>NC_072380.2:4260000-14260000 GCF_028885625.2 Pongo pygmaeus
CCTCAGAACGGGAAAGCGAGCGGATCTCAAGAAAGGAGGAGATAGGAGACCCCAAACTAGCTTCATTCATTTGATAACTATACTAGGACCCATCCCAACACTATGAAAATGCCTTAAGCTTTTGGCTCAAAAATTCAATTTTTATACATAAAGTTTATGGCCCGTCCTTCAACAAAGTTCAAGTTTTTAAAAAATGTCCTTTTTTTTTTAAATTTACAAAGTCATACTCTGTTACCGATCTACGATTGTTTTAAAAATAAACTTCAAAACTTTACAGATATAGTCGGAGTCCTTACCCAAAACAATGCCATTCTTCCCCCTACTGGCAATACTGGGTCCTGAAATTTCTATTCGTCGTGTGAACATTTCAATAATTTTGCCACAAATATATACACATACACATATATTTCATAAACCATAAGAAGAAGAGATTAAAATTTTAAAATATTCATGTAAATCATATAAAGCTATTATTTGGCACATTACTCATAATATTGTTTTGGAATTCATCCACCTTAAAATATTGCAGCTTAAGTTCATTTATTTTTTGCTACCACATAGTATTCTATTGTATAATACTACAAAATTATATCCATTTTGCTAACAAATGTGATTGTTTCTAGTTTTTCACTATTGATAACAGAACTATAAAGCACATCAGTTAACATGTCTTCTTGTGCACAGTTGAGTTTTTTTAAACATATTTGAAATGGAAGTGTTGTCTTGGAGACCACAAACATCCATTTTACTAGAAATTGCTAGATTCTTCAACAAATTGCTAAGTCAATGCACCTGATCTACAGTGGCCAAGTCCCATCAGGTCGCATCCTTGCCAGTATTGATTATTATCAGGTGTTGCCTATCTAATTGGGGTGAACACTACCTCTCTGCTATTTCAACTTGCATTCTGCTTATTACTAGTGAAATTAATGTTTGTATTTGTTCATTGAACATCAATTTCCTCTTTTATGATGTGTCTGTTTTTATTTGCCTGATTTCCCACTGAGTCGCTACTGATTTGTAGGAGTTATTTATATACGTCGGGTTTTTGTTAACACTAAAATTTATACTTTTACTAATATACGAATATGTACTTTACTGAGTGTGGGTTGGGGACATTAGTGAACATTGTTTGCCTAAAGTAAATACAAGGCAAACAATGTTAAAGAACACTAGTCAAATGGCAAGCACATAGCCAAAATACCTGGATTTTATTTAATCCAAGAGAAAATTTTGTAATATTGTTTCTGAAAACACATATTTGTGGTTTTTAGACTCTTGATATTATTGCTATGTCCTTGTAATTGATTTTCATATTATTTCAGTTTTTGCAAGAGGTTAATGAAAAATTCCCATGTCGTTGGTTTATTAACATCTTATAATATTATCACACTTGGTTTAAAAAATTTAGGCTAAGTTATAAGGCACATACAACTTGAGCACTGTCACCTCTCTTGGAAAATTATTATGTATATTATGACACTCTTTGTCTCCAATAATTGTTTTTCCTTAAAAAGACATATCTTAATCTTTGTCTTGTTTGATATTATGATAGGAACACCACGGTTATTTTAGTTACTATTTACCTGGTGTATTTTTCTACTCTACCTTTACTGTCATTGACTTGCATCTTTTGTAAGCAACTTATCATTCAATTAAAATACAAAGTTCAATGTAGACAGCAGGTACTATGCTTTAAGGGTGAATTTAGGATTCCTGATGCCTTGTTTTGTGCTATATATAATTTTTCTATGTATCATTTACACATGTCTGTATTTGTTAGAATCTTTTTTCTCCCTTCTACTGGATTGAAAGTTGTCTATTCTGTTTAATAATCATCATTAAGTTAAAAGCTACTAGAGAAGGGAGGCCCAGCCATTCCTGAAACTTGCGTAGTAGACACAAAAAAGAATGCCTTTCTGTTTTCTTTTCTTCTCTTTCCTTTTTGTTTCTAAGTGAAATAAGCCAGGCATAGAAAGAAAAATACTGCATAATCTCACTTAGATGTGGAATCTAAGAAAATCACCTTCTCAGAAGTGGAGAATAGAATCAGAAATGGTGGTTGCCAGGGGCTGTGGAGAGGGGAAATGGGGAATAATTATCCAAGTTTACAAACTTTCAGTTCGAAGATGCATCAGCCCTGGGGATCTAATGTACAGCGTGGTTACTCTAGTTAGTAATACTGTCATTATATACTTGAAATTTGCTAAGAGAGTTGATCTTTTTATTTATTTTACCTATTTATTTTATAGAGATGAGGTCTTGCTATGTTGCCCAGGCTAGTCTTCAACTCCTAGGCTCAAGCAATCCTACCGCCTTGGCCTCCCAAAATCCTGGGATTACAGGCATGAGCCATCTCTTCTGGCTGAGAGCAGATCTTAAATGTCCCCATCACAAATAGAAAAATGTTTTCTATGTGAAGTGATGAATATGTTAATTAGTTTGATAATGGTAATCATGTCTTAATGCATATCAAAACATCACATTACATACCTTATATGTATCAAGTTTTTGTTCATTATACCCTAATGAAACCAGAAAAAATATATTAAAAAGTAGATATGGAACTTAATACAAATATAAATGAATGTATGAATGATATGGCAATGTAACAAAACAGAAAAAAATTAAAACCTAAAGTCTATCATTTCCTGCAAATGAGTGAAATTCTGAGACTGCTTAATCCTTAGTACTCCTTCCTTATTATTGTCCCATATTTTAGATTTACCTTGATTTTTTTAACCTCTAAAGTTAGTCACTATTACTGTTACTTCTCTTTCCCAGAGAGAATTCTTGGAGTTCTAATTCTGCTATTTGTAGATTCTCATTCAGAGTCCCTTGCTTTTGACTATCTTGGGTGAATTTCAGCCTCTGGACTCACACTTGACTTGGATCTGAGAGTGAAATTCCCAGGCATGGTGGAAGATGCCCTCACTCTGTTGAGCTGTTTCCTTTCTTGCTGCCAGGCATCCACAGGCACTAGCCCTGGCCTCTTTCTTTTCATTTCTGCAATCTGGGATTCCCAGGACACATAAGCAGCCTGAAAGGAATCCCAAACCAGAATAAAGGCAGGTTTGTGGTTACAAATTTAAGAACATCCTTTCATGTTCTCCGCTGAGTACAGGCAAAGACAGGTATTACATTTCCCTTGCTATTTCCTTTTGCTGGTGGGCTGATTTTTAAGTTTGAACTCAGCCTTTATGAGGATCATGCATTTGAAGTTCTCGGGACACACAGGGAGGAAACTCAGCTCCAACTCCTTATCTTCAGGACCCTGGAGCTTCAAACAGCCATCGCCACCCAGTTAGTCAGCCTGGTGCAGAAAGAGTAAAACGTGCCCAACCAGGACCCTCAGCCTCCAGCCTCAAGTTATCACTCAGGTCCCAAAGTCCACTTCCCTTTTGGCCCTGAGGTTTTTCTTTTACTTCCTTGCAAACTTAGCTATGGAGAGGAAGGAAGTATGTTCCACCAGATACCCAGGGACAGTGAGAATTTTCTAAGCCTTGGCTTTAATCAAAACTCTCTTTTAAGCCAATAAAAACAGCATTTGCAACTCAAAACTGCCATCACAGAAGTCATCATTTAAATTAATAATGAACCATAAGAACATTAGTTCAGCCAAGCAAACTGAGTCTCCAAGTAGAATCACATTTTATACGCCTTTAGCTCAGTCACTAATTCTGTCTTGGCCAAAGAGTCTAATGAATGTTAGAACAGAATTGTATTCTCCATGAGAACACTTTTAATGAGATATATTAATTTTCATTTAAAAGCAGTATTATTTCTTGTGGGTGGTACCACTTATTTTTTCAAAAATGTATTATGTAAAACAATGCACTGACTGGCTATGTATTCTAGGCATTGCACTAAACATTATTACGGCTAAAGTCCCAGTGATGACAAAACCTGACCTTTGCTCTCAACAACTTGCGGTTTAATGGGAAAACATGGGAATAGAGTAATTGTAATCCCATGTAATGACTTGGTTTACAAACAAAATATTAAAATTTCTCTCTACTGTGTAATAAATTGTCAAGAACAAGTGACCCTGGTACAAGCAGTCATTACATTATGGTAAAATTTCTCAGGAAAAATTAAAGTCACTCAAAAAAGAGAGAAAGAGAAAGAAAAATAATTATCAGTTTCAGAAGCATCATTTAAAGCAAACTTTTTCCTGTATAGTTTCTGTTGAGTGTTAAAGGCTAGGCTGTTGGGTAATGATCTAAATAAAATCTGTAAGCTGAAAGGTTAGATTTCTTAAACAAAAATGTACCATACAGATTTACTCCTTCCACCAAAAGGGGCCTCTGTGACTTCTTTCCCCTGGAGTTATAGTGAACAAACTGGAACAGAATAAAAATAAAAAAGCTGCCTTGACCACATTTCTATTAAATTCAGGCAAACAAAAACATCGTATGGGACTGTTTTTAGATTTGTGTCATAGTTGTTCCTTCCATATTAATCCAAATCCCGAAGCTTTGTCTGTGGCAGTTAATTTACTTCTCTGACACTTTATATTAGCTACTTTGATGTCTTTCTTGGGAAGAAATAATCAACGATCATGAGTCAATTTTCACTGACCTTCAACAATTCAGGAAATTGTCAAATAGAAAACCGTATCATCTTAGCAATAACTCTATGACCAATATAATTTTGAATTATTTATATCACCTTAGTTTAAGGAAGCGTCTTACTGGCAAAAATAATACAATGCTGGATTTTTATGTATGTGTTCTATCTGAAATAATCAAAATGAAAATCTTTACTCCAATTTTGACTGGCTCACCTAAATCATACATATTTTCTAAACCAATTTTTGATAGCACTCAAAAACATTAAGTTATTTGTATTTTGATCAGAATGCTCAGAACAATTATAGACACAATAATTCTCTAGTTTTCTAAATACAGTGTTTTTCTATCTATATAATGCAATTTGTCATAGCAGAAGAATCATAGCCTCAGGAGACAACATGTCTTAGAAGTAAATCAGATCGTTTTTATTGACTAGCTCCATGAACTTGGGCAAGTTTGTTAACCTTCCTAAACCTCATCTATAAAATGAGGATGATAACATCAAACTATCAAGAATAAATGGAGTGACATTTGTAGGTAAAGAATACAGCACCTACTACTCAGCTCTTGGGCACTATGCAGAAGCTGTTATGTGGTGATGATGATGATTACCCGGTGACTACAATTGATTATCAGAATTTCCTCGTCTTAGGAATAATTTTAAGAATAGATTCAAACATGGCTATAGTAACACATTATTGTATGTAGAATTTCAAAAAGCATGATATTCAATTTTCAGGAAAAATACTTGTTCAGAATGAGAGCTCCTGTCTTTCCCCTTTTTAGAAGATAATACAAGAAACATCCACACAGGTTGCACATGTCTCTAAGGATCCAGTTTAACAAATTACTGGTGCACAAATTTGCAGATCATAGTTCTCTCATCGTCTAGTTTACAAGCTAATGTGTACCCCCCTGAAGCTGAGCAGCTCCATTACTTAAAGCCCTGTTTTTAAGGGTTAAGCAAGCATTTTATTCTGGAAGACTGGTTCCTCTACATTCTAAGGTAGATAGCAGTAAGGGTTTCTCACCTGCTGTCCCACCCAGGTACATGACAGCCATATTCACCGAGGTGGTCATCCCCAGAATAAGGCGACCAGGGCCTTAAAACAAACACTGATTAATTGCCCAGGAGTAGGAGACATCCTCAGTAACATCTAGAATGTTCTTTGGCCATTTTTGCGCCACAAACTTGGACAAGTTAATTCTTCTTGTTGTGCCTCATCGATAAACTAAGGATAATTTCAATCCTAGATGAGTAAATTAAGTGCCCTAGGTAGGACGATGAACAGAGAAAACATGTAGGAATTGGGTTTAGGTCCCATTTCTAAACTTCTACTTGAATCAAATATTTGGGACAGGATAAAAATATGCAGCTGAATTAGCAACAATTAAGAAACACTTATCAATATGTCAAGTATATAAATTTAAGTTAATGTTGGTGAGGTCAGATTTGCCTTGATACAAAGGCTGCTCCTTATATAGAATCATCATATTCAGAGCTCTTCAAAGCCAGTTGGAAAACTGTCCTCTAACGTAATTTGACCTCGACTATTATTAGTAAAAATAAATATTGTAACCTGTTTCAAAAATAGCAAAAATTTAAAAATTATTTATTTACAAATTGTATTCATATACTCATAATTTATGCTATATTTTATGGAATAGAAAACAAGGATAATTATTAAAAATAATGAGATTAAAAACAAATATGTTAGGGAAAAATTCTGTCAGCATTTTGATGAATGATCTGTCTCTGAACAGTATCATTTGACATGTTACAATTAGGAAACAGTTAATGCATCATATTCAGAGCTCTTCAAAGCCAGTTGAAAAACTGTCCTTTAACTTAATTTGACCTTGACTATTATTGGTAAAAATAAATATTGGAACCTGTTTCAAAAATAGTAAAATGTAATAGTACAATTTAAAAATTATTTATTTACAAACTGTATTCATATGCTCCTATATTTTATGCTACATTTTATGGAATATAAATCAAAGATAATTATTAAAAATGAGATTAAAAACGAATATATTAGGGAAAAATTCTGTCAGCATTTTGATGAATGATCTGGCTCTGAACAGTATTATTTGACATGTTATGATTAGGAAACAGTTAATGCATCATAAAATTTGTATGAAAACTTTAAATAGAGCAAGTCAGTGCTCACGTTTCCCTAATGTGATGTTGACTTTTATAAACTCACACCATTTACGTATCAACTTAGTTACCCTAAAAGCCAGCTATTTGTATAGGTCCATGGTCTCCCCACAGATAAAGATTCCCACACAAATCCAAAATAAAATGTGAAGAAATAGATATCCCCCCCATTGCCCAGGGGACGGGGAACCATGGCCGCCACTGTTTTCCAAGCCTACTTTGTGTGTGTTTGGGCTGTAAGTCATCCCAAACCTGCCCACCACACATAGACTCGCCCGGCGTATTAGCTGATACTGATCGTTTGGAGCTGACTTAAAACCACCTTTTTATTTAAGCTACTCATAGCACCAAAAACCCAGTGTTATTCAACAAGTTGAAGGTTTTTTACATTATTTTTTCTAAGTGGAATGGTAACACATTTCCATAAAACTGATTTAAAAATTTAATACCAAAGAAAACTTTATAAATTTTTGTTTTCTATTTAAGAGAAACTGCCCAGGTCTTAGAAACAATTGATTTTGGAGAAAAACAAACACAACTTTTTAATATATTGAACAACATATTTGAAAACATTAATGTAAGTTCATTTTGTATGTAATAATGTGATTTCATTGTAATATGTAAGGTTATATTGATGATTGGTTAGATAGAAGCCAAGGATAAAATTTATAATTCTGACAAGGTGTTCACTAACTTTTAAAAAGTAGAACATTTTCATACTCATGCCTCATATATCCTTCCTTCAGAAAAACAATTTTAAACAAGTACACCGTAGAGGTATGGCCTTACTAATGGTGTAAAGTGACCTGTCCTGCAGTTGAACATTTTTATTTATCATTTATGAACATTGATATAACTTGAAAAATACACTATCAAAAAATCGTACTAACTTATTTTTATACATTATATAAACATTCTAATTTTTTGTCTAATAAAAATTTGATGATCTATAAATCCTCAAAATAGTAGCACAGAGAATCTAGATGAAAAATAGTGGATTGTGATGAGGTTTCATTTACTGCAAAAAATAAAAATATGATTCAATATTTGAAAACATATTAATTCAATGTGTTAATATGGAAGAAGAAATAAACCGATTAATAAAAACCAAATGACATTTAGTAAAATATAACATCTACTATTGAATAAAATTAACAACTTTGGAACATAAGAAGATAAAAATCTCTTTTGTGATTTTTACAAATCAAAAGCATAAAACCTAGTAATGTAACAGAAACCATTCCTGTTAAAGAGGCAAGAATAGAGTGTCTATTTACTTCAATGTAATTTAACTTTTTTTTTTGGAAGTGCTTTCTAATGCAATTAGTTGGGAGAATTAAATAAGTATAATTATTTGAAACAGGAAAGATAATATTCATTAATTCCAAAAAATGCACAACAAAAGAATCAATTAACAACAGTTACTAAAGAAAAGTGAGTTCAGTGAAGTTGCTAGTTAGAAAATATATCGTTTTACTATCTATTAGCTATAACCATTTAGAAAATACAATTTAAAAATTATAGAATAGCAAGTACGATGAAAAAGTGACAATAAGAGTTTAAAAGGGAGTCTTAGGATTAACTATGAACTCTGAAAGATCTATGTGAAGGAAATGATAAGCTTCTACGACAGAGCAAAAATAGTTTAAATAATATATAATGAATATAAATGAATATTAATATTAAAGTATTCATATCTAAATGCAGTAAGTATTGATCCCAGCCACAACGCACCTCCAATTGTAATAGAAATAGCAATTGTCACTGACACAATAAGTGACACATTCTTGTTTGGTAGAAAAAAAATGGACATTTAAATTAAATATTAATAATTAAATACATATCTTTGCATACTTCATGTTTAGCTTTGGCTTCACTCCCTCCTCAGTGCCTTACATGCCTTTACATCCTCACCAAAGTTCTGAAGATACTGCAAATTGTAAAGTGCCACTTAGTATCAGAATGCATATTTTAAATTGAACAATGGTATGAAAAGGTACTGTACATTGTAGGTGTACAAAATATAAAGTATATATAATTTAGCTTTAATTATTGTGATAGCAATATACTTCTGATTAAATATTCTTTTAAACATTGTAATGACTGAAATAAAATAGGACTCACTTATTCATGCGTGATATATATTCAAACTACATTTTTGGATCTATTTTCTAGAGTCAGTACGGGTGAGATGGTGGAGGGGAGCAGGTAGGAATAAGACATATATACGAGATCATTCTTGAAAAGTGTGTTCATAATTTTTTTTATTTATTATTATTATACTTTAGGTTTTAGGGTACATGTGCGCAATATGCAGGTTAGTTACATATGTATACATGTGCCATGCTGGTGCGCTGCACCCACTAACTCGTCATCTAGCCTTAGGTATATCTCCCAATGCTATCCCTCCCCCCTCCCCCCATCCCACAACAGTCCCCAGAGTGTGATGTTCCCCTTCCTGTGTCCATGTGTTCTCATTGTTCAATTCCCACCTATGAGTGAGAATATGCGGTGTTTGGCTTTTTGTTCTTGCGATAGTTTACTGAGAATGATGACTTCCAATTTCATCCATGTCCCTACAAAGGACAAATCCTCGCAATCCACAAATAGAAACATTGTTACAAAAAACCTAATCCAAGAACATTGACACTATTAAAGATATATCCAAATCCAAAATATATTTTCACAACAAGATAATTTGGACTCTGTATCAACTCGCCATAAAGGATTATCATCCTGTTTAAGGAAAATAATGGTAAGGTGAGCAAAACATGGCATTCAAATCCTAATTGAGTTTCTATATTTGAACAAAATGATGACTACAGCTATGTATAAAGCCATTATGACCTGAATATTAATTAGATTCTTTTTGACTAATGTTTTCCTCTTGGATCAATACACTTAGTTAATTCTCTCAAGAGAAAGTAATTATTGTAGCAGTGACCAATTGTTGTTTATAGCTCACAGCAAGTCTGAGGTACTGAAAGGTAGTATCGCTGCTTAAGTTTGTAAGTATTTTGTAGTATTTAGAGAAACAAGTAGTAGTCATAATAATTTTTTAAACTTTATTTCACTTACTTGAAAGATTAGAGACAAATATCCTCATTTCCAAAGACTTATTTTTGCAAGAGTAGCTATGGGATTACAGTCAAGTTCACAGAAAACCTAAAAATCTCTGTAAATTCCAAGTACATATAAAATAAGGAAGATATATTTGTGTCTCAACTTTTTTAAAGTAACATAACTAAATACCCACACTTAATTCTATTAAATTGCTAAAAAAAAAAAAAAACCCACAAATATCTGAATAACATCTACATCGCAAAGGACATTGTAAAATGGTTAATAGCCCCCAAGTAATCTTAATATGGGAGAGGTTTTCATAAAACAAATCCCTTTCCATATAGAATGTTTATTCATAATGCATCATATACTCATCAAGATGCTTGCTATTTGAAGAATTAGAATTACTTTCTCATTCTGCTGTATCATTTTATTTTTTAAATATATGAAACATTTTCTTAATTTCCTGATAGTGAAGTAGAATACATGATGAGGTACATTTTCCAAGATATCATCTTCCTCTTTTTGTTGTTTTTGTTTTTGAGACGGAGTCTCACTTTGTTGCCCAGGCTGGAGTGCAGTGGTGTGATCATGGCTCACTGAAATCTCTGTCTCCTGGGTTTAAACCATGCTCCTGCCTCAGCCCCCCGAGTAGCTGGGACTACAGGCCCGAGCCACCACACCCGGCTAATTTTTGTATATTTAGCCGAAATGGGGTTTCACCATGTTGCCCAGGCTGGTCTTGAACCTTCAACTCTTGATCTCAGGTGATCCACCCACATTGGCATCCCCCAAAGTGCTGGGATTACAGGTGTGAGCCACTGTGCCCGGCTCCATTTTCATCTTCATTGTGCTTTGAACCACACTCCTAAGGCTGTGTAGCTTTTGATATTGAGACTTTTCTCTCTGAAGTTTAATAAAGTATTTTTATTAGAGCTCATGTATTCTTTGAATTTTTTGAATATGGGAAGCATGTTTTTATCTAACTAAAAGCCCTCAATGTATCTCATTCATCTGGTAGCTTTGTTCCTTTTTCTCCAATCTTTTGAAAGCATCCTTCACGTACAGTTTAACCTTATTTTTTATACATATATTCTAAATATCACACATGACTTTATCAGATTGCCTGATCCAAAATAAAATTTTTTAATTGTTTCTTTTGAGTTTATCAATTAACCAGCGTCTGTTGAATTCTTAATATTTACATTCTACTTAAAACACTGCAAAATTACGTCTTCATTAAAAAGCATGAAAATTATATATAGGTGACACCCAATCAAGTCTCAGAATTGCAAGTAGTGCCAATCTATCCTTCCCCTACAAAATGTC
Source organism: Pongo pygmaeus (assembly GCF_028885625.2). Taxonomy (NCBI): domain Eukaryota; kingdom Metazoa; phylum Chordata; class Mammalia; order Primates; family Hominidae; genus Pongo; species Pongo pygmaeus. The sequence goes on from NC_072380.2 coordinate 4,271,131, forward strand.
TTGAAATTATTGCATCATTACTAGAGCTTCTATTACAGAATTCCATTAGGAATGGAGGAAGAAGGGCGTTCAAGCCAAGAGTTGGGGAAATCACAACCTCTCTGAGGCACAGCAAATACTTTGAATGGAAGAAGAGAGACAGGAGGGAATGTTGACCTGAGCTTGGGGCCATATGATAGATGAGCTTCAATTCTGCAGTGTATTGTTGTTTTATGATTAATGATGAACTACTGAAAAGTTTCTGAGGAGAGAAACATGATCAGATCAATATTTCAGCAATCTCTTTCTGAGTCTTTGGTTGTGATACGGAGGATGGAATGTGGAGGTGAGACTTGAAGAAGGCAAGCGGTTAGAAAGGCGTTGACATAGCGGTGTGTTTGCTACGCTGCAAATCACACCAGGCATTTGTTTCCCATGTCTCTTACAAATAGTTCTCATTTTTATTTAATTCACTACAGTTAACCTTCTTCCCAGTCTTTATAATGGCTTTATGCTTTATTACCAAACCACGATTCAGACTTTGTTTCCACTTCATCTCCTGTTCTCCTTCGTCTCCATCCATGATCTCCCTTGGCCACACTTGCCTTGGCTCTTCTACTTTCTGAAACCATCTATTTTCAAAGATCACAGAGAAGCTGCAGAGCTTTTCTTCTCCCCATGTGGCATCTCTCCAGGCTTTTCTGAGTCTCCTCTCTTCTGATATCCAGCTGTGACTAGTACAGCTTGAATCCCATTATTTTTGATGACTACGCATTTTATAGCCCGACTTCCTGTTCAACCTGATTTTGACTCTGATAGAATTAAACCTGCCCCTCAATTGAAGATGGCATGTCTGCCAATGTAGCTGCTTTCTTCTACTAAAAGCATCTGATCCTTATTTTCATTTGTAATTTGAAAATGGAAAAATTGTGTTTGAGGACAGTGCTACTCATCACCTGCACGGGACCCCCAGGTGGCTGTGGCTTCCTTCCACCTAGAAAGTTCCCTCTCAGCCACCACACTCCGTGACTTCCTCACTTACTCACTGATGCTTGAAATCCCACTCTGAGGGCCTCATTCCTTCAGCAAACAACTCAAGGTGCTGATCGCTGTGAAAAATGAGACTTCCCTAGAGAGAGAGAGAGCACTTTAAACTGTCACCACGTTCACTCTTTACTGAGATTGAATTTTAAACTGTTATGAGAGCAGGTCCTAGTGGGAAGAGAGTTAAAGAAAGATTTCCTAGAAGAAGAGCTGGTGCAGAAAATTCAGGATGTTGAAGCATTCAAAGTCCACTCCTTTTATTATTTCCTCATTCTGCCTGGAGCTGACTCTGAATTATTATCACTACAGATATCATTTGCATTACATATGTTTTCATCTATGGATAGATGTAAACATATATATATATTTGCAGTGCGATATACATGAGTGAGGGTGTAGTGGGCACTGAGGACCATGAAGCTGTAGGGGTTGGTGCCCTAACAGGAGGCAACCATCAACCCACAGAAGCTGGTGAAATCGTTCATTAGTAACAAACACTGGCAGTGCTTGGAAAATGTCAAAATAAATAAATAAAAGTTTAAAAATACTTAGCTTTGTCTGATGCCCTATTTGAAATGTTATAGAAGACTCTCATCATTAACTGAAGAAAAATTCACTGCAATGCAATATATTTTTCATAGAGAAAAAGCTGCATCAAAATCAGGAGATCTAAAATGAGCACCAGCAACAAAATACCACAATTACAATTACATTTTAAAACAGAAAAAAAAAAGGGCAAAGAAAATCTCAGGTGCCTGAGAATTAGCTCTTTTGCAGCAGCTTTAAAGAAAGGGAAAGAAAAGAAATGGTAAAATACATCCATTTTAAGGTATCTATCACTATATGCATATTAATGATATCTCGCTACTAAATCCCAGGCCTGTATATGATTAATATACTTATAGACATAAACCAAAAATGGATGCAGCTTCCATATTACGAATTACTCCTCCAGCTGCAAGCTTACATGTGATTACTTGGTCCTGGCAACGCTATTTGAAAGGCACAGTGCGTTCCACAATGCATACAGTCCTCCCTTGGTGTCCACAGGGGATTGGTTCCAGGACCCCCATACATAGCAAAATACCTGCCCTACAGATCTCACATATGGGAAAAGTCAGCCCTCCCTACATAAATGAATTTCACATCCCCGTGAATACTCTATTTTCCATCCATGTTTGGTTGAAAAAAATTGCAGGTAAGTAGACCTGCGCAGTTCAAACCTGTGTTGTTCAAGGGTCAACTGTACACCCACACCTGTCAGGAGTGTGTGTGTGGCTGGACACATGGAGTCTTGCTAGATTAATGTCAGCATGCTAGTACAGCTAGTTTTCCTGTATGCCCTTAATAGGTATAGTACTTTATGGCTTGTACTATAGTACTTCATGCCCTTAATAGGTTCTTCGAATCTGTGACTTTAAGAAAAATTATACATAGAAAAACATCTTTTCCTTGCAAATGTCATAACAAAACACATTGAACAAAAGCGTGTTATTCCAGTAATTGCTGTACATCCTTTCACCTGAAGTCTCAGTTTCCAAGACCTATAGACAATGAGGACTTACATATATCATATTACATTGGAAAAACTATCTAAAACCAGGATTCTATGAGTATATAGGCACAGATAATAATACACAATCACAGTATTTCAAAAAACACATAGAAACCACATGCATAACAAGTAATTTGCTTCAAACTTGTAATACCAGTTATTTACTTGCAGTATACCTTTTTTGAAGGCAGGGTTTTTATGTGCCTGTTTTTGCTGAATTAGGTGAGAAATAATTGCATTCTTCCTAACACTCCAAACCGACTGTAGATTAATATAAAATATATTTGGATGACTGTACATTTTCATTCTGTAATTCTTGACTGTACATTTTTCATTCTGTAATTCTTGAATGAACTCTCAGTAAAGGAGATTAGTATTAGATTTACTCTAACTCACCACTATATACCTTTGTATCAGTCTTGATGAATAAGTCTTGACACACAGATAAAATGATAGATAAAATTTGTTAAGTGGTAGCTTTAGTTTCTCATAGAAATCAAATAAGAAGTATTCTATAAGAAAGGGAATTAGTTCACAATATTTTTAATTACAAAGGAAGGAAAACCAGATGCTTAAAACAGCTATTGTATCACGTACCTGACATTTCTAAATATTATCATTTAAAAATGGTGACCATTGTGTTGTTATCATTTGATTTTTGAGGAAGAAGTATAAAAAATATAAACAAATGAAAGCCAAAGAGCCAAATGATAGAGGAAAAATTACCATTTACTCTTACCTTTATCTTTTAAAAGAGATTCGGATAACTCATTTGTAAGAAGAATATAGACTTGAATGACAGTCTTTCTCATAAAAATATAACTTATAAAAAGGCAATAAGGATATTTGTATTAGTTCACAAATGAATGTGAGTATATGTATATAATTTTTCCAGTTTTATGTCAAAAGTCATGAAAGTGTTATTCCATTCATATTCATGGGTAATTAGAGAAAGGGACGGGTTTCTGGATTTCACATCAGATAACCGGTGCAACCCTGGTCAGGTCAATTATACATTTTTATCTTCAACTCCTGGGTTTCAGAAACAAATTATAATAATTGCCTAATAAGCTTATTTTGAGAGTTAAGCAGCAAATAAGAATAGAGGACATTCTGTTAACTTCAATTTTCAGTTAAGCAATGAATATATTTTAATATAAATATTTATCATTTGTTGTTCATTTGAAATTCAAATTAAATGAGGTTTTCTGTATTTTATCTAGAAAGTCTAACAGACAGCAGTAATCTGTAGGAAATAGTTTATAACCTGGATATGGTATTCGAATATTCAGTTAAAAGGATTTGTAGCTAGACCATCTGGGTCAAAACAATGACACCTCGGCAAGATGATTTAGCCTCTGTAAGCTTCTGTTTGCTTATGTGTCTGGTGAAACCTGTACTGGTCACTTTTCTTCAAATGGTTGAGAAGGTGAATTGATAAAATATACTTGCTGTGCTTAACATAGTGTTAAGTGTTCAGTAAGTGTTGACTCTCACCATTATCATTGGATTACTTTTCTATGGAGTCTCTTGAAGTGTCCTGGAGGTATTTAGAATGACACATTTGCATTGCTATCAGTGATAACTGCATGCATTTTTTCAGCATACTCTATGTCACTTAAAATAATTACAGAGTTGAAGTAAGAAACTGTGACTTTATTGTGATATATAACTCATTTATTATATGGAACATATTAAATAACCCCTCCTCCACCATTATCTTAGAAATGACTCTAATACCAACTAATGTATTTTCTGCAAAGTTAAATTAGACGTCAAAACAGAACCAGAGAAGAAAATAGTTTATAAAGTCCAGGCCTCTGAAATAATCAGCATTTTATTAACACTATACTTCTTCTAGCTGCTACTATCAGACTTATAACGGGAACTATCACCCAACTGGCATACGTGGGGAGGAAAGACATAGGACTTTTTTTACATTTCAGTTTTCTAAACTATGAGCACAAAATTAAGATTTTAAACACTATCAATGTGCTCAAAATGTCTCTGGTGCCCAAGAGTTGCAAATGCATTGTTGATTAATCCTGAGCACAGTTGTAATGGCATTAATTGAAACATCCAAACAAATAACTGTTTTTTTAATATTTGCTTAGTTCACAAATTATAGTAAGAGGTCTGTGTTTATAAGGAAGGCCTTCTGTTCTTTAAATCTATTTTATTAATAGATTAATCTATGAAATTTCTATTAAATATGGAACAAAAATCTATATGTCTCCATTAAATTTACTTAAAATAAAATTCAATGTTTCTTAGAAGTGGATCAAGTGCAAAGTCAACATAATATATAACGTTGCTTGTGTCTCTAAACTGCCTTGTTATCAAGAGATGGGGATTCTTAGAACTTTTTATCACTTGGAAAAATATTGCCACCCTCAACAAAATTTACAACTGCTTTGCTTTGAAAACTATTGTACTGCTTTTGTTTTTCCCAGACTCAAGTACCCAAAAGGTTTGCTCACAGATATTCCAGAAGGAACTGTTTTGTGTTGACCACATTCATATTTTCTTGATAGCCGTCAACAAACATGCTTGTAGCTGAGCAGAGTGTGTGGTATAGAATACCAGGTATAGTCAGCTAATAGGTTTTTCCATTGGTTTCCCTTAAACTACTTGCTCCAAGAAATCCCTCAAACAATGAGATTAGTGATATAAGACAAACAAATGAAAGCCGTTGGCCTTATAAAGATAACCAATGACAGTCAATAAAAGAGTAGGTTTTATGGCATAGTTACATTTTCTGGGATTTTTCCTTTCTAGTTTTTAAGATAAATTATCGTCTAGTTTCTTTTTATTGATGTTGTTTACAAATAAATATGGGAGAAATCAAAGCAATATGACTTCTCTTTTATGTTTTATTAAGAACAGAAACTGTAAGGTCAGAAGGTATAAGCTTGGGTGTTGTGTATTTGTTGGAAGAAACTCAGTGCCAAGATTAAAGGAATCATCTTTAATGTTTTAAGGGAAAGGACAAAGGAGAATAAATACATTGATTTGTGTGCATGATACAATGTCCTTTATTTAAAATTTTATGTGTCGATCACAGATCTTCTTGTGGAGGGAGTGATAAGAAAACAAACAACTGTGCTAGTTTTGTAACTGTTACACATTGGTGAACTTCCACAACTTCTGAGTGTTCCTAAAATTGGCATAGATAAAAGGTAATATTGTAATTTTTAACCTCAGCATACAAAAATTCATGTGGAAATCTTCCTAAAAATGCAAATAATGCAAAAATTGCATACATTTTGCAAAGCTTGTTTTAGTGATAATACTCAGTGTGACTCTATTCACAATGGGTATGAGTATAACTTTACACACACGTGGAAAACACTTTAGTCACAGAATAAAAACTCTAAAATGCTATAACCTTTGGCATGACTAACGATCTATACTAATGAAAGTGATATTGTTATATTTTATATGTTATTCCACAAGGCATGAATTGGATGAACAATAAATTAACTTGCACAAAAACAGGATTGTTTAAATGATACTTTGTATAAAAAGGAAACCATGAATAGCTAAAAAAAAAAAAAAAGTCAGGAAACAACAGACGCTGGAGAGGATGTGGAGAAACAGGAATGCTTTTACAATGTTGGTGGGAGTGTAAATTAGTTCAACCATTGTGGAAGACAGTGTGACGATTCCTCAAGGATCTAGAACTTGAAATACCATTTGACCCAGCAATCCCATTACTGGGTATACAAAGGGTTATAAATCATTATGCTATAAAGACACGGGCACACATATGTTTATTGCAGCACTATTCACAATAGCAAAGACCTGGAACTAACCCAAATGCCCATCAACGATAGACTGGATTTAAAAAAATGTGGCACATATACACCATGGAATACTATGCAGACATAAAAAAGGATGAGTTCATGTCCTTTGCAGGGACATGGATGAAGCTAGAAACCATCATTCTCAGCAAACTAACACAAGAACAGAAAACCAAACACCACATGTTCTCACCCATATGTGGGAGTTGAACAGTGAGAACACATGGACACTTGGAGGGGAACATCACACAACAGGGCCTGTCAGGGGTTGAGGGTTTAGGGGGTTAGGGGAGGGATAGCATTAGGAGAAATACCTAATACAGATGACGGGTTGATGGGCGCAGCAAACCACCATGGCGTATGTATAACTATGTAACAAACTTACATGTTCTGCACATATACCCCAGAACTTAAAGTATAATAAAAAAGTTATTGACATAATTTTAAGTGAAGTAGTGATTCAAAGTCTTTTATTTTCCTTCTGGTCATTGATTCAGGAAAGACAAAGTCTTTAGTTCCAGTGGGATCCCAATTTTAATAAATAAAAGGAAATGTATATGTGTTTTGATGTTTCTGTGTAGAAGGAAAACCCTCAGGGGAAAAAAATAGAACAGCGGTTTTCCCTGAGAACTAAATCTCTTTTCAGAAATACAATAAATATGCAATTTCCTTAATCAGAAAATAAGTTAAAAACATTTAAATATACTGTTAAAATATGTAATAGAGTACTGGAATTCATTTCAAAGTAGCCTGTGTATGTTTTCATATACTGACAAATGAAAACAAACTAGATATTTTATAAAGATAAACTCCAGGTAAGTTTAAATTTAGAGAAAGTTCAAAAAAATTACCAAGATGCCATTAGACTATCCATTTTATAACATTGTGTGTTTTATAAAATTGTATGTAACTTTAGTGCCATTTAAAAATAGTTCCTTCATAAACCCTTACTATATAGAGCCATAGTTTAATCAAACACTATACATACATATTTATATGTCATCTACAGATAACATATATATACACACACACACACATACACACACACACATACATACTGCTGTTAATCTTTAAGAATTTCTCACGAAGTTGGGTTGTATTCTGAATAAATAAGCTTAAAAATCCACTGAAGAGAAAGGGACTGACTTCCCTTGGATTTCCGACCTTTCACTCCTCTTTCGTGCCTCATCTCTGAATCTGAAGGTGCCTGGCTTGACCCAGCCCCCATTTCCCCATTAGTTAATCCTTGTCCATCAGCTTTCAGTCAGCCTCCTCATCACATACTTAAATGTACCGTCTCAAAAAAGCATATTCTCACTGTTTCCTGGTGCCATGTTTTTCTTTTACATCTAGAGAGTTTTCTTGAAATTATAGACATGGATAGAGCTCCATGTCAATACTCACGAAAACAGGAAGTTCACTATCAGGTGTCTCATACCCTCCTTTCTCACAAGGATCTGCAGAAACAGCTTGTTTGTATCACGTATTGATTTAAACACAAGCGACAGAATTTAAGAAACTCCTTAAAGTGTTAACATAATCAGACCTTACCCATTCCCTAACTTTATTTTTCTTTTTCTTTTTTTTTTTTTTTTTTTTTTTTTTGAGATGGAGTCTTCGCTCTGTTGCCCAGGCTGGAGTGCAGTGGTGCAATCTCAGCTCACTGCAAGGTCTGCCTCCCGGGTTCACGCCATTCTCCTGCCTCAGCCTCCCGAGTAGCTGGGACTACAGGTGCCCGCCACCATGCCTGGCTAATATTTTTGTATTTTTAGTAGAGATAGGATTTCGCCATGCTGGCCAGGCTGGTCGTGAACTCCTAACCTCGTGATCCGCCCGCCTCGGCCTCCCAAAGTGCTGGGATTACAAGCATGAGCCACCGCGCCCAACCCCCTTTCCCTAACATTAAATACAATAATTAAAATCCTACATTTATAAAAGCCTTTACGGTTCTATTTCTCCTTATGCTCATATAACTTCTCTCAAAGAGAATAATCTATTCTTGAATTTCAGACTACATTCACAATTTATATATAATTCCAGTGCTCAATAGACCCAAGCTTGGTAAGTGTTCAGTGAAGTATAGTGATTCAAATTCAGTTTTATTTTCAATGGATGGAGTGTAAAGTTCAAGGAGGTTAAAAAGACAGTGGTAGTGCTGGTAATCTACAAAATGGCTAATATGTGACTTAAAATTTATAAGGAAACTGAAACTATAAAATTATCAGCTATATAGAATATGAATACATATGGAACCACATGACAGAATTACATCTGATGCTACTCTAGCTATATAAAATATAATTTTTTAACACGAAAGCAGCATTTTAATATTAGGTTGACACAAAAGTGATTGTGAGTTTTACCATTAAAGTAAGGTACTAAAATACTAAATATATAACAAAACGTTAGATAATATATGCCTATTTTTAGAAAATGATTAAATAAATTCATGAAAGAAAACTCAAATTTTAGCTACGAATTCAACATAAAGTGTAGCTTTTTATTAACATACCGAACAGTCTATAGCCACTTAAATGGCTAACAAAACCAGGTTGTAACTTGCTGCCACTATCATCTCTGTTTGACTTGGTATAAGATCTGAACAAAGGAGCGAAGTGTGATTATGTGAAATGTTTTCATTTGTGTTTATAAATTGGCTCTTAGAGTATTTATAGGAAAAAAAACTTTAAATTACATTCTCAATTGCAGTATATATGTAATAAAGGGAGACTGCTAGGATAACTTCTCTGAAAGTAACAACCCTCATTTAAACATACTTGTCCTTGCCTGTATTAACATTATGTCCATATATGAAATAAGATTGCTATATTGTTATAACTACTTACTGACAGTTGTTAAAGTTGAGCTATGGGCACGTTCCTTTCCATAAACATCACTCTACTGTTTTTATGTTTGAACATTTTCATAATATTTTTTTAAAAAACAGCAACCGTATTAGCAAACTTCTGAGCATCTCAGTTTAGACGTGAAAAGGAAATTATTCCCCATGCTAAGCTTCCTCTGTCTCTGTAAACGCAGTATACACACTGACATACACACACACACACACAATTAAGCAGTCGATGGCACAAGTGTGCAAGCCACATTTTGAAACACTTTCTTATATTTAGTGTAAAAAGCCAATTGCTTCAAACAAGTCATCAGGAAACACAGTCACACACAACACTAGACAGATACACGTGGCAAAATGACATCTAAACGGAATGTCAAATATCTTCCTGGGTTCTTAATCACCATTAAATGTGAATTCTCGGCAGTATTGTCCTTGGATAAGATTGCAAGTTTCAGTGGCCCATTTAATAGCATTTTTTCATGAGCAGGAATACTGAGTTTATTACTCAGTGTCAATACAGTGTGATCAGTGCAACTTTAGCAATGTATCCTCTAATATGCTCCTTCTGCACACACGGTTCTATTGCTCCCAACAAATAGACTTAATGAAAGGATAAATGCTTAACTTTGGATGTGGTAACTCATTCGAGTATCTTAACCCTGTTCAACTTATAATTAGGCAGCTTTGAATGTGCATTTTCTATTTGTCATTCACTGCAATTTTCAATGCAGCATTTCTAATGAAGAAAAAAAATAAAACTCTATGTAAGATACGGAGGAGGCCAGGAGTGTTGGATTATGTATTTTTGATGATAAAAAGACTGAGTGCTTGCCAGCAGCAGCTCACTGTCAGTAAAAATGAATCTGAAACAGATGCCAACTGCGTCAAAAGCTTGAGTCCTATACATTTTTTATTAAGCAAAGACACAAATCACAAGAAAAGTACATAGGGGCAAGAACATCAAAGGATACTGCTGTTTCAAACTGAAACACAGGGGCCTATCTTCTGCTTCCTTCCCAGCCTAGAACACAGTGAACTCATAGCTAGAACATTGAGTGTTAACTAACACGTTGAAAATAAATAACTTTATTTTGTATGCTCTCTTTCTTATACCATACACTTAAAATGTAAATATTCTGAATTATTTAGAAGTATGCTTAAAAGAAGGTTTTGGCATGGGCTACTTCTTAAGCAAGCATAGGCCAATCAAAGGTTACTTTCTCTCTTTAGGCATATAGTTAGCTTTGTATATTGCAGTATTTGATATTACCACGTTTTTATAATGTAGTATATAATAAGCTTTTAAAGAGAGTGGATACGTTACCACGTTCTGAAAAAATAATTTCTAGTAAATACTAATTGAATAGACACGACATGTTTTCCTTAGTTGTCTGGAATCTGACAATTAAATTTTAGTACAGAAATGTGCGACCAGGTACCAATCTGAGCACTTGCATACATCAGTGTTTCAGTATATCCTCCACAGTTCACAGAAAAATTAAAATATACAAGCAAATTATTTACAGTAGCTACATTTGCATATCAACACTGTTAGAACTTGAGACTGCAGCTATGCTGGAAAAAAATGGGTACTGTTGGAAGGTAAACCTGTGTTGATAATAACTTTGTAAATAAATTTTAAGGCTTGTGTGAAACAGTTCACAAAATGCTAAACTTGTCTAGATGAGCACAGTTTTATAGCAATACAGTGTAAGCCATAAATACAATTGTACTTTCCTAGTACCCATATTTTTAAAAACATGTTACTATATATAAAATATTATTTGAAAGTATGTTAAAATTTTCAAAAATGTATGAATTATATGGCTTTTATCTTCATTTCTTCTATTTCCTGTAAACATACAGCATTGAAAATACTTTTTTGGTAATTAGTTGTCATAAAAGTTGCAATTGAAAAAGTAGATATACATATCCACATTTTTTCCAAACACACTTGAAAGTTTCACAGTAATAGAATAAAGTACTGGTTTTTAAATGTATTAAAATTAAATGAGTTTTAAAATTCTGTTCCTTGGTCTGTCTGGCTTCATGTGTTCACCTTCCAAGGCAGAGGCTGCCCCAGAGGTGTAACAGGATGGTGTGAGGCCTCTGCTGGCCCCTAGGTGGCACTCGGCCCCCGTGAGCACCTGACCCCGCTGATGGTTTTCAGGTCAAATGTAAATAAAATGGACCTGGAAATGTAAGAGTGGAAAATACTTTGCTACCTTAAGTATGATCTCAGGGAATTAAGCTCTCAACAGCATTATGGGAAAACAGAAGGGAGAGATTTGAAAACCTGATAGTAATTGCGAGAACAGGTGGTCCAAGGCCCACAGAGTCGTTTGACTGCATAAGGTCTTTGCATAAACCAGTGGTTTTTCACCAAAAAACAGCTTTAAATTATCATGTCTAAAGCTATGAAATTAACATTTCAGAAGGCAACAATTTGAGACTGGCACACTACAACCTGTGTTTCAAATTTCTGAAGTTTTACTGAAATATCTTATGCATTGAATCTCACATTAAAGGTCCTTTAAAATGTTGTGGCAAATGCGACTGTTCTTTTTCTGTTTTTTTGAATCTAAAAAGTATGTATAGCCAAAAGTTAAAGCTTTTAACTTTTATGTTGGCCTTTCTTACTTGACATATAATTCTATATAGTAACATCTATATGCGATAACATATACATACATGTAATTTTTATGTATTAACATTAAACAGAATAAACGAAATGTCTCTACTTGTTTTCAAAATACATAAAGGAATAAAGTGATAATTGTATTAAAACTTAATTTAATCTTATTACATTGTAAAACGCTGATTTTCTAGAGCTGCCTCATAAACACACCTAACATGCATAAAAAATTGTTTTGCAAATGACAAGGCAAAGGCTTATAAAGGTTAAGTGATGTTTTGATGACACAGATGCTGGTGAATGTGCCACTTAGGGCTTGACCAGGTTTACCAATTGCAAATGGGTTCAACTATAGCAAGGTGAATTCATGTTCTCTTGAGATGTGATTAGCCTTTGTTATAAACACTTTCCCCGGGGTTGTAGCACATTGTAGCATCCAAGAGAAAACATTCTTTTATTAATCCAAGAGTATTTTTAATTATGTAAACTTTGAAGTTATAAAGTATTGCTCAAATACTATTTCAAAATAGATAACTTTCGAAGTCACATTTTGATCAATATAGATTTTTTGTGAAAATAAACAGAAACATAAAATCTTACAACTGCATGCAAAGGTGAATATAATCCATGTGAACTTGTCATTTAACAGATAGAACTAATGAAGCTCAGGAACACTGGAGCATGCCCAAGGGTCAAGATCATAACACAGATCTTCTGGCCACTGGACAAAAGGGCTCTCTTCATTTTCTCAGACTCGTTAGCACATTCATATCCCAAGGATGTCCTCTTCTCCAAGCAAGGTCCTATTGCCAGAGGATGGAATGTTGCCACTTTTGCTTATTTGATTTATTATGACATCGTTATCTCCCTCTTCTTTAAGTTTTGCGTTTGCAAAGAAACTAACGTGTAGTGTGTTTTTCTATGCAGTACCATAAAATTATATTAAATGAGTTGATCTTAGAAGATTACAGTCAGGGAGAAAGATAGTATATTGTATGCATTCATCTTTTGAGTTTTATTTATTTGAATACCACTTAGGAACTGAGTTGGTTGTGACAGCATCCTAACAACTCATTTATAATCAGAACAATTTTAATTACTTGTAGCAATAATATGTTTAAATGGTAATATTTTGAGAGCTTTTTGTAGTAATTACACTTCATAATGGAGTCAGGTATGTATCAGATTCAACAAGCATCATTCAGAATCTGACAAACATTCATTTTCTAAAGATCATAATTATATTTTACATTTTATATTTTACTTACTGTGGTTCATTGCTGTATAAACATTTTAATTTCAAATCTGACCCTACAGTTTTCAGTCTCATATATTCTTACTGTTTCTACTGCAAAACAGTCATTCTGCCTGCATTGTATCCCTTTGATTATATTTTCATTTAAAAAAAAATGCCTGATAGTTACAAACAGACTGTTTTTAAGGTCAACATCCTGGTTTTTAGCAGACTTTTAAAACTGCTACCAGTAATCATGGATAAAAACACTCAATTGTTGGTTTTGTGAAGGTATGTTGAGAGTCTTTTTTACAACATTTAAAAATTATGTATGAATATGATTTTTCTAAATTTAAACTATCCGCTATCCTTTTGCAAACAGTTTAGATGAAGACTTTTAATGCACATTCTCCGTCTGTGACATTTGATTTTGTTTATTGATTTGTAGCTTGAGTTCTCCTTCATTGCTGCCTTGTACTAATGCAAACATCTTTGCCATCTGAAAAGGGTATGTGCACCATGAAGTGAATTAATTATAAGAACATATTTTCATCTGGGTACAGGATTTCCAAATGCAAATTATCTCTTACATTTTTACTCCCACTTTGTACAAATATATTTTGCTTTTGTCCAATCATTTTATAGAACCAAGGACAATCATTTTATAGAACTAAAGTTACATATATCATATAGTTAAAAGTCTTCAACATGTAATTTAGGAAACCCAAGCCCTTGGGGACACGAAACTTTCCCAAGATATGTGGCTAGGGAGGGACAAAGCCAACAGACACACCTCAGTTTTCCACATTCACTTATGTTTTTCAGAAGCGCACACTTTTTATTCTTTTTAATTGCTCAAGGAGTGCATGAATGTTTTATCATGTTAAAATTCTGGACATGAACCAAAAGGAGATTTAAAAAAAATCCACTTTACCCACCTATAAAATCCTACTCTGCCCCAGAAGCATGGCTAACAGTTTGGTGTGCTGACCTCCAGGTCTTTCTCCATGTCTTTACATACATTTTCATCCTAGAATGTTTGCAAATCTGGGCACACCATTATTAAGAATCAGTTTGGCCAGGCGTGCTGGCTCACGCTTGTAATCCTAGCACTTTGGGAGACCGAGGAGGGTGGATCACTTGAGGTCAGGAATTCAAAACCAGGCTGACCAACATGGTGAAACTTGGTCTCTACTAAAAATACAAAAATTAGCTGGGCGTAGTGGCTCACACCTGTAATCCTAGCACTTTAGGAGGCTGAGGAGGGTGGATCACCTGAGGTCAGGAGTTCGAGACCAGGCTGGCCAACATGGTGAAACCCCATCTCTACTAAAAATACAAAAATTAGCTGGGCATGGTGGCGTGTGCCTGTAATGTTAGCTACTCGGGAGGCTGAGACAGAAGAATTGCTTGAACCCAGGAGGCGGAGGTTGCCATGAGCCGAGATCCTGCCACTGTACTCCAGCCTAGGGGACAAGAGCGAAACTATATCCCCCCACCCTCCCAAAAAAGAAAAAGGTTGTTCTTAAGGAGAGACGAAGACTGCTGGAGGGGACCTCCACTCTGTGTTCCCTCCCCGTCACCATGTGGCTTTCTCTTTCCACATGTTGCTTTTGTGCACCGTGCCTTCCCATATGGTATAGGTTCTTGTGCAACGCACTTACATATGCCAGCCCCAACGTTTATTGGGCAGCCTAACCAAAATATTTACATTCTCGTCAGGCAAAGATGGTAAAACTTACAGCAACTGTTCTCCAAGGGTGGACTCAGGACTCCTGGGGGATCCCCAAAACACTCTTGGCAGATATAAAAGACTAAAATTTGGATTTCTACCACTCCAGGAGGGTAACTCCATGTTTCAGATGATAGCCTTCTTCTAATCACTTGCCTGGCTCTTCCCACAAGCCACGCGTATTTTACAAACTTCAATATATGTGGCCGTGTTAAAAAAAAAAAACTAGTTTAAAAAACACTTTTCTGTCTCCTGGTTTCCTGAATTCAATTTCAGGATGTACCAGTTAATTAGCTGGAAGACCTTGGGCAAAGTAACCTCACCTCGCCTCATCATGCCTCAGTTCCCTCATTTGTAAAATGGGGATAATAATGGTGTCCATACGAAAGTGTTGTAAGCATAAAACAATAGTCAGAATGATGCTTAGTGTGGAGGAAAGATTTGCTATTATTATGAACGCCAATGAGAAAAGTCCTTTTTACTTACAGATATTTTGGTGGTCCACGAGTTTTACTCCATGAATTTTATGTTTTTGTATGTCAAGGAGTGTCTGTGTTAAAATTCAAACTGCTTGTATACAATCCAGTTTCATTATACAGCAGGCCGACTGCAGCCTTAAATGCCATTTCATTCTTACTTAAATAATCAAATTACTCTCTGAAGCCATGTGCCATCCTTTACTTTATATTTCATTTAGAATTCCCATCTGAAACTGTAGCCTTTCTATTCTAGAGGGAAATGAATTTTTGCTCCCATCTGAAACTGCAGCCTTTCTATTCTAGAGGGAAATGAATTTGTGGCCATGAATCTTGAACCACATTTATCGTAAGAAACACCTAGACAAGGGTATTAGTTCAGAATTATGAAATAATATAGAAAAAAAGTGGGCTTTTCCAAATATAAAGAGGATGAAGACATATCTCTTGTTTTAGGATATCAGGGCTTTCTCTCCATGGATGAAGGCAGGTTTTTCTAATGCTGATTTTGGACCAGGCAGCTAGGAAATTTGATTTCATGAGCATTGCCCTAAATGGAATACCACAGGTGGTTTGTCTTTGCTTTTCTTGAATGGCAGTGGTGTAGGAAGAATCGAGCTTTCCAGACCTAGTAAAACAGTCAGGGCCACTGGCTTCTCACCCTGTTAGGAACTTCAGAGGTCAAAATAGCTTTGTTAAGACCTGCAGGCTCTGCTTCTTCTCCGGGTGTCCCTCTAATTTCACATAAGATCATGTGTCCTTGGCTATTTTAATCAGGAACAAAATCTACTTATGGTCTCTTCCAGCCTGGAAAGTAATCCAACTGAAATATTTTAAATACCATCTGCACAAACCTTTTAAGTGGCTATGCTATATCCGCAATGCTATAATTACACGTATGCAGTGAGTCACCTTTACCTCTGATAGAAAGCAGGTTTGTAAGAAACTATCTCTGCCTTGCCTTAGTGGAATTTATAGTTACACCCTTAAGTCCAAAATACAGCTGGAGAAATACACATTATTCTTTATATGACTGTTCATGTTAATGATGTGCGCACATAACGTTTTTACGTTCTTTCTGGTACCATAAACAAAAGTCAAGAGGAGGTCCAGTTTTCTTTTCTCCTGACTGCAAACTCTGTAATTCCTTCTTGCCAAGCTCCATTGCGTCTCTCCACCATGCTCTCCATGTCTCACTTGCTTTTACTTAGTGCTATCTGTCCTCAGGGGCTGTTGTTCTTGTCACTTTGGAACATTCTTTTATTTTTACAGAACAACGTTTTTCCTTGTGTGTTAGTTCAAAACTATAGTCCTTCACCAGGGGCTTCAGTTAACATGAGACAGAGAAAAATCATGGAGACTATGTTTAGTCATTTGCAATATGAGTTACCAATTGTGCCTCTTAATTTTAATAAGATAGTTGTGGCACAGGAAGGAAGACTCTCTTCTGAGATAATATGGTCTCATCATTAAGAACATGGGCATGATCATGAGGACACCCAAGACCAGGACCTGATAGCCTCATCTATTAGGTGTGAGAACACCATTTGACCTCGAAGAAAGGTTTATCCTCCATGAAAGGGAACAGCAATCATACCAATTTTGTAGGGCCACTGTGGAAATCAAACAAGAGAATGTATGCAGCTCACACGGTGGAATCCCTGGCATCTGATACTTGATAAATATTAGTTTTCTTTCCCATTACCTATTTGGCTGAGAATGTTTCCTAGAAAACCATAAGTTGATCTTTGAGTTGCTGTTGCTGTTTGTTGTTAGGAGATATGCAGTAATTACACTTGAAGCCACTTCATTCCATTGTGGCCAAGGAGATGATTCAAATGAATCAGTTTTTTTACTGGATAGGGGTCAATAACAATTCCATAGAGGCAGCTGAAGGAGGCTGACATCCACTCCAAGTAAAGAAAAAGGGCTAAGTTTCATTTGAAAAATAACAAACTTGATTTAGAGAGGGATTGTACACTAAGGCTTAGTAACTTGAGAGAACAAAAAAGAGTTTCAATCTACTTCACACAAAACAAACAAGGGTTCTTCAACATCTAGTCTGTTAATGTGGAACTATGTGGACAGATTCTGTGTAATTTAAAACTAAACAGTTTAATTTTATTCACATAGCTAATTAGATGTCTTGCCTCTATTTCCTGGAAAGTTCTGAAAGATTCCCCCTCACATTCCTTGAATATAATTAGTATTTTTGTGTAGCTCTTTATTTTCAGATAAATCAAGCACATTTGGAGAAGTTACTTTGATGATACTTTTTAAGAAAGCACACAATCTGGAGGAAGGATATAATGGAAAAACATCCTATGACTTCCACAAGAAGGTTTCTTTCTAACTACCCTTTCTTACCTCCCATATTGAGTAATATTAGAAATGACAAGCCCAGGAAACTTACTTTACATTCTAAGACTTAATATTTACACCACACATGTTGCAGCTTCCCATTATTGTTATAGATAACGAAGAGCGGGGACTAATGTCTGCAAGCTTTTATTACCTTCCAGGGACCAGGTTAAGTACTTTACATAACCTTAATTAAATGCTGGCTGCAGTATTGTCATAGGCATTATTATTATCACTTTGCAAGTGTATGAAAGAGAGGGTTAGCAATTTACAGAACATCACACAAATAGCCATTGAAAGTGGACCCGGTCAGTTGAGCGAGCTGGACTCATACTATCTGTCCTCCAACCTCTCTGTCGCCCACTCAATGCATTTACTGGGGGAAGTGCCTCCCCTGTTCCTAGGTGAAAACAAGGGCAGTCTCAGGACATCCCAGGTTACTCTTAAGCCATCACATATCTATGGTCATGTTTAGTTGCAAAACCTTTCTCCAGATAGCAAATCCCAAGACCATATGATAATAAAATTAAGGTTTGATTTAAAGTTAAACTTCTGCCTTTTTAAGCTGGAACCATCAAAAGACAGAAAGCTAAAACAAGGAGGACATAAAACTTCTTTACTTTTACTGAGCCTTAGTTTTACTCATTTTGCTAGCCATGCTTTCTTTTTCTGCAGCATTAAAGTTTGAGTGAGAAAAGAAAACACTAGGAAGTAGAACATTTTTCTTTTTTACTGGTACTGCAGTGGAAGGATTTGTCCACTCAGTGTCTGGCATTGCTGGGTACCTTCATGAGTTTCTGAGATGCCCCCACTGGGAACAGTAAGCTCCCTTTCCTAAGATGTAGGTAATGTACTATTTTTTGGGCCACCCTGAAGAGCTCCCTTCACCCTTCAATTTTCTTGAGAAAAACCTTAATGATTCCAGAGAGGCTATCTTACAAGAATGACCTACAACTATCTCAGGCTTGTTCACACAAACTATGGAAATTCAATTAATGCTGTAGCCACTTCTCCAGCACTGATGATGTTGAGGCCACGGGGTAATCCAACTCTGCCTTTAGGTTATCCCAGTAGTAGCAGACACCACGTCCTGTCCTTATAACCTGTCCTTCTCAGTGAAGGGATGCAAGTTCAGCTATAAGAATGCAGCTGGAGTTCCTGCCACTGGGTTCAAGGTGAGGGATGTTGCCACCAACTCTGCCCTCCTCCCCAATAAAATTCCTTTTCAACATTTGTAACCTTGTTGTAGAGAGTCTTCCAGTGGATTTTTAGGTCAATCTATGATTGCAAGATCTCTCAGATGGTCAATCTCCCAACTCTAAGATCTGATACCTGTCAGGTCTACATAGCAGTGAACATTAAGCAAAACCAAGTCCCATTATGTCAGTGAAGCACTAGCATGAGACACCAGTATGCTATGAATTATTTTAAGAGTAAATATTAGTTACTTAACAACTACTTTTAAAGTCCTCAATCCATATATAACATTAAATTACACTAATTGTGTGGCAGCTATAAAAATGGTGGTATGTGCATAAAAATAATTTTAAAACACAGCACCATCTTTCAAGCTATCTGTTCAAGCAATAAATTTCATACTGAGGATAAAAATAGTGTACATATGGATGAAAATAAAACAAATTATATTCGGTATAACAGCAAAAGAAAAATTTTACAAAATGAATTAACTAGTTCCATTTCTTCCAAAACCCGTTCTAAGACAGTGTATATTATATAATAGTTTATAGGACAAATACTCTTTACCAGTTTCTAGATACCTCTCATTCATTTTTCATATTGTTATTTAGCTGTTTTCCCTGGAAGCCTCTTCAGGCTAATTTGCCTAACATAATTTCACCCATTATATATGAGACTGCTATCATGTAACTCCCACACATTTAAAATACATTTAACTTTTGTTATAGGTAAGATAGATTAACATCAACCAATTAGTCAAAGTAGAGGGAGCCAGGGCTCGAAAATGCCTGTGTTTCTCCTCTTTTTTTCCCACAAACATTCTAAATGGCTCCATCAGGTCCAGTAGTAGCCAGATTTGGACCACATAAACTGAGTTCTGTCCACTGTCAGTATGAGCAAGATGTAACACTTTCAGATCTGACACGTGTCTCCCACTCAGAATTCATCACATTTTGTCCAGGTCTGTCAGTGACGATGGTGCCATGGATGACGGTGGGGATCCGGGGAACGGAGTAGAGCAGGTGTCCATGGTCCTGAGTAACATGGGCTCAAGACAGGAGCAGAACTTTCAGCTTTGCTTTCTTCAGCTACTTAGATTTTGCTACTGGGTAATGCATCGTTAATAAAACATCTCCACTGTATTGGAAGCTCCATAGTTAAAAGGAGGTATCCACCTTTGTCTGCCATGTGTTCACAGACTAATCTAATGTCTGGCTCAGAGTAGATATTCAAAGAGTATTTGCTACAAACGAGAAATGAAAACAGGAATGAATCAAACGGTACCTCTGAGTCCAGGTGAGTAATTAGAAGCATTATTGACCTCTTCTTGAGAGAGGACTCATTATTTCATTCAGCTTATATATTTAAGGAATGTGTTATGTGCTAAGCACTCTGTGCACTGAAACTGTTAATGGTTTAACCAGAACCAACGACTGCAAATTCTGCATGATCTTTTTTATAGAGGCATGTAGATCTGCAACAAAAACAAATGGAATCCGATACAAACAGGCAGGGAGTGGTGAGGAAATGCTTCCCAGATAAAGTAGAGTCACGTGGACTTTTGAAAGAATCAGTCAAAGGAAACACACTTGTATGTATGTCTGCAAAAACACATGTGTTTAGGCCTGAGGGTGATGTTTGTGAGAAGAAAAGCATGGTTTTCACACTCGTGTCTACAGATGCAGAAGTTCAGATGGGCATGTTTGAATTTCTACACAGTAATGCTCTATGACATCGGAATGGAGGGTGAGAAGTCCAAAGACGTAGGAAGTGGTAGACATAGATCACAAAGGTCTCTAACATGAGACTTGATCTTCCATGCTGTCCTATGGGTAGTTTTAAACAATGGTCAGGGAGATGGCATCTGTCATAGCACGGGAAAGAAAGGACAGATGATGCTTCTCTGAGTTATAGAGGAAAATAAAGATGAAGAAGGGCCATTCATAGCTTTTCTGTCTCCCATGCTTCATACAGTTTACCAGGGACAGGTAGATGCTGTATTTAGGAAAGATTCCTTGGGAGAAGTATATTCATAATTATGATCCAGGTTGAAGTAGCAACTTCAACTACAAAATAATGAGCATATGACATTGATAATGTTCATTAACTTTATCTCCCTATCTGCAGTTTCATTTAGGATTTGTATTCTGTAAGTTGGATTTTTTGGTAAGCTTTTGCTTGCAGGAAATCACAATTTGTAATTAAAATAATTCAAAGCAAAATGAAAATATCCATCTGTTTCTTGTGACTCATCATCCTTTACAATGTCAGCTCTCTATAATTCCACCAGTTCACAACGTCAACTAAACTGCTCTAATTCATTTCTTTCTAAAATTTAGAGGGACAAAATTTCATCTCCCTAAATTTTGTTAAATGTATATGTAATGATGTCAAAATAAGATCTTCTTTGTACCCTTGTGTAAAATATTATGGGAATAATAATGCAATTTCCTATTTTATTTTGTGTAATAGTAACACAACTTCTAAATGTTTCTATGACGGGAATCTGAGTCTTAATATGGTTTGGGGATTATCTATATTCTCTTTAGTGTTGCATTATTGAAATACATTATTGTTATTTTAATTTTAAAAACTTAAAAATAATATACTCATGAATATGTGCTGATGGTAAGTAATAAAGAGAATATTTAAAAGGATAAATATAGATTAAAAGTCAAGATATTTTAAAGCTGGGGATAATGAACATAATACTTTCCTTTAAATTGATATATTAAATATAAAAACAAAATATAAATTTATACTTACAACCATGTAAAGTAAATCTCCATAATTAAAATACAACCTCCAAAGCACGGTAGAATTTGAATTAACTAAGAGAGAAGTATTTTTCTTTTTTATCTACTAATTCCCACTGCTTTTGACAGTTCATTTATTTTCAGAAAGTACATTTTGATTTACACACAAAAAATAGCTTAGTGTAGAAATTTTATTAAAGCTAAAGTATAATATTTTATTTCCGTAGTCATTTTTCTTGTGACATGTTTCTTTCTTAAATTGTAGCCTCAATATGGAGAACATTTCCTATCAAAAATATACAAAATTCTTTATTCATTGGGTGGTAAAATTCATAAACCCAGTCTAATCAGTTATATGGGGAGACAAAAGTTAAAGACTATTAGGCTAACTAGCTACTTTTAAGAGCTAATATATGAAGAGAGAAGTAATATCTGGTTCTGATATGTCATATAAACCATATGTCCTTTGTAAAATAATTAACTGATGTGAAATTAGAAGTTTCATTTAAATTTAACTTGCCTTTCAGATGGACAATTTGTTTTTCACATCAAGCAGAAACAGAACCTTCTGCCCTATGTAAAAAAGCAGGCAGGGAACCTCATGCCCAGAAAGAACTTCTTCCATCAAACAGAGTTTGAGATGCCAGAGTGCATTTGTTGTGTGGATCCATTATTACCTAGTTAGTTTAATAATGGAGATTTGGACACTTGATCATTCAATGAACACATCAAAGAGCTGTACTAGGGAACAGGAACATTGAAGACCCTGGCCATACCAACAACAAAGAAATACGAAAATGACACATGTAAGCCTGGTCATAGATTTCAGAAGGGATTGGCTTATTTATTTGCATATACTGCTCTTTCTTGCTTTCCAAAGAATTTTTGTTTCTTGTTGTTGTTTTGTTTTGTTTTGAGACAGAGTCTCGCTGTCACCCAGGCTGGAGTGCAGTGCTATGATCTCGGCTCACTGCAACCTCTGCCTCCCAGGTTCACACCATTCTCCTGCCTCAGCCTCCCGAGTAGCTGGGACTATAGGTGCCCGCCACCACGCCCGGCTAATTTTTTATATTTTTAGTAGAGATGGGGTTTCACCATGTTAGCCAGAATGGTCTCGATCTCCTGACCTCGTGATCCACCTGCCTCAGCCTCCCAAAGTGCTGGGATTACAGGCGTGAGCCACTGTGCCCGGCGAAATTTTTCAATTGAACAGAATTTGTAATAACCCACTATAAGATTAATACATGTAAACATGTTTATTTTTTCTGTAACTCAGTCTTGCATTATAAACATGTTTCTACAGAGGAAAATATTCACTGGAAAAAATGTTTCAGTTTATTTTTTCTATTTTATAGTCTTAATATTATGCCTCTAGTATCTTCATCATTGTTCAAACTGAATATTAAATGCAATCTTCAGGAGTCCCAACAATACATCTTATTACATAAAAGATTTATCTAAGAGTCAGGGTCCCTAAAGAATACAGGTGGAATATTTAATGGGTTAATTGAAGTGGCTTTCTGTAAAAAGATAATTTGTTAGTTCTGCAAATTCATGGATAGTATTAACAGAAACCAACAAGGGACCCACAAAGCACTCCAGAGGCAAAAAAGGTGAACAATCTCTTTTCTTCAGGTGCAAAGGGGCAAGGGAGGGAAAGTGTGGCTATTACCTGAGAAGGGGCTATTCCACCACAGCAGCACCTGGAGTAGAACCATGCATTCTGCATGCAGAAACAGCAGGAGGGGGCTCCAAGCATCCCCCTCTCAATTTTGTCCCGCACCTGCACTTTGTCCAGTATATCCTGAGGACTGAACCTCCCTGGCACACAGAGAGGAAGAGAGCCCAATGATGCAGTCCTTAAGGCCAGACTCCAAGGGCACAGAGTAATGGAGAGACGGAACAAGGAAGTTTGAAGCAGCAAATGAAAATTGGCCAGCACAATGAGAAACTGACGATACTGAAATTACTTGTGTGAACATTAGTATCTTACTAATAAGTCAAATCTAAATTCATTGAGTAACTCTTAAGCTCCTGCATTATTAACCAAAGCTAGGGCTAAAAAGTGTTTTAAATAAATTAATTACACTAATATGTGAAAATTATTATTTATATATCTAGCTCAGTATGCGTTTTTCTTTATATACTGTAATTTAAAAGAACACTAACCATGAAATAGACTTGTCACCCCTGTGCCTTATCTTCCAAATTAGGAACAATAAAAGAGCTCATCTCATCATGAACTAGGCAATATTGCCATCCTGTATTTTGATTGTAAGACACATCATTCTCTTATAAACCACCAATAAATAATAACAATGATTTCTTATTACTCAGATTTGTAAAGAAGACATTTATGCAGCCAAAAAACACAAGAAAAAATGCTCATCATCACTGGCCATCAGAGAAATGCAAATCAAAACCACAATGAGATACCATCTCACACCAGTTAGAATGGACATCATTAAAAAGTCAGGAAACAACAGTTGCTGGAGAGGATGTGGAGAAATAGGAACACTTTTACACTGTTGGTGGGACTGTAAACTAGTTCAACCCTTGTGGAAGTCAGTGTGGCGATTCCTCAGGGATCTAGAACTAGAAATTCCATTTGACCCAGCCATCCCATTACTGGGTATATACCCAAAGGACTATAAATCATGCTGCTATAAAGACACATGCACACGTATGTTTATTGCGGCATTATTCACAATAGCAAAGACTTGGAACCAACCCAAATGTCCAACAATGATAGACTGGATTAAGAAAATGTGGCACATATACACCATGGAATACTACGCAGCCATAAAAAATGATGAGTTCATGTCCTTTGTAGGGACATGGATGAAACTGGAAGTCATCATTCTCAGTAAACTATCGCAAGAACAAAAAGCCAAACACCGCATATTCTCACTCATAGGTGGGAACTGAACAATGAGAACACATGGACACAGGAAGGGGAACATCACACCTCGGGGACTGTTGTGGGGTGGGGGGAGGGGGGAGGGATAGCATTGGGAGATATACCTAATGCTAGATGACGAGTTAGTGGGTGCAGCACACCAGCATGGCACATGTATACATATGTAACTAACCTGCACATTGCGCACATGTACCATAAAACCTTAAGTATAATAATAATAATAAAATAAATTAAAAAAAGAGATGCTTTAGACATATTAAAGTATGGATATTTTTGTCTCATATCAGTTGGGTTCATATAAAACAAGGAACATTGAAGCAAAATGAATATGCATTTCTAAGCCATTTTACATTCAGTGTCCAAAGCTGTTCTAGTACTTTCTGACTCAGTGGTGACACCAGATTTAAGGTTTGATAGAGGGATGTCCTACTAGTGTCTCCTGTACAGCTTTCCACACCATTAAACACTTTCTACAAGTTCTAAAGCCAATGCTTTTTGAACTTATCAAATAGTGTGTATAAAAAGTTTTAGGATAAGAATCAGGACTTATGTTCTTTATCGCATGGTTCTCAAGTGACTATCAGACTGAAATACTGAGAAGTTGAAGATCTATAATCCTGTCACTGGAAAAAGCAATGTGGCAATGACATTGACGTCTGATTACCCCTGTCCAGCAGCCACTGGAAGATGCCAACAGCAGTAAGTACAGCCCAATGTCAGGGACACTAAAATGCGGGAGAAACTGAACATCTCTGAATTGATGGCATACAGATCATGTCACAGACAATTATATATGAATAGAGGATTTGGTGCTTCATATCCTTTTAATAAATAATACGTGCTTTGACAGTTTTCAAAATAAACCCAAGACTCTAGAGACGGTATTCCAAAGAGTGCAGGATGTCACCTTTCTTCCTGATTGTACTTGAATAGTTAATGTTTATCAGACACTTCAATAAACACCGCAGGCAATGATAATGATGTAAATCACTGATCTCTATTGTCTCATGGATCGTCAGGATAATGCTCAGGTACCATGAGTTCCTCCACTTCCCAGAGAAGCAAATAAAAATCACTTGTCCATGGTGCCATATTAGAGAATGAATTGAAACCAGAAACCAGGTCTGAGGACTACAGACCCTGAACATTACAGAACGAGTTGATAGAAACTTATATTCATGTTTCTTGGTATTTTACATTTTAAAAATATTCTAAGATGACCATCTATTTTAGCTTCTCTTCTCATATAATCTATTTTTTCTCACTGTAATGAGATGACTTTCTAAATTTATTTGTAATAATCATGGGTAAAATAAAAACCTGGAAAAAAGTGCTTAGTTTTCAACCCATGTGTAATTAGTAACTTTCCTGAAATAATTCTAGAAGATTTTGTCTGTCTTTGTCCTTTTGGTAGCTGTCAATGTGTATGGAACGAAAGACTCAGGTAACCATGTGGTCCTATTCTCTCTTCTTTCAGGTAAAGTGCCAAGGATATCTTTCTTATCATATTTTGCCAAGTCAGCTGATCTGAACACAATCTAAAGTGTTAAGATTATATATACACATATAATCTTAAGATTATATATACACATGTAATCTTAAGATTATATATACACATGTAATCTTAATATTATATATATATAATCTAATATACATTATATATAAATATGTAATCTTAAGATTATATATAATCTTTTTAAGGGCTTGTTAAGGGCTTAAGATTATATATAATCCTAAGATTATATAGATAAACATATATTCATAATATATAAATAATCTTAAGCTACATATATTGTATATGTTATATTATACATAATGTTAAGATTATGTGTGTGTGTGTGTGTGTGTGTGTGTGTGTATATATATATATATATATATATATATACACACACACACATCTTGAGAGAAAATTTAAAGTTAATTCTCCCTCATGCAAATTTCAGGCTTGCTCAAGCATTATCCCAAATAAGCACAATGCTCTTGTCTTTTCTCCATTGCCTGCTTCACTAATTAATCCCATCTTAGGAACACAGCGTGTCCCAGACTCACTCTGTAGAACATTTTCCTGAAAAAAAGAAAAACAAAAACAAAAATCTAAAGACTTTACCCCCAACATCTTAAAAATAAAACTTGTTAATTACAAAAAAGACTGAAGGAGCCCTTAAAATATGTGCTCTGTCGTTTTTCTCTTTGCAAGGAGAGAAATCTTAATCAAAATCACAGTAAGAAGCGAAAATGGAAGGTGTGGTCAAACCATGCTCAGGGTCTCCCTCCTGGCACCTTAGTCCTCAACTCATCTCCAGCTGGGTCCAGCTTAAAACCTTGATCAGTGATTAGAGCTGGAGGAGTTTATGGCAGCAGAATCCATAAGTGCCCAAGGCAGGAAGAATTATGTCATCTCTATGGTTATAAATTCTATAGTTCAGGCATTATACACTATAAACTTATCTATATTTCAGGACCACATCCATTATTTCTAAACATAATAATGATTTAAAATAAAGGGTTATCACAAGAGTGTGAGATAGCATGGCATTTGGACTCATGGCCAGAGGTAAAATATTTAAATATTTTAAATAATTAATATATTTTCCCAAAGAGAGGATTTATCTATTTCTGATGCTAAGCATTATTGACTATTCATAATTCAGAGGATGGATGTTTTTCCATATGCAAAGGCAGGTAAATTTAATTCATATTTTATAATATTTTGTTTATTTAGCTTTTATTTATAATATTTTCTTTATTTATAATATTTTGAATATTTAGAAAATATTCACTATTAACTAGTATGTGGAGGGCCCTAGGCTTGGGTCCCTGAAAACACGCAAATAGGGGTTGTTTTATTTCTCCAGGGCTTACGCTCTATTGGGTATATTTCTACTGTATAATGATTTCTAAATAATAGCTTTATGCTGGTGAAAATGAGTAGAAAATACGATCATTGTATTCATCTGAGGAAATCTGTGGAGGTCCTGCTATCTTCCAGACTTGCTTAGACTCTCAATTTTTTTTTAAAATGCTGATCTCATGGAGATTATATTCCCATGCATGATTGATGGACAATGGTACACAAATATGAAAATATAAAAACCTATAAGTCAGATGACAATAGCACAAAGGAGTACAAAGACAGGAACAGGAAGTGCTGGGAAAGAGTAATGTTACATTTTTATGCCAATAAAAATAGTAGGATGGGTTAGATAGGTTGAGGAGCTTTGGGAGACTCTTTAGAGCATTGTAGGTGTAGTAGGTTTTAATCTTAATTGGCATAAAAATATAAAACACATAAAATAGTCATGAATATACTTTTAAAATCTAGAAATGTATTTTTTTAAATCCCTGGAGAAACTGGGGACCAAACATTTAGAAATAATTAAATGTAGAGCTTGAAATTTACCAAGGCTATATGAAGAAACAGCCTTGTATCTTACATAAGATATTGAGAGAAAACCTGTTTAATCTGAATCTAAAAAACAAAACAAAAAAAAATAAAAGATGAAGAAGTTCAGGGTACTGTAGTTCATTTTTATTGATTAAGAAGTGAATGTTAAATGGCATTAAGGAAAAACAGAATTCAGTTGCTGGACGTCCACACACTAACACTTTATTCAGTTAATGAAAGTTATATTCAGGCCATTTTTGCTTCTATAGCTGTTAAGCCCCTCACATACGATCAATTTACAATGCTAAAAGTTGTATTTTAATTTTAGATAATCAAAATTCTTGTAAGGCTAAGATAGCCTGAAATTGAACTTGTCCTTTCAAAAGTTCACACTAGGGTTTGGATTTTGACCACTTTCTGCTACTGTTTTAGCATTAACCCTAAGCCATCGGTTATCCCCTTTGTGTTGGAAGATCATTCAATTGCACCACTATTGATTAAGAACAAACATCCTGTGAGAGGTGTTGCATTTCAAAAGGATTTTGATTTAATGATATAATTAAATTTGATTTCTGAATATGCCATTATATAACATTGTTGGTGGTCCTGCACTTTAAAAGAAGAAAATTTATCAAATATTTTAAAAGTATATAATCAGAAAGGTTTTTATTAGCAAAGGAAAATAAGAGGCTAGGTGATTGATTACCTGAAGAGTGAATATGGCAGAGTTGCTAAAATGTAGCAAATGCTTGTTTCCCTTCAATAAACTGATTTTATGTTGAACTAAAGCATCACTACCAGTATATGCTAGCCTCTCTCTGGTGAAAACCCAGGGTATAAAGGACCTGGAGAACATCCCAGGGCCCTGGGGACATATTAAAAAATGGCATAGAAGAAAAGTTTAGACAAACATAATTTTGAGGAATCTGCCTTAATTAAATGAAGTTTCCAAAATAATCCAAATCTTTGCTTCCTGTTTCTGCAATTAAAACTAAAAACACATACCATAAAAGGTAAGAAGTTACAATATTAACGTTTGATTCCTTAACTGTTATTCTCAGTTGTCCTTCCATTCAAAAATGCCTCATGACATCAGTTTGCTTTAATAGTTTGTATTTACTGTATTTGCTTTGAATCCAAGAATACCATACTAGACACTAGACCATTATACAAAGTTGTGAATAATTCCCTGTACAGGAAATTACTTAATGAGTACAATGTATATTATTTCGGTAATGGATACCCTAAAAGCCCTGACTTGACCTATATACAATGTACGCATGTAACAAAATTGCACTCGTACCCAATAAATTTATGTAAATTTACAAATCTTTATACACATATTTAATGTTAACTATATGCAAATGTTATAGAACATCAAAATTTAGTTTTAATACAGTTCTAAGAAGTTATTTCATTTTCATTTACTTCTGCAGGTTACTTTGATACTAAATCAAGTATTTTCTTCCAACTAGATGTTAAGAAATTAATGTTAAAGTGATATTTGTGCTTTTGAATAAATTTATTTTGAAGAATGTGTTTGTAAAAAACACGTACCCTACAACTTAAAGTATAATAAAAAATTATTTCTGGAAATACTGGTATAATTCTTTAATTAGACTTAAAACAAATGAGTAAATTTTATATCATATATATGTATATATACACACAATACATATATATATAATATATAATAGAACAATGACTAAAGTGTTGCTTAGCAGATCTAATGTTAAATTTGTCATTTAAAAAGCAGAATAAAAGAACTGTAGGAAATAAATATTCTGCTGTTAATCCTTTCTTACCTAAGATAATATAAGGAGGGAAGAAGGTGATAGAATACAGAAAACATTAAAAGATCTTGCCAAAAGAGATCGTGCTTTTCTTTAAAAAAAGAAAAGTTGTAAGAAATTTATAGGAGAAAATACACTTTTGTCAGGTAATGTAAGTAATAAGAATAAAATAAGACCCTGTAAATATTTAAATTTAAAACCATCAGATAAGATAAAGTTTTTCTTCACCCCCATCACCCCCAGAGAATGCACTTTTTAAATAATTACTTCCAAGAGGGGGTTTTACTTGACATATTTTAAGTGTCCGAAATGATTGTAGATAACCAGTAGTCTCAACATGAGAGAGGTGGTTTGCAGGGTTCCTATAGTCTTTCAAAAAGCCACTAGTAATTGGTTCTTTCATTCAACAGATACTTACTCAATGGCCATCATGTGGTAGATACCTTGTAAATGCTGAGTATATTGGAAAGAAAAATCAGTTTCCAGCTTCTCATAAAATTTAAACTCTACATTCAGAAATATGCCCCATATTGGCCAATATTTTTATATCATATCATATATCATACACTATCTTTTTCTTTTTCTGAGATGGAGTCTCATTCTGTCGCCAGGCTGGATGCTGTGGCGATCTTGGCTCACTGCAACGTCTGACTCCCCAGTTCAAGCGATTCTCATGCCTCAGCCTCCTGAGTAGCTGAGACTACAGGCGCGTGCCACCACGCACGCCTAATTTTTGTATTTTTAGTAGAGACGGGTTTTCACCATGTTGGCCAGGATAGTCTCGATCCCCTGACTTCATGATCCGCCCACCTCAGCCTCCCAAAGTGCTGGGATTACAGGTATAAGCCACCGCGCTTGGCCCAGACACTATCTTTCAAGTTATAATGACTATTTCTTGATAATAGCTATTAGAATTTCTGTCCTTTGTAGAAAGCATAAATCTACAAGTTTGTATAAAGAGGCCACACAGAGTGAGAGGAAGAACTTCTCATATATGTCAGAAGATCTGGGTTTAGGATTTGATTTGCCCACTTGCTAATTAGGTAACATCAGCTGAGTGCTTTTGACTGCATAGTTATCTTTGATAAAAACAACAACAAAACAAAATTTCCTTTTTGCCAGTCTCATAGAAGGTGTGTAATGTTCAGTTTTGATAATGTATAAAGTCGTTTGTAAACACAGAGCTTTCTGTATCTGACATATTTTCCTACACTCAGGCACAGATGGGGAAATATGAGGGGACCTCAAAAACTTTGTGGAAAAATAATATTAAAAGGTAAAAATAAAATATATAAACTTTATTTCTCCATATATGCTCCATCAACCTCAAGACACTTTTGTAAGCGATGATGCCAGGCATTCAGTCCATCCCTAAAGAACTGAGTGTCCTGGGAATTTAACTACATAAATACAGTCTTTTTAACGTTATTAACTGAAGGAAATGTCCTTTACAGACTTTTTAAAAAATTTTATTATTATTATGCTTTAAGTTTTAGGGTACATGTGCACAACGTGCAGGTTTGTTACATACTTATACATGTGCCATGTTGGTGTGCTGCACCCATTAACTCATCATTTAGCATTAGGTATATCTCCTAATGCTATCCCTCCCCACTCCCCCAACCCCACGACAGTCCCCGGTGTGTGATGTTCCCTTTCCTGTGTCCATGTGTTCTCATTGTTCAATTCCCACCTATGAGTGAGAACATGCGGTGTCTGGTTTTTTGTCCTGGCAATAGTTTGCTGAGAATGATGGTTTCCAGTTTCAACCATGTCCCTACAAAGGACATGAACTCATCATTTTTTATGGCTGCATAGTATTCCATGGTGTACATGTGCCACATTTTCTTAATCCAGACTATCGTTGTTGGACATTTAGGTTGGTTCCAAGTCTTTGTTATTGTGAACAGTGCCACATTAAACATACGTGTGCGTGCGTCTTTATAGCAGCATGACAAGATTAGGAAACAAAAAGAAGTCAGAAGGAGCCAAATCAGGACTGTAAAGTGGATGCCTAATGAGTTCCCATTGAAACTCTTGCAAAATTGCCCATGTTTGATGAGAGGAATGAGCAGGAGCATTGTTGTGATGGGAAAGAACTCTCTGGGACTACTCTCCTGGGTGGTGATCTGCTAAAATTTGGCTAGTTTGTCAAAACAATCTCATAATAAGCCAACATCATCATTCTTTGGCCCTCCAGAAAGTCAACAAGCAAAATGCCTTGAGCATCCCGAAATACCAGTGCCATGACCTTTGTTCTCAACTGTTCTGCTTTTACTTTGACTGTACCACTTCTAGCCCTTGGTAGCCAATGCTTTGATTGTGTTTTGTCTCCAGGATGGTACTGGGAAAGATATGTTTTATCTCCTGTAACAACTCTTCAGAGACCAGAACGGTCCAGGATCTTGATGCCACTTGTATAAGATTTCTATTGAAAGCTCTACTCTTGTTTGTAGCTGATCTGGGTACAATGTTTTGGAATTCATCAAGTGGAAAGTTTGCTCAATTACTATTTTTTAGTCTAGATTGTATAAGCTTAACCAGTCATGATGTCTGTGGTGCTCGCTGTTTTCTGCTGTTAACTTTCAGGCCTCTTCAATTAGGGCATGGACCAGATTATTATTTTTCTTGCAAATTGATGTGGATAGTCTGTTGCTGTGAGTTTCATTTTCACCATCATGTCCTCCCTGCTTAAAGCTAGTTATCTAATTGTAAACTCTTGATTTTGCCAGGGGGTTCCTTGTCCCCATCAACTTTTCAGAAAGCATTGGTGATTTCACCATTCTTCTGCCCAAGCTTCACCATAAATTCGACGTTTGTTCTCACTTCAATTTTATCAGAATTCATTTTGCTTTGATAGGGGCTCTTTTCAAACTAATGTCTTATCCTTGTTAGTGCCTCAAACTAGATCCTGTTCAGATATGTTATAACAAGTTAATATGAGTTTATTTTGGTACAAATATTTTTTGAAATCCATAATTTTTTCATTAGAATTTTCCACAAATTTTATGAAGACCCCTTGTATAGTTCATCATGTTCATTTTGTAGAAGCAAGCTACCTTGCTAACAAAAAGCAGTTTATGGACTTAAGGTCAATTGCCTGGTAGAACTTGAGTGGTACCTAATAAAAAACAAAGCTTTGAATGGATGCAATGAAGGCCCAAAAGAAAAATGTAGTGTTTTAGGTGACAGTCTGGGAAAATAGGTAAGAGATATCCTTGGAATGGTTTTCCTAATCTCATTAGCTAATAACTGTAAAAATAATAACAATAATAGTGATTCATAGTGATAATATATTAAGGGGTTATACTATTCAGGCACTAGTTGAAAAGCTTTATATATATGTGATTACTTTCATCCCATAATGAAGGTGGTTTTATCACACATATCGTGCAGACGAAACAGCAGTCTGTGAAAATGTAAGCTACTTGACCACAGTAGTGTGCTTGCATGTGGGAAGTCAGATTAGGAGACTGTCTTTAAAGTCAGCTTTCTGCCTCTCTCTCACCCCTATACCATAATGCACCATAAGTGGATTCTCTCCCATGTTGTTGTGTTTTTGTCTGACATAAAGGTCAAAACTAATAGCTGATTAATGTTCAAAAGCATTCATCTCTACTAAACTAGTTTGTATGTGCCATGTTTTTAACACTCTTTTCTTCTCATTAAATCATTTAGTTTTTTACTGACTACCTAATGAAACCCCAACTGAGTCTAAGTAGAGTTAGCACCATCAGCCCCTCTACAAGCCAGAGAGTGAAGTCACAGGGTCCTAGTGACCCTGTGTTCTCCAGGGCTATAGTAGGCAGGACGAGCAGTTCCAATGTTGGCCTCCATGCTGATTCATGTTAACTCAAAACACATATTTTTTTTTTTTCTGGAAAATGCTGCTTCCCTTTATGCATAAAATTGTGACCAGAAGCTCAGCCCTCTGTATGTCAAATAGACACAAAATCCAAGAAAATCAGAAATGGCAATTTTCTGTTTAGGGAAAATACATACAAGGGAGTAGGTATAAAAATGATTTTACATAGACAATTTTCGAGTAATTTAAAAGGAATTAAAATAAGGACACTGTGATTTTCTCTAGGAACTAAAAGCTTCTCTCAAACATAATAGGGCATGAATATTGTGGGCTTGCAAATGAGAATAAGCTCTGTTAACAGAGGCACCATCTATTTCAGTTAAGTATTTTCTACTCTCATCAAATATAAAAGAAAACAAAACAAAAATAATTATTTTTACTTAGTCACAGCCTGGCACTGACAAATGTATTAAAGCAAGCAAAAACTAGCATCTTCCATCACCAAAATCTTCAAATAATTTATTAATTTTTTATTCATTGTCTCATGTATACATTGGGCAGGAAGCTGGTTCTTTTTTTTTTTTTTTTTTGAGTTCTCTGTGCTGAACCCATGTTGATTTTCAATCTCTTTACCACCTCTACCATCTCTATATTCAAAGATTCTGTAAAAGGAAAATAAATTTTAAAAAATTTCTTCTCAGCAGCTTTGGTGACTGTGTGGCACCTTCTGGACATTGTCTTATGAAGTGAGTTCTACTAGAGGTGACTGGGAAGTTTTTCACTTTTTTTTTTTATTTTTTATTTATTTTTTTGAGATGGAGTCTCGCTCTCTTGCCCAGGCTGGAGCTCAGTGTCACTATCTCGGCTCACCCCAACCTCACCCTCCTGGTTTCAAGCGATTCTTCTGCCTCAGCCTCCTGAGTAGCTGGGACTACAGGCACACACCACTCTCCCCGGCTAATTGTTGTATTTTTTAGTAGAGACGGGGTTTCACTATGTTGGCCAGGCTGGTCTTGAACTCCTGACCTTGTCATCTGCCTGCCTCAGCCTCCCAATACTTTTCTAAAGAAAGGATAAGCCCCAGCTGCCACTTTTCCCTCTTCCTTTTGCCTCCTCCTGCCTAGATCCTGAACATGACGTCTAGGAAGTGTCCATGAAAGAACAAAGAAAGCAGTGATGAGAGAACCAGGGGATCCACAAAGCCTCATAGAAACCCTTGAACTACCATTGTGTTGTCTTAGGAAAGTAAACCACTGTTACTTAGGCTGCTATTTGAATTTTCGAATAAAACAATTAGATGGACATAAACCAATTCAAATTTGGGAGAATAAGCCAGTGTTGATGAAAACAGATTTAAAGCTCTTTTATTCTAAATGTGAAGGGCTTTGCAGGCTAAGTCAACGATTTTATATTTTATTAATGGGTAACATGTTCAATATAGAATATATAGAAGATATTGATTTTGTATGTCAAACTTATGTCTTAGACACATTCCATTTGATTATCACAATGAGCTCATGTTGTAAAGAGAGAAATTATTACCATCGAAATGCGACAGAAGGTGAATGTAAGTTCCAAAAGTTAAGTGACTTACTGGAAGTCACCCAGATAGTACAGAGTCCCATCCTGACACAAATGTAAGCTTTACTCTTTCAGTGTCAAGACTGGGCCACATGCTATCTCATCATGATAATCAATTGGGATGTGTCTAAAATTGGTTTAAAAAGTCAACTCCTCTTTAACATTTCCTCATTATATACAGATCAGATTCCTCTCATTGCTACTCATACCCAAATAATGCGCCTATCAGCAAGGAAACATCTCCAATTTGAAGATGATGCCCCTACCTACAAGAAGAGCCAACTAAATCACTTGGTAAAAGAAAAGACCAAAAAATAAATATACATTACAATAAATTAGTAACTTCATCCTAAGGCATACTTTAGTGCAGATCATCATTCAGAAAACCGTTGAACTTTTGTTTTGAGACCCTATTTCACCTTAATCATTTCACAAAATATACTCTTAATCTATCAAAATATATATTAAGGTTTAATGATGAGATGATGAACAAGTATTCTTTTATCAGGCTGTGGTATTTGCTAAACTAATTTCTGGATGATAATGCCAATGCCTGTTCTTACAGGATGCACCACAAACACATAGTTCCCCGTGTTAGAGTCCCTTTTCAACAAAGGCACCTATTTGTTTTAGGGCACAGAATGACACAATAGGTTCCATGCCTCCTGGATAAAATTTCAAAAATAATATTGCAGATACTTGCATTGGTATCTATTTTGAAAGATAGTTTTTAACCCAATTATATCAAGTAACTTTACAAACACACTCCCCAACATGGAAAGATGAAGTGCCAGCAAACTTTGAGGATTAGCTAAATCGGCCATTTCCGATGCCTGAGAACTGAGCTGCACCAGCCTCTCACTAGGGGAGAGTCAGGCAGCCACAAAGCCAGGCAGTAAGAGAAGTAAGACCCGAAATGGAATCTAAGGGGCTTGCAGGGATAGAGCAAGAGATTTTCTGAGGGCTCCATCAGCTTAAGTGAAAGGGATAATCGACTCAAAGTAAGGCAAGCCACTGAGCAGCTGGAACCACTGTAAAATTAATGTGCATTTACAGGCACTGCTTTCCCTGAGGGCAGAACCGTGTCACAGAACACTTCCCAGTATTGGTGTTCTCTCTGGAACAACAGGAAAGAATGAAAAAGCAAGAGTGAAAAATTAACCTTTCAATACAGAATCCACTTAAGACCATTTTAGCTGAAGGACTCAGAAAGGCATAACATCCTCAACCAGCAGAGAGTAACTGCTTGCTCAAAATGTGTCCTCCTGCAAAGATGGAATGATCTCTCACATGTACAGATGCCACACCAGCTGTAGACACTACTGATCTGTATTTTAAATTTCACATCACAAAAACAATTTGGGATTTCAAAACGAGAAAAACAACTTCTCATACTGTAACTTGCCAATCATGTATGGATCCCCTTCCAGTCTTTCCTTACATGTGTATATGCACGTGTTTTCAAGCATCAGAATGTTTACCATTCTACAACCTTTATTTAATAAATAGTACTACAGAATAACTTTCATAGTGATACATAGTGTGCCCAGACATTACCTTAATGGTTGTGTAATATTATACTTGGTGCATTTGCTGTAATTATCTTAAGTGTGCACATTACTGGACATTTTGATTTATGATTGTGAGAATTGTTATAATGAATCTTCTCTTGCGTTTTAAATAGTTGGTACTATATAGTCTGTGTAAATTTTTAGAAGAAAGAGTACTGGTTTAAAACACCCTAAAGTTGTCTGCAATAAAATGCTAGTGTGCTCTTCAGAAGAGCTCTTCCAACATATCATGACACTAACAACACATGGTGGCACAAACTGTAGAATGGCCCTTCCTAAATAGACACTCAATAATAGATATCAGCCCAGCTCGATCCTTCCATCATCACCATTTGTACTGCCTTCACTCCTTTATGTGATTAGTCACTAAGCCTCACTCTGATAATGCTGGATTTAAAAAAACTATACAACAAAAAAATACAGTATTGTTGTGAAAGTTCAGGTGATAAAAAAATATTTTGTCACCTCCATATTGTGAATGCCTCAGCAGGGTGTGAGGTCTCATTTCTGGAAACATTGGTATCCACTGCTCATCGTGAAGACAAAATTTTCGTCCTTATGCAAAAAAAACAGTTCCCTGCCCATGGTGTATGAAGCATCCTGATGCTTTCCTTGTTGGCCTCTTCAATCTCATTCACACATCTGGGTGTATCCATTGTGGATCACTTGTAGGTGATGGTACACTTAACAAGCTCTCCTCTTCCAAAACGTCTTCATATAGTGAGCAGCACCTCTAAATGAGTCCCCAACCACAGCCGGGTAGTGTTCTGGTGCGAGTCCACAGATCAGCCCTTCTTTCTTCCATTCCCCATAGCATCCATCAATCCCTAACATCTCCAGATTTTAAAAAAAGTCTAATAATTTTTCACTCTTTTTGCAAAATCTGCAGTAATGCTTTCCTTACTTTAAAAATATACTTCAAAATCCTCAGTCTGGGATTCAGTATCTGTCAATCCTACCCCCAAGCATCTCTCAGATCGACTGTCTCTTCCCATCTGTCATCGCCCTTGTTCAGTCCCTCTTTGTCACCTGCACCACGTCCACTGTGGGGTTTGTGGTATCCTCGTCACAACCCTGCTCCTGCTATTGCCAATTTCAATTGTTTTATCTCTACAAGGCCGGCTGCCTCCTTGTCTGGGAACTGAGTTCCCATTTCTAGTTCTAATCTTCAGCACAGGCTCCATTTACTCCCGTATCAACCCCTTTCTATGGTTCCTTATTTTTATAATATAGCTCATTCGTGAGTCTAACATATGCTAAGCATGCACAGAGGGCTGTTGATAGCTCTCACATATATTAATCCTCTAGGACAGGCATCACACATGTCCACATTGAGGCTGAAAATGAGTCATAGCAATGGGAGAGGTGCTGGAGCACAGCCTGGCCTCCTGCACGCCTTTCTCCACCACAATTCTCATATCACACCAAGTTGAGATGCTACCATGAACTTCTAATAGCCTATGTTACATCTCCCAAGAGTATTAACAGGAAATAAAACTTCACTACCCTGTTATGTCAACCATGCGTGGTCTGTTCAAATAATAGCATATGTTAAAATGTTGCCTCTGCTTATCTGTGCTTACAGGGTCCAGCCTCTGTACCCAACCAACTTGTGAAATAAGCAAGCTTATCGAATTTTGCATCTCAAGGACTATGGGAAATAGGTTAAAATATAAACTTGTTGGTCACTTTGCAAACAAGCAGCATGATGCTCTTGACCATGAGTGGGAATGAATACCTACATGGGCAACCAGAGAGTTTAACCAGGGTGGAATAAGGTCCAGTCGATTCACCTGTCTACACCACAGTCTGAAAGATTATAATATGATGATTTATCTGTGGTGAAACTCAAGAGAAATCTTTACTGAGGAAGAAATGTTCAGTAGAGAGGAGGCAGCAGAGGCAAGTTTTTAGCAAGAGGACCCCTGGATGCAAGGGTCTTGGGTGTAAGAGAGGAGAGAAACACCTGAAGAAATTACAGAGGCTCAAGGAGGCTGGGATGTAAACAGTGACGGTTTGCATGGTACAAAGCAATGCCAGAGATGGATCTGACTTACAGCCTCAGTTACACACTTTGGTCTTTATGCTTTGAACAGTGGCAGAAGTGGAGAGTGTGGCAAAGCAAGAAGATGTGTTTTACTTATACAAACAAGAGCGTTTCTTCGAATGTTCCTTAATATCTCTGTGAGTTAGGAGGTGAAATCATTTCAGACTGTGTGGGATGTGTGTGGTATGCAGTCATGTATAGTTTTTTTATGTGTGTGTGTGTGTGTGTTGTGTATACTTGATGGTGTGTGTGAAGTTTGAAGTGTGTGTGTGGGGTGGTATATCTGGTGTGTATAGTTTGTGGTGCATGTGCAGTGTGTGTGTTCTGTGCACAGTCTGTGGTGTATTCGTGCATGTATGTGTGTGTTATGTGGAAAGTCTGATAATGGTAGAAAAAGTTTAAAAAAATATTTGATCTTCAGCGAGGGCCAATGTGAAAAACAGAAAAAGGCCATTTCAGTACTTCAAAGACCCTCCTGTGTTTAGCGGAGGTGGACTTTCTCTTTGATATATCTTCCCGTGCTCTTACAGGAAATGCTCCTTAGAATAATAGAGACAATTTGCTAAGCCTGCTTTGGAAAACTAAGAATTCTTATTCCAAGAACAGTTTATAACAGGCTTTACACAAATATCTGGGTGCTTTTGGAGTTTAGTTGCATTTGTATGATTTAGAGTAATTTATCTGAGATGTGTAAGACTGGCTGTTTGAATGTGATGACTACAGATTATTTACAAAACTAATTCACAGATGAGTTGTTATGGTATTGTTTCCTTCATTTACAAAGCAATGACACCCCATATCAAAGACATGTAATGATTATATTA
The DNA here is from genome assembly GCF_028885625.2 of Pongo pygmaeus. NCBI lineage: Eukaryota > Metazoa > Chordata > Mammalia > Primates > Hominidae > Pongo > Pongo pygmaeus. Next base: position 4,310,683 of record NC_072380.2, read on the forward strand.
TAGCTATAAAGACATGGTTTAAAATACTCAGAAAATGTCAAAAGTCTATTTATTTCTTCCTTTTTGAAGAATGTCAAATATACCCTCTATAACGTTCTGACATAATTTTGAACTAATTCCTAAAGCTAGATGAGTAAATGCATAATAGCAAATGATTATTGATGTCATTCTTCACACCTATATTACTTTTTATTATTTTTTATGTTAGGTTATTTTTGTAGTAACTTGTTCTTTTCTATCTAGTTTAATCAATGTCAGGGTGTACTTTGCACACACAGGTCAATTCAACACCTTTCTGAAGATCTGTGGAGATTCTGAAGGTTATTTTCAATTTCTAGGGTCACTTTGATATTCTGGTTAAGTGCAAGACCCATAATTTTAGTTAATTCACACAAACTAATTATTCAGCTTCTTCAGATACAATATAATTGCATTGTCTATTTAGCATGTTATTTTATAAAGTGGGATGAGAAGGTTTTTTTAGGAAAAAAAAACTAATCTTACTTTTGTTTTGTAGTCCTTTAGAGAAGCCACTCAAATGGTTTGGAAATTTGAAAGAAAGTAAATTCAAAATTTTAAGAATTTTAATATTGTGAAAGATGAGAAAAAATACATATTAAATGCATTTTCTCTCATCAAATTTCTAAACTAAAATATAAATCCTATAACACAGACAAAGTATAAATCATAGGCTCACATCAACCAGCCAAACTCTCAGTTCGTATGAAATTCCCTAATAGCACTCCCATTTTAGCACAACTCTCTTGGGAAGGGGCATACTGCTACTGAAATGAGACCGTATTTGAGCATATCACCTTACACATTTTTTTAGATTTTACTCCAGGGATTGTAACATACATAATACATACAAAATAACCTATCACAGTCTGTTGATATTAATGTTTTACTAGATCAGTGAAGCATAGAAACCTTACCTCCATATAGGTCCCTTTGCTCTTACTTCATTTTAAATGTAGCTGTCTGAGTATTTTCTCTGCAGAGATTGAGTGTGTCTCTTCAGTGGGTCTTACATGTGCTTCAACTATGAAATGTGATTCAAGAAGCTCATTAGAAGCATGATAGTCGATTATATTTACGCCTATTTTTACACAGTGTTTTAATTTCACACCAGACTAAGGAGTTTGGAAAACGTGCTAAAAGGTGTGAGGAGCCTTAGAAGACAGAGGGTAATGGAAAGATGAAGTATCAGGAATGCTGATGTCTGCAATGATCACCTCTCAGAGATTCACTCATCTCCCATTCATCCCTGCTCCTAGTAACTGCTTCATGTTTACTACATCCAGATATTGCATGAGACCATAAAGAAACAATGGTAATCTCCTTTCCATCTAGTGGAGGATTCAGGAATTAGCAATTAACTTATCACATAGAAAAATATGAAGTTAGAACTGTCATCATTGCTGGTTAGAGCTGAAAGTCTTATGGGTGGGTGTGGAAGGGAAAAGGCCTCCTCACTGGAGTGAATGTGTGTCTTGGTCAAAGGGTTCATACACAATATTACTCACAAATAGCCTATATGATACACAGTCAAACATTTTGGTATTCAAGAAAGATAAATTGTGTGCAGAAGTAGGAAGGATGAATGGCATGCGTTATCTTTTATCTGGTGTTTATTAATTTGAAACATTTTTTTTCTTCCACATTAAATAAAATATCTTTGTTTGGACACAATAAAATCTCAATACTTGTATCACATTTACATTTTTGAAAGTTTTCATAGCTCTCGATGATGTTAAATCAACATGGTATGTTAGGAAAAATGAGTCAGAAACATTTGACCAAGACTATAAAATTTAGGGGTGGCAAAACAAAGACACAACAACCACAGAACCTGCAAGACATGCAAGCATTGTATACCACAGAGAGAGCAGCTAAAGCATGGAGAGGGAGGCTCCATCCATATACAGCCTTACCAAAGGAAGAAATTCACATTAGATCTCACCTTTGCTTATTTCAGCAGCAAGACTATCTCAAAAGAAATGCCTTCTTCTCAAAAGAAAACTTAGATGTGGCCAACAAGCATATGAATAAAAGCTCAATATCACTAATCATTAGAGAAATGCAAATCAAAACCACAGTGAGATACTATCTCATACCAGTCAGAATGGCTACTAAAGAATACAAAGATAATAGAAAGTGGCAAGGATGTGGAGAAAAGGGAACACTTATACACTGTTGGTGGGAGTGTAAATTAGTTCAACCACTGTGGAAAGCAGTGTGGCCTATCTTCAAAGAGCTAGAAGCAGAACTGCCATTCAAACCAGCAATGCCATGAGTGGCTATAAGCCCAGAGGAATATAAATCATTCCACCATAAAGACACATGCATGTGAATGTTCGTTATAGCACCATTCACAATAGCAAAGACATGGAATCAACTTAAATGTCCATCAATGACAGATTAGATAAAGAAAATGTGGCACATGTACACCATGGAATACAACACAGCCATGAAAAGGAATGAGATCATGTCCTTTGCAGCAACATGGATGGAGCTGGAGGCCATGATTCTCAGCAAACTAATGCAGGAGCAGAAAACCGAATACTACATGTTTCACTTATAAGTGGAATCTGAGGCTGGACACGGTGGCTCACGGCTGTAATCTCAGCATTTCGGAAGGCCAAGGTGGGCAGATCACCTGAGGTCAGGAGTTCGAGACCAGCCTGACCAATACGGTGAAACCCTGTCTCTACTAAAAATATAAAAATTAGCCAGGTGTGGTTGTGGGCGCCTGTAGTCCCAGCTACTTGGGAAGCTGAGACAGGAGAATTGCTTGAACCCGGGAGGCAGAGGCAGAGGCGGAGGCTGCAGTGAGCCGAGATTGTGCCACTGCACTCCAGCCTGGGCAACAAAGCAAGACGCGGTCTCAAAAAAAAAAAAAAAAAGTAGAATCTAAATTATGAGAATTCATAGAGGAGAACACATAGAGGGGAACAACACACACTAGGGCCTAGTGGAGGGTGGAGAGTGGGAAGGAGAGGACCGGAAAATATCACTATTAGGTACTGGGTATAATACCAGGGTAATCAAATAATATATACAAGGAACCCCCATGACACTTATTTACCTGTGTAACAAACCTTCACATGTACCCCCAAACCTAAAACTTAAAAAACAAAATAAAAATTATTCAGCATATTAAAAAGAAATGCATTGCTATGAAGTTATTATAGTGTATTGAAATCATTGTCATTTCTAGCTAGTAAAAAAACAGGTAGAATGTTTGTCAATTTCCAGGGGTTAAAAAAGTTATCAACATCTCCCTTTTAAAAATCAAAATATATTATCTTTACATATGCTTCCCATGTGCATCTAGTCAGAAGATACAGTGAACATATACACTATCTATATGCATGCGTAGAATGCATAGATAGGATTGCAATATGATTAGATACCCTAATTTATTGGCAAAGTTTAGCAATGATGTACACTCATATAGCTATTTTAACACACATGATCATACCTACTTTTTAAAAGCAATTTAAACTCCAAAATAAGCTAATTACATTTAATTGAACATATATATAGAACTCTATGTTTCCAGTTTTATTATCAATGTTACTTATTGAAAATGATGAAATTCAAAGGGCTCACAGTTGTTCTATTTATGAGCAACAGATGTATTAAAATAAAGTTGTTGGCCAGGCACCGTGGCTCATGCCTGTAATCCCAACACTTTGGGAGGGCGAGGCGAGTGGATCACCTGAGGTCAGGAGTTTGAGACCAGCCTGGCCAACCTGGTGAAACGTCGTTTCTACTAACCAAAAAATGAGCCAGGCGTCGTGGCAGATACCTGTAATCCCACCTACTCGGGAGGCTGAGGCAGGATAATTGCTTGAACCAGGGTGGTGGAGGTTGCAGTGAGCTGAGAGCATGCCAGGCAAGGCAGTAAGAGTGAAACCCCATGTCAAAAGTATATTTTAAAAAAATAAGTTTTTCATGACACGTGGTAAAAACAACACTGATTGGCATAAATAATTTGGAAGCCCAGAGGAAAAGCCCGTAATTTGATCTGCAAGGTAAGTTTTGTGGGGAAATGGAGATGGGAAGGTACAATTTAGAGAATGATTCAGATAAATTTCTATAGAATAAACTACAAATGAATATAGTCCCACCATAGCCATAGGGCTAACATAGAAACACAACATTCTTATGGTCCCTTAGACAGTGACTAAGCTGGAACTGGCCTTTAATTTCTCATCTACTAAATGTACATTTTGTAAACCTAGGGAATAATAACAAGAAAAACTTAACAACCCTGGAAAAACCTAGTTGGCTAAATTTTCAGTCACTTTCCTCTAGTGCCCCAGGAAGAGACTGTGAAGAATCCAGTTAATCGCTAGCTGAGGCCCCAGAGAGGGAGCAATCCACCATGTGGGTAGCAGACCTCATCATTGTCACTGTGCGTGACACACGCTCTGCTTTTGAGAAGTGCATTTAGTGTGAAGATGCCTGATGGGACCCCTGAGACATTTAATTCTCCTCTGAAAATGTTAGCAATGCAGGAACCCAAAGAGCTCCCAAAGGTCTTATGTGTCAAAATGGGAAAAAAAAAAAAAAAAAAAAAAAAAAAAGAATCATATGTAGGTCACACCAGCAAATACGTGTTACGGGAGGGAGAGAAGAATGTTGGAATTAACTTTCGATGTGGACTGTGTGTTTTAAACATGCAGATGCCATTTAAACATCAACACACGTAAATTCACTTTAGAGAGGGAAACCAGGAGCTCTGGAAGTTTCAGACATTTACTCTAAGGTAATATGACTTAAAAAAAGCAGAACTAGGCCAGGCACAATGGCTCATGCCTGTAATCCTAGCACTCTGGGAGGCCAAGTCAGACAGATCACAAGGTCAGGAGTTCGAGACCAGCCTGACCAAAATGGTGAAACCCCGTGTCTACTACAAATACAAAAATTAGCCAGGCATGGTGGTGCACACCTGTAATCCCAGCTACTTGGGAGGCTGAGGCAGGACAATCACTTGAACCTGGGAGGCGGAGCTTGCAGTGAGCCGAGATTGCACCACTGCACTCCAGCCTGGGCGACAGAGTGAGACTCCGTCTCAAAAAACAAACAAACAAACAAAAAAACTACTACTACTACTACTAATAGTAATTCCAGTTAAACTTGCTTTCTTTCAGTGTCCTAGAGATGGGGGATTCAACACTGATACCACCATGTATCTGACATGCAGAGATTGTCAACACATCCAAGATCTAAAGGCTTAAAAGCGTCTCATTCTTTGGTTCCCTCATTATTTTCAAGACTGCAGTCATGCTAATAGTTAAGTCACAACATAATGCAACATGGAATATGACAGCACAAACTCTTAGTTACAATCGACAAAGCACATGGGATTACAGAAGAAGAAAATACATTCACTAGGCCAACAGCCAGTGCCTCCGCCTGCCATAGGACATTGTCTACATGTTTCTGTCAGGGCCAGAGTTCACAGGCAAACTAATAGAAATAAGTGTTCTATTTCAGGAAGTAGTATGGGATGTTTTAAAATATAAGCCAATTTCAATTGCATCAGTTCTTTGAATACCTTTCTAAGAGGTCTGGACTTTGCTAATGCCTTGGGAATTCTCCCGAAATACTAAAGATGATTCTAAACTCCAGTCCACAATCACTTTTACTTATGCTACTGGTTGTATTACATTTTCACACACACAAAAAAGAGAAATGTAATGTACTTTTACATCACCATTTGTCAGTTAAGTGTTAGGTCAAAATGCCGTTAAAATTTTTATGTATTCTTATATACACACATACATCCTGTTTTCTCATTTACACATCTGACTCATGTCTTCTAATGATTTATCCTCAGAAAAGATTCAGCATTTATCAATAAAGACCACAGGAAAAGGGCATAGGATTTCATAAGAGGAGGCAGCTGGGACAAGCTGGGTGTTAGAAAAGGCTTCCTGTTGGAGTGAAGAACATGATGGGGCCCCTAAAAACACAGAGGTTATACCACGGGAAAGGTAGGGTTGACATTCTACATGGTGGCAGGATGTTTCACCTTCCTGCATGGCTAATAATACTGACAGTCACAGCCCGAGAAAAGAGGTTCCTCTTCTAACCATGACTGCATTGGCCTTCCACTGGCCCTGACCGTTGGAATGGGCATCTTGAGGGAGGGAAGAGGATAGGGCTTCTTACACCATCACAAGACCGCCACTCATTCTCTGCCCTCATCCACACCTGCCGGAGACAGATGACACTTTCTGCTCAAAGGAGAGCCCAGCTCTGGCTTGAAGACCAGAGTGAGGTAGGGGTTATGAAAACAACGACAGTATGCGAGGAGACCCTTTTACCCTAAGGTCCACAGCGTCTTCTAGCTGCTGATGCTGCACTGTGAGCCCCAGGCGGCAGGGACCAGCCTGCCTCATTCACTAATGTGTCCCCAAGCAAGGGATGAGTGACCTATGTTCAGCAAATATTTGTAAAATAAATGAGTGAATGAAAATATTCCAAGGCCTATCTCAAGAAAAAGGCTAAATAAAAAGTGAACCAATAAATTAGAAAAATTAGATTTCTAGAATTCAAGTAAAAATCATACAGTGCTTAAGGAGAACCAATCTTCCACCCAGAACTTTGCCAGATATTCTGAATAAAGTAAACTTGGTTTGCAAAGATAAAATGATTTTATTATCAAATCAAGGTTTACATCAGCATAAATATGATTATAAAATAGCCATTGAAGTCCTATTTGTAGGTATAGATTGAGCTGTGCAAAAAAGAAACTGAATCAAAGCAACTAGTTATTTCATGTCAAAACATATTTTGCGTAAAATAATTCAAACTTCTTTATTCTTCAGAAGTGTTTTCAAAAATTTGTTTCACATTATATTCTCAGTCTTTTTAGTAAAATTTTAAAAACAGCTTTTATAAAGCTAAAGATGTAATGAAATGTACAAAATGAAATATAACCTTCTCTTAACTCCTAAATAAAGAATGGGAAATTTTGTGAATGTCATCTTTTATTCTTTTTTCTTTCCTTTAAATATTCAGGCATTATTGAAATTTGAAAATATCCCACTGAGAAATATATGAATCCTTGAGTAGAAAATAAAATGGCTTATTAGAAGCCAAGCACTCATTATTGTTAACCCTCTTAACCATTCAAAAACTTTAAACAATCCAAATAATCCCTTTAAATTATGTAGATTACTTAGATTTCAAGAGAGCAGGACCACATATTCTAAAATTTTATGATTTTCGAATGGTCTTCCATTTGTAGTGATTTCTCATCCTTGAATCTGAATTTGTTGTGATCTGTAAGGTATCTCGAGGAATGCTGCGGAGAAAATAATCTGCATATTTTACTCCAAGCGTTTTTTTGGATTATGGTCTCATACTCTGGGCTGCCACAGACCTCTGTTAATTCTTGGACTTACCAAGACAATTTCCTCATATATTAGGTTGATGTGAAAGTAACTGTGGTTTTTGCCATTACTTTCAATGCTGAAAACCACGACGACTTTTGCACCAACCCATACAAATAGAACTATTATTCCATAATAGATTTGTAGTACAATAATTATATATAATTACTTTCCACTAATATTCCATCGAGTCCTAAGACTTGGTGTAGACGTCAGAGACACCCGTGACAGAAGGTGAGCGAGAATGGGGTACACTGTGTCAAGATGCAGGACTCAAATGCAAACTAAGGGGGGGCTTCCTTTATATGTTTCAAAATAATGGGATTTTCAGAATGATAGTTAAATAGGAAAGTGGTCCAATGCCCCTAAAAAACCCTTTTCAAATTCAGAAGTAAATCTATATTGTGCTTCCCTCAAAGTCAGCACTCAGTAAATGCAAAATAATTGGTAGCTGCTTTTATTAGTGATGTTTTGTGGTTATACTCCAAATCTTGGGGTGGGGGAATCTTCAAAGGAATAGAAAAGCCTGGTACTGAATAAAAATATGCCACATGTCAGATTCATACGAAAACTCAATATTAAATACAATCGACTCTTATTGAGGATGCCAATACACTGTTGGGGCAAAAAACTACACTTGTAAATTGCATTGAAAACATATGAGCCCTGTGGAATTGATCAGCTACTAGTGTTTACCACAAGCAAGAGGTTTCCAACTGGCCAAACACATCATCGTCATCTAATGTTGAATAGTAATCCCCAAATCCCTTGTAAAGTTTTACAGTTTACATAACAATCTGGTAAGGTAGGCAGGAATTTTTTTTCTTTTTTACTATATATGATTTTAAAAGAAAGCTGAAAGGGCTGGTGTGATTTGTGTACATTTCCTGCTTGCTAATGTGGGGTGCAGTGAAATTAGACTCCCACCTCTGTGTTCTAAGCTACGGCTCTTTCATTCCACCTGCTGGAAAACTCAAATGATGACAAAAGCCGTTAGTATACCTCTGTTGTCATACAATGTAACAGATGTCTATATGCTGCCCATATAAGGCATGTACCTGCACGATCACTATGCCTGCTGAGGTAAGTGACTTTTCTTGGCTGTTTCTTCATTTTCCAGAGATAGATTTAAAGTGTCCAAGTTAAGTGTCGGTACTCAGGAGAGAGGGAAGACAGAGGGGAGAGGGAAGACAGAGGGGAGAGAGAGAGAGAAACAGAGACAGACAGACTATTTTATTTACTGACAAGCAGAAAGTTTAGATGAATAGTTCTTTATAGACTTCGAGGTGAGGTCACATAAAAGAGAAGCGATAGCCCAGCTGAGCACATGTCTGTATCATTTAGGTTACTTCCACACTGCCCCAGAAGTTTTATTTTATATAGCAAAGTGCCTGATATATTGTAGGCATTCAGTAATTACTTGTTTAATGTATTTTTGACCAAGTTAAACCGATTTTGGCAGGATGAAAATATGTTCTGTCTTTCAGATGCGTTGGAAAGAAGAACAAAATGTCAAGAATGACGTAATATGTTGCTGTTCCGAATTTAAGGTATTTGGTATTTTATAATAGTTACTGAATAAATATTTGGATATACAATTAGAATCCAGAACTAATTCTATTAGCAATATATAAAATTGTGTGTTAGTTTTTTCTCACCTAAGTGTGTCACTTAGTTTTGCCTGTCTCTAAAGCTGTACCCTTTCCAAAATTTTATGCAACTACATTGTTATTATTTATGAAATAATATAAACATTCTAATATTGTTACTATCCTTCTATGGGTTTACATGTCAATGATAATTATTACAACTATTAGAACTTTTCTGTCAGTGTAGAAGGAAATGACACTTGGTAACATTTTTCCTTGATTAAAAATTTTACTTTCTAATCTTTGCCGACAAAATCTAAAATCTTTACCATTAGGTCATCCATCCCTCCTCTCTTTTTCTATGCACACATTTGCACACTCTCATGCACATCTCTATTTGCACATTTTAGTTTATGTGTGTGTGAGAAAGAGCAATATTGTGAAAATTACACTGAGTTAGCAGGTCATTAGCAAGTAATGAAACAAAGCTTGCATTCAGTACCTACTTAACTGGCGAGAAAACTTGAGTAAGTACTGGATTAATAAAGTTATGTTAACGAGAGCTTTTACACTAAAAACAATAAAAACATCTTGATTGAAATGTTTACCCTTATTGAATTAGTAATTAAAAGTGACACACCTTCTAAATTTAAGACGTCACTGATTCTGTTTTTGATATCACTGATTTTTAACTCAAAAGCTTAATATTATTTTAAAATCTCAAAGAAAAAAGCCATTCTCTGTACTGGTTGTACAGATCAACCAATAGATACCATATACTGGCATTGGATTTACAAGCAACTTAATTTTAAACTATTTGAAAAGCTAACATCCTCCCATAAATCATAATGCAATTTACAAGATAGATAACATCAGAAATCTGTTCTAAATGAACGTACTTTCTGAAACTTTAGTCAGAAGTGGGTTTTTAATTTTACTCTCTTTATTAAAAACAAAATAAAACCACAATAATAATGACAATGTATTATCTACATATTAAACAGCTTGAGGCCTTAAGTCTAACAAAGCAGCTTGAAGGTACTAACTCCTCGTTTGACTGAATAAACATCTTTTACTTGATTAGCGGTCCTCACATATACATGCACATTATAACAAAGTGAGGAGGATTTTAAAAGCAGATTAAATCAAAATTGGGAAGATACCTGAAAATTTAAACTGTTAGTAAATTTCCCCCAGTAATTCCAATTACAGATTTTGATGAAAAGTGACCCTAAATCCTGACAGTCCTTTTTCCATTTTGCCTTCCTTCAATTTATCTTAAGTAATGTCCTCTCCTTGCTTTTAAACAGTAGTTTCTTCTAAATGAATTAAAAAGTCTTAGCATATTATGATTTTCCTCCTTTCCTTTTGCTGAATGTTTCTTTGAAATACTGAGCCTCTGGTGTCCGTAATCGATATGTGAGCCCTAACCAATATACCCACACTTCTTTCCAAAATCAAAATAATAGCTCCTCCTTCTTAAGGCTTTGCTAGGACAGCAGGGACCAGATTTACTCTCAGAGCTGAAACTAAACAAACAAACAAACAAAGCCACAGAAAGAAAGGAATCAATAATTGTTGGGTGTTGAATAACAGGAAATACAGAGCGGTGATTCCTGAGAGAAGAAAACAAAAGGGTGAATTACTTCCTCCAGTTCACTGCCTGGAAAGAGAGGCCAGACAACAGAGAAGGGAAGGAATCAGAAACTGGCAGTTCCTGGAGTAGCAGAAAAAGAACTGAGACTTGGGGGAGGCCAAAGGCTACTAGAATTGCAGGGCAAAATACCAGAGAGAGGACAGAGCTTCACAAGAGATGTGTAGAGGACCTTCATCCACCCCTCAGCTGAGGGCACTCACCTTTATATTATGCAGATAACAGAAGTACCCAAGGCTGAGCTCAGGCTACAGAAAGATCCACCCGAAAGGAGTAGGGGATCATCTTCAGAGCTCGCACAAAGCCAATGTTTGGATTTTTACAGGCAGAGTGGAAAAATATCATAAAATAGGAGGAATGGGTTAAAGTACTCCAAGTACTGTCTCAACAATGAAAAAAAATGAGTTGTAAACGAAAGACTTCTCTGGTTCTATCCAACAAACATTTCATGTTCAAAAAAATCCAACCCTTTGCAAGTAATTTAACTGTATAACAGAACAAAGCACAAAACTTTATTTGGAGAAATGCAAAAATATCCAGCACTTAACTAGGTAAAATGTGTGAAATCTGGCATCTAAACAAAAATTACCAGGAATGAAAAGAAACGGGAAAATAAGACCCATAACAAGGAGGAAAATAAAACGAATACAATAGTCTTCACCTTATAATAAATTCAGGCTATTTGTTTTCCTTCCACAAGTCATCACACAAATATACCTTTTTTATTATTATTATACTTTAAGTTGCGGGGTACATGTGTAGAACGTGCAGGTTTGTTACATATGTATACATGTGCCATGATGGTTTTCTGCACCCATCAACCTGCCACCTACATTAGATATTTCTCCTAATGCTATTCCTCCCCTAGTCCCCCACCCCCCGACATGCCCTACTGTGTGATGTTCCCCTCCCTGTGTCCATGTGTTCTCTTTGTTCAACTCCCACTTATGAGTGAGAACATGTGGTGTTTGGTTTTCTGTTCTTGTGTTACTTTGCTGAGAATGATGGTTTCCAGCTTCATCCATGTCCTGCAAAGGACATGAACTCATCCTTTTTTATGGCTGCAGAGTATTCCATGGTGTATATGTGCCACATTTTCCTTACCCAGTCTATCATTGATGGGCATTTGGATTGGTGATTTCTCAAGGATCTAGAACTAGAAATACCATTTGACCCAGCAATCCCATTACTATAATCCAAAGGATTATAATCATTCTGCTATAAAGACACATGCACACCTATGTTTGTTTTGTTTTTCACTTATAGTATCTTCTTCTTTGTATCATCTCCTCCCCAGTATGAGGCCCTAGTCACTCTGCCAGGTCCAGTTTCATCATCACCTCCTTATACCAGTTTCCCTGTAAATTATTTATTTCCCATACACATTCATATTTTCACATTTTGTTTTACACACAGATCTCTTATGAAGACTTGTCATACCCTTATATTGAGTTTTTGTCTAGACTGGAGTCTAAAACAATCAAAGGCAGGAAGAGTGTCAAACCTATTTTTTAATCCTGTCACCTTGCACAGTGATCAAAGCATAGTGTTCAACATGTGTGTCCAGTGCATGAACACGTTAATGAGGCATGCCTACATCCAGTCCCTGTGGCCCACTGATCATCCTCGGTGTGTTGGTATGTTCAGAGCTGACCCAGTCTCTTGCTTATTGTTTCCTCCTGAAATGGCCATACGTTTTCTCTCCTCTCCCACCCTGGCAGTTAAAGCATAAGAACGGAGCAATCAGAAGAGTTTTTTCATCCCAATCCTGCTGCTCCCACTTATTGACTTGATAACTCTCTTAATCCCTCACAGATACAACGTAGACAAACATACCCACAGCACAGGGATGTGTTAAGGATTAAAGGGGTGAATATCTGGTATATAACAGATAAAAGATAATAAATGGTGTGAGTATCTGGTATATAACAGGCACCAAATACCTTTTCCTCCCCTTTCTGCTCTTCCTCTGAAAAGTTTAATAGTGGTAAAGATAAAAGAGCTGTTCAACATTCCTAAGGTAGTGATAGGAATCAATGTCTTTGTTGATTAAAGTTTCCAAATGATTACTATACAAATAAGAGTATTTTCAAAAAGGATGATTTAAAAATTTACATTTTTTGTTTTTAATTTACAAACTACTAAATATCTTTTTTGGTAGTGTAGTTACACTACTTCACACATAATTCATTCAGAAGAAATGAATAAATAATATTTGATCACTGTGATTAAACTTTTGCCTTTTATTACAGTATATTTTTATTTCTACATTTTTTCACATTATCACTATGAAATTACCATGGTAATAGACATTTTTAATTTTCTTCAAGAAGAAATTCAAAAAAGTTATTCCATTAATTTAGTTCATATTTTAAATGCCTAATTCACAGATAGTTTTCATCATAGACTGAAATGAACTCTTTAATTACATAAATATTTAATATAAAATATTGGATCATGTTATCCTATTTCTTTACATTTGAAATAACATTGCTAAAAGTTTCATATTTTAACAATTTCCTTTCACTCTATGGTTCCATATAGATAATTCACATATAATTTTATTTTAAAACATACTGTATTTAAAATAGTTTAAACATAAGTGAGACTTAAATTTAATTGCATGTTATCTACATATTTGAAGAGAATACTTTTTTTGCAACAATCTGAGCAATGGAGAGAGTTTAAAGTGGAATTAGAACTCCCCCAGTTGCCAAAAGCATCTCACCTAGCAGCAAGGTGACTACATATGACAGAATATTCCACCATAACAGTAAGGAAAAACCCATAGCTCTTAGGGATTAAAAGAGGGAAAGTTGTATGCAGTTGTGGGTTCAGGGAAGGCTGTATAAAAATATAACATTTGAGGTAGGCCCGAAGAGAATAAGCAAGATTTTGATGAATGAAAATTTCAACATAAGAGAAACGTTGTAGAAGCAGAAAAATGCTAGACATACTTGAGAAAAATCTAAGAATAATCACTGTCTACAGAATATTGCTTATTTTCAAAGAGATGGTGACAAGGTTGAAAATGCAGTAAGGGCCAGGCACGGGGCTCGTGCCTGTAATACCAGCACTTTGGAAGGCAGAGGTAGGCAGATCACTTGAGTTCAGGAGTACAAGACTAGCCTGGCCAGCATGGTGAAACCCCATCTCTCCTAAAGACACACAAAAATTAGCCAGGCTTTTGCAGTCCCAGCTACTCAGGAGGCTGAGGCAGGAGAATTGCTTGAACCCTGGAGGTGGAAGTTGCAGTGAGCTGAGATCGCGCCCCTGCAACCCAGCCTGGCTGACAGAGTGAGACTCCATCTCAAAAATCTAAACTAAAAAATAAAATAAAATAAAATGCAGCAGGAATCTGAGAATAGAAAGATTTTGACCAGCCTACAAATAGAGAGTTAAGTAGCGAAGGAATGGAAAAATCATATGACTTTAATGAGACATTAGATGGTGGTTCCAAAGTTGTTTCCTCATTTGTACAATGATAAGCTTGGATTATACAATTCTAATTTCCAGTTCTAAACTCCTATGGACACCCATGTGATTGTAAGAGAAGTTAGGCATCATGTATAAGCAATTTTGCTTAAACGGAAGTTCTGTAGCAGGTTCAACAGACTTATTTCACACAGTTTTAATCTATATAGTACTTAAACCCCTAAAATTCATGAAAAGTGAGACATAAAAATATACGTTCTTTCCTGCACAGCATGGCCTTCCTAATTTCACAGCCTTGGTCCATGTCTTCTTCACAGGTCACCCCATTTGATTCAAAGTAACCATTCACAACAAACCATATATAATGGGCCTAGGACTTTCTCTAAAACCTATTATCTGAAATGTTGCCTGGCATAAGGATCCTGTCCAGTGTGGCTGATCTATATTGGGTCATATATCTGCTTTCCAAGGTGTCTGAGTGGCTGATACCTAAAGTCAACAGTGTGACAGAAACCAGAAAACATATGGAGAAAAAAAAAAAATAAGGGGTAGTGGACTCTACAAAGAAGAATTATATAGGAAATGCATAAAATAGAAGGAAGCAGAGAGTGTATTATGTGGATATTTCACATCGGCTCACTCATATCTCCCCCTCTTCCCCTGGCCAGACCTTCCTATCTTGACTTATTGAACCATAGATGATGGGGAGCTCCTAATAACCTCCTCCAGGTGCCTTGTACTGAGAGTTTAGCTTAAGGCAACTTCTATGAAGAAACTGCACATTTTGAGTCTTGGAGTCCTGAGCCTGGGGGTGACAGGTGTTCCAGCAACAGGCATTTAGACTACTGGGCTGTCAGTGCAGCCTTCTGCCTCAAGAACTTCACTGTGATCCTGGGAATGATGGACACAGCCACACCCTTAGCAGTCCAGTTCCTCTGTGTGGTTCAAATTTACCCGAGGCCAAACTTAGATTTTACACCTTTTACCTTCCCTATGACATCACCTAAAAATCTCCTGCCTTAACTGCTGCTGTGCAATTATCAATGCTGACAAAACAGTGGAAATAGTATAAAAAATATAGAACAAAGTAAACTGTGTCATCAGAATGTATGACGCATCTGCAGAGGTTTCCCTGCACCAAGAATGTGACTTCCAAGACCTTTTCCTCTTCCTTGTCACTAACTGCGTATTCCATTAACTAAACAGCAACCTAGAAAGAAATCAATACTTGGAAGGTTCTGTTGGAGCAGCCATTCCATGGATGGGACACCAGAGGTGGGCAGGAGCAAGGAGGGGTTCCTCATCCTGGCAGGAAAGCTAGAAGCCTAGCCTTTGTGAGTGAACACAGCAAACCAAGCTTCTTTTCTGAAATCTTCTTGGAAGCAGATGAAGTGCACAAAAAAGAGGGTTCTTCTCAACCCCCGGGAGCTGGATTCTGGCGGCCGATGCCAGGGAATAATTTCAAAGGACTGATAAACCTACTAGGAACAAGACAGGTCAGTGGCCACTTATGACCTCCCATGTAGAAGAAAACAGACAGACACTGCTCCTGGAAGATCCAGCTCAGAGGATTTAAGGGCAAAATCCAATTTACCCTGTTTTCCTTAAGGTGTTGTTACATATGGATAAAGGGTTTCAGTTTATTTTGTTTCAGCCCCATAAATAAACATCGAAATTATGTTTACTTACGGCCTGCTTCCCATATCTTGCTAGAGAACATAAGCGTGACAAAGAAGAGGAGAGACTCCCACCCCAGCACACCACAGGGTCCTGGATCCTCAAGGCACTCTGAGTCCTGAGTTGATTCTAGGTATGGGGACTCTTCACGGGAAGGAGGCGATTGTATTTGGAAAGGATATCACTGCATCACTATTGACACATCATTGCATTACTGGTGTGGTCACTCATTGAGTGCTGCACTGTGGCTCCTCAAAAGGGCTTCTGGTCACGCACCCAGTGGAGCCAGGAAGGAAAAATCAGACATCAGTAACCCACTTGATAATACCGCACATTGTATGCAATTATGAATGCTAATAAGACACAGGGGAAAGAGGAGAATATAAATATAACATAAATATAACAAAGGAAACTCTCATGAGAACAGGTGATGCATCTCCAGGGATTCCCCTGAACCAGGAATGTGCGACTTTCGAGACCTTCTTCTGTTCCTCCCCACTAACCACGTATTCCATTAACTAAATGGCAACCTAGCAAGAAACCAGTAGTTGGAGGTGGAGGGTTCTCTTGTCTAGGAAGTCTTAGATAATCCCAAGACACAGACCTCCAAATCCCACTGTGATCTGTCTTAGAAGGAACTCTACGGAAGCCAGGTAATACACGTTATTTACTTCATGCAAGAATCGTCTATTTTCAAGTGGTTTCTGTGGCTAAAGTTTGTCTGCTCATTTTTGCGTACTCACTTTGCATGAATATCCATGGCAATCAAAAGCATGCCTACCTTGTTACCTTTTCCTGTGAGGAAAGAATTATTATAGTAGGCAGGGCAATATGAAAGCATCTGAAGATTTTTCCCAAACTACCCAAATTACAAAACAACCATCGTGCTCATCTCTAGGGCCAGAAAGCTAGATGCAGGATAAACCTCAATGATTATAGGTGGAATCCAACACTGAGAAGACTTGAATGTTATTCCTGTTGCAGTCTCTCCACTTCCCATTTTAAATGCTGGCCCATTTAAAATGCTGATGACCCTGAGAATGACTGTAGATTAACAAAAGCTTATTCCACCTG
The DNA here is from genome assembly GCF_028885625.2 of Pongo pygmaeus. NCBI lineage: Eukaryota > Metazoa > Chordata > Mammalia > Primates > Hominidae > Pongo > Pongo pygmaeus. Next base: position 4,327,524 of record NC_072380.2, read on the forward strand.
ATGGCTGCAATCAAGAGTTCCATTCTGTATATGCACATGGTCAGAATATGATAGAGCAGATTTGCATGCTGCCTGGGGCAACTTTTTCTGTTCACGGTCACATCAGTCCATAGTAGCGCAATTTCCTTCACCTGGGGTAGGAACTCAGTAAAGCCATTGGCTCACTATTTTTAAAGCAATATTTGTTGACCTAACACGGGATTCTCAAACTCTAGCATTCATCAGCATTACCAGAAGAGAATGTTAAATCAGAGCTCAGGGCTCTACCCTCAGAGTTTCTGAAATATTCAGTTTAGAGTTGTGCCAGAGAATCTGGCTTTCTGACAAGCTCCCTGGTGATGCCAACGCTGCTGGTTTCGGAACACTGCTTTGAAAACCATTGGCCTAAGATAACCAAAGACTGCAGATCATCTTCATATATGGTGGGAGACTCGGACATAGCAAGGACAGCGGATAAGTACTTTGAAAATACAGGGCTTGCGATTTCAGACATGGGGCAATCTGAGGACGATCACCAATGTGATGTGAGGCACTCAGATTTTCAGTGTAGATAAAAAGATGGGAAAACCAATTAGGCAGCTACTGAGCAAGAGGTAAAGAATGCATATATGCTTGACATAACGAAGGTTCAAGAGGAGATAGGAAACAAGGTCCATAAATGAGAGGCAATGCATAACGAGTAATCAGAGGTGGGCATAAAGGAAAGTGAACGTTAGAAGCAATTCTAAACTTCTTTGTCTCTCCTACGGAGAAAATATTAAGAAACCTCAAAACATTCAGGATAAAAGAATCTACCCAACCTTTGCTCAAAGACCGAAGGAAAAGGTCTGGACTCAAGAAGATGAAACATTCAGGTTGGGTAATATCAAATGGGGACTTGATGGAATAGTAATGCCCATCTTCAGAAGAAGATGAGGTACGCAGAAATGGAATTCAGCAAAGAAATCACCAACAAAACTTTGGCTTTGAGAATCTTCTGAAAAAAAGGTTTCAGGTGAAGCTTTGGGAAAGATTTAACTTGGACTATTTTACATAGACCATGTATAGGAGGAAAATGAAGTTAGGAGCCGTAATCTCAAGGAATGTCTATGTTTGAAGTGCAGGCGATTAAAAAAAATGGGTCAATGAAGGAACCTGAGAAGGAAAATGAAAGAACTGGGAGAACCAGACCACAGAAGGTCAGTGGTATGGATTCCAACTCAGAAGATGACTTCAAATAAGAGATGAGATTATAGCATATTCTTATAAAGGAGAGGAGAATCCAGCTGTAATATCTGTTATCATTGACAAGGTCTACTAGACAACAAATGTTTGATACATTATTGTAAATATAATGCAGAAATAACACATTACATATCTTTAAAAATGATATAGCTTAGTGTTCATTGGTGTTTAATACAAACGTCCATTTTATAGTCAATTGTTAAGTATCTCTTCTACATTTTTGTCTTCTTCCAAGAGCAATTTTAAGAGAGAATCAGAATAGGCAGAGAGTTAAAAGAAAGGTTAATGAAAATGGGAAGACTCTGCCGATGTATTTCCTTGTGCAAATTGCAGAACATTGGCACAATCAGTCGGATTGTTTGCAGCCTCTAGGTTGCTGCCTGTAGGTAACTGGTGATGAGCCATTCTCTGTGCTGCCTGCATTCCTTGCAGTGTGATGTGTCAGGCTGTTCCAACTCCAATGTTGGCTTTCCTGTGGGGCGCTCATCACTGTCACTCATACTACAACGATGTTACCGAGTCAGAAAGGGGAAAAAGCCCCCCAAAACAACAACAACAAAAAACACAACAAAAAGCTCCAAGATAAATGTTTCTAGAATGTATTGTTTAGACATAGATATTAGAAGTATAAAATGAATAACAAGAGACCTACTGTCCAAAAATTGTTACATACATTATTTTTATTCAATCATAAAACAAATTAACTTTTCTTGCTAAAATGTCTCCTGTAAATATAAAGTAAGGTACATTTTTGTTTGAAAGATGACATTTTGTAAAACAAAAAACTTTAAAATCTTTCCTTTTCTTTCCAGGTCCCTAATTTTCCTTGCTCTCCACATAATTGGTACATTTTTCACTGTGATCTAGAAGTTGAATAAAATTCTTGTTTTAACATTTACCAGTAAACTTTATTCACTTGGGAAATAATAAGAGGTACTTAGCATCAGTTATTGGTGATCCACCAAGTACTAAGCTCTGCACTCCATAATTTACATGATATGTAACAAACTATGCAAAGGTGTCACTATGTCCATTTACGAATGAAGAAATACTCAAAGATGTTAAATGACTCATTCAAGGTCACATTATAAGACAGTAAGTAAGCTTCTATTTGACCCAAATTCTATGCACCCAATTACATTGCACTCAATACATTTTTTTTTTGAGAGGAATTCTCTTCTTAACTGAATTACCACTTCCCCACAACTCAATTAAGTCAACTGTGAGGTCTGAGACTTCTCTCTTTCTTAGTGTACATAAGCTATGGAGGCATGATTTCTTTTTATTACTTCTGGTTTCTGCTTTCGAGTAGTTTTAATTTCTTAATTTATATAAATTTCGGTTGTCACACATAAGGTAACAGTTAACAGGGGACTTATAAAAATGAAAAATATTGCTGATTTTTGGTAATTAAAACATCTCATGTACTCTATAAATATACACACTATGTACCCACAACAACTTAAAAAATAAAAAGGAAAAAAAATAAAAATGAAGTCATTTTGTTTTGAAATATTTACCATGCTTAATTACCAAGAATAACATTGCCTTTTCTCTTTGAAAGGTGTGTCTACATGTTCAACCTACTAGGAAGTGCTTTGTTAGGTATACTAAGGCTATTTCTTTATTGTTCTTGTTTTATCAAAAAAGTTACATAGTTTAAGTTAGCAATGTGACAAAGTATTCTCTTTAAAATAAACTTAAAAAAAAAACACTGTGGTTTTAGAAGTTTAAGCAATTCTTGCAAGAATAATTATAACTGAAACTCATAAAATGTCCTTATAACATTTATTTGTATATATTGGTAGTATTTTGTTTCCATTCACTATTTTTGCAATGGATTTTCAAGTTTAGCAGAGTATCACTCTTCTGTGATATTTATTTTTGTGTTTACTATTCCTCTTGGGCTTCCAACATCAATCTTCCTTTATAAGTCAAGCCCTGGAGAATAATCACATAATAAATAAAAATTGCACAACAAATAAATTCAAGCCTTGTATTGAGTCTACAGACTGTATGGCTTCCAAACATGTATTATCTGTCTTGAATGCATGGTTCTCATCAAGCCCATAATGGTGAATAACAAGTATAGAGATGTTTCAAATACAAATTATTTGGACCTCATTAGTGTTGACATATGCACAGAATACAAACAAATACATATTACTAAAATGTTTGAACAAAAAAACACTCATTTATTTTTTGAGATGGAGTCTCGCTATCTCACACAGGCTGGAGTGCAGTGATGCATTCTCAGCTCACTGCAACCTCCATCTCCCAGGTACAAGTGATTCTCCCACCTCAGCCTCCCGGGTAGCTGGGACTACAGGCACACGTCACCACACCCGGCTAATTTTTGTATTTTCAGTATAGACGGCATTTCACCATGTTGACCAGGCTGGTCTTAAACTCCTGACCTTAAGTGATTCACTTGCCTCGGTCTCCCAAATTGCTTGGATTACAGGTGTGAGCCACTGCACACTGCCAAAAAATACTTACTTTTCTTTACTTACTACTTACATGTATGCCAAAACCTCAGTGATATAGTTTGGATCTGTATCCCCACCCAAATCTCATGCTGAGATGTGATCCCCAATATTGGAGATGAGGTCCCGTGGGAGGTATCTGGACCATGGGGGCAGACTCCCTCAAGAATGGCTTGGGCCATCCCCTTTGTGATGAGTGAGCTTTTGCTCCAAGTTCTCATGAGATCTGCTCAATTAAAAAAGTGTGTGGCACCACCCTGCCTAAACACACACACACACACACACACACACGCACACTTTCTCTCTTATGCCTGCTCTGGCCATGTGAGGTGCCTGCTCCCCTTTTGCCTTCTGCCATGGTTGGAAGCTTCCTGAGGTCTCCCCAGAAGCCAAGCAGATGCCAACACCATGCTTCCCCGTACAGCAGGCAGAACAGTGAGCCAATTAAACCTCTTTTCTTCATAAATTATTCAGTCTCAGGTATTTCTTTATAGCAACGCAAGAACAGTCTAATATAGTCAGGATTTGACTACATTTAAAACTTCACAATGAGTAATATCCAAACAAACATACAACAGGAACAGAGGTGGCAGCATGCAGTCATGAAATCCACAATTTCTCCATAACACCCGTCAGATCCAGTAGGACTCTATCTGGTTGCACTCTTCTACAAACTAACACTGTATTTTAAATTCAGTATTTTGGGCTGGGCGTGGTGGCTCATACCTGTAATCACAGCGCTTTGGGAGGACTAGTCAGGCAGATCACTTGAGGTCAGAAGTTCAGACCAGCCTGACCAACGTGAAGAAACCCCATATGAAATATACAAAAATGAACCATGTATGGTGGCAGGTGCCTGTAATCCCAGCTACTTGGGAGGCTGAGACAGGAGGATCGCTTGAACCGAGGAGGCAGAGGTTACAGTAAGCCAAGATCACATGACTGCACTTCAGCCTGGGCAACAGAATGAAACTCTGTCTCAAAAAATAAAAAAATAAAAAGTATTTTGTAACAGCTCATAAATCTAATCATATTTTATTTGTTTTCACAACTTCCTATGCCTTTAAGTTTTACATTCCTAGCTGTTTGCTCAATTTTCTGTAGGTTGAGGATACCCAAGCAAGTTCATGACATACCTGCATACCTGTCTTTCCTGAGACAGCTCCTCCCTACTTATCATTTCCTTCCCTATCTATCTTCTGAAGTGCTGTTCATTCTTGCAGATGCAGTTCATATCCCACCTTCCCAGATTCCACAGCTCAGCAGGAATGTCAGTTTCTCTCAGAAAGCTTCTTTATGTATGCCCAGCACCCTACATTAGATTCACTTTTCCCCATGTTCACTTTTATAACTAAATGCAAGACCCCAGACATATACAGCTGCCTGCTTTGTGTTACTTTGCCATAAGTTCTTAGTGCATTATCTTACACATACTGCAGATTCAATAACTATTTCTTTATAATTTTTGTTTCTTATTCTCCAATATACAAGTACATATAATAGCAAAAGGAAAATATATTTTCCCAAACTAAACTACCAAACTATCCTCCCCAAATTATTTGCCTGATAAGAATAAACCAGAAAATCTTCCTCAAAGAGTTGACAAGATTACCGCATACCAGGTGAGTCCCTGTGGGGACCTCCTTCAGAGAGAAGCCAGGGAACTCGGTGGCACAAGGTGCTGAGTTGCACAAGCATCATGCTGCATGGTGGGCACAAACACAGTTTTCAGACTAATTTTACCCCGCCCCTCAAAGCTTGCTCTCACACCTGCGTTAGTTGCTAGGTGTCTATAGCTTTTCATGGTTAGTTGTCTTTCAGTGATTTAAAAATACATCCTGGTTTCTGGTAAGGAGAGCCTTGCCAAGCTTCTTTTGGGTTTTGGGTTTTGTAATTCAAACATGTTTGAATGTTGTTGTATCCCATTCTCATTTGTGGAAACCTGGCAGTATGAATTAAATCCACAGCTGGGAGACTGCAGAGAATGGGGTAAAATTTGTGGTGGCAAATGTGGCTTTCTTCTGTCATGAAAGCCTCAGTCATAATCAATAAAGCTAAAAGGTAGCCATCCCAGAGGCCCCACTTAGGTCATTTCAATGTTCCTTGTTTTCCTAAAGGCTTCACAATGACCTTTCTAAATATTAACCAGCTTCGGTCCATGTGCCAAGTCTTCCCAGGAGAGGTTTTCATATTTGACTCATAGTATTTTTTCCTCCAAGCATATAATTGTTACTCTTTCCTCATAGCACAATCCATTTGCTTAAAAAAATACATAATACATAGCTTGAGAATTTAACTATTTAAAAGCCCACATTGTAATGATTTTTTTAAAGTCTCCATGGCCATGGCATTGGAATTCATTTTCATTTTTATGCAAAGCACATCTGAAATGAAAACGTTGAGTAATTTACTCAAACCCACAAACAATGATTGATGCTTGCGGTTTTTATTTTTCATCTTATCAGTTTGGCTCCAGTGAATCATCTATTTTTAATTTTGCCAAAAACCACGCATAATTCTCCCTTAAAGTTGTGATGAAAATGTCAGGTTGCTTAGGTCATGGAGCAAATACAACTGTGGGCAGAAATAATGAGGTTTGTGAGCGAACAGGTGCGGATCCCTCATGAAGCTAGCACTGGCCATTGCCACCACATCTTAATGCCAAGGAGCCAAAGGGTTGTGCTCCAAGCCTCTCTTGGAGCTGCTCGTTCAATCCTTTCTCATATGAGGATCACCAAAACGCTGAAAAAGGAAGACAACATTGCACTCAAATTAATGATTCCTACCATGCGGCAGGAGGATAGTATAAATTCTTTCTAGGCACCGTGAGTAAGCACTGAGTAGGTAAAAACAGTGTGTACTGTCTCCCCAGCTGAGCACCTCACAGATAGGAGCTCTTCTTTTGGTTTCTGCTTTTTTTCCCCAGTAATGCCCTTCTGCCATGATATCACATACGCACGCACAGTCATATGCAGAGACATTCAGATACACAGACATGCAGCTCTCATCACTGCCTTCTTGCTAGCTGGCACCCCTGGAGGAATATTAATTTACATGAGAAAGTATTAAGTACTTTTTCAGTGTGAGTTACCATTCTTGGACACATATGTGATTGCATGTGATGAATGTTCAAGTTCAAAATAGTTATGCGTGGAGACAGGAGAAGTTTTCAGGGAAACTTTATTTAGCTGATCAAATGTTTTTTCCCAGTCATCTACACAAAGGAATGTTTTTGAGAAAAACAACAGAATGACTTGAAAAGGGTACTTTACTATCACATTTTTTTCTTATAAGAATCTTAAAAAAAAAAAAAAAAAAAAAACCTAAGATTTTTGCCTACGGTTTCAAGGTAAACGTCATATGAAAGAGCCTAGCAACAATGTATTTCTCATCCCACACACAGTAACCATTTTAAATGTCAAGAGCATTTCATAGAAATACCACTTTTTTCAGGATAGAACTGTGTTTCAAAAATTTGAAAATAGCAGGTGAAGTCCAATAACACATGATTGAAAATGAGAATTCCTCAAAAAATCCTTTGCAAGGTGGGCTATCATGTCACTCACAGTTCTGAACAAAACAAGTCACACCCTGCCTAGTGACTCCAGACACAATTCTATTAAAGCCAATCCTGAAGCTAAGTCCTCACCTGAAAGAAACGTCTCAGATGCTGTTGAACACTTAGATCCAGGAGAGATGATACACAAAGGGCAAGCCAGAGTTACTAGCACAGGCTCCAGGGACGGCTGCCAGGGGTTGAATTTCTGTCTCCTCACCTACCTGTTGCTTATGCTTGAAAAACTTGTCTTCTCTGAGCCTCGGTTTCCTCATCTTGGAAATTAGAATAGTCCGATTATGTGTCCAGCACTACTCTGATTTCATAAAGTGCTTAAACAGTGAAATGATCAGGATAGGCACACCGTGACATGCAATATGCGTTAGTTATGCTTACTGTTGCTGTTGTTACTGATGCAGATATATTTAAGGACAGTGATCTAAATCTAGACACACTGAGAACACATCATTTTATAAGTGCTTTTCTATGATACCATTTAATGAGAAATAGTTGTAGAAAGGACTGCTTAAAATGAGAGATTCCAAGATCTAGTCCACTGCCTGCCGTGGGTAAATAGCCTTGACCTGGGTCTGCCTCTGGAAACACATTTCTTGTGTGTGTTTATCTGTACTTCTCATTAGCTTTATGGTGTTTTGTCTTTAACATGGAGATTCTAATACAATTTTTCCCCTTTATTTCTTTTTGTTTTGTTTTGAGAAAAGTTCTCACTCTGTCATCCAGACTGGAGGGCAGTGACACCATCATGGCTCACTGCAGTCTCAAGGTCCTGGTTCAAGCCATCCTCCTGCCTCAGACTCCTGAGTAGCTGGGACCACAGGCACCTACCACAGCATCTGTTTATTATTTTTTATTATTATTATTATTACAGACAGGGTTTTACTGTGTTACCCAAGCTGGCCTCAAACTCCTGAACTCAAGATATCCTCTGGCCTCACCTTCCCAAAGTGCTGGGATTACAGGTGTGAGCCACCATGCCTGGCCCTTAAAATTCTATTTGTATCATCCAATAACATAATGCATATGATAAGGTGCCTAAAAGTATGCCTTACACGTGTTTGGTCAAACACTAGTCCAGGTATTGCTGGAAAGGTATTTGTGGATGTGAATGACATTTACAGTTAACAAAGCAGTTGACCCTTAGGTGGTGGGCTTCATTCAATCTGAAGGGAACTTTAAGAGCAAATACTGAGGTTTTCCAAAGAAGAGATTCTTTCTCAAGACTGCAATATAAAACTCCTGCCTGAGTGTTCATCCTGCCGTATCGATTTCTGACTTACCAGCCCCTATAAATGCATGAGCTAATTCCTTAAAATAAAGCTCTCCACATAGTTTGAAAGATTGATAGATGACAGAGAGGCATCTCTTTTTATTTCTCTATCTATATTTTCTCTGGAGAATGCTGACTAATACATAGCTTTATACCTTCTATGGTTAGAGAAGTTGTAAATCCTCAAAGCCTATACTGCCCAATTCCTACCATAAAAAATAATTCTTATTTGCAAAGATACTTCAACAATGCGCTTGACTCTATTGTAGTTGAATGTGGGCATTTTAGTCTGTTTGGGCTGCTATGACAAAATGCCATCTATTCGGAGGTTTTTAAACCACAGACATTTGTTTCTCATTGATCTGGAGGCTGGGAAGTACAAGGTCAAGGTGATAGAGAAGGTGTCGGTGAGGACCCACTTTCTACCCCATAGATGCTGTATTTTTGCTACATCCTCACATGACAGCAAAAATCAGTGTTCTCCAGGCTTTTCTTTAACCTCTTTTGCCTGACTGATCTTGTTTTAGCCTCCTGAGTAGCTGGGACCTCAGATGCACACCATCATATCTGACTAATTTTTGTACTTTTTGTAGAGACAGAGTCTCACAATGTTGCCCAGGTTGATCTTCAACTTCTGGACTCAAGTGATTCACCCTCCTCAGCCTCCCAAGGTGCTGGGATTATAGGTGTGAGCCACCATGCCTGGCCTGGGCTCTCTTTTCTATGGGTACTGATCCCATTTGTGAACACTTCACCCTTATGACCTAACCACCTCCAAAATGCCCTATGCCCTACTACCATAACCTGGAGGGTGAGGATTTCAACCTATGAATTCTGTGGGGAGAGGCACAAACATTCAATCTATAGCAATCTGGATATACAGATCTTCTGAATACATTAACATTGCACAATCTCTGCCTGAAAGACAGCAGAAACTTGTTACTAGAATCACTTATTGAAATCAGTGAATTTATTTGGACTCCAGAACACAAAATTCCTGAACAAATGAAGTCATCACCTGCCATATAAGAACATCAGCATCAGCATCAGCACCAACATCTGAATTAGCTTAAAACCTGTCACTATCAGTCTTAGCTAACTTTTCCATAAAACTACTCTATGATTATCATTGGTTCATGTATTTATTCAAATATTTAATAAAATGAAAAGTTGCTTGGAGCATGAAGTATATTGTGTGCATTGTTACAGAATACAGTGTTTCTCAAAAATAACAAATCATGTACCTCAATAGGGCTCATGGCAATAAGATAGAGTCATCAATACCTGAAGCGAAACATACCGTGTTACCTGTGATCCCATGGAAGATACAGCATTACTCAGCTCAAGGGTTGATTGGGGTATCTAAGCTGGGGAGAACAGGGGGATGAGAAAGCGGAGAACCTCCAGGGCTTCCTGCAATATGATCAAAAACAGTGAGGGAGCCCCATATTGGAGAATAAGCACAGGGAGGCTCTCACACACACGAGACTATAGGGTCAACCCCGCTCACTGTCAAGTTAAGATTTGGAACACTTACTTCTAGATTTCCAAACTTCCACCCTGTCTTCAATAATGATTAAGTTCCACAAGGCAATCCACTAATTGATGAGAAACACTGTAAGTATTTTTCCTGTTCTGTATAAACTTCTCACTTTAAGCTTTACCCTGAATAATCATACTCCTGGTTTGCGGTCGGCACTGGTTGACTCAGGGAGTGCACGTTGTATGAATGCACCTGTAGGTTCAAGACCATTTAAAGGGCTTGCTCGTCCAAAAATAGACAGTATTTTATGTCAGAAGCTTTACTTTTAATGCCACATAGCCTCTGCAGAAAGGCACATTTTTAGTTAGGAAGCAGGGAGCAACGGGGTCATTAACATGAAACTGTGCCTGACTAAGCGTGACCCATGGCCACTCCTGATGGAATGACCCTAAGGCCCCCGGTCAGTTAATGTCAGCATCTGTGCTGTGTGTAGATGTTCGTGCATTCAGACACGGAAACACAGATACAACTACATGGTGCCTGGCCAATAACGTGTTCAATGAATGTCATGCTGCTTGTTTTCTAGATGGCTTCCAGTGGCCTGGTGAAGCATGAATTTATTTTACACACACAACATGCATCTGTTGTGTTGCACAAATGAGCACATGAGCATGCTTCATTTCACAGCTTTGGCATCTGTGACATAGTCCTTCAAAGACAAAGTACAGATGAGGCTGTTTATTCTTTCTAGGATCCAATTACTCTGAGTTACTTGGTGACTGGATCCACAATGAGCAAAGCTGGGCCCAGAGGGAGATGCTGTCTGGCTGAGACGCAGGCTCTCAGTAACTAGAGATGGAATGAAGATGGGGTTGAGATTTATTTCCAATAATAAATTCTATTAAAAACATATGGGAATGGGATTGCCTAATTTCCATAATAAATAATAACAATACAGAAATTCTGTAGAGTACAATGTTCAAATGGAGCAAACCCTCAGGATTTGCCATGTTTTCTTCCCAGAATGGCTGACTGGTCTGTTTACTAAATCTGCAATTATAAACTGAATCTTGTCAACACATTGCATTCTGCATCTGTTTCACTGTCCCAGAGGGCTGCCAAGGTTGCGGCCACCTACAGGAGACCGAAGCATTTAACTGGGATCTTCTGCCCTCACCTTCATTACTACTCTATCTATACCTCTGTTTGGAACAGTGTTCTCTCAAAAGGGGAGACTTACAATCTTTACCCAGGAGGCAGAAAACTCCAGTGCCTGATAAAACATAACAATCATGGCAACTAAATGCTTACTTTCTGCTTGACATTTTTCTCTGCCACGAAGATCAAAATTTATCCCAGTTACCACAGCAACTGACATTGTTGCAAACTTCCGGCTAAGTCATTTTTGCCCTTCTTCAGTAAACAGATATTTCGTTTCAGACTGCTTTTCTATCTTAGCCTTCTGTGTTAAATCTAGATGTCTATGCAAAACAAACTGTGATGGGATCTCTGCTTTCCTTTTTCTTATATTCTAAGGATAATTACTGCTCAGATTGTAACATTATTTTTAAAAATAAACTCAGCTATGAAGTACATATGAGGCATATCAATTCTTCAAACTCAAAATTCTATGGAAAGTAAATATTTTAGACAAGTGTCATTCTAAACTATTCAGTTGACTTACAGCAGATTATTCTTACTGACAATTTTTTTCTTTAAGCATGCCAACTTTTAAAATAGTATACTCAAGTATTTGCCATTGATATAGAGTGGATTAATAGTACAGCCTTTACATTGGGCTGGAGTTATTGTAATCACACAGCTCTGATAAATTTCTAATCAGTAGAATAAATGAGGTAATTATAAAACTTCTTGTTCCTTGGTAAAGACTTTAAGAGTGAAAATAGGCGTTTTCTTTAGCTTAAGACAAAATGATCCCATCACTGAACAAATCGTTTATCATTTAATGATATCATATTTCTCAACCTTTTTAAATATCAGCTTTCTCAACTGTAAAATATCTCTATTCCCAAATAGAGGTGTTCTGAGTTGAAATGCGAAAATTTATTCCAAGAATTTGCTTCAATAAAGCCCCATCATATTCTTTTTAATATATGCACTTTTATGTGTAACTTTGGTGTACAATTAATTTGAGAGTTACTATGATTTTTATTCCAAAGCACGGTAGTGGAGAATTACAAAAATATTGGTACTAATGCAAGAGTTTAGATTAGAAATGTATATAATAGTTCTTGCATATTTCTAATATTAAGTTAGAATAGTTGCAATATTCCATAGTTGAATAAGTGCAAGAGTTCAATGCAGTAGTTGAAAATAGTTAGTTACACATTTACCATGTATGTGATCTCTTCCAGGGCCCTCTTAAGGAAACATACAAAAATATCTTATGTTTGCAAATTATGTAAAAGTACATACCTGTGTGGACAAATCAAGACCCCTTCAGAGCCATGCAAGCAAGAAACCTGGACGTTTACACCTGTTAGGTTCACGGCAAATCTACCTCGCGATATTGTACTTTGTATCTTCAAAGTTCTTTGGCTTTTTCTAGTTTACTCTATTTTCCCAACTAATTTCTGGGTTTGATAAGACCTTTGACATACTCATAATAGAAACACAGCAATTAAATGTTTAAATTAGGTCCATAAATTTAGCTGTCATAAAATGTGCTCATGGGTGAGTCAGAAATAGAAGAAACAATTCCATAGTTCTGGGTCTACAAGTATTTTTTTAAACTCAGATTTTTTTCACCTAATTCATAACCAATTATTAAATTCTCCTCAAACCCAAATGAATCATATTGATATTAGCTTAATGTTGCAATTACTCTTGTATTGCCTTAATATTAAGCTTTCTATTATTTTTTGAAAGAAGAAATTATGGAAGGTTTCGAAGAGAACCTTCTACTAGAACTGAAAACAGAGGCATGATGAGTAAAGTTAAAGTAAGGGTAAACATATCTGAACATAGGTCTGGGCATACAGTCAATGATCAGAAAATGCTTTGACATTCCGTGAAAAGCAAGGTGTGGGCTCAATTACTGTAGAGCCTCAAATCTACCGGGAACTATTGCTTGGGTGGTAGAGGCATGGATTCTGAGTCTGGACCAAAGAACTAATCTGTGAGGCAGAAATATATTCCAACTACAAATGTTATCAGCTATGAAAATAAATTCTTGAGCCAGGCTTTATCTCCTTCAAAGGAGATCTGCAAGTATACCCCAGGCAATAATCCGTAGGAAATAATTTAGTTATGGTCTTGGCCAGAGACAAAAGTAGAAAGTTGATAACTACTTCAAACCCTTTCAATTCTTACCATTTTGTGATTTAAATTCACAAGCTATGCTGGCAGATTCATCAGCTGGTCAAATAATGAATCTATTTTTTATCTTGTCATGCCCTGTGCTAATCTCAGTCCAGGCTCTCTTTCATGTAAATGAGAGGCTGGTGTTTGAATCAGCTGTACAAAGCTACCACGAAATGAGATACTGGAGCTGAGTGACAAAGAGTTTAAATTTATAAGACTTCAATTTCAGTCCTACATTTCTAAAGACTACTGAATCTTTCATAAATAACTTTCGGTTGTTTATTTCATCGTGCTAGGAACAGGTGGGAAATCGCTCAATGATTACCTGCCCACATAGGAAAACATTCATCAGATGATTCAACATGTTATGCTTGGATGGCAAAACAGTTTCCAGGTTTGAGTGAGTGAGAAGAAAATGAAAGATGATGGTATACGAAGTAGAGAAAAGCTGAGTGCAGGGGCTCACACCAATAATCCCAGAGCTTTGGGAGAATGAGGTGGGAGAACCACTTGAGGCCAGGAGTTTAAGATCAGCCTGGGCAACAAAGAAAGACCTCATCTCTACAAAAACTTAAAAAAATGATTCTGGCATGGTGGCACGCACCAGTAGTCCTGGCTCCTAAGGGGGCTGAGGCAAGAGGATCACTTGAGTTCAAAAGTTGGAGGATCAGTGAGCAGTGATAGCAACACTGCACTCCAGGATGGGCAACAGAACCAGGCACTGCACTCCAGCCTGGGCAACAGAGTGAGACTTTGTCTAAAAAAAAAAAGGAGAGAGAGAAAAAGAGACACAGAGGGAGAGAGAGAGAGAGGACCCAGGAGAGAATTAACATGGTGAATACAAGTAAAACTCAAATTTTCTCATCACGATATCTCAGTATCTTTAAAACAAATATGACCGGAGCTGCCAGATGGACAAGACACAATGAGAAATGGGATCCCTCATGTGATTTTTATGACCCCAGAGGAGAAAAATACACCAGTTACACATGGGAGACAAAGACTTTTTGAGTCTAGGTAAGGGCAGATATTTCTCAAGGAGAAATGAGAAATACTAAGAAGTTACTGGTATAACATCTCTTTAGCTTCTTACTAACATCTTTATGGCTTCTCTGTGATGGTCAGAAAATAAATTTTCAGTTTGTTCCACATGCTGATATTTTGTTTAAAATGTACTTCTTAGTAAACTCCAGCCTACTCTCTAGGTTAATATAATTCACTACCAAGCTCCACTTGGCCCATTGGCAGAGGAGGAGCGGCCAAGCAAGAGTAATGTGAAGAAATCAGCATGGTGGGTTTTGTCCCTGAATTGCCCTTGGACAATCTTGCTTTGATTCATCCGACATACAATAAAGTCTAACCATGACATTGGGGACTTGACCATGAGAAGTTCATCATCCCTAGACAGACCCATAATTCCTTCAAGGAATGTGCAGCTTAATTGAGGAGTTTATTTAGCCAATGGTCAAGCAAACTCATGTCAAGAGTGTTATTTTCTACACTTTTAAATAGGGCATAGCAGCCCCTCAAACTTCATCCCAGCCAATGTAAGGGTTTGGATGGAGATGCCTTGCAAACACAGATGACTAGTCTCAAGGAAAAATGATAAATCTTCCAGGCTTCACTGAGAGGAAAAGGGGAGAAGGCATAGCAAACTCTTCTTGGCAAAGATGTCATTAGTTTTTTGGATCAGGAAAAAAGGTATGAAGAAAATTGAACATGTTAAATAAGAGCCCTGAAGAGGAGAGATTAACAAAATTTCTAAGATTAACTCTGATTTCTCTAATACTTATGTTACCAGAGTCAGTCCTAAAACCTAGGGTATCTTGCTCAACATAATTCTAGTTGCTTCTAGATAGTTGACTATGCTGCTTACCCACATCTAGAATCTCAATTACTTCACTGCTAATTACACTGTACTATATTTAATATTAACTATTAATGAATATTATCTACAATTTAAAGGGGAACTCAAGCAGAGAGATTTCTAGGCCTGGGAGGATGTAGTCTGTACTCTGAGGGTTTATTTCAAGCTGATGGATTTAAAAATTATCACAATCATCCTATTTTTTCAGAAAATTATGTATTCAGCTTTAAAATCTATACTCTAAAGCAACGTAAAAGGTAAAACTTGGGAAAGAATAGTGAGAGAATACAGGTATCTCATTTCCAATACATCGTTGCCTAGGTAACAAGGCCTATCTAAGCATTTTGAATTAGTAGGCGTTGATCATCTATATTTGGGGATTCAAATCTGCAATGAAGGCAAGTTTCCATGGTACTAGCAATTACATAACTGTTTTCCAGTATTTTTTAGAAGGCAGTTGTATGTCATATGGGCACATTTCAGGCTCAAATATATTAAGCAATCAATCATATCACCAGGTAAAAGTTTTTCACATTCAATTCTGAGATTCATATTCACTATCGCAGGAAATAATTTAGTACTGAAGAAAGCCTTGAACTCAAAACGTAGAGGAAAATGTTTGAAGATGAGTTTAGCTCATTGTGGTTAAGAAGCAGCATCCTCTGTGATCAAAGGACAGACTACTCTGCATATCATGAACGGGGCCCTTTATAGGAAGCAAACTCAGGGAAACAATCTTTTTCCTACAGTGTGATTTTGAGAAGAAATACTAACGTTCTGTGGTTCCTTGTTTGTCCAGTAAAACTTAAACTTATGGAAAAATATGTAGGATATTGTCCTGTGTTCTAAAAGCATCTTTCAACAAAGCGATGCAGTCAAGATAAATGGAAACCTAAGATTCGTCAATATGTTTTTTCAACAAATTAGAATTAGGCAGTTAGGGTGGATTAATAATGGTCAATAATATTCTGCAGATTTCAGTGCCCACTAATTTGTTCACTTGACTTAATGAGCACATCTGCAGAATAACAGAAGGATGCTTCACCTAGCAGCCGCAGCTGATGTTAACCTTCCACACCCCTAACTTTCTGATTATTCATTATCTGTACTTGGTATTAGTACTATGCTTTGTCCAATGGACTGACATATATTACCCTGGCTCAGGAGACAAAACTGGCCTTATTTCCACCATGCAGTCATTTTAAGAATTGGTCTCAAGATACAAATTCTTGATATGAATTTGGAGCATCCTGAAGATCCTGCAAGTTCAAGTAGCAAAAGCCACCTCTGTGTTTCCATGGTAACTTCACAATCTATAACAAGCCAAGAAGCCAAACTAAGACTGTCTACCAAGCCACATTCTTACTTCCCTTATGCAAACTTGGCAGCAATGCTGTGTGTGTGTGTGTGTGTGTGTGTGTGTAGGGATATTTAAACCACAAGCCAAGATTCAGTCAAAGGTGTGCAATTTATGTACAACATAGGTATTATACACACAGAAAAATGTGTGTATACATTCTACAGCTATCACATATGTTTATTATATTATAAATGTGTGAAAATAGGTAATCGCTTTCTGAAGTGTCGAAAACTATTCTGGCTATCCCAACAGTAGACAATAAACTGGCAGAAAAAGCACAGGACTAAATCAGCCAGGGTAGGTTTCATTCCAAACTCTGATATTTTCCTGATATATGATATTTGCCCAGTAAGTAATCCTCTCAGATGGACACTTCCCCATAAGGTTACTGGGAAAAAAAAAGACAGTAAAATGATTCACATGTGGACATTCTTTATTTTTATCACATGGGATGCTAAACATGAACTGGCTGCCCAGCAATGGAGCCAATGATTCCCATGAGGTTAGCACAGGGAGAACATTCCACAGTAGACAGGCTTGTAGAAGACGAGTTAAAAAAAAAAAAAAATACAAGCTCAAGGGACTTGGAAAGGGGTTCGTTCCTGCCAAAACATTGCAAAGAAAAAGCAGGAAGTGAGTCACCCTAGATACACCAAAGGCCACCCATGTGACATATCAGGAGAAGCAAAAGACTTATGTTTTAGAGAAGTCCAAGATATGCTGCACACTGATCTGTAGGTTTCAGACTCTGACAGTTAGATGTCAGGTAGAGAATTCCAAGCTGTAGGGTAGATTGCAGTGCACATCACTTGTGCCTCCTCCAACCCTCATATTTAATATTTCAACATTTTAAGTTGCCTTCAACATCACATGGTATCTCAGTGACCAAGGGATATGGGGTATTTTATAACTCTCCAAAACATAAAAACAGATGCCACATGAAACAGGCAATACATTTGGTAAAATACAAGGAGTGGTCCAGCTTGCTTTGTTTGAGCATAAAAAGCTCATATGAAAATCAAATACAAAGACATAGAGAGGAGGATGGAGGTTGCCAGTGGTTGTGGGGAAGGGAATATAGAGAGATGTTAACCAAAGGGTATGAAATTTGAGTAATAGAATGAATACATTCTGGATATCTAATGTAGAACAATGTGACTGTATTTAATATTCTCTTGCTGAGAGAGCTGACCTTGAGTGTTCTAACCATAAAAAAATTATTAAAAATGGTCACTATGTGTGGTGATGAGTATGTTATTTAGCTTGATCATGGTGATGTACATGCGTACATGATTCACAATGCATATCAAACTTCAAATTGTACAAGTTATATACAATGTTATTTGTCAATTATCTATCAATAGAGCTGGAATAAAGTATATTTTTATCTAATAGAAACCAACCCAAAAAGTACACTGTGTACACTAGAGGATGTTGTCATCTCCTAGGAGATTTCAGAGACACAGACTTTGTGTCTGGTGATCTGATCTTTGCAGCTTTTTCTTTTAACCAGCGGAGCTTCGACTAGGTCATAAGGAAATATCATTTTGGCGTGTGCACTGCACTGGGGCTCATCTTTCTCATCCTACACGTTCTGTATTAGAAATACGTGAAACTGTTCTGATGAGACACTAGCAAATTCAATTTGTTTTTCTCCTGCATCTCCTGTAGCATACGGCCCTGGTCAACTCAATAACTAATTGTGAAGGCTTATTTAGTTTTAAATACTGCCAAGAGAAGTGTTTTAAAAATTATAATAAGTATTTTCATACACACAGTAAATTCTAGTAAAGCCATTGCCAATAATACCACAAGCACTGGGGTTGTGAAATTGTGAACGTATACAAATAGGTGTGTGTATGTGCGTGTGCACACACACATACTCTGGCTTAGCACGGTACACCAGCACCTCGAGTAAAAGGCCTATTAAAAAACACACTGATCATTAGCAACTGAGAAATATCTTGTTAATCTGCTTTTTCATATATTTTCAGATTTCTCTGTAACCGTCTCCATGGAGACTTTCCTCTGTTTTCCCAAAGGTGTCTCCGACACAATCATCTTTACACGTGTTCATTCAATTGTTCATTCTGTCATGTGTCGAGTTTAACACAACATTTTAGATGTGGCCTTCAAATCAGCTTTACATCTTTCAGGTTTGGTACATTATTTTTAATACTCCTATACGTTCAAGCTGAGAGAGTACTTACTATCTTCTCTTGAGCAAAGGCAAAAATATTTTAAAACTGAACTCTGCTCAAAGAAGCATTATTTTACAAATTTCTACCTCTATCTCTCAATGTATTTTTTCATTTTAATAAAAATGATTGTCAGAAATATACATAAATATGTATATAAGAATATAAATATATACATATATAAGTATATATATGAAGATGACTTGCTGAGTTATGAGTTACACTGCAGCTATGCTCAAAGGAAGGTTTGTTTAAAAGCACTCAAGAATCAAATAAACACAAAGATATTAAAAATGTTTCCTAAAAATAAAAACGCATATCCGTCATTGAGCAAAAGAATGTAAAAGTTGTCATTCACATTTCACAGTTGTAGAAAAAAACATGTTTACCAGCAAGAAATATACATTAGCATATGATATATAGCAGCTGATCTTTAAAAAGCATCTTTGAGAACCTTTAAAAATATTTACCTAGCAATAAGGACAATTTGAATATGTCATGGACAAGAACAGGCACTATGGAACAGGTTGTGGTCAGTTGGTCTCTGTTCGAACATGCACAGATTAAGGAATTTACGGACTGAAGAAAACAAATGGCTAGCCAATGTTTCATTCTTTCTAAGGCAGCAACACACCATAACATCAAGCTCAGAATTCAGTGATTAAGTCAGCCTGTGGTTGGGGTTTAGAAAGAGGAGAAATGATGGGGCAGCCAAGTGGAGCTAAACCGGTCAGAAATTTGGGATTCAAGAAGCAGAAAACAGTGGAAGCAGATTTCTACTTACATGCAAGTTACTGCATTGATGATCAATGATAACATTTATTAGCAGCTGTTGCTGTTTGGAGGTAAAATGAACATGAAAATTAGATTGGAACTTTTTTTTTTTTTTTTCCAAATTTCTTTTTTTTTTTCTTTTATTATTATTATTATTATTATTATTATTATACTTTAGGTTTTATGATACATGTGCGCAATGTGCAGGTAAGTTACATATGTATACATGTGCCATGCTGGTGCGCTGCACCCACCAACTCGTCATCTAGCATTAGGTATATTCTCCCAATGCTATCCCTCCCCCCTCCCCCCACCCCACAACAGTCCCCAGAGTGTGATGTTCCCCTTCCTGTGTCCACGTGTTCTCATTGTTCAATTCCCACCTATGAGTGAGAATATGCGGTGTTTGGTTTTTTGTTCTTGCGATAGTTTACTGAGAATGATGATTTCCAATTTCATCCATGTCCCTACAAAGGACGTGAACTCATCATTTTTTATGGCTGCATAGTATTCCATGGTGTATATGTGGAACTTATGCTTTCTGTGTACATTAAGGATGTTTGAACACCCTAGAAGGTAACATAGAAATGTTTTTCTTGCTTTGTTTCTGATTTTGTTATTTTTGACATATAATTATATATACTTATGCAATAGAGTATTTTCATACATGGATACAATGTATAGTGATCAAATCAGGATAAAGAAGAGAAAAACAGATAACTGGAATTACATCAAACTACAAAGCTTTTATATAGCAAAGGAAACAGTGACAAAGTGAAGAGACAACCTGCAGAATGGGGGAAATATATGCAAATCACTCATCGGACAAAGGACTAGTATCCAAAATATATGAGGAAGTCACAGAAAACAAAAACAAAAAGTACCAAAATAATTATTGAAACATGGTTCAAATGACTGGAATAGACCTTTCTCAAGATATGAAATGGCCACGTAAATTTTTTTAAAAGGCTCAACATCATGAATTATCAAGAAAACGCAAATCAGAACTATGATGCGATATCATTTCACCCCAGTTAAAATAATTCTTCCACAAAACCAGTCTGTGCATTCACTGGGAGGTCATTCCTAGCAGCGACCTGCATTGGAGTGTTCTGAGGTTATATGCACTGACAGGCAGACAGGTGATAAGTCTGTGTATTCAGTCAAGAGGTAAGAAGGGACAGGCTTTTCTTCCTCAGTGTTTTCAAAATATGCACTTCATACTGACTAGATATCATTTGGAATTTCAGTAGTTCACGTTAGTATAAAATAACGGAATATTACATTCTTATTATCATATCCAGATTATTCATGGTCCATGTGTGAATACGAAAGTACTACAACTAGAAATCTTCAGCATTAGAAAGGACCTTCAGGTTTTTTTAATCCAAACTCTCCATGCTGGTCAACTATGGTTAACAATCAAATATGGCCTGCTAATTTATCTGGACAGCTCATTTGCTAAGAATGATTTTTATATTTTGAAATGACTAAATATACATCCAAAGAATAATAATATTTCATAGTACAAGAAAGATACACATAATTTAAATTTCAGTGACCACAAATCCAGTTCTACTAGAACCCAGCCATACCCATCTATTTCCATATGATCTGTGGCTGCTGACCTGACCCTACAGCCGAGTTGAACAGTTACAGCAGGGAGTTTGACCCACATAGTATCTGGCCCTTTAAAGCAAGGCTTGCTGACCTTTGATATAATCCATCCCTGCTCTAATAGCCTCATGACATTATTATCTAAACTGAATTAAAATCCAGTTATAGAGAACTTTCAGTCTTTGGGCTTGAGTGTGCTTTTCGTTGTTGTTCTTGACTGATTTCATTTCAATCTTCAGCAGGAATCAAATTTAAAAGAAAAAATGATATGTGAAATCTTCACTGCAATTTTGAATTTTTTTTTCTAATTTGCCTCATGAGTGCTAGTCAGAAATGTCACATTCTTTATATTTTAGATATAAAAATAAATTAACAGAATTCTTACCAAAATTCAAAGAAGACAAGTCAGTGGTAAGCTCTGTATATAGTGTCCCGCTGTAGAAATCCATGGGGATTGAGACCGAGGGCCTGAGGCCATCTCCACCTCTCTCATGTCATTCTGGCTGGATTGTAAAATCTGGCTGGACCTCAATCTTTTCCTCAAATACTAATCTAAAAGTGAGTTTAGTTAGGTAACAGTCAACTCTCTTGTAATGGAGGGTGCTTGTGGCTGAGGACAAGGGCTCCAGGATACTTAAAAATTAAGTTTTTATTTTATTTTTTCCTCTAATTATCTAAACCAGAGACAGTTTCACCATTTTTCTCCTATTCTTTAACTCCTCAGAAGTTACTTTTTCATCAAGGCAGGAAAGATGAATGATTTTAGCATTTGGTGTGACAACTGGGATCTGTGTTCAAGTTTTAGCTTTACTCCTAACTAACTAATCTTGAGTGAGAAATACTTGGAAATTACATCATGCTTAAAATGAAACAGACATCCACAATTTGGGGTAATCTCACCTTGGCCCTC
This sequence comes from Pongo pygmaeus, assembly GCF_028885625.2. Lineage (NCBI taxonomy): Eukaryota > Metazoa > Chordata > Mammalia > Primates > Hominidae > Pongo > Pongo pygmaeus. The sequence goes on from NC_072380.2 coordinate 4,349,611, forward strand.
TCTAAACAGAAGCAGCAGGAACTTTAAAATTATTGTCTATAGCATAGGACAAAACTACATAATATAATCGATACTCTCTGCTCTTTGATTTTTTGGGACATCTAAGACATTATTATTTAAAATAGTTAACATTACTTAAATATTTCTAGCCAAACAGACACAAGAGCATATACCACATCTATGAAGAAGAAGGAAGTTGCAAGACTAAAGGAGACTAAATTATAATTTACCAATGACATTATAGGATAAGGCTGTCTCAACAGAAATACTTCCCTGTTGTCTATTATTAAAGTTCACCAAAGAGAATGGAGATATTGGCCATCTGCTCTCAGTCTTCTAGTGCAAAAGCAATGAAAGTTGAAGTATAATTTCACATCAGTATGCAATTGCAATGACTCCTATTACTACAAACATTCCTTCTATCTCCTGTAGCACATAACTCAATTCTGAGTGCCTAGCAAGTACCTATTGCCAAGTTGTATTGGATAAAGTTTTAGTAACTCTAAATAAAATCTATAGTCACTTGGAAAGATATTATATCTTCTCTTGTTCAAAGAAACAAAAAAATAGATCAGAGGTAATTTCCAAAGTTAATACATGATAAGAAAAAAATAAAAAGTTAAATAAACAAGGATAAAACAGGAACACAAAAATAAAATGGAGGCACAAAAGCATTTATACACGGGAAGCACTACACTGGCAAACATGAGTCACTTATTTTACTATATACATAAAGAGGAAAAAAACAGATTAGTTACAACATACTCCAAAATACACCAGGCAAAAACAAACCAGTGGCCCAGGAAAACTGAATGCTTGGCTAACTACCTGTTAAAAGTATTAAAGAGAGAAGATCTTTTTTGTTTTTAAAACATATTTACTGAATATGATCTCTGGATATGGCATTGTGCTGGGAAAATGTATATAAGAAAATAATGCATACTAAGTCCTCTTGAGTGTCTCTTCGTGTCTAAGGGGAAGGTAGATATAACCAGGAGCAAAGACATGTTCTGTGGATGCCTTCATAAGAGTGTGAGGCCACAACAGCAAAGTCATGGAATCCACCCCAGTGTACTACGCTACAAGTGTTTAAAGAAAATTTCAGGTCACAGAACTGTAAGTGATTCTATATTTTAAAAAATGAGAATATTAGGACTTTTTGATCATTTGCTGAAGTATCTTCATATTTCTTTCCACAAATGTAGCTAAGTTGTATCTGCAAAGATTTTGAAAGTTGTATCACAATAAATAAAAGTGTGTGTGTGCACATGTGTGCATCTGTGTGCGTGTATGCATGTGTTTGTGGGTGTGTGTGTTGGGGTTGGGGGTGGGGGTGGGGGAGGGAGGCAGGGAGGGAGGCAGACAGAGAGAGAGAGAGAGAGAGAGAGAGACAGAGACAGAGAGACTCTTTTGCGTACACATCCGCTTAAGTGAATTTTATACCAGGAGAATTTGATCTTCGTGTTTAGGAAGACCATGAGTTAAAATTATAGAAAATAAACTACGAATCTGACTTTCTTTCAATCCCTTAACCCATTTATTCTTCCAAGACCCAGTTAAATCGATAAGCTTTTAATGAACGAACATGCTCTTAGTTCATCTACATGTCTGTTGCTCTGATTGAGTCATAAGCCTTTCTCCCTGTGATATCACAGCTATTGTTCCTTAACCAGACAGTGCCCTCAGAATACTCTTGGATTGCACCATATGCAAAAACAGGACAAATTGAAAAACTGAAAATCCAACTGTCCACACAAGCCAAAATCTTACATTCTTGCTAATTTAGTTAGAAATCATTAACATGACTCATGAAATGCTCATATTTTGCACAAATTACAAAATGAGCTGAAGTTTGAAGATAAGTAAAATTTAGTATGAATCCGAATACAGAGCTTGCATATGTGCTTTTGGTGTAATTTCATCAGATAACTAATTGAAGATTTTAATTAGAATGACTATAAGAAAGGCTTGTTTACTGACTAATAGTCTTGTGATATTTGGTACAGACCAGTGATTTCCAAAAACAATTTTTGCAGCAGTGGAAAGCCATTTTTCTACACTCTAAGAGCTCCACAGAATTAAGTATAAGATGTAGGTGTTATTGTATTTTACATTTTTCTTAAAGCATCCTTTTGTGGTAGGCAGAGAAAATATTATCACCTCTACTTTAATGATAGGGAAAAGTCAGATTTAGAACTAGTGATTTGTCTCAGGTTATATAGGTAGAAAATTGAGAGCTCTGTCTAGAATGTACCTTTTTTTCCCTTTCAACAGCCTTTTTACTCTATACCATGCTTTTTTTATATTAGATAACATAGAAGGCTTCAATATTTAGCAACTAAATAGTCTTAGAAAGCTGTTATGTCTCCCTGAAATTTCACAATTGCCCACCTTCATAATATTTGGCTAAACGGTAAATTTTGAAATGTGGCCAATTTCTATCATACCTATAAATACAATCGTTAGTTACAAGATCATTTATTTTACATTTTTCAAATGCCCAAATGAATCTTTCCTACATTAAGATATTTGTCTCAATTGCTTAAAATTAAAATATGATATGACCTTTTTTTTAAATTTAGGTTACTTTTTAACTATGTAATGTTACCTTTAAGAAAAGACAGGGAGCCAAAATATATTAGCAAAAAGGTTGTGCTATGACCTTTATAATGCCAAACTTTAACAAAACAAATGTATGCTGTAGACTTAAGGGATCCAAAGTAATAGCTTTGGTCCCTGAGCCCTGGAATCTTGTCTTTTCCTTGACTAAAGAGGCTTAGTTTTAGCTTATTTAAATAAGAATCTCTCAGCGCTGAAACATGACATATGAGCCACCACTGGCTGCTAAGTCAGATGCATCCCAAACTTCAGTCCAAATCATCAAATCTTGATGGTCCTTATTGTCACAAGCCTTCTCCTCTTTTTGCTGTACAATTGCAAGGTTCTGTCAATTGTCCAGGCACCTGCCTGAAGCCTAAGTCTCAATAACTGGAAGCCTCACTCCAGGGGATGCCAACTGCAGGTGACTGTGCTGTCTACCTGAGGTCTAATGGGCTGACACACCTGAGGGGCACACAAACTGTGAACCAAGAAATGGAGAAAAATCAAAATAGTGTTATAAATAAAATGCAAAGCTTATGATATGCTCTGATTTACTATATCTCATCAACCAACCTTGATTCGCCAAACCACATGGTACTCGTTGCCTGCTGCAAACCACACATAAATGTAAGATCACTGCAGCAGTGAGCTCACAGCCTGAAGGAGGTAGGAATGGAAGCTAATGTCCTCATTCCACATTTATTCAATTAACACTTCCACGCTTACAATGAGAAAAAGCAGAACAAAACTCACCTAGGCAATGGGCTAGGGAATTGAGAGGTGACTAATGAAATTTACTAGAACAAAGGTGTATTTTTCATCACTGATGTCAAGGTTATCTACTTCTCCTCCTGACCCAAACTCACATTTGCTCTTCTCTAAATCCAGTGACAGCTCATTGAATTTTAGTGGGTCATTTTTAAATTCCCAAATTCCAAGCATCCAGTTACTTTAGCAAGATGACTTTGCTTTGCTTAGCTGTGGAGACACTGTCTGCCTGTGGCTCTAGTTCCAGTGGGTGGAGGGGAAAGGATGTACATTCTAAGGTGGGCCATGCTTACATGACCGCCTTCCTTGACACATACTTGCTTTCTCCAAGTCATCGTTTCAAGCTTCTTTTAATAATTTTGCCTCTCTGGTTAACAGAAATTAAAGTTCTGTTTTGGCAACCTCTATCAAAGAACAAATGTGCCTCACTCATACCTGTAATTCCAGAACTTCAGGAGTCTGAAGCCAGAGGATCGCCTGAGCCCAGGGGTTCGAGACCCATCTGGGCAACATAGCGAGGTGCCATCTCTAAAAAAATAAAAGGGAAAGAACAAATGACTTCTAGGAGTTAATAAAATGTACCAAGTTTCACCTCATACCTAAAGCTCCATCTATATCCTGCCTTCCCAAGAAGTAAACATTAGAACGTATCTTTTCTAAGAAGAAATTTCTCAATGCTAAATGTTTCTCCAGCTATATAGAAACACTCAATGAAAATTTGAGGCATTTCCTCATTCATCTTGTTCTCCTGTCTTCTCCTCTCATAGCCCATGCTGGTTATTACACCAAATAAGCTAAGAAGAGTTACTTAAAACAATGTCTAAAAAGCAGAGTTCCATAGCTATTACTGTGCCAAATTTATAGATTAGGAAGGAAATTCAGAGAACTTAAATTGTGAGATTCATGGAGGTAGAAAGTGGCCGGTCGGTGTGGCTTTAAATGCATGTTTTGTGCGAAAATCCTGAAAGAGACTTCATCTTGTTTTGGGAGTGAGAAAGGAGATGAGGGAGGTTTACAGGAAAGGTTTCCCAGGCAAGATGTCTTGCAAGGGGAGACTTGAACCTTTGGGAGGAATTAGCCAGACATGGAAAAGAAAAAGGCCTTCTAGGCTGAGCAAGACCCACTTGAGAAAATGTGAAATTGCCACTTATTTTGTGCACTTGGAATCCAGCGTCTCAACAGGAGCAGCACAAGACCCCAGGCCAAAAAGATGTCCACGACCCTGGTCATCACATACGGCAGGGCTTGTATGTGGATTACACATTATAGAAACCAAAATGTAGAAATAATGACATTCAAGGTAACATTGCCTTTATGCTTTTTTTTTCAGAAAAAAAAGTGAGTGGCTTGAAACACAGGTATGGAATTGACTAATGCAATGCTGATCATTTAAGTTCAATGTGTCCCACTGTCATCTACAGTTATTCAGTTTTAGCCACTCTCCTTCTACTGCTGGAATACTTTGTCAATTAGAGAATGAGGTGGATTGGCCTGTGGCCTCGACTTAGAATATCATTTTTATATTAAGTCCACTTAGGTTCTTACTGCCTGGGACAAATAAGCTAGCCCCACTTAGAGCTAATGCAATTGTAAGCACCAACATAAGGATCTAAATGCAAATGAACTCACCTGCTCATGAGGGTTCTTCCAGGTGATTTAGAAAATAAAATTATCTTATGCCATCATAAAAATTAAAATTCAACATGTAGAATGTTCTCAGATAATTCACAAACAGCAATAAATATGTCTGTAGATCCACAGGGAATGAGAACACCAGTATAAATATTTCCTTTTCAACTCAAAAAAAATCTTTAAAGAACAGAAAGTGGAAATATTCTCCAGAACATATTTTCAGTGAATCAAGTTTCAAGAAATATGAAATTTGCCAGTTGCAAAAGATTGCAGACATCATCCATGTCATTCCTTCATTTTGCATGTAAGTAACTAAGTTTGAGAAAAGTCATTTGCCCAGAGTGACACCCAGGAGCTTAACATCATACTATTTCCCTTATGAAAACCATTTATAAAAACTTATGTATTTTTTTACTTTCAAGAACACAAATAAGAACCCTCTGTTCTGAGATTTAAGAGTCATTTGACGGAAACCATGGCAGACAAATCTACTGTTGGAATGTGGACATGGCTGTTGTCGTCAATTTCAAGATGGTTCAAAATAACTCAAACAAGATTGTACCTGTTTCTCTTTGTTTTGTATTGATCGTCAGCCATAATTACCTCAGAAGATGACGCTAGAAAGAATTAGGCAAAATATTTATAATTAAATACCAGCTTGTAGGGCTAATTATGGTAAATTCTACCAAGCCTTTGAATGCAACATTAAAGAGACTAATTATTTCCTCTGGATATTATTTCCCGAGTCTTAACATATTAGATTGTAGAAACAGTAAAATCAGATATTTTCAACTTCACTTATTTTTTACCTGAAGTAATATAACATTCGGTTTATGTTCTCTGATACGGTTTGGCTATGTCCCCACCCAAATCTCACCTTGAATTGTAATAATCCCCACGTGTCAAGGGTGGGGCCAGGTGGAGACAACTGAATCATGAGGACAGTTTCCCCCATACTGTTCTTGTGGTAGTAAGTCTCAGGAGATCTGATGGTTTCATAAAGGGGAGTTTCCTTGCACAAGCTCTCTTCCCTGCCACCATATAAGATGTGACTTTGCTCCTCCTTTGCCTTCCACCATGATTGTGAGGCCTCCCCAGCCGTGTGGAACTGAGTCCACTAAACCTCTTTCCTTTATAAATTACCTATTTTCAAGTATGTCTTTATTAGCAGTGTGAGAAAAGACTAATACATTCTTTAATTGAAATTGGCCAAATGCATCCACTGCATATGATCTCTTGATATAAAAATCAGACCTTTCCTAGGAAATATAATAGATCACAAATAAAGCCCAAAGTAGCATATCCTGAAGCACATGAATAAGTCAACTAAAGAGCAAAGTCGCATTCAACATGACAGGCTAAACCTTCTCAATCTGACTTTACTCATTTCTCTCAGAATTCAAAATCAGGCATAAGAAATATCTTCTTTGTGAACCATAGTTTTTGTTGGAGTTCATGGAGATTTCTTTTTTTTTGCCCTTCACACATTTAATTTACTTATTTGCTGGCTTATAAATGGCTCGATCATTAAAACCAGTGTTTCTCTCCTCAGTGACCCACACTTAATTAGGGCTCATCTGGTTTACAGCAATAGTGCCAGGGAAAAGAGCATGTTCAGCAAGCTGTTTTTACACAATGTTCATTTGAGGTATATTAGGGAACTTCATCAGCCCTCTATGATGATATATTGTTTCACTTTTTCCTAACACCTGCGTGGTTGTTCAGCACATTCTTCAGGCTTTCTCCTCTCCGTGCCAGTGTCTATGCAGCTATATATCATTTCAGAAATCTGCATGGGAACATTGCTTCCATATTGTTGTTAACTTGCCTAAGAACTCGCCTGAAAGTAAATTTTAAAAATTTAAATGTAAAAATTATAGCATATTACCAAACAGCATGTCCACAAGCACATCCTCAGAGATTCCCATCCTGAGCCTTCCGATATTTCTACGTTAGCAACAACATTATAGATCACGGTGTTATTTTATGACAGAGCAACCAAGTTATTGAGTATTAATAAGGCGATGAAACATTTCAACTGTATAATGTCTTTTGAGGTTGGAAAACCATTCTAATATTCACAAACCTGGTCATTTCATAACTATTAAAATATACCATTCCCCAACAGAACTGAAACAGCATGCTAGGAGAGAACACCAAACATCTGCGTTAGCTAAAATTATAATACATGGGTTGGAATGTCAGAGAGAAAATCAGAGTCATGAATGTTTAATCACTTGATGTTGTAGAAAAGCTGGTGGCTGCATTAGCACTAAACAGAGATGCCAGGCTTCACCATGACTCAACCTTACCACCTTCTCCTTGAACATATGAGGATGTGTCTACTCAAAAAATAAACAGATGAAAGTTTATGTAGAATTTAAAATTTTTGAAACACTTGGATATTATCACTGTGTATAATTTTGAAACACTTGTATTTATCTTATGATGTAAGTGAGGCAGGTGTTTGAATTCCTGTTATAGATTTGCCCCCTCCCAGAAAAATGAAAGCAAAAAGTTTATCAAACTTAATATATGACCTGGTTTCTGAGCTCTCACTAGAAGGCAGGTAAATGAGGAAAATGTAGTGTGTATGTGTTAAATATTTGAGTATTTTTAGGTTGAAAGAAATCACCAAATTCCACCCAAACCCATGTTTAGATCTTTTGTGGCCAGGCACGGTGGCTCATGCCTGTAATCCCAGAACTTTGGGAGGCCGAGGCGGGTGGATCATGAGGTCAGGAGATCGAGACCATCCTGGCTAACATGTTGAAACCCTGTCTCTACTAAAAAATACAAAAAGTAGCCGGGCACGGTGGCGGGCGCCTGTAGTCCCAGCTACTCAGGGAGGCTGAGGCAGGAGAATGGCGTGTACCCGCAAGGCAGAGCTTGCAGTGAGCTGAGATCGTGCCGCTGCACTCCAGCCTGGGTGACAGAGAGAGACTCCGTTTCAAATAAATAAATAAATCTTTTGTGGACTCAGGAACAAACCACTTCATTCATATATGTGTGTGTGTGTGTGTATATATATACACACACACACATATGATAAATATATACACACACACAGCTCCACAAAATGACACTTTAATAGTGTTCTTAATAGAAGCAGCAAATTCAGTGCGTCTTCTTTATGTGTTTGCATGTAGGAAAGTATAAATAGCTCAAACTCATTTTTATTAAAAGTAGAGTGAATGAAAGGGAACATTCAGTAGTTTAGTAAAGGAAGTTCTCCTTTACTATATAAGTGAAGAAATAACAACTGCAACAAAACCTGGTGAGAGACCAGAGTGTTCAGACAGAAAAATAACTGAGTTAAGTATTGCTCGTAGAAATCATCCAAGAAAAGCAAGCATGCTATAAAACCTCCAAAGCTTACAGAGTTTCCTACCAATCCCATTCCAAGTTAAGGGTCCAGCAATGCATCTTCATTCGTTTTCCCCCTGCGTGAAAGCTCTGTTTCTCCAGCGTGGTTCATGGGTAGCCTGTGCTACTAACCTGGCTGCCGGTTGGAAGTGAAGATTTCTAGATTCCAGGCCGACAGAGGAGTCTCGGATGGGAATCAGGCTTTGCCATTTAAACACTGCAGGTGAGTCTGATAATTTAAATCACCTGTTTTTTTTTTGGTTGTCGTTTGTTTGTAGAACCTCTTTTTTTATGAATGTTCTTTTTTATTTTTTCATGATACTGGGGTACAGGTGGCATTTGGTTACATAAGTTATTGGTGTTTGGGAGATCCTGGTGCACTCATCACCTGAGCAGTCTACACTGCACCATATATGTTGTATTTTATCCCTCAGACACCTCCCAGTCTTCCCCCCAAATTCCCAAAGTCCATTGTATCTTTCTTATGCCTTTGCATCCTTATAGCTTAGCTCCCACATATCACTGGGAACACACAATGTTTGGTTTTTCCATTCCTGAGTTACTTCACTTAGAACAATAGTCTCCAATCTCATCCAGGTCATTGCAAATGCTGTTAATTCATTCATTCCTTATTATGGCTAAGTAGTATTCATCATATATAACATATATGTTCTCACACACACACACACACACACACACACACACACCAGTTTCTTTATCCACTTGTTGATTTATGGGCATTTGGGTTGGTTCCACGATTTTGCAATTGTGAATTGTGCTGCTATAAACATGCATGTACAAGTGTCTTTTTCGTGTAATGACGTCTTTTCCTCTGAGTAGACACCCGGGAGTGGGATTGCTGGATCAAATGTTGTTCTTTTGTTGAAGTCTTAGAGCATTTTAAATATGTTTCAGTCCATTTTTACATCTATCCTGTAAGCATCTTGTCTGTTTTCACTGTGTCTCCTTTACTCTGGTGTCCTGCGAATGTAGTTCACACACACCTCTTAGTGAGGGCTTCTTTCCTGTGTGTTTTGTCCTTCTGACCCTGCTCACCAACGGAAAGGTACAGTGAGGGCACCTTCTCCGGCCTTGAATGATTGGAACCGAGCTCTCCTCTCAAAGGAGTCTTGCAGGCCCAGCGCCTGACCCACTAGACACTGGCGCACATTCCTAGTTGCTCAGCTATCTCTGCTCTTTCCTCTAAAATCTAGAGGCTGAAACTATAATTAATTTAGCCTTTTAAATCTGAATAAACATATTACTTTTTAAATGTCAATATGTGAAATAGCAATTGAAAGACTTTGCAGCTATGTGAATATATGAAGATATATGAGTTTCAATTGCTATAAAATTCTTATATTGTATGCAGCGATTAAAATGTATCTTTACTGAAGGAAGAATAATACTGTGTTATGTGTTACAACTCTGAAATGGTCATCAAAATCCCAATTCACTGGTATATGATCTCAAATAAAATATGGTATGCAAATTCTCACACATGTAGTGTTTTTAAGTAGCTAAGGGTTTTCAGTTGAAAGAGCGTCTTACGTGTTAGAATTAGAGGTTCAGGGACTAAAAAGTAACCTTATAGATCTAATCTAGCCATTGTTCTTTCTCATATTTCCTCCCGATATCACGCCTGTTGCCTAAGCCATTCACAACAGGATCACAGAACTGAGCCCGCTGCATCTCATCAAATAATTTAAATATCAAATATTTATTCTAAGACCTGAAATATTAAGAGTTTATATTTTACCAACTCTAAGACATTTCCTTCCTACCATCACCCTCATCAATATGGCATTACTTTATCCACAGTTCCTCTGCATTAAGTAAGTTGGAAATGCACAGTTGGAAAAAAACATTTGTCATTCTCCATGGTCTGCTTAGTATTAGCCCCTTAGGATAAAAATAAATAGCATGCTTAAATAAATACAAGATCTACAGGTTACCTATAACTTTAAAGTTTTCTTCATGGTAGGACTTCAAAAACTTTACAAATAATCAGAATTAATTTGAGATCAAGAGATACTCAAGCCAAAATTTTAAAGGTATATAATAAAAGAAAAATAAAAAGAATTAAGGAGGATGGGGAGAAAGAGAAGGAGAAATACCAAAATAGTGTTACAAAATTTAAAAGTGTAATGAATATAACAAATATTTATCATATTTTAATGCAAATATCATAGAGGTATAATTGTAGTATTTATAAAAAATAGAGAATATACTTAATTAAAAGCCCATTGCTAGTGGTGTAATGCCTGAATGAGACTCAGTTTAAGATGTATAATAAACATCTCCCTCCCCTTCCCATGGGACTTCTGTCCTGAGGAATACACGGTAGCTGCTGCTGATTTACATGTATACTTCCACATATATGTATATATGTATACATACATATGCTATGATCAGCCAATTTAATTTACTCTCAAAATTTATTCTCAAAATTTCCATGCACGCAAAATTATGATGACGTTCACTTTATTCAGAGATGAATGTCTTCTGGGGTATTATAATTTTATGTACCAAATGAATGTCACTGTGAGGCTTGTTGAACTTTTGCTTTACCAGTGGGTGTGGAGTGCGGCCATGGGCCAGATCCAGCTGGTGCCATCTGACAGCTGCCTAGTTTTGTAAGGCCCATGAGCTTAGAATGATTTTACACTTTTTAATGGTTGAAAAGGAAAAGAAGAGAACTATTTCATGACACATGAAAAGTAGATGAAATTCAAATTTCAGTGTCCACAGAGTTGGCCTGGGGGGAGCTGCACTGGCTCATTTCCACAAGGTATATGGCTCCTTTTGTGATACCAGCAGAGCTCCGTAGATGCAGAGGTGACGATATGGCCTACAAAACCTAAAACATTTATTATGTGGCCCTTTAAAGAAAAACTCTGCTGAAAGTAATAGTCTAACAGGGTATAACTATATCATGCTATAATTTATGAATTTTTACTGCTAACTTGGTATTTTGCATACTTTTTCTAAGAGTAGAAACCAGATATCTGTAGCTTAATCATTAAAATCTCTCTCAAGATAAGTGTATATGATTTCAAAAAGCAATTAGGTTGCAATAAAGCTTTGTTAGCCAAGGCGAGGGTAAACAAGTTATAAATCAAGCAAGAGTGCCTTGATTTCAATGCTCAGATAACTTTTAAACATAGTTTTACCAATAACCACCATAAATCTAAAACTACAGGACAGTGAACATTTATAAAAAAAAAGAATAATTAGTACATTCAGTACTACACTCCCAGAGTCTTGTGCACACACACACACACTTAAATTGACATATATAGGCATATATACATATATGTACACACATATATGTATACATACACATATATACATACCTACATATCTACATGTATGTATATATACATACCTACATATCTACATGTATGTATACATATCTACATGTATGTATACATATCTACATGTATGTATACATATCTACATGTATGTATACATATCTACATATCTACATGTATGTATATATCTACATGTATGTATACATATCTACATATCTACATGTATGTATACATATCTACATGTATGTATGCATATCTACATATCTACATGTATGTATGCATATCTACATGTCTACATATCTACATATCTACATATCTACATGTATGTATACATATCTACATATCTACATATCTACATGTATGTATACATATCTACATATCTACATGTATACATATCTACATGTATACATATCTACATATCTACATATCTACATGTATATCTACATATCTACATATCTACATGTATATCTACATATCTACATATCTACACGTATATCTACATATCTACATATCTACACGTATATCTACATATCTACATGTATATCTACATATCTACATATCTACATGTATATCTACATATCTACATATCTACATGTATATATACATATATACATATATGGCTATATATGTAGCAAAATTAATATACATATGATACGAATGAAGTATTCAAGTTACACATAGTATATTAATAAATGCAGGAATACTAGGGTAGAAATTTAGAAGCCAGAGTTGTAGCCCAGTTCGGTCACTAATAAGTTACCTGGTTATCAGCAATTTAACAGAAGTCCCTGAGCCTGAGTTCCATTATCTGTAGACAGGGGTGTGCCTCCTTCTGAGATTACTTCACTCTTCAAGAATATTTAATTCAATAGATATATTCTGTGTATATATGGCTGCAATGCATTATTTTGCAGGGGCTAAATAGGTACAACATATCTAAACACTATAATTACCTACAGAAATTATCAATAGGGTTTAAAGTCACAACAACATATTAACTAGAGAAGATTTGTTTTTCTTCCTATTTTCTCGAGCAATTTAAAGCTAAGCCATTCTTTAAAGACATGATTGAATCCCTCCTCTTTGTCTCTTATAGACTTCCCGAACCTTGCAAATAGACAGAGATGTCTCCCTCCTCTGAATTGAACAGAGATCTCCAATCCTCTTGCGCAGAAGAGCCCTGTGTTCCTTGGAGATTACATGGTGTTCTAAAAGACTGAATTTACTCAAGAGTCAATGAACCTGTGTTTGAGTCACGCTCCCCTTGCAAATGTGTGTGGTTGATTCTGGGTATGAAACCTCAGCCCTCTGGGTTTTAGTGTGTTTTTCTATAGACAGGAGTGGTGTGGCCTGGCCCACTTCTACATTGATTCCAAGGGTCCACATCAACGAGAAGGTAAAGAACGCACAATGAGTACAGGCTAGTTGCAGGAACCCATTGTCTCTCCTATTGTCGGAAGTAAGACTCAATGCAAGTCCAGAGACAAGAGTACTAAATTCTAAACAGCCCCTACCTTTTAATCACAGTTTAAAACATCAACGTTCAGTGAAAGAATGCTTCCCTACTGGCGATCTTCCACGTGGTTAGGGTGTTGAATTAGCCAAATGCCATTGCCATCCCAATTGTGGAGTTCCAGCTCACTTACCTGTTACCATCTGTGGATACACTTCCTCTAGTCTATGACTGCATGGGATCTGGGACAAATTGCTTAACATATCTGTATGTCTGGTTTCGGGTGTGAGGATGATCTGAGAGGATGAACTACACATCAGAGTGACTGTCACCTAGTAAACGCATGGCATTTATCACCATTTTAGCAGGTAACCCTTCTCATCTAATGTTGATTTCCTGATGAACACACATCTATCTCCCTGAATTTGCTTTTACTTAATAGTGGTCCCCAAATGCGTCTAGCTCCATGGGAAGTGCAAATCCTCCTCTTACCTGTGGCATGATTAACACATGCCTCTCTACCCTAATGGTAAGTTACTGCAAACTCCATCTATAAAAACAGTATTTGTGGAATTAATTAACTGGGTTTTAAGTCATAGAAGAGCCCCTTATCATGACCTCTTTTTTTTTGCACGTACTTCCTGCTCCTCCCTGGTTCTTTGAGATGGAGTCTGGCTCTGTCGCCCAGGCTGGAGTGCAGTGGTGCGATCTCGGCTCACTGCAAGCTCTGCCTCCCAGGTTCATGCCATTCTCCTGCATCAGCCTCCTGAGTAGCTGGGACTACAGGCGCTCGCCACCACGCCTGGCTAATTTTTTTTGTTTGTTTTTTAGTGGAGACAGGGTTTCACCATGTTAGCCAGGATGGTCTCGATCTCCTGACCTCGTGATCTGCCCACCTTGGCCTCCCAAAGTGCTGGGACTACAGGTGTGAGCCACCGCACCCGGCCCCTCCAGGTTCTTAATCTCACAGTCCCTGGCACAATTAATCACGGAGCTTGTGGTCTCCTTTATCTATCTTTAATATTGGTTAAGCACTGACAGGTCTCCTGAAAGTAGAATTAGGCTTCTGATAGCAGGTGAATTTCTTTTTAATCATTTCATGGGACTTGAGGAATACTTGACTGACGGTAGATATTTGACTAATATTTGAAGACTTTTAAAATAAAATATTTCTTAAAATTAATACTATATTGAAAAGAAAAACTGGATTTTTGGTGCCCAACAGATGCTTTCTCAGTTCTCATGCTACCAACTGTGTGGATGCTGAAATAGTCACTGAATCTCTGAGCTCAAGCTTTATCATTTGTAGAATGGGCAAAATTAGACTTATTAAGCTGTGAGGCTTAAATTAGACAACTGGTTTTCAGTGGAATACCTAAGTACTCAAAAATCAGGAAGGAAAAGGCATAAAAGAAAATATTACTACTTACTCACAAATAATACAAGATAAAGAAACTTATTTTTAAAATATTAGATAATGATATGCCTGATATCTGCAGTCATCTGTGATTTTTAATTGATTTAATGTAGCGTCATGAAGGGCTAATTGTGTCTCAGGCACTGCTTCTAAGTAATCTCAAATACTAACTCATTTTACCTTCATCACAGCCTAATAAGGTCGACATTATTCCATTTCCATTTTACAGATAGAAGACTGAGGTCTGCAAGGTCAGGTAATGACCATGGTCATACAAAGTTAATAAGTGGTAGAGTTCAAGTTTGTTCCTCTGTGAAACTCAGTTGCCCTATTTTATACTCCCAACTCTCTGCTTTGCTGTCCCTTTTGTTTTGTTTTTCCTTAAAGTAGTTTCCTATCAGAAGCCGGGTGCCGTGGCTTGGCTCATGCCTGTAATCCCAGCACTTTGGGAGGCCGAGGCGGGCGGATCACGAGGTCAGGAGATCGAGACCATCCTGGCTAACACAGTGAAACCCCGTCACTACTAAAAATACAAAAAACTAGCCAGGCGTGGTGGCAGGCGCCTGTAGTCCCAGCTACTCAGGAGGCTGAGGCAGGAGAATTGCTTGAACCCGGGAGGCAGAGCTTACAGTGAGTCAAGATCACGCCACTGCACTCCAGCCTGGGCAACAGAGCAAGACTCCATCTCAAAATAAATAAATAAATAAATAAAGTTTCCTATCAGAAGAATAAGAAAAAGCAAGACAAGGATTGGAGGTACGATACATAAGGAACCTGTGAAAAGAAAGTCTGAGATAATTTAATTGATATACAAATGAGAACAGAATTACAACTCCAAGTACTTTAAAAAAATAGAATTATGACAGAGGGTAATTCAATTTGCATGAGTACAGTGAAGAAAAAGTCCATTACATCTGTATTTTCCAAAGGATATTGGGGGATTTAACAAAAGACTTGTCTTTTCCATGAGAGGGGATTTCAACCAGAAGACAAACAGTGGACTCCTCCTTCAAGTGGACTCCTTGGCCCTGGGGTTTTAACTGAACCTTGAGACCCCAAGCTCATCTGTCTGCCCCCTCCACTCACGGTGGTCCAGCAGAGGCTGGGGACATAGTCTCAGGTCCAAGGGATTAGATGTGACTTTGGACAAGAAGAGTTTTATTAAAGGTCCCTTGTTGATAAGATTACTGCTTTCTTCAGAGAACTCTTTCTCATTTCTCTGCTTTTTAATTTGTACAATAGATAGAACAGGATCTTAAATTTATTGTGGGAAGTGGATGATATAGCCCTGTGAAGTGTAGCACAAAATAGCTGCTCAATAAACATTCCTTTCTCTTTCCACCAGTTTGCTACCCCCTCTACTGGCCTCAAGAAGGAAAGGACAGTGAAATAAGATTTGTAAGAGAAAAGGACTTTCTTTACATTGTTGTGTAATCAATTTTTACTTACTGAGCAATTTAGTTTTTCAGTTAAATTTAAAAATGAAAGGGAATTATTATTGTAACTTGATTGTATAACATGGGATAGTTCTCCCCCATTGGTTATCAGGGTCTCTATAAATTCATGGCTCGTCTGAGTTATAAAATTAATTTAATTAAATGTAAAAGATTATTTCTTAAACTGTTAGAAGGGACAAGTCTATGTAAATTAAGCCAAATATCTAAAAAGTGATATCAACAAACATCTCAGTAGCAGTCTTTGAAAAGATTTTCAATTTTAAGTATTTACTTCTGCTACTATGGAAGGGAGAAAATTGAATTTTCTCTTGAGAGCAGCCAGGTCACAGTGGATCATAATATCAGAGACTTCATCAGACACTTTAAACAGAGTAAATAATAGGTGAGAGACAGTTTCAAACATACCTAAACAGACTTAAACAGGAAGTGCCACCATTTTGTATTTGGTAGATCTTCCATGATGACCAAGGTCAGTGTTTCTCAAGTTTCTTTTTCCATTATCACCCCCTTAAGGAGCCTTTTCAAACTTTTTCCCTCCTGCCCGTCATGAAATTTTATATTACAGGTACGCTGCGTAACTGTTTTATGTACTCGTGTGTGTATGCATGTGTGTGCATGCTTTATACAGAAGAGGGATAAAAAAATTTTCTGATCTCCAGGATTTTATTCCTGCTCCTCTCATTTAGGGTCTTTCCAGCTCTATCTTCACCACCACCTCCCCTCTGGAGGAGGAAAAGCATACTTTTATTGTTTGCAAAGCTAAGAAAGAAGAGCAATAACTCGCTCCCTACTACAGATTGTAGGAAACAGGAGCGCCATCTCCCTGGAAGACCCATTTCAAAGAGACAACATCAACGTCCTTGGGAAGGACAGTGCCAGGACATACAACTGGCAGACAGCCTTTAAAAAGCAATACATCGCTCTGTGCCTGGTTATTTCAGTTAACAAAGTGACTTCTAGTTCCATCCATGTTGTTGTAAATGACAGGATCTCATTTTTCATGGCTGAGTAGTACTCCACTATGTATATGTATCTCATTTTCTTTATAAATTCATCACATGTTCTCACTTATTTGTGGGATCTGAAAATCAAAACAAGTGAACTCACGGACATAGAGAGTAAAGGACGGTTACCAGAGGCTGGGAAGGGTGTGGGGCAGGAGGGAGATGAAAATGGTTAACAAGTACAAAAAAGAAAGAATGAATAAGACCTACTTTTTGCTAGCATAACAGGGTGACTGACTATAGTCAATAATTTAATTGTACATATTTAAATAACTAAGACTATAATTGAATTGTTTGTAACACAAAAGTGCTTGAGTGAATAGCTACCCCATTCCCCATCATGTCTTTATTATGCATTGCATGCCTGTATCAAAATCTCTCTTGTACTTCATAAATATATATACCTACTAAATGCCCACAAAAATTTAAAAAACAAGTTATTGTAAAAATAAGTAATTAATTAACATTAAAAATGCTTTACATATCAAAGGGCAGAAAGGATTACAACTTTGTTTAAGCCAAGGGGAACATTAAGGTCCTCTTGATCAGACTAGGGCCCTTAAAATAAAGAGAAATCTTACCTAAGAAAACAGCTTTCCCCTCTTCAGTTCCTGTTTACTGTTGGAGCTTCCATTATTGCCCTAGTCCATATAAGATTCATTTGTTTTTCATGTTTTTTCCGAAGTAATCTGTTTTTGGTAATGCAATTTCCTGTCTTGCTTTCTAGAAGACTCTACATTCTCAGTTAAAACATTTTTTAAAAAGATAATCAATATGATACACTGCCTCTTACCAAAATAATAACCAAATATTGAACCTAAATCAAAGCACCCGACAAAAACATGCAAGGGATTTAATATGTTCAAATGTTATTCGAAAACATTTATGTTCTAATGGAACTCAGATGATGTTTTATTAAATGTGTTCTCTTTCAATTGTCAGGACATTTTCCATATTCATCAGTTGTAATGGCAAGTTCACAAGAAAAAGTTTAAATACTTTAGTGTGTAGAAAGATAGTGAACTAATATACAGCATATCATATTTTTCTTTTGAATTTGG
The DNA here is from genome assembly GCF_028885625.2 of Pongo pygmaeus. Taxonomy (NCBI): domain Eukaryota; kingdom Metazoa; phylum Chordata; class Mammalia; order Primates; family Hominidae; genus Pongo; species Pongo pygmaeus. The sequence continues at coordinate 4,367,684 of NC_072380.2, forward strand.
TCGTGTTGCTCACAATAAATATTTGCACCTGTAGATAAAAAAAGAATTTTGTTAATGCTTAAGTAGTTTGGAATGTCATTTTACTTTCTTAAAGAAAAACTGTAAATGTAAATAAATTTAGGATTACACCTGATTCTGAAAATTGTACAACTAATTGAAATGCTAAGATTATCAAAATCATGCATCATTTTTTTCACATTTCCGTATTTTAGGTGTTCTTTTTAAATGTTAATTTTGGCTAACATCTGGGGAAAAATAAAAGACAACATTTGTTTTTAGATTGTCTGTTCTTTTTCTCCAAGTCTACTGGCCTTAGGGGAGTGCTAAGAATCTAGGCATTGTGGTTAAATTCCCTGTGATATCAGAGACAGTTACTTATGATTGTGCCTCTTATTGACTGACAATATCAAGCAGATACTCTGGTTTCTGTCTTTCTACTTGATTTGTTTGCTCTCAGCACTAATGGTGAGTTTAAACAGTAGCTTCCTGTGGTTAAAACCTAAAGCAAACTCCAGCCTCCGATCCAGCCTCAGACTTTCTGCCACGCGCTTTAGGCTGAACTTCCAGATTTGAATAGCTGACTCCAGTGACCGAATTTATAGTCAAGTCCTGATTACTCTTGGCATTACCCTCTAGAGGTTTTGATCTTTTGATTTTTCTAGATTCCATCAAGGAAACATCACTAAAAATCTACTTAAAGAGTAATTTTCTTTTGAAATGAAAATATTTCATCTTTAAAGTTTTTTTTTTTTTCTTTTTAAAAATGTTTTTAGGTTCAGGGGATCCATGTACAGGTTTGTTCTTGGGGAAATTGTGTGTTGTTGAGGCTTGATTTAGGAATTAGCCTGTTGCCCAGGTAGTGAGCATAATACCTGACACAGGTAGCCTTCCAATCCATGACCCTCTCCTACCCTCCCCACTCAGGAAGCCCCTGGCACATGTTGTTCCCTATTTTATGTCACTGTGTCTTCAGTGTTTCACTCCCATTTATGAGAGCGTGTAGCATTTGGTTTTCTGTCTCTGCATTGTTTCACTTAGGATAATGGTCTTCACAACTGCATCCATGTAGCTGCAAAAGACATGATTTTTTTTTTTCTGTTTTATGGCTGCATAGTGTCTCACTTTGCATATGTACCACATTTCCTTTAGCCAATTCACCATTGACGAACATCATGGCTGATTCCATGTCTTTGCCATTGAGAACAGCACTGCAATGAACATATGCATGCATGTGTCTTTTTGGTAGAATGACTTATTTCCTTTTGGGTAATCCCAACGGTGGGATTGCCGGTTTAAATGGTAGTTTCGTTTTAAGATCTTTGATAAAACTCCACACTGTTTTCCACAGTAGCTGAACTAATTTGCATTCCACTCACAGCATATAAAAATGTTCCTTTTTTCTGCAAATTCACCAGCATCTGTTGTTTTTTACTTTTTATTAATAGCCATTTTGACTCATGAGAGATGGTATCTCATTGTGGTTTTGATTTGCATTTCTCTAATAGTTACTGATGAGCATTTTTTCATATGTTTGCTGGCTGCTTGTTTAGCTTCTTTTGAGAAGTGCTTGTTCATGTCTTTGCCCATTTTTTTAACAGGGTTGTTTTTTTGTTTGCCAATTTGTCTAAATTCCCTACAGATTCTTGATATTACACCTTTGTTGGATGCGTATTCTGCAAATATTTTCTCCCATTCTGGAGGTTGTCTGCTTACTCTGTTGATAGCTTCTTTTGCTGTGCAGAAGCTTCTTAGTTTAATAGGTGCCACTTGTCAATTTTTATTTTTATTGCAATTGCTTTTAGAGACTTATTCATAAATTGTTTACCAAAGCCTATGTTCTGAATGGTATTTCTTAGGTTTTTTTCCATGATTTTTATTGTTTTAGATCTTACATTTAATCCTTTCATCCATCTTCAGTTATTTTTTGTATGTGGTGTAAGGAAGGGGTCCAGTTGCATATGTCCAGCTGGGCCAGGCTGCATGTGTCTAGCCAGTTTTCCCAGCATCATTTATTAAATAGGCAGTCCTTTCCCCATTGTCTGTTATTGTCAGCTTTGTCAAAGATCATGTGATTGTAGGTGTATGGCTTTATTTCTGAGTCCTCTCTCATTTTTCATTCGCCTGTGTGTCTGTTTTTGTACCAGTACCATGATGTTTTGATTAATGTAGTTTTGCAGTACAGTTTGAAGTCAGGTAGTGTGATTCCTCCACATTTGTTCCTTTTGCTCAGGATCACTTTGGCTACTTTGGGGCTCTTTTGGCTCCATATAAATTTTAGAATGTGTTTTTTTTTCCTAATTCTGTAAAAAATGACATTGGTACTTTGATATTAATATTGAATCTGTAAATTGCTTTGGGTGGTATGATGATTTTAACAATATTGAATCTTCCTAACCATGAGAATTGAATGGTTTTCATTTGTTTGTATCATCTCTCATTTCTTTCGGCAGTGTTTTGTAATTCTTGTTGTGGAAATATTTTTCATTGTTGGTAAGTTACATCCCTAGGTATTTTATTCTTTGTGCTAATTTTAAATGGGATTGTGTTAATTCAGCTTTGAGCTTGGATAGTGTATAGAAATGCTACTAATTTTTGTACATTATTTTGTATCCTGAAACATTACTGAAGTTGTTTATCAGTTCTAGAAGCCTTCTGGCAGGCTCTATGGGGTGTTCTATGTATAGAGTTACGTGGTCAGTGAAGTGAGACATCTTTTCTTGGCTGATTGCTCTGGCTAGAACTTCCAGTACTATGTTGAATAGTGGTGAAAGTGCGCATCCTTGTCTCATTCCTATTCTCAAGGGGAGTGCTTCTAGCTCTTTCTCATTCAGTATGATGTTCACAGACGATCATTATTTTGAGATATATTCCTTCAACGCCTAATTTGTTGAGGGTTTTTAACGTGAATGTGTGTTGAATTTATCAGAGGCATTTTCTGTGTCTATTGAGATGATCATGTGGCTTTTCTTTTTGTTCTGTTTATATGGTGAATCACATTTATTGATATGTGTATGCTAAACCTACCTTAGATCCCAGGTATACAGCCTACTTTATTGTGGTGAATTAGCTTTTTCATGTGCTGCTGGATTCAGTTTGCTGGTATTTTCTACGTTCATCAGGAATATTTGCCAGAGGATTTATTTTTCTGTTGTTTCTCTACCAGGTTTTAATATCAGAATGATGCTGGTTTCATAAAGTGAGTTAGAGAGGAATCCGTCTTTCTCAAATTTTTGGGAATAATTTCAGTAAGATAGGTACTAGCTCTTTTTTGTACATCTGGTAGAATTTGGCTTTTAATACATTTGGTTCAGGACTTTTGGTTGGTAGGCTTTTTATTACTGATTCAATTTTGGAACTTATTGGTCTGTTCAGGATTTTAATTTCTTCCTGGCTTAATATGAGATGTGTATTTCTAGGAATTTATTCATTCTCCTAGGTTTCCTAGTTTGTGTATACAGAGGTGCTCATAATAGTATCAGGATTTTTTGTATTTCTGTTGGATAGGTTGTAATGTCACCTTTGTCATTTCTAAGTGTCTTTATTTGGCTCTTAAAATTAATCTAGCTCACAATCTATCAATCTTATTTAATCCTTCAAATCATCAACTTTTGGTTTTATTGATCTTTTGTATGGATTTTAGCAGTTCAATTTCATTCAGTTCAGCTCTGATTTTGGTTATTTTCTGCTATGTTTGGGGTTGGTTTGCTCTGGTTTTTCTAGTTCCTCTAGGTTTGATGTTAGGTTGCTAATTTAAGATCTTTTTAACTTCTTGATAGAGACATTAAGTGCTATGAACTTTCCTCTTAACACTGATTTAGCTCTGTCCCAGAGATTCTGGTATTTTGTGTCTCTGTTTTCATTGGTTTCAAAAACTTTTTTTGATTTAGGTAAAGAATGACATTAAGTCAGAAAAGTCATTTGGCATCAAGTTTAACTTCCATGTAATTGTATGGCTTTAATGGGTCTTTCTGATACGATTTCTATTTTGTTTGTGATGTTTTATTTGTGGTTGGTATGATTTTAATTTTTTTTAATTTATTGAGACTTGCTTTAAGGCCAAGCATGTGGTTGATCTTAGACTATGTGCCATGTGCAGTTAAGAAGAAAGTATATTCTATCACTGTTGGGTGGAGTGTTTTATAGATGTCTCTGAGGTATAATTAGTCAAGTGTCAAGGTTAAGTCCAAAATATCTTTGTTAGTTTTCTGCCTCAATGATTTGTCTAACACTATCAGTGTAGTATTGAAGTCTCCCAGTATTATTGAGTGGTTGTCTAAGTCTGTCTGTAGATCTCTAAGAACTTGTTTTATGACTATGAGCGCTCCCATGTTGGGTGACTTAACTATTTAAAATAGTTAAGTCCTCTTGTTGAATTGAGCCCTTTATCATTATGTAATGCCCTTGTCTTTTTTTTATTGTTGTTGGTTTAAAGATCGTTTTCTCTAATATAAGATTAGCTACTCCTGTTTGTTCATTTTCCGTTTGCCTGATAGATCTTTATCCATCCCTTTACTTTGAGCCTATGGGTGTTGTTACTTGTAAGATGAGTCTCTGGAAGACAGCAGAGAGTTGGGTCTTGCTTCTTTACCCAACTTTCCATTTGGGTAAAATGTATTTTATGCATTTAAAGTTAGGCATTTAACCCATTTACATTCTGGATCAATATTGATATGTGAGAATTGTATCTATCATCTTGCTGTAAGCTGGTTCTTATGTAGACTTAGTTGTATAGTTGATTTATAATGTCAATGAGGTATGTGCTTAAGTGTGTTTTTTGGTGGCAGGCATTCTTTCATTTCCATATTTAGCATGCCTTTTAGGTACTCTTGTAAGGCCGGTCGAGTTTTAACAAATTACCTTATCTTTGGCTTTTCTGAAAAGAATTTCATTTCTCCTTTGCTTACGAAGGTTAGTTTGGTGAGATATGAAATTCTTGGTTGGAATTACTTTTTAAGGATATTCAATACAGGCTCCCAGTCTTTCCCAGTTTGTAAGGTTTCTGCTGAAATGTCTGCTGTTAGCCTGATGGAGGTCCCTTTGTAGGTGACCTGCTCCTTCTCTCTAGCTGCCTTCAAGATTTTTTCTTCCTCACTGACCCTGGAATATCTGATGATATTGTCTTGGCAAGGGTCATAATATCTCACGGAGTTTCTCTGAATTTCTTGCATTTGCATGGCAGCTGTCCTAGTGGGATTGGGAAGATTTCCATGGACTGTATCTTCAAATGTGTTTCTCAAGTTTCTTGCTCTCTCTCCTTCTCTTTCTGGAATAACAATGAGTTGTGTTTGGTCTCTTTACATAATCTCACATTTTTGGAAGTTTTGTCCATTTTTAAAAATTCCTTTTTGATTTTTGTCTGCTCACGTTGCTTCAAAGGAGTGGTGTTCAAGATCTGAGATTCTTTCCTCAGCTCGGTCTGTTATGCAGTTAATGTCTCCAATTGTGTTTTGAAATTCCTGTAGTAAATTTACTTCACAAGATCCAGTTTGGTTCTTTCTTAAAATGGTTATGTTGGCTTTCAACTCTTAGATCACTTTACTGTTTTCCTCGGATTGTGTTTCAACCTTCTCTTGAAATCTTGATGAGCTTCGTTGCCGTCCAGATTCTGAAGTCTATGTCTGACACACTTCAGCCATTTCAGTCTGGTTAGAATCCATTGCTGGCGAGCTAGTGTGATTGTTTGGAGGCAAGAAAACACACTGACCGTTAGAGTTACTAGGGTCTTGGGCTGGTTCATTCTCTTTTGTGAAGGCTAATGATCATTTCCCTTTGAAGCTACTGTTCTTTAGATGGGGCATTTTGTTTTTATGGTCTTTATTGCCCTTGAGAGTTTCACAGTAGAACAAGTTGGGTATAGCTGAATGGCTTTATTTCTGGATACTTTAGGGGTCAAGGCTCAGCTCCACACTCCTGGGCTGCATGCTCTCACCCTGGGGGATTAGGACCAGGTCAGCAGTTTGGCTTCTAGTCCTTTGAGGATGAGCCTCTGCTGGGCTGGAGAGGCCAAGATGCTCACAGACTACTGGCAACAGGCAAGTTAAAGTTTTAAATGCAGGGTTTTGAGAGAAACTTTCTGTTATATTTTGTATTAAACATATTTTTATTCTGTTTAATTCAAGTAAGCATTAGGTTTTTATGGAGGAAATGGAGCAGAGGGCATGTCTGGGGATAGAAAATATAATAAACCTAAGACTTCAATATTAGATATGGGATATTCCCTTTTGCAAAGAGACAATATCGTTATAAATTTTTTAAGGCAATGTATTATTTTTTCATTCATGGATTCAAAATGCTGATTTCTCTTCTTCATAAAAATTCATCTGACTGCACAAATTCACTTATTTTCTTTCTTATGTCTTAAAGTTCTTATATCTTAGAAGTTAGTAGAATGTTAGCTATATAATCATTACTTTGTATGTATGTATGTTTTTATGTACTTTTCAAATGCCTAAGGTCTTTATGGTTACATATTAGACAAATATTGTTTTTTAATTCATGTTGTTGGACTGCCAAGCAATTGTAGTGGAGGAACAGGGTCAAGTAAACTGAATTGATCACAATAAATATTTATGATTGTAGACTGTGGAGGCCATGCAGGTTAAGAAGGGAAGTGGGGATTTCAGAAGAGTAATGATGATGAAAAGTGGTAGCTCCGCTAATATAAACTCATTGCCGTGATGGAAATGTTATGATTGAAGACATATGAGCTCAAAGGTTTAGCACAATATAGCCACAGGTCATGGCAAGGTCTGGGGTGAACATGGCAGTAGGTGGCTGAGGTGGAAGAAAAGCCCGTTCTATCTCAGTTCAAAGTCCATTTACTGAATATTAGCATTTTTCTATGTGCATTTCTCTAATCTTCTACTTGTCCATAAAGAGATAATTTTTTGTCAGTATTAGCCATTAAGGTATAAGCTAAAGCAGGAAAAAGTAAAACTTTATATGAAGTAAAGATACATAACGTCGGCTCTCCATTTCATTTTATTAAGTCTGTGGGTTAAAGGACGTCATGAGAACAGACTGTGGTGACATTAAAAGTGAAGGAGGAATGCTTAGTGTTTTCTTCCACATGCTGTTTTCCATTGTTGCTGTCAAAAGGTAATCACTTCATCTGTATTTGACATATATTTTTGTATACCATGAATTAGTGAACTCAATTCAAGGGCAATAGTTAAGTGTCACTTAAAACAACAACAACAAAAAACAGAAAAAAAATCTTCTAATACCTCATCCAATAAAATAATTCAAAGCCTTTTGGAGGAATGGCTGTTTCTAGGTTTGAGGTACACTTATACAAGGTGAGCATTTTTACTGTCAGAAAGTAAGGAAGTGTTAAACAAAACAAAAAAAAAATCACAAACAAAAACCCACATTGATGCAGGCCTGTCAAAGGACTCAACAGCCAACTGAAAGAGTTCTCAGTGTCCAAACCTAGAAAATGGAGGCAAAAGAAAAAAAAAAGTAGCATTGGATAACCCAAAGTGTAAAATAAATATACTTGAGGGCATACTGATAAAAATAAAATGAGAAGAGAGCCCAATTTCCAGTGCAGAAGACTACAAAATTATTTACATGGATATACAGCCCTCAAGAAAGCAAAGTGTAACTCCCCATCCCTTAAGCATGAGTAGTGCATAGTGATTTGCTTCTGAAGAGTGCAGTGTGGAAAGAGGAAAATATAAAGTCACCTTACACTGGAGAGCCCTCAACTAGCATCAACAGTGATGAGTCAGTCTCACAGTGTATAACCCTGATTTGATGTGATGGGAAGACACTTTACCTGTGTGGTCTGTCTCCCAAAACCCCAAACTCCAGTCTCATCATGAGAAAAACATCAGACACCTCCCTATGGAGGAGCAACCCACGATACGCCTGACCAGTACTGCTCAAAACTGTAGCAAAGTCATCACAGCCAAGAGGAGTCTGAGAAACTACCCCAGCCAAGAGGAGCCTACAGAGATATAACGAGTAAATGTCAAGTGTGATCCTGGGACAGAAAGGGAACATTAGGTAATAACGAAAGAAAGTATGTGACATAGGATTTTTAGTTAATAACGTGTCAATATTGGTTTATTAACTGCAACAAATGGACCACCATATTATAAAATGTTAATAACAGAGGAGACGGAGAGCGGAGTATTTGAAAACACTGCAATATCTCTGAAATGTTCCCGTAAATCTGAAACTGTCCTAAAAAAACTTTATTTAGCAAAAAACTTTCAAAACCACTGAGTTACTCCTCTCACTTCTATTAAGTACTCAACTCTTATCGTTTAATATCATCTTATTTAATTTTCCTATGTGCAATGGTGATTCATGAACGTAACTGAAATTTCTTTTCTAAAAATATTATGGAAGTTATGATAGTTTCATGAAAGATTTTACTTTAATTTAATTAGAAGGAAACATTTCTATACTCTCATCTTTCCCTCCGGGGAAGGAACACTGTGCCATCTTATTATCAGGTTCTCCCTGGGGCACTTTTTCTCTTTGATAAATTTGTTATAGTCGTGGAAGCCTGGGAGATAGTATTAGCCAAAGGAGCTTTTCTATGTATATATATATATTTCTTTTGCTTTAAAGCAGAAGCTGTTAGTGAGGTATTAAAATGAAAATTTCCCCTTTCTTTGTATACTTAGAAGACTTTAGTGTCTCTACTGAATAGACTTGATGTATACCATTAACGGAGAAGCCAATATAAACTTTGACAGAAATTAAGACAGAATTCTCAGTAAAAATACATGATCAAATTGAACTGAAACAATATAATAAATAATGAAGTATATCATATGTGACAGAAGCATGGTTTTCACACCTGCCACTTTATTGACCCATCAGCTGGATAAGTACATCCTTACCCTCCCCTTTCAGATCCCCTCTGAGTTCCAGTCCAGGGTTAGCTTTGAGGAAGGATTAACAGCAGTCCCCACAACATCATCACTGTCACTAACGTGTGAGTTAATTTGTTTTTCAATACAGCCTACCTACTATTATGCTGTATTAGAGTACAATATAATTAGAGTACAATATAATCTTTTTCTTTATTTTCAAACTCTGATTATAGGTGTCAGGGGATGTCAGTAATAATAAAAAGAAAGTCATAGGGGCTGAAGGAACCTGAAAAAACTTTTTGTGGAAGGAATGGGACTTGATCTGTCCTAAGGAGTGAAAGGAAGAGAGCTTGCTACTGGCAAGAGTGAGGAGAGAATGCCCACAGCAGATCTAGAGAGAAGAGGCTGGTCAGTCCCACCCAAGCGATTCACACTGTCCAGGAATGAGGAGAAACGCCATGGAAACACAAGGGAAGCAGCTAAGAAATGGTCCTGAAAGCCAGGAGCACGAAGTTGTTTTTTAGCTGGATGTTTTTTGAGTAGAGGGCTAGATTATAAAGGTGGCTTTTAGGAAAATGAGCAGCTGCATCCGTGTCTGGGGCAGACTAAGCAGGAGTGGCAGAGACGTCCAAGTGGTTCTTGTCTAATGAATGGCCACCTGCTCCAGGATGGCCCAGGAAAGGATGGCAGGAAACCGGCCTGCTGAGCAAAGTCTGGAGTGAATTTAAAGAACCTAGGGGCTAATTAAATACAGGACATGAAGCTGAAGAAGAGCCAATGATCTGTTCCAGGTTTCTAATCATCGTCTTAGAAAACAATGATTAAACAGACAAAGGCAGGGGTGAGGGGGAGGCAACAGCAGGCAGGTAGCGGGGGTGATAGCAGGGGTGGGGGGTGGGGGCAGGGAGTGAGAGCAGGGGCAGGGCGGGGAGCTAGAGCAATTTGTGAAGATTAAGAGGCTGTTGTAGGTAGAGAAGGAGTGATGAATATTTCCAGGCATGTTCATTGGCAGACCTGAAGAACGAATTCAAAAATTACAACTGTAGATAGGTGAAAATACAGTGTTAGGGTTAAATAATGAAAGCAAGAAATATGGAGTGTTTTCAAGTCTTTGCCCATGGGGATAGATAGTTTGGATGGTCTTAGAATACATAAAACATGCAGTTGTCCATAAACAGACTTGAGGGAAAGACACAAAAAAGTATCATCTCTCCAAGAGCACCTTTCTTCCTGGTCTGTCAGGAGGGTGATCATTCTATTCAACATCCACACAGGGGCGCTTTTGAGAGGAAAACAGGGCACTATATTTTGGAATAATGAGCGCAAGCATCTTGTACTGCCCCAGGAAACCAGAGCTGTCCTCACCCGTTTGTAGTTTTACAGTCCACCTTATGGAGTCTCCTTGATTGGCAAGTGACATTACAAGAATTTTTTTTTTTTTATCTTAAACATTTTAGCCAACTTATTACTAAGATTAGCATTTCAACTGAAGACTCCCACTGAGGAGGAAGGCTCACTGGCTAATAGTCACATGGAATTGTGGCTGTGGGATGGTCATGGCTGGTGGAAGGATAAGGGAGGAATGCCCACAGAGTGAGAGGAGTAACTAAAGGTCTGCATGACTGTTTTCTTCCTCCTCACTTCCCGACTGCCTGCCCCATGCCCTGCCCTGTCTTTGTGCCATGATTTCCCTCTCTTCAAACCATCCTCCTGCATTTTTTAAGAGTTCAATGTTGTTAAGCCAAAACACACTTCACAGTTATCTAAATAAAAGATGTACGCAACTCCCATCAAACACAGGCAAACGCCTTCGGGACACGGCCACCACCTCCTACTCTTGGATGTGCAGAAAGTTTCCAGGCAACCTCCAGGCCTTGCTAATGCTGCTTATCCCACTGTTTCTGAGAGCAGCAAAGGGATTGTCTGTGGTGGAAAATGCCCATCTTTAAGTGTTGGTATCTATTCTGAAGCTAGAGAAGAAAATTTCCATAATTTAATATATCACAACTAAGTAGGACTCAGCTTATCAAAAGACATGGAAATGCACTGCAAACTTTATGCTCTAACATCAAGTGTGCTTAACAACCATATCAAAAGAATTTATTTTCTGCTGGCTCTGTTTGTCAATAATCATTTTTGACGTTTTCCTATTTGACAATACTGATAGCATTTTCTCTGATGGTAAGAATGACCTGTGGCCATTATAGAAAATTTAGAAAGTCAGGACATTTTCAAGAAGAAAATAAAAGTTACCTATAATCTCAATTCTTAGAAATACTTATTGTGAGTAACCATATGTAACCCCTACTGGGATTCTCTTCTGCATATTTTTTTCTTTAAGTTTCAAAATATTTCCGGCCTACTCTGTAGAAACATCATTTAGAAAGAAAACCTCCATTTTTATATGAATATACCATTATTTACTCCACTGTATATTTAATCAATTTTTTATTTAATTTTATCTCATGTATTTGCATATTTGTTGTTGTTACAACATTGAGTTAGTCTGACAATTTTTAGGGGGCAATTAAATAATTTCTTTTCAGAAGGGTTGCATTCTATAGCAGTGCTCATATCACACCCTTAACACTGAATATTAATTCTTTAATCTTTGCAAACTGATTGCATTTTAACTTGCACTGCTTTGTTTACTCATCCAGCTGAGATATTTTTCAGCCTGTTTGATAACCAGCTATATTTTCTGTTGTCCGACCTCTAGTTTGATATTCCTCACCCATGTGATTTTGTCCTATTTGTAAGTGCTTCTATGTCATACATTTTTACAGGTAGTTGACTTGGATTTTGTCAGTGTTTTGGACACACTGCTGTACTGAAATTTTATGGAACGGGGGTAATGTTCACTCCTCCACTCACCGCACAGGTGCTGAGCACCAGCATGGCAGAAGCTGTGCCCTGGGACACAGGTACAGTGGCAAGTAGAATGGCCTCATCGGTTTCAGATGGTTCTACTGGATCATTGCTTCTGTTGCTTTCATACATTTCATTCTTCTTTCTTCTAAATTTTCATATAGAGCCATTTCTCTTTTATGTTTCATTTTTATGTGTTTCAAACAGTGGGATTATAGTGCATGGAACTGATTACATGTCTTTTGGAAGGGCTGAGAGAGCAAAAGAGGAAAATAATTAACCGAGATTAGTAATTAAACAAAGCAATTATCACCCCTGGGACAGAGAGAGCAAAAGGGAGGAGGAAAAGTCTCCACAGCCCAAAACCTTGGCCAGGGGGAGGCTTAGAGCTCACTAATTCGGCTTTTAATGGTTTGCTTCCTTTTCTTTTAGTCGTTATATCTGAACTACTTAAATCTATTCAGTTTTCAATGTGAAGTGAGAGGTTAAACTGATTTTTTCCCCCTTAAGTTACTAACAAGTCAATTTGAGTATATTTTAAAGGTGATCCAAGATCACTTTTGGACCCAGGAGAACTAGTATATACTCAAAGCTGAGTCAGTAAAGGTGCTGGACTTTGGGAAGAAGCCAAGTAAATTCTCAAAGCCTCAATTTTATGATGTGCAAAACTAGAGGTTCAATGAAATCATCTATAAGGTTCTTTTTAGCAAAGTATATATTTCTATTAAGCTTTTAAAAATTTCATCTGTGGCATACTTTTGATTTAAAATACTTCTTACTCTGCCCATAACAACTATTAGGCTATCAGGAAAAAAGCATTTTTGGCACTTTTAAATATCTAAGCTTTGTAAAATTGTTTAGCTTTGTGTATAAATATTTTTGCCCCAATTAGTGTACTTCTGTAACTGTGATTAGTGCCGAAATGAAATGAATAAGTATGGATTACTTTGTATAGCACTTAAATTGGGAGGTACTTAACAAACGGCCCTCACAATACTGATTATAGCCAATGATAGAATTGTAGTGCTGTCAACAGTATTTAAATATATTTGTAATTCCTTTATTTGTATTCCCTCTAATCTACAGGAAAGTGTAACACCCACTACTCATTCAATTACAGACTCTGAAGGTGAAGTAGATGCAAAATACAGAAGCCAAATTTTATGGGTGGCATGGAGTGTACATGCTTCAATATTTCCATTATTCACTTATACTCTAGATATTGTGACTCTAATTGGTGTCCAACCAATTAGTTGTGTTATGAATTGTTATAAATTGCTGTTTTTGAACTTTTAGACATTTATTGAATGTAGGTGGAACATAATCATGAGAAATTAGCTCAATCGTTTGCACACAAGTTGGCTTAAAACAGAAGAGGATGATATCAATTGGAAAAATCTCAAGAATTACTCTCTCTAGCACTCTATCTCTCTAGCTTTTATCCCCTTTATCTCTCTGTGTGTTAATATTCGCTAAAGTCAGTGTGACCATTCTTCCTTTTAGCTTTGCACTTGTCTTCAATAAGTTTCAAATACCTTGAGTCAAAAAGGATGCTAAAACAAGAGTTTGAAGACAAAAGGAATAGGTGGATAGCAGCTGCTGGTTTAATCATCCCCTTCCTGTCCCTGCTCATATGTTGAAACCTAATGTTCAGTGTGGTGGTGTTAGAAGGTGAGGCCTTTGGGAGATTATGAGGTTATGAGAGCTCTGCTGCTCTCATCAATGGGATTAGTGCCCTTATAAGAGGTCAAGGGAGCTTTTTCTCCTTCTACCATGTGAGGACACATAGAAGGCATAATCTATGAAGCAGAGAGTCAGCCCTCTCTATAGTTGCTGAATCCGCAAGCCCTCGGTCTTGGACTTCCCAGCCTCTGGAATTATGATAAATTCCTTTTATTTGTAAGCCTTCCAGTTTATATTTTGTAATCACAGCTCAGATGGATTAAGAAAGTAGCAAAGTATCTTCTTCAAGATATCCATTAATTGCAGAGAAAAAAAAGGAATTTTATAGTGGAGATATTCAGCCTACACCATGTTACCAAGTAATTAATGTTAACATCATAAGTGAAAAAAACAGATATATCAGCCCCTGCAATTTGAGACACTGGAAATTGCTGATTTATTCTGTAGTATCCTGCCCCCAAGTTAATAAATTCAACCAAATTATGGGAAAATATCAGAAAGACTCAAAATGTGGGACATTCTAAAAAATAGGTGACCAGAAATCTTCAAAATTGTCAAGGTCAAGAAAGACAAGGGAAGACTAATGAACTGCCACAAATTGGAGGAGATTCAGGAGACAGAAGGAATAAATAGAATGTAGAATTTTGGAACAGAAAAGTGACAGTGGAAAACCTGGTGAATTCCAGTAAAGCCTGCAGTTTAGTTAATAATGCTATGTCAACATTAATGTCTTCATTTTGACAACTGCATTCTGGTTAATGTTAATGTTAGCACTGGAAGGCAGGTGGGTACAGTATATATAGGATGTCTGTACTATTTTTGCAATTTTGTGGTGGCTAAAATTATTTCAAAGTAAAAACTGAAAAATGTTTGCAAGGTAAGCCCTGAGATTTATTAACACCAAAATGAGTTTGCTGGACTTTTTTTGAAATTAGTTCCTATAGGGAAAGAGGGCAATGAAGCAACAATGGCAGAAGGTATGATAAATGAGAAAAATCTATGATCCAGGCATCAGGTCCAAGTCCTCCAGGCAAAATGTTGACAATTCTATGAGGTAAGTACTGTTTGCTGCAAAAGTAATCCATACTAGGAGACAGTGATGTTCACATGCTTGCATACTGATGGAAGCCATGTTCCACACACTGGACGTGAACTTCACGAGCATGGCCGGCATACACTCTGGAGATGGAAGAGTCGCCACTTTGTAGAAAACAGATTGGAATAGCATCAGTACTCCAAAAAGGACTGCTGAAACTCAGTGTGGGTAACCCAAGGTATAAACTAAATACCCATCAATCCATACGAAGATAAATGATTGGGATAAAAAGTAAATGGGAGAAAAATAAAACAAATCCCTTGTGTTGAATTCTAAATAGTTTCTAGATAATCTGCCCTCAGAAGGTGAAATGTAACTCCCTTAGGAGGGCTCCCAGTTACTTCTTTCCAGAGTACAGCATGGGAAAAAGGACGCCAGAGTAACCTTGCAGTGGAGAAGCCTGACAAACACCTCTGCTGGGTGACTGAGGTCAGCATCTGCAGTGCTGAGCCACAGTGATAGCATACCCTCCTTACAGTGTGATGGGAATGACACTTCACTTCTAGTTTTCCTCCCAAACATCTATAGCTCCAGTCAACCCATGAGGAAAACATCAGAAAAATCACAATCAAGATAATTTCCACAGAATGGTTTACCAGTCAGCCTCGAATCTGTCGAGGTCATCAAAGACAAGGAAAGTTTGAGAAACCGTCACAGCCAAGGGGAGCCCAAGGAGACATGAGGACTAAATGTCACATGAGGTTCGGGATGGGACCCGTGGATGGAACGAGAACATTAGGTGAAAACTCAGAACATTCAATACAGTATGGACTTTAGTTATTAAAGTGTCAATATCAGTTCATTAATTGTGACAAATGGACCATAGTAACATAAGACATTAATAACAGGATTGTGGATGTTGTATATATGGGAGCACTTCATACTGTCCTCACGACTTCTCTGTAAAAGTGCTAAAACAAAAAGTATATTTAAAAAACTAAATCTTGGGTGCAAGGCACCTTAATTTAGAATGTTCCTATGTGTTTAATATCTCATTATTTTATTACTATATTACTAGAGTTTTTATATTTTAAGTAGTAATAACATTATTGTTTTATATATTTTGAGATATTCTATCTACAACTGATAACCTATGGTTATTGTTAACCCATTTCCCATTTGGGAAAAGAAAAAGGGTATCTCACTGCCAGCACTGGTTTCTCAGGGCAAACGGGAAATGGGTTAAGGAATATGTGAGTATTGTGGGTTATATTAGGTTGGTTCAAAAGTAATTGTGGTTTTAGCCATTACTTTTGCACCAACCTAATAAAATGTCAGTGACTTAAGAACTATAGAAGTTGATTTTTTTAAATATGTATTACAGTTCTCTGCGGTATTGATAAAATTTGGTGCATGGATTTAAAATTCTGTCCCAGTGAGATTAGGGGAGCATCTGAGTGAGGAATAAAGATGTCAAAACAGCCTTCCAGCGGTTGGGGAAACCACTGGGTGGGGAACTGCACTGGCTGTTCATTCCCAATGCAATGGATGAGGCATCTGGCGACCCTGTGACACTATGACCCTGTGGCTGTAAGAGTAAGCAGGGGTGGAAAACCCATGAATATTTCCTGTCGTAAAACCCATGCAAAGGGGGTGGGGGCTGGTGCCGAGGTGTCCTAAAGATCATTGTCTGTCAACTGGCAGGCCTATTACTTGCACAAAACAAGGTCACTATATTGAGGTTGGTAGGGAGGAGGTATTTTTGGAGATATGAATGCAATTCTGCCCAAAAGCAATGACCACTTCCCCTTGGTTCCCCGCCCTGAACACCCACTGCTCTCTCCACCCCTCATAGGCAACCATCCCCCAACCCTCATTCCCCAACATTGTGTGGGAGAAGCAGATGCGTCAACATCTCCAAAGTTCATGCTGCCATGGATGGACTTTAGGCTTCAATGCTATGTTTTTTTGTTTTGTTTTTGTTTTTTTCTCTTTTTTTTCTGGTTGACCCTTTTCTGGTGATGACTTAGTTTCATCTTTTCTATCTCCTGCTTCACCAAAGCTCAGCATCACCTAGGCTCTCCCTGTGGACCTTTTTGCTTCCCTGCTATACAGTGATCAAGACCCTTGCCCACTGCGGGGAAAACAAATTTAAGTATGTGTAGAATAATTGCACTAAGTGGACACTCTCTGTGGTAAAGTGACTGGACCAAAGTCCCTGAAAAAGGAAGTGGCACAGCTGGGGTCTGAATTTCTGTTATGCAACACCAGAACCAGGACTCTCAGCCATGACTTTCCTCTTCTTGACACATAGCACTATAATTAATATAAAATGCACTTCAATAAAGGACATCTTTGACAAAGCAAAGTATGCATTCTTCATGTGATGTTATTATATAATTAGGAACAATAAAATATCCCCTTCAAATGGAAACTCAATTTCATTAAACAACCGCTACCAAAGCCATAAAGATTGTTGACCTGACAGCATTGGGGCTTATTGAGTTCTTTATCCAGAAAATAGATGGGAGTTATATGTGCACTTTCTCACCAGTGCTCATGAATGGTCGACCAATGACACACATTTGCCAGATAATTCGGGAGAAGAGCGCATGGTCAACGAATGAAGCAAAGCTAGCTGTCCTATTGTAGTAGAGTCTGGCCTTGTTACTTTATAATATAGACCATTAACTGTACATTCTAACCACCTAAACTCTCTGCTCACCGCTCTTCTTTTAAACTATATTGCAAAAAGGATTATTGAAAACCCTCTGAGTATAAGCATCCCTTTATAGAAAAAGTTAAAAGACTTGAGTACCCATTAAATCTTAAAGGTGATACATATTATTGCATCTAAGTTTAGGAAAACCAATCTTCACATCAGGTCTTAGCATAAATAATGTAAATTAAGATAGATTTGAATTTACTGGCTTCTTTGTTTTTAATGCTTTGGCACTGTTAGGTCCATAAACATTCGGTGTCTAAAACAAACACAAAATAATAACGATGGCCCCTAAGTGTCAGATGCTTTAAAACAATCTCATTCAATTGTGACGACAACCTCACACATTTTGTCTACAAGGAGCTCAAGGCTCAGTAAGATAAAATAAATTGTTCAAGAATACCTAGTTATTAAGTGGGAAGGTGTATAGTCACTTTATCACCTAAGCTGCTTATACAGGGCATGACAAAGAACTGAGAGGTCACACCATCATCTGTATATCAGTGGCTTCAGTAAGAATTGGTGGAATACTCTGGTCTCTGACAGCATTAGGATTCTGGAGTAATATCTGCTCCACGATTAAGCAATGCTACCAACCTCTGTTATGTGCTTTCTTGTGTATTAAGCTAAGCAACTTGATGATTTATTTCAAAATTTCTCACCTTAGCTCCAGATGACATTCAGAAGCATATAATTCTGAGTACTGACCCAATATGTTAATGGTGATTTTGGAAGCAGATTCTGAGCAGCACTGTCTAGTACAGTTTGTATTCCTTTCCAAGGGCAAGATAAGAATGTTAGGGGGTGGACATGGCGGGATCTCTGAGTCAAAGAAGAAGATTTTATGATGAGAGAGTTTTCTTTTGCTTATGGGAATGTGTACTTGGGGACTACATTTACTACATCCCTTGTCTCATTTCTGTTAAGTCCAGCCAGATACCATGAATTTAACAGTAGTTCCTAATACTTCATAAACAATAATCCATCATCGGTAATTTTATTCCAGGACACCAACAAGCCCTGGCTATTGCAGATAGGGTGTGGTACCAGAAGCATTTATAAACCTCAAATCTGATTACAGGGCCCTGAAACATGGAAGTGTTTAATAAAGAAGTGCTGATTAAACTGACTGAGAGTCATCTATGTACTCCAGTGTTCAGAGAAATATCCCAAAGAAAGAAACCAAAATATTACAGTGTGGAAAACCTAGTAAAAACCCTATCCCATGAGAAATTGAGCATGTGCAGATAAAAAAATTTCCTTTTCTAACAGCAATCACCATTTTTTCAAGTGTCAAATGCTACATCTATAATACCAAATTATTGTGAAAGTGGAACTTGAAAATAATAACATTGAAATAAACAGAATTTTAAAGAAGAAAATGTCTTAAAATATATTTTAGATACTCATAAATATTTACAAATATGATACTCTGAAGAAATACATGTTCTGTTTTATGGAAACAGCTCTCTCAATAGCATACCCTTTATGTAGCACTTGGACAAGAAGGATCCAGGGACCACCCCCCACCCCATAACAGATGTTTGTTCTTGTTCAGTGTTGTTTTTTAGCACCATCTCAGATGGAGTGGTGTTCCTGTCACACCTAAAGCATCAACACAGGCTTCAGCTTTTATCATACCTGAGCCTCCTTCCTTGGGAATGCCAGGATGCTCTAAGAAAGACATCCTGCTCAAGATTAGAATCACCATGCTCCTATGGTTTCAAACAAGACAAAAGTGATAAATTACAGACTTTTTTTTGCCATTGCCAACATGGTAAAGCCTTAGCCAAGTAAGATCCATAAAGGGCAGCTCTGAAATCTACCTCATGGCAATGCACACAGCACAATGCAATACATCTCTGAGGTCCATCATTATTAAGCTACAAAATATTAAATACTTTTGGAAAATATACAACAAATGAAAACTAAAACATTCTAAACACTTTTTTTAAAACAGCTTCTTATATCTACTATCTATGAATTTGTTGATCAAATACTTGATACTGTGACAAATACTTTATTCAATACTTTATGCAGTCCTACCCCTGTATCAGCGCTGTAAGCAATGATACTAAGAAAAGGCATACATTTCCAGAAGAAAAATAAAACACAAGTTTTTTTTTTTTCAACAACCTGCTATTTCATATTCCCTCCAGCATTAAGTAGCAACACACACGAGTGGGCCTTTCCCAGGGCTAGGGCACGTGCACACACTCTATGGAGCAATGCTGTGCCGCTTCACATCAGAAACTCCTATCGATGGCTTCCCGACTTGGCTACTCGGTCCTAGAGAACATCAAAATTATGCTACCTAATTTGAGTAGAGAAAGAGGCTATTGGTTGATCTTAACAAATACAACTGCTGTAATTCCTGATGACTATCAAACACAGTGGCCGGATGGCTTCCACATCAAGGTCATCATCTTCACATCAAGAAAGTTCCTCTGTTACCCAGGCTGGAGTGCAATGGCATGATCTAGATCTCAGCTCAATGCAGCCTCCATCCCCCTGGTTCAAGCAATTCTGCCTCAGCCTCCCGAATAGCTGGGATTACAGGTGCCTGCCACCACACCCAGCTAATTTTTGTATTTTTAGTAGAGACGGTGTTTCACCATGTTGGCCAGGCTGGTCTCGAACTCCTGACCTCAGGTGATCCTCCCGTCTCGGCGTCTTAAAGTGATGTGATTACAGGTGTGAGCCACTGTGCCCGGCCACATTAAAAAAGTTTTTAAATAGGTGTTTGATGTTTATTCATCAGACTTTCAAAATACTATGTGTTCATGTTAAACAATGATATAGTTTGACAGGTAGTCACCTAAAATGAGCCCTTCACTGACACAAATAACTGACATGGCCCCAGCCTTAATATTTGTTCTGAAGGGCAAATGCATGCACTTGCTACAGCAGTAATTTCACTTAGTACATCCTTCTCTTCTAGTTTTATTTCTAAATTCATATTTAAAATAGCTATTTGGAGCTTAGTACTACCATATTAGTAGTCTTAAGAATATTAATCTCCTTTCATTTTTTTGGACTGTACAGTGTATTAAGGAGTAAGAATGTTATTAATTGCTGATTTAATGTATTTTATGAATCAGTAACAGATTCAAAGACAATTGGCATCATCCTGTAGGCATTACCCAAAGCACATGCTAAAAATAGTAATATAGTATTTTTATAGAGAAAATTCAGCCCACATGTTGAAAAATATTAAAATCTAAAGAGTAATTCATGTGGATTGTAATGGCTGTTTGTATTTTTAGAGTTTTAATTAATGTCTCACAGCTTAAAAATTATTGTTTCTGGATATTTAAAATATATGCTTAAAAAATCTGGATATTTAAAAATATATGCTTAAAAATTAATACCAGAATTTTCTCAGAACCAGTTCTCCAGGAATTCCTGAGTATCTCACCCCTCAAAATTCAGATACCCACCCCAGACCACCAACATCTTTCCTTTAAGTTCATTTCCTCTGTTTCATTTTAACTTTCCCTTTTTTTATCACTACGATTTCTCTGGTTTGTGCCATCCTGTCTTCTCTGTGGTACCTTCTTGTGTTTGCTGTTCTTTCGCTGCACCCAGAATCTTGACTTTTACCCAGGAATCTCGAACCTTCCGTCCCTGGTTATGACTTCCATCCCACTCAAGCAATACACACTATCAGCCCTTCTCCTATCTTCCGTCCCCAGTTATGACTTCCATTCCACTCAAACAATACACACTATCAGACATTCTCCTCTCTTTACATTTCCATCAAA
Organism: Pongo pygmaeus; assembly: GCF_028885625.2. NCBI lineage: Eukaryota > Metazoa > Chordata > Mammalia > Primates > Hominidae > Pongo > Pongo pygmaeus. The sequence continues at coordinate 4,388,588 of NC_072380.2, forward strand.
ACCACCTTGTCTCCCAAACTCCAGTAGAGAATCTCAATCCCATTGCTTCTCTAACTCTGAAGAGGAACTTAGAGCAAGCCTAAAATAAGTAAGACCGATAAGAGAGAAAGGCCTGATACGACAGGGCATGCAGTTTATATTTAATCAGAGAGACCGTGGAAAGCCATGGGAGGTATCTCAGCCTTTCAGGAAGATTACCTGATGAGCCCTTGTAGAATGTATTGCAGACAAGGATCCAGATGGTAAGGGATAGCTGGGAGAGAAGTGCTAATGATGACTTTAATTAGGGGTAGAAACAGTTGGTTTCAGTTGAAGGGATAGAATAAAAAAAAATTCTGGGCTCTTCGGATTAATGTAAAGCCGGAAATAAGACCACAGCAGCAAATGTTGAATCCCTCGTGGATGACTGAAAAAGGTATACTATCATGAATAGTTAAAAGGAATCTTCCAGGCAGATAATACTATTGATAGAAAACTCGTGAAGTGTAATATGTTATGATTATACATTGTATGAATGAAAGGACAGTAATGGGCTTCATTTGAAAGAGACTGAGTTTGAGATACATGTGCGATATCCAGATTAAAAAACATAAAATGGATGGACAGAATTTCAAAAGCCAATTAATAGAGTTAGGATAAATGGAAAGTTTCTGTAAAACAGAATGAAGGAAATTTCTTGATTTGGAAAATGAGTTAACACAATGCCATCTTGTGGCTAGGAGGTATGAGTGTTACTCACTTTGTCTAAACAAATGTAAATATTTTATGCTTCAATTATCGTTTTCTTAAGCTATAGGAGCAGACTTTTTAAATTAAGTAACTCAACTTTTAGATATTAATTCCTGAAACAATTTATCATAAGTGACAAATGAGCCTACACTCAGAAGTGGAAATTTCTTTTTTGTTAAATAATCATTGAAAATATTTTAAAACAACTAAGTAATGACTCAAAGCATTATGTCAAGATATGCTTGGTCTCCATAATCAGGAAGTTGAGCGTACTTTCATATCATACTTGCATAATTGTTCATAAATACTATTTCTGTGGGAGCTTATCTTTTACAACATGCAGAAGAGATGCATAAATCCAAACAGGCAAAAAAAAAAAAAAAAAAAAAGAGAGAGAGAAAAAGAGTTGAATGTTTGGAAGTATTTTTAAGGATTTAACATGAAACTATTTACAATAATTAAAAATGAAAAACTACATCAATTAAGGGATTTTCCAAAGAGACAGCCTTGAGGCAATAGTACTTTAATTTAGCTAAAATAGACATATTTATACAACATATTCAAAAATCCTATCTGAAGGCTTATGAGAATTAACAAGATGGATTTTGAATATGCACTTCAAACAGTGTAGGTTTCTTTTCATAGCCACAAATGACAGCTGTCAACAAATATTCTTTAATGTCCTTATTCCAAATAGTATCTGCGAAGATTATATAAAGAAAAAAATATGACTACTGAGTAACAACAAAGGATTTCATGTCTGGTAATTTAAAATTTTACTCTCAGAAGAGACAATCATGTTAAACACACAATTGAATCCATTTAAACCATTTTACCACATTCCTGATGAATGAATATCCGCCTCATTTGGACTAATGTCAGAAGTAAACCAGGACTAAAGATACAGCTGTCTCTGCCCAGCTAAATGTAATTATTTAAAAAGTTACTTCTACCAACAATCCCACTACTGGGTATCTACCCAGAGGAAAAGAAGTCATTATACGAAAAAGATATTTGCACATGCATGTTTACAGCAGAATTCACAATTGCAAAATCATGGAACGAACCCAAATGCCCATCAGTCAACAAGTGGATAAAGAAACTGTGATACACACACACACACACACACATAGAAACACATGATGGAATACTACTCAGCCATAAAAATGAATGAATTAATGGCATTTGCAGAGAACTGGATGACATTGGAGACTATTTTTCTAAGTGAAGTAGCTCAGGAATGAAAAACAAACATCATATGTTCTCACTGATATATGGGAGGTAAGTTGTGAGGGCACAAAGGCATAAGAACGATACAGTGGATTTTGGGGACTGAGGGGGAAGGGTGGAAGGGGGGTAAGGGATAAAAGATTGCAAATAGGGTACAGTGTATACTGCTCAGGTGGTGGGTGCACCAAAATCTCACAAATCACCATTAAAAAACTTACCTATGTAACCGAATACCACCTGAACCCCAATAGCTTATGGAAAAAATAAAAAGTCCTTGTTTATATTTGGCAGAAAAAAATAAAAATAAAATAAAATAAAACCTGTCTTTCTGTGTATTCTGTCCTTGATCCTCCCACTACCTCTGGACGCAGCACTGCATAAGCCTGCCTTCTCTTTGATATAAGAACCATTTAAAACTTTGAAGTCAGCTAAAACATCTCCTCTTCATCTTATCTCATCCAGCTATTTGTTCAAAGTTACTAAAGTTTTGAAAACCTGTTGCCATCTCTACATCTCTTACCTCACACACTTTTAACATAACACGTTCTTTGTAATTGTTCAGGTGTCATCTAACCAGCATTAAGTAAGCAGGCAGTTAGTCTGGTCTTATTTCACATTTGCTTTTCTCTTACTCTACATTATAGGAGTGTTTCCAGTGAAAGTCTATACAGAATGATGAATATTAAGTGTATTTGTTCTAAAGCTTTTCATTAATTTAAGACACAAAATAACATCAACTGGCCTGTTACTTTCTCTGGAGGGAGTGGGCTACTTCTAGCAATACTTTCTCTCCTCTTTGTGTCATATATTAAGCATAAATGAAGAATGCAGAATCAGGAGAATTAGAAAACGTGATCATATAACTATGCAATCCTTGTCATCCTTGTCTTGGTGAGTGTAAAGAACTCATATGTGGAGGAAGTACTTGGAAATTACTATTAATGAGATCCCCAGAATTAGACCATAGAAGCATAGGAAAAATCTCACAAAAACAAAACAAAACAAAGAAAGAAACAGAAACATAATTTGGTTAGTGTTTTTTTTTCTCAGAAACGTAAAAGAAAAATGCAAAGGATAATATATCAGTCATATACTCAGCAGAAAAAACCAAAATGTTAATTTATCAAATGAACAAGAGATGTTTAAGAAATAAAACATTTCAAGTGAAGTCAAAGTTCTCTACAAATCCCTCCACAAATCGTAGTGTCCACCTCCCTCCCTAAACTCTATCTTTATTTTTAATTTGGGGTAAACACATTCTAAGATTTTAATTTTTAATTTATTTTCCTGTGTGTGTATTTTAAAATTGGCCTGAGTAGTCACACAAATATATTGTTTGCTTCTTTATTTTAGAAACCTATTAAAAATGTAAAGCTTTACAACTACTTTATTTAAAGTACTCTAAAGCATAATGTCTACATGAATATTACAAACTTTATATATCTCCCACCCTACTAACAAACATGTGGGTTGTTTCCAGTTTTCCACTGTTATAATTCTAGGATGAATAGCTGTGTGTATGTCCTATGATACGCATGCATGACTTACTTGCTCATCATTTATGAATATTTTTTAACTTTCCTATGTATTACCAATTTGCTTTTCAGAAATTGCTATACTAATTTACATTTTCTAGAGCAATTTGAGAATTACCACTTCTATGCATTCTCCTAAACATTGGGTATTCCATAATTTTTAATGCTCACCAATTGAACTTTAATTCATTGTCATCCCATTGTGTTTTAATTCACATTTGCTGAGTGTGGCTGGTGTAAACATATTTTTGACCAGTCAGGTTTCTTGTTTTGTGCCTTCTTCTTGGAGAAAATGAAAAACCAACTACTTCTTTAAAACTGTCAAGAGGAGCAATCAAGTTATCTGTTATTGAAGTTAATTGGGAACAGAAGGAAAAGAGAAATAACCATAATAATACCACATTCCAAGCCTGGGAGATCTAAAATGTTGTCACTGTAACAGGAAAAATAAAACATTGTACAGAGATATGATAAGTGAGATTTTGGATGTGTTTTATCACCAATATAGTTAAGAAAACTCTTATCCACAAAAGTATCCATTTTTATTTATTTATTTATTTTTGAGATGGAGTCTTGCTCTGTGGCCCAGGCTGGAGTGCAGTGGTGCAATCTCAGCTCCCTGCAAGCTCTGCCTCCTGGGCTCATGCCATTCTCCTGCCTCAGCCTCCTAAGTAGCTGGGATTACAGGCACCCGCCACCACATCCGGCTAATTTTTTGTATTTTTAGTAGAGACAGGGTTTCACCATGTTAGCCAGGATGGTCTCGATCTTCTGACCTCGTGATCCACCTGCCTCAGCCTCCCAAAGTGCTGGGATTACAGGCATGAGCCACCATGCCCGGCCAAAAGTATCCAATTTTAAGGTGTACCTAACATGTTTCATATGTTGTCCTTAGTCTCCCAAAATGTAGAAAGGTAGTTATCAGTAGAAAACCAATGCTAATCCAAAGACACACAAATACTTAAAACAGATTCTGTAACTTTCTACCATATGTGTGTTTGTACTTCCTGAATTCATTTTATCCTAAGAATCATCTGGGATCCTGTTTAAACCACAGAGCACTAGGTCCTTGTCCAGATCCTGGAATGAGGACATAAACTGAAGGCAGCCACAAATCTGTGTTTCTCTAGGGACCCAGGTAATGCCTGTGCTCAGGCAAGTATGGGAAGAACTGTTCTTCATCAAGCTGTTTCCTGAAAAGTTGCATTTCATGCAGCAAGAAAAGCACTGTTTGCAAAGATAGCCACCATAACTCCCCCACTCATTGCTTTCACTCATCTTTGCAGTTAACTCTACCCTTTCTTCTCTTAAGACATGGTGTGTTTCCTTCTCATCCCTTGACTGAGCTGAGCTGTGGACTTGCTTTTCCCCTCCAACGCAGAAGTGGTAAGACTTTGAAGACTAGGCTTTCAGAGCCTTACTGATTGAGAGAAGGAACATAAACAGCCAATTATCAGAGTACATATGAACAAAGAACTCTGACCCACACACTCTGCTGTGACCAGTGCAGGAGACCAAGCCACAACCACTGCATCAGGCAGCTCAGAATACATAAGACTTAGCCAATGACTTTCAGCTACCCTATTTTTGCCCGTGCTTTTGACTCCAGACCAAGCAGAGGAAGTGAAATACACTGCTGGGTTGACTGGTGAGAAGTGGGAAGGCGGCTTACTTCCAGTTAGCTCTTCACCACCACCAGCTTCCCCATGTGAAAAACCTCCAACTGCAATGTGCCTGAAGCCTTCCTCTCTTCCACTATAGGACTTTCCCTCTCCCCGGAGTTTGAGTGGCTGCTAAACTCAAATCATGGCAGCTGCCTTGCTTGTTCTGGCAAACCTGAGTCAATAGCCTCTGTTCTCATCTGGGTATGTCCACCAGCTTCTGCCGAGAGCTTCTTTTCAGATGTCTTAGAACCCTGAGGCTCCCATGAAGAATACTGAGATAGTCTCCTTGAGCAGAAAGCACATTAAGAAAGAGACCTAGTCAACACCAAGCATCAATCCTAAACTTGTGAGTGGGTAAGTGAGGCCCGGAGTGTGGGGGGCGATGACGACCCTGTGGGACACCATGGGTCTGCAGCTGCGTGAGTATCCAAGGAAAGACCAGCAGAATCTGTAAAGCTGAGTCAAGTCCAGATTGCTGACTGGTGAAATTGTCACGGACATTTTTGTTTCAACTTGCTAAGTCTTGAGGTTGCTTTTTACACAGCAGACCATTGTAACATTTTTCAGTTTACTTGTGAGGATATAAACTGTAGAGTTATTTGCATGTAGCTGATAATATATCCTGGAATAAAACACAAGGGGCAGGTTTTGCCATGGGGACCACAGATATGTAGGGAAGGTCACATGAGGAGGAGCAGTAAAGAGTAAAGAGAGATTAAAATCACAGAGACACAAAATTATCTAAATCCCTCCCAAAAATATGAAGCCAAAGAATGTAAACATTTAAAGGAATTATCAGTCCATTGGCATCAAACACTCCTGAGTCAAAGGAAAGGTGAAGAATCAGGGTTTGTATATGGAGGGGGCAGTGTCATTGGTCAGAATGTCACTAGGAAACTTAAAGATAAAAATTTGTATAAATGGCTTTCATCTCAATTGGGATATGGTTTGCTATGAATTGAATAGGTGATGAGGAAAGACAGCAGGGTTTTTTTTTTTTTTGGCGGGGGGAGGGGGTTGGGGTTTGTTTTTGTTTGTTTTTGAGATGGAGCGTCGGCCGGGCGCAGTGGCTCATACCTGTAATACCAGCACTTTGGGAGGCCGAGGCAGGCAGATCACGAGATCAAGAGATCGAGACCATCCTGGCCAACATGATGAAACCCTATCTCTACTAAAAATACAAAAATTAGCCAGGCGTGGTGGCGGGTGCCTGTAATCCCAGCTACTCAGGGAGGCTGAGGCAGGAGAATTGCTTGAACCCAGGAGGCGGAGCTTGCAATGAGCCGAGATCGTGCCACTGCACTCCAGCCTGGGCGACAGAGTGGGACCCTGTCTCAAAAAAAAAAAAAAAAAAAAAAAGAGAGATGGAATGTCACTGTCATCCAGGCGGGAGTGCAGTAATATGATCTTGGCTCACTGCACCCTTGGCCTCCTGGGTTCAAGCGATTCTCCTGCCTCAATCTCCCAAATAGCTGGGATTACAGGCATGCGCCACCACGCCCGGATAATTTTTGTATTTTTAGTAGAGACGAAGTTTCACCATGTTGGCCAGGATGGTCTCAAACTCCTCACCTCAAGTGATCCACCCACTTGAGCCTCACAAAGTGCTGGGATTACAGGGGGGAGCCACCCCACCTGGCCTACAAAGCAGTTTTTAATTAGGTGCTTTAGAAATGAAAGGAATTTCACAAAGTTGAGGCAGGAGAAAAATCATTTTCTAAATTGCCAAGGCCAAGAAACTGAAAGAGAAATTCACTTATGGTTGTGAAATCATTTATGAATAGGGAAACTACATAAAACCCAAAATGCAGTTTTATGAATATCACATGTATGAATATGTTGAGATGGCAGCAATCAGTATGTAGATTTAAACACATCTCATACATCCTAGGCCCAGTTTGACTGGGCAACAGCTAGATAAGTATGTAGCAAAAGAAAGGCCTTCTGACTCTCATTTCCAATTAATGAGTTTGGTAAAGTGTCATTGATTAAATTATCAATGTTGAAAAGACATGAACACTAACTAGCCCAGTCACCTTCACACTCCTACAGTGTAATTAACCAAGAACCTGGAACTCCAGGGCAGACCTTGAAAATCTCTGATCCATTTGCCCTCAGACATTCATTGCCTTAGAAACAGCAAGAGCTCCAATCCTTAACTGATTATCTTTATATGCCATATTTTCCTGTTTCTGTATCTTTTCCAAGGTTCTAGGAATGTACATACATGGAGCACACAGAACAACTATGAGACGTATGAAATACACTTTTCCATCTTAAATCCTTTAGCTGGATTGTAAGATACTGCCTGTGTTTCAGGTATTAACACAGAATATGCCATTTGCCAATTTGCTAGGTAATAGAGCAACACATATATAGCATGGCTGCCTTCAAGGAACTCCTCAATAAAGGGCTAATATTTCTCAGTTACTCATATCTGAAACAAATTCCTCAATCTACTCAGAAAGCACTAAAGATTCATTTTCCAGAATATCTTCTAAGTATTATTACTGACAGCTTATTCATTTGAAATATCATCCAACATACATCTATGTGTTGTGTACTTCTGGGACAAGTGCCCAGGTCTTAGAAAAATAGTAATTATTTTATTATTTCATAAGAAAACAGAAATATAAAAACTGATATATATAATGAAGTTGAGTAAAAATGTTTACCCTCCTATGTTTCAATTTAATGGAGAATGTAGTTATTCTCTTGGGTTCTAAATGTCCTGTTTTCATCATGAGTTCCACTAGAAATGGCTTTGTTAGAACACAATCAATAGTTCATCCTATTCAATATGCCAATTTTAGTCCTGAGTCTTTGAAGAAAACTGCTCAGGTTCTCTCACTTCTGAAGTACCTCTGGATGTGAATGAGAGAGATGAGGCCCTCATTCAGCCTAAACTCATTGCTTTGGAGCAAATGGACTTTGGTTCAACCCATGCCTGTGGATGCCACCAGTAGCTGCAGGAAGGTGAGATGGTGTCATTGGGGCTGGGAACTCCTGTTATAGTAACAGAATTTCTCCTTTCTTTCCCTATTCCCTTGGGCATCTTGCTGGCCCTGATTGGGTTATCTGTTGTCCAAATCAAAGAGTGACATTTTCTCTTTTCCTAATCTTAATCAGATCCATCCACACCTTCCTGTTGATGCAGCCTCACCTTAGTTTTCAGCTGACTTTAAATTTCTGGATTTTTTCATGGTCTTTGTGCTTCTCCTGGGCTAGGGAGTCCGATAAAACCTTGTCTGCCTGTCTGTTTACACCACAGTGTTCCTCTACAGCGGGTGCACTGAATCTCAACTCACAGCTCAAGAAGTGAAAAAGGGAAGAGTTAACTCACAGTTAAGAAAGGGAAAAGGCACAGCAGAGCAGGTAGACCCTTTCCCTCTGCGTGGCATATCCCATATCCCCTTCCCATGCTGTACAGCTCCAGGGTGTCCTGGCACCTCCTGCACCCACATAAACCTCTGCTTGGAGATCCAAAGAGTGGAGCTGAAGCCCTTTGTCCCTGCTGTCCTCGGACACTTCCTTAGCACAACCCCTCCTCTTTTAGCCAGAGATGAGAGCACATCAGACATCTGGCTGGTTTTCTCCTCCAAACTCTGTTTATCTTCTTTTCTCTTCTCTCTTACTCCAAAACTACCACAAAGAAAGACTTTTGCTAATTCTTCGTAACTTCAGCCCCTTTGCTATTCTTAGCATATGAGAGCATTGTTTGCATTAATAGTAGGGGAGTAGTCCCAATATCTGGTCCAGCTAGCCAGGCTCCAGAAATGCTAAAGAATAATAAACAAAAGAAAAACAGGAAAAGCAGTCTCTCATCAAGAATAATAGCAAGATTACTGTTTCAATGAAGAATACACATCTCCACCCCTCACTCCCTACCCCACTTCCCCACCGTTTTTTTGCCTGCCGTGGAGCTGTAACTGCCTGAAAGAAAGGCCAAGAGGAGGACAGATTTCAGGAGAAAATTATAAATATTGCCCCCATTATACTAATACTTATATCTAAATGTTTTGATAAGGCTCTGTTCCAAAAGCTAAGAAGACATAAACACAAACAAGTATGATAGTCTTTGTAAAATTAGCTGTTATAAATATTTGTGCTGTGTAAGCATTTGTAAAAAAATGCTAAGTGGAAAAACAGAACACAATTCATTTATGCATGTGAACCCTCAAAGTAGATATACACATTAACTTAGAAAACGATAGCATGAAAAACATTACAGTCTTTAATTAGGTAGTGTATCTAGAAACACATTTAAGTGTAATTGAAAGTCTGACAGTTTTTCTAACCGTTGAAATATACCCCATTGATGCCATTAACTTTAGATAAGTATTTTCTGTTACTTTTAAAATTTAAAAGTAATGTTTAATCATCATTTTGTTCTATTTCTACAGAAGGGGTACCTAGCTATAATGTTGGCATGTATCACCCATTTCTGTCTTATACTATCTCCATTTGTGTTCAATATTTTTAAGTTCTACTACTGTAATGGGAATGTATACTAAATATAAAAGTAATTATTTGCAAAGCGAGAACAACATTTCCAGTTGGGCACAATGGCTCACGCCAATCCCAGCACTTTGGGAGACCAAGGTAGGCAGATCACTTGAGCCCAGATGTCTGAGACCAGCTTGGGGAATATAGTGAGACATCATCTCTAAAGAGAAAAAAATTAGCCAGGCATGGTAGCATGCACCTGTAGTCCCAGCTCCTCAGGAAGTTGAGGCAGGAGGATTGCTTGAGCCTGGGAGGTAGAGGTTTCAATGAACCAAGATTGCACCACTGCACTCTAGCCTGGGCTACAGAGTGAGAGCCTGTCTCACTCTGCAATGGGAATTGCATTGAATTTATGGATTGCCAAAAGCATACGAAAAAGATACTTGCACACTCATGTTTATAGCAGCAAAATTCGCAATTGCAACCAGCCCAAATGCCCATCAACCAATGAGTGGATAAGGAAAATCTGATACACACACACACACATATACATATATATACACATACATATATACATAGATATCTATATATCTCCCCATACACACACACACCCAATGGAATACTAATCAGCCAGAAAATGGAATGAAATGATGGCATTTGCAGCAACCTGGATGGAATTGGAGACAATTATTCTAAGTGAAGTACCTCAGGAATAGAAAACCAAACATCGTATGTTCTCACTTATAAAAAGTGGGAGCTAAGCTATGAGGACGAAAAGGCATAAGAATGACACAAAGAACTTTCAGGACTAGGGGGAAAGGGTGGGAGGCGGGTGGGAGGCAAAAGACTACACCTTGGGTACAATGTACACTGCCTGGGTGATGAGTGCAACAAAGTCTCAGAAATCTCTGAAGGACCTATTCATGTAACCAAACACCATCTATTCCCTAAAAATCTAATGAAATTTTAAAAAAAGAAAAATTATTTATTACCCTTCTAAAATTATGCACACTTTCCCATCTCTCTTTTCCCTAGGAAGAGTATATAACCATTTGCATGCCATCACATGGTGGAGCAATGACTCTGATTTTTCCCTCCATGCATAATAAATATGTATGTGTTTGATCCTATTAAAAAAAAACAAGAATAACAGCTCCCTTCTGTTTATTTAGCATGTGAGCATGCATTTTTTCATAAAAACTGAGCATGAGTTACTTAAGCAGAGAATGATTTTCTAATTATAAATATATAAGCATATTCAACTGAAGATTATCTATCCATGAAAGAGGAAGTCGAAAAAGATATAATCTTAAGTGGAAAAGAGAAGTTACTTCATTCAAAATAAGAAATTGTTAGGAATATGGAAATGAAGAAAGCTTCGGGACATACATGTTCTGTTGCAGGGTTTTCATGAACCTTCTGTGTACCCATGAGCAATGTCACCAAGCCTGAGACTCACTTTTATTTGGTAACGAAACAGACAATATACATCACTTGTTCTAAGATTTGTGCTATAAATTGCGGCAGTAAGATGAGGAAACAGATATTAATAAGATTTCAAATTAACTAGATTTGAATCTCAAAATACAAATATGTTTGAATAAATAACAAAGACATGAAGGGAAAAACCTTAATAGTGACATGTATCTCAATATTACATGCTAATTATACAATATTTATAATCACAAAATAATGTAATGTCAGGATACATCTTTCTAATTAAAACAATTTTCTTCCAACGTTCTAACGGCTCCAATTGTCACAATGTTAAACTTGTTCTTTAAAACATTCTAGAGTAGGAAAAAATGGGTTGTCATACACCTGCTACTGAAAAGACTTAGATGATTTTTAAATACCTTTGTCAAGGTCATACAAGCTGGTAGCAATTTCTAACATGGTATCTCTCTAGAAATATCAAATAGGTAGTATTAGCTTATCAGTCAAGCAAGAGATTTGCAATCTTTTATGCTGCTAATGCCACATCTGGCAAAGTGTTTGGAGCAAGTGGTTCTACAATGACAAGTTTCCTGACACCTGATCTCCAAGTAGCTCAGAATGTAGAAGGATGATCTGTACTATGTGGTGGGCCTCACTCCAAGGAGGCTGTTGTAATATTGTGGTGAGGTTATTTCTACTTCTGGGTGGACAATCACCTCTACTCTTAGTACGAGTTTTAAATATTGGTTAGGACTGATAGCTTTAAAAGTTTTTAATTATCCTCTTTTTAAATTGTCTTGCTGCAACTGTTTTTTTTTTTTTTTTTTTTTTTTTAGACAGAGTCTCACTCTGTCCCCCCAGGCTGGAGTGCAGTGGTGCGATCTCAGCTCACTGCAACCTCCTCTCCTGGGTTCACGCCATTCTCCTTCCTCAGCCTCCCGAGTAGCTGGGACTACAGGCGCCTGCCACCATGCCCGGCTAAATATTTTTGTATTTTTAGTAGAGACGGGGTTTCACCGTGTTAGCCAGGATGGTCTCAATCTCCTGACCTCGTGATCTGCCCGCCTCGGCCTCCGAAAGTGCTGGGATTACAAGTGTGAGCCACCGCGCCCGGCCACTCTGCAACATTTAGCTATAGGTTTCAAACCAATGCTAACACATTTATGAATTAGTTTCTCATTTATCAAAATTACTGATCAGCACGGTTCTTTCACCCATGAATCATCCTGTCTTGTGTGGTATTTTCTTTTGAAGTTCTTTTCATGTCTAATTAAACATTTAAAGCATAAATTAACTGACATTCTCAATAAAAAATAAAAGTCTCTCATTCACAAATCCATTTAAGATGCTCCAGAATATATTCTTGAGAATGTTTTTTAAAAGCTTCTTCCAGGAAACAGTCAAAATTATTTACTGAGCACCTAATATGTACACAGCTTTGTAAATAATTATGAGAGAAGTGTTGGTGTAAGAATCTCACTTGTAACATTCACTAGCTGTGACTTTTAGCCATGTAAATGCTTAGAGCTTTACGAGTTTTGTGTTTAAAATGGGAATAATGCCAAAACTTTGTGTGATCAGCATACGGATTAATAAATAAAGATGTTCCTAGCCTGGAACTTACTATGTGTTTAAATATATGACAAACTTTATTTCCCCTTGTGTGTAATTCCTCCCCACAAAAACAGCAACAAAGGACCATCATTAGTAATGAGGGAGCTTCAATTCTACCTGTGAAAACAAATTAAACAATATAACACACCATATTGTGAAGTAATAAATTACAGAATAAAACAATTAGAATAGAGTTTCAAACATAGGCAATGGCTAAAGAGGTCAACGTCATACCTGAGAAATTGACCAGCCTTTCAAAGAATGAGTATGATTTTACTGGCTTTTTCTCATGTTCACGCTTAAGTTCAATGTCCTTAGCATAACATGCAAGAAACTTTCCTCTCTGAATCCTGGCCACCCAACTGGCATAATCCCCCTTTTTGTCTTTATACCACCCCTGGATTTTGCCATATTTGTTGTTATAACAACATCCTAGACGTCAACATTGTGAATTTCAATCACCACATATTGTAGTCTGCAGCTGAATTTATTAGTACAGAAACTCCTTTTGAAAAGAGCAGTTTTACCTTGAATCTAGTGAAGATTTTTGTTTTATACCTCAGGCTCCTGAATTTTCCTAATGTGAGTCTATTTCTAAAAGATGCATCTGCTTTTAGGAAGCTATTAAAGTAAGTTTTCTAAGTCATTAAGGTGAGGGAAAGATCCCACATTAAAAGTTTACCAAAGTAATAAATATCACCATTTTAAGCTCTCATGAGAAGTAGAAGGTTGGCTTTATTCTCCAGACCTCATCTAGGGCTCTCTGCACCAATGTATTAGCACCAGGTTGGTAAGCCTTTCTTTCCAAGTGAATTCCCACACCATCTAGTGGAGGTAGACAGACACACACATAATTAACTTATGGACGTATCACCATGCCAAAAGAGAAATCTAAATACAAATACATTAAAATAGTATATACTCTCTGCTCTACAGTAATTTACATTTGGGAAAGTATAGCTGTGGTTAGGGAAGTAATTACTGATTAAATACAAGCCATAGAGAAAGCATCTTGAAGCAGCTTGGAAGTTGCAAACTTATGGACATGGAAGAAGTTCTGGCTCTCTGGTTTAATGAAATAAAATAAGATACTAGCAAATTAGATTTCGCAGTTCCTGGTCCCATAGAAAACTGTTTTGTGTGTTAGAAATTGTCAAAGCTTGCAAATGCTTTCCATTTATATATCCGTCCTGTGTTTGCCGTTCCAGGAGCATATGTTTGCACATGTGCACATGCATGCATGTGGAGATCGAGATTCATTCATTTGCTCCACGCAAATTCTTGTGTTCAGCAACATCACAAGTTCCAAAAAAGTCAATAAAAATTGCCCTCTATGCCTTTCCTGCAAGGCACAGGGCCAGCCACATCAGCAATTACTTTCATGAGAGCTGCTGGACTTTGAAATAGCATGGCTGGGATCCAGACTGACCTGCAATCTTGAAGTCTTTAAATTGAATATAACCCATATTTTAGGCTGGTTCAGGCTAATTTGCCTTTTTTTCAGATTTTTTAATGGACACTTTGTTTCTAAGAGTTTCTCTCTGATGGAGTGCATAGAGATCAGTTGTTTTTTCTTTTTAAAAAACTATTGTTGAGCTCATGCTTTTGAAGGATTATTAGGGCATTTGAAGTACAATTTTTATTTAATAGCAGAAAAATTGAACTCAACATGGATTTACCAGGTGCCAATCTTTTGTATATTACAATGACTCAGTACAATACCAACTTCACAACTTTATTTTAGATAATATTACGTCTTATATTCCGTAAGTATTTTAACAGATGTTTCTTAACATGAAACTGAGTACATTCGATCTGACAGTTAATATATGCTGAGCATGCAATATGATATACTTGATTTTAAGAGAATGAGTTTTTACAAAGAAAATTGAAGATAACTCTTCTTCAGCTCCATATAAAGCTTCTGTTTGAAGCTGGGAGTTGAGGATTCATCAAAATAGGGGTTTCCATCCAAATTAAGAGAAAAACTCTTCAAACGGTTTCTGAAATAACTTAATGAATTTCAGCATTGTATGCTTATTTAAAATATTAGGTATATGTCTCAAAACCTGTAATCAAATGAAAGTGCTTTTATAATATTTATACAGGAATAAAATTAAGTGTGCTCCAATCAAACCCACACATATTTTTATTACATTTTATTCACCAAAGAGGTGTATGAGATGTTAGTTGTTTTTGGCCATAACTATTTTATATTATTTGGACATGTTTTAGAAACATAGGTAATTTCAAGCTCCCAGTGGCCCAAGTAGCACCTTCCCCTCACCCAGAGAGGGGAACCTCCCAGATCAGCTTCTACCTTCCCAGCAGTGGGTCCCCTCTCTGATGTTTTTTTTGAGCCGGTCTAGACCAATCCATCATGTCCTCCATCCCTCTCATCTCAGTCACCCCAAGAATCCAGGATTCTGTGTCATTCCCCACCCTCCATCTCATTTTATTCTCATCCCAAATACCTGAAAAACTCACCTCCCATCTAATCCTCCTTTGAGAATTCCCTTAACGTTCCACCTGAAGCTGGTGTCCCCTCTCCTGTACATAGTCCCCACAGCCCTGTCCGGCAGTGCTTCCTCTCTCACTCACCCCTCCGTTCTGGGGATTGGCCGCTCATCATTTCCTGACTTTCCCCCCAGATTCCCAGCTTTGACTCTTCTGTCTTCAGGTTACTCCACCTGCAGATCCTCTTACTGAAGTCATCCATCCCACCCTGCTCTCCCGTGCATTTGATACACTGGCTCCTTGAAAATTTCAGCACCGGACTCCCTGTCACATTCCTACTGCTACGCCTGTTCTAACTCATGGTGACTTCACTATCCTGCTAAATGGTCCTTCCAACCCCATGGCGTCGTTTGTTGTCAACCTCCTCCCCCTCCACTGATCTTGTCTTCCATTCTCTTTCATTCATCAGTCACATGGTCAGAGACCAGCCCTTATACCAACCACATCTACTTCTCCAAAATTCCGACTTTCTGATATCCCATGCTCTTACCTCTGTTTTGGGGGCTCATTCCCTCCAGGAACATCAGAAATTGCAAATCCGGTTATCATTCCCCATGGTCTTTGCCCCTTCTCCTCTCTTTCCCTCCTTCAAATCTATACTTCATCATCACACTCATTCCCCTGACTGGACCCTCGATTCCCTTGTTCCTGTCTGGCTCTGACCTCTCCGCTAGCCTTATTACTGCTGCATCCCTGCAGCTGAGAGTGACTGGAAAATAGCATGGAGCTGTGCTTCCTGGTCTGTCTTTATGTTCATGACCACTTTTCTCCCAAGCATCCATACAGCAGCCCCCAAATTATGCTCAATTCTCACAGCCTCTTTATTCTTCCACTCTGGAAGGGAGACTATTCTGGAAGACTCTTTGAATATTACATTACTGCTCCCCATTCTTTAATCTTGCAAGACCTATCCCTCATCACATTTTCATGAATGAATTTCCCCATTATTTCATGGAGAAAATAGAAGGAATGTGAAAACAGCCATCAAATACTTCTCTCACCTCATTCATCTAACTGTTTGCATCTGTACTGAGTGCCCTTGATGCTGTGAGTAAAATGTCCTCACTTTTTTTTTTTTTTTTTTTTTTTTGCGATGTAGTCTCACTGTGTTGCCCAGGCTGGAGTCCAGTGGTGCGATCTGGGCTCACTGACAGCTCTGCCTCCTGGGTTCATGCCATTGTCCTGTCTCAGCCTCCTGAGTAGCTGGGACTAGAGGCACCTGCCACTATGCCCAGCTAATATATTTTTTGTTTTGTTTTGTTTTAAGTAGAGACAGAGTTTCACCATGTTAGCCAGGATGGTCTCAATCTCCTGACCTCGTGATCCGCCCGCCTCGCCCTCCCAAAGTGCTGAGATTACAGGTGTGAGCCACTGCACCTGGCCAAAATGTCCTCACTTTTTAAAGCTTCCAGTTTTGCGTAAGACATTAGTCTGATTACTGGAAGATATTACTCAACCAATTTTCTTTTCCTTACGAGAATATAATCTCTCCTATGTTAAAAGCAAAACAGTTAACAATGAACATAACTCTTCTCTTCATTCCCCCTTTCTACCACTATTCCATTTCCTTACATTTCATTTTAGAACAATACTCCTTGTAAGGAAGTCTCTTACTTGACCTCTCTAACTTCTCTCCTCTAATTCTCTTTTGAACCACCGAAGTAAGAGTTTCACACCTTCCATTCAACTCAAAATGTCCTTATCAGGGTCACCAATGAGCTACTCATGGTGAAATCCAGTGAAAAATCACCTCTCCTCATCAGTCATGACTTAGTAGCATTTGCCTGGGCTGATCACCTCTTCCTTCCTGAAAGGCTTGACTTGACTTCTAGGACAGTACACACTCCTAAGACTCCCCCTTTTCACCAGCTGGTCTACTTGGTCTGTGTTTATTTGTTTTCATCTCTCTAGAGTCTAACCCCCAGAGTAACCAAAATACTCTTTTGACCTCTTCATGTCACTCTCTTCTTGCCTGTTGATGACCTCATCTTATTGCTGGCAGCTCCACTTATGTTTCCATCTTGATCCTCTCTCCTGGACTTCAAGTTACATTTCTAGCTGCTCAAATGGCATCTGCCGTTGGGTGTCTGATTGGGAATTTACATTTAACTTGCCTAAAAATGAACTCCTGATTCTCACATCCCCTACCCACACCCCCATTAACCCCAATCTTCTCCTGTTGAAATGTCCTCTACTTTCAAAACCTTTGGCATCATCCCTAAAACTCTTCGTTTCTCAGGTCAACCACTCAATTAGCAAACTCTATTGGTATTAAAGTTAAAATACATCCAGACTTATCCAAAAACAGTCTATGCCAGAGCTCTTTACATGCTTTTACTGCTTTAGGGAGTGGTATTTCTCCAGAATTCCACATGAGTGTTTATCTTTTTCTCAGTGTAGAGCTTTCCTGAACACTTTATTTAATATTGAAACTCAACCTATAGCCTGACAATCCATATACCACTTCCCTACTATTTTATATTATCTGTCACCTTGTGGTAGGCTATATATTTATGTCATCTATCACCTTATAATATGCTGTATATTTCAATCATGTATTTGTTTATGATGTGGCTCACTCCACTAGAATTAAGACCCATGAGCACAAGGATTTTGTGCTGTTTTGTTCAATGCTGTATATGTAATCTCTAGAAATTGTTTCACAGTTAGTCAATAAATATTTGTAAAGCAACAAAAGTAATTTTTGAGAAGCCGAACTATGTTTGAGGCATATTGAGTGATACAAAGTGAGAAATGGGGTGCAAAAAATGAGTTTAATGAAGGTGATGTTTAATATTAAATATAAACATTTTTAAAACTCACTTAAATTTTAGCTAGTAATGGCAAAAATGGCAATTACTTTTGCACCAACCTAAGTAATATGAATTTATATTAAATCCATTAATATTTATCTTATACAATATTAAACTTATATTTATAATATTAATATTTAAATTTTACTTTTATTTTCCTATTTATGTTTAAATTTACTTGGATGGCACTTAGCACTATTGTGAATATTCTTAAATATAAATGAAAGTTGAATAGCCGTAAGCAAGACTTGAACTAAATATGTTCTATGGGTACACAGTAAGTGAGCCATAATAACAACAGGCCCTTACACTCTACCAGCCACATTTCCATGCACTTCACATTTAATTCACTCATTGAATTTTTCCAAAAAGCCTATAATGTCAGTCATCCTATATGATTATCCTCTTTTGGAAATACGGAAACTGAGGGATAAGAGGATTAGTCATTTTCTCAAGGCTAAAAACTAAGTAATAAAACTGAGATTTGAACTAGCATGTCATGACTATCCTAGACACTTTCTCAAATTAATGCTGCATTGATGGTACAGCATTCAGAAGAGATTTTTAGACTATTGTCTCAGCATTGATTATTTCACATTGGAAAAGTACTCTTACTTCCTGGAATCCATCATAAACCCTTTGTCAACACAATGTATTTTACTCAAAGGAGACTAACCAGTGGTTTTGCATAAATGGGAATACTTAGCTTGGAAAAGAGAAGTCAGAAAACGAAAATGATATTATCACAGCATATTGAAAGAACTTCCACTTAGTTTTTTCTCATTTTTTTTTTCTTCTCAATTTCCTAAGAACAGAAATGGTTTTAGATTCTGGCACAAACTACTTGCTACCTGTGTGAACATAAGAGAGTTTCTTAACCTCAGTTGTCAATTGTAAAATGAAGATTTTAATGCCAATCTACAGTTGTGTTTGAAAGAGTAAAATGAGGTCATGTACAACACCTAGCACAGCGGCTTAACAAAAAATTATAATAAGTGCCATGAGACCATCACCATGGATTCAGAAATATGCTATACAAAACCTCAGTTTGTTTGTTGACAATCAAAAAAAAAAAAAAGTAAAACAAGGTTTTGCCTAGCACTGCATTATCCTTGCACGAGACACATCACTCATCGCTAAGCTCCACACAACAGGATGTGTCTGTTGCTTCTTATGAAACCATCTTTGAAGTTAGTGCACCACCAGACACCCCAGAAACACTTTAAGCTGTATTTGAGTTTGGTGAGTGATTTTAGACACATGCCCTGGGCAGAGCAGTGTGTGCCTCCAAGACACACCTTAGAAGCGATCCACTCACCAGTTTAGAAATGCATGTGGTTATTTTTGGTCAATCCTAAGTAATATTTGCTCCAAGGAGCATCTCGTTTCCTTTAATTAGTATCCTGAGTAATGCCTTATGTTCTGCTCGCCTGTCCTGTAACAGGCATGGCTGTGACAAGTGAGAGGGCAATTCATTCAGACTGGCTTCTGTTAGAACTGGCTTCTGGAAACAATGCCAGCAACTTTATTTTTGGTCTATTAGTAAAATGACAGCACTAATTCATTTCACAGCAGAACCAAACAGCTGTCAGATGGCAGTGAGCATAATCGTGCACACATTAGAATTTAGATATGCTGAGTAGGATTTTTCCACTGGCACCACATTCTACTGTAATGTGCTCCAAGTCCCCCCAAATGGTGCAAGTGGCTCTCCTGGTGCATTTGCCCTCAGATAGTGCAATTCAAACAAAACAAACCCTTTGCAATTGGGCATCCAGTTGTGAATTCAACATACTCAAAATGACAGAACTTAGGCAAATATAGATGACAATTAGATGATTCATGAAACTCAATTTTACTTCCTCAACCTCATAAAAATGATACCCCAAGAGCCACAAATTTATGATAAATCTACTAATCATCCTCTGGGCATTAATTAGATGGGAACAAGGACTCTGACTAGTTGGTATTGCATTTCATTCTAAGAAGTTTGAGGAGCACACAGTCCTGCCTTCTGTAGGCATATGAGCTTCTGAGACGGATAAGACACCCATACCCAGGGAAGTGACTGGAGGCTGGGACTGGCCACACAACAGGAAGTGCGGGCACTCCTCCTGGCCATGCCTTACACAAAAACTACACAAAGAAAACTTTCAACAAGCTTGTGATGTCCAAATGATACCAGAGAATGTATTGTTTGCTAACTAAGAAAAAAATAATTTACTAGAACTCCTGAGTCATCTGGTGTTTGATGAAGGTGACTAACAAAGTTGTCTTGTCAGTTACAGCAAAACTATTAAAATGTCCACTGTAAATACAGCTCCTATTGAGAGCCATTTACCTTCTCTATTGTGCATTGAGAAAGTGGGTTAAATAATAAGACCAAGCTGACGTAAAAGGAAAGAGTATCTTGTTTCCTAAAGAAGGAAAATATTCTAGCTTTGGGGTTGGGATTCCACACCACAGCTACAGGTCATCTGTCTTTGTAAATAAAGATTTATTGAAACACGGCCAAGCTCACTCAAGTATTGTCTATGGCGCTTTCATACTGTGGCAGCAGAGTTGAGTAGTTACCACAGACACCAGATGAGCTGCAAAGCCAAAAGAATAACTCTGGCCCTTTACCAAAAAAGTTTGCCAGTCCTCTTTAGAGTGATCACCCCTGAATTCCAGCTCTTCTATGCCACAGGATGTCAATGGAACATTTAAAAAATGACCTTAACTTTTGGAGTAATTTCATAGGAATAAAATCACTGCTATAATATATAAGGGATGAAATGAAAACATATATAATAAACATATTTTTTAAAACTCAATTTTTACTATGACTCTTGTTTAACAGGCTAGAAGGCATCTTGTATTTAGGTTGCTGAAAATTCAAACAATTGAATTAAATGTGATTAAATCAAAAGTATGTTGTAAAATGTTCATATTGTATATAATAAATTTCATTGTACTGTTGTATTTTTACAGTGTTTAAATTCAGAGTACAGATATCTTGTGTTAATTTTATATAGTAATATATAAATGAAATGATACCTCACTTAAATTTCTAGGAATTTCAGTGTTAAATATATTGGAATTCATTGTAAATACAAGTTAATTAGTGCCTTTGTCTTTGTGAACTTCATAAAAATTTAAATTTGTTATCACTATATTCATAAATAGCTGTAGTTTTTCCATGATTCACGCATCTAAGCATTCCTTTAAAAACAGTCAAGTAAATACATAAATTTTGATACACATGTCAGTATTGTGGCATATGAGAAGGTTTTGAACAAGTGTGAAAGTCTTAAAAAAAAGAAAAATCAGATGTGGAATGTTGAAAGCTCATCTTTATGAGTTAAGATGGATAACACATCCAAGGCTGAAACGTGTTCAGCATCTTATTCCTGCACAAAATCTCCCATTTGTTATCCTCCTACACCCGGCAAAAATCACAGGAGAAAACTGAAAGTCCCCACACACCAGCTGTCCACTTACTCACCCTCCTCCCCTCCCCAAATGTAGCTTTCCATTCCATTATTCTAATATTTAAAAGCATGTTTTACAAAAAGTATATGCCTGATTGGAAAAACAAAATGGAAACTTCGAAGATACATTTGATTTAAATGACTACCAAAGCTTAGTCAGATGTATACAAATCAGTGTTGCAAGTTGACAGGCCCCAGGCCATTCCTCCTTCCTTACTGGTGGTGTTTCTCTCTCTTCAGAGGATATGAAAGAATATAAAGTTATATTATGAAAGAACCAGTGTCAAAAACATCTTCAAGTAAGCTACTTAAAACAAACTGGGAAGCTGTCTGGAAAGGGCATATCACACTCTACTGTCAAAAAAGAGGCATTTTACCCTACAAAAGGATTCTCCATGATCAGGTTTTAGAGAAAAGAATTGGGAGAATACAAATAATTGCATGAATTATTGACTGTTTTTAATAGCTTAATTTTACTTCTATATCTCAAGCTTCTAATCAATTCTTGGACACAGAGATTTTCCTATTTAGATTTATATTACTCTGATTTGCACAAAGGAATGAAAAGTGAAAGAAGCAATTAAAATAAGAAATGTCTGACAATGGAAAATGTACTCTATATGACACCTTTTCAAGTTGATCAATTAGATCAATAGTTCATTTTGTTGAAACCAAGAATAAGCCCATAGTTGACCAGCTCTCAGAATATGAACCTTGTAGAGGTCCACAGAGTATCTATTGTTCAGGTGAGGCCATCGATTGTCATTTTTCTGGCTCCATTTAAAGAAAAAAAATTGCACAATAAAGGGGGAAACTTTTTAGACTAACATATCCTTTGAAAAATATACTTAGATTTAGAAACATAGATGCTTATTTGATAGTAAACCATCAACCTTAGGTAGCAAGAACATCAGAAATCATAAATTTACATGTTGCATTCAAATTCAGACAGGGAAATGAACTGTGAATTCTTTGCAGACTGATTTAAGAACTCTGAAGACAAAACAAATATTTGTATCACTTTGTCATTTGGGTGCACATTTGGCATTGAATTTATTGGATAGCAGACTCTCAAGCCTCTTTTAAAGTTTAGCATCTACACATGGCTATAGATTAATTATATTTAATGTACTATACCTGTATTTTACAAAATGACCTTCAAATGGGAGATTTTTAAAAAATTATCCACAAAATGGAAATGAATTTGATTTATGAAATTGTAATGCATTTTTATCCTAATTTAAACACTTCTTATTTATTTCCAGTGTTCTCGGCTTTGTGTTAACTAAATATATGTCAGTGTTTTTTCTTCTCTTAATCCAAATCTATGTCATTCTCTCACATCTCCTCGAATTGCCTCAGACTAACAAAATTTACCCTTTCTCAGTGATTTTCACCCGATTGTCATTTTAGAATAAAAACAAACAAATCAACAAAACAACAGCAAGAATGCCTATCTACATGAGTTGATATTTGAAAACAATAAAAATGTAACCCTAACCAAAATATATAACTTGCCAGCTCATTGTAAATTCAGAACATGCCACTCAACACTTCAGCAGGGATGAATTTGTTGTCTGTACTCTGACTTAGAAGAGTATAGATTCATCATTATTTGACTACTTTTTTTTTTAACACATAAACCAGATAAAGAGACAAAGCACAGAGAAGGAGAAGGTGGACACAGGCTTCCCAAGATGGCAAAGGAACGTTAGCACAGAGCATAAGCGTTCCAGGAGAATGTAATATCATACATAATTTGGAAGAAATAACAACACTGTATTTTTTTTTTTTTTTTTTTTTTTTTTTTTTTTTGAGACGGAGTCTCGCTCTGTCACCTAGGCTGGAGTGTAATAGTGCGATCTTGGCTCACTGCAACCTCCGCCTCCTGGGTTCAAATGATTCTCCTGCCTCAGCTTCCCAAGTAGCTGGGATTACAGGCACCTGCCACTACGCCCAGCTAATTTTTCTATTTTTAGTAGAGATGGGGTTTCACCATGTTGGCCAAGATGGTATCAAACTCTTGACCTTGTGATCCACCTGCCTTAGCCTCCCAAATTGCTGGGATTACAGCCGTGAGCCACCGTACCCGGTCCCATACTTTATAATCTTTGAGGCCGTCTTCTAGGCTAATCTACGCCAAATGGAAGGAGAAATTAAAAGTTTTCTATACCAGATACTGAGCCAAACAGTTTAGATAACCAATTCTGTAAGCCTCATGCCAACTCTCTAACGTAGGTACTATTTATTTTTCATTTCACAAGGGAAAACAAATTGAGGTAATGAGCGCTTAGTCACCAGCACAATGGTCACACTCATAGTGACTGGGAAAATACGTGGAACCCACACCTCAGAATTCATGCGCTTATCCACATGTAAACATTTAAATTAATTTACCCTAACACTTTGCATTTCTAGCATCCAAATAGTATACAGCCAATATTTGATGGTGTTTAAATAGAAAGTCATCTGATTTCTAGTTACTGTAAAAGAGACAGAAAGAGACTATTAAACATCATCCACTCTCATTTTTGCTTATTGAAGTTCATTTTAAATAATGACCAATTTTTGTTTTTCATTTATCTAAAATTACGTATTATCAAATGTAACGTATATGCATATAAACATGGAGAAATTTGCCCCTGACACAAGAGTATACTGGAAAAAAATTAATAAAAAGGAAAAAATCTTGGGAGAGAAGTATGTACAGAAGATCAAATTATGATTAAGAGGAAAAATATTAAGAAATGCAAGTATAATAACTCATGAGTTGAGAATCCCATCTGCAATGGTTTGAATATGGTTTGTCTCCACCAAAACTTATGTTGAATTTTAACTGTCAATGTAATAAGGTTGGAAGGTGGAGGGCTTAGAGTTTATTAGGTCAATAAGATCAATGAATGTCTTTCTCTTCAGATAGATTTGTTCTAGTGGGACTAGGTTAGTTATTGAAACAGTGGATTGCTATAAAGTGAGGTTGCCCCTGTGTCTTACCTCTTTTGCATTCATGTTTCCCCTTTTGCTTGTCTACCATGTGATACCACTCCACCCGTTTATGAGGAAACCCAAGGCCCTCTTCCAAGTGTGGCCACCTGATCTTCCATCTCCCAACCTCCATAACCATGAGATACAACTCTTTCCTTTATAAATTACCCAGTCTCAGGTAACATAGCAACACAAAATGAACTAGGAAACCCATCAAGTACAAATATTAATTAACACGTATTTTGTTACTGAAAACTGATTCTGAAATGGGCTCTTCTACAGAGTTAACTTGCCCTTTACTATATTCCTTTTAGACAAGTAACTATTTCTGTGAGTGGATTTCTAACAAGAGCACCTTGTTTTCTTTTTTTTTCTTTTTTTTTTTTTTTCAATTTGCAAAGACTTTAATATGATATTGTTTTCTTATATTTAAAAAAATCATCTACAGTGCTGGTCTTAGAATTCATTAACTAACCATTTGAAAAAATACATAGCAAAGGACTTTTAATTACTTGGTTCTATTTTTCATTCAAATTCCAATTAAGAGCCAGAGATCCACTTAACAATATTCATTCCCACATTATCATCAGACATTTCTTAACTCTATAATGTTCAATATTTAATTTTTTCTGTACTCATTGCAATGAGCTAAATAACAGTTATATGGAGAAAAATACAGCAATCCTTCCACCTGGTTATTCCATTCTTCTCAAACGTAATTTATTTTCACAATTCACATATTCTCCTACACGTTTCTGAACGCTTACAAAAGCATATATATATGTGTGCTATGTATTTGTACATATAGACACTCACATACCTATCCAAGTACTTTTATTTATCTCTTCACCAAAATGGAATCACGTTGCATATAGATTCACATAGCTATGCAAATACTTTTATTTATATTTTTACCAAAATGGAATTATGTTGCATTTTTTTTTCGCTTTAATGTACCATGCACATCTCCTGAGGTCAATACATATAGGACTAAAAGGCATTATTTTTAATAGTACTAGAACTTATGATTTTTGATGGAAAGTACACAGCAACTTCTATGGGTATGTGTGCACGTGCGTGTGTGTGACTGTGTGTTTGTGTGTGTGTACCCAGGGCAAATGATTAGCTAAATATCTCAAAGTGCCTCTGATATAGTTCAGATATTTGTCAACGTGCAAGAGTGTGTGTGTGTGTGTGTGTGTAGCCAGGGTAAATGATTAACTCAATATCTCAATGTGCCTCTGATATACTTCGGATATTTGTCAATGTGCAAGAGTGCGTGTGCATGTGTGTGTAGCCAGGGCAAATGATTAGCTCAATATCTCAATGTGCCTCTGATATAGTTCGGATATTTGTCAACATGCAAGAGTGCGTGTGTGTGTGTGGGTGTAGCCAGGGCAAATGATTAGCTAAATATCTCAATGCACCTCTGATATAGTTCAGATATTTGTCAACGTGCAAGAGTGCGTGTGTGTGTGCGTGTAGCCAGGGCAAATGATTAGCTCAATATCTCAATGTGCCTCTGATATAGTTCGGGTATTTGTCA
Source organism: Pongo pygmaeus (assembly GCF_028885625.2). Lineage (NCBI taxonomy): Eukaryota > Metazoa > Chordata > Mammalia > Primates > Hominidae > Pongo > Pongo pygmaeus. The sequence continues at coordinate 4,414,577 of NC_072380.2, forward strand.
ATGTGCAAGAGTGCGTGTGCCTGTGTGTGTGCGTGTGTGTGTAGCCAGGGCAAATGATTAGCTCAATATCTCAGTGTGCCTCTGATATAGTTCGGATATTTGTCAATGTGCAAGAGTGCGTGTGCCTGTGTGTGTGCCCAGGGCAAATGATTAGTTCAATATCTCAATGTGCCTCTGATATAGTTCGGATATTTGTCAACGTGCAAGAGTGCGTGTGCATGTGCGTGTGTGTGTAGCCAGGGCAAATGATTAGCTCAATATCTCAGTGTGCCTCTGATATTGTTCGGATATTTGTCAATGTGCAAGAGTGCGTGTGTGTGTGTGTGTTTGTGTAGCCAGGGCAAATGATTAGCTCAACATCTCAATGTGCCTCTGATATAGTTCCAATATTTGTCAACGTGCAAGAGTGAGTGTGCCTGTGTGTGTGTGCGTGTGTGTGTAGGCAGGGCAAATAATTAGCTCAATATCTCAATGTGCCTCTGATATAGTTCTGATATTTGTCAACGTGCAAGAGTGCGTGTGCGTGTGTGTGTAGCCAGGGCAAATGATTAGCTGAATATCTCAATGTGCCTCTGATACAGTTCTGATATTTGTCAACGTGCAAGAGTGCGTGTGCGTGTGTGTGTAGCCAGGGCAAATGATTAGCTCAATATCTCAGTGTGCCTCTGATATAGTTCGGATATTTGTCAACGTGCAAGAGTGCGTGTGCCTGTGCGTGTGTGTGTGTGTGTGTAGCCAGGGCAAATGATTAGCTCAATATCTCAATGTGCCTCTGATATAGTTCGGATATTTGTCAATGTGCAAGAGTGCGTGTGTGTGTGTGTGTAGCCAGAGCAAATGATTACCTAATATCTCAATGTGCCTCTGATATAGTTCAGATATTTGTCAACGTGCAAGAGTGTGTGTGTGTGTGTGTGTGTGTGTGTGTGTGTGTAGCCAGGGCAAATGATTAGCTCAATATCTCAATGTGCCTCTGATATAGTTCGGATATTTGTCAATGTGCAAGAGTGCGTGTGCGTGTGTGTGTAGCCAGGGCAAATGATTACCTAATATCTCAATGTGCCTCTGATATAGTTCAGATATTTGTCAACATGCAAGAGTGCGTGTGTGTGTGTGTGTGTGTGTAGCCAGGGCAAATGATTAGCTCAATATCTCAGTGTGCCTCTGATATAGTGCGGATATTTGTCAACGTGCAAGAGTGCGTGTGTGTGCGTGTGTGTGTAGCCAGGGCAAATGATTAGCTCAATATCTCAGTGTGCCTCTGATATAGTTCGGATATTTGTCAATGTGCAAGAGTGCGTGTGCCTGTGTGTGTGCGTGTTTGTGTAGCCAGGGCAAATGATTAGCTCAATATCTGTGTGCCTCTGATATAGTTCGGATATTTGTCAGCGTGCAAGAGTGCGTGTGTGTGTGTGTGTGTGTGTAGCCAGGGCAAATGATTAGCTCAATATCTCAGTGTGGCTCTGATATAGTTCGGATATTTGTCAATGTGCAAGAGTGCGTGTGTGTGTGTGTGTGTGTAGCCAGGGCAAATGATTACCTGATATCTCAATGTGCCTCTGATATAGTTGTGATATTTATCAACGTGCAAGAGTGCGTGTGTGTGTGTGTGTGTGTAGCCAGGGCAAATGATTACCTAATATCTCAATGCGCCTCTGATATAGTTCAGATATTTCTCAATGTGCAAGAGTGCGTGTGTGTGTAGCCAGGGCAAATGATTAGCTCAATATCTCAGTGTGCCTCTGATATAGTTCGGATATTTGTCAACGTGCAAAACTCATGTTAAATTGTAACCCCCAATACTGGAGGTAGGGCCTGGTTGGAGGTGAGCAGATCATGGGGGTTGGATTTCTCGTGAACAGTTTAGCACCATCCCCTTGGTTGCTCTCCTGGACAGTGAAAAAGATTCACCAAAATTGAACTGCAAAGTGTGTGGCACCTCTCACTCCTCCCCTTGCTTCTGCGTTTGCCATGTGTCACGCTGGCTCCTCCTTTGCCTCCCACCATGATTGGAAGCTTCCTGAGGCCTCACCAGAAGCCGGGCAGATGCCAGTGTCATGGTTCCTGTCCAGCCTGCAGAACTGTGAGCCAATTACACCTATTTTATCGGTAAATTGCCCAGTCTCAGGTATTTCTTTATATTAATACAAGAATGGACTAATACAGCCTCACAAGTGGAATTTCTCTTAAAGAATTTGCAATGGTCTATTCCAATGGAATCAGAAACTAGATTTTGGGATGCTAAGATTTTCAGGGTTAAATATATATTAAGTTCACATAGCCAACATATAAAGACAAAGTGAAAAATTAATAAATTACAACTCATAGGAATTAGACTACTTACACTGATACCTATACTGATAAGACAGTTCTGTTATTATTTTTACTTAAGTCACTCTAGGCCTATATGTGAAGCCAAATTGTAACGGAAGGATGCCTGCTCGAACAAGGAATTCAGAACAAGAAAAAGTAAGACATAAGATAACTGACAACAATCAGATAAAAGAAAAGTTGATGCCTCAGGTTAACAGAACTTATATCATCAATGGACAGAAGCCATTTTTATCTTTTCAGTAGTTATGAGATTTGTGACAACTTGAAGTCTATACAATGTTCTTTCCAGAAAAAGTAACTTACCAAATTGTGCATATAATTTCACAGCTTCATGGAAAGAGATATTTCATGACCTCCATGTTAAGAAAGATGGATATATAGAACATGGATAGCCTCACAGTGGACCAGAATAATTAGAGTTAACACCCTACATTCACAACCATCCCAGGGAGGGTTGCTCAGCTGACTGCAACCATCAGGATGCAACTGTGAGCTGGCTAAACTTTCCTTTCCTTGAGGCTGATCCTAAATGACACAGCTTCTCCTTGGGCTCTGTGCTTTTACTAGGCTCATGGGGCTGCCCAAACCAATTCTATCATTCATTCTTTTATCCGACACATTAGAAGTTACAGGTAGAATGTAAGCCTCGCTAGATTAGCTAAATTTGTTTCTTTAGAGCAGTTGAGTATCTCTCTTCTAATCATTTGATTGTCTTAAAATTGTACTTTCAGAAGGCAATTATATCTCTGCTATATCCCTACTTTTAGAAGATGTTAGTGTTCATGTACTCACAGCCCTAATTATTTTCTTTTAAAAAATTATTTTATCATAGCAGGAACACTTATTATGAGATCTACCCTTATAACAAATATTCAATTGCACAAGACAGCATTGTTGACTATACATGCAATGTTGTACCACAGATCCCAAGAACTTACCCAGTGAATATTTTCAAATGTCATTTAACATTGATTAGTGGTTCTAATACAGCTAGTGTTCAAAACTCCTGCAAATGGAGGACAAAGGAGAGATTTCGGTAGCTTCTGGCAACTAAGCCTAGAGATAGCTTAGGTGAGGACCCTAGTTCTACTTGTTATAAAACGAGGAAGGTATGTGTTTACAGAAAGGATACCTGGGTTTACCAGTATAAGTTACCTAATTAGCCCAGAGGAAAGTAATTATTGAAATTATGCATTTGTTTCAAACGCTATAATTGTTATAAATCTAAAACAATGTTACACTGTGGGCTAATGGAGAGCCAGCTGCTGTTCTTGTGCTAGCACCTTCTTGAAAAGGAAACATTTCTATCCTACCAGGTGCGTCATGCATGCTCCATGCTTTAATTCAGGTGGAGTTTGGGTAATCACTCCAAGGGAGAAATAAATCAGTGCTGACATTCTAAATAAAGCTTTGAGCTTGAAGGGTCATAATCTAGCTGCTCTTTCTAAATCCAGATCCATAGGTGTTAAAGGAAAGAAAATTCTGCTTGAGGGATGTGTCAGAGGGAAATGCCACACATATTCAGCCAACAGAGGGACACCCTGGTAACAGGAAGCCCCGCCCATCCTTAATCACTTCCTGAAGCCTGAAGAAAAGGTTTCTCTAGCAGCCCAGATTCACTTTTCTCTGGTGAAAATTCAAGGACTATATAAAAGTGTAGGCCATTTTCTTTCATAAATGTTCAATGGATTAACAAATACTGATCCCTTATTTTCTGTTTCTGAGGATTAAATTTCATATCCTATACTGAGCAAAATTTTTAAGAGGATCTGCTTATGCATAGTTTATAAGTAATAAACTATGATCTATACTGTAGATTATACAATATCTTTATCTTTAAATCAATTCAGCAGCGATTCTTTTTTAGAAACTTCTGCATGAGTGGGTGTGTTCACTAAAGAGAAAATCAAATTCAAATTTTTCAATACTAATACTTACTGGCAGTTTTTCTTTCAGGTTTTGAGGGAATATGAACTACTAGAAAAAGTGTGGTTGAGTTTAGATTTTTATCAAAAAATATTTTTGAGTATTTATCATGTGCCAAGTGTCACGGATTCAAATTTTCCTTAGAGTTAGTTATTGCCCTCAAGGGTACAAAGAGTAATGGCCATAGAGTAGGCATATGAGGTGCCATCTATTGGCTTCCATTAAGTGCTCTGGGAATTCAGAATTCATTTAATCCATGTTCTGTCTTCTCCCTCCACGTATTTTGGGACATTATAACTACCACTTAAAAGCCAAAATGTCATAAATTGTCACATAGAAGCATAGGCAAACAAAAATGCTATCCTTCATTTCATAGTCCAGTGAAAGTAATTCAGCTTTTTCTGTAAAGGATCTCACGGAGTAAATTTTCTATTGCAAGGATGAAATAATGTAAACTCAATTTTCTAACCTTCAGATAGGGCAGAAGGGCTCAGCTCCAGGCTCTCTGAGCTCCAGAGAACCCAGGCCCAGGATCATCCGCCTCTGCTCCCCACTAAACTGAGCCTCCATCAACTCCGCCTAACTTCTGCATCCCCTCTTCCAAACCACATTGCTGAGCATTCTCAAAGACAGGCCTCTGTTTTTCTCTATGCTTCTGCAGGTGTTCCTCCTTACTCAGGAAGATGCTTCTATTGTCTATCTTCCTTGAGACCTTCTATTCAGGGTCTGACACAAAGTAGGCATTTAGCACACGTGCTTTAAGAACACGTTATTCAGGTCGTGGCCTGAGCGTCCACTCTGTGATGGTCTCTACACGGCCACGTAGACCTGGTCTTTCCCTTGCTCTTTTGCCCTGTTTTATAAAGCCGGAATGACTATTGAGTCACACCAATTACACCAATGTTCTCTTTAATTGTTTCATTCTCCTTCACTAGTCACTGAGAATAAGCACGATTCATTTCATCTTTGTATTCCTGTAACTTAACTCAGTATTGTGTCTCTGGTAGAGGCCCCGTGAATGCTGATTAAATAAATGAGAGAAGAAATGAATGAGCAAATCTGTGTATCCACTTATACTTGTGCATGTATAAGTATGGACAGCCACGTGTATGAGCACATATGTTTACATACATGTGCATTTTTTAGTGTGTATTTGTATATGTGTGTATACACAAATAAACGTAATATATACAAGAGGAAACATAGTGAGTGTATAAGGATTGCAACTTCTGTAGATGTACAGACACGTGGATAATCTCTGCTTTCATTCCCTAGCAGCCATGGGATCTCGGGAAACTAAAGTACTGTAGTTAACTACTTCACTTTCTCTACCTGATAATAATAGGTCACCTTATTTCACTTAGACAATTTTTGTGGAAGATTTAATAAGAAAAGACATGAATAAAGTCTTTGCCAATTGTTATGAAAAATTGTGTCCTATCTATAGAATTGCCTTACGCTATGGAGAAAAGTTCTCTACAAAGCAAGTAGTGATTCTAGTTAATAAATACTGGAGTCACTGTTTTGATTCAGAGTTGCTGCTTTCTATCAAAAAAAAAAAAAAGGTTGTATTATGTACAAAACTTCTGGTTTCCAAAAGCTACTGGATCATTTAAATTATTGAAGTCCATGTATGAAGAATTTCCCAAATATTTTAGAAAACATTTGAAATTATATTCGTAATAAAGATGTGCATTAAAATTGATATTTAGACTTTAGAACCAAAATAATGAACATTTTGAGTCTAAGAGTTTTGATAATAGATTCATGCATTTCCAACATTTAGCTTACATTTTTACTAATAAGGAATACCATTATAAAATAGAAGAACTCCTTTTTAAAAGCTAAAGAGAAAAAAATATAAAGTACATCAGAGAGAGAGGCTCTTTGGGGAACAATTTTTAGATGACCATATGTCACCCAGTCCATATATTTTCTTCAATGTCCTCAAGTCTAATATTTGTCAGCCTTTGTCTCATGTCAATTTTCTTACTTCCTAGATGTTTTCCTTAAAACATAGGTAAGCTTCTTGACAAAATAATATTCTTTAATACTTGAGATTTTGACAAAAGAAGAAACAATACACAAATAAAATTTATAGACATAGTACTTCAAAATTGGGCACATATAGGACTTTTAATAGTAATCTTATTATAAATTATGTGTAATCCTAATAGTTTCTGTTATTAATTTATCAAAGACAGCTATGCAACTTTGTTGATTCACAATTAAGACTAATGTCCAAGTATAGAACTAGCAAGTAAAATCTTACAACACTGAATTAAGTTAGTACCTTCAATTTTCTTCTATATTTAGCAGTTAAAATGTGTTAATTTTAATACATACACTTAATTGCTGAGACTTGCTAAGGTCTATATTCACAAAGTCAAATACCGTAAATAATCAATGTTAGTATAAAATTTATCAGTGTTCCCACTGGATTTCCAGAGTTAAATTCAATGACTGAACATGTTAATTACAATATTTTAATTTGTTTCTATTCTCATTATGTAGCTTAATAGTTCCATGTATGAATAATAATTTATGTAAATAATGCCTATTCCAAAGTACTGCCAGAAAACACTTGAGTTCAGTGTCCGGATTATGTTTGTTCCCAAGGTTATCATGTTTACATAGATCTTAGAAGTTTGGAGATTTTTCTCCTTTGAAGCCAATAAATTTCAATTAAAAATTTGTGCAGCAGTCTGGTAATACTACCAAAATTCCATGTTTTAGTTAAATAAAAAAATATGAATTTATTATAATATGAAAGTTCATTTTATATCTTAATCCAGTGGCCTTTATACATCTTGGATTATACATCAGTATTTTATTCTATTATTTGACTCATACAAATTACTTGGTGAGTCAAATAACAGGATCCTTGGGCAGTCTCTCCAAAATAATAACTAATGGGAAAAGAGGAAATCTGAGGTATCAGATATCAGAAAGAGAATTTTGTGACTCTAAATCAACTTGAGATATTTTTCTAATTATTATCATTGATTCTGCTTTATATACATATATATATATATATACATGTATGAATAGGTGTATTTGCTTATTTTACGCACTCTTAATAAATTCTCATCTTTTCCCATGACATTGCCTTGGTAAGTAATAGTTGTCTGAAGTTTATGGGTAAACTATTTGGTACTTGCAATAAATATTGCTATAAAAGCTCTCCTCTACTCTAGATTATCTTATCTTTACTCTTCCACTTGACTATAACTGATAATTTTTCTCCAAATAATACACACTCATTTTCGCAGATCTTGAAGCTAACTGATAAATAGTTTTAAACACACAGATACTAAATACTGGATACAATTTTAGTTTAGCCAACAAAGCACCTTTTTGACAGGTTTCTTTCTTTTAAATATAGGTTTGTCTTTACTTGTAAACATCAGACTGTAGTATCACCATTTCAAATCTAAACATCACAAAAACATTTTCTACATAGCCACATTGAAAAAATAAATACAGGTAACTTAACTTATGGCCCTATTCCATTTTCTAGAAAGTTTTCCAATTGATCTTTTGGAGTAACACAGAAATATTTTTCCAACATAGACAATCTTGCCCTATCTTCTTTATTATACCATCGTGACCACCAGTAAAGCCAGCAATAGCCCAGAAATATTTGACAGAATTATTCATGTGGTAATTTCTCAACAGCAATGGAGTTTTCACAACATTAATTTTGGGAACCCAGAAAGACCTCATTTTCAACTATCAACTTCATCAGGAGGGGAGAAAAAACGCCAAGTTTTCTAAAATATGGAAGCATTATCTATTTTCTGAACAAATATTGTATGTTAACAGGACAAAATATGCTTGGCATATAGCTGGTATGGATTGTCTTAGAGATGCTTTTCTAATATTCTGCAAAAAATGAAATGATGTGAATTTAGAGTTTATATGAAGTGGTGCATTGATATAATCAAAACTGAAAGCTAATAACATCCATAGATCTTAAGTTAGCCTGTTGCTTCCCAAAAATTAACTTATTCCTTGACAGTAATGTACTTAAAGGTGATAGACCATTTCCAGCCACTGACACTGGCTTATGCACGAACGCAGTGGCCTCAAAGACATTAGAGGCAGAATCGCACACCATTCTCAGCATTATTCCACACCTAACTTTAAGTGAAAGGATAAGTCAGCCCATTCCTATGTCTCTGCAAAGAGAACCTTCTACACTTTTATTTTCTGTTAATTTCACTACAGACACTCATTTGCACAAACCACGTGTAGATTTTAACTTCCCACAAAATACAATTTTTGCCTAAATGCAGAGTATTCCCAATAAGAATATATAATTTGTGACTTAGTAGCAAATGACATCCCAAGTAAACAGTGTGTGTCGTAAATAGGGATTGGTTTATACCTCTAACCATAGATTGCTTTTTAAGTTTACAGACTCCAGAGTTTGTGTTACAGACAGTAGCTCTTGTATTACACGTAAAAGACAATTTAAAATCTCCATGCAAAACAATACAAAAGTAGATACACATCAGCCTTTAAAGTACTAACTAGTTCAATTTCTTAAAACCTAATACTTGAAATGATAATTTCCTTTTCCAAAGTTCTAGCTTTGCATTTAAAAAAAAAATTTCTGCCAAAAGCCATTTTAATAATGATAGCAATACCCCAAAGGAATCTAGGCACAAAATCTGAAGACATGAAAACAAATAAAGTCTCTATGCCTTGCATGATCAAACAACAGTAAAAGCAAATTAATTTTCTCTCTTAAAAATTTCAGCTTTGACAACAAAAGCTCATTTAATGAAATTTCCTTTACTCAAGCACTATCAGTATAATTGTCCAACCAAAAATTTAATAAAACTCTTCTGCATTAAAAATGAACTCTTTACCGCATAAGAGGGCTATTAGTTTATAGTCAGACTTCTCAAAACGTATTCGCTACAAGTTAACCAAAAGAAAACCCAAACAAGAAAAGTTCTAGTGATAAGAAGAGAATTGTGAACATGTTTTGGGCTGGAAAGTTTGGCGATTATAACAGTGTTATCCAATGCCAATGTATTACACAGAAGCCAAATGTCTACACCATGAAACAACCTGCGACACAGCAGCCTAGTTTTTCATTGTTAATCCAGAGTAGCATGTATTAGATCATTTGGACAGTGAATGCATGTGCAAAACACAACAAATATCCTACCTTCATATAATGCTTTGAAACCTTGGGCACTCACAGCGAAGTCTGTGGTGAACCACAGGGTGAGGATAGATCCTGTACTCACTATCGAGGAGGGCAGCTGAAATCCCGATAATCTAAATTTAAAAGACAAGACACGAAGAGAGTTAAAAGCATGAATTTGTCAAAAAAAGCTTATTTGATGAAGTCATTGAATAACTTTAACAGCGGTATATTCACTTGAAATATGGCATTAACCACTTAGATAATCCATACAGATGGCTTTGGTTGGTAGGTATTTGAAATTAAGCATTTTCAAGTATCAGAATTTGTTTATTTAAATAACTTGAGAAAATTTCTTCTTGAAAATACTTACTTATATAATACGCCATTGTCTTAAATGCTCCTTGGTTTTGGCTGGCAATAATCTACCGCCAACTATTTTTTTTAATTTGAATTTTTAAGTTCTGGGGTACATGTGCAGTATGTGCAGGTTTATCATGTAGGTGAAGGTGTGTCACGGTGGTTTGCGGCACCTCTCAACCCATCTCATCAGTATTAAGCCCAGCATGCATTATCTATTTTTCCTAATTCACTATTTTTAATTTTTTTCTAATAAAAAATATGACAAAGCGTGTGCATGTGTGTATAAACATCTGTGCACTCAAACATGAAAGTACTGCAAAACCACTGAGCTGGTCATGAAACAATCTGTGTTTCAGTTGGATTCCAAACGGTGCTCTTAGGAAAAGCGAGCGAGATGATGAGGATGGCAAAGGCCCTGTGCAATAGGCTGTGAGCTGTCTAGAGGGCAAACCAATCCTGACACAGCTCTGTGATCCACAATAGGACTCCCAACATAAGAATGTTGAGAATACCCACATTCTGGTAAGTAGCTTATTTTTTACGTTATAAAATCCACCAGCTCCTGTGCTGTGAAGGCTGGTCTGTCCTCTTTCACCCTCCTAGGAGCCTTCCTTCCTCCCTGTCTTTTGGTTTATCACCTTTCTTATCTGGTACAATTCACAGGGATCTTCACCAACTCTCAAATTGTATTCATCTTTGTAAACTGCAGTATCTGCTGTCTGCCCTTTATTTTTTAATTCAATCCCCTTAAAAAGACTCATTTGTTCATTTTTTCCCATTGGATGCCATTCCAAATAACTTCCAGATAGTGCATTCACATGAAGAAGTAAATGACTGATGAATGGAAAAAGAAACCACTGTCATACCAGCAGACACTGCTTTGTGGTTTATGTGTTATTAAACACAATACAGAAGACAAGTCAGTGAAGCAAACATTGCTTTAAGAAAGAAAAAGAAAAGTGAGTTTAAATTCTCCTGTGACTGAAAACCAGCAAGAATACAGAATTCATCAATCCTATATAACAGTATTTAATCAATATTTGTAGAACACTTTACCCAACAAAAACAGAGTCCGCATTTCTTTCAGGCGCCCATAGAACATATACCAAGATAAACCATATTCGAGGCCATAAAACAAACCTCAACACATTTAAAATAACTGAAATCATATAGCGTGTGTTCCCTGACCACACAGTGGAATCAAATTAGAAATCAGTAAGATAAAAATGAAAGAAAAATATCTAATTACTTGGAAAATAAACAACATACTTCTAAATAATCCAGGGATCAAAGAGGAAGTCTCAAGAAAAATAAAAATATAGATAAACTGAATGAAAATATAAAATATAACATATTAAACTTTGTAAGACTCAGTTAAGCAGTGCTGAGAAGGTAATTAGTCGCACTAAAAACACCACTTAGAAAAGAGAAAAACTCCCAAATCCCTAATCCAAATTCTCATTGCAAGAACTATAAAAGAAAAAAAAATAAAGCAAACAGAAAGCAAAAAACAAGAAAAGTACAGAAATCAATAAAATTGAAAGAAAAAAGAACAAATAATGAAAGAGCCAGTTCTTTGGAAAAAAATCATTATAATTGAAAAAGACTGACTAAATAATTGGGAGTTTCAGAAGGTATAAAGAGTCACTGTTAGTCATTAAACATCAAATATGACTATGAACTCAGAATTCATCAAAAAGATAATAAAAGTTACTACAGAAACTACATATGTAAAACTGGCAACTGAGACAATATGGGTCACTAACTCAAAAAAATAAACTATTACAACTAACCAGTGAAAAAATACATAATGTGAATTATCCTGTAGCTATTAAAATTTTCCCCAAATAAATTTCAAGTTCCAAATGTTCCCACTGGAGGAGAATTCTACATTTAAATAATTAACACCAGTAGTACACACTTTAAAAAATTAACACTAATTGTACAACGTCTCTTCCAGAAAGTATAAGTGGATGGAATGCTTTTCTAGTAATTTTGTGGCATTGACACTACCCTTTCCATTATGGGCTAAATTATGCTCCTCCCACCAATTCATATATTGAAGCTCCAACCCCCAACATAACTAGATTTGGAAATGGGGCTTTACAGAGGTAACTATAGTTAAGTGATGTCAAAGAATTAGGACTCTGATCCCATAGGATAAGAATTTGGTAAAAATAGGAAAAGAGAAGGATTCCTTTCTCCCTGGACACATACTGAGAAAAGACCATGTGAGCAGGGAACAGGAAGGCTGCTGTCTACAAGTCAGGAAGAGAGCCCTCACCAGGAACTGACTATTCTGGACCCCGATCTCAGACTTTCAGTCTCCAGAACTGTGAAAAAATAAACCTGTATTTCTTAATCCCTGGAACTTATAGTAGTTTGTTATGGCAGCCTAAATAGACTAAGACACTCTAATATCAAAACCAGATAAACACAGATAAAAGAAAAACAAAACAATATCTCTCATGCATATAAGATGCAAAAATCCTTAACCAAGTAAGAGAAAATAGAAGTAGGCAAGATACGAATTATACACAATGATCAAATGGTGTTTATTAGAGGAATGTAAGAAAGGTCCAATCTTTGAAAATTAGTCAATATAATCTGCAATATTAATGGGATAACAAAGTAAAATCACAAGATCATAGTAATCTTGTAGAAAAAAGCATTTGACAGTAATAATCATTGAATCATGAGAAAAGTTCTCAGTAAAATATGATTGGAAGGAATCTTCTCCAACTTGACAAAGAATATCTCTACAAAAATAAAAAAATTTAAAAAAGCCTAAAGATAACATTTTACTTAGTGGTTAAAGACCGAATCCTTCTGTGTAAGACTGGGAACAAGTCAAGAAATATCTGCTTTGAACATTCTTATTCAATATTGTGCTGGAATATCCTGCAAATACAATAATACAGGAAAAGAAAATATAAGCATACGGGTCAGAAAGGAATAAATAAAATTACTACTATTTGAAGATGGCATGATGATCTTTATAGAAAATGCCAAGGAATCTACAAGAAAATTTGTAGAGCTAATACTTGATATCACCAAATGTGCAAGGCACACAATGAACATACAAAAATCTATTGTAGTTCTACATACTAGCAATGAACACACTGACATCAAAATCTGAAATACATCAATCCCAATAGCTCAAAAAAAGAAAAGCTTCTGTATAAATACAAATAAGATATGCCCAACAGTGTATACAGAAAAGTACACAACACTGAAGAAAAAATTCAAAGAAATGCTAAATAAATGGAGAGATATACCATGTTAATAGTATGGAACATGGAAGACTCAATAATGTAAAGATATAGGTTACTTCCAAACTGATACACAGGTTTTACACAATTTCTACCAAAATCCCAGCAAGAATTTTTGCAGATATAGCAAGATCTTTCTAAAATTTATATGGGAAGGCAAACAAACAAAAAGAATAGCTCAAACATTTTGCGAGAGAAGAATAAAGTAGGAAAAATAGTTCACCTGATTTCAAGACTTATTTTATATCTACAACAATTAAGACTATTTGGTATCGGCAGATTGGCAAAGAAATAAACCCATATGTCAATGGATCAGAGCAAAGAACCCAGAAATAAACCTAAACAATTATCTCCAACTTATTTTCAACAGATTCAAAAGAAATTGCATAGAATAAATCAACAAATTATGATGGATCAATTGGGTGTCCACAGGAAATAGTAAAAGAGCCTAGACCTAAGTTTAACACCTCATATAAAACTTACCTCAATGTGGATTACAAATATAATCCACATCTTATATAAAGCAATTAGACTCTTAGGAAAGAAATAGGGGAAAGTCTTCTGAGTCTAGGGCTAGACAGAGTTTCTATACTTGACACCAAAATTACAATCCAGAAAAAGTTAATAAATCGGATTTCATAAAAATTAAAAACTTTACTCTGCAAAAGACCCTATTAAGAGGATAAAAGTGTATGCTGCAGACTGGGAGAACACATTTGCCAGCCAAATATCTGACAAAAGACAAGTATCTAGAATATACAATAAACTCTCAAGACTCAACAGCAAAACACAAACAATCCAATTAGAAAATAGGCAACAAGCATAAGAGTCACGTGACCTAAAGGACATCTAGATGGCAAATAAGCACATGAATATTTACTCTACATTAACAGACATTAGAGGAATGCAAATTAAAACCACAGAGAAATACCATACATGATATTTCAGCCTATCAGAATGGCTGAAATAAAAATAAATAATGACAACATCACACACTGGCTAGAATATGGAGAAAATTGATTGCTCTTATATTGCTGGTGGAAATATAAAACGGTACAGCCATTTTCTGCAGAAAACAGAAAACTTCTGGAGAAGTTTGACCTTTCCTTTAAAAACGAAACATGTAACTGCCATCTGACCTAACAATTGTTCTTCTCTGCAGTTGCCTTAGAAATGCTCATGATTGGAAACAGTCCCTATCTTGACTGTAGTACATCAATATTTGGTTGTGTAATTATTGTACCATAGTTTTGCTGGTGGTTTCCATTTGAGAAACTGTTATAGAGTACACGGAAACTCTCTGTATAATTTCTTTTAACTACATATGAATCTATAATGATCTCAAATTAAATAATTAAATACATTGGAAAGGTTGAGACTCAGAGGTACTCAAGAACATATTAAGATTAAAATAATGTAGTAACCAAAATAATGCTATTTAATAACAAAACATTAAGTTCTAAAACTAAGTTGAACAAAAACTATTGAGGATAATTTCATTTAGCAATTGCCCATCTTGAAGTTTTACATATATAGTCGCATAAGTTAGGTACAAAATAATGTGATAGCACTTTAAATTAAATACAATTTCATGTCCCTTTTAATTATTAAGTTTTATAAAGAATTGTGATTATGAAGGGGTGTGGTAAAATGATATTAGTTCAGGAAGCAGGAACAAGATACTAAGGGATTTTTAAAACCAGTGTCACAGGACTACTGTTCAGAGGCTTAGGGTAATTTAATATTGACGTATGTAGGGAAAATATATGCATTTGATCTGATTTCAAATAGCTGGAATGAAATGGATTCATTCTTATTTGTGTGCAAAAAAAAAAAAAAAAAATGGAGTCCAACATTAGTTGACAGGGATGTGGAAGGGTGAGTGGATCCAATTGATCATAAAGAGCTTTCAATAGCTAAATTTGTGATTAAATGTTTACAGCCACTTACTCCACACTGGCTGAGAGTGAGGAATCTTCTAAGGAGCTGGCGAGGCTCACTGGTTGTGGCTCACAAATGTGCTCCTGAAGACACGAAAGTACTTCTGTGAGCATCCTTTCCATGAGGGCCCTGTCAATACCTTTTATTCTTGTCTGCCTCACTTTGAGGAATCCCTGCTTCCTGTAAGCAACTGGCTTCTTTTCAACACATAGTAAATTATGCAGCATTTTGAAGTAAAATGAATTTTGAAGTAAATCCCAATAATCCACACAGGTGTCTTGCAGCAGCAAGTCTTCCTCCTGTCATTCATATTTCCTGGTCCAGGGTAACATGGGAATATTTTAGTATACATAAAGTTATTGATAAACTTTGAATATTTCAACAAAATACGACATAGATGTTACTCCCTATCATAATTTTTTAGTGTTTTACAAAAAATACAAGCATGCTAAAGTGTCATTTTAGAGAGGTAGACATAGCCCAAAATTAAAGAGGTATACATTAAAACATTTTAAAATGTGTTTTCCAAATCTCCAAGGGATTATGAAATTTTACTAAAGGAAAACTGTCCATAAATAAAAGGAATTATTTTGAAATAAAAAAAAATCTTATCGCCTATGGATGTGACAGAGAGACTGACATTAATTTCCAGATGGCATATACAGAGGCTAGGTAATCAGGAAATAAACTGGGATCTGTAAATTCAGAAGCCTTATATCTATAGTTATTGGACTAGTTTTTCAGTAAAATGACATTTTCTATAAGTTATTCCAATTTCTGTTCTAGAATTCATCCAAAATGTGTTGTAGGTATAAAGTTTTTAATTATGTAGTATATAGTATATAATTTTGAAAATCCTTTTTATGTATTTTATATGTAGTATATATAGTAAACCTTTTTATATACTATATATACTACATAGTAAACATATACTATATACGGCATATATAGTAGACTTATATACTATATATAGTAAACATACATACTATAGTTTATATATATGACATATATAGCAAACTTTTTATATATTTTATAAAGACTATATGTAGTATTTTACACTGTGTTAATATATAGTATATTTACTATAATATAGTATATATACACAGCATGTGCAGTATAGTATATATACTATATTGTTTACTATATACTAATATAGTAATATTTTGTTATTCATATTTTATAGTAACATTTCATTATATAATATAGTAATATTTTAATTATATAATATAGTAATATTTTATATTGCTATATACTATATACTTTATTATACAATATAGTAATATAGTAATAGTTTATATTACCATACAATAAAAATATGATTTTATCATATATTAATATAGCATACAATATTACATAATACATAGTATACTATACTATACTGTATTACTGTAATATAGGAGAATTTAAATGTACTATATTATATTACAGTACTATATTATAGCAGAATTTAAAAGTGGGAAGGGCTATTAGTATCAGATGTCAGGTGTTTCAGCTTTATATTTTATATAGAAGAGAAATTATGATAGAAGTATGTGGTCACTTGATAAGGCTTGCCTGGTCTAGCGATGGGGACAATTTAGATAGCAAGAAGTGATCAGTGATCATGTCCCCAGGAGAACTGTTGTAGACAGAACAGCCTCAGAGAGCTTGGGAGATCTAAGAGCACAGGTGGCTGTGGCTCCTGGGAGGTCACCATCCTTATGGAAAGCCTCGCCTACCAGGTAGGGGTGGTGAGGACAGAATCTACACAATGGAGAAGTCCAGATGGGCGTGCAGGGACCATCTATTCCTGAGCCCAAGAGAGGCACATGTGGTGCCCTGCATGGTCCTCAGTACAAGAGATCACATGAGTTATGTGGCCTTGGTGAGCAGGTCTTAGTGCTGGTGACAAAATACTGGATGCAACGAGTTACATGTCAAATTGTGTCAGGACACGGCAGAGGGTGATCTGGAACCAGGCGCTTTATCAACCCCTAGTACCTTGGGGTCATAGAACTCTCTTGGACTTAGATACTATCCAGGGAAGATGGAATCAAGCAGGCAAGGTTCAGAAAAGACTGAATCGAATACACACACACACACACACACACGCACACTCAAACACACACAGTGAATCACATGAGTATATATACATTTTACCAGATTAAAATTTCTGCCATCATTTGGAGAGAGACCCAAAGTAAAAATTATTGTAAATTCCATGTAATAATTACATTATTTTTATACCTTAACTTTTGGCCTCATAAAATAGTGCCTATGACATTTATTTATTTTTCTGTTCTATTCAGCATATCACCAACTTGAAACCATTAATATAAAGTATATAAATCTCCCAATAGAAACTTTAATTACAGATTTTTATCACCATGTATAACCCATACAAAATATATGCATGTGTAAGCTACTGAATAATTCTTTTTCTTAAAACCTTGTTGAATTTTAAACTCAGGGATCACTACTTAATATAATGTCTCTAGGGCACAGACTGCTGTTTATTTAAGGCACTTTATTTAAGGTTAGGTTTATCAAATGTTTTTCCGACTCCTTGCTGTGACACCTGATTGGCCCAGTAGTAAAGATATTCCAAGTAGCTACTGTACTTGAAGCCTTTCATTGCTATTGTTAAGACATTAAGGTTAAATGTCTCGTTTTCATATCAGACAATATCAAGAGTGAATGTGATACGTCTCTGATGCCTGTTTTTCTCCTCTCCAAAGCACCCATCACATCTATTTGAATCTGGCTTCACTTAAAAGGAAAAGCAAATCCATGTTCACTTGTACTGTATCCACTGAATCACACATTCTAAACACAAGACCACTAGGAGACTATCAACTTGATAGAAAGAAAATCAGGACAGCTTGTAGCAAGACAGCTACTTCGCATCTAAGGAGTCCCAACATCTTTCTCTATCATCTAGTACCTACTAGGGATTAAAAGTAATTCTAGGTAGCTTGTTATCTTCCTTGTAAGCAGTAGTTCAATAGGAATACCTGAATGATTTGCTAATGCAATATGGAAATGGCTTTTCACATTAATTTCTGGAATAAAAAGTCTGCACGCCTGGCATATGTGTATATCTCTCTACATATCAGAGCAGGTATAGACACAGAAATATGTAAACATGTATTTTCCTATAATAAACTTGCAACTTTCCTTATGACACTTTCAGTAATGCTAGATGTGTTCAAGTTCCTTTAGGAAACAGACAAACTACAGAACTTTTAGGGCTTATTAAAATAATTGATAATGATATATTAATAATCCAGAGTTCATTTTAAATTTGGTTGTATATTTATTTATTTATTTATTGAGATGGAGTCTAGCTCTGTCACCCAGACTGGAATGTAGTGGCGTGATCTCGGCTCACTGCAACCTCCACCTCCCAGGTTCAAGGATTCTCCTGCCTCAGCCTCCTGAGTAGCTGGGATTACAGGCACCACCACCACGTCCGGCTAATTTTTGTATCTTTAATAGAGACAGGGTTTCACCATTTGGCCAGGCTGTTCTCAAATTCCTGACTTCAGGTGATCCACCTGCCTCATCCTCCCAAAGTGCTGGGAATATAAGCATAAGCCACTGTGCCCGGCCTTATTTTATGTATTTTTTACTAAGAGTTTTACATATTAACAGTGTACAACACAATGTCTCAGTATATATGTATATCATAAAATGATTACTACTGGTAAGTTTTTTTTTCTATGAAGACTGATATATTTATAAAATTGGATTATATATTATATATACTATATATTATATATATTTATTTAATTGGATATAATTCTAAAAGAATCATGCCTGCCTTACACGAATATCTGTTGTATTTTTAAAACATCATGAGATTTCAACAGTCCTATTACTTCTTGAAGAAAATACTCTAATTTTTCATCATTTTGGTTTCATTGCTCTTCAAGAGCTTTACATGTGTATGTGTGTGTATACATAGATATATACACATTTTATACACACACATCTACATATACAAAATAATTGGACAAAGAAAAAGCATCCTCCTCTCACACCAAAATGTTTTGTGAACAGTGGCTCAGTTTGGTTCTTTGGCAATTCCTTCTGTCAATTGGGAAACAGAGATTAGCTTATATAATTTGTAGAATTCAAGTTGGATCAGAAAATTGCAAAAGCATAAGACTCATTACAGAAGGACTTGGTACATATTGATTTAGGAGGCAAAGAAAGTCAAAGTTTAGAGGCTAGACCAGAGAGAGGAACGAATGCACAGAGGAGGGCCCTTCATGCTGGGTACCCCAAGAGTTGGACCCCCAATATCCCAAAGGAACAGGAGCTCCATGAGGGCAGAAGTGGGTCCCCTGTAACCCACAGCCATATGCCGAGATTCTAGAATGCCTGGGGCATGGAAGAGCTCCACCCATATTTGTTGAAATATCCCGGCAATCCCCTCCCATCAGAGCCAGGATCTCATTGGCTCAGGAAGAAATCCACGCCTATTCATAAGTTCTATGGAATGAGGGAATCCTCTCCTACATTTTTGGCCAAGATTTGGGGATCGAATCAGTGGTCACCCATCAAGGAATGAAAAAGAGAAGAGGCAAAGGGGAGAATCCACTCGAAGCTGCGCTGGAAGATGAAGCCTCCTTAACTGCCTTCCCACTAAACTGAAATCAACTGCCTGAGTTTTCAGGATCAACCAGGAAGTATAAAAGCATAAACAAAAATTAATGTTTAAATCCCAGAAGTGAGGTTTATAAATAAAGCTAACTGTGCTGATTCCACAAAGCAAATCTATGTCAGAATCTATCCTACGTGTGCTTTCCTAAGCAAGTTGCCTCTTTATCTCAGGAGTTAGGCCCCAGGTTTCTCATGCCATGAATACTGGCTTGGAGAAGAAATTTTCTAAAATCACATCTTATGTTTCGGTGCTGAAAAAATATTGCAGTTAAATCACTGCATATTGCTTTAACTGATAGTTTTCCATCCTAAGAGGCTTACATCATTAAAGGCTTATCAGTTTATTCAAATATATCATTGTTTACCTCATGGTTATGACATAGTCTACCTTCTCCCAGGACCCTGAGAGGGATTTTATTTGGTTATGGTGATTTAATAGACATGGTGTATCATAGTTTACACTAAACAGAAATTTCCTCCTAAGAAATTACACTCTGCTAAACACTACTCTCTAATAAAAGTTCCTCTGGGGAAGAAAATAAATTTTCACCAAATTGCATTCTAGACAAGTTTGTCAAGAATTAATTCCACTGATCCTCTTTTTTTTAATCAATGCACCAAGTTATTTTGGGCAAGTTATTTTATAATTACAGTGTCTGTAATAAACTATTGGAAACAAAAAATCTAAACAGATTTTGCCCCCAAGCATTAAATAGCATCCACATAACGTATATTTATAACAATAAAACCATTTACAAATGACATTAAAACAGCGTTTTTCCTTTCAATTGTCATTGCACTTTACTCCAGTGTTTTCCCCTCCACTCTTATGCTTTCTGTGTGATCAGCACCAGCTTCTCCTGAATGATAAGGATCCATAAATTATCTTAACAGTGCAAAATTCACTACTAGAATTTTTATATCAAGATGTCTTTTCAATCTTTTCTCCCCTCAGATATGCCACTTTTCTCTGGAAAGACTGTGGATAAGACCTGTACTTCTTCAGAATAACTCGTGGAGTTTCATTTTATTTTCTTCTATGATCATTAGTATTAATATATTTAATCTTAAACAGACCACATGGCTGTAGAAAAAGAGGTGAGGCTCTAACTGATTTGCTCAAAGGCAAGGGAGGGGAGTAGGTAGTGATCCCTAGAGTTTATTCCAGGTCTGTTTTCATTATCTCAACAACATTAAAAAAATAGTGAAATGGCTCAAAGATGTTAAATAATATGCAAATTTATTTCATCATATCTCACAAAATAGATTTTTACTTTGTGATTTTCTTAATGGTGAACCTAACGTCTATAAAATTGAAACCAATAGTTTGGAGGAATTCATTGCACTTAGAACAGTACACACAAACTCAGATTGAAGGAGAAACAAGGTGAGAGGAGAGCCAGCGAGCACACACTCAGGAGAGGAGGGCAGAGAGAGAAGAAAATAGAGAGACCAAGTAGAGACCGATTGCTACTCAGTTATACTTTGTAACACCCGACCCTGATAATCTACACCAGCCCCAGCCCCATTTCAAAACTTTGTTCTGAAGCTACCTCTTTGTGGCAAAAACCAAAACAAAAAACAGGCTAACTGGAAAGGAGGAAAAGATAGAGGAATGAAACAAAAGAATCCTAAATCCTGACAACAGAATTAAGACAATGGAATCAATTGTTACTCTAACAATTTTGAAACCAAACTTCAGTAACCTGGCATGTATTAGAAATGCAGCAAATGCTTAATAAGTTGGTAATGCACACATCCAAGAGAAGGTACTAGGAAATGTGGGCCTGCTATTTTCTTGGTGGAATTAATAAAATTTATTATATATACTATTAAAATATGTGAAATATGTAACAATTGGGTAAAAGGGAATTACTTCAAATAAACACAGTATTGTTTTTAAAGCCACAGCAGTAACTTACATTTATGCACTTCATTCTATTTGTCAATGTATTCTCAAAAGGCCTGCAAAAATGTGTAAAGAGATTTGGTAGTGCTCACAGACTAAAAGACAGGATTAGAATACAGAAATATTGGCTATTGAGTTAAAAAAGGTGGTTATATAAAATAAATCCTTGCCAAAGCATACATGGATTACAAAAATATGATTGGCAGTTATACTGAGAAGTTTGAAAAAGTAAAATTTGAATTTAAAAATTTTGTCAAATGGGTTATGAGAAAACAGTAAACTCACATAGGAACTTAACTGTTTTCCAGTTGTAGCTTTTGTCAGGCAAGAGCCCGGAGACCAGGTGGCTTAAGTAACTTATTCAAAGGACTGCTTGTAGAATCCCCTTCCCTGGCTATGAACTTAGTGATTAACCTACGGCAAGGCAGGTTTCACGTTGTGTTGCTTTCCTAGACTTGGGGCCTGGTGAAAAGAAATGGACTAATGCCACAAACACTCAAGTATCTATTACCCCCCTTGGAGTGTCTACTAACTGCTGGTCAATGCTCGGAGTGTGAAAACACCGTATTCTCACAACATCCATAAAACACCCTTATGACTTAAAGACAGGCAGTAAAGTGCACTCCTTTTGCAGGTGAGGAAACGAAGCCTTGGAGATCCTGAATAACTAACTTAAGACCATGCAGGTGGAGAGCACTAGAGGCAAGATTCAGACCCTGGTGTCTCTCTCCAGAGCCTGTGCTTTTAACTCCTGAAAGCTCACAGGAGATTTCAACCCAGGGCCATCGAGGAAATAAAAATATATGAAGCCAAGCAGTAATTTTGGTTATTGATTGGAAACCAACCAACAATTTAGATTTCTTTAACACTTTGTTGTATACCAAGGGTCTCCAACCCCGAGCCACGGAATGCTGCCCCATCAAGGGGTGAGCAGCAGAAGCAAGAGATGCTGTGTTGTTTTTACAGCTGCTCCCCATGGCTCACATTACCAGCTGAGCTCCACCTCCTGTCAGATCAGTAGCAGCATTAGATTCGCACAGGAGCGGAAACACTGTTGTGAACTACATATATAAGGGATCGAGGTTGCACACTTGTTATAACTATCCAATGTCTGATGATCTGTCATTGTCTCCCATCACCTCCAGATGGGACTGACCAGTTGCAGAAAAACAAACTCAGAGCTCCCACTGATTCTACATTATGGCGAGTTGTCTATTTCATTGTGTATTACAATATAATAATAATAGAAATAAAGTGCATCATAAATGTACTACATTTGAATGACCCCAAAACCATTTCCTCCCACACCCTGGTCTGTAGAAAAATTGTCTTCCACAACCTGGTCCCTGGCACCAGAAAGGTTGGGGACTGCTATTGTATACGACTCATAATATCATTGAAATCAAATCATTACATAAATTTGTACTAAAAGAATCAACCTTTGAACCAGGAATAGGACACATTAAAGGTAATTCCTGCGAGGTCAACGCACTGGCTGTCTGCAAGCGCAGCCAAGTGGCTCCCTCATTCCCAGGGCAGCCCCAGATCCCCCTGCCGGCAAGAACAACCTCTGTGGAAACAGACAAGTGCTGCAACAGAGAGATGAAAAGCGCCTTAAAATGGGAAATGGCAAATTTGATAAGGCCAATTTTCTTTATGCTCAAATCTGCCCTTGTCTGAAAGAGCTACAACTTTCCCATTTGCAGTCATTCACCTGGCATGTGAATATATAAAATTCCCATCTTTTGATTGAAAAAGACCATTTATTTCCTACACCTTTATGAATTTATAGATGGAGTTTAAAATTTGCATATATTTACCTCTGTCCTTTGCAAGATACTTTTAACGAATCTGGAAAAAAGGGAAAAAAGACTGACTCATAAAGCACATAGGCACAGCCCCATTTCTTTGACAATCCTACAAAAGTCAGGATAGGAAAACAGCAAAAATAGGGGGAAACTTGTAGAATTGAGGTTTATTCACTGTGGGCTCCAGGAAGTGATTTTCTCTTAAGCCTCAAGATTAACAGCTTCAATTCTTTTCAAAGAAAAGACAAGGAATTTTAAATATCTGGATCTAGGGGCTGGGCACTGTGACTCAAGCCTGTGATCCCAGAACTTTGGGAGGTTGAAGTGAGCAGATCACTTGAGGTCAGGAGTTTGAGACCAGCTTTGCCAACATGGCGAAAACCTGTCTCTACTAAAAATACAAAAATTATCCAGGCATGGTAGTGTGCACTTGTAATTCCAGCTAATCCCATAGGGTATGACTATAAAAACTACTCAGGAGGATAAGACAGGAGAATTGCTTGAACCTTGGAGATGGAGGTTGCAGTGAGCTGAGATCACACCATTGCACTCTAGCCTGGGCAACAGCATAAGACTGTCTCTAACTAACTAACTGGATCTAAGAACACTAAATCTGGGTGTTTGGCAGCACAAGCCACTTTTTGAACTCAGCCCCAGGCCTTGTGACCCATCCTATGAAGTCCCCACACTCTAACAGAAGGAAAGAAACAACAAAAAGAAAACCTAGTAAAATTGTGCGATGATGCACTTAAGAGCAGCCCATCATTGACTAAAACAGAATAGAGGAGGAAGTTCATGTTATAGTCACTGAAGTAATCCAAAATTTCCACCCAATTAAGGACGGAGTAACAATTGGGAAGACATATCGCGAACCTGATTTACTTTTTGATTGGATAAGAGCAAAGAGTAATAAATGTCTTCATGCCCCTGACAGTGCTCAGCGGGTGATTTTGGGACTTAGCTCTTAGACTGAATGTCAAATACACACTCTTTCCTCACTCCAGACCCTGCACTGCCCATCAAGCCCCACTTCTCCGGGGCTCAGCCATCCATAGCTGTCTCCTGGGCAACTGCTGGAACAAGTTACATCTTTTTCCTCAAGAAAATGCTGGGTTTTGTCATCACATGACTGCATGACAAAAAGTGACAACAGATGATAAAACCAATTATTTCCTATAGAAAAATGATATAATCTAATTCATATTTTTCATACTTTTATCTACTCTTGGAGACATTTAAGAAGCCAATACTGTTGAATAAATGTCTAATATAGTTTCTATGTAATATATCAGTATAACAGAAATGTAAGCCATTAACAGTAGATGCTAAAAATAAGGATAAACTGTATTTTAAAGTATCAGTAATATATTTTTATAAATTTAACAATTTCAATAGAGAATATAAATTGATACACAAGTACATCAGCCAATCTGATCTTTGGAAAAATAAACCTTGAAAAAAAAGTATGTTTTATAAGTACTTTCTTAATCCACCTACTGTTCAGAAATGATTGTTTCATAGCCAAATCTGACACAGGTAAAATGCAGGATTATGGAGTATTTGAGGCCTTATTTAATTATTAGGACAACACTCAGAGTTCCTGCAGTGTGGTATCACTCCAAAGAAGTCACCATGCAGGCCCGGAGTTTGTCTAGTTTTGTTAAACTTATCACCAGTTTCCACAGAAAATCTTTGGAAGCCCTGCTATGATATGATTTCTCCAGGCAAACTGAATCCTTACTGCCTGCCTCCTTCGATATTCAAGACATTTTCCTATGGCCGTCATGCTCCCTTCTGAAAATCACGCAATCTGCTCTTCCCGGCACAGGAGTGAGTGGTGGAAGCTGGCCTACCGCCTCCCTGGGGGAACGTAATTTCCTGTGAGGTCACCCCAGTTGTTATTGACAAGCAAGTGGAGGTGCCTCTGTGTGGGGCTGTGGCTGCCTTCAGAGCTGTCTTGGCCATGTGGCTACAATGAAAAGTACCATACCTTTGACAGCTAAGCAAGACAATATAAGACAGACCGTGTCCCAAACACCTTCAGGGCAGAGTGTGTGACTCCACGGCTCATCTCACAAGTATTAAGACTGTGTGACCCTGAGAGTAGAGTGTGTGTCAAATGTAGATTTGATGGAAAATAATTAGAATTTTAACCAAAATCTACATTCTTAGCCTCTACATCCACACATCAGCATCTACCTTTTTCTGTCACAAACATATTGAATTAACTTCATATGCAGCAGCTTGTTAAAATATAAGACCCAATCAAGATCATTCACAGATTTTATAATTCCAAGTTGCAAGAATAAAACCAACATGTCCAACTGAGCTAAATATATTCTTCATTTCAGGATAAAAAATAGAAGTCATAGATCTTGAGAGAATTAGATTTCAGTGTCTCATCTTACAGACACTGGCTTTAGGCTTCTTATGCCTCATATTAACCTACTGTAGGACAAAATTAGTTCATATTTAAATAAAAATATTTGTAATACCCACCTTGCATTGTGGTGTTTTTTTCATCTTGTTTTTGTGACTATAAAATGATACTGTCAATCTCTCCTTCTTGCGGAGATTAACTGCCTGATTTATACACCAAATGTGCTTCTTAAGTCTATTTTAATTTTTATGTGTACAGAGTAGATGTATTTGTGGGGTACATGGCATGTTTTGATTCAGGCATGCAATGCATAATAATCACGTCAGGGTAAGGGATATCTCTCCTCTCAAACATTTATCCCTTGAGTAACAAACAATCCGATCCCAATGTAAGTTACTTTAAAATTGACAAGTTATTGTTGACTATATCCATCCCGTTGTGCAAGCAAATAGGTCTTACTCAATCTTCTATTTTTTTTTTAATCCATTAACAATCCCCACCTCCTTCCTACACTCCTACTACCTTACACAGCTTCTGGTAACCATCCTACTCCCTATGTCCATGAGTTTAATTGTTTGGATTTTTAGATCCCACAAATAAGTGATCATGTGATGTTTGTCTTTCAGTGCCTGCCTTATTTCATTTAACAATGATCTCCAGCTCTAGCCATGTTGGTGCAAATGAGTGAATCTCATCATTTTTATGGCTGAAGAGTACTCCATTGTGTCTAAGTACCACATTTTCTTTATCCATTCATCTGTTGATGGACACTTAGGTTGCTTCCAAATCTTACCTATAGTGTACAGTGCTGCAATTTGAATTTCTTGTTCAGCTTTCTAGGACTATCCTCATTCTCTCTATCTGTGAGATTTAGACTCAGTGCTTTTTCCTCAAGGTAATTTAATGGGACATGCTATGGAAGAACAAATTACCGAAAAATGAATCCTACAGTTGCTACCCAGAAGAATTCTTTTAGGGGAATTTTAGAAATGGCAAATCCAATCCAACAAAACAAAGCAAAACTTTGTTGTCTCAACAAATCAAATCAATGACTGACCAAGATATTAAATTGAAGAACTGTTTCTGAAATTAGACAGTAGAGAAAATTAAACTTCCTTTTAAAGTAACTGATATGATTGTTTGAGAGAAAAAATATAAGTTTGTTTTAAAAAGGAAATACATCTTAAGGTATTTCTAAAATCCTTGTATGTGAACAACTTGGTAAAATCATGACTAGAAAAGTGAGCCACATTTTCCAGTCATGATTATCCATAAAATCAGAAACATTCACCAAAAGTTAATTACATGAAAAGTATCCTCTCAAGATTTTTATATAACATAGCCACGCATGTATTTTTGTAATTTCGTTCACATTTATATTACAGTTTCTGCAGATATCTTGAGCAGACTATCAGGGTTAAAATGTTTTTATTTCATATTCTATCAGCCTCTGTTCACCAAGCCTTTCCAGATCCCAGAGTCACACAAAGGAGTTCTTACATTTTAACCTAATATTTATAAGACCTTTAGCATAGAGTAAGATTCTACTATCGTATATACTTACTTAGGCTGCCAACGAGTTCCATGTTTGTGGTGTGAAGAGAGAGATCTTTGAGTTCTGTCTCTATGGGACCTTCATGGGCCATGTTTGGCTGATGGGCTTGTCTGTAAAATGGTGCTGGTCTGCCCCTAGTTCACCTGCTTCACTGGTGTAGAATTCAAGCGGCCTCACCTGAGAAGCCGGCTATCAGGCTTGGACATCAACCTGCTTAAACTAATTCTCTAAGTGTTTTCCATATATTTTCTCATAAATGTTCACAGAAACCCAATGAAGTGATCTGATCTGCATTTAAAAGGGGGCACGGAATAGTTCCAAGTCTCTTAGCTATGAAGGAAGAGCCAATATTCACACTCAGCTTGTTTGTCTTCCAAGTTCCTGCTCTTTCTAGCACACTACGCTGCACTCGAAAAATAATTGAGTGTGCTTCTTGATTTAGATATTGCTGACTTCTTAAAAAACTCATAAACATTGAGATAGATCTGCAAGAAACTCCTGAAATAATCTCAACCCAAGCAGTCTTGTTTTTAGAGTGCAGTTCTTTAAGGTTTTAGAGACCTGGGGCTTTCCTAAGTGCTCATGGAGGTGGTGTCTGAAGCAGCACAAAATCTCCAGTCTCTGGACTCTGTCCTGCATCACCCCTTTCTCACTGGAGCATGCAGCTTAATTATAAATATAGTTGAAGTTCGTGGATGCTTAAGCTCCACCCATCCACGTGACGCTGAATGTTAACTGCCACAGGTGGCAATGGACTGACGCTTCGGTTCCACAGCACCTGGCTGTAGGAAGATGCAGTGGGAAGTCTCACTCCGTTCACATGTTTTACTTTCCATCTCTAAGCTGACTGGAGT
Organism: Pongo pygmaeus; assembly: GCF_028885625.2. Classification (NCBI taxonomy): domain Eukaryota; kingdom Metazoa; phylum Chordata; class Mammalia; order Primates; family Hominidae; genus Pongo; species Pongo pygmaeus. The sequence goes on from NC_072380.2 coordinate 4,442,727, forward strand.
TTGGGGAGCCCTGCAGAGTCACATTGTGCAGAATCATGCTCCTATTATTTTATACCTACATTATCCTGTGGAGTAGTATTTACTTGGATGTCCTGGAGATAGAGCCACTTAAGCAAATTCTTGTGGCCTTAATACTCAGTTGAGATTACCTACAGTTACCTGCAAATATTTGGCTACAAATAACACCAAATAATCTGCCCGGAGTCACAAGTGTTTGAAGGATCAAAAGATCTGCTTATTATTCAAGATCTAATTCTCAAAATTAAAAGGTGTATTATCTGAATCTATATTACGTTCCCTTGAAAGCATTAGATTAGCAAAGACCAACAAAGTTTAAGTATGCATAAGTAACAATATATGGTCTAAGATTCCATAAATGAATTAATATGAAGTCTTGGGCACTTCATCAGTCCTAGACGTTTGGGGCAAATTTTCATTTCAGAACTGAATTATAAACGATATTCTTTTTAGTAATCTTAGCTGATATAGGTCTTATTGGTGCCATCCTATTTCATCTGTATTATATGGTTCACACTAATCAATCAAATCAATTAATCATCTATATCACCTTGTTACTGCTGTAAGGATTATTTTAATTAAGTAAATTAGCCATTTTATTAAACATGTTGCAAATTTCATTTATTTGAAATACTTTATATGAAATATATTGCTTTTATTAAACAAATTAAACAACTACTAAATTGAAAATGACCTTTTACTGCTGCCAAAAGTACCTTGGTAATCAATATGTTAAATATAATTATTCCAAATTAAAGAAATTGTGAAATATTAGTATACAACTTTGTGGGTTACTAACTTATTTCACCTAGGTTTATTACTTAATATTTAATAATGCAATGATTTTCATCTAACTTTTTCCTAACATTCTTATGTTTTCCTACTTTCTTCCATTTGACGAACAAGCTGAGATAGCTATATACATATATGCATACATTTGAAAATGTATATTTGAAGTATGAGTTTACTATCTGCTTAAAATATATATTTATTATAAACATACTTACATGTTTGTTTTAAGGTAAAGTAAAACAGCTTTGTAAGGCAAAATAGAAGTTGGTAGACGTGCATACTATGAAAATGTGTGCTTATTAAAGGCAGGATTTAAATTTAGTTAGGTTTTGAAATAAGTAAATAGAGAACACAAATCAGTTTTGTGTTACTAATGGAGAATCCTAAGCCTACAAATAGTGACTTTGAGAAGAGATATAAATTCAGGTGTGAAAATTAAAGGCACTAATACAGAAGGTAACTTCAAAAGATAGGATAGTGTAATGAGATCCCAAAAGATAATCAACTACACAACAGTTAACAAGCTTAATAAGGAGTAATAATATATGTTTAGTTTCCACACACGAATTAACATCCTGGCCTGCACACTTCACCAGCCTAGACATGGGGGTTATACACTTAATTTTCATAAGAGTTAAGAAGCTTAATATGTCTAAAATAGCAGTGATTAACAGTTTAAAACACTGTTTTGATGAGGATATTGGAAAAGAGGCACTCATTCTCTTAAAAGTGCAGTTTTGGTGTAAATTTCTTGCTAATTTGGACATTTCATTCAAGATTAATAATGTAGAAATCTTTCGATCCAGCAACCTAACTTCTGAAATATACCCTACCTGTGTACATGCACATATGCATATTTTATATATTAATAAGATGCTCACAGCATTGGTACTATAACTAGAAAAAAAATCAGCTGGAAAGTCTATTAACTGGGAAGAACGTAAATAAATCATTACATATTTACACGATTATACAATGAATGAGTCAGAGGATTGCTCTCTCACACCTATATCCAATTATCCCTTTTCCCCCAGCACAAAATAATTGTTCATCTTGTCATTTACTCACAAAAAAATCTATCTCAGCAACTGTTCTCATTTCCCTCTATAATTTTTATGCATATAAAGACATGTACAGATAACATTGCTGACATGCATATCTATATGTAATTTTGGAAGATGCAAAAGCAACTTTAGCATTTTCTCTGGAAAGATAGGTAGTAGCATGCAATGATAGGGAAGGAAAATTGAATGCATACATTTGTGCTGCTTGAGAATTTTATCATGTGAATGTATTATTTTACAAATTAAGTAATTCTGGCCGGGTGTGGTGGTTCATACCTGTAATCCCAGCATTTTGGGAGGCCAGTGTGAGCAGATCACCTGAGGTCAGGAGTTCAGGACCAGCCTGGCTAACATGCTGAAACCTCCTCTCTACTAAAAATACAAAAACTTAGCTGGCGGCGGTGGTGGTACATGCCTATAGTCCCAGCTACTTGGGAGACTGAGGCATGAGAATCACTTGAACCTGGGAGGCGGAGGTTGCAGTGAGCCGAGATCACGCCACTGCACTTCAGCCTGGATGACAGAGTGAGACTCTATCTCAAAAAAAAAATAAAAATAAAAATATTAATGAAAATATATGCATCTATTATCATTTTAAAATATACATTTTTTTTCCTAATAATTTGACTAGTTAATCAAAAGTTTTTCCTTTTTTTTTTTTTTTTTTAATAGATAGGGTCTCTGTCACCTAAGCTAGAGTGCAGTGGTACAACCTTGGTTCACTGCAGTCTCAACCTCCTGGGCTCAAGCAATCCTCCCACCTCAGCCTCTTGAGTAGCTGGGACTACCGGCCTGAGCACTACACTCAGCTTTTTTTTGGGTAGAGAGGGAGGTCTCACTCTGCAGTCTAGTCTTGTTTTAAACAGCTGGCCCCAAGCAATCCTCCTGTCTGAGCCTCCCAAAGTGCTGTAATTACAGGCATGAGCCACCTCACCTAGCTCCAGAAGTCATCTTTAAGATTACTTTCTTAAAATGAAATCAGTGAATGTTTTATTATGAGTTAGACACAAGGTACTTTAGAGAGAGAGAATGCATTATAAATAACTTTCAATTTTCATGTGCAAAACACAGAAGCAATTCAATACATATTTCATTTATGCAAACATTTTATGTTGAATATATTTGATAATGCTGAAGTTCTTCATCACCTAGGTATTTAACTTTGTTTCACAGAAAAATCACATTTTTTTCTAAAATATTTACAGGTGTCTTTCAAATGCCAATTAAAACGTTTGACGTACAGGAGATAAATGAAAATTTTTATTTAAATATTGCATTGCAGTCCATTTGACTGACTAATCTTGGGTGTATCACAAGATAAATCAAATAATAAGGTTCAATCAGACACTGAAGTTTAAGTGAGTAATAAAAGTGTGAACGAAAACTCAAGAAAGATCTGAGTTATTTTAAAGTACGCTGCTACAATCTTAGGAAATTCCTTTATAAATCTTATCAGCTTCTTACATAACCATTGTACTGAGAAAGTCAGGAGCCAAATGTTCCGAAAACCAAATAAAAAGTAAATTTGCCCTGAGTCATTTCTATGTCCCCCCCTTTTTTCTAAGAGATCTGGAAACCCATTTTTTTTTTCAAAACTGCTCAGTTTGAGTTGTAGAAACACGTGACTAAATGCTTATCTCCTCCCACTCTTATCTCCGGTCCTGATTCAGCAAAAACATCTGAAACGCAGCTTCAAATGCAGGCAAGGTGACAATCTCCTGACAAATCTTTATAGCAGACATGATGTCATATACAGTGCAGTGATGGCTGTATATAAATCTTTAAAATTTTGTTGTTATAACAGTAAAAGAAATATTAAAAGTTAGAAAACAAATGAATACAAAGCATAAGGTGGAAGTTCTCCTTCCAAATCTATCCCATTCCCACACGTTTGCCTGGAGTTTTCTACCGTTAACAAAGCCTACACCTTTCTAGTCCCTAGTGTATATATGAACATATACAGCCCAGTTCTATAAATACGTGTACTTATATGCTTATCTACAAGCATATTACATCTGTTATGTATATAAAAGATGTTATTCTTTATGTCTGTTTACCTCGAGAACCTCTCAAACCATATGCAACTAAAGAGATTTTATTTTGTTTCACTTATAGCTCTTCTCCAAATTGGCTAGAAAAACAGAAGCAAGCCCTCTGGATTGCTGTGGATTCCAGAATACTTTTAAAACTTGATTGACCTTCCCTTATTCAATGTCTCCGAAAAGGCAGTTCCCCAAAATGTATGTTTTTTGATATCGGAATCAGTGAATATTTTATATTTGTGTATAATCCAAAGGCAGTAATGGCCTATGATAACTTATGATTTTTAAAATTTGATTTCTAAAACTGAAATATGTAAGTTGCCTTTATTTGTATGATTTGAGATGGGACTGTAAATTAATGTGATTGCTTTTCAGTGAGCAGATGTATATGTTTATATAAATGATAGTTGTCCCTCAATGTAAGGTATCTGCAGCACCACACATATCTCCAAAAGAGTGTCATTGCTTTAACTCTTCCATCTCCCGAAAACACTATCTACTTTTAAGATTTTGATTGTAATTGAGCATATACAATTATTTGAAAAGAGTCAGAGGTATCTGCCTTTACTTTGAATATAAAAGGGCTGTAAAAAGTGGTAGCTGGTATAGCAACACTATCTTATTCCTCCTTTTAAATGTTAGAATTCTTACAGGGATATATTACTGAGTATACAAGAGGTGTTCAGTTTGTATTGTAATTAATGTGTTCTAAGATGGTTAATGTCAAATCATCAGCATCAATCTTTCTTTGCAAAAGTTTTGTATTCACTAGAAAATAAACTTTATTTTAGACGAAGTCTACCAACAATATGCATACACACTGGTCTTTGAAACAATAGCTTTGATAACAAAGGCAACAAAACACAATTCCAAGAAAATTGCAACAATCATTATTCATTATTCAACGACATTGAATTGTATGATGCAATCAGGGTTTATCTTTTTATCTTATGTGTTTATATGCCACATATATTAGCACAGGAACACAGTGGAGAATATCACAAAAGAAATGTCAGCCATGTGTGGCTCAACACACATGAAGAATATGCATTTGCTTAAAGAAAATTTTGCATTCAAAGAATGTACTGGAACAGCTATGCTGTTCACGTGCAGTTAAAGAAATAGCATTTATACCATTCAATCCTGCAATTCTGAACAAGATTCTCACAGCAGTTGGCTAAAGATAATCCAAAATATGAACAGTTTTATCAAACTATAAACAAATTGTATCTCTACCAAGTGTGATCTGTGTCATGTCCAGAAAATCCCTTATATGGTGATAACAGTGTTAGTTACAAACTTCTGGGTAACAAAGTTGACATATGAAAACAGTCAACTATGTGTTCAGTTCATGATATCTACAGGAATCCTCATAAGAAATGTGTACATATACATGCATATATTCGTGTGTGATATAATTACCTGTGATATGAGGTGAAAATGTACAAATGGAATAAGAATGATGAGAGGTTAAGGAAGGAAAACACACACTACCTCTGAGAAGAGTAAGATAGAGGTGGCCTGGCACGGTGGCTCATGCCTGTAATCCCAGCACTTTGGGAGGTCGAGGCAGGTGGATCACTTGAGATCAGGAGTTTGAGACCAGTCTGGCCAACACGGCAAAACCCTGTCCCTACTAAAAATACAAAAACTAGCCAGGCATGGTGGCGCACACCTGTAATCCCAGCTACTTGGGAGGCTGAGGCAGGAGAATCACTTGAACCTAGGAGGTGGAAGTTGCAGTGAACTGAGATCGTGCCACTGCACTCCAGCCTGGGCAACAGAGCAAGACTCCATCACACACACACACACACACACACACACACACACACAAACAGAGGTTCTTGGAGTAGGTCATGCTGAATGTGGTGCTCGAATATGGGCAACTTTCGGATCAATAGCATGTGAGAAAACCACCTGCAGAAGACATAAGCAGTCAAATTCAATTATGATACATTTTTACAGACAAGTTTTTTTAGCCACAGAGAACAATAGCATCCATCTTTTAGGGGTTTTCTAAGAATTAAAGCAGCTCCAGAACATGAAATGCTGAGCATTCTGCACAAGGGATAGATGCCATCTGTAAACATGGTTATTATTAAGGGCATGATTGTAATTGTGATGACATGTTGAAAACATCAAAAAGCAGGGTCACTCTAAGCACAGGTGCATGAAGGAAAATAATGAGGTAAAATGATATGAATATGTCTACCTAATTTTCCCTGATTTGACTAAGAACATATCATTCCAGATAATCAGATTCTTGTAACCTCAGCCACAAGCCTTCAGGTGCAAATGACAACCAAGAGGACTCCTGCTGCAGCCAAGGTAATTCATTGTTCAGACTCTGATCTTCTCCAGGTCTTACATATTTGCTCCCTTCTTCATTTACATAAAATAACTGGAAAATCTCCACTGTGTTAAAGAAATGTTATTTCCCTTCTCTTGCATTTGATTTTCAGGTGTTAAAATGAAAACCTATACTCATATTGAAGCCACTGCACATTTATGCACTCACAAAATTACATGTTTAACATGTTACTTCTGTGAACAACAAAAAAGTATGACTGGATAGTAGATACAATATTGTTTTAAGGTTGGGTGATGGTGCTAGAAGAATCTGACACCTTTTTTTTTTTAATGTGCAGAATCCTGGTTAAGACTACTTTCTTCATTGTTTGAGAATTATTTTTCTCTTGTTCTCTTTCTAGCCATATGTTCTGTCATTACCTATGACATTCCGTTAGTTATATCTGCCTCATTAAATCAACCATTTTCTGTACACTTTAGAATTGTATGAAGTCTTTTCCTTAATATCTCATTTGTTGAGGAGTTGAACAAATTCTATGCTTTTGGATAATTCTAATACTATTTCTTACTGCACCAAATAGTCTTTCAAAATTTATACCCTCCAGTGAGTCACTTAAGAAAGTCAAAGTCTTTGCTTTCATAAAGCCAATTTTATACTTCATTGGTTTTGTTTTCATTTGGGTAGCTTGTGTGATAAAAGTGGATTCAATGAATTGAAATAATATGCTGGTGTTTAAAAAAGAACTGTGTGTTCACAGTCGAACTAGGCCAGGCCTGTATTCCTAGGACAGTAAGGTTACTGAAGCCACTAGAGAACATTACATTGTCACTTTCCCACATCTTGGAAAGAATTTCTATTTGGGGGCATAACATTGCATTTAGTATCCAATAACAGACCGTACTGAGAATCCTAAGAAATCACAGAAATGTGTCAGAAATAGATGATTAACGAGAATGTTTAAATTGCCTACTTAGTAATTAACATCTTCAACGCAGAAGTGTTCTCCCGCTGGAGTAGGGCACAAGAGGAGAGGGCGTGGATGCAGGGACGTGACCTGGGCCTTTCAGCTGGTCAGAGAGAAAGTCTTTGGGTGTTGAGGTAGATGAAAGGATGGCAACAATGTCAGTGCCTCTTCCCTGGCAGCACCGTGACTCCGTGCCAACTCTTAGGAACCTGACACAGCCCAAGAAGAGGAGGCGAAGCTATTTCACAGGCTGAAGGGCCCCGTGTTCACTGTAGAGAGCAAGTTGTGATTTTGTTGTTGTTACATTCATTACATACCTGAGTTTCAAACTGAAACCCATACTTCATAAATGAGGCATCAAAAGAAACAAAAGACATTTTGTTCTTTCCACAATCATCTATTTCTAGGATACCTTTGGGACAGAAGACCACTTGAAGAGTGGCCCCGGCTGGGAGTGGTGGCTCCTGCCTGTAATCCTGCTTCTTTGGGAGCCCAAGGTGGGTGGATCACTTGAGCCCAGGAGTTTGAAACCAGCCTGGGCAACATGGCAGAACCCCAACTCCATAAAAACAAACAAACAAACACACAAACAAAAGTAGCCATGGGCGGTAGTGCACACCTGTAGTCCCAGCTACTCAGGAGGCTGAGGTGGGAGGATCACCTGAACTTGGGAGACTGAGGCTGCAGGGATCCGTGATCAGGCCACTGCACTCCAGCCTGGGCAGCAGAATGAGACCCTGGTTCTGTTTTGTTTTGTTTTGTTGTGGGGAAGATGGAGTCTCATTCTGTCACCCAGGCTGCAGTGCAGCAGCACGATCTCAGCTCACTGCAACCTCTGCCTCCTAGGTTCAAGCCATTCTCTGCCTCAGTCTCCTGAGTAGCTGGGATTACACGTGCTCACCACCATGCCCAGTTTTGGTTTTTTGTTTTTTTTTTTTTTTTTTTTTTTTTTTTTGTATTTTTAGTAGAAATGAGGTTTCTCCATCTTGGCCAGACTGATCTTGAACTCCTGACCTTGTGATCCACCCGCCTTGGCCTCCCAATGTTCTGGGATTACAGGCATGAGCCATTGTGCCTGGCGGAGACCATGTTTATTTAAAAGAAAATAGATTGGCCCTACGAGAACACCAGGAGATGATGGGGTGGAGTGGTAAGAAAGGGTTGCATGGAAGGGATTGTGGATTTAACCAAAAGGATCATCAGCCTGTGTCAGGGCTCGGAGCATAACCTCAGTTATAACAGTGTTTCTTTGGGAAAAGGTACTTACTTTAAATATACATTTGAAAAGAGAATGTTCAAGACAAACAACATTTTAATAAATTATTGATCCCATGTTATTTCCCAATTATTATGGATAAGGGAAAACAAATATACATGACAAAGTTCTTGCCTGATGGATGGTTACATTATAGCAGGTTAGATACAACTAAAGCAAATGAAAGGTTGAGGCAGACCGTGATCATTATTATCGCAATGAATTATCAGAATGTGGTCATTCAAAATGCTATACTAGTTAAGAGGAAATAGAAATACCTTTCAGCTCCTTGAATGATTGGGAAAGGAAGCCTGAAGTGGATGGTATTCGTCTCGACCCAGAGGAAGGAGTAAAATTTATATTATTCATAGACAGTAAACAAAATCCTTAAATCTAAGATCTGGATGTTCTTTGGAGAGGCTCTAATCCAAATCCCTCACTCTACAGATAAGAAAACAGAGTAACACTACAAATACCAACGCTCTGTCAACAGAAAACGCTTTCATATAATACGTTCCACTTGACTAAGCTTGTTCAAAGTCGACAGGTTTACGGAAAAGGAAGGAATAGTTTCCACATTCTCCTGGGACCTCTTGTTTTAGAAACTGCACTCATAGTTCATAAAACCAAAATTAAGTCTCCAAATTAAGATTTAAGACTCTTTTGCAGTTATGTATCAAGTGTTATAAAAGGAGAAGAAAATAAACGAACACAACTAAGAAGTCACAAGGTTTCAAAGATTTAAGAGATAAAGGTAAACAAAAGTAGAGGAGGCTCGACTAATGTACAATTTTACTGTTCAATTACTCATCTTTCATGGAAATGAAGATAATTACCACACTCACCATATTATTTAAAAGGCAATGCTAATAGTACCAAAAATAATCTTGGAAATTTTTGGCAGGGGCAGGTGGTAAAACTGAAAAAGCAAAGTGTTTCCGCATGAGCTTTCCTGGAATATCAGCCCTAAACTTAGCTGTCCAGTGGAAATTCTGTTCCCTTCTCCCTAAACTTAGCTGTCCAGTGGAAATTCTGTTCCCTTCTCTGTGTTCTCTCTCACTTCCTAGTTCTCACTTTTACCAATGTGTATCGCTCATATCACCTAAAGGTGAACATATAACCCTAATGTCTATTTATAAAAGTTTTTTAACATTTAAAATATTTTTCATCTTCATTCAGGTGAAGGACTCAAAAGCCCATTTAACAAAGCATTTCCAAATATAGTTATAACACAAAAAAGGGTACATTTTGTTTGCCGATCTAGGAGGATTTTTAATTTAAAAAGCATTCTGCAGTAACTCAATTAACAGGGAATAAAACCTGCCACTTGTCCAACTCCTACTTTCAGTAACCCTGTGTGCCCTGATCCAGATTGGAAGAAATTTTCACCCTGGAGCTATTTTCCATTAAATACTTTTCCAGACAACAGCAGAAAGGAAGCTCAGTCATTTTAAGTTCAGATTAGTACATAAGTTTACATAAATCATGGGAACATCCTTTGAAATCTAACATTTTTCCTTTCCTGTATTGTGCAATTTTAAAGTCTTAGTATCAGTCAATTAATAAATGTAATGTTGGGAAAATATAATTTATTCACCAGCATATGTCAACATCTGACTTTCTTCTCAGTAGGAAAGGTCATAGTATCTTTTTCGGCCTTGCCCATTTCATCTTAATTTCACTTTTCAATTTTTCTGAGTGACATCATGACAACCATGTTTAAGGCTTTAAATGATGTCATCTGCAGAAGGAGACAGAAACCAAATTCTGGGACAGTGTAAGAGGTAATTTCTCCATCTTCTTTCTGATGTGTGTCCAATTCTTTTATTCATGGAGTAAACACACACATGCACACATATTTCATCTATTAAGTTCAAAATTTCCAGATAAATTACTAGTTTACCTGTTTCTCTTCTGGATCCTAAGGTACAAATGGATAGTAGTCAATATTATTTATTACTTGTGTACCTTTAGCCTAATTTATGGTTCTTGAGTAAAAGGCCCACAGAAGGATGCTATAAACCTGTTTCTAAGGAGATGAATAGCTTAAGAGATTTGCAAAAATAAAACAAGCTAATGAAGTCTATTTAGACTTTGCAAATATTTAGCAGCATAGATCACTCAAAAGCAAGTACATTCTTCTACAATACAGTTTTACTTCTATTTTCCCAGAATACGCTTATTCACACTCAGGTTGTAACTACTGAAAGGAAACTCAGAAATGTTTTACCAGGAGGAGATGAAAAGACTCAAATGAGCATCTGTCTTCATTGGTTTTAAGCCTCCCCCTCTCATTTTTTCCAGAATGATTCTGGTGTATAACATAAGAGATGCTGTGGCTATGTTTAGAATAGCCGTGTAGAAGTTCATATTTTTCCCCAATTTTTGTTGATAATTCAGTTATTAAAACCATCATCCTTCAGTGTAATATGAACTGAGTTACTTGTGATTTTTTGTCTTTAGGCTGTGTCTTGTGAGTCACAGGAAGTTGGATCCCAATGGACTCATCTAATTATTTAGCCATTCCCATAATAGAGGTAATCAATATTCATTGCTGTAGCCAGAATACATCTTGGAGCAATCCACATAAATCATGAACTTAATCAGCATGAGAGAAACGGGATGGGAAGAGAGGGAGAGGGAGTGTGGGGAAGAAATGGAAGAATAGGGTGGGGTATAGAAAGAGAAACAATGGTGGCAAGCAGTTGGGAGCAGCTATGTTTGGGCATTTTTACATAATTGAGCCCTGCAAGCTTCCCCTCCTACATTCCCTATCTCGGTAAATGACTTCATCCTCACCCAGTTTCTTTACTTAGAAATCTCAACCTCCATAACATATGTATAAAACCTGGGCACCATGCCCGATACATAGAAGATGCTCAATTTTGCTCTTTTTCTTGCCTGTTTTTCCAGATTCTGCCTTTCACTGGCCCTGTCCTAGCCCTCTCTCCTGCTGTGGCCTGGGTGTCCTGTCCTTGATGACTGGGTTCCATTTTCCCCCAGACCAAGGACTCCCTTTGTCCTATCTCGCTTCTGTTCAATTTATCCTGTACACCAGCACTTCCTTGCCCATTGTTTTCCAAATTACAACCCCCAAAATGGTTGATATGGAGTAAAACAGAACTAGGCAACAATTAAAAAGTTACTGAGTACCTACGTGTGAGGGAGACTAAGATGATAGCAAAGAGACAGTGTCTGATCTTCAGGAGCACACAATATGGGAGAAAGCAGTGCACTGTTTGCTGCAACTCAGAATATTTGTTGTTTGGTTTTTTCAAAGATACTTAGTAGCCGGGCATGGTGGCTCACACGTGTAATCCCAGCACTTTGGAAGGCTGAGGCAGGCGGATCACCAGATCAAGAAATGGAGACCATCTTAGCCAACATGGTGAAACCCCATCTCTACTAAAAATACAAAATTTACAAAAATTATCTGGGTGTGGTGGTGCGGGCCTGTAGTCCCAGCTACTTGGGAGGCTGAGGCAGGGGAATCACTTGAACCCGGGATGCAGAGGTTGCAGCCCAGATGGCACCACTGCACTCCAGCCTGGTGACACAGTGAGACTCAGTCTCCTAAGAAAAAAAAAAAAGTAGTACTTTGATGCAGTATCCACTGTCTTGCACTGTATCCAATGTATAACACATCAGAGAGTTTTAATAAATGTCAAACATTTAACAGAAAAAAAAAACAGTGGTCTCTTCACAAATTGAAAGCAAGTTTTGTATTTTCATTTTGCTTTCATTTACGAGAGGCATAAACATACTCTACCTGTGAGTAAGAGCAGTGGATGTGAGAAGAATTCTTAATATTCTTCCAACCAGATTGTGCAAATATAAAAATTAAAATTAAATCATGGAGAGGAAAAGGCCAATATAAGAACCCATACAACTAAGATCTACAGTAACGTATTATATTTGGGTACTGAATTGAGAACTATGCTTTCCGTTGACAAACGCGGGTCAGGGAGGAGGGGGTGGTGTGGAAAGAAATGGCGTTAAGTGAATTCTGCACTGCTCATTCAGTACGTCAGTCACGCACTTTGGGAGGCCAAGGCAGGAGGATTACTTCTGAGTTCAAGAGCTCCAGACCAGCCTGGGCAACACAGCAAGACCCTGTCTCCATCAAAAATAAAATAAAAATGCCCAGGTGTGACAAGGCATGTGCCTGTAGTCTCAGCTACGCCAGAGGCTAAGGAGGAAAAATGGCTTGAGCCCAAGAGGTTGAGGTGGCAGTGATCCAACCAATCATGGCACCATGATCCAACCACTGCATCACTCCAGACTGGGCGACAAATCAAGACCCTGTCTCAAAATAAGGCAATCACAAGTGTTTATTGAACATAATTATTGAGCATGTGCTATGATCAGGGTTTCCACACTGAAAAAGTGGTCAGAAAAGCTTCTCACCCTCATTAAGTCCCACTCCCCTAAAGCTTACCAGTAGAGAAATATTAAACAAATTTACTTATGACAAAAATGCCAGAGACAGTGACTCTGAAAAGTAAAAGGGTCAGCGATAGAGTGAAGACAAAGAAAGCATTAAAAAGACGACCATTTTAGAGGTTATGCCAAAGATGGAATCTTCTAGAAGGTAATGTTAGGATACATTCCTTAGTGAATTGAGTTCACTGATGAACATGAAATATCAGTTCTTCCAGGTAAAGCTTTTTAAAATTATAACAAATTATACGAACAAGGCATTGAATGATGCAGATACAGCCATCAGCAGGATTTCAGCAGGATCCACAATGCCATCTTAAAGGATGGGATCTTACCACAGTGAGTTTTGTTTATGTAATTCATTCATTTATGCTTTCCCTTTCATACCTCATGTGTTCTTTTTTCTTCCACACTAAAATGATACCTTCCCAGAGATGTATAATTTGATGTATATTATATATAATATGTAAATATATAATATATTCTTTGATAAACATATAATTTGATATATATATATAACGAAACATTATCTTTAGGCAGCCTGCCTTCCCAGAGGGGTGGAAGAAGAAGATTAGGGGCCAGAATGATCTCCTCTGCTTTCTTCAGAAATTTAGGGCAGTGTGATGCATCCAAAGCTCTGTACAAAGACGAGCTTTCATTGTGCTTGGATCATTGCGCTTGGGAGTTTCCATGCCTCTTCCTTCTCTTTGCTTAGTGCAGGTTTCTGCTTTATATCAGTTTGACTGCCTGAGACTGATTCCAACAACCCAAACTGAATGCCTGAGCTCCTCCTTGTTGAAGTCGCTGCTTGGTCCCTTCTCTTCATCTGTGTAATATTTTATTTCAGGGTTTCTGCACATCACAGAGACCATCTAAAGTAATCTCATTTGCAGTTGGGAACAAATTGCTTCTTATGGATGACTTGTCTTAACAACTGTATTTAGGTGAATTATTTCAACAGTTTTTGACAGCAGTGGCTCTAAACAAATTCCACTAAAGGTGACAATACAATACACAGGCATAGCCTCGAGGGCTTGGGGTTCAGAGGTTCGTGTTCTTACATGGCGATTCTTGGCAAATAAGGCATTAATCCTGTCAGGCATTACCCATTCATATTAGAGCAAACCATTACCTGCTAACTACAGCTTTAATTTTTAGTTCATTAACTCAACAATTATGAAAATAATTCAGTTTTCCCAATCATTTTTATCAAGTAAAGAATATTAAACGTCAGAAAACCGGTAACAAAAAAGATAATAGCTTATGTGAAGTGCACAATGAAAAATTCTTGAGTTAAACATATTATAACGTTGCATATTTTCTCCAGAAATAAAGTCTAAATCCTGATACTCTCAATTACATTTAAATAAACACACACACACACACACACACACACACACACACACAGGTTATTCATCTTTCAACATATCATCCAACAACATAAATCCAATAAAGTTTGTTGGATTAATAACAAAAATCCCCAAGTCCTCAGTATCAGGTGAAAAAATTGAAGGCAAAATGAGAAGGTGATATAGAAGGCCGACTGTGAAACAAATTAAGTAGAGAAGCAACGATGGACACAGTGGTAACAGCCTTTTTATTTTAATTAAATAGCATTGATTTTTCAATTTAAGCTTTTGTTTCTGGAGTTGCAGACACTTTCTCACAATCCTCTGAAGAATACAATTTAAGGGAGAACTTAGATTTTCAAACATGTTGTGCTAGGACCATGAATGGTGATAAGCTCTCCTGGGCCGATAGAGAGGGAGCCAATGATTCGGAATTCCTTGGACACATTTGTCACCAATTTGAGGCAAATATGGAGCAAGCCCGTTCCCCCCTCCACCCCAACACAGACACACACAGACACAGACACACACACATACAGACACACACATGCACACAGCACCTCCTAGCCGTACCTAATGTAACCAAAACATGAATTTACACTCCCACTGGCAATCAACTATCCCCATGAATTTAGACTCCCACTGGGAACCAACTGCCCCAGTCTGCTGGGATTGGGGGTCTCCTGGGCACAGAACTTGGTGCTGAAGTCAGGAGATTCCCAGAGGACACTGGACAGTTAGTCACCCGTGTGTTGGTGCAGCAGCAAGAATGGTGATGTGCGGTCTGGCTGAATTGAAAGCCATGCATCCTTCAGGCCTTCTTGCATCAGATTCCTGCAGAGAACACAGCCAAGAGCGTAACTTGGGCCACATGACTGGCTTATATCGCTTTAACAATTGAACTGCTGTGAATCGACAGCACAGTGCTGAGAAATGTAAAGAACTCTAGCCCCCGACACCTGCAGGTCCCACAGCCTACAGACCATGCCTGCTTGGTTATGCAAAGGCATCACAAACTCATCGAGTCCACAGCGGGTTTAACTACCCCCAAACCTAATTCTGGGTCCATTTGAATGACTGCCTCAGCTTTCACCCAGGTTCCCAAACAAGATTCTGCATTTTTTGTTTTGTTTTTGTTGAGACAGAGTCTCGCTCTGTCTCCCAGGCTGGAGTGCAGTGGCATGATCTCGGCTCACTGCAAGCTCCACCTCCCGGGTTCACGCCATTCTCCTGCCTCAGCCTCCCGAGTAGCTGGAACTACAGGCACCCGCCACCACGCCCAGCTAATTTTTTGTAGTTTTTAGTAGAGACGGGGTTTCATTGTGTTAGCCAGGATGGTCTCTATCTCCTGACCTCGTGATCCGCCTGCCTCGGCCTCCCCAAGTGCTGGGATTACAGGCGTGAGCCACCATGCCCAGCCTGCAATCCATTCTTGATTCTTCCTACTCTGTGAGCAGATTCAGTGTATTACCAGTTCCTATTCCATTCTGCATTAAAACTCCACATCTCCTTATCTGTCCCCAACACTGCCACCCTCCTTACAGTGCTTACCGCCTCTCACGGCCTAACTGGACTCCTGACTTCAGTGGACATCAGGCGCAGCCTCTTCTACTGCATCCTTGTTGTTAGACATACAGCTTCATCTTACTTTTCTTCTCCAAACACATACCTCTTGATTTTCAAAATTTGGCTCTGGTATGCCTCTAGATCTTCTTTGGATACCCTACCCTAGTCTGGCTACAACCCCGTTTGAGTATAAACTCTTCAAGTACTTTGTTCCCCTAGTAACATATATACTCCTTGGAAGCAATGAAAAAGTGTTGTCTCTGATTTCTAATACAGAGCACCTTTGCACAGAGTAGACCCAATGCAGCACTTATTTAGGGCTGGCTGGGGAATGAGGGCATAGCAGAAGGAAGCTGATAAAGAGACTAAGGCTTCAGTGCAGCCTTCCAGGTCCTATTATCTTAACATGTTCTCTACATAGCAGCTAATCAACCAGAAACTTTCAGTAAGTAAATGGATAAAACTATACTCCTTTAGAAAAGAAGAATGTCTGAAATAGCCATTCTAAATGCACTTAAGCTACAACTAGAGGTGAAAATTATCCCAACCATAAGAAGAGCAAAGGTTTTTTCCCACATTTTAGTTTAAAGAAACTAAATCTAAAGGGGTTCCTGTGATGAAACTATAGAAATTGAAGTCTTACAAACAGATCTCTCTCCAGACTCATGAAGTTTCTGAACGTTGTTTCTTCATGGACCTGTGATGGCAGAGTTAGGAGAAGGGCTCCTGTGTTTTGCTATCCCGGTGTGTCACTCTGCTGTCATCAACACAATATCACCATGTTTAGGCTGTGAAACTTCCTGCTATACAGGAATTTTTTCTTAAGGTCTGACACGTAATAAAGGATGACGGATATCAAAGAGGATTTGGACAACAGCCAAAAGGAAAATGTTATTTCAGAATTAAAGATGCAACAAAAGCTATGACTCTCTTTATCTTACTCTGAAATACTTCTCTAAAATATTTGTTGGCCTTTTCACCAGGTTAAAAAAATAGGAGAAGGAGAGCTTCATAGTGGACTCTTGCATCAATTAGCAAAGAAGATGATCAAAAATCCATGTAACAAGCAAACTAAGTGACACTCAGAAGCTGGAAAACTGGTCAACTCTGAGTACATTTTACACACAGCTGTCATGTGTATCATTAGGAGGCAAATGATGGAGAAATGATACAAGCACAGAGCCACCTTGCTTGACAGCACATCTAAGAATAGAGGAAGCCGGTTTCCATTTGTCTTTGCAGCTGGACCAGAAACACAGCATGGGCCTCACTTTATAGAATATGACCTCCTGCTTGTGAGATCATATGGACAAATTTAATTGTGAATTTTTAAATCATCTTATTTTCTCTTTCAGGAGGAAAAACATAAAATGCAATTGAGGCCAGGTACAGTGGCTCACCCTTGTAATCTCAGCACTTTGGGAGGCCGAAGCAGGTGGACCACCAGAGGTCAGGAGTCCAAGACCAGCCTGGCCAACATGGTGAAACCCCGTCTCTACTAAAAATACAAAAATTAGCTGGATGTGGTGGCATGTGCCTGGAATCCCAGCTACTCAGGAGGCTGAGGCAAGATAATTGATCGTGCCACTGCAATCCAGCCTGGGTGACAAAGTGAGACTCCATCTCAAAAAAAAAAAAATGCAGTTAATATATTAGAAGACAAACAAATTATTATCTTATCCTTAACACAGTCCATTATCCTTTTCAAGTTCTTCAATACTATCATTGACAAAAAAAAAAAAAAAAAAACTTTGAAAGTATGTACTGCACACTTAAAATAAGGACATTATGCCAAATGCTGAGAGGGTTAACAGAGTGTGGTCCCTGTCTTTTGGAAAGAGCATGACACAAACTTTATTACAGGTTTCTAAAGCCTGGGCCAATTGGTTCAGAAAATATGCTTTAAAGTACAAAGTGTGTAAGAGAAAAGATGTTAACAGATCTAAAAGCTGAAGACAATTTGTAATAAAAACAGCAATAATAAAAAAAATTAGTCATAGAGTAGGAACACTTTAGTAAAAATACTGTGTCACTAACCAAATAGCTAGATATCAAAGACAAGATACTGACTTGTTAGAAAAACAAATATTTTTGGTTTGTTATTAAGAGTATTCTTAACAAAAATCACCAACAGACGGGGAATAGTCTTTGGAAAATTGTAGGTTCTAAGTAAATGTTTAGTGTTGGCACTTTAGTAGTGACACCACTTTGGGTAGAACTGAAAACATCACTGTCTTCTCACAAACATGGCTGTAGGGATAGAAGAGTAGAGGCGATATTAAACATATTTAATCATCAGTATGGCAGAGAGACCCTCCAACCAAGCATCTGATCTGATGGATGCTGGCCCTGGTGGAAGAAACAGGCGTCTGGACCCCCTGCTGCATCAGTCCTTACTGTCTAGTTGCTAGATCCTGGGGAGAAGACCCGTCTGATAAACTATGAGGTAAGCTGAAGAAGCCACCTGTGAAGGCTGGGCCAGTGGGTACCTGCAGGACCCATCCTGACCAAGCCTGGCCCTAGGCACTGGCTTCAAAGGGAGAACACACCTGTATTTGAAGCCAGTTTCCACCCACCAACTGTTTATCCTGAGCATGACAATTCCTCTGATTTACAAGAGATTTTGATGTGTGTTTTTTTTTAAAAAAAAAAGAAAAAAGAAAGAAAAGAAAATCAGTGTTAATCCCTGATTCCTGGAGCGTCTCAGAGAATTAAGCCCCATACCAGGTGTGTCTGGCACAGAGAAAAATAAAATGACTACCGATATATTTCTTACTGTGAAAGAGTTATTCCTATACCTTTTGATACCATGATTTGGGTTTTACGGACCTAGATGTGAAATGTGCCCTGTTAAACACATGTGGAGGGAAGATGGGAATTCATCTTTCCCATTCTCAACCAAGTGGTTTTACCTGTTTGCCCATCTTGCTTACATATCTCATTTGAATTGGATCTTACTAAGACTACTTTTGAATTTGGGGAGTGCTTGGGAAACCAGAGTGGGGCTTGGGGAGGAAGAAGTGATTGGGGCTTCCTGAGGTCTGGAAGGGGAGGGAGATGTTTACTAAATTCAGGGGAGTGACAGGGAAAAAGCAAACATAATGCATTGAAAAGTATTGCTTATTTGAAAAGATTAACTGTAGTTTTCTGTAAGAAATGATCATCTGGAGTTGCCCATGTAATTAAGAAAATTTGAATTATATACTAGATGGGCCTGTTAATAATTTATTGTCTCTCAGTTTCAAATCCACCCTACGTTGCTACTTTATCATAATGGAGCCAGTCATCATAAATATTTTCAAATGGCATGATGTTAAGCTTAGACAGTAAAGGGCACTAGAGGGTCACCTGGGAGAGGCAGCTTCCCTTCCTGGTCTTCATGTGCTCCTCTGCCTGGGATCCAGCAGCATAGGACCCCTCTTCACTGGCTGTTTCTCCCAAGTCCCTCTTAGCTGGCTTCTCACCACCTGAGCACCCTTGCAGACAGCTTTGCAGTGACTTCCCAGGCTTGGCATCTCCCCTTGGACAGCTTGATGCAGCACCATAGTGAACTTGTCCATTTTCCTATACACCATGGGGCAGAGTCTATGTATCTCAACCCCTGGAGAAGAACCCAGATGTGCTTCTTTGGTTGGTGGCACTTAACCTGAGAAGTAGTGACTTCTCCCTGTATCTGGTATTCCTCTGTTCTTTAAAATTCCTTTTACCCCTTAGGTACACGATCCTTCATGTTTTTAACTTCTTATATAATTAATATTTCTTTATATGAAACTTTCTGTGTTTAAACTACTTTATGGTTTTGCTGTCTTGAGTGGATGCTAATTAATACACTAAATATCAAAACGGTACTAATCACCTTGGAAAGAAATATGGAACTTATAATGATCAGTCAGACTTAAATGGTTGCAGAGTAACCATAAAAAATGAGACTCAATGAGAAATTTCTCTTTTGTGTGTGTACAAGGGGTTGAATAGCTGAATATCAGTAATCATAATGAAATTAATTTAGAGAGCTATAAATAGTTATTACAACTTTATGGGGATTATTGATAGTGATTTTTATCGGTTGGTTTCTAAAACAATCTGAAGTTAAAATTATATATAACTACTATTGCTAAGCATGCATATTATGAGAAATAGATGAAAATTCTGTATAGTGCGAAATATAGATATATATTTTCTTAATGTTAACTGTTGTTCTTTAAGAGACATTATAAGATAACAGTAAATACGAGAAAAAAAAAAAGGAGAGAAAAATCATCACCCACACCTCAGCAGCAAAATCAATGAGAATATACTTTGTATTCTCAAAGGTCCTTGTCTGAAACTAACCAAAACTGCAGCAAAATAATTAGATAATTTTATTTCTTTATTAGTGGGAATAATATTCTCCTTTTTCTACTTACAAAAA
Source organism: Pongo pygmaeus (assembly GCF_028885625.2). Lineage (NCBI taxonomy): Eukaryota > Metazoa > Chordata > Mammalia > Primates > Hominidae > Pongo > Pongo pygmaeus. Next base: position 4,462,939 of record NC_072380.2, read on the forward strand.
CATTTTATGCATTGAATAAGATAATGGGTTAGGAATATTTAATTTTTTTTAACAACTTTTCAATTGGATCCAAAGACCCACTTTCAGAATTGAGGCAAGCGTAGCACTGAATACTCACTCTACAGCGAAACAAGGACAATGGGTGGACAGTGTATTAAAAATATTAAAGTTTCTGGAAGTGCCTTAAGCTTGTAAACCAATGAGGAAACATCTAACCAAGAACATCTCAGTGAGAATTAATGTTTGTGTAGCTTGGGCCACAGCCTGCTTTCTTTGCCTTCTCTCCAATCTGGGTGAGTATGGCCAGGAAAACTAGATTCTCTCTACCTGCAGATTCCAGCCAGAGCACGCTTCTAACCAGGAGGGTCAGGCCACCATCCTTTCTCATCCTCACAAGCTTTGTAGGCAGAGGGTAAATTGCAGCTGAGTTTGGCCAACAGGCCATGTCGGCTTTCAAGTTCCACCTATGTAGGAGGTACAGGAGGCTCAACTCCAGAATAGAAGGTCAAAATGCTGCAGTTCCTGTCACTTGTGCACCAGATGGCATATAAGGTGAAGGTTCTGTGCCACCAGGAGCAAACCAAGATAATCAAGCTCTCACCTCAGACCCGTGGTTTACTCATGAAACAAGAATGTCAGTCCAGCAGAAGCTGAGAGTGTCTCTGCCCCATGTCTGGAGCAGTGGCTCAAAGATTTTTCCCAAGAGGAGACACAGAGGGCAAGAAATTCAAATCCAAGGTTGCTCTAAAAAATAAATGGAAATTGTGGAGATAAGCAATTTAGAAGAGCCCGGTGGTTTCATGAGAGCTGCAGGCTAATCCATGGAATGGCTAGTCTATGATAATAAGGGAAAGAGAAGAAGATCTCATTGGGGGTTAGAACAAACCTCAAAGCCTGGCCTCAAAAATATCTCCTGCGAGAGTGTGGACATATCATAAGAAAATGGAGCCCAGAGCAAGGTCAAAAATAATGAAGCAATCAGGTGGAAATTTATTAGTGATTCAGCCTCCAGCCTCCAGAACTATGAGAAAAATTAAGTTTTGCTCTTTAAAGCCATACAATTTGTGGTATTTTGTTTCACTGGGCCTAGATAACTAAAGCACGCCCCTAGCAGAGCCTCAAAATATATAAAACAACCTGACAAAATTGCGAGCCAAATAAACAAACAATAATGATTGTTCTGCTCATTTTCATAGAGGAAGAGAACAATCTAGCCAAAATGACCATGAGACTAGACAACCAAAATACTATAAACTGGAATTAACAGACATCTACAGAACATTCCACCCAACAACAGCAGAATATTCTTTTCAAGGGCATATGAAGCATTCTCCAGAATAGAGCATACGCAAGAAAATTAGAATTTGAGAAATAGAATACATGGAAGTTAAAAAAATTTCTAAAAACCCAAAGGAGTTAAAGAAATCGCTAGGGAAATTTAAAAATAATATGAATGAAAATGGAGATAAAATACATCAAAATGTATGAAATGCAACTAAAGAATTGCATAGAGGGAAATTTAGTGTAGCAAATAACTATTTAAAAAGAATAAATCTTACATAAATAGCCTGACCTTCCACCTTACTATGCTGGAAAAAGTACAAGCTAAACTTAAGGTAAGCGGGATAACAAATATTCCAGTGAGAATAATCAAGCATAGAATAGAAAAAATAAGGAATGTAAGCAAATTCAAAAAAAATTTAAACTTTCTACAAAATTAAGAATCTTTTGCTAGACTTATCAAGAAATAAAGAAGTCTCAAATTACTAATATGGGGGAAAAAAAGGCACAGAATATTACTATGGACCTTACAGATATTTAAGAAAAAGATTGTCAGAGAATTTTATAAACATCTTGGTGTCAACAAACTGGATGACTACAAAAACACCAATTCCCAAAACTTAGTCAAACAACATCAGAATAGACCTCAAGTTAAGGTAGTAATTTTAAAACTATCCTAAAGAAAATTCCAGGCTCAAATGGCTTCACTGGTGAATTCTACCAAATATTGAGAGTAGAATTATTGTCAGTCTTTCATAAACTCTTTCCAAAAATAGAAGAGGGACCACATTCCAACTCATTTTGTAAGGACAATACGCCAATATCAAAGCCAGACAGTTACAGATAGAAAACTACAGACTAGTATTTCTTAGAAATATGAACACAAAAATGCTCAAAACAAATCAAGAAATTCAGATCCAGCAACATATAAAGCATTATATACTGTGTCCAAGTGCTATTTATCTTAGGAATGCAAGATAGGTTTAGCATATGAAAGTCTAACACTATTCCATATCAATAGAATAAAGAAAAGTCAGCTGATTGTCTCAACATATACAGAAAAAAATGACAAAATTCAACATTCTTTCATGATAAAAACAATTAACTAGAAATAGAAGAGAATTTCTTCAACCTGATAAAAGTCACCTGCAAAAAACCTACAGTTAACATTCTATTTAATGAAATATTGAATAGTTTCTGCCTAAAATCAGCAGTAAGACAAATTCTATTCCACAGTATACCGGAGGTTTTAGCTAGGGCAGTGATGCAGGAAAATTAAAGGCATAAAGATAGGTAAAGATGAAGATGTAACTATTTACAGATCACGTGATCTAGTATACAGAACATCTTAGATATCCTTTAAAAACTATTAGAATTTAAGAACAAGTCCCGCAAGGTTACAGAGAAGGTGATGAATATGCAAAAATCAATTTTTTGTGTGGGTGGCGGTGGGCATTGGGGGATACATCATCCCCTGTTGCCCAGTTTGAAATGCAGTGGTGCAATCTCAGCCCACTGCATCAGGGACCTCCTGGGCTCAAGCAATCCTCCCACCTCAGCCACCTGTGTAGCTGGGACCATGGGCTCACATCACCATGCCCAGCTAATCTTTTTTATTTATTATTTATTTACTTTTTTGGAGATGGAGTCTCTCTCTGTCGCCCAGGCTGGAGTGCAGTGGCGTGATCTCCGCTCACTGCAAGCTCCGCCTCCCAGGTTCAAGCCATTCTCCTGCCTCAGCCTCCCAAGTAGCTGGTACTACAGGCACACACCACCATGCCTGGCTAATTTTTTTCTATTTTTAGTAGAGACAGGGTTTCACCGTGTTACCCAGGATGGTCTCGATCTCCTGACCTCGTGATCTGCCCTTGGCCTCCCCAAGTGCTGGGATTACAGGTGTGAGCCACCACACCCAGCCACAAAAAGCAATTGTATTTATCCACAGTAGTAATAATCTGAACATGAAATTTAAAACGAAAACAATCCCTTTACCATAGCATCTAAAAACTCCAAAATAATTAGGAATAAATTTAACAAAATAAATACAAAATACATATTCCAAAAACTATATATGTTGAAAGAAAATGGAGACCTGAATAAATGGAAAAATATTTCACGTACATGGATCAGAAAACTTAATATAGATAAGATGGTAATACTCCCCAAATTGATTAGCAAATTTAACATGATTCCTATTAAAATCTCTGCTGGCTTATTTGCACACATTAACAAGCTGATCCTAAAATTCATATGGATATTCAAAGGACTTAGAATAGTCAAAACAATCTTTAAAAGAAAAAAATTTGAATATTCATACCTACCTGATTCAGCACTTTCTAGGAAACTGCATTGATCATGATTCCATTATGCTTGCATTAGACACATTGATTAATGAAATAAAATTCACGTTCCAGAGATAAAACCACGGACATTACCAGTCAGTTTGATTTTTGACAAGATGCCAAAACAAAGAAAAAAATAGTTTTTCAACAAACGGTGCTGAGACAACTGAGTATCCAGAAGAGGGTACCCCTTCGTTACACTCTCCACAAAAAAAATGAATAAATCATAGACCCAAATGTAAGTGAAGCTCAAACTCTTTGAAGAAAATATAGGAGTAAATCTTTGTAAACTGGTGTTAAGCAAAGTCTTCTTGGATATGACATCAAAAGCACAAGGAAAGAAAGAATTAACTAGAATTCATCAAAATTTTAAACTTTGTATTTCAGAAAACATTAGAAAAGAAAAAGATGATCTATAGAATAGGGAAAAGTTTGCAAATTATATACAAGTAATTTGCATCTGGAATACATCAAGATCTCTTAAAACTCAATAGTAAAAAGACAAATTACCAACTAAAGTATGGGCAAATAATCAAATAGACGCTGCCCCAAAGAAGTTACACAAAAGGCCTAGAAGCCCATATAAAAATGCTCAGCATCCTTAGCCATCAGGGAAATGCAAATCAAAGTCATACTGAGATACCAGTTCATGTCCACTAAAATAGGTACAATCAAAAAGACAGTTAATAATTGTTGGTGAGGAGGTGTACGGGTGTTTCACTTCCCCATGGCTGGTTAGAATATAGAATGGTGCATCTATTTTGTAAAACACTCCAGAAGTTCCACATAACATTGCCCTATGAACCAGCAAATCCACACCTAGTTCTGTATGTAAGAAAAATAAATGTGTCCATGTAAAAATTTGTATGCAAATGGTTATAGCAGAGTTACTCACAATTGCAAAAAGTGGAAACAATACAAATGTCAATCAAGCGATGAAAAAACATGGTCTATATCCATCGTATTAAATAGGATCCGGAAATACAAAAGAAGTGAACTGCCGATTTATTCCACAACCCGACAAATCTTGAAAACCTACTAAATGAAGAGATAGTCACAAAACACATTTTGTACGATTGCACTTACATTAAATGTCCAGAATAGGCCAATCCCTGGAGATGAAAATAAATTAGTGTTTGCTTTGGGCTGAGGGAAAATAGTGAGTGGGTACTAATGGATACTGGGTTTCTTTTTGCATTAAACATCTTCCAAAAATAATTGTGGTGATGAATGCATAATCCCAGAAATATAATAAAAAGCACTGAAGAGTACACTTCAGGTGAATATTGTGGTATGTGAATCATTTCAATATAGCTCTGATTAAAAGAAAAAAGCAGCCCAAGACTGGAAAACAGAGCACAATATGGGATACTGAAATTCCATTTGGCTATAATTCTCATTTCCTGTTATATCACATGACACCTATATTAATACAGTTTGAGATTGGAAAAAAAAAAGAAAGGAAGGTGGTAAGAAGACTGAAAGAAACAGGTTTCTCAGTTTTCTAAAAGAATGAGATAGAGCTCAGAACCTTGAGTGGAAGGCCTATCCCTCCAGCTGGAATTCTACTTTCCCTCTGCTTCACTTACAGGACTCTAATTTAGCCTTCCAAGACCCAGTTTGGATTTCACTGCCTCTTAACATTCCCACAATAACATCTTCCTGCACTGATGATATGAAGCACAGGGCAGTATTATATATGCATGCAATGGACAGATGCTCTTCAACTTTCAGTGGGGTTATGTTCTAATAAAAACATTGTAAGCTGAAAATAGAGTAATGAAAATGCATTTAATATACCTTACCTGCAAAACATTGTAGCTTAGCCTTCCCTACCTTAAACACACTCAGAACACCTACATTAGCCTACAGTTGGGAAAACCACCTAACTCAAAGCTTATTTTATAATAAAGCATTGAGTATCTCACGTCATTTATTCAATATTGTACTAAAAGTGAAAAGCAGAATGGTCGTATGGGTACCCAACAGGTGGTTTCTACTGAACGTGTTATCACTTTCACACTATTGTAAAAGTGTAAGAGTCCCAAGTTGAACCATGCTAAGTCAGGGGCTGCCTGTAGTCAACCCTATAACAGCCAATCTCTGTATTTTTTGTGTTTTAACGTATCTACACTGATTGGATCACCAGCATCCCTTGCTTTAAGGTGAGTCCTACTGGGTGGGGTGGGGCTGGGCTGAGAGATCAAGAGAACTGATTCTCTGTGAAGTTTTGGAAGGAAAGTATCTATAATCCCAATTTACCCTGCTGTGTTAGTTTTACTAGTGCTCCCTTCCACTCTAAGTGTTCTAATTGAGAGTGATTATATAGAGTCACCCTAATAGCATCCTGATCTGCACCAACATGGATTGGCCAGCACAGGATAGAAGTCGTGGCAGAGTGTTTAAGCCATGAGAGGGCCTGTGCCAGTGACCCTTGATTTCCTACTGTCTGCTGATAGCATAGAAGAGACCAGGAGTTAACATCCTCAGTGGGAGAACATGAGAGAGAGTGGAAGATCATTGTCTCACAGCAAATGCGGACTGTAAATTAGCAGTTCTTACGTGGATTGCCCACATTGGTCTGATGGAGGATTTAGCTAGGTTAACAGAATCACCAAAGGCCAGTAGAGGTGTGTAACCATCAGGGTAATAGCTGAGTTCTATGGAATCTGTCATACTTTCTGCAAGGCTGGATTGCAGGTCATTCTATCTGGATACTGTGGTCAAGAATGCAATGAAGACATTAACAGGGCCTGAAGATGCTGAAGGATGAGCCAGCTGCCTCTCCACTGGGGCTCAGCACGAAGCCATATTCAAACCAGATGTGCTTCCTCCCACTCATGATGCCACCAGAATGACTTGTTTTTCTGGAACCCAGGAGCTACCTTGGGAAAGGAAGAAAACAGGAGAAAAAAGAAACACAGCAAGGCCGAGGATTTGAGACTCAGTTTACCTGAAATGGAATGGTTTTCACTGAGAGAGACTAACAGTTAATTTTCTCATGTAAGGCTCAGAATATTACCCCCAAACTATGTCACTTTATGTCACCAGAGGGAATAAGAGGTCCAAACCAGGAGGATGCCACATACAGAAAGTATACACATTTCTTTTGAAGTTTGGGTATGTGTCCCATTCATCTTTTTTCCAGTGCCTGTGTCCCAGGTGCTAACCCACACATGGGGATGCCTTGGTGAAGATGACAGTCCCTGTGCTTGCAAAATGTACACATCAGTACATGTCTACTAAAGATAAATGAGAAAACATGGTTTGAAAGTCTATTTCAGCATGCAGAAGGAGCCTTGTATGTTCACCATTCACACCATAATGTCATGCCATATTATTTTAAAATACCAAGATGTTTCGTGGTCCTCCCAAGACGTGATGTAACAGTGGGAGATATGGAAGGATGCACAACTCCACTCTCAGAATAGAAGTGAAGTACAGCAATGCCTGTTTTTCAGCAGACCACTTAGAAGTCAGACATAGAGGACTATGAAGTTAAAGCCTCAGTAGAACAAGATTTCCAAATCCCAAGTACTGGAGAGATGAAATTGACTTTATTATTTTGACCATTAAAGGAAGAGTAATGGAAAGAAAGGATGCTGGTGTTTGGAGGAACTCTAGTTTGTAGAAGGTCAATTATTATTTTCTCACCTCTGAGAATGGGGGTGGTTATGGGTACTTTACTGCCAACCCACCCCACATTCCTGCGGTATCTTAGGCCACACATTCTATCCTGTTCACAGGTGATTGTATCTGGAAGTGGCTGACTGACTGCACTAACAAACCCACAGCCACAGAAGGACAAAAAGTCAGTAGAGAAATGACGTGCTTGCAATACCTTGTGGGAGAGAGAAGGACAGATAGGAAAAGACAGATATTAAAGATGTAGAATCACATTTGGATTGACAAATTACTTTTATTACCATCCAATGATATCACAAGTCAAACAAGTTATGGAGAGATTAAATATCATGACACCAGCTCTTGAGTGAATGGGAGGATAGTTTTATAAAGAATGAAATATTACAGAAAGAATCTTACTCTGTGGTCTTAAGAGCTGTTTTAAGATTGGGCATGATGCTTTCATAATAGTGAGACAGGGATCTCTCCCGGCTATTCTTCCCAGATAAACACGGATCAGCGGAAGAATAAGCTTGATGAGGAAGAAGACGCAAGCGAGAAAACAGAGGAGGAGGAGAAACAGGAGAAGAGGAAGAAGGAGAGGGAAGAAAAGTTGACAGAGGTTGACAAGGACTAGCCATGGAGATGTAGCGGGGAGTTGAAGAAAAACAAAGCAAAACAAAACACTCACTTTCATATTGTCTTCAAGTGAGTATCATGAAAGGAAATTTAGCCTAAATATTGAAGAAATGTTGAAGTTTATTGTTTTGAAGGCAATGGAAATCTGTGTTTGGAAAAACATGAACAAAAAAGTTTGGGCAAACAAATGCCAACGGTGTCACAAAGAGTTTAGTTATTCTAAGAGTTCATAAGGCAGTTCAATTTTTTTTAGCGTAAATTTTTTTTTAATTTTTCAGAACAAATATAACTGGCTTGGGATATGTTCTCCATTCCCAGCTTTTTAAAAATTTTAATATGGTGTACAACAAATACATATTTCCAATAATACTATATCAAATTATGAGAATACCACCAACTGAAATCCATAGAAAAATAACTAGCCATTTAAAATTTAAATTCAAAGAACAGGGGAAACATTATTCCAAGATGACTTCAGCGATGAGACTAAGGTTATTTTTAATTATATTGAAATTTTACAGTGTGTTTTTACAGCATTGAAATTAGAATTTCCTGTGAACATTTCTTCCTTCCCTTAGCTATAAGGAAATGCTCAGCTGTGGGTGCTTTCTAAACATCGCTCAACTGGCCTCAGAAAGGCAATAAAAGTCTGTTTCATGGCAGAAAAATTAAAAGAAGTGATTAGCTTTTATTTCTTTTCAAATTTCAACTTAGTCTTGCTCTAGATTCTTCAAAGTAAAAAAAAAAAAAAAGAAAAAACAAATGTTGACAACTCGTTCTGTAAACAATGTTCAAAGTCCTTAACAATTTCCTTGTGTCTGCACAAAGCTCCCAGGGACACATTCCAGCTAAGAATCTACTTCAATTTGTGTTCAATTAAACCAATTCATGGCAAGGAAAGGAGGAGTCACTATACAGATTATTTAATTGACCCATTACTGAATGTGTAATTCCTGCACCTGCATCAATTCAAATGTCCTCATTCCCTGCTCATCTCCTCCATTTTTTTCTCTTTTTCCCTCTTAGACTACCAAGCAGACATCCTAAACCGTTAATCTTGGCTGTCTTTGTGCCACCCAAGAGTGGCCGGAGGTGAGAGTTCTGACTTAAGCACAGACAACTTTTTTCTTTAATTAGCACATCAAACCTGTTGAAAAATTGTTATTTTAGGAAATATTTTCTCCCTTTTCAAGAGTCAGTGCATTATAACAATTCTTTTCAGTTTTCTGAAGTATCTTATTTTACCTTTCTTGTCCACGTGAACCAAATCAAGGTGCAAATTAAAACGTGATAGGGTTGGACAAGCTATTATCTTTTAAAAAAATCTCAAGCCCAATGGTAAAGCTAACAAAATATTTACCTTAGAAAGCATTTTGCATTTACTTCTTGTTATTTGGGGAAAGAACTAGTAAAATAATTGTACAAACTCAATAAGTGGACAAAAGTCAGTGAAAAGGAGTTCCAAAAAACAGAATGATCTAGTGGGATGAACACTGGTTTTTAGGATCCAAAAAGTTGGAATTCCATTCCTGAACAAAGTAATACAATGGTTTACAAGGCCTGACTAAGGACCCTGTCCTAAGCTGTAGATTTGTGTAGTGATAACCCCATTTCTCATGTGGGTTACTCAACAGGCCCTGCCTCCTGTCCCTGCTGCTGACCCTGTCTTCTGAAATTGATCTGCACTGTTCTGACAAACCGCTTTCTAAAATTCAGATATAACTTTTTGACTAAAAAAAGCCTACAGTTCTCTATTTCCTGCGCTGTAACAGCACTTGCCAGGCTGAGTAAGCAGAGAAAGCAGCAGTGCCTGGGGCATGCCTGGAGAAAGGAAGGAGAGCTGACTGACTTCTTAGACTCCTGACCCCACCTTCACCCAAGGAACCTGAGAAAGTGTTGATCTTAAGTGTTATTGATTGGGCGATAGGCCTTTTTAAAGGCGTTATCACAAAACCTTTTAAAAACCATTAATGAAGAGGATAATATTTTGATTTTAAATCTTTAGCAGGGTAGGCAAAACCTACTTTGATGAGACTCAGGCCAAAATTTCAAACCTTATGATTTAAGCTCTTGGTATACCAACTCATTCTTATCCTCTGAACATGTACTATTCTATTTCTTCTTACATGAAGGCATTTACACACTCTTGTCCCCAGCTAAATCCTCCTTCATTTATTCATCATTTCAGCCAAAGATGATTTTTCAAGATTCAATTTGAATCTAATTTTAAAAATGGTCCATATCCTACTAAACCAAGATAGATCTCCTCCCCTGGACTTTTGTATATATCATAATAGGAGTGTTTAGCATAATTCAAAGAACATTGCTGAGGGAGAGCCTACTCTGGGTTTGCTTCTATGTCTGAATCAACTTAGCATGTCCTGTGTTTTTCATATAATGGATAATCAATAATTATCCTATTGAATTTAGCCCAAACAGCAATTGAATTATCAATTGAGCTAATTATAAACTTGAACACTGCAAGGAAGTTTAGAATATTTTAGCTAATAGGAAAGGAATGCTGGAAACAAGCTCATTCTGTTTGACTCCTTACAGACCTTCAAAAGCTTGATGTGAGATGGGTATAGTTCTCTTATCAGAGACTCTAAAAGGAAAGAAAGCTCAAAAGACAATGCCGTACTCTCTACATGAAATTTTAGTAACAAGAGCTCAATTGTTTCTTACAAAGAAGACCTGCTTGAAGAGTTTGGTGTGGCCTCCCTGGAGCTCCTTTGGTAGGAAGATGGAACAAGGCACTACTTACCTAAAGGCAAATACACATCAGTGGCAGGGACCTAGAAATTACCTCCCAAAGGCCAAGACCTAAGGAAGGGAAAGCTCATAAAAGGGGCTCGGGGGTCAGATTGCGGCAAAGACACTATGATTGTCAGAGTCAGTGGGACTTTCTCATTATAACAATTATTTTCAGTTTTCTGAAAAGTCTTGTTATTTTTACCTTTCTTGTCCACGTGAACCAAATCAAGGTGCAGAACGGCTGGTGTCAGCGTTCTGCCGTATTTTCAGATTACAAGTATCATCTGGGACTGCAAATTGTGTTATTGGCTACATTTAGAGAACCAATTCAGATCAAAACAGGTGAGCAGATTTTACCTAGAACCAAACCTATTCCTTCTGGAGCCTTCCTCTTCTCAATTAACGGCAACCCTATTCTTTCAGTTGCTTGTGCCAACACCTTGGAGTGGTCTTTGACTCTGTGTATTCCTGACATCCCTAATGTAGCTTAAAGGCCAGTGTCTCCCCACCTCCTCTGGAAACAGCCCCAGGGAACTCTTGTCATCACAGGGCTGTTTTCACCACCTCTGCCCTTGTCCCTCTACTTCTCTGCACAGGAGCCATTGGAAGGAGCCCTTGGAGTATGCCAGGCGACAGCACTCCTCTGCTTACAGCCTTCTCACGGAGGGAACACAAAGTCCTTAAAATGACTCGCACACCTACGTGATCTGGCCTTTGGTTTTCCTTTTTTTTTTTGAGACGGAGTCTCGCTCTGTCGCCCAGGCTGGAGTGCAGTGGTGCGATCTCGGCTCACTGCAACCTCTGCCTCCCGGGTTCGCGCCATTCTCCTGCCTCAGCCTCCCGAGTAGCTGGGACTACAGGCGCCCCCCAACACGCCCGGCTAATCTCTTTTTGTATTTTTAGTAGAGACGGGGTTTCACCATGTTAGCCAGGATGGTCTCGATCTCCTGATCTCGTGATCCGCCCGCCTCGGCCTCCCAAAGTGCTGGGATTACAGGTGGCCTTTGGTTTTCATGACCTCATCTATTCTTCTCCATTCTGATCCTTCACCTGCCTCCTCTGGCCTCTGATATTTTTCAGCCCTGCCAGGTACATTGCCCATCAGGGGATCCTCCTCTATCCCGAGCCTTCTCCTTCCTCTCCTTCAACCTTTATTTCATGCTACCTTCTATAATGTGGCGTCACCTGACTACGATGATTCAAGTGTAATTCCCAATACTTCCTCTCTCTTCCCTCTTATTTTTCTCTGTAGAATTATCACCTGACAATTTCTTCACAAAAGTGAAAGTGCTGCTATGTAGACAGGTCGGGGTCATGGTCGGTAGCTCAATGCTTAACTGGAAGGATAAGTGCATCAAACACGGAGTTCCTTACATTAAATGAACTCAGACAAAAATTACATGCCAAAGGATTCAGAGTGAATATAGAACCAAATAATATAAGTACCAAACACTGGTCTAAGAGCTCAAAACGGCTTTCCTGTACATTAGGAATCTCATTATTGAAATGGTTAAACTGCTATTAGTGCTTTTTGAAAAAGGAGAAGGGTACAAAGGAGTAAAGACAAAATGAGGAAAGGTAAAATGAACAGAGAAAAACACCGTGAATGACTTAATTGGACCCAGATTATCTAGACCATATTTAAGGATTGTCTAACACATTCTTCCAGGTTATCTGAATCGATGTTGTCTCTGGGCTAACTCCTTTTATTGTTTTTGAGTTATGTAAAACTGAATTATTTTTAAATAACTCAATGTAAATGATTTTGTATGAACATGTAAATAAGTATTTTTGGGATTTCCCTCAAGCGACATGTCAATTCTGTATCTTTTAAATGTATTTGAGCATTACATACTTTTATGTATGAGGATTCTATGAATTATCTTTTGAACTTGCAAGGTCTTACTAATTTCCTCATTAATAAATCAGTTAAAATCTTTGACACGTTAGTTTTATATTTGTGTGAAATGTTTAATTTTTAAAATTATCCTTCAACAGAACAGAACCATTATCACATGCCAGGCCTTACTGAATTTAATTCCAACAATATTATTATGGAAAAACAGTCTTAGAAAAAGTCTTGTGTTCCCCAAGCTCACAAAATGGTGTCCTACTTAAGAAAATCAAGAACAATAAATTTCACAACAAAAGTCAAACAGATTGGTAAAAAGCTGGAAAAGGCAATAGTGATCACTATATCGGAGCTTATTTCTAGAAGACATTGGGTTAGACTATGTTTAATTTACTATTTGACAAGGTTCCTATGCAGGTAGACTACCCAAGTGCAGCACGTAACTGTCAGCAAGCCTCTCTACAAGATCATTCACAAGACGCATAAACCTAACAAAACATAGCTCAGAGTTTGGGTGGTCACAGGGCTGCACTTTTGCTTAAGAATTAGAACCACTGCATGGTGTCTAATAACGAAGGCCCGTTTTAGAGACAGGTGTAGGGAGAAAACAACCCAGAACATTACACCTAACTCTGCGGGGACTGGTTGGAAAGATCTGGGAAAGCTCACCCTGATTGAGGAGGGCCAGTGAACGCAGAGGGAACACGACCCATCTTCAAAGAAAGATGCAGCTATCACGCTGAGAAGAGAAGTTAAACCCATTTCTTTGGCATTACAAAGGAGACTGACGAGCAATATATAGATGTTAACAGGAAGCTGGGAGGTGTGTCTAATGACTACTACTCTACAAGGAAGGTGTTTTCAATGATTAGGCTACAAAAAAAGATGTTTCCAGTGGGTAGGCTACAAAGGTGTTTCCAATGATTAGGAATATCAGCTCTCTTAACAGGGACTTTATAGAAGTGCAAAACAGTGAATAGGAACCCTTCTAAGCGATACGTATGATCTGCTCTAACCCTAAGATTCAACATTTCTTCCAATTTTTTAACTAGAAATAATTAGAACTCAGATTTAATGCTTAGCTGGGAAACATGTTCGACACAGTCAGCAGAGATCTGTTCTAAAGAATGCTTTAATTCTTCCTTCAATATAGATGTGTCTTGATTAATAGTCATACTTTTTAAATATTAATTTTACTTATATTAAAATGTTATTTTTTCTCTAATTTAGAAAATCTCAAAAATTATTTTAAAATCGAATAGCTCTTATACTTTTGCACAGCCTCAGATATAGTCTCCCCTAATAATTAAAAAAGTAAAGCTCTAATTTTTACTTGACAACTTACCAATAGTAGAGAAAGCATGTATGTACCTGGTTTATTTCATCCATCACTTGATCTGTAGTAACAGCGCTTCATTGTAGTCTCTTAATACTTTTATTTTAAAGGTATATGTCATTTATTGACATATATTTAAGGTAATAACAGATAAAATGAATAAAATGAGAGGGACCCGGGGAACCTAATTTATGCTTTGTAAAAAAATAAAAGGAAATCCCAAACAGTATTCAGAATTATATTCCAAAAAATAGCTATTAGAAAGTTATTCATCATCACTTTGAAAAGTTAAAATATTTAACAAGATATTCTGCAAACAATAAGAAAAGTAATTTTAAACAAATAATTTATAAAATATTAATTGCTTTGTTATATCAAGAAAATATTGAAATGAGCATATTGGCTGTAAACAGCACTTTTACTTCCATAACTGTGGACATTCACTTCTTTTAATATAGAAACTTATTTTAAAATACCATTCAATATCATTGATCTTAGATACTTAAAAATTTGGTATATATACCCTTTCTGTAAGTGTGATGACATATGATTAAACAGTTATTCACTTTTAGAAAAATTACATTAGAAATTTTTACCATAAAATTTTGATAATTTACACTCCATTCTATGTAATCTACAGTAACATTACCTATTTATATTTCATATATATTATTTTTATATGTACACATAAATTATATTGTTTAAATTCCTCAAGTCAAAATATTCAAATTCTGCATTAAGTAATATTTTAGGATATGGGCCTGAATTATATAACATTTTCTCTACTTGTGTTTGAATTTAGATAATTACAACCTTATAGTAAATTCCTGGAATATAGATTTTAAAATTCCAATGATTTTCCAAACCAATGATGACTTAAAATTTCAATTATAAATGATTAAAAAGTTTTAATTTTTAAGCATTTTTTAAAATTGTAAACTCTCATGGTTACATTTTGGGATTTAGAAATATGACAATCAATGTGAATTCTTCACACAAATGGAGGGAAAATCAGCAGAGGCAACCTGATGCCATTGGGGTATCTGAGGTTGAGAAAGTGGCTGGCTTACCCTGTTCTCCTTGTAGGTAGACTTTAACCAGTCAGCTTACCTGAGTATTATTTCGTTTCATAAACAAGGATTTCACAAACTAATACCCAGTGTCTGCAAATCCAAAGAACTCCCGTTCCCCTCTTGCATCGGCCTTGCAATTAGGCTACGCCTTTTTCTTGTACTTCTGCCTCGCTATATTAATAGTAGTTATGCACAAATATGGACAGGATGACATTGTACATCACTTCACCTAAACTTGTGGAGTTTAGTTTCCTTTATCTGTAAAAACAAAGAGTATATTACTCTAGGTAACTGTCAGAATTAAATGATGTAAGGTATGCAGGAATGTGTAACATGTAGTAACACATAAATGTTAGTTTCTTTTCAACCAAATGGCTTTGGGTTTTCTTTTAACCTATTACCTTATAACATGACAGAAAAATAGAGATAGAATTGTCAAATATGAACACACGAATGATCCTAGCATATATAAGAATTTAATATATGAGAGAGGTAGCTTTTCAAATCAGTGAAAAAGGACAAACTAATCAATAAATAATATTAAAGCAAATGGTTTTCTACTGGGGCGGGGGGAGAATTTAGGTCCCTGTGTCATATGAGACACAAAAAATTAATTTCAGAAAGACCAAATCCATTAAATAAATAAGAGATACTATCAAAGAAATAAAAGCAAATATATGCAAATATGTAATGTATGCAATTACAATCTAAACCAACATACACAAAAAGAAACTAGAGAGATTGAAAATGATAAATTTGCCTGCCTTAAAACACAATTTCCACACATGAAAATAATCTTCATAAGTGAAAATTTAAATGTAAGAACTGCCTACAAGCTGTTTATTATAGGTATAACACATGAGGCATAAATTTAAATTATGTTTATGTTTATAAATACTTCAGCAAGGTGACAGATTAACATTCCAAATAGAAAAAAAAACATACCACTCAGACATTATAAGGAGGATTTTATGCTGGTGTTGTCTAACTTGAGCTGATTAGAATAAGAGGAGGACAGAGAATTGGTCTATCTAAGAAAGGCAGAGGGTCACAGAACTGAAAAAGAAATTCTGTAGAATGGAGAGACTGAAAATGGAAAATCAAAGTTGGTAAGGGCTGCAGTCTTAGAGAGCAGATTAGTAGAAAGTTTGAGCAGATGTCATGGGGTTTAGCACTTTTGAGAGTGAGAGGTCTTTTTTTTATTATTATTATTATAATACTTTAGGTTTTATGGTATATGTGCGCAATGTGCAGGTAAGTTACATATGTATACATGTGCCATGCTGGTGCGCTGCACCCACCAACTCGTCATCTAGCATTAGGTATATCTCCCAATGCTATCCCTCCCCCCTCCCCCCACCCCACAACAGTCCCCGAAGTGTGATGTTCCCCTTCCTGTGTCCATGTGTTCTCATTGTTCAATTCCCACCTATGAGTGAGAATATGCGGTGTTTGGTTTTTTGTTCTTGTGATAGTTTACTGAGAATGATGATTTCCAATTTCATCCATGTCCCTACAAAGGACATGAACTCATCATTTTTTATGGCTGCGTAGTATTCCATGGTGTATATGTGCCACATTTTCTTAATCCAGTCTCTCATTGTTGGACATTTGGGTTGGTTCCAAGTCTTTGCTATTGTGAATAATGCCGCAATAAACATACGTGTGCATGTGTCTTTATAGCAGCATGATTTATAGTCCTTTGGGTATATACCCAGTAATGGGATGGCTGGGTCGAATGGAATTTCTAGTTCTAGATCCCTGAGGAATTGCGAAGGACATGAACAGATACTTCTCAAAAGAATACATTTATGCAGCCAAAAAACACATGAAAAAATGCTCACCATCACTGGCCATCAGAGAAATGCAAATCAAAACCACAATGAGATACCATCTCACACCAGTTAGAATGGCAATCATTAAAAAGACACATGCACATATATGTTTATTGCGGCATTATTCACAATAGCAAAGACTTGGAACCAACCCAAATGTCCAACAATGATAGACTGGATTAAGAAAATGTGGCACATATACACCATGGAATACTATGCAGCCATAAAAAATGATGAGTTCACGTCCTTTGTAGGGACATGGATGAAATTGGAAATCATCATTCTCAGTAAACTATTGCAAGAACAAAAAACCAAACACCGCATATTCTCACTCATAGGTGGGAATTGAACAATGAGAACACATGGACACAGGAAGGGGAACATCACACTTCGGGGACTGTTGTGGGGTGGGGGGAGGGGGGAGGGATAGCATTGGGAGATATACCTAATGCTAGATGACGAGTTGGTGGGTGCAGCGCACCAGCATGGCACATGTTTACATATGTAACTTACCTGCACATTGCGCACATGTACCATAGAGCCTAAAGTATAATAATAATAATAATAATAATAATAAAAAGAAAAAATAAAAATAAAAATAAAAAGTCAGGAAACAACAGGTGCTGGAGAGGATGTGGAGAAATAGGAACACTTTTACACTGTTGGTGGGACTGTAAACTAGTTCAACCCTTGTGGAAGTCAGTGTGGCGATTCCTCAGGGATCTAGAGAGTGAGAGGTCTAAAGAGAACCTTTAGGCGGTGTTTCTATGTGAGGTACTACGTAACCCATTCCTGGGTGCCCTCAGGAATTACAGAGTAAACTCTTACACAGTTGACGTTGAACAACAACGTGGGTCTGAACTGAGCAGGTTACTTCCACGTGGATTTTCTTCTGCCTCTGCCATCCGGAGACAGCAAATACCACACCTCCTGTTCCTCCTCCTCAGCCTACTCAACACGAAGACCATGAGGAGGAAGAATTTTGTGACCCCTTCCACTTAATCAATAGTAAATATATTTTCTCTCCTTATGACTTTCTTAACATTATTTTCTCTAGCTTTCTTTATTGTAAGACTATACATATGACATAGAAAATGTGTGTTAATTGACTGTTTATGTTATCTGTAAGATTCCTGGTCAACTACAGGCTGTTAGTAATTATGTTGTGGGGGGAGTTGAAAGTTTTATGTGGATTTTTCACTGCATAAGGGGTCAGTGTCCTAACCTCTGTGTTGTTCAAGCATTAATTGTATTTATTTTTAAGCATTTGAAAAATGGATATGTGTTTTAGGATGCTTTATTATGTTTAGGCTAGTATTAAGCAAGCCTATTGATATGATTATGGTTACCTATAAAACAGGGATGTGAATATATATCTTAAAAGTTGTTGATGGCATTCAATACTGTTTATCTATTTCTTCCCTCCCTCTCTCACTCCATTTCTATATCCATAATAGTTTGAAATCTAAATATTACAAGCATGTCTCCAAATTGTGATAGCTTCATAAGAGAGAAGCAGTATATTGATAAAGAGTTAATGTACGAACAATATCAAATGTGTTATGATCCTGAAAACTTGTTGAGTGTTTTTTTTAATCTTCACCTATGGCATCATATGGATGGCAACCCCATTTGATTCTCAATACAGAGAACCCAGAATTGTGTTTTTTAGAGGAAAATATGGACTCAAAGATAACTAGAAAGTTTCATCTATCTTGCAACCTATACATCTTAAATACCACCCAGGCACAATGTTCTTTTGTTAGGTTTTTTTTTTTTTTTTCGTTTTCTTTTTCTTTTTCTTTTTTCTTTTCTTTGGGACGGAGTCTCCCTCTGTTGCCCAGGCTGGAGTGCAGTGGCATGATCTCGGCTCACTGCAGCCCCTGCCTCTGGGTTCAAGGGATTCTCCTGCCTCAGCCTCCCGGGTAGCTGGGATTACAGGCACGCGTGCACCACCACACACAGCTAATTTTTGTATTTTTAGTAGAGATGGGATTTCATTATGTTGACCAGGCTGATCTCAAACTCCTGACCTCAGGTAATCCACCTGTCTTGCGCTCCCAAAGTGCTGGAATTACAGGTGTGAGCCACCGCACCTGGCTCTTTTATTATATTTTGTTGGTGTTATTGCTGTTGGTTTCATTTTGTTGTCCATATTTTTGTTTATTTGCACAGTCATATCTTTCATTTTCTGTATTAATAAGCAAACAAAAGCAATTTATTATTTAGAAAATTTATGATTAAGACAATGTGATTTTTAAAATGTAATTATATATATTTAATAAATAATAGATTAAATTTATAAACAAGTTACATTGACTACTGAAAGTCTCTTGTGTAATCTTGCAATTAAAATATAGTTTGCTTCACCAGCATAACTGATAATTCCTTTTTAACAGAAAATAAAACTTTTTTAAAAAAAGATACGCTAGAAGATATTACACTTTTTATTCATCATAATCATAGAGACTGGATGTTTATGATCATGTATCTATTCTAACATGAAATTTCACATGTAAAATTTAGGATCATAAGAACATGGTATTAGTATTCAATATAATTTTGGCTTTACATTTTGGAATTTTTGTAGTTAAGTGTGATTAATTCAGCTTCTTTTAAATGTAGTCATATATACATACGGTAAAATCATATATTTTGGAAATACTCATCTGAATTAATACTGAAATTGAACATCATCACTATTTTTTAGAGCTATAAAATATGTATTTATAAAACAGAAATGGATTTTAAAATAAAACACAATCAAATAGGTCTCCACAACACTTTTAGTAAACACTGAGGGTTTGGGGCTGCCTTTAGAAATAACAACTCATAATCTAATACCATCCCAAGGCTGTGGACTCCCAGGTCAAATACCAGTTCAAATCCCAATTTCACCACTCACTTTATGGATAGCTTTCTTAATTTCTATGCTTCCATTTGTTCATATGTGAGGATTAGATGGCACAGAGAGTGCCTGACACATGGAACCCTCAATCAAAACCCATCACCGTGTTTCCCTGGATTCCTTAGGAAAAAAGCTTGAGTCAAATCATAAATAGGCTTTTTTGTGAAGGAAAATCCCAGGGAATCAAGGGTGAAAAGAGAAAGAAACGAGGCAGGGAAGGAAGGTAAAGAAAAGCGTGAGGTGTGCTGCTGAGTGCCAGCTGCTGGCTGCCTAGGATGGACAGGTGGCTGTGGTTAGAGGGATTTCCCTCCAGCAGGACTGGTGGGACCCCAGCCTCGCAGCTGTGTCAGGGAGAGGGAAGGGCAGGTGTGATCCCTCCTCCTCACCACCTGTCTCTTCAGAGTCACAGTCTATCCAATGGGCATTCCATGACCCTTCCTTATCCGACTGTCCTCCTGGGCAGACACCTCCAGCTGAGCGCAGCCCAGGTGAGAGGGCTCCTAGTGACAGACCTACCTAGGGCTAGAGCCACTGCAGCTCCCACTAAGGTGTGGACAGTGGAGGCTGAGCTGGTCCTCACCGTGGGGAAGCTGAGGCGTTGCTGCTAGAAGGAGTGAAGCAGTCACGGCAGCGGAGGCGCTCTCTACAAGCCATCGGCCACGCCTAGATCACACTCGGGGACTTGGTGCTGAGTAAAATTGGGGGGCTCAGAAACTGAGTCTGGTAACACATATAATTTTCAGATATTTATATTTAATCACTATAATTAAAATGCAGCATTATGTGAGTGGCCTGGCATTTTCATAAGATGCTCTATGACCCACACAGTTTAAATGTACATCTTTTTTAAAAAATTGCAAGTTGAGAAGTTCCTATTTAAAGTGACTTCTGCACAGAGAAAGGCACTGTGGGATATCCAAGAAATCGTTGACTGGGTACCGGAAGTGACGCAAGGCATGTCCCCAAAGGATAGAGTGAAACAACCTTTGTCAATTATGCACATACCAAAAGCCATTCTTGTCCAAACCTCTTACTCACAATACTATACTTTAAGTGAGAACTTTTATTAAGGTGGCTACGTATTTGGTTAGTATGTGCTGTATTATATTTTTGGTTTGTTTGCTTTAACTGGACATAAATTCTGTAAATCTCATAATCCTCATCTATAACTGGTGGCAAAACCTGATACCTGATCAATTTTTGCCCGGCGCATGATAGGTATGCAATAAATATTCATGCATTCCATCCATTTTTATCCATGCAGAAAACTGTTAAGTACTAGGAACTCAGTGAATTCTATTACCATTCACTTTCATCTCCTCTACAGCACTCCCCGAGTCAAAACTGATTTTAACCCATTTTTTTTATGGGGCCATAAGACCTACCCCTGGCTGTTACATTCACAGGCCTAGTGCCTATAACAGCAAAGGTGGGTAATTTTCTTACTTTCCTTTTTCCCCTCTTTTTATATTCTTTCACTCACCAAATGATTCACTTAATTTTAATACTGAAAAGCTTCCTTAGAAATGCTTATTTCCCGATTTGCTCCTAAGGTTGAAAATAGTAAAAAGCAACTCAAAGCAACATGAGTTGCCTCTTGTGACAGTTTAATTTATGTTTACATCTTCTAAGCTCTGGGAAATAGTAAGATTTGAAACACACAAGTCCAAAGTATTGAAATACTTTGTAAAGTTATATATCTTGTCAGTAAGTCACAAATTCCTTTAGATAAAAATTGAATCAATATTTTCTTCATTAGCTTTCCCCCCAAAAAAACTAAAAGTAGATGTATAAATCAAAGAAAATTTAAGGCACTGCCTTCCATTTAATGTACCAATATTGATGATAGTAAACGACATTAATAATGTAGCAAAAGAAAGTATTATTGGCAGGGCGTTATATGCAGTCAGAGAGGAAACTATAAATTTTCTTTTTTTTTTTTTTTTTTTGAGATGGAGTCTCGCTCTATCACCCAGGCTGGAGTGCAGTGGCGTGATCTCGGCTCACTGCAAGCTCCGCCTCCTGGGTTCACACCATTCTCCTGCCTCAGCCTCCCGAGTAGCTGGGACTACAGGCACCCACCACCACGCCTGGCTAATTTTTTGTATTTTTAGTAGAGATGGGGTTTCACGGTGTTAGCCAGGATGGTCTCGATCTCCTGACCTCGTCATCCACCCGCCTTGGCCTCCCAAAGTGCTGGGATTACAGGCATGAGCCACCGCGCCCGGCCAAAACTATAAATTTTCTAATGTCAAGTTAATTTTATATGGCCACAGTGCATGTTAAGTGGTTACTTGGAAAGCTGATTCTTCTCCAAAATGCACAATTTTTCCTTGGCTAATAGAAATTCCTAAAATATGTAACAAATTTTAATGGCATTCAAAATATTTAAATATTCTTTGGAGAATAATTTCAACATATTTTATATGCTTTGACATCCATACTTAGATTTTTGAAAACAGGGCTAGATTTAAAAAGCAAATTGAAATCTAATTTAGTTTCTGGCAATTGTAACTGATTGGCCTTAATTCACGGAAATTTTCTCAACCTCAGTTTATTAATTCCCCCCAAAGGAACGATAATTCCTACACTAAAACACTGTCGCAATTCCTAGGGAAGATAACATAGAGGATGGCAGGGGCTCAATGCTATTCAAATGTTTACATGTTTAAAGAAATAAGACACAGTTATATCTATTTTCTGGCATAGAGAAAATTAGAATTCTTTAATAAGGTTCATTTATAAATAAATACATAAATAATAATGGGCCTACAACCTTGAAATGTCTTCAGAGCCCTGAGAAGATACCCCTGGAATTATATATTAATATTGCCAGCATATTATCTCAGAAATAAATCGAAGTTGCATTTGTTTGCTTGTGAATGTGTTTTTGTTGGTAAGTACGAAAAAGGCATTTTATATAGTTGAACAGCTGCACTTCACCACCTATGTCCGGTTAGAAAATTGATTATAGTTAGCAGGTAGAGCTTTCACTTTAGTAATTAAGTAGAGAAACCAGAAAAAAACAAAACAAAACAATATATTTGGCGCAACTTACCATACAACCAAAATAACAAAGACCTTAATGGATTCTCAGTAGTTTCATAAATACCTTTGCCTCTTATTTACTTGATCACTCATTTCACTTCCAGAGCACAAATAACATTTTTCTCTAAAATTTTAGTTGACTGCTTTAAAAATGACTCTCCAGCTGGGCTCAGTGGCTCACACCTGTAATCCCAGCACTTTGGGAGATCCACGTGGGTAGATCAGGAAGTCAAGAGAGAGAGACCACCCTGGCCAACATGGTGAAACCCCGTCTCTACTAAAAATACAAAAATTAGCTGGGCGTGGTGGTGCTCCTCCTGTAGTCCCAGCTACTCGGGAGGCTGAGGCAGGAAAATCGCTTGAACCTTGGCGGGTAGAGGTTGCAGTGAGCGGAGATCGCGCCACTACACTCCAGCCTGGGCCACAGAGTGAGACTCTGTCTCAAAAAAAAAAAAAAACTTCCCGAATTTAAATGTAGCAACTACCTACATCTAAGTTAGTAAATATGTCATTCTCTCTCTAAATCTCTCTCTTTTTAATTACTTTAAATTATCTTGTCAAGAAACTGCCACTAATTTTGGATGTAAAAATTTAAAAAGCATATCACTTATATGGCACGCATCAAATACTGTCCTACAAGGTTCATGTCAATTCTCACATATATTTAGACCTAATAATGTTGTCAATTTGGCAGTATGATATAGATTTTTGAGGACAGGCCATTGGGACTCTAAAGAGATGCTTACTGGATTAAGGGCCCACCCATCCTAAGCAACAAGGAGAGAGGCAAATTTAGGGGACACTTCCAGAGGTAATCAGTGCGCCATCATTCCAAGAATCCTCTCTTCTTTTGAAATGTGTATCTCGCCTTATATGATATGCCTTCTCTGAGAGACTAGAGTCATATGCAGTGTTAACAAGGATCATATAACAATATGTTTAGGGTTGGAGTTTCTAATAAAGTTTATTTGCCTTTTAACTTGACAATATTAAGAAGCAAGAACCTGTTGGCAACAATATGATACTTTTAATTTTGAGAACATTAAAAAAATTACTAGTAGGAGCCTCTCACAAATAAAAAGAAGCATACAAAGAAGTACAAAAAAAACATGATGTCAAGATTTACAATTATCCAGAGCAGCTCTTTTAAAGAGCTAGAAGAATTTTTAAAAATACAAACTGGAGCCGGGAACGGTGGTTCATGCCTGTAATCCCACCACTTTGGGAGGACAAGGCAGGCGGATCATCTAAGATTAGGAGTTTGGGACCAGCCTGGCCAACATGGAGAAACCCCGTTCTCTACAGAGAACACAAAAATTAGCCAGGCGTGGTGGCGCCCACTCCTTTAGTTCCAGCTACTTGGGAGGCTGAGGCAGGAGAATTGCTTGAACCTGGGAGGTGGAGGTTGCAGTGAGCCGAGATGGAGCCACTGCACTCCAGCCTGGTGACACAGCAAGTCTCTGTCTCAAAAAAATAAAAATAAAAAATAAAAAGCAAACTGGATAAAGCAACCATACTTATCTTATTCTCCTTGGAGAATGTGGTCGTCACTTCTGTTAGAGAAGTTTGAAGTAGCTGAACCATGACAAGTTAAAAGGAACCTTGTTGTGTGCTGTTTCATTGAGAATCTGTTTTCTACTATTTTCCTAATACCACGAGAGTGCATTGTTATCTCACACACAAAAAAAGAAAAAAAACGAGAAGGAAATTATTGCTGTAAGGAAAAAGCAAGACTTCTCATGTCTAGGGTAGCTCTGAGTTGACCCCCAGGATGAATTTGCACAAATCACTTAACCTGTGTGTTTCTGCAGCCTTTGAGAAACTGGTTCACCTGTTCGCTGAGAAAATTACATTTCTCACTAGAATATTTGAGCCTTAACTGAAGTTTGTAAAGCACGTTAACATCCTTATCTTGAGTCTATTGCGAGCATAACCTTCTACTCTAATAAAAAAGCAGGGGCCTTGGCTAGATGTATTTGACACCCAGATACTTGGTGGAGGGAACTTTCTCTTCCCTTTTGCATCATGCGTCAAGTGGAGGTCCTGTTACTGCAATCAGCACAGTTTAGCTTCACCTTACAAAACCAAGAATGCATCAGAAACAAACACGTCTGTGTGTCATTCTCTAAAATAGGCTTGCATTTACTAACTCCTTGTGGGTCCTTGTGTAGCTGTGTATCCATCTCTTTCTGACAACAACCTGGTATAGAATCCACTTTTTTGAGGTTTCAAAATATACTGCATTATATGTTGAAGATGAGGACTAAGGAACCAAATAATATTGAGCTGTGTTTCTTGAGGCCGACTGCCACACTTAGGTTTTGTCACACCATTGTCATTAATGCCTGGGTCCCTGGTTAAAGATCTAGATTCCTGGGGCACATCCCTAGTTCTTGAGTTCATCATCTTAGTGACTGGCCCTAGAAATCTGCATATTAACTGTCTTCCCCAGGTGATTCTTTGGTGCAGTGATTTTTGAAAACCTTCACAATAAAACAGATATTTGTTTCTATTTCTCTCCCAATCCAAGTAGTGACAAAATATGAATATATCTAAATATCACCTAAATAGGAAACTGTCTTTTCCACTCCAGCCTTATTTATAATGAGCATCTCAAGGCTTGAAAGCCACACATGTAAGATTCCAAATACACATCAGTTCCAGATTATAGTCAATTGCGCTTGTTTAGCTTTACCTTCCTATCAGCAGAGCTAAGAGTCTAAATTTAGATTTGTATGTGCCCATGCACATTTTCCTGCTGTGCCAGCCCAATCACACTGACCCTTATCTTTCTCATTTTTAAGTATAATTCATTAAAGTCTATACCTTAATCTATCAAAAGGGTTATTTCAATAAATATAAAATGAGAAATCTCAATGCTAAGGAGACCTTGGGTCATAGTTGAATTGACGGTGTTTTATTCTTTCTTAGTGGGAGATAAAATAATGATATATTCATCATGGGAAGGCATCTTAGATTTGATCAAATATCTTTTCAATTGCTGTTTTAAAGATAGAGAAGGAATTAACCTGTTTTTATTTGGTGAAGGACTAAGCTAATATTTTTCACGTGTGCTCTCATCTAATCCTTGTAAAATAAACTTTTAACACATGGGGAAATAAAAGCACCAAGAGGTTAAATACCTGAGTCCACAGACCTTGTAAATGCTTCAAGACTCAGTCTATTTGGTTTGTTCCATATATTCGACTACTTCTCTAAGCTTAAAGATGTAAATATTAGATACTGTGCCTACTATATGCCAGAGACTATTCTAAGCACATAATGGGATTAACTTGTTTAATTTTGATAATCCCACGAGGTAGGTACTCCTCTTCTATTTTAGAAGCCAGGAAATTGAGGCACAATGAGATTAAGTAGCTTGATCAAAGTGACTTGAAGTGTGGAAACGACAGAACGCAGAAGCCTGGCTTTGTGATCCATTACTCTTAGCTGCTATATTGTATAGGCTTTATCAGTACAAGTCCTTCCAGAGATTTATGAATTATCCTGCCAGACACTTCCATGGACATATTTATGACTGTATACAAAAATCATTGATACAAAGGTAGCAATACAATAACTCTTTCTTAAAAAACTTTTAAATTCAGGGGTACATGTGCAGATTACATAAGTAAACTTGTGTCATGGGGGTTTGCTGTATAGATTATTTCATCCCCCAGGTATTAAGCCAAGTACCCAGTAATTATTTTTCCAGATCCTCTCCCTTCTCCCATCCTCCACCCTTCAATAGCCCCCAGTGTGTGTTGTTCCCCTCTGTGTGTCCATGTGATCTCTTCATTTAGCTCTCATTTATAAGTGAGAACATGTGGTATTTGGTTTTCTGTTCCTGTGTTAGTTTGCTAAGGATAATGGCCTCCAGCTCCATCCATGCTCCTCCAAAGGACATGATCTTATTTTTTCTTATGGCTGCACAGTATTCCATGGTGTGTATGTACCATATTTTCTTTACCCAGTCTATTATTGATGGGCATTTAGGTTGATTCCATGTCTTTGCTATTGTGAATAGTGTTGCAATGAACACACATGTGCATGTGTCTTTGTGGTAGAATGTTTTATATTCATTTGGGTATACACCCAGCAATGGGATTGCTGGATTGAATGTTATTTCTGAATTTAGGCCTTTGAGGAGTTTCCACACTGTCTTCCACAATGGCTGAAATAATTTACACTCCCACCAACAGTGTATAAGGATTCCTTTTTAGCTACAACCTTGCCAGCATCTGTTATTTTTTGGCTTTCTTAAAATAGCCATTCTGACTGCTGTGAGACAGTATCTCATTAAAGAATGCAAATCAATACTAAAACTCTTAATTTGCTATTTATGTTTTTTAAGGAACTTCATAAAGCAGGGGTATGTATGTAACATTTTTCAAATACATTAATTTTTAGTAAGTATGGGAGGCATAGGTATAAAATATGCAAAAATGATAATAGAGTAATGGAGTTAGGTGGTAAAATATTTTAGCAATTGATAGGTTTGGCTCTGTGTCCCCACCCAAATCTCATCTTGAATTGAACTCCCATAATTCCCATGTGTTGTGGGAGATAATTGAATGACGGGGGCAGTTTCCCCCATACTGTTCTCATGGTGGTGGGTAAGTCTCATGAGATCCGATGGTTTGATAAGGGGTAATCCATTTCACTTGGTTCTCATTCTCCCTCTTGCCGCCGCCAAGTGAGAAGTGCCTTTCACCTTCCACCATGATTGTGAGGCCTCCCCAGCCATGTGGAACTGGGAGTCCGATAAACCTCTTTCTTTCGTGAATAGCCCAGTCTCGGATATGTCTTTATCAGCAGCATGAAAATGAACTAATACACCAGTAGATAAATTATTTTGCTTAATGCTGCTATATTTTCTAAAGCTAGCTAATTATATCTAAAGATAAAAACAAGTCATTACCATTTAGAAAACCCCAATGCTTTAATATAACAGACTTCTAATCAATAAAGCAATAATGTAGGATGTATGAAGGTCGTACAAACATGAGTGACAAGGACACCAAAACTTATATTGGTTTTCTCTCAAGGATATTGAAATAAAATAGGTGATTCATTTTCAATACAAGCATAGGTGCAGCTAAGACTAATTTAAAACAGCAAAATATGATTTATGGGCTAAACACATATTTAATCCATTTTTACAAGAAAAACACTGACTTTCGTTGTCATGAAGAAAAAGAAAGGTTCAAACAGTTCTAGGAAATAATCTTGAACAAAATAAATAATTAAGAACTGGTTTACCATTTTAAATTTTATTAATATGGGTTGATATCTACAAGTATCTGATCTTTGACAAACCTGACAAAAACAAGAAATGGGGAAAGGATTCCCTATTTAATAAATGGTGCTGGGAAAACTGGCTAGCCATATGTAGAAAGCTGAAACTGGATCCCTTCCTTACACCTTATACAAAAATCAATTCAAGATGGATTAAAGACTTAAATGTTAGACCTAAAACCATAAAAACCCTAGAAGAAAACCTAGGCATTACCATTCAGGACATAGGCATGGGCAAGGACTTCATGTCTAAAACACCAAAAGCAATGGCAACAAAAGCCAAAATTGACAAATGGGATCTAATTAAACTCAAGAGCTTCTGCACAGCAAAAGAAACTACCATCAGAGTGAACAGGCAACCTACAAAATGGGAGAAAATTTTCGCAACCTACTCATCTGACAAAGGGCTAATATCCAGAATCTACAATGAACTCCAACAAATTTACAAGAAAAAAACAAACAACCCCATCAAAAAGTGGGTGAAGGACATGAACAGACACTTCTCAAAAGAAGACATTTATGCAGCCAAAAAACACATGAAAAAATGCTCACCATCACTGGCCATCAGAGAAATGCAAATCAAAACCACAATGAGATACCATCTCACACCAGTTAGAATGGCAATCATTAAAAAGTCAGGAAACAACAGGTGCTGGAGAGGATGTGGAGAAATAGGAACACTTTTACACTGTTGGTGGGACTGTAAACTAGTTCAGCCCTTGTGGAAGTCAGTGTGGCGATTCCTCAGGGATCTAGAACTAGAAATTCCATTCGACCCAGCCATCCCATTACTGGGTATATACCCAAAGGACTATAAATCATGCTGCTATAAAGACACATGCACACGTATGTTTATTGCGGCATTATTCACAATAGCAAAGACTTGGAACCACCCCAAATGTCCAACAATGATAGACTGGATTAAGAAAATGTGGCACATATACACCATGGAATACTATGCAGCCATAAAA
Organism: Pongo pygmaeus; assembly: GCF_028885625.2. NCBI lineage: Eukaryota > Metazoa > Chordata > Mammalia > Primates > Hominidae > Pongo > Pongo pygmaeus. Next base: position 4,491,900 of record NC_072380.2, read on the forward strand.
AATGATGAGTTCACGTCCTTTGTAGGGACATGGATGAAATTGGAAATCATCATTCTCAGTAAACTATCGCAAGAACAAAAAACCAAACACCGCATATTCTCACTCATAGGTGGGAATTGAACAATGAGAACACATGGACACAGGAAGGGGAACATCACACTCTGGGGACTGTTGTGGGGTGGGGGGAGGGGGGAGGGATAGCATTGGAAGATATACCTAATGCTAGATGACGAGTTGGTGGGTGCAGCGCACCAGCATGGCACATGTATACATATGTAACTTACCTGCACATTGCGCACATGTACCATAAAACCTAAAGTATAATAATAATAATAATAATAATAATAAAAAAAAATAATAAAAAAAAAAAAAAAAAAAAAGTTTAAACTTGGATGAGAAACAATTTAAAAAAAAAAAAAAAAAAAAAAAAAAAAAAAATATGGGTTGAATGGTTTGTGAAGGTTTCAAAAACTCTAGAAAATAACAAAATATTTCTGGGTGTTTCACAATACTTAGAGTAAGTCGAAAATGAACCGAAAGGGTCTGCTTATTCAGGCCAAGCATCATAGCTCACTTTGTTGTATAATGTTGTTGTCTCTCATTGACAGTCCTGCGTTTTTGGAGAGAGCACAGCCCTAGGAGCCACATCCCATTGCCTGTTGGTTGATAGGGCTGCATTAGACATTTCTTAGTCTGCCAAGCAATACCTCAGCATCCGTTCAAAATGAAAGGGTGTCTGTTAAACAGGAGAGCTGCGGTCATGGGATTCCACAACAAAGGCTAGAAAGATTTGTGGAGGGCGCTTCCCTTAGCAGCAGAGTGATTGGACTGCAGCTTGGATGACTTGAAAAAAAAAAAAACAAACAAACCCTGCTTTCTGATTGTTTTCAAAAATTCTATGAAAGGATTTTCTTCGAAGAAAAAGGTTTTATTTTGTTTTATCCCTCTGTCCTGATCATTTTTAAGTTATGTGGATTTAAAAAATTTTAACATTGAGACAAAGAGGAAGGTGGGGTTTACTTACATTATGAACACTCTCTCATTCACAAACTATATCAGAACCAGAAGACGCAGAGAGGGATAGGGGTTTTCCTTCTTTATTTCAGTACTTGGGCAATTTGAAGGAGGCACAAAACAGAACAGGGGATCTTAAGCAAGTTTGGTAAGTCCATCTCACAACACCCCACACTCAGAGTCATACTGAATACACAGATTCATCACTTGCTCTCTCAGGTATCAACTTGGAGGGTTGACGTGACCTGCTCTATGAGAGGGAAGGTGAGACAGATCTTCCTGCATGGTCCCCACCTGGGAAGATATTGAAAGAGTCACTATGACATATGGCTTTCTTCCAATTTTCTACTCATTTCTACCCACACAGAAAGGAGATGATGACAGAGGGTCTGTATTCAGGTTTTTCCAAATAATGTCTTTGGCATAGGCTGTACGCATTTCCTTAGATGTCTACTGATTTGTATAAAGAGAGTGTCCTTAATACTTATTCACCGCTAGGATCCTACTTTTTAACTCTTGAGAAAAGACACTGGTTATACACCTTGGTCTCAGAGAAAGAAACTCCCAAATCTATTTGAACTGCCTAGAAATAATTGAAGCACCATCACGTTCAAACTTGCTTGGAATGCCTGTCAGCTGAGTACATTTATCCCCAGTTGAAATTTTTACCAACAAAACTTTTCAAACAATCTGTCTTCATTTTTGTCTTTCACTTGAGTTATCACCAAATGAAACCATTGCCCTACAGATGGAGCCTGATATACTGACTCTCACAGAGAGAGGAAGGGCTTCTGTGGATTCACGATTTCCTTCAAATGTGTGTCTGGGCTGGGCAGCAAGCCTGCTTCTTCAGTTCCTAATCTTACCATCAATAGTCAGTTAATGGAATGGCAACATTCTTATAATTGGGTGACTTTATTTCTTGCCTCTTCTATCTGTGGATGTTCAAGCTAGAAAATGGATAAGGCTTTCTACTGTCAAAATTGATCTTCTATGCTATCGCAGAGCCCAGGTTAATGAGGCTGACCAAAATCAAGCTGTTAACAAATTAACAAAACAAATCCCAAAATAAGTACATAATCTTAATCCCAAGAAATCCAATGGCTTTACTTTCCCAAAGTTGGTGACGTATTGAAATGCCTCTGCTAGTGACAAAAGAAATGGCAAATTCCAAAATGTGGCAACAAATAAATGCAAATGTCAAAAACCCCATTATGGTGACATTTCACTCTGACCAGGGAGTAAGAAGTGGATTTGCTGGCAGCCAGGAAGTTCATTTCAATTATTTTGTAGCCGCAAAGTTCATCACTCTGATATTGATAGATACTGGAAGATCTGTTTCTGAATCCCTCCTTATGTAATAGCAATTATTTGTTTCTAGCAATTCTGACTTCATCAAGTAATAATATCTAAGTATTAAAATTAAATTTATTTCTCTTTCTCTTTCATCATACATATATATGTATGTGTGTGTGTGTATATATATATATATATAGACACACATGCAAACATAGGCACATAGAGCTTTTATCCCCCCAGCTACAAATAACAGTAATTTGAGATGATTCTACCAGGTTGCATCTCAAACCTATATATCTCCTTCTCATTTTTACTTCCAGGAATCATAAAATGATTTATATTTAATTATAACATAGTTGTGAACTACTATATATTTTTAAAATATTTCTTCCTTTATATTAATTTTAGATTTTAAAAAGTAATGATGTTTATGTTTTACATTTTTATCTGTTTAGCAATATTTTTGAAGTAAGCATAATAGAAGCTTATCAATGCATACATAAGAAGTCCATCTTTCTGAAACTTTATTTATATAAATACGACTCAGTGACCTAAACACTGTGACATAAATATAGATGGGGAAACTGAAGTTTGGCCACTTTGAATTAAGCAAAAGTGAAATACAAAGAAAAATGTACAAAGAAGGTTCCCCTCGATGGAAGAAAGCCACTGCCTGACATGAAGAACCTGAGTGATAAATGAGCCTGAAAACTTCCTCTGCTCCGCTGCAAAGTTGCCTGCAAAAGTTCCACTTGGCTATTGTTATTAATTACACATCAAGCTCACAATGTTTCACCTAAGATAAAAAGCAAGAAGGGGAATTAGAATTTAATTAAAGCTAGTCAAGTAGGCAGGGTCCTAAATGGTAGCTCACGGAGAGAGACCCACAGCTGACGGCTACACACGCCTTCCACATCGAGGTGCTGAGGCTAAACGAAGTTCCACTGAAGAGAATTTTAATATCTTCCTGCTTTCTAATTAAGTTGGAGAATTTTTTTTTTCTTTTTGCCATCTTAGCCTCAAGGAAGAATACCAGATCACATAAGGCACTATTTCAAGCAATGTGTAATAATGATGAAGTTGAAAATTAAAGTAGAAATGAGGCAAACTCTTGATTTTGTTTCAAAAAAAGGATTTTTCTGTAAAATAATTAAGTCCATTTAAAAAATTATGCCAAAATGCCTGTTCAGAGGATACAAAAATAAAGTGTACTCAGTCTAACTGCCTTAATCATCTAAAAAAAGTCCTAAATATACTTATAAAAATTAATTAACTTAGGCAAGAGAGATAACAAGGCTAAACATGTCTTTATTTCCATTTATCTGTAAAACCAGACTCTTAAGATTGGGAGGGATTAAATGGACAAATGAAAATCAAATGAATGATATGAAACCCTGTGTTGCAGACTGAATGTTTGCGTCCCTCCGAAACGTATAGGTGAAAATCCTACCCATCAAGATGGTGATATTAGGAGATGGGGCTTTCTAGAGGTGAGTAGGTCATGAGGATGGAGCCCTTGTCTCTTTCTGTCTCTGCCATGTGAGGACACAGCTAGAAGGCACCATCTATGAACAGGAAAGCAAGGTCTCACCAGACATCGAATTTGCTGGCACCTTGATCTTCGACGTACAGCTCCCAGAACTGTGAGAAATAACTTTGTGTTGTTTATACTCCAACAACTTAATGGTATTTTGTTACAGCAGCTCAAAATGAATAAGACTCCCTGGGAGCTGAAATGCCCTGAAAGACCTCTACTTGATATAACCATAGGAGTAGTTAACATTTGTAAAGTTCTTATAATATCCAAGTGTGTTCTGAACACTTGACATATAGAAACTTGTTTAATTCTCACAATAACCTGTGTGGGGCTTGATCTAGTTGCCTCTGTTTTACAGAGGGCAGAGGTGAAGTAGTATGCTCAAATGAATATTCACAAAATAAACAAGTCGTGACAGGAGTCACCCTACTCTGAATCGAACATTGGATTTGTACAATATTTTTAAACTGGTGGAGTCAGCAGCAGAGCCCCAAAAATTTATCTCCAGATTTGGTGCTTTTAATTTCTGTGCTTTAACACATCCAATCTATAGCAAAATACTCCCTTACATCCCTTACATCCTCTAAAAAGGAAGACCAAAGAATTACATAATCACAGGGGGGTGAAAAGTGTGGATATGTGGCATTTGTCAGCATCCCCAGCACCAAATGGGCCCTCAGAAGTCAGCTATGACCTGCGTCCTGCATATCCAAAAAGGAAATACTCTGTGTCCATATTTCCTCTCTGCAAAGGGATCGCCAATTCCTTCCTGATTCCTGTCCTTATGATAAAACGACAGAAATCCTTTCCTGCAGAATGTGCATGCCTTCAGCAATTACTAAACATTTTTTTTTTTTTTTTTTGAGATCCCAGCTTCAAGCAATTCCCCTGTCTCAGCCTCCTGAGTAGCTGGGAATACAGGTGCGTGCCACCACACACAGCTAATTTTTTATATTTTTAGTAGAGATGGGGTTTCACCATGTTGGCCAGGCTGGTCTCAAACTCCTGACCTCAGGTGATCTACCTGCTTCGGCCTCCCAAAATGCTGGGATAACAGGCGTGAGACACTGCACCCAGTCTACTAAACACTTCTTACACATTTTCTACTGAAGGTGTCCTCATTTTTCTAAGAATAAGCAAGGAGCTGCAGGAAGTTCTGGGAAAATGTCTCAAAGATTCAATGTATAAGGAAAAACTTATTTGAGTATTTTGCTGTTGTTGTTTGCTTAAACACATCCATGTATATTTCACATGCAATCCCCACCAAAACATTTACCATTCTTCAAAGTGATGCTCAAAGTCTTTTTATATGTTGGAACACCATATGCCCAACCAGAAATGAGAGGTGGTTGGACTAGGTAGAGAATTACTCTCAATGATTGTGTGGCAGACAGGCTATGAAGGTGCCCCCCTCCCCATCCCTGCCTTCTGGAGTCATACCTTCTCTTTAGTGTGGGCATGGCCTGTGACTTGCTTCTGGTCAGCAAGGAGCTAAGGTGATGGCATGCATGTGAGCACCTGTGTTTGATCTGGCAGGTGAGATTGCAGCACCCTCCCTGTTCATGCCCTGGTTGGCAGGGAAGAAGCAGCTGCCGTGGTGTGAGATGTTTGCCATGAAAAGCTGACCCTTCTTTAGTAAAGCCTGAGAGGAGAACATAGCCAGGCTGCCACCTGGCTTGAAGCCTTGTGAGGTCCTAAGCAGGGTGCCCAGCCATGCCTTGCCCAGACTACGACCCACAGACACCATGAGATCATTCATTCATGCTGCTTTAAGCCACTATGTTTGTGATCATCGTTAAGTAGCAACAGGAAATGAATGCCAGTTGCCTTTGCCTTTGCCACAAAATTGTTGTCTGTCTTTCCAGGTCAATTTACGATACTCAGGTATCATTTTTTTTTTTTTTTTTTAGACCGAGTCTTGCTCTGTCGCCAGGCTGGAGTGCAGTGGCACGATCTCAGCTAACTGCAACCTCTGCCTCCTGGGTTCAAGTGATTCTCCTGCCTCAGCCTCTTAAGTAGCTGGGATTACAGGTGCCCGCCACTGCAGCCAGCTAATTTTTTGTATTCTTAGTAGAGACGGGGTTTCACCAACTTGGCCAGGTTGATCTTGAACTGCTGACCTTGTGATCCACTCTCTTCAGCCTCCCAAAGTGCTGGGATTACAGGCATGAGCCACCACATCCAGCCCAGATATCTTGTAACTGCAACCGTTGCATAATGTCCGCTAACTTAGTTTCTAAGGAATAAAATGTGTATTTCACATCTGTCCTATCTAGTATTGGTTTTAACTTTTAGTTTTTTAATGACAACTGATTAATTACTTTAATAATTTAAATTACATATTTATTCATCACATTTTTTAAACACCAGCCACGTTCCATGAACTGTCATAGATGCTAAGGATATGAGATGCAGAATTCTTCTCATCAAGGAGATCACAGGTAACAGAAAGAAACAAAGACTGAAATCCGGAGGGGAAAAATGCCCATTTGACCCATACTCAGAATGGTCTTAATATACAGAAGAGGCAAACAAGAGATTCTCAACTTCAGGTGCATGGGAGAGAACAGAGGCCAGAAGCCAGGATAACCCAGGGTCAGATTGTGCACTAGCTCCCTGAGGTTGGGCATATTAATTCAGTTCTAGGTGTTTCTGTTTTCTCACAAATAAAGTCAGAAACACATTATCCTCTTGCTTATAGTGTTACAGCACATGATTTAATATCCACAAAGCACATCAGTGGTTTCTAGGACTATAACTTAACACAGGAGTGGATAAGGGAGAGTTTTAGAAGAAATAAGAGAGCTGATATGTGAACCACAGGTAGGAGTTCACAGGCTCACAGTGTATTGATGCTAGGGACATGTAGGGAGCTCCTATGGTACCGGGCTGTGGTGAGGAGGTTGCCTACCAGGACCTAATAAGAAATGAGTTATTAATCGTACTAGGCTTAATATGCGGGCAATGAAATAATCTCTACAGTAAACCCCCAAGACACAGGTTTACCTATGTAACAGTCAGCACATGTACTGCTGAACTTAAAACACAAGTTAAAATAAATAAATAAAACTTCAATATTAAAAAGAAGAAAGAAATGAATTTAGAGAGACCATCAGGGAAGATCCCAAGAGGAGACAACTGACGTGCCAAGCAGTGCAACCTTATCTGGAAGGGGACAAGTCTGTGTGCACCTGTCCAGGCTTTTCTAGCAACATCTATTTCAGCGATCAGCCTTGGGTTTGCAATACAATTAACCTTACATCCTAGCTGTGATAAGCTCAGCAAAACTGCCTGTGAAAGGATATGTTAAACAGCTACAGACTTTTGTTGGTGCATCATTTTGGTAACTTTACCTCCTTGCTCTCACATTTCATAGTCTGTCTCCTGGAAAATGATTTTTCAATGTTTAACAAAAAGTGGGCCAAAGGTCTGAACAGACACCTCATCAAAAAAGATACCAAGAGAGTAAATAAGCATATGAAAAGATGCTCAACATCATGTCGTTAGAAAATGAGACACCACTACACACCGATGAAGAATCACTAAAATCCAGAACATCAACACAGTCAAATGCTGTTGGGGTTGTGGGGCAACACGAAGGCTCACTCATTGCTGGTGGGAACGCAAAATGGTACAGTCACATTGGCAGACACGTGGCAGTTTCTTACAAAGCTAAACACAGTCTTACTATATGATCCAGCAATTGTCTTCTTTGGTCTTTATGTAAATGTTGAAAACTTATGTTCACACAAAATCTTTACAAAATATTTATAGCAGCTTCATTCATAATTGCCAAAAATTGGAAGTAATCAAGACATTCATTAATAGATGAATGGATAAACTATGGTACATCCACATAGTGGAATATTATTCAGCAACAAAAAAAAGAAAAAAAAAAAAGAAATGACCTGTCAAGACACAAAAAGGCATGAAGAAAATATATTTTCTTTATTATTCTTTTTAGATACAGGGTCTTATGCTATTGTCCAGGCTACAGCACAGTAGTGCGATCATAGCTCATTGCAGCCTCTGACTTCAAGGGATCTGCCCACCTCAGCCTCCTGAGCAGCTGGTACTACAGGCATATGTCAGCATGCTCAGCTAACGATTTAATGTTTTGTCTACACGGGATCTTGTTATGTTGCCCAGGATGGTCTCAAACTCCTAGCCTCAAGGGATCCATGGAGAAAATTTAAATGCATATTACCAAGTGAAAGAAGGCAGTCTGTAGGATGCCAAATATATGACATTCTGGAAAAGGCAAAACTATAGAAGGTGAACTCAAATTATATTTTACATCACAAGTAAAAATGAGCTTAGATTCCTCAGTATATATAAAGTTGATTTCTTTTAAACCACATCTGATAATTATAATATTTCTCACATGATTTGCTTTAGTTTTTAGAAGTGAAAACAATATAATCATTTTCAGTAAAGGGATTAAATATTGTGGTTTAATTAGGTCCATGAAGCACTAGTGCTGCCTTTGGATTTATATTTAATCAAATATATAGACAACTGAAGGTAAAAGGATTTTTGAGAATGACACGTCACATGTAGACCCATGGAAACTGCCCATGGGCACAGGTACCACCCATGCAAATCTATGGGACACGAATCTCTTTCCATACAGTTCTTAATCCTTATTCAGAGCACACAGTAATTTAATCCAGATGCTGCTTCTCATGCATACTTTGTTATAGAGAACATGCTTGAAAAATACATTTTTCATTTAACATGGGCCTGTGCTATAAATTAGATGGAAGAAATTGTCACAGGCGTGAAAACTCTTATTAAAAATTGATTTTAGTCTAGTTAAGTCTCAACACCCAACTCCGATCTGAAGATCAAGGTTGTGTCAGAATAAAGGCCAAAAGAAAAAAGATCAATATCAAATATTTCAATTCTGAGGTTAGTACATTTGCTTATAAAAGCATACAGAACCATCTGTATTCTGGAAGACCTAGTCTGGTACCATAAGAAGACTAGATTTTTTTTAAAGGCAGCAATAGTATTCTTCAACTTAAGACAGTTAAAGTTATATACTTACATTGGATGCACAAAAAAAATTAGGTAAAATAATTTAAGATTGTCTTAACAAATAATTGTCATTCTTCCTAAAAGTTAATTTTAAAATCCTAAGAGACAGAGAGAGAGAGAGCTTGTGTGTGTGTGTGTGTGTGTGTGTGTGTGTGTATGTTCACTCTTAACTATTCACCTAAATGATGGTTGTTAGTTTGGTAATGGATTACTACTGATACAAACACATTCTAAAGCTGCTGATGGTCAGGACTGGTGGTTCATGTCTGTAATGCCAGCACTTTGGGAGGCTGAGGCAGGAGGATTGCTTGAGTCCAGGAGTTCAAGAACACCCTGGGTAACATATTTGGATCCCATCTCTATGAAAATATTTTTAAAAAATTAGCCAGGCAATGGGGCATGCACCTGTAGTCCTGGCTACTAGCTGAGGTGGGAAGATGGCTTGAGGCCAGGAATTTGATGCTGGAGGGAGCTATGAGCGTGCCACCATACTCCAGACCGAGAGACAGAGTGCAACTCTGTCTCAAAAGAATATCTTAAAAAACAAAAACAAAAACCTAATGATTAGACATTTAAAAATAATTTAAATAGAATCAACTCTATCCCTAAGAATAGGATTTACTAAGCTGAGGAGGAGCCACTAGAGGGCGTCATTCACGGCAGGACACAGTTTTTATTTAGTTACAGCCCTGACTGATCTCAAATAAAGAAGCAATGACCAAGAAATTAAAATGATAGACACTAACAACTGACTTGAATTTTTAAAAATTGGTTTAAAAGGTCAACTTGGTTCTAGTGATTAACTTCAAATGCCTTAAGCGTGTACACATAGATATAGGAGAAGACCTCAGAGGCCCTGGGGGAAGGAACATGAATGGTATTCCTGGGTCCCATCCTATTTTGTGGACAACACGAGGCTTCCAAAGGGAGGTTTAGAAAAATGGAGACAGTTCGAGTAGAGAAAACTGGGGTAAGATATTGTTATTTCAAAAACCAATATTCCTGTCAGCCACATAAATGTTAAGAAACCAGCTCTATCTTCCTTACCAAATACAGATTTCCATGTAAATTGAACAAACGTAAAGGAAGAATGTCATTTACTTTCTTTTATAAGTTTCATAGACAAAACATGTAGGTTAGTAGTTATTTTCATGGCCATGATAAATTGCTCAATGACATTTGAGACTTACTAAAGTGAAATATGAATAGTTTTTATATTTTAATATTCACAAGTCAGTTTCCCTACAATTAGTTTATAGCATATATTGCTTTAAAACATTATTATACTTTCATGTGAAGACAATTCTATCCAAGTTTTATGTTTATTTTACAAAAATAAATTGCTTCTATCTAATAAACATTATTGGAGATTTATCTGGGCTATGGTTTAAAAATAACGCAAGTCAATAAAACTTCACAAATTACACTAAATATGGGTTTTAAAAGAAAGTTCACTTTATCCACATTTATGTTACTTGGCATCTTCATCACCATTCCTGCTATAAAAAAAAAGAAGCCTTTGAATTCCAATCAGTTGGGTTAAGTATGCAAAAATGTCTGCATAGATTGTCTTGTTGATTACCTATTCTCTATCGTGATTATATCTTTTTTATAATTTTGTGGAAAATAGACTAGGAAAGAGATTAAATTCAGAAAATAGAGTCAGGGTAGGTAGCAATTCTAACTGAAACATGGAAACAAAAGCTTAAAATTCTCACTGTTAGGACAAATTGAAAGAAGAAAAAAATATGCAGTGATATACATAATTAAAAGGCAGCAAAAAAAAAGTGGAGAAAATAAAGAAAAGAGGTACTAAAGAGAGAGAAAATAAATAAAAGAAACAAGAGATCACTTACAACATGGCAGAAAAGCACTAGGGAGAGGTAGACAGTGAAAGAAACTAGATTCGCTATTCACCCTGCTTCTAAAACACATGGACAACAGGCAGCATTATTATAAACACGTGAGGTAGGAACCGGGACTTCCATTATACTTAGCATTACCCAAAATTTCATGAGAAATCCTGGGATTTTTATAAAAGGATTAATAATGGGAAACTACTTGAAAACTATAAATTGATGTCATAAAAATGTGACTAATACGAAATGATTTCTCAGCTGGGCACGGTGGCTCACACCTGTAATCCCAGCACTTTGGGAGGCTGAGGTGGGCAGATCACGAAGTCAAGAGTTTGCGACTAGCCTGGCCAACGTGGTGAAATCCCGTCTCTACTAAAAATACAAAAAATTAGCTAGGCATGGTGGCGTGTGCCTGTAATCCCAGCTACTCGGGAGGCTGAAGTTGGAGAATTGCTTGAACCCAGGAGGCAGATGTTGCAGTGAGCCAATATTGCACCATTGCACTCTAGCCTGGGCGACAGACCAAGACTCCATCTCGGAAAAAAAGAAAAAAAAAGAATTGTTTTTTAGGGTGCAAATATTAAAATGTATGATGCAGACCTTGTGGAAGAATAGATGAGATAAAAATGTAAGTAAAATACTAGCAAGTTATGTGGCCTAAGAAAGGTTAGCTTCCCTCCTTATAAGAGTTGTATTGTTGATTTGGTGAGATCTCCACTAAATATTTTAACATTCAAATATATTTTCTTAAAAGCCCATTCTAGATAACATTTGTCATAGCCTCTTTCTTTTATCAACAAATATTAGAATTATTAACGTAAGTGGATTTCATTTAATTTTTCTGTGTTTTTTGCTCCACCTTACCCTCCTAACCCCAGGTACCGATAAATTCTATATGGCAAATGACAAGAACCAAAGTTCTAAGTATTCCAAAGTGCAAATAGTCTGGCCTTCAGCAACTGAGATTCGTGTAATTCCTACGCAGATAATTAATGTGGTCTTAATTGGCACTGTTTTTTTTTTCTTTTGTTCCACTTAAATGATGCCAATCAAATTTTGGAATACACGAGCTAAGTTAGAGAAAAGTAACAATGCCTAGTTTTGTTGACTTGCAATTCCTTTGAAGCCATACTATGAAGAGAAAATTTAAATTCCATGTTTATCCTGCTCATTTTCATTTTTGCAAAGAAAAAAAAAACAACCTTAGTTTTGCTATCTGTGCTCAACAGCAGTACGTGGCTGGGATAAGGTGGATTGAAGTGTGAACAATGGTTCAAGATCAAAAGGCTCCTTAGGTTCTGCTCAGACTGTCTCCAGTGATCAGCAGCGCAGGAGTCCATCCAGACGGGGCTGGGGAGAGCTGATGAGATTCATGTGCCATCTCAGAAAGAAAACATAAAAACCTGGACATTCTATGGAAGGCAAGCCAAAAGAATGTGGAATCGCCGTTTGTGGAACTTGTAAGTCGGGTAATATACCAGGGAGTATGTTAACACGGCTGAATGACCTGTGTTTTGAACCTCGCCTCGCCTCCCTGCCTTCTCTCCGCTCGCTCGGTGTGGCTCTCTTGTTGTTGTTATTCCTGGGTTGTTCCTCCTCTCCCTCTCTCATAGCTCCTTTTGGTCTCCCCTTCCCTTTATCCTGCCACTCTGACAAAGCAGACACAGCACTTGCATTCAATCATCAGCTGATAATGAGTAAGAAGCTACTTGCTTGGAACAAAGCTGGGAGTCATTTTGAAAGCATTTCCTTAGAGCTGAGACATCCTGAGACATGGACTTTTGATGGGTAATCAAGGTTTAGAAAAATGAGTTCACAGAAGGTTTACAATATCAGGACAGATCTTTCCCAGGCTTTCCAGACCATTTAATGCTTGTTTTGTGAATTAAAGAGCACAGGCACAGAGGCTGGAGGAAACAAACTAATAGCTTACAAAGCTACAAAAGGAAAGGGAGACAATAAGTCTTGAAAAGAAACACTTACAAAAAAAAAAAAAAAATACCCGTTTCCTCTCTGTCTCTTTCTCCCGCTTCTGTGAGTACTGCTAGACAGAAGCCATCAACATTTCAGCAGCAATGACATCCCGGACAGCTTGTCTATAGCCCTTGACTCAGTTTTTTGGTATTTCTTTTAGCAGAATATTCCAGAGCATGTGGTCTTTTACCTTTCCTTGGCCTCCAGACTGTGCTACTCCTGGACCTGGACGCTCACTTCCTCTAAACTCATCTTCATCATGATGTTGAATATCATTACTTCTTTGCAACCCAAAGCAAGGAATTTTGAAACTATCGTCTCTCACTTGACAAAGTAAATCTATATTATATAGCCACTGGCTTGGCGCTACAAAAAATAAAGTTCTTAATAAATGCTGTCAATGATTATATTTTGGGGGGAAATATTAACTGCTTTTCAATTGATGCATAACCTCTCCAGGCCCAATTGTGTTTCACAGTTATAACCTGTCATCTCTCTTTAGTCTCCTTTCCCAAATCCAGCTTGTTCTGTATATAGTAGCTCCACTGAGGAGCAGGGAGGAAAGACAGATGAGTGGAGTAGACATGGTGGATGCTGCCATTTAGGCAAAGGCAGGCATTTAAGTAAAGACAGATGAGAATGGGAACTCGTGCCCCAGTGAGGAAATTACCATACTCCAATTAAAAGGAAGGCAGAGCATAAAGAGTGTGCAAGCTAAAAATACACAACTCCTTTCAGCACAAAGCTCCTCGAAACAATTCTGCAAGAAATACGTGTAAGGTCTGAAGCTTAGCAGAAAGTTTGGTAGCAAGCACAGCTCTCCAAAATCAATGGTAGAGAAAGAATTTCTTTCTCTTTGGTGCAGTCTTAGAAATGTGCAGGCATCCTGTTGGCGTTTGAATGCATGGTGCCTTCAAGAACCTCACGCACACAGACCTGCAACAGCCCGTGAGGTTTCCCAAAGACACAACAGGATCGAGGTCTGCATGTAAAATGACAAGTGCAGTAAACGTCCTGCAGCCCCAGGCATCATTGTCATCTGCTGGAAGTGTCCTCCATGTTTGTGAGACACCCTAGTTATACAACTATTTTAGTCCTCAAACATGGAAATAATCCACTTTGTCCTTTGTGGGACTAAAGTAAGCTAATCAGGGAGGGACACGCAGTTATCTTTCTACTGTTAACGCTAACCCAATGCTTAGCAGACGGGGTTGCACGATGATTGTTAGCTGACTCAACTCTTGCTTAGCTTCCATCAAAGTACAAACTACTTGTGTTCCAAGGTTATTTGTGAGTGAGGTTGATTTCTATTTTATTTAAATATTTAGACACACACACATTAACTTATTTCTTATGTATTTATATAATCTTATATAGCATGTGCATATTTTTGTATATATTTCTAAATCAGTTCATAATATTAATGCATGCTTAACAGGCATTTACTTAATTTTTAATTTTTTAAAATGAATTTTAGTTCAAATTTTTAATTTTAAAATTGATTTAAATCTCTTAATTAAATTGAATTTTAGGGAGGGATAGGAGAAAATGTCCAGACTCTTACTGAAACTTGGAGAAAGATGATTCAATTATAAAATAGTTCATTCAAAATAGTGTTGTCAAGGTAAAATAAAGTTACTTCTTTCTAATTTTATCTGCAAAGAGGGAGTTCTTGTTTATCGAGTGCCTACTTTATGGTTCCAGACAGTTAGCTAAGCCCTCTGAATGCATCAACTCTAATCTCTAAAAGTAGTCAACCTTCATTTTATAGAAGAGGATGTTGGCCAAGCTAACAGAGTTATTACCGAGATTCCCCCTGGAGACTTTGCAGCTAAGGGTAATTGTCTTTGGTTTCTATGCTTACTACACCCCAGAAGTCAAAATAATAGCAATGAAGATGAAAATGATTTAGATCAGAGGGCTCAACATTACATGCACATGGCCAGTGGTTCTATAGAAACTGTAAAGCTAAATTCCTTAGAATTAAAAAAAAGTAATTGAAACATTTTCTAATTAATTACTCAGGCATAGAAATATCTAGTACAGATCTATTAAGAATACGGCACTGATGAAAGTGCTAAAGGACACAAAAATGAAATTTTAAAATGCAGTCATTTCTGTTTAGGGATTTAAACCAAGATAAAGAAATAAAACCAACAGGAACATGCCATCAAAGGAAAGCAAGACAGAAAATTAAGGAGCCTCAGAAAGACTTCACAAAGAAGGTGAGTCTTAAATAAATCTTGGGATTCTGGATAAGCACAGAAAAGAAGAAAGCAGCCCAGGTAAAATACGTCATGAAAAAGGCTTGAGATTAAGAACCAGGGAGATGCCCATATGGGGAAGTGTGAGCTCTTCCTGGTAAAATACAAGCAGGCAAGTCTGCAGAGAGGGGTCACGTTCTCATTGCTTTATTGAGGCATGTACACAACTGACAGACAAAACTGCTCTTCCACAAAGAGTGATTCTGAAGGTCCTGCCTGGTAAATTGCAAGAACCAGCAAGACTTTCAAGGAGTTACTTTATCAACTAGTTTAAACAAGGTGGATAAGTGATAACATATAAGATGGCAATAATAAAACAAAAATATTATTCTGTGAAAGGTCAACAGTGGAATACATTATTACTTCATTATATTTATCGCCCCTGCCGGTAGGTACGTTATAAATATCAGATGTTAGTGAATAATTTTAATAAATGCATTTGAAATTAAAGTGAAGTTGATATGGGTGTTGACAAGAATATTAGAAAAATTAGAAAGTTAATAAAGGTGAAGAGAGGGAAGGAAGGGAAGTAAATTTGCATACAGGAGCTATACTGAGATCATTAAAGTAAATGTATTTGTTAAGTGGGTAAATAGAAAATATCAAGCGGAAAGTAATGGTTAGTATTGTATTCATTGCCACAGATGTGATTGCTGAGATGTGAGAATAAATTATCTAGGGTAGTATGCATGGAAAGAAGAAAAGTAGATATCTATGAACTAAATCCCAGAGGACATCCACAGGAGAGAAAGAAGGGGGAGAAGTTGTAGGAGGTGAAAAGTATAAAGAGTCTGGGAGAATACAATGTCTCTGAAGAGGAGAAGTTATAGGAGGTGAAAAGTATAAAGAGGCTGGGAGAATACAATGTCTCTGAAGAGGAGAAGTTATAGGAGGTGAAAAGTATAAAGAGGCTGGGAGAATACAATGTCTCTGAAGAGGAGAAGTCATAGGAGGTGAAAAGTATAAAGAGGCTGGGAGAATACAATGTTTCTGAAGAGGAGAAGTCATAGGAGGTGAAAAGTATAAAGAGGCTGGGAGAATACAATGTCTCTGAAGAGGAGAAGTCATAGGAGGTGAAAAGTATAAAGAGGCTGGGAGAATACAATGTCTCTGAAGAGGATGGAACTCCAGGGAGAGGTTGGCTTAGTGAATATAAACGAAGTGAATATAAACATCATGTAAAAGAGATCATAGAAATGGATCTTCAGTGAGTGTCAATTATGACAATTTTTGTGCGTAGGTTACCAGGGATGTTCTGTAACCACCACACAGTAGAATCACTAAATATATAATAATAAATTCAGACAAATGTGTTCCTATATCATAGCCCGAAAAAATAACGAACTATTACTGTAGACAAAAACTTGCACAGATCGTGTAAACAAACTATTGAACAAAACACCAGAAACAAGAGAATACGGAGTATGACTCCTTTTGTGTAAATTGAAACATTTAAGAAGAAGGAATCTACAGAGTTTATCTTGGGTGCCATAGATTGTTACTAAAAAGAAGAACAGGATATCTGTTCTAATGGCATTCAGGGAACTAGTTGTTTTTGAGTGGGAGACAGGGAGGAAAGTGAGAGGTGTTAGTAAATGTTCTATCTCTGGACACTGTGGGAGTGGTGCAGGTTTTCCTCTTGGGATAAAGAATTGAGCTGTAAATTTTACTTTTGGCCAATTTCTGAATGTGTGTTATGTTTGGCAATTTTAAACAGGTTTCTAAAAAGGAGGCATGTTGCCTTACTGAAAAGATGGGTAGAGGTCCATTGCCTGGAGGATTTCTATTAATCCGTCTGTGGAATAACCTTATTCCATGTCCTCTGCACTAAACAAAGGTGTTTCTATAACCAGTGATCTTTTACAACTTGAGAACCATTACCCTTGTTTTTAGCCCTTTGACTTGTGTGCACCAAGAGGTTGATAATGTCCAAATGGAAGTTATGAGTATTTGTTTGGGACTAACTACTTTGGGTTATGACATCTGAGGCAGTGAGCCAAAAAAGATATAATAACAACAACAAAATAAAAAGGGATAACCATGACGAAAAGGAATATCATGATACATAATGATATCTCACATATATGTATATGTGTATGCATATATGTATGTGTATATATACACATATATATTAATACCTTCTATAACATTGCTGTGCCAGAGATAAAATTATTGCTAGATAATTTATTCATATTGTGATCCCCAAACAGGATGCTTAACAACATGAATGATTGTTTTGTCTTAATCTAAGATTAAAGGTCGTCATCTCATTTAAAGTATTCTTTTTATTTTTATTAGGCATCATTTAAACAACTATTTTAGGCAATAGAACGTAGAGCAAAGGGAAGACTTTGAAGAAGTCGAGTTGGATATTTCATGAATACTCTTCTCATGTCAACATAAACTCTCTGAAATGTTTCGCATATTCTCCTCATCTGCAGTTTCACTTTCTGCGGTTTCAGTTACCTAAGGTCAACTGTGGTCCACTGAGTTCTGAAAACATTAAATGAAAAATTTCAGAAATAAATAATTTATCAGTTTTAAATTGCTAGCTGTTCTGACTAGCGCCATCCCACTCCGTCCCAGCCAGGACATGAATCATTCCTTTGTCCAGTGGATTCACACTATCTACATTAGTCACTTAGTAGCCATATGGCTTTTCAGACTGATGGTCGCAGTATTGCAGCATTTGTGTTCAAGTTATCCTTATTTGACTTTATAACATGCAAGTGTAGTGGGCCTTATTTATAAAAAATTAAGCTTTACCAGAGGTATGTATGTATAGGAAAAAACATGGTATATTCAGGCTTTGGTGCTGTCAAAGGTATGAGGCATCTACTGGGGGTTTTGGAACATACCGCCCTAGAATAAGGGAGAGCAGTGTATTTAGAGGTGTAACTGAAATGCATTTTAATAATGGGCATGCAAGACTCAGGCTCTAACCTTTGCAGTCTGAAATTAAGAATAAAAATTAAGTCCGTAAACAAGTTATAAAATTATTTCTAAATATGTTATCTACAAACCTACAAGCCTACCAATCTCTAAATTTCTAATTATAGTTTATATATGATAAAAATAATTTCGTCATTACTCCTAAAAGAGTAATCATGCTTATGAACAGAAACATGTTTTTACTATTGAAGTAGAATGAGCAGAACGTAGAACTAGAAAGTTCTGCGTGCAGATTCTTGCACTCGCATGTCATTTTAGATTCTCCGAGGCTCAGTCTTTGCAGTAATACGAGGACAAATGCGTAGATACAATGGCAATTATATAAAGTCCCACTGCAGTCTCTGGCATATAATAATTGCTCAAAACAAAAAAGAGAGAGAGAACAAATTCTTTCCCACTCTTTGTCAGTGATTATAGCTGAATAAATAGTGATATTTCTCCAAAAATAGTCATTACTAAATTCGGAGGGCCATGACCACGTCATTCCATACAAACACACATTAAACCCAATAAGTGTTCTACATTATGTTATTTCAGACAAAAAACTTGTTTAACCATTGCCACGCCTCGTTTTAAAAAAGGATTCTACATATCCTGAAATCTCGCATTTACTTTTATTAATTTTTAACTATAGCATTTCTCATTGAGTTTTCTTTTCTCTTCGACTTTAATTTCAGCCTCATCATTATATTAACAGCAGATCTTTGCTTTTATTTATGTATGATGGTTGTAGACAGTACATTCCACAAGATCATGACCAATCTGTTTGACTCACCAGTAAATCCCCAGTGTGTATCATGGTGTGCTGCCCATAGTAGGTACTCAGTTTTTCTTTTGAAAGAAAAAGTTTGATTGAAAAACAGATCAACCAATTCCTTCTGGTGTCTTTTAAATTATATATCTGTTTGGTCTCTCTGTCTCTAAATGGTATAAGAGATTAAATAGCCTGAAAATCAATATTTTCTGGCACAGGAAATAAAAAAGGCTATCATAATTGAAACTTTTATGAAAATACCTTTTACTTAAAGAACTATAGTTCTGTAAAGGTGCATAAATGAACAATAATGTGAATTCGAATGTTAGAAAACTATGTATAATGGATATGCTTCTTTTACATGAAGTGTCCTTTTAATATATAGTGTCTCTTATCATCCGTCTAAGCCAGGTAATTCCTCTTGTACTGTAAAAGTCTATAGTGTCATAGTGTCTATGATCATCGCACTTTGCAATGGCAGCCTGCTTGACATTTATGATAAGAAGGTGTTGAAGTATTTGCTGTCATTCATTCAATAACTATTGAGTGACTACTGTTTAACATTTTTTATGCCTGCCATCATACTTAACTTTTGCTCAACTGTTTTGAATGTATCAGCTAATAAAATAAGTCAAGAAAATACATTTATATTCCCAATATGTTTCCAAATAAATTTGGAAAGAGAAAAAGATATTTACCTATGCATATTATTATATTCTTAGAAAATCCAAGCACTCATACCTGAGGCACTATTAAATCCAATAAATGATTTTGTCAAATGGATTGATATATGATAAACATATAAAAATAAAAATAACTGCATTGACCCAGCCAGCTTGAGTAACAATCATCACTGCAACCAAGGCCCAACACATTACTTTATGCTAACTTGGCCTGATGCATTAACCTGGACTCATCTAATGAACAAGTGAGAGCTGGAAATTAGGGGACAGAAATGGGGAAATTTAGGAAGTTGGTCTGTCCTGTGTCTCGGGAACTATCAGGTAGTGTGACAGTGTGAATTATTGTCATCACCTACATGCGGCTTTTAAAAGGCATTTTTCTAAGAGAATATTCTTGATGGAATCACTAGTAAACAAGAGATTTTCCTCTCCTACCTGATTCTGCTTCAAAATTGAACCGAGGTCTGTAATGGAATCATCATCACATAATCCAGCAATACTACTTGCATATCCAAAAAAAAAAAAAAAAAAAGGAAATCAGGATGTCAAAGAGGTATCTGTGTTCTCATGTTCATTGCTGTGTTATTCAAAACAGTGGAGGTACAGAAAAAACCTACTATGTCCATTGATTGATGGATAAAGAAAATACGGTGTATATATAGCCCGTGGAGGATTACTCTTCACTCTTAAAAAGGGAGATCCTGCCATAGCAACAATATGGATGAACCTGAAGGACATTATGCTGCGTGAACCAAGTCAGTTACAGAAAGTCAAATACTGTAGGATTCCATTTCCACGGGGAATCTACAATGCACAGAAGCAGAGAATAGAATGAAGGTTGCCAGGGGTAGAGAAGAAAGGAAAATGGAGAATTGCTATTTAAGGGGTACGTGGTTTGGGTTATATCTGATAATTATGTTCTGGAGATCTGATGAACAACATTGTGCCTATAGCTGACAATACTGGGTTGTGCACTTACAAGTTTGTTAAGAAAGTAGATCTCATGTTAAGTGTTCTTTATTTAAGTTCTAGAATACATGTGCAGAACATGCAGGTTCATTACATAAATATATATGTGCCATGATGGTTTGCTGCACCTATCAACCCATCATCTAGGTTTTAAGCCCCGCATGCATTAGGTATTTGTCCTAATGCTCTCCCTCCCGTTGGCCCCCACCTCCTGACAGACCCCAGTGATGTTCCCTTCCCTGTATCCATGTGTTCTCATTGTTCAATTCCCACTTATGAGTCAGAACATGTGGTGTTTGGTTTTCTGTTCCTGTGTTAGTTTGCTGAGAATGATGGTTTCCAGCTTCATCCGTGTCCCTGCAAAGGACATGAACTCATTATTTTTTATGGCTGCATAGTACTCCATGATATATATGTGCCATATTTTCTCTATCCAGTCTGTCATTGATGGGCATTTGGGTTGGTTCCAAGTCTTTGCTATTGTGAACAGTGCTGCAGTAAACATATGTGTGCATGTGCCCTTACAGTAGAATGATTTATAATCCTTTGGGTATATACCTAGTAATGGGATTGCTGGGTCAAATGGTATTTCTGTTCTAGATCCTTGAGGAATTGCCACACTGTCTTCCACAATGGTTGAACTAATTTACACTCCCACCAACACCAAAATAAGCACAAATCCAAAAACAGAAAAACAAAACCAAATCCCACAATGATAAAAACCTGGTGGCTTTACCTTGCATTGTTTCCTCTAGATTTCAATAATCCAGTTAGAGGTCTTGATTTGTAGAGAAAGCTTTTCATTACTTTATGAAAAAAGAATAATGATAAATATGTTCTTTAGAACAGAGGAAAATCACCAATGAGGTAAAAGAGAAACAGAAAACTGAAAATAAGTAAGCAATTTTATTCAGGGATCATTGAACCTAATGCTGTAAATAAATTTCTAAGATGATAAATTAAGATATTAAAACAATAAAACTTTTGAAACAAAATATCTCGATTTAAACGGTAATAATTGGTATTTTATTTCAGAACTAATATGCTATTATAAACTGCTTAATCATTTAATTTAATTTTTCTGATTCCTCAGAATCTTAATATTCATAAAATATCAAAATAATGCTATTGGAATGGATTTCTCACTTAATAAGTTAGCCTTGTCCTTTTCAGAGAGAAGTTTCTTTCTTTGTACCATAACCAAAACTTGGAGTCCAGTGTCCATGTTGCTCCAGTTTTGCTGAGTGAGTTCTAACAGCTTTCATTTCTTCATCTGCAAATGAAGCCTTTGGACAGAACCCTAAAGCTACAACTCAGTGGCTTGTAAGTTTTGTTCTTACCAATATATGAGTTCCACACTCATGTTCAATACTTTTTTTTAGACAGAGTCTCACTCTGTCACCCAGGATAGAGTGCAGTGGCACGATCTCAGCTCACTAACCTCTGCCTCCTGGGTTCAAGCCATTCTCATGCCTCAGCCTCCTGAGTAGCTGGGATTACAGGCGGGTGTCACCACGCCCGGCTAATTTTTGTGTTTTAGTGGAGATGGGGTTTCAACATGTTGCCCAGGCTGGTCTCGAACTCTGCCCCAAACATATTTTTGAACATCTAACATGTAAAGCAATCAAAAGCCATTCGAATAACCAAAATTAATTACCACAGTAGTCTTTCTAGGAGTTGCCAACAGCCCAGTTACTGCTGTATTAGATTGGTGCAAAAGTAATCGCGGTTTTTGCTATTGAAAATAATGGAAAAAATGACAATTACTTTTACACCAACCTAATAGAAATTACAGCTATTGGAGCACCTCACTAATGTGTTCCCGGAACATGGCGGATTCATGCTTCGGTGATGAAAAAGGAAGCTTGGGAAGAATACCCACTGAAACCCACGGTGGGTTAGACAATAGCACCCAGACTCCTTTTCCATGAGCCCAAGTCTAGTGCAAAGGGGAGAGAGTGAAAGTGATGAACGCCGCACTTCAGGCCTAGCCCAGCAAACTTCCCACTCCCCTCCCCTATGCTAAGGGATCTGCAGCCCCTCTTCATTCAGAAACAACAGCTGATGGCAGGAGGTGGGGTTGGGGATGGGAGGACCCAGTGGAAGGGACCTGGGTCTCTAAATATTACACGGAGAGGAAATCACTACCATTCTAAACACTACCCAAGACTTTCACATGAGCAACAAGCAACTTTTTAGTATATAAGACCCTATCATTTCAGTCTGTTTTTCACAGAGCTTAACCTCCTCTGAATAAGGAGTCAGCTTCTCTTTCCTTCAAAGTGTATTGTTTCATCAGCTTACATATGGTTAAATAAGCATAAATGCTTTAATTTACCCAAAAGAGCCACCTCTAATTTACAGAATAACTACACATCTTTTAAATTAGGATAGAAATCCATGTCTTACATTTGTATGATTGATAAGTTTATAACGTAAATAATTAGGGAGCATTTAACTTCTCTCTTTTAGGTAGATTTTTCTGTCTTTAAAATGTAAGGAGAAAGGAGATCAAATACATTTTTTTCATAAAATTGAAGGAATCAGTGAAGGAATTTCTAAGAATGTTTTTCCAGGATATTTTCAAAATGCCTTGCCTTTTCAAAAGGAAATAAACACATACTTAGTAACGCTTATTGATTCCCTTGATTCATGTTTATTATCCTACACTTTGATACAGTTCATAAGATTAAACTTTTACATTCCTCCATATTTCTGAAAGTTTACTGAAAAAATATTATTGCCATCTGTTTGTTAATAAGACACAATAAAAGACACTATCTAGGTATCTACCTAGATAGTAGATACCCATGCAAAAGTTAGCTCAGTATATTACTTATTTTCTCCAAAAACTATTGTCATTAAATTCTAGCTCAGCACCTACCTTGTAAAAGAATAATTGTTCAATTAACGCCACCCTGATCTGTTTACAAGACTCTCCCGTTAGTTGATGCTATATATAACATAGACTCCAAATATTTGTTCTGCTCACATTATCCAGTGTTTTATGGGTGCCAGGCTGTCCTTATCTCTGGCTATTGATTACAAATAAGTAAAATACAAGAGTCTCACCCTCTAGAGGCTTATGATTTTTGGGGGAGAAAATGACATAGAAGTATTCAATTCTTATGCATGGACGTGCATGTTATCATAGTGGCTTATATAATGGGCCATTGGTGGAAACATCTATTTCCAATTGTGACAAATAAGAAAGTTTGATTAAGTTGGAGATATCTGAGCAAGGCAATGGAAGATACATAAATATTCACCAGGCTGAAGAGAAAATGACATTTTCAAGCTAAGAGGTAGATCAGTTTATCTAAAGACATCTTGATGATTGTCAATAAGAGTTGTAATGAAACAGAAGTTTCATATGAGAATGTCTGCTTGTATGACCAAAAGGTTTCTTTGGAGCTGAAGGAAAAATTATACACTGGTCAGTTTCAGTTTAACATCTTTGAAATGAAAGTGAAAGATATTTGGAATTTTGTGGATAGGCAGTGAAAGTAGTATCAACAGGAGGGGACCCATATAGCAGAGACGAGTGTGAGAATCCTACGAACACAGACAAAACTGAACATTTCTCAGTCACAGGAAAGAAATTAAAATTGTCCCTATTAAATGTGCATCTGGAGATTGTGAGCTATCTAGAAAAAAATACCAAAAAAAAAGAACCCCACAAAAAACAAAAACAGTGAAATTGCAGATGTAGGAGGCAAGAGAAAAGATAATATTTTTTTTTTCAATTCTGAGGAGGTGTCATTTTAAGCATCTCCCTGATACCGCCTATACTCAGTTCATTTAACAAACATTTATTTTTCATCAGCTGTGTATCTCACTTTGCTAGATGCATTGGAGTGATATAAAGATAAAGATGATATGTTTTTCCTTCAAGAAAACTATGGGATTGTATAGGATGGGACTTCCAGTTAGTTCAAATATCAGTGTTAATTTTGATATTGAATTTTATATGTAATCTTTGCCATACTTCAAAGTCAACCCACTTAGATACCAATGAAACAAGTAAGAATTTTATTCCAGAATTTAATTTAGTAGTATTTTCTTTCTTTTTAACAAAATCATCCAAACCTTATAAATTTGCAAGATGAAGTTTACTGCATACTAAAGAGATCAAAGAGAATCAGAATATGCCATATTTTCTTTTATAAATAAATGAGTCAGGAGATTGGAATATGTTTCCTCCTTACCAACCCCCACCCTCTGAAAAAATAATGCTTGATAACAAGGCAGCTGGTAGTGGGTCTGGAACCATTTTTAGCTGCTTCAAAGGGGAATCAGATGTACTGAAATGTAAAGATGTAAAACACTCATAAATTATTTCAGTGAAATGTCAAAACAGAGAGTCATAATATGTCTACTATTTAAAAATATTAAATTTTAGTGTTTTTTTTTTTGAAATGTAAGCTTTCTGGAAGCTTTTAGTAGCATTTCTTCCTTGAGGAAAATGCCTAAATAGAATGTTGCACAGGGGCATAAATCCCACAGGACAGGTCCAATGTGAGGGCAGCCTGATCTTTCCTGTGGCTGTGACATGGATGTGAAGTCTGTGTTACCAAGGTGAGAAAAGACAACACGAGAAGCAAGAATTCCAGAAGTGTGAGTGCAAAGATGATAGAAGAGGAGAGTGAAGAATAAGGCAGAGGGAAAAAAGAAAATACTGGGAATGATAAATGAAGTAAAATAAACAATAGACCTTTTACGGAGAACTAAAGTATTAATTATTTCTTTTTAACAAAATCATCCAAACCTTATAAATTTGCAAGATGAAGTTTACTGCATACTAAAGAGATCAAAGAGAATCAGAATATGCCATATTTTCTTTTATAAATAAATGAGTCAGGAGATTGGAAGATGTTTCCTCCCTACCAACCCCCACCCTCTGGAAAAATAATGCTTGATAACAAGGCAGCTGGTAGTGGGTCTGGAACCATTTTTAGCTGCTTCAAAGGGGAATCAGATATATTGAAATGTAAAGAATTAATTAAAGAATTAAATACAGTGTTCCAGCAACAGCAGTAAACCTAAGCCATGGGATTCTTACTGGACGCTGCCTACGTCTGCTACCTCCTGTAATAGAGAGGAAATCACATGAAAATGGAAAGGATGCTGGTCAGGAAAGCCCGTCCTGCAGAGTGAAAGCAGACACACCCCAGCCAAGTCACCCTGCAGACCATTATCATCAAGTTCTTTGTGAAGAGGAACAGTGCTAAGTCCATAGTAATAATCACAGTCATGCTAATAATAGACACTTTTGACACCTATTAAGCCTCATTCTAAGTTCTTTACATCTGACAATTTACTTATTTGTCACACACACTAAATATCATATTATCATTACCACCCCCATGACAGATAAGGAAACTGAAGCATTGGGATGTTAAATTGCCCCAAGATTCACAGCTGGTGCTTAGTAGGACAAGAAACCAGCTCCTGTTGCCCTGACAGGGTATTCATGTGGATTACCTGATAGAGGTATATGAAAGCCTTAAATCACTATTATATGATTTGGCTGTGTCCCTACCCAAATCTCATGGTGAACTGTAGCTCTCATAATTCCCACATGTTGTGGGAGGGACCTGGTGGGAGGTAACTGAATCATGGGGGTGGGTCTTTCTCATGCTATTCTCTTGATAGTGAATAAGTCTAAAGAGGTCTGATGGTTTTATAAAGGGGAGTTCTCCTGCACACGCTCCCTTTGCCTGCTGCCATGTAAGACGTGACTTTGCTCCTCATTCACCTTCTGCTATGATAGTGAGGCCTCTCCAGCCATGTGGAACTGAGTCAACTAAACCTCTTTCCTTTATAAATTACCAAGTCTTGGGTATGTCTTTATCAGCAGCATGAGAACAGACTATTACACACTACACCTAAACATTTCCCAGGTTAGCCATACAAGTATTCTTGCATTTTTTGTACTCAAAAAGCATAATACCTAAAAAAAAAAAAAAAAAAAAAAAAAGGAAATCGTTTGTTCCAAACATACCCTTTATTAACTAAGGGACAAGGGAAGAGACTTCCTCTTCTACCTCAGATAATAATTAGATTCATGAGCTTAGGTGAGTCTCTTCCCTACTCAAAGCAATCTTCCCTTCCCTCTTTCCTTCCTTCCGTCCTCCCTTCCTTCCTTCCCTCCTCTCTTCCTTCCCCTTTCCCTTCCTTCCCATTTCCCTTCCTTCCCCTTTCCCTTCCCTTCCCATTCTTCCTTCCCTCCCTTCCTCTCTTCCTCCCTTCCCTCCCTTCCTCCCTTCCTCCCTATCCCTGTCCCTCTCCCTCTCCTTCTCCCTTCCCGTTCCTTTCCTTCCATTCTAAGAGTTAACAGAATATACTTGATAATCTCTAAGGAATGACTCAAAGTGTCCTTTAACCTATATAGCTCCCTTTTATTTTTCTCCCCTCTCTTGAGCTTTCTTTCTCACCCATCCTTCAGCCTGGTCAGCACTCTCCTGTTCAATTCCAGATGTGAACAGAATACCAACATAAAATTTAACAAGTTCCCAAGAGTTTGTTAATTTTGTTTCCCACATAGCAAGCCTGCAACAGTCATCAGTCCATGTACAGATCCATTTTTAACCTTTCCCAAAAGAAAGTGTGAATTCTCAGACTAGACTTGGCAGCTGATTTCCAGACATAGTCCCAGGGCTGGGAGCACTCAGCCTCACCTCATCAACTGCCCTCATACACAGCACAGGAAAGTGACCAGAGGAGGGACATGCACGCTTCTGCTTCACAGGAGAATACAAATCAGGATTATTTGCAAACTTGCTGGCTTGTATTTTCTGGTTTATACAGATTATTGTTTTAAAAAGAATAGTAAGGTAGTCTTCTGATTTCCTGTTCAGCGTGTAAGGAGCTGGAAGTCACCACTCTGTCCTAAGAGAAAGCTCCACAAACTGAAAGATCAATTCTTCTTAGATCATTCAGAGAGGTGGGGGTCACAGGACAATTTGCTGCTCCCAAGATTGGAGACACATACAGGGAACTACAGAAAGTGATGGTACCACGGCAGAAACCCACAAGCACAAGGCTCCAGAGTGGGAGTAGGGAAAGCAGAGCTGTAACTGATGAACTGCTGCCAACTCAGTGTTCCCCAAGAGAACTCAGTCGTCAGGGGGCCCATTCATTACATTAGTTTTACTCCAAGAGGACTCAATCATCAGGGATCTACACATTATGAGTTTTACTTCCTGGAGCTTCACTAGGTTCTCACAAGGAATATTGGAGAAGAGCCACCTCCTGCTTCCAGCTTGGGGAGGGGAAAATAACCATTTTTGCAGAGCATTTCATTCTTCCTAACAAGATATGCCCACATTACCCTAACATCAATACCAGACAGAGGCATTCCAAAAAAAGAAAACTGCAGACCAACATTTCTCACAGACATGGTTGCAAAAATCCTCAACAAAATATTAGCAAAACAAATTCAATGATGTATAAAAAGAATTATATACCATGTTTCACTGGAATTCATCTCAGGTATGCAAGGCTGGTTCAATACTGGAAAATTAATTAACATATCACATCACCAGGTTAAAAAAAAATCACATGATCACATCAATACATGCAGAGAAAAGCAATTAACAAAATCCAATACATATTTATGATTTAAAAAAAATCCTCAGTAAACCAGAACAAGAGGGAAAGCTTCTCAATCTGGTAAAAAATATCTACCAAAAAACCCTGCAGCTAACATTTTACTTAATGAAAACTCAAAGCTTTCTCACTAAGAGCAGGAAACAAGGCACAAATGTCCCCTCTCACCACTGATTTCCAACATCGTAGCTAATGCAATAAAGCAAGTAGAGAAAATAAATGGAATACAGGTTGAGAAGGAAGAAATAAAAGTTTTTTATTCCCTGCAGGTGACACAACTGTCTATGTATAACATCCTAAATAATTGAGAAAAAAAATCACCTTCCTAGAACTAATAAGAAATTATAGCAGGGTTGTAGGATACAAAGTTAATACTAATGCACAAAATAAATTGCTTTTTTATATACCAGCAATGAACAAGTGGAATTCAAAATTAAATATAATAATACCATTTATATTAGCATACTCCAAAATGAAATACTTAGATATAAATCTAGCAAAATACATACAAAATGTATATGAAGAGATCTATAAAACTCTGAATTAAAAAAATAACTAAACAAAGAGATATCCCATGCTCATGGATTTAAAAAAAAAAACCTCAGTATTGTCAAGTTGTCAGCTCTTTCGAACCGTAAATACCTATTACCAACTGAAAGAAGTTAATTTGAAAAAGCTACATAGTATATGATTCCAACTGTGTAATATTTTGGAAACAGCAAAATTAGGGAAACAGTGAAAAGGTCAGTGATTGCCAGGAGTTGAGGGAGAGAAGGTTGAATAAGCAGAGCACAGATAATTAAACAATGAAAATTATCTGTATGATACTATAAGGATGGATACATGTCATTGAACCTTTGTCCAAACCTGTAAAATTGACAACAGCAGGAGTGCTCTCTAATGTAAACTATGGGCTTTGGTTAATAGTAATGTGTCAAAGTAGGTTCATTGATTGTAATAAATGTACCATTCTGATGGGGGATGTTGATAATAAAGGAGATCCTGAATGTGTGGGGACAGGGGGTATATAAATTTTTTTAACCTTCCCCTTAATTTTACTGTGCACCTAAAACTACTCTACAAAACTAAATCTAGTAAAAAATAAAACAGCAAACATCAAAGCTACTATAGAGATGCTAATTTAAAGAGAAATCCTCAAGTATCACCTGTAAAATTTTAATTCTACTAATGATCATGTTCAAACTATGTTAAAAGTAGATCCCAATTCTTTCATACCCACAACAAAGATGAAATGTCTGACTATAACATTTATTCTTTAAGTTAGAGAAGAACTCTTGTTTTATGAAATCTTCTAGAGAATCATATCAAGTGACATATTAAGTACATTTGTGTTAAATGGAGCATGTAAAAGATAAATTTTGAAGATGAAACAACGAAGGGAAAGGAAGAGTTCTTTGCACTTGTACTCATAATTGAGAAAGGTAATTTCATTTTCTGGGGGACTTTAAAGTCCACACATACACACACATAAACTTGCTACTTTGGCAAAAATACATAAATTTTGATGAAAATAATTATTCCTTATGTACAGCTTATATTCCTTATATTCCTTATGTACATATATTCCTTATGTACAGGAATAACATAATTCCTTAGGTACAGAATATGACTTAAGCTATGCTTTCTCTGTGATGTGCTGCTCTGACAACCATAAAATTATTTTCCTCTGTAAGTCTGATTTTTGTGATCAGTGGTTCCTAGGTATTACTAATTTGAAGTGTGATGTCAAATTTCTCAAACCTGAGTGATCAAAAGAATCACTTGGTACTCTTTTTAACCCTAGATTGTGGCTAAAGAGCCTCCTCATTTGTGTTAGTCAGCTCAGACTGCCATAATGAAATACCACAAACTAGGTAGCTTAAACAACAAAACTTTTATTTTATTTTATTATTATTATTTACAGTTCTAGAGGCTGAAGTTCTAAATCAAGATTCACACAGACTGAGCTCCTGGTGAGAGCTCTCTTCCTGGCTTGCAAACTGCCACCTTCTTACTGTGTCCTCATAAGGCAGAGTAGGGGTTGGGGAGGTTTCCTCTGGTGTCTGTGCTTCTTTTTGTATGGATATTAATCCCCTTGGATCAGGGCCCCACTCTTATTATCTCATTTAACCTTAATTACTTCTTTAGAGACCCTCTCTCCATATACGGCTATACTGCAGATCAGAAGTAAAATACCTGAATTTTAGGGGGACACAGGCAGTCCACAATACCATTCTAGAAGGCAGATCTGAATGCCACAGGAAAAGCCTGATATGCATGATTAAGTAGCATCCTGATGATTCTCCAGGTCAGGCACCCATGGGAATCAACGAAGAGGGAACATCGTGAGTTAAAGAAGTCAGAACAGCTGATGCCAATTCCAACTCCAAACTTAGCTACTGAGACCACTTGACCTAATCAACATTCCTGTAACTTGGTTTTTAAAGTTTTTAAATCATAAAAGCAACATCAGCCCTGCTAAATAAAAAAGTAGACCTCAACTACATAAATACAGAACCTGGTACCTAATAAAGATACAAATTAAACCCACTATTAGTAACTTCCTCCAAATATGATTGTGAAGACTGGAGAATAAAGAAGATACACACTCTGGTGATTACATGACTCATACCTTAGTGCTGGCTGCTGTTACTGTTTTTCAACTCGTACAGGTAGAGAAAGTCCACCTCCTCCCCAAAATAAACAACCACACCAAAAACAAAGCTGGCTCAGGAACAGAGTAAGCAATATGAATCCAGATTCATTCATTACATATCTCACCCAAGAAGATTTTTGGCCTTTTAAGCCTCAGTGGAAATGATTTACATTTTATTTCCATGGCAGCTTTCCATTCTCAAAAGAAGAAGCACTTTCAAAACTATTCTCCACTCCCAGAAGGCAAATGATATTTTATAATCCATTCTTTGTACAATTTACAGCAGCTCCTTTGGAAAGGAATTTACTGGTCAGTGTGGTGTGGCTGTTATGTCTGAGTTTAGGAACTGCTTCTAACTTCTTTTCATTAAGTAGCTTAAAAATATTTAATGAGTGTCTATTATGCATTAGGTGCTCTGCTAAGAAACGGAATTATATGCAGACACCACAGTCTCTAATCTGATGTGGCTCATGTACTTAGAGAAATAGCACATGTAAATAAACAATAGTTATTGCCCCACTTGATAGGTGCCATGACATAATGGAGAGAGATGTTAAATGTTATGGGACCCATGAAAAAGCGTCTTTGTCTGCTTGACAAAGTCAGGAACGCTTTCAGAGGAGAGTAAATATCTGATCTGGATTTAAAAGAATGTCTAGAAATATGAGTTTAAAGAAATACACGGTTTTATTAAAAACTTCATACAGTTATTCAAAATTGAGTAAGGATAAACCCAGTTAAACTCAAGTCTGGATGTACTTGCCTTAGATGAGACATCTAAATTTTATCAATAGCAGCAACAGAAACAAAATAAAAATGAGAACGGATTCCCTCTAGGGTGTTTGCCTGTTGTGAGCAAGATGAGGCTGTCCTGCAGTGCTGGGGTGGATGCTTATGAGCCCTGTAGAGCCCAGGGTAGTCTGGACGTGCTCTGCAACTCTATGTTTTATAAATGAGGCAAAGACGGCCTGTGTGCACTGGTGCCCGGGTTGTTTATTTCTTCATTGCAGGCTGAGAGCTGTAGCTCATAAGCCTGCTGGCACCAAACTCAAGTTTTACACATCCAATTATTTTAAAAATAGCCCAAACTAGCAGACTTGTAGCCATTTAGAGCCTGCCTGCTTTGCATACCCTGCAAAACTTCACCTGACAGCTGTTACCCATTGATAAGATAAGACCTTGGAGTTGTAAGATCCTGTTGAGGACTGAGTTCTGTCTTCCCAAAATTTCTATGTTGAAATCTCAACCCCAGGTGCCTCAGAATGTGACTGTACCGGGGGCTGAGTTCTTTAGAGAGTAATTAAGATTAAAAGAGGTCATGCAGGGGCCCTAATCCAATATGACTGGTGCCTCCTAATAAGAGAAGATAAAGACAAAGACACACACAGAGGGAAGACTGTGTGAGGACCCAGAGAGAAGGTGGCCTTCTGCAAGCCAAGGAGGGGCCTCAGGAGAAACCAACCCCACTGACATCGTGATCTTGGACTTCTCGATTCCAGAATCAAGAAGAAATAGATTTCTCTTCTTTAAGGCATCCAGTTTGTGGTACTTTATCATGGCAGCCTGAGACTTACACAGACTCCAAGCTGCCGGTGTCCATGGAAGGCCTCTGGCCCAGAGATGCCTCACCCACCAGGCTGCTGAGAGACAACAGCTGGACCCCGGGCCCTTCTCTGACCCCCCTCCCTGGGGGAGTTGATGTGCTCTTTTCCCCTGCTGGGTGTGGCCCCCAGCCACTGCTGTAAGCCTCTGGAAGAGCTTGTGTTGTATGGGGTCTCCCTTCTCATGCAAGCATCGCCTGATAAAACCTGTTGTGTGATCCTGCCTCTCTCAGGTTCTTATCTTTTCCATGATCAGCCCCAGATTCCTCCAACCCCTACACACTGCCTGGGGTCTTTGCAAATCAATGTCTCACTAACAACAAGGTCCCTTTGCATTTGGATAAACTCATGCAAATTTCTTGTTGACCAACCCAGGAGGTATTTATTAAATACTTATATTGGTTATTTTCAGCATAATATAGCCAATTTTTTTTCTTTATACTAGCTCTAGGGTGAATACAAATATAATATTTTTATAAGAATATGAATCTCATGACTCGGAATTATTAATTTCATGTGCTCTTACTTTTCACTATGAAAGATGAAAACGCTAAGAGCAGCGTAATGGACTGTATCAGATATAGTTTAAGATTTGGAAGACATTATTTAGATCTCTGTTTTTCTGTGTTTTATTGTGAATGCAGGAATTTAAATTATGCTTTGGGCTTTTCCTGTAGAAGACTGCTTAAATGAAATAAAGGAAAACATGATTATAAGTACCTACTATATGAACTAATTCATATAAGAAAACATGCAGTTTATGAGACATAATGATATCATATTACAATCAAAGCCTATACATAAACAATGAAATAATCTATCAGAGAGTAATTTTAGACTAATGTAGTGATAAAAGCTGTATGTCGTGAGGGCCAGGCAGGCCTGGCTGTGAATATGATTGTACCAGTTGCTAACTTGCTGTCAGTGCAATCATGGGTTAAACGGCTAATCTCCCAGACCACTGGCTTCCTCGCCTATAAAATGCAGATAATATAGAAGAGTCTGTATTTCACAGAGATGTGATCATTCAGTTAGACACATAGATAATGTTCCTGGAACAATAACTGTGGCATAGTAAATGCTTAATAACTACTGATTTCTAACTCCCTTTACTGCCTTATTCTACAGCAGTTTCATCTTACAGAGTTAATACCAAATACATACAATGTATTTAACATGCATGAGCCTTTAAACACCTAACAGCCAAGAAGTTATTCAAACGGAATAAATGAGTATGAATATATGTTAATAATAAAACATTCAATATACAAATATTTAGTTTTAAATAACTCTCTTATCAAACGAAAGGTTCATCTCAATGCTTCAAGTAATGGCTGTCAAAGCCAAACTTAAATGTAGATAATTAAAAAAATCTAGTTTAAACATGATTGTCAAACGTATATATTCAACAGTTGTCAGATGCAAAAGCCACACATATTTTGTAGTTGATAAGATTTGCATTTAAGTAGGGTGTTTAGTAACAGTCTAAGAGTACATATGACATTTGCATGTTTTAATGAATTTCAAGTAGCTATGATAAAATTCTAAGCCTGTCCTATTCAGTATTGATACTCATTAAATTGATACATAAGCTGTTTAAGAAAGATAAGTACTGCACAGCTCACGGAAAGCTTTATTAAGATTTTCAAATGTCTAATATCATCTGAAAATCTAGGGGGAACATTCTGAATTACAGTATTATGTTTTTACTGGAAATATAACTTGCCATAAGACAAGAAGACAGTATGGCACGAATGATATTCATGTGGGCTGACTCAATGCATCATGTTGTCATAAATCTGGCCTTTTCATTTCTCCCTCCCACAGACACAAAACAGCAGCATCCGACGCCCAGCAGCAGCAGCAGAGTGGGGTAAAAGCGCAAAGCTTCCATCTTCAGGATAAAAGATTCTCCTCATAAGACAATTTGCGATTCTTTAAAAATATGAGGACTTCATGATAAAAAACTATATTGAATACTCATTTTTTGACTGTGTGAGGGAAACATATAAGACATAAACGTGATATCCTTTATTGAGATGAAAACATACCAGTAATATTTTAATATTCTCAGCAAACTATCGCAAGGACAAAAAACCAAACACCGCATGTTCTCACTCATAGGTGGGAATTGAACAATGAGAACACATGGACACAGGAAGGGGAACATCACACACCGGGGCCTGTTGTGGGGTGGGGGGAGGGGGGAGGGATAGCATTAGGAGATATACCTAATGCTAAATGATGAGTTAATGGGTGCAGCACACCAACATGGCACATGTATACATATGTAACAAACCTGCACGTTGTGCACATATACCTTAAAACTTAAAGTATAATAATAATAAAATAAAATAAAACAAAAGAAAAAAAAAGAAGAAGAAAAAAAATCAAAATAAAATCTAAGTAAATTATAGGAGATTATTCGGCATGGTCTAAATACAGAGCCATTACTTGTCAAAGGTTTTCAAGTAAACATTCCCCATAAAATCCTGTAATGAGTTAAAGAATTTATCAGCCTAATAGACACATTCTCCTTTTTTTAATTGCCAAGAGACTCCGTACTTTCTCTTTTGCCACACTACAATCTAATTTCTTTTTACCCAAACACTCCTTATGGCTAGTTTTTTCACATCTTTTAGAACAACAGTCCATTCCCACCAATCTAATGTCATTCCTTATCACAACATACTGTTTGTGACACTAATAGTATTTTACATTTTGCATTAACGTGTTAAATTATTTACCTCTTGCAGTCAGGATTCCCTTATAAATTACTAGATCTTTGAAGGACAGGAATGAGTTTGTTGCCTTCTCAATGCGTGCTCAATGCTGGCCTGGCAAATTGTACAGAATCTATAAGATATCTTTTAAATGGAAGAGTACCTAAATGCATGGATGAATGAACTCATGGTTCAATGATAAAAATGATAAAAAAGAAAAGAATCAAAATTAAAAAGTAAACATAAAAATAAATATTCAAAATTAATACATGTATAAAAATTTTAAAGTAGTTAATCAAATTTGCTAGGGGAAGCTGGGCATGGTAGCTCATGCCTGTAATCCCAGCACTTTGGGAGGCCAAGGAGGGTGGATCATCTGAGGTCAGGAGTTCAAGACTAGCCTGGACAACATGGTGAAACCCCGTCTCTACTAAAAACACAAAAATTAGCCAGGCATGGTGGCAGGTACCTATAATCCCAGCTACTCCTCTGGAGGCTGAGGCAGGAGGATCACTTGAACCTAGGAGGCAGAGGTTACAGTGAGCTGAGATTGTACCACTGCCCTCCAGCCTAGGCAACAGAGTGAGACTTTGTCTCAAAAAAAAAAAAATTTCTTGCCTTTTGGAGCCAGGGATAGCTCTATGAAAGAAGATATGGCTGAGCTAGATCTTATAGGATGAGGAAATTCACTAGATCTGGTTCGTGAGGAAGTGAATTCCAAGCAGTAATCTATTCTCTTACATTATGTAGTGTGTGTGTGTGTGTGTGTGTGTGTGTGTGTGTGATGTGTATACATTTTTCATTCAACCAAAGGTTATCAGAGAAATTATGAGGGGATATTTAGAAATAAATTAGAATAAATTCTATGCTTGTTTAACAGTCAATATTCTCTTTAGATAATTTTACAGTATTACATTTAGTCATGATGTTCTGGTTTTTATTTATACATTCATCTGAAAGAGCAAAGTGGTAGAACTAAAATCAGTAAGCTTGGCTCTGTTTCCAAACTCATAAAAATACAATATGGTGGCAGAAAGATTCTTGTCCTATTTCTTATTTTACCTGGGCTTTTGGGATTTCACATGGACATAGCTGCAAAATAATATTCCCCAAACTTCAGTTTCACATGACTCTAATGTAAAACATTTGCTGTAGATAATAGTCAATGAATTTGGTATTACACTTCACAGCCTAGAGAAGACAACTTTTCTTCATATAATGTTGGCTAGGTGGTAGCAAAATCATGTCTTTCATAGATCTCCATTTGTAGTGGATAGGAAATTTGGATCTTAATAAGACATGGGAAGATGAAATGGGTCACACAGTACTAAAGCAGAGAAATACATCCTGATAAGTGTCTTAGAAGCCACAAAACCTCTCCATTTTTAAACAGATAATCAGAGTGGTTATGTCCCGGGGGCAAGGGCAGTCAAACTCAGGAGTTCTTGGTTTAGATAAGTTATTTCCCCCTACTGGCAATGATACGCCATGAACAGACTTGTTCTGAAAGCCTAGTTTGTATGTGAAAGTCAGAATTCTGAATTTTTGTTCCAATTATTTAACTCTAATTGAATTAAATTTATGAATTTAATATAGATTATTTCAATGAAAATTTGAAATTATATTGGAGTGTCCTGTAAGTATAAGGTATATACCAAGTTTCTAAGACTTCTTTTAATAGACTGTAAACTATTATAACTTATTGCTGATGACATGTTGAAATATTTTGGATACATGGGTTAAAATTATTAAAATTAGTCATATCAGTTATGAATTTTTAAATGTGCCTGCTCATTTGGAATTACATTCATGGCTCATTATATTGCTGTTGGCCACTGCTGTTTCAACCATCCCATATAAAATTACTTACAGTCAGAAAATTTATGAAAGATATTAAAGAGTTCCTCTTCTAAAATGATTTTGCAATTTTCCCTACAACTCTTTCTTCAAAGTTCATCAATTTTCAAAATGAACAGTGACTTACAAAAAGAACTACATAAATATATACATTAAAAATTGTTTTCTATATAAAAATACTAAAATGTAACAAAAAAGAACCAGAATGATAGTCATAGTGTCATGGGGTCAAAGACATAGCTGTGAAGGAAGAACGAATTTTCCTTCCAGATAAATGAGTAAAGATACGAAATGGGAAGGTGAGCTGGAAAGACTTAAGAACTTTTAAGCAGGGCTAAAATAGAAAAAGAAAAAACAAAACAAAACATCGAGAATAGCCTGTATTATTTGTATTTTTAAAGAATCATATACCTGCTGCATTTTATGTTGTTCTTGAAGAATATGCATTTATATAAGAAAATTCTACTTCAAAGATTTAATGAATGAATGTTTCCTTCTTGTCTACTATAGCAGTGATACATGATATAAGTATGATAGAGTAATGCTTTTTATTTCATTGATAGAGACAAAAGTAACAGAATTGCAAGGTAACTTTATGGTAGAAAAAGGTGGCCCTCAGGTCCTATTGTGAATAAAAGTTGCCTATTTTATTACCCTGCTCTGGTATAAGCCAAACATTTCAATAGACATAGCTCATAAGAACAGAAAGCATAGATTAGAGAAAGGTCTTCAATGGATACTTAAATGTGAAAGGATAACCAAGCACCTGAATGGCCTTCTGAATGGTTACTCAGGCTCCATGTAGGAGAAAACTCAGCGCTGTAGCTCCTGGGAAAATTGTCAGGTCAAATTGCATGCCATGGCAGGCACACCATGAGAAGATGTGCACATTTTAAGGGATCATTATGAAAGTTCCCAGATAGCCTGCCTTTTTTATCCTAGTTTTTGTTAAATTTTGAAAGTCAATTGAACTGTGAAAAACCTCTGGAGTCATTGATATGGTTTGGCTGTGTCCCTACCCAAATCTTATCTTGAATTGTAGCTCCCACGATTCCCACGTGTTG
Organism: Pongo pygmaeus; assembly: GCF_028885625.2. NCBI lineage: Eukaryota > Metazoa > Chordata > Mammalia > Primates > Hominidae > Pongo > Pongo pygmaeus. The sequence goes on from NC_072380.2 coordinate 4,529,757, forward strand.
TGGAAGGAACCTGGGGGGAAGGTGATTGAACTACGGAGGCAGGTTTTCCTGGGCTGTTCTTGTGATAGTGAATGAGTCTCATGAGATCTGATGATTTATAAAAATGGGAGTTTCTCTGCACAAATTCTCTCTCTTTGCCTGCTGCCATCCACGTACAATGTGACTTGCTCTGACTTGCTCCTCCTTGTCTTCTGCCATAATTGTGAGGCCTCCCCAGCCATGTGGAACTGTGAGTCTAATCAAACCCTTTTGCTTTTGTCAATTGCCAAGTCTCGGGTACGTCTTTATCAGCAGCGTTAAAACAGTCTAATGTAGTTATGTATCAGAAAGTTCATTACAAATCTCACCCACAATCAGATGAGCAAGGAAATTACAGAACAAAATGGCCAGACCCCAAACGGGTTAATTAAGAATATCTGATGTATCTTTGTAAATGAAGAGCTCTCAAAGCTCGTATAACTGATAATTCTGTTGCAATAATTTTCAAAACCTGTCTTTTGATAAAAGACAGAATTTAGCAAGTGGAAGCAGACCCTTTCTGACTACAGGTTCAGATTTTCTTCTCTGTCCGCAGCCCGTCTTGCTGTGTGATCTGTTATCATCTTACTTTACCTAAGCAGGCCCACCCCCTACCCTATCCCCATGTCCCTGGGAGTTGGACTCCGTCCTTCATGAAGGAGTCCTGGTAGCAGTGATGTGGCAAGGACTGCAGGAATAAAAACTGTAAGAATAGCAAACACTAGTAGATCCTTTTCAGGGAACCAGGCCCTGCCTATGTGTTCTCCAGGAGCTTACTTCCATAGTCCTAAGTATCCTACAAATAAGGACATTGGTGTTATCCTTGCTCTACTAGGGAAGAACCTGGAAATGGAAAAGTTAAGGACATGTTCAAAGTCCCACAAGTACTGAGCAGTAGGGCATGTGTTAATGACAAAATGAGCAGGTTTTCATAAGCTCTGCAGAGCTCCAAAATTCACAGATGTAGAAACTGCAACATTTTGGTGGGTGGTAGTGGGCCAAAATAATTCTCATTATACATCCTTTGGTGCTAACTTTTGCTAATGGTAATGATCTCATCTATTTAGTAATTCAAAATAGGTCCTTAATACTTGACATGTTCACAATCTTCTATGGGCGCAAGGGATATAAAAAGAAACATAGATGGATCCTCAAATCGTTTGCCATACCTGGTTTTTATGTTCTCTCTTTTGTAGTTCTGAAAGTGTATACATAATAGACTCAGCCTGGGCTGCTGCTTCATCAAAGTGAGTTTTTATTGTAGTTGTTGTTTTTTTCATTCCAGATGAATTTTCCTACTTTTGTATTAAGTACACTGGTTCAGAAGGTGTAAAACTCATAATAAAATAAATATTGAAACACATCTGTTATGATAAGAGGAGTGTAGGCTGGCCGTTGCTAGTTTTCCTTCTCTCTCTCCCTCTCTCACACACACACACTCACACACATGCAGAGAGAATATGCAAATGTGGTTGCCTCAAATAACAGAATATTAGTGTGGTAGAAGAAATAATGCAAGTCAGAAAACCTAGGTTCCGATCTGGGGCCTAAAGGCAACTCTAATCCAGGCCTCTTAAAGGTCTGCTTATGAAATGATCTGCTGACACTTCCTGTTCACACCTCATGGAGTTCTTGTAGGAAATAAATAAAATAATGCATATTAAAATAACATAATTGTATGCAGAGCAATGTATACAAATACCACATTACCATTAAACCATGTCAACCATACTGTTTCTTAATTGTGCCATCTTGACCTCCAACTCCTTTCTCCTTCTTTGGTCTTTACAAAGCTAATCATGATGCTATTTCTAATCAGCTCTGCTCGTCAATGGTCTGTTAAAGTCCAGGTGTTACCCCAGCCAGCAGTTCCTATGCTTTCCTCAAATGGGTCCCTGTGTTGGGTTTTGGATCTCCAGCATTAAATGTAGTTTCTGATGTGGTAAATCCTCCCTGTGTTTTTTAGAATGAATGAACAAATAGACTCTGGAATATTTCCAACAAACACCTCCCCAGGCATTGAATTAAAAAGGAAATCCGGACCTATGCATCATATTTGTATGTATAAAGAAAGTAGTGGGGGAAGCTAGGGGGAAATTAAAATATATTTATATATTAAACATTGAAATGTATAAAGAATGAAGACAACATTCAAACAAAAATGAAATACCCATCTAGTGGACAAATATGTGTTGACAACCTGCTAGTAAAAAGGTACTATTCTACTGTTAAAAGCAAGAAAAAGGCAATAGAAAGAAGATGTATTCCTCTGTTTTCAAACAATAGCAGAAAATATACACTAGTATTCAAGAGTTGATTTCTGCACGGATAATAGGTGATGCTTGTGGCTGAAACAGGGCAGCTGAGTGAGGCCATGTTGGTGAAGCCCACAGGATCTGTGATGGGAAAACATGACAGCAGGGTATGAACCCCACATTTTCATGACCATTTTTCATCACACTTGGTCTTTTTTTTTTTTTTTGGTTTGGTTTGGGTTTTTCAGTGTCACCTAGTGAAATATTTATTACTTACAGTGAGTCATGTTGATGAAATACATGTCTTTATCTCCTTAGACAACAAATAGACCCACAGTTTTTAAAATCAAATCTGATATTTGATCCTAAAATTCTTTCAAACTAAATTATTGTACGTGATTCTATGGAAAATGTATTTAGAAATTATCCAGTAAATTACGGCGAGTCAAAATTGTGCATTTTTTTATTTCCAACAATTTATATAATAAAAATTGGAATTCATTCTCTTAATTTTACCGTGACTTCTAAGCATTCTAAAAAAGCAAAACTTTAACAGTATTGCCACATTCAAAGCCACATTATCAGAAAATTATGGCAGACGGCATCACAGAACAACTTGCCAGGTATTTTTGTTACTAGGTTGGTGCAAAATAATTGCAGTTTATATTTTGAATCAAGACATTCAATATCTTCTGTTAATGATGTCAGTTAAACTGCAAGTCAAATACATCAACCTTTCTAAAAGATGATCCAGATCATAGTGCTAAATTTTCAATCTACTCCAACATTATTATTTGGGAAAAGATGACCAGGCTCCCACCTTCCCTCTATGCCACTACCCCCACCCACCAACAAAAAAGAAAGAAGTGGTCCTTTAGAGAAAAGCATCATGCACTTGAAGAGAGAGAAAAGGAAAGACAACACTCTGTAGTATGGTCTGTAGGTAGCTATGTGGCCAAGGCTCCTGGCATGCGGATTTCTCAGCAGACAGTGAGTGAGAAACCTCCAATCTTAACACTCCCCTTCCACTCACAGCTGCAGCACCAACTGTCATTCCCAAGAATGGGAATGCTTTATTTTAACCATGAGCTGTAACATATTACAAATTATGCAAATAACACATTGATTTGTCATAAGAGCAATTTAGCCACATTGCTCTAGTAAAAGAGTATTTACTCTTCCTTGTAGCAACCCCTAAAGGAAATGATTGCACATGAGAAATTGTAATTATCTGGTTTATACATGAAGTATGAATCTGGTGCAAAAGTAAATGCGGTTTTTGTCATTACTTTTAAATGCCACAACCACAATTACTTTTGCACCAACCTAATAAATAACAGAAGTCTCCCAAGCCAGGGATGGTCAGGTGTCACCTCCTCATCACATGGGCAATGCTTATTTCACAAGGACAATCAATAGCCAGCATTCCACACAGAGATATGTCAATTACTATCTAGAAGCAGCAAGCTTCCCAGGAGGCCCTCTTGACATGTGGCCACAGTTCCATCGTGATTCTTCCAGTCCCACATGTATTTATTGGATGATAAGTACAGGCCTTATTATCCACCTGAGACCAGGGGCAGAATATCCATGATAGAACTGGGTCCTGAATGCTGCCTTTGCCCGTCGCTCCCAGAAAACAGTGGGGAGCTCTGTTTCAGCTCAAGAAGGAGCGGGGCGGGTGATAAATTATCTTTACTCTAGGCTATTCATTTTCCTTGGGACACATTTTTTAAATAGAGATTTGGAAAATGAGAGAAACTAAAAATAAGAACATAAAAAGGGAGAAAGTGTTGTGTTAAGAGAGAACCAACATTTGTGATTTTTGAGTAGAAACTTTGTAGTTCACAGTATTATTTCATGCACTACATTTGATTATAATACTAGACAAGAGATTCACATTATAAAGCAAACATCCTTTGCAATCAACAAGCTCTACATAATAGGAAGTCTATTAATGTCAGAAATATTTTTGCAAAATACTATAGTATTAAGTTCACTCTGACCATGAAGATCGTGGTCTCCTCCTTCAACAAGAATTGCATCTTACTTATGTATGCCCAAGGGCAAATGCCTAGTACTAAAAAACTATAAAATAATTGCTTGATGATTTTTTACATCAGGTAATTATTGTGCAAACAAGAATACACACTCATGAAAAAGTCAGTGGAAACGAACTAAATTATAGAACTGTGTTGTGGTCTATTAGGAAGGTAATTGACACACACATTGGTAAACATTGATCATGTCTCTTTCACCAACTTGACATCACTCTTGGGAATTAACAAAAATTGAATACTTTTTGCAAAATATCCTAGAAGTATTAGAAAACCAGAAAGAGTAGGGTTATTATAATTATCATTGCTTAAATTTGCTTCCATATTTGATAAATAACAGGTTACATTACCAGTGACTATGATTCTCCACAACCTGAATTTTCTTTCAAGATACTCTAACCCTGGAGAATAAATTTAATCGACAAATGTTTTTTTTTTTCCCCCAAGAAGACATAGGATATTTAGCCATGATTCCAGAGGATGACTGTGAATGATCAAACATGACTTCGTCAAGGTTAGACAATCTTGGTTTTCAGAGAATGGCTTCTAACCCAACTGTAGATACCATCTATCCACGTCCTCTTACTTACAAAGTCTTCATAGAGCTACTGAGTGTATAATATTTCATATTTTTCTTTCCCTTTCTTTGTGTGTCTGGATCCAAGACATAATTTTTTTCAGAGGCTTCAGAGGATTCTAACTTGCTTTTACTTAAGATATTTTTCAAGAAAGGTAAGTTACCCAATGACATAAGTGAATGCATAATTCTTCCTAGATGCTTCCTAAATCAGATTTAGTTGTTTTGGCCAGTTCAGTTGCTGTAATTATATCAAACATTAGCATTAGGAGTCTTTGTTGTAGCATTTATATGATCAGGAATGAGCTGCATAGCTGGTATATTGCTATATAAGTCTTCCTCTGCCCTTTACCCAAAAAACAATAAAATCTCACCAGAAACTAAAATTTGTTTTTTTTACTGTCAGTTTATACCTTTTTTCTGAACTTATTTTAGGACATTCAGTTGCCTTTAACTATCCTTCTGGCAGATCCTGTTTGCAAAGTTGGTGAGTTGTCAGTGTCAAGATATAAAGAATGAGTATCACTTTTCCAAAATGCAGGTTATCTGTACCAGTAAGTGTTTGTAGAGGTAAGTCTTCTTTTGTACAAAGATGCATCTTGTGCTTAAGAAGTTGGTAGGGCCCCATATTGCAGCCATAGATCTCAGAACTATAGACAAAATTTGAGTACTGAAAGTACATAGCAGAGAGTAGATCCTTATACAGTACATTTCTTTCTATTAATAGGTACACTGATAATGAAATGCATCATATACATGAATTTAGACACACTACAATCATAGCTATTCATTCTTTTTACTGATGAATCCTGGAAAGTGTAATGCAGAAGTTAGAAAGATTAATGTTTCAGCCTGTGTCTTTAAATGGTATGGCTTCTTAGTTCTATGAAATCAGACTTAACAGGGGAAGATAAGGCAACCTACAGTGCGTGCCTGCTTCCTGAGGGTGTGGTGACTGGCCCAGGGCACTCTGGGTTGTATTTAGTATCTATAGAATCCATGGCTCTCACTCAGAGCCCTGGGTATGGGATCATGTCAGTGCTTTGGAAAACATGCATCAAAATCTAGAAACTTTCCCACCACATTCAGTAGCATGTGCTTCAGATGGGTTTGCATTTTGTGTTCTGGTTCTGACTTTCATCCTTTTAAGGACTATTTCTAAATACTTCTCAATGTCCTTGTTTTTGACCTGTATTCCTTGGTTCGTGGCTGCTGTTTCCAACTTTCTATCCCATCTTCAGTGATAAGACAATGTCTAGACATGAGTAGCCCCACAAGTCCAATTAATCCCTACCTCTCTGGAGAACTATCCATGAACAGCAACAATAAAAGTTATTTCATAGGACTAAAGAAGGTGGGATCCAGGAAGACACATAAAGACATTCCAAGAGTCTCAATCATGCCAGGAGGTAAGTGGGATATGAAAAACACGTGTGGACTTTTACCATATCTACCACAGATATGAAAATACTCCATAAAATGAGAATCATGTAAGACTTAGAGGTCTGCTGTGTAGCATGGCGCCTAGAGTTAACAGTACTTTGCTGTGTACTTACATTTGCTAAAAGGGTAGATCTTATGTTAAGTATTCGTATGACAAAATAATAAGCAGAAAGTAAAAGGAAATTTTAGTGTATAGGTTTATGGCACAGATTGTGGCAATGGTTTAATGGCGTACACCTGACATATAGGTGTACATATAGGTTGTATACATTTATACAATGTATAGGTTTATGTATAGGTTGATGTATAGGTTTATGGCACAGATTATGGCAATGGTGTAATGGTGTACACCCAACAAACTCTCCAAGGTGTATATTAATTATGTACGGCTTTTTATAGGTCAAAAAAATTTTTAAAGTAAGATGAGAATGTTGCTGAATTTTCAGATAAGAGCTCGCTCGCTTTCTCTCTCTCTCTGTCTCTCTCTCTCTCTCTCTCTCACACACACACACACACACACACCATGAAAACTTCTGTCTTGTAAGAAGTGTTCTAAGAAAAGGTATAGTACTAAAAATGTCGTAAACTTTCCATGCTTGAGACAGGATTAACTTGAGTTCAAGGAGTCATCTAAAATACCCCAGGGGACATACTGTATTTTTGTTAGGTCTTTGTGAGATTTATTAACAAAAGTTGAGGTTTGTAAAATAATTTTCTTTGTGATGATATATGTGAGAAGGTATTTTTTAAAAAAATGATCTGAAAAGTTGATCAGAGGATAAAGAACTCTCTATCATGAGTAACAAATCAGAAGCCACCAAACAGTGATTCTCAAAGTATGTTCCAGGGAACCTTTGGGGGATCCCTGCGGTACTCTCAGTAGCCATGAGGTCAAAACTGTTATCATGACAATATTGAGATGTCACTTGTCCCTTTCTTATTCTGTTTGGAGTGGACAATGTGGTTTTCCAAAAGCTACATAGCGCACAACATTACAACAGATTGTATGCAAAAAAAAGTTACAAGAATCCAGCTGTCTGCTGTTAAAGCAGGCATTAATATTTTTGCTCAAATGTAAATCAAGACCACTTCTCTGGCTAAATTGTTTTCTTCTGGAAAAAATTACTTTCCTTAAAAATATGTTATTTCTTATAAATATGCAATTCATAAAATTTAATGATTTATAACTATTACTTAATTATGAATAAATTTCTAAAAATGCCTCTGTCTTCATTATTGACAGGGTAAATATAAGTAGATATAACTTACATAAGCAAAAGCTCCTTGGGGGCAGTGTTACCAGATTTAACAAAGACAAAAGACAACCACAAAATTGCAACAGGATGTTAAATTCCATATTAACAACAAATTAGTTTTTAGTGTAAGTATATTTCATGGAATATGTGGCAATCCTACTATGGGGTTCTTACAAATTTTTCAGACTATTAAAGTGGCCCTGACAGCAAAAGTTTGAGAACTGCTACCCTAGAAAATATTTAGGTACAGATTTTTCATTTAAATCAAAATTCGCACATAGGTTACCATCAGATTGCTGCCCATGCCGCTGCCATTGTTTTTTTTTAAATTTATTTAATTTTTTTATTTTTATTTATTTATTTATTTATTTTGTTTGAGACGGAGTCTCCCTTTGTCACCCAGGCTGGAGTGCAGTGGCGTGATCCCGGCTCACTGCAAACTCTGCCTTCGGGTTCACACCATTTTACTGCCTCAGCCTCCCGAGTAGCTGGGAATACAGGCGCCCACCACAATGCCCGGCTAATTTTTTGTATTTTAGTAGATACAGGTTTTCACCGTGTTAGCCAGGATGGTCTCGATCTCCTGACCTTGTGATCCACCCACCTCGGCCTCCCAAAGTGCTGGGATTACAGGCGTGAGCCACTGCGCCAGGCCTGCCATTGTTGTTTGTGATTGCATACCATGCTCCATTTTGTGTCTTCATCACCCAGATTTAAACAAGCAAATATTGTTGACAGTTTATCATACAGGTAGTGCTTTTTTTTTTTTTTCACTTTCAGTTCTGGGATACACTTGCTGAACGTGCAGGTTTGTTACATAGGTATACATTTGCCATGGTGGTTTGCTGCATCTATCAACCCATCATCTAGGTTTTAATCCCCACATGCATTAGGTATTTGTCCTAATACTCTCCCTCCCCTTTCCCCCCACCCCCTGACAGGCCCCAGTGTGTGATGTTCCCTTCCCTGTGCCCATATGTTCTCATTGTTCAGCTCCCACTTATGAATGAGGAACATGCGGTATTTGGTTTTCTGTTCCCGTGTTAGTTTTCTGAGGATGATGGTTTCTAGCTTCATCTATGTCCCTGCAAAGGACATGAACTCATTCTTTTTTAGGGATGCATAGTGTTCCATAGTGTATATGTGCCACATTTTCTTTACCTAGTATACCACTGATGGGCATATGGGTTGCTTCCAAGTCTTTGCTATTGACCCAGCAATCCCATTACTGGGTATATACCCAAAGGATTATAAATCATTCTACTATAGGCAGTGCTTTCTTATCCTTATTTCCTTTTCACAAAGCAGTAAAGTCAGCCTCATTCATCCCATTGTACCAGAACTACAGCTGAGCTTCGTTAAGTAATGCATGCACACAAAAAGACAGACCTAGTATCTGAGCCATATCCTCTGGCACCAAGATGTGAGGCAAATCAGATGAACTGCCACCCCATCCTCTCTGCCCCTCTCTGTTGGATTATGTTGACTGCATGATACTCTATCATTTTTTGTTAACTATAAAACTGATTAACCTGGCTGAATCATCGCGAGTAGAATACAGATATGTAACTTAACTGTGTGAGTAGGACATTTTTTTGTAGGATCTGTCCCCAAATGTATACATCATCACGTAATCAGTGGTGTACAGTTGTTTTGCCGTTTTTAGCCGCATTGATAGATGATCTCCTTACAGGCCATATGACAATCCATTAATTAAAACAACAAAAATAACTAAGCCCGATGTGCCGTGGAATGTATTCAGGTCATTTAATCATAAGTTGCAAGATTCAGAATCTATAATTTGTATCTTGGGTATTGGAAAAAGTCCTGAAGTCACATGATTTGGGTTTTAATCTCAACTCTATCAATTGTTTTCGGTGAGTAATTTGGTTACTGACAATATCTATGTGGGCTTTGTTTTTGTCATCCCTATAATAAGTATAAGGTCACCTGCCCTACACACCCCAGAAGGTTGGAAGGAAGGTGCAACTAAATGTTAAATTGTTTTGCCAGATGTAAAGTCCTGTATAAGTGTAAGATACGACCTCTCTGCGCTTCTCAGGCCCTCATGGTGCACCGTGGCCCCACGCTAGCTCTGTGTGCTTATCTAGTTTGTCAGAGTTAGCACTTCTTTTCAACATTTTTGTAATAACAGCTTTGAGATACAATTCCCATACCATGAAATTCACTCTCTAAAAGTATACAATCTGGTGCTTTTTAGTATATGTGCAGAGTTTTACAGCGACCATCATAATCCCTTTTCAGAAACTTTTATCACTTTGAAAAGAAATCCTGCACACCCATTCAGTCAATTCAGAAGAGAAATCCTGCACCCGTATTCAGTCACTCCAGAACAGAAATCCTGTACCCCTATTCAGTCACTCCGGAAAAGAAATCCTGCACCCCCATTCAGTCACTCCGGAAAAGAAATCCTGCACCCCCATTCAGTCACTCCGGAACAGAAACAATGAACCCCCATTCAGTCACTCTGGAACAGAAATCCTGCACCCCCATTCAGTCACTCTGGAACAGAAATCCTGTACCCCCATTCAGTCACTCCGGAACAGAAACCCTGCACCCCCATTCAGTCACTCCGGAACAGAAATTCTGTACCCCTATTCAGTCACCACAGAAAAGAAATCCTGCACCCCCATTCAGTCACTCCGGATCAGAAACCCTGCAACCCCATTCAGTCACTCCGGAAGAGAAATCCTGTACCCCTATTCGGTCACTCCAGAAAAGAAACCTGCACCCCCATTCAGTCACTCTGGAAAAGAAATCCTGCACCCCCGTTCAGTCACTCCAGAATAGAAATCCTGCACCCCCATTCAGTCACTCTGGAAAAGAAATCCTGCACCCTCATTCAGTCACTCCAGAAGAGAAATCCTGCACCCCCATTCAGTCACTCCAGAAAAGAAATCCTGCACCCCCATTCACAGTCACTCTGGAAAAGAAATCCTGCACCCCAATTCAGTCACTCCGGAACAGAAATCCTGCACCCCCATTCACAGTCACTCTGGGACAGAAATCCTGCACCCCCATTCAGTCACTCCGGAACAGAAATCCTGCACCCCCATTCAGTCACTCCGGGACAGAAATCCTGCACCCCCATTCAGTCACTCCGGAAGAGAAATCCTGCACCCCCATTCAGTCACTCCGGAACAGAAATCCTGCACCCCCATTCAGTCACTCCGGAACAGAAATCCTGCACCCCCATTCAGTCACTCCGGAAGAGAAATCCTGCCCTATTCAGTCACTCTGGATCAGAAACCCTGTACCTCCATTCAGTCACTCCAGAACAGAAATCCTGTACCCCTATTCAGTCACTCCAGAAAAGAAATCCTGCACCCCCATTCAGTCACTCTGGAAAAGAAATCCTGTACCCCCATTCAGTCACTCCGGAAGAGAAATCCTGTACCCCTATTCGGTCACTCCAGAAAAGAAACCTGCACCCCCATTCAGTCACTCTGGAAAAGAAATCCTGCACCCCCGTTCAGTCACTCCAGAATAGAAATCCTGCACCCCCATTCAGTCACTCTGGAAAAGAAATCCTGCACCCTCATTCAGTCACTCCAGAAGAGAAATCCTGCACCCCCATTCAGTCACTCCAGAAAAGAAATCCTGCACCCCCATTCACAGTCACTCTGGAAAAGAAATCCTGCACCCCAATTCAGTCACTCCGGAACAGAAATCCTGCACCCCCATTCACAGTCACTCTGGGACAGAAATCCTGCACCCCCATTCAGTCACTCCGGAACAGAAATCCTGCACCCCCATTCAGTCACTCCGGGACAGAAATCCTGCACCCCCATTCAGTCACTCCGGAAGAGAAATCCTGCACCCCCATTCAGTCACTCCGGAACAGAAATCCTGCACCCCCATTCAGTCACTCCGGAACAGAAATCCTGCACCCCCATTCAGTCACTCCGGAAGAGAAATCCTGCCCTATTCAGTCACTCTGGATCAGAAACCCTGTACCTCCATTCAGTCACTCCAGAACAGAAATCCTGTACCCCTATTCAGTCACTCCAGAAAAGAAATCCTGCACCCCCATTCAGTCACTCTGGAAAAGAAATCCTGTACCCCCATTCAGTCACTCCAGAAAAGAAATCCTGCACCCCCATTCAGTAACTCCGGAACAGAAATCCTGCACCCCCATTCAGTCACTCCAGAACAGAAATCCTGTACCCCCATTCAGTCAATCTGGAACAGAAATCCTGCACCCCCATTCAGTCAATCCAGAAGAGAAATCTTGCACCCCTATTCAGTCATTCCAGAAAAGAAAATTCTGCACCCCCATTCAGTCACTCCAGAACAGAAAACCTGCACCCCCATTCAGTTATTCCAGAACAGAAATCCTTCACCCCCATTCAGTCACTCCAGAACAGAAATCCTGCACCCCCATTCACAGTCACTACGGAAGAGAAATCCTGCACCCCTATTCAGTCACTCCGGATCAGAAACCCTGCACCCCCATTCAGTCACTCTGGAAGAGAAATCCTGTACCCCTATTCAGTCACTCCAGAAAAGAAATCCTGCACCCCCATTCACAGTCACTCTGGAAAAGAAATCCTGCACCCCTATTCAGTCACTCCAGAAAAGAAATCCTGTACCCCCATTCAGTCACTCCGGAAGAGAAATCCTGTACCACCATTCAGTCACTCTGGAAGAGAAATCCTGCACCCCTATTCAGTCACTCCGGAAAAGAAATCCTGCACCCCTATTCAGTCACTCCGGAACAGAAATCCTGCACCCCCATTCAGTCACTCTGGAAGAGAAATCCTGCACCACCTTACAGTCACTCCGGAAAAGAGATCCTGCACCCCATTCAGTCACTCCAGAAAAGAAATCCTGCACACCTATTCAGTCTCTCCAGAAAAGAAATCCTGCACCCCCATTCACAGTCAGTCCGGAAGAGAAATCCTGCACCCCCATTCACAGTCACTCCAGAAGAGAAATCCTGCACCCCCATTCAGTCACTCCAGAACAGAAACCCTGAAGCCCCATTCAGTCACTCCAGAAGAGAAATCCTGCACTGCCATTCACAGTCACTCCGGAAAAGAAATACAGCATCCCCATTCAGTCACTCTCGAAAAAAATCCTGCACCCCCATTCAGTCACTCTGGAAGAGAAATCCTGCACCCCCATTCACAGTCACTCCGGATTTCCTCCTCCCCAGACCCCATGCAACCACTCACCTACTTTCTGGGTCAAAAGATTTTCTGGTTCTAGATACATCATATAAATGGAATCATCCAACATATGCCATTTTGTGACTGGGCTTCTTTCACCCAGCTAATGTTTTCAAGATGGACCCACATTGTAGCATTTATCATCATAGTACTACATTTTAAACATGTAAAGAGCTCAGGAGTGCTCCAAGAAGCCAGACTTTGGTAGAGATGGCCGCTTGCTCCCATATATCATGTTGACGAAGCCAAGTTGTCATGACACAAAGCCAAGGATTATAAGTAGTTTAGAGTTAATTCATTTGGAAAGGCTTCTGTATTTGATCCCAGAGCTTTGAGATCCATATGATCAGGATGGAGGGACAAAAAAGGAGACTTTTGCTGTTAATCTATGTGAGCCCTGACTGGCAGAGGCCTAGATCCTCCTATTATGCTCTTGGAGTTTATCAACCCACTCTTGAAGAACATTGCTACAGACCTTTTGGGAACACAATATTCTTGGGAATTTTTTTTCAGTTTACCTAAATTATTAACAAATCCTAGAAGGGGATATTAAAAAAGAAAATAACCCACTAATGATGAAGATCTGGCAGACCCCAAAACGATGTCATGGCAAACTGCAGATTTTTAAAAACATCATCTAAAAGTTTACAAATGACTCACAGAGAGAAAAACCTAAAAATATGATGGAATTAGCAATAGTATTACAGTGGGAGTATTTTAATAAAAGTACACTGTAATTTTTCTGTGCTTCTATATTTTATATTTATATAAAGTTTTATGCCTATAAAGTGGCAAATCTGCCCTTTTGGAGTGTGTGTTTGTGTATAAATATATATATATAATTCAATAGCTAATATATAATGTACATATACTTATATATTAATATATAATATACATATTTATACATATAAATATAAAATACACTACAAAAGGGCAGATTTTTCAGTTTATATGTATAACATTTGTGGATGAACAGAACAGTCTTCCATTTTATCGATATTTTAATTTGGGCATATATAAGGACACAATTTTCTCTCAGTAGATAGATTATGTACACATGTACACAATCTTAAGCTATCTTAATGGCATTTGTCAGAACTTTTGAGCTGATATCATCAGAAAAGAGCAAGGATTCCCTAGGGAGCACAATTTAATAGAGTGCACCTGCTATCTCAGAAAGAAATACCTTCTGCATGGGCCTGGCCCCAAGGATGCTGAAGGACACCCAAGGATGCTCAAGGAGGCCAGCCCAACTCATATGGCTTTCCTTTCCTTCCCTACTCTCCATCTTACTTTGAAGCAATTTTTGCTTTAAATGTCTGCCTTTGTATGGATGGTTTATCAATTGAAACTTGTTTTCACTCATTGACCTTTACTCTCTTGCCAGAATATTTACAACTCATTTATATTTTTGTTATTGTTTTAAATGTTGGCTTTTATTTCAGATACAGTGGGGTACAGGCGTAGGATTGTTACATGGGTATATTGGATCCAGGTGGTAAGCATAGCACCCAATAGGTAGTTTTTCAACCCCTCCCCTCCTACCTCTTTCCCCTTTCTAGTAGTCTGAAATGTCTATTTTTCTCATTTTTATGGGCATGTGTGCCTAGTGTTTAGTTCTCACTTGTAAGTGAGAACATGCGGTATTTGGTATTCGGTCCCTGTATTAGCTTGCTTAGGATTATGACCTCCAACTCCATCCATGTACAATTTCTTTTTTTTTTGAGATGGAGTCTTGCTCTGTTGCCCAGGCTGGAGTGCAGTAGTGTGATCTCAGCTCACTGCAAGCTCCGCCCCCCAGGTTCATGTCACTCTCCTGCCTCAGCCTCCCAAGTAGCTGGGACTACAGGCACCTGCCACCATGCCCGGCTAATTTTTGTATTTTTAGGAGACGGGTTTTCCCCGTGTTAGCCAGGATGGTCTCGATTTCCTGACCTCGTGATCCACCTGCCTCAGCCTTCCAAAGTGCTGGGATTACAGGCGTGAGCCACCAAACCCAGCCAATTTATTTCTTTATGTGTTTTCTTTCTTATAGGACTAGGGTAGAAGATACAATATTAAAAACATAATCTTCCATATATAACAACTTTGAAAATTATATAATGCAGTATAATCTATATAAGGTAAAGAACTGCTTGAAACATCAATAACATAGTCAATGACTACATTTTAACAATTTTTAAATAATTTAAATGAATTTAATTTTAACCAAAATCACAGGGGAAAGTCAATTATTTGTTATCTGAAAAATAATATGTAGTTATAGAGAAAGTATCTCATTTTAGTTTATTTATTGCTATTTTTAGAATAACAAATTAGTTTTCTAGCCTCTTCCAAGGATGAACAATAGAATTCATTTGCTTATCTGCTTGTAGATTTGTTTTACAATCATTATAAACTTAAAGATTTTGATGAAGTATATGTATTTCAATCCATTGCCATTATCATTCTTTCGATGTCCAAATTTTTTATCTTGTAACAGTAAGAGCTCTGCAAGTTACCCATAGGTTAACCCTAAGTCATCCAAGATAGCATCTCTGTTCTCTGAAATTATAATATGGTTCCAAATCATTCTGTTCATGATTTGCCAAAGACCTTGATTCAGCCATTTTCTGAGGAGCCTTGATCTCTTTATTTACAATAAGGTGTTTGGAGACAATAATCTAAATGATTGAAGTAGTACTCATCGTTAATAGGTTAGTTCATTTTTCTAGGACTTTTCCGTGGAGCTATAAAAATATTTTCCCTTTCTTTAAAGGAAATACATCGTGAGTTCGCACTCCTGCTTCCAATTCAAATTTAGGGTTACTGAGATTTTACTTCTTTACTTTTATAATTATCTTTTTGTTGTTGATGTTTATAACAAGAATTGAGAAACTTAGATCTTGACAATGTTGATGTAATTATTTGTTTTATCTTGAAGAAAAGTTTCAGAATATCAATGCCACCATTATTAACATTATTTTTGAAAACAGCTGAAAATTTCTTCAGTGTTTTCATGGGGGGTGGCCCACTAAGTCAGTAAATCTGATTACTATGTTCAAGATTCACTTGACAAGGTTCGTTTCTGTATATATAAACTGCAACTCAGTAAATAAGGAGATTTGTTTTATTTGACTGCAAATTTTTAAAGATGCTTTTGCATTTCAGTTTAACCTATTCATAATTATGTAAAACCATATACACATATTTTAAATAAAATCTACAAACGTGTTCTATTAAAAGAAATCTAGCTTTTCTCCCTGTTTTCAGCACACACGACTTCCCATTTCCTGTGTGTAATATTTATTTGCTTGTATTTTTTAAATTTATCCTTACAATTTTAAATTTAACCATATATACAGATATAGATATGGATACTCTCAGCCATTTGTATATGTGAAGTTTCAGCCTAGGTGCATCCTTCTTGTACTTTCTCTACCTTGTGTTTTTCTCTTAACAAATCTCACATGTCATGATACTGTATATAGAGATATTGCATTCGCCTTCTCACAGCAGCATGGGACACTGTTGTGGATATCCTGCCGTGTAGTGGCTGCACAAATGGATACTGAGAATAGATACAGGTTATTTATTTATTCCTTTATTTGTACTCTGTTATCTATTTATACTTTTATTTGTACTAATGCCAGAATAAAAAGTGTTCAGTATATGCCACTTTTACTTTCAACAGCATATATTTTTGAACAGATTCCTAGAACTTACCTGCTGTGTCAGATCATAGCACCTGTATCATTTTATGAATATGCTGCCACATTCCCTTTCATAGGGGGTGACACCTTTTGCATTTTGCACAATAGTGCATGAGAGTGCCAGTTTCTCCAGACTCTCAGGGAGAAATTGTAAAACTGTGTAAAAGTGTTGTAAAATTTTACCTATTGGAAAAATGAGAAATGGCATAATTATCATTTTCATTTCTCTTAATATATCATACAAATTTGAGCACGGTCTTATTTTAAACATCAATAGTGGGTTATTTAAACCTGCTTAGACAATCAAAGACAGAAAATTCTATAAAAATGAGGAAACGTGAACTATTTTTAAATGTGCATTTATATGTAAAATTACATATTTGGGCCCTCTTGTACTTTTCTGTAATGAGACTGCTGTTTATATATCAGCATTAAAGGGAAATATAATTTAAAATATTTGATTTAGAGGAAACTAACAAAATACAGTAGGTATTTTTAGAAATAAGTTATCCATCTGGTATACTGCTATATTTTTATAAATGCTGTTACAGATGTGACTTAATAAATGCTAAAATAAGAGATTATTATATAAAGAAAGTTGTACTAATTCTGTAGGACAATGTAATATTGCATATAGTTTTTGTGTTTTTTGATTATTCCTATTATTATTATTGTTATTACAAGTCATATTATTATTTGCTATAAGGGTAATAGTCATATATTCCAGAATTTGGAACTGTATGTTATTATAGACTAGTTTTAATTGACTCTGATTAAAAAAATAAGCTTTCAAGTTGAAAACTTGCTGAAGATTTTGTGGTCTGGGCTTTTCTTGGACCTACTGTTATCTGATGCTATTCTATAAACATTTCATATTAAGTATTGATTTGCATTACTTTCATTCTTACTTGAAGACTCCATCAGGGTGTGTTCAGACAAAAAAAGCACGGATCCCCAAGTGAAGCCACGGGAATACCCAGTGGAAGACCTACCTGGGCTCCAATCAGCAGGCATGCAGCCATTGCTGACTCTCAGGGCTGTGTTTACCCAACAGAGCTGTGTATGATTCAGCAGAAGCAGCACTTTTTGCATTGCTTTGATCACGTAGGATTTAGAATGCTTATTTTCTCATTAGTTATTCTCTCTTTGTGAGAAAAGCATTAACTTCATTAACTGGCTCTGACAAACCAATTTGCTTTTAACAGCTGTACTCAAAACTAGATACCATGCTCTGCAGTCATGGTTTTCATCTGAATCATATAACTGAGTATAAATATAGCTGTCAATTGCTTCATCTCTCCAATAATTCTGGAGACATTTTCTTGCTATGTATCCATAAAACCTTAAATAAAACAGACGAGAGCCTGTGATGTCACTTGGCACAGGTATACCATGACTCTGGTGTAACAAGCAACTGGAGGTGGCCACATTTTTTTTTTTTTCCTGCTATTTAGTGCCTTGATTTATGTGGCACCCTTATATTTTTCTAATCCCTCTTCTGCATTTGTTTTCTTATCCTACCGCTACGACTTTGCAAATATTATAACTTCCCCAGATTTCATATTTTCTCTTCAGGTCTAACATTGTTTTTTAAAGGCCGGGTGCGATGGCTTATGCCTGTAATCCAAGCACTTTGCGAGGCCAAGGCAGGGAGATCACCTGAGGTCAGGAGTTTGAGACCAGCCTGGTCGACACGGTGAAACCCTGTCTCTACTAAAAATACAAAAATTAGCTGTGTGTGGTGGCAGGTGCCTGTAATCCCAGCTACTCAGGAGGCTGAGGCAGGAGAATCGCTTGAACCCAGGAGTTTGAGGTTGCAGTGAGTCGAGATCGTGCCACTGCACTCCAGTATGGGCCACAAAGGAAGACTCCATATCAAAAAAATGAAATGAAATGAAATGAAATGAAATGAAATAAAATAAAATAAAATAAAATAAAATGTAGTACCAACCTGGGTAAGACACTTGTCATACATCCTAGCAAGTAAACCTCCAAATTATTTGATGAAGGGATGATTTTTATCCCCATTTTACAGATAAGGAAACAGAAGCTCAAAGAAATAACTTGTTTTGGGTCACAAAGCTGGTGAGAAGGTACAAGTGATTTCTCAAATGTACAGCTCTTGGTTACCAAAGTTCCCCTTTTATGGAATCTTTGAATCTAAAAGTCCATATTGAATACAGAAAGCTTTATTTTTTCAGCAAAATGTCAATTCTGGCTTCAGTTCTAATCTCAGCTAAAATAAATAAAATAACCTACTCCCTCGTCAGGCAGTGTTATCCTCCATTGCCAGTGTTAGGTGCCAGAAAAATGTGTGGCTTTTGTTTTTCTTTTTAGAAATGTTATATAATGACCTTTAGCTTAGCATATTCTGTGGAAAAAGCTAAAAATGGATTTTTTTGTGTGAATTAACACACAATTTGAATTATTTTGCAGTATTTCTGTATTTGAGATTTGCAACTGCCACAAGTCAGCAAACATTAAATATTGCATTCAGCTTTCATATGCAATATTTCTGGAAGATAGTATGCATATGTGGGGTGTAAAATATATCTTTTAAGCCATTTTCAGTCTAAATAGACTTCCAAATCTCTTTCACTAAGCCCATGGATCAGGAGGAATGTTTTTGGAGTGTTCCCATAGAATCATCATTTCATTTATGATGGCATTACATTTTTAGTCAGCTTTCAAAAACTCATCTTTGAAATTGTGTGAAAAAAATATATGCAAATATCTTTCCCCCCAAATCCTCTACCATTTCATTAGCCTTACAGAATGATTTAATATATTTAGCAAACTTCCAACATTTTTCTCATGTTACACTGGCTTATAATGTTAAAAGGGACTTAGGAAAAAAGAGGTTGATGTACCACAAGTGGACTGCAAATTTAAATGGCAAAATAACTGAGAATATTCTTTATTAAGATTATCCTGTAGGGGAAAATAACCTACCTCTATCTTTGAATTATTGTGATTTTATGGAAACAAAATGTTTTATCTTTAGTCACTTAGAATACAATACTTTCTGATAGTTTTAATCTGGTTTATTTTCCACATGGGTTAAGCGTTTTGTGTATGAAATAGTTTTCCAAACTCTTTTCTGGGTCACCTTCGGCCTCAAGACAGGAACCCCAGAGAGGTTCGGTGTGCAGAGGTCTCAGGGCTGGATTTCTTTTCCCATCTACCCCAGCCCAAACTCCGCCCCGTCCAGGTGCTGCCTGTAGATGCCCATGGCTGTGGAGCGGCTCACGGGGCCCTCTTCCCCTCCTCACCCACCAAGTGGCAAGCTGAACCTCCCGCTGGCTTCTTTCTGACATTATTTTTAGTACGATTATCCTGGTACCATATATAAGCCCTGTGAATATATAAAAACTGAAAGTGGTTGGCGTGCAATGTAAAGCATGATGGACTCAAGTTAGGAACGCAGAGTTTGACAGGAGGGGCTGTGATTTGCTTCAAACTGCTGCTGCTTCTCAGACAATGTGGTAGATTCCAGCAAGAAGTAGAATAAGGCAAGATTTCTGCCCATAAAAATCTCACCAAAATTTCAGAAATTACCACTAAAAAACCTTTCCATGCAACCAAACACCACCTGTTCCCCCAAAACTGGTGAAATAAGCATGAAAATTAAAAAATAACAACTGAAGAAAATCTCAAAACCTCAGGCCGAGTGCAGTGGCTCATGCCTACAATTCCAGTACTTTGGGGAGGCTGAGGCAGGAGAATGGCTTGAGCCCAGGAGTTCCAGACCAGCCTGGGCAACATAGCGAGACCTCATCTGAAAACCTAATGGATGGGAAAGAAATCAAAACAGATTATTTTAATTAAAGATAATAAGCAGTATAATAGAAGTGAAAATAAACCTTTAGAGGGGCCAGAAATGGGAACACCTAACAGTGTGCAAAGGTCAGGAAAGGCTTCTCAGAATAATCCTGAGTTCACTGTAACTGCGGATGCTTATCAAGTATCTAACTGGTGCCAGGTACTAAGGGCTGTCCACTTACCTTAATCACCCCAGACCAGTGAGGTACATTCTGTTATTATCCCCATTTTACAGATGATAAAACTGAGGCAAAAAAGGTAAGGGCTCACCCAAACCAGCAACACAGGAAGTCTGACTCTTAGCCACTCTGCTATTCTGCCTTTAATTTTATGAGGCTATAGACTGAAATGAACAGCTATGGTTCCTGCATACAACAGGGCTAATAGCACAGGTAAAGGGTCTGAAACATGAAAAGCTCAAACTCTTTAAATGCCTCATTTTACTCAGCAAAATGTTTCACAAACTTGATTGTTAGAAACACTAAGAACATTTTTGTGTTTCCCCAAAGTATTACTGTCTGGAGAGTTGAGAATTATGAGAATTGATTTTCTACCATCAACTTAAGCCAATATTGGTGCCAGGGCTCAATTTCATGAACTTCCAGCTGCATCTAGGGACTGGAAGTCACATCTCTGCTTTGCCAGTAACTACTGTGTGACTTAGAGTGAGCCAGTTCGTCTCTCATCCCCAGGATCTACTGGCACGTGCTGATCATAACTGCCCCATGCAGTTCTTACAGCAATTACAGCGGATACTGCCTTTGAAGATTTTAATGTGTTAAAGTGTTTTTATGGTTTTGCTTATTTTGTGTGCACTGCCTTCACCTTTGCACTTCTAAGTGGGCTCCACTTGGATCAAGCTGTCCCATGTTATCAAAAATCGGTAGGCGTGGTGGCTCACACCTGTAATCCCAACACTTTGGGAGGCTGAACTGGGCCTATTGCTTGAGGTCAGGAATTCAAGAACACCCTGTCTGTACTAAAATTACAAAAATTAGCTGGGCATGGTGGCAAGCACCTGTAATCCCAGCTACTCAGGAGGCTGAGGTGGGAGGATGACTTGAACCTAGAAGGTTGAGGTTCAGTGAGTCCAGATCTCACCACTGCATTCCAGCCTGGGTGACAGAGAGAGACCCTGTCTAAATAAATAAATAAAAAAGAAAAAGAAAAAAAGCATCACCCTTATATCACCGGGCTTGACCAAAAAAAAAAATAATAATAGTAAGTGGAATTCTCAATAAATCCTGACAAAACTGTATAGTCAGCAATATGAAATGCCAGGGAAGGGTTGGAGGCTGGAGACGCCTCACCTGTAGTTGCACTCTGTCCATTTTTATAGGATGAATGTTGGCAGGCCCTGAATTTCCAGATGAAGCCTGACTGACCTCACATGTGGAGGAAGAAAGGCTGTGAGCCGCACTCTGTTGCCACTTGAAGCAAATGTGGGCCCAGACCCTGAAGCCCCTGTGTGCAATGGGCGCTCTCTAGCTTCTTACCAAGTGAAATATATGCTCATTTCTGGACAATTAACTCAACAGTTTGGGCAAATAAACACTATACTGAATCCACATTCTTAGAACTCTTAGTTCTAAGTCTTCCTCAAACTTTCTGAATAAAAATATGGCACAACATGTTTCATGGAAGAAAGAATCAAGTTCAAATACCTCTTTTTGAAATATTAGGATAAACACAGTCAACAAAAGCCATGAATATGTTAATATAAATTGTCATTCTCCATAAGAGAAAAAAAGATATAAACTAACAAAAAAAGGTTTTAATTTTTAAGTTTTCTTTTCAGAAGAATAACCATTAAAAATCTCACTAGACACTGATATTTTATAGAACGCAGTTTTGAGAACAGTGGGATATTTGAATAGATCACCAAATCAATTTTTTTAAAAAGCACAATTATTGAAGGCTCCTTTATGAATGCTATTGCAAATTAGAAGCTAAAAGGGTGCTGTAATTTTTGCCCAGTATTTTATGTTATTGCTGATGCAATTTTTTTCAATGTAACTTCTTCACTTTGCTCCAATGCAAGAGAATGGAGATTAACAGACTGTATCACCACAGTATCTTATGTGGCAGAAGATAGTTTGAATCTATTCAAATTAGGGAACATATAATTCAATGGATTGTCATGAAAAAAATAAGTGAAAGTACAAAGTAAACATATGGTAGCAATAGACATTTTAAAATATTTAAGAAATATAACATGATTATATTATTAAATATTTGTAAATAAAGAAAAAAGTTTTTTTCACAGTATATTTCTATTACTCTAATAGAAATATATTAGCATATTTGAATATTTATCTAGTGTTTCTTCGGGGCACGTGACTCCATACAGTTATAATCATGGCATATTTGCAATTTATAACCAGTGTTTTACAAACTGATAATCTATATTTTAGAGCAGGTTTAAGGTGATGGTAGAATTGAGCAGAAATAAGATTTCATATATATCCCTCACACACCTCCCATAGTTTTCCCTATTATCAACATCCTGCATTAGTGTGGCACATTTATTACAATTGATGAATATTGATAAATTATTGATTAAAGTCCATTATTGACATTCTATTTCTTTGTGTTATACAGTTGTGTAAGTTTTGCCAAATGTACAAAGTCAGGCATCCACCATTACAGAATCACATCTGACGGTGTGGACTGCCCTAAAGATCCCCAAAGCTTCACCTGTTCATCCCTCCCTTCCTCCACCCCCTGGCAACCACCTATCCTTTTACTGTCTCCATAGTTTTGCCTTTTCCAGAATGTCATATATCTAGAATTATACAGTTTGTAGCCTTTTCAGATTGGCTTGTTTTACTTAGCATTGTGCAGTTAAGTTTCCTCCATGCCCTTACATGAATTAATAGTTTCCTTTTAGCCCTGAATAATTTTGATTATCTGTATGGACCACAGTTTATACATTCACCAACTGAAACAAATATTGGATGCTTCCAGTTTTGACTGTAAACATTCATGCACAGATTTTTGTATAAACATAAGTTTCAATTCACTTCAGTAGATACATATGATGGCTGGATCATATGGGAAGGACATGTTTAATTTTGAAAAAAAAAAAAAAAAAACCCACACCAAAGTGTCTTCCAAACTGGCTGTACCATTTTGCATTCCCACCACTAATGAATGAGAGTTCCAATGGATTCATATTCTCACCAGCATTTGATGTCAATATTTTGAATTTTAACCATTTTACTAGGAATGTGGTGGTATCTGATTATTGTTTCAATTTGCAATTCCTTAGGGACATAAGATGTGAAGCACCTTTTCATGTGGTAATTTGACATCTGTTTATCATCTTTGGTGGGGTGTCTGTTAAGGTCTTTAGCCCATTTATTAGGTTCATTGTTTTTTATTGAGTTTTACATTTAATTATATATTTTTGGACATAGGCCCTTTATCAGAAATGTGTTTTTGCAATTACTTTTCCCAGTCTGTGGCTTGCCTTTTATTCTTTTAACATTGTCCTTAGAGTTTTTAATTTGCATAAAGTCCAACTTAAATGATTTTTTCATGGATCACACCTTTGATGTTGTATCTAAAAACCATTGCCAAACCTAAAGCCATCTGAGTTTTCACATATGTCATCCTTGTGCGGCTATGTAGTCTCACATTTCATATGTAGGTCTATGAGCCATTTTTAGTTAATGTTTGCAGAGGTCTATAGTCAATATCTAAATTTATTTATTTATTTTTGGTATGTAGATGTCCAGTTGTTACTGAATCAAAGTTCTTCTTTTAAAAATATCTATTGTTACTTTTATTAATAATAATCACAGTAGTTATAAAATTTTGTAATAGTTATATGTAGTTTACTCTTTCCCTGTAATGTTACATAAAAATTGATTTCTACTTTTGCTATTATATGTTACGTTGGGATCCACTGCTGACTTTTAAAAATTACTTACAAGGCTTTAGAGGACACAGAAGGAAAAATTTATATATTAATCTTAAAAATATACACAAATCTTTAACTATAAATAAAATAATACAATTTAACTACAGTTGGTAAGATGCATTCACGTATTTGATGTCCATCTTTAAGCCAGGATGTATTACAATGTATCCTTGAAAATTCATTCTCAGGCATGGGTCAATGTTACAGTGTTAGAGCAAATCCATTTTTTAAGGGGAGCACTGCTGTTCCCTTAAAGACCAAAAACCTGAATCAAGCTACCTGTAACACATTAATGCTTCACTGCTTCCAAAAATAGGGAACTGGAATTGAATAAGCAGCAAGGAACCTCCTCCATCACATTGGTCTTTAATGTTCCACTTACATTTAAATTCAGAAATATATTTGAGAAGTTTAAAAACATAATATGCCCCTTGTTATCTATAAGCATATTCGTAATGCATTTTACTCTATATTTATCACACACGTATCTGAATGCATGCACCCATTTAAACAATATACATGTGTGTGTGCACACATATGTGTGTATGATGTATATAAAAGGCATGTTAAGAGGGAATACAGTAACTTGGAAAGAGCACAGATTTTAAAGTTAAACAGACCTTTCTTAAAAATCATATTTGTGAGAAATAGCTATGAGAACCTGGACAACGGAATTTGCATTTTCTTCGTCATAAAATGAGAGGTGCAGTAATGTATAGTTACTTCACAGTGCTTTCTCAATGAAAGATGAAATACTTGTTGCAAAATGACTCATCAGTTTCTAACACCAGAAAAGCCCTTCATAAATATTTATTATTCTTTCGTTTTATTCTCCCCCAAATATGGAGTTTTCAATCAACGAACGTTCAATGTCTGCCTTGATTAATAAGAGTCCTATATATTAAGAGAGAGGTGAGAATAGGAAGGGAGCATTTACCTACTTTTCAATATATCTTTAAAAATAAACTAGTGGGTAGATCTCACGACCATATGAAAGAATCTACATATATAAAAATGCAACACAAAAATGAAAGGTTATTTGGGTCACAGTGATGCTGGCAACAGAAGCCCTGGCTAGAGAAAAAGTGGTTGGCTGGTTCGTGGCTAGGAGTAAGACATTCTAGGAGTTTCCCAGTGTGCAGTGAGACATGCTCTCTATTTTCTCTGTTAAAGCTGATGCCAACCGATAGCAAATTCCTCAGTTTCACAGGCATCCATGGAAAAACGTGTCTGTACTGGGAATCATGCACCATGTTAAAATCCATTGCAGAGCAAACCAGCTCATCATCCAGGCCACACAGGAGAGAGTTTCTAGGAAGATCATTTCATCAGGTGTCCTCTTTCCCTATATTTTACAATTCTTTCTCTCTTTTCTCCACCATCTAATCATATTCTTGCCCATTCTTTCTCAGAAAGAAACTTTCTCCCATGTAGCCTGAATCCCCTTCTTATGACCCCCGTCCACTGCCTTCCATCCACAGCTGCATCTACGGAGACTTTTCAGCTTGCCCTCCACTTATCACCTGCAAGTCACCTTCATCAGACACCCTCACCCAGGTATAAATGGAAAGATTTCCACTGAAACTTCCTTCAGCTCATCAAAGGCTTCTAGAAGCAAAATCTGATGAACATTTTTCAGTTTATTATGTCCTTGTCATATCTACGGGCCTTGGCCCTCGTCGCACAAGACCACAAGCCCCTGCTCCCACCACTTCTTTCCCTCTGGATGGTCCGTTCCGTGTTCTTTTCTGTCTTTTCCACTCCGACCATTTATGATGGTAAATTTTCCATGTCAACTTGACTGGGGTAAGGGTTGCCCAGATAGCTGGTAAAAGATTGCTTCTGAGTGTGTCTATGAGGGTGTTTCCAGAAGATATTAGAATTTGAATCTGCAGACTGAGTGAAGAACCACCCTCACCATTCCACAAGCACTGGCCAACCCATGGCAGGCCACAAAGAACCAAAGATAAAGGGTGAATTTTCTCTCTCTTCCAGAGCTGGGACCTCCATCTTCTCCTGCCCTAGGACATCAGTACTTCTGGTTCTCAGGCCTTCAGATTCAGGACAGGACTTGGACCACTAACTCTTCTTGTTCTCAGGACTTTGGCCTTGGATGAATTATGCCAATAGCTTTCCTGGATCTCCAGCCTGTAGATAGCAGATCATGAGACCTCTCTGCCTTCATAATCATAGCTAAGTCAATTCCCATAATAAATGTATATGTGTATGCATATAAATTATACATGCTGTATATAATATATAAAAATATATGCATAGTTATATTTATAATTATAATATTCGTATATAATACAACATATGCATATATATGTATATCCTATCTGTACACTGCTAGTTATCTTTCTCTGGAGATCCCTAACACACCATCTCTGAGATGTTGATTCTCCTCTGCACCCACAGGATAGCCTCATTCATACACATGAAGTAGGCATCACCCTGTGTGCCCTACATCCTTATCTATAATTCATACCCAGACATCTTATTTGAGCTCCAAATTCATACATCCCACTTCCTTTTGGACTTGTCTATTTGTGTATTTCATAGTCACCTAAAATTCAATATATGCATCCCCCAGACCAATTTCTAAATTATTTCATCAGACCTGCTGTTTTTTGTCTCTATCCCAACCCATCCACTTATTAAGCTAGGCCCCCGTTATCCAGCAAGCCTGGGTTCTGCCTCTGTGGTTTTCTTCCTGTGGCTGCTGAGTCTGGGTGTTGTCATCATTCAGATGATTCAATGTAAAAGCATTATATCTAGGCTTGAATTTTCCAATCAATTTTCCACATTGCCACAGCACTGAACTTTCTAAAACACATATCTGAAAATATTACTTTCTTCTTTTATATTTGTGAGTGGATTTTAGAAGAAAATACAACTTCCTAGCATCAGATTAAAAAAGAAAAAAAGAAACTTTCATTATATGCAGCAGCCCATATTTCTGGCCTCTTTTTTCCACCAGGTCCCTATGCACACTCTGCTCTCACTGTATTGACCTGTTTGTAGATCCTTGGATAAACCATCATCTGTCTCTCAAGTAATGCCTGTGCCATCCTTTACTGTTTTTCCACAATTAAAAAGACTTAAACATTATACTCAATGAATGTAAAATGAATGATTGAGTTCTATATGACAAATGGTAAATTAAAGTCTCTTATCTGGAGTAGAAGCTATAAGCAGATGATTCTGATACAAGGAATTTTGAATGAAAATGCTTGTACCCTAGAAATTTAATGTTCAAGAAAATAGAGAGTTAATGTGGCAGAGAGATACAAGAATGGTTGTTTTGTTGTTGTTGCATGGGGATTGAACTGGATATCCCAGAAGAAATCTGAGCAATAATTCAGCCATGACAAAATAAAGGCCGAGAAAACAATTTTGTTTTAGATCTGGAAAACAAAGGAAGGGTAATTACATTTATTGAGCAAATGTAGGCCAGGCACTCCCAAGCAATCCAGTACTCCCTTTATAAAACATTGTGGGTTATAGCCAACCCTTGCAATATATTAAATAAAAGGCACAGTATAGAGAAGGAATTAGAGCTTATTCTCATAGTTTATTTGCTTTGATGATGATGCTGTTTTGGATGGTACTGAATGTCTAGGATTGGAGACTCCTACAAGAGCTTATGTTGGGCCTAACATAGCACCGTCAAAAATTGGCGTTTAACAAAAAATGTATGTTGAGTGCAAAAATGAAGTTATTTTTATGAAAACTATTGAAAAAGATTCACTTTTATATTTACTCATGTATACGTCTCATTTTTATTTTAATAATATCACCCAAAGAAGCAAATACTCTATTGTATTTTGTTGTGCATTGAATATTTATGTTGTACATTTAGATGCATAGTCTATTACTTTGTTATGCTATAACATTCCCGACTTTCATATAAATATGAAATCAATGTAATTGCATTCATATAAAGCAAGACACAAGCCCTCAGAATGAAAATGCCATGCAAAAATAAAAAATGAATGCCTTTCATTTCACACTGAATTCAATGCACAAGCTTTTCTTTTTAAATATATAATTAAATATGATTTGATTAGTAATAGATGCAAATGGCTTTTTTCCCCCACAGAATGATTTCAAAAATCATCACAATTAGGTGTTTGATTTTCCATCTACCTGTCTACAAAGCATTTCTCTTTTTTAACTGATCTCCAGTTGTCAAGGTAAGTACAGAACCGCTTTGAAAGCAGCTGCATTCCCAGGTGCCTTCCTGTTAGTTCATGTGAAACCATGCAACAACCTGATATATGGAGAGCATACTGCCTTGGTCTTGGGGGGATATGTGATGTGCGGAGGAGGTAAAGTATTTCTCTGTACCTTAAAATACATTTAGAATCCTGTTACCTGGGAAATTTGTTTTACCTCCATATTTGATCTATGTAAGTTAATTTTGCATAAAGTTTTGAGATGCAATTGTATTTTTTATTCCCAAGTTTATCAGACTATGAGTAATTAAGTATATTTTGCTGACTTTTCACATTCGTTTAATGTTTTAAACTTCATAAACTTCATTAAACTTCCATAAGTTTGATTTAATAAAAGTGGTCATTAAAAAAATAGCATCTTGCCCCAATTGTCTTTCTTACACAGACTGAGTCAAGGGGATTCCTCTCAGCTGACTTGATTTCTGGAAATTATTCCATTGGTAGCAATGTAATGTTATCAACCCTACCATATTCCAGAATGCCAAAGAAATTATAATGGAAGACCAAACACCCAGGTGACTTGGAATGTGAGGGGAAGGAAAAGGGAAAAAGAAATTATTCCAGAAACAAGAAAAATGACTCTCTAATAATGGGGTATATTGGTTAACCTAAACAAAACACAGTAGCAGTTTTCTAATTGTGACTTATTTCTACCCATCTTCTTTTGCTTTTTTAATTGACTTGGTTAAATAGGTTTCCACTGATTCCCGCTCTTCCAACAACTCTTTAACCTACAGATAATTTTGCAATTCCTCCCTACCCAAGAAAGACAGTCACGTGCGCAGCCTCCCACATTAGGTGATGCTGGCACTCTTGGATCAACAAAGACATGAACGGCCGGGTGCGGTGGCTCACACCTGTAATCCCAGCACCTTGGGAGGCTGAGGCAGGAAGATCACTTGAGTTCAGGAGTTCAAGACCAGCCTGGCCAACATGGCGAAACCCCATCTCTACTATAAATACAAAAATTAGCTGGGTGTGGTGGTTGACACTTGTAATCCTAGCTACTTGGGAGGCTGAGGCAGAAGAATTGCTTGAGCCCAGGAGGCAGAGGTTGCACTGAGCCAAGATCGTGCCACTGCACTCCAGCCAGGGTGACAAAGCAAGACTTTGTCTCAAAAAAAAAAAAAAAAAAAAAGAAAACACATGACTTAGATGAATGGCCATTTTCAACATTCTCTTACAATGGTAACTTTCGAGTCACATTTCTGTTAATCAAGGACAAGAGTGGAGCAGAAAAGTGGCTGCAGCATTCTTTTTTATCATCTTTAGAATTAGAACACCCCCATGTTTGGGTAGGCATGGGTTGCTCAGCTAGAAACGGACTTTTCCCCAATTCTCCTTTTCTGCTTGGTGTGGCAACATGACGAAGGTCTCATCAAAAGAACTTCATGGGATGTGCTGTATGCAACTTTCCCTGTACCTCTTGAAAGGACATTTCTCAGCCTTTACTTTTGCTTGTCATTTCCATGGTTGTGGTTTCAGGGCCAATTTTGATCATGAGGAATATAACACATTTCATTGGAGGAAGCACACACACACACAGAGACACACAAACCTGGTCCCTAGATGGCACAGAAACCTGAACATCTCCACCAGCTTAGATGACTCACTTCTTGGCTATTAAAGAAACAGTAAACTAAGGGCACTGCATTTTTAGGTCACTTTGATATATCAGCTTATTCTCTATCTTTAACTGTGTGGAAGCTGTTAACCAAAAACTACTCCTACTTTTCCAGGATAAAGTTTATTTTTTCAAACATTTTTTAAAAACCAGAAAACACAAAAGCGGTGATTTTTATATAGGTAATAAAATCATAGATGTTGGGATTTAAAAGGATCTCTAACAGTTTACTTAGACAAAGGTGACAAATATACTCTCCTAACTCACCTTGTCTATTATCCAGTCCACAGTGTCACATATTTAAAATCAATCTTAACAACTTTTTCTTCTGAGCCTGGAGGCAGTTTAATCATCTTTATCAACACAGTGCTCTACAAACCACCACCAATTGGTCCAAGTTGACACAGAAATGGAAAACTATTTGCTCTCCTTGAAATACTTTGATCCTATCATTTTACATACTAGAAAACGGAGACCCAGGACTTGGCTCAAGTTAGTTTCCTGAGTATCTGAGTATGAGCATTTCATCGAATTCATTAAAAAGAAATAAACCAAACAAAGGCTACCCAAATTAATATCAGGATTTATAAAATCCTGCCTTTTGAAGTAGTCCTTGACAACAAATTCTCAAAACTAGATTCACTATTTTGAATGTTTTAAAATAAAATGTGATTGTAATTACCTAAAGAGACACTGACCTGGGTCTGGCAACATATATATAGAGATCCTGTGTATCTCAACTTCCACAGACTCAGCTCAGAAATGTCCACCAGCTCTACCAACCCTCCTGTAATACTGAAAATCCCCTAATGCAGAGGCAGGCTATCTTTTTATAGTTAAAATCCAATGGACTCAAGGCTGTATGTGAAACCCAGTCTCTTGACTTCTCATGGTCCCCGGCTGTGAGTGCCTCTGGTGTGGTGTGTACACCATTTCGTCCACTACCCTTAATTCTCCTCCCCACCAAACCCCATGCAGACTACTGTCCTTTCTTTTGTTTTCACTTAGATCCTCTCATTCTTCACAAAGGATTTGACCTGATGGTGATATTTTAGTTTGCAGAAAAACAACTTGAAATTGAATGCTGGCTGCCCCATCATCCCTATGGTTTTCCCTGGCTGACTCCCTGCAGGTTCCAGGCACCACCATGTCACTCCACACTCAAGATGCTACCATCAGATCCAGGCTTCTCAGTTTAACATACAAGACAATGTTGGTCACCACACTTCTCAGGATCAATTTTTTTTTTTTTTTTTGAGACAGGGTCTTGCTCTATCTCCCAGGCTGGAGTCCAGTGGTACAATCACAGCTCACTGCAACCTCTCAGGCTGAAATGATCCTCCCACCTCAGCCTCCCCAGTAGCTGGGATTCCTGGCTTATGCCACTACACAAGGCTAATTTTTTGTATTTTTTTTTGTAGAGATGGGGTATCACCATGTTGCTCAGGCAGACTCAAACTCCTGGACTCAAGCAATCTGCCCACCTTGACCTCCCAAAATGCTCGGACTACAGGCATGAGCCACTGCTCCTACCTGGTCACATTCTTTAGCAACCTAAAAGATCTAGAAGTAGCTTTAACAGTTTAATGTCAAACTTACTAATCAACTTACTGTCAATTGAACGAAATAACGAACTGACATATGCTAGCACTGAGATTAATGGGGTATCTTAGAAGGCACAAAATCTAACATGCATTGGGATTTTAAACATCATTTGTTTTTTAATCTTAAGATACAAAGCATGCTATTCTATGTAGCTTGGTCTCAATGTGCGCCTCCCTTTCAAGGTTAATAACCCATCTGCTGTGTTTCTGCTTCAGAAGGACCTGGGAAAATCCTTCCCTGAAACTTTATGCATATCCCTACACTCAAATCTCACATTCTTTTTTTTTCTTTTGGCTTCTGTGTACTTTAAGGAAGAGCCTACTCAAATCCCGAATCCAGTCTCAAAGTCTTGCATCCATTCCCATCTCCTATTGGTTCAACACTGTGAAGGTGTGGAAATGGTACCAAGAACAGATTTACTGGATGGGAAATTTCTGCCCAGATATATGTAGAACTCTGGAGAAGATTAATGAAGTCAGCCCTCCATTCCCTGGGAAGCATCAGTATCTTGGGCATCCGGTTCTCCTGAAATGGACTTCTGGAATCACAGTGAGTTTCAATGGGGAAAAAAAAAATGAAAGCTGTTTTCTGAGGTACCAAGCCTAGCAATCAATCTTAATGATATGGGTTTATTACCCCATCACAAGATGCTCAGAAGCTTTAAAATTTAAAGTGAAACTAGATAGGCATCGTTTGAACAGTCATCTCAAAAGTGTGGTAAAGTGCTTTACACACCTAACCCCACCTCCTTCACAGGATAGCCCATTGCAATTATGCTCTAGCTGGATGTTTGTGAAAATCCAGCTGAGAAGCTCTTCTTTTAAACCTCTTCCCTAGGAACAGGTGAGATGGCAAGTTCCCATTCCCCAGAAGGGCCAGGCCTTCCCTCCCGTCTCTCTCTGCTCTCTTGTATCTTGCTCATGTATGCTGGCTGCTTGGTGACATTTCACCAAGTCAGAACATGAAGCACGTTAATAATAAGCTCACGTTTTCAAAATGTTAAAATAACACCACTCTCCTACTCTGTAGGTACCAATTACTTCTTTCAAAGATAGTTTTCGAGGTACCTATGAGCCCGTACCTTGTGAAAACCTCACTGTTGCTTTATATGTTTTCAGTTGTCGCCTCCCTTTCCCATATTTCACATGTGTGTCTGTGGAACTCAGCTCTAAAATCTGGAGCCATCATAAATGTAACAGTTCCTTATTCCACTTCACTCCAAAGACTAAGATTTCATATATCAGCTCCGGGTAAAGCTGCTTCATTTTGTATTATTTTCATTAATTACTCCTGACAGGCATTTATAGACATTTATAAGGCTTCATTTTGTATTATTTTCATTAATTACTCCTGACAGGCATTTATAAACTGAAAAAGAATTTTTTTTTTTTTTTTTTTTTTTTTTTACAAATGAAAGCAAACCATTTTATTCAAAAATAAGGAGGGAGAGACTGTTTAAAAAGAGTTTTGATGTTCTTTATTGATTTTTTAGCTATCATATTTAAGAACACGTTAAACATTCTAGATTAGATTATTTTTGATCTAGCACTTTAGAAACCAGCTTAGTTCTACCAATATAGCCTGAAAAGCATCAGTGAGATCATAACTATCTTGAGCACATTTCCCACTATTTTTAGGATTCTAGAGTGATGTTAATTGTGCCTCATGGCAATGCTATTAGTGTACAGAATATTTCTAACTGCTCAGAGTAACATGTGTAATCGTCCTATGTCTGCCATGAGAAGACTTCTGGATCATCTATTTACAAGGGACATGATTGGGTTAGCTGGGAAGACATAGGACTGGGTTAGCATAAACCAAAACAAGCTGCCTAAAACAAGCACAAAAATTCTGATGACTGGTTCAGCTGGAATTGACCTCAATGTGAAGGAGTCACTTTTGCCTGTCAGGCTGATGTCTGCTGGCATGAGACAGTCTGGCCAAACCTTAGTAGACCTTGCGATCTAACTGCGCAGTGTTCCACATTATACCCCTGTGGTCTTATCAGTACTAAACTTCAGGTTTTTAACATTCTGTGTAAATTCAACATATTTATTATATTAGTCATTTGTGGAAACAATCGCGATTTGTTTAATTTTATTTTTTTGAGGCAGAGTCTCGCTCTGTCACCCAGGCTGGAGTGCAGTGGAGCAATCTTGGCTCATGCAACCCATGCTTCCCGGGTTCAAGTGATTCTCCTGCCTTAGCCTCCTGAGTAGCTGAGACTATAGGCATGCATCACGATGCCCGGCTAATTTTTATATTTTCAGTAGAGACAGGGTTTCACCATGTTGCCCACGCTGGTCTGAAACTCCTGACCTCAGGTGATCCACCTGCCTCGGCCTCCCAAAGCGCTAGGATAACAGACGTGAGCCACCGCGCCCAGACACAGTCACTTTTTAACATTAGAATGTTCATGTAATAATTTGAGAATCTGGAACAATTTTCCTGTTTAACTTGTGGCTTTATAGAAATTACTGGAGTGATAATAGTTGAGTTGTATTGAACTTAAGAGTTCAATACATTGAACTCTTATTCAATGTATTGAATAACATACATTGAACTCTTATTCAATGTATTGAATAACATACATTGAACTCTTATTCAATGTATTGAATAACATACATTGAACTCTTATTCAATGTATTGAATAACATACATTGAACTCTTATTCAATGTATTGAATAACATACATTGAACTCTTATTCAATGTATTGAATAACATACATTGAACTCTTATTCAATGTATTGAATAACATACATTGTTATTCAATGTATTGAATAACATACATTGTTATTCAATGTATTGAATAACATACATTGTTATTCAATGTATTGAATAACATACATTGTTATTCAATGTATTGAATAACATACATTGTTATTCAATGTATTGAATAACATACATTGTTATTCAATGTATTGAATAACATACATTGTTATTCAATGTATTGAATAACATACATTGTTATTCAATGTATTGAATAACATACATTGTTATTCAATGTATTGAATAACATACATTGTTATTCAATGTATTGAATAACATACATTGTTATTCAATGTATTGAATAACATACATTGTTATTCAATGTATTGAATAACATACATTGTTATTCAATGTATTGAATAACATACATTGTTATTCAATGTATTGAATAACATACATTGTTATTCAATGTATTGAATAACATACATTGTTATTCAATGTATTGAATAACATACATTGTTATTCAATGTATTGAATAACATACATTGTTATTCAATGTATTGAATAACATACATTGTTATTCAATGTATTCAATACATAATGTATTCAATACATAATGTATTCAATACATAACAGTATTGAAGCTGTATATGACATTTAAATATCATACACCATTCTCTGGATGTGTTGATTTTACCTTATTGTTAACTTGCCATAGTCAACATTTACCATAAATATTAAACAGTGTGATAAGAATCATCATAAATATGTAAAAATTAGTAAAAATTAGTAAAAAAATAATTAGTAAAAATTACAGGTTTTACTCTTTTATTGATTTATTCGAACTTTATTAAGTGCTAGTCATCGGCCAGGGAAACCCATGAGCCAGCAGCAACCCTCCCTGTTGAGGCAGTTTAGTCTTTTCTGAGTAAGCATTGATGGGGTTAATAGTTGAAGACAAATAGAAGGTTGCCAGGCCCAGGTGGTGATGATGGTGTTCATGGATGTGGGATGCTGTCTTCCAGGCAGAGGGTTATAAAAAGCAAAGAATTCCTGTGGGATGGAGTAAGCCAGGCCTGCTGGAGGGGCCACCAGGGCCCCTGAAGAACACAGAACCAGAAGGAGAGCATGCAAGTAAGACTCGGAGATCTGGTAGGAGCCAGCCCACGCAATTCCAAGTAGGCCATGGCAGGAATTTAGCTATTTATTTTTAGGAATGATAGGATGCTTTTTAAAAGGTTTCAATCGATGTGAAATATGATCACTTTTACATTTGAAAAGATCATTCTGACTTCAGTGGGCAGATCAGTAGGAATAAGAATGAATGCAGGAAGACCAGCTTACAGGTTATTGCAGAAATCTGAGAGGAGATGGCTGTTCGGGCAGGGAAGATGCCAGAAAAGAGACAGGTGCAGTGGCATGTTTGGTAGATGTTCAGAAGGAAAAAACAAATTGACCTGGCAATGGATGGAACATGGGAGGGACGGGGAATGACGTGGGTCATTTGGGTTTCCTCTCCGGTGCAGGTGCACAGAGACCAGATTTGGACATGCTGTTGTCAAGGACCTCGCACATCAGGGGGCAATTCTGAAACAGGTGAAGCTGGCCTTCCTGCCTGGCCACTTGGTTATCTACTCTCCATCTGTATCCCAGTTCCTTTTTCCTGTTACAATTGCCTCCAGGAAGGATCACTGATACCTCACTTTGGGTTTCAGCAGCTTATATCTCTATGGAGTGTTTTAATTCTTCATGATAAAAATGCTGCTTTTGTCAGAATTCAATCAGCAATGAAGAGGAATAAGACTCTTTAGGGGCGAGATTTTTCACAGGAGCCTGCACCCTTTCAGGGAAACCATAGAAAGCTCCATTTCAGTTCACAAATGCAAAATAATACTGAGATTGAAAGAAAATTAGAAAACCTAGTAGCTTTTAATATACTTCAAGCCAGAGTTATAAAATATGAAAATTATATCTAAAAGATCAAAAAGACTTTCTTTAAAAAAAGTTAAGTATATCTTTGTTGTGTAAAATATGAAGAAACTTTTTGACAGTTCCTTACTTTAGAAAGTGAATTTCTTTTTCTGTATAAAATGATTTATTTTCTATAAGTATATTTTTGAACCTCTAAATGCTTCCATTATACTCAATGAATTAAATGTAATTAAAATATAATTATTTTAGCTTAAATTTGTCAAATTTACTTAGGGAATGTTTGGATCAAATGGAAAAACAAAATAACGCAGACATTAAGATTTAATAAGTATGCTCTGCATAGATCCAATTTTTGTATTAATTCTTTTGAATTTAGGACAACATTTTATTATAGGGATACTTTATTTTATATCAGAAAAGTTAGGATTTCTCCCGGGAAAATGAAAGTTATTTTATGTTTCTTTTAAAATTAATCTTGACCATTTTCATAAATTTTAATTGTAAAATAGTATACAATACCTATTTTAAATAATGTTTAAGGTTATGAAGATGTCCAAAAATAACTGTATAACAATTTTAAGAGCATTGTAAGCTGGCAAGACTACCAGGAGGGGCCAGGGTACAGAGGACAGATCACATCCACACTGTGTTCATATTCCTTGCTACAGTCTCACGAGGAAAGAGTCGAGCAGCACCCCGAATAATCAAATTATCTCTCAACCTCAGTTCCTTCTCGGTACAACAGAGAAAATAATAACTACTTGTCTAAATAGCAAAGAATAAACGAATAGTATATGGTAAAATAATCTTGTTCATTTTTTCCCATACAGTGTTTAATAGGATACTAATAGTGCAATGCAAACAACAAAAGTTTTTTTCCATAAGTTTAATTAGCGGAAATACATTGCCACAAAATATTCACAAGATGAGCAACCCAAAGTTGACAATCTGAAATCCAAAATGTTCCAAAAAATCCAAACTTTCTGAGTGCTGACATAAAGCTCAAATCAAACACTCATTGGAGCACTTAGGATTTGGGATGTGCAACCAGTACGTATAATGCAATGATTCCAAACTCCCTGCAAAATCAAAATTTATGAAATAATTCTTGCCCCAAGCATTTCAGATGATAAGTGATATTCAACTTGTACCTGCTTTATGCTTCTTTATGTAAGCTAATGTGCATTCTGAATTTCTAAAATTGAGATTAATTAAGCAACATTTTTCAAGTGTAATTTTTATAAAGGATTTTTTAACAATCACTCATGGGTCATGAAACATACTTTATAAAATGCTGTCAAAATGCAATCCCTGCCATATCCTCGGTGATTTGTAAAGGTTAATTTTGCTTTTCCTTCCTGCTTAGCTCCATCAATTAGAATTTGGTGATTGATTCGAGGCTGAGTTCAAACCTGCTACCAGACAGCTACCCTCAGTGCTATTCCTAGAATTTCTTAGTTCTTACAAGCTAAAGGCATCAAAATGGCCTATATTTCTATCAAAGAAAATCACTAGGTTCTAACTGAAAAGAGGAAAATGAAAATCTAGCAGATGCCTTGATATGCCAAGATATAATTTGGTAGCATTATCTAAGAATTCACAGGATAGTAATCCATCTGAAAATCTGGGAAGTTTTTTTTTTTTTGAAATGAGATGAAATACATTTTTAAAAGCACGTTAATTCTATCATTTAAATGATTGAAGAAATATTATCAGTTGAGAAATTGAGAAATAAAATACATCTTTAACAATGTGAGAATGAAGCCAGAAAAACAACAGTATTAAGATACTTAAAATGTGTGTGTGTTTTGGGGAGGTGGGGGAACAGGGGCAGCAGTATCCCAGATCAGAAAGGAAGGATGGAAATAAGAAAGAAAGCAAGCAAGGAAGGAAGGAATAGAAGGAAGGAAAAAGATTTAATAAATTTCTATATAGCAGAGGGTCAATTTCAAAGGTGTTTGACAGCATTTAGATGGCACATAAGTCTCCCTGCCCCATGTTCAGGTTACATTTCTTTTCATTTCTCGTTACGTTTCATAGCTCTGCTTCATAGTCACACTCTTTTTATAAATGAAATGGGAGTCAGACAGCGTAAAGATGACGTGTTTGGTTTTTAGTTTTTCATCATATCTTAGAAAGGCTATGCATGTTTTTCAGAAAGCTGATAAATAATAAGGTGGCCTTATTTTTACTAAGGTGACCAGCTGCCTTTGACTGACCCAAAATTCAGACCACTGAGTTAAGGCCAACAAAGCCCTACATCATACTGACTTAGCGATGAATCAATCAATTCCACAAACATTTACTGAAAACCTACTATGGCCCAGGCACCCAGGACCTTAAAAATCATAATAAGAAGTTAATCTGTGGGAAAAGACGAACTACAAAAGCATCTAAACAGGAGCAAGATATGATGTAATGTGTCCCATTATCACTTTAGTCAGTAAAGATAAGGAAGCCCTGGTGAGTATCCACTTTCACAAACACATGGAATATACACTTTTGGAAGATTTTCACCTAACAACATGATTCTTCACTTTTTTATGATTTAAAACTCTCCATGGTATTATATTATGAAGCACCATCCTTAAAACGTCTTTCTTTTTCAAATTAATAATCTTTTTTAACCCTACCAATGTATTTTTTAACCTAATAATCAGCTTAAGAGAGGGTTGCAGCCTGACTTGAAAATAACAGGTAAGTACAATTATTCTCATGAGACTCCACTGAGATTAAGACAGGAAGATTCCGAAAGCAAGCACCTTGCTCAAAGACTAGTCCGTAATAAGCAATAGAGACTTTGGCAGGGCGCATGGCTCACACCTGTAATCCCAGCACTTTGGGAGGCCGAGGCAGGTGGATCATCTGAGGTCAGGAGTTCAAGACCAGCCTGGCCAACATGGTGAAACTCCACCTCTACTAAAAGTACAAAAAAAATTAGCACAGCATGGTGGTGGGCCCCTGTAATCCCAGCTACTCGGGAGGCTGAGGCAGGAGAATTGCTTTAACCCAGGAGGTGGAGTTTGTAGTGAATGGAGATCGTGCCACTGCACTACAGACTGGGCAACAAAGTGAGACTCCATCTCAAAATAAATAAATAACAAATACAATCAAAACAAAACAAAAAATAGAGATTTCAACTGATCATGATTTTTTTTTCGAAGCTCCTGTATTTGATACTTTCCCTGATTGAACTGGCTTAAGGCAGTATTGTTTCCTGATTGTGCACTCATCTTAAGAGTTCTTTGCAAATTCCCCCTTTGGAGCCCTCATCTTGTATTTAAGCAGTTATGAACAGTGAAAACTCTACCGCTGCATGTTTATACTTTACTGGGGTTAAATATGCAAATAGGCCATTGCTTGTAATCAAGATCTGGTCTTTGTATTGTCAACTTATAAGCATATGCTGTCTTTAGTCTCTTATGACTTTAACTTGGATAAACTTAAAATGAAAACAAAAGTCCAAACTTAAATGTGTAAATAATAACAGTTTAGAGTTGAATTGTGGAATTACAGATGATTTATTTTTCAGTTTTCTGTTTCCACTCTCTGGTTATAAAATATTTTTAAAAAATCTTCATATATTATTTCACCAAATACACTGAAGTGTGGCATTGGAGGCTGTATTAATAAAGAAGGGGTTAAAATATATAACCTTGGAGTAGAATAGTAACAGACAAAATTCCTTTAGAAAGGTGAGAGATGAGGGTTCATATTAAGTTCTTGGAAACTGATATTCACTTTTGTTGTGTGTGTAAGTCATCCATAGGAACTTACATAGTTACCTCAATGTTGTATAAAATTATAACCTCTATAACCAAACACATAATAAAATTATTAATAATTCATATTTATGTAACCTATACCTGAAGGTCAGTAAAATTGTTAAAGAGCAAAGATGCTGCGTAGAAGCTCCATTAGTCTTTCTATTCTTTCACAAATAGTGAGTCAGTTGTTATCAGTGCATCCTGGTGCATTTTCCACCTGAGACACACGTCATCTTATATTCACTTGGTGAAATTCTATTCATCTTACCATTCTCCACTTCATGCCCCTTCTCCAGGAAAACTTTCTAGAGCCTCTTTGGGTAACTCGGGTTTCTCATGACCCTGGGTTTCCTGATCATAAAACATCAGCCATCACTGTAATTACACGCTGTGGTCATAGATGTGCACCTCCTGGCTGTGCTTCAAGAGAACCTGTGGTCAGAAACGTAGTTGACAGACAGCCTCCACCTGCCACCCTTGGGGTCCTCCACTGCATATCCACGGAGGCCTCATGCTTGGGCCACCTCCAGGTGGTGACTGCACCCTCCAAGCTGCTCCAGGAAGCAGCATATGCTGAGAAAACCATGCTCATCTGACCGCACCTTCTCAGTTCCATGCTGCAAGCAGCAGCAGCAGCAAAGCTAAGAAGCCATGTTTGCTCATTTCTCACCAACATAATTTCACAAAGCCCCTGACTATGTGATGATGTGCAGCTCTCTGGAAAGTTGTTTTGAAGACAAAACAGGATAGAACACATGGTCTCCTACATGTGTTGCCTGAGTCATTATATTTCTTCCTGAAAGATAAATGTTCCTAGTCCTTGCCTTTTCCTACACAAAAGATCATGTCTGATGGGCTTAGCAATTACGCTTCTGCAATCTATAACCAAATGTATTTCAGTAACCTATAACTAAATATCCTCTGACACCCGAACTTTAACATGATTTTCCATGCATGGAAACCTCTGCTACCTGTATATACAGTGTGAGCTAAAACACTGAAGCAGTATGGCAGAGCCTCCCTGAAAGTCTTCTCCCAGGGTTTAGTCCTCATGTTACAGTCCTCAGTAAGACTTCTGAATAAAACAACTTTAATTCTTTAGAAGCATGATTTCATTTTTTGTTAGTCGACAACACTGTGGTTTGAGACTCTTCGGTTCCCATCTTTCCTTCCTCCTATTCTTCAGAGTGCTGCACCTGCACTGTAGCCTGAAGACTTCCTAATGATTCTGTCTGTTCCTCTTGTCCTTCACAAGAGATGTTCACCAGCAAATCTCTGGACATTAAATCCCATAGTGGTATCTCTTTCTCATAGGACTCAAACAGGTTCACATATCAAAGATCTGTTTTCTCTATTACATTTTCCATAGACAAAGATTAAGTCTTCCACTGTTCTAAATATTTCCCATGTCTTACACAGCACTTTGTGTGTAGTACGCATTCAACCCACACCAATTCACGGGAATTACAAATGATGATTTAATAATAAAATGATATTACTAAATGAAAACATCGACCAGGTGCAGTGGCTCACGCCTGTAATTCCAGCACTTTGGGAGGCCAAGGCAGGTGGATCACGAGGTCAGGAGATCAAGACCATCCTGGCCAACATGGTGAAACCCGTCTCTACTAAAATACAAAAAAAAATTAGTCGGGCGTGGTGGCATTTGCCTGTAATCTCAGCTACTTGGGAGGCTGAGGCAGGGGAATCGCTTGAACTCAGGAGGTGGAGGTTGCAGTGAGTCGAGATCATGCCACTGCACTCCAGCCTGGTGACAGATCGAAACTCCGTCTCAAAAAAATAAATAAATAAATAAATTCTGGCCAGGCACAGTGGCTCATGCCTGTAATCTCAGCACTTGGTAGGCTGTTGCAGGTGAATCACTTGAGCCCGGGAGTTCAGGACCAGCCTGGGCAACATGGTGAAACCCTGTCTCTACCAAAACATAGAAAAATTAGCCAGCTATGGTGGCATGCACCGGTAGTCCCAGCTACTCAGGAGGCTGAAGTGGGAGGATCCCTTGAGCCCAGGAGATTGAGGCCGCAGTGACCCATGAATGAACAACTGCCATCCACCCTGGATGACAGAGTGAGACTCTGTCAAAAAAAAAAGAGAGAGAGAGAGAGAAAAGAAAGTAAAGTAAAAGCAAAACAGAACATCACTGAATGCTTATTATTTTGCAGACACTTTACCTGTGTTCTCTCATTTGACTCGATGAGGCAGAGGTTATGATCATGCCTGTTTACTGCTGAGGGGATGGAGGCCCAGAGAAACACAGTGACTTGTTCAAAGCCACACAGTGCATATGTAATGAAGCCAGAATCTCAGCCAAAAGATGAATCTCAGTTCATCCACAAAGGCCAGGCTTTTAGACATTGCCAACCCCTCACAACGCCCATCCGGTAAACAAAGAGAATTAACGAAGCTTTAAAATCACAAAAAATAAATAAATAGAAAAGGAAGGCCATACATATTCAATGCAGTCTGCAAAGAGATGTCAATTACATGAAGAAGATGGAAATATGTTCCCTGATAGAGCAGGGACGAGTGTAGGAAAAGCTGCAAGTATAGTTAATTAAGAGCAGAAAACATACAAGTAAGCATGAGCAGCAGGAAGAAACTAGAAACAGACACTTGAGCTAAGTCCTGGAAGAAACTACACACCGGTGTTCCACACGGGAAATACACAGGCATAATTACGCAAGCAGAGAGAGGCCAACCTGCTGCAATGGAGGAGTCAGCAAGGTCAGTGGAGGCCCCCAGGAGATGGGAAATGGAAGAAGTGGTACGGCAGAGCCTGAAAGACTGAGACATGGACCTAGCCCTCAAATTAGTAAATTATTTTAATTCTTTAATCAGAAGAAGTTGAAGTTATAATTCAACTCAAACTGTAGAGATTGAATT
The DNA here is from genome assembly GCF_028885625.2 of Pongo pygmaeus. Taxonomy (NCBI): domain Eukaryota; kingdom Metazoa; phylum Chordata; class Mammalia; order Primates; family Hominidae; genus Pongo; species Pongo pygmaeus. Next base: position 4,572,774 of record NC_072380.2, read on the forward strand.
CATTAGAAATCTTACCAGTCACATAACAAACCTGGAGTCAGTAAGAAAAGATAACTTTAGTTATTAAACAAGTATATATGAAAAGGAACAAAAATGAGCATATCCTGACTACTGAAATAACATCTTTAAAAATTTTAATTTTAGAAACCTAGGACACGTCAGAAATGTCAGAATCTAAGGAGATCCAACTCAAGAGCAAGTCACGCCACTGGTGTTCAGGCCCAGAACACCATCAACCAGAAATCCTACACTGGCCTTCAGACAGATGCATGCTGGTGGCTGTTAGCAGAGTCAACAATATATACCCTAAAAGGTTTATCATATAAGTAAATACAGCAGATCATTTATAATGTTAGAATATCAGGAAGAATTCAAATGCCTCCAAAATACGCACAAAAACCTTAGTAAGTAACCTCCTTTCCTTCATAATAAAAATAAATGTATATATAAAAAAATTAACTCTACTTTCTTAAACAGAAGTTGTCACAGGTAAGCAAAGTCTCTCCTGCAGGTATGGTAGCACTCACATGCACCGTGAAAATTCCAGTGTTTTAAACAGCGTTTTATTTGTATTAACCAACTCCAAATTTGGGAGATTTCTCATATGAATCTGGGTTTCCGGAATCTCCTAAAAAATGAAAACAATGGGCCAGGCACAGTGGCTCACACCTGTAATCTCAGCACTTCGGGAGGCCGAGGCAGGTGGATCATGAGGTCAGGAGACTGAGACCACCCTGGCTAACACGGTGAAACCCCGTCTCTACTAAAAATACAAAAAATTAGCGAGACGTGGTGGCAGGCACTTGTAATCCCAGCTACTTGGGAGGGTGAGGCAGGAGAATGGCGTGAACCCTGGAGACAGAGCTTGCAATGAGCTCAGATCGCACCACTGCACTCCAGCCTGGGCAACAGAGTGACACTCTGTCTCTACAAAAAAATAAAAAAATAAATAAAAAAAATTAAAACAATGATCATCTCACATACAACAATGCCAAGGCACACGCTCTCCCGTTCAGTATTCCTGTGCCGGTGATGCCTGCCCTGCCCCACAGACTGATACTTCTCACCACACATCCTCACTCCAACTGTAGTGCTTTCCTTATAAATGAGTTAAAGACAATGACACATCTCTTTAAAACAATTAAAACCTGCCTTCCTTAAAACATAAAACCTGAAAGTGATGTAAAGCTTTACATGTTACAAAATTTAAAGGAAATTCCTCCTTCTCTAATATGCAAATCGCAACTGTAGAATATGTGACCTGTTGACATATTAACATGGCTAGACCATCCAAGCAAGCTTTTTAATGTGTGGCCCTGTCCTCAATGTTCCTAAGTATAAGAAGATCTAGGACACCTGCCGAGGAGACTTTGAGTTGGGAAGTAACAAAAGAAGTGTCAATGTATTTAAAATGTTTCTTCTGTAGCGCAGTTCCACAGAATTAATTCCAGCAGAAGACTAAATATATTATTTTAGCTGTTGAACATCTGCAGATTCCCAGGAAAATGAGGAGCTATGTCCATGGAGTCGTAACTCATGGAAGCCCAGTTAGCTAACATGCCTAGCATATCTTAAGTATGTCATAAGCATGTTTAAATAAACTGATGAGTTAATAGTCTTCCAATATTTATATTCTATAAAATGAACATGTATAAAAGGTTCAGAAGATAATAGTCAAGTCATTGTTGAGCTTTCAAACATTTGTCTTCACTTCCTTGCCCTGGATATGCACAAAGAAAACAAGCACAAAATCCGCACAGATAACAGTTTTATAATTTTAAAATCCGCTAAATTTTTAATTAGCATATAAGCAGATAACATTTTATATATATTTTTGTCAGTCTAGACTGCCATAAGAAAAATAACATAGATTGGTTGAATTAAACCACAAATATATGTCTATGTCGCTCACTGTTCTGGATAGTGGAGATTCAAGATTAAGGTGCCAGGGGATCTAGTATCTGGTGAGGGGCCTGATCCTGGTTCAGGGACACACATTCAGTCCATGACATAGTTTATCTATTATAATTGTGACTCGATATTGGAAACAGAAGCATTCCAAGTATAAGCATAAATACTGATAATCAATACAGAGAAAAATAAGCGAATCCAGGTAACAGTTAAGTTTTGTCGCATAAACTAATCTGACACTTCACTCAGGAAGCAGATAATTCTAAAGCTCGTAGTACCTGAGTAGGCTAACAATGAATGCATACCCTGATAATAGTGAGGGCATTTTGATGGATCTGAACATGGAACATAATGACTGTCATCAAAAAAGAAATCACTAGAACAAGCACCTAAGAATCTAAAATATTTAGCTTTTTCAGTCACAGTGGGATGGGTCCAGCATTTACTTTGCTGCTTACTATTTTTTCTGTGTCTTGTTTCTTTATGTAGCTTAATTCACCCATTTCTCTATGATATAGTTAATAGTGGCTTTTCTAGTGTTATGAATTTTTGTGCTCAAAAGAATGTGGGTGGCCTGGCATGGGGAACCCTTGGAGTTACTGTAATGATAGATGTCTGTCATCTTCAACAAAATGGATTTCAAGGCCTAGATTTAAGATAAACACTGAAGAAAAACTTTCCCTGAGTGCTTTCTACCCAAGAATCTTCTCACTTTTATTAGAAGCACAGCTTCTTATCACTCTGCCTCAGACTGATTTGACTATTTCCAATGATGAAAAATAATAACAATAACAATAGCTTTTCTTATTTATGTCCTATGTAATAACTTCAGGGGAAATTGGATTAAGAATGCCTCATTCACTATACTGTGCAGAATATTGAGTGAACAAGTGTAACTCTGTATATTTCTAAATCAGTCTTAGGCAGTGATGGCTAACCAGTCTGCTTAAAAATGGCTTGTAACAAGCCATGTGCAGCTGTGGTATGCCCACACTTACCTCTTCATTTTACACTGCAGTGGAGTAATTCAATAGCAATTTTTTCAAGTAAAATATAGATTTTAGGCCAGGTATAGTGGCTCACACCTGTAATGCCAGCACTTGAGGAGGCCAAGGTGGGCAGATCACAAGGTCAGGGGTTTGAGACAAGCCTGGCCAACATGGTGAAACCCTGTCTCTACAAAAAAACACAAAAATTAGCTGGGTGTGGTGATGGGCACCTGTAATCCCAGCTACTCAGGAGGCTGAGGCAGGAGAATCGTTTGAACCCAGGAGGCAGAGGTTGCAGTGAGCTGGGATTGTGCCACTGCACTCCAGCCTGGGTGACAGGGCAAGACTCCACCTTAAAAAAAAAATATATATATATATACACACACACATACACACACACACACACACCCACACACACACACTCTAATTTAGTCATTCCAGATTTTCTTCTTCTGTTGTTAAGAAATATTAAATTTTCCTTACAGAAATAATGCTTTTGTTTCAATGAGTGAAAAATTATTTCCATTTAATGTTTCCTATTATTCTCAGTATAATCTATATTTGGGTCTATTGAACTATTGTTTATTAATTCTATTTTATATATAACTTTAGGGAAACCTCTTATAAGGTATTTTGCCTATGAGATATATTAACTCCGTTCTTCCTCAATGCAGTTATCCAGAATTGTACTTTCCAGGAATATACACCACATGATGTGAAGATAAGAATGCACCTTGCTGTCAGCACTGAATGATGTGATTGATCCATCTACAATAGACCATTCTAGTCAAAATGTACATATTCAACAATGTAGCTATGAAAATTTCACTAAAACACTGGTAGCTGGCACCATCTAGTAAGTTATTGACAAAATACATTTAGAAAGGAAAGCCAATGGGTCATTATTAAATGTATGACAAGAGTCCACGAAAATGGTTTATAAGAAATTTAGTTGGCCAGGTGCGGTGGCTCATGCCTGTAATCCCAGCACTTTGGGAGGCCAAGGTGGGTGGATCACGAGGTCAGGAGATCGAGACCATCCTGGCTAACACGGTGAAACCCAATCTCTACTAAAAATACAAAAAATTAGCTGGGCGTGGTGGCGGGCACCTGTAGTCCCAGCTACTCGGGAGGCTGAGGCAGGAGAATGGCGTGAACCCGGGAGGCGGAGCTTGCAGTGAGCCGAGATCGCGCCCCTGCACTCCAGCCTGGGTGACAGAGCGAGACTCTGACTCAAAAAAGAAAAAAAAAGAAATTTTAGTATAATTTTGGGATACATATATACAAACATTTTCAAATATTTGAGGTGGAATGTGCACTTTATATAACAAAATTTATTTTAACGAATAAAATCATATGTTTGTTTGCAAATTGTTTCAGCAAAGTTATCTGGGCCTTATTGTATGAAGATATAGCTCCATCTTTTCTTTAAAAAATATTGACTTGGCTGAATGTTTTCCAGGAATTAGAAAAAGTCAGTTTAGGAATGAGAAAAAGTCAATTCAGGAATGTACTAAAACTTTAAAATAACTAGCAATCGAGACTCTAGCAATCTCTGGAGAAAACATCACTTTCTCCAATGAAATCCTGTATGTATTTTTCAAGGTACTAACTGGCGTCCTACGTACAAGTATTTGAAAAGGGTGCTTCCATAAATAGCTTAAAATTATTAATCTGTATTTTAAAATGTATGGCTTTGAAAATATCACAGCATCATAGCCCTACTCAGAGTATTCCATGAATGTTTACAACATTACTTTTATGGTAGCATTTATTTGGTTTATGTCACAGAGCATGAATAGCAGGGATTGAATATAAGTGAGTGAATGAATGGTTTTATTCACTACAATTGTAATGATTGTGTTATTTCTCAGAGCTTGTAAAACCCGATAATGTTTATTAAAAGTAAGCAAAACAAACAAGAACAAGTTAAACATGCACTTGGAAGAGACCTTTGTTGCACCAGGAATTAGACACAATGGTGCAGCTGTGGAGATAACAATAACAAATGGCATTTTTTTTCCTACCTCATCTCTTTTCTTGGAAGGAGGAAGAAAACAGCAATTCCAATGTACTACTTCTTCCCACTCCAACTTAGAAATCACAGGTAGACTGTGAAAACAGACCTTTATTTCTTCATTAAGTGTTTGAATTAGTCACTAAATTGAGCTTTAAAACCCCATAGCAAGAGTGCTCTGTGCAATTATTGTGAGATGATGCTCCTCCCTTCTTCCAATAAACGATGAAGGTTCTTCTGCCCAGATGCTGATTTTCACAATACATTTTAGCTGGGCCAATTCTAATGTTAATGATATATGTTATCTACATTGCACTTATATTAAAATATTGCTGGTCATAAAATTATCGTATACCAGAAAGGAAAAAAAAGTGAGGCAGCATGAGCTAATGAACATTTCCCATTCTTTCAGTCTCTACATAAGCATGCTGAGTAAGAATATTTAGTCTTTTTATTTTTTAATGAGTTCAATTAATCAATGACCTGCAATTGCACTTTCTGTCCACCTAACAGAGATTCTTACAGCAAAGTTATTTAACTTTGAGTGTCAGTGATTTCCACAGGGCTGGGTCAGAGCCCATTCTAAAATGTGCTTATTGCATGTGGACTGATACTGTAAAATGTGAATGCTTGGTTAATGCAAGAATAAAAATAAAATACTCATATTCAAAAGCACGTTCACATCTAAGATGCGTGTGTCTTTTTAAAAAAATATAAGTTATGGGATACATGTGCAGAAAGTGCAGATTTGACACATAGGTATACGTGTTTGCTGCACCCATCAACATGTCATTTAAATTAGGTATTTCTCCCAATGCTATCCCTCCCCTTACCCCCACCCCCCGAAAGGCCCCTGTCTATGATGTGTCCCTGTGTCCCTGTGTCCATGTGTTCTCATTGTTCCATTCCCACTTATGACTGAGAACATGCGTTATTTGGTTTTCTGTTTCTGTGTTAGTTTGCTGAGAATGGTTTCCAGCTTTCCAGCTTCATCCATGTCCTTGCAAATGACATGAACTCATCCTTTTTTATGACTGCATAGTATTTCATGGTGTATATATGCCACATTTTCTTTATCCAGTCTATCATTGATGGGCATTTCGGTTGATTCCAAGGCTTTTCTATACTAAATGGTGCTGCAATACACATATGTGTGCATGCATCTTCATAACAGAAAGATTTATAATCCTTTGGGTATATACCCAGTAAAGGGATTGCTAGGTCAAATGGTATTTCTGGTTCTAGATCCTTGAGGAATTGCCACACTGTCTTCCACAATGGTTGAACTAATTTACACTCCCGCCAACAGTGTAAAAGGCTTCCTAATTCTCCACAACCTCTCCAGCATCTGTGGTTTCCTGACTTTTTAATGATCGCCATTCTAACTGGCCTGAGATGGTATCTCATTGGGGTTTTGATTTGCATTTCTCTAATGACTAGTGATGATGATCTTTTTTTTCATATGTTTTTGGCAGCATAAATGTCTTCTTTTGAGAAGTGTCTGTTCATATCCTTTGCCCACTTTTTGATGGTTTTTTTTTTCTTTTAAATTTGTTTAAGTTCCTTATAGATTCTGGATATTAGATTAGCTCTTTGTCAGATGGATAGATTGAAAAAATTTTCTCCCATTCTGTAGGTTCCCTGTTCACTGTTCACTGTGATGATAGTTTTGTTTATTTGTTTTTTTTTTTTTTGCTGTGCAGAAGCTCTTTATTTCAATTAGATTCCATCTGTCAATTCTGGCTTTTGTTGCCATTTCTTTTGGTGATTTACTCATGAAATCTTTGCTCATGCCTATGTCCTGAATGTTATTGCCTAGGTTTTCTTCTACAGTTTTTATGGTTCTAGGTCTTACATTTAAGTCTTTAATCCATCTTGAGTTAATTTTTGTATAAGGTGTAAGGAATGAGTCCAGTTTCAGTTTTCTGCATATGGCTAGCCAGTTTTCCCAACATCACTTATTTAACAGTGAATCCTTTCCCCATTGCTTGTTTTTATCATGTTTGTCAAAGGTCAGATGGTTGTAGATGTGTGGTGTTATTTCTGAGGCCTCTGTTCTGTTCCATTGGTCTATATATCTGTTTTGGTACCAGTAACATGCTGTTTCAGTTACTCTTGCCTTGTAATATAGTTTGAAGTCAGGTAGCATGATGTCTCCAGCTTTGTTCTTTTTGCTTAGGATTGTCTTGGCTATACGGGCTCTTTTTTGGTTCCACATGACCTTTAGTTTTTTCTAATTCTGTGAACAAAGTCAACGGTAGCTTGATGGGAATAGCATTAAATCTATATATCACTTTGGGCAGTATGGCCATTTTCACAATACTGATTCTTTCTATCCATGAGCAGGGAATTTTTTTTTTCCATTTGTTTGTGTCCTCTTTTATTTCCTTGAGCAGTGATTTGTAGCTCTCCTTGAAGAACTTGTTCACATCACTTGTAAGTTGTATTCCTAGGTATTTTATTCTCTTTGTAGCAATTGTGAGTGGAAGTTCACTCATGATTTGGCTCTCTGTTTGTCTATTATTGGTGTATAGGAATGCTTGTGATTTTTGCACATTGATTTTGTATCCTGAGACTTTGCTGAAGTTGCTTATCAGCTTAAGGACTTTTTGGACTGAGACAGTGGGGTTTTCTAAATATACAATCATGTCGTCTGCAAACAGAGACAACTTGACTTCCTCTCTTCCTAATTGAATACTCTTTCTTTCTTTCTCTTGCCTGATTGCTCTGGCCAGAACTTCCAGTACTATGTTGAATAGGAGTGGTGAGAGAGGGCATCCTTGTCTTTTGCTGGTTTTAAAAGGCAATGCTTCCACCTTTTGACCATTCTGTATGACACTGGCTGTGGGTTTGTCATAAATAGCTCTTATTATTTTGATATATGTTCCATCAATACCTAGTTAATTGAGTGTTTTTAGCATGAATGGATGTTGAATTTTGTCGAAGGCCCTTTCCGCGTCTATTGGGATAATCATGTGGCTTTTGTCACTGGTTCTGTTTATGTGATGGATTATGTCTATTGATTTGCATATTTTGAACTAGCCTTGCATCCCAGGGATGAAGCTGACTGGATCATGTTGGATAAGCTTTATGATGTGCTGCTGGATTTGATTGGTCAGTATTTTATTGAGGATTTTCACATCGATGTTCATCAGGGATATTAGGCCTATTGGCCTGAAATTTTCTGTTTTTGTTGTGTCTCTGCCAGGTTTTGGTATCAGGATGATGCTGGCTTCATTTATTGAGGATTTTCACATCGATGTTCATCAGGGATATTAGGCCTATTGGCCTGAAATTTTCTTTTATTATTGTGTCTCTGCCAGGTTTTGGTATTAGGATGATGCTGGCCTCATAAAATGAGTTAAGGAGGGTTCCCTCTTTTTCTATGGTTTGGAATAGTTTCAGAAGGAATGGTACCAGCTCCTCTTTGCACCTCTTGTAGAATTTGGCTGTGAATCTGTCTAGTCCCGGGCTTTTATTGTTTGGTAGGCTATTAATCACTGTGTCAATTTTGGAACTTGTTATTGGTCTATTTCAGGATTCGGCTTCTTCCTGGTTTAGTCTTGGGAGGGTGTGTGTGCCCAGGAATTTGTCCATTTCTTCTAGATTATCTAGTTTATTTGTGTAGAGGTGTTTATAGTATTCTGTGGTGGTACTTTGTATTTCTGTGGGATTGGTGGTGATAGCCCCTTTATCATTTTTTAATCATGTCTATTTGATTCTTCTCTCTTCTTATTAGTCTGGCTAGCGGTCTACCAATTTGTTAATCATTTCAAAAAATCAGCTCCTGGATTCACTGATGTTTTGAAGGGATTTTCATGTCTGTATCTCCTTCAGTTCTGCTCTGATCTTAGTTATTTCTTGTCTTCTGCTGGGTTTTGAATTTGTTTGCTCTTGCTTCTCTAGTTCTTTCAGTTGTGATGTTAGGGCGTCGATTTTAGATCTTTTCTGCTTTCTCATATGAGAATTTAGCACTATAAATTTCCCTCTGAACACTGCTTTAGCTGTGTCCCAGAGATTCTGGTACATTGTGTCTTTGTTCTCATTGCTTTCAAAGAACTTATTTATTTCTGCCTTAATTTCGTTATTTACCCAGTGGTCATTTAGGAGCAGGTTATTCAGTTTCCATGTAGTTGATGCAGTTTTGAGTGAGTTTCTTAATCCTGAGTTCTAATTTGATTGCACTGTGGTCTGAGAGATTGTTTGTTATGATTTCTTTTCCTTTACATTTGCTGAGGAGTGTTTTATTTCCAATTACGTGGTCAATTTTAGAATAAGTGCTATGTGGTGCTGAGAAGAATGTAAACTGTTAATTTGGGGTGGAGAGTTCTATAGATGTCTATTAGGTCCACTGAGTTTAAGTCCTGAATATCTTTGTTAATTTTCTGTCTCACTGATCTGTCTAGTATCGACAGTGGATGTTAAAGTCTCCCACTATTATTGTGTGGGAGTCTAAGTCTCTTTGTATGTCTCTAAGAACTTGCTTTCTGAATCTGGGGGCTTCTATATTGGTTGCATATATATTTAGGATTGTTAACTCTTCTTGCATTGATCCCTTTACCACTATGTAATGCCCTTCTTTGTCTTTTTTGATCTTTGTTGGTTTAAAGTTTGTTTTATCAGAGACTAGGATTGCAACCCATGCTTATTTTTTGCTTCCCATTTACTTGGTAAGTATTCCCCCATCCCTTTATTTGGAGCCTGTGTGTATCTTTGCACATGAGTCTCCTGAATACAGCACACTGATGGGTCTTGACTCTTTATTCAATTTGCCAGTCTGTGTCTTTTAATTGGGGCATTTAGCCCATTTGCATTTAAGGTTAATATTGTTATGTGTGAATTCGAACCTGTCATCATGGTGCTATCTGGTTATTTTGCACATTAGTTTATGCCTTTACATTTTGTTATGTTTGAGCAGTGGCTGCTACCAGTTATTCCTTTCCATATTTAGTGCTTCCTTCAGGAGCTCTTATAAGGCAGGCCTAGTGGTGACAAAATACCCCAGAATTTGCTTTTCTATAAAGGATTTTATTTCTCTTTCGCTTATGAAGCTTAGTTTGGCTGGACATGAAATTCTGGGTTGAAAACACTTTTCTTTAAGAATGTTGAATATTGGCCCCTACTCTCTTCTGGCTAGTAGGGTTTCTGCAGAGAGATCCACTGTTAGTCTGATGTGCTTGCCTTTGTGGGTAACCCAACCTTTCTCTCTGGCTGCCCTTAACATTTTTTCCTTTGTTTCAACCTTGGTGAATGTGATGATTATGTGTCTTGGGGTTGCTCTTCTCAAGGAGTATCTGAGTAGTATTCTCTGTATTTCCTGAATTTGAATGTTGGCCTGTCTTGCTAGATCGAGGAAAATCTCCTGGATAATATCCTGAAGAGTGTTTTCCAACTTGGTTCCACTCTCCCCGTCACTTTCAGGTACACCAATCAATCATAGATTTGGTCTTTTCACATAGTCCCGTATTTCTTGGAAGCTCTATTCATTACTTTCATTCTTTTTTCTCTAATCTTGTCTTCATGCTATATTTCATTAAGGTGATCTTCAATCACTGATATCCTTTCTTCCGCTTGTTCAATTCGGCTACTGATACTTGTGTATGCTTCATGAAGTTCTTGTGCCGTGTTTTTCAGCTCCATCAGGTCATTTATGTTCTTTAAACTGGTTATTCAAGTTAGCAGTTCCTGTAATCTTTTATCAAGGTTCTTATCTTCCTTGCATTGGGTTAGAACATGCTCCTTTAGCTCAGAGGAGTTTGTTATTACCCACCTTCTGAAGCCTACTTCTGTCAATTCATCAAACACATTCCCTGCACAGTTGTGTTCCCTTGCTGGCAAGGAGTTGTGATCCTTTGGAGGAGAAGAGGCATTCTGGTTTTTGGAATTTTCAGCATTTTTGTGCTGCTTTTTCCTCATCTTTGTGGATTTATCTACCTTTGATCTTTTATGCTGATGACCTTTGGATGGGATTTTTGCATCGGCATCCTTTTTGTTGATGTTGATTCTATTCCTTTCTGCTTGTTAGTTTTCCTTCTAACAGTCAGGCCCCTCTTCTGCAGGTCTGCTGGTGTTTGCTGGAGGTCCACTCCAGACCCTCTTTCCTGGGGTATCACTAGTGGAGGCTGCAGAACAGCAAAGATTGCTGCCTGTGCCTTCCTCTGGCAGCTTCGTCCCAGAGGGGCACCTGCCAGATGCCATCCAGAGCTCTCCTGTATGAGGTGTCTGTCGATCCCTGCTGGGAGGTGTCTCCCAGTCAGGAGGTATGGGGGTCAGGGTCCCACTTGAGGGGGCAGTCTTTCCCTTAGCAGAGCTTGAGTGCTCTGCTAGGAGATCCGCTGCTCTCTTCAGAGCCAGCAGGCAGAAAGAGTTAGGTCTGCTGAAGCTGCGCCCACAGCCACTCCTTCCCCCAGGTGCTCTGTCCCAGGGAGACGGGAGTTTTATCTATAAGCCACTGACTGGGGCTGCTGCCTTTCTCTGAGAGATGACCTGCCCAGGGAGGAGGAATCTAGAGAAGCAGTCTGGCTACAGTGGTTTTGCTGTGCAGTGGTGGGTTCTGCCCAGTTCAAACTTCCTGGCAGCTTTGTTTACACTGTGAGGGGGAAACCACCTACTCAAGCCTCAGTAATGGCAGACACCCCTCTCTCCACAAAGCTCGAGTGTCCCATGTCGACTTCAGACTGCTGTGCTGGCAGCCAGAATTTCCAGCCAGTGAATCTTAGCTTGCTGGACTCCATGGGGGTGGGACCTGCTGAGAAAGACCACTTGGCTCCCCGGCTTCAGCCCCCTTTCCAGGGGAGTGAACAGTTCTCTCTTGTTGGGGTTCCAGGAGCCACTGGGGTCCAAAAAATACTTCCTGCAGCTAGCTCGGTATCTGTCTGAACAGCTGCCGAGTTTTATGCTTGAAACCCAGGACCCTGGTGGTGTAGGCATCTGAGGGAATTTCCTGGTTTGTTGGGTGCAAAAACTGTGGGAAAAGCATGCTATCTGGGCTGGATAGCACCATCCCTCAATGGCATAGTCCTTCATGGCTTCCCTTGGCTAGGAGAGGGGGTTACCCAACCCCTTGCACTTCCCCGGTGAGGCAATGCCCTACCCTGCTTCTGCTCACCCTCTGTGGGCTGTACCCACTTTCTAACCAGTCCCAATGAAATGATCCAGGTACCTCAGAGGGAAATGCAGAAATCACCCGCCTTCTGCGATGGTCTCACTGGGAGCTGCAGACGGGAGCTGTTCCTATTCGGTCATCTTGCTGAGTTCCAACTGCTTTGTGTATCTCAATTTATGTGTCCATGAATACATTAATGGGAGACACTTAAAGAATTCTGAATCTTTGAATTAGCTGTATGCTGTCTTCCAGATATGTGGGGAAAACTGCCTTCTTTTAAAAACTAACCACAGACACACACCTTTATCATGAGGTGTACTGATGAAGCACAATGAAAGCAACACTCGTTGTTTCTTCATTTGCCATCCAATATCAAAACCAAACTAAAACAACAAAAATCTTTCACGATTCAAGTGCTTCTTCATCCAAAATTTAATTTAAATAGCCTTTCTTTGTGAAAGAATAACATACACACCTGTGATTTTGTTTTAATATCTTTTGGATCAAGAACTATTCCTAATGACCTCTATGAAATTCAAGTGAAATTCTGTTTTAATATTGTGCTTCCTCAGTAAATAAAAGGAGAAAGGGCCCCTAGAAAACTAGGTTTTTTAAAAGTATACTTGTAATTTACTATAAAATAGAATTCAGCCAAAATGCATTAACATGTAAGTTGCATAGTTCATTCTTTCATTCAATAAATATTTTTGCAGTCTCTACTCTATAGCAATGTGGCCAAGAACTGCATCTTTTCAGTTGACCTCTTCCAAGGTTACTATAATTCTCCTAAAAATACAGCTACTGTTTCCTTTTACAATTAAAAGATGGAGATCATTCTCATTATTTTCATAAATGGTTGGTGTCCCTGTCCCTTTTATGTAATAATGTGATTCTGTAAAGTGGCAATAACAGGTCACATTTTTATTAAAGTTGAGGGATGAAAAGGAAGGTGGATTTTAGAAATTTAAGTCCTGGGTTGTAGAACCATTTCCACTACATATTGTCTGTGTAACATCCGGCAGGTCATTAATTTCTCTGAACGTTATCTGAAGGAAAGGAATAATGCAGGTATCCTCCAGAGGCATCACCAGAGTGCAGAAGGGAGAGCACCTCTTTGCCATCAAACCGACTTTGAGACAGAAAGTTGTGTCCACTGTGAATTCATTATGATATGGTAGACATGCGGCTCAGTGCATTTGAACTCCAGTTCCCCTTGACTATACAATGGAATAAAATTGTCTAAATACAGGCAACATTTTGAAGATGTAAGATATGTTAATAAATTTACATGACCAAGAGAAGTATTCTTGATTTTCTTCTCTCATACTCCACAAGTGCTTATCAACAACTGTTGGTCTCATCTCTGGCAATGACAAGCCAGTCTGAGGTCGCAATGTCCTTAGACTAGATCATCTCAGTCGCTTTCTAACGACTTGCAAACTTGCTGTCATTCATTCCACGTGTTACAGCTGTTGTGATCATTCCAGTGTAAATCAAACAATCCCACAGCACATCACCAAATCAAACCCCTAAATCCACCTCCACCACCACATCTTCAGTCCAAGTTGCCACCATCTCTTGGGTGGAAAATTGCAATTATTTACTGCATTATCTTTCAACATCCACTCTTCTCTCACCAGTGCTCTACATGCCAGCATAATTGACCATTCAACCTCCTCTTTATTGCTAGCCTATCCCTCTTAGAATAATTGCAGAAAGTACGCAGGACCCTTGAGTTCCATGCACTAAGCTGTCTCAGCTCTCTAGGCTACACTACTCCAGTCCCCACCTCACCTTCTGAATTCCAGGCACCCTTCTAGTTCCTCTACAAAAGCACAAGCCTTCTTCTTGCCACGGGGCATTGCCTGGGCTCTCCTCTCATTCTTTTCTTTTCTTCAGGGGAGAGTCAGAGGCATTTGGCCAAGACCTTCCCCTGTCCCATTCCCCAGACTAGTTTACCTCTTCTTGCAAAATCCTCTTGTAGTTTTTCCTTAATAGTCCTTCATCTGGCTGGAAGGTATGTATTTTTTTCACATACGGTTTCTAATAAATAACTCTCTCCTATTATACCAAGATAGCAAGGACTGTCTCTGACCTTTTTTTTGGCAGGGGGTGGATGTGGTGTTGGGTTATTGTCCATCCAGTATCTAGCTTACTCTTTATATATATAGTATTTATTAAATATTTTTTGATACATGAAAACAATGTAAAATAATTGCCTTCAGTCATAAGTAGCTAGAAGTCTGATAATATATTTCTAAAGTTTAACTCAAATATTCAGAAATATATGTTAATATCAATATGTATCCTAATTCAGGTGATATTAAGATATTTAACAAAAATTTAAATATTAATACTTAAAATAACCTATTTTAATTTCATGTACATTTCCACAAATGTTTTAGTCACATACTTCAGTTATGATTAAATAATTTTACCAGGAATTAATATGATGATTATTTAGATTTACATATGTAGAAATCCTCCAAGCTCTCAGCTAAGTTTTCCAATTCAATGAACACAGTGTGGTTCTAACTCCATGGTGACAGATATTAGATCTTGAATTTTTATTTCTTTAATATTGCTTTGATTATGAACAGGCCAAAAATGATTATATGATAATTTGTATATACACACATATATATAATGCATATAATATATGCTAATCTTCTGTAATGTTTCCTTGGGTTTTTTTTTGCACTGATTTTTAACACATTTATTGAAGCGAGATTTTCTTCTAAATGTATCAAAATCAAATATACAACGTAAGAAAGGAAAAAAATTCACTTAGCAGTCTGTGAAGCTCCTCAGATGGGCTGACTTCATAGCTGTCCTCTTGGGACACTATAATTATTTCAATAATGATGCCCCAAAATATTTAGGAGAGCTTATTTCAGAATTACCTTCTAAACCTATGGCACATTTCTTTGCATCCGCTCAAGTGGGAGGAATCTTCTTGGACACTCTGCTCTCAGGAACCCACCGGGCTCCCAGCTCCAAGCGTGCTCCCCTCCTTCTTCCTCCCTATGCCACCACAGCACCCACCTTGCCACCCACAGCCCATCCACAGGCTCCAGTGTGGCCCACGGCATCTTTCCTCCGGGTGTGAAACTGCTTTTACCTCAGGCAGGATCCAGTATCTCTTCTTCACCAGGTAAGTCTTACTCTTCACACCTCAACACTTCAGTTTCTCTATGAAAGCTTCCCCTGAACGCTAAGACAGGACAAATTGCTCCTTCAAAGTGCCCTTGCGCCCTAAAACAGCATTTCCATGGGTATGCTGTTTGATTATTTTATCTGCCTGTCCTTGACTGAAAGCTCATTGAGAATAAAAAAGATGCCTGATTTAGAGCTACATTCCTTGGCCTTGCATTTTCCCCCGCACGTAGCAGACCTCAAGTGAATATCTATTTAATAACTAAATATATCTTAAATGGATCAAGTCCTAGGAAACAAGCCTTAGTGCAGTTATGACATTGGGTGGCCAGAGAAAAATTAGATGGGTCTGGTTTCTATGTAAATTTTGGACTTTCGGGGATCACATATTTGGTGGACCCAGGACTCGGCTTTAGGACTGTGTACTCACCAATGTGTGTAAAAAATTGACTGTGCAAGTGCCCCCAGTTTAGCTCAGAGCTGCTTCTAGCATTTTTAATCTATACTCAAAGTCCCCCACATCTTATCATAAGCTGATAAAAGAGAAAAAAAAAAAAAATATATATATATATATTTTTTTTTTTTTTGAGAGGGAGTCTGGCTCTGTCTCCCAGGCTGGAGTTCAATGGCGCGATCTCAGCTCACTGCAAGCTCCACCTCCCGGGTTCACGCCATTCTTCTGTCTCAGCCTCCTGAGTAGCTGGGACTACAGGTGCTCACCACCACGCCCGGCTAATTTTTTTTTTTTTTTTTTTTTTTCAAGGAGAGACGGGGTTTCACTCTGTTAGCCAGGATGATCCTCCCACCTCAGCAAGTGACTACATCATATTCTTCACTGTGAATTAAATAAACATAAATCCTTCCACAAATATTCAGAGTATTAATTTCCTGTTTTATTATAAAACCTGTCTTTGGCCGGGTGCAATGGCTTACGCCTGTAATCTCAGCACTTCGGGAGGCCAAGGCGGGCGGTTCACGAGGTCAGGAGCTCAAGATCAGCCTGGGCAACATGGTGAAACCCCATCTCTACTAAAAATACAAAAATTAGCTGGGCATGGTGGCATGTGCCTGTAATCCCAGCTACTCAAGAGGCTGAGGCAGGATAATTGCTTGAACCCGGGAGGCGGAGCTTGCAGTGAGCTGAGATCGTGCCACTGCACTCTAGCCTGGGTGACAGAGCTAGACTCTAACTCAAAAAAAAAAAAACAAAAAAAAACCCTATCTTTACAAGCAGAAATGGCAGCATTATAGAAGGCACATTTTACTAGATCATTATTTTGAAATCATCATGTGAAAACCAACATGTGGAAAAATATTAAATCAATATTTAATTAAAATGATTAACCTTTTTAAACAGCATCTTTTCATTAATTAAATTGAAAATTGTACATAAATGTTTATCACATAAAGGCACAATGTTAGACACTGCAAAAGATTTTTTTCTGCAATAAACTGTTCCATTTATACAGTTTATAAAGAGTAAGGACAATAAAACATGCAGGAAGAGCTGTAATTACAGAATGAAAAAGTAGCCTGTGAGGAATACGTGTACCCTAAGAATTTAAAGTCAGGTGTGGTTGCTCTGACAGAATCAGGAAAATCCTCATGCCAATGGGGAAGTTTAAACATACATACATAAATACATATATACACACATACATATGTGTGTGTGTGTTTGTGTGTGTTTGACGGAGTTTTGCTCTCATCCTCCAGGCTGGTGTGCAATGGTGTGATCTCAGCTCAGTGCAATTTTCGCCTCCCAGGTTCAAGCGATTCTCCTGCCTCAGCCTCTTAAGTAGCTGGGATTACAGTCACCCACCACCACGCCCAGCTAATTTTTTGTATTTTTAGTAGAGATGGGGTTTCACCATGTTAGCCAGGCTGGTCTCGAGCTCCTCACCTCGTGATCCACCAACCTTGGCCTCCCAAAGTTCTGATATTACAGGCGTAAGCCATCATGCCCGGCCTTAAACCTATACTTTAAGGATACTTCTGAAGCAAAATATTCTGGAAACTCCATGTTTTAATCCCATTCTGAATTTCCAATTTTATTTCCATTATTGGCTTATTTGTGTTCCATGTTTCTGTTAAATTCTAGGATTCAATTCTCAGATAAACATTTCCCAAGTGTAAAACTTTACCTAATTTTCATACATCTTATAAGGGTATAATTAAGTCTATAAATCTAGATGCATAGATAGATTTCCTGTATTTTATGTTTACATCTCCAAATCCCTATTTACTTTTAATTTTCTTAAATACTACGATTTCCATGTGAACTGTCACATCTTTATAGTAGTAACTGTGACCAATCTCCATGGGTGTGTTTCTCTGTTTTTGTTTCTGTGTGTATATAAAGAGGGTGGGAGGACTAAATATTTTGTCTTTAAAATGTATTAAACACCTATGTGACCCTGACTGTACCAGGCACTGCTTTCAACCATTATGTAAACTTCATGGAATCTAGGCCTGAGCTTGCCCCCTGCTGCCCTTCCCCTTGTAGGTACTGCCTTGACACGCCCTTGCTCTCAGCTGTGGCCGTCACCCAGCCAGGTGTCTCCATGCTCATTAATTTACTTCCAGGAAGGTACATGAAAGACATGAGCCCTGTATTATGTATCTGTTTAACATTTTCATCGCAGTATTGACCATCTTCCTTTGTTGTGTATCATGTAACACAAATAATGATATTAAAAGCATAGAAAAAACGATTGCATCCACTTTACAGGTGAGAAAATTGAGGCACAGTGAAGTTATGGAAATTCCCTAATATCATGAGGTTCTGGCTCGGGCAGTTGGGTTCCCAGCATGAGTTGTTCCCCATGTCGGATGTCTCATGAGGATCCTCCTTTCTCCTCTTCCATCTTAGCCATGACTGCTCTCTCCCCTCCTTCTTCTTCACGGCATCACATAAGACACTCTCTTCTATCCTGGCTGAGCAAAATGCACCGCATCTTGCAAGGCAAATGCGACAACTCCAGGAAGCCCTTCCTGATTATATCAGCCCAAATCAATTCCTCTCCCTTTGAGGTTCTCCTAACATTTTATTTCCTTATGATAGTGTTAATTATATCCTATCTTAAAAAGTTGTATCTTGTACATACTGCCTGCTTCACACTGGATTGTAAATTCATGGAATGCAAATAATTTATTGCATTTTTCCCTGCTATTGTGTTTGACATCGTCGGAACTTCAATGCACATTTTTACATCACTTTTAGGTGAAAAGATAGACAACGATTGTCCACCTCAGTCCTTATTCCAGTGGCTCACATGTAACAGACATTTGGTCATGGCTAGGTAAATCAATCCATGGAGTAAAGACTGTATGTGAAACTATTTTACATGACTACATTTTAAGGTAAATATTAAAATAATTTTAAGTGAAAATGAATGGTAGAAAGAATCTTTAGTCAAGAATAGCATCTATGAACGCAAATTTCTATTTCAGAATTTAGTTGACTTGTTGATAAAACTAATTTTGCAATGAAAAGAATGTTTCATATAAAATTAATAATAATTGGGCATTTCAAAATGTTTATTTCATGAAGAAAAAAGAACAAGACAGATGGAGAGGGAAGTAATGAATTATTTTAAGTTTAATATATACTATTTCAATTAAATCTTATTACCTCTCAATATACTGTACATTTTTAACTCATATGTTTAAGATATGACTCAAATTTTTATCTTTTTTAGCTTGGCAGATCTAGCAAGCAGTTGTTTTCTATTCTGAAAACTGTTTTTGAATATGAGATAATCTTATGTCGAAAAAGGGTTTGAGAAGCATGCATTATTTTAAACACATAACAGATTCATTTTAGCAAGCACTGTAAAAAATACTCCATATATCATTAAGACATATTTTAGAAGAGACTATATTTAGGAATTGATTCCTCAGTGTTAAAAGAAAGTTAGTGGAAAGGGGAATTCATTTTAATCTGTCTATGGTCCCAATTGGGGTCAGATAAGCAGGTCGGTTTTAACAGCTTCTGGAGAATTCTCAGAGGGCCCTCACCTCAGACCAACAAGACCATCTTGGCAGACAATTGCCTATTGGCTATTGCTGGGCTCTGAGCAAATGAGTCAGGAAGCCTGGGAGGGCACAAAGCTCTGACCCAAATCTCTGGACTCTTCTAACTCCTCCAGATCTGCTGTGAATTGTCCCCTACATCCACCATGAACTTGAGTCTCACAGTACAGTCACGTCAAAGAAAGCGTTGGGCTAAGGAAGCATTTGATGGAAGACAAACGATGATGGCTAAAATCTCAGTAGCCTAGGATGATGAAATGAAACAGCATCGCAGAGAGAGAAGCAGTCATGGGACACTGCGTTCCGAGTCTCTTTGTTTTGTTTTGTTTTCATTATCTCAACTGATGAGCTTTGTGAGTAGCACATGAGGAACAATCCTTCCCTGGTATGTTCGTAGTGAAAATTGATAGAGATGAGATTTGTAATCTATCTGACACCCACTAAGCACTTAGAATTGCTATCAATAATAGTAGAGGACTGACTTAAAAAATGATTCAGGACATGATCTTCTGGCTAAGATGAAACAGCTTGTTATCAGACCAAGTCTCCTGCAGAGCCAAATTAGAAAATCTGGATAAAATATATTAAAAGATAAAAATAATTGTTTTGAGGACATAGGAGAGTTTATCAAGGCTGCAACAACTTGAGGAGCCAGAATAATGGAGAGAAAGAAAACACAGAGTGGTGAGCCCAATACAGATCCACTTTTTCCTCCAGGCGCCAGGCAGGAAATGGAAAAACTAAATCCTGTAGTCTCACAGGAGTGAGAGAGTCAGGATGGAAGACAATCTCTAGCAAGCACCAGAGCCCACAGTTGAAGGTCACTGAAGGGCTACACATTAGCAAGGATGCACCTGGAAATGGACCAGCACTCACAGGGGCTGAAAACCAGCTTTTATTTAGATTGGATCAACTTTGGATTGCACTGGATTGGATTAAGCAGCTCAAATTTAGATTGGATTAAGGAGATCAGCCCCAGTCTAACTGCCTGCCAGAAACAAAATAAATGGTCTCTGGGGAAATCAAACCTCAACCAGACTCTCAAATTATTTGTACAATTTTTCATACAAAAGATTCTATAGTTAAAAAAAAAATTACCCAGCATACCAGGAGAAAAGACCAAGTGATCAAAAACTGAGAAAAAAAAATACAATAGAAAGAGACTCACAGGAAGTCTAAACATTAAAGTTAGCAGAACTTGCCTTTAAAATAACTGCAATTAATATGTTCAAAAAAATAAAAAGCACCATAAAGAACATCAGCAGAGAATTGCCATCTACAAAGACTGGAGTCACATGGAAATCCTGCAGTTGAAATAGGCAGTCACAGAAATTAAAAATTAAGCCAATTAATAGCAGATTAGGCAAAGTTGAAAAGAGGATTCGAGAACTAGAAGAAAGGTTAATACACAATATTTGAAAGAGAGATAACGAAACTAACAGTAAATGAAGAATGATTGTCAGAAAACATGGAATATGGGCAAAATAATAAATAACATTTCTTCATAAGAAAAAAAGAAACAATGGAATGAAAGCAATATTTGAAGAGATAATGACAGATAATTTACTGTAACTGATTACAGACTTTAAGTAGAAGTGAAAAGGTAGAATTCAGATGAAAGAAATCAAATTACAAAGAGAAAAATTTTAGTCATAGAAAAAGGACTGTCAAAGAAGCAACAATAAAACTTACAGAAGATTTTGCAATAGAAAATAATTAAAGCCAGAGGTAATGAATGCTGTCTTTAAAGTGCTATAATAAAATGACGACCAACATAGAGGTCTATACAAAGTGAAAATATCATGTAAAAATTGAAGACATTTTAAGATAAATTAAATCTGAGTAAATACTCTTTAGTCCTTTTCAGGTAGAATAAAAATTATATTAGATGAAAGCATACAGGTAAAGATGGAATAAACAGCAACATAAAATGTAAGCTGATGGGAAAATTATATGTAACAATAAAATTATTGATTTGTGGGTTTTAATATATTAGCAAATTAATTTGAAAATTAATTCAAACTTTTAATGACTATCTTCGTCATTACGTTTTTCATTATTATGCATATGTAATGGTTGTACCTATATATGGAGTACATGATATTTTGACACAAGCATACAATGTGTAATGATGAAATCAGGGTAATTGGGTATCCGTCTCTTCAAGCATTTATCATTTCTTTGAGTTTAAAAACATGACAATTCCATTCTTTTGGTTATTTTTAAATATATAATAAATTATTGTTAACTGTAGTCACCCTATTACACTTCCAAGTACTAGTTCTTATTCATTCTAACTGTATTTTTGTGCCCATTAGCCATTCCCAGTTTTTCCCCTGGCAATTCCCATTGGCAGTGACTAACTGCTTGTGTAGACAGAGACTTCTCTTATACACTGTTGATTTTAAAGATTACGTAAACTGTTAAAGTCACAGATCAAACCTGTTACAGACTTAACCTGTTAAGTTCATGTCTCAAATTCATAACTGTGATATTTACTTGTTTAATGATGAAAATCACACCTAGTTCCTTCTGGATGAGCAATAGCTTGGCAATTTTCCAGGAAAAATCAATGTTTTTATGGACGTAACCTTTTTAGCATTTTTTTGATGCTTTATTTTCTCTAGGACTTTTGGATAAAGACTGTTCCCTCTCAGTAATTTATATCATAAAAATACAGCACTAAAATCCCTTTTTGTTTTATTCACATGTATATGAAATACCGCCACACCATATTCCCTAAAGCATCATGCCTGTGAAAGAGATCCTCCTTGAAGAGCTGTGCGGTTCCCCACGGCACTTTCTGTGCTCCTCCAGGATGATACTGGGCTGCAGCTGTTCTGCACACAGGTCTGCACACACAGTAGGACCATGGCAGGTGTTCAACTTTGTCTATCCAGTATCTGGCATAGGATTTGATAAGAGTGCTTAACTTTGTTTGATGAATACATAAATGGGAACTTTCATGCATGAATCTGTACTGTGTAAGAGAGGTTACATCTATATAAGAGTGTCTAAAAAGTTATAATGGAGATATTCATTAAAAATAAGTTTAGTTAATTTTGAATGAATGCTTTCATCTCTTTTAATCCCATGAAACATTGTTTTTATTGATATATATGACAATATCCTACCAAGGCCAACAGATTAGGTGCCCTCTCTTCTTCCACATTAATTTTTCTGCTCATGGTGAACCAACCAGCTTTTATGTCTCATTTGAAGGGTGTGTAATTCCTTCAGTAAAAATGAGTTTTCTCCAGTTGTCTGTTGTTTTACTCTGAAATGAGTACTGAGAATTGATATGCATAGTTTGAAGAGCCTAACGTTCTCTTACTCACTTTCTCTGCAAAAATAATTACACAATTCTAAAACTGTGAGCTTTTCAAAGGATCAAGTTCTTGATATATATGTATATGTAGATATATATGTATATGTAGATATATATGTATATGTAGATATATGCACACATAAATTTCTCCTTGTCCAAGTGTCTAAAACCTAAAGAAATTTATTTTGATATAGAACCTTTCCTAGATGTGTAAAAGAAGAAATAAGATTTACTTACAAATAATTGTACTCAGACTCATGATCATCATCTCATTTACTGACGAGAACTATGTCTTATGAACTATGGCTTCTCTAGGTACTGGTTAAGAGATTTTCTCCATTTATGATACTCTTTATAAAGAAAAAATTAAGACTTTGCATTTATAGCAGATGCTAACACAAACAGTTTTCACATTATGAACTTGTGGGTGCCATTTTGTTGAAATATTTTGCCTTTCCACTACCCTGTAACTAGAAAAAACTACGAAATTTATTGAAATGTAAAAATTGTTGTCCCTTTAAAAATTTGAGTGCAAATACTTTTAAACTCACTTCCAGTGATAGTAAGATATTGTGTGTAGACTTTAAAGTATACCCAGCAACATCAACTAGCTACTTTCCTGAATCGTGAATGCAGCACCATTTAAGCAAGGATAGGAAAAATAAAACTAACAAAAGGAGCAAAGTAAAGCAAAATCTAATACATGTTCAGTATTCTAAAATGCCTCTGGCTTGCCTCTAGCTATAGTGGATAATAATTTTTCCAAGGTGGGCGTATTTTAAATGGCTAGTAAAATGATGTGAAACATTTTCTTAGGCATATATTTAAGTAGAGAAGAAATATATTGCTGGCGTTGATTACAACTCAATGGCCGTCAGAAGACCGTAATTTTTAGGATTCCATTAAATGCTGATACTAGCCAAAAAGAAAAAGGAAATAAAACATCAGACCACAGTTTCAAATACAGTATAGAGAGCGCACACTGGCTATGCTATCTAGAGACAGAGATAAAGAACTGTCTCATAAAGACAAAGAACTATCTCTGCCTCTAGATAGTGTAGCCAGTCTGTCCTCTCTACACTGTATTTGAAAGAGTGGTCTGATGTTTTCTTTCCTGTTTAAGAAACTCTACTCTGGCCGGGCATGGTGGCACATGCCTGTAATCCCAGCCCTTTGGGAGGCCGAGTCTGATGGATCAGCAGATCGAGACCATCCTGGTTAACATGGTGAAACCCCATCTCTACTAAAAACACAAAAATTAGCTGGGTGTGGTGGCAGGCGCCTTTAGTCCCAGCTACTCAGGAGGCTGAGGCAGGAGGATAGCTTGAACCCGGGAGGCAGAGGTTGCAGTGAGCCGAGATTGCGCCACTGCACTCCAGCCTGGTGACAGAGCAAGACTCCGACACACACACACACACACACACACACACACACACACACACACAAAAGAAACTCTACTCTGTGCTTGTTTCTGTTCACAGGCTGCTGCTCAAGCTTCCACTGACTCAAAGGAATGTGATGTGGCATTAAAAACATTCCAGGGTGCCCTTTCCCTTGGAAAAAATATACATACACATATACATTGCCTATAAGTATAGTAGAGCCAAGTACAATGTACTATATATAATATACATTATATAAACACATTATGCACGTAGTACACGTTATATAATGTGTAATAGTGTAAAAATAGAAAAATAGAAAATATGTTGTCCTTAGACTATCTTTAATTTGTAAATGTTTTAAAAAGAGAAACTAGAATTTTTATTGCTCTCAATGAGCAAAGAAAGAAAAGTGCAAAAAAGGGAATGGATAGAGCCTTATCAGGGTTATGTAAAAGAACTAAATTTTTCTATATTGGAAAATAAATTTAATTTTTATTTCTAAATTTGTGTTTTGCCTCTGCGTATATTATGCCAATAAGAATGATGCCTCAGTGATCTTTAGCCATGTTTTTTCTGCCTAATTCAAAGTATTAACCATGATACCTCATTCTTCTGAGGGACTCGGAACCAAAAAACCAATGATAGTAAGGAATAGACTATTTCTTTTTTACCAATACTAAGAATTAAAGGGTTAAGTTAAGTAACACAAACTCTCTGCTGATCAGTGCCTGCGAGGCAACAGTGAAGAGCAAATCAGCACTCATTCCCCAGGTTAGGAAGTGCATAATAATATGTTAATGTTGACTCTATAATATGGGACTTGCTTGCATTATTGATTGCTAGCTCATTACTCATAATAAATGTGTTCATTCTACAATACTGTTAGGCAAGTGTGTTTGCACTGTGAAGACCAAGCAAAAATAACTTCCGCAATTGTTGAATGGTACAAGTAGAAACATGTGATTTCTACATTGCAATTATTGTGGCCAAAAAAATGATAAAAATATTTAGTTGCCAACTTGGGAAAAAATATATATCTTTGTCATGTCAAAGAGTATCAAGAATACTTTGACAGTTTCTGGAATGCAGTGTGTTAATAATTTTGAGAATCTTTCAGGAGCCTGATGCCACTAAGACCTGCCTTCTGACACCATAGAATATGTGGCTGTGGTCGAAGCCCCCACACTGTAGCTGGAAGTTCCTAGGTTACTAGTCTAAGCAAGTGCTTAAGATACTGTCTGTTCTAAAAGTCAAAATGGCTCCAAATGCTTGTCTAGGCTTTTTAAAAATATTATATTTATGTATGTTGTGGTGGTAACATGTATTTATGAAATCTTGAAAGTTATATAGGTTTATTTAGAATAACATGCAATTTTATTTGGTAAAGGAAGTGAATTTTGCTCAGAATTCTTTATGCTTTTTCTTTTTTTTTTTTTTTTTAGATGAGACCAGGATAACTCATCTGTGGTATTTATTACAAGAGTAGTGTCTAGCGTCATCCTTGAAAGTGCAGAGATGGTGACCATGGGGACAGAGAAGTTCTGGGAAGCAGACATGGACTAGTGGATTCATTTCAATGAAAACAAAACTCACATCCAGAATACATTAAATTCTAAAACGTCCATGCTTAATCAACATGTGAAGATACTGAAAGCACTTTGGGATTATTAATTTTATGTTATTCATCCCTAGCTGTTCAAAAGTACTCATTAAGATTGTTCCAGTATGTAGAATGTAAATAAGATTTATAGCTTTATTTCATATATTTGAAGCACTAGCATAATACCTGGAATTCTGTCACCTCTCCCTATATGTTGTTAAAAATAAAAATATAAGTTAGAATATATAAGTTTACTATTTTAAATAGTATACTATTTAAAATAAATATATTGTTAATATATGTTATTCAAAGTTGTTGACTTTTGCAACATTATAAAGCTATGTTCACAATGAAATCTTAAGAAAATGAGAAGCACGAATAGAGACATTTTTTGTTGTTTGTTGCTTTTATGATTTTGGTTTTCCTTTGTGTATTTGAGGACAGTAGTAACTAAGATTTTGGAAATTATTTTTTGTAAAACAATTTTTAAACATTTCTTAATAAAAGGATATGGGACATAATTTGAGCCTCTCATAATGACTGATCTTTACTTGGCAGAACTCATCGTACACATTTCTGTGATACAACAATGTTCTCAAGTCTTCTGAGCTCTGCTGAGTTGGTGATTTCCATAAAACACACGTGGGTGCCGTCTTCTTTTAGTCTTCATATCTCACCTATGGCCTGCCTTCTTCCCTGCTGTCAGTCACTTGCATGTTTCCCTGCAGCCTGTGTTCTTGTCTCCAACAGAAATTCCCAGGATCTGGTACTCTCTAAGGTTGTAAGCTATGCCATCAAAAGTATTGAGCTCTGAATGCATCCTTTCTTCAGTTGTGTTGAGTGCTTACCGTTTGCAACTTATTATTAGGTATTGGCTGAGTAAAGATGAAGATGAAATAAGCAATGATCTCTTAACATAAAGAACTCGCAAACGCCAGCAGGAACAGCCACACATGAAGTACGAAGTTGAACAAGGACCCAGAGGAAGAAGTGAGTAGTTCTTTCTGGTCTAGGTCAGACAAAATTCACAGAGAAACTAGTTGGGCCAGCTTGGATATATGAATACAATTATTCCAGGTGGAGGAGGGATGAAAGAAAAGCATTCCAAACAGAAATGAGCAAAGCTGTTGAGCAAAAGCAAATGAGCAAAGCTATCGAGCTGTAAACCTGCATGGTAGGTCCAGGAAAGCCACTGTGGTATAGTGTGATTACAGAGAGAAGGACACAGAGAGGACCCTAGTGCAAGAGTCTTTCTGGGGAGTAGATGAGAGCAGCTTTCCAAGGGTAGTGATGGTGGAACTGGGCCTTCACCTACCAGCAGGAGAGGGCATAGTTATGTAGGTTAGTGTCAGATTGGAACAGGCCTGAATTTTAATGTGAATATGCAATGAAAATTGCAGAGAAGGTTTTAAAGCAGTGAAGTGAGGGGATAGGATCTGTTTTGGAAATACTTAGCATATTGAGGGGAATGTATTCAGCAATGAGGCAGTGACTACAGAAAGACCGTCTAGGAGGCCTTTGGAACAAGGCAGAGGGGGGAAAGTAACGGCCAAGGGACTGGTGGGGAGGCTGAAAGCTGGGCAGACATTCTGAGGGACTTCAGGAGATAGGAGGAAAGGCAGCTGCTAGTGCAAACGCCTAGATAGATGGAGATATTGGCAAAGGCAAAACAGGCTGCAGGTCATGCAATGCGGCCAGGATGGGACCAGTGAATTTTTTATGGACCATTGCATCTGAGGTACCGGAGGGACGTCTAACAGTAGGGGCGTGCTGGTAAATGTTTAACGAGCGGCTTTGCTGGCATAAGGGATTCCTGATTTATAACATTTGCCAATTTCTGTGGTATAAATAATACTCTCACGTTAGATTTCATGCTCTCAACAAGAATCTTCCTTTAATTGTGCCTCTTATTTTCTTATCTAGTTGCAGTAACTAAAATTTCCAGGAGGGTATTACAGATGAGTGAAAGTGGTAATATTTACAATGATAATTGGAATGCTTTTAAATTATTCCATTAAATTGTCACAAATTTTTTAAAAAATATGCTCTTCTTTTCTGTATTCATTTTTTTGTTATTGTTGTGTTGTTTTTGAGACAGAGTCTCGCTCCATCTCCCAGGCTGGAGTACAATGGCATGACCTTGGCTCACTGCAACCTTCACCTGCCAGGTTTAAGTGATTCCCCTGCTTCAACTTCCTGAGTAGCTGGAACTACAGGGGCCGGCCACCACGCCCAGCTAATTTTTGTATTTTTAGTAGAGACAGGGTTTCACCATGTTGGCCAGGCTGGTCTCAAACTCCTGACCTCAGGTGATCCACCTGTCTTGGCCTCCCAAAGTGCTGGGACTACCAGTGTGAGCCACTGCACCCGGCCTCTTTTCCTTATTTTTGATGAAGTTTATAAAGCTCAATCCAAAATGTGTGCTAAATTTTTATCTATGAATTTTAATATTTATATTTAGTTAAAATATTGTTTTCTAAAATCTACCAATACATGAAATATCCTTTTGTTTAATCATTGTACTACTACTGAAATGAATTTCCATATTTATTGATATTTTCATTTGCTCCCAAATTCTATGTTAATATTTATTTAGAAGTTTTGAATCAGCATTTATTTATATGTGAGATTTGCTGTAGTTCTCTTTTTATGTGTGTTTTCTCAGGCTTTCCTGTGAAATTCATAAAAATATTTAGAAAATGTCTTATTGGTCTACATGCTGGAGGGGTTTGTAAATCATTGGTGTCATCTCATCCTGAGATATCTTGCCTAATGCATCCAGGCCATTTCTTGGTCTCATTCCTTTCTTAGGGTGAATGGAGGATGCTGAGGTCTCAGCATTGAGAGGACCAGGCAGTCACTGAAGTGGATACAAATGGGCCCTACAGAATCTGCCTTTTGCTGCTGCTGAAAAGCAAGATTAAAGGAATTTCTGCAGGAACATGAGCATTAATATGATTTCCCCATTTGTTCCCTCTCCTCTTTACACATACATAGCAAATTAATTAAATACTTCTGCAGCATGGCTAAATCCTTGTTATTGTCATGACAAAAAATTAAGCATAATAATTTTAGTGCTAATTATGTATTTTTGGCATAATGTTTCATCCCAATTGAAATACCCTTAAGCACAGGAGAATGGCCATTTAGTGAAAGTGAAACATAAAAGAGAATGCTTTTAGAGTCTTGGATTATTTTTCAATTACAAATAGTCCATAAAGTGACTATTTGTGGCACTTAATATTTATATATAATCAGACTTCATAATGAAAATAGAAAATAACAAATGACAAACATATTTTTATGATTTTTGTGATCAGGAGTCTTAAAGCTCTGAAAAGACCTTAGTTTAAAATTATTAGAGTTACTACTTCCATGTACTAAGCACCAATTGTATACCAGATCTCTTAATTTTTCCAACAATTCCTAGCTATGTGCAACATCATTTCCATTTTGCAAAAAAGGTTAGTATGCTTAAGAAAGTTAAAGAACTTTATCGAAAAGCTTCTAGAGAATGGAGCAGTTTGCTAAGATTGCCTGTTACAAAATAACACAAACAGAGCAGCTTAAAGGAGCAGGAATTTATTGTCTCACAGTTCTGGGGGCCAGGAGTCTGAAATCAAAATGTCAGGAGGATCATGTTCCCTCCAAACCCTGTCTGTGGAGGACCCTTCTTGTCTCTCCCCAGCTTCTGGCGGTTGCTGGGAATCTCTGGTGCTCTTTGGCTGGTAGAATCATCAGTCTCCTCCATCTTTACATGGCCTCTTCCTCATGTGCCTCTCTATGTGTCAAGTTTTCCCCTTTTTATAAGGACACTGGTCATGTTGAATTAGGACCCACTCCAATTACCTCATTTTAACTTGATTAATTCTAAAATGATCTTTTTTTTTTTTTTTTCCTCTGAGACAGGGTCTTGCTCTGTTACCCAGACTGGAGTGCAGTGGCGTGATATCAGCTCACTGCAACCTCTGACTCCTGGGTTAAAGCGATTCTCCTGCCTCAGCCTCTCGAGTAGCTGGGAATACAGGCGCCAGCATGCCTGGCTAGTTTTTGTATTGTTAGTAGAGACAGGGTTTCACCATGTTGGCCAGGCTGGTCTCAAACTCCTGAACTCAAGTAATCCACCCATCTCAGCCTCCCAAAGTGCTGGGCTTAAAAGTGTGAGCCACCACGCCCACCCTGAAATGATCTGTTTCTAAATGAGGTCACATTTTGAGTTATTGGGATTTAGGAATTTGGTGTGTGGGGTTTTTTTGGAGGGGGGCACAACTTAACCCATAACAGGAAACAAGAAGCAAATATGTATTTGAACCTGTTCTTTCAACTTCAAAACCTACATTTTACTCTGCTGCCCATGTGTTGCCTTTGTAATCAAAACTAAATCCTTTCCATTTAACATTTGAAATTGTTACCTGCCTGTTCACATGGCTATCTTTCCTCCCCAGGCTCTAAGCTCTTTTAGGGCTGACATATCATCATATTTCTGATTTTACCCCTACCCCAATAGATAAGTGTCTAGTACACAATTCCTTAGTAACTCTTCATCATGCTGAAGACAAATGACTCCGTAAAAGGAATGTGGATGGTTACAGTGGTTTAAATATTGAGACTACATATTATAATTCAATAGTTAGATCTTTTTCATACTTGATGCCAAAGAAATGAGATAAAACTAATAAATTTTGGGATCTGGAATATACTAGATTCCTTGTTGGAACTCACTAACAAAGCTTAGAAGAGTAAACATAGGTGTGCCTTTTTTTATAACTTTAATAGGGATGGCATTTTAAAAGCTTGGGGAATTTGGAATTCTGAGCATCCTCATTTAGTTTTTCACAGTAAAAGAGTATTATTAATTAATTGCAGAAACATCCTAGAATGTAGATATGTAGGAACAGAACTCAAATTGGCTTGCATTGGCTATAACTCTGTAATTCTGAGACAGGAAGGTATAATATGATAAGTAAAAGGAAAGAATACATAAAAGGTGATTTCTAAGGCAAAGGATAATCATGTTGATTCAAAAATTTATCTGTTTATTCATTTGTCTGTTCATGCATTCATTTTCATTCCATCCATCCAAATAATACTATACATCGTCAATATGCTAACAACAATGGAAAGGCCTGGTAAGACTGTTCTGGTTCTGTGGCTTCCCTTGGAGTCCTCTCAAATGGTGGCAATTGTTTTTGTTTCATTCTAATGTCTACTGTAGACTAGCTCTGGTGGCACAGAAACTATACATTCTCAGTGTTGCTTCCTAAACATTGTCCCTTTCCTTACTTAAGTATAACCAATGAAGCTGGGTACTGTGATGCATGTCTGTAGTCCCAGCTACTGGGGAGGCTGAGGCTGGAGGATCCCTTAAACTCAGGAGTTGGAGGCCAGCCTAGGCAACAGAGACTTTTTTTCTAAAAAACAAAGCAAAACAAATGCCATTCTTATCTCATTTCTCCATCACAGAGCATTTCAGCACCCTTTTCTCTATTTCAGATCTCCTGTTTTCCTTCCTGGACACTGACATGTCAACATGGATCTTTCATTCCTTCTTTGCATGGAATGATCTTGCATGCAGCCATCCACTCTTAGGGCCCCACTGTAAATCTTGCTGTTACTAAACTATATGAACTGTACCACTTGCGAAGCCTCAAATCCAGAGATCCCACATCTCCCCATAACCAGATCCACCACTTGAACACTCCCTGTTTGCCACACTGCCCACAGCATGGCCCAACCTTGCTCATTTCTCTCAAGGGCCAACTTCCCTGTGTGTTACTGTAATTGTAATAATGAATGTAGTTCCAGTATCTAAAGAACTTGCTTCAGGAATAGATAAATCTGGAATAATATATAGCCCCTGACATCAAGTAACTTTGGTTTTGGTAGAAGAACTTGATAGCTTAAAAAAAATCATAGGACAATATATTAACTATTGTTAAGTAAAAGCGGGAAGAACACAGGAGAGATGCTTAACCCAATTTTCAAGATTAGATTTAGAGAAGGTCCAAAAATGAAACCTCCTCTCTAAGGGTCTCAGGGGGGACTTTCTGGAAAAATGATTTCTAGACTGAATCCTCAAAGACAATTTTCTATTTATTTCTAAACAAATATAGCAATTTTGATCATTATGCAAATAATTTTCATCATAGACATAATACTTAAAATTTTATGTATAACACACAAAATTTTGTTCCTTAACAGTAGACATTTTCTCACCAAACTATAAGCTTTTCTAAAAAAAAATTAATAATTAAATCTCTGAAGTGGATATTTTCTTCCTAAATCAATGCAATGTTGTCTTTGTTAACTTTGTTATTGTTATTTCCTTTTTATAGTACATTTGCTGCTTGAACACTCGGTCTAACTGCAGTTCATTCAAAAAAAGTTCATTTTGAAAGGAACAATAAGGAACAAATGAAATATACACATGATATGGATTGGCTGTATCCCCACCAAATCTCAACTTGAATTGTATCTCCCAGAATTCCCACATGTTGTGGGAGGGACCCAGGGGGAGGTAATTGAATCATGGGAGCTGATCTTGCCCATGCTATTCTCCTGATAGTGAATAAGTCTCACAAGATCTGATGGGTTTATCAGGGGTTTCCGCTTTTGTTTCTTCCTCATTTTCTCTTGCCACCTCCATGTTAGAAGTGCCTTTTTCCTCCTGCCATGATTCTGAGGCCTCCCAGCCATGTGGAACTGTAAGATCAATTCAACCTATTTTAATTCCCTGTCTCGGGTATGTCTTTTTCAGCAGCGTGAAAACGAACTAATACAACACACATTTTTTTTTCCTAGCATTTGGAGCTAACAAAAGCAGTTTCCTCTCCTCAGTCAAAACTTTCAATTAATAAACTTGTGATGCTGATTGAATGAAATGATAAAGTGTGTAATTTCTAATAACAATAGTGGTGATATATTATCCCATGCCTTTGATTTCAAATTTGAGAAATAGATATCAATGTACTAACTTATAAGATCCTTAAAATAACCCTTTCAAATAAGCAGCAGAGATGGCACTCTCATTTCACAGACCTAAAGTAGTGTGAGGTATGTTGACCTGACCAAGGTTATATACCCATCCCCAAACCTAAATTCACCCCGGTCCTCTTGTAAACGAATGCTTTGAATTGAGTTTCATTTAAATTTTATTACTTGTATTTTTAAAAATATACTTGAGCAGTTACTCTATATCTTTCTGTTTTGCCCATTTGAAATAAAACTTATTTCCCAAAACAATGCAACAAAAAAAGAAATAAAATACAGAAATAAAAACGGTATATTTAAGATCAAAATTATGTACTTGTGACATCTGTAGCATACTATAACACAATCAGAAAAAAAAATGCTAAGGGATATTATTAACTCCTTTGGACCATCATGTTATATCACATGAAAAACTGTATTTTAGCTTTTCTTCTACTTCAGTTAAAAAAGTAATGGGATGACTTTCATAGGCCAGTCACTGGGCTTGGCACAAGAGCTAGAAAGATGAGCCCGCATGTCCCCCAAACTCACAGAAGCTTCTGATGCAGTGAGAGAGACACAGATTAATTAGATAAGATTTGGAGAATATGGTAGGTACTAAAATTATGGCTGCTCTTATAATAAACATCATTGTCATCTCTAATTATTTCAAAATATATGTGATGTATTTTATATAAATTAGATATATATAATGCATATATAATGTTCTTTAGAACATTTCTCAATATTCACAATTGCATGCCTTTAATTAGATGCAAAAATCACAAAATAAAAAGCTAGAATAAAGGCTTCCTCAAACTTCCCCTGTATCACTCTACAAATCCCATTCCAATAGAAAGTCAAGTTAGATAAATAAAGCTTTTGTAAAATGGAATTATCATAGTTGTAGGGATGAATATTTACATGCCTGAGAGCTCTCCCATCTAATTTATGCCACACTCATCTTGCTCAAACACAATGATGATTTGGATTTGCTATTTGAATTACGAATACTATGCTGAATTCCTAACAGTCTAAAAAGCTGAAGATGGTGTTGGAGGTTAGGGGCTGGTGCCTGGATATTAGCCCTAACAGGTGGATGCAGCTCTGTGATATAAGGTCATGGAAATCACTGCTATCAGCCAGGCATGAAATTTGAGTTATTTTCTTAGTGATGGTGGCTGATGGATGACTACAGAATACCAAACTCCAGCTACAGGTGTGACTGCTTAGTTACAATGTATCTGCCAAAAGATGCAAGGGAAACTCCACACTGGTTCAAGATTATAAAAAATCCACTTTAGATACATTTGTTTCTATATTAAATCAACTCAATAAAAATTAACTATTCTAGGAATCCAGACACCTAATTTCTTCTGAAATATTTACGCTTGTTGACAATAAGCGTTAATTAGTGCCAGTGGGAGTACTGGTACTCAGTTTATGTTTGTTGAAGCAAAATAAAGCTCTAACTAGGTGGAATATTTTTTTCAATCACAGAAATAGGGTGAGTTTTAAATAGAACAGATTGTATTGTCCAAGCTTATGAAAATAAGGAAGAACTACTTTTATTTTTGTAGAAGAGAAAAAGAATGACTTTTTTCCTAGAGTCAGTGAAGATCTTCAAAAAAACAGTAATTTCAGTTGTTTATAAATCAAATGTTAAACCAATTGTTAGTCTTCCAAGAAAGTTACGTGTACCAGA
Organism: Pongo pygmaeus; assembly: GCF_028885625.2. Taxonomy (NCBI): domain Eukaryota; kingdom Metazoa; phylum Chordata; class Mammalia; order Primates; family Hominidae; genus Pongo; species Pongo pygmaeus. Next base: position 4,606,971 of record NC_072380.2, read on the forward strand.
AAAATTATAAAATGGTTTAAAAATGTATTAAACTCTTTACTTATTTCTGTAGAATCCATGTAAGATGAACTCACTCTACACAAAGTCTAATGTTAGGATTAAGTAAAAAATGTTAGAACATGCCTTCCAGACTAAGGTATTAAAAAACCCAATGTACTATATCTGTAGAGAGAACTTAAAACTTAACAACAATAAGAACAACAACAAAGTGCACAATGATTCAGATAGGAAAAAATGAGATTAAATAATTCTACCACATGTCTCCAAGCAAGGAGATAAATTGTATACTCTGGTGGACCATCTGGCTTCATTACTGTGTAGTCATCTAGACAGACTTAACCCAAGAATACCACGGTGACCCTGGAAGAAATTTTTTTTTCCTTAAAGATGTATTGAGAACGCAAGGAGGAAAATTTTCGATAATCCTAAATTGGAATAAATTGTACCTAATTAAGAGAAGACAGAGTGGAAGCTCAAATTTGAGTGGAACTTCTAAATTATATAAGCCATCAGTTTTTTTTTTTTTTACACTGAGTAAGTGCACAATATATAAAATTGCAAAAAAAAAAAATTCTCATTGATAAGGTAGGTCAACGAAAATAAATGTATACTGTACTTCACCACACTTCTGTCCATCTCATTTAATTATTTTAGATATTTGGTTATTTGTAGGAATGACATGCAAACTATTTAACCATCAGCATGGCCCAGGTGATAGTCAGTCATAGCAAACACTAACAAGGTTTCTTTAATTCCAAACAATAGTAACAATAATTGTCACTGTTCACAGAGTGGATACTGTAAGCCAAGTACTTTTCTTAGCGTTTATCACAATAATGTTCCTACATATGCATATGATCTCCATCTTAGAGACAATTAAAGTTACATTCAAAGAGGTTTTCATAAACTACTCAAAGTAGCATAATTCATAAGCTGAACCCAGGTATGCATGGATCTGACACAGATATGCTCTCTCCATCTCCCTCCATGGAGGTGTTCACTGTGACAACTAGAAATGAAAGTCTAGGGTTGGTTACTGCAGAATAGATCAGTAGGTACCCACCAATGGCTTGCCCTTCCCTTTTATACTGTAGAGTTAGGAGTAGAGAGGGGGTGGCAGTCTGGGTCGGACTGATGTTCTCAGCACTTATTGCCTAGCTGGGGCCATGTAGCTGAGCTGTGGTTGCAGAACAGGAGTGCAAACATCAAATACCATTTCCATATCTGGCTATAGACCCTCCTCACGTGATACTCTACTCTCTCTCTCTTCCACTCTGACACTGGATTTGACTTCCAGGTTGACCTTAGGTGCTCTATGTAGCAAATATAGAGATGGGTAGAAATGAAAATTTAGTCATAGCTATAGACTTAACAAAGGGTGAAGTTTAAACATATAGCTATTAAGACCATATGAAAGCATAGCTATAGATGCATATGTTCCTTATTTCAGAAATAAATTCAAGTGATCATGAACGCCTTTTCTTAAAGTCTGTTTACAGATATAATATGCTAAATATATATATATATCTGTTTTTGTATGAAAATTATAAATGAACACAGTGAATTATAACTATTTCCTGATGTGCTCTCCATCCTAAGGAAAACAATTATTCAAATTCAACATCAAACCTTATTTGTGAAACTAAATATCACAAATTACCACCAATGTTTAGATAAGAAGTTGACAAAATTATTTCACAAAAATAGGGGACTGGCATTCTTTTCTACTCACAGAAAGACAGAGGGTGTAAACTCATCTGCTCTTTACGGGAACTAAGGCGTGAAGATAAATTGTTAGTAACTTCAGACATAAGAAATCAATCTCTCAATCTTGACAAACTTGCATATCTAAAAGAAGATATTCTGACTTTAAAAGGTTTCCTTATCATCACATTTCTACAGACTGTTGAGAAAGCTAAGAAAAATATTAATGTAATATATAAATGCCTTCCAAAAAATTTCTTAATTTTTTTAAATTAGATTTTTAATTAATTAGATTTTTTTTTTTTTTTTGAGATGGAGTTTTGCTGTCGTCACCCAGGCTGGAGTGCAATGGTGTGATCTCGACTCACTGCAACCTCTACCTCCTGGGTTCAAGCGATTCTCCTGCCTCAGCCTCCCAAGTAGCTGGGATTACAGGCACGCACCACCATGCCCGGCTAATTTTATATTTTTAGTAGAAATGGGGTTTCTCCATGTTGGTCAGGCTGGTCTCGAACTCCCGACCTCAGATGATCCCCCCACCTTGGCCTCCCAAAGTGCCGGGATTACAGGCACGAGCCACCAAGCCCAGCCAGATTTTTTTTTTTTTTAATGCATGGAAATAAGACAGGGAGTAGAGTGATAGCCAAGGGAAAGTTTGGAAGTCCCCTTGGAGATGGAGGTGGAGCTGCAACAGGGCCTCTCTGAAGTGTCTGGTATCATGGCATTTGCATAACTTGCATTAGGATAGTTCTTCACAGCCTCAGACCCACTTCTATAGGGATCATCTCATCTGTTCCTGAACCTTAAGTTGGTAGGACAGGTGTGATATTACAGAAGAGATAAGGAGGCACAGAGATAGATCATAAATGACCTTCTATGGTCACACAGATGATAAGAGGGAGTATTAAGAATTGAATACTGTAGTAGTAAGAGTTCAGTACTTTCCTGCCAGCCTTCAACATTTGTAGATTACAAAGTATGGTGGGTGTATCATTCTTGCAATTATTTCTCCATACCCTTGCCTGTGAGGGGATCGTGATCTCCACTCACGGCATCATGACTTACAGTGCCTCCCTGTAGCTGGAGAAAAATATATTTGCCCCATTAACTTTGACCAAATGAAAAGTGAGTAAACTTGATTTATCCATGTCTGAGCAAAAAATAAAAGAGGCATTGTGAGTTTCTGCAAACTTGTCTTTTCTTTTTCTTTGCCTCAAGATTGGTCACATTCCAGTAGAAAATGCCACATATTAGGTTAGCGTGGATCTTTCACCCTGATTTCTGGGTCAGAAGCACTGTGGAGCAGGGCACAGCCTGGAACCATCTACACAGAGTGCAAACAAGAAGGAATTCATTGTGAAGCTTAGACACAGTTGCTGGGGGAAGCCTCCTCAGAGCCAGCAACTGTACTCTCTGAAAGCTTTTTTCTTTACCTTCCAAATGACATTTGCTAGCAGGCATTCCCCAAGAAGCATGAATACAGAAATAGATAAAGGATGTATTAGCAAAGTTACCAATTGCCTTTACTGACATAAGAGCCTCAGGAAAATCTTTCTGTTCCCCCAGTTCCCTAAGGTGAACTGGCTTAATGTAAAAAATTAATTCCGTTATTTCATGTCTTGGGGCATTGCCTTTCCACCCTATGTCATTGAAAATTGATGTTGTTGAGGGTTATTTTAAAGGAGGAAAAACTCTTACTAAAAAAGAAGAAGAAGGGGTCCGGCACAAATGAGGCACTTCAGAGGTCCAATGCCAAACCAAATAGTAGATAAGGAAGCTGAAATAGAAGCTTCTACTGCCAGGAGAGATCCACTATTAATTCGCTGGTCCAAGATATGGAACACAGGAAAATGTTGTTGAAATATTTATAAGGAGGACAGCTGAAACCTTATTTAATATGGCCAGAGCTGTCCAGCACATCTCAGACACGCATATAATAAAATTGTAAATATATTAGGAACATATTTGTCATTATAGTTATTGAGACAAGATGCAAAACTCTTTAACGTGCCTACAAGTAAAGAAATATTCTATAAAATTCAAAGAAGTTTGAAGGCATATTTTCTTATCATGTTAGGACAAGTGGCAAATACTTCTTGACTTGAAATGACTTAATTGTCTTACGATCTTCATTGTTATCTACAAGGAAGCCACCAGCATCTACAGATAACTGCTGCAGAAAAATCTATAATAAGTATTGTCTAAATGATGCCTTATAATGACCGTTTTTTTTAGAAAGGTAAGTTGACTTTATCCTGTATTAATAAACAATAAAAAGAAATCTTTTAATTTATTATAATTATATAAATAATAATGGTACAATATAATGATATAATCCAGGTTAAAATAATTATATATGAATATAATTATAAAAATAGATAAAAAGAAGACATTCAGACTATTTGTAATAAAGACTGAACTATTTTTAATAATTAAATACTATTGATTCTCCAACTGAAATTCTAAAAATGAACTAAAAGTATAATTTGAATTCTAACTATCTAATAAGCAAATAAAAATTATATGATGAGAGTAGTTTTAGCTTGAATTTTTTATGGAGACATAGCTATATTAATTACTTTAAGAAAATATCAATTCTAATTATGTGCTTAAAAATACTGACTGCCCTACACACCAAAGCAATAGAAGAAAATTCTCTTTTCTTGAACCATGGCCTGCTGTAAATTTTTCATACTCCTTTAATTTTTTTTACACTTCAATCAGTTCCTTTCTTGTATTCTATTTTATTAAGGATTCAATTTATCAATTTAATTTAAACTCATATCAAAACATTACATATTAAACCCACTTAAAAATGTGATGAACCTCCATCATTTGGAATTTTAAAACTCCATTCAAAATGTACATGAGTTAGCAAGTTTGATCCTAACAAATGTTCCATAAATAATAAAGGTAAGCATTAATCCTATTTAAAAGATACGCAGTGGGTAAAATAAAAGGAAAGAAAACCAGAACTATTAAGTGACCTCACGATTTCATTTAGCTAGCTTTGCAAAATAGTGCCAAAACATGAAAATAAAATGAATATAATTGCCTCAGTCAAAAGTACCTTAAAATGATATGGGTTTCTGTCATATTAAAAACACTGATTTTCTTTCACTTCTAAATGTTGGCTTGTATGCTAATCAAAAAATATTGTTAGACAATTTAGGATGATTTTGGCTTACCAGAGAAGTTGGAATGAAACACAATAATTTCCAATGTTTGAGAAAGCAGCACACATTTTAAATATTGAAGAATGATTTTTAATTTTATAAGTATTACTCTGGGGGATTTTGGATATGATTGTATTTGTAAATGATCACTAATGTACATCTATATACATTTCTAAATTACAAATTGACATATGTTATAATCTATTCACCATATAAAGCATTTTATATAGAAACTGGAAAGATATGTATCAGTTTATTAACAGTTATTAAGTTACTCATTAACGTAGTTGTTATCATAGATAGATAAACATTTTTTATTCTTTTTCTTTCCACTTATATCTGTATACTCCAAATCTGGTTTTACAGTAGTAACTCAATTCCAATTATTATTCCATATTATTAAGAAGTTAGCAACAAGTACTCTACCCCTAAGCCTTTTAACTTTAATTGACTACTACCTTTATCATAAATAGTACAAATAAAAGTATAATAGATATAAGACATTGATGTCTATATAACAGGAATCTGCATTAAATGGTTATATATACAATATATAAAATATATTATTCTAGTCTTTAGTCTTGACAAATAGCATTGTGTGTGTGTGTGTGTGTGCGTGTGTGTGTAAAGACTAGAATCTCTAGGAAAAAAGGATCATCAACAAGTTCATGAATTTGTCCTGCTTCATTTCTTCTCGTGGTCATTAGCTTCTGACTTGATTATGATCAAAATAGCTAGGAATAAATGAACGCTTTTATTTTTTTCTAAATCTCTAATTTGTCAACAGAATACCTAGCTTAAAAATGTCAAAAAGTGAGACTAAAGTTAAATCTCTCCAAATGAAATATAATCAGAACACCACCAATCTGTTTATCCTCTTTCCAAACTATGTATCTTACTTGGGAATGATGACGATACATGGGCTTTATGGTAACATTTATGCACAAAATATTATTTGCAGTTAATTTTGTAAAATTTGAATATAGATCTACTTTTTCCTCAATATTTAGTTGTACCTCCTTTTTTCAGCCAAGGATCTGTCAGTATAATACTCTGATAGCAAAAGGTAATTATTGAAGATTTACTTTGACTCTGATGGTGTTCGGGGTTCAGAATCATGCTTGCGTGTGTCAGATTCTTTGCCAGAGATGTAATTTGTTCTTGTGGGTCTATGCCAGATATGAGTAAGGTTTACTGTGGTGCTGTTCAGAACATTAAAGCAACACCCCCATCCTATCTGTGGCTGGCCACCAAAGTCCTACCTAACTCCTGCTAAGCTAATGTGGAACTTAAAATTAACCTGTACCAAAGTATTTTAAAAATCACTAAAATGAGTATTATGTCACTGTGTTCACAATTCTCAAAAAAAGACAGAACGACTTCAAATATAACTTGAAATTAAGACAGCAACCATGGACACGTTAACTTTACAAATAAGGCAAATACTAATGTTAGACTGATGAAGTTTATCTTTAAGAAAAAAAAAAAAAAAACAAAGAAGAAGAAATTTTCACAGTGTTGGTTCTCTTGAACCAATGAACCCAAAATGAATTATCTATGACCAAAGAGAGGTTAAGTCCTGTAAATCTAATTTTATAGATGAAGAATTGGAGGACCACTCTGAACATAGAATGAGACTATAATGGTCCCCAGAATGATCCTGATTATGATGATTCATCTTAACTTTATGCCCGACTCCCAATTTACCTAATTTATCAGAAAACAGAGTTAACAGAAAAATTACGATTACAGAAATGATAATTATCTTTTCTCCAAAGACTTTGGGAGGCAAAATCATGAATAGTCAATAAAATCTAACCATGACCTTTCCTAGTATCTTCCTCTTTTAAAATTATCTTCCTTGTAATGCTTTAATATATACTTATACTTCTGTCCCTTGTAGAATGCATAAAAAGAATGGTTCTCTCATATCCGTGATCTGTGACTTGTAAATCTGGGAATCAATTTACACTGCCATTGCAAGCTCACCAGTCCAGTGCTCTCAAACATTGGCAGGTGAAACTTGATGATGGAGAAGCGTTCGTGTTCTAATTGCCATGTCATATTCCAGCCAAATGAGGCTGGAGTAGAGACATTTGGAATGTCCCTGAGATCAATGCTGGGAGATGGAAACATTTTTATGACGAGCATGTGTCTAAGCTAGACCAGAGCAGAGCCAACGGACAAAGCCAGGCCTTATGAAATATGGAGCCCAGACACCGAGCTGACAGGAATGGTTGGAGTCTGTTTCTATTTTGGAAGCCTGAGAAGGATGCGGTGGTGGGAGGCTATATCTCACGTTCAAAACTGATCGTGCTGAAATGACTTGCAGGATTAATTCACACTAATACTGAGCTTCTAAACTGCAGGACACACAACTGTCACTTGGCACTGCACTCCACTCAGCACGCCTTGCAGGTCTAAGAGTTGGAAGGAGAAAATATGCTTCAGTTAGAAATAAAACGTAATAAATTAACCTAAGACAAGGGACTGTGACTTAGAAATAGAGTCTGTTTATAAATGATTTCTTTGTGGACTGGGAAGGGAACAGTCAAGGAAACAGGGAGAGAAAAAAACAACAGAGTTCTTTCTGTGCCAGAGGTGGGGCTCCTTGCTTGTTCCTGGCTCCCTGGGCTCACAGTGGTGCTTATGGCTGTTCTTCTTGCTGTGATTACAACATCATCCGATGCCAAGCCTTTTACCACTCTTGATTGTGTGTGTGGCTGAAGACAACAGTGGCCAATGGCAGCAGGGCTGTCAGCTGCTGAAACACAGCACCGTTCTCTCAAGGACCAGGCAATGAGGGAGAACCCCTTGAAATTAGCAAAACGGAGACAAATATGGGCTTAAGATTGCAATAAACCATGATGTGTTCTGTTCACTTGGATGGCTTCTGTACATAATATTGTATTATTGATCTATCCTCCAGTTTTATAAAGACCTTTTTCTAATAAAGACCTTTTATGAAGGGATAGTAAATTTTGCAATTGACGTAAAGGAGACTATCATTTCTCCCCAAATAGAAAACTAATTTTATAAATCCAGAAATAATATGACACTTTAATTAAAGTGAAATCACAAAAATATCTCAAACCATGAACTTTCTCCCCATTATATTAGTATAGCTTTATTTCATTGTACGTAAGTAGATATAATTCATCCTTTTCTTTTGGAAATTGCTAAGATGTAAATTAACTTTTTTCATGTGGCACCATATTTCAGGAAATCCAGTGGTAAAGTTTGAAAATCGATCATTTACTCTTCAACTATATTATTTTTATTCATTCATATGTTTATTCATTTACTCAAGTAATATTTATTGTGTTTGGAGCATTTTTTTTTAACCTGAGAAAGACGGTTAATTTTAAAGCAGGATCCTTGTACTCAAGGAACTAATTGATAGTGTCAGCAGGAGTGGGAGAGGTAGACAATGGGCAGATAAACAGGTAATTATAAGATAATTCTGCTAGTGATAAGTAAAAAATATGGAAAAAATAAATAACAAAAAAATATGCATTTGAAGATATCAGAATGTTAAGGTTAGGGAGTGCAGGGGATGGGCAATTGATTCTGAGACAGGAATAATACAGAGTAGTTGCTGGAGAATAGAAAATTGCAGGTAACAGCTTCACGTGACTAAACAAAAGGAAACTGTTGAAACAGTTGTGAAGCTAGGGCCTGATAAGACCTAGAAAACCCAGGGTGTGTTCCAAGCTAGCTAAGACCAACAGAATTCAACATGGTGCTGAATTTGACCTAGGTTTCAACAAGGACCTCATTAAATGCTCATTAACATCCTAAACTCCATGCCCACCAACATCATGACAGTTCTGGTGCCAGCCATTTTTGGTGTAAAAATGGATGGCACTACAGTTTCAAAAAATTTCCACCTTTTTCCAGCAATCTTCATGAGTATTCCACCCCTTGGTTAAAGAAAACAGTAAACGTAGTAGCCTCAAACCGCTTGAGAGTGACTCTCTCTTGAGTACATCCTCACTCCCCTTTCTTGAGTGTGTACTTTTCCCTTTGCAATAAATCTCCGTACTCTCACTGTTTTCTGGATCTTCCTCGCTATTTTCTGACTCTTCCTTGAATTCCTTCTAACGGTGGTGTCAAGAACTTGGACACTGGCTAGTGTTGAGGTCTCACTTACATCTGGGGACCTTCCCCAGCCCACCTGTATCAATGTTATTATATATAGTAGTCAGAGAAGGCATCACGGATAATGTGACAGGTGGCCAGGAGCCTGGTAGAAGTGAGGGTGTGTCCTTGCCCAGAGAAGGGTGTTCCAGGTGAAGACCCTGGGAGGAGATGGTGCTTGGTGCATTCAAAAGCAACAGCAAGGTGGCCAGTGTCCCCTGGCATGAACACAGGAAGAGGGAGGCATTAGAGGGGACCCTAGGAGTCTTTTCAGGGCAAAGTAAGGAGTTTGGCTTCTACTCCAAAGGGGTGGAAATCCATGGAAGCGTTTTGAGCTGGAGATTTATGACCTGATTTCAGTGGTAAAAGTCTGCAACATGGGCTATGGAGGCCCAGGGGCAAAGTGGGGAGATGGGTGAGGAGGCAACTACCATGACCCAGGTAGCCATGGTGGTGGCTGGCCGGAACATGGTGTAGTGGCAGAGGACCCGAGAAAAGGATGCTCTCTCAATCTATCTTGAAAGTGGACTTGACATGATTTGCCAGTGGATTGAATGTGGAGGAGGACAGACAGAATGTCAAGAAAATGATGTATTATTTGGAGTGTTTAAATGTGGAATTTCCATAAGAGATGCCAGTACTGTCATTAACAATTATTCTGCTCCATCATCAAGGTAAGGGATGTGATGGCAAATTTATACTACAAATACATCATTTTAGCTAGCAATGCCCACAATATGTTTTTAATCATCATTTATTAAGCAATGTCCTAAAGTCCTCTTTGTGGAATTATGAAAATTATCCTTCAGGCATTTCAAAAGTGAAGTCTGTGACAATGTGTTTTCTTTTATGAGTTCATATATTCAGGAGGCTGGAAAATATACCTAGTTGAATGTGTGATACACTTGATAAGCATGCTAAGGCATATGGGCGGAAGAAGAGATTGCTTCCTATAGAACTGGGAACTAGAAAACATTTGTTTGTTCATTTAAAATTAACATTTAAAAATGGATCCAAAGTTAAGCCCTGTAAACTTTGTTTGATTAAACTCTGGAAAACATTGTTATACTTTTTCCTGTTGAAGTGCTAAAAGGAATCTGGCATACTTGAATGTAGAAAAAAAAAAAACATGAAATCTGAGGAGTTAGGCTGAAATTTGAAATCCTCCACTTTCAAGTTACTGAATTTTAGTTTTCTCATTCTCAAGATGAAATACTCGCCAGGTGTGGTGGCTCATGCATGTAATCCCAGCACTTTGGGAGGCTGAGGTGGGCAGATTGCTTCAACTCTGGTGTTCCAGACCAACCTGGACAATATGGTGAAACCCTGTATCTACAAAAAAATGAAAAACTTAGCTGGGCATGGTGGTGTGTGCCTTTGGTCCCAGCTACTCTGGAGGCTGAGGTGGGAGGACTGCTGGAACCTGGGAGGCAGAGGTTGTAGTGACCCGAGACTGCGTCACTGCACTCCAGCCTGGGTGACAGGGTGAGACCCTGTCTCAGAAAAACAAAAGAGATGAAAACTGATGATCTAAAGCCTCATTCCTAGCTGGGGTATTTTGTTATGTTAACTAATTGATTAATATGTGAATTCAATAATTCACTAATTAGCTACTAAACAACACTATGTTTTCTGTATTTTACTAAACACTTTACATACAAAAGTGAGCAGAATAAACAGCTACTGCCATCACAGAGTATGATCTTATTAGCAAAATGGCATATTTTTGAAATCCCATTCTTAATAGGCCAGTGACTTCCAAAGATTTTATGTTGCAGATTGTACAGGAAACACTGTCAATTTTAGAGCAATTTAAATAAGAAAACAGAAAATGTCAAAGAAGGAAGAAGCAGGGATGAAATATTGAAACAAGAACAAACAAACAAATCCAGATTATGGTGAGAATATACCACAAAACCAAGCATCAAATTCCCTGAGCTTTCTAATAGCTCTGGTAAAAATTTAAGGGAGATGGGATGCAGGATATTTTCAAAAGGAAGGATCTCCTTTACAAGGAAATTATCAGGTAAGTATTCATATTCATATGCTGGCTATTAAACTACCTAATTGATAATTCCTTCAATAGCTTCCTAAACCTATGGGAATGACCATTCCTTTGTGTCAGGGTTCAGGAAAAAAAAATAAGACCAATTAGATTATCATTTCCTCCAAATTCTTGCTATAAGGATGCTCCCCTACCCCTATTTCTCTCCTTGTCAGGGAAAGGGTGTCATTTAAAGACTAATAGTTTATGAACACCATTTCTTTCCCTGCTTTCTTCATTTAAAACTAGGATGTAAACAAGACTTGGGGATACAGATGCAAGAAACAGGGACTCAACCCTTCATAGAGATCAAGTGGGAAGTTCCTGAAACTGACTATTGAATCCATGAAATTGAGCAATGTCCCTCTAGTATTAAATTCGACATATCAGGCACTATTCTAAGCATGTGACTCACAATTAATCATTTAATCTTTCTAATGACACCATGCAGAAAGTTTCAAATATATGTTCATTTTATGGTTAAAGATGTATTTCCAAAGGGGTCAGGTGTCTTCTTCAGGGACAGGCATTAATAAGGAGCGAGAGTTCAGACACTAAGATAGCCGCTCCAGAACCCAAGCTGAAACTCCATAAACACCACTCTTTCTATGATGCCACCTTTATAAAGAATACCCCAGAAGGTATCATGTTTGCCAATTTGTCATACATATCCTTCCTCCCTGCTTTGGTAAATATCTAATGACTGACTTACATGTCACTGCACTTAGAAATACCTGATTATAAATAGTTGATTTAATTCATCCAATGAATTAGTTTGTTATTCTTTCAGAAAGTAGGTTTTATGGTTGTAACAGCTTTGCAAATGGTTCTTCATGACTACACTGCCAATTATATGTTACTTAATCTAATAACATGGTTGATACTGTCTTTCACAAGAGTTCAGGATGGCATGCATGCCTGTGAGTATAAACAACTGCATGTGTGGTGAAAACCTTTGCAATTTTGTTTTTGAATCATTTTAATGATATTTAATTGTCATGAGGAGTTATAATGACATAACTATGTTGGAAATCACATTCGATAAAATTGTACTTTTAAAATTTAGTATCTGCATACTTCCCTTGGAAAATAGCAGCCCTTTTTCCCTTAGAAATATAACTAGCATTTTTTTTTTTTCTTTTTGGTCTATTTACAAAAACTTCAGAAAAGTGAAAGAAGACCATAGAGAAGTGCCTACTGCACTCTTCTCCACAGAGATAATGACCGTTACTGTTTAGTAATATGTTCTTCTAGACCTCTCTATGTGGGTTTATGGACACATCTGTATGAGTATACACATACAGTTTTCAAATATAAAGGAAATCTTACTATGGGTACTATTCATCAATTTGCTCTTCACTGAATTATGTGTTGTGAAAACCTTTTCATACCAATAAATATGAAAGTTTATATTATTCCCTCTTTGATGACTACACAAAGCTCACTCCAGGTTATCCGACGCTGGGTCTAACTCAGCTCCCCACTGGCTATCTGGTTAGTTCTTGATTGTTTAATGTTTTAAACCCCACTGCCATAAACATTTCTCAGTGTGTACCATTTCCTGATTGTATAGTTTTCTTCAAATTGCCTAGATATAAAATTTGTGGATAAAACTATAGCAATTTATTAAGACCTGTATATGTATTGCCAAATTGCCTTCCCAGAAATGTTTACCCTTCCCCTCACCTCACCAGAAGATGAAACTCACTTTCTCTTTAACCTTCTATAAATGTAAGTCATTTCATTAAGAGAAAAAGTATGTCTCGTGTTCATTTACTGTCTGTTTTCATCATGACTAAAGATGCTGTATTTTCACATTATTTATAATTATATATTCTCATTTGTGAGTCACCTATTCAAAATGCAGCAAAATTACTCAGTGTTCCTCTCCTGCTTTGTACACATATACTAATTTAACCTCAGCTTAAAATGGTAATTCCTCACCGGGGTTTGAAGTGCCTGCTACCTTCATAATGCAGCTTAAAGGTCAGCTGGCAATCAGTGACAAATTCTACATTCCTGAATAGTTACTTGTGAATTCAGGATTTCATTTAGCTTAATTTGCGTGTTTTTTTCCTCCTAAGTACTCAGGTCTGAAATAGCCAAATTTTAACCATCTAATTGGAATGAAAAGAAAGCCATGGTTCCTCACTTGTCCCTAGGAGGTGAGGATACAAGAGGGCTGGGAAGAGGAACCACAGACTCCTCTCAGGAAGGAGTGCCTCTCACACTAGGAGCAGAGACCTGATCGGAGACAGTCAGTGGCTTGAACGCTGAGGGCTAAAAAAAGCGGCTGCAGGCACACTGCCTTCATCACCTTTGTTTTCAACACTTCCGTTTCCAGCACAGCTTTCTCCACATTGAGGAAATGGAGGAACAGTTGAATGAATGTGTGCCTGGACCTGAGCCATGAACCAGAAACCATGAGGAAAAGGGTAACGCCACTCAGGGGACCCATCAGCCTTCTCCATCTACTCGACTGCCACCCAAACCTCACACCACATCCCTGCCACTCTCAGGGTATGGAGGCTGGTGTGTGTGTTTGTGTGTGCACACATGTGTGTACCTGCAAATCTATGCACACTCAACAAACAGCACCAGTAACACCAGCCTCTGTCTCTTCCTAGCTTTGATACAATTTAAGAGAGGCTAAACAAGAGCAAAAACCTGAGTGAATCACAGCAGACTAGAATACTTGCTTATGGTTTCCTGAACGTGATAGGCTGAGATTATATATACTAATTATGGGAAGAGCTGATGCTGTGACACAGGGACTAGAGACACAACTGTCCCTGCAAAAGTGATCTCATAACATTAGATTCCCAGGAAAATTCAGTGTAAGGGGGCTGGAGGAACTTGTTTTGCATTTGGTGGCCGGTTTTCCCTTACTTTCCTAGGCTTGTATTTATTATAGCTGAATGCGCTCGCACACAGTTACACAATTCCAAGCACGAGCTGATTGCTCTTCCCATAAGAGAACAAGAACAATTCTACTTCATTTAAATAATGTCCAGTTGGTAAGAGAGAAAACATTTGTTGAGTGTGTACAAATTGTTGTTTGTATTTAAATGACAGAGTGATGACCCCAGGCATGCCATCCGTGCTCCCTGAGTGCCCATTACACTAGAGTAGACACCACCACAGGTGGGCATGTCTACAGGGTTGTCATTCTCACCTCCACACTGGCACACAGAGAAATCCTAAAGAGAAATTAGAGCTTAGGCAAGCTCATGCTACTAATGAACTAGGTTTGTTGCCTCCAGAACCAAGTTTGCTGCACCTGTTCACTGTAGCCTGGAAGAGCATCCTTATACTACTAGTGTGACAGGCTCTCATCAGAGAATGCAACTCTAAGCCCAGCACTTTCACACACAATGACTACAGTTAAGAGATGACTGAGCAGGTGCTTGGACTTTTTCCACCCTCTTTTTGCTAAGTGACTTGAGCGAGGTTTGCTTGACAACCCTTAATGAATTATATGCAAGAAAATGTCAATTTTCCATCAAATGGCAGTAGTAAATCACTCAGAAGTGAAAAAAATAGAAGACTCAATTCTAATTTGGATCTTTAACCGACTCTTTCTCTCACTCCTAATGTCAAGACAACCCAGGGACTGGGATTCATATGGGAAATGGTTCAATGATGGTGTTATTTTTGAAAGCAGAAGGCCTGCCTAATGCCAAAAAAAAAAAAAAAAGAAAAAAAAGAAAACCTTCCTCAATCACTCCATCCTCTTCTGTGCTTGAAATTTAGTAGAGGTAGAGAAGTTTTCTTTTGTATTGTGAATTTTTATTGCCAGGAATCTTCATGTAAAATAAAGATTTTACATGTCCTAATCAAAATTTTAGGACAAACACCCTGAAATACCACATGCAAAATTATGATAAGCAATATAGAGCCAAGATTTGACAGTTTACTGGCAAGCCAATGTGAGAACTGACAGAGATGCAATAAAAACAATGAACTTGTAAGTTCTGATAATAATAGTAATAATAAAACTAGTTACACATGACAGACATTGTTTAGAAAACAAAGGGCATTGGGGGCCAGCAAAGAACACTGCATATTTAGGAGATGGAACGAAGACTAGTTCACGCTGCACATTTGTGTTTCACACCTAAATGGACTGGACACAAAGGCCAAAACTCTGTAGAAAATCCTGTCTTGAAGGTAGCACTCCCACAATTACCTCTGTGGCTTGTTCAGCGATGATGAGGTTGACAGAAAACAGTCCTGATATTAAGGTCAGAAAATCCAGGACCTAAATCAGCCTCTAACATTTGCTTTTTATTTGGGCCTTAGTAAATTATGTCACCTCTAAACTGATACCTTTATTTTTAAGATTGAGATACTAATGAGAATTGTGTAACACAACACAAGCGAAAGTATCTAGAACCTAGAAACCTAGAACATAGAACACAGGAACAACCAGAGGAAAGTTAGCTGAATATGACCACAAACACACACACACAAATGCACACACACACAAACGCACACACACTGGATGCACAAATGCACACCACTTATGGAACCAACACTTCCTTAAAATATTCAATTACAGTGGAAAGACTGTCACCTAAGATAATAATTTAGAGTATGTCTGCAGAATTTAAAATGCATATATTCTTAAAGGATAAACATTATTTTTTCAAAAAATTAATAATATGAAAACCTAAAGATATAAAATGTTACTAATATTTTCTCTAGAGTAAAAAATTGTTCACCAATCTCAGATAACTTTTGAATATGTTATGAATTTTCTATGATTTGTCTGAAAAACAATCATATTTGTAGTACAAAGTAATTTTCCCTGAAATTAGAATTGGTGGACGCTAATGACTTCACAGTTATTTTCAGATGAGAAAGGCTTCCTATTTGTCTCAGATCTACAAACCGATATAATCTATTAGTACCTCTGTAACTGCATGACACAAAATAAATGGGGCACAATAGGAGGAAAAAGCAAGTACCCATTTCAGATCTATTATCGCCCTTGGACTCCCCATGCAAAGAGAAACAGAAGGAAATACGTGTGTGTACCCATGTGCACACAACACACCTGCGTAGAACGTGGAGATCTTAATGCACTATGAAATAATCTCTTCACAATGGGTTTACGCAGTATCTTCCCCCAAACCCAGAAAACTCTCAGACACCCATAATATACAGCAATGGTGTTTCTTCTTATCTTAACATATGGAGAAATTGTGAAAGAATAGCTCACTGACTTGTAGAAAGTACAACTGTTATTTAGAAATGCAGACCAATTTCCTCACTGACTAGGTCAAAGTAATTTAATTGCTTACAGACATCCAAATTCTAATTTTAAAGTAGGAAAAATATTGCATATTTAGCAAATGTGTGAGGGCCAATTCTAGGTTTTCATACTATGAGGATAAACACTTCATTCAAAGCAAAAGAGGCACTATAGCCAAAAGTCATTCTTAAATAATAAATAATTTTTTTTGTGATTGTAAGTTGTTATTTCCTTATACCATCTTGTGCACAAAAACTGTTTTGTTAATTTTATGAAACTGCGTATTATGATCCCCAAATATAAAAATAAAATGGAACTACATTTCAATCAATAGTACTTCAATGCTTAACACATGACTATTTCCATCTTATTCCTGATAACCTACCATAACCTTCCTTTTTCTGATATATTATTATTTCAAAAGCACTCTTTTTTCACTGTTTCAGATGAATTCATAGCCCCTAACTATTTGTTTGTACAGTGCCTCTTTCAAAACTTAGATTAAGAATCTAGCCAGAATCTTTTTCAAATTGTTCTGTAAAAAAACACAACACCTTTTCGGTTAGATAATCCCCAGAGCAATTTTGGGATGAAAGAAACTTAATTCTACCCAATAGTCTGGAGTGTTCTTATTTCATAGCGCAACTTGCCTAAGCCCAAACTACTTAGGCGTCTTCCTATAACATACTCCCTTTGTTGTGATAAAAATAAATGAACAGATCCCAAAGCTAAAACTTCAAAAATACCTTGTTTTCTTTTTTGAAGTTCCCCACTTTACTTAGGAGCATTTTGAGAATTGAAAAACAAGAGGAATGGTTTACCAGTTGTACAAGTCTACACTGGAATTCCAAATGAATGTTTTCTTCAGGAAAATAATAGGGAAGATGCCACCTACCTGTGTCCTTCTCAAGAACTCTGAGTGTCACATGGAGATGACCACAACAGGCAAATCATGGCCTCCAATATTTGGTGCATTTTAAGAACTGTGGCTATTTAGTCTGTATGAGTAAAACTAATTATTTTAAGCTGGTTATAAAGTATATCTCCTGCTCACTCTCTCTAAATCACACCAAATAAAAAGACTTTCTCATTCTCTCATGCCAGCAATACATCAGTTATAATACTCGGTAAACTCTGGTTAAATACAAAACACTATAGTATAAGATACAGGATCTAGCAACTACTGACAGCTGACCTTAGACATGCCAATGCTTGAGAAAGAGCCAACAGTAAACTGACTTTGGGAGCATCTTGACTCATTTGTCACTTATCCGATGGTGATGATCGTCATTGTGTATGTTTTCCTGGGATATTGGCATAAATGCATGGCTACCCTTCCTTATTTGTAGAATCCTGAGGAAAAAACTAAAGACAAGAAACTCATTTTGGTCTTCTGGGCTTATTCATTGGTTTTTGCTGTTTAATTTTTAAAATTATAGTTTGTTTTACTCTTGCATTGGATATTAATAATACAATAGACCTACTAATTCTGACTGTATTGTCTTTCATTTATTCAAAGCAGATTTCTTTTGTTTTACCTAACAGATTTCTTAATATTCCATAAGTGATTTCTGATATGTTTCTAAAATTTTATTAATTGATGCTAGTTTAGTCTTATTTTTATAAATAATAGATGTTAAGACTCTATATTTTTTTCAAAATGTTTTTGAAACATGTTTTAAAATTCCTACGCCAACAAAGACAAGATGTATTTCTATTATCACTATCTGCTCTTATGCCACTTTGACTGAATCAAATTAGTTTTTGCAACTTTATACAAATAGTGAATAAAGAAAATATAAATAAAATCTTTAAGAGCGATTACTTGCTTCACCTTCTTTTGTTGGATAATGTCTATAAACTGATACAGATATAACCAAAAATATTCAAGTTTAAATTAGAAAATGGAATGTAAACAGAGCTGATTCCAACCTCATTTAACACTGGACTCCAATAACCCTGTCATTCCATATTTTAAATATGCAAGGTAGTAGGACTGATATTTTGGTAAGGCAAATGCCTTGCCAGAAACAGAAAGTTAAACATTCTGGTAAATCACCTGTCAACTAGACAATGCTATGAGGTTTCTGTCTGGATTTTGCCTCTGATTCCATCATGGTGGTGCTCTCCTTATCCGTCCTGAGCAATATTTTAGAAGCACCTGGTTATAAAGTAAGCTCATTGGAAATGCTCTTCCCAGATCTCCATGTGGCTGACTTCTTACTGTTTAGGTTTCAGATCAAAGCCCTCAGTGAATCTGTTCTTCATCACTCCAGTTATTCTCTACCCCAACACCTTGTTTAATTTCCTATTCGGCTTTCATCATTATTGGAAAGTGAGTTATTTGCTTGCTCATATGTTAAATTTTTTATTACCTCCCTCCTCTATAAGTATATTCATTGGAAGAGACCAAGAACACTCACCCTTCTTGCTCTCAGAACTTGCTCCCAGAACCTAGACCAATGCCTGGGACCCAGTTCCTATGCAATAACACTTGTTAATTAAGTTTTTAAGATGCAATGTTTTTTAAAATATTTATGATTTGGAGATGCCTATTTGGATAAGATTTCTCTTGGCCAGTTTTACTTTAGAGATCACTTAGAATATGTACTATGGTGACAGGTCACTACCACATCATGCTGAATTTTTGGTACAATCTGCCGAGGTGACAAATGTCACATGAAAGAAAACAAAACCAGAACCCAAGCCTAGGGACCACCCATGAGATCTGCATGTGACCAACAAGTTCCCCCATCTGGAAAGACTCATCCTACCCAACTCAAGCCCAGACCTTATAAATGTCCTTCAATGGTGCCTCTTTTGTAATATTGCTAAGCTCAGCCATGTGTTATTC
This sequence comes from Pongo pygmaeus, assembly GCF_028885625.2. NCBI lineage: Eukaryota > Metazoa > Chordata > Mammalia > Primates > Hominidae > Pongo > Pongo pygmaeus. The sequence goes on from NC_072380.2 coordinate 4,626,146, forward strand.
TCCCTCATAAGCAGGAAATTCAGGAAGCCCAGCTTTGTGTGATGAACACACTTTTGCAGGAGGTCTGCAATGGAACAGTTTACTTTGCAGAAATATTTCTGAGATTTGAACAGAAGAGCAAAGGTGGGCAGGACTCACGGAGTGCTATTAGGGACCTAAGGCCTATTTTATATTCTTGGTGGGAAACCAAGAACAAAGCTCAGAGAATAAGTTTTTCTCTAGCTCTGTGTATATATTTATTTCTTGATTCTTCTTATCGCCTACGTAGCCTTCTCCTATATCCAACAAATGGAGGCTTTTGATGTTTTTCTGAGCTTCAGGTCTGAAATGATTGCCTTGGGAAAGCGTTAAATTATTGACTGGATTTCAATCAAACATCACTCTATCTAAAATATTAGATTCAAAATGCGATGCATGGACCTTCTTGTTGTTTTCAAAATTGAGTAAAAATGTTGCCACCTTTCAGAATCTTGAGGAAGCCCCCAAAACATTTCTGACTTCACTGTTTAGAGAAAACGTTACAGGATCTTCCATCTCACCTTACTTTTAATGTGTGGCATATAAAATACAAGAGTACATGTAATAGAATAGACTGAGTGGGCTCTAGCCATAAATTCTTCACAAAAGAAACCACAAGAACAAATCCATATTTTATTTCTAGTAAGCATAACAGAAGCTTCAGTAATACCAGAAGGAGATTAAAATACTGCAATTCTATTTCAAAAAGAATTTACCTATTTACTTCTCTGCTCAAGCATTTCTTCCCAGTAGGAAAGCCAAACAAATATTAAATGATAAATATCCTGGTTGAATTTCTCTAGTCTTTTGTCCTGGATTTAACTCATGAGAAAGAAATGAATGTTTTTCACTTATTTTTAAGGGTGGTGGGCAGAATGTCTACATTTTTTCACACTACCACCACCCCAAATAGTTTTTGAAAGACTAATTACATGTTGTTATGTTTAAGTGCTGTTAAATAAATGCATGTAACAAAATTAAAGCAATATAGCATTCTCCAAATAAACATAATTTTAATTAACAAAGGGACTGCCAAAATTTAGCATCAAGATTGATGTCCAGTTTTGAGTGAGGACTTCTTTTCATGAAGTAATTAATTTAGTCCTTCAACTAGTGGTCGTTGTTGTGACAGTAGCGAGTGTAGTAGAAGTAGCAAGAAGAAAAGCCCATTGGACTAGGTAACTACAAAATGGTACTAACTCTGAGTCCAAAAGTTTTGCTAAGCTCTAATGCATCTTGCATTAGTGTTTTAATGATTTGTTCACCAGATACATCCAGTTATATTTTCCACTCTATCCGTCTATGCACTCTGTACTCTAGCCACATGGGACGTCATATTTTTATTGAAGTGCCAAAGACATGTCACTAAAAAAGAGTTTTGAAGCTATTGTTGCCCTGATTTAATAGTATGTGTTCTTTGTTTTCTCAAGAGGAAGAACTTGGAAAACAAGGCATGTCCTCACAATTTGGGTATTCATATCACATTGCACATATCAGTTGAAATAATATGTTTTGTTTGGAATTAAATAATTTCATAATAAAATGAAGTCATTTTAGGACAATTACAGCATAAATATTAGTACTGGGCCAATCACAACAAAATATCAAATATGAATATACATTTATATTTATATGCTGAAGAATTAGCATAGTGTTACATGAGGCATAATTATAAATATGTTCTTAAGCTTTATTTATTATACTTTAAGTTTTAGGGTACATGTGCACAATGTGCAGATTAGTCACATATGTATACATGTGCCATGCTGGTGTGCTGCTCCCATTAACTCTCCATTTAGCATTAGGTATATCTCCTAATGCTATCCCTCCCCCCTACCCCCACCCCACAACAGTCCCCAGAGTGTGATGTTCCCCTTCCTGTGTCCATGTGTTCTCATTGTTCAATTCCCATCTATGAGTGAGAACATGCGGTGTTTGGTTTTTTGTCCTTGCGATAGTTTACTGAGAATGATGATTTCCAGTTTCATCCATGTCCTTACAAAGGACATGAGCTCATCATTTTTTATGGCTGCATAGTATTCCATGGTGTATATATGCTACATTTTCTTAATCCAGTCTATCATTGTTGGACATTTGGGTTGGTTCCAAGTCTTTGCTATTGTGAATAGTGCCGCAATAAATATACGTGTGCATGTGTCTTTATAGCAGCATGATTTATAGTCCTTTGGGTATATACCCAGTAATGGGATGGCTGGGTCAAATGGTATTTCTAGTTCTAGATCCCTGAGGAATCACCACACTGACTTCCACAAGGGTTGAACTAGTTTACAGTCCCAACAACAGTGTAAAAGTGTTCCTATTTCTCCACATCCTCTCCAGCACCTGTTGTTTCCTGACTTTTTAATGATTGCCATTCTAACTGGTGTGAGATGGTATCTCATTGTGGTTTTGATTTGCATTTCTCTGATGGCCAGTGATGGTGAGCATTTTTTCATGTGTCTTTTGGCTGCATAAATGTCTTCTTTTGAGAAGTGCCTGTTCATATCCTTTGCCCACTTTTTGATGGGGTTGTTTGTTTTTTTCTTGTCAATTTGTTTGAGTTCATTGTAGATTCCGGATATTAGCCCTTTGTCAGATGAGTAGGTTGCGAAAATTTTCTCCCATTCTGTAGGTTTCCTGTTCACTCTGATGGTAGTTTCCTTTGCTGTGCAGAAGCTCTTTAGTTTAATTAGATCCCATTTGCCAATTTTGGCTTTTATTGCCATTGCTTTTGGTGTTTTAGACATGAAGTCCTTGCCCATGCCTATGTCCTGAATGGTAAGGCCTAGGTTTTCTTCTAGGGTTTTTATGGTTTTAGGTCTAAAGTTTAAGTCTTTAATCCATCTTGAATTAATTTTTGTATAAGGTGTAAGGAAGGGATCCAGTTTCAGCTTTCTACATATGGCTAGCCAGTTTTCCCAGCACCATTTATTAAATAGGGAATCCTTTCCCCATTTCTTGTTTTTCTCAGGTTTGTCAAAGATCAGATAGTTGTAGATATGCGGCATTATTTCTGAGGGCTCTGTTCTGTTCCATTGATCTATATCTCTGTTTTGGTACCAGTACCATGCTGTTTTGGTTACTGTAGCCTTGTAGTATAGTTTGAAGTCAGGTGGCGTGATGCCTCCAGCTTTGTTCTTTTGGCTTAGGATTGACTTGGCGATGCGGGCTCTTTTTTGGTTCCATATGAACTTTAAAGTAGTTTTTTCCAATTCTGTGAAGAAAGTCATGGGTAACTTGATGGGGATGGCGTTGAATATGTAAATTACCTTAGGAAGGATGGCCATTTTCATGATATTGATTCTTCCTACCCATGAGCATGGAATGTTCTTCCATTTGTTTGTATCCTCTTTTATTTCCTTGAGCAGTGGTTTGTAGTTCTCCTTGAAGAGGTCCTTCACATCCCTTGTAAGTTGGATTCCTAGGTATTTTATTCTCTTTGAAGCAATTGTGAATGGGAGTTCACTCATGATTTGGCTCTCTGTTTGTCTGTTATTGATGTATAAGAATGTTTGTGATTTTTGTACATTGATTTTGTATCCTGAGACTTTGCTGAAGTTGCTTATCAGCTTAAGGAGATTTTGGGCTGAGATAATGGGGTTTTCTAGATATACTATCATGTCATCTGCAAACAGGGACAATTTGACTTCCTCTTTTCCTAATTGAATACCCTTTATTTCCTTCTCTTGCCTAATTGCCCTGGCCAGAACTTCCAACACTATGTTGAATAGAAGTGGTGAGAGAGTGCATCCCTGTCTTTTGCCAGTTTTCAAAGGGAATGCTTCCAGTTTTTGCCCATTCACTATGATATTGGCTGTGGGTTTGTCATAAATAGCTCTTATTATTTTGAGATACGACCCATCAATACCTAATTTCTTGAGAGTTTTTAGCATGAAGGGTTGTTGAATTTTGTCAAAGGCCTTTTCTGCATCTATTGAGATAATCATGTGGTTTTTGTCTTTGGTTCTGTTTATATGCTGGATTACATTTATTGATTTGCGTATATTGAACCAGCCTTGCATCCCAGGGATGAAGCCCACTTGATCATGGTGGATAAGCTTTTTGATGTGCTGCTGGATTCTGTTTGCCAGTATTTTATTGAGGATTTTTGCATCAATGTTCATCAAGGATATTGGTCTGAAATTCTCTTTTTTTGTTGTGTCTCTGCCTGGCTTTGGTATCAGGATGATGCTGGCCTCATAAAATGAGTTAGGGAGGATTCCCTCTTTTTCTATTGATTGGAATAGTTTCAGAAGGAATGGTACCAGTTCCTCCTTGTACCTCTGGTAGAATTCGGCTGTGAACCCATCTGGTCCTGGACTTTTTTTGGTTGGTAAGCTATTGATTATTGCCACAATTTCAGCTCCTGTTATTGGCCTATTCAGAGATTCAACTTCTTCCTGGTTTAGTCTTGGGAGGGTGGCTGTGTTGAGGAATTTATCCATTTCTTCTAGATTTTCTAGTTTATTTGCGTAGAGGTGTTTGTAATATTCTCTGACGGTAGTTTGTATTTCTGTGGGATCAGTGGTGATATCCCCTTTATCATTTTTTATTGCATCTATTTGATTCTTCTCTCTTTTTTTCTTTATTAATCTTGCTAGTGGTCTATCAATTTTGTTGATCCTTTCAAAAAACCAGCTCCTGGATTCATTAATTTTTTGAAGGGTTTGTTGTGTCTCTATTTCCTTCAGTTCTGCTCTGATTTTAGTTATTTCTTGCCTTCTGCTAGCTTTTGAATGTGTTTGCTCTTGCTTTTCTATTTCTTTTAATTGTGATGTTAGGGTGTCAATTTTAGATCTTTCCTGCTTTCTCTTGTGGGCATTTAGTGCTATAAATTTCCCTCTACACACTGCTTTGAATGCATCCCAGAGATTCTGGTATGTTGTGTCTTGGTTCTCATTGGTTTCAAAGAACATCTTTATTTCTGCCTTCATTTCGTTATGTACCCAGTAGTCATTCAGGAGCAGGTTGTTCAGTTTCCATGTAGTTGAGTGGTTTTGAGTGAGATTCTTAATCCTGAGTTCTAGCTCGATTGCACTGTGATCTGAGAGATAGTTTGTTATAATTTCTGTTCTTTTACATTTGCTGAGGAGAACTTTACTTCCAACTATGTGGTCAATTTTGGAATAGGTGTGGTGTGGTGCTGAAAAAAATGTATATTCTGTTGATTTGGGGTGGAGAGTTCTGTAGATGTCTATTAGGTCTGCTTGGTGCAGAGCTGAGTTCAATTCCTGGGTATCCTTGTTAACTTTCTGTCTCATTGATCTGTCTAATGTTGACAATGGGGTGAGTTGGGTTACCCACAAAGGGAAGCCAATCAGACTAACAGTGGATCTCTCAGCAGAAACTCTACAAGTCAGAAGAGATTGGGGGCCAATATTCAACATTCTTAAAGAAAAGAATTTTCAACCCAGAATTTCATATCCAGCCAAACTAACTTCATAAGTGAAGGAGAAATAAAATACTTTACAGACAAGCAAATGCTGAGAGATTTTGTCACCACCAGGCCTGCCCTAAAAGAGCTCCTGAAGGAAGCGCTAAACATGGAAAGGCACAACCGGTACCAGCCACTGCAAAATCATACCAAAATGTAAAGACCATTGAGACTAGGAAGAAACTGCATCAACTAATGAGCAAAATAACCAGCTAACATCACAATGACAGGATCAAATTCACACATAACAATATTAACTTTAAATGTAAATGGAATAAATGCTCCAATTAAAAGACACAGACTGGCAAATTGGATAAAGAGTCAAGACCCGTCAGTGTGCTGTATTCAGGAAACCCATCTCACGTGCAGAGACACACATAGGCTCAAAATAAAAGGATGGAGGAAGATCTGCCAAGCAAATGGAAAACAAAAAAAGGCAAGGGTTGCAATCCTAGTCTCTGATAAAACAGACTTTAAACCAACAAAGATCAAAAGAGACAAAGAAGGCCATTACATAATGGTAAAGGGATCAATTCAACAAGAAGAGCTAACTATCCTAAATATATATGCACCCAATACAGGAGCACCCAGATTCATAAAGCAAGTCCTGAGTGACCTACAAAGAGACTTAGACTCCCACACAATAATAATGGGAGACTTTAAGCATTTTTTTATATATGCATTTTATAAAATTAGAATAGTATGGTGAATTATTTATTAACACAATAAATACTGCTATTAATACTCATATTAATTATTTTTAGTTATAGGAGTATACATTTTTCCCTTTTTAAGTGTAGGACTATAAAGATATGTCTCCATTGTGTTTGGTATTCAGAAAGTAGAAATTTAAGGTAATATGGATAATTGTTTGAAAAATCAAATACTAAATACAATTAAATAACAATTGCTCTAAAAGTCTGTTTTGCTATAAGAAATATACATGTGTATGCGTATGTATTACACACACATATATCTATGTATACACATAAAAGCCACTAATGGAGACATCAATATTTCCATTTTAAATATAAGGAATTTGAGTTTGAGAAAGTTAAATAACTTGCCCAGAGTCTAAAATTTGGTAAATAATCATAGATAATGCTTTCTTCTACTTAATAATAGCTGAAATATAAAAAAGTTACCCCGAGATGGTAAAAGACAAGGAAAACATGTTTCAATAAATCTAAAGAATAAAAATTACAATAAATCTAAAGAATAAAAATTACACTGAGTATATTTTTTAACTGCAGCAGAATTAAATGAGAATCTCTAGAAATAAGACTGCTTGAAAAGCTCAAATATATGAAATCATACAACAGGCTTCTTAAAATTCATAGGACAAAGATAAAATCATAAGAGAAGTTAGAAAATATTTTAAACTAAATTACTACTAAATCACTATAAAATGTTTGGCAAATAAATTATTATATGGAGGGAAACTTACAGCATTAACTACTTATTTATAAAATGAGAGAGCCAAATTAGTGACTTTATATTCCACTTAACTTATTAAGAAAAAGGATACTAAACCCAAAATAAATAGAACAGTGAGAATAAGAGAAAAAATGAGCAAAGTAAAAAAATAGACAATTGGCAAATAATAAATTAAAATGTGGTCTTTAAAAAAATCAAGAAAATTGGCAAACTCTTGGATAGAAAGATTTTAGAAGGGAATTAATACAAATCAGCAATATCAAAAATGAAAAATCCATTTTTATCATATATTCGTCAGACCTGAAGTGGACTTAAAATAATAATAGCAGCTGAGTATTTCTTATCTGAAATTCTTAGGACCAGAAGTATTTCAGATTTGGGATTTCTTTTTTTGCATTCTGGAATATATGCACACCTGTAAATAATGAGAAATCCTGGGGATGAGACCCGACACTAAATACGGAACTCATTTAATTTCATGTACACCTTATATACATAACCTGAAGACAATTTTAAACAATATTTTAAAGTATATATGCAACTCATCAAAGAAGGTCAGGTGTGGAATTTTCCACTTATGATGTCATGTTGGCTCTCAAAAAATTTTGGATTTTGGAACATTTGGAATTTGGAATTTTATAATTAGAGATGCTCAACCTGCATTAATAACTGTAGCTGCATATTTAAAAAGCAGAGATCAAGTGGATATCTTGAAAAACATAATTTACCAAAATTGACACCAGAAGAAAGAGACAATCTATACAGCCCTAAATCTAGAATATACATTGAATCTTTTATTTAAGATTCCTAAAAGAAAACTCCAGGAGCAGATTTTTCTGTCTTAAAGTTTATCTAGAAATCACACCAAAATTACACAGTTTTAGAAACAGAAGAGAAAACAGTTCTGCTCATTTTTTTTTATAGTTTACAGTCTCCTTTAGAGCAAAATCTTAAAAAGGCTACAAAAAAGGGAATTACAGACAAAAGCCCCTCGTGTATACAGACACAAATACTTTAAATGAACTAGTGTAAGTCAAACCCAATAATATATTTGAAAAATCTAGTGTACCTTATGACCAAGTAGGCTGTATTCTAGAATGAGAAGTTGGATTAAAATTTCACAAAACTAATTCAATGTAATTGAACATATAAACAGAAAAAAGGCAAAAATACTACTATTTTAATTGATGCCAAAATCACATGAAAAAATTACATACTTATTCTTAATAAAACCCTTAGCAAACTACTAATGATAGGAAACTTTCTCAAGCAGATAAAGAACATTTGTGAAAAATCTACAAGCAACATATTAGTCCAGTTCTAGGCAGGAGACAAAATCTCCCATCAGGGAAATTTAATACAAAGAACAATTAATTTATAGAAGATTAAATGCAAAGAGGGGTAAAGAGAATTTAAAAAAAAAAAAAGAATGGCACACATATTGACCTGACATTACCTGGAGGTTCAGGCAGAGTACTCCAAGAAGAAAAAGGCAAAAGAGGATGCTTGCCTGGCTGAGACTCAGAGCTTGCTGAGGAGGGAGCATTTAGTGGTCCACTGGGCAGCAAAAATGCATGCTGAGGCTCAACACTCCACACAGTCCAGCAGGGAGTGCCAGCTAATGTCTGTGGCACCTTCTGGCAAGCTGCCCGATGGGGTGACAGCAAAACCATGGAGATGATTGTCACTGGACATCCTGCACAATGCTGAATGGCACATAATCAGAAGCAGAAATTAGTAAGAATGTCTCTTCCTCCTGCTGTGTCCATGCAGCACCCTCTACTGAGAAAGCTTAACATAGTGGCAGCTGGCAAATTCAACCTGTGTACAAGGTTTGGTTCCGGAATCACAAAGCAGAGGAAAGAAGAGTAGGTTTGGAACTGAAGGGCAATACGCTAATAAGTGGTACAAAAGACATTGTGGATGGTGATGACAGAATTCATTACATCCCACCTGTGTTCCTCACTTTTACCACTTCCGTGCAACATTGTACTGAAGGAGCTAGGCATTTCAATACAGCACCCGAAAGAAGAAGGCACAAAAGGGAAAGTTGAGCTGCCTCTCTTTGCAGGTGATATGGTTGCCTCCATAAAAATTTCTCATGGAATCTTTAAAACAACTACTAAAATTAACTGAATTTAGGAAGGTCAGAGAACACAGATTAATATTTTAAAAATCAGTTAAATCCAAAGTTTTTTATATGTCACATGAAATCAGGAAACACAAAAGAAAAAAATATAAATTAGACTTTTTCAAGACTAAAAAATGTTGTTAAATGTATACCATTAAAAGGATACATGTTGGTGGAAGAAATTACCTGTAATACATATTTCAGTCAAAGAACTCGAATCTGGAATATTTAGAAAGCTCTGATAACTCAAAGGGAAGACAAAAGTTACAGTAAAGTTGTGCAAAATATTTTAACAGATACTTCACCAAGGAAGATATTTGAATGATCAATCAGCACATAAAATACTAATATTATTGGTCATCAGGGAAATGCAAATTTAAATCACCATAAAATAACACTCTACATCCATTACAATGACGAAAACTAAAAAGGCTGAGTATGCCAAATATAGGCAAAGACATAGAACAACTAGAATTCATCCCTCAGGTGGGAATTTAAGATGGGACTACCAGATTAGAAAACATTTTAGCCACTTCTTCAAAAGTTTAACATAAAACATACTACCCACCCATTCCACTCTGGAATGTTTGACCACAGTAATTAAACTATTTTCCCCACAAAGACTTTTATGCAAATGATCAAAGGAGCTTTATTTCTAATAGCTAAAAACTGGGGGGTTGAGGGGGGAACAAATGTCTATTAGAGTGATAAACTAAATGTGGCATAGCTGTATATTGGAATTCTGCTTAACCATAAAAAATGTACCATTTTTATACGAAGAAATGTGGATGGATCTCAAAATCATTATTCTGAGTGAAAGAAGTTAGGTACATACAGATGTGTGTGTGTGTGTATATATATATATATTTCATATAATTTGGTATATATAACATTTTAGAAAAAGCAAACTAATTCATAGTGACAGAAAACAGTTCAGTGGTTTTCTGGCAACAAAGGGTAGAAAACAGGATGGATTACCAGGGGTCACAAGAAAAGTTTTGTGGGCGATAGAAATATTTGTTAGCTTGATGGTGGTGGTGTTTCACGGTTGTATGTAAATCTCATCCAATTTTATTTTGTCAATATATGCACTTTATTGGTTACTAAATATACCTTTAAATGTGAACAATTGTAGCTAAAGGACTCATTTATCAACCTAGTATTCAAAATGACTATCTCTAGCTCTTGTGTAAAGAAATCTATTATGTATCCAAGGTAAACTGGGCCCTCTGTATACCAAAATTCTAATTTAGGAAACCAAAATACCAGGTTTGCAGTAAAACTTGGCAAATCAACTACTGTTCCAAGAATGAGATGACCTTTATTTGTGTAAAGAGATTGATAACATATAAGTACACTTCTGGTAGATCAAACCATACCATTGCAACACAAGGTATAGTAGGGAAAGGGTTAGCTAGTCTATTGCAGAAGAATTATTTGAGCTCTTGTCAAATCTCTCCATTATCAAAAGAAAGTAACCGAAACCTAGAAAGACTCAACCTGTTTTGGGGCCAACTTCTTTGGATGCCTTTTCCAATCCTCTCTGGAATTACCAGCATATGGCACTGACAAGGCTGCAATTGTCAATCAACCTTCTAGATCAGAGGTTGCAAGCACTGCTACACAGGTGCATTGCCTTTGGCCTGCACTGGATTTTAAACATGAAGGGATTTCACATATTGAAGATTCTTTGCTGCTGATGAACAATGGACGATCCATGACATTGGACACAGCTCACATTTTTGCCTGGCGACAGTGGGCTGGTGCCCAGCAGCAGCTGCTCTGTTTACATGGGGCGTGATTCTCAAACTCACCAGAATGTATTTTACTATGGTCTGACACCTGCTCTGTTTCACTGATTCACACTCTCTGCCTGACTCCTGAGGGTATTCAAGTTTGTGACCCTAGTCAAGACCAGAAAGTGACCCACAAAGACCTCAAAGTCCACATGACACCCACCTCAGCCTTTCAAATTACATTCATTTCCATTCGGGGTGGTGGGCAGTGAAGGCACTGGCATTCTTTTTTAAAATTAAAGTGTGCTCCTCGTAGAGAATAGCAGTTATCGTAAGTTAACAACTCTTTGAATGGATGAGTCTATCATCACTTTATTCTTTATTCAATTTGCTTGTCGCTTATACCATGGAGATCATGAGGAAAAGGGAAGAATGACAGTCACATTTTAAAACAAAGTGTTCCTTAATTGGATGGGTCAAACTAGGATGCCACAGATGAGAAGAGAACCATGATGTGACCATACCAGGGAAAATATGAGGACGGGAATCTCGTATGGGAAGGAGATACAGAGACCCACAGGCCACCTCGTCTACACAGCACGTTCTCACCTTCTACTGTTTAAGCACAAGTCAGTGCTTAAACGCCAGTTAATTTTCCTTTACTGGATGTAGCTGAAAAGAGTGATGGAAGTTGAGGATGTCTTAAAAAGTCTCATTAGAGGGTCAAGTTTCAATGCAAAATGTAAATGATCCTTTCAACTTCCCCATGTAAGAAACATGCATTGCATTTTGAAGCAGTCGTCTCTTTGAGAGTGCCGTATTTTAATGAGTCTACATTTATGAGCACAATCATAGTAAACACTCTGAATGAATCCACTGTTGTAAAGTACATATGTTCCACTTCTTCCCTACCTGAACCATCTCTAGTCCAAAGTAGGATTTCCCTGCCTCCCCTGGGTCTCCTGTATGCACGAGCAAATACGAAGTCACAACATATCACGTGCATTTGCATTTTAGAAATATTTAATCTAAAAAAATGTGAAAACCCCTAAACCTAAGCAAGAAAATATAATGATTATGGTATCCATATCATATTCAAGACAGGCTCTTTGGAGAAAGAGTCTCATTCTGTCGCCTAGGATGGAGTGCGGAGTGCAGAGTGCAGTGGTGCGATCTCAGCTCATTCCAATTTCCGCCTCCTAAGTTCAAGACATTCTCATACCTGAGCCTCCCGAGTAGCTGGGACTACAGGTACACACCCCCATGCCTGGCTAATTGTTGTATTTTTAGTAGAGACGTGGTTTCACCATGTTGGCCAGGCTGGTCTCGAACTCCTGACCTCCATTGATCTGCCCGCCTTGGCCTCCCAAAGTGCTGGGATTATAGGAGTAAGCCACCATGCCCGGCCATGCTTGTTGTATTTTTGATGGGACTATTATGGACTTGTAAGAAGTGACATTATAATCGGAGAAAAACTGCCATGAAAGATTCATGTATAGACCTTGAGAAACTGAGACACTATCTCCTTTAGAAAGCTATTTTAGGAAGTTTTCAGGAGGCCAAGGTTTTCTTTAGCTCAATTTTCCTCTTTTGGCTGTGAGGATACAGCCTGCATGAAGCAATCCCTTGTGTTATTTCTGCTTCCTCTCTGATTCTCTCAAATTGAACATACACCCTGTTCATTGTGGGGACTGTTCCTTGAAGCTGGGAGCCAGCCACACCTTTTTTTTTTTTTTTTTTTTTTTTTAATGCTAGTGATTTCTAAAGGAAAAAGTAACAGATATTGGTTATAAAGTATATGGAAGGAAGTAGTAGTCCAACAATAGTTGTGACTCTGAACCTTCTGTTTGAGGGTTTAGTGTGAGATCAGCACAACATTTGAGCTTGGGAAGTTGTGCTGAAAATAATGTTGAGAGAAAGTTGTCTGATCTTAAAGCGGTTGTAAGAAGGAGGTGAACAAGAGCTAGACTCAGGGCATGGAGCCAAGGAAATGCAATCAGGGTCAGGACCGCAGGGGGAAGGGTGTGGGAGGGCAGGGCCCAGCTTGATTCTGAGGAAGCACTCTGCAGTAGGCTTCACTCCACCTCTTGCAAAGATGTCTCCCCATCCTGACCTAGCCTTCACTTCAAGGATGCCCCAAAGAGAAGATATGAAGGCTTTATTCACTTAGATCTCAAAACCTGAAGCCCTGTGCAGAGTTCTGAATTCTGTTCTAGTTAATAGTGCAGTTCTAAGATATAAGCAAGAACAATATAAGCAAGAAGAAAATCGAGTGAAATATTTGCCTTTTTGATTCTTTATTATTTTTAGTACATTCAAATATAAACAAAGTGCATCAGATTTCTCTGCAAAGGGATAGGCGAGTAGGTGAGTGTATTTATTGTGGTAAAGCAAGTAATTGCTTCATATTCTAAGTAATATCACATTCTTTTTTTAAATTTTACAAATTAAAAGTGAATAACTCACATATTTCATATACAGCATTCATTCTCTTTGAACTTATTAAGTAAACAACTACACATTTCAATATTTCAACTACTATTATGCAATGAAAACTCACTTGTTTCTTCTGAATGTTTAGCTACTCTAGGGGTTGAAAGGATAAATCAGCAATAGACTTTGCTGTCCAATCACTTAAAATGGGCAGGATGGGGGAAAGAAAAAAAAGTAAACCTTAAAAAGAAAAAAATCAATCACTCAACTTCAAACTTGATCATCCACATAAAAGCTCAGTTAAAATCTGAAAAATCTGGGAAATCTATTTATAGCTCTTTATTGCATATTAATATGGATGGTTTCCCACTAAGCTATTTCAACAAACTACTTCTGTGGATTTGATACCCAAAGAAAAAAGAACAGAAGTCAATTAATAATCTTACTGATTTTTGACACTTTGTGTCTTTTCTCAGAAACCATGGATTAAATAAAATAATTTTTTCATTTCCTTTTGAAAGACAATGTAAAATAATTACTAAAGTGATTTCTTCATGAAATTTGATTATGTCTACTACTTTGGAAAACTCACTTCCTTCCTGACAGGATGCCCAATGTCACCTCCCATTGCTGGTCACTCCAGCTGCTCTGGGATGCCCCAGCCTCTGCTGGCTGCCTCTGCCCCACAACAAAAATAACAGTTGCTCCCCTCAGCCAGTTCCAGCTTACTTCTTTAAGCTTGGGCCTCTGAATAGAAAAATAATGTAGGCAGACATAGGAACAGTATAGGAATAGTATAGACAATTCTAGATACTGCTATAAATAAAAGGTTTTCACCCTTGGCATTTCTGATACTGTATGGCAGACACTTCTTTGTCATGTGCACTGCAGGACACCATCTTGATTCTGAGGAAGCGCTCAGCTCAACAGGTATAATCCAGAGTTGATCAGCATCTCTGGATTATACCTGTCAGATTCTAAAAGCAACTATCTCCCCACTGTGACAATAAAAAAAAAAAGTCTCTAGATATTACCAATGTGCCCTGGGACATAAAATCACCCCCAGTGGAGAAAGGCTGATAGAAGCAAATACATACATATATATTATATATAATATATATACTTCTATGTGTGTGTGTGTATATATACATATATATATATATACACAGTATCAATTTTCAGCTGAATGATTTTTAAAATTTTTCTTGCAGTTCCTTTTTAAAATTTTCTTGTAGTTCTAAAAGTGCATCTTATAAATTAAGGAAACTAATTCGTGGTCTCTCATACCTACTATAGATATTTTAACTTAATTTGTCATTTGCCTTTTGAGTGTTAAGTTTTAGGAAGTCCAATTTTTCACTCATGTATATATATACTTTTATGTGTGTGTGTGTACATATAAATATATATACAGTATCAGTATATATACACACATAAAAGTATACACAGAGAGAGAGAGAGACATAGGATAGGCATAAACATAGATATAATGCAGCGTAAGAATTTCAAGGACAGAGAACGCACACAGGAAAAAGAAAATGTTAAAAAAAAAAAGTTCTCACACATGGCCTGCCAGGGACACTAAAATGGCCTTTTTCTGGATTAAGGCAGTATTTTTACCTTGGTTAAAATTACACTAGCTGGTGGGAAGCCCTCCGTGAGCCCTCAGGTGAGTTAGATACCCCTATATGAGCTTCCCATAGCCCCTACTGAAATCACGACAACGTGTTAAAATTATATCTAGATCAGGAACCTCTGAGCTCCCACCATCATCTAGAAATTCATTGATGGTGTTTTATTATGAGTTATTACACACCTTTTATTAAAAGAGAATAAAACCTTGGAAGAAACTGGACACTCTGATACTGTGTTTACTCTTAAATGAAAAATATATGTGAGAGATCTTGTCAGATCCACAAATAAAAACTCACTGTTTTTAATGGTAATTTTTATCATAGAGATACCATAATTTACTTAACTAGTGATAGTTATTGATAGTCTACATTTACATACTCAGACATCCTTGAATTTTCAAACATTATCAAAATGAAATAAAAAGCATTCCTTTACATATATTTTGTCATATTTGAATGTATATTTGTAGAATACATTCTTTGCTAGAATTTCTGAATGAAGAAGTTTGTACTTTGAGAAAAATTTCAAAATGTCTATACAAAAATGTTGCAGCAATTTAATATCCTACCAAGAGGACATGAAAACATGTTTTCATTATCCTCAAAAACTCTGTTACTAAAACGCTAAGGTGTGCCCTTTCAGAATGGTGAGCTATTATACTGCATTGTTTTAACTTGGTTCGAATATACTTACTGACACAAATGTATTGTATTTGGACTCCTTATGTATATTTAACATGCTTTTCAATTGAAGGATTATTTAAAATTTTCTTGTAGCTCTAGAAGTGCATCTTATAAATTAAGAAAAACAATTCTTAGTCTTTCATACCTATTAGAAATATTTTAACTTAGTCACTCGCCTTTTGAATGTTAAGTTTTAGGAAGTCCAATTTTTCACTCAGTTTTATATATGATTTCTAAAGTATGTGTCCTGTCTAGAAAGACACTCAGACAATATTTTAACATTTTTATTTTCCATATTAAGATTTACAATGGTGATCTAACATATTTATTTTGCTACAAACAGCAAAGACTAGATTTACTATTTTATAAAATAGTGTCAACATTCAGATTTTCATGACCAAATCAAGAAAATATCTTTGTCTGCTAATAATAGTGTCATATTGCAAACTATGTGGCTGTCTGCTTGTTATTCTGTTCCCTTTGTGTAAATCTGAATGCTTTTCCTTAGGCTTTAACTTTATAAGAGGAAGTATCCCAGGAAGCTCCTTCTCTCTAGCCAACTGTAATATTGGATACTTTTCCACACACCTATATTTATGAATGCCTAAAATACTTCTCTGCCCATATTAGTACGGTTTTGCTGTTTTAAAAACAAAAGCCAAGATGTGGAGGTGAACCATCCGTCTTTAGCTACCGTGAAACATACCACCACAGCATGAGGAGGTAGTGGGCAGAATTCACATGCCTGTCAAAACTTCCTCATAGTATTGCAAACATAATTATTATCTCTCTTACATGTTTTCTTATTTTATCACTAGAATTTCTAATTACTAGTCATTTTATCCTTTTTCTTAACAAATAAGAGCATAGCAAACACACACACACACACACACACACACTCACAGTTGTTGTCAACTAAGGCTGCATATTAATATCACTTAGGGAAGGAGAGAATTAGGTATATCCATGATGAGACCCCAATCTCACCCTTTAATCTCCGAATTAATTGGTCTTCTTCTCTCTAGACAACTGCAAATAGTCAAAAACAAAACAAAAACAAAAAAACTCAAACTTAACCAATAATGATTGAGCTTACCTAGGGTTCACTAATTTAAAGCATATGTTTACAAGAGCAATTTGAAAGATACATTGAGGAAAATTACATTTTATTTCATCATCCTAAAATCTGTCGGTAGAATAGTGACAAAATCACATAATAATGGGAACATTATAGGTTTATCTGAGTGGACCAAAGACCTCTGCTGTCCACCTCTGGTGCCCTCACTAAGGTACAATAACCTGTTGAACCAGGTTTCTAAGCATTGATGGGTTTCTGTGATCTGTCATCTGTGCTCCAGCTACGAAGTCACCTCTGTGTGACAAGCTCTTCCACTGCTACTTCCCTGGAACTATCCAGGCCCTGGTTCTGGGATCCTCCCTCACCCTGTGCTGGTCATATTTGCTGGTCACTGTCTCAGTCCTGACTGCACGGCTGTCCCAGTGCCATCGATAAGATGTCAAGACATGTGTGGTGTTCACATGAGGCTGGCGTCCCTATAAAAGCTTTGACAGTGGCTTCACCCTGTGATTATCAGAGTCTTAACCAGACATTAGTCACCAGCCAAGCTAAAAATAAAATGAAGGCCAGGTGCGGTGGCTCACACCTGTAATCCCAGCACTTTGGGAGGCCAAGGCGGGTGGATCATGAGGTCAGGATTTCGAGACCAGCCTGGCCAATATGGTGAAACCCTGTCTCTATTAAAAAATACAAAAATCAGCCAGGAGTGGTGGCATGTGCCTGTAGTCCCAGCTACTTGGGAGGCTGAGGCAGGAGAATCGCTGGAACCTGGGAGGCAGAGGTTGCAGTGAGCTGAGATCCTGCCACCACACTCCAGCCTGGGTGACAGAGCAAGTCTCAAAGAATAAAATAAAATAAAATGATACCTTGTTTTTTTGTTTGTTTGTTTTGTTTTGTTTTGTTTTATCGGTACATTGATCTGTGAATGGCTCCCTTAGGACCTTGTAGCAACTATGGAGACAGAAAAGCAGAATTTAGGCAATGCTAGGTCTCCAGTCTAATATGATCCTAATGTAATTGAGACCCTTTCTTTAGCCCTTATATATCTATAAGTTCTAAATATCACCAGATATATTTTATGTTAGGTAGGTTTTGTCATGGTGTGTAACCTAACTATCCACAATAAAATTGTTTTAAAAAATATTTAACGCATTCAAAAGCATTATTACAGTTTAAGAAAATTGGAAAACCTATTCTATTTTAACAACACTTATTCATGATTTTCTGATTTTAATGGCCCTATCACATTCACCTCTAACCTCTTCATTATCAGCATTGCAGAAAATTAGGGGTAATCTTGTTAAAGTTAGAAAGAGCGAGGAACTCGAGATAAATGCCAAAGCTATTTCCCTAGGCCTTGTATTTTACAATAATCATGAAATAATATATCCTGATTTTCTATATTGAGTGGTAAAATCTCCCTTCATAGATTCGCCTTTATTCACTTTCTGACTTTCTAAGGAGTTTCTCTTAGACCTTTGATATAACAATTGTATCACAGTTGGAAATAGATGTCAACCTCAATTGTTTCTGATTTGGGACAAGTAAATAAAACTTCAAATTTAGAAAACACATACCAATTATCAGTCACCACATGGGATGGTTGACGCATGTTCATTTAGGAGAGAGTTACATTAAGTCACGTTGGGTTCTGTGCACAGTGGCAAAGATGAGTTGCCCTGAATCAGGAATACTGTAATTCAAAATTGCCCCACGAACACTTATGGATGATTTGAAAGTCAAGATATCTTCCAGCACTTTAGGAGGCCAAGGCGGGCAGATCACCTGAGGTCAGGAGTTCCAGACCAGTCTGGCCAACATGGTGAAACCCCGTCTCTACTAAAAATACAAAAATTAGCCAGGTGTGGTGGTGCACGCCTGTAATCCCAGCTACTCGGGAGGCTGAGACAGAAGAACTGCTTAAACCCGAGAAGCGGAGGTTGCAGTGAGCCAAGATCGTACCATTGCACTCCAGCCTGGGTGACAAGAGTGAAACTCCATCACGGGGGTGGGGCAGGGTGGGGAAAAAGTCAAGACATCGGTAATCACAGGAGAAGACACATTCAGGGCACATTTCTTGGCCTCAGAGGATTATGTTCTATTAGACATCTGAATGTACAAAGATATACAAGCCCCAAGTCCCAGTGGGAGGTAACTTCAGGGCAGGTGTGAGTTCAAAGGAGCACAGGCTTCCAAGTGTAGTCGGTGGCCAGTGTTGCAGGAGTTCATGCACACACAGAAAATGTATGTGGGTTGTTGTTTGGAATGCCTAGAGAAGATTTCCTGAAATAAATATAACGTGCACTGGGTTTTGAAAGACGCATACTATTCAGACCGGTAGAGGGAGAAGCCAGGAATAACAGGACAACATTCTCTTGTAAGGTCAGGTCAAGGAGTAACCCACAGATCTGTGCAACTGAACAAGAAAACTTTTCAGGGGACAAACGGGAGGGACTGAAGGCCAGAATGCAGTTTGGAGTCCAATCATGGAGTTTCTTGAATTTCAGGGTCATGGGTACTAGAACTGTTTATGTTGCCGGAGATAGAAGCCAGGGCTAGGACAGCAGCAGATGTGTCAGTGTTCTGGAGCGGGGAACTTGGGGCAGGAAAGGATCCTGCATTGGTCTACCTAAATGCTCAGGACAGCCTGTGCCAGGACAGGAACCTTTGTAGGAACATTTACTATGAGGATCAAAACAGGTTGTGGTTAATGGAAAGATGTTTTTTTGTTTGCTTTTTTTTTTTTTTTTTTTTTTTTGACAGAGTCTCACTCTGTCACCCAGGCTGGACTGCAGTGGTGCGATCTCAGCTTACTGCAAGCTCCGCCTCCCCAGTTCACACCATTCTCCTGCCTCAGCCTCCCGAGTAGCTGGGACTACAGGCGCCCACCACCACACCCGGCTAATTTTTTTTTTTTGTATTTTTAGTAGAGACGGGGTTTCACCATGTTAGCCAGGATGGTCTCGATCTCCTGACCTCGTGATCCTCCAGCCTTGACCTCCCAAAGTGCTGGGATTACAGGTGTGAGCCACCCTGCCAGGTCTACTTGTTTTTTCTTTTGTTTTGTTTGAGATGAAGTCTACTCCTGTCACCCAGGCTGGAGTGCAGTGGCATGATCTGCACTCACTGCAACCTCCACTTCCCAGGTTCAAGTGATTCTCCTGCCTCAGCCTCCTGAGTAGCTGGACTTACAGATGCCTGCCACCATATCCAGCTAATTTTTTTGTATTTTTAGTAGAGACGGAGTTTCACCATATTGGCCAGGCTGGTCTCAAACTCCTGACCTCAGGTGATCCACCCACCTTAGCCTCCCAAAGTGCTGGGATTACAGGCATAAGCCACCATGCCCAGCCCAAGAGATGTTAAAAAATAAGCATTTTGGGATTTGGTGACTGCATGGTTGGACCTTGGTGGAGACTCCGAAGCAAGAGAAATTGCAGAGTCAATAAAGTTCAGCTGTTTAAAACAGCAACCACCTGACAGTTCATAAAAAAAAAAAAAAAGGAAGAGATGCTTTAATTCTAAATAACACAAAGATCAGATTTTTAATTTTGAATTTTGAGTCCAAATTTCTTCCATGTGCTCACCAAGAGAGGTCTCATTTCAGCTCTCAATATCCACATCATTAAAATTTAATTTATTGATGGGGGCACAAATCGTATATGTATTGTTGGTGTGTTTGTACTAAAGAAATAATCCAAGATGATAATATAAATGGTATATTAATTTTTTAACTCTAAATATTTTTACATATGTATATAAAACTATATTTCTGACTAAAGTTCCAGTTACAATGTAAGCATTAATAATTCCAAAGTATATATTCTGTTTTGTCAGCTGGGGATTAAATCTGCCTCTTAAGTTTATTTAGGAAAAAAAATTACAGTGGTTATGTGAAACAAATTTCTTGATACTAAAAATGCTACAGTTGTTTAACAGAATAACTGTTTTTGTATTTTAGTTAATGCACATTTTAAACTTCTAAAAATAGCTTTTGTGCAACAATAAAACAACAACACACCAAGACAGCTCTAAGTAATAACTTTTGTGACATCTCACTTGATCAGCAGCTCCTACATCAATCCTCCCACAAAAGTATCCTTCCTTTGAATTCTAGAGCTGCCTTAAGTGTAGCTAGTTAATTGCCTTTGAGAAATAAACACTGCTTCAAGGCATAATGGGAAACCAATAGCATCAGAGTGCTCCCTTTCCCAATTAATTAGAATTTGCTACTATTTTTAACTTCTTTCCCCACCAACTCATCCTGAACCTTGAAAGAGAAAACACCTCCTCATGTGTTTTCCCTGACAACATACCCATTCCAATTTCACATCTCTATTTATTTCACATCTTGTAATAGTAGAGACCCGTAACACTCAGTAGTCATTGGATGTTTTTCCGATTTGTATTACAGTACTCTAAACGGTTCCCAAAGAAATCACTCGGCACCCCTCGAACGTCTCCTCAAAACGGCATTCTACGTATGCGGATAGGAATAAGAAATATAAAATGCAATATCAAGATGAAAGCAACATCCTAACTCTAAGGACAAGAAACAAGTAGAAATATGACGTATTTTTCTCTATTTCAAACAAAAAATTGTCGGTAATTGAGTGATTCATATGAACCCAAGTAGTCTCTTTCTTATCAACCTCCCTCGCTTCCTCTACTAAAGATAACCCAGCAAGTAAAAGAAAAAAACATTGTGTTGTACATATAACTCACAATAAAGCTCTCTGAGGCACAGATATCAATTTATTTACTGTTCACTGAAGCTCCAAAATGAAATATGTTTCTAATTGTTCTAACTTAATATTTCCACTGTTGATCCTATTATAATACTGAAGATGGTAGGAATGTTGTTTTATATTTATTAACATAAAATGATCATAATAGTACCATAAGACCACAAGAGATAATACATTATTGAAAGACATACCTGTCAGTCAAATTAATATTACGACAGGTTTTCTACATATGAAAGAACTAGAGTAAATAAAAATATTGAGAGAAAGAAAATGGAAATATTTTTAAGAGTGCATATTTTTAACAAGCATTTTTTAACGGAAGGTAAAGTCATAATTTTAACGTAGAGTCACACACATTGGCATTTGAATAAAATGGATTGTCTAATTCTTTTCTCTATAACTCTGCAGTTTTTATTACAATTACAATATACTACTATACCCTAGTAGCATCAATAATTGAGAATTAAAAA
Source organism: Pongo pygmaeus (assembly GCF_028885625.2). Taxonomy (NCBI): domain Eukaryota; kingdom Metazoa; phylum Chordata; class Mammalia; order Primates; family Hominidae; genus Pongo; species Pongo pygmaeus. The sequence continues at coordinate 4,647,949 of NC_072380.2, forward strand.
AGTAACTAACTTTTAAAGAGCATAAATTATTTGAGAAAGCCTACATCAAATTAGCAAGTATTGTATATGTAGATACTTTGTTCAAATACTCACATGTAAGACCATAAATGTAATAAAAGGAGAGAGGAAAGCTTACCTAACTGGTTCAGAAAAGAGACGGCCATTCTACAATGTATGAAAGGTAAAAATGTTTCTAAAAACAGACAATAGACATTGTAGATGACTCAGAAAAAAACTAGGTATTGGAAAATGGGTGAAAAAATGCAAATAAAATATATTTGAAAATATATTAATGAATATATTTCATATTTAACATATTAGTTATGTACTATATATTGACATATTATAAACTAGATGTACACATAAAATTGTGTTTTGTGTAGAGATTTTTTCTCATCTCATAAAATAATAAATGAAGCATATGATTTTTGTGTGTATTACTGTTGGCATTAACATCAGTAATCTATATAAGTTCATCAATTTTGTTAAGAAAATGTGATTTCTTTGGAAGGGATATTCCTTCTTCCTTTGCCAAATTGAAAACAAAAAGTAGATATAGTTGTACAGGTATAATTTTTTCTTTTTGACAATTGAAAAAATATAATTTAAAATCATCCCAGGAAATGTTTTGCTTTCTTCATTGTAAAAACTATAGATCAAAAGAGAAAACCAATTATGAATAGATTGTACCATTATTGTCTAAACCATAAATTCTCCAAAGAATGCAATAGTCCTGAATGTTCTTACCTCACCCACCTCCTATGTTCCTTTCACTGAATATATTCTCTGACAACATAAGGGTTCATTTTGTTCTGATTAGCTGAATTGTACTCAAGAATTTATCTTTATTCTTTTTCTCTCAAACTCACAGTTGCTTAAAAACAATGGTGTATTATAATTTTATTTAAATTACCTTGACAACTCTGTTTCACAGATCTTGAACAATATGATATCTATAAACAAAGTCAGTGATAACTTTCAATAAAAATTTAAATTTTTAAGTACAGAAAAAGTATGCACAATTTGCCACAAGTTGATAGTCTTCAAGTTTTCTGTATAGTAACTGTATTTTTATTTTCTGATAATGAGAGGTGAAGCCAGCTGGACTTCCTGCATTGAGTGGGGGGGACTTGGAGAACTTTTCTGTCTTACAAGAGGATTGTAAAATGCACCAATCAGCACTCTGTAAAACACACAAATCAGCGCTCTGTAAAATGCACCAATCAGTGCTCTATAAAACACACCAATCAGCAGGATCCTAAAAGTAGTCAATCACAGGGAGGATTGAAAAAAGGGCATTCTGATAGGACAGAAATGGAACATGGGAGGGGACAAATAAGGGCATAAAAGCAGCCCAACGAGGCTGGGCTTCTCTTCCGTGCTGTGGAAACTTTGTTCTTTCGCTCTTGGCAGTAAACCTTGCTACCGCTAACTGTTTGTTTCCTTGCCATCTTTAAGAGCTGGAAAACTCACCCCATAGGTCTGTGGCTTCATTCTTGAAGTCAGCGAGGCCACGAACCCACCGGAAGGAACCAACTCCGGACACAATAATAAAATTTAAATATTCCAACTAGATATCAGAATCTGCATATTCAAACAGTGCTAACTAAACTGTAATATAAAAAGTTGATACCTTACCTCACTTTTAAATTCCCTTGTTGAGGCTGTCCATCGTAAACCGATAAAATATCAAAATCTTCTTCAAGAGCAAAGGTATGGAAGGACAACTGTATCCTATTGCGCTCGCCCGTGATGATGATCCAGGTGCAGTTGGCATAGTTTGGATACCCGTGAGGAAACCCTGGGCTCTCAATAGTGCCATTGGGACCCTGGACTAAGCCTCCACAGTTCTGACCTGGAAGAGAAAACACACACAAAAAAGCATATTATTCTGGCCATCTTTAATCTGTGATTTAAAAAATTTCTAAACACTTTAGCCAATTTTTATAACATTTTATAATTCTTGCACAAATATTGAAGGACAAATAAAGTGTTCTGCAGTGCTGAAAGATAGAGAACAACAACAAATTAAAAGGAAAGAAAATATGCAACATTTTGTAACTCATATTAGAAGTTTAGGGAAATTCTTTTTCCTGTCATTTTTAAATACAGCCTCATCAATATCAAATTTCAATTCATGGGGGAACAAATTTGGTGCCAACTATCTACATAGTATCATGCTTAAAACACTCCACCCTAAATTCTTTGTTGGTGGAAACTAAGCTACAGAAAAATAAACATTATAAAACTATATACATACACACCTGTTCACATAGCCACATAACTGCAATATGTGGTAATAAGAATAGTTAGAAAAAAACATGGTCAATACGCCAGTGATTGATCTGTGCCTGTGCTGGCAAATGTCTTACTGGGCAGAAGAATAACACACGCACAAAGGAAGCTTATCAAGTTGAAAATAAAAGGCATAAAACAAGGTAAATTAAATGACGCTCAAATGAAAGAGCAGCTCAGCAAAATGAGGACTGTAACAACATCCTCACTATTGATGTCTACCCGTTCACACAGGCAGGACTTAAGAGGTGGAGGAGAAAGGAAAGTGCACCACAAAATGAAAAGACCAATTAAAGAAAAGGCTCAGAGTTCCAATGAGTAGTAAGTAAGCAGTAAGTGATTTAGCTTAGTCCCTAAGCAGGAATGCAGGACATACCACCTTTTACTCAGCCCTCCCTTAAGAACGTCCCTTTGGCAGGTGGAATTGGGATTACCCTGAGGGTTTAGGATTGACATGACAATGGGAAATGATGAGGGCTGAAGGGCAATTGAGTGCCACAAAGCCACCTTCAAGCCACTGAGCAGTGTCTGAGGAACTGATTTCACTCTGCCTCTGCCTCCGAAGATTTTGTGTTATTGATTCTAACAAAGCACTTCTCAGATGATTCCCAGACTTCTGGAGTAGTTCCAAAGAACCGAACCCTTGAGTAAATTGCAGGCCCCAGGCTTCCTGCAAGAACCAAGCGCTGAAAGAACAGCTCTGGGAGATTAGTAACAGCTGCACACCTGACCCACCTATTTTGTTTTTACCACTAGACAAACCGAAATGCCTGCCTCCTCAACCTCACCGATATATTTCATTTCCGCTACTCCTGCTTTTCATCCACCTGCTTTGCACGGTGATTCCCTACTTGCCTGTTTCAGCCCTTCCCCTTCCCATGTTGCTTCCCACATACAAGCTTTCCGCGCCATGCTGATTTGGTCCCTGTGGTTGGTTTTTTTTTTTTTTTTTTTTTTGGTCTGTTCAGTCACCTGTAACAGTCTGCCTGTGATGGCCATGCCTGGGCCAATCCAACTGAAGCAAGAGGACCCAAAGCTGAGAACGGGTAGACAGATCGTTGGAAGTGTGCTCTCATAAACACACTCTGCTCATGTACCCTGTAAATATTACTATCCTGTAAGGGAACAGGTTAACCCTCTCAAACCCTTCCAACATTTCGTTTGTCTGAGGTTAGTTGTTAAGCAGCTCACAAAAACTGTCTATGTTTCTTACCTTCTTAATATGCCCGTTTCCCACTAATGTGCTTTAAATGTATTTAAATGTTTTGACACTAAAAATATTGAGAAAGTTTTGAAGGGACCTGGGTGTACTCAGATTGTGGCATGTAGTGTAAGTACTTGAATACAAGTATTGTCTCAGCTTTTATTGTTAAAGTACAAACAGAAAATTATTTTCAGCTGCATTTTATAATTAAAAAGCATTTTACAACAGTAGACCTCAGTGAGCTCAAATCGTTCACAGTAATATTATCAAATGCTTGTGGGAGTTGGGTAAATCTTAATAAAAAGATTTAATGAAAGGGATTTATGAGTTTAAAACCAGAGAACTAATAAGAAGCCCATTTTCCACTAAATTTAAGTCTAACAATAACACTGTAACAAGTAAATATTAAAGCTGTGGGGTTTTGAAAGGTCTTTAAAGAAAATGGCTTTTCTGCTTTATGAGTAATTCTTGCCTAATAGTAAACCAAAAAAAGTGAAGACTTGATTATAAATTGGAAAAAAGAAAAATTAGTTCAACAGAAAAACGTCAACTGGAAAGTAGTTACTATTATAGACCCATCAGGTTGAATCAGATTAACAGATATTAAGATTTCCTCAAGGAATAACATTTAGGCTGCATTTAGGGTACCAATCAGTACAGTGCATGTTGCTGAATGAGTCACATTTAATCCATTCATTGACATTCCATAGCCCCGGTTAGAAATTTTGGGAACTGCTCATAAGTTCTCGGCACAGTGAGTATCATCCTTGGCTGTCCAATGTAAACAACCAAGAAGTTTTTAAAGTATCTATGCCTAAGATAGAATCGGATGTATTTGGTCTGCAACTTAATACTGCATCTTATTATAAAGCCACAGTAATTAAAGCAGTGTTTGATTGGTGTAAGCCTAAATAGCAAGTGGAACAGAATAGAAAACCATAAAACCCACAAAGATATAGAATCTAGATTTAAAGCTAATATGGTACCCCTCTTTTCTCTTGGATCTTATACTCTAATGGGTCCTTACCTACTATAGAGTATGCACAAATATTCTATACATGTTTTCTTTTTAAACGATGTACATCTAAGCTTGATGTAAATGCTGTTCTTAAGTACAGCTTCAAACAAGTGGATTATTTTAATTGAATATTTTTAATGGACAAACTTTTAAATGCTACAAACAATCATATTTCAACATGTTGTTTAACGTGAATCCCTTGTAAGTACCTTTGTAATTTGTATTTCTTCAGGGCAATAAAATAATCTGAAGTTTCTGTGATAATTGTAATGTTTTAGTTAAAATTCAGTTGTTATTTTACAGGGATTGAAACCTTAATTATTGCTTAAAAAAAAAAGTCGAATGGTCTTCTTCCTCCATAAACTGATACTGGAAGTCACTTTGAAATAAAATATCAATATCAATGGCAATATCAACGGTAAAAGAAGTATATGTGTGTGTGTATATTTTTCCCAGTGATACTGAAGTTTGATTTCAATTTCAATTTTGATTTCAATTTCATATATATATGAACACACTCTGTGATGTATATTTTTGTACACATGCAATTACACGTATACCAAAATACACATCTGCAATTGCATGGATACCAAAATACACATCACAGAGAAACATACATGCAACACTGTGCATACAGATGTTTTTGCCGCTATAATTCAAACAAACTTCCAAGAGAAAACCTGAACACATGCCATAATTTTAAGCAACTGAAATCTAAATCATCTGGCACTGAAATAATAACATACAAAACATCTGGCTCCTATCTAAAGTAATCAGCAGAATGTTAGATATAGAAGAATCACAGAGTTAATTTTTTTGCAGATATCTACTCCTTAGATAGGTCCTTAATACCACGACCTTACATACACAGAGTTAACTTCAGTCATTTTTAAATTCTGTCTTATACTGTTGGACTGAGGTTCTGTTTTCAAACTACATTTTCACATATAATCTTTGTTGACCATGAAAATAGCCACACATCATGATTTTACAAGGATGGAAGAACAAGTGAAAATGAAGTAAGTTGTCCAAAGTCTTCCGGGAATGAATCAAGGTCTTCTGACACCAAAGTCTAGAGCCGTCCCAACAAACCCAGTTACATCTCCACGAACAAACACAGCAGACAACCCAGTACATTACAGACCTCAAGTATGGTGATCAAATCATAATGTATGTCACAATAAATACCTTAGATTACAAAATAAAATGGTGAGTAAATACAGACATTTGGAAAATCTAGATATGTAGAGACTCTAACTTCTGCCCTTCTTTAAAACTAATCAATGTCCACTGAAGGAAAAAAAAGTGAAAGTATTAAGTAGCATTTAGAGACATAAACATCACTCATAGTCTGATTACCAAAGATAATTATTGCTAACATTTTGCTGAACACGTTTCTGATCTACACTTAATGTTGCCATACTACCTGGCATGCAAGATGTGAACAATTTGGATTTGGATTAAATACTTGCCAGTCCTGCAGGAACCAGCAAGAACTGACCTAGGAAGTGTCTTGCTTTGAAGGGGACCTTGTCAGCCTGTAGGTGCTACTCTCTGTCCCGTGAAGGTCCAGGTCTGCAAGATGGGCAACTGCTCGGCAAGGAGCCTACAGGACGACTTGCCCTGGGCCCCGTTGAGCCATGGAGCTGATGGTTGGTTATACAGCAGTGCCCCTCTTGGAAGCCGGAAAACACATTCCAGTAAAGGCAGGGCTCACTGTGTCCTGTGACAATTTTCTACTTTGAAAGCCTGTCTCAGAAACACCCAGCTTAGAAAATGGCCCCGTGCCCTCATCATTTCTGAGATGAACTAACCCCTCCACTCCGAACACCCCCCACAGTCGGTTGGCTCCTCTCCCGGGCTCTTGCTCTGTAATTTGTGCTGCTGTACAGCAATGGCACATACTTTTCCTAGAAGGTAGCAGCTGAGATGATTCATCTGTGATCCAAACTGATTCACTGTGAGCATTTGAGGAGTGAAGGTATCATAAACAAACACCTTCCTAGATTCTACACCTGGATGAAACTGTGCTGTTTCTCTCAATTCTGGGCTGGGTGGGCATTCTCAGAAAGTAGTAGAGGTGGACATAATATTTAAAAACTGGTGTGCCAAATATGTTGTACTACCTCACTTAATTCGTGCACAGCCTTTGAAGTGGGGTGTGGCTTAGCCTTTGCTTTGCTAGCTGTGAAAATAAATACTTGGATAATGCTTTATGATGAGGGAATGGTGTTGCTATTCAAAACCTCTGAGAGCAAATGTTTGGCCATCAGAGATATTTTGACATGTAATTGGGTTTAGGGACTTAGAAAGATGTGGACTATACTGTTCTGTATGTGGAGACAACCATGCAGGGAAATGATACACTGTAGCAAATTCTACAAACGAGGAAACGAGTCATTTGAGAAATGATAGACAGGGCTGCGGAGGAACAGTCTGGAGATGAAAAGACTTGGGAATGTATAATTGTCTCCAACTCTGGGGCCTGGTATCATTTGAAAGAGTATATAGATTTGTGTGTAAATAGAGTCCGGGCAGAAGGTATATTATCATCTGAACAGTATGTCTCATTGGAGATAAATATGAAAAACAGCCTTTGTGGTTTTTATCCCGTTTGCAACAAGCCCAGATCACCACACTGGCTCATTTTTAAAACAACATCACTGGTGGAAAAATAAACCTTACATATTTATTACACTCAGTGGCAGTGTCGATCCTTTTACTATATCCATTTTGTGAAAAATGACAATTTATGGTTTTCATGTCTATATAAATTACTGTGTAAATGAGAATTTGATTACTTTCTGACAGGCAGATTTTTGACCTCCAAAGCATCTTTCATTTTTGACATTTTTGTGGTCAAATTATATTGTACACCTGTTGGCTTTTCTGCAAGACTAAACATTGCCTTACTCCTACTGGACGTAGCTATCAAGCAACTCTCAAGTAGAAAACATAAAATAAAGAAAAAATAAAATAAAATAAAATGGTCCATTGTGATCGTCAATGAATTTTTTTCTTTAAGAGCTAAGGAGTATGACAGACTTCTAAGTGCCTCTGGAATTTGAAATAGTGAGAGGCCTCAGATTTCAATGAAGGAAGTGAAGTTTCCCTGATCAGATAAGCACTGTTTGAAACGGTAAACAAATCAATTATGCATTAAATTCTGCATTATCTTCTACAGTTTCATGGGTTATTCCAGGGTCTGCATTATGGGGAAAATAATTAATTGTGGAAGGACCATGATTTAAAGTGCCCTTCCGGGGGCTTCAATTGAGGGTTTTCAAAATTAAAGTCTTCAGGCATTTTGCAGGAACACCATGCCCTGCAGGAAGCTTTGAAAGCGTGATGATTCTCAGAGCACCCGGAGGGACTGACATCAGCCACTCTCGCTCAACGCCTTAGGGTACTTGGTTGGGTTTTAATCCCAAACACTTATGGGAGATTACTCACTCCATGAGCAAAGAAGAAAAGTAAAAAAGCCAGAGGCAGCTTGCCTGAAAGAGAGCCAAGGAATCAGTTTCTCACTGTGGAATCTTTGCCCATGAGCAAGACCTTGAAGGGAGCTCTTACACCGAAAATGAACCAGGAGTACCCGGTTTGTATCGCTCCAAAAGGAAAAGGGAGGTTTTCACTGGTGAGTGTCACTTCTTTCCCTTCCTTGAACACACCACGCTTATTCCCACCCCAGGCCCTTTGCACATGTGGGTCCAGCTACCTGAAATGAGCTTTGCCCAGATTTTTTCATTGAGACCTCATGCAGGTCTCAATACAGTATACTCTTTCGAGACCTCATGCAGGTCTCAATACAGTATACTCTTTCCAGACACTCATACCTCAATCAGCAACATTCTTCCAACATTACATACTACGCTTTGCTCTATTTTTTTTGAAACAGAGTCTCTCTCTCACCAGGCTAGAGTACAGTGGTGCTATGTTAGCTCACTGCAACCTCCACCTCCCAGGTTCAAGCAATCCTCTGGCCTAAACCTCCAGAGTACCTGGGATTACAGGCGTGCACCACCACACCTGACTGATATTTGTATTTTTAGTAGAGACAGGGTTGTTCACCATGTTGGCCAGGCTGTCACAAACTTCTGACCTCAGGTGATGGGCTCGCCTCAGCCTCCCAAAGTACTGGAATTACAGGTGTGAGCCACCATGCCTCGCCCCTACACTATTTTATTCCCTTATAGCATTTATAACTTTGTGAAAATATCCTATTTACTTGCTTACTCATTTATGATCTGTTTCTATACTAAAATGTAAACCTTCCAAGAGTGAAGATAATGACTGGCTTGTTTATATGCCCATTTCTAGAATAGTGTTTGCTACTTGACATTCAATTATTGAAGCCTGTGGGTGAGTTTGAGTGCATGTGTGGGAGATAGAGGTGGTGGGACAAATTAAATCTATGTGCACACTCATAGGGAAGCAGGGAAAGCAGCAGTCCTTGAAAGAACTATAAATCTATATTCTGGTTAATGATTACTTAAAACATTAGGATGCAGATGATATTTTAATTCCAAAAGCAGAGTTGCTATTCTCTCAATCCTGTTCAGCAGCCTGATTGTCAAAAGCTCCTTAGATTAAATATTCCCTGCTTTATGGGAAGCTAATTTTTCTCCTACATGCTGTTCCTATGGACGTTGGCATCTCTGCTTTTTCCTTCTAGACAGGGTTCATCATTCTGGGCAAGGCAAGGCTGCCATGAGTCAGAACTGGAACCTCATGGATATGATGTCAATGTTGTTCCCTTTGTTATTGCCCCCAGGGGAGGCAACTTTAGTTAACTCCAGCAATGTAATGTTTTCACCTACTGAGAAATTGTTGCATTAATGGTAATAAAGTCATTCAACGTCTACCCACTCTGAAAAGACAAATTGCCAAGATGGCAGGCATAGTGCAGGGGCCAAAAAAAAAAAAAAAAAAATCAAGCAAAGCACTGGGCTTCAGATCAAACAAATCTAAAATATGATTAATTTCCTGCATGGAGCATTAAGCATTGAACACGTTGCCTCATGGATATGAGCCCCAGTTTCCACAGGTGCGGGATGAGGAGGCTGCCCATTTTGCAAAGTAATTGTAGACTGGCGAAAAGGTATGTTGAAAGTAGGAAGCAGGGGTAGACAGAGGAAAGAGAAAAGATGATTTTTGTCATTTTTACAAAGGAATATTTAGCTAGAGGGCCTCCTAATTGCAAGAGAATTTTACGTGAAAGATGATGAGTGGAATTTGCCCTGTGCCTGCCTTTATCCTGTTGTCCTTTAGATTCTGGGACACATCGTTTTTCACGGGGAGCCTTCATGGCACCCCACGCCTGCATGTGCTCCTCCTCTCACAACATTGTACTTCAAATATGAGGATTTCAAGGCCATGTAACACGGCTTTAGAGATTCTGAGTGATAAAGTCGGTTATAATCCTAAGCCAATCAAATCAAAAAACAACAACAAGCGCTGTTTTATTCATGATTCCCAGATCTCACATTGATGTTTTGGAAATAAGTGATTTTTTTGCCTGAAACAGGTGACAATCTAAACCTGAGTCTTCGCTTCAGAGACTTGGAGTTTATATTTCAATAATGCAAGTTATTCTGAAGTCAATGCTACTTTTCTTATAGAAACATACCACACATTGCCAGTGGAGAGAATTCTCTTCCTCTATACATGGTAGAACTAATCTTTTTATTATATTTATTTTCTTCTTAGAACTAATAATTAGTTGTATGTCAGATATTTATTTATCTCTTAATGAAATTCCTGGTGATGACACATCATCTTGGGTCAGTAGGATTGAGTCGTTCCTTACGTTTGAAATCATGCTATGTATTACTATTGCTGTAATACGGGAGAAGCCACAAGCTCCAGTGTCTCAAGGCTGTGGCAGTGAATGAATGTAGTAAAATGTTTCCCTAAGTAGTGCATTTAAAATCTGAGATGTTAATTGATGTAGCTTAATTGGGATACTATAGGATCAATTCAGCATTACTCACTAAAAAAGGTATAAAACTACCAGTTGCCTGATTCCTGGGTGTTTGGATATACAAATTCTTTCTGTGTAGATATATGAGTGCCATAGTTGTCTTTCCTAAACAATGAAGAATGATTTCTGGGTCAACAAGGCATATTTTAAAATTGTAATACCATGCTCTATTTTAATGCTTAGTAGAGTTTACCTCCAAAGAGAAATTGAAATGTTAAAAAGTCATACTGAAACCCCTAGATCTATGATTATACCTGAAGCTTGAAGCTAATACAAGCTCTCTGAGAGGACAGACAGTAAAGAAGAATATAATGAGGGTTTTTTGTTATGAAAATTATACAGATATGGAGACCTGAATCATGACAAATTATGAGAAGATTTTTTTAACCTCATCAAAATTAGTAAACACATTTTTAAAAAGAGATATAAATGTCCAACACATTTTCTCTCTCCCAGGATGTGGACCTAGTCATAGATTAACAGCCAAGGTGCCGACATGGCCCTCCTCTAGGCCATCCAAAGTGAGGCCAAGATGGCAGCAAAGTCGATTCTTAAGGGGTGTTTTATAAGTTTAATATGAAGGAACTGATCTCCAACAAGCCAGATTTAAATGCATAAAAATCACAAATGGGTTCATATCCACCTCTTTGGACAAATAGGCCACTGGGCCATAGGTAACTTCCAGAGTGTTTCTGGCGCCAGTTTGCTGTTTCTTAATTTCTTCTAAAAAAAAATCCAGGATACATGTGCAGAAACTGCAGGTTTGTTACATAGGTATACATGTCCGTGGTGGTTTGTTACACAGATTCGTGTGTGCCACAGTGCTGTTAGATAGGTACGCGTGTGCCACGGTGGTCTGTTGCATAGGTACGCGTGTGCCACGGTGGTCTGTTGCATAGGTACGCGTGTGCCACGGTGGTCTGTTGCATAGGTACGCGTGTGCCATGGTTGTTAGCTGTACCTATTGACCTGTCCTCTAAGTTCCCTCCCCTCACCCCCCACCCCCCAACAGGTCCTGGTGTGTGTTGTTCCCCTCTCTGTATCCATGTGTTCTCATTGTTCAACTCCCACTTGTAAGTGAGAATATGTGGTGTTTGGTTTTCTGTTCCTGTGTTGGTTTGCTGAGGATGAAGCTTCCCGCTTCATCCATGTCCCTGCAAAGGACATGATCTCATTCCTTTTTTATGGCTGCATAGTATTCTATGGTGTATATGTACTGGATTTTCTTTTTCCAGTCTATCACTGATGGGTATTTGGGTTGGTTCCAAGTCTTTGCCATTGAAAATAGTACTGCAGTAAACATACATGTGCATATGTCTTTATAGTAGAACGATTTATATTCCTTTGGGTATGTACCCAGTAATGGGATTGCTGGTCAAATGGTATTTTTGGTTCTAGATACTTGAGGAATCACCATGCTGTCTTCCTCAGTTGTTGAACTAATTTCCATTCCCACCAACAGTGGAAAAGTGTTTCTACTTCTCCACAGCCTCACAAGCATCTACTGTTTCCTTACTTTTTCATAATCGCCATTCTGACTGGCATGAGATGGTATCTCACTGTGGTTTTGATTTGCATTTCTCTGATTATCAGTGATGTTGAGCTTTCTTTTATATGTTTGTTGGTCACATAAATGTCTTCTTTTGAGAAGTGTCTGTTCATATCCTTTGCCCACTTTTTGATGGGGTTGTTTTTTCTTGTTAATTTCTTTTAGTTTATTGTTTATCTTGTTCCTACTTCCCTACCTGTGAGTCACTTCGGAGATAATGACAGGATCCATATTCTCTATGATCTACAGGATTGTCATTCACCAAGCGGCCCCTAATGGTGCCTCAGCCATGAGTCTTGGGGCTCAGTTCACACCACGAGGGCATGAAATAGATCTTCTTCACATACACACCACGCATGCATGCACACTTGCTAACACACACACACACACACACGCCTGCTTTCTCCCTCTCTTAGGGAAATGATGTTATAACTCATATTTGGGTTTAGTGTCTATCTGCAAAGAAAATGTGATTTTTTGCACAGTGGATGCATGGATAAAATCATGATGCATATCACCATTTACATTGCTCATTTCACAGACAACCATGTTTCATCTTTTAGGGGATTTTTGACATTTGCAATTGTGCTTTTCCTCAGCGTCTTTGTGAATTTAGGAAGAGAAATTGTGGGGATGAGGGCTACTCCATTATGTTGGAGTTGAGACATTAGATGCCAGCTGATGCCACCCCACCTGTTGTCTGGTAAATGTGTGTTCATAGTTGGTCAGGAGGTATGCACACACACCACAGTAACAACGTCACAAGGGATAAGAGTGTGCTTCCGCATATACCTAAATCAATTTCAGTCTTCAATGAATCTAGCACTTCCTTAGAACTGGCGTCTAGTATCCTAGAGCCCTGGAGTAGTGCCTTCCATAAACATATCTACACTGCAGTTATACATTCTCTTTGGCTGAGAAACTCTTCTTGTAGGCTTCAATTGGTATATTTGCCAAGGTGCTCGAAATAAGTGAGTCATCATTGATGCACCTGTCATTATATGATCTAATCTTCTCAATAAGATAGTAATGTTCTAGACTGGCAGCCATGAAGGCAGATATCTTTATTATAATCTACTGACTGCTATATTCCAAGTGCCAAGCACAGTGCCCAGTGCACAGTAAACATTTGGTCTATGGAAGCAAAGGAGCTGGAGTGACTGTTGTACCTGATAAGGGATCTTATTACTACCTACAGTAATGATTGTGAACATTGATAGAATACCTATTATAAGGCAAATAGTTTCCATATTTTAATCATCACAAATGATCTTGAAAGATAGGCATTATCATTCCTATTTCACTGATGAGAAAAACTAAAGAATTTGAGTGATTTTTTCCAAAACCACATATACAAAGCAAAGAAACGAGGGGTGTAAACCCACATTAGTAGGACTTTGACCCCCGTGCTCATGCTATCCTGACACAATTTAGAAATGATATATTTTTTTCTGTCATTTTCTGAAAAAAAATGTGTCTACAAATTCCACTACAAAAGCAAAGGCCAATTTTTGAATTTTAAGAACTCTTCTACTCCTCTTTATAAGAAGCCATGAAACTACGTTAATTGGAAAAAAAATAAATCTTTTTTGTGTATCTGAGCCGAAGGCTACATTCTGTTTCTCTGTCTCTATTTGTGTGGGCATTTCAGAAAGTAATAATGATGTTTATCTTTACAGTTTCATTTCATAAGTAACTATTCTGACCTGATACTACTATATGAGTTATGCCTTTAACAAATAAAAGAGGTTCGGGATTTCAATAATATTTGCAGGTGTATGACTGGGGGCACAACTTCACAGAATGTCATTCACACAGATGACACAGCTACCTTGAACATAAGATTATCGAGAACTTGATTGATATTAGCATTTATCATGTCTGGGATGAGATAGCTTTACGTGTGAATATGTAGAAGACACTAAATAGTCATAAAAATATCAATGAAAACAACAGCTCCCTTAATGGATTTGCCACTGTGATTGATCTTCAGCTAAATTTCTACATCCATTTTTATGGCCTTTCAACTTTTAACTTGCTCCTAAGCTGTGGGCAAGAAATCAAAGCCCTGGCTTCTGCCTCTTATTTTAGCTTGGTTTTGTGATGTTTCTGAAGAAACAATGCATGATATTGAAATTCCATGGAGGATTCGGATTTGCCGTACAAAGTATTTTGGCAAAAAGGAAGTGACAGACTTTCAAGTCTGTGGCCTTGAGTTTAAAAAGAAAAGATGCAGCTTGTAGTTGATTCTGTGTGTGATTTTATTTTACTGATTTCTAATTAGAGATTTGAGAGCAGAAAATATATTTTTTTCCTATTTAAGCATGGTTATTCAGTTTCATCTAGATTCTATTCTTCTTTATTTTACCCAAGTTTTGCTTCCAAGGTTGTGGAGTAGAAAGGAGAAAAATAGCTTGTTGCCTAGATAAAGTATGTGAACAGAAGTGTTGATCTATTTGGCAGGATAATACTAATCTTATTTGCCTTGCTTTAACCATTACAAATGAACCAGAAGCTGGTACTCATAAGTTAAATATTTATAACAAGAAGAAATATGGACTGAGAGACAAGGGACCATTTGCAATGTTCACTGATCAAAGCTTTACAAAGGATCAAAACTTTTAGATCTAGTGCAGATGTCTCAGGAAATATAACACGATGCCAAGCGAATGGCAGCAAAAAGCTGAGGCTAAAATGAGTACAATAGCTTCAACTGAGAAAAAAATGAAATTATTGTACCAAATTCCCTAATATCAGATGTCTATAAACTTAAGAATATTGAATACCTGGCAAACAGCAAGAGGACAGTTTTATAAATAATAAAAAGCATTTGTTTAATGATCAAATGTTAAAGATTTGGTATTTCCAGAAAAAACAAGTGTTGACAAAATCAACCTTTAATAGCGTTGAATATTCAAGTAGATCAACTCAAGCAGCACATTCCTCCACTGCTGTGCTGTTTCTCGGGTCTTCAGCTGGCATCATTTCTAATTTTTTTCACTGTAGCTTGATTATAGTCATATACTGGTGGGGGGAGGAATTGAACAAACACAAGTGGATCACAGAAGAAAAATTAAAGTTTACTGTTTTCTCTAATCAGAGTCATAATTTACTATTTTACTTAAGAACAAAACTATTCCTTAATATCCAGCTGTAAAAAGAGGTCCACATGGTTAATATTCTCATAAGATTCTTACACATCTTCTGGGAAAATTCTGTTTCAATTTCTGCCAGGTATATGATGATCTTCTGTCATTATTATTTCAACAGGACACTCTAATTTACACGTCTTTAGATTTCAACACACATACCTACTCCCCATCTGTATTTAATAGGCAAGCTGTATGATTATTAGGGGTGACCCAATTTGATTTACTGAACCAAACAGAGAGCTCATTGGAATTAAAGGACTCGTGTCTTATAAAGAACTCTGGCCTGCAAGTTACGGGGAGACATTAGATTATCTTTCATGTGCTAGTATGATTTAGAGACCTGATAGTGAGAACTTTAACTCAATCCTCTGGGCCTAGCTCCCTAGATCATAATTAAAGGAGACTCAATTAGAAAAATCTCTAAGTCTCAAGTTTCCTCTAAGATACATACGAGCCATGATTGAGTCAGGAAGAACTTGAATTGTCAAATCTTTAACACAATGTTTTCCAATTAAATTAATAATAAAGGAGATTAGGAGAGGCAGAGGAAGAAGCAATAAATTCGATTCCCAATTATAAAGCATTGAGGGATTGCATTAAATAGGAGTCTTCAAAAGAACCATAAAAATCAAAGGATGGGATTGGGGAAAATGAGGTCAGAATAGAAATCCAGTCTCATTTATACTTCCAGACCAGGAAGAACTGTGAAGAGACATTTGACATTTCTCGTTAGTCTAATATATTAGCATTAGTGAAGGTCTTTTGAAACAAACATATGAGACTTCCATTCTGACTTTTTGTCTGTTTCATTCTGCTTTGGGAGGAAGTGGGAATTTCCATTTAAAGAGACAAGCAGGGTCAGTGCATGCAGCCTACCAGAAAGAACCACTATGCCTAGCCTGCCGAGACAGATTCGCCTCATGTCGTGGCTGCACCTGTGATCCCAGCTACTCAGCAGGTTGAGGCAGGAGAATCGCTTGAACCCGGGAGGCGGAAGTTGCAGTGGGCCGAGATCAAGCCATTGCACTCCAGCCTGGTGACAGGGTGAGACTCCGTCTCAAAAAAAACAAAAAAGACAGATTCGCCACAGCTTCAGCCATCAGGGCAATCCCAAGCGCAGTGACAAGGTCTAGAGCAGAAGTCTCCAGGGTTTTTGGCACCAGGGCGGTTTTGTGGAAGACAATTTTTCCATGAAGGGTGTAGGGATGGTTTTGGGGCATTAGATTCTCATAAAGAGTGCACAAACTAGATCCCTTGTGTGCACAGTTCACAATAGGGTTCATGCTCCTGTGAGAATCAACGCGCTGCTGCTGATGTGGACGGGTGGAGTTCAGGTGGTAATGTGAGTGATAGGGAGTGGCTGTAAATACAAGCAAAGCTGCACTTGCTCACCTCCTTCTGTGTGGTCTGGTTCCTAACAGGCCACAGACCGGTACTGGTCCGCAGTCCAGGCTTGGGGACCCCTGGTCTAGAGGATGTGTTTATGAGAGACAGAGTTCCTTGTCTCTTTCCCAGCCACAGATTCAGCCCATTTAGTAAAACTTTACAAACTAGGCTCTTAAGTGCTGAGTGATCTGACTCGTCACAGCAGGAGGTAATTTTAGAGCTAAAGCAAATGACTTTTCATCTACACAAATCTGGCTCCTATAAAGGAGCGATTGGATCCACAGACTCCCAAGTAACTGAATTAAGGTGACAATCACTAGGCACAACCACATGAGAAGTTTAAGTAGACTCAAGTAGATCATGGCTATCTTTCCATGCTGCAGTAGGAACATGTTTTTGTTATTACTAAAAATTCTGGTAATTGTTTAATTCGCAAGAGTAGCTTGTCCGTCATGTTATTTTCCTTTCCAGGCTAAAACCTGCATTTCAAATGAAGCAAAGACTTACAGACATCAGACTTTCTAAAATAGGTTTTAGCAACCCATGCTCAATATCATTTCTATTTGTTTCAAAATGGAAAGTTTTGTGATTTATGACATGCATTAAAATAGTCCCAGATAACCACTCAGTGACAGAGCCAACTGCAGGGGGTTCCTGATCTCAATGTGATCCCCAGGAGTTAAGTTGCCCCAGGCTGAAAATAAGCATAACACAAATGGCAGAAAAGGAGATGTTGGAGGAAAATTGTGTTCAAACACATTTGGTTGAAACTCCAAAGTGTAGTAGATATTATTTTGAATTTGAAGGGAGGCATTTGCAAATAACTGATCTTTATCAAGTGCCATGCTTTTAGGATTCTGAAGAAGACATGCGTTTTTCGTAACGTTTCATGCAAAATATCTCAGTAGCCATTTTTTTTTTTAACCAAAGTATAATATCACATAGGATATTTTAGGATTGGATTGGTTTCATTTACTCATGATTAGGTTTCATTCAAATATAAAGGTTGGTTGTGAACCTGAACTGACTTCAGTTGTCCAAGTTAAATAATAACTTCTCTAAGCCCCATAACGACTCAGCAAATTTTTTCTTTCCAGGTGCAAACCAAGGCCATTGTTACACTCCATGTATTTGCTGCAATTTCTATTTGTCAATTGCCTTTTCTGTTGTCTTATCTTTGACCTACTCTTCTGTACTAGTGTGGATCTAGGAATCTCAATATGTCTAAAATATTTCTCAGGAATTCAATTTGAACAGAGTTCAGGCAAATCTCAAATGAATATAGACTTATAGACTTACATGGAAAGGATGTAAATGGTTCAGGGATGTTTTGCTTTCTATGCGGAGGTAACTCCTCCAGCAGTATAATTCCCCTGTTGGGTCTCCACCCCTCTGATGCTCTCTATTCTGGGGAAGTAGAGCAAATTCTTTGCTTGGTGAGTTTGGAAAAGGCAAGTAGAAACTTGGAGCATGAATCCTTTCTCTCTCTCCACCCTGGAAGCGAAGTACCAGGCAATGCATATAGTTCTTACCTTTGCTGAGAGGCACAGTGGAGTTTAGAGGGGGAGGAATGAAAGGATGTTGGTCTAATCCAGAGTTTTATATTAGGAAGTTTATATGGCTATAGATATCAACTAAAATGGTTGAAGTCAGCTTAGATTGTAATAAGTTTTGGATTTGTTGGTTGGTTTCCAGTGGTCTTACACCTGTGTCTTATTCCTCAATGCATTCATAACTCAGACAGAGAAGAAAAGTTTACTTTTTGGGTCCCTTCTGTGTACACAGGCAGACAACTTTGGAAAGTCATCTTTCACTGGTGAAAATGGAACTCTATTTTAAAGACAACAAATAATGATTTATTTGGAAGGGGGCAAAGGGTTGAAAAACTAACTATTGGGTACTAGCTTACTACCTCGGTGACAGAATCAATTCTACCCCAAACCTCAACATTATACAATATACCCACGTAACAAACCTGCACACGTACCCCCCAAATCTAAAATAAAAGTTAGCATCTTTTTAAAAGACAACAAATAACTAACTATTGTTTGAAAATCAAGCCAAGCAAGCACATGATACAGATGTACACCCCTCCCCCCAAAAAAGCTTAAATCTTTATAAATCATTTGTCCATCAAAGGAGACCTATTAATTTACTTATATTACTAATTTCAAGGGCTTTGTCTTACTAACACAGTTTTGATTCTTTTGACTTTACCAAAACGTTATTCCTTAAATACAGATAATTACCTTTTTCATGAACTTCGTTTCCTTCTACCTGCAAATCTTACCTTGGTTACTCTAATTGAATAGAACCCACCCCCCAGGGTCACTGCCATGCTGCCATCCTGGCTGCCTGGCTCATCCTAGTTCCTGAATGGCCACTGGTTGCAATTGACCTGCTGAAGCTTTGAAAGTGGCCTCCAGGAGACCAAACAAAACTAAGTGATAGGAAGTAAATGTTAAACAAAAACAATTTTAGGTATACAATGGAAATGTGAAGCTACAGACATGGATTCTGGCTTATTTTTTGAAAATAAAGTAAAATCTATGATGATCAGAATTTAAGAGGGTCTCAAATTGTAATATTTACTTCCACTGACATTTTAAGAGGAAATAAACAGTTGAATTACTTGTGTTTTTCAAACAACTTCTGTGTAAGTAACTTTATGATACTTGCTATAGGAGAACATAACATGTAATCACCTTAATCATTTAGTTGAAAAGTGAGTATCATGGAAAAGGTAAGTAGGGCACGAAGAGGTGTTAACCAGAAAAATGATGTTCATAAGAAATGCCCAACAGCTACTCATACTAATAGTATAATTTACGTTGATATAATATGAAATCAATTACTCAAAGACCTCCAGCAACAAAATGTGGATTAGAATTCAGCTAATTCACTTATTGAGAAAGAGAGGAAAAGCATATTTCATTATTCATCAAAAATTGACTGTCAACTGTGTGGCCACTGTGTTAGGCTCAGAGAAGACACAGATGTGTGCTCCCTGGAGTTCCATGTTAGTGCAGAGGGTTGGACAATAAAAAATAAACCTATTAAATACATAAATTGCATGCTCTGTTGGGAGACGAGTAGTGTTATGGAAGAGAAGAAAATGTAAAGCACAGTAATGGGAAAGACAATGCTAGTGTTATGGGGGCAAAGTGTATTGTATGTGTCAATGAGAGGTGACCTGAAGCAAGGATTAAAGGGAGTGAGGGACAGGCCCATAAGAACACTGAGGAAGGGCTATTCCAGGAAGGGAATATGGCCGTGGAAAAGCCTTAGGGTGGGAGTCAGCCTTTCAGGGGGCAGTAGGAAAAGCCAGTGAGCTTAGTGAAGAAAAGCAGGAGGAAAAGACATCGGAGAGGCAATGGTCAGACCAGGCATGGTTGTGCAAAGTTGCCATGATATTCAGATTTTAATCTCAGTAAAGTGGGGACACTTTGAAGGACTAATGTTATGTATCATTACATTGTCCACATAAAGCTTAAAGCACTTAACCTTCGCTGATAAGAACATTTACAGACCGTTCCATAAAAAAATCCATCTTGCAGGGATTCTGATAACTTCGGGTTTGTTCAAATTTGATGCCACATTCAACTTGCAAATACGATTGTTGTGAATAGAAAATTAGTTGAATTTACTATAGTTCAAACCAACAAAGGTGCTGACTAATTTTACTTTCAAAGTTCTCTGAGATAGTCTATCATCATCGAATACACTGAACAAACACTTTTGCTTATCTGTCCTAATCCGTCTGGGGGTGGCCTGAAACACTGACAAAAGGTGTTTGTCTTTGCATCACCTGATTCAGAACTCACTCGAGGCAGAAGAGGTGGACATTCCTCAAAAATCACTGTAGGGCACGCAAAGCCACCAGGACACGCAAAACATCACAGTGGAGGCAAATAACACAGTTCCCAAAGCTGCAAAGAAAACCTGGGCACAGATTTTCTCTGGGATATAAAAGCATCCAAAACATCCCTGCATAGTGGGAAACTAAGAAACTCACACATATGCCCAGGGCAGAATACAGTCTCAGAAAAGACCACACACTTTTCCCAAACTTTCACACCTGGTTGATCAGTAGTTTCAGGGCAAACAAGAAGTAAAAACCAGGCAGAGTTGTAAAAAGCCTGGTGAGGAGTTGAAGGAGTGCCCAGCACACAAAGGGTCAACTGGCAGACTGAGAGAGGATTTTCATTTTTGTTTTGTATTTCCTTTCTGCCTCTCTTTTCCTTTCTTTCTTATGCATGCCCATTCCCCTCCCTCTCTGTCTCTCTCTCTCTCTCACTCACACACTCTTGACATTCAAGGAAATCTCTGTCAAAACACTGTTGAAACGTTAGTTAAAGGGACAAAGCCTTCAAAGAACAAACATAGAAAAGAATATAAACCTTATAAAAATTGTTTTTAAAAGTATTTAATTCAATAACTACAGCAATAAAACAATTCCTGAAGAGAATAAATAAAATTAATTTCCACAGTTACCACATTATAATAGTAAACATGGCCAGTTCTCAAAAAATTATAAAACATTAACAAAAAGAAAATATGACCCACTCACAGAAGAAATGAAAAAAAAACTCTCCCTGAAAAAGCACGGACATTTCAGTTAGTAGAAAAAGACTTAAACCTACTGTTTAAAATACACCCAAGTAGCTAAAGGAAACCATAGACAAAAAGGTCTAGGAAACTAGGAGAATGACATCTGAACAAGCAGAAAATATCACTACGGATATAGATGTTATTAAAAAAAACAAATTCTGTAGATAAAAAGTACAATAACTGATGCTATAAACTCACTAGAAGGTTTCAAAAGTTGGTTAAAGCAGGTAGAAGTAAGAATCAACAAACCTAAAATTAAGAAAATTGAAAATATCCGGTATGAAGAAAAATATTCAGTATGAAGGAAAAAAGAAGGGAAAAAAATAAACAGAACTTAATAAAAACGTGGTGCACCATGAAACACAACAATATATGCATAATAAAAAATCCAAAAGGGGAGGAGAAAGAGAAAGCAGCAGAAATAATATTTGAATAAATGACTGAAAATTT
Organism: Pongo pygmaeus; assembly: GCF_028885625.2. Taxonomy (NCBI): domain Eukaryota; kingdom Metazoa; phylum Chordata; class Mammalia; order Primates; family Hominidae; genus Pongo; species Pongo pygmaeus. Next base: position 4,669,597 of record NC_072380.2, read on the forward strand.
CCAAAATTTACTAATCAAAATAAATCAACACATTCTAGAAACTCAGATACCTGTAGGAAGATAAACTCAAAGAGATTCATATTGGGACATATTTTAATAAAATTTTGAAAGACAAAAACAAAGATTGAATTTTAAGGATGGCAAGACAGTAGTAACTTATTATACACAAGAGATCCTTAGAAAGAGCACCTGCAAATTTCTCATTAAAAATTCCTGGAGGCCAGAAGCAAGTGGAGGAATATTTTTAAAGTACTGATGCAAAAAAGCAAAAACAAAAACCAAAATTCTATCAAACTCACTATTCTAGATTCAGCAAACTATGCTTCAGAAATTAGACACTGATAAACTAGAAATAAATATATTCACAAATTTTTAAAAGCAAAATGCTACAATGAATGCTAATGGACAGTATCCACAATGAAATAAAAAGACTTTGCAAAGTAATGCAATGTCGTTAAAAAAATTAAAAACTCCAATCAAAGTCATTATATACATAAATATAAAAGTCACTATTATTATACTTTCGGTTTCTAACTCCTTTTTTTCTCTATATGATTTAAAAGACAAATACATAAAACAATCACTACAAACCTGTGTTAATGGTAACACAATTTATGAGGATATAATGTGTTCCCATGTGAACATAGTCTTGGGGTGGGAGTCTAGAGCTATATAGGAGCAGAACTTTTCTATGTTATTGAAAATAAGTTGATATTAATTGAACAAGATTGTGATGATTTTAGGATGTGAATTGTAATGTCCGTGGTAACCACAAAGGCAATAACTGAAAACAATACATAAAGGGAAATGAGAGGGAAGTCAAAATGGTACACTACAAAAATAAACAAACAGAAGAAAATCAGAAAACTTCACAAATACATACAAATAAAATAACCAATTAAAAATTTAAGTACAAAAAATGGGTCAAAGAAGAAATTCCATTAGAAAAGTAAAAAGTATCCTGGAGACAAATGAAAATGAGGACACACAAAAATATATATGGAATCAGAAAAACAGTGCTCAGAGGAATTCCATAGCTGCAAATACCAACATTAAAAAAGAAGAAAAGATCAAATTAACACCCTAACTATACATCTGAAGGAATTAGAGAAAGGACATACAAATAAACTCCAAGCTAGCAGGTAAAATGAAATATTAAAAAGATTAGAGCCGATATATTTTAAAATGCAGAATAGCAAAACAATATAACCTACAAACTAAATGTGATATAGACTTGCAATGGAATAGCATTCAGTCACAAAAGAAGGAAGCACTGACACAGGCTACAACATGGATGAACCTTGAAAACATGCTAAGTGGAAGAAGCCAGACACGAAAGGTCATAGACTGTACAATTTCACACATATCAGATATCCAGAGTAGTTATATCCATAGACACAGAAAACAGATTGGTGATTGACAGAGTCTAGGCCATTTCCGAGGTGACTGGGGAGTGACTGTTTAATGAGTATGGGGTTTCCTTTTTGGATGATAAACTGTTTCTCATATAGATGGAGGTGGTAGCTATACAACATTGTGAATGTACTGATGCCTCTGATTTGTTCACCTGAGAATGCTTAATTTATATTATGTAAATTTCATTTTAATAATTTTTAAATTAATCTATGTAACCACCCATATTAACATGCTAAACAATAAAAATCAAATAAATCATAAAAATCATGTCCATCAAGGAAAAAATGCATGTGACATAATTTAACATCCACTCAGGATCAAAACACTCTGAAAACTAGGAATCAAGAAGAATTTCCTCAAATTGATAAGGAGTATATACTCAACTTGTAACTATAATTATACGTAATAGTGAAAGGCTCCATGATTTTCTCCTAAGATTGGATAAAAGAAAGGATGTCCACTCTTATTCAATATATTATTGGGAGTTCTCAACCAGTGCAAAAAAAAAGACATGAAATAAAAGTTATATACATCTGAAAGGGAGAAATAAAACTGTCCATGTTAAAGATGACATAATATTCTTTGTAGAAAACCCCAAGGAATCTACAAAGAAATTCCCATAACCAGTAAGTGATTTTATTAAGTCTATAACATGGACAGAAGAGTTAAAAATGCAACACAATTTAAAGCCATTTAAAAATACTTAGGTGTAAATCTAACAAAACACATACAGGATGTGTATGCTGAAAACCAGAAAACACTAAAGTAATGATTAAGCAAGATACCATGTCAGAAGAGTAAACATAGTAAAGATATCAATGATCCCAAAATTGACACACAGGTTTATTGCAATTCCATTACAAATCCTAATCCAACTTTTTGCAGATATAGAGAAGATTATTATAAAATTTATAGGGAAAGACAAAGGAACTGGAATACCTAAAATAATTTTAAAATAATAGACACCAAAATCACAATCTATAAAATAAAAAATATTTTAAATTGCAGTTCACCAAAATTAAAAACATCTCCTCTTTGAAAAATCCTGTAAAGGGAATGAAAAGACAAGCTACAGACCAGCAGAAAGTATTTGAAAATCACATATTTGACAAAGGACCAACAACTCTAATCTATAAAGAACTCTCAAAACTCAGCCATAAAGCAAACAATCCAATTAGAAAATGGGCAAAATTATGAAGATGTTTCACTGACGAAGATAGGCAGATGGCAAATAGCTTGTTAAAAGGTACTCAACACCGTCAGCTATAAGGGAAATGCAAATTACAACTACAATGAGATATCACTTTACACTTACAATAATGGCTAAGCTTAAAAGAAAAATGATAAAATCAAAATCTGGTTAGCATGAGAAGAAAATCAATCATACATACATTACTGGTTGGAATGCAAAATGGCACAGCCACCCCGGGAAACAGTTGGCAGTTTCTTTATAAAACAAAACCTGCAACTGTCATACAAGCTACCAATTGTACTACTAGGCATTTATCCTAGAGATGTGACAACATTCACACAAAAACCTGCACATGAAATTTTATAGCAGCGTTATCTGGAATAAGCAAAAACTGAAACAGCCCAGATGTCCTTTAATGAATGAATGGCTAAATAAATTGTGTTACATCCATAACATCTAATACCACTCAGCAATAAAACAACAACAACAAATAAAAACAGACTGCTGACTGATACATGCCATAAACTGGATACATCTTTAGAGAACTAGGCTGAGTATACAAAGCCAATCCTCAAACGTTGTATGCTATAGGATTTGATTTTTATAACATTCTTGAAGTGATAAAAATATAGAAATCGAGAACAGATTATTCATTGTTATGGGTTAGGAGGTGGGGTCAGGAGGAACGTTGATGTGACTCTACATGAGAATAGGATCTTTGTAGTGGTGTAAATATTCTGTATCTCCAACCTGTTCATCTCAATACCTTGGTTGTGATGTTGTACTATTTCCTGGCGTTGCAAGATGTTACAGTAGGGGGAAACTGAGCAATAGATACAAGATATCTCTCTGCATTATTGTTTACAACTGCATGGGAATCTAAAAAAGTCCCAAAATAAGAAGCTTAATTTCAAAACAAAATATAGACTAAGATCAATGTTTCTATAAAACCATTAAGTCGTAATAATCCTATATCCAAAAAAACTGTTAGCATGAAGAATATGTTAGTCCTAGGTAATAGAAGTTGTAAAATGTTAATGTTATGATGGAGATGAAGGACGGTAGCATGCTGAGACAAGAATATACGTAAATCACAATCAGTACCTTTTAACAGGATTATTTTGACAGTTTCTACATAGTTACAGTTATTACAACATATTCAATATAATTTTGCTCTATTAGCAATGTTTGATGAACAATTATATCATTGACATACACAGGTCAATTATGTAACTGTGTTTAGACGTTATGTTAAGATAAAAATTTGGGAATAGAGAAACACCACAATTAAACTTTGTCTTTTCTAATAGATTGCAATACAATATATAAATTTCAAAGGAAACGAAAACCCCCTAATACATCCTTAAACAGGGTCTAATAACCTGACATGTTTGCAAAGTTATGCTATAATGATTTTTTATAATTAATACCAAATTTAATAAACATTTTTACTTTGTAGACAAATAAGAGGTTTCTAAAAATAACTGAGTACTGAATTACTCAGAGGAAATGAGGGAAAGCAGAGGGGGCGATTTATAGGAACATGCATTGTTCCTGAAATTGCTGAGGAAAAGGCATTAGATTCTACAAAAAGACCACATTGACACACTTTTCTTTTAATAACACTAATTTCTTTTTATTTTCTCCAGTGAAGCACTTTGTTTCTGCAGACTGGTGCTTTCCGATGGTGAAAAGTCCATCTGTGTTTTTCAGGCACTTTCGCTCGTCTCCCTGGTGAATGCTAATGTAAAGATGTCATTCATGTGTCCAACAATGCCAGTCTTGACGGCTACGATTTCTCACATCATGTTCTTCAGAAATATAAAATCCCTTTCAGCCGTCAGTTCCTTTTGTGGTCTATTTTCAGGAGCATTTCTAAGCTGCACTTTCAGATGTTACGCAATTATTCGTCACGTACACCTCCTGCTCCACCGTTCCTATGGAGGATGGTCACATCCATTTTCCACCAGGGATTCAAGCTCAGGTGACAAACGAGTGCCTACATCATCAAAACATTGTGGCAGGACACTTGTCATGGTGTGGAAACGCGGGTGACAGTGTTTATTCCAGTATGAGTTAGACAAAAGACAAAAAGAGAGAAAGAAAAAGGAAAGAAAGGCTAAAGAGGTTACTCTTAAGGAATGTTCTTCAACGTGATTTCATTTTTCATGTGGAGAGGGTTTTTGTTTTGTTTTGCTTTCCCTGAGAAATCTGTTCCAGCCCAGGGCTGACTAACACGGCTGGGGAGAGTGAAGTAGGTCAACCCCTGAGCACAGGAGGGCCAGATCAGGTGGGCTTAGGACACCATGGAGAAGGGATCTATGTCATTTCCTCTGGAAACCCACTGGATCAGCTGGGAAGTGCTGGTTCTCTTGGCAAGACAACCTGAGACACATTATCCCAGCCCGATTTTTACTGCTCAGTTTTCGTTACCTGTATATACACGATAACAGAAAGTTAGGGACAACAGCAAACATTGGACAAAGCCCATTTTTTTAAAAGGGAAAGAGCAGAGCAAAGCTACCTAGAATCTACAGGTATTTCCTTCCTCTAAGGGACTCTTTGGAAGATGCTAAGTGATTGGTTTGGGTCTATGTCCCTGCCCAAATTTCATGTCCAGTAGTAACACTGAATATTGGAGGAGGGGCCTGGTGGGAGGTGATTGGATCACGGGGACGGATTTCCCCCTTGCTATTGTCGTGATAGTACGTGCTAGTGAGTTCTCACGAGACCTGGCTGTTGAAAAGCGCATGACAACTCTCCCTTCACTCTCTTCCTCTTGCTCCGGCCAAGGAAGACGTGCCTACTTCCCCTTCCGCCATGATCGTTCTAAGTTTCCTGAGGCCTCCCCAGCCATGCTTCCTGTCCAGCCTACAGAACCGCATGTCAACTAAGCCCCTTTTTTTAGTAAATTGCCCAGTCACAGGTAGTTCCTTATAGTAACGTGAGAACGGACTAACACACTAAGTGCTGTAGCAGTGTGCCTCAGGCTCCGGGCAGAACGAATCCAGGATCTGCACACACACACTTCAGATTCTCACAAAGATCTGGGCCGTATCGGGAAAAGCATCCTGGGGTTCTTCTCAAAATCCAGTGTCATCTGACGATGGCTCCATTGGGATGGAAATTGGAAAGCTGATCCAGATAAGACTGAGGAAGTGGCTCCTGTAGTTTCTGGTTCTAGCAAGAAATCCACAGCACAATGCTGTCCTGATAGAGCTACCTCATGAAATCGTCTCTGTGAACTGTGTGAGTCCTGTGTGTGCGTCATTGTACAACCTCATCAGAGTCTGCTACAATTTCTCACACCTGGACAGGTACACCAGCTGGGCTAAAGAGAGCTACTCTCCCTGCGCATCTCAAAGTAGCCCAGGAAGTAGTTTTAATCTTTGCATTATCTTGGGGACATTTAAGAAACACTAAAATATTATTTCTGTGTTACTACTAAGAAGAGATTTTCAATGCTGGGCACGGTGGCTCATGCCTATAATCTCAGCACTGTGGAAGGCTGAGGTGGGCGGATCACTTGAGCTCAGGAGTTCAAGACCAGCCTGGGCAACATGGCGAAACCCCATCTCTACAGTAAATACAAAAATTGAACGTTCCTGGTAGTTCCCGCCTGTGGTCTCAGCTACTCCAGAGGCTAAGGTGGGAGGACTGCCTTAGCCCGGGGAGTTCAAGGCTGCAGTGAGCCGTGATCATACCACTGCATTCCACCCTGGCCAATAGAGCAAGAGCATGTCTGGAAAATAAATAAATAACAAAAATAAATACATTTTTAAAAGCAAAAGAAAATGTTTTCAAGACTTCTCAGATTGTCACGTGAAATTCACATGTGCTTATTATTATAACAGGTTGGGAACCACACACAGCAAAAATAAAAGCAAAATTTTATTTTATATAAAAGCGTAGATGCTAGTGATATAGAGACACAATCAAATTATTTGTATAGTTTGGAACTATGGAAATTATGGCATCTTTATGGTGAGGGAAAATCTTATTTCTTTGTATGCATTTCAAATGGATTAAATCCATCCAAACTTTATAAAACACAATGTATATATATTACTTCTTTACAGTTTCTATTTACATAAAAAAGTTGCATTAGGAATGTGTTTGGGAATTTTAGATATATTGATAAATGCAGCATCTAAAAAGGAAAATAATATCTCATCGTGTTCTTCATTTTATTATTACCAAACATTTTAATTTTCAAAGTGTTAATTAAATTATTAATTTGTAGAAACGGTATTAGTTTCCCTTTACTCTCCTTCCACCTTGCGCACCCAGCCCTGCCCTCTGTATTTCTGGCAATCTAGATTAAACCTCCTGCATTTTTTGCTTTCTTAGGTCTTTTATGTTTGTCCATTTGCCAAACCCTGGCGGCTTCTTTCAGAGTTCTGTTCTCCCACGACCTTCCTCTCTCCTTCACTTTCCCTGAAACTCCAAAGTTTGGCTGGTTCTCTTTTCTCTCAGATTGGCCTCCCTCTCCCTTTGCTGACTTTAAAATTTGTAAGATAAATTAACTGAAGACTAATTTACAAAAAGTAAACCACCCGTTTTAGGTGAACGGGTCCATGAGTCGTGAAAGTTATGTAACACATAACCATGAGTAACCCATAACCATGAGAGATTCAACTCCACAGCTAACACCCAAGCATTCCCAGCACACTGATAAGATCCTCTTGCTCCTCTGTGGTCAGCCCTCTCCCCATAGGGTGGCAGCGGGTCATCACTGATATCATTTCCATCTCTGTAGCTTTGCCTTTCCCAGGTCGTATTAATGGAATCATACAGTGTGCATGCAGCCTTGTGCAATGGCTTATTCCATGTTAGCATAATGCAGTCAAGGTCCATCCACGCTGTTGCATGGATCCATAATCTATTCCTCTTTGTTCTGAGTAGTGTTCTATTGTATGAATATAAAACAGTGTGGTTACCATTTGCATATTAATTTTTGTGTTTGTTTTCCATTTATTAGCAAACATAAAGTTGCTGTAAATATTTATGTAAAAGTCTTCATGTAGACGTGTTTTCATTTAACTTGAGTAATTACCTAGGAAGAGCTTGCAGGATTGTATAGTAGGTATATATTTTACTTTACAAGAATGACCCAAATGTTTGCCAACATGACTGTGCCACTCTGCATTCCTATTAGGAATATGTAACATTGCATGCACTCTGCATCGGCAGTAGCACTTGGTGTTGTCAGTTTTTTTTGTTTTTGTTTTAAGCCATAATAACTGGCACATAGGACAATCTCGTTTTGCTTCTAGGTAATGTTTCTACGGTGACTGGTGAGGCTGAGCATCTTCTGATGTGTCTGTCATATAGCACATCCTGGGATGCAGAATAATGACCTCCCAAGGATGTCTAAGTCCTAATTCCTGGAAACTGTGAATATATTATTTAATGTGGTGGAGGGGAATCAAGGTAACAGATGGAATCATGGTTGCTAATAAGCTAAACTTAGAATAGAAAGATGATTTTGGAATAGCCAGATGGGCCCAATATAATCAGAGAAGCCTTTAAACATGGAAGAGGGAGGCAGAGTCAGTGTGAAAGTGAGGCAACATGATAAGGACTCAATCAGCAACTACTGATTTGAAGAGGAAACAGCACAGGAGACAAGCAATGTGGGCAAGCTCTAGAGGCTGCGAGAGGCAAAAAGGTGAATTTTTACTAAGACCCTCCAGAAAGGAACAGAATCCTGATGATACTTTGATTTTGGACCAATTTTGGACTTCTGACTTCTAGAATGGTAAAATAACAAATTTATGTTGTCTCAAACCAATAATATTGTGGTAACTTATTATAGAAGCAACAGGAAAATAGTAAATAATCCATAACTGTAATTAAACAAAGTGTCCAAATATTTCTTATTTTAAAATGTGCTGTTTTCTTACTGAGATTTGAGAGTTCTTCATACAGTCAAGTCCTTCATCAGATATGTATTTTGTAAAAATGTTCTGACATTCTGTAGTCTGTCTTTTCATTTTCTTAACAGTGTGTTTTGAAGAGCAGAACTTTATAATTTTGATGAAGTCTGATTTATCAAACTCCTATTTTAGTGCTCCTTCTGTGTCTTACTTAATTAAAAAAAGGTCTTTGCCTCAATTTGTGAAGCATTCCTAAAATTTTTATGTAATTTTTATTAATTTATATATGTAAGTATATCAATCATTTTGAGTTAACTTTTGTGTATAATGTGAGATACAAGTAAATTTTTTAAATTTCTACATGTACAGGTCCAGTTATTACAGCATCATTTGGTGAAAAGACGATTTTTTCTCCATTGTGCTACCTTGTCACCTTTCTCAAATAGTGGTCAACCACATTTATGTAGACCTGTTTGTGCACTGTATTTTGTTCCATAGATTATATATGTATCTATCATGTTTTGCAATACCACTGTCTTGATTACTGTAGCGTGAGAAGAAATCTTGAAATCAGACTGTGTTAGTGATCCAATTTAGTGCTTCTTTCTTAAAATTGTTTTGGCCATTCTAGATTCTCTGCTTTTCTACAAACATTTTACAGTGAATTTGTCCTTTTCTTCAAAATGCCTGCTGACATTTTGATTTGGATTGCATTGAATCCAGAGATCAATTTAGAAAATAAAAAAAGAAAAAGAAACTGATGTCTTAATAAGATGAAGTACTCCAATTCGTGAACATGATATACCCTCCTTTTATGTAGTTCTTTTTAAAATTTTCCTATATTAGTGTTTTGTAGTTCAAAATTCAGATTTTTATTTATTTTCTTGGATTGTCCCTGAGTACTTTATGTATTGGAATGCTATTGCATATGGGATTAAAAAATACAAATTCTAATTTTCTTCAGTGATTGGTGGTTAAAGAAATTCAATGGATTTTTTAAAGTATTGACCTCATATCACACGGCATTATTAAACTGTTTTGGTTTTAGTAACATTTTTGTATATTACTTACAATTTTTCTACATAGACTATGCCCTTTGTGAATAAAGATAATCTTATTTTATCCTTCCAATTTGTAAACCTTTTATAGCTTTTTCTTGCCTTAATGCATGGCTAAAACTGCTAACAGAATTGAATAGCAGTGGTCAGAGTGGCCATCTTTGCCTGGTTCACACATACGTCTTTAAAACAATTATTTTACCTGCCACTGTATTCGTTAAAAATCTACAATATTTTTGACTCCATTTTTTAAGCTACAGCAATTCTACATGAAATACCTCATCTCTTATTTTGTAACATTAATACGTATTAATTTGACCTAATCTTAGTCTACCTTGCAAGCAGATCCTGCCTCTTATCAAACTCACTGAGATTTCCGAACTTTAATCAACTGCACTGCGATGGATTTGAATGTAATAACTTCTGGTATGGCTTCTGATCCTTCCAACCTTGATAATGGGGCATTCCGTTGAAAAGCCCAAACCACAAACCCAAATCTCATCCACGTTTGCAGGCTTTTCCATTTTGTAACTTAGCTTTCTTGGATGATCACAGCACTGTCATTTGTAGGGGTTCTTGGGCTGCCTTGAACCCTCGTCTCTAGCCACTGCCACACACAGCACTCTAACTTGCTTTTGATTTTTTTCCATTATTATTATTATTTTGAGACGGAGTCTCGCTCTGTCGCCCAGGCTGGAGTGCAGTGGCGTGATCTCGGCTCACTGCAAGCTCCGCCTCCCGGGTTCACACCATTCTCCTTCCTCAGCCTCCTGAGTAGCTGGGACTACAGGTGCCCGCCACCGCGCCCAGCTAATTTTTTGGTATTTTTAGTAGAGACGGGGTTTCACCATGTTAACCAGGATGGTCTCCATCTCCCGACCTCGTGATCTGCCCGCCTCGGCCTCCCAAAAATAAAACATTACCAGTTTGCCTACAACCTCTCTCTGGATAGTTTTCCATTTCCAGTGTTCTCTTCCTTAATCCCTCAATGATGTGCTCAACATTCTCCGTGATTTCTTCTCTATATCTATTATCCTCTCTCTACCATGTTTATCTCTGTATTTTCTATTAAATTCAGGTTGAATTTGTTTCCTCAGATCTCTGAAGCTTTGTTTTATTCTCCTTTTCTAATTCATCTAGTATTTCTGAACTAGTGTTAGCTTTATTTCTAATTTGGTTTCTTAGGTGTCTAATCTTCCTTTTAATCTCATTCATTTCGTTTGAAATATTACTTTTCATTTTATATTTCACAGAATTTACACAGCCTTTAATTTTTACAGGCATATAAAGCTTTACTTCAACTTAAAAAAATCTGCATTTGGCATGTGTTTTCTCCCTATTTCATTCTTGCCTTCCTTTAGGGCTGGGATGTGAATACTTTGCCTCCACTTGCTGTCTCTCTTGCTTTTAGTTTCCTTAATGCGACAGAGATGGGGGCTAGACATATTCACTACTGATTTTTTACCTCTGTTATCTTTTAAACTTATTCATTAAAAATCCTTACAAGAAGTTAGCTCCACCTGGAAGGTACACTCCAATTCATAATGATTCCTCCAATCCATATTTCTCAATGAGATTTTTGGTAATCATACAAATGATTTCTCCTCATTTGAGAAAATAGTTGTAGTTTTGTTTTTCTAGTTCCCGAGGAACAACTACTTGGAACTCTAAGGATGTGGACAAACATATCTAGTCACCTTTCTTTTCTGCCTACCCACTTCTTCCAAATCGACAAATATCAATGAGAATTTTCAGAGATTTTTTTACCTATCTCCAGAGAAGCACTCTGGAAGCATTAGAGTAGCTACTAAGTATTTCTGTTGAGAAACTTTTTGTTTTACCTTCCAACAAAGTTCTTAACATTTTATAGTATGAAGCTGTTGGTTTTTTGCTAACTTGAACATTTCTGCTGTTTCTTTTCTTAAACCCTTTTTACATAGTTTTATTCACCTTCTTAGGGTCGGAAGTGGGGGTACTGCAATATTTTTCTAGAAGGAGAATGATTTAAGTAGCAATATTTGGAAGGACATCCAAGAAGAATGGTTTCTTAGCCAAATCACAGAACTCCTCAGGTTTCTGGGCTTCTAGAAGTGCTGGAAGGTGCAGAGCCCCAGTGTGCTATACTCCTTTATTTTTGAAAGTCATGTGTTTCATGTTTTATGAGGATTGGAGCTGCTGAGCTGAAGATCTATTAATACTAGTGAAGTGTTGCTGCAGAACAGATAAACTCAACCATTTGAACACTGCTAGGAGAAACTCTGTAGCCAGGGAAGCTGGTTTGGTGCACCCACATCGACAAGTATAAGATAGGGCAAACTTTCTGATTAGGGTAGGGTTAGAGATCTATTTTTTCATCTCCTACACTCACAATCTTTGCAAACTAAAGTCCTTCTATGTATATTTCTGCTATGATCTTCTCTTGTGTTCTTTGTGTGAATAATTTAGAAAAGGCATGGCCTTTAGTCTCCTGGAAGCTCTCATTTGCCTCTTTTGATGGTTTTTGTGGCCCTGGCCCTAGGGAATAGCTGACTTTATCTTATTTATGACCCTGTCAAGATTGTGGCTAATAATGAAATACATGTTCTCCTAATAAGTGAAATCATGGGAAAGAAAATGTGTGTTTTGGATAGTCAAGAAGCAAACATGTATGTCCTGTGAGCTAGATACCTGATAGTATTTTGACTACTCTCACTTGAATTCATTATTATAATTGAAAGTGCTAACCGCAAGAGGTACTGTGTCTTGTATTTTGATCTTTACCCTTAAAATAAAAATAAAGCACATCTTTGCCATAGGCAGCTCTCTATGATGTGCATTTTGATAATATCACTATGCAAATGTTACCTGCTATAATATAAAATGTTCATTCAAATATTACTGTGATAGGTTCGATAGGATTCAGGTCTCTTAAGGCAGACCAGAAAAAAACAGTTGGCTCTAAGTGGTTGAGAAATACAAGTACACAAAAATTTATAATATAAAGAAAAAAATAATTTGTTTCATATGCTCAGATGAAAGTCATACCCTTAGAAGAGCAAAAGAGTGTGTTTGTGTTTGGTGGTGGCATGTTTTGGTGGGCGTACTTTAGCAAGGAAATTTTAGTGACAAGGATAACTTTATTAATTGAGCAGTTTCTGACTACAGCTTTATCAAGAAGCTCCTTAAGCTTGCCTACATTGGCTGCTGTTTTATCCACCAATAATTCTCAACACAGTGATTGCAAATATTACAAAGCAGAACACTGCTGGTTTGAATCTGTGGCTTGAAAAACTAGCTCCATTTGCACGCAGTATTCTCTCTTCAAATCTTGCAGCATGATTTATGTACCTATGATGCTTAGTATTCCATTCCTCTTAGTAGTCTCCTTTCAAGATGAAATATTCAACCCTTTTACCATTGAAGTCATTAGATAATTTCTTGGTGACTATTAGGGCAGGTTACTGAATTGGCCCTAGGGAAACACTAACACGGCAATTCTTTATTCTTGTTTTTTAAACCTAATTGATGCTGTTTATCTATTTAAAAAAAATTACAGACCCAAGTCTGTTTGTGTAATCAACTAGAAACTCTTCATGAGGAGAAAAATTAACATTTGGCAAACAAGTTTATTGTGATAATTCTGGAAGCACGACAGAAAAGCCACTGTTCTGGAATAATAGCAGTGATGTTGGCAAAGCGTGACTGGCCAGCTTCCAAATAGGGGTCAGTTTCTCCTTTCCACCTGAATTCACCAGACACTGTGAATAGTCTTAAAGAACGTTACCTTCAATAGTTCCTCTCTCAGCACAGAGAGCTTCAACTAAGAAGTTTTAAAAGGGAACTATTTTCATGATTCAATTTACAGATTTATTTTGTCTTACCTCAAAAGAAATATGGGTCAGAAAGTATTGTTGTGTGTGTGTGTGTGTGTGTGTGCTTGCGCGCTCACAAGCATGCCTGCTTTCCTCCAGGAGGCTCTCAGCCTGAAGGAGCCAGTGAAAAACTTACATTTGAGGGGTTTCATTTATGCTTCATATTTTTAAATTATCTTAAAAACGAGAAGATAGAAACCTCCACAAAGTTGCCAAGCATGGCAGTGGAGTGGGTCAGTTTTCTCAGTAGGGAGCAGCACCTCACTGAGATAGGCAGTGTTTTGCTTTCTCAGAACATCCAGCATGGTTTGGGTGGCTTACTGAGAGCATGACAGTGATGATACCAAGGCAGTCCTGTACCTTTTGTTGAAAGATAAAGCTTTCCTTTAATAATTTGGCTTTCTGCAGTGACAGGACCTGGTCACTGATCTTCCCATTGCATGAGGCTCTCACACAGTGAAATACCTGCTGGCTTCCATTTGCCAAGTGTCCTGGAACCTCAGGAAGAGAGGGCAATGGCAGCTGCAGAGAAGGTTATGTGCACAGGTCACAGGACACATATCAGGAAGCTTTTGCTCTCTTGTGCTCTCCCAAATGAAAACTTCTCTAGAACTTCATCTCTCAAACTACGGTGAAAGATGAGATGGGTTGGGTGCTGACTTGAAGTAAGTGTAAAGAGAGGTAGAGCCTGTTCACATTCTCACACTTTTGAAGTATGGGTAGAAAATATCTATAGTGTATGTAAAATAACTCATTTTCTCATTGAGAAAAGAGGGAGAATAATTCCTTTTATATTACTGCTGAAAAAAAGCTTTAATAAAGATCTTTGGTGAAATATGCATCTATAACATAAACAACCAATAACAGAAAGTGTAAGACTATTGCTGAATCCCTACTATAAATAAAATGTGCTACATACCCAGAAAAATTAAAAACAGTAAAATAAAAAAATGCCAGGTGCTTGAAATTGTTTTGTGTCAAGGGGAGAAAGGAAATAAGACTGTGCACACACATGCACACACGGTGACACAACACACACACTCTCACACACAGTGACACACACAGTCACATACATACATGGTGACATGACACACATACTTACACTCACATACATGGTAACACACACACACACTCCCATATGTAGTGACGTACACATATGCACGCATACATGGTAACATGGAGCACACCAAGACATGCGACAACATACACACACACAAAAACATGGCGACATACACATGCATACATGGTGACATGGCACACATACACACATACACAACACACACACGTTTCCATAGTGACATACACATATGCCTGCATACATGGTGACATGGCACACACACGCACGGTGACACAACACACAAATATGGTGACATGGCACACACACACACATCTGTGGCAAACTGAGGATGAGCACACTGAGGGGAAAAAGGAATTGTATGGAAGGAAAAAAAAAAAGACAAGACACTGATCAGGTACAATGTTAAAATTTATGCCAAATGTTTATTTAAAAAAACTTTTTGCAAGAGTCCCTTATGAATTCTCATGAGAAAGTCATGAAAACTATTAAAATGCATAAAATGCAAGACCCAAAGACTCTAGGGCAAAGTTAGTTCTACAGATCATCTTTTGATAGGGTTTAGCATGCTGTCTAAAAGTGACCTGCTGCCATCTGTTGGGATTATCCTTCTTTCCAACCTAGGGCCCAGAGGTGTTGAGGCACACTTGGTATCATTGGCCACATTATCTAAAACCTCAGGAAATGATTGCTATGTGTTTTGTTGGAAGAGTTTCCTACAAAACAGCTCTCAGTTAGTTCCCCTTTAATATCTAGCACCCACTTTCTACCTTGTGCTTGGGGAAAACTCTGGGGGCAATTCACAGACTACTTTTATTCTAGGAATAATGCTTTGTGGTTCTAGTCCTAATTTATGTCAACTCTGCTAACCCTTCCTCAACATTTTCCCCCAAGAAAACCTACAGCTGGTCAATTAAACCTTGACAATATTATGCTAAGTGTAAGAAGCCAGTCACAAAAGATCACACATTGTATGATTAAGTTTGCATGAAATGTCCAGAATACATATATCCATAGAGACTAAAAGTAATTGAGTGCTTGCCAGGGACTGCCTGTGATGGAAGTGAGGGGCTGGGGAATCGTAATGATTGCTGAAAGATACAGGGTTTGGGAGGATAGATAAAAATGTCCTAAAATTAATAAAGGAGATGATTGCATACCTCTGTGAATATATTAAAAACCATTGAATTGTGCACTTTAAAGAGGCAAACCTTATGGTATGAGAAGTATATCTCAATAAAGCTGTTATTAAAATTCTAAATGGAGACTCTCTCATTTGTATGCATTATTCTCTTTATATAAACCAGATTCAAACATTGGCCATCTGACAGCAGAGGCCCACTGGAACCATAGATGATGTGGGAAAATTGATCTAATGGTCAGACCTCAAAATTTTGGCCATATGATTATTTGTTCACTGGAGGGGTTGGACCTAGTAGCCCTGAGTTGAAGAAAGCCAGAGGTTATGTTGAGTCTGGCATGTGCAGGGCACAGTGATGGACCTGGATTGAGGCTGAAAAAAATGCTAAGGAAGGTAAAGGCAAGTGGAAATAGATAGGCTGATGCCAGGATAGGCTGAAAAAAAGTTCTGAAGAAGGTAAAGGCAAGTGGAAACCGGTAGAGTGATGCCAGGATGGGAAGGTCTCAAACACCTGGCAGAGGAGGCTGTGTGTATAAATTCTCAAAGGGAATGAGGGAACAGTACGTGCTCAGTAAAATCATCTGGAGAGGAGCAACTTGACCATAATGGTATTGAACAAAGATGTACCACTAACCATTCTGGTACTTGAAGCTTTGGTGCAAATCAGGAACACCAAGGAGAGAAATAATAGTGTTTGGTAAAATAAACAAAACAGAACAACAACAACAACAACAAGAAAAACAAACCCTAATATATGGAATGTAGAAGAGAGTAGTGCAAATATATAGAGAAGAAAATGCAAGATTTCCTGGCCTAGAGCTATATATTGAATTGTGTCCCCCTCCAAAACTAATGCGTCAAAGTGCTAAGCCCTCAGTGTGATATCTGGACATGGGGCATTTAGGAGGTGATTAGGTTTAGATGAGGTTAGAAGGTTGAGACTCTCATGATGGCATTAGTCCCTTTATAAGAAGAGACACTAGAGAGGCTGCTTCCTCTATCTCCTCCATGAGAGGACATGGTGAGAAGGCAGCTGTCTCCAAACCAACAAGAGAGCCTTCACCAGGGAGCTAAACTGGCTGCACCTTAGTGTTGGACGCACAGGGCTCCAGAACCACGAGGAATAAATTCTTGTTGTTTAAGCCACCCAGTCCATGGTATTTTGTTATGGCAGCCTGAGCTGACTAACACATAACATTTATATAATTTCTAGTTTTTCTTTAGGTTTAAACCCTAGAACCTAACCTGTTCTAGTGAACAATTCTTTTTCCAATATTTATGCACCATGCAGTATTTAAAACACTTAAAACTTTTACTTATGATCTCTGAAGGGACATTGTTGGAGCCTAAAGAGAGTTATCAACTTCAGAAGTTATTTGTAAAATAAATGAGTGTAGAGAAATGTTTGACATTTGAAAAATACAGGGCAAAATCTTAAGTTTATCATCTCTGAGCTGACTGATTGTTTTTCTCATATTTAACTTTGATGAGCCTCAGGATTGTAGGAACATTAAATAAAGAACAATACACGGATAACAAGGCATAATTCAAAGCAGAATCAAGACTGTAATGGGGGGACCAGTTCTGAGAATGGTTTGATATTTCAATGTAGAGACAATAAAGGCCTAAGTTGAGGTGATAGTAGCAGCAGTGATTACAATGAGGAAAGAATAAACATTAAAAAAGTAAGGAGGATAACTTTCTGGCAATGTCAAAATTGAGCTGTTTAAGTAAAAATCCAAGAGTTATATTCGGTATTTTTTTGCATATTTTCCCTATTCATCTGTACTGCCTTACATTGCATTCTACTTGTCAACAGTAACCCTGTATTTACATTCAGGTACTCTGTTTTCTTTGAACGAAAGCCAAAGGTACTCTAATCCTCACATTTATGCAGTGTAGTAAGGTGCCTAATTGTTTCCTAAACATAAAGTATCTAAACTATCAGACTATTAGAAAAAGACAAAAATAAATGTTAAGCCTGGATTGAATGATTTGTTTTATGGATGTGTCTGCATTTTATAGATAAGAGGTACAAGGAGGAACTGGTACCATTCCTTCTGAAACTATTCCAATCAATAGAAAAAGAGGGAATCCTCCCTAACTCATTTTATGAGGCCAGCATCATCCTGATACCAAAGCCACGCAGAGACACAACCAAAAAAGAGAATTTTAGACCAATATCCTTGATGAACATTGATGCAAAAATCCTCAATAAAATACTGGCAAACAGAATCCAGCAGCACATCAAAAAGCTTATCCACCATGATCAAGTGGGCTTCATCCCTGGGATGCAAGGCTGGTTCAATACACGCAAATCAATAAATGTAATCCAGCATATAAACAGAACCAAAGACAAAAACCACATGATTATCTCAATAGATGCAGAAAAGGCCTTTGATAAAATTCAACAACCTTCATGCTAAAAACTCTCAAGAAATTAGGTATTGATGGGATGTATCTCAAAATAATAAGAGCTATCTATGACAAACCCACAGCCAATATCATACTGAATGGGCAAAAACTGGAAGCATTCCCTTTGAAAACGGGCACAAGACAGGGATGCCCTCTCTCACTACTCCTATTCAACATAGTGTTGGAAGTTCTGGCCAGGGCAAATAGGCAGGAGAAGGAAATAAAGGGTATTCAATTAGGAAAAGAGGAAATCAAACGGTCCCTGTTTGCAGACGACATGATTGTATATCTAGAAAACCCCACTGTCTCAGTCCAAAATCTCCTTAAGCTGATAAGCAACTTCAGCAAAGTCTCAGGATACAAAATCAATGTACAAAAATCACAAACATTCTTATACACTAATAACAGACAGAAAGCCAAATCATGAGTGAACTCCCATTCACAATTGCTTCAAAGAGAATAAAATACTTAGGAATCCAACTTACAAGGGATGTGAAGGACCTCTTCAAGGAGAACTATAAACCACTGCTCAATGAAATAAAAGAGGATACAAACAAACGGAAGAACAATCCATGCTCATGGGTAGGAAGAATCAATATCGTGAAAATGGCCATACTGCCCAAGGTAATTTATAGATTCAATGCCATCCCCATCAAGCTACCAATGACTTTCTTCACAGAATTGGAAAAACTACTTTAAAGTTCATATGGAACCAAAAAAGAGCCCGCATCGCCAAGTGAAACCTAAGCCAAAAGAACAAAGCTGGAGGCATCACGCCACCTGACTTCAAACTATACTACAAGGCTACAGTAACCAAAACAGCATGGTACTGGTACCAAAACAGAGATATAGATGAACGGAACAGAACAGAGCCCTCAGAAATAACGCCGCATGGCTACAACTATCTGATCTTTGACAAACCTGAGAAAAACAAGCAATGGGGAAAGGATTCCCTATTTAATAAATGGTGCTGGGAAAACTGGGTAGCCATATGTAGAAAGCTGAAACTGGATCCCTTCCTTACACCTTATACAAAAATTAATTCAAGATGGATTAAAGACTTAAACGTTAGACCTAGAACCATAAAAACCCTAGAAGAAAACCTAGGCATTACCATGCAGGACACAGGCATGGGCAAGGACTTCATGTCTAAAACACCAAAAGCAATGGCAATAAAAGCCAAAATTGACAAATGGGATCTAATTAAACTAAAGAGCTTCTGCACAGCAAAGGAAACTACCATCAGAGTGAACAGGCAACCTACAAAATGGGAGAAAATTTTCACAACCTACTCATCTGACAAAGGGCTAATATCCAGAATCTACAATGAACTCAAACAAATTTACAAGAAAAAAACAACCCCATCAAAAAGTGGGCAAAGGATATGAACAGACACTTCTCAAAAGAAGACATTTATGCAGCCAAAAGACACATGAAAAATGCTCATCATCACTGGCCATCAGAGAAATGCAAATCAAAACCACAATGAGATACCATCTCACACCAGTTAGAATGGCGATCATTAAAAAGTCAGGAAACAACAGGTGCTGGAGAGGATGTGGAGAAATAGGAACACTTCTACACTGTTGGTGGGACTGTAAACTAGTTCAACCCTTGTGGAAGTCAGTGTGGCGATTCCTCAGGGATCTAGAACTAGAAATACCATTTGACCCAGCCATCCCATTACTGGGTATATACCCAAAGGACTATAAATCATGCTGCTATAAAGACACATGCACACGTATATTTATTGCGGCACTATTCACAATAGCAAAGACTTGGAACCAACCCAAATGTCCAACAATGATAGACTGGATTAAGAAAATGTAGCACATAAACACCATGGAATACTATGCAGCCATAAAAAATGATGAGTTCATGTCCTTTGCAGGGACATGGATGAAATTGGAAATCATCATTCTCAGTAAACTATCACAAGGACAAAAAACCAAACACCGCATGTTCTCACTCATAGATGGGAATTGAACAATGAGAACACATGGACACAGGAAGGGGAACATCACACACCGGGGACTGTTGTGGGGTGGGGGGAGGGGGGAGGGATAGCATTAGGAGATATACCTAATGCTAAATGGTGAGTCAATGGGTGCAGCACACCAGCATGGCACATGTATACATATGTAACTAACCTGCACATTGTGCACATGTACCCTAAAACTTGAAGTATAATAATTAAAAAAAATAGTAATTCTTCACATTTGCTTTACATTTGGCCTTGCAGTTTTTGAAGCAAATTATTCACTTTTATCCTTACAACAGTCCTAGAAAGTAGATAGAGAAGAGATGATCCCCCATATTGCTGAGTGGTAATTACACAATTTTGCTATGCATAAGATATTTTGTCATATAAACAGACATATTTTCTATATCATCAAGGTCATAGACACCGACCTAGGCACGGAATAGTTTTGTGGTACTTGGGATTGAAGATTCTTTAAAGAGTTGCTCTTCTCCTTTGCTTAAGACACCATCTCTCTATATATTAAGATAAATTAGTCATGTTTCTCATTCCCCGCCAAACACTGAAACAGAAGCTCCTGTATCCATCTGCCCTTAACTGCACCACTGCCCTAATGTTAGCTGTGTCCTTGACTTTGACATCCCCATCCACCCCTCAACCACTTCTTGGAGCCTCTGCAGCTGCTGGAGTATGTCTTCATTCCTATCTTCAACTCTCCTTCAGCTTATCACAGGTCCTGCTAATTTTGCCTTCTGAATATATCTCATAATTTCCTGTTGGTCTACATCATCACTAGCACCAGTTTAGCACAAGCTACCAGCTACTACGGCACCCTTTCTTAACTGACTTCTCATCTCCATTCTCCTTTCGCATCTGCAGCAATCTGTTTTCCAAGTCACAAAGGAAAAAACAACAATTTTATTATAGTTTGTGTAGCCTATCAATGTCACGTCATAGTTTGTGTTTCTAGATCTCTCTCCCAGCCTTCCTGCCCTTAGTTTGTTCTTAGCCCACCAAAGGTTTTCTTTGTTCTGTTTAGCAAGTTGCTCATTTTATAAAATGGCTTTGAATGTTTTTTCTGTCCTGGAATTTTATATATTGAGAGAGATATATATATATTTTATATATAGAGAGAGATTTTAGATATATAGGAATTTTATATATATAGAGAGATATGATATATATAGAGATATATATATCTCTATCATATTTTATCATTTATATGGTCAGGTAACTATCATAATAGTTCTTAAGTTACTGTAGAAATAATGCTCAGGGAATTTTAGAAATAATTCTATTTTGTTGAAGGAATACAACAATGTAGTTAGAAATTAAAGTGAAGAAATAAATTACAATATACAATTAGTTCATCATTATAAACATGTGCTACCTATTTATTTATCTTGGATAATGGGACAGTGTCTTAACATAAGGCATTTGAATTAGAGACAGATTCTCTCTCTCTCTCTCTCATTCTCTCTCCAACCTTGTTTCAACACACCACACTTTACATAGTTATTCTCTAATCATTTTTATATGTTCAAGCCAGAAGAACTTTTCCAGTGAAGGCTTTCCTTATAATCTGCACTACATCAAGGATACTCATTTTGATGCTTTCATAGTGCCTAAGTAATTTTTCTTTATAGCATTTATCACTGCTGCATTTTTATATTTCTTTATGTAATCATTAATTAATCTCTCTGACTAATTGGGAATTACATGAGTTCTACTTTGACTCACCATTTGATGCAGAAAACCCATTAGAGTTCTTGGCAGGAAACAGATGCTCATCAAATACTTGTGAGCAAAAAAGGAGAATGGAAAACAGAAGGCAATGTAAAAATGACAAGAACAAAAAGGAGGCAAGGATGGAGGAGAAACAAAGCTGAAGAATGTCTTTAAAATGAAGTATTAACACATCTGAATGCTGTAAAGTATGACATTTAATGAACTATATATTGATTCCCTAGGTATAAAACACTAGAAAAAAAATGAAGTAGACATAAAGCCTGCCTTCCATGGTTTGATGTCAGAGACAATAATAAACAAACAACTATAAAACCAAAAGGGAACTATTTTAGTAACAGCACACACGGACACACACCCACATATGAATTAAAGGAACTGACTTATCAAGCGGGAAGGAGCAAAACAGTCTAAAAAGAATTTTTTTTTTTTTGGGCCACTTTTGTAATCCCAGTACTTTAGGAGGCTGAGGCGGGTGGATCACACGAGGCCAGGAGTTCGAGGTCAGCCTGGCCAACGTGGTGAAACCCTGTCTCTAATAGAAATACAAAAATTAGCCAGGTGTGGTGGCACGCACCTGTAGTCCCAAGTACTTGGGAGGCTGAGGCATGAGAATAACTTGAACCCAAGACGTGGAGGTTGCAGTGAGCCAAGATCATGTGACTGCATTCCAGCCTGGGCAACAGAGCAAGACTCTGTCTCAACAAAAAAAAAAAAAAAAAAGAATTTTTAAAAACAACTTAAAAACTATCACATTTTTATTATCATTTATACGGTCAGGTAACTATACATGATAGTTTTTGAGTTACTATAGAATTAATGTTCAGTGAATTTTAGAAATAATTCTGCTTGTTGATGGAATCTAATGTTATATTCAGAAATTAAATGAAGAAATAAATTACAATATGCATTTACCTTACTACTAAAAACATGTGCTACCTATTTATTTATGGGGGAAATGGATACCTTTCAACATAAGGCATTCAAATAAGATAAAAATGTTTTCAAGGACCCTGTTGTTAAACACATATGCTAATTTCAAAATAAATATCTACAGGAAAGTTGTCTCTCATCTTACCATATTTTGAGCAAGTTATCTTTAATCTGTATGTAGCAAGGGTGTGGTTTTTGCTATCAACATTTCCTCAGTCACTGCCCAGTAACTGAAATTCTGTCATTGTAAAAAGTTTACAGATAATGATATTTAACAAACAAATAGATTGCACTTAACTACATAAGCCACACCAGCCAACCTTACCAGCAATGGTAAGAGTTGCGTACTGCCGACTCTGACCCTCACCCACAGAACAACAGGGATCTGCCCAAGATGGTTCAGTGTTTGCCCAGGTCACTGTGAGGTTTGTGACTCTATTCCTCCCTCAGGTAGCCTCACATCCAGTCATCTGCACAAGTTGCTTTTTCTGTCAATGTACTTTCCCTTCTTGATATGGCCAAGATCAAGCACAACGCAAGTTCTACTGAATCTGGCTCTGGGACCTGTCTTTGCAGGGCTTTCCCTGGACACGTGGCACTGTTGCTTTCCTGAGTCCAGCTGCTGACCTGAACATCTGAGAAGGTAGCTTGACCTTACCTTGCAGATGCGTGAAGGGCGAAGTTGACAGCTTCTGCCCATTTTTGATAAACATTAAAATATTAAACATTTTTTAATTTTGTTGAAATTTAAAATGGATGTGCCTAATAACGAATTAAGGTAATAATTAAAGTAGTAATTCGGCCCTGCTTATTTTTAGACTAGTCATCCTCACTTCCTATATATACCCGTCACTATTCTAGAATTTCATGAGTCTAGACTTTGCTTCTGACATTGGCCCCAAAATGCCAAATTTGAGGAGCACAGATAATTTTTTTCACACTATGAAAACTGCAATAAGTTCTCTTAATCATCTTCCTTCTTTAATGATAATGTATCTACAAAAGATAATATCTTACTAGGAAGTTAGGAGGATCAAACAACGTAACTATCTACAAGATCCCAGACATTCAGTGAATGTTTGCTGGATCTGAAATTTATTAGTTTCTGTAACTACTTATTTCTTCAAATGAAGCTTTATGCTAAGTAATATGTGTATAAATATTATAAAATGCATAATTATTTTAAATATTTAAATATTTAAATACGCAATAGATTAAATATATGAAATGCATAATAAATGCAATAGAAATGCTCATTTAATTTTAAAAATAGATGGCTGTTTCCGAAATTAATTGCAAGTTTTTATTAACAGGGCAGATTTAGAACCATATTTCTAGAATATTAGCGATAACAGCTTGTAATTTGTTTTAGGACTCTTCAGGTACTCTAATCTTAGCAATGTATGCAAATGATATGAATAAAACAATGTGACATTAACATGATTTAAATATATTTCACAAGTCATTGATACCTTGCATAGTATTTGGTAAAAGGACAACTAGGAATATACACAGCAGTGTATGTAGAATCAGCCCTGTTCTTAGGAATTTATTCAGATCTAATTGTGTACTGCAAAAATGCATGCTGTGCTTCTGGTCATTCAGCTGATTCTCAAAAATACAGGTTATGTTATCATTAAGATTTTACAAGGAAAATTCGACCCAGTAAATTGAGTCCAAAAAGTAATATGAATCAAAAATCTGAAAGCACTGGGTCACTTAATTCAATCACGTATCTTTCCCTACTAATGTTACTGTTCAATACAAGTGCACTTTCTTGTGAATTTCCTTCACCCTTTTAAACCGCATTTAGTGAGGTACCATGTTCTCATCATCACACCTTCACACTTGATGGCACTGGGCAGGTGCATTAAATTATAGAGAGGGAGGAAGGAGAAATGGAAATTGGAACTGCTGATGGTTAGCCAGCTCGATAGGGGGCCAATGCATTCTAAGATAGTTTTTGTGTGTGTGTGTTTGTTTTTGTGATGGAATCTTCCTCTGTTGCCAGACTGGAGTGCAGTGGCGTGATCTTAGCTCACTGCAACCTCCGCCTCCTGTGTTCAAGTGATTCTCCTCCCTCAGCCTCCCAAGTAGCTGGGATTACAGGTAAGGCCCACCACACCCAACTAATTTTTGTATTGTTAGTAGAGACAAGGTTTCACCATGTTGGCCAGGATGGTCTCGATCTCTTGACTTCAGGTGATGCGCCCGCCTTGGCCTCCCAAAGTGTTGGGATTACAAGCGTGAGCCACTGTGCCCAGCCCTAAGATAGTTTTTAATGTGATATGATAAGCACACACACACACACCCCTATCTATCTATATTGATGTGTGTGTGTGTGTGTGTGTGTGTATGTGAAAGAGAGAGAGAGAGAGAGAGAGAGAATGAGAAAGTCATATAACCTCTAGAAACCTCCTTGTTTTTTAAATTCAGAAAAATTAACTCGCATTGTGGCTATGTAATGAAAAATAATTAATGTCCCTCCTGATTAATGAAGATGAAAGCAAATAATGTTTGATATAGGCATGAATGGCTGACAATACTTCTTGAGAAGGTAATCCATTTTTGGGAACTGCATTTTCTGTAGGAAATGAGAGAGGTCATTTGAAAATAAGACCCTAGATATGTATATGAATAAATCCAGTCTGCTTGGCTTTTAACTCTTACTTTGTATTCTTAAATTTCAAAAGAGGTAGTACAATATCTGATGTAAGTGGTGTTGAAACCACCAAAATGGTTTGCTAATTTCAGCGGGCATTCTTGCTGTCTCTTCAGTATCTATTTCCCTCTTTCCATCTTCTTTACAAAACCCCAGCTTTTCCAGTCACTGGACTTTGGTGAAATGAAACCACAAACGGTGAGCACAAATGATATCTCAATAGGTTGTTAGGCAAGCCAAGATCTTTCCTTTGTTGTTTAAGCCAATGTAAGTTGTGCTTTCTGGTGCTTGCTATTGAAAACATGACGAGTGGAACTTGAGCCTGGTAAATATTACTCTGTGGCTTCACTGTGTGCTTTGTTGCTGGCACATCAATCCTGCTCTCATACCTTCCCCGTTTTCCTCAAACCAAATAACCCAACTTTAAGGCAGAATTAAAAAAAAGAAGCCTAGACCTATTGTGAAAAAATTAGCATCCTTTGAAAAGATAAAGAGGTATTTACCCCATATTATCTAAATAATTTTAAGAAAGTCATAAAACCTCTGATAACCTCCATTTTCTCCTCCGTAAGATGAGAAAGGTAACTCTGCAGAAAAAAATGGTCAGAACAAATGTTCAGAGTAAGCCCTGCCTCGTGCTTGGTCACTAGGAAGTGTTGATTTATTTTCTTTGCTTTCTTGTGTTTCTGTGGAAAGCGTTATTAATAGGCTTGAAAGGTTTATGTTATTTTATTGGATAAATTTGTTGTTGTTGTTTTGAGACAGGGTTTCACTCTGTCACCCAGGTTGAAGTGCTGTGGGGCGATCTCAGCTCACTGCAACCTCCGCCTCACTGCAACCTCAAGCAATTCTCATGCCTCAGCCTCCTGAGTGGCTGGGTAACTGGGACTACGGGCACACAGCACCATGCCTGGCTAAATTTTTGAATTGTTTTTGTAGAGATGGGATTTCACTATGTTGCCCAGGCTGGTCTCAAACTCCTGGGCTAAAGCAATCCACCTGCCTTAGCTGCCCAAAGTACTAGGAATACAAGCATAAGCCACTGTGCTCAGACTGAAAAATGCTTTTTTTGATTAGTCAGAATGCTGTATTTAAATTACTTGTTGTGTATCTATGTCCTCAAGTATGTATTTAGTAATTTTCAAATTTGGATGATTTGCTATGAATTTTTTCATAGGAATAATATTTCTATAGGAAAAATAGAGTAATATGAAAGATACAGGAAAAAGAATGTTTTTCATTAGTATCAGAAAAAAATCTAATTAGAACAGTTGTTTTAAAAACAGATAAGATAATACATAAATATATTATGCAGTCTGAACAGTCTCATATAAGGACATAGGCTTCTCAAAGGTATTTGTTTGTAATTTTGGATTTTAGAATATTACAGATCACAATAGTGTACAGCTTCTTACCTTGGAAAAATGATACTCTAATTCTATATTTGTCCAATATTACATTGCCGTCTTAGGTTGAAAAAATAGTTTAAATCCTTCAGTAAGTATATACGAAGCAACATTATATATAAGAATGTGATTTCACATTAAACTAAATACATTGAAATGTTTTTATCCAAAGACTACTAAATATTGAATACATATTTTATTAATATTTTAATAACTTTGGAACATTTTCAGAGAAATGTTTCATTTCTTTAGGAGCAATAAGTATCTTTTTATATATACATATATTCACACATATTATAAACACATCCAAATTATCTCACTTCTTGTGAAATGTAAGTATTAGTATAGTCCAATGTCAATGTGCAGAGAATTTAGAAATTAAGAGAAGTTTTAATTTGTATTGTTATTATTTACATGTAACTGATGATTTAGTATGGTCAATTCTGATCTGTTAATATTTTTACAAATTTTACTTATTCTAAGGGTAATATGTTCATGAAACAACTTGGTATTACTATAGAGTCCAATGATCTCAATTTCCTTTTCAGAAAGATATATTAAAAGTAATTAAGATAAAAATAAAAGCAAAATCCAAAGTACATTTAATAGTAAATGCATTTCCAAATAGGTACACAGGCCCATTTGGAGTGGTTCTCCAAGCCAAAACCCTCTTGCTCTCCTTTTCTGAGACCGGTCCTCATATTTACACAGTCATTATATCCTGAAGGATACACTTGATTAAGGGAAGTCTATCAGACTCCACTCCTGCACAAGTAGAGTCAACAACAGGGGAGGCTATCCTATCTCTACACGGTATTGTGCCAGGACGGTAAATTAGCACCTAGAGGCATGTTCTATTGTGAACCATTGTTGATAGTGAAGCCAGAAAACCTTTCATCAGACAGTTGAGGAAATGACCAGGACCTCACAGAGAAGGCAGCCCTGGAGTCTGGGGACTCCTAGCCAGTCCACCGGCTCTGCTTCCTTGGGGTCCCACCAGGGGTCCTGGCTCACTGATAGTAAATTTCCTGTTTTTGCACAATTAGCTCAGACATACATCTATTACATTTCTCTAGGCACTAAGGCTACAATAAAAAATGACAGTAAAAATAAGAACAAGTAGATAATTACTCCTTGGAATACGAATCTGTTCATTTGGATCACTGATTGTCAAGAACTTTATAAGAAAGGACTAATTAGATATGTGAGCAGCATGTCATACACAAGAAGAGTTTTTAATCAAAGGATATTTATCATAGTGAAATCTGAGAAAATATTCAGTATCACTGACTGAGTATTGCTCAAGTGAATTGTTGTACATCATTATGATGGCATTTTACAACTTTTATAAGTTTACAAGAACATTTAAAAATCCAGAGAATTTTGTACAAGTGAAAAAGCATATTATATAAAATGATAATGATTTGATATACACATATCAATAGACAAGGAATACAAACACCTTAAATACCATAAGGTTATTTATGAATAAGGACATGAGAAGTACAGTGGATTTTCTTCTTTATACTTTGAACAACTTTCTACAATAAGTGTGCACTGATTTTTAATCATGCAAAAAATAGGAGCGCAGACTTGGTAAAAATTGGTTTTCTGTTTGTCCAACAACATATAACCTACCTTCTTTTCCCATCTAGTATATATTCATCAAATTCCAATAGTTTCCAAACCCTAAAGCTCGCATCTTGCTCTTTGAAATGGATAATTTTTTGGTTTGTTTTGAGATGGGGTCTTGCTGGGTCACCCAGGCTGGAGAGAGATTTACTTTGAAATAAATCTGTTTTAAAAAAAAACAGAGAGATTTTCAAATCTAGGCTTTGCCACTTACATACTGGGTGCTTTGGCCCTGTTAGCCTGTCTGAACCCTCTTTTGAAAATTAGGAATGATATTAACTGAATGTAAGGATTATAAGGAAATTAAGTGAAATAATACATGTGAAACATCATACTTATGCTTTCCCTGTCTCAGGGAATGAAGGATAGGTTTAAAAATATTTTGAACTATAAATAATTGATCATAAATTTCAAGTGATTTGATTTTGCATTTTTAATTATTGAGAACAGTAAGTAAAAAAGAGATAGCTTATTCATGTTAAAGAATATAATAGACAAACTTGTGCTACTCTTTCTTCTTATACTAATTAATCACTTACTCAACAAAATTGTAAAATTTACTAATAATCGTGCCTTTTACATTTGCTCCCAATTGCTGAAATGGAAGCCTATTTTAATGATAGTAAGAAAAAAAGTGACACTAACATAGAAAAACGGGACTCAGAAATCAAATATAGCGGCTTCCAACATGATTCTTCTGACCCTTACCCAGTTATCGAGCAACTCTAACATATTTATTGCCTTCTATTATTATGAAGACTCAACTCATAAAGGGAATGGAAATATTCATTGTATGTTGTAAACAAACTTAATGGACAAGAAAGGGCACAAGGAATCTCAAATAAGAATAATGGCAGTACACAAAGTGCTCCACGGGAGAAAATAAGCACAAGAACACATCTACTTACCACATCCATCATATTAAAAACTTAGGCATGGCCAGGCGTGTTGGCGCATGCCTGTAATCCCAGCACTTTGGGAGGCTGAGGCAGGCAGACCACCTTGGTGAGGCGGGTAGATCACCTTAGGTCAGGAGTTCGAGACCAGCCTGGCCAACATGGCAAAACCCCATCTCTACTAAAAATACAAAAAAATTAGCTGGGTGTGGTGGTGCATGCCTGTAATCCCAGCTACTCGGGAGGCTGAGGCAGGAGAATCGCTTAGAACTCAGGAGGCACAGGTTGCAGTGAGTCGAGATCACACCACTGCACTCTAGCCTGGGTGACAGAGTGAGACTCCTTCTTTAAAAAAAAAAAAAAATAAGAAAGAAAAACGTAAGCACACCATCACACCATGTATGTCACAGAGAAACTTGAAAGGAGACAAAATCAATTAAATTTGAAAATTGAGTACAAAGAGGTGAAACGGTAAAATAAATTCTGAACATTCTTTTTAAGAAATTACATTTCAAATCTGTTGGTGAGAATAAAATATTTATTAGGTCGGTGCAAAAGTAATTGGAGTTTTTGCCATTACTTTCAATTTGCCATTACTAATATTTACAGGTTTGGTAAAAGAGAGGTTGATTTCCCTTTGGGCCACAGGCCACCTTGATTCTCAAAATGAACTCTATGAAGAAACTTACTGGATCATCTTTAAAAGCACCGACGCTGTTAAAAACACAAATAAAAATGGCAAAGACTGCTGATTTTAAAACCTTATTTTCTCAATTTAATTCCACTGTTGTTTTATGAAGGGAGCTAATTGGCAGTTTTATCTTGTCTTAGATGACTCCGGTTGTGTCATTCACTTTTTCATTACAGACGCTGTGTCAGAAAATTTGAGATGCCAAATTATGTGTTCTTCCCTACACTCAGAAGAGAAGCAGTGGAAGGAACGTACTCTTCTTTCACCTTTAGAGTTAATAAGGCTTTTCTTTTGAAGCTGTCTTGGATTTTCCTCTTGCCAAGCATAAGAGTGAAGGAATGCTTTCTTTTCAGGGGCCCATTGAAACAAACATATATGCAATCATGCCATTCCTGATTGATTGGATTCAGGACACCCTAACCCTAAATATGGCACTCTGGCATTTGAGAAAACTGCAGAGGCAGGAAGGCCACTGTCACCTGCCCTTGCTCTTCTCCCCTGACGTAGGCCATAAGTAGGCCTTGTGCGAGAGGGGGCCTCCCCATACCTAGAGAAAAGAAATATCCTTGTCTCTGAAAACACAGGAGCACAGCGAAGAATCTTAACAAACAGGCCCTGCTACCTCCCTGCTGATTTATAAGCATTAGATCACGTACCCTTCGTCCAGTCTCACATCCCCACGACTGGCTACCTCTTCATCAAACCTATGCATGAAATACACAAGTTGACCTGTTTCTCTGGGTTTACATTTCCTTACGAAGGCTCATATTACATAAATTTGTAGGCTTTTAAATATTTTTTTATGGGAGCCTCGGCCATGAACCTAAGATCAGAAGAAAAGATCCTTCTCCTTCCCTTCAGAGACCCATTTGGAAGGTTAGAACCATGAAAGCCTCAAGGTGCACTGAGCTGCAGGGAGAGAACGAAGGAGGCAAACCCTGAGCAGGCGATGGCCCAAGACCAGACAGAGGTGGGTTTCCTGGTGCTGGAAGAATGAAGAGGCACTTGGAAGTGGAGGAGACATGTCTCCAGTCCTGAACGGCACACAGGGAGGTGGCAAGACCACTCGTGATGCACATGGCACAAGCCAGAGAACTCCATGCACCCATGGCAGATGTCTTCTGCGGTTGAGCTTCAGGTGAGCCGGCCCCTGTGCAGGCTAACTCTGTGCTCAATAAGAGCTGCCATAGCACACACACCATGGGCCAGGGAAGAGCACTGCTGCTGGCCAGAGAGGCAGGGGTTTAAGTGTGAGCATCAGAGCCAAGGAAGGGGCTTTCTGATGACTGCATCTCCAGGCCCCTGGTAGCCATAGGATGCTGGCACTATTAGATGAAGGAGGAGAAGGAGTCTTACTGAGGACAGAGGATGGTTTGTGAAGACAGATGCATAGATGGGGAAGAGCCAGATCGAATAGGACTAAAATAGATTAAGTAACATGATATAGCTTAAAAATGTCATAAAAATATATACTATAGTGGAAAGAAAATGAAAAACTTTCAATGTTGATAATTTAGTCAACATTAAGTTCACCTGAACAATTTAGAAGCAAATTGTAGAAGAGATGCTAGAAGACACGACCTCTGGGAAGGTTTCTTGCTGTATTTGGGAAATAAGAAATTGCAGAAATTTTATAGGAGCATCACAAGAATTTAACAAGAAAGGTAGTTACTCTGTATTTTCTCGGTGAATTATGAAGTGTTCCTTACAGCTAAATCCATGAAGGCTTAAAATGAGCTGCCGCTGTTTTTGATCTTTCAAGATAGCTAAACTGAAAGAGTCACCTCCCCTTTCCACACTAGTTTCTTCTTCTATTTCTGGTTCCCTCTTTTTGTCACCCTCCTTCACTAATGATTTTAGGGAGTACATGCACAAACAGATACACACAAAAGCACATACATATACACACACAAACACACACCTCCTGCATGCCTGTGTCAGGAGCCAATTTGGATAACAACATGTCATATGCGAACTGTGATGGCTGATGTTTCACATCCTAGACATTTAATTCTATTTATCTGTAGCATCTTTCACTGCTTCTTGATTCTATCTGGTGTGCATTTCAAGCTATACTGTTCCATTTTTAGATGATATGTAATTGATTGCCCTATGGTTCAGTTCACTCTCTTACCCAGTTTTAAAGCTTTCTACATTCATGTGGAAATTGGAGGATTGTATGAGGTATTTGATTCTAAGGTTCTAAGGTATTTGATTCTAGAAGTTTTTCTGAGTGTATGAGAGTCAATATTCTTTGGGTTTTAAATATTAATTCTTATATCTTACGTCTTAGCTTCAGATACAAATTTCAATATGTATATTGATCTAACATAATGCATCTATCTCAAAAAACTGAATAAGCATGGGCTTGGGATGCAGGTCAAGTGACCAGAACTAAAAAGCTGTAAATGCCCAAAATAATGGACTATCAGGTTGAGCGTGGCCTAATTAATGACCTGACACCTGCTACACCAAACCAAGAAGGGTGAGCCATCTCCCCTGGTCCCTGCTGCCAGCAGGCATAAGCACTTGTGCGGTGATAATAAGCAAGATGGATTGAACTTCATTAGAATACCAAGGAAAATTCTCCAAAATGGCTCTTCATTAAATGGTCTCCCACTAAGCAGCAGTCAGAGTGTGAACTCTCCTTATATTTTATTCAACTGAATGTCATGTTGACTTCAAAGCCATTTGGAGGGGGGTCTTTACCTAATAACAATGCTTCCTATTTACATAGTTCTTTTCATATGAGATTCGTGTAGCGCTCCACAAATGTCATCTCATTACCTCATGCAGTGAGTCAATTACAGCACTGAGGAGACAACCCAAGACTCAAAACTCCCCATGCTTTGTGAGAACAGCTCTGTAAACATCGCAAGTGGTCTGATGTGATGCCTGTTGTAGACAGGGGAAATGAAGATTGACATAAATTCTATAACTCACATCAGTGTCTTAACAGCACAAGAATGTGATTGTCCATTAAAGCATTCACTTTCTTATTTTTCAAGAAATGGCCATTTTCCAATTCTGGTATCAATTACCCAGAGGAAGTTATAGGACTAAATTGTCTGTTCATATGAATACAGTCTTCTGCTGTCCACATAATAACTTGCTTTATTCAAGAGTGAATACATTTGCACCTGTATTGATGAATTTGTTCTCAACCCAACAGGTAAGTTATTGATCATATAATGCCTGAATTCAGCAAAGGTAACAGGCCCCAAATCTGGAAATTTCAATAAGTTTATTGTTTTGTGTTCAGACCCTAGTGCCAGGTGATTTTGCATATATTACACCAAGAATAACAGTATGAAAGCACAGTTCACCAGCTCCCTAATTTTGGATATGTAGGAAGGTATATTTGGGTTTTGCTAGTCAAATACTTGATCTTCATAATGCTGATTTCCAGAATGATTTTTTTCCACATTGTAGAGTCATATTTGTCATCTAAAATTGTCTATATGTTTCATAAGAAATAAGAAAACATGATTTAATGGCTATGCATTTATATTAGAAGGATTGGTGGAAAAAAAAGGGTTTTCTTTATGATGTATTTCTTGGATAACTTCTCAGAGAAGTTTTAAAGTATCATAAGGATTATTAAGAATATTCATGTTACAATATATTTTTGGAAAGCTAAATAACATAGTTCAGTAAGATCTTTTCTAGTTCAAAGGATAGAAAAGGTGTAAGACAAAGACTGTATCTGAGGCACCAAAGTAATCTTTTTTGCCAAATGCCTTTGCTTTGGTTCCTGGCCAAATGAACTGCAGATTGTCTTTGGCTGAAGTTATTTCTGTACCTGATGACCTCTTCTATTAAAATGATGGTGGTTTAGGCTAACTCCATATGGAATTCATCTATGGGGTCACAATAGTGCCTTTCTGGTGCCTTTAATACTAGACTCATTATATGTTTATATGAATGATTAAAACTACTATGGAGATAAGAAAGAAAGCCTCTTTTAACGCACAGCTACAAATGTTATCACTTTCTCCCCTGCAGGAAGTGGCTGTATTACTGCAGTAAGCGTAGTGCTAAAGAATAGTAATTTAAAAATAAATAAATAAAGAAATGGGTTTAGAGAAGAGAATAGGTTTGAAGCGTTGGTAACATTATACGGAGAAGAGTTACAAAGCCTTCTATAATTTGTTTTACTATTTCAACAAATTCATGATATTGTGAAAGACTTATTACAATGCTCATAATTTAAGATTACCCTCACAGTGTTATTTACATGTGAATGCAGTTTTTTGTCTTTGCATGATTTTAGGCTGTGAAAATTTCTAGACCAACAAGTCTTAACGAAATTTCCCTTGCCTTCAATCCTTAAGAGGACTACATAACAGTTTAGTGACTAATTTAAGTACAAAGCAATGGAAAAATTAAAACAGCTACTTCCCTTCACCTATAGTTTTGAATGAGTAAATGGGGGAGTGTTGCTAACACATTCAAAATTTCAGAATATTCAAAAGCCAAAAAAAGAAGAAAGTTACAGAATTTAAGGAAATATCAAAATTTTTATTTTAAAAATTTTACTAGGTAATATAAATTATGATATTTGAGTGGTATTTCTTGGAAAAACTATTTGGCATGATACATTACACTTCAGAAAAAGGATGAATTCTAAAATATTATATTTTAGCAAAAAGCATGCTTATTCCTCAGTCATGGGAATACAGTTGTTCACACAATCCTCTTGTAAAATAATCTCAGCATTTCAGTAGAATTTTATGAATTGAATCATTACACTGCAGTTGTTTCACAGGGATCTGAACTCTTGATATTATTATTTTCTTTTTGAGACGGAGTCTCACTCTGTCACCAGGCTGGAGTGCACTGGTGCGATCTCGGCTCACTGCAACCTCCACCTGCCCGGTTCAAGCAATTCTCCTGCCTCAGCCTCCTGAGTAGCTGGGACTATAGGTGCATGTCACCACGCCCGGCTAATTTTTGTATTTTTAGTAGAGGCGGGGTTTCACCACTTTAGCCAGGCTGGTCTTGATCTCTTGAGCTTGTGATCTGCCTGCCTCAGCCTCCCAAAGTGGTGGGATTACAGGCATGAGCCACCGTGACTGGCCAAAATTATTTTTACGCTGTGCTTTGAAACATGCACCTTTAAAATGGTACTTGGGTATTTTTAAATGAATTTTCCCCATCTTTATGACAGAATGAAATAGTGCAGGACATTTTAACTACAAGTGAATGGAGTGAAGGAATCAAAGAATGTTACCAAAAGAAACTGCAAATCAGCAGCAAACTCCTAGGGATGTGTTGCTAAGCAGAAATTAAACGGGAAAGCCAACCTGTCAGCAGAATGAATAGGTGGAGAGTGTGAATTTCGGCTGTAAGCCTTAGTTTAATTTTCTTTCCTGATAACCTCTACCACAGGCTGTTATTTCAAAGTCACCGGGCCGACTCACCTAGATAGACACCTATTACGAAAGCAACCACCTTCTTGCAACATATTGAGTAATTATATTCATCTTGATAACATCCTTCTTGACAATTTTATCATTGATGGAACTCTCTGCCTGTGAAGGTTATTTGTATTTTCCCCCCTTCTGACCTTATGTCCCATGAAGAGGGTTCTGTAGAGCAAATATCATTTGTTATGTTATCTTGGGAAATGTCCACATTTCTCCTTCCAGGAACTGTGGCAAAAATTATTTTCTGCACTCCATCTACGCCTGTCACGTCTGCCTTGATGGAGTGGAAGGAACATCTACCTGCCTGCTTTAACTACACTTATTTTCAACCCAATTTCCGGAAGGTCCAGGTACACTACATTGGGATTCTGTAGCTATCTAGCTCAGCACTGGAATGCTAAATTTTGACCTTTACATCATTGTTCAAATCTAACCACAGTAGACAAAGTTGAAGAGGTTTTAATGGGTCGGTGTTTTCACATTTCTCAAACACACTCCTGTGATTTGGCAGGTGCCATGAACTCAGTTTGGGGACATTTTCTCCTCACTCCCTATAACTAGTTTATGGCAAATAAACTGCAGCTCTCGTTTTATGAGCTCTCCTCTCTCTCAATCCATCTTCAGTGCCCTCTTGTACAGGAGGGCTCAGTCCTACCATCCTGAATTAGGATAATGCGGGGCACAAAAACTACCCTACAAATGGGACTTACTGTCTGCTGAATACCCCTGCCCCCTGGTACTCAGCCCAGGTGCTCCACCTGCTGAAAATCTGCTCCCTGTCCCTGCTGGAAACAAGCAGCCCCTGGCCTGACCTCAGAGGGAAATCACGGCTACTGACCGACCTCACTCAAGTCCTCTGGAAGCCACTCCCAACAGTCAAGTCTTAAGATGTATGTTTTCTTTTTTTTATTATTATTATTATTATACTTTAAGTTTTAGGGTACATGTGCACAATGTGCAGGTTAGTTACATATGTATACATGTGCCATGCTGGTGTGCTGCACCCATTAACTCACCGTTTAGCATTAGGTATATCTCCTAATGCTATCCCTCCCCACTCCCCCCGATGTATGTTTTCTTAATTATGAGAAAGGGAGAAACTCATTAAAGGATATTTAAAAACAAAAAAAGAATGTATTAAAAACAAAGTAAAACAACAAAACAAAACAAAAAATTGAGGTTCTGCTTCCCAAACACATATCCCGGTTGCTTTTTGTGGCTAGGTTTTTTAAAGAGTAGACCATCCTTGAAGCTCCTGGCTATGGTGGGCCACATGGGAGTTGAAGGGGTTGATAAAAGGAAAATACCTAAGACATAATGTCTGAGTTAAAGAACAAGGTGCAGCCACATGAAGAGGGCCGGGGAGTCTGTCAACCATGGGTGAGAACGTTTCCAAGGATTCTGCATGCAGAGCCATGTGGGGTCAGTGAGGCTGCAGCAGACAAGGACTGACCAACTGTCCTGGTTTGCCAATGGTCACCATTTTATAACTGAAAGTCCTGCAGCCTGCAAACCCCTCGATAACGTGCAAATCAGGATGATCTCACATCATGCATAATTCTATTTACTATTGTTTCTTATACGGGCCCTCCCTGGAATTCTCAAATTTTTAAATTTCTACCATAGCAGTCATGAACCACTTTCTCATCACAATGTCAGGTGCTAGACAAGACTCTACAGTATTCTTCTGACTTAATTGCTTAAACAGTGATCAGATTCCCAGTTTTGCCTCATTGACCCTGGGCCAATCTGCATGAGGTCACCTGCCTTATTTCTGCCATGGTTCCTGGAACAGGGGTCATCGTGGGAAAACATCAACTCCTGTCCAGAGGCCAAGCTTCTCTGGGTGCTGTGATACTGACTACACAGCTTTCTTCTCCACGTCCTCTCAAAAGTTCCCAGGGTCCACTGAAATCTTCTGAGTGTCAGGGTTGCTCTGCCTTCAAGCTCCTCTTATTCCTTAATTTGGCCAGTGTTTGAGTAATGAAATGTGTGACACCATGCTCATCCCTTGGGTGAAGGCCATGAGCAAGAAATGTTCTCTGCCAATAACAAGTTCAAGGTTCATGGAGAGGTAGATAGGGAAGGAAGAAGGAATAGCAACAGCATCATAACTTTGTATAATGTGATAC
Organism: Pongo pygmaeus; assembly: GCF_028885625.2. Taxonomy (NCBI): domain Eukaryota; kingdom Metazoa; phylum Chordata; class Mammalia; order Primates; family Hominidae; genus Pongo; species Pongo pygmaeus. The sequence goes on from NC_072380.2 coordinate 4,707,132, forward strand.
AGAGATGCACGATGCATCTTATGTGAGCAGAGTGGAGAAAACAGCTGGATGGTGGGAGGACTTCCTGGAGGTGTGTTCTGGCTGTGTCAGCCTCAATATTCCTAACTTATTTACCTCTTGAATCCCATTCTTCTCTAACTACGTGGGGACATTTGTCCTATACTGTTCCTCTTTTCTTTTTCACTTGAGTCAGCTTCTTTAATTTTACATTTTTTTCTTTTATTTTAAATATGCATCAATCAGAACAGCCCATTAGGCAGAGTGGTATTGAGGTAAAACAACTGGATTTTTCTCCTTCCATTTTTTCGAACCGGCGATCTTTCATTTTAATTTTCATTTTCTCAAAACTTGTTCTTTTAGAGATGAGGTCTCCCTATGCTTCCCAGGCTGGAGTGCAGTGACTATTCATAGATGTGATCATAGCTCACTACAGCCCCAAATTCCTCGGCTCAAGCCATTCTCCTGCCTCAGCCTCCTGAGTAGCTGGGACCACAGGTGTGCACCTCCATGCCTGGCCAGATCCTATTCTTAACTCTTCTATTTTCTAGATTTTCTTTTAACACTAGTATCATGGTTTGCAGTTATTTTCAAAGGTCACAAATGGTTTCTTTATTGTCCATGTGTCATCATAAACTTCAAATTCAGGGAGCCTCTGTGAAGGAAAATAAATCTCGGGACCCCCAAATCACTAAGCCAAAGGGAAAAGTCAAGCTGGGAACTGCTTAGGGCAAACCTGCCTCCCATTCTATTCCTAAAAAAGACAGCTTCTAAGATAAAAATTGCTACGTACCTCCCTCACTATTTGTCCACAGGGAATTTCCTTGTGGACAAAAGACAGCACTCAAAGTCTTCCTTCTGCTCTCTGAGATAAATGCGTATCTCATTGCTTCCTTTGGAAAGACTAATCAGAAACTCAAAAGAATGTAACAGCTTGTCTCTTATCTACCTATGACCTGGAAGCCCCCTCCCTGCTTCAAGTTGTCCTGCCTTTCTGGACCAAACCAATGTACTTCTTTTTTTTTTTTTTTGAGACAGAGTCTCGCTCTGTCGCCCAGGCTAGAGTGCAGTGGTGTGATCTTTGCTCACTGCAACCTCTGCCTCCTGGGTTCAAGCGATTCTCCTGCCTCAGCCTCCCAAGTAGCTGGGGCTATCTATAGGCATGTGCCGCCATGCCAGGCTAATTTTTTTTTGAGGGGGGTATTTTTAGTAGAGACGGGGTTTCACTGTATTAACCAGGATGGTCTTGATCTCCTGACCTCATGATCTGCCCACCTCAGCCTTCCAAAGTGCTAGGATTACAGGCATGAGCCACCATGCCCAGCCCAATGTACTTCCTAGATATATTGATTGATGTCTCATGTTTCCCTAAAATGTGTAACACCGAGCTGTGCCCAACCACCTTGGGCACATGTCATCAGGACTTCCTGAGGCTGTGTCACGGGTACACGTCCTTAACCTTGGCAAAATAAACTTTCTAAATTGACTGAGACCTGTCTCAGATATTTTGGGTTCATACCTCTCAGCCAAATTTTCATCTTTCACAGATTTTACTCCAAAATCCAATCTGTAGCCAAGGAAACTTCTCTAAAGCACTATGAACATACAGTTTCTAGGTTCTTGTACCTTTCACAGCTTACATTAAAATACGAAGATATTAAAATACCCTGTGATTAAGCTCCCTTTACTTATCTGTCATCTTCCCCCTGTCCCCTTTTGGGAATGTTCTTAACTAACCAAGCTGGCCTACTCATCATCACTTAAGCCTGGGGTCTGAACTTCGACCACCGTGGCTTATCAAATCCTCATCTTTGTGCATGGAATACACATAGTCTTTATTTATCTAAGTTATTTTTGTCATTTCCCTTCCTACGTATGGAAAACTTGCCTGTCTTTTGAAGGTTTCCCTGAGCACTGCGGTTCTACCAAGACATCTCTCCCCGACCCTGTAAAGCCTTTATAGTCTGCACTCCTGGCATTGGAATAACTTCATTCAGCCTACATCCATGCTTGAGAGTGAGGACCGGCCCCCGTTCACATGTGTTATTTACACACATATTTCTGAATTGGAAAACTGTAATCAGTCGCGGATGACCAGTGACATTTGTTAAGATCTTATGTCGACTCGGTTGTTGCCTGTCTTTTATCATTGATCTCGATACCCTACAATATGTTAAAGGATTTCATTTTTTAGAGCAGTTTTAAGTTCACAGAAAAATGAAGAGGAAGATACAGAGGTTTCTCATCTGTCCCCTATCCCCGCCCCCCACACACACAGCCTCCCCTATTCTCAACATACCCCACCAGAGAGAGGGGTGCATATGTTACAACCTATGGACCTAGGTTGATACATCATTATTACTCAAAGGGCAGTTTACATGAGGATTTACTCTTGCTGTTTTATGTTCCATGGGTTTAGACAAATTTATCGTGACATGTATCCACAATATAGCATCATACAGCCTCTAGAATATTTTTACCTGGGCAATTTAATTTTAAAATAATAAACCAAGGATCATCTAGACTGGTGGCTCACCACTTTTTTGAACATGAGAAACCCTATGTATTTGCCAAATTTAATAACATTTAAAATTACGATAGGATCTACATGAAAGCAGGCTGTGGTTAGAGACTTGGGTTCTGGAGGCAAAATGCCTGTGTTTAATCCTGGCTTATTGCATGTCAGGAGACTTTGAGGAACTTACAGAATCTCTATCTTATAAACATGGATTTTAATAGTATCTAGTTCATGATCAACCACCAGTCTTCAACAAGGATAATGCCTTGAAGAATTCAGAGAACAGTTTTTGGTACATGAAAATCATTCAATAAATGTTTTAAAGCCAGTGCACATGTAGGCATATAGGATATGTTATTTTCAGTCTATGGACATAACAGATACCATAGATACACATAAGAGCTCAATAGTTGCAGAAAATCAAAAGCACTCTGTGTCCATTTTTTGGGATATTTGTTAACAATAACTTTCAAAGACTCTTAGATTACTGTTTAGTTCATCTACTATAAACTAAGGCCGACCTCTATAATATGCATAATTTTAGTTCTTTATCACTGATCCTGCTTCTACTATTTCTCTAACTCAGAGTCAATTACATTTATTTATTAAAGGGAATAGAGGGACGGGAACTTCAGAGATCTGCAGAGGAAAGTGGGTCTTCAACATTATCCTACCCTGGAAGCCCATAATATTTGGGGATTCTACACAATCATATAGGAATGACAGTTAATTTCCCCCTTTTTACCCAGATTTATTATCTAAACAACATATTTCATACTTTTTTTCATTTATCTGGTTTCTCTTTTATTGTTGTCTTTACCCACAGAGAAGGTATGACCCATGAAGGCAAGGACTTTATCTATTTCACTAGTACCCAGAATAATGCCCAGCACCCAACATTGGTGTCCAATGACTGAAGGACTGCATCAGTGAATCTATGTTTACACAAATTTATTAAATTTCATTCCACAAAAATCACAAAATGTAAGTAGTGACAGAGCTGTAAACTTAGATCTTGAAACTATGAATTTAAAAAATCAGGGCCAGGTTCGGTGGCTCACGCCTGTAATCCCAGCACTTTGGGAGGCCAAGCTGGGTGGATCATGAGGTCAGCAGTTCAAGACCAGCCTGACGAACATGGCTAAACCCTGTCTCTACTAAAAATACAAAAATTATCTGCGTGTGGTGGTGCATGCCTGTAATCCCAGCTACTCGGGAGGCTGAGGCAGGAGAATTGCTTGAACCCAGGAGGCAGAGGTTGCAGTGAGCTGAGATTGCACCACTGCACTACAGCCCAGGCAAAAGAATGAGACTCAGTCTCAAAAATAAATAAATAAATAAAAAATAAAAATAGAAAAATCAGAAAAAATAGTTGTACTTATTTTTGATTCTAGAATAGAACCTTGCTGTAAAGGCCCTTAGAACATATACAAGGACAAGATGAAAACAGGAGTACCACCTGGACTTAGTTATCATTGCCCTTCTCACCAAAAGTTGCATTATGAAAAATATTTATGATGTTTTCATTTCCTCTTGATTTTAAGTTGCTAGTTTACATGCTAGCAAAGTAGTTTATTTGGGCATGCTCATATTTGCTTACAGAGGCAAGTTCAATATGTAAAAAACTTGGCAGCTATTAGGTATAATGTATTCCTTTGGCTTTAGGTGGAGTCCTATGTCCTGTATTGTTTACTCAATTGGGGAATGTTGACCATACCAAAACAATTATAGTATTCAAGTGACTATTGACTAGAGTTCAGTCAATAAGTTCAACATTATAAGGCCAAAGGCAATTAAGCAGGGACTGATATTAGTGGCTGGTTACATGATTTCCCTGGACAGTTTTAATTACTGGACATGAGAGTTCTGAAATATGTGGATTAGTTAATAGCTCAAAGTACAAAAGGAAAGCATTAGTCATTTGGCATTATAAACTGTGATAAAATACACACACATTCTCATTCTGTAAGCAAAAAACACACTCAGCTGTAATTTCAAACTTAGTAAATTGCTTGATATTTGTAACATCTTACATAATACGTAAAAGACCATTTTTAGTTTAAGAATAACGTAGACTGCCAACCACGTTTAAAACATTGGTCCTGTCAAGACAAATAGTGATGCTTAAATGTAAGTATTCATTACCATCTAGATCTTACATCCAACACTTAATATGTCCGTAGATGAAACAAGATTATATAATTGGAAGGGTTTCATCAAAATATTAAGTGAAGTTCCAAAACATGTCAAATATAAATGAATTCCCAAATCTGTGAACACTTTTGCTTTGAATACTGGGTTTTTTTTTTTTTGGAATTGAACATAATAGTATATGCCACAACTTTCTGCATCTTCATCTGTATTAATGTAATTAAGTAAGCCCTGGTTCTTCATCAGTATTAAACATTTTAGTCAACATGAAGAGCTGTGTCGAATGCTGTATAAAGGCTCATTTCAAATGAGTTTTTGATGAACAATGGCTCATGGAACTTAAAGATGATGTCCCAAAACAGATAAACTGGTGAATGCATCAGAGAAAGAAGGTGAAGGTTTCTGAGGACCCCCAAAACTTTGTTCTGCATAAAACAAGCTTCGTGTGATTCACAAACTTTCATGCTTATGTTCTCATAAGGCAGTTGGGATAGAAAATCAGCTCAGGTGTGTGTTAGGCCTAAAGAAGTCCACATACAAGGAAGTTTATTTTTGAGATAGGGACAGATTTAAAGATAACTGTTTTTATACAATAGAAATGATGGAAATTTTTTTTTTTTGGTTGTAAGGAGCAGGGAATTTAATAGGCAAGAAGGAAGGGAGAAGACAAGAAGACAGAAGGAAGAAGCTCCCCTCCCTCTGTCTCTGTATGGGGGAGCATTTTCCTTCCCTCTTCTCCCTTCCTTCTTGCCTACTAAACTCTCCGCCCCTTAAAAAAAAAGTCCCACCATATAAAAACAGTTCTTGCTTCTTATAACCTGAGATTGTGATTTTATCTTTCAACCAGGAAAATCCTAACCAATAGGGTTACTTCAATACATTTTGGCAATCCAACTCTTAAACATATGCATACCCTCCCAACACACACACACACACACACACACACACACACACACCAATTTTACCATCTAACGAACATGTCAGGATTATCACTGCCTTGCCATGGTCATGCTTTGTGTCTCCACTATCTATGCTTTTCATTAACTTAAAGCTTGTCCACAGTATTGGGAAAATATGTGCTTTGACACAGATGTCCTGCTAGAGTTTGAGGTCTTTGCTTTCTCATTGCTCAATCATTTACTTGGATGATGTCAGATTCAGAACAATTAATTCCATGCTTCACTCTGGACCCCTCAAAGCCTGCTAAGTATGTAAAGTTAATACTCAAATATTTTCCCTTGCTTAAAGGATAACTTTCAAAGAGTTTATCTGCAATTACACTCCTCCTTCTATACCAACAGTACCTCTCTGTTTCTGGCAGAGTGCTTTACTTCTCCTAATACTCCATATGAAAATTGTCTCCAAACCTTACTCATCTGAGAGTACCCACAACTCACACCTTGTACTGATCACTCTATCATCCTTTAATCCCTGTTTTATTGTCAAGACCCAGGTTCAATGTCATATTCTATAAAGTTTTCCCCAAATCCATCTGTGCTAATGAGATAGTCAAAGCTGTACATCGAACACTCAACTTAGGTTCTTTTCTGTCTTATTAACTCTTGTGTGTGGATCCTTTCTTTCTAATTTAACCAATAAGAATATAAACATCAGCACTCTTGGCATTTATTTGTTGAGATATGAAATCACAAGCCACATAAAAATTTAGAACATTTTAGACAATGTCATCATCCATAGACATGATTTTTAAAAATCTCCCAGACAATTTATGAGGTGTTAATTTCTACTGTGATTCATGGAAAGCAGTGTTTCATGATTAGTTTGTCAGGAAAGGATATGGTGCTTGAACTCACCTAAAGAATGAACAGGACTTGCCTATGCAGAGACTAAAAGGGAGATTGAATATACTGAGAGCAAGAACAAGAGACAAAGTTTTTCAGCTATAATAGAATCCTTTGGAAGATTAATATTCCTATCTGGATACACAGGATAGGATTAGAAGAAGACAGGCCTGGATTCTGTAATTCTCTCTCATTATAATACATGGCTTCAATTTCTTCATCTTGCTAATCTTAGAAAGCTTCACAAAGAGCCATGAGCGAGAAAGCACTGAGTCATTTTCCTAATGAGATGAAGGAGCTCACCACAGAGTCATTTTTCTAATAAATGGTGAACTTTTTGTTTAATTTTTATTTTTAACTGGCCTTTCAAGACCTATTCAGTTCATGTTTATGAAACAAAATCTTGAAATCTTAGAAAAATAATAAAACCAAGCAAAGAAATCAAAGAAAGAACCTCTTGTTTTCTAGCAGAAAAGTGACATTCAAATTTTGTGAGTATTATAAACCAATGTGAATTTTTAAAGGATTATTTTATTACTAATCTATTATTTATAATACATATTATAAAAATATTTGTTATCAACTTGATCATTTGCTATACTTTGCTTTTACAAGTTTTATACTTATAAATGTGTAGGTTTACTTTGTGACACCTCATTGCTTGGAAACAACCTGCATATTCATTAAATTTAAAATTATAAAACTAAGCATGTTACAATGAAAAGGAGTCTAATACAGAGACAAGATATTTCAAAGGATGAAAAACTTAAGTGTGGTTTGCTTAAGGTCTCAATTAGTGAAATAATTGGGTATCATTAACAGAAACAATTGACTCAATCTATCACAAAAAATGAAAGTAATTGGACACATAAAGGGAATACACTATATTCTACCTGTATATGATATTCAGAAACTCACAAAACTATATCCATAAAATCAGCACATTTTATTATATGTAACTTATGCTGCAATAAAAATGGGTAACAAATAAAGGGAAAGGATATTTCTGTAGAATGGATTAGAGCATGAGAAAAAGGTAACAGCAAGAATAGGAAGAAAGGCTGAAGAACAATAGAGCTACAGTGCTGCTGTTACATGGAGAAAAAACCAGAAGATTTCAGAGGAGCAGAGAACACTGCGGAAGGTATCAAGTAACCTTCGGTCTCCCGCGTGTACATACTTCTAATAATATGTGAGTTTAGGAGCTAGGGTTTATCGGTGAATGGGAGGCAAAGTAGTGAACAAAGTATGAGTACATAAAACATCTAATAGATGAGTTTTATTGAAATTAAGAGTAGAGTTAGGATGAAAGGTGAATGTTGCAACTCCTTCAAAAATTCATTTTTTACACAAAGCTGTGGGCTCCCCCAGAGCTAGGGGAGAGTCCGTCCGCTGTATGCCCCTAGTTCCCAATAGGTCTTTGCTCAGAGCTCTCTCATCACTTCTCAGGTCTGCTTCCACCTGGCAAATACTAATGATAAGTCAACTTTGAAGGCTGCTTTTGAGCCATCCTTCCTTTGATGCTTTTTTTTTTTTTTTAAACTCTGCTTAAGAGGAACTTACTACTCCTTTGTTTATCTTGCCAGGCACCTAACAGAGCACCCAGGATGCGTTCTCTTACTTTATCCTGTGCCTGAACCACAGCTGGAGAGTCTGATGGGGAGGGGCCATGCACAGTACTCCTCCTCCCCGATCCCAGCACAGAGCACCCAGGCAAGCTCCCAGAGGGACTGGGAAGCATCAATGGTGGGCATGGGAGGGAGCAATACAGTACTGATTCTCATCTGAGAATAGCTGTTGATCACGAGACTCTCAGGTTCTGTTCCAGAGCTGTTGACAGTATACAGGAGTTTGAAGTATGGCTAGGTCCACACGTCTCCTCTGTCAAACCTGTCTTTCTCCTTAAAAAAAAAAGTATAGTGGTGACAAATCATAAGATTCCTCTTTTTCTAAACACTTTTAAATGTTACTTTCTTCAAACAAGTGTTAGAAAACCTTGGGTGAAGATTTAGTGAAGATGCATAATCTCAGATTTACTCTGGATGAAGAATCCCATGAAACTCCATTAAGAATCAACAGGTTCATCAATGACAGACTGGATAAAGAACATGTGGTACATATACACCATGGAATACTATGCAGCCATAAAAAGGAATGAGATCATGTCCTTTGCAGGGGCATGGATGGAGCTGGAAGCCATTATCCTCAGCAAACTAACTCAGGAACAGAAAACCAAACACTGCATGTTCTCACTTATAAGTGGGAGCTGAACAGTGAGAACACATGGACGCAGGAAGAGGAACAACACACACTGGAGCCTGTCAGGGATGAGGTGGGGGAAGGGAGAGCATTAGGAAAAATAGCTAATGCATGCTGGGCTTAATACCTAGGTGATGGGTTGACAGGTGCAGCAAACCACCATGGTACATGTTTACCTTTGGAACAAACCTGCTCATGTACCCAATAACTTAAAATAAAAATAAAAAATCAACAGGTCGCCTTGCTTCTGAGACCTGCATAGCCGTGGGCCTCTGATTGGATTAGGAATCTTTGCTAAATTGACCTCCTCCTCTCTGAAGTAGCAATTCCAAGAATTGACTTTTGAATAACAGTTTTGAAAACGACCTTGAGGAAGATGACATATTGAAGTTCACTCTGGAGCATTCTAAATAGTCCCCTTCAGTCAAAATGTTGCTGCTGTTTTTAATAACAGGGAAAATAAAAATATTTACCAGCTTAAAAAATAAAAAGACATCCATGAATTATAAATCATCTAAAAGGTTTGGTAGGAGAACACACTGCCCTTTACAAAATGAACCTAATTACCAGTCAAGAACACACTGAGAATCACAAATAAAGGTTTCCAAGAAACATTTTTAATAACCACTAATACAACCCTATTTCTATTGCTAACCACAAAAATTCTACCGTGTAGAGTTTCTTGTCTATTCTGTGGAAGGAAAGAAAAAGCATCCTTTTGCGGGAAATGTTAGGTAGCAAAATAAATAATAATAGCGAGATTCATCATATCTTCTCTTTGTCTTAGTTCTTTAATGGATAACATTATTAAAGAAAATTATTGTCATTTAAAAGTCTCTTAAAAGTTAATTATGCATTTTCATCATAGATTGCAGACTTCTAAAATGAGAAATTTACCCTTAGGGTCTCAAAATATACTTTTAAAAGTGGGTACTCTCAAAATAGAATGATTATTTAAAATGCTAAAAAAAATCTGGTGACATTTTTATTTATACTGTTCACATTTTAGAGTTAAGCAAATTATTTTATACCATATATAATTTGCATTTGAGTAATGTGGCATATTATATAATATTTAATTAGATGCAAAATCTGGCAGAAAAAAGTATATATCCCCATTTAAGGAGATTCAAATTTTCTTTGCAAAATTCAGTGGATCATGCTGTAGCTCATATAGTGTAAACCAATGGTTCTCAACCACAGCAATGATGGTGGAAATGTGTGGAAGAAATAGTAGGGAGTGTAGATAATCAGAATCATCTCAGAAAGTTTTTCAAATATACGTCGCTCCACGGACCTTTCTGAAAAGATCTGCCTTTCTCTACTGACAGGAGAAATAGTGATGGACTCTACATCATTTCTGTCACCTGTAATTTCTTATTTATATCGTGCATGAATAGCCTATCTTGCAATCACCAATGTATGGATAATTTGTAATTATTTAAAACATGTCTACTTCATGAAAGTTATAAAATTGATACAGTTTTTATCAATTTTGCAAGGAATCAGATATACAGTATAATTATGAAAAGTAATGAAAACTCTTTGGTGTTAAGGAAATATTTCAATTATTCCCAAACTGGGGATTTCTAAGTATTTCAAGAAAAGTAATCTAGAAGACAAATAGTAGTTGACTTTGCATTGCCCGTGACCTTGATTTAAAAGATTTTCTTTAAAAAAAATCTTAAAATGATTTTACTAAAATCCAGAGTACAGATACAAAAAAGCATTGGGATATGAAGAGACCTGATCATCAAGCTCAGCAGTCCCCAGCATTTTTGGCACCAGGGACCGGTTCTCTGGAAGACAATTTTTCCATGGACAGCAGGGTTGGGGGACGGTTTTGCAATGAAACTGTTCCACCTCAGATCATCAGGCATTAGATTTTCACAAGTAGCACACAACCTAGATCCCTCATATGTGCCGTTTACAGTAGGTTTCATGCTATGAGAATCTAATGCCGTTGCCGATGTCAGAGGAGGCGGACCTCAGCCAGTAATGCTGGTTCCCTGGCTACTCACCGTCAGCTATGCAGACTGGTTCCTAACAGGCCAACGTCTGATACAGGCCTTCATCCAAGGCGGCTAGGGACCCGTGATCTAGCTAAATACTCAAGCCGCAGTCTCTATTAACACATACGTCAAGTTTAATAAGTTGGTAGTACCTTACATTGTCATTTAAGTCATTTGCATTTGTAATCCCTGTGCTATCCCCAAGTATACTTGGAAGACAGAGACTTTTACTTATTTTATATTTTATTCAGCATTGAGTGTCTTACTATACTCACAAATCAGTTGTCTGGGACTTGATTACAGTACTTATTGCAATCAGTAAGAATCTCAGTTGTTTATTTACTTATTTATTGTTTATGTGGTGTCTGGCAGAGACTAGAATTTCAATAAATATTTGCTTGACTGAAATTCAATTTCAGAAATCTGAATTTTTGTAGTACTATTTTCTCCCTTCCTAATCTGATGTTTCAGTGCCATTATACAGAAATTGACTGCTTTTGATTACAGAACATTTTCAACCAAACATAACCACATCGATCAACTCTGTATTTTCTAATTCTGTACATTTCTTCTTTTCACCATTCTTACCTTCTACTGGTCATTTAAAGAAAACCAATTTTTCCAAAAGTATTTTGTTTGTTTGGTTGTATGCTTGCTTAATGGAATGTCTGTCCTTCCAAGTGCTCTGGATGTGTGTGTATTGTCGAGGCAGGAGAAAGGGAGTGGAAGTTGTCCTAACGAGCCTGAGTGAGCTTGGAACTTCTTCCTACTGCATCTCTATGCTGATGGGGAAAAACACCCTAGAGAAGTTTCCAAAAACCCTATTGTAAAGAAAACTGCTTAATTTTGTTTTAATAAAGTCTTAGTAAACTCCATGGGTAGTATGGTTTGGCTCTGTGTCCAAATCTAATCTCCAGTTGTAATCCCTACACGTGCTGAGGAAGGGTCCTGTAATTTTGGATCATGGTAGTGATTTACCCCAAGCTGTTCTCATGATAGTGGGTGAGTTCTCATGAAATATGATGGTTTTATAAGTGTTTGACAGTTCCTCCTTCACACGCTGTCTCTCCTGCCGCCTTGTGAAGAAGGTTCCTGCTTCCCCTTCACCATAATTGTAAGTTTCCTGAGGCCTCCCCAGCCATGCAGAACTGTGAGTCAATTAGACCTCCTTCTTTTAAAAATTACCCAGTCTCTGGTATTTTTTTATAGCAGTGTGAAAATTGAGTAATACAAAGGGTATTAAAAATAACACAAAGTTCTATGTTCTAGAGACTCCATTCTAAGAACATACTGTCTGGAAACCATGACATAAGACAACCCAGCATCTATCAAGAACATGCATAGTCACCCAAAGACACAAAACCCTAATCCCCAGTCACCTGTCATTCAAAAGTGTGCTCACATAGTCTTCCTGCTGTGTACAATTGCAATTATCCTCTCCAAGAAAAGGAAACACACACAGCCTTTATCTCTTTACCCCTAGATTCTACTGCTGCATATTTCTTTTTTGACTGAAAGGCAGGAGTACTTATTGAACAGATATTTTTGACTCATCTTATATTCTGATACTGTGGCATGAAGGAAGCTCTTCATTCTGGCCCTTGTATCTCGTGTCATATGAATATCATTCTTTTCTAAGTGTCTCTTCAACGTCTGAAACCATTTGGACATTACAAATATAATCTAATATTTTAAAATATGACTGAATAATTGATAACATTCTATCTTACAGAGTGTCTAGTTCTGAGAGAAAGATTATTCTATGAGCCAGCTGCATCTGAGTGGCCTGGGGCACTTTAAAATATACAGATTCTTGCATTCTACTATTAGAAAATTAGTTTAATTAGGTCTATTGTTGGTGCTGCTTATTCGATAAAGAAATCTCTTCAACAAACCTCTGGATAAATGCTTAGGATGACCTTTATGAACTGTAATTTTTTTCAATATTTTAAAAATAAACAGTAATGTAAAATACATAATTTTTTATATATAGATAATATATGATATATACAACTTTAACATATATAATATATAAAACTATATATTTCATGTATTATATATTACATATTTTATATTAAAATTTTATGTATTTGTATACTGTACATATATATTTTTTCAATATATTTTTTCCAAAATATTTCTAATATCTGGCAATTACTAATTGTTTGAAAGTCCCACAACATATTTGAGCTAAAATTTCTCTTTTAACTCCCTATCCATTACCTTACACATACCCCATGAAATAAGAAATAAATAAAATACTTCTCCACATAATCCTTCAAATTATTATACTCCATACTGAATTAGACTACATTATCTGCAGACAAAAAGTGTATAGTAAAATTGCTATAGTATAACAGATGATATGACCAATGAGCTCAGTAATTCACAAATGTCTCTATATTACAAAAGGGGAAAGTAAATAAAACATTAAATACGTTTATTCACAAATCAACACATTTCATAAATATATTTAACTAGACATCATTTAAGTCAACTTATGCCATGTTTAAATTAGTTCAACTATTTAGGAAGTGTTTAGTTAGTACAAACAGTATGTTAGGAGTGAAGAAATAAAGATAAACAATTTCTAATCATCAATGTGGCTGAAGTTAACAATGGCATGAAAGTCCAAAAAACAAAAGACAGAGATGTGGCCGGTGAGGCAGAGGGTCAGAGAGAAGGGCTCTCACTCAGAGGCAACAGAAGAAGCATTTGAGAAAGACAGTGCTTGACTTGTGTCTTAGATGAACACAGTTGACCCGACTGAGAGAATAGAGGAAACTTCTTACAAGTAGCAAGGGCAGTTCTGTGAAATGAGAAAGGCAAGGCAAAAAGCTTCTGATTCATGAAACTATGAGTAATTTGCTCATCTGAAGCTTGGCAGAGGTTGGGGTTAGAGTGACAGGGACCAAGTCATGAAGGACCTTTCTCTTGAAGTTTGGAGAATGTCATTGACAGATCTAATTTAAGGACTTAAGGTGATCAGATCTGAGATTAGGAAAGATCACCCCGGCAGCTGTGTGGAAAATGAAGCAGATACTAAATACAGCCAGAAAGCTGTTACAGTGATCTGGGTGAAAATAATAAAATAATAACTTCCTCTTATTGAATAGTTATTGCACTCTAGACACTGTTGTTAAAGGCTTTCTATACATTATCTCATTTTTATTCTTACAACGGTCCTAGGAGGTAAGTAATATTAGGGCTTTAAACATGAGGAAATTGAAGCTTGGAGAAGTTAAATTAATTTCTTCAAGATCACAAAGGAGAGCTGGGACATTATTCAAAGAAAATCTAGATTTCCAAAAGCATGTTTTTAATCCTGCTGAGAAACAAAGATAAAATGATCACATAGTGCAGGAATGATGACGGTGGAAGTGCAGATGAACAGAAACACATGAATTTTTACAGGATTTAGGAAGGGAAATCAGTGTAGGAGGCCGTGAACAGTTAAATGGAGAGGCCGCTTGTAGAACAGGTGCTAACTAAATCCCCAGGTTTTTACTGCAAATGAGGAACAAGAGAGGGGAAAGGGCCAGGCGTGGTGGCTCATGCCTGTAATCCCAGCACTTTGGGAGGCCGAGGCGGGCGGGTCACCTGAAGTCGGGAGTTCCAGACCAGCCTGTCCAACATGGTCAAACCCCATCTCTACTAAAAATACAAAAATTAGCCAGGCGTGGTGGCAGACGCCTGTAATCCCAGCTACTCGGGAGGCTGAAGCAGAAGAATCACTTGAACCCAGGAGGAGGAGGTTGCAGTGAACCAAGATCGTGCCTTTGCACTCCAGCCTGGGGACAAGAGCAAGACTTTGTCTCAAAACAAAAAACAAACAAACAAAAAACAAACAAACAAAAAAAAAAAACAAGAGGGGAAAGAAGTTTCCATGTGATTATTATTCTTTTTAAGACAGCATCTCACTGTCACCCAGGCTAGTGCAATGACATGAACATAGCTCACCGCAGCCTCAACCTCCTTCGCTCAAGTGATCCTCCTACCTCAGCCTCTGGAGTAGCTGGGAGAAGAGGAATGTGCCAACACACTGGCTAATTTTTTGTATTTTTTTATTTATTTATTTTTTTGTAGAGATGGAGTTTTGCTATGTTGCCCAGGCTGGTCTGAATCTCCACAAACAATCTACCCACCTGGGCCTCCTGAAGTGCTGAGATTACAAGTATGAGCCACCGCATCTGGGCTTCACTGTGACTCTTGATTCCCTTCAGAATATGAAGCATTGTCATTTACATAGCCATGCATTTTCTCTCTCCCTAGGTGGAATGTAAGCTCCATGAACATTGAGACAACATCTGTCTTGTTCATTATTCTGTTCAGTGCCTAAAACTGATACGTATCTGGTAAAACAAAGTAAAATTGCTAATTGTTTCACCAAAGAAACAAATAGGGGAACAATGAAAAAGTAATTGTTACCATCCTGATAAGTCACAGTAACTCAATCTGTAGCAATTCTCTTAAAAATGAAGGTATATTAAAGGAAAATGATTGCCAGGTAACATTGTATCTTTGAGTCACTTAAACTAGGTAGCCAATCAGAAAGAGTTCATTGAATTGTTAAATTTCTAGTGTTTTATATCATCATTATAGACACCATCCTAACCAGATTGATTTTTTTTAAGTATAAGAGAAAGATTTCCCCACTGTTGTGGGGGAATTGTGACCCCCTAGAAATTCATATATAAAGTCTTAACCCCCAGCATGGGACTGTATTTGGAGAGAAGATTTTGTATTAGGTGTTTAAGTTAAAATGAGGTCATTAGGGTGGTCCCTAATCCGATATTGGGATTGTTATAAGAAAGGGAAATTAGAATTCAAAACACACGTAGAGTAACAATGTGAGCAAATACAGGAAGAAGATGGTCGTTCACAAGCCAAAGAAAGAGGCCTCAGAAAAGAGCAATCCTGCTGATACCTCGATCTTGGGCTTCCAACCTCCTGAACCTTGACAAAATAAATGTCTATTGCTGAAGCTGCCCAGTCTATGGTACTTTGTTATGGGAGCCCTAGCAAACTAATATGCCCCCCAATATGGTAGACTGGGTTGGAAGAAATGTCTTACTCTAATCACATGGAAATTCTGAATGAAATAAAGCAATACGGTGTTTGATACATAGCTCAGCTCACAATCGAGAGAGAGGAATTC
Source organism: Pongo pygmaeus (assembly GCF_028885625.2). Classification (NCBI taxonomy): domain Eukaryota; kingdom Metazoa; phylum Chordata; class Mammalia; order Primates; family Hominidae; genus Pongo; species Pongo pygmaeus. The sequence goes on from NC_072380.2 coordinate 4,723,029, forward strand.
CTAGCTGGTAGAAGGAAACAGACTACTCTTGCAGAGTGGTGTGGGGAGTGGAGTTAAAAATGACTCCTTGGCTAATTGCAGGTAGAAGGAGGTGCTGAACTATGGAGGTTGCTATGTGAGGCCTCTGTGTTGGGTTGGGGGAGTTCAGGCTGTATGTCCCATTGTGTGCAGCAATTTGGAGCCAAGGTATGAACATAAAGACTCTTTTCACTTGGGGCTGCCCTGGCCTCAAAACAGGAACTAGAGGGACTCTGTCCACAGGATGCAAGGAACAGGGGGAGCCCCATGTGCCACCTTCCTCAGGCTGAGAGTAGAAAGAGGGCAGAGACCTCGAGGCTGGAGCTTCTGCCGTTGCTGACCGTGGATGTGAAATTCAATTCACAGAAGTTGTCCAAAGGCAAGAAACAAATATAAAACTGGCCAGGAACCCAAGACTGCTGGGGGTCTTCAGCAAAGATGAATGTTTAATCTACCCTGAAGGTTTTCCACAGCCTGGGGCACCTGTGGGAAGCATAGCAGGAAGGCCAGTTGCAGGTGAGCTCCATCAGTGCGTCCCTAGCGCTCCCAGGGAGAAGTCGCAGAGGAAAGAGGCAGGAGAGGAAAACAGCACAGTGTCCAGTCGTCCCATAGAGTAAAATACACATGAAATCAACAGAAAAGTCTCAATGAACGTTTAAAGTAAACACATCTGAAATGGCCCAAGGATTGAAAAACTAGAAACCATAAGAAAAAACAGGGCCTTAGAAGAAAACACCAGGTCGATTTAGAAATTTTCATAAAAACTGGATAATTAAATAAAAATCACTTAATAGTTCAAATAGGCCACTAAGCTGACTTGATAATTAGTGATTTGGAAAATCTGGGGCAAGAACACAAAATATAGCCCAAGGAAAAGCAAGTTCTGATAACCTTGGCCTGGAGATTATTCTAATGGGGGATTAATTTCAGTCTGCATGCTTTCCTCTGCCCAATATCAACACAAGATAAAATATATACTTGTATCTTCAGTGTGCTCTCATTCAAGGTACTTTGAAATACATATATTTAGACACATTTAATATACATTTACACGTTAAATGTATATGTGTATACATTTAAATGCATATAAACATATATTCTAAAGTACATTAATACTTCAATTATATATTTAAATAAATATATTAAATATATTAAGTTAATAAAAATATTAAATATATAAATTTATAAATATATTTAATATAAACTTTATATATTATACATATAATGGAATATTTTATATATATGTGTGTGTATATATATATATATATATATATATATATCTGTCTCTCTCTCTCAAATTACATCGAGTTACTGTGCCAGGAGATGGTGGGGGTGGTTATTTAAAAAGAAAAATGGCGTCCGGGCGCGATGGCTCACGCCTGTCATCCCAGCACTTGGGGAGACCGAGGCGGGTGGATCACGAGGTCAGGAGATGGAGACCACCCTGGCTAACACGGTGAAACCCCAAGCATGGGGCCACATGCCTGTAATCCCAGCTACTTGGCAGGTAAAACGCTTGAACCCAGGAGGTGGAGATTGCAGTGAGCCAAGATCGCACCACTGTGCTCTAGCCTGGAAGACAGAGTAAGACTCTGTCTCAAAAATAATAATAATAATACATAAAAATAAGAGAACAATGGGAAAAAGGACTTATATAACTAGAAAATGGCCTGGGTCCAAACATAAAAGGACCGTGCCCTATCCTGAGGCAATTGAAGGTGCTCTTGGATGTGTACTTGAGTGACATGTGAGGTGATGGACAGATGTGCCCACGCCTTTTCTAGTTAGCCACCAAAGAAAATAAAATTAAGAAAAATCATGACATGGTATTTCAGAAAACAGTCCCACGTAAATAGCAAATTATTCTAAGAGAAGTTTGGTAAAATGGATGAAATTCTCAACAATTTTCTTACAAAAAAAAAAGCCATGATCCTTTTATTACTCATACTTGGAAAGCCAAATGTGAAGTAAAAGATGTAAATCATGCTATGAAATGAGGTGGTCAGAATCATCACACTTATAAAACAGCACTTGTTTAGGTCATTTTCTGTTTATCCAATAAACTGAAGGGCAAATTAAACCTTTGTTTTGACTATTTATTGATACGTTTAGCCTAAGTTTCCAGGAAATTAATGTTAAATTGTATAGTTTTGGTACCAGTGATTATCAGATAACAAATTGTTTAGTAATAGCTGCATTTTCAAACAAAGGTGTGAAAGTACCTTTTATTTTTGTAAAGGAAATTTTATTTTCAGAGGAACTATTTTTGGGACATCTGTCCTGAAAAAAAAAGTGTTATGGAAGGTTTTCAACAAAGGACAGAGAAATATGAAAAAAAAATATTGGTACTAAATTAGAAATATCATCTATAAGAGAATATTTTTGCAATCGGAAAAGCCAGGAATACTTCTTTGCTGTAGGTAAATTTTAAAAATATCCATTAAAGTCTTTGAGTCTAAAAACAATTTCAATATAATTCTCCTAGAATTTCCTTTAGTTTGGTGTGTGTATGTGGTTTTTGTTTGCTTTTGTTTTTTGTTTTTAATTTTCCTCAGAGGATCCTAAAAAAAGGTCCCGAACCAAGTAGTTTTGTTCTATCATAATAATGATCTTTGTCAATAAGATGGTGATGATGGCACAAATAATACCGGCTGGATTAAGCGCCTAATACAGGAAAGGGACTGAGATTGGTGGCTCCAGCACACATCTCATTTGCGGTAAAGTTTTAAACTCAAGTCAGTGATTTGAAATATGTGGCTTCCTAAGAGTCATTTTATGGGAGAAATCCCATAAAATGCATGTTCAGTGCCATGAAGAAGAAATTAGACAATGCCCCTGGAAGTCAATCAATGGGACTGACCGTGGTTGAAGCTGGATGGCATAGACCAGTGAACCTCTTTCTATTTCATTTCTTCAGGCTCAAATGTCTGCAAATCCATTAGCTCTTGACCTTTACTCATGATCCTCAGTGCAAATAGCATCATTCAAAATTGGCTGAGGATACATCTAGGTGACAGTACACTTCAGTGTGGGAGATGTAATTTAATGACGGTCACTTCCAACCATGCATTTCCAGAACTGAAAACCCTTTGATTTGTACATGGCACACACAGAACTGTCTAATAATCTGTAGGTCAAAAATAAAACCAGAAGGATGCAGGACTACCTACTCATACTCTGAACCCTTCTCACAAATTTTTTTCCCATGTCAATGCAGAAATGGCTAATTGCTTGCAGGGAAATTTCCCTTATTTTCCTTATTCCTTTATCAGAGCAAAGATAGTAAGTGAAATAAAAGTAAACAGAAAGAAGAGGCTTTAGAATACTGAAGATATTTAAGATCTAGGATTTGTTTATTTTTGATGAGATTTGCGGCATCTTTTTCCTCTAATTGGGCAACTAGTAAACATTTCACAAATAGATAATAACAGTGATGGTTTTTTTTTTTTTCCTCTTTTTTAACTTGTGATATTAAAGGTGTTTTGTTTCCTCCTTCTTTCTTTTGGGACCATTACCTGTTGGTTTCGTGCTGAGGCACATATATGACTATACTATCTAAAGTTTCTATTTCAGAGAGGTCTAATCTGGATATATTTAAGCAGACATCCATGCCGATGGACGAAAGAAGGCAATTCTCATAAAGGGTGCTTGATTGACATACAAGTCTCGCAATTAGAAAAAGGAAAATTTTGTATAAAGGCAAATCCACGAGCATTACTGGCAGTAATATTAATGATATGAGGCTGCCTGACTACAAGGTGTGATTTTAGGGATACTGGAAAAGTTCTTCTGCCAGAATCGGTCCCTGCTGCACCTCAAATGCCCACCATTAAAGTCATTCATTTGAGTTAAGAAAATTGCCAGTAAGACCTCTATTAAAATGCAAATGTGTTCCCTGGGTGGGGAAACACATTAAATCATTATCAGCCATTAACACTTTAGACCAAATTAGTTTCAGATTGATTAGCCAATTACTCAAGGTACAGAAGGAATGCGAAGCGGGACAGTGTAGTTTAAGTTGGTTTTTGGAGAGCTGGGATGCTGAAAGACCCATCCGGTGGTGCCTTACCATGGCTTTTATCTTTTTATTAGTCAGTTTTGTGGTTTTTTTTTTTTTTTTTTTTTTTGGAGACAGAGTCTCTCTCTGTTGCCCAGGCTGGAGTTCAGTGGCGCGATATCGGCTCACTGCCATCTCCCCCTCCCGGGTTCCAGTGATTTTCCTGCCTCAGCCTCCCGAGTAGCTGGGACTACAGGCGCCTGCCACCACGCCTAGTTAATTTTTTATTTTTAGTAGAGACGGGGTTTCACCATATAATAATGCATAAAGTTCTCACACAAGAATATAAAAAAGTGGAACGTCTCTTAACAAAACAGCGGTCGGGACCCAGAGCTCTAACTGCTTGCCAATGCCTCACCGCCTCCTCCCCAAACCCCAAACCTGGCCCCTGAGGCAACTCCAAGGACAGGTAAGTTCTGAGAAGCTTGGGCTGGAGATCATTCTAGGAGGGTGTCATTGTAATCTGCATGCTTTCCTCTGTCCTTTTAATTTCCCTATCTTTTAATTTCCCTATCTTTTAATTTTCCTATCTTTTAATTTTCCTCTTTTAATTTTCCTATCATCTTTTAATTTTCCTATCTTTTAATTTTCCTATCTTTTAATTTCCCTATCATCTTTTAATTTCCCTATCATCTTTTAATTTCCCTATCATCTTTTAATTTTCTTATCTATTAATTTCCCTATCTTTTAATTTCCCTATCTTTTAATTTTCCTATCTTTTAATTTCCCTATCTTTTAATTTTTGTCTTTTAATTTTCCTATCTTTTAATTTTCCTATCTTTTAATTTCCCTATCTTTTAATTTTCCTATCTTTTAATTTCCCTATCTATCTTTTAATTTTCCTATCTTTTAATTTCCCTATCTTTTAATTTTCCTATCTTTTAATTTTCCTATCTTTTGATGATGGGCAGAAGCCAAAAGTGGAGGTGGAGCTAGAATTTGGGCTTGTGGGGAGGCCGAGGAGGGTGGATCACTTGAGGTCAGGAGTTCAAAACCAGCCTGGCCAACACAGTAAAACCCCGTCTCCACTAAAAATACAAAAATTAGCCAAGCATGGTGGCAGGTGCCTGTAATCCCAGCTACTCGGGAGGCTGAGGCAGGAGAATCACCTGAACCCGGGAGACGGAGGTTGCAGTGAGCCAAGATCGCACCATTGCACTCCAGCCTAGGTGACAGAATGAGACTCTGCCTCAGAAAGAAAAGAAAAAGAAAAGAAAAAAAAAAAAAAAAAACCACCCCGTGTTCTGTACTCCAACACCAAGCTCCACGTCTACCGTGTTGATGTCATTCCTCCTCTGTCATTCCGCCACCTCTCTGAGAGTCAGCAAAAATATGCTCATCCTAAACAGAGATGTCATCTTTTTTCTCTTTAAGGAAAAGAAATCTAGATCTTTCTCACACTTACAAGGTTTGGGGTCAGGGGGTCAAGAATTTAAATTAATATGTGTAAGAAATAAAAAATGTGCACCAACTGAAAGACAAAAATAAAATCTCCCCAAAAAGGAAATGGAAATTCTAAGTCAAAGTACCAAAGTACATAGGCGCTTTCATATACTTCATCTTACTTAACTTTTCAGAAATACTTTAATAACTTTACCCAATTGAACACAACAGATAGAGAAGGCCCAAAGAGAAGAAGGAACTTTCCCAAGTTCATAGGGTTATTGAATGACACAGCTGAGATTCAAATTCACACCACTCATCCAAAAACACAGGCCCTTTCCCAGAATGACATAGTTGTCTTTAATTTCATTTAAAAGAAACTAGGCAGTTCAAATTTACTCGTGAATACAAATTTCCACTTGTAGAAATTATGCCACTTAAATTTGCTCAAATAATAGGGGAAAAATAATGTTGGGAAAAATTTGGGATTAAAATAGACTCAACACTATAAACAGTAACATTAGATTTTTCTTTTGTTCCAAATTCTTAAAACTGAAGAAAACAATTTGTATACCTTTAGAATAATTGTATAATTTGACTATGATCAATAGCAGACTTTTTGGAAGGTGTCTAGAGAATTCTGCTGCTGTTTTTGCAAAATTAGACTGTATTTCCCTTTATACTCACAGGTGGCAATAATTTCATACATTTTAACATTTCAAGCATTTTTTTATGTTATTCAGGGTCTGTTATTTAAGTCCAAACAATTATCCAAAAATACTTCAGTCCTCAAATCACTTATAGTTCAGTTCCAAAAACTAGTAAGATTAACGTAACTATAAACTAACTATGCTTTAGTTATTGTATTATTTCACAGAAAAAGAAAACGAAGAAACATGAAGAATGTCTGAGTGTTTTTATGAATTTGAATTCATAAGCTAACCTGTGTTTGGCTCTGCCAAATTATTAAGGGTTAATTAAAGCTAATTTGACATCATCTCTGTTTGGTTTACACAAAGTAATTCAGAAATTTACAAAGTAATGCGTAATCAAAGAGTAATACTAAAAGTGAATACAATATAAACATTTAAAACAGATACCTTTATTCATCTCTGTTTTCTATTTACCCATTCCCTTGACAATCTCATCTGGTTTCGTAGCTTAAATACCACATATAACTTGATAATCCTGAAATTTGTATCTCCAGATCAGACTTCTCCTTTTAATTGCAGGTATACATATCCAAGGGTCCACCCTGAACTTCTATGTGGATGCCTCACCGACATCCAAAATTTAAAATGAACAAAAATGATCTGATTTTTCCCTTCAAAATCATTTCTCTTGCAGATTCATCTTAATTTTGGCAACTGTACCCTTCTAGGCATTCAACTCAAACACCAAGGTATCACCCTCAACCCCTCTCTTTCTCTCACACATATCCAACTTGTCAGCAAATTCTGTTATTTCCCCCTTCAAAAGGAGCCCGTCCTCCCATCTCTCGCACTACCTCTCTGGACCAAACCAAAGTGGACTTTGCTTAGATTACGGGAATTGCCTCCTAAAGGGTCCTTGGCTCTGTCCCGGTTCCTCTAGAGTTTATTCTTCACATAATAGCTAAAATCGTCTTGTAAATCGTCTTCGTTAAATGTGTATCAGGTCCTGTGATGACTGCTGAAATCTTACCGGTGGTCCAAAGAGCACAGGGGCCAGGGCAGATTCCAAAGCCAACCAATAGTGAAGGAGCTGACAGAGTAGCTGGTGTTAGAGCTGGGTGGGGTGCAGGGACTCTTAGTCGGAAGGCTCACAGAGCTGTGAGATGACCTGCATGGTGAGCCAGGCTCACTTCACACTTCAGCGAGGAATCCCCCTGACCAGGCGCCACCCAATGAGGACTGTTCATCTAGAGAACAGAAGGCTGTTTGTCAAGAATTCTTACACTACAAGACAATGCCAGCTCTGCATCCATCTCCTCAACACCCAGAAAGGGCACAAAGAAGGTCATGTGGCAGAGGAAATGTCTTCTTCAAGAGAAAACAGGCATGACATCAAGTGACTGATCATTGAATTTGCAAGGCCAACACAAGGATGGGACTTTTTCATAAATGTATACAAGGGACATCAAGATTAATATCTGAAAAACAGAATTTTTCAGTTATTAATAGAAGGTTTTTAAACTATTCATAATATTTCAACATCCATTATCTATGTTTACATTTACCTACTTTCATTTGACAGATCAATTTTAGGCACAGATGTTAAAGTAATTTACTATATTCTTATAGAAGTGAGTAGCAGAATATGGATTAACACAGGTATCCCGAATTCCTGGCCTAGTCAGCATTTAAGAAAAGTATTTAAATTCTAAATAAATCTGCATAATTAGAGCACTGTTCAAGATGATTTTAATTTTGTAGTCTTGTGAGAATTAACTAAAAACTGAGGTCTAAATAAACAAGTGTGGCAGGAAAGAAATCAGTGTCTCGCCTTTTTTCTTGCCATTTTCAAATATCTCTTAGCAACTAATGAATTTGGAAGAACCAAATTTTGTGTGTATATAGATTGAAATTAATTCTCTAGAAGATTAAGCAAAAAAATGATATCTAAACTTTAACGGTGAGATCCAATAGGTTAAAAAATTAAACTTAGTATAATTCCTTTTCAACAAAATTCAAGTCTCCTGGTATAGAAGCCTGGGTTGCTGAGGACAGATTTTCTCCTGTTTGTTCCTGAATATCACAAAGAAAAATAGGAAAAATAAGTCCTACCTTCTTCCCTCTCTGCCCCAAGAAAAACTATTTTTTTCTAATCATGGGAATATAATCATTAGGAAAAAAACTAGGGTATACGGTCAGATATTTGGGAGTCAGGGAGAAAAATTTGATGAGGAGAAAGACTATTAAGAGGTTCCAAATATACAACATAGTTACCTTGATAATAGGAGGATGAAAATAGGGCTCAAAGAAGCGTCTCTGACCCTGCCCTTGTCTCTCTCTCTCTCTCTCTCTCTCTCTCTCTATATATATATATATATATACACACACACATATATACACATATATATACACACACACAGACACACACACATATACATATATACATACATACATATATACACACAGACTATATATATATATACACCTTTCTATATATGTATCTACCTGTGACAAGATTCAGTTACAAACCTATCAATCTGTCTGTCTGTCTGTCTGTCTATCTATCTATCTATCTATCCATCTATCCATCCATCCACAAGCAGTAGGAACTACATATATTTCAACAACGGGGAAACACTGGTGTGAGTGGGAAGGAATTTACAGAACTGTGATTCAGAAGGGGCTGGGTAATCAAGAGAATTACACACAGTGGAGCAGTATTTGCAGGAAGCAATCACTTCTCTGTCAGAGACTGTCAGATTGTCAATAAAAGCATACAAAGGAAGACTATCTGACCCTTTCAGATCTTACCGCCACCCCAGGAATCTCTTCACATTAAATCCAAGAATATTTAATAGCTTTTTATCCAATTATCTAAAAATAAATAGGATGACTAAAGTATTGATACAAAAGAAGTATAAAAGAGTGGGAAACAACAGTAAAGTTTATAAAATCTATCAAACTTATTTTATTTTATTATTATTTGTTTTGATACTGGGTCTTGCTCTCTACCCCAGGCTGGAGGACAGTGGCAAAATCACAGCTCACTGCAGCCTCTACCTCCCTGGATCAGGGGATCCTCCCACTTCCTCCAAGTAGCCGGTATGACAGGCACATGCCACCATGCCCAGCATATATTATATTTTACATTATTTTTGTAGAGACGGGGTCTACCTATGTAGCCCAGGCTGGTCTCAAACTCCTGGGCTCAAGGGATTCTCCTGTCTCAGCCTCCAAAAATGTTGGGATTACAGGTGTGAGTCACCATGCTAAACCATACAAATCGATCAAAATTTTAAAAAATATATATAATGATTTCTTATATTAACAATCAATTATCACTATTGGTAAAATTCACCTAAATATACATAAATTGAAGTCAACTTAACATGATAAAACACATCTAGTTCACCTCTAAAACAAGGCTGATGCTTAAGAATGAAATCTTAGAAACATCACTCCTGAAGACAGGAACTAGAAAAGAATTACTAACATTCCCGCTTTCAATTAATATTTTACATGAAGTACTAGCTAAGGGAATTTGAAAAAAGAAAGAAAGAAAATTTATAAACATGGAAAGGAGGAGATAAACATATAGTACAATTTTATTTTGATATAATTTTAAACTGGAAAACCAAAATAAATCAATTTTTTAAAAATCTATTTTATACTAAGAATTCAATAGGTGACAGGAAGTAAATTATCATAAAAAAGTAGTTTTTCTATTAAAAAACAACCAATTTCATAAAAGAAAATACTCTTTTTAAAGCAACAGAAACTTAAAATGTAAGGAAATTAACATGAAATATTCAAGACCAAATTTTTAAAGATAAAACTCCTCAAAAAATACCAACATGTAAATGAATGAAAATACGTATCTTTGAAGTCTATGACATTTTATTAAAAAATGAGAACATTCATTATGTATTGATATGAAAAACTTTGAAGATATGTAGGTATGAGAAAAAAGGAAAAGAACTGAAGTTTATATTATGTTTTCACTGGTGAAGAAAAAAAAGAGCGCTAGAATTTTGTTTTAATGTAGTTGGTTTCTGCACAAAGAAGCTCTGAATGATGAACAAGAAACTAACGACAGTGATGGCCTGGAGAAAAGCAGGTGCAAAAAGACTACACAGCTAGAGAAAGTGCAGGGGTGGGGGAGACTAGATGGCACACGTTGTCATGTTTTAGATTTTGCATTTTGTGCAAGTTATCTCCATGACTAAATTAATAAAGTAGATAAATAAATGAAGCCTAATAAGAAATAAGGGTTTTCTAATCTATTTCCTTCTCTCACATGCCAATGCGCTTGAGCCTGCTCATTCTCTTTCTCTCCCTCCCTTCCTGCCCTGTAATTCTCTGTTGCATTAAAAGCATCATTACGAGTCTCAGGCCCCTTTGCTGCTTCCTTTGAGAACTGGACTCTCATTTTCTTCAAGTGCATTGTAAGTAATTTAGTCCCCAACACCCCCTCCAAAAAAAAAAATCTTCACAACCAATTTATTTTTAAGAATTATTGCATCCTTTCTAAGGTAGCATAGAATTTTGGGATGGTAAGGTCAATAAAAACTTGACTCCTTTTCCTATTTTGTTCAAAAGCTAAATTTCCATTTGTTTGTACTGCCAGATGAAAGTAATTTATGTATTTCAGTAAAAGCTACCCAGTTTTAAATTACCTAAAGAATTCCTAATATGCACTTATGATTTTGAAAGTACAAATTATTATTTCCCTTTGAGAGCTTGAACTGTTTCTGACTTTTACTTTCATAAATAACATTTTATCTCATTAAAGTAGTATAAAATATCACAAAGGACGTCCTATGCAGGTCTCACATATCTATATTCAACTTCACTTTTTATTGATTTTAATAATTGTTGATAGCTAATGACACCTCACCTTAAATATTTTGTCTACATTTTATCTACAAAATACTCAGTCAATCTTACTGAGTTTAAGTGCTTACTTACGGATCATTAAATATTTTAAAGAAATTATTCCTGTGGTGAGGCTTTTTCTAAATGAAATATTTTTCTTGTAAAATACCACCTGTTAATCTGTGGTTTGGAGTTTGTCTTTTTGCTTCACAAAGCTAGACATATACATACATATAACATATATATATTTATATTTCATAGATATAGTTTTGTTCCTTGATGTTTCTTGGTAATAATATATAAAGGGAACATATTTTTGGAAAAGTTGGAAAAATTTTTCCAAATATCACAGAAAGCAATGTGAAATTCCTTCTTCTAAAAACAAAATCTATTGCATCAGAATAACATGGTACCATGTATTATCTCAAGGAAAATATGAGAAACTGTATTAAATGCAAAACTAGCAGCTACTACTTCTCATTTGAATAAATGTTTTGTTTTTTGAGATGGAGTCTTGCTCTGTCGCTCATGCTGGAGTGCAGAGGCATGATCTCGGCGCACTGCAACCTCTGCCTCCTGGGTTCAAGCGATTCTACTGCCTCAGCCCCCTGAATAGGTGAGATTAAAGGCATGTGCCACCACACCAGGCTAATTTCTGTATTTTAGTAGAGATGGGTTTTCACCATGTTGGCCAGGCTGCTCTTGAACTCCTGAACTCAATTTGATCCACCTGCCTTGGCCTCCCAAAGAGGTGGGATTACAGGTGTGAGCCACCATGCCCAGCTAAATAATTTTCTTATTTAGGATATTTATAAAGTTTCTGAAAAATCATCTTGTTCCATATTTTGTGACTTAGAATTCCATCTAAAGATCAACAAGGGCCATAAGGAACATAGAAGGAAAGTCTAGAAGCCAAGGGAAAACCAAGGTCCAAGTGCCGTCTCTGGTACAAACACACCTGGTGACCTTGATCAAATATCTCAACTTCAGTGCATCTACCATTCACCATCTGTTAAGCTTGCTCTGCCTACTTCACAGGAAGACAATTTTTATTTGAATGGAATTTAAGTAAATAGTTAATTATTGTGTTTATAGCCTTATTCATAAAACCATTCTAATAATAAACCTCTCAAGAGTAACATGAGGGTTAAGGAGGAAGTATGAAAAAGGCTGTGGAAACTTACAAATGCAACTCAACAATAAAGTTCTTCCAGCAAGAGAGTAATCAAATTAAACTATTGCTATCCATATACTTTGTCCCTATCCATGTAATTTACTGAAACATAGGAATGGTGTTTTCCTCATCCATATTTCCTCATGCCTAGTATCATGTTTAACATATAGAAAGAAGAAATAAATAAATTTGATTTTGTAGTGGGTGGGTTTGATGAGTAGAAACAATCTCTTTTTATTCTGTTGCCTAGTGATAGACAAGTATAAACTAAGAATCATCAAAAATAAAAAAGAATGAATCTGACTACTACAAATCAGATTTTGAACAATTTGAAATACAGATTATTCTGGAAGATGCTCAACATCACTTATCACCAGGGATATACAAATCAAAGCTATGAAATATTACCTCACATCTGTTAGTATGGCTATTATCAAAACAATGAAAGATAAATATTGACAAAGATGTAAAGAAATGAACTCCTGTGCACTGTTTGTGTGAATATAGATTGGTATAGCCATTAATGGAAGAGTATGGAGGTTCCTCAAAAAATTAAACATAGAAATATCATATAACCCAGCAATCCCCCTGTTGGATCTAAAACCAAAGGAAATGAAACCAGCACCTCATAGAAATAGCTGCACTCCCATGTTCATTGAGGCATCATTCACAATAGCCAAGGTATGTAAAGAACCTAGGCGTCCATCAATGCATGAGTGGAATATGATTCAGCTTTACAAAAGGAGATACTGCCATTTGTGACAACATGGATGAAACTGAAGGGCATTATGTCAAGAGAAATAAACCAAACACGAAAGAAAAACTGGAAGTTATTTCATATCTATAATCTTAAAAAAATGGAATACATAGAAACAGGAGAAGAACGATGGTTATTGTAGTGGGCTGGCGGCTAATGAGGAGATGTCAGTCAAAGTATGAAGTTGAACTTATGTAGGATGAATAAGTCAAGAAATCTAATACACAGCAAGAAAACTATGGCTAATAGTATTATGTTGTATACTGGAGATTTACTAAGAGAGAAGATGTAAGATTTTTACACACACACACATGCTGACTATGGGAGGTGATTAAATATATTAAATATATTGCTTTACTTGAGTACACTTATTTCACTATGTATATCAAGCTATCATATTATATTCCTTAAATATAGACAGTAAGAAAGAGAAAAAAATTGTTTTGGTGAAGAAAATATAATATAGTATATTTAATATCCATGCAGATTTTAATTTTATCAAAGGCAAAGTTAACTAAATATGGCTACTTCTCCCAATGCTGTGTATCTCCTAAGTTAAAAATGATGCCTTCTAAGTGAAGCGAAAATGCATTTTGTACTGCCGTCTGAAGTCAGGACTTGTTAGGATTGCTGATTCTTCAGGAGTATGCTCTGAATGGGGTAGAATTTTCCAAATGCATCAGATACTTAGGAATGTCTGTATTCCTTCTTGAAGGAGCCCTGAACTACAGGGTGCATAAGTCCACAGGCAATGTAATAGTCTCAGCATCTCATTACTATGCTCAACGGAAAAAAAAAAGTTTCTAATTTTTCTAATTTGAATATGATTTCAGTTGATTTGTACGGAAAGAAAAATTTGGCAGTCGTCAGGAAAATTACAGTCACTTGAACTCAACTACTTGAATATTTCAGGAATTCTTGTTTTCTTCTACCTCTTAACAAAGTCATAAATACTACTGGCATGGCACTGCCGTATCTCAACAAAAAATGATTTGTCTTTTGTGAAATACAAAGATCTTACTGCTATTTTCTATACCCAGCTGATCTTTTCAGATCTAAGCTCGGTGGGGTTTCAGCTTAGAGTGCTAAGGTATCATTTTTCTTTACTTCTGGCATTACAAGAGTCTCAGTGAGACACCAGTATGCAGTATCTTGGCGAAACAGTATTGATCTCCTTTCAACAGTGAACAGAGGTCAGCTTTCTATCTGGATACTTATATATCTGACTTGTACACCTAACACCATTAAAATCTATTTGAGTGCATTAGTGGAAATGGATTCTATTATATGGTCTCATGGGAAACCCGCCAGGAAGTCATAGAGTATAATGTAGACGGCTCCTTTTAAAGACATTTCCGCCGATTTTCTTGCCATCCCTTAACTTCATTCCCACTGGCTAACTGGGAATAATCCAATTACTACAATAGCCAGGATTGATACCCAGGAGTTAGAAGAAAACTCTTTCAAGGACCGAGGTTGGCTAAACTCATGAAAACGTGTTGCCATTTCTGAAAACAAAAAGAGGGTTTAATATTTTGGAGTACATAATGATGTGAAATATACCTGATGCTTATGATTCAAGTCACTAAAGTGTATTACCTGACAACATGTCCATTTTGTATCTTGTAGGATCTATGTATGCCTGTGCATAATAGGAAGAAATTTATTTTGCTGAAGGTAAATACCAAATATTGTAAATTGTATGAAAAGAGAAGGACATTTAAAAAGCAAGTAATAATTAGCAGTTTGTTTAGCTAATGACCTTACATACATATCTTTCTCAGTTTTTACCACATTTTTCTTGAATTTCTGATGAAAATGTCCAGGTATACATAATTAATAATAAAAGGAATTTTGATATTTCCTGTAAGAATCTAAAATGTAAATGCAATATGCTTTCGAATGTAAAAAAAAAAAAAAAAAAAAAAAAAGAAAAGAAAAAACACAGTGCCTGAATCACGGAGGACCTTGTAAGTTGTTCCCATTGCTTTCCCAGAACTAACTGTCATAGGGAATGAGATTTGTCCTGCATATACAGATCTCTTAAAAATACTTTGAGTAACTTGCCTAGATAAGTGCATCCAATCTCTGGCAGAAAGAACGTGAAAACAATTTTTTAAAATATCATATGATGCTCTGTCATGACCATTAAACATGAATCAGTGAATTATTCTTCTAGTACTGAAAATAGTTTAAAAAATCTGTCTGCACTTAAGTGAGTCATTGCAATTTGTCATTTTCCTATAAGACAACTAGACCTCCTCTTGCAAACAAAATAAAACATGGATGTTCCAGAATGCTTTTCATGATTTTTATGATAATAATTATACTCTCAAAACAAAATATTAACCTTGCAGTTGTAAGAACAGTGTTTTCAGGCTGGCTAATGAATACTGATATATAAGCTATGTCAAATTGTGTGTAAACATATGGTTATCTATATCACTACTGATTATATGAAGAGCTAATAATGCCCATTAAAATATAACAACATTTTCTAGTTTTCTTATAATCCATGTGGCATACCATAAAGTAAAATCAGACTTAAATATACAAATAACAGATTCAAATATAATATTTATGTTACTTATAAGTAGCTGGGAGTTCATCTGTACAAGTACTATTACAGTAGGTCTTAATATATATATATGTGTTTATACTCCCAGTGAAATTCTATTGAAGAAGAATTGACATAATATATTATGTGATATTATTTGGAAAAAATAAATGTAAGTTTCACACAGACACTGAAAAAACTTGCTTTTTATTTTAATTATCGAACACCATTCTAAAAGAGGTATCTTGGTAAAATTAATCAATGATTAGCTTTTCAAACATTTATCACATTTTTTAAAAGTTAAGATATACAGGATAGCCTTGTAGTATGAATCAAGTTGATATATTCAAGTTGAATATAGCCTGTATGTTTAACTTTGAAATCTGACAGAAGTATACTTTACTATTAAAACCTCAACTATAATATGAATGAAACAAATCATACAGGTTTTTTTCTTTTAAGAAGGTTGTTACTGCTGTATAAATGATTTGAGTCTAAAACATAAGCCCATAACATTTTGGTTGAAGGAAAAGCCATGAAAGAACACGTTTTAAATATTTATACTTTTGCTATTTTAAACATAAAAGGGGAAATGTGTGACTTTTGCTATTTGCAATCCTAACTTTTCAAATTAATGTATCCTGAAAGGTGTGTACGTTTTACACATTATAAAAGTGTACCTTTATAAAGAATACATTAAAAACAATAAAAGTCAGAGAATAAAGATGAAAAGGTTAAATTTAAGTCTTATTGCAAGCTGTTAGTATCATGAGTAAAGTATCGAACTTCATTGGTACATGAATGACCAAGATCTGATCACGTTTCTTCAACATCATTTTTTCTAATTAGCATTATCAGCATCCAGTTCTAGAAAGTCCTAGCAAAATTAATAATGATAATAATAATAATGTTGTTTTGCTTGTGAAACCACAATAATATAAGCAAAGTAGAGTATTTATGGTTGTTCTCCATTTCTATTATTTTTTAAATTTGATAGCTCAGAAAATACATAGTTACGTGAGCACCACAAGGGCATATTGCACAGAGATTTCCATTTTGTGAGCTCAATTTCAGGATATTTCTAGTTTTGAGAACTACGTCTATTTCAGAATCAACATGGGGCTCATCTCAAATGTCCACTTTTTAAAGAAGCCTCCTGAAACCACACCTCATCCTTTCAGAATTTGCATTCTCAGACAAATTCCAGCCTTGCTTTTGGCATCTTGAAGAAAATCCCCATTTATCCCAGATACTAGAGAAACAGTTTGCTCTGCTTATTTAATAGCTGGTACCTTGAGTTACACAGGATTTGCGTTGCATTTGATCCTAGCTGTTCGGTTGGAACTGAGTGTAATGTTCACGACGTTGCTAAAGGAGCTTTGAGACCTACCCTCTGACATTTTTTAGACGCTGGTTGTGGGATTGGGTTGACATTCCAGGGGGTTTATTTTAACACTCCCCAGTAGATACACGGCATTCATCAAGAAGTTATTAGGATTTACAGTGGAATTTTGGTATCACAAACTAGTTGTAAGAATTTTCTCGTAATGGATTTTTCTGGTCACGATGTGAGTTCACATCGTGACCAGTTCAAGTCACTGACAAATGATCCGTGATACACAGAATGCACATATAACACATGGGAAAGACAAGACCATAATGCCTTGCAAAAGATCAAGACGTCATCTGGATGGGCGATCCACTTGCATCCAGATGAATACAAAACCTGAAGTTGATTGTATTAAACTTGGAAGTTTTCAGCTGTGGCTTAATCACCCATATTAGAGTCAGAAAAACCCTTTCGTGTTTCTATAGCCTTGCCCCCCTTCTTTGATCCTTTGTAGTGATGGCGACTAAGTGGGTAGCGGGTTCTTTTTTTTTAAAAAAAAAAAAGCTTTTTGTATTCCTGGAAGATGGTTATTATCACCAAAAGCTTTCTCTTCTAATGGCTAAAAATAGAACACTCTACCCTTTAGCTGTAGTTCACATAATTTGTTTTTATACTCCAGGTCTTTGTGCTCCTTAAGTCTACTTCACATTTTTGTACTTCCTTTTTCAAATAAGACCTCAGTGGACAGGGCTTTAATGAGAATCCAAACAGTGCTAACCAGAGGGACAGGACCATTTCCCTGTCTGACAGGTGAGATGTCTAGGGCCTCCCATCAGCTTCTGCAAAAGACAGAAACCCTGAATCATTATTTCAAGGTACTTCACCATCCTCCCTCCTCTGTTGCTCTGCTGTTGTCCTATTTCATTGGTTCTAATTTTATTCATTCTCCTTCTGGAACTTTCACTTCAGCATGGGCTGGGTTATGACTGCATGTCCTTTCCTAGGTTCTGGCTTGTATTAAAAATTACAATAACACAACAACTGACCTGAAGATACAATTGACCTGAAAAGCTGAAATAGTACTGAGTTTCAAAAACATTATTGGAAATATGAAGAGCTGAAAAAATAGCTTTTTATGAATTTCTTCTGGGAACTGTACATATGAACTTAGAAAAAAATACATGGATGAGATGATTAGGATGGAAAATGAGACCCCTATATGTCATACTGGAATACCAGCAGAAAGCTCATCCAACTGTTTTCTAAATGGGGTAATTGAGGTTGATGTCAGGGCTTTCTACTGGCTGAGTAGGGTGAGGAAGCTGAGGCCCTTCTACAGCTGAGCGTAACTTCTGCAGGGAAACTTCTTTCTCAATCCACCCTAGGCTAGTGGCTCTCCATTCTCTCTGAGAAATGACTGATCCATGATGAAGAGTCCACTCAGCAGGGTACCCAAGCATTTCTGTTTTCACATTAAACCAGTTAATGTCACATTAAACCAGATAGTTCTAAAAGATTGGGGAAAACAATAAAGAGAGAGAATGATCTGGCACTTTCAAAAAGAAACTGAATAATGCCTTTTGGGTGTACTTTTGCAAAGAAAAATGGTGCAGAACTCCACTATGCAGATGTATTTTCTTACCTAACATCTTCTAGCTGTTAATGACTTCCAAGTTTATATTTCCATGATCTGGTTCCCCCTTGAAATCCACAGGGACCAGCTCTAGTAGTCACCTGGAAATAACTTGCAAAGGCAAATTCCTGTGTTCTGCCAGTAATCTTCCTCTTTCCTATTTTTCTTCTCTGAATCTCAGTTAAGGCCTGCTCTCTGCTTCCAGGTGCTAAATTTGGAATATATATGTTTGGTACATGTATATGTTTGGGATATATATATTATATATACATATTGGATATATACTTAGTTTATATCACCAATATGTACCTACATATACCAAATATATATATACACCAAATACATCTAATATATATATATATATTTTTTTGTATATTGGTATATATATAGAGATGTAGAATGTATATAAATATTTGTAGGTAAATATGTACATTTGGTATATTTGGTGTATATATTTAGATACAGGTCACACCTATATATATCAAATATATATATTTGATATATATATTTATTTGGCATTTATATATTCATATATTTTATATATATATATATTTGGTATATATAGGTGTGATCCTACATCTAATGATAGGAAGTAAAATGCATGTATATGATTTGGGTTAAAATAAAATTTTAATATTAGGTATTTATATATTTTAGTGGTTCTCTTTTTAAAAATGCTCGTTTGCTTAAGTAATTTGGTCCTCATTACATGATATAAGGGACGTATTTAGGGGAGTTTAGTTTGAAGACTATAAATTCCTGAGGGTAAGAAGCATTTCAGTCTTGTTACCAATTGAATGTATACCGCACAGCAGAGTGCTGCCATGTAGCCGGTGCTCAGCAACTATTTACTAGTTGAAATAAATAATCCCCCAATTTTTAGCTTAGTTGGAGCTTTTCATGTCTTTATTCAGCTCTGTTACTGATACCATTTAACACATGTCCTTCCTATTCCAAATAAAATTCAAAGACCCATGTATGTTAGAGAATCTTAACTAGTTAATATTGCCTAAATGGATAATGCTTCCACATTAATGTTTTACATATTTCTATTTGTGATCATATTTCAGTAGATGCTCAATTAATATTTCCAAACATCTGCTAGAAAAAAAATAACCAGAAGTCTGCTGCCACCTAAAAAACTCAAAGTCCTTTAGTTCAAAATATCTCGAAACAAAAAGCTGGCATTTACTGAGATTAATAAAAGAGGGCAAGGGGATAATTATTGCAGGGAGAAAGAAGGAATTTGTCTTTGAGCATTACAATGTTAAGGTAACCTGCCAGACCTCCATGTGGAGATTGAGATGGACAGCTGGATTTTAGAGGAGGGAGATTGTGGTGATATAAATCTGGAAGTCGTTAGTATACAGATGGAAGGAGATAAATTCACTGATGACCTGGATATAGACAGGAAACACTTGGATACTCAGCCCTAAATTATTCCCATATCTGAAACCAGGACAAGGAGGAAGGCTAAACAAAGAACACAAGGACAGGCTAATGAGACGGGAGAAAAATCAGAGGTGTCAGGAAACAAATGAAAATGCTGTTTAAATAAAGAGGGCATTATCACAGAAAATTACACTGAGGAGGAAAGAAAATAAGAATAAACACCCGATCATTACATTAGGAAATGTAGTCATCGATGATCCACATAAAGGTGTTTTTTTTTTTTGTGGAAATTCTGAAGACAGTAACTGATTGCAGTAGATTCAAGAGAGTATTGGAAGAAATGAAAAAAGGGGAAAAATAAAGTATCCACAACTTCCTCAAAGAGATTTGCGGCAGAGGGGAGCAGAGAAATGATCAATAGTTGAAAGGAGAAGTGAGTCACATAAAAGTTTTCTTTAAGGTGAATAAAATACACATAATGCATTTTTATGCTGTTGAGAATGATGCATTAGGCAAATTTCGATGTTGCTGGAGAAAGATATAAAAAAAAAAGACATTAATCTGTGAGCAGGTGAGAAAGGGGGGAATGCAAACTTTGCATGAGTATCTATTTGGAAACAGAAGACTAGCTGTTGTTTGAAAGTTCCAGTGGCTTTTCAAAGCTGTAATTACAACTCAAAGTTCCTATAAAACTGTAGGGAAGGGTCTCATAAACAACTTAACACATGGATCTATGTATAACCAATAATGAAATAAAAGTTTTCCATGGCAATCACAGTAAAAGCAAAGATACTCCTAAGTCCTAATCTTTCTTTTGAATTCCTAAGGTGATAAGAACCTCTTCTGAAACTTCAGAGGGAGTTTTGATTTTCATCCTTTCTGTGGGATGACTTGTGTGCATACGCTGCAGCCTAAACACAGGACAAATCACTTCTCCTCTCCTGATTCTGAAACTCGTGATTCAGAGTACACCTGCTCCCATGTTAATGTTTTAACTCCGCTCAGAATGACCAGAGAACAAAATAAATTGTATGACATCTTTATCACCCCTTTTCTTCTCCGCACTTCGAAGCATTGAGAAGTACTTGGAGAGATTTCCAGAAGGCAGAGCATGGTCTCAGTGTGGAAAAAGAAAGGGATGGAAAAGAGGGAGACAGAAGAAAAAAAATATGTATATACACATATATATACACACATATATATATACACATATATATACACACATATATACACATATATATACATATATATACACATATATATACACATATATACACATATATATACACACACACACACATATATATATATATACACACACTTTTTTTGTGTGCAGGAAACTCAGAACAACTGTGAAGACAGTTCATTAATCAAAGACAAATTCAGTTCAAAGAAATGTTGCAGGCTATATAGAAAGCCCTTGAAAGATGAAAACATATTCAAAGTAAATTTGTAAATTTGGGAATAAAAAGTAGTTGAGTTAGGTGGGGTCATTCAAAGAATAATCAGATTTAGGAATAAAGAAAATGGCTGGGAGCGGTGGCTCACGCCTGTAATCCCAGCACTGTGGGAGGCCAAGGCGGGAGGATCACAAGGTCAGGAGATGGAGACCATCCTGGCTAACACGGGGAAACCCCGTCTCTACTAAAAAAAAAATACAAAAAATTAGCCGGGCGTAGTGGCGGGCGCCTGTAGTCCCAGCTACTCGAGAGGCTGAGGCAGGAGAATGGCGTGAACCCGGGAGGCGGAGCCTGCAGTGAGCCGAGATCGCGCCCCTGCACTCCAGCCTGGGCGACAGAGTGAGACTCCGTCTCAAAAAAAAAAAAAGAATAAAGGAAATGAATAGATGAATAGAGATCGGGAAGTTGCTGATTTTCTTGGTTTTTGTGCATAATGCTTTATCTAAAGAAATAAGAGCGGTAACAAGGAATGTCTCCCTTGAGAAAGGCCTTCCTGTGACTAAACCGTGCTTTGTTTCCAGTCATTCCTCAGGCAACCAGGACCAGTGTTCCTGCCTATTGGGATGATTTTACTCATTTAGGAAGGCTTGGGAGTTCTGTGTCATGGTTTTAGAGTTCTAGACCCAAGACTCTAACGAATGAAGACTATGGAGGGTCTGTGGGTCTTGACTCCTGCTGAGAGAGACCATTACCAGCTGTAACCTGGGCTTGGTTACTCCAGGCTTTTGATTTGTCCATATGAGAAAGCATGAGATGGCTTAGAGTAGCATTTAAATTTCCTAGCTGTAACTGAAAGTTAAAGACAAATTCCACTGCTGTTCGGAAGCGAGAATCAGTCCTTTCCCACTCAGCCTCCCTACAATATGATGCCCACATCAGCCTGCTTTTGTCTTGGTTAGAGGCCACCTTCCTCATGCGATCCCTCTTTGGGATCCGCAGTTTTTCCTCCCACCTCATAAGCTTACCGGACATTCAGGGACTGGAGCAAGCTGCATGTGACACATTCCCCCACCTGTGCAAGTACTTTTCATATTTTTCCATATTGGAGTATCTTGGTCATTTACAATTTATGATTTCAACTTGAAACAGCTTGCCTTGGAAAGGAGCAAATATTCATTCAGATATATCACGTCATAACTTTCCATTTATCTATTCGTTCTTTTGCTCATTAATTCTTAAATACATGTTTATTGAATATTTTCATGAGTGTGAGGAATAAAACTGAATAAAAATCAACCCATCCCTGCCCTCCAGGAGAAAGGTGGGAATGCAAACTTTGCATTAGTATCATTTGGAAACTGAAGAGCAGCATTGTTTCAAAGCTCCAGTGGCTTTACGAGGCCCCGGGAACAGCAGCCACAGCAGTTACCCTAGTAGCTTGGGAAGTGATGCTGGCTTCTACCGCCTGCTCTATTTATTTAGGGTTGGGGGAACAACCCACAGTGTTTTTCTTATTGTGTATATTGTCTTACCACATGGGCTTTAGTACCGTATTTTTATTCTAATTGTTTCTTCTAATGTTACGTTCTTATAGGGCCAAAGATAAAAATAATAATAGTGAGAACAATCACAACAGCAGCAGTATTAACAAGAATACCAGTGTTAGTAAGGAGAGAAAAAACGAGAAGACTGAGGAGCCAATGTTGACTGCATGCCTCCCCCATGCCTGTAGCTTTACATCTCTCTTGCTAATCTTTCCGACAGTCCTGCATCCTTATCTTCATTTCACAGATGACAAGTCTGAGATTCAGAGGCTTCTAATAATGTTCCCAGGACCCACTGTGCAAAAGCGTTCAGTAGCACAGTGCAGACAAGAACTCAGATGTATCAGACCCCATGGGTAGAACTCTTTCTACTCTAACAAACTGCCTATGGTGTAATTGAAAGACACTCTTCTAGATTCTAGAAACCTTAATGGTAAATTAAGACACCTGAAGAGTTAATAGATTTAAATTCCGTGTGTGTGTGTGTGTGTGTGTGTGTGTGTGTGTGTGTGTTTTCCCTGAAATTCTCACTCTGGCCATGCAGAATCCAAGCATTTATTCTCACTCACAAGTGCTTAAGAACAAGAAGTACTTACAAGGGCTTCATTTTCACCATCGATTACTTTTTGAGTAACTTTGCCAAATTCCAGTCTTGCAATGCAATTGGATTTTATTTGTACTAATGGAAAGCAACCTGTCAGAGAAGCACTGCTTTCCTGACCACCCCAGACAGCAGAAGACACTAAATCAAGGCCCCTGGGAATCGTGAACTCATCTGGGCAGCCACACATCTGCCCCAGCTGTGTCCTTGCTCTGACTAAGCAGACTTCCCTTGTAGTTTACATCGTTTTTAGCCCTTGGCTTGATAAAGACTGAGCAGGCATTTTATAGCTCTAATTGTGCCCAAATCCTACAGGATTTAGTAACTCCAGGCAGTAAATGAGCTTGGAACTTCTTTGCAGGCTAGTTGACATCCACACTCATTCATTTAGCAAGCATTTATAGGGGCCCTAAAACATGTCCAGCCTGCTGGGATGGCAGAGGAGATTCGGAGGCAGTAAGGGTGGAGAAGGAGGGAACAGGTGCATTTGTACCTCAGCACAAACCTCTAGGGCTACGCTCCTCTTTCATTTGCACTGTTTCTTTGGGGGAAAAAAAAATCCCCAAACGAAAAATAACTAGAAAAAATACTGAGGTTGGTACTTAAAATGCTGATATTAAAGCAAATTGGAATAGAAGGCACCCATTCATTCCTTCATTTCCTTCATTCATTTATTCAGTCAATGTCTACTAAGTACTGAAAAAAGCAAAACCATGTTGGACATTATATTCCAAAACAGACTAATTCAAAAAGTTCATTTCCTGAACGCTAGTATTTGAGAAACATCAACACTATGCAGAAGGAAAAATGAATGACTAAAGATGTTGGTCTCAAAGCAAGCACAAATTAGCCATGCCGATGACCCTAACTCTAACAACAGCCTTTTACCCCAGCAGGTTATAGTGACTCATGCCCAGAATAACCATATCTTGGAAAGAAGGAACCAGAGATAGAGGGAAGGTAGGTGTGGGAGAAGGAGCTAATGTCTAGTAAAATCTATTATAGGACTGCCAGTTTTACACATAATCCTCTCAATGGTGCAACAAGGTAGTCAGATAGTGCATTCCCTATTTAAACAGACGAAGCTATGTGGTATAAGACGTTAAATAACTTACATATTTCAACAAAGCCCTGGAAAGTATTTTTATCCAATAGTCTACATTGCATTTTTAACACACTTGAACAGGTATTTTGCTCATTGGCTACCTATGTTTCCTGTCTCCTATCTATGACTAAACAAAGAAGTATGTGGGAATCCATGAAAGTAAAACTGGTAAACAAAGAAACAAACTTAACAAAAACGACAAAAACCCTTGATGACTACTACTAAATTATGGAAAACTTTCTTATTTTATCATCACTGACCGTTTCAAGAAGTCAATTTATTTCTATTTCTGAAATTGACCTGGGTAGCTTTTTGAATTCTGGAAAACAACAGACAAGGATAGGATTTATAGTAATTAGCAAGAGGCTGTATGAAGTTAAAATTATATCCCTATGCATGTGAAGTGAAGATTCTCTTACCAAAGAAAGAAATCCTTCTTACAAAAATATTTTGAAGAATATTTTAACGTATTTGGAGAAACTGAGATGACAAGTTATTTTTTATTGCATTGATAAATATCAAAATAATTTTTATCAAAATTTTCATTGACATTTACAAGCTCTATTGAAATATAATAGAGCTTACACTGGGACTTTTAAATATATTTACCAGAAAATTCCCCTGCATGCTGTAAGGATGTGTTTTGATTTTCTAACTTTCAAGCACTCTATTAAATCCTTTTTAAAAATGTGATACATTGAGAAGTACTAAAAAAGCAAATTATTATTTATGGATGTGAATTTCACAGTATAGCTCATTATATAGTTATTTAGAGCTTCATCTGAGTGTTTTATGCACATTTGTGCAATTTTTCTTTTGTTTAGTGAGTTCCTGCAAGAAAGACGTGAAAAGTTTAATAGGAGTTCTGTGGCTAGTAAGTTTTCTTGTGTGACCAGAAGCTCTAAGATTTTTTTTAGTTCTAGAAAATAATAACTGTTGAAGATTTAGAAACGTATTTGGTAGCGAAGTATAAGTAAATGCTAGGTATTAAATTATATGTTGTTTAAAAAAATACAACTATATTATATAACATTATATTTTTAGGTATTGGAAATATTTTTCTTTTTCATTTTAACAATGATTCTCAGCTCTTACCCATTTGAGATGAGTGGGCCATTCAAGCAAAAGATATGTCTCTTATTTTCACAGGCAAACAAATTATTGGCTACTTGTCTGAAGATGTTCTACTCATGCCATCTTTACTCTCATTTTTAAGACCTCTCAAAGACCTGGGTATTTTCAGTCTTGGCTCTGTGGGCCGAACTCTCCTTGGTGAAGATTGCGTGTGTGTTTACCCCAGCCAGCAGCAGGCTGGCCCCAGTATTTCCTTCTCCTAGGAGGTCTGGCTTTAGCAAACTACTCGTTATGCCCTGGGATTCTGGGAAAGCTTCCATTTGGATGATATAAGATGTTGCTGAGAAGTGCTCGGGTTGTTTGAAATCACATCAAAATTGATGGAGAACAAGTCAGTCCAGTAGAAGCAAATTGCTGTTCGTTAAAATTTGGGAAAGTTTCCGCAGGGAGGAGCAAAAGGTATTTTGGAGCTGGTATTCAGGATATTTTTATACATATGAGGTAATGCTCCCTCACCAATGAGGAATGCCCCTTCTCTTTCAGAACCTTTATTGCTAATACCAAATGTGAGAGGATACTTCAGTCACCTCAGCACTGAAAAAGCCTAAGGTCTTCTCATTTAGATTCCACTAGCTTTTTAAATCTCATCTACAGTGCCAGCTACCAAGTTACCAAGCCAGGATCTAAACCTGGATTTTCTGTTGCCAAGGCAATTGTCTTTCTCCCATCAATTTATTTGCCCCAAATAAACTTCTTTTTTCAATAAGGGAGAGGATTATTATGTAGATCTGCAAGTGTTGTAGGAAGACAGATTTCCTTTCAAACATTGAACTTTATGCAACATTTTAACCCAACTTAGATTAAAGGTCAGAATAATTCACCTTTTTAAGGTCTCTTCCCTAGAAGCCCACATACAGCTAAGAAAAGAAGTGAAAGACAATTACTAAATATAATACTAGTAGCAATGATGATGATAAGACTAATAGAAGCTAGCATGCACTGATGTCTTCCATGTGCCAGACACTTATTTGAACACTTGACATCTTCTTGCTTTTATCTCCCTAATATCTCCCTAATAAGAGAAAAGGACTGTTAGTCTTCCTACTTGTCAGCTGAGGATTTGAAATTTAGAGGAATTTTTCTAAGGCTGCCTAGATCTTCAGTGGTGGTTCTGGAATTTGAACTGAGGCCTTTCTGATTCCAGGGTCCAAGCTTTACATACATCACGCCACTGCTTTACTAGAGATTTACTGATGAGCAGGTAATAAGTAGCCACCTGTTGCAACATAAAAATGTTATCCTATTTAACACTTTCCTGAATTGAGTTCATACCTTGATTTTCTTACATTTTTATGGAGCTGCTGGAGACGCTCAGGCTATTATAGACATTTTTATTGCCCTGTGTTAGCCTTCATGAAGATGCCTGATTTTCATTGGAAAGCTTTGTTTCTCATGAGCTGTGAGGTGTTTCTTCTACTGGATTAACTCATTCTGTCACCCTAATGCTTTCAAATATTAACTTCTTCTCTATGTTTAATTATCTGTGCAGGATAGGGAAAAATGCTGTAAAAAATTTAAAAAGAGACATAAAAGTTCTCACACTTTTTATATTCTTCAGGTCACTGCACACTCTGTTGTGCATCCAGGAAAATTTAGGTAGTTGATTATTTTTGGAGATATTCAGATAATAAGGAGATCACAATGGTTGGAGTTGCCAAGAAAAGATTCCAGGAGAGAGAGAGAGAGCAATGATTTAGAAATTGGTGAATGAATTTGCATGAACAGAGAGAAGCAGCAGGCAACCTCAGGTGGGCAAATACAAGAAAAATTCAAGAAGTCAGAACTCAGATACTCAAGCATACACTGGGGCCATGAGAGCTGTGGGAAAACCCCAGGGAAGGTGAACACTCAATCTAGGAAAACGGGTTTGCACATAGTGTACTGGAGCTAAAAGGCAGGGAAAGGAAGTGACACCTAATTATCAAAAGGAATGATTTTTATGCATAACTTTTGAGAAGATAAATCGCAGGAACAAAGAATAATTTTAGAAAAAAAAGGTTACTGGGATAAAATAGTATATTGCAAACTTTGGAAGCAGGTTTCATGTTTGTGTTCCCACTCTAACACTTTTGTATAAACAACCTTTGGGCAAGTGCCTTCACTTCCCCACTGTGCTGTCTCATTTGTGGGATAAGAAAATAGCTCCTACCTAATGCAGAGCTGGTATGTAAGCGTTCAGTAAATGTTGTCAGCTGTCATCATCATCCTCTTTGTAATGATACCAGGGCTCAGTCATAGCAAACCATTCCATTATTTCTTCTCTCACGGCTGCTTCTTTATAGCTTGATTTTTGCATTTAACATTCTATCATAAAGACATATGCACATGTATGTTTATTGCAGCATGATTCTCAATACAAAAGACATATAATCAACCTACATGCCTATCAACGATAGACTGAATAAAGAAAATGTGGTACATCCACACCATGGAATATTATGCAACCATAAAAAAGAATGAGATCATGTTCTTTGTAGGGACATGGATGGAGCTGGAGGCCATTATCCTTAGCAAACTAACACAGGAACAGAAAACCAAATAGTGCATATTCTCACTTATAAGTGGGAGCTAACTGATAAGAACACATGGAGACATGGGGAGGAAAAACACACCCTGGGATCTTTTAAAGGGCGGAGGGTTGGAGGAGAGAGAGGATCAGAAAAAATAGCTAATGGGTACTAGGCTTAATATCTGGGTGATGAAATAATCTGTACCATAAATTGCCATGACAAAAGTTTACCTGTTTAACAAACCTGCACTTGTACCCCTGAAGTTAAAATAACAATTTAAAAAAAAAACATAAAACATCATTGCCAGACACATGATTGATGATTTCCCTTATAGACACTGAGGTTATTGCCAGAAAGACCTACCTTCTTCATCTCTATTTTTATACTAGCACTACACTTTACACATTTTTTACCAAATGGTTGAGATAAAAGGAAAAGAGACAGGTTGGATGGATGCAAGGAATAAATCATTTAATTGGGCTGCTGAAGTACCTAAGCAATAGGTAATGGCTTAAATTAATGCAGACGCAATAGAAAGTCCAGAGAAGACACAGAAACAAATAGTTCTTTGGACATTGGTAGCATCTAAAGTAATGGGCAGCATCTGGTAGGAAAGGAAGGAGGAGTCAAATATTGCAACCCACAACGACAAAGTTAATCCCAGATAATAAGGAAATTGATAGCAAAACTCGTTTGAAGGAAAGGTGAGAAAGTAAATTGTGAAATGTTAATTTTCAGGTAAAAGCCTGCCATTGAAGCGAACTAATGATAGCACATCCTTTCTCCAGATGTAACCTGGAGAATGAGAGAGAATAAGAAAAGTGGTAATAGTAAAAACAGAGGCAGGATTACATGCCAACACCAGGTGAATTCTTTGGGACAACAGTAAAGACACACAAAGTTTTCTGTGCAAGGTCTCAAACAGAATTAAGCAGAATATCAGGTTAGTTTATTTGGTTTGATAGACTTTCAAATAGTCTGTTTTTATTAAAAAAGAATGTCCCTGAAGTCAAATATTTATCCATCTGTATTAGTTCATTCTCACGCTGCTATAAAGAACTGCTTGAGACTGGGTTATTTATAGAGGAAAAAGCTTAATTGACTAACATTTCAGCATGGGTGAAGAGGCCTCAGGAAACTTTCAATCATAGCAAAGGGGAAGCAAACATGTTTTTCAAATGGTGGCAGGAAGGAGAAGGGCTGAGCAAAGGGGGAAAAGCCCCTTATAAAACCATCAGATCTCAGGAGAACAAACTCACTATCAGGAGAACAGGATGGGGAAAATCACCTCCATGATTCAATTACATCCACCTGGCCACTCCCATGACATGGGAACTACAATTCAAGATGAGACTTGGATAGGGACACAAAGCCTAACTATATCACCACCTATCATCTGTATTTTAAATATTATTACATTTTCCAACAGCATCGTTTCTGTCATTTTTTGACAAAGTAAAAAAATCAGTATATTATATAAATTTTTATTGATAATTAAATTTGCTGTATCATAATGATTAATGGTATGCATTTCTGAATACAGAATTAAGCTTGATACAATAAACACATAAGATGGATGCTCCTGTCTGAGTTGAACTACAGATGGAGAATAGAAAAAATATACAGTTTGCTTATTTAGGAACTACATATAATCATCTATTACACTTAAAATTCTGTGTGTTTGTGTGTGCGTGTGTGTGTGTGTGTGTGTGTTAGAAGGCAATGTCCACAATTTTGAAGGGCTTGAATAATATACCTTCTCTTGGGAAAATAGTTTTAAGTCTTCCGTGCTAAACCAAGTTAAAAGTTAAAGGAATGTAGTACGAGTAACTGATATATTCTTTTTAAACACACACGTGCACACATACATGTGCACATACACACATGCACACACACACTTTACTTTCTAATAGCTGATTTTAGATTCCTTGTGTTTGTTCAATAATTGTATTTATTAAAGCAATCCTATGTTGTTGAGCCTGCCAAGTTCAGGTTTGTAAATATAGCAATGCAAAATTTCACTTGGAACTCCTACAGAATAACAGAGCATAGCCATAGTTGACAGAACTAGATATTTTATGGAGAAATTTTACCTTACTGTAACCTTCACAAATGTTCAGCTCAGTCATATTCCCTATTTAGTGGCCTTGTATCTGATACCTCCCAACTCTCTACAATATAAAGAGACAAGGTCATGTGACCATTATCTAGCTGAATTTGTTGTAATGATAGATGAAATAACAAAATTTTTCTGTGCTGTGACTCAATGATAATAACTTAAAAAAATCAAAATAAGCTCCAGAAGATCTTTTAACTTTAAATGAGAACAGGTCTCCTTTGGGTCCGAGAAACCCATATGCTCAGTGTTTATCATGGCATTAACACGGAAAGCCACAGGCGGGCAGTCCACACTTTGTGTCTATCACTTTTTGTCTAGCACTTTGTGTTTAGCACTTTACTAGGAGCTCGTAGTGGTACTTCACTCCCAGTCCCTTCCCACAAAGACTCTCCAGTCCCTCTCTTTGGAGTCCTTTTTCTTGCCTGCTGCAACAGCCTCCTTTGTGATCTTTCCATGTCTGGTCCCCATCCACCATTCCTACTCTTCCCAGAGGGATCTTTCTAAAACTCAGCATTGACAGGTGTTCCTCCAACCTCCATTCTTCAATTGCTCTCTGCAGTAACTTAAGTTCCAAATTTGGAGCTAGGGCAATAGCTGACTGGCCAGCCTCCTGCCCAGACATCTTCCTTTCCCACCATGAGCTTCAGCATCCTGGCAGAGGAATGCCACAGCTCCAGGAATGATCTCTGATAACTCCAAGCAGAATCTGATGACTTTCTTTCTGTCTCTACTGCCATTTTATGTATATCTCCATCGTCATTCCCTCCTTGCAGGGATGACTGCGCAGTGAGAGCCTGAGCACCCTGAGACAAACACATTATGTTATTGTTTTCACCCCAGGAACAAGTGGAATTTTAAAATCTCTATGCACAATTTCTCTGACATAATAATATTAGTAATAGTCTGTATTTTTGAAGGTCTTTATTATAGGGTCTTACATTTTACTAATGTTGGGATGTAGCTATCAGAAAAAGCCATTTAAATCCAAGGATTTATTGTGGAAATACAGTATTAGAATGAGGAAATAGCCTCTATTTTTTTCTTGTTTATTCTGTTTCTGAAACATTGAATGCAATCCTAGGGTAGAGACAGGGTGGGATGTGTTTAGAGGAAAGTGCAATGGTAAATGACAGAAATTTTCCTTCTGTTTTCAAATATGGGTAAGACTCATGTGCAAAGGTATTTTGACTCATTTTTTATTATGGTCTCAGGTAGCATCACAAGCACCAAATGATGAAAAGTTGTGGGAGACACATCTATGAGGAGTATGTGCAGCTCTCTGGCTTTTCACTAAGAGGATGAGAATCTACTCAAGGAGGGTGAGGTTGAAGTGAGCCATCTCTGCACTCTAGCATGGGCAACAGAGCAAGACCCCGTCTCAAAATAAAAGTGTTCTTCCTCTTCTCTTAGGTATATTTTCAAAGCACAGGTATAGGATATCCTACTAAAGTTTCAGAATGAATCTTACAGAAGATGAACAGTAAAGAACTTCTTCCCTGAGATATCATGCTCCCTTTTTCCACAATAGCTAACTTTACTCACTTTAAAGTTTCAAAACAAAAACAAAAACACTTATTAACATATATTAATAACATAATTACTTCTTATAATAAAAATTAACATAAAGACTCATAAAAATAATTTACTAGAACCCAATGTCCTAGTAATTGGCTTAAACAATTTTGCTCTTAATGCTTATGATTTAAGGATTAAAAATATTAAATTGGCTCACAAGATCCATCCTAGTATCTCCTGTTTTCCAGAGCAAATGTGTACACCCTTCTTTTTCAAGTACAGTAGACACTTATATAATTGTCAGAGGCATTTCAACAGAAGACCCTAGTGCCACACATACAGTTCACTTAACTTTTACTAATTAGGCTCAAAGAAGAGCATCTTTGTGAAAATTTATTACACCACAATGAAGATCCTTACTGCATTTTAAAAACAGGGAATTTTTCTCTCAGACCATACTATTTCTACATTATTCTAATTCAGCATATCGAAAGGACACTATTATTCTTGCCACAAGATTAAATACCAAATGACCAGGAAATAACTTTTTATTCTTAAATGTTGAAATATGTAATATTTATGTCTTTCATAAACATACACAAATATTATAGTAGAATCCATAAGCATGATCAAAACAAAAATAATTGCATGTTTTGAATAACGAGAAGAATGAACTGGAGGTTTTAGATCTTAACATGTGTCTCAAGGCTTGGACAACAGGACCTTTGAGGAACAGTAGGATGACAAGAACACACACGAGTTTACTTAGGAATTTAAGATCCGTTCAGTAAATCACATCTTTTCCATTGTCTTCACTACTCCGGGTTTCCACATCCCAGACATAGGAGCTTGTTAGAAATGGACAGTCTCGGGCCCCAACCCAGACCTGCAGGATGAAAATCTGCTTCTAAACAGTCCCCTGGTGGTTCATGTACACTTTAAGGAGTTTGGGTGTTATCCTTGTTGTTGTTTTTGAGACAGGCTCTCACTCTGTCACCCAGGCTGGAGTACAGTAGCATGATCACGGCTCACTGCAGCTTCGACTTCCTGGGCTTAAGGAATCTTCCCACCCTAGCCTCCAGAGAAGTTGGGACTACAGGTCCGCACACACCACCACATCCACCTTTTTTTTTTTTTTTAAAGAGACAAAGTTTTGCCATATTGCCCAGGCTAGCCCCCCACTCCTGGGCTCAAGTGATCCTCCCATCTTGGCTTCCCAAAGTGCTGAGATTATAGGCATGAGCCACTGCACCTGACCAAGGCTGAGTTTTGAGAAGCACATCTCTAAGCCACCGACTGTATCACGAGGAATGTAAGACTGCTGTTTTAAAATTAAATGTCCTACTCTAGTCATTTTTCTTATGACTAAGATTAGAGGTATTTGGTGTTTACTTTTAGTCATTCACATATACGCACACATACGTATACACACGTACATAGAAAATATTTTATAAATATATTATTTAAATTAAAAATCTGAGCATGTAAGAGAAATGTTTTATTTTTATTTAGCCATTATTATTTGTAAGTTGAATTCCTTTTACTAATGCTGCTTCTATTATGCTTGGAATCCAAAAGTTCATAGTGTTAAAATGGGGCATTTTTCAGTGTTGACAATCAGGTTGGTTTTATTAAAGATGCAAATGTGAAAATGGCAAGTGGCAGAAAGAAAAACAAATGTAAGGTCTATTAAATGCCATGTCGCAAATGCTAAAAGCCCAATTATATAAATCATAGAAAATGTTTCTGTACAGCATTTGTATATATCAAATTTCAATTATAATTCTAACTTAATTGTCTGTTTGTAAGAGATTCGTCTATCAGAACTGTCAAAATAAATCCGAAAACAAATTGTAAAAATGTATAAATGATACCAAAACTGCATTATCTGGAACTAAAGGAGAAACATGGTCAATTGCCAACCACATGTTTCACTGTGTTTGGAGAATTACAGCTATTTTCTAAGTGTTTTTGTTTGTATTTTATTACATTAATTATTACATTAAAATTGGCTCTGCTAAGAGTCAGTATATGATCTGAAAATAAATATACCAAGAAAAATAGCCAAACTTTTAATAGAGGAGATCACATTCTTTTAGACGTAATCTATTTCAAGAAAAATAGCCAAACTTTTGATAGAGGAGGTCACATTATTTTAGACATAATCTATTTTAAAATATGTGAAAAATTTGATGAAGGACCAAATTCTAAACAAGAAAAATCCTCAGGTCAGTTTATTTCCGTTACAATTCTGAACACTAAACGGACAAAAACCAAACCGCCCAACAAACAACGTTCACAGGATGGAAATTATCATCATGAAACACAGGGAGTGGTATCCTCAAAGCAAAAAATGAACGTGTCTCAAGAAAGAACAGAGTAGAGTGCTTCTCACTGGCTGGTCAGAAATACAGAAGCATCAAGTACCATGATCCTCCTGCTTTGAGTTCATGACGTTCTTTCCAAGCCAGAGTCAATCGTGATTAACCACAGAGAGTGGCTATCCTGATTATCAGGCAATTCCCTGGATAGTCAAATGCTATTCAAATTTTACAAATTGCTGTTCCAATTTACACCTTAATCATTTGTGAGTTTAGTTAATTTGAGTCAAAGCTTTCTTCTGCTCTAACCACTTCTGGATGTATAAATGAGATTTTCTCTGAACTATAAATTTTAGGTACAGACCTTGAAGTTTTGCCTATTACACTTGAGAGGCTTTTGATACCCTCAGGTTATGTTAAAACCACTTTATCGCAAAAGCAAGCTTCTTGCTGCCCACTTTTCTCTGTCCGTTCCCACTCAAGTTCTATCTGCTCCCTACATCCAGCCAAGCCGATTAAAGCTAGAAGTTTATAAACCACAGCCTTTTCTCTCTTCTCAGAGTGATTCCATGATATGACGGACTCTAAAACAAACTTGTGTTAAAGTCAGGCTCTAGAGCCTGGATCTACACCAGGCTGGCACACGGAGCCCCGTTTTTCTTATGCGGCTTTGATGATGATTCAATTAAGGCAGGTATGAGCAGGAGCAAATACAAAATCTAATATGCAGAGGTGCTCAGGGATGCCAGTTTCTTTGGGTTACCTATAAAGAGCATTGCAGATCAGGTCAAACATAGGGACTGACTGAGGGTCACCTCTGCAGGGCTGGGGATCACAGGCAAGTCCCCACTTGGAAAGCATAGCTCAGGGCCTTGAACTTTGCCTTTTTAATGTAACTTCCCTTCTTCCATTTTGCTTTCCTGAGTTCTACTGATGTGTGTGCTGTGCTATCCACAACTTATTTCCATTTCAGTGTTTCGTATTGTCTCTTCTCCAACCTCTCAGTTCAGTTCTAGCCTGTGCAGGACACAGTTTCCCAATCCTGGGTCTGCGACACAGTCCCAAAATGCTCTCCATAAGCAAGGAATTATATTTATTTAGCGTAGGTTTTTCTTTGTGATAATGGTGTATGAATTATCTGTCTATATTTAGAGTAGCTAGCTCAATGATTTACAATTCACACAAAATAATATCTTTGGTTGCTGGTAGCAAAAATAAGCCATTTTTCATAGGAGCTATTCTAACAATATTATTCTTAGTTTTGAAAATGACCAGTCTCTGGGCCTTGTCAGATATTATTTTACATAATGCTTTTCTCAGGTCATGGTTTAATGATAATTATGCTAATTAGTATATGAAGCTAGGGTTCTTGTTCACTGAAATCTTGTAGAATTTCTTCATTGATTAACTTCCATGGAGTAAAAAACATAAAAAACCCATAAGAAGGTATGTTTTTCTAATTTAATAGTCTGAGACATTAAAGTTGAACTGAATTTTTTCACCATAATTCTAATGGCTCAGTATGTATAAAAATCCAAATCAAAATTTTAAAAAATAGTTCAACTATTTCAAATCAGACACATTTGAAAACATACACTTGTTTCGAACATCAACCTTTCATAATAAACTTGTGTTAAATTGAATTAATATATATTCTTTTTTATATAAACCTAGCTTTTGGTCAATAAAATCTCGAGAAATGCATAAGAATTGCATGTGAAAATCCATACGTTTAAATCAAATTCATACTTTTAAAATTAGATTTATCTTACGTAGGTAAGTTCTAATCAATGAAACCTTAATTTTGTATACATACAAAGTTATAGATATCCAGTTGTCTTAGCAGTTTTTGGCTCCTAGAGAGAACTGTATTTTTCCTCTGGCAGAAAATTAAAAACACTATTGCAGCCTAATGGATTACACTCTGGTTTTATTACTAAGAGATAGAAGTGCTATACAGTTTAGTTACAAATGATTTAGTAACAGCACCTAGGCTTTAATAAGTATTAAATATAAATATGTAGCTCTCAAAGAATGACTATGTACAGTATTGAAAGAAATCTCTCTTAGATACTATTTAACACTGTGATATCATATATTCTTTCTTAGAGTATCTTAACATTTTAAGAACCCATTCAGGCTTTTGTTTGCTCATCTGACTATTCACTTATTGAAATGTAGCAGACATTTCTTAGATGCTAGAAATAGAGAGAGAAGTAGAGAGAAAGTAGAGAGAGAGTAGAGAGAAGTAGAAATAAAAGAAAAAGAAAACACAGATTTTAAGCTTTCACAATTCTTAGTTACTGAGGGCTATCATTATTTTAGCATACTTTAAGGGAGTAACACTCTCCAACATATTTAAATGTATAGGAACATGCATTTTTGAACTTCTACCACATGTAGAGTGAGATGCTAGTACAATGAGGGGTGAAGAAGATGCAAAGAAAATCTCAAACTCTGCTGTGTGGAAGGGCTTCTGAGCTTGATCCAGGCTCAGCCACTTCTGTGCAATCAAGTCAGCTAACTTTTTTGAGCCACCATTTCCCCATTTGATATCTCATCGGTACACTTAGAAGTACAGGCTAAGAATCAAGATATGGTTTAAGGAAAAAATAATCTTCTGAACTGTAAAATATTAGGAAATTGAGTTTTTATTAAGATAATTTTTGTTACTGTCAGCGCCTCACATCAGA
Organism: Pongo pygmaeus; assembly: GCF_028885625.2. Lineage (NCBI taxonomy): Eukaryota > Metazoa > Chordata > Mammalia > Primates > Hominidae > Pongo > Pongo pygmaeus. Next base: position 4,759,800 of record NC_072380.2, read on the forward strand.
AACCCCGTGACTTCACTTGTGCTCCTCCTGCTGTTAAATTAAGCCCTCTGTGGGCCCTGTTTCTTGGGCTTTGCACCTTTTCATCCAAAATCCTTTGTCCAATTCCACCCTAAAACCTCCTTTTCCATGGAATCACCTAAAACTTAGGGCCAGCATATTCCAGCCAGAGTAGCTCTTCTTCTAGGTGACATACTTAGAGCCTGGTGCCCTTTTTGAAAGAATTCACTAAGAATAGCAACTGTAGGCACTTTGGCAGGGGTTCAAGGGCTATATTTTTAAGTATTAGGCCTTTTTATTATCCTGCAAATCTCATTTTTAGGCAAATGCAGCATTTTCTTCTTGCGAATAGGAGTGGACTTACTCACCACAATGTCAGGCTGTTTCAAGAATGAGTGATTCGTGTCTTTATCATCAGTGATGAGAGCATTTAAAAGTCCTGTTTTACATTATCAGTGAAGACGAAGGTCTTGGCCAAGTGAGAATGAAGTAATGTGATCTATTGTAGTGAGCATGCATTTTGTCCACCACAAGCTGGGTTGGATAATTATACAATCCAACCTGGGCAGCACAAACTATGCAGTTCATTTATGCATCTGCTGCTGAGCACATACTCTGAGATGCTGGGGCTATTTCACACTCCTCCTCGGTGGGACTCATGGGTAGAACCTTCACTACAGCAGCGAGGTAATTCTGAAGGCACCATACCATCAAAAGATAACTGTGTGGGTTCTCTCTCAGAGAAAAATAGTGATACCTGGCATGTGACATACTCTGCAAACAACATTCTTAAAAGCATAATTGACTTAGATCATAAAAGAGTTGTGGGACACTCTAGTGTAATGAAGCTGATGATTCAAATGCCATCCCAAATTAGAGAGAGGGAAGAATAGGAATAATTTCTCAAGCAGGGAACTCATGAGAAGGCAGTGCAGAGAAGCCACTGAGTAGGGAGGGCCTCCCCACCAGAATGGATCACCATCCTCCGGGGCTAGAGCCGCCTGCACGACACAGGAGTGGCAGGTGCTTTCGGCTCCTGCTCCTAAGAGGTTGAACAGATTTCGCCAATCTTTACTTAATAGGGGGAGAGGAAAAGAGTGCTTGTTTTCTTGTCTCTTGGAGAATTTCTACCTTCAGTAATGAACACAGCATTTTATTGAGACAGGCCTTTTTCATAAGTAGTATTGAAAACAAGCCCTATTTTCTACTCTGAACAGAGCATGCTCTTCTCATTTATTTCATAAATATTAAGAACTTGCTATATGATAGTTAATATTCTAGGATACAGTTTTCATGGGGAGATAGACAACTAACAAGAACAATACAATAATGTATTGTAGGAGCAACACAATAATATGTTAAAAGGTGGTACTTATGTCAGAGAGAATTTAAGCAGGAAAGAGAAGAGAAAATGCCCTCCGAAGTAGAGAAACATTTTAAAGCCCAAAGCAAATCACTACAGTGATATTTGTCTTAATTTATGATCATCCTATGGTGACTATATTGTCACCTGCTAAATACACTGAATGTTGTGTTTCTCTCTTTATTCTGGAGTTAGCATCATTATCAACCTTCTGCTTTATACTCAGCTGTTGATTTTGCATGCCTTGTGGCATGAGGCTTTTCCACCTACCATCGTCCTGGTCTCTAGATGAATGAGATGCCAATGTTCTGTGGCCCAAGCACATCTAATACTGTGTAAAGCCTGGGATAGAGGCGAAAAAAACCATCCAAACCCAGCCAAAGCATCGTTTGTAAGTGTCTCTATTCATTAACTGTTCAAGTCTCTTCTGTCGTAATACACACCAGGATATCTGTTGTTGCTTTAAGCAAAGGATAATCAATGACAAACACAGTATTTATTGCAGAACCTACCATATGTTCTGCCTTCTACTTACCACGCCGTATATTGGCTCTGCTGATGTATTGGTTTCATTAAGTTATCCATCTTCCAAGCTCTATGTAGAAGTAAAAATAAAAACAGGGGACTCAGCTGTGCCCCCATCCTCTGTTGAAATATGACTGATGAAAATCCTCCCTTAGAAGACCAATGACATGCTACCAAACCATGAAGAAAACCCACAACATGTTTCTACTGCATCACGTTGGCACATAAACAACATGCTCAAATTCCTTTCTCTTAAATGGAAACAAGAAGAAAAGCAATTCAAGCAACCGATTAAAATCTTTAGAAAGCACACAAGCAAATCATCATCCTTTCTACAAGAGAAGCCGGAGTGCACCATCTGAGTTGGAAATGTGTGCATATGGAAATTCATTTTCTTAGCATGGTTTTCTGCTCCTTTGAATACTTTTTAAATCTGAAACTAAGGAAGTCACATTTTATTTGCTGCTGCAGTATCATATTTATGACCCAAGTAAGGATGAAACTCTGGAAAGTGTGGCTTGCTGTGCGTCAGTTCCCATTCCTGGTTAGTTTCTTTGTAATTGTCCGTGAAAGGGTATTTATCAAAGAACAGACCTCAGCATTTCTGGGTTCAGCAATCTGAGAAGACTTCCAGGGAGAAATCATAGTGTTTTCATTCTAAATTATTTATTGGCTGGAATGTCTCAGGAATTTAAATTTTTAGTCTAATATTCAAGTTTGTAGGGGGTGCGTAGCCCACACCTGAGTTGCAGATATTCAAAAGAATACTCAAAGTAAAATGCATTTCTATAGAATATGACTTAATTACTGGTTAATTATTGAATAGGTATTTAGTAGCGTCTTAGCATCACCATTGTGAACATATGCCCCTTCGGGAGAGTTCACCATTGTGAACATATGCCCCTTCAGGAGAGTTACTCAACAAAGTTATTCTGGTCCTGTTACTCTGAAGGTTCTCTGCTGCAGACACTGGGCAGTAGTTCTGCTTCCTTAACTCACTACAACTCTTCGAATAAGTTCTAAGCTACTGGCACTAATTAATATTTTGCCTTTGTCACGGTGACCAGTTCTGACCCAAAACTGTGTGGGGGGGGGTGGGGGGGTGGGGGGGTGGGGGTGGGTGTGTGTGGGTGTGTGTGCGCTCGCTTGCCCATGCAGTCTCCTCTCTTTGCTTTCTAATTTCACTGCCACATCTAATATTGTCATGAGTCATAGATTATCATAGAGAAGAAAATCTATTGATTGATATGGATTAGAATATTCTTAACAAATCTGAAAACTTTTTCATTAAAGGGTTAAATGTTATCTTTAGAGAGAATATGCTCAAACATTTTATAAATTTTACTACAGATTTATTCCAAGGTTACTTTTAGTCTGACATTGGAGTATGACAAAATCTTAAACATAAAAGCCATTTAAATGTTCAGCATAGTTGCTACGTGGTCCTTGATAGTGTAAACAGTTTATATATTCTGAAGGTGTTTAGAGGTATTGGCGTTTGGCCATGGAACTAAGGTTAACACCCTTCTTGAGAAAGGAATTCCAAGAACCATTAGTGATGACTTGTGGTTAGCACTTGGCTTATTTTATTTTTATTTTACTCTAGACTTCTAAAACCATGGTTGTTTATTCAGGATAATGTCAGTGATCTTGTACAGAGGATAATTATATGTTCTTGGAATGTACCAGTGACAAAAGTTTCACTTTAATAATTTCAGTTTAGTAATTTTTAATTTATAAATTTACCAAGTTAGCAATTTCAATTTAAGAAATCATTGCAATAATTTTAATTACATATTTCATAAATAATATACACCATCTAGATGCATTAAAATGTGTAAGTCTGGGCCTGTATGTCACATTGTTTAAACCATAAGATGTTTTGCTGGTAATATGGAAAGCCAGGGTGTGGATTTAGGGCAACAAGAGAAATGCAACTTCAAAATCCCGGGTCTTGTTTTGTCTCTAGATTGTCAAGTGCCACTAATAGAAAATTAGCCAAGGTCTTCATGGTTCGCTCAAGTGCCTATTTAATAAAACCCTTGTTTAATTGAAAAAAAAATTATTATTATTATTATTTTTTTTGAGATGAAGTCTCGCTCTGTCCCCCAGGCTAGAGTAGTACAGGGGCGCAATCTCAGCTCACTGCAAGCTCTGCCTCCCGGGTTCACACCATTCTCCTGCCTCAGCCTCCCGAGTAGCTGGGACTACAGGCGCCTGCCACCACTTCTGGCTAATTTTTTTTTGTATTTTTAGTACAGACAGGGTTTCACCATGTTATCCAGGATGGTCTAGATCTCCCGACATCGTGATCCACCCACCTTGGCCTCCCAAAGTGCTGGGATTACAGGGTGAGCCACCATGCCCGGCCCTGACTTTTACTTTTACTCACCTCTCTAGAAAGTGTTGAACAGAAAATTGAGTTGCTTTTTTAAAAAGTAGTTTAGGGTTATCAAGATTCAATTTCCTTAGGATAAATATGTGTTGCATTAAATGGTTTATAAAACCTTTGATTAAATAATATCTAAAACTCTTATGGGCAATGCCTCTTAATTTCATAGTCATTATTATATTTTAATGTTAAGATTTTCTTATATTTTGAAAATTTTATCAGCAGAGGTCAGATCTTTTTTGACTTTATAAGTAATTCTGAGTGGTTCGTGATCCAGCAATGAGACTAAGAGAATACCAAGGACATACACATCTAAATAAAATTAAGGGATTCTAGTTTATTGCAAATTCATTGTGATTAAACTGTGTATTGAATTTCCCAGTAGAAACTTGACTTTTGTCAATAAATACCGAATTACTTCCCAAGGGAAAAAAAAAGTAATATTAGCATAAAATGTTTCGTTGGTTGCTTTATGCTTGTTTCAGTACCAAGGGTCTATTGATAGCTGATGAGATACTGGGATATAGTGAAGGGACTGTGAACACCCAGAGAAGCAGTACTAGGTCTTACTAATTTGGATAGCTCCATTGCCTGGCATAATGTTGGTGCTTACAGGCATGTTTGGAATGACACTTTAAGGGAAGGTTTTAACCTGGATTGTCAGACCCTTATATGGTGGCTGATTGCTAAGATTATCAAATATCTTTCAGGAGGTTCCTCACATCAGGCAAAGTTTGATATACATGTGCATCATTAAAGAGAGCATGTCTGCCTGGGCGCAGTGGCTCAGGCCTGTAATCCCAGCACTTTGGGAGGCCGAGGTGTGTGGATCACCTGAAGTCAGGAATTCCAGACCAGCCTGGCCAACATGGTGAAGACCCGACTCTACCAAAAATACAAAAATTAGGCAGGCATGGTGGCACGCGCCTGTAATACCAGCTACTTGGGAGGCTGAGGCAGGAGAATCGCTTGAACCCAGGAAGTGGAGGTTGCAGTGAGAGTGAGCCGAGATAGCGCCACTGCACTCCAGCCTGGACGACAGAGCAAGACTCTGTCCCGGGGGGCAGGGGGCGGAAAAAGAGAGAGCATGTCTATAAAATTAATTTGATTTCCTAAGTAGTTCATTACCCTAAATAGCATAAACAGTGTCCTGGATTTTGTGGAATCATGAGCTAGATAACTTTCTAAGGTTATTCTCTCCCTTTAATTCCAAGATTTTATGATCCTAATAGGTTATCTCACCTACAGATAAAAAACAGAGTTTATTCAGGATAAGTAAATAGCTGCCTCAAGAGTAAAAAATGCCACTATCACCCTCAGTGAATTATTTTAACATTTTTAATGGTCAGCTACCTTTTCTCTGAAACACAGACCAATTTTATTTTCCCTGTCAGTCTGCTGTGGAGTTAGGAGCCTGGCGTCTGACATCGAGGACATCTGCGTTTGCATTCTAGCTCTGCCCCGTAAATGCTGAGTCCATGTGACGTCCTCGGTTTCATGTTCTATGTCTGAAAATAGTGGATTCGTGTGCAGTTTAGTTTCCTATTAATCATCCACTTTCTCAGTAAAGTGTCAGTTCCAGAGTCAGGAAGATCCATGTTATCTGAGAGTGGGGAAAGTACAAAGAATATGTACATATACATGACTGTATATATGCATGTATACACAAAATACTGATTAGTATCTACATCAAATATGTATATGCAAACTGTGTATATATTTAGACAAACACATATGTATATACATGTCTGTGTGTGTATATATATCACATATATATCACATATATATATCACATGTATATATCACATATCTGTATCTCAGTTTCTCTTTAGTTCCTTACCACTTCTCTAGGAAGTAGAAAAAAAAATTACTTCATCATAAACAGTACTATCATATATTTTTTCTCTCAGTGTATAACTGTGCACTTGTCTTGACAATACAATTTCATTTATGAGCATTTAAAATAACCCTCTTTCACCTTTCTTGAAATTGCTTTATGTATTTCTCTGTGAGTGACCCTTTTTATTCTCCTGAACAATAGATGAAACAAAAGCTCTGAATTTCTCTAAGGTCATAGGTATTGACTGAACCTGTGACTGATTATTTCATAAAACCTTAGGTACTACACCTCGGGTAATGAAGGAGAGATTTTTGCTAGTGGCTTTGGTTATAAGGGCTAAAATGTGAATACCTCTTTGAAACTCAAAGTTAAAACTCTGTACCCAGATGCACACAGCGAAAACGAATTAAATGCATGAGTGAAATTCCAGAAAAATGTAAGGGAGCAAGAGAGAGGGGAAAATTGATTTGCCATATTTTCTCTCCAGCAGATAAAATCTGATGGTGAAATGGGATTGCTCTACACAGGGGTGATTTACCTTTGGGGCAAGGAAAAAGTTGCTTCTTGGATTTGCTCCGTGGAAGGACAAAAGTGAGGTATTGCAGACTAAACAGGAGAGAAGGCATCAGTACCTGGAGAAAGAACGATGAGGGCAAAATTCCTGAAATAATGGGTTGAGGAACTGGGCAGATCACCATGTCTTTTCTCCGAAAGACTCTGCATCACACTTTCCAGGGCTATTACAGGAGTTGCCAGTGGCGTGATGATGCTCACAGCACAGCCAAAGAAAATAATTATTTCAAAATACAATTATGGATGGTTTGGTATATAATGACAGTTAATATTTATCCAAGGCATAATAAGAGAAAATACATATTACTTTATCTCATTTAACCCTCACACCATCCTTAAAAGATGGATGCTATTTTTGGAACCATTTTATGGATAAGAAAAGCGAGGCTTAGAAAGGTGAAGTCACTTCTCTGAGACCATACATATAGGAGGCAATGGAGACAGGACTAAGGCCCAGGTCCCCATGATGAGCTCATTTGTTTTTTTCTGCTGTTCTGGGCTGAGTCACAAAAGAAAGTTTGCCTTATATTGCAGAGTATGATGAGGAATTTTGGAATACACTTAAATGACCAGGATAAAAGGGGCTAGCACTGTCTGCTCTCATTTTCTTGATATTGCAAGGTCTGTTTTTGTATCTTCCCTACTTTCCACCATAAACCTCACACACACACACACACACACACACATACACACACACACACACACACATATGTGCACACACTCCTTTGTGTCTTATGAATTTTCTCCTCCATTCTTCTTTTTCATTTTGTCCAAGCCCACACTCTTTGCCCAGGATACTAGGTCTTGGGTTCATGATTGCTAAGCACCTGTCTTCCATCACTTCTCATTGGCACCCACGAACCTGAAATCCTCACAGTATCAGGCGTCTCACTGTTCCGCAGCAGGACATGACCTTTTGATGCTGCCTTCTTCTCAGGTTCCCTGGTGTCTCTTCTGACCTTCCGCTCCTTTAACAGCTAATGCCACCTTCAAGGCAGAGCTCAAGTATAAATAGTTTACATTCTGATGGGGACATTCCCTTTCCTCCCCACCACTGCCTCCTCCTTTACTCCATCGCACTTTCTTCATCCTGTTATTTTTTCGCACTGTGATAATTGAACTAGATTCCTTTACTTCTTCTAAGCTAGAAGGTGGCAGGGAGTTGTTTTCCTGTTCATCTGTTATCAGCACATGTGAGATGCTTTATGTGCTGCCAATTTAAAAAAGCAAATGAACAGCTTCAAATACAGGAAGAGTAAAAATAGTTTGCCCAGCTAAAGATTTGCTTTGAAGGTTGTTAACATCGACATAACATAAAAAGAAAAATGTATGCATTGCTTACCATATTTAGAAAAGTGAAATATGAATCTTAAATTAAACATTTATTCTTGGTGGTAGCAATAAAATAGACACTTCTGATTGAGCAAAGCATGGGCTGAAACCTGTGCAGTCCACCATTCATCTCTACAACTCTTAACACTCAGGATGTGCCATTTCCATGTCTCAGAGAAGAAAATAAAGTTCAGTAAGAAGACAATTGCCAGAAATCGCACTGTTACCCAGTGGAGAAAGTAGAATTTGACCAACATTCAACTTGAAACCTTGTGTTCTGGCTACAGCGCTATCCCACCCACATCAGGTATTTATTGATCTGTAGTGTCATATCCCAACTGGGTCACATACAAATAAGTAGTAGCTAATTTGTACAATCCCCAAATTAGCATCTGTGTCATGCATGCAATTTTTGCACTTCCAAGTTTAGCATAAATGCACTCCCAAAATTAGCATCTATGTACGGCACACTTTTTTTTTTTTTTAAAGCCAAGTCGGGCCAGGCGCAGTGGCTCATGTCTGTAATCCTAGCACTCTGGGAGGCAGAGGCGGGTGGATCACGAGGTCAGGGGATCGAGACCATCCTGGCTAACATGGTGAAACCCTGTCTACTAAAAATACAAAAATTTAGCCAGGCATGGTGGCGGGCGCCTGTAGTCCCAGCTACTCAGGAGGCTGAGGCAGGAGATTCATTTGAACCCAGGAAGCAGAGGTTGCAGTGAGCCAAGATTGCACCACTGCACTCCAGCCTGGGTGATGGAGCAAGACTAAAAAAACCAAAGTCAGATGGGTGCTGTGGTTCATGCCTGTAATCCCAGCACTTTGAGAGGCCAAGGTGGGTGGATCACAAGGTCAGGAGATGGAGACCAAGACCATCCTGACTACCACGGTGAAACCCAATCTCTACTAAAAAAATACAAAATCTAGCCAGGCGTGGTGGGGGGCGCCTGTAGTCCCAGCTACTCAGGAGGCTGAGGCAGGAGAATGGCGAGAACCCGGGAGGCGAGCTTGCAGTGAGCCGAGATCGCACCACTGCACTCCAGCCTGGGAGAGAGAGCGAGACTCCATCTCAAAAAAAAAAAAAAAAAGAAAAGAAAAGAAATATAGCATGCATTCTAGACTTGTTTTTGCGGATGTATCTTCACTTTGGCTCACAAAGTGTCTCACTCCAGGATTAACTTAGCTTGGAGGATCAGAAAAAATAGAAGCTAGAGAGTCAATTTCTAGTTTTCACCCTATGGTTCCTTATTTCTTTTAGAGTTACAGGAAACAGGTAAAATAAATGTAGCAGCTTCCCGGGAGTCATCTTGGGCATTTTAGGTCTATATTTTCTATGTCTGCTGGATAATAGAAGAGCTTGGACCAGGTATAACACAGTGATTGAAAAATGGTGAACTTCACTTTTCAACCTGAAAGCAAACTTGGCAGTTAGAATCATCCTTTTACTGCAAACAGCTTTGAAAGCTGAATTTTTTAAAAAAGAAACCTGTTCAAACATGTAAGCTGGTAAGGAGAGTGCAGATACAGAATATATTTGGATTTTATTAGTAGACTATTCATACACAATATGCAGGAATGTATTGTGTAGAAGAAACTAAAACAAATGGGAAGAAACAGGATAAGTAGGACAAAGAACAAACACAAACATAAGTCACATTAGTACTGAGAATAGATGCAAATAACCAGATTTCACTTCTATAAACAAGACTGGATTTACCTTATCAATATTAGTTTAGGTGTTTCACTTCAGGTTCTCCTTAGAGAAAACAATTTGCAATTGTCTGCATTTCAAAAGTTTGCAAAATGACAATGGAAATAAAAGATACATGTGACTAATCATAATCTGGCTATCATGTATTGAATTTCTCCTATGTACTAGCTAGGCGCTAACTCAGTCCTTAAGATCATTCAATATCCACAAAAACTAGTTCATCTATATGGTAGTCACCAATTAGGAGTTGTGACCCTGGAGAGCAGGAAGGTTAACTGACTTATTCAAGATCAAACAGATAATGAGTACCGCAGCTAGGCACACTGCAAGAGGTAGAACTGGGATTTGCATCCCTACCATGTAGGTGACACAGACTATTCTAAATAGGCTAAGTTTGAGCAATAGCCTACAGGAGACATGTCTCTACCAAGTTGGATTCTGTGCTCTCTTCAGCTTTGATGAAGAACACATCATAATTTTGTATAAAAAGCCATATTATGCTGGGCATGGTGGCTCATGTCTGTAATCCCATCACTTTGGGAGGGTGAGGCAAGCAGATCACTTGAGGTCACGAGTTCCAGACAAGCCTGGCCAACATGGTGAAACCCTATTTCTACTAACAATAGGAAAATTAGCCAGGCATGGTGGCTCACACCTGTAATCCCAGCTACTGGGGAGGCTGAGGCAGAAGAATCACTTGAACCTGGGAGGCAGTGGTTGAAGTGAGCTGAGATTGTGCCACTGCATTCCAGCCTGGGCAAAAGAGAGAGACTGTCTCAAAAAAGAAAAAAAAGAGAAAAAAAAATAAGGAAAAGAAAACAAAGCACCACATTATCCTTGAGATGGGATTTACTGCACAAACTCCCTTTAGGATATTTTCTTTCCTTCTCTCTGTGTTACTTTTCTCAGGTGAGAAATTTCCACTGAAACCAACCAAAGGAAATAATTGGCAACATTGACCAATCAAAATGGTGGTGTTTTTCTGCATGGAGGTGTTTGTATTTTCTTCTGATAACAAGAGTTACCTGGCTCTGATGCTGTTCCTGTCTTTATCTGGGTAAGGAGGGAAGCTCACCGACTATAATGAAAGATTTATATTTCAGCTGTTTCCCAACTTTGCCTTTTGAATGCTATGCTTAATTCACTGGTTCTGATTCTTTGTGTTATTTAGAATTTTCCTCTATGTATTATGCATTTTCAAGTTGCACCCAATGCTGGTAGAATGAGCAAGGCCATAGACTGTAGAACACAAAATGGCATAAAGGTGACATAAAGGAAGCGTGAGCAAGGAAGGAGCTCTGAGAAGAGATCCCTTTGGACAGTGCTGGTCAGTAGGACCTTCTAGAAGGAAGTAGTGAGAGACAGAAACGTTGGTGTATTAGTCCATTTTCACACTGCTATACCAAGATTGGGTAATTTATAAAGAAAAGAGGTTTAATTGACTCAGTTCCACATGGCTGGGGAGGCCTCAGGAAACTTACAATCATGGAAGAAGGAGAAGTAGACACATCTTACATGGCGGCAGGCAAGATAAACAGAGCGAAAAGCCCAGGGGAAACTGTCATTAATAAAACCATTAGATATCATGATAAGTCCCTCACTACCTTGAGAACAGCATGGGAGAACCTGCCGTCATGATCCAACCACCTCCCACCAGGTCTCTCCCTCAAAACCTGGGGATTACAATTCACAATGAGATTTGGGTGAGGACACAAAGCTTAACCACATCCTTCAGGGATGAGGGATGAGGGGTATTTCAGTGGCAGAAGGTGGAGGGTTTGCCTGTTGCACAGAGTGAAGTGTACTCCATGACTTTGTAAGAATGTATTAAATAAGGTTTCCTAGGAAACAGATAGTGGAGATGGAGTTGATGTGCAGAAAAGTTATTAAGATGTGCTTTGGGAACAATATCTGTTAAAGAGTGAGGGAAATGCATTTGGGCTGAGGGAGAAGGTGAACTTTGACACAGTTGTAAAGGCCTCAGCCTGCCTGGAGCTATAATTCTTGTTAGTGTTGTCTTGACTTGAGGCCAGAGGCGCTGGTCTCTTTAACCTCACCATCAGTGTCATTGGATGATGACTGCCCTCAGGAAGGATGTCCCCAGGCAAGGAAGCTCTTTCACAAGCCCAGAGGGCATCTGGTCTGAAAGCCCCAGCAGCCAGCAATGCTAACAAAGGAAGGTGGACAAGGCCAGCATGCAAGGGGCTATTATCCAATGGCATCTGAGCATCTCTGAAAAAATTTTAAGTTCCAGGGTACATGTGCAGAATGTGCAGATTTGTTACACAGGTAAATGTGTGGCATGGTGGTTTGCTGCACCTATCAACCCATCACCTAGGTATTAAGCCCAGCACACATTAGGATTTTTTTCCTAATGCTCTCCCTTTCCCTGAACCATCTCCCTGGCAGGTCCCAGTGTGTGTTGTTCCCCTCCCTGTGTCCATGTGTTCTCGTTGTTCAACTCCCACTTATAAGTGAGAATATGTGGTGTTTGATTTTCTGTTCCTGCATTAGTTTGCTGAGAATAATGGCTTCCAGCTCTATCCATGTTCCTCAAAAAGACAAGATCTCATTCCTTTTTATGGCTGCATAGTATTCCATAGTATATATGTACCAGTTTCTTTACCCAGTGTGTCACTGATGGACATTTGGGTTGATTCCATGTCTTTGCTATTGTGAATAGTGCTGCAATGAATATACGCATGCATGTGTCTTTATAATAGAATGATTTATATTCCTTTGGGTATATACCTAATCATGGAATTGCTACATCAAATGGTATTTATGGTTTTAGAATTTGATGAATCACCACAGTGTCTTCCACAATGGTTGAACTAATTTACATTCCCACCAACAGTGTAAAAGCCTTCCTATTTCTCTGCAACCTCTCCAGCACCTGTTGTTTCTAGACTTTTTAATAATCATCATTCTGACTGGCATGAGATCTGAGCATCTTAATGGCTCACACAGGATTCCTGCAATAGTCATAGGCTGCAACATCAGTGAACCACAAAGTGCGTTCTAATAAATATATGTAATTATTGTCTATTGTTATACATACTATTTTTAGAGTACTATTTGCTTGAAAAGGAATGCAAACATACCAGTCCTTGGCATGTGAAGATAATTCTTCTAATCCTTATAAACTTCTGTGCTGGTTTCCTAGTGAAATCAACATGAAGGTAAATCGAGGACATGTCTGGTGCACAAGTGAGATTAAAATTCTCTGCTAACTTTATGATACCTTTGTGGCTAGAAGAGTCCATGGCATTTCCTAAATGCCTAATATGCTACTGAATAATTCTGTGAGAATTAAAACCCATTAATTTCCCAATCAATAGAAAGCTTTTAAATTTAAATATGCTTTAGGCATATATTATTGGCAAGCAGGAATATTTTTATTTCTAGACTAATTATACCTTTGGAAAAAATAGAAAAAGATAATATAAAATACAGCAAAATATTGTTGTATACGTATGCTGGTATGAATAATATTTTGCCTGCTATTTTCTTTGTTCATATTTTTCAAATTTACTCTAATAAAATGTGTATTTTATAATAATGATTAAGTTTGGGGAAAGTATTTTATCAGCTAAGTTTTAGAACTAAATTAAAGATATGTCAAAAACAAAACACACAAAAAGATCTGCTGCATTAGGAAGGAATTCCCATAGAATGATCATAATGCCTATGATATACAATTCATGTCATTACCTTTTAGAAAGTGTGCAGCAAAATTATGGTAGTGTATCTTTCTCAAGCTTATTTATAACTTATTGACTTATTTCAGACCAATGTTGCGTTATTAGCTTCCACACTTACCTCCTTTATCTTTGTGAGTAAGAGTTTGGTGTCAGAATATACAGTATGTTATATCTCGGAGCCCAGAGTGATTATTAGCAGAAATATGTGTTTGTTAATCAAACTGCAGGTAAATGTATTCAGTGAATATGTAAGAGAATCTTCTACACTGAAAGGAAATGAAAAAAGTCACTATGAAAGTGAAATCTGAGGGACTGGCTGGAGGTTGGTGTCTTCCAGAGTAGCCAAGAGGTCACAGGAGACTATGCAGCATTCAAAGTGGGCTCTTCAGAACAGAAAAGCATGGTCAGTGTAAAATGCACAAGGGATTTTGAAGAATTAATGGAAACAAAATGTAAAAGTCAATTTTTACATTGATTACATCTTGAAATGATGTTACTTGGTGTGTGTGTGTATATGTATACACACACATTACATAAAATATGTTGCTGAAATAAATTTTACCTGTTTCCTTTATAATTTCTAGTGCAAATACTAAACATTTAATATTGCATATGTAGTTTCGTCATAAATTATATATGTACTTGGGCAGCTCTGACTTAGAGTTTGAAATTACTTATGTCAACATAGCTACGATGGTTGCCTCTTATTATAAACCGTTTATCTTTAACACTCCCAAATGAAATCATTATAATTCAGAAGCATATAAACTACTTTTATTAAAATAATTAGGTGTTTTTGTTGAATCAAATGATGCATTAATTGTTTATTCTGAAGTAATGAATTAGGGCAGAGTTCTTTTTAACTACTGAGCATATAACTTATTTTATCTTTTTGTCTTAATATTGTTAATAATCCTGGTAGTAAATAAAATAGCAAAATAGTACTATCTATCTATCTATCTAGATTCCCAGTGGAAAAGCAACCAAAATTAACAAGAAAAACTCAATTACAACTTTTAATATATTAAGACTCAGGATACTGATTAAGACCAAATAAGTCTCAAATGATGTAAATATAGTAGCTGGTGTTTTAAACTCAATTTCCCCTATAAAATAATAGAACTGAAATAAATGTAAAAGGTAAGATGTCACCACCTAGCAAAAGAAAACAAAAATATCTTGTATATTTATAACTACTGTGCTAAAATCGTATCTGTATGGTACCTGCTTGCACTATTTTAAAATCTAAACTAATGGGATAATTGTGTGGTTTATGGGTAATTGGGGAGAGAGAAAGAATAGCCGTTTACTGGTGTAACATTTAGTAAGTTTATATTTATACAAATATACTGTGTTTACTTGTATAAATTTAATAAAATCCATTTTACCCGTATTCTGAGCTATTAAATATATTTTCATGCTATATCAAATGTGTTTTCTCAAGCATCTGTTATTTAACATGCTATGATTTAAATTACAGATATCAAATTTACATATGTAAGCATATACGTCTCCTAAAAAGCATCAAAAAAGTAACCCACATTTCAAAATTTCATAGTCCCATCAACACAAGAAGAACAAATGCATGCCTCTGAGCGTGAGTGATGGGCTGCGCATTTGCATAGGACAGTCTCTCCACCTCTGCTGTAGCTGTGTGGTTCTCTATCAATAAGGTCTTATTCAAGGCCCAGATGCATCGCCAGAGTGGGCTATTGTGCTTCCTCCATCTCAATTCAGAGCTCCTGCAGCCTGAATCTCCTCTGAGCTCTTTGAAATGAGGCCAAAAAATGTATCTAAATTACACCATTTACTAACGCAAAGAAAAGATCTTTCTTTGGTATGTATTGGAGTTAATAATATTTATTAGGCATCTCACTTATACACCCTGCCATAGCAGCATTGTAGGTAGGGTTATAATTTAAAAGTCTAGACTTGCTTATATTTCTCAATATCTGGTGGCGTGTGGGAGAAGGAGACAGACAAGGAAGCCCTCTGCAAAGACAGACTGTGAGTTTACCCTGCACCCTTAGCAAGACTTCCAGAGTACATCTGTAACATTCAGTGTGAAAAATTGTTGAACGGACAGAAAAGATACCAAACTCAGCATCAAATTACAAATATGAAGAGGTTAATACAGGAAATAAAAATTGTCAACGATCAACTTAACAACTTAAGGATTTGGGGGTAGAAGTGAATTCAAAACTGTTATTCTGTGTTTTCTTTCTGAAAACTCTTTTGGACAAGGGAAGAACAGTCCTTCGTGAATTTCATGTGCTTTGTAGATATAAAATAACTCTTTCCCTCCTGAATGATCTCAACCCCAATCATCACAGCAAGATTTCCTATTCCATTCACAGTCCTTCCTGTTCTAGGTTTTTAGGCAGTTAATTCAGTCTGTGCTGAGAGTAAAATACAGGTCAGTTACAAAGAAGGGTCCCTTATTTATAATAGTGATATGATCAGAGCTCCATAATCATTCAATAATTTATTGATGACTTCTCATAATGTATCAACCATTTTTCTATGGTTGGGGCACCATAGAAAGAGCAGATCTATTCTCTTACCAGCTGCATATTTTCTGAATGACTTATGCCTCCACTCTTTGACATCATTTTACCAATTATACTTAAAGGATTAAATGGTCACTGAGATATAAATAAGGATTGAGTTTCAAGCAAGTTTTGATTGAAGTATATTATTAAGTAGAAAATATGCAATGTACTGGTTCTGGAATACCATCTCAAGAGGCAGATGCAGTCGTTTCTAACTATAGGCTAACTCATCTAAAAGACTAGAATTAATATTATTAAAAGATCATGGTTTAATTTCCATTTGAAGTATTTTCCTGAAGGGAAACAAAACTAAAATACAAGATTAAGCCACCACTACATAACCCTGAGCACTTCAAAATATTGAATCTGAACTAATTATATTCCTTATGCCACTTATGACGTGTCAAAATATCAGACACTGATAGAAAACCAACGTCTAGTTTTTCATTTAGATCTTATAAGCAGCAGCTGCTAGATGCCCATGAATTATGCTGGCAACAGACAGCATTCTGTGTGCATCATCTAGGCAATCTCCATCTCCACAGAGGTAATCAACTTTATATGAGATTTCACATTATTCTTGTTTTTCTTGCTTTTTCTATGCAGCACCCACTGCTGAAATCATGAGAGTGACCATGTGTTTTTCAGAGGTAGATAATAAAAGTTAGACAGCAGTATTGTACAGAGATTAGGGAAATATATTCTTTATGATGGTGGGGGTAGAGGTGAGACTATCTTTTTGAAAACATATAGTAGAGCAAAATGTATAAATTTAGAACCTAGAAATTAGTATCAATTCACAAAGGAGGAATCATGAGATTAATAATTTTCTGGCATATTACTTTTTTACAATTTTATCAAGTTTGGATTCAAACAAATTGAAGATAATTTTACGTTATCTTCTGTATTCTTAAAAGTATTAAGTCGAGAAGACAATTAGTATTCCAAGGAATAGAATTCTTCAAATTAAGTGTTCTGCCCAAACTGGAAACCAGCCAAGGTGCTCTCTAAAAATATCAATTTAAACTACTGTTTTCTAAAACAGAGTGGAAAGGAGATTTTTGTCTACTGGATTTAGATGATTCTCTTTGGTATTCTTAACCTACTTTTCAAAGCACAAAAATTTGTTTAAAAAAAAAAAAAACATCTCTACTAAAAATACAAAAAAATTAGCCGGGCGTGGTGGCGGCTGCCTGTAGTCCCAGCTACTCGGGAGGCTGAGGCAGGAGAATGGCGTGAACCTGGGAGGCGGAGCCTGCAGTGAGCCGAGATCGAGCCACTGCACTCCAGCCTGGGCGACAGAGCGAGACTCCGTCTCAAAACAAACAAAAAAAACAAAAACCTTTGCTGAGGATGGTTATTTGAAGGTAATTTCTATGTTGCACACTCTTTTATTTAAAATTCTAGAGCTGTTTATTGAATATCCTGGAATGGCTACTTCTTGTTTAATTAAGCAGCCGCATGTTTTCGCACCTATGTAGAGAGCTATGACACAGCATGAGGACAGGTACACAATGCATGGGCTCATCCACTGGGTTCAAATCTTGGGTCTCCCTCTGATGTTCATACAGGTAATATGGTTCGTGACTTTTTTTCTTTATTTTTTAGAAACTGTGTTCTTCCGTCTCACACAAAAAACGACACAGCTCTTACCTAGGCTGAATCTGACAATGATGACTTTCTATATGTGCCACACAAAGAGTTTAGCTATTAAACAGCTCTAATTCAGGGGTAGCAATCCCTTCTGTGAGTGGGATCGTTTTCAATTCATTGTTCTCCACAAAACTGAAGAAGCACATCATCGGATTGTCAGATAATACATTGCGGATTATAGTTTTTCAAGATAATTCACTGTATACTGTTTCAAAGCATAATTCAATTAAATGCAGTTCAGTTCAAAAAGTGTTTGCAGATGCCTATTTAGCTTAAAATTATACTGCTGGGAAGGAAATGGAAGGGAAAGAGAGAAATGGAAATAACTCACTAATTGATTAACTGAGATATGGACAATGCTGTCAACCTCCTGAGCAGCTGAGAAAAAAATGGACGCAAGGCAGAGAAGAACTCACTGAAGATACACCCAAGCAACTTTGTTGTGCTGGAGCAAACGAAGGAGTGGTTAATTCAGATTGTGCCCAATTGGGCAGGCATTAAGAGGAGGAATTTTAGTTGGGGTTTAAATCATTGGGATAATTTCCATAATAGAGAGAGCCTGTGGGGTTGATGAAAGGTAGCTCGATGAGGAGTTAATAATAGAGTTCGCCTGAGGGCTTAATAACTGGGCTGATTCCTCTTGGCCCAGAAGCTAATGTGATGAATAATAAGGTAAAACAGATGTATCCAAATAATTTGATGAATCTGTGTTACCTTATCAAATATTTATCTGTTGATTTAAAAACATTTATATCATTAAATGCCAAGAGGGTTTGAAGAACCGAGCTTAGCTAATTCATTTATTAAAATGTTCTATTTAAAAAAAAGTAATATATATTTGAACGAATGCCAAACTATGTAATACATTTTTTAATCTTTACGTAAATATTTGGAAACTATGTGGAAATATAGCTAGAAAAAAGGCATTTTTTTCAAAGGTGATTACATTAATAATATTTTACAGCCAAATAAAGCTTTGATAAAATGTACAATGCTTTGTGTACTGGTCCTGTGACCTGATGCATTTTCCATGAACATATGTTGCCTAGTAACACAGCATGTGTTGGTGCATTGGCAACAAGTGGAATGAGGTATGGAGTAGCACAATATCCTATAGTGACTATCTTACCTGCTAGTTACCCTTTTCATTCGGTGAGCCAACTATATACGCATGATGTGGGGGCCTGGTGTAAAGTTGTTAGGACACAAGAAGAAAATAGCTTTGTGGACTGAAGGAGAACATCGTCCAAAGCAGTGAGACAGAGTTCTCCTTCGATCACAAATTTGTACAGAAGGCTAACGTGCTTTACAAAGAAAAGAAGAGAGCAGCAACCAGAAAGGCAACTATGCAGCGACCTAAAATTCACTGCATTTCATTGTCAGGGTACTTGAGAAATATGCTCTCTGCCCAAATCTTGCCCAACATGCAGCAAGGCATTTATTGCATGTTACTGAATGAAAAAGCAACAAAATCAATTAATAATAAATAATTCAGGCACTCCCATGGAGCCCATGGTGGTTCCTGAGGGAATGAACTCGGAATTCAGGCTTGCAAGTAAACAGAACCTCCACTAATCCTATGGTGTTTCTTCACGCCTGATTTATGAAGGTTTATATGCGCAATGAGAGTTGGATTCTACATATGTTACATCGATGGACATTATGTTAACAATGACTTCTTATGATGTCTCATATGTATAAATATATAAATATACATTAAATAATCTTATGTTGATGTTTTCCCCAGGGCTTGAGGATTAGGCCCTATTAAAAATATGTAAAGAGACAGTTTGACAGAGTTAAGAGAAAAAGACAGTCTATAAAAGAAAATATTTCTTAGCTCTTGTCTTCTTGGAAAAATGTAATATGGATACAACTCAATAATACCTTTCAGGAAATACTGCTTTAAAATGTTGTCTAAATAGGAATCCTTCCAACTTTTTATTTGTAAAAATGATTTGGATTTCAACAAAGCGATGCAATGGATTAATAACAGTTTGGACATACTATGTTAATGAACACTGAAAAGCCCTTAGCTTACTGAAGGCCATAATTTGCAGATGTACACTATCGAGTCCCAAATGGATGCAAGGTGAAATGAAACAAAACTTTTAAATGCCACTTTAAACATGTAGAGTTGGCTATCATGGTGATAGAAAATAGACATTTATTTTCAAATGTAGACACTTGCGAAAAAAATCACATTTGCCTTTATGAAACATAATCCCTTTCTTTTTATTCTGGTGCCTGTGCACCATTATTCTCACTAAAACATCATCCTGACCAATACCACACACAGCTCACTGGGGCTCTGCCTCCCTCACCGCTGGCTGCTGGTACACCTGCCTGAGACCAACTTACCCCCACATGGATTAGTATCTCACCATCCTGTCCTGTGTGTTCTGGGGCCTCTCCTCCCTTTCCGCGTTCATCAACACAGTCCTCCCTAGGACCTGTGACCTGCTATTACTTTAAGCTTCTTTGTCTTTCGTTATTCTACATTTAGCTACCCATAGTCACCTTTTCATGAAAGCATTCACAGGTACCCAGGCTGGATGAAACACCACTTCTGTGCTCAGGCTTGATTTTGCATTTATTTACCCTTTGTGCAATTATTTGCTTACTTAAGGTGTTGGTGTTCCCAAACACTTATTTACCCAAGGCACTGGAGCACCCAACTGCCCAGGAGTGTCCCTCTCCTTAGTGATGCTACTGGCTTGTTTACGGTGTAGGCACATCTTATGGTAAAAGATGAATTAATAAAACAAGTGGAAAGTAAGTTTTGCATCCTCCATACTCGAGGGCATGGGTCAATCTAGCACAGAGTGTGGACCATGGTGGGCGTTCAATTCACATTTATGTTCAACAGATACATGCTTTGAGTTAGTCTTCTTTTTAATGTCTTCAGCCCCTTGCATAGGACCTTCTATCCAGCAGTTATGTGTTCTCTCATAACTGTAAAACAAAATTATAAACAGATGTTTTGGAAAACAAAACCAGTGGTGAAAATTGGCAGGACATTGATGGATGACTTTGGGAAGATGCCTTTTATGTTAGAATGAGATTCCCATTACTGCTGCTCTGTGGGATTCTCCTTCACGGCAGCCCCTAACCTACGAGAGAGCACAGGTAAGGACCCACCACACTCATTCGTGTACCCGCCTATGATCATAACATGAGCCAGTACATGGAGGAAGACAAGTCCATCAAAGCTTCCTGTTCTTTCCATTCAGAAAATCCTTCCATACAGTCTGCCGGGTGTCAGCGACTTTGTTAAACATCAGGGAAACAAAAATGCATTATTTGCAGTTGATTCTCTTACAGGCCTTGGTGCTTAGCTGCTTAGCTGAGTTATTTGGGATGAAACTCTGTGGTCATCATTTGGTTGAGCCTCTTGTGTAGAAAATGCTTTGGATTGCACGAGCTAAAAGCTCTTTCTGATTTGTTCTGTTTATGTGCTCTTCTCTGCATGGAAGGGGTGATACCTGCAAAGTACAGTCAATTACACATGGGAGGGAAAGGTGTTGGTGTTCCCAAACACTTATTTACCCGAGGCACTGGAGCACCCAACTGCCCAGGAGTGTCCCTCTCCTTAGTGATGCTACTGGCTTGTTTACAGTGTAAGCACATCTTGTGGTAAGAGAGGAATTAATAAAACAAATGGAAATAGAAGCAGTTATTATCCATACGGGAAGGGGAGGTGGCTGAGAGATGACTTCCACTTCTCTCCTTGTTTCCTAGCCCTGAGTCTTCTTCCAGCAATCTTGATAGATGTTATTGATTCCTCACCATTTACCTAAAAGTCAGGTAAATAAATTAACTTGTGACTAAACTGTTATTTCATGTGAAGAAGAGACCAATATACATGACTGTAAGGTACTACAAAGCCATCTCGGGGAATATCATTTAGAAGGTGTGAGGCAAATAGTTAACAGCTTGGGGCTTGCAGATGGACAGATCTGGTTCAAAATCTACTTGCTCTATGACCTTGACCATTTATTTCACCTTTCTTGATTTTAGCTTTGTAAGATGTGGCTAATAACACCACATACCTCATGGCTTTATAGAGAAGATGAAATGAAGTGATGCTTATAAAACACTTGAAAAGGCAGCCAGAACAAATTGAGTGCCTGAAAGTACACCTGAAGGAATCTTTCTCAGTGTGATTAATAAGCTACTACTATTACTGTTTACTACTAATACTTACTGTGGTGTTTTATTCAATGAGGGAGTTATGCATGAGGAGCAAACAGGTGCAATTTTACTATTCTTGGCATTTTAGGAAAACTTTAGAATAATGTATTATCTGAAGATCACTTATGAAGTTAAATACCCATGTATTAATATAATATTTGAAAAAAATTATGAAATACTTAGAATATTTTCTTTTGAAGTAAAAATACCTATGTCGCCAAACAGCAATTTTACCAATTTTGCAAAATAAGCATTGTAAATTAATGAACATTCTAAGATAATTTCTGATCTAAATTTCATCTGTTGAAAAAGAAACGTAAGGCTTGGAAAGGCTGATCGATTTGTGGAGCTGCACATCAGCTGCATAGGAGGTCGGAAACGAAATGAAGTCCAAACCAGGTAACTCACGGCACAGCCCGCTGCCCCTCCCTTGCCTTTTACAATGCGAATTGCCACGTTTAGCATTTTCTACTTGGCATTTTAAAAGCTTATCTTGTTGTTATTATGTTCTCTTAAAGAATATATGCATCCCACCACTAATATCATGTTTTCCTTTAATAAAAATCGTGAATTCTCATGATTAATTGGGATTAAAAATAAGAACAATAACAAGTTATTTACTCTCAAAAGCGAAAGCTAGACAGAAACTGTCTCTCCCTCCCTTTTTGCAGAAAGACATTATTCTGTTTCTCTGGTTCCTTTCTCCCATTGAGGAAATAAATCACAGAGGACATAAATGCACGAAAAGATACTTCATGCTCATAGATCAAAATACTTAACATTGTTACAATACCCATAGTACCAGAAGCAACATACAGATTCAGTACATATTCCTATATATATATTTTTATATTCCTATATATTTATAAATTACTATATATATTCCTATATACATATTCATGTTTCCTAATTATATATAAAATTTGGAAATATATATATGTATATGGGAATATATATTATATAATTAGGAACTATATATGTACATAGAAATATATATTATATATAATATGTAATTAAGCTATTATATATTATATATAGTATGTAATTAAATTTATATATATATATTTTTTTTTTTCCTAATTCTTATCAAAATCCCAATGGCATTCTTCACAGAATTTTTTTTTTAATCTCTGAAATGTGTGTGGAACCCTAAAAGACCTCAAATAGCCAAAGCAATTCTGAGAAAAAAATCAAAAGTTGAAGGCATTACACTTCCTGATTTAAAATTACAGTACAAAGTTATAGTAATCAAAACCTGTGGCACTGGCATAAGAAAAGGCACATGGACCAGTGGAACAGATTAGAGAGCTGAAATAAATTGAAGCATATATGGTCAGCTAATTTTCAACAAGAGTACAAAAAGGATACAATGGGGAAAGAATAATCTTGACAAAAAATGGTGTTAGGAAAACTAGATTTTCACATGCAAAAGAATGAAATTGGACCCTTTATACCATACATAAAAATCAACTCAAAATGAATAAAAATCCTAAACATAAGACCTGAAACCATGAAAATCCCAGAATACACAGGGGAAATGCTCCTTAACATTGGCTTTTACGATGATTTCTCATGTATCACACCAAAAATTCAGGCTACAAAACAAACAATAAATAAATGAGACTACATCACACTAAAAAGCTTCTGCACAGCAAAGGAAATAATCAACAAAATGAAAAGGCAACTTACAGATGAAGAAAGCAATATTTGCAAAACATATATCAGATAAGGAGTTAATATTCAAGATTTGTAAATAACTCATAGCACTCAACATATAACCTCATTTTAAAATTGGTAAAGATATGAGTCAGTTTAAACACACACTACACAGAGAAGACTGAGGCCCAGAAATGGAGGCTGCTTTGCCTAAAATTAGCAATTTTCAAAAGGCAGAGCTGGATGAGGAAGTCAGTCTACTTTCTGTAATTCCAAGGTTCTAATACCAATGTTCTCTACCATATCTAATTGTACTAAAGTTTCTCCCAGCTGACAATAAATAAGTCGATTAAAAAGAACACCAGGCTTTGGGCCCTCTTCAGGGAAATTGCATTGCTACTACAGAAAAGCTTGCATTCCATTTGAAAATCTCAAATCCAAATCAAAACATTACTTTAAATACACATCTTCCGTGCGAAGCTCAGTCGTGAGAGTGCCCACTTATGCTGCATTAGTGATTCATTTAGAAGTTATTAGTTTGCTGCTAGGCATTTTCCACTCTAAGGAACGAAATCCTGAAACGACTTGGGATGTTGAAGTATTGAGTAAATGTTGAAACATCCATGAATTCCTGATTAACACCATGATTTCTACGCAGTCAAATTAAAACATACGCAAAGTAAAAACTTCACCCGTGTCCCCTGTGTCCAGCATATCAGGCTAGCGGAGGGAGATGTCTATATGAGAGATCGGATGGCTTTCATTTCATAGCGCAAGTTGTTGACTTTCCACATCCCTGATGTTCCCAAAGTTTGTTTTTATTTCCATCAACATACCTTTCCTACTGTGGTTTTAATCCACGAGGGAGTCTGTGCTCAGTGCGGTGGGCACGAAGGGAGCCTCCAGACTCTGTCCCTCGGCTGCTACTCTAGCCCATCCCAGGGATCTTGTGATAATTGCTGCAACAATGATCACAAACATACTGGCTTAAAACAAGACCTATGTCTCATTTCACTGCTCTGCAGGTTAAAAGTCCCACATCGGTCTCACTGGGCTAAAACCAGGTATCAGCAGGCTGTATTTCTTCCTGGAGGCTTGGCAGGGAACAGGCTTCCAGGCTCATTTGGGTCCATTGAGAGCAGAAGGCAGTTCCTTGTGGTGGTAGGGTTGAAGTCCTGTTGTCTTGCTGGCTGATGTCCACGCATCATTCATCTGCTTCCAGCAGCAGCCTGGGTTCCTTAAATCCTCACACTCCTCTAACCTAAAAACCAGCAACAGTGATCCAGTCCTTTACACATCAAATCTCTCCTTCATGTTATCTTTATGCCTCTTCTATCCTTGCTTTTTTTCTGACTCCATTCAAAGAAAGTTCTTGGCCTTTGAGGACTTGAGTGGTTAGGTTGGGTCCACCCTGATAATCCAGAATGATCTCCCTATTTTAAGGCCTATAGCTTTAATTATATCATCAGCATCATCCGGTCATGCAGCAAAACATAATATAACATATTCACAGGATCTGGTATTACAGCATGGATATTTTGACAAAAGTTTTTAGCAGTTACATATATCTTAAAGTATATTGAAAAAATATCAAAGTATTTTATATTAAAATTTTTTCTTAGTATTTTTATCATAAAGGAAAATGTAAAGACGTAGAATCTGAAGGTACAGAAAAGAAGCCATAAAAACGTATCTGTGAAAGTACGTGCATTGAGTTGATTAAGTTTGAGGCTTGAATTCAGGTGAAGTGGATTCAGATCCTGGAAGAACCTCTTGGTTAACAGATCAGTCCTCCAGGGCTTAAGGTCCTCATCTAATTTTGGATAATAACATTCCCTAAGTTTGATATGTGTGTCTGCTTCTGAATCATTCCGTAAAATATAGATTTAATCCTGTTATTAATGATGAATAATGTAAGAAATTGGGTTTCTTACAATAGTTTATCCCTGCGACATTACTGGAATATAAAACATTGGGCTGTTTTATATAAATATAAAAATGTAAAAAATATGAAGACACATGTGTGAGTATGACTTCTAGAAATGACCAATTAACAAGAAATGCTCATACAGGTTGAATATCTCTTATCTGAAATGTTTGCCACCAGAAGTATTTTAGATTTCAGATTTTTTTTCAGATTTGGGAATAGTTGCATATACATTACCAGTTGAGTGTCCCTAATTAAAAATAAAATATCAAAAATCTGAAATGTTCCCGTGAGCATTTCCTTCCAGCCTTTCCTTTGAATGACACGTCGGAGCTCAAAAACAAAAAAAAAAAAAAGAAAAAAGTTTCAGACTTTGGAACATTTCAGATTTTGGAATTATGGATTAGGAATACTCAGTCTGCACCAAGCTAGCAGTTTGGTGTTTATGAACTTGCAGTTCTGCCTTCTAAGCTCACTGACTGGTGGCTTTTTGGTTTCAGGAAAGCAGAAACTGACCAGAAAATCCCAATAGTTCCTTGTTTCTGCAGCAGTTGGTTTACTAATGTATCACTGTTTGAGGGAGGCCTGGGCACCCCAGAACAGCACACAGATTCTTTGTGTTCATGGATAAAGAATACTCTCCCATTGCTTCCTCAACCAGTTTTTATGATTCGGTTGCAAGAAAGTTACTTTTACTTTTACACTGAATCCTCCTTTCTCGTCTATATCAGGAGATACCAAGGATTCCTCAGGAGTGTTTGTCATCTGCTTTTGGGTTATTGAACGAGCATTGCACTGTGTTTGTGCAGCCTTTATAGTCAGGCTTTGCACGCCACGCTAGTGTATAAGCACCACTCTTATGATGGACATTACCCCTTTCCCTTAAATACTGATATAATCATATTAAGGAAGCAATTAATATTATCAAACTGCATGCCATGTCATAAACTCCCAATAAAGTTAAAAAAAAAATAAAAATTTAATTGTGTGAATTACTTTTGAAACTCACCAGTGCCCAAGCTATTAAATACGTTTCCTAACACAAAAATCCTACTCTTGGCTGGGTGCAGTGTCTCACGCCTGTAATCTCAGCACTTTTTGAGGCCGAGGTGGGTGGATCGCCTGAGGTCAGGAGTTCAAGACCAGCCTGGCCAACATGGTGGAACCCCAGCTCTACTAAAAATACAAAATATTAGCTGGGCATGGTGGTAAATGCCTGTAATCCCAGCTACTCAGGAGGCTGAGGCAGGAGAGGGTTCACTTGAACCCAGGAGGCGGAGGTGGCAGTGAGCCAATATCGTGCCACTGCCTACCAGCCTGGGTGACAGAGCGAGACTCCGTCTCAAAAAAAAAAATAAATAAAAAATCATCTTTTCTTTCTTTTTAAATAGACAGCATTTGCAAATGGGGCAATGTTAAATTAACAGTGCAATTTGAATCTTGCTTTCCTGAGCAAGTTATAGTAATTGAGGGCAGGTCTCTCAAAACTGAAGGAAATCCATGAGTAAGATCGGAGAATCATAACATTCTTGAATCCCACCTCCAGTTGGAAACATCAGTATATAAATGTAAATTAATTATGGTAATAAGTATACTCCTCTAACAACGCCATTTAGAGTAATATGCTTGATATTTATTTACATATATGAAATAAAGTACTTTATAAAAAAGAATATCATTATGTCCAGGTAGACATATAGACATTCTGATAATACAGAATTAATACCAAAAATAAGTTTGGGAGTTAATCAGCAGATGTGGTTTGGATCCGGTTCCCCACCCAAACCTCATGTTCAATTGTAATCTCCAATGTTGGAGATGGCAGAAGTATTGGCTCATGGGGGTGGATCCTTCATGAATGGTTTAGCGCCATGCCTTTGTTGCTATTCTCATAAGAGACTTCTCAGGAGATCTTGTTGTTTAAAAGCATGTAGCACCTACCTGCCAACCCCCACTCGCTCTTTCTCTCTTCCTCCTATTCCAGGCATGTGAAGTGTTGATTCCTTGTTTACCTTCCGCCATGACTGAAAGTTACCTGAGGCCTCCGCAGAAGCCAGGCAGCTTCCAGTATGATGTTCTCTGTACAGCCTGCACAACCTTAAGCCAATTAAACCCCTTTTCTTTATAAATTACCCAGCCTCAGGTATTTCTTTATAGCAGTGTGAGAATGGACTAATATATCAACAATAGGAAATCAAGATATACAAGAGCAACAGAAGGAAAAATTTAAAATGTACTAAAGAGCAAGAGAAGGAAATATTTAAAATAATATGTGTAAACAGAATTTTACCCAGGAAACCATGCAGTAATTCTCCTATTATTCTGAACATCAACTAGAATTTGATTACTTTTTTCTGATTGTAGGACATATCACTAAAATACGAAAGAGAGAGTTTGAGGATGAATCATAGAAAAACTGGAATGATTACATCAGGTCAAGTATGAAGTCTTTAGAAGAATCAAGGTGATATATAGCAGTGAATAGATGGAAGGATCACTACAAATTTTTATAGAAAAGTGTTATTCAAAGATAGTATTTAGAGTTTATAAACTTCTATGAAGTGTAGAATAAAAGAAACAGAATCCAAATAAAGTCTGTGCTTACTGACTTCAATTAGAAATTAAGATATTGGAAGGGTATAAAATAAGCAATCACTTTCTTTGTAAGAATTCAGGGGTTCCTATCAGAAAGATCAAGGATAACAAATTTTATTTATGAAAGACAGAATAAAAAATATATTTTAAGCAACTAATCAGTGTTAATTAAAAGAAAACTTTAGACAACACTTTTCTTTTAAAAAACATCATTTTATGCTGTTTAAGAGGAAAGACTGCTGGACCAAGGCAGCGTCTGTCATGGCCCACGTGGGGATGGGATATCTCCAGAATGTGTCCTGCCATCCAAGAGTCTGCTCACTCGTGTGGATGTGCTGGGGAGGGGTCCTCTTAAGCATTAAAACCGATCAAAAAGTTCCCCTTAATATTGGTAAGAAATATTTCTTCAATGTAATGTACCATAGGACAGAAAAGGCAGAGAGAGGACAGGTTAGGGAGTGGCACACAGCAGCCATCCTGAATTAGTCAAGGCAGTTGGAGTCCATGACCAACATTAAACGAGATGGAAGGAACAGCATCCTCAGAAATGCCAGGACAAAAATCCAGGACTTGAGGACAGTTTGGCAAATTACAGATGTGATGGTTCTACAAAATGAGCGTTTGGATCTCAGATTCTAAGAAGCAGGCACCAGCCCAGATTGCCAGGACAATCACAGATGATCCGCAACACCAAGGTGAAGAAGAGATGAGGCGACCACAT
This sequence comes from Pongo pygmaeus, assembly GCF_028885625.2. Classification (NCBI taxonomy): domain Eukaryota; kingdom Metazoa; phylum Chordata; class Mammalia; order Primates; family Hominidae; genus Pongo; species Pongo pygmaeus. Next base: position 4,788,535 of record NC_072380.2, read on the forward strand.
TAGCTTAGAAGAGAGCCTGTTGCCATAGTCCCTCTGGGAAGTATTTTCACAAAGGCCTAAATATAGAGAAACATGGAGTTTATTTCAAGACCCTCCTGAAAATTTAAACTAGCAGCATGTATATAATATTACCTGTTGCTAGTTTTAATATTAATATGAAAATATAATATTGCTACTAAGTTTTGAACAACTGTAGAGTGCTACTACTTTATCTACTATACGTTAACTCAGATTATTCTTATGGTGCCTCTAGAGAATTCTTATGATCCTCATGTTATATCAGGCAGCACTAGGGCTCAGAGAACAAGAAGCAGAGTTGTGATTAGGAACCAACAGGGTCGCAGGGCCCCATAGGAATGGTGGCACCATATTTCTGTGAAATTCCACTGTGGGCTGCATTGTTCTCCACTTCTGCATAAACCTCAACGTTCAATGATACCTCCCAGGTACTATCACATAGAAAATATTTAAATAGGGTGGTTGTGAACCGACATAAGTCAGGATTCTTTACCAAAGGGAGGCAAACCAGGTAGAGATTCAGAACACTGGCTTGATTCCACTTTTAATTTTGTTGCAAAATGCCACATATTACACTCAGTTATATTTTAGAAAAAGTTGTGAAAATACAAGGAATATTATTTTAGAGCCAGACAATTTAAATTTTAATTCTCTTACTGATTTCTGATTCTGGAGCTTCCATAAATTATTCTACTGTTTTCTGCTTATCTTCATCTTTAAAATGAGATCATAACACTTCCACAAAGTTACTAAGATTAAAGGCACTGGTGTTTGTAAAATTACAAGCTAACAATTATTTGTCAATATCAATTTAGTGTACCCTTATAAAACAAGTGACTGATTTCTACCTAGTGAAGTTCCAGTGTGGTGCATGGTTAACTCCAGCCTGTATCCTACTGAAAACACTTTATTTAGATCAGTCCTTGATAATGACGCTGCCAGACAATGTATTCACAGTGAGCTCCACATTGAGACGGATAATTAAAAACAGTCCATTTCAACTTCCTGTTTTACCCTGCGGTTGTTATTTTACCAAAGAGAGCTAAACCATACTGAGAAGCAGAGCATCCTCTCTGAAGCAGGAGGCAAGGCAGTGAGAGAAACAATTAAGTCTAATTGACTCAGCAGGTGGACGAAACAAGAAAACTGGGACTAGTAAATGAGACAGTGCCTTTGGTAGATGAGATGTCTGGTTTTGAGCTTGGGGATGATGATGAGAGAGAGATGTGTCAGGAGGACAACTCAAAAGAACATTCTCCATTAGGTCACAATTGTTAGGGACAGATGTGTGCCTAGACTCCCATAATAAGATCAGATTTAAAAATAAAACAATCATCCCAGTGTATCCCTGAAACATAACACATTTTTTAAAAGCAGTACACAGAGCTGTTGTTCCTTATCAGCTAATCCTAAATGTGCAGTTGGAATGCACATACCCTTTATCTGATGGTTTTTAGACGATTTGCTTTTAAAATACTGTATTAGGTTGGTACAGAAGTGATTGCAATTTTGCCATTAAAAACAATGGCGAAACTGCAATTACTTCTGTACCAACCTAATACATGTGTGTTTCAAAATGCAATACAGGCACATGTATCTAACAAAAAAGAACTCAAAGAGTAAAGATGACAGGGGAAGTATGTGGTATTTCAGACTTCAGATCTACGAATCTCAACTAAGGGCAAGTATGCGCTTGACTTCTGACACACTGAAATAAATCCTCAAATAAACTACCTATCCCACGTCAAAGGGCTACTCCCTATAATACGGTTGTAGTAGGGATGTGTGACAAATACATTTCACATATGGTTAAGCTTTTGGTTTCATGATGGCAAATTCTTAAATATATTCCTGTTCTAGATGGTAGTGGAGAGTTAAAATTCAGACACATAAACACACACAGGCATATTTGTGTAATATTTTAAAATTAGGATCAGTATATACATATAAAATACAGTTTATGTATAAATATAAATATACATCAAATATAAAACATAAATATATCATAAAATTTTCCATTCATTAAAATTACTTATAAAAATATTCAGATTTACAATTATTAATGAATAATCTCAGACATCAGCAAACTGTGGCACATGGGCTGGTCATCTAATTTTGCAAATAAAAAGGTCAGATCTATTTGATGATACCATATGTGGCCTATGATATCCCCATTGTTTTGATCATTTTTCCACAAAACTTGATTTTCTTCTCATTCCTTTCAATTTATCGATTCTAGAGCTCCTGTGGTAATTTGAAGTGCCTGGACTTTTTCCAGGAATTCTAATGTGTTTTCTGCATCATATGAGATAATGCACAAGAAGCATTTTGCACTGTAAGTGGCATGGTATAAGCCTACAGCAAATCATAACTTTATAGATCAATACTTCCCGCTAGGAAGATCAACCTGGAAATTCCATGAGAGGGACGTCATGTGCAGGTTCTACTTCTATCACTACTATTGACCCTCTGACTTTCATGGGACTGGTCTAGATCTGAGTCAAATAGACCTGAGTAGCACTGTCCAATCAGAAATGCTTTCCATGGGACTATGCCAATTTTATAGTGTTAATCTTTAGGATTAAAAGCTCTCGTAGTGGTTTGTGTAGGAGAACATAATAGACACTTCATTAGGGCTGCTTAGAATAGCAGATGAGATGCCATGATCAAAAGTCAGATAGTATTTACTTTAAAGAACTGGTATACTATATAGTTAGGAGAAAAGAATAAATTATTAACATTTACAATATATGGAAACAACCTGCTTATCCTGTGGGTTTTAAATAACCATAATGTTAAGAATGTTTAGAAAGAATTGATAGGTGGGTGTGTAACAGTATAGGTATGCAATGACCAGACTGATATATCTTAATCAACATTTCAGGAATTGACACCTATACATACAGAATCCTTATGAGAGGCCGTATCCTCATTTTAAAACTGCTTTTATTGTTTAAAATTTTAGAACGCCTCCTCAGGAATTAACTGAAGTCTTCAGTTTAAAATGTTTTCCAGTGGTGGCAAACATATGCTAACTGGTCTGATTAATATTGTTATGTTAACGTCGCCCAGCCTCCTGTAGAAATTGACATTACTTCTGAATCCCTTACAGGTATAGGGGGCTTACCAAAATTATCACGTTATATTTATTTTAAAAAAATCAAGGGAAACTAACTCGAACTGCTCAAAGGATAATTTTTTACAGAAGAGTTCATAAGCCCTTTAAAACTTTTATTACTACCAGCAACATTACCACTGTGAAAGAGAAAACTCACCACAATGTATATTTTATGAAGCTCATTAATTTATTTTTTCTTATTTCCCTATGCAGAGTCCTAAACCCAATGCAGTTAGAGAAAAGGAACATTAACCAAGAGTTATAAATGTCAAGAACAAAACGGATATCATGTTTAGTTCAAAGGAACACAGGAAGCATTAGCTGTACGCCTCCAGCATTTCTCAGGCTTCTCTGGCAAGCTGGGTTTAGCATTTTTATAAATAGTCTCCATTGCAACATTTCATCACTGAAAAATCCAGACATGAATGTATAAAACCAAAGGAAAGTGTAAATAAGAAATAAATCCTGCTAATTGTGGTTTGCTGATGCCAGAGCCCTTTTGGCAATGACGACCCAGGGGATTCCTGGGCCTGGAAGCCGGCTAAGCAGCATCTTCCACTTCCAAACAGCAGCAGCAACTGCTCCCCAGGCTTGCTGCTTCGGAGCCTTGCTTTTTCTTTTTTCTTTTTTTTTTCTCCAATAAGAAAATAAATACACCTTACTTCCGCCAACTGATTGCTCAACAAATTCTTGGCTTTTCAGCAAACATTCTTTTCTCTTCTCTTTCACAAACAATGGAAGCAACAAGCCATTCAATTCTGAGACCCTCATGGGGCACGTATTTCAGCATGTCTGTTGAATATGATACACCCGTGTTTTGTATTTTATGAACATTTACTACAGTCATAGACTTGTGGCATCATTGGCCAGACCTTCAGCATCTTTGACAACCTAGTGCGCCTACGATAGGGGATTATGTGTAAAAATGCAAACAAAACCTTTGTTTATGACTGCCCTGAGGGTGTGCAGATTGGCATGATTTCTGAGCCCAGCCTTTGTCTTCTATCCTGGGCGATATAATGGGGCTTTGGCTCTACTGCATTATCTAGAACTAATTAGGACATTAAGCAGGGGTGATTTAAAAATCAGTGGAACTCAAGGCAGTTCATTCTGATCAATCAGTTGATCTGTCTGTCTGTCTACCTACCTACCTACCTATCATCTCTCTCTCTGGCTCCTTTATATAGCCCTTTTAACCTTTTATCTGAAGAAAAGAGAAATGAACCTGCCTTGATGTTTTGTGCCCAAGATCCTATTGTAATTATTATTATTTGTATTTATTTTTTCCATAAGTTATTGGGGTACAGGTGGTATTTGGTTACATGAACAAGTTATTTAGTAGTGATTTGTGAGATCCTGGTGCATCCATCACCCGAGGCTATACACTGCACCATGTATGTTGTCTTTTATCCCTCACCCCCTTCCCACTCTTCTCCACCAAGTCCCCAAAATCCATTGTATCATTTTTATGATTTTGTGTCCTCATAGCTTAGCTCCCACATATCAGTGAGAACATACAATCTTTGGTTTTCCATTCCTTAGTTACTCCACTTAAAACAATAGTCTCCAATCTCATCCCGTTCACTGCAAATGCTGTTCATTCATTCCTTATTGTAATTATTTTTTTAAAAGCGTAAGTCGTTATAAGTCTCAAGCAATGACCTGTTTTTGTCATTATCTCTCAATCAAAGGTCAGTGTCTTACCCTAAATAGGGCAATTACCACCTGCAAATAGGTTTTCCTGCTTCTGAATCTGATTTTCCTTTCTGTGTCCCGCCATCTTGTTAAGACACACTCTCAGCTTCTGGTGGTGTCTTTTCTTTCGAGTGCAGGTGTCACCTGCAATCCCACATAGTGGCTGTGCTTTGTGCACAACCTAGCAAATACGTCTCCGCAAGAAAGGAAACAAGACTCAAGGGCATTATGTGGTGAGGCACAATGGCTAAGCATGGTGAGGGAATGCCCTCCTGCAGTGGATCAGCATCACGAAAACAAAAACTCACTCTCCTGCACAAAACACATGGGTTCACACTTGGTTTACAACCATGCATGAAATGAGAGATCCCTTTCTAGATCACTGTCTTCTCTATAGTCATTTATCTTCCCCCCATCCAAGAATGCTTATTGTTAGATTTATAAATAACTGACTGTCACCTTATCTGATGTTTAGCATGGAGGCAACATAATCTCAGAGGCCAGTCTTTTTTTTTTTTTTTCATTTTTATTTTTTTATTTTTTGTTGTTGTTGTTGTTGTTTTTATTTTTATTTTATTTATTTATTTATTTTTTCTTTTATTATTATTATTATTATTATTATTATTATACTTTAGGTTTTATGGTACATGTGCGCCAGTCTTTTAGAAAGAGATCACAGACAAGAGATAATTAAAAATCATAAGTCCAATAGGATAATAAAAGTTTCAGTTTTGTGGGTCAATTAGATCTTATTTCAAATCTAGTCTTTTTTGTTAGATCTTATTTCAAATCTAGTCTTTTGTCTATTGTTGTACTTTGTGATCCTGTACTTAATCAAATGTCCTCAACGTATTCAACTGTATTGAATCATGAAGAACTCAGGTGATGGAGTATATATGCACATTTCTGGGAACACTAGAAATTCTTACTATATGGTAAGCGTTCTTAATCACAACAATTAATATGTGAGGAATAATGATCATGCAGCTTCTCACCTAGGCCAGTAAAACATAATTCAAGATGAAGATTCCATATTTTAGTTTACATATCGAGGGTCAGGAACATGGAGTGACTTATACCAAATATCCAGCTAGTAAATAAAAATCAAGACTTACAAAAAGTTCTTTGTAAAAAATATACAAATGACAATAAAATAGACTCTGACTTCGTTTCTCCAGAGTTTCCACTCTTGCCTCTATTTATGTACCTTTCTCAGTCCAAAATTATAGCCCACTAAACACCAATTATTTCAGATTACAGTAGCACAAGCAGCTAGTTTATGCCTTTTAAAAAGACATTACAGTAGGGAGGAGGAAGGGGAGAGAGGTTGCTCAATGGGTACAAAGTTACAGTTAGGAAGAAAAAGTTCTGCTGTTCTATTGCATAGTATGGTGACTCTACTTAATAATGTATTTTATATCTCAAAATAGCTAGAAAAGAGGGTTTTGAATATCCTTACCAAAAGTAAAAGATAAATCTTTGAGATGATGAATATGCTAATTACCTTGATTTGATCATAACACAATGTATCTAAGTATTAAAACTACTGATTATACCCCATAAATATGTACAATTATTATGTAGGTCAATTAAAAAATAAAACTTTATAAAAGACACCACAGTTTTATTTTCATTACATATAGAATTTGAACACTTTAGATTTAAAGAAATCTTATTTAAGGACCAGAATTGTAGATTTTGGTCTATCCATAGCAAAACCATAAATATGCTCTAAGACATTTTAGTTTTGTGCCACTGAGCTTAGAAACACCTACATTTCACATTCTTTGTAGGTATTGAAAATAAACTGTGTATGTACATCTATTTTTTACTGTATATTTTTGTACAATATAGCTCTACTGTGACTCATACTTCTGCAGATGAGTATTTTATCTTTGTCTCTTTAATTTGAATCCAAAAAAATGAAAATACATGAATTTTGGCTATATTATTTTCTAGTTAGTAATAGTTTCCAAGATTCCTGATTATATGTATTTTCACATGGTCCACCAATTTAAATTTAGAAAGCACAACTCAAGCTATTTTTTTCAATAAATGCTAAAAGCTTTATGATGTACATGTTTTTTGGAGGCAGAAAAGTGCCATATTTGGATTCTTATAATGTTTTTAAAGACACTCTGAAAAAAAAAAAAAAAAAAAAAAGACGACTTCAGAATAGAAAGAATTGGGCCAAATGTGAGAGCCAGATGGTCATGTCTGGAAATGGTATAGCATTAACTCTATAAACACTGACCTCTTCCATAAACTTCAATAAATGAGTGTAAAATCAATTCAGTCCGTAGATATTGAGTCACAGAGTTAACATGTCGTATGTAATCAGTAAATTCATCTCCCCAACCCACCTGAAATTTTGTAGATAGTTGAAATACACTTAACATTAGGCATTAAATAAGAATTGCATTTGGTGAAACATATAATGATGTCCACTGACAGAACAGGAAATCAAGATGGTGATTAATACACTCAGAACCACACAAAGTACAAGTGTCCTCCAGCCAGAGTGCCCCAAGACCCGCAGCGCCAGAGCCTCCTAATCAGAGGCTGGGAGGGAGCTGCGCAGTGGCTGTTCCAGCTGAAACTACATTCTGACTCCTCACTCTCAATTCAGTGCTTTGGCTTTGGTAATCTGCTGCCCTGGTCAGAACCATGTATTCAAGATTAAACCAGGAGTATTGTCATTAAATAAAGAAAAACATTAAAATGTTTATGCAAATTACATGGCTTTCCCTGGTTCTAAGTAAAACCTAGCTGTGAGTTGTTCAAATGTGTGGGTCTGCAGTTTCTCATTGTTGTGCCTCTTTTCACTTGGCCTCCTGCTCCAGGGAGCTCTTGTCATGAACAGGCTGAAGCCAGCCCGAAACCTGCACTCAGAAGGGTGTCAATTATTCAGCCTCCATACTTGAGTGGAAACTGCAAGCACGTCTTCTCTCTAGTAGATCATCTACCTGGTGATGCCTCATTTGTAACTGTGGAGGCTTTGACACAAGGCATCAGACAGCCTAAGGAAGACATTCTTATATTGGTGATATCACTCCTCTAAAGCAAATACTTTATGTCTGCTTCTGCGACATATTTCCACACATCGAATTTGACCATGAATAAAAGGTGGCTCAATATAGAGTTAAAAGAGCTTAAAAGTTCCCACAGATTGGATGAGGTGGATTGCTACAATTAATCAGTACAATTAGTGAACATTATGGTTAAAAAAAGAGTGTATTTGATAATTTGTAAACTTTAACATATTTTTGAGGGATTGTCATAGGATTTGGTTCTCTGTGTCTTGACATTTATTAGAAGATACTCAAGGGTACATAGAATAAGTCAGCTGCCTGATTCATACTTGTGTACTCAAGTAAAAGTTTGTTCTTACAAAATGAATATTTTCTTTGACTTGTTTGAACATTGCAGCCTATTGTAATTGGAAAAGTCAAGCCCAAGTAAACAGGCTTTACCTTCCTCTACTTCTACAACTAAAGGTTTGGCTCCCAACTCAAATAGAAAAGCATGTAGCATTCTGTCTAGGAAAATTCTCCCCGCAGGGTCATTTAATGAACTGTGCTATGTTGTAACAGAAGCAATTACAAAGGGAAGACCAAACTCATATGGATTTTTTAAAATTTTGAACCCATGATTAAAATAACACTTGCATTGAAATTTTAACTGCTGTTTTATATAGACCAAATATCTTCACTGGATGAGAGGAGGCAGACCCTTTAATGTTTTAACTTTTAGTTCTTTTCTACCTGACACAATTTGTTTCCTTTATAATTATTTCACTTACTGTTACATTTCTTTTCACCAATGGTTTGAAATACCCATTATGACTCCATTAAAAGACGGGCAAATATTTTTGCAAATTCAGAAGGACCTAGTGGAATAGAATGTAGGTAATGTATTGGAAGGTTAATAAGAGACTTAAATGAAGTCATATCTGCAAAGATCTTAAACACAATTCTCTCTTCATATAACATGAAAAGAAAAATCTCAGCACAGCATTGTGGGTTGGCAGGGAGACTAGAAGGATATGATGCCATTAAAACTAAAATTTTTTTGTTTTAATGGTCTACTCCAGCCCTAGAGCGAATCTCATACTGACAGCATTGAAAATTCATGTTTGTAAAGATGACTAAATTAGGCTCATAAATAGTAAAATATGCAATACTAAAATGGAAGTCCTCAAGTTTTAACTGATATTAGAAATTCTGAAATCAGTTCTGGGCACTGAATTATTAGAAGTGGATATTTATATAACTACCAGACAAGAAGGAATCTCTCTGGGTCATGAGTGCCTTCTTTCTTCTTTCAGGAGAATTTTTAAACCATGTGGAAAATACAGCATGTTTCCATAGCTTTGTTGAATATGACTCCTAGCCTGATCCATTCTGCTGCTCCTAGAAGATTGTACCAGCTCATGCCTGTTAGTCTAAAGCAGTCATGAGGAGGTGAACATTGGCACAGGTGATTTTCATAATGGGGCACACTGGGCTAGTTACTGGGGTGCAAAGCATGGGTGGAAGACTTTGCTCTTAGGCTGATGGTGTGGAGTGGTCTCAGAGCTGGTGTGGAAGAGGTACCTCAGTCCAGAATCTCTTAGGTACCAAAACACCCCCACAATGGGTTAGCTCACCATTAGCTCACGCAGCCCTTTGCTAAGCTTTGGAGCTCGAGACCAGCAGAGACTTAGAAAGCTGATTACCCTAGATAGCACCAGAGAGCTTGGTTGCCTGATATGCTGTGATTCACATCCATCTCCACAGTCCTGAGCCAGCTGGAAAAGTCGTCTGGCTTCAGGGGGCTCTGAGAACCTTAGCTCACACACAGACTCAGAGTCCCAGATTTTGCTTCTCGAGAAAAATACAAACTGACATAATGAAGAAAGGAGAAAGGAAGGGAGGATCATCCTTTATAATAGAGCACATCTTGCTATCAGTTCATCATACAAATAATAGCACTTTTTTTCTCCCGGGAACCTTATAAGATAGAAGTGCTGCTCTGACTCGTTAAACGGGGAAACTGTCATTTGGAAATGACTAAAGATCTTCTTCATGATCCTAAGACACAACGGGGCCTGGATTTTAACCCAAACAGTGACAGCACCAAAGACTGAACCTTCCTCAGTCACGCCCCTGAATTAAAGTTTTCAACAATTATAGGAAAGAGATCCTGCATCATAGCCAGGTTAGTGCATCTTACCCAGCAGTGGCAGGAGATTCCTGAGAAACAGAATTGCCAACCTTTGTACATAAATTATAAAAATACTAATAAAATGGCTATTGTGCAGATGTGTAAGACTGAAAAAAAATAAATATCCTGTTTGCTTCTAAAAATGGATTTTAACAACCACTTATGAGCCCTGACAACCCACCTGCTCTACCATCTTGGCTCTTAAGAATCTTATTTCACCAATTCAATTCACTAAGAGGTTAAAAAATACCCATTTAGGACTATTTTTTCTTTCTTCGTTCTAGAAGTAAACACTCCTACAACCAGGTTTATTTGAAAAATGTGCATTTGGCTATAATATTTTACAACAGTTGGGATTAAAATGGCAGGTGCAGAAAATGCATCGGTCAAGTAAATGAATAAATAATCACTTCTAATGTGGCATCTCTAGCATTCATCATGTATCCTGCTGATTCTCTGTTGAACACCACAGATACCTCATTTTATTTTATTGGCAATGAGATGTAAATTGGTGGTTGGTAGTTTTCTGCTTTTAGACAAGATGCTTATATTTAGAGAGCATTTAAAATACAGCAGTGTGGCATTTGAGGCATCAACATTCGTAAGATGATGTTTGAATCTCTCTCTGATCTGAGCCTGAATCCAACCTAGAATACGTTCTTTTACAAAATTCTGCTCTATCTGGTTTTCTTCAACACGCAGAACAATTTTTGAAAATAGCCCATTATGCTTTATTTTTTTTGTCTTAACACATGTTTCTTTTGCCTCAAACTTCAAGCATGCATAGATTTGGCGATTAATCCTAAAAGACTGAGGTCTACACAATTCAGATTATGAATGATACTTCCAAGAAAATAGTAATTATTTAAGTGAAATGCTAAGAAATAAGATAAAAATAGTTTAGCTAGTACTTCATTTAAAAGGCACTTTTTAAATCTTAATGTTTTTAAGGCAATATTGTTGGTATACTAACTGAAGACTGGAGAGCCCCCGTGGGTGTGGCAATGTGGAAGGAAGCAGAGCAGTCACCATTTCTAATTACTAGTAATTTCTAATATTAGATCTAATTATTGATAGCAGGGTGATACTTGGCCTCCGCTTGCTCAACTTTTAAAGGGAAACTATCATGTTTAACTTAACACGACATCTGCATTTGAAATATTTTATACATTTTAAATTTATGACACAGAAATTCTCCCTGCTCCTTACTGACTCCAGGGCAGGCACATTCCCAGTGTTTTCAGGTGTTGGAGGTTGGCAGCATATGAGAAGGACAGACTGTAGATGGAGGGTTCTGATATGAACTGAGATCAGACAGCACTTAAATTCATGGTTAGGACTCTCGGCCTTGAAATCAGACTGCCAGGGGTCTCACTCCTTGTTCCACAAATTATTTATTTAACTTCTTGGGACATCAGAATCACCATCCGGAAAAGGTAATCATGAGAAAGCTACCTCTTGGGATTCTTGTAAGAGATTATTGAAAATGAAATACAATGTTGTATGTTCAGTTGAATGCTTGGTGCTTAGAAAATATTCAATTAATATTATCTGTAGTTAATGTAAACAAGCTATCCTGGCACTGTTTTTCATATATGAAGATGATCTAAATTATAATGCTTTTTTCCCCTGGTCTAATACCAAACATGCACAACAAAATCTGTGGTTTAAAAGCAGTAAACTACAGACAATAAAGTATGAATTTCAGCTCTGTGTCTATGCAGCTGTCTGGCTCTGGGTGATTTTTACCTATACTCTCATATCTAATATTGATAGTACTGTGTATCCACAGAGTTTACAAAATAACGCATTTGAATGCCTGGCACCTGGTTTGCATTGGATAAATGCTAAAGCCATCTCACCTATATAATTTTGACTGTGCATCGACCTGGGATCTACCACCAAAGCTTTTGCTCACAGTCTGGCACCCTAGGTTTGGGAATAAACTGTTTTTCTCACTCCAATATGTGGAAGTTTGTGTAGCATTTTTGAATGCTGGCATACTGGCAGTATGTCAGAATTTACCATGTTCCAGAATGTACTTATTTATGATCCTGTATAAGATAAAGGTTGATTGTATAGCAATGCTCCCAACATAGTTCATGTAGTAAATTTTTAAAGTTATCACTGTGTAATTTAGGAAGAGATGCCATTTTGGTTCTTGCTATTTTGTTTATGGAAAATAAGTCTAACTTTCTTAATTTCTTTTAGTACTCTTTTATTTTACAGACATGCCTAAGTAATAGAATTTAGTAGTAGCCATCAGATCTGTTCTGCCAGAGAAAAATGTACCCGAAAAACATATCTTAAAGGTGCTATTTCTCTCTTCCCTTCATGTGCAACTCAACGGAGCCCAAGTTATAGTGATGAAAAGAAATCCAGGATTATGTGTGAATCTTCAGAGAATTCTAGGAAGAAAACATTCGATGAGTTTTGTGGGAAAATACTAAGCTCCGTCACTTGCGATATCCAATATTCAGTTCTTTTGAACAAACAAGACAAATACATACAGTTCAACATAAATAAGAATATTCTGTCACATCCAAGCTAAGAGCCAAATCTGAAAGCACAACACATTCAAAATAGCCATAAAAAGAATAAAATAACTAGGAATACAGCTAACCAGGAAGGTGAAATACTTCTACCATGAGAATTACAAAACAGAAATAAATCAGAGATGACACAAACTAATGGAAAAACATTCCATGCTCATGGACAGGAAGAATCAATATTGTTAAAATAAATAATACTTCCCAAAGCAATTTACAGATTCAATGCTATTCCCTTTAAACTACCAATGACATTTTTCACCAAATTAGAAAAAAACTCTTCAAAAATTTATTTGGAACCAAAAAGAGACTGAAAAGCTAAGGCAATCCTAAGCAAGAATAACAAAGCTGGAAGCATCACACAACCTGACTTTAAACTATACAACCAAGCTATAGTAACTAAAACAGCATGGTACTGGTACAAAAACAGACACATAGACCAATGAATCCAGTTACAGAACCCAGAAATGAAGCCGCATTTCCATAACCATCTGATATTTTACAAAGCTAGCAAAAAGAAGCAATAAGGAAAGGATTCCCCTATCCAATAAATGGTGCTAGGATAAATGGCTAGCCATATGCAGAAGACTGAAACTAAATTCCTACCTTTCACCATATAAGAAAATCAATACAACATGAATTAAAGACTTAAACGGAAAACGTAAACTATAAAAACCCTAGAAGGAAACATAGGAAATACCATTTTGGACCTAGGCCCTGGCAAAGACTTAATGGCAAAAACTCCAAAAGCAACTAAGACAAAAGTAAAAATTGACAAGTGGGACCTAATTATACTAAAAACTTATACACTGCAAAATAAAGTATCAGGAGAGTAAACAGACAACCTAAAGGATGGTAAAGTATATTTGCAAACTATGCACTGGACAAAGGTCTAACATCCAGAATCTATAAGGGACTTAAATCAACAAGCAAAAAACAAAGAGCAACCTTAAAAAATGGGCAAAGGACATGAACACCTACTTCTCAAAAGATGACACACATTTGGCCAACAAGCATATGAAAAAAAAAATGCTCAGTATCACTAATCATTAGGGAAAGGCAAATCAAAACTGCAGTGAGATACCATCTCACACCACTCCAAATGATTATTATTGAACAGTCAAAAAATGTGCTGGTAAGGTTGCAGAGAAAAGGGAACACTTACACACTACTGGTAGGAATGTAAACTAGTCCACCCATTGTGGAAAGCAGTTTGGTGATTTCTCAAAGAACAGAAGACAGACCTACCATTCAACCCAGCAATCCCATTGTTGGAATTATACACAAAGGAATATAAATCATTCCAACATAAAGGCACATGCATATGTATGTTCACTGCAGCTTTATTCACAATAGCAAAGACATGGAATCAATCTAGATGCCCATCAGTGGTACACTGGGAAAAGAAAATGTGGTACACATACACCATGGATTACTACAAGCCATGAAAAAGAACAAAATCATGTCCTTTACAACAATGTAGATGAAGCTGGAGGCCATTATCCTAACCAAATTAACACAGGAACAGAAAACCAAATACTGCATGTTCTCACTTATAAGTGGAGTTAAACACTGAGTGCACCTGGACAACAAAGAAGGGAACAGCAGACACTGGGGCCTACTTGAAGGTGGAGGACAGAAGGAGGGTGTCGAATGAAAAACTGCCTATTGGATATTATGCTGATCACCTGAGTAAAAAAAAAATATCTCTGTAACAACCCCATGTCACACAATTTACCCATGTAACAAACCTGCGTATGAACCTCTTGAACCTACGAGTTGAAAAGAAAAATTAAAATGACAAATAAATAAATGAAGAGAGTATCTACCTTTAGTTTAAACTTGAAGAGTTTTACCATCTGAAATGATCAACCCAATGACATGTTCAGTTAAAAGTCAATAACCTCTCCATCCCCAGCAGGGTTAAATTTAATCAACACCCAAGATATTGCCCATGTTAGTTTGGGTCAATCTGAGATTAGTAATCAGTTCTTTACAACCAGAAGGAGATAAGTTCCTCCTAAACACACACACACACACACACACACACACGAACACACACACACACACACGGGTTTATCTCTACAACCCATTACTATCAACTTGTTTCCTAAGAAATTCTTCCAAATGACTGGTATATCTTTGCAATATTTGCAGTATCCTACTCCATCTACAATTAACTTTACAGAAATTAGAAATTGGCAATAAGAAACCGTACGCCAATGTTTTGTGTGAATGAAGTAAAAAAATGGGAAACACAAGCTAGTAAGGAAAGAGGGGGGAGGGGGGAGAGAGGGGGGGAGGGGGTTGAGAGAAGGGGTAGAGAGGGGTTAGAGAGCGGGGAGAAGAGAGGGGTAGAGAGATGAGGAGAGAAATGAGGAGAGAGACGGGGAGAGAGACGGGGAGAGAGAGGGGGTAGAGAGGGGGGAGAGAGAGAGGGGGTAGAGAGGGGGGAGAGACGGGGAGAGAGAGTGGGGAGAGATGGGGGGGAGAGAGGGGGGTAGAGACGGGGGGAGAGGGGGGGAGAGACGAGGGGAGAGAGGGGTAGAGAGATGGGGAGAGAGACGGGGAGAGAGACGGGGAGAGAGACGGGGGGAGAGACGGGGAGAGAGACGGGGAGAGAGAGAGACGGGGAGAGAGACGGGGAGAGAGACGGGGGGAGAGACGGGGGAGAGAGGGGGGGAGAGAGGGGGGGAGAGACGGGGAGAGAGACGGGGAGAGAGACGGGGAGAGAGAGGGGGGAGAGACGGGGGGAGAGACGGGGAGAGAGACGGGGAGAGAGACGGGGGGAGAGACGGGGAGAGACGGGGGGAGAGAGGGGGGAGAGACGGGGGGAGAGACGGGGGGAGAGACGGGGGGAGAGAGGGGGGGAGAGACGGGGAGAGAGACGGGGAGAGAGACGGGGAGAGAGAGGGGGGAGAGAGGGGGGAGAGACGGGGGGAGAGACGGGGAGAGAGACGGGGAGAGAGACGGGGGAGAGAGACGGGGGAGAGAGAGGGGGGAGAGACGGGGGGGGAGAGAGGGGGGGAGAGAGGGGGGGAGAGACGGGGGGAGAGACGGGGGGAGAGACGGGGGAGAGACGGAGGGAGAGAGGGGGGAGGGGGGGAGAGACGGGGGGGAGGGGGGGAGAGAGGGGGGAAGAGAGGGGTGGAGAGACGGGGGGAGGGGGGGAGGGGGGGAGAGACGGGGAGAGAGACGGGGGGAGAGACGGGGAGAGAGACGGGGGGAGAGACGGGGAGAGAGACGGGGAGAGAGACGGGGGGAGAGAGGGGAGAGAGACGGGGGGAGAGAGGGGGAGAGAGGGGGGGGGAGAGACGGGGAGAGAGACGGGGGGAGAGAGGGGGAGAGAGAGGGAGAGAGAGGGAGAGAGACGGGGGGAGAGAGGGGGGGGGAGAGACGGGGAGAGAGACGGGGGGAGAGAGGGGGAGAGAGAGGGAGAGAGAGGGAGAGAGACGGGGGGAGAGAGGGGGGGGGAGAGACGGGGAGAGAGACGGGGAGAGAGACGGGGGGAGAGAGGGGGAGAGAGAGGGAGAGAGAGGGGAGAGAGATGGGGGGAGAGATGGGGGGAGAGAGGGGGAGAGAGAGGGAGAGAGAGGGGAGAGAGACGGGGAGAGAGACGGGGGGAGAGAGGGGGAGAGAGAGGGAGAGAGAGGGGAGAGAGACGGGGAGAGAGACGGGGGGAGAGAGGGGGAGAGAGAGGGAGAGAGAGGGGAGAGAGACGGGGAGAGAGACGGGGGGAGAGAGGGGGAGAGAGAGGGAGAGAGAGGGGAGAGAGACGGGGGGAGAGACGGGGGGAGAGAGGGGGGGGAGAGACGGGGAGAGAGACGGGGGGAGAGAGGGGGAGAGAGAGGGGGAGAGAGAGGGAGAGAGAGGGGAGAGAGACGGGGGGAGAGACGGGGGGAGAGAGGGGGGAGAGAGGGGGGAGAGACGGGGGGTAGAGACGGGGGGTAGAGACGGGGGGTAGAGAGACGGGGGTAGAGACGGGGGTAGAGACGGGGGGTAGAGACGGGGGGTAGAGACGGGGGTAGAGACGGGGTAGAGACGGGGGGAGAGACGGGGGGAGAGACGGGGGGAGAGACGGGGAGAGAGACGGGGAGAGAGACGGGGGTAGAGACGGGGGTAGAGACGGGGGGAGAGACGGGGGGAGAGACGGGGGGAGAGACGGGGAGAGAGACGGGGAGAGAGACGGGGAGAGACGGGGAGAGACGGGGAGAGAGATGGGGAGGGGGGAGAGAGGGATGGGGGAGGGGGGAGAGAGACGGGGAGAGAGATGGGGGAGAGACGGGGAGAGAGGGGGAGAGAGGGGGAGAGAGGGGGAGAGAGGGGGAGAGAGGGGGAGAGAGGGGGGGAGAGATGGAGAGAGAGATGGGGGGAGAGAGGGGGAGAGAGACGGGGAGAGAGAGGGGGAGAGAGGGGGAGGGGGGAGAGAGACGGGAAGGGGGGGGAGAGACGCGGCAGGGGACAGATGGGGAGGGGGGAGAGAGGGGGGAGAGAGGGGGAAAGAGGGGGAGAGACGGGGGTAGAGACGGGGGGAGAGACGGGGAGAGAGACGGGGAGAGAGACGGGGGGAGAGACGGGGGGAGAGACGCGGGGAGAGACGGGGGAGAGAGAGAAGGGGGGGGAGAGAGAGAAGGGGGGAGAGAGAGAGACAGGGGGAGAGAGCAACTGAAGTGAGAGAAGAAACAAACACATGGAGGTAAGCCAAGAAAACCACTGGTCTTGAAGGGAGAGGTGGGTGGAAGGAGGACAGGCAGAAGGAACGTGCCTGGGGTTGCAGTGGCTTTGCCTGTCATGGCCACGGACCTTCGCGAAGGTGGGCCTCTTTCCACACCAGGCCTTCTTGCTACTTCTTGGTGTGGACTTGTTTTTACTCCTTTCTTTGAGAACGTTTTCCAATTTTCTTTCCCATTCAGCCCTTTGACTCCCTGAAAGTTTATGTGTTGTGGGTGGAACCCCATCCCTTGGTCTATAAAGTTTGTGATCTTGAAAAGTGAACCTAATTTTCTCATCACAGTGCTCCGCTCAAGGAATAACAAACAATCCAATCCCCTAAACTTGTGTAGGAGCCACCGGAAAAATGTTTTGTCTCTTTTTGGCTAGAAACTAACCTGAGGAAATCTGAAGCAGGACCTTAAGCAGCAATGTTACCGACATGAGGGTTGAGCTTACGGAAAAATGGGCCCGACACAGAAGGCTAGTTAAGACATGGAGAGAGAGGCCAGGATCTGGTGCCACTGTGCAAGCAATAGTTCAAGTATTTTCTGACGCAGAACTTCAATTTCCTTCATTAGCATCCTGCGCTAAACATTTCACTTTGAGATTCATCCAGTTTGGGTGGCATGCTCTGACACTGACCTACAAAATTCTAACAGATAAACTTTTCTTCAAAAAAAAATTTTTAGCTTGCATTTAGCAACAATTGGTTCATCTTATTTGAAAAGGTAGATTAATTTAGTTTCATGTTAGTTTTCCTTTTCTTTTTTTTAAATACAAGATTGTTTAACCAAGTGTCCTTTATAGTGTGTGTCTCAAAGGTTAATCCTAAATCCCATCTCAATAGAAAAGTGGTGACATTCTTAGCCAAGATTCACTGCCTGGTTTTAATTTTAACTTTAATTCTTTCTATATGGAGATCCCTTCCTCTGTAATTTCTAACAGAATCTCCTTCCTTATTTTATTCTTTCCTTCCTCCTTCCTATCTTTCTTTCCCATAGGTATTTATGAAATAAACACAATTATCCAGGCACAAAACTAGAGATTAAATGTATAGAACTGAAAAATAATAGTGATAAAACAAGCAAACACATCCTAACTACACCCTTATGAAGGTGCATGGTCCCTAAGAGTTCCAAAATTCTTAAAATAGTCCAGTAGCAACAAGTAATTTGCTTTAAAAAATAAAACTCTAGTTTCAATTCTAGAGACATTTCGTCTTTTCATGTCTATTCAATATTCAGCCGTGGTACAGCAAATCAGTCTATCTTTGAACTCATCAGTTGTTCTGAATATCCTTCATTTTCTATTCCTGTTCCCTGAGCAGTTGTGGTTGCTGTCTGTGCTTTGGGTGATCACGCACCCATTCAGCCATACACCACACTCAACAGTTGTCAGCACGTCCATGCAAGAAACTGTTGAATAGAGTCTCTTACGGCCCTCTTTTAGACTACTGTTTTCTAATCTTTTGTAATTATATGGGACACTCAATTTATAATCAATGGGTCCAGAACCAAAAGGAACAATTCTAGGAAGCGCTGCCAAGAAGCTGCATTCAATTACACCGATGCCCATTACTATGGGGTGTTTTGTCACTCAGTACCAGGCGTTCTAGGCATACTTGCAATATTTAAAGTGACCAAGGGCTATCCAGCAAACCTTTCCACCCACTTGTTTTGTGCTCTCTGCCAGCACATTTAAGTTCATATAAAGTGCGGTAAGACTAAAAAGGGATGCAAATTACATATGTATATGGAATAGATGTGTATGTATGTGTGTGTGTATGCAATACATACACACACACATACATAAGCCATTAAGCCATTGCATAATTTGACATTCAAACATCCAGGTGGAAAATATAGCACTGTCATATACAATTTTTTCTTTTGTCTTAGAAATATAGCGTAACAGGTCAGGAGGTACCAATTTCTTTAACCTTAAATGTCCTTGATCATGGAGTAATTATGAGTAACTAAAAATTAATTGCAGCACAATAGATGATCATGATTTAGTTTTCCTTCATATTTACAGGACCTAATCTATGTATTTGTTTTAGGCTGGAAAAAATAGAACCTATTCTCTCAAATGATAACACAGAAGAGGCATTTTGTATTATAGTAATATAACTACTACACTGATATCATTTTGAAAGATAGAATAAATTTTGTTTCAAAATATGGTAAATTTCACCTTTTCCCTCCTCCCCCAGCTCTTTATCACTTCCTGCTCCAGCTCCATCCCCTCTCTCCTCCCCACCATCTCCCACGCCATCTCCCTGGTTCCCAGACACCTACACCAGGGCACAGTCATAGCTGTTCTGCTTGCAGAAATTATTTCTATCATTTACTGATGCAAAGTTTTTAGTTTGAGGCATTGCTCACAATCATACTATTTCAAAAAAAAAATACAGCACTAAATATTGCTGTCAATAGCAATGTTGATGCCTTCAGGAGAAGAAAGTGTGCATGGCAAGGTTGGAGACCAAAGCTTCCTTTACAGGGGAAAGGACATTCATTGGGATGCAGACATTCATTTTACCATCTCGAAAGAAATCTTTCTATGACAAATCATGGTCAGTGATCTAGAAAGCATGCAACAACCCCAAAATGGAAAAAAAAACTCCTCTAATTAAAAGTTTGTCAATAAGAATGATCAGGTAGCATGTCTGATGCATAAAAATGCGATACAAGTTGATGTTTGTGTGAAAATGAACTGGCACTTCTGTTAGGAATACTTGACTACAAAGGCTTACAGGACTATTTGCATAGATTTTAAAATCAGTTTCTTATAAAACTATCTTAGTGCTCTTGAAATAATTTGCTTAAGCTTGGATTTATATTTTTCTCAAAACTTCTTTCTGGAGATAAGTCAGCTAAGTGCTATTCCCTCATATAATGCTTTGTTCTCTAATAGATAGTCAAACTCAACATTGTTCTCTTCAATTGTTAAATATATTATTATTTTATATTTTAACAGGTCACTTGGATCATTTTTATCACACTTTTTGTCAGTAATATTTTGAAAAACCCCACATTGTATACAAAAGGCCTACCATTTTGATATTCTTGCAATTTTTGTTAAAAGAAGCTCTCTGCATTTCCTTAGAAATGAGTGACAATTTCTCATATATGAGGGACTTATTTTCTAACATCCCTATTAGAAAATCAAGACAGTATTACATTTAATTATTTATGACAGCATTTAAAACAAAATGGTTCCTCATTGCTCTTAAAATCCAGTACAAAATGGGCAGCAAGTCACTGTGTTCTGTCCCCTGCTCTCCTCTCCGTCTCTGCCTCCCTCTCCCTCCCACACATGCACCTATGTGCTGAGAGATTCTTCCCCTTCTCTCACCCCTCACACCTCTGGGCTGCAAGGCTGATGTGCTCCATAGTCAGGAACCTCCCCAGTGTCCCCACACCTTCTTTCTTCTGCTGACTGCTACTGGCCCATCTCTCTTAAGGCCACGTGGCAGAGTATTTTCTCAGGAACAAAGCTCTGAACAGATTATTCAGCCATTTGAGTTCCATGCCCAAATTCGGGGACTCTGAAGTAGTTTGAATAGAAGGACTCAATGGTCCAAGTTACAATTTAGGAAAACTGACCTCCAAGACAAGAACTGGAGTGAAGTTATGATGACTGCAGATTGCAGGTGGCAAGAAATTAAATCAGGAGTTGGTCACTTAGAACGCTGGGAAGGGAGTCCTACTATTATTTCCATGGCGGAGTAAAGCCAGAGGAGAGAAAGAATGGTGCCTTAGGAAGTTGAAGAAAGGTCAAAGAAAGATGTGGGGGGTGGGTGGGTGTGTATTTAAGTTTCTGCTGTCTTTAATATATTGAAGGTAATAGTGAAGAATCAGGTAGAATTGATACAGGAAAAAAATACCAACAATAGACAGAAACTGGAAAAGATGTATAAGGATGTAGTGGCCACATTTTTAGGTGGAAAGCAGCTTAACCAGCTCACAGATTGAGGTGCAATCAGAACACATTTCTAGGTCTGCTGGTGCCATAGTTTTGTTTTGTTTTGTTTTGTTTTGTTTTTGAGACAGTCTTGCTCTGTTGCCCAGGCTGGAGTGCAGTGACAGGATCTTGGCTCACTGCAAGCTCCACCTCCCGGGTTCAAGCAATTCTCCTGCCTCAGCCTCCTGAGTTGCTGCGATTACGGGTACCCAGCACCACACCCGGCTAACTTTTGTATTTTTAGTAGAGAGGGGATTTCACCGTGTTAGCCAGGATGGTCTCGATCTCCTGACCTCCTGATCTGCCCACCTCGACCTCCCAAAGTGCTGGTAATACAGGCATGAGCCACTGCGCCCGGGCAGCTTTCTTAAGCTATGTTTCAAACTTTCTGTTTTTTTCTTCTTTAACCATAACAACACACACTTGTTCCTCAGAAAGGAATTTCTAGAATAAATGAGCACAATATGGAAAGTAATTATCTTCTGTGAACTGGGATCTGCAGTTCCAGGCGGGGAGGCATCCTGACGTGTCCTCCAGCACTCTTGTCAGTTACCTCCATACCTGTGCACGCCTTCAGGTACTCTTGAGTGCAATTCATAAATCACACTAAGTACTGCACTGAGGCAGCCCTTCTTCAAATTAAACACAAATGAGCTATAAATGGAACCATGAGGTGTTGTTCTCATGTTAAGGTAGACTGAAAATATTGCCACTAAGGGAAATACTCAAGGCTTTTTAAGCCATCACTACTTGATATTATGTTATTTCTTTTAAGCCTCTCTGATGTGTCATAAAGCAGAGAAACAAATACAGCGAAGGGCAAGGCTTCAGGTATTTAAAATGTAACACTCACCAGGAGAGCCACTGGGATTACAAAGACAAGTAAGTGTTCTTATTCCACTATAAGTTTACTGTCTGTGGAGAGATCCAGGACCAAATAACTTAAGCCTCATCAAGGTGGTTTCCATAATGAAGGGAAGAAAATGCAGGAAGACCAGTTCCACCTGCATCCAGTTGCTCCAGAAGCCTGCATGAAAATGCCTCCTTTGCTGTGGGGCTGGAAGAGTGGGCTGGCCAGAGGATTTGGCAGGAGGCATTCCAGGCAGACGAGATGACAAGCGACCAACGTGATGATCTTCCCATGTCCTCAGCCAGACCCAGCCTTATAAAGATTTATTCCTGATCTCCCTGTCTAAGAGCATTTATTTTAAGAAACTTGCATTTGCAATTTTTTCCTCTGCCCCTTTGTGATGTATGTAAATATCTTTGAGAGCTTCTTGTCAGTTTTACCACCAAGAATGGTCTTTCTCAAGGACCTGGGAGCCATCCCTCAGACACGCTCTCAAACTAGAGAGCACCCCTGTCTCCCACTCACTGTGGGAGGCTGCAGACCTCGGCTCCAAGACCACTGATTAGCAAACACAGGTGGCATAACCATGGGGAAAAACACTGGGAAACAAATAAGCAACCAACTCAATGTGCTGGACTCGTCCATTGACCATTTCACTCCTCATCCTAGGGCTCAAAATCCCTCCCATCTTTTATTTCAGTGGAGCAGAATTCAGTCCCCTTCCCCTTTTGCAGTCATGTTGAGTAAATTTCCCTTCACATGTTTATCTTGTGCAGTTCAATTTTTCTTGGACAATTGCAAAGGTCTGGGGTCAGGCGAGCTGGACAGGTCCAGGCAACTGAAACGCTATGGAGACAATAGGTCTCTGAGTGTGGCTGCGTGGAACGGCAGGAAAGAGCGGCCCTGATTGCCTGGTCATCAGGCCTTTGTAATGCCACCCAAAGTGAGGAACATCTTATTCCATAAAGAAAGGGAGACTGTCAGGTAATTCTTAAGAGAGAAGCAACAGATTCTGTCCATGTGTTCTGGAATGCAGTGAGAGCAGAATCAGAGATGAATACAGATGTGATTGCAGAGGCCACGGAAGAAATGAGACAAACCTAGGGCAGCGGCATCTCAGGCTCCAGGCAGGCAGCTGACTGAAGCCCACACAGTTAGGACAGGTTTCCAATGAGGGAGATGAGATTTCATCCTTTACTATGCATGGTGAGTTTTAACTGTTTTGAAAATTATGTGTTAAAACAATGGTGCTGCTCTTGCTTTTGTGGCAGCTGAGAGTGCACCTGGAATGAAGCAGGAGAAAGGGAACATCTATTAAACAGTGTTCTGCCTGAATCTAGGGATCAAGCTGCCACTTCAAAGGCTGAAAACAGCAAAACCAGAACACCTAAGTACCAAATATAGGTCATGATTTTATTACGTTGGCGCAAAAGTCATTGTCGTCTTTGCCAGCACTTTTAATGCAAAAACCACAATTCCTGTTGCACCAACCTGACCTAATAGCAAAAATAAGTACAATATAAAACTACCAAATTATTCCAGGGTATGGGGTGAGAGAGAAACAAAGAGATTGAAAGGGTATAAAGCGAAGATAAAGAAATCATGATAAAATTATCTGAAGCTAATAGGAACGCTTTCCTTAAGATTCACAAGCAACAAAGACACATCCTTAACTGGGATAGGTACAAACAAATGTGGAAGATAAGTAACTTTTATAAATGCTGAGACTAACCATTCAGAGAAATGTAAAAATCCTTGTGCTCATGTAACAAAAAATATATAAATATCAAGAGAAACCATATAAAGACATTTCCTCATTGATTTTAAGAAAATCATCTTAAATACTTATAAAATTCCACAGAAGGGCACAGAAGATCTCCATAAATGAAGACATACATATGTGCCTATACTACAGTTTTCCCAAATGCATCTACACAAAATTATTCCAGCCAAAATCTCAAAGCATTTTTTTTATTATACTTTAAGTTCTAGGGTACATGTGTACAATGTGCAGGTTTGTTACATATGTATATATGTGCCATATTGGTGTGCTGTACCCATTAACTTGTCATTTACATTAGGTATATCTCCTAATGCTGTCCCTCCCCACTTCCCCCACCCCATGACAGGCCCCGGTGTATGATGTTCCCCTTCGTGTGTCCATGTGTTCTCATTGTTCAATTCCCACCTATGAGTAAGAACATACAGTGTTTGATTTTCTGTCCTTATGCTAGTTTGCTGAGAATGATGGTTTCTAGCTTCATCCATGTCCCTACAAAGGGCATGAACTCATCCTTTTTTATGGCTGCATAGCATTCCATGGTGTCTATGTGCATTTTTAATGACTAAAAATATTCTAATTTTTAAGGGAGATATTTCATTTTTAAAAAGGAGATGAGATTTTGCAATATATAAAATGTCTATTAAAAAGTACAGAATTGAAAATTGCTTAGTCTGATATGTGAACAGACAGGTTAGTATATCTGACAACTAGTCACAGGCAAGCTAAGGTAGAAAATAAACTCTCAAAAAGTTACCAGATTGTGTGTGTTGGAATGCTTTTTCAATAAAAATTAGTCTAAAAACTGGTCAATTCTTTCAAGAAAACTATACCAGTCTTCCACCATACACCAAACTGATTTTCAGGAAAATATCAAAGTTAAAAAAAAGTAGAAACTTACATGTATTAATATGTATGTAATATCATGCTGATAAAGACCTCATTAGTAGAACTTCAAAATTAGAAACTGGGAGAAGAAAAATAATCATTTTGGCTGCCTAAAGTTTTATATAACCTCTGTATATCACAGATGCCATAAATAAATGAAAAGATAAAGTAAGACCTCAGACCAAAGTAAAAATTCAGCAAGTGTTTGCATCGGCCATTCTTGATCTGCCCTCCAAATCCACTCTGCATGCTTCTGCACACCCACATCCTCCTTCTTCAGCTCCTGCATCCTCTGATGTCCAGGGGTGTTTCCAGCAGGAGCGTGGGCTGGTGAGGACAGAGGTCAGGGCTTGCATTGGCCGACCCTGCCCATGTTTCCTTCCGGGCCATGGGTCACGTCCCTGGGATCTTGATCAACTCAATACTTGAGAGATGTAGTTTCATAAAGTCACTACATGATAGGCACTCACAAATGAATACGAAGAAATGTTTTGAAAAATGTAAGAGTGAAATGGTAAGGGATAACACTGATGTAGCTGACCAGTTCATAAAAGGAATGATCAATTGGTAAAGAAGTTTATCAAAGATGTTCAATTTAATTTATAATCAAAGACATGAATAGTAATACAATGAGGAGTAATTTTAGCCCTAGATTATATGAGTGTTTTAAAATAGTAATCCCCAGCATGGCCAACATGGCAAAACCCCCTCTCTACTAAAAATACAAAAATTAGCCAGGCGCGTGATGGTGTGTGCTTGTAGCCCAAGCTACTCTAGAGTCTGAGGCAGGAGAATTGCTTGAACCCAGGAGGCGGAGGTTGCAGTGAGCTGAGATTGCACCACTGCACTGCAGCCTGTGCGAGAGAGCAAGACTCTGTCTCAAAAAAAAAAAAAAAAAAAAAAAAAGTAATCCCTGGGAACTCACACAAGTATCTGAAAAATTGGGACTTTATTTTCACTGCTTTGGAGATTATCAATACAACATTTATTAAAAACAAAATTGGCATTACATGTCAAAAAGCTTTACATTTGACCTGGAAATTTCACTGATAGGAACGTCTCTTTAAAAAAAAAAAAAAGTGACAATATGCAAAGAGATAAGTATTAGAATGCTCTTTCCAGCATTAAAAACTTTAATCTGTATAAGAAAGTACTCAAATATTCAACAGACCTGGACTGGTAAAATGAACTATGCATCCAGCTTTTGAAAGTGATGCATGTACCCACGAACACGCAGACTACGCTGATGCTTCTCATTTTTTCTAACATAAGAAAAGTTTGTAAGGAAATCAATCAAAATACAGTAGTTATGCTAATTACTGTTACTATTACTCCAAAAATTTGAATGATATAAAATTGAATATCCTGTGTATTTTTTATATAAAATGTATCCTTTTTGTTTCCTATACGATTGTTATTAATACAAGAAAGGAAAATTGGCCGGCCGTGATGGCTTATGCCTATAACCCCGGCACGTTGGGAAGCCAAGGCGGATGGATCACCTGAGGTCAGGGGTGGAAGACCAGACAAGCCAACATGGCGAAACCCAATCTCAACTAAAAATACAAAAAATTAGCTGGGCGTGGTGGTGCGCACCTGTAACCCCAGCTACTCGTGAGGCTGAGAGGCAGGAAGATTTCTTGAACCTGGGATGTGGAGGTTGCAGTGAGCTGAGATCAGAGATCACGCCACTGTACTCCAGGCTGGGTGACAAGAGCAAGACTTCACCTCAAAAAAAAAAAAAAAAAAAAAGGAAAATTAAAAATTAATCATCTTTGCCTTAGGTTCAATTCCTGGGAAATCGATGCTGACACAATTATTCATGTGAGAGTGATTTTTAAGAAGAGTTTTCTGATGAACACCTTAGACCCTCAGAGGCAGAGCAAGGAAGGACGCCTAGCAAAGGGGTGGAGTCACAGAGGCATCTTTGGTACAATCCCCCAGAGGGCCATGGAGCCTCAGAGTTGTCCAGGTCAGCTACGTTGGGCTAAGTTCTGCAGCAACCCTCATTCCAGACCTGCATTGCTTAAGGCCTCTGGCCACTTGGGTGGGATGGGCTTTTGGGTGGGACACCACCTAGGAGGTGGGTTTCAGGGCCCAGGGAGGGCACTTGAGTGGTGGGTGCAGGGCACAAAGTCCAAGCCCTGAAACCTCAACTTTAATTCTTCCCATTCACACATGGAACTTACATCTTGTACTCATCACAGATTCTGTAATATCGGAAATAAATCTCCTGATTGTGAATTTTTAAAGGCAGCCTTCTTTCCTTAGTTTTATCCCAAGTTGTTAAGCACAACTGCTTGCCTGATGTCTTCAACATCTTGGATTCACCATTTGATACATAAATAGTAAAAGGGAAAAAACCCTACAAATCTGTAATGATAAATTCATGAGCCAAAATAAAAAAGAGAAAAATTGGTGTCATTTTACATTTTTTGTATCTTACCTTAAATCAATGTCTTGCTTCAGACTGTCTGTGCCCTTTTCCTACTTCCGGTCATTTCTTAGCTAAATCTCAATTCAGCCACCTTGAGGACTGATCTATGACTTTGTCAGCATTTTCAGGTCATCTTTAATTGCAAAATGAAATGTGAAGTATCACAGACAAGGAGGGTGGAAGTGGAAGATGTGAGCTGTAAACTGCTACTGCTGCCAGAACCCAGTACTGAGCAGATTCAAAGTGAGAGCCACCCTCTCCCTGTGGGTTCTATTTCGGCCAGTCAGCTACTCTTAGTGGACTTGACAGCTTCAGATGGCTTTTTTTTTTTCCCAAATTGAAGGGATATAAGTCCTTAATGTAATTCTGAAGGGCAGCAGTTACTAGGATAGAAACAAATCTTTTCTATTAATTTACCTCTTTGCATATCTCAATCATCTTAGTTAGTGAGCACCTCTATGCCGCTTTGACACACTCTGGATTCTGAAACCATCTTTATCTACACCAGTGTCCTCAGTCTGTCCAATATGGGAGGCCTGTCCTTCTACACAAGGCAGCCTAAACTACTCACCACCCCACATTAACAATAGGAAAAACACAGAAACTTTGTGAGGCAAAAAAGAAAAAAAAACACAACTGAGAGTAAAAAGAGAAATTAATACAGCTACTCTTTTCTAAAATGACAAAGGATAGAATTATTTTTTCAGACTATCGAGTCTTGGCAAGCCCAATGTATTTCAAGTATAGGTACTCTTGCAAGACAGCATTCCTACTGTGATTCAAGGTAACTGGTACATTTTGATCATCTCGTCCTTTCATATTTCCTGCATCCATCATTGAAGCAAGGCTCAGCATTTTGCTTCCCTGGTGTAGACAGACCATTTGCAAAGGGCACTAATGTACGCAGGTATATAGCCTAGTTGGAGTTGATGACATCTAGAAAATATTAAGTGTCCACAAACAGTTTTAAAGCTATCTGGAGGGATCTCAAAATCGAAGAGCAATTGCACAGAGGAGCTCATTTAGGTTAGTTACGCTATCTATAGGATGCTCATTTTGCATCAAAGTAGAGTTGGCTTAAACTAGTAGCGGGTTTGCCCTTCTCCCTTTTCCTCCGCCTGCCTTAGCCAAGGCTTCATGGTTTCAGCCTCATCTTGACCTATGACTGGTCCTCCAACTAGCAACAAGCAAAATGAGTGCATGTTTGTGCATGCGTGCGCACGAGCGCGCGCGTGTGTGTGTGTGTAGGGATAGTGAGAAACATCCCCGTGGTTAACTTAACTTTGGGAATTAACCTTTCTCATGTGTGCCATCTCACAGTGGACTTGAAAACAAACCACAAGATCAAACAATAAAAACAAGACACCACTTAAGAAAAAGACAGTGTGAATTTCCAAGCAACTTGAAAGTTTATAATTTCAAAGTCCAGTTTATAAAGAGATCACAATGTTTTTTTCTCACACTTAATTCACAATGACTCTTGGTATCCTATGTGTTTCTAGGCATGGATTTCTGTGCTTCTGACAACTTTGTAATACCTCATTAATATTGTGAAAGGCTTTATTTTCTTGTTTTGATATTATCTTCCAAAGAGAAAGTTTAAATATGTGAACAATCATTTATTGTTATACTCATTCTCGCTTCCTGACATAGAAAATCCGTGACGTCATAGGGAAGGAGAGACTCCAATAACACTTAGTTTTTGAAAAATATAGTATGTCCTTACAGATGCAAAAATCATATCAGATCCACGTGTTTTCAAATTGTGTGACATTAACCACTGGAGAGAGGCAGAATCAAGTGATCTTAGTGCTGGCTTATGCAATAAATTCTATTTTCAGAATCCTTATGTTATTAGAGCCAGCACTAAAGTCACCAGATGTCATTTGGTTTTCTGCGGTGCCAGCTCTAATTCAATAAAAAGGGATCTCGATATTATGTTACAGAAAAGTACAATTGCTTAGTCTTATGTAAAAGATCATGTATTTGATTTTTTTTGCCCATAAAATGGACTATTCATGAATATAAGCTAATTGTTAATATCCTTTAAGTTGATCCTGGCCACTTTCCAAAGTGAGGATAAATTCCAAACTTTTGGATATAAATTTATGGTTTATGGTTTACTCAGAAATGTTTTCCAAACAGAAACATCGATAAAGCAATTCCCTTTAGTATTCAGTGAAGAACTCATGGAAATAAGCCTTTGAAATATAAAAAGGGTTTCAGTTACTATTAACTGCCAGTGACGTACTCAACATAGTTATCAGATATTCAATCTAGATTTGTCTCTTGTCTCTCTTATAGGGAGGGGTTTTGCATGATAGAAGGAGAGGAGGGTTAGGGGCCAGAAAGCCCTAGGTTGGAATTTTCCTGACATTCAATAGACCAGAACTACCAGAGACAAATTTGACTGTAAATCTCAGCTCTTTTATTTATAAAATTGAAAGCCTATGATTCTTCTGTTGTTTTGTAGATCTTAATTACTGAAAAGATGTATGTGTATGTCTTCTGTCCCGCCATCCAATAGAATTCAAAATGAAAACATATCAGTAAAATAAAGTTAAGCTCATTTCTGCTTTTTTCCACTAATGTGTATTCTAGTAACCTTTTAAAATAACTAATATAATTTTTTTCAAAGAACGTTATTGGTATTTATTTAGTCCTTGTCTTTGTTGGTGCTTTACATTTGAGCTCATAGAATATCCTTGATACAGTAATTATGTTTGTGTTACAGATTTTTTTGTAAGAATTAAATGAGAGCAAAGTGTTAACTGCTTGAGAAAGTAGCTAGCCCACACAGTCTCCATAAATAAGATGGGCATTCATGCAAGACAAGTCTTTACAGATGTATCATAAGTCAAAGGCAGTACAGCTCATGCAGGAGCCACAACTATACTCACATATTAGAAAACCACATCTTTTAAATGTCAACAAAATAGTATTAGGGGTGTGTTGTATTTCATGGTTATTTGGTTATTTGTTCAACCATTGAAATTATTTCCACAATAACGAGAAACTATTTCTTTATACATCAGAACTAGATGCCCTTGTATTCTGAATGGAAGTAAATAATGAATTAATTTTCAGGAAATTTAAACCATATTTAACTAGGTGAATTAAAATACATCTTTTCAAGCTCCAGGAAAATAAGCCTCTAATTATTGAAGCTGGAAAACCAACAGAGCAGAAGCAATTAATAATTGAAAAACTCATGCTATGGAATGTTCAGAAATTTTAAATATAATAGAGAATTATTGATTTTGATGCAAGTATTTTAAGAAGCCAAATTACAAAGCTTTCCATGCAATTACTGAATAAATTGCCAGTCATATACAAACTTCAGTGTAGATGATTTTTTTTTAATTTAAAAAGGGATTCCTGACTGACTTTATATTACCACCAGACAAAAAGACAGACATGAGAGAGAGAGAGAGAGAGAGAGAGAGAGAGAGAGAGGAAGACTGGGAGGGAGGGAGTTAGGGAGGAAGGAAGGAGGCAAGGAAGGAAGGAAAGTAGGAAGGAAGATGGGAGATGTAGAAGGCCGAGAAAGATAATATTACAAAGAATTTTTACCGACTTTTAGTGATCAAAATATAAAACCAATAATATGTCCATATATTATATCCTTATGACCGCTTTATGAAATGCCTGGAAGCCTTCAAGAAAAGTATCTTAGTATTTTTTCTGTTTATACGATACAATTTGTTCCTTGGGGACCTAATACAGATATGATACCTGATACTATTTAACAAATACAGAGATGGCTCATTGTCTAACAGCCTGTACCCAATCTTTCTCTACATATGCTTCCCTAATAAGAGAAAAAAGAAAACACTTAAAGTGGTTTACTTAACAAAAAGGGATAGGAACTTGAAATTAATTTCCACTTCCTGGTAAACACATGGGATTAATCTGAATCTAGTAGAAGGTACAATTATAAAGAAAAACTTTGTAATGGACCAGCTCAAATTTGGAGTTTAAAGTATCCAACTATCCAACTGATAATATATTATTGGCATATAAAATGAGGTATAGACCTGATTCTGCAGGGATGATATTTTTTCCCCTGGAGGTGAGTTTACTCGTTTGTATGGAGAGATAATATCTGAGATAACCATAGTCCTAAAATTATATTTCAAGAATATATGTATTGCACCTGTCCATCCCTTTCATGTATATATTTAGTATACCTTTTTATTCTATGCAATATGCTTTATGTTATAGAACATTTCAATGTCCTCTGAAAATTTCGAAGCACTCTGCCAATTTGTGGTCTTATTCTTATGGTGATCTACTGTGAGAAATTATTTGTTGGTCTTCATGTGACTGAGTCCTTGCCTAGTACAGCCAGATGCTTAGTGGGTTGAGAAGCCTGTGTCGAGAAGTCTGCAAGTGCAATGCCACCACTCTGCATTGTCACTCTGCCACACTCCCTCATCACATCACTTAACCTTCCCCTCTCACTTGCTCTAAATTTGAAATGGAGAGGAAAACGCTGAGCCAAAACTGAGGAAGTGCTACATACATTACATTACTTAGTGCTTGTGAACCATCTTTAAACACATAAATTATTTTAAAATAAAATAATTTGCATGCAGATGACAGAACAGACCTCATAAGGCATTATATTATAATTTTTTCAAATTTCAGACCCTGTCACATTCCATTGATGAATACAGGATGATTCAAGGTGAACACGTTGAGATGAAATGTGGTCCTGGAACATGGAAAACTCGAGAGTGCGAGCTCATTGTAGGATGCAGCACAGATATTCTAAATTATTATGAACTTAACCATTCATGGTGACTCAAATGCAATGGCTTGTGGACCTCAGAGCAGTAAACCTGAGCCTTTGCTAGACGATTTTTTAATCACCGAGGGCTTTTCTTTCTCACACAAACTAAATATTCAATGAAAGAATTATCTGGGTCCTCCCATGAAACAGACAGTGAGATGATAGAAACTCGGACTTTCAGTGTCATTTACAGACCCACAATCTCTAATTTTAAAATGAACCCAACAAAAACGTTTAATTACCTAACTTTCAAAGGTTTCTAGGAAGTGATAACTTGATTGCATGTGAAACACCCAGACAGCCACACTCTAGACAACCGCCACCTCTCTAGGTGCAATTTCAAATCTACGGCTTACTGAGGATCATGCAGCGTGCACATGCTCAGTGACCTGACCCACGTCCCGCTACACCCTAGGAAGGTGGCCTAGTTCCACCCTAGATGTGAGGTTGGCTCTGTCAGTTTTCAGCGTTGCCGTCTTGAACTTGTGTCTCATCTCCAGCCTGTGGATGAAGCAAAGTTCTTTACCATAAAAGTCCCCTGGTTGATGTTACTGCCATCAACACCCTGCCTGCCTCCCACACCCATCCATGGGCCATCTATTTAGTTTACATTGAATTTACTTCTTTGCTCTGGAGCTCTTTTCCTGACACCATGCTACTAGCATATTAACAAAGAGAGAAATCTTGAAGATAAACATATTTTTAACAAAGGTAATTAATTTTCTCTTCTCATCCAGAAATAGTAATTAAAATCATTCTGAAGCCATACAAAGAAAAGAAGCATTTGAACCATGGTCGCAGCGCCTGTGAGTTTGATGTAGAGTATGCTTTGTTAAGCCCATTCATTGAACAATGAACTTCATTTGAAAACCACCCATTTGATCACAAAAATCTAGTCATGTGATAACCTTAACTTCTCATGCTATCAATTTGTGGGAAGCAGTGAAAGATGAAGGTGTCATTAAAAAATAATAAAACTGCAGCCTGAAAGATGATCTTACCCTTCCTAGGAGTTGAATGAGCAAGTACAGATGCATGCCTGCACTCTTAAGCTATTATTTATGTTCAAGTCTATGTGGTATTTTGATTTTTCAAAAGAACCACATACAAAGACTAACTTCAAATGTTATCTGGACTACCTCATAATCTCAAAATAGACTTATCTTAAAATATAAAAAGAATTAAATATTTTTATTCTTTTTAACCACAGACTAATACTTTCTCATAGAAAGTTAACGGGAAATACAGAAGACTACTCGAATAATTTAGGTCTGTGATTAAAGTGGATGGTATTACTGTACCCAACTTTTCATTCCCATCTGCCTCTCCACCACTCACCAGGGGGTTCTGCAGCTTCTCCCACAGAAAGCAAACCGTGTTTCCCAGCCACATTGACTTTGAACATGGCCCTATGACAGGCCTCGGCTAATTTCCAAGGGTAGGGTGACAGCACTGACTCAAAACCCATTCAGGGCAGCACTCTCCTGAGCCTCCCTCCCTGCCAGGAGGGAAACATGCTCCAGGCAACCAAATATTCTCACAAAAATGAAAGACTCATGGTGCACGCTTGAGCTGAAACCTTGTCTTATAGCCAAGCTGAGCCCAGCCCATCCTGAATCACCCAAACCCCAAACAAATCAAAGAGCAGGACACCAATACGTGTTTATTGTTCCGTGGGCCTGAGCTTTGGAATGGATTGTTACTCAGCATTTTTGCAGTAATAGTAGTGACAGTAATAATCCTAAAATAATACATACAAACTATATATATATACTATATATGTACATGTACATACATGTATAGATATACTATAAATGTTTTCTTATATGTTAAATTGAATAAAAATACTACCTGTAGTCTTATAAGAATCAAATCATAGTATTTAAACTATCAGCTCTGTATCTGACATAAAATAATGGAGCTACAGAAGCCAGCCATAATATTAATAATAATAGCAAGCTATGTTATTGTTAATATTACTAGTAAGAGGAGGAGTATATTCTCAAAGGTATCCATGAGGGGAAGTAAAAGCTCTCTTTCTACTGCTTTTCTAAATTTAATAAAGCCCACCCTCAGTAGGAGTTCACTTGGAAAAATTTCCCAAACAGTAAAATACAAATCTGTTGTGTATCCCATTGCTCTCACCCATGGATGGCACATCTGGTTGACTTTTGTAAATAATAGTCGTGTGGGCTCAATGTCCTTATTAGCATGCTCATTTGAAATTAAGTTTCCTAGGTGCTACACAAATGAGGAATCCACCACCACGATTCAGGCAGTGTGGAGTCACAGAGGGCGGCAGGCAGATTGGTTTAATTGCCAGCACCAGTGTATCAGCAGCGGTATAGGGTTGCTGCATTACAAACGATGATCAGAGCATTTACTACAGATGCTGGTTGAAAAAGGGTGCTACTTATTTGCTTTTAAGAAAGTGTCTAAATCTATCTTTCCATCACCCCTTCCTGCGACAAACATTGGTAGGAACTATCTAGATTATAGACCCTTTTGCTAAGTTCTGGGAATTCAAAGGAAAAAGATAGAAACATGGATCTAAAGAATGAAGCTCATGTAAATTACTTGAAGCTTGTTTCTGTACTCTCAAATAACAATCATAGTGAATGAAGCACATCCTCTTGGATCTCTTCTGGTAGAAAAAGGCTTTCAGTGATACAACTTAATATGTTCCTAGACACTTATCATAATGGATGTGATACTAATGGTTTCACCCCAAAATTAAATAGAACACAGCCAGCAATCATACCAACAGCCTTTGGCCAATTGGTTTCAACCACTTAGAACATACTGGTTTTAAAACCTACTCTCGCTCGAACGTGACCACTCAGAAAGTTTGCCTAATGGGAGAACATTAAAACATAAACTTATTTAGAACCTCAGTATCATTTTTCATATTCCCCAGGCCAACAGGCATATAATAAAGTGATAGTGCTTTCATGATTTAAAAGTTATCTCTCCATGTCTCTCCAACAAGTTTGAGTCCAATATTCTTTTTCTATGTTTACAAAAAACTGAGCTGGATTATTTGGGGCCAGAGATTGAAATCATTCTTCAAGAACATAAGAGATCCAGAAAATCTTGTTTAAAATTGGAGGACATTTTGCTCTTGCTCTTATTGAGTTGTCTTTCCGAGTTTTACTTTCCAGTCAGAGATGAGTACAGCTTTACTGCCTCTGGCTGCAGAATAAAACTGAATCAAACAGATGGACCTTATTACCAATAAAAGGAGCCATAGCTATTAATTCAGGGACAACTGTTACATCCATTCATGATAAATAAGCGTCTTGATATGATCTGAATTCAATGATATTATTCTTTAGGAGAAAAGATAGAGTTTTATGAATTAGGAAAAAATACCTCTAATGAAGGGCAATAAGAAAATCATTAAATGTGTTGTACATGTTAATATTATACATCTACAGCAAGAGTTTCCAGTATATCACCATGGGATGAAACAATTGCTTCTAAAATCTCCCATCTGATACTCAACATTTTAAGCAGTAAGGAGTATAAGTTAAATTTCCAAACATTACCTGCAGTCTAAGAATACTGTATGTATAAACTAACAAGAGACTTCCAGGGGATTGCCACTAGACGTGAATAAGAATCTCAAACTAAGTTCTACTCTTCAGTAAAGAGGCCTTAGGTTTAAAAGCCTAGACCATGAGCTCTAGTCCCTACAGCTAGACCAAAAGGTAAAGCTGTGCTCTCCAGTGAAAATAATATGCAAGCCACATACGTAATTTTAACTTTTCTAGGGGCCATATTTTAAAAAGCTAAAACTGAGTTTAACATTTAGCCTAGCATATCCAAAATATTTGTCATTTCAGCATGTAATGAGTGAAAATTGGGATAATTCATGTTTTTTTACACTAAATATTTCAAATCTAGTGTGTATTTTATGCTTCTAGTACATATCATTGTGGACCACCTGCGTGTCTAAAACTCAACAGCCACCAGGGGCAGGTGGTTGCCACATTAAACAATGTCACTCAAATCCAAGTCCAGCCACTTACCAAGTATATTAACCTAAATCAGTTTCTTCCCCTGTTTCTTCTCCTGCAAATGGGGTAATTACAGTATTGTTGGGAATATCAAGTGAATATATACCAAGTGCTTAGAATGAGGGTTAGCTCAATATAAATGTTATATAAAAATACCAGTTAAAGTTAGCTCATTTGGTAACTATTTCCTTAGCCTTTAGAAACACAAAACCTTAGTTTAGGATTTCAGCCTACCATTTTACATAATTTTGAAATATTTTATGTAAATTTCAAGAACTGAGTAATATTGACTCACATCCATCCCGTCATGTATTAAAAGTAAATGGATGTTCAGATTTTTCATTTATGTGAAATGATTTATCTAATAAAATTCAATTTGCTTTTCTCATAGTCAAATTTAATATGTTCCTCAACTTGTTTTTCTTTTGTAAATGAACAGCTTGCATTTTTGTTTTTGACTTTTGATAATTTATTCCATAGCCATTCATAACGTGATTGTACCTTCAAACTCACTATGCAGGGAAAATAAACAAAGCCTTTTCTTGCTTTGCCACTTAGTAAAACCTGAGTCATGTTTGATGTTATTTGGCAATTGTCTGTAACTCTTAGTAAAATATGTGTGTGTATGTGTGTATGTGTATGTGTGTGTAGGTGTGGGGTGGTGGGTGTGTGTGTATAATTGCTTCTTTCCCATAGGGGTTCCAGGAAAATATGTAGATAATATGATTTTGTATTACATAGAAAATTTAATAGAAACTTTATAATGTTCCAACGTCAATGAGATTCAGTCATCTGGAAATTTTCATAATTCATATGTAACAATATATTTGCTCTGAAGTAATTGAAAAGGCTGAAGAAAGTGCCTCGCATATCACCAATATAATAAATCGTATAAAGAACGAAGATGAGAACTTTATAAACTAGTTCAAAGAGATCAAATGATTTATAAGAAAATTATAAGAGCCTTGTGTCTGAATCAGATAAAATTAACTGCTACCTCTCCTGAAATATGAGATTAAAGAAAGGGATAAAATAGTGATGATGTTAAAAACAAGAAAGTAAAGAGATATTTATTCTAAGAGTTTCATTTTCTGTACTATTCCACCCAGTGAAATGGGCATCACACTTAAATGATTAATCAGTAAAGTGATTCGACCATGTCAGAGAAGGGTATTCTGTAAATGGAAAGCATTTTTATGGCAACACAGAAAAGTGAGAAAAATAAGGCTGTAGTGGCATCAAACATCACTGCTCCATTAATTTCTCCTCATGTCTGGAAAAATGGTGAATCACAAGGCTGAACAAGAGAACTGAAGACAATTCAATTTTATTGAATTTCAATTTAATCTGCTTAAATTAGGAATGTAAAACCTAATACTAATTGGGAATATTGACTCCAATAGAGAAGTTTCTTCTTTCAAACTACCTTGAGTATTGGCCCCCTGTATTTTTAACCATTAAAATTAGTTTTTTTTAAATAATGTATTATGCTGAATCATATATAATTGTTGATATTTGATTATTTTTGTTTTAGAAGAATACAACTTCAAAAAAATATAATTTTATCAAATTTAGGGGATTGATGACAATATATTGCTGCCACAGAAACAAGAGGTATTTGCCAATATTGACATGGAAAAATAAACACATGTGAGGCTCATCCTTTGGCAATAATTAAAATGTCTTATAACACATTTACTTCAAAATTTTGATGGGGCTCTCATAACTGGACTTTTTAAGTTGAAACGATTTCTATTGGCTCATTGAGTCTCAGAAATAAGAAAAAAAATGTATACTGATTCATTTTTTTGCTTCCTTTAAATCTTTTAGTCTCTTTCAAACATTCAGTTTATTTTAGGAATATGGTTTAAAATACCAAGTTTTGCATAGACATAGGAAAAGATGTGATTTTTTTTCTTCCATGAGACAGTGAAATCAGTGCCACAGCTGCCTCAAATCATAGAACTGTTCCCTAATGAATTGACTGTTTCTCTGTACAGAATTTTCTGATAGGCGCATTAGAATAAGTCATAGAAATACATGCTGGTTTTTTAAATTAATAAATGGAAGACAAAAAGTAACAGCTTCCAATTACAGCAGGAGTCAAGTCCAAGAAAAGACAAGGTCCTGTCATTTATAAAACTTTGGCTTTGACATCATCGAAAATTCCTACACAGCTGGACAGGAGTCTCAGGAATGAGAACACAACCAATTATGTCCTTCTGTGAAGCTCACTGGCTGCTTCGTGTGCACCGAGATAAACACAGCTGTCTGTTCACTGCCTTGCCTATGTCTCTAAGTGAGACACAACCAGTCGAAGTCTGTATTTCACAGATGAATAGTTCTAAGTTTGTCGGGAAGGTGGGGGTTTTTCTCCCAGTTTGGGATAGTGGCTGCTTCCCATCAAAGACAGATGCTTCCAGTCTTCTTGGTACAAACATTCAGTTAGATAGAAGGTATAAATTCTACTGTTCTATAGCACAGTATAGTGACTTTGTAAATTTCAAAGTAGGTAGAAAGAGTACTTGAAATGTTCCCAACACATAGAAATAATACTTAAGTTGACTGATATCCCAAATACCCCAATTTGATCATTATACATTCTATGTTTGCAACAAAATACCACATGTACCACATGAATATGTCAATTATATATTACTTAAAGTCAATCCAAGCAAGCTTCTTTAAAAAAACCTACATACAATATTTCCATAGATCATTTAAACAAAGATTCTTTATTTATTATCTATAATTTAGTCCATTAAGCAAATAAAATATGAAAGAAACATGTAAAAATAGTATTAAAAGAAATTGCCTTTCTTCACAAAGCAACTGGAAAAGACTTTGAGTTTGTGCTCTCGTGCATTTTTGTAGACGCTCTTATGGAGGAAAACACATTTCTAACACTCCACTTTTCATAGGGAAGCTATTGTTATTGATATGTTATCGCTATGTTTTATTACACCCTTGAGAACCAGGTAATATTGCTTTTATCAGTTTATAGCAACACTAAACCATGCATTTCTTGACAAAATTGTAAGAATAAACAATTCCACAAAAATAGCCTGTCCTTATTTATCTGTTAAAACTCACACCAATATTAGATTCCACAAGAAACAAAATACAAACCCATTTTTAAGATCCTTCTGGCAGATGTAGATATTTATGCATGATTTACATAGTTGAGAAAAACTATTTCTAAAAATATGTGAAGCTCTCGCTAAATCACTGACAAAAGCCTCAGTGACTAATGCATACACTAAACAAAATACTGCATGTTTTGGGCTTAGGAATATATTCAAGGAGAAAATGTGCTTAGAAAAATCAAACATAAAATGCTAGTAATGATCTTTCTGTTAAAAAATAAACAAATCACTCCCCCCACAGAGCCGGGGCTGTGACGAGAAATAAAATTTGCTAAGATTCTGAAAAAAAAAATTAATAGAACATAAAACTGCCACCAAGCCCATCTTAAAAGTTTAATTTTATGGAACTCAGCCTACCATTCTGCCTTGTTTTCTGTATTCTTCCTAGATACAACAGAATGTATAAAAAAATAAATATCAGAAGCTGTCTGATTTGCTTTTTTATCCTAAGCATAATGAGCAAACACCAGTGAATGTGTTAACTCTTCCCAGAAGTCCTAGAGAAACATGTTCATCAAAGTTCAGATCTCTGGCAAACATCTTTGCCATGTTTCTAAAAGGGTCTCGAGAGCTGTAATAACTTCAATTTACACGTTGCAAAAGAGAATGACACACTATTAAGAGATACAAGAATCCTCAGTAATTCAAGATGAAAACAGGATAAACTGCCGACATACCGACTTTAAGAAAATGCATTGTGGAGTAATTTTACTCTTGCTTGAGAATGTCTAGGGTTGCCATCGAATTTCATCAGATACAAGGCAGTAATTCTAGAGTGCATAGTAGCATTCTCAAGTTTTGTGTGTTTTCCATTAGAGAATATTTACAAGTAGGTCAATCTACTCCAAATTTCTTAAATGTTTGTAATTATACATTTTTGATTAAATATTTAGTAATCAGTGATTCATAATGAATCAATAATGGTTGCATAATTGATTAACACCCTTTTTGAGCTTCATCATATTCAAAAGAGAAAGTGATATACAGTTTTGATGGCAATAACCTTTAAAAAATAATTTCAGACAAAACATTTAATCCCATACATTATGGCCTCAGCCTATTTCTTGGAATATATAATGAATTCAGTGAAAACTGCAAGAAAATTAGGTTTCTTCCATCTTCAGAATGATTGTGTGTGTGTGTGTGTGTGTGTGTGGTGGGGAATGGAGTTTCGCTCTTAATGCCGAGGCTGGAGTGCAATGGCACAGTCTCAGCTCACTGCAACCTCTGCCTCACAGGTTCAAGCAAATCTCCTGCCTCAGTCTCTGGAGTAGCTGGGATTACAAGCATGCACTGCCAAACCTGGCTAATTTTTGTATTTTTAGTAGAAACAGTTTCACCATGTTGGCCAAGCTGGTCTCAAACTCCTAACCTCAAGTGATCCGCCCACCTCAGCCTCCCAAAGTGCTGGGATTACAGGCATGAGCTAATAGATTAATTATAGCCCAGAATAACGATTTATTCAATGCTTTAATTAGGCAAATAATAAAGCATTATTTTAATTAGTATTGATCAATGGTCTTCATGTGCTGTATACTAGTAGGAGACTTGGTGTATATGGGTGAACACAACAGAAAATTCCAGCTTATGCAGGTGTATCCTGTGACACAGGTTTTCAGTATTTTTGTCCTAGCATTGAGATCATTGACAAGGAAATGTTCTAAAATTTCAAAATCTGTATTAATTTTAGCTTATTGTAATAAGGTACCCCAAAATTATAATACTGGGGACTCAATCATTTGTTAGATACTGTTAGCTCATATTTAACTGATAAAAACTATATAGTCATAAAACTATGTATTTGGTTGAATAAACATTTTGCATTATGTCTGTTTATTATAGAGACTGATGGATCCTCACATTTCATAAATCATTTTCCATTTTTTAAATTTATTAATTATATAGAATTAGTTTAAATTTCCTTCTGAATTATGACTTGACTGGAGGAAATTATGTAGTATCCTGCTGGGTGACCTAAATTTGAAATGACAGTTCTGACTCAATCAATGACATCTAGGTCAATATTGCAAAGAGTTGGAACGTGTCATAATGAATGTCTGCAGATCAATAGATTTGAACATGTTAGAACAAAGCTTTGTGGTTTCATCAAATTATGATCATTTGATGAAACCAC
The DNA here is from genome assembly GCF_028885625.2 of Pongo pygmaeus. Taxonomy (NCBI): domain Eukaryota; kingdom Metazoa; phylum Chordata; class Mammalia; order Primates; family Hominidae; genus Pongo; species Pongo pygmaeus. The sequence continues at coordinate 4,829,848 of NC_072380.2, forward strand.
AATTAACAACTTATTTGAACTGGCTTCAAATCAATCTGCAGTTGTATCCTTCCCTGCTCAGCCTTCTGAGTTAGGCAAAATGTTTGACATCACAGTCCCACTGTGGACAGAGCCAGCTTGTGGACACGTGCCCCTGTGGGGCTACTGTACTGCAATATGTTAAGAAAGGAACCAGGCTCAGTGGCTCACGCCTGTAATCCCAGCACTTTGGGAGGCTGAGGTGGGAGGATCACATGAGATCAGGAGTTCGAGACCAGCCTGACCAACATGGTGAAACCCCATCTCTACTGAAAATACAAAAATTAGCCAGGCATTGTGGCACATGCCTGTAATCCCAGCTATTTGGGAGGCTGAGGCAGGAGAAGCGCTTGAACCCAGGAGATGGAGGTTGCAGTGAACTGAGGCTGCACCATTGCATTCCAGCCTGGGCAACAAGAGGAAAGCAGTCTCAAAAAAAAAAAAAAAAAAAAAAAAAAAAAAAAAAAAAAAAAAGGAAAGCTTTAAATCTTTTTAAAAGGAGTTTATATAACAAAGACACATTTTACAGATATTAGTAATTTATGTTATAAATTATTCAAGTAATGAACGCCTAAATGTTGGCTCCCAAGAAGGGCTGTGGTTATTTTAAAGAGTGGGATTGCTTTGTGTTAATTGGTTATGATCTCATCTAGGCTTTCTAGGAAGTAGATTTTAAACCAGATCTTGAAAGGGGATTAATATTTGAATACGGAAAAATGAGAAGGGCATTCCAGAAATGAAAAGGACAAAAATGTCACGGTATTAAGGAAAGCGGGTGCAGACGCTTACCAAGTGCACAGATAAACACAGCAGGACTGGGTTTAGGGAGCAGAACTGGGCAGAATGTGGGGAAGGCTGATCACAGAGCATGAGCCTTCAAGTTTGTCTGAGGCTTTGCATGCTTTGGCTCAGTTTGGTCACTAAATCACAGTTGTTACTTGTTTGTTTTTTGGGACAGAGTCTTGCTCTCTTGCCCAGGTTGGGGTGCAGTAGTGCAATCTTGGCTCACTGCAACCTCTGCCTCCTGGGTTCAAGGGATTCTCCTGCCTCAGCCTCCCAAGTAGCTGGGATTACAGGCAAGCATCACCACACCTGGGTAATTTTTGAATCTTTAGTACAAAGCGGGAGATGGGGGAGGGGGGCACTGTCGGGTGGTGGAGTGAGGGCGGTTCACCGTGTTGGCCAGGCTGGTCCCAAACTCCTGACCTCAAGTGATCTGCCATCCTCAGGCTCCCAAAATGTTGGGATTACAGGTGTGAGCCACCATGCCCAGCTAAATCATGGTTTCTTTCTTATTTTCATTCAACACAGATTTTCATCAAGAGCCTTCTGAGTGTCAAGCACAGTTGAGGAACTAGGCAAACTGTGTGAACACGTGTCCCCGACCGTATGGCTCTACAATTCCCACTGGTGAAAGCTCATCAGAAAGCAGGACTTAAACTTCTAAAAAGAAGTGATTTCCAGATGCAAAAATCAATCAACTAGGAGGCCGTTGCAGGACTCAACTAGGACTGAGGATGGGGATGAAGGAGCAGGAAAAGATGGGAGACATGCCACAGAGCCAGAACTGAGAGACTTGGCAATTGATGGTACACACGAAGCAAGTTATATGGGGGTCTCAGAAACAGTCACATGCCCTCTGAGGTTTGGAGCATAACTATCACTCCCATCTACTGCCAGAAAGTGAATTGCATTGAAGGACAGCTACCATTTAACAGTAAAGAAAACTGCACCAAACACAGATAAGAGCAGAGGGCTCAGAGGCTCCCGGCAGGGAAATGCCTGTTAAGATTTATAGACATATATAAGAACTAGACCATGTATATACAATTTTATTATGTGTATATACATGCCTGCATGTATCTGTATATAAATATATAATATATACATAAATACACACTCATATATACACACTATACCTATATATAAATATTACAGTGCTCCTATATGTATATGATTTTAACCTAGATTTGCAGTTAGTGAAAAAATATGAAGATATTCCCACTAATATGTGCCAGGGCTGCCCAATCAAGTTATATATAAAGGTGGTTATTATTTTCTTCATGCTCACATTTTTTATATGCTAAGATAAAACATCTATAACAAATTAAAAAATGAGGCCTGCTTGGGAACCTACCTCAAGTCTCTGGCACAGCACGGAAAGTGTTTTCATAAAAGTAGGAGCGAGACGCACCTTCTCTAGGGAGGAGGCCCAAAGGGCAACTCCAATGATCCAGTTCTTATTCCAGCCACAGGCAAAAGGCCAAGACGCTACTGCATGGTTTCCTTTTCAAAGTAAAATTATAACTTCCCACATTTTGAGTTTGCTCATACAATCAAAATACAATTTCTGAATCAAAGCAAACAATTTAATCACATGCATAAAATCAGTGGGATTACAGGGCGGATGTATTAAAATATGATGCTATCAGGATCAATACTTTAAATTGCATAATTTTGTTTGTAGTCAAATTAATATAATGCAGCTATCACACTGAATAGGTACTCTCAATATGATAAGAAATACATCATCATGAGTGATCCATAAGTGCAGGGAGCTTATAACCACAGGATCATTTGGTGAAAATTGAAAATAGTTAATGATATGATAGAGTCTCAGCAAAGAACATTAGAAGAACCAGCAACAAATATTATCTGCTCAAACACTGTATTTTAATCTGTCTACCCTAGCATTATGTACAGTTAAAAAGTTAAATTTCACATTGAGGTATTATGCATCATTATAATAATGTTCAGTCAGCATCACAGTGACCAGCACTTTTTATATATGAATTGCAAGGTAATCAATTCGGGAGGATGCATTGAACTGAACACATGTAATACAGAACTAAAAGTCTGGAAGGCTATTCATAAAATTGTATAATTTATGTGACAAATGAGATTTATATATTCTCAATGTATCATATCACCATGAGTTCTCCTGAGCAAATGTTTTAAAATGTATAGCAATAGAAAAATCATTCTTTCTAATAATTTTCTCATAGAACACCCCAATTTAGTCTAGAAAAGCTTGATGAAATTGACCAAAGCTAGATTATAAAAGTATAAATTTGAGCATTGCCTGCCACATAGTTTAATGTCCCTTCAATAAGTGCCATGGAAAGTTCCCCTTGAACAATATAACATCGTTTTCTTTTCTTAACATTCTGATTACAAGAGAGCTCAGTAAATCCAAACTTACATTCAACCTCAGCAACAATTTTGATTTAGTTTAGCATACATTAAATACACACGTATTAAGAATAACATTATATAGGCATGAATCCAGAGACACACACACGTGCATACATATTTCCCTGATAAATCATGTGTCAGGCCACTTGTCACACCCTTGAGAGAAAGTGCCAGTAAAAGGAAATAATATCTTTAGAGAAAGGGCAAAGGTATGAATAAATTAATGAACATTTAGATGAAAAAACAATCATCATATATCAGAGAAAGTGCAAATGCAAGCATAACTCATAGTCTGATTATAATAGCTACACATCGCTTGGTACTCTGTAAAACAAAAGTATTTTCATTTCATTAGAGACTCACCATGGAATTATGCATTATCATTTTTCCCACTTTAAAGAAAAATTACACTGTTTACTAAAGAAAGTTCAGTTTAAGTGGTGAGAACAAGATTTGGAACTGGGTTTCATATTAAAACTGTGACTTGATTTCTTCATTTGCAAAATGAAAAAAATATTAGCTATGTTTCATGGCTGGTGAGGAATAAATGGCTTGGAAGACACAGAATACCTGGAACAGCAGCTCAGCAACAACAGCACTTGCATGTCACTTGCTATTATTCTATCAAAAAGCAACAGCAGCAGGTAGCTCATGTGTCCTTCTGCTCTACTGGTGTCCTACTCCCAAGGAACACACATTCAATTTTTTTGACAGAAGAAATAATAATAACAATTATTACAATATTAACTAGTATTTATTTGGCATTTTACAATTAATAAAAACAAAACCCCATCATTAAAAACTTGTTGATGTGATTTACCAATTGTATTGGACAACATAGCTCATGTTCAAATAGGGAATATGTGTCCATTTACTTGATACGGAAATAGGCCTCTCAAATTTGTTTCATTTTATGTCATTATTCTGCAAGCTTCATAGAGCAAATAAAATTTCCCAATTGACTTATAGGAATATTATTGCCAAACTGACGTCCAACATAATACATATATGCTATATAGTACCCTATATTAATTCTGATTTTATTTTCCCTTTGTGTTAGAATCTCAAATTTTGATGTCTGTCTCATAAGTAAAATGTGTGTATCTTGTTAAGCATTTTCAAATTTTCTCATTTTAAGATTGGAATATCAAATACTCCATCAACAAATATCATCTGTTGTCTCCCCTGTCTCAGTCTTTTGTAAATTCTGTCCCAGTGTTTCTGTAGAGTTCTTACAGATAAAACCATTGAATGGAAAATGCTCATGTAGAGAGACCTGGCTGCTTTTCCATGAAACAGGAATCAATGCTAAGGGTGGGGCTGTTTGGGTGTGGAGGTTCCATTCCTCCAAACAGAAGAGCAAACAAGTGTAGGGAACCCTTCTCTAAAGGAAGAACTATCTGCCCTGTAGACTTTTGGGGTTGGGAGAACCATTTATGTTATCATAAGTAATTTTTGAGATATCTACTCATCAATCAACTAATTGGTTTTATGGTAATTGGTAAACCTATATAATTGTTCTATTCATCAACATGTAGGTCTCCAACTCGATGCTTCTCTTCCTGAAGCACAGCAGTTTATCCACCTGCCTTGTACCTCTGATCCAAGAAAGCCACCTAAGGCAAATCTGAGCTGGGACAGAGGCTAGAATTCTTGCACCACCTCTCTGTGAAGGGAGAGCTACTCATCAAGCTGCATTTAGGCAGCATCCTCTCTTAGCCTGGACAGAGAATGATATGCATTATTGAATTGCAGTGGTGACCTGACTTCACAAAAAATAAACACTACAGACTGCCAGGAACACAGGGCTGGGCACAGTTAGTGCGCCATAGAAGCCTGAGTATTCAGAAGCATTATAAAAAGATAAGAACGACTAATATGCACTCCTACGATTTGTAAGTATTTTAATAGAGCTTCGTTGGCAATTAAAATATACACGTGAGCAATATTAAATAGCAGCCATTTCTGCACTGGTTTTCCTGTCAATGGTAACGAAAAGCCTACCAAAGAGCCATAAGGAAATGGCCAACCTCCTTTCAGAATGACAGAAGAATAATAGGGGAATGATTCGAGTGAAGAAAAAAAGTGAGCAAAGAGATGCATGAAAACAAACAGGATAGCTTTCTGAAATCACTAAAGTAATTTTGAGTTGAAAAATTCAGAATGATTCAAGCCTGTGCTTTGCAATCATTCAAATGGCTGTATCATTTCCTTAAGAAGGCTGCATAGCTCATGGACTAATAAGGATCTAACTTTGTGTTCAGGCATAAAGACATTTATTCCTGTTTTTCCCACCATAAGATGAAGAAAGTAACTATAATACTTGTTGCATGCTAAATACTAATGAAAGAATAATTATTGTTACTACTTTTATATGTAGGTGATTTGAGATTTTTCTCTTAACTTGCAGATGTGTATATCTTCGTGTTGCTTCCGTCTTTCCTCAAGCTTTATTTTCGTAGTACTCAAAAATGCTAAGAGAGTCAATCTGCACATAGTCATTAGAATCTCTCTCAGATCACATGCCTTAGATTGCTCCACACCAAGAACAACCATGTGGAGTGGAAAGAGATCTTCCTTAAGTGTAAAAAGATACCAGATTGATACTTAAGATCTCGGTTATATCAGGCAAGACGCCGAACCTTCTGTGAGTCACAGATCCTCTCTTCTCTGTAATCAGGTCACTGTGACATTCAGGTCATGTCATGTCATGTAAGCAAAAACATTCTTACAAATATAAAGGATTATTATGCAGACTCCAGTTCCAATTGAGGCAAATATCAATAGGCTGGGAACATGTACCAATATAATCCAATCCATTTAAGAATCCGTTAGTCAGAGAAACTCTATCTTAAAAGTTAAATAGCTCCATAGAGGCGCATTTCTCCCCATGAGGCAAACCTAGATTTTTCTTCTTCAGTGTTTTGATAGAAAATTAAGGTAAAAATCTCATACTACGCAGTAAGACAGTACAGGGAATGCACTTTTCTCATATTTTATGCACATTCTTCATGAATTATGAAATATCTGAGAGCAAAACACAAAGACAACTTAAAGCATCATTGAAATTCCCTAGTAATCAGGGCTCTTTCTACAGAGTCTCATGCAGCCCTTGATATTCAGAAAAATAGGGAAGTTTACTTCACCTAATGGGAATTTTGAAAGGAAATGATGACTCTGATTCCTTTGAAGAAAGAGCCCTATTCGTTTTGGTTGAATTCCAAACAAAATGGATGTTCTTGTGTTATAAGTGATGTTACCTTTCCTAACACTCTATATTGATGTTACAACTCTCTAGCAATGGGGTACATGTAACGAAATAAAAGACAACAAACTCAGATCAGAAAAGCTGAGCCTGTTCCCACTGCCTCCACACTCTTCTGCTGTAGCCCAGAGGCATGGGAGTCTTCAGCTGTAAAATGTGGGTAATCACATTTGCTTGCCTGCTTCAGGTATTTTTAAATAATCTAACTGAATAAAGCTTCTCAGAGAATACTACGTAAAATAAAGTTCCTCTGTAATGTAATGACTTCTGATGTCATCACTACTGTGGGAATTACTACATTCCCTCATTCTCTTTTCTATTCTCTTCCTTTATTTTCGGGTTCAGTAAAAAATTACCGGAACATTCACATGCTTCCTATCTTCCCTTTTTGGAAGTTAAATGTTATAAGCTTGTGAATTTACTTCTGTGACTGAGCATTCCAGGAAAGTAAAATAAAGCTGTGTGTGATTCACGGGGGTTTGCAACTTATTTTCATCATACCACTTGCTAACTAGAGGATCTGATTATGGGTCTTGCTGTGTTACAACGCCAGATACCACTGAAGCCTTGCCCACTGCAGGTTATTGAAATCTAGGTTTGTATTTAGAGAGGAGAAAAATGTGTTCATTGCTTTATTTGACCTCAACTGGTCTAGTTTGATGATTTTTTAAAAAAGATAATCTATATGCCTTTAAGAGGATTCAAAAAAAATGGTAACTGTCAGTTTACGTGTATTGTAACCGGATGGAGATGATGTTTCTCATTTACTTGGGCCACAGGATAACTAGGCAGTTATCCCACCTGTGACTTAAACTATGTGCAGGAAAAATAGGTTAAGATTACATTTTTAGCAATTCATAGAAAACAAAAAAAGATACTTGAGATACTTTGTCCACAGTATTTATTTAAAATATAATTAGCCATATACAACGTTATCTCTCCTGTATGTAAGCTTTCATAAGAATGATTCACTATTTTTAGATATAATATTGTTTTTAACTTCTGGGTTTGGCAATCAAACCTGTTTAGAAAATATTCCTCGGTTTGATGAAACCATATGTATTTTGTCACCTCTATAATTTTCTCCATCAGATTCATTGTCTTTTTCATAATATCTTACGTTAATTTGAGAAGTGCACTGTGTACCTTCTGTGACTAATATTTTGTTTTGATAATTTATTCTGACTTTGCCTCTGATGATCCCATCTAGCAACCATTTGGGAAATCCAGTAATTAATTTTATTTCACAATTTCCAGTTCTCATTCCATCACTGTGTCTGTGAAATGCATTTTTGCCACTCTGTCCACTAAATTTATTTTAAGTGATGTCTTGATAGAGCATGAATATACTGGTGTCAAACTGAAGCTACTGGATACTTTATGCAGCAATCATAACAATTGCTGGTTCCTGTCAGATCTGTTTAAGCCTAGGTTCTTATTAGGTTTAATCCAGATGTCTAAAGTCTTTAATTGCCTAATTCTTGTGCTTGTGTTTTCCAATGTTGAAACTCTTGGAATTAAATACAATTAATTATTTTTTCCAAATTTTAGTTTTGTGATGACTTAGTTTTTAAAATGTATTACATTTACAATTACATTCTACAAGTATGACTTTGAAAAAAAAATCAAAGTAGTTCATTAAGTTTTCTTACTTTTAAGCTACATAACCTTAGTTTCCTCACTCACTGGTAAAATGGGGCACTTAAGGCAACGGAGGATTCCATAGAATAACGCATATAGACTCACTCGCAATGTACCTGATCCATAGTGAAGGCTCAGTTAGTCTTAGCCCTTGTGGTATATGAGCCCAGTACACACAGCAAAGACGGGCATTTGTCCACTCAAACACACATCCATCTCCTACTACACATAGCCTTTAGGAATAATAGCAATAATCACAGCACCGACATATAAACAAATAATTCTCTATGATTAGAATTAATACAATGCAATATGGATACAACAGAAGTGAAATGAGTTGAAAAATTTAGCCAGTGCTGTGGTGGTGGCAGTATGTGCACATGTGTCTCATGGAGTGGTGGGTAGGGGAGAAAAAGAAAGCTTGCAGAGGTTGAAGATAAATGAGGCTTGAGAGAATAAAAGGAAGGCTTAATACTGAACTTTGAGAGATAAATACTCTTAGCAAGAGAAGAAAGACGAAAGAGCATTCTAAGCAGAGAATAGAGCACAAATCTAAGTGCACACATACACACCCATGCATGAACTTACACACAAGCATGGACACACACATATACAAACATGGACACACACATATACAGGCATGGACACACACATACATTCACACAAACATCCATGCACCCACGCATGCACACATACTTGCACATACACAAATAAACATCCACACGCACACACACACATACACACACACTCTCTCTCTCTCACACACATATATGTAAGGAAATGGGGAAAAACAATTGATGCCTATATATATGTTTGGACAAAGTAGTTTAATTCATTATCTGCCTATAACATCTAATGGTATCTAGATAAGCCAAGAAAGACGGCTAGAGATCTCAACAAGAATATAGATGAAATACACAAGTTTTTCTTGGGTACATATCAATTTGAAATAATACTTTTTGTTATTTGGTTGGGAGGTAGATAGTGGATGAAAGTCTGAATGATATGCAGAGTTTTAATTTAATGTGAAAAATGATTAAGTCCCTGAGACCTCTAAGCTAACATGTGGTTCCGGGTAGAAAAATTGTGTAATTAAAGAAGAATATTTTTCTTGTTTAAAGAAATAGAATGGTTTTTAAATAGAGTAGTCCCAATTAAAATATTTTGGGAATAAAAGAAAGTTCTATTAATAATTACCCCATGGAAACAGTCTCAAACAAAGCAGTCTTTGAATTTCAAAGGAATTAGTTGATGAGGTCTGTGTTTGTGTGTGCGAACACACCCAACAGAAGGAATCTCATAACGAAAGTGACAATTTCTGCGTACACATTTCTAACCGCTGAAATAACTGCTGACATCATGGAATTACTTGGAATAACACTGCTGGAACTTGTCACTCAAAGACAAAAGCTAATAAGAGTAATAATTAGTATTTTAATGTACTCAGAGGAAATGACCAGGTATATAGCCTATATTTAAGAAACAATCAGTATCTCCAAGTGAAATAATGTCATTGTAATAGAATGTGGCCACGGGGTAATGGGCTGTTACTGCCACACAAATGCTAATGTAAAGCCAAGACATTTCTGGGGAATGAAAGTAAAAGCAATCAAAGAATTTCTTTCAAAAGTAAGCGAAGCTGAATGCACTGCCATGTTTATGACACTTAGGTTTTTATCCTTTTTGAAGTCAAGCTTCTCTGCAGTTTATTCTCTCCCATTTTAAATTTTGCATACATTTATAAGTTGATGAACAACACAAATCAAGGTAATTTTAGATTTCAACATTTTCTACCTGAAAAGGTGGGATAAATGTGACTTATTCGACATTTTTGAAGATATGTAATCAATATGCAAAATGCTGCACATGTTTAATATACACACTGGGAGGCATTTGAAATATGCATACAACCATGACACAATCACCCCACTCGAGGATATAAACAACTATTAGCTGTCAGTGTTTTATCCTGCACAGACCTTTTCTTGTGTGTGGTAAGAACACTGACCTCGAGATTTATTCTCTTCACCAGTTATTCAGCATATAATGCAGTGATGGTGACTCTAGGCACAGTGTAGACCAGCAGTTCTCTAGAACTTACTCAGTTTGCATGATTGAAACTTCATACCTCTTGAAAGGTCTCCTCATTTTTCCTTCCCCTGGCTCCTGGTAACCACAATTCTACTCTCTGCTTATATGTGTGTGGCTGTCTTAGATACTTCATACAAGTGGGATCAAAAAGCACAGACAACAAAAGAAAAAGAGACATGTGAGACTCCCTCAAACTAAAAACCTTCTGCACAGCAAAGGAAACAATCAATCCAGTGAAAAGGCAAACTACAGAATGGGAGAAAAGATTTGCAGACCATGTATCTGGTAAGGGGTTAATATCTGAGATATACATGAAGCTTCTACAAATCAAATGCAAAAAAAAAAAAAAGAGAGAGAAAAAAGAAAAAAAGAAATCCCAAAATTCAATTAAGAAATGGGTAAAAGACTTGAATAGACATTTCTCTAAAGAGATACAATTGTCCAATAAGCACATGAAAAGGTGCTCAACATGTCTGCGAACCAAGAAAATGCAGATCAAAAAACAGGGAGCTATCACCTTACGTCTTTGAGGATGACTAATTTTTTTTAAAAAAAGAACAAGTGTTGGGGAGGATGTGGAGAAATTAGAACCCTTTTGCACCGTCCATTGAACATGAAACAGTGCAGCCATTATGGAAAACAATATGGAAGTTCCTCAAAAAATTAAAAATTGAATTACCACATGATTCAGAAATGTCAGTTCTCGGTATATATCCAACAGAATTCAAATCAGGATCTTGTAGAGATATGAGTACCCCAGTGTTCATTGTTGCCTTATTCACAATTGTTAAGACATGAAAGCAACCTAAATATCCATTGACAGATTAACATATAAAGAAAATGTGACATATACACACATATGTATATGTATGTGTGTATATGTGTGTATATATATATAATACATATATAATTACAGCTTTTTCCACTTTTTAAAAGATGCAATCCTGCATATGCAATAGCATGGATGAGCCTGGAGGGCATTGCGCTAACTGAAATAAGCTAGTCACAGAAGCAGGGATATTTTTAGTTTCTTTGGTTTTGCTTTGAGTTGTTTTTGTTTATTTATACAAATTTATGGGGTACATGAAAATTTTGTTACATGTCTATCACATATAGTGACCAAGTTAACATACTCGGGATGTCCACCTTAAACCACTGATGGCAGAGCAAAAAGAAGATAACTTGGGAGAAATTGCTGCAGGCGCTTGCACCTCACTCTCTCATGTGTAGCTTTCCTTCCCACTCATTCTAAGCTCCTTTCCCTTCACTCTGCGTTTCGTGACCCTCATGCCCCATAACCTAACTGGAGAGACAGTTCTGTTTTAAACATAGGGGCTGACTCTGCTATATGGAAGTACAGGCTTAATGTACTTTTGCCAAATCTTACGACTCTATGACCTTTATGTTATTAGTGCCAGCTGACAGATAAGAAAAACGAGATTTAGAGTGTTTATTTAACTTGCCTCAAAATCTGAGCACTTATCCAGTGCCGGCTTAGTACTCACCCTTGAGTGTAAGTTTGTGCTCTCTACATGCTGAATATGACAGTAAGGAAATCAAATTGCTTGGCTATCTTCAATTGACCACATTTATGTTTGTATCCACGCATTCCTAGTAGACTAAGAACAGGGAAAAAAATTAAATCCATGTTCTGGCAATGCCCTTGTCCTCAGGTGTGAAGCAGGATCTATCAGCTAGAATAATTAAAACAAAGAAAACAGGTATACTAGCAAAGTTTTCGTTGCCATGCAATATAATTGAAAACCTTAGAATGTATCTGCTTTATTTTTCACAGGTATTTTTGTAATCCAAATGAATTTAAGGACTAATATTTACTTCATTACTCATGTTTCAAGCAGAAAGACCAGAATGGTTTTCATTTTATCTTAACCCTAAGGCCAGAAGAGCACTCCAAGACACACAAAGCCCAGCGGCTACTCAAGGTCCTTTCCTCGACTTCAAAGCTGTCTGGATGAAGAGAAAAGCTGGACAGAAACTCTTTTCTTTGCAGAAACCTCTTCAGCAAGTCAAAATAAAGTGCACTTAAGATGAACTTAATATTTTTCAAAATATTCTAAAATTTTCCACCAAGTTTCCTGGGAACACTTTTTCAAACAAGGCTTTATTTATCAATGAAAATACAGCCTACATTTTCTTTGAGGAGCTTGTGTCTCAGAAAGATTGAATAGATAAGTCTTTAGGAATTCCCAGCTTCTGGAAATGTTTACTCTGATTTAGTGAAAAACATCCATTGAGTAGGTTTTAATTATGTGTAGATCTAAACAGAATGTGTTTTACTCCACTGTTATTTTCCTCCAAAGGATTTCATTAAAGATCGAAAATCAGCTCCTGCTTAAACCCCTGGAAAATTTTTACTGTAATCTATAGGTACAGCGTGTTTAAATTCTTAGTTTACTTGCCGTTTACTATTTTAATCTTTCTCTTCCTCAAGCAACTGCTTGAAACACAATGAAAAATGTCAAATCCAATATTCATTCATGAGTTTCAAAAGTATGTTGACTAAAACATAGAATTTTAACAATCACATAATAAACTTTGTATTGCAAAATGCATGTTATATATTTAAGCCAGCTACAATCAAAAGAAGAGTAGTGGGATTTTTTTTGTATGAGTCAAATATTCTTCAGTCTTTTTTGACAAAGGTATACAAAGTCGATTTTCCATCACTACAACTTATCCCATAAGGAAATTCACTTTCATCCCATGAATACAGAGCTCATTTAAGTGTTTTCAAAGCAGCAGTATGGTCACTTAATATTCTACATGCTGAGCCAATATCATTATGTGAAAAGATATGTTCCATGCACTTAGTACTTTTGTTAACTTCAATGAAAATTATGTCAACAAATGTGCCGGCTTTTCTTATAGCCACAAGAAAGTAAGGTAGTATAAGCCCAATTGTTGACCTGAATATGGAAGAACACAATGACTTCGCTGTAGTTATTTGATGACATACCATGCAAAGCAGGGGAGTTAACGCATAATCTTCTCTCAGCCAAATTCAGGGAGCTTCTGGTGTTTTCTGAGTGTCTTGTGGTAAGATCTCAAGCACCTATTGGCCTTTTATTGCCTGAGCCATCCTGTGCCTTCCTGTGCTATTTCACAAACTCCAGACTGTTCTGCCTACCACCTTTTCATCAAAATCTCTCATTTGGAACCCCTTTCTTTAAAACTGAGAATGTTACTTGGCATGGGTTTGGCAATATACGTTGACCAGAGCCCAGGTGTATAAAAGTCAAGCTGGCATGACTTAAAATCCTAACTCTACTACTTTTACCATTTGGGGGTATATTATCTACGCTCCTCATGCCTCAGTTTCCTTACCCTTAAAATGAGATCAGCCCAAAAGTACTGTTGTGAAGAACTGCAGATTATAGCTCAATACTGCCCAGAGAACCTTCATCAGAATAATCACGATATGCGTTTCACATCCACAACCTAGTACTTCATGTGTTCATAAAGGTTGATTAACCATCCCCAAACCACACAGCTAGTAATTCCTATAATAGTAAACTGACACATGATGATTTATCAAAACTGCACTAATTATTATTATTAGAGATGCATTATGATATTGAAAATTAATTATAACTTAATAGGTTACCTTTCTCCACTAAGATTTTGCATTTAACAAAGAGGTGGCTAATGGTTAAAATATCTGTTTCAGTCCGTTTGGTTTATGACTGATCCTGCCTGTTCCAATTCCAAAGCCAGTGTAATTTCTCCTTCCAATCTTCTAACCAAGATTGCTCAAGTTGTTTAGATCAGAATTTTAAAACATTAATGACCATTTTAATATTTGTTTTTCAGTTAGAGTTTGACAATATTTAGTCATAAGCTTTATCCCATCAAACCAGTATATTAATCTACTTTTTCATTTAACCTACATTACGTGTCTATAATGGGCAACACTCTGCTAAAAGCTAACAAGGTAGAGATACAAACATGGCTTAGTCATACATTTTACTGCTGAACATCTCAACTCAGCTGTAGAAATTAACATTTAAGGCCAGGTGCAGTGGCTAATGCCTGTAATCCCAGCACTTTAGGAGGCTGAGGCAGGAGGATCTCTTGAGCCCAGGAATTCAAGAGCAGTCTGGGCGACATGGCAATCTCATCTTTACAGAAAATTTACACAATTAGCTGGGCACAGTGGTGATGCCTGTAGTCCCAACTACTCAGGAGGCTGAGGTGGGAGGATCGCTTAAATCCAGAATGTGGAGGCTTCAGTGACATGTTTGCCCTCTGCACTCCACCTTGGATGGCAGAGTGCGACCCTGTCTCCAAAAAAAAAAAAAAAAAAAAAAAAAAAAAAGAAAAAGAAAAAAGAAACTCACATTTATGCAGCTGTTTCACACCCAGTTAATGGCTTAAAGAACAGCAAGAAGCAGTCACTGATGGCTTTACCTTGGGGACAAGGGGCTGGTCAGAGTGGTACAAAGTTTACTTTAAATGGGTCCTTATAGGTAATGCCACCATTGCCCTGTATAGAGGCCTTCTGATGTAGAAAGAAAACACACACAAAAATTTTGCTTACAAACATATTGGACAGCTTGTCTTTCCATGCTCCCATGATGAATTGCCTGTCCTTCTCTAAGGCACTGATCACAAGGACTTATACCTGTGCATGTCCTGCCTATCCCAGAGATACCCAGGCACTGAAGAGCTACATTCTGGGAAACTCAGTTCTGCAAAGGCCCTGAATCAGTCCTGAGAAATCTGACAGTACAAGAAGAGTCTTGTTTACACCAATGGGATTGTGAAACAGACAAAGTGCTTCTAATTTGCAGCCTCACCTCAACCCTATGCCACAGCACCCAAATGAATTCAAGCTTGGTAAAGAAAGGAACCATGAGGTTGCTATTTCCTTTCTTTTTCCTACATTTCTCACTGCCAGCATCTACCAAGATTCGACACATTAGAGATAATTGATGGCTGTGAAAGAATAACACTTATCTGTAAAATAATTGACAATAACTGAACTTGTATGTTTGGAGGAACATTTATGGTTTCAGACAATGACTTAGGACCTGTCTTTTTGCTAGATTCTCATCACAGAAGAATCAAGAAGCTACTGCCTCTGACAATGGATTACCAGAAGATTGCAGTTTCTGTGTAAAGAGGAGACATCATAAGCCATTACAAATTAGATAGATGACAAATACATACATACATAGAACAAACTATGACTTGATCGTGGTAGTTTTATATTGCTAAGAGGTCACAGAATAATCCACTTAATGCACGCCAACTAATGCCAATGGCAACATTGTATTACAACCTTGTGTCCTTGTATCTTGGCTTAATTGGAACCATTGGACTCTAAGAAATATAAGCACAGGTCATTCCAGAGTCAAGTGCAGCCTACTGTGAGGTTAATGTGGAATGGGCAGGGAAAGAAAGAGAAATCAGGTAAGTGAAGAAATTCTGGGAAAAAAGAAAATCAAGATGATTTCTCTAGAAGAGAGTCTAATGAACTTTCAGTGAACTTCCTTATGTTACCCAAAAATTATTTGCTGCCTGAAGAAAAAGAGTAGCTAATCAACGAGACATTTAGAGGCCCTTCATTTTAAGGGCTGCACAAAGCAGTTGGTGAATAACAGGATGATCTGCCCTTTACTTCAACTCCAACCATGCGAAGTCAAAGTGGGAGGGATGTTTTTTCCATTTTACCTATGCCTTAGGAAAAAAGAAACTGCAAAAACTTCATTAAATCATCCGTTATTCAATGGACAAAGAATCTAGAATCTGAAAAATACAACTATTGGCAGATGTCCTTTCATTTTCCACACCTGACAAAAAGAGAGGGAGAATTACAAGAGCAGATTGTAGGTTTGACTGGGAAATTAGTGCTCCACTGAGAGTCTTTACTTTGGTTCACATCTTCTTTCTAGTGCTTCAGCAATTACTGCAATACCTTACAATTAGCATCCTTATTCTTATGAATAAAACAATGACAAAGGACAAAACTGCTGTCATGTACTGAATATCTACAAATATCCATATGCAGTATGGAGTACTTTCTATGTGCCAAGCATTTTACACTATCATCTCAGAGTTTTGTCAAGATGCTGCTCATTGCATGGTACTTTTTTTTTTTTAATGTCAGAAGAAAATGGGTCTCCAAGGGTTTAAGGAACTCTTACAAAATGTCATGCCAAGGTTTGCCTGACTCCACAGCCACCTGGTGATACTCTTTCTTTCGCATTGGAAAGGTCATGGAATGATGGTGCTCTGATTTTTGTTCATACTTCAATGAAATGGTCAATAAATATTTACTAGACATTCAGAAACAATGCCTGTACCTGGCCTTGGGGTTCTAGTCCAATCCCTACAACTCTAGGGAGATGATTGCAGCAGCTGCCCTTCAGGGACCAGCATCTCCCACCCCCTCCCCAGACACTCACAGACAAAGCACAATGTGTGCCACATCCAGAAGGGGCAAGGATGAGGAGGAAGCAGCTGACACAAGCAGACACACTCCCCTGAAAGCTGGGACCTTCGAGATTTAAAATGCTTGTCTGGGAGAAAAAGTGAGGGGAACTCCAAATTCCCACTGCACACATAGTCACTTTCAGAAGGAGCTTCCTCCAAGCAATGCCAGATGTTACCTTACAATCAAACCAGAACCAACCAAAGCTTCCATCTACCCTTCTCTTCAGGAACCTTTTGTGTCCTGCTCACTGAACTGGCATGTATCTCTGCTTTCCTGGTATTTTAATTACACCCACGTACATCAGCAAACATGCATGGAACGCCCTGAGTGTGGAGGGTTTGGGAGGTGAGGGGCTGGGATTTGGATAGGGACATTAGCCAGTAACGGAAGCTTGTGATTCTAGTTCTTCCTGAGATGTTCAGTCCTTAGGGCACATCAGGAGATGGACAGATTCTTAGGGAGATGCAATGCCTGAGTGGTGTGCTACAGTGGCAAGGAGCTTGACACATGACTGCAAGATACGGTGGACATTGACATCTGCTAAGAGCATCAGGAAGACTTTGGAGAAGATGTGCTGTGGCCAGGGAAAAAATTAGAAATTGTTCATGTAAACAAGTAAGGGGACTTCTCTAGGCAGAAGGAACTGTGTGAGCTAAAACATGGAGGCATGAGGTATGCAAGGTTTTATGGAAATGATCGGTTGTCTGCTTATAGTTAAAATTATTACTAGCTTTAATGATTTCCATTTAATTGTTAAGAAATTAAAGTGGAGAGAGATTACTGATTGGACCAACTCTTAGAACCGTTAAAAAGTGGACCCAGAGAAGTGAGACATTCATCCTCAGGGTCAGTCATCTCAAACCCTGTGATAAAAGCAGGTGCATGTGTGTGAGGGTGTGTGAGAATTGCTAGATATCAGAAAGCTCAGAACTAGCTCAAGCACTCTAAGTTTAGTTCCCTTGATTCTAAAAGCTCTTGTCTGATTTCATCAAGGAAATTCCTGGCCTGCCCTGGGCACCATTTCTGATTTAAAATAAATGGACTGACCTTCATCACTTCAGTAGCTTACACGAGAACATCTTAGGTGGAAAGTATATACCACTTTCTGATTCTAACTTGGATTTAAATCTGTATTTGAGTTTTCATGTATTCCTCATTCTGAGAGTAAAATTGATACCCACAGTATTAGTCCATTCTCATACTGCTATAAAAAAATCTATGTGAGACTGGGTAATTTATAAAGAAAAGGGGATTAATTGACTCACAATTCCACAGGCTGTACAGGAGCATGGCTGGGAGGCTTCAGGAAACTTACAACCGTGGCAGAAGGGCGAATGGGAAGCTAGCATGTCTTCATGTGGCAGCAGAAGACAATGGTGAAGGAGGAAGTGCTACATATTTTCAGACAACCAGCTCTCATGAGAACTCACTGTCATGAGAACAGCAAGAGGAAAATCTGCCCCCATGATCCAATCGACTCTCACTAGGACCCTCCCTCAGCATTGGGGATTACAATTCAACATGAGATTTGGGTGGGGACGCAGAGCCAAACCATATCACCCACTAACTGTTGCTGTTAAGTAGATAAGTTATTATGATAAATTGTGATATTCCAAATGGAGCACATGATTTTTCAAAGCAAGGACTTTTTCTGCTGATACTGTATCTCTGCAGCAGAGTGGACAACACTACGTGAGTGTTGCCTGCACAGCAAGCGCTGGATCAATATCTAGTGGAAGGAGGGTGGCTCTTCAAACCTATTTAAATAAACTCCTGACTTACATTGACTTCTCTTCGTTATCTTAGGATACGATCCCATGGAAGGATAGATCAGCTGACTAAAATGGAAACGTCCAATCAATTGCAAGTTGGCTACGTTGGCTAGCTCTGCACTCTAGTGAAGGTTGTAAATAACAAACAGTACATGTCACTTGGATTGGTGTTCAGTAAAAAACTCCGAAGCACCCCTCCGACACCAATACACCACCCACCTCCTTTATTCCATAGTGGCCCCTGACTAGTCTTCACTATCTTAGCACCTTGAAGAGTCTGTCACAGGACCCAATTTTTATAAAAATAGATCCGGGATGCAATATCTTACGTGGCCAGTAGGTGCCACCATTAGCAACATAATTTTAATATTGGTCTCCTAGAGATGTTCAAATGAATTCCTTTTGTTTCTTGTTACATAATTGAAATAAAACAATGTCGAAGTTTTTAAACACCTAATTCATACAGATAAAACAAGGATGTGTTATGTCAGGGTTAAATCTGTAATTTTAGAAGACAATACATATTTGAATGTGGTAAGGAGAAGGAAGAAAACAATGTTTAGAAGGTGGGACATCAATTATCTACCGAATATCATTTATGTGCTATATGTTACATATCGGGAACAGAAAAACAGGTAAGATTTACTTGATGGCAAGAATGCATCATCTGTAGGAAGATATAAGTTAGGAGAGAGATAAGCAATATAGGTGTAAGTCCTAACAATATTATGAAAAAAGGCAAAGAGGATTGAGCAGGTACATGCCCATGTATTCACGGCAACTTTTACATAGGCAGTGAAGTTCGAGCTGAGTTGTAAGGGATCGACACACGAAGATAAGGGTGAGCTTTCTGAAAACAAGCAATAGAAGGGAAGAACGAAGTAATATGAGTTCAAAAAGAATGAGAACAACGTGGTCTGGGATAAAGAATGGCAGAGGAAGTAGCTAGGTAGTGAAAAAGAAGTCTTAAAAAGAAAAAAAAGGCCAGGCGCGGTGGCTCACGCGTGTAATCCCAGCACTTTGGGAGGCCGAGGCGGGAGGATCACGAGGTCAGGAGATCGAGACCATCCTGGCTAACACGGCGAAACCCCGTCTCTACTAAAAATACAAAAAAATTAGCCGGGCGTGGTGGCGGCGCCTGTGGTCCCAGCTACTCGGGAAGCTGAGGAAGGAGAATGGTAGGAACCCGGGAGGCGGAGCTTGCAGTGAGCCGAGATCGCGCCACTACACTCCAGCCTGGGCGACAGAGCGAGACTCCGTCTCAAAAAAAAAAAAAAAGAAAAAGAAAAAAAAGAAAAAGAAAAAGAAAAAAAAAACACAGTATTAGGGGAACAAATGATGACATTTCTCACATAACAAACAAAAGCATTTGTTCACTGCCCTATAGATATTAGAAACCTGGGAATCATTTATTATTAAGGCGGCAACTCTAGACGCAGTGAGCAAGATGGACCCGAGAAGGTTCGAAATGAAGTCAAGGACAATCAATAGGTATTTATCAGCGTCAGAGAGGAGATAAAGGATTGAATTGCAACAGTGGCAGTGGGGATACTAAGGAGAGGTTACAATAGAAACATCTTTGGAGATTAGGTTTAGAAAGAGTAGAGCCAGGTTGACCATGAGAATCAATGCAAAGAGGTAATATTCCAGAAAGATTCTGAGGTTAGTAATTTAGAAAGTTGAGCATATAATTTTACCATTAGCAAAAATTAAGAGACAAGAGGTAAAGCTAGTTATTTTGGAGCTAAAGGGAGAGACGGTGAATTCTTATGTATGTTGAATTTGAGATGCCTGTGTAACATTGAGGTACACAAATCCAGTGGGCAGTCAGCAGTCTGAGGGTGGTTAAGCTAGCACACAGATTTTGGAATTATCCTAACACAAATTTTCTCATCTGTATTTTGCATATGAGTAACCTGAATTGCTCAAGTGATGAAATGACAATAAACATCGGTGAGTTTGCACGTAACATTTTTCTTCTATGTGCCACAATGATTGTGGTCAGTATATTTTAGTTCAACATTTATCAAATCTCTCTCAGGTGGTAGACATCATGCTAGGTACTACAGCTGCAAAAATGAGTAATTCTCAACATTGTTATATCTCATCAAGTATCCAGACATGGAAGTACTTGTACATCAAGCCAACTACTATGGTCACTAAGTGTTGGTTGATTTAAATGCTGCTTCTTTTTCTCTTTTTGGAAATATAAGTACAGATTATAAGTACAAAGAAGGGAAATCTAATTTATATGTTGAGAATTAATTAGGTACCTTCTAAATGTAAAATATCCTACCAGATTCCAACTAGGATGTGAAAAATAAATAGAGATGGTTCCTGCCTTCAAATGAGTTCACAGTTTAGAATACTGGACATACATAAGTAATGCAAGAAAAGATCAACTGTCAGAGCTTCAGCTTTCCAATTTTACAT
Organism: Pongo pygmaeus; assembly: GCF_028885625.2. Classification (NCBI taxonomy): domain Eukaryota; kingdom Metazoa; phylum Chordata; class Mammalia; order Primates; family Hominidae; genus Pongo; species Pongo pygmaeus. Next base: position 4,850,720 of record NC_072380.2, read on the forward strand.
GTAGGTTTTATAAGGCTACTTTAAAACTGGGGTTATTTAAATTGTTAATTGTGAATTGATTCAGGCACTCATTTACCTTGAGGTATTAGACAGGTTAATTAACTACCATGACTCATTTTTCAAATTATAACATGAAGACTAATTTTCACTACCTTCTGCCTCTAAGATGTTAATTAATACACTTTAGCAGTGCACCATTTCCACGTCTTATGAACACTTCTATGTGCAGCCATGCCACATCTTGCTGACTGACACTGCCGCCTCAGCTGGGATTGTTATCACCAGCCAGGGGGAAGGGATTTGTCCGAATTCTCCTTAAGTGCTGTTCCACAGGACTGGTGCTCTTGAATACGGCAGACAGGTAACATGAATCATGCATATGCTAATTGTAATAAATAATGAAAATATTTAGACACAGTGAGGTTTGAACTTGAACTTTATGAATAAGTTTTGATTAGTATGCAGTACAAGCTGTATACTCTGCTTTGTTCCTACTCTTAAAAGGCAGTCATTACTTAATGATGCTTTGAAATTTTACAGTTTTTTGTTCATCTCTTCGCTTCCACCTTTCTATCTTGGAGCAAAGAAGTCACAAGGACTCAACGCCCAGATATCAACGTACATGTCTCCACAGGAGTCTTGACTCCTGTGTGGAGACACTGATGTAGTCGGGCCCTGTGTTAGTTTCAGCCAAGGAAAAAAAAAAATAGACGCTGTCTCCAAAGAAATGAGCCCAAAGCTGAGAGCCACCTCTCACTCTGTCTGAGGCCATGGTTGCTGCTGTGTAGAGTTCTAATGGGGAAGGCTCCATGGCTGTTGAAGGGAAACTCTGTAGCATGGATGGCCTTTTTTTGTTAAGAGACCACCCAGAAGACAGGGCTCTGGGACAGAAAGAAGTGGTAATTAATGAGGGCTTCAATAAGTAGTAATCTCATTTCTAATAGATCCAAATGATGTTATGTCTAAATTGAAAAGACGCTAACACATGCTGGTGAGGATGGGGAGAAAAGGAAACCTTTACAACTGTTGGGTAGAATGTAAATTAGTACAGCCACTTTGGGCAACAGTTTGGAGGTTCCTCAAAAAACTAAAAATGGAGCTATCATATCATCTAGCTGGGCATATACCCCCCAAAAAAGGAAATCTACGCATCAAGAGATATCTGCACTTCTAGGTTTGCTGCTGCACTGTTTACAACAGCAGAGATTTGGAAGCAACCTAAGTGTCCATCAACAGATGATAAAGAAAATGTGGTACATAGACGCCATGGAGTACTTGACCATAAAAAGAATGAGATTCTATCATTTGCAACAATATGGATGGAACTGGAGATCATTGTGTTAGTAAGCCAGGCACAGAAAGGCAAACACAAAAATACAGCTTTTTGCAGATTTGGTTCTTATTTGTGGAATCTAAAAATCAAAACAATTAAGCTCATGAACATAGAGAAGACAAGGATGGTTACCAGAGGTTGGGAAGGGCAGTGGGGAGTTGCTGGGGAGGTAGGGATGGTTAACAGGTACAAAAAAAGAATAAATAAGACCTACTATTTGATATCACAATAGGGTGACTATAGTCAGTAATAACCGTACATTTAAAAATAACAATGTATGAGTAGATTGTAACTCAAAGGATAAATGCTGGGTGGGATGGATACATCATTCCCCATGATGTACTTATTTGATATAGCATGCCTGTATCAAAACATTTCATGTACTCCATAAATATATACACCTAATGTGTACCCCAAAATTAAAAAAAAATAAAAATAAACTAAAAGACAGATACAGACACAATCTAGCGATGCTCCCTGAGGCATTGCCTGTGAAGCCAGCAGCGGGCAGCAGCTCCATTCTCTCTGTTCTATGGGCCCAGGAGCTAACTGCAGGCAAGGCAGGGTGAATGGGTGATCATTCACCCTGGGATATAGTGGCTTTGCTGCTAATAAAAATTGGTAAGAATAAAGAAAAAATAGTAAGAGGTTTTTTTTAAAGCAAGGGGGAAATATAGCTTTCTGCAACTTGTGGAAGTTTGCTTGTGTGCAGTGTTCTCCCCGCTCTTCAATCCTTTGAGATCTCCTTAGGGGTTCCTTCTGGGTTTTATTCACTTATTGACTGAGCAAGTAGTGTCAAAGTGTCAGTAGATGTCAGTCACTGTGCTAACATAAGTGTTCATGGAAATAAAATTAACAGGGTAGCTCTGCCTCAAAGACTATGCAATCAATTATTGAAGATAGAAAAATAAATAGAAGATTGCAACCTGATATTTGTTCTATGGTAATTAAGCATAGCTCAAACCAGAGGGAAGGGCAACAAGAAACTCTCCTGATGAAGATACTTCAAACAAATGTGATTCTGTCTCATAACTTTCCCTTGATGGGGCAAAGCATTTACTGTGCTCTTACCTGCCTACACCTGGGTGGGGGTGCATGTTGAGGATATATTGGTAAACAATCGGTTTGTGCTTTGGCAGATGGAAACATGCTACTGCAAAACAGTAGCTCTACTGCAGATGCAGAGGTGGGATGAGAAGCATTTATAGGAGACATTTATTTGCAGAGGAGACTTGCCCAAGCCTCCCTTATTGCATGCCATTGGCTCCAATGAAGACTAACAAGGCAGCAGACTTCCCACCCAGAGTTTGGTCGGAACTGACAGACACTGGCTCCCAAACCAAGTGCTTCCATGTGAATGTGACACTTCTTGTTTCTCTTGCTCCATCTCCAGTAGCAATCTTCTGTTCTACTGACCAGAACTTAAGCTCTAAAGTTTACATAAACTTATTTTATGAAAGACAAATTTGACAAATTCAGTAATTCATAATTTTTTTAAACAATTACTTCTACCTATTTTGCCTCCTTAACATTCAAACTTGTGGTTTTGCCAGTATAACTTTTTGGAATTGGTTTCTTGCCTGTCTGCTTTGTATTTTTGACCTGGTATTTCACACTCCTCTGAGTCAGTTTCCCACCTCAAACTCCGTGACTTCTTCAAAAGCCACGTGTCGTAACTGAAACCATTCTTCTTTCCCTTCCTCAGGTTCCAAGAAGGAAGCTCTGTCATGAGTCACTCTGAATATGCAAACTTCCTTTTAATAAAACCACCTAACTTCAGTCTCCCAAGTGTCTAGTCGTTCTTTCATTCATTGACTTGTTTATAGCAGACAGAAGGGACAAGAAATAGGATAGCATATGCAATGAATGCATACAACCAAGCAAATATACTTCATAATTATGCCAAAGTATCACATCACAGTTAGCTCAACACTTTACACATTTTACTTTATACTTCTAGTTCTGAAAAAAAAAAAAAAAAATGCCAGACATTTAGAATGACATTTGCACTGAAAAATCCTAACTCAGCTAAGAATTGCAATTTTATCTGGGGTCCTGGGAGCAATTTCTTCTTCCAGAAGAATGGACCACTAAAATGAACAAGGTTCAGCCCAAGAGATGAAATAACAGAGTTATTTTCTATTTAATACTTCACTTAACAAGAACTTGTTCCTCACACATGGTTGGGCATGAAACTAAGCCATCAGATTTCAGAATTCTCACTTCCCATGAAGTCAAAGATAAGTAAATTTTGGTAATAATTATACTTTACAAAGTTTAATAGCCTCAAATTTTAAAAACCTTCCACAGAAAAGCATAAACAACAGATTTAGACCTTTTAAATTAAATATCCTGAAAAATAATCTTAGTAAAGTTGATGTTTGCATGCTAGAATGTATATCTTTGAATTCTTAGTACTAGCTATTCTGAGGAACAACCAACCTCCTGTGCTTCTCCTCAGTACAACTCTACAACAGAGACCCTGAGACCAAAAGTCTTCAGTGTTTGCAAGCGTAAAATAGGAATGTGGAACTTACAAGCACTTTTCATCCTGCATGCACAAAATCCTGGTTTGGGGTTCACAGCTATGGCTTTCCTTGGTGGGCCGCATCTGTAGGCTTGGGAAGAGCCGACCTATCCACTCACTTAGATCCCACCGAGGCACTTGGCAGCTGTGGACTCTTTAAGGCTGTTATGCAGATCACCTGCACCTGCGTCGTGGCCCAACCTCATGCAGAACACTTGCACCTGCGTCGTGGCCCCTCCACTCATCCCTGATCGTGGTCTGAGTCTTTCCTCTGCCACCATCACATCGCCAGCTGATAGCCTTTCAGGTAAAGTTTTCCTGCCTTAAGATGTTTTGTTACTGTTACTCTTCCGCCTTCTATCCAGCAGAGCTGTTAACTGTTATCTGTAATGTAATAATGATAACTGTATGAAACTAGCAGATTCCTTGCTACTAATGTTGAACATATGTCGAAAACATTTCAGTTAACCACTTATATGTTCAAGATTATAGTCAGTTCTGAAAACATATGATATAACACTTTAGGTCTTTTGTTTTATTCGATGAAGTAAATTAAGTTATGGTGGTGAGACTTGCTGAATGAGCAGCTTTCAAAATAAACTTCCCAGAGAAAGAAAATATGAAGAAGTAAAATAAATGTAATAAAATATAGCTTAACACAACAGAATTACATTACCAAATGAGCATTGCTATACTTTCTGGGTGACATGTCCCAAAAAAGCTGCCTGTTATTACTCAGTGCCTGCAAGAGACAACTTTTTTATGTTGTGAAGACCACTGGCTTTTCAGTTTCTCTTTGCCCACTAATAGTCAAAACTATTAAAATGTCCATGTCATTATGCACAGGGCTTTTATACTAGGTAGGATTAGGTATAGAATGAGTAATCATTATGACTATTCATAAAAATACATGCTTGTTATTAAGTGCCCAATATTTGTCTGTCTCAATCAACACCACTACTGCAAAGTGAGAACAAATATCCCTAATCGGTATGTTTAAAAAACAAGTGAACTGGGCTAGTCCGATAAGGAGCGTGTCCTCTTAGCTGAGCGTTTGCAGTCAGCCCCCTGGCTCCGCACTGTCAGCACCAACGTTCTTCCTGTATTCTTTCCTGCCTTGAGAAGAGCACCTGTTCTAAAGTATCTTTGTCTACTGCAGAAACAATTGGTATTACAATCTTTATTACTGAATGTATATATAAATAATGGTCAGAGCTTCTCCTCTCCTTGCAAAAGCAAATATTATACGTTGTTGATACATCTAGATAAATGGGAAACAAGTGCAATGGCATGTTTCACTTTACCAATGTAGCCTTTGGTTATTAATTAGCCTTAAGATTTTTAAACATATTGAAAACAATCACAGAGTTATGCCGGTTTTGGAACTACTTTATTCTACAGTTTGGAACCACTGAGCTTCTTGAAGGCAGGGACCACACCTTTTCTGCGCTTTTTATTCTAAAAATGTAACAAATCTCTACCACATGTTATGTGCTCAGTGTTAAATGAATAAACAAACAAAGGAAATAGCATTGGACAAGTCACTAAGTTATCTTAAGTAAAATAAAAAGTAATGTGTCATACATAAAATAAAGGTCAAGTACAAACCATGAAACCATTACACTGAAATATAAATAGGAGATTTAAGAAAATAATCACATAGAAATTCAGAACCGGTCGGGTGCAGTGGCTCACGCCTGTAATCCCAGCACTTTGGGAGGCTGAGGCAGGCAGATCACCTGAGGTCAGGAGTTGGAGACCAGCCTGACCAACATGGTGAAACCCTGTCTCTACTGAAAATACAAAAATTAGCTGGGCGTGGTGGCGCATGCCTGTAATCCTAGCTACTCAGGAGGCTGAGGCAGGAGAATCGCTTGAACCTGGGAGGCGGAGGTTGCAGTGAGCCGAGATCGCACCGTTGCACTCTAGCCTGGGCAACAAGAGCAAAACTCCATCTCAAAAAAAAAAAAAGTTCACAACAATGGATATAACTGTCCTGAATGCATTTTGTTCTTCCTCTAATTGATAAGGAAACCCTAGAAAAAAGCAATTTTTCTAGGGAGCTGAGAGAGATGCTTTTCAATCAACATGTAAATTTCCTGGACATCACCTACGTGTACCAGTCTGTATTAGAGATGTAAAAAGGTGCAAGGCACCAGCCAAACCACCTTAGAACTTGCAGTATTATTGAAAACATAAGCCAGACACACATGAAAAGAATTGTAGCTGTAAACAGCTGAATTGAGTGTGGAAATTGAGGGAACCAGGGAAGTCAAAGGTTATTTTCGTATAAATGTGAATCTTCCAGATGCATTGAATTTTGGCCTTCCATTGGAAAAATTACTTACCAGAATTCTATAATGGACTTTTAATATTTGACTTTGGCTTAAATTAAACCTTCTTCTTAGTTTTTTTCCCCATTTTGCAATATTTGAAACTTCAAATGCAAGCCCAATTATAGTTATTATGTTCTAAACTACATTTTGGTAGTCTTTCATGAGTTGCCAGATGCAATGGATAATTTGAGGAAATGACTTACTAAAAAATGTAGCAAGTGTTCACTTATAGCAAGCCCTAAGGGTCACAACATAGAAGCCATATTCAGCACAGGGCACATGTATCTCTGCTGCAGGGAACCCGGGTGGCTATGTGCAAAACCACACTCAGCAGTGTACTTCTCTGTTGGACAGTAGCCTCTACAGCTCAGGAATTTTAACAAAACCAGTTCTTATGGGATAGATGCTACTAGAACAAAAGAGTTTTTGAATGTTACTTATTTATTAGGCTAGCATTGAAAAGCAGAAATTAATAGTCACATTACACATTAATGGTAACAATTTCAAAACAGTGAGTCACTTTCTCAAAGTAGCATAGCTCTTAAATCTTTTTTCAATGCTTAAAATCTTATCAATAGAACAATGGAAATGTAGAATTGGAATAAATCTTAAAGGTTATATAACCCTGGATGACCAGTGTATGTGAAAATCAGCAAATTCTCCTTTGTTTTGTGTTCAGAGGTTGTTGAATAGTAATCTAACATGCTACTCCAGGACTCCAATATCAACGGAGTGAAGTTAAAATAAGAGATGCTAATTTACTCTCTTAAAGCTAAATATAACCAGACTCATTTGTTAGGATGTGTGAATTGAGAGTCGAGGAAGTGAACAAACATGCCCAAGGGCACACTACCAGTCTTCTTCCTGGGTAGGAACATTCCAAACCACTACATTGATTATAGATGGAAAAGGGCACTTTCCTGCATCTTGTGATTCTAGGAGAATAGGATGTCTCCCTAACCAAAAACATCCCATCTATGGTCCAGTACTTGTACCAGTATTTCTACCATGAGAGATTCACTCCTGAGGCTCAAAACTTAGTATCTTATTCAAATATATACCTTAGGGATGATTACGACCTTAAGAACCCTTCATTGTTTTCATGACTTTCCTTACAGTACATTTTGAGAGATTACAACAAGAAAAAAAAAACCGAGAAATTGTGTGTATAAAGGAAAGTAGCAAAGACGAATCGATCTAACTCCCCTATTTCTGCACCTCCAAGTCTTCACCATCATAAAGGCCCAATCTAAAGGTGCTGTCCATTTCCAAGAAACATTTCCTTTGTCCAAGCCAGGAGTTCTGTTTTCTATGGACCTAGGGAACTCTGCCTGACTCTTATTAAACAAATTTCACTATAATTATTTTGGTATGTGTTTTATCTACTCTTCCAGAATATACTATTCTGTTTTACACAGTGCCTACCACAGTGCGGTGAGGTTGTGCATAAGAGGTCTCTGGAAAGTATCTGTTGAATGAACAAACTGATACAACATAAAATAGAATCAGTGGAAGCACTGGAGAGCTGAACCCTGTTGTTTGGAGTCAACTGCAATTTAACAAAACCTTACCTACCACAGCCAGTGAGCTCTTTTCTGGGTGCACAGGAGTTAGTTCAAAAGCTAAGGTAGAGAAAGCTGTAACGGAAAGTGTGTTTCTCATGAATCAGCAGGAAAAATGAGATTGTGAGACATTTGAGAAGGATGCTCTCAGCCTGTAGACTACGATCACTGCATGCATGTTAAATGCCTCAGCTTTCTATCCTTTAGGGGAAAAATAGTGCATGCAGTGTTTGTCTAACAGCTGTCACTGGTTTTGATTTACAAATCATATTTTTTCAACCCAATATGAGTCAAGTTCTACTATATGTAGCACTGAAAAAAAAATGTTAGTTGTAGGCACCTGGTTATTTCAAGTAGTAAGGTTACATTTCCTACTAAGACTAGCATTTGGGGACTCAGTGTTTTTGTTTACCTAAATGTCCTCAAGCATCAGTAGATAGTGCTGTTATGGATACATTTTGTTTTTTTTGCAGAAAAGATCGCTGGGAAAAACTCGTGCCCTTCCCATAGGAAATTAACAGATCTGAATATGGATGCTACAGCTTTCCCCCACTCCTTTTATTTTCGATTTTTCTTTACTCAGCATAATGCCATCTTTTTGCCCATAACAGCCTCAATCAGCACTCTTGGTTGTGTCAAGGTCAGGACTGCCTGCTGCGACTGGCTTGAGATTCAATAACAAGCCATGAGAGGGGAGCACAACATTAAATGAACACAGATTGCTTTTTCTGTAACTCCATTTAATAAGCATCTTTTCTAAACAATCCATGCAAAAAATATAATTTTTTAGAACCAAAAAGAAATAGAATTTACTCATTATTGTCTTCGACTCTAAACAACCAATTGTAGTGATAGTTATTATTATTTCAAAACCATCTCAGTGATAAACCTAATTAATTCTCCAGGCAAATTCACTAACTGACAAAAGTTTTCTCATTCATGGGACAATCCAAACCAGCCTTAAAAATTTAAAAAGCTAAGAGATATGCCACTACTACATCTGCTTAACAGTACCCCCACAGTATACAAGAGTATGGTTTTACTTAACTTCATGTTTCCCAAATAGACATGAGTCAATTTGGCAGCTCATGAAGCTTAATAATCAGACCTATAGCATTTTAAAAATCATTTTCACATAATACTTAGCATTTTCCATGCATATTTAGAAATTAAGTTCTACTAAATAATGCAAATACTATCTATTTATCTAATTTTCTTTATTATATATCTGTGTTTTTATTCTCCCCAAAGCAGTATTATTAGAATACAAAAATTATCACTAAAAATAATCACCTCTTACGAGAAGTAAAGTATAACACATTATTACACAAATATTTTTAACTTCATGTTTTGGTTATTGTACTGTTCAGTATTACATTTGATAAAGACACAACAAAGCCATCAACATTTTTCGATTTAGAAAATGAACACTGTTAATGTGCTGGTTGTTTTCTTGATGTAGACACTAGCTAGCCAGGGGATACATATCCACACCAACACACACCATACATGGGATGATCCTGCTTACAGGTTATATCCATTGCTCTCATCGAGAACTTGAATCAACCAATAATCAACCAAAAATCTTCAAGTGCAATCAGCAAAACATCTGAATGACAATTCACCAATTTTGAACTCACGTTCTCCTCAACTACGTATTTTGGCCACTGTTGAACTTTGGCCTACGTGGTTTCTTGGAATTTCCATAGTCAACCAATATTTACTAGGTTCCTACCATGTGCCAGGCTCTATTTTAGGGGCTTTGGATTCATTGTTGAAGAAGCACAGACGAGAAAGAAAGATGTGTAAAATTTTGACAAGGTCTAGGAGACAATGGTGTGCTGTTTGCTGAAAGCACAGAGAGGGACCACCGGCCAGTGCTCAGGGAGCTGCTCAAGACCCACGTGAGTAGTGTCCCAAGGGTGGATTTTACTAAAGAAAATTGATATTCACATCAGATATTTAAATACGATTTGTAGCTGAATTTTTCCCACTACCTAATGAGGATTTTATCAGTCACCTTGGCTAACTGAAATGACAAGGTTACGCTAGCATATGAACTTTGCCTATTTTGCATACACTTACAAAAGAATAGAGAATCGGCTATAAATTTGCTTAGTCAGAACATTATATTGGACATCCACCTTCTCAATTCTCTGTTTTTGCAGAGTGAGCACTTTTGCCAATCACGGTTTGTTGTGCTACGTCCCAAATCAAACAGTTGCAGGAGTTAGAACTTCCACGGGGCCATTGAGTACCTCCTCTCTTTCTCCTGTTCTGCATACTATTGTGTATGAAAACTAGCACATGCACCAAAGTACCAACACACATCCAGGGTCTTTTTTTTTTCTTTTTAACCTGTACGAAAAATATAGCTCTTACTTTCAAATTTGCAAATGCGTGAAGTAAGATCTGTAACTTGTTATTTCCATTTATATCTTACTATCTAACAGCCTGTAAGGAGATGTGTGCATATGGGTTTATAGATGGGTTTCCTTGCTTGGAGGGCTGACATGTTTGTTTTCCTAAAGCCACCACTAACTCAGCCAGTGCCCCAGCCAAGCTTGTCCTTGAGGTTTTGGCAGCACGGCTCTCTGTCTTACTTGACTGAGCCTGTGACCAGCCTCATGACAGCAACTCCCACAACCGAACTTGCTGTTTTGGTCCAGCTGCAGGCTCCTGTAAGATTCTGTTTTAAATTCATGGTACTTTTCTACCACCCACTGTAGGAGGTTCAGGCTTGGTGACTACTCCAGCAACTCCTAGAAATTGTAATAGCTAAGGATGACAACATGGATTTGTAGACCAGCACTTTAAATTTCTCCTTTCTTGAACTTGGTCCCATTTTAGATTAAAATCTTGTTCTGATTCTTAATCTTGCTTCCCAGGTCAAGGGTATCTTATCTTTTAACTAAGTTAGAAAGTAAATTAGAGAGCAAATGTGTTTGCAAAACTGTGTCTGGCATATATACGCATATATGTATATATCAACTATATCTGTAAATATTCTTGAAATAGAATAATGGTGAACCTTACTGGAAACTAAAAACCATGTGCTTCTAAAACAGGCTATTCATTGGGAGAAAAAGATTATGTAGTGATTTTTTTTTCAAGATCCCTTACATCATTTCGTTAATGATTTGTCAGTAGAAGAAACAACATTTGTTTTTAAAAAGTATTCTTGTTCTGATAATTGGCGAACTTTGTCAAAATAGGGCACCACGCTCTGCTTGCGTATCAAGCTTTGATGTGAAAAGAGAACTTACAGCTACTTCTTTGTTTCTGAATGCCACTCTCTCCTAAGTCACTCTCTTTTTGTATGCAAATCTAAGGTCTCTGACTATATGAAATTAATTAATGCCTCAAATAATAATGGGTTTGACGATGCACTATATCTTTAGCACTTTAGGATCTCAAAGAGGATTCTAAGAGAATTAATTGGCATAAACAATTTCAGACAACAGATTTTGCATATTTAAATCCTAAAGAATGACACTAACATCACATTTTCAGATACCAAATAAAAATAAATCTTTTTCAATAAATTTTAAAATTTCAAACACTTTTGGATTTAGAGAAAAATTGTGTAGATTGTACGGAGACTTTACATACCCCTCTTACCCTACTACGCCACTATTAACATGTTAAATTAGTGTCATACACTTGTCGTGGTTAGTGGGCTGATACTGGTATGTTTTATTATAGAATCAATACTCTAATCAGATTCTTTTCATTTTTGCCTAATATCCTTTGTCTCTTCCAGGACTCCACTGAGGACCCTGTGTAACATTTAGACATGGTTTCTCCTTAAGCTCCTCAATGACTATGATAGTTTCCTGACTTTTCTTGTTTTTCATGACCTACCTTGACAGTTTTCAGGACTGTTGGTCAGGTCTTCTATAGAATTCCTCTCTAACGGGATTTTTTTTTTTGACAGCTTGAGATATAAGTCCTGTACATATATCTATTTAAAGTATAAATTTCAGTGTTTCATTATATTCCCAGATATATGTAACCATCACCACAGTCATTTTTAAATATTTTCATCACTGCAAAATGAAACCCTGTACCCTTTAGCAAGCACCACCCCCATCCCTTCAAGGCAAACACCCACCACCCTCTCCTTCCAGGGCCGTAACAACAACTCGTCTTCTTTTGTCTCTGTAGATTTCCCTGTTGGGGACATTTCCTATGAATGGAGTCATAGACACGCTGTATGGTTTTGCAACTGTGTTTTTTTTTTAGGATATTGTCAAGGTTCATCCATGCTGCAGCATGTATTAGTACTTCATTCTTGGTCTGACTGAATAATATTTATGTGAATATTGGTATTTGTATATTTCCCTTCAAAACATGTATATGAAGATCATTAGCCTGTTTTTTAACTGGGTTGTCGTTTTATTACTGAGCTCCAAGAGTACTTTCTATATTCTAGATGCAAGTCCCTTATCAGATACACAATTTCCAAACATTTTCTCCCATTCTATGGCTTGTGTTTTTACTGTCTTAATGGTCTCTTTGAAGGATAAATTGTTTTTAGTTTTGATGAAATCCAATTTATCTATTTTTTTTTTTTTTGCTCTTTCCTTTAGTAAAAAACGTCTTTATTCTTTTTTCATTGATTGCTCAGGAAGCTTCCTCTCCCTTCAGTCACATGACAATTGCAAACATTGGTTACTTTCCAAAATCTTCCTATTCCCTCCTTTGCACCACTCTTCCCCCAGCACTCTCCCCCAGGACTTCAATGAAGTAGAAATCCTTCATCCTCTCTTCCTCATCACTTAGTCTCTTTCTTTTCTCTCTATGACTCTTCCATCAGAACCAAGTCCTTGCTCATTACCCCTTTAGCTTTGTCTCTCTTTCTCTGGATGAAGTGTAGAGTGTCGTGAAGCAGTTATGTGCACTCATTGTTTCAGTTCCTCAGTTTTCTTTCAACCCCAAACCTAGTGGCATGCCTATTATTTTACCCAAACTGCTCTTAAAACTTCAACCAGTGGCTGCCTTTTGCTGAATTCAATGAAGTATGTTTAGTCCTCATGTCACATGAACCTTTATGCATTACAGATTGTTTCCCTTGCCCCCCTTTTTTTGTGGTTGTTTGTTTATCTTTGTTAATTTCCTTTTTTTATATATATACTTTGAGTTTTAGGGTACATGTGCACAAAGTGCAGGTTTGTTACATGTGTATACATGTGCCATGTTGGTGTGCTGCACCCATTAACTCGTCATTTAACATTAGGTATATCTCCTAATGCTATCCCTCCCCCCTCCCCCACCCCACAACAGGCCTCGGTGTGTGATGTTCCCCTTCCTGTGTCCATGTGTTCTCATTGTTCAATTCCCACCTATGAGTGAAAACATGCGGTGTTTGGTTTTTTGTCCTTGCGATAGTTTGCTGAGAATGATGGTTTCCAGCTTCATCCATGTCCCTACAAAGGACATGAACTCATCATTTTTTATGGCTGCGTAGTATTCTATGGTGTATATGTGCCACATTTTCTTGCCCCCTTTTTAAGCTCCTTCTTTCACTGGCTTTCATGATCCCACCAATTCCTGCTTTTCCTTTTTTTTTTTCCCCTGGCTGCATCTTCTTCATCAATTTATTAACTTCTTCCCATGTCAACCTCTATTTTTTTTTCTTTTCTGATATTCGAGTATTTCATCCATGGCTCTTCTCACTCCTCTATACATTCTCCAGGGTTGAGATAGTCTACCCCCAGAGGTTCAGAACCTATGACCTGTATCTTCAGATGGCATTCAATAGCCTATCCACCTCCATGTGGGAGTTTCATAATAATCTCTGGAATCACCTGACTTCTCAATGTCTCCTGCTCTCCCTTTCCTCGCTAAGAGTCCCATTGTGTGGCATCAGCAATCACCCATATGACTAACAAGAACCTTAAGACTTCTTCTTCAAAAAAAAAAGGTCTATTGAGATGAACATACTTTTAAGTCACCCTCCCCTTTAACTCGTGTGATTAAATGTTTCCTGAGATAATTACAGAGTGAAGCCACCATCACTAAAATTGGATTTCAGAATATTTTTCTCACCCCATAGAGAAAATGTATACCCATTTGCTATCACTCTTCATTCTCCCTCTGCCTTGTACACAGGCTGAGTAAACCACTAGTCTAAGTTTTTTCCCTATAGATTTAATCTCTCTCTGGACACTTGATCTGTCACTAAGATCTAACTTGTAATACCTCCTTAGCAGGGCATAATGTGTATACTTCCTTGGATCAGATTCCCTCTGTCTTTATATCTTTTACTTGTGAAACTGCTATTTTCTCCCAACTGGGAACACCATATATGTTTGTTTTTGCTAATCTATTTTTGCCAGAATTGTTCTGTAATAGTAAACATACTTATATGGTTTGGATATTTGTTGCCTCCAAATCCCAGGTTGAAATGTAATCCCTAGTTTTGGAGGTGGGGCCTTGTGGGAGGTGCTGGGGTTGTGGGAGCTGATCCCTCATAGATGGCTTGGTGCTCTCCTTGCAACAGTGAGAGAGTTCTTGCAACATCTGGTTGTTTAAAAGTATGTGGCTCCTCTCCTCTCTCTCTCTTGTTCCCACTCTTGCTATGTGATACACTGTCTGCCCCTTTCACTTCCAACTTGATTGAATGCTTGTTGAGCCCTCACCAGTTGAGGCCTCATCTACAGGTCAGCCAATTAAACCTCTTTCATTTATAAGTTACCTAGCCTTGGGTATTTCTACATGGGAATGCAAAAACAGCCTAATACAGAAAAATGGTACCAGGAGTGGGATGTTGCTATAAAGATACTTGAAAATATGGAAGTGGCTTTGGAACTAGGTAATGGGTAGAGGTTGGAAGAGTTTGGAGGGCTCAAAAGACGACAGGAAGATGAGGGAAAGTTTGGAGATCCTTAGCAACTGGTTAAGTGGTTATAACCAAAATGCTGATAGAAATGTGGACAGTAATGGGCAGGCTGATGAGGTCTTAGGTGGAAATGAGGAACTTACTGGGAACTGGAGTGAAGGTCACCTATGTTATGCCCTAGCAAAGAATTTGGTTGCATTGTTTTCAGGCCCTAGGAATCTGTGGAAGGTTGAACTTAAGAGTGATGAGATGGTACATGGCAGAAGAAGTTTCTAAGCAGCAATGCATTCATGATGTGGCCTGGCTGCTTATAACAGCCTACACTCAGATGCAGGTGCATTAAATGACTTAAAGTTGGTTCTTACATTTAAAAGGGAAGCAGAGCATAAACATATAGAAAATTTGCAGCCTACCCATGTGGCAGAAAAGAAAAGCGTGTTTTTAGTGCAAGAATCCAAGTGGGCTGTGAAGCAAACACTTTCTAGAGAGATTTGCATGACTAAAAGGGACCCAGGTGCTGCTAGCCAAGACAATGGGATAAAGCCCGGGAATGCATTTCAGAGATCTATGAGGCAGCCCCTCCCATGACAGGCCCAGAGGTCTAGAAAGAAAGAATAATTTTATGGGTGAGGCTCAGGGCCCTGAAGCCCTGCATGCAAGGTGGCTGTTCCCCACATCCCCACTGCTCCAGCTCTATCCATGTCTCAAAGTGCCACAGGTACAGCTCATATTGCTGCTTCAGAGAGTGCAATCCATAAGCTTGGCAGCTTCAACATAGTGTGGTATTAAGCCTGCTAGTGCACAGAGTGCAAGAATAAAGGAGGCTTGGCAGCTTCCACATAGATTTCAGAAGATGTGTCAGAAAGCCTGAGTGCTCAGGCAGAAGCCTGCCACAAAGGTAGAGTCCTACACAGATATTTGACTAGGGCAGTGCCAAGCGGAAATGTGGCATTGGAACCCCATGGAATGTCCCACTGGAACACTACCCAGTGGAGCTGTGGGAAGAAGACCACTGCCCTCCAAACTGAAGAATAGTAGATCTAACAGCATCATGCAACCTCATCATGGAAAATTCGTAGGCACTCAACTCCAGCACATGAGAGCCGCCATGCTGCACCCTGCAAAGCCACAGTGGACCTGACCAAAGCCTTGGGAACACACTCCTTGCAGTAGTGTGACCTGGATGCAGGACATAGGGTCAAAGGAGATAATTTTGGAGATTTAAGATTTAATGATAGCCCTGCTGGGTTTCAGAATTATATGGGGCTTATTACCCCTTTCTTTTGGCCATTTTTTTTCCTTTGGTATGAGAATATTTACCTAATTCCTGGAACACAATTGTATCTTGGAAGTATGCAACTTGGTTTTTATTTTACAGTCTCATAGGGGGAAGAAACTCATCTCCAGAAGAGACATTGGACATGGGACATAGAACTTTTGAGTTAATGCAGAAGTGAGTTAAGATTTTGGGGGCTACTGGCAGGAGATGATTGTATTTTGCAATGTGAGAAGGACATGAGATTTGGGGATGCAGGAGTGGAAAGACATGATTTGGGTATTTGCTCTCTACAAGTCTTATGTTGAAATATAATCCCCAGTGTTGCAGGCAGGGCTTGGTAGGAGGTGTTGTGTTGCTGAGGCAGATCCCTCATGAATGGCTTGCTGCTATCCTCATGGTAGTGAATGAATTCTCAAAGGATTTGGTTGTTTAGAAGTGTGTGCCACTCCACCCTTGCTCTCTTGGCCCTGCTCTTGCAATGTAATTTGCTGGTTCCCTCATCATCTTTTACCTGAGTAAAAGCTCCCTGAGGCCTCGCTGGAACCTGAGCAGATGCTCGTGCCATGCTTTCTGTACAGCCTGCAGAATCATGAGCCAATTAAAACTCTTTTCTTTATAAATTACCCAGTCTCTGATATATTTCTTTATGGCAATGCTAAGACAGCCTAACAAACCTACTCACAATGTTTGAAATGTTCCTCATTCACTCTGAAATAAAGACAAATACATTTATTTAACATATAGTGCTCTTCATATGGGCATACCTTCCTGGTAATTTATCACTACATCCCTGATAATACCAAATTGCAACTTCCTGTAATCATTTGCAGTGTCCCCAACACAGCATAGTTATTTCTGCGTAAAAACGTTCACATCCCTGCTTCTCCTGCTAGAGAAACCTCCCTCTGACTCTACATAGTGAATCTCTATTCAGCCCTCAAACTTCAGCTCTGACATCCTCAGTTTCAAGAATGTAAACCTGTGCTGCCAAAAATTCAAGTTCTCACTGCTATTGTAACACATATTCTAGGTACTTATTTATCTGTGTCTTATTTTGCTCTAAAAGCTCCTTTTGTTCTAAAGCTCCAGAATCTTATCTTATTTTTAAGGGCCAGAAATGTTTCTTGAATTTAGTATGTATTTAGTGAATGTTTGTTGAACAAATACATAAATGGAAGTTGATAATAGATTCTGACATTTATCTCAGAGACCTGCTCCAATCTATTTCATTACTTTTGTAGACAGTAATACATCTCTGCAGCTATACATTCAGAAAGTCACAGCACCAAATGTATAGTATGCACATAATCGTGAACTTACATCCATATCAAACAAAAATGTGAAGCTTGTTATTTCAGGCTTTATGGGTTCCGTAGTTCCTTCTGAAGGCAGCTTGACTCTATTACTACACTGCAAACATCCAGAAACATGTGAAGAAAGAGATCAGAGTTCTTGGAGGTGCTCATAGAGAACTAAGCAATCCTTTATATATGTTTGTATGATGTGTCTGTGATTTAGTGTCAAGTGAGGGCTATGGAGAAAATGACATAGGTGGATGTTACAAAGAAAAATGCAAACACTATTTAGGATTGTCAACTGAAATTCTTTGAACAGAGGCCATAGATAATTAAAATTTGCCTAAAATACATATGCATTTAAAACTTTGTGGTATTCCCTACCACATAACAACACAATGATCTCAAAAAACAGGTTAATTTGCTTTAAATATGGCATACATTAAAGAATGTACAAAGGATGTACATTTTGAAGAAAATGTCTAAGATATAAAGCTCTAAATAACTTTTTGCTCAAAATTTGTTAAAGAATTATGTATTGATTTCATACTATGCGTGAGAAACAATGGAAGTTCTCAAGAAGAAAAGGAAGAGAGACAGAGAGAGGGAGAACCTGAAGAATTTTCCACTTAGTATACTTACATTTCATAAAGGGGATGCAACAAATATAAATAAATATATAGAATATTATGCATTAACTAGTATTGAACATGAAAACAAAGTAGGATTTTGGAGTTACTGAACAGGAGGGGTTGCGTTTTAATACAGGATGCTCAGGGAAATGCTATTGGGAATGGTGGCTTCTGATCTAAGAAGGAAGGAAGGAGTGAGTCAGCTCTAAGGGTCTGGGGACAAGGAGGCATCAGGGAGAGAATGGGAGCTGAGGTGGGAGTGATTTATAGTTCCTTGAACCTCAGTGAGGCCTGGGTGGCTTGAATACAGAAAGTGAGGTAGAGAGGAGTGAACGAGATGTGGTCACAGAGGTACTGGGAGCCTATAATTCAGAGTATCAATATCCATCGTCAGAACCTTATGAATGAGATGGAAAATTATCAGAGGGCTTTGCACAGATGGAGGACTAACTTGATTTGGCTAGCTGTAGTTCTTTCAAAGAATCACCATAGCTGTGACGTAGATGATGAACTCTGTGTTGGGTAGAGGCATGTGTGACTACATTCAAAGTAAAAAGAATGGTTAAAAGTCTGCAGTGATAAGCAGTGAAATACCATCGTGGTTTGGACCAAGAAGAGTAGTGGAGGTGGTAAGAAGAGACTAGATCATGGATATGTTTTCATGTTAGAACCATTAAAAGAAGATAAAAAATTGGAAGGCGGTTTTAGAGAAAAACAGAAACCAAGGAGGACACCAAGTTTCTTGAATTAACACCTGCAAGTGCCATTTACTGAGATGAGCAAGGCCAGGGGAGGAATTGTTCAAGGACGTCTGGGCCGGAAATAAAAACACAGTAGCGACAACTTGGAAAAGGTACTTGGAACCATGAAATCCGGTGACAGCCTAAAGGGATTTGGGGTAGCTAGAAAGTTGAAGACCTCCCAAGTGTGACCCCAGGGCTTAAGATGTTCAGAAGTCAGGAACATGAGGAAGGACTGGTAGAGCCGTGGGAGACACAGTACCAAGAGAAGTTGGAGGGAAACTAAGAGAGATAATGGCCACAAAGCCAAGTCAGGGTGCCCAGGAGGGAACCAGCAAATACTCTCATACATCAAGGGGAACACACCCCGACAGCGACCCTTAGGCTTGACAATGTGAGGTCCCTGGTGATTCTGGTGAACATTGTTATAGTAGCCGGAAAGCTCAGTGGCTAGGATCATGAAAAATGAAATCATAAATTACTGAGTTTACATTAATAATTAGATACATGAATTGACAAAGTCCTTCATTTCTCTTCGCCTCAGTTTTTACTATTCATCTCCAAAATGAGGAAAAATAATCATGTGTTTTGAGATCTGAGAATACATATACAAATTTTTAGAATGGCGCATGGTATATAAAAAGCTCTCAATAAATGGCAGTTATGGTCATATTATCATCATAAAATCATAGAAGTCCTTGGCCAACATTATTATGAATGCAAGCCTTAAGTAAAGAGAATGCCTATGGCCCTCCCCATGAGACTCAATAGACCAAAGCATGAATCCAGATTCTAGAACATCCATTTTTAAATTTTATACATATTCTAGTAACATTTAGTTCAGTGTTGAATATTTTAGTGAAAAGGGTAACTCATTCCTATTGGTATCCCATATTCTCATTCCTGCATTTTTTTTTAGCAACAATTTTGCAGAATCTGTTCATATTCTCACAAAAACAACACTCCCACCTCTCCATATCCACCCAGGGGACACAACAAGAATCTCTAATTTGAATCCAAATGTATGCATGTCTCAAATTTAATTAATCAACAATAAAAGACTTATCCTTTGATAAATGTATACAATATAACTTGTGCTTTGATAAATGTGTTGATTTGTATATTTTCTTTACTTGGACTACATTTGAATAGAATAGGAAAATCCTTTAGGAAAAAGAAATGAAATTTTTTATACTTGATTTTATTCTGCCTTTACAAAATTGTATAAATTAAATTAAAAGCAAAAAGGAAGTGAAATGTTATTTTTCTTCACAAATAAATCCTAAAATAAATGTCAAGACATTATTCAAAAATGATTTATATTTTATTCAATACATATCTATATATGGTAATATGCTTTACATTAAGAGCATTTTTATTTCATGGACCATTTTTTGCCATGTTACAAATAAAATAATGTAATTATATAATTCAGTCTATAAAATTATAGTTGAAAACTGTGTCTGGGTATTTTTTATTAAATTGATCACTTCTGTGGATTTTCCTCTGACACCTCAAATAATAATGAAGTACAACCAAAACAGACTGAATTTCAAGTTGCTAGTAAAGTGTCCAAAATAACATACTAGCATTTTGAGAAATACATACCTACACACACAAAGATACACACACACAAATTTAGAGCTAAAAAGGGATTATGCTAAATTGATGATATATAATTAGAATGAAAATAAAAAACAAGTAATTACTTAAAAATGTATTTGTCTTTCAATGGTTTAAAAAATATTGCTTCCTTACTGTACTATATCCACAAACTTGCCTTTAATTGTCTACTTTAACAGACAAAAATCATTGCTCAGAAACCCTAAAACATTGTTTGATTTCCATTTAGTTTTTGCACATGTGATTTTTTTATGGGCAGAGTCATCATCATAATTATGTTTTGCCAGAGTTCATAATGATCTTTCTTTTATATTATTATTATAGTTACTAGCTTTATTAATTTTAAAATTGTATTCAATGAATACACACAAGGAGATATTAATAGTTCTAATAACCTGGTTTAAATAAAGGTCTCTGCAGAAACTACCTTTGAATTTTAAAAAATTCAAAGTATATTTTCCATATAAGTAATAACAATTTGATTATTTTCACACATTAGCTAAAGCAAATAATTTTTGTATTATCTGTAATGTTTTCATTGTATATAACATTTAAAGTAATTGGCCTAATATCATTGAAATATTGGATTCTACTACACACACACACACACACATATACAAACACACACACACTTGATATAACTGTTCTACTACACTGGTATTCTGAAAGACATATTTAAATATTATGATATTATATAATTTCAAAATTTAGTCTGATTTTTAAATTTTAAAATTTTATTTTTATGTTTATTTTTTAAATTTTTATTTCAATAGGTTTTGGGGTACATGTGGTTTTCTGTTACCTGGATGAATTATGTAATAGTGATAAAATTCAAAGTTTTATAACATTTTACACAACTAATCTTATTCTTATTTTAATGACGTGCTCTAAAATCATTCTCATGCATAATGATGAGTCCTTTATTGAAAAAATTAAATACTTGTAGTAACATAAAACTTCTATTTTATTGATCCTAAGAAAATACTACATACTGCTCCTGTTTTGAATAAAGAGAAAATCTCATTAGGAATCTCATAACTTACTGCAAGATGAAATCAGCAACTGACGTCAGTTGTCATTTTCTTTCCGCCTGTAACTGATGACTTTGAGTAATAAATACACAGCTTCAATAGGTTTCTTCCTACTTTAAACATGATGCAACAATATATTTGAAGATCATCTGGAAAAGAATGTCGCTCATCACCCCAACATGTAATGCAATGATTCCAATTTCCACTGTTGCATATGCCTTTTCAGTTTCCATTTTTACATAGATCTAAGTACAATGCACTTCAATTTTGCATTTTTATTTTTATAATCAATGGGAGGGGTACTTCCATCAATCAGATTTGTTCTAATGCAAAATGTATGCAAATTTACTTAATATAAGAGAGAAAAGCTCAACCCTAGCCCCAAACAAAATCTTAATCTATGCATTGCCCAGTTTTTTAAAAGGTCCTCCTTCAAAAATTAATCTTCATTTGTATGCATTTTGGGACCTATTTTTTCCATTTAATTTTAACTAAATTTAATCATAGGTTTGAAAGAAAAATAACGGAGGAGCTTTCATCTTCCTGTGTAGATAACTTGAAAATTTTTTAAAAATATATTTACACAGGAAGTCCTTGAGATTTAACCTAATAGCAACATCTAAATTTAAAAGGCTGGTATTATGTCATATTAAGTCTCTCAGTTTTTGACACCTTAATAGTTCTGTGAACCATCAGTAACAGTAATCTAACTGCACTACTAATTCAGAGTGACTAGAATTATGTCATCCTATGCTGCAAAGTTTATGACATCCGTTTAAGAGGTGGATGACCACCATTTCATTTATAATGAAAAGCCTTCTATAAAAACTTAATTTACCAGGCTCTCTTGATATTCACATTAAATCTCTTCACTTTCTTGGTTCTTAGTACCCTTGCAAATATTTTATTATCTAGTGATCTATTAACTTCCCCAGGGATTTCTTTCCAAACTGACAACCAAAAATAGCAACTACTGTCTTTGAAGAGTAACCTCCTGTGGTTAACATCTAATTGTTTCTCTAAGATAATCTTGATAAAAGAAGTTTGCTCTATTCTGTTTGGTTTTTTTCTTTAAAAAGTGCATTTTAGCATCTACTTTATGCTAGGTACTTTTAATCCCCACAACATAAGTATTATTAGCTTTTTTAACAACTAAATAAATAGAAGCCCAGAGAAGCTCAGGTATTTCCCCAATGACACACAACTTATAAGTAGCTGAGTCATAACCTGAAATGAGCTTCAAATGCTGGTTCTAATGCTCTTTTCTCTTTACCAAATTTACAATGAAATAAATAAAAAATAAGATACAAATTTAACACAAACAATAATTTTCAAACTTGATCATTCAGACTCATTTTTTAAAATTATTATAAACATAAGGTAATGGATGAAAAGCAAAAAATTCCAATGGTACAGGATCTTTACCTTTTCATGATTTTTAAAAATTATAACTTTACCATTAATATAAAACTTTTACATTTTATGACCTTCTTAATTATGATTTATCTGCCATTATTTTAATGGCAAAAACCACAATTAGTTTTGCACCAACCTATATGGAACAATCTTAAATACTATGGACATTGTAGTTCCTCAGCATATTGCTACTCAATTCTCGGTGAGCTTTGATTGCTTTTTTGTTTTTTTGCTTTTGTTTTTGTTTTTTGCTCAAATTAAACCATACAGAAAGTAATATTTTGCTTAGAATTTAATAAAATAAAGTGACCCTTCTGATATGAATTACATGAACTACACACATATTATTTATATTTACAATTTATTTAACCATTGTGACAGCAAAAAAACAAAAAAATGGTGCATTGTTCCAATCATTTGCCAAGCTAAGAAAGCTGGAGTGTTTGGGGGTTGTTAAATATGTAAATTGATAAACACTCTCTACTCATCAATGTGCTTCTGGAAAATTAATTGCCCCCCTGTTTATATCTTGTCATTGAAGAGCATTTGATTAATTTCTTTCCTCTTTAAATAGTTGACCAACACTTAATTATTTGAAAGGTATTACTAAGATGCAGAACTTAAATATATCCCCTGTAAATAAAGACATTCCAATAAAGTGTAAATATTTATAGGCAGCAATTATCTGAGGCCAACACTCTTCCTATCCCAGCCAACCTTGGATATAATTTTTTTTTTACCTTTGCATAAGCAAATTGCAAGGGACAGTCCCAGAGCAGCCACAATTTTGCTTTTTTCATCAGTGCTGTATTTTGGTGTCACCTTGCACTTAACTTTATTATGTCAATATGCCAGGTTAGAAATAGAATGATGGTGCTGAGAGAAGTTATATGTTTAGAATCTCTTGATTTGTGTGTGTGTAAATTAGCAAACAAAATGCCATATGAGTATTCAATGCACTTAGGTTTTTAGTATCTTAAAGATAAGTGTGTTTTGATCACTCTAATACATACATTCATTTTACTACATGTGGCAAAATTTAACGGTGTAAATTCTCAATATTTTATATCATTACAGTGTTACACATTAAATATGTTGCCACAAGACATGGAGTCGAATTTTCAAGCTAAGACCTTACTGTCTACATGTGTGTGTTTCTATAAGTGCCTTAGATATTTACGCATGTTTGTACATCCTTTAAATTCAATTCGCAAAACTGCTAAATGCGGAAATGGCTCTTGAAAATCACCGCTTTCCCTTGACCTCTGCTTTGTCTCTTATTTACTGGAAAAAGCGATTTAAAACGACCTCTCACAAAACTGCTGTAGTTGCCTTACCTGCAAAAGTGAGAAATAATGGGTTGATGGGAGAATTAAATAAATTTACATATGCAAACTGTTTAGAAAAATGCCTGAGCCTACTTTGTATGTTATTTTTATTAGGCGTATTATTTTCTTTCCTTTAAGACGGAGTTTCACACTTTCACCCAGGCTGGAGAGCAGTGGCGCAATCTCGGCTCACTGAAACCTCCATCCCCTGGGTTCAAGTGATTTGCCTGCCTCAGCCTCCCCAGTAAACTGAGATGATAGGGTGCACACCACCACACCCGGCTAATTTTTGTACTTTTAGTAGAGACGGGGTTTCGCCACGTTGGCCAGGCTGGTCTCAAACTCCTGAACTCAAGTGATCTGCCCGCCTCGGCCTCCCAAAGTGCTAAAATTACAGTCGTATTATTTTCATATTAGTGTTAGTAGGATCATTATTGTTACCATTATTATTAAAAAGCCAGTCATTTTCATTCATCTAAATTGAGACATAATGAACGATTGTCCAATGATCTACTTAATTCTGAAGTTAATTGAAAATTATTACCTAAGAATAAAAACAACTAATAGTATGGTGTCTTGGTTGAAGTATTTGATGTGGTACCAGTTCGAACTAGATTTGACACTGGTGACTGTCAAATATTGGCTGTGTAAGCTTGTTAAAATTGTAAAAAAAAAAACCTTGTAAAAATATCATGTGCTGTATCAGTTAGCTCCTCTACAAAATAGAAATTGAAAACCAATTTCAGATGATTTTTGAGAGGACTGAATGAAATAATATTTGCACATTTTCTAACAGGGTAATCACTCATATGTGTGTAGTTATAGGTATAGAATATACCTATACACACATAGAGACATACAAACAGAATAGATGATATAAAGATAATATATATACATTATTTTATATTTTGTTATATATTACTACATACCATTTCCAAACATTATCATCAGTTTCCAGTTGAATTTTAAGAGAAACAATTTCTCATTGTATTATTTTTATGTAAATAGATTTATAAATGTTATCAAATTTGTGACACAGAATAAATCTATCTAGTAATAAGTATGAATAGTAACTTTGTACACCTGCTATATTTTAGAACTGTATTTTCCCATAGAAAAGCATCTGTGTGGCTATGAACGTATATGTTATCATTTAACATGGTGCTAATTACATCTTGTTTTACCATTTGATGGAAACAGTGGAGGATTTGTGTCTCTAGGGAAACTGGATCTCTTTCCTTTCTGTTAGTGCTCTGTGTATTTTAATCACTCTAATTTCATAACTTTGAGTTACTTGACTTTCACTTACCAAGTATTTGGTAATCACTAAATTTTAAAGAAAGCATATATCTGTGACCAGACTATATAACGCAGTCGAAAGTTTAAATGCAAGATAGTTTATATCTAGGATAGCGTATCTATTTATATTTTTTTTACTGCATGGCTCTTATGAAAAGCCAATTTTGTGTTAAATGTTGTAGTTTAGTTAATGATCACATTCTTTAAAAATTATGAATTTCTTCTTATATTTTCTGCTAATATAGATTTTTTAAAAACATTAGGGCACCATTTTCTCTAATTATTAATCTTGAAAATGCCTTCCCAATTCATGAAGTAATAAAACGTTCCATGGAATAGAGCAAAACCAAAAGCAAACATATTCTACTTACACATCTGTTTCTTTATTTTCTGCCTAATGTTAATTATGGCTGGTCTTTAATTTATCATATATTCTCTCTCTCTTTTTTATATTCTCTTTTTTCAGTGAAAAGAAGTTAAAGCTAGATTTAAGAATTTTAGAGTATAAAAGTGATCTCTTATATTGTCCTAATCTACAATAATCTTATAATTGGTTAATGTGACATATAAGAATTGAAAATAATGCATAACACATGTCCGTTTTTATGGAAAACAGTAAAGTATGTATTCCTGTGTACCAGAACCGCAGACTTTAAGACTTTTGTGAATAAAAGTGATATTCAATATTTCACAATATCTTGATTTATTTATTTTTGGTTAATCTAATTACATATTATAAAATGTTTAAACATTATAGAAATTTATTAAGTAAATAATGAAAAATAACTGTTAATTCACTGGTCCTTCTTCATCCCACAACTCAAAAGTAAAAACTGGAAACATCTAGGTTTCCCTCTATAACTTTTTATATAGGGGTAAGAATTGGAAGAGAGATAAAGACCCACATCACTTTTGAAAACTAGGCAACAATCATATTTTCATGCATTGCTATTTATTTCACTTAACAAGAGTTCAGAAACCCTTCAACAGAGATAGACCTCAATTTTCTTAAAGGATGCATAGTATCCCATAACTTGAATGCACGGAAACGTATAGAGCCAGTCTTTCTTTTGATAGACATGTTTGGGTTTTCACTGTCACATGCAACTTGGCCAAGGAATCTGCATACATTCCTCTTCTCGTGTGTGGGTCTCAGCCAGGCTTCTCTAGAATCAGAGCAGGAGGCAAGCTTTCAGTGTGGATACTTTATTAGGAGGTAAAATCCCAGGGCACCACGAGTGAGGGAACTGAGAAACAGAGTACAGAAGTGGGGAGAGCAAAGGTAAGATGTCATGGGACAAAGCCAGCCTTTGCCTTGCAGACATTCATTTAACTATATGAGCCTGCTCCATTCGGGCTGAGCAGAACCCTGTTCCTCAGAAAAAGCCATCAAGGAAGAAAGAGTGGGGAGTGCATTGGCTGGCTCCCCTCTGCTTCAGATGAATCTAAGTTTGTCCCACAGTTCCTGATTGTGTCACCTGGCCCTTTGGGCTTCAAACTATGGAGCCAGGTATCATATACTGCAGAGATGGAGCCTCATTCAAATCCCCAGTGCTGAGAAGAGTCAGGGACTCAGGGGATGCCACAGGGTCTGATCTGGGTGTCAGAGCTGTGCTCACCCTGGAGAGCTGGGAGAGTCAGCAGTACTGGGAGGTGAGGCAGTTGCAACAGCTCTGGCCTGGACCATGGGAGGAGGCAGTAGCTGGGACTGGGAGACAGGTGCAGCCATGATAAGAATCTGGGAAAGGCAAATAAGTAGTGTGGGATTCAACATGTATGAGTATTTCCATAGGATTTTGTTCTAAGAAAGGAACTGGGTGGTCCAGAGCTAGCATGTGGCTATTGTGGCAGCTCATTGTCTTAGGAAATTTTAAATTTCCATTGCAATGCACTTCTTGCTTTCTTTCACGGATTTAGATTTTCTGATGCTTCCAGCTATGCATATTGATATAAATGGCATTTCCAAAGCCCAACAGGTATTTTCAACCTGAATACATTTATCTAACACCATGAGTTTTAGTATAGTGGCAATTCCCACTGAGCCACATAAAGAAAGATGCATGTGAACATAATCAAGTTGACCCAACACCCGTGTATCCGTGAATGAATGGTCTCACCAAGCACCCAACATATTAGTATTTTGTTTTTATGTTTTGTTTTTATTATTTTTGATAAGGCAAAGATCAAATGGTTTTCATGAAACAGTTGGAAAGCCATAGCAGTAACTCAGATAGCAAACAACTCTTTAGGAACTATATACTAAAATTAAATATTAATAAATCTAGCAAAAATGCCAAGGAGCAGCTCAATGCATAATTTCAGAGTTCATATTATTGTATGGGAGCTTATTTTTCCCTCTTTTGAAACTGTACCTTTAGATTGTACATTTTTGAAAAACCTTTCCAGTAACATCAGAGGACAGGCAGGTTCTGTGCTTGCCAGCAGGTCTCCAGTTGGTCATTGCTTGACGGATGACACCTGTCTTCCCTTGCAATTCTGTACTCTGTCTGTGGTTTTCATTTATCCACTATCTCTATGCTCTGGACCAAGCACAGGTCACAGCAGCATGGCCCCAGCATTTTGCAGAAACACATCATGCTCATCATTTGTAAAATTCTTATGGCTCCTGCAGACAACATTAATAACTAAACTTGCAGTTTCCCTAGTATGTGTCAGGCTCTGTTATCACTGCTTTAAATATATTAACTCTTTTTCTCCTCACAACAATGTATTGAATATTTAGCAAATGAATGCAAACT
Source organism: Pongo pygmaeus (assembly GCF_028885625.2). Classification (NCBI taxonomy): domain Eukaryota; kingdom Metazoa; phylum Chordata; class Mammalia; order Primates; family Hominidae; genus Pongo; species Pongo pygmaeus. The sequence goes on from NC_072380.2 coordinate 4,878,724, forward strand.
GAGGCACTCTATGTTAGCCTGTGTGACTCAAGTAAGGCATAGAGGCCTTGGAGTTTGGACGACAAAATTTACTTCCTTTTTCTCTGTGTGTGTTTTTGCAATACTGCCTGATACGGTTAGGCTTTGTGTCCCCACCCAAATCTTATCTTGAATTACAATCCCCAACATCTCCACATGTCAAGGGAAAGAACAGGTGGAGGTAATTGAATCATGGGAGTGGTTTCCCTGATGCTGCTCTCATGATAGCAGGTGAGTTCCCATGAAGTCTGATGGTTTTATAAGAGGATTTCCCCCCATCACTCAGCACTCCTTCCTGCCACCTTCTGAAGAAGGCACCTGGTTCTCTTTCACCTTCCACCATCATTGTAAGTTTCCTGAGGCTTCCCCAGCCCTGCGGAACTGTGAGTCAATTAAACCACTTTCCTTCATAAATTATCCAGTCTCAGGCAGTTCTTTACAGTGGTATGAAAATGGAAATTCTTTACAGTGGTATAAAAATATACTGCCTCAAAAATCTCGAGAGTAGAATTCACAATACAACTTGCAAGGAACACAGAGGCAGAAAGAGACAGAGAAGAGCCTGTGGATTAAAAGATAATTAAAAGATATATTGCACATTTATAATTCATGGTTCACTTTTTGTGATCAAACCTTCTGTGTTAATTTTTTTGTCCTTTATGAAACAAGGTGCAATTTGAACACTTGCTGGATATTGGCTCATACTGGAGTAGTACTGTTAAATACTTTGTGTAATGTCTGAATTTTTGAAGTATGTTTTATTTCCATCTCTATTGAAGTATGATTGGCAAACAAAAATTGTATATATTTAAGGTGTACAATGTGTGATGCTTTGATATATGCATACACTGTGAAATCATTACCACAAATCATATATATTTAAGGTGTACAATATGATGTTTTCATATATGTATACATTGTAATATGGTTACCAAAATCAAGCTATTTAACATGACATCTGATTTTATAAAATGACATGTTGGTCCTGATTCATTTCAAAATGATAGGAGGTGACAACAATTGGTAATCCATATTTAATTATTGTGGTTTGGTGGTGGGCATTTTGCAGAGGTTTGAAATTCACTCAGATCAAAATCTCTTAAAAACTATCTAAAAAATGCCTTTTAAAATTCACATTCGTAGACCCATTCCAAACAGTGATATATGTGTGTTTGGCTTGTATGAACTTGACATGCAGGTCAGCGATAGAGGAGAGACTCCTGGACACTCAGCAGGAAATCAAATAAGACTCTAGAATCTAACTCAGAGAATATTCCCTTCTTGAGAAAAAATTCCAGATATTTTACTTCTTAAAACTGACCTTAGCGGAACTGGAAATGCTTAAACTTGTGTGTACTATCTTAGCAGCATCTAAGAACATATTATACTTCAAAGTTGCTGACAAGAAACAATTCAACTTTTTTCAAGGCTACAACTCTAATTAAGCAATCAATCAATGTTCATTCCTTCATTCAACTTTCTATCTATCCATTCAGTAAACACTTATTGATGATACAGTAGAGAACTAATCAAACTAAATCAATATTTGGCTTCAAGGGGCTCAAAGCCTTGAAAAATATGCAGCATCTATTTTATAGAAAGTAGTACTCTGTTTGAAGCCGGAAGCAACATAAAGGCTGTTTCTTATAAATTGTTTTATATTTTACTCATATAAAGGGGATTAGATGAATACTTTTGGAATCACTATGGCTTTTAGAAAAGGCAACTAGAAAGGAGAAAGGAAAGAAGGAAGTATGGAAGGGGAAAAAAAGCAAGGAACTATTTCAAGCTATAAATATGCAATCTCATTTGGAGTAAATAGCCACTATATGTGTTGTAATTGCATTATTAGTCTATCATCTATCTATCTGTGTGTCATCTATCTTTATCTTAAAACTTTAACATAGGCAAGTACTGCATCAGGCCTTGGTCTGTAGTATTGCACAACTCAGTTACCGTTGGATAACTTTATCTTTTTAAAAATAGCTTTATACTTGCATCATAATGAATGAACCATGAAGATGTGTGATTAGTAAGATTAAGAAAGCCACTGTATAATTGGCCCTGGTTTTCATCAAATTATGTGGGATACTGCCTAAAATCTCATTTTAAAATCTAACTTTCTATTTGATTTATCAATTAGTTTATTTTAATTTGCAGTATTTATTAATACATAAAAGAAAATAAAGGGATGGTGGAGGAGATTTTTCAATCAGATGGTATTTTTTTTTTTTTTTTTGAGATGGAGTCTCGCTCTGTCGCCCAGGCTGGAGTGCAGTGTCCCAGTCTCAGCTCACTGCAATCTCTGCCTGCCAGGTTCAAGCAGTTCTCCTGCCTCAGCATCCTGAGTAGCTGGAATTACAGGTGCCCGCCACCACTCCCAGCTAATTTTTGTATTTTTAGTAAAGATGGGGTTTCACCATGTTGGCCAGGCTGGTCTCGAACTCCTGACCTCATGTGATCTGCCCACCTTGGCCTCCCAGAGTCCTGGGATCAGATGGCATCTTATGTAGAATAGCTAACAGTGAATTTACTTATTTTTGAATTATATCTGAATTCTTAATACGTTAAGTTATATAGATGGATATTTTATATAGAGAGTAAGAAATAGAGATAGACTTTTTGTGTGTGTATATATATATTTACACACACACTTAATTCTGGCTTATATATATATAATATTAAATGTAGTATAGTGTATATATAGTATAGAGTATATATAGTATACTATATTAGATATTTCCACAAGCTTTTTCATTTCATTTTTATCTTTTCCTCTTTTTTATCCTTTATTTCCTTCTTTCCCTTCCCTTCCCTTCTTTTCTTCCTTTTCTCCCTTCCTCTTCTCTCTCCCTCTCTCTCTTTCTTTCTTCCTTTCTTTTTTTGTAAGAAAATCTTTCCTGGTATTTGGAATTCAGAGTAAATACAGAAGTAAGGTAGTATGTGCTCTGCCTACAAATCTTGAAAGATTCGTGTCTCTTTCTCTATACAGTAGTACTTTAAAAGCTCAGAAGGAAAATAAGCATGAGAATTATGTATGAATAAATGCTATACCCAAGTCCTCTGGTAATATACAAGCTCACTGATTCTCAGTTTGAAAATATGATATGACCTTGTAATAATACGCGACAGTTATTGAATATTTTGGAACTGAAAAGTGACTTGTTTTCTTCTACCAAGCCTTAATTTCTCCAGAATAAATTATTAAACAGGGGAGGGAGTTCTATCCTAAATTTGAATTAAAGCTAAAAGCCATTTTACATGTTTGGATGCAAAGCGTCTCACTTGAGCAACTCCATGAGATGAAGCTTTGGCATTTGTCTAGCGCCATCTACTGTCCAACTCAAGCAGAAGCATAAATCTTGTCACCATGATTCAAAGCTGGTTTTGCCCTCTAAGTGTAGCTTGAGTTGTTTGCAATAGGATATGATTGGAAAAAGAAGAGAAATTACATCAAATCTGAGAAAAGTAATCAGTTATAAACCTAAGTAGAGCTGAGAAACCAAGATAAATACTAACAATCATGTACATAGGTATGTTCAAACAAGCAACCATAAATTCAGAGGATAGGGAACTCTAAGATAAAATGGTTTGTATATAAAAATAAACACACAGAGACAGACAGACAGACACACACACACACACACAAACACTAGCATAGTCTGAAATAGTGAAAGCCATTTAGTGAATATTTAATTACTCAAAAGAGTCCTTAATGCAACAATTTAAAGAATTTACTTCATTAATAAGAGATGCTATTTTTCACATTTTCTTATGAACATGATTTTTATTTTTATAGTAAAAAGTAAAAAGTTAGAATTTTAGTAAGGGGAAGAAACCTATCCATTCAATTCTTCAGAAAACTAGCAGATAGCCTAATGAGTATAACAAAAAAGTACAGTAAGTTCAGCTTGGTTTGAACAATGGCAAAATTAAGGAATACAAATGACTGCTGAGTCTATTTCCCTGCTGGGTAATAACATAAATTTACCTAAATATGTAGGCCACTTTTGGAGCTCAGTCTTTCAGTAATCTGTTACTATGATATAATTTTACCCTCCATGACAATTCATATGCTGCAATCATTGCTTCTTTAAAAGAGAGTGGTATTCATGAGCAACAGAATTAACTTAAAATCTACAGGAAACAAACAATTGTGAAAAAACTCATATCTCTCTGAAATACAGAGCAAACTGTTAAAGGAGTACAAGTGGCCTGTTTTTGTAAAGATCTTTACTTCATACAAACTAAGAACAATTTTACAAATTGTACACCTAGTTATTGGAATTAGATTTCTTTTAACAAGACTATGTGTAATCATTTAAGCAAATCAGCACATTTCAATGCTTTCTCAATTTTCACTGTACAAGGATGCTTATTCATAATATAGCCTTTTTTTGTAAACTTAGCACATCAGTTCACAATAGGTTATTTAGGAAAAGCACAATGCAATGTGTTGTGTTTTAAGTGCCGTTATGCGTGTATGGTCTCTTCCTGTGCTAATTTCTAAGACAATATCATGACTTCTTTCTTGTGTGCTGACTGTACCAGTTTACATCTGGAGTCATTTCTCAGTTTTTTGGGGGTGTTTTATTTTTCCTTCTCAGCTCTAAATTAGTTCAAGTAATAGAAGTTAAGAGTAAGAAGCTTTTCACAACATTGTAGGTAAGAATGAGCAAAAAGGCAAAGAACATATTGATTCAAGGAGATTAGCTTTCTCCTAATCCATGCACACAAAAAGTTACCACACATTATGTAATTTTATGACAATTAAAAATATAAAAAATAACTATAATACAAAGATAAAAGAGTTTCTCAGAAAGAAAAATAAAAGTCATCCTCCTTATTTGGAGATTAATTTTAACAGTTATCTCTTTCAAATACACTACTTATTGAATTCCATTTATAAAGATTTAAGTTTTTCTTCTTATCATGCTCTTTTTCATGACACACTTTACACTTAAAGATGTGTCTTTTGACAATGGCCCCTGAATGAGAGTGCAATGTAGCTGAATAAAACAGGAGCATAAATCTAAAGAGATGTACATAAGAAGATCCCAATTTGTAGCCAGTATTTTGACTATTACAGGAAATATAAGATTGGCTTCATTTAAAAATTTTATATTAATCAGAGTTAAGATAAATTATGTTATTTTACATTTTTGTTTATCATAAAGAACCACAGAAAAAAGGAGTAATAATTCCATTGTAAAGAAATACCAATTATGTATTTCTGTCCCTTATAAACACCAGATGTTATAAATTCATATTTGCTATTTCAAAGTAGCTCCTAAAATCTCTTCCCGATCCCCTAAACTTTCCTCCTAATTCTTCTTCATGTCAATTCATTGCACTAAGTTCAGTCAGCTACCCATGCCATTTATTTATAACCATTTCTCCCATCTCACTTTCCTAATTTCCTAATCCTATATTTCCAAGTCCTGCCAAATATAGCCAATAAACACAAATTGAAACTATCTCCCCTATTCCATCCGGAATTATTTCCATATTCTCTTTAAAGAGGAAGACAGACTATGTGTTTGCACTTTCAAAGGATGTATTCATGCCTCTAAAAAGTACAGTCCTAGAGATTTGGTGACTCAAATCTTTTGACTAACAGGCCCATCTTCTTTGCCTTCAAGTGAAAATATTTAAACAACAAATTGCTCTAATCAGTGTAGCATCAAGGAATATCATTGACAAGGAAATTTCCATCATGTACAATGGGAAAGGGACCTACCCGAACAGAGACACACTATAATCCAAACACATATGTGTGTGCACACCCATGACCCTGTTCAGAAATACGACCTGTCAGCATCCCATCACAACATAAAACCCATTTCATCTGAGGTTAAGAATCTCTGTAAAATACTGCCATTGTCTGAGGATGTGACCAGTCACCCTCAGCGTGTTCCGTTTTGGCTTTCCTCAGAAGCGGAGTCTAAGAAAATTATTTTAGAATGAGCAGTTTGTTTTGGAGGTGGTTCTCAAAATCATTCGCAAGACAAGATAAGGCAAGAAAAGGAAAGAAAGGGTCAGGGAAGGAAAGGAAAAAAGTAAATTAACGGTGCATTCTTGACCAACTTAACACACCACGAGGCAATTAGAACTCATCTTTCTGGAGAACTCGGGAAAATGTACACATAAGTCCTGTCGTTTGATGGGACCCTAAACTATACCATTAAATATAGATTTTATTTTGTAGAAAGTATTAGTAATATATGATTAAAAATGTCCTTGTGGGTTTTTTGGAGGAAGGTAGGTAGAGGTAAGATAGCATAGAATCATTATTATTATTATTATTATTATTATTATTATTATTTAGAATCATTATTTCTTGTACAACCCCCAAAACTCAATAGAATACAAGACACAAAAAGAGAGCATAATTTCCATCACCAGTTAGTACAGGTGCTGGAAATTATGCTCTCTCCAAATTTCAAAGGAAATTTCATTATTTGTGAAATGTGTAGGGTCTTATATTCTGTATTTTACCCATTTTTAAAATCGAAATAGCACCTAGTAGTATCTTTTGTGTAGAAAACATTCACAGTAAATTTGTGGGTTTTAAGATTATAGTTTGAGTTTATCCCTCCTCTATGAAGCTGAAAAACAGTACAGAGGAGAAATCTTTAATATGTCACCAAGACTTGCAGGATGAGAAGGCAGAACCGAGACACACAAAAGACTGATGATGCTCCAAGCAGAGAGGATGACAAGGTGAAGAGGACAACAAGGTGAAGAGGACCTGCCAAGGCACAGTGAGAAGCAGGGAGAGGGGTGATGGGAGAACAGGATAGGTGAGGGCAAGGGACAGGATATTTGGGGTTTGAGGGCTGATTTCAAGGGTTAAGGTCGTAAGACTTGATATTGTGGACACTAAGTAAGGTTTACAAACAAAAAAAAAGATATCATTTACATATCGAACAAACAAAATACGGTGGCAGCTTTAAAAAATATAATAAAGGAAGGAGAATAGGCAGGCACAGAGAGACAGCCCGATGCCTGCAGCATTTCATGAACAGGGATGAGGACATCAACTCGAGGACAGGTTGCGGAAATGGAATAGGGGAGATAGCTTCAATCTGTGTTTATTGGCTATATTTGGCAGGACTTGGAAATGTAGGATTAGGAAATTAGGAAAGTGAGATGGGAGAAATGGTTATGAATAAATGGCATGGGTAACTGGCTGAACTTAGTGCAATGAATTGATATGAAGAAGAATTAGGAGGAAGTTTAGGGGATTGGGAAGAGATTTTAGGAGCTACTTTGAAATAGCAAATATGAATTTATAACATCTGGTGTTTATAAGGGACAGAAATACATAATTGGTATTTCTTTACAAGAAAATGAATACGATTTCTAGGGAGATTTTTATAAAAGGAAGAAGAAAATAAGGAGACTGTAGTTAGAGAATCAACAACAGTTAAAGAGCCAGAATAGGAAAGTCTGAGATAAACTGGCCCATAGGAAGGAGAATCGGGAGAGGTTGAGCACTGAGTAAAAAGTGCTTTTGGAAAGGGATTGGGGCTTTCACAATGTTATAGAACCAGAAATCTCAAGTGATAGGGGACAGATGACTGCATTTAACCATGTATGCATATCTCAAAACATCATATTGTGTAAGATAAAAATATGCAATTTTTATTTGGCGAATAAAATCAATCAATCAAATCAGTCACAATGTTCTTACAAGTCTGGTTTTTATCTCATTAACTTCCCAACCAGAATTCATTTTGTTGTTGTTGTTGAGGTTCATTCCCTTTGGTGTAAAAGCAATATTATATCTGAACTATCTATTGGCTGATTTATTTCTGGCTTTAAAAGTATTTTTGGCTTTAAAAGTAATCTCCTACCTTTCTGCTGAACTTATTAGTTTTGGCCATTGTAATCTTATTATTTCAGTCTAAGAAACTGCCACTTTCTGCTGGAAGATATTATGATATGTTTCCCAGACACACAGTTGAATTTCTCTTTCAGGAGAGAGTTAAGGGAAGAATACACTGCTATCATTTTTCAGAGATAGGCATTCAGTGACCTGTTTCCCAAAGGATGGAGAAAAAAATTAAGTGAGCTTTGGGGATCTCACACACCACCTTGATTCCATTGCAAACTCATAGGCTGCAGCTGAGATAGTAAAATTTACTTGACGTGTGAACACACAAACCACTTGTTTGCCTCCAAAAGAGAAGGCATCACAGTATCATAGGACCCCTTACAGATGTATGATGACTCGGTGATGCCTGAGAAGAGAGGAATTTCCTGCACTGTTGTGTAGCTCATGAATTCTCTCATACAGAACCACTCCCTTTAAATGTCATCTTTTCCTTCACCTCCTCCTCTGAAATCCTCTTTACTACATAGACACACTTCCTGTGTTCACAAAGCCCACATTGCCTCTATTGGATTTGAGATTTACTTAGTTTGAAGTGTCCTGGTGAAATAATTGGAAGTGGAGATAGAGAGACTTTTCTGCCATGCCTGTGCTGCCCATCACATAATCATAAATATCCCACGTGTCCATGGTAAGATGACTTAGAACAATCTTTTGCCTTCAATATACTCATTTCTTTGTGCATTTTCTTCCTGCACTCAGAATAAGTTTTCACTTTTGTTGTCATTCTTGTCATGAAAGGTCCCTGATCTATGCTATTTAGTATTATTCATGCTTTAGAGAAAGAGAATTTAAGAAATGTTACATTCCTTATTTACTATGTTTGGACTCAGCAAACACCCAGAATGGGCCAGGAATCCGTGTTCTCACTATTTCTGAAACCAGTAATGAGACCCTTCCTTTCCTTTCCCACCTATCCAAATCCTCCTGTTTTTCAGGGCTCAGTTCCCAACTCTTTTCCTAGAGGACTCTGCCAGCTACTCCAACCCACATTGTTCTTCCCCTATTAATAGTATCACTGGCAATTATAATCTCGATTTAATCATACTTCACTTTTAGTTTCTAGATTTAGCAGTTCCCTTTGTGTGCTATGTGAAAAATAAATTATACATAGGTCCATTATAGTACTTCTCACTGAGTTATCAATATGTGGTCTTTCTGTGACTTCATTGCCAGACTGTGCCCTCTACAAGGATAGTGATGATGCATTTTTTTATTTGAATACGTAGTAACTAATATACTATGGTTACTCAGTAACTATTTTGTGAGCAATTAAATGGATATAGCTGAACAAATATACCTAGTATACATATCTATCTATCCATCTATCTATCTATCTATCTATCTATCTATCTATCTATGTATCTATCTATCTATCCATCTTGTCTCCCTACATACAATAAGCCCTTGCCTATAGTATTAGGCTCTTTCAGGTTGGAAACTAGAAGTTAGTTTTTTTTTATCTCATTTATGCCTCAATGTATTTTATAAGCTCAAATTTATTCAATAAATTAACGTTTAATTGATTTCTTAAATTTGGAAATTAAAAAAACTATGCAAAGTTTTAACTATATAAAGAGTCTTTAAGGTATTCTGTAACCTCAGCCCTTCCACTTGATATTTTGAATAAAAAGCATGCAGCAGTGGTCTCCTTTTTCTTTGGCGACCACACTGTTGACATTGTAAAGCATTTTATTCACAAACTGCATGGAATAAGATGATTTGGGCCTATAAGTAAAAGCCAAGATTCTACAATTCGAGCATTATTTTGTTTTGTTATTTTTCAACAACTTTTATGAGAGAGGAGAAAACTGTTGACGCTGGACAGTTTTGTAGGTTTTTTTTATTTGCAGTGAGAATCAGCTTCATGTAATGAAAAGAATATGACATGGGGGTCAGCTAGACCTGGAAAGAAATCTCAGCCCTTCCAACACTTATTTGCAATCCTGGGCAAGTAATCTCATTGAATTTCTGTTTTCTTATTTAGTAAGTACGAATAATAAGTCCTCATTTAACCACAGTGTTTTGTAAAAGAAACCAGAGTATGCTGATAAAGCACATGTAGTTACAAGTGCTGGAAATCCCGGTCTCCTTGGCAGTAGACAGTGGTGTACACTGCGTGGTGGATTTCCCACACACTGGGACCAGCATCCTCTACGTGCCTGAGGGTGGATGCCGCCCCTTCTCCTCCCACCTCCCTAACTCACGTGGCTGAATGGCACACAGCACACAAACGACCTCTCCTGACATGTCTCCTGCTTCGTTTACTTGGGCAATGGGGAGTACCGGAGGGAATTTGACGAGTATTGGGGAGCGAGTTTGGCGTTTTGTTGCTTTAGCTTCTTCCTGTTATCAAAGGAAGGCTTCCTCTCCAACAGGTAATGGTTTCTGTCCGTGGCCTCTGCTGAGGCAACCCCACTTTCCCTAAGAACATTCAACCCCAAGCATAGTGAAGGATGCAACGAGGTATTCAACTATCCACTGGGTTTCCCATACTCTGTGTACAACGTTGTAGACTCTTCAAATTATTCCATTTGATGTGCTGTTTGTTTTCTCTGGGAACCAGACTAAAACATCTTTATAATATATTATAATGTTATAATATATTATAATAATTATCTTTAAAAAAAAACAACTTAGAATGCCTTACACTGAACACTTCCTCCTTTTTCAGTAACAAACTGGGGAAAACTTTCTACTTTCCTTTGACTTGAATATTGAGATTAAGACTTTGGAGGAATAAAGCAAATGAATGGGAGAAAGATAATCCTAGATTTCTTCACTAGATTAAGTGAAGAAAACCATCAAGTGGGAGCTAGCAGTGTTAGCTCCAAACTAAACCTAAAAACTTCCAAGACAGAAGAGAAAATTGACAATTAGCTGAGAGCTCTTTTCCACAAAACACCAATAACATCGTTAGAGTGCTATGGATTCCTTAAGAGCACTATCAGAGAAAATCTGGAGTCATATACAAGATTTTATAGTAAGGCGGAAAGGAAATTTAGGAATTCAATATCACAATGGGGCATTGTCATTTTCTCTTGTGCAAGAACGCTGTAGAATGCTAGCAGAGCATGATGTCTACCAGAGCAACATGGTTGATTTCTAACAAGGATCAAGTAAGAGAATGATAAAAGCTAATACAGATAGAAGATAGATAGAGTTATAGATAAATATATATAATACCTCTATTTGGATATAATTATCAGATATAATTTACATATCATAAAATTTACCGTTTTAAATAATACATTTCAGTGGTTTTCAGTATATTGAAATGCAAGATCATCACCACTCTCTCATTTTGAACATTTTTATCATCCCAAAAAGCAATACCCATGACCATTAGTAGTCAATTTCTTTTCTCCTCATCAACCAGATTTTGACAACCACTACCATATTTTCCAAATCTAGACATTTGCCAATTCCAAGCATTTCGTATAATAGAATCACATAATATTTTGTGGCTGACTTCTTTCACTTAGCATAATGTTTCAAGGTTAATTCATATTGTAGCATGTATTAGTACTTTATACTTTTTATTGCAGAATAATAACCAATTGTATGGCTATACCATATTTTGTGTATTTCTTCATTGGTTGATGGGCATTTGTTATTTTTTCACATTTTGGCTATTATCAACAATGCTGCTATGAACATTCATGTACTAATTTTTGTGTGAGCATTTATTTTAATTTCTCTTAGATTTATACCTGCGGGTGAAATTTCTGGGTCATATGGTAACTTTATGTCTAACATTTTGAGGAACTGCCAGACTGTTTTCCAAAGAGATTGCAGTATTTCACATTTCCACTAGCTGCCTATGAGCCTTCCAATTTCTTCCAATCCTCTACAATACTTGCCATTGTCTGTATTTTTGATAATAGCCTTCATAGTGAATGTCAAATGGTGTCTAATTATGGTTTGATTTGCATTTCCCTGATGGCTAATGATATTGAACAAATTTCCAGAAGGTGATCTGTCTACTTTACTGAGATCAATGTCTATTCACACCTTTTGCTTCTTTTAAAAAATTTGGTTGCCTTTTTATTATTGAGCTGTAAGGACTTCGTGTGTGTGTGTGTGTGTGTGTGTGCACACACACACACATGTTTATATATACATATTATTTTTTCTAGTTACAAGTCTCTTACCAGATACATGATTCACCCAATTTATCTCCCATTCTGTGGGTTATCTTTGTGTTTTCCTGAAGATTTCCTTTGATGCACAACGTTTAGAGTTTTGATGAAGTCCAATATCCATATGTATTTTTTGTTGTGGTTGCTTGTGCTTTTGCTTTTATCTGAAAACAAAATTGCTTTCTACATGCCCATAGAGATTCATGCCTGTGTTTTCTTTGTAAGGATTTTATAATTTTAGCTCTTTCATTTAGGTCCTTTTTGAGTTAATTTTTGTATATTGAGATGGATTGGACTTCAACTACATCACTTTGCATTTGAATATCTAGTTGTTCTAGCATATTTGTTGAAAAGTCTATTACTTTATTTGAATTGTCTTGGCAGTCATATCAAATAACAATTGCCCAGAAATATAAGGGTTTATTTTTGGGCTCTCAGTTTCCTTCCTTGGATCAATAAGTCTATCCTTAAGTCACTGCAACTCTATCTTATTGTGATAGCTTTGGAATAAGATTTGGAAAGCATGAGTTCTCTAACTTTATTTCCCCTTTTCAAGACTACCTTGGGTATTTGGGGGTCTCTCGAATTTCAACAAAAATTTTAGGATCAGCTTATTAATTTTTGCAAAAAAGATATAGGTATTGCATTGAAGCTTGAGCTTAACTGAAGATTGCTGTAGCAATATGAACTCTCCGAACACAGAAATTCAGAATTTCATCCCATTTATTTAGGTCTTCTTTAATTATTTTAAACAATATTTTGTTTTCAGAGTATAAATTTGAACTTCTTTGTTAAAAGTATTATTGCATTCTTTTAGAAGCTACTGTAAATGGAATTGTATTCTTAATTTTATTTCCAGAGTCTCATTTCAAGTATATAGAATTACAATTGATTTGTCTACTTTATCTGGTAACCTGCAAGCCTGCTAAATTTTATTTTTAGATATAATAGTTTTTTAATTGAATTTCTTAGCATTTTTCATGTACAAGAGTGTATCATCAGAAATTAGAGATAGTTTTACTTTTTTTTTTTATTATTCTGGATGCCTTGTCTTTCATTTTCTTGCCTAAAGGGCTTTCTAAAACCTCTAGTACAATGTTGAATAGAAGTAGCAAGAAGGGACATCAATGTCTTGTTCCTGTTCTTAGGGGGAAAGCGTGTAGTCTTTTAACATTAAGTATAATCTTACATGTGCAATTTTCATAAATGTCCTTTATCAAGTTGAGAAACACCACTGTAATTCTAGTTTGTTGATTTTATTATGAGGAGGTGTTGGATTTTGTCAAATGCTTTTTTCTGCATTATTGAGACGATTAGGTGGCTTTTGTCCTTTATCCTGTTGATATAGTATATCACATTAATAGACTTTCAGATGTTGAATCAACTTTTCTTCATTAAATATAAAAATATTTTTGATTTTAGAGATATGATAAAGATATACTTATGTATTATAATATATAGTAAATATAAGTGAAACAATATTTTCACTTTCCTGATGGTTTCCTCTCATGCACAAAGTTTTGAGTTTTGAGGAACTCCAATTAATACATGTATTATTTGTTGCTTATGTTTTTGCTCTTATCTGAAAATAAAACAAAAAGATCAACACTGCTTTCTCCATGCTCACAAAGATTTATGCCTGTGTTTCCTTTGTAAGGATTTTATCATTTTAGCTCTTACATTTAGGTCTCTGATTCTTTTTATTTATTTATTTATTTATTTACTTACTTACTTATTTATTTACTTATTTCAGACAATGTCTCACTCTGTTCTCCAGGCTGGAGTGCAGTGGTGCAATCTCAGATCACTGCAACCTCCACTTCTTGGGTTCAAATGATTCTCCTGCCTCAGACTCCCAAGTAGCTGGGACCACAGGCACATGCCACCACTCCCAGCTAATTTTTGTATTTTTAATAAAGACCAGGTTTCACCATGTTGGCCAGGCTGTTCTCAAACTCCTGACCTCAAGAAAATCACCTGCCTCAGCCTGCCTCCCAAAATGCTGGAATTTCTGATCCATTTTGAGCTTTAACTTTGTCACTTTGCATTTGAATATCTAGTTATTCCAGCACTATATATATTTTTTATTATATATATTATAAATATATATTCCTCATTATATTATTATGATGCTGGATTTTTCTTGATAATGTTTTGTTGAGGAAATTTGCATCTATATTCATAAAAGATATTGGTCTGTAGATTTCTTTATGATGTCTTTTTACTTTATTGGCATCAAATTTATACTGAGCTTGTAAAATGAGTTGGAAAGTATTCCCTTCTCTTTTATTTTTTGGAAGTGTGGATATATTTACATTAAGTCTTCTTTATTTCATATAATTCACCAGTAAAACTTTGATGCCTGGGGTTTCCATTGTGACTAGATATTTTTATTTCTAAGCAAATCACAGTAAATACTACAGGTTCATTCAGATTTTCTATTTCTTCTTGAGTCACTTTTGGTACTCTGTGTCTTCTTTCTAGGACTTTTAAAAAATTTATTTTACCTGATTTGTTGGCATAAATTTATTCTTAAAATATTCTTATTTCTGTAAAATTGTTAAATGATCTCTTCTGTCATTTCAGATTTAAGTAACTTTCCTTTTTGCTTTAATTGGAAAGTCTATTTAAGACTTTTAAAAAATATTTAGTTGATGTTAAACAACCAACTTTTGATTTCACTCCTTTTCTGTATTTTCTATTCTATATTTCATTATTTTCTGCTGAACTCTTATATATTTCCTTCCTCTTGCTTGGTTTGCGTTAATGTTGATCATCTATTTCCAGTGTGCTAGGTGGAAATTTAGGATATTAATTGGAGATTTTTCTTCTTTTATATATAGACATCACAGCTATAAATATTCTTCTAAGCCCAGTTTTACCTGCATTCCATAAGATCTGATATGTGCTGCCATTATACGCATTTATCGCAAAGTATTTTATAACTTACATTGTGATTATTTTGCCTCATGATTTATTTAGTTGTATGCTGTTTAATTTCTATACATGCATGAGTTTTCCTAGTTTCTACTAGAGGCTTTTAACTCAATTACAATGTGTTAAAGAACATATTTTGTAGGACTTCAATCCATTTAAATTTATTAAGGCTAATTTTGTGATGTAAATACAGTTATCATGGAGAACATTTCATCTGCAAATGAGAACTGAGTATATTAGATTTTTTTTCTCTTGGCTAGTTTTACAGACGTTTTTGTTATGTGCAGATAATTCATAATGTTATTCGGTTCATCTAGTTCCTTGTTATTTTCACATAGTTTTTTATTTGTTAACAAAAGTGGGATATTGAAGTCACCAACTATTATTTTAACCTATTTCTGCTTTTTAATTCTATTGGTTTTGCTTTATTTATTTCAGGCTTTGTTCGTAGGCACATATATATTTATATTTGTTATATTTTCCTGATGTGTTGACAATTTTGTCATTTTTTAAATGCCCCACTTTGTTTCTAGTGACACTTTCTGTTTTAAAGTCTTTTTTGAGCAGAATTAGTACAGCCACTCCAGTTTTTCATGACTGATATTTGCATAATGCGTTAGTTTTCATTATTTTACTTGAACATACATGTATTTTTTATCTAAAGAGAGTCTCACGTAGTCAGTATATGGTTAAATTTCATTTTTAAAATCTAGTCTAACAATATAGGCCTACATGTCTCTTTCCCTTTCTTTTTTTGACCCATATATGCCACTTCTAGGAATTTACTCTGAAGATAAACTTTCAACAATGTAAAAATACATATGTACACTCTTTTAATTATAAAATATTAGAAATAATCTAAATGCTATACATAAAAGAGTATATGAATAAATTGATACATTGGTACATCCATATTGTATTCATGAAGTATTATAAAAGAAAGAAAGAAAAAATATGAAAAGAAAGAAAAGAAAGATATACTTAGGAATTGATAGGGAGTAATTTTCAAGATATGTTGTTAAATATACACTCTCTCCTCACATCAAGCCCCTGGAGGTAACCATTATCATTAGTTATTGATTTATTGTTTTTATATTTCCTTTTTCTAAAAAATGAGGAGATATATATATATTTCCTTATTTCCTATTATTTCATTCAAAACTGTCACATTACATATGATATACATATATATTATTTTGTTTTGCATGCATAAGTGTGTGAGCACACAAACAGAAGGATAGACAGATAGATGAGAGAGAGAGAGAGAGAGATGTGTGTGTGTTTATGTGAGAGTCTATGGACACCTTTATCCTAACTCTATCTGCTAAGAAGGTCTACAGCAGTGACATCCCAGTAGCAAAACACAAATTGGTAAACAGATCTTGACCATAAATATCATTTGCCAACAAAAGAAACCAGAGTTCCTTGAGGGAATGACTCATTCCATGGCTGGTGCAGGGGAAGTGCAGGCCAAGCCTGGGATATAAATAAGGGCTAAAAAGTAAGAACATTTTTCAAAAATTACAGTATGTATCAAAAGTTCACAAGAGCCAACTTGAAGAGACTTCCAATAGACATCTTGGAGATTTTCAGCAACAAAGAGAGTGAAATAATAGCAAAGATTTGTAACCCCTACATTCACACAAATTAATAATCAAATGAGTTAATGAATGAGGATAAGGGAAAATCTTTACTTACAATATAATTCCAATTTCCAAGCGTCAAAGAAATGATGGAAATAGAAAAATCACCATTTGGCAAACACGATGGCATTTATTGTTTCAGGCAAGAAGCATGAATATGTGTTAAGCCTAGTGAAGTAACATTTGATGAGAAACGGAATATGTACAATGTCTGAAAGTATCACTCACAATATTTTCATTAATCACAAAAAGAACAAGTTACTTTAAGGTGGAGAATACTGACAGACATGCCCCAAGCAAGTGTCAAAGCTGGTATCACTAGGAATGACTCTGAAAACCCAAAATTAGTTCTGTTATTGCCAAAAATCAATAGCCTAAATTGAATCATGAGGAAACGTTAGAGAAACTCAAATTGAGGAGCATTTTATGAATCAAGTTTTCTACAAATGTGTCAACCTCTTGAAAGATAAGGAAGACTGAGAAACAACCAAATGCAGTGAGTAAGCCTGGATCCTGGCTGGGAAAATTAGCCAAAATTTGAATAAGCTTTGTAGGTGAGGCCATCTTTTATTAACATTATTTTCCTTGCTTAGATCCTTGTGATATGTTTATCATTACAGGAAGTTGCATGAAAGGTAGACAACAATTCTTGTTATTTTTAAACTGTTTATAAGTGTGAAATGTCAAAAAATAGAAAAAAAACATAATGACTGGCTTAAGGTTACTGGTAGCAATAAGAGACTGCAAATATAAGGTTTTATTTAAAGCTGGGGAGAAAAACGGTAAGTAAAGGTAATTAAAAGCAAAGAAAATTTACCTTAATAGGCCCTTGGCTATTTCTGACACATTATATTTTATGTATTCTTCCTAGAACACTAATAGTGAGGGCCTACTATATTGAAACTTGACGTGCAAACCACAGCCACTAGAATTGCTGGTGTTACTTTGTATTTACCGATGATGAAACAGAGAATCAAAATGTATAGCAATTTGTCCAGTTCACAGAGCCAGTTTTGGAATGTGGTCCTCTTTACCACCGGAATGTGTGACCTTTCAACTACATCAGCACTATGAAACAGAAATACATGAGTTCAGGTATCTTACCTAATAATTAATATTTCCTGAGGTTCTTGAGGTGAAAGGTAAAGGTGCTAAAACTGTCTTCAATCAGTTTATAAGTCAGAAACTAGTTCTAAGAAAGAAAACTATTTATTTTATGATGGCCTCTAGAAAAATAACATTTTCCCCTTGAATTTGTTTTAAAGAAATAATTTCTAGTCATTTTAGTCAATATCTCATAAACATATTTGGTCTCGGCTCACGCTGGAAGAAGACTGCCTGAAGCAGCAGGATACAGTGGAGTGAATTTGGTGAGAAAAGAGAAATGCAAATGTCTACGAAGTAAGCTGAAAAGGAGAGAGAACCTCCAGGTTCCTGTGGATTAGAGTAGGAAGGCACATACAGGGGAGATGGCACTCAGGTCCTCACAGCCATGAGTATCCTCGGCAGGACAGGTGAGAGCATGACTCCGATCCCCTCCCGCAGGACAGGTGAGAGCGTGACTCCGACCCCCTCCCGCAGGACAGGTGAGAGCGTGACTCCGACACCCTCCCTTGCTTCAGGTCCTCACAGCCATGGGCATCCTGGGCAGGACAGGTGAGAGCGTGACTCTGACACCCTCCCCTGCTTCAGGTCCTCACAGCCATGGGCATCCTGGGCAGGACAGGTGAGAGCGTGACTCCGACCCCCTCCCCTGCTTTGGTTTCGTTCTGCATGTTATTAGGTCGGTGCAAAAGTAATTGCGGTGTTTGCAATTGAAAGTCATGGCAGAACGCGCAATCACTTTTGCACCGACCTAATATATTCCGGTTAAGGACGCTTTTGTCAACATTAAGATGTGTGTTTGCTTTAGTCACAGATCACATTGAGTTACAAGAAACATGATTTCAGCCAAACCCCTAGAGCTCACGAGAAGGGAGCGGTGCACCTGGGGAAACGCAAAAGCAGAGAATCAAAGGGAAGGTGTTGGAGTTGTTTGATTTCATAGTAAGAACACATGTTTTCAATCAAGGCCTCTCCAAATAAATAGATATGTGGAAATGGCTCCATTCATTACATGCCCAAATTAATAGTTAATAGAATAATAGGCCATTTTCCAGCTTTGGAACTAGCAAAGCCTTCCTGAGAGCAGAGGCTGATGCCATGGTATGAACTCTGTGTTTTGAGTCAATGAGGTTTCTGAAAATACATCTGGAAGTGAAACATGTGACAGTCACACCTCACTATGAAGAGGTAAAATTCTATGCGCAAATAATTGTACC
Source organism: Pongo pygmaeus (assembly GCF_028885625.2). NCBI lineage: Eukaryota > Metazoa > Chordata > Mammalia > Primates > Hominidae > Pongo > Pongo pygmaeus. Next base: position 4,897,682 of record NC_072380.2, read on the forward strand.
TATCTCTACATCCTTAGGTAAAACAAGAATACTCTTACAAGCGAAGACACTAAGCTAACCATGTAACCTTACTTGAAAGACTGAAATTTATTGAAGTAAATTAGAGAGCATTTTGTTCTTTGAATAACTTGATCCTTGATCAGGTTGGTACGTTGAGATTTCAGTCCTCTGACACATACTACTGTGTGTGAACCTAATTTAAGTTTACAATGATTTTCTTAATTTGGAAGGTCTGTAATTAAAAGAATTAGACAATAGTGCTTTATACTAAAAATATTTTCATAGGCAGTTTGCCTTGAAATTCCTAGCATCTTGCAATTTATTTTTCCTCTCTTTTAGGAAATGTCTTAAGCACATAATCGGATGTTTTGCTGAAAGATGCTGAATCCAAATTTCTTGAAATTGGAAACGCTATATATTTATCCTAAGGGCTTATATCAATGTATACAAACCACTTTAAAGAGTTTTCAAATAAAATACTGAATTAATTATTTCCCAAAACTCCCTAGTTATTTCAGTCAAGCAATTATTTAGCAACTCATGTAGTCTAACTAAATTAAATGCATTTACATTATTTGTGTAGACTATACACCTTGTATTATCCATTGATTGTAAAAGCTGACATTCACTGTTTTAGATTCTGTTTTAACAAATAAACAGATGGTAGGTTATCAACAATGAAAGAAAAAAGATGGCCTTTACAGACATAAATTCCGAAAGAGGTAAGACCAAAATAGCTTTTAAACACTGTGATGAGAGCGCTACTACCACCACCAAATGTGGAAATAAACATTCTCTGAGTCAGTAGAAGGTGTGGGGAGGTAGGAAGAAATAGAACTTGCTATTTTCTTCCTCTCCGTCACAGGGAAAATTTTTTTTTCATTTGTCACCTGCAATTTGAACAAAGTAGTTTCATTAAGATATAATTGAAACAACTTTTCAAGATTCTTTCAGGCATTAAAATACATTGTCAATAAAATATTGCTCTTCTAAAATGGTAATACCACCTGTGTAGACAGGTGTTCCTTTATTTTAAAAGGAAATCAATCACATACTCTGATGGTTGATACTTAGGTGACGAACCATCTCCACAGCAAGAAAAATGGTGTGAACAAGAGGGGGGAGCCGAGAATCCTGAGCTTACAGCCCTGTGTCCTGTGTCCCTCTACTGCAAATAGAGATTATAAAAAAAAAGATTCATACCTTTTAATCACGTTTTACTAACTGAAAAACATAGTAAATATTTGCAAGGACACCTGGGCTAATAAGGGTAATATTACTTGTACTATTGTTAGGCATTGCCTAATTATATTTAAAAAATCAATACAGAAATATATACACAAAAAAGTAAAAGTAGTAGTCTTTCCTTAGACGTGAACACTTTTGAGTGTTTTCTTCTTCAGACGTATGTTTTCTATGCATTCATATAGACTTTTTGTACCTTTACTGATATATTGCTTTTAACACTTTTACTTTCTGATTTGCATCTCATTTTTATTCTTTGTATTATATAATAATAATAATAGGGTATAAATCTACCTTGTAGGTGGGAACTTCTGTATGCTACTCCATAGTACAAATATGCCTTAATTTATTTAACAATATTCTTACTAAGAGGCATTAGACTGTTTTCCCTTTGGCTTTATAAAGTATTAATGAAGTGAATACATTTTATATGCCACATGGTGCATTAATATGAGCATATTGTGAAAGATTTCCAAGAAATACGCTTGCACGGTGTAATACAGCATCTGTGTTTGTAATTTGCATGGTCAATGTCAAACTGACTTCCAGGAATGAGGGCTAGGTCGATTAGCCCCTCCAGGGCTACTCACTGGATATTATTTCTCTTTCTAGTTTTTGTCAGTGTGATAGGTAAACATAATACTTTTTTGTTGTTTTAATTTGCTTTTCTGTTATTTTCATCAGGTTTATTAACTCACTAAAATAGTTGAATTGGTATCTGAATTTCTTCTTTTAATTGCCTAGTTAATATTTTCCCAATGTTTCTAATTGATGTTTTTCTTGAACTGGAAGCTCCTTATATATTCTGTAATCCATTGTTTTATGTTTTTCAGTATTTTTCTGTCACTTTTTTAACTTTGTTTACCACGTTTTTATTAATACAGAATTTTTTTTCTTAATGTTTATATTGACAAAGATGTAGTTAAATGTTTTTCTTTATGTCTTCAGGGTTTATTTGTTGTCTTTAAGAGCTTCCCAATTAATGTATTATAAAAATGCACATTTTAATTTACCCACTTTGAATAATAATTTTGTTTTCCTTGAACCCAGATGAGAATTGTTTTGTAAATGTGTGATGTATTTACGTAAACTATATTTTTTGCAATAAGATATGCTAATTTGCCAATATCTTTTATGAGAAGCCAAACTTTTTTTCCCTAACTGGTTCAAATTGTCACCTATACCATAATCTAGACTCACATTTACATAAAAGTCTACTTCTGGACTATTTGCTTTGTTTCATTAATCTATGAGTTGCTTTCAGAGCCAATGTCACATTGTTTAAATTCCAATGTCTTTTTAGCATATGTTGATATATGGAACGGTGAGTAACATACAGTTGTTCTTACCCCTTTTTTCCTCCAAAACAGAAAAAAATCTATTTAACCAAGGGGGCGGGGGCAATGTCTTTTTCGCAAAATGTTGGTTTAAATGTTGTAAAGCTTTTTGTCTTTTTTTTAGGTACAGATTTTCAAGAACGATTTCAACATCTGTTATGTATAGATACCTTTGGATTTTCTCTTTGATTTATTTTGGTTAAGTTGTATTTTCCTAGAGAATAATGAATTTTAGTTAGCTTACCAAAAGTCTTCGTATAGGCCTGCGCATTGTATCCCATACATTTGAAAAATTATCTCTGTTTTAACAGTGAACCGTTTTTATGTTATTAGCTCTTTCTATATGTCTTATCAGATATGCCCAAAGTTCATCCATTTATTTCAGAATTTGAAGAATAAGCTTTGATCTTTCACCTGTCCAGTCTTTTGTTTTTAAAAATTTATTGAATTTATATACATTTTTCATTTTTTATTTAATTTTATACTAATTCACTTTTGTAGATTCTTTAAAACACTTAGATAATTTACTTTCATATTCTCTCTTTCACTCTTTCTCTCTCCATTTCAGGTTATATATTTTGCTTTAAGAGCTACTCGGGAGGCTGAGGCAGGAGAATCACTTGAACCCAGGAGGCAGAGGCTGCAGTGAGCCGAGATCACACCATCGCACTCCAGCTTGGGGGACAAGAGCGAGACTTCATCTCAAAAAAAAAAAAAAAGCTACATTGGCAATATTTTGAATGAAATAATATTCCATCCACTCATTATCATTTATCTGCAAATATCTGCAAATGGATTTTAATTTGTTTCATTCTTGATTTAACTCAAGTTATCTGAAAGATTGTGTGTGTGTGTGTGTGTGTGTGTGTGTGTGTGTGTGCGTCTGAGGAGGACCAAGGGGGACCAAGTGTGTTTGTGTGCACATGTATAAAATCTTCTTTTAATTTTATTTCCTCATGAATGGAGAACTTGATCTGTGCCAATTTCCTTTTGAATTTTTATTAAGGTTCTCTGTGTGACCATATATGTTATTGTTCATGAATCCTTGCCAATAATGCACATTTTCAAGGAAGGAGTCTTTGAAACATAAGGCCAGGAATCAAATGGCTGAGGTTCAGTCCTCAGCTTCCACTTTTCTGATCTACTGCCTTTGGCAAGTAACTTAACCTCTCTTGACCTGAGTTTTTTCATTGATAAGAATATCTGTTTTGTTTCTGTACATTAAACATGCGTAAATATGTTTCATTCTCAGGAACTGGTAATTAAAGAGCTTTCACTCAAAAATACATTTGATTTACATTCACTTCTGTACAAAAAAGAATAACTATTTTTAGAAGGTTCAATAATAACAAAAAACTAAGCTAACCATGTACAACTAAGACAACCTGAATCACGTTCAGAGATTTAACAATTTCTGAGTCAGGTGTGTTATGATTATGAAAATGGTAAGTCCTTATGATTTACTTGTCTTTGTTTCTCTCCAATATTTCAGTTTCTGGAGCATTATAAGTATGATAGCATGTTTCGCTCAGTATGATGCACCAAACACATCCTTCTTTTTCCCATTCAAAGCCTGAGAGAGTAAATTTCATTTTCTGTGATATCAGTATTGTTATTCTGCTTTATCATTGGCATTTGTCTAGTACATGTTTTCTTTCTTAATGTGCAGTCTTTTTATACAAATTTTAAAAGTCAAGGAGTGTTTTTATTGATAAAGAAATTTTGCTGATTCAAAGGTATTGATTATAGATATTCAGGGACTTCTTTTTATGATATGATTTTCCTACTCTGATATTGTGGTTGGTCTGATGAGGCTCCTTTTTCCAAATTGCTATCCACCTTCATCTTTCCCGATTTTTTTTCTCCTCAGTCTTCAAAGCTACAATTCTTTCTATTCTTCACGTAATTAACCAAAGACATTAAACTTTACCAAAGTAAATTTAAAATCAATGAGCATGTACAGCTGCTCCTAAATCCCCTAAAATGTTGAGAACGTTAGCACGATATTATTTATCTTCCTTTCACTTGCCTTTTGTTACTTCCCCTGTTGTAAATATGTTGAATTATGGTTCAGAATTGTTCCCAATTATTTTTTTACATCATCCCTCCATTTTCAGACCTAATTTTCAATGTTTAATTTCTTGCCATCCTCCCCCAACCATTTTCTGATTGAGTTATTTGTAATGATTCTATAATTCTTTCTAGTTCAATATGTGGTTTGCACCATTTGGAGGCCTTCATCTGTCTGGAAATTTTTTTCTGCCTTCTGAAATCAATGCTACTTTTAGTAGCATAAATATTTTTTAAAAAAATTTGAAAGATTGTTTCCTTTGTCTTTTATATTCAGCATTGCTTTTGTGAAGTGTCTTTTCAGTCTGGTTCTTTCAACTTTGCAGGTCACCTTGATCCAGTCCGTCTCTATATGCTTTTCGCTAGCGTATCGCTAATTATGGGTCTCTTTACATTCATGCTTTTCAATATTGAATTCACACTTTAATCTGTATGTTTGAGCTTAACACAGGGAGCATTGCTTTTGCATTTTCAAAATTATTTACTCGCTTCGGTTATTTACTCACGTTTTCTCAATTCTTTTGTTATGGAGCATATAACAGGCAAACGTTGAAACTCTCAAACTGAAACTCTGTCTCTAAAATTTTTATCTTATATTGTCACTCTCTGTTCTTTGCTTCATGTCTTCCGATACTTCCTTCACCTAACCTTACACATACTGATTTAATATTTAACCATGTTCATAAATTATCCATTCTGAGTCCCAGTGGAAAAACAGAAACCACTGCAAGTCCTTAAATATTGGAAGTTTTTTCCAGGGGATGGATTGCATAGGTGATGGAAGATCCAAGTCTTCAAGCTTGTGATGATGGTGAGGAGTCCTCCTATTCTAAGCAAGATTGAAGGAATAAGGGAAGGAGGTAGTTTCAGGGGTCCAGCGGGGTAGGACAGAGGGTACTGCAGGGCTATCCAGTGAGAGCTGGAGCCACGGAGGGTTGCAGCAGCTGCCAGGAACACTGGCCAAGGCAGGAATAAGTAATGGTATCTTGGGCTCCTTCATTCTTCCTACCTGCCTGTCTCCCTGGGCAAACCCAAGGAAGGGCTCTCCATTTACATTTCTTTCATTTTCGTGATGTGTCTGATGTTTTACACTGACTTCTCTTTTCCCACGACAGTTTTATCAATTTTTTAAAACTTAGGAGTAAAATCATGACTGGCCTTTCCTGAGTGCCTACAATTTCAGGCTTGACTTTGGGTATTTTATTTAAATGAATTTATGAGCAAGGCAGGTGCATGTTATTATCTCCCGCGTGCGGAAGAGGAAGCTGTGCAATGTCAGGGGAGGTAGAATAAAATTCACATCAGGTCTGTTTTGTTTCTGCTGTGTCAAAATCCTTTCCTCATATCAACCAAAAAATTTAAGTGTTCATGTAGGTAAGAAAAAAAAATAGAAAAAATAAAATACAGTTTTACAAAGTATGCCAATATATATTGTTTCTATAGGCCATGGGTGAGTGAGGTACCAATTCAATCCACTCAACAAGAAAAAAGTTATAACAAATATGACTTACCAAGAAAACAAGTGACTCTTTTCCACTTGCTGATGGGAATATTTTAAGGAGTGGTTTGGGTTGTTGTAGACCCTGGCTATAACCTCTCATATCCCATTCGTTGACAAAATTAAACTATGTGCTAGTGTTTAATAGATTGCAATTTGTTACTCAGTCTTATAAATTCTTAGTGACTAATACAATTCAAAACTCATTATTTGTCATTATGTTAATGTCTAATAATACGGTATTATTTATACAGTACCTTAAGCCAGCACAACATTTTTTTTACATATTACCTAAATACATTCTTTCTGCGTATTAAAGAATAAATTCTACTCATGAATTGTTACTGCATTATGTTATTTTAAGAATTCAAGTTATATGCCAGTAGATGATACAGAAGAGACAGAAACTTAAATAAGTTTTTGTATAATGCTAAGGTGAGAAAAGGAATCTAGATTTTGTAGTCTCTACTTTACATCGTAAACAACAGCAAGGCATGGCTTTGTTAAGTGGGGACATTAGATTCTAAACATAAGTCTAATTTTTATAATATGCTTAGGTTTAAATTATCACAGGCTACTTTTAGCTCTGTATTGGAAAAACGGACTTAAGTTTATAAAAGAAGATAATTAAAGAAGATGTGGTTTTATTAGTTGGAAATATTTAGAAATGGATTATTGGTAAAATGAAGCAAATGAATAAGTAAATAAATATTGCCCATATATATGTGTATATCCTCTGCCTTCTGATATGTGAGGGAGGAATGCCCAGCGTGCATTGCTATATTGCAAATGGAATGATTAAAACGCACACATGAACGGAGAGCATCGGGGTGCTTAGATGACTTGCCAGTTTTAGGCCAGAAATAAAATGTTCGTTTTGTATTTTTCCAAGACACCTGTCATCTTTGACAGGGTCCATTAGATTTATAATTATTTGCTGTAATTTCTGTGTCACACCTGCCATTTTCTGCATTCAAGCACAGCAATTCAGGCCACACAGTGACTGGGTGGCTGTCACAGAAGGACGACACGGGTGTAGAAAGTGTAAGCGAGAGCCGACCAAAATCCAAATGCTTGCCTGCTCACTCCCATTCCAGAAGGACAATAAAACGGGTCTTTATGCCTCTGTTCTTTTAAATCCAAGGGGGAGCATGGCTCACAAATCATATCCTAGTTCTTTGGATGGCTAATAACGACAGTGTCTGGAATGAAATTTTTTAAATGAAAAATTTGTATGAAAATTGTCAAATTATACAGACAGGAAAGACTGAGAAAAATGAAATGGAATAGATTTTATTATATAGTCCTTGAAAATCTCTCTGAGTTTCATGTAAATTTAGTTCATTGTTGGAAGCGGGGGGAAGCGAAATGAAAATTGCATAATAAATATTTATATTTTATATAAATTGAAAGTTGTGGCAGGACAGAAATGACAGTGTGGTTTATTTGTCTAAGTTTTAACATAACAGCTAGATACATTATTTACAGTTTAATAAGATTAGATTTAGAGATAATGAATTTTATTCTGAGATTACAGTTATAAAATTATTTTTAATATGATGGTAATGATATCTACTTAAAAATAGAAAAGTGAGATTTTTATGCTAAACACAATCGACTCCTTTGGGGACAGCTTGATAATTTAAAATTTAGCCCTATCCTGTGATTTAAGTATGATCTGTTACATAAATCTGAAATGATAATTTGGTTATACACATATCAACAGGCAAATTGAGCTAAAACCTTTCTCTCAACTGCATTTATATGTGTGGGAATATGTCCTATTGGAAGAAACATCATTTGAAGCAAATACTTCAGAGAAGTTTTGGTTGAAATTGTAAGGTATTGCCATCCATACATTATAAGCAAAACATAATATTATTGATAACATAAATCCTTACCTTTAAAATTGAAGTGGCATACAGTAACAAAGAAATGAGCAACTCAAAATAAAGATCAAATATACTGAGGAATTATTTGGAAGGATATAAAGATAATTCTCCCAGGAAGTATTTTAGGTAATTGAGAATTAAATGTAGATATGCATCTCCATAGTCAATTAAGGAGAAGAAAACCTGACATGTTAGATCTCATTGTCTCACAAAATAAGAAGCAAATGAGCATATCTATATCACTCTTTCTTGTCATGGTGATCTGGACACTGAAAGTCAATTTTTTTTCTTCTAGACGTTACCTCTGGTTACATAACATAGGGTTTTGTCTGTAGTTTTGCAAAAATATAAGATGACCATGTCTTGAATAACTCTCATTAAAATGCATATAGTTAAAAATCTCTAACCATATCTCACTGGACCTTTATCTTGTGGGAAAAGAAAAAGACAGAATGCACTATAACTTCGTCTTCTAAGAGGATACAAGCCCAGAACATAGAGGGCCTCACACAGTGTAATAAATAAGCAGGTCTTGTAGATGGCGTTGTCTCTGGTGTCAGACATACCTGGGGACAAGCCTTTCAGCTGCTCTGTCCCTAGTCTTTACCCATCACCAGAGTCTTGTTCACAGTAGGCCCTTAACAAATAGTTGTTAAATAAATGGGTCTTATTTTTAGTCTAAGTAGGATGTCTGTTGCTCTAATCTATTCTCTTCCCTCTTCCTCAAAACACGACATGTTTTTGCATTTCCCCCTCCATCTCTGGTAGTTCCTTCTCCTTCCACTGCAGACTCACCACCTTCCATCTTCCCATGCCTGGCTTTTGTGTCTTCTTCACACTCTAGTTTTCTTAAAGACATACCTCACCACATTCAAGTCCCAAACTGACAGGTGTATGAAGACACGGGTTGGGTGCCTCTGTCTCCAACCTCCCTTCGAGCTTCACCTGCCAGTGTCACCTCCTTTTGCACTTTGAATCAGCATATGCAACTCATCCACCTCCTATGTCTTTAGGCTCCATGAATAGCTACACCATTTGTCAACTTTCATGGCAGAAATGTTGGAGCCACCCTTGACAAACCTCCTTCTGCACGCCTCTGGACCATATCTATCACCAAGTTCTGGAGATGCAGCCTCCTAAATAACATTCACTTTATCCAGTCCTCTTACCCTTCCCCTTCACCCTGGTCCAGGCTGTCATCACTTCTGGTCTGCCAGTCTCTGATTTCTACACAATCCAGATGGTGATGTGCATGCTTCTCCCGGTGCCACCTTTCTGGCCTCTTCTGATTTCCAACATCTCTGGCTCCAGATTCGTGCCCTTAGGCTGTTCATCCAGTTCCTGTACTCGCCCTACTCTCTGCTGTCCAAGGAGCTTTGCAAATGTTGCTGGGTGCTTAGAAAATCTGCCTCTCTCTTCCACTCACGGAGTTAACTTATCCTTTCATTTTCAACTCAGAATCACATTCTCTCAACAGAATTCACTGACTTTTCTATCTAGGCCAAACTATGACACATGAGTTCTCATGGCTCTAATTTCTGTCCTTATGTAAAGCACACTTCCTTCAGTCGAGCACAGTCACCATAAGGGCAGGTGCACCGTTGGTTACTTCTCTCCCTTGCATCCTAAGTGCCCAGCACAGTGCGGCCACATGGCAAGTGTTAATGAATACATTTGAATGAATTAATGATTCAACATACTATTTGAAAGTAAAGAATGCCGATGTTCAACAAATTAAACTGTTGTCAAAATGAGATTACACAGAGTTGAAGCAATTCAACTCATTATTTTGGGCAACAGTATACCCTCGTCAGTATTACACAGCAATTGCATTTTCAAAGTGTCATCTAGGCTAAGAAAGATTTTCTTAAACCAAAAGTTAGTATAGATCAACCTCTTTTATTTTGTAGAAACAACTATATTTCAGACTCTTCCTCAAAAGTTGTCTTTTTAACCTCTAGAAAACAAAACTACATTGTTAAGTTTTTGATAATTTTTTATTCCGCTTGTGTCCTCTGAACACAAAATTTCAGGTATGATAGTATGAGAAGTGTAGTCATCTGTAGAAGACTATTGCAGTTAGGATTTCTATACTTGAAAGCAGCTCATTGCCTCTTCCATTATTCAAGTTTTCATAGAATTTAATACATAGTTGAGAATTATTTCAAAACAAAGCTACATCAATTATGTTTTTTCATCTTTGTGAGCTTAAAATGACCTCTGTAAGAATTCATATGATCTTCCCACCAAAGAAAGTGAAAGAAAATGTCAGATGTTTCTTTACATTTCCTGACACTTCTATTAGCCTTTCTCCCCAGACTTTACTTTTAATTTAAAGCTAGAAAGTTTGCAAGGCTCTTTGTAGCTTTAAAAAATCTAACTTGCAGTATGCATACTAGCATATTAGCATAGAGCATAGAGGATGCTGAATCATATTAGCATAGAGGATGGTAAGTAAATGATAGGGAGAGGTGCCTTCCTTGGAGGGAAGCACAATTGTGATTACATATTCTGAAAGAAATAAGATAAATCTGAGTAAGTAGCATCATGATGATGACATATATATATATATATATATATATATATACACACTTCCCACCAGCCAAAAGGACACTTCCATTTTCCCTAAATACGTTAAAAAGATTGTCAGTCACATACTGATCTTCACAACCAGAGGTCAAATACCAAAGCCGTAATGTTAACTTCAAACATCATTTAAGAGGCTGTAAGGAAATGCAGCTATGATGCAAGCATACTATGGCTTTGGCTATACGGACCTACATTAAAGAATATATATGTGTATATTTGTTGATTTTCATCGTTTCTTCCAAATAACTATATATCAATGAATTTTGTTAAAAAGAAAAATGCCTGTCAACCCAGTTTTTTGGGAGACCAAGATGGAAGGATCACTTGAAGCCAAGAGTTTGAAACTCACCTGGGCAACTTAGCAAGACTCCATCCATTAAAAAGACAAAAAATCTGACTCTATCTATTAAAAAAAAAAATCCTGGCATGATGGCACACACCTCTAGTCCCAGCTAGTCAGGAGACTGAGGCAGAAGGATTGATTGAGCTCAGGAGTTGAAGACTGCAGTGACCCATGATTGTGCCACTTGGCAACAGAACAAGACCCCATCTCTAAAGAGGAAAAAAAAAAAAAAGAAAAGTACTCTATAATCTTTTCAGGAATAAATAAAAAATGTAATGTGGTTTGCAAAGCAAATGGCAACTTTACATCAAATTTTACATGAAACACTTAAGACATTTTCTTCTTAGAATTAATAAATATTATCATGCTGTGGCTAATAACATCCTTTGACCATTGTAATATTTTGATTATCTCTTTAACTCTTTATAACCTTTATAACATATACTTTAATCATTTACTTTTGAATAGGTGATACATGTACATGATATAAAATTCTACATATATCAAAATATATAAATGGAAAATCTGTCTCCCTCTGGCCTCTGTAGCTTTTCTGCCCAGGCAGTAAACACAGTTACCAGGTTCATATGTATCCTCTTCTCAAAATATACATACATACACATATTTTTATTTTTATCATTTATGTTTTATTTTTCTATACATACATATGTACTGCATGTATATTTTTACACAAGCAATAGGCAACATAAACTTATTTAGCACATTTCATTTTATATGTAATAATAAACTTTGAATACTGTTATGTATTAGATATATGGAGCCATACAGTGTTCCACTGATATGAAGTTACCTTTGCTGTATCATTGTACACTTATCTAATCTTGAACAGTTTTTTATTATACACATATCTGCAACCAGTATGCATAAACACACAATCTGAATACTTAAAGAACGTAGAATTCAATTTCTGATGTCACTACTGGACCTTTAACAAGTCATACAAGTAACTTCCAGCTGTAAGTTTGAATAATATAAAAATACTGCAAATTTTATAACAACCCAGTATTGCTGCCCATACAGAGATAAAGAGAAAGAATAAGGTAGACTCAGAAAGGCAGAGGCTGAAAGAGAAAAATGCATCCGGATTTCTCAGTAATTGCATTAACTTGAATACAGAAAATAATAACAATAATTTTATTTGTATATATTTCGATGAAACGTAGAATTGAAATGAACTCTTAGTTAAGGTTTGGCAGTTATACGAAAATTTCAAAATCAAGTGTCCTCTAGTGTCATTTAGTGATTGTAATGATCATCCAGAAATTCTTACAAATTAGAGAAAATTAAAATAAAAACTAGGTTGTGAACTACGGCAAACAAACAAAATCTCTTTTACCGAGAACAATATTAAATGGAATCTAAATTTCAGAAACAATTATCATGTCAAAATCTGACCCACTTAAACAAAATGTCAACAATGAATTATCCTACCAAAAAAAAAAAAAACAAAAAAACTATCAAAAAATCCCAGGTTCATCTCTTATAGAAATACCATTATATATATTTGTGCTCATATTATCATGGGAAACTAATGCCATATGACATTAGTATATAAAACTTCCACAGGCATGCAGGTGGTAGTTTGATAGCATCTATAAGTAGCTTAAATATATATACATATATATATACACATACTTTTAAAAATATATACATATTTTATGTATACACATATGTATATGTAAAAGATAGATATGAACTTATATACTTATATAAAGATACTTATATATAGTTTAATATATATACATATATTTTTGAATATATGAAAGCATGTAAATTGAAACCAAAGAGTCAAAATTATAAATTTTGCGTTTTTAAAATATGTCAAAACTAATTTTAATTTCAATGTTAACAAGAGTGGCTAACACATTAGGAATGATAGTTCGCAAAAGAAAGAAGCAAAAAAGATAAAAATGCAATCAAAGTACTATGTAACGTTTTCAGTCATTTATTGATGTTAATTAACCGCAGATAACTAAGGAAGCTATAAAAGGAAACTATAATGGATGCAGAACAGCCGCAAAAGCGAAAAAAGAAAACTGTAGCTGCAGTAATTTCTGTCATTCATAACTTTCCATGATTATCTACTCTGTAAAGCCGCTGCCATAATTTGAAAAGCCTCCCTCCTGAACAAATGGGCAGACACAAGCAAAGCCTCCACTGAGGTCCAAGAAGGTAGACATTTCGATTGCTCCAGACCTGCTCAGATTTTAATGCAATATTCCCACGGGAACATTTCCGATTGAGTTTAAAAACAGTGCTTCTTGCTGAACAACCCTGCACCTGCAGCCAGACTTAGTGTGTCATCTTCATTCCCTGGAGTGAATTACTGCTGACCTTTCTGATTTCCATTTAGCAATTGCTTTATGGATAAAATTACCATCTTTGATAAGTAGCTCTTAAATGTACTCCTGTGGTTTTAATTCAGGAAGCTTCAGGTCTTTAAAACGATGTCCAAGCAGTTGAGTGACTTTTTTTATCCTTGAGAATGATACCGTGCTAAGGCATACACCCATTGTACAAATGTACGTCTTTAATGTTTGATGAGCTATGTTGTTTAAAATTGCAAAAAATACTGAAATAGGAGATATATTTAGCAGCATGTGGTCTATCTGTGCCTATTTAAAATACCTGTAAATGTCAACTTGTTACATGATAAAACATGATGAAGTAAACTTGGATTAGAAACTCCTTTCTTTGAAGCAAGTTATTCAGGAATAAATGTTTATACCAAAGGTTCTAAAAAGGTCCTACAACTCTAAAGAGCAACACAAATGAAGCAGCTGGAGCTCCACAACGGAAAGGTGAGAGCAGAAGGAACTGGAGTCCTTTTAGCAGCAGGATCTGCTGTTAGCCTGGCTCTTCTAACTCAAATGGCCAAGAAATACTTCCCATCCCTTGATTTAACCACATCAGCTGCATGGATGCCTTCAACGCCGATAATGAATTTATTGACATTGAAGACTGCATTTCCTTGATCTTGTTAAGGAATTTGCTATTATAATTTAAATAAATCTTCTCATAAAGAGTAAAATCATATGGCTTCATTTTGTATTTATTTGTTTTTATTTTTTTAATACTTTTTTTGGAGGACTGGCATTAGTGTAAGATCTGAGAAAGGACTTCCCATGGAAAAGAACCAGGATAGGATAGGCTCGAATTCCAATGTATGTTAAAATCATTTCTGGAGTCAGAGGAAATGAGGGCAGGTGTTCTACCTTCTTCAAATCTCTGAACTCTGGTCATAACATGATGACTAACCACCATCTAAAATTGGGCATCATAGCAAGCTCCAATTCCTGATTATTTCTTAACTGTGGATTTTAGGAACAATGAAAGTACAGTAAATGTATTTCCCATTAAAAAATCAAAAATTTATTACACCTATGAGTATTTGTGCCTACAGCATGCAAAAAGGTTGGCTCTTAAATTTCTCTTTCACAGTAGTCAGGCAAAGAACAAATAACTTGCATCTCACAAATAAAATTAGCTGATTATTTGAAGAGGTAAGAGACATGTTCAAAGTCAAACATCTGGTAGGGCTCAATCGTCCTGACTCAGAGCCTAGTACCCTTTCCAGGCCCCACACTGCCCTCTCTGTGGACACATGGAGCCAGGTAGTAAATATCATTAAACACATATGTGAGTGAGCAAGGGAGCGCCCAACTATCCAAGTCAACCAGAAGTTCAAGTGTGTTGTGAGTCTGTCCTTGTTAAGTGCTGGGGAAGACTAAAATGGAAGAAAGTAACATTGGTAAATGTGATCTTAGAGCAAAATTAAAAAAAAAAACACACCTTTAATACGTAAAAACTCCAGCAGTTATTTTGGACAGTTATAGTAACACGAAACAGAAAGTCTGGCATGAAGATCCGTATCAGCAATGATCTGTAAATTACTACCTTTCCGGACTGGATTCATTTATTTTCCAATGAAAAAGAGCCTGCAAGCACTTCTGTAGAATACTGTCCAGGGCCTCTTTGGGACAAGGAACCATGCTGCCACTTCAACCAACATAGTACAATTTCCAAAGGTATTACTCACTCTAAGGTATTGTGAGAGTAGAAATTAAAAATAGCTGGGACCTTTTGAAGCTCTCAAACATTTCTCTGCCAGCATAGGATCGTTCCCTGTGGTGTATTTTTAGTGCTCTATATACTCAGCTTTTAAATGTCATAAGGAATGAAATCCTGAGAGTACTATTTGAACACATCTCTGAAAAAAAAAAGTTATATTTGATATCTCATCTGTGATTTTGATGCAGGCATTATCTCTCCTCCAAGTAACACATTATCCAGCTATTTTCAGTCATTTGCTGAAGTTTAGGGTGCCCAGAGTCTAATGGATAACTTGCTGTGTCAAATAACATCATAAAGGCTATCATTTCTTCCCATTAGACTCTTAGATAGATTTATAAAATACATATATTTACACAGTGTATATTTATAGATTTATAAAATATATATACATGTACACATAGTGAAAGACTCACTTTCTGCTTTAGGCATTCTAAAATAGGACACACATTATTTCCATCTATTCCCTATCATCCCTAACTCTCTAAAGAAAAAAAAAAAATCGGTCGGGCGCAGTGGCTCACGCCTGTAATCCCAGCACTTTGGGAGGCCGAGGCAGGCGGATCACGAGGTCAGGAGATCGAGACCATCCTGGCTAACACGGTGAAACCCCGTCTCAACTAAAAATACAAAAAATTAGGCAGGTGTGGTGGCGGGCGCCTGTAGTCCCAGCTACTGGGGAGGCTGAGGCAGGAGAATGGCGTGAACCCGGGAGGCGGAGCTTGCAGTGAGCCGAGATAGCGCCATTGCACTCCAGCCTGGGCGACAGAGGGAGACTCCGTCTCAAAAAAAAAAAAAAAAAAAAAAAAAAAAAAAAGAAATCTTACTATCCTTAAAATTATTATTCTCACATTTAATTGCCTTTCTCAGAGCCACTCTTTCCTTTCACCAGTCCCAGTTTCCCAAACCCCCATTCATTCTTCCTGCCTTCAAATACTTTTGGCAACACCACTTTTGGCAGGAAGTCTGATCTGATAAATTAAAATAAAAAGCATATTAAAAAATATACCGTAAGAAACTTTCAGACCCTCTCACCTCTGGAGCTGACCAATAATCAAATTATCCTGGTATGATACGTGGTAGGTTTCTAGATGCTACCTGCACTCTTCACTTAAAAGGAAGTTTCCTGTGGGAACCCTTGAGTCTAGAAAATCATCCTTTCACTAGCAGAAGAAACTATTTGCTGTCTAAGTTCTGAAGACAACACTTCCTCAACTCTTTTCCAAGTAAATGTTAACAAAACAAATACATTATTTAATTAACACTCTTTATATGTTTTGTTTATTAAGTATTATTTTCATTTAAAACACATTCTTGCATACAACTTATGTTTTTCTGGGTAGAGCACTGAGTTGTCAAAGGGATGAATAGAGGTGGTCTGGCCCCAGCAACTTAAAGGATGAAGGACTGTGTTCATTAAGTTTTCTGTAGCAAAGGAATACATCCTCTTACATGATTTCACACACTTTGCTTTTTCAATATTTTTTTCTTCTAAATATTTTAAGTAACTTTGTCTTTTCAACGTAGCTATTACATTTTGAGTTGCTTTTTTTTTTTTTTTTTTTCCACTCTGTCGACCAGGTTGGAGTGCAGTGGCACAATCTCGGCTTACTGTAACCTCCACCTCCTGGGTTCAAGCAATTCTCCTGCCTCAGTCTCCCGAGTAGCTGGGACTACAGGCGCGTGCCACCATGCCTGGCTAATTTTTGTATTTTTTTTAGTAGAGACGGGGTTTCACCATGCTGGCCAGGTTGGTCTCGAACTCTTGACCTCGTGAGCTGCCTGCCTCGGCCTCCCATAGTGCTGGGATTACAGGCGTGAGCCGCTGCGCCCGGCCTTGAGTTTCTTTTTTGAAAGTACCTTTAGTTTCACAATGTGAGTAAATGTGGAAATTGACTATATTAGTAGGTATTTTCCTATTAGTCTTTCCTAAATGACTTGCCTACTAAATATAGTACAATTGTACTTATTCAAGACTTAATTCATCTATATGTCTTAAAGTGCCATCATAATGTTTGCATTTAACATAACAGTGAGAGAATGTTCTATTTTGTTTGGTATGGAACAAGCCACAGTTAAGATAATTGCTGCTTTCTGTGTGTGCAAGAGTTAGGGAATAATGATGAAATATTCTTACTTAATCACTTTCCCTGTCCTTCTATTTTTTTCCACAACTTTTACTCTTTTTGAAATATTCCTAGTGAAAAGCTACTTCTCGACTTTTAAGAATAAATTATTCTCCATTTTGTGATGTACCTTCTACATTGATTTCTACTATAAAAGCCAAAAGAACTCTCTCACTATTAACCTTCAGACAAAATGGCTAAAAGCTTGGGCTCCTAAATGAGAAGGTCCCCTGTTAAAATCCCTCAAGTATGAATTAGTGCAAATAGGACACTGGGCAAAATACATAAATATTCTAAACCTCAGCATCTTTACCTTTAAAATAAATATAAAAATCCTAACCTCATAACACTCTTACTAGAATGGAAAAAATTTTTTTAATTATTTTCGGTTTGTTTTTGTTGTTTTGTTTGTTGTTGTTTATTTGTTTTTTGAGACAGGGTTTCACTCTGTTACCCAAGCTGAAGTGCAGTGGCAAAAACATGGCTCACTGCAGCCTCAATTTTCCAGGCTGTAATGATCCTCCTAGTCAACTACTAGAGTAGCTGGGACCACAGGCACACGCCACTATTCCTGGCGATTTTTTTTTTTCATTTTTTGTAGAGATGAGGTCTTGCTTTGTTGCCCAGGCTGGTCTGAAACCCCTGGGCTCAAGCAATCATCTTTCCTCAGCCTCCCAAAGTGCTGGGATTACAGACAATAGCCATCTCACTTTGGCCATTGTTTATTAATTATATCCTGCAGCCGTAATAAAAAATTGTGTGTGGTTTTTTTTTTGTGAGTTAAAATCATTTCATAGAAAATAAAAGTAAGGTCATGACTCAGATATAAGCATAGATATTCTAATACACCATCTGGGAACTATTACACTTAAAATAATTACTTTTCTTCTGTGAAATGTATAATAGTTTTCTATTAATTTAAGGTGGTTTTGTTTCTCCATGGAAGTCTTCTATGTCCTTCACTTTTGCAGTATATTTTTGCTGGGTACGGAATTCTAGGTAGTTGTATTTTTCCTTTCAAAACTTTAAATATTTTGCTCCCTTCTCTTCTTGTTTGCATAGTTTCTGATAAGAAATTTGCTGCAGTGTTTATACTTGCTCTACTGTAGGTAAAGTATTCCCTCCTAACTAACTTCTTTCAATGTTTCCTTTATCTCTGGTTTTGCGCGGTATGAATATGATATAGGTAGGTGTAGATATTTTGGGATTTATAATTTTTGATGTTCTCTGAGCTTCTTGGTTCTGCAGTTTATTGTCTATCATTAATTTTGGAAAGCTCCCAGTATATTCCTCAAATCTATGTTTCTCTGCTCTCCTTTTCTTCTTTTTGTATTCCAATCAATTTTATGGTATACCTTTTAAAACAGTTCCATAGTTCTTGGATATTCTCTTCTGTTTTTTTTTTCTTTGTTTTGTTTCTTTTCTTTTTCTCTTTTCATTTCAACGTAGAGAGTTTTTATTCAACAACAGTCAGTCTCCTTGAGTCTTTTCTAGGCTGTATTCAGTCTAGCAGTGAGTCCATCAGAGGTATTCTTCATTTCTGTCATCATGTTTTTTTATTTTCATTTCTAGTAATTCCTTTTGATGCTTAGAGTTTTCATGTTTCTGCTTGCATAGCTTATCTGCTCTTTCATGTTGTCTACTTTTTCCATTAGCACTCTAAGCATACTAATCATAATCATCTAAAATATCTAGTATATCATAATTGTTCTAAATTCCATGACTGGCAATGTCAACATATCTCTCAAATCTCAGTCATTCCACTGCATTGCCTCTTCCGAATGTGCTTTTTCTCGTTTTGTTTTTGGTAAAAGGCTGACATGTATTGGTTAATAAAAAATGTGATAAACAAGACTTTAGCATGAATATTTGTGTTAATCGGACTAGGAGTTGGATAATATTTAATGCTTGTTGTAGGTGTAGGTATCAGAGGGTTTGATTTTCTTCTCAGAGAGGACTCTGCCTGGCAGGGCATTCTGCTGTAATCCACTCTTATAATGCAGGAGGCCTGTTGCTGTGGTAGTGAGGGATGCAAGAGTGTTTTATAACCTTCCTACTAGCTGTTAGTCTTTTAGTGATCCTGTGTTTCAGGGCTATGACTTTTCTGAGAATTTTCCCAACAAAATAGCTCCTTTTTCCTCCTTGCCTTCTACTACTTTTCCAGTTATAGAAATCCCATTTTATTTCCTTGAAGCTGTGACACCTACTAAGTATGAATTTTCCACTAGCAAGACAGGAAGGCTAAAGGGGTCTGTCTGACATGGAAGTAACACCCTTCCCTGATAACCTTTCAGCAGAGATTTTTCCCTAAAGAGAAACCCTTTCTGATGTAGAAGGATCTAGAATACTTCATAATGTCCATTTTTCTTTGACCTGCCAGATATAAGAAGGGATATTCCTGGAATTTTCACAGTGAGTGCTTGGTGGGGTTCCTAGAGGTAAAAACAATGAGTGTAGGGTCCTCCTAAGACTGCACCCCCCACACCGGATTTTCTCCCTCTCACACCACTGCCTCCAGCAGGTCATGAAAGTGACCATTTAAGTGATCTCACGTGTATATGGCTCCTATGGCCTCTGATCCACGTACACTTGTCTTGGTTGTGACTCTGTGGACCCACCTGTCCTTCATTTCCAGGTGGCAGTTTAACCTGCAACCTCAGTTCTCTGATGGGTTCAGAGAAGTCATTGATTTGGGGTTTGCCCAGCTTTTTCTTGTTATGAGGATGGGAGTTAGCCCTTTACATTACTAGCTGAAACTGAAGTCTTGTGGATGATTTTACTATATTATTTATCTTTTCTAAACTTTATCAATGATTGAAATGTTTCAGCATATGTGAATAACCAATAGCATCTCAGATTCTTAACTCCCACTTTCTGAAACTCATAAAATCAGACTTTACTTAAGATTGAATCTTAATTACAGTATTGTCTAAATTTTTATATCAGTTGCAATGTTATAATGTTGCAGAACATATATTTCAAATTGTGTTTCATTATACACACACACACTTGTTATACTGGACTAAATTATTATTCATCTTGGGAAATGTGACTATTTACACTTCCGTTGTATTATCTCATCACAGTGAACAGTCAACGCATATATCTTGATTTATACAATGTTATAAGGTTTTTCTGTCAATGTTGATGCTGTATCTTAGTCAATTTTGGCTGCTATAAGAAAATACTATAAACTGGATTGCTTATAAACAATAGAAATTTATTTTTCACATTCTGGAGGCTGAGAAGTCCAGGATCAAGTTATTAGCGGGTTTGTTATCTGATGCAGGCTCTTCCCTGGTTTCTAGAAGGCACCTTCTTGCTGTGTTTTCCCATGGTAAAAATGACAAGGAATCTCTGAAGCTTTTTTATAAAGACACCAATTCCATTCATGAAGGCTCCCTCCTCATAATCTAATCGCTTCCCAAAGTCTCCTCCAAATATTACCATTTTGGGGATTAAATTTTAACATATTAATTTTGAAGGGGGCACAAACATTCAGTCATAGAAATGTGTTTTAAGATATTTTGTGAAAGTGTTAAAAAATAATAAAGCAGATAATTATATATTGTGTCACCCCAACAAGGACCTTGTAAGGTGGGAAAATATAGTCATCCAATTGATAAATGTCATTAAATAGTCATCATACTGATATGGTTTGGCTGTATCCCCACCCAAATCTCATCTTGAATTCCCATGTGTTGTGAAAGGGACCCAATGGGAGGTAATTGAACCATGGGGTCAGGTCTCTCCCATGCTGTTCTCATGTAGCGAATAAGCCTCAGGAGACCTGATGGTTCCAAAAGGGGGAATTTCCCTGCACAAACTCTTTCTTTGCCTGCTGCCATCCATGTAAGACGTGACTTGCTCCTCCTTGCCTTCCACCATGATTGTGAGGCCTCCCCAGCCATGTGGAACTGTGAGTCCATTAAACCTCTTTCTTTTGTAAATTGTCCAGTCTTGGGTATGTCTTTATCAGCAGTGTGAAAATGGACTAATACCAATGCACATTAAAGATTTTTGCTTTTCCTCAAATTCTGTCTGCTCCATCAGTTTCAAATGACCTTTGTCCACCAGTCGTAATTTCTGCCTATACATACTGGATAAAGTGTTTCATCAGGTGCTGAGAGAATAACTTAACCAATATGCAGATGAAAGACAATTATTTTTGAAAATCACTGGGGAAAATTCTGTTGGTCTTTCTCCAGATTTGTTAGGTAATTCCCTTGGCCTCTGACACAGAATATTTATCCGGGTCTCATGAATACACTTTTCCAATATGATGTGGTTAAGGTGTGGGTCTATACCTCAATGTCGTTAACATTCCTTAATAATTTTCCTTAATCCCAAGTCAGGGCCAAACTTTACTGCTAATACGTGCCCTCTACCTGCATCCAGGGATCTCAGAGCTCTCCTGACAGAAGCATTTGGACTTCCTGTGAGGAAATGTTCATATAATTTACACACTAAATAACTCCTTCAAAGTCTGCATAAATAGGCTGAAATGTTTTTATAACCACCCAGAAACTGAGTCAACTCTAGCAAGGGGCTGGTAAACCACGCTGGTTTCTTCTTGGGGTTCCAACATAGAAGCCGCCAGCTGAATCACTTCTAGATTGGAGTTGATCATTAAACCTCACAGTGTTTTCTCATTTCTCTCCAAGTAAATTTGACAATTCCTCTCTGAGGCTTCTGACAAGCTCATCAGAAAAATTACTAGACAAGTATTTTGTGGCAACATATTTTAGTTTGTACTATTTTAAGCCCCACTCAGAAAGTTCAGTTTAATAATTTCTCCACAAGAAGTACGTACTCTTTCTGTCTTTCTTCTGTAACCTTTCTTATAGGGAAAAAAAGAAGAAAAAGAAAAAGAAAAAAACTAAATTCCAGTTCTTTCCAATTTCAGATACTGTACTTTTCTAATACTCAACATAGCTTCAAAAAAAAAAAAAAAGAAAACAACGGAAAAGGAAAAGACAATGCATAAAATTAGAAAAGTCCTCTTACTGAGCGAGGTGGAGACCTGCTTCCAGAGCTAACACTGACATCATTGGCAAGAACATGCGAAGGCAGTAGATTGTACTAAAATGACGTGGAGAAAATCAGAATCTAATAAAAGAAGAGGAAAGAATTACTTGCATTAAGAAATCATTTTTTGCTTTTTTTTTTCTTTTTACAGGAAAACTTGCTGCGGGGTTGTGTAGATCAATGCCATTGTATAAAGGCTGGACAAGGATTGAAGGTGAGAACAGGAGGAGAGCATTTCTAGAAAACTCTTTCCATACAAAGTGCTGGAGGCTTCAGGCCAGATGCCCATAGCTTGTCTCAATCCCGCCTTTAGTGACTTCACCGGGGTAGTCTGAAATGAACACTCTCAAAAGCCTGCCTTCCTATTTTAGCTCAAATTTGCTTTGCTTCCTTTGTAAATACCTATGACATGTAGGTCAGGAACCAAAGAGTTTAGCACTTCTATTTATTTATGTTTTTGGTCTAAGGGAAACAGAATAACCACCAATGACTTTCTATTAGTTAGAAATTTTGGAGGCCAAATGACATCAAATAACATAAAGCACAAGCTATTTTTTTTGGAGCGGGGGCACAGAGTCTTGCTCTGTCACCTAGACTGGAGTGCAGTGGTGCAACCTTGGCTTACTGCAACCTCCACCTCCTGGGTTCAAGTAATTATCCTATCTCAGCTTCTCAAGTAGCTGTGACTACAGGCACCCACCACCACACCCAGCTAATTTGTTTTGTATTTTTAGTAGAGATGGGGTTTCACCATGTTGGCCAGGATAGTCTCAAACTCCTGACCTCAAGTGATCCACCTGCCTCAGCCTCCCAAAGTGCTGGGATTACAGGCGTTAGCCCCCACACCTGGCCAGCACCAGCTGCTTTAAAAAAAATTGTGAGGGATCGCAGATCAAAGCAGAGTCCACCATTCAGAACAGGCACAGGACAGTGGGACTTGCAAAGATTAGGTTGGTGCAAACCTAGTAGCATCGCTGTGAGGTATATCCCAAACTCCCTCACACAACACAAGTTGTTTCTCTTCTTTCCTGCCACAGGTTTGTGGATTCCATTGCTGTCCTTGTCACTTGGTGTTATAATTACTTGCAATAATTATTTACAGCCTCACCTCTGTTCCTTGAAATGCTTCTGTGGGGGGGACCATTGCTTTTTCTTGATTAATTGTTTTCCTAATTCCTAAGTAAAGTGCTTGGACAGTCACTCTGAATATTTCTTCACTGAATGCTATTGTCCATCAGCATCAAATAGAGAATGAAAACTATCCCCATATGTCTTATTTTAAACAGAAGCCCTGCCCTCAAAGAGCTCTACAGGGGAATGCCACCAACATACACATCCACAGCTCATTTAATGATGCTCCCATCCATATGTTTTGCAGTATTCGTTGCTGAGCCAAGACTGAGTTCTGCATCAACCAGATGTACCTTGCAGATTACAATTCCATCTTCATGCTTTTCCTGACTGCAATTAATCTTAGGAAGAATCATTGACAAATCTGGAAGCCAGGGAGTTGTCCATGTGTTACCAGAATTAGGGAGTCACTGCCAAATTGCATGCTAACCTTCCCACCAGACTTTTTGGGGCTTCATAACCAGAAGAGCTTCTCCAGCCAGCAGCTGTTAAGGGATATTATTGTTTGGATGGAACCCGATTACTGTGCATCCTTCTTAATTAATGCGATTACCAAAGGAATCTATACAAAATAGGGCTCTAATTAATTGTATCCAATTAAGATTTTAAACTATAAATTCCATGATTATTATTTCACATATAAGGTGTGATGCTGCAGTTTCTTAAAGACATTTCCTGAAGAAACAAATAGTACGATACCTAAATCACTCAGAGAGGAAGATTTTAAATTTATGGATGATTGATTTGAGTTGAGCTCCCTACATAGTTTCTTTCTGAAAAGTGCACAGAAAGTTAAAGAAACAAAAGCACAGAGTCATGAGACTCTATAATATTACAGCTGCAATCATTTCTGTTACAAAGCTATGGAATTATGCAGGTGAGTGTGCAGAGGAAAGAGAAACATTTCACTTTAAAAATTGGAAGATAGGGCCGGGCGCAGTGGCTCACGCCTGTAATCCCAGCACTTTGGGAGGCTGAGGCAGGCAGATCACGAGGTCAGGAGATGGAAACCATCCTGGCTAACACGGTGAAATCCCATCTCTACTAAAAAATACAAAAAAATTAGCCGGGCGAGGTGGCGGGCGCCTGTAGTCCCAGCTACTTGGGAGGCTGAGGCAGGAGAATGGCGTGAACCCGGGAGGCGGAGCTAGCAGTGAGCCAAGATCGCGCCACTGCACTCCAGCCTGGGTGACAGAGCGGGAGTCGTTTCCCAAAAAAAAAAAAAAAAAAAAAAAAAAAAAAAAAAAAAATAGAAGGTGGAAATATAACGGTCGCCTTTAACTTCTGCAAGTTTTGTAGCAGATCCTCTGTTTGGACACTAACCCATGAAAATGAACTCAGAAAAGGAAATTAGTAATAAACATGAGACGTTTTCACACTTAAGAGAGTAATGTATTTTCTCAGTTTACGTCACTGCCTGCATGAGTTCACATGTAACCACAATATAAGACAAAGCTGTGGCAGAGGCCTGTGGACATCAGGGAGTTTCACCCACTGCTATTTCACCTTCACCTCCTGAACTCACAAGAAAGACATGGGGTATTCCTGAGTCACAGAAAACAGGAAAATAACATTTATCTAAAGAAAATGATGATGATGATGATGATGATACACTTTCCGTTTCATGTCAAATTACCAGGCAATAGCTATTGTATTTAATTCAATTCATATTAGATATGAGAAACTGCATGTGTGGAGGGAATAGAAATTGAATTAAATACACTCGGTTTCTCAGATGTAATATGGTCAGGCCGAGTCAAGTCTTACCAACTGTGGTTGCAGAATGAAGAAAATGGAATTCGCATGCTTATGATTATATATATATAAGAGAAATACATATATACACATACATATACCTGTGTATTTATATGTAACATATATATAAAATATACATAAAAAGAAAAATCTAACACAAATACTCCAATTCATAGGCATAACATCCCCCCTAAAAGCAGACTTTCCCATGTGGATTTATTGCAATGGTAAAAAGCTATCTGTTGCTAAAATAGATAACATATAGTCTGACAATCATAGATTCTGATCCGTATTTTAGATAAGAAATTGTTTACACTGTGTTGTCAAGTATAGATTGGAAACCACATATCTGCGTACAATCTTGCTTTCCTCAGAACCAACATATGTTTATTTTTCTTAGGTTTCCATACAAAAAGCAGGCCTGGCAGAAGCACGGCTCTGAGGTGTCATGGACTTGCGTCTCCAGTAGAGGGCAGGAGCAGGAACAGCTGGGGGACTGTTGCATCCAATTGAACTCTGGGCTAGCAGTTCCCAACCTTCACACCTAGACCTCAGACGAGGGAACGTTAACGCCCGGCGGCAGTGGATTTCCGGAGAGCATCACGCCCTAAACATTATGTCCGCGTTTGGAGACAGACAATCATTTGGATTTTCCTGGCGGGGACTCAAACTTTTAGCAGAGACACTTGATGCATAGAATACTTGGCATCTTGGCCACACGGAGACCCATCTGTCACAATGGCATCCTGCCTATTTCAAAGTTGCTTAGATCTTTTCAGCAAGCCATAGGTGCCAGGCAGGAGTGGCTCTTCATGGGGAGTGGGTATAAAACTGCAAGTGGCATCTCTTCCACAGGAACATCTTCTCTTCTGCCAGTTCCCATCCCTGGTCCAGCTTGCAAGAGCTACACCTGTTGCCCCTCGTTCATAGAATACACTAGATTTGCCCTGGAAAGGCAAAGCCAGCACTTCAAATTATGTTCGTATGCCAAAAAGACAGGTGGTGCTTCAGCAGGCGTTTGATGAAGTCAGGAAGATAACTCAGGGCATAAAAATGTTTTTATAAAAGAAAGTAGAGTCCTCTCCATGGGAGCATTTTGACGCAGCTCCATAGATGACCCCAGTTATAAAACTAAATAGAATTTTAGCACATTAGGATTACAAGAACATAGGGTAATATCACAACAAGAACTTGCTCTTAACATCAGCAGATATTGTTGACAATGTTTATGGACAACTTTTAAATATGGCAAAACCCTTTGAAAAAAGTATTATGGTTATAGATTCAGAGTACATTGGAACACATATGCACATATAAATATGGCTTTCATTTACATTAAATCAATTGTTTGTCAAGGAAGATGGTTTTGTTCAACTTGCAAAGTATATTTTCTTTCTTCCTCATTGAAATATGAAAGCTAAATGCGGTTGTTTAGAAAGAGAAAATGCATGTGGCACTCCAATACTGCCCTGCTCAATAAATGTAAGTTGAAAATATCAGATCATCCTACTTGGGGAAACTCTGTAGTAATAACCTCCAATAAAAATACTTTACACAAAGAGTCTAGACATTTTTTTACAGATTATTTTATTTAACTAAGTGTGAGGCACCATAACTATTGTGATATTGCAAAGAATAAATAGGTATCAAGGTTCATATTTTAACAAAGTGACAGCTAGATGCTAACGTAGGCTTTACTATATTAAAAGTAGATAATGCATTCAACAGAATCCCTGAGAATATTTTACTTTTGCAAGAAATGACAGAAGGGAATCCTTTGTCAGCATCACAGTTTTTGAGTGGTGATGGATACCAACATTCATGTCAACAGGGTGTGAGACATTTCATTAGGCATCCCCAGGTGTACAGGGTTCAGTAGGTGTATTAGCTCATTCTTAAATTGCTATAAATAACCACCTGATACTGGGTAATTTTTGAAGAAGAGAGATTTAATTGGCTCAGGTTCGGTAGATATCTATAGGAAGCACGGCTGTGGAGGCCTCAGTAAACTTACAGTCATAGTGGAAGGCGAAGGGGAAGCTGGCACGTCCTACTTGGCTGGAGCAGGAGGAAGACAGAGTGAAGTGGGAGGTGCTACACACTTTAAATAAGCAGATCTCCTGGGAACTCTGTCATGAGACAGCAGTAGGGGGATGGTGCTAAACCATTAGAAACCATCCCCATGATCCAATCACCTCCCCCCAGGCCCCACTTTCAACACCGGGGATTACAATTCAACATGAGATTTGGGGCAGGGTGCAGTGGCTCACACCTGTAACCCCAGCACTTTGGGAGGCCAAGGTAGGCACATCAGAAGGTCAGGAAATCGAGACCACCCTGGCTAACACGGTGAAACTCCATCTCTACTAAAAATACAAAAAATTAGCCGGGCATGGTGGCGGGTGCCTGTAATCCCAGCTACTCGGGAAGCTGAAGCAGGAGAATCACTTGAACCCAGGAAGCGGAGGTTGCGGTGAGCCTAGACCATGCCACTGCACTCCAGCCTGGGCGACAGAGCGAGACTCTGTCTCAAAATAAATAAATAAATAAAATAAAATAAGAGATTTGGGTGGGGGCAGAGAGACAAACCATATCAGTGGGAACCCTAGAATGTGACTATCCACAAAACAAGGATGCCAAGTTCACAATCAATAATAATAAAAGCCAAATGTGAAAAGTGTTGCAAGATAGGACCAGAGTATGGCAGTGGTTCAGATAGAGGAGGAGATTTCTAAAGACTGTAACATTTGAGATGGGCCTGGAAGGCTAGGTACGATTCAAAACAGGTCACTGCTCTTAAGGCATTTACAATCAGAAGTTGATACAGAAAATATGCTAAGATCTATTTAGTAGAGTGAGTATTGTTACTGTGTGTGATAACAAAGCTGAAATGACAGAAAAATCACTTGTAAAATAATACTAGACTTCGTGATATTTAAAGTCTTATTTCTCTGATTTTATGTTACCACTACTTTAAAAAAAAAAGAAAATATTTATTCTATTACAAAACTGCCCCTGAAAAATTCTTGCTTTGAATGGAATACCATGTTGGTGTCGGTGACTCCTGAGTTGAAATCATTACGAAGGGGATGATGCTGATCGAGGGCTCAAGGACATCCCTCAAGGCCCCCTCCATGCATGAAGCATATGAGCTTTCTGGGAGAGACTTACTTTTGTATTTATGAGCTTCGACAATCACAGAGTGTATGGTCTTTTTTGCTGGAAATCTCAGAGTGAAAGGTAGGTGTTCCTCCCAGATTCAGACCTTTGTGCTGATTCTTGCACGATGTCCTCCTCTTGTCCTTCTGTATATCCACCTTGAATTCATTACCCATTTTCTAACTTTCTGCACAATGTGTATGTCTGCTCCAATATTTATTAGAAAAAGGACAGGGATATAAATGTAAAAAACAAAAGCCAATTTCCAATGTCTAGACAAGCACTGTGAGGTTGTGCTTTAAAAAGACACAAAGGTGAAGAGTGATAGCTGAATCAGGTTACTTCAAATCGATAAATCTTTTCTTTCTTTACCCAGTCTCGCTATTTCAGTGAAATAAACTTATTATTTGAATAATGCATTTTTCATAATTTCACCAAGAACTTTCCACTAATTAATTTCCACACATATATGCAGGTAAGTGCATATGGAATTTTAAATAATTTATATATAAACACACTTGTGAATATGTATGTTTGTACATATATGCAGATATATATTGTTCATATAATCACCACACACACACACCCCTACAACATGTCATTTTAAATAAGTAAGTTTTAAAAAAACTAATAAAATT
Source organism: Pongo pygmaeus (assembly GCF_028885625.2). Taxonomy (NCBI): domain Eukaryota; kingdom Metazoa; phylum Chordata; class Mammalia; order Primates; family Hominidae; genus Pongo; species Pongo pygmaeus. The sequence continues at coordinate 4,926,585 of NC_072380.2, forward strand.
CTGGGGGGTGTATGTATGTTTGGTTTATTTTTATTTCCTTTGCTATTACGATTGACTTGTTTGGGCACCTAAAATACATGTACCAAAAGATAAGCCACTTAGATGCAGGGATGAATGTAACAGAGCCATTGTTTTCAGTGAGGCAATAGTTTAACAGAGAAAATGATGATTACGTAACATGTCATGCCTTACTTCTATAAAGTTAGCATGGAAACATACTTAGTTAAAATCACTAAAGTAAAATTAAAATCCTGTAAAACTGAAACATACTTGAAATTAAAACACTTTGTAATTTAGTCACAGCTATAATTCAGAAATAATCTCTTGCCCAAAGGGAAAAAGAATAGTTCTGTCAATTAGAGTACACTTAGAACCACGGGTTAGATGTAAATGTTAAATTCTTCCTTACTATGCAACTTTGCTGGTACTTAAAATTCAGCATAAACAAATAATCTAATAAATTTTATTCATTAGAAATATGACCAAAATTTCTAATATAATAACAAAAATTAAGGGGGATTTAATGTACATTATCTATTAGCCATTCCTTGGCTATTTGAAGCATGTTATCAATTATTTTGCTAGAAAGCAAAAGTTTGCATTAGTTCCAGATCATTCATAAAATGTTGACATAAAATAAAATGATTCAATATCCAGTACTCAGTACTCTAAATGGAGTAATAATTTGTACCATAATACGAAAAGTTTTAATATCGATACTCCAGTACATTGTACTACTAATTAACATAGTAGGTGTGAATCTGTCCCCTCTAAAATCTGGGTGTTGCCAATGTGATAGTATTGAAAGCTGGGCCTAGAAGAGGTGATTAGGCTGTGATGGCTGTTCTCTTGGGATTATAGTAGGTCCTCCCATTATAAAAGGGCATGACCCAGAGTTCATCCCCTTTTGCCCTTTCACCTTCTTTACTGTGAAGGGAGAACATTCCTTCCCTCCAGAGGATGCAGCAACAAGGTATTCTCTTGGAAGCAGAGAACAGCCCTCAACAGACACTAGACCTGCCAGTGCCTTGATCTTGGACTTCCCAGCCTCCAGAACCATGAGAAATACATTTCTGTTCTCTATCAGTTAGTCCCAGGTATTTTGCTGCAGTAGCACAAAAGAGCTAAGACAGTAGAGGGAAATAAAATGAACAGACAAATAGAAGACAATGTTGAGATTAATCAAGGTAGGTTATCATGAAAATTCCTACCTTGTGTGTATAATATTTGTAATGTTGAGTCAATGCCTTTTCTAAGAATCTTATGCAAATGAACCAAACAGGACAGGATCTTCACCCCCAAGTCTACTCAAACTTATTCTAGAAAGTATTATATTTATGATTGGCTGAAATGAGTGATCCAAGGCAGTTCAAGATAAGTCAATTTCTTGAGTCTACACATAGGAAAATTAGAATATTAATAACAAAGTATTTAGAGAGAAAATGCATATGGAAATGCTGCCAGTATAAATCTAGGGAATTCAGTCATATCTTGAAAATCAGTTTAATAAAATTAGTTTTCAAAAGGAAAGTATATGTCTGCAACAAGATCATTTTTCTCAGGAATCAAGGATTTAGTTACTGGGGACCTGTCCTCAGAAATTACAATGGTGGGGCCAGGCACAGTGGCTCATGCCTGTAATCCCAGCACTTTCGGAGGCTGAGGCAGGTAGATCACCTGAGGTCAGGAGTTTGAGACCAGCCTGACCTACATGGTGAAACCCTGTATCTACTAAATACAAAAAAAATAGCCATGCGTGGGTGGTGCATGCCTGCAATCCCAACTACTTAGAAGGCTAAGGCAGGAGAATCACTTCAACCCAGGAGGCAGAGGCTGCAGTGAGCCAAGATTGTGCCATTGCGGTCCAGCCTGGGCAACAAAAGCAAAACTCTGTCAAAGAAAAGAAAAAGAGAGAGGGCAAAAGAAAGAAAAGAAAGAAAAGAAAAGAAAAGAAAGAAAGAGAAAAGAAAGTAAATGAAAGAAAGAAACTATGACGATTATGATGGTGATTTAGGTTCAGAAACAGGCAATTTTAAGAGACTTGTTAGCTCCCTCTCACGTTCCATTCAGAAACCTCTTCCACCAGCCGGAGGCAACATTTATTGTCAGCCAATCTGAGTGGGGGTGCTAAACACATTTCATACTATAGGATATACTCAGGAAAATTCAAATTCCATTATAAATTATGTTTTAATCTTTCTAAGCTATCTCAAAAATTATCATTATTTAATATGAAATATGTATCATGTGAATTAATGGGAGTTTATATTTTTAAGATCATTTTAAAGATAAGAATGTCTTTATACTGTCCCCTGAAAACACAGTATTCTCTGTATGTAAGTTTGTGATATTGGAATCACTGTAGTTGGTAAAATGGCACTTTAAACTGTGAACACAGAAATTGAGATGCTTATTAACATACAATGCATATTTTCCAAAATACATTTTATTTTACTCAGATAATGGAAGGATAACCAACAAATGTGAATTACCCACAGAAGTGATGGGTGTGTGTGTGTCTGTGTGTGTGAACAGGAATGTGTATGCAATGTTTACTCACCCTAAGAGAAAATGTGTTTCTTGTTGTTCTGAGTAATTCTTCTTCTCCACCAGCCATTTTTTTCTTATATGTTGTTTTCACAGATCATGGCGAGAGGACTTTATAAAAGTTCAAGGGAACGCTACTCAATCTGGGAGAATACCCAAGAGTGACTGTATTCACTCAGAATTGAAACTTTCATGCAAGAAGCCACCTCCAGCCTGTTGAACATGCTCTCACATCTGTTTGGAATACGTGCCCTCTTCACTCAGCCAAATTTGCTTCAGATCCAATCCTGCAATTTCCTTCCTATGAAAAGCCTTTCAAGAATCCCCCAGCATGGATAAACTGCCCTCTTCACTTGCACCCAGAGTACCTGAGCTTTTGTAATCATGATCCAGGAAGTCACTCTGGTGAGATTACCCATTGCCTTGCAGGTATCTCCCACCAGAGAGTACATTCTAGAAGGGGTGAAGTACTGCCTGTGTGTGCGAGTGTGTGCATGCGTGTCTGTGTGTGTGTTTTTTAATGTACCTTCAGTTCTAATGGAAGATGATACGTACACTGAATGTGTTGTTTAAAGTTATAAATAGGCATCATTGATTCTTGTTACATAACCTATCCCTGTCCCACCCCATCTCAAACTAGCACTTCTAATTATGTATGCTTATATATACCACAATATTTTACAAAATCCTGTTTTACTTGAGAAAAATTAGAAATTAAAGGTCAAATGATATTTAGCAATAAGAACTTCTAATAACTTGATATTATCACTTTAATGTCTTCTTCCTATCTTAAAATTTGACTCGTTTTAAATTGCTGGGCAAACCATTCACACCCTCTCAGTTTTTAAGTGCACATATTAAATTTGTTTTCTATAAAAGCTACTGATAGAGCTCATGAGAGAAAGTATGCAAATACAAGAAACAACACATCTTGTCCACGGTTCACATGGTTCAGCCTGAGTAATTGCTCTGAGAGCACCTGCAGACCTTCAGATGACAAACCAGCCCATTATACATTCTGTGTTCTCATGATCCTAGATCGTCAGAGGTGTAAAGGAGGCTACTAAAGGACACCAAATTCACCCCAAGAAGTGTTTCCTCCTACACAGGGAAATGACTTGAGGAATTCCTTTATCAAGTTTGTCCTAGTGCTAAAGTTTTAACTGGCATCTTCTCTAAGAGTCAAAAGAGTCTCTCACTCCCTTAAATCTTCTTATTCCTAGTCTTGGTGTATATGTATATTACACACTTTCCATCACAGAAGTACTCACATTAATGTGAACAGTAACAGTCCCTAGCATCCACCTCAGCTAGATGGGGTGCTACTACTCAGGCAGAACTCCAAGAATTTTACAACTTAGGTGAACAATCTTAAAAAATGTTTGAAATAAAGGGATATCAATTATACTAGCATGGAATTAGGATAAATATTTTTTAAATATATAACACCATCAATTTTTTAGTTTTAGATGACCACTATCATTTTCAATAGTTACACAATAGTAGACACAAGTGTCCATTCATTAAACAGCTGTCCTTTCTTCTGCCCTTCACCCTTGACTCACTCATGCCTCATCCTCAAAGGCAATGTGAGTTGATGCTTTCGTATTGGTTAGGAGCATGAACAGTTAACTTCTTAAAGGGCTGGCATACATTTTAAAATAAAGAGTGTAACTGGAATTGTTTGTAACTCAAAAGATAAGTGTTGGAGGGGATGCATATACCTTCTCCATGATGTGCTTATTTCATATGACATGTCTGTGTCAAAACATCTCGTGTACTTTCTCTCTCTCTCTCTCTCTCTCTATATATATATATATATATATATACACACACACATATATATTCATATATATATACTATGTGCCCACATAACTTAAAAATAAATGTAAAATGAAGCCCTTGTGATAACCTCATTGAGTTTAAACATGTACACTACACTTGTATTCTACATTGCTTCCTGCACTCACACGTTCTCTGCTGGTATACCTATCCACGGAGAGTACTCAGTGGGACTATCAGTGCTTGGGAGTTAGCATGATTACAGAAATTTACCAAGGAACCTTGGGGAGGTCATTCTATTATATATCTCCAAGATTCAGTGTTCCAATGGTAGAAATATAATAACTCCAATAATGGGTTTTCAATAATAATCAAATGAGATAATGAAGAAGTAACTGGCCCATAAACTATAGGCAGTATCCAAACTTTATCTGTATAGGTTTCTTTGGTTTGGGTTCTATGGGGGAAAGAAAGTAGCTTAGCAAGCTATTCTCAACTTTGGATCTGAATCATCCTTTGAGAGTTTAAGAAAGTTTTACAATAGAATTCATTTTTGTCCTCTGTCACATCTCAGCTTGCTTGAAGTCTCAATCACTGCAGGCAGAAAAGTGATGAACAAGACAAGCTTCTGCCGTCATGACTCTGACAATGTAAATCAAGCATCCAGGCTCACAAACAAACATCCAGACACTCGATGTTGAATAGAGATTTGACAATCTCTGTTAGACAAAAATGTAGGGTCCACTTTGAGTTATGATCATGTAAGTTTTATTTTCATCTATGTGACCATGTTAAGAAAGTTGTAAACAGTTTTGTATCATTTTAGTAAGATATTTTCATCCCAATATCCTAATTATGTTCATGTAAAATGAATTTTCCTCTCAAGAATTTGAACATTTTCTATTTTTATTGAACTAAAAACCATCTATATGATATTTTCAATAAAATATTTAATAGTAAACATAAGTATAAAACCTACAGCCAGGCACAGTGGCTCACGCCTGTAATCTCAGTACTTTGAGAGGCTGGGGTGGGTAGATCACCTGAGGTCAGGAGTTCGAGACCAGCCTGGCCAACGTGGCAAAACCCGTCTCTACTAAAAATACAAAAATTAGCCCGGTGTGGTGGCCCGTGCCTGTAATCCCAGCTACTCGGGAGGCTGAGACAAGAGAATCACTTGAACTTGGGAGGTGGAGGTTGCAGTGAGCCGAGATCGCACCATTGCACTCTAGCCTGGGAGACAAGAATGAAACTCCATCTTAAAAAGAAAAAAACCTACAAAAAACTTTTATAAATATTTTAAAATCACTCAAACTTTTTGACATATTTATCATATTGTTTCCATTTGTCATATTAATATTATTAGATTATTATAGTTCAGTAAGAATATATGTTTCCCAAGTTTCCCCAATCAGCAAAAGACAAAACTGGGATTTGAACCCAAATCTTTTCTCTTCAAATCTCGTCTCTTTTTCTGTATTATGCAATGGAATAATCTTCGCATCCACCATGGTGTCTACATTGCATAAATACCTCCAATAAATATTTCTGGAATGAATGAGCAAGTGACTTGAATTACTACATACCTTAAATAGTTTGGGTTGTTATCAAGCATATTTGAATATATTATATATCAAAGCCATGATAATATTGTGTTAAAGTGAATCCTAATAAGACAGAATGGACTAGCATTATAAGTCTTTCTGAATGTTTAGTCCCTGAGCAGCAGACACAAGGAAGGACAACATCACTATGGTTAATCAGAGAATAAAACATGGTCAATATCAGTTTTATGATTTTTTTTTTGTAGTGTGGCCCACTTTTGGTTCTGGGAAGGGGCTCAAGAGTTCAACTTGAAGGTTAATTTCCAGACACAAGTCGGTGGTCTTTGACGGGGTCATGTGTTCCTTGTCACATGACTCCTGTTGAAACCTGACATTTCTTTAGCAGTTAAATTAATACACGGCATTTTGTAAAACAATCTAAAATATACCTTTCCTACAGAACTTAACTGTTAATCATTTCAAAATCAACCATAAAATATTTAAAACTCAGTGATTTCTAGTCTTGTGTTTCTTATTCTGGAACGTGGGTATTCTGTCTGGCATTTTCTTTTCTTTTTTTTTTTTTTGAGATGGAGTCTCGCTCTGTCGTCCAGGCTGGAGTTCAGTGGTGCGACCTCAGCTCACTGCAAGCTCCGCCTCCCGGGTTCACGCCATTCTCCTGCCTCAGCCTCCTGAATACCTGGGACTACAGGCGCCTGCCACCACGCCCGGCTAATTTTTTGTATTTTTTTTTTTTTTTGGTAGAGACGGGGTTTCACCGTGTTGGTCAGGATGATCTCAAACTCCTGACCTCGTGATCCGCCCGCCTTGGCCTCCCAAAGTGCTGGGATTACAGGCGTGAGCCCCCCCGCCTGGCCTCTATCTGGCATTTTGTAATTGCGAAATGGCATTCTGTCATGCTCAGTATGCAAAACATATCTTTATTTCCCTGGGCATTTGATGCCTTTCCAGCCAGAGATGTATATTTTTGTTTTCCTATTACAGTTTTAGCAATGCATTCTTTCCAGGTTATATTTAATGACTACAAAAGTGAGAGCTCATAAACCAACCTAAATAAATAAACAAACAAATACACATTTTAAAAGTGGACTTATTCTTTTGAATTGCTTTTATTAAAAGAACATATTTTATCAATGCTGATATTCATGAGCCTGCCCTATCATAAATCGAAAGGACAGCCAAGCCTATCAAGTCTGAACTACTCAAATTGCAGGGTAAAGAAAGAGGCTGCTATTACATTTATTTTTTCTTGTGGACAAAATGAATAAATGGATGTATCACAGAGTTAAACATGATTTTTTTTTTGGTTCTAACTGAAGGAAGTAATAAAACACTTATAATTTTGTGTAATAGCCTTTGCTTTGACTCCACCATGAACTCGTCATCTTTACGATATTTTCTGTATTTGTGAGATCTACACATTTGGTGGTGTTATTCTCTGAGACTTAATACTGGCGCTTGCATCTACTAGAAGCTTTGGAATTTCAATAAGGTGTAATTTTTCTATGTAAATGTACAAATAGTAGTTATCTTATTTGTGTTTAATTAACCTCCTTATTTAGGTACAGATGTGATATAGGCTTGGGGAAAAACAAACTCAAATAATAAAGAAAATATGGAATAAAAAGCATGTATATAGCTCCTTAATCCTTGATTTCCTTGCAAAAAAATATGACCAGTATTTTTCTGGGCTTTTCTTTTTTTTTGGTCAGTTAATAAAAACAAACTTTACAGGACTTTACAATCTATACTGTGACTTACATTTTAAATTCACCAATGCTTTCATGTCATCTCTCTGTATTGGGACGCCTACTACTACTTTGCGTTTGAATATCTGCCTAGCACTCCTCCCTAAATAGTTTGCTATCAATGAACTTTAAGCTCTTTCCAGATTTTTTGTATAATGAGCAAAGATAACTTTGTTTTAGTTAACTTTTAAACCATTTTCTTGGACCCAAGTTTAAAACTAAAAAGCATTCAGCTAGAGCACATACTATTTTCATTTATAAAGATTCAAAGCAGTAGACATCCTGTATCTAAAAGACATGCTTCAGCATTCCTTTTAATGAAAAAAATAGGGCTGTGTTATTTGCTTTCAATGTATATTATTATTATTATTATTATTATTATTATTGAGATAGAGTCACTCTGTTGCACCAGGCTGGAGTGCAATGGCGCAATCTCAGCTCAGGGCAATCTCCACCTCCCAGGTTCAAGTGCTTTTTGGCTAATTTTTTTATTTTTAGTAGAGACAGAGTTTCACCATCTTGGCCAGGCTGGTCTCGAACTCCCAACCTCAAGTGATCTGCCAGCCTCAGCCTCCCAAAGTGGTAGGATTATAGGCATGAGCCACCATGCCCGGCCAAATGCATTATTTAATCTAATCTTGCTATAAATCCCTGCCAAACTGCCCCAGCAACTGTCAGTGAGGCACAGTGTGAAAGTTTCATGTAGGACTCAAGAACCGAGGCTTGGGGCTCAAGTCTTTGCTTTGTAGCTTAGCTCTGTGATGCCAGTCCTTTTTTTCAGAGAGCAAGTGAGTTGGAAAGGGGCAACAACTAGCATGTAAGAGTTATGCCTTAGTAAATAATTCTGAGAGGTTCTTCATGGTATCCTAAAATGACGAAAGACAACAGGCAGGGCATCTACATTGGTGTAATTACTCAGGTAAGTGGTGATGGCACTGTGAACTAGGGCTAAGGGAGTAGATATGTCACATGATACTTATCTGCAAGTTAACATAAATAGGACTGGGCAAATGCATTTGTCCATTTGCTCAGACTGAAACCTTGGATGCCAGCTTGGCTCCTCTCCTGTTCACACTCACCAGCAAATCCTGCAAACTCTGCCTTCAAGATACACCCAGAATTCTACCAAGATTCCGCAAAGATCCCACCTTGTCCTGCCCAGCAGCTCTAACAGATGAAAATCATCTTCTAAGTGTTTTCCACACTACATCTCCAGTGATTCTTTCAGACCCAAGTCCGTGTAAAGCTCCCCAAACACACCCCACATCCTCAGAGGCAAAAGTAGAAATCCTTCCCTGATGCTTCCCAGGCCTAGCTCCTGTGGCCTCTCTGGGCTCCATTCTTAGCCCTCATCTTCAGCCCACTTTGCTATGCCACCCCAGCCTCTGCCCATGTGGGACTCACACATAGACTTTCCCATTGCCATTGGCACTGCCTGGAGTGCCCGTCACCAAGAAGCCGACCAGCATGCCTTGCTCTCTTGCTTCCACTGGATCTCAGCTCAAACCCCACTTATCGGAACAAACTGTGCTGATCTCCCGTGTGTGCACAATCTCCTTTATTTTTCTATGGAATTTTTGTCACCATCCGGTATCACTGTGTGTGGTTATTTAGTTATTTACTATCTTCTCTGACTATGCAAGAGCTGGGGACTTCCCTGTTTGTCACTGATACATCGATAACTACTAACATTGTTCCAAGTGCACCATAGGGGCTCAGAGACATTTATGAAATAAATATGTGAGCCTGAGCAAGTTACTGGCCCTCCTAAACTTCAGCTTCTTCTCTCTGAAATAACAATTCTAATTCCAGTCTTGCAGATGTGCACGATCATTTAAAGAGGCTATCCACAAATGCGCTGAGAAGTAACTGGCTCATAGTAAGGGGCTGATAAGAATTCATTGTTACTAAGGGTTTTAATTGAGCTGCATTTTGCCACCCTAGAATTCATACACTGAAATAATAATCCCCAGTGCCTCAGAATAGGATTTTATTTGCAGATAGGCCCATTAAAGAGGTAATTAAGTCAAAATGAGGCCCTTACGTGGCGGCTCACGCCTGTAATCACAGCACTTTGGGAGGTCGAGGTGGGTGGATCACCTGAGGTTGGGAGTTCGAGACCAGCCTACCAACATGGTGAAACCCCATCTCTACTAAAAATACAAAAAATTTAGCCAGGCAGGTTGGCACATGCCTGTAATCCCAGCTACTTGGGAGGCTGAAGCATAAGAATCACTTGAACCCGGGTGGCAGAGGTTGCAGTGAGCCGAGATTGCACCACTGCACTCCAGCCTGGGGTGACAAAGTGACACTCTATCTAAACCAAAAAGTAAAGGCCTTTAGGGTGGGCTTTAATTCAGTCCCACTGGTGTCTTTATAAAAGGAGAAGATTTGGACACACAGAGAAAGACATCAGAGAAGCTCCTGCAAAGGGAACAGAGCACGAGGGGACACAGTGAGAAGGCAGCTGTCTGCAAGCCAGTGAGAGAGGCTGCAGAGAAACCAAAACTGCAGACACCATCGTTGTGGACTTCCAGCCTCCAGAACCATGGGCAATACATTTCTGCTCTGTAAGCCACATACCCTATCACAGTTTGTTATGGTAGCCCCAGCAAAGGACTAAAATTATTAAAGGACTCCTCCTAAATAACAGATATTCAAGAAATAGGCATTTCTATTAGAAGTTTAATTCACAAAGATATATCTAACTATGCATAGGGTCGTGAAATATGAGATGTTGGATATTTCATGGAACTCCTGTCTTGATATTTCAGAAGTACTAGGTAACACTCATCTCAGTGTAGACAGGGGAAAAGCTAGTCTCAAGGTGTGTTCGGTACATTTGCCTACAAATGATGGAATCATTTGTCACCATTTTCATCTGATTCAATTAACTGACACATCATTCTACACCTCTCCCAGAAAACTTCAGCTTCTGTTTTATTTTTATTTTTTCTGGAGCCCACACTTGACAAATGGGGTGACATTCACCCTAAGCCATGGTTATTATAAGCTACAGGAGATGATGGCGGGGGAGAGAATTCAGCCACCTCCACAACCACATTTCCTCACTGCCAAAAACATCCCCATTGGCAAATTTAAGTTTTTACAAAGGCACTTGGCACCAGAGAATCAGTAAATTCTCCAGCTATTGTAGTAAAAGTATATTGCAAGAGCTAATTTAGTTCCTGAGTGAAGCTACAGTTTTCTGTTGTGAGATCAGGAATTTTAACATTTTATTCATGTTAAGCACTGACGAGGTGAAGGAAGAAAGGAATAGGGGTGCACGGTGCAGAAGCAAACCCCACAGGGCCAAGAAAAAAGAGTTTGTTTCTCACCCTACCTCTGTCACTGTTTTTGTGTGACCTTACATCAATTGCGTTGATTGGTTTAGGTTCTAGATTCATATCACATAAAATGTAGGCATGGACAGATGTTCTCCATTTCCAATATGCAATCAATGTCCTTTCATATATTAGGCATCTTGTGCTAATTAATCATACAAATATTAAAACAAAATTTATTTCATGTAAAAGTGTCATATGCAATTGGTGTGATATTAACACCAATTCTGAACACTATAATAATGTAATTCTGATTTCATTCATAGGCGCACACACACACACGCACATATATATATACACACACATACGTGTACACATCATTTTGAGAAGTGGCTCTTAAAGAGAAATTTGACATACTGTTAGCTTATTAGTTTACTCAGCACAGCTGCGCTGAAGATTGTTCGAAACTACAGCCGAGCATACAGCTGAGTAAGCCAATTCCTTGGAGCAGCATATATTCTATCTAGTTTAAGATCCCCTGCTAGGATTGGCAAGGATAGAACACAATTACATTTATCACCTGTCTCTCCAAAGACTGGTTCCTGCCAAACCCAGAAACATTAATATTTCCTACCTCAGGTATCAATTTTTAGGTCACTTATATTGTGGATAATACAATGTAATTGTTAGTTTTAGATGCAAAAGGTTACCAGGTGCTAGAAAGTGTTAAAGTATATAAAGCAAGGAAAGCAATTTCAGCTGTGAAATTTCCATTTATTTGATGTGTGACCATTGTACATACGGGATAGATCTTAACTTCTTAATAAAAGTTTTCCTAGAATCACTCTATGTCTAGTTTTCTGTATCCCACCATCTGACACAGTGCTTGACATTGTACAGAATTGGAAATTTACAGAAGCTTATGGAACTTTGATTTAAAAATAAAAACAGTAAGACAATATATGTATTATCAATGGGAGACGAGATAAAAAGGAAATCTGCCATTACAAATCATTGACTTATCTGTAATAATTGGCTTTGAAATTCAGGCAATTATACAGATATCTTTACTTTCCATTAGCCTGATATGATTGGTTTTATTACATTTTACCTTGTGTCTTACATGAAATAAAGTTTTTTGGGGCAGTCCTAAAAGATTGAAATATAACTCACTCCCCTTTTTTAGAATATTGTTTTCTCCTTCAATTTTAACATTTCTGTGTTTGACCTTACTTTTATTCTCTCCTTCTGATCAGGACATAGTTCTCCTTCTGGTCAGTACGAGGAATAAACATCCCATCCCTTTGATATTAGGCATAGTCATGTAACTTGCTTTAGCTAATACTTCCTGAGTGACACTGACTCGGGTCTTTGCTGGCTGGTTACCTTTAGTTGCCAATTTCAAATGCGCAGCCTGCCCACCGTCTGTCCCAGCAATCATGGAAACACATGTTATTATGTTACGTGTCCATGAGCCATCCAACGCAAGGTGACTGCCTTGGAGGATCACCCAGACTATAGCTGATTTCACGAAAAAAAAAGTCTGGTTTACAGCCACACTATAAACTAGCTGTGTCCTGCAACCATAAAACATCTACCTCCTTTAGAAAAAGGGATTAGATACCTATTTCTGTTTAAGATTATGTAAAGCAAAACTAACCAGGATTGAATTACTGAGCTGTTTCCAGTACCATCTCCTCACATAAGCAATTTGGGGAGAATGGCTACCTCAGAAAGGGTGGTGAGGCTCAGAAAGACATTTGTAAACATTTTAGCTTGTTAAGAGTTTTAAAATGCAGTATATTTTTAGGGCATTTTCAAAATTTCAAAGTTTATTGATTGTTATACGGGGATATGTAGTTTAAAAATGTCCCTCGGACATTATGATGCTTATATAAGAAATCCTTGTGTAAACATGTATTAGTTATTACAATTCAGGAAAAAAATTAAAACCACAATGATTTGAGATTCTCATAGCAACTAATAAATAAAATGCATATTGCTAACATTTCTTTGGTATATATTAAACAATAGCATGAATGCATTTATTAAAGCAATTTTCATTTGGAATCTTTCAATGTTTAATCACATTTCTGTTGCTTCTAGATAAATTGATTACAGCAATAGAGATAGCTTTGCTATAATTAAAACTGGAAACTTTGAATTTGCTCCCTTCATTTTATTTTGGGAAGACTTTTAAATATAACTTCTCTTGTTTAAAAAAAAGTGAATTTTACATAAAATCGTCTTAAAAAGTAACATTTGGTACCAAGTAACTACACATTTGACATATTTCTAGAAAAAAAAACATTCAAAGTCTGATTTCAGAAACTAGAATATCTACAGACAGAGTTTGTTCCTTCTGTGAGCTCAAGACACGAAGACTTCCAAAATCTTTCTGCCAGTTTGTCTTAAAGAGAAATAATCTACTACCTCATTGAGGCCTATTTCAATTAAAATGAGATATAAATGAACGTATTCAGCTAGAAGCTAATAGAAAATAAAGCTTGTGACGTGTGCTCTTGACTTAGAAATATGATACTGCAGGATTTTGGCAAATAGACCCAACAGGGTAGCAAGTTGACGTGTTTCTATGTACTTTCAGGACAAATTGGTAAAGGCTTCAGGAATGAATGACATAGTAAACGCCAGCAACACACCATGTGCTGGCACAGAAGTGATCAGCCTTAAGTACCATCCTTAAAATAATCCAAGCTTACGTTGATTTAAAGGTAAATTTTTAAATATTTAATAGAGTTTTACCCCTTCCCTGTGCTCCCTGGTTCAAATTTTCAACTACAGGTCCTGTCGATGCCTCAGACATAGGAAAATGCAATATTAATTTTTACTATGGCTTAAAATTGCTGCCTAATAGTGAATTAAATTATTATAGGTACATAACATGTATCTAGCCAAAATGCAGGAATTGAAGACGGCATTATAAAATAAACTTACAATAAACATTTCTCTTTGCTGATGAGTTAAAAGATTTTCTTTTTAACTTCAAGGAATCAGGTAATCAATGGCACTTTCTTTTGCAACTTGAAGTAATTAATCACTTTACATACTTGTATGGATATGTTCTCTATCTGGTATATGTTTTTCTTTTTTACTTTTTTTTCTTTCTTCCCCTTCCTTCCTTCCTTCCTCCCTCCCTCCCTTCTTTCTTCTTAACCATGTTTTCCCACTAAGTATGTTATGATGGCACTAGTAAATTTTAGAAAAGCAACAGCAACATTCTCTCAGAGGAGCACAATCTGTCCAGCTGTATAATCATGCATTAATATGCCGTTTAAATATAGTATCCCCCATTTTGGTAAATTGTAAGTGCTGCTGCCTCCTCACCATCTGTTCTTATGGGGAAAAAAGTCACATTTTGGGTCTTTGTGTCAAGATAAAGAAAATTAATTTCAAAACCAACAAGGAGAGAACTCTTAGTGCAGAAGGTAAGTAAATGCCAGCAGTTGCTGTGTGACTTCAAGACAGAGAGAAAAATACTTTTGGAAAGTAGCACTTTGATACACGTAATATTGGAAGTTTGGCAGCAAGCCTCTCTGGCACCAAGTGCAGACCCCACATCCACAATGTACTTTCCGAATGCCTGTCAAATAAATGGATAGATGAAAGGAAGGAAGGAAGGAAAGATAAATGGATGGATGAAAGGATGGATGAATGGACAGATGGTGGTGAAAAGACATACTAACTTGTAACTACAACTATCCTTATTGCTTTCTTCCTCTCTTCCTTCTAAAGGGACCTAGATGTGAGCCCGATACATTTATTTTGATTAAAAATTTGTAGTATAGATATTTACAAAGATACATTGAGGCAGAGAAGCATCATTTCAAGTAGGGTTTTCATTTGTTACATTTTTAAACTTCATAATAGCCAGAATCACAATGTATTCATCTTCGCCCACACAGTCACTCTCACTCAACAGTTACTTATGTTTATGCTTTTTAGAAAAAATAAATGAAGGTTTTGATGATGAGACTAATGTGTTCTAGCATGAATGCAAAGAAGGTCTCCATGAACTTAGAGCTCTGAGGCAGCAGCAGTGAGCACCAGGGAGAGACCTTTGACAAGAAACTCCTGGCCAGTGACTCTGAGAAGAGGCCAGGCTAAAAACAAACAGAAGAGGCTGCTCGAGCTCAGAAGCATAGCTCCTCCAACACTTTTATCCAGACATCCCCCAAAGCAGAAAAGAATAAATATTTCCCCACAGGATGCTTTGGGACCGTCCAACACACAGTTGCCCATATCAACATCAACCTTGTTTTGCAGCCCTATGTATTAAGTTTAAAATTATTTGTATGGATATGAAAATATTGTTTTATGAAGCCATCAAGAGTAATAATTCAGGAAGGCCTTCTATCATTTCATGTAGTTTTGCAAACCTCTAGCTTGTATTCTCATAAACACTCCACTGAGTTATAGAAACTACAAAGAGCTTATCAGAGAGAGCTTCCAGGGGCTTTGAGCTGACTTAAGTTGCTACTAGCAACGAGATGAAGACTACAACATGGACACAGAAAGTGACACAGGCCCAATATAATGTCTACCTTTTTATTTTTCACTTATCTACCTATCTATATATCATGTATTTATTGATTGATCAATTATGAATTGACCTATCATCTATGACCCACCTACTTATAATCTATAATCTATCAATCAGTTTTCATCCATCTATCTATAATCTATCTGTATCTATCTACCTACCTATACTATAGGTATCATCTATCAATCATCTATTATCTATAAATCTACCCATCATGTATCAATCACCTATCATCCATCAATCAATCAACCAATCAACTAACTACACTACATCAATCATGTCTATCTGTATCTACCATCTATCTACCTATCATGTATCAATCAGCAATCATCCATCAATCATCTATTTATATCCATCTACCTGCCTATATCTATCATCTATCAATCATCTGTCTATATTCATCATCTATATCTATCTATCTATCTAGATCTTAAGGATTTCTATGTATACACTTATGCAGAAAAACTTAAAATCCCATATCACAACAGGCCCCATGATCAGGATTCTGCCTTCGTGCCTTATAGCTCACCACTTTCAATATATATATCAGTTACAGGTGAGGATTTTAAATTCCCCAGATAGGCCATGCTGTTTCACAGCTCTGCCTTCCCATATGTGGTCCCTGGATCCAGAGTTCTTCCTGCCTCACACCTCTCTTCTTCAGTTAGCTATCCTCAACCTGAAATTGTTCCCCATGACTGAGCTCAGGCAGAGGTCTCATTAGGAAATGCCCCTGTCCCCTCTGGGTGGACACGTCACCCCGTGTGTATCCTTACCTCCTTCACATGCAGCTCAAAAGCCCTATCACTCTGTGTTGAAGTTACTGGTTCATTTCTAATGCTTGCAGAAGACTAACAGTTACCAGAAATCAGAAACTAAGTCTTTCAGTGTGAATCCATTAAGCCTGTGTTTCATGAATGAATGAATGAATGAATGAATGAATACAACTCTATAAGGTTATACACTTTTTTCTTAATTTCAATATTTTCAGCAAAAAGTCTATAAGCCTATTTTCATTTACTCTCGTTCTCCAAAATGTAGATTCACTCTCTCTGGATGATATCACCACTGTAATTAAGGAAACAAGTTTTACATATTTTTAGTTCTTGTTGGGATTGAGGAATGACATGCAGGCATTTTGATAGAAGAAAATAAAATCTGAGAAGTTCTTCTGTGATTAGAAAGAAAGGAGAGGAATACAAGAATAGGAATTGCAACTTGAGAGAGTGCTCGGCGTGCTGTTTACTAAAAGCAGATTCAAACGTCTTCACATGAGAAGCAGCACTCATGAAATTTCTGGGCTGTCTTCCTCCCCAACAGGATGCTCCTGGATGCCACGCTGCCGCTCAGAACAGTTAGTACTTACACTGCCTTTTCAGCAGCTTCATGGAAGAATCAGCAAAAACAGACAGGAATAATAGGAACCCAAAGTGCAATGCATTAGGGAGTGAAGACTTAATCAAAGAAACAGCAAAGGGAAATTGAAATAATCATAGGCAGGCAGTGGAGGTAATTACAGTTATAAAAATGGTTTCTGTCCTGTTCCACATAATCTTTCTTGCTACATCCAGATCCTGAAAATCACATTAAGTTGAGAGGCAGAAATTATTATGCTTCCATATAATAAAGATTAGTTAAAATGTGCCCACAGATATTATATCATCAGATAACAGATGTTTTATCTTTGGAATTTCAATTTTAAAATGTGTGCATGGGATTGTGAATAAATAAACAGGGACAGGAAAAAACTGAAATAGTAAATCAGCCTGGTCAAGGTTTTTAGAGTGGGCAGCAGTATAATTTTTAAAATTGAAGAAGTACTCGAATTGATATAAATAGAAAAAAATAAAAAAGAAGGAATTTTGTCCAGAACATGTTATTATTTCAAGACTTTAAAACTTTGCCCACCTTTTCCAATTACGCTTCTATTTGATGGACTGTACCTTCGGGAATAAATGTTTGGAGCTAGAAATTCATAAGCATTTTAAGTAGACCTACCTGTGAAACACTTTATTTGATATATTTGTCAACACTAAATTACCTGGGGATGCATTTTAATTCAAGAGCTAGTCATGGACATTATTAACCATTGTCTATGACTAGTAAATATTTCACTGTAATTCATTAAACATCAATGTTAATAGACACGACCAGATAAAACCCATATTGTAATTGTCTGTATGTGTTGCCCCTAAAACACACTCAAATAAAATATATTAAATGGATTTTTATAACAACTTTGCTGCTAAATAAAAATAATACATAAAACACTATTATTTTGACTAGGTTTTTTGCTCAAATTATTATTTTCTCTTGTGTTTTATTTTTTTTAAATGATATTTTTGTGGTCGGCTGTGGTGGCTCATGCCTATAATCCTAACACCTTAGCAGGCCAAGGCTGGAGGATACTTTGAGGTCAGGAATTGGAGACCAGCCTGGCCAAAATAACAGGACTCTGTCTGTATGAACAATTAAAAATAATTAGCCAGGCATGGTGGCACACACCTGTAGTCCCAGCTATCCAGGAGGCTGAAGTTGGAGGATTGCTTGGGCCCAGGAGTTCAAGGCTGCAGTGAGCTCTGATCCTGCCACTGCGTTCCAGCCTGAGCAACAGAGCCAGACCCTGTCTCAAAATAAATGAATACATAAAATTATTTTTTATAAATATAAGGACAAATCTGGTGGTATAGTCCTATCTTTACTATGGCATACTATATTCATGGACTCTAGAAGTTACTTTCCACTGTTTTGTTTTGTTTTTTTGTAAAATAGTGAGAGGACACCTGCTGGGACTTGATGTAGTGTATTCTTTACCGGGAAATATGACAGGTTGAAGAATTCATATAAAAATTGTGTTTTTCTCTATGATGAGTAATACTAAGGCAAGATATTTTCTTATGTGATGGATGAAAAGAGATTTACAAAGCACAGAATGGTGACAAAAAAAACAATGGCTAGTAACTTACTGTACCAAATTCCTCTTTCTGTCAGCATGACAAAGAACAAAGGGAGGAAAAGTCCCCTAAATACCTTGGCAGTGTCAGAGTATCTGAAGGAGGCATCAGATAAAAGCAGATGAATTATTTCACCTCATTTAAAATAGAGCAGTGGTTTCCTTAGAGGTAGGAATGATGTCTAGACTTTTTGCCTGAGCAGAGTAAGATAAGTGTGATCTGATCTAGAGAGAAGTTTCTCACACAGTGGCGCGTGCACACACACACACACACACACAACTACAAAGTGTCAGAATTTTAATCACACAGGAAATCTACATTCGAAGCTAAAAAATATATATTAACATTACAATTTTCACCTTGTTGTTTACCTCCTTTCCCAAATGTCAGCTATCTACTTATCTAAATTTTGTTTTTATTAATTTTGTCAATTTTCAAAAGTAGTTTTATTGGCCTTTGTGACTCATCCTCCCTCATGCAATCTTTGTACTAAAAAATAGTTAGAATAATATTAGATCAAAAAGTATTAATTTCCAAATTGATTAAACTTTTATCCCTTTTAGTGGCAACAAAGAAGTTTAAGTTAATAATTAAAAATACCCATTGGTGCACTGACGTCAGAACATAATAGAGTTGGGGAAATACAGAAATAGGCAGAACTGTTGACTTTGAGCTACTAGTGAAGCTCTGGAGTGACTGGTACACTAGAAAATGGATTTCAGTAATTTTCAAGACTCTATTTGTTGGACTTTGCAGAGTGGGAAATTTGAGAGGAAAAGGTTAACTGCAGTGAGTTCATAAATTCAACATTTCAAAAATTCCATAATGCTTCCCAATACAGCTGTCCTACAGTTATTACAAATATGACACCATGCTTACTTCTCATGAACAAGTGGCATATGCATACTCAGTTGTTCTCCAGTAAAAAGACAAACATTTTCTCAAATGTTTTGACAAATAACTGATTGATTGTATAGACACCAGGTGACTACCCAGACACTGTGTTGAATATGATAGGGATATTCCCTGCCCTCACACAGTTGTCAGTCTTATAGGGAAAATGCGTACTTGCATAAACATTTATACAAGCACATTTACATAAACACATAGCTGTAATCAGTGTTTGAACTCCAGGATCAAGCCTCATGATAATGGGGTGGAAAGAAAGAGATAATTTTCTCGTGATAAATTCGATCTGAAATCTGAGAATGGGAAGGGTAAAAAGTGGGTGGCCTGTGGATCGAGAAGTGCAGGGGAATGCTTGTTACCTTTCATATTTTTGGCAAAAGGTGCCAAACATTATTTAAACAGGTGTAAGGTGATGTTGCTCAGTGGTTTTAATTTGCATTTTCCTGATGATTACTGATGTTGAACCTCTTTTCATATACTTGTTAAACTTTTGTGTATCTTCTTCGGAGAAATGTTTATTCTAGTCCTTTGCCCATGTTTAAATCAGGTTATTTGTTTTCTTTCTATTGAGTCATAGGAGTGTTTTATACGTTTTGTACATTAAGCCCACATCAGATGCATGGTTTGCAAATAATTTTCTCCCCTCTGCAGGTAGCCTCTTCATTTTATTATTTCTTTTGTTGTGCAGAAGCTTTTTAGTTTGATGCCATTCATTTGTCTATTTTTGCTTCTTGGGGAAAAGAAAATCCTTGTACACTGTTGGTGGGAATGTAAATTAGTACAGCAAATATGGAAAACTATATGGAGATTCCTCAAAAAACTAAAAATAGAACCACCATATGATGCAGCAATCCTACTGGGTACGCATCCAAAGGAGAAGTCCATATGTCGACGTGGTATCTGCAAGCTCATGTCTCTAGCAGCATTATTCATAATAGCCAAGCTATGGAAACAACCTCAGTGACCATCAACAGGTGAATCGATAAAGAAACATAATCTATATACCTAATGGAGTACTATTCAGCCTTTAAAAAGAAGACAGTCCTGTCATTTGTGACAATATGAATGAAAACCGACATCACATTAAATGAAACGAGCCAGGCACAGAAAGACAAATATCACATGATCTCACTTACATGTACAATCTAAAATAGTTGAACTCAATAAAGCCGAGAGTAGGATGGCCATTAACAAGGGCTGGGGGTGGGAAGGAATTGGGAGATAGTGGCCAATGTTACAGAATTAAAATTAGAGGAAAAGGAATAATTTCAAGAGATCTATTGCACAGCATAGAGACTAGGTGTGGAGTATGCAGTGTACTGTCTACTTGAAAATTATTGATAGAGTAGATTTTAAGTGTTCTCATCACAAAAAAGAATTCACATGTGATGCAGCATGGACGTGAATGAGCTCCACTGAGTAATTCCACAAAGTATACCTATTTCAAAACATCAGGTCGTGTACCATGAATATATACACAATTTTTATTGGTCAATTAAAATATAAATTTAAAAAAAGATTGGGAAAACTTGAAAAATCTTCAGAGTACGGTTATTGGGAAGATTGGGAAAACTGAAAGGTCCATGTGGCTGCACTCAAGTCAGAGAAGGCAAGAGCTGATGTAGGAGAACCGGGCAGAAAAGTTGCATGTGAACTACCGTGGGCTGCTGAGGAGGTCTTGGCTCCCCCCCATGAAAGCAGGGAGGGGTCAGGGGAGTGTGGGAAGCAAGATATTGACTGATCTATTTCCTCTTTAAGAAGATGATCCTGGCCACCCTAGTCAAAGCGTATTTGAGAAGGACAAGAGCAGAAATCACGTGGGCAGTTAACAGGCCATTGAGTGGAAAATGCAGAGTAAAATGATATGGCTTCGTTCTGAATTATTTTCTGATATGCATATGTAATTTCACATTTTTAAAATATGCAAATTAAGTGGAAATATACAGTTATATTACATGAATTAAGAAATTCTAATTATGTACAAAATATGTACTTTTGATTCTCTTTAATTATAAATATACAAGAGTTGGGAAGGGCATGGTCTGTGTCCCCACTTTGTTTGCTAACCTAGGCACTTAAATTAGCTTTGCAGAAATCAAACTGAAAATTCATCCACACAATATCAACTAGCCTCGTGAAGTTTAGAGAGGCAGGTCAGTGTTTTGATTCTGTTTATTTCTGGGACAAATTCTCACTTAGGTATTAGAGGTTCTTACGTTCTTGAACACATAAAACAAACCAATACTTTACAAGGTCAAATCAACCAATTAAAATATGCATGTTTTGCTCACAAATCTCCAGGGTAATAGCACAGGTGGTAACTCTTCAACATAAAAAATCAGGGGGCAACAAAAATTTTAAATCATAATCTCTGTACCATCTATCAGCTCCCAGTAAGGCTTAGGGGTCATGGTTAAAAACCATTTTTTCTTCAGGTAATTTTGTCACCATTTCTTTATTCGCCAAGAGGAGAAGTGTTTGGGCAATATTTCTTTAACAGTTCTTAGATCTAGATGGATTTTTAAAATGTATTTTTTCTTAAAGTTCGGGAAACAGTGATTAATTTTGAGAGAGGAACAATCTACACTTTTCATTTTTGTTATTTTTTTTTGTAATCTGACAGATAAACCATCTCAAACATAATTACATTGAATTTTAGAGTTTGTCTTTTGCCTCTGATTTTGACTAATTGGTTTTACAATATATTAAATTGGATCACTCAATAAATATTAAAATAAAAAACAAAAATATTGTAACAGTCGTTTCAAAACAACAAAACATTGTAACATTGTAACATTCTTTTGTTGTTTCAAACATTGTAACATTCTTTGATTGATTCAAAAAGTTATTTTTATGTAATATACTTTGTTTTTGTAAAGCATATGCTTCATAATAAATGTTTTGAGTACTAAAATATGATATTCAAAATAAAAATATTTTCTTCTGATGGTCTAAGATATTTGTGACATTCTGTACCAATGGAGTTTATATTTGAAGCCATGTAGTACAACAAATGTGCCACAATTTCAAAAAAGCAAGAATTGATCTTCAGAATCAACAGTTATCTACATATGTAAGTTGTGGTGTTTCTTCTGCAGTCTGTCAATTTTTTCATTTTTATCCTGTTCATGGAAACTATCAGTTTTTTTAATTTTTATTTTTTTGAGCTAGAGCCTTGCATTGTCACCCAGGCTGGGGTACAGTGCCACAATCACAGCTCTCTGCAGCCTCCATCCCTCTAGCTCAAGTGAATTCTCTTGTCTCTACCTCCCGAGTAGTTGGGACCACAGGCATGTGCCATTATGCCCAGCTAATTTTCAATTTTTTAGTAGGGACAGGGTCTTCCCATGTTGCCCAGAATGGTCTTGAACTCCTGAACTCAAAGCAATCCTCCCACCTCAGCCTACCAAAGTGTTAGGATTATAGGTGTGAGCCACCATACCTGGCCCCATCAGCAACTTGATGATGCTAAATTTCCAAACAGGACAATCTTTATCTGCTTCTTCCAGTGAGTATGTGTTGTTTTTAAAAGTCATTTAAAACCTGAATCAAATCATTACAGTCTTCAAAATTACCCTGGGTAAATGGGATTGTCTCACTCATCTACTTTAAGAGTCTCTCTTCACTTCCTATTTTTACAGATAACATTCCACAATTCCTAAATATTCTCTTCCAATCAAACTATAATATAATCCCTATTTCTTTTTCAAGTCACTTATTTTCATCCGCTTTCGCTTCCCTCCCCTCAACACACACACATGTAAACCAGGCTTCACTCTTATTTTTTCCTTTTTCTGAAACCACTTCCCTCTTCCATCTTGATAAAACTATGATTCAAAAGAATTCCTCCGTGAATTCTTGCCTAACTCTGACAGATAGAATAACCCATTGCTTTCTCAGTACCGTTGTAGTTCGATGCTTATTTGCTGAGATTACTCTTACCATGCTGTACTGGAGGAATTCACAGGTATCTATATCATCCCCATCCAACCATCATGACAAAGACAGTTTTCACATTTTTAAAAATATGTTAACTTATATTTGTTAAATTCATTGTTTCAAAATATTTTCCTCTATTAAATAATGTACAGATCAGTAATTCTCATGTTTTTAAAAGTGTGACTTCACTCTAATGACTAAGTCATCAAGAACTAATGTTCCAATATGGATCTTGCCACTTTTCACCATCTATCCACTAAATATACACATGTGAGTCACCGCATATCACACTGTGATAGGCAGTTTGGCAGACACAGAATCAGTGGAGAATCCAACACCGACCTTTGTCAACACAGACGGGGAGAAATGACATACACAGATGATATAGCTAGGGAATTAGAAACTGCAACTTAAATGAAGCTGTGATAATAGGTGTCAACGAATTCACAGATAGTGGGACCTTTATTTGTATCCAAAACATTCTATGAAAGCCTTTTGGAAAGATATAAACATTGAAACAATGGTTTGGATTAGGTTATAGATGATGGGTGTGCATTCAGGATTGGGATAGCTTAAGGAAGTTTCTGAGAAAGTCAGGTGCTCTCTGGACTCTGTTGAGAGTATGGCTTTCTTTGAGCAAGACCAAATCAAGAAATAGTGAGACATGAAAGTAATTGTTCATAATAGATGAAGACAATGACTCCATAGATTTTACAATTTGAAGGAATTAGTGGAGGATTAATTTCACTTCTAATCATTAGGTCTTCATTACGTATAACGTTTTCAAAGCTCATTTGCACTTTATTTGAAAATCATGGCTGGGCGCAGTGGCTCACGTCTGTAATCCCAGCACTTTGGGAGGCCGAGGCGGGCAGATCACGAGGTCAGGAGATCGAGAACATCCTGGCTAACACGGTGAAGCCCCGTCTCCACTAAAATATACAAAAAATTAGCTGGACATGGTGACGGGATCCTGTAGTCCCAGCTACTCGGGAGGCTGAGGCAGGAGAATGGCGTGAACCCGGGAGGCGGAGCTTGCAGTGAGCTGAGATCTCACCACTGCACTCCAGCCTGGGGGACAGAGCGAGACTGTTTATTTTATTAAAATAAAATAAAATAAATAAAATCATCACTTCTCTGTAACCAATTACCTTTATAAATACCTTTAAATAATTTAAAAAAATCTCATATATCAAATGAAAAGGCTGCTATGATTTATACTATGTTATCCAAGTTATCCTCTCTAGAACTTTGCAGACTGAGTCACATATCTGTTCCACATGTCATTCCTAAAAACATTTGAAGATATCCATCATGATGTCATAAGCAAAGGACTTTGGTACGTTACTTTTCTAGAAAATTGCATGTTAGAAAAAATCCCTTATGAACAAAGATTTGACAGCATCATCATTCAGAACAAATCGAAGCCAAGATAGAGCCATAAATAAGTGTAATAGCCCAAAACTCTTAAAGGTATACAGAATTGCGGTGATGGAGGGCTGAGCTGGATATTGATTATGGAAAGAGAAAATGCATTAAGGGAAAGAAACATGACAAGACATACTGGCAGTTGTATTTGAGTAGTAAAAAAGAACTGGGAATCAAAATAAGCTGGAAAGTCTAGGGAAAGAAGTGAAGAAGAGTTTGACAGACAGGAGGAAGTTTGGAGTAGAAGGAAAGGCAGATCCAAGTCTAAATTCTGTGGAGTTTTAGGCATCTGAATATCTGGGAAGTCTCATGAAAGAGAAAAAATCCAGCAACTTAGATTTGAAAATTCCTAGTGCATATAATAATTAAAGACCAAAAGATGATAGAAAGTAGAGCGACCTAAATAGAGCTTTGAGGATTCAACACTGTGAGTATTTTGGAGATCAATGCAAAGTTTACAAAGCAGACCAAGAGAAGAAAGCTAGTTATCAGTGACTCTGGGTTTAAATTATAAGGGCCAGCAAAAATGCTCAATACCCTATTTAGATGGTTGTAGGAATTCTCTTCAAACACTTTTTGAGATATAATTTTCATTCTTTCTTGAAATCCTCATTTGACTACCCCAGACACCTCACAGATCTTGGGAAAGCTGAAAGAAAATATCAGAGACTTAGAGTCAGAGGCAGTTACTAAAAGGAGTTTACAGTCTACCTGAAGAGACAAAATAAATACACAAGAAATAAATTGAAACATTAATTCAAAAATGTATGTGGACTGGCCAACAAGCATATGAAGAGATGTTCGATGCTATTGATCATTAGAGGAACTCAAATGTCATCACCTCACACCCATGCAGATGACTACTGTCGAAAAGAAATAAATCAATAAAAACAAAATAGCAAGTGTTGGCGAGGATGTAAAGGGATTGCAAACCTGCTGCACTCTTGGTGGGAATGCAAAATGGTACGTGGTGGCTACTGTGAAAAATAGTATAGTGATTCTTCTGAAAATTAAAAATAAAATTGACATATAATACAGGAATCCACTTCTGAGGATATACTCAAAATAGTTGACATCAGGGTCTCACAGAGATATTTGCATGTCCACGTCTGTATCAGAGCTATTCCAAACAGACGAGAGGTGGAACCAACCCCTGTGTCCCTTGGCAGATGAATGGATAAGCAAAATGTGGTCTGTTCACATGAAAATTATTCATCCTAAAAAGGAAGAAAATCCTGACACAGGCTACAACACGGATGAACCTCAAGGACAATATACTCAGTGTAATTAGCCACCCACAACAAGAGAGATACTGAATGATCCCAAATACATGAGGTTTGTAGAGCAGCGAAATCCTTAGAGACAGAAAGTAGAATGGTGATTGCCAGAGGCTGTGGAAGGGAACATGGGGAGTTACTGTTGAATGGGAACAGAGTTTCAGTTTTGCAAAATAAATAAGTCCTGGAGATGGATGATTTGGTTGGTTGCACAACCATGTGAAGGTACAGAACACTTCTGAATTGCCTGCCGAAAAATAGTTAAGATAGTAAATTTCATATTACGTATATTTTTACCACAATTTAAAAAAATACATCCCAGCATTTTGGGAAGCCGAGGTGGGCGGATTACTTGAGCCCAGGAGCTTTTTTTTTTTAAAAAAAAAAATAAATAAATAAAAGGAGGAAGGACATGGAAAAAAAAAAGTGGTACTCAGTAAAAATGCTGTAAAAAATAAAGACAAGAATAGCCTGAGTAAATCTCTCAATAAGAAATTGTATGTGATGTATTCAAGGTGGTAAAGTTTGAATATTTGAATTAGTTTCGGGAAAGGAGACTTTTTTCAAGAGAACTTGGCATTAACAAAGACAAAGAGGAAACTAATTACAGCTTTTGGATGGTACAAGGAGGAGATGATGCCACCTGGAGAAGAAGAAGACTATTGGAGAATGGTGATGGATGAGGTTAAATAGGCAGCAGAACCCAGTTTTCGAGAGTCCAAGGTCAGGCCTTGCCACTGAAACTAGCAGTATTTGGCAGAGAATCACATAAGCTCCTGAAGAATAGCATTCTCACAAAGAAAACAGAATGTTATCAAACTCCGCTGGGAGCTATGTGCAAGAAAGTAGGACATAACAGAGGCTCCAGAAGACACAGTAGAGACCTGTAATAAGAACCAGTGGACTCTTGTGAACATCAGACTTGTCCTGTTTGCTGTGGTCCTTCAGCATTGCGGCTGGGAACGAAAGCCCACTTGCACACCCAGCTGTCTCCACGTGGCTCTGAGTCCAATCGGGTTATAGGGATAACTTCAAAAGCAGTTTCAATTAAAAACTTTGATACTCAGTGTTGTCTTGGTCTGGCTCAACATATTTAATTTATGGATCTAAATCCCTGTCTTGTTGAGTTCTCAGAGACTGATGCCTTTGGTCTTGTGAGAGGAAGAAAGCTTTTTCCCAAAACTAACCTCAATCAGTTAATATGACTAACTGAAACCTTAAAACAATTTTTTATTTTATTATTATTATAATTTAAGTTTTAGGGTACATGTGCACAATGTGCAGGTTAGTTACATATGTATACATATGCCATGCTGGTGTGCTGTACCCATTAACTCATCATTCAGCATTAGGTATATCTCTTAATGCTATACCTCCCCCCTCCCCCCCGCCCCCAACAACAATCCCCAGAGTGTGATGTTCCCCTTCCTGTGTCCATGTGTTCTCATTGTTCTATTCCCATCTATAAGTGAGAACATGTGGTGTTTGGTTTTTTTGTCCTTGTGATAGTTTACTGAGAATGATGATTTCCAGTTTCATCCATGTCCCTGCAAAGGACATGAACTCATCATTTTTTATGGCTGCATAGTATTCCATGGTGTATATGTGCCACATTTTCTTAATCCAGTCTATCATTGTTGGACATTTGGGTTGGTTCCAAGTCTTTGCTATTGTGAATAGTGCCGCAATAAACATACGTGTGCATGTGTCTTTATAGCAGCATGATTTATAGTCCTTTGGGTATATACCCAGTAATGGGATGGCTCGGTCAAATGGTATTTCTAGTTCTAGATCCCTGAGGATCTATATCATGAAAATGGCCATACTGCCCAATTTATAGATTCAATGCCATCCCCACCAAGCTACCAATGACTTTCTTCACAGAATTGGAAAAAACTACCTTAAAGTTCATATGGAACCAAAAAAGAGCCCACGTCGCCAAGTCAATCCTAAGCCAAAAGAACAAATCTGGAGGCATCATGCTACCTGACTTCAAACTATACTACAAGGCTACAGTAACCAAAACAGCATGGTACTGGTATCAAAACAGACATATAGATCAATGGAACAGAACAGAGCCCTCAGAAATAACACCGCATATCTACAACTATCTGATCTTTGACAAACCTGAGAAAAACAAGCAATGGGGAAAGGATTCCCTATTTAAATAAACGGTGCTGGGAAAACTGGCTAGCCATATGTAAAACAATTTTTGAGGGTGCTTTAGTCACCATTGAGAAACGCCCCCACCCTAGGTCATCAGTCATTGTCCATAAAGATGTCTTCGGACCGTGTGTTGAGTGACAGGCTGGTCTGCCCAGTGACCCTCTATGGAGACTGCCCTGCCCAGGTACAATATGACAGCCATCCCCTGAGCTGCCTCTAGCCAGGCTTGAAGCATGTCCTCATGAAGGATTCTGACTCTGTGTAAGTGGATAGAATACTAAATTCTAGGCTTATGTCTAAGGAAGGAGGTACTAAATTTATGCCATATTTAGATTCTGACTCCCAAATTAAAAATGAAGCAATGTGGTAACAATTGTATTATTCACTCACTCTCCCCAAAGGTTGAATATGTGTAGATGGCATACAGTTCAACATCAGTAGGTTTAGTTATAACACCAATGTTACTGGGTTCACCACAGGGAAATAAATTAGACTGTGATTCTATTTAAATAAAACATGCCTCCAATTACACATTTATTTTGACATAAGATTTTAAATCATAGCCATGGTTTATTCAATAATCAGAAAATATATGTTTCTTTTAGAAAGACAGAGCATATGTACATACATATTTTAATATTTCACTTTCTTCACATATATTATTTTGAGGAGCTAGTAATCAATGTCTGTAATCCAACTGCTAATCAATCAGCAAAATAAGAACTTTGTTTTACCAGTAGTATTGTTGCAAATGCTACAGAATTTGTAGTAGGATAATCTATTTGTAGTTATAATCTATAACTACTTGTACCCATCTGTGCATAAATTTATATTTAATACAAATTCACAACAAAATAAAATAGAAAAAATGTTAACAGAATAAATTCACTGCTGTGTCTGCCTTCAAACAATGAAATGTTTAAAATAACCTTGGCAATGATATAATAAACTCAGGAAACCTATAAGACCATTTGGTAGTTTGGGAAAAAGTCAGTTCTTCTCCCAGTTAAAATGCATAACTATCCAAATTCTCAGCACTAATTAATGGGAAATTCCCTAAAATAATTTATTATGTCTAACAATTACCAGTTTTTTTCTCACATAGGTAAGAAATGTAAACATTTGACTTGTCATCTGTCCAGATCATCGACAATGAGAAAATGAGAAACATGTGCTAATAACATCAATCCCACATGTGGTAAGAAAGGTGGCATGATAATTCTCTGAATATAAATTAACTTGTATGAAAAATTTCAAAATTTTCTTCCCCACCTACACGTAAACTTACGGCATTCTTCTTCCTCCCCCCAGTGACAGATAACCACTTACATTTTGGGTTGATCATTCTTGGCATTTAAAAATAAATTCATCATAAATATATTTTGTCTATAGTGTGTATCTGAGTTTGCTTGCTTGATACGTTATAAAACTAGTATCCTACTTGAATTTGCATTTTTTTCCATCAAAAATATGCTTCTAAAACTCAAGTTGTTGCACGTAGCTGTGTTTTATTTATCCTCACTGCTATATAAAATATCATTTTGTGAACATATCACAAAGTGCGTGTCCATTCTCCTGTTAAGACATTTGGGTAATTCTTGGGTGCTTTATGTGTTTATTCCTATTGTTTTTTTTAAGATATCCATAAAAAAATCTGCTGTATGAACTTTCTTCCACATGTCAGCTTGTGTTATGCATGCACTTTTCTCTAGGAATGTAGATACCATAGTAGAATTTCAAGAACATTAATTTTTTTTTAAAATGCCAATTATTTTCCAAATGGTTGTATCAATTTACACTACTATCATCATGGTACAAAGTTTCCTAATGATCAATATATTTTTACCACTTGCTATTGCTACAGGTCATAATATATACGAGTTTAGTAGGTATCAAAAAGTATCGAGGTTTTAATTTTTTATCGTCTTTACCATTAATGAGGTTGAATATTTTTATAATGTTAGGTATAGTTGTTATTTTGTTTTCCTTTTTTGAAGTGTCAATTCAAAATATTTGCACATTTTTTTCTTAGAATAATTGTTTATATATTCTGTACTGGTTACTTGCCAGTCATTCATTGGGCGTATCTATCTATTCCTGATTTGTTCTGACTTTCTATTTCTTTCTTATCCAGTAATCTTGATGTCTTCATTTATTTAGATTGCATAATGACTTTCATTAAAGTTTTATAATCTTGTGAATACTGGTTTTGTAAATCTGCTATAAGATTTATTCATAGTAACTTTATGTTTCATTGTCATTTTCAATGGTGTCGTTTTCAATTACATTATAAAATTATCACTGAAATATAGTATAAATATGTAATTGTTGCTAGATTGCTAAACTCGTATTTTTAAATAATTTGTGTGTATAATCTTTTGAATTTTCTATGTAGGCATTTGTACCATTTAAGAAAAGTGATAGTTTAGTTTCTTTCTTTATAACCCTGAAAGTCTTAATGTGTTTTTATATTCCCTCATTCCCCTAGAATGGAGCTTTAGCATAAGGATTTTTAGAAAAGGTTATGGTGTGAATCTTTTCATTCCAATTTTAGATAAAAGACCATGTTTTTACATAAAAATAATGTTTCCTGTAGATTTTTGGTAGATATAATTTTAGATGTACTCTATATAGCAAGGCTGATATAATTTATCACTTTAAGGAAGCCTCCTTCTGTTCTTTGTTTGCTAAATGTCTTTATCCTAAATGAGTGTAACATTTTAACAAATGCCTTTTTGGCTTCTATTGGGATAACTTTTTTTCTAACTTTAATCTGTAAATGTGGTAAATGTAAAGGTTTTCTGATGTTAAACTGCCTTTGTATTCTTAGGATAAACTCAAGTTTATCATGTTATAATATTGTCTTAAATACCATTGAATTTAGTTTGTCAATAATTTTTTTAGGATTTTTGCACCTATCTTCATAAATGAAAGTGGCCTGGGATTGTTCTTTTCCTATAGTATGCATATGTGTTTTGTTAAAAAAAGTTATCTTGGCCTCATTAATTGATATTTCACTTTATTCTTTGTAAATGTTTGTGTAAAATTGCAGTCTTCTATACCTTCAACATGTTATGAAATTTTCTGGGAAAATTATGTGAGTATGCTGTATTATGTGTAGAAGAATATTCAACCACTGCCTCATCTAATTTAGTAGTTCTCAACCAGGGGCAATTTTGCCTCCCAGGGGATATTCTGCAATGTCCAGACATGCTTAGTTGTTGCGTGTCACAACTGGTATCTAGTGATGCTGCTAAAGTTCCTGAAATGCCCAGTCAGTTGCCCTTCCACATCCCCAACCAAGAAGTATCTGACCCCACATGGCAATAGTGCCAAGGCTGAGAAATACTTCATTAGTTAATATGAGAATTTTAATGGGATCATTCGGGTAAGTTACAGTTTTCTAAAAATTTATTAATTTTACCTTAATTTTCAAAGAAATTGATATGAAGTTTGTGTGGCATTTCCTAAACATGTACTTGAAGCAATATTGAGCATATCTGAAGGACAGGATATATATAGAGAGAGAATATATAAGGTTAGTTCAAAAGTAATTGCCTGGCAAAAACTCCAATTACTTTTGCACCAACTTGAGTGTGTGTGTGTATATTTTATCTACATTGCAAGAATATTTTAAACAGTTAATGCAAATGTTTTTTATCTAATTGGTCACGACTATTGATTGAGATTAAAGCAAAACACCTTGATGAATAATGACAGAGGGAAGAACCTAGAAATAATACCTAGAAATATTTATCTATAAATATTTATAAAACCTAGAAATGTTTAATAATATGATAAGATTTTTATATATGTCTATGTTCCCATGTAGGACACTTTTGTATATGATTGTGCTATCATAATCTTTGTACAAATGTCTTCCGAAAAGTATTTGATTCTTATCTGATTCAATCAAAAATACAAAATTAGTCATTTATGCCACACAAATATTTTCATTACTTTATGATTAATTCTGATTAGTAAGTAAATGATTTTCTCAAGTGACATTTGCAGTTGCCTTTAAAAGACAGATTTTAAAAAGTTAAATAAGTAGCGGGTTAATTCATAGGACAATGTTACCAACAAACAAGGGTTTTTAGATTCTTTTATTTAAATATACAACTCAACTTTTGAAAAAGCAGAACACCTGCAAAAGAGGATAAGGAATAAATCAGCCTACATCTATTAAACATACACTACTTTATTCATAAAAAGTTAGTTGTTTTTAGTAAAGCAACTAACTTTTTATAAATTTAGTTTCTATGTAAAACATTACACATTTAAGGAAAAAGCAAAGTTACTTTTGTGGTAATATTTGTCATTCTTTTAAATGGCCGAGGATTTCAGGAAAAAGAATTCAGAGATTCCTTCGATTATATTGGCAATGAAAATAGTTGGTCATTCAATACCATGCACCTTCAAACAATATAGCATTATTTATAAGGGGCAGCATGCTAAGTCAGACAATGACCATTAGGAGCACCACTCAACAAGTCTTGGTGTACCCTACCTGGGCTTAAGTACCAGGGTGGCAAACAAATGTACTTGTTTAAAGTACCATTCTTGACAAATAACTGAGCAATTACAAAACTTGGAGACTTCTGGTTAAAAAAAAAAAAAAAAAAAAAAAAAAAAAAAAAAAAAAAAAAAAAAAAAGCATTAATAGAGAATGGACCTATACATAATTTAACCCCCAAGAAGCAGCTCCAACAAATACAAATAATAAATGAAGAATGAGATTTAGACAATGTGAAAAAAATATCCATCTTTCTAACACACACTCTCCTCTTGGACAGTCCCCTTGTTTCTGCATCACTCCTTGCCTTAAATCTTGGTTTCATGGTAGCCTACAACATTCCACATGGTCCACATTAATCCACAAATAAACTGTCTCTTTCTTGTGTCATTGCTCATAATGACTTTTAGTCTCTGTCTGAAATTGTTCACAGTTCAGTCTTTGAAGTGTGGACTTCACAAACCATATTTCTATTACTTGAGCTATCTCTGCTCTTAATTGCTAATTGTTCTAGCCAGTCAGGATCAGAGGTGTGACTCCTTTACTATCTTCTATTTAAAAAAAAAAAAAAGAAAAGAAAGAAAGAAAAAGAAAGAAAGAAAGAAAGAAAAAGAAGGAAGGAAGGAAAAGGAAAAGGAAACGGGAAAGGGAAAGAGGAAGGAAGGGAGGGGAGAAAGAGAAAAGAAAAGAAAAGAAAAAAGGAAAAGAGAAAATAAAAAAGAAAAGAAGCAAAAAAAGAAAAACCTGCCAGGGTTTTTAATACCTGTGAATGACTTCTGGGGCTGTGAAATGTTTTATCTGGATTTCCTACTCTTAGTAGAAAATGAGGAATCCTTTGTTGTGGTTCTACCAGAAGAATCTCCCTATATTAATAATGTTATTCACAATCTTTCTCCACCCACACCCCCTACCTTTTCTTAATATCTCTGGTGAAAGATATTTCTGAGCCTTCTCCTTTGCACAAGCTGCTTATAAAGATCAACAAAGTTAATACACTGAAGGACCCTGCATATACAATGAGCTATAAAATATTAGTGACATTTTATTTATATATTTAGAAAAAAAATTATTTTTTCCCCTAGGCCTGAAACTGGTGACTCCTTCAGAGCCAAGCTTCTAAACAGTTTATCTTAAAAGGTTTTAATTATATATATAATATAGAAATACATATATGTATACACAAAATATATTTTACACATAATTGTGAGCAAATATGCTGCTATATTAATGCATCCCAAATAGATTTGAATAGCCTTAATTTCACTAAATATCTTGCACAAAATAATGTCTTACAATTATCACATATACCTCTCCTACATAGGAAAAATAATTTAATCAAAATGTAAATAAAGCCATGTTTGCTCTGTGGAGTTAATTTGGATTTTTTTCTATAAGATAAACTATTATAGATAATAAAATGCAACAAATATTATAATCAAGTTAATTAGCCAACCCTTTTTGGGAATGAAAACAAACCCAATTAGTGATATATGAGAACTGAATAATGTATGCATTGACTCAAATGTCCACACACTTTCACATTTAAAAATTGTAAAATGGAAGAGTCTATATTAGTGAGTCATACTTACTGGATTTCAATTATCTATGTCTAAAAGAAAAGGCAAAATATTTAAGGGCATAAAAGTTTATTTTTTCCTGAATTATTGAAATTCTATTTTTTCAATATTTTAATATGATTTTAAAATTTTCATTTTAAAATTATCTACTGTATGATTTTGTATTTAATTTACAATTCACAATTAGAGCATAGTTGATATGGTGATTGTGGTAGAGGTTCAAATGTGGATTTAAAAATCTATCAGAAGCAAAATGTGGAATAGATTCAAATGAGTATTAAAATGAGTATATCAAATATTGAGAGATTCCTTTTTATTTGAAATTTCCTGTAATTTCAATTTATAGCTTACATCCTAATGAAACAATACATCTACACAGTAATCAGCATTTTTAATAACTCTGACTATATGCAGGAAAGCTTGTTGGATGTAGATTGTGATGTTGTTAACAAATGTTTTTGAATGAAATCTATACTGAGCTGATTCACTGCTACATACTACAAGACATGGCAGTCGTTGATACAAAAGTAGATGGCTGTTTTTATTCCACGTCCATGCATTCATACTTATACTAAAGGTTTTCCACATGTAAGATGAGAGTGACCATTAATATGTGAGCAGATGTTAAGACTAAAAACATTATGGTCCTTAAAAGAAATATATATTCAAAGGGAATTGAAACAGTTACTAACTCACATTGATTGGATTTAATTCTCAAGGTAGAAGATACACTCAAAGTATAAGGTAGCACTCACCGTAGGAGGAAAATCTTTTGTTTCCTAATGAGTTTTGCCAAAAATTTTCCAGCCTTTTCTTTTGAACATATATTTCTAAATAGCCTAACTAAATCAGTATTTTAGAAAGTACAATATCTATTCAAAATTGAACTTGTTATAAGTTTTCATTAACAGATACTAAATCATGAAGCACCATTTATGGAAGGACTATGTGATCAACTCATGTCATCAATATGAAGGGCAAATAAAATCATTAATATTATCACTTCAAATACTAAATAATTGCTTTATAAGGAACATTTCTGGGTGACCCCAACATCCTCCACGGTGGCAAGTTATGTAACTTGAAGTGTGCCCTTATAAACCTTTATCTTAATTTGTCACTGTTGAGAAATTATTGTCAACTAGTCATAAAATTTAGTAAAGAAAAAACTTGGTAATACTCATAGTAATACACAGAAGCAGTCGGAATTAAATGTCATTCACATTAAGAAAAGAATGATCAATACGCTATTTTTACATGTTGCTAAATTTGCCTGTTCAAGATTTGGATGGAGATCAATACCTGTTTTTCTGCAAGGCTAATTCTCTCTGTCTTCGGTAATTTTCCCAAAATGTGGTTTGTGAACTATCTGCCACAGGAAGAATTATCTGGGATCCGTGTTCAAATGCAGGTTCTAGGACTCAACCCTGGGCTTAGAGATTGGACTACCCAGGAGTAGGGATCGGGGTTTTGATATTTAAAAAGCTCTCCCGGTGCACCTAATGCACAGTAAAGTTAACAAACACTACCGAGATTACCAGAAACACAGCAACAATGAAGACATTACCCTTCCCACCCACCTATTAAAAAGAATTGAGTGCTTTTCTTTCTCCAAATTCGTAAATGTTTCTTCCATGTATTCCTACCTGTGCCAATTTAAACACATTATTTTATTTCTAAATACCAAAGAGTAGGTACAAATAAGAACCAACTATTTGCCATTAGAAACAAAATAAACCAACAGAAAACACATTATGTGTTCCCTAACCTCAAGGAGCTCATAGTTTAAGAAATTATTTTTTAAACAATTACCTATTACAATATGGTGTGACAAGTGTTATAACAGAAGTGCAAATAACAGCTTTTAAATAAAGGAAGCTTGTTATTTAAAAAGGTGATATTTCCATTTGTAACTCGAAAGACACATTTTTGTGTGTGATTGTTTTCTGATTGAAGCTGTTTCTAGGTTAGCACTCCCAATGCTGTGCACAATTTGTATAGCTGACACCATTTATCGATTTGAATGATGACTGAAATTGATCACCTGGCACAGCAAAATAGATGCGTTCCACCTCAATTCATCTACAGATTTTATTTTTTTAAAAAATTTGTACTCATCTGAATTAATGTGTATGAATGTTCCTTACAAGCTATCATGAACTACATAAGCGCCATGGAAATATGCAGAGACTGGAGGATAAGAGCAATGTTAGTAATAACTGCTACTACACAGATTTCTGGTTTTCCACATTTGACTTTAAGAAAAAAATTCTCATTTTCTCTTACTTTTGCTTTTGGTGTTGACAAGATTACACATACTAAGTCATAACTTCAGGAATTCAGAGTAACTTTATTTCAAAATATCTGATTGAAATGATCAGTGAAAACATGTTTCTGTTTTTCTGTGACACTCTTATCTTTTAGAATGTTCCTATCTAATTTTTCTGGGTTTTCGCTGTTCTTTCTTAGAAGAGAAAGCCAGCTGATTTTCTCTGGGCATCCATTGCTGTATGTCAGTGGCTGTCAAAATGGGCTCTGGAACAATTGCTTCAGCGTCACAGAAGTGGTTTTAAATGGGAATCTTTGGCCACACCTCCAGTTCCCTATATCAGAAACCCTATGAGTGCAGACCTATGGGGCTGTTTCAGTTGGCTTCTATCCATTCGTGTGCACAGAAGTTTTCAGAAATGTTGCAATGCATCTTTGAAAGACAGTCATCATTAAAAACCAATAAAGTTGCATAAACTTGTAATTAATTTGTATTTTAAAAACTAAGGTTATAAATACAGAAAACGTTACTTCTCGTGCATTTTATGACTTTTTATTATGATTGGTTTCTTTCATGTGTTGAGATTATTGATGCCCACTGTGTCTGTTTGGTGGATGCACAACTTTGACTGCACCTCTCACCTCTCTTTTTTTTATTGTGAGACAGAGTCTCACTCTGTCACCCAGGCTGGAGTGCAGTGGCATGATTTCGGCTCACTGCAACCTCCGCCTCCTGGGTTCAAGCGATTCTCCTGCCTCAGCCTCCTGAGCGAGT
Source organism: Pongo pygmaeus (assembly GCF_028885625.2). Lineage (NCBI taxonomy): Eukaryota > Metazoa > Chordata > Mammalia > Primates > Hominidae > Pongo > Pongo pygmaeus. Next base: position 4,963,881 of record NC_072380.2, read on the forward strand.
AGCTGAGATTACAGGCATGTGCTACTACACCCGGCTAATTTTTGTATTTTTAATAGAGACGGGGTTTCCCCATGTTGGCCAGGCTGGTCTCGAACTCCTGACCTCAGGTGATCCACCCGCCTCGGCCTCCCAAAGTGCTGGGATTACAGGCGTGAGCCACCACGTCCGGCCCCTCTCTTCCAAACTGCATGTTTGGTGGTGGTGTAACAGTAGCCTCAAATTGGCCATCAAGGGAATATTTAGGTCGTAGAAATTGGCAAACACTGCCAATCAGTGTCTTTGCCCCCTAGAAAGTAGTTGTTAAACTTCAGAGGCAAAAAATTATGTTTAAAAAGCCATCCAGGCGATTCAGATGAATGGCTGAGTTTGAGAAACGCTGTTCTGTGTGCTCTGATTTTCAGTATCTAAAGGATTCTAGACAGCTACTGTCAGACTGTTCCAGGTCACGTGCTCAAAGACCACTTGCTCCTATCCTGGGGTGATGTAAAACCACTTAGGGGAGAGTTATTTGGTTATCACCCTAAGTATTGCTAATTACTTTCTCCCTCATAATGAATAACAGAGTTATCATTTTTCTAGAGTTATTTCTTTTCTACTTGGGGCCACTGGAGATTTGTTTTCTTTTTAAGTTGTTCAACACCTTTGCAGCCCTTCTTATTCGCTAATTTTTTTAAATTTAAAGTGACAGACCTTGCATAGTCTCATAATTTTAAAACATTTAATAGCATATAAATAATAAAATAATTAACATCCACTATAAATGGTATACTTGTTTACCATAAGATAGGATGATATAAGATGTATATATACACATATATTTTAAATATATTATAAAATTCATACATGTATATATTTAATATATAAATATATTAAAATATATTTTAAATTTATTATAAAATTCATGTGTATAAAATATGTTATGATATACACATATTTTAAATATATTATAAAATATGTGTATATCATAACATTTTATACCATATTTAAAATATATGTGTATATCATCATAACATATATTTTTATTTTATAAATATATATAAATGCAGAAAATTACAGGAGAAAATATGAAACTTTCAGAAAACAAACAAACTTACTTACAGTATGATGAACTTAATGTTCCAACAAAGACTATGTCAACACTAAGAGGAAAATATTCCAGGGAATGGAGACTTGACAAATAGGACAAGTTCACCTTCCACTTAGATTTTCTCCTCCCACCTGTTACATTGCTTCCGTGCACCTCCTGCAGAAGTCAGTGTGAACTCATGGTGTTCCCTCCACGCCAAGCGGCAATCCCCAACCAGGCGCTCTCATTTTTGTCCACACTCAGTTGCACTGGACACAAGGGAGGAAAGCAACTAGTTGGGTAGCCTAACCATGCTCCTGATTCTTGTGTCTGCTGAAGCAGAATCCTAAGTCTAGCTAGAAATGTGAGAAGAAATTCAGGAAGAAGAAACATTAATTTGAGACTGTTGCCAGATATGCTAGAAATATGAATTTTAAAATATAATAAATCATGAAGAGTAATAAAAGCAAATGAAATCTGGCAATTAGGTAAAAACACTTTGTGACAACTGAAAAACACTGACCTGTAGACCTAAAGCTATAGCAAACTGTTCTGCCTGGGAACCTAATATTACTGAGTTGCCTTCAGGAATCCTAGAGTCAGGCTTGAAATTCTCACCCCACACAAAGGGCAAAGACCCTAACATTTTTTTAAACAATGAAAGATGCCTTGGCAGAAAAGAGGACATTTGGCAGTTTGTGAAAAACTGATGTTTAAAAAGCAATGAAACACAAATCCATAGGCACTATAGTGGGAAAGCCTATGTAACAGGTGCTTTCTTCTTTTTGCCTAAGCTCTCTTGATAATTTCAGGGAAGACACACATATCAGAGTAGAAATGACTACTTCTTATCAACTTTTCTGAAGTGCTTATATGAGAAATTCATTGTGATATCAGTGTCTTTGTAGAGGATTAAAAATAATCTTGTGAAAGATCCTCATATCAAAGAAAAAAATGCACTGAAGAGATAAATGATGTTTACTTTTCTAGAGTTAAAATTAACAAAAGGATATAAAAACTCATTGCTATAGTAAGGTTTTTTGTTTGTTTCTTACCATGTCTCTTTTCCCATTCCCCTTCTCTATAAGGAGTCACCATGCTTAATTTAAAACGTGTACACAAACTGACTAGGACAGGGGTGTGCTAGCTAAGTAGGTGGATAGTACAATTGGACAATACTCAGCTCCTGCAGTCACTCTGCCAGCCCTTGCAATATGGAAGTGTGGATTGATAAAGCTGGTGTCTGTAAGGAGAAGTATTTTAGTCATTTACTTGAAGTACTCCTTCTGCTTTTCTCTCCTTAGTAAGATGTTATTTTTTCCATAATTGTGTGATGTCAACAGATGGTACAAGTCACGACGTTGAAGAGAAAGCATCTTTAGCATTCATTTGATAAGATGGAGCATCATGTATTTGAGTGTTCATAATCCATAAAGTGATCTCTCAAATTCTATGAGGTCTTTCCTGTCCTTAGAACCTATGTTTCCCTCAAACAAAAGGTTGTTTCGATCAATTTGTGTTTAACATACTCTGTTTCCACATTATATTTTTATAGTTTTCATGAAGAGTCAGTATATTCAATATGAGATTAGAAAAACAGGTTCAATGAAAGTGCACATATTTGATACATCAATATTTTTTTAACTTTTACAAATATTTCCAATTGTCAAACTCAAATTAAAGGTGAACATGGTTGATCTTTATCCACCTATTTTAAAACAATTTTTGATCAATGGACATTTCTCCAAAATGTAAGTCTATAATAAAAGTAGATGAAGGTTAAAAGTATTAACAGAAAACTGCAATAGATATTGAAGATATCGAGGCTTACAGAATCAAGCACTCCATAGTTCAGCCAGAAATATTCCCATAGTTAATTTATAAACTCTTGAAATGAATAGAAATTCTGACAGCTTCTTAAGCAAGGCAGTGTTCTGAGTTCTGCTACAATAATAAGCTATTCAAGTATGGGATCTATGTGAACCAGTCTTTCTGGTTTTGTGAGTTACCATGGAGTTTTTAAGAATAATAGACATAATTAGATTTAGTGACTCAATAAATAAATGAAGCTTTTATATAAGTCATCAGTAATTTCCCCGTTTCAAACTAGAAGTGAAAAAAGCGGAGCTTTCATGAAGAAAATATATCCCAAGCTTCTGACAAGTGTCGAAAAAATGCATGTCCTTTAGTCAAAGAAAGCAGATAATTTATTGACTTCTCATTCCTTCAACAAAGAGGAAAGAATATTTTTAGAAAAAAATATAAAGAGCCACCCTTTGCTTCCTTAGGTCTTGTGAGAATTACAAAATTAAAAACAAGAAACGTGAAAACTTAAATCTTAATTGTATGCTTTAACTGACATTATCAAGCCATGCTATATAGTGTATGTCATCAAATGGAAGATGATTTCATCTAGAGGGAAATAGTTTAGTCTATGCTTAGTTTTAATATAGATTTTTAAAGGTTATATGAGAATTTGGAAAGAAATTGCACATATCACTGGTTTCTATGACAGCCCTTCCAAGTATGTTCTGTTCAACATTACTGCCATGAGGTGGTGCTTGTCATGTGTTTTTAAAATGGATTCTGGGGTCATATATTTTGGAAAAGCTAAGTAGATACGTAACAGGTTTGTTTATTGCAGGAATTTTCAGGACCCTGTTATTCAACATGTACCTGGTGTTCCCTGCACGTCAGGTGGCAATCCCCAACCAGGTGCTCTCATTTTTGTCCACACTCAGTTGCACTGGACACAAGGGAGGAAAGCAACTAGTTGGGTAGCCTAACCATGTACAGAGACACAATGCCCTCAGGATATCCGGTTTGTTCTATCTTCAAACATATCCAGAATCCAACTATTTCCAGCTGCTCCACGGTGACCACTCTGGTCAAGGCACTATAATTATCACCCGATACCCATCTAACTGCTGTAGGCATTGAGCAGGCTTCCTGGCTTCCATCCTTGTACCGTTCTAATCTCTTCTCAACCTACTATCTAGCTTGTCTAACTTTGATCAAAACCCTCCAATAGGTTTCTCAGTTCACTGAATGTCAAAATCCTAATGACCAACAACTTACACCAGAAGTCTTCCTGTACGTGACCTTTGTTCTGACTGTTGCTTATTTTTAGAACGATTTTCCCAGATATCCACATAGCTAAATACCTAACCATTTAACAGTCTCTGCGAAAACATCAGTGTCTCAATGAGATGAACTCCCTCATTAGAATTGCAACAACAATCTTCCCCATTTTCTGCTCTACACTTTTAAAATAACTCTCCTTAAAAATAGGAAAATGTATTTTGCTACTGACTTATGGTTTCTCTTTGCTCACTAGGATGCAATTTCAACAAGGCAGATATAGCATTCACAATTACTCAGAACAGTGCCTCACCACCATTGGGACTCTAAAAAATTTGCCAAATAATGAATACATTTTTAGGAGGGATATAATGTATTCATTACTTCTGAAATGTATTAGACCCCCAAAACTCTTTTTCAATATTTCTAAAGATCACTGTCTCAGGAAATCTTGATCTAGGACACTCAGAAGATGAAATATAAATAATATATTGAAGGAGATGGAAAAGATAAACTGTACATAACATTTAATTTTGCAATGCCCCTAGTTTGTAGACAAGTGTGTTTAATGTTCTGACATCTTACTTAGAAGAGAATAAAGAAATATCACTATGATGATGTAAATTTGAGAAAGCTGGCAAGCTACCGAACTCACTCTTCTTTCCCACTGTTGAAAACTACTTTCACCTGGCATGTGCTGGGGATAAAGGTACCAATCTAAGCTGAATTCCTTATTTACGATTCTTCAAGGAACAAGATAGATTTACACTTAAGCATTTGTACATCTTATGTTAAAAAGTATCCTGCAATCTTCGTACACAATAGATAGAATAATGGCAGTGCATACATACAGTCATGGGTGCATGCATCCATCCATCCATACATACATACATATGTACATCCATTCATACGTACATACATACATGCATAAATTATTTCTTGCTTTAGTCCGGTAGTTTCCTAAAAATAAAATTGCAAATTCCTTTATTTGTATAAGAGTACATAAGTTTCTTACATCTAAGCAAGAACAGATGATCATCTGTTATAAAATGGTAAAAGTGTTTTATCAAATGAATTCATTTACATGATCATATAAGTTATATAATAATAAAATATTTATTTTTAAAAGATTCCTCAACTCCTGAAATACAACTGTTTACAATGCATGTGGCTGTTACTTCTGATTTAACTGCACATTTTTAAACAATGTACTTAGCCTATCTTATCTATTGACATCCTAATATCATAGATGAGCATTTTACTCTCTTACAGAAAGATTCTTCCTCTTCTCATCCCCCAAAATAGTCTACCTTTGGAGTAATAGTCTACCCTTTGGAGTAAAATTAACAATGAGTGTTTACCTTATTAGGACTATAAAATCCAAGTCATTTACTATGATTCTTACCTTGAACAACTTTTTATTTTCCTGTAATTAATTAATAAATCTTACTTTTAGAATGCATAGTATTCTGTGTAACTAGTGATATTTTCCCTAACACTTCTGCAGTTATATAAAATCCTCAAAATATTTGATTCCATCAAACACATCCAAAAATTGATCCATTCCATTTTTCCACTGAAGACCTGACTCTCAGAGCCTTTTCAAACATTCTTTCAACCTGGCCTGATTGTCCCTGAGGCATTCAGTAGAGTGTTTGTCTCAACTTCACTTTTCTCACAGGCTCTTTATTCTTGAAATGTCCTCTTCTAGTTGATTTCCTCAATACAGTGAAACACATTCTCCAATTACATTTTATTCACCACCAATAAGTATCCATTAGTTTGGCTAGTTTGAAAATTACTTCCTCTTAGAATTTTGAAGACATTAACCATTGTTATCTAGTGCTCATGGTTACTGTGAAATTCTGTGCCATTTTGTCTCTCAAACTTTTGTATGAGCTCTATTTTTAGCCAAAAAAAAAAAACCCTAAAATTTATATAGAGTAATTTTTATTGTTTTTTTCTGAAATAATAATGTAATTTTATTTCAGAAAAAATTATTTTTTCTGAAAAAATATTTTTATGAAATAATAATGTAATTTTATTTGGCTGATATTTTTCTGAGTTTCACTAACATTTTCAATCTAGCAATTTCTGTCCATTTCTGAGAATCTTTTTGTATTATTTGACAAATACTGCTAATCTACTTTCTTGTTATTTCCTGTTGTCCACCTCTTGATTTCATTTTAAATTTTCATCATTTTCTAACATGTGAAAAAATTCCTTAACTTTTGTTTTCCAATCCATTATTTTATTCAGTTATAACACTTGTTATTGTCTGCAGATATTTTTTGTCTTGGAATGTTAAAGTCCTGTTGCATGGATACAAAAATTCTGTTATCTCTCTGAGATTAGTAATAACTTTGGGAAGGTTTTTTTCTATTTACTCCATTATATGTATTTTCTTTAAGTTTTTGTTATGCATGTATGTATTTTTTGTTGTTGTTTTTTTGTATTGGAGGCTTTTACAACTATCCAGTGAAACACAAAACAATAATGTAAATGTAAATTTCTGCTTTTATTTTAAAAAAAAAAAAATATTTGTTAGAGACAGAGACTCACTCTGTCACCCAAACTGGAGTGCAGTGTCACAATCATAGCTTATGGCAGCTTGGAACTCCTGGTCTCAAAAAAGCCTCCCATCTTTGCCTCCCAATTAGCTAGGACTACAGTTGCAAGCCATCATGACTGTTTAATTTTATAATTTTGTGTAGAGACAGGGCCTTCCTATGTTGCCAAAGCTGGCCTTGAACTACTGGCCTCAAAGGATCTTCCCACCTAGGCCATCTAAAGCTCTGAGATTCTAGGCATGTGCCATCGTGCCCAGCCTAAATTCTGTTTTTATCTTATGAAGGATGGAGGACATTTTCTGATTAGTTTACTATAGGATTTTGGCATAATCAGATGGGTATTTGATAAAGCACCCCAGATGCCAGTATTTCTAATTTCTCTGCCATCACTTCAATTTATTCAATGAAGAATACTCCAATCTCTTGCTCCATGTGGGTGGAAAGGATGTGCAAGATTGATGGATGGGCAAGAACAGCAGGAGAAGCCAGTCTAGCTCCCGATGTTCTCGGGATATGGCAGAGAGAGGGGACTAAAAATTACACTCCTTAGTAAAAATAATTTCACTTAATCTCCATTTTTAGACTTCTTTTGTGCATGGTGTCCTAAATGCAGAGGTACTGCCACTTAATTCCTCTAAAAAATAAATGTCTCAACTTTTCTGGTAGTAAAGCAGGATGACAGATGGGAGGAGAACATGGGTTGGCGCTGGGAAGAGGATCGAAGAATCTAGTGATGTTATATATGTATTTTTCAACCAACTGCCCTGTTTATAGCCTCCCACCTTATTCCTGCATGGAACAGCACCCAGGAGCTCAGGTATTATGCCTATCCAGGCCTCCGCAAGAATATAGGCTTATTTCCCATGGGTGGCCCTCCTACAGGCAGTCAATTGCCCTCTGTAAGCTTTGCTAAATCAGCTGCAATCCCTTCATTCACTTTATTTACTTTTTTATTTATTTTATTTTATTTGAGATGGAGTCTCGCTCTGTCACGCAGGCTGGAGTGCAGTGGTGCAGTCTTGACTCACTGCAACCTCCGCCTCTGGGGTTCAAGCAATCATGTGCCTCAGTCTCCTGAGTAGCTGGGATTACAGTCGCACGCCACCCTGCCCGGCTAATTTTTGTATTTTTAGTAGAGATGAGGTTTCACCATGTTGACCAGGTTGGTCTCGAACTCCTGACCTCAAGCAATCCACCCACCTCGACCTCCCAAAGTGCTGGGATTACAGGGGTGAGCCACCACGCCTGGCCCCCTCATTCACTTTCTACCTCTTAGAAATAGATTTACCTCCCTTACCTGCTTTTGTATCTTTCCTATTGGTCTTTGTGTGTTTATACATTTATTTTCATTGCTATCATTTATTTCCTGTAACTTAGAAGATCTCAGGTGGAAGGTAATATGTGTAGTATGAATTTGCATTGAAATTCCTTTGTGTAGACACAGGTGTCTAAAAGCTCTTCTTTGACCATACAATTTTAACACTCAACTAAAGTTTTCTTGGTCACGTAACAAAATAACATGACGTTCATGGCAATGTCAAAATGGTAAGCAATAGAATTATTGAAATTTTCACTAACTGTGGGAGTTGTCACCCAATTACACTAGCCTAACCTAAGCTCATAGAAATACCTCCACTTTCCAATTCCTATCAAATATTTTATACACCTACCTTACTAGAATTAAAAAAATAAGCTGATTTCACACCGAATACTCTATAACTTACAGATTGTCAAATCCTAAAAGTTAAGCATATGGCACATATAAGGAACATCTACAATTTCTTATCTTGATAGCTGGGTGAATCTGGCAAGACATGTCTGGCTTTCTGGGTTTATTTTATTGTTTTACTTTCTCAAGTGACACTGTCTTCATTTTTATCTTTACATTCTTTCCAAAGACTTCAGGACCAAGGCGGAGATACGAGAAAAGGGAAATATATTAATACATTTTCGAGCAAAATGAATGAATGAGTAGCAGGCAGCCAGGTGTGGTGGCTCACACCTGTAATTCCAGCAGTTTGGGAGGCCAAGGGGTGCAAATCGCTTGAGTCCCAAAATTCAAGACCAGCAGGGCAACATGGCAAAATCCCATTTCTACAAAAAGTACAAGAAAAACAAATTAGCCGGGTCTAGTGGAATGCACCTGTAGTCCCAGTTACCTGGGAAGCTGAGGTGGGAGAATCACCTGATCCCAGGAGGTGGAGGCTGCAGTGAAACGTGATCCCACCACAACAGAGCAAGACCCTGTCTTAAAAAAAAAAAAAAAAAAAAAAAAGGGATGACTAGCAGGAGCACAGAACTAAGAAGGACAAGAAGAACTGGAGTTAATTAATGACCCTGAAGTATGTGGATCTTCCAGAAATACATTTTTCTCACACTCTTTAAAATCTTCTCAGAGATCCTCCATTCTCCAGGTTCCAGAAACTCAGTAATGGTCACTAAGCCAAATTGAAAAAAAATGAAAACGTCTTTGTCATTGAACCTGACAAAAACTCATTTTGTGAATGAAATTGTTCTTTTTATCATCGTCGTCCACCTGTTGTGCACACACGACGAACTTGAATACCAGTCTTGTCTGATGTGATTGCTCCAACTGTGTTTGATTGTTCTGGAGCGGAGTTTGCGGAGCAAGATTTTCAGCACATCAGCCCCTGGTGAATTAACCTTTCTTTGCATATGTACTTGCTATCTATTGATTCTTTTTGCTTTGGGTCATTTCTTCACTTCAAAAACTGTCCTCCCAATATGCATGTTGCTTTACTTTAAAGAAGGAATCAAACATATTTCAAAGCCTCTCAAAATCTCTATTGTAGGCAAATAGCTTATATAATGTGAATATGCACACCTGTTCTTAAGATACAAGCAAATATTTGTAGATAGCATACAGATATCATGAGTTATGTATCTAAGAAAGAAAATACACATGAAGGGCCTCTGACATAAGGATTTTAAAACAATTCAAATTTTAAAAATGTTGCCATTGATAACTATTAGCTAATACTTAATGAGTACTTATTGTGTATCAGGCATAGTTGCAAATGCTTTACATGTATTACTTCAATCAAAGTCAAACCTGTTTATTTAAAGCAGGTGTACACATGGTCCACCTATCTGAATATTTTGGTTGACCACCCACCTGATTTATTTTCTTAGTTGTATAGATAGACGACTTGTCTCAGTGATAATGCAGGACATGTGGAGTCAGAAGAATCAGAAGGATGACTGAGTCTCTGCTTCACTTCACACTGGGGCATGTGGTCCTGCCCAAACTGGTTAACACCTTTCAGAACCAGTTTTCTGTTTTCTTCTTTATAAATGAAAGAACTGGGTTTGTCCCTTAAGTTTACTGAATTTCACTTCCTGTAGCTGTATAAGTAGAATGAAAGTACATGCTCTTACTCTCCCATAAGGTTGGCTGGATGTTCAAATAAGATAATAAAATTGAATGCACATTTTAATGTTTAGAGTGAAATACTAATGATTATTTAGGAAGGAAAAATTGCCTAGAATTCAATCTAATTTTATGAGCTTCCTGAGACATCTGGAACAAAATAAATGCATCTTCACATTGACTGGAGGATAAACATGTTAAAATAAAGAAGATATATATTTACATAAGTGGAGAAAGATCACTTGAAGCAGGATGTGTATGTAATTTGAGAATGATCTCTCAACACGTGTGAGCATAACTCAAGTTTACACCTTAATCCTCATATCCAGAATGCAAATCAGACTGATGGACACTTCATGATACGCAAATATGTTTAGCTGAACAATGACTTTTACCAATATTAGAATTGAAAGAGTTCCAGGCCAGGTGTGGTGGTCACGCCCGTAATCCCCGCACTTTGGGAGGCTGAGGCGGGTGGATCACCTGAGGTCAGGAGTTCCAGACCAGCCTGACCAACATGGTGGAAACCTGTATCTACTAAAAATACAGAAAAAAAGGTTTAGCTGGGTATGGTGGTGCATGCCTGTAATCCTAGCTACTTGGGAGGCTGAGGCAGGAGGATCACTTGAACCCAGGAGGCGAAGGTTGCAGTGAGCCAAGATCACACCATTGCACTCCAGCCTGGGCAACAAGAGTGAAACTCCATCTCGAACAAAAAACAGCAACAAAAAAAAGAGTTCCAAACTATCTCCCAGTATTTGGAACACATTTCCTTGTTAGGCTAATATCAACTGTCACTTCCAGATCTCAATGGGACACATCGCCAGGCCCTTAAGGGGCTGCAGACATCTGAAATCCAACTCTCAGTGTCCATCTGAGAGTGACTGATGAGAAAGTGTCACACTGACATGCTAAATATATTTGTGATTGAGAGGTAGCATCTTAGGTAGGTTCACCCTGTACAAACATAGAAGGATGGTGATGAAATACAAGTTAAAATGTATAATTAAAGTCACACAAATTATCCTTCTAATAATTTGTATTTGGTAAAAAAACTGAAAAGGACTATAAAATTGGATTTAACACGTGTCTTGATTTAAAATAACTCAGATATACTTGAACTGTAGAAATCCAAAGAATTTATGGCATGCTGTCAACATGCCCTTCAAATTACTGAAGTTAATTATGTAAGATCATCTTTCCCTTATTCACAAGCACAGTTAAAAATATCAACTAAAGTGACTGAAGCATTGGCAATCCAATGTTGCAAATTCCTTAGAGAACATTTGCTTTTTACAAATTGCCATTTTACTTTATGTCATTTTGTATTTCTGATGTTATTGCATGGCAGGAAATTGACCAGACATCACAGTGTTCTCCAGTGGGTGAAGGGTAGTTCAATTAGTCACTGATTTGAAATGTCTGAGCAGATAAATTTGTCTTAAAAAAAAATCAGGGTTCATTCAAAGGAAGAGACTCCTTGTATTCGGAAAATAATTTTAAACACTATGAGCTGTTACTTCTCATTTGTTTGCAAAGAAGAGCACAGCAGTAAGTAAAAAATCGAAGTTGGATAATACTTAGGTTGAGTTTTTATCAACTATTCTGTTGTCTGTAGCCATTTCAGGCATTTTAAGTTTTCCTTCTCTGAACAATTAGTTCTAAGATATTCAAGTCTTCTGAAGAAAAAAACAATAATCACTGCCATGATAAAGCCATTTTGCCTATAATACATACTGATAAATAACTACATTAGTAAGCACTACTAAGGTAAGAGATGTTAAGTCTATTACCAGGGAATATATTAGGTGTTCCACATACACGCTCTCATGAAATTACTATTCCATCCCTATCTCTAAATCTTAAGCCAATATTTTCCCCCATGCAAATTTGGAAATTCTTATTAAATATTTTTAATTTTAACAGAGTTATAACAGTACCTGTACTTCAGTTCTATGTTCAGTTCTTAAATGATTTTATTCTCTGGTTCTAATGAGCATGAATCTTGTGTACACTTCTTCCTCAAATGTTAATAAGTCTGTGTGTGTGTCGTTCACATAGCACTAGTTCATCAATAATGAACTTCTTGTGTCATGTGACTTACATAGCTAGAGAACTGTTAGAATTCACAGGGTCGACTGACCCAAAGTATAAAAGGAAGTTGTAACAATTGAGATGACAACTTTCAACTCAAAGGATGTGCTGACGCCTGTAGTACTATAGTGCGGGTGAAAGCAGAACATTTGAAACTTTCTAAAATAATTGAAAATGATGTATTTTTTTTCTTAAATAAAGACGATAGGGAGATATAACGTGGTCAGAGATTCAAATTGGCATCATTTTATATAACTGAATCTGACAAATAAACCAAGCCAGCCAAATTAGAGTTCTTAGGTTAGCTGAGAAATATAATTTGTTTCATGATGGATTTCCATTCAAATATGAAAGAGAAGTGATTTTTATTAAGCAGGAAAAATACAAATGCCATACTTCTGAAATAGAATTATTTTTTTCCAGATAATTAGATTTTTGATATTTTAGAATCAGGGTTTTGATTCATTTTTAAAAATTCAATATATATTATGGAGAGCTAGCATACAAAGTCTGCCAATTTAGCCATTTGTAAGTGTACAATTCAGTGACATTAAGTACATTCACAAGATTGTGTCACCATCACCACTATCCACATCCAAAGCTTTTTCCTTACCCCCAACAGAAAATTTGTAACTGTTAAAAAATAACACCCAAGCCCCTGGTAACCACTATTGAAATAGAGTGATTTAACTGCAAAGACCTCTATTGCATAGATTATGATATAGGAAAATGCAAAATTCAAAAACTAATTTCCACCTGCACTCCTATAAACCAATTAATATTTTTTATATTTTTTATTTTTATTCCCGGCCTGAACCAAAGGAGACTCTCCATAATCAGACCAGTTTCTCTCCCCTCTCTCAGTGCTGATTTCAAATATTCTATCAACAACTAGTGCAGTTCAAAAGACTTAGCTATCTCTGCTTTCAAATACTCACCTCTACCAGTGGCAGCAGATATGTTTGCTTGTTTAGTTAACAGACCTTATCATGTCTCTTCCTTACCAAAAATAATAAAAATAAAAAAAGGAAAGTCTGGCAGGTGCGTCTCTTCTCCCATTTCCCATCCAGAAGATTAGGATCCACTGCACACCACTTAGTGCTACACACAAAGCCTGAGTCTGTCTCTGGGGTTGCCGCCACCTACTGCAATGCTCAGCCCAAACATTTTGTCATTCTCTCCATCACTCCACGAACGTTCAAACCCCTGTGCTTTTGCACATAGGGTTTTATGAAACCAAGATACTGTCGCTTCTGAAAAGCCACTATTCATTCTCCAGAATTCATCCTGAATGCCACCTTGTAGGTAAAGTGTTGACAGCTCACCGATCTGCTGGTTGCTTTGATAATTTGCAAGATGAATGGATATGGACCTTATTATACCTTATTATACCATTTGTCACGGGATTGTGTGTGTGTGTGCGTGTGTTGGTCTCCTGGTCACTGCTATGCTAGTGACTTGTATAACAAACCTAATGCTTAGTAAGTTAATATTCTATAAGAATTACTTAGGCATTCTCAATTTGCTAGGGCAAAATATTTTACATGATACATTACTAAATATCAGAATATTGGCATTTCCTTATATAATGAGGAAGGCATTGTACCCCAGATAAAACGAGATGGGGGTGCTCTTACCAAGATCCAGTGGGCCAAGTTAGCATGCATCATATATAGGAGCCAGTTCTCAGAAAATCTATTTCTAGTCATATTCTCTCTCCATCCATTCCTCCACCCAAGTAGGAGAAAAGCCAATCTCTAGGAAATAATATTACCCTTATCTCACAAGAACTCAGTTCTATTTTTATCTTAAAAAGCCAGGATTTATTAAAGTACACATAGGGCTGTGCTTTTGAACATGATGTTTATTTTGAGCTCATTGATTTCAAGGTGTGTCAATATTTTGGGGACTTGTAGGGAAGACTCCTGTGGCTTGCTTTCTCTTCCACACTATTGCACTATGCTCCACTGTTTTGATTTTCTGAGAAGACAATGAGGCTGCTGTGTGGAACTTTAACACTACCTAATTTAAATTTTTTTCTCAGGTAGTAGTGAATTTTATCTCTCTTTACTTAAGCAGGATATAGTGTCACTATGAGTGTATCAAAATAAAGATAGTTTAGAGTTTGAGTTTGAAGTATATTATGGTTAAAATTGGATGCAAACATGAAACATTTGTGTATTTTACATACGTACTATGCCTTCCCTGGTCCATACATTATTTCTGCAGTACCTAAAAATTGAAATGCAATTGAATGTCCAATAATAGCATACAGAAATGACAAAAGTATTCAGTTTCACATAAAAATAATATATAAATAATTGTATGTAAAAATTCTATAAACATTTAGAAGGCATGTCCTACTTTATTATTGGAGGCACACAGTGTAGAGAGAGAACTTGACTTCAGACTCGAATCTTTTTATTCTGCCATTCATTCACTTTGGGAGCTGAGTAAGTTGTGAGTCTCTTGGATCTGCCTGTAAGTGATAGATCATTTGTCTGTAAAATGGGAATAAGTAAAGGTGGCAAGGAGATGCGTATTAAAGCACCCAGAATAAAAAGATTCAAAAATGGTATCAGCTTTTATGCTAATGTTATCATTATTTTTATCTTCATCAACTTTACAAACATAATTCATGAAAGATGTCTATGTGACCAAAATGAAATCAGTCATTTATGAGCTCCATTATAATCCTATTCTCATGGAAAAGAGGTTTCTTCTTAAACTATATGATATATTATGGTAACTTTGGGCAACATGTAGTACAAACAATACTAATGATCTTCATTTTTATTTACCAGAAATATCTCTACCCTTTACAATGATAGGAAGCTTCTGTGACTTAAATACGTCATAAAAACACTTAAATAAAAAGTTATAAATAAATAGCCTGACAAATGCTATCTTAACTCAGGACGTGGATTCTGAAAGAGCAAGTGTGACTGCTGTGGTTCTTTTTTGGATAAAACCAAAGGATAGTCTTAATTTTCCAACTACCGAATCTCAAACCCAGGTAATACCCCAGCTCTAGTCACCAAAATCAAAGTATGGTAGATTTTGAAAATTTTTTCAATATTTTATTAACAAAGGAAAGTAACGAAGTGCTTTTTATGTAATAAAGGTTGGATTTACTTACTCTACAATTCCTTGTTAACATATGATACCAGTGTGTTTACAGAAGAATAATAAGAGTGTTATTTATGGTCCTTTGTAGAGAAAAATCTAGTTATTCCAGGGTAAGAAGTGACTTAGTCTTAACTAACTTTGGTGTTAACTATGTCTGTGATTTTTTTTTGGATCTTATTTTTATCATATACCAAATTAAGACTTAAAACAATCTGAACCCTCAGGTCCCTTCCAACTCTCATAATCCATAGTTTTTGAACTCAAAAACCAAGCACATGCTGACATAAAAATGACAAAAAAAAATCTTATTTTTAAAAAACAAGTTTTAATGATATCCAGTACCTATAAGTTGATAAAGTAGCTAAAAATTATTTTTACATAAGCCTCTTATAAACGCTCTCAACATGTATTTTCTACACATTCATGCTTAAATCATGAGTTAACTCTGATACTAAAAAATAATCTCAACAACTCTATGGTAAAATAGAAAATACTTATAAAGAAACGTTTAGAAGAAACTCTTTTCTCTAATACTATAATAATTCAAGTTTCCATAATTCTAACCTTCTGAAAGGAAAGCTGGAAGACAGGTGGTATTTGCCATAATTATTATAAAACTAAGGAAAGGATGAAGAATTTATTTTTATCTGACATAATTTCTAGAGTTTTAAGCCAGAAAGGTATTCAGCAGTAGACTATGTTTATCACACATTCAAAGACTATGATTTCTAATTGTAAATGCATGCATAAAAATTTATAGTATTATTCTTACTTCCTTGCACACATATGACTGAGAACTATTTTGAAATATATATATATAATTTGCTTCTATGATTACATTCTTTATATAAATATTACCAATTTTTTATGTACTAATTCCTCTAAAATTAATATAATTTTCATTATTATAAGTAGAAACACAGAATTTAAACATAAGTTGATTTGTCTCATTAGTTTTAATTCAGGAAGAAATGGACTGTAATCCTATTTTAGCTCAGAAATAGTAGTATGTGATGACTTAGGGCATTTTCTATAAAATAAATTCACTGGGAGCAAACATCATGCATTTGAAGGGTAATAAACAGGTGTTAGTGATCAACATTTATCTTCAAAGCAGCAGCCAACAATTGAAGAAAGTCTTAAAGAAGTTGAGGGAAAAAGCCAAGGTGAAGAGGTAAGAGATACCATATCTGTTTTCAAGTATGTTCAAGCCTATCTGACAAAAGAGTAATATCATTATGTGCTGCTCCTGTAGGTAGACATGAGACCACACATGTAGAAGTTATAGAAACAGAGACTTTAGGCTTAGTACACACAGACAGAAATTTTTCTGTCCTAAAAGAGTCACAAAACCCTGGAATAGGACACTGATATGGTTTGGCCCTGTCCCCACCCAAAATCTCATCTTGAATTGTAAGCCCCTACTCCCGGTAATCCCCAAGTGTCCAGGGAGACACCGGGTACAGGTAATTGAATCATGGGGGCAGTTCCCACCATGCTGTTCTCATGATAGCAAGTGAACTCTCATGAGATTTAGTGGTTTTATAAGTGTTTGGTAGTTCTTCCTGTGTTCATTCTCCTTCCTGCCGCCTTGTGAAGAAGGTGCCTGACTTCCCCTTCACCTGCCATGATTGTAAGTTTCCTGAAGCCTCCCAGCCATGGGGAACTGTGAGTCAATTAAATATCTTTCCTTTCTAAATTATCTCATCTCAGGCAGTTCTTTATAGCAGTATGAAAATGAACTAATACTGACACTAAGCAATATTCAAAGACAAATCGTTGACTTTCTTTCAACAATCCTGAATTTAAAAGTTTTGCTTTAGGTAAGAAATATTGTTTCTGAGATTTGAAGATTACAAACACATTTTCCAGCTACCTAAATGACAGGCATCATGAAGTTAGGAGCTAGGTGTTGTCCTGTTAACTGCTCTATTTCCTGAATGTTGCCCAGTATCTGGAATGAAGCGAAACTGCGTAATTACCTGCTAAATGAACAAAGTTACTGAGACGTACCTTGTGGAGAGTCCTTTTGAAAATACTCTAAGTTAACTCTCCAGCATAGCTGTCATTTTAAAAATTAAAAATCACTTGGACTTTCTGTGTGATTTGATCCCATTGTTTTATATTTTGTATATTTTAAAAGATGTAGTAAAGAAGGTAAAATAATGCATAGAACCTCAATTATAAGAGTGCTTGGGCAATCGAAGGAAACTCATGCTACTGTATAGGTATTAAATATAAAACATACCAAGAAATTTGCATTATTTTCTTGAATTATCCAATATCTTGCAGAACACTTTATTACTTTTTAGTGCCTTTTTGGTTACTCTCATCATATTATTGAGAGAAAGTATTTTCTTGGAATTTAAAATGCTTGAGGGCAGGGACTTTATCTCATTTGCTTTAGGTACATGATAACTCCAAAGGCCTTGACTTACAGGCGAAGTCAATACAGTTCATTGAATAAACATTTGAAATCATTTCAGTGATATATGTGAAATTTACTTATAAATACTATTTGCTTGTCCTGAAGCATTACTTTCCCCAGTGTGGGTTTTAGAACATTTTCTAGCTCTTACATTATACATTTTCATTTGACGAAATAAAAAATAATACCATAGAAACTTTGTTGAATTCTATGGAATCCTACAGAGTTTACTTCAGCTTAATGTAGTAAAGACTCAAAAAAAATCTCTGCAATCAAACATAAAACTGACTTAAAGTGTTCTCTAATTTCGTATCTCTACAAATCTTCCAAATGCCTTTAAGTATACTCTATCAAAGAATAATACCAATTCATTATCCTGACCATGAGCAGAGCTCTTCAAGGCTTATGTTGTGATAATAGACTTGCTGATGTGTATTTATTTTTTATTCACCCAAAGATGTAAAAGGGAAACTTAGAATTTTATGTAATAACTTAGCTTTTCCTGAACTGAGTATGGGTATAGGAAAACCCATTATTCCTTTCATATTAACATAACAAATCCAACACAATCACACCTGGCTGAAAACATTTTTCTCCAAAGTCTGTTTGTTTCTTGGAATAAAAAGGAAAAGTAATTTTTAAAAAGCTAAGTCACTTAATAACGAGCCATCCAAAGCAAGGAAGTTTTAGATTAGCCTCTCTGGAAATTATTTTATTTATTTATTTATTTTGAGACAGAGTCTCACCCTGTTGCCCAGACTGGAGTACAGTGGTGCGATCTTGGCTCACTGCAATCTCTGCCTCCCGGGCTCAAGTGATTCTCGTGCTTCAGCCTCCCGAGTAGCTGGGATTACAGGCACATGCCACCAGGCCCAGCTAATTTTTTTTTTTTTTTTTTTTTTTGTATTTTTAGTAGAGACGAGATTTCACCATGTTGGCCAGGCTGATATTGAACTCCTGACCTCAAGTGATCCACCTGTCTCGGCCTCCCAAAGTGCTGGGATTACAGGCACAAGATTTTATTTTTGAAGACCACAGTCTCACAATGTTTCACATGTCGGTTAGCACTTAGCTGCAATATTAAAAGGTTCCCTTGATTATCTACAATATTTATATTTGGAGTTGAGATATATTTAATTTTTTTGACAGAATTTTAGGAGACACAGGCTGTATATAAATCACTACATGTTGATGGAGAATGATCATTACAGGAAAATTATTTTTAACATAATAACGTGAGAGTTAGTTCATGCATACAATCTTTGGAAAAAGATTGGAGTCAACATTTTATTGTATAACAAACATCAACATATATATTTTTAAAATTCTGTATATGGTAGCAGGAATATGCAGTTGGAAGGCATGTAGAAATAATGATTAGATTCAGAGACCTAAGAGTAAGGCAGATGTTGAAGGATACCGCCTTTGGTCTTTGCTCTGCAATCCACAACATCTGACTAGAAGGTGATTTTTTGAGCCTCAAATCTTTGTCAGGAAAATATGGGATGATAAAATACAGTATTGAGCTGTCTCCCAATGATGATGTATGCTATTAAGTATTATAACTATGTTGCAACTGTATCAACTTTCACACAAAAAAACTATGATGGTTAATGTTGATATACTGGGGTTTACAGAGAGAGACAAAGAATTATTCGACAGTAGATTCAAGTCCAAATTTTATATATGTTAGTCTGTGAGAAAATGGATGTTTTTTTCTACAGCTCTACTAGAAGGCATTCACATCCAGCAGACTGGGGAAAGAGGCTTCTCCCCAAAATCTGCGATAAACATTTATCTACCAAGAAGGGCTAGGTCCACATAAAAAAGATAATCAATGTGACCTAGTGGTTCCAGCAAATTAAGAGGGAACCAAGCTCCTACTGTTTTTAATTCACCAGGGTGGACTTTTCTTTTTAAGGTTATGAAAATATCAGAAAAAAGTCTCAAAGGATAATTAATTTCAACTTATGCTAATTAAAGATATCTGCTGTATATCATTTGAAGAGAGACTGTAGATTATTGAGTTAAATGCATTAGCAATAAGAAAAGAAAAAGAATAATTGCACACACAGCAAGTATTCCTTTTACTTCCTGGCTGGAAGCGGCCTTATTGAATGTGGGCTGCTTTGCTTTAACCTTATAAGTATGTATTCATTAATCTGATAGCCACTAAAAACAGAAGTCAAATTATGTCAGGGCTGAAAGCGAAAGACCAAATCACTTCTTTTTCAGATGAAGGAAGTGAAGCCCAGGAAGGTCCCAAAACTGGAATACAGTTGAATTTGGACTAGAAACCCCATCCTGTAGGCTCCAGCTACAAGTACTGCATCTGAACAGAACAGATGTTACTCTCAAGTGAGGTAATGGTAATTCAAGAAGTAGGCAAAGGGCTATTACCATTGTGAGCTCTTCAGGGTTTCATCTGATGTGCTGTGTCAATGAAGACATGACCAACTGTTTCCATAATAACCACTAGGACCAGCTGTGGAAGAGTCATGAATGGTGTATGCATTTTTTTTTTTTTTTGCAATAATAGAAAAAAAACCAGCAGATACTACTTACAGAACTCAGCACTCTAAGATAAGCCAATTAGAGAGGATTAAATAGTATTTCCTATGTTGCTCACATTGGCCATATGTGATAAAACATAATTTTATTTACTATGAGAAAATCTGCTTGAAAAAGAAATAGGTGTACAACAGACATTCAAGCCTTTCTCATTTGGACTGGAGCTTTTGTTTACTTGCAGGTAATAATTTCTTAAGCATAAGTGTCAATAATTGGTTGACACATGTTCTCATGTATTACTGGGATAAACATTGGATAAATATGGACATAAGGGAAGAAAAGATACTGGAGAATACTAGAGGCAGCAGAGAGACAAGGGCTGAAAAACCGTCTATTGGACCCTAACTCACTACCTGGGTGACAGAATTATTCATACCCCAAACCTCTGAGTTAAGCAATACACCTGTGTAACAAGTAATAATTTATTTACAAATATATGGAGTAGCTACCTCAGAAGTTGCAGCTGTTCCTTCTCGCAGTTTCTTTTAATACATCTTAACATCATTATCTTATCTATTTACATACTACATTAAATTAATGAAGGCATTTTAATGAAATGTAAAGAAAGTTTGTTCTTAAATACAATTTTGACAAAAAATACAAAAACTGAATTCACGATGCTCCTATAATATTATGTTGTTTTTTATCCTTACCTCTGTGGCATGCCTAACATTCAATACTTACAAAATTATTGGGACTGATTTGTTTTTAGTATGTCCAAAATAATGCAACAATTTATAAACAGCTTAAAGACAAGGACATCGCGTGCTTAACTCATTTGCTATGACCCTCGTCTACCCCAAATAGGATGAGAAGGTATTTTACTCCAGCATTTTTATTTGTTTTAATACACCCCACGCCATGACCAGCATGTCCTTGCTGGAAATGAGCTTCACTTTCATAGTAAATGTGATATGGTAGGTATATGACACATCACTTCCTCTCGCTGATGTTTTTATTAAATATTCATTTAAGTAAGTGCCACTTTAGGGCAACTGTGCTTAAAGAAATATAGAGGGGCATTGCTGGTCAGCTATAAACATAAAGAAAATCCTCCAGAGCATCAAGTGTGTTCTGAAGCAGTGGAAGGAGGGCAGATGCTGTTGTCTTTCTCTCCTAATAGTGCAATTTGTCAGATGTCTCCCGTGTGTACTCAAGCTGACCATATTACGTGTTGGCAAAATGCTCATTTTTATACAGCTTTTAGTATCAACAGTTATATTGGCATTTCTCTCAAGATGGAGCACATTTATATCAATTGCTGGCCTTAAAATGTTCCTATAGTATTGATCATTTGTTTTGAACTTTTCCTTGTTAACTATTTTCTGTCTATATTAATTTATATTTAGTTGAATACATATCCCCTTCAATAAAAGCCAAGTGAGAGCAAAACTCTTTCTGCAAAGGTAAGAGTGGAACTTAACTTTCTACTCCCTGAAATAAGGCAAGAAGGGTTATATGCCCTTCTAACCTTGATTGAAAACGCAACACCACTTACCCCAGGCCCACCGAGCAGCTCTCCCCATGGCACAGGTTGAAAGGATTTCAGGCTGGAGGAGACTGTTGTGTGTGAGGGATGGGTGCATGTCCACAGACTCATGCACATTAGGAAAGAAGGTCTCCTCTCTTCTGGGCTTTCTTCACATCGGCATGAAAACTTAAATTCACAGAGCTCCCTTTGAGAGGGAGCACAGTGACTGGCTCCAGCCAGCCTTTGGGTGGATCTCACTGAAATCACTCTCCTGAACACGCACCCACTCACAGCTGCTGCCTTACCCCACGTGCAGACCCAGCTGTCTCACTTGTTGACATAATTGTTAAGTGAGCGCCTCCTAAGGAGATCCCATTTGAAAACTAAGTCACTAAGCTACAAATTAGGTTGCAGACAGGTTCACCTGCTAGAGATGAATGCACTGAAAGTGAAAGACATTTGGCATGCTGCAGCGCCGTTACTGAATAAATATAGGGCTGGCCTGATAGGAATTGACTAAGCACAGAGGAAGAAGAGCCATCATCAATACTTAATCAACTCATTCATTCACACATTCAAAGGTGTCCAATACCCAAGACCTCACAAGCTATTCGTTGCTGAGGGTCCTGCACAGGTGCTGTATTTACAAGGTTTCCCTGTTGATGCGTGCTTGGCCACAATCGATGTGAGAGAGGTACACATTCACTTTTACAGCCAGACTCAGCGTACCTGACTTTGAGAAGTGTGTATCTTGATCATGGCCACGTGAGTTCTAGGTAGCCTATTCAAAAGGTCTCAGTCACGTGGCCCTGGAAGAAACATCTAATTTTAATGTCATCATTTGGGATTTATTTTTATATTATAACTTGGGATCTCACAGATAGAGACCCTACCTTTTAAGATATAATTACAGGTGTTCAAAGGGGGAACAGGCAGGTGGAGGTACAGCAGCTTTTTCAACTCAAGGGTCTCTCTAATTTGAGTCAGGACACTCTAATCTTGAAATCTTAAGCCAGAAGGAAAAAGCAAGATCACACTGACTGTCTCAACATTATTAAGCCCTCCATGTTTAGTTTGGGTGAAGGGTATGTTTAAGTCAATGAATTGGGCCCTACTTATTTTAAAGATGTTAATAAACCCAGCATCTTTGATTTCACTAACCGCTCCTCACCTTGAGAAAGCTAACAGATTTACTGTATTGCCAAGTAAATAAATTAACTATGTTTTTCAAATGGCTTCACTGGGAATTCACACCATTTAAAACACTCAAAAGTAGCCTCTGATGCTTTTTTGAACAAAATTAAGCAGTTAGAAAAAAAGTGGCCTCCCAGCACTTTGGGAGGCCAAGAGGAGTGGGTTACTCGAGGTCAGTAGCTCCAGACCAGCCTGGCCAACATGGTGAAACCCCGTCTCCACTAAAAATACAAAAATTAGCTGGTCATGGTGGCCGGTGCCTGTAACTCCAGCTACTCGGGAGGTTGAGGCAGGAGAATCGCTTGAACCCGGGAGTCGGAGGTTGCAGTGAGCTGAGATTGTGCCACTGCACTCCAGCCTGGGTGACAGAGCCATTGGGAACAGTCAGCACAAAGACATCAGGATCTTTAGAAAAAATAACTCTGGAGAAAGTAGTAGCAGACTTTAAAAATCTACTTTGAAGAGCAAAATTTTCTATTATTTCCTTTCATTGTTCTTTTCATAGTCACTTCAAATTTCCAGGCCTTCCTGGTGTTAAACGATGTTAAAACACGTCTTTTCTACCTGACTCTACTGAGTCTGTAATTGTATTCAAGCTAAATTTCATGTACAAGTTCAAATGATGAACTTGGAGGACACATCTCATAGAACTGAGAGTCTAATTTTTTTTTAGTTGCTGTAATAAAATAACTGCTCACATTTATTTAAGCTTAGTAAGAGCCATGCACGGTTCTATGCTTTTTACATGTGTTTCTTCTTGTAATCCTTATGATATTGAGCACAGTTGACATTCCCTTTGTAAAGACAAAGAAACCAACTGTCAAGAAGTTTAATATTTTCCAAGGCCACACTATGAGGAGGAGAGGAGACGGAACTCGGGCTTACTTAGCTGTATAGCAGATGCTGTCAAAGGTAACACTAGAACCCCTGAGTGTGTGAAAGCTCTCAAAGGTACCTTTAGAACCCCTGAGTGTGTGAAAGCTCAGGGAAATTATTTCTATCATAAGATACTCTGTCTACCTAAAGAAGGAGCTAGTTTTCACTTTTTTGAAATCATTTTGTCCTTCAATGTATTTAAATCATTAAGAAATCTAAAAATGCAATTGTCTAATTCTGCTAATTTGAGCAGTCCTCACAAAATATGTTGGTGTGGTGAAAATGTGTTTAGTTCTTCAGAATTAAATATTCTGTAGTGACAAACATACAGATCAAATCATATTGATATAAAACATATTAACTAGTTGGCCGTGCGTGGTGGCTCACGCCTGTAATCCCAGCACTTTGGGAGGCCGAGGCAGGCGGATCACGAGGTCAGGAGATCGAGACCATCCTGGCTAACATGGTGAAACCCCGTCTCTACTAAAAATACAAAAAATTAGCCGGGCATGGTGGCGGGCACCTGTAGTCCCAGCTACTCAGGAGGCTGAGGCAGGAGAATGGCGTGAACCCGGAAGGCGGAACTTGCAGTGAGCCGAGATCGCACCTCTGCACTCCAGCCTGGGCGACAGAGTAAGACTCCGTCTCAAAAAAAAAAAAAAAAAAATTAACTAGTTATCACAATCTTATCACAACCATGTGTTTTTCACCTCAAATAAATTATCGTCACTTCATATTTAACAAAGTAATAAAACCCTGTAACATGCACCCACTGAGACTTCTGTGGCACCAGTGACAGCTCTCAGCTATCTCCTGAGCTTCGAGCTTGGATACTGTGCTTCTCCAGCTGTCTGGGTAAACTTAGGTTTAAGCCCAGAACTTTCCTAGCATGCTGCTCTTCCCAGAGTGTAGCCACAAGGGCTGTGTGCCTATTACATCAGGAGAGAATCAGTGCTTTAGTTGCACTTAGAGCCCCAGCAAGGAGCAATGGAGGTGGGGTGAGATGGAGAGGCAGGTCTGGTCTGGTGTGTGTGGGAAGGAAGGAGTTTGTCAGGCGAGGAGGCTTTCAAGAGGCCTGTGGGCCTCCTGGGAGCAACACTGTAATATGAAAAGAGAATTCCTTAGACTGAGCTCTGCCTTTTGGGTGAGATATTGAACTCCTCTGGACAAAAATAAATGAGAGACTTGAATTTATGAACTGGAAGTTCACTTTGAATTCAAAAATCTTATCTAGCCAGGTGTGGTGGCTCATGCCTGTAATCCTAGCACTTTGGGAGGCCGAGGTGGGTGGATCACTTGAGATCAGGAG
Organism: Pongo pygmaeus; assembly: GCF_028885625.2. NCBI lineage: Eukaryota > Metazoa > Chordata > Mammalia > Primates > Hominidae > Pongo > Pongo pygmaeus. The sequence continues at coordinate 4,989,061 of NC_072380.2, forward strand.
TTCAAGACCAGCATGGGCAACAGGACAAGACCCTGTCTCTGCAAAAAGCTACACAAAATGAGCTGAGTGTGGTGGCATGGGCCTGTAGTCCCAGCTACTTGGGGGGCTGACACGGGAAGATCACTTGATCCCGGGAAGTCAAGTCTGCAGTGAGTGAAGATCGCACCACTGCACTCCAGCCTGGGTGACAAAGTGAGACTGTCTCGGAAAAAAAAAAAAAAATCTTATTGTCTATCTCTACTTTGCCCAGCAACATGGACTAGTACAAGCAACTTGTCCTTTTCTTCAATTTTTTAAAATTGAACAATTATTATTTCACTTGGAGAAGGTTGACATAGTTAAGAAGAAACCAAACAAGATTCAAGCATGAACACCATGATGTGTGCATCTTTGCAGATATTTCCCATGTGTGTAGAAGTAGCCTGCCTTTTCTGTACCTGAAAATGGGATTAAAATATAGATATTATTTGAAATGTTCAACTGAACACTTTACCATGGAAGCACATTCATGAGGGCAGTACAGTGTGTCATACAACAATCTATTTGGCCATTTTAGGATGGTAAACATTTAAGCTCTGTCCAACTTTTCAGTATGAGAGAGGGGGCTACAGTGAAGAAGCCCCTATTGCAGCAGGATGTGTTAACTCTCTAGATTGAAACATCTGATAATTTAGAATTTGACTGATAGGGCCAAATGATCCCCTCCCCTCATTTTTCTACCTATCCAACAAGAGTATAAGGGAGTGTCCTCTCTCTGCACAACCAAAACCTGATATCATCAATTAGAGTTTCACAAATGCACTGGGGAAAATGACAATGTTTAATGCACTGGTTTCAATCAATTATACACTTGGGAATCTTTTCCTACATTTATTATTTATGTTTGTTCTTCCTATAAAATACCTACTTATACTTAATGGTTCCTAAGCTCTTTGCTGACTGATTGTGAGATAATCTTTTTATATTATTTTTCTAGAACAGTGTGGTGAACAGACTCTTAGGGGGCCCATACGGCACCCCCACCTGCTGATGTCCATGCCCTAGGGATCCTTTTCTCCATGAGAGTGGGCAGGACCCATGGCTTGCTTTCAACCAACACAGTAAACTGACAGTGATAGGCTACACGTGATTATGTGTACAGGATTATGTGATTACATATGAAATTGTAGCACTCAACTGTGGAGTCTCCCTCTCACCCTCTCTCTCCCCCAAACCCACTCCTAACCTAGCTTGAGCCATGCTAGGAAGTCCCAGGTGACAACTGTGTGTGGCCCCCAGGAACTAATGGTAAACTCTGGCCAAAAGCCAGCAAAAAACTTAATGCCTCATTCCTACAACTGCAAGGAACTGAATTCTGCCAGCTGCCCAACTATCTTAGAAGTGGATTCTACCCAGCTGAGCCTCAGGTGGCAATGAAGTCCCAGCCAACACTTGATTGCAGCTTTGTGAGACCTTAATCAGAGACCTAGCTAAGCTGCCAAGCCATGCACAGACCCTTGACCCACAGAAACTGTAAGATAATGCATGTGTGTTGTTTGAAGCTGTTAAGTTTGCAATAACAGTGTTACAACACAGTAGTTAGCTAATACAAAAAGTATTCGAATGGAAGATTGCTCCCCCAATCTGTCCTTCTATGTAGCTCTGTTTTCTAGCTCTTGAGTTGTTCCTGGTGGCATCTGGTCCTGCGGAGAGGATAAACCTGGGTAACAGAGAATGCTATAAAATTATCTTGCTACAAATACTGTTGGCTTTCTGTCTCTCTCCCTCATTTGGAGACAAAAAATGAGTATTGTCATTATAGGCATTAAAAAGTGGCTCAAATCTCTTATTCTGATTTTAAAGTTACAATAAATGACGCCACATCTTTAACTTAGGTACTTTTTTCTTTCTCATAGGTTCTATTTTTAAAATATAAAAGGTAAGAAGAAATGATAGTCACTTCAACTTGTCATATAACACTTTATAGTATTTTTATATGGACTCTTTTTAAAAGACCTATTATTGTCCATCCATCATAAAAACTGAAAGAAAAACACATTTGCTAGGAGATATAAATCATACCCCAAAGTTCGGCTTGGCTATACTTTTTATACTTTCAGTTCGATAGACACCTCATCTTTTCAACACCCTGACGACATGCCCTTTCCATGTCTCCTGTTGCCAGCAAAGAATTCTGGAAAGGTAATTTTGTAATTGCAGTTGTAAAAGAAAGAGACTGATTGGTTCTTCTTTGTTACATAATCCTCTAATGTAATTCTTTAAAATTAAAAAGTGGAGAGATAAAATAGTCATGAGGATCAAAATGACAATTGAAGGCTGGCATATCTCCTGAACAAGCTCTAATATTATTAAATTATTGTCACCAGAATAAAAAAATGCAAACATCTCAGATAACTTACTCAGTATACAAAGAAAAACAGTCAAGAAAAAGAAATACAATTGAATCAAGTAAGCATGGCAAAATAATATCTTGAATATAGGGTTTCAAAGCTAATTATTTTGACAAGTTGTAGTCTCAGTACATGAGTAAATAAGCAGGCACAGTGACTGGAAGAAATCTTTACCAACACCTTCCCTAGGTCAACTCTTCAATGAGTGTTTTCACAAAATGTTGATGACACATTAATTTGAACTCACTAAAAATAATGGCTGGAATCAAGTATATTACATAGACTGAGAACATTTGTTTATTTATTAAAGAAACAGTGAATGTGTGAGAAACCAGAATGATGCTTGGATACTTGCAAGAGTGCTCTTCAATTCTCCAGAACTTGAAGATTTATGAAGTCAAAACAATGTAAACAAATGAATGAAAAATCAGCAAACAAGAATAACATTTTTTTTTTGAGATGGAGTTTCACTCCTATCGCCCAGGCTGGAAGGCAGTGGTGCAATCTCGACTCACTGCAACCTCTGCCTCTAGGGTTCAAGTGATTCTCCTGCCTCAGCCTCCCATGTAGCTGGGATTATGGGTGCTCACCACCACACCCAGCTATTTTTTTTTTTTTGTATTTTTGGTAGAGACGGGGAAGAACAACATTTTTTTAAAGGACCCTAAACCTACAGTTTCCTACATGATGACTAATAATTTTTAAACATAGTAACCGACAAAAAAATTAGATCAAGGAGAGATTGGGTGATCAACGTATGATAGAGAGAACTAGAAGTGGACTCAAAGATGGGTGGGCTTGAGATGCATGGAAACAAAGCTCAAAATTATGGTTGATGAGGTGGAATGGAAAACTCAATGGTGAGAAAACTGAAGGTATAGTTAGGGTGTACCTGGCCTGGCTGAATTGGAAGTCACAAGGGCAGATTTGAAAAGACTGATTATGGAGGACTTTGAAAGTCAGTTTGGGAGAGAGATTCTGAACCCTACAGAGAAAAGCATGTACAGTACTTAAGAAAACAAGATACATGGCCAGTAAATCACAAACTGCTTTTCATTCCACATTCAGTGTCCTGTTGGTATTACATCCTGGAGGTCATTAGAAAAACTCCAAAACAGCAAGAGTAACCATCACAGGACTTGAAGGGAAAATGTTTAAAAATGTCTAATGTTCTAGCTTCCAATAAGTAGATGATGTTCAAACAAAGGTGTGACCCCTTGGCTGCATGACGGTAGAAAGGAGCAAGGCCTAACATAAGTTGCATATAAATCTGCATATTTCAGTGACTAGTCCCATGACAGTAGTGTACCCTTCACATCTGACCTTCAGCTTTAAAGAGCACTGAATCAATGTCTGAGAAGGGTGACCCTGAGCATCAGTGTTTATAGGATCATTTACATGCTTGACATTTCAACTGGCCCTCACTGAGCTAATGAAAACCATAAAGTTTTCTTGGCTGTTCTCCAGCTGCTTCTCCTCAACATCCTCATCTTCAGTTCATGATGTTATTCCTGTTCCCTTCCTCCTCCACTCTTTTGAGATAGATTAGGGTAGTCATAGCCTTTTGTAAAGGGGAACGAACTTGCCAGATAGATGGAGAGAACAAACCACTTGACTGGGCACAAACCACATCCACTTCTATGTGGGTAGAAGATCCTGCAGCAAGGAGGATGAACAGCAGAAGGAAAAACCCCCAGATTCTTGCCAGAACAGAAACCCATACTTAGTGTCCTTGGGCTGACCTGTTCTCACTGGAATAGTAAAAAAAACACACCCCTGGGTGGAGATCTAAGATGCTAGTGAGCCATGTGATATATGTGCTAGCATGCAGAGCAGAGGCACATATGCACCCGGAAGACCACTGACAAAGTCAAAACGGAAACTCCTAGAAAGCACTCAGAGATTCAACTTCTTTGTTAAAAATGTGATGTAGACATGGAATACTATGCAGCCACAAAAAAGAACAAGATCATGTCCTTTGCAGGGACATGGATGGAGCTGGAGGCCATTATCCTTATCAAACTAATCCAGGAACAGAAAATCAAATACCACGTGTTCTCACTTATAAGTGGGAGCTAAATAATGAGAACACATGGACACATAGAAGGGAACAACACACACTGGAGCCTGTCAGAGGGTGGAGGGTGGGAGGAGGGAGAGGATTAGGAAAAGTAACTAATGGATACTAGGCTTACTACCTTGGTAATGATATAATCGGTACAACAACTCCCCATGGCACACATTTACCTATGTAACAAAACTTCATATCCTGCACATCTACCCTGGAACTTAAAATAAAAGTTTTTTTAAAAAATGTGGTGTAGGTGAATAGGAAGGGCTCATGCATTACAGTTATACTGAATTGAGTGATTCTGTTTGGCACATGCCATAATTCTTTAGTTGAGCAAAATTATGACTATAATCCTTTTTAAGAGTCAAGTCTTCCCAATTCTCTTCCTATCCCCAGTCATCATTGTTAAGGATCATATCAGACTAATAATGTGTATATCTTCCCTAAATGACAGTAGTTCTACCCAGATCACATTAATCAATAAAACTAATTCCACCAACAGTAAGATGACTGTTCTCACCTGAATTTCCCTTGATATTATTTATATTTTTTAAGTATGGGGCATTATATTTAAAATCTGTATTGTTTCCATGTAAAATGGAGCATGGATGTTGAACAAGTGAACTGCAACCTCATGAATATAGCTGAAACCATAAGACAAAAACAAAATACCCTCACAGATGGATTGGTCTTATGTTGTCCTCAGTAATTCTATTTTATAAAGAAAGGGGAAAAGAGACACATCAAGAAATGCAAGACATTTGGAGTGCACAGAAATTGTCTGATTAACTCAGTTAATTTCTTGCAAAAATGTGACCCTTCTTAGTTTGCCAAGGTCTCTCTTCTTTTTGTGAAGTGCCGATCACACTCGGCAATGCTCGACTATCCCAGCTGTATTATACATCAAAGTGCGCTACTTTCCTACCAAATAAAAGGGATAGTTTGAAATGTGGTGACTAAAATTGTTGATGGACTTTGAACATTCATAAGGCCCATCCTTTGAGATAAAAGTGAAGATAGACTCTAAGTTCAGTGGAATCCACCATTTTCACAGGAAGTGAAAATTTACTCAGAGCACCGCCAGGCAAGATTTTGGGAACCACAGTTATGTAACTAATTACTAAGGAGGTGTAATTTTATAGAAAGGGGAATGATGAGAGCCCCCCACATCCTTTACAGAAATATCAAATTCAGGTAGAAGAAAATTACTCATTTGTTAGAGATCAATGAAGACACTTTCTGTTAAAAAAGAAGAGGAGGAAAAAGTTTCTCTAAATAGAGGCATAGACATTCCTCAGACATCTTGAAAATGACTGCCTGCAATTTATAATTAATTTCAAAGGTTTTTCATTCATCAGAGATCACTCTCCAAATAATTCAAATTTTAACCTAACGTTTAGCCCTTTCTTATGTAACACTAATGATATCAGAGTATACTAAACAGTAAAAGAAAAAAATAATTCACTCGAACAGTATTTTTATATGAAAGAGCATAATTATCCCTTGAAGTCTCTCCATAATATAAACATTATGGACAAGGAGTTTGAATCTCTGTTTTGTTGTAAAACTATTAAAAAAAAGATTAAACAGCATTGAATGATGGATACCGATAATAGAGGCACTGATGATAAAGAAGAAATCTTCTGAATTAATTGCACAATTTCACAGTATAGTATATTCTTCATGAAATCAGTGTGAGCTAATTCGTCTGTGAAAGATTAGTGAAAACATTATTAGATTTTGATCACTTTTATTGAAAGGAAGGTAGAGAGATGACAGATTGATAGACTCTACCTATCTATATTTAAAATCTATAATACATAGATAATGTTTATATACAGATAAATGCATATAGTATACATCATGTATTACACATATACAAATATATCCATTGCATTTTTACTATCTGAAAGTTAGAAGCCATATTTTACTACCTAGCACCCAATGTGGCATTCCCTAAGTGAGATTATATGTATTCTCTGTATCAGAATTACCTGGGATGGGCATGGGTAGTAAATAAATAGATTTCTACCTCCATCCAAAATCCACTTATTGAGAATCATTTGGAAAAGAAGCCATGGAATTTGCATTGAATCAAGATTGAAACAAGTAATTCTTATGCACACAAAGTTTACATAGAGTATTCAAAAACTGTGTGTCATGCCCACCCTGGCTTTGACAGCTATAATGATAACGGTGACAGGCATGTTCAGTACAGAAAGCAGAGGGTTGCTGCAACACTTTAGGAAAACGCTCAGTGCCTTGCAAAGTTGCTTTAATTCCATCGGGGTTCATGGTTTACAATTATCTGAATAATTCAGACAAAAAGTTGTAGTTATCTCTATCATATCCACATCATATTAGTTTTTCTTGAATTTTATTGAGGTTGAAGCTCCCCAAAATATATCACACTAAAAAGTAAAAAATAAAAAGCCCTGGAATCTGACCGATATTTTATATAATTTAAAATATCGAGTGTCAACTTGATTGAATTGAAGGATGAAAAGTATGGTTCCTGGGTGTGTCTATGAGAATGTTGCCAAAAAAGATTAACATTTGAGTCAATGGACTGGGAGGGGCAGACCCTCCCTCAATGTGGGTGGGCACCAGCTAATCAACTGTCAGCTTGGCTAGAAGAAAGCTGACATGCTGAGTCTTCCGGTCTTCATCTTTCTCCTGTGCTGGATGCTTCTTGTCCTCGAACATCAGACTCTAAGTTGTTTATCTATTGGACTCTTGGACTTAAACCAGTGGTTTTCCGGGGGCTTTTGGACTTTTGGCCACAGGCTGAAGGCTGCACTGTTGACTTCCTTGCTCCACAGCTTGCTGAAAGCCCACTGTGGGACTTCACCTTGTGATCCTGTGAGTCAGTACTACTTAATAAACTCCCCTTTATATATACATTGATCCTATTTGCTCTCTCTTTCTAGAGAATCCTGACTAATACAGTGAAAAAAACTGGGAAGTGACACCAACAATTTGGCTCCTTCATGTTTATGTTCTTCTTGATCTCATGTCTATTATGATGATAGCTTTTAAAACATAGTATTATATGCATTACTCTCCACTTTACAAAGGATGAGGCAAAATTACATTAAAATTATGAGCATCAAGTATCAAATTATGAGCATTAAGATGGAATTATCAAAGTACCCAAGTATATTTGGGTGGAGTGACAACAATGAAATATTCCTTTCCCTTTTATAACTTATACCAAGCTAAAACTAGTTCAGGATTTCAACCAATAAATTGTAAAATGTATCAGTAAAATAAAATATACGTTATTTTTACAAAAAAAATATGCTTGCATGATCCTTTTTCTTTTCATTCCCCAAAGAAATTTCAGATGGGGATAAATGTTGCCACCGTAGGTCAAAGTGACACTGACTCTAACTGAAGTTAATTTGTTGAAATGTTATTCCTTGGTGGAATGTTTACAACACATTTAGAGTTGGTGGATGAGACAGGGTGCCTAATGGATGATGAAATCTCTCATCTTCACAGAACAAAGATATCTGAGGATAAATAAAGATTCTGCAACTTCCCTAAAGCATTGATGGCATTTTCCTCTCCCAGAAAGTACTGGTTGATACAAATGGTTTAAAGAAAATTGCAGCTGAGCTCAGAAAAGAGAAGTGTTTCACTCTGCATCCAAAGAGGTTGATCGGCTGGAGGGAAAAAACAAGGTGTGCATTATTTCCATAAAGCTCCCTGTAATCAGTCAATTTCAACTGGCTCGATTATACAATGTCCTTCTATTCTTTTTCCTGTAAAGGGAATTTTAATTCTGTTACTTACCAACCTCAGTATCAAGGACTAAAGTCCATCCAAAATACAGACATACTGGTTAATCAAAGGTCCCTTGAGGTCATTTTAAAGTCTTTATGGAAAAGACTTACTTACTTCCTCGAATTTAGGCATGAACACTTAAGCGCAATTATTTGATTTTTATACCAATCGGTTGTTCTGGAACGGACAACCAGTGTGCTAAGCACAATGACCATGCAATTGAAGGCAATGTAAAAAGGTTGAGTTCCTTGAGGAATAATTCATTTCAGTAGAGCCGAAACATCTATTTCTTTGGCTCAGGTTGCATATCCATGCCAGTACTACAGTAAAAAAAAAAAAAAAAGAAAAAAAAAATATCTGCCCCTGGTTGCTATGGTGGCTGTGCCACAGTGTCAGATTGGTTGGACTTATTTACCACTGCTGGTCTCCCAGTCCAAGTTCCTGCTTTCCCATCCTAGGAGACAACAGGCTGGTAATATTTCCATACAACCCAAAGATACAAATACTGTAGACTGTGGAAGATCTCCCCCTTCACTCAAGTATCTTCCTCTGATTTGTTAGTTGATCAAATAAAACTTAAATTAACAAAAAAAAGACATACTTCACATTTACTATGTGCAACTACGCGTGCAACTTCTTAGTTATCTTACAGAGGGAAGTGAGCTCAACCAGAAGACATACAAAAGGCCAAAGGGAAAGTGTAGCTTAAATTGCATGTATGCAAGTTGTAATGGCTTATTTTCACTATGAGCTCGGCAGAAAAATGACCAGAGGCACATTTAAAATTCAGCGGAATAGAGAGTATTTAATATGCCATTTGCATTTTGACAGCTTAGAAACGTCTACACTGGGTTTGCTGTATCGTCTGCTTATAAGCACGAAGCAGCCACCGATCCTTTGTTTATCTATTTCTTAAAGGAAGCAGAACTATTTTCTTGACATTTTCAAAGCTGGGTTGGTGTTTGCTTGATACAATAAACTGGAGAGTAAGGAAGCATTGCCCCCAGGAGGAGCTGCTTTCGCCTGTAGAAGCTTCAGCACTGTGGTTGTGGCAGTCTTCTTATCAAGCATGATTGGCCAGCTGAAAGCCAATATAAAAATAGCCATTCCCTCTCCTCCCGAGGCCTCTGCCAGTGAGATGCTTGAGACATGGGGGAATTCTACCGCCCTGCACTACTTGCCATTTGCTTCTCTGGACTTGTTTGATGAGACCTCATTGCCCTACCATTCAAGTTTACAAAACCTGTCACTTCCGAAGAAAGACTCCCTTTTGCGACTAACTACTTGAGTGCCCCAGAAGCACTGAAAAGCTTTCTGCTGAACAGTTCTGATTTGAAGTCATAGTAATTAATAATAATATCCTGATGATGCAACAGGAAAAAGACATGATCTGCTCAGCAATACAGAGATATTAACTTCATTTTAAGTGGTCCATTTTTTTTTTTTTTTTTTGAGACGGAGTTTAGCTTTTGTTGCCCAGGCTGGAGGGCAATGGCACGATCTCAGCCCACTGCAACCTCCACCTCCCGGGTTCAAGCGATTCTCCTGCCTCAGCCTCCTGAATAGCTGGGATTACAGGCATGCGCCACCACGCCCAGCTAATTTCATATTTTTTTGAAGAGACGGGGTTTCACTATGTTGGTCAAGCTGGTCTCCTGACCTCTGGTGATCCACCCACCTCGGCCTCCCAAAGTGCTGAGATTACAGGCGTGAGCCACAGCATCTGGCCCACTTTTTTATTGCTGGATGGGAATCAGGGGTTTCCTGCGAAAGTATCTTCTTCACAGGAGTGTCCTGGCTTCATCAGGAGGAAGTGTATGGGGTGCGGCTCTGCCATAAAGGAGTCTGACCTGCAAATTAAAGGTCTTAGCATCCTTCTTGGTGGGATGAGTCTTTAATAAGGTAACTCATCTAAAACCATGCAGGTATGGGAGGGCGCACCTCTCTCGCGGTGGAGTTACAGGGTTTCTCTGGAAACTCAGCAGTGCGTGCTCACATCTCTGCTGGGTGGGTCAGGGAATGTTTGAATTACTTACTTTTACGAATGTTCCACCTTTCTCTTTCGGGCTTCTCAAAATGAGGCTGCTCTGGGCTAGTAGTGTTGTGTGTGCTCTCCTTTAGGACGCTTTCTGGGTAAGTAATTGTCTGCAAATACCTGCATTCTCGTGGCTGCACATATGCAAGAAACAACTGAGAAGGAAACTTTGTCCAAACAGCCAATAGATCAGCCCCAGGTAAAGGAGCAGATCCGAGCCAGCGCACACAGAATTAATATCCTGTTTACTACATGAAAATGCTTACAGCCTTACTCCTTTTCCCCTGGTCCCTGAAAATAGGCATTTAAAGAGAAACGCACACTTGGGATTCAACCTTTACAATGCCATTAGTAATCCAGAAGAAAAAGGAAATCACCAGTGAATTTTCGATACCCCCAACGCTTTATTGAAGAGTACAGCACCATCAGCTGAAGCTGATACTCGGGTACCCACAGTAACGGGTTCCAGTGACCTCAACTGCGACCGCCTCCAGCCTCACGACTCCGCAAACAGGTCACGAATTATGCCCCACGCATCAAAAACTCTGCGCCTGCCTTCGCCACAGCGGGAGCCGCCACCTGGGCGCGCGCGGCGTAGCTGCCCACGGCAGTGGCCGGGCGCCCTCCCGCCGGAGCGCTCCTCCTCGGGAAAGCCCTGCTGCGCGCAAGCGCCTCCGGTCGGCCCTGGAGCGCGCTGCCGAGCCCCGGGGCCCAGCGCCGACGCCCCCGGCGGGAGGCCCAACCTTGGTCACCCGGGCTTTGCTAGGCAAGGGGAACGCGACCCCGCCCCAATGGCCAGAGCGCACAAATGCCGACTCTGGCGCTGGCGTCACCAGCCCCTTTCCTGCCTGCAGCCCCTTCCCAGGCCGCTACAGGAGCTCGCACTTGACCCCGCAGGCGTGGAGGAGACACGGTCCCTGGTCCCTGTGGGGTTAATGAAGGAGCTCCACGGACCCACTGCCGCGTGGGCCAGACAATAGAGCAGTGAGAGCTGCGTCCGAGCGTCCTGGACCCCCTCCGCGCGCACACACTTGCGCACAGCACCGCTCCAGCTCCATGCACGCCAGGGGCCTGGGACCCTAGGCTCCACTTCTCGGCTTCTACAGCCAGGTTCTGGGGCCTGCAGCTCGCAAGAGGAGCTCTCTTCTACGGGGCTGCCCCGCAGGGCCAGAGGCGCCCAGGACTTTTCTGCCCTGTTCGCCCCAGAATCAGCCAGAGCAGCCCCCGCCCACTACCTGCCTTTCCACACCCTCCCTCCCGCCTCCGCCTCAGCCCCATCCTAGCGCTGCAGCCCACCCGCGTGGGGGCGGAATCCGCCCGGCACACACGTGTGCAGATTATTAAGCAGCCGAGCTAGGGCCGCCGCCGTCTCCACGCAGCAACCTCCGTTAATTGCGGGGGAAGGGAACCCGGAGCGTGCGGAACTCGAGGGAACCAAGAGTGAGCTCAGAGGCTGAGTTGCCTGCCTGGAAAGGAGGAAGCCCCGGGCCCAGTTAGGCTTGGAGTGCAGGGGAAAGGGCGGGAAGTTTTGCGGAGTTGCGTGGCAGGTGTTTCCTCTCCACGCAGGGGCTTGGCTGGAAAAAGCCAGGTCCTGTCCCTTGGGCTCCTGCCCTCTCCCCGCTGCGACACACACGCCCCAGCACACCTCACAGGGCACAACCCTCTTTTCCCTAGACTTTAGCTGCCTCGCCTTCCAATTACCAGCCAGTCCAGTGCTGACCAGAGGCCGCTGCCAGCCGGGCCCTGCTCAGCAGGCGGTGCCTCCGCAGCCGGCAATGTCAGCGGCAGTGGCCAAGGCATCCCGACTGAGCCGGGCGGGTGGGCAGAGGGTCGGGTCGGCGTCTGCAAGAAGCTCCCCAATCCCGAGCGACCACGAGCTTGGGTGACTAAGACCCACCGTTTGCGCTCCCCGGGATCTCGGGGCGCATTCCGGCAGACACCCCCTTGTGAGGGTGGATGCCGGTGAGGAGGAGCTGGTGCTGAGCGGTCAGCTCTCACGGAGCCCTGGACGCCCCGTGGAGGCAAGTGCAGGGAGGGGAAGCCCAGCCGGCACGTCTCTCCCCCGCTCTCCAGGCGGATCTGGAGTTTGCTAATGAACCAGATACAGTCCTCCTTCGCCCTGCCAATCACTCTTCCATCTGGACCACTGGAGGAAAAGGAAATAGGTGGAAAAGAAGATGGAAGAATTTAGAGAGAACGGGGAAATTTTATGTAGGGAAAAAAGCAAGTGACCATTTAAAAAAAATCATAAGATTGGACTCCATCCTTTAAAAATGAAACGAAAGAAAAACCCTATGTAGATACAGATACTCCCGGGAATATCTATGGAAGGGCTGACTGATAGAGAAAGCATCTAAGGAGGCTGAAAATGAGGACAGGGGCAGGTATTTCCAACGTGAAAATCAATCAATATTCTCTCTCTCTCTCTCTCTCTCTCTGTCTCTCTCCCTCTCTCTCGCCCTGTCTCAAAAGGGAGCTTATGTTCTTTCCCGGAGAATAAACAAGTGCACAAGCTATTGCCAGCCTTGAGGTCGCAGCCTGTAGGCTACTTAGGAGAAAACATTCCCCAACTCATTCAGGGAGAAAACCAAGCTCACAGAGCCCCAAGCCCAGGAGCCACCCAGAGAAACTCCTTCCCCTGACCAGAGTAGAAAGAGGATACCCGTGCGCCCACAGTGAATGTATCTGACTTGGAAGCCGGTCCAGAACTCCTAGCCTGTTTCACGCACCTTGCCAACACCTTACAACTTGCAAGGAGCGAAGTCCGGGGGAGAGGAAAGCGGGGGCGACCTTCTAGAGGCAGCTACTCCTCGCTGGCTGAGGACGTTGGAGAGGGAAGGAGGAGAGGAGGAATGGGGTGTATGGGTGCGAGGAGGCCGGGCCGGCGGAGAGCTTTGCCTGTTGGTACCAAAACCCCCGTAGAGAGCCCGAACTTTCCAGGCCGGCTTCACCCGGGCCGCTTTCCCAGGCGCGTCGGGTCCGGGGAGAAAGTCCTAGGAACTGCCCCTCAGCCACCCCGACCCGTGGAGTCCACGTCTCGGAGGAGGCAACACCTCCCCGCCGGAGCACAGTTCCAGCCCAACTCGTGTTGGGTTCTTTTCTCCTTGACACCCTGTACCGCCGAGAAAAAGAGATCTCTCCTTTGAGCCCAGGAGACCGGGAAGGAATGGCGGGGTGGGGCGGGGGCCCAGGAGGGCTGGGGAGAGCGCGATGGAAGCTCCCTCCCGGGCATCGCTTTCCCCGAGCTTCGGCGATGGAGCAGCGCCGGGGAGAGGCGGCCACTCCGTACCCTGCGGTCCCCAAAACGCACACTCGCGTCCGCACACGGGGCCTCCGAGGGCTCGACCGCCTCCCCGGCCAGGAGCAAGCCCGTCTTACCCTTCGCTGCAGTGAGGAGCCTCGCGCACAGCACCAGCAGCCCGAGAAGCAGGAGCAGCGACTGGAATCTCCTCCACGCAGTCATGTCTGCAGCTACTCCACACGCACGCGACACCGATGGCTCCTCCGAGGAAGGCAGGGCTATGAGCGGAGCCAAATAATCACCCGAGGGCAAGGCGAGCCGGAGAGAAAGCCGGGTCCCGAGACCCGCCGCGCATCCGACGCCTCCTGCAGGTCTGGGCGCCCGGCTCGCTTCCCTCTCATAGCATCGGGTCCCGAGCCACTGCAGGGCTGAGCTGCTCCGAGCGCGGAGACCCGGGCTGGCGGGGCCGGGGCCGGAGACGAGCGCCGGCCGAGCCGGGCAGGAAGGCACCAAGGCGGCGAGGCTGCGGGAGGGGGCGAGGCGGGGAGAGGAGCGCGCGCAGCCAGGAGAGACCTGGAGAGGAGGCAGCTGGAGAGAGAGCCAGCGAGTGGGAGATGCGGGGAGGGGGGCGCGGGGGGAGGAGAGATCCAGTCTAGAGAGAAAAGGCGGAGAGCGCAGAAGACGGGCTGCTAGTGGCACAAGGAGCCGCTGCCGTGGAGGCTGGACTCAACCATCCTTACCCACAGAGAGGGGACCGAGGCTGGGCACGGCGCAGTCCCAGACAGACAGAGCCCAGCCTCGGGGCCTCGGGCTGCCCGCACCGTGCTGCGCTTCATTCGGCCTCAGCGCAGCAGCGCGCAGGCTGGAGGAGACTTGTTGGGCGCTCGGGTGGGGGAAGCCCACGCCGCACACCGGGGAGGAACGATGCAATCCGGCAACTCCAGCAAACTGGAGGGTTTCTGCAGGGGCAGAGTCCGGCCTCCATCCTTTGATTTCCCTTCCTTGCTGACCAGAGAGCAGCCCCCTACCTAACTTAGATCAGAAATGCAGGTGGAAAGGGCACACGCTTCAACTCCAAGGGAGGAATATATTTATATTTTTATATATATGTATAAATATATATATATGATATGATGATATATATAATGTTTTGCAAGATGGACTATTTGCAAGGAGTTACACAAATTTACAAATTTCCTGACTTTGGATTGTGTGAGACTTAGCCATGCCCAAACTTCAGCTTCAGATAAAATGTGACATGAGGAAGTCTCTAGAATTAATATTATGGTCTGGTTATGAGAGCCGGCATGTTGGCACAGCTTCTGATGAAACTATATATAAAATTCTGTGGGCTGGGAAGGGACCTTAAAAGAGAAGAGACAGGTTCTCCCTGATTCTGCAAAAGGATGAAGCCCGCAGAGAGAACAGTGCTTTAGAATAGCAGTACTTGATACAGTAAACTGGATTTCACCCAGCTCCCCAAATAGAGGAGGCATTCCTACAGTTCCTGGGGAATGTGTAAGGCGAGACATTTTAGGAGCAGGTGGTCAGTTAATAGAAACACCACGAGTGAGTGCTGGTTTCCATAGAAGGACATTTAAAGGATTCGACATCCTTGACCAAAAAGGTTTAGCCCTTTTAGAGGACAGAACATGGAAATCCCATACCCTAGTAAGGGAGAATTAGCCTCCAGGCCTGGAAACATTAGAGTATACAACCATCTACCTGCGGTATCCCCACAGCACCGAATGCCTGTGGTGGGAGGGAGAGCCCACCGCTTCATCCCACCTGCACTTCCTCTCAGTCAGTCTTTGAGATTAAATGGGTTGACAGTTTGATAATGTTTTATATGCCTCCTTTAATTTTCTTAGACTGCCCCTGCCTCTGTGATCTAGGCCACGCTAGAAAGGCATAATGGATCCAGGCAGGACGGCAACCTTGGCATGGAAACATCGAAGCCTGACTTTCTTAGTCTCCCTGCAGCCTAAGGTGCAGGTGGCCACAATTGGGGCCACCTCCACAACCCTTTTCTCCTCGCAGATATATGAGATTTAAATATAGGGTGGGTGGGGAGGGGGGGAATGGGTGCTCTTGGAGTTGCAGTCCTGAACACGACTTGGATTTTCCTCAGCGCAGAGTCCTGTCTTGCCTCGTGTATCCCTGGAGGGACACTCAGAAGACAGAAGGCCTCAGTCACAGGGGAATTCCCATAGAACCCCTGAGTTCTATTCTTCAGGCTAAACTGGGCCTGTGGAGCAGAAGGTCGCCCCCTCTGGGATTTTAAATCAGACCCCATATAGTATCTGTGAGTCAGCAAGTGAACAAAAATGCTTTCCAAGACGCATTAAGTGCTCCAATAGTTCATTTCAAGCGCCTCATCAGGAAAAACGGATCTCTTTTCTGGAGCTGAAGAGCTGACTTCTCCCTGAGAAACGGTGCCCTGTCTCTACACTGCCATTCCTAATGGCTCGTGTCACCAAGAAGGATTTCTGCCATTAAAAAATGTTTCCAACATCTAACCATCCTAGGCTAGGACTTATAGATGATTTTCACTTGATTAGGATCCCAATCAGGAACGACGGTGAGTGTCACCTGAGAGATGGAACACCTTTCCACATAATTGTGACAGGCTCCAGGCTGAACTTCCCTTTTCCTGTGTTCTGTTGAAAAACGTCCCATGCCAACTCCTTTCCTCAGGGAGCAAAGAATCTATTTGATACAAAGCCTTGAGAAATAATGGTCCAGATAACCAATAACCACTCATTTTTTTGCTGTTACTTATATGGGGTATTTTCTTTGGCCCGATCGTATATTAGAGAGTTACAATGATTCGTACCAAATTGTTTCTTGATCATAATTATGAGAAGGGTATGAAACGGCTGTCAAATAAAATAAGCTGGTTTTGTGATATGGTTGTATTTGTGTGTTAATACAGTGAATTTTTCCCCCAAGATCTCAAGGCTGGTTTAATTTGGAAGGAAAACATGGGGCTCTGCTGCCATCTAGCGTCCAATATTTCTTGTTTGGCGTTTGCAGAGAGATCAGTGGTCCCTCTGTTTTGCTTCTCTAACCTCCTCTGTGATTCCCTGCCTGCGTTTTGAATCTCCTCCAGAACACTCTTGTGCCCTCCTTGCGGTCAGGCTGCAGCTTGAGCCTATTAGGATACTGCAAGCTCCCCCGGCCACATACATACACACTTTGATGTTTAAATGATTATGAAAGCCTTAATCTATATCGGAAGTCCAGTACATGTTACTTAGAGCAGTATTAACCACACGGGGTTGGAGTGAGTGTGGGGGCCCAGGGACGTCACACCAGGAAGCTCTGTGGCCACCTCTCTGCCAGGGCCTGTGCTGCCTGGAACATCGTACTTCTCTGCTTGTATACTGACTCCATTCCCCATCTGGGCATCACACTCTCCACAGCCTCAGGACCCGGCTAAGCAACACTAGAAATACCCTTGGCACTCGGGACCGACCAGAGAGTTAAGCAGTGTGATGATTAAAGGCAAAGAGGTGCAGACGTTCTGGAAGGGATAATGACATCCCTAAATTCAGGTAGCAACTAATTTAAGACAAGGTTGCAGAGATGACAACATAAACATCTGAAAAGTGCAGCCACTGAAGAGGGAGAGTGTATTTTAAATGGAATTATCTGAGGAGGGGACAGAAAATAGGAAGACGATAGTTGAGATAAAATTAGAAAATTTTAAAACATGCACAAATGAGAATGCTAATTAGCTAGAAAAGCTGTACATGTGCGAAAATCTTAGAAAATATGGTGTGTTGTCATGATGGCTAAATGTGACATTATTTGGTTTGTTTAATGTCGCATATGAAAAAAAACTGATGGCAACTAAAGAATTGGGGAAAATTATTTCCTTGACAAGGGGTCAGTATTCAAGCCACATGATCCATGTTTCCAGCAGCGCAGTGTCTACCTTGGGTGAGCAAAAGTGTGAGAGAGCTTAAGGAATAAAAGCAGAAGTCAAAAAAATCACGTTTTGTTTGCAAAGGCACTTTATACATAACTTCATTGATACCATGCTTGTCTTTATCAGTCCCAGTTGCAACGATAAGGACATGGTGGCTTTGAGAAACCAGGGGACTTGTAAAGGGGTCACATCTTACCAAGGGCCAGAATGTGCACGATACTCAAACCTTTGCCACATCAATATTTAAAAACCAACCCTTCCTATCCCTTGCTGACTGAAAAGCATACCTGGACTCCAAGGTTCCGACATACATGGCGCTATGCCCCCAGGGTGGCGTGATGAAAGAACAGAGAGACACATCTATAGAAGATGCCACTCAATAGCAGCAGAATGCACACTCCTTTCAAGTACACGTGGAGCATTCTCCAGGACAGACCATTTCCTAAGCCATTAAAAAAACAAACAAACAAAAACTATGAACGTTTGCAGCTATTTATTCAGGTAAATTTAGATTTACTTAACTATCCTCATTGACTGGATTTATAAGTAAATGTTAATCATCTTCCCATTTTTATAAAATAAATTAACACCTTTCACATGTATATTATACACATACACATGGATATATAAATGACATTAAAATGTAGCAAACATGACAAATTGAGCTGTCAAGGGACAAACCACACTATGAATGATCCACTGGGAGGAATGACAACACTGCAAATTCTCTCCTTTCACAATTAGGTAGCCAAATGAAGGGTCACTGCAGGCGTCAGCGTATATCACGATGACCTGGAAGGCTTGTGAAAATACAGATTCCTGGCTGGGCGCAGTGGCTCACGCCTGTAATCCCAGCACTTTGGGAGGCCGAGATGGGCTGATCACGAGATCAGGAGATCAAGACCATCCTGATTAACATGGTGAAACCCCGTCTGTACTAAAAATACAAAAAATTAGCCGGGCGTGGTGGCAGGCGCCTGTAGTCCTAGCTACTCGGGAGGCTGAGGCAGGAGAATGGCGTGAACCCCGGGAGGCAGAGCTTGCAGTGAGCCGAGATCGCGCCACTGCACTCCAGCCTAGGTGACAGAGCGAGACTCTGTCTCAAAAATAAAAAACAAACAAACAAAAAAACAAAAAAAAAAAAAAAGAAAATACAGATTCCTGACCACTACCCCAGAGGATCTGAGGCAGCATAAGCTTTGGGATGCAACTTAATAATGTACATTTCTTTTTTAATTTTTAATTTGTATTTTTTTGTAGAGAAAAGATCTCACTATGTTGCCCAGGCTGGTTTAGAACTCCTGGGCTCAAGTTGATCCTTTGGCCTCAGCCTCAGAATGTTCTGGGATTACAGGGATGAGCAACCACTCCTAGCCAAGAATATACATATCTAACAAGTTTCAAATCAACCCTGATGCATCCAGGATTCCACTCTGAGAACCACTGGTATGGAGGATGACTTGGAACCAATAGGACCTACTTTGAATCCCATATCTGCCATTTCCTAGACTAGAGGCCTAAAAAAAAATAAGAAGAAGAAACTTAATCTAGATGTAAGTTTCTGGTCTGGAATGTAGATAATGAGATCTACCTCATAGACTTGTTGGAAAAACCAAACAATGTAGACATAATGCCTGATATATAGTAAACCCTCAAAAATATGATTTTCCTTTTTTATTCAGTCAGTCTCTGAAAGGGAGAGAATAAGAGAAGAAACCCAGATGGAGAATGGCATTTCCATCTGTTCTGATCCATATTTTAGGAGTTGCAAACTGGATGTTGGTAGGGAAGAGAAACACATTCCGTCAACGTCTCCCAGATTGTCTCAAGGTGAATCCAGCAGGATTCCATGTGGGAAAGCCGTGGGTTTTACTGACTATGACTTTTAAGATCAGTTTGAAAGGCTGCCTCACACCTGGCTGTTTCCCAAGGCCTGTGGAACACGAGCGAGCTTGAAAAGCTCGTCTGGAACTAGGTGAAGTGACATTCTGAATGTTCATTAATGATGCTCTCCTCTTGCAGGAAAGAACACCTAGGGCAGAGATGCTTTGAATAGCTATCAGCGTGGTCTGATACTGCCCATCAGTAGATCCGTGAAGGAACAAGAGACTCCCCATTGCTCCTCCAGTGCTAAATATTGTCATAAAAACACAAATAAGGCCGG
Organism: Pongo pygmaeus; assembly: GCF_028885625.2. Classification (NCBI taxonomy): domain Eukaryota; kingdom Metazoa; phylum Chordata; class Mammalia; order Primates; family Hominidae; genus Pongo; species Pongo pygmaeus. The sequence continues at coordinate 5,008,685 of NC_072380.2, forward strand.
GCGCGGTGGCTCATTCCTGTAATCCCAGCACTTTGGGAAGCTGAGGCGGGCAGATCACGAGGTCAGGAGTTCGAGACCAGCCTGGCCAACATGGTGAAACCCCATTTCTACTAAAGATAAAAAAAAAAAAAAAGAAAAGGAAAATTAGCTGGGCATGGTGGTGCACACCTATAATCCCAGCTACTCAGGAGGCTGAGGCAAGAGAATCGCTTGAAACCAGAAGGCAGAGGTTGTGGTGAGCCAAGATTGCACCACTGCACTCCATCCTGGGCGACAGAGCGAGACTCCGCCTCAAACAAACATACAAACAAACAAATCAAAAACACAAATAAGTGCTTATCTGGCTCTAGTAGCTGCAGGAATACTGGGGATGATGGGCTTTTTCTGGGGACTTGCACTGGTAACCATTATCCAGTGGGACTGGATTTCAGAAGGGCTAGACTCCATATTATTCTCTCACTTTCAGAAAAACCACGTCACTTCTGTGACTTAGTTTTCTTATCTGTAAAACAAGGGTTTGGGCTAATGCTTATCCTACATCTAAAATTCTATGATTCTCACCCTCCTTATTTTCCTCTACTTTACCATTTTCCTCTTCTTATTACAAAATACCATATATTTTCATGCTTCTGTATAAGTCTGATGAGCTCTCCACAGGAAAGACATTGCAAAATTAAAATAAAAACATTTAGCTTGCCAGAATAGCAATGAAACAATCACAATAACACACACACACACACACACACACACATGCACACACCGTCTCAGCAGCAACTTCAGAATACAAATCACTGCATTTGTCTTTATCTGTAAACGTGAACAATTCCAATTTTTTATATCTTCTTTATAAAAAAAAACAGTGAAGTGTTCAGTGATCACAAAACTAAAACTACTTATTCTACCTACAACTGTCTTAAATTCAGGTGTGAGGCGGAGATGGTAGTATCATCCATTGTGCTACATCAGTTTCATCTTGCCAGTGATGCCGTGTTCTCACTTGATAATTCCCTTGTATTGAGAAAATGTAGAGCTAAAGTGTTTTCCTTCTCTGAGTTTTAAAACACATAAAGCACAGCCATACTTCAAACTTGAAAACTGGCAAGTTGTTACTGATGGCTTTTCACGCAGTCCCGGACATTGTGGCTACCACAGACATTGCATCTCAACACATTGACTCTTGCTTCTGCAGGCTTCATGCACTCGAAAGATGGTTGTATGGCAGGTGGAGAAGGTGAATAGAAGTGAGATGTACTGACTCTTCCTCCTTGCTTTCTCCTTTTCAGGGATTTTGTGAACTGTAACTCAGCGGAGGAATTCTTCAGGCAGTATGAATGAAGGGCCTGAGACTGGGAGAAACAAAATAGACAGAGGCCTTCTCAGGAGTACAAGACTTCTTGGGATTCTTTCCACCATTTTTTCCTCCACTTATGAGTTATTTTCCACATTCCTTGCTCACTTCTCTCCTAACTGACCTTAAAATTAGGCAAATCATGTGATTGCTGATATGGTATAGGTTTCAAGTTTCCAAATACCCTTTAAATATCAGTATGTGTGAAATTTTACTTGTCAAGCCTTGCCCTCTGAGTCTTGGAGGTGTTGCAGAGTAAGAGCACCTTACTCATTGAAGATGCTTTTATGGGTTTGGCTTGCGATATTCAATTCCTGTAATCTAATTTGACCTTTCATTGAGAAAACAGGGGCTCTCAGGGACAGTACACTGGGCAAAGTGGTATCGAGGGACAAAAAGATGTGCCCGAGAGAGTGTCTGAAGTTCAGGATTAGATTCACCTCGCAGGTCCTGTTTCTTCTGATTATGCCTGCTTTCTCTAGTCAACATCCAGTATATGGAGAAATTCCTCATATAGACAAAATGCAGATTCTCGCCAACCTGAGTCTGTGTCTCAGTTCCTGCATGTACTAGCTGGGTGGCTTCATGCATTTACCCAAGTGCAATGATTCCTAGCCTCGTCCCTAAAAGGGAATCTATTTTCTAACTCACAGGATTGCTGTGAGAATTAATTGAAGCAACATATGGAAAATACTGAATTTGAACTTGAAAAGACACAAGAGCTTTTAGCTCCCTTCCTCTCCATTCTTTTTAGCTTTACCTCTGAGCTTAAATGTATTTCATTTTTTTATTTCTTTTTGCCCCTGAAGGATTGTCCTTTCTTTCTTATTGATTGAAATAAGATCCTTTCAAATATTTCCTGAAATAGTATATGCAAAATCTCTCCTGTTGGAAAAGCTTCTTTAAAAAGTAAGTTATCATCCTTTGAGTTACTGCAACATAGTCAACTCTTGGGTTATCCCTTTTAAATATGGAGCAATGCTGCAGTGGGAGCTGAAGGAGTAGGTGACCGCCACTGTGTGATCAACAGTAGCAGCAGCTTCAGAGCTCACACCGAACATCTGAAAAGTGTAAAGTTCTGCAATTATTGCCATGATACAGAGGTAGCAGGCAAGGTTCTTGCATGACTGAAGAAAAGAGAATATGCACTAACAACAAACTTATGGCAGGTATGTGCTTATGCAGAAACTTAGGCTAGGAAATATGAATTGCCGTGTCCTGGCTGTCATAAGTAATTATCAGAAACAGTATGAACACCGAAGTCTGAGGTCCAGGCTGTGTACATTTCATCCTGCTGCCTCCAGGGACACCACTGAAGACTTTCTGATATGCCAAGACCTAGGGTGAGCCTGAAGGAAAGGTGAGAGTTCAGCACGGACTTCAAGGAGAAAGAGCATTCTAGGTGCAGAGGGAAAACACGTGCACACATTGGGAGGGATGTCTACCAAAAGAATGCTCAAACAAATCTGCATTTGGTATGAAGACTGCTTAAGAAACCTTTTTCAAGTGTGGACCCAGGTTTCATATATTTAAGTTTGTATTTACTGAACATGTACCAGTTGATTGTTGGAAGGGTTACCCAAATTGGATGTGTCAGAGGGGAGAGGTTGAAATGTAAAATGGGACACGGTAAGGGATATGGGAGTAGCAGTGGCCTGTCGGCGACAAGATCGCAGCCACCCTGCGGCGTAGGCTATGGCAACCCGTCTTAGAAGCCCCTACCCTTAACCATGATACACTGCGTGTTTTTCCTAGCCTCACAGCAAAATCTTTGTTGGTAAGATGTTGTCATGCTCTTATAAACTATATGGGAAAAGATGACAATGAAGGACCACTCTTTCATCTCTCTGAATCCCTTAATTAATTAAAATTACTTTTGTTGCATGCCGCCTCATTTGTCAAATGGAACTAACTGCACCCCATCATTTACAGGCAGGTAGGGACCCTGTGTGCTTGATGCAGGCATTTTCCACCTGTGAATCTGTGCTCTGTGATGTAAGCTTGACTTTCCTTTAAACAGAGGATGCTTATGTCATGATGGTATGGAGAGGATTTTATTCAGAAGCCTCAGGAACTGCTAAAGTGGGGGAACACCCTGGGGGTTTGCTCACTGTGGCGAGAACAGCCTGTGTGAATCTGAGTTTTCAGAGGGCACAGAAGGAGGTTGGGCTGTGGAACTGGGACCACCTGGCAGTGGGAGCCTGAGCAGAACATGCCAGGACCTCTCATTCCTCATCACTGCAAGGTTGTCAGTGCAGATACCAGACCAAAGGAAATGCTGAGTACGGCTGAATTTCTGAGGGAGGAAAATGATACTGAGATAGATCCTCTTAACCAGGGTTGCTGTGTGCTGGAAATAGAGCAGTTATCCTGCTTCTCTCCAGGGAGCAGGCCCAGGAGGACTAAAGGACACTGCCTCGTACTACGGAAGTTCAGAGGACTGAGCAGTACCTCCAAGGCTGTGGAACATTTGAATGGGGTCTTTGTATTAAAGAATACAGTCCCCAGGCTCACCATGAGCTGTATCATCACACTCAGTCCGGGATGAAGATCTGTTCTTCTGATGATTGCAGAAACATGGTAATCAGGGAATAGAGAGAGCCCTTTTGCGTAGGGTCCTTGAAAATCACCCCATGTCAGTGAGGTTGTGGTATATCAAGTTTCGTGAGGATTTGTGGTCAGCAGCTGGACATCCCAGGCAGTGCCAGGAATTTGCATTTTCTGAGGTTACTAGGACAATCAAGGCTGAGAATAAGTCAGCACTAATCTGGACATAGGGCCTAACCCACCATCAATGACACACATCCCCTTAAAGAAACTGGAGGCTTCCTGGAAGCAGAGAGGGATTTTGTGACAGACAGGTCAAGGATGTATGGCAGGATTCCTTGGAACCTGGCCGTTTCTAGGGGATTGTTAGCATTTGGACCATGATGAAAGGATGCAGTCAACCTCCCAAGCCCCCAGTGCTTGTGGGAAATGCAGTGCCAGACACAAAAAAGTACCAGAAAGAACAAATTTGGTTGTGCTTCAGCTTGCTCTTGTGGAAGCAAGCTTAGAAGGTAGTCTGAATAGTGAGACACCGAACATCACATACACCCAAATTCAACCATTCCAAGTTATTCTAAAGCTGCAAGTGTTTTTACAACTGTGCAGCAAGGTCTTCATTTGGCAGGTCTTAACTGGAAATAGTAATTGGAATTGGTATCTTGTACTTCTGTCCTCACACCAACAGTAAGAAGCAAAACTTCTTGTTTATCAAGCTACACTATAGTTTGGAAAATTGATCAGAGCAAATTGCTACTAAAGTCATTTTTAAGGAAACTTTACCTGGGAAACTCAGATTTTATCACTGAACTGATTAATTTCCCTTCTCTCCTAATTCTTTTGTGTTTGTGAAGCTAATTCAGAAGATGAAAGAGAGGAGCTTGATGTTTACTGAATTGTGGAATCAAAAGTGTAGCCCGAAGTTTATTTGTGGGAACCACAAATGCCAGCGGAACTCAGGCACCCAATATCACGCCACTGACCATCAAACCTTAGAGGGGTAGAGGAGAAGAAAATGAACCCATGCCTTTATTGGAAAAGTTCTCCTAGTTTGGCCCGGGGCTCTGATTAGAGCCAACCCCACTAATTTGCTTCAAAATTTAAGAATCAGTTTTCAGGTGTGGCAAATGTGAATGTGTAAGTATCTACAACTAGATAGCAGGACCTTATTCTTGTGGGTAGACTCAAGGGGAAAATATACATGTACACACATACACACATGGACACACAGGGACTCACATACCCGTGCATGCCACACGGGTGTGCCATGTGTTCCCAAGACGCTGAGTTACAGATTCCTGACTGTTTCTTTATTAGTAGGACAGGGTCTTTTAGAGAGCTTCTCAGACTTTCGGAGAATGTGCTTCCGAGGGTGTTTTTGTTTGTTTGTTTGTTTGTTTTTTCAGAAATTAAGGTCAGGGAAAGAGAGAAGCTGATGAAATATCCCAGCTTCATGGGCAAAGCAGCAGAGTGGGTGCACTATTTCGTCTGAGCATGCAGTAGAGACTCTGGAGAAAGGAGAAAGAAGCTAAATCTGAGACTCATTGGCTTCAGCCTGCTGTTGGGTGGATCTCGTGTCAAGGAGAGGCAGAGGAGAAGAAAATAAACCAGGAGGAAGCAGATTGGGATTCGAGGCACTGGTGTCCACTGACAAGCTGTGAGAATTTGGGAAAGCCATTTAGTCTCACTTCATCTTAATTCCTTTGGCTTTTTGATGACTCTGCCAATGATACATGTTTGATTCACCACCCAGGTCATTTTGAGAGTATAATGAGTACTCTCTGGGAACACACTGTTAAAATGAAGAACGTTTGTACAAGTCTTAGTTATTTGGACCAATCTTATTAACAAAGAGGCTTCCAAGTTGCTCTCATTCCTTTGCCATTGTAGACATTGAGATGTGAACTAATGTAGCCAATATGACCATTACTGTGACAGCCAACAAGATAGTGGATGTAAGCCTGTTTGTTAACAGCAAAATGCTATATACGTTGTTTTTTTTTTAATTAGACAAAAACCCACTTAGAAAAGTCCAAAGATACCAAATAGTAGGATCCCTTCACTTTACAGGTGAGGAAACTAACACCCGAAGAGAAGAGTTACTTTCCCACATTTACTCAGGAAACATTTTTTGAGTTCTCATTGTGGGCTAGCTTTTTTATCCAGCACCATGTATACTAACAATTAACATTTACATGTCCCTCTACAACTAAATTTTGCATTTGTGCTCACGACCTCATCTGGTCTCCTGATAACCTTGGTTGTGGAAATGATCACTTCTACCCATAGAAATATGGCTTGACGACTGGGTGACCCGTCCACAGCCACAGGCCATAACACCATGTTGTTGTCCACTGAACCAGGGTGCTTCTCAAAGGCAGATTTGAAATCTGCCAGATTTCAAACAGCTATAGTGGTCTTGCGAAAATGCCTAAGTAACTGAAAGAAAAACTCTGGTAAGCATCATAATAAAATACCTTCCTCTAAAATATGAAGAATTCTAATTATGTAAGAAAACCTTCCAGATGAGCCATGAAGTCAAAATTTTAAATATCTTAGAAGGAGAGATTTTTAACCTGGTTCTGTGCAAGTTTCCAGATGATTGAATGACTTTGTAAATTGCATGCAAGTTTTTGCAGGTATGTGAGTTCATTTTTCTGATGAGATAATCCACAGCCCCTGAAATATTAAACCATCCTTATATAAAGAGTTACTTAGCTTAGAAATAAAGCTAGTAATGAAGTGTGTCTCTTTTTCTTATAAAATGCTTCACTTAAGTTGGAAAATATGAAACAACCAGGAGTTTTGCAAATAATGCACACCTCTGTTAGTAAGGGAACGGCCTAAGAAAGCATCAAAGAGAATTACTGCTTTTCTCTCGTTCCCTTATAGTTTGTTGATTTAATCCCTCTTGCCTGCCAGGACAAGAATTTCCTTCATCACAATTATAGAGCTTAGTACAGTCTCACTTTAAATGTCATAGTGACTGAGTTTCCATCACTCTTATTAGGAAACGTTTCCCCACCTGGAATATCATGCTGTGAAAGTATAGTCCTGAGAATCTGAGACAAGCTTTCCTCAGTTTGACCAAGGGCGTGGAGAGAGCCTGGGTTACCCCAACACACAACGTTTAGCCCCTGACAGCCCTTCTAGTGGGTGCATGTGCCTCACTGGGGAGGTGTGTGTTTGCATGGGTGCAGGAGGATGTTATCCCATGGCTGACACAAAGAAAGGGGCCCATCACAAGTGCACAATGTCCACTGAAAAACACGAGCCTCAACTTTGGAAAAGACCATGATGAGCAGTGGCATATTTACCCTGAAAGCCACATAAGGCAGTGGTCCCCAGCCTTTTCGGCACCAGGGACCAGTTTCATGGAAGAAAATTTTTCCACAGACTAGAGAGAGGGTGGTTTGGGGATGATTCCAGCACATTACGTTTACTGTGCACTTTATTTCTGTTATTATTACCTTGTAATATATAATGAAATAATTCTACAACTCACCATCATGTGGAATCAGTGGGATCCCTGAGCTTGTTTTCCTGCAATTAAATGGTCCAATCTGAGGGCGAAGGGAGACAGTGACAGATCATCAGGCATTAGATTCTCAGAAGGAGCATGCAACCTATATCCCTCACACGCACAGTTCACAATAGGGTTCATACTACTAAGAGAATCTAATGCTGCCCGCCCCCATCTTACAGGAGGCAGAGCTCAGGCAGTAATGGAAGTGATGAGGAGCAGCCATAAATATTGATGAAGCTTTTCTCACTTGCCTGCTGCCCACCTCCTACTCTGCAGCCATGTTCCTAACAGGAACTGGTCCATAGCCCTGAGGTTGGGGGCCCCTGCCGTAAAGGATAGTGTCCATCAGTGGTGCTTGTTCATGTAAATCTCCTTGTCTTCACAATGCATAATGGGCATTTTTTTTTTTTCCAGATGGAGTTTCACTCTTGTTGCCTAGGCTAGAGTGCAATGGTGCAATCTCAGCTCACTGCAACCTCCGCCTCTTGGGTTCAAACAATTATCATGCCTCAGCCTCCCGAGTAACTGGGATTACAGGCAAGCGCCACCACACCCGGCTAATTTTTGTATTTTTAGTAGAGACGGGTTTTCCCCATGTTGGCCAGGCTGGTCTCGAACTCATGACCTCAGGTAATCCACCCGCCTTGGCCTCCCAAAGCGCTGGGATTACAGGCGTGAGCCACCAAGCCCGGCCCATAATGGGCTTTGATGTCCATCCCATGCTCACTGGCTCTGTCACACTGGTTGGAATCCACTCCTCATTTGTTCTGTTATTTTGTGATTAAGTTGTGTTTTCTAATCCCTTTGCCATCTTCCATTTCTACCATTAGAACGGAGCCTTTCCTCGGGGCAGACTAAAGGGACAAGGAGTCAGTGAAGTGAAGCAACATGTGAAGAACAAGGCTTTGGAGCGAGGTTGCTGAACTTCACCTGGTCCCGAGCTACCGGAAAACAGGAAACTGAGAAACACACCGCACCCTTTTGTGCTTCAGGAAATGGCTACTGCAAAGAACCAACACTCCCTCTAACTTAGACAAGACGAAAGAGGCCCTTCAGAAGGACATTCTACTGTGTTTACCCATTGCTCAGCTCCATTTGTTGTTCCTTCTTCTTTCCAGGACTTTTGCGAATTTGGGAAAGCCATTTAGTCTCACTAATTTCTAAGGTTTCTTTCTGTGTGAAAGACTTCCTTCAGTCAGTCAATACAGGTAGGTCTATTAGAGATAAATCTTTGTAGTTTTCCCTTATGTGAAAATGTTTGTATTCCCCTCTTATTTCCTCCTTTATTTTTCCTCTACTCAGTTTCTGTCACCAGGCCTTGTGTTTGCAATAGACAGTAATTTTCTTTCAACACTGGAAGAGCATCACGCTGCTTCCCTTTACCTTCTGTGGTTTCAGATGAGAAAACTGCTGTCACTCACATCATTGTTTCCCCAGCATCCTTTCTCTTGCTACATTCAAGATTTTCTCCATGTCTTTACTTTTCAAAAGTTTAATTATGTTGTGTCTTCTTGCATTCTTTGAAGGGTAGGGTAGTTTTTCCTATTTGAAGTCCCCTCAGTTCGGCCGGGCTCAGTGGCTCACACCTGTAATCCCAACATTTTGGGAGGCCAAGGCAGGCAGATTACCTGAGGTTAGGAGTTTGAGACTAGACTGGCCAACATGGCGAAACACTGTCTCTACTAAAAATACAAAAATTAACCATACGTGGTGGTGTGGTAGCGCCCACCTATAATACCAGCTACTTGGCGTCTGAGGCAGGAGAATCACCTGAACCCAGGAGGCAGAGGTTGCAGTAGGCTGAAATCACGCCACTGCACTCCATCCTGGGTGACAGAGTGAGACTCCATCACAAAAAAAAAAAAAAAAAAAAAAATCTTGTTTCTGAGATCTGTAGGTTTTTACCTTTTGCCAAATTTGGAGAGTTTTTACCCATTAATTCTTCAAAGACCTCTCATCCCTGCTCTCTTTCCTCTCCTTCTGGAACTTCAAAGAAACAAATGTTAAATTTTTGGTAGTTATGCCACAAGCCCCTGAGGCTCTGTTTGTTCATTTATTTATTTTTTTTTTCAGTCTAATTTCTTCTGTTGTTCAGATTTGGTGAACTACACTGTTATCAAGTTCACTGAGTTCATCCTCTGTCGTATCTTCTCTACTCTCAAAGGTATCCATCAAGCTGTTTATTTATGTTTATTCACATCTATATTTCTATGTGATTACTTTAAAACTTCAATGTCTTTGCTGAGATTTTTCTATTTTTTCTCATTCAAGAGTTGAAAATCAGTAGTCCGATTAGAAAGAGCAGTAATTAATACAGAGTTTCAAAGAGACTGAAAACCATTTGACCCAGCAATCCCATTACTGAGTATATGCTCAAAGAAATATAAATTATTCTATTAAAAAGATACATGCACACGTATTTCATTGCAGCACTATTCACAATAGTAAAGGCATGCAAACCCAAATGCCCATCAACGATAGGCTGGATAAAGAAAATGTGGTACATATACACATGGAATACTATGCAGCCATAAAAAGGAACAAGATCACGTCCTTTGCAGGAACATGGATGGAGCTGGAAGCCATTATCCTCAGCAAGCTAATGCAGGAACAGGAAACCAAACAACCCAGGTTCTCACTTATAAGTGGGAGCTGAAGAATGAGAACACAAGGACACAGGGAGGGGAACAACACACACTGGGGCCTGTCAGGGGTGGGTTGGGGGAAGGAAGAGCAGTAGGATAAATAGCTAATGTAGGCTGGACTCAATACCTAGGTGATGGGTTGATAGGTGCAGCAAACCAGCATGGAACACATTTACCTATGTAACAAACCTGCACATCCTGAACAAGAACTTAGAATAAAAATTAAAAAAGAACAGAGACTGAAAAAAAAGCAACAAAGGAAACAGAGGGATAAAGGGCAAGTGAGGAGGATGCTCCAGAGAAAAGCAAAATTTAGCAGAGATGGCAGAAAGAGAAGAAAAAAATAAATCAACAGACTAGACTGAAACGCCAGAAATTCCTCCTCATGTGTGTGTTTTCATAAAAATTTTTAAATGATAACTTCCGTTTTCTAGAAACAAACTCTTGAGTATAAGCCCATTCTGGGACTTTGTCCTTGATGCTATTCCTGCAGACAGCACCTAGGTGAAAGGTAAATGCAGCTGACTGGAGAAGAGATCCAGGGACTGTGCAATCCTGGCTGTTAATTTGCCAATCAGCCTCTCAGGAACCTGAGTTTTCTGTTTTGTCAAGTTGGTATAATAGTCCATATTCCTCAGGACGCTATGAAAATCAAAGAGATGATAAATGTAACGAGTTTTTCTAACGTGTCCAGTGATTTTGTAATGCTTATGAATAATGTACTGGAAATTGGAAGAGGCTTCTACACTTTCATTTTCACTTCTCTTGATTTATCCTCTAGCAGTGGAGATTTGGACATTGACATCAAGCACCAGTGGTTTTTTTTTTTTTCATTCATAATGACACGGCTTCCGGGTATCTGTCTCCTAGGTTATTCCACCAGGGTAAACATGTAGCTGGCTCCGCTCACCTTTCCTAGGGAGAAGTTTGATTTCTTTCTTTGCATTCACAAGTAATGTAACTACGGTTATTTAAATTACACCGTTCCTTAAGTTTAATATGAAGAGTGATTCTTTTCTTGATGCTTATTAAGAAAATTATTTTAGGGAGCGGTAGTAATATTAGTAACACCAATCATTTGTTGAGTACTTACTAGGCACCAGGAACTAGCTACATAGGTTGTCTCTTTTAGTCCTCACAATAACCCCATCAGATAAATATTCTCGTTTTCCTTATATAGGGAGTTGCATTACTCGAACCTCATATGTAAACTAAGAAAATCAATGGTTGAACAGATGAAGGTCTTAGGACCAGGAGATGATGGTACCACCAGGCTTTGACCCTCATCATCTTAATTCCAGAGTTTACATTCTCTCTTACCCAGCTCTTCTGCTCATGGAAAATCCCTGTATGTCTGTTGTAATTTGGAAAGAAAGATAAATGGGGAGAAAGACGTCCAGGGAAAACTAGTTATTGAGACGTGTAAAGATTTGAAGTAATAAATGAAAAAAAACACAGCTTGGCAAAAAAGAAAAAAGTATATAAATGATAGGACTATTTTATTCTTTGCAATGTCCCCATCAATTTTGAACTGAAATTTGGGATTGGTTTCTCTAGAGAAATCGTCATTACTTGTTATCTCAAGCCTTTAACTCTTTCTCACAGAATGACTGGATTTCCGATATCTACTGAGGAAACCTAATCCAGTCCTATCAATCTTCCTATATACTTGGACAAGAAAACCCCAAAGTTCAATACCCACCATGTGAATTCAAGCTTTACTTTTTCTCAAGACCTCAGTAGCTTAAAGTTTACTTTTGAGCATTAGTATGATATTTTCGTGTTTAAGATTCACACTTTGTTAGAAGATTGCTTTAAATGGCCCTAAATCTCTTCTACCCTCTCATCCTGCTACTTACAGGAAATCATATTTTGGTTTCAGCTATCCTTGTGCAAAGTGTTATGTGACAAGAGGGTTACCCATAATAGGGATTTAGTTCCTGTTTTCTCTTTTACAGGAATAAATCAATATTTAATGCCAAAAGTCCCACATAAAATCACTTATTTATATTGTGTTTTTCATCCATTCATTTATTGATCTTTTATTTATAGGTTGTTTAGTATGTATATCTGTTGGGCTGAGTATTTTGTAACGTATATATTTTAAAAATGGAAGACTCAGCCACCACCTGTGATTCCATTGTAATCCACATGGGCACATATTTTGGGAAAGGAAGGGTGTAGACAGGGCAAATAAAACGTGTCAATCTAACACAGGATATTGCTTTTCCCCTGTGTCAAAATACTAATTGGTGAAAAGGTTATCCCTGATTTGTATTTTTAATTTTGATGACACAGGTTTCTACTAGAAATAAGTGTTCTTAAAGCTCTGCCACTCTGAAGAGCAGCAACAATGGGCCGATAGTGGTGGCCGAGCCAGTGGAGAGGGGTCCATACACATCCGGAGGCAGCTGTTTTTAATTAGGGCTCTGGTTATGGGGTTAGCTGTTTATAGCCTCAAGGAGAGTTTGGCCCTGAACTCCTCTTTCCTATAAGCCTTGTGGTTTTTTAGTCCATCATTTGGCAGAATATAACATCTTTCAGAGATGTGTGTGATGTTTATAGCAGAAACATCTTACATTGTTTTACACAGCTACAGACAACACTATTCTACCTTGTAGGGGTCTCAGTTTACAATGACACCTTTGAATACTTTTAGCAATCTGATCAGACTCTGTGTGAAAATAGCAAACCCTTCTGCGAGGTTGTGAGGTTGTTTTGTGGGTTCCCCTTTTCCCACCTCTTTACCTAATAAAACAAGGCCAGGCATGATCTTTCCCCCAGCAAAGTGGGTAAGAACCCAGGAAATAAATGGGAGTGAAGGTTGAAGGTTTCTAAGTCAGGCCCTGGACCCATAAATGCCGTCACATAGAACACACAAAAACATTCCCTCCTTTACTTTCCCCTAGATGATTCAGAGGAAGAATTTTATTTTTAAAAAGATGTGTGGGTTATTTTTATCTTTACTCATCTCTAATTCATGACTGCTTTGCTGGTGTTAAAAGTTATTTTGGTGTAATACAATTGTCTATCATGAGACTGGATGCCCAGCCACCTGGCCATGCCACTTGAGCTCAAGGATATAAATTGACTCCTATGTTACAGTTGGACAACAAACACCTTGGGGAGATGGAGCTGAGTAGCCATGATGCTACGGACTCAATGTCTGTGTTCCCACAAAATTCATATGTTGAAGCCCTGACCTCCAGTATGGCTGTATTTGGAGACAGGGCCACTGAGGAAGCAATTAAACCTCAAAGGGTCATGAAGGTGGGGCCCTGACCCCACAGGAGCAGTGTCCTTGTAGGATGACACACCAGAAAGCTCTCTCTCTCTCTCTTTCTCCGTCCTGTGAAGATACAAAGAGAAGACAGCGGGCTATGAACCAGAAAGAGAGCAGACACCCTAATCCTGGACTTCTATCCTCCAGAACCATGAGAAAATAAGTGTGTGTTGTTTAAGCTGCCCAATATGTGGTATTTTGTTACTATGACCGGAACAGACAAAGACCCATGGGCTCTGGTAGCAACACAGCCAGAAGCAGTGAGAAGCTGCGGAAACTGCATTTCTTGACTCTGGTGCTGGCCTCTACCTTCCTTGTAAATATGCTAGTCACTAGGCATTTGACTGACAAAACTGCTGCTTCAGATTCAGAGGTAGAAATGCATAATCACTAAAAATATAAATACCCACTGTCCAACCAGTCCCAACGAGATGAACCAGGTACCTCAGTTCACCACCTGTTCTCACTCACAAGTGGGAGTTGAACAATGAGAACACATGGACACAGGGAGGAAAACATCACACATCAGGGCCTGTCATGGGGTGGGAGGCTAGGGGAGGGATAACATTAGGAGAAATACCTAATATAGGAGATATACCTAATGTAAATGACGAGTTAATGGGTGCAGCACACCAACATGGCACATGTATACATATGTAACAAACCTGCATGTTGTGCACATGTACCCTAGAACTTAAAGTATAATAAATAAAATAAAAGAGAAATACCTAATGTAGGTGACGGGAAGATAGGTGCAGCAAACAACCATGGCACGTCTACATCTATGTAACAAACCTGCACGTTCTGCACACGTACCCCAGAACTTAAAGTATAATGTGTGTGTTAGCCTTTTTAATGTGTGTAATTCAGAAGTCTGTCTTTGACCAACTATAAATCACAGTGTGTGCTATCTCCAGATGAATTTGCTGCAATGGAAACATACGTGAGGTCACGAGGAAGGCCCCATGGCTGCACAATGTACAGGATGCTCCTTACGTTTTTTGCGTGATAGGCTATCGTGGCAAGTCTTCAATGGAAAGAGATAATGTTGTGTACATAAAATGTGGGTAGCAGGTATTCACTGCTAATTATCTCATTTTTATTTGCTGATTTCTGACCTTCTGAAAGAAGAAAATACCTGGGTGTATGGCTATTGAGCTAACGGCATTAAAACACTAATGTAACATTGATTTAATGCAGGTTTCTCAAAGGTCAAATACCTATTGGTTCTGCATATATTGCATGGAACAAAACAAAATGCAAAATGCCACTTCATAAGATTCTTAGTCTCCAAATCACTTAAATTCAGAGTCGTTGAAAGAAGTTTATCTAAATGTATCCACTAGTTATGGCAAAGCGCCTTTAAAACCACCTAAACAAATGCAGCGATGCTGCTTCTTTTATCTGTCAGCACATTCCCTCTATCTTCGTTTCTCAGTTGCAAATGTTCCAGGTCTCTTTCCACCTTTTGTTCAAATGAATTCAGAACTTTGATATTCTGCATCATGACATTTGGCCCACTGAGAAAATGTACAAAACCTCATGGCTTCCATAGTCATCACATCAGGAACTATTTGTATGGGCAGATACCTCAAAATGTTGTACTAGTTGCTGTCTTAATTATCAGAGAAAAATCTTAGAACACAAAAGAGAACATTGCATCTAGCCCTGGAGAGCCCTAGGTGGTACAGGGGAGGATTGAATCATCTTAAAAGCTTTGAGTCACAACCTGCCTCAGCTGCTCTGTGGCTTGGAGCAAGGTCCTTTGCTCAAAAGGAGTTTATTTCCCGACACCAGCAGGATGAGAGTTTAGACACAAGACAAGCACATCACCACAATTTATCTCACCCAGGATCATTCAGGAAGCCACTGACATCTGAAGAACACTTTCGCTTGTGCCTGCCCTTTCACGTCATGTTTTTGAAACATTCTCCACATAATAATTTAATTTCCTTAAAGAGAAGTCCCTTGATTCTTTCTGTCTTTTGCTTATGATTGCATCTGACGATGGAAGCTCTGATATCAGATTATTATGTCACAGCTTAGTTATTTGTCAAAATATATTCTTTCTTACCCGTCATATTACCTTTAAATTATACCGTATGGGGCACAAGCAAAATATAAACTCTGCATATGAGAAAAGTTACAGAGACAAAGACAAACATTTTCAATAGCTTCAATGTCACACCTATAGATTGCAACTTAAAATTAATAAATATTTGAATGCATGTATATGTGAGTGTGTATGTGTGTGAGAGAGAGCTCACCTGTGTGCATGTGTGTGTGTGTGTGTATGTGTGTGTATATGTGTATAAACTCATTCATGGACATATTGGCCCTCACTCAACTTGCTGAAAGCTAGGGAAGGAAGAAATAGGTAGACACAGTGAGACCATGTTGGTTGTTTGTTTTTTTTTTTTTTTCATTGCATGTTAAAGTAAAGCAAACAACCAAAAATAAATAAAAATGATAGTGATTATTGCTGTACTAGAATAACCAATCATGGTAGTTTGGTAAAGACAAGCCTGAATACATATCTTATAGCTAAACACATGGTGTATATTTGTAAAATACCTGAAATCTTCACTGAATTTGAAAATAGATGTTGCTTATGCATAACACTTTAATAAATGTTCTTTTATCATGAAGTAATGCCCTGCATGTTAATTTTAATTGTCAGACAGTAGAAAATCAATCTGACCATATATACAAAAACATGAGATTCAGTGCTGCTGTCTGGGATTAGCCCGGGGAGAAGAAGAAACTCGGGATTAGCTACGTAATTTGCAGATCCCTGTGCAAAATGAAAATGAGAAGCCCCTTGTTGAAAATTGCTAAAAATATAACACGGGGACATCAGAGTCTTAAAACTAGCCTGGAGGGCCTTGTGACAAGGGGTCCTGTGTGACCTCATTGGAAGCATGCCCAAGAAATTTGCCGTGATACTGGGTTTGGTTCTGTATAATTAACTAGGTTGCCAGGTTGACAGCAGTCTCACAAGTGAAGGACTCGTAAATAGTTGCAGGGACTTTGCATTGTAAGAGGTGGCACACAATTTTCACTACCAGTCATTTTAAGACATACACATTTAAAATTTCACCAACACTTGAATCCTAGTTTTCATCTCTTACACATAACATAGAAGTAAGGGACCATCAGCAACTGGAGAGAGAAAGGACAGGTTGGGTATTCCTAACCCAAAAATCCAAAATCCAAATTCCCCAAAATTTAAAACATGGTGCTCAAAGAAAATGCTTATTGGAAGGTTTCAAATTTTGGATTTTTGGATTAGAGATGCTCAACCACCAGATACGTCTGTTATGCAGATATTTCAAAATATAAAAAAATCCAAGATCTTAAATATTTCTTTCTCCAGCATTTCAGATAAGGGCTGTTCAATCTGTATTTAACCAACCTCATGGGCCAAACATCACTCTTCAGCTTATTACATTTTTACCCACACAGTAAAATTGAAAAAGACAGTTTCCTTTCTCATTAAATCAAAAATAATTTCTGGACACTCCAGATACCACTACCAGGAATTATACCTGCTTTTAGCTCATTCTCACTTACTAAATTATTGAGTATCTAATCACTTTGAATAACATTCTGCGTTTAATCCATTTATTGTAACATGCATTGTTTATCATTTACATTTTTGAATATAAATAAAATGTATTAAGGCAGCATTTTGTTAAAGTTATTTACACATTTGACCTTCAAAGACTCTAAATGGACTTATTACTGCTCTAACTTCTTGGGCATGTTATTGAGCTTCCATTAAACACTATTGAAAAATTTGTTTTGGATACAGTCTGTAGAACCTGGGAAGTCTAATACACCTTTAGTTGCACTGATGGTTTGGTAAGATTATTCGTTAAAATAGATTGAATTTTGACCTGTGAACACAAAGGTAATTAATGATCAGAATAACTTTATTAACATTGAATTCCAAATTGATAGGGGAGTACATTCACTGCTTTCTGGATGTAACTTAGGCCATATGTGTGTAACGTGATTGGAGAAGAAATGAACCGCCCATCTGATCTGTTTGCTGGAATAAACTGACAATTGCAGACAGATTCCTCTTGAAGGAAGGAAGAGTGAATGACCACAGGGTTGTGAGATGGTACCTGTGGAAGCAGGCTTGGGGTATTCCGAAGGAATCCACCTCACTCTTTTGTTTTGTTTTGTTTTTGAGACAAGGTCTCACTCTGTTTTCCAGGCTGGAGTGCGATGGTGTAATCACAGCTCACTGCAGCTTCAACTTCTTGGGTTCAAGTGATCCTCCCACCTTAGCCTCCCAAGCAGCTGGAACCACAGGCACATGCCACCACGTCTGGCTCCTATTTTTAAACATGTTTTTGCAGAGATGGGGTTTCACCATGTTGCCCAGGCTGGTCTCGAACTCCTGGACTCAAACAATCCACCTGCCTCAGCCTCCCATATTGCTGGGATAGCAGGCATGAGCTGCAGCACCCTTGGCCCCATGGTCTTTGATCCGTGTGTAATTGTGTCCTCAGCTCTTCCTTTTCTACACCCTTTCTAGATTGACAGTGGGTTGGATGTCTAGGCCTTTCATTTGACCTTGATTTTGATTCTCTGCTGTGTGTTTCAATCTACTGTATAACTGGTTGGGAAAAGGATTACAGATATAGAGACTTATGCTTTTGTCACATTTCCAAAAACACTTTCCCCCACAGTAGTGTTCTCTAATTAGTCCCAGCACTCAGAACCACGTCACTCTCTCTCACTCTATGTTTCTTTTAGTTGAACTTCCATGGTCCTGCAGACCTCATCAGCCACTGCCCTAAGGTTTTTTAGTGGCTCCCACTGAGAATTAAGAACACTGAAACTTTAAAAGCCCTGGCAAGATAGTGTCTCTGTCTAGAGAGACTGGCAGAGACAGGGATTTGGAATGTGAATGGCGATGGTGAAAACCCATGGCAACTAAATGACCCCTGAGTCTTCAAAGACAAAAGCGGTCGTCCTATGAGCGTAAGCATGCGCCTAATGCAGATGCATGATAGCTCGTTCAGCTCTGAATATGCCGTAAAGAACACATTCGTGCTACCAAGTAAAGTGGGAAGGATGAATTTTTGAAATGTGCTCACATGTTTGTCAAATGTAGCAGTCATCAATTCCAGGGTGAAATAACCCTGAGGAAGAGTTCATACTATGACTCCTTGGGTGGGTTGCAATGCATATTAATATGTCAGAAATGTAAAGAGGTTCATCAATAAAGAGCCCTGTTTAACTTTGTCAGCCCAGCACTTACCAAATTTATTAACCAGAAATCCATTTTCTGGCTTAATATTTATCAATACATTCTGTGCACAGTTGACAGAGAGAATAAAGGCATGATTTCTGCTTTAGATACCGAGTAGGAAATGAGATGAAAATGATATTAATTGCATAGGAATAGATGAGTGGTTTTGACAAAGAAGACCCTGAGTGTAAAGTTAATAAAAGCTGACACGCATTAGAGGAAGCAATGGTGGGAAGCTATTCTTTTATTTTCAGCGGCCTTTAAAATAATATGGGCAGGACCCTGATGTCATTTAGGTCCGGCCTGGCATCCTGACAATTCTGAGGGTCCTAATTTCTATCATGAGTTATTTTCAGTAGCCAGAAGAACTGGAAGATAATGTTAAAATGCTAGTTGATAAGACAATAAAAAGCAAAAAAAAAAAGAAAGAAAGAGAGAGAGAAAGAAGAAAGAAAGAAAGAAGAAAGAGAAAAAGAAAGAGAAAGAAAAGAAGAAAGAGAAAGAAGAAAGAAAGAAAGAGAAAGAAAGAAAGAAAGAAAGAAAGAAAGAAAGAAAGAAAGAAAGAAAAAGAAAGAAAGAAAGAAAAAGAGGGAGAAAGAAAAAGAAATTAGGGTCTACAATTGTGATTCTGTTCAGAGGCCGAAGCATGTGTTTGAGCAAGGAAACACAACGACGAGACTACATTTGTATCCTCAGCTCACTCTCCCTTGAGCTAGCATCCTGCCTCCCATGCAACTAAGGTACACTCACTTCTCAACCAGACAGGAGCAATTCCAAGTTGACCCATCACCCCAGGCATTGTCAGATTGAGGGTTCTAATATAATTTACACTGAGGGTAACCCACTCTCCCTAGTTTTTATCATAACCTGCCCTGGCAGGGTTTTGATTCTACCAGAGTAACTCCCAGAAATTCCAAGTGGCTGAAATAAATCCTGTCATCAGCATAGTTAGTTACTTACTACAGATATTGTTACTACCTACAGCAAATATCGTTTCTTTCTTTTTCTCATGCTAACCTCCACTGTCACCCACGAATCCACCAGTCATCACCCCACTCTACCAAATGCTGCTGCCTGCCTGAGTGGACAGTTATACTCTCATTCAGCTAATAATTTAATGCCTCTTTATATTCATTTTCTTTGAATATCACTTTAGATTTTGTTGGGTGTGTGAGAATAATATGACTTTCCCTTAAAAAATCACATGCTTCCAATTTTATTTTGAAAATCGGGGTTTTTGGTGTACTTTCATTACATTTATCAACGCCTCGTAAGAATCTTAAAATATGAATAACAAAAGAAATCATTTATTTCTAGTAGATCATGCTACGTCATGTGCCATTCCACATAAGAATCTTGCTGAGTGGTCTTGCTGATTTCAGCTCATCGTCCACAGGCTGGTCCCGATTGATGGTCTGCCGGTAACTGAAGTACACAAACTCTCCATGTGCCTCACCAAAACCAAAACCAAAACCAATAAGGTGCTACCAAAAAGAAGAAGCTGTGTGTTGCTTGTGTCGCCACTCAAGGGCACACGTGTATCTCTGGGGATGGTGTAAATGCACCTTTTGTCACATATGTTAAAAATAAAGTCTAAAACTTGGTGAACTCTCACCATGATTTCAATTTGTTCCTGGGATGTTTTAGAACAGTAATTGCCATCCTTGAATATTGAACTTATCCAGGGAGCTTTAAACTATAATGACAACTTGGCTTTATTCATCAGAGATTCTGATTTATGGATTTAATTTGATTGAGTGTTATATAGGTCTCAGGAGTCTTATAATATATCTCCAGTTAATTCTAAGGTGCACTAAGACTCAGAGCCCCTGCTTCAGAAAGTCTCAGATTTGGAGATTTTGCAGAGGACTTGCCTCGTATCCAGGTGGTTTTTCCCATCACAGTTAAACCATGGGGGTCCCTGGGTTCCTCAGGTTCTCTGTGTTCCATCATTAGTTAGTGGGCCTTGCCCCTTCTTTGTAGTAGACCCTTGAGGAGACATACCCTATGGTGCTGATTCTCTCTAATGTCTTCAAAACCTTACACTATGAATTTCTCTTCACTCTTGATTTTCTGTCTGTCACCTGCCTTTTCCAGTTTGGTAGCATCAGGAAGACTAAAATTAAATATTAGTCAGACATAATTTAACAAGCATTGTTGTGAACTTCTGGTTTCTACTCTGAAATGTAAACAGCTCAAAAGTTGTTTATCTCAACTGAGCAAGCTGAAATTCAACAAATATTCATAAATTTATCAGAGAAAAGGGGTCACAGGGCAAACCACCAACATGACAACTGGAGAGACAGGCAAGTACATATCTACAGCTGCAGCTCCTTGGAAGAAAAAGCCACAGCTGGATCCTGCTAGGAACACTTAAAGGGTCATTGACTCATTGCTGTGGGCTAAGCATGGGCTATATTGAGAGGCTAAAAACTACAGTTCCCCATATGCATATGTGTTTTATAACCATAAGCACCACCAGGTTCTCAGGGCAAAAATCAGAGAAAGAGCCTTTTCTGTTTCCATCTGGAAGTCAGGTGGGAATAATTATTTTTTAATATTCCCAGAACACTCTATCATAATTAACAAAGGCCTACTTTCAAGGAAAAGTACTTAGCAAACCTGGGTTTTACCAGACCCTTACCACCGAGGCAGAAAGAAAATAGCCAACTCCAGGCCTCTCCAATCCTCCTGTCTCATCTAACTTGGGGGAAAGCTAAGAAGTACTTGTGAAGTTCACAGCCTAGGGACACAAGCCCACTAAAAGACTGATACTTAAATATAGAAGCATAAAATGGTCCTCTTCTCTCCACACATTACCAAATCAACAGGGCTCCTCAGTAATAGCAGAGAATTACAGCTGAAAAGAACGGCAAAGCTCAGACTATTTAAGAAGGATTCTCAAGGGAAATCTAGAGACAACAGGGGAGACTAAAACAAAGAAGCTAGAGGAAATTAGTCTCTGATGACTACAGCTATAGCAGGTAGTAAACACAGGCTAACTTCATCCAGATAAACATAAAACCTCACACTACCGCCCTATTTACCTGAGTTCCTTTTACTCCATACATCATCTTTAGCTTTCATCAAATAATTACAAAGCATTCTAAACATAGTCTGAAGAGGTAAAGCAAACATTAGTACCAGACCCAAATGTGATAGAGACTTTGGAATTATCAAAACAAGAATCTGAAACAGCTATGACTAGTGTGCGAAGGGCTCTATTGGAAAGTGGACACCATGCACAAACAGATGAGCAGTGTAAGCAGAGAGATGGAAACTCAAAGAGTGAATCAAAATGGAATGCTGGAGACTCAAGGCATTGTAACAGATATAAAGAATGGCTTCGAGAGTCTTCATTTGCTAGGGCTGCCATAACAAGGTACCACAGACTAGGTGTGGTAAACAGCAAAACTTTATTTCATCATCATTCTGAAAGCTAGACGTCCAAGGTGTTATCAGGGTTGTTTCCCTTGAGGCCTCTCTCCTTGGCTTGTAGATGGCCAAATTCCCTGTATGTGTCTGAGTCCTAATCTCCTCTTTTTATAAAAACATCAGTCATGTTAAATAAGGGTCCATCCAAAGACTTCATTTAATATTGATGACCTCGTTAAGATCCACTTTACAAATACAGTCACATTCTGAGGTAATGGATATTAGGACTTCAACGTATGTCTTCAATTTTGGAAGACACAATTTAGCCCATAACAATTTCCAATTCTGCAAAGCAAAGAGAAAAGAAAATTTGGAAAACAAAAACAAAAACAAACAAACAGAATAGGAGATGTAGCACAATTACCAAAAATGTAATATATAGATAATGGGTATTCAAGAAGGAGAATAAACAGAAAAAGGAACATAAGAAATATTTGAAGTAATGATGTTTCAGAATTCTCAAAAATAGTGATAAACACCAAATCACAGATCCAGGAAACTCAGAGAAGACTAAGCAGAGTAAATACCAAAAATCTACATTTAGGCATATCAATTCAAACTGCAGAAAAATAACAAGAAAATATTGAAGGAAGCCACAGTTAAAAACAAACAAACAAACAAAACAAAACGAAAAAGAAAAAAGCATCACACCTAAAGCGAAACAATGAACCAGCAAGGCACGGTGGCTCACGCCTGTAATTCCAACACTTTCGGAGGCCGAAGCAGGTGGATCATCTGAGGTCAGGAGTTCAAGACCAGCCTGGCCAACATGGTGAAACCCCATCACTAATAAAAATACAAAAATTAGCCAGGTGTGGTGGTGCATGCCTGCAGTCCCAACTACTCGGGAGGCTGAGGCAGGAGAATCCCTGAGATTGTGCTGAGATTGTGCCACTGCACTCCAGCCTGGGCAACGGATATTAAATCAAGGTTAGCCTAAAGCTCCCTCCTTACATATGTAATTTCAGCCTAAAGGCTTTTCCGTACATCATGAACTATAACAAGTAGAGGTGTAAACCAATGGTTGCCCAGACCTGTGCCAATCACTGAGTTGTGGCCAATCAAATGTAGCCAATTGTTCAAAGGGTGTTCAACTAAGGCAAATGCCAAGTGGTAACCAAACCAGTTATTTATGTACCTCATTTCTGATTTCTGTACCCCATTTCCCTTTTTTTGTCTATAAATCTTTTTCCACCATGTGGCTGCGCTGAAGTCGCTCTGAATCCGCCATTATTCTGAGGGCTGCCCAATGTGCAAATTGTTCATTGCTCAATAAAACTCCTTTAAATTTAATTTGGCTGAAGGTTTTCTTTTAAAACAGAGCGGGACTCTGTCTTAAAAAAAAATACAATGAACTTCTTTTCAGAAACTACACAAGCAAGAAGAAAACTAAGTAAAATGTTTAAAGCATTAAATGAAAAAAACAATCCCACTAACCTAGAATTCTGCATCTGGTGAAATCGTTCTTTAAAAGTCATATAAAACCAGACTTTATCAGGCAAACAAAACCAAGGTAACATGTTGCCAGGAGACACTAATGTCAAGAAATGCTAAAAGAAAGAAGGGAAATTATGCAGGTTAAGAACTCAAATCTGACCTATATAGATATCCAGGTTTTGAAATCTGCGTACCTACATAAAGAATGAGTGTTAGGCAAAGTAATAAATGAAGGTCAAATAACGTTTATTTTGTATCACTAAATGAGACTGAGTATTCAAAATAATAATAGCAACAATGTATTTAGTTATTACAGTTTATAAATAAGTGAAATAATGATCATAGTGTTGTACAGGATAGGAGGAAGGAATTGAGAATTCTTGGTACCCACACTACCCTTTGGGTGATATAGGGTTATTTTCAAGCGGGCTTAGAACAGTTGTGAATGTGTATAGCAAATGCTAGGGCACACGCTGTGCTAGAGGGAAGTTTATACCATCAAAAGGGTGCACTATAAAATAATAAAGTGTAAAATTAATAATCTAAGCTTTTACTTTAGGAAACTAGATAATAAAGGGCATAGTAAATCCAAGATAAATAGAAGAAAGGAAATTACTAAGAACAGGTATGTAAAAGCGGCCATCACTATGGAAGTCAGGAACATTAAAAGGATATTATGGGAATATTATGAACAGCTCTATGCCCACAAATCTGAAAACTTTAATACCATGGACCAATTCCTTGAAAGTCACGGTCTACCAAAGCTTATTCAAGGAGAAAAAGACGATATGAATAGGTGTATATGTACAAAAGAAAGTGGTACAATGATTAGTAACCTTCCCAAACAGAAAGCAGCTGGCCCCAGTAGTTTCACTGGTAAATCGTACCAAACATTTAAGGAAAAATTTATACCAATTTTTTACAATTTCTTCCAGGAAATAGAAACAGAAGAAACATTCCTGACTCATTCTATAAGGTCAGCATTACTGTAATACCAAAGCCAGACAAAGATATTATAAGAAAGAAAAATTATAGATCAAAATCTCTCATGAGCATAAATGCAAATATTCTTAGCAAAATATTAGCAAATCAAATCTAATTATGTATAAAAAGAATACATCTTGACTAGGTGGGATTTATTCCAGATCACCTGGTTCAATATTCAAAATGTAATTAACGTAATTCATCACATCCACAGACTAAAGAAGAATAATCATACGATCATTTAACTTGATGGAGATAAAATATTTGACAAAATCCAACACTCATTCATGATGAAAACAAAACAAAGCAATGATACGTTTCCCAGGAAGATCTAGTATGGAATTATTCTAACGGAAATGAGGAGAGTGGAGGAGCGTCTAAGTAAAAAGTGCTAATTCCCTGATCATTCATAGCAAGATGAACATAAATATGACCAAATGTTAAATATTTACTTTACTTTATTTTATTTTATTATTTTATTTATTTTTTGACATAGGGTTTCCCTCTGTCTCCCAGGCTGGAGTGCAATGGTGAGATCATGGGTCACTGCAGCCTCCATCTCCCTGGGCTCCGGTGAGCCTCCAGCCCCAGCCTCCCCAGTAGCTGTGGCTGCAGGTGTGCACTACCATGCCTGGCTAACTTTTGTATTTTTTTTTAGAGATGAGGTTTCATCATGTTGCCCAGGCTGATCTCAAATTCCTAGGCTTAAGCAATTCACCCGCCCAAGCCCCACAAAGTGCTGGGATTACAGACAAAATATTTAAAGAGAAATAGAATGCTTTGCATTCTTTTAACTTGTAGATACAAATTATTTCAGGAAAGTTTACTTTTCTTATATTTCCAAACTTATTTTTTTCCATTCCATTTCTTCATTCTGCTTTTGAGAAAATTGAGAATTAGATCTCCTTTGTCTTCCAAAGCTATCACTGTTTTTTTTTTAAAAAAAAACATCATTACCTATTACCAACTACTTATTTCTATACAATTAATTCAGCTTTCTGTATCCTACCCACATAATTGTTTTCTGTTTCTAATGCAACGTTCATTTTTATTTTGGTAAAGATTTTGCTTCATTTGTACCTGAGCTTTCACAGCTTACTGTTTTCTTTTGTTTATTCTCTTTTATTTTCTACTGATGTATTTGAATCCTTATATCTCTTTTTTGAAACTTTCTATTTTTTGAATAAGAGTTCTTTTCCAAAAAGTATAATTTTAATGATTTCTCTTCTGTTTCTTTGTGTAATTAAGCTGTGGACAGAATTCTATGTCTGTATTTTCCACGTGGTTACTTTATCATTTGTATATTTAGTTATGAACTCATGTTCTTAGCTATTTTTCAATATCTATAGATAGATCTTAAAGGGTTTTCTTTGTGCTCATTTCCTATTTTTGCAGGGCCTGAAGAGTTGAAGTGCACTTTGAACAGGTGCAGGTGGTATAATCAACACAGAGTTAACAACTTTGATTTGGACTTTTCACAAATAACTCCTGCTGAAATGCCCAATGATGAAAGAAAATATCCCCTATTAATATTTGGCATTCAAGGAGTTGCTAAAGTTTACAGCAAAACTCCTTGAGGAAGGGATCCTCATCTTCAAATTTTTGCATTTCATCCACCCCTCAAACCTCTCGGCCTGTAGTGATTCCCCTAGGCTTGAAGGCTGCACTGTGAAAACTTAGAAATGCCACAAAGAGTAACTTCTGACTACTTTCCAAGACACTCTATAGTGTCACGTTGAAATCCTAGAAAGTAAACAGAGATTTCTGTCATGGTCTTTCCATCTATAACCAAAGAGCACCTATTTTGGAATTTTTGCTTTTATTTTTACAAAAGTTTTTATTCTGCCTGAGGCTTGATGATTTTTATATTAAATCTCAGCATCCTTTTATTTGAGTCCAAATTTCACAATATTAGGTATGCATTGTGGAGTTGTGGTTTATTCAAATCTTCATTGAAGACAAAGGTTTTTTTTTTTTTTCTATTTTGTCTGTCTCAGTTTGGAAGAAAAATTACAACGTTTAAGACAAAAATAATAAACAAAAAATGGTCTTCCATTTAAAAAAAATACTGCCTTTTCTTTGACAGTTTTACTTCTACTGCCATAACTTTGGTTGTAATCATGTATTCTTGAGTTACTGCAATAGTTTTCTAACTGGGCCCCTATTTATGTTCTCCACCCACTTCTGATCTATGCTACACACACTGCCAGTTTAATTTTCATAAATATAGCATAGTGCAAAGGTTAGTAGGGGCTGTAACATTTATTCCTCCATTCCACACATATATATTGAGAAATTATGGAACTGACATCAAGAAATAGCTGAGGAAAAACTCCTTATGCTTATGGAACAATAAATAAAGGGAGACAGACAATACAAAGAGAGCAAATATATATCTTAGTTAAGGTCGTGAAACATGCTATGAAGAAAAAAAATTAGTGGCTGGGCGCGGTGGCTCACACCAGTAATCCCAGCACTTTGGGAGGCCAAGGCGGGTGGATCACAAGGTCAGGAGATTGAGAGCATCCTGGCTAACACGGTGAAACCCCATCTCTACTAAAAACACAAAAAATTAGCCAGGCATGGTGGCAGGTGCCTGTAGTCCCAGCTATTCGGGAGGCCGAGGCAGGAGAATGGCATGGACCAGGGAGGTGGAGCTTGCAGTGAGCCGAGATCATGCCACTGCGCCCCAGCCTGGGCGACAGAGCGAGACTCCATCTCAAAAAAAAAAAAAAAAAAAAAAAAGTGATAGAAGTGTTTTCTTTTGGACAGGATACTCAAAGGTTTATGTAGAAACATGATATTTAAACAGAAATCAGGATACATTGAAGAATTGAGGAATGTTAATATCTAGAAGAGAGCATTGCAGGCAGTGGGCAGGGAAAGGCCAGCAGGACTAGGTGGGAGCAACTCTGAAGTGTTTAAGGAACAGCAAGAAAGCTCTCATGGCTGGAATCTTGTCACCAGGGCAAGAGTGCTCATAGATGAGAAATAGTCACGGGCAAGATTGTGCAGTGCCTTACAGGTCCTAGTGAGGTTAGATAGTGCATGCATTACTCAGCATGCATGCAAGAGACTAAACAACTTCAGAGACCCTGGATTTAGTAATAGGGCTTAGAAGTACAGAATGGACCTCATATATCCATCCCACCTCTTTTCACTGTGGGGTAGACCGAAGCCCAACGAGGACAGTTGTCTTTCCAAATCATAACGCTACTCTTTATGGTCCACAGCTCCAACTGAGGGTTTCCTCAGCCTGGGGCCAGTGAGTCACCTTTGTAAAGATCAGGGTTGGAGAATCTGGCTGTTATATAGAAAAGATTAGGGAGGGACATCCCTGGTGCTTGGTGAGACCGTCTTTGGATCTAGCACCATGAAGTTCCTAACAAGAGGTCTACACCAGGAACACTGGTTCTTTCTCCAGAAGTTGCCCTTGGGCAAAGGAATGCGGAGAAATGTGGGTCTGGAGGCAGTGGGGCCCGGGGCCATATCTTCCTTCTGCCATTTCACTAACCAGCTCTGTGACATCTGGCTGGAAACTGAAATCCTTTGAGTGTGTTTTTCCATCTGCAGAACAGGGATAAACTCACTATACCAGAGAGGTGTTAATATGGTACAGTAGGAAAATAATGAAGGAAAGTATTTTGTAAATTGGGGAACACATAGGGGAGAGACTGAACAGACAGCAGTGGACTTCTGGGGTGATACATGGAGAATCACCAAAGCACAGTGTTTGTGACAACAGCAGTTTTGGGTCCTTGGCTCTTGTCTTTTTAGGTTAAAAGAATTTAAGCAACAGACACACAGCAAAGGAGATGCAGCACAGAGCACTTTAATGCAAAGGAGAAAGAATATTTTGAAATCTAGGTGCAGAATAGACAGTA
Source organism: Pongo pygmaeus (assembly GCF_028885625.2). NCBI lineage: Eukaryota > Metazoa > Chordata > Mammalia > Primates > Hominidae > Pongo > Pongo pygmaeus. The sequence goes on from NC_072380.2 coordinate 5,037,040, forward strand.
CCCTCTGAGAGGGGATTCAGGGCAGGCTGCTCACGAGGATGAGTCAGCCTTGACTATCACTGGGGTGACTCGCTTTGTGGGAGACTTACATGATTATTCTCAAGAGGGTGGGAAGAGGTGTTACTAGTAAGCATGTTCTGGTTGGTCTTCTGGGTGCACACGCACAGTCACTGTACATGCTTGTTCATATATCTCATGTCTCATTAGCATCTTCGATCTCCACCCAAGGATGTGGTTTTTACTATTGTGATGAGCAAAGAGTCAACTGAGGACAGGTAAAATCAAAATGCACAGCTCTGTACAGGGGAAATTCCCCAGCTGAGCTGGCTGGGCTTGATAAGCTCAATTACAATGCGAACGCTGGAGCTTGTTGTGTTGACAGTTTAGGCACCATGGTTGCCATGTCCCCAGGATATGGTTATTTCTTTGACTACCTATCCTGCCTCATTTGGTTGCTTCATGAGCACTGGCCCAGGTTAAAAGTGGCCCCATAGGTAAACCTGAACCCCAACAATGTCATTGGTAGAGATATTAATTCACTGTATTTTTCACATGTCTTGCCTTTTGATAAGGTATCATTAAGTTGTTTATTAGACATCCACGGGGAGCTGCCTGATGGGCAACTGCAGTTATTACTAACCGGGAAATTAGGAAAGGGATGGGAAATTGAAATATAAAGTTTGTGAATCATTGATTTAAAGATGGCATTTGAAGCCTGAAAGCTGGTGTTGGCTTGTAAAGAATGTGAAGATATTGGGAGGCTGAGGCGGGCAGATGACAAGGTCAGGAGATCGAGACCATCCTGGCTAACACGGTGAAACCCCATCTCTACTAAAAATGCAAAATATTAGCCAAGGCTTGTGGCACGCACCTGTAGTCCCAGCTACTCAGGAGGCTGAGGTAGGAGAATCATTTGAACCCAGGAGGCAGAGGTTGCAGTGAGCCAAGATCGAGCCACTGCACTCCAGCCTGGGCAACAGAGCGAGACTCCATCTCAAAAAAAAAAAAAAAAAAAAAAAGTGAGGATGAAGAAGAGAAGAGAGAAGGAAATTTTAAAAAGGAGTAGAAAGTGAGATAGAAGAAAAATCAAGAGCTTGTGGTGTTCAAGGAGCCATGTGAAAATGTCTCATGAAAAGCATGTGATTCCACATGTCAAATGTTGAAAGGCAGTGTAAAATAAAAACAGAATTGATCACTAGACTTGGCAACATGTAATTCACCGGCGACTTTGAAAAAGGTGGGATTTTTTTCCCCTATGAAAGTGTGATACAAAATATGATTGGCATGGGTTTAAAGGAAATGGGAGGTGAAGAATAGATATGGACCCCTGCTGATATGGTTTGGATCTGTGCCCCTACCTAAATCTCATGTTTTGTTGTAATCCTCAATGTTGGATGGCCTGTTGAGAGGTGATTGGATCACAGGAGTGAATCCTTCGTGAGTGGTTTAGCATGATTCCCTTGGTGCTATTCTTGTGATTGAGTTCTCAAGACATGTGGTTGCTTAAAAGTGTGCAGCAACTCCCCCCTGGCTCTCTCTTCCTCCTGCTCTGGCTATGTAAGATGCCCCTGCTTCCCCTTTGCCTTCCACCATGATTGGAAGCTTCCTGAGGCCTTCCCAGAAGCAGAAGCTGCTATGCTTTGGGCACAGCCAATGGAACCATGAGCCAGTTAAACGTCTTTTCTTTATAAGATAAATTACCCAGTCTCAGGTATTTCTTTACAGCAGTGTGAGAATGGACTAATATACCTGCATTCAGACGTTTTTCTATAAAGAAGAGAAGAAAATAGGGTGATACCTAAAGTGGTATTTGAGGATACACGTTTTCAAATTATGGGAGATATTGGAACATGCTTATGGGGATAAACTAATAGAAAGGGAAAATTGATGATACAGAAGACAAACAAGAGGCACACACATCTCAAGGAGGAGGCCAGGGGTGGGACACACTACACAAGTGGCCTGATAGTTGTTCAAGAGGAGGCTGGAGGGACAATCGTTCATATAAAGAAGGCAGAATAGACTTAGAAGGAAAGTGTGGCAGATTTTCTAGTGATGTTTTTATATTATTTCAGTTAAATAAGAATCAGTCTCATCAGATAGGAGAGAAAGTTGAAGGTGGTGGTGGTTTAGAAAGAGAAAATGTGTGAAACAATTATTTCAATGATAACTGACTAGGGGGACATAGAATTGAGGGTCTCCATAAAGCTTGTACTGAAAAATAAAAAATAAGTTCAATCTACACAGTTGTGTATTTTTTCTTCTAGTCTTGCCCCAGCACCAACCGGTTTCAGGCATTTCCATGCAGGCATAATCACCAACATTAGATTTAATTTAGGAATTAGAAAATGAAGATGTCAGCATTGAAAAAAAAAAAAAGAAGACACATGAGAAAATTATCTCTAAGCATATTGAGTTTACTCAGGAATAGAAATAAGGATTATAATCGGAATGCATGAAATGGCAAGTCACCAGTGCATTGTGGAGGGAAGGGAAAGGGAGCTTTTATTAGCAAAAAGAGATTTGCATAAGCTGCTTAGAAACACACTTCATTGGTTCCAGAGGCTCAAAGCCAGAGTTGCTGTCAGTTCATTGGTGGAGATGCAAGTAACGGGGCAAGTGTTCTTCCAAGAACATTTTAACGGAATTACTGCAGTCCTAGAGCCTGTCTACCGATAAGCTTTATCAAAGCAGAGAATGCCTGAAGGACACAAATGGGTTTCTTGTGGGGTTTTTAATCTTATCTTATATCGTTATCTTGTCTTAGACAACTAAGCATGAGACCCCTGTCCTTCAGGTCTTCCTGGCTATGACGAAAGAAGTTTTATCTAGGTGTCTGCAAATTTCACAAACAGTAAGGGAGATGAAGGGTTTAAAAAGGGAAGAGATGACAGAAAAGACAGATGGCAGCGTCACAGTTGAGTATAAAGAGAGATGAGCATTTGAGGAAGGCTGTAGACATGGAAACTAAGATCGTTTCAATGGATAGGAAGTAGCAGGGTACTTAAATATTTGTTTGACCCAGGGTACTTGAAGAAAGGGTGTGGAGAGAGGGTTGTGGACTGAGAATGTGATATTCTCAGTCAGGATTGGGAAGGACTCAGGGCCATGATGCAGTCTCTACGATGGACCCCTGGCATGAGCATCACTTCTTGTAGCGGAAGACAAAATGAACAGAAACGAAGAGGCCTGGGGTTAAGATTGTCTGCACGGTCACTGACTTCATGAAGGACAACAGCACCAGTGATAAGCCCTGGGCCAGGCACGGTAGCTCACGCCTGTAATCCCAGCAATCTGGCAAGCCAAGGTGGGCGGATTGCTTGAGCCCTGGAGTTCAAGACCAGCCTGGGCAACAGGGCAAGACTCCGTTTCTACTAAAAATACAAGAAGTAGCCGGATGTGGCAGCGTGCACCTGTAGTCCCAGCTTCTTGGGAGGCTGAGGCAGGAGGATCACCTGAGCTCAGGAGGAGGTCAAAGCTGTGGTGAGCTGTGGTTGTGACTGTGCCACTGCACTCCAGCCCAGGAGACAGAGTGAGACCCTGTCTAGGAAAGAAAAAAAAAAAAAAAGAAAAGGAAAGAAAAGAAAAAAATGACCTTCTTGAGCAATTGAAGTAATTGGTACAGTTTGAAAAAAATAAAAATAACAAAACAAAACAAAACAAAACAAAACAAAAAAACACAAAAAGCCAGTCTCAGGTGAGGCAGGTGGTGAAGGGCTTCGAAACGCTTGGGTTTCAATAATGCAGTCTCCTGTCCTGTGCCTCCAAGGAGGACTGTTTTTAGGGATGAGGGAGGAACAATTACCTGGAAGTAGAAGTGTAGAAGTGAAGATTAGGGAGGGAGCCTATCCCCAATCCAAGATCAACATCAGTGGTGTGCAGGTTGTCGCAGAGAAAAAAAAATCAGACCCAACTTGAGAGAGCAAAGCCTGGCAGCATCCTCATGGGAGATTCAGGGATTGATTTTGGCAGACAGTGGGAAGAAGCGTACAGTGTGGTCGAGAATGAAGCTGGACTCTCAGCAGGGACCACTGCCCACAGCCCCGTGCCTCATCCCAAACGCTGGGAGTCCCTCCTGCAAGCTAAGGTGCGGGGGCCTGTGGGCTGGAGGACCAGAGGGTCTGGTTTGAGTCTTAGTGGGTAAGGCCGGGCGTGGCCAAAACCAGAAACAGGACTGTGGCTGTAGTTGGGAGAGGTGATGAGGCCATGAACTAGGACAGTGATAAGGAGAAGGGGTAACAACAAGAGGCCGAAAATGAGGCCGTGGAAGGGCGGAAAACAGCCTACAGTGACAACGAAGGAAGGGAGAGAGTGGAGGGGAAGTGGAAGGGGACAGGAGCAGCCTTGGGTCCTGAGCACGGTGGGCCCAACTCGAGAGAGCCTGGAAAATTATCCTATAGGAGGAGTTTGCCTTTACAGCCGAAAGTTGGAGAAAGGGTGGACAGACACATGTTTTATCTGCCTCCTCCACAAAAGCAGAAATGTGCAGCATTAGCACTGTGTGCTCAGCATGACAATGGTTAGGAGTAGACAAAAAGGATATGGCCTCAAATGTAAGGCAGAATAATGTTTACACTACTTCTGCAAGTGAGTATGCCTTCTGAAATACCCTGCTTTGAATTTCAACTTTTTAAACCCAATTTTGAATCTTTTGAAATTATTTTAATGTGTAGAGGGGAAGAGACGGGAAATGTAAACTGAAATGGAATAGAACTAGAGGCAAATCGTTTTCATTTTTTTAAGATATGTGAGCAGAGGGGAAAATACTCTTTTCATGCTTAGGCGGATAGCTTTCTCTGTTCAAATGTCTGGAAATCAACTGAACCAGGGAACTGTAAACCTCGCTTCGGGGACCTGAATCAGGAACGAAAACTCACACTAAGTCAGAACAATCAGAAGGAAAATGAGCTAAAATATTTACACTTAAAAATAAGGTTCCAAACTTCAAGTACTAAGTACTCTCTTTTAAACATGTTTTACACTTTTTTTTTTTTTTTTTTGAGATGGAGTCTCACTCTGTTGTCCAGACTGGAGTGCAATGGCGTGGTCTCAGCTCACTGCAAACTCCGCCTCCCGGGTTCAAGCGATTCTCCTGCCTCAGCCTCCTGAGTAGTTGGGACTACAGGCGCTCACCACCACGCCTGGCTAATAATTTTTGTGTTTTTAGTAGAGATGGGGTTTCACTATGTTGGCCAGGCTGGTCTTGAACTCTTGACCTCGTGATCTGCCCACCTCTGCCTCCAAAGTGCTGAGATTACAGGCGTGATCCACCATGCCCGGCCGGCATGTTTTACACTTTTATGCAATTCTGAAAAGGGCAAAGTTAATGTAAATTTAATGCAAACTATTTTTCATTATAACTGCATAAAAATATGTTCTCCTGGAAAGCCTACAAAATCAATTAAATATTTGAGATTAGACTAAAAGATGACATAGGAATTTAATCATGTTTATTAAATTTATTGTTAAAAAATTTATTATAACAAAAACATCACCTATTGCAAGCAGCATTAACACACTATAAGCAATTGGGTTGGTGATAAAATAAGAGCTACTGAAAATTTACTCTTATTAACATTACCTCTTTATTTTGGAGTATGTGTCTGGTACTTAATGTTTTACACAATTGAAATTAGAAATAATATCACCTTATGCTTTCTAAATTATCCATAATTTATAAATATTTGGTTCTGCTAACAAAACAAATTTTATTCACATAAAATGCCAACTGTAAAACTTGGAGATGTAAACTGAGGTCATAGTATGAGCTAGGGGATTCTTCAGTGCCCTGCACGTGGCTGAGCACACAGTATGCACTGAGAAAGGGATTCATTCACAGATTACTCATGACAGACCAAAGAGGGAAATGCTGTCAAATAACAGAAGTTATGTATGGCTCACAACAGCCTTGGGAGGCGTCAGGTGAATGTTCAGTGAAGCAGCAGCCCATGTCCAGGCCTCCTATAAAGACCTCCTTGTGCAAGTCTCAAAAGTGTGATATGAGAATGAGACAAGACTTATTCCAACTCAGCTCAGATAATTAGGACCCAATCAATCAAGAGTTAAGACACAGATAAAAAGAAAGCAGGATCGCCATTTGGGGTAAAATAAAATTTCGAGTAGATGATATCTGGCTCTGGTTAAGGTGTTATCTCCTCCATTGGACTGTAAAATTTTCTAGACAAGATAATAACAGTTGCTCTCACATCTTCACACAGTATTGTTGTGAATATGAAGGGCAGATGTGCATGTGCATGGACTTTGTAAAGTAAACAGCATTCCAGAGATTTAAATTATTTTCTTTTATGATTCTATTTAATGTTTTATACACAGCTGAGGTTCTTGTTTTTGGTGTTGTGCTGGGGATAGAGCTAAACTCAAGTTACAATGGGCCTACAGGGCTGTTTTAAGAACATGAAACCCTACAAAGGCAGACTCAAGGGAGAGTTTTGTAACCAGGCCTTCCTTAGTTGACCCTCAATTAATATCAAGGGATGTTTGTTGACGTTGCCTGGTGGGAAAGAGTGGGTTTTGTGAAAAGAGTGGGAATTTAAAATTTAAAAAAAAGAACGTGGAGTTCCTGTTTGACTTCTGCCTTTCCTCTCAGACAAGGCTCTTAGCCAAGCCAGGCCTGGCTTCTACATAAAAATGAGGAAAATAACATCAGGATGTCATGGCTTATGCAGGGATCAGTTGAGACAACATAATATAAACGAAACTGGATTATGAATTTAAAAGTGTTAATGATAATCATTCTACTAACCTTTTATAAAGTTGGTCCTGCTTAAAGGCTGATAAAAATGAACACAATATTTTGGAGTTCTGCCCTGTTCCATATGCTTTGATACCTTTACTAAAGATATTTTAAATGATTATAATGGATTTGTGGCTGTCAAAACTTAGTAAACAAAAAAAAAATGTGAGTTGCTTTTCTTTCTTTGTATGTATTTTATGTGAACATGGAAAAAAACATTCTAGGATTCAGCAAGATCCAAACACATTATCATGCTCATGTAGATCTTCATATGCAAATCAGCATCACAGCCCAACTATTCCTAGATTTCTAAATCTTGCTTTAATTTAGCATCGTTTATCATCACTTTTTAGATCAGTCCCTCATTGAGCTTTCAGCCCACAAGCTGATGAGCTAATATAAGAAGCAATCTGAATTAATGTAGAAAAACATTAGAGGGGTTCATTGTTGAGGTGTGAATGATTTCCCAAAATATCGACATCTGCCGCATTCTTTTAACTCGGTAATTGTGTAAATCTGTAAAGCCATCGTGTTGGTATAATTTTGATGTTGGATTTTCAAACATGTATGACTCCGTTTCTCTCCAGATATTTACAGGTTATCATTGATGCACCTATGGCTGAGTTTGCAGGCTTAGCCGATTTTCCTGTTGTGGGATATCTGGAGACTTTTTCCACCCTCTTCTCCTCTGAAGCCTGTCTTTTATAGAAACTCCACCAGAGAGCAGAGAGAGATGGAGAGAAACAAATCATTTTGTTACCCATTAGATACTTTGAATATATCTGAAGGTTTTGGATAAAATGCGCTTTTAACTTATTTGTGAATTTGAATTATGACTCATTCCTCAGTCACAAACTTGGAAGATAAGTTAGACAGGTGGAAATGCATGGATAAAAGTAAAATTATAATTTAAATAGTGTGCATAATGAGCAGGAAAACTCAATATTATCTGTTATTTATCAGGATTCTGGAATTTTCCTGACAATAGTGATTTCTCATATTTTTCTATTCTTGACTTTTCTGTAATTAAAATACTGGATTTGTTTTTAATCATTAATAAGTGGGGACATAATAAATCCTACCAAGCTACTCTGCACCTTCACTGGAGCACAGACAAGCAAAGACACAAATATACATGCACATACACCATCCTATTCCAACTTCTAGGTCTTGGTTTCTAGATATTTCAAACTCAATGGTCACTAAAATATGAGCGGAGGAGAATGGAAAGTACATTTCCAACCCAACAAGCTTAGTCATTATTCGGTAGTAGTTCTGAGGTCACACAAACCCATACACAGGGATGGTTGATTTTACCAGAATATCTAAAAATACAAATTTTATAGTAAACTAATTTTTTTCTGCAAATATACTGTTCCAAATAGCCATAATATGAGAGCCTCCTACAAAAAGGTGTTTGTGGACTGCACTGCTCAGAATCTTTGTTTAAATTTCGGTTTGCTGCTCTGGGGCATGGCTGGCTGACCAATCTTTTTAAATTGTACTCTCCGGTGACTGATGGGTTACTCCATATATTTTTTCTCCCACTTAAACACACACACACACACACACACACACACACTTATTTTGTTATAGAATAATATAGGGGGCAGTAGAAGACATTCAATTGTTTTATAGAATAGAAGACGACCTCTTTAGATGGTTTGTGAGTAAAAGTAGTACATGCACAGGTTAAGACTGGAGAACAACAAAATTTTCCATCTTATTAATGCAATGCACCTGTCATTGACACACTGACACGCACAACACACACACACCCTTCTAGAAAAAGGAAATCAATGGTGTCTTCTTTTCAGATATCCTTCCTGAAAAAAATAATAATACACGTAACTATGTGACCATTGCCATCTACAGAACACCTTGTGAAAGCCACGCTATCTGCTTTCCTTGACTTGATTTCCTACTGATGTCGTTTCAAACTCTTTCCATAAAATTCTGGCTCCTTCTTTGTAAAACATGCATAATATTCCTCATTATGCTATCATGGGATAAATCATTTTTGTAAAATCACTTTACTCTTGATGGACATTTTTGTTACTTTTAGGTTTTCACCATTAGGAACAATGGTCCATGCATATTCTTGTTTACATGTCTTGGGATTTTTAAAAAGTATATCCATAATTTAAATTCTGAATACTGGAATTGCTCATCAAAGTTTAATGTGCATTTTAAATGTAGATGTCTATTAGTAAGTGTCCTCTGAAGTGTTTGTGCCAATTTAATTTCTCACCTGAAGTGCATGGGAGTTGTATTTTCTCCACAAATCACCAGGAATTTCTGCCAATTGATAAGGGAGTAATAACAATTTATTGTTTAGATATGAATGTTTTTTCAAAGTTTAGCATCTTTCCATAGGTTTATTTTGGCATTTATGTCTTTTTTGTGAACTTTGAGTCCATAGAAATTGCATATTTTTCTATTGGTTCTTATTTTTAAAGTTTTGCCTCAATACTTTGTCAATAAAAAGAATTAACTTTGTCATACCTATTATGCAGTTTATTATATTTATGATTTTTCCCACAGCAGATGTTTTTGCAACATTATCAATTTTTTAATGTTAATTTTTCTAGAATAATTAGAATAACTCACAGCTGACAATAGGTACTAAATATAGCTTAGATATTATTAATATTAATAGAATTATTTTTCTAAGAAACCATATGTAGATTTATACTTCTTATACATATTAGGATTTCATTTTTGTATTAATTTTTGATCCACTTGCAAGCTAGTTGCATAAAATGGCAAACTAGTTGCATAAAAGCTACCTACATCCTCGTGTATACTTTAAATTATTTCTAAATTACTTATATACCTAATCCAATGTAGATAATTGCTATGCATTATTTTTTGGGGAATGACAAGATAAAACTGTGCATGTTCAATACAGATATAACCATTCTTTTTTTTTATATCAGAACATTTTTATCTCCAGTTGGTTTGAAACCAAGGTGGTGAAATCCTTGGATGTGAAGAGCCAACTCCATTATGTTTCCTTACTAGTCATCACTATTGTTTGAAGAACTCTTCATTTTTGTACATTGCTTTCTACTTTTCTGAATTTTCTTACATATATTTAGTGGTTTTTAAGCTGAACAATTGTTTTCTATGGCATATAATGATACCATTCACAAGTTATGAAAATGGTGCCATTTTCTTTCAAATATTTATCCACCAGGTGTTAATTTATAATGATAATAGTGGAAATTATTGTCTAGTTCCAATAAATATCAATATTTCTCCTCTTTTACCTTTCAGTGTGATTCTGGTTCTGTGACTTTTTAAAAAATTTTTATTGTGTTTACCAGAACCTGATGCACCCCTTCCTTGGACAGTTCCAGAAACAAAAGAGTCAATTTACAATTAATTTTTTTTCTTCCTAAAAAAGAATAGCAAGTGGGGGGAGGGTGGAGGGACAGCATTAAGAGATATACCTAATGTTAAATGACGAGTTAATGGGTGCAGCACACCAACATGGCACATGTATACATATGTAACTAACCTGCACGTTGTGCACATGTACCCTAAAACTTAAAGTATAATAAAAAAAAGAATAGCACATAAATGCAATAAAGAGAGAGAGAAGGACAAGAAACAAGGTAGATCGAGGTCCACGTCTTGCCCTGGATGTCTGTAATGTAAGAGAATGACCTCCACATGCAAGACACCTGCATATGTGAGACACCTGAACCAATGGTGATGTCAGGATTCGGCAGTCCTCTGCTCCTAGGCTCTGAGTCATGGCAGGGTTGCAAGAACAGAGGTGAACCTGAGCTCTCTGCAGGCAGACCAATATGGTTTGGATATTTTACCCCTCCAAATCTCGTGTTGAAATGTGATCCCCAGTGTTGGAAGTGAGGTCTGGTGGGATGTGTTTCGGTCATGAGATCAGATCCCTCATGAATGGCTTGACACCCTCCCCATGGTCATGAATGAGTTCTCATTCAGTTAGTTCACAGGAAAGCTGGTTGTTTAAAGAAGCCTGGCACCTCCTCCTCCACTCTCCGTCTTGCTCCCTCCCCCGCTGTGACACACTGGTTCCCCTTCACCGTCCGCCATGATCACAAGCTTCCTCAGGCCCTCCCCAGAAACCAAGCATATGCTGGTACCCTGTTTCCTGCAGAGCCTGCAGAACCATGAGCCAAAATACACTTCACAAAAAATAAATTACACAGTCTCAGGTACTCCTTTATAGCAATGATAAGGGACTAAAACACAGGCTTACCCCAAATAGCAAAAATAGCAGTGAGTCAGTCACCCAGCGAGAGAAGCCTGGGGTGGAGAACTGAGCTAGCTCCTTCCATGTGGAAGGAGGTATCTGGAGTGAGATAGAAGCATTCCTACTTCACACATGTATCAATCTGCTCCTAGTCTAACAAGATTACATTTTAAATTAATGTTACCTTCTGCCAAAGACACTTTATACATCTAGTAAAATGATCATATGGTGACAATTCATTGACCTATGAACATGGTATAATGTAATTGTATTAATACCAGTAAATATATTAATATGACATACATTAATATAATTTGATGTTAAATTTTAAATTATATTGTTTTATAATTGTAAATACATTGTCTATAACTCCAGTCACCCCACTATCTTCGACTCAAACAAACATCGTTTGGTCATAATGTATTATTTTGTAAGGCACTGCTGAACTGCATTTTCTGATTTTTTTAAGTTTAATTTTATTTTTAATTAACAAACAATAATTACCTGTTATTGGGTACAAAGTGATATTTTGATACACATACACATTGTAGAACAATCAAATTTCAGTATAGCTAATAGAGGATTTTAAATATTCTCACCACAAAGAAATGATAAATATTTACTGACATTTTTAACAATATGTATACAAGTTTGTAAACGTGTGTGTGTGTGTGTGTGTGTGTGTGCAAAATCTTCTCTGTTGGTTTACTTTTGTCAGGATTTAATTGGCATCATAAAAATCACTTTGAGGATTTTCTTCTACGTGCTTTGAAACATATTATCAGTGTTTCAAATGAGGTGTATGCTGCTATCAAGGTAGAACACGAACATGATTCAGCTTCAATGGTCTATATCCTAAATTAGTTCTTGTCTACTTGATTTGCTGTGGATGGAGAGTGAGGTAGGAGTCTCACTGCAACCATATTTCCGTTATCCTTGCATTTCCTATTTTGCTTGATTTATTTTTAGTGTGATTTGGGGTGTCAAGTTCGATGATGTCTGTGCTCTTTCTGTGACTTTCACTCTGTTTCTTATGAGGTGTGCAGGGTAACTTCTGCCTGGCTGCTAGATAAGTTCTACATTCCTCCTCATGGCTCAGTGGCCCCAGAGGCCAACCGATAGGCACCATTTCACTGGGCTCTTCTGCCCCCTCTTATTCATTTGGGATTGACAACAGATCAAACACAGGGAGGAGCATAAGTCTAGGCATTCCTTCAACAGGGTCCCTCCCACTGGGCTCCTCCAGCCAGCTGTGAATCTGAATGGTCAAAGCACACATGAATGTACCACTGCCTGCTGCGCGGCCCTCTCCAGCTCCCTAACTTCCTTCTCCTCGCACAGGTCAGACAGTAGGACTCTGGAATGGCTAGCTCTGGGGTAATGGATTTTTTTTTTTTTTTTTTGACAGAGTCTTGCTCTGTCGCTCAGGCTGAAGTTCAATGGCACCATCTCAGCTCGCTGCAGTCTCTGCCACAGGGTTCAAGCGATTCTCCCAGCTCACCCTCCAAGTAGCTGGAATTACAGGCTCGTACCACCACTCCCTGGCTAATTTTTAAATTTTTAGTAGAGATGGGGTTTCACCTTGTTGGCCAGGTTGGTCTCAAACTCCTGACCTTGTGATCTGCCCACCTTGGTTTCCCAAAGTGCTGGGATTACAGGCGTGAGCCACCATGCCTGGGCAATGGATTCTTTCTTTCAGTTTTCCTTCACTCTGCCCAGACTCAGATAAATATTTCCTTTATCAAACACATTTTACATTGCTTCAATTTGAACAAGCCAGTCATTTCCTGCCAGGACGTGGCACATATGGTAATGCCGTTTGACTTTTAAACATCTTTTCCATCGATCTCCGTCTAGGCTGATATTGGCATCACCAGGTCTCCTATTTATTAGATAGCCACTGTTGGGTTTTTCTAGCCTTTTACTTACTTTGTCTCTACCATTGGTATTTGGGATTTATATTTAAAGTCAATCTGAATCCCCTTTCCTTTTAATATTTACTGTTCTATCTCTATCCATTTATATTTCTTTTTAAAATGATATGTTTGACTTTAATGTTGCCTTTCTATGATTGTCATATTACTGCATTTTGTCACTTTTCCTATAAAGATTATGCTTTCTGTTCTTGGTGTCAGTGTCTGAGGCTCACATTTTCCAGCCAGCAATTTGGAAAGTTAATAGTCTAATTTTTTACAATAATGAGCTTTGTAAATTGAAACACATTACTCCAAATCTTAGCACTTTAGAAAATAGGTATAATTCCACACTGTTGAATAAGAGAACATTTGATACTAACTCTTCCTTGCAAGGCCCCTTCCCTCCCATCTCTGATTTGTTTTTAAATTATACTTATTTTTAGTTATCCTAGAGATTTCCTTTATCCTTTTAAATGCTAGATGTAGTCTTTAATTTCTTGATATTCAGCCTTGGGCAATATAATTTAATTTCAAAAAACACAAAGAATGAGTGCACTCACATTTTCTCTGATCTTTTTTGCCCACCCAACCACTTTGATAAGAGGAATCTTTGTTCATTTCCTTTTTAGTACTTTACTGTTGTTACTTCATTGTCTCCTATATTGCTACTAACCTGAAATCTTAAGCCAACCTAAATTTTTTCAAAATGTTTGAAATTATTTTTCTACCCAAATACCTCTATGAATATTCTTAAAGTATAATTTAACCAGGTAACTGGCCTTTAAGCATTTTTCTTCTGTTTTTCCCCCTAGTCATTGCTTCTCCCTCTCTTTCAATCCATCACTAAATCATACAAAGTCCACCTTGCTGTCCTTACCTTGGAAGCCAAATTCGTTGAATTCCGTGGCATGTGGCACACCTGCATCTTACAGAGCAGTAAGTGTCCTACAATGCACGGACATTTTGAAGATTTAATCTTTCTGATCATCCCAAATATCCTTAAACTTTTATAAACATATGAGCAGCTCCCCATATATCAAGTGCTGTCTGAGTTTGTTCTTATGACAGATGAGCTAGCTGTAGTTTTAAGAAGTTATTTTAAGTTTTCAGAGAGCTCTGTTCTCCCCCTGGGGTGGTTGTTTCACTGTTCCCCCCACCCCCTAAAATTTTCCTCCTTTCTTCTGTTAGAATGCTTTCCAAACACCATTCTTTCTGAGGATTAGAGAATTTTAAGATTCTCATTTTTTGTGGACCTATATTTATAATTACTTAGGCCTGGACATGTAGCTTATCCTTGCTTTTACCTGTCTAATTACATCTCTTAGACCCTAAGGCTAATGATTGAGGGGTTCTCTCTTCATTCCTTTCATTGTTCTCCTTGAGTGCCCACTGCTTTTTCTAGGGATATGAGCATTTTCTAATCCACAGCTCCCTGCTATCTTTAACTCAACTATTTTTAAAAAACCTAGCTACATATTAAATTCCTCTGAGAAATTTTCTTTAAAAAAAAAATTCTGAACCTCAACCCGAGGCAAGCAAATGAGAATCTTTAAGTACATGGCCAGAGGGTCAGTATTTTTTTAGGTCCTCTAGGTCAGTGCTCTCCATCCTTTTTGGTCCAGGGCCCAGTATCGTAGAAGACAATTTTTCCATGGATGGGGAGGGAGAGGTTGATTTGAGGATGATTCAGGCACATTACTTTTATTGTGTACTTTATTTCTATTAATATTACATACTCATCATAATGTAGAATCAGTGGGAGACCTGAGCTTGTTTTCCTGTAACTAGATGGTCCCTTCTGGGGGTGATGGGGGACAGTGACAGATCATCAGACGTTAGATTCTCTTAAGGAGCACACAACCTAGATCCCTCACATGTGCAGTTCACAGTCGGGTTTGCACTCCCATGAGAATCTAGTGCCGCCGCACTGATCTAAGAGGAGACAGAGCTCAGGCGGTCATGTGAGCCATGGGGAGTGGCTGTAAATACAGATGAAGCTTTGCTGGTTTGCCCACCATTCATCCCAGGCTGTGCAACCCGGCCACTAATAGGCCACAGTCCAGTACCAGGCATTGGGGACCCCTGCTCTAGGTGATTCCTATTAATAGTCACAACAGTCAATAGATGTCTGCTATTCCCCTGTTTATGACCTCATTCAAATATAAGAGCTATATATAACAAATAATATGTTATAAAATAAATGTATGCATAACATATAATAAAAACTATATATAAAATTATAAATCTTTCTGAAATGGTGAGGTAAGAACTTCTGAAAATCCACTTCTTTATAAAACAATGAGAAGAGTAACAAAATGATCAAATGCAAATTTTCAGAGTTTTGAATATTCACCAAAGACTTGCAACAACCTGAGGAATATTCATTCAAGAGAAATGGCTGAATATTGGTAAAGTGATTCACTCTGTGCCATTTTACTTTGCCATATTTATTTCTCCTCTCACCATTCTGAGATAACTGTGAAAAACAGCCAACAATCAGCTTCTAGGGAGACAGAATAGATTTAGAGCTTTCCAGATACCCCCTACTCAGACAGTTTTCTCTTTTTGATCTTTCTGGAAGTTCTGCTGAAAAGTCTCATGCACAGGGCTTGTCGTATTTGATCGCACTCTGTGTTTACTTACTGAAAAACCCTAAGCCCAAGATGACTGTCAAAAATAAAACAATACAAAACAAAAAAAAAGGCAAAGAAATTCAGGACTGTATATTAAAAATGTACAAAACATGGTTGAAAAGGATCAAAGACTTAAGTAAGTGGAAAGACATCTCATGTTCATGGCATAGGGGGTTTAATATTGTTAAGGTAGTATTATTCTCCATATTTATCTAAAGGTTCAATGCAGTGTCTTTAAAAATCCCAGCTTCCTATTCTGCTGAAATTAACAAGCTGATTCTAAAGTTTATATGAAAATGCAAAGAACTCAGAAAAGCCAAAACAACCTTTTAAAAACAACGTTGGAGGACAACTATTTCTGATTACAAAAATTATAAACTCATAGCTATCAAGATGGTGTGCTCCTGGCATAAGCATAGACATGTAGGTCAATGGAATATCAGTGAATTAACAGAAATGAGACACGTATGGCCATTTTATTTCAATAAGAGTGCAGATGACCCTACAATAGAAAATCGTTTTTTCAGCAAATGATGTTGAAACTATTATATTATTCAATATCCATATGAAAAGAATGAAGTTGGACCTCTACTTCACATTGTGTACAAGAATTAACTCGAAATAGCCAAATACCTAAATGTAAGAGCAAAGACCACCATCACCAACAGACCTCTTAGAAATGAGAATGCAGGAGTCAATTTTCTTAACTTTGTGTTAGGCAATAATTGTTTATTTAGGAAGCCAAAAGGACAAACAACAAAAGAAAAATAGATACATTTGATTTTATCATTAACAAAAACTTTTGTTTCGAAGGACACCATCAAGAAAGTGAAAAGATAATCCACAGAATTGGAGACTGTATTTGCAATTCATATATCTGATAAGACACTTAGATTCAGAGTACATTAGGATCTTTTAAAACTCAACAATAAAAATATAAGTAAACAAATTTTAAAAAAATAAGCAACAATGTCCATATAGAATTCTCTGAAGAAAGTATATAAATATCCAATATTCACATAAAAATATAGTCAACATCAAAAATTATTAGCGAAATTAAATAAAAACTCAAGGATACATAACTTCTCACTCATTAGAATGGCCATAATTATAAAAATACATAAATAGGCTGGGCACGGTGGCTCACTCCTGTAATCCCAGCATTTTAGGAGGCCAAAGGGGGCAGATCGCTTGACTCCAGTAGTTTGAAACCAGACTGGACAATATGGCAAAACGCTGTCTCTACAAATAGTAGTCGGGTGTGGTGGTGCACGCCTGTGGTCCTGCTACATTGGAGGCTGAGGTGGGAGGATCACTTGAATGTAGGAGGTAGAGGCTGCAGTGAGCTGAAATTGCGCCACTGCACTCCTGACTGGGTGACAGAGTGAGACCCCATCTCAAAAACAAAACAAAAATGGTAAATAAAAAAGCATTGGCAAGGATGTAGAGAAATGGAAATCCAAATATATAGCAGGTGGGAATATAAAATGGTGCAACCATTGTGGAGCACACATTGACAAGTTTTCAAAAACTTATATATGAAATGAATTTCCATATGACCCAATAATTCCATTCCCAGGTCTTCACACAAGGGAAATGAAAGCATTTATTCACATAAAACTTGCACAACAATAATCATAGCAAAATGATTCCTAGTTGTGGAAAAACTGAAACAATGTATATGCTCACCAACTGATGAGTGAATAAAAATTCTTGACTAACTACTCTATGGGTAGCTACAATTTTTGGTCAATTTTGAATCTGACAAAGTTGATTTTGACACATTGTTGCACATTTTTCCTTGCTTTTATGAAGGTGTAAATCATGAAATGTTTATGCCTTACCATTGTCACTGACTTTACCCCAAGTTCATGATTTACATTTTAGCCATTTATATATGTACCTAAGTATAAAACATAGTGTTATTTGTTTTAAAGTGTACATGGATTTTGCCATATTGTGTATAGTTTTTATAATTTGCTTTTATTCAACATTATTTTCGAAATTTATGATTGTTGTTTCATTTGCTCTATAATATTTATCTATATTAATATAACAAATTATTTATTTTTCTATTAACATTTATTTTGGTTCTTTTTTATTATAAATAATGCCACAATGAACAATTTTTGAATTTTTTTTCATCTTGTGACCAACTGATTATATTGAGTAGATACTTATATTGAAATTTTTGGACAGAAATTCTGCATACCTTGAAAATTTTTGTTATTGCCTATTTTCACTTTCTAAACAAGGCGTATTCATTTACCCATTTTCCTGTGCTATAGTTTATAAGAGTCTTATATCGTCATACTCTTGTTAACACTGAACATTACAATCCTTTTGTTTATATTTTCTTTTCTAACATGAATGTGAAATAGTACAGTTGTTTGAATTTAATCTTCAGATTTCTAATAAGGTTGAGTGTTCACAATTTTACATCCAATTGAGTGAGCTTGTACATAGCCTTTGATGGTTGACTAGTAAGTTACTGGTCTTCTTCTTGTTGATTGATAGAAATTACTCTAGGTTCTTTGGCTACTCCTTATCTTACAGGTGAGTGTTCTCAGCAGGCCATCTCTGTGGTCATGCCTCTGGGCAGCCACATAGGTCCTCGGGTTCTGCAGGCTTCCACGCTCCATCTACTGCGCATCCCTATTGCTGTGTTGAAATTCACAACCTTTGAACAAGGGTCCTGCATTTTCATTTCACCCAGAGCCTTCAAAATTATGGAGCAAATTTTGGTTGTGACTATTATCCTGCTCATTTCTTGCATTGAATATATAGCGTGCCTTGCTGCAGTTGTGTTTCCTTGTTGTTGTTTTTGTTCCTCCTTGGGATCTGTTACCTTTCCTTCAAACTGGTATTAGGTCTATGGGTCTTGATGCGTACGCTGATGACATTACTTTTTCAAGATTAGGTCAGGATGTACTCCGGCTTTCTGTGCTTTTAAAGTTTGTGGTTCCTTGTTCCGGCAGATTCAGTAGGTTTTTATCCTGCTCTTCTCCATACCTCTGAACCCACCAGGCTTGTTCTACTATGGTGTTTCCCAGACTTTCTTGGGCGTAAGAACCCTGGGTAGTTCCTTAAAAATATAGCTTCCCAATCTCAGTCTCTGGTAATCTCAATTACCAGATCTCAAGGAGGGCTTAAATATTTGAATGTTTAATGAAATTGTAGGTAATTGCTAGAGACAACATTCAAGAATAAGTTGTCTAAAAATAGTGAACTGAGGGCTGGGCGCGGTGGCTCACACCTGTAATCCTAGCACTTTGGGAAGCCAAGGTGGATGGATCACTTGAGATCAGGAGTTGAAATCCAGCAGAGCCAACATGGTGAAATCCCATCGCTACCAAAAATACAAAAATTACCCAGGCGTGGTGGTGCACACCTGTAATCCCAGCTGCTTGGGAAGCTGAGGCGGGAGAATCACTTTAACCTGGGAGGTGGAGGTTGCTGTGAGCTGAGATCATGCCACTGCACTCCAGCCTGGGTGACATGGAGAGACTCTGTCTATGAATAAATAAATAAATAAATAAATAAATAAATAAATAAATAAAAATAATTAAAACTTTTTTTTCTGAGAACCACATAGGGTGTAAAAGAGAAGCAAATCAGAAAACTGGAGCATTCTCCTACTCTCTGAATATGCTATGTGAGGTACATTTCAATGTGAAACCTATCTCTCCTACCTAGTGGGACTCAAATTTAGATATTTAAGTGTATTAACAACACTGCCAAGTTCATAATCATCTGTTTTTACAATGACTAGCATCACATGGGTATAATGAAGCACAAACTAGCTCTGTTATAGTCCATAGAACAAAAATAAGCAGATTCACTTATTACTTTTTCAGATAACACAATCAGGTTAGACACAACTCATAATGTGGCACTGTTCTATACATACACACACAAACACACATCCACTCTATTAATTCAATATAAATCTACCATAACCTAACCAATGTAGTAAACTTTTCAATATTTAAGAGAAGTCATGAGTCTTATCTGAATATTGGTGTCCATAAGACCATAAGAGTTGCTGCATGATGTTTATGTCTTAATCCTCAGGTTCAGTACTTTCTGTCACATCAGGGAGTCTAAACTTGTGACAGACCAGGATTATCCTCTCAGAGTTAAGGTCATTCACCAAATAAAATAACTTCTAATGACACCCATACATTCTCTTCGCAATTGCTTTGTGCCTGGAATTGTGCAAACGCTTTGGAGCCTGCATTGCATGTTAAATACTTTTACTGTATTCTAACTCAAGACTGGCTAAAATTCAAGCTAACCTACTTTGTCCTGAGCCAGGTTACATCGGTTACATCAGAGAAAACTCTCTGTGTATATCTTATTAATGTGTAATTTGTTCAAATCTGGGGATTCCATAACAATCTTCTTTCCCCAAAATGTGTATACTTCACCAAACTGTGGTGGAATTCCAAAATCTAGTCTTCTAATGTGAAGTCCTGCTTTCCTGGAGACTGAAGGGTGGACAGAGACTTCTGTTGGGATGGGTTCAGTGGGCCATGATGTTCCCTGTCTCCAAAAACTGGTGTGAGTGATGGAGATAATCATTGGGAACCAGAGAAATGCAGATAGAAACTGATGTGCTGGAGGGAGGCGATCAGAAACTGTGTCTGAAGAGATGGAGATGGAGACTGTGGTTAGGGAGAAGGAGTCTGGAAGCTGGAAGCCTCATGCACAGGCTGGGAGTGATGGTCCATGTCCACTGGCCTCTCAGACTTCTGGCTGGGCTCATTCTGCCTTCCCTGAGGCCAGTGTGGAGACCACCTCTTTGGCAGGATTTTGTGAGATTCTCCAGCGTTGTCTCAATAAAACATCTCATTAACTTGCAATTCATTTGAAGCATGTCTTATCATCTCCCACAAAATAGCCTTAACCAAGATGCTATTTTATAAACTTTTTGAAGTAAATCAAAGCCACACACACAAAGGACAGCAGCCACACTTCTTTACCAGTATCAGAAGATCTTTAACAGAGGGAGTGTGTGCATGTAGGCAGGAAGACCGTGCCTTTCTAGTCTTTATATCCATGATCTCCTGCTGAAATTTAGCATGCTTTAAATATGAATGTGGACAACAAATTAGAGTGACAGGAGAGGCATCTCTGTTTGTGTCATCAAGAGAAATCACAGATTTTTTCCTATTATGTCATAATTACCACACATTGCTAGAAATTTCATTAACAACTAACAATTATTGTAGTAGTTATTGAACTAGCTGCTATATGTTTTAGTATATATTAGTATATGATTAGCATATACTAATATGTACTAAATATATAATAATTATAAACTAAATAATTATTACTATATAATCATATACTATAAAATTATTATATGTTTAGTATATATAATTTAATATACTATATAATATATAGTATATATAATACTATATATTATATACCAAATATATTATATTATATAGTAATAAATAATATATAAAGATATAACTATATTTATATATTTAGTATATAATTATCTAGTAATAATTATCTAGTATATAATATATATTAGTATATAATAATTATATACTATATATGCTAAAATTATTATATATAATAGTGTATAATTTCAAGCAACATATTGAAAACTGTATTTTTAAAATTTTATATTTAAAATTTATATTCTAAGAGTGTGATTCATCAGATTTCCAGAGAGGTTTGTGGCACAAAAATGGTTAAGAACCAATGACTTAGGTTGGTATTGTATCAAAGGGGAAAGGACCTTACAGCTCCTACATGAAGGATTTGGGGTTCATATATGAGAAATAGTGACTTAAAATTAGCACAGGAAATACTTTTCTCAAAATATTACTGATTATCCTTGGATTCCTCCTTGGAAGTCCTTGGTTTAGCCAAACAGAATATGCTTCAACCTAAAGGCAGAGGTCAGGATCAAATGAACTCTTTAAGGTTTCTATCGTCCTAAGTCCTATTACTTTGTAATTTGATCTATCCATATGCTTAACTGCTACTTTACCAAATATAAGTCTGAGTAAGTTCTTTTCTTCCTCAGTGAGAGTCAAACTGTTACATGCAGATGGATACACTCCATTGCTCACAATGTGGGTGGATTTGCTCAATAAGCAAAATCCTTAAGTCTAAATGAATTTTCTAGACAGACACTACTTCAATGTTTCTGAATATATAATCACCGACAAAATACATTTTATAATTTTTACGGAATTTATAAAATGCTAACAAATTTTCAAAATGTGATACATTCAAAATGTAGCTTTTTGCCACATTCAGATATAACAGATTTATTCTGAGGTTAATTAAAATGCTATCTTCCATACCAAAGTGAAAGAAGGAGTCAGTTAGGTCTTCTGTGGGATTTCACAAGGAATGTTTTCTTGTGTTTTTTTAATTTTTCTTTTCTCCCCATGAACTCAGCCACAGCTAAAATAAATGTAGAAATATGTTCATTGTGTTTATGAGGGTTGAATGTAACCAACTTCTAGCCCTGGGGAACAACCTTGGTGGGGTTTGGCTAACCATGCTGCTGTGACTTGACTAAATTCACTGCTTGACATCAGTTCAAGCAGTTGAAACTTGTCTTGCAGTTTATTTTGCAAGATATAGTCAAATACGGCCCCAATCTCTTTGTGATCAGCTCATTACATCAATATGGAAATCCGTAGGCATGTCCCTCTGAAGCCTTTTGTAGGTGGGTAGGGAGAGAGCGAAGTAGATTTTAGCCAAGTGACTGTGAGACATATCACTTTCAAGAAAAGAAAAGAAAAGAAAAAAAAAAAGGATAGACATTCAAATTAACAATGGGTCAAGAATGACCAGGGTTTGTTAGCTGCCATTTTCCCATCTCCCAGGTGTAGTCACCTGTGTCGACTTTCTACCGCCTCTCATTCTTACCAAGCTCAGTTATATCATAAAAACATCCTAATATTAGATCTCTACTGACCAGACTCTCCTAAGCTCCCAGTGAGAAAACACTAAAATGTTGTCAGATCTCCAATTTCAATGATGAAAATGAAAACTGTGTAAAGTACCCACAGCTTGGATGAAAGCATGCAACAAGAATTAGGAATACCAAACAGTAAACTTATGGAAAGAGACGTAATAGATTCTCTCTCTCAGGGCAGGTTTTGTGGAGCCCATGACAGTACTGATGAGTAAAGTTGCTTGCATTAAGGCTCCTCTCCCTGAGGGTGAAAATATAAAATGAAAAGTCATGGAGAAAAATGGCAAATACAAGGGGATAAAGAAGCTTCTTTTGTAACAGAAGATTTTGCTGCCAAAGAAAGAAAGAAAATTATTTAAGAGGTTCTGTTCATACTTGAACATCATGATTGATTACAAATATGTATACACACACAATTTATTTTGCAATATATAGTCTTGCACACACACACACACACACACACGTAGATATATCACAATGAACTAACAAACTAAACTCAGTTACAGACTGCACATATATAAGACTATATAAATTGTACTAACAAAATAATAACTGCAGACTGCATATATATGTAAATATATATAATGTTAGATAACTAAGCAATATATATATATGAAGTCTCTTTCTCTCTCTCTGTATGCATATAGTTAGTTACAGTTAGTTACAAACCGTATATATATATGACTATACACATTATACCAACTAAATACTAATACTGTAATTTCAGATTGCAAGTGTATATATGTGTGTGTGTGTGTATATATATATATATATATATATATATATATATATGCATATTATGCCTACAACTAACCAGTAGTTGTGGACTGCATTTATATATAATGTTATTATATATATGTATCATAACCCTAACCCTTTATATATATTATATATATACACACACACACACACATATACATTAGTTACAGACTTAACTGGGCACGTTTTGCTTTCTACCAAGCATCCTTTTTCTGCCTTTTTAACAGAACTTTGATTTGTTCTATAGCCCATGGAAGCCATGTGGCTATGGAGCCTCTCCTCCCTGCCAGGTGCAGGAGTAAGTTCCAGTTGTCTGAGCCAATGATGGTGATTGTATTCCTTTTACTACAGTTGGCCAGGAATCCAAGCATAAGATGTTCAGCACAGAGCACTATTCTGAAAACTCTTGATAGTTTCAAGGTAATGAGCCCAGAAGATGTGGTTTCTATTCTAGGTTCATGGGAGAGGTTTCTCCCTCTCCC
This sequence comes from Pongo pygmaeus, assembly GCF_028885625.2. Classification (NCBI taxonomy): domain Eukaryota; kingdom Metazoa; phylum Chordata; class Mammalia; order Primates; family Hominidae; genus Pongo; species Pongo pygmaeus. The sequence continues at coordinate 5,060,776 of NC_072380.2, forward strand.
TCTGAACATGGATGTGGATACTGGTATTTCACACTGATTGCAACAGGAAGACAAGCAGTCTGAAGACAAAGCTGATGCACCCAGAGACAAAGCGAAGAAAAGGAACTACAAGGCGCAGATCATACTGCCCAGCCAATCATCCTCCCAGGTTATATAATTTCTTTCTTTTTGTTTAACCTGATGCCAGGCAGAATTTCTGCTTAAGTGCAGCTGAAAGCTCTTTACTGATATGTGTTTTTTATGTAACTCTCATCTTTTATCTTTAGTAATTTCGCAGTGATATCTCAAACACCTTGCCATTTCACTTGCAAATTTAAGTTATTCTTCTCCCAATTTCCTCCCAAAATCCTGCTAAATGTTTTCAGCATGGCATGTACTGACTTTTCTTTGCAGACATTGATCCTCACTGATCTCCCACACAAAGCTTTGCCATGTGCCCTTTACCTGCTATTGCCCCAACCCAGAGCTTTGCCCATTCAACACACCCTACACCAATTCCTTTCCTCACCAGGCAAATGTGTTAACTCCTCCTCCATGTCTCAGCCCAGCTTTCTCTGTAGGAGGTTTTCCAGACCATCTTCTCTTCTTTCCACTCCTTATGACCTTACACTTTGACAAGCAAAGTGCTCCTAAGACAATCTTCCTCTGTGCTCCTAGTTCTCATCATATTGCAGAAAAATGTATGTTTGCTTATTTATTTTCCTAACTGTGAACTCCTAGTGGATATGAATGATGTTTTTCTTTTTACCCTTAGGGTCTGGCACATAGTATTTGCTCAATATTTTTTTCTTGAACTATATTACATGGAAGTAGTGTTTGGCATGCATTTAATTTAATGAGAAAAATGTGTTTTCTGAAGGCTATCAACCTGTATCTAAATGGATAATTCTGAAAGAATTGCAAGAATAAAATATAATGTCTACTTTAATAAACATGTTTTGAAGAAAAGGTGAGGAAAATAACCCTGACAGCGGGACAGTTGCTGAAGTGGTTCTTGAATGTTTATGCAAAGTAGATATTTCTATGGGATTTCCTGTCACTCCACCTGATTTGTGTGCTTTGGAAGCTACATGTTTAGTGAGTTTTGGTTGTAAGGTCAGCAATAGGAGTCTGGGAACGATAATTTTGTTTCTTTTTCTCTTTTTTCTCCCTCTCTTCCTCTCTTCTAGTTTCTCTTTTCTTGATTATCGATGACACTTGCTCAATACCATTTATTAATGACAGTAGTTATATTAGTCTGTTTTCATGCTGCTGATAAAGACATACCTGAGACTGGGTGATTTACAAAAGAAAGACGTTTAATTGGACTCACAGTTCTATACGGCTGGTGAGGCCTCACAATCATGGTGGAAGGCAAGGAGGAGCAAGTCACATCTTACGAGGATGGTGGCAGACAAAGAGAGAGCTTGTGCAGGGAAACTCCCATTTTTAAAACCCTCAGATCTCCTGAGACCCATTCACTATCACAAGAACAGCACGGGAAAGACCCACCCCCATGATTCAGTTATCTCCCACCTGGTCCCTCCCACAACACATGGGAATTATGGGAGCCACAAGATGAGATTTGGGGGGGGACACAGAGCCAAACCATATCAGTAGTTATTAAAGGCTTTTTATGGTTTGCCATTTTTATATTTAGAATAGAAGCTCAATATGAGAGTTGCAAATGCACACTATGCTAACATACTAAGCTAGTCCTTTTCAAGGCTCATTGCATATTCTTCCTCTGCCTGCAGTTACTTTTCTGATAAAGACTCATCCTCAGATATACTCATGGCTTCTTTTGCATGTAATTCATGTAGTATCGGCATAACACAACTGATATCTGGAAATTAAAGGCATGGCTAAATAAAATCTACCAGTGATGGATTGTAGATTTAATGTCAGAAAACAGCCTTTCTCGATTTGCTGTGTGTGTTGTGATTCATAAATCCTCTCTTATGTTATCTTTGCATGTAGTAAGAAAATAAAAAACCTGTCATACAGGATAAGGTGTTTGTATAGATTCAATAGTAAATCACATGTAAAATCACTTTGCAAATTAAAATGATACTTAAATCAAAGTAAGACTATCTATAGTAAAGTACTTAACACTTCTTGCAACAGAGAACACGCCATATTATATACATTTGTGAGGTAATTCAATTACTATTTATTTTAAAACTGAAGTGCTATGGAACAGATTAAGACCACAGACTGCTTGGACTTTGGACTTTTTGCTTAGTAGCAATATAAATTTGGGCGAGTTTTTCAATGCCTTTGGGTTCAGTTTGCTTACCTGATGATGATAATAATGTCATTACTCATGAAGCTATCATGACAATGAAAAAGAGTTAATGCAGGTAAAGTCCTGACACATATCAATTACCTGCCAATTATTCATTGAGAATACGAGCATCAGTTTCTCCTGCTAGACTTCATGCTTCAAGACAGGGATCATTTCTGTTTAGTTTGTCTCAGGGTCTCTGGCACCTAGCCCAGTGCCTGATGTTTTGCAGACCTTCAGAAATGGTTCGAAGAAATGCATAAATCCTGAAGGAACTCATGATTTTGAGTGTAATGGTTTTCTTCTGATAAAACAGTGGAAGAAACCAGAGAGTGAGGTGAAGCCTAGTGAAGGAGCGGATTACCCAGGAGAAGTGGGAATTAGTTCCAAGACTTAAAGGAAGTTAGAGACCAGGATGGTGGCTGCCTCTGGAGGTGGCTTTTACTGCACTCTTCTTTGATAAGGCTATGACTTTAGTCCCTGCACCTCTATACCTCATTCTTTCTCCTTTATTGCTCATCCTATGGCTTCAGATGTCCTCATGATAGATTTCATGTTTCCCTTCTCAAAGTCTGCTCTTTGTAAATGACCTAAGATTTTTATACATTTTTTTGAGAAGTTAAGATACTGTGTTATCTTTCCCTAGTAATATTTCAGGTTTAACTCTTTTATTATGAAAAAAAAAGCAAACAAACTAAAAGAAACCTTGTTCTCATGGTAATAGATAGCAGATATCACAAGTGGACAGTAGTATTATTTTGCCACTCAAGAAGATAACTTTTCATTTCTTCTTGAATTCAATTCAACTGACTATTCCACATTTTTATATTTTTATATAGTTGATCCTGGATATAGATAGAGACCTGTCTGCCAGTTTTAAAAGCTGACTAAGCTTTATGATTTAAAGTAATATTTCACAGGAGAATCAGTGGAAACTGAGAAGAATATGAATTTATTTGTGAAGTTAATAACCACCTTTGCATACCTTGGTGAATAGATTTTTACAAAATATGTTCTCTGTTTTGTTCTGAACAAAATTTTCATTAGCATCATCTCATAGATGAAGAAGATGAATCACAGATCAAGTGATTACTTTTAAGCAGATTCATGGTGTAATTCCTGGCAGCAGCCTGCCATACTTTGTGTTTTTTCTGTGCTACTTCACATTTTATATTCTAGCTTCCCATTAGAGCAAGATTCTCTCTGCCAGAAGGAATTGAACCCTGCTGTATTATCGTAATGTCTTAGAGGAGCAACCACTTAGTGTTCCAGGTGAGGAGGCAAAGAGGAAACCTTTGGTTTGATGTGGCCATGACCGGCAATGTGCAGAGGATATTCAAAGGAAAAAAAAAAAAGACTTCCATAAAAATCCATTAAAAAAGACTCTGTTCCGATAGGGTAAGCTCTGAGCTAGTAATACAGCAGAAGCAATCATGTGGGGTTAAAGTCATGCGCGTCTAACAGAAGAGGATCTGGATGGAGTCAGTGCAAAGAGAAGAGAGTGCAATGCTGGTGATCACAGAATGAAGAGTCCTCAACGTCCCTCGTGTAGGAGCGATTGGGAACCGATAGTGGGGTCCACTAAAGGTCTCCTTTCAGAGTATACTTGTCATAATACCAGATCATTTTAATTGTGTTTTCTTCATATAGTAACAAGTTAAAACACACACATCCTAAAAACCGGTCTGGGGAAGTTGCCTTGACTGTAAGCTCTGAGGAAGGACAGGTTATTTCTTGCTTGCTCTTAAGTCTTCGACAACCACTTTGCATTCCATTATATTATATGCGTTCAATAAATACGTGTCAAATAATAATGTTTTCTGCAACTCCCTTCTCTAGTGACCAGCATACAAATGTGTGCAAGTGAATATTTAACAGAAATTGAAGTAAAGGAAAAACATTACAGCACAGCCCTGTTGTTGAGACTTCTTTACTTATTTTTTGAGACTTTGTGAAAATGTTGATGCCTCAGATCTTCTCTCATAGCCTAATACTTTACAAAAAAATCCCTGTATAATTCAGGATTGATCTTAGTGACAGTCATTTGAATAAAAGGCTTCGAGTTTTATATTTCTGTAATTAACTTTTTAAAATTCATTTTAGGCAGAATGGTGTTAGTTCACAAAGGGTATTGGACAAGGGATTTGGTTTATCATTGCCTGAATGTAAGAAAGAAGGAAAAGGTAGATAAGAAGGAAATGGGTGAGATATCTCTTATTTGATGCTTAAAAGTATCCCTCCTGTGCATCAACAAGTTGTCCAAAAACTAACCCGTGCCCCGCAAATTGCTCTTTCATACAACATCAATTCAAAAAGTACTTGTTGGGTGCCTGCTATGGTCCTGGAGTTGTATAAATAAAATAGACAAAACTTCTGATGTCAAGTACTTTCCCTTCAAGTAAAAATGTATAGACTATTAGATAATACTAGGGAGAAAAATAAAAGGCAAGAAAGGTGCAATAGTGTTTCACCAGCAGATGAAATGGAGCTGGTATTCTCTTAATTTTCCATAAACCTTAAGCTGAAAAAGGAAGAGTCTTTTCCTAAACCAAGAAAGTGAGGAAATTAGGCAACTGAGTAATTGGTTAGAATATAAAAGAACTAACAGCTCAACATCTGCATACCATAACATCAGATAATTTAGTACTTGCTACAGCAAATACATCATGAAAACATAGATTAATAATGATTGAGAACTTACTATGTGCCAGATATTCTGCTAAGTAAGTACTTTACATGTATTAATTCATTTAATACAAAACCCAGGGGTACAGGCCCTACCATTATTCTCATTTCATAGTGAAGGGCATTGAGTCTTGGAGAAGTGACATGACTTGTCCAAGACAAACAGCTGTTAAAGGGTAGAGCTAAGATTTCAACCAGGCAGCCACTTCCAAGTCAAAATGTCATACTGCTACCAGAGAGTCATTTAGATTTGTATTTGTTTTGTTCTTGCCTTTTCTTATGAAATTCTTACGGCTGGAAAGACTTTTCCCTTAGTAGATATACTAAGAAAAGATGATCATCAAGTAAATTTATCAGCTACTTTTTTAACATTCTAGTTATCACAAAAATATCCCAATTACTTACATAGGAGACATTTTCATCCTCAAAGGATGGTGAGTTAGCCTTAGATATTCCTCTATACTCATGGCCCCTTCCTGTGTTGATCAGAAAAATCTCTATCTCTCTGACATTAAAAGATTAAGCAGGTAAAAGTATTTAATTGGAGAACATCAAAGGAAAAAGTTCCTGAAGACTTCATCGTTCTTTTAACACTAGACTAACAAGCCCTTTTTACCTCTCTATGTTTTAAGGAAAAAAAAATCACTTGAAATAAAGAAAGGATTTGCTTTGTATTTTTCTTGTTTGTTTTTTCAAGTATTTTAGGAAACAGAGAAGAGGATTAAACTACTCTGTGCATTTGAAATGGAGATAAAACTACCACCAACAGGGAGTTCTAAAAATTGATCCTTCTGAAGAAATTGCCTCACATCCCAAATCCTATTTTTTTTCTTTTTGAGACTGAGTCTCACTCTTGTTGCCCAGGCTGGAGGGCAATGGAATGATCTCAGCTCACTGCAACCGCCTCCCAGGTTCAAGTGATTCTCCTGCTTCAGCCTCCCGAGTAGCTGGGATTACAGGCACATGCCACCATGCCCAGCTAATTTTTGTTTGTTTGTTTGTTTGTTTTAGTAGAGACACGGTTTCTGCATGTTGACCATGTTGGTCTTGAACTCCTGACCTCAGGTGATCCACCTGCCTCGGCCTCTCAAAGTGCTGGGATTACAGGCGGAAGCCACCACGCCCGACCCCAAATCTGAATAGACCCCCACTCAGTTGTAGTTATTTTGTCAGTTACCTCTCTGCCCCAAAGACACACACACACACACACACGTACACACACACACACACCCTGCACATACAAAAAGCTTTTTTAAAACCATGATTTCTATTACATGAAAATAAACTTTTTTACTTTCTTTGAAAAAGAGTTAAACTTTTCATAAGATAAAACTTACCACACATTTTTCACAGGCGTATTTCTCCATTCAGAAACTTCTAGTCATTTCATTTGTTAATTAGAAAAAAAAGTATGATATAAAGTATGGTGTAATAGTATCATAGTGCTGGGTCCTAAAAAACTTGCTTTGGGATACCGCTTTTTGTGTTATTTTTTCTGTTATTTACACTGAGCTTTGTAAAACTGAAATACTAACCCTGTTTTATTGACCTAAATTTTTTTACCTTTAAAATCATGATTTTTTTTTTCAAAAGCAGCAGATTAAAACTTTTTAATTTTGAAATAACTATAGGCTCACAGAAGGTTGCAAAAATAGTACATAGAGACTTGCATACTCTTCACTTAGCTTCTGTTAATGCGAACAAAAGAAGTGGAGTTTAGCATTTGTTACCCACCACTTTATTGCTCTAGTAATTTGCTCCTCCGTTTCCTGACTTTTATGTAAGTTATAAATACAGTACCTCAGGACTTATGTGGGACTGCTACAGAGTAATAAGAAATATTTTTAAGGGATCTAATTAAAATATGTCCTCCAGTTCTTCCAAATATAACTCTAATTAAAGCCTATGCAAGTTATAGACACACAGACTTTTAGATGTATGAGGCACTTTAAAAAGTGTAGCTATTTTATCCTGAAAAGTAGCTTCTACATCAATGTACTTACTTATCACAGAAGAAGAGAAATTGTTTCCAGCTGGCTTTGGCTAAGTAACTCTAACATAGAGACCTCTGTGGCTTGAGAAGGGGCTTTGTGAGGTTGATTCTCTGTGAGATGGATTCTATTCAATACAGAATTGTGGAGGGCGATGCTTAAGACAGAAAAAATAATATGGACTGGAATAAAATAGTGAGTAACCATGCATGTTTGCATCCAAACTCCCCCTACAAAAAAATAACCAGCAGTTACCAGGAAAAACGTGATTCAGTGATGTGATTAAATGCAGAAATTTATTTACAAAAAAAGGGTAAAAAAGGAAACACAAAACATAACTAGTCTTGGCTGGTGAGATTTGGCAGGGCAACCCGCATCATTGTTCCAGCATTGGAACATTGTTCCACCTTCTTAATCCAAAAGCATTCTAGCGTGTTGGCTCCCAGCTCAGGCCCTGACCGTGGACTGATCCGACCTGCCCTGAGGTCACCTTCCCTGCTCATCAGCTGTGAGGACCTGGGCAAGTCACTTCACCTCTCTAGGCTTCATTGTTCCCTCCTGGAAAATGGGACCCGGCACCAGGACTCAGGCACAGGTTTGCAGTGAGCATTTGGTAGCCGAGTGAAAGGCATGCTTAGCGTCATCCCCGATATGCTAAGCCCCTAGTATGTGTGGCTGTTGGAATCATCTGCTTCACCATCTTTTAAAGCAATGTTGCTTCTAATCTGCATTTTGGTCCTAAAGGGCCCTTGACTTTCAAGAGGATTTTTGTTGGCATGGATTTGTTTAAATGAATGTAATGCAACAGTAAGTGTATTTACCTTTCAAAATGTTTAACATGAAAACGAATACATATATGCTGGAGGGAGATAAATAGGAAAAGGGCACCGTGGTTTCAAGCCCGGACCCAGAAGGGCGCTCCATCTGGTTTGGAACAGTCACTTCCGTATGGCTGCAAGGTCCTTCCCTGTGAATGACAGACCACGGCTCATGCTCCTTTGTCTTTCTCCTTGCTCAGAAGCAGGGCTCATCTCTGCTCTCGTTGAGCTTTGAAAGGAGTTGCCATTGGGGGTAATGATTGATGCCCTGGGCATTTAAAATCTACTGAATTATCGACATTACCATAAAATCTGAGACAATAACTGTGTTGTTTGTGTTTTTCACAGTCTCAACTTTAGTAACAGTTCAATCACTTTCCTCAGTCCCAAATGTCGTGAATATTATTTCTGCTTGGGAATAGTTGTGGAAGCTCTCTTCATCATCACAATCAAGAAACATTTTGAAACTTAACTTTTGAAAAAAAAATCAGATATGTAAAAAAGTCGAGTGAATAGTATAATGACTCCCATATGTCTATCACGCTGACTCAAATTTTTTTCAAAATTTTGAATAATGACTTCAACATTTTATTACATTTGATCCATATATCCAATAAAAAATGATCAGATATTTTTTAGTTATTATTTTTTCTACTAATGACTTTATTGACATATTATTGCCAAATAAAAATTGTATGTATTTAAGGTATACAACTCAATATTTTGAGATATATGTTCTGTAGCCATTGTGAAATGATCACCATAATCAAATTAATTAATACATCTATTACTTCACGTAATTAACTTTTTCTTTGGTATGGTGAGAAGACTTAAAATCTATCTCTTAGCAGTTTTCAACTATACGATACAGTATTGTTAACTACAATCATGGTGTTGTACATAGATCCCAGTAATTATTTTTAACTGGCACAAAATAATTGTACATATTTATGGGGTACAGTGTGATATTTTGATACATGGGTATAATATTTTATGATCAAATAAGGGTAATTAGTAAATCCATAGCCTCAAACATTTATCATTTTTATGTTGAGAGTATTCCAAATATTCTCTTCTAGCTAGTTGAATATATACAACAAATTGCTCACTCTAGTCACACTATAGTGCTAGAGAACATTATAGCTTAATCCTCGTACCTGGCTTCAACGTTGTATCTGTTAGCCAACCTCTCACTCTCCCCCTCTTTCTCCCACCCTTTCCTGCTTCTATCACCATCCTACTCTCTGCCTCTATGAAAGCAACCTTTAAATATACTTTTTAAATAGGGTACTTTGAAGCAAATAACAGATATTATGTCATCCTAGTCCTGCATACATCAACATACATTTACAAAAATTGGACATCTTCTTACATAACCATAATATATGTATTAAATTAATAAAGTCAACAATAATTTCTTGTTACCCATTCCATAATTACTTTTTTTTTTTTAGATTTCTAATATTATGCTATTTTAACACTGGTTTATTTGAATCAGGATCCAAACAAATCTACTATAGTAATGAAGTATATTTTAAATGAAAGAAGGATCTGAACACAAACAGGATGTTAACAGAAAATTATGAACACACACGTAGGTTAGGAATTTCTGTTACATCACTTTACAATAGAAACTGCAATACTCAAACTGTATTATGAAACTCACAAACTCAGAAACTCAAACTGTAATATGAAACTCAGCCAGGAGGGGGAGCAGAGCACTAAATAGCTTTCTTTTCACCACATCCAACACCTTGGCGTTCACTAAATTTGGGAAAAAGATAAAATATCTGTTGCCGGGGCACAGCTCTGGAAAATGTAATAATATAATTCCTGTTGATCAAAATTTGAAAAGAAAATGAGAGTTCTAAAATGGGAAAAAAAACCATAATTGATACTAATTAGCAAGAAAACTGTTTAGAGTATTCTTAATTTGTTGGTCATTAGGCAAAGTCCAAAAGAAACAACGCTAAAACAAGGTAAGTTGACCACATACTGTCCAATCATGTGATATATCATAAACCATGTTGTACTTTAGTAATTGTCAAGTGTTTACAAGTCACAGATAATATGTACCCTTCTCTCATCACTCAAAATGGTGCCATGCACATTAAACAAAGCAAACAGAAGTCACTCTTTAGTGTAACTACGCATAACAACACTGAAGTGAGCTATAGTTGCATTCATTCATTCATTCAAAAGATATTTGTAAAATGCCCAGGCATTTCACTGGGCATTGCAGGAAACCTAAAAGATAAATATGAATAGTTTTCCTTAAGTTATACTTAAGAATTTCAAGTAGGGGGAGAAGTGCTGTTTCACATTTTGATATTGATATGCTGAGTCATGCAGTGCTGCTGAACTCATGCCAAATTTTCACTTTTGAGAAAAGTTGAAAAATTGGGAAATGTATATTTTCTTATAAATGGAAGTGGTTGGAATTTATGCAGCTCTTTAAAAATATATATTACCCTGAAAATATACCCTATGAAGGTTAACAAATTGGTCAATGCAAGAAGTAATGCATAAAGAAATTATTGAAATAAGTATGCAAACAAAAATGAAAATGCTTATTATATAAAGAACTTTTAATGATCGGATGCATATCAACATCCAGTGCATTTTGGGAAATATAATCTTCATTAGGGCAGTGCAAAACTTCAAACTGTTAATTAAAATAATAACTTCATGTTGTGACATATAGATAAAAACTAAATTTCAGATACAGGCATATCTTGTTTTATTGCGCATTGCCTTATTGTGCTTTGCAGATATTGTATCTTTTGCAAATCGGAGTTGTGTGTAACCCTGAATTAGCAAATGTATCAGTGCCATTTTTTCAACAGCATAAACTCACTTTGTGTCTCTCTGTCACACTTTGGTCATTGTTGTGATATTTCAAAGTTTTTCACAATTATTATGTCTGTTAAGATGATCTGTGATCTTTGATGTTACTATTGTAGTTATTTTGGGGTGCCATGAACCACACTCATAGAAGGCAGCGAACGTATTTGATCGATGTGTGTGTTCTGACTGCTCCACCGACAGGCCATTCACCCATCTCTTCCCTTGTCTCTGGGCCTCTCTATTCCCTGAGACATAACAATATTAAAATAAACAAATCAATAACCCTACAATGGCCTCTATATGTTCGAGTGAAAGGAAGAGTCACACATCTCTCATTTTAAATCAAAAGCTAGAAATGATTAAGCTTAGTGAGGAAGTCATGCTGAAAGCTAAGATAAGCCAAAAGCTAGCTCTCTTGTGCAAAACTTAGCCAAGTTGTGAATACAAAGGAAAATGTTTTGAAGGAAATTAAATAATACTCCAATAAACACAGGAATGATAAGAAAGGGAAACAGCCTTGTTGCTGATATAGAGAAAAGTGTTAGTGCTCTGGATAGAAGATCAAACTAACCACAACATTCCCTTAAGCCACAGCCTAATCCAGAGTGAGGTCCTAGTTCTCTTCAATTCTACGAAGGCAGAGAGAAGTGATGAAGTTGCAGAAGAAAAGTTTGAAGCTAGCAGAGATTGGTTGTGAGATTAAAAAACGAAGCCATCTCAGTAACATAAAAGTGCAAGGTTTGAAGCAGCAAGTGCTGATGTAGAAGCTGCAGCAAGTTATCCAGAAAATAAGAGAACTGATAAAGGAGAATACACTAAACAGATTTTTTGACATAGACAGAAGACCTTTACATTGGACAAAAATGGCACCTGAGACTTGCATAGCTAGAGATAAGTCAGTGTCTGGTTTCAAAGCTTCAAAGTACAGGCTGACTCTCTTTGTTAGGGGCTAGTGCAGCTGGTAACTTTATGGTGAAGCCAGTGCCAATTAACCATTCAGAAAATCCTCCTGCTCATAAGAAATATGCTAAATCTACTCTGCATGTGCCCTATAAAATACAACAATAAAGCCAGGATGACAGTGCATCTGTCTACAGTATGGCTTACTGAATAGGTTAAGCCCACTATTGAGACCTACTGATCAGGAAAAAAAAAAAAAAAGAAAAATTCTTGTAAAATGTTACTGCTCATTGACAGTGCACCTGGCCACCTAAAATCTCTGGTGAAGATATGCAAGGAGATTAATGTTGTTTTCATGTCAGCTAACACAATATTCATTCTGTAACCCATGGATCAAGGAGTAATTTTGACTTTCTAGCCTCATTATTTAAGAAATACATTTTGAAAGGCTATAGCTGCCAGACATACTGATTCATCTGATGAACTGGGGCAAAGTAAATTGAAAACTTTCTAGACAAAATCTAAATGTCATTAAAAACATTCATGATTCATGGGAGGAAGTCAAAACATCAACATTAACAGGAATTGGACGAAGTTGATCCAACTATCATGGTTAACTTTGAGTTCAAAACATTTACTATTTGGAAGTCACTGTGGATATGGTGGAAACAGCAAGGGAACTAGAATTAGAAGTGGAGCCTGAAGATGTGACTCAGTTTTTATGAACTCATGATAAAATCTGAATGGATAAGGAGTTGCTTCTTATGATGAGCAGAGTGTGGTTTCTTGAGATGGAGGCTACTCCTACTGTAGATGCTGTGAACATTGTTGAAATGACAATAAAGGACTTCGAACAGAACTTAGTTGATAAAGCAGTGGCAGGAAATGAGATAATTAACTCTAGTTTTTATTAAATTCCTACTGTGGGTAAAATAGTAACAAACAGAATTTCATGCTACAGAGAAATCTCTCCTGAAAGGAAGAGTCTATCAGTGCAACAAAGTTCACTGTTGTCTTATCTTAAGAAATTGCAACAGCCTCCCCAGCCTTCAGCCACCGCCACCCTCGTCGGTCAGCAGTCATCAACAATGAGGATAGACTCTCCACCAGCAAAATACTATGACTTGTGAAGCCTCATATGATCATTAGCATTTTTTAACACTAAAGTATTTTTAATTAAGATAGGTACATTGTTTTTGTAGACATAATGCTGTTGGACACTTACTATACTGTAGTGTAAACACAACTTTTATATGCACTCAGAAGCCAAAAAATGTATGTGACGCTTTATTGTGATATTTGCTTAACTGCTGTTGTCTGCAACTTAACTTGCCATATCTCTAAGGTATGCCTGTATTTTCATAATTCCAAAACAGATCAATTATTTTAAGATTTTGAAATCTCTTTGATCATACATTAAATATTAATTAAACATTTGCTTCATTGTTTTCAGAACTAATCAAACTATTCTGAAAGTTAACAGAAAAAAATTTAGAGAAAGTAGTTTTAAATGACAATATTGCTTTTATCTTATCAGCCTGCTAGCTTCTGTACTTCTCACGAAAAAAAAAAAAAAGCATGTTCATCAAAATCCTAATGGTCGTTGAAACACAGATTTGGCAAAATAGAAAAAAAAAAAAAATTCTTTTGAGAAATTTCTCTACGTTTCTTAGATTTTGTTAAAAGTTGGACTAACTTAATTCTGTTTTTCTAAACTCAAACAGTGAAACCTGGCAAATTTCCTAGATTGACTGGCATTTGAAAGTCTATAACCTTTTTTGTTAACATCATATTTTGAGAACATGCAGCAATACAAGTTGTTTTGAAACAATTGTGTTGTAACTGAAGGAGACAGGAGTATTAAACCAAGACAGTTTTCGAAATGGCATATAATTTAAGGATTTGGGGTAGAGCATTATTATTATGCAAGTCAAAATCTGTAATCCCTTAAAGAGTAACATAAATACTGTGAATGCCTGTAGTTTACGTTGTTTCACTTACTAATAGCTCATTATGACCTATGTTAAACCTAGTTAGTTAGATGACCAGAAGAGACTTTGATTCTATCCTGTTATGTTCAAGGAAATCAGAGTAATTAGCACTAGAACTCTACACAGAGAACATAGTGTTACTGGAATATATTGTTCCCTCCAAAATAATTACTGGTATCCATTATGAAAATTGAAGGCATTCCATAATGTCCACCGTACTCTCCAAGGGAACAAAAGTTTGCTTTTGTTTAGTATTATGCCCTTGTGGCTAGAACAGTATCTGATGCCTAGCAGGTGCTATAGAAACATTTCTTGAAATGAATAAATTATAGCATAAATACGTAAGATGCTAGAGTTGAGATGAAGAGAATTCAGGCATGTTGAAATATCATTTGTTGGCAAAACTGCCAGGATTGTTGATAGATATTTGGAGGAGAGAGATACATGAAAAAGAAAAGAAGAATATTCCTAATATATGATTTTTTTGACTAGGTAGATAGGAACATTTACGGAAATGGAAATATATTTCAATAGAGTTTAAAATGTTTGGTTAAATAAAGAAGAGTGGTATTCAGGTGAAAATAATAATTATGAAATTAAATACGTCATTTGGGGGTCCCAAGACAAGGTTTTGATTGACATCATGAATTCTCAAGAGTTTGATGCTATAGTTTAATGCGTCAAACAATAATTTGGTGGAGCTGCTAAGAGTGAGTGCGTAAAAAGAGAAAGAGAGAGAACCTTCCCTTCATGAGAGCTCTCAGTTCAACTACGTTTATGAGCACTTCAGTGTAGTCAATCTGATAAAGGACACCTCAGAAAGTAACCAGGAAAAAGAAATTCCAGACCAACTCCAACATCCTGCCTCTGTAACAGTTTGCCACAGGAGTCCAAAATCTAGGAGATAGTGACAAGTTAGATAAGGGTATTCATCACAAAGCCTTCCAACTGAATCAAAATAAATTTAAATGCATCATCAACAAAGCAGGAGAACAGAGTTAATTACTCGAGAAGGTTTGAGGTTAACTGAAGGCACTAAGGTAGAAACAGAACAGCTTCCAGACATGTCTAGGAGTCTACCATAGTAAAGCTTTGTTCCTAAGGAGGCCTTTGCATCCAAAATTCTTCCTGCAAAACAAGAAGTTTTATGATATTGTCTGTCCTATGTTCTATAGAATCAAATGCCTGGGAGGCATGACTTCTATTAAACACTTGGAAAATATGAATCAAAATCACAACAGGAGCCAGATAAACTTAAGCCTCAGTTTCCACATTTGTAAATTAGGGCTCATTTCTCTGACCTTGCACAATTCTTTGGGGTTTAGAATGTGTGAAATAATTAGCATAGTACGAAGTACTTAATAGGATCTCAGAAAATGTGATTCTAATCATGAGTATCTCCATTCAGGCTTTTAGTGTGCATGTCACATCATAATTGTCCTCAAGAATAAAACATGATTACTCTATAAAGAGGACATGATAACTTACATTGTTCTTGAAACTCCAGGTAGTTTTCCCACTGATTATGCCTAAATGAAAGTCAAAGATAATCTTGAAGCCTCCCCTCTAATGTGAAAATTTTGGAAACTAGATTTCTGCAATTTTTCTAGAAAAGTATTTTTTTCATTTTTTAAAAAGTTTCAATGGCATCTGGTATTGGATCTCCACATTTGATTCTGGTCTTCTGAGTATATAAAAAAAGAAAACATAAATGACCCTGCTTAGAATATGCTAGTACCTGTGAGATCGCTATAAAGCTAAGGAGTCTAGAGATGGAATTTAGAGTGCGGATATTCTTTATTTAGGCAACAAGAAGAGACCCTTGAACTTTCTCCATTAGGATTATTTCACTGAAGTCATCTGTGGATATTCATAAGATTCATGGACTCGAATGGGGAAAATAATGACACGTTTATGTTCAATCACCTTTAACTAACAGGTGGCTTTCCTTTCAATTATATAGACAACAAACCACAGAAGAATGGACAGTATCTTTGTGTCTTACCAAGGAAAATTACAAATATTTTCATACTATGTTACAGGCATTTTGAAATAATGTTTACACTCACCACTACTCTGAAATTAAGGTGTCATTTCCAGGCTATGTATTTAGATGAAAACACCACAGCCTCAGCATTTATTGGTCAATCTGTAACAATTTTTACTTTGAGAGTAAAAGAAAATAATGCCTACTTGATAGACATGCTCTGTCTACAGGGAAAGATTCTGTGCTTGAGTGTGAACTATTGTAGCTCTCAGGTAGTGTCACACACACAGGAAATACTTCTTGGACTGCATGCTCTGCCAGCACTGACCACCAAGCACTTCCAGGTCAAGCTGGTCCCCTGCTCTCACATCCCCAAAACGCCTCCCTTCAGGGTAGGTGTCTCAGCTTGAAATCACCATTACTGTGACTGGTGGTCCCTCACTCCTACTGAATTACCAAAGCCCTACAGGGTGGATATAATGTAGAATTTTCATTTATATTGCATCTCAAAATATAGTGCAGTACCAGAATTAGAAACAAAAATGCAATTTAAAATGATAAATACATTTGGTAAACTAGATAATAATTCATTACCCTCCTCCTTCAACCACCCAGAAAAAAGAAAGAAAAAACCCAGGTAACATATATGTGTGTGTGTGTGTGTATATATATATGTGTATATATATATAATATTATAAGATATACTATACTTACATATTATATTTATAATATATAATAGATAATCTTATATGTTATAATATATTATGTATTATACTGTGATAAGAATTCTTTTCTAAAATGCAAAAAACTACCTACTCTGACATTTTATATGTATAATATAATATATAATATATGATATTTTAGTATTATATTACATATTATATATATTTACATATAATATATCATATATATATATAAAATGTCAGGGTAAGTAGTTTTTCTCATATTGAAAAATAAATAATGAGGAATTCTTATCACAGTATCAAAACACAGAGCATCCAAATCAGTGTTTTTCACCTACTTGTAACCAAGAACACCTTTGTGATTAACATGAAAATCAAAGGCTGTCTTCTCCAGTTGATAGTCATTGATCTGCAGAAATTACAGTCTCTCCTTCAAGTATCTCTATTAGCCAAGAAGATTTTGAGATGGTCATTTTGTATAGAATCGGTTTCATTTTCAATTTTTCAAATAGGCATTATAAAATTGAATAAAAAACTTTATTCTATCCCTTCTCCTTACGAACTCCAAAGTGGCCAAGAAGTACTGCTCTGAATAGCACCATGAAAACACAGAAAGATGACACGTTTGTAGTGAGGAACACTTGAGAAATCTCACCAGCATTCAAAAGGCAGGTAATAATCAACAACAAGCCAGGAAAGGCATTTGCCTTCACCATACTGTAAATAGAGGTGGTACGGGGAAATGGTCGCAATAGTAGATGTACTTGCTATATTATTGGGTTATTATGTAAGGATGTGGCTTGGCATCATTTAGTATAAGAAGAGAACAGATAGACTATCAGTTTAACAGGAGATGGTAAAGCACTGTTCTTCTCCAAATAAGAGTTATTTCATATACATATGTGTATTACATACAATATTATATTATGTATTGTATAATATATATAATTGCAAAATAATTCACTTTATGTACGAAAAACATTTTTAATATATGGACTTTCAAAATCTTAAAGTAGATTGTCAACACACATTTTTTAGATTTTTCTGTTTTGATATCCTGAAAAGGAAGAAAGCCAACTACTTCTGGCCTCAACAGAATTGTAACTAAAAGTTGAGATGGAGCACGTCTTTTCAAAGTCCATCAATGACTGTAAAATTTAAAAGGAACCATTTTTACTTGAAATAAACTTAAAATTTATAAAGTTTTGTCTCCAACCTTTCAGGTCTGCTATAAAAGTTGAAAAAAAAGCAAAGGAAATGGAACTTATATCTGCTATTAGCAATAGTAAAAATAGATATTCATATTTAACTAGAGCATTATGGGCTAGAAAGGAAATTGCTTCTCAAGAGGTTTTAAACATACACTTAGATTTTAAATTTCTGTGATTTCATCAGCATTTGGTATGTTATGAGGAGAAATTGATTTGTAAATAGTGGCAATGGAAGCTTTCTGGAGTTGAATACAGCCTACATTTCTCTTGTGACTTAAAAAATGCGTCTTTGTCTTTCATTTTTCTTACAAGATTTCTTCTCAATAAAATATTTCACTCTGTTCTTATTCACCAATCATCTTGCTCTTTTTTCAGGTTTCACATTAATTTTCATGATGAAGTTAACTTAATGCCTTCAACATTTTAACTAACTGGTCCTACTTATTTAGTTTTAGTAAGTGCAGTATTTATAGTAACATTAATTATGCTAATACTATTTTAAGTTTCATTTTGGGACTTAAACAGAATATTTGGAAAGAGGCTTTTTTTTTAAATCTAAAGCATTGGTTCTCTGTCATATGCACTCTACGAAAATTACAAAAATTTATTCAAATTAAAATCAAAGTTCAAATAAAAATTATATCAATTTATAAAAATATGATACCCCTTTCAATTCTTTATGATTTAATCTCAGAACAAGTCTGATGTGATTCTTGAACTTTAAGATAATTTATTTAAGGGTGTCAGTAAATACTACAAACACCTCAACTTATTAGTTTTTTGTTTTTTGTTTTACTTTTTAAATGATTTTATGTGCAAATAATGAACAGATGTTGTACCCAAAAATTCTGCTTTCTAAAAACAGATGCTTTTTAAAAGAAAAACCACATAATAACTTTTAAAAAGGACTGGGATTCCTCTGCTTCTAGATCATTGCTAGGCTGGAAAAATAAAGTTGGTTCCACCAGAAATCACAAGTTAGAATTGAATATTCTCCAAAGTGGAAATTCTAGAGTGTAATGTCACTCCAGGCAAAGATTATTCACTTCTCACCCCAACATCCACAACTCCCTATCAGAAGGGTCAAACCAGGTCAAAACAGTCTAGCATAATGAGGCTTCATCAAACAATGTCATTATGCTCTTCTAAGCTGCAAATAAACCAAAACAGGAAATACTAAAATCAAAATAATATTTGACGCTGTCATACAAATTGTTAATTCCTTGTTGTATCCTCCCTTCTACAACATTAATAAAGGGAATATTTTACTGCAAAGAAGATTTTATTTTATACATCACTAGCCATTAATTTTTGCCATTAGTTATACAAATGATGCCTAGTGCCGTTATCCAAATGACATAACCATTTTACATCCACAATTCATTTCTATAGTTATAAGTAGAATTTTTATGATTTATGTAAGTACATCTATCAGTGAAGATTTAACACTGAAATGCAACCTAACATCCATAATATCTGATGTTTTGTAGATGGCAATGTAGGAGAGACATATTTTAATCACTTTTCATTTAAGTGACCTTATGTAAAAAATAATTTTTTTTACTTTAGATTAGAACATAATCATCTGACTAAACACAATTTGATTATTTTTAAATAAACAAAACTTCATCTAATTCAAAATATGGAATCTATTCCCATAGTAGACATGTAGCAATTTCATTTTGGATGATCTTATCTCATTTCATTTACAAAAAAATATATCCTTCACATTCCTAGAATAGTCTTTGTTAGTGCAAGTGGTTTAGTGAAAGTTTAGTAAACTGGTAAATTTAATAATTTACCAGTTCCAAGTCTCCAAAGGGCATTTTCAAATGTACATAAAAGAAATGGTTACAGAGATTTTTAAGAAGCATCTTCTATCTCCACATCCTTTTGTAACTGCTGTACCATTTTCTCTTCCACCTGCTACCCTTTGCCTGCAAGAGGGGCTTGGAGAAGATGGATGTTTTGCTTGACTTCTTTGATACCTTCAACTTTCTATAGCTGTTTATTTTTCTTCCATCTGTTCATTATAAATTTAGCTTAGCTTTTTTGTTTGATCTCTTCAACTCTCTTCATTGCATCCATAGATTTATTCCATAGCTCTCGCTGGTATTTGATAGGTTTTTCAGATTCTACGTCTTTCAAATTGAAATGAATTATCCACTGTAAGATCTTTACCAGCTGCTTTCCGAAATGCTTTGGTCCACCAACTTTGCAAGGATTGCACTTCTTTTTAAAGTTTTTATGACATTAAGCTTGACAAAATCTGAACAGCTTGCAATCGTTGCAGATGAACATCATGCCGTGGCCAGGGTAGATGGGCCCTGAACAGAAATAAGACTTCTCAATAAGCATGTTGAACCTGCCTGGGTCCCCACCAACCAAATGCCAAGCTTGAGAGGAAGTCAACTTACTACTTTTAAAGAGGGTTCTAAAACACACAGTTTATATTATTTGACACCCATGAAATGGGAATTGAACAAATTTCTTTGAAATAAATAGCTATGCTTCATCATTTTCAGGTGTCTTGGGTTTATTTAAGTTTCAGGTCTCTTTATCTGGTTGGAACACCAGTTTCCTCAGGGCAGGACTCTGTGGAACTCATTCACCCATGGGCCTTAAGCATCTCGGACAGTGCTTGGAACAAACAGTATCCCTACTTGCTCTTTGGCTGCCCAATATTCTGAATGGACTGAATTAAAACAAAATGAGAGAGAAGAAAAAATGCATTCCACTTTGTAGCTGCTTATTATAAGGTATGCTCTCTATATTTAATATTTAGGAATATGTTTACTAAACTTTCACTAAGCCACTTGCACTAACAAAGACTATTCTAGGAATGTGAAGGATACATTTTTTTTTTTTGTAAATGGAATGAGATAAGATCATCCAAAATGAAATTGCTACATGTCTGCTGTGGGAATAGTTTCCATATTTTGAATTAGATGAAGTTTTGTTTATTTAAAAATAATCAAATTGTGTTTAGTCAGATGATTATCTTCTAAAACCTATGTTCCTCATAATCTGCCAAAATCAATTAATAATTTAATATATCTGTATTCTAATAGTTTGAGATCTGCCATGGATTTGAATATATTCCCTTTGTAGAGAGCAAGTTTTATCACATTGAAAAGGATGACTTAGTTTTTAGGTTATCTTTTAACATTTCTGCCCCTCTGTAGCAGCAAGCATAGCGTTAAAGGCTTTCTTCTATATAATGAATAAAATGAAATCAATGCAGCCTGTATTATTAAATGTGCATTTTGTGAACATTTTGTTAAAGTAGACTTATTCCATTTTCTGCTGATGGGAATTTTTGGCCCTCAGTGCTAAAACCTTCAGCTCCGCTCTTTCGCTCCCCAGCAATAACAACATCACCTCCCTCATGAGATTATTTCTTAACACCTTTATTATTCTTCCTGAAGTCTGCTTTGCTATTAGCATAAAACCACTGAGCTAGTGGTTGAGTATCAGTTCTGTTGCTTAGTAAACGTATGACCCTTGGAAACTTAACTAACTTCTTGGGACTTAATTTCTTCCTCTGTAGAAGAGATGAAAATAATAGAGCCCACATCCAAACACTGATCCAAAGATGAGAGGAGTTCATATATGCAGTGCCTTTGGAAAAGGCCCTGGCATATGGGGATTGCTCCATGTGTATTTGTGGTTAATAGTACTTTCATTTAGTCTCCTCCGGAATAAGTATTAGTCTAAAAAACTAAATAAAGTCTTTGTCTCCTCTGAAATAAGTATTAGTCTCCTCTGGAAATGGAAAATCAGTTATTGGTATGTCTCTCATATGAAAGAGAGCAAACAGACAGTGCTTAATAAAGGCACATTGATCTTGTGATTGGTTGTTATGCATTCTCCTTCAATAGAACCACTGGAAAGATGGGAATACTTTGGAATACTCTGCTTAAGAGCAATTGGCATGCATTGTTAACTGACAAACAACAGAGGAAGAAATTGAGTACAAAGAAGTTCGTCGAGTTTCCCAGGATCATACATTTACTAAGTGAGAGAACTGAGATTCAACCATCAGCTCAGTGGTTTTATGTTAACAGCAATGCAGATTTCAAGAAGAATAAAGGTGTTCAATCGACAATACATTGTCATACATGTTTCCATGTAAAATAAACTGGGGTTTTATACTAGAGACAGAGGCCTTAGGTCTCATTTAGGTTGTTTCATTAGGACCTTCCATAGCATTTACTCAAACTACCCAATAAAAAACAATTACACAACTGCAAAAGAGTTGTATGTTTTTATTAAAATATATATCATAAATTGATTAACATCTGTCATATAGATTTATACAACACATTTAGTTTTATATTGCAAACATAAGAGGTTTTACTTTTGTCCCGAAAAAGTGGATGTAGCTGTCCAGAGTACTCATTATATCTTTCTAGACAAATATTCTCTTAAAGTAATGAGTATATTACTGTTTTAGGGTGAGAGAGAGAGAGAGAGAAAGCAATGTCAAATTTTATCATGGGACACTTTGGTGACTTTAGTAAGCCAGTAATTTTTGAAAAAGATACATGATAAAATTACTGAATTCCCAATTTGGATCCAAAGGAAATAATGTCAAAGCAAGATTTCATTGCAATGTGCACGATTATAGAATCTTTTTATCAATGTGTGCAATAAACTCATCTCACGTTATGCATCCTGTGTAATTTCATCCCATAGTCAAATTGTTGCCCCACAATTTATAAAGACTATGTTATCTTAAAATTACATATATTGCCCAAATACTTAGAGATGTGAAGAATGTAATACTTTTTATTATGAATGATTGAAAGCTGATTTAACAGAAGCCCAACATTTAGAATATTTTCAATATTAAAAATAATATATCTAATTTGTAGACTATCCAGTAACAGACAAGCCCTGTTAATTTATGCATTTGAAACAGTTTTGGAAAATAGAGTTACATATTATATGACTTTTCAAATTTCCATTAGACACAGGTAAAACTATGTATCGTTCTATGGATATATTTCATTCTTAGAATCTAGATGGTTGCTAAGGCATGTCATCTTTTTTTTTTTTTTTTAAAAAAAAAAAAAATGAGGCTGGGCACAGTGGCTCAAGCCTGTAATCCCAGAACTTTGGAATGCTGAGGTGGGTGGATCACCTGAGGTCAGGAGTTTGAGACCACCCTGGCCAACATGGTGAAATCCTACATGGTGAAACTCCATCTCTACTAAAAATGCAAAAATTAGCCAGGCATGGTGGCACATGCCTGTAATTTCAACTATTCGGAAGGCTGAGGCAGGAGAATCTCTTGAACCCGGGAAGTGGAGGTTGCAGTGAACTGAGATTGCGTCACTGCATTCCAGCCTGGGCAATAGAGCAAGACTCTATCTCCCACAAAAAATAAATAAATAAACAAATAAAATGAAGGGATTATCTGGTGGTTAGGATATGGGAGAAAGAGAAGGAGAGAGAAGCCAGGGATGACTTCAAACTTTCGGGTCTGAGAAAATGAAGAAGGGCGCTGCCATGAACTGAGGTTGAAAAGGCTGAGTGTGGAACAAGTTCAGAGGTCACATGAATGGCCCTTTGCAGGGCATGTTAAATTGAGACCCTTATAGATATACAAGCAGAAATGTCAAGTAGGCAGTTGGATACATGATTCTGGAGTTCATCAGAGATGTTTGGGCTGGAAGAACAGATTCAGGAGTTATGTAAAGTCAAGAGCCTTGATAGAATCAGCGAGGGACAAGGTTAAAAGGAAAAAAGAGGAATATGTGGGTAGGGAAACAAAGCAGTCAAACTGATAAAGAGTAACTGGAGGTACCTTAGGGAGGAGGTTTGGGGATGTGGATGACATTAGATGAAGCATTCAGAGAAGGGTGTCTGTGAAGTCGCCAGCCATGGGAACAGTGATCCAGGCACAACCCAGTGGATACAAAAAAAAAAAAAAAAGCAAAGCAGCTGGAAAAGAGCTTCCAAAGCAGCTGGAAAAGAGCTTTGTCCAAAACACTACATAACGCTCTTCTCCTTGATCTCATTAACAGCCTGATTCTTCCTCCTGTGTATTTTACCTTAGGAATGCCCTTGTTCACTCTTTTACAGTAAATGATTCCTCTTGTGACCTTTCTGTCTTTCAGAAACTTCCACCTTGTCCATGTATGAGATGCATATATAGAGATCATGGAAACATCACACAGCAAAGTATTTCTCCAGCAACTTGCTTTCAGATACAAAGCAACAATCCAATGTTAGAAATCATTTTAGAAATTGCTCGTCTCTTTACAAAGCTCTGAACTTTGACTAATTCCTCAAAGACACTTGTGTTTATATGGCTGTTTATTTATTTATTGTAACCAGGTTGTTCAATAGATCTCTTGACATCATTCTACCTGTCATGTTGTATCCTTTGACCAATGTGTCCCCAGTACTTCCCAGCTCACCCAAGCCCAGCCTCCAGTAACCTCCCATCTACTCCCTCTTTCTATGTGTCAACTTTTTTAGGTTCCACGTACAAGTGAGATCATGTGGTATCTGTGTTTCTGTACCTGGCTTATTTCATTTACCATAATTAGGATTTTATTCTTTTTTTCAGCTGAATAATATGCAAATGTATGTGTGTATACAAACATGCACACACACACACACACACACAGAGTTTCTTTACTCATTCACCTGATAGATATTTAGGTTAATTTCATACCTTAACTATGTTGAACCGTGCTGCAGCGAACATGAGGTGCAGACTACCTTTCACACAATGATTGAGTTTCCTTTGGATGTATACCCAGTAGTGGGATTGCTGGATCATGTGGTAGTTCTATTTTTAACGTTTTTCAGGAACCTCCATACAGTTTTCCATAGTGCCTATACTAATTTACATTGCAACTAAGAGTATACAAGAAATTCCCTTTCCTCCACATCTTCTCCAACACTTACCTGTTGCCTTTTTGATAATAGTTATTCTGACAGATATGAGATGATACCTCATTATGGTTTAAGTTGCACTTCCCTAATGATTAATGATGTTAAATGTTTTTTCATCTAGCTTTTGGCCATTTGTATGTCTTATTTTGAGAAGTGTCTATTCAGACCTTTTGTTTCATTTTAAATTAAGTTACTTGTTTTCTTAATATTGAGTTGTTCAGGTTCTGTACATATTTTGGATATTAACTGCTGATCAGACATATGATTTACAAATATGTTCTCTCTTTCTGTAGGTCGTCTCTTCACTCTGTTGATCATTTCCATGGCTGTGCAGAAGCTTTTAAGTTTGATGTAATCTGATGTGTCTATTTTTGCTTTTGTTGCCTCTGCTTTTGGGTTCATATTCAAATAAATTATTGCCCAGATCAACATCATGTATAGGGATACTTATTATTTCAATGTAAACTTACCAAAATCACAAAAAATGTATGTGAGAAAGTAAATATGCCACATAATGTTTCCACACAAGACTGTGCAACTTGTATAAACTGTATTACATGATGAAAATCTCACAATAGTGCTCAAAACCTCAGGTGTCTATCACAAAAGAAGACATAGTCATTAGATTGCCTTATAATTTGGATTTTCCTTGATTAAAATTTCACATTCACATTTGTATTTCCTCACCTCTGTAGAAATAGCATTAAAAGTAATTCCTCAGGCATCTGTGATTGCTACAGAAATTTTTATATAAAACCTATATATATATATATACACACACACACACACAAACATATATACGTGTATGTGTGTAAAAATAGTGTATATGTGACATAGAATTATATTTTGGATATATTAAATTGTCATACCTTTATTCTTCATTTTGTAGTCTAAGCAACTAAATAACTACCAAAGTGACAAAATAAGGGTACCTTTTCATAACTTAGAAACCAAGGAAAACGACACAATATACTAATAAAATTTTCTCCCAATTTCAACTGGAACAATTAAATGATAAATTCTCATGTAGAGAAATGCAATCATCTATAATTTCTTCATTTCAGTTCAGTTAATATGACCAATTAAGCCTGTATTTCCTATTGCACTTCTCTTTTAGGTTGACAAATAAAAAAAAATCAGAAATTCAACTAGCAGTTTTCCAAAATACAATAGTAAGGCTATTACCCTGACCTTAGCAGTTGGTACCCAATTTAGTATCTTTCTACTATGATGGTTTTCTTGTAAATTTTATCCTTGGCCACATCTAAAAAAACAAGTTTTTAGTTAACATTTATTTTTTTCTAAAGAAATTCAGTCTCTAGAAAGAAATAAACCTGGCAGAAATAGAATTTCTACTTTTCACCCTTATGCTAGGCTCTAGAAATACTGAGGAAATCATCAGCTTTCAGGACTGTTCTTGAAAGTGATAACTTGCATTCACTTGAGCCACATCTCCCCTTCCCAGCACACCTGAACCCCAGGTCCCATTGTTGATCTCCCTCTTCAAATCAGCTCTGTTATCTTCCTGAAACTGGAGAGGGAGAGGCTTACTCCTACTTTCAAACCAAAAACAGATTTAGACCTGAAAGGATTTAAAAATAACTTAAAAATAAAGTCCCAAAGCTGGCTTTTCTAGGTTCAATCACACAACATTCAAAACAATTGTGTTCTCACGTGTCCCAGATGCTTTATTTTTTTTAAGGAATATGCAATTCACTCTCATTCCAGCAAACATCTCATTTATATGATCAATATGTCCAGGATTTACTAAAACTTCATAAATGACTCTCTGATATTTGAAAGGGCAAGATTAGAGTGGCTTCATATTTCAAACACATACGTCAAAGAGTTGCATAACACATATGCACAAATTAAACTTATTACAGATGGGAAAATCTTCTTTTTTTTCCTGCCAAAGGAACATGTACTTCCTTCATGAAGAATTTCCTAAACAAATTTCACCAGTTTAATTGCCTATAGAAATTTATTTTAAAAAAATTTTATTTAAACCATATAAGTCCCAAGGTAGTCTCTGAATGTCAACTTTAAAGCTAACATTTTTGTCACTAGTTCCTCTTTGCTATGTCAGAAAAGAAAACAATTCACAGCCATTGTATTTTTCCAATTTTTCTCAAGGTTAGAGACTGTCTCAACCTCATAGGCTCAGAAGAATGCCTTTATTTTCCCATGAAAAGATAATCCTGAAGTAATATTTGCAGCAAGAGGCCATTAGGCAAGTGTTGACCCTTTATGGCTAGTCCAATTTCCTCTCTTTGTGAGATATTAGGAATTAAATTCAGATTTCTGTGTATTTATTTTCTTTCCTCAACTCTGTTCATGGGTGCCATTTTTAGGTATCTCTTGCCACTTGAGAAATCAATAAGCAAAAGAGAGATTTGTAAGAGGCCTTAAAGGGAGAGAAAGAGGATTTTTCTCTTAGGCCCCGTTACAGAATCAGTTGTTATTTTTTGGTCTGCAATAAATTTTTCCCATATCTGTATGGGCATTCCGCCCACGAGTTTCAGTTCTCTTATTGCTTTTCTAAATGTCTTGGGAGGTCACTAGAAAATTATTACAGTTCATTATTATCCAGAAACTCCAACTTCTAACATAAAGTAGTAGTTATTTTTAACTTAATCACAGACTAACATAGTTTTGGATATTGGAAGAAATAATACTAAAATTGTATACTCAAAAAAAAAAAAAAAAGAAAGAGCGAGAGAGCCTGAATATGTCTTGAGTTTGAGAATTTTTCAATCTTGCTTTATTCTCAGGGATAATTTTCAAACCTGAAATTAAATAGATCAGCTGACATGGAATAAGCTTCTATGGAGGTTCATTATAAAACTCATGTAGAGTCTAATCATTCTTCCTAATACTCATTTTTCCACCCACTAAATCATTACCTTCATTAACAGTGATTAAAACTAAGCCACAAAGCTGGCAGAGTTGGATGGATTCTCACGTCCTTCTAATGACTATAGTCTAAAGCACCCCACTGGGAAAGTGAGCGCTTCCTGGAGCCCGTGGACACAGAGGAAAGAGGCAGCATAAGATGACTCACACTGCGTGTTGATGTGAAATGGAGACAAGTTTTCAATTCTAGTATGGCAGGGGGGGTGCGGTTTCCAAATTTGTTTGTTTAAAAAATGCAACGCCTAGCCTATGTTTATTTATAGAGCCTAAATTCAGGTGTAAAAAATCAGCTGATATAGTCTGGTACATTAGAACACACCATATAGTAGATAAAAATGTCAATAATTGCTCATGTCTTTGACTGGAGTAATATCTTGTATGTAGCTGCAAAATTAATTACCACTTTATTCAATAAATCATTGGCGAATCTTGACTACAGTGACAATAATGACTTCTAAAACTTTTAAATAAATTATGGGGAAATATCTACCTGTCCTGTAATGTAATATCACCTATAGTTTAAGGAAGGTAGATACAGAGAGATTATTTTCAGAAACCACATTACTAATGATAGAACACGGGAATTATTTTGTCATGAAAATAATTGCAAATCAACTTTCAACCTTTAAAGTTTTATAAACATCATAAAAGACATGATAGAAAAATTTGCTTCCTTAGTAAGTATTTCTTTAAATAGATAAATGAGCTGTTCCGAATGACCTCTTTATTTGAGAAAACTGATTTCATGTGGCTGTTATCCAATAGTCATCAGTGAATTTACAACTAGGGATAATAATTGGGATTAAGAGAAGTCTCAAAAATAAACACCTCCAAGGAGCAGAAAAAAAAAAAAAAAAAAAAAAAACCAAGAAGAAACAGGAATAAGGTAACTAAAAGAAATTTAAGAAAATTTTTATAATTGCATATGTGTTTACTTTATCTTCAAATATCTGAGTAGTTATAAAGGATTCAAAATAACATGACTATTAGGAAAAAACATGTGGCATGATATTTAAGATAGAAGTTTTTTTTCTTCTTGTCCTTTGTATCTTGCCCCTAAAAAGTAATTTCTAGAAGTTATATGTCAGTAAGAGTGAGCAACTTCCCTGAGCTGTTATCATACAATGTCCGTCATCATAGTCCTGGTCTGCTGAATGATTAGGCTGGGAAAACAGATGGGAAAGAAAATCCTAGCATGTGTTTTCTCTTTTAAATGAAATACTAATTTGGAAATATTACTGCTTGACCCAATTGATGCCATAGCTGTAGGGATTAAAAAGAAGTTTGTCAAGGGAGGTAGAATTTACGACTGTCTGCTCATTTGCCAATTCCATTATACTAATTTAAAGAAAAGAAAAAATCTGTATCTCCCTGGGATTTGTGTTCAAACAAACTGCAAATAAAATAGTTGCTTTGGTTCACCATAGTTAGAACGTTTGCTTAGCTTTTAAATTGTAGTCTTGTAGACCAAAAAAAAAAAAAAAAGGTAAAGCTGAAAAGAGATAGAGAAAGAAACAGGAGTAGAGAAGAGAGAGAAAAAATAAGAGAAGTTACTGATGATTAACCTTCATCTTTAATCAAGCTAGAGAAGGAAAGGCTTAAGAGAAGAAGGGGGCATGCACAGCTTCCAAGACTCGGAGGAGGGCAGTTAGGGGGCCATTTTTAAACAATAGCTTTTGCAATCATCTGGTGGTCACAATGTGGTAATAGTTGTAGAGCAGATGATTTGTGGAGGAAGGAAATGGGACGAGGGGTGGATGGTGAATTTCAAATGGTGCGAGACACATAGGGGCTGGGGTGAGGCGTGACAGAAAGGAGAGAACTTCCAATAAAGAAAGGAGAGGGGAGAACCATGAGGTCCATACATGGAAAATGAACCAGTGAGGAGACAGAGACAGAGCTTAATGATGTTAGGAAATAATCAGAGAAAATAACTATTCCAAAATGGCGGGATCCTTATTCTAGGCATAAGTAGATGTTGAGAAGTCATGTCCTTTGAAGGGAAAGATTAGATTTAAGGGATGTATATTTGTTGCCTAGAAGAAAAACACCTAAGTCCAAATCCATAGTGTTTTTCTGATAGAATAAGTGTTTCTTAGAAGACTTTATTCTTTCTCTCGGCAGTGGGGAAGGAATTTTGGGTTAAGTTAGAGAGATGATGACCCATGAAGCCTATTCTTGGAATTATAAAGTCCGGGATTTTGGAGATGTTATTTGATTTAAAAAGCAGGATGGACTTAGGAGACATGAAAGAAAGAAAAAATGATACCACTGTGTGGTCAGAAAAGCAGTTCGAAGCTAAGAACACTCTCTTAAAATGAAATAATTTTTTAAAATCTAGGAAACCAACATTAGTTTAAAGATAAAATTTAAAATACATGAGAAATGACTGAGGAAGGTGAAGGTATAATGGTAAGATGCCAGGGGAAGTACATATACTTTAATAATTTTATAGTAACTCTCAAGAAACTGATGACAGCTCACGTTGGTTGCCTGTAGGTCATGGAATCGGTAATGATTACGTTCTTTTCATCAGAAATGCTCTGATTGTGTGAAGTGATTTGGTTTAATAAAATGGCCATGGGAAAGAACCCTGAAAGGATGGAATAAATCTCCCAATTTTAAAGAGCAAAATATCTATGACCACCTACAGAGACAAATCATGAAGGATGTAGAATGGATGAAAGTGAATAGGGGATAAAAATCAAAACCTTGAGAAAAGCTCCTCAAGAGAATGTAAAGTAAGTCATAATAAGGAGAGAATGACAGGTGCGAATGTGGTCTATGCCTCCCCATCCAGTGCTCACCTTGCAAGAAATGAGCAGTGATGGAAGGGTAAGGAGGGGAGCCTCTGCAAGGACCATTTCAGGATTAAGAGAGAAAGAGTGTGAAAACAGGCACTAATGGTGAAGACCAAGCAAAAGATAAAGAAGCATTGTTTCCTGCCAGATGTCACTGCTAAAGGAGAGTGAATAGCATGATAAATAGCTGAGAAAGGGAAGATCTCTGAACAGTAACAGTGAGGCTTTGAGGACAGTTCTGCTCCTGATACAATTCAAAGAGCCGAGATTTTTCAAACAGAAAGATGCAGGCTCACATTCTAAATCTGTGCTTCTTAGTGGCTGAAAATTGAGCAATGCCCTTCACTTTTCTCAATTTTAATTTTGATACTGGTAAAATGGAGATCCCTGTAGCTACACAAAAATATTCCTGCTAAATACCCGCCTTCCAGGTGTTTGCAAAGATTCATTTCATGAACATATGTGTAATGCACTGTGTTTCAGTCACTGTCTTATGTGCTGAGGTTATAAAAATGAATATGACAAAATGTGTGCTTTTGTAGAATTTAAGATCTGGAACTGGAGACAAGCAGACAGTGTTTAAGATGGAAGTAGTGGTAAATGCTGTTAAGCAAAGAACAAAAGGAAAAGGAAAGATGATGAATGATGCTGTCTCATCCAGGTCTGTTGGAATTGATTTTAAGTAAAATGTGGTTAAAAAAAATCTGTGTTTGTATGTATGTATATTTTTAGATACAAAACAGATGAGGAGGTTTCAGGCACAATACACAGCATTGTACCAGAGGGGGCTAGAAAATGGTAGCCTTAACTAAAGAAAAGCTTTAGAACAAACTAAATAAAATATAAGTTGGTTGTTGTTGTTGTTGTTGATGATGATGTTTTTTGAGGCAGAGTCTCACGCTGTCGCCAGGCTGGAGTGCAATGGCTTCATCTTGGCTCACTGCTACCTCCGCCTTTCCAATTCAAGCAATTCTCCTGCCTCAGCCTCCTGAGTAGCTGGGATTACAGGCACCCACCACCACACCTGGCTAATTTTTGTATTTTTAGTAGAGACAGGGTTTCACCATGTTGGCCAGGATGGTCTTGATCTCTTCATCCGCCCGCCTAGGCCTCCCAAAGTACTGGAATTACAGGTGTGAACCACTGCACCCAGCCAGAAAATGTAAGTATTTTTTTAAAAAAGAAAAATAATTTCATCAGATAAATCATTTTTATTATTTTAAAGGTCATTCCAGATCAGTGGTGGGAGAAATACACTGATGTGCTCGTAGATCATGACATGGTATTGGGACCAAGTGTGAGAGGAAATTGAGTAGTCATGGTTGTGGGGGCTGGGTGGGCAGGGCTGAGACCAACATGCTAGAGGGACCTTTCTATTGACTTGCGCAGCTCTGGACATTCTCATGAAGGTAAGCACATTAAATGTAAGTCAGGTGAGGGAAAAGATGAGCCTGCTGTGTTATTTCAAGCCACGTGGGTTAAATCACATGAAATGAATGATTACAGGCTACAAGAAAATGGAATGAGAATGTAAAATATTAGAGTAGAACTTGAGGGTTGGGTTTTTGAGTCACGCCTAAGTTTGAGCTGATTCCACCGTCCTAAGAGACCTTAGGAAACCTCCCTAAGACGATTTTTCCACCAGTGAAATATGAATAGAATGGCTACTCAAAGGAGTTCTGATGAAAATATAGACTTCCCAAAACTTTCAATGACAGTTGGGGGAAGAAAGCTGTCTTTTATTGTCCCTGTATGTTGAGGGACAGGTTGAGACCCCCAGTAGATTCTCACCTATGGAAAGGTGAGTGGAGCTGTTGGTAATGGTGATGATCATCTGAGAAGCAGAAGGATCAGTGAGCATGATATGAGGAAACATGCCCATGAGCAATGGGCTCTGTTTGGCCAATATTACCAGGTAGCCACAGTGACTTAAAAGAATATGTTTTATTTCTTAATTTTTCTACTGTACAGTGTGGACTGTCCATGACTGATGTGATGTTCTTTGAAGTTCTTAGAGAACTATGTTTCCAGCTTTGTTTTGTCATTTCTACTTTCTTATTTCTTTATTTTTTTAATTATACTTTAAGTTTAGGGTACATGTGCAAATGTGGCACATATACACCATGGAATACTATGCAGCCATAAAAAATGATGAGTTCATGTCCTTTGTAGGGACATGGATGAAGCTGGAAACCATCATTCTCAGCAAACTATCGCAAGGACAAAAAACCAAACACAGCATGTTCTCACTCATAGGTGGGAATTGAACAATGAGAACACATGGACACAGGAAGAGGAACATCACACACCGGAGTCCACTTTCTTATTTCTACCTTTCATCAGGCATCACATTTTCTAGATCAGAAGCCAGAGGAAGAGTGGGAGGTAAAATGGAACTGTGTCACTTAGTTTTCTGTCTTGAAATTTCCCAGAAACTCCATTTCTCTGCTTAAACTACACCTCATTGCATAGCCCTAGTTGCAAGGGAGACCAGCAAATGTGTTCTTTACTAGGATGCGTGGCCATCAGGAATGAGGCCAGTGTTCTGCTACCAAGAAAGATGGATAAATGAATAGTCACCCACAAGAAGGGTCAGCCATGGAGTTTCATCAAATGACCTGAAGATGATCAATTGGAGAACAAGGTAACAAAAAGTTTTGACAAAGAAAGGATGACAATACCAAAAGGTGGGAACTAAGAGGAAAGATAGACAAATACTTGAAGGGTGGAGCTTGGCTGTTATCAGGCTGGCCACACGTGTGCTTCTGAGAGTTGTCTGGACTCCTCCCATGACAATCTGAACACCCTAAAAT
The DNA here is from genome assembly GCF_028885625.2 of Pongo pygmaeus. Lineage (NCBI taxonomy): Eukaryota > Metazoa > Chordata > Mammalia > Primates > Hominidae > Pongo > Pongo pygmaeus. Next base: position 5,093,597 of record NC_072380.2, read on the forward strand.
GGATATTTGGTCACCTTTAAATGAAAAGAGAAGGAAAACTTAGAATCATTCACATTATAGGTCAAATGTGGTCAATAAAGTTGTGTATGTGTGTGTGTTTTCCCAGTGCGCCATTGTGTTTTATGTTGAGAAAACAGATGATAAAAGCAATGAACCAGCGAGCTGCAAATAATATCTTTCTGAGTTTGGGAGAAATAAAAGTAAACTTCTGAAGAGATAATACATTCAAAACAGACAGAAGGTAGCACACAAACAAGATCTTAAATAAAGAAACCAAATCACGTATTATTCAAGGAAGGTTTATACACATACAATGGAATTGAATTGATAAGAAGACAAAGTATTTTTAGAGGCTGCAGGAAATAACTGGGATGAAGTAAATATCACAGAGAATGTTTATACAAAGCACTACTTAAAGCCATTTTAGAGTTTCAGGGAAATAAAGAGCATCTCTGTATAAAAAGTGTGGAAGAGGATAAAGCACAGTACACAGATCATGCACTCACACACACTCTTGGAGTGAAGAGTTTCAGAGATGACGCTTAAGGATTCTGAGGAAATATGAACTTCCTACAATGAGAAAGAATGTTGCCAACTTAAAAGAATAAAATATCATAATTTTGAAGATAAGTGAAATTCTGAAATGCCTTCAGATTAATACATGAAGGAAGGAAATGTATTCATATATTCATTTTACAAGTTTTAGTTCTAACTTAGTGCTATGTATACAATGATGAATGTGCAGACATGGAGAAAAAGGAGATAGAAAGATAATATGTTTGTACTGAAGTTGCTACACAGTGAAATAATTTTTGAGGGAAATCATGAATATGTGAGAAAGTTTAGGAACCGTCGCCAATAGCTTGAGTCTCACTGAGAACTCTAACGAGGATTTGAAAATCAGGTCAATGAAGTCTTTCCTATAAGTTTAAAATGAGATCAATACAGAAAATTAAAGAATATGCAAATTACTTTAGGAGACAGGGCTCAGTAGGACCTGAATGCAGCCTGAAAAAGAATAAGGAAATATCTAAATATGAAAACAACTAAAGAAGAGATGTTTATTGAGAGTAGTCTTTGTTAGCTACAGAGACATAGATAAAGGAGGATTTCATGAGGAAAAGTTATCTGTGTCCACACAAACGCTGTTCAGAGGCAAGCGTAGGTGCCCTGCTGTTTAATTCTAGGCCTGTTGATGGATTGTGGAGGCTTTTCATGGGAGAAAAATGCATCAGGGCATCTTGGCATGATCCCACTGCACGTCTTTTTCAAAACTGCTTCTATTTATTTTGATTCTATAACCATCAAATGACTTTCTGCTTCTGTTTTCCAACATTGCTTAACTATAGGGAGAGACTTGAATGTATTGGTCCTTTGCCAATAAAAGCACTCATCATGAATTAGCATTATCTTACTATTAACGACTGTGAGTTTGGTTAATTTTAATCTGTACTGAGACTTATGTGGTTATAATCTCCCACCTGAAATAACCAGAAATGCAGACAAAATTGGGAAGTGACAATTTTCACAACACTGGAACTCAGACAACAAAGGAACATAGTTCCTGAGAGGACAAGAGGGTGCCAGGGTGAGCACTAAGCTTGTTCTGGTTTATGACCTTTAGAAAGTTTCCTGTCCACAGCTTAGGAAAGTGATCCCCAGGTAGCTCCATGCAGACTCTCTGAGCTGAGGTTGTGTAAGACAGCTCAAGATCCCATTTGTCAATTTTGGCTTTTGTTGCCATTGCTTTTGGTGTTTTAGACAGGAAGTCCTTGCCCATGCCTATGTCCTGAATGGTAATGCCTAGGTTTTCTTCTAGGGTTTTTATGGTTTTAGGTCTAACGTTTAAGTCTTTAATCCATCTTGAATTGATTTTTGTATAAGGTGTAAGGAAGGGATCCACTTTCAGCTTTCTACATATGGCTAGCCAGTTTTCCCAGCACCATTTATTAAATAGTCAAGACAGAGGACCAGCAAAGAGGGAGCTCCACAGAGTGAGAAACTGAGACAGATGTGGGCAGCCCTCCTGAGTCCTTATCTAAGTATTGGTCATTACATATGTGAGAGAAAACTGCCTGAGCCCAGGGGGGGAAGAAAAAGGAGGAATTAAAGGTAAAACTTCCTGGTCCTCAGACAGGGCCAGTAGTAAGATATAGTTAGTCCTAGACTGAACACTGCCTAACAAATCTTAAAAGCAAGCCCCAAAAGAATTCAGTTGTTTCTAATAACATCATTTCACAACAAAACTCAAGAATAGTTATAAGAACAAAGGTATTCAATACCACATAAGGTAAAGTTCACATTATCTGCTACTCTACAATTCTATTCCCAGCAAAAATATCTTTCAATGAAACCACAGTAAAGACTTATAGATGTACAAAAGTTGGAAGAATTCATCACAATTAGACCTCCGCTTAAAAATATTATCCTACAGGCCAGAGAAAAATGACATCAAATGGAAACATGGGACTACACAACAGATAAACATTGATGAGAGGATGACTTTGTGACATCTATGTCATGCCTAGAACAAGAGGAGAGAAGCAGAATTATAATATTGTAAAGTTCTTACTCTATAACTGATGTGGTATAATATAATCTGAAGGTAGACTGGGTTTTCTAGAAAATACATATCTTCTAAACTCTAAAACCTCCACAAAAATAAGAAGAGCTTAAGAATGAGCTAACAGAGGAGATAAAATAGAAAAGTTATATATATTTTATATTATATACACACACATAAACACAGACACAGTGGCCTCAAAGAAGGCTGAAAATTAGGAAAAACAAAGCAAAGCAAAGAAGAACAAACATAAAACAAATAGCATAATAGATTTAAATATAACTTTGTCAGCCATTATGTTAAATATAATTGGTCTAAATACCACAATTAAGAGGTAGGGATTGACAGATTAGATAACAAAGCAAGACCCAGGTATAAGTTGCCTGTAAGAAACTTACAGGTAAAAAATAAAGAAAAAAAAGTCCAAACAGGTTAAAAGTAAAAGAAGGTAAAATACATATATATATATATATATATATTCTATGTAAGCATAAACTTAATAAAAGCTGGAATAAACATATTAACGAGACAAAATAATTTTTAGAGCAAATAATATTACCAGGAATAAAGAAGATAATTTTATAATGATAAAAGGAATCAAGTCATCAAAAAGTCAAAGTTATCCATAATGCTTATGTACCTAATAACAGAGCTTCACAATACATGATGTAAAAACTGATAGAACCACAAGCAAATTGTAACTAGAGAGTTCAATGTTTCTCTATCAATCAATGCTGAACAAGCCGACAGAAAATCAGCAAGGGTATAGGATTCTTGAAAAATACCATCAACATAATTGGCCAAATTGTTAGTTATAGAACACTCTATCCTGTAACATCAGAATATGTATTCATTATATTTCTTCTCAAGTTCACATAGAACATGCTTAAGTAGAAACTACATTTTGGGCTCAATTAATGTGAAAAGATTCAAATCATACAAAGAATATTCTCTGACTATAGTAAGATTAAATGAAAAATCAATAACATATCTATGGAAAATCATCAGATTTTTCAAAAACTAATAAATGTTTAAATAATTCATGAGTAAAAAAGGAAATTAAAGAGGAAATTAAAAGTATACTGAATTGAATTAGAATAAAAACACAACATATTAAAATTTGTGAGATACTGCTAAACTTAGGCTTAGGAGAAAACACCTAAGAGAAGAATCTCAAGTCAATAACCTCATCTAACACTTTAAGGAAATAGGGGAAAAAATTAAACCGAAGTAAAGACAGAAAACAATAAAGATCAGAGTATAAACTTAAAATTAGAAAAAAAAATTTTATAAATCAATGAAACCAAACACTGATTGTTCAAAGATCAATAATACTTATAAACATCTAGTCATATTGATAAAGAAAAAAGGAAGAAAACACAAATTACCAAAATCTGGAATAAGATGGGTAAATCCACTTTCATTTTACAGATGTTAAAAAGATAGGAACAAATCATGATCAACTTTATGCCAATATCTTCAGCAACTATGCTAAAATAGAAAATGTTCCTCAATGACACAAATACTCAAGAAGAAATAGATACCCTGAATGTCCTATGTTTATTAAATAAATTTATTTTGTAGTTCAAAACCTTCTCTCTTAGAAAATTACAGGTCCAAATCGTATCAAAATATTGAAGAACAAATAATAACAATTCTACACAATTCTTCTAGAATGGATGGAGGTAGAAATACTCCCCAGCTCATTCAATGATGCCAGCATTACTCTACTGCCAATACTAGATAAAGATAATACAAGAGAAAAATAAAATATAAAAACTGCAGACCAATATACTTCATTAGCATAAATAGAAAACATAATAAAAAATTTGGCAAAAGGAATTTAACAATAAATAAAAGGATAATATATGATAATCCATCATTATTTATCCCAGAATTTCAAAGTCTATTTAAAATTTGAAAAACAGTAAATGGAATCCTCTATATTAACAAATTAAATGAAATTATATGATTTTTTCCAATAAACACGGGGGAAAAAAGGCATTTTAGAAAATCCAACATAATTTTCTGATTAAAAACAAAGTCAAGTACAAAACTCTCAGCAGACTGGTAATAGACAGATACTTCCTCAAGCTGATCAATGGAATCCGTGAAGAACATACAGTTAGCATCATACAAAACAATAACATACTGAATAACTTTCCCTTAATATCAGAAACAAAATAAGAGTATCAGGGCATAGTTTAGCAGTGCTGACTGCTTCCAAGTCTCACGAGGCTGCAATAATGTGTCAACTTGAGCTGTGGTTTTTATCTGAGGCTCAATGGGGAAGGATCACCTTCCAAAATTGCGTGGTAGTTGGTATCATTCAGCTCCTTGTGGGCTTTCAGGTGGAAGGTCTAAGTTTCTTGCTAGCTTCTGGGTGAAGGCAATCCTTAGCTCCATGCCAGTTACATTTTTCAGTATAGCCACTTGCTCCTCAATGTCACAAGGGAAAGAGAGTCTCCTTGCAAGATAGGTACATAATCTTACGTAGCATGATCACATAAATATAAACAGTTATAATCGGTCACCTTTGCCATATTCTGTGGTTAGAAGCAAGCAAGAGGGTCCACCAACACTCAGTGGAGGTCATGGGATCACCGTAGATTCTGTCTGACATAAATTCTGAAAAGAGACCTGAAAACTTATACACTGAAAACTACAAAGTGTTGCTGATGGAAACTAAGGAAGACTTAAATAAATGGAGAAATGTCTCATTTTTATACATTGGCAACTCAATATTGTTACAACGTCAATTCTTTCCAAATTGATCTATACATTCAATGCAATCCTGATAAAAATTTTTGTAGAAATAGAAAATTTCTCAAAGAATTGACAAAATTAAAATTCTTATGGAAATCCGAAGTACCTAAAATGCCCAAAGTATCCTTGAAAAAGAACAAATGTGGAGGAATACTTCTATCTGATTTCAAGACTAATTTTAAATCCTCAGTAGTCATGACAGTATGGTATTTGCATAACAATGAACAACAGATAAATTGTCCATTTATCTATGGAACAGAATAGGGAATTCGTAAATTGATTCAAACATATGTGGACAATTTTTTAAATAAAGGTAAGAAAGCAATTTAGCAGAGTAAGGATGATCTTTTCAACAAACAGTATGGGCCAAATTCAATATACATGCACAGTGAAATAAACTTAGATCCATAACCCATACTATTTATAAAAATTATCTCAGAATGTATGACAAACCTAAATACAAACCCTAAAAGTCTAAAATCTCTATAGAAAAACGGAAGAAGATCAACACAACTTACACACACAGCAAATTTTTATGACCTTGAGTTAGAGAAATGTCATAGAAACAGCACAAGAAAGAACTATCCATACAGGAACATACAGATTTTAAAAAAAAAGACTTTATCAAAAAGATATAATTTCACTCTTCAAGAAACAAAGGTAAGAGTGGAAAATTAAATACAGCCTGGAAAATATATTTGAAAATAATATATGTGACAAGTGACTTGTATCCAAAATACATAAAACACTCTCACTAATTAATAATAACAAAACAAATGACCCAATAAAAATGGCCAATTTTAACAGATACTTTATCAAATGTAAATAAGTAGTAAATAAACACATAAGAACATAAGTCAGCATCATCAACCATTAAGATTGAAATTAAAACCACAGTGAAATATTATTATCACTACTCATTGATTAGAATGGGTAAAATTCAAAAACAAACAAACAGAAAACATAACTTGACCGTGACAAATGCTTGGAAACCTGGGAAAGAAATGCAATCCTAGTACAATGCTTGCGAGACTATACAATTGTACAAATGCTTTAAAAAGCAGTTTTGCAGTTCCTTAAAATATCAAACACACATATTGTGTTATACAGCTAACCCACTTCTAGATAATTACTGAAGATCAATAAAACAATATGTCCATACAAAGGCTTCTACATTAATGTCCATAGAAGCTTTGTTTGTAATAGTCAAAATCTAGAAAAATAACCAAATAGCTTTCAATAGGTGATAAACAGACTGTAGCGTAACTACGGAATGAAATAAAATGCAATAAAAAGAAGGAATAGTTAATATATACAGCATGAATGAATCTTAAAATGATTATGTTTCGTGAGAGGAGAAAAGAATGCTATTAAGTGCTTTCATTTATAAAAATTCTAGAGAATGAAAACTAATTTAAAGTGACAGAAAATGGTCTGTGCTCCAGCATGTGGTTGGGGAGGCTTTGGAGGGGGGAGTTACAAAGGACTCAAGGAAACTATTTGGGGTGATATGTATGTTTATTGTCTCGATTGTGGAAATAGTCAAGAGTATATAAAAATCCCTTAAATTATGAAACTAAACATGTTAAATATGTACATTGTATTGTATATTAGACACACTTTAATAAAGCTGCAAAAATAATTCCTTCATCAACAAAATAAACTTACTATTGATAAAGTGAATTTTTTTTCGGAGCCTGAAGACTGAAGTTATAACGTTGATTTATGACAAATTTTTAAATATATCACCAGAAACTTTGGATTTGACCACCTTCCTTGTCACCTTTTTGGTGTTATGTACTTACCTCTAAATTCTGGTTTTCACATATAAGATAATTTTTTTCTTTTTATTTGAACTTTTACAAACCCTAAGAAGAAACTCTAAAGGGCTACATAGCTAGGAGGTAGTGTTAATTAGACAAAACTTGGTATTTATAGTCTGATTATCACTTCAAGTTCTTAAGAAAAAGTTGTTAATTGACTATAATAGGTCACATTTTCCTTGGATGTTGGTTCCTTTTAAATAGTTATCTCATTCTGCACAAATAATATGGTTAGGATGATATATTAGGTTAGGCAACAGTCTAGTCTTGTATCATTTACTGCATCTTACATATTTAGAATCCCAAAGGAGCTGCCGAAACCTCGTTTTATAATTCATTCATAAAGCCGTATCAATGAGTCTGAAAACAACAATAATAGCAAAACAATGCTTCACAGATTTCTACACAACTTAATTTCTGATTCCGCTACACTTTTAAGTTGAAACTTGTGTTTCCAACTCAACACCAATTTAAAAACTTTCCAAACATAAGCAAAATACCTAAAATTCTTGGATTTTCTCCACTCCCATTCTTAATTAAAATAATTTTCTTGTTTGGCTATTACTTCTGTAACAAGTAATTTTCACAAGTTTGTAAGAATTTTAAGCTGTAGATCATCCATCAAATGCAGAGACTGGATAGATTTTTATCAATCCCCTATCTCTTCCTGGTCTGGAAGGAATGTATTATCCACCAGGTCTTTGCAGTTTAATTGGAACCAGGTGCTGGTAAAGGTCAGTGGAAAGTGAGCAGAAGGGATGAATTCCACTTACACGATTACCAAAATCTGAATCCAGATACCAGGCTCTTTCTCTTCCCTTGAGATGTTAAAGCAACAAAATGGAAGCTACTCAAAGCGCTAAGTTATGGCTTCGAGGAGAACCACCTCACCTATCTCAGAATGCTTTATGAACAAGAATCACATTTTCATGATTGTGGCTCCACCTCCAAACACCATCACATTGGGGACAGGGCTTTTTTGGGGGCAACACAGTTCAGTCAATTGTGCTTTACCACTGCCCCCTTCAAAATTCTTGTCATTCTTCAATGCAAAATACATTCATTCCATCCCAACAGCATTTACCCTTTGGTCTTGACACCCTTGTGGAAAATCACTTGACCACATGTATGAGGGTTTGTTTCTGGAAAGTCTATTCTATTTCACTGGTCCATATGACTAATCTTATTCCAATACCACACTGTTTGACTAACTGTAGCTTTGTATATAAGTTGTGAAATCACAGAGTTTAAGTTTTTCAACTTTGTTCTCCTTCAAGATTGCTTTGGCTATTTGAGATCCGTCAAGATTCTATATTAATTTTAGATGGATTTCTCTATTTTTGAAAAAAAAGTCATAGAAATTTTGATAGGGATTACATTGAATTTGGAGATTGCTTTGGGAATTAATGCTATTTTAGCAATATTGTCTTCTAATCCATGCAGAAGGGTTATCTTTGTATTTACTTTCTTTCAGCAACATTTTGTCATTTTCACTGTACAAATGTTTTGCTTCCTAAATTTATCTCTAGGTAGTGTATTATTTTTGATACAATTGTAAATAGAATTGTTTTCTTAATTCCTTTTTTGGATTGTTCATTTTTAGTGTATTTTGCAGATTAATTTTAGTGTATTTGCAGATTAATTTTGTATCTTGCAGCTTTGCCAAATTTATTAGTTTTAACTCATTTTTGCTTAATTTTTAGGGTTTTCTGCATATAAGATTATGTCATCTATAACGCATAATTTTACATCTTCTTTCTCAATTTGGATGTCTTTTATTTCTGTATCTTTCCTGATCTCTAAGACTCGAACTCCCAATACAATGTTCAATGGAAGTAGTGAAAACAGGTATACTTGTCTTGTTTCTAACCTAAGAGAAAAAGTTTTCAGTCTTTTACCACAAACTGTGCTATTAGTTGTGAGTTTTCATGTATGATCTTTGTCACACTGAAGAAGTGATCTTCTATTACTTGTTTATTGACTGTACTAGTAAAGGCTATTGAATTTTGTCAAATTCTTTGTCTGCATCAATTAAAATAATGATGTGATTTTTCCCCTACATTCTGTAAATGTAATGTATTATGTAACAATTTTATGGTGTATAACATTTTGAAAATTCTGCTGAGTTCAGTTTGCAAGGAGTTTTACTTTTAGGGTTTTGCATTGATATTCCTAAGATATATTGTTTTACAATTTTCTTCACTTGTATCTTTATCAGGTTTTAGTTTGAGGGAAATGCTTGCCTCATAGAAATAACTAGAAAATATTCCTTTCTCTTTAATTTTTCAGCAGAGTTGAGAAAAGTTGGTGTTACCTTTTCTTTAATGTTTGCTAGAACTCACCAATGCAACCGTCTGGGCCAAGGCTTTACTTTGTTGGCAGGTTTTTGGTTACTGATTCAATTTCCTTACTAGTTACAGGTCTATTTAGGATTTCTATTTCTTCATGATTCAAGTGTGTTTATTGAAATTTGTCCATTTCATCTTGGTTAACCAATTTGGTGGTATACACGTTTATTATATTACTTCAGATACCTTTTTATCTTGGTAAAATCAGTAGTCACTGTGTCACTTTCATTTCTGATTTTAGTGATTTGAGTCATATATTTTACTTAAAATATCTAACGGTTTGTCAATTTTGTTAATCCTTTTAAAAAAATACCAACTTGTGGGTCTCTTGATTTTTTTTTTCTATTATTTGTCTGTTCTCTATTTATTTACTTATTTTTGAGATAGGGTCTCATTTTGTAACCCAGGCTGGAGTGGGGTGGCACAATCTTGGCTCATCGTAGCCTTTATCTCCAAGGCTCAAGTAATCTTTCACTTCAGCCTCCTGAGTACCTGGGATTACAGGCATGTGCCACCACACCTAGCTGATTTTCATATTTTATTTATTTATTTATTTTTGTAGAGACAGGATTTCCCATGTTGCCCAAGCTGGTCTCCAACTCCTAGGCTTAAGTGATCTGCCTGCCTCAGCCTTCCAAACTGCTGGGATTACGGATGTGAGCCACTGCAGCTGGCCCATTCTCTCTTTTTAAAATTGCTATTGTAATCATTATTATTTCCTTCCTTCTACTAGATTTGGGTTTAGTTTGCTTTTAGTTTTCTAATCTTTTAAGGTATGAAGTTAAAGTAGTGATTTAATATAGTTCTTCCTTTTGAAGACATGAAGTTACAGCTATGTCTCCTTATAACACATTTTTAGCTGCATTTCAAAAGTGTTGGTTTCTCGTATTTTCATTTTCGTTTGTTTTAAAGTATTTTCTAATTTCTCTTGAGATTTCTTCTTTAACACATTGGTTAAATTAAATGTGTTGTTCAATTTCCACATGTGTGGATTTTCCAATTTTTTTTCCTCTTACAGCTTTACAGCTTCATTCTCATTCCATTGTGATCAGAACAGACACTGTGATTTCAATAATTTTAGATTTATCAAGCCTTGTTGTGTGGCCTAACATGTGGTCTATCCTGGAGAATGTTCCATGTGCACTTGAGAAAATGTATAAACTGCTGTAGTTGGGTGAAATGCTGGTATATGTCAGTTAGTTCCAATTGATCTATAGAGTTATTTAAGTCCTCTAGGGAAAACAGGAAGGCTAGAGGAGGCTGGACTTGGGTATTTCTCTTCTCCCATGTCAGTTAGGCTCTGATAAACTCCAGCACACTAGGCAACAGTGAAATAGCTTCTTTTGATCGCAGGCATTGTTAAGGAAAACAGAGTGCTCTGGCGTGTTTCAAAATGATTACGTTTTCTCTCTCCATGCCAGAAACAGAAAGGTGTTTCTTCCATCTTCACCATGAAGATTTAGTCCAGCTCTTGTAGGTAAAACTCATACAAGTGCAGGAGTTTCCCCATGACTGGGTCTCCCTAGAGTTTTATCTCTCAGGCTTTTCCTCACGGAACCTCCAGCAGCTCATCTACAGTTCAGGATTCTATTCCCTTGTAGTGATTCCCACAGTGGATTCTGCTTTAGTAAGCTGTGATTTTCTGTATTGACAGGTCTCTCCAATTTTGTGGGAAAGTAGTTTGTTCCGTAACCTTACTTGTCTTACTGATCTAAGAAGAGCTAATGAGTTTCCATTTGTGAAGATTCCTTCTTTTTTTTTATTTTTAATATTTGTGGGTACATAGTATATTATCTCTGGGGTACATGAGATGTTGTGACACAGGCATGCAATGAGTAATAACACATCATGAAGAATTGGGTCTCCATCCTCTCAAGTATTTATCCTTTGTGTTACAAACAATCCAGTTATTCTCTTTTATTTATTTTAAAATGTACAATTGAATTATTATTGACTGTATTCACCTTGTTGTTTTATCAAATACTGGGTCTTATTTAATCTTTCTAACTTTTTTTGTGCACCCATTAACCTTCTGCACCTTCCCCAACCATTCCCCATCCCACAACCATCCACTATTCTTCCCAGCTTCCGGCAACCATCTTTCTACTCTCTCTGTTCATGTGTTCAATTGTTCTGGTATTTAGATCCCACAAAAAAGTGAGAATATGCAATATGTGTCTTTCTGTGCCTGACTTATTACTCTTAACTTAACAACCTCCAGTTACATCCATGTTGCTGCAATTGACAAGATCTCATTCTTCTTATGGCTGAATAGTACTCCATTGTGTATATGTAGCTCATTTTCTTTATCCATTCAATCGTTGATGGACACTTAGGTTGCTTCTAAATCTTGGCTATTATTAACAGTGCTGCAACAAATGTGGGAGTGCAGAGAGCTCTTTCATGGACTGATTCCCTTTCTCTTGGGGTATATACCCATCAGTGAGCTTGCTGGATCATATGGTAGCTCTATTTTTAGGTTTTAGAGGAACCTTCAAACTCTTCTCCATAGTGGTTTTACTAATTTACATTCCCACCGTCAATGTACGTGGCTTCCTTTTTCCCCACCTTTGCCAGCATTTGTTATTGTCTGTCTTTTAGTTAAAAGCCATTTTAACTGGAGTGAGATGATATCTCATGGTAGTATTGATTTGGATTTCTCTGATGATCAATGATGTTGAGCACCTTTTCATGTACCTATTTGCAATTGGTATGTCTTCTTTTGACAGAAAAATTGATCTATTCAGGTCATACAAAAGATCTATTCAGATCTTTTGCCCATTTTCAAATCAGATTATTAGATGTTTTGGTTCTTGTAATGGTGCTTTTCTCTTTGCAGATAGTTGTTAAAATTTGATATTCCTTCAGGGTGGAGAACGAATGATGTGGGCCTATATCCCGCCACCTTGCTCCACTCTTCAGCAGTTTCCTTCTTGTCATGTGAATAGAAGCAATGATTTCCAAGCTTGAAACATCAGCAATAATCATGACACACCATATCAGGAATGCTTCTGAATGAACCCTAGACAGAAGTCAGGTTTGAGACAGGTCAAATTCTTCTAAATGCATTTGTGTTTCTTTTCTATATACACATATTCAAAATTCCTGTCTGTATCATATTTTCTCAGACCAGTGGATTTTTTGGATAAATATGTCAATTTTCAGCCACCAGCAAGAAAGTATACTCCTTTTTAATTTATGCATTGCTTTATAAATCACACTTTGGGCTTGTAAAGTTCAGTAACTGGAACTTAGTTACTGAATTTGGGTTTTTAACTCCAGCAGCTGTGTGAGAGGCTGCTGAGTTATGGTTGGCTGAATTTGCCCACATTGTAATTTTTACATCTTCTCAGTGATGTAGAAGACTTTGATTGCCATAAATGCTTTGGAAGGAAGGAATGTTTTGTAAGTTCTGTGTTCTGTGTAGTACATCATACATCCAGTTCAATATATTCTGAAGAATAAATGCCTTAAACTTCACTGGCTATATAAAAATTGATAGGCATTAGACTGAAACACGCACAACCTAACTTGGATAAAACATATGACAAGCAATGGTGATCATGTGTTTTGTCTTTCCTCAGTTGAGCATGAAGAGTATTTAATGGGGTAATGTTCTGGGCTCTTCAAGCTATTAGTACCCAAATACTAACAGGAAGCGAACTACAAGTGACCACTGAGTCACCTAGAATTATGTGCAATAGAATCATTTGCCGCTAAACAATGGAGTTTAGATTAGTCAAAGGGTCTATACATACCCTGGATGTACCTCTTGGTAGGATCTTCTGATATTTTCTGTGAACATGGCTTCAGTTGTTTGATTTACTGACTGTGATGTCAGTTACTGTATTAAATTCATTTGACTGAGTGTAAGCAACCTACTTGTCAAGTGAGAGTAAGCCTGTTTTGTTGAGTCAGGCAACTGCAGACATCTTCTAATCGTGTACAAATCCTCCAGCTTTCATTTTTCATTCAATTTCTTCATCTGGATAACTTTGAACTCTCTCCCTCCCTGCATAGTACGTTCTCCCTCTGCTCAGCAATTCCTTTTACTTTGTATTTGTCACCTCCCTTTTTCTGTCTCCTGTGCTTTCATCAATGCACTTTCATTTTCAAAAGAAACATTGACAGTAAAATCAGTTTCAGAGAGTGTATTTATTTACTTGTTTTGGCTGTTTTGTATTGACATTAATACTGTCATAAATTGAAATTAATTGACCTCCAAATATGACTTAAGGATCCCTTTGAAAAAATGCCCTCACATTATCATCATAACTAAGGCTAGGCATATCTGTTTAAAAACAATTTAATGATTTACAAATGATATAACAGAGGCGCATGTAGCCTATACAGTAAGTTCTAATAAAATTTCATATTGGTTTAAAAGGATAACAAAGGGAAAGTAGAAAAGCTCAACAGGAATGTGTTTTACTTTTTTTAAAAAAACATATAAGGCAGTGTGTGATGCTTTATAGAGCAAACGAAATGATCACCAGTCTTCTGAAGATATTTACCTTGGCGAACTCGTATTTCACTCCACTTAGATTATGATGTGTGTTTTAACACATCATTTTACAAATAAAAGCATTAGTCAAATCATCTAAACCTTAAAAAATCTAACAAAATATAAGATGTAAGATTACTTAACCTAATCAACAAAATTTGGGGTTTGGGAGAATGTCTACATGCATAAAATTAGGTATAATAATGGGTAATAATCACAAGTATAGAAAAATAAAGGCTTATGACTTACATTGTCAATTTTATCCTTATAAACTTGATAGCCTGGAGGAAATGGATGATTTTTCAAGACATATCAATTAATATATTATGTTTCTGAGAAATTATTAAAATTGTAATGAAATATTATGGTAGAATAAATTGGAATTGCTTACAAACATCAATCCTCCCCCCTCAAACAGTCAACATCCACCTTATTCTTCTTGCAGTTAAGCTGAGCACCATGACCCTAACAACGAGCAGGCTGGCAGAAGAGCATATCTAGAGAAACATCATATCACAGAGCCTGTAGGCTGAGGAGAGAAGGACCCTGCTTCTTATTCATCCAGTGGCATTACAAAACTAGTCGGAAACCCCAGACTCCTCCTTGACTTTCCCCAGCATCCCAGGAGCTGCTTGCTCTGGAAGATGTTTCCATCAGCCTGATTCCAGAGCACAGCTGTCTCTACACTATGCATTAGACATGAAGACTGAGGAATGAACGGACTTCTCTCCCTCAAAGCTCCTGCAATCTTAGGGTCATCATCCCCTGGTCCATTGTGACCTATGTGTGTGTTTGTCACATGTTTGCTTCATGCCCAGACAAGAAATGCCTTCATACAGTGCTTTCGTATGTCAGGTTCAGTAATGACACATTAAATCCTGACTCCTTAACAGAAGCAGGTATGGTTTACAAATCACATCGTGAAATGGAATTTGTGGCTGCTCCTGGGATGTGTGTGGTCAGCTCCCTCTGGAACACTCCCACCCTTACCCAGTTCAACAGATCCTGCTGCATCAGTACTTTCTCCTGTGTGCTCCTTAATGTCTTATTTAAGAGGATTGCTATAATACCTAATCAACTGGCTGCAGCTTCGGGGCTGACTTCTTGCTAACATCATTCTCTTTCCTGCCTGTCATAACTTCACTTCTGCTGTGTCCTCTTAAAGCCTTGTGACTAGACAGATACATCAAGCCCATTTGCCCTGAGGGTTCACACTGGGGAAAAACACTCCCAAATTCAGAAATAGCCTGTCTTAAAATAAGATATTTATGGCATAAATAAAAACAAAACTCTTCAACAGAGATAACTTATTAGATAAAATGGAGCACAGTGCTCTGGAGGTAAACAATGGAATGACGAGTAATAGGTTATCATGGCCTCTTGTAGACACTTCTTTCAAGAGTAACACCCTCTTTCAGGGAAATGATTCTTTAACTGATTCTACTGATTTCTGTCATTCGGAATATTTTGCTTTTCTGGCTACAGTGATTTGCTCAAGAATGCGCATGCTATCCAACTCTGCTCCATCTGATTCCATCCCTGGAACTGGAAACCTCAGTTGGATTTGAAGCTTATACACCTGGACCATCCTGACAGCAAGTTACCCGATAAATTGTCTGCAATTGGAAGAACGGAGCAGACAAGCATGGAGAGAAGGGACGTGTGGCCTGATTGAGGGTTTCCAGGCTCATTTTCTGCAGACCTGAAGCTGCTCTGCTCACCGTTTCACTAAAAGTGGTCTTTGTAGATGTTCATTTCTGCATCTTTTCTTATATTATTATTTTTTAGATGGGGTCTTGCTACGTTGCCAAGATGGTCTCAAACTCCTGGCCTCAGGCCATCTTCCCACCTCAACCTCCCAAATCACTGTCTTGTTTATTTTTGATACCTTTTGCTCCCTTAGCTTTATTTTTTTGTATTATTATTTTTTATTTCAAATTGGTTCTTGCTTTTTAAAATCAGGGTTTTTATTATTTCAATTTTTAAATTTTTTTATTTTTATTTTTTATTTTTTAGACAGAGTTTTGCTTTTGTTGCCCCCAGCTGGAGTGCAATGGCACGATCTTGGCTCACTGCAACTTCCGCCTCCCAGCTTCAAGCCATTCTCCTGCCTAAGCCTCCCATGTAGCTGGGATTACTGGCGCCCACCACCATGGCCATTGAATTTTTGTATTTTTAGTAGAGATGGAATTTCACCATGTTATTTTTAATTTTTAATTTTCAATTTGTGTGGCTACATATTAATAGTAGATATATATATTTATGGGGTATATAGATAAGGTAGGCCATGTGCAACAGCATTTGAAAATGGAATAAGAAAACTCTAAAATAAGGTTCCTGGTGATGGGTTATAGCTCTGAACTTGCCATTGTCAAGCAAAGCCCATTTTAAAGTAACTATCTGAACAAACGTTTCAGATGGCTTAACACTGGGAGAGGCACCTAAACTGGGCTCCGTGTTTCTCAGGGCAGAACCACTAAGGAAAGAGGACTGGTGTCTGGGGTACCAAATATCTCCAGGTTTCTACACTTCTCTCACCTTCCTTCCAGAAATACACTTCAGATATGGCTTCCACTGCCCGGTGAATACTTGGCCTCAGAATTGACTCTGTTCCCGTCATATGCAAGGGGGTCACAGAGTCCAGATTCAGTATCTTGAATTCTCCATTCACAATGATTTCTCTAGTTTGAAACCCACTGTCACCCCTAGATATTTGTTTTCGTTGGTGCCCAAATAAAAAAGGCAGCCTGCCCTGCTCCACTCCAGCTTCCAGCTGCATCAGAGTTCTGAGACTCTTCTTTGTCTTGGAAGGGGTTTGAACAGCAACAAATATGAATTAAGACACCAGGAGCTCATACCAGCCTGCAGCAGTGAGCTGTGACCCATGTAAGATGTTGTAATTGGTGATAAATAAGCAGGCAATAGTCAGGATTGGGAAAGGGGGTAGAGGAAAAGAGGTACTGTAAGTTCTGCCCCTGATAAGAAATGTTTCTGGGTCATAACTGAGAGAGCACCGGCGATAACATGATAATCCATCTGAAGCCAAAACACCAAATTCATAAATCCGCATGATGTCTGATATACATTCATGACTCTTATCTGTAAATAAATACATGTGCGTCTTATCTGTAAATAAATTCATGTATGTCTTAAGTTAAACATATTCGTGTGTGTCGAGAGAGAGAAATAGATGGAAAAATGAAAGCTACAGATATATGTACAAGTTGGACTCTGCCTATTTTTCCACCTGACATTTTACTATTAATAACATATTCACATTCTCATTTTCACATGATATATTCCTTGCTTTTTACACATAATTCACATGTTTGACATATTGTATAGTAAGGCTATATTTTTCAATGCAAATCCGAAATTAAACACATGCAGCAATTCTAAAATAATAACTATAAGGAGAAATATAGCATCTGCAATGGTAAATGTGGTAGTTATACCCTACTCTTTGTTGGTGAGATGATTATCAAATGAAACATTGTGTTACATTCTAAGAACCTCTTGGCAAGAAAGATATGAACAAATAAGATAAATAACTAGATGGGGACCATCGTCTAGTGGTGACCAAGGTCACAGAAGGCGTCTCTTAATCTCTTAGTTGAATGAAAGTAGAATAGCACAGGGTGCAGAGAAATCGAGTCTCCTATTTCTCTAGACTCATTTCAGCCTCTCTGGTTCACTCTCTCGGAGCTCTCTGGCTTTTTGTTCTTACACAACACCCTAATTTTTGTGTAGTTATCTGTTTAATATTTACCCCATTCCTAGATTAAAGGACTAATAAAAGAATATATTCCGTGTTTTTCCACCTTGTGTTTAGTTACCTGCACTGTGTGGGATGCAGAAAAGGTGCTCAGTACATATTTATCTTAGTAATTAATCAAGAATATGGGCAGACGCTGGAGGCATGATGAGCAAACTCAAAGGGAATTGAGCCCTGACAGCAAATAGGTGAAAGAGCCTCAGATGTAGGAGTCCCCATCCCAGCTTTTTGAAAGTGTAGAAAGGCACAGAACTAGAATCGATAAGCCAGCAGCCCAGGGAACTATTTAAATTCATTATGAAAGAGAACGTTCCAACTCTCTGAGTTTGTCTCCAGATGAAATAAAACATTTTGGACTTCATCACAGAATATGATCAAGAAGAGGCTGGCTCATGGAAAACTGGAGATTCCTGGGCTAAATCAGGGGAGGTCACCATAAATAGGTTAGTATCACATCACTTAATTATAGTTTATAAAATAACTACAGATGTTGAAGGCTCAGAAAAATTAGTCAACGGAAAGAGAAAGAAAGACGATTGGATAATTGAAAACGATGACTTTGGAGGTTCATATAGCTCTCCAAGGGAGTCAAATTTTCTTTTATTATCAGTGAATGGTGTAAGGGAGGGACCACCTGTTTTTGGTGACATTTGGGCACTAGTCTAAAAGTGAGCATCCTGGGCTCTATTCCTTACCCCATCCTCTGTTACTTATATGCCTTTAGGTAAGTGATTTTTCCTGGCTGGGTTCATATTTCCTTACCTGTAATATTAAAGAATAAATCTAGATGATCTGTCTTTTTGAGATTTAACATCCTATGATGAATAGTGGACTCAACACCACAGATATTACTTTTCCCTCTACAACCCAGAGCTATAGGAGTTACAGGAGGAATTACAGAAAAAAGAGTTGGTAGAGAAGAGGCTGGTGAAGAAGGAAAAATGCTTGCTGTATTTCCACACATTATAGCAATCACAGAAAAAAAGGTTAACTTTTTTCACTGCTTTAATGTAGGAGATGAGGACTCTGAAACCACTTCCCCAAAGTTTATTGAGATTTTCTATTTCATTTAAATTATTTAGCTTAAACTAACAAACCAAAGTAAGATTTATCTGACTAGGTGCTTCCCCAGGTTGGAATCGATAGCTTAGATTAGTGAATGTAAAGAAATAGAAAGTACTCAAGAACCCAGGGGAAAACATACCACATTGGTTCTCAGAGTTCTTCTGAAATACTTCTATTACTAAATAATAGATCGCCTCCAATTTTCAATGCATTTAGACCCACCGAGAAAGACTGGTTTTCCTTCCGGTATATTAGGTTCAGTCAGCAGTGTTGTGTGTGTGTGTGTGTGTTGTGTGTGTGTTGCCTATGTGTGTTGTGTGTGTTGTGTGTGTCTGTGTGTTGTGTGTGTTGTGTATGTGTGTTGTGTGTGGCGGGGGGGCGGGGGGGAGGAGATTTTTCTTTACCAGTTCACAATGTATCATTGACGTGTAAACATCATGGGGAGATTAATTTGCCTCTGTCTCTCTATGTCTCTCATACATATACACATATGCTAATGGCTTCTTTTCATACAAGATGTAGGGAGAAAAAAGAGCACCAAACTAAGAATTAGGTGACCTGGTTTCTTACACCATCATTATTAGCTAGATGAACGCTCTATGTCTTGAGCACCCACACTGATCTGCCTTTATTATCTTTCTCTTTGGTATTATGTGACTGGTTCCTATTAAGAAATTGAATAAATACAATCCTTTGAAATTCACTGTCATGTTTCTTGTAAGAATGTTCTTGAAGATAACGTTCCCTGTAGTACACAAAGCTTATTCTATGAAGACCCAGGGGATATATTTCTCTCTTACAAATATTAGATAATAGTTGTGTTTATTTTCCATTTTTTAAATATGAACAATGCAGTTTATTCACTTTGCTTTTTTTCTTTGGCTCCACAAGATTTCTTTGTACCCAACAGCTAGTAAAAATATAAGCCTTGCAACATAAAAATTGTGGATAGTTTGTAATGGCGGCAAGAAACAACCAATTAGATTCTTCAATTCAGTTTAAGTCAAGAAGAATTTATTATAGGGAAACAACTTAGGATATGGAAGCTAAGGGCAGAAATATCTGGTTAAAGTTTCATTAGGAGCCATCAGGAACCAACGAATCCAATCTTGTCCTTTGTATCTGGGACCCGAGTTCTGTTATTTCTGGTGTTCTTCATGCATATATTTAATTATACTCTCTACCTTTATTGGCTTATTTCAACATTTTAAGCAAGGTGGGACTTAATAAACCAAGAACATAGGTTAGGACATCTGTTTAACCTCATTCTCTTAATGTGCTATACAATAGTGTTTTGATAGGTAATTTTCAAAAGACAAAACTATCTAGCCATTTTTATGAAGTACTCTTATTTAAAGTCCAAATTTATAAAAGAAATAAAAGATAACCCAGAGGACTCCTTTCAAATGACATCCATACATAACCTTATAGTTCTATTCCTGAAACTAAATATGTGGAATATGAGCCTCATTTCTCAGAAGGAACAGTCGGGACCACCTCAGTTCAGTTCCCCATGGCCCCACAGCACCCCACACTTGATGGAAGCCACAGGTCACACTACACAGAGGAAGCATAGCAAAGCAGGCAGGGGACACTCAGCCTCTAAAATATCTGTCAGGTATGCCTTTGGCTTTTCCTACTTCTTGTTTTGGTTTTCCTGAGTCGCCTTATGTATTTTACATGTCGTTGTATCCCACAGGCATTTCTGTGATCAGCCATCATCCCTCCTTTGTGAACCAATAGAGACATCATCAAGCAAAGGCATAGCCTGGGCTTCACTGACTCTTTACAAATCAGTTCCACAATACCCAGAATGAGCGTTTAGATAAAGCACTTAAACAATAGTCATATAGCCCAAGTATAGAAATCCAACATATAGAGGAAATAAAACCTTCTGTAAAGCCTATGTATGAAAGTCTGGAATCCCAGTTGAACCTTCCATATATCCCTTGACAGCCCAGGAAGTACCACTTGGCTAGATAATTAATGTTAACTGCAGACATCAAACTCTAGTTTCCAGGTTTGAGAGAGAGAATGATAAGGAATAAAAAGAAGAGAAAAGAAGAATGTTGCTGGTAGTATGACTATACTTTGTAGGCATGGATTTCACATTGCCATTTGCTTATTCAAAGGTAAGTATGACTTCATGCCTATTTCAAGAAGCTCACTGATATCATCCATGTGGCATGCCTTCAATGAAACTAGGTTCCTTCACCTTATGTTAGTAACTAACCCAAGATCTTAAAATAAACTTCTGCTGAACCTAAAATTCCTCCCCTTAGGGATGATTATTTTTTCTATGCAGAGACATTGCAGTCTTGTGAAGCTACACGATCTAAAGAGAATGTCCATAATGGAAGTCAGCCACCCCAGTCCTTGTTCCACTTCGAATTCCGCCAGGTATTGGAGACATCATTGGACCTCCTTGAAGGTGTAGCTGTATGTCTCAGTGATGTGTCATGCTCTGGATTCTGCTTCAAAACTCTTGATTAATCAGCACACACAACTTTCCATGAATAATTTACCCCAGAATTAATGTTTTATGCTCTGAACTGGGCCCTGGTTTCAAAACACAGGAAGTGAAATTCTCAGAATGGATAAAGGAAAGTAAATATAGAATCCAGAACATTTTAGGCTTGACAGGAAGTTGAAAGAGTTTTAAAAACTGCTAATTTTTATTTTTTTTCTATGAGTTACAACTTCTCTTGTGGTTAACGACAAGGTAGGGGAAAGAAGAATATTTGTATTTGCCACTATGGAGAATAAAACAGGGGTTGATGACAGCAGCATAGCAGGATTACCTGGTAACTTTTCAGTGCTCCATGGAGATTGAAGGCTTTAAGGTTTGGGAGGTACAGCATGCAAGAAAGGTTATCCCTTGAAAAATCGCTAATATGAAAGGGGAAAAGGTGGGCAGTTAGATTCAACTGAGACTAGAATCTCT
Source organism: Pongo pygmaeus (assembly GCF_028885625.2). Taxonomy (NCBI): domain Eukaryota; kingdom Metazoa; phylum Chordata; class Mammalia; order Primates; family Hominidae; genus Pongo; species Pongo pygmaeus. The sequence continues at coordinate 5,115,385 of NC_072380.2, forward strand.
CTGCTAATATCCCTGATAAGAGGACAATGAGTAAGAAAGTTGGGAATACCGTCCGGAGAGTGTGTTGGGAAGAGGATCACAGAGCCTGCAGCCGCAGTGGAGGAAAGCAAAGGCTGGAAGCTGCTAATAAATATGAATAAAGGATGGCATCTGTGGGCTTATGGAAAGAAAATATATTTTTAAAAGGATTGGTATAGATGTTGGGTCACAAAAAAAGGAGGAATAAATGGCTGTGACCACAAAGGCAGTTCTAAATATATTATTTCACAAAAGAAATCAGTCTAGATGATTACAGAGAGAGAGGCTAAAAATTGGGGTCATGAAAGTAGATAGATGAAACCATTGGTTTAGGTTTAAACAAGTTGAGAAAAAAATAGAATCTAAAGGAGGGCCTGGAAGCTAGGATGGATCACAGCTGAGATCCTAGCCCAGAAATACCTTCTCAAACTTGAACTCTTTTTCCTATCATGCGCTACTTATTTTAACTCTATATAAACTTTTTGAAAGCCTCAACATAGCTCTAACACACAATCAGGGACTTTTTCCTCTTTTTGAAAGTGTATTCTTGGTAAAATTCATAAAAAATATATTTTTGTAACAAAGTGAAGCTATTTAGGTTTTGAAATGTTATCCATTTTGGTGCTGATATGGTATCATCTTTCTCAACAGCCTCAGTTGCTGAAGCTAACTTTTCTTGTCACTAAAAATGACCAGGTGAGAGACCCCATATTGTGAAGGATTCACCTAACAAGCTGAATTTTTACATCACCATTTGGTTTTGCTTTTCAACCAAATGAATCAACTTGCCAGTTTGAATGTCTTATTAAAGTAGTATCACCCTATTTAATTATCTAGTTTAGACAAATTAAGGAAATATCACTTTATAACTTAGGAAGCCTTATCAAGGACACAATAATTTCTGTACGCCTATAATCAAAAGACTTTCATCCTTACTTAAATTGATTCCTCAGTATTAAAGACATCTGTTTGAGAATTATGACCATACTCTAAAATAAATATAAAATAAGTAGCAGGAAGGAGTGCAATAGGGGAAAGAAACCACAAACCGTCTGCTGTCTTCAGTAGTGTACTTGAATCAAGTTTTGCCAATCCTGACCCACCTACCTGTCAATGTATGACCCTAAAATGATAGATTTATAGTCATAAGAGGCTTTTTTTTAAAACATCTTTCGTTTCTTTATATCTTCTTAAACCATGTTCCGAATGCCAGCACTGGTTTTAGTTCAGCTGAAGCTGCCTTGAAGATAAGAGAAGAAGCCAGTTCCCTGAGCCTGTAAAAGTTGTCCTGAAATTTATTTCTAGTTCTGAGTGACTCAGCACAATCTCTCTTTTTTTTTTTATTATTTTTTATTTTTTGTCTGATTACTTGAATGGCAATTTTAAAGGCATGATTCACTTTGTGTCACTAATTTTTATCCTCTGGGAACGTCTGATGACTGGTGACTATTCCAACAAGTGAGAGTTTGTGTTCTGTGCCACCTGTTTCTGAAGTCCGAGCATATTTCTTAAAAAAGAGAGTGTGTATGCCCATGTTGTTACAATTAGCAAGAAGGACCAAGTCAAGCCGCAATTATACGGTCTGTTTCTAGCTTTTTAAAGCAAAAGGAAGTGTTTTCACTGTGTTTTATAATTTGTTTTTTGTTTGTTTTTTTTTTGGTGGTGGGGGATGAGTTTTGGGAGAATAATATATTGAGAAGAACTTATCCTTGGTTTTTCCAAAGGGGAAGTGTGGATATATACTTAAACCTACACAACTCTTGGATACTTTCTCATCGTTTTCATCTTGGTAGGTTCCAGGTCAGCAAATGCTTTCTAAGTTCTTTTCTTTTATACTGTGACTATGCAAATCTCAGACGGGGCCAATTAATTAATTGATGGATCCCAGATAAGAAAAAATGGGGAGACCACTCTATCGTCTAGTGCCTTGCAGGACAGACAGGCTCCAGGTGCACACTCTGGGGGAGAGCCCAGCACCTAAGACTCAGCTCTTCCATGTGTGAGTTGTACCAATGGACCTCAGTTTTGCTATTTGGACAAATTCCACATTTTAACATGCATGATTTAAAGGCAGTTGCAAGGCCCCTTGTAAGACATTATTTACCAAACCAAACATTTATGGTTCAATTTACCATCTGGGTGATCCATCAGCAACTTAGTGTGGCCAGCCCTCCCTCCATTCCTTTATAGTCCCTGGCTCATTGATTTTTATGTTACTTTAGGTCCAGTAACAATTAATGCTACCTAAGTTTTGGTGGTATTTAATTCAAGAGGTTGACTCAGAATTGCACTTACATGGAGGTGTTGTGTTGTTGTTGTTGTTGTTGTTGCATGGCCTTTCATTATTCCTGATTTATCCTCTTGCTGTATGCATCTACTCATGCCCAGCGAGAGGAGCTGGTGTGGGAAAATCAACACCTAGTAGTCAATGTGTCCCCTAACAAAAGTTACTTGAAGAAAAGGAGGATTTAAGAAATCACATTTTAATGGATTTATAGTTAAATGTAACCATTAATGCATACAGTATGGTGAGTAGAAACGCCTCAATAAACAGGTTCTGTTCGTTTTCATCACATTCAAGAAGCCGCTGTATCTCTTACTTGTTCCCCCAAAAAATCAATCTCCTTAGATATAATTCTAATAATGAAAAATATTAGGATTCGTATGGAATAGAACAGAATGTAAAATAAATCCTATCTTTTAGAATTAATTTTTTCAATAAATTTTGGAAATCCAAGCAAATCCTTAGGAACCCAGGAAAGGAAACAATCACTGTAAAGGTTGATATTGCCATATTTAGAATTAATCACATAAATTTTGCTGTTTCAACTTATGTAAATCAGTGTTTCTTAAATCAGAAAGCATTACTGAAAATGAAATCAAATTGAATTTAATACATATAGTTTCTGCTTTATTTCAGTTTAAAATTTCTTTAAAAAAGAAATGTTCAGTCAGAAACTTTACATGCAAACATCATGCACTATAATTTACTTATTGTTTGGAAAACCTTCAGCATAAATAATTTCAGTTTCAGCAGATGAGATTATGATAACTTTAAAGATAGTACTGATTGACTAATAAAAGAGATGAAATCCTTTCCATCAGCATAGCTGAAAAGAAGTTTCTTCTTTTCAGAAGTACAATTCAAAGAGGAGTCCCTACAGCCCTGCATTTCTTGGGTTTATAAAATAATTATAAGATGTTTGAAAACCAATGACTATAAACTTTCTTATACCTTTCTACCTATAAAAAAAGTTTCTGATTTTACGGCTGAGAAGTAGTGTCTTAATACAGAAAGTTTGAAGAACACAGAAATTATACAAACACACACACACATGCGTGCGTGTACACAGGAAGCAAGTCTTCCATAATCCCTACCCAGAAATTATTTTGGCACCATTACTAAAATCCAGTTGTCCAATTCTGTGAATCTATTTTTTCAGTTGGACACTTGGTTTTTGATAAGAGTGCCAAGGGAAGTCACTGGGGCAAATGAGCACATCAAATGTGCTTACTACATCATCTGGTAAATGGCAATTATGAACACAAAAAGATAACACTATGCATTCAGTAGAATAGCAAAAATTAAAAACACCAACAATACCTACTATTAACAATCATGTGGAACGATCGGAACTCTCATACACTACTGATGAGAATTTAAAGTACTACCACAACTTTGGAAAACAGTTGTCTTAAAAAGTTAAACATGCACTTACCATTTGTCCTAGCAATTTACTTCTATGTATTCACCCAAGAGAAATAAAAACTTACACGTACAAAATATTCGAGTACAAATATCTATGTTCATGATAATCCAGATTTGGAAACTAGAATTGCTATCAACCAGTGAATGGATACAAAAATTTATTATATCCAGACAATAGAATACTATGTAGCAACATAAAGAATGAACTGTTGATACGTGTAACAACAGAACTCAATCCCAAAATCAGTGTGCTTAGTGAAAGAAGCCGGTGAAAGAGTGTACAATGTATGATTCAATTTATAAACAATGTTAGAAAATGTAAAGTAATCCCTAGCAACACAATCCATACCTTTGGTTGCCTGGGGCTAGGTGGAGATAGGTCTGGACAACAAAAGAACCCAAAGAATCTTTTTTTTTTTTTTTTAGGGGTGATGGGGCGTGAAGGGAGGAAATAGAAGTATCTTGGATCTTGTCCAAGGTGATGGGTTTGTGTGTGTCCATGACTCTTGAACTCATCTAACTGTATACTTTTACTTGATGCACATTGCTATACATAAATTATATTTCAAACAAATTAAATTTTTAAAATTTTAAAAGCAATATTGAAAGAAAAAAATCAAGATACAAATTGAATATAACCTGAAGTAACAACAATGCAAAAGTAGCTGGTCAGTGAGTGGGTAGATGAGAAATTAATAAAATGAAGACAGTCATCCTGTAACATTAAGGATGATGCTTTTTCTCAGTGTTCCAACATTTTAAAATATTTTATAATTTTTAATTTCTATTAATAGTAATAAAATTGAGAACACCATGGCAGAACACTTCATCCTCTGAGCTCTGATGGAAACAGTGTTTGTTCCTGCATTGCTCCCTGGGAGACAATTTGGCTGAATGAAACACTTGGATTGCTTTTAATACTGGTACTGGAGGACTCTGTCACAATTTGTCTCATGGATTGTAGACCAGATAGGACTTCTGTCTCACATTAATACATCCTTAAACTACAGATTTTTCTCTGCTAGATTTTTTTTTTTTTCTGGATTTCTAAGAGCCATAGATGCTTCCCTGATCTTTAGTTCCAGATAGAAGCCTTAATCCCCACAGCTGTGGACAGCATTGGCAGCTGAAGGCTCACAGAGGGTCTCTCAAGGAGATTGCCTACTCTTTCCTCAGGAATTGCCATCAGCCAAAGATTGCTTCTTTGCTTAAGGTGACTCTTTCCGTCTGGGAGGAGCTGCAGCCAGTGATTTTTTTTTCCAGGATAGGGCATATGATACCTCAATTCTGGGCAAATTTCAAGAGCTTTCCAACCTCCAGATTCCCCATGAGATTGGCTGGGTCGTTTCTTGCAAGGGCATCGCAGTTTGCCTCCCTCTAACCAGTCTTGCCCTTTTACTCACCCACATCTATCACTAGTGCTCTCCATGCATTTCCTGCCAGAGTATCTCAACCTCAAAGACTAGTTTCCAGAGAATCCCACCTCAGACACTTCATACTAAAACTAGTCTGAAGAAGAAGAAGACTATAATGAGATTTTACAGGTGCATAACATCTCTTGCCAATTGTCTGACCCTCCCTGGTCCGGAGTGGATTTTGAGTAGCCCGTAGCATGCAGTAGCCATGTGGCTGTTAAAACTTCCACTGGTGGAGAATGGGAATAGGAGAACAGTGGAAGAGAATGCACTGGCAGGTGCGATATACCCGGCAGCTGATAGATGTGAGGGAAGTCATAATTAAAGAGTAGAGAAATTAGGTGGTTCTTAGTAAATGCTATGGGTGTACTAATGAAAGGAAAGAGTGATTACTTACCACATTAAGGAAAAAGTGACAGGCATTTGGACATCTCTGGTAACATAGAAACAGATTTCCTGTCTCCCGCCTTTGGAAGGATCAGATCTAGGACGTAATTATAAAGGTCATGAAACTCTGGATAGAGTTGGTGTATGATCTGTGGCAATGCTCTACACCAAAGTCAGACCACGGATGGGAAAGATTGAGATCCGAAGACATGGGATGTAGACATCTGGGCTGATGCTTGGGACGTCCCCAAGGACTTGGACCTCCAAATCTCCCTGGACTTTGCAAGCCTGCAAAATGGCCCCACTTCCATCTACTAAAGTCTTGAGCTTCACCTGTCAGATGTTTGGAGACAATGAGGAGACATTGTGTGCTCCCTCAAGTTCTGCCCCACCTCCCCTCATCTGCATGAGAGAAAAATGAGGGTCGATCATAAAAGAACCTGACACAGAATGTGTTGACCCCGAGAGGAGAAAAGAGGCTGTACCCAGAAGAAGCTTCAGGTCATAGCACCGATTGTTGGAGTGGGCACTAATCCAATCTGATTGGTGTCCTTATAGGAACAGGAAATTAGAGCATAGACATGAACAGACAGAAGTCCCCAGGGAAGAAACGGAAAAGGTGGCCATGGGCTGGCTGGAGACAGGGTAGTATGTAGTCTAGCACATGGAACTCTAATGGTCAGAAGAAACCACCAGAGCCTCTACTAGTCAACATGATCTGCTGTAACAAAATATTAGGAACTGGGTGGTATAAACAACATAAATTTATTTCCTCATAGTTCTGGAGTCGGGGAATATCTCTTGATTAAATGTCAGCAGAGTTGGTTTCTGCTGAGGTCTCTCTCTGTGGCTTGCAGACGGTCACCTTCTCTCTGTGTCTTCACAGGGGCTTCCCTCTGTTCATACCTGTGCCTTAATTTCCTGTTCTTATAAGGACACCAATCAGATTAGATTGGTGCCCATCCCAACAGCTTCATTTTAACTTAATCACCTCTTAAAAAACTCCATTTCTAAATACAAATACAGTCATATTCTGAGGTCTTGGTGGTTAGGGCATCGACATATGAACTTTCAAGGGGTGTAATTCAGACCATAACAATGTCAAATAAAGTCAGGGACATGGTGTGGAGATAACAGGAAGTCTTCACATCTTTAGTATTTTTACTCGAAAGGGGTCTCAATCCAGACCCCAAGAGAGGGTTCTTGGATTTGGCTCAGGAAATAATTCAAGGCGAATCCATAGAGCAAGTTTATTAGGAAAGCAAAGGAATAAAAGAATGGCTATTCCTTAGGCAAAGCAGCCCTGAGGGCTGCTGGTTGCCCATTTTTATGTTTATTTCTTGATTATATGCTAAACAAAGTGTGCATTATTCATGAGTTTTCTGGGAAAGGGGTGGGCAATTACGGGAGCTGAGGGTTCCTCCTCTTTTTAAACCATATAGGGTAACTTCCGGATGTTGCCATGGCATCTGTAAACTGTCATGGTGCTGGTGGGAGTGTCTCTTAGCGCCCTAATACATTACAATTAGCATATAATTAGCAGTGAGGACCACCAGAGGTCACTCTTATTGCTGTCTTGGTTTTGGTGGGTTTTGGCCAGCTGCAACCTGTTTCATCAGCAAGGTCTTTATGACCTTTATCTCTTGCCTACCTCCTATCTCATCCTGTGATGAAGAATGCTTTAACCCCCTGGGAATGCAGCCCAGTAGGTCTCAGCCTTATTTTACCCAGCCCCTGTTCAAGACGGACCTGCTCCGGTTCAAACACCTCTGACGGTATCAGTGTCCACATTCAGGATCCAAACAAATAAACAAAAGTCACTGTTGATGAAATGGATTGCTAAGAACAGGTCACTTGTAATGTTTTGCCTGGAGGAAAAAATTGAGCGTCAAAATGGACCCCTGAGAAAGAAACAGCAACAGGAGACACAAGATTGCTGACTAAAACAGATGCAACAAGGTAGTGACCATCTAGGCAACAGCAAACCTCCTCCACAACATGTTCGAATGCAGAGATTTAGGGTTTTCAAAGATGAGAAGGGGATAAAATTCAATGTAGAAAAAGATAGTAAACTCCTTTAGTGATGGAAAAAATACAGTAATATAAAATACACATTTCAGTAAGTGCCAGGACAAATGGCTAGATCACTACATTAAACTTGTTAAGAATATTGAAACCCTTGTTTAAATAATTACATTAAAATGTTTTTAAATGACATGTCAGGTAGTATTAAACTAGTTGGGCTGGGCGCGATGGCTCACCCCTGTAATCCCAACACTTTGGGAGGCCAAGGCAGGCAGATCACTCGAGGTCAGGAGTTCGAGACCAGCCTGGCCAACATGGTGAAATCCTGTCTCTACTAAAAATACAAAAATTAGCTGGGCATGGTGGTGGGCACCTGTAATCCCAAATATTCTGGAGACTGAGGCAGGAGAATCGCTTGAACTTGGGAAGCAGAGGTTGCAGTGAGCCAAGATCATGCCATTGCACTCCAGCCTGGGCCAGAGAGACTCCATCTCAAAAAAAAAAAAAAAAAAAAAAAGGAAAAAAGGAAAAAAAAAAAAGAAAAGAAAAGTAAACTAGTTGGTGTTGGGTTCATGGATACCTGTTAAGTTGGAAAGATGAGAGCAGATACATCAGCTATAATTATGTGAGCATAAGCAATGAATGAATGTGAAGTTTCTGGCTAATTTGGGTGTCCACATGTTATTATCAACTAATATTTAAAACAAGTCACCAGAAATAATAATGTATTACTTAGTAAACCACAGTGAAGGCAATTTTCTGTTTCAGGAATTAATAACTTCAGGAAATTACAAGGACAAACTTCTTAAAGTCAAATTTTTCCTTTTAAAAGACAACTTTAGAAAACTAACTCAACTGAAATGATTTTCGTCAGCAATTCTCAAGATTTTAAACATCCTGCCAGCAAATTTACAAACCAGGCAGACGAATCAGAGCTAATAATGTAGGTTTTGGGGTAAGCAAAAACATAATTCCAAGTTGATGTTGCCAATTCTTAGCTCTGATACCTGAGTGGAGTTGTTCAATTTCTCCACATCTTAGCTTTCTTCTTTTAAAAATGGGCATTGTCCAGTGTCATTTTAATAATATAGTCCACTGGGATATAGTACTTGAAGGAATAGGCCTTATCAAATAGCAGTTGCTTTTATGATTAAAATGTATTAAATATATACAGTTTATTGTATAATAAATCTGTCTTTATTGTATGTTATTTAAAAAACACATTCACTCTAAATGAACCTAAAGTTGTCTATTTAAATTTGCTTGTGTGTTTTTTAAATGTGATTTTCAATATTCAAATGAGAAAAATCCTAATTCCTCAATAAAGAAGCCAAAAGTAAAGAACACAAGTCTGAGAAACCTCTGGTGTTTGGAATATTACTCTAATGACACAAAGCCTTCTTATCCACTCCCATCAGATCTTATTCTTCATAGGAGAACTTACTAGTTAATAAATTAAAAACTGTGGGTTTGCTCTTAGCTACTAGCTGGTATCAGGTAGGACATGTGGGCACATCTACCTAAGTGTTTCCTCATTGCATTAAGCTCTTTCCTTGTGGGGAACATGTAAGCCATTCCTCACAAGGATAAAAGTTTAAAAAGTGAGCAAACACTTGTTCACAAGAATGCTTATCAAGGTTTTTATTTGTATTTAATAGGGAAATACTATAAATTATAAATAATGTTGAATGTATTGTCATAAATTCATTTTATAAGAAATCTACCAAAACTATTTAGAAGTGACTGACATTTTTACAAAATCATATTTACAATGAAATATCATCAAAATAAATATGTAGCTACATGTTTGAAATTTTCTAGCGTATCTGTCAAAATGCTATGAGTGGTTTTTTGGATCATGTAGTTATGTATTTCTGTTACCTAGTTATTCACCCTAAAACGTATTTTTCTATCATTAAGACTGTATTATTAGTAATAAAAAATGAGAAAAGTTATATTTATATATTGTATTTATGAAGTTTCTCATTTTTTGAACACTCTGAGATTGAAAACTAGTTCTTGTTGAAAAAAACACTTTATTTTTGTCCAATAAAACATTTATAAAGTTTCTCTTCTTCACAAAGTCTCTGCTGGTCATGTATAAACTTGGTCTCAAAGACATAAACACTAAATGCTATTCTTGTTACAATCATCATCTTTCATGAAATTCCTCTCTGGTGTGAGTCCTTTGAATTGAAGATATGAGATCAAATGGAACCTTTTATCCCACTTATCATATTAATAAGCTTTATTTCCTCCATAGGACCACAGATCCTTACCTAATTCTCATCTTTAAATGTGTTTTCTCTGTATGAAGCATTTATACAACATATTTCCCAAGCTTTCCTTCATGCATCTGTGGGCAATGCATTCTAATTTTCCATTGTGAATTGCATTCTTGTTACTAGGCCCAGGGGGCTGCTGTCCTGCTGTGCATTTCAGCATTTCAGCTGTCCATTATGACTAACGCGGCCACCTGTATAGTATGGCGCTATTTGCTCTTCAGGTGAAGCAAAAGTGCCCACCTAAGAATGCTTCTGTGCATTCCTTCCTTCGAACATTTTCTAGTTAACAAACTGATGTCTTGCTTTTGACCATTCCTTGAGTAGTCTTTATTCCCAAAGACATAAAACATAAATACTTAAGATTTTCAATTCCTGGAGTCTCCTCTGTGAAGGCACATCCCATTCCTCTAATTTCTGAAAACAAGAGAGCAGTCTCCTTCTGGAGAGCTGGGCGCATCTTATTTGTATTGATTGCTGGAGAAGCATTGTTGAGGTGTCAACATGCAGTTCTGGCTCTCAGACGTCTTTGGCTTTCAAAGGCCCAAGTGGTCATTATTAGGCATTCTGGACAAAAATATAGATCAACATGTTTCAAGCAGTTAAATCATGGACCCAAGTGATTTGGCTTTCAAGGCAGTTTTCACTCAATTTTTATAATGGCCCCAAATCACTATAGTTCTTTATTGAAAGCTTGTTCTACCCTGCTTTCTGAGAACTCTAAGTTTTTCCATTCTTGCTCAGTAGAGTGGCTGGTGTGATCTGCACATTTTACTAATATTTGGGTGAAGGTCACAATCTACAGGAGTGTGAACTCTTGTAGGGGAAAAGAACCAACAATTCATTAGTTGTGTGTGTGTGTGTGTGTGTATGTGTGTGTATGAAAACACTCTACTAGCATCTTCCTCCAAAATTGACAATATTAAGAAGCCAAATAAAAAGTAAACAAACAAAAACTATGTCTCACCCCTAATTTATTCTGAGGTGTGTTTACTGCATACCATTAAGCATTTTCTAATTAGTCTCCATAATTATAATTGAAGGCAAAACACATGTGTAGTATTTGGTGTTACTTTTATAAAATATTTTATACTGCAATAAGTAGAAACAAAAATGTGGGTGATAAGTTCTATATAACTTGTATCTAATCATAATGAAGTGTATTATATAGAGTCCAAAATACCTCCTAAAGGCATTGGATTCTTCATCCATGTTGGAATGCATTGTTTATCAGAATATTCTAATAAAATTTAAAATACACAAATATGTCTTTTTCTTCCATAAATGTGCTATAAATTTGCCTATAAAGTGGAAAAAAGAAATAAAAAGAGGGCCGGGCTTGGTGGCTCAGACCTGTAATACCAGCACTTTGGGAGGCCGAAGCAGGCAGATCACAAGGTCAGGAGATCAAGACCATCCCGGCCAACATGGTGAAACCGTGTCTCTACTAAAATACAAAAAATTAGCTGGGTGTGATGGCATGCACCTGTGGTCCCAGTTACTTGGGAGGCTGAGGCAGGGGAATCGCTTGTACCCAGGAGGCACAGGTTGCAGTGAGCCAAGATCATGCCACTGTACTCCAGCCTGGTGACAGAGCAAGACTCTGTCTCAAAAAAAAAAAAAAGGAAAGAAAAGAAATAAAAAAAAAAGAGAGACTCACATTGTATACTTAGCAGATATTGTATAGCGCTCCACTATTTTCTAAATTGAGATTTTCATCAGCTGTTATTCTTTACCCCATTAAGCAGCATATGTATGACTGGTCATGTTTTTAAATAGACAGTTTACCCCTTGCTGTTGTACTGTCAACTAGGATATGATGTGATAAAAATATCATTAAATGGTTCATGCTAAGACCAAAAGGATACCTGTGTTGTTATGGCAGGAAAGTCCATTTTGACACAACATACCAGGTAGCCGGTAAGAATTGATTTGCCTCAGGAGGTGTTATCTAGTCAAAGAATAAACAATGAATTAGGTGTGGACCTCACATTCTAGTCTTTTCTCATAACTAATCAGTCATGAGATATTGCCGAAGTTGATATCTTGCAAGATCTTGGTTTCCTTCTCTGTAGAATGAGTAGCTTAAAATGTTTTTATTCTAATGTCTTTTCAGTCATGGCGTCTGAATCACAAATGAATCTTCAATGTCTGGAACAAAGCCTAACTGAATGTATTTAATTCAATAAAAATGTATTGAATTTAGTGTTAAATGCAGAGAAAGACACCAAGAGCTAAAGATAAAATTGTGGGCAGAAGCAGCAAACATTGTCCTAGAATGTGTCTTGTTTAAACTAGATGGAGTTGGTCAGATATTCCAGCCTAAATGTTCTATGAGTCCAAATAACCATAATTCATAACCATTTAAAATTTTGCCTTGGAAATTTTGTATAATGACAAGTAAAATACGATCATAAACCATACTTTTCTCTGTTTAAATTTTCACTTGCAGATACGTGGGAGATTGAATATTTTCTTTTGTAAAGCTATTTATAGTTCTTCCTGCTCCCTCAACCCCCTCGAATATCTTAATTTTCAATTGCATTAGTATATCTTGTTTCACATGTACATTAAAAGGCAAAGTTCAGCTCTGTTTTATAAAGGTCAGTCAAATCCCTCTACTAATTTTCTTAAACATGAAGTTTGTTGGGGTTTTTTTCACGAGAATTGGTTCTATGTTTAAAGTAATAAAAAGTGCTGTTTTCACATACAAATGAAAGAGAATATTGAGGTTAGTCCTTAGGTTTAAAATCCGAAAGATTATGAAACTTGGTCCTGACTTCCCTTTTCATGTAGTGTTATCAGTGACACAATGGGCTTGTTTGGTCTTAGATAATATTTGTGAAAGGGAAAGGAAAAGAACTAATATGTATTAAAGGTCCATGGTTGAAGCTGACATCCCCTGCAATTTAAACAAGAGAAGTTGCCAAACAGATCTTGCTGATAAAGATTTTCCTAAGACCACTAATTTTTAATCCCTTTATAACACATAAAGAACGATTACTATGGTGTAGCAAATAATTCCAGAATGGTTTTTATAGTTACAGATCAGTATTGGTATCTTTACAATAGTAAGCTCAGGAATGAGTAATGGGTTATAATAGAGCCTTTTTAGTGACATTACAGTGTTGCTCACTCACATATTTGATGATTCTATCCCATGTTACATAATAAGGGCAAAATATCAAATTATAATTATTCATAGGTACATGATATATCTAGTTCCTTCACATAATTAAAAAATTAAAATAACATCTAAAGACCTTGTAGTTAGCTCAAGGTTACTTTTGCTGTATTGTGATTTTCTTGAGTTACAACATCTAAAACCACTGTTAATCTCGGAGAAGCGAGAATTATATAATCTAGCTATCTACCGAAATACCAACAGTCTACAAAGTATCTGAGAAACATAATTACATTTAACTTTTGAGATATGTGATGGTCATCCCATTCTACAGAAAACTATGTCTGAAAGAGTTTTAAGTAATTTAGAGATGGCCTTACAATCATTAACTTTCTCCTTCTGCCACTGATATGCAAATCTCAAAATCTCCTGTTGTCCCTCCACCTGAAGATTCACTTGCTGTTGTAGAATATTAGTACAGAAATAGGAATAAAAAGTAGCTCCATGCCTTTCAATTTTTAATTTTCAACTAAGGATCATTATAATTATATATTTGATACTCTTTCAATTTTTCCTTAGGAATACTTTGTTTTTATTTTTCTTTTTTATGCAAATGTTTCTCCCACTAGATTGCAATCTTCTTGAGGGTGGAAAGTGGCTATTTCTAATCCATCATTTTATCATTCATTGCTCCTAGGATAGAAGTGCTTTCCCTCAACTTTGCCACGGCAGTGTTTGTTGTTGTTGTTCTTCAGAGACAGGGTCCTCCTTTGTGCCCAGGCTGGAGTGCAGTGGTGCAATTATAACTCCTGGGCTCAAGTGACACCCTCTTCTCAGCCTCCCAAGTACCTAGGACTGCAGGTGCGCACCTGGATATTTTATTTTTATTTTTCTCTTTTAAAAAAAATTTTTAGTTTGTTCTCTCTCTCAGCAAAATCATTTTATTTATTTATTTTTTTATTTTATTTTGTAGAGAAGGGGGTCTTGCTATGTTACCCAGGCCGGTCTCTAACTCCTGGCCTCCCAGCATTGGAATTACAGGCATGAGCTACTGCACCTGGCCCTCATGCTGATTTCTTGATAACTGAATTCAGTTTATCCCTGGAAATGCCAGTTCCACCAAAGACTGAAAATGTATTTTTGTTATTTTAATGGAATTTAGCCAGTTGTGGTTGATAATTTTCCAAGTGTTTAGTTAAATTCAAGATTCAATTTTAGTAAGCTGATGATTCTTTCTTTCCGCCTTCTCCTCCTCCACGTAGTTTCTATGATCTCACTTTTATGAGGAGGAGTTCGGTGTTCAGTTCCATATCGTGGCCTGGTCCTGGGTACCTGTCCTTGGTCTGTCTAGTGGTGCTTCCTGGGCCCCACTGAGGTGTGTTTTCCCACCGGTTCCCTCACGCCTCACTGACTCACTGCTGATGGGTCCATGAGTGGAGCTGGTGGTCCGTTTCCTCTCACAAGTTCAATATGCAGAGCCAGGCCCACGGGCACTGCTTCCTCCCCCACTCCCTGTGATGTGGCCAATCCTCAAAGATGCAGGGCGTCTTCTCTCCCTTCTCCCTGGGTTACCCAGCTTATGCTCTTGGATATGGAGTCTCCTGGGTCTATATGCCAGCAGTTGCCTAGCAGTATGCTAATTCTCAATTCTTAGCCATCTTCTGTGTCTCCTATGAGGGCCATGGGACCTTTAATTGTCATATTTCATGCACACTGGAGAGACAGAGAAGGAACAGGGAGTCAAATGTGTGCTGGGCATCTGCAGGTCCTCTGTAAACATTACATCGTCATTTTTATTCTACGGTGTGGTGGCCTCCTCAGAATTCCAAACAGAAAGTGGAGTGAAAAGTTTCCTAACATTGGATCCATAAAACTTATATGGAATATCTAAGCCCCTGAAACCCACCAGCGCTTTTCTATCAAGAGTAAGCCACGGGAGGTAGGGCCCACTGCAGCCACGATGCTTTCTCGATGGTTTCTCTGAATTTTCACTCCTTTCCACCCCCAGTCTCAGGTCCAAGAAAAAGGCTTTTATGGCACTCTTGTATCACATGAGAAAGCTGTTTTTTTTTTTTCATATTTTTCATCTTACTAATGTTGTCGATTATAGTAAAAATTCTATGATAAGTTCACCAAACCTCTCTCTTGGTATTTAAAGTCCAGCACCAAGCGTTCTTTTCTCACAAGTTTTATAGGATGGCAGACCTTCTTCAGAGTGTTTGAAAAGTCCTTTTTAAAAGTTAAAGCTGAAATGTGACTTCTTTGCTCTTGGCAGGGTTATACCCTTCCCAAGAACCAGTGAGAAGCAGCAACATTTATACTTTGTGAATATCACTCCTATAGCCTTAGTTTTTCCAGAAACAAAAATTCAAGAAAAAGTTATGTTCACAAATTCTGATCTGCTTCTCTCATTAACAACATTTATTAATTAAACAGCAAATGTTTCTCAAGAGCCTATTATATACCAGGCCTTTCTAAATTCTGGGCTATGATACAGAACAAAAGACAAAATATATAAAAAGAAACTTAAAAAAACTACACAATAAAAACATATACAAAGCCAATGAGCCCCAAAGATTTTAAGCAAGTAAGAGTTTACGTATTAAGACAAATGAATCTTCATCTTGTAGTCAATAATAATTGGAACGCTGCACTATAAAATTCCATGATTTCACAGAATTATACAGATATGATCAAAAGAGATTTTACATTCATATAATATGCTAGTTGTTACCAAGTTTATTGTACCATCTCTGCCTATCTTTATCTCCCAACATCTTATAGGAGATTTGTGCTTAACTCTCAATTACCAACACCTTGCTTCATTTTCATTACAGAAATAGTAGTAGAATTTTCCTCTTTATGTATGATGTTTCCTAGTTAGACAGAATTTTGTATAAAAGTTTCATGAGAAAATCGAAGCGTGTCATTGTCTTCATATATTTTGTGTATATTGCTAATATAGATCTTTTGGGCAATTTATTTTTTTAAATCCTCTTTACCAAACTGCCAGAATGAACAATTACTTGTTAATAATAAATAACTATATTTAATCATTAAGTGCTATATTTAAGCATTAAGTGCTGCCCTAAGTCTATTGTTGTGAATTATTTCTTAATTTATAGCATGACTCTCAACTTTTTAAGTTAACATCATACTCAGAAAATACTCAGCAGGAAAATATAAAACACAATTAGATGCAGTTTCAGAAAAGGTTAGAGTTACTTTTTTGTTATTTCTGGACAACGATAAAAGCTTGGGTAAAATTTAGTTTTATTTCAAAATTAGAAGAATGCGTTTTTCTATTACAAAGCTTTGTTACCAGTGGCAAATCCCACAGATCTGCAGCAAACTCCATCTGATCCTTACCTCCTTGGAGGAAAGAATTCAGCTGAGGGGCAGAAGTAAGTTTACGGCAGGGGAAGAAACCAAGGCCAGTTTCTGAGCAGGACTGAGAGTTTGTTAAAAAGTTTCAGAGCAGAAACGAAAGGAAGTAAAGTACACTTGGAAGAGGGCCCAGCAGGTGACTTGAGAGATCCGAGTGCCCTGCTTCATCCGTGACTTGGGGTTTTACACATCAGAGTGATTCTGGAGTTTACAGTTCTGCTCCCTTGGTTCTTCCCTTGGGGTGGGCTGTCTGCATGGGCAGTGGCCTGCCAGCAATTGGGAGGGGCCACGTGCTCAGTGTGTTTACTGAAGTTGTGCACATGCTCACTTGAGGTGTTTTTCTTTATTTTTTTCTTGTTTTCTAAAACTGTCTTTAAAAAAGAAAACCAGGATACATGTGCAGGTTTGTTACATAGGTACGCGGGTGCCGTGGTGGTTCGTTACATAGGTACGGGCGTGCCGTGGTGCTTTGTTACACAGGTACGCGGGTTCCGCGGTGCTTTGTTACACAGGTACGCGGGTGCCGCGGTGCTTTGTTACACAGGTACGCGGGTGACGTGGTGCTTTGTTACACAGGTACGCGGGTGCTTTGTTACACAGGTACGCGGGTGCCGTGGTGCTTTGCTACACAGGTACGCGGGTGCCCTGGTGCTTTGTTACACAGGTACGTGGGTGCTTTGTTACACGGGTACGTGGGTGCCGTGGTGCTTTGTTACATAGGTACACGGGTGACGTGGTGCTTTGTTACACAGGTACGCGGGTGCCCTGGTGCTTTGTTACACAGGTACGCGGGTGACGTGGTGCTTTGTTACACGGGTACGCGGGTGACGTGGTGCTTTGTTACACAGGTACGCGGGTGCTTTGTTACACAGGTATGTGGGTGCCCTGGTGCTTTGTTACACAGGTACGCGGGTGCCGTGGTGCTTTGCTACATAGGTACGTGGGTGCCGTGGTGCTTTGTTACACCGGTATGCATGTGCCATGGCGGTTTGCTGCACCTGTTGACCCTTCCTCTAAGTTCCCTCCCCTCACCCTCCACTCCTCAACAGGCCTTCGTGTGTGGTGTTCCTACTTGAGGCGTTTTTCATTTACCAGTTGACTATTCCTAGAGGAAGGTCATATACCAGTTAAACCCCACTATTTTGCTTCTTGGTGCCATGTTTGAGCCCACTCACCCAACTCCTGAGATCTTATCAGAAGCTGCTGATCACCAGCATCAGGTATTTTCTATCTGTTGGGAGACTATCTTTCCCTGGCACTGGCTGCAACCAATTATTACGTTATACAGATAGTTTAATAACCACCTGACCATTGCTTGATGGCCACCTGACATTCCTGGGGGTTCCCTCTCCTGCCTTACTCATGTCTGCCTAACTACCTACTCTAACAGCTTCTAAGAACGAGGAAACACAAGCTAAAATAATCTCGTCATTTTTCTTTGATTCAGATTCTTTATTATGTATCTAAATAACAATCTATGTTTCCCAGGGAGTTATACAAACCCTGAATTCTACTACAGAATAAATATTATTTCTACATATTCCAAAGATCTTATTGAAGCATACACTCCATGTCTGAACAACTCTCTTAATATCTGAGTGTCTGTCTGATCTTTCTATTTACTGGTGAATGGAGCTTCTCTGGTATTATCCTAGTAATTCCTCTGTGTGCTATATCAACTCTTTATGGTGCAACATGACAAGGAAACGGGAGAGTTACTAATATTAAAAAAAAAAAAAAAAAAAAAAAAGGCTGGTTGCAGTGGCTCATGCCTGTAATACTAGCACTTTGGGAGGCCTAGGTGGTTGGATCATCTGAGGTCAGGAGTGTGAGACCAGCATGATCAACATGGAGAAACCCCTTCTCTACTAAAAATGCAAAAATTAGCTGGATGTGGTGGCATGTTCCTGTAATCCCAACTACTTGGGAGGTTGAGGCAGGAGAATCGCTTGAACCTGGGAGGCGGAGGTTGCGGTGAGCCAAGATTGTGCCATTGCACACCAGCCTGGGCAACAAGAGTGAAACTCTGTCTCAAAAAAACAAACAAACAAACAAACAAAACCCAGAAGCAATAAGTCTCAGATTTCCTTTATAGAAATTCTGTATTATTATGTATAATTTTTATTAAGCATGTGTAGATCAATGATGTGTCAGGAATTTTAATGAATCTTAATTATCTTAGTAGAAAGCAATAGCTACTCAGTAGGTGCTTATGCTGTCACTTCTAAAGGTAGATTCTTGAGAAACTGTTGTTGAATGTGGCAGAGAGACCCTGAACTGCATTAAAAAGAAAGAAAATGGCTGCTCTCATTAAAAGCAAAATCTCAGTGCTCACCTTTGCAAATAAAAGCACTAGATTCAAGCAGTTCAAACATTACAACAGGCCAGTGTACATCATCCTTTAGCTGAGTTAAGTTTCATGAGTCAGGACAACAATTTTACTTAGGAAGTCTTTTCTTAACATTGGCTCTAGAGAAGGTGTCATTTGCATAAATGTTCTTCCTGGCATATATTAAAATTGTCCCTGAAGACAGTTTGCTGCCCTGCAGATATAAAACATTGAAAGCTGTTGTTTTTCTCCATAATCATGTGATTTAACAGGCTTAATTCTTTAGCTATAAATAGGTTTATGCTTCTTAGAATAAGGACATACATATGTCATATATGTAAAATTGTTGACACAAATTATTTCTGAATGTTAATGGCGAGTGTGTATTTCTGATTCTTGCCACCTCGATTATTTTCTAAAATTGCAATTGGAAGCAACTCCCTTATTGTTCATTTTTTGTATGGCTAAAACTGAGTGAAATTCAATTATCACAAAAATAGTGTGTTTTGATTTTGTGTGTCCTGGTACTTTTGAAATTTGGAGTGTGGCCCTATCACTCCCAAGCCATTGTGTTGTCTAAATTGATTGTCTTGGTAGGCTCACACAATGGCAAAATGTTTTCATGAATGCATAATGAGCCACATGCCCCAGCTGAGCACTCAGAAACAGGGGAACAGAATTAAAGTTAGGTTATTGCTCATCTCTTGCCAAACTTTCTCTCCTCCATTCTGTGTGGTTGCCTTTGAGATTCAGTGACAGAGAGGAGATATATCACCTGTTGCCAGAGAGAACAGGCCCCCCACCACCTTCCTGAGCTTACATAATGTTTAAGAACATGTGTTATGGAAGAAACATTAAGAAGTCAAATTTCACAATAATTTTAACAGATATTTCTCTGTTACACTCATACACATTATTTTTAACTAGTAATTGACGGGTTTATTATGTGAATAATTCATTTTGGTTTGGCTGCTGCATTTCTGATATTGCCACTGGCTGTTTGTGTGTAGTTTATTCCATAAATTGTGTAGTGGTACAAACTTTTGAAAGGAATGGGCTGTGCTATCTATACATGTTCAGATCAAAATATTTATACTTAGGAATTTAAGTTTGATATTTTGCAAAATTGACCTTGCTGAGTCCTTCTCAAATAAGTTTTTTGTTTTGTTTTTGTTTTTTCTTGAATATATTTCATTCATCTCAGAGCTGGGGAAAATGACCTCTGAAAATTTAGAAGACTGGATGTCACTGACTACCAAATGATGATCACTTTTGAATTAACAAAAATCCTTCAGAACTAATGTGTGGATTACAATGTTATTGGTAGAAATATTTTTTATGGTGTTTAAGAAAGATTAACCAATTCAGAGTTGGTATGTGATCTGTGCTACAATTTCCGTGGAAAATAAGTTAGCTCTCTCTTTCTACAAAGACATGATTGCACATCAGTGGCACAAATGAGAAAGTGCTAATAACATTTTGGCCTTGACTACCAAGTGTGCATCTCTTGTCTTACTTAGTTTTGCTTCTTACGTATGGCTATAGAACTCTGAAATTTGGCAAATTGATGGAAATAAACTCAAAGTACCTTATACTGTTTCCTAGAACATTTACAAAGAATACTAAACATCTTATTGAGAATGCAACATTTCTTCCAAATGATCAGGAAGAAGACGAAATTATTTGTTCAACAAGTATTTTTTGATAACCTATGCTATGGGCAATGGATACAAAAATAAAAATAGGACATGATCCCTGCCTGCAGAAGGTTTCAAGCCCTGTCATGGAGATAGACACAACAGGAGATAATAAAATAGGCTAAGGACTTGTTAGAAGGATGCACTCATGAGAGCAGAGAAGAGAAGAGAATCCAACTCAGGACAAGGAATGGAGGCTACAGGGAAATTTTCTGAAAGTGATGCCGGAGCAAAGTCCTTACAGAAAGGAAGAGTAGATGTTGTGTAGATAAAAATCAGGGGGGTTAGCATTTTAATAATGGGACAGCTTACACAAAGTCCTGTGGTAGAGCACTCCACCGTCTATGCAGGAAATGTAAGTGGGAAAGTCCTTTACAGATGGAGTCAGGAGCAGCCACCAGGTCACTGAGGTCCTGTGGCATCCTGCTAAGGCAGTGGCTCTTAAACCAAAAAAAAAGTTTGGTTTTATTTTTATTTAACTTTGAGAGTGACATGGTTAGATTCGTATTTCAGGTAGGTTTCTAGTGGTTAGGTGGGAAGCAAGACTCCAGCTCTTTCTGTAGGTACTGTTCTGGAGAACCCCAAACAAAGATGAGGGCCTGAAATTGGGCACTACCTGAGGGCCAGGTATGTTCAACCCACAGGCTCTATCTTCCCTTTTCTTCGTCACCACGTGTACAGTAAAGGAACAGGCAACGTGGCCAGTAGATTTCTGCATGATAAAATATTAGAATGGGGGTGGCCAGATTTTTGCATGCTATGCAAATTGCACACCTGGTCTGACCAATCTTTCATGCCCTGTGTAAATTAAACACCACCTCCTCAAGCTCATCTATAAAACCTCCTGTACTTCATCGTGGAAGCAGCAACCCATTTTCTCTGGTACCCCTCTCTGTACAGAGAGCTCTTCTCTTTCTTTCACCTACTAAACTTCTGCTCCTAACCTCACTCTGGTGGTCTGAGTCATAGTTTTCCGTGGCTGTGAGGGAATGAATCTCAGGTATTACCCTAGGCAATGAAGTCACTTCAATATGCCTCATTCTCTTTTATCATTTTATTTGTTTTTACCTCTTCTGTTCTCATGAAAACACAATCCTCATAGATATCTTCATGAGATGAACAGTTTTCCCAACACCATTTATTGAAGAGGTTGTCCTTTCAAAGTTGTATGTTCTTGGCACATTTGTCAAAACTCATTTGCTTATAAACGCATGGGTTTATTTCTGGGCTTTCTGTCCTGTTGCTTTGGTCAATATGTTGTTATGTGAGTACCATGCTGTTTTGATTATAAGTGCTTTGTAATATATCTTGAAGTCAGATAGTTTGATGCTTCTTCTTTTTTTTTTTTTTTTTTTTGACAGGAGGTAGAATTTATTGGTGAGTGTTAAGAGGGGGCAGCACAGTGGAAGCCCTTATGAATATAGGTCACACCACTTGTCCAGAGGGCCATGACTGGGGTTGTACTTGACCCCACAGCCATCTGGGATGAGCCACTCCTCAGCCACCATGTCTTCAAATTCATCGACATTGAACTTGGTGAAGCCCCACTTCTTCGAGACGTGGATCTTCTGGCAGCCAGGGAACTTGAACTTGGCCCTGCATAGGGCCTCAATCACATGCTCCTTTTTCTGCAGCTTGGTGCAAATGGACTTGATAACTTGGCCAATGTGAACCCTGGCCAGTGCCCTGGGCCTTTCCCAAGGCACCTCACATGCCTGTTTGGAGCCTACATTGGGGTAGTGCAAGGTCAGAGGCAAGAACATACATCTGAAAGCCTGTCTCCGAGGTCCCTTAGAGCAACCCATACAAGAAACGGGCAGCATACACTACAAGGAAGCGGCTGTTTGCAGCCATTGCACATTGGGCCCCTATGAGGAAAGGAACTCAGTTGGCTTAATTGGCTGCAGCAGCTTTGTTCTTTTTACTTAAGATTGTGGCTATTTGGGGTCTTTTGTGGTTTCATGCAAATTTAAGATTTTTTTTTTCATTTCTGTGAAAAATAACATGAGAATTTTAACAGTGGCTGCATTGAATCTGTAGATCACTTTGGATAGTATGGACATTTTAACAATGTTAATTCTATTATGCAATAAACACAGCATACCTTTCCATTTATTTGTGTGATTTTTTTTTTTAATTTTCATCAGTTTTACAGTTTTCTGTATACAAGTCTTTTACCACTTTAAATTTATACCTAAGTATTTAATTTGTTGTTGCTGTTGTAAATAGGATTCTTTTCTTTATTCCTTTTCCAGATAGCTTTTTATTAGTGTATAAAAATGCTACCAGTTTTGTATGTTGATTTTGTATCCTGTGACTTTACTGGATTTATTTATCAATTCTATCAGCTTTTAGTGGAGCCTTTATAGTTTTCTCTATATAAGATCATGTTGTCAGCAAACAGACAATTTCACTTTTTCCTTTCCTATTAGGGTGACTTCTATTTATTTCTCTTGTCTAATTGCTCCAGCTCAGACTTCCAGAACTCTGTAGAAAAGTGCTGAAAGTGGGCATCCTTGTCTTCTCCCTGATCCCAGAGAAAAGCTTTCAACTTGTCACCATGGAGTATGATGTTAGCTACGGCTTTGTCATTTATGGCTTTTATTGTGTTGAGTTACAATCCCTTTATACTTATTCTGTTGAGAGTTTTTATCATGAAAGGGTGTTAAATTTTGTCAAATGCTTTTTCTCTTTCCTACTTCTATCACAGTGATAGATCTCAAATTCTGGCTTCTGGCTTAGTGTTTCTAGGTAAGTAGGCAGTAAAGATAATTATCATAGTATTTAAAGTCAAGAAAGAAATAATTTTGACTGAATATCAAGATATAGTGTGTGTTTGTGTGTGTGCGTGCTTGTGTTATGGTTGTTTGTTTGTTGAGTTAGCTGCAAAAATGCTCCATCTGTCCACTTTCAAATAGCAATCTGTCAGATTGCATATTCCAAAGAGGGATACAGCAACAGCTCTTATCCTGCATGCTATTTTGCAATGTGATACTGCCACTCTGCCTTCTGATTCTTGGCAAATCCTGTGATCAATGGAAATACGGTGGAAGTGATGCTGTCCAAATCCAGGAGCAGTCCTTTAGAGAAACTGGAGGCTTCCTCATGTTCCTGCCTCACGTACACACTTCTTCCGTTGTTTTCTCTTAAATTCAGCAATGGTGCTATGAGAAGCCCATACATCAAAGAAAAGACATGTGTAAGCACTTGGATCATAGCCCCAGATGACTCTCAGTCAATAGAAAACATTGACTGGCATCCATGTTGGTGAAACACCTTGGACATGCAGCCTTTCCCAGATGAGACAGGTCCAACTACTTCTGACTGCAAATGAATGAGCAACCTTAAGCAGGACTGCCTAGCTCATTCCCATCTACCCACTCAGCTAGGAGAGATGATAAATCATCATCTTAAGTCACCAAGTTTTGGCATCATTTGTTCAACAACAATAAACCAGAACACCCACTGAAAAGGCCATCTGACATTTTTGGAACATTTTCCCTAAATTTGGATCAATCTCCACATTCTAAAAAGTGCCTTTTCAAAGTAGACTCCAGAAATATACATTTCTCAGTTTGCTTGTGGTTAGTGTACAGGCTTGTGAAAGGTTCTTATGCACCTCCAGACCCCACACAGAGGTGAGCCACTTTAGGACAAAGGCTGTGTGTGGAGGATCCACTCTGTTCTAAGAGTGGCAGCTGGGGACATGAGGAAGACTTCAGAGAAGGTTCCTAATGTAGTATGGTTGCGGGTTGACAATAGCGTGCAAGTTAAACCACCTCAATGGGATGCAGCAGAAGGCCAGGTTGGGGTATGGCTTGCAGCATTTTCCCTGCAATCTTATCTTTGAATATACTTCTTTGGCCATTCTAATAATTCTGTGATTAACTCAATAACCTTTAATTAACATATCATCTACTTAAATGATATAGAGTGAATTCCATATTTTTTGGAGGTTAGGAAACCTATAGAAAACATGATGCATGCATGACCCCCATTTAGACACCTGAAGTGAGCAAAGGCGTGGCACGACTTTTTCTCGTCACCTACAGCACAGTCAACAGAAATACTGATGAAAGACACCTGCAGATTAAGTACAATATGAGGAATAAAGTTAATAAAATTGAATTGTATTAGAGATTTTAATTAATGAGGAGATTTTAGCTGCTCTTGTTGCACACAAGCAAAGCAACTGTGTGAGATGATAGATATGTAAATCTGCTTCACCATAGTCATCATTTAACTTTTGAAGATATTCTACGACATCATGTTCTAAACATCAAGCATACACAATAAAGTTTACTTATTTATTTTTCTTTTAAATAGGAAGATACAGCTTGAGGAGCCAGGTGCAGTGGCTCACTCCTGTAATCCCAGCGTTTTGGGAGGGCGAGGTGGGTGGATCACTTGAGTCCAGGAGTTTGACACCAGTCTGGGCAACATAGTGTGACCCCAACCTTTACAAAAAATAAAAAAAATTAGCTGACCATGGCACATGCCTGTAGTTCCAGCTACTCAGGAGGCTGAAGTGGGGGCATTGCTTGAACCTGGGAGGTGGATGCTGCAATGAGCTATGATCACACCACTGCACTCCAGCCTGGGGGACAGAGAGAGACCTTGTCTCCAAATACACAAAAAGATACAGCTCGTTACCATGCTTATGCAACACCTGGACTTCTCCAGTTGGTTCCCAAAATATGCTGTCAAATGGCTGGCTCAGAGCAGCTCACCACGGCATTCCAAGAGCTGCTCGGTGCATGCTTCCTGGACCAGTAGCATTAGAAACAAATTCACTTCGAACTTTGTTAATGCAAATTCTCAAGTCTCAGTCTGGACTTTCTGACACTTTTGAACTGCGTTCCAACAATTTTTTTTTTTAATAAGCCCACCAGGTAATTTCGATCCATGTGTAAGTGAAAGAACCCCATTTTGCAAGGACTTCCTTTTGACCTCCTGAAAGCATGTGTTGATTCTGGTATGGTTCAGTTCCTCAAAACCCATATTGAATGAAGTGCTGTGGCATTTCTTCATCTGGATTCTAATAAACTCAGTAATCACATTTCCTCCGAGATCAGTGACGATATTTCAGCAACCTAATTTGCAGACTTCTAACTCCCTATCAGGTAAATTAACTAGATTAAGTGTGCTCTCAGGAATTCTTCATTTCCTTTGGGCTTCTGTTTTTTTATAACGGTGACTCGACTGTCAGTTGCAGAAGATGTTGGCTCAAAGTATATCTTGGATGCTGCTTTTTATTTTTTATTACTTTTATTTTTTATTTTTTGAGATGAAGTTTTGCTCTTGACGCCCAGGCTGGAGTGCAATGTCGCCATCTCAGCTCACTGCAACTTCCGCTTCCTGGGTTTAAGCGATTCTCCTGCCTCAGCATCCCGAGTAGTTGGGATTACAGGCATGTGTCACCACACCTGGCTAATTTTGTATTTTTAGTAGAGATGGGGTTTCTCCATGTTGGTCAGCCTGGTCTCGAACTCCTGACCTCAAGTGATCCGCCCTCCTCAGCCTCCCAAAGTGCTGGGATTACAGGCGTGAGTCACCTCGCCTGGCCCGGATGCTGCTTTTTTAATCTTGGTGAATTTCTTAGCTTTCCTTTTATGCTTCATAGTCCATTCGTGTTTCTGTTTAATAGCAGAGACTGCTTATTCATGTTACAACTAATCACAATTTTTATTCTGTAAGATTTCCTTTTCATCATGGACTGCAGATAAAACAAATTCACATGCTCTTCCTGCACAAAGTTGTATCATCTTTAAATCTTTCCTGCCTTTCCAGTCAACATTTCATATGCTCGGCTCCTCCACCCTCAAACTATGCTGACGTCCCAAAGTTCAACCATCTCATAAGTACATGAGGTCCAGTGATGTTCACATTAAACTGTGCCGAAAGTTCTTCGTAAACTAAAGAGTTTTACATAAGATGCAGAGCCATCAATAAGATTCAAGGGTTTAATACTGGCAAAAATCCTCTTCTGATTTGAAAAATGTATTCAGTATGATATATTTAGACATATAATATATTAGACATATATTAAGCCCTCTGCCCCAAAGCACAGCAATTTTAAAAATCTGAATTCAAAGGAATCTCTAATAACAAAGATGTCAGGCACTGTGGCTGATGGTGGGTGAGGTCATTTTGATCACATATGTCTATTACCCCCCAAAAAGCAACTGTTTGCCTTAGTAAAATGACTGGTGTCCCTAATGTTATTAGTAAGTTAACAGTAGATGAACATGCCCATTCATGTCAGGCAGACTTAGCTTTAAAATCTGGCTTTGTTACTCCTCACTCCTGTGTGATTTAAGGAGTACATAGCTACTTTTCTGTATGCAGGTTTTGTTCTGTTTAAACTGAGGACTGCTTATTTAAAAACACTATCCAATAGTCTTCAAAGCCTGACAAACACAATGCAGCAAACATTCCTCCTCCCTGCCTCTGTAGGAAATTGCTCAACATCTCTGTTCCAGGGGATACCAGGGTTCAGCCTTTCCTCAAGAATGTGACCATCGAAATTTATTCCACCCGTGTCTGCTTACACCAACAATCAATGTCGTCAATGACATCAGACAGCTAGTCCCAGACAGCTTCTGCTCTCTGAATCCTCTTACTTGTGTCTATTGTTCTTTCCTGTCTTATCATTAATAACAGGATTATTTATTCCTTAGTATGCTTTTAGTTGCAAGACACAGACGCCCTACTCAGAGAAACTTAAGAAAAAAAAATGTAAGGGCCTGAAGATTAAAGCCTTTCTTCTCTTTGTCTTCTTTCTTTGGTGTGGACTTAGTATGGTGTGTTTTTTTCCCTATTACCATGAGCAGCCCGCTATGTACATTGTATCAGCTAGGAACTTGAGCAGAAAGGATCATCTTTCTTTTTTTAATGTTTTAAAATTTTTAACTTGTACGAGTACATAGTAGGTGTATATATTTATGAGGTACATGAGATATTTGGATACAGGTATACAATTTGTAATAATCCTGTCACGGTAAAGGGGGCATCCATCACTTCAAGCATTGAGCATTTCTTTGAGTTATAAATGTTCCAATTATACTCTTTTAGTCATTTAAAAATGTACAATAAGTTATTGTTTAGTGACTGTAGTCACCTGTTGTGCATTCAAATACTAAAACTTATTTATTCTGTCTAACTCTGTACCCATTAGTCGTCCCCTTCATAGTTCAAGTGAAGATATAGGTGTGCCTCTTGGTTCAAGATGCCCACATAACCTGTGTATGGTCAGCCTCTGTGTCCAGCTTCTGAGACAGACGCTCCCTGGGAGACCTGGAGGGATGTGATCAAACACATGCAAACTACAGGGGCTGAAAGTGAGAAAAGGTGGTTTTCAGAGAAAAATCTTCAGTGTTAACAGACAAAGAGGGAATGATGGATGAACAGGCAAAACCAGCAGCTGTCCGGTGTACTGTGACTTACAACTTTTACCTGGGCTGATAAATAAATAATGGCTGGAGTCATCATGAGTGACAGCCTTCTTGTTCTGCAGACACTATAAATTCTGATAAAATAAGCAATTCTCTGCTGAGATGATAGAAGAATCTATCTTCCCTCACTTCGCCAACACAGGGAGAATAGTGGCCTCTGAATTCTTGATTTTTCTGGCTGCATCGTGAGGAGTATTTACCGAAACCATCAATGAAGATGTTCAAAAACAGCAGGAAAATGTGGGATAGGGAAATCAACGTAGGATGGTCCTCTTCACCCCAGATATGATCAGTGTTTCTGCTGTGAGAAGTGTCATCTTCATTAACCTTTTAAAATAGGTTCTTCTTAATATTATGGATGATTGAAATTTTAATGTTTTTTATTATTTAACTCACAAAAAAATGTGAATATAATCTCTAGAGGAGAGGGAATTGGCCAAATATTATACTAAGAAGTGTAGCTAATTTATTCTGTAAGTTGGCCATGAACAATATATGGGAATAAATGACATAACTCAAAAAGAAGACTTTCTTTTGGTCCGGGAAAACAGAAGGAACTTGAATATTAATCTTCTATCTGCTGCATCATGAACTATTTCTGACACATGACAATGATGGAAAAATTGAGAGTTTTCTTGACTTTACCCCCAGTTCTTTGAAAAAAGACAATTAAACCACAAAAAGCTATTTAAGAAAATATTTGTTGTCTCATTGCCAGATTAACAATTAAATGTTCCTATCTATTCATAACGTCAAAGAGAAGATGAATGGAAGCAATAGTGTTGTCGGCGGCAGCAGAATCTGTATCAGCTGTGTATTAGGAGAGTGGCTGCATTTCACCAATACTCCAGCCATGCCACTTTTTTTTCGTTTTGAGATGGAGTCTCACTCTGTCACCCAGGCTGGAGTGCAGTGGTGCTATCTCAGCTCATGGCAACCTGCAGCTCCCGAATTCAAGAGCTTCTCCTGCCTCAACCTTTCGAGTAGCCGGGATTACAGGCGCACACCACCACACCCAGATGATTTTTGTATTTTAGTAGAGACGGGGTTTCACCATGTTGGCCAGGCTGGTCTCGAAATCCTGACCTCAAGTGATCCGCCCACCTCTGCCTCCCAAAGCGCTGGGATTACAGGCCTGAGCCACTGTGCCCAGTTCCATGCCCCATTTTTACCCTCACTCTGTGTGTGCCACTGCACTTTTGGCTTCTCACAGGCCTAAGAGTCTGCTTGGCTATGGTCAAGGGAGAGGGGCAGGCTCTAGGGGATTAACTTGTGTGACCAGATAGCTGTAGTTTTGTCAGCAAACACAGATAAATGTTATCTAGAAAGATTCTCTTCTCTTCCCTACACACCCTAACAAAAGTCATTTTTAACTATGCTTTGCATACAATGGTCCCTGACATGAAAATTCCAGGTTACTTAACAACAGGTTACCAAGCTTCACTTGGCTTGATCACTCCAAAGGGCAAATATAAAAACGTGTTATAGCGATGAGGTGCTTATGTTTCATCTCCTCAGACAACTTCTTGGACAGGCATCAAGGATGATCTCAAGCCGCCTAGGACCATCAGAGAGTAATTTTAATCCAGCATTTTGCAGGAATATACATTCTATCTTATTTATTTATTTTTTGAGACAGGGTCTCACTCTGTCACCCAGGCTGGAGTGAGATGGTGAGATGTCAGTTCACTGCCACCTCTGCCTCCTGGGTTCAAGTGATTCCTCTGCCTCCGCCTCCCGAGTAGCTGGGACTACAGGTGACCGTCACCATGACCAGTTAATTTTTGTGTTTTTAGTATAGACGGGGTTTCACCATGTTGGCCAGGCTGGTCTGGAACTCCTGACCTCAAGCAATCCGCCCATCTGGGCCTGCCAGGGAATATACATTTTAAAATATTAATGTAAAGATTAAAGATGGAGAAGAAGACAGTACCGTGTTCTGTCTTCTTAAATTAAAATAGAAAGGTTGACTTTGGCCATTCCTTCGGCTCAGGAAGTCCATTATTCAGGAAAATCAAACGGCATAATGGTAGGGTTCTTTGGTAAAAGAAAAAGTGAAAGTAATGTTCATCTCTAGTCTACTCTAGGCTTTATAGGAGGACAATATTGACATGTTGCCGTCCAGGTATACGCAGCAAGGTGGGGCCAATGAAAGGGATTTAAGGCAGAACTTCAAGCTGGGTAAAAAGAAATTTCACCTGCCTAATACCTTATATAACTTTACACACACACATACACACACACACACGCATATGAGGATCTGTCAGAGAGCAATGTGGGTTCTGTACAGGGAAGGAAATTTCAGCCTGCAGCTTCAATATTAATAATTACAAACAACTCACATGATACTAGCACATAATATTCACAATGTGCTTCAAGTTTCCATTAAGAAAACAAGTGAAAATATGTGTATTTCCTGCTTTTATAGATGTGTCACACAATGAATCAATAGAGAACAGTAGCCTCAGATCACATGAAGATGTTAGGTTGGAGAATGGGAATATTTCTGATATTAAAAGAGACCTTGCCAATATTCTAAGAGACTCAGTTTTCAGTGAAAAACAAAACAGCATGTGTTAATAAATCTAACTGCACCCTAAAGGTATTACTTGGTTATATCTAAGTAACTATAGAAAATGAGTTATTGTATATAAGTAATAACATTAACCTTTCTGTATATTTGTATATTGTCATATATATAATTTAAAAACATAATTCATAAAAAGAATCTGTACACTAGGAAGAATGTAAGCCATGATGTCCACTTTAAAGTTGTAAAAAACCTACAATTAAATATAAACACAATCAAATATTTTTTGTCATGGAAATACAGTTAAATAGTAATGATTTACTTCAGTCAAGGTCTTCTGAATTTTAAAAGAGTTTACAATTTTGGTGAAAATTTAGATTTTTTTAATTACGTTTATAACATATAAAAAATATTAAGACGGACAAGGCACAGCAGTGAGCCTGGCTTCAGATCAGTGAAGGCAGGTGAGACAAAGAAGGTCTTCATCCAGCCACACCCACAACGCAGAGCCTCAGGCATGGAGGTGCATGCATGTGACTCAGTTTTGAGGATTTTATTATAGAAATCGAAAGTGGATATCTGTAGTGAGTGTGCAAATAACATAAAACAAACAACAGTTGTAGGTCTTACAATATCTGACTTCAAGATTTCCTACACGCTACAGTAACCAGGATAGTGTGCTGTTGGCAGAAGAAATAATAAATAGACCAGTGGAATGTGATAAAGAGCCCAAAATTGACTCACAAGTATGATTTTTGAGAATAGTTTCAAAACAGTCATACAGGAAAAGGAAAGTCTTTTTTAATAAATAATGCTGGAGTACCTAAACAGCCACAAGAAAGGAAGCAAACAAGGAAGGAAAGAAGAAAGGAAGGAAGGAAGGAGGGAAAGAAAGGAAAGGAAAGGGGAGGTGTGGGGAGGGAAGGAAAGGAAAGGAAAGGAAAGGGAAGGGGAGGGGAGAGGAGAGGGGGGGAGGATAGGGGAAGGGAGGGAAGGGAAGGGAAAATGGAAGGAACGAGAAAAAGAAGGAAAGAAACTCTAACACACCCTACACATCCTAGCGTCTGACAGCACTATAATAGGACTATAGCAAACCATATTATATTCTATAATTTCTGGTAGCTAGGAGGAGGATAATGAATGTTCTCAACACAAATAAATGACAAATGTTTGAGATGATGGATATGATAATTACCTAGATCAGATCACTATACATTATATGTATGGAGGCTTCATGGGCCCCATGAATATGCACAAATAGTATTCAACTATTTAAAAAATAAATAAAAATACAACTGCATAAAACAAGCAAAAATTAACTCAAGGTGGATCAAAGTCTACTGTAAATATACAATTATAAAGCTTAGACATATTTATGATTTGAGGGAAGACCAAGTTTTCTTAGAAAAATCTCAGTAACCAGCAGAAATTTTAAAAAGATACAAAATTTTAAAATAACTTTATATATATTAAAGAAAACCAGAAAATTTCTGTTCCTTGAAAGGCACTGTTTATAAAATGAATAGGCAAGTCACAGACTTGGAGAATATAATTGCAAAACATGCATTTAACAAATAACTGGTACCTCATATATATATATATATATATATATATATATATATATATACACACACACACACCCCATATATATACACACACAAACCATATATATATACACCATATATATATGCACACCATGTACATATATATACCACATATATGTATATATATGTATATATACATCATATACATATATATACACCGTATACCTATACATACATATATGCCTCAAATACATGTGCTGTGAAAGTTTCACAAATGAAGAAAGTAAAATTGAAATTGAATACCACCTTAAGACGTCATGGTTGGAAATTGTCAAAGGCAAGGAATGAACGTGAGTCTTTTTTGTCTCTTCAGAGCTCTTTATATCAGAGTCTGAGGCATGGAAGTGGATGCATGTAACTTATTTCTGAGGTGATGCCCAGAAGAAAGCATAAGAGAACAGGGAGGAAAAGATCTATTAGAAGCAATATAAATATGTAATAGCAATATATATAAACTTTCACAACACAGCATTTTAAAAACACAAACAAAAGGAATGTGTGAAATAGTTGAAATGATGCTTTCCAAATAGAAGCTGCATGAATGTCCAGTGAGCACATGAAAAAGTGCTCCAATCATTAGTATTCAGCGAAATGCATATTAAACCCACAATTAAATATGTACCATTAGAATACCTAGAGGAATAAAGATGTGTAACAGAAGAAGTTTACAAGGATGTGGAGCAAATGGAACACGAGGACATTGTTTGTGGGAGTGTATTAAGGCACATGACTCTGAAGAAGGCCTGGCAATTTTTAATAAATGAAACATACAACTAACCTACCACCTAGAAATGTAACTTAGGTATTTACACAAGAAAAAGAAAATATACAATTATATACACACACACACACACACAACTTGTTCAAAAATGTCTGCAGAAACTATATCCATAAGATCAAAACTTGGAAACTGCCAAAGTCATTGCCAACAGGGGAGGAAGCATTCTGGTTACATTTATCCAATTTAGCATAAAAAAGGGATACATTGCTGATATCCACAAGAACATTCCTGGATTGCAGTTGCTGAAGTTTGGTTTCATTTTTCATGATAATTTTTGACAGCACGGATTTAAAATTTACAAATCTGTCAGTCGTACTCTTGGAAGTTCCTCCGCATTCCTTCTGTAGATAAATATTCCTTTAATTGCTTCCAATCCTATAGCTTCATTTTCACTTCAAAAAACGCATCTGTAATATGGTGAATGCTTTAGGGAAAGAGTCTAATTTCACATTTTTTCAAATAATTAATTATTTTTCTCAGCATCATTATGAAGTAGCTTTTTTCCCCACGTATTTGTAGTATGTTTCTATCATTTACAAAATTCCCATCCACTAAGTTTGTTGTTGGCCTGTCTTGCTCTATCCACTGTCTTTTTAACTGTGGTCTTTGTAGTGTTTAGCCAACATCGGATGCACCATCTTCCATTTGTGTCAACACTGTACTAAACTTCGTGTACTTTCAGATTAATCAATAGCTGCAATCATTTTATATACATATTTTTTAGTAACTGTATTTTCCTTTTACTACCTTTTAAAAGATGTCAGTTTTGTTAAAAGTACTGACAAAGAAAAGAAGACTAAAATACAGGAGCTTGATTCCAGGGAGGTTTTTAACTCACTGAAAGTCAGTACTGTAGACTTGAACTTATAGCTCTTTAATCATGCAGAAGTTTAGTAGAATATAATGTAAACATTTATAAAGTAGAGAAAATTTTATGCTTGGAGAGGAGGATGCAGAGATTCTAATTTTCTAATGCCTTTGTAGAGAAAAAAAAAAGTTAAGTTACTTTACTTTTCAGAGCTGAAAAGTATCTTAGAGTCACCTAGTTCGAAATCTTCATTTTCCTGCTAGGGGAATGGAGGTACAGGTGTGAAGCCATTTGTACAACGTCACGCCTCTTCCACGTGGCTGAGTCAGGGTGAGGGCACAGGTCTTCTCACTCTCATATCAGTCTTCTTTCTACCCACCAGGCTGCTTCCAAGAAATCCATCTATTGTAATATGGTTTTGTATAGGAATCTCATATGCAAGGCCTGGGCAATTTTGATATCCTTTTAGAAGAAAGATAACAGAAGAAAGTCTAAGCCGCCAAGGAGAGCAATTAGAATGCAAACAGGTTTGATCTGTCCAAAAGAAGGCACTTTAAAGGAAGCGTGTGCTCATTAACCACATCATTTGCTAACCGGGCCGCCAGAGCCCCACTCCCCACCGTGCCAGCCCCAAGCTCACTGCCAACAGCAGCCCGTCTGATGATGAAAGCAGCTGAGCCCTGGCAACCCCGCGGCGGTCTCATTGTGGAAGATTTGGAGAGGGAAGAAAGACGCAGACACCCCATCATCTTAAAATGCAGTTTGAATAATTTTGAGAAACAATTGTTTAGGAGGCGAACTTCTAAATCTCCAGGGCTGTGCCACCGAGGGGGAACTTCTTTATCAAAGAGAGGTGCACGCAAAGGGGGTGGGAAATGGCAAACTCGGGGGAAAATGACAGCATTTTGTGAGATGAGGCTTCGAGAAAATCATTTCCACGAGGAGAGCTTTGCCACACAGGAAGACTCGCAGTTTCAAAATGCAAGATTTAACATGCAGTTTAAAATCTTCCGAACGTGCATCGGAAGTTTGCAATGCTACCTGCAGAAGCACTGTTACTTTTGGGGTAGAAAATAGTTTTCCTCCTGTCATTGTAAATAAAATCACTTTAGCTTAGCTACTAAAATCACAAATATTTTCATATACTATACATATATAATTTTACTTATATATACTATTTTTATAACCATAGCAAAAATTATGCGCTATATCAGCAATAATACAGGCAACACATTTCTTAGCTTGTTTTTCTTATAGTACTTAAAATTGTTTTTGCTTTTACATTATAAGTTAATCTCCACTCTGTACAGCAATTATTGTAGTCTTAATTTTACAGATGACAGAACTGAGGCCCATCAGATCTTGTTAGTCTTGGGAATCTCATCCCTCCGCTTGTCTTTGATTTGTTTGATCTGTTCAGTATACAATGGATCCTTTAAAAAGTCAATATCTTCACGGCTGCAGGACTAGAAATAACAATAAATCCAGCTTAATAAATCATGCAGCTGTATGGATTTAAGGCATCCTTACTAATGACAACCTAGTAGAGCGGAGGGGAATATTATGGGGAAAGTAACTCCCAATCTTATGTTCTCCTCAGTGTTTGGTCTCGACTTCAGGCTGATTCTGAATAATTTCTTTAATGGGTAGAAAACAAAGCAGAAATAGAAACTGAATTCACAATTCCAGGATTCCTTTACCCACTCTGTACTGAACTCCACCTAATGCCCAGAGATTCTAGATTATTGCAGGGTTTATACTAGATTATCGTCAGGTTGGAAGGCTTATAAAAATCCAAATCCTGTAGATTGCTAAGTTTTATATTGTAGGTGAAAGAAAATGCAAAGTTTGGAAGGGTTACAGTCAATATAAGGCTCTAGAATTATGTAATGAGACAAATATTATATACATAATTCTATGTACATATAATTGTATATATACACACAAATACGTGCATATGGTGTGTGTGTGTATCTGAGTGTCATATACATATATCATGACACTCAGATCTTATAAGCATTCATCCACAGAAATGAACCCTTGGGTCCTGTTAATTACCTATGTCTGATCCTGATAGTCACTAGGCTTGCTGCTTCCCAGGGCCTGAACGCCTGCAAAACCACTCCAGTTCCATCAAAGAGAGGATACCCGTTCTTCTCACTAACTGACCCATGATTCTAGGATCCTAGATTAATTGGTCAGCATCGAGAGGAACATAGTGCTTGCGATCACGCACATAAACTCCTAGGAATGTATTTCAACCTGATTTATGGACTAAATAGCTCTCTTTTATTTGACTCTACATGATCATCTTGTGATTACTGGCATAAGGATGACTAAATGATAATCTCATAGAAATTAAAAATAAATCAATAAACATGGGATAGAAGTTCCCTTTATTGCTTGCTTGCTTCTTTTTTTTTCTTTCTTTTTTTTTTCTGTCACCCAGGCTGGAGTGCAGTGGCACGATCTTGGCTCACTGTAAGGCTTCTTCCTTCCTTCTTTCTTTCTTTCCTTCTTTCTTTCTTCCCTTCTTTCTTTCTTCTTGTTCTCCTTTCTTTCTTTTTCTCTCTGTCCTTCCTTCCTTCCCTCCTTCGTCTTGTCTTTCTTTCTTTCTGTCTCTGTCTCTGCCTCTCCCTCTCTTTTTTTTTTTTTTTTTTTGAGAAAATATCTCACTGTGTTGCCCAGGCTGGAGTACAGTGGCTTTTCACAGGCAGTGTCCTACTAATCATCACCTCAGGAATTTGGGCTTTCTCAGTTTCGATCTGGGCCAGTTCAACTCTCCTCAGGCAACCCGGTGGTCCCCTGCTCCCAGGAAGTCACCATATTAATATTGAACTTAGTGCAGACACCCAATCAGCATAATGCTCTACAGCCCAGAGCTCCTGGGCTCAAGTGATCCTCCTGCTTCAGCCTCCAGAGTAGCTGGGACTACAGGTGCACACCTCCATGACTGGCACTGTCAGGAGTTTCTTTTTAATCCTAAAATATTCTTACAGTGAACAACTAATATGGAAGTGATAATGTATTAATACGATTTGTTCATATGACATGTTTCATAAAATTGTTACAATGTGAGTTAACAGATTCTGTAGTTTTTATAACATCTATAAGTATGTGCATGCATTTTATTTACATAATGACCATATGACTATTATTCAGAATGTTTTACTAGTAATAATATTTAAAAACTGTGTACATACTTTAACACTATGTAAAATAGAGCATGTGTACTAATTTCTGTATACCTCTTTTCTGTTAGATAAAAAAAACATGTAACCATGCCTAGTATTTCACAAATGAAGAAAGTGAAGTTGAAATAGAATAACACCTTAAGACTTCGTGGTTGGCAAGTGTCAAAGCCAGGGATTGAACTTGAGTCTTATTGGTTCTCTTACAGGGCTCCTTATACCATATAACATTTTCTTTCATCAGAAAATATAACACAATTGGAGTTTTGTTATGGACCAGTTACTAAATCTCTTGTGTTGGCTTAAAGGTAAAATAAGACACAATAAAGGAATGTTATAAAACTTCAGATGTCATCTCACGAGGATTAAAATAATCCTGTATAATGTATAATCCTTTTCAAATCATAAGTCATCAACTACCAAGTACCCGTATGTCATAAGCAATGAGCACCGTCCCGTATTCTGTGTGTTAATCAGTTTAGGATTCTTTTTCCAAATGGAACTCAGCTGTATTAGTCAGGGGAACACTAGCTAGTATAAAAAACAAAACTCGCCATTAGATTGTAAAACAACAGAAACTTATTTCTTGTTCCAGTCAAAGTACAACGCAGCATCCTGAAGATGCTGGTTACAGGTGGCTTTAATAGCCATGGTGAGCTCGTGTCCCAAGTTCTTTCCATTTTCAGCCTCTGCCATCCCCCCGGGCTTCACTGCCATCACATGCTACCAGCACATGCACCCATCACATGGAAGAAGAGAGAGTTGAGAGGAGAGAAGAGAAAGGCTTTCTCAAAATCCTTTACCCAGAAGATATAGACATTAAATTCACACTCACTTTCCATTGATGAGAACTGGTCACACAACTACAAAGAGACACAAGCAGCTGGGAAATACAGGCCCAAATGCTTCCTGGCATTAGTCCTATTTTATAAAAGGGAAACACCCAGTTTTCTGGATTTCTGATCTTATAGGTTGTGTCAATGTTTCATTGCATTAGATCAGATCACTAATCGTCTTCAAGGTTCCAAAATCCTATTCCACACAGAGAAATAAATTTATTCTGTGCTAAACCAGTGCCGTGGATGGGAAGTGTGTACAACGAAAACCTGAGAGGACCAGGGTTCAAAACACATCTTTGTCTTAAAAGTTGTGCTAATGTGGACATGGCATTCAAGTCTAACCTTCGCTTCCTCCAAGTAAAGAATTATTTGACATGGGGGTAATTGCAAGAGAAGGGGCGTAGACATATGTCTGATAAGAGCTCTCTTGTAGGACAGCACAAAAAACATTATTTCATTCACTATCTCGCATGTTCCTCAAATACTAGGAAGAGAGGCTGATGAGGAAGTGTTTTACAGGAAGGAATGTTCTATCAATATGCAGAGAGGCTGTGTCTGTGTCTGTTCTGATCCTGCCTGTGATTTTAAGAAGAAAAATTCTGTGCAATCCAAGCCCTTTTTGACAGATATTTTGGAGGACCACGTGATGTGGTCATCTTTATTAAAAACTGATTGTGCAACAGGATTATTGTTTGGCATTCTGTATGTCCTAACTTAATTTCTCTAACAGCTTTATGAAATGGGAATGTCAGTCCCATGTTATAAAAAAATAAAAATAAAAACTTCAAACTCAAGAGAAAATGATAAATCTAGGATTCAAACTTCGGTCTCTCTGGGGGAAACCACGATTCTCTATCATGCCCAAATGCTCACCTAAAAACAGTCTTCATCTGATGTAAGCCGATGCTAAGGTTTGTCAGACCAGACTTTAAAAATGACCGTGACTGCTGCTGATAGCAGCCCGGCTAAATGTCATGTGAATCTCTCCTCCTCCTGCAGCCTATGCTTACGCCCACAAAGAATTTCTCTTGGTGAGAGTGGTGTACACACCAGCAAGCTGAACAAGCTTACCTCCTTTGCTCACTGTTCCCCTTGCACAGGATTTGTTTTTTTTTTGAAGCGGTGTGCTCTTATCGCTCCTTAATCCCGTGAGTCTCCTCATTTATTGTAGTGGGGTGGGAGGAAGGCTGCATACAAGCACAGATATATGTTTTTTATTTAATCAGGTAATGAAAAGAAAGCATTTCAAGACATAGCACATATTACAGTGACTCAAGTTGCTTATGCTATTTCATGTTTTTATAAGTTACCATCTAATTTGTCATTACAATTCAA
Organism: Pongo pygmaeus; assembly: GCF_028885625.2. Taxonomy (NCBI): domain Eukaryota; kingdom Metazoa; phylum Chordata; class Mammalia; order Primates; family Hominidae; genus Pongo; species Pongo pygmaeus. The sequence goes on from NC_072380.2 coordinate 5,154,300, forward strand.
AGTAACTTCATTTTCCCTGGTGGAGTACTGAAAATTACTGTAACTTATAATTTTATGGTAATTATAGTAAGAATTCACATAATTAGTGTAGCAAGATCACTGTTCTATTTATTTTTCCAAATGAGTCACACCCCTAGTAGGGGAAACTTGCTGTGTAGGTTTAAAGCTCCAGGTGCTATCTATAGGTGCATGGTATCTCATCATCATAACCTTTCTTTCTATTTCCCCTCTGAAATATTCTCCCCGACCAACTTGAGGAAAGATCTAAGTTTAAAATAGAATAATTTTGAAAATCTAGTATGCTTAGAACACATGCCATATTTACACGGAATGAAAAGGAGCTTACGGCACCCAAGGCACTTGTACTTAATTGTTCTCAAGATTTTGTGCGTAATATATACTTACTCAATAAACTGCTTCCATTCAGAGCACAAGAATTACCTGGTCCTCTACCTTCCACCCAAATGTGTGGCTGTAGTATCCACCGAAGCTCCTCAGTCACGAAATAAGACGTCTATCCTCCCCCTTACAGTTTTAGTAACAGCTGTGGATTGGACTTTATTAGTGCTTCTAGTCCTCTCCAGCCCCGTGTTCATGCCTTGGTTCAGGTGCTCATTATTTCTGCTTTATTCAAACTCTCCTTGAAAACAGGAGGACCTTCAGAGATAATCACTTCATTCTTCGTGCCCCAGACATACCTGTACATAGCTTTAGAATAACAACACCTGAGAACACATTGGCAACAATATAGAGCAACAGGGACTTTCCTACTCTGCGAGTGTGGACCTGCATTATGACTGGCATTTTGGAGAGAAATTTGGCAAAACTGAGAAAAAAGGAAGATGATTATATCCCACAGCCAGGATATTCAACGTTTTAATTATATTATTAGGAGCAATACTCAGAAACAAAAAAGTGAATTGCGCAAGAAAAGATGCATACAAAAGTTCATTGCAATGTTGTTTGTAATATCAAAAAAATAAAAATAAAAAACAATCCAGGGTCCTTCAACAGGAGAAGGCATAAATAAATTGGCATTTTATACAAAGTAATTGTGAACACATGCTACAAGACGTAAATTATAAATTACTGCGCCAACGTTGGTAATCTCAAACACAAAGTATGGAACAAGGAAAAGTGAGCTGCAGAGAATGATAAAATTCAAATACTTCCAAAATAAGTAATATTTTGAATAAAGTATCCTGAACACTTACTGAGCAGTTACTATGTTCCTGGCATTGTTTCAAGTACTTTGCTCTTGGAAAGGAAAAACGTGAAATTCATGAGGATATTTGCTTATGGTGAGGGAGTTTATGGTGAAGAGGCTAGGAAATTGGTTGTGGGAAGGGGCTTCAGCTTTACTTGTAGTGCTTATTTTCTTTCTAAAAGTATATCTGCAGGCCGGGCACAGGGGCTCACACCTGTAATCCCATCACTTTGGGAGGCCAAGGTGGGTGGATCACCTGAGGTCAGGAGTTCTAGACCAGGCTGACCAACATGGTGAAACCCTATCTCTACTAAAAATACAAAAATTAGCTGGACATGGTGGCACATGCCTGTACTGCAATTCCAGCTACTAGGGAGGCTGAGGCAGAATTGCTTGAACCCAGGAGGCAGAGGTTGCAGTGAGCTGAGATCGCCCCATTGCACTCCAGCCTGGGTGACAGAGCAAGACAATGTTTCTAAATAAATAAATAAAGGTATCTGCAATAAGAAGAGAATTTTGTCCATGCTTTCCCACTGTTATCATAACTCTTCTTATGCAATATCTTTGCAGTCTCAGAATTCACACTTCTGCCACTGCTTTATGAGGAAACTTTTGAAGATTAGCCTTTTTTGGATGTTAAAGGGTGATTCTCCCTGAGTAAAAATAACACTCATAATGAGATGCACAAATCCAAATAATCTTGAGCACAAATAAGCAAGAATTAAGAAACAAAAACAATGTGGCATTCTCATCTTTACTTGTAGTTAAACTGATTGTAAAAGCAAAAACACATAGGCAAGTAAATAAACTATTGCCTGTTGGTGAATTCTTAGACCATTAATTAAACATAAACAGCAAATAAAACTTTCAATCATTTTTCATAAAAAGTAAGTTACTCAACTTTTTAAATTCCTTTAAAAAATAAAATCTCTAAACACCTCTTCTAACTGTAAGTGCATTTTGAAATATAAAACAGTAATATCTAATTGGGGTTTATAATACTTGTTAAATCAAAATACAGAATGATGGACTTCAGCTTCCATGAACCATCACCGTTATGAAAATTACTTTCCTGTAGTAAACAACTAGACAACTACACAGAATATGCAAAATGGTTATTTTTATAAATAAGGCAACAGGCAAAACAGGGATGTGATTCTTAAGGGAAGAGGAATCAATGAGAAAAGTCCTATGTCAGCCCCAGCTGAATATTAAGAAACAATTTCTAAGCCAGAGTACATGAAAAACAAACCAAACTCAGTATGGACCATTAATTTCACAGCGTTGATGGGACAGAGATTAGAGTTCACTGAGCATGAAATGGTTGGATTTTATGAAGCAGAACACCAGATGGCAGGTAGCTGGACACAGAGAGAACATTAAAGGTCTGCAAAAGGGTCTTTTCAAATTTTTATTTGAATACCAGATTCTGCAGGTTTGAGGAGAAGTTCAATGATACTAGGAAAAGAACCATGAAAAGAAGTGGGCTGAATAACCCTCAGGTACCACAGAAAACTGAAAATAGTTTACACTGCTACCAGACAAAATGTAGGTATTAAAATACACAAAGCATTTGGTAGAGCCCTCCCAAGGATAATAGTGGGCAGCATTAGCCCAAGGATGAAGGATGCTCTAGTGTGGAACTCATGAAGCTTAAAAGCAAGCACTAAACGAGTCAAAGTGATTCTAAGTGACTTAATGGAATACCAGAACAAAGTTCAACATTAATAAAAAATAGAACAAAACTCTACACCCAGCGATGGAGAATCACAATGTCTGTCATTCAGTCAGCTATTACTAGGCATGCAATGATGCAGAAATATATAATCCACAACCAGGAGACAAATCTGAAACAAAAATAGACACAGAAGTGAAGAAATTGGTAGACATGGTGATTTATAAAATTATTGCAAATGTGTTCCACCAGGCGAAGTTTCTTAGCTTTGAGTTCTATGAAAATCGAATCTGATCCTAGGGTGGAAGCATTACCTCTTGGTAATCAGGAACTCTAATCCAGAAATGCCTAAATTTGTAGGTTTGGGAAACTCAAGTTGTGGGAGTGGGTCACCAGATGTGGCAGCCACACGGCAAGCTAATTGGATCTCACTGCCAGAAAGAAACTAGTGTTTAGCTGCAAGCATCTAGTTATTGATGAATTCCAGGTCTAAGACCTATGGGATGTGACTTTATACTCTTTAGTGTCAGTTTTTAGACACCAAATACAGGGTGGATTTTAGAACCTGGTAGTTCTATGATCATGAATAAAGCCTCTATCAGCATTCACGTATAGGTGTTACTGTGAGAATAATTTTTAACCTTATTTGGATAAATAGCTATGAGTGCTATCACTGGGTCATATGGTAAATATATTTCTAACTTTATAAGACACTGCTAAACTATATTCTAAATTGGGTGAACCATTTTTTATTCTTGCAGCAAGGTATGAGAATTCCACTTTACTTGGTTTTTTACTTGTAAAGCCGTTTTGATATGTGTATAGTGATATCTTAATGTATTTTAAATTTGAATTTCCCTTATGATTAATCTTATTGAATATCTTATCATGTAATCTTTTGGTGTTTGTGTATCTGTTTTAATGTAGTCTTTTAATATTTTTTATTGGATTAATTTGTTTTTGCATAATTAATTGCATTAAGACAGATTTTTTATACTATGCAGAGAAGACCTTTGTTTATATTTCTTTAGCAAACATATTCTTCTAGTGTGTGCTTTCTCTTCTAACATTTTAAATATTGCCTTTCAAAGAGTAGGTTTGTCCTTTTGATGACATCACACACACACACACACACACACACACACACATATATATACGCAATTTCATTTTTAAAAAATCTTTGCCTAACCTAAAGTCACAAAGATTTTTTCCTACCTTTTCTTTTATAATTTTTTATATTTAGGTCTTGACAATTTTGGTTAAACTGTTTACATGGTACAAAACAGGAATGAGAATTTATTTGTTTGCATACTTATAAAAGTCCTATGGGTCAAATAAGAAATCACAAAGACAGCTAGGAGTACTTTGATTTGAATGAAAATAAAAGCACAACATATTAGATTTATAGGACACAGTTAAAGCACTACTTAGAGGGAAATGTGTTTCATTTCATATATATTAGAAAAGATTTTTAAATTAATGACAGCTTTCAATCTTAAATAAGAAGAAAAAAAGGACAAATTAAACACAGAGCAAGTCGAATGATGGAATTAATGAAGATAAGAAGAATGATCAGTGGGATATAAAATGAAAACACAATAGGAAAAGAAATTTTTAAAAAAGCTGGTTCTTTGAAAATCAATAGCAATAATAAACCAACAGCCTGAGTGACAGAGAACAGAGAGAAGACACAGATTACAAACATCATGAAGAAAAGAGAGCTTATCACTCCCAACTCGACAGACAGTAAAAATACAATGTAGGGATAGTACTATTAACTCTATGCCCCTAAATTTGAAAACTTTATGCAATAGATACATTTATTGAAACATCCAAACTACTAAAGCTGAATCAAAAGGAAATAGGTGGTCTGAATAGTCTTAAATGTATTAAATAAATAAAATCTTATTTAAAAGCTTGCCACAAAGAAAACACCAGGCACAGACGGCTTCCCTGGTGAATTCTATAACTGTTTACTGAAGAAATAACATCAATTCTACACAAGTTGCTTCCAAAATATTGAAGAAGAAATACTTCCCAATTCATTTTATGAGAACATTATTACTTTAATAGCAAAATCATTAAAATGCATTTCAAGAAAAGAAAACCATTGACCCATAACATTTGATTGTATTCATAGAAATCACCAACAAAGTAATAACATATTGAAATCCACAACTAATAAAAATGTTGACAGATTATGATCAAAGGGGATTATCTGAGGGAAAACGTAGTAGTTCATAATTTAAAACTAAATAACTTACTATGTAAATAGAACAAATATGAAAACAATATGATAATTTGAATAGATGCTTAATATCATCATATTTCAAACAAAATTATTGATAAGAATGTAATCTCAGCAAAATAGTTGTAAGATGACAAAACATATCTAAAAATCTTAAAAGCAACAGTGATGAAATATTGACTACTGGGGAAAAGACAAATATATCTGCTCTCACTACTTCTACCTGATATTGTACTGGAGTTCATAGCCAGGGAATCATGCATTAAATGATATTAAATGAATGCAGTTTGGAAATAAAGAAGTAAAACTAGAGTCATGAACAACATAATTGTTTATGTAAACCATACTATGGAATCTACACTATAAATACTAGAAGCTATGAGTAAGTTTATCAAAGTTGTGAAAGGTCAATACATAAAATTAATTCTATTTCTGTTTATTTGCAGGCAAAAAATTAAAATGATATAAACACTCAAATTGAAACATTAAAAAATCAATTTAAAAGAGTGCCACAAATCATAAAATATTTAGAAGAGATTTTTTAAAAACATGTAAGACCTAAGCTACAGACATTGCTGAGAAAAATTTTAAAAGTCTTAAATACTTGGAGATATAAACCATTTCGTTTATTAGAAAGATCAACTTTCATAAATGTTAGTTTTCTCTAAATTTATTTATACATTTAATGTAATTGCAAACACAATCTAAGCAGGACCTTTTCTAGAAATTGACAAATCAGTTTGCAAATTTAGAGAATATAAAATTGCCAAAACAATTTTGTGAAAAGAATATGTTTTGAGACTTACAGTTGTACTTTACACTATCTCAAGATTAGTATAATGACATAAAAATCAAAATAATGTAGTGTTGGTATAAGGCCAAGTACATAGGTCAATAGAGGAGTCAAGATAATTTAGCAACTGTTTCACACAAAGATGACACCTAAGCAATTCAATGGGGAAAGTAAAGTCTTTGACCACTACCTAACTCTATACTAGAAAATAATTCATATAATTTAAAATGTATCTTTGAGCAATAAAAAAAAACTAGAACTGGCTGGTCACGGTGGCTCATGCTTGTAATCCCAGCACTTTGGGAGGCCGAGGTGGGAGGATCACCTGAGATCAAGAGTTCAAGACTAGCCTGGCCACTATGTTGAAATCCCATCTCTACTAAAAATACAAAAATTAGCTGGGCATGGTGGCACACGCCGGTAATCCCAGCTACTTGAGGGGCTGAGACAAGAGAATCGCTTGAACCCAGGAGGCAGAAGTCACAGTGAGCCGAGATCATGCCACTGCACTCCAACCTGGGCGATAGAGTGAGACAGAACTATGAGTGCCTCCAAAGGCTGGCAAAGGCAAGGACGATGATTCTCCCTTAGGAAAGGAGTGCAGAAAGGAGTGCAAACTACCCATATTTTATTTTTACAGCAATGCTGTTGTGCTGGACTTCTGAGCTACAGAATTGCAAGATAATAAATTTGTGTTTGTTTTAGAATAAGTTTATGGTAATTTGTTACAGCAGCAATATAAACCTAATAAAACAGTTATAAGATAAAAACAAGCTAAATATCCATCAAATTAAGGCTGTATAAAGCACATTGTGGGATAGTCACATGAGAAAATACAGCTTACCAATAAAAGAAGCAAACAAACAGAATACTGATACATACAGGTGCACGGATAAATCTCAAATAACTTTATTTTGAACAAATCATGTTAGATGCAAAAGGAGAACATTTATATAAAGTTCAGGACAATTCTTGGTTAAAGAGATCAGAAAAGGCCAGACACGGTGGCTCACGCCTGTAATCCCAGCACTTTGGGAGGCTGAGGCGGGTGGATCACCTGAGGTCAGGAGTTCGAGACTAGTCTGACCAACATGGAGAAACCTCATCTCTACTAAAAATACAAATTAGCTGGACGTGGTGGCATATGCCTGTAATCCCAGCTACTAGGGAGGCTGAGGCAGGAGAATCACTTGAACCTTGGAGGCGGAGGTTGCGGTGAGCCAAGATTGCACCATTGCACTCTAGCCTGGGCGAAAAGAGCGAAACTCCATCTAAAAAAAAAAGGAGGGAGGGAGAGAGCGAGAAAGAGAAGGAGAGAGAGATCAGAAGAATGGATTTAATGTGCTGAGAATTTTCTCCAAGAGAGCATAAAGAAATTTTTGTAACTGATATGAATGTTCTAGATCTTAACAAGGTGGTGGTTACATGGACATACAAATTTACCAAACTTTAAGTTTACAGCTAATATCTGTGCATTTCACTATATATTAATTAAAAAAAGACAAAGAAGCACATACAGGAAAAATCATGTGAAGTACTGTTCACTTCCTATCAGTAACTGGAGGCAGCATATTTAAATTGATGAAAAAAACAAAGAGAATGTCAAGTCAGATTTATATACCCAGCAAAACTATCCTTAAATAGTGAAGATAAAATATTTTAAAAAAACATTGCCAAGCAATGGTAGAATTACAGAATCCATCTCAGCAGAGATAGAGTTGTGCCACTAGAAAGGCTCAAAGAAATCCTTAGGCTGAAGAGAAATGGAAACAGGAAAACAGATGGAAAATCAAAACTTCTAGAAGGAATGAGAAGCACCAGAAATAAAAAAATAAAGAAGAAAATCATTTAGTGAAAAATATATATGAAATATTAATTAGAAACAGGACACTTGATAGTTTCTACTCTCAACTTTTTGGGGTGAGATTATAAAGAACATTCACTGACTTTTAAAAAATGAGTTGATTTATATATAATATATAATGTGTGATTATATATCTACAATTTTTTCAATCAGAAAAAATATAAACTTCACAAAGATCAGGGTTTATGTCAAGGACACAGGAGAAAACTGAAAGTGTCCCCAATTCCAAAGTTGGAATATTTGACCAACAAAATAAATAGAGTCATACTGGATTACAATTTAAATTATAAAATAAATACCTATGAATCTATAATGCTATAAACAAGTAATTAAATAAATAAATGGTGGAGAATTGACAAATTCCCCACGTAAAAGAACTACAAATGGTTGATAATCTGCCCTGATGTTGTTGCATCCCAAATCCCCACTCCTTACATGTGCACTCCGCAACTTCCTTCCGGAGACTGCAGCACAGAAAGAGGAAAAGAGCGATAATTTTAGAGCAAGCAAAGCTGACAGGCACTAACTCAGACAAGTGGTCAAAGAAAATATCAATTTAAGGCTATATAAAAATGATGGCATGTACCCTTGATATGATATGATGGAAATTGCAATTTATCCTTGCAGTCTTCCTGCCAGAGACTCTCAGTCCTAGCATAGCTATGAGAAAAGCAAATCATCTCAAGAGAGGCACAGTCCACAAAACACCTGGCCAGTGTTCTTCCAACCGCAAAGGTCAGTGAAATCAAGGAACATCTGAGAAACTTTGAAGGCCAAAGGAAGGCTGGAAATCCCTGGCCACTAAACGTAAGGTGGCATCCTGCATGGGATCCTGAAACAGAAAAATGACATGAGATAAAATCTAAAATAAATCTGGATAAAGTACAGAGTTCAGTTAACACAGACGCATCAACATTGGCTCATGAATTGTAACAAATATACCACGTGATGAGATGAAAAAACAGAGGAAGGTGAGTATGAGGCAAATGGGACTCTGTACTATATTTTCAGTTTTCTGTAAGTTTAAAATTGCTCTGAAATTAAAATTTTGGAGAGAAAAAGGAGATGTTAAACAAGAATCAAAATTATAGTATGCTTAAATAAATTGTATTGATAGACCTAAAAAACACTACCATAAAGACAATTTTTTGTTGTTTTCTTTTCTTTTCTTTTTTCTGACACAGAGTCTTGCTCTGTTGTCCAGGCTGGAGTGCGATGGCATGGTCTTGGCTTACTGCAACCTCCACCTCCCGGGTTCAAGCGATTCTCCTGCCCCAGTCTCCCAAGTAGCTGGGATTACAGGTGCCTGCCACCACAGCTGGCTAATATTTTGTATTTTTAGTAGAGACGGGGTTTCATCATGTTGGCCAGGCTGGTCTCGAACCCCTGACCTCGTGATCCACCCACCTTGGCCTCCCAAATTGCTGGGATTACAGATGTGATCTACCGTGCCTGGCCAAGACAAATTTTTTTTAGAATCAAAATGGCATACGCATACATTTGAACAAAATAAAAATAATTTGCTAATACTACCTATCACTCCATTATAAAGCATATTCAGAATAATTTATCTTGGTACATATTAAATACTTTATCAGTTTATTAGTGCTATCTAAAAGTGTATTTTTCTGAGATTTAAAAAAAATTATTGTTCTTTTATGTCCTGAAATCGTCTTTGAACTTTTCGTTTTTAAATTTTTATTATTTATTTATTTATTTTAGAGACAAGGTCTGGCTCTGTTGCCCATGCTGGAGAACAGTGAAATGATTATAGTTTACTGTAACCTCAAATTCATCACTCAAGTGATCCTCCTGCCTCAGCCTCCTGAGTAGCTGGAATTACAGGTGCATGCCACCAGTTAGGCAATTTTTATTTATTTTATTTTATTATTTTATTTTATTTTATTTTATTTATTTTATTTTTGGTAGAGACATGGTCTCACTATGTTTTCCAGGCTGGTCTCAAACCCCTGGCCACAAGTGATTCTCCCACCTCAACCTCCCAAAGCACTAGGATTACAGGTGTGTCACTGTGACCAGTTCTCTAATTTTCTTTAAAGTTGTATCTTGTGGTTAATATATTTGTAAATATTGATACCTTGAATTGATAATTTCACATTTTTAAATGAAAAACCACTGTCTTTACAATGCACTTAGGTACATGTTAATCTCGTAAGAATTACCCTAAATTTTCTCATTTCTCATATGTATTAATACAGTATTTTGTAAATATTTAAGAACCCATATTTTTGGCCACTATTTCCTCTTTTGTTTATATTCATGATATCTTCCATTGAGACATTTTTACACAATAAAACATATCTAATAGATTTTCTCTATTAGGATTCTTTCCAATGTTTTACCAAATTTCAATACTAGAAAACCATGGGCCCTTGCATTTCCATTCCTTTACAGTGCAGGTTATAAATATATCCCACTAAAATCAGAAGCTTCATCAAAGAAATCAAGATACCCCATAGAGTAATTACAGAATATTATGATTAAATATTCTAGGTAGCTTGGGCCTCCATGCTGTTTGCTAGATTTGTTTTATAAATAAATCCAACTTTTAAAAACCATCAGAAGCTGAAGTTTAGTACTTCGTTTGTTTAAATATTTTGCAACTGATTTTTAATGAACTTCAACCAAAATTTAGAGAACTTAGTTACCAAAATTTTCAATATTGATCAAGGATACAGAAGCTGATTTGTAAAGTAGATGTTAAATGCACAGTGTTTTTAAAACACAATTGATCATGAGCAGCAAAGAGGAAATATATAGTAGTAAGCTGATTGTGTATTCAACATCACCATCATCACATAGACCTCCTTGGTGTAATTGCTCTAAATACATATGTGTATATATATGCACACAGACACATATACATACATACATATACACATATACATACATACATATATACGTATACATATATCATCATCTCACGGTGTAAGTGAATGACTGATTTTAGGATGCATCCCATTCCAAAATCTGAACATTCTCAAGTCCTGCCACGGATGTCATGGGTGCATGGGTGTATACAGTAAAAGTTGGTCCTCCCTATATGTGGGTATTACATTCCACAAATACTGTATTCCCCGTCTGTTTGGTTAAAAAAATATTTAAAAAAATAAAAAAAAACCCTGCATATAAGTGGACCCATGCTATTCAAATCAGTGTTGTTCAAGGGTCAACTGGGTATTTGTGGCATCTGAAATCTATATTTCTTTCTGTTGGATTTTGGATGCGTTTTGGATGACATTATGAACAATTTCAACCACAACTCATTTCAAATATATTTATGTTACACAATCTCCTTAATTTAGTAAGACTACTTTTCTACCATGATGTTTTTCTATAGAGAATGTCTTGTATGTTTTTCATGTTACATAAACAGCCAATTTTCTTCTTTGACGTTAAACTTCAGGATTTACAGTAGCATTTTCAATAATCTCGGCTTTCACCTTTAGCAGAATAAATTTTGAAGAGCTTTACCTTTTTTTCTGTAAATGAACTGCTGTTGGAATTTGCCTCATTTTTTTTATTTGATGAACAGCGCTATTAAAGTGGAAACTTTTTTAAGGTTTGCAAAGTTCAGCCACAACACATTAGCAATGATTCCCTGACTTTTTATACCTGCACTTCCGTACTTCAACACAAACTTTTCATTGCAAATGAGATGAACTAATTGATCTAAGTGAAAAGCAATGATGCAGAGTGACAACATGTAAGCCATCACTTTGGGGACAGACTTTCAAAAATATCTACAAACTTTTGAAGTAGGTGTTGCTGCCTCTTTATCTGAATTGTAGTTTTGACTTTTTCTTTTCTTTTTTTTTTTTTTTTAGATGAAGTCTCGCTCTGTCGCCCAGGCTGGAGTGCAATGTCACGACTTCAGCTCACTGCAACCTCCACCTCCCAGGTTCAAAGGATTATCCTGCCTCAGCCTCCTCAGTAGCTGGGACTACAGGTGCCTGCCACCATGCCCAGCTAATTTTTGTAGCTTTAATAGTGATGGAATTTTACCATGTTGGCCAGGCTGATCTCGAACTCCTGATCTCAAGTGATCCACATGCCTATGCCTCTCAAAGTGCTGGGATTACAGGCATGAGCCACCATACCCAGCCAGAGTTGTATTGTTGTTTCTTTAATGTGAACCGTTTACATCAATCAGCACAAGCCTCATGGTGGATGGTAAATGTCAACAAAATTTCTGCAAGTTACATGCCTGCCATTAATTTTCTTAAATAAAATAATTATTTTTTATTTGAAGTACATTCTATTTGTTGTTTGTTGTTTTCTCATTGATGCTGAAAGAGTGTATTGAAAACATGAGCAGCCTAGTGGATAAGAAGGGTTCAGTTGAGAGTGGGTGGTGTAGGAACAGGCAAGAGATGAGGATAAATGGATGAGTCCGTCTGTATTCTGAAGGCCAGGTGATAATAACTAAACAAAACAGGTTTTTTGGGGTGGGGAGAAGCCAAAATTGGTTAATGAGAAAGTAAATACCTTTAAAGGACCAACTGCAGATGAAGACATTAAATCAGAATCAAAGCATAGCCCCTGCTTCATCAGATTCCCCACTCCCATAAGGCGTTGCACAAGAAAGCTCCAAAAACACCTCAGTGAATAGAAAACCCTCTGCCTCATAAAGTTTATTTCCTCATAATGACAAAAATGAAAGTCACCAGCTGAATTTGTAAGTTTAATATAGATTTGATTACGGAGCTAGATAAGGAACAAAAGAACTCATAGCATAGCCCTGAAAATCCCACGCATATTTTTACACCAAACCCATTGGTGCATTAACAAATAATAAACTATTATTACAATCAACGTAAGTATATATCAGAAATGCAAGAATTTTAAAACATCAGGTAAATCCAACAACTTAATTCATCCCTTCTATTGACTACATATTTAAAAAATCACATAATGATCTCAGTAGATGCACACATTTTAAAAATAAAATTTAATATACAGTTTCAGAAAAGAAAACAAAGATAGAAACTGCCTTAGGTGAGAAAAAAGCATTTACAAAAACCTTACAGCAAATCTCATTTACAAACCTTGATACAATCTGGTTGTGGGTCCTATAATAATTTTGAAAAAAGCACATGCTGTTACTATAACCATTAAACATAACAGTGAAGGGCTTGCCTGGAGAATAAAACAAGAAAAAGATGCAATAAAAGGAGTTTAAAAACAAGTAGACATATCAGACACTTAGTATGTGCCATTTCATGTCCTGTCAGCCTTGTATGCCTCATGTTCCAGCCACTACTGCAGGCACCTATTGTGTGAACCTTCATTAAACCTACTCAGGTACAACCTGACGATGCCTCGTCTGTGTCTGGGCTCCAGTCTGTTGGATGCCCCCAGGGCTCCCTATTGGTGCCCAAGCACAGGACATGATGGTCCCTGCTCGGCACTGTGGGTGTGAAATTCATAAATGTGGGTTATTTAACGTCCCATGTGGCAAGGCTTTCACTAATGAACTGTGGGAGTCAGAAAATAAAATCCACTCTTTCTTTCTCCAGACAGACTCCTCAGTGATGCCTTTTATTCCTCTTTGGAGGATGTTGCATCAGACAAGCACACAGTTGCACTTAACAGCAGCCACCTTGAACCTAACTTCATTCATTCTCCATTTATTTCCTTCACGTTATCCTTCTTATTGACCTTAATCTCTGAGATTATATTACCTTGTGAAGGAATAGCACATAAGCCCTTGCATTAGATTTTTTCTGAGAACTCAATGCTAAGAGACGTGTTAGGATTCGCCCCAGAACGCAAACATCACATTGAGATTCTGTAGCTAGATTATTTAACTGTCTCAAGGTTACATACAACTCAAAACCTGGTGTTGGTTCCTTAGTTCCATAGTGATTGCTGCTGGCATTCAGTGTCATTTCAATGACAAAGGCTTTTTTCTGTGGTTAATCTTGATGAAAAATGGGCAGAGGGTGAATCATTAGCATATACGGTAGCCCTGGCATGTGAACAGCATTGGGAGCAACGAAAATAACTAGGATTGTGCAGTGAGTTGGCTTATAGTAACTACACTTGGAATCCTAGATAAAAGAGAACAATGCATTCCGGGCAGCCGACTCCCAACTCATCCAAGGGGCTTTTCATGACTGCTTTGAAACAAAGTCAACTCCTGCAGCTGCCCAGGGCAAAGTCGACTATATAAACTTCATGCCCAGGGTCTGTCAGCGTGGTGGCCAGGCTGCAAAGACTGGCTGCGTAATACCACAATTTTCCAAAGTCAAAATCAGAGCCCTGATGTGGAGAGATTGAAGTCCTGACTCCCAGGATGGGGACACCTGGGGGTCTTAGATACTGAGATTCTGCTGAAACCTTGGTTGAAGGATTCTCTTTGAATTTGCTAGAGAAAAATATTCTCATTTTGCTTACAGCAAAGAATGACTTAACCAGATGTAAGGGTATGCCACAAAGACTTCCTTGGTGCTCAAACAGGCAAAATGTGTAAGTTCAGGAAAGTTAATGCACCTTTATGTAAGCTCTGGTCAATGGGAAGTATTGGGGCTCACACACCACCCCAAAATATTGCTTTTAGGCATATTCACTATTCACTGGTTATTTTGAGAAACTGCAGAAACTCTGAAAAGCTTCTCCTTTGTAAAATACATTTATATATATATATATATATATATATAAAATAATTATTATTTTTTTTTGTGGATCTCCCTCTGTTGCCCAGGCTGGAGTGCAGTGGCATGATTTAGGCTCACTGAAACCTTCTCCTCCCAGGTTTAAGTGATTCTCCTTCCTCGGCCTCCTGAATAGCTGGGATTACAGGCATGCACCACCACGCCCAGCTAATTTTTGTATTTTTTAGTAGAGACGGGGTTTCACCACGTTGACCAGGCTGGTCTAGAACTCCTGACCTCTAGTGATCCATCTGCCTCGGCTTCGCAAAGTGCTGGGATTATAGGTGTGAGCCACCGTGCCTGGCCAAGAAATTTATATCTATAAAGGAAATATTTATTACTAAGTGTGTCCATACCAAGAAGAGAGCTGCTTCAGGCTACTTTTATCACCTGAGAGTCTCATCTGCATAACAAGGCAACCTTTACTTACCATATATTTACATATTTCCTCCCCTTGCCCTCTCCTGTCTCCAACCCCCATCACTAGTCCCCATGCCCTGCCAAAAACCCTAAGCCCCTATTCCTTTCTGTAGCTCAGGATGCTGTATAAGCTTCAATCGTCTGGCCCTTCCTCAAGTCTCTTATTTTTGTGGGACTCTCATGTTTAAGTACATAATTAAATGTGGGTTTTCTCATGTAAATCTGTCTTATGTCAGTTTAATTCATAACCCAGCCAAAGTACCTAGAAGGCTGGGGGGAAGCTATTTTCCCTTCCCCACAGAATGAGAGCCAATGAATTATTTGTTTTTCCTTTTCCTCCTCTGGATTTATTCCCTAAAATGCAACTTAAATAATGTCTTGGAAAAAATAAAATCACAGGATCAGCAATTAGTTATACTTCGTGGCAGCCAGGTAGGTCGAAGAGTGCCACGTTCGCTCTGCATCCTTCTCTTCCTCACTCTTGCTGGCCCTTAATTCTCTTCCTGGAATTGCACTCCCTAATAAATTATTAGCCCCTAAACTATTACCTTAAGTGCTGCTTTCTGGAAATCCCAGGCCAAAACAGAAGGGAATCAACAATTAGCATTATTTAAGAGAATCATTAGATACACTTCTAAAACACATTATAGAGTTCAGCAATTTTTTCAAATACAAGATGATCACCAATAATTATTTAGAAAAACATTTTGAAAGGAAGATATCATTAACAGTAATAGTAATAGTAATAAAACTGCCAAATTAGTGCAGGAAAATGAAATATGGCTGATTATACAGAATAATCACAAATACAAAGGAAGCTTGCATAGAAATGGCCCAAGACAGAGTGAAAATGGCGAATGATTTAATGGATAGTGTTAGGGAAAATGGATCATAATGTGAAAAAGAGTAAAATGGAATTTCTACGGAAAAAAAATGTTAAAATCTTTGGACAATAGTTTGTGTTTCAGCATTAAGAATGTGAGCCTTACACAGTATAAACCTCGAAATATCAACACATCAGAGTTCAGTAGGTTGGCTGTGAACCGATGAGAGATTCACAGACATTCCTTAACCTGCTGTACCACGCAGTCAGGAGCTCTATTGTATAACTGATGGAAAGGGAGCTGGTCATTCAGCTGAATTCAGTCTCTAGATAGACGTTAAACCTGAGAGAACCGGCGTTTCTACGCTGAAATGTCCTAGAAATCACATTAGCTTCCTGCCGACCTCCCCACTGGTAGTCACGAGGGTAGGGGGACTGAGGACTTCCAGCTCTGCATCTCAGAGGACTTCCGGCTCTGCATCTGAGCGGACTTCCGGCTCTGCATCTGAGAGTCTCCAGGCCATGCGTGCAGGTTCCCTGCACACCGTCGTGCTCCCCGTTTCTTGGGTTCTTAGTAAATAAACGTGGTGCTAAGCCTAATAGAGCCTTTTGAGTTTGATTGACAATTGGAGTAAAGGCTTTTTGGTGGTTTTGTATCCAAGTCATATTATATACAGGCATGAACACTGCTTATACAAGAGACAGCAGTGTAAAAGGCAAAAATTTAAAGAAAATTAGAATATATCGATGGACGGGAACACATCAAAATTAAGGACTTATGTTTATGGAATTATTCTGACAAATGTAAGTTTGTGGACCGATTAGAAGAAGACATTTGGGACATCTAAAAATGGAGAAGAATTAATATTACTATCTACAGTATCAAAATAAATATTGCAAATCTGTGAGGATATATGAAGCCAGGCAAAAGATGTAATCAGAAAATGTGCAGAATGAAAAGCTGGAAGACTAGTGAGTTCATGAGTAGTGGCTGAAAACTGGAAAATCAGTAGGAACTTTTTTAAGAAGTCACCAAATTAAGCTGATTTTAAATCTAGGAGCTGATTTTAAATCTAGATTAAAGCTGACTTTTAAACTAAAATCAAAATCAATTTTTTATAGTGTGAAAAATAAAGACAGACATTTTAATGATTTAATATACTAACGAGGCTTGGGCTATGTGATGAAAAATTAAAAAGCATGAATTTCAAATGAATTAGTGTGTTCCACACAACATAGGAAACAGCGTTTTGCTAGATTTTATATGACTTGTGCTGTGTATAATCCAGAGAGGTCAAAGTCCAGAGAAGAGATGAGAAAACAAAATAAAGCCAGTTTGTGAAGACCTGCTACCAATCCCTCTTTAAAATGTGTTATTAGTAGACTTTAGTAAAGTTTTGAGCAGTTTTACGTTTACAGAAAAATTTAATAGAAAGTACACAGAGTTCCTGTATATCTGCTCCTCCCCATCCCCATTTTAGCCTATTTATTAATAATATCTCTTGTCTGGGCACGGTGACTCATGCCTGTAATCCCAGCACTTTGGGAGGCCGAGGCAGGCGGATCACGAGGTCAAGAGATCGAGACCATCCTGGCCAACATGGTGAAACCACGTCTCTACTAAAAATACAAAAATTATTTGGGTGTGGTGCTGTGCGCCTGTAGTCCCAGCTACTCGGGAGGCTGAGGCAGGAGAATCGCTTGAACCAGGGAGTTGGAGGTTGCAGTGAGCCAAGATGGTGCCATGGCACTCCAGCCTGGTGACACAGCGAGACTTTGTATAAAAAATAAAATAAAATAAATAAAGTAAAGGAATAAAGAATGGCTACTCCATAGACAGAGCAGCTCCGAGCGCTGCTGGTTTCCCATTTTTATGGTTAGTTCTTGATAATGTGCTAAACAAAGGGTGGATTATTTATGCCTCCCCTTTTAGACCGCATAGGGTGACTTCCTGACGTTGCCATGGCATTTATAAACTGTCATGGTACTGGTGGGTATGTCGCAGTGAGGGCGACTAGAGGTCACTTTTGCCCACCCTCTTGGTTTCAGTGGGTTTTGACTAGCTTCTTTACTGCAACTGGTTTTATCAGCAAGGTCTTTATGACCTGTATCTTGTGCTGACCTCCTGTCTCATCCTGTGACTTAGAATGCCTTAACCTCCTGGTAATGCAGCCCAGCAGATGTCAGCCGTATTTTACCCAGCTTCTATTCAATATGGAGTTGCTCTGGTTTGAATTCCTCTGAAACCCTAAAAAACCCCTGTGCTCTGCCTGTTTATTTCTCCATTCTTCCATGTGAGCCTCTGGAAACAACTGATTTTTTTCTTCACTGTCTGCATAGCTTTGCCTTTTTCAAAATATCCTATAGTCAAAATCATACAGTGTGGAGCATTTTCAGAATGGGTTATTTTGCTTAATAATCTGCATTTAAGTTTTCTCCATATATTTCAATGACTTTATAGCTCACTTTATTGCTGAGTAATATTCCAATGTATAGACATACCACAGTCTGTTAACTCATTTCTCTTACTGAAGGACAAGTTTGTTGCATTCAAGCTTTGGCAATTATGAATAAAGCTGCTATGAGCATCTGTGTGCAGATTTTTGTGTGAATTTAAATTTTCATATCATTTGTGTAAATACCAAGGAGTGTGATTGCTGGATGGTATAGCCAGAGTATACTTAGTTTTATAAGAGAATACCAAACTGTCTCCCAATGTGGATGTACCATTTTGCATTCCCACCAGTGTTACAGTCTCACCAATGCCTCACAATGTAGCAGTCTCTCATTATAAGGTATTACCCAGAGTTTTCTCTTTCACAGCCAAGAGAATTAAGGAGCATGGTCACAAAGGGTGAGGTTGGAGTGAAAGTTAAATAAACAAGAGAAGAAAACACTTCACCATGGAGAAGGGACCTGGAAGAGGGTTGCTGTTTGTACAGTTGCATGCAAAGTCTTTTATAGAAAACCAGTGAGTGCTGGGCATCTCATCTGCATAAGGTGTGAATTTCTGGTAGCTCCACCCCACCCTCCTAGTGTGCCTGCAGGCCCTTAGCTCGGGTTATTCCATATTGCTTTGTTCCCGTTACTACACATGTG
The DNA here is from genome assembly GCF_028885625.2 of Pongo pygmaeus. Lineage (NCBI taxonomy): Eukaryota > Metazoa > Chordata > Mammalia > Primates > Hominidae > Pongo > Pongo pygmaeus. The sequence goes on from NC_072380.2 coordinate 5,173,106, forward strand.
TTAGGGGATGGATGTCGGCAATTCACCTGTGTAGCCTTTCTTATCTATGCAGTTGTGGGCATGTCTTAGGCAAGCCCCTCTGTGCAAGTTCCCTTATCTATGCCTGCAGGTTGATTTTTTAGGCTGTTCTTTTGTTTGAAATAATTTAACTGAGGACCCATCCTAACTGACTGCCTGACCGTTTCCTTCCTTTCTCCTCTCTCACCAGCAATGAATTAAAGTTCCTGTTGCTCCACATTCTTGCCAGCATTTGATGGTGTCAGTGTTTTGGAGTTTCATCATTTTAATAGGTGTGTTGTGGTATCTTATTGCTGTTTTAATTTACAATATCCTGATTACATATGACGTGGAACATCTTTTCTAACCCATACCTAATTTTTTCTTTTGCCTCTCCTTAAATTCACCAGTCTGTGGTCAATCTTTCCAAAACGATCCCAAAGAAATTAATGTCTTTTTGTTTCTGTTAAGTTATCCTAATCCAGGAGACTGTGTGTTTCCCAAAATGTCTATGAAAAATTGCATACACTCCAATAATAATTGGCATCACTACTATCTTTGTGCAGCCTGTTTATTTTAGTGTCTGTGTCAAGCCTATTTTCATTTAACTGCCCTGAGTGTCAGTGGGAAGAGGCTTCTGTAACCACCCAGTGGATTCACCTTGCCCATTGCCTAGACAGAGTGGATTTGTCAAGACAGGAGAATTGCAGTAGAGAAAGAGTAATTCACATGGAACGGGCTGTATGGGAGACCAGAGCTTAATTATTACTTAAATCAGTCTTCCCAATCATTCAGGGATCAGTGTTTTCAAGACTAATTTGGTGGGTGGGGAAAGGCCAGTGAGTCAAGAGTGCTGATTGGTTGGGTTGGAGATGAAATCATAGGGAATTGAAGCTGTCCTCTTGTGCTGAGTCAGTTCCTGGGTGGGGGCCACAAGATTAGATGAGCCAATTTATCCATCTGGGTGGTGCCAGCTGATCCATTAAGTGCAGGGTATGCAAAATATCTCAAGCACTGATCTTAGAAGCAGTTCAGGGAGGGTCAGAATCTTGTAGCCTCCAGTGGCATGACTCTTAAATCACAATTTCTAATCTAGCATCTAATTTGTTAGTCCTACAAAGGCAGTCTAGTCCCCAGGCAAGAAGGAGGTTTATTTTGGGAAAGGGCTGTTATCGTCTTTGTTTTAACTATAAACTAAGTTCCTCTCAAAGTTAGTTCAGTCTATGCCCAGGAAAGAATAAGGACAGCTTGGAGGTTAGAAGCAAGATGGAGTTGGTTAGGTCAGATCTCTTTCACTGTCTCTTATAATTTGCAATGGCGGTTTCAGATCGAGAAGTGATGTAAAAGTTCTGAGGGTGACAGATATAGTTAGGCCTCTTCTTTTCTCCTGTGAGTGACCGCTTTTTCATTCTGTGAAGGCACTTGCACACAGATCACCTGCAACTCTATCCCTGCCTTCTTTTGTCTTTTACATTTCAGGCCTGTATTGAGAACTGTAAACCAAAAATTGACTGAGGGAGGTTTCAATCTCTAGAGGTTTATTTAGCCAAGGTTGAGGATGCGTCCAGAAAACATACAAGCCACAGGAGCATCTGTGACCTGTGCTTTTTCCAAAGTGGGTTTTGGAAGCTTCAGTATTTAAAGGGGGAAAGAGCAAGCAGGAGAGGAAAAAAAATGAGGCAGGGAGGGGAGGGAGGGGAGGCAGTGAGGCAGGTGGTTATATTCTTCTGAGGCTCTGATTAGCCTCAGTGAAGCTACATTTTACATGTGAAAAGAGTGAGTAGAGGAAATGAGGCTATGACACAGGGTTGTGAAATACCAGCTGTCTGTTTGGGAACAAAAGGAAAAGCGGTTTTTGTGTGACTCAGTTCCCAAGATGAACTTTCCCTTTAGCATAGTGAGTTTGGGGTCCCAAGATTCTATTTTCTTCCACAGAACAAAGAATAATAATATAAATTTTTTTTCATTTTCTCTTTACCTCTCTTGGCCCCCTTTCACCCACCCACTATTTTAGAGGCCTAGTAGATGATCACCTTGCACCTCTTCATTCAAGGTAGAAACTCAGCGTCTTTCTTTTCCAGCTTTACGTGGCATGATCAGCTACTCAGCACTTCTCACACAATCTTTCTCCAAAAAGCTGAAAGCCTCCTATCCACTTATTCCTTCTGGGATCACCTTGTTTCAGTGTTCATCTTCTCTTAGGGCCTGCAGTCTTCTCTTCCACGATGCTGTGGGAGCACAGCCCTTACACCTTGGGATCACACCATGCTCCCCTTCCCGCCCTCCTCTCCTCCCCTCCTCACTTCTGCACAACCACTGTCCTGCCCCACCAGGGTCATTCACAGCAGCCTGACAGGCCAGATGTTTCCAGATCTCTAGTATTCATGATCCCTCATCTGAGATTGTTTGCCTCAAATCTCAATGGGATATTCTTTATCCTTCAAAGATCTTCCATACACTCTTCTCAAAATCAACTGATATAGAAGGGCTGGGCTCCTGCCTAAACCCCACCCTTGAACCCGTGCCTAGAACCTGTGGCCCTAAGTGAAAACAGCTGACCCCAGTTTTCTGCCCAAATGTTGCCTTTTTGGCCTTCCATGCCCCTATCTTGTGCCCATAAAAAGACCTCAGCTGGCCGAGCAACACAAGTGGCTGAGCATCAGGGATACAAGTGGCTGCAGAGAAGAAACTGAGCATGGGAGAGCACAGATAGACATGGCTAACTTCAGGTTGTGCAGCTTCAAAGAGGGGCTTGGCTGTAGACAGCTGTGCTTTGGGGAAAGATCACTTTCTTTCCCCACCATCCCCTTTCTAACTCTCCCTCAGAGAGCCACTTCCATTGCCCAATAAAATCCTCCGCATACACTACCCTTCAATTTGTTCATGTGATCTGATTCTTCTTGGACACCAGACAAGAACCCCAGTGCCAAAAGGTCAGGGGCTGCCACTCTGAGCCTCCACTGAGCTGATTGGCACTTGGTCATTCCTGGGCGGCAGAGCTGAAAGAGAACACTGGTTGTAATGCACTTGGATGCTGCTGTGGGGCCCACACAGAGCCTGCTCCCACCAGAAAGGAGTGACCAGATGGCTCCAGCATTCCTTTGCTCTGGTTTTCACACTCACTTGCTTACACTCTCCCTCTTTCGAGGAGTGGCCAGCGGCAGGCTAAGTGAAGTGAGCCACACCAGTTCCTGCCCACGAAGGGGGTTAAGGGAATTATCCTATCTCACAACTTTGTAGACTGAATCAGTCTTTCCTCTGTTAGAGGATAATGCAAGAATCCTCATCTTTACAATACTTGACATCTTGTATCTAATGACTGATCTACATGACTGTTTCTCTTCCCAGACAGTGAGCTTCTCAAGGGAACAGGTACAGACCCCACTCCTCCTCCACCAGCATCCTCACACTACATTTGGCACTTGGAAGACACTCAGACATCTGCTTACAAAAAGGAATACATGGGCTGGGCACGGTGGCTCATGCCTGTAATCCCAGCACTTTGGGAGGCCGAGGCAGGTGGATCATAGTCAGGAGCTCGAGACCATCATGGCCAACATGGTGAAACTCCATCTCTGCTAAAAATACAAAAATTATCTGGGCATGGTGGCAGGCATTTGTAGTCCCAGCTACTCGGGAGGCTGAGGCAGGAGAATCGCTTGAACTTGGGAAGTGGAGGTTGGAGTGAGCCGAGATTATGCCACTGCACTCCAGCCTGGGCTACAGAGCAAGAATCCATCTCAAAAAAAAAAAAAAAAAAAAAAAAAAAAAAGGAATAGATGAACACTTGACTAAAAATAGTTTCTTATGATGTAAACTTTATTCTCCATATGACTTTCATAAGACAGGAGAGAGAGCACACCACTAGATTTTTGAGAAATGTGCATGTATTTGCTCGTGCCACAAAAGATTAATTTGAAGATTTTTACCATTAAAGCAACATTTTAAATATTTCCATTTTTATCTTCTCTATCACCTAGACTTTTTAGCTGACAGACTGATGTGCTGTTGTGGCTATCCCAAATGCCAAAAAACAAAAAAAGATTGGTTTTTAAATGATAGAATCTGAAAAATTACATTTTTGAAATGCTTACTGAAATATTTTAAGTACATATTTTATGAAATGACATTTTTATTCGATCATACCCTCTTAATAAATAGGAATTTAATTTACCTGCAGCCCTAGATTTCAGAATTTTATTTTCTTATGGGGGTGTGAAAGTTATTAATATCAAAATGAAGTCACTAATGTGAAACTCTAACAAATTAGAGCCGGCCGACCATGAAGGAGGAGCCCTCTTACATGTGTATCTATGATGGGAACTATGTAAGGAATTCCTCAAAACGGCTGTGTTCCAGATAAGGCACTTGCACAGTGGCACGTGCCTACATATGCTATCTCCACCGATGAGCTAATGCTAACTCCTACAACAAGCTCCTGTAACCAAAGCTCTCTGTTTTATTTGGTTTTCGTTTTTAGTTGTACACATTTATGGGGTGCATGTGCAATTTTGTTCCATGCATAGATTGTATAGTGTTTGAGTCAGGGCTTTTAGGGTATCCATCACCCAAATAATCTACATTGTACCCATTAACCAATTCCAAGATTTTTGTTTCAAAAAAAGCTTACACGGACTTCTTGTCTTTCATGCTGCCCCTGTGCTCTACCCTCTCGAATGCCCTTATGGTCTGCCACAGCACAGGTATCCCAGATTGCAGTTCCTGAATAAGCTCTTGGCTTTGGAAAGTCAGCCTCTCTGTGGCTTATTTTAGGTTGACAGGAGCTCCCAGTAAATTTCATTTTGGTCCTTTGTAAAAGGAGACAAGCGAGTCTCCTGGCAGTCTAAAAGAATGTAGGTGAAGAAAACACAGCTCAGAGTCTGGGTCAACGTGTATCATAAGCAACAAAACCCCTGCTTGTTTTTCTATAGGTGCAAGAGTATTTGAGTGTGAGCTACGACAAAGCATTCCATACACGGCCACTGTGGCTTTTAGAATTCATTCTGCAGTTTAAAAATTAATGGGGAATCTGGCAGTCTGAAAGGAGCAGAATAAAATCAAATTCACTGCTCTCTCAATTTTTAAAACTCAAGCAGTTAGAACCGTTTTCACACCTTTCTTATGTGCAGGCCAGCTAGGGAAATCCAGGAATCCACCCAATGTAAGTGAAACGGCATTTTCTGTGACATACTTACTAGACACTTGTCACCGTGGGCCTAAAGCTTAATCACAGACTCCAGGAAATGGTTTCCATCTGAGTCCTTTGTTTTGCAGGAGATTGCCGGAAAATTGCTGAAGGGTCCTCTTATAAAAACTTACTTCCTGACGCTGGACACACTGTGTGTCCAGGACCCCTTTGCTATGCCCGTTGGCTGGCATATTTATACAGGAACACTGCTGGCCCTATTCCTTGTATAAAATGGGCAGATTAACCTCAGGATAGAAGCAATAAAACTGAGATGTGCTTTCTGCATTTGTAAAAGTAGATAACATAGTGGAGGAGAAATTGACACCTCTCCACCCTCCTAGTTTCTTTGGCTGAGCAACAAATTACATGAACACTAAGATTAATAGGAGACAAATAATTTTAATTACATACTGAGCATGAGAGTTCCATAAACATGAGACTCAAAGCAGTGCCAAATGGTTGAGCGTCCTGAGCTATGGAAAGGAATCAGGGCTTGGAGGACTTTTATCTGCATAACAAGAAAAGCGCAGGGGTGGTGGAGAGAAGTCAGAGGAGGATGAGGGGAGGAAGGTATGGAGAACGGGGGTTTTCTTGTTATGCAGATAAAAGTCCCGCAGATGAGAAAGGCTGTCCTACAGCAGCTTTCTTCCTGGTGTGGGCACATTTGCTAATGAACATTTCCTTTTTTATACTTTATTTTCTGCAGTGGAGACGGATGTGAGGAGCTTTCCCTGTGCTGGCTCGTTCTCAAATTCTTCAAAGTAATCAATATGCTAGGGTGGTACGTTGAGGTGTGATGTATTCTGGTCTCCTGCAGTCCTGTTTTTGGGGTTATGCCCTAAACCCTAATAATAATAAGGCTGAGAATACATTTTGTACAATGGGAAAGGTGAGCATTTGATGTGACCGACCTCCCTCCAATTTGGTCCCCGTTTGTCGCTGTGGTAATCCATCCTGTGAAACTGGCTCCCCTTATTCCTGGATGATGGTGCTAGTGAGGGTGCCTTGGTGATGGTGGCATTGGGAGTGGGTTGGCAGTGACAGCTACTCACTGTTCCTAAATATTTATTAAGAATCCAAACTGCACTGGGCACTTCATGAGCAGGAACACTTTTAGTCCACTCGGCTGTGGTATGAGCTCAGTATTTTTGTTTTCATCATCGAGAAAGATTCATCCCAACTAATTCCAGATACCATTTTCTTTCCAATGTTCGTCTGATTTCACATTTATTCATCACTTATCCCTGACATTTAACTAAAGCCCAGTATGAGAGGTTAGAGAATTCAAGCAAAATCACACTTACTTGTCACATCCAGCTTATCTCCAAGAAGACTGAAAATCTTCCCCACTTCTTGTCACTGTCCTCATTAGTAAGAGGAAATATACAACATTTGAAAAACAACACTGTATTAAGTCCAGTAATATTATCTTTACAGTGTACTAAGAAAGGAAAAGAATGAATATACAAAGGGAAAATGTAAAAGCAAGAATTTCACTTTTCTAAAATGCTCTCTTGAGTAGAGGAAAGAAGTGTCTCCTCTTATTGTGCGGCCGTGTTTGCATTTTTCATCTTCATCTCTCAGTTTTATAGTTTAGCAAGGGAATCGTGTCCTATAATTAGTGTTAACTTAGGGACGGGATAACCTTCAGTGCTCCAAATATTGTTCTGCAATTTCTGTAAATGGTAAGATGTCTTGCAAATGTTTAAGGTTCATGGTTCAGAAATACTGTTTAGTACCCCAGACATGGATTTGCTCATAAACATGCCTGCACGTAAGATCATTTTTCCAGGGCTCACAGGACTGATGTGGCTTTTCAATTTATATAGGAACAGTGACTGAAATCCTCTTAATTAAATGCCAGATAGAAGACCAGAATATCTAGGTAGCCATTTTAATTTCATTTCAGACAAAATGCCACAAAGTTTCAAACCATAACATTTTCAACTCCAGATCAGGCAGGGAAACTGCCAGCTTCTTGGTGACAAAGAGAGCTCCTGCCAGCTTTCTGGTTTGTCTCCGGAACCAGACTCAGGGGCAACTTTGCCATTGACAAAATTCCTGAATTCCTTCGGGCTGTTGTGTGGGTGAATGCTCTGACAACCTGAGACAACCATTTCCATGTGATGGATTTTCAAACCTAAGCCTTCCATGAAAAGAATGATAATCAATTTCTTGTCAATTAATTTAGAGAGTATGGCATAAGATAATATGGTACATTTTGGAAAGGCTATTTTTAGACTAGTATGCCTCTCACTGAAAGGGAGGAGCTTTTTTTATTTTTAAGTATGAGCAACCTGTTACTGCTTCTGCTATCAAATCAAGCTACTTAATTTAGAAAATGACCCTCTAAGACGACAGAAACTAATGTAAGAAACAAAGCAAAACAAACACAAAAACAATCAGCATCATATGTCTCTTTTAAGATAAACAACTTAATGAATAGCACACCAAACGAATTCAGAAAGACCATGTATGCCAAACCGTGCCAGCCAGCACTGCGGGCAGCACAGATCAGTGAAAAGAAGCAGGAAAAGAAACAGGGAATCGGAGCCAGGGAGATCTGGGTTCAACGCTTTAGTCCATGTTCCAACACTTACTAACTAGGTGATTTTGAACGAGTAATTTAACTTTTTCATACATCAGTTCCCTCATGTGTTAAGTAACATACAATCATTATCTTTCTATTCTGACAGTGGGAATTAAATTACTGTTCAAATTCTCTGGCTCATTCTCTCCTATCACTAAACCTGGTCATTTCCATAATATGTACAAATAACTTGCTAACATAAGTAAGCAGCAAAGGGGACTGGAATTGTTTTTATCTCGTGTCATAGCTGAACTGATGCCTCACAGACCAACACACTTTGGAAATGAAATGATTTTCTGAGAGACAGCAGTGAAGTTCATTCTTTCAAAAGAGTTTTGGATGCATACAATTGTTGAGGCTCAGAACATGACACCCCAAAGGACGATGCCTTGGTGTTGCTGCATACTCTAAGGTGAAGGAGATTGGAAAGGCTGCAGAGCACTGTCTCCCGGGGCTTCCCCTGTCCTCCCGTCTCTCGCTCCTCCTTCTACCCACAAAAGAGAGGTAGAAACCAGAACTTCTCTTTCTCAAGGTGCGAGTTTTGCCATTAAAAGTCATGGCCAAAACTGCAGTTACTTTTGCAACAACCTAATATTAAACTGCTCTCCCCACAGCAAGCCGAAAAACCTAGAAAGGTCACTCTCTCCCTTCTCCCTCCAGACACTCATTCCAGATGGGTCCTGCCTCCTACTCAGAGGTGGGTGAAGAATGAATGCTATGGAGAGAGGCCAAGAAGAATCTGGATTGGGCTTGCTGAGTTTCTCCTGAATCTATTACCATTAGATTATAATGTTTTCTCCAATGTTAGATTTTAAGTTAGATTTTAACGTTTCTTCCTCGTTGCTGTCCTTTCTTCATCAAACCTAAACATGCAAATAGACAATTTTCCCTGGGTCTTTGGGTCTTTATTTCCAAAGGCTCCCATATCATTTAAAACTTGGATTAAATAAATGTATTATGCTTTTCTTCAGTTCACCTGCCTCTCTTTATAGGAGTGTCGGCCTTGAACCTTATGATGAGTGAGGAAAGGGAACTCTGTGGATCAAATCCATGCCTTGTTCACCTCTGTGTTCATACCCGGTACTTTGCATATTAGATGATTAGTAAATATTTGAATTAGAGTGACCTTGATAAGCTTGATATACTGTGGCTGTATTTATACTTCTACTAAAGAACTATTGTGGCCACAGATATTTTCAGGATCCACTTAAAGGGGAATTGAGTTGAGAACACATTCATTCTGATTATGTGATTTGTTGTAATTTCTGTGAATAACTGATCCAAAATATAAATGGTTCCCAGCGATATTTTTTTAGTCTGTATTTGTAACTTGCACGATTTTGATGAATTTTCAGAGCCAAAAGTTCAGTATCTATATAAAAATGACCTGTGGTAACCTGGCATTGTAAATACAGAGGCAGTAGATAAAAAACAAAGTTCAAACTGTCTACGTCCAGCAGCTAGACATGGAAAACTCTTTCAGTTATTGGCTGTGTCATACATTTCTTTAGTATAGTTACTGCCTCAGTAACCATTTTTAGGCCTGACATAAGTTGTTTGAAACCCAGTTGTAACCTGTCACCTTCAGTCTAGTTGAAACTTCCTTTCCCCATGTGGTTGGTGGAGACATCACCCTCTTGTTCCTGAAACCATGGACCCAAAGTCCAAAAACACCCCTTAGCTGCTAACCATGATAAAAACCTAATATTTAACACCAGAGTCATGCAGGTAAGTTTCCCTCTTTGCTTGTTTTTGTTCAACTGAGCCAATCCACAGACCCCTTGAGAAAGGCTAACGATAACACTCACGGACCTTAGTTAAGACGCAGAGTTCCACGGGTCCTCTCTCTTCCCCTTGCTCCCCTCCCCACTGGCTGAGCTTCCCAAGCCTTCAGGATTTCCGTCGCCCCCCCATCAGCACCGCTGATCTCCCGGGATCTAGAAGTAATCATGTTCTTCTATTTCATGCATTTGGGGTTCACCTTGTCCATTTGTCTCACCTCATACACACACACAAACCTAACTGCCCCTAACCCCCAGGGTCAGGCCTCTCCAAGAGGGTGGCTGTCTCGGCCTATGGACCCTCTTGACACAGACCTCAGGACTGAAAGAGGAAACATAAAAATTACAATATGATAGGTTTAAAAAAATAGGCAGAAGATCCAGTTTTAGTCAAAAGCAAAGTTGCCTCCTGGATGGAAATATTTAGTAATTCACCATACCCATGACACATGCAGGTGGCTGATCGGATAACCAGCCCCATTCCTCCGCATCTCTCTGCACCCACACACTGGCTTTGCTCTCGTTACAGGTAAATCACCCTTCTCTGTTCCTCACTCTGCTCATCCTTGTGCCTTACTCTGGCCAAAGGAATGAAGAGGGGATGTCGATATGCTGATGTGGGGTGTGAGCCCTTCAGAAGCCATACATGGCTCCACTCACTTCTCTCTGCTGCGGCTGTGAGCGCAATATGCCCTGGTAAACTTACAGTCCAAGGAGAACAAGAACAGCATGCAGCAGAGACACCAGGTGACCCACAGAACCTCAGTGACAAGCAGAGTTGCCCCAGCCATCTATCGGAGCCTACCCAGGAGAGCCAAATGCCAGCTAGCCTGGAGACACATGACAATGGACAGTTTTTATCTAAACTTCTGCGTTTGGCATAGTTCTGTCATGCAGTAGCATTATGGCAGGAGCTAAACTACCAAATAACCACTCCTTTTTTGATGGGAAGTAAATGGTATACAATTTATCAGCATTGAAGTGTCTGAGAATAGTTTACTTGAAGTAAGGGGTACTAGGTGTAAGGTTGCACGTTTCATGCATCTAAGCATCTATAAGACATTTTGACCAATAGTAGTAGAGGCTAAATAATCTTTCCAGTTTTCTAAACACAATACAACAAAATCAATCCCACATGTAAACTTAACAGAGATTGTAACAATATGGAAAAAATATTATTAACGTGCACCAGGAATTTTATTTTATTTATATTTGTGTGTGTATTGTATTTATGGAAATGTCAACTTCTTTACATTTACATTTCTTTGAGATTTTTAACTGCTTTAATGAGGTGTAATTGCCATAAAATAAACTGCACGTGTTTGAAGTGTATAATTGGTAGGTTTTGATATGTGTATACACCTGTGAAACCATCACTGCAATCCAAATACTGAATCTATCCATCACGTCAAAGTTTCCTCACACGTCTTTGCCGCCTGGACTCTCATTCTTGCCTGTCCATGACCACACACTTAGCAACCACTGTCTGCTTTCACGATAGGTTAGTTTGTACGTTCTACATTTTTATATAGAGTAATCCATCTGCTTTGTTTGTACAGCTTGTTTTAATGAGCATGCTTATTTTGACATTTATCCGTGTTGCTGTAGCCCTGGTTCCTTTCTTTTTCATCTTAGTCATGCTCCATTCACTCACCTTTTGATGAACATTTGGGTTTTTTCCAGCCTTTGTGTGTTACGAATAAAACTACTGTGCACATTTGTGGACAAGTCTTTAAATGGGGACATGCTTTTGTTTGTCTTGGGTAAACAAACACTTAAGAGTGAAACAAATGGGGACATGGCAAATGTCTATTTAACTTTTTAAGAAATGCATGATCTGTTTTCCAAAATGATGGTATAGTTTTACATTCCCATCAACACTGTAGGAAAGTTCTAGCTCCCACACATCCCTGTCCACATATGGCATGGGGAGTCTTTTTTTTCTTTATTCATTCTATTCCTATTCCTCTTTTGTTTTGTTTTGTTTGAGACAGAATCTGGCTCTGTCACCCAGGCTGGAGGGCAGTGGCTCAGTCTCAGCTCACTGCAACCTTCGCTTCCCGGGTTGAAGCGATTCTCCTGCCTCAGCCTCCTGAGTAGCTGGGACTACAGGCTCATGCCACCACGCCCGGCTATCTTTACTTATTCTAATAGGTGGGTAGTGGTTTCTAATTGTGATTTTCTTTATTCTGTTTATTCTAATAGGTAGGTAGTGATTTCTCATTGTGATTTTAATTTGCATTAACCATAAATGACTAAAAGTTGACTATCTTTCATTAACTAAATTACTATCTAGATATCATCTTGGATGAAGTGTCTGTTGCGATGTTTTGACCATTGTTATATAGAGTGGTTTTTTAATTGAGTTTTGATCATTCTTTATATATTTTTGATACAAGTTCTTTATCAGGTATTTGATTCTCAAGCATTTTCTCTCAGTCCTTGGTTTGCCTTTTCATTTCCCAGAAGTGTCTTATTAAGAGCAGAAATTTTAATTTTGATAAAGTTCAAAGTATCTATTTGTTCTTTTAGGGATTCATCTTTTGGTGTTGTATCTATAAAAACTTTCTTCTAAACTATAGTCACAAAGTTTTTCTTCTATGTTTTCTCCTAGAAGTTTCATAGTTTAGATTGGATGTATTTTGAGTTAGTGTTTATGTGTGATATGAAGGATGGAGTTAAGGGTATATTTCTTTCCTTTTGCATCTTAGAATGATTTATTTATTTATTTATTTTACAAAATGACTATTGAATTTTTATTAAAAATCAATTGGTCATATACATGTAAGTGTTTATCTAGAATCATTGTTTTTGTTTTTTGTTTTTATGTTTTTGGTTTTTGTTTTGAGACAAAGTCTTGCTCTGTCTCCAGGCTGGAGCTGGAATGCAGTGGCACAATCTTGGCTCACTTCAACATCCGCCTGATGAGTTCAAGTGATCCTCCTGCCTCAGCCTCCGGAGTAGCTGGGACTACAGGCGTGTGCCACCACGCCCAGCTAATTTTTGTGTTTTTAGTAGAGACTGAGTTTCACCATGTTAGCCATGATGATCTCTGTCTCTTGACCTTGTGATCCATCTGCCTCAGACTCCCAAAGTGCTGGGATTACAGGTGTGAGCCACCGTGCCTGGCCATCATTCTTTTATTCTAATTATATGTTTGTCTATCTTGATGCTAATACTAACCTGTTAGATTATTATAGCTTTATAATAAGTCTGACAGTCAGATAGTGTAAGTCTTCCAACTTTGTTCACATTTCTCAAGGTTATTGGGGTATTTATTTGCATTTCCATATACATTTTTCAATTAATATTTCAACTTATAACAACAAATTCTGCTGAAATTTTTTGGGAGGAATCATCTATATATAGGTCAATTTTGAAAAATTGACATTTTAAGTATAGTAAGCCTTTCAGTTCATGAAAATGACATATTTCTTCATATGTTCTAATTACTCTCAACAATATTTTGCAGCTTTTTGTATAAAATTTTTGCATAAATTTTGAGGGATTTATCCCCAAGTATTTCATATTTTAATACTATTGCATATTATAATTTTAAGTTCAAATTTCATTTGTTTGTTGCTAGCACAATTGAGTGTTGCTTGCCAATATTATGTCCTGAAAACTTGTTTAGTTCATTTATTCATTCTAGTAGCTTTCTTTTTTTTTTTTTTGTAAATTTCATATACTTTTCTACATAGAACAGCTCGTGGAATGTTTTTGCCTCTTCTTTTTTCTTTTTTCATGCCTTACTGCACTGGCTAGATCTGCCAACATAATGTTGAATTAATGTGGTGACAGTATACATTCTTATTTTGTTTCTGATGTTAAGAGAAAATCACTCGGCTGTTTGCCGTAACAGATGTTAACTGTTTTTGTGTGTGCCCTTTATCAGGTTGAAACATTTTCCTTTTATTCCTAGTCTGCTAATTTGTATTTTTAAAACCAAGAATGGATGCTGAATTTTGTGAAATTCTTTTCCTGCATATATACATATGATCTTTTTAAAAATAATTTTTTTTTTTTTTTTTTTTTTTGAGATGGAGTCTCGCTCTTTTACCAGTCTGGAGTGCAGTGCAGTGGTGCCATTCCAGCTCACTACAATCCCTGCCTCCCAGGTTCAAGCAATTCTCCTGCCTCAGCCTCCCGAGTAGCTGGGATTACAGGTGCACACCACCATGCCCAGCTAATTTTTGTATTTTTAGTAGAGACAGGGTTTCACCATGTTGGCCAGGATGGACTCGATCTCCTGACCTCATGATGTGCCAGCCTTGGCCTCCCAAAATGCAGGGATTACAGGCATCAGCCACTGTGCACGGACAAATACAATTTTTATTCCATTACTATGTTTATTACATTGATTTTTCAAATGTTAAACACTCTTGCATTCTTGGGATATACCTCCCTTATTCATTATGTATTATGTTTTCTTATATGTTCTTATACTGTATATGTTAGAAATTTCTTTAAAACTGTTTGTATCTATTTATAGTGCTCTGTTGTATTCTTGTCATATCTTCACCTGGTTTTGACATGCATGCAGTGCTGACTTCATTAAATGAACTGCATCCTGTCCCTTCTCTTCAGTTTTCCAGAGGATTTTACTTAGCACTGATATTATTTCTTCCCTAAATGTTTGGTAGAATTCATTATTGAAGGCACTTGGACCTGGAAATTTTTCAGGGAAACATAAATTTTAACTACAAATTTTACTATTCTATTTCTTTAGCAGATTTAGAGCTACATAGATTATCTATTTTATAAATTTTATAAAGTTACAAATGTTAACTACAAATTTTACTATTCTATTTCTTTAACAGATTTAGAGCTATGTAGGTTATCTATTTATTCTTTGGTAGTTTGTATCTTTAGAGAAACTTTTCTTCATCAAAGTTACTAGATTTATCATCTTTAAGTTTTCCAGATATTTCCTTCTTTGCCTCTTAATAGATTTCTGTCATTTAAATAATTCTTATTGTAAATAAATATTCATTTTTTGTATATATAACTTTGTAGTCTTTTTCCAAAAAGCAGAACTTCAAATGATTTAATCTTCTGGAACTACACATTCTGGAATGGTTCCTGTTATTAACTTGCAGGACCTGGGTTGTGGTTGCTTTTCTGAAATGCACTCTGGCTTATCCAAGCATAATTGCAGGCCCTCCCTTCCCTAACTTGCCAACCTTCAAGCCCCTTTCACCTGAATGTGGCTGGTAACGAAGATGTGGCCAAGATGATATTTTTAAAGGGTAAGTGGCTGCTGTGACTATGTTCTCTGAGTACAACTCCATTCATTTTTTAGAGTGCTGAGTCTGAAATGCTGAAACTCCTGCAGACCCAGGATCCCTTCCCTCAAGGACAGCAGCTATGGTTTAGATTCTGCAGACCAAGAACGCTCCCCTTACTTTATTAAGAACTATGCATGGGAGAAGGCAGAGATCAGATATTGGACTGCTGTGGTCAGGTCATGCTCATCTATTCCTGTTCTTTTTCACAACATTAAGGTAGAATAAAAAACATTGTGAAAATTAAGTAAAATACAAAGAAGAGATAAATGACTGATGACCTATCACCCAATGTGACAATCAAGTCTTTTGTTATGATCTTCTGTCATGCTAGTACCCAAGCTTTTGGCTCCTTTCTATTTATTTCAAATATACTGTTGAACACTCTCCATTACTGAAAAGAACGTTATATGCATTGCCTGTTTATATTATACTCTTAGAACCATCTCTCTATCTGCTTAGCCATGTGCACTTAAAGAACCTCTTTTAGCATTGATCTTTTAGCATTGAAAGGTAATTCAAATATTTCTATAATCATTTATTACTACTCTTGAACTCCTGACTTCAAGTCATCCTCCTGCCTTGGCCTCCCAAAGTGTTGGGATCACAGGCATGAGCCACTGCACCCAGCCCAACTTTGAGTTTTCTTGTAATAAAATTTCCAAGAAATGAAAATCAAAATAGGAAAAAAATGGAAAATTCATTTACTAGTCCCATAATATATTTAAATTTTCTATTTCCAAAATCAAAGAGTTTGCAAAAAGTATGTTGACATCAAAGTATACACCAATATAGGTAGGCCATTTCTTATCATCTCATATCTGCAAGAGAAAGTAAAGTGCAGAGAAGTGACTTTCTTAATGTCACATTTCCTCTGATTCCTAGACCCAAAAAAATGGGTATATATGTAGATAAATTTAGGAAGTCAGCATAAATGTACCAGAATCAAATTTGCTAAAGTAACTTTAGAAAGATGGCATTTTGAGGGTCAGTGATGTGGCTCCAATATGTCCTCTAAATTTCAAGTGTTGGAAACTTATTCCTCAAATGTATATGTTGATTGGAGCTGAGTCCTTTGGAAGGAAATAGGACTAAATAAGGTCATCAGGCAGGACCTCCACGAGGGGACTAGTTTCTTTAGAAGAACATCAAGGGGGACCTGGGCTGATGTGCACGCTCTTGCCCTGCACCATGTCCATCGACTTCCTGTTCTCCAGAGCTGTGAGCCACATAAACTAATTTTCCTCACAATTTACCCAGTCTCAGAAATTATTTTGTATCAATAGAAAACAATGGACTAAGACAAAAAATTTGTACCTAGAGCAAGGTTTTTATAACAATTACCTAAAATTGTGGAAGCAGCTTTGTAACTGGATAATGTGCAGAAGCAGGCTAGAACAAGCCTAGAATGCTGCAAATGGAGTGTGGAGGGCAATTCTCATGGCTCAGAAGAAAAGATATGGGAAAGTCTGCAACTACTTAGAAACTACTTAAGTGGTTGTGATCAGAATGCTGGTAGAAATAAGGAGTAAAGATGATTCTGATGAGGCCTCGGATGAGAATGAGGAAGGAGGTATTGGAAACTAAAGGTCATCCTTGTTATATCATAGCAAAGAACATGGCTGAATTATCCCCATGCCCTAAAGTTTCATAAATTGCAGAAATTGAAAACAATAAACTAGGATACTAGGTAGAAGAAATAGCTAAACAGCAAAACATAGAACTGCTGCATGGCTACTTTTAACTGCTTACAGTCAACTATGAGAGAAGAGAGATGATTTAAAGACAGAACTTTTAGTTAAAAATGTAGCAGATCCGAAAGATTTGGAAAATTCACTGCTTGGCCATTTGGTAAAGAGTGAAAAAGCATATTTAGGAGAGGAAACCAAGGGTGTATCCCAGAAACTGTTTGCTAGAGGGATTAGTGCTAATAGAAGGGATTATCAAGACAATGGCAAAAAGACTTAAAAGGGATTTCAGAGATCTTTGAGAGTTCCTTCTTAGGCCCAGAGCTCTAGAAGGTCAGAATGGTTTTGGGGGACAGGCCTAGGCCCTCCCTGGGCTCACTGCCCACGGCCACCTCAGGTCTTTGTTCCCTAAATTTTAGCACAGTGCTTCTAGGTTGCCCTAACTGTGGCTTGATTCTGGAAGATACAAGCCGTAAGCCTTGGCAGTGTCCAAGTGGCACTAGTTCTATAGGCTCGCAGAATGCAAGAGCTATGGAGGCATTTCTTCCTCACCTAGACGTCAAAGGATGTTGAGGACAGACTGGGGTCCCAGGCAGAGACTTGTTTCAGGCATCACAGAGAATCCTACTAGGGCAACACTGAGTGCATGTGGGGTCAAAGCTGTCACAAAGAGTTCCTACCAGGGCAATGCCTACTGCAGCCTTGGCAGCAGGACCACCAATGAGACTTCAGAACTGCAAAGCTACCAGTAGGCTATGCCATCCTCAGAGAGCTGAAGCATGGGCTCAGCCCGGAAAAGACACAGGGAGTGGGCTTCCCAAGGCCTTGGGGGCCCAACACTACTCTGGTGTGCCCGGGAGGCAGTATGTAGAGTGAAAAATCACTCTGAAGTTTTGAGATTCAATGTTTTCCTTTTTGGATTCTGGTCTTCCTTGAGGCAAGTTCTTTTTTTATTTTCTCTTTCCCCATTTTGGAATATAAATATATATCTTCTGTCTGTCCCACTATTGTATTTTGAAAGTACATAATTTGTTTGATTTCACAGGCTCACAGCTGGAGGAAATTTGCCTTAGGATAAATTGTGCCCTGAGTCTCACCCATATCTGATTAAGATGGGACTCAGGACTTTGGACCTTAAGTTGCTGCCAAATGAGTTAAGACTTTAGGGCCACTAGAAAGGAATAAATGTATCTTGCATATGAGAATAATGTTAATTTAGGGGGCTGGAGTGGAATGCTATATCCCCCAAATTTCATGTGTTGAAAACTTTATCTCCAAATTCATATGTTGTTCGGAAATAGGATTTTCTGGATAAGATAAAGTCATCAGGATGGGGCCCTGATGATTGGACTGATGGCTTTATAAGAAGGGGAAGAGAGACCCAAGCTGACACACATGCTTTTGTCCTCTAACTATGTAATACCCTTTGTCATGTTTTGACACAGTGAAAAAAGCCCTCCCCAGAAGCTGCTACCACGCCCTTGAGCTTCCCAGCCTCCAGAACCATAGGCCAAGGGATTTATTTTCTTTATAAATTACCCAGTCTCAAGTATTCTTTATAGCAACATAAAGTGGGCTGAGACAGTAAGACTTGAAGACATTCTGATATTATTTATTTGTATGGAATGTGCTACTCAAATGAGATTAATTGGGCAGCTTCCCATTTGATCTTGGCTCTAGAAAGATGTCTTTATTCTGTGGGAAATCTTTGTCTATTATGAACCCGGTTGCATTTGTCTCTCAAGGTTGTATGGTTTGACTGGCACCAGCTACAAGTCAAATTCCCGTTAGTCTATGACCATTTAACAATCTTCTGCTTTAAAATTGCAGCTGGGTAAAGAATACACAGATAGACTTCTGGTCCACATAAAAATCTATCAACTTTTGTATATAGGAATCTCTTGAGAGTCTAGTTAATGATAATCATTATTACCAAAATGAGGAGTCACCCTCAGTGCTTACTACAATCTGTTTTCTAAACCTATATGTTTAAACTTCAGACCCAAGACTTGCTGAATACACCAACACATATTTAACCTCGTGAGGTTTTTTTTTTTTTTTTTTTTTTTAGTGTTCCTGGACTTTCTTGTACGAAGTAGGGCTTATCAAAGCTTGAACTATAATTTCCAGTAGTTTTTACTGTGGATTTTTCAATCTGAGGACTCGCTACTGCCATTGCCTGTTGGTTGTGAAGATCCTTCACAATGAGAGTACTACTGCATCTGGGTACTTCAGAAAAATAAGAAAAAACTGATTTCCCTGCCCTTATTTCAGAGAAAAAGAGATGGAAGTAAGGGAGAGGAACCAGAAACAATTTCAGGAGAAAGAAATGAAGATGCTAAATCCAATCCAATTAATTCCTTGAAGAAGTAATGTCAAACATCAATCCAAGTTCAATCCCAAGACTCAAAAGTAGTTTATTTTAAATAAAGCAGTGCTAAAGACGTTTAAGAGCATAAAGTTTTATGATTTTGAAAGTAATTTTCTCTGACAGTATTTGAATTTTACTAAAAATGAAACACAAATGTGACCATTTCTAATATGACAAAAATATATTGATTTGTACAGTTGCTCAGAATAGAATATGCCATTTGTTTGTAAAATGAATATGAAATTATAAGCCTGCTTTCCAGTAAATGTAGGTTATGCTCCAAAGCCACTTCAAAATGGGCTAGGCCTTCAGGATTCCACTTCAAAAAAATCATATAATTAATGGAGAAATTCTTTTATTGTATTAGGAGAATAAGAAGCTAACGTTTTAATACCAATACGTTTTTATTAGTAAAGAAGGTACTTATTCAAAAGAGAGAGACAACTATGACATAATGTCCCCAATTTTATTATTTTTGAATTCAGAAAAAATGCTTGCCATTAAAATTTAATTAATAAGTACACATATGTCTATTTGCTTTCATCATTACTCAAGTATTAAATGTGAAATTGAATAAAACATTTCCTACATTTTATTTAAGAAACCCGAAATTTTAGTAGAAATGTAAAAATGTAAATAGCTTTCAGGTAAAAAGCATTTGTATTAGTATTTCAGAAACATAGCTAGCTTTAAAGGTGAAAGCTTAACATCTGTTTAATTTATAACTACAGATAAAATAAATGCAGTATAAAAATCATAATGTTTGGTGCTAATCTTAACCAAAAATTGACTTCAAACATGAGTGATGTTAAAATATGAACATACTGAAAACTTCGTTATTACATGCCAATTTTTCTCCAATAAAGCAAAAATGTTGTATTAACCTATTTTGAGATAATTGTAGATTTACATGCAGTTGTTAGAAATAAGAAAGATATTTATTTTAACAAAATGGTAGCATCTTGTAGTACGATAGTGCAATATGATGAGGATACTGACATCAATTCAGCTGAGGGACAGAGCATTTCTGTCACAAGAACTTCCCAGCTTGTTCTTTTAAAGAACATCCATTTCCCTCCTACTCATCTCTCTCCATCCCCCATTTTTTCATCCCAATAACTGCTTATCTATTCTCTATTTTTATAATTTTGCCATTTCTAGGCTGCTATGTAAATAGCTTTATACAGTGTGTAACTTCTTGAGACTGGCTTTTTCACACAACATACTTCTCTGGAAAGTAATCCAAGTTGTTGTGAGCTTCAGTAGCTCCTGCTCTTTTCACAGGTTGTCCACATGATGACTAACCATTTCACTATAGAAGAACATCTGGGCTGTTTATAGTGTGGGCTATCATGGGTAAAGCTGCTACAAAAATTGATGTAAAGATTTTCATTTCTCTGAAATAAATGCCCCAATGTGCAATGGTTGTGTCATGTGGTAGTTGCATGTTTGACTTTTCCGAAACCTGCCAACCTGTTTTCCAGAGAACACCTACCATGTTACATTCTATTCCATTCCCAGTAGCATTGTGTGAGTGATGCAGGTTCTCTGACTTTCATGTCACTATTTTTTTTTTTTTTTTTTGAAACAGAGTCTTGCTCTGTTGCTTTAGTTGGAGTGCAGTGACACAATTTTGGATCACTGCAACCTCCAACTCCTGGGCTCAAGTGATTCTCATGCCTCAGCCTCCCAAGTAGCTGAGATTACAGGTGTGCACCACCATGCCTGGCTAATTTTTGCATTTTTAGTAGAAATAGGGTTTCACTATGTTGCCCAGGGTGGTCTCGAGCTCCTGACCTCAGGTGGTCTGCCCATCTTGCCCTCCCAAAATGCTAGGATTACAGGCATGAGCCACTGTGCCTGGCCTTTTTTAAATTGTAGCCATTCTTATAGGTATGTAGAGCTATCTGATTTAGGTTTGAATTTTCATTGTTAAAATGGCTGATGATGTTGAATATCATTCTATATGCTTATCCACAGTTTGCATGTCCTCTTCATTTATATGCTTTTTTGCATCTTCGATGGGGTTCAGGACAGAATACCCCAAAATATGGCACCTTGTCCTTTGTGAAAACAGCAGAGACAGGAAAGTCTCAATATTCTCCCCTGAAGCAGGACATAAAAGGATTCTCTGAACTTCCTTTTTGAATTAGCTCATAAAACCTTCATTCCAGAGCTTCCCTCCTTACACCTGGAGGAAAGGAACTTTTTTTTTTTTTCTGATATGGAGTCTCTCACTCTGTCACCCAGGCTGGAGCGCAATGGTGCGATCTTGGCTTACTGCAACCTTTACCTCCCAGGTTCAAGTAATTCTCCTGCTTCAGCCTCCCAAGTAGCTGGGATTACAGGCACTCACCAGCATGCCCAGCTGATTTTTGTATTTTTAGTGGAGACGGGGTTTCACCATGCTGGCCAAGCTGGTCTCAAATTCCTGACCTCAACTGATCTGCCCGCCTTGGCCTCTCAAAGTACTGGGATTACAGGCATGAGCCACCGTACTCAGCCAGAAAGGAACATTCTTATCCTTAAAGACATAGAGATACCAAGAAGAATCTGAGCAACTAGATCTTGCTAAGTTCCCCCCAGTTTATTACCATTGAATTATATCCCCTTTAGCCAATCATATTTCTACACAACCATCCATTATTCATCAAGCCTTGCATAAAAATGTGCAGGTTTTCCTGTTTCTTTAAGTATTCATTTCTAAAGTCATCCATGTCAGGTAAAACTTAAATTTGTAGGCTTTTCTCTTGTTAATCTATCTTTTGTGTAGAAGTCTTATCCATAAATCTTGCAATGGGTGAAGAAAAAAATATTACTTCTTCTCCCCAGTAGTTTTGAGGACTCTAGATGGGACAACTGAGATACCCCACCCACTCTGGAGCATGCTAATGAGATCCTTAGATAACTGATGAGAAATGCATTGCTACAGTTTGAATGTTGGTCCCCTCTGAAACTCATGTGAAACTTAATCTCTAATGTGGCAGAACTAAGAGGTAGGGCCTTTAAGAGGTAACTGGGTCACGAAGGCTCTGCCCTCCTGTATAGATTAATTTATTCATGGATTGGTGGGTTAATGGATGGGTCATCACTGGAGCAAGACTGGTGGGTTTATAAGAAGAGACAGAGACCTAAGCTAGTGTACTCAGCCCTTTACCATGTCCTACCCTGAGCTTCCTCAGGACTCTGCCGAGGGTCCCCGTCAGCAAGAAGGTCCTCTCCAGATACAGCCCCTCAACCCTGGACTTCTCAGCCTCTATAACTGTAAGAAATACATTTCATTGCTTTATATATTACCCAGTTTCAGGTATTCTGTTACAAGCAACAGAAAATGAACTAAGACACTTATCAAAGGTGAACATTTTTACCAAGATCAGCTCTCCAAGATCTGTCTGTAGTGCCCAATTGAGAGAAGAAACTAAAATCTTCTCCTTTTCCCTTTCATTCTAAATTCAGATTAACAGGAGAAAATCATGTATTTCTATTGTTACTCTTGCATAAATCTGGTTTGGGGATATCTATTTGTTATTAATCTTTTCCTTCCCAGGGACAGCAATTGCTCCCATCTGTCTTGTTATATGTCCTGAAAACTTGGCTTGGCTTTTCACTTTTTGGGGTGGTTAAGTTGTCAGCTTTTTGCGTGTAGGCAGCAGACTTCAGGTTGGAAGGCCCTGAGAATGTGACTAGGGAGAAATGTGAGTGGCACCCCACTTGCAGCTAACAGATTGAGTATTTCCAGCTCTCAGGGTGTGGTTCTGTGTCTTTTATTCTTTTGGATGTCCTTGATAGTGGTGGTGTATCTTGGGAGAGCTGCAGTTTTTAGCATGTTTTTTGAGTAAAACTCTTTGGTCGATATTTAAGTCATAAAAGGTTTATTGGTGTTGGTTATGAAATACTTGATAGAAATCTTTGGTTTAAAAGAAGAAGAAGAGAAAAGAAGAAATTCAATACTTCAGGAATATTTGCTGTTTGTCCTAGTTGAAATCTGGCAATAAGATATTTAAAATAACTTTTTAAGAGCTCTATAGTTACAAGTCATTTTAATTGGAAGCTGATATTTTTAAGTACTTTATGATTCTTTCTATTAGATAATGCTTTTCACATTAGACCTTCTCAGTCAACTGGCATTCTTCTTTAGCCACTGCTAACTCCATGCCACACCAACTCTGACCACATCTTTCTATTGGAACTTGAACTCTTGGGTTACTCTCTAAACTGGCTCCTCTAAGACCTCTTTTTTCTATTTTCTTCTGCTCTAGCTTCCTTCTCTTGCCACCTCCAATCTTGTGTTCGGTTTCTTTAAGTCCTTGATACGTCCGCCTTCAAATCCCTACTTCCTCTATCTCTCTACTTCTGTCTGGTTTTCTTCTATTCCAGCCCTCCAGTCACTTGAACTTTGGCCCCTTGCTCTCAAGAGACTCCAGCTTCCCCAAAAGCAACTATGTGAGGCTGAAAAGAAAAGAAAAAAGAAAGTTAATTAGAAATAGACTGAATAGGGCAGCAATAGATGTTTTGTCACAATCTCCACAAGATTGGCCTCTGATAATAAGCAAATATATCACAAAACTCCTTCTAGGAGAAAACTTGGATTCATTCTCTGTATTTTTGAAATGGAAATTTTCTACTGTCTTCTCCAAAACCTGATAGTTATCTTTTTGAAATACAAACTTCAAGGGGATTATCATCAGAAGGCAATGAAAAAGAAAAGCATTTGGAAACTGGGCAAATAAAAAATATCGTCTTTCCCACCTATATTAGCACAAAACTTTAGCCATTTCAGTAGGTAAATCTTGTTTCTTCTACCAGAAACACAATTCAGATCAGATTTTTTTTTTTTTATAAACCACTGAGTTTTGTATTATCATACCTGGCACATGGATACCATTTTATGATAAATGCTATAACATTTTGCATCTATCTGCATGCTTATGTATGTTTATGTCTGCATGTACATCTGCATGTTATATCTATGTGATTTTTTTTTTTTACTTCTAGATGATATTACCAGATTAATTTATAAAATCCCTTAAAAGAGATCTATTGCAATTGGCTCAAGGACAAATGAGTGCTTATATAATTTAAGTATTCCTAAAACTTTCAGAAAAATATAAACTAATCCAAAACTTTTTTTCAAGTTTATATGCTTAGGGGGTAAATCTTTAAGAAATAAGATTACTTTAAAATTTTTGGTAAAGTTGAAAGAAAAGTGTATTCAGAATGGTTAACATTAGGCCAGGTGCAGTGGCTTACACCTGTAATCCCAGCACTTTAGGAGGCCAAAGCTGGTGAATCACCTGAGGTCAGGAATTCGAGACCAGCCTGGCCAACATGGCAAAACCCCGTCTCTACTACAAATACAAAACTTAGTTGGGTGTGGTGGCAGGCCCCTGTAATCCCAGCAACTTGGGAGCCTGAGGCAGGGAGAATTGCTTGAACCTGGGAGGCAGAGATTGCAGTGTCCCAAGATCACACCTCTGTACTCCAGCTTGGGTGACAGATTAACACTCCATCTCAAAAAAAAAAAAAAAAAAAAAAGAATGGTTGACATTATATATCATGCAGACATATTTCCCCCTAGGCTTAATAGTCAAACAAGTTAGAGATGTTTAAAATAATCAAACTATAAATCCAGTTGAAGAGAAAAACGTACAAGTAAACTGAATTGCTGATGCATGACAATCTGGAAGAAAGAACTATGTTTATCTTTCTTTAGTTTCTTTGCTTCTGTGATATTTTTAATATTTGCCTGATTCATCAACAAAAGAAATAACTTCAGATGTGCTTTATTTAATTTCTTATACAATGTTCATAGGCAGTTCAAATATAATTGTTAAGTATGAGCGAATTAAGTGAATGTAAGTAGGATAAAGTTTATAAAAAAAATTTCAACACTAATTATGTTTTATAAAAAATGTCTACCTAAAATAATTTTAAAATTATTTTGGTCACTTGAAACCTTTACCTTATTCTAAGTTAAATTAAGTAATAAATATTCATTACCTGTCTGGAAAATTTTGAACTAAGAGGAAGATAAATTTATCTACCTTTGGCTTTACACATTTCACAAAAATATAAAATACATTTGAGGCTGCTAATAAACATGAAAAATGTATTATAAGGAATCACATGTTTTTAAAAATTATGAAATGATTTTAAACTACAGAATGTATAACCTTCTGTATTTGCCTTTAAAATCTTTTACTGCCATTAAAATATAAAACCCACATTATATTTAACCAAGAATTATAAATTTTTGGAATTTTTGACAACTTCCCCAAATTACATTTTAAATTAAGTCTTTTGGACCACAAACTAAATTTGGAAGTTTCCAGAAGAGTCCCTGGAATATGTCAAAAGAATCTGTTTTTTTCTCCTTATAAAAGAAAGATGTTAAACTAATTAGATTTATTTCCCATGTTAAATTATAAGAGAAACATTGTCAAACAATAAGCAATGCTAAGCCTTCTTTAAGTTATATTTGCATGAGCGCATCCCAAAATTATATGAAATTCCTAGAAATTAGATATGTCCTAGTATAATGTTAATAGTTACAATTCTGGTTATGATTTTAAAATTTTTAATACCACATAAATAACCAAATACACTTGTGAATTGCGTCATTGTTATAATAAAGTCTCACCAGGTTTTTAACCATGGTTGTTTTAAGTCTTTTGTCATTCACAGACATTATTGTTTTACTTTGATTCTTTTCTGAAAGTATTTACAATTATCTACAATCCAAAATTACTTCTTTTTCAAAGAGGTTTGTGAAAAAGACTCTGAAAGTACTCTGGAGTGCAGATTTCTGATAATTTTAAGATATTGCCATTGGACTGTGAAAGAATTTTGAGAACTCTAATGAAGAAACTGATGGATTTATAAAACTGCTATTCCAGCTTCAAGTACAGAAAAAATTAATTACACGGGACTGAATGAACTAACAGAATAATTATAACTTTTTAATGATTTTGTCTAAAATATTGCCAGTTCTTCAATGTTTGGTTTTCTAGATTTAAGAAATTACTTTTTAAAAAATTTATTCTTGAACTATCTGTAGCTTAGAAAAATTTGTTAAGGTCTGCTTTTGTAAACAAAATTGAAACAATTACTTTTTCTCTCTACCTGATCCCTCCAGAACTTGGAAATTATTCATGCATATTTTTATTTTTATTGCAACATAGTTATTTGCATAAGTTCAATAAGAATCTGTTCTCCTGGCTGGGCGCAGTGGCTCACGCCTCTAATCCCAGCACTTTGGGAGGCCGAGGCGGGTGGATCACCTGAGGTCAGGAGTTCGAGACCAGCCTGGCCAACATGGTGAAACTCCATCTTTACTAAAAATACAAAAAAATAGCTGGGTGTGGTGGCACACTCTTGTAGTCCGAGCTGCTGGGGAGGCTGAGGCAGGAGAACGGCATGAAGCCAGGAGGCGGAGGTTGCAGTGAGCCGAGATCATGCCACTGCACTCCAGCCTGGGTGACAGAGCGAGACTCTGTCTCAAAAAAAATAAATAAATAAATAATCTGTTCTCCTTGTAACAGGACAAAATTAGACACACTAGTTATATTATCAAAACTATGACTGGAAAGATGTATTTCAGGTATATCAGGTGATTTTAAGAAACTAAGATTGACTTTATGGAGACAACAATGTCCCTTAACAATAAACTGGCTTGGTATCCTGCATACATGGTCCTCATACACACTTCTCTTAAATGGTTGCCTTATATGTGATATGTAAGGAATGTTAACTTCCTAGCAGGCCAAGGAACTTCAGGATAATTCGGGGACCTTGAGAAGTGGGAAGTTCATTCAAGTCTGTAGTTATTTCAGGCAAAGTAAGATGGCAAGTACCTGGCTTGGTTTCCTTCCTTGAGAGGATTTTAAAAGTCCACTCTAAAATTTCTTATTGAAAAGTTTCTACAAAGCAAACCTAATAAGAGCCTTTGTGGTTAGTCACTAGTCCTGTTGCACTTATATAAGTTGCCAAGTTTAATGAAAATAAATTTACTTTGTGAACAAATTCATCCTATTTTGATCACTTTCACAGAAATGCAGGTGACTGTAGAAAGACAATGTTTCAATGGCAAACTCTAGCACGCGCTTTATTAGCTTCCAGGTCCTATTTATTGTCTTTGAGGTTTGTTGTTTATCTGCAAACTGGACTGGATCCTGAATTTGTTTACAACGTAAGTTTAGTCTCATTAAACTTTCTAGTTTTTCCTCATAGTTTGGAGAAACTATGACTCTCCAAACTAATATTTCCAATTTTTCTTCCATTCTTTTGGCTTGGAATCACTAAAAATTAAATTTCTTGAAGCCCTGCAAGCTGAAGCTGAACATCTTGATATAGACTTCAGAAAAATCGCAACAGCTTATATATAGACAGCCTTCACACCTGTTGCTGTATGGGGTACACAGAAAGGTCACCCGAACACCTGATGCAAACACAAAACCAGAGAAGTCAGTCAAATGCCACTGCCTGCCCTCACTCCATCTGAAGATGTGTCAAGCTCAACATCTGGAAATCTTGACTGGCTGCTCTCTGGACTCAGAAACTTAGTTTATAATTTGCTCTCAACATTCATCTTTGCTTTTCTTTTGTCTCCATAGAAATTCCTCTTATGATATACCTGGTTGATCACACCATGTAGAATTCAAACCTTGGAGAAAGCCCCTTTGCAGCACTGTCTCCAGAAAGGAGACACAACTGCTAACTGATTTACTGGACTGACCTATTCCCAGGACTAAGAAACTGGCTATAAGAACTTCATTCCATGGTGATTCATACCTGTAATCTCAACACTTTGGGAGGCCGAGGCAGGCAGATCACGAGGTCAGGAGCTTGAGACCAGCCTGGCCAACATGGTGAAACCCCATCTATACTAAAAATACAAAAAATAACCGGGCATGGTGGCGTGCATTTGTAGTTCCAGCTACTCAGGAGGCTCAAGCAGGAGAATTGCTTGAAGTTGGGAGGCGGAGGTTGCAGTGAGCCGAGATCGCGCCATTGTACTCCAGCCTGGGCACCAGAGTGAGACTCCCTCTCAAAAAAAAAAAAAAAAAAAAAAAAGAACTTCATTCCAGATGTATCTCCCTATACCTGGAGGAAAGGAACATGCTTATCCTCACAAACGCAGACAGATGCCGAGAAGAATCTGAACAAGCAGGCCTTAGGAAGCGCCTCCCAGTTTATTAACATTAGATCTTACCTCTTTGTCCGATCATAGTTTTGCACAGCTTCCCACTCCTTATCAAACATAAAATGAAAAGAAAGAGATATTCCTGTTTTCTTGAGGTCTTCATTTCTGAAATCTCCTAAGCCATCTAAAATGTACTGGGTGCAGCACACCAACATGGCACATGTATACATATGTAACAAACCTGCACATTGTGCACATGTACCCTAAAACTTAAAGTATAATAATAATAAAATAAAAAAGTATATTAAATAAATTTTATGAATTTCTCTTAATAAGAGGCCTTTGCCATGAACCTTGCCATGAGTAAAAGAAAGATTACTTTTTCCCCCTGCCACATCTTTTGCCTGTTTTCTCATTGGATTTATTTTTTTTTAAACTATTGAGTTTTCAGAGTTATTTATATATTCTACATACTGGTGCACTTGCTGGATATGTGGTTTGTAAACATTTTCTCCAGGTCTGTAGCTTGTTTTTTTGTTTGTTTATTTATTTATTTATTGAGACGGAGTCTTGGAATCTTGCTCTGTCGCCCAGGCTGGAGTACAGTGGCGCAGTCTTGGCTCACTGAAACATCTGTCTCCCGGGTAGAAGTGATTCTCCTGCCTCAGCCTCCCAAGTAGCTGGGACTACAGTGCATGCCACCACACTAGGCTAGTTTTTTGTATTTTTAGTGGAGATGGAGTTTCACCCTGTTAGCCAGGATGATCTCAATCTCCTGACCTCATGATACGCTCGCCTTGGCCTCCCAAAGTACTGGGATTAGAGGCCTGAACCACCATGCCCCGCTGTAGCTTGTTTTTTTTCTGGTCCTTTGTTTGTTTGTTTTTGTCCTCTATAGTCTTGTGCAGAACAAAAATTTTAAATTACAATAAAGTCTAGTTTATTTATTTATTTTTATTTTATGGATTTATTTGTATGTGGAGTCTGAGAACCCTTCACCTAGTGTTAGATCCTGAAAATTTTATCAATTTTTCCCCTTAAAATTCTTATTGCTTTACATTTCAGTTTGTGATTCATTTTGAGTCAATGCTTTGTAAAGTGCAAGGTTTAGATTGAGGTTTACTTTTTTGCTTATGGATGTGTAATTGGTCCAGCACCATTTTGTGAAAAGTTTAGTGTTCAATTGAAAATCAGCTCGGCATATTTATGTCAATTTCCGTTTTCTCTATTCTGTTCCAGTGAACTATGTGAAATGCTTAAGGATTAAAAAGAATCATGAAAAAGTAGACTATTTACTTATAAAATCATTTTGATAATTATAGAAACGAAGAAAATTCCGTGTGTTCATTATATTCTATTTCCTCTCTCTTTGGCATAGGCAGCCTCCACTGTACATAACTGAGGCCATATCTTGCATTATGTCCAATGAAACGTAGATGGATCTTTTTATTTATTTATTTATTTTTGAGATGGAGTTTCACTCTTGTTGCCCAGGCTGGAGTGCAATGATGCTATCTTAGCTCACCACAACCTCCACCTCCTGGGTTCAGGCAATTCTCCTGCCTCAGTCTCCCAAGCAGCTGGGACTACAGACACATGCCACCACAACCAGCTAATTTTGTATTTTTAGTAGAGCTGGAGTTTCTCCATGTTGGTCACGCTGGTCTCAAACTCCTCACCTCAGGTGATCCACCCGCCTGGGCCTCCCAAAGTACTGGGATTACAGGCATGATGGATCTTACATCTCTCTTCCAGCTTTGGCTTCTAAAAGCTTTTGGCAATGCTCTGTGCTTTTTTCAACTTTCCCCATTTACTGTCTGAACAGAGAAGGCTCCGTGACCATAAAGGAGAATGGAGCACCACAATTCTGAGGTCCTGAATGGCTGTGTTGGGCAGATCCCCTGCCCCATCTAACCTCCATTGGATGTGCAAAATATACTTTCTTGTTTCAAGATTTGGTGGTTGTTTGCATTTGAAATTGGTTTACTCTGACTTTCCTGATCCCTCACTCTTAATGACTTGAGATTTTTACCTCTCTTTAAAGCACTACAACAAACTCAAAGAAATCGTTGGTTCTTACCCAACCTCAAGCTTTCATAATTATTAGGGAAGAAGACAAACAAGGAGCCACAGCCAAAGACATTGTCCCTCCCACAACCCAACTATCAACTGCAGCTTTGAGTCACTTTCTCAATGTGGGATACATTTCAGTTTCAGTGGCAGATAAACACCAACTATATATGTATTACGAGTTCACCTTTCCTATGAAAAAACAAGGAAGTCTCTCCCAGTTCAAACCTGCCTGCTTCAGGCATTCCCAAAAGCAAAGACGTGGTTATAAATCCCCTGTCAAGCATTTCCTCCCCAACTCCTTTCTTAAAATTTTCTCTTCTATAAAAAGAATGAGTTACAAATTATATTTGAGCTTCCCTTTTATCTTCAAGGAATTAAAATGTATTTTAATTTACAATGTACAAAATTTACAATAAATTTAGGCTATACAATAAAGCAATAGGTAAATGTAATTATTTGTTTTCTTTGCAGTAAAGAAAGATCAAATTTAAATATTCTGACTCCAGAACTACTCTTAGAAAGTGGGTGAATCTAAATACATATGACCCATTATTTGATTCTCAGTACTCTGGAGACTTGGAAGATCTGACATTCTGTTGGTAAAGTCTAAATACACAGTGTTTAATATTTTCGACAAAAACACATGACCAACAAAGCAAGTCTCTGTTTTTTATGTTGATTTTCAATTCAGTGAGTACAAAATTGTTAGAGATCTCTTAATAAATGTATACATACAGGTGAGTACATTTTAGGTTTTCTCCTAAACTTTAGGTAGATGCACTACATAATTTATGTTTTCTGTTTAAATGGGTACCATTTATATTTGAAATGTATGCAAATGAAAATGTGTGTAAAGTATTTTACAAAATACTTTAAGAGAGAAAAATCTATATTTTAATTGAAAAAAATCAGTAAAATATTTTTGGAGGCTATTATTAATCTGTGTAAGTTTTCTTTGAAATATTTTATTAAATATTTTAAATAGATTGATAAATTTTATTTTAGATTAAATTATCATTTGGCACATAATTATCAAATTCTATTGGAAATATTAGACAATATAGAAATATAGAGTCACACAAGAAAAAATAGAAGACTTGGCCGGGTGCGGTGGCTCACGCCTGTAATCCCAGCACTTTGGGAGGCCGAGGCAGGCGGATCACGAGGTCAGGAGATCAAGACCATCCTGGCTAACACGGTGAAACCCTGTCTCTACTAAAAACACAAAAAATTAGCCAGGCGTAGTGGCGGGCGCCTGTGGTCCCAGCTACTCGGGAGGCTGAGGCAGGAGAATGGCGTGAACCTGGGAGGCGGAGCTTGCAGTGAGCCGAGATCGCGCCACTGCACTCCAGCCTGGGCGACAGAGCCAGACTCCGTCTCAAAAAAAAAAAAAAAAAGAAAAAACAGAAGACTTAATCAACACTTAATATGAGAAAATTTATACATTCCTTAGACACAAGCTGATATAATTTCAAGATACTAATTTTTGCTATTAAAGAAATTAGCTTCATATGTAAAAATCTATAAATACTAATCATCTTTTTGTTACAAATGTAATATTCATGGTCTATGATCTGAATTTCCTATTTGCAGTCTGAAACTGTTTCCTATTTTCTAATTTGAAATAGTCTATTGTTTTTAATAATGACTCTCTCTTTAATGTCACCTCTGAAATAAATACTTGGTAATTGTAATCTTAAGAAATGCTATATTAGTTTTTTACTGTGAAGACATTTAGATTGGAACTTCTTTTTGCAACAGTCGCTACTTCTAATTCTTAAAGAAGTTTGTTTATTCAGTATTTAAGAATAAAGAAAGAAAAAGCATTAAATGATTGTGGAAAATGAAATGTATATGACTTACTTGTGGTCATTGAAATATCTTTGGCCAAGCCTCTTCTCCAGACTTTATCCAATGGTCCTTTATATTTAGAGGTCCTCTATGTCCCCAAAATATTAAGTATTTATAGTGATTGTACTGCAATGTGATTAAGAAGTTTTAAAACAAGAGTGCATGAACTTAACTCTCAGCTCTGACTCATCTGCTATATCCAGAAAACGGGGATAATATTACTGACCTGCTTCTAAGGCTTGCTATGTATGAGTATCAAATGGTTACTATATTTAAAGCAATTTGAAAAGTACCTGGTATGTTCCAAGCACCAGTAAATACTAGTAATTAATGACTTTCTAATGCAATATACTTCTTTTATCAGTGGCTTTACTTTTCTATCTTTTCATTTGACAGTGATTTCCATGAAAGTTGTTCGGGAGTAGTGCTCATCGTACTGAATTAACACTATTGAATTGCTTTTCACTCTCACCATTTAGTTTGCAAACTTTTTGAGGACAAATACTGTTTTCATATAACAATTTTTACAAGGTTTATATAATAAATTAACCTTTATATTAATATATCATATATTAATTATTGTGTTATATCTAATGGTATTTATTTATATCAATAATTATAACTATGATACTATTATAGGTTAATATATACTATAAAGTATTATACAATAAGATTTTATGTTATATAATCTTATAATGTTGTATGTTCTTATGTGTAAGAATATGTTATATTTAATATAATATTAGACATTATTACAAAACGTATTACTATATATTGTATGCATGTGATACTATAATGTTTTTATATAACAATGTCTACTGACCCCTGTATGTGGGCTGATTCTGGAGTTTTCTTCTACCTTTATTCCCATTATCCAGCATGTTCTCTTCTTTCTATCTTTCTGACATCTAAAATGTCATTCCTTCAGACGTTCATTCACTCAACTCAATTCACTCAACTCAATATTTATTAAGTGGCTATTTTTTGTCAGGCGCTGTCATTCTTTGTCATTGCATCCTGAGTATTTCATCACAATCCTGTCCAAAGTCTTACTCTTATTAATGTATCAAAAATATAATTCCTTAAGGGCAAAGATCAAAGTTCATATACTACAGTGCCTAGCAGGGATGGAAGGGTGTGTGTGTGTGTGTGTGTGTGTGTGTGTGTGTGTGTGTGTGTATGAAATCTGATTGAATGACTAAATGAGTAATTTACTCTCAGTCAATATTGGATAAATAAATAAGGCAAGTCAGGACCCAGAATGTCAATAGAAAAATAATAGAGAGCTTGAAGGGTTTTTCTTCTACAAATCATTATGTTTCTCATGAGACACAGCAGAATTAGTCCCATAGCCTCAACCAAACTGAAGAAGACCGAGAGTTCAGTTTTACTTGTGCCAGAGGAGAAAACTGGAAATCAGTGAAAAGCCCCATTGACTATTATAAAAGCAAATGTGATGTTAAATATTCTTAATAAAACATTTCCTTGTTCAAGCTCTGTCTAGTGACCTAGAGGGTGATCTATACTGAATATATTTTTATCAGGGTTTATCAAACTATGGTTCTACAGAAGAATTTAAATATTTGTATTTTTGTATAAAAGACAACCAGAAATGTTACCATAAGCACAGTGATAGGTTGTGCAGATGATCACGTTATAACAGAGTCCTGTCATGTTATGAAGTCCCATGATGCTTCACTTGCTGGTTTTATGAGGCCAAATAATCACTCACAGGGACAGCATTTAACTTGTCATCTAGTGGGCGGCTTGTTAGCTGCCAGCAAGCTGTCACATCCCAACATCAAGCTGACAGCCCAGCTGCATATTTATACACGATGTTCCATGGGATGGAGTAGAGTGAGATGGAGGAGAGTTAAGCATGCTAAATAAGACTTAAATCATTGAGTTAGAAGTTACCAGACTTTGGAGCTCCAGTACCTAGACCTAAGAGTCCTGAAGGGACAGGCACACCTCTGAGGGCTGATTGCACAGGCTCCTGAAGAGGACACTATGATGAAGACCACTATGAGCCTTGCCTTATGACTTTGTGACTCTCGATTTTGTTTCGTGCTTTCCTGTATCATGTGAATGTCAAATATATTGGAACAATGGCTCTCTGTAAATTTTATTAAATATCACCAAAGTTATTTGGTCATCCCAATAAGCTTACTGCAATGGAATTCTACTGGTACAATCTGTGCCCTTTGCTAAGGTTTGAGATATTATTTTCCCAGATGCAAAATTTTAGTTTTCAGCAGGTATAAATTCAGCTGAAAAGATCAGAAAATGCACACATATACACCCAGGAATGGAATAGAGATCATGTTTTCCATATCTCCATGGTATCTGGATTTAATCTAATCTATAAATATTATATCTTCCTGAGTGTCTATTTTATCAACTAACCTAAAATTTCAAGACTAGAAAGGGTTTGACTCATTATCTAATTCATACTTCTCATTTTACACAAATGAAATCTCAATCCCAGTAGAGTTAAAGGACATGATCAAATGTTACCCAGTTTTCCTGTGGCAGAATTGAGATCAAAATCTATATCTTTTGGTTATCAGCTCAAAGATGTTTAAAAGCAAAAACTTTACCTTATAAATAATGTCATGTTTAAGAGTATTAATGATGTTCCCCCTTTAGTAATAATAGTTTGTCTGGTGGGATTGCTGAGTTGATCAAATTCAGGTGATGATCTTTGCACTCAAGGTAACTTATAATGATAATATAATAACACCACTTAAAACTCACTGGCATATAATGTCATTTAGAGCAAGAACATTGATATACTATTTATTATTACATTCTCGGTTGGTACAACAGTGCCTATGAGCTGGGCCCTTAGTAAATGGCAAATGTTCATTGATTGAATGAATAAATGAATAAGGTGCCATATCTATCTACCTGTATATCTATATCTACGCTTATCCATGGTCTTGCCCAAAATCAGACAGAGTTAGGATGTTTGAAATTATACTGACTCAAAAACGTATATTCCTGAAAGCAGTTTTAAGAAAGGGGCTTTATACGATCAGTATACTGTGAAGGGCAATCTTAAAAATATAAAACCATAACCAGGATAGGACATATCTCACAGAAGCCATGGGAAATCTCTGTATTAGTTTGAATGGTGGTCCCAAAAAGGTAGGTCTACATATTAACTCCTGAGAACTGTAATGTGATCTCATTTGGAAAAAGGGTCTTTGCAGATGTAATTAAGCTCAGCTGAGCTTAATCCTGAGATGAGATCATTGTGGGTTAAGTAGGTGGGCCTTATAGCCAATGACAAGTGTACTTATAAGAGACAGAAGAGAAGGTGTCCACAGAACAGAAGGCCACGTGAGGATAGATGCAAAGGGAGGATAGATGCAGCCACGAAGAATGATGGAGTGAAGATGGGAACAATAGACACTGGCATCTCCGAAAGTGGGGAGTGAGGGAGGGACCGAAACACCTTTTAGATACTTTGTTCACGAATTGGGTAATGGGTTCGCTTTAAGCACAAACCTCAGCATCACAAAGTATATCCATGTAACAAACCAGCACATCTACTCCTTGAATCTAAAATATAAAACAAGAATGATGACCACCACCAGAAAGTGGAAGAGGCGTGGAAGGGTTCTTCCTGTAGTTTTCTGAGAGCTTGCAGCCTTGCTGACACCATCATTTTGGACCTCAGTGAGAAAATAAATTTCTGCTATTTTAAGCCATTCATACGGTGGTAATTTATTATGTCAGTTTTCCTGACATAAATGAATGCCATCTTAAGAGCCAAATAAGAAACACAGTTGAAAAGAACAGAGAGCTCCATGCAGTCAATCAAAGAGAGTAGGGACCAGCAGTAGAGAGGGAACGCCCCTGACACACATGCAGAAGCCAACACCTTGACCAGACTATATTTGAGACCCCCTGTAAATCTGAAGAGCTGGATTTGAAATTTCTGAGTCAAGCCCTGACTTTTGAAAGGGGCTAAGCCAACAATGTTCCTGCAGATAAAAATCTAGCAACTATAATTTAACAATAAAAAGTTACTAACACACAATGAAAAAGCCACCATACATGAGGGTCTGAAACGACTGTTTATTCAGACTTGGAAGGAGTTAAAGTGTAAGATACTAGTTACAGCTATAAAATAAAAATGAAGACAATGTCCAAAGAAATAAAAACTAGAAACTAAAATAATAAACAAGGAACATGGAGCTCTGAAAAGCAAACATAAAGATAGGAAAAGAAAGAAACATTCATACATTAAAATTGTGCTATCTTGAATTTAAAACTCAATGAATGCGTTAAATGACAAATTGGACATTGTTCAGTGGAAACAATGAACTCTAAATTGGGTCTGGAAAAAATAATAAGTAATTAGCATAAAGAGAAATGAAGATAGAAAATATGAAAGTGGAGAAGAGACTGATTTGATATAAGCTGAATATCTAGTTTTTGGCTAAGTAAAAGTCCAGGAAGAGATAATAAGGCAAATGAAACAGAAGTATTATTTAAAGCAATAATAACTGGACATTTTTTTACAACTTAAAACATGAATGCAAAGATACAGAAAGCACAATGGATGCTTCAGGACAAACAAAAATAAATTCACTTGTAGATATATCCAGTAAAATTGTAGAATATCAAAGGCAGAGAAAGAGAAGCGATAACTTAGAAACAGATCTATAATCATATGAAAATATAAATATCATGGAATAGCATGTCAGTGGCAAAATAATAATTTAATAATCATCCTGAAAGAATTAGTCATTATTATGAAAAATTAATAAATTTTATTTTTACATTATGCCATAACTTATAATAAAGCATTTTAAAGACATAAATATAAAAAAAATCTTTTACTATTTTACAAAAATATACTATTTTTGCGAATTTAGGGGAGAGAAAAAGTTCTTAAACATGACTTAGCCTTAACCACAACCCAATTAAATACATTAAGTTTAAAACCTCTTCTCTTCACTAGGTACCATAGGGAAGATGGAAGAATAATTCCCCAATTAAGAAAATATTTGCAATAATTGTTGCTGATACTGATACACACTATTCATTTGTGAATGTGTCACAATTATACTTAGTCATGTCCCTCAACGGTAGAACATATAAATTAATTTTGTCATACTTACAAATGAATAATGTACATGAATGAAAATGTTTAAATATTAGATTTTTATTGTAATAATAATATTATATACACAAATCCCAGTTAAGTGGTAACTTTCAGGTTGTAGCAAGTTGGTGATTAGGTTTTGAGAGGAATGCTTTATGATATTCAAGAAAAATTTAGTTCAATAAATGAATTTACCTATGAATGTTATTTTAACTCAAAGTCTCCAAATACAACAGGAGGTTTTACCATGCTGTCCAGGATGGTCTCAAACTCCTGTCCTCAAGTGATCTGCGTACCTGGGCCTCCCAAAGTGCTGGGATTACAGGCGTGAAATACTGCACCTAGCCCAAAAATCTATTTAAAGATTGGCACTAATATAAATTAGATTCAAGGAAGTCATCCCATCATATGTATAAACTCTCAGGACAGTATTTCCATCGAGTATATGATTGTGTGCTGTTGTCCTGATGATGTAGAATTTAAGTGATAAATCAACTACAATGCTTCTCAGATGTATACACACACACACACAAACACACACACACAGATTAGCTGGTATTATTGATGCTTTAACAAGTGATATTGTCATTCTGGGCAACAACTCCATATTTCAGAAATCATTCCTCCAAATGTAAACTTAGGACATCAAACCGTCTAGTTCACACAGTTTTAAAAAACTATCAACATATTTATGACTCCCCTGGTCTCGATTTCTCCGTCAGGAAAACTCAGTTTGGTACAAAAAGAATAAGATAAATGTAAATGATTCCAGGGTTGCCGAAAATAAGCAGGTATCATTTCTAGTGAATTCCCAAAAAGAGATACAGGACTTTTGAAGCTAAAGAAAACTTTAAAATGGATCAACTTGTAGTTTATTCTATTAAATTTTGAAATAATGACTTCTTGCTCTTTGGATGATATTCTTCACTGACCTGGTACTCTACTGGCAGCCAGGAATAAAATACCTTTTGCCTGCCCTCTCTAATTTCCATAAAATATTCTTTTAAAATCAGGAGGAGTGTTTTGGAATCCCCAAATAGGTTTTAGAATTGCATTTGTCAGTTTACATAAGAGTTTTGTTTAGAAAATGTAATCATCCACGTAATCAAATCAAAATAGCTATTTTATTTGTAACATTGAGATTTTTAGTGGAGAAAATCCTGAACTTGCATGGTTGAGCAGGTTTTGTCATTCTAGTAAAAAAAAAAAAAAAAAAAAAAAAAATGGAGACTGTACTCAAATGTGAGCAATCTCCACGTAGGGAGGATGCCACCAACCAGGGTAAGTCCAGCCATGGAGACGGATCTTTCCACATTAGCCTATGAACAACTGGAAGAAAGAGGTACCCTTCTTCTGCAGGCCGATTATCAGTTCTTACTTAGTGAGTGGATAAATGCAGGTCAAACTAATGGAAGGAAAGAAAGAAAGAAGAGAAAGAAAGAGAGGAAGGAAGGAAGAAAGACAGGAAGGAAGGGCCGGGCGCGGGGGCTCACGCCTGTAATCCCAGCACTTTGGGAGGCTGAGGCGGGCGGATCACGAGGTCAGGAGATCGAGACCATCCTGGCTAATACAGTGAAACCCCGTCTCTACCAAAAATACAAAAAATTAGCCAGGCGTGTTGGCGGGCGCCTGTAGTCCCAGCTACTCGGGAGGCTGAGGAGGGAGAATGGCGGGAACCCGGGAGGCGGAGCTTGCAGTGAGCCGAGATGGCGCCACCGCACTCCAGGCTGGGTGACAGAGCGAGATTCCATCTCAAAAAAAAAAAAAGAGAGGAAGGAAGGCAGGAAAGAAGGAAGACAGGGAGGGAAAGAAGGAAGACAGCGAGGGAAAGAAGGAAGGAAGGGAGGGGGAAAGAGGGAGAAAGAGAGGGGGAGGGAGGGAGGAAGGGAGAGAGTCTGTGTCTTGCACCTAGTTGGGTTTAGACCCACTGTGATGGGATGGGACCAGCGTTAGTGTCGTAGTAAAATGCAGGAAGAGAGGCTTCTATCATCTTATGATTAAATGTGTCTTTTAGTGGGCCTATGTCTCTGGGCTGTGACCATCACAATTCTTTTTCTAGTCTCAGAACTTCTCCCTCAGCTCTCTTTGGTGAGAGAGGAAAGCTGGAGGGAGCTATAGTGGGAATAAAGCCTTTCTCCAGCTGGGATAAGGCTCTGGTTATGGCTCTGTCCCTGGAGAGTAAGTTTTATTGTAAAGATCACTCTCTATGTGTTTCACAAAAGTTACTCTTCCTTCCAGTGCCAGTTGGAGATCTCTCTTGACTGTTTCCTATAAGAACTTAACGGTGTTCCTAGAAGTAAAGCCCCTAAAAGTGTTGGCCACAGATGAAGGCAGTGGCCACACAGGAGTTTTGGACTCCCAGACTAGTCCACTTTCAGATCCCCACAATCCACCACACTGACTGTTTACGTGTTCCTACTAGCGTCTGGCTCCCCTGGCTTCTCCTGCAGATAAGCACATCGTGGTTCTTTTTTTTTTTTTTTTTTTCTCACTCTGTCGCCCAGGCTGGAGTGCCATCTCTGCTCACTGCAACCTCCACCTCCCATGTTCAAGTGATTGTCCTGCTTCAGCCTCCCGAGTACCTGGTATTACAGCCACCTGCCACCACGCCCGGCTAATTTTTGTATTTTTAGTAGAGATGGGGTTTCACCATGTTGGCTAAGCTGGTCTCTAACTCCTGACCTCAGGTGATCCGCCTACCTTGACCTCCCAAGGTGCTGGGATTACAGGAGTGAGCCACCGCGCCCAGCAGGCTCTAACTCTTTGGGCTCACCTGCGCCTTCAGATTTCAGGATGGTGCTTTCCCATGCAACCTCAGTTCTCTGATATGTCAAAGACGAGTCACCTATTTTCAATTTGCTCAGCATTTTCTTATTCTACGGATGTGGGTGATGAATTCCAAGCTTTTTGGATGTTCCAGCTGAAACTGAAAGAATAAAGAAATCCTGTGGGTGGCATATATGTAAAAAGACACATAGAACACAAGTACTGCAATTCACCAGTGGCTTCTGATAGTGGGTTAGAAAAACAATTGCAGCCAAATTTCTCTGCCTGATTAGCATTAATTTACTCACAATTTGAAGAAACAGCCATTAGCTTAGGAGTATCAGACTTTAGTAGCAGTAGGCCAAGTGACAATCATTGCCAGCTTCTTCCCCTGCCAAGGTTTGGGATGCCTGCCTGGATACAGTAGCACGCGATTGTTGGCCACTGTTTTAGCCACTGCCATCTGTCCTGTTTCCCATATAAATTCTCCCTCTTGCTGATGGATATATATGGAATTCTGTAGAAGGCATTCCAAGGCAAGGGTGTTCTTGTCATTTAAGTCTGCTCAGGTCTCTGCCATGACTTATCCATGTCCTGATTTGCAAGGCAGCTTTCAGTTTAGCTCCCTGTGATTCATTTTAGGTGCTGGCTTATTTACTGCTTCCTAT
The DNA here is from genome assembly GCF_028885625.2 of Pongo pygmaeus. Taxonomy (NCBI): domain Eukaryota; kingdom Metazoa; phylum Chordata; class Mammalia; order Primates; family Hominidae; genus Pongo; species Pongo pygmaeus. The sequence continues at coordinate 5,213,625 of NC_072380.2, forward strand.
TGCAGCCGGGGCTCACTCCATGACTCTACTCAGTGTGATTCAAAAAACGGGTTTAACAGAGCATGCATGGTATTTTGGTATCATTGACCATAAGACACTGTGGGTAAGATAATCCATATATATCACATCCAGTAGCACAAGACAGTAGTTGTGTTTGTCAATGTACATTTTTCTAATGCCCTCTCCTTTTTGGAGACTTGCCAGTGCTTACAATGACAGAAAAAGACATCTAGGCATTATTAGCCTATGGTAGAAGTAGGTTTCCAGGGAGCTGAGGAGCATGGTTGCCCATGGTGATTGGCCATTTTTGTCAAAGACTTAGTTGGAAGCAAGCCCAGAACTTTCTATTTATTTGTATTCTATTCAACACTTTGTGCTGTACCGGGGTTAAATGAGTAATAAATCTGAAACTAACTTTACCCAAAATGAATTTATCCTTTAAAGAGCTGCAAGGCTCCCTCCTTGGATCTCCAATAAACAGGCAACATGTAAATCTAAGGCTGCCTTTAATTCACATACCAGGTTAACACAAAATATTTCTGATAACGTGTGGGGCTTAGTGACACTTCAACTCTCCTTATGTTACTGAAACAAAATTCATTAAAGCCACTCTGAAAAGTGCAAAGAAAGATCTTATTAAACTTCTATTATCTGAGTTTAACTCTCCATCATCCTTCTCTTCTTGATCTTTCAACTCTTAGAACAGAAAAAAGAGAGAAGACACACAGATGCATGCATGCACACACAGAGAGAGAGAGAGAGAGGTGTATTTAGTCTTTAAAAAGGTCATAACAGTAGTCTATCATGTTAAAAAATAAAACATTACACTGTCTATACCCTAACACTCTATCCCTTTCTCAAAATAGTTCTAATTATAACATTATCTCCTGCTTTAAATACAAAACTTTTTTAAAAATTAGAAATATTTTAGAGAAAACTATAGGCTAAATATAAACTGAAACTAAATTGTAACATTATATTGATTTAAACAAATGATGTGTTGTTACTTGGAAAATCACATAACCTATAAAAAAAGGTTGAGTCAACTTTAGTAGTGATGGGAAACACCTGACTGCATGGAAGACAGGAAAAAGGGATGATGAAATTAAAACAACAAACTGCATTTATTTCATTACCTTTTAAATTATCTTTTAAATATCAGTGCATTTACAATGTGCACCTAAATTTTTACAAATTTTTTTTAACTAATATCAATGAAAAGAATCTTAAAATGGAAATTATTCAGGAGTGAAGTAGGAAGTAACGTACTGAAATGGAATGCACCCTGAATTTGGAATTTGAAACCTTGATTGCTCATTTAGCCCTTGCTTACTGCTTCTTTGATAGCTGAGATTAGTTGAAATTTACTTTGATTATTTGCTAGTGGGAGTAATAAGGTATACTTTTCTCAGAGTTATCATAAGAATGTATTCACTGCAAGAAATTAGTCACATGTGTCTGGGACCATATCTGGCTAGCAATAGACATAGAGAATGCAAGAACAGAAATGCATGCATATCCCTGGAGAGGATACACTTAGGTAGAATGATTATCATTTAAAAATTACTCCTTTTGTAGCTTTCCCTTTGGAAATTGAGTTTAGGCTGAAGATGGCTTGAAAATGAGGTGAAAACTTAACTTTGAATTCTTTGCCTTATGGTAGCAAGTTGAGTTCTCACTCAGAAGTCAAATACACCCAATCTAAAATCCAGACTCACAATCTAGCTATCACAGACTTGCCTTCTCACCCCGAAGAATTACAAAACCTTGACAACTTATCTAAAAACAACTGCTTTTATATCACTGTAGATAGCACCCAACACAGGGTGCAAAGGTGAGCAGCTTTTACAATAAGGAGATTTCCAAAGGAGAGAGGGAAGGGAGCCAAAGAAGGGGACTCCATGATACGTGTAAAATTTACCCTCAAGTATCTGGCTTCATGAGGAGGGTGGCTGCAGGGGCTGCTAAGGTGATGAGAGGTGTTGGTAGCCGCACAGTGAACAGGACACAGTAGAGTTTAGATTCAGGCAGAGGAATCTCCTTAGAGGAAACCCCAGGGTGTTTTTTGCTTGTTTGTTTGTTTTTCCGGAGTTTTTGGTCTTGCTGCCCAGGCTGGAGTGCAATGGCACAATCTCGGCTCACTGCAACCTGCACCTCCCAGGTTCAAGCAATTCTTTTGCCTCAGCCTCCTGAGTAGCCGGGATTACAGGCATGCACCACCATGTCCAGCTAATTTTTTTGTATTTTTAGTAGAGATGGAGTTTCACCCTGTTGGTCAGGCTGGTCTTGTACTCCTGACCTTCTGATCTGCCTGCCTCGGTCTCCCAAAGTGCTGGGATTACAGGCGTGAGCCACCATGCCCAGCTAGAAATCACAGGTTTTTATTTAAGTCTCAGGAAAGATCAGACCCTGGGTGAAGGTGCCACACTGAACACCCAGAATCACTTTTCTGAGGTGCTTATGTGGTTAAGGAAGAGATAAAATTACAACTTTAAAGCAGAATACAGTAATACATCGAAGGAAAGTTTTGTAATGTTGTAAAAGTATCTTCAACTAAAAAGATAATACCGGTGTACATTTAAAAAGCCAACTATTTTTGATGTCTGACTGCTGAGTGCTTTCAAGGTGAACCCTTCTGCTCCTGCCCTACCTGGCTCACCGCGGGCAAGGTGACACACAAGCCAGGGTCCCCAGCCTTGGGCTCCATCAGGAAGTTCGAGCCAGGCAGGCACAGCCCACGTGAGGGAACCCTTATGGGTTCCCCACAGAATCCACCAAACTCCGTGCCAGTCCCCATTCCCCGTTTTTTAAGCCATTTTGGACAGTGTTGGAGCTCACCCTGCTCTTGCAGGAAAGCCTCATTATGTGATAGTAAACATCTTCCTGCGCTCTTGGCACCTGTGTGGACTCATCACTCTCTACCTCCAAGTAAAATTTTGGGAGTAGAGGCCACCCTTCTAGTGTGGAGAGAACACAACAACTGGAAAAAAGAATGCTATATTAATGATAATAGTAATTATTATGATGATTTAATACTTGATTAATTAAATTAAGATAAAAAAGAAGACACAACCATTAGAGATTGTTAATAATTTTCTAACAGAATACATTATAATACAATTTACCATTTGTATAATTTAAATACATATAGTTTATTCCATGACAATTATAGCTCAATAAAGTTGATTAAAGGAAAATATTTTGAAACTAGATAAACTGAATTTAGAAATCCAGATGCATAAAATTTACAACAGGTCCTTTTCAATACAAGATACAGAAAAACTTAAACAACAAAGGGGCAAGGGTTTATCCTGCACTTTCAAACCAAAAATAGTTATCTGATGTGGCTATATTAGCATCAGATAAAAATATGTAGGGCAAGAAGTATTGAGATAGATAATGAAAGATCTTTTATATTAACAAAGGGTTTAATAATTAGAAATATATAAGACTTATACATGGGGACAATTGGTAACAATTTCAAGACATAGAAAATAGAAGGAAATTAGATAAGAAGTAGACAACTCTGGAATTATGTTTAGGAATTTTAACATATATCCCTCAGCAACTGATAAGAAAAATGGTTCAAAAACCATTAACACTGTAGAAAATTTAAACATAAAGGTGAACTGACTTGTATTAATTGTTATTTTTGGAAGGCTATATATCCAACAAGTAGAGCATGAAAATTCTCCTAATATATAGACAACCCATTGACCAAAATAGACCATATATCTAGCAAGGGAGCACACATTGTATGTTTTAATGTTTTAAGTCATTCAGTAAATTTTTTGACTTCAGTAGAAATAAATAAAAATCAAGAATAGAAAGATAACTAGAAGATCAACATCACTGCAAATTAACAAACACATTTAAAATTAACTCATTAGTTAAAGAATGAAAGTACAAAGAAGTTAAAAAATGCTTTAAGTTGGATGATAATAAGCATCTGACATGCAGCCAAACCATGTTTTATAGGAAAAGTTATAGCTTTAAATGCACATACTAGAAAAGAAAATTTAAAAGCCATAAAATAAAGGATCTTGCCTTTAGCTAAGAACCATATAAATTAACAGCAAATTAAGTCCACAGAAATAAGATGGCCCAAAATAAGAAACACAAAAACAGAAGTAAAGAAAATTTTAAAAACAAATAAAATAGAAAAAATCAATACAGCCAGAAATAAATTCTTTGAAAAGATCAATAAAATTCATAAATCTCCAGCATGACTAATAAAAAAAATGAAGAAAAAACAATTACAAATACCAAGAATGAAATAGAGGTACCACTACAAATACTACAGACATTTGGGTGACAAAAGAGAGTTATTTTTAATAACTTTATCATAATAAATTTGAAAATTTTTATGATGTTTGCTGATCCTTTGGAAAAAATATAACATAAAAATTGACACAAGGAAAAATAGAAAATATGAACAATCTATGTCTAAATAAATTGAAACCATAATTAATACATTTTCATAAAGAAAACTTCAGGCTCAGATATTTTCAAAGGTGAATTCTCAAAATTGGTGAGAGATAATATTAAACTTGCTTGAATATTGCAGAGGATAGAAAACAGAATATTTCCAAATACATTTTACAAGACTAGCAAAAGCTTGATACCAAAACTTCATAAGGGCATTTCACTTGAGGAAAATAACTGGGCAATATGTCTCATGAATATGTATATATTAATATCTCTCTCTCTATATATATATGTTCTCATATATTTTCTCTTATATATTCTTATATATAGATATATATGATTATATATTATATTCTTATATGTTCTCTCATTATATATTCACACACACAAGAATACTAAAGAAAATATTAGCAAATAGAATCTGGTTATGTATGAAATAAATAATTAATAAATGATAAATAATAAAAAGGTATATAATAATGGAATGTATTCCAAAAATACAGTTTAATATATTGAAAAACGAATGTAATTTATCACATTTAATTGAATAAATAATAAAATAGTAATTTAATATGAAAAAGTATTTCATAAATAAAAAATCATGATTAAATTCTCAGCAAATAAGGAATAGAGGGGAATTTTTTCAATCTGATAAAGAACGTGTTATAAAAATGACAGATAACATCATAATTCATACTTAATGGTGAAGTTTCAGAAACTTTTTTCTTATGATTGTGTATAAAACATGAATAAGTATGTCCATGAAAAGAGTCAAACTCTGTAAAATATTTGAAAAGATTCATTCTGAGCCAAATATGAGTGCCCATGGCCCGTGACACAGCCCTCAGGAGGTCCTGGGAATAAGTGCCCAAGGAGGTCGGGGCACAGTTTGTTTTCATGCAATTTAGAGAGGCATGAGACATCAATCAAATACATTTAAGAAATACATTGTTCTGGTCCAGAAAGGTGGGACAACTAGAAGTGTGTTGTGGGGGATCTGCCAGGCTACACCTGGTAAGGTAAGTTTAAAGATTTTCTTTAAATTGGTTGAGTTTGTCTAATGACCTGGGATCATAGAAAGTAAATGTTCAAGTTAAGATAAAAGATTGTGGAGACCAAGGTTCTTCTGAAGTCTTATAGTGGCTGCCCTTAGAGACAATAGATGACAAATGTGTTCTATTCAGATCTTTAAAGGGTGCTAGACTCTCTTAGTTAATCTCATTAGGATTGGGAGGGCCTGGAAGAAAAAGATCTAGCTATGTTAACAGAGATATTTTACAGATGCAGATTTTCCCTCACAAAGGACAGTTTTGCAGGGCCATTTCAAGATATGGCAAAGAAACATGTTTTGGGGTAAAATATTTTGAGTTTCTTTTTTGTCACATAATGTTATGCCAGAGTCAGATTGGAAAGAAAATCATGATATATAGGATTAAATAAAACACATCTGATGAGAATTTATGGCTTGTAGGGCCTGACTCTCCAGACCGCTTAGATAGGAATTTGGGCAAGATAAAAAAAATCAGAGCTTAGTGTTCAAGTACTACCATTCCAAACCCAAAATGTACAAAAGCCCATAAATAGAAAATAACGTGAGAGAGAGTGAAATAAAATGCAATCTAAAACATTATTCAAACAGTCTACTGTAACAACAGACGAACTCAATGAGGTTCCTGGAAACAAAATCAGTTCAAAAATAATCCATTTTATTTGCATGTATCAGCAAGACAGAGGGAACAAAATACAAAACACCTACTACAGCAGTATTTGAAAGACATCAAATACTTAGAAATGAGTGAACTAAAATATGAGCAGGATTAATACGCTATAAATTGAAAAATATTCTTGAGAAAAACTCAAGGACACCCACATCAATGGAGAGAACTGTATAATGTTCATGCATCAGATAACTTTATACATGTCAATTCTTCCAAATTCATCTATAGATTCAATAAGATAAAAGTTAAATTAAGCAAGCCATTTGAGAAGATTAACATCACTATTAATTTATATGGAAATACAAAGATCTACTAGTAGCCATGGCTATCTTCAAGTTCAAAGATAGAGGTCACACACTACCAGATAATAAGGCTTTCTGTAAAGATCCAGAATTTAGGAGTATTTGTTATTGACAAATAGATCAAAGGGACAGGCTTGAGTGTCCAGAAATAAACCCAGTCACATAAGTTAATCTGATTTTATAACAAAGGCATAATTGGCAGTTCAGTTGAGAATGACTGGTCTTCTCAATTAATTGTATTGAATCACTTGGATAATTCTTTTAAACACTACTAAAATGTAACTTGTGATGGATCACAGACTTAAAGGTAGTAAGTTAAACTTTCAAGCTTCTAAAGAAAAACAGCTAGGTGGATGGGTTTATTATTAAGATAGACAGAGGAATTTGTTAAGTAGGACTGAGAAAGCATTTTGCATAAATGATTGACTTAAAAAATAGGTTTTCACTCATCAAAATATCATAAGTAAGTGAAAAGTCAGCCCACAAACTGGATAAAATATTTCTAATACATTCATTTGATAATGGACTCATCTCCATAAAATATATAGAACTATTTCAAATCAATAATAAAAGAGAGACAACTCAATTAAAAAATGAGCAAATGTCTTCAATAAAGGATTTACAAAGGAGAATATCAAAATACCCATTAACATATAACAAGTTGTTAAACATGATTATTCATCAGGCAAGTAGAAATTTAAAAGTAACAAGGAGATACCAATTAATCCTACCACAATAGCATAAATTTAGAGGACAGATAACACCCAGAATCTAAAACAATGACAACTCTCATACCTTTCTGATTTGAGATAAGTAGATGAAAGATATCGAAGAAACCTAAGCAGGACCTGGACAGCTAAACATTGGCATACATTACAAACCAATAATTCTACTCTTGAGTATAGCAAGCCTAACAAAATGATTGATTTTGACTATGAAAATACGAGATGCACAACATGCAAGAATGTTAATACCAACTTTATTTATAATAGCCTCAAATGGGATCAAGTCAATATTGATTAACGGTAGAATGCTAAGTTGGGGTATAGCCATGCAATGGAATAGCACGCAGCAGTATACTGATTTGACAACATGAAACAAATCTCACGGATATATTAGTGAATAAAATAATAAGACAGAAGATATACAGTGCATAAGACAATGTAGTCCAAGGACAGGAAAAAATAATCTATAGTGATTGACTGCCTTGCATGGTTTGTATGAGTTGTTAGGGGCATGAAAAAGCTTTCTTGGGTCCTGGAATAGTCTCATAATTAATTGCGGGTGCTTCTAAACATGTATACCTTGGTAGAAATTCACAGAGCTGTACATTTAAAATAAGCTCTTTTGCTGTAAATTATACTCCAATTTAAAACATTTAACTTTTAACAATGTACTAGTGTGTCACATTGAACAGCCTATTTAAACTCACTCAGTCTTGACTCTTTCACATGCAAAACGAGATAAATAATACTAACTATAATATAGGGTTATTACAAAGATTAAATGAGATAATGCATAATAATAGCACACAGTCGAGCATGTAGAAAATTTGCATCACGTTCCCATGAAAACCTAGCTTTGATTTTTATCCCACTGGATTTAAATCAATTTTTGTCAGTCACGTTGGCATTTTATCTCCATTTAAATGTCCATGGCATAAGGATTTCTAAACATCATATATAACACAAGATATGAATTTTCTTAATAAAAAATGAAACATGTCAATTTGAGAGTACAAATGCTTTAATATCAGAAAAGGAAAACAAGAATTTCAAGAAGTAGAGAATCATTTTCAAAACAAAAGGAATAATTTTAAAAGCAAAAAAGATATTGTTTAATTTAAAATAGTTGCACATTTAGTCCTCAACCACGGTAGAGGTTTTCCCCCAGGGAAGACTGTGCAATATCTGGAGGTAGATTTGCTTGTTATGAGGGGAGTGTACAGCCGTCACTTAGTGAATAGTGAAAACAGATGTGGCTAAATATCCGCTAATGCAGAAGGCAAACCCCAATAGCAAAGAGGCATCAGCAGATGATGTCAGTAGTGAAGCAGCTGAGCATGTCCTACACCCCAGTGCAGAATCGTGAGCTTCAGGCAGTGTTCATAGATACTCATGATCCATACTCAGGTTCCCAGCACAGGATCCTGAGCATCTATGAATACTGCCTGGAGCCCCAGCGCAGGATCATGAGTATCTCTGAACACTTCCTGAAACTCCAGTGCAGGATCATGAGTATCTCTGAACATTGCCTGAAGCCCCATGCAAGATGATGAGTATCTATGAACACTGCATGAAGCCCCAGAGAAGGATCCTGAGTATTTTTGAACATTGCCTGAAACTCCAACACAGGAGCATGAGTATCTGTGAATACTGCCTGAAGCCCCAGAGAAGGATCATGAATATCTATGAACACTGTCTGAAGCCCCACGCAAGATCCTGAGTATCTATGAACATTGCCTGGAGCCCCACGCAGGAGCATGAGTATCTATGAACACTGCCTGGAGCCCCAGAGAAGGATCATGAGTATCTATGAACACTGCCTGAAGCCCCACGCAGGATCATGAGTATCTATGAACACTGCCTGGAGCCCCAGAGAAGGATCATGAGTATCTATGAACACTGCCTGAAGCCCCAGAGAAGGATCATGAGTATCTATGAACACTGCCTGGAGCCCCACGCAGGATCATGAGTATCTATGAACACTGCCTGGAGCCCCACGCAGGATCATGAGTATCTATGAACACTGCCTGGGGCCCCACGCAGGATCATGAGTATCTGTGAACACTGCCTGGAGCCCCAGAGAAGGATCGTGAGTATCTATGAACACTGCCTGGGAGGTTCCACTGAAAACAAAAGTCTGACTTTTCCCTAGAGAGAGATTGCAAGTTGTTGGTTTTTAAAATCCACATAAGTTTGGACCAAAATTTTTTATTCAATATTCCAAAATGTAAAAAGTTCTGAAAACAGAAATCATGTCATAAAAATATTGAAATAAATCCAGCCTGTTTTCGCCTGCTTTTTTTCTGAGGCATTTGTTGCCTTTGTTTATCCAATTTAATGTGAGCATTTCTGCCTTTAATTACGGAAATAAAAATGCATATGTTTAAGGGTAATGGTCCGGACATATCAGGAGGTCATTATAATGTTATGTGATCTGTATATTCTGTATTCCCTTTTTTTTTTTTCTTTTTTGAGACAGAGTCTCACTCTGTCACCCAGGCTGAAGTGCAGTGGCACCATCTCTGCTCACTGCAACCTCCGCCTCCCGGATCTAAGTGATTCTCCTGCCTCAGCCTCCCAAGTAGCTAGGATTGCAGGCATGTGCCACCATGCCCAGCTAATTTTTATATTTTTAGTAGAGACAGGGTTTCACCATATTGGCCTCAGGTAATCCACCAACCTCAGCATCCCAGAATTCTGGGATTACAGGTGTGAGTCACCGCACCTGTATTACCTTCTTAAATGTCAAAAAATTCTGACAGACATCTATCCCCAAGTGTTTTGGATAGGAATTGTTGACCAATATTAGCATAGGGCATTATAAGGCAATTAATTCAAGAAAATTAAAAAAAAGTTTTTTCTTCTTCCAACCACTCCACTTACTAGCAAACCAAGTATATTGTACTAGTCCATTCTTGCACTGCTATGAAGAACTACCTGAAACTGGGTAATTTACAAAGAATAAAGGTTTAATTGGCTCACTGTTTCACAGGCTCTGCAGGAAGCATGGGTGGGGAGGCCTCAGGGAACTTTTTTTTTTTTTCTAAGACAGACTTTCGCTTTGCTACCCAGTCTGGAATGCAATGGCACCATCTCGCCTCACGCAACCTCGGCCTCCTGGGCTCAAGCTATTCTCCTGTCTCAGCTTCTTGAATAGGTGGGAGTATAGCCACTCTGCCCAGCTGATTTTTATATATATATATATTTTTGTAGAGATGGGTTTTCACCATGTTTCCGAGGGTGTTCTCAAACTCCTGGGCTCAAGCAGTCCTCTCACCTCAGCCTCCCAAAGTGTTGGGATTATAGTTTTGAGCCACCATGCATGGCCATCAGGAAACTTTCAATCATGACAGAAGGTGAAGGGGAATCAGGCACATATTACATGGCTGGAGAAGGAGGAAGAGAGAGAGGGAGGAGGTGTCACACACTTTTAAACAACCAGATCTCATGAGAACTCATTATCACACACTATCACAAGAACGGCAAGGGGAAAATCCACCCCCATGCTCTAATCACTGCCCACTAGGCCCTCCTCCAACATTGAGAATTACAACCGGACATGGGATTTGGGTGGGGACACAAATCCAAACCATATTATATCTGTACACAATTTATCCCATATTCCTCATTTACAACATGTAAATGGTAATAATGACATGCACCTCTTGTATGTAGTTTAAGTATTAAATGAATAAATATCTAAAATGACTACAGTGATTTCCAGTGTCTAGTACTCCATGCATAATAGCTTTTCTAAATCTTGTTCCTTGTTTTATTATTAAATAAAATACATATACCTGAATTGAGAAACAGCCAACAAATTAAACGGTTGTCTTTTTTAAAATACTGTAATATTTTAATATTTTTGGAGTAATCTGTGCATGTCCCTGGGCAGCTTGATGACACGACTCCCTAACAAACCTACAGAGGCTGGAATGGCAGAGTCACCTGCCAAACGCACAGCAGCAGGAGTGCAAATATTCCACAAGGGCTCTATTGGGGTCACTGTTGAAGAACAGGGGGTCAACTGTTGAGGACACAATAACATGTCTACTATAGACAGGATGCATGTTGCTTTCAGCATTGCCCACCTCCAAATGCCTTCCACATGGAAAGTCATGAGTCAATGTCTTAATGAGTATATCAACAGGGGATTGCAAATGAAGTAATGAACTTGAAACACGTCAGCGTCTACTTGGACAGGGGCTCCATACTTGTTCTTTACGATCTGACCACTCTGTATTCCTTTGCCCCAATCCCTGAGTGTTCAGGTGAAAGAGAATTGTTTCTTTTTTCTAAGCAAAGAAGAAAGCATCAGTTCTCTTCAATGAGCAGAGGGAGCGATGTAGGACTAAGAGAACAGATACTATGAGTTGAGGTTGTGTATTTTATTTTGCATTTTCTTTACTTAAAAACTCCCCAAACATGGAAAAAATAAAGAGTGTACCCTGTGGTACTAATTACACCTAGATTCTCTCTTCAGGGCTGGCTCACTCTTCTCACAGATGCTGAGAACATTAGCTAGTGATGGCTCTGGGCTGCACCTCCTATGGAAGCTCCCTTCGCCTGCCTCGCTGAGCGTGTGTCCTCCCAGGTGACAGTCCATGGCCAATAACCAATAAGGATGAAGAGACTGACTCCTTGTCTAAACTTGGAACAATTTGGAAGGGTTACCCCAGCTCCAGAGATCCCTATAATGTTGCTTGAGGCCTCAATTGTGACCACAGCAAAGGCCCACTCTCCCTCAGCCCAATCCTGCCTTTCTCACCCACTTAGAGATGCATCTCTTAAGAGCACTTTCAGATAAGTCTTCCGCTCACATTTTTCACTCAGAGTCTATTTCTAGGGAACTCACTAATACAAATCATTATTTTACTTATTCAATATATATTTATTAAGTATCTACTGTAAAATGTAATGTGCTAGATCCTGTGGATATAATGATTACAGATTCAATGATTACATAATATTAGACAAATGTACTACTGATTTGCACCTGTCTTTAATAAAAGGGGAGGTCAGGACCAAGTTGGGCAACATAATGAGAACCTCTCTCTATTTAGAAATAAAGGAGAGGTCAGCAAATATTTGTATTTTTTTTAGCTTCCAAGCCACAAATGAATTTTTGAATGTCTTCTACACTAAACACTAGGAATCGGTTCTTAAATGTGTCATATCTTAAAGTTGGTCGTGGTCTGTTGGGGTGAGAGGCATGTTAGGATTTCCAGCGTTATTTCTGAGTGGTACAAAGGCACAGAACAAGAAAAGCTTAGCCCCAAATTGCCTATTAATTTTCCATATGCATTAAGTCATTTTGCCTTCTGAAGGGTTATTTTTCTGAATTCAGAATGAGGCTGTGGAATGTGGATTAATTAATAACTCAATTTCTATTAATTTAGCCACTAGGGTTTGCAGGTGGCTGTAATGCCAGGGAAGATGAAAGACCTCATGGGAGTGACAGGTCTGGGCAGAACAGCTACAAACAAGAAGTAACAACATTAGAGAAGAGCAGCATATGTAAGAAACAATTAGAACCATGGCTGTGTTTCTAGGTAATTCAGTATTTAGATGTCATTGTTTAGGTTACCCAGTTCTGTCTTTTTATTTCCTAAGTGACTGAAGCCTTGCTGACATGGAGGACGAAAATAATTGGGAAGTTACAAGTGAGATTGATGCTAAAGTTATTAAACCTCACACAAATTTATATGCCAGAAATCAGTAGCATTTTAAATGAGGAAATAATATAAGTACCTGCAATACAGGAAAATTATACAGTTTCAATGTTTTTTCTGCTGATTTACACATATTATGCAAATATTATTCAACAATAACATGTAATTTTAAAATACCAACTACAACTTCCCTGAATTATGGTTTTTCATTTTCTAATGCGACATAGCAAATAATGGAGCAGCCAGTCCAACTCTAATCTAAGGGAAACATTTTCAAGCCAGTTTGCTGTAATTTTATAGTACCTTTCTTGTCAAAACTATCAATTTGTTTAAGATATCCTTTTATCATTTCTCCTTTTTGTGCCATGAGTGAATCAAATTCCCTACAGTTTTATCTCATGAGACATTAGATCTTAGCATCAGGTTTCTGGTTTGTTATCATCAATGAAAATATATGGATCTAAGACCTTGCTCAGATGTCAGAAATGTAAACTGCACCTAAGCTGTCCAATGAAATGTATGCTCTCTTTAGATATTTGACTTGGTATGAAATGATTCTTCAGAAAGTGTAGAGGACTTACAAATGTGACACAGAAGGCTCCACAGATCTACTTTTCATACGGTCTGAGAAACACTTTGGAGAGCGTGACTTACCTTTGGAGCCACTGTGATCCATACAGCACAATGGAACACATTCCAGGTAAAGTTTGTGAATTTGTTGGATGAACTAAAAACAAGAAAAATTGAAGTAACCTAGAAATTCAAAGTGAAAGAAGTACCCTGGAAATAGAGGCACAAAGAGAGAAATGGCTTTAATTCTAGAGTCCAGGACCTGGGGCTACTTGGCCAGTATGGGAATCCTGAAGAAGGAGATGGTGAAGTGGTGGCCAGATTCACAGAGGGAGATGCTGAAGGGAGTAGAAACCACTGAAGAGACACTCAGCTGCGGAGACATCACATGAGAGAGGAAGAGATGAGAAAGAGAAACCCAAACAAACTTGCAAATAAATAAATAAAAATGCCTTAGTTCTCTTAATTGAAATGTTTAGGCTGGGCACAGTGGCTCACTCCTATAATCCCAGCACTTTGGGAGGCCAAGGCAGGCAGATCACCTGAGGTCAGGAGTTCGAGACCAGCCTGGACAACAAGGCGAAACCCTGTCTGTACTAAAAATACAAAAATTAGCAGGGTGCAGTGATGCATGTCTGTAATCTCAGCTATCGGGAGGCTCAGGCAGGAGAATTGCTTGAACCCAGGAGGTGGAGGGGGCAGTGAGCCGAGACTGTGCCCTTGCAATCCAGCCTGGGCGACAGAGTAAGACTCCATCTCAATAAAATAAAATAAAATAAAAAATCAATGTTTAGACAGCCAACAATCGTGCAGAATCGCTCTGGTTTCCCTCATTTCTGAGCTCTGCTTTCCCGTGTGTGACCCCATGCTCCAGCAGGGCTCCTTGTGTTTTGAAAGAATGGACTCCATCTCCTCTTCTTTTATCGATTGAGTTAAATAATGTGAGTAGAACAACACAGCCTGGTGTATTGATGTCAGAATATTATCCCCCAATGTATTTTTCTTAAAGTTCTACATAATTATATTAAACTGAATGTTTTCAAAGTACAGTTGACCCTGGAACCATGCGGGGCTTGGGGTGCTGGCTGATGCACAGTCAAAAACCTACATTTAACTTTGACTTCCCTAAAATTAGGTACTAGTAGTCTACTGTTGACTGGAAGCCTTACCAATAACATAAGCAGTCAATTAACACATATTTTGTATATTATATGTATTATGTGCTGTATTCTTACAATAAAGTAAGCTAGAGAAGATGGTTTTAAGAAAATCATAAGAAAGAGAAAATATACTTACCATTCATTAAGTAGAAGTACATCATCATAAAGGTCTTCATCCTCATGGTCTTCATGTTGAGTAGGCTGAGGAGGAGGAGGAAGGGGAGGGGTGGTCTTGTTGTCTTAGGGGTGGCAGAAGCAGAAGAACATTCATATGTTAGTGGACTCGTGCAGTTCAAACTCATGTTTTTAATGGCCAACTAGAACTTAATTGATCTTCAATAAAATATTGGATAAAGTAATTCAAGTCAGAAAGTTTTTATATGTATCTTATTCATTCTGAATGGCCTTAAACAGTTTTATAGTTGAATGAGTCTGTTTATGTTGAGTGTGCGTTACACTCAACTTATATTCAAACCTTCTGAATCCTCAGTTTTATTTATTTTGTATTTATATAAATTCTGCTTGCTGACTGCAATGATAGTTTGGAACTATTATATTGTCCTAAATGTGGACTAATCCTCTTTGTTCCATATTATAATTTGAGGCAAAACATCTATTATAATCAATTATTCATAAAAATCTAATACTAAAGAAAACTAAATAGCAACCCAAAATAATCTTTTTATCGTTAAGAGCAACAATGGCAAATTATGCATGAATGCTAGCGGTGTAAGATCTTAAGTGCATCTGATGGCTTTGTAAAATATTGATATCATAGAAAAGGCCTCCTTTATATTTGACAAGTCTTACTGGAAGATGCTGATATAAAAAACACTATCATATTTATGATGAAAGAGTTGATGTATTGATAGCAAGATCTACATTTGCAAGTGGGGTCAAAAATATCTTAGTGCCTATATTAAACTTTAAGACAGAGTCTTTAGTGAAAAATAATTACGGTAAAGTTAAGCTCTATGTAAACCTTTTCAAAATGTGCGCATTTGAGGTACTATTTAATTCCAGTTTAAACAAGCACAGTGAAAAGAAAAAAGAAACTCCTATTTAAAAATAGACTCCTGAGTCAGCAGTGAAGTCAAGTACCCTGTTTCTTCGAGCAACTCATTACCTTCCGTTCCATCAGCGCTAAACATCAATATGTCTGGGTGGGTTTAACTTACAATCTAAATTACTGGAAGAAAACTTATTGCAATGAAGCTATTGTACAAAAAAAAAAAAAAAAAAGAGGGAGGAGGAAGAGAGTGAGTTGTGAATAGTTGTTCAAGGTCTTATTTCTCTTGCCCATTTTTTTCTCTATCATATGAAAACCTTTAAACAATTACTCTCAGATCTTCACACATTTACATAATCTACACTAATGACAAAAACTCTTTAGGTAGAGTTTCTTAACTGGGGAATTATAAATCTATATACGGCCTTCACAGAGTCTTTGAACACTTAAATTTTCTATGCATTAACATTTGCAATTTTTTTCTGGAAAGAACATCCATGAAATTACAAATGATTCTTAAGATGTCCCACAAAACAAAGTTAGAACAATTACTTCAGTAGGAGCTAGATTTAAATGAAATCATTTTATGGGGAGGTAGCTATGTTTTCGGGAGACAATTCGTGAACCTCTGTGTTTCTGCATGCTTGCAAGCTGAGGAACTCATTGTCTTTTTCTGGACTATCTTGTCAACATTATTTGTATAGGAAAAGTAGAGATCCTGCCTCCCTCTGGAATAAAGGGGAGATTTGCATAGAGCCTTAGAAAATACAGAAAGTGGTTGGGCACGGTGGCTCGTGCCTGTAATCCCAGCACTTTGGGAGGCTGAAGCAGGCAGATCACCTGGGGTCAGGAGTTCCAGACCAGCCTGGCCAACATGGTAAAACCCCGTCTCTACTAAAAATACAAAAAAATTAGCTGGGTGTGGTGGCACACGCCTGTAGTCTCAGCTACTTAGGAGGCTGAGGCATGAGAATTGCCTGAACCCAGGAGGCAGAGGTAGCACTGAGCCAGATCGCGCCACTGCACTCCAGCTTGGACGACAGAGTGAGACTCCGTTTCAAAAACAAAACAAAACAAAACAAATACATAAAGTGTTTCTCCTGGAAGCCAAGGGTTAATTTCCTTACCGTAATTATTGTAAAAGATATGGGCACTTTAAACTCAGGATTCCTTTCCGGTAATGAAGGTCACCAAGTGTGCAGGTGCTGCCCAGATCTCTTAGTGTCATCTTGCAGTGATTGGGACTCAGGCAACCAGGCAAGGAAACCCTGAGGCTGTGGCCCTTGTGCTGCTCTGATCCCGTCCTTTGTCTCATGTCTTCAGTCTATTAAACTTTTGTAGTTTTAGTAGAGACAGGGTTTTACCATGTTGGCCAGGCTGCTCTGGAACTCCTGACCTCAGGTGATCTGCCTGCCTCAGCCTCCAAAAGTGCTGGGATTACAGGCACGAGCCACTGTGCCCAGCCACCTTCTGTATTTTCTAAGAAACTATGGATGTCTAACAGTAAAATACCATACTCTCATGATTTTGGTGACAACAAATTTTGGCTGTAACCATGGGATGCTGACAAAGAAATGCTTTTCCAGAACAGGAAGGACAAAGGAGAAGGCAGTCCTCATGAACGATAAACAGAATTGGAAGGAAGTCCACACTCTTAAGTAGTAACTGTGTTGACCAAAATGCACAGTCCACTGGGCACTAAATGGTTCCAACACATTGTTGTGAATGAGTAGGAATTGGGGATGTGGTTGCTAGCTGAGTGCAATACAGTTGGCCCTGCATCTGAACAGTGCTCTAGTTGTGGCTAGCTTTTCTCAGAATGCAGATACTTCCCTGCCAATCTGAACGTCAGCCTCAGCTTTGCCTCATCATAAAAACCAACACTGAGATTCTTCCTGGGTGGGCAGAATTACCCACTCCTTTTCAGACAAGTTGCTGAGGTGAATACTAACACCAAAGGTGAAAGGAGGGAAATTTGCAACCACGACAGACAGAAATCCGGTGTCCTGAGAGGACATTGACTGGTTTGTTTGGGAGATGATGCTGTGGTGCATATAATGTTTCTTTAAATATGAAGCACAACAATTAAGCCATATTATGGCTCAATCTCTTCTTTAATCTTCCATGTCAACCTTAGGTCCATCCCAGACAATAGTCCAAGGTGCTAGAGATGTCTTCAGAGGGTACTGTCTTCTTTAACGGAGTGTTGGCTGCTTTGGGAAGATTTCCTTGGAAGAGGTTGACTAGTATTAAGGCTCTTACTCCCTTGGCTGGGTTACAGTGCAGATGGGGATGACTCACAAGAGGATAAGAATCTAAATGAAAAAAAAATTTGATAAATTATTTCCATCATCCCTGCATCCCTCGAACACTTTTGTAGCCCATTTGCTGAAGCCCAGATAGAACTTAAGAGGTGTTATCATGGTAATGAGGCTATGGGTAATTGTGTTACAAAAGATGCCGCTGTGTGCATCCAGCCCAACTCATTCAAAAGGTGCAAACCCTGCAGCCCTAGCCAGAGAGCAATGTGGCAGGGACCATTGAGTCAAGAAGCCCCAAATGCTGAAATAGATGGTGTCAATTACGGTTATTGTGCTACCCAGTATAGGGTGAACCAAGAGCATATACAATTTGTTTGAATGATCTTCAAGCAGGAGTCACACTACTTGGAAACAAAAGTCCACACACCTGTCCTGTGTGCAGGTGTAGAGCCACCTGCCTCGTTCATGACCCTGATCCCTCCTTTCCTCACTTCTCGGAGCTCAACTGCTTTAAGGAAAAAGGTGGTTAAGGGTGGGGCCAGGATCTCAAATTTCAGGAGACAGGCACTCAGATATGTATGACTCTGTTGGACACAGGAGCTTGAGTCACCTAGTCACAATCTACCTGATTACAAAGGGAGAGGGGATGCCAGGATTGACCTCGACTGGTTTGAGCAGGGCTTTCAACAGAGAAGGGAAGGGAAATTGGCCTTGACTTTGGGAGAGCGAATAAATGCCAATGGTGTTTCTACCTCTAGGTATATGGCAGGAATTGCGATGTTATGTGCTTCTACTTCCCTGTCCCATAAATTCCAGAAAAATTCTTCCAATGAGAGATTCTCTATATAGAGAGGGAAGTGCTTGTACCTTTGGGACCCTTCAATATGAATAATCCCTTTGAGCTATAAGTTTCTCTGACTAATGGTTTTGCCAAATGGATCATCTGGCAGAGGAAGGCAGCCTTCACTTAGAGACACCCTCCAGAGTTTTGGACTTGTCACCCCCAACAGAGCTACAAGATACACCCTGCTGGAAAAGCAGCCATTATCTTACTAAAGGTACTAATGGATTTTTGTGCAAACCAAACCCCAGACCCCAGGAGGTCTTCTGGCTGATATGCCCATTTTGGGACAGGTCAACTCAGACTCAAGGAAGAACCCAATGGCCCTCACTTGTGAGATGGAAAATGGTATATTTAAGATGTGACAGACTCTCTCCTTGGCAAAACTCTAGTCAGGCTGCTCTGAGCCCTCTTTATGATTTGGCTGCCGCCTTGGCCTGAAAGAACTACAGACTCTCAAGAGCAAATGATTTCCTCCATACCCACCTCCTACACAGAGACTTGAACAAACACTAGCAGAGTTTCTAGCAGCTCAAGGACTCACCCCTAGGATCATGACTCCAGCTTCGTGAAGCTCCTGCGTGAGAAAACTCAATTCATTCTGGCCAAAACCTGATGTTAGGCAGACAGACCTCTGAACCCCTTCTTAAAGCAATTACTTTAAAAAGCTTGCATGTATAAACCCTTTCTCTGCTCCTTTGGGATGAAATTCTTCTACCACCCAGAACTGTCTTCTCAGGGATCTGAGAGCCATGTCTGAAATGAAAATATTCAAGAAGGTAACTCTCAGCTCCTAGTTCCTGTTGGAGCTGGGAGCCTAACTTTAATAAGTCCCATCAGCAAATCCACATGGGATCATATTAACCACCCCACTTTCCTGCACGACTGTTTCCCTCCCTCCTTCTTCATTTTCCTTTTAAAACTCCCAGCCACCTCTGCACAAACTGAAGTTGAGTTCAGTTCATGCTAGACCCTTTTCTCTATTGAAATAAGCAGTTATTACTGAATAAGATCTACCCTCACCGCTTTTCAGTGGTGACTTCGTCTATGATACACACCGCTGGACTGGCCTCGGCAGCACTTCAGCTATGCGCTTCGGGCAAACTTTACTTTTTTTGCCTCACTCTGCTGCCTGAAACAAACCACACGCTCTGCTGGGTCCTTGGTGGACAGAGATTCATTCCTCTTAGTGGCTGAGCCTAGGTAACCAATGGTTCACTGGGACTGAAAACGGGCTGTTCTGGCAGCTTGGCCTCAGCTATGCATACATGGAACCACAAATGGATGTGGTCACTCTGCTTGGTGGGCAGGGCTCATGGCAGTGGTCATGGCTCTGAACATTGTTGACCTTCATGGACCGTGCTATATGTTTACTGACATTTAGGCTGCTGCCACTGGAGCTGTTTGCAGTGCTATTTAGGAAACTATAGACCAGAAGATGAAAATTCTCTTCTTCGGGTCCATGCACTATAGAGACAAACTACAGTGATTGGGCAATCTGGGTAACTCATATCAGTGCCTGGTACAGGCTTATTCTCTGGGTCACCAAATGGACTCTAGTTGCAGATGGAGCCAGCACTGCCCAGACAGACCCCACTGACTCCTGGATCTGCCGTGTACCAGGCAGGGGGACATATTCTGCCTTGTACAGAGAACACAGAATAATGGGCTATGTGTCTGATGGAGAGATTGCTGCTGTGTGCAGAATATGACTCCTGCCAGAGTGTGGCCCATGTGTGATTCAGAGGGGGGCTGAAATGTATGATTTGTTGGCCACAGCCACTCCTGGCATCCTTGATCCTTCTTGGGGCTATAAATGGGTCTAACCACTATGGACATTTGGGCAAGATTTGGTGCTGCTATTTCAGTCTGATCAGCCAAATCCAGCCATATAAATCTTGCCGTGGTCACTAACCTGTCTCATGATTTTAGCTTTCTGAACTGTTCGCCTTCTGACAATTGTGCACCTTTTATCACAGAAGCCATGCCAGGGGCCGAGAGCAACAATACTTGATCACCATCCAGGTTCCCCCCATTCACAGGCATTAGAGATTGTTGAGCATGGAACAGGACCCTCTAACATGGCGGACTCACACAGACTTCTGACCCGGTCTCCCTTCCGTCCTCTTTGCTGACACACTTTAGGTTGGTTTGGTCTCTGAATGCAGCTATCTGCAGAAAGAAATGAGCTGCTCTCAACCATTTCCTGGGTGATGATAAGGATGAAAGTGTTGGAAGATTTTATAGATATTATTTGAAAATACAGGATTCCCCACTGACCATTTCCTGGGTGATGGTAAGGATGAAAGTGTTGGAAGATTTTATACATATTATGTGAAAATACAGGATTCCCCACTGACCATTTTCTAGGTGATGATAAGGGTGAAAGTGTTGGAAGGTTTATTTTATTTTATTTTATTTTATTTTATTTATTTATTTTTATTATTATACTGAAGGTTTTATAGATATTATTTGAAGATACAGGATTCCCCACTGACCATTTCTGGGCAAGACACAGCTTCCTTTCCCTTAACAGCAACCCTGGGCCAGCCTAGTTGGTGAATCTTCTGAAAGGCAGTCAAGCCGATAATGGGGCCCAGGGGATTCTAACTGAATTTTTGTGTAGCCACTTGAATTCTCCTGTTGAATTGACATGGTCCTGAGTCTTAAGGATAGTGACCATTTGTTTGAAAACATTGCTTGCCAAGCCATCCTACACTAACCTATGCGGGTCAAAGTGGAGATAAACTAGGTGCCTATAAATTCTATGACTATGCCCTCACTATTCTCACACTAATCTTTCCAAGATATGCCTGGATGAGAGTAGGGAGTGATTAGGAAAAGGCTATGTTTTAGCTACTGGAAAGGGACACTTTTTTTTTTTTTTTAGTGGTGGAGTGGAATCAGCGACCTCAGCACCTTGGGAGGGGAACACCTCCTACCACAGGAGGTATCGGGGAGGAAGGGACATTAATAATACTTTCTCTTTCAGTATCACCCCTGTCATCCTTCTCAAGAAAGAAAATACCCTGTTATAGCTCTGCCTCTGCCAAACTACTGCAAGTGTTTTACACTTAACTGGCTGCTGGTCTGTCCTTTCCATCTGATGGCTCTGACCACCTTTCGATTACCATTATCCTTAGCCTTTCCAAGAAGGCTATTGAAATCACAACTGCCACCAGCTCCTGCTCTTCCCACACAAACCATCTGCCAAAGTGTCCAGGTGCCTCTCCTGCCTCTGCGTCTGTAGCCATTGCTAATTAATTCAGAGTGACAGATGCAACTCACATGGTGACATAGTCAAAACACACAGATTGCATAGATGACTCACAGGCGTACCTTCAAATATAATGACTAGAACCAATAATTCCAAGGAAACTGGGGATTCTGGGGCTTGCTAGCTGTTTACCAGGCTACATTGGGGGCACTATCCATGCATGCCTTCCACTTGGGAGACGTCCCTCCTGCAGAGTCCCAGCAATTTCACATAACACTTTCTCTCCAGGGGCACTATATACGTCCTGCAGGCTGTACTTGTTCTGTTGAAGCCAGACCTTAACTTGCTGTCTTTCAAAAGATCTGATGACCTATACCCTAGAGATGGTCCTCACAGACCTCAAATGTTTAAGGAAACACCACCATTATGTAATGTAGATCTTAGAAGTCTACATTGAACTTTAATGTCGACTATGAAGATCTCTTCAAAAGAAAGCCATTCTTGGTTATTTGGAGAAGCTTCCTGGAACAATTGCTTACTTGGCATTTATGAGCACAATGCTGATGATTATCTCTGCAATGTGAGTCATCCAATTAGAAGAGGTGCTACAGACTTGTCCCTGGCATTAGCTCAAGTGCTCAATGATGATGCGTCAGCCCTGGGAAACATTCAGTTCAGCCTCTACTTACCAGCCAGTGTTGTTACATGACTTCCTTCCTGTGGGTCAGACAAGAATCTGTACCATCACTAATATATCTCACTATACCTGGAATAATTCCATAGACCCAAGGGAAAAATGGTCAATACAGAAACTTGAGAAGAAAGCCACCTGGCTTTCTTTTTTTTTTTTTTTTTTGAGACAGAGTCTGTCACCAGGCTGGAGTGCAGCGACATAATCTCGGCTCAATGCAACCTCCGCCTCCCAGGTTCAAGCAATTCCCCTGCCTCAGCCTCCCGAGTACTTAGGACTACAGGCACACACCCCATCCCCAACTAATTTTTTGTGTTTTAGTAGACAGAGTTTCACTATGTTGGCCAGGATGGTCTTGATCTCTGACCTCGTGATCCACCTGCCTAGGCCTCTTGAAGTGCTGGGATTACAGGAATGAGCCACCGCACCCAGCCAAAGCCACCTGACTTTCTAAGATGGACCCTGATGGCTTATGGCATTGGCTCATCTGGCTGTGTTCAGGTCACTGCGGTGCCTGGTTGAGGTCAACGTTATTTGTTATCTTCATTGGGCTACTTGGAACCCTGTTGATGGTAGCCATAAGTAAATGTTCTATGAGACAAATTGAACAGATTTCGTCCTACCCTCTTTTGGTCATGTTAATCAGAACAGTCAAAAGTGTGGTTTAGTCTTAGAAAATTTTGCCGAAAAACAAGACCAAGTGCAGAAATGAGTGGTATTCATTGTTGGAAGATAATTCTCAATGGGTCTCTCACATTGCTTCCACATTTTGGCAATGATGCATAAAGCTGTTCTAAACATCTGTGTGCAGGTTTTTATGTGGACATAAATTTTCAACTACTTTGGGTAGTAACCAAGAAACAGGATGCTGTATCATATGTTAAAGTTTGTTTAGTTTTCTAAGAAACTGCCAAACCATCTTCCAAAGTGGCTGCACCATTTTGCCTTCCCACCAGCAACGAATGAGAGTTTCTGTTGTTCCACATCCTCTCTGGGGTTTGGTATTGTCAATGTTCTGAATTTTGGCCATTCTAACATGTGTAGCGATATCTCGTTGTGTTAATTAGAATTTATCTGATGATATATGATGTAAAATCGTATATCATGATGTAAATGATTTTACATCATATATCATCAGATAAATTTTCATAAGCTTTTCATAAGCTTATTTACCATCTGTATATCTTCTTTGGTTAGGTGTCTATTCAGGGCTTTGGTAAATTTTTTTAATCTGATTTCTTTCTTACTATAATTGTGTTTTAAGAGTTCTGTGTGTGTTTTGTTAACAGTCCTTTATGAAATGCATCTTTTGCAAATAAGTTTAGATTACAGGTATGAGCCACCGCGCCTGGCCTTAGATATGTTTAAAAATAAAATTCCATATTTACTGTGGTATGTATATGTTTGATCACTTAACATGTACAAAATACCACCCCCATTTTACTTTTAATGAGATTACTATTTCTTTTAAATGTCACTGCCAAAGTTGTTGAATGGTGTCCTCCAATCCCAATTTTCCCTTAATCCGTGTGTGTGTGTATGTGTATGTGTGTATGTGTGTGTATGTTTATGTATGTGTATCTGTATGTATGCGTGTATGTGTATGTGTGTGTGTTTAAGTGTGTGTGTGTGTGTGTGCCATTTGTACGATTTGCATAATATGGTGATTTTTAGGCTCACATATGTTGCATTACAGCTGAACTAATTGTATAATGTTGATGGGGGAAGAGATATAGAACTCTCTGTATAGTGTATTAAATCTCTGCATATACAGGAAAATGTTGGAAAACATTACAGCAAATAGGGAGTGATAATTTGTTGATGTTCATATCTCATAAGATTTTATGGCCAGTGGTATTTCTAGTATTTCCTCCTCTCTGGGCCAAATATTTTCTAAGATGCCATCTAGTTTCTCTTCCTTTCTTTCTGTGTTAAATTTGCATGATTTTCATTCTAATAAAAAAATTCAGATAGATTAATATCTTATTTGTTAAATAAAATGAGTTTTGCTTTCTAGTAATAAAAGTAGAATGCTAAGTGATCCCATAGCTCAAAAGCCAATGGTGTGTGTGTTTTGAATTGTCTCTATATAGAGTTGTGGAGAGACTGTTACTACAAATTAATACCAGCTATTACAGAAAGAAAGTAGTTTAATTTTGTAAGATGAATGTATCAAAATGACAGAGACCTTGGTTAATAACAACATGTATATGGACTTATATATGTTTGGTTTAAAAATATTGCTAAATTCTCAGGTATAATAAATATAATATTTATGATATAATATTCTAAAACTCAAAATTAAGCCTTATTCAATTTTTTTTCACATTGGTTACTCACAAGTTATTCTGTAGAAACAGTCTAACGTACCATACTTTGAAAAAAGTAGGTATACTATATGATTTTTATTTGAACTTTTAAAAGTGACCTTTTTAAGGATACATTTGTTTGTTTGTGTAGAAATAATGACCACTAAGGATGATGTCATTAAAATTAAATTGAATACATAAGATAATAGGTAAAATTAAAAATTAAATAACATAGGATAATATGTAAAGCTCAATGGCCTTAACCAAAATTTTCAACTAATGAAAATTCGAGGAAGTAAACATGCTATGGTGCCACTCTCTTTTGTGTTTTGCTGTGAAGTGATTTTATCATGGGCCTGTCCCTATTATATCTCAGGCTTTGGTAATTCTCAGAATGGATGGTGTGGTTCAGAAAATGTGATGTATTCAGGCTAAAATGTTAAAGCCCTCACTTCACAAACTTGCTTTAGAAGATTCAGTGGCTCTAAAAATGCATTTTACGCAAGGTAGTGTCAGCAGCCCTTTAAAAGATTGATCTTCAGAGTCCGCTCTCTTCTTCTTTCATATGATGTCAAAACATCTAACAGTTTTCCTTTATTTCATTTACAGGTAGTGGGTTATAACCTTCATCTGACCTCTGTGTAAATGTAACAACATTAAGATCAGATAGAAGTGTTATGATCAGGTTTTATTTTTATGCCTCCCCACACGGTGCATTAAAGGTGATCTTCACCTTGCCAGAAGACACTGTATTGGCGTCAGCTGTGTCCCATGTCCCAGGCGTGGTGCAGGCTGATGCATGCAAGGCCTCCTTCTGGCTTAGTCATTCAAAACCAACAAATGTTACATTAACCCAATTCAACAATACTCAGGGCAATTATCAATGATTAATCACTTTCATCAAGTGTGGAAGGGAGTTAAATCTGAGGAAAGATAACCATTAAAACAAGTCAGTAGAGTAGAAACTGCAAAGAAGTTTAGAGACATCTGGGTGCTGTGCACTGGAGGGTTTTTAAATTCAGCTGTGGCATTAGCTGGTGTTAGCAAATTAATTCATTTGTAAAATAAAATCGTGTACAATTCATCTCAATGTTTATACACACAATAGACATACACACATATGAGGATTCAATAATAAAATTATGTAAATACATTCAATAAATGCACTCGATATGGTATCTGGATTTATACACATATGAAACACAGGAATGGAAAGGTCACATTAGCTTCACAATAAAGTCTGATATAATAAAAAGAATGATTATTACTAAAATATCATAATGTTTTAACTCTAGGACAATTTTTATCTAATAAGTGTTCTTCTATAGGTTTATTAATACTTCTGTAAGTCATGTCTTAAATGCTACCACTATTCTAGCCTATACATAGGGTAGATATAGAAATAATAAGACATTCACTTAACTAATTTGAATATGTGCCTACTATATTCTAGAGAATTTCTAGGTATTGACAGTAGATTATGGAACAAAACACTAATAAATGTTTCCCTCTTGGAATTTGCATCCCAGTACACTATAAGCTAATACACCTAAAATTACTTTTTCATCTTCAAATTAATGCAAACCTTTCATAGACCACACACATAGAAGCCACAGCTTTGACAGACATGTTCCAGGTTCCGAAACGGAGAGCAGGGACAGGTAACACTGACATATTTTGAAGCATAGAGGGCTTGGTGTGAAGTTGGGGTGGAGTCCAAGGTCACTTCTGGAAATCAGGTCCTGTATGAAGGATTGGCCCTCCTAGGAAAGAAGACTTCAGGAAACTAACCCTACCTGAACCTACAGATTGTGGATGGACAGATTTCATACTACTGGGCTTGGCAAAGCCATCCATCCAACCATGTACCAAGATCTGTGATACTTCTAATATCCTAGCAAGAAAGAATTCACCAGTGGCCAAAAGATCTACTTTGAACTGCAACTGTATAGAGGCTCAGGTCATGATTTAAGCATCTATGCTAAAAAAGCAAGAACAGACATATAACTCATAACATTACCAGTTACCCTGTAAGATGGGGGAAGATAATAGTAATAACAGGAGCAATAATAATATTGATAATTCTATGAAAAAACTTCAGCTAATAAATTTTATAAATTTGATGAAGTGGACACTTTCATAGAGAAAAAATTACTGAAAGGATTTTAGAAGGATTAGAAAAGCAGAATACCTTTAAATAATTTAAATATCCCCCTAAAAAAGGGCACATCAGATTAAAATACTTTTTCTTCAAAAGTAAGTTTTACCAAAACATTTAAGAACGTATAACACTGACTTTATAGAAATGAGAAAACAGATCAGGATGATTTTTAAAATAATAAAAACTGTGGCAGGATAGTACATGCAAAAAAAAAAAAAAAGGAAAATTGAACAAGATCACATACGAATAAAATGTAAAGCAAAGATGCAAAAATATCAACTAAAATATGAGCAAATAGGAAACTGGAGGAGCCAAGATGGCCAACTAGATGCAGCCAGGAGGAGCTTCTCACACTGAGAGACCAGGCCGTCAGGAAGACCATCACACTCTGAGCAGATCATCAGAAAGAAGGCATTGAGAATGGACAGAGGGAGAACGCAGACCCTGGACTGAAAAAGGAGAAATGTGGGACCCCTGAATGGGGTTGCTGAGCACCAGCACTGGTTCCTGGCCCCTGAGGAGCTCCAAGAGAAGGGGAGAGTTAAGTAGGCATGGAGTGGCTCACTCTTCCCATGGACTTCCAGAAACTGAGCTGCAGGAGACCCTGTGACCACTGCAGACATTTGAACTGGCAGAGAGAGCTGCTTAGAGAGTAGACAGGGACAAGACTCCAGCCTGTGCAAAGCCCAGAGGGTTCGGCATGGGAACAACTGTAGTGGAGCATGGCTAGGGACATACACCTCCTAAGCTTTTCACACACTTCTAGGTGGCTTTGGCCTTTGTTGACTGTCAGACTTGGACAGAAGAGGGTGATCTTGCCCCGAAGATAGGGACAGTCTGATCTGAGCATCTCCTTGTCTGCTGGCCTCTCCCTGAGTCCATGCCTGTCTGCACCCACCTGCAGCACAGACTCAGATGCCCAGCCAGGGCGCTTCCCAGCAGCCATAGCTCCTTCACTGGCAGACCCCATCTGACTACCAGAAAGCCTCTGCAGATGGGACTCCATCCACATGTACGTACCTGCAGCCTCCCTAAGCTGCTTTGCTAGTGCATGCACATAGACCTCACTACATTGCCACCACCACTGGTGTGAGCACCCATGTGCATATCCCACTGCCTCACCACCACTGATGTAAGCATGTGCATGGACACCCTAGAACCACCACTCCACCACCTCCAGTACACACAGACCCAGGTGCTGCAACCCCAGTGAAGCACTTTAGCCAGCAACCCCCATCAAAATGTTGTTGTCAGTGGACTGGGAACAACTCAGTCCCCCAAGTGCAGCAGATGCTTAACCTCAAGAAACCAGAAAAAAAAAGCCATGTGCCAGGTTTCAGCCCCTCAGTGTTAGAACATTCAGCCCAGGAATGCTGAGCTGAGCCTTCACACCCTGAAATCATCCAGAAATAAAGCCAGCTGAGTGAACCCAACTTATACCACAGTGAAATCCTCAAGGTTATCAAAGATTATACAAGCAAAAAGCCCCATCCAAAGGACAGCAGCTTCAAAGATTAAAGGAACATCAGCCACACAAATGAGAAAGAACCAGTGCAAGCACGCTAGCAACTCAAAAAGCCAGAGTGTACTGTTATCTCCAAAGGTCTGCACTGGCTCCTCAACAATGGTCCTTAACCACACTGAAATGGCTGACAGATAGACACAGAATTTAGAATTTGTATGGCAATGAAGTTCATCAAGATTCAAGAGGAAGTTGAAACCCAATCCAAGGATCTAAGAAATCCAATAAAATGATACAAGAGCTGAATGATAAAATAGCCATTTTAAGAACCAAATTGGTCCAATAAAAAAGAAAAACTTACTACAAAAAGTTCATGAGATAATTGGAATTATTGATAGTAGAATAGTCCAAGCTGATGAAAGAATCCGAATTCAAAGATTACTTCTTCAAATCAACTCAGACAAAAATAAAGAAAAAATGAAAAAGAATAAACAAAACTGCCAAGAAATATGGGATTAGGTAACGAAACCAAACCTATGACTCACTGGTGTCCCTGAAAGAAAGAGAGAGAAAGAGTAAGAAAGTTGGAAAGCATATTTGAGGATATTGCCCATGAAGATGTTCCCAACCTCACTAGAGAGATTGACATTCAAATTCAGGAAATTCAGATAACCCCTTAAAGATACTATACAAGATGATCATCTCCAAAACACATGGTCATCAGATTCTCCAAAGTCAATATGAAAAAAAAAATCAGATCTTTCAGCAGAAACCCTGCAAGCTAGAAGAGATTGGGAGCTTATATTCAGCATTCTTAAGTAAAAAAATTCCAACCAAGAATTTCATATCCAGCCAAACTATTCTTCTTGAGTGAAGGAGAAATAAAATCCTTTTCAGACAAGCAAATGCTAAGCAAATTCATTACTACTAGACTTGCCTTACTACTACTACACAACCATAAGAAAGAATGAGATTATGTCCCTTGCAGCAAGATGGATGGAGCTGGAGGCCATTATCCTAAGCAAACTAATGCAGGAAAAGGAAACCAAATAAATACTGCACGTACTCACTTATAAGTGAGAGCTAAACATTGAGTACACATGAGCACAAAGAACAACAGACACTGGGGCCTGCTTGAGGGTGGAGGGTGGGAGGAGGATGAAGATCAAAAAACTACCCATTGGGTACTAAGCTTATTGCCTGAGTGGCAAAATTATTTGTACACCAAACCCCTGTGAAATGTAATTTACCTATAAAATAAACCTTCACATGTACCCCAGAACCCAAAATGAAAGTTGGAGAAAATAATAAATAAAATAATATAAAGTAAATAAAATAAAATATTGGTACATAAGTGCACCAGTACATATCTAAGTTGAAACTGAACTTCTCCCCTGTGGGGAGGGGTGTCTGTGTGTGTGTGTGTGTGTGTGTGTGTGTCCCCAAAACTCTTTGTGTAGTTTGAGGCTTTTACAACTTCCAGAGTATAAATTCTACAAACATAAAATACCCATTTATTTAAAATTTAATTATTTGTATTTCTTAATTGTTCATTATGAGTGATATTTTAATAACGTATATATTATTCTTATTTTATTCTTTCTTTGTGTATTTTTATTTAGAAAATTTGCATTTACCTGTCTTCAGGTTCACTGGATCATTCCTCAGTTGGGTCAAGTCTACTAATGAATCTTTCAAAGACATTCTTTATCTCTGTTAGCATACTTTCCATTTATAGCATTTCCAGTTGATTACTTTCTCCCTCTCTGTTAAACTTGTATTTTTTGTTGATGCATGTTGTCTAGAATTTTCACTACAACCTTTGAAATGTTAATTATTGTTATTTTAAATTCCTGAAGGATAATTCAAACATCTGAAGGATGTTTGGACCTTTTGGGATACATTTTGATAGTATATATTTTGATAGTATACATTTTATATACACATTTTGATAGTATACATTTGATAGTATTCTTCAGATACTATCAAAATGACCAGTAGAACTACTCAAGTAGGCCTAGTTTTACTGATCATTTTACCTCATGGTTTTTTTCTTTTTTAAAAAATTTTTTTCTTCATTGTGTGTCTGGTAGTTTTTGGTTGAAAGTTAGCCATTTTATGAAGGACAATGTAGATGAGGTAATTAATAATTATGTCTAGAAATGGGATGTCTGTTCTTTAGCTGGATCTTTTGTTGGAGGTGTAGCATTAATTGAGTTAGGCGTCAAGTTAGGTTTCAGTT
This sequence comes from Pongo pygmaeus, assembly GCF_028885625.2. Classification (NCBI taxonomy): domain Eukaryota; kingdom Metazoa; phylum Chordata; class Mammalia; order Primates; family Hominidae; genus Pongo; species Pongo pygmaeus. The sequence goes on from NC_072380.2 coordinate 5,244,393, forward strand.
TTTTTGTGTCTGTGGTCATCCTTTAGTGTACCAAAGGCTTCAAATGTCCTCAGTGTTCTCTTGTGTTTAGGGTTTTGCCTCAAAGTTTCTGCTCCATCCTCAGCTACGGTCCACCCTTGGTGCCAGCCCCTGACAGCAGGTCTCTCTCCATGAGCTTGCCCCCTCTCAGCGTTGCTCAGAAGTAACTCACGAATTGACTCACGTTAGTCCGGTGGGGGCAGTGAGAAGTCTCTTTCTACTCCTTTGTCTCAGTCTCAAATTTAGGCAAGTGATAGGTTTTTGGGACTCAGAGAGGGGCCTTCTCAGTGTTTCTGCTCCGTCCTTGAAATAAAGATGTTTTCATAATCTGACCTCAGGGAGTTTTTCACCGCTCCCTAGAGATAGAGCGTTGTTTGTTTTTGTTTTTAAAATTCGCTTTGCCCACATCTACTGGATCTTCATCCACGCTCTGAAGTGACAGAGTGTGCTTTCCTGCCTCAACAGTTTAAAGCTTTTGTTCCATATAAGAGAAGAAAGAGGATATATATGTGGTTGCTTACTGTTCCCATAGCAGCTGCTTGTTCCCTCCCTCAGGCCTGGGCCAAGACAGAGGCTCCCTCCTGTCTCTTGACCTCTCCCAGGTCTCCTCTGACTCCTGGAAAGGCCTGCAGAGAAAGCCTCCTTGTGGGTATGAATCCCCTGCCACCTCTCACCTCCCACGGACTCTGGGCCCTACCGTAGCTCCTTCATTGCACAGATTGTATAACAGTAATTAATAGAATAATGCCACTGAGCAAAATAGAAACATAGTGAAGTCTCGTTTGTTCCAAATGTTTATGATTTACAGTTTTATTATCAGCAGCAACTGAGAACTGGATTTCAGATTCACTGAATGCAAATTAGGAATAAAGACAAACACTCTACCCTAAATAACCATATCTAAAAACAAACGCTTCACCACTATTCTGACTGAATGATGTTTGTAAGTAACTCTACACATGTACTTATTGATATTTATGTGCAATATTTCTGCTTTATCTATTTAGGTGTAAGTACACTGTAGGAAACTGCAGCTGAGCCTTGAACAATACAGGTTGGAAATATGAGTGTCCATGTTTCTGTGTGTAGGGATGCGAGAATAAACAATTTTATTCTTTAAATTTCATGCTTCAATTTCATATTATGTACATTAAGTACTTTATAAACTTGCCTTTAGGATATCAATATTTAACTTGGGCAATATTATTTCATCTGAATTTCTTTGGAAAACACAACTTAGCCATCTGATTATAAACATCAAAAAGATGCCAAATTAGAGAATAGGGAATTATCAGAATTTTTAAATTGACCCACGTACTTTTTTTTTCTTTTAACTTGCTGTTGGGTTAACTTATATTTAGCGTTTACCTTTAAGGTTGGTAAAACATGTTATTCAAGGTATTATGAAAAAGTTTACATCTTTTGCATAAATGGTCCCCTCAGTCTCAGTTGCAATTACTCTTGACTAAACAAAAACAAACATCACTGGTATTGCACACTGAACTATCTTTGTATCATAGGTTCTAAGACGATGAAAGCCAAACTGAATTTTTAAGGTTGGAGAAACCCTTTAGTAGTTCATCTTTGGGCTTAGAGAAGCAAAATAAAAATAGGCTCAGACTGCATTTCACATCTCTTAAAAATAGTGTTTCAGCAGCTTTAAAACTTTTTAGTTATAAAACTTATTACAATGATTTACTTTGAAATATAATTTACAACCACATCAATTATAATGTATGTATATATATATATTTTATATATATATATACTGGCACTTTAGCACAAGGGGAAATTTTAAATACATATTATTTTGAACCTTTAGAATTAGATCATAGTATAAAAATAATCCAGGGTCTTACATTTAGCAAATCCATATTAAAATACTGTATTTTTGTCGGATAAAGGCTTTACATATGCTACAAGTTACATGTATTTACATGGCTCTCTTTTCCCTAGGTACTTAAAACTTTCACATTATACAATTCCCTAAAGCAAGCTTGGCAGGAATGATGAGGGCAGATCTCTATCAGAATGGCTATGCAGTGCTGTGATACAACAGTGTATTTTATAAGTTAGTGAGTGGCCATTAAATACTGTTTCTGTAAAACATAATTTTGGTGTACTTGTTGGCAGACACCTATATCCACTGCACCTAAGAAACAGAACCGTTGGTGTATTTTATGCCTCGTTCAAATAAGTCCCAAGAGCCCTTTTTAACATTACCACTGTACAATTTACTAAAATGCTAATATGAAGACAATTTCGCATTTTCTTTTGGCAGTGCATCAGGCTGTTGGTGTATTACTGGCTTGGCTGTTTCTAGTACACTAAACTCACACATTTACTTAGTTCTCAATCCTTGTATCACTTAGCTAGATGCTTATAATATGATTCACCTTCAGACAATCTACTGGCCCATGAATGATAATCTTAAATTACTATTTTCCCCCAACAATCAATAGAAAAAGTTGATTCCTTTACCCCCCTCAGATCTAAACTTGAATGGTTTCACTTGAAAGTTACTCAGTTGAGAACACTTAATACCAAGTACTACTATGAATTTAGTTAAAGTTAAGCTGATATTACCATTACATAACAGTGCACACAATACATAAACCAATGAGATGAAATCTAATTGTATTTTTACATTAATTAGCAGTTCTACACAAATAGATTAATTCCCTAGTGAATTTCAGACCAGTTGACAACCATCTGTAACCATAAATAAATTTAAACTTTAGGACTTTATCTTACCTTGTACCTGTATTTTAAGGAAGGTTTTAAGTTGAAATGTCATTATTTCTTATCAGAAGGATTAAACGAAATAGGAACTCAGCAGCCTGGTGGTTTGGGAATAACACTTGGTGATGGTAGCTCAGTAAATGTGGCTCTAGCATATATCTGATTAGCTAGAGATTTGAAAAGTAAGATGAGACCTGATAAGCCAGAGCTCCAATTTTGATTATTTATTTGAAAGATTTTATTCTTCTCCCCATTTTGCAAGGCATGCTATGCAGCTGCTGATGAACTATAACCATGTCCTTTTTGTTGTTGTTGTTGAGATGGAATCTTGCTCTGTCGCCCAGGCTGGAGTGCAGTGGCATGATCTCGGCTCACTGCAACCTCCACCTCCCGAGTTCAAGCCATTCTCCTGCCTCAGCCTCCTGAGTAGCTGGGATTACTGGTGCCCGCCAAAACACCCGGCTAATTTTGCATTTTTAGTTGAGACTGGGTTTCACCATGTTGGCCAGGGTGGTCTTGAACTCCTGACTTCAAGTGATCCACCCGCTTCGGCCTCCGAAAGTGCTGGGATTACAGGCATGAGCCACCTCGCTCAGCTTCTTCTTTTTTTTTTTTTTATAAATGATTTTTACCTGGGAATTCTGATCCTTTGTCTTCTATTAAGTTGTTGTTGGCTCTTACTAACATTTCTAGATTGAGGAGCTAGAATGCCATGCATCTTCAGCTTCTTTTTCACCGGTCAGTCTGCTTTTCAGACTGCAAGATTTCCACTACCTGTCCTCATCCTTGCTGCCAAGCCCAAGATAATAGGTGTTGCTTTCTGATGGACCCCCTTCTTTGTCTCAATACATAAAGTTTTCATGGGTGGATCTATTCAGTTCAGCCTAAAAGCTGAGGCCAACATCTGAGCCTCCTCAGCATGCACGTTTGAGAGGAGTCCTAGTGACTTCGAGATTGGAACTATGGCTGCAGCAGCTCCCTCTGGATGTCAAACACATCAAAGTCTCCTTCTCTTTCCAGGTGGAGAGGAGGCGTGGGTCAAACAAAACCCAGGAGCACCCATGAGCAGCTGATGACCACCCCGGCGTCTCCAACCCCACCTCCTCCTTCTGCCTCTATCTGCCAGGGCCCCACTTAAGCAAGGATTTTCTTCTGCCTCTGCCACCCCCGAGACAGCAAGACCCACCCCTCCTTTTCCTTCTCCTCCTCCGCCCACTCAGTGTGAAGATGACAAGGATAAGGACCTTTATAATAACCCACTTTCACTTAACGAATAGCCAACATATTTTCTCTTCCTTATGATTTTCTTAAGCTTTTCTCTAGCTTACTTTATTTTACAAATACAGTATATAATTCATATAACTTACAGAATATGTGTTATGTTATGAGTAAGGCCTCTGGTCAACAGTAGGTTATTAGTAGTTAAGTTTTAGGCAGTGGTAAAGTTATAGGCAGGTTTTCAACATTTGACTGCATAGGGTTTGACATTCCTAACCCCTGCATTGTTTAAGGGTTAACTGTGTATCTGTTGAACTATTGAGATTTCTTTCTTCATTTAATTTCCTGCCCTCCTAATGTTTAAAGATTAAGACTGTGTTAGTCTATCTGAGTTGCTATAACAAAATGCCATAGACTTGTTAATTGATTAAAAAACAGAAATTTATTGCTGACAGTTCTGAATGCTGGGAATCCCAATATCAAGGTACCAGCAAATTCAGTGTCTAGTGAGGGCTTGCTCTGTGCTTCAAAGGTGGCAACTTCTGGCTGCATCCTCACATAGCAGAAGGGTCACGAGACCTTGCCCAATCTTCTTTTATAAAGGTATTAATTCCATTTGCGAAGGTGGAGCCCCCATGATCTAATCAATTCCTGCCTCTTAATACTGTAACATTGGGTATTAGGTTTCAACACATGAATTTAGGGGGAACACTAACACTCAGACCATAGCAAAGACCAAACATAGATATTATTATGAAGACAAATTGGTGTCAGTAGAAACAACTAATTCTGTAGCTGTTATTCTAGGACCCAGGCATGCACTTTGAATGTTAACACACTGTATGGTAGAGAACTATCAACGTTTGACTTTAAATGGGTTAGGAAGCTGCACGGCACAAACCTGAGAGCATGAAGGTGAAATTCAGCACACAGATCATGGCTGAGGCACTGGCTTTATCAAACACTAGCTCCTGTTGTGTTAATAATTATATGTTGTGGTCAATTATCTATACCAATAATTCCCTTTAGTGTAGGAGAAAATAAAAAATTTCAATATTTTATTCCAATCACATACAAATCAGGTTGTTTTTGAATAATAACATTTTTGAATATGAAGGACAAAAAATAACCCTTTAATTACCATGTTTACATCTCCTTTCTCAGTTCCCCACAGAAAGTAAACATGCTTAAGAGCATCTTGGCAATTACAGCCTGCTTTTCAGACTCTAATTATGAGTGAATCAATCAATATGTCTGTGTTATCCAAGTGCTTTAAGCCAGTTTAAAAGGTGAATGTTTCCCATAGGTCTGGGTTTATATTTTCCTCATAGTTATCCTAATGCTTTAAAATGTGTAAATTAAAAAATTCACCATTTTCTTACATTTTACCTCATAGTGACTTTTTCTCAACATTTTTAATGAGTGTCCTTTTATTTACACCCATCACCAATTTCATCTTTGCAGGTAGATAACAGTTTCACCTGTCTTCCCGAATAACTTTTGGACATATGCTTCAGTGCCTACAAGGAGACAGAAACTTTCATTTTTTTCTCTGAAAGTTGATATTTGAAAAATTCAACACTTCAGAGTATGATGGTGTCTGCTGTGTCCCAGGTGAGTTATTGATGACCTTGTACCAAGAGACTACCAATCTTTCCACCGGATTTAACATGCAGTGTTTGCCTGCTCTTGGTTTTCCCATCGAGCAACTAACTTCTCCATGATGTTTAAGATGCTATGTTGCCATCTCTACTTTCCTACCAAAAAAATAAGCCAGGGTTAACAAAACTCCCTTGGACTCTGAGTTTTAAATTGTTTGTTATTGTTGAAGGTCAGCTCCACTGGTGAGTTATAACTTTTATCCTTCTAATTCTTCTAATTCCAGTTGTGTCCCAAATTTAGTGATAATCAATGTCGTATTTTTTTGTTTTTTGTTTTTTGAGACGGAGTTTTGCTCTTGTTGCCCAGGCTGGAGTGCAATGGTGCGATCTTGGCTCACCACACCTCTGCCTCCCAGGTTCAAGCGATTCTCCTGCCTCAGCCTCTCAAGTAGCTGGGATTACAGGCATGCGCCACCAAGCCCGGCTAATTTTGTATTTTTAGTAGAGACGGGGTTTCTCCACATTGATCAGGCTGGTCTCAAACTCTTGACCTCAGGTGATCCGCCTGTCTCGGCCTCCCAAAGTGCTGGGATTACAGGCTTGAGCCACAGTGCCCGGCCTGTGCCCGGCCTGTTATACTCTATAAAGACTAATCTATAATTATGAAATCATTATCTCGAATTGCAAAGGGTTGATATTACGATAAGGGCACAATAAATTCATATTTGGCCAAATGAATAAATTTGCTTATTGAAAATAACCTCTCCAGAAAGTAATTTTTCCCATTATATATATTGAGTCTACAGGTATTTTGGGATATATTTTTGCATTATTACCAATCAGCTACAAGAAGTAATAGCACTACTACAGTCATATTATTTGGTTAATATTTAGTATTTTAGTTCTTTGCCTTTTTTTCCTCCTTTTCAAGGATCTACCATATTAATTATCTAAGAAATATAAAGAGAAACAAACATCTGACTCCTTTCTCCTAAATGGTGATGAGAAGCTTTAGACATGAGGAGTACATGTCCCCGGTCATTTAAGTAAGTTTCTTGAGCTGGAATGTAATTCTAAGCACAACACAATGCTGTCTTAGTTCCTATGCTGCTGCCACAGTATCCAAAATTGACATTACACAGATCACGTTTCCTTGATTCATTTCAGCATGTTTGCACATTGAAAACTGAGAGAAATGTTAGCAAAGGCATTATGAGCCAATTCATACACAGTGCTTCTGCCTGAGAAAGTAGGCCCCATTTCATTTTAGGCAAATGGTACTTGATCAAATTTTATGAAAGCACCAGAGACATAGTGGCACCCATTAGTCAGGACAAATGAAAGGGCATCAGATTGCTTCTGTGCACCTTGCTTTTAAGTTGATAGTTGATACCATCATGTTCTTAAGAACTCCAGACACTTATCCTAACCCTGTCTTCCGATACCTTTTTGTTGAGTAAAAATACAAATCAACACAAGCGTAAAACGTTTGACATTTTGACTTCTATGTTCTCTCTCACTACAGGAAGCAAGACTTACTTCAAAAGCACTAACTAGATTTCTCCCCCACTCTATATACAGCAAGTTTCTTTAATCTTTCTTGGATTTAGAGTCAATTTAAAGGGTATTCTCAAATTTGGAGTAATTTGATAGGGTTTTTGTGAATCCCTTGTAAGCAACAAATAAGTAAATAAAACTTTCACTGGATAACTGCTAGTATGACCAAATTCATAAAGAAATGATGTTGAAGATTTATGGTGAGCTGATGGAAAGTTGAGGCCGCAACAAGCCAGCATTTGCACGGTAGGCATAATGCATGGAAAACAAGTCTGCAAGACAAATATTTCAGTCTGTTCTACATTATCCTAAAAAGTGTGACATTGCTGAAGTCTACATATGACAATTATGTCTTACAAGTAAAGTTCATGTTTTTAAAACTTTTATTATACTAAAAAGTATCACATTGCTGAAGTCTAAATATGACATTTATGTCTTACAGGTAAAGTTCCTATTTTTAAAATTTTTAAACATTTTTACATGAAATCTGGATTCCTTAGTGCCTAGCATTTTATAAAATACTTAATAATTTGGATTTTTTTCTATTTGTCTTGAAACATATTCAGTAATTTTCCAAACACGTACACACACACACACACACACACACACACACACACACACACACTTGCTCTCTGCTTCTATGTTAATGCAACTTTTTACTAATCACACTTTGAGTTTTTCTACAAGTAAGGATGCTTAATGTTGAAAGTTCAGAAGTTTACACAAGCAAAACCTATATGTCTCCTGGGAAAATTTCACTGTAACATTTCAGAAGGAGATTGCCATGAAACGCAGCTGTCTTCCTTGAGTGATGTCCGGAGCAGCCGTGTCAATGGTGGGCTACTCAGCTTGGGTCTATCCATGTGCACAAAGGGCCACAGAAAAAGATTATTAGATGTCTCTTTTACACGGCACAAGTCTATAGGAGAAAAACAGAGAGAGAAAGGAAATATGGCATTTCTAAACCAACTTGGAATTATGTAACTTTTAAAAAGATAATACATCTGCCAGATTTGCCTTTTTCTTTTCTTTTTTCTTTCTTTTTTTTGGAGACAAAGTCTCACTGTGTTATCCAGGCTGGAGTGCAGTGGTGCGATCTAGGGTCACTGCAACCTCTTCTTCCTTGGTTCAGGTAATTCTCATGCCTCAGCCTCCCATCTAGCTGGAATTACAGGTGCCCACCACCATGCCTAGCTATTTTTTTTTGTATTTTTAGTAGAGACGGGATTTCACCATGTTAGCCAGTCTGGTCTTGAATTCCTGACCTTGAGCGATCCACCAGTCTTGGACTCCCAAAGTTCTGGGATTACAGGCGTGGGCCATGAAGCCTGGCCAAGATTTGCCTTTTTCTACATTGTTTTGAATTTACATTGCAGCAACTTTCGTATATCAGGACACGGCTACTGCTCAGATAAAACTAATCTTTTATATCTGGAAAAAAAAATCCAGTATATCTGATAGAAAAAGTCTGGAGAAAATAAATACCAAGTAGACGTTGGTACAATGCAAAATGTAAGAAACAAGAAGGCAATGTAAGAAAGGGAAGAATATGGCTGTAGAAAGCTATTTTTCAGGCACACAATTGAAATTTGTAGACTTGCAAAATTGAAAGTCAAAAAATGTTTATTGCAAAATGTAGGCTAGAAACAGTACATGAAATGCGTAGGCATCATATGCGGCCTGATTTTCTTATTGGACTGGTGTTGTTGATTTCAGTGAAGTATTCATAATGCTGAAAAGAAACTTAGCACCTTGTAACCTTGCTTTAAAACTGCTTTTGGCGTTTTCGCCATTATTTGGCATCTTTTATTTATCATAAACATTTATTATAATGTTCCAAATTTGAAAAATGCAAAGTAAGATAATATGATTCTGGGAAGCATGAGAAATAATGTTGATTTCAAATACTCCTATAGCCTTTTCTCATGTTGTACCTTCCTTCAACTAGTGAGTGGAATAATATTTTACTGCCTATAGTGGTTATCTCAAAAGAACTGTAATAACTTTGATAATTGAATACTCTCCTCTGAAGAATCTATAGTTTTAAAGAAAGAGAAAAATCACTATTTTATGGAAATGAGGACACTTTGGAAACATATTCAGGTATCTCAAAGAATCAAAGAAAAAGACATGTTCATCTAATCCTTAGAAAAGACAGGGCCTGGGGTCTCTGCAAGGAATTTAGCAGCAGAAATCCATAGACTTCTATTCTAGGGCTCTGTCATTAAATTGGCTTCATCAACTCTTTAGCAAAAGGACACTGTGGTATTAGTCAGGCAAGCATTCGGATTAAATAATCCAATGTGGTCAGGGGCAGCTAGTAGAAACATCATGCAGCATCTTATCTTGGAGTTGAGATGTCAGTTCTCAGAGAATGGAAAATGGTCTGGACAGTGGCCCAAACTAATGCATGAACAGACACTTCATACCATATAGCCTGAGCACAAAATCAAGTGTCTCTATGATTCCGCCTCTGCCTCTTTCTCCTTTGGAAAAGCATGTTCTTTTTAATGAGTCAACATCCTTTCTCAATTTCAATATGATAATTACCTGAAATATCATGTGTAGAACTGAAGTAAAGAGATCATGGATCAGAAATGTATTACCTCTAAACCCAACTAATGTATGCAGTGCACTTTAACTAAAAAGAAGAAAGGGAAGTTGTTTTCTTATTGTGATTTTAAATACATATTTTTAAATAAGAAATGTGAAATAGAGTGCATTCATAAATTAGGGAAGGAGAATGGCAGTCATTTTTGAATAGCAGTAAGTAAGCCCTTTAGTTTTTCAGAATGGTATAACTTAAATCTACAGGTTGACTCAAGAATTACTCCTGTCTCAAGATCTCAGAGGTTATTCAATATGTGGCTTGCATATAGTCATAATAAGACAATAGCTTTTAAATATGTTTGCTTACTTCAATAAGAATGATAAGAATGCATCTACCATGTTATCACTATGGAGTAAGTTCGATCCAGACAGAATTTCACAACTATGCCAAAGTTTGTGTCAAGTCCTTACAATAAAACCAACTTATTTATAAGTCATCAATCACTGCCATTATAGGGTAATAGAATTAGTTCAACATTTATGAATCGTTCAGAGAAAATAAAAATACTGCACACATTTAAAAAAGGTTGTTCATTTATTTTTGAAGCAGGATTTTATGTATTTCTATTTAAAGGTGATATTGAAATTTTTTTCTAATATGACAACAGCAAAAAACATTCTTCAACTATAAAAGAGCTCAATGGTAAAACATAATAATTGAGTTATTTATATATTTGATTTTAAAAGTGTAACTTTCTGTATAGGTTATTTTAAATGCATTCATATTTGGGTTGGAGGAAGAGTGTGTTGCGACTTTGTGTTCCATACATTTTTCTGAAAGAGGTCTGAAACGATTCTCCAGTAGCCATCCTGCCCAAGAAAATAAAGTACTTGAAACATCCAGTAGAAATCGCAGAAAAAGTTGATTTGACAGAAACCAGAAACACCACTCTCACATAACATCTACAGTATGCCACTTCCTACAATAGCTAAAAATATTTCAAGTTTGCTCCAGAACTAATCTCACTGTAAATGCTTTAAAAAATGGACATTTTATCACCATTTCTACATTTGTCACATGTATTAACTCTCAGTTGAACACCCTGCATGATCGAGTTTGTGGACTAGCCACTGGTCATTTGGTCACTAAGCAAATCAAATTTGTAAGAAAGAAATCCACTGTTCAAAATGCCAAGTTATTCTCTGAAGGAAGCAGGCTCTGCATAGCAGAACGTGTGCAAATGATTTATTTGCAAGGTAACATTTTACTTCAAAATGAGTTGTCTAGTTAAGCCACCAACCACACCAACATAAAATGTTTTCTTCAACAGTTTAGGGTTTCTTTTATTCACCCCAGTTTTCCTGATTAAAGGAATCAGACCATGAGTCATTGTTCCCACAAAGTCTCTGGCTGCCAAACATATGTAGACCTGGTAGATAAGCTTTTTAATGCGCCCTCAACTATTTAATTTTTATAATCTTTATGCAATTGTTGCTGCAAAACTTATCATTTGTATTGGCATAAATTTCTGATCTTCACCATAGAAAGGCAGATGATGGGTGGTTGATGAATGGGGCGACTGGTTGAAACATCTCCCACTTATGGTAGAAGACCTCCTACTCCTACTGGCTTCAGAAGCTCAAAGAATTTTGCTACAATGACTTTTTTATTAAAAAATATCTTTATAACCCAATTAGTTTTTCTCACTCTGATTCACAATTAAGCTCCTTAGAGATAATATATTGTGATATATAAGCCAAGGGTCGGGAAGTGGACCCCTGAATCTTACAGAATAGAAATCTAAGGGAAAATGTTTCTTTATGGAATCCTCACTGGATCCAGAGATCAAAAAAGGAATGAAAACAAACAAACAAATCTGTAGCATCTGGAAAAAGATGGAGTGAGATTCGTTCATTCCACTCTGATTCCTGCACCCACTGATTCCATGGTAAAATGAATCCATTCTTTGAATTTGGGAATTAGTTCCCCCCAGAATGAAATATTTCTTTCCATTTAGTCCACATATACTTTACACAACTCACGAGGTTTCTTACATGTTGAGAAAATGATTCAGACTTTGGTACATGTTCTTTTGATCATGCATCTTCTGCTATCAGTAATCAGGGCTAAGTGCATGGTTGTTTACTCTATGTGGTTAAACAAGTGATTTTGAGTGTACAGAAAAAAATGTTGCTACATATGTTAAAGAAATAATTGTTTTCAGAAATAACAAAAAAAATTTCATGTGCATATCCATTGATATGCTAAAAAATTATCTGTGGATAATGCATCTCGGATTGTACTAAAACAATGCACTAAGAAATCAAAGGAGCAGGTTATGTCAACTGAAAGCTTGTCCTAGGTGTGAATGCTTTCATCATCTCTTTACCTTTACCTGAAATACCTGGTTTTCATAGCTCTGTTTCTCTGCCTAGTAAACTCCCAGTCAATACTCAAAACTTACTAAAATACCCACTTGATTGAAAAGCTTTGATTCATTTCTCCAAACAAAATTAAACACTCTCTTCTCTCTGTTTTTTACAGTGCATTGATATTCTTCTAATACAGTAGTCATGCACCACTGAAATTACCTATGTGTCACAAGCAGAATTTCCCAAGAGCAGAGTCCCGTCTCTCACTTTCCTCTTACAGCTGCAGTTGTGGGGGCCGCAGCCGCAACATTGCTAATGTCTTCGACGACCAACCATATAAATCCAGTTTTTCCTGTGTTTCAGGAAGGGTGCTAGGTGTTTACCCATGCAGAGTCCTCTTGATTATTGACTTCTTTGGAGGTAATCACTATTTTCTTGTTCAACACAAAAAGGAGAAAATGGAACATTAGAAATCAGAGTTTGGCATCAATCCATCTCTTGTTTGAACAGAAACTCTTAACCACAGTATGCTACTGTCTTTTAGGCTCTTCATGAATATGTGTTAAATGAATGATGATAGAAGTAACTTGCTCATATTCATTGATTTGATGCAAACTTCGATATCCTACTTAAAAATCATTTCTCTGTCAATTGTCCCTTCTCACCCAACCTCAATTCCTATTTCAGGCAATCCTAATTGTACCTTTTTTGACATTTCCAGAATACTTTTTTCAAATGATGGTATAACACTTAGCACATGGTATTACGGTAATTGTCCTAGACTGTGAGAATCTTGAAGGCTGGGAGAGTTTTTCTTCTCAGGTTCACCAGTGTACTAATAAATATTTGCTGAATAACTGGAAAAATTAAGTAGTTTATTCAATCATTAAAGTGCATGGAAGTACAGCTTTAGTTGCCCCTATTGATCTTGTTTATCTTCTAAACCAGTGGCTGTGCATTAGAAATATCTAGGGAGCTTTTATAAATTCAAGTTCCCAGGCTCCATTTATGAAATTCTGATCCCAGGAGTGAGGTCTTGAGATATCTACTAAAATACTTCTCTTGAAACTTCAGGCAAAATCAGGTTTAGTGACTGCTCTTTCTATCTATTGCCTTTAGAGCTTTCCTTACTCATTCACTTTAACCACAAAAGCAAGGAAGTAGAAGATTCCTGAGAAAATTAACCCTGCTCATACAGAAACTCAAGTGTTTTCTCTTTCATATGCTACAATTTTCTACTGAGGTGTTGAATATTGGTACCAGTGCTCTGTATAGCAGCAGGTGCATGTGGTCAGTAATGAGTATTTAATAATAAGCTGAGGATGATTTAGTGTACTGGTTAGGCAAAATAATGAGTAATAGCTCAAAGTTTGAAGACGTGAACTTCAACATTGGCTCCCTTATCTGAATAACTTTAATAATTTGTAGGGATTTGCCACAATATTTAGAAAATAGAAGCAGTTGTGTTGTTTGGTTTCATTTCCTCATGAGGTCCATTTTCTCCACGTACTTATTGAACTTGTTTACTCTTGCCCCATAACAAATCACTGCAAGCTTAGCCCCTAGAAACAACACAATTCATTTTCCCGCAGCATCTGTGTGGGTCGGGAGTCTGGGTACAAACTCCCAGGACCCTCTACTGGGGTCCTACAGGCAGTGATCAAGCTGTCAGGCTGTGTTGCTCACCTGGGGCCCAGGTTCCCTTCTCCCAGCCCATTCAAGTTGTCAGGACAACTCTTTTGAAGGTGCACCTGGGGTCCCTGTTTACTCAACAGCTGTCCACTGGAGTTCACTTCCAGCTGTTTGAGGCCACCCACAGAAGCTCCGTGTGCTCCCAACAAGCTGTTCACGCCACACGATGATTTGCTTCCTCCCAGGCTGGTGGAAGCACATGGTGCAGACTCTCATCCCCCACCCAGTCTGCCATGTATTTAATGTAACTTCTTCACCATTGCACATGCAAAGTAGCAGAATCAAGGGAGCCAATATTCAGATAGTTCATATGCAGAGGCTCTGCCCACACTCAGGGGAGAAAATACTCAGAACTTGCCCAGACAGTGTCAAAAATCATAGGAGCCACCACAGAACTTTGCCTACTACACTTACACAGGGAGCAGAGCACATTGTATCTCTCAGCCCTGTTCCTCTTGGATGGTCACTCGAATTTCATCTTCCCAAATGTCCCTCCCTTTATAATGTTACGAGTAAAAAATCGTTGATTTCCTCAATGCCTTAGTTGTTGTTTTTATTTAGAAATTCTAACTACACGTTTATAGAGAGATTTGGGGATTTCATGTTCTATATTAGAGGCTGATCATCTTGGGCCAATCTAGAGCCAGTTTTTGTCTGAAAGATGAGAATAAATGAAAGCAGCTATTTAAAGTTTTCCTGTAAGCTTGTTTACCGACACAGGAGGTATTATTCTTCATGGTAATAATTATAAAATCCATCAAGGATTTTGATTTCTGTTTTCTGCAAAGAATGCACATAATATTAACAGTTTATATGATGATTCACCATTATTATTACATTTTACCAACATCTAAAGACTTTCTCACATTCAGCTTTGGCTCTCAGCTGTCTTTCAACAATGTGCTGGGCTATCATCCTTCTGTATTCTGAAATGCTGGTGACTTTTCAGACTAAAGTTAGAACAGCTGTGTAGCCTAGGGTTAAACTTTATGGCCTGATGTTTAAGCTGTGTGTCCCAGTGGTTGAACTGTGTGGCCTAGAGGTTCCACTGTGTGGCCTAGTGGTTAAACTTGTTGCCTAGTGGTTAAGATGTGTGGTCTAGCAGTGAAATGCGTGGGCACTGGGGGCCACTGTCACAGATGGGAATCCCAGTGATGACACTTAATCTTGAGCAAGTTTCTAGATCTCTCTGTGCCTTATGTGTGTAACATAATCGAACTTCTGGCCGGGCGTGGTGGCTCATACCTGTAATCCCAGCCCTTTGGGAGGCCGACACAGGTGGATCATCTGAGGTCGGGAGTTTAAGACCAGGCTGGTCAACGTGGTGAAACCTCGTCTCTACTAAAAATACAAAAATTAGCCAGGCATGGTGGCGCACACCTGTAATCCCAGCTACTCAGGAGGCTGAGGCAGGAGAACCGCTTGAACCTGGGAGGCGGAGGTTGCAGTGAGCTAAGATCACACCACTGCACTCCAGCCTGGGTGACAGAGCATGACTCCATCTCAAAATAATAATAATAATAGAACTTCTCTTTTTTGTTTACCATGAAAGCTTAATGCATCAATACCTGTAAAGTGTTTGGGTCAGCACCTGCCACGTTACATCCGTGATATATTCACAGTGATTTTGAGCTCACATGCATGTCCTCTTCACTTCTGTCTCAGTGTCTTCTGGCTCACTGCTTACCTGGCCAAGCCTTATAGCCTCCATTATTCAGAAAAGACTAACATTTTTGAATACAAGAATCCTCCTCTATAAGGCAGCCTCATTTTGCCCTGTACTGCTACAATTTTCAGCACAGTGAATTAACTCTTTATTATTATTTATTAATTTATTTATTTTTTGAGACAGTCTCGCACTGTTGCCTGAACTGGAGTGCAATGGTGCAATCTCGGCTCACTGCAGCCTCAGCCTCCCAGGTTCAAGCAATTCTCCTGCCTCAGCCTCCCAAGTAGCTGGGATTACAGGTGCCCACCACCACACCTGGCTAATTTTTTGTGTTTTTAGTAGAAACGGGGTTTCACTATGTTGGCCAGGCTGGTCTCAAACTCCTGACCTTGTGATCCGCCCACCTCGGCCTCCCAAAGTACTGGGATTAAAGGCGTGAGCCATCGTGCCGGGCCTATTATTATTTATTATCAGCTCTGTATCTTAGAATTTTCATAGTTATTCCTTGGAAGTCAGTTTCATTTCACTCTCTACCCAGCCCTCCATCTCTGAACTTAAATTTGTCTCTTCTTTATATCATCCCATCTAACAATCCAAATTTTGTGTTTCTCAAAGATGCTTCTAATATTTAATTTTTTATTTTTTTGAAACAGGGTCTTGCTCTGTGACTCATGCTGGAGTGTAGTGGCATGATCACAGCCCTGCAGCCTCGACCTCCTGGCTCGAGCTATCTTCCCTCTTCAGCCTGCCGAGTAGCTGGGACTACAGGTGTGTGCCACCACACCTGGCTAATTTGCTTTTTAAACTTTTGGTAGAGAAAGGATCTTGCTATGTTGCCCAGGCTGGAGTACATTTTATGATTTAGAAAAAGCAATAATGAAACTCTAGGCAACATGTAACAGAAAAAAGGGAGAAAAAGCCTCTTTCCAATGACACTGCTTGCTTGCTTTTATTCTGCATGCCTAACCACCACCCTTCTACATTTATTTTTTATGGAAATATAATCATATGATTTGTGCTTTTGTGAAGGCTACTTTTTTGGTTAATTTTATGTTAGTGGACTTTTATGTCAAATATAAATCTATACCGTCATTGTTGTTGTTGAATAGTATTTTACTGTACAGATCTAGTACAATTTAAAAATCCCTTTTTACTGGGTTGATTTCAGTTTCTAACAGTTCACACACATGCACATACATACACACACAAGTTCATACTGCTCAAATGTAAGTACATGCATTATACGTGCCATATCTTAGCTTCCTCTACCTCTTATTTCCTGAAAATTAATACTAAGAAGGGAGATTCCTGTCAATCTACATCATTAAAGTTTTCTGTATGCTGTTACGTTTTTACTGAAATGTATCCATTCATGTTCCCATGGCAGTATTTCTGAGAGGCTGGTGCCACCTCTCCAAGCTGACATTGGATATTGCTATTTAAACATATTTGAATTAAGTGGTGAGATTCTTTCTTCCCAAACAGGCCTCGTGCTTTATCACCTCCCTCTCACTCAACTACACTTACTAAAACCTGACAGGTTGCTAAAGAGCGTCACAGCTCTTGACACACAAGGAAGTGAGAGACTGGAGGCACTTCGTCTTTTACAAGCTTTCCATCTACTTTAGATTAAAATTAAACCAAACAGGAGAAAAAATAAAATGAGCTGATCTAAGTTATCATCATATGCGAAGGAAAAGAAGATTAATATTACTCATTTCTGCACCTCTTAAAGTTTTGTATATAAAAGAGGTGAAAGCATTGAATTGAACGTTTTGCCATTTATAAACCCAAATGTATTGTATGCCATTCTTTATTATCTTTTTGCATGACATTTTTCCAGGGAAAATGTATGTCACTCTTTTATTCCCACATCTCGTTCTTGATTTACTTCCTCTGTCTTCGCTTTGGTTATTTTCAATCTACTCCTTCAATAGCTATTTAAAGAATACATGTTTTTAATGTGGTAAGTTAATACAGTTTTCTTTGGGGTGGAGTGTGAGTTTTATCTGCTTCCTTTTGCCTTTACACAAATCCTTTTATAAAGTTTGTCTCAAAAAATAGATTCTTGAAGCGATGCAAGCAGAATGGCCGACCAGGGGCAGCTGCAAACTTCTTGTTCTATGGGCTCACTGACAAGAGAAGCAGGACCACCTTTGTGGGGGCTCTGGAAATAGTCAAAGGTTCAGAGCAATCAAGCAAAAGCCCAAGGAAGAAAAACAATTCCTTCAAAGTAGTAGAAAGATTTACGGCATTTTTGTTTTCCCTAGACCCAACACCTTCTTGATGTGGCGGTCATCTTGTTCCTGACGGAGCAGGAGTAGTGGCCTCTTCCAGGTGCTCCCTTGAATCAGAGGGAGCAGGGCAGGCCTTATTTGCAATCATTATGTGAGTTGGTTCTCATCTGTCTGAAGAGTACACTTGAAAGAATGATGCAAGGAGCTCATCTCTATTTTCAACTCAAGTGGGAAAGTGGTGGGCAAGACTCAATAAAGCATAAAAGCTCATAAAAGACTTTAAATCAAATAATGTACAAGAGATGAAGAAGGACATTATATATTAATAAAAGGTTCAATACACCAAAAGGATATAACAATTATGGACATTTGCTCACCTAAAAACATATACACATACAGAAAGAAAAATTGACAAAATTAAAGAGAGAGAGAGACAACTTTATAATAATGGTTCTAGACTTCAATCCCCCACTTTAAATAATGAATAGAACAACCAGACAGAAGATAAATAAAAAAAAATAGAGGATTTGATCAACACACTAAGCCAAACACACACAGAACCCTCTGTCAAACAAGAGCAAAACACATTCTTCAAAAATCCACGTGGAATATTCTCCAGGATGCATGATATAGCAGGCCACAAAAAATGTCTTAAAAATTTAAAAGGTTGATACAATACAATCTTTTCTGATCATAAGGGACTGAGATGATAAATTAATAGTGGAAGGAAAACTGGAAAATTCACAATTATATGGAAATTAACACATTGTTGATTGTAGTAATGGTATCATGGCTATATACCATGATATCATTACATCCATCACCTCCAAAGCATTTTTTTGTTTCTGTCTGCTTTTGTTTAGTCTTTTTTATGATTAAAACACTTAGCATGCAATCTATCCTCTTATATTTTAAAAAGCATAATGTCATATTGTTAACTAAAGGTGGTATTTCATATAACAACTCTCCATAACTTATTGATCTTGCTAACTGACATTTTGTATCCTTTGACCAAGATCTCACCATTTTCCTCACCCTAGCCCCTGGAAACCACCTTTTCACTTTCTATTTCTTTGAGTTTGACTACATTACATATATTACATATCACATATAAATGGAATCATGCAGTATTTGTCTTTCTGTGCCTAGCTTATTTAATTTACCATAATGTCTTCTGGTTTCATCCATGTTGTCGTAAGTGATAGGATTTTCTTTTTTTTTAGGCTGAATAATATTGCATCGTTTGCATAAAATACATTTTGTTTTTCCATTCATTCATCAGTGAACAATCGGGTAATTTCTATATCTGGACTCTTGCGAATATTGCTGCAATAAACATGGAGGTGCAGATAGCACAAGATCCTGACTTCAATTCTTCTGGATATATACCCCAATGCAGGATTGCCGAATCATATGGTAGATTATTTTTAGTTTTTTTGAGGAACCTCCATACTGTTTCCCATAGTGGCTGCACCATTCTATGTTCTCACCAACAGTGTATAAGGGTTCCAATTTTTCCATATTCTTGCCAAAACTTATTATCTTTTCTTTTTAACTAATAGTCATTCTAACAGATGTAAGGTAATATCCCTTCATGTTTCTTATGGTTTAGTTGCATTTCTACACTCAGCGAGGAGGCCTGGGAAGTGAGATTCCCTGCAGCTCACAGGAGCTCCCGCAAAGGTGGGATACAGTGAAGAACTGTGCAGCCTTCTCACATTATTAGAGCAGGGACTGCAGGCAAAAACTGAGCTTTGTTTCTCTTTTTTATACATATTATTATTTTAAAATAATTTCTGGGAAAAGGAGAGAAAATGTTCTTAATTCAGCTGTTTTAAACTAGAAATCTCTACGTGTTTTTCTTGTTATTCTTGTTTTTGTTCTTCTTATGGCATGTTTTCTAACCTAATTTTTTTAAAGTTTATTGTAAAGTATATTTTTACATTTATAAAAAAGTAAAACTTATGAGCACCACATTTAGGAATATAAGTTAGTATATAATATTACAAAATCTTAAGTAAAAACTCAGCAACAATAATCTGACTCTTTGGAGTAAGCACATGTTTTTAATGTAAAGTAAAACTTTGGTGTAAATTTGTCAAGTTGAGAGATATTTACATATACCTCTATTTCTTGCCAATGTTTGAAAAGAGACTTTAATGGGAAATTGAAAAAATAAAAAGTATCACTGAATTATTTCAAATACTAACTAGTAATAGATCTGGAGGAAAGAAAAAGAAATTGAATAAAAGAAAACAATAGCTTTTTGCTCTCATTACTTCATATTTTACCTGTATTCTTTACATTGGTAAGCCCTTTTGTCTGTTTTCTTCATGTCTAATTAATTAAGCAGTTCATTCATATTACTTTTTCTCCTAACGCTTTGGTGTTAGGACTTATGCTCACTTCTTTAAGATTTCCTCATTAAGCATCTTTGTTACCGCTTTTCTGTCTTAGCTTAGTTCTCGTAGAAAACAAATCCTGAGGCCAAATTTCATGTGCTAACATTTCATTGAAGGATGCAATCCTAGGGAAGCAGGAAGTGAGAGCAAGGTGGGAATGAGACAAGAAGAAGAAAGAAGAGCAAATGTAAGGCCTGCAGCATCACGTTCTGCAGCTTGCAAAACAGGCAGATGTTGGTGGGCGTTGCTGGGCATTTGCAGAGAAAACTTGTGCATTGCATTACTGCACATCAAAAAGTCTGTCTTTAAGGAGGAAGAGATTTGTATTTTTCTGCCACCATTCATATACCATAGTTTGTGTGCATCTTTACACACTTCCAATTTGCCATACTTAACCTGTCTGGGAGCCACCAAAGGAAGCCAGATTCTAGAGTCCAGCAGCTGCATGCCTTGGGTTTGTTAAGGCTGGTGCCCAGAGTTAGTTACATGTGCTGGGGGAGCAGTTGGAGCTCAGCCACTAAGGAGGCAGATTCTGTGCAGGCAGTGCTGCCATGAGCATTATGGGGGACCAGGGGCCAGGCAGCAGTAGGCTTGATTTGCTGAGCAAACAGAGGACCACAGGTCCATGGCCTCTGTCTCATGGGGTGACACTGCTCAATGATCCTCCTACCAACTAAGACCAACAGCTCCTCTCTGAGGTGTTGTAATTAATCATGAACATCATGTTTAATGTTAGCTGACCTTCCTGGAAGAAATCAATAATGTCAGGCAGAAATCCATGGCTGGACAGAGTTAAGAAAATACATAAAATGGGTCTTACATGTTTCTGTTCAATGTCTTTGTTTTAAATTCTCTTATTTAATATTTCCTAAAATAACTTGTTTTATCTCTCACTTTTACTATTGTACATGTTTTACTAATTAACCTTTTTTTCTTTTCTGAATCTCGAGTTAATAAATAAGGCAGCATTAAAAATACTCTACTGCATGCTGTATAGGTACCACATTTTCTTTATTCAGTCTATCATTGATGGGCATTTAGGTTGTTTCTATGTCTTTGCTATTGTGACTACTACTGCAATGAGCATACACGTGCATGTGTCTTTATAATAGAATGATTTATATTCCTGAATACTATGCAGCCAGAAAAAAGAATAAGATCATGTTCTTTGCAGGGACATGGATGGAGCTGGGGGCCATTATCCTTGGCAAACTAATGGAGAAACAGAAAACCGAATACCACATGTTCTTACTTATAAGTGGGAGCTAAATGATAAGAATACATGGACACACTCTGGGACATTTTGAAGGGTGGGAGGAGGGGGAAGATCAGCAAAAATAACTAATGGGTACTAGGCTTAATATCTGGGTGATGAAATAATCTGTACAACAAACCCCCATGATACAAGCTTACCTATGTAACAAACCTGCACTTGTACCCCTGAACCTAAAATAAAAGTTAAGTAAATACCCTACTCTTGCTATCTCCCATATCACCAGTGGTATTTAAGACCATGATTCACAGCGTGGCCAACATGGTGAAAGCCCGTCTCTGCTAAAAGATACAAAACATTAGCTGGTCGTGGTGGCATGGACTTGTAGTCTTGGATGCTCGGGAGAATGAGGAAGTAGAATCACTTGAACCTGGGAGGCAGAGGTTGCAGTGAGCCGAGATTGCTCCAGTACACTCCAGCCTGGGCAATAGAGTGAGACTTTATCTCAAAAAACAAAACAAAACAAAACAAAAAACAAACAAACAAAAAATGATGCAACACATTAAGCAGCATAGGCAACACAAAATTAAAATGCCTTGGCATAGGTTGCAAGTGGCAAAGAAAATCCCTGCCTAAAATACAAGGCACTTGTCTAGTTTTACCCATCATAATTCTTTGCTGGATTTTATTCAGTGTCACTGGCATTGAAGTTTTGATGCAACGAGTGTGCTTAACCTAGGGAATACTGTGTTTGAATAGTGATGAAATTGTGATCTAAGTAAATTACCAAAGTCCCCAGCTAAATGACTAATTCAGAGAGTCAAACTCTGTTGTCTATAGAAGTCATTTCTCGGAAGAAATAGATTCATCTATAAAGTTATTTATTGAAATTGTTCTCAATTGTTTTTAAGCTTATGCAAGATTGCAGTGTTGCTAAGCAAGGGTAAATTGACCGGAGTCAGTTTAGAAAATTATCTCTCCCCTTGCTTCCTATGGGCAGCTCCACATGGACCCTTGGGTTTGAGGAGAGTATAAATAATGGAGAGCACGGAACTGAGACGGTAAAGGAGACTGAAAGGAAACAAAAGAACCAATTTGAGGAGAGCCAGGGATAAGCTCTATCTAGCTGAACATGGGGTCTGCAGTTACGGAGAGTGTAAGAACATGACATTGATTTTCTCCTGAGTGCAAAGTGAGGAGCTGAGGACACTGAAGACCAATAATTCCACTGTCCTTTCAGGTTTCATGCCAAACCCCTTAAATGACAATTGTATATCAAATGCCCACTGACTCTTTTTATCTCTCTATAAATTGCAACTTATATCTCCCTTTGCGTTTTTCATTCTATCAAAATTGTCTCAAGCCACCCACTACTAGCTAATGGCCCAAACATAAGCTCTAGTTCCTTACACTTCAGCATCATTATTAAGACTTTGATGTATCATTTAAGTGAAAAAAAAAAAAGTTCTGTTTTAATTCTATCATGTCTGAAGTCCCAGGCATCAAAGTGTTCAGGAAATAATAAAATGGTTACAGGCTTAATCCTATTATCTTATATGATGAATTCACTGAAATAAAACTACATCAACAGTAATGCTATCTATTTAATCAAGTTCATCACATTCAGCTCTACAATTTTCTTAAGCAGCTTTACTATAGCATTCAATATAAGAGGCATTCCCAAGTCTCTGGGTGGATTTAAAATTAAAAAAATGATATATTTAGAAAAAGATATATTGATGTTGCAATAATCAAATTCTATCCCTATTTATGAAATAAGAAATTTTCCCATGAGGGATAATACAGGCTCTATGTTACCTCCTCAAAGCATAGAAATATGCTTAAAAGGATATCATAGAAATCACATTTTCTTCCACAAACTCAAATTCTGGATTACCTCTCTCTATTTGTTCTAATAAAAGGAGAAAAGGTACCAGGTATACAGTAAAGACACATTGTCCTGGTCATAGTTAAGCTGTGGAGAACAGATTTCCCTCCAGCTAGTTTAAATAGAAAGAGATAAATTATAATCATCCCTTGGTTTGGGTGGGGGATGCGTTTTTCCAAGTGTACCACAATTCGTGCATACTCAAGTCCTGTAGCTGGCTCTCTGGAACTCATGTATATGCAGAGTTGGCCTTCTGTATATGTGGGTTTTGCATCTCATGAATACTGTATTTTCCATTTTCACTTGGTTAAAATAAAAATCTGTGTATAAGTGGACCTGCATGGTTCAATCCCATATTGTTCAAGTGTCCGTCGTATAAGATATTAAATGGCATGCAGAAGTGTGGGGGTGTGCTGAAGAAACAGATGGGCTGAGTTTCCAGAAACAACTTCAAAAGTCTCAGCACAGATCTGGGTTTCCAGGTGAGCTCCAGCCTCTCCACTGCCAGAGCCTCTGCTAAGGTGGGGAGCCAGCATACAGCTCCCAGGTCCAGAACCACATGTTTGTCTTTAAAGTCACAATATCACATAACCCAGGTCTGAATGAAGAGTGGGAGTAAAGCATGCCGTCTGTAATGAGGTTTGAGAATGTAGGTTTTTTCTCTCCATCCTTTGCTTAAAAGAAAGAAATGGGAGTGTGGATGTGAGGTCATGGAGCATCCACCACAGTCCTGTGGCTATTCAACGTCCAGAAACATTTTTCTTACTCATCCTGAAGAAAACACAGCATTATCTCGCTCTTCCCTAAAAATTAAAAATGAATGTTATGAATAAGAAGAGACTCATTCTCACAAAGAAAAGAGCCCAGATCCCGTCAATCCCTGTGTCAGTCTCAGCAATATCCTTTGTCCTCTGTTTCCGCCTGGCTGTTATGAAATCTATGCAGCTAACCACTAACAACATTTATCATATCCTGTTATATAGAAAAGTGAGAAGAAAACAATAAATTTTTATTTTCCACAATTATTTGAGGCCATTGTTGTTATTTATAACTTTATTCACTGTTTATTCTGTATTCTTTTCCCCATAAGCAAATGGATAATTCACTTGGATGAATTCTTTACATGAATGATTCAAAACTTCATTCCTAGAGCCTCAACCCAAGGCAATACTGCTTGTATTGTGTTGCTGTCATTATCCATTAATTTTCAATATTGGATTTCATACCCAAGAGGATAGCCTGTGTTACAGATAGAACTGTGCTTCCCAAAAGATATGTTGAAGTTCTTAAACACACCCTGGGCTTGTGAATGTGAAATTCACATTCACAGTATGTGGAAATAGGGTCTTTGCAGATGAAATCAGTAGAGATGAGGTTACACTGGATTAAAGTGTGAACCTTGTCTAATGGCTAGTGTCCTTATAAGAAGAAAAGCGAACAATGTCAGCAGGATGTTGGAATGGAAGACCTCATCATTATTCCTCCCAACAAAAGTACAACTATCTACTACCCAAAGACAAGACTGTCACCCTGAATTCACCAGAACACGGAGAAGAAGCAAGAAAAAAAAATTCCTGGTTCTGGAGAAATTAGAAAAGCCATAACCAGTAAGAAGAATGGTGATTTTAGATCATGCCACTTCCTCCTCCAAGCTGGCCACATCCCTAGATCCGTGGTCTCTGAGGTGGGAGGAGGGAATGGGAAGTGCACTTTTGATCTGCCCGCCCTTGTCTGGGACACTTCACAGAAAGCGTGTTCTGGTCCCATTCCATGGGAGTTTCAGTAGGGCTTAAACCACTGGGTGGGATGACCTGGAGACGAGAGTGGGTGGTACGATCACAGCAAGTGGCATGCAGATCTGGGCAGCTGCCCTGCTCACGACGACCACGGGAGCCATGCTGAGGAGACTGGCCAGCTCCGCAGAGCTGCAGGGGATGAGCCCTGGGAAACTGCGAATCCCTGCCCAGATTTCCCACACAGCTCAGCCTGTTTGGAGCCCTCCCCTCACCCAGAAACAACTAAGAGTTCAGCAATTAAGTTTCAGTGCTCACTTAAGTGTTTGCCAGATGAGGAAATCACTGCACGTGTGCCGTTAAGTTCCAACGCAGCATTTAAGTTCTGGTATTCACAGTAAGTCTTCTCCAGACTGGGAAACAATCCAAGATCCAAGAAAATCAGAGAACACCAATGAGGATAAAACCAAAAATTCTACCTAGGCATAACATGTTCAAAGTGCAGAAAATCAAAGACAAACAGAAAATCTTCAAAGAAGTTAGGGAAAGAAAAGACACCTTATGTACAGAGGAATGAGAATAAATATTTCATGGGACCACGCTTTAGAAACCATGCAAGCAAGAAGAGAGTGGAAGAAAATAGTTAAAGCATTAAAAGGAAAACATGGAAACAACAATTTAGAATTCTGTATCCTGTAATACTACAAGATGAGGAAACTTACAACTCTAATAATACAAATGAAATAAGATCTAAAGATACTACATGTTCATGGATAGGAAGTCTCAATATTTTTATTTGTCCATTTGTTTCAATATAATCTATAGATTCCATTTAATCTCAATCAAAATCCCTGCAAGTTATTTTGTGGATAGGGACAAACTGATTCTAACCTGTATATGGAAAGGCAAAAGATCCAAGACGTCATAGAAGAAAAGCAAGAAGACAACGAGAAGAAGAAAAGGCACCACTCAACGCCAACACTTTCTGTAAAACTGCAGTAATCAAGGAAGTGTGGTATTGAGGAATGCATAGACAAACAGATTAGTGAGACTCACATAGAGCCCGGATATAGATACAGAGCAGGTCAATACAGTCAACTGGTCTTTGACAAAGGAGAAAAATCAATACAACGGCACAAATATAGCATTTTCAACAACTGATGCTGGAACGACTGGACATCTATGTACAAAAAGAAAAGAATCTAGACTCAGCCCCTATATCTGTCATAAAAGTAACTTAAATGAATCTTAGGCATAATGTAAAATGCAAAGCTGTAACATTTCTGGAAGATATAATAGGAGAAAATCTAGATGATGTTACATTTGACATTGTCTTTTAAGATATAATACCAAAATCACAATCCATTAAAGAAAAAAATAAGTTGGACTTCATTAAAATTAAAAACTTCTCTGTTAAAGATACTGTTAAGAAAAGCAGCAAGACAAGCCATAGACTTTGTATTGCTCAGTGTTCTCCAGAGAGACAGAACCAATATGTGTATGTGTGTGTATATACACACACACATATGTATATATAGGATGTATATATGTATACGTATATATGTATATATATGATATATATACATGAATGTGCTACCTTTACAAGAACAGATGGACATAGTCTCTGGTTCTCTGAATGTGGCTATTGAGTTGGCAAATGCATTCTTTCAATCCCCATAAGCAGGAAGATAAAAAGCATCTCAAAGTTACTTGATATATATGTGTATGCACCTGATATATATGTGTATTGCCAAATCAATAGCCACATTCAGAGAACCAGAGACTACGTTCGTCTGTTCTTGTAAAGGTAGCACATTTGTCACAGTAGCTGTGATTTCAGCTGCCACTTGGCATATTTATGGTTGTATACATTCATCTATCAAAAATCAGCTGAATTTTGCAAATACTGCACTGGTACATGCCACTAGGAACCGTATTAACCTTGGATTCTTTAAGCCTTTAAGTATGATGTTAATTAATCTCTGGTATTCCACATAAAATATGATATTGCTGCCAATTAATTATCTTGGCTAAGAAGAGAAGTTGTAGGGGTTTCATTGTGGCTTTTATTGCCAAAAAGATACTTATTTAACATGGCAGGGACCCAATATAAAGGTTCTTCTGATTGATAACTAAATCTGTCCCAAGTTTGCATTCAGAGACCAAGGTGATGTCGATAGGATGGGCTAAAATACCAGCTGGGCCCATTGTGAGATAAACTCAAGTCAGAATTTTATTTATGTCTAGTTCATGTATCCCCACATTAATTGGGGTTGTGATGAAGTTTTAGGTCCTCTGTTGTCAATATCAGTTCAGATCCTTTATTAAATGCTCTCAACAGAGTTGCATAGATTCTATCTCCTCACTGAACAATTACTTTAACAAATGATCATCGGCTCATTTGGGGAAAGACTGGAGTTACAGTACTTTATAATCTTGCTGTGCCATTTCAGGATATATAGGGCCAAGCCTCTCCCTCAGTGGACCGGTTCCAGGTCATAGAACTAGCTCATTTCCTGAAAGTGGATAAAATATTGGTGCTTTCTATTATAATGGCTGGCATCCGCATTCTACTTAGCAGATTTTGATGATTGTTTGCTTGTATACATTAAACTATATTCTTGTTGACTACCTACCCTGTTTTTCTTCTAGTGGCACCTCAATCAGTCATCATCAGCAATAAGAAAGGTAAAGAGGAGGGTTAGGATTCTTGAAAAGACAAATACATCTTTTAAGACATTCTGCCCAGGTGAGACGTTTAAATAATCTATAGGAAATTCAAATCTGCTTTACTCTTGTAAATTGAAGGGAACCACTTCCATCAGTATGGAGTGTGTAGGGACATCTAGGAACTTAAACTTCATAAGGAAACATATTCATCACAATGCCCCCATCCCAAATCTCAAGGTCCCACAACTTTCCTATCTGGGCCCTGACTTTAGCACAGTACCGTGACAGTGTCGTTAATTCCACCTTCTTCATAAGTCTGCCACCTTTAAAGTGAAATCTTCACTCAATCTGACCTCTCCAAAGGCACTAACAGAGAAATTGTTTGACTTTCACAGTATTCCTTGAGTTGAAAGTTGGCTGATCTACACCAATTATGCTTTTCAATCGGTATTTCTATGGCCACTAACAACAATTAACTATCTTCTGTATAGTAACGTTTCTCAATCTGTGTAGTAACTCTTACTCCCATATTTCAAATGTCAATGCTGTTGCGTAAATCAGTGCATCATCTTACATCTCTACCATTTATCAATTATGTCCCATAGATAACCATCTTAATAATTGTGATGCTTTATCATGCTAGGGTTATCATCAATACATTTATCACAAGCAACAAGCTCTGTGCTGCTCTAGGATTCTGAAGAATTGATAGAGGAATGGGAAAATTTTACAGAAATAAGAAAGTTTCTAATACAGTTTAGGCTTTTGCCATCCTGCTGTGGATCACTGGAAACTGTAAAACATAGCTTAGAGTCATCCCAGAAGAGATGAGAAAACAAGGGTATGTATAAACCAACTTCTGCCCATTATTCTTTGAAAGCTTCCCTAGGTGAAAATAGTTCTCTGTTGCTTCCAACCTGATGGCAATTAAGAATTCTTCAACTAGAGAATAACCTCAGGCATAAACTTTTCGGGGCTTGCAATAGAAAAGCATCAGCATGATTAGAACTTGTGTGTGGAGATGACCTGCCTGGTTACTGACAATGTCTGCTACAGGGTACAAGATCAGTGACTGAGGTTTCATTTCAGATGGGATTGCTTCACGTGCACAATAAAAATAAATTCTCAGAAATTTTTACTGAAGATGTCAGCAGTTTATCTTTCAACCTATGGTGCACATTTGGCTTTTTAAGGAATCCAAGATACCTTTTATTTGTCATTTACCAGATACTTGAGGCCATCAATGTTGTGGACCAGGATGACTCTTTTGAGAAACTGACAATGTTAAGGTCCCTAGGTATTGAATGTGGACATAGATCTGGAGTGTTGACATAGATCTAAAATAAACAAGAGAATGTATACTACTGGCCCAGCCAGGTGAAATAAATCTACTTCCTGGATTTTATGCATATTTGGATAGAGAAAAAAAAAAGCACCTGTTCCATCCATAGCCACGTATCCGAGGTCAAGTCTTCTGTTAACTTACTCCTAGGGGGAGAAAACCAAACATATTTAAAAGAGCACCTGTAGTACACATCAGCAGTGGATTAACTTTATAATAATAATTTCTCATTATCAAAGACTATTTTTAAGAAAAAGGCAAACATGAATTAGTGGAAATGTGATAGGATTCATCACCCTTGCATCTTTAAGGTCTTTGATGAGGCACTAATCCTTGAAAATCCCCCAGAGATGTGACAATTCTTTGAACGTAGCTATTTTTAAATGGAGCTATAGTCTGGGGATTTCTTCTTCCTCATACATTTGCTAATAGTTCTCACTCATGTTTCATGTAGCTAATGCCAGAATCTGCCACTGAAAAAAAAAAAAGTCTCTTTCAACTATACCTCAAGGAACTTGAAAATTAATTGCAATATGAAATTTAGGTTTGTGAATCTTTTTGATCTACTGTTAGATGGACCCATGCCAAATTCTACTTTTTGAAACTAATCTCCACAAGGCCATACTTTAAGCAAATGGTCACAATTTTATACTAGATTCTCAGAAATTAGTATTAGCTCTGAGCCAGTGCTGACAATCTTTAAAAGGTTTGCATATTAACCTTTCTTCAGGTCATTGATTATTTTTATAAATAGCTTCAGTTCCCCTTAGAGAAAATTTGGAAGACAACTTACCACAGAAATGTGTGGTCATAAACAAGATTATTCAAGTAATTCAAGATTTCCGTTCATTCAGAAATCTCAGGGACTGTCAAACATCTCAGTTCTTGGAAATAGGTCAGGATTGAAGAGCTATGATTCTCCATCATGGTGATTTGAATCAGAATTTCCTTCATTACACCTGGAAGTTTACGTTTCCCCATTATACAGTTTACGTATCTTCTTAGTGATCTGCTATGTACTTCAGATGTAGAGACTCCATGATAAACCAGCCACCATCAAAGATCCTCCACAGTCAGTTCCTGTTCTGTTAGGATAAAGACACTAATGGTTCACACTACCGCCTTGTCTCTATTACTCTGGAATTTCATCATCTTCAGTATTATAATAGAAGAATCTCTCATCTAATTACTGTGAGAAGACATTCCGTATAGAATCGTCATTATTTTTAACAGTTTTTAGTGATGTGTTTCTCAGTACCTTGATGAAGGGCATGTTCTCTGTTTCCTCTTAAGGTATATAGTTCAGAAGTTGGTAAACAGGTAATGCATGATAAATGA
Organism: Pongo pygmaeus; assembly: GCF_028885625.2. NCBI lineage: Eukaryota > Metazoa > Chordata > Mammalia > Primates > Hominidae > Pongo > Pongo pygmaeus. The sequence continues at coordinate 5,274,636 of NC_072380.2, forward strand.
ACTCTTATATATCACTAAGCATATGCACTTGTTCTTCTGCATATGAAGACATTTCTGTCATCTCAAACTCATTGAGGCATGTTGAATTGATCATATAAATAAGTAGCACTGTTCTCATTTGGTCAAAGAAAAATGTTAAATTTAGGATCTTGGTCAATTGCACAATGCTAATAAATTAAGCCATGTCTAAAATTACGTTTCTCCTTCTTTTGCATGCACAGCCATAATCCATTCTTATATATATTCCATAATTGTCCATGAAAAGACATTAGCAAAGCCTTGAAATTTGTTGATGCACATTCTTTTTTATTCCAGGTTAGATTTTCTCTTTGCCCCCACTGTGAATGCTGGGATCTATCTCTAGTTATAAATTTAAAGAAAATGAGAGTAGCAGAAGAATCATTGAAAGTAATGAACATAAATTTTGTGAGGTGACCACATTCTTCATCTAGAGATGACGTAGGAATTACTTTCTAGTTGGAATCTGACAAGGGGACTGAACGCTGTTTTAACAATTTCTATAGCTGATTCTGATACATGCTGTTTGAAAACTACTTCTTGAAAGCCCTGAGCCTCAAATGTGGTCTCACATTGGATTCAACTAGGCAGTTAAAAAAAAAATACTCATAGATCTCAGCCCCAGAGTTTTAAACTTAATTGATAGTGTGGCTGACCTGATCTGGACATCAAGAGTTTGTATGGCTTTCTGGGTGATTCCAATGTGCAATAAAATTTGAAAACCTCTGCTTTGGAGTTTGGTGGGTCTGTTTGTTTGTTACTCATTTTTTTCACTTGTTTGCTGATAGGAGTAAAAAATAATGAATTATCTCAAATGAAGGAGAGTTTTTATAACACCTATATAATGAAACAAAGAAAAATCAAACACCTTGAGCTTCTACTAGACAAAAATAGCATTAGAACAGTTTCTAATGGATACTGACTGTGGCGGAGATTTCAGAGAAGGACACAGTTCTAGGAACCACAGCTGCATTACTGGGTAGATGTTTTTCTTATGCCATGATTAATTAATTTTTGCCATTCCCCCTGGCTGTGTGCCATTCTCCCTTATTCTCAGTTAACTTCCTTACTGTCTACCTTTTATATGTTTTCTTTGCCTCACAGTTTATTTCTCTGATTCATCATATCAACCATTTACTATAGTTCCCACTCTGTTTCAGTTTCTGAATTTAACTCTCCTATTTGATTTCTGTTTCTCTCTTCAAACTCCCGGATGACAGGATCCGTCCGATTAGGCTAGTTTATCATTTCATACAAGGTCAATCATCGGTCACTGATATTTCTGTATATTAACTGTCCTTGCATCAGATTCATACCCTTCTTCTTGGTGTGTTTTGTGGAGGACTAGAATGTATGATTTAAAATATGGCTGATATGGTTTAGCTTTGCATCCCCACCGAAATCTCATCTTGCCCCGGACATTAAGGGAGGAACCTGGTAGAAGTGATTGGACTATGGGGGTGGTTTCCCTCATGCTGTTCTCATGAGAGTCAGTGAATTCTCACAAGATCTAATGGTTTTATAAATGGTAGTTTTTCCTGCTCTCTCACACGCTCACTCTGGCCTGCTGCCACGTAAGGTGTGTCTGCTTCCCCTTCCTCCATGAATGTAAGTTTCCTGAGGCCTCTCCAGCCATGCAGAACTGTGATTCCATTAAACCTCTTTTCTTTATAAATTACCCAGTCTCAAGCAGTTCTTTATAATAGTATGAAAATGGACTGATCCAATCACCAACTAGAGATGTCCCTTTAGATGGGATCTAAATGAAACCTCTTCACATAGGATGATGAGAATGGCAGATCCCTGACCAGTAAATACATCTAGTATGAAGCAGCCTTTTCTCCTCTATTCCTTATTTACTATCAAAATTACAAAGGTGGTTACAATGAAGAGCCTATGATCAAGCCTGGCACCAAGGTACATGCCTGTAGACCCAGCTAATGGGGAGACTGAGATGGGAGAATCTTTTGAGCCTGGGAGTTTCAGTCCAGCCTATGCAATATAGGGAGAGCTTATCTCTGAAAATAAAATTAAACAGTTTTTTTTTTTAAATAAAGAACAAGTGTGAGATACTTCAAAGGAGGGGTCTACCTTATATGAGATTTGTCTATACACTATAATTTTGAAGGAAGACTCAATAATGACTAGAACATTTCTGTCCTAAAAAAACTAAAATGGGCCGGGCGTGGCGGCTCTTGCCACAGTAATGTCAGCACTGTGGGAGACTGGAGCTGGTAGATCACCTAAGGTCAGGAGTTCAAGACCAGCCTGGCCAACATGGAGAAACCTCGTCTCTACTAAAAATACAAAATTAGTGAGGCATGGTGGAGGCCCCTGTAATCCTAGCTACTTAGGAGGCTGAAGCAGGAGAATTGCTTGAACCTGGGAGGTGAAGTTTGCAGTGAGCCAAGATCACGCCACTGCACTCCAGCCTGGGAAACAGAGCGAGACTTCATCTCAAAAACAAACAAACAAACAACAACAACAACAACAACAACTAAAAACCCACTAAAATGTGCCCCCTAAGTGTTTGGAAATAGAGAACATTAAATGACAGAACATAACATACCTCTAGAGAGATATATGACATTTAGGGAAGAACTCTATTATAGATACTAATTTAACTCATTCAGCATTTATTAAAGGTTTGCTATCTATAAGAAATTCAGCAGTCGTGTAAGATTATAGCAAGCCTCCTCAGAGTTCATGCTGAAATATTAGAATATTTGAATATCTGCACAATTTAACACATAAAACAATATGACAGATTCTATGACAGAAATATAAATAAGTGAGGCAGTATTAAAAACTAAAAACAGCATATTTCTGTTTAGAAAATTGGGGAAAAACTCAGAAAGCTTTTGATTTAGACTGCAAGATGAATAAGATTACAATGGAAAGAGAGAGAAGTAATTTAGGTGGACATGACAATGTGAGCAAAGTCAAGAGATAGGATACCCATGGAATTTTCTGGGTAGAATAAAAACTTTAACTTGACTAGAAAAAGTGCATTAGGGAAAGGATAGGAATGCAAATAGGAAAATCATGCTCGGGCTATAGTACAGAGTTTTAACTGGCATGAAAAATAATTTATTATGTAAACAAAATAAGGAAGCATGAAAAGATTCTTGGCAGGATGGGACATAATCAGAAGTGCCTTTAGAATGTCGAGACACTGTGTGGGAGAGTTTGAATGAGGAAGCAGTGAAGCCAGGTACGAAGATGAGCTAGAAATGATGTCACCATTTATATGGAAATAGGAAACTTAAATGCCTGCGCACATCATCAGGGTTGGATAATATGGCCTGGAGAGTTTCTGTTCAGGATTGATAGTTTAAAAATTGGACAGTTCAGGAAGGAAGGCAACACAGAAAGAAGATTAAAACTATTATACAGACAGAATCATGAAATCCAGCTCCTAAGTAGGGATGCAATTTTTTTTTTCTCTTAAAATATTTAAAACTCCATCTCTATTGGTAATCCAGCATTACTTTTATTGAGGATGCAGATTCCAGGACTTTTTATAAACAGAGGAAGAATCAGTGCTCATATCTGAAGATAGGATTGATGACTTTCATTACAGTAATTCAGAGCAAGCCTCAAGGAACCAGGCATACACTCTCAAAGGCTGCAAGAACTCTCCCTCAGCTATTCCAGCACTTCATGCCATCGGCAGCTTCCAGCTACTCAATTTTGTTTGGTCAATAACTGAGAACAGCAGACAATCATTATTAGCAAATAAGTTGATGTCCAAAACTTGTATTTGCTCATCTTTTCAAATCACTTTTTTCCTAACTGTGCATTATTTAAGAGAAGCAACTGAGTCCCACTTGGACAAATTTCCGACATTATTTATCAAGAAGTTTTGGCTTTCAATACCACAGATGTATCCTGCACCATTTAAACAGTGCTTCAGAATACAAATGTATTATATCAAATGTTCCCCACTAAGTAAGCCTCAGGAGCTGCAACTCACCACGTGAAGCTGATGGCATCCTTCTTCCTCCCCAACTTGTGTTTTACGTGTTCTCCACCTAATTTCTGATTGGACAGCACAAACATCTAACAAATCCAATTCACGAATCTGGAAGCATTGCTGATTTCTCTTTATCCTTAAGTTACTGCATGCAATCAGGTAAGTCCTATAGATTTTATTTTTCTAAATTAAAAAAAAAAATCCCTCTTACACCATTTCCCATACATTTGCATTTCCATTACTTATTTCAGATTTTTATTTCTTATTAAGTAAATTATCTCCTGGAATTCAAAATTGTATCAACTTTACCTTATGTTTTCTCCTGACAAAATAATAATTAAAAAATATAAAATAAATTATGTTGCATCCTAGCAAATAATAACTTAAAATAATAATTTGTTTTTGATATAAGGTAAAGGGCAGCAATCAAATCGCATGTAGTCATTTTCTGCATATTTTTTTGGCTTCACTTATTATTTATACAGTTCCACCATTCTGATTTTACAAAAGTAATTTCAGTTCTTTAGTAAACTCTGCTCTTTCAGATCTATTCTTTTCACATATTATATACTATTTTCTGTATATAATTAAAACATATATACATAATAGCATTATCAGTATTAATAGTATTTATTGTTAGATAATTATAAATTCATATGTGTTTTCTATTTGGGTTGTTTATTTTTCTGTTAAGTTTTGAGAAGAACTTAATAGTTCTTTGTGAGATATGTGCTTTCATACTCCAAATATTGTCTTTTCATCCCATAACCACGGCAAAAGCTTTGAATTTTCGTGAAATTTAATTTGTCTTTTGTTTTTCTTTTATCTATTGTCTTTTTGGTGTCAGATCTAAGAATTATTTGCTTAGCTCTAGGTCCTGAATATTTTCTATGTTTCATTTTTTTCCTGAAAGCTTCCATAGTTTTATATTTTACATTTAAATTTATGATCCATTTTTAGTTAACTTTTAATGAGATGTGAGACTTTGATAACTTTGATAATAAATGTCTGATCATTCAATCAGTATTTGTTGAAAAGACCATCTTTCCTCAATTGAATTGCTTTTGCACTATGTCAAACATCTGTTTGGTACGTTTTTGTAGGTTTATTTCTAGTTCTCTGTTCTTTTCCATTGAAATACGTGTTTATCCCTTGATCGATACAACACTACCTTGATTGCTATAGATTATAATATATATTATATCATATATATTATAATAGATCTTAAAATTAGGTAGACTGATTCCTGCTACTTTATTGTTTTTTTAAATTGTTTTATATATGATAGTTCCTTTGATTTTCTATAAACATTTTAGAACTATTTAAGCTGATGTCCAAAATCATCTTGCTGGATTTTGATAAAATTACGTTAAACATGTATATCAGTTTTTAGGTAACTGACGTCTTTACTATGTGTTGGACTTTCACTCCATTAACATGATATATCTCCATTTATGCAGATCCTTTTTGCTTTCTCTTATCAGACGTGCGCTTGCAGCACGCAAGTCTTGTGGATGTTTTGTTAGAAATACACCTTAATTATTTTTCTCAGCAGTTACAAATGGCACTGTATTTTCAATTTTTGTCTTCATATGTTAGTTGCTATTATACAGAAGGGCAATTGGTTTGTGTATCTTTATCTTGCATGTTGGAAAGTTGCAGAACTCACTTATTAGTTTCAGTGTGTGTGTGTGTGTGTATGAATTGCTTGTGATTATCTACTCATGAAATCATGCCATTTGCAAACAAGTACAGTTTTATTTCTTCCATTTCAATCTGTATACATTTATTTTCATTGTTTTCCTTACTGCACCGGCTAAAACTTCCAGCACTATGTGCAATAAAAATGATGAGAGGGGACACCTTGGCCCTGTTTCCAATATTAGGGGAAAAACATTCCATCATTCATTATCAAGTATGAAACTTGCTGTATTGTGTGTGTGTGTGTGTGTGTGTGTGTGATGCACTTTTTCAAGATGAGAAAGTTGTCTTGTATTCCTTTCTCTTCCGAGAATTTTTATCATAAAACAGGTTCAATTTGTCAAAGGCTATTTTTGCATTGATTATATGATTATTTGAGTTACTTTTTTAGCCTATTAATGTGGTGGATTGCATTATTTGATTTTTGAATACACAACCAATCTTGAATGGCTGCAATAAACTCCAGTTTGTAATGATGTTTAATTTATTGCATATAATGGCAGTTTCTATTGGCTAATACTTTGTTAAGAATGTTTACATCTATATTTGTAAAATATATTTATCTCCTGTGTTCTTTTCTTCTTTTTTTGTACTACGTTTGTCTGGTTTTGGTTTCAGGGTAACGATAGTTTCACAACATGGATTGGAAATAATTAACTGGTATATTTTCTGGAAGAGATTGTATAGAATCAGTGCTATATTTCCTTTAAGTTCTTGATAGAATTCTCTAGTGAAATGATATTGCTGGCAGATTTATTTCTCAAATTTTTGAAAATTTAAAATTCAAAATTCTTAATAAGTATGAGATACTTATATGGCATGAGTTGTAGTTTTTTTGTATTAGTTCTTTTAACCTAAATTTTGAAATTTACATGTAGAGAATTACTTATAGTATTCTTTTTTTTTTTTTTTTTTTTTTTTTTTGACAGAGTTTCGTCTCTCTGTCGTCCAGGCTGGAGTGCAGTGGGGCCATCTCGGCTCACTGCAAGCTCCGCCTCCCAGGTTCATGCCATTCTCCTGCCTCAGCCTCCCAAGTAGCTGGGACTACAGGTGCCCGCCAACACGCCCGGCTAATTTTTTGTATTTTTTAATAGAGACGGAGTTTCACCGTGTTAGCCAGGATGGTCTCGATCTCCTGACCTCGTGATCCACCCGCCTCGGTCTCCCAAAGTGCTGGGATTACAGGCGTGAGCCACCGGGCCCAGCCCCACTTACAGTATTCTTTTATTTTCTCTTTGATGTCTGCAGTCTGTGTGACATGCCCTGTTTCATTTATGATGTTGGTAGTTTTTGTCTTCTCTCTATTTTTCTTTGTCAGTTTTGCTAAACATGTTTTAGTTTTATTGATTTTTTTTCAAAGAACTAGTGTTATTTTATTTTATCGTTTTCTTTTTTCGATTTTATTGATTTTTACTTTTATATTTATTCCTTCCTTCTTCTGTTTCCTTTGAGTTTATTTTGCTCTTCATTTTTATGTTATTGATGTAGGAATTTAGATTATTAATTTGAAATTTGTCTTCTTTTGTAGTATATGCATTTAGTGCTATAAAGTTCTCCCTCTGCACTGCTTTAGTACAATTTTTGACACCTTTTATTTTCATTTTCACTCAGTTCAATGTATTTTCTATTTCCCTTAAGGTTTTCTCAGTCTTGGATTATTTTGAAGTGTGTTGTTTACTTCCCAAGGGTTTGGCAATTTTTCTTTTTGTTATTGTTTTCTTTTTGTTATAGATTTATTCCACTGTAGTTAGAGAACATACTTAGTATAACTGCAATTACTTTAAGTTTGTTCATGAATATTTTATGACCTAGGATATGGTGTATCTTCTTATCTATTTTATGGACATTTTAAAAGAATGTTTGGTCTGCTGTTCTTGGGTGACATGTTTTATAAATGTCTAATAGATGCTTTGTTTTGTGGTGGTAAGTTCTTCTATATCCTTACTGATTTTATGTCTAATTTCATCAATTGTTGAGAGAAGAGGGTTGAATTCTCCATAGATTTGTCTGTCTCTCTTAATTAAATTTTTGTTTCACATATATTTCAGCTTTTTTGTTTGGCACATGCACATTTGGGATTGCTCTGTTTTCTTGGCCGATTTACCCTTTGGTCATACGTTTCTCTTTGCATCTGGTAATTTTTCTTCGTTCTGGAGTCTTTATTTGATATTAATATAGTCATCCTGCTTTCTTTTTATTAATATTTGTACGATATAAATTTTCCTTCCTTTTACTTTCAACCTTCAAATATTTGAATTCAGTTTCTTGTTGACATTTGGGTCATGTTTGTTGCTGTTTTTTTGTGTTGTTTTTTTTTTGTAAATTTTACTCTGCCATCTCTGTTTTTAATTAGTATATTTAGACTGCTTATATTTAATGTAATTATTGATATTTTAGGGTTTATATTTCCCATTTTATTTTTATTTTTTTTTTTACCTCTGTTTCTTATTTCTTTTTTTATACTCCTGCTTTCCTGTGGATTACTTGAATATATTTTTAAATTCCATTATAATTTATCTATAGTGTTTTATGTGTATTTCTTTGTAGGCTTTTTTTAGTAGTTGTTCTTTATATTACATTATAAATATATAACTTACTGCCATCTATTAGCATCTGATCATACCAGTTTCAGTGAAGTGAAAAACACTTACCTCCTTGCAGATTCTTTTGGTCGTTTTTATTTAAAAGATAACTATGTTAAATATTTCCTCTTTATATATTTAGTTATATAATCTTTGCTTCAACCATGAGGTATAATTTAGAAATCTCAAAAGAAGAAGAAACCTACTGTGTTTCCCCATAGTTATACTCACTCTGATCTTCTTTTCTTCCTGATCTTCCAAGATATTCTCTTTTATTGTTTTCTTTCTGTTTAGAGATGTTTCTTTAACTGTTCTCTTAGAATAAGTGTTTTGATTACAAATCTCAAAACTCTTAGGGTTTTTGTTTCTTTTTTTCTTTTTTTGTTTTCTTAGTTTTGTTTTAAACGTGAGGATTTCTTGATTTCCCCTTCATTCTTAAAGGATATTTTCATGATAGAACTCTGAATGGACTGCCCCCCCCGCCCACTTTTTTTTTTGCTATACTTGAACAATATTATGCCACTTATCCTGGAACTTCACAGATATTTGATGAAAAATCTACTCTCATTTTAATTCCCATTTTTCTATCATTGCCTCTAAGATTTTTTTAATCCAATAAAAAATATAAAGTTTTAGCAAAAACATGGTAAATTCCAGCAAGAAATAGAAGATACAAATTTGTTTATGTTAGGAGTTATATATTTATGGCATGATCATCCTGACTAGGGAAATCGCAAAACCTCCTTTAATATCCATCAGCCATCAAAATCATTTAATATATAAAACAAAATTATTTAAGATATAAAAGAGAATCACATGGATATTTTCAAACTATAAATATGATAACTGAAATAAAAAATGTAAAAGAGGGCTCAAAAGCAAAATGTGGGTGATAGTGAGAAGAAGCAAAGAACTTGAAAACATAAAAATTACCCAGTATGATCAACAGAGAGAAAATAAACTGGAAAAAAAATAACAGAACTTCAGGGACCATGGAGACTGTAACGAAGATCTAACATGGGTATTACCAGCATCCAGGAAAGAGAGAAGAAAATTGTGGGTCTGAAAAAAATGCTCAAAGAAATAATGGCTGAGTGACTAAAGTTTAAATAACAGATCGTCTGACTAATGTTGACTTAAACAATAATAACATTTCTTTCTCTTGCACAAAAATGTTGAGTTAAGCACTGTCAGTGCTGTGCATGTCTCAATTACGCTGGAGAGCCTGCTCAGCACCTTGGCAGTTCTCTGGGCTCTTGCTCTTTGGTTACAGGATGTCTGCTATGGTTTTAGTCATTATATCTTTACATCAGCATCTTGGACTTTCAGGAAAGACTGAACAGAAAAGGGGAAATTTCCATTTATCAGAGAGAAAACATTTTCTAAAGTAGCCTTTCATCAGATTTTAACTAACAACTCTTCTAGCGTGCAAGAAAGTGGTCAAACAATAATTTACTCATTCATTTTTAGTTTATCATTAGTATTTATTATTTACATTATTTATTATCATTATATAATTATTTATTATTATATATTATAATAGTATTATTTATTATTATTATTATTATTTTTAGTTTATTATGGAAGGTAACCAAAGAGACTGATTTAGATATGGGTTTGAATAGCAAACATGAATAAATTGCAATCCTAATGATGCTACACTTTTATATTTTCATTTAGCAATTTCTCTTCTTGAAGATAATATATTAAGATCTAGTGTGTGGGTTTTGGACAAATTCATGATGAATTTCTGAAACATAAGAACATATTTCTAACATTTGTGGAATGACCATGGGCCAGACGATGTTCAATCTAAGGGATTAAGATACAGTAGTTCACTTATCTTTGAGAAGAATGAGTTATCATTTTCATTTTTAGATAAGGTAATTGAGGCTAAGTGATGTTTATTAAGGTATCAAATGTTGGAGACTACATTAATGGGGAAGTCATATGCTAGACAGATCCAGTTTCAAAGGCACTTTTATTCTGTATCATTCATTTTGCCCCTGGAGGCCAGCACAGCACCTGCAGCATAGTAAGCCTTGATACAATTAGGCAATCAGCAGAAATGGAAAAAAAAGTCAGGCATGAGTTTGAGGGAAGGTCAAAGAGCAGAATGAATGCAGAAACACTTACTTTTGCTTATTATATTCTATTATCCTGTTTGCTGCTTCAGTTCCTGTCACTGCAATCCTGTCATTCCTACATTATATATTCTAAGATAATTTTATCATGTGGCTCAGCCAATTCAAAATGGTCCTCACATTTAAAAAATCGCCTTTTAGTCCATACAGTTAATAAGTGCAAGGATAATTTAAAGATTATTCTTGGCTGGTGGATTTTAAGCTAGAGATAAGGGATGAGTGTGGTTTCAGATTATTATTTTTATTTTTAGAGTGTTTTCAGTCTCAATCCAATCCTAACTTCTAACCCAACTGCTTTTCTACAAAACCTGAGTGGTTTTAGTTTTCAATTTGGATGACAGTCAGTCAACTGGCTCTGGTTTTAAAGCCCTGTCAAACCTCAATCTAATAATAGATCATCACAAGGGGAGTGGAATCCCTTTATTTTCTATATTAGAATTTTTATTAGCAGTCAATGTCTTTTAAATTAATAAAATAATGAGTCACTTTATATTTAATTTTAATGTTTATATTAGAAGTTGTATATTTATAGCATGACTATCCTGAGTATGGAAATCAGAAAATCTCCTTTAATAACCATCAACCATGAAAATCATTTAAGAATAACTTTTTTCCATTTATTTTGAAAAAAGTCTGACTTTACAGCAAAACATAATTTTCTCTCCCTTGTGACAACTGAGCCTCAGTGTCATTCCATTTGACTTGTGCATACACTTTCCAAGGATTCGGAGATGCCAAGAAGGACCTCTATCTCAATGTATAATGTTTTAATGACTTCATTTGGAGGCTCAGACACTTCTGAATTGACAAAGACAGAACAAGTGTCTTTCCCCTTCAGTACCTCATTGAACTAGTAGCTCTGTGTTTTATTCTCTCCTTACCTTTTAAAACATTTGATTTTAGCTAAGATCAGATTTCTTTACCAGGAAACCTTTATAAGAGCTCCCTTTCTGTTACGTGCAAATGTGTTAATGTTTATTCATTACATGGAAATGTGCCTATGGTTTTCCTTTAGCACTTCTTAGGCTGTGGCACATCACCTCAGCAAACCAAAAATTAAACGCTAAGCCCCCCAGCCAACTGAACAGAGCCCTCCTGTCAGCCAAGGGCATTCCAAAGGAAACCTAAGAAACTAGTTCAGGCCGTGATGGGAAGTGAGAGTTGGACATGCCTCATTATACCCTCCTCCCTCTGAAATTCAAGCACAACTGACCAGCATTAACACTAAACCAGAAATATTAAGACTGACAAAACGGACTCTCTGTAGCAATAAGATGCCAAATTCCAACCTGACTCTAGTATAGAATCATGACAGCAGGCCGTGAAAGAAGTCGAAGTATTTTACCCCAAAATATATTTCTTTCATATATTTTGAAATGGTCTTGCAAAGCTGCTTCTTGTGGGGGACATTTACATTCTATAGAGAATTCTTTTCTATTTCCAGGTCTTTTCCTGATCCAGGAGAGAATTAACTAAAAGTCTTGCACCTGTAGGGTCTGATATGAGACATTTATTATCTATTCTCTCCGAAGCCTGCTACCTGGAGGCTTCATCTACATAACAAAAGCCTTGGCTTCCACAACCCTTCCAATCTTAACTACAAACATTTCTTTCTGCTGACTTCAACTCTTCAGGGAGAGCTTAACCCTTTCAACCAATTACGAGTCAGAAAATCATTAAATCTACCTATGACCTGGGAGCCTTCTGCAAGTTGTCCTGCCTTTCTGTTCCAAATCAACATAAACCTTACATGTGTTGACTGATGTCTTCCTGTAACCTCTGTCCCTCTAAGCTGTAACCCAACCACCTTGGGCACATGTTCTTGGGACCTCTTGAGACTATGCCTTGGACCTTGGTCACTCATGTTTAGCTGAAGATAAGCCTCCTTAATATTTTAAAGTTTGACTCTGTTCAACAGCTCCATTCCTCAGAGCATATATTGTCCTGAGTTGAAGCTATTCCCTAATTAATGGGAAACTTCCTCATTTGCTCTTTTTCTCCCTGCCCCCAATTCCCTTCCCCTTCATGGAGTTAGTGCTTCTTTTGAATACCACACTTATCTAGAGATATGCATTCATTCTCTTGAAAGTTTTTCTTCTTCATTCCTTTTCTATCATTCTTCCCAGTTCCCCATTTCTTCCTTTTAGGGTCTTCTTTCCTATTCATTTCTTCTATTAGTAAATGAAACTGTGAATCAAAAGTATCTGAGACAAATCTCAAATCAATTTGGAAAGTTATTTTGCCAAATTAAGGATGCATGCTCAGGAGGCAGGTCTTGCCCTTCTCAAAGGATAATTTTGAGGGCTTCAATATTTAAAGAGGAAAGGATGGATATTGCAGAAAGAGAAAGAAATGTTTAAAAAGTACAGATAGATAAGAAACAAAGGGTTGCATTCTTTTGCGTCTTTGGTCAACCTTTCACCAAATACACAATTTACATGTTGGGGGAAGAGTCACCAGAGAAATGGTCATTAATGCCTTTGTTCTGACTCAGTGGATCTCCATTTTTACATCAGAGGAAGCAATCAGGTATGCATTTGTCTAGGTGAGCAGACGGATGACTTAGAGTTTTGTCTTTTTCTTGCACCTGTGAAGAGAAGCTAGCAATTTACATTGTCAGGGTAAAATTCAACACAACTATTTTAGGGTAAAGATCTTGGGGCCCACAAGGAATTTCCTCATAGCCAATTTGTGAGGGAGGTATGTAGCATTTTTATCTTTGTAGCAATCTTATTTAGGAATAAAATAGGAGGCCAGTTTTCCTGACACAGTTCCCAGCTTGCCTTTTCCCTTTGGCATAGTGATTTTGGGGTCCCAAGATTTATTTTCCTTTCACACAACCAAGCAGAACTAAACCTTGTTAATTGGAAGAAAACAAAAAAACAAAACAAAACGAACAAACAAAAAAACCCTAATGATAAACTGTTACCGTGTGAAAAAACAAAGCTAAAACTAATGGAAGTTAATTATAATTCATTACAAAACCAACATTATAAATGTTCAAAAATAACTGTAATGCAAGCAAGATCTACTTGAATTTAAATAGCATGTCACTGCATTTAATGAGAAAAATAGATGTTGATGCTTAAAAGAAGTGTAGTAGAATTTTAGTTTTAGGACTGCTAGATCTTTGAAATACTCTCTTGAATATTATCAGTAATTTATCAAGAAATAAAGCATTTTGTGACAAAATTGGATTTTAGCCTGTGACATTAGATATTGGTTAAACTTTTAGTTCACTATGACACTTTAAAACTTTAAACTTTGAACAATTCATTTAATTTCAGAATCCTAATCATAAAAATATGAGATCTTGAGAAATATCTTCCTTATCATTTTTTAAACCACTAGATATTAAGCCTTTTACAATTTTAAAGCTATACTCCAAAACAATAACACTATTTCATTGCAAAGATATATATGTGATTATATATATAACATATATCTCTATATCATATAAATATGTTGAACAATATGGGATCTTTTTGTCTAAATTTAGAAAACATTTATGTTTGCATCAATGCACTTTGAAAAAAGACCATTGGAAACACACATTTTAATAAAAACCAAATGACAAATTTATAGTTTATTACAAAATATTTTACAGATTTTGAAACATTCACTATGATTCTAAATGGTTGAAATAATAGCAATGAGTTTTCCTACTGGGCTAGTTACTGGCTGACTCTTCAAAAACATTTAGCCTGAGTGGCTTTGACTATTCTTCAAAAGTGTTTGTGCAGCTCCACGTCTGAATCAGTTCATTTTGGCCACAGGCAGACGGTAGGTTTCAGATTGAAATGTAACACCAATATGATGACACAAATTAATCTAACAGAAAAATTAAAAACAATATAAGCAAGCAGAATATGGTTGATTAAAGAATGACGATTTAGTCTCACTCTCTTGACTCATATGTTTGCATATTAAACATCCTAAACCCAGGTACTGGGAGACTTTTTTTTTTAAAATTTTCATTAGACAATCTGTTTCTAGTAATACACATTCAAAATGATTGTTCATTGCTTTATTTATTTGCCCAGTTTTGTGTTTATATATGGCGCAGTCTGTGCCATATGTATAGACAAATTGTGCCATATATACCTAACATAGCTTGTGGAATCGATACCAAAGTACAGGAAGGGTTGGGAATCCATCCTTCCAAGGATATCTAGCTGTTGTACACAGAAACCGTCTGCACAGATGAACTGGAGTGATTACATTTTATTTATATGCCCCATTTTTCAAATGATTTGTATAATTTATCTTAAAAAATGGTTCTAGAAGACTTTAAAAGATCACATTTTTATTTTCAAATCTTCCACATTTTTTTCTTAAGTGAGAAGCTTTCATCTTTCAACTGATGAACACAAGTTTAATATAAATTAATGACAACGACATCAGAATTCAATTTGGTTCAGATAAGTGACTCCTGTAAAATACTTATTGCTTGAATTTAATGTATAAACAAGTCCTATTTCCTACAGGATAAACAAGTGTTCATTTTTATATATTAGTAGAGTGACTCTTAATAATACCATCTATTGCTTTCAAAAAATATATGCGATGGCACATAAAAGGGGCCCTGTCTACGTGATTTGGAAACTGATCCTCAAGTCTATTCTTTGTCATCTCTTCTGAAAAGTATGGTAATGTGCCTCTATTTAGATTTTTTCAGTGAAAGTTTTGCTTATTATTAATTTCAAGTGTGAACTATAAGGAAAAGACTCAAGGTACATCATTTAAAAATTTTAGGATGCAAGAATACAGAAAAAACACACAGCATTTGGTGTCATATTACCAAGATGTAAATCCTTATTTTACAGTTTCCTAGAGGCATAGCCTGGTGCTGTTTAACTAACCTTTTAAAATCTCAGTTTCTCACAGGTAAATTATTTATATGGAAGTAACCAACAAGGAGTCATAACACTACAAATGTGACATGTTAGATTAAAAGTTTCATAAACATTTTACAATAGCATCAAAAGCTAGAAATTTATCCCAATGTAGGCGTAATTCAGGCCCAGAAAGACAACATTGTTCATCAAGCCACCTTGCTTAAGATCTAGGACTCTCCAGATTACTGACGGGCAAAAACAAAGTTTAAAGTCAGGCCAGAAACTACGGAACAGGAATTCTCAGTCTTGTTGAGAACCAGCTAATTATTTCATTCCATTAGTTAGTTACGGATTACTTATCATATATTTAGAATATACTTTAATTATAGGGAAAAAAGAAGCATGACGATTTCAACAAGCGAAATAGCCAGATAATGCTCAAATGATCCATCCACAAAATACTCAAGGAATAATATAGATCTCATAAAATAAATGTAACAAATATTAGATTTTTTGGCCTTCTTTAATTTTGTTTTCCTATAATACAATGTTATGTAATTACTCAGATAGTTTTAAAGATGCCCAGGAGCATAATAGGAGATGAACATGGAATCTTGCACAGAGTCATAAGAAAAATATACAACAATTAGGAAGCATATCAATATTAAGTTGATTTTCAAATTTTCAATATGTTCTCCATAGGCTTTCTCATTGTGTTCTCACAATAACTCTGAGCCTTATGGAACAAGCTTTTATGATCCATGCTGGCAGCTGAGCAAAGTGGACCCATGAACACACAGTCGAGGTAGAGCTGGAGAAGGAAGCCCTTGTCTCCTGACTGCAGTCTTACTTAAAACATCAAGAAGGATGGACTCCTAGTTGGTCTACCTTTATGGCTATTGCTCTTGCACTTATAAATTATTTAGTACAAGTGGGTACATGCCAAGCTTTCTTATATTGATTTCCTCAGCAATATCGTTTCCTCTTACCAGGTCTCTATTCCTTTACTGAGCATTTATGACACATTGTAATGTCATCTTCCAAGGGCCAAGTGGCTATTTCTGGAAGTAGCAATGATCAATATTTCAGAATCATAATTGGGACAGAGGAGACACAAAAGGGACTATTTCCCAGTGTATCTCTTTTGATGTCAATGAATTCCTGAAAGAGTTGAAGCTGAGGGTAATATTCTTTTTGAAATTTAGATGAGCAGGATTTTAATGTACTAAAGAAGGAATGAGGATTTCTGGTGTGGGGATAGGATTTATTGTTGCTTTTTTTCCTCTCCTTCATTGTCCTCAGCTGCTGGTTGTTTCTTTATTTCACACGTTCATGTATTTTGCTTTAAAAAATATTGTTTATTTGTTTAAAAAACAACCATTTTATTGGCATAAGAAAAACTTGAACCATAGATGATGTAAGAATCTTTAATTTTTCATCAGTGTTAGCTGTTCCTCTTTATGTAATATTTGTATCTCATGTCTTGCTAACCAATTTTATAAGTTTAGTGATTTCTCATTGTAAACCTACCTCGTGTATTATGTATTGATATTTTGTACAAAATTTGCTTTGGAGAAATCTCACAATTTTTCTGAGCTTCATTTTCTTATTTTTTTGACTAAAATTTTTTTTTGTTTTGAAATGATTGTAGATTCACATGCGATTTTAAGAATTCATGCCGGCCAGGCATGGTAGCTCATGCCTATAAATCCTAGCACTTTGGGAGGCCAAGGTGGGCAGATCACTTGAGGTCAAGAGTTCAAGACAAACCTGGCCAACATGGTGAAACCCCATATCTACTAAAAATACAAAAATTACCTGGTGTGGGTGCCTGAAATCCCAGCTACTCGGGAGGCTGAGACATGAGACTTCCTTGAATCTGGGAGATGGAGGTTGCAGTGAGCCGAGATTGTGCCACTGCACTCCAGCCTGGGTGATGGAGTGAGACTCTGTCTCAAAAAAAAAAGAGAAAAAAACAAGTAATACACAAAGATCCTGTGTATCTTTTTAAAATTTTACCCGAAAGTTACTATTTCACAAAAGTATAGTACATTATCACAACCAGAATATTGATATCAATACAGTCAAGACACAGAAGTCCATCCACACACACATTCTTCATGCTGCCCTTCAGAGCCACACCTACTTGTCCCCTCCCATTACCAGCCCCCTTGAGAACTCCTGGACACCACCACCTTTTTTTTCCATTTCTATAATTTTGTTAATTCTAGGAGGTTATAGAAATGGAAATGGAATCATACAGCATCCATTAACTTTGAGGCTAGATTTTTATTCACTCACCATAATTCTTTTGAATATTGAACCACTTTGCTCTGCTACAAATCCTTCTTTTTGGTTGCTGGGTACCATCCCATGATAGCAATGTGCCACAGTGTATTTAGCCACCTACTTGTTGAAAGACATCCCGTTTGTTTTCAGATTTTTGTTATTATGAATAAAGCTATATAAACAATTGTTTACAGGTTTTCTTTTCTTCTCTTTTTTTCTTTCTTTCTTTCTTTTTTTTTTTTTTTGTGGAGATGTTAAGTCTTTATTTCTTCAGGATAAATGCCCAGGAGTGTAATATCTGGGCAATAATGACAATGATAATTGCATTTATGGTGTTTTTAAGAAAATGCCACACCATTTTTAAATTATGGAGTCTATTTTCTTAATAGGTAAAGGTGTATTCAGATCATCTATTTTATCTTAGTTGACTTTTGGTAGTTTGAGTTTGCAAAGCATTACCTTCTAGTATAATTTTTATTCTCTCTCTTGCATTAACTGCATCTCATTTAATGTCACATGTTGTATTCTCATTTTCAGTTAGATTGATGTATTTTTTAAAACTTCCTTTGAGGCTTAGTTTTATGATCTGAATATGTGTGTCCCCCTAAAATTTATATTGAAGTCCTGGCCCCCAATGTGATGGTGTTAGGAGGTAGGACCTCGGGAGGTGATGAGGCCATGCGTGTGGAGCCCTCATGAATGGGATTGAGGACCTTAGGAGAAGAGATGTGAGAAAGATGATCTCTCTTTACACCTGTGAGGTAACAAGGAGAAGAAGGCCATCTGTAAGCCAAGAAGAGAGCCCAAACTAGGAACCCCACCATTCTGGCACCCCGATCTTCAACTTTCCAGCCTCCAGAACTGTAAAAAAAAAAAAAGTCTGTTGTTTAAATCACATGGTCTGTGGTACCTTAATAGCAGCCTGAGCTCACTAGAACACTTCCTAGTTTACCAATGGATTATTTAGATGTGTTTTTTCATTTCCAAGGTTTTGAAGATTTTTTTTTTATCTTTCTGTTATTGATTTCTACGGTGGCCTACACCTGTAATCCCAGTACTTTGGGAAGCTGAGGTGGGTGGACCACCCGCGGTCAGGAGTTTGAGACCAGCCTGGCCAATTTTGTGAAACACCGTCTCTACTAAAAATACAAAAATTAGCTGGGCATGGTGGCACATGCCTGTAGTCCCAGCTGAGAATCACTTGAACCTGAGAGACAGAGGTTGCAGTAAGCTGAGATCGCGCCATTGCACTCCAGCCTGGGCAATAAGAACAAACTTCTGTCTCAAAAAATATATATATATAAATTAATTAGTTAATTAATTAAACTGTTACTGATTTCTAGTTGATTATGAATAGAAAAATATTCTGGACAATTTCAAGTTGTTTACTTTTTTTGAGGTTTGTTTACAGGCCAGATTATAATCTTTCTTGGCAAATGTTTCATGGTGTTTGAAAAAATATCTGTTTTCTGTTATTGGGTGGGGACATTCTATAGTTGTTAGTCTGAGTATGGGAGTTGATTATGTCATCATCATTCTACATTCTTGTTGATGTTATCTTCATTGCTAGGACTGGTGTGTTGAATCCTCAATCTAATTAAGAATCTCATTGTGGATTCTTCCACTTCTCCTATTAACTCTATCAGTTTTTGCATCATGTCTTTTGAAACTATTTTATTTGGTGCATTCATATTTAGAATCTTTTTCTTATGGCTTCACACTTTCATCATTCTTGTGTCTACTAATTTTCCTTTCTCTGAAATCTACTTTATCTAATATTAGCATAGCCGTTTTTGCTTTTTTGATTAATGTTTGCACTGTGTATCCTTTACCTCCTTTATATTCAAACTATCCATGTTGTTGTACTTGATATTAATTTTTTATAAGCAGTGCAAAGTTTGTTTCTTAAAAAAAAAATCATGCTATCAATCTCTGTCATTTTGGTTAGCATATTTAGGTTATTTAAACAGAAAGTAATTATTGATATATTTGAGGTAAGCCTGCCATTTTATTCCCATATTATAATGATGATTTATTTATTTATTTGCTTGTTTCCTATTTTTCTCTTTTCACCCTTAAATTCCCATGGATAATTAGAACATTTTTAGTATTCCACCTTGATTTATTTATGGTATTTTTAGCGTATCACTTTGTATAATTTTCTTAGAGTAGGTATTATAATTTAACCCAGTAAACCTCAATTAATATCATTGATAGGTTCTTAGAAACTGTGACTTTAAATGAAATGATGCATAATGAAATCAATTTTACCACAGGCTAATTGATATAAATAAAAATTAAGTTCTTATGGCACATTTCTGGCCACAAAAACATCACCAAATTTAGCATCTAAGTAAAGATCCAAAACCCTTCTCATATTGAAATAAAGATGAGCTATACATACACTTTCGGAGGCCAAGGTGGGCGGATCACGAAGTTGGGAGATGGAGACCATCTTGGCTAACATGGTGAAACCCCGTCTCTACTAAAAAAAAAATACAAAAAATTAGCCGGGCGTGGTGGCGGGCGCCTGTAGTCCCAGCTACTCAGGAGTCTGAGGCAGGAGAATGGTGTGAACCTGGGAGGTGGAGCTTGCAGTGAGCCGAGATGGCGCCACTGGACTCCAGCCTGGGCAACAGTGCGAGACTTCGGAAAGAAAGAAAAAGAGAGAGAGAGAGAGAGAGGAGGAAGGGTAATAACGACAAGTAAGATAATTATTTAACCAACTTTTAGTGACTCACTGAGTAATTGTGATTGTCGAGGTGGTGGGTTAAATCAAGGAATAAGGTTTTGTAAAGGAAAAATTGTAAGGAACACCTCCTATTACCAAAAAAATTAATTAAATAAATAAATAACAAATATGTCAAGCTCACTGTTTTTGTACTGCTTGTTTATTGGTGTGCATTTATATAAATATAGTACACTTTACACATTTTTATTTTACAATCACTTGTTTTCACTCATTAATGCATTTATTTTTCAACCCATTTATTCCAATTCAGGGTGGCAGGTGGCTGGAACCTATCCCAGCAGTTCAAGATGCAAGGAATAAACCAATTCAGGAAAGGACATCATCCTTGCAGGCAGGGCACACTCCCACCCACACTCACTCCCAGTGGGACCATTTAGACATACTTATCCACCTAACGTGCAAGTCTTTGGGATGTCAGAGGAAACTAGAGTGCTGGGAAGATTGTCCAAATTCCACACAGACAGTGGTCTCAGCTGGAATCAATTTTTCTTTTCTCATCAACATTATAGGGAAACAACATTAAACAAAAACGTTAGTGGAGGACCTTTTCGACAGATAGTCCCCAACTTATGACTTGCATTTTTCAACTTTACAGTGGTGCAAAAACATTCTATCTTTTGCTTTCACTATAGTATTCAATTAATTACATGAGATATTCAACACTTTATTACAAAATAGGCTTTTTTTGGGATGATTTTGCCTAACTGTGGGCTAATGTTAAGAGTTCTGAGCACATTTAAGGTAGGCTAAGCTAAGCTATGACGTATGGTATGTTACCTGTATTTAATACAGTTCGATTCATGATATTGTCAACTTATAGCAGGTTCATCAGGCGGTAACCCCATTGTAAGTAGAGAAGCACCTGTAGGTATCTCATCATAATCTACTGGTATCATCCAGGGAAGTGCAGAAAACTTATTTCCATTTCGGACCCATTACTCTCCCCACTTTTTAATGGAATCATCTTGAGATTAAAGTAATTAGTTAGAAGAGGTCACCCATTATATATTTTTTAATTTTTATCTCTTTCCATGTTCTTACCACCAGGCTTTATGGAAATAACAGTGGAAGGTTAGTCATAAAGATGAGGGCGTCACACGTGTCAGTATAGAAGGCCATCTCAACAGGCTTTGTGTAAGCGACAAGGCTGTTTACTCACTTGGGTGCAAGTGGGCTGAGTCCGAAAAGAGAGTCAGTGAAGGGAGATAGGAGAGGGGCAGCTTTATAGGGCTTGGGTAGGCAGTGGAAAGTTACGGTTAAAGGTGGTTATTTGTTGTCAGCAGGGGAGGGGGTCACAAGGTGCACGGTGGAGGGATCACGAGATTCATTGTCCAGGAGAAGAATGTCACAGGGCCGAATGATCAGTTAGGGTAGGGCAGGAACAAGTCATAGTGGTGGAATGTCATAAAGTTGGTTAATCAATTAAGGCAGGAACTGGCTGTTTCACTTCTCTTGTGGTTTTTCAGCTGCTCCAGACTTCTTGGCTCCTGCAGGCCATCTGTATATGTGCAGGTCACAGGGGTTGCAACGGCTGAGCTTCGGCTCAGAGGCCTGACAGAGGGTGTGTTTTTTCTATTGGTATCTGGCTGAAATGAAGTGGTATCTTAGCCCATTTGGACCACTATAACAAAATACTGGGTAATTTAGAAACAATAGAAATTTATCGCTCACCATTTGAGACTGGAAGGTCCAAGATCAAGACACCAGCAGATTTGGTGCCTGGTGAGGGTGGACAGGGCAGATTTCTCTTCCACATAGATAGTGGCTGCCGTGCGTCCTCATGTGGCAGAAACAGCAAGAGGCTCGTTCAAGCCCTTTTATAAAGGCTCTAATTGCATTCATGATGGCGGGTCTCTCATGACCTAATCACCTCCAAAAGGCCCAACCTCTGTGTCGGGGGTGAGGTTTCAACCTGTGAATTTGAGGAGACACTGACATTCAGATCCCAGCAGGAAGGTACTGCCAATAGGCTTTTCCTCTTGGCCACTGGGAACAGGCTTTTCTTGGAGCTTTTTTTTCTGTGTGCCTGTTGGTGGTTAAATGTTGCAGACTTCTGCAGCATTCTGTCTGGAGCATGTGGGAAGCCCATTGGTTGTGTATGGCTTCACTCATTTTATCTTCTAGGTCACTGGTGCTGTCAGCAGGACCTATGATCTAGGCCAGTGTGTGGCATGTTTGTCACTGGTCCATGATGAAATAAGGACAGAAATGTAATTCACGTTATGACATTGTAATAAAAATTTGAAATAATAATTTTATTTCCAGTGTGTCTTTTATATTAACATTATCTCCTTCCTTCCTTCCTTCCTTCTTTCTTTCCCTTTCTTTTTCTTTCTTTCTTTCTTTCTTTCTTTCTTTCTCTCCTTCTTTCTTTCTTTCTCTCTTTCTTTCTTTCTTTTTTTATTGATGGAGTCTCACTCTGTTGCCCAGGCTGGGGTGCAGTGGCACAATCTCAGCTCACTGCAACCTCCACCTCCTGGATTCAAGCAATTCTCCTGCCTCGGCTTCCTGAGTAGCTGGGATTACAGGTACCTGCCACCATGCCTGGCTAATTTTTGTATTTTTAATAGAGAGGGGGCTTCACCATGTTGGCCAGGCTGGACTTGAACTCCTGACCTCAAGTGATCTGCCTACCTTGGCCTCCCAAAGTGCTGGGATTACAGGCGTGAGTGACCACGCCCAGCCAACAATAACATTTTCTAATTATTTTTGCTGTATTTGCCAATTGTAAGTCTGTAATTGTTTGTGGGTAGGGGACTGCTTTACTGTGGATAATTTGAGAAGCACTCTAATAGGTGTCTCTGACTCTGAAAAATGTTATGTTAAAATATTTTAATAACATCGCATTTATATTCCCCTTTCATTTTTGAACAATATAATTTGTTTCATACCTTTAGCTATTATGTTCTTTGTTGCATTCATTTTTATGAGCGTTAAATAACCATCACAAATATGCTCCTTAATTTATTATATGGTGTTCTGTTTACCTTTTGTACTTTTAACCTAATTTCCATCTTGTCTAAAAATAATATTGCTTTTCCTGTTTTCTCTTGTCTGGTATTGATTTCTCCATCCCTTTATTTCTAACATTTTAAGAAAAAAAAAAAAAACCCATGCATGCATACACTTACTTTAGAAAGTGCAGCTACTGCCCATTAACTGAATTTGTAAAAATAGTGCAGAAATGTTGTTTATTCTAACATAACAGTTTTAATCTCTTAAAAGGATTTAACTCAATGATACTTAAACAATTGCTATATTTGGATTTATTCTTTTTGTTTTATTTTATGTTAATAATTCATCGTATTTCATTATTTCTTTTTTTTTTTTTTCCTGATTTTGCTGATCTAACTTTTCTGGTTTTGCTGTTGATTCACTTTTCTTTTTTCTTTGTTTACTTGAAAATTCGATTAAACTTTTCCATTTCTTTAATAGCTGTCTTCCCTGTACCTGAATCAGACAAAAACCTCTCCACCATTATAGGACTGCTCAACAGAAGCTCTTTTCTCACTAACGTTCTCTGTGCTTTGTCTCGCAACCTCCTCACCTCAACCCTAACAAATGAGGCCTTTAGAATATGCTGAAGCCATTGTCTCACCATAATCACCCCCTTCTACCTTACATATGGGTAGCATTATTGCCTTTGATGTCTCTTTCCCCATGATGTGTTGTCTTGCAACAGTCTAATTTGGAGGAAGTTACTTTGAAACATATGTGTATGTGTGATTGTTTGCAATTTCTAAAAATTACTCAGTTCTAGTCACCTCATCATTCATTATTTATTAATTTATTTAATAAATATGTAGTATTTAGTACACACACACACACACACACACACAAGGTTCACTGCACTCTAATAATTTATTCCAATGAGATCTTATTTCTTGATCTCTATGTTTTGCTATATTTGCATTTGTTTAAAATTTTCCAAACAGGTTACCTGGGTTTTGCAGTCTCTGCTTATATAGTCAGAAAGAGCTTTATTTAATCCTTAAAGGGAAGTATCTTGGCTGAAAAGAGAATTCCTGAATGACAGTCTTATTTTAGTCTTTAGCCCTTCTTCCATGGTCTTCTACTTGCAAGGAAGAGATAAAATATCCAATGATGAACTGATTATTATTATTATGCTCAATTCCAGACTTTTCTTCTTCAAAAGAGATGGTTTTCTATTATTTGTTCACTATTACCAATAAAATAATTATCAGTTCTTTTCTTCTCTTGAATATCTCTACTGCATGTATTGATTTTCCTGGATATATTGCCCAAAAATCTGTAAATTTTCCAAAATAAATTACATCTTCTTGTATGTTTGCTCTTTGTTTCAGCCTCTTCCTTTGATGTTCTAGGCCAACATGTTACATCTCGAAAGGGAGTGGCCTTCTCTCCAACTTACTCATCCACTTTTCAGTTCCAGCACTTCTTCTCCGTATGATTCTTCAATGTCCTTAAGCTTTTTTCTTATTATAAATTTGTTGTTTTTCAAGTTTTCGTCTCTTCTACAGGAACTCCATTTCATAACGAACATGTTCTGAATTTTTTAAAAATTTATTATTCTCTATAGATTCTAGGTAATCTTAGTTGGGTAGTTAGTTATTTTTATCAGTGTTATTTTTGGGTGAAATTTTTGGGGCTCAGGTACAACTGCTAGGTATCATGACTGGGAGTGGTCATGATCCCCACACTGCACACCAGCCTGAAGCTGCTTGGTTCAGGAGATGCAGATGAGAAGATATGGAGTTTAAAGTGGAGAATGCTAAGACCCTTAGGCTACAATCTTCCCCAAATCTCTTATCTGAATATGTGCTATTTTCCTTTAAATGCACATCCATTTTTAAAACTGTAATTTCCTGTACAATCAGTATATATAGTAACTTATATACTTA
This sequence comes from Pongo pygmaeus, assembly GCF_028885625.2. NCBI lineage: Eukaryota > Metazoa > Chordata > Mammalia > Primates > Hominidae > Pongo > Pongo pygmaeus. Next base: position 5,299,819 of record NC_072380.2, read on the forward strand.
CAATCTAAGATGTGCAAACCCTTAAAATATACTCTGGAGACAATACAATTTTGAACACATTTTGCCATTATTCTCCTGAATCTTCAGGTTTATGGGAGCTATAAGTAAGAAAGCAACTGAAAGGATGCAATGTCATATGTGTGATGACAGCAATATGTGTGTTGCCACAGAAGGACATTGCAAAGGAAGTCCACCTTCCTACAAGGGAGTAGATCAGCACTTTCAAAGGACACCACAGCTGAGCTGAGACCTGAGGCACGGGGAGCAGCTCATTCAAAGCTCGAAGCCAGAGAGCATCTGGTATCCCAGGGAAGTTAAAAAATAGGTCTCCATAGCTCGAAAAGAAGGCACATGGCTAGTGCGGTGGCTCACACCTGTAATCCCAGCACTTTGGGAGGCCAAGGCCGGCAGATCACTTGCTGTCAGGAGTTGAAGACCAGCCTGACTAACATGGAGAAATGCTGTCTCCATTAAAAATACAAAAATTAGCCAGGTGTGGTGGTGCCTGTAATACCAGCTACTAGGGAGGATGAGGCATGAGAATCACTTGAACCCTGGAGGCGTAGGTTGCAGTGAACAGAGATCGCGCCACTGCACTCCAGCCTGGGCAACAGATCAAGACTCTGTTTCAAAAATAAATAAATAAAAATAAAACGAGGCTATTAGCATGGAACCTAATTTAATCTGACTGGTTTCTATAAAAAGAGGAAGTCTGGGCACTTAAAGAGACACAAGAGATGTGCATGCACAGAGGAAAGACCATAAGAATAGAGAGAAGGTGGTCGTCTGCAAGCCTAGGAGAGAGGCCTCAGGAGAGACAGCCCTTCTAGCACCATGATCTTGGACGTTCTACCTCCAGAACTGTGGGAAATAAATTTCTGTTATTTAAACCAGTCGGTGTGTGGTATTTTGTTACAGTAGCCTTAGCAAACTTATAAACGAATAAAATATTTTGATCAAACACATTCAAAATTGCAAGCAAGTAGACTACTTAGGAGGCTGTTACAGCTGTCAATCAAACAAAAAATGAGGATTGCTCTATTTGAGTAGTGATTATCGGTGAGTATCACGTGTAGATTTGTGAGCAATTAGGTTTGGAGGTTATAGAGTTGAATTTTGAGTCTATGAAAAGAGAAAGAAATGAAATCGAGTTGATATCCAAGTTTATGGGGGTGGCAATTGTTGGAGTAAAGAAAACGAAAGATAGTTTGGAGGGTTTCCACTGAGATAATGAGTTCTGTTTCATCTTTGTGGAATACTGAGTTCTTATGAATCACACAAGAAGAGATGTCCAGAGTTCATTTGTCACTCAAGTTTTATAAGGGGATCCAGACTTGGATGTATCGACAAAGATGATGGTCATTAGGGACATGAGATGATTTTTGAGGGAAAAATGTACAGTGAAAAGGAGTAAGGCCCCAAGACAGAATAATAATTTTTTAAAAAGCAGTATTTAAGATACAGGGAGAGGACAGAAAACCCACTAGCAGGAGTGTAAAGGAGAAATCAGACAGGGGAATTAAATAAAGTAGAATGTAGAATGATGCATTTCAAAGAGAAAATATTTTAAGAATATACAGGTGCTACAGACAGGTTAGGTTTTTAAGAGTACAATCGACCATTAGATTTAACAGCATTGTGGAACCCACACGTGAGTTTGCTGACGGTTGTGACAATGGAGAGACAAGGGCAAGAGGCAGAAGAGGGGAAAGCAGATGGCATTGGATCTGGACACGGTAGTGAGCTACAGGAGGCAAGAGAGGCTTCAGAGGGGAATGTAGATCTGATGCCTCTGAAGAGAGAGGGAGGGAAGAAGGTCAGTTTGAGTAGAGCAGTCTGTAACTGCAGTGCTGTTGTAGGAACATCTAGGTGAGGCCTAATCAGTTCTCCATGCCCACTAGACAGTCCTAGAGCCAGAGTTGCCCACTGGGGTAATCCTACGTCCTGCGGACATAAGCTTCCATTAGTTCCCAGCTGTGTGCAAGCACAGGCTGAGGGCAGCAAGGGAAGGTGTGAAGTTGGTGTCTATGAGGGGTGGACCCCAATGAGCAGCAGCTGGACTGCCAGTCAGTTACATTCCCTGCAGCAGGACGATGTCTGAGCAGCTGTTCTGGGACCACTGAGCCATTGCACACGAAGTGTTGAAGATACAGAACCCAAAAGAAACAACAGAGCACAGTCCTCGCAAAGGTGTGAGATGGTGTGTGGAGTATTACACATGCAGTGTACTGGTTTAGGGCAAGATGAGGAAGGCTTCTCACTCTGAAATCAATATTTCTTTTTTTGAGAGGTGATGGTAAATCAGCTTTAGTGAGTGGGCTCTCCTGTGGTACATAAATAACCCACGGGCTGCCAGATACAGTTTTTGATGTTTTATAACAATACTAGAGTACCTCAAGTTTCTGCATCATCTATTGCTTTGTCAATATACTGAAATTCACAAAAGGGAGGCGTTACTGCTAACTTTTGAATTTCCTGTGATCTTAAAGTTTACCATTACATAGGTTTTTAGATTTAGCAATTTAAAATATTTTTCAGTGACCTAACATAATGCACTTAATTTGGTTGTTTGCTGTGAATTTCTAGACTGTTACATTCTGCAGGTGAATGAAAAAGGAATTGATTATTTTAGCATTGTTGTAAGTGTTAAATTTATTAAAAATAGTAACTCACATCAGAAGACTGATTCAGTTGTACTCCCAGTTCTTTCATATGAATGTCTACATTAAAAAGTTATATTCTATATGTATTAGACATTTTTTGCAAAAGAAAAGCTGGATATAACATCGAATTGTAGAAAATTAATTTTAACATGGAGGCCTGATTTTATCATTATATTCCATTTTTTACTAAAGATGGAAAAAGTAAAGTGATTTATCGGCACACATGAGTGAAGAAATTCGTACTTAGCTATTCCTGCTTATATAAGAAATAATATATACAAGAAACAAGATACTGTAGAATGATGGATTCAAACACAAGAGGTGGAGAGTTCTGGGTTGAACAATCTAGTTATACTATGATCTTAGGCAAGAAATTTTGACTTTTCCAAGTCTCGGTTTTATCATATGTAAAAAGGGAAAAAAATACCAAACAATTATTTTCTATTTTCTAGTGTTGTTGTTGCTATTGTTAAATAAATTAGGTAGCTGTGCCTTTGTAAGTTTGAACCTTAAAAATGTTACATTTTAATGACATACAAATAATATGCATAAGAGTTTTGTTGTCATTGCTCTTGTTTAATAAATGGCAATAGAATATAAAACCAAGTGTATTCCCTTGGGCCTAAAGTAAGTTGCTTTAAAAATACATAATCTTTATTGAGAACTTATAATATTCTGGACATTATGCTAACTTATTTCAAATGAATTGTATCATTTAATTAGGAAACAATTATTTTTTACCTGAAAATACTTAGCTTTATAATAGCTTTTTAATATTGACACATTAACTGTAGACTAACATATCATTTGCCTTTATAAAATCAGATTTCCCATTAAAAAATTATCTCTCAAAATGTTAGGATATTCATGTTATTTACAAGAATGTGGTTTTAGATGGCCCAGTTTCTTCAATATGGTAGAGCTTTATATAAGGAGGCATGTTCTTGTAGCTATTCTAAGAATTCAGGAACTTAGAAATGAAGTTTTAACATTACAGTATGTTTTAACATTAACAGTAATGCAGCAAGGATGTTAGATTTTATGTCAATGAAGTTTACTTTATAATAAAACAGCTAAAAGAGTACATACTTTCCAATGTTTCAATTTTTATGACATTATAATATAATATCATGGCCAAACATTATAATTGTTCTGAGGGAGTTTCTTTTTTTAGATGTTGAAATCCACACAGCCATTTGTATATCTCCATCTAGTGACTTGGCTTGTTAATAAGTGCTTATATTGTTAGGCAGATAGAATCTATTTGGCCATAATTTCAGATTCTACTGATAGAAGAATAGGAAACTACCAATGCATAGGAGAAGACTCGTTGATCACCTTTGAAATAAGCAAGCAAAAATTGAGTGATCCTTACATAATTCTTGTTATTTTTTAAAAATCAGCATTTCAAAATTTCTTGATTAGAAAAATTTACTTAATTCACAGAAGATTTTGTCATTTTATGTATGAAAATCTTGCATATATTGCTGAGAGCATGAAATACTTCTATTTGATTTCATAAAATGCAGACAGACTGAATATTTTAAAACATCATTTACTTTATGAATTTATACATGTATATGAGACTATTTTGTAACACAGATTCAAAGTAAATGAATACTCAACAAAAACAATAAAGCCCAGACTCTATATTTTTTAGTTTGCCACTAACAGTAATTTTGGCCCATTTTAGCTACTCAATAAATATTGTTAATTTTATGAATAATTGAATGATTTAAGGAAACCTGGAATTCATTCTAGCATGTGGGTTAGGAGATGAGAAAGTCTGAAGGCAAAATTATTTCATCTGCTTGGAAACAATGAGAGAAAAATTCTGAGTTCAGAAATTACACTAATGGAAGATGAAGTGTTCTGGGGTCTAAAGATTCTAAAAACATGGCATCAAATGGTGCAAATTTGGCCTTGAAAGCACAAAGCTTTAGATTTTCTCTATTTACCACTGGGCTGAGGATGCCTTACTGTGATGTTTATAATTGAAAAAAGTCCTGTACAAGAGTACACTGTGTGAATTATTTATGTAACAAAACCACAGTGTTTCTCTGAAGTCCGATTTTCCTATTTCTCACTCTCATTCAGGAAGGCAACTCAGCCTAAATTTTATGAGACAAAAATACGACCATGGTGAACTTTGCTGACCCTTAAGCTTGACATTCACAGAAACATACTTCGACCCATGCTACGGATATGCCTGTAACCTGACAGCCAGCATATGCACAGCAGAGGCATCATACACTGAGTTTACCTACGGCAATGCTAACTAACGTTGGTGATAGAGTGGAAATATTTTGGTAGTTCCTTATTAAACTTACTGCTATTTTTAGAAAAACAAATTACAGGGCTGGGCGCAGTGGCTCATGCCTGTAATCTCAGCACTTTGGGAGGCTGAGGCGGGTGGATCACCTGAGGTCAGGAGTTCAACACCAGCCTGGCCAACATGGTGAAACCTCGTCTCTAATACAAACACACAAAATTAGCCAGGCGTGGTGGTGGGTGCCTGTAATCCCAGCAACTTGGGAGGCTGAGGCAGGAGAATTGCTTGAACCTGGGAGGTAGATGTTGCAACAATGAGCTGAGATCGTGCCACTGCACTCCAGCCTGGGCAACAAGAGTGAAACTCAAAAAAAAAAAAAAAGAAAAAAGAAAAACAGATTACAATATAATGTGAGCCAGTTTGACACACAGCTTAAGAAATAGTTATGTGTTCCCAACACAGATCTTAGGAGGTAGTTTGATTTGCAAAACAATTTGACCTAGTGGTATGCAGAGAGGAATGTGTTTTCTACTTAGAAGTGTCACTTTAAACCTACCGTTTACAAAAACCTAAAGAACAGTGGTTCATTTATTCACAGGATCCTCAGCGTGGAGCTTATATTTTTACTGTGTTTCTGCCAATATTACAGCAGGGCCCCAGGTTGTGATCTAAAGGGCATTCTGATGATCTTTATACGACAAGATGAAAGATGAGAAAAATCAATTTCTATGCCCCGAAGACATAACTACTAGCACCGCATTTCACTAGACCTTGGTTGCTTTATAGCAACTTAAATAAGAATCCAAAACTATTAGGAGGATTGTGAGATTTACTGTAGAAAGATCTGATACTGTATTTTTTGAAAATAGCAAAAGTAAAATGTCACAAGGATGTGTATAAAGGAAAGAATGGGAAAGAACTCAACAAAGTCAAATTTTTTTCGTTATTCTTGTCATGGACTATTTACTAATCTCTCCCAGAACAATGCACACAGAACGTAACATACACTTTTATCATCTAAAGGAGATGGGTTGGGTTTTTTGACATTTATAATTATGCCTTACTCAATTTTGAGGACAGTTTTATAGATACTTTCAAATTCTCAAGTAGTCCTTGAGAGTTTGGAGTCATTGCTTCATGTTAAAAGGGAAGCAGGCTAACATTTCTTAAGGATCTACAACATGTCCCTAAATTGAAAAGCCATGCCCTATTTAATTTTCACAATACCCCAAAGAGGAAAATATTATCACCTTCCCTTTTTGATAAGGATACTTTGTTTTGTTTTGTTTTGTTTTGTTTTGTTCTTGGAAACATGTCCAAGTTCTCACAGCAAGCAAATAAAAAGTCTAGACTTCATCCTAGATCTTCTAATGCCAAGTGCAATGACCTATTTAAAAATAAAATTCAGAAGCCATATGAAAATGACCATTTCCTTTTGGATGTATTTTTTTTTTCTTTCCTACTTATATTAATGGATCAAGTCTGACTCATTTCAGTGCCCATGGTATATACTTAATATTTGTTTCTGGAGTATATTTGCACATATGAGAATATGTGGGCTACATGAGTGTATATATTCACATAACAAGACTATATGTATCTCTTCCCATTTGATACTTCTCAGAGACATGGATAGTGTTGATTTACATAATTCCAAAAAATAAAATTTATAAAAAGAAAAAGATGGCTGTTACGGAGAATTGGAGCTTTTAACATTTGAAAAGCATTAATGGATCAGGTGAAAATATGCAATATATCATCATATTTATATAACTCTGAATTCCCTCTCAGTAGTCATGAGTATATATTCACACTGTTCTGAGCAGCACCAACCACTAAAGTGTGGAAGCACTTTATATCATTTAGCACTTTGTACTTTCAAAATCCTTTGTAATCACTTTTTTATATCAGATGAGACCTATGCATATTAAAAAATAGCAGTCTAAAGTTTTGATTGCCTTCTCTAATCTATTAGTGCCTATGCTTGTAAGATGGAATGCAATAGAGAGTATTTATGGAATTTAAAAATTAACTCATTTAGTAGAACCTGTTCCAATGGTGCAACTTCCCTTTGAAAATAAACTATACATCCATGTGGAAGGCATTTACCCTCTCCGAGCCACAGGGACCTGTTTTTAGACACTGACGTGTGATTCATACAACTCATCGTTTGTCTACAGAGACCTGGAATGAACTGCAACATGAGTGTGGAAAGAGGTGTTTATGACTTTTACACACTTGAATGGATGCAGTGAGCAATATATTAAATTCTCCTGTTGACATGTGAATGATTACAACTTAGAGAAACTCTCATTGTAAAAATCAAAATCATTAGAGATAATGCAACTGCATAGATATGACCAATATCTAGCTCTGAGGGAATTGATCTCAACCTTGTGAAATGGAACAGAACTTCTCTAGAGGGTTTTTATTGCTGGGACCTAGTGACTTTTAACAAGTCTCCATTCACTTCCTATTTGACTTAGAAACATTGAGTTTGTTCTCAAAGGTCTATGATTTCAGAGGGCTTCTCTGGGCCGTGCTTAGGGCATATATTTGGAAACAAAGCAATAACGACAACGATTCTATTTCTAGACTAAACAGATTCACAGATGCATTTTTCTCTCTTCATATTCCAATTAGCAGCTAGACAAATGAAGTACTTTTTAATTAGAAGTAAAGGAGTTTCTATATCTGAGTAAGCCCAGAATACATCTGGAATCTCAAAGTTCTACCAAAAAATGTTCAAGAAGAAAAACTTATATATATTTATATTATTACTTTTATAATTCAGTGGTGGGATGGTTAAATTTATGTGTCAACTTGGCTAGGCTCTGGTGTCCAGGCTGGGGTTAAACATCAGTCCAGATGTTGCTGTGAAGGTGTTTCTTAGATGTCACTAATGTAAATTAGTAGACTTGGAATAAAGTAGATTACCTTCCAACGTGTGGATGGACCTCTTTCAATCAGCTGAAGGCCTTAAGAAAAAAACGGAGGCCCTTGAAGAGAAAGAAATTCAATCCCTACCGTGACTTTGAGCATCAACTGCTGCAGGGATTCTTAGTGTCCCAGCCCGCCTGGGAAATTCTGAACAAGCCTCCCCATAACATACCCTCTCTCCTCTCTCTCTCTCTCTCTCTCTGTTGGCTCTGTTTATCTGGAGAATCCTGTCTGATATGAGTGGGATATGATTCTGGAAAGTAAAAAACACATGCTTATGTATTGGAGACATCTTCACTCCCTAATATATGTACAAACACCTCAGCTCTTCCAGAAAGTAAATGATTTAGTTTTAGTGCAAAATAGTGACTTGACATCATATTGAGATCATATTGTACTTCAGAAGGTACAAATTGTTTAAACGTATGCAATAACAAAAATAGTGAATAAATTGTACTTATGCCCAAACTTCAAAAGATACACTTATATGTCTGAAATTCTGAGAAAATTTTTCTAAATATGACCCAAATTGACCAATATGAATAATACACCCATATCATCCTGAATACACTCTTCTGATACCTCATCCCAGAGAATGGCAAACAAGTAGAACATGTACTGGCAGAGTCTTCCCAACCTGCCCTCCTTTGCTGGAAGAACGATGAGCTACGGGCAGAGGAAATCATTTATATTTGAAAGATGTTTGCCATGAGACATCAGGAGCCTTCATAAGCTGAAACCTGCCGGGCTATGAGCATGGACCATTGGAAATCAGCCTAAGCTTGGAAGTGTTTGAATCCTACTGGATTCAGTAGGCAAAACATTGGGAAGACTGAAGATTGGGAGCATCCTGACTTCAAATTAGAATAAATGGAAAATTGGAAAGCAGAGTGCAGAGAAACAAAAATAAAAATGAATTAACATATGCAGAGGGAAATGATGCCTCATCTAGGGATTTGCTTACTGCTGACCTCCCCTACCACCAGTATGCTGCACCGCTGGCACACCCACTAACAAACCATTTACAAAATGTCATTGTGTTTGCTATGTGCTTGTCATTGTGCTAGAGGCTAAGGGTGCAACTCCCTAAGTGCTGTGAGAGAGTGCTGTGCAGCGCTATAAAGTGTGTCACAGAAATCCCAAGGGAGTGGAGAGGCCAGTTAATGTTTCTTTTAAGATGTGATGAATAATGAATATGTGCAACATGGTGACTGTAGTTAATAACGACGCATTGTATTCTTGAAAATTGCTAAGTGATTAGTTTTTATGTGTTCTCATCATAAATAAATAGTAAGTATGTGAAGTACTGCATATGTTATTAGCTTAATCAAGCCATTCCGCTGGGTGTGTGTATGTATATATATATATACACACACATATACACACACATATATATATACACACATATATATACACACACATATATATACACACATATATACACACACGTATATATATACACACACATATATATATATCAAGCCCCTCCATCTCCAAGGCAACAGCATATATATATAATATATGTACACACACATATATATCATGTATATATATATACATACACACACATATCAAAATATGTTGTGCATGACAAATATATACAGTTTTTATTTGTCAAATTAACAAAATCTGAAAAGAGATGCAATGAATAATGAATTGAGAGGTAAAGGGAGCTTGCAGTGTTTATCTAAGTGAGTTAGAGGGAATGATCATTCTGGAGAAAGGATACTTGCACAAATGCCTGCAACAAGAGAACAGAGATTTAAATAGCAAGTGGGTGTGGCTGGAGCCCAGGCAGGGTCATGTGTTAGCAGGGAAGGTTCTGCAGCCACTGGGGCCATGTCACACGGAGCCTTAGGGACACGCTGAAGAGTTTGGCTTTATTTCAGGAGTTGTATGCAGGACACTCAGACATTCTAAACAGGGAGACAAAAATACTGGATTTGAGTTTGCAAAAGGTTACTTGAGTTGCATTGTGAAAAATGAAATGTAAAGGGCAAGAGAAATGTTGAAAACCAGGAGACAATTTCAGGAGCTCACACAGCATTGCTGTTGCCTTGGAGAAAGAGGTGGTGGAGGCTGAGGACAGTGTGTGGATGTGAGACTTTTGGAAGGTCTAGTTCAGTGGATTTCAGGGCAGGTGACATGCACAGCAGGGGATTCCCCAGGGGAAGGAGAAGAAGGTGCCAGAGCTGACACTTCGCTTTCTCATTTGAACAACAGGATGGATGTATTAGTCCATTTTCATACTGCTATGAAGAAATATCCAAGACTGGGTAATTTACAAAGAAAAAGAGGTTTAAGGAACTCACAGTTTTACATGGCTGGGGAGGCCTCACAATCATGATGGAAGGAGAAAAAGGAACAAAGGCATGTTTTAGATAGCAGCAGGCAAGAGATTGTGTGCAGGGGAGTTGCCCTTTATAAATTTCGTGAGACTTATTCACTATCATGAGAACAGCATGAGAAAAACCTGCATCCATGATTCAATTACCTCCCACCAGGTCCCTCCAACGACACGTGGAGATTATGGGAGCTACAATTCAAGATAAGATTTGAGTGGAGACACAGCCAAATCATATTAGTGGATGATGCTGCCTTTTCCTGAAATATGTAAAAACTGGAAGAGGCCGGGGAGAACAAGTTAAGTTTTGTAATTACTGAACTCTTGATGCATCCAAAGAGAAGATATAAATGAAGCAGTTATACATACTGGAGAAAAATATAGGGCTTAGCTGTAAACATTAGAGTTATTTATACTCTGAAGCAATGGGCTAGTTGAGGTTTCTCAAGATTATCACACACAGTAAGAAGAATGTCTTGGGAATGAGACCTGAAGAAATGTCATATTTAAATACTTGCAACATGAACAATGAAAGAGTGATCCAAAAAATGAAAATGAAAAGAAGCAAGGAGCATGTTAGGCAAAAGAAACCAAGATCAAATCCAAGAAAAAGAGAGATCAATGTTGAAAAAGTCATGGGAAGTTTCAAGTACAATAGTCATTTTTAATTGGCTGTTGTATTTTTCAGCATAACTGTCACAAATGAACTTAGCCAGAGCTGTTTCGTTGGAATGGTGCAGGCAGGAACTGTAGTTGGAAAAGGTTGAGGAGTGGTGGATGGAAAGTGTGTAGGTCAGGTGCAGTGGCTCATGCCTGTAATCCCAGCACTTTGGGAGGCCAAGGTGGGTGGTGGATGAATCACTTGAGGTCTGGAGTTCGAAACCAGCCTGGCCAACATAGTAAAATCCTGTCTCTACTAAAAATACAAAAATTTATGGTTGTGGTAGCCCGTGTTTGTAGTTTCCAGCTATTTGGGAGGCTTGAACCCGGGAAGCGGAGGTTACAATGACCCGAGATCACGCCACTGCACTCCAGCCTGGGCAACAGAGCAAGACTCTGTCTCGAAAAAGTAAAACAAACAAAAACAAGAAAGTGTGTAGACAATACTTGTATAAAGTCTGTGTGGTAGTTGGGAGATGAAAGAGAGTGTGTATGTGTGTGTATGTATGTGTGTGTCTGTGTGTGTGTGTTCACAAACTTGTATATAAACTTGTATGTTTACAAGTGCATTGCTTCTTACCCTTATTCTTACCCTTAGTATCACGTTCTACAGTTCCATCCATGTTGTCCCAAATGACAAAATTTCTTTTTTATGTCTGAATAGTTTTCTATTGTGTATATGCACCACATTTTCATTATTAATTTATCTGTTGATGGACACTTGGGTTGATTCCATAACTTGGATGTTACGAATAGCACTGCAATGAACTTAAGAGTGCAGATACTGCCTCGACATATTGATTTCAAATTTTTGGAGTAAATGCCCGGAAGTGCGATTGCTAGGTTACATTCTCACTTATATTTGGACCCTAAAACAATTGAACTCAAAGAAGCAGAGAGTAGAATGGTGTTTACCAGAAGCTGGGGGGTGAGAGAAATGGGGAGATGGTGGTCAAAGGGTACAAAGCATCAGTTAGGAAGAATATATTGTTTTCTTTGAGATATATTGGATAGCATGGTGAATATAATAAATAATAATGCAAGCAATAAATTACTGAGAGTAAATTTTGAATGTTGTCAATACAATAACTGATAAGTATTTGAGGTGATATTATTCCATGTTGTATTTATAAATCATAAAATCACATATAAAAGCACTTGATGTCCCATAAAATATACATCTATAACCAGTCAATTTACGATTAAAAACACTTAAGGGCATGAGATATATATTTGGCAGAATTTCATATGATCAAGGATTAAAATAAATATTCAATTAGAGCTAAATAATACTATAATTAAAAAGAGCTCCTGAGTAAAATCAACACAGACATAAAACGTCTCAGCCATATGAACTGATAGATTACGCCTGAAATCATTCAGCGACATCTATTTGTTCTTAAATATGCATTATCTTATGTATATGTTCAATTAAAGTATTATATATGTTTATATATGTGTACATATACATATAGAGGAGGTGACAGAGAGAAGGAAATTGCAGATATCACAAATAAAAATCATTATTTTTTACAATGTGAACATGACTACAAAACAGACATACAAAACAATATTAAACATCAGTAGCCTCTGCCTATACCCTCTGGTGTGATATGGTGACTGTGCACAAACTCAGTCACTACATAACAACAAAGGGTATATGCGTGCCCTCTGGATGTTACACATCCAAGGGCAATTGCTGTCGTGATTGCTAAAACCATAGATTTGTGTTGTTTTAATTAAATGAATGGAAGCACACAGTATGTCTTCTTCAGTGTCTAGCTTCTTTCACTTGACATTGTAGTTCTGAGTTTCATTTACTTGGCTGCATGTAGTTGTAATTTATTCTCTTCGCAGTATAATATCCATTGTATGAATACACCAAAGGTTTTTAAAAAATATTTTCTTCTGTTGCTGGACATTTGAGTGGTATGTCAATTTCAAATAGTCCAAATAATGCCACCGTGAAGATTATTGTACGTGTGTTTTCATGAATATATGCACATATTTCAAGATGTGGAATTTCTAGGCCATAGAGAATGTGACCATCAGGTTTCATAGATAGGGCCTATTGTAAAATCTGCACTCAATATATAATAATGTATTAGGCTTGCAATCAGTTCATATTCTCACCAATATTCAACTTTTGTCAATCTCTTTAGCTGTCCCTAGTGTCTCTTATTGAGACTATAACCATTTCATCAATAGTGGGTAAGTAAATACATTTTATTCAACAATCAATGAAAAATGAAATGAGAAGATCACAAACTGGGCTAAAAAGAGATCTGGGTGAGAAAAAAGTAAGATCAAAAGGGAATTTTCCAAAAAAAATTGGGAAAATGTGGCGCAATAGGAAATTACCGTTGCAATGGAATCAGTAAATCACATTCAAATTATTGAGAGGGCAAACTCGAGAAGTCCTTCAAAATTTTGCCTAAAATTGAAGAAGAGCTAAACTTGAATTTGAAGACAATGTTATATCAGGAATGCAAAGGATAAGGAGAGATTCAACATAAACACAGAGCATTGGTTTTCCCAAAGCCTGGAACATACTTCCAAATATTTAGCTCAGATTTTTGTAAGCTGGAATGTAATTAGTGATATAATTGATATATAGTGTAAAGAAATTAAACGAATCTTCCCATGAAGCAACAATATTAAATACAGAAAAACATCCTAGTTCCAGACATTAATGCATATTTGAATTTTTCCTCCAAACTCTCTACTGGAGATACGTGATTAATATATAAAATATCATTCTTTATGACTACTGAAAATCTAGGCAGAGGTTTTACCTACATTCCAGAACCACTAAGAAATAATAGCAGGACATTTAGAGCATAAATTAAAGTGAAGGAGAAGTCTGACTACTGAAATTCACTCACAGGAAGATCATGTCACATGACTCCATCCAACTGGAAACCTGTTAGCAACTCTGAGTTAGTCTGGACAATGGTCCTCAAGTCTCTGAAGAAGCTCCAGACATTTTAGAGACCAGAGAAATTGCTGTGTGACTCATCTACCATCACAGGGTGCAGGTGCAGGTGGAGAATTGCCTGGAAGGCAGAGCTGCCACAAGTTGGAAATCAAGTCTCTGTCCCTGTTGGCTCAGATAACGCTGGTTGTTCCTGAATAAGGAGATGCTGCCTGCAACAAAACATCACTCCTCTGTCTCTTTTCCTCTTTGAAAGTAAAAAATTTTAGATATACAGGGTGACAAAAACAGGCAAAAATAAAATTACCTTTTTAAGAAGTTTATTTCCTCATTAGGTTTGGACTAGAGTCACCTACAGGGCTCTCTGGGGTACACCCTACCCCATAATATTGTTAAAAGAACAATTGTCACCAAACTATTGAAAACAATAACAAAACTGAGGTTGTTAATACTAAAAACTGGACACATTGAAACAGAGTAACTCTGGGAATCAGTAGAATATTTTTTTAATATCAGTTTTTCTCAACAATAATCAAAAGAATATTCTGTCAAAAATAGCATGAGCCTGCTGTCATAAAAGACGATCAAGCTGTCAAGTTTTCTAGAACTGAAAAATATCATTGGTGGTCTATGAAAAATATCAGGGGAGATACTGAATATTAGAAGGACTAAGGCTTACCATTAAAATGGTGAATTACAAGTGAGGCTTGAAGTATACACCTTGCAAACAGAAGATAGAGGCAAAGATAAGCGGACGCATGAATGGAGGGAGAAGAGCTAAAGTAAGAGAGAGAGAGAGAAACTGATGGTAAAAACTATAATACAAGAGTTTATTTAATATATGCATATAATAAGGCAAATGTGTGATAATACAGAAATAAGCAACCTCAGAAATGAAGGCAGTAAACACATGTAGAAATATTTATAATGGAAATATATTTCATATATATTTATGCTGTCAGTGAAGTTACTCCAGTAGTTTCCCAATAGGTTTGAAGATCAAATTCTTACAAACAGTCTTAGAAAATTTTTTCAATTATATTTTAACTCTCTAAAGCCAGGATTCCTAATGGTGTGCTAAGGTATTCCAGGGAATCCCCGGGAACTCATAGGAACATGGTGGAACATACTTTACATTCTCACAGGTAGCTCAGTGACGCCCAACCTCTGTTGGAGCCCATTCTGACGGGTAGCTTGACTTTGATAACTTCAGCATTGCAGGAGGATACATTCCTTCTCATGACATCAGATCTTTCCAAAGCTGAGCTTTTGGGTTGTTGCTGTGATAAAAAATAAAGAACTCCACGAGGGCCGGGTGCGGTGGCTCACGCCTGTAATCCCAGCACTTTGGGAGGCCAAGACTGGCGGATCACGAGGTCAAGAGATTGAGACCATCTGGCTAACACGGTGAAACCCCGTCTCTCCTAAAAATACAAAAAATTAGCCGGGCGTGGTGGCGGGCACCTGTAGTCCCAGCTACTCAGGAGGCTGAGGCAGGAGAATGGCGGGAACCCGGGAGGCGGAGCTTGCAGTGAGCCGAGATCGCGCCACTACACTCCAGCCTGGGCAACAGAGCGAGATTCCATTTCAAAAAAAAAAAGAACTCCACGAAAGTCCTTATTGAACAGCAAGTACAAGTGGTCATCTCCAATCTCATTTCAGGAGTTGAGCCTCAAAGTCGTTCATACCCCATTAGTAAAAATTGTAATTATTTAATAATAAAGAACAAAATTTATTTAAATCTTTGTACACTATTGTGTTTTATTTTTCAATACAGCTATTCAGTTTTAGTGCATCAATATTAAAGTGTTCTAGAATTCGTTATTGATAAACAGAACTGTTACATATTTTCGTTGACCTAGGGTGACTGTGAAAAAAAATTACCAAACATTAAAGGATCATTGAACTGAAAAAGTCTGGGAAACTTTGCTCTAGAACATAGATGAAGTTAAGAATTTTTCAAATCAATTTACAAGGCTAAAGCATCTCTGATACCAAAACCTGATAAAGCACATTAAGAAAAAACCCACAGATTAATAACATTTTGGATGGAGATGCTAATGTCCAGAAAAAATTGCAAATTGTATTTTGCAGTGTATTAAAAAGCTATGTATATATATATTTGACAACTTAAAGTTTATTACAGAAATAAATGACAAATCTTCTGTAGTAATATTTCTCACACTTGGAACACTAGTTCTTAGACTATTTTACCACAATAGTACTCCAAATAAGTTGAAATCTGCCTTCTCTACAAGTTTCTTCAGGCTATATATATATATACACACACACACATATATATACACACATATGTATATACACGCACACATACATACACATATATACATTTATATATTAGACTACATATTAGAATACTAAAAGTAATCTGTTATAAAGAAACTTTTAAAATTTATTCAATCCTCCATTTTATTTCAAACAACTTTCATGAGCTGTCTACCATACTAGTAAAGATGAAATCGGGAAATCTTTGTTATTTCTACCCCATCTTTCTTCTTTCTCAAGGTGAAATAGGTGTTTGCTCTGTGGTTGGCCACGAAAGTGTTGATGTGTGACTTAGGACTCCTTCACTTCTTGGAATGAAACAAAACTGGAACAAGTGCAGTTCGCACACTGGGAAGAGCTCATTTGAGCAGCTATCAAGGTGGCTAAAAGCAGTGGTGAGAAGACACTGTCATCTTTCCGACTCCAGGTCCTCTTTTCAACTGTTTCTTTAGGTGCCGGCCTTGGTGTCCCCACAAAGCATGGACGATGCCTGTTGGCGCCCCAGAATCTCATCCATTCAAGACTGTGGATGCAGGACAAAGGCACTTCCTCAGTGAACACCCTTGGGAATGATTGTGACTTCCCTCACTTAGTAGGAGGGGTTCCCTGAGTCACAGGTATTTTAGTGTCCACCACTCCTTTTGTGTCTGTGTCTGGGGATGAAGGTTGAGGATTGGTGTTCTGTTTTCCTAAGAGGGAGAGTGAAGGGAAATATATAAACCAGTAATAAAAAATCAACACACAAAATGTACCTTTCACAAACGGTCAAAATTGTTGCATGTTTGCAAAATTTTTGTTATAAAATATTTAATGGACAAATAAAAATTTTACATACAATGTGATGATTTGATATATGTATGCATTGTGTATTGATTATTACCATCAAATTAATTAACAAATCCATCACCACCTATGGTTGCCATCTGTATGTGGGGAGGTGAGGACTCTTAAAATCTGCTCTTATCGAATTTCAAATATGCACTGCAATGTTAGTGACTATAATTACCCTACTATTTATTATATCTCGAGAAATTATTCATTTTATATATAAGTAAAAGTTTGTGCCTTTTGTCCAACATCTCTCCAATTACCCCTCCCACCAGCCCCTAGCCACCACTATTCTACTCTGCTCCTGTAAGTTCAACTTGCTTTTGAATTTGCACATAAGTGAGACTATGCAGTATTTGTCTTTCTGTGTCTGGCTTATTTCTCTTAGCATAATGCCCTCAAGGTTTATCCCTATCGTTGTAAGTAACAGGAGCTCCTTCTTTTTTAAGGTGAATAGTATTCCACTGGGTATGTGAGTTTTACTTATATGTCAAATTTTCTTCATCCTTTCTTCCCTCAAGGGGCACTTAGATTGTTTCCACCTCTTGGCTATTAGAATAACGCTGCAATGAACATAAGTGTGAAGATATCTCTTCAACATACTGGTTCTATTTTCTTTGGACATATACCCTGAAGCAAGATTGCTGGATAATGTTCTATTTTTAATTTTGGGGGATAATTTCATGCTGTTTTTCATAATGGCTGTACTAGTTTATGTTCCCACCAACAGTGTACAGGGCTTCCTTTTGCCAACATCTTGCCAACATTTTTTTTCTCTTATCTTTTTGGTAATACCCATCCTAGGTGAGAGGTGATACCTCACTGGGGAGATGCTTTTGTTTAAGTAATTGTGTTGAATTAGCACATCAACATTTTGTAAACTGATATTGTTATATTTGACTTTAAGGGTTTGTTCTTATATTTGAAATTTGTGAAGATGGGACCAATGCTAAGATATATCATTACTATTAATTCTGTGAACCAAACAAACTCACCAACATATCTTTTTGCTATAGATTATTTTCAATCAAGTTAAACTCCATAATTCTCTGTTGTGTTTTTAATTGAGATTACATCAATATTCGAGACTGATATATAAAAAATTGATGTCTTTACAATTCCTTTTCTCTTCCAACAACTTGATATGCCCGTCCATTCTTTCCTTTTATCAGATACTTATGATTTTCAGTCATGTTACATGTTTGGGGTGGTTATGAATGAAATATTTTTCTATCACTTTTCCAAATTAGATATTACTTATTTTTAAGAAGTCATGAATGTCTTCAGCTTTTTTTTAAATATGAGTACCTCAACTCAAATCTCATGTTAATTCTAATCCTTCTCCTGTTGATTATCTTTGATGTTCTGGGAAGATATGTGTATCATTTACAGGTGAAACAGATTTGTTATTATTTTCCATTACATACATCTCATGACTTTTTCTAGTTTTTTACATTTTCTTCTTTCCCTAATACAACAAGTAGCTGCTAATCTTTCAATTAAATGAGAATTTTATCTGTTCTATTACTAAATATATATTTACAGCAAATTGGTAATACATACCCCTTACCAAGTTAAATAAGCTCTGCAGTCTTAGCTTGAAAAGTTTCTTTTAAATTATAAACAAATATTTAATTTAACCAAAGCTGTGTCATTTATTAAATAAGGGAAACACAGGCAGAATCAAATGGACAACATTCAATTAATATTTCACACTGGTGCTTAACAGTAGGATTAGTCTATATGTTGCCTAGTTTAGACATCAAGATTTCTGGATCAGCAGCATCACCATCACCTGGGAACTTGTTAGAAATAAAAAATAATTAGGTCTGTTTCAGAATACTTGATGAGACATAATGAGTTGGTGCCAGTGATCTGAGATTTTGCAAGCCCAGCAGGTGACTTGGATGTACACTCAATTTTGAGAGCCACAGCAGTAGCTTCTCAAAATGAGTTGAGAAACTGTGAGTTTATACAATATAGAACTTATCTGATCCTTGAAGTTTAGTAAGAAAACATCCATGAAATAATATTGGCCTGGTCATGTCAGAAAATATTGACTTTTCAAAACTTATCTTTGGAATCATTGTTCTAAGAAAAATAACTTTTTTGGTTGATATGATAATTTGGATATTTCTGAAACAGAGCTCATTTATTTTTCACATTTACTGGCATAAATTTGTAGTATATTCATTTATAATGTTTATCCCCTTCAAACATCTCATTACAAATTTTCTCATTCCTTCTGTATTTCAATCCTTTTTCTTTTACTTTTTTCCTTACATATACTGGCCAAAATGTTGTTACCTTTATTGATATTTATAGTAATAAATTCTAGTTTTATTCAACACATTGATGTTTTGTTGGCTTTGTCTCTATCTTATCTATTAATAATCTAATTTGTATTTTTATTATTCTTACCCTTTGAGTGAATTTTTCTGTTATCACTCCTTTGTCCTTTTTGAATGGAACGCTAACATTAAATTGGATTTTTGTCCTTGTGTTCCAGGAGACAGACTATAAGTTATGAATTTGATCTGATTGATTCTTTGCCCACATCAGTATATGATGTGATGTTGTAAGTATGATACTTTTTTGTTCAGTTTTAATTTCAATTGCACTCAAGGAATATAGTGGTATGGATCTGATTTTGAAGTGTCCCAAGTGGGAATTATCTGGCTTTTTAAATTAATATTGTTTAGAAAACAGCATATGTGATTTCTAATTTTTAATATTGATTAATTATAAGATTATTGTGTCAATATTGGGTCAACATGTGCAAATCGCCCTTGGATATTTTATCTGTTGAGAAGTTAACCATGTGCAGCGTGTATATATGTGTATGTGTATAGATATGCAGATAAAGATATATAGACATATACTATATTATTCAGTTCATTAGTTATTTATATCCTCTCTATATAATCTAATTTGGGTAAGTAGTATTTGAGTAAGTAGTAACAGTTTCCTACTATTGGAAGGAAAATTTTTCAAATCAACCAGCCATAGTGAAAATCAATTTAGAACAATTTTTACTTTAGGATGAAGGCATAATTCAAAACAGTAGGGTGCACATACATTTTTTTTTATTTTAATCAAAATTCATTTACTCCAAGCCCAGTAACTTCCTAGCTAGCTGGATATCAAAACTCAATAATTGTATTTTTTGTGGTAAATAAAACACATAATGTGAAATTTACCCTCTTAAAATTTTTTAAAGTGTTGAATACATATTGTTAACTATATACATATCCTTGTATATCACATCTATAAAACTTTTCTATCTTTCCTAACTAAAACTCTATGCGTACTGAACAGCAACTTTCCATTTCACTTTTCCCTGCCACCCTGCCCCCAGCTACCACCATTCTGCTTCCTGTTTCCATGATTTGGACGATTTAAGTTACCTCATGTGAGTGGAATCATGCAATGTTTGTACTTTTGTTCTCAAAGTTCAGCAATGTTAGCATAAGACAGAATTTTCTTTTTCTTAAGGGTAATAATATTTCATTGCATGAATGCACCATATTTTTCTAAATCTATTCATCCATCAATGAACATTTAGGTTATTTCCACCTCTTGGCTACTGTGAATAATGCTGCAATGATCATGGGAGGGCAACTACATCTTTGATATTCTGATTTCAGTTCTTTGGGATAAATACCTAGGAGTGGAATTTCTGCATCATAGGGGAGCCCTTTTCATAATTTTCTGAGGAACCTCTATGCTGTTTTTCAGAGAAGCTGTACCATTTTATATTCCTATTAGCAGTGCACAAAGGTCACAATTTCTTCACATCCTTGCCAATATTTGCTATTTCCCTGGTTGTTCTGTTTTTTTTGTTGTTGTTGTTGTTTGTTTTATAATGGCCATCCTAACAGGTGTGAGGTGATATCTCATTATGATTTTGATTTGCATTTCCCAGAGGATTAGTGATGTTGAACATCCTTTCATACACCTTTTGGCCACTAGTATGTCTTCTGGTTATTTGAGTTTTTGCTATTGTGTTGCAGGAGTTTCTTATACATTTTGGATATTAACCCCTATCAGATAGATGTTTTTCAAATTTGAACTCAATTACTCCTTCTGTTTTCTTTTTATGTTCCTGGAATTACGCACAACTTCTCAAAATACAATCAATGTGCCATGCTGTTTGCAGCAAACCCCAAGTACAGGGCTACTGAATATGCTGGGCCTTGTAGTCCCAGTAGTAAACTCTTTACATGCATTATATTTACTTCGTTAGCATTTTGAATATTTTTCTGTGTTACAGGATACAGAGGCACATTCTGGTGTGCTAGACCTCAACATGGAGATATAAAAGTGAATCTATTTCTACTGCTCTTCCCTCTATTTTGCACTCTTTTGAATCACATACGTGGACATTCTCTACTTGCTCTCTAGCAAACAAATGTGGCTGGCTCCATGCCCATCTCACTCCATTTGGGCCTGAAAACGTCTTGTTCCAATTAACTTTTAATTCTTTACATCTACCTAACCTACTTATTCTTTCTTTGACTGCCTGATATTTTACAACTTCTATATTAAACAGGCTTCTCTAGAGAAACACAACATATCGTGAGAAAGACAGTAGGGATGACAAGGGAATAAAGGAAACGTGTCAAACACACTATTTGGGGAATATGGCTGAGGTTATGTAGGAATTTTTGTGCCTTTTTAAAACAAATTTTTTCACCTGAATTTACTTCAAAATAGAAAGCTAAAAGAATAAATAAGTAGGGAAATATTATCGCAACTGATTGATAATCATGGCATTTCTAGATTTAGCTTGTTGTAAATCCCATGAGTTCAAAAGTTTTTGTTGTTGTTGTTGCTGCTGTTGTTAATTGTTGGATAGATAGTGCACCAAAATAAATTTATTTATTTATTTAGTATTTATTTATTTATTTCCTTTCTGAGACAGGGTCTCATGCTGTGCCTCAGGCTGGAGTGCAGTGATGAGATCTAGGCTCACTTCAGCCTTCATCTCCAAGGCTCAAGCCATCCTCCCACCTCAGCCTCCCAAGTAGCTAGGAATACAAGTGCACGCCACCATGCCTGCTAGGTTTTGTATTGTTTAGTAGAAGCAGGGTTTTGCCATGTTGCTGAGGCTGTTCTCAAACTCCTGAGCTCGAGCGATCCACTTGCCTCGGCCTCCCAAAAGTGCTGGCATTACAGGCGTGAGCCACTGTGCCCAGCCAAGAAATGTATTTATAGGTATAACAATTATTTTTATTATACTACATAACTTTATATATTTTATAAAAATGTATAACACCAAGCCCCATTTTGCAAATAAAAGTTTCCTGCAATGCACACATCAGAAGTGTGAGCTAACAGAAGACAATTTATCGCTGATTATACATGAAACATAGGAAATTAATATCGGTTGTATCTTTCAGTGTTTATATGTGTATTTTTGACATTTTGATAAAATATTCTACATTGCATACACTTGAAGTTCTCTCTAAAATTTAAATCAGTATAAACAATAGTGAGAGAGAATTGCAGTCTTAACTATAATTTATTAGGGTATGACTATATTACATAAGATGTAGTTAGGATGAAAATGAATGCAAAGAGAATGTATAGAAGGATGTTTAATAAAATCATATGACTATATTTGACGTTAACATATAAATTATGTACAGCATAATGATTCTTCATTTCAACTCACAAAGAGAGGATGATTAAAGAAGATGAAAATATGCATCTTCACCGTTTGATAGTGCATTAACCTAAAGTCCTCAAACATTCTTTTATTTTAGCTCTCATCAAATAATAATCATCAGTTCTCAGTTTCAAACTCTTGTTCCCTGGAGAAAAAACACCCATTAAAGAAAAATGAAAATGCCTTGAAGCAGAATAGCTCAGAGATTCAAGGGTAATATTAGGGATTATAAAATAATTTCATTTATTTTTTCTATATCAATAATAATGCTGCATTTGCATGCCAGCATTTTCAAAGCTGATTCAATATGCTATCTTATTTGAAACTTCAATAAAACCCTGTGATTTTGTTAGGAGATATTGTTATTCTAATTATACTGATGAAGCAACAGATGAAGCTGGGAGAGAAAGTGGCTTTCTCAAATTAATAGAGCTAAATAAATGGAAGATACAAATATCAAAATATGAGAAACATCAACACGTTTATGATATTTAGGTAATCCAAAAACATTTTTAAATATCCATTATAAATTAATCATCAGTTGAATAAGATAAGTAGACATGGTTATGGGTATGGACATTAATACATAGATGTAAACAAAGATATGAGTATGAACATAAATATAATCAATGACAAAGTTCTTACAAAAAGAATCAATCCCCTTAGTGGATTCAGGTGTATGCAAAAATTCCCCTGATAGAACACAGTGGAAAAGTCTGCTAAATTTTAAAAACATTGACAAAATTGTGAAATATTTTCAGCTGGAAGGAAGGTAAGATTAAACTGATCATACAATTAAATGGAAGCATGTCTCCATGGGGTTAAGCAAATTGTGCCATAGGTTTGTCCTCAATCCTGAATGAAACAAAAATTAACACTTTTTCCATTGTGAGTTTATGATCACAAGCCCAATTCTACATCATTTTGAAGCTAGAGTCAAAATATACATGTAATATGATAAATTGCAAGCTGAAAGCTACTTTTAAAGCAGGGTTTCTCATGAAAGAATGTTGAATTTTATCGAATACTTTTACTGCATTTATTGAGAAGCTCATGTAGTTTTCGTCCTTCTTTCTGTTAATGTGATGTATCACATTTATTCATTAGCATATGTTCAACTATTCTTGCATCCCTGGGATAAATTCCATTTGATCATGGTATATTATCTTTCTGAGATGTTCTGGTCCAAAACAGTTTTGAAATCCAGCTGAGCAAACTGCATTAGATTTCAAGACCTAAAAATAATCATCCATGACTCTCAGCTCTGTCTTCTGGGATCTCAGCTCTATCTTCTGAGTAATCTTTCTTTTTCACTACTTCACTTTTTTTTTCACTATGAGACATGTATTCAATAATCATGGTTGCAGATTAATACTAACATAGAATTTTATTATTAGCGATAGTTGAATAGCTTCAAACTGAAACAGTTACTGCCCACTAACAGCAGACTGGATAAATAAATCGTGGTATATTTTTGTCATGATACATACATAGACGTGAGAATTAATAAACTCTAACTTCATGCAAGAATATGTATAAATGCCACAAATAAATTACCCACTTAAAAAAAAGACAAAAGAGAAAACATACCAAATTATTCCATTTGTGTAATCTACAAAACTTAGCAAAATTATGTTGTTAAAATTAGTATGGTGGTTGCCCTAGAGGGCTACTGAATGAAATAGAATGGGGCAGAAGAAAGACTTTTGCGAGATGCTGGTTCAACTATGTTTTTAGATCTGGGTTCACTTCGTGAAAATTCATCAAATGCATTTATTTTTAATGTGCATATTTATGCTTGTAAATCATATATTAATATTTTAAATGTTGATATTAAATTAAAATACTAGATAGAGACTGCATATAAATTAAATTAAAGCAGGTGAAATTTAAGACATTCCGACTTTATTGGTTTGTGTCTAAAGATACTGATTAACATTAGGATTTAACTAAAGATTTAAGAATTTTAAGGGTATCCAAGGAAATAATGGGCTACCTATTGTGTACCTGAATTCATGTAATTTTTTTTGCCATTAGGTAAGATTATTTTACATAGGTTTTTCATAGATTCTTTCTCATTCCAACAACTTAAGTCATTATTATTGTATATTGTACACATGTGCAGATATGATTGGGTCATGACACAGATAAAGATAAAATCCATAATCTTTTATTTTTATCTTAGGTTCCAGGATACATGTGCAGAATGTGCAGTTTTGTTAAGTAGGTAGACACGTGCCATGGTGGTTTGCTGCACCTATCAACCCTTCATCAAAATCTATAATCCTTAACACGGCTTGAAAAAGTGCTAGACATCACTGAGCATCAGAGAAATGCAAATCAAAACTACAGTGAGCTATCAGCTCACCCCAGTTTAAACGGCTTTTAACCAAAAGACAGCAAATAACAAATATTGGTGAGGATATGGAGAAAAGGGGAACTTCGTACACTCTTTGTGGGAATATAAATTAGTATAAGCACTATGGAGAGCAGTTTGGAGTTCCTCAAAAAACTAAATATAGAGCTACCATACACTCCAGCAATCCCATTTCTTGGTATATATCTGAAAGAAAGGAAATCAGTATATCAGAGGTATATCTGGACTCCCATATTTGTTTCAGCACTTTTCACAATATCCAAGATTTGAAATCAACCTAAGTATCTATCAGTTAGATGAATGGATAAAGAAAATATCGTACTTATACTCAATGGAGTACTATTCAGCCATAAAAAAAAAGAATGAGTTCTGTCATTTGCATCAGCATGGATGGAACTGGAGATCATTATGTTAAGTGAAATAAGCGAGGCACAGAAAGTCAAACTTTGCATTTTTTTCCACTTATTTGTGGAAGCTAAAAATGAAAATAATTTGCCAGGTGCGGTGGCTCAGGCCTGTAATCCCAGCACTTTGGGAGGCCAAGGCAGGTGGATCACCTGAGGTCAGGAGTTTGAATCCAGCCTGGCCAACATGGTGAAACCCTGTCTCTACTAAAAATGCAAAAATTAGCCAGGCATAGTGGTACAAACCTGTAATCCCAGCTCCTCGGGAAGCTAAGGCAGGAGAATCACTTGAACCCAGGAGGTGGAGGTTGCAGTGAGCGGAGATGGTGCCATTGCACTCCAGCCCAGGGGACAAGAGCGAAACTCCATCTCAAAAATTAAAAATAAATATAAATAATTAAACTCATAGAGATAGAGTGTAGAAGAATGGTTACCAGAGGCTGGGAAGTATAGTGGGGGGTGGTGGGGAAAGACGGTACGGTTAATGGGTACAAAATATAGTTAGAAGAATGAATAAGATGTATTTGCTAGCACAACAAGGTGACTATAGTTAAAAATAATTTAATTGTACATTTTTAAATAACTACATATATAATTAGATTGTTTGTAACACAAAAGGATAAATGCTTGAGATGATGGATGTGGTTACTACACACTGCATTTACCCTGATGTGATTACTATGCATTGCATGCCTGTATCTCATGTAACTCATAAATATATACACTTACTACAAACCCATAAAAATTAAATAAATAAATAATAAATAAAATGTAATCTTGATCTTTGGTTTTCTACAATTTAATTATGATATTGCTAAGTGTTTATTTTTGGTATTTATACATTCTGATGTTACCTGAGCATCATTAGATTGTTCATTTGAAGTTTTTCCTCTTTTCTGCTGGAGGCACTTATAGCTATAAACTTGCCAACTGGTATTTCTTTTACTATATCCTGTAGAGTTTGGTATGTGGTGTTCCGTTATCATTTGTTTCAAGAAAATTTTCCATTTACTGTTTAATTTCTTCATTGACTCACTGGTTATTCAGGAGCATATTGTTGAATTTCTAAGATCAGCAAAGTCAACAGTGCTGAGAAAATTATTTATGTCATCAAAAAACAAGAAACAAAAAAAGTCAGAACTGGGAGGCCTTTTATTGTCTTATCTACTTACTTTAATTTATCACCAAAAATTTCTGGAGCACTTTGAAGTTAACGAACATTTTGTACAGTAAAAGAAGTAGCCCCAATAGGGATTGAGACATTCTTCTTCACTTAAAAATGAGTTCCACAAACTGCAGGGAGAAAAACCAACTGAACATATGGAATATTCCTTCTTGTAGAAAAAAAAAATAATTAATTAAATTAAAAATTAAAAAATAAACACATATAGGCTCAGTAGAACATAGGCAAGAAAGGAGAATGAAGAAGAAAAGCTGGCTCCTATGGTAATAAAATGCTTGCCAAAATTGCCCAGAATTCAGAGAAACTGGAAACAAGATAAAAATTGCAAGATGATAAATGTGGTGGAAAGACATTGGAGGCTACACATGACTTTCTTATCTGGAAAAAATAAATCAAGTAGAATTTTTAAATAGTCAAATATATAAAAGAAATAAATCTTTTGAAAAAAAAAAGACTAAATCTGAAGACCTCTCAAATTTGCTTTGTTTGGATATACCAAAAAAAATGGAATAAATTTGAATGAAAACAAACATTTTTTATTCAAACTACCAGGTGAATAAACAATTTATCTGAAAGGAGAAAAGCAAACTGATTCTCACTCCACTTACTAACAGCAAAGTCTTTTGCTCCATGTTTACCCATAACTCTACTAACTCTATACAAGCTTCAAAACTCACAAATTTACTCTGTTTTGTTTTTCTTTTTCTTTAAGAAAATATTTCTGTCAACCCACACAGCAGGAGTATCAAGGGCAAAGCGGAAGTCTCATGAGTCCCAGGTGAGGCCTTTGAATCCATCTGCACTTAGGATGTAGTTGGTCTTCACAGGTGTGAGTAGGAGGTATGGACCACCTTTATTCAGTGAAGTTCTGGGATTCCCTTAGGTTTTACGTTTTCTAGGCAAGTAGCAGCCACATCAGGGCTACAGGAACAGCTCCCATTTCCCAGCAGTGAGGCATGATGTCAATATCACTGACTTACCAATTGCAGTTGCACAATGGTCAACAATTTCTACAGTGAACTACAGATGCGTTATTCTTCACACGTTAAGTTCCATTGGATCCTCATATTTTAAAATGGGAATAGAATTTTTTGAGTTTATTGGGCAAGGAGGATTAAATGAAGACTTAAATCCTCAAGGATCCCTAATCAGAGAGGGGAAAGACTATGACACATTTTTCTTCTACTCTAGAAGTTTGAAAGGAAAATTCCCATAATAGTGAGAACTTTCCCAAATTACAGTGTGGGAGCACAAGCCATTGGAAATATGATCCCACTTTATTTTAAAAAAATCAAGCCTCCTTAACATTCTATTCTTACATTAAGCTTCATTTAAAATGACAATATCAATTTTGCCAGTGAAATCATGAAGGAAATTGTCGCCAACTCACAAGGATAAAAGTCTTACAAAAAGAAAACCATTGGTAACTTAATTGAACTTTCAAGTTAAACTATCAGAAAGATATGTGCCTCTGAATAATATAAACAACATTTAAAATGTTTAAATGAAAGTGGTAAGAAAAAGAATAAAATCTCAATTAAATGGTCTATACTCTGAAAGGCTAAGGAAGGGGAAAATTGATCCTGATAATATTTACCTTGGCTAAAATGACCTTATCAACCAGTAGATAATTTCAAAATTCTTGAGAAAAACTATCTTTTTATATGTTTGTCATTTAATTTGCTTCATAAATTCTTGTTCTTAACATTTCAGAAACTGCTTAGATTATAATATATAAACTTTCTGAAGAGATATATTTCCACAAAACCTCTGATAATTAAAAAGTAGAATAGATATATATTAGAGGAAACCAATCGTGAACTGACACACTTTTGGATTAGTTACATAAAGTGAAAATGTTGAACTATTATCTACTTGCAAATAAGAAGTATTTACAAACTGCTTAGACTAAACAGAAAATTATACACAAAGACTATTGTAAAGCAATTAAAATTCAACTCTATGAGATTTATTTTGGAAACTATAACTCCATTCTTTTGGTTTGCAAATAAATACTCTATTAACAGCTGTGAAACCATATGCACATGGCAAGGACGTCTTAAAATATAAAGAAATCAGTATGATGACCAGAAAACAGGCAAATAAAGACATGCTGTGCTATAAAGAACATTTTGCTATTTCTAGACTATTAAACTACTTACATTCCTTGGAGATAGGTGACTTATTTTGGTCTCTAGATCTAATTTTCCTAATTAGTGTTTAAGCATTCTTCAAGGGATTTTTGATGTAATAAGATACATCTACTTGAAGGTGGACAAGTTGTTTGTATCTCTAACTAATTTTTTGCGAAACTCTTCAACATATTTAGCAAAATTAAAATACCATTCAACTGACAGTTATTAATTAGATTGGGGATTTCATTTTTTATCCTTAATTAGGATCAGTATTAAATAATAAAAATTGGTTATTTTAGCTATTTTTAACTTTAAGTAGAAATAAAATCATTGTCTAGTCATAAATATGACTAGACATATAGGCCATGAGTAAATATTTATGACTAGACAAAGATTTTTGATAGTTTTCATCCACTGTATGTTGAAGGGATTAATATACACTTATACATTAGACATTTTTATGTAGATCAAAAAAGAAAAATATTCATGTGAATAAATTTTCATGTGAAAACCTGGCTAATAAAGTTAGACAAATATTTATATTCCATCTGAGCAGCAACAATCAGTCAAACGATTTATTACCTAGCTGCTAAACTAAACTTGTTTCCCTATGCAAATTAAAATAACTGAGAGATTTATAAAAACTATCTTGAAGTAGGTATCTCAAAGAGATGTGGTATATTAGGTAATAAAAAAATGTGAGTATGGTATTTTTTTTCCTGTTAAAGAGAGTAAAGGGTAAATCAGTTGGACACAAGGAGAACAGAGTTTAGAGATCATACATGTCTGGGCACAGCCCACGTGCATCTAAATGACAACACCTACTCCTGGTTGGTACATTTGGGTTTTGGCAAAACTACACCTCACACTGGCTTTGGGCCTTATCTATCAAATTACAAAAAGTGGGTATTGGTGCGACTCTGGAAGGGATCCTCAGTCCTCAATCATTGTCTTCTTGGAAAAAAATAATTTGGCCCAAAGACAGTAGTACATTTAAGGCAGACACAAGAATTTGGTGAAGCAAAGAAAAGTACGGTTGGAGGGAATGAAGCGGACAACTCCAAAAATTGAGTGCTTGCCCAAACTTTGGCTCAGGCCCTTTACACAGTTACTATTTTCATCCTGATCTCTTCCTCTTGTCCTTCCCCTTGGGTGGGCTGTTGGCCATTAGCGGCATGTGCAGTGTTGCCAGTAGTTGGGAGGAGCCAAATGCTCCATTTGTTGGTGGAAGTTAGGCGCATGCTCTCTAAGAGCAATTTTCTCTTACCAGCCTAGCGCCCCCAGAGGAAGGTCATACATATGTCAAGCTCCACCATTTTGCCCCTTACCGTGCAAGCCTGGGCATGTCCTCAGGGGAAGGTCAAACTCTGTCATTTTAAGTTCTAATTGGCAAGTTGTTGCCCACAAGCTCAAGATATTTCCTTGTTAGGAAATTTCCCCTCCCTGTCACCAGCTACCTTACAATCGCCTGATAGTCACCTGTTTCCTGACATTCTTTGGGGTCCATCGTGCCCTGCTGGTATCTGCTTGTCTACCTACTCTAACAAAAGCATTAGAGTGAGTAAGCTTACTCTCTTGGTAGTGACCTTGGCATTACTTCTGAGTGCAAAGGTGAAAACAGAGCATGCTTTGATCCATAAAATCATAAATATTTACACTAAAATTTTATGACTATCTCCTGACTAATTATCTTCCCTCTTCTATGTGGAAATAAAAATTCTGAGTTTTAGCCAACAACTCCTGAAATTTACTTATGAATATATTGAAGAATAACTAAAGGAAATGTGAATAAGGACCTGGGAGTGCAATGTTTCTATCAAAATATATTTTAAAATTATTTATAAATAAAGAATTATGGATTTTTTTAAATTTAATACTTTTGAGAAAAGTTTTAAATTTGTCGGATACTTCTTACCAACAGATAAATTGTCTTTTGAGACACTGAAGTGGAACAAGATAATAAACATCCTTATTTGCCCACTTTTTAAAACAAATTATACTTGTAACACTAAAGTTGCCTCATTGAAGATGAGCTTGGTGCTTGTAAAATGAGGAGTTGATGAATTTCAGACAGAAACCTCAGTGTCTTTTATTTGTTTTATGTCTTTAATTTCACTACTCACCTGATTATATGAAATTTATGTGAAAATTAGGTGTACTGTGTTCCTTTATTATTTATAATTCCTATGTAGAAAACTTCCTTTTCCCCCCCCATACCTAGCAATTGGTTTGGTTGATAATAAAAATAAGTAATCTAGAAGTAAATGCATGAAGTTGAATCCAGGATGCTTCAGTAAGGGTTAATAAAATAAATGCATAAAAGGAAAGTAAAAAAAAAAAATAGAGATCACTAAATTTGGACAGCAGTTTAATTTGAACACTGTAGAAAAAGGTCATATAAACCTTGTAAAAATAAAAAAATTTAAAAATAGCTTAAAACAAACTATTTTAAAAACAATTTGAAAATTAATAATTTTTATAATATTTTCTCAAATTAGAGAAAAGTTAAAAAAATACTTAAATTGGAAATATCAGCATAGACATATAAACTTTTAAAACTTGGTGGGTTTTTTGCTAGGTTTGTCTTCTTTCCTTATCATGCTTTTTCTCTACTGGAATTTTCTGGAAACACATCGTTAATAAAATACATACACCCAAATTCTTGGCTTAGGGTCTGCTTCAGGGAGAACCTGACAGGTGATAGATCATTATTATTGTGTTACTAACTTTGTGTACCTCCTTCTGTTGTTTTACACTTTCTTATATACAGGACATATTTTGTGAGTTTTATCATTGACACATAGAGATTTCACTTCTTAAAAATAAATCTAAATAATTATTAAGAGCTCTAAAATTTTTTGTTTCTTAAATTTATTATTTAGTTCCCAAAAGATGTTGGGTTCATATTGCTTTATTCCTTTCTCTTTCCAGCACAGCTTTGTAGACAGATAATGTGAAAGGAAAATAATCTTGGGGTCCCAAAATCACTAAGCTAAAGGGAAAAGTCAAGTTGAGAACTGCTTGGGACAAAAGTGCCTCCCATTCTATTCAAAGTAACCCCTCTGTTCACTGAAATAAATGCAAATCTGATTGCCTCCTCTGGAGAGGCTATGGAGAAACTCAAAAGAATGCAAACGTTTGTCTCTTATCTCCTGTGACCTGGAAGCCTCCTCCCTGCTTTGAGTTGTCCTGCCTTTGCTTTGAGTTTTCCTACCTTTCTGGATGAAACCAAAGTTCATCTTATATATGTTGATTGATGTCTCATGTCTCCCTATAATGTATAAAACCAAACTGTGCTCTGACATCTTGGGCACAAGTTGTCAGGACCCCCCGAGGCTTTGTCATGGTTGCACATCTTCAATCTTGGTAAAATTAACTTTCTAAATTAATTGAAATCTGTCTCAGATATTTGGGGTTCACAATAGCGTATTAGTTTGTTCTCCCGCTGCTATAAATAATTGCCTGAGACTGGGAAATTTATAAAGGAAAGAAGTTTATTTGACCCACAGTTCAGCATGGCTCGGGAGGCCTCAGGCAACTTACATTCATGGCAGAAGAGGAAGGAAACACCTCCTTCTTCACAGGGTGGCAACAAGAAGTGCTTAGTAAAAGGGGAAAAGCTCCTTATAAAACCATCAGATTTGGTGTAATAGTGATTGTCACTCACCATCACAAGAACAGCATGAAGGTAACTGCCCCCATGATTCAATTACCTCCCACTGGGTCTCTCCCATGACACATGGGGATTATGGGAACTACAGTTCAAGATAAGATGTGGGTGGGGACACAGGTAAACCGTATTAGATAATATCTGTTTCTCCCCTAGCTGAATGTCCTCGATCTATGAAGCTAGGTTATGTAGTAGTGATATTAATCTATTGACAACTATCTTGCATCAAACAGTACACTGTAATATTTTAGGGGTCATGTCTTTTACATACCACCTTGTCTTCAATATCCAACACTAACTTAGTGTATAGTAGATGCTCAACACATACAAATAGCAACTTCAGTGAGACTTAAGTCTTTATCAAACTTGGTTATTAAATATGTGTATATACACATACATTTTGTTAGAACACTTAGCACTGTGTCTATTTTCTACTAGTGCTAAAATCCCAACTAGTTTATGCCTTAAAAAATAATTTCTATAATAATATATGGTAGAGCCTATCAGGTATGATTCTAAGCCTGAAATTTCAGTGATTTGTCCATCAAATGACACGGTATACCTGAAATGACACATCCTCCACAAATTTGTGCAATATTTTTTCAAACTCTAAATCTATATTCTGCATCTTATGTCTAGGATGTATTCCGTGACGTCTTCCTCCTAATTCCTATCATGTTGCCCAGGGGAATCATACCCTCTGAAGGGATAAAGGGAGTTTTCCTCTTAATAGAAGGGGGTCCTTGAAATCTCCTGTAACATTTTTTATACACTGAAAATGATAGACACCCAGTCTTCTGGTTAGTAAAATGCATATTATATTAAAATTATGAAAACAAACAAAACAAAAACAAAGTGAAGAGCTCTGTTGTAGTTCTATTAGTCAAAATGCAATACAGGTCAAAGCAAATAGCCAGTTGTCCTAATAGAGTCTAATGCCCAGCTGTATGTGATTCTCCTCTCTATTGGAGGCTATAGAAAAATCCCCATGCCTCTAACTCTCTTACAAATAGGCAGAGCACTGACACCAATTCTAGACAATGGATTGTGGTAGAATCCACATGGTTAGGATATTTATTTGTATTTGTGCTATGATCTCTCTCTTTGTTCCACTCTCTGTCTCTCGCTCTCTCTCATCTCCTACTGTGGAAAACCACGAATTCCACTGTTGAAATAGTAAAGGCCCATTGGTTTAAAATGAAGGCAGAGTCTTCTCTCAACTTGTGCTCCCACAACATGCGTTGGAAAGACTGAATAAGTAAGACATAAATCTTTGTTTTAAAGTCCCTCAGATTTCAAGGTTAGTGTTTTCCATAGTGTAAACCAGCCTATGCCAACAGATATACAAGCCAATTTTAAAATGTATTATTTTTGACAAGAGATACAAAATAATAATAAATATATAAATAATGTCACAAAACATATACAACATAAGAAGAAAAAGAAAAATCATAATAAGTTTTAGGAAATCATAGATGTCCAAATTCTAATTAAAGCCGTGATGCTGTGAGTCAGAGCAATCTTGAGAAATCCTTAGCAGCTGAGTAGCCCTCACTGTTGACAAGCTTCTTAGGAGGCATTTTTTTCCCCCTTTTCTGATGTGGAGATAGGCAGACTGGGGCAAATGCTTTGCACTGCAAGGACTGTCACACTGACTTTTGCTTCCTTCAGGGCCATCTAACCTGACATCTATCAGAGTGAACATAATAATTTTAAATTTTCTCACTTGTGCTTTATGGCTTTCACATTGACAGTCTATGGACAACGCTGAGTCTTGGGTGGGAAAGTCAAGGACAAGAATGGTTAGCAGGCATCTTTCAGTCAATGCAGATGAGTGTCGAAGAGATTTAAAGAGGCAAAATGTGTGCTAAAAGTAGCAAAAACAGCTGGGAAACTTTTAGATAGTCTTACAAAATGACCTATGCCAATTATGATGACTGCAGATATCAAAATAAATATTTATAATTGTAAGTAGTCATAGAATACCATGTTTATTTTTTAGAATCTGAAATCTAATAAGTTCCTTTGTTATTTTTATGTATATTTACTTATTTGAAACTTCCAAAATTATTTTTAATAATTTTTTAAGAGTTAATCAAAAGTATTAATATAATAGGAGTAAATCCATGTTGGTATGTTATATATTGTCTTACTTAGATTTATTTTCTACAAACCATATTTGAATTTGCAGAAGCACTACATTGATTAATTTATTAAATAATTAAGTACTCCCAATTTCTGGACAGTGTTCTAAAGTTAATTTATGTAAAGACAGATGCATTAGAAATAAATTTATTAAATTGGGCAAAGTCTAAAAATAGCAAATATATTATGTCTTATTTCAAAAATGTCAGTTTTTGTCAAGCAGAGATGGTACTAGAAATAAAAATCTATTTAAAAATGGACATTCATGACTGACAAGACACGGAAAACATAAAATTGTAACAAGACTAAAAATATCAGTAAACTTATTTATTTGAGAATGTCAGTTTTTATCTAGCTGAGCTGTTCGTGCAAAGAAAAATTACAATTTCTTGAGTAGGTTGTGCTTCAAAAATAGCTTAGTGCCCCTAGAATCCATACTAAATGAAATAATGCAAAGTAGCAAAGTAGAACGTTTTCTGTTTAGCACAATTACCCATCACTAATTAAGTTATCTAACTAGATCTTTGATAAATTAAAAACTGATTAAGTCATCCGAAACTATGCAATTATACAAAATAAAGTAAAAAAGAAAACCTTGTATTTTCTCATTGCCATTTAAGAGTAAAAATGCTAACAAAGATAGACTATAAAAATGAATTTTAACAAAGTAATTATAAAACAACAGTACCTTTATAATTTGAAGACCCTATCTTGGACATGGGGCACCATCTCCTGATCCTTGAAGTTGGTTCTGAAATTGGGAAATAATGAAAAAGTAAAGTACTACTTTTCTTATAGGCAGAACAGGAGAACTTCCTGGAAGGGAGTCAAAGGAAAGGAGGTCTGCCCTGGACACATGATAGATTTTCTTTCTCAGAGAGAACCTGCAGTTCAAACACAAGTTCTGTGAAGGGAGATGGTTGAGAGTGTAGCACTTTTATTGGGGGCAGATTGGGGCATGGAAGAAGAAGGTAAAAGTGTTCTCACTTTATATTTGTGATAGATTTCAAATATTCACCATTTATAAATGGCTTTAAAAGTCAGGAAATTTAGTAATTAGTAGATAGGTAATGTTACAAAACTATTATTTTGTTACTCTAAAGAAATCACCAGATTATTTGTTTCTAGTAATATAAAATTACATAGGACCAAAAGGTTTAACTCTTTAAAGAAAAATATTAGTTGAATCAACAAATGTGCTTTTAAGTAAACAATTGTACTCGAAATAACTTTGCAAACATTCCTATGGACTAAACATGGAAAGGGAACTAGCATCTGATGACTAATTCAAACCTAACATTAGAACAACCCTGAACAAGGGAATCACATGGCCCGTTGGGCTTATCATGGCCCAGGGACTTGGGACAGAATGCCCCTGCCCAGAAAGAACCCAAAGCCTGGCATTCATTCATGTTTTAGAGCTCAAACTGAGAACACCATAGGAATCCAGACCTGAGAAGGCCATGTTGAGTGAACACAGGGACCAGAGAAAAGTGTGACCACCAGCCAAAGATATGAGAGAACTGTGGTCTTCACCCCAAACCCTCTTGCAGTAAATCAATGAATGAATAAGTGAATGAATGAATGAATGTGTTCTACTCTCATATGGGCTTATGGGTCCAACGTAGACCATAGTGTGGGCTGAAAACATGCTAATCTCAGAAAATAAAGCAGTACATGATTGATGGTGCTCAGTACCAGCAGTTAAAAGAAAGTGTTCTGCTGGGCATGGTGGCTCACATCTGTAATCCCAGCACTTTGGGAGGCTGAGGCAGGTGGATCACTTGAGCTCAGAAGTTTGAGACCAGCATGAGCAATGTAGTGAGGCCTATCTCTACAAAAAGTACAAAAATTAGCCAGGTGTCGTGGCACACACATGTAGTCCCAGCTACTTGGGAGGCTGAGGCAGGAGGATCACTTGAGCCTGAGAGGCAGAGGCTGCAGCGAACTGAGATCATGCCACTGCATTCCAGCCTGGGGGACAGAGCTGTCATAAATAATTAAATTAAATTAAATTAAAGAAGGCATTCATGTTTTTTGTAGGGAGCCTTATCCTTGGGATATGCTCAGGTATAGCCCTACCAAATACGAGATCACAAATCAAACTCACAGAACACTAAAGAACATGTTATTATAGCTAGAATAAACAGAAATAAGAAACAGCACAGTACAATGCCCATAAAAATGCAGACATTAATATTATGAAGATCAAACTCTAAATGAAGAATGATACTTTATTTTCCTCAATTCTGAAAGAACTAAAGAGTCTTTCTCCTGAAAATAACCTTGGTCAGAATTTAAAAGCATCTTGTTCTTTTTTCAAATACTATTTTTCAATTTTATCTTATCTAACATTTTAATAATTGACATAAAAACAATATGTTAAGAAAAGATTAGATATAGCTAACAAGGAGGTAAAGACAGCAATTAAAAATAAATATTTGCTTATTAGTTCTAAATAGTTTTTGGTGGAGTTTTTAGGGTTTTGTGTACACAATCATGTCATGTGTAAACAGATAATTTTACTTCTTTTCCAATTTAAATATATTTTATTTCTTTTCTTTTTTGTTTTCTTTTTTTGCCAAATTGCTTCTCATAGGACTTTTTGTACCATGTATTAGTCCATTCTCATGCTACTATAAAGAACTGCCTAAGACTGGGTAGTTCATAAAGGAAAGAGGTTTAATTGACTCAAAGTTTTGCAGGGCTAGGGAGGCCTCAGGAAACTTACAACTATGGTGGAAGGGGAAGCAAACACGTCCTTCTTTACATGGCAGCAGGAAGGAGAAAAATGAGAAGTGAACAAAGGGCGAAGCCCCTTATAAAACAATCATATCTTGTAAGAACTAATTATCATGAGAATAGCATGGAAGAAACCACCTCCATGATTCAGCTACCTCCCACTGGGTCCCTCCCATGACACACGGGGATTATGGGAACTAAAATTCAAGATGAGATTTGGGTGGGGACACAGCCAAACCATATAATACTATATTGAATAGAAGTGGTAAAGGTGGGCAGCCTTGCCTTGTTCTGATTTTAGAGGAAAAGCTTTTAGCTTTTCACCATTAAGTATGATGTTAGTGATGTTAGCTGTCACATGCATAAAATTTATTTTATGTGGTATAAGCTTGGCCACCTTTGCTCTCTTTTTTTTTTCATTTATATCTTTTTGATCCATTTATTTTCAGTCTACGTGTGTGCTTAAAGCCAAAGTAATTTTTTGTAGGCAGCTTATAGTTGAATCTTGTTTTTTTAGTTCATTCAGCCACCCATTCATTGTCATATATATGTAATTATATTAATTTCTATAATTATATGTATAGAAATAAATTATATGTACATGCAATTATATTTTAATTAACAAATAATAATTGTATATATATTTATGGGGTACAATGTGAGATTTTAATAGATGTTAGCACTATGAAATGATTAAATCAAACTAATTAATAAATTCATTACTTCACGTTTTTTGTAATGAAAACATTTAAAAACTCTATTAGCAATAATGTGTTATAATATACATCACATTATTATTTGTTATAGCCATTATTCTGTGCAACAGATCACTAAGGACTATTTCCTCTGTCTAACAAAAATTTTATTAGACAATATTTGACCCTTTGATTAACATCTCCCCTGTCCCCATCAAATCTTCAACCCAGACGCTGGTAACCACTATTCTATTCTGTACTTTTATGAGTTCAGTGTTTTTAGATTTTACATGTAGTGAAATCATGCTCAGAAAACCAAAATATAACAACCATATGATCCAGCAATGCTAGTTTTGGGTATATATCCAAAGGAATTAAAATCGCTCTGCCAAAAGTATACATACTACC
Organism: Pongo pygmaeus; assembly: GCF_028885625.2. Classification (NCBI taxonomy): domain Eukaryota; kingdom Metazoa; phylum Chordata; class Mammalia; order Primates; family Hominidae; genus Pongo; species Pongo pygmaeus. Next base: position 5,338,174 of record NC_072380.2, read on the forward strand.
ATATTTATTGCAGCATTATTCACAATAACTAAGACATAAAAGCAACCTGTTGATCATCAGATAAATAGATAAGAATATGTGGTATATACAAACAATGAAATACTGTTTAGCCTTAAGAAAAAATAAAATTCTATCATTTGCAGCACCATCAATAAACCTAGAAGACACTATTTTAAGTGAAATAAGCCAGGCACAGAAATACAAATACTCATTGTATTTTGATAGAATAATTTAGTTAAATTTAAAGTAATTATTGAAGGTAAGGATTTACTATTGCCATTTTACAATTGTTTTTTGACTATCTTATAGATTATTTGTTTCATTCTTTTCCTTTTTCTGTCTTTTTTTTGTGATGATGTTTGTAGTGGTATGCTTTGATTCTTTTTATGTGTTGCATATCTGCTACAGGATTTTTCTTTGTAGTTATTATGTGGCTTCCATAAATCATCTTATCATTATAACAGTTTATTTTAAACTGATAACAATTTAACTTTGGCGACATTCAAAAACTCTACATTTAACCTGTTTTCCCCCTCATTTTATGTTATTGACATCACAATGTACATTTTTTAAATAGTATATACACATTAACAAGCTGTTTTAGCTATAGTAATTATTAATTCATCTTCTAACTTCTATTACAATTAAACGTGATTTACTCACCATCCTCATTGTATTATCATATTATGTATTTCATCATATTATTACCAAACAGCTAATTTTATACACTTTAATATGTTTTCATGTTGTCATCATCCTTTCCTTTCCACTTGAAGAACTCTCCTTAACAGTTCTTGTATGGTAGACCTGAGTGCTAAACTTCCTCAGCTTTTGCTTGCCTAGGAAAGTCTTTATCTTCCCTTCATTTCTGAAGGAAAGCATTGCTGGATATAGTGCTTCTGGTTGACAGTCTGCATGTTTGTTTTTTTTAATTTTAGCACTTTGAATATGTTGACACACTCTTGGCCTTCAAGGTATTTAATGAGAAATCTATTCATATTCTTTTGATGGTTCCTTAGTATATGATAAGTCCCCTTTCTCTTGTTGCTTTCAGAAGTCTCTCTTTGTCATTGACTATTGAGAATTTGATTATAATGTCTCTCAATGAATATCTCTTTATGTCTAATATATCTGTGGTTCTTTGGGCTCCATGGATCTGGATATTCATTTCTTTCTACAGATTTGGAATTTTTTGTCATTATTTGTTTAAATAACCTTTCTACTCCTTTCTCTTTCTCTTTCTCTTTCTCTGATCCTCTGACAATCCCAAATTGCATAGATTGGTTTGCTTGATGGGTTCCCGTGAGTCCTATAGGGGTTTTATTAGTCTTTTTAATTCTTCCTCTGACTGGGTAATTTCAAATGATCTGTCTTCAGGCTTGCTTGTTCTTTCTTTTCCTTGATTGAGTCTGCTGTTGAAACCCTCTACTGAATTCTTCTGCTCCATAATTGTGCTCTTCAGCTACACAATTTCTGTTTATCTCTTTTAATGATTTCTTTCTCTTTGTTGAACTTCAAATTTTGTTCATATATTGTCTTCTGGATTATATTTAGTTACCTACCTGTGTTCTATTGTAACTCACTGAAATTCTTTAAGAGGATGATTTTGTCAGGTAGTTTGTAGATCTTTATTTATTCAGGGTCAGTTATTGGTACTTTATTTTCTTCCTTTGGTGGTATGAAATTTTCCTGATTATTCATGATCCTGCTGACCTTGATCTGGTGTCTGCCTATTTGAAAAAGTTGGTGTTTCTCCCTGTCTTTACAGACTGCCTTTTTATCACCAGTCAGACTCTAGATGTATTCAGAATTAGCTGGCTATGGAGGTTCATGGGAAGGGTGACCTGGAACTTGGAGTAGTAGGCGAATGGGCCTGGAGCCAGAGTCCACAGGGACAAGTCTGCTGTATTTGTCTGCAGGGGTGGGCCTACAGTTTGTGTTCATGGGGCAGGCCTGGAACCTAGCTCCTTTGGGGTATGCCTCTTGCCTTGTACCATGTGGGGCAGACTTGAGTCCTAGATCCAGGGGCAAGGGTGGGAGGAAGCCTGGAACCTGGGACCATGGGGATTAACTAGGTGCTAGGGTGAGCTTGTAACCTGGGGCTGCAGAGGCCAGCCTGGAGCTGGTTCTTCAGGTGCCAGCATGGTGCTTGGGATCATAAGGACTGACTTGGGTCCTGGAGCCACAGGGATCACCTGGCATCAGAGTTTCCTGCAGCAGATCTTGTGCTGGAGTCTGTGACAAAGACACACACACACACAAATACATATGCACACATGCACTCACACTATATATATATGTGTGTATATATATATATATAATACTGTGTGCATGTGTGTGCTTATTTCTGTATACTTGAAAGTCCTGTCCAATATCGCAAATGAAATTGCTATAAAGATAGTTTTAATTGGTTTCTCTAGGGTAAAAAATATTGCTGATTTTTATTTTTATTTTTCGACTTCATGTCCTAAGTATTTAGTTGTATTCCTCAGGTCACAGTACATTATTTACCAGTACCAAACACCACTCTTACGTCATTTATTTATTACCTTTGTCCACATTCTCTACTGAAATTTCTCTCTCTCACATCATAGCAATTATAGTCATGAAAATTCATTTGCTGTTTATTTTTACCCTACTAGTAATAGTGATTTTGCTCCTCAGAATCATCTATGATTCTGCCATGGACATGCTGGTAGTGTTCTCATGGACCTCTGTGAAAAGTTTTTTGAGATGTGGATCTAAGAAGAGAATCATATGACAAGTGCAGCAGAATAGTCCTCAGTATATTCTCCGAGGTCATATGTGCAGGTTCACTATACCCAAATCTTATTCTACACTTTGCATTATCTAGTCATTATCTTTGTTTTTCAGAAGTTCAGTAGGTATAGTATATCATTTGTCTTATTTTATTTTTGCTTTTATTTTAGCAAATGATTTTGAATTTTGTTATTATATTTTTAACTGGAGATTTTAACTTCTATCAATTTTTTTTCATCTTTTTTGCACTCCTATCCTTGTTCATTTGTGGATCATTTTCTGTGTATTACTTTGTATATGTTTTAATCACATGTCAGTTTCAGATAATGAAAATATCATTTATTACTGCATCTCTATTATTGTATAATTTACTATTGCATATAGCAGGTATACATTAAGTTTTATTAATAGAATAATAAATGAATAAATTATACCATAAACTAGACATTCCATATTTGTGCTGAACTAAACTTAACTCAAAGAATGTACTGGTATTTTTGGCTATTTTCCATTTGACTCAAATTTTAATGCATATTCAACTATCTACATGTCTATACATAGGTCTGAGTTTATTCATAATTGGATCGTTCTCTCACTTAAGTACATAAAATTGAGAATTACCTAACATAATTCAAATATCTACTTAAAGAATGTCTTCTGGTTTTCACAAATGATGACCAATTTGTCAAATAATTTTTTAAAACATATAATACTCATGTCAAAGACTGTGACATTGGGTAACTTGCTATCCTCCAGATTTTTTCATCTGCAAAATGAAGATATTGCTAACCCCAAAGGGTTTCTGAGATGTTTAAATTAAAAAACAATGCATGAATGACCTATTACTGTTCCTGATGCAAAATAACTATTTAAAAATGCTGCATCTTTTTTCCCCTACAAAGTAAGTAACAGACAAACACTTCATTTCTTGGCTAGTTTGTGGTATCTAAATTTAATAATCAAATAAAGGCAATGGTTTCTTTAACATTTCAATTCTCTAAGTGGGAGTTGAACAGTGTTAATAGATTTTTCTAGCAATAAAAAAAGTCTGTACCAAAGTCATTGGAGGTTCCTTATTCAATTATTTAAGTTGTGCTTGGTTTCTTGGAATCATAGGTTTCGGATCCTGGGAAAAGTTCTTCTCTCAATTGATTGCCCTTTACTTTATGATCACATAAGTCTCAGTGACAGGGCAAAATTTATTGGAAGTAAAATGCAGAGATTTAATCAGCATATTCTCCAAGGCAGTCATGTACTCAAAATCCTTCAGCAGGCTTATACCCTATAATGCACACATAAAGTAAATGTAGCCAACATTTCCAATTATTAGTGACTGAGAGTATATGCAAAATAATACTCTTATTCCCATTAGCTGAATGTTGTACTTGGTATTACTTCAGTGATTAAGTGCCCCTTTCTGTGGTGCTCAGTCCCAGAAAATGATTATGAATTATGTTTGGGTTTTGATCATGATTTTAATTTTACAAACTTTGTGACTTGGGCAAATTATTTTGCCTCTTTAATAACTTCTAGAGTTTTATGAATTAAGTAAAATGATGCAAATTTCTTTGCTCAGAGCATCAAATACTTCGCTTATGCATCCTTAGCTCTGGACTTAGGTAGAATATCTTCATCGTGCCTACTAAGAGCTAGAAACTTTATAAAAACATGAGAACCCTATAAAGGAGATAATATTTTTTAAAAATATTTTAGAGGTCTGAAAACGGAAACTAGAGATTAAGTAATTCCAAGATTATCTGAGTAGTTACTAGATACACATTATTCCCTTGGGTTAATATTCAGCCTCACCCTGCCTGGTAGTGCCAGCCACTGAGCCGCCCCTCAGAGACAGCCTAATCTTTTGCTGATGCCTACAGAAATAGCAGTTCTGACTGCATGCACCCAAACTCTGTCGTGTGGGTTCTGCCTGGCTCAGGACTTCCTGGAGAGACCTACAGTACCTGTATCCTCTTATACCACCATGTGTCCTCAAGCAGAACCTATCTAGAATGACTAAAGTCTTCTTCCATGCCACGTGGGGCCCAGCAGAGCTGAGATAAGCATTGTCCTAATCTTTTCCCAGACTCATTACCAAGAGCCATTTTGGCCGTGCTGGCAGCCTCATATCTTCTGTTATCTCTGCACCAGAAGTGGGCACCAGCCTTTTTGTGCAAAAACACTCCTATACTTGAGGAAATTATGTCCAACTCGTCCAAAAGCTCTCATGCTTGCTAATAAAAAAGCAGCACTAGGTTGGACTGTGACTATCTGCAGCCCAGAAAGCTGCTTGTGAAGATTCCCATCACATCCTGCATGTACATCTAATTACTCTCTACTAAGGAGCCTCTTCACCCCCAGAGTTTGTAAGGCAGGTCCAAGGTACATCATTTACAAGGAATACGGCACCACCCAAAGGACTGTGTTACTTTCACTCTGCTTCCCGTTAACCTCTTCTTAAACTTGGGGGAAGGGATAGGAATGATGGCCAGTTCCGCTACCTCCTAGTTTTCCTTCAGGGAATTGTTGTCCAGCTGGTAGTTTCTGTAGAAAATGAGTGTTTTAAGTTCTTGTTTCTAACACGAGGTCTTAGTGAAACACCAGAAAAAAAATTTAAAAATTCACCTAACATTCTGTTACATGTTTGTATATACATACATATGTAAACATATAAATATACAACAGATATATGTTTAAATTCTTCTCTCCAGCTCCTAAACTATGACCCAGCATGTTTTAGCTAACTTGTTAATTAAATTGGTAAATGTAAACCAACGTATTTTTGAGTCTACTACGTGTCTGTTTTATATTTGTCATCTCACTTAATCCTTATAGTAACCCTGAGAGATAGAAATTACCACCCATACGCATATGAGGTAAGGAAAATGAGATTTTGTTTTGCAAATTGTCTTTTATTTATCACACTTCTCAACCTTTTAAGAGTACAGAGTAAAACTGTGGCTCAAGGAGATTAAAGAAGTTGCTCAAGTCAACACTGTGTGAATTATAATTGAAACAGATTAAGAAATAGGAAAATGACTGTGAGAAATATCACTTATGACTGGAAAACCAGCTTATGAATGAAAATCTTCCTTTTTGCCCTCCGTTATTTATCACTTATTTACAGGTAGCCAGTAATGAACACAGCAGAAGTTGGCTGCAGCTGTCAACCACGCAGCACTCCTTCAGATTAAGGCAATGTCTGCGTGTTCTGAATAACCTACCTTAGTGAGCACTGGAGGCCCATCAAAATTCCACCCACCAGATGCCAAACAAATTCATAATATGCAAATGACTGCTTGTGGCATCAAGTTCATCAAACTGATTCTGGAACTCCAAGCATCACAGGGGGATGATGGCACACATGCTTCCTCCTTAAAAGAGAAGTCCTTTCTTTTAAGAGCAGACAGATGCTGGCCTCACTTGAGGCATCTGCGATAATTCTTTCACTTTTATATTCCTGGGCCCCTGAAATGATTCATCTATGCCAACATGTGTTTGGCATCCATTGCTCTGGCATCTAGAGGATAGTTTAACAACAGAAAAATAACAAAATATGAGGAAATGATTATAATACTTTTATAGCTGAGGCTGAACTCAAGCGTGAATAAAACAGCTTCTAAGCTCAGCCTGCTCCATAATTGCCCTTCATTGTTTTTGAATGATTAAAATGTATTTATATTAATCAATAATGGAAGACAGTTCCATATGTTTAATCGCTCTTTGTTGGTTTGTGTGTGTGTGTTTGTGTGTGTGTGTGTATTTGTGTGTACTGTCATGCACTGCACAATCCTGCATAACTACATTTTGGTCAACTACAGACTGTATGTATCATAGTTGTCCCATATATCATAATACATTATTTTCCTGTACCTTTTCTGTGCTTAGATATGTTTAGAAACACAAACACTTACAATTGTGTTATAATTGACTACAGTCTGCTGCACAGGTCTGTTGCCTAGGAGCAATCGGCTTCACTATATATCCTAGGTGTGTGGGAGTCTGTTCCATCTAAGTTCTGTAAGTACGCTCTGTGTGGCTCACACAATGATGACATCGCCTAATGGTGCATTTCTCAGAATATATCTTAGTGGTGAAGTGTCACATGACTGTAAACATTGCCAAGATTTTTTTAAATAGAAAAAGAAAAGGGGGAAAAAAGAATATCGGCTAGGTTCTTGTTAGGAAACATGTTACCCCCAATTATAATTGTAGTGAGAACTCAATGGAGAAGCTATTTTCAGAGGCAGGCAGAGAGACGGAAGCGATTCTGGATTGTTGTGGTTCTCAGGGACCGCAGGACTGGGAAGACATCTGTTGAATGCCCCTATGTTGGAAGCACCAAGCTGAACAGCTGTCCTGGTGAGCAAGGTCACCTGGAACCCTGGAAGAGAAGGACTCAGAACGAACGCACTATCCTAGGGAAGGGGGAGGTAAAGAGTTCTCCAAACTCTCCTTTCACCAACCCTCAGGCCTCCTGCCATTACTTCTCACTGACTGAGACCAACTGGAGGAGGCAAGGAGGCCAAGCGAGGCAGTGACTTGGACCAGGCCCGGTGGAGACACAGCACAGTGTAAAACACGGCCAGAGAAATCTAGGCATGGAAAAACGGGAGACAGATGAAGTACCATGTGCCTGGTGCTTTACATAATTGGCCAATATGAACCTTATTTGCCGAAATCAGATGGCAATATTAATATCTGCTTCACAGGATGGCTAGAAGGTTTAAAACCAGTGAGCCATTTTTCTCTGAAGTGGTAGAACAAGTAATTAAAAGTGAGATTTGAAATTAACACATATGTGAAATCCCATTTCCCTTCCCTTTTGAATAAAGTGCCAGTAACAGTTACCCTATGTTTGCCTCATCATGGAATATTTGGTATGTGGGGAGAAGATTGAGAGTGTGTTGTCTCATTTTCATTGAGTTAACTGAAAGCTAAAATAAAATATTGGTACTCTTCAGAAAAACGATGTAATTAAAGTCTCTGTAATACATCATTCATGGTATGAAGAATACAATCCAAAATTACACAAAATAAGAAAAAAATGACAATTTAAGCCATATTTGTACCTACCTCAAGCAAGGTTCAGATATTGTAACAAGCAGAAAAGTGATTCTAAAGTAGTTGTTATTAATGTAATCATAAATGTAAAGAAAAATATGCTCATAATGAATGAAAAAATAGAAACTTTCAGAGTTAAATAGAAACTATAAGAAAAATCAAAGTGAAAATTTTGGAATAAAAATTAATTTCAATTAAACAATAATGTGTGCACTTAATAGCAAAATGGACATGGCAGAAGAGTTGATACATTTGACAATAGCTTAATGAAAATATATAACTTGAAAAATATAGAGAAAAAACGGTGTTAAGATATGAACAGAACCTCAAGAAACTCTGTGACATCTGAAGGGCTGACATAACAATTGGGACCCCAGAAGGAGAGTAAAATGAAAAGGGGACATAAAAGTATTGAAGCTGTGGTCCCAGTTACTCAGAGGCTGAGGTGGTAGGATCCCTTGAACCCAGGAGGCAGAGGTTACAGTGAGCCAAATTACACCACTGCACCCCAGTCTGGGCAATAGACCAAAACCCTGTCTGAAAAAAAGAGAGAGGATAGAAGAAATGATAATTAAATATTACCAAAATTTGAAGATAACATAAATTTTCAGGTTCGAGAAGATAAGTAAGTTATAAGCAGGATAAATAGAAAGAAAACATGACTGAAGCAATGTTATAGTTAAACTGCTGAAAACTAAGTATAGCAAGAGGATTGTGAATGCCACAGAGAGAAGTAACATGTTCCACAGAGTTGGGGCAATATCAGTAACTGCTGGTTTCTCATCAGAAACAACAGGACCATAACTTCAAAGTCCTAAAAGAAATACAAAATGAGAGCTTCCCACACAGAATTCTATTTCATAGAAAACATTATTCAAGGATGAAGGCAAAATAAAGCCTTTTCAGTCAATGAAAACCAGGAGAAACTGCTTATGAGCAGCCTTTCAATGTAAGAAACACTAAACGCTGCTCTTCTGGCTGAAGGGAAAGAATGTAAGTTGGATTACGATCTTTAGGCTGAGTTGAAGAGCCCTGAAAATAATGACTATAAAGGCAACTATATAAGAAAATTTCCCCTCTTAATTTATTTAATATACAAATAATTAAACATTCTAACACTACATCATGGGATGATGGCACACGTGGATTTATTTTATATATATAATGATTCTACTTCAAAGGACAGACCCGGGGGTAGGAAACATACTGCTGAAGATTTTTATACTTCATGTGTGGGAAAAGTTATGTTTTGTGTATGGTAAAATATTAACTCTAAGTATTCTGTGAAAAGTAAGAACGTATGTTGACCTCTAGAGTGACTACAAAAAAAAAAACAAGAAGTTATAGTTAAAAAGATAATACATAAAACAAAATGGAAATTTTAAAAGCATTCAAATAATACAAAAGAATTCAGGAAGGAAAAATGAAATGAGAAGGAGCCATGACTTAGTATTTCAGCCTGTGACCTGAGCTCCTGCACTGCCCCATGAGACTGGCCTACTGCCCTTTCCCTTGATTTCATGGAGGACACCTGCAGGCTGTCTAAAGGACTGCTTGGTTTCAAGATTCCGGCTGGAAACTGATGGCAAACTCAGCAGGGTAATTGAAGAGATCCTAAGGGGCTTTACAAAGATGTGGGTAGGAAGGAGATGAAGTATCCAGGGAGTCAGAATAGCAGAATGTTACTCTTTGAGGCCTGCAGGTCCAGAAAGGAACTTTTACCAGAACAGGAGAGAGCAATATCTCCAGGGAAGAGGTTGTCCAACAGGAGAAAGAATGCAGCAACTATTAAACACCTTGATCTCTTTATTCTCTTGCCCTAAACTCCACTGCTTCTTTCCCATTGGTCAAATAGGAGCCAAAGGGAGAAGAAAATTGTGATGGTGTCCTCAGTAGGGGTAAGTTTTCTAGGGCAAAGAGAAGGGCAGAGAAAGTATAGAGTAGACTTGAAGGAGAAAAAGAAACTTTCCTCTGTGCTCTGGGCTAACTCCTATGATCTTATTTAGATTCATAGTGCAAGGCTCTCGAGAAGGAAGCTGATAAACTTATCTCCTATTGTTTGATGTATAGAAGTAATTAGTTTTTCTAATCCTAGGAGACCGGAAATTTCTGGGCACTTAAATACTTTACATTGAAAAGAGAGATGGAATGGAATACAGGTCTATTAAAGGCTTTTCTCAGCCTCAAGTCTGCAATCTTGCTAATATTTGCCTACGTTTAATTTTATTTCAGTTCCTTGCCGAACACTTCAAAGAGTAGCCCGTATACATCATGTTCTACGTTTTTCTAATTTCTTTCCTAAAACCAAAAGCTTGGATGGCAAGGGCTGCTTGAGCATTTATTGTAGCTAGCAGTTTTACCAAACATTTCAGCATGACTTCATTTTCAGTCTCAACATTATTATTCACATTCTTATTCTTTCTCTTCCTGATTACTTCACCAATTACCCCACCAAGCACTGAACCAGCTCTAGTATTAATGACTCTACACTAAGGGCTATGAAGACGCAATTTAATTTTATAGGAGATATGAGGATTAATTTAGCTATTGTATTAGAAACAAGTACATAAGTAAAACTGAATATAGAGATAAATCTATGATTTTTAAAAAATACAAGGTAGAGTAAATATGTGCCCCTTATATAAAAAATTACAGTCCTGCTGAATAAAGAGAAATAAACCCATGGTTTCTGAATAGCAAGGTGAAAGGTGTTTATTTCCAGTGCACACAGTTCTACTCCACTGGAGCATTCATGAGGATCAATGTGATGAGGATATTTACATTTAAGGAGTGACAAAAGTAGGATAAAGAAAATCCAGGGATACTACTATGAGTTGATAAGCTTTGAGCACATTTTTGAGGCTAATTTCTTTCTTTTTGTAATTTTAATTTTAATTAATTTATTTTTTTAAAATTATACTTTAAGTTGTAGGGTACATGTGCACAACATACAGGTTCGTTACATATGTATATATGTGCCATATTGGTGTGCTGCACCCGTTAACTCGTCATTTATATTAGGTATATCTCCTAATGCTATCCCTACCCCCTCCCCCAACCCCAAGACAATCCCCAGTGTGTGATATTCCCCATCCCGTGTCTAAGTGTTCTCATTGTTCAATTCCCACCTGTGAGTGAGAACATGCGGTGTTTGGTTTTCTGTCCTTGCGATGGTTTGCTCAGAATGATGGTTTGCAGCTTCATCCATGTCCCTACAAAGGACATGAACTCATCCTTTTTTATGGCTGCATAGTATTCCATAGTGTATATGTGCCACATTTTCTTAATCCAGTCTATCATTGTTGGGCATTTGGGTTGGTTCCAAGTCTTTGCTATTGTGAATAGTGTTTGGAGGCTAATTTCTTTAATTTTTAAATCACAAGCTTATGGGCACATAGAAATCACATGCACACTGAAAGGAACATGAGATATGCATTGACCACCAAACAGCTGTAGACACATCAGTTTCTAAACTAATATTGAATAGTGTCTTCTTCTTATAGCTGACTCCTAAAAATTAGCATAATAATTAATAATTTTTGATATATTTTCTACTAATATCTGTTACTTTTCCAATGTATACATCTTAAAATTTGGTTCTACTTTCTGTAAAGTTCAGGTACATTTGATATTTTTTGATAATGGTAAGATCATTGAAAACAGGGCCTAAGAGCTTCGGGCTACTTTGTTGTTTTACTTTCTATAAATGGAATCAAATTGGACAGTTATTAGAGACTTAAAACGTTATTCTATCACGCAAAACAATTTGACTGTATATTTTTGGCAGATTCGTATGTGGTCCCTGTATGTGCCATGCATTGTGCTGGGCACCGAGTTCTGGAAATGAGCCAAAGATCCCCTCTGTGTGTTGGCCTTTGGGTTATTTATTTCCTCCTAATAGGTGAACACACATTCTAAAGCCTGTAGGCGCCAAACTTAAATTTGCACGTCCAGTTGTTTTAGACATAGCCCAAAGAAGCAGATATTTAGCTACTTAGAACCTACCTACTTGGTATTCCTCACAAAACTACCGCCAACTTACAGGCATAGATGAGATAAACCCTTTTGCTATAAGGACCTCAAGCCTCTGCTGTGCTTCAACGCTGTCTAATCAAGAGAGTCTTTTCCATGGTGCCGAGCCACATCATCTAGACATTGAGCCCCTCTGCAATCCTTCTCTCCTCCAGGAGCTGCCTTGCTCTCTTTATGGTTGGTGCCAACTCAGCTGGCCACACTGTAGCCTCCGGATAGAGTCCTTCCCAGAGGGACCTCCACTGTGCAAACCTGTCAAAGCAGCTCTCAAAAACCTGTGCACACTACTGCCACCTTGTGGTCCTATATTTTCCCTCTAACTCCCTACGTACAGGTGACGTGAAGATAAATATTACAGGATTACAGAGTCTGGTGAGAGGGTTGGAGTGATGGGAGTTTGTGGATCTACCTCTGAATCTTGGAGTGACTCACAATCTGGAATTGAACCTAAGAGGTGACACTCTGGTTATATGAGTTGGCTTGTGGTTAGAATGGGGCTTGAGGAAAGCTGAATATGTATGTAAGGGGTTGCAAAAAGAAAGATACAAAGAATAGAATGACTCAGGGTAAAGCCGGGATATTAAAATGAATTTGCTGTGTCTGCAGAATATGGAGGGGACTGAGAAACTACCATACAGAGAGAGCAAAAATGACATGAGATGCAACTTATTTTAAGATTTCAAACAACCATAAAAGTTATTTAAAAGAGTAAACCATTGAGCCAATTAAAAATATTATGTAAAAAGAAAATATTCTGACGGGAAAAAGAATACTAGCAGGATTAAGATGCGCTAAGATCGTAGTTGTCAAAGCTTAAACCTATAATCAGTAATTATGGCATCTCAAAGCCTGTGTTATCAGTGAGGAGCCAGGCAGTAAAGGTTTCCTTTCTCACTGCTGCCACCCATGTGTGTACAATTAGAGAACTTTTGACATAATATAATTAATTGTTTAAACTGTCTTCTCAGAGATACAATGAGACCTTCAATAACTGGAACATTGTCTTATTTCTCTTTCGATACTTCTAAGTTCAACAGATATTTATGTTAATAAATAAACACACATACAGGTTTGATTTGCGTACACCCTTTTAACATATTCATGTAAGGTGTACTCTAAGCCCAGCTTCTCTGAGTTTCAGCAAAGTAGGTAAGTTACTCTTAGGTAAGAATACAGTTAAAACTTCACTGAGGCCGGGCGCCATGGCTCACGCCTGTAATCCCAGCACTTTGGGAGGCCGAGGTGGACAGAGTGAGACTCCGTCTCAGAAAAAAAAAAAAAAAAAAAAAATACATACTACACTTTATGCTGCTTACAAGTGACATTCTTAAATATGAGATAAAGAACAGTTGAAAGAAAACAAAATTCAAAAAAGACTTTTATGGCAAACCCCAATGAAAATAAACCTAATGTAGCTATGTTATACAAATTTGAGTAGAAAAAGAAAAATATCAGAAAGAAATAGGGACATTGCATAATAAACGGGAAATACACTAGACAGTATAATATGTTCTACACTTAAGTGCACCTGTGATATAGTATCATATTAAAGCAAAAATGACAAAAAATTTAGAAATAGACAAAGCCATAATGCGAGTGAAAATTTTAATATCCTTCTTTTTGTAACCTGTAGAAAAAATAAAAATTAATAGAGAAATAGAAAATTATAATAAATTGAATAATACACCTAATTTTATTGACTTATACATACCACTTCACTACAAAATATTACAATAAAATTTGTTTTGAAATGATTATGAAACATTTTCCAAACTGAATTTATGCTTGGCAATAAATCAAGTCGCAGAAAATTTCAAAGCATTGGATTCAAATACAGTATGCTCTTTGACAACAGGGCAAAATAAACTAGAAATCAGCAATGAAAATATAACCAGTAAATTATTTAAAATTTAGAAATTAAGCAATAGACACCTACATAATACAGTACTTAATGAAGGAATAAAAATAAACACAGTGAGTATTTTAAATTAAATGATAATAATCCAACGTTATTGGTGGTATGTAGCTAAAGCTATGTTTAAGAAAATGCATAGCCTTGAAGGAATATTTTACATAATTAATTAACATTTATCTAAGGATCTTAAAAATATAGTAGCTTAAATTCAAAGTCAGTAGAATGCAATAAATAATAAAAATAAGAGGAAATTAATTACATAGAAAATTGTAAAAGAGGATAATAACATAATCAAATGTAACTTCTTGAAAACATTTAATTTAAAAAGTAGGAATCAAGAAAAAACATGAAAAAGAGGAATAAATTGGTTATCATGACATATCCTATAGCTATTCCAAAGAAAATAGATTATAAATTATATTGATATCAAAAGATTTTCAAATTTAGCTGTAGATGTATTTCTAGAACAAACATAAATGAAGAAAGTAGACATAAGAACAACAACAAAAAACTGAGTAGTCCAATATCTATTAAACAGGCTGAATGAATTTTCACTCCTTTTTATGGGCCCTAAGACTTCATTGATGAATTCTTTTGAATACTTAAGGATGACATAACACCACTTTTACACAAACTTCTCTAGAACATAGAAAAGGAGAAAACACTTTTCAACGTATTTTTGGGGAGCATCCTAATCCTGCTACCCAAATCTGATAATTATATCACAGAGATGACAATTAAGGACTTTTCCTCCTAATTATAAGTATAAAAGCCATAAACACAATATTAGCAAAACATTGCAGCCACTTACAAGACAAGAAATCAATAATACCAAGTAGGTCTAGTCACAGAACAGAAGATGCAATTAAAAGAATTAAAAGGCAACTGAGAAATAAGAGATTATCTACAACATCTATAAGAAATAAAGAGTAAGATGTAGAGCATATCAGCACTCTTGTAATATAATAGTAATAATAAAAGACAATCAATGTAATAAAAATATAGACTAAAGATTTATATAAGTATAATGTGCCTGACACACATACACATGTGTGTGCAGGATATCCAAATGATCATTAACGTGGTAGCTCACACTTGTAATCCCGGAAATTTGGGAGGCCAAGGTGGGTGGATTGTTTGAGTCCAGGAGTTTAAGACCAGCCTGGACAACATGGAGACACCCCATCTGTATTAGACTGTTCTCACATTGCTAGAAGAGAACTACCTGAGACTGGTTAATTTATGAAGAAAAGATGTTTAATTGACTCACAGTTCTGCATGGCTGGGGAGGCCTCAGGAAACTTATAATCATGACGGAAGGGGAAGGGGAAGGGGAAACAAGGCACGTCTTCACATGGACAAAGCAAGAGGAAGAAAGCAAAGGGGAAGCTCTATACACTTTTAAACAACTAGATATCATGAGAACTCACTCACTATCATGGGAGCAGCATGGGGGATATCCGCCCACATGATGCTATTACCTATCACTAGGCCCCTCCCCCAACAATGAGCATTAAAATTCGACATGTTATTTGGGTGTGAACACAAAGCCAAACCGTATCACTGGCTCTAAGAAAACAATTGGCCAGGCATGGTGGCACGCACCTGCAGTCCGAGGTATGCAGGAGGCTTTGGTGGGAAGATGGCTTGAGCACAGGAGGTAGACACTGCAGTGAGCTGAGATCATACCACTGCACTTCAGCCTGGGCAACAGAATGAGGCACTGCCTGAAAAAAAAAAATTTTAAAAAGGTGCTTCAAATTATTAGTCCTATGGGAAATACAATTCAAATTAAGTTAGACAATACTACAAACTCACCAGAACTGTGAAATTTTAAAAATGATCTTGCTAATGACGGGAATAAACAGAAACATTTGTGTAATGTGGGTGTGTAAATTGGTAAAGCTATGTAGGGAAGTTTTTGACAGGGTCTCCATATTCTGAACATGTGTATGTCTGATGACAGCAATTCCACTTCAAAATATCCGAGAGAAACGTGTATGTGCTTGCACCAAGAGGTGTTTACATGACTGTTCATAGGAATTTTCTTCATAATAATTGCAAACTAGAAACACCTCTGTTCATCATCATTATACCGGAAGAAATAAATTGTAGTACTTCCATGCAAAAATGTACTAATTCTCTTTTTTCACATCTCAACATCGAATGTAATATTGATAGAAGCAGCCAGAATTTAAAAATAACATAAAAGCAGAAAACAAAAAACATTCAAAATGAATCTATGATGTTAGAAGTCAACAACACGGTTACGCTTTGGGAGGGTGATGTAGTAATGACAGGGAGGATATGTAATCGGTGCTGTACAGTAATGATCGAGTCACAATTTATTTCACAGTCTCGGTATTGGTCCCAATGGGTGTGTTTATTTCATAAAAATTCATCAAGATGCACACATATTTATGAACTTTTCTCTATATATTGTACTTCCACAGAAGTACGTATTTCACACACACACACACATGCACATACACACCCTTATATATTTAATTACATGACATTAACAGAAGAACACATACACTGAGCAGGTAGTGGCCAAAAAGCTTTTGATTTGTTCCTTTCGTATACACAATGTAACAGGCTCTTAGCAGACTGTCTGCAAAACATTTTTTTTCATTCTGTACTTGAATCATGCAGACATCCTTCTTCTAAATACATCCTTTGTTATTTTAAGGTATGATTTATGAATACAAACGTTGCTATATTGTTGATGCAAACATAAGACTCAAAACAGACCAGGTGCGGTGGCTCATGCCTGCAATACCAGCACTTTGGGGGGCCAAGGTGGGAGGATCACTTGAGGCCAGGAGTTAAAGATCAGCTTGGGCAACATAGCAAGACCTCATCTCTGGAACAAAATGAAACAAAACAACAAAACAAAACAAAACACCAAAAACTTAACAATAAATAGATTACATGTAACCATAATTGACATAGTTTGATGATTGCAAATTACTAACCTGTTTCTTAAATGGGCTATAATTTTGAGTAATATTAGACTATATTTTGAGCAAATACATGTATATGAATATATGTACAACTATATATGCATATACATGCAATTACCAAATAACATTTTTTTTTGTTTTGTGGAGAAAAAAATAACAAGTCAGTTATTTGTTTTTTCCCACTGTTTTTTCTTCCCCCATAGTTTTAGAAAATTAGGGGAAGTCTCATCCTGAAAAGAGCTGGATGTTTGATTGTTTAACTTTCTTCTACAATTATTAGATTTCTTAAAAACCATAAACACAAAACATTTTCATGTCACAGATGGTTTACTTTAAAGAAACAAAAGACCTATGAAACTGATAAATGCCTAAGCCTGAAAATATTATTTAGAAATGCAGGTTGTTAAATGATATAGAGACCTATGGATGCTGCATCTGTTTCTGATTTCCCTGTTAACTGTATAGACCCTCACCTTGTCCTATGTGTCATGAAAATAATTTCTAGTTTAACTATTAAAAACAATCTGGTGTTGTCAGCCTACATTGTTTTAAATACTCAGGGACCACAGGAAATAAGAAAATAAAGCATTTCATTTTTAATACACATGCATGCATCTTAGGTAATTGAGCTTTATACACCTTGATGTTGGTAAACCTTCTGTGTTTAGTTAAATCTCATAATTGATGCCTAGCCTGTGTTTCTTTATTTTTAAAAGCTTAGCTAATGTGTGTAAGATGTAAAAGGAACAGGAAATATACTCAAACTATCCTACTAAAGTGGAACGAGAGAAATAAGTATATTGGTGCCTGCTCACACATAGCAAATCTGTTACATAGTGTAATTTACCTTTTTAGTCTGATTAAGTGTGTATCATTATTCCTCTGCAAAGAGAACACTGGTACCTAGAAATATTATATATATTTCCTAAGATTAGAAAACTAATAAGCTGTAAAAGAGAGTATCAAATCCAATTTTATTTAAAGGCCATATTTTCTACTATATCCCATTGCCTTTGAAGTTATTGAGTGATTGACTCACCAATTCACTGAATGAATTAAATAAAAGTGAATGAATTGGTAAACTACTATCGAGTAAGAACATAATGGCTGGAAACTTTTGACACTTGGTGACATTTTCAGCCATAATATTGATACAGGGCAGGTGAGCCCCAAAACTGGGGCTTAACCTGGGAGGGTTCTTGGCTTTTCCTGGGAAAGAATTCCAGCGCAAGTTGGTAGCGTTTAACAGTAACTTTTACTGAAGCAGCAGTGCACAGAAGCAGCAGAGGTCCTGCTCCTTGCAGAGCAGGGCTACCCCATAGGCAGTGTGCCCAAATTAGCAGCTCAGAGGCTATTCCGCAGTCATATTTATATGCACTTTTAATTATATGCAAATTAAGGGGCAGTTCATTCAACAATTTCTAGCAAAACAGTGGTGACTTCTGGTTGTCAGGTAATTGCCATGGAAAAGGGCAATAACTTCTGCGTGTTGCTGTGGAATGGTAAACTGACATGACACACTGCTGGGCATGTTTTACGGAAAGCTACTTCCACCCTAGGCTCTGCTTAGCCAGTCTTCAATTTGGTCCAGTGTCTAAGCCCCACCTCTGGAATCCAGTCCCACCTCTTATCTCAATATGATATGTTTAAACATGTTTGCATTCTTATCATTTTATTTCTGCTATATGTTAGACATATCTTATGCTTTTATATTACAGCCTGCAAGAATTCAGGACAAAGTGAGGTGTCTATCTCTGACACAGCTGAGAACTCTGTGATCACTAAGGCCAATTACTCCAGAGGAGGGAGAAGTAATTACCTCAAGTTCAAATGGTAAGAACATGTAGATGAACCAAAATAATTGCTTCCTGGTCAGTTAATGTTTCAAGGAAAGATTAAAGGAAGAAAGTTCTTACCCAGATTTATTTCTTAATAGTCAGAGCAAGAGTTTGCAAGAAATAATTGACTGTTTCATGGAAATCGCATTCACATATCTTTAACACAGAGAAAAACAGAACTATATTGTTGCTCGTTTGTCAGGAATACACAATTTGACAGTTTCTCTACAATAGAATTATGAGAACTAGAGTATTCATAAATAATAACATGAAGCAATCTATTACTAAGTCTGATATGTAGATGGAGCTTGGTCTCTTAAAACACTGAAAAGACAAATATAAATCAGTACTGACAGAGCAATCTAAGAAAATTCCATTTAAGTATGTTTTTGTTGTTTGCAAATGAAAACTATCCAACACTGCAACTTATCAAAAATCATGTACAGTTCAACATATTTTCACTAATATGTAAAACAATAAAAAATTGCAATGAGGAAGATTGGGGGTGCTGACTTTTGTATGAATAATTATTTTTCTGTTGTTTGAAGGAGGTAAATATCATTATATGCCATTTTAATGTTAACTCTGTATATATGTGTTCAGTCTTACTATATGTAAAAGTCTCTGTTAAACCTTACTGTGAACTTCAAGATGTGTGTAAAATAACTCATGTCTTTTATATCAGCATACTATAGAATATCTGTGTGCATGCATTTAGATGCATAAACAAGAGATGATAAAGGATATTACATTATTGTGATTTGCAACTCAGGAAAAATGTAGAAACCATAAAGTAAGATGCATTACAAATTGATTTCAAAACTACCCTTAAGTTAATGCGGACCCACAACTGCGTGGTTGCTGAAACTAAATATTTTAAAGTGTTAGTTGCTAATTGAGAATTTTGCCTTAATCACATTTTCTAGGTTAGTATATTCAGAACAAAATAGATAGTAACTACAAATCTTTGGCCAGTTTACACTGCCTCCACTCCCAAGTCATGATATATGCTGATACAAATTATATGAATTAGGGTTTTGTTGTGAGAATGTTGCATTAAAAGCAACTCCAGAATCTTTTCCATGGCCGTAGCACAAACACGTACTTCTCATTCACAAGTGTGTGGTTTAGCTATACATGCTGAGCCCGAGTTCCTGTTGGGCTGGAAGTGATGCCAACATGGGGTCTGCTGTTCTGATTGGGAATGGCAGATGTGCAGTCAGGCTGGGAGCAACTCATTTTGCTATTAGAAGCCTCAGCTCAGAACCTGTGTGCACTCACTGCCGCCCCCAGCACATTGACCCCAAAAATCTCATGGCAGAGACCTTTCTCAATAGGATGAGGGAATGTTCTCAACCCATAGGGAGACAAGTTCCAGGAATGGAGGGACGAACAAAGTGTAAGCAAATCATGCTTATCACACCACACACCAGTTCACATCCATGATTCAGTAGAGACCAGTCTGTAAAGATGGCATTAATAGCTCTTGAATAACCATTCGGCATATCAAAACACAGTGGAAACTTTTAGACATTTAAAACCATAGGCATCTGTTAGAAATATCAGAATAATTCAGAAGTCAAACCTGTGCCGACCACCCTTTTTATTCCTGCTTCACCTTTTTAAGTATATTTACCCTTATCACCTGGAAATGTGGCCTCAAAGGTGAAAAAAGCAGCAACCCCGACAGAGATAAGGACTTCACGTATTTGATGTCCTCTAAGCAGATATCATGTCATTTATAATTGGAGGATCATGTCATTTATAATTGGAGGACACATCGTCAGGGGTGTTATCTCCATTATTTCTGGAAGAAACACTTCAGATGCAGTTTAAAGAAATTATAGAAAAAAAAACGTCAGAAGGAAACTCCACTCTTCTCTAGCAGAAAACAGCTATGACAGGAGAGGATTCTCTCTCCTCGTTCCTAGGAAAAAAGATCTGGAGACTAAATAATTATGCTTCCCTCTAATAAGTTTTCTAGCTCACTGTAGGACATTTACCCATCAAACATACCTCTGAACATAAGGAAAACTTTAGAATAGAAGCTAGAAAATAATTTAGATATAATTGACTTCAATTCACTATTTTATTCTACAGGACACTTAATTAAATTTGAATTCCAGATTTTAAAAAATTGTGTAAGTGTATCCCATGCAATATCTGGGATATACTTATACTAACAAAAGTGTATATGGTTTATCTGAAATTCCAATTTAACTGGTCACCTCTCCTCTATCTGGAAGCCCTACCGGGCCACTTCTTCAGGTTTTAAAATTTTAGTTTTGGGAATTTCTAGATTGTCCTATTATTTAAATTAATTCCTAAGAACACATATGTAAAATTGTTAAACACATACTTCAGGTAATTTAGGCAACGAATAATTTCAAAATTCTGCAGAAATTTTGACTCCAAGTCAAGCCTCAAAAACATCTCCTAAGAATGGGCAAACGGTCAAAAAAATCACTAAACTATGCCTGACTTCAACTTTCAAATTTAATTAATCAAATGGCTTTATATATGCATCATTTTGAGTCAAAACTGGAAGTTAATAATTATGTTTGCATTTCATAACCACACACATTTTTTTATTTTTTACAAGAACCTCAATCTCAGTATTTCCACAGCATTAATTTTCACATAGAGTCAAAAACACCTAGAATACTTCTGGTTTTAGATCCTTGAGGAATTGCCACACTGTCTTCCGCAATGGTTGAACTAATTTACACACCCACGAACAGTGTAAAAGCGTTCCTATTTCTTCACAGCCTCTCCAGCATGTGTTGTTTCTTGACTTCTTGATAATCGCCATTCTGACTGGCGTGAGATCATATGTCATTGTGGTTTTGATTTGCATTTCTCTCATGACCAGTGATGATGAGCTTTTTTTCATATGCTTTTTGGCCACATTAATGTCTTCTTTTGAGAAGTGTGTTTTCATATCCTTCAGTGACCCAGCAATCCTATTACTGGGCATGTACCCAAAGGATTATGAATCATTCCACTATAAAGACACATGCACATATATGTTTATTGCAGCACTATTTACAATAGCAAAGACTTGGAAGCAACCCAAATGCCCATCAATGATAGACTGGATAAAGAAAATGTGGCACATGTACACCATGGAATATTATGCAGCCATGAAAAAGAATGACTTCATGTCCTTTGCAGGGACATGGATGAAGTTAGAAACCAACATTCTCAGCAAACTAACACAGGAACAGAAAACCAAACACCACATGTTCTCATTCATAAGTGGGAGTTGAACAATCAGAACACATGGACACAAGAGGAACATCACACACCAGGGCCTGTCGGGGGGTGAGGGGCAAGGGGAGGGACAGCATTAGGACAAATACATAATGCATGTGGGGCTTAAAACCTAGATGACAGGTTGATGGGTGCAGCAAACGACCATGACACATGTATACCCATGGAACAAACCTGCACGTTCTACACATGTACCCCAGAACTTAAAGTATATATATATATAAATATATATATATAAAAAAAATCTGGAGTAAAATCAAAGTAATAACCATCTTTATACATACATACACACACACACATGCACACACCCCTACATATAAAATTTTTTTATGAGAATTGGAAAAATACATAACAGTTACATTAATTTCCTGCCAAGCTAAGCATTAACTAGAAAATTGATTTTGTCTCAAATCTTGGTTGAATGCATTTATGAAATAAACCAGTATTGGTGGAACTATTATAAGCTTATTTAACATTATTTCTAATATATTTATCATTTATTTTCTTTTGAACTCCTCAACCACATGCAGAATCTCAGAAATTCAGTGGTTCAGCTGTGCCACTCTCTGCTCCTGGAGACCGCCGGGCACTATCTTTAGAAGTGAAGTATTTCCTACAGGCACCGGCTCATCAAGCAGGGAGCACTTAGAAAGCTGTTTGCGCAGCTCAAGTGTCTTGCTTCATCACGACTTTGTATTGTAATTAGACTCACAAAAGATCATTTTAAAAAAAAATCGAGTTGCTGATTTGAATGGGGCATTAAAAATATAGCTATGGAAAAATGGCATAACAGTAGATAAATACATGAGAAAAGTAGAAAAAAAATTGTCTTATCTTTGCAGGTCCAGCATCTAGTGAAAGCCTACAGCAGTAAATGTTTTAAATAAATGAAAATAAACAAATGGCATAAGCAAAGGGAACTATCTTGGAAGGAAGCTGATTAATATTTAATGACAACTTATTACATGTCGGTTGTTTTTGATTTTATCTATTTTTATTTAAAACACAATGGCAATCTTTTTTCCTTTTAATTTAAAACTAGGAAGCTAAAATGTACGGAGAGAAAACACACACAATGTTTTAAAACTAGGAAGCTAAAATGTACAGAAAGACACACACACACACACACACACACAATTCATTTTAAAAATCACAAACTAGAAAGTGGTGGAGTAGAGTGGAGATTTTTCATCCAAATCTGTCTGATATGAGAGGCTGTTTTTTCAACTATACTCCACTATTTCATCATTCTATAGAAAAGAGATTTTAAAACTTAATTTTTTAAACTTTCAAAACTTCTGTTTTATGATATCCTTCATAATCCATAATCCATAAACTATGAACACATCAACTGTTTGTTTTTGAGTCCAAGTCTTGCTCTGTCACCCAGACTTGAGTGCAGTGGCACAATTTCAGCTCCCTGCAACCTCCATCCCCCCAGACTCAAGCGATTCTCCTGCCTCAGCCTCCCGACTAGCTGGGATTACAGACACAGGCCACCATGCCTGGCTAATTTTTGTATTTTTAGTAGAGACGGGGTTTCACCATGTTGGCCAGGCTGGTCTTGAACTCCTGGCCTCAAGTGATCCACCCACCTCCACCTCCCAAGGTGCTGGAATTACAGGTGTGAGCAACTGTGCCTGGCCTCAAGTTATTAATAAAACAAAATGTTATGTATTTATCAAATGTTTGGAGTTCTTACCCATGGACTATATATTCATGTTGGTTCACACATCCCTACTGTACCAACTCCATGTTACTTCAGTGTATTTTGAAACTTCTAATTACTAATACATATATAAATGGAGGGACTGATTCATTCCAAGTACAGGAGGTAAGCAAATGTGAATCCTGCACAGAAAATAAATGAGAGGCTGAATTATAAAATTATTGACGTCTAAGTACAAAATTCTAGAACTGTTGATTTCTAAACAGTAAGAGATATAAAATATCTTATGGGCCACAAAAAATTATGCATCTATTATGGCAGGCAGGGAGGAATAGAGCTGAGAAGTAGTGGCTCTTAAGCAATTAGCTGAAACCTTACCTTTATCTGAACACTTCTAATATGATTGAGATAAAAATTTCATCTACAAAAGTAACTTTCACTCTGTACAGCACAAGTCCATGGCTTAACCAGTTCAGAGAAAATGATGAAATGCCTGGAAAATTTATAAGATCAAAATATTAGGGGGTGGGGGCTGCTTTTAGGCAAAATCTGAAGTTATGAATTTAGGGAAAGTTTCAGTTTCAGATTGGTAAAGATGATCCACATCAAATATTTTAATGCCATTTTAGATAAACAAAGTGATTAAATTATCAAATTATAAAGCATGCCTCTGTAAACTTAGAACCTACCGATGTCTTGTTCATTCTTTTGTGTGTTTCTTGGATTAAACCACTTCCTCATCTTACCTTCCTATTTGAAAACTAGGCGATTACTTCAGGTGACCTTCAAAGTTTTTTGCAATATTCAACTTTTTATATTTAATATGAGGGCAGAAAATTGTCAGAAAAACAAAGTGAGAATGTGCAATGGCTGTGTAAGTGTCGGAATTCAAAGAGCTAAAACAGGTAATCTGGAATGCCAATTTGTCTTACCGGAAATTTAGAAATTTTAGTGGCAAAAAAAACAAAAACAAAAACAAAAAAACAGGACAGAGAAAGTGGTTACAACAATTCCAGATACAAGACTAGCAGAGAGAATGGATGAATTTAGTATGACATCCTGTGGTAATTATGATTTTAATGGTATTAGCATAAGAAATGCATCTGACAGTGAAGGAATATCATTGGAAGAGACATTCATATATGGTCATACTAAAATCAAGATGAGAAACTACTTAATTGGAAAAGAACTAGAAACAGTTTAAGATGCAAGAAACTACAAAAATAAATAAATAAATCCTGAAGCAATTAGAGAAGGCGTGTATGCCCACTCCCCACCTAGACTGGTGAATTTATTTTTCCATCCACTTAAATATTTGAGCAATTTGGGCTAAGATTCTATGGAGCTAGTTAAAGCACATGGTCATGGGGCATATTGAGATTTATACATACTTACTAGCCTTCAAAGGAGCCACCTCTAACTGGAGAGATAAGATAGGTGCAGAATTAATGTAATAAAAATAAATACTACTAGAGATGTCATGGGACCTTTTTGCATTGATTTATTGAACGTCATGCTAAGTGCTTACGCTGCCCTTTGGAGGGAGAGGACGTGGCTTGTGTGCAGAGAGTGGTAGCAGCCTTGTTAAGTGGACAACATCATCAGTCTGTACAATAGCCTCATTGGCTCAGGGTGTGTCTCACTCACAGTGACCAGCACCTGTGTTTTTGCTGGAATCCAAACTCACAGTGCTGGAGGCCACTTTGCTGTACACAAAGGAGAATGGGAGGTGCCTGGGAATTTTTGCTCTCTGGAGTAACCTGTACCCAATGATTGACAGATGCCAAGATATAAATATTCCACTTTCCTTTTGAATGATTCGAATTGTCACCAGATTTCCTTGCCAGGATTCAGTCCAGGCTATCTTCTGTTGACTTCCTGTGAGAGCACACCCAGGTCTGGCCAGCACTCTTTTTCTGGCTCACTTCTTCATTTCCCTACTGTTTTAATTCCTCCCTGGGAATTCTTCACAATCAATCACTTTCACAGGAATCTTGTTTCAGGGTTTGCTTCTGAGGACTCCAAGCAATGATACTTTTCCAAAGTCCAAGTCCTTCTTTATATGAAGAGAGGGTAGAAATATGCTGAACTGTAAAATCAAACTTCATAGCTTCTTATTAGATGGAAGCGGCCCTGGGACATGGTTCCAATGAATGATACATCAGAGGAAACTTATTGGATATTTGAGAAGGTTTACTTCCTAGCACAATTATTCTCTCTAAAGCATCATTCATTCTCCTACCTGGAGTATACACAGGGAGCTGGAGGCAGGACAGCCCAGAGGTGACCATGAAGACCAAGGGAAGCCCTGAAAATGCCAGAGCAGAGGAGAAAAGGTGCACGTTCGATGGTGAGTGTCACTGGAGACATTGGAGGGCCACAGCCTGAGAGCTGGACTACCTGCTTCCACAGGTGTTATAAGGTTATGCAAATAAAGCACTGTGTTTAAACTGTGGACAGCTCTGTTCCCATGCAACTGAGTTCAATCTCTAATTGATACAGTGGAAAGAGAAGACAAATAATCTGCCCCACACACCCGCATGACACAAGTTTACCTGTGTAACAAACTTGCACTTGTATCCCTGAACTTAAAATAAAAACTTTAAAAATGATTTTCAATGTTTTCAATGGAGTGTAAAGGGCCAGCTCCCTTCACCAGGGCTGGGTTGGGACAAGTCACATATCAGAGTCCCCTGTAGGGTCAGGTGGAAGCTGCCCCCGGGAGTTTGCCTAAATTTCAGCCTGGCTTGGCTTCCTCTCCTTCTTCAGCAATTTCCATCAAATTAACAACGGAAACCTCTTCAAGTCCTCTAAAGCCCTCTCCATCAAGCAGAACCAGAATGCCCGAACTTAATCCCAGCTCCACCCCTTACTAGCTGGTTGAACTTCACAATGATGTTATGTGTTATGAACTGTAAAACAGGCATAAAACCTTCGAAGGGTGGTTGTACAGATTCAACATAAAGTACTCAGAACTGTGCTTGATACATGGCATTGTTATTCTTTTCTTTTCTCTGTCTTTTCTTTTTTTTTTTTTTTTTTTTTTTTGAGACAAGATCTCGTTCTATCGCCCAGGCTGGAGCGCAGTGGCAGGATCATAACTCATTGCAGCCTCGACCTCCAGGGCTCAGGTGATCCACCCACCTCCGCCTCCAGAGTAGCTGGGACTATAGATGTATGCCACCATGCCCGACTAATTTTTGCATTTTTTTGGTAGAGGTGGGGTTTTCTCATGTTTTCCAGGCTGGTCTCGAACCCCTGGGCTCAAGTGATCTGCCTGCCTTGGCCTCGCAAAGTTCTGGAGTTACAGGCGTAAGCTACCATGCCCAGCCTTTTCTATAATTTATACTTATTTCAATTCAAAATCTGATTCAAACAAAAAGAGAAGGCTAGGTTTTGAGATGTAATAAAAGATACATTTCAAGGGAAAAGTTTGAACCTATAGAATGTCAGAAAATTCAACATGTCGATATTTATAGATTGCTAGTTTGATTCTTCCAAATCTCTTAATAAAATTGTAAATATCTCAATGAAAAATGGTATGTTAGAAAATCTCCACTGACAACCCAATTACAGTGCACTCCTGGCAGTTGGAAGAATAACATTGCCAGGGGCACTAGGAGCGCAGGAGCACTTAAACTGAAATTGGTACATCTGCAAAGACGTGCTGAGTTGGGCATCTTAGTGGTAAACACCTCATATCTGCACATTGATAACTGGGTGATATTTGGTATTGTCACATAAGCAATCCTTTGACATTTGTCATATTTTTGATTATTTTTGTCCAAATGGAAAATTGCCTTGCTACTGTTTATTTCACCCATAGTTCTGCCTATTACATCGTCATAGTAATGTGGAATATTTCTACTGTAAATTTTCAGGTACCAACCCTGTTTATGAATATTTCCCTAAATGCATCTCTTCTGTTTGGATGTCATTCACACTGTTTTCAAATTAGTCAAGGGCTTATAGAGTTAATAGGCTGCATGGCCAGTCTTCAGGTCTACATTCCCATCCTGGAGAGTTTACGTTAAATATTTGGGCTAAATTATAAAAACAGAAGTCACCCTTTCCTGACATTTTCCAGTGGCTATTTCCAAGGCGTGGTGTTTGGAGATGAAGGCAGTTGCATCTCCAGGGAGGAGACTTTTGGACTTAGATCTTTGGGGCTGTGCACAGTGATTACAAGGGCTCGTGTACAAGGCATCTGGGAAGGGCTATGCCCATTTTAGTTCCATATGCCCAGGGGTGAGGATCTTCAAAGATACCTTAATCCTGAAAGAGGGGCACAGTGGTAAAACCCAAAGGGCCAGGTGTGAGACTTTATTCACCATGTGGGGGGCACTCTCATTATCTAAACTTACTGATACTGATGCATAAGAATGACTTACCGGGAGAGGAAAAATGTGGTTAAAGTGATAATGCCTATGAACTCCCTGTTTAGCTCAGTGCCTGGGGTAGAGTGACAGCTTGATAAAAGGTAATAATAATTATTTTCAAAATACTCATATTTTTTAAATATTAAACAGGGTTTAAATTGTTTTTTTAAAAAAGGGCAAAGGCCAGGTGCAGTGGCTCACATCTATAATCCCAGCACTTTGGGGGACTGAGGCAGGCAGATCACCTGAGGTCAGGAGTTCAAGACTAGCCTGGCCAACAAGGCAAAACCCCATCTCTACTAAAAATAAAAAAAATTAGCTGGGCATGGTGGCGGGTGCCTGTAATCCC
Organism: Pongo pygmaeus; assembly: GCF_028885625.2. Classification (NCBI taxonomy): domain Eukaryota; kingdom Metazoa; phylum Chordata; class Mammalia; order Primates; family Hominidae; genus Pongo; species Pongo pygmaeus. The sequence continues at coordinate 5,366,416 of NC_072380.2, forward strand.
AGCTACTCGGGAGGCTGAGGCAGGAGAATTGCTTGAACCCGGGAGGCAGAGGCTGCAGTGAGCCGAGATTGCATCACTGCACTCCAGCCTGTGTGACAGAGCAAGACTCCATCTCAAAAAAAAAAAAAAAAAAAAGGCAAAACATGAATCTAAAATATTTATGAAGGAGTATCTATTTTTAAAAATGACAAAGTTGTTACTGAAAATCCGTAAAGTAGGAATACAAATCGTAAAGACCAAGGGTCTTAAGGCCGTTCCATCACCCGTATACACAGGCCAAGATGAAGAGGAACTTTCCCATCAGGGACACTTTTTTTTTTTTTTTTTTACCAGTAGACCGTCTAAAATGAAGCCTCTCCAGTTCTATGAGCCATGCCTTGATGGATGGAAAAGTACACTGTAATAAAAGCAGTCTTTCTCAGCAGCATTTCCCTATTTTCTGCAGAACAGGTGGTAGTTTGTCAGTTTCAAATGACATGTAAGTGCTGGGGAAACAAAGATAAACCACATGGGGGCCAGTGGAGACACCACCACTTCACGAGGAGCCACTGATGTCTAGGCTACTGCTGGATCCAAACCCCATCCATACCATTTACGAGAGGTGGGATCTTGGGAAGTTACTTTACTCCTTCCCTCCCCATTTTTGCTTTCATAAAATGGAGAGTATGAAAATGATGTTATCTCTCTCACAGCACAGCAGTGAGTATTAAATGAAGCCGTTTAGGGAAAGTACCAAACTCCATGATTGCTCCATGTTCAGCATTCAAATAATGTTAGTCGTACGCACTTATAAGCCCAAATCCCCAACTTCCCATTTATTTCTGGAAACGTTAGCCCATTTACCTACTTCAGATCTTGTGGAAATAGAAAGTGTGCAGATGAAGAGAAGGGGATGGGGTTGTCATAGGAGGAACAAGGCTGATACTGATGAGAAGTAGACACATTGGACAAAGATGGCGCATTGTGGTCAACTGTGTTCCGTCTGCTCAGGAACTCTACCAAATCAGAAATAAAATGATAGTGTGTGTGTGAGAGTGTGTGTGCACGTGTATCTGTCTATGTGTGAGTGTGTGAAAGTGGGAGAGAGTGTGTGTGTGTGTGTGTGTGTGCATGTAAAATAAAATGGTTAGATGGTAACACAATATCCTGACATTTACCGGTAACATCTTATCTACTGCATGAACTCCCAGCCATACGCAGTTTAGTGCGATCTGTGCTTAGCGTTGCTACCTTCTTAGCAAATTAGAAAAGCTTAAAATTGCAAATATCCACTTCAAATTTTTCCAAAAGGCTCTTCTACTTCAAGATACAGTTGATTTAATATTTTTGCACATTTGTTTTTCAGGTATGTATGTAATCGTTTTCACTTGTAACTTATTTTTAAACGCAAGTTAAAATGGATTCCAAGGACACTATATATTGCCAATAACAGTCTTGTTTAACTGTTTTATGGGACAATAATCTGGCATCCTAGTGGTGAAAACCAGCCATCAACCTCACAGTTAATTCACTAGGGAGGTGTATTATTGCTTCATAAAACATCACAACAGTATTATTATGACTAAACGCTAGGTAAAGCTTTTTTGATATTTCAATAGTACTTTATCAAAAAAGAATATATATATATATATATATATGAATGAATGAAGAGTATCTGACACCATGCCAAGCACATATAATTATTTTTCCTCTAACGGTTTAAAATGCTGAAACCCCAAACAGAGCTGGAGTTTATGCCTCCAGTAAAGGTAATTAAGTTGTAAATGCTGATCTTGCTAATGCTAATGAGTGGTTTACTAGGAATAAATTGTGCTTAACTTCATTTAGAATGCAATTCACATAATCAGAACTGACTGGTAAATTAGCACCAGTCAAAATTATCAGTATAGAGCATGGATGGCAAGTGAAAAAGAAAAAAAACACTAAAGTCCTTGTTGAACTCATGCATGCATCTATGAAGAGATCAAATCTTAAAATCTCAAGTGGTATGAGTCTAAGAAATCATTTACTTCATGCCCCTTCTTTCCTATAAAACATGCAATTTTATTAGCTCTCTTGGCAATGCAGTCTGGTGGTTCACAATCCTGATAAGAGCATGTTCATTTTAATGTCTAATCTAAATCCCCTTTGCGGCAATTTCAGCCAATCTCTGCTTTGCAGTCTCTCAGCAGAAATAAACTTCCACTCTTCCCTCCTTCTGTCACTATATGGCTATTTTCTAACCTAAGTATCTCTTTCCATCCTCACTCAATTCTACATTGAAAAATGTGGAAGACGGAATTGTAGTGTACATTATTTTATGATATGTAAAGGGTTGATTACAGAAGTGCCAACACAAGCCTTCTGTTTTCTCCTACTCTTTGCTTTAATTCATTACTAAAATAATTTACTTCTCATATAGTATATGTTCACAGAAGTGGTTTTGCTTTACTCTTTTGCTTATTAAGAACTTTTTTTTAACTTTGCAGATTCTCTCCTTCTAGTGGAAGATCTGCAAATGTATCAACTTAGGTATATAAACCATGTTCTATAGATTTAAGGATAAGTGTGTGTGAGCAGAGAAAGAGGGCAAAAAGTAAAAAGGGAGATTTCCAAATTATTCTTAGGAAATATTGAGTGACATTTCCAGATTTACATTGAGCATTTCTGAAATTAATTAATTACAGTGGCTTAATATGTTTTTCAGTATTGATTCTTATCTAGGAACCTGTAGCTCTTCAGAAATCAATCATTTTTTCAATTTCTTAAAATCGAGATACTGATAAAGTTAAACTTACCAACAATCAATCTTTTCCTCTTGTTTGTTCACATGCAGTAGAAATGTATTATGTGCCTGTTATGTATCCAGTGCTACTCTGTCTAAACGGTGCTCTCTGGACTGGTATTGCTGCTTGCTACTCTTACTCTTAAGATTGAATGAATCCTGAAATGTTGATGTGTTTTGCACACGCGTATGTGTGTGTGTGTGTGTCTGTGTGTGTATTTAACAGCTTTATTGAGGTATATGTGCCATAAAATTCACCTCTTTAAGTGTATAATTCAATAATTTTTACTAAATTTACAGAATTATGTGACTCTCATCACCATCTAATTTTAGAACACTTTCATCACCTTAAAGATATGTGTGTTATACAGTCTGTTTTGTATGGTCTGCTTTGTATAATTATCTCTTTTCAAATTTTTGTCACTCAAGGGAAAATCTGGAGCTAACATACGAATTCAGCATGTGTGATAATGAAGATATTTTCTTATACAAAATAAACTAATTTTGATATGTATAAAAGTGTCATCTAAAGCACATCTTCTCATAGCAAAAACAAAATGCTCATCATTTTTAATATAATACCCTTCAAGTAAACAATATTTGATGTGCTGTACATTCTGAACAAGGACAGCTCAATGACATGGAAGGATTCAGTGAGATTTTGCTCTTGACCTTTAAAGATTTCTCTTTCATGGCTTGAAAATGGAATTTAATGTCCCGGGCTCTCTGGCTTCCAGCTTTACTTTCTTACTAACCCCAGAGATAACTCTACATATATGTAGAGTTTTTATGTTAAAGTTTCTAATGCTAAACTCTGTAGGAAGCAGACAAAAGGCAATACAACTAGCACAGCTGAGAATGTTACAAAGTTTTAAATATTTTATTATCTATCTTACATTCATGGTGCATGCTCTTTAGTGCTGGGCTCTTATTTTATTTAAATGGTGCTATACTTGTCCTTGAAGCTGCAAAAGCAATAGTACTATAGTTAAAATTACATTTTCTTTCTGAATAAAATTAAATATAATCAATATAAAGAATGAGATCGAGGAATCTCTAAAACTTAACCCAGGTATTGTTTTATATGTACTTAAATTCAAACTAAAGAAGCTAGATTTTGATGTTTTAGCAGAAAAGCTCATGTGTATGTGCAATATACTCTGAATTTTGAAATAATACATTATTAAAGGATATAGTCTCAAGGAATTGACAAAAGGAAAGTGAGAAGCAAGCCTGCTGAGCACGTCCCTAGCACTATTTGGGACAAATGTGCTAGCCATTTTGTGTGGCAAGTATACAAATCCCCGTATTAAAGAGTGTTGTGTTCATGTATTACAGTCTAATGACATTGCCTAATAGGACCATCCTGCTAACACTCTTTGATACGATTTTGTGATCACCAACCAATCCTGATGATAATTTACATTACAGTAAGCCCCTATAAAAAGAGATTTCAACAGTGAATAGAAGTTGATGCTTGATATTAGTATTGTCAATATCAATTAAGTCACAACTTTAGCATATTAGCTTTAAATTTTGCTTATTTGGTTATGCCAGTTCAAACTCTAATACTGGATGATCTTGGGACAAAATGAATCATAAAATTTTCAAACCTCAAGGCTGAAGATAATTTATTGGCATATCCTTAACATACCAAGAAAATTCCTTGAAATACAGTTACCATATTAAGGTAATGCTACCCGAGGAAACCCATTAGGGGTTAACATTGCTAAGCTCTTCACCAATTTCAACTTTGTTTCATCTCAAGATTAAATCATGGAAGTGGAGTGCTTCTACACAATGAGGTGCACAAAGTCTCTCTTGGGTGTGCGGGATGGAGAGTTTAGGGGAAGCAGTTTCCAAATCCCCTATTTGCGTATGTTCTCTTTCTTAACATTCTCCCTCGGAGCTGTGACTGCAGTTTGCCAATTCTTTCTCCCAACCTCCCCCTTTACATTGCCTTCCCTGCCACTTCTCAAAAGATAGATGTGCTTCTCTTCCACCTGGAGTCTGATTAGGGTTCATCGCCTGGGGTGGAAAAATACACCCAGAAACCAGAAATACAGATCTTTCAGAAAGTATTGTTTCTCATAGAGAGCCCATGAAGAACAAAACAAAGACAGGAGATACATACACATATACATATATATATATATAGCAGGGCTCAGAGGGCTCCTCCTGGGTCACCTCATCTTTGCACCAGACTTACTCTTATTGTTCTTCCTCATCATGAAATTTCTAGAGGGGAAAGACACTTCAGCCTTCGCCACAAATTTGGGGGTGTGCTTCTGGTGGGTACTGAAGATGAACTGGAGGGTGTGGACGCCAGTACAGTTCATCAGCGTCCTCTACATCCTTCTGCAGTTCCTGGTGCTCTTTGGCAGCCTGGCAGCTCTGTTCTGGGATGCCTGTCTGGCCTCCCTGGGGGAGTGAAGACAGCTGGGAGAACATCAGGTGCACTGTGGATGGTGGTCTAGGGAGGTCTCACCCACCCAGTGCGAGAACAGAACCAGCCCAGTCAGGACTTCATTGACTCTAAATCATGTGATTCAAGATGTCTGAAAATGATGGATGGAGAAATAGAAATCTCTTGGTGTCAGAACCTTGTGTTTTAAAAAGGCAGTAGCTAACTTCAGATGGTGCTGCCTTAGAAACTTAAAATGTGGTAGAGACTATTTCACTTATTACCTTGGACTGAATTGGGATCACAATAAATAATGAATAATGAAATATATATAAATGGGAAGCTGTTTATTCTTTGTAGGCAACAAAAACTCAAGGTTCAGCCTCCCATCATACAACTGCACAGTCACCCACTCAACAAACAGTAACTGTATTATAAAGGATGCCCTTCTTTTGCTACATTTAATGCCAAAGTTTTCAGTCTCAGTAAATATATTTCAGCTATTTGGAGGAAAGTATGAATTGTGTATGTCACCCGAGCAATTCAAACATATTTCTATTTCTTAAGTGTCTTATTTTAGGAAGAATTTTATATTTTTGTTTACTGCAAATTTTATAGTTTTGCTTACTCTGCTAAATTTAAATTTTTGTCTACTGCAAAAATAAATAATTTAATTTTTTATTGCTAAATTGTAAAACTTGATTTATGTTAACATTTAAAATGTTTTTACATTCGACAGGAAGAAATACAAAACAATCATGTTATTCAGTGAACAGGATGAAAAAGAGGAAAATTATTGAAATTACCCTATATGAAATTAGTGTTGTTTAACTGTTTGTGAAGCTCTTTTGTTAACGGAGTCAATGTGTTAGCAGCGGTGACTTTAATATTGTTTTTTATATGCACAAGAAAACATAGCTTCCAAAATGAACATTAATTTAGAAGAACAATCTTTTGAGCTGAATGAAATGTCACGCTTTCTGGAGTGCTGGCTTGGTACCCCCGATGCAGTTGCTTGGGTTGGATAGTCATCTTTGGGTCAAGTCTTCTTGAAGTAATTATCTACCTCTGAGGCTGGAAACATAAAATGAAGTCTTGTTAAAGCCATTCTAATTCAACTATAAATACCATATTTCATTTAAAATTGTGAAATCCTGAGGACATTCTAAACCTGGCCAGGCACTAAGACATGATTGTAAGCTGGGCCACAAGCTGACCCTAGGCAAAACATTTATGATGTTGCTGTGTCGTAATAAGCATATAAGTGTTTGATAATTATTCTTTAAGTTTGACTGTATTACTACCACAAAATAAGCCTTATCTGGCTGGCAAGTCTTACAATTAGACTGGCTTTTCATTGCCATTTTAAGTCATGTGTAAAGTGTACTTTTTTATTTCTTTATCAGTTTCTCTGAAATCTGTATGCATCTTATTAACCCGGTCAGCCACGTAGCAGTATGGGCATAGTTGTCATTGCGTGCACATGAGTGAAATTACTTGCCATTCCTGTCATATGGCTGGAAAACTACATGCTTTAGTCAATAGTTTAATGATCATTTTAGGAAGGAATATAATAACTGGATTGCCTACATGCCTTCCAATGATACTATCTGGAAAAATCGTGTAAATGCAAGTGTCAACTGCTTATGAGGAAATCTTGGAGTCAATAATTCAGCACTCTTCAGAAATGCAGGACCACTACAAATGCTCAGGAAATGGCAAAGGATGGGTAATGTGGGGAAAAATAAAAGAGAGAGAGAAAGAGTAGATTGTCCTGAATTGAAGAATAACTGGACTTGAGTTGAACAAGTAGAACTATGAATTTGAAAAAGTGTTAATAGTAACTGTGGGTGTCAGTCATGTTTTCCATTTGATAAAGCACATGAGAGATCTACAATAAAAATGCACAGCAAATAATTCTAAAAGACCTCTTTTAAAATACATACAGTAAAAGTTGAGATGAAATGAAATAATTGCATAGCCCTTTATTTAACATCATGTCTCTTTGTTATTGGTATATATATTATAGATGTTTAGATTTCTCTTCTCTTTTCTTTATCATAAAATGTCACTTTTATTTTAAATCCTTGTTAATGGACTCTTTTAATGCTGTGTCTGCAGTGATAGAAATTTACAGAATTTTTTGTCTTCATAGCTACCTCTGTAACAAATAAACATAGTTGTCACTTAAAAATGTTTCTTCAACTAAAATAAAAATGCAATCAAGACTGAGCAAGATATTAATCTAGAGTTTGTTTGAATCTCATTTTTTATAATAATGATTTTTTCATTGCATTTATGTTTTTCTTTTTTCCTTTATTCTTCCTTCCATCCTTCTTTTCTTCTTTTCTCTCTTCTTTCCTTTGTCCTTAACTTACTCAATATGTGTGATCTATCCTATAAGGCAGTTTGCAGGAAAAAGGTAAGTTACACTTCCGGGAAACGTACTGAGTGGAGAGCATGGTGGTGATCCCCATACAGCACAAGCAGGCCCAGACCTTTGCTCCCTGGACGTACATTGAAGTGACAAAGCAAACTCCCTCCCAGGCATCCAGGTGAGTCGACGACATGATAGAGGCAATTCACATTTTATTGTCCATTGCTTCATTCTGGGAAATAGTATTCAGTTCAACTATTGGCATTCTGCAAAACATCTTTAAAGTCAGTCAGTTTTCTGCAGGTATAAATAAAGCAATTGTACTCATTCATATAAGATTTTAGCATAACTGTTTTTAGTACATTGTCAGATCTAGTACATTTTAGTGCATAAATCTGCTACTTGGAATATATTTGACATTTAAAAATAAAGGAGGTTTCAGAGAGTTTTTATTGGGGGAGTATCAAGAAGGTGACTCAAAAGTTTATACGACAGGAAAATGGCCCAGAAGAGCCAACAATACTGCCAGAGAAAAACAAAGTTGGAGGCTAACACTACCCAAATGAATGACTTACCATGAAGCTACAATAACCAAGACAATGTGGTGTTCTTGTCTTTACTGAATAGACAAATATATCTGAAAAATAGATAAATAGAACAATGGAACAAAATACATAACCCAGAAGTAGACTCATGTAAACATATTCAAGTGATATTTGACAAAGAAGCAAAGGCAGTACAATGGAGAAAAGACAGCCTTATCAATAAATGGTGCTAGAACAACTGCACAGCCACATTCTAAGAAATGAACGTAAGCATAGACACTGTACCCTTCAAAAAATTATCTCCAATGAATCATATGCCTAAATGTAAAATGGGAAACTATAAAACTCCTAGAACACAACCTAGGAGAAAATTCTTGATGACCTTGGGTATGGCAATGGCCTTTTAGATTCAACACCAGACACAACCCATGAAAGGAACAATCACAAATTGGACTATACTAAAATTTAAAATTTCTGTACTTTGAAAGGCAATGTCAAGAAATGAGAAGGTAAGCCACACACAAGGAGTAAATATTTGTGAGACACATTTGGTAGAGGACTGTTATCAAAAATATACAAAGAACTTTAACAATTCAGCATTAAGAACACAAACAATCCAATTTAAAAATCAGCCAAAAAACTTAATACTTTCCCACAGAAGATATGCAGATGACAAGTAAGCATATGAGAAGATGCTCCACATTACATGTCATCAATGAAATACAAATTGAACGAGCAGTGACGTGCCACCATACACACCTGGGAGAATGACCAAAATCCAGAATAATGACAGCACCAAATGCTGGTGAGGGTGTGGGGCAGCAGAAAGCTCATGCATTGCTGGTAAAATGCAAAATGCTTCATCCACTTTGGAAGTTTGACAGTCTTCCAAACTGGGAAACATACTCTCACCATGCAACCCAGCAATCATGCTCACTGTTATTTAACCAAAGGAGTTGAAAACTTATGCCCACATAAAAACCTGGCCACAGATGTTTGTTGCAGGTTTGTTAATAATTGCTAAAGCCTGGGAGCAACAAACATGTCTTCAGGGGGTGAATGGTTGTACTCTGGTACATCTAGACAATGGAACATTATCCAGCACTAAAAAGAAATGAGCTTTCGAGCCATGAAAAGACATGGAAGAACCTTAAATACATATTCCTAAGTGAAAGAAGACAACCTGAGAAAGCTATACACTGTACGGTTCCAACAACATGACATTCTAGAAATGGTAAAACAATGGAGACAGTAAAAATATTGGTGGTTTCCAGGAGTGAGGGAGGAGGGAGGCATAAAGAGGCACAGAACAGGGGATTTGTAAGGCAGCAAAACTGCTCCATATGCATAGTTTCTGTGCCATAGCATACTAGGATAAATTAACAGTGGATGCACATCATTACACATTTTTCCATTCTCATAGAACATACAACACCAAGTGTAAATCCTAATGTAAACTAGGGACTCTAGGTGGTAAAGATATATCAATTTAGGTTCATCTATTACAAGAAATGCACCACTTTGGGAGAAGATGGTGATAATGGGGTAGGCTGTGTCTGAATGGGGACAGGGGATATATAGGTGCTCTCTGTATCCTGCTTTCAATTTTGCTATGAACAAAAATTAACAAATAAAGTCTATCTTTTTTTAAAATGAAGAAACGCACACCTGTAATCCCAGCACTTTGGGAGGCTGAGGGGGCCGGATCACCTGAGGTCAGGGGTTCAAGACCAACCTGACCAACATGACAAAACCCCGTCTCTACTAAAAATACAAAAATTAGCTGGGTGTGGTGGTGGGTGCTGTAGTCCCAGCTACTGGGGAGGCTGAGGTGAGAGAATTGCTTGAACCCAAGAGGCAGAGGTTGCAGTGAGCTGATATCATGCCATTGCACTCCAGCCTGGGTGACAGAGCGAGACTCTGTCTCAAAGAAAAAAAAAAGAAGAAATGATCTTTCCTTTTTTTTCTTGTCTTCACCAAATATAAAATAACAATGAACATCTGAAATACAGGTGGATAATCTAAATCCTGATGTCAGTGTGCCAAAGTAATGTTTGCAACTTCATATATACCTCCTGGAGTATCTTCAAGACCTCTATAAAAATAGTTTGAATATCTTCAAGACCTCTATAAAAATAGTTGATTCAGCTGATTCAGAGTAAAATTACCATGAGCTGCTCCTACAGAGAAATATATTATTTATTATTATTATTATTATACTTTAAGTTTTAGGTTACATGTGCATAATGTGCAGGTTAGTTACATATGTAAACATGTGCCATGCTGGTGTGCTGTACCCATTAACTCGCCATTTAGCATTAGGTATATCTCCTAATGCTATCCCTCCCCCCTCCCCCAACCCCACAACAGTCCCTAGAGTGTGATGTTCCCCTTCCTGTGTCCATGTGTTCTCATTGTTCAATTCCCATCTATGAGTGAGAACATGAGGTGTTTGGTTTTTTGTCCTTGCGATACTTTACTGAGAATGATGGTTTCCAACTTCATCCATGTCCCTACAAAGGACATGAACTCATCATTTTTTATGGCTGCATAGTATTCCATGGTGTAGATGTGCCACATTTTCTTAATCCAGTCTATCATTGTTGGACATTTGGGTTGGTTCCAAGTCTTTGCTATTGTGAATAGTGCCACAGTAAACATACGTGTGCATGTGTCTTTATAGTAGCATGATTTATAGTCCTTTGGGTATATACCCAGTAATGGGATGGCTGGGTCAAATGCTACAAGGCTACAGTAACCAAAACAGCATGGTACTGGTACCAAAACAGAGATATAGATCAATGGAACAGAACAGAGCCCTCAGAGAAATATATTATTAACCTAGTTTCTGATGTTCTGCAAGGAGCAACAGATTTTGAAAAGATAAGTTTGTTGAAATCTATGAGGTATATTTCTAGCAGTACCACATTTGTTCAGATAAAATAGTTTGACATGAAAATGAGAACAAGAGAAATAAAGAGTTCCTAAAACGTGAGAACCCTTCGTGGAAATGACCGAGGAAAAGTGAAGCCAAATGACTGTAATTAGCTCCTCAGAAAACATCTTCCACGTTCATCCTTCTCTCTGTGACCTCCTCCGTCCCCCGTGTCTTTGTGATTTCTTCGAGCTCTTTATTCATTTGCTTCACCTCCTTAATATTCAAAGGCTCACCCAGTTGTTCTTTCTCCTTTCCTTTGCAAGAGTAAAATTAAGTTAGAATATTTATACAAATGAATATTTAAAATGGTGCCAGACATCTTTCTTTTACCCCTCAAATTGTTCTCTACTGCTCATCTGCTTCCTGCTTCAGGAAACTGACCTTTGGGGAATCCTTTGACGGGTCCTTCTGCCCCTGGGGCTTTGAGTTGTGTTCCGTGGATTGGCAGCGCTATGAAGAGATAAGAGAGGGTAAGTGCATTTAAGGCAGGTTGCTTGTATTGCTGATTCCCCCTCTGTTCTGCTGCCTGTGCCCCTTGACTGAAATTCACTACATCTCTCAAGGCAGCCTCCACTATCTGTCTCCCTTCTTCCATTTCCAGTGATGACTCTATTCTTTCTCTCCTCACCCTTCAGCCTAGGGATAGCAACAGCTTAGCTACTACTGGGTTAGCTATCAGCACCACATCTTCTGGTTTCTATGCCCTTGCTATTCTGAATAATGTATTCACAAACAAGCCCTCTGAATCATTCCAGTTTCAAAGCATCCTCTGCTTTCTAGTAAGAAATTGACTCTTAGAAGGCACCTCCCTCTGCTAAAGATACAGAGCAAACCTTTAGAACACAACACCCTAGCCCCTGCCTCCTCTTTGCCTTTCAGAGCAAATTGCTATTCTCAATGTATGGTTTTTTCATCCCCTACACTGTGATATGAATATGATGATAATTCTATAGCTTATTTTTCCAAGTTTTTAACTTTTTACAAATGAAACAATACTGTATGTTGTATAGAAGTTGCCTTTTTTCACTCAATTTCTCATTCTAGTCATTTACCCGTATTATTGCCTATAGAATATTTTTACATTTTTCAATTGAATTATATATTTTATACTTCATGTATCATTTATATTGTTGGTGAACCATTGCATTTTTTCTACCATTTTGCTTTTAAGCATTTGCAACTGTGGGTATGTTTGCACATTATCTTCTGGAACACATGACTGTCTAGGCTCTATTGCTAGCTTGATGAGTTATAGCATGTACACATGTTCAGTTTTAACAGATGATATGGTTTGGCTTTGTGTCCCCACCCAAATCTCATGCTGAATTGTAATTCACAATGGAGGAGGGGCCTGCTGGGAGGTGATTGAATCACAGGGACAGACATCCTCCTTGCTGTTCTCACAAGATATGGTTGTTTGATAAATGTGTGGCTCTTCCCCCTGCTCTCTCTCTTTCTCTTGTTCCACCGTGGTAAGATGTGCTCACTTCCCCTTTACCTTCGGCCATGATTATAAGTTTCCTGAGGCCGCCCAGCATTGCTTCCTGTACAGCCTGTGGAGCTGTGAGTCAAGTAAACCTCTTTCCTTCATAAATTACCCAGTCTCAGGTAGTTCTTTATAACACTGTGAGAATAGACTAATACAACAGACAATCCCAGTTCTTTTTCTGGCTGCATTTCCAAAGTGACTATCTTTTTTTAACCACAAGAAGTATACAATAGTTCCAAGAACACTGCTTCCTTGCCAACCCCCAAAATTGTCCATCTTTAGAATTTTTAGAAATTCAGTCCTGGTAAAAGTTTTTTTATTGAAGATTTAATTTGCAGTTCCTTACAAACGAGTCAGGTTGCAAATCTCTTCATGAGATTTTCCTTCAAGTCTTCCATTCTTTTTTTTTTTTCTAATGGAATATTGACATTTTCTTACTATTTTCTAAGACTTAAAATTTTCTAACTATTTTCTAAGACTTAAAAATTCCAGGCTATAAATCTTTTTGTAAATTATATGTTTGATAAATAACTCTCCCAAGTATGGGACTTCACTTTTTACTTTTTTACTGAAGATTTTGATGAAGATAAGTTGTTAATTTTAATGTCGTTGGAACTTATTTCTGAAGTTTTCTGTCTGAATTAAAAATGTATTTTTCTAACATGATATCATAAACATATTCTGTTTTATAGTCTCCAATCTCATAATTCTGCCTGTCATCTTGGTGCTTTGATTGACCTCGTGATAACTCTCTTCAACTCGTTCTCGCCAATAGTGACTAACTGGCTGTTTAACCCAGTCACTGTAGTTTCATTTAAGCTACTGTAATTTTTTTCTTTTCTTTTCTTTTCTTTTCTTTTCTTTTTTTAAATTTTTTGTTTGTTTTTCTTTTTTTTTTTAGACAGAGTCTTACTTCTCTGCTCAGGCTTGGAATGCAATGGTGTGATCTTGGCTCCCTGTAACCTCTGCATCCTGGGTTCAAACAATTCTTCTGACTCAGCCTCCCAAGCAGCTGAGATTACAGGTGGCTGCCACCACACCAGGCTAATTTTTGTGTTTTTAGTAGAGATGGGGTTTCACCATGTCGACCAGGCTGGTCTCGAACTCCTGACCTCAAGTGATCCGCCTGCCTCAGACTCCTATAGTGCTGGGATTACAGGTGTGAGCCACTGTGCCCAGCCCTGTATTTTTATCTCTAGAAATTTTATTTATTCCTTTAAAATAGCATTGTTAATTTAAATAATTTTATTCTTATCTTTTCAAAATATTTATTTAAATGCATGCCTAGAATGTAAACATTTGCACATTATCGGCCTGCCCTGCTACTCATAGTCTGACTGATTCTTGCCATCATGCCTTATTTTATTGGTTGTGGGATTATTATTATAACAAAATAATACAGTCATAAAAATAACACTTATAATTATTACTATTTTTTAAGCTTGATCTTTGGGAATTATTTGAGGCCAGTGTTAAAAAAAAAAGTCCTAGGATAAACTACTGTGCCATTATCAAGCAAAGTTTGCTCTAAAATAACTCAGGGCTTGAGGCCTCTCAGGAAATGTAGGTAATGCAAAGGTGGACATGGGAGGGCAGCTGTAGTTACAAATTCTGAGGGGAGATATTTTTCCCATTTCTCCAATACCAATAATGACACAGCAGATATCCTTATTGACCTACAGTGCTGTGTGTGTCTGTGCATGCGTGTGTATGTATGCATATGTGTGTGCATGTGTGTTTGTGTGTGTGCACACTTGTGTGCATATGCATTTGTGTGTACATGTGTTACTTGCTGTGTGTGCACACATGTGTGCGTGTGTATGTGTACATGCCTATACATGTGTGTGTGCGTGCATCTGTGTGTGTTTAGTTCTTCGATTAGGTCATCCTATATCTGAGTGCAGGCTCTTAGTGTCCTGACTTTGGGGATCCTGTGTCGGACTCCCACCTTGATGAGCTACCTGGCTGAGCCATGAACACCTGAGCTGTAGCTCTCTGGTCTTTAGCAGATACTCCAGTGTGAAGTAGCTTCAGTCTTTTCTTAATGCTCTAAAGTTTTTCTTTAACTTTGTTTGCTTTTTTTTCCCCACCTCTGAGGATTTTCTATTTTCTTTAAGTTAAATGAGACATTTAATAGATTTTTATTTTTTTATCTTAAACTTTAAAGTGAGAACTTTGTTCAGATATTGAATTGGTCATACTGCTGGAAACATACAACTAAACTTTAATTTCAAACTACAAGTCAAATCATATAACCTAACAGATAGTCAGACACAAAGAAAATGCGTAAAACCAATACTTAGGGAAGGTAAATGAGACACGTGCAGCCAACTCTCAATTTACTTAGAGTATTAATTAGAAACTGATTCTTTAATAAGTGAATGTAACAACTATATTTTCTATTAACTTTCAGTTTGTCCTTATATCAAGAAAGTGTTTTTATTCACTGGTTGAGTGGCTAGCTTAATCCTGGATTTTAACTGTCAATGAGGAATATGAGGATTGTGAAATAAATTATTTAGAAAACCACTATAATACAGGTTTTGCTAAGAATTTATCATTATGCACACATGGTTTTTGGATGACTGGCATTTTAGAAGCTTAAATGTTTTATTGCACAGATATAAAATGTAAATGACTAATCATTACTGCAGTTAAACCAAAAAGAAACACGTATGATAAAGACAGTATCTTAAATCAAAAAGCAATTAAAACAATTATTTTTCAAATTGGGCAAGTGCCTAATATTCCTGCATATAATAGAACATGTGGGCTTTTAGAACTGGAAGGAACCTGGAAATTCTATGATCTAGCTCTCTCATAGCTAGTGAGTATGGTGTTTAGGGTAGTTGGTCATGAAGAAGTACTGACCTCTCTGTGTTTGGTGATACTAGATTCATAAAGTATCTGAGATGCATGCATAAGCTCTAAGCTCATGCCTGAAGGACAAGTAGGTTCGGAAGACATCCGCACTTTCTTCAGTAAACAATTGGAGTCTCAGATACTTTCTGAGAATCTTGTGTGCATGTCACATTGCTATGGCAGGCTTTTGTGATGACATCCTCAGAGTTACCAGAGGCTGGGAAGGGTATTAGGGAGATGAGGGGAGGGGGGCACTGGGGATGATTAATGGGTACAAAAAGTAGTTAGAAAGAATGAGTAAGACAGTATTTGATAGCACAACAGAGTCAATAATAATTTAATTGTACACTTTAAAATAACTAAAGAAGTATGTTAGTGACCTACTCCTTTAGTTGTGATGTTTGTGACACAATGCATAAATGCTTGATGTGATGGATACCCCATTCACCCTGATGTGTATATTACACATTGCATGCCTGTATCAAAATATCTCATGTAACCCTTAAATATATGCACCTATTAGGTAGCGATAAAAACAAAAAATGGAAAATTTAAAAAGAAAAAAGAAAACAAAAGATTTAGTTGGGGCATATGGCTTCATTTTCTACCTAGTTATGTCCTGATTTGTAAACACACATGTCAAAATATGGACTGAGAGGAAGGGGGTTTGTCACGCGGGACGTTAAGTAAGGTTTCATGGAGAAAGTGGCTTGAAAGCTTAAAGATAGCTAGGGTGGAACATGCATACGTAGATAGATGGGAAGGAAGAACACTAAAAACAAAGGAAATAGCACAGACAAGGCTCCTGGGTTGAAACTGTGCAGGAGAAGTCTACTGGATTTCTGCTAGTTAGATTGCCCTTCCCCAGGTTAAAGTGGCACTTTGATCAGGATTCCATATTCCCTAACCCCCAGCTACCTTCCCCACTATGTTTCTCTCTCTCTCTCTTTTTTTTTTCTTTTTACATGTACTCGATTCCTCATCTATGCATTACCCTCTCTTCCCATACAACTTCTCAAATTCTAATTTTCTGTATTTAATCAATGTCATTATTATGCCGGTCCTAAAATGAAATTCTATTTTTCAACAGCCTACCAGTGCATTATGGCCAGGATCAAATGCCACCTCCTTGATAAACTCATCCTTGATTCCTCATTGTGAGTTTTCCTCCCAGTAAATGACATATTTGCAATTTTTTTGTACGTAGCTTTAAACATTGTTTTCATATTTATGAATTTGTATACTTAGACAACGAAGCAGAAAACTAGACTTAATTTTTAAATTCCCAGTGGTAACTTGCAGACCATCTTGTACATAGTCAAAAAGTTTAGAAGGCGAAAAGAAATAATTGTGGGGGCTTATATGTGTTTTACTCTCTTTCTCATATGCTTTATGGCTTGTTTGGTGCTTTTTGAATAGTCGATTTATATATACTTTCATTGCAATTAATGTTATACTTAGGTATTATTATTCTTTCTTTACACTTAAAAATCATGGCACATACCCCAGACTGTACATAGCAAGTGAACAGAGCTGGGATTAATATCCAGATCTAACTCCAAATTTCTTTTACTTCCTGCACTAGCATGAACTGCAAAACTCTGACAGAACATGGTCCTTGTAGGAGGTCATTTGCCTTGACCAAGAGGCATAAAAGCAAAAAAAAAAAAAAAAAAATTGTTCTTAGGATAGAGATCTCAGATTAGGACAAAACATCAAATGTAAATAGGCCTTTCTTCAATGTGCAAGACTTATTCCTATAGTATCATGTTTTTGACCTCTGGATTAGATTTTGAGGCTACAACTTTCTGGAGAAAAACTGAACCATTAATGATGAATCCCAGAATATTATGTATTTTATAGGTCTCTGGTATTTCCTGAAACAATGAAAGAATTGATCAATAATGCTGTGTTTGAAAGTAAAGACAAGACTAACTCACTGGATGACAAACATGCAACCAGAAAATCTTTTTCTTTGAAAATTATTACTTGTTGTAGTTTCAATCTTAGGAAATTAGTAGGTGAATTAAAGCACACTAAAGCATACAGATCCTGCTTTAAAGGTGACTTAACAAAGAGCAACTTTAAAGTACAAAGAAAGCCTCAAGACAGTCACATCCTCCCCAACTCAAACTTCATCTGTTGATTTGTTTCATGCCTTAGCTGTCATGTAACCAGAATAGTTGGTTCCAGTTTGCATAGTGTGACAGCTACCAGCAGTCTAAATAAAACATCTTTCCCTTAAACAACATGAGCCATATTCAAGCATTCCCATATAAATAAAACGGATATGCAGTCCTCATAGGATATCACTCTCATTGACATTGACACGTAACTCTAGTCAAAGAAAAAAAAAAACCCTAGAAGAAAACCGAGGCAATACCATTCAGGATATAGGCATGGGCAAAGACTTCATGACTAAATTTCAAATAATTCTTAGCTGAATTCCTTAAAGGCAAGCACCTTTTGGCTTATTTGTTTGAACATTATACAATTTTTTCAAGTGTGATTATTTTTTTCTAAAGTTTTATCATCTTTTATCAACTTACAAATATTTCTTCGAAAATCAAACTCTAATGTAAAGGTGAAGTTGAATTTAGTTCTCAACCAAAAGTTAAGCCATGGCAACTCCACAAAAATGAGATTGACACAGGAGAGGAAAAATGTTACTAAGTTTTTTAGAATAGTAACTGCATGCTATAGTTTGAGACACCTTTCAATTATACTATATTATTTAGGCTTCATGTCAGCTCTATTATGCTATTTTGGCTTTGTTTCTGTATCATCGGAAAGAAGATTTAATTTAAAAGTATTATAATAAAATGCAAGGCTTCTCCAGTAACCAGAGTTAGTAAATAGCAGAAGACAGTTTTGGGGTCTTTTTGAATCTATGCCCTTTTGTGCTGCTTCTGAACTTCATGCTATTTCAAGTACTGTCCTACACATGCTATTATAAAATGTAAACACAATATTATTAAATGCATTTTTAAAAGTGAAAAAAAGTTAAGTAGTCTGCCTTTCCTAACGACTCACACTTTCGACAAATTGAAGTATTCATAGCGGTTTACACTATTCGTAATCCTGCAGTTAGCTGAAAATAATTTCCAGGATCTAAATTCTTTTACCATTGTACAATGCTGGAGTCCACATGAATATCCTAAGTAGCAAAGTTCTGTTGAATCACACTATTTGCATTTATTTTATTTATTTATCTACTTAAAAGGACCAAAAAAGCCACTGGAGCCGTAACCAAGGTATGGTAAACCCTCGGCTAAACCTGGGGTATGGAGGGAGAAACTCTTGGTGTCAGTACATCCCACAGCACAGTGGAGGGTTTTTAGCAGAAAATAAAGACTGAAAAGGAAGTAGAAAATCTGCCCCCACAGTCACAACTGGTCTGTTCTCCCTCTAGCGCTATTATTATCAGCACCTGGGAGAGCTCCTCTCTCCAGCCCCTCTTCTCCCACTTCTTTCTGATAGTTACTGTTTGAACACTTCTCATTGCCCTCTTCCGCATTCTATCACTGCCCTTGCTGCTGGGTCTACTCTGCCACGTTCCTCACATTCTGCTCCCTCTAACCTAGAGCATTATGACATGCTAATCTCAACTACCACTTTTTTTGTAGGTCAGTTCATCTTCTATCTGGGAAGGTCTTGACAAGTCCATTTTGAATGACTTACAACTAGACTCAGTATCTACTATCATAATTATTATTTTGCATTTTATTTTATGCAGTGCATAATGTGGATTTACAAAGGTGCTCCTATTTTCTAGACTAAAATTCAGTGTCTTAGCAAAATATTTGTCTTAGCTGTGAATTTTATCATATGACTTTATTAAGGTATTAAACTCAAATTATTTTCATATATGCATAATACACTCCCTATTTGGTAATCTTTATTATATTGATGTCTTGTTCACTTCTGTAGTCCTATTTAGATTATAAGATCCCTATACTGGAATTAAGTATCAGTAAACAAATGTTAGCGGCATTCAGATTCTGGGGTAAGTCTTTACATTTGTTTCTATTTACTTATTAGCTTTGTAAGATTTGCAAATGCATATTTTTTCTAA
Organism: Pongo pygmaeus; assembly: GCF_028885625.2. NCBI lineage: Eukaryota > Metazoa > Chordata > Mammalia > Primates > Hominidae > Pongo > Pongo pygmaeus. The sequence continues at coordinate 5,385,870 of NC_072380.2, forward strand.
GTTTTTATATTATTGTCAGTAAAATTAGTTTAGTAGTATTTCTTATATACAGTTCTTTACAATAATAAGATAAGGTGCAGGAAAATGTTCAGCATATTGTAAGACTGAAATAATACTACCATTTATCAATATTAATGTGGATCTTCAGTAAATATATGTTAAATTACGACACAAGAGTGTGTGTTACAATCATGAAGCACATAGATAGATATACTACAAGTAATACATAAAATTTTAAAATTGTACCTTAATAAAGTTACATGTTTCAAATATATGAAGCTCAAATACATTCAAGAACCCTGACAATAAATCATACTGTAAAAAAGGTTGAAAAAATGTAGAATCTTGTGTTTTGTTTGTATATCCATAAGGTATATTAAGAGAACAGGTATAAAAACAAAACAAGGTGATGTTAGGTGAGTGGTCCCTCTATCGTTTTAAAGATCAGTTAATTCATTCCTGTAGAAGTAAAATGTTTCAGGTTATGAAATGCTGTTTAAGGTCACTCAGCAATTTAATAACAGCATGTTCACTATAATCCATGTCTCTTGATTCTCAAATTGAAGATATATTTTGGTTCCTACATTATAATTATCTTAATAGCAGTAGGCTATATAAATATGCTTGGATTTTAGCCAAAGAAGGCTCCTCAAGGACCAAAGGCTTGGACATCTTTGTAAAGTCCTTTAAAAAGTCTACTACCTACTGAAAACAAACAACAGGCAGTACATACTGCTGACTTATTTATCATGGGCTGCCTTGTGACCTGTCATCTTATTTAAAAGCTGATTTGTTTCCATCAGTTATGTTTCGGTGTGATTCATTTTACCTTTGCATATTACTTTCTGTCCAAATAAATAAAAGGTATGTTACGTGACCCTGACAGAATAATAAATATTAAATTCACAAAACATGCAAATTCTGGAAAGGTGTTCCAAAATCCTCAGCAAAGGCTCTGCATCATCAAGTAGACTGGGCCAAATCCTTTCCTTTTGTAATTTCTAATTTAATTACTGGCATTAATAATTTATACACTCAAACCATTTACAACTACTTTTTCATATAGTTTTATAGCCTCTAACAGAGCTGATTCCAGTGAGTCTGACAGTCTCACTTCTTTGTGGGAGGATTAACTGGACAGCCTGATGAAATATGCCCAGGCGGCACAGAATTCAGAGAATTATAGTGGTGCTAATAGCCCGTCTATTGTGAAGGCTGCGGTGGTGTTTTCATGATAAGCTCTGATTAGCAGGGCCGCACATTTTAACAATTCTAAATTGCACTGGCTGAACTCTGGCATAGTGGAAGCAAATCTTTCTATATGGGAGTTGAAGTGCTGCAAAGATTGTTCTGAGATTTAGAGCTTGGAAACACAGTGAATTATTGTTTCAATACTACAGCAACAGCTATCTGTACTATCAGAACTGGTGAGAGGCACTCTGTGTTTCCTCACATAGGATGCTGCCTTCTGGGACAGACTATTTTGAGTAGCACTCAAAGGCTTCAGACAAATGGACTGAGGGGCCATGGCTGCCCCAGGCCCACAAAAAGTTGAAGAAGAAATGGGGCCGAGAGTGGTAGCTCACGCCTGTAAACTCAGAACTTTAGGAGGCCAAGGCGAGTGAATCATTTGAGGTCAGGAGTTCAAAACCAGTCTGGCAAACATGGTGAAACTCTGCCTCTATGGAACAATACAAAAATTAGCTGGGCATGGTAGTGCATGCCTATAGTCCCAGCTACTTGGGAGGCTGAGGTGGGAGGATGGCTTTAACATGGGAGGTGGAGGTTGCAGTGAGCTGAGATTGTGCCACTGCACTCCAGCCTGGGAGACAGAGGGAGACCCTGTCTCAAAGGAAGAAGGAGAAGGAGAAGGAGAAGGAGAAGGAGAAGGAGAAGGAGAAGGAGAAGGAGATGGAGAAGGAGAAGGAGAAGGAAAAGGAGAAGGAGAAGAAGGAAGAGGAGGAGAAGAAGAAGAAGACTGATTTTTCAATTAATGTATCATCAGAATAAACATTTTAGTAACAATCTATCATAAAGACAGACATTTTCTAAGGAGATTAAAATTGTCATTTATCTGAATCAGGAAATACTTCCTCTGAGGACAAAGCATCTGCCAATAGGTTCAATGCCTCCCCCCATGTTTTGTGAAGAAGTATCTTGTTAAATACTGTCCTAACAAGCAGTGAAGAACTATGAGGATTACAAGCATCACACTGCACTAGCCTTTAAAGGCTGATTATCTCTGTTTCTCATAAGGAGCTCTGAGCTGATTAAATTATTTTCATTCACTAGTTAGCTCCTGAAAGGAGGGCTGAAGGGCAAGAGGCATTTCTTCCCCAAAACTCTCTAAATTAAATATGACTAAATCATTGTAAAACAGTATGCAAGGACAATGGGGGAGGAAACAAGGAAATCCAGCTCATGGTAGGCTATAAGGAAATGTCAATCTTAAGATCAAAAAGTAAATAGCTATCCAGTGTGAAAATGTCAAGTGCAAGTTAGAGAGTTATTGATATAACGCCATATCCTATCCAGACTTGATTTTCTATGTACATGGACAGACATTGAATTTTTGTATTTTGGCTTCAGGTGCTCATGACAGGTGGTGAAAGCAATGATCTATGGCTATACAAGCTTGCCAAGTGTTCTTGCATCCTAACAAGGTAGGTACCATCTTGTACTCTACCAGGTCCTGTCCAGTGCACACCTCTCTTGTTGGCAAGTGTGAGTTGGAGGACAGGATGGGATGGGGGATGAGCTATCCCATAAGTGTGGCTTCTCTACTTTTTTTCTCAGTAGCACCGATGGCCTAATAAATATCCAAATCCCTCTCCCAACCTCTGAAGACTCATCTGGATCTCACTTGCCTCACGGTCTGTCTCTCATCCTTTGTCACGACTCCCTTTCTGAGGTAAAGTTCTGGAAATGCTGTCCACATTTATTCACCATTCCTTTACCTACTACACCTCAACTCCATAGAAGCTAAACTTCGCCTCCACCATCGTGTAGAAGCTACTTTTCCTAAAATCAAAAGTGCCACCCATGTGGCAACCCACCATAAACTTATTGTTGTGGACAGAATGTTTTTGTCCCCCACCCATCAAATTTATATGTTGAAGCCCTGGCCCTCAGTGTGGCTGTATTTGGAGATGGGGACCTCTAAGAAATAAGTAAGCTTGAAGGGAGTCATAGGGATGGGCCCCGATCCTGTCAGATGAATGTCCTTTGAAGGAGTGACACCAGAGAGCTAGGGTACGTTCGCTTGCATGCTCTCTCTCTCTCTCTCTTTCTCTCTTCTTTCCCCCTGTACACTTACCAAGGAAAGGCCATATGAGGACATAGCAATAAGACAGCCATCTGCAAGCCAGGAAGGGAGCTCTCAGAGAACGCAATCATGCTGGTGCCTTGATCTTGGCACGTCAATCTCAAGAACTATGAGAAAATATGTTTCTGTTGTTTAAGCCACCCAGCCTATAGCGTTTTGTGACAGCAGGCTTCTCCAACCAATATACATATAGAGGGGCACAAATACCAGAGTGACCTCTTCAACTTTGCCTTTTAAAAGGTACCTGTTGATGGCGGGCATGGTGGCTCACACCTGTAATCCCAGCAGTTTGGGAGGCCAAGGTGGGAAGATCACGAGGTCAGGAGTTCGAGATCAGCCTGGCTGAGATTGTGAAACACCATCTCTACTAAAAATACCAAAAAAAAAAAAAAAATTAGCTGGGCCTGGTGGCATGCACCTGTAATCCCAGTTACTCAGGAGGCTCAGGCAGGAGAATCGATTGAACCTGGGAGGCAGAGGTTGCAGTGAGCCAAGAACTTGCCACTGCACTCCAGCTTGGGTGACAGAGTGAGACTATGTCTCAAAAAAATTACGTGTTGATGTGGTAGAAAGTGAGGTCAGCTGATATTAGGGTTTTGTATCAGCTCCATGAGGATGACTGAAATGGTTACGGAAAGTGGTCAGTCAAGAAATGATGATGTCCTCAACTAGAAGAGTGAAGGTTGGAATGAACACACGGCTGTGGCTGTGGGAGACGTAGGGGAGAGAAAGCCAACAGGATGTGACTGCATGGTGCCAGCTAGAAAGAAGATGGAGTCCAGATCATAAGATTTCCAGACTGAATAGTTGGGCAGATGGTAATGGTGTTTGCTGACATATTGCATAATGGAAGATAAGTCAATTTATAGGTATGAGGTATTAGGCACGTAGAATTTCATCACTGAACTTGTAATAACCAGTAAGTTGTTGGAGATGTGGGATTGAAGATCATAAGAGAGGGCTGAAATGAAACTATACCTCGGAGGTGGCATCCATTCACTCATTCAACAATATTTAGTGAGTACCTACTTACTATACTAGGCATGATTGTAGGTTCTAGGGATATACATTAGTGTGTGTAAGGAAGATAAAATTAAGTGCCTTTTGTCGATTTTACATTTGACTTGGTGAAATAAACAGTGAACATATTAAATAAATAAATTTTATAGAATGCTAGAAGGCGAGATAGACTTTATGGAACAGAAATCGTTGGTGTAAGAGAGACAGGGAGTGCCTGATTGGGGTGATATCGTTTTAGGCACATAGACACAGAAATGCAAATTGTAGCCAAGAAAATTTACAAACTGACATCTTTTTGGCATACTGTACAGAAGAGGAGCTGGTGGGGGCACTCATGATGATTCTTATGGAGAAAGAGGGGATTATAAGGGTATGATCGCCAAAGAAAATGTTTTCAACTATATAAAAGCTGAAAGTATGGCAGATAAACTAAGAATTTAAAAAAAAGGAATAAAAGTCTTTCCAAACTGTTTAAAGATACAATCCAGTTTTCTTAATGTGCAAACTCTTAATTAGTGAGATGGAGGTGTGGGATTCCTCTCTGTCCTCACCCCATGCAGCTGTCTTCCCTGCTCACTCCACCCCAGGTAAAGCATACTTCTTGTCATATTTTAAGCACACTGTTTACTATGTTCACAGCCGCAGAGCCTAGGCATTGAAACTCCCTTTGCCTGCAATGTAACTCAGTCATCATCTGAGCAGCTGACAGGCACACCTCATCTGTTAGTTTAAAACACAGGTCCGAGGAGGAGCCAAGATGGCCGAATAGGAACAGCTCCGGTCTACAGCTCCCAGCGTGAGCGACGCAGAAGATGGGTGATTTCTGCATTTCCATCTGAGGTACCATGTTCATCTCACTAGGGAGTGCCAGACAGTGGGCGCAGGTGAGTGGGTGAGTGCACCGTGTGCCAGCCGAAGCAGGGGTGAGGCATTGCCTCACTCGGGAAGTGCAAGGGGTCAGGGAGTTCCCTTTCCAGGGGTGACAGACGGCACCTGGAAAATCGGGCCACTCCCACCCGAATACTGTGCTTTTCCAACGGGCTTAGGAAACGGTGCCCCAGGAGATTATAGCCCGCACCTGGCTCAGAGGGTCCTACGCCCACGGAGTCTCGCTGATTGCTAGCACAGCAGTCTGAGATCAAACAGCAAGGTGGCAGCGAGGCTGGGGGAGGGGCGCCCGCCATTGCCCAGGCTCGCTTAGGTAAACAAAGCAGCCTGGAAGCTTGAACTGGGTGGAGCCCACCACAGCTCAAGGAGGCCTGCCTGCCTCTGTAGGCTCCACCTCTGGGGGCAGGGCACAGACAAACAAAAAGACAGCAGCAACCTCTGCAGACTTAAATGTCCCTGTCTGACAGCTTTGAGGAGAGCAGTGGTTCTCCTAGCACGCAACTGGAGATCTGAGAATGGGCTGACTGCCTCCTCAAGTGGGTCCCTGACCCCTGACCCCTGACCCCCGAGCAGCCTAACCGGGAGGCACCCCCCAGCAGGGGCAGACTGACACCTCACACGGCCGGCCAGGTACTCCAACAGACCTGCAGCTGAGGGTCCTGTCTGTTAGAAGGAAAACTAACAGAAAGGACATCCACACCAAAAACCCATCTGTACATCACCATCATCAAAGACCAAAAGTAGATAAAACCACAAAGATGGGGAAAAAACAGAGCAGAAAAACTGGAAACTCTAAAAAGCAGAGTAACTCTCCTCCTCCAAAGGAATGCAGTTCCTCACCAGCAATGGAACAAAGCTGGATGGAGACTGACTTTGACGAGCTGAGAGAAGAAGGCTTCAGACGATCAAATTACTCCAAGCTACGGGAGGATATTCAAACCAAAGACAAAGAAGTTGAAAACTTTGAAAAAAATTTAGAAGAATGTATAACTAGAATAACCAATACAGAGAAGTGCTTAAAGGAGCTGACGGAGCTGAAAACCAAGGCTCGAGAACTACGTGAAGAATGCAGAAGCCTCAGGAGCCGATGCGATCAAATGGAAGAAAGGGAAACAGCCCTGGAAGATGAAATGAATGAAATGAAGTGAGAAGGGAAGTTTAGAGAAAAAAGAATAAAAAGAAACGAGCAAAGCCTCCAAGAAATGTGGGACTATGTGAAAAGACCAAATCTACGTCTGATTGGTGTACCTGAAAGTGACGGGGAGAATGGAAACAAGTTGGAAAACACTCTGCAGGATATTATCCAGGAGAACTTCCCCAATCTAGCAAGGCAGGCCAACATTCAGATTCAGGAAATACAGAGAATGCCACAAAGATACTCCTCGAGAAGAGCAACTCCAAGACACATAATTGTCAGATTCACCAAAGTTGAAATGAAGGAAAAAATGTTAAGGGCAGCCAGAGAGAAAGGTCGGGTTACCATCAAAGGGAAGCCCATCAGACTAACAGCGGATCTCTCGGCAGAAACCCTACAAGCCAGAAGAGAGTGGGGGCCAACATTCGACATTCTTAAAGAAAAGAATTTTCAACCCAGAATTTCATATCCAGCCAAACTAAGCTTCATAAGTGAAGGAGAAATAAAATACTTTACAGACAAGCAAATGCTGAGAGATTTTGTCACCACCAGGCCTGCCCTAAAAGAGCTCCTGAAGGAAGCGCTAAACATGGAAAGGCACAACCGGTACCAGCCACTGCAAAATCATGCCAAAATGTAAAGACCATCGAGACTAGGAAGAGACTGCATCAACTAACGAGCAAAATAACCAGCTAACATCATAATGACAGGATCAAATTCACACATAAAATATTAACTTTAAATGTAAATGGACTAAATGCTCCAATTAAAAGACACAGACTGGCAAACTGGATAAAGACTCAAGACCCATCAGTGTGCTGTATTCAGGAAACCCATCTCACGTGCAGAGACACACATAGGCTCAAAATAAAAGGATGGAGGAAGATCTACCAAGCAAATGGAAAACAAAAAAAGGCAGGGGTTGCAATCCTAGTCTCTGATAAAACAGACTTTAAACCAACAGAGATCAAAAGAGACAAAGAAGGCCATTACATAATGGTAAAGGAATCAATTCAACAAGAAGAGCTAACTATCCTAAATATATATGCACCCAATACAGGAGCACCCAGATTCATAAAGCAAGTCCTGAGTGACCTACAAAGAGACTTAGACTCCCACACATTAATAATGGGAGACTTTAACACCCCACTGTCAACATTAGACAGATCAACGAGATAGAAAGTCAACAAGGATACCCAGGAATTGAACTCAGCTCTGCACCAAGCGGACCTAATAGACATCTACAGAACTCTCCACCCCAAATCAACAGAATATACATTTTTTTCAGCACCACACCACACCTATTCCAAAATTGACCACATAGTTGGAAGTAAAGCTCTCCTCAGTAAATGTAAAAGAACAGAAATTATAACAAACTATCTCTCAGATCACAGTGCAATCAAGCTAGAACTCAGGATTAAGAATCTCACTCAAAACCGCTCAACTACATGGAAACTGAACAACCTGCTCCTGAATGACTACTGGGTACATAACGAAATGAAGGCAGAAATAAAGATGTTCTTTGAAACCAATGAGAACAAAGACACAACATACCAGAATCTCTGGGATGCATTCAAAGCAGTGTGTAGAGGGAAATTTATAGCACTAAATGCCCACAAGAGAAAGCAGGAAAGATCCAAAATTGACACCCTAACATCACAATTAAAAGAACTAGAAAAGCAAGAGCAAAACACATTCAAAAGCTAGCAGAAGGCAAGAAATAACTAAAATCAGAGCAGAACTGAAGGAAATAGAGATGCAAAAAACCTCTCAAAAAATTAATGAATCCAGGAGCTGGTTTTCTGAAAGGATCAACAAAATTGATAGACCGCTAGCAAGATTAATAAAGAAAAACAGAGAGAAGAATCAAATAGATGCAATAAAAAATGATAAAGGGGATATCACCACCGATCCCACAGAAATACAAACTACCATCAGAGAATACTACAAATACCTCTATGCAAATAAACTAGAAAATCTAGAAGAAATGGATAAATTCCTCAACACATCCACCCTCCCAAGACTAAACCAGGAAGAAGTTGAATCTCTGAATAGATCAATAACAGGAACTGAAATTGTGGCAATAATCAATAGCTTACCAACCAAAAAAAGTCCAGGACCAGATGGGTTCACAGCCGAATTCTACCAGAGGTACAAGGAGGAACTGGTACCATTCCTTCTGAAACTATTCCAATCAATAGAAAAAGAGGGAATCCTCCCTAACTCATTTTATGAGGCCAACATCATCCTGATACCAAAGCCTGGCAGAGACACAGCAAAAAAAGAGAATTTTAGACCAATATCCTTGATGAATATTGATGCAAAAATCCTCAATAAAATACTGGCAAACCGAATCCAGCAGCACATCGAAAAGCTTATCCACCATGATCAAGTGGGCTTCATCCCTGGGATGCAAGGCTGGTTCAATATACGCAAATCAATAAATGTAATCCAGCATATAAACAGAACCAAAGACAAAAACCACATGATTATCTCAATAGATGCAGAAAAGGCCTTTGACAAAATTCAACCACCCTTCATGCTAAAAACTCTCAATAAATTAGGTATTGATGGGACGTATCTCAAAATAATAAGAGCTATCTATGACAAACCCACAGCCAATATCATACTGAATGGGCAAAAACTGGAAGCATTCCCTTTGAAAACTGGCACAAGACAGGGATGCCCTCTCTCACCACTTCTATTCAACATAGTGTTGGAAGTTCTGGCCAGGGCAGTTAGGCAGGAGAAGGAAATAAAGGGTATTCAATTAGGAAAAGAGGAAGTCAAATTGTCCCTGTTTGCAGACGACAGGATTGTGTATCTAGAAAACCCCATTGTCTCAGCCCAAAATCTCCTTAAGCTGATAAGCAACTTCAGCAAAGTCTCAGGATACAAAATCAATGTACAAAAGTCACAAGCATTCTTATACATCAATAACAGACAAACAGAGAGCCAAATCATGAGTGAACTCCCATTCACAATTGCTTCAAAGAGAATAAAATACCTAGGAATCCAACTTACAAGGGATGTGAAGGACCTCTTCAAGGAGAACTACAAACCACTGCTCAAGGAAATAAAAGAGGATACAAACAAACGGAAGAACATTCCATGCTCATGGGTAGGAAGAATCAATATCGTGAAAATGGCCATCCTTCCCAACGTAATTTACAGATTCAATGCCATCCCCATCAAGCTACCAATGACTTTCTTCACAGAATTGGAAAAAACTACTTTAAAGTTCATATGGAACCAAAAAAGAGCCCGCATCACCAAGTCAATCCTAAGCCAAAAGAACAAAGCTGGAGGCATCACACTACCTGACTTCAAACTATACTACAAGGCTACAGTAACCAAAACAGCATGGTACTGGTACCAAAACAGAGATATAGATCAATGGAACAGAACAGAGCCGTCAGAAATAATACCACATATCTACAACTATCTGATCTTTGACAAACCTGAGAAAAACAAGAAATGGGAAAAGGATTCCCTATTTAATAAATGGTGCTGGGAAAACTGGCTAGCCATATGTAGAAAGCTGAAACTGGATCCCTTCCTTACACCTTATACAAAAATCAATTCAAGATGGATTAAAGACTTAAATGTTAGACCTAAAACCATAAAAACCCTAGAAGAAAACCTAGGCATTACCATTCAGGACATAGGCATGGGCAAGGACTTCATGTCTAAAACACCAAAAGCAATGGCAACAAAAGCCAAAATTGACAAATGGGATCTAATTAAACTCAAGAGCTTCTGCACAGCAAAAGAAACTACCATCAGAGTGAACAGGCAACCTACAAAATGGGAGAAAATTTTCGCAACCTACTCATCTGACAAAGGGCTAATATCCAGAACCTACAATGAACTCCAACAAATTTACAAGAAAAAAACAAAGAACCCCATCACAAAGTGGGCGAAGGACATGAACAGACACTTCTCAAAAGAAGACATTTATGCAGCCAAAAAACACATGAAAAAATGCTCACCATCACTGGCCATCAGAGAAATGCAAATCAAAACCACAATGAGATACCATCTCACACCAGTTAGAATGGCAATCATTAAAAAGTCAGGAAACAACAGGTGCTGGAGAGGATGTGGAGAAATAGGAACACTTTTACACTGTTGGTGGGACTGTAAACTAGTTCAACCCTTGTGGAAGTCAGTGTGGCGATTCCTCAGGGATCTAGAACTAGAAATTCCATTCGACCCAGCCATCCCATTACTGGGTATATACCCAAAGGACTATAAATCATGCTGCTATAAAGACACATGCACACGTATGTTTATTGTGGCATTATTCACAATAGCAAAGACTTGGAACCAACCCAAATGTCCAACAATGATAGACTGGATTAAGAAAATGTGGCACATATACACCATGGAATACTATGCAGCCATAAAAAATGATGAGTTCATGTCCTTTGTAGGGACATGGATGAAATTGGAAATCATCATTCTCAGCAAACTATCGCAAGAACAAAAAACCAAACACCGCATATTCTCACTCATAGGTGGGAATTGAACAATGAGAACACATGGACACAGGAAGGAGAACATCACACTTCGGGGACTGTTGTGGGGTGGGGGGAGGGGGGAGGGATAGCATTGGGAGATATACCTAATGCTAGATGACGAGTTAGTGGGTGCAGCACACCAGCATGGCACATGTATACATGTGTAACTAACCTGCATATTGCGCACATGTACCATAAAACCTAAAGTATAATAATAATAATAATAATGAAAATAACAAAGAAAAATGGAAATAAATAATAAGGATTATGTGAAAACAAAAACAAAAACAAAAACAAAAAAAACACAGGTCCTCGGAGGAGCCTTCCCTGACAACTTCCCCGGGTAACTTTAGTTCCTATGATCAGTGCCTTCATGAGAACTTAAATACCACCTCCACAGCTCTCAACATGGTTGTATGATTTTTAGTGTCTATCTTTCCCTTTGAAGCCATTTCATTGGTTCAATCTACTTAATTATCTACTCATTTTCCTTCTTGAGATTACAGACCCTGGTCCATTCACCCTTAATATTTTTAGTGCATTTTTTCCTATGAAATGGATACTGGATTTACTCGGCCCTATTGTATGGTTTCTGGCTGAACTGTTCAGGTGTGATCTGAAAGGAAAAGAAAGTAGAAGACAGGGAAAGAGAGGAGAGGGGAGGGCAGAGAAAGAGAAAAGAGGTGAAGGGAAGCAAGGAGAGAAATATAAACATGGGAAAGAAAAGAGAAGTGTAGGGACAGAAAGAAAACACAGAACCAGGAGAGCTAAAAACACGATTAACAGTTAAAACATTCATGTACGATGTTCCTACCTTCCTATGTTTTAAAAATATAGATTGAGATAAATTTTATAAACTCTACATTTCATTTATTTATAACATTTTCTTAGAGTGCAAGAATCAAGTAAAGCACAATCACAAAATACAACTTGATGAAAGCTGGGAGATTTATTTTTTTCTGTATGTATCCATTTTACACCAGGACAAACAAGGACCCCTTCTCTTATTTGTGGAATTTGTATTTGTGCTAACTCAGACCGACAACAGGGGAGAAAATCAAGTATCTATTTCCTTTGTCAAAATAATTTCACTCAAGGTAGGGATTAGTAAGACTGAGAAAATAAGTGGAATATTTTCACTCTTGGAAAGTGACAAAGGTAGATGGAATCAAATACGCTTCCGTCTCTTTCATTCTGCCAAACATGGGCATGAGCTGTTATCTTTCTCTAAACTCCTTCCCTCATCTAAGGCATTCTAAGTTCTTGGGACCAACAGATCACCTTCGATGTGGCATCATCTCTTATCTTTCAAGAAAAAATTCGAAAATCCCTCATCCACAGTCCCACTGAAGTCACACCTAACTACTCTCTCGGGAAACTGAGGTCAACATATCAGTATCTTCTCCCCTCATTAGGTGTCTTGAAGGCAAGCAGGACGTGATCCTTTTTGCCTTCTAAGAAGCTAGTTCAGTGATCGGCCCATGGTATCCTCAACTCCCCAAACGTATATTCACAAACATGCTTATGCATTTAAATGCATGCTGAGAAATCAGTGGATTATTTCATAACATTTAAGGTGTGTGCCTGAACACTAAAACTCAAAGCCAGAGAAACTGATTTTGTGTTTTACAGTGGGAAACATGACAAGGCTGTGAAGTTAGAAAGAAACTCTGTTTTCAGCCTTACTACGAAATAATGGACAAATAAAAAGTGTATACATTTAAGGTGTAAAACACATTGTTTTGATATACATATACCTTGTGAAATTATTATGACAATAAAGCTAACTAACGTATCCACCACCTCACAGTTACCATTTTTTATGCATGGTGAGAACAGTTAAGATCCACTTTCTTAGCAGTTTCATGTGTACAATAAAGTATTACTAACTGTAGTCCCTACACTGTACATGAGATCCTCAGAACATATTTATCTTATAACTAAAGCATTTTGTACTCTCTGACCAACATTTTCCCATTCTTTCTATCACCCCAATTCCCCAGCCTCTGGCAATGAGCATTCTATTCTCTGTTTCTATAAGTTCAACATTTTTGTTGCTGTTGACACAGGGTCTCACTCTGTCTCCCAGGCAGGAGTGCAGTGGCACAATCACAGCTCACCGTAGCCCTCACCTTCCTGGGCTCAGGTGATCCTTTCAGCCTTCCAAGTAGCTGGAACTATAGGCAAGTGCCCCCATGCCCAGCTAATTTTTTAATTTTTAATTTTTATTTTGTAGAAACAGCTTTTCGTCATGTTGCCCAGGCTAGTCTCAAATTCCTGGAGTCTGATGTTTCTAGATTCCACCCAGGAGATCTTTCTGTGTCTGGTTTATTCCACTTAGCATGATGGGCTTCAGGTTCTTGCATGCTGTTCCCAATGGCAGGATTTTCTTCTTTTTGAGGCTGAAGAGTATTATAGAGTATGCATCATATTTTCTTTATCCATTTGTCTGTTGACAGGAAGTTAGGTGGTTTCCATATTTTGGCTTTTACGAATAATGCTGCAGAAAACCTGAGAGCAGGTATCTCTTTGAGGTGCTAATTTCATCTCCGTTGGATGTAGACCCAGGCCTGGGACTGCTGGTCATATGGTAGTGCTATTCTAATGTTTTGGGGAACCTCCATAATGGTGGTCTCAGTTTAGTTTCCCATCAACGAGATTCCCTTTTCTCTACATCCTCACTTGTTATCTTTTGACTTTGGGATAGTAGACCCACTCTAACAGGGGTGAGGTAGTAGTTTATTCTGGTTTTACAGAAATAAAAGAAACGTGTTATTAACAGCCAGTCCTCACACCCTCCCCTCCTGGTTCTATCACTGATTCTATCACGGATACAATTCTTGGCAAGTTGTCATACTCTTCAGATTTCAGTGACAATTAGCCCCAATGTTCTTTTCATAGTTTATTTTCCTCCTCCTCCAGCACTCACACACTCAGAGAAGGGCCTATTTCTTAAGCAATAATTTCCTACTTCCTTCCTCTACTACACTTCCTAATTACCTGTAAGCTTTGGTGACATGACCAAGGCCTGTTGGGTGTTTTGTGGTACCTTGGATGCATGTGGTCAAGAACCACAAGCAGTGAGTCTTTCTAAGACTTTGCAATCCCCCAAGTGGAGAGTTTCCTCTAATAAACAAGCTATATGAAGGCTCTCAAAATAATGCTATTTCATAATTAAGCAATAGTACGTATTTTTAATCATTTACAACATTGAGTTTCAGCTCAGGCATCACCTTTGTTTTAACATTAGCAACTGTAAGTGCTGCCATCCCACTGCCTATAGCCACTGTGCAGACCCACCCCCAATTCACATAGCAAAGGAAGGGTGTGTATTTTGGAAGCAATCTTTACGTTCTTCTTTTTGTAAATAAATTTTGTTGTGTATATTTAGGGTATGCAACATAATATTATGAAATAGCTATGGATAGTAAACAGGTTACTATAGTAAAGCAAATTAACATATCCATAACCCCACATGATTACCCACCTTTTTTTTTGTTTCTGTGGCAAGGGCAGCTAAAATATGCTCATTTACTATAAATCCCATATGCAGCACAGTTTTATTACCTATATTCTTCACGTTCTTCTTTAGCTTTACATATGTAGTTTAAACGTGCATTTGGGAAACTGATGTGACTCCTAGAACATCACAGGGCTATTCTTCTATAAGTGGTTGGAATTTTGGGAGACTCAGAATGCTTCCTTCTTACAGGGGAGACTGCCCAGTGAGCAGATCTCGGCCTGGGCCTGAACTTCAGAGAGCAGTCTCTTCAGAATGCACGGTGGCTGGGAGCAGGTCTATCTATTAAAAAAATTATTTTCATAGGTTTTGGGGGAACAGGTGGTATTTGGTTACATGAGTAAGTTCTTTAGTGGTGATTTGTGAGATTTTGGTGCACCCATGACTCAAGTGGTATACACTGAATTTGTAGTCTTACATCCTTCACACCCTCCCACCCTTTCCCATGAGCACCTGAAGTCTATTGTATCATTCTTATGCTTTTGCATCCACGTAGCTTGGCTCCCACTTACAACTAAGTAGAATAACAGTCTCCAGTTCCATTCAGGATGCTGTAAATGATATATATATATAGATACATATATATATGTGCGAGTGTGTGTGTATATACATATATATATATATGATGAAATACTATGCAGCCATAAAAAGGGGTGGGCCTCTCTACAGTGGCTGTGCGACTTCTCTGTAGCTGTGGATACATAGAAACCTTTCCCTACCAACTGCTATTTGAAAGAGCAGGAGAGGAGACTATAATTTCTTCTACTGTCCTGAAATTCTGGCTCAAAGGCATACTATAATATTGTAATAAGAATCTACTTAGGTCAAAAAGGCAAGAAAAAAGAGCACCCTGGAACATCTCCCAAATTAACCCTGGGTGTGCTCCGACACAGTGTTTCATGCCTTTAAAACTGAACACGTCTCTCCTGCAATGATACTGAAACCTAGGAAACACCCAGGCAACACGTGGGCTCTCTGCTTTCACTCCAGAGTGGGCAAACCTAGCATTCCGTTTCAATGAGAACACGTTGGTGACATGGAAAATGTCACGTACAAAACAGAATCCAGGGAAAGATAATTCAACAAGAAAATACACACCTGAGAGCCTGGGATGGACTCCTTTTGTTCCTTGATCTGGGTCTTCTTGGGCCCACTTAGTCTTAGGACCTACCTACAAGTGCTGTGGAAGGCTGCTTTTCTCCCTGTAAATATGCGTAATACGAAGAGTGCCTAAGGAACTTCCCAGTCCCCACTCTATGACATTTACATCCACACCCCTCTAATTTCAGTGCTTCACCCTTTCAGCCGAAATATTTGGTTTCACATAAAATGAAAATCTTTCTGATTAAGGGAAATATTCAGGGCAATTATCAATCACAAATGAATGCAGATGATAATAATTAATACTTATATAGCACTTTTATATTAATTATTTCAATTAACCCTTGCAAAAAAATTAAGAAGGCGATGCTAGTATATTTACTTTCTAGAAAACTGCCAGAGACCTTGTAACTCTCCAAAGTCACATGGCCACTTGTGGTAGAGACAGGATGAGAATCTGCCCAGATAATCTAACTCCAATCCCATTCTCTCTCTCTCTCTCGTTTTTTTGTTTGTTTGTTTGTTTGTTTGTTTTGAGACAGAGTATTGCTCTGTCGTCCAGGCTGGAGTACAGGGACATGATCTCTGCTCACTGCAACCTCTGCCTCCTGGGTTTAAGCAACTCTCCTGCCTCAGCCTCCTGAGTAGCTGGCACTACAGGCACCACTGCACCTGGCTAATTTTTTCTTCCTTTCTTTTTTTTTCTTTTTTTTGTATTTTTAGTGGATACGGGTTTTCACCATGTTTTCCAGGCTGGTCTCGAACACCTGACCTCATGATTCACCAATCCCTCGGCCTCCCAAAGTGTTGGGATTACAGACGTGAGCCACTGCGCTTGGCCCCCATTCTCTTTTGGGTATAGGACATGCCTCCCACTTATGCCTCAGAAGGGTTCCAGGAAGGGTCTTGATTAGAAGAAGGAATTATGATGTGCTGGGGGAGTCAGTAAAGAAAGAGAAGTAAAAGGAAAAGTTGAAAATTAATTCCAGAGCTAGCTTTGATGCTTTGCTTATAGTAAATAAAAGACATCACTGCTGTTGACAATGACAACACAACCTCAATAAAAAGGCTGAGTGGAATCTACCTAAAAGTATTTTTAAAGTTATATTTGGGAGTAAGTTGTGTGATGCACGGCATTGCAAAATGCTTTTTTACTTTGAAATCAACCTTTCTGTGCAGCAGATACTTGATAGCAGGTATGTAAACATGAAGCAGCCATGAGCAGCCCAAATCAGCCAAGTGGTCAGATGGCACACTGCAGCACCCATCAGACCCCTTCTGCTTGAATGTACACGGAACCACGGAACACACTCCAGCTGAAAGTGACAGCCACGTGCTGGGCTTCAGGAACATGTGAATATTGACACATTTTTAGAAACTTTGCTTCCATGTGTTTTATTCTTGTGACGGTGCATAAGCTCTGTCTCTTGTGGTTATGGAGTTAGATCTTTCCATTTGCATTGAACATATGAAAATTAAAATCTTTGGAACAATTATTCTATACAACTTTGATTGTTAATTCTCACTGCTTGTGACATAGAATGCCCTCATCTAAGAATCAGAAAATTAAGCTGCTCAAGGGGCTCTTTTAATGCTATTGGAAATGTATTTCAAATAGGACTAAGCCAAGCACACAGGAAACACTCATGGTGTGTTAGCTTTAGAGGATAACGGGATCAAGTTGAAGGAAAATTATGGCAACAGGCTAGAGTAGGTCAAGTTCATGTTTAAAACATTAAAATCTATGATTCGAAACCTTGCTAACTTTCTAATTAAAATTCTTCAATAAATGATTTTTTAATGTGAAATTCTAAAGATTACAAATGGATCAGTTTAAAATCAACTTATGGTGATTTTCAGAAAATGGTGATCAAAGACAGCAGAAGAATGAGGACATCAGGGAAATGGACTATCTTGAAGAGCCCACTTGGGGTGAGGCATTGTATAGGTTCATTTTCACAGTGCTATAAATAATTGCCTGAGACTGGGTAATTTATAAAGAAAAGAGATTTAATTGATTCACAGTTCTGCATGGCTGGGGAGGCCTCAGGAAAGTCCTAATCATGGCAGAAGGTGAAGGAGAAACAAGGCACATCTTACAGAGTAATAGGAGGAGAGAGAGTGAGGAAATGTCACACTTAAAAACCATCGGCTCTCATGAGAACTCACTGAGTATCATGAGAACGGCATGGAGAAAAACGCCTCCATGAGCCTATCACCTCCCACCAGCTCCCTCCTCAACACATGGGGATTACAACTCCAGATGAGATTTGGGTGGGGACACAGAGCCAAACCATAGTAGGTGTCATGTCCAAAAGTCAGTCTAATAAAGTGTGGCCATAAATCTCTCCCCAACTGTGTGGCACTGTGAATGAAGGAGGTAGCTCTTTGGATGGAACCAAGGCTGCAGTTGAAGCAGAGGCTAACAAGGGTTGAGATTTCATGAAAGGAAATGGTGGATAATAATACATTGTGGCACTTAATCTGACTAAAGAGAGAAATGAGGACAAGAAAGTAAAGATAAGGAGGGACAGTGAAAAATTGGTAGGAACAGTGGATTACAGGTTCAGGAGATAAAGAACAATGTCCAGAGTCAGGTGCATGAAGCTGGAACAGCAGGACATTTACACTGAAGCTTCAAAAAAGCTGAAATTTACACTCTCAAGAGATCTGTGTTGAGATCATGGCACGGAATGGCTGAAGCTACATGGGAAGCAAAACCACTGGCAGAAAGGAGGTTAAGGCTAGGATTTTAGAGAGAGCATTTTATGGACATTAAAATCTCACAAGACCACTATAGAAGTATTAATAGAGAACACAGAACTAGGATTGAAAATTTCAAAGAATAAGGGCGAATGGGTTGCACAAGATTTGAACAAATATAACAAGGGACAAAGATCAAAATGTCAAGGGAGCTCTCCTGCCCTGCATTACTGCTGGTTTTTGGCAGAGATCTAGCAATCTACCACTATTCAACTCCCTGATGGCTTTTTTAAACGAAGTTCTTGGGCCAGGAGCAGTGGCTCACACCTGTAATCCCAGCACTTTGGAAGCCCAAGGTGGGTGGATCACTTACGGTCAGGAGTTCAAGACCAGCCTGGCCAACATGGTGAAATCCCATCTCCACTAAAAAATACAAAAATTAGCTGGGCTTGGTGGCAGGTACCTGTAATCCCAGCTACTCAGAAGCCAGAGGCAGGAGAATTGCTTGAACCTGGGAGGCAGACGTTGCGGTGAATTGAGATCATGCCACTGCACTCCAGCCTGGGTAACCGAGTGAGACTCCTGAGACTCCATGTCAACAACAACAACAAAACAAGAAAGAAAGCGAGTTCCTGAGAAAAAGCAGAGTCTGAGGCAAATAGGTGTTAATTGATGATACCAGAATTTGGAAATGCAATCCTGGGATGCTTTTAATGAGAGATAGAAAAATGAGGTAGGAAAGGTCAGAATGCAACTGAAGGTGCACTGTTACCTGCCGGCCACACTTCACAGGGATCTAGAGAGACACAGCTTGTCACTCAGCAGGTGTTTCTGCTTGGCCTCCCCCGATGTCTCCAAATAAACTGCACAGATAGAGTGCACCTTGGGGCAGGCCTTGGAGAAGGAAGGAAAGGAAAGTTGTCTGCCAGACTTTCACCTGTTTTACACTTTCTAAAATTTAGAGTTTTTATGCATTTCCAGATGACATCATGTAGCCCCATGGCACTGCATCGGAAGCCATATTTTGTGTCTTGTCGTGTGCTGCATCTCCTAAGGCCAAAAATAGCACAAAGAGTCAAACAATCAGAACACAAAGCAGCATCCCTGGAAAAAGGCCCTGGGCTCCAGGATAAGCAGTTATCCTGAGGCCTGTATGGCTCTGAGGGCAGAACTATGTCAATATTCATCGGAGTGATCTGTAAATAGTAACATGCTACATAAATCCCAGGTACTATTTTTATAAATTCCCCCTGATGATATTTATTTCCTTCACATTAAGACTCCCACTTAGAATCTGCAGGGAGCGTTGTTGAAAAAATGCATATAGTCATATACCCTTCTATTACACAATGAGTCCTAATGGAAGGAAGTCAAAAAGGAAAATGATGAAAAAAAATTGGAAATAAGCTATTCGGGGTGTGGGGTTGGGAAATGTTGGTAAAATGATTAAAAATTTCAGTTAAACAAGAGGACTAAGTCCTATAGGCCTTATGTTCAAAGTGGTGACTATAGTTAATAACAATATATTGTATACTTAAAAATTGCTTAAAAAGATTTTGCTTTCTCACCACAAATATGGGAGGTAATACATATGCTAATTAGCTTGATTTAGCTATTCCACAATGTATACATATTTCAAAACATCATGTTGTATACCATAGATATACACAATTTTTATTTATTGATTTAAAAAATTAAAAATAAGGTATTCTGAACTCTGGTTTCAGCTCTGGTATACAAAAAACTTAGAAGTGATCACTCCCCTCCTTACAACAAGAAAAAAAAAACAAACTGTTAATTAACAACTATTCTTTGATGCATCAGTGGGATGGGGATGTGGGGAAATCTTGCACCACAAACTGTTGGGCAGGAGAATCCAGAGAGTCCAGCAGATGCCTACTTAACTGGAGCAGAAGCATCTGGAGCCATAAACTGGTAAGAAGTGTAAAATGGTAATTTTGATGAATTTCTCAAGGGCATGTGGACTATCATGAGAAAGAAAAACTTGTAGAGGAAGAAGACTGCAGTCTTAAAATTCACACATTTATGGGTGTTATCTCCAGAAGCCCCACTGTGTTCTCATGGTGAAGATCTCATGGAGAAATAAACCCTCCTGATTCTGGCAGGACGTGGGGAAACATAAAACCATGTGAAACTCACCCAGAGCATTCTCCATAAACAGGGCCCCCTTGCAGCTGAAAGGACTTTGGTAGAGCCTACACCAGCCGAAGGAAGGGCATTTCTCTCATTCCAGTTCTTCTTTGACTTCATGTCTCAACAAACGAGTTTTTTAAAAATATCTATATAACTAGAGAAATGTTCTTAAAGTTGATACCTCAAAACATAGGTCCACTAAGGTACAATCATAAGACCATAAAATGTTTCCCCATGCCCACACCTTAACTCCATACCAATAGGTATCCAGTATGACAACAGTGGGTTACAGATAGAAAAAGCAACAAAACACAAACTCTGTTTGAGAAGGAGTCCTTAGGGAATCCTAGAATTAATGAGCACAAGAACCAGGATACAAGAAAAATTTGTAAACTTTGTCAAGTACAACAATGGCAAAAATTAAATGTGGCCCATCCTTTTTAAACTGAAGACCTATTTACCTCAGTTACTGTAACTGTATACATTATGTCTGGTTTTCAGCAACAACAAAAATTATAAACCATGCTAAAATATAGAAAAAAAAATACAAGTTGAAGAGACAAAGAAAGTATCAGAAACAGAATCATATATGGGAGAGATTTTGAAATTATCAGTTTGTGAATTTAAAATAATCGTGATTAATATTCTAAGGGCACTAATGGAGAAAGTGAACAATATGGAAAACAAAATAAAACATTGCAAGCAGTGTAAGAAGAGAGATGGATATTCTAAAAATAAGCAAAAAGGAAATGCAGGAAATTCATAACACTATAATAGGAATGAAGAATGTCTGTTTTTAATGAGTTCATCTGAAGTGTAGGCACAGCTAAAGTGAGAATCACTAACCTCAAAGATAGGTCAAGAGAAACTCTACACACTTAAACATAAAGAGTGAGAATATTTAACAGAAAAAAAACCTATTAAAAATAGAGCACTCAAGAAAAATGGGACAATTTCAAAGGGGTAATATACCATATGATTAATTGGAATAAGAGAATTAGAAGAAAGACAAAAAAGAGCACAAAAAAATCTGATGTTACTTTGTAAATAGTCTCTCTAAATTAATGACAAACACCAAATGACAAATACAGGAAGCAGGCATATTACATTCAAAATGCAGGAAACTAAAGACAAAGAAAAAAATCTTGAAAACACACAAAAAACATAATCTCTAAAAGAAGAATGAGAACTGCAGAGAACTTATCAGAACACACCAAAGGAAGAGAGTGCAGTAAAATATTTGAAATATTGAAGATAAAAAATTTATATTCAGTAAAATTATTACTCAAAAACACAAGAAAAAATAAAGACTTTCTCATTTCAACAAAAACTTAGGCAATTCATAATAGAAGATCTCACCTGCAGGAAATGTTAAAAATTCTTCAGGGAGAAGGAAGATAATGTAGGTGAGAAATTCAAATCCACATAAATAAAGGAAGTGAATAAAGAAGGAATCAGAAAAGGTATAGTGGTTTTTTTCCTTATTTATAATTGTACTGAAAGATAATTTAAAAATAATAATATTAAAAACATATTGAGTAATATAGCATATAGATAAGTGAAATGAATGAAAGCAATGGAATAAGAAACTAGAGGAAGGAATTGGAAATATTCTGATAGAAGACATATACGTTCCATACATGAAACAATATAGTGTTACTTGAAGAGGAATTTTAATTAGTTATAAACAAATATTGAAAAACCAATAAAAATACATTTTTTAAAGTTAATTGATATGCTAAGAGAAGAGATAAATGGAATCATGTCAGATTTTGAATTAAACTCAGACAAGGCAGAAAATAAAAAAAACAAGAACAAAAAAATACAATGGATTGAAAACAGTTACAGACATGGTAGGTATTCATCCAAATATACAAAAAACCACTTTACATATGAATGATTTCAATACACCAAGTGAAAAACAAAGATGGCTCAGAGTGATTTAATAAAAGCAAAAACAAAACTAAGCCCCCAAAAATGTTGTCACAAAAAACTCACTTAAATTTAAAGACATGATAAATGAATAGTAAAAATTAGGTGAATAATAAAATTATACTGCTTACTAACTTTAATGGAAAGTATCCTGGATTATTAATTTTACAAAAATAGACATCTGGGATTATTGGGAGTATTACATAAGCTAAAGGGGATCAATTATCCAGAACTACGTAACAATCCTAAGCATATATGCACTTAACAACTGAAAATCTAATAGGTGATGCAAAAACCTTACAGAACTAAAGTGACAAGTAGAAACTTGTATAATAGGACACTTCAACAGCCTTCTTTTTGGAATTAATAGAGCAAACAGAAAAACTTCTCAGTGAGAATATAGATGACCTGAAGAGCACAATCTTTTAACTTGAACAGGTTTCCTGAGATTAGTAGAACATTCTCCAAGTCAGACAAAAATCGTGGGCTATAAAACACATTTTAACTAAATACAAGAATAGAAATCAAAGCATGTTCTCAGATCGCAGTAGAAATAATTTAGAAAACAATAGCAGAAAAATAAATGGAAAATTGTAAAATATTTGGTGATTCAAAAACATGTTTCTAAATAATACATGTGTCAAAGAAGTCCTAATAGTAATTAAAAATATTTGTTCTAAATTAACATAAAAACACAATTCATCAAAATAGGTGAGGTGTATTAAAAACAGCAAGTAGAAGAAAATTTATAGCACTAAATGTACATATTAGAAAATTTAAAAATCTAAAATCAATCACCGAAGCTTCCTTTTTTTAAAACTTGGAAAAGAAAAATAATTTATGCTTCATGGAAACAAAGGAAAATAATAAAAAATTAAAGCAGAAATTAACTGAACTGAAGACAGAAAAAAAACAGAATATCAGCAAAGTTTTCTTTGAAAGAAATTAGTAAAGTTGATAAACTTTTAGCCAAAGTAACCAACAAAAAGAGAATCCCCAAATCAGCAATATGAAAAATAGAAGTGGAATTGTTCTCTGATCTCTACTGATCCTAGGTGCATTGTGAAGGTAATAAAGAGTATTATAAACAAGTTCATAACTCACAATTTCATCATTTAAATGAGGTAGATCATTCATTGAAAGACATATAATACCATCACTTAACAAGGAAAAATGAATTAGCTGAGTCAACCTATAAATATCAAAGAAAACATGAGGCCCAGAGAGTCTCATTTGTGAGTCTCACCAAACATTTAAAAAAAAAAGGATACTAATTCTCCACAATATCTTTCAAAAATCAGAAGCAAAAAGATTACTTTTTTTTTTTTTTTTTGTGATGGAGTCTCACTCTGTTGCCCATGCTGGAGTGCAGTGGCATGATCTCGGCTCACCGCAAGGTCTGCCTCCCAGTTGCAAGCAATTCCCCTCTCCTGCCTCAGCTGCCTGAGTAGCTGGGACTACACACATGCACCATCATGCCAAGCCAACTTTTGTATTTTTAGTAGAGATGGGGTGTCACCATGTTGGCCAGGCTGGCCTCGAACTCCTGACCTCAAGTGATCCACCTGTCTTGGCTTCCCAAAGTGCTGGGATTACAGGCGTAAGCCACTGTGCCCCGCCTAGAAAGATCACATTTTAATTCATTTTCTGAAACTCAATTTATTTTATTTATTTATTTATTTATTTATTTATTTATTTATTTATTTTTGAGATGGAGTCTTGCTCTGTCGCCCAGGCTGGAGTGCAGTGGCACAATCTCGGCTCACTGCAAGCTCCGCCTCCCGGGTTCATGCCATTCTCCTGCCTCAGCCTCCCGAGTGGCTCGGACTACAGGCGCCCGCCACCATGCCCGGCTAACTTTTTGTATTTTAGAAGAGACGGGGTTTCACCGTGTTAGCCAGGATGGTCTCGATCTCCTGACCTCGTGATCCGCCCGCCTCGGCCTCCCAGTGTGCTGGGATTACAGGCGTGAGCCCCTGCGCCCAGCCCTGAAACTCAATTTATACTAACATAAAACTAAATTCTGACACAGGTGAATAGACCAATATGTCTCATAAATACAGATGTAACGTTTTCAGAAAAATAGCAAATTAAGTCAAAAAATTTATTAAAAGAATTATACAGCACGGTCAGATAGCCAGTGTTGGTTCATTGTTTTAGATTTTTCAGGCTGCCACAAAAAAATGGTATGAACTCACTGGCTCATAAACAACAAGGCTTTATTTTTCACAGTTCTGGAGGCTGGGAAGTTCAAGGTCCTGAGATCAGCAGATTCAATGTTCGGTGAAGGCTCGTTTCCTGGTTTATAGGCAGCCACCTTGTTGCGGCATTCTCACATGGAGGAAGGAATGAGCCAGCTCTCTGGAGTCTCTTTTATAAAGGCACTAATCTCCACTGTCATGACCAAATCAGCACCCAAAAGCCCCAACTCCTGATACTATCACCTTGGAAGTTAGGATTTCAACATATAAATTTGAGGTGGCAGTACACCAATATTCAGATAATAGCATTTATCAATAAAAAAGAAGTCACTTTGCTAAAACACATCAAAACCAACACCACCACTGACAAAATATGTTACCATATGAATTACTTTAGAAAAATAATTTCACAGAATCCAACAGCCATTCCTGAAAAAAACTCTCAGCAAACTATGATTACAGGAGATCTTCTCCAGCTTGTTAAAGAACATCTTCCAAATACCTATAACTAACATCATACTTAATGGTGAAAATCTGGTCATTTTTCTATCATCAGGAACATGGCAAGGATATCCTCTTTTACCCCTCTGATTCAACATCATCCTGGGTATATTACCTAGTGCAATACAAAATAAAAGGAAATAAAGTTATATAGGCTGGGAAGAACAAAATAAAAGAGTTTATATTTGTATAGTACATTTATCTATGTAGAAAATCCCAAACAACTGAAAAAAAATGATTCCTGGAACTAATAAGAAAGAATAGGAAGACCATAGATGCAATGCTAGTACACAAAAGTCAATGGCTTTCCCATATACCAGCAATGAACCTTTGGGATTTGAAATTTAAAAACTAACTAAATAAAATATTACCATTTACAATCAACCCAAATATATTATAACACTTAGGTATAGCTGTGTTACGGACTAAATGTTTGTGTCTCTGCAAAATTCATATGTTGAAACCTCCAATGTGATGATATTAGGAAGTAGGGTCTTTAGGAGGTACAGTAACAGAATTAGTGACCATATAAAAAAACACAACAGCTTGTTTTCTCTTTCTGCTCTATGAGGACACAGTGAGAAAATGGCTGTCTGCAAAACAGAAACTAGCCCTCACCAGACACCAGATCTGCTGGCACCTTGAACTTGGAGTTTTCAGCTTTCAGAACCAAAAATAAATAAATAACTTCCAAAAAATTGGATGTTATTCAGGACATCCAATTTGTGGTATCTTGCTAAAGCAGCCTGAACACACTAAGGCAACACATAACCAAATATGTATAGGATTTATCTGCAAGAAATTACAAATCTCTGATGAAAGAAATCAAAGAAAATCTAAATAAATGGAAAGATAGTCCAGGTTCATGTATTGGGACAGCAAGTATTATTAAGATGTCAGTTATTGCTAACCTGATCTATACATGTAACGCAATCTCACTCAAAATCCCAGCAAGCTAATGTATAGACATAGACAAATTTATCCTAAACTTAATATGGAGAGGCAAAAGACCTCAATAGCTTAAACATTACTGAAATACAACAGTTGAAAGACCTTCACTACCTAAATTCAAGACCTACTGTAAAGTTACGTTATTCAAGGCAGCATTACACAAGACCACATGGTATTGGTGAAAGAACACAAGGAACAATACTCCACTAGCAATAAGAATGCCTAGTGATGGAATATTGACTTATAATGCTGCTCTCCCATAAAAGGAATCAGAGTTCCTTGGAGAAATGGTTGATTCCAGGACTGGCACTGGGCATATACAAGTGGATCCTGCAGTATCTTATAGTGCAGGAAGTAAGAAGGGTTTAAAAATATATAAAGTGATAGGAATGTGTAAAAGGAACACAAGGGTCAAATGATAGTGCTCCTAATGTCCAAATATGAAATACTTTGAGCAAAACATTAAATAATGTAGTATTAGACTATACCCTGAGTTATGAAATAAGTATCCATGAGTCCATACGGATATATCAAAAAATAAATGAACGATGGTAGACAAGTCTCCTGTGGAGAAGAATTTTAGAAAATATACACACAAAAAAATACTCTGCCCACAAGGGAATTGAACATAACTTCCCACTCCTTCAACGTAAGCTGCACGGAGCGACTACTTATAAACTGCAGAGTATGGAAAGTGAGAAAAGATGAGATTGACTCCATAGTGGAAAAATATGACAACCATCACATATTACTCTGTTCTTACACTGGTAATAAAGACGTCCCTGAGACTGGGTAATTTATAAAGGGAAAGGGTTTAACTGACTCACAGTTCAACATGGCTGGGGAGGCCTCAGGAAACTTACAATCATGGCAGAAGAGGAAGCAAACACATCCTTCTTCATATGGTGGCGGTAAGAAGAAGTGCCAAGCAAAAGGACAAAAAGCCCCTTGTAAAACCATCAGATCTCATGAGAGCTCATTCACTACCACGAGAACAGCATAGAGGTAACCACCCCCTTGATTCAATTACCTTCCACCTGGTCCTTCCCACCACACATGGGGATTACGGAAACTACAATTCAAGACGAGATTTGGATGGGGACACAGCCAAACCATATCACATCACCTCAGTCAGGTGAAGCAGCTCAGCATCAATCATGATAAATCATGTTAATCACATGCACTCTTGATAACATATAGCAAAAATGGCGCTTTACCTTTTTTAGTCTTCCTGCCCCAAACCCACAACCCTTGTCTAATCATGAGTAAAACATCAGGTAAATCCAACCACAGGACAGTTTACAAAGTATCTAATGAGTATGTCTTAAAGTTGTCAAGGTCATCAAAAATGAGGAAAGTCAGAAATTATCAGGGGCAAGAGCCTAAGTAGACGTGACAATTCAATGCAATACAGCTTCCTAGCTGGAATTCTGGAGTAAAAATTGTTAAAAGGAATCATAGTGAAGTATGGAATTTTGTTAATAATAATGCCTCAATATTGAGGCACAATTTGTAAAAATATACCATACCAATATAAGAAGCTGATAATAGGAAGCATCAGAAACAGGGATGGCAAGCCTAAGTTCTATCTTCCCAAATTCCATAAACATAAAATTACTGTAAAATAAAAACAAATAAATGTTAAATCTAGTTATCATCTTTATTAGTGTTTAAAGTCAATTAATCTAATATGTCTTTATATATCAGCAAGATTCAGGGAGTGATAGAAAATGCCCTATATTCAGCGGGTTTCAATTCGATCTCGTCACCCTCTACCTGTGTCATTATATGCAGATCCCTGCCTCTTCGTCACCCACCTCATGTAATCGAAGTGATGGAGTGCTCAGACTCTCTCTTGCTTTCCTTACACTGTATCTCTGGCATTTATAACCACTTTCTCTGAAATTAATAGAATACCACTACTTTCATATGGATAAGTAGTAAATATTTCTCAGATGAATGCTGTACTTATTTTGTATTTTTCATAAAGTCTGATCGATACAATAAAACATTGTTTATATAGCAGAGTCAAGATGACTAAAGTGATAGTATTTTTTAAATCATAAAATCCTAAAATATCAGAGTAGGAAGGAGCTAATTTAGAGATGAGCAGACTGAGACTTGGAAAGAGAAAAGACTGTAAATTCCTCATATCAGTTAGACACATCTTTAGGCATCCAATGTACCCTCCACATTTTAAATTGAAAATTAGCCATGTCATTTTTCTTTAAAAGGTATTTTATCATATGCCTATTTAACTCTATTCTTGAAATCACAAAGAAGAGACTAAGGAACCATTCTACTCTGATATGTGTGTGTGTGTGTGTATGTGTGTATGTGGTGTATACTTCTGAATAGTTTTGTATGAAAACAATTGCTTAATTTGCTTATATTACCTCTGAGGATAACATGCATGTACACGAAGCAATTATTCACTCTAAGTTTAGAATAAAGCCTCTTTCTTGGTTACTTAGAGCTTAAACACGAAGATGACCTCTGCTCTGAACCCAGTAGGTACTTATTTCTAAAGGGTGTGATTTGTTTCATGCCCCAGTGGGAACATGCTTACTGGGCTTGAATACAGAACAGCTATGGGGCTGCATGTGGCATATTCATGAAATGTATTTTTCAACATGAACTGGGCCCCCAACGGAATAAAGACAACAAAAGACCCATGTTTTCTCATTAAAGAAAGTTACCTGTCCCCCTCCAATCCAAAGAACACCCATAATTACATGCAAATGATGTAATTTTCAGCTGTTGTGATAATCTATTACTATAATTAAGTGCCATGCAACAATATTTTAAACAACTCACACAGATCACCATGAATCATGTGGACTCTGCAGTAGACCATTATCACAACAGAACTCCTCGATCACAGATAACATTATTCTAAGCTTTGAGGGCAGGGGTGATATAACATACCAAACATAAATAATTTATGGAATCATGAGAAAGAAATCAGTGCTTGTTTTTTATTTTGAATTTGTTTTAAACCATTATAGGAAAACTCAAGTTTTTATTTTCAAATGTCTAAGACTCTGGAGATACTGTATTTAATATGGTTGTCAGATTCTGGCACCAGTCCAATAAAACTTGCACTTAAAATTGCTACAATTAAATTGGCTAATAAGAATTATGTTAACACAAAGCTGCTTATGCCTTTCTGTTGAGAAAGGATTTTTTCATTCCTAGTTAACAGAGATTAAAGAAAAAAAAATGGAAGGTAAAATTAATCCAATTACCTTGTTTTTTCTTCCGTCATCCCAAGGAAAAAGAGTATGTTTCTTCACAATCAACATTCAGCACATTTCCCTAATTAATGCAATTTGATAAAATGAAACAAATTCATGATGTTATTAACTGAGTTCTGCCTAATGAACTTGGGTTATATGAAACATTAACTGCAGAGCAAAATCCATTTCTGTGGCCAGGCAAACATGCATTTATCATTTCAGTACATTTACTTTGGAAGTACCAATCATGAAGGCTTATCACTACAATCACCATGTCTTGATAAATCAACATAAATTAACATTTTGATCAATGCCATCATTAAACCTAGGCTGTGAAAGAAGGAATCTACTCTGCTGAAGTGGCACAAATTAACTCTGCCCCCTGACAAAATAAGAGGCTGCCTGGTGGACGACTGTTGTTTTTTCATTTGAAGCTGTATTTCTTTACCAAGTTTGACAATAACCATCAATATCATCAAATCACGAAAAGGAAATTTACTTTCACAGACACAGTGTGAATAGTGGTTTTAACAGAAGACAAAAGAGCTGAAGGTTGCTAAAAGTTATGTAAAAGCTACAAATACCCTTGTTTATTCACATATAAAAATATATACATATTTAGATATGTAAGATTATATAGCCACTGGGATTATAAAAGTAGAACTTAAATATTTAAATTTTTTTCTCCAAAGAAAAAACAAATATTATGGCAAATTCACTTTATCCCTTGTCAGGTTGTTATGAAGCAAATCAACTCAAATATTTATTTCCTTCCTTTTAATTTTCCTTCTATTGTTCTTGTATGCAGGATCTTTCTAGCTAGTTGTTGATTATCATTACCTATATTATTATTAGCAAAATTAAAACTTTATTCATTTTTCCTGACGTATTAGCTAATGTCCTTTATCTTTGATACAATCTTATTCAAATATTCCATCACATTTAGCAGTCATGGTCTCCTTGGCCTCCTAGTGGCTTTTGACAGATTATTAATTTAACTGACCTTGGCAATTTTAAAGAGAACAGGTCAGTTATTTTGTAGAATGTTGGGACTTGGATTTTTTTCATCTGACTGGAATTTATCTGATGTTTTCCCCATTCTTAGGTCAGAATTATGGGTAGAAAGACCCAGAGATAAAGTATCATTTTCATCACATCATATCAAAACATTTATTCACGAGAACTCTCAGTTAAAATTCCCACCATTAAATTGGCTAATGAGAATCATGTTAATACAAAATAGCTCATACTTTCATGCTGGAGAAGGGTCAAGCTGATCTATCACTATAAATGTGATTTATTACTGTTGACGTTAAGCTTGACAGCTGGCTGACACAATGTTGTCAGGTTTCTCCACTGGAAAGTCACATGCCTCCTCTTGCTGTTCCCTCCTGCTCTCTGTAGAAGAAAGTCACTAAACATACCCATAACAGAGAGTTATGGTCCACTCTTTAGAGCAGAGTATCTTGATACAATATTTTTAATTCTTTTGCACAGAAGACTTGTCTGTCCTCCCTCATGTCTTTACATATTCAACCATTTGCTTATTTCAGTATGAAGTCAATAATATATTTGGGGTATAGCTTATTATTACTTTATTTGTTTTACTGTCCAAATTGTCGCAGTTTCAACTCTAGCCAATTATTTCAGTTAGTTCCAATGTCCTTTTGACATTCCCCCATCATCTGTGTGTGTGTCTGTGTGTGTGTTTTAGCACTTACTTACTGGAACTACAAGATGCTTCGGGCTCACCTTGTGTTCTTTCCTGCCTCAATACTTCAATGAGGCTGTGCGCAGTGGCTCATGCCTCTAATCTCAGAACTTTGGGAGGCCAAGATGGTGGCTCAACTGACCCCAGGGGTTCAAGACCAGCCTGGACAACATGGCAAAATTCAGTCGCTACAAAAAATACAAAAATTAGCCAGGTGTGATGTCGTGTACCTGTGGTCCTAGCCACTCAGGTGGCTGAGGTGGGAGGTTTGCTTAAGCTGTGAGGTTGAGGCTGCAGTGAGCCACCACTGCACTCAAGCCTGGGAAACGGGGCAAGACCCTGTATCAAACAAACAAACAAAACCTTTCAATTGACCATTTCTCTAATTAGAATGTCAACTGAGATTCTAATTCTATCACTCAGCAAAACATGCCTTTGGAACTAGGCATTTAGAAGGGTCAAGGGAAAATTGACTTAAGAATAATACTGCTTCTCCATAGAGTGGCATCTGAAATACTGTTCCCTTCTTACTAAGGTTGTCGTTTGCAATGATGGAAACCATGATATCAACCTTTATTTAAATGTGTATTTAAACTGTATTAACTTCCATTTTTCCTTTGATTCCTGTTATGAGAGAATGATAATTGATTCCTAATACCCATTCTCTACTTCTCCTTTTAGTTACACGTATGACCACCTTTAATATATCTTCCAGACTTTGCATATGATCAAGAACACAGGACTGATTTCTCACCAAGAAGATAAGAGCAGAAATGTTCTGTTTCGGGGAAGACATTGGCTTCCACTCCCCATCCCTACTCATTGCTGGCTGGAATGTAGAAGAGGTAGAGAAATATCTTGGATCACAGAGCGTCTTCCCATTGGCAGAGCAACAAAGCAGAAGTACCCTCCATGCCCTATTCCACAAAGCTGCCATGTTTGCCATATGTGCTTGAGCTCAGAGTAGGGTAACAGAAAAGTAACTCTCTTTTAAAGGATTCGGCAGCTGAGCACATTATCTTAAATAATTTTCTCCAAGTTCCTTGCACTTCATTGCTACATTAAAAGTAAATATCTAAAATGTACGCAATATTTTGTGGGCCGTCATTTTCATCCTTTAGCCCACTGGCTACTGCTTCTGACTTGTCCTGGGTGTGCTTAGCCTTCTGGGTGGCTCCTAGCAGTTTCTCTTTCTTATATAATTACTGATTTCAAGCCAGACTGAGACCACATAATTGAGTTGACACTAAAGCAGTTCTCAAAGGTGTGTGCACATTACAATCTTCAGGGGATTTGGTAAAATGTTGCTCATGCCTGGATTCCACACTCAGAAATTCTCATTTAATTGGTCCTAGGGTGTAGCTTGGACATCAATATTTTTAAAAGTTCCCCCGAATAATTCTAATAGGCAGCCAGTGTTGAAAACCATCCTCCTCAATGCTGAGAACAAGCCATGTGTGTGCAAAGTTAATCCCCATAATTAACCTATTTAGCCTTGCATGCACAATGGTATTTGAAGCAGTTGATCTAACACTGGCTCTCACAGACTGACACAAACACCTTATTAGTGCTTCGTACATCAACAGAACTCAGCTGCTTTGTGGCTTACAGGGTGTACATAGTGCTCCACACACCAACAAATTAAGGCCTGGAACAACTCTCCTTTCCCTCTTTTGAAATGTTGGTCTCATCCATGCTTGCTTTGGACAAGCTAGGGTTCTAAAAGTCAACTCCAATCCTGCAACTTGAAGCAGGCCTGTTGGTCCTGCAGGGTGCTTGCATACTGGCTAGCCAGCATTGAACTCTCAGTTCTGTGTGCACTGTGTGCACACTGAGGCTGCTGACAACAGCTGCCTTTGGCTGAAGCATTTGTGCCCTGCTCATTGATCCCCTTACAGATTCAATAAATGTGTCTAAAAGAAGAGTAATAAAGGAGAATATGCATCTTCAGGTATCAAAATTGTTATGCAGATGTGGTAATTAAAGGGTATTGTTTAAGAATAGGTACACACGGCTGGGTGCGGTGGCTCTTACCTGTAATCCCAGCATTTTGGGAGGCCAAGGTGGGTGGATTGCCTGAGCTCAGGACTTCGCAGCCATCCTGGGCAACATGGTGAAACCCTGTCTCTACTAAAGTACAAAAAATTAGCCGGGTGTGGTGGTGTGCGCCTGTAGTCCCGGCTACTAGGGAGGCTGAGGCAGGAGAATTGCTTGAACGCAGGAGGCAAAGGTTGCAGTGAGCTGAGATCACACCACTGCACTCCAGCCTGGGTGACAGAATGAGACTGCATCTCAAAAAAAAAAAAAAAAAAAAAAAAAAATAGGTACACACACCACTGAGATAGACTAGAGAGATCCTAATAGTTACTGTTGTAAATAGAAGCTTCTAGGAACACAGGTGATATTACCAATGAGTTGGAATGGATTGAATTACTTAATGATGGGTGAGTTGGCCTGTTATATGGAAAACAATATAATTAGATGGTTACATAGCACAACTCAGGAAATACATTCCTGATGTACACATCTGAATGATAAACTTTTAAAAAATTGAGACAATATAGAATAATATATACATAAACTCCAAATATGGAAGAATCTCTTGAACAAAATAGAAAAAGCACAAAGAATCATGAAAAACATGGAGCTAGTACATGCATTAAACTTAAAATATTTTGACAAACACAAAAACAAATCAGGAGATATCTGAATTATATAAGCCAACAAAAATTAGCAGAGTAAGCCAATAAGGAATTAGCAGACAAATAAATTGGATCTAACTATAGCAATCCTATGCTTTGTTTTATGTTAAACAAAAATCAAAAGATTGCAAAAGATTGCTCTAAGGTGTTGTCATTTATTCTACATCTCAAAAGAATACAGAATAACAATAAATATATATTTTTAGGTATGTATATGGTAAAACAATAGAGGCAAAACAGGAAAGGATATACAACTATCCTAGGGAGGGAACGTTGTAATCGAATTAAGGACTTCGGTAATACATCTGAAGTTTAATTTGGTTAAACGTTATTTGAAACAAATGAAGAAAAAGGTATTCAATTCTGGGAATAAATGGTTTTATTATTTTATAATTTTCTCTGAATATTTGAAATTATGAATAATTTGAAAATGACTTTCAAAAGAGAGGTAAAGATATATCAAGAACTAAGGTGAATATGCCAGATTTAATTTTTTCCATTGAACTCCAATGCTTTCCAAACATTTTATAATAAAAATGGCAACTGTTGTAATAGGAAAAATATTTTTGAAAGTGAAAGTCTTTTTATTTTTTTCCCAATTTTTCTAATAAATTGAAAAAAATACAATCAACCTCTCTCCTTTCTCTCTCTCCATCTATCTCTATTTATTTATCTATCTTCTATCTATTTATGTATCTACCTATCATCTGCCTATCAACTATATCCATCATCTCTAAAACCAAATACACTGGAAA
Organism: Pongo pygmaeus; assembly: GCF_028885625.2. Lineage (NCBI taxonomy): Eukaryota > Metazoa > Chordata > Mammalia > Primates > Hominidae > Pongo > Pongo pygmaeus. The sequence continues at coordinate 5,420,231 of NC_072380.2, forward strand.
GCTTATAATTTAAAGCAAAAAAAAATTTTCCCTAGACATTAATATTTGTTGTCATCAGAGCAAACCGACTTTTCAGTTTTCTATTTTCAGTGCTACCACAGGTCATTCTGACTTTTCATGTTCTGTAGAGAAAATTGTCTTTTGTTTGACATAAATATTAATTAATCATGTATTAAGAAAGCCATTTACTTCTAAACAAATCAGTAATATGTTAGGCCTTTCTTGCAGTGCTAGAAAATTCAACTTGAATAGTGCTGCAACAAACATACGTGTGCATGTGTCTTTATAGTAAAATGATTTATAATCCTTTGGGTATATACCCAGTAATGGGATTGCTGGGTCAAATGGTATTTCTAGGTCTAGATCCTTGAGGAATCGCCACACTGTCTTCCATAAGACTTGGAACGACCCAAATGCCCATCAATGATAGACTGGATAAAGAAAATGTGGCACATATACACCATGGAAAACTATGCAGCCATAAAAAAGAATGAGTTCATGTCCTTTGCAGGAACATGAATGAAGCTGGAAATCATCATTCTCAGCAAACTAATACAGGAACAGAAAACCAAAGACTGCATGTTCTCACTCATAAGTGGGAGCTGAACAAAGAGAACATATGGGCACAGGGAGGGGAACATCACACACTAGGGTCTGTTGAGGGGTAGGGGGCAAGGGGAGGGATAGCATTAGGAGAAATACCTAATACAGGTGATGGGTTGATGGGTGCGGCCAACCACCATGGCATGTGTATACCTATGTAACAAAGCTGCAGGTTCTGCACATGTACCCTAGAACTTAACTATAATAAAAAAAATTCAAATTAAAGCAGAAAAAGAAAAGAAAAAAAAATTCAACTTGCATTTTATACTTGAGACTGAGTAATTTAAAAGAAAAGAGGTTTAATTGGCTCACGATTCTGTAGGCTGTACAAGAAGCATGGCACCAGCATCTGTTTCTGGGGAGGCCTCAGGAAGTTTTAACTCATGGTGGAAGAGGAAGGGAAAGCTTGCATGTCACATGGTGAAAACAGGAGCAAAGGTACAGGGGGAGGTCCCCACATTTTAAACAACCAGATCTCATAAGAACTCACTCACTATCCTGAGGATGGGACAAAGGGGATGGCGCTAAGGCATTCATGAGGGATCGGCTGCCGTGATCCAATCACCTCCCACCAACCCCCACCTCCAACGCTGGGAATTACATTTCAGCAAGAGCGTCAGGGAGGCAAATATCCAAACTATCAGCCAGTAAGGCTGAAAGGATGGCACTGAACTATTCTGTGTTAGTAAGTGAAATTTAAAAAAAAAAAAAAAAAGACTCTAAATTCAAGGTACTGAGGTTTTTCATAATTTAGACACAAATATGAAGAATTATCTATATTTTCCTAGTAACACTAATTCTTTTTTTTTCCACTTTTCTTTCAGAAATTATGAGAACATAAACCAATCCATACAGTGGTTTGTATGGAAATATACAAATTAGAATATTCACAGCTAAATGAATGAAAATACTCTGGAAATTATATGCAAGCACATTGGTTAAGACTTTGGTTTTGTAAATTAGTAATCTAAGGGACTCAGGATCTTAGACCTTTATTAGGTACATTATTTGCAAATATTTCCTACATTTTATGGATTTTCTTTTCAGTTTCCTAAAATAATCTTTTGGAACACAAGTCTTTAAACTTGATGAAGTCCAGTTTATATTCTTTCTTTGAATGCTTATGCTTTGGGTATCATGAAATAAATCACTGACAAACCTAAGGTCATAAAAAGGTATGCCTGTGATTTATTTTAAGAGGTTTATAATTTGAGCACTTACTTCTGTTCATTTGATACATTTTGATGAGATATCTGAATCCATAAATTACTTAGGGCACTATGGCCATTTTTATGATATTGATTCTTTCTATATATGAGCATGAAATGTTTTTACATTTATTTGTGTCCTCTCTGATTTCCTGGAGCAGTGGTTTGTAGTTCACCTTGAAGAGGTTCTTCGCTTTCCTTGTTAGCTGTATTTCTAGGTATTTTATTCTCTTTGTAGAAATTATGAACGGGGAATTCACTCATGATTTGGCGCTCAACTTGCCTATTGGTGTATACAAATGCTAGCGATTTTTGCACACCGATTTTGTATCCTGAGACTTTGCTGAAGTTGCTTATCAGCTTAAGCTTTTGGGCTGAGACAATGGTTTTCTAGATAAAGGATCATGTCATCTGCAAACAAAGACAATTATTTCAATTCCTTTACTTGTTACAAGTCGGTTCACAGCTCCTACTTCTTAATTAGTTGTGATCACTATTGTGTGTCTTTCAAGGAATTTGTCTATTTCACCTAGGTTATCTACTTTTGTACACTTGTGCATACTATTCCATTATAATTCTTTTTCATTTTTATAAGATCGGTATAGTAATATACACTCATTAATTTTTAATGTTAATAATTTGATCGGTTTTTTGGTCATCCTAGCTAAAGGTTTATTAATTTTGTTGAAATTTGTGAAAGTTTGTTTAATCAACTTTTGTTTATTTTCTCTGTATTTACTTCCACCGTAGTCTTTATTACTTCATTTCTTCTGCTTGCTTTGCGATAATTTGATCTTCTTTCCAGTCTCTTAAGAGTCAATGTTTGTTTATTAATTTAAGATATTTATTTGTTTTCATTTTAGGAATTTAGAGCTACAAGTTTTACATCAAAATTGTTTTAGCTGAATTCCGTAAGTTTCAGTATGTGGTTTTTTTTTATTATTATACTTTAAGTTCTGGGGTACATGTGCAGAAGGTGCAGATTTGTTAGGTATACACATGCCATGGTGGTTTGCTGCATTATTCATCCCAAGTATTTACTAATTTTCCTTGTGATTTTTTTCTCTGTTTTGTAATTTCATTCTATTATGGTCAAAGAAAATGATTTCCTTTGTACAAATTGAAACTTTAAAAAATTTATTGAAATTTGGTTTTAGGCCAAATACATAGTCTGTTCTGGATAATGTTCCATATTCACTTGAGATGAATATGTACCCTGATATTAGTGGATGGAGTGTTCTGTTTATGTCTGTTTGATCTTGTTGGCTTATAGTGTTTATCATGTTCTCTATTTCCTCTTCAATCTTCTATCTAGTTGTTAGATCCATTACTGAAAGTTGATTATTTTTGTCTCTAATTATTACTCTCAAATTTTCTACTTTGTTTTTGTTTCAGTCAGTTTTTGTTTTATGCATACTGTGATTATGCTGTTAAATGCATATATTTTAATAAATGTTTTATCTTCTTGACTTATTAAACCTTTTATAATTATAAGATACCCCTTTTATCTAGTAATTATTTTTGGTCTTGAAGTCTCTTTTACTTGATGTTAAGATAGCCATTATTGGTTACAGTTTTTATAATATCCTTTTTAAATCTGTCATTTTACTTTCATTCCATTCGTGTGTTTAAATCTAATGCGTGTCTTTTGCATACAGTGTAACATCAGATCATTTAAAAAAAATTCATTCTGTCAACCTCTACCTTTTCACAGTGTTCAATCTATTTACTTTGGATGTAGTTATTAATAAGGTAAGATTTATATCTGCCATTTTATTTGTTTTTATATACTGTATGTCCTTTTTATTATTTTATTCCTCAATTACTGCTCTCTCTTATGTTACATAAATATTTTCTACTGTGCTACTTAAATTATACTGTCATTTGTTTTATTTTATTTTTGTTATTTTCTTAGTAGTTGCCCTGGAAATTAAAATAGCCATCTGAATTTTTAACAATCTAGTTTAGATTAAATCCAAGATGATTTAAGATTATATAAAAATTTGCTTTTGTATATTCCTATTTTTGCCCTCATTTGTGCTACTATTTTTATACTTCTTACATATTTACTCATTAGATGTCACACGTGGAAGAAAAAGTTACAAAAATAAATACAGGTGTACTGAATTTTGTGTTTACTTTTGTAGTTACATTTACCAAAGCTCTTCATTGTATTGTGTGGACTTGAATTTTTTTTCTAGTGTCCATGAGTTTAAAGGATTTTCTTAATATTTCTTTCAGGACAGATATGCTGGGTATAAATTTTCCTGTTTTATGTTTAAATGGGGATGTCTTAATTTCTTTCATTTTGAAGTATAATTTTACTGTGTATAGAATTCTTGGTTGACTGTTTTTTTTCAGCATTTTGCATTTATCATCCCATTGTCTTCTGATCTTTATGGTTTCTGATGAAAAATCGGCTACTAATCTTATTAAGGATGCCTTGATGAGTTGCTTCAATATTCTCTCTTTGACTTGCATTTTGACAGTTTGACTGTGATGTGTTTCATTGACTATGATGTGTTTCATTGTGAAGGCTTTGAATTTTTCATACTGGAGTTTATTGCATTTCTTGGATGTGTATGTTCATGTCTTTCATCAAACATGTGATGTTTTTGATTATTATTTCTTCTATACTTTTTCTGTCCCCTTTTCTTTCTCATCTCCTTAGGAGACTCTCATCATGTGTATCCTGGAATGCTTGCAGTGTCCCAGGGGACTCTTAGGCTTTGCTCTTTCCCTTTTAAAATTATTTTTCTGTTATTTTTTTAACAAAATAAATCTTTTAATTAACCCATCTTCAAATTCACCAATTCTTTCTACACTATCTTATATCTTCTGCTGAATTACTCTAGTACATTTTTATTTCGGTTATTGTAATTATCAATTCCAGAATTGCTATTTTTTGGTAATTTATATTTCTTTATTGATATTCTTTATTTGGTTAGACATTACTCTCATACTTTCCTTGAATTATTTTTGCCATTGCTTAGCTATTTTATTGGACTAATTCCTTAATATCTGTCTTATTTGTTATTTGTGGTCATTGTACTCTGCTCAGTTAGCTTGAGTTCTGTTTCTTAGAAGGCTACAACCAGTAATCTCCTAGTGCTTGCCCATCAGTTTTGAGTGCATTTTGGGACATACCTCAACCCTCAGGCAGGCAGTGTTTACACCTCTGCTTTAACCCCCACCTCCTATATGAACAAGGTCTCAAGGTCTTGCAAAGGTAAGGGGCCTACTTAGGGTATTTCTTGGACATACATAGTTACATTCCCAAATGTATAAGCTTCTCAGTTTGTGTCAGAAATATGTCATAGATATTTATTTATTTATTTGTTTATTTTATTATTATTTTTTTGAGATGGAGTCTCACTCTGCCACCAAGGTTGGAGTGCAGTGACGTGATCTAGGCTCACTGCAACTTTGCCCCCCTGGTTCAAGGGATTCTCCTGCCTCAGCCTCCCAAGTAGCTGGGATTACAGGTGCTCATCTGGCTAATTTTTGTGTTTTTAGTAGAGATGGGGTTTCCCCATGTTGGCCAGGCTGGTCTTGAACTCCTGAACTTAGGTGTTCTGCCTGCCTTGGCTTCCCAAAGTGCTGAGATTACAGGCGTGCCCGGTCATGTCAGCATTTTTAAAGCTCTCTATGGACATCTCATCCCACAGCTTTTTATTTTTTGTTTCTGTTCAGTTTTTTGTTTGCCTCACCCATTCTTGCCATCTCTGGCATCTGGGATATTAAACCATCACCACTGATTACTTTGGCAAGGGTTCTTGAGGCAAAAGCTACATTAGGTAGGATCAGATTCAGGTCAAATCAATGAAATCCCTGCAAATGAGGATTTTTTAGGGTGCTACCAGTATGACAAATAATTACAATTTTCTGGAAGCAAGCTTTAGATGGTTTCTACACCTCTTCCCCCACCCCAGTAAAAGGCTGTAGATTTCTGGTTTTCATTATGATATTGGGGCTGTTGACTTCAAACCTGTCACAAATCTGGAGAGATAAAATAAAATAGGGCATGTTAAAACACACTTACAGTTCTTACTAATATGCGGATGTTTTTCTTAAATTAACGTGCTCCAGATTCTTTCAGAACTTTGGCTGATTTTTATAGTTCTAGAAATGTCAATTTCCCACAAATTTTGCCAGTATCCTCTTTGCTTTGATACAGGAGACAGATGTCACCATGTTTGTTTTATTTTGAGGATTGTATAAAATATATTTTAAAATATCTACAAACATATTTTGTTTCACTAAGACCTGCTAAGAAAGATATATTGTTAGAAATTTAAAACATGGCAATAGAAACATCAGAGTTAAAACCATATTTAATTTGATTTTACTTTAAGTTGCCTGCTTCTTCTCAAATTCAGCATCATCATTCTAACCCAGTCTCTGGATTATTTAAATTTTCTTGACTCTTGCCTTCCATTATTCACACCATCTGAAACACTTTGGTGTGACTAATATTCCTAAGACTGATCATTCCATTTTCTTACTTCCAGAAATCTCTACTGGCTGCTGAAGAAAATCTTCTTGAGTTATGATCAAAGGCAGTCCATAATATGGGTTTCACCTTTCTCCCGGGGAATAGTCCCTGGCACTGCCTTCCTGGGACCACATGACTATGCTGCTCAAAGTGGAGTCTCAAAACTGGTTCTGGTCCAGGGACTGTATATTGTGGAGTCCAGAGTGAAGACAGACATTTGGAATGACTATTTAGACAATTTCGTGGCACTTGAAATTATTGCATCATTTATATTCTTTAACTATGGACTTGTTTCATTCACCAAGTTATAAACTGATTCGGAAGTCAACAAATTCCACTGGTGAGTCACATGTGGCAAGAGCCAAATACCAGTCATGTTCAACTGTATCACTTTAAAATATGTGTTAGTTTAAGGTGAATTTGTCAATTATAATCTAAATGTATAAAAATCTAACAATATGTAACAATTAATTTGTTTTATAGCTTGTTGTTTTTATAATCTTTTTTTAATTTCACATAGTTCAGTCTAACTTATAGTCAAGTATTATCAATCACAGTAAATAAAATCATTTTTCTTTTCAATCCTAATTTGCAAGTAGTGAAACAAGCTTCACTAGAATTTTTGTCAAGTAAGAACACATTATTTTTCTAAATCAAGTAATGACTATAAATTGAAAAATATTAAAGTGCTTCTGGAGAAAAATATACGTATTAGTTTTACTCAGATTTATAATCACAAATGTTTATTAAGTTCAGTTTTGTGGTCATAATTGATAAGTACTAAAATTATTCTGCTATTTTGAATATATATTGGTTAGTGAAGCAATGAAACAATAAACTAAGCATAAGCTGCATTTAAATACATAAAAATAAGTTCAAAGTCAAAAACATTCACAGAAAACAAAATGTTTAATTAAAACCCTGACATAAGCAAATAGTCCATATTTTACATGGGTGCTTTTAGGGTTCTTGTAAAGTGGCACTTTAGGTTACTAAGAATGAAAAATCATGTCCAACGGCCTAACCATTAGTGAAGGTCTGCATCAAAGAGCTCTGCTTGTCAATGATGAATAAACTGCCTAAAAGTTATTTTTTTAAGAACTGCTTTTCCTAGACACACATAGCTCAAATTATTTAGGCACTAAATATTAGTGGGAGAATATGTCAAAAATATATGAGATGTTGTGTTGTTTTTTTTCATTTCAGCACAATAAATAACAAAACATAAAATGTCACTTCTGTTCTTAATGGGATTTGAATATAATGAGGAAGGAAGAGTAGAACTCTTCAGTTACAAGTGTATTCTTGAAAATCACATCCAACTCTGAACTATATAAAACCATAAGGAATTATGTTGTCATAAGAAGTGGTTTGGAGTCTTTTCTAGGGGTGTGTTCTCATGATAGTTACCCATATTAAGGAGCTTGTGCTAGAATATAAATCAATATATTGTTTTTAAACAATGAGACTGCCTTACTGTAGGGAAAAAAAATCCTCAGCTGAACAACAACAAAAAGGACACTTTTTAACTGAATAAGAAAATATATTAATTTTTAAGTTTTTTCCACAATTCACATATTCTTCTAAAAGTTTCCCCACCATATTCCAACTGCCTTACATAGAATAACTACTGTTTATAATAAGCTTTTTTGTTATTATACAATAAGAAAAAATAACTTCAAAGATTATTGAGGAGGAAACTTTTATTAAGAACACTAGAATGATTAAATGACTTGCAGTATTTTTGCAAGTAAAGAAGTCAGTTATTCTCAACTTAAAAAAAAATTCTTCTGTTTTTCCGATCAACTTTTTAAAGATATAAATTAGACAGCCTATCTTATTTATCTAACGTATTTCTTTTTTAATCTTAGTATTAATATTTCTATCTAAGATGGGAATGAAATATGTTTTTCAATGGTGCGTAAGGCCAAAGGGCAAAATAAAATTTAGAATTTAGAAATTTTGCAGATTTTTAGGACAAGCTCCATTATTCATAACCATTATGAAAAAAGTGAATGATATTCTTAGTTTCCCATCTGTTGCCAGACACTATTTATAACTTATTTACATCACAAGGCCTCAAACCCATAAAACCGATCTTTCTGTTTTTAACTCCTTTCAGCACCAAATATGCTACCTTAAGTATGGTAAATATTATTGTGTAAGAAGTGCATAAGTTGTCTTGGCCTAAAGCCAAGATTAAGATTGAAATCTTACTCCTCATCTCTAGTTCAATATTCCAACCTGTATTAGTGCATCTATTTTTTATCTGCACTAATTTCAATGGGAAACTTCTGAAAAAAAATGTAATAAGAATAGATAGGCTTGGATGCAGGCAGACAACATGATATATTGAGGAGGTGTAAGTGGACTGGGACTCAGTGGCAACAGAAAAGAAGAGAAAAAGAAACCAATAATTCCAAAAAGCTTTTTTTTTTGTTTTTTTGAGAAGGAGTCTCACTGTCACCCAGGCTGGAGTGCAGTGGCGCGATCTCGGCTCACTGCAAGCTCTGCCTCCTGGGTTCACGCCATTCTCCTGCCTCAGCCTCCCGAGTAGCTGGGACTACAGGTACCCGCCACCATGCCTGGCTAATTTTTGTATTTTTAGTAGAGACGGGGTTTCACCGTGTTAGCCAGGATGGTCTTCATCTCCTGACCTCGTGATCTGCCTGCCTCGGCATCCCAAAGTGCTGGGATTACAGACGTGAGCCACCACGCCCGGCCCCAAAAAGCTTTTTAGCTTCTCTTACATGAAAATGAACACTGTGGAAAAGTAGTTTCATTCAGTGGTTCTGACATATTTTGTTCTTAAGACTCCTTTGTTTGGTATTAGACCATCTAGTTTGTTTATTGGTTTGGAATATGTTAATTCTGTTTTATTCTTGATGTTTTTCTGTAAAAATTTCACCATATTTACTTGATTTCAAGGTTGTTGTCAACCAACAAGATAGTCTTCTCAAGCAATACATAAAACCTAAAAAGATATAACTGTGATCCTCCACCTTACTGATGTCTAGTATTTTAGTACACATTTCTTTTTATTATACTCACCATGGTAGACTTTGTTAAAGGCAGTATGAGATTGAGATTAAGATTACATAAGATTGTCACTTTGTTCATTGCTACTTTGTCTTGAATTTGACTCTCTTTCTTGTATACAAAAGTGCATCATTTATTAGTCCTTTATCATTATTATTAAGAATCTTTTGCAACTGTTTTGTGGTTGTTTTAAGGGTTTTTTCCCCCTATTTTTGCTTACTCATGAGCAATAATTCAGTTAGACATATAGTTCTAAACCAAAGTCTTCCCTAGAGTCCTTTAATTTGAAGAGTTATTGTTATTTCTAATAAGAAATATGATGCCTACCTAATTTTCTCTTCTTTGTAGGTAACCTGTTGGAGCAAGCCTTGGTCTTCGCAAGCCAAGCATGTTCAAGGGATTTTACGAAGGGACTGTATATGCTGATGTGGGTGAGGCTAAGGAAACAGACAAGAAATGTTGATGTCTCCAGGGTCCCACACACACATAAAGGGGGATCCAGCATTCCTTTAAGCCTGTACCTAAAAGCTGAGGGAGTAATGTTTCCAGAACCTGGGTGAGAATCGGAGCAATAGGAGAAGATGTCACCATACAGGGATGAAGCCCTAGGCAGAACCATACTGAAGCAGGAAATGCAGGAAACAAGTATCTCTGCCACTCTCCCCTCTAGATTTGCAATCCTCTGCCAGTTTCTTGCATGGACTGAAACCAACTAGACGTTGGGGAGCAGGCAACCCCATGGGACATGGGCTGTAAAAGTCAGCATCCCAGATTGTGAAGTGTGCAACAGCAGTAGAGACAGACAGAGAGTTAATCCAGGGTAAGGAAAACCCGGAGCTTGTGCTTTTCCCTCTTATCCTGTTAATTTTTAAGATTTTTCTCTTTGACTTTGAGGTTTCAGCTTATCTGATAGTTTTAGATACAGACTTGCTTTTATTTCTCTCATTCATAAGCTGATATCTTCTTTCCATCTGACAATTTTCATCTTGACTTCAGTCTGGCAAATGACCAGTCCTTGAGCGCTCATCCTAGAATTCTTATTTTCCTGCTGTAGGTGGGCAGGCTCTCTAATTTTCTTGGTTCTTAATCCCCATCCTCCCTGTCAGAGCATTAGTAGAGAGGTTGCTTTCAATGGAATTCCATGTGGAAAATATTCTATAAATATATTTTTGAGTTTGCTACTGCTAAAGCATTAAGGATTTTACCCGTTCTAGACTCATTTTGATATTCAAAAAACAACAACAGTGATTACACCATGCAAATCCTCTATGTCCTCCCCTTTGTGTCCTAATAGAATTCTAAGATTTCTGATTTCTCACCATGAGCTCTATTTCAAACTGTGGCTGTTGTTTGCTTGCAATCTTCCTTGCCCCTTTCTTAGGATAGTGAGAGCATTTGTTTTGTTCTATTCCTAGCTGCATGGACAATGCAGCTCTTAGAGGTTTTCAGGTCTTAAAGGTTTTTATACCATTCACGTGTTCCAACTCTGCTTCACAGAAACCTGAGCTCTCATTTCCTGTACCTGCTTAGGAATTAATGCCATTTCTCCTAATTCCTGCTTGTGGGTCCAAAGCCTCCTGCAGCAGGTGTTTATTCTCTTAGCTTTGAAGACACACTTAGATTTTTTTTCTGGTTTGGAACTCAGCTATCTTATATTTTATCAAGCATGTCTATGTGTTTGGAAGAGAGGGCAATCCATCCATGCCAGTTTAGTTCAGTACTGTCACCTATATGATGTGTAAGAGATAGCACTCTCCCAAGTCTGTGAACAGTAAACCTGAAACTATTCTAAATAATTCTGTTTAATAGACCTTTTTCTCTTCTAAGATGACCAGCAGAATATGACAGTTTGTGTTTTTAATGGGCAGAAGGGGAATTGAATAGTTCATCTCTTGAGGCCCTTCAGAAATGTTAGAAAATTGTTTTCTTCTTCACACCTGACTGAGCTGCCATTAGCAGTGTGACTGATATCTCTGCTTTGTCTTGGGAGACTGTGTATTTGTGAACAGTTCACTTTCATGTTGAGAGTTACTTCCAGCAGAATTTGTTTCTTTTCATATGTGTAAACCGTAGGGCTCAGTTATCTGTAAGTATCTGCCAAGCAGCAATAGGTTTCTTCTTCTAACAAACAATATGGTTGCTTTTGTATAAGATCCATTCATTACTGTCCAAAGAATTTAAAAACCGACTCTTTCCATTTCTTTAGCAATAGATTGGCTATTCTTATTATTTCACTTTATCTTTATAACACATGACAGTCTCTTGTATTTTTAAAGTGTAGGGCTGAGCTCCCTGTAATCATAATTTACAGATCAACTCTCCCAGTTGGGTATTATCTCAATATACAGTGGAAGAAATTAACACTCACACAGGCTGAGTAACTTGCCCAGTTTCCTGGTAACAAAGATGGTATTTGAGGTAAGTTTCATATCCTTGTATAACTTAAAAAATACATACCACTCTCACGGCCTTCAACTTTCCAGATACAGGAATTGTAACAGAGATGTTGCTTAACACATTCTTGGCCAAATAGTCATCTAATTCCCTTGACTTTCAAATCAATATATTTTCTACTATAGAACACTTTTCTAAAATTAAAAGGTGTGTTCTTCCCACTTTCATTTTGTCCAGAATCTCTGCCCAGGACATATACAAACCTGGAATGCAAACTATTATGGTTCTTAGCAGCATTTTCATGTCTGCATTTGTGAGGAGCCACAACACTGAAAGATAAATATGTAGAAATTCTACCGAAATAATTAATACACCTCATTGATCCTACTTATAACTTTATTCAATCAGTGCGAAGTTTTTTTGTATGTATCACATGTCAGGAAATGTGGCAGGAGTTGGGAAATTGGAGAAAACTAAGACTCGTGCCTGGTCTTCATAAGCTCAAAATCAAGAATTAAAATAGGTATGCAATACATAGATTAAAACAAGATGTTATGAACACATTAGAATTATGTACACAATGGAGATATATCAAAGACGTAGACCAGAGAAAATAAAGTCAGTTGATGAGGAGGTAGTCAGACTTTATCTTTAGCAGAAGAAATTTTTATTAATACCATTTCAATATGGTAGAAATTTCCCTACTTAAAGCCGAGGACCTATGGAACTGTGTTGTTCCCTGAATATTATTAAAATGCTTTAGTCATTCAGTTATTCAAAAATATTATTGAATGCCTTTGCTTTTCCAGGAACTGTGGGATGCTAAATTTGGTAAAGAAAGCCATGGCCCTTACCACCAGGTAGTTTAGTTTAACGGGGAAGATATTTGTTACTCAAATGAACTGAAATGTACATAAATAAACAACTATAGAATCAATGCTTTAGGAACTAGATTTAAGGCACTTGGATGAATCATTGTGCATTCAAGAAGCAGTGATATGCCAACAAAGATGCCCCTGCTAATTCGGGATTTTATGCTTATTTCTGAAATGACAATAATTTTCCAAGTGGTGGTGGTAAGTTTTCCTAAGAATAGCCATCCTGAGCCTGCATTTGTCATAGATTGCTGATTCATCAGTTCTGATTACAAAGGGAACAAGGCTAATCATGGATGGAGATTCAGAGAAAAGTGAAGATGAGGTTAACCTGCTCTGTGATTAACAGAATAAAACCCAAATGAAACAAAGCAAATGAAAACAACGGAAGCCTAGCTCCAGACTACAGCAATATTAATTTAGTTATTTTGCTCCTTAATGACTTGTTTTCTTAATTTAATAAAACTTCTGGGACTAAATACTAAATTCTCCTTGTTGTGAATGTTACTCAGAATTTTGTGTGTGTGTGTGTGTGTTCACGTGTGTGTGTGTATTGGAGGCACAGATGTTAAGCAGAGAAAGGTTATAGGAGAACATTATTTGACCGCATAATTATCTTCCAAATGCTTGATGTTGGTCAGTAAGAGCAGGAGAGACTGTGGCCAGGAAAGTGGTCAATGTTTCTGAAGAAATGGGGCTGCCAGACAAATTACGGTTAGTAAAAGCTGTGGCTTATGAAATAGTAACAATGATGCCAGATAAATTGGATAAGGAGGAAGCAATATGGACGGGACAGAATGGTGGTTGAAAGAAGAAAAATGGTAGAGTATGGAAAGCTAACATGAGTAGCACTGGGTGTAGAAGAGGAGTTAATGCTTTATATCTATTTCTCTAGAAATAAGATAAGGGTCTACTTTTATTTTCTCTGCTTCACCTCCCATTTCTAAAAAACTTATTTTCAATTGTAAATGAGGAAAAACTTTTATCTGCTCATATTGTTTTAAACTAAGACTGGACACAAAGTAAGTGTTTTGAGTACATTGAGTCTGTGAAGCAAAAATGAATTTCAAGTCAGATTTGAAGAAGCAGAAATATCACTCATATATTTCTCTATGATTGGAGTGAATTTAAACATCGGGTTATCATCTCTGCTTGGTTGTAGAAAACAATTTTTCCAATTCAAGGTAAATTTAGTCATTTTTAGATTAGTTTACTTTCTAGATAAATATTTAGTTTGCTCGAGAATTGCTCTTTGCACTTTCCCTCCTATCTCTTGTGTCAGTAAAAGAATATTTTGTTATTTTATTATTCACCTTCATAACTTTTTTTCAGCCAGAGAAAACTACGTTATATACAAGAAAGTTGACTAATGCTGCATCGTATTAAAACAATATGAATGATCAGCGTTTACATGTTATCATGGTTACATGAACTACAACCAACAAAAACACCACAAATCGCAACACTCATTTGGACAAGATTTACTAAGAACCAGGGACTAACTGCAGAAAACATTTTCTGCGTATTGTGTGTGTGTAAACCTACACCAACCAGAGTGATGAACATTAAGACCGCAACTATTTCTTTGATGTCACCTACAGTAAAGATCATTCTATAATTTTATTCCACAGAAGAGGCTGAAATTGATGGGAATGTAATGAATTCTGAGATGCAAATGAAAATTGAGGTAATTTTGTTACTTCAATCACTTTATTGCCATATCTCTAAACCCAAAGATTAAGGGCAAAATCTTCACCAGTGATTATAAGAAGTGCAGCATTTTTAAAATAAGCAAAGCCCGGAATAACAGAATCTGGCACAAAATTATAAAGAAAGCATATTCATGCAATGCACAAAGCTTCCATTTGTGGAGCTGAGCTGATGAGTTTGCATCACCATCACCCAAATCTATGAGCACAGGAGGAGCTGGGCTTTGAACTTGGTTCTGATTAGAGAGGAAGATAAGCTCAGCAACTTCGGAGTCAAATCACCATCAACAAGTCCCTCTACTGACTGATTTGGACAAAAAAGTATTCTACGGCTCCAATGACATCATTTGAAAGTAAGCCTCTTATTTGGTGTTGAGAAGTGTGCTATAGTGACTGGGAAGGCATCAAGAGGCTGACAGGACTGAGAAATCACTATTTTTAGCAAATATCAAATTTCCTAAAGTATACTACTAGCATTTTCTTAATATTTTTATTCTAACTTTTAATATACGACATTTAAAACATACACACAATTAGAGAAAATAGTAAAATAAAGCCCTGGTTACTTTTTCTGTGATATCCTAAAGCAAATTTTAGACATCATAGTGCATCTCTCATAGACCCTTCTACTTTCAGCATCTCTAATACAGACTTTTTTGGGGGCAACAGTTTTATTGAGATAGAGTTCACATATTATATAACTTACCCTTTGATGTGTATAAATCAATGATTTTTAGTATATTCTCAGAGCTGTGCAACCAAAATCACACTCAATTTTGGAATACTTTAATCAGTCCTTCCACCACAATAACCCTTAGCTATCACCCCCAATCCCCACTCCCCGCCCTCGGTCCTAGGCAACCATTTATCTAGTTTCCGTCTTTATAGTATTGCCTATTCTGTACATGTCATGTAAATGGAATTATGCAATATGTGGTCTTTTACGTCTGGCTACTTTGACTTAACATTTCGCTAAGTTTTCAAGGTTTATCCACATCGAGCATGATTCGGTACTTAATTTCTTTTTATGGGGAAAAATATTCAATTCTCTGTGTGTACCATATTTTGTTTATCCACTCATCAGTTGATAGACATTTGGGTTGTTTTCACCTTTTAGCTAGTAGGAATAATTTGCTGTGCACATTTGTGTACAAGTTTATGTGTGGACGTATGTTTTTATTTCCCTTTGCAGTCAAATCACTGGATCATATGCTAAGTCTGTGTTGAAAGGATTTTTTGGAACATCAAGACTGTTTTCCAACATGGCTGGACCATTTTTTGTGCCCACCTGTAGTGTAGGAGGGTTCTGACCTCTCTACATCTTCATCAGCATTTGTCCTTGTCTAACTTTATTCTAGCTATCCTTGTGGATGTGAAATGGTGTCTTATTGTGGTTTTGACTCCATTCTGCAATGACTAATAATGTCAGGCATCTTTTCATATGCTTATTGGCCATTTGCATATCTTCTTTAAAGAAATTTCTTTTCATATTTTTTGATATGTTTAATTGGGTTAGTTTATTTTTTCTTTTTACTGTTAATTTGTGAACGTTCCTTATATGACATTTAAGAGTTCTACATTGATTACTCTTAATTTGTGAACGTTCCTTATATGACATTTAAGAGTTCTACATCGAAGTCCTTATTAGATATATGATATGTAAACACTTTCTCCCTTTCTGTTTGTTATCTTTTTATTTTCTTGATAGTGTCTTTTGAAGCATAAGTTTGTTTTATGAAGTTCAATTTATCTATTTTTTGCTTTGTTGTTTTTGCTTTTAACATCATATGTATGATCCATTGTCAACTCGAAGGTAATGTTATTTCCTCCTAAGAGATTTAGAGTTTTAGACCTTCTATTTAGATCTTTGATCCTGTTTGAGTTAACTTTTAGTATATGGGTTTTTACTTTATTTACAGTATTGCACTCTCTTGATTACTTTTGCTTTGTAATAAGTTTTGTAATTAGAAGGTGTGAGTCCTATGTCTTTGCTCTTTTTTAAAAGAATGTTTTGTTTATCTTGTTCCCTTGAGTTTACATATAAATTTAACTTTAGAATTAGCTTGTCAGTTTTTACAAAGAAGCCAGCTGGAATTTTAGTGGGAATTTCTTTGAACTTATAGATCAATTTGAGGAGTTTTAAGTCTTGCGATTCATAAACATGGGGTGTCTTTATTTATATCTTTAATTTATGTCAACAATGTTTTGTATGTTTCAAAGTATAAGTTTTGCACTTTCTTGGTAAATTTATATCTAAGGATTTTTTGATACTATTGCAAATGAAATTTTTATTTCATTTTATTTTCAGAGGGTTCATTGTAAATATATAGAAATGCAATTAATGTTTGCATATTGATCTATTCTTCAATCTTGCTGAACAGGCTATTCATATTTTAAGAATAAAATTAAAATAAGATACAATTTGTACATAAAATATTTCTTATAATATGTATCCGTGGGAATGGTTGAATAGGGAGGGTAAAGAACAAGATCAGTAAAATTGAAACCATCAAGAAAATGCTGAATATTCAGCAATGTCGTGAATATTGATGTTACCAAGAAATGTGATAGGATTGGCATTATAGATAGTGCTAGAATGTGATAGGATTAGCATTACAGAAAAAGAGTGAGTTTTTTGCCCAAATCATCAACGAATGATAGGGTTAAACTGAACTGTTTCCCAGCGTCCGTTGGGCTGTATTTTGTAGCTAGTATGAAAATCTGTTGAACTATAGATAACTGCATCAAAGAGTAATAGGAATGGCTGTGTTAGTGGCAGAAACTCCGAGTGAAGAGCAGATTTTTAGGGAGGAGAAGGGGAAATGGTTTGGGAGCAGGAATGAAAATAAGAAAAAATAATAATGGCACTAATATCTGTGTGCTACCAAGAGTGTAAGAGTGAAAGCTTCAGGAAAATGACAAATGTAGGCAGGACCAGGTTTTCATGAAAGCAAGAAAGTGAAGGTGATTCTTCAAAGAAATTGAATCTATAGTTTGTTTTGCTGATAGCTTTCAGGGATATAGAGGAAGGGTTTGAAAATTGAGGAAAATATTGTAAAATTGATCAAAAAAGGAGAAACAGAATGTGGGGAAGTGAGGTCAGGTGACGGCTAATGCCTTGAGAGAACAATGAAAATATTTTATAATGTTTTAACCGCTTCTCTTACTTCTGCTACTTATGCAGAGTATTAGCGTTTTCCCATTTATACATTTCTCGCAAATTATTTATCCATCATCATCATTATTGTTTTACTAGGTCAGTAACAGTTTATATTTACCATTAGTTTATAATTACTGTCTTTATTTGGCATCCCTGCTTAAAATTAACCCCTTCCTGTTAAATTTACATTCTAAAAGAGATTTCAAACAAATGGGAAGTGGTCAATTTTATCTAGTTTCTGAAAAAAAAATTGAAAGTATGTTTTACTTTTCTGAAAAAAATTTAAAAGTATGTTTTACTTTCACCTTAAAATTTAACTAATCAAGGGTATGTTTTTTGTGTAAAAGCTTCAGAAATAAATAAGGAAATTTTGGGCAATGTCAATAGTAATATAGGGCATAATATAGTGGGAATATTTATTAGATATATTTCGTAGTTCAAAGAAGGTATTCTCGGCAGGGTGCAGTGGCTCATGCCTGTAATCCCAGCACTTTGGGAGGCTGAGTCGGGTGGATCACGAGGTCAGGAGATCGAGACCATCCTGGCTAACACGGTGAAATCCTGTCTCTACTAAAAATACAAAATATTAGCCGGGCGTGGTGTCAGGCGCCAACTCGGGAGGCTGAGGCAGGAGAATGGCGTGAACCCGGGAGGCGGAGCCTGCAGTGAACCAAGATCGCACCACAGCACTCCAGCCTGGGTGACACAGTGAGACTCCTTCTCGAAAAAAAAAAAAGGAGGTATTGAGCTATGGACATGCATAGAGACTACGTTGTAATCGAGACCTAAAACACACAAATAATCTCAAATGAATTTTTCTGCAGGATATGGAGACTTTCAGTGTAGAACATTTGCTGACTGGGCATTGAAAACTACACCTGAATTTTTTCTTCCATATATCTTTACCTTCCTTTTCTAGGGTTGTTTAAATCACAACCCGTTAGTTGGTAGAAATCATTTCATTTGTTGTTTGGCAATTTTCCAAGTTGTTCTAGCTCTTTCTTCTCACAGTTTCAGTATTCTCCTTACTCCTGTTCTACATATTTTTGTTTGGGGTACTGAAATCTCTTCCTTTGGCCGTCTAGGAAACTGGAATATCTTAGCCTATTGGAAATGTGTACTGACTACAAGCATTCAGTTTTAAACTACAGAACAGATTGAATGATTTTATTCCTACTAGCAGATTTAGCCATTCCTTTAAAAATTTGATTCAAAGATTCCCTGAGATATCAATCAACAATATAAACAAGTTAAACGTGGACTGGGGCACAGCTGTAAAAGATGGTAGTTGCTATTGTATAAATCTGAACCTTAGGGGACATTGACACTGAAAGTCATTAGTAAAAGAGTGCTATGAAAATATATGGAAATAAAGAAAATACCTCAAGAAGAGAGTAAAGCTAGAAAAGGGAAAAGGAGTAAAGGTTGCCCCCGGAAGCTCTTGCACATTTAGAAAGTAGGCATTAGAACATTAACTATAGAAAGATTTTGAGGAGGGACAGTCAATATATCAGGAGGAAAAATGGGCAGCTGAGGTCTCGAATAAGCCAAGACAAAATAGTATTTCACAAAGGAGGCAGCGGGCAAGGGAGGCTTGGCCCATTGGAATCAGCACGTGGGAGTTTCTTCTGAGCTTGTCAAGGGCAGTTTCAGTGGTATGTTGGGAAAAGAAAGCAGATTGAAAAGTCCTGTGGGGTGAACGAAAGGTGAAGTGATTAAGGTAAGGAATTGAGTAACTAAGGTAAGGAATTCCAGTTTGAGACATTGGACGTCTCCACATCTTGCAGGAAAATCCATTTGAGATTATTTATGTATTGTAGCTCTACATGACAGTTGAGTCTCTATGCATGTCCATAGCTCAGTAAGGATCAAAATACTTTTTCCATTCATTTGATTATATGAATCACCCATTTATCATCTCCACGAAACGGAGGAGATAAGTGAGGAATTGGCTGGGCAGGTGTCCAGAGCTAAAAACACTGTCCCGAGTGCTTTGCTGTGGAGGCTCACAGGCATGCAGTGACCCAGAAGGCAGAGTTAGCAAAGCAGAATAAAGAGGAGATACACAAAGCAATGGCATGTTTAAAAAGACAAAGCCAGTCAGGCGTGATGGCTCATGCCTGTAACTCCAGCACTTTGGGAGGCTTAGGTGGGAGGATTGCTTGAGCTCAGGAGTTCCAGGCAAGCCTGGGCAACATAGCAAGACCCTATCTCTACAAAAAAAAATATATGTATAATGTGACCAGGCATGGTGGTGTGTGCCTGCAGTCCCAGCTACTTGGGAGGCTGAGATGGGAAGATCACTTGAGCCTGAAAGGTAGAGGCTGCAGTGATCATGCCACTATACTCCAGCCTAGGTGACAGAGAAAGAGACTGTCTGAAAAAAAAAAAAAAAGGCAAAGCCAGTGGCCCATTGCCTTCATTTAGATAAAGCCAGAATAACCGGATTTTGTCTAAAACGGTCATAGACATATACAGTATCTATGTTATAGACATAGAAAAAGTTCTTACATCTCTAGTATCTCAGGCCTCCTCAGTTCCCCATATTACAGATAACAGACTTTGATACCTGCTCCACCTCATGTTGGTAGAGCAGCCAGTATAGCTCAGAAGAGTAAAGACTCTTCTAAACAAGCACACAGTGACAGAAATAGCCCCCAAAGAATAAGAAGTTGGAGGAAACCAAAACAGGCTTGTTTAGCAATAACTGAAAACCGGACATCATGGGGCCACATCTTTCATCTCCATCTGGATGGAAACTTTCAAACTGGCTTCATGATATCTCACTCAGGAATAAGGCTCTCTTCAGGAAGATGCAGAATTCTCTATCCTGTGTTCCGAGGCCTCATGGGGGCACAGGATGGTCAGACGGTCGAGAACAAGTTGTGCCCAGAGTCCATTCAGAACACACTCCGCATGGGTTGTTGCTGCCTGCTGGCAGGTGAAGGATTCCCTGGGATGGCTACAGAAGATGATCTCTCCTCTAGTCGCTGGGGTCCACTGGTGCTCATGCTACAGATTCTGTCTACATCCGCTGCCCTTGGGCCCAATCCCCTCATCGCCGTTATCGCTTCTGTGCACCTCCCTTTGCTCTGCATGATTTTTCTTCTTTCCTTCTTCAGTTGATGCAATTGATACAGTCTATGAGGGCACAAAATATTTTTTTCTCTGTAAATGTTCATTTGGATCTTTCTGTCTCTTATCTTTTCGGCAGCATTTGCTTCTGAGAGTAACTGACCTCTTGGGGGAGGGGGGTGGTGGTGTTAGTTGATACAAGTAGCAAGAAATTGACACAATTTTGTAAGCAGAAGAAATAGTGATACTTATAAATCAAGATGCAAAAACAGTATCTGGCCACAAAGCAAAGAGGGAATGCACTCATAGACTTGTAAGTCCAAGGAATCATTTTGCATCCAGCTTTCCATGCATTCATTCACGCTGTACACATCTCCAATTTAACATACAAATGTTTGTTGCAGCTATATCCACTCACAGGAGAGAGGCACAGAGCTTGCTGCCCTTAGCAGTTTTTACTATTAGAAAGAAAACAATGTTACTTTTCTATTTAGTCTCCTACTAGATATGTGACCCTGAGAAAGTAGTTTAATTGCAGTTTCTTTATTTCTTTTATGAGACTAAACTTTCTCAATTCCAAAAGTTCTGGGTAAATTTAGTAAGGAACAGCTTTATGCCCTCCTCAAAATAGGAAGGACAATCCTACCGACAGTTACAAATTGTTATGTTTTGTTCTGTTTTCATTTTTGTTTTTTCTTGAAGACAAATCTTATCTCAATTGGAATCCTTCTGTGGAAAGTGAATTTGAAGAAAATGTGTGCCAGTTATTTATGTAACAAAAATAATTGTATCAATTAGATAATTTCATATTAGAGGGCTCCTTTGATATTTACAGTAGCTTAGTGCTACCACTACAAATACTTCACTTACACTCATGGGGTGCTTAGCTTATGTGAAGTGCTTACCTAAATGTCTCATATTTGTAACATAATAGATTCTTACAATATCCCTGTCATATACATGCTAACACTGTCACTATTTCACAGATGTGGAAACTTAGGCCCAGAGAGAATAAACAATTTCACATGAGTTTGAAATGACTTATAAATAAATAAATACATACATACATAAATACATAAATAATAAAATTCTATCAAAGAGAAACTTAGAAGAATAAATGCTTTATCAAAGGGCTGCAACTAAAAGACAGGGCATCTCATTCTAAGCTCAAGTTACCTATGAATCAATTACATGTAATTACCTAGACAGCATTTTTATCTTATATATCTCAGCTTTCTGCTGTAAAGCATGATATAATAAATATTTTGAAGCAGTTGCGAAGATCAAGCGACACTCTGAAAAGGAAATGATAAAGGTCTTCCTTATATCTAAAAATATCCTCTTTCTGCAAATTATTACCATCTTCAGTCTTTTATATCATCCACACACATTGAAGCAACTGAATTTCATTTATAGTCTGCACTAATGTACACGTTTCAAAGTAAGGCTATTCGTTTCTTCTGATACTGTTGTATTGCTATATTACTTATTGTATAAAACCAACTCCTTGTCACCGGGAATACAAAATGTTTAAAATTTAGAGACTATATAGGAGAGAAATATTCATTCATATATTAAACTACTTGAAATGAGAGGAGTATTATAGGTCAATTATTAAAATGTTCATTATATGGAGCCAGTGAGGGCAGTAGGTATGGAATCTGTAATTTGATAAAGATAAACCAGGCACTAGTAATGAAATCTACAGAAGATAAAGAAAACATGAAGGACAACTAAACAGTGAAGAAAATGACAAATGGGAGATGTAACACTGCAATTACTAGCTTGATTTTTATTCGATTGTGACTAGATTTTCTGGTAAATAAATCTAACGATAACTTAAATAAGCTTATGGAAACTATTCATTGAAATTGGTATTTTAGACTTTAACAAATAGTTAACAGAAATAGCAATCTGTGGCATGATTAATCAAACATGTACACACTCTTTATGCTAAGAGAATGGAGCACTTGTGAGCATGATTTATAAGGCACCCCACTTTCCTAGATGTTCTGTGAATATTTATCACTATTGATACATTTAAGATTATGTTTTTTGGTTTTTGTTTTTAGAACAGGGTCTTACTCTGTCACCCAGACTGGAGTGCAGTCGTAAGACCACAGCTCATACAGCCTTTACCTGCTGGGCTCAAGTGATCCTCTCACCTCAGCTCCCTAAGCACAGGCACACACCACCAAGCCCGCTATTTTTTTTTTTTTTTTTTTTTTTTTTTTGAGACAGAGTCTCTCTCTGTCGCCCAGGCTGGCATGCAGTGGCGTGATCTCGGCTCACTGCAAGCTCAGCCTCCCAGATTCAGGCCATTCTCCTGCCTCAGCCTCCCGAGTAGCTGGGACTAGAGCTGTCCGCCACGATGCCTGGCTAATTTTTTGTATTTTTAGTACAGACGGGGTTTCACCATGTTAGCCAGGATGGTCTCGATTGCCTGACCTCATGATCTGCCCGCCTCAGCCTCCCAAAGTGCTGGGATTACAGGCATGAGCTAATTTTAGCTAATTTTAGCAGCCTAGCTAATTTTTATATTTTTTGTACAGATGGGGGTTTTGCCATATTGCCCAGGCTGTTCTGGAACTCCTGGGCTCAAGCAATTCACCAACCTTGGCCTCCCAAAGAGTTGGGATTACACTTGTGAGCCATAGCAGCTGGCAAGCTTATTATGTTTAAAGATACCTTTTACTCAATGGATTCTGCTCAAAAGATTCATCTTTTATCATTCCTAAGATGAAAGAGCTGTAAATGGATTCAAGAAATCACAATTATAATCTTTTAAAAAGAGTTTTTTATTTTTCTTTTCCTGTTAGGATTTATAGAATCTTCAAATTCCAAAGATTATTAAATATAAATCAAACAGTTAAGAATAGGAGACACTCAAAATTATTAATATTTATTAACAGTGTGTATTTTATAGCTGTTATTACAAAGCCATAAGAATGTAGTCATAATAGGTTCATTACAGATATTTATTGAGTAGGAGGCCATTGGATAAATATATACTGAATCCTAGTTATATGGTGTGAAATCTGTGAGATTTTGTTCATACTAATGAACCTGTCTATTCCTCATCACCTCAGCACATCACTTCGTAGACATGGTGTATGTGTTCTCCAAACCCAGAGTGTCTAGCAAAGAATATTCTCCTTTCTCCAAGGCCAGGTACTGCAGAAACATATGAAGTATGGAAAGTTTCCAGCTTCCCATTGAGAAACAAGTGGAATGTGAAAGAATCCTAATTATTTTATATAAAATATCATGACTTTACAATGTTTTATAATGGCTACTTTATTGTTAGTGATGAATCAATGATATGCTGTTTCCAAGGCTGTATTAGCATACAAATTCTGTTGGAATAGCAATATTGGTAGCAGAGTAACAATTCCAGAAAGCTTGCAGTGGAGACCTGAGCGTGGACCAAGTTAATGAAGGTGTTCTTCATGGATGAGGAGAAGTTTGGGCAGGGCCTTGATGATTGATAAGTGAGGGGGTCCCCTTGAGGAAAGAATGACAGCTGTGTGTCTACCACGGGTAAAGTCAGAAAGGAGGGTCACAGGCATTGCTGTGACCACATCGGGCTGCCCTTGACACTTGGTGCACACAAAGTTTTGTTTTGTTTTTAAAAATCAATTATAGGGAGAACAGAACTGCTATAAAAAGACTTGGATTGCTCACCCTCCTTAATTGTTTCATTTGACTGTTTGAGTTTGCTTGGGTCTTTTATCTCCATGCATTGGTTCTTCCTGCAAGACAGACTTGAGAGATGGCTGTTATGCAGATGTGCCCTCCGCTATTCCAGGCAAGACAACTTTGGGTTGGAAGTGACCACCGGGAAGCTTTAGTAATCCTGGACTCAATTATTTCAAATAGCCTTTTACTCTCAGTGTGAAGAAATGCATCCAACACATCTTGAATGAATAGTATTACTCTTCAGTTTCAATTTGTGTTTTGATAAAAATGTCAGTTTGGATTATCCAAGCTCCTACTTCAAAATTTGAGCACACACAGTGGTTAGCCCAGGGCCTTAGGTGTAGCTGGGTTTCAGGAAATGTTTGTTGATTGCCATAATGAAAAATTAAGAGGTGACAATACCTCAAGTTCACCTATCTCAATAAGTTCTCATAATCCACTACCCCCTATCTGCTGCCCCTAGGACATCTTTCTCCCTTTAATTCCTAGCATTTATCAATAGAGTAATAGAGTGTGCCCCACATCATCAACATATTTATTCCCTTAATCTCATGCTAAAACTTGATTTTTCATATTTTCTGCTAAATTGTACACTTTTGGTACTCCCCAAATGAAGATTCTGTTTCTTGATTCCATTTCCTCTAGTGCCTCTGCAGGCAGCGGATTGGATTCTATTCATGACTTTCATATTGAGGGCTGTGAATGAGTCATTTTAGCTACCTCTATTAATCATCATTGTTCTTCCCTCATCCCTGTTTTCCCAAGTCCCCACCTGCCCTATAGTCTAATGAGGTGGTTTTGAGGATCAACTTTCATCGTACATGAAAGTGTATTGTACAAATTATAAGCCACATTAAGATAATAAGACATAATTTATGTTGCAACTCTAAATATAAAATGATTTACCAATACACATTATTATTGCTGACACAAGTGGAATGGGTCTTCAACCAATTACAAAACAGTCTTCCTGGGGTAGGTTATCAATTGAAGATGGCTTCATGGTGGAGGAAGCACATGGAAATGAGTGTGGATTTGGTTGTGAAAGAGAGAAGGGTACTTCACACTCAGAGAATGACATGAATGAGTGTGGCAGACATGGCGTTGAACAGCTAATATGAAAAGATGACCCAGAGTTGGAAAGGTGATGCTCTGTTTACAGAAAGATTCGTGTGGGAGATAAGCAGTTTGGAATTCTTGTGTAGGCAACCAGGAGCCATGGGGATGTTTGAAGGATAAATGTGACGATAAAACCTGTGTTTAAACAAAATAATTGTCAGAAATATGTAGAAGGCCTTTGAATGGGGAAAAAAGGGACACAGGAAAATCTGTAGGAAGAAATTACTGAAGTGTGAAATTTCCAGCTGTAGAGGAAGAAGAAGCAGCAGAGAGCATAGCACTGTGACCACATCTGGCTGCCTCAACACTTGGTCCGCACACATCTTTGTTTTGTTTTAAAAATCAGTTGTCGTTATCTTAATATTAAGATGTTTTACTTAAAACTTGCATTTCCAGATTCCTTAATTAACAACAACAACAAAAAAAATTTAAAGGTGGTGACAGAGGATGCAGGGTGTGTGAATGAAGTCTCATTTCCTCATGAGAATAACCAGGTGTGTATGTGATTTCCAGTTTTCCCAAGTCCCCACCCTGCCCTATGGTCTCTGAGCCCTGCAGCTATGTGTCAGTCAGCCTTCCCTAGATCTCTTCTGCTGTTCCCAGCCCACTAAAGCATATCTATCTCACCATAAGCATTTATATTATAATATATTGCTTAAAAGCCCTTTGATTGTTGTCATAGAATTGGAAACACTGAGTTACCTATGAGTTATGAGAAAGAGAGAGAGAGAAGAATTGATGATTCTGGTATCTTGATGAATGTGAAGAATATGGTGCCATTAACTCATGATACATGACAATGCTGACAGGCAGATTTAGGGGAAAACCGCTGAACTGGGCTTAGATGGTGTACTATGGTGAAAGGGGACATAAACACATCCTTATTCACATGGCAGCAGGGAGAAGAAGAAGGAGCAAAGGAGTGGGGAAGAGCCCCTTATAAAACCATCTGCTCTCTTGAGAACTCACTCACTATCGTGAGAACAGCATGGTGGTAACTGCCCCTATGATTCAATCACCACCCACCAGGTCCCTCCCTCAACATGTGGGGATTATGGGAACTACAGTTCAAGATGAGATTTGGGTGGGGACACATCCAAACCATATCAGTGTGTAAATCCATACAGACATGTATCTTTTGAAAAACTGGAGATTCTGGCTTGAAACTCAGAAAAGCCCTCAAACAATGATTATTAAGTTTTGGGAATGATGAGTTGATCCTGAGAGCCCATAAAGCAAGGAAAGAAGAGGTCTGAGGATAGAGCATAAAGTGATCCATGGGAGAAACAGATGTGCACAGAGCATATTTACATGAGATTCCTTAGGAAAATCAATTACTTGATCATCAAATATAATGCATATGAGATATCTTACTTTGTTAGGATTAATATTCTCTTATTCTATTCTTATGTAAATGATATTAACTACAAATTTAGCACTTGTGTTCATGGAGGGGAAAATCATTTTATTTAATTATTTTTTTTGTCTCTCATATTTTAAGGCGGAATCAGTTTGCTTTGAATAGAGTTTCAATTATTTGGCTTTAACAGACAAGTACAGAATATTGTTAGCCTTGAAAATATTTCCCAGTGCACTGTATTCGTATTTTCCCAAGTGCCTTTGTAGGTGCTATCTCACTGTAGATAAGGCAAGAGCAGAAGCAAACTAGCTGCAGAAAAAACAGATAAGGGAGGGAATCGTAGGGGCAGTGCTTCCCTAAGTGGGATAGAAAAGAACTAATTAACTTAGGGATAAACAGGTTTTAAGAAGGCTCTGATAACATCTTTCAAAAGCTCTTTTCTGAATTATACAAAAATGTAAACATAAATTTATTTTAAAATATCATAAATCATTTGAAAAAGGTAGAAGAGATTTTGGGGCTTGGGGAGCCCTATAATCCTTACCGTTGTTCGGTAACTATTACTGTCCATTTTGAGTAGTATTCTTTCCTGTCTTTGGCTAAATTTAGTGCTTTTCACACGGCCTGAAGGATATGACATCTTCATTGTCCTGAGAAACTTGGGACAAGATAGCTTGGTATGTGACTGATGCCCCCCACTTTTTTTTTTTCCAAAAATTCACATCTCCTGTATGCCCCAAACTATAAAAGCCTGAGAAGGATGTGCCCTTCTTTTGTCCTCCTGGATTTTAATTCTTCTATTTTTTTTCCCAAAGGGTGAAAAGAGTTATCTGAAAAAGCATCTGGCTTAATTCAAAACATCTTGGGCCCTAGAGAGAGATATTTTCTAATAATCTGTATAAAATTGGGGGAGTTACTTAAATTAGGCAGCGTTTCCTTTACACACATTTTAACTAAGGAGGCAAATAAAGCCAACTTTGCCTTCTTCAAAGGGTGTTGTGAAGGTGCACTGAGACACTACACTTTAAAAATTATTGAACATTAAAATGATATTTACTTTCAATAAGCAGGACTTGCTGGAGGCTTTCTCACCCAATGAGTGACTTTTTTTTTTTTTTTTTTTTGCCATTTATGGCCTAGGGACATTTTAATTCCCTGCTAGAAAATAACATCACTACTATCAAACTTACTTGAATCTAAAAAGATGTAGACGCTTGCTTTGTAAATGTTTTCAAGGTTCACAACATGAAATAATTTAGGTGAGACTAAACTATATCTTTTTTGCTCTAATATCTTGTTAAAGCAACAGCCAGAAATGATACATACTATTATAGAGTGTTTCAAATGAACAGTCTCTACTAGGTAATGCAATTACAATGCTCAAAATATGAATTTGTTTATGAATTTTGCTATGTATAGGGACAAAAAATTCATTCTCTAGTTACTTCAATAAGAAGAAACGCTGTCTGTGTGTAGACTTAGAGTTGCTAGTAAGACACCGTGCAGATAAAAATGGTTTATAAATGTTTAATGCCAACTGCGGAATGTTTTATACCTCATTAACCTTTAGCAGGTTACTTGTGGCATTCTTTAATTCAAGATTCACTTATTTTAATATGAAAAACAAGCTACTCAAATTTTTTCATATAGATATTTTATTCCTCTTTGAGAAATAGGTAGTATCTAAATGCAAAGTTAAGCCAACTATTTTAGTGTTTTATATTTAGCTTTTTATTTATGGTCATATGTAACTGGGACTATAGGCTTTAACTGATATGTAGTTCATTGAGAAACATAGTTTTGAACTTAGATATTAATCGTAAAATCTTAACATAAATTAAGTTCCAAGATATTTGGAGACATAAACACTACGGTTAATTTTATGCATATATAATTTAGTATTTATTAATATATTTATTCATATGAATATACATAAATACATACATAGTATGTACACATATATATTTGCTTACATAAAGATATATCTCCAAAGTATTAGCATAAACATTAACATAATAAAGGAAAATTCAATGAGAATAGCTACACAAATAGTATGTTTACTACCAGTACAGTTTGTCCCAGGTAATACACATTATGTATGGTCATTTTTACAGTTATAGATAGGTACTTTTATGCCTACAAAATATTTCAGGTAAAATTTCTAAGTTATTCACCACAAGATAAAACATTAAACCTTCCAAAAAAGATTTCCCAAAGAATATAATTACTAGGGTAAAAAAAGATTATTGAATACAATTGTCCCTTGGTATCTGTGGGGAATTTGTTCCAGAAGCCCCACTGGTTCAGAAACCACAACCTATGATTTCTCAAGTCCCACAGTTGGCTCTGCAGAATCAGTGGATAAGAAAGATTGGCCCTGCATGTCTTCATGCTTTGTATCCCACAAATACTGTATTTTTTATTCATAATCGGTCATGGATGTGGAAACCACAGATAAAAAGTGCTAAATGTATTTATTGAGAAACGTCCATGTATACGTGGACTTGTACATTTTATTCATGTTGTTCAAGGATCAACTGTACATTATTGCTAAAGGTATCTAGAGATAGAATAACAGCAAGATAATGGAATAGGGAGCTCTAGAAATTGTTCTGTTACAGAAACACTGACCTAACAACAATATACACTCAAAAAAATACCTATGAGAACTCCAGAAACCAGTTAGGAAGTTGTAATGCCACAGGCAACTCAAATCCAACAACTGCTGCATTCAAATGGGAAAAGGAAAGCCAATTTCATCTTAACTATATTAGTCTCTTCACCAAGTAATGACAGCTTGTGATTAAAAAAATAGAGCTAAACTTGCAGCTTCTGCCTTGGAAAGGAAAGAGAAGAGTGGAATGTACATGTAATAATCCAAATTTAGGGGAGGCTGCCTGAGGGATGAGTTTCTGTCTTGTCTGACTTAGAATGCTGAGATACCTGCATAGTTTGGATGGCTGAGGACCACTGAAAACATACGAGAGCTCAGAGCTTATTGTCTTCTTGCACTGAGAGAGAATGTGCAGTGCTATGTAAAGATTTCAGAGGGAACCAAAAGCTGAAAGCTCTCATGGAGACTGGTTGACCTTCCTGAAAAGTTCAAACAACACAAAAAGATGTAAGGGATACAATCAAGCAAACCAATACACACATGATAATAGTCCCAGAAGGAGAAAAGAAGTAAAATGGAGCTAAGAGTTTATTTGAAAAACATAACGGCAAAAAACAAAGAAACAAGAATACATATTCCAGTAAAAAAAAAAAAATCCAGAAACTTATCATGAAGAAATAGAGATATATGAATCACCTGACAAAAGATTCAAAGTAATTGTCATAATGAAGCTCAATACACTACTAAAGAACACAGGTAGACAACTAAATAAAATCGGCAAAACAATACATTAAAAAATTAGAATATTATCAAAGCTATGGAAACTATAGAAAATAACTGAACATAAATTCTGGAGCCAAAGAATACAATAACTAAATTGAAAAATAAATAAAGGAAATCAACTGAAGACTTGATGAAGCAGAAGAAAAATCAGCAAACTCAAAGACAGCTGAATTGAAATTATTGAGTCACAGAAATCTAATGTTTCTGGCAAAGGTACTCTTTGAAAATAAAAAGGAAGTAAAGACATTCCTGGATAAACAAAAGCCGAAGGCGTTCCACATTACTAGGCCTTCTTTAAAAGAATTGCTATACGTAATCATTCAAATTAAAACAAAAACACACTAGATGGCAACATGAAAGCATATGAAAGTATAAAACTCACTAGTAAAGGAAAATATATACACAAATACAGCATACTGTAATACTGTAACAGTAGTGTGCAAACACTTTTAATTCTGGTATAGAATTTAAAAGATAAAAGCATAAAATTAACTATAAAACTATGTTAATAATAATTTTAAAAGATGTAAGTTGTGATACTGATAAAGTAGAGTAAAGATAAAAGAGTAGAGCCTGTGTGCTATCTGTTAGAATTGATTGTTATAGGCTGGGTGCGGTGGCTCACGCCTATAATCCCAGCACTTTGGGAGACTGAGGCAAGTGGATCACCTGAGATCAGGACTTTGAGACCAGCCTGCCAATATAGTGAAACCCTGTCTCTACTAAAAATACAAAAATTAGCTGAGTGTGTTGGCAGGCATCTGCGATCCCAGCTACCCGGGAGGCTGAGACAGGAGAATCGCTTGAACCCAGGCAGCAGAGGTTGCAGTGAGCTAAAATAGTGCCACTGCACTCCATCCTGGGTGATGGAGTGAGACTCTGTCTCAAAAAAGAAGGGTTGTTATAATTGATGTTATAATTTATGTAATCTCAATGTAAACAACACAAAAAAAATCTGCAGAAGATGTACAAATAACATGCCAAAAGAATCAAACCATGCCAAAACAAAATCTAAAAGACACACAAATGAAGGCAGCAAGACAGGAAAACAGGCATAAAATCACAAAAAACATATGAAAACAACCAACAAAATGGAAATATTACGTCTTTACCTATCAGTAATCACTTTTAATGTAAATGGATTACATTCCCAAATAAAAAGACTTAGAGTTACTGAATAGATTTTGAAAAACACCATTATACAATTATGTGCTCTGTACAAAGGACTCATTTTAGATAAGCACATACATAGGCTGAAAGTGAAAGGATAGAAAATATATCCCATGCAAATGGTAACTAAAACAGAGTAGTCATGGCCAGGCATATTTCAAACAGTAAAGACTTTAATTCAAAAACTGTGACAGGAGACAAAGAGGGATGTTATACGACAATATAAGGATCAATTGACCAGAAAGATGTAATAATTATGAATCTATTTGCACCTGACAACAAAGCAGCCATATATGTAAGTCATACATTGACAGA
Source organism: Pongo pygmaeus (assembly GCF_028885625.2). Lineage (NCBI taxonomy): Eukaryota > Metazoa > Chordata > Mammalia > Primates > Hominidae > Pongo > Pongo pygmaeus. The sequence goes on from NC_072380.2 coordinate 5,451,849, forward strand.
ACTCAAAGTAGAATGTAATACATTAATGGTAAGAAATTTCAGTGCCTCACTTTGAATATGAATAGACCAACCAGACAGAAGAACAATAAGGAAACAAAAGATTTAACAATGCTATAGACTAACTGCACCCAACAGACACACATACACAGAATACTTCACCCAACAAAGGCAGAATATGGATCCTTTTCAAGTGCACTTGGAACATTCTCTAGGATAGATCATATGTTAGGCCACAAAACAAGTTTTAATAAATTTGTGAAAATCAAAATCATACCAAGCATTGTTTATGACAGCATTGAAATGAAACTAGAAATGAACACCAAAAGAAAAACTGGAAATTCACAAGGAGAAAATGAAACAATGTACATTTGAACAACTAATCATTCAAAGAACAAATTATAGGGGAAATAAGAAAATATGACAAATGAAAATGATAGGACTATATACCAAAACATATGAAATGCAGGCACTAAAAAGAAAATTTACAGTAATAAACACCTAAAACAAAATAGAAAGACCTCAAATAAGCAACCTAATTTTAAGCCTCAAAAAACTAGAAAAAGGGCAATTTAAGCCGAAGTAAGCAGAAAAAGGAATTAAGTGTTAGAGTAGAAATAAATGAAGAAGAGAATAGATAAACAGAATAAATCAACAAAACTAACAGTTGGTATTTTGAAAAGACCAACATAATTGACAAACATTTAGCCAGACTAAGGATAAAGATAATTACATTAACATTGCTAAACACAGCCAGTACAAATCTATCTACCTACCTATCTGCCTATCTATCTATCTTTCTATCTATATACATTTTATATATCAAATTATATAGCCAAAAACATAGGTATCACTGACTGTAGTTTCCAGTAGATCCCATACATGTCCACACGTCAGAATCCCAGAGGAAGCTCATTCTAAATATAGAATCCTGAATATCTTGTATCTGACATTTTGATTCAATAGATACAGAGTTGATCCTGAAAATCTGTATTTTTTAGAGCTCTTTGATTTCTTTTGATGCAAAGCTAAGTAGGGAAACTACTGGGTTAAACTACTGACATGTAATAAAATAAAATAAAAATGTCCACCTAAAATAGCAGCTTCTATTTTTGTGAAACACCACTAGTTCTTCCTTTACCTGGGAGCAAACACCTGTGAGCTCAGGACGATCTTCAGAAGGTAAACTTGTATTAGCTATATTGTTCTTCAAGATGCTTATCATCTAACTGTAAAAACATCAAAGAATAATGCTTTCACATGTTTTTCCCACTGTCCTTCTCATTCCTTTCTACATAATAAACATCCCTTCATGCTGCGATGCACAGCCTCAATATCACCTCCTTGAGGACATGCTCCTTCACATTCCAGGGGAGGTAGGTCTCTCCTAACTCTAAACAAACAACAGAAGACTGGAAGCCCTCCAGGGCTGGGGATTACCAAGAGGTTGAATGCAATCTGTACTAGATATGAACTCCAGCTGTCTCACCTTGAAGGGGGCTTAGTCTGAAGATGGATGTGATTCACATGACTACTGGGAAGCTGGAGGAGCAGCCATTGAGAAGGCTAAGAAACTAAGGGTGCTCTTGAGTGAGCAGTAGCTGTCTGGCTGGAGTAGGATTGGCCCCGAGGTTCCCCTGAGGCCTGAGGCCACTGTCTCCTCTGAACACAAGCAGCTCACCCCCAACCCTGGACCTCTGCTCTCTACGGCAAATGAGTCTGAATAGCACCTGGAGACTCTATTCTTGCTCTGAACATGAATGAAAGCTTTTACTTTTTCAGAATCTTCAATGAGTGATCAGAGTAGCATTTCCATATGTGGTATATGATTCCTACAATATCCAGAGGAACCACCAGCATGGTTAACCTCTTTCATGCTAATAACAAACCAAGGTTCAGCAAAATTGTTCTTCTTTTGTCCAATATGCCTGAGATTACCAGAGAGTCACAAAGGTTACTAGAGTGGTAAGTCTTTATTTTATAAAATGATTTCATAACTTTTTTTTTTTTTTTTTGAGATGGAGTCTCACTCTGTCTCCCAGGCTGGAGGGCAGTGGTGCAATCTCGGCTCACTGCAACCTCTGCCTCCCGGGTTCAAGTGATTCTCCTGCCTCAGCCTCCCGAGTAGCTGGGATTACAGGCACATGCCACGGCATCTGGCTAATTTTTGTATTTTTAGTAGAGGCAGGGTTTCGCCATGTTAGCCAGGCTGGTTTTTGAACTCCTGACCTTAGGTGATCGGCCGGCCTCGGCCTCCCAAAGTGCTGGGATTACAGGCGTGAACCACTGCGCCTGGCCTGATTTCATAACATTGCTCACCCTCTAATTCCTTCATCTCAGGCCTTGAATTCTTTTACATTTACTCTCCTTTTCTTAGTACTTCAAGTACATAAGACTAAATATTTTTCTCTTGGTGCTACTGTTGCTCTGTCCCTTCGGTTCTGAAATATAGTTTCTCCTTTGTGTATTATTCTATATATCCAATAACATTCCAGTTAGATTTTCCATTATACTCAAATGCTATCTCAGAAAAACATTTTAAACTCCCAGGAAACAGCACCATTTAATTTTATGATCATTTTAATACTTCAGCATATTGAATTGTAATCAGAGAATCCATCCATGTCTCTTGCTACCTTGAGAATATATTGCTTACTTTGCAGTTTTATGTACCGTTAGTTTGTCTTAAAAGGTAATTAGAACTTTGAAAGATGGTGTCTTTTCTGATCTTGGAGTGCTCATGTATAAAAATATAATTAATAGGGTACTAATTTACCAGATTACTTCTATTCTTTAATGGTTTTTGTTTTTGTTTGTGTTTTCCTGCCTGAGGGCTATAATAAACTTAGTCAATACTTGAGCTGGCAAACGATTTCTCTGCAGGGCCAGAGAGTAAATATGTACAGTTTTGTGGGCCATGCAGCCTTCACTGCAACTATTCAACTCAGTCGGTGGATTGAAAAAGACCATCTACAAAAAACTCACAGTGGGATTCCAATAGGGCTTTTCTTTTTTCTTTTCTTTTTTTTTTTTTCAAAATGAGGCAGTGAGACAGATACCAGCAGTTTGTGGATCCCTATTATAAACAAATGCTTTTTCCATATATTTATTATTAGTATTATTCTTATTTTTTTTTCAGATGGAGTCTTGCTGTGTCATCCAGGCTGGAGTGCCGCGACGCGATCTCAGCTCTGCAACCTCCCTCTCCCAGGATCAAACAACTCTCCTGCCTCAGTCTCCCAAGTAGCTGGGATTACAGGCACGTGCATCACCATGCACAGCTAATTTTTGTATTTTTAGTAGAGACGGGGTTTTACCATGTTGGCCAGGCTGATCTCGAACTCCTGACCTCAAGTGATCCGCCCACCTTGCCCTCCCGAAGTGCTGGGATTACAAGCATGAGACATCACACCCAGCCATATTTATTCTTATAGTTCCTTTGTTTTTGCTTTGTGACAATTAATTCTATGTTATTTGGTACTTAGCTATCTAACAATGTGAAAATTTTATTGCAATGTGGATTGTTGACTTTTTCACTAAGTGCCGTTCCTAGCCCTGTTTAGTGTTCTTTCTCCTGAATTCAACCTTTAATCATAATAAAATTGTGGTTCTATTTTTTGTTTGTATTTGGTAGGTCTGCATTTCTCTTGTTTATTTTCAACACTCATAAATCACTTTTCAGAAATATCTCCTTTATTAAGTGGATGGATGAATTTTAGTTAGGGATTCATCAAGTAAATAGATGCACTTTATTAACGCTTTTTTTCCAGATTGGACGCACATCGTTGGTGTTAACTTCATGATACTTTCCTGAGTTTACTGTTTTCACATTTCTTTTAGACTTTTTCACTGTATGATTCACGTTATTTTTGGTTTTACTATTAGTTTTAGTTTCTGTTTCTTTCTTCTAATTACAGAACATTTATTTTGTTATAATTATTTCTATAGAGATAATTTTCTGTCATATTAATTCTTTATTTTCTCACATGGTATCTATGGATTCATGTTGTGAGTAGTGGGGACACTCATTTATTTCTATGTTTTCCCCTCTGCCTTCTTTCACGTGCGTCCGTGTGAAGAGACCAGCAAACAGGCTTTGTGCGAGCAACAAGGCTGTTTATTTCACCTGGGTGCAGGCAGGCTGAGTCAGAAAAGAGAGTCATCGAAGGGAGATAGGGATGGGGCCGTTTTATAGGATTTGGGTAGGTAAAGAAAAAAGGGGGGTTGTTCTTTGGTGGGCAGGAATGGGGGTCATGAGGTGCTCAGTGGGGAAGCTTTTGAGCCAGGATGAGCCAGGAGAAGGAATTTCACAGATAATGTCATCAGTTAAGGCAGGAACAGGCCATTTTCACTTCTTTTGTGGTGGAATGTCATCAGTTAAGGCAGGTACCAGCCATCTGGATGTGTACGCGCAGGTCACAGGGGATATGATGGCTTAGACATCCTGTGTCAGAGGCCTGACATTCCTGTCTTCTTATATTAATAAGAAAAATAAAATGAAATAGTGGTAAAGTGTTGGGATGGTGAAAATTTTTCGGGGTGGTATGGAGAGATAATGGGTGATGTTTCTCAGGGCTGCTTCAAGAGGGATTAGGGGTGGCGTGGGAACCTAGAGTGGGAAGGATTAAGCTGAAGGAAGATTTTGTGGTAAGGGGTGATATTCTGGGGATGTTAGAAGAAACATTTGTCATGTAAAATTATTGGTCATGGCCTGGATACAGTTTTGTATGAATTGAAAAACTAAATGGAATAAAAGAAGGAGAAAAACAGGTATTAAAGGGCTAAGAATCGGGAGGACCTAGGACATATAATTAGAGAGTGCCTAAGGAGGTACAGCATAGCCTTGCCAGCAAAGATTTATTTACTTTAAGAGTTAAGAATGGTGGTTTGGGGATAGCACCAGGAGATATCAGCTGTGATGGCTTGGAGAAACAGTGTAAACCGGCAGTGTAAACAAGAGCAGGGCATGTATGAGTAGTTGAGAACGGTGAATAGGAGTATGACTAGACAGAAGATAGTACGGATGACAAGTTTTTGGGGGCACAGTCTAAGTTGGTCTGGTGTCTGGAATGAGACTGGGGCTTAATAAAAATAAGAGTCTATACAGGAGCTTAAATTGGCTGTACCCTGTAGCATTCTGAGGACAGGCCTGAATTCTGAGAAAGTGGTAAAAGTATTGTCCAATCCTTTTTAAGTTGGTGGCTGAGATTGGTGAGGTGTGTTTTTAAAAGACTTTTAGTCCGTTCTACTTTTCCTGAAGACTGAGGACTGTAAGGGATATAAAGGTTTCACTGGATACTAAGAGCCTGAAAAACTGCTTGGCTGATTTGACTAATAAAGGCTGGTAGGTTATCAGACTGTATAGAGGTGGGAAGGCTAAACAGAGGAATTATGTCTGACAGAAGGGAAGAAATGACCGTGGTGGCCTTCTCAGACCTTGTAGGAAAGGCCTTTACTTATCCAGTGAAAGTGTCTACTTAGACTAAGAGGGATTTTTGTTTTCTGACTCAGGGCATGTTGAGTAAAGCCAATTTGCCAGTCCTGGTCAGGGGCAAATCCCTGAGCTTGATGTGTAGGGAAGGGAGGGGGCCTGAATAATCCCTGTGGAGTAGTAGAATAGCAGATGGAACACTGAGAAGTTATTTCCTTGAGGATAGATTCCAGGAAGGAAAGGAAATGAGAGGTTCTAAGAGGCAGGCTGGTGGCTTGTACTATAGCATAGCCTGCCTTTGCTGGTGTGTGGCGATTAGGCCTGGTGGAACCGCCATCAATAAATCAAGCGTGATCAGGGTGAGGAAAAGGAAAGAAGGAAATATGGGGAGATGGGGTGAATGTCAGGTGGATCAGAGAGATACAGTCATAGGGGTCAGGTGTGGTATCTGGAATAATGTGGGAGGCCGGATTGAAGTCCGGGCCAGGAACAATGGTAATTGTGGGAGACTTAACAAAGAGTGAGTACAGCTGAAGGAGCCGGGGAGCAGAAAGTATATGCGTCAGGTGTGAGGAAGAAAATAGATTTTGGAAGTTATGAAAACTGTAGAGAGTGAATTGAGCATAGCTTGTGATTTTAAGGGCCTCTAAAGTATTAGGGTGGCAGCAGCTGCTGCACGGAGACATAATGGCCAGCCTAAAACAGTAAGGTCAAGTTGTTTGGATAAAAAGGCTACAGGACGCGATCCTGGTTCTTGTGTAAGGATTCTGACTGCACAGCCCTGCACTTCGGCTGTGGGTAATGAAAAGGGTTGAGATGAGTCAGGGAGAGCTAGGGTGGGGGCAGTCTCTAAAGCTGTCTTCAAGGAACAGAAAGAGGAGTGGGGAAAGGATTTAGGATCTATGGGGTCAGCTAGGTCTCTTTTTGTGAGTTTATATAATGGTTTTGTTAGGATGGCAAAACCAGGTATCTAAAGTCGAAAGTATCTAACCTTGCCTAGGAAGGAAAGGAGTTGTTGTTTTGTAGAAGGTGTTGGGGTTTGAGAGATCAGCTGGACATGATCTGCAGGGAGAGCACATGTGTTTTTATGCGAATTACGCCAAGATAGGTAACAGATGAGGAAGAAATTTGGGCTTGACTGAAGTAATGGGTGCCATTTGTGAAGCTTTGTGGCAGTACAGCCCAGGTAATTTGCTGAGCCTGATGGGTGTCAGGGTCAGTCCAAGTGAAAGCAAAGAGAGGCTGGGATGAAGGGTGCAAAGGAATAGTAAAGAAAGCATGTTTGAGATCTAGAACAGAATAATGGTTTGTGGAGGGAGGAATTGAGGATAGGAGAGTATATGGGTTTGGCACCATGGGGTGGATAGGCAAAACAATTTGGTTGATAAGGCACAGATCCTGAATTAACCTGTAAGGCTTGTCTGGTTCTAAGACAGGTAAAATGGGGGAATTGTAAGGAGAGTTTATAGGCTTTAAAAGTCCATGCTGTAACAGGCGAGTGATAACAGGCTTTAATCCTTTTAAAGTGTGCTGTGGGATGGGATATTGGCATAGAGCGGGGTAAGTGTGATTAGGTTTTAATGGGATGGTAAGGGGTGCATGATCGGTCACTAAGGAGGGAGTAGAGGTATCCTATACTTGTGGGTTAAGGTGGGGAGATACAAGGGGAGGATGTGAAGAAGGCTTTGAACTGGGAGAAAAGGTGGCAATGAGGTGTGGCTGTAGCCCAGGAATAGTCAGGGAAGCAGATAATTTAGTTAGTGTCTCGGCCTAATAAGCAAACTGGGCAGGTGGGGATAACAAAAAAGGAGTGCTTAAAAGAGTATTGTCTAAGTTGGCAGCAGAGCTGGGGAGTTTTAAGAGGTTTAGAAGCCTGGCCGTCAATACCCACAACAGTTATGGAGGCAAGGGAAACAGGTCCTTGAAAAGAACGTAATGTGGGTGGGTAGCCTCCGTATTGATTAAGAAGGGGACAGACTTACCCTCCACTGTGAGAGTTACCTAAAGCTCAGTGTCCGTGATGGTCTACGGGGCTTCCGAGGCGATCAGGCAGTGTCAGTCTTCAGCCGCTAAGCTGAGAAAATCTGGGAAGGAGTCAGAGAGCCTTGGGCCAGAGTTCCAGGGGCTCTGGGAGTGGCTGCCAGGTGAGTTGAACAGTCCGATTTTCAGTGGGGTCCCGCACAGATGGGACACGGCTTAGGAGGAATCCCGGGCTGCGGGCATTCCTTGGCCCTGTGGCCAGATTTCTGGCACTTGTAGCAAGCTCCTGGGGGAGGTGGGCCTGGAGGAATGCCTGGCCACTGCGGTTTAGGCATTTGGAAGTTCTTGTGTGCTGGAGATGTGGCTGGGGTTTGTCTCACAGTGGAGGCAAGGAATTGCAACTTAGAAATATGTTGCTACTTGGCTGTCTCTACTCTATTATTGTATAACTTGAAGGTGAGGTTAATTAAGTCCTGTTATGGGGTTTGAGGGCTGGAATTTAATTTTTGGAGTTTTATTTAATGTCAGGAGCAGATTGGGTAATAAAATGTATATTGAGAATAAGACGGCCTTTTGACCTTTTAGGGTCTAGGGCTGTAAAGCGTCTCAGGGTTGCTGCCAAAAAAGTCATGAACTGGGTTGGGTTTTTATATTTTATGAAAAAGAACCTAAACCCTCTCTTATTTGGTATAAAGAAAAAGGAGCATTAACCTTGACTATGCCTTTAGCTCCAGCCACCTTTTCAAGAGTAAATTGCTGGGCAGGTGGGGGAGGGCTAGTCATGGAACGAAACTGTAAGCCGCACCGGGTGTGAGGAGGAGAGGTGATAAAAGGATTATAGGGTGGAGGAATGGAGAATTATAGGCTGAGGAAGAATTGGGACTTGGCTCGGCCTGGCAAGGAGGGGAGAGATCAGATGGGTCTGTAGAAAAGATTTGAAAGACTCAGCGACGCTTGGGGTTGGGACTGAGGGGACAGGCGGGAGGGAAAGAAGGAAGATTTGGGAAGAGTTGCATTGGGAACAGAGACTAGACAGCGACTGATATATAAAAGAATGCCTGGATGTCAGGCGCTTCAGACCATTTGTCCATTTTACAACAAGAATTATTTAGATCTTGTAGGATGGAAAAAAATGAAAATACTGTTTTCTGGCTATTTGGAACCACTGTCAAGTTTGTATTGGGGTCAAGCGGCATTGTAGAAGAAAATAATGGAGGGGGGAAGCTTGCCCATAGTGAAGGAGGCAAGCCCAGAGAAAAGAGAGAGTAGCGACACGGAGAGAAGGGGTGTTCATTCAGTGAACACCAGGTATGCTGGTATCCTTGTATATGCTGAATATCCTTTGTCTATCTTCATATGTATAATTTATTTACAATATTTATAAAGTGTTTGTGTTTAATTTGTTCTCATGTTTCTGTTTCCTTTCTTCTTCCGGTGTTCTCAGCAATATTGTTTGTTTAGCTTTCAATGTGACTTTCATTCCAATTATAATTGTATTTTTTCCACCTTTTCCTGAACTCTGCCAGTCATGTTTCACTTTCTTTTGTCAACCATGACTTACCTAAGCTTTCACATTTCTTACCTTTCTTTTATTTTATGAAAGTGGTTGCTTTAAGTTTCTATTCCTTAATGAGTAGGAATATATTTGGAATCTACTTTCTGAAAAGAGTTGCCAATAGTATGCTTTTGGCTGCCGTGCGTTTCTCCTGTTATTTTCCCCTTTGGTGTGCTTATTTCTTTCTTTTCTTTAGATTTTTAAATTTTTAATATTTGTGGGTTTTTGTTTGTAGTCATCCTAGACTAGTTTTTGCAATTGTTATTTCTTCTGTTCCGTAGTATTTCTTGATTGAGCTGTTTAAAAAAAAAAAAAAAAAAACTGAGTGAAGAGGGCAAAGCTGCGCTGCTGGCTAGCAAGTCTTAAGGAGAGTCCCTTGCCAGCCCGTGGATCTCCATGGCATTGTTATTAGTGAGGCTGCTACTCAGGTGTCACACCTGTGTTGGAGAAGATTCCTTTGCTGGATTTCTATGTTTGTAACCACAGGTCATGGTCTGTTTCTTCCTGTGTGCTGATTTGGCCTCAAGCGTCTCAGTGTCCCTCCCTGTAATGTGTCTGACAAACACAGGCTCTGCCTCCCTTGGGCAGAAAGGCTTCTCACTCCTCTTGCTTTTGAAGAGAAGAAAAGGGAGAACGATTTTTAATTTTTAACCTTTTATGTTAAAACCTGAATCTTATGTTTGTACTTTTTTATATTTTGGAAAGTTTTTATTGAAACACGCCATTACCATATAATAGCAAATGTAAAATAAATAGCCTCAGGTTGAGTGGTAGATGTGAGGGCCCTGCTTCCCTGATAGGATATTTATCATATTCTTAATGCATTGCCACTTTTAACACATTTCCCTTATGTCCAGTATTTTTTTACTTGTTCATGAGTTTTGATCAATGAAGACTAAAAATGGTGCATCAATAATATTTGGAAATAATACTAATATTAAATAAGAAAATAATAAAATTATATTTTAACTGTTTTCATATACTATTATATATTTTATAATATAGTTATAAAGTTAAAATGATACAAGATAATTTTTATATTCGATTATAATTCTTAACTGAAATGAGATTAAAAATATCATATAAGCTATCTTGAAAGAAATCAGTAAAAATGGAATGTAAATAAGGGAGGTAAGTGGAATGCTGTTGTGAACCTCCAGATGAATATTCAATTTGTTCAATTTTAATTTCAATTTAGGAGAAAAATCACATTTTTTCTTAATAGCCCTTTGTTCTATCTCCATAAAAATTTTAATTCTCATTAAAATTGACAGAATCTAAAAATGAATTATGAATGAGGAATGATGTCAGCAAAATAGTGAGATAAGCTGCTTCAAGCTCCTGGCCCCCACAAAAACATTTTAAAAAACAAGAAGAAACTGTCAGAACTCACCTTGTCAGACCTCTGAGAAACAGTCAAAGATCTACAGCAAACACTGAATAGAGAACAAGGCAATGGTGGAAAAGCTTCTTGGTATTTTTTCCTCCCCCTCGCCTGCCTGCTCCACAGCTCCACTAAAGTTAGAGGAGCAGCTCCCATTCCCAGTTGGGACCATGGGTCCAGTCTTCCAGTGGAGCTAAGTGGACCTTACAAATTGCTGTGTGGCTTGTTCTCTCTTTCTCAGAGCTACTATAAGGTCTAATGCAAAATATTTGCTGTCTGACTTTGATTTCACACACAATAATTCTTAAACATCCAGGTTTAAGAAAATAAAAGCTCAAGAAATTAAAGTAAAAAAAAAAGGGACCCCATCAATTAGCCCACATACGAGCCCAACATATCCACAGTCTCTTTGCACCACCATCTCACCTCTCACCTGTCTTCTTCTTAAGCTCACTGTGATGATTATATTTGTCCTCATGATGCAGTTCTACTTCTAGTATGAAAGGAATGTGGGTAAATTATTTTAGATAATGCCACCATACCTTAGGACACTATGGAAAGTCATTTTACATTTCTTCTCAAATAATTTACTCACTTTGGGAAAGGATATGCTGCAGCAGTTAAAATTTTCATTTTTAACTCAACCTTTTCAAAACTTCTTTATTTATTTAACCTAAAACTCATTTAGAAAAGCAAGTTCTCATGTGGGGCAGAAATAAGGAAAATTACATCCTATGCATTTGAAAAGGAAAAAATGAGCACAGCCATGTTCCTGGGTACAGAGGAAGGACATTTCAAGGCCAAGAGCACAAGTAGAGCCAATGGGATTTGTAGGTACTGGAAGCCAGAACAAGGACACTTTCAGTTAGGGGATGAAGATACTGGTGAATAAAAGAACTTTCAACAACTTCTGCAAAATCCTCTTTAATCTCTGAAGTATGCTGCAAGTACGTTTTAGCCTTGAGGGGTGCGTTGGGAAATGACCCCTGTGTGCTGGGTCAGACTCTATCAACTGTCTTTTTCTTTCTGTCTTTTGGTTGGTGTCTAACCTTTGCAGAGCAATCACTGCACTTTAGGGTTTTGTGAAAGCACTTCAGCTTGAGGAGTTCCCTTTGCATTCTTCAGCTGCTGACACACTGGCTGACATAAACAGGAGTTGCAGAAGAGTTGGCTTCCCATGGGGGACCCTGCTCAAGGAGAAATAGACCTTGGGCAGATAAACTCCCTCATTTTTCTCTCTCTTGTGAGTCACTCAAAGGTAGAACTCCATGCAGCTTTCAAGCAAAAGTCCTATGTGAAGACTTGCTGAGACTCTTGGAGGATTGTTTTGAAACAATGCCTAGCCTGAAAACAGATCGAATTCATCTGCATCTTTCTTTGCCTCACTTTGATTTTCTCTTTATGCTTTCCTGAGTTTGCACCTAAGTGAAGTGTTAGCATGTTAATCTCTGTCTTGACTCTGCTTTCTAAAGGAACTGAGCTAACACAGCTAGCAAATTTGCAATAAACCAATATTAGGATGACATTTGAAGATATATAATTAAGGCAGCCAATGCTGGCTAGATGGGTGTGTTTATTTCAATATTATCCTGAAGATTGCTTTATCTATTTTAGGAAAGCATGTGAAAAACCCTTAAAATTTGTCTGTTTAATTAAGAATTGTAATTTTTAAAAGTCAATGATATAAGACATTAATGAAAGAAATCAAAGAAGATTTAAATAACTGGAGAGATATTCCATGGTCATGGACTGAAAGATTTGATATCATTTAGATGTTCATTTTTCCAAAATTCATATATAGATCCAAGGCAATGCCAGTCAAAACCCTGGCATGCTATTTTGTAGATATCGACAAACTGACACCAGAGTTTAAATAGAAAGGCAAAACTCTAGAATAACAAGCATGATACTGAAGAAGAACAAAGTTGAAGGACCAACACTAATAAATTTCAAGACTTACTGTAAAGCTACATTAATCAAGACAGCATGGTATTGGTGAAAGAATAGATACATGGATCAATGAAACACAAAATGCAATCTAAAAATAGACTCACAAAATATAGTGAACGGATCTTTGGGAAAAAAAAGCACAAAGGCAATTCAATGAAGAAAGGAAAGTCCTCTCAACAAATGGTGATGGAAAGATTAGTGTGTTTACAGTTTTAAAAAAAGAAAAAAAAGAACCTATGCAGAGACCTTAAACCTTGCAAAAAAAATTAACATCACCTATCTCTCACACCTATGATTAAAATGCAAAGTTCTAAAACGTCTTGAAGAAAATGTAGGAAAAAATGCAAATGGCTTTGAATTTTGTTCTGAGCTTTTAGATGCATACCAAAAGCACAATTAATGAAATTTTTAAAAAGTTGCCTCAGACTTTATTAAAACAAAAACTTCTTTACAAAAGACACTATTAAGAGAATCTAAAGAAAAGCCACACAGTGGAAGAAATATTTTCAAAACATGCATCTGATGAAGGACTTTTATCTAAAATATGCAAAGAAACACTTTTCAAATCCAACAATAAGAAAACAAACTCAATTAAAAAGTAGGCAAACTATCTAAATGCACACCTCCCCAAAGAAGATACGGAGATTGCAAACAAGCATGGAAAGAAGCTTAACATTATTTGTCATCAGAGAAATGCAAATTAGCACAACAATGAGATGCTATTACACATCTATTAATTACTTAAAACCAGAAATCTTGACGATACTAACTACTGATAAGGATATGAAACAATAGGGACTCTCTCATTCATTGCTGGTGGAATGCAAACTGTCACAGCACCTTGGAAGATAGCTCGACAGTTTCTTACAAAGCTGAGCATACTCTCACCATACTACACATTAGTTGCATTCTCAGATATTTGCTCCAATGATTTATAAACTTATGTCTGCTTAAAAAACAGGATGTAACTGTTCTAGCAGTTTATTGTATGATTGCCCCAAATTGGAAGCATCTAAGAGGCCCTTCAATAGGTGAAAAGATAAGTAAATTGGAGTCCTGAAGTACCTCACACAATGAGGCGTGAATGAACTTCCTACGTGCGTTGCTGAGTTAGCGAAGGCAGTGTGAGATGCTGTATAGTATATATCTCATTTACATGACATTCTAGAAGAGGCAAACTGTAGACACGCTAAGCACATCAGTGTTGCCAAGATTCCATTTTTTGTATGGGGGAAGCCTGACTAGGTGAGGCACAGGGGAAATGTAAGGGCACTGAAACTATGCTATGTGAAACGATCGTGGCCACGTGACACTTTTGTCAAAACCCATAGAACTTTACGGCATTAAGAGTAAACTTTAGGCCGGGTGCGGTGGCTCACGCCTATAATCCCAGCACTTTGGGAGGCTGAAGTGGGTGGATTACCTGAGGTCAGGAGTTCGAGACCAGCCTGATAAACAAGGTAAAACCCTGTCTCTACTAAAAATACAAAAATTAGCAGGGTGTGGTGGCAGGCATCTGTAGTTCCAGCTACTTGGGAGGCTGGGACAGGAGAATTGCTTGAATCTAGGAGGTGGAGGTTGCAGTGAGCTGAGATCGCACCACTGCACTCCAGCCTGGGCAATGGAGCAAGACTGTTAAAAAAAAAAAAAAAAAAAAAAAAAAAAGAGTAAACTTTAATGCATTCAACATTTAGAGTAATTTGTTTTCCAATGTGGGAATATGTATTTTTTTTTCTCTTTTGAGGTGGGGTCTCACTCTGTCGCCCAGGCTGGAGTGCAGTGATGCAATCTCAGCTCACTGCAACCTCCAACTCCCAGGCTCAATTGATCCTTCTGCCTCAGCCTCCTGAGGTATGCTGAAACTGTAGGCATGCAAAACCATGCCCAGCTAATTTTTGTATTTTTTGTAGAGACAGGATTTCTCCTTGTCACCCAGGCTGCTCTTGAGCTCCTGGACCAAGGGATCCACCTGCCTTGGCCTCCCCAAGTGCTGAGATTACAGGTGTGAGTCTCCATGTCCAGCCTGGGGATATGTATAAACAATTCTAAAACCAGTCTAAATTTATACTGGAAGTAAACAATTAAGTAAATGGGTAGTGGATTATGGGAGACTGGTTTCTTACTGTTACAGTGGGAGGTTACATATAAACAATGAGAGGAGGTTACAGTGGTGCATGAGGTATGGATTCAAGTTGCAGACCTCGCTATGAACTCATATAGAGCTTAATATAGATACAGATAGTTGCATTTGGAACCATTTCTATGTATATGTATATGCCAGTCTTACTAACATTTAATATTCAGTTAATATATATTACTACCACAAACACACATGTTAATTTTACATAATCAGCCAAGAAATCAAAATTTCATTGGAACACTGGGCTCCCTCAGGACTGGAACGGGTGCCAGCCTATGGCTCTGGCTGGGTCCCCTGACATTCCAATGGGTCTGTAGCTGCTAGTGACATTATGGTAAAGTCCCACTAGAATTGGAAAACCTGTTTCTCCATCAATGCCTTTCACTCACAGGATTTTCATTACTGTTTTGCAAAATCTTCCACTAACAGTCTGTGCATCTTTATTTAAAGAAAATCATACAAATATCAGATACCTCTGATTCTTGAGCAAAACCCAGCACCAACTAGGAAAATTCCTGTAGGAAAATGCAGACTTAGTGCCCATCTCTGCTTCTAGCTTCTGTGGATTCTGTGAAGCCTCTCTGTAACTTCTAACACGGTAGAAAGAAAAATGATCAGAGTTCAAGGAATGTGGGTTAAATTCCACATCTGGCTGTATCTGGTTGTGTGACTACAGGGACATCACTTAACATGCTTGCTTTCCATTTCCCCACAAGTGCACAGACTACATTCAGTAGATACATGTAAGGTCTGGGTTAGGGCTGCTGCTCTATCAAATGATGACAAATGTATCCTGAAATTGCTTATAAAATATAACTTTGTTCATGAGATTTCTAAGACCAACAATAACTCATTAGCATACAGTGTGTTGACTAATTATTCCTTACACTTAGAATTAATCTAAAATGCATAACCTAAGTCACTCTACTTAGCTGCAGTTCTAATTCTTGGTGATTTAATTGTTGCACAGCTTGCCCAGCAAACTGCTGCACTGTAATTAAGGAAATTGTTGTTTTGGAAGGTTTCCTTGTAACTCGATGCATTTGCACCTACTATTATACCAAGTATCCTTTTCTCAGATCCTGGATTTCTTCTTCTCCCTGGATCAACTAGACTGCATTTCCAATTCTCTCTTACAGTTCGATGTAGCCACATGACTGATTTCTAGTTAATGTAAGGTGAGCAGAAGAACCGAACAGCTCATAGGCACCTGCCACAGCCACTCTAAATTGTCATTTCTCATTCTGCTGGGTGGACACAGGTGGTGTGAAGGCCCAGAAGGCCCCCAGAACTACACCGTGGAAGGAGCCTGGATCCATGAATCACCCTGGCAGAGAAAGCTTGGTGTTGTCTAACAAGAATAACCATGAGCTTTCATTTGAGTCCTAATACACATGTGAATTTATTTATTTCAGAATTAGCTCACATTAGCTATATACTCCGATTGTAAATATAGTTAATGATTTAAAGCCAAGGTAATATATTCTCCAACTAATGCTTTCCTCCCAGGAAGATATGCCAATTTCCTCAGGACAAATTAATCACTCTTCCACAATGTTCTAAAGGAAATCTGGCCACATTACCATTAAAGCACTCACAATGCTCTGTTTCTCTTGTCACTGAAAGCGGAAATATGTGCTCAGTTATTTTTCATGCCTAACGTCTTAGAGTTTGTTATCTACTGAAAATTTGGCTGGGGGCGTCAATAGATTTGCTGAATGAATAAATGAATGAGTAAATGAGTGAATTGAACCACTCAATTACAATTTAGGCATTTTATTCACAAATTTCCTTCTCAATTTGTCAACCTGTGGAAACCCCACCCATTCTCCATTCCCTAAGCCTAATGTCAAGTGCTACTCCAGTCTTTGAACTTTAAGAAGACTTCTGTTTTACCTTCTTTGCTTATTTGACACTCTCCACATTTTTCTGTTACAACAATTATCACCTTGTATTATTTGTTTGAATCTACAATAAAATATGAAACCAAAAGATTTGCTGTGCAACAGATGGATGAAGCATACTTCACCTCATAGGAGACCTTGAAAGTAGAGTTGGGGTGAAGACAGAGCCCGCACATCCGTTACTGAGGATGTTTGTCTTACAAGAAAGGGTTGTCCCCTGCCTCAAAAGCAGGCCTGCCTATTTACAATTGCAAATGTGAGTGGTTGTGAGGTTGGTAGGAGACAATTATGATGTTAGAGGGTTTGGGTGCATAAGCAAGAAGAAATGATGATGTGTATTATAAAATGAACATAGTATAAGAGGTGGTTCCAAAGGGTGGTCTCTGGCTCAATAGCATCGGCATGACCTGGAAACTTAGGAAAATGCAAACTATCAAGCCCCAACCCAGATCTGCTAAAACTGAGACTCTTGGGATAAAGCCCTAAATTCTATGATTTTAACAAATCCTGCAAGTGATTCTGATGCATAATATTTGAGAACAATTAGCATGGTGATGATATCTGCTAGCACAGGAGGTAATCCATGACCTAAGCTGCATTATAGAGTATTAGATTGTCACTCCAGATCTATCTTCTGCCATTGTTTGCAGCACTAATGAGCTGTCGTATCCCCAGAAATGTGAATTAACCTCTTCTATAACCTTATATGGGATATTTAGAATTCTGAAAAGCTATCTTAGTTGCCTTTGTAGTTCTAAAATTCTAAAATAGTATAAACTATTCCCATTGTTACCCAAATGAATGTGTTCATGGAAGGCATTGTGAAAGTCTAAAATATTGCCATTTCCATGACAATTCACCATGACCGATTGAAAAAAAAACTGTATGTTTTAATGTGTTTCCCTTGACTGAAAATGGTATGGGGCCACATGCTAATAATATATGAAGCCTCTTGGACATCTATGTGTTGGAGAGGAACCAGTGCTCCTGCGCCAGCTCCCCTGTTCTCTGTGCATGTGGAAGTAATTGTTCAGTTGTGTTTTTGCCTCAGTTTATTCTTCTGCAACATGTAGACAAAAATTTAATATCTGAAAGTTGCAGAATTATGGACATGTTTAACATGGGAAAGTTGAAATCCTTAGATGGATAAATCCATGCTTACTTGTAGATACAGACTTCAGCTGTTTCCTGGGACTGCTATAACAAAGTATCTCACACACACACACACACAAAACATATACAAGGTGTCTGTCAGCAAGGTTGGTTTCTCCAGAGCCCTCTCTCCTTGGCTTGTAGATGACCATCTTCTCCCTATGTCCTGTCATGGTCCTCCGTCTATGTTTCTCTGTGTTCCAGTCTCCTCTCCTTAAGTCTTTTCCACCAGACTTACTGGATTAGGGCCCACTCTAATGACCTCATTTAATTTAATAATCTCTTCAAAGACCCTATCTTAAACACAATCATTATCCGAAGACTTCGATATGTGAATTTCAGGTGAATACAATTCAAGCTGTAACATGAAATTCACTGAAGAATCTACACAACCCCTAAGCAGTATTTGGAAGAAGAATGGTTATTCCTATAGACCTGAAATGTCTCCAAGCTCCTTAATCAGACTGCAGAATGGATGAAAATAATACTCATGTCCATATATGTTTGGACCATGCCTAATAACAGAAGCTTTTTTCTTCTTTTTCTAATTCAATTATTCTGACCAGTTTAGAGTCAAACATAAAATGTTATAATAAGCACATACAGATTATATATAAATAATAGTATGTATAATGCCCAACACTGTCTTTTATTCCTTAGAATTAAAAGGAAGTACAAATTTCCATCATAAAAGAGAAGCTGCATACATTTAATCCTGATAAAATGTTCAGTATCTTTTTCAATACACATTCATAGGCCAGCCATAGTTGATGCTAAACTGAGATGAATATCTATTAAATATCATCAGAAAAGTATCAGTTAGTTTGTAAAGCATTGTTGGGTTTCTCTCATTACTGGCTGAAATTTGGAATAAGTTATATATACTTATCAAATGAATCCTTTATTCTGCTGTAGGCTGATAATCATATATAAAAACATGATAAGTGACAAAATCACATAAAAACATATGGAAGATGAACTGTCTGTAGTGTAAAATGTTTTTTATGAGCTCAAACTCCAAAAATGAGATTTATTTTATCTTTAGTAAAATTATTGCCATTATTAGAGCTTTGAAATCTCTGTGAGTTGTTTGGAATGGGTAAGCCTTATTTCTGGTTGCGTATGAACGTGGAAATTATCAACAAAGTTAGCCATGTATACCAGTATTTTTCAGACTACACTTTAAACCAATAATTCACTAGTTAGGAAAATGTGCTAAGTATTACCTTGTGGGTTGTATTTGTGATGGATAAATTTATCTACCGATTTGGCTAAGCTATGACGCCAGATTGTTTGGTCAAACACTAAGGTGAATGTTGCAGTGAAGATACTTGTGGATATGATGAACATTTCTGATCCATTGATTTGGGAAAGCAGGTTCCCCTCCATAATGTGAGTGGCCCTCATCCAATTAACTGAAGTCCTTAAGATCAAAGACTGAGGATTCCTTGAATATAACAGTTCTACAATACTAGCTGGCCTACCCAGCATTGCTTGGATAAGTAACTGATCTTCACTCCATATATTAATTTCTGTTGTAGTTCGCCAAATTGAGAAATGTCCCTGCAGCACTCAATGTCTTCTCTGCTGAGTATCTGCACACTTTGTGGGTCATATTTGTAACTTCTGATGTGAAAAGAGGATTGTTGTCTGAGTCCAGAACCTGTTAGGCTCATGGGAGGAATTTTCTGTCCGGGTCTCACTGGCTTCCATTGTAGCTCTGTGTCAGCTGCATTCTCCAATTCTCCCATTCTGGGCCCTCAAGGTCACCCACGTGGGATTAAGACGATGTCATATAGCTTGTGTTTCAAATCAGGTCCTCAAGATCTGTGGAAAAACCGTCCAGCAGTGTTAGTTGATGCAGTAACAAAGAATCATTTTATTTTGTGGGTACAAAGTACACCTTACATTAAGATTTTCCTGAAGGTGCTTTTTTTCTCCAGCAACGTCTTCTGTCTCCTATGAAAAACCCTAATGGCACAGATATGTCACCTCATGGATTTAGCCATCATGCAGCAAATGAAGAGGCAGTGCTATTTTCTGGCTCTCGCAAAACTCCGTCTTCTTTTCCTCTTTTTGTTTTCACTGATTTTTCTGACATCAACCACTCCCATCCTGTCTGTCTATGCTACTTGATCTCAGATCTGTGCTCCTAACCCATCCCTTGCCCCAGGCTTCTGTACCTGTGGATCTGACTCCCTGCCAAGCTCCCTTACCATTGGGTTCTATCTAGGCCCTGAATTCAGCATGGCCAAGACTGACCTATTCAGCTTTCACTAAAAATCTTTCATCTATGTTTCTTACCTCAAGCTTGAACCCACCAGCTCTCCACTGTGAAAGTCAAATGTCCTACCCTGAGTTTCTTGAAGGACCTGTCAAGCTCTCTTTTGCCTCTAGGCGTTTCTACAAATATGCTGTTCCCTAAAATGCTCTCTGAGAAAAGTCAGACACGTCATTTATTTCAGGGCTCTGGAAAGTTTCCCTAATACGAATCTTCCCTGAAGTCTTCTATAGCCTCCTGTGCTTGTCCATATTACAGCAGATCTCAAACCTCATAACAACACTCATTCATGTGCTTCTGTCCCTACTGACTTCAGGGTTGTACTCGCCATTGTCTCCAGGAGCTTAGCACTGACAATGATGTTTTGAATCAATATGGTTATTGTAAACATCGGAAAAGTCATCCCAAGTTTCTGTAAGTACCATGTCCATTTGCACATTCCTCACTAGCTATTTATTAGGATTTCAGTTTTATAGAAAATGCCATCCTGCCCTCTGCCATGGCCATATAATAAGCTGATCTAGTCAGAAATTTCCTCCATTTTTGTTTGTCAGGAAAAGTCTTGTGGTCTCTTCAGTTTTTAAGATACAGGTTTTAGGTGAATTTTTCTCCCTTTCAAAACTTTAAATATTTTACCTCGTACTGTTGTGGTTGCTTGGTTTCTGACAAGAGGTCCTCTGTGATTCTTACCCTTGTTTCTCCTTAGCTAAGATTGTCTTTTTTTCTGGCTGCTTTCAAGATGTTTCCTTTTCAGAAATTTGAATATGATCTGTCTGGGCATTTTTTACTGATTGATTTTACTTACCCCATATTATGTTCTCTGAGCCTCCTGTATTGGTGGTTTGGTGTCTGTTTTTGTTTTTTTTTTTTTGTTTTTTTTGGATAGATTTCATTTGTAAAACAATTCAAATAGCACTTGGACTTAGGAAACATTTCCAATTTTTATTCATAACACTATTAATCAAAATTGCAACATCTAGAGTTTTAACAGACACTCTTTGTACTCTTTGGTGAAGTGTCTGTTAAACTATTTGTTATTGATCTAGAGCCATAGATCAATAACAAAACAGGGAAATGAAATGTTCTAGAGATATCTGAAAAGTGCCAAAGAAATACGCACTAGGCTAAAATTCTACAGGTAAACCATCATCACACAACAGGTTCTATTCATTCCTGCATTTTCTCAGTAAGTTCTTCCTTATGTTTGCCTTTCCCTTTTCTGACTTGTCGAGGGTTGGTTTGCACTCGAGAACTTTTTCCCATTTCTTGTCCAGCTTTAGCCTGGTGATAACCACCTGGCTTGGACGAATGCCCACATAGATGGTGGTGCCATTGGTTCTTCTCACACTGCACCCGCTCCGTGTGGATGACATTTATTTATGTACATCTGGACCACCTTGCTGATTTGCTGACCTTTGTAGTGTCTTCCAGCCACCTGGACCTCTTTATCCTTGAGAATGGGCATGGAGTGGACACTGTGCTTCTGCTTCAGCTCCTTGCTGGGATATCATGCTGCGAGAGCAGGGACAGCAAGATGTTCCTGTGCACATATGAGGGGCCAGTGAAGTGACATTTTCAGTTTTGGCTGTGGTCTAAGGTGATGAAGGGGTTGAACTTTATGCTCACCCTCTGGCTCTGGTGAGCCTAGTGGTGTCTGTCTTTTATTTAAGAAAGTTTTTGGCTATTATTACTTTCAATATTTCTTTTGCGCTGTTCTCCATTCCCTCTTCAACATTTTCTATTAATCACATGTTTTGTTGTACCTTTTAAGATTGCTCCACTTTTTTGTCCTATTCTGTTCTTTTTTAAAGTTTTTTTCTATTTTTCTTCCAATGTGAGAAATTTTTATTGATATATTTTCAAGCTCACTGATTTCTCCTCAGATATGTGAAGTCTACTGATGAGCCCATCAAAGACAGTGTTTATTTCTGCTATGGTATTTTCAGTTTCTAGCATTTTGTTTTGTTTCCTTATTCGCATTTCCATCTGTCTGCTTACATTATTCTTGCATGTTATCCACTTTTTCTAGTAGAACCCTTAACAGATTGAGCACAGTAATTTTAAACTCCAAGCCAGATAATCCCCAAATCTCTGCCATATCTGAGTTTGGTTTTGATATTTTCTCTTTGTCTCATTACACTATTTTTGGAGGATATCTTGCATTTCTTTGTTGAACACTAGACAACATTTACGAAGTGAAAAGAGCTGAGGTAAATAGACATGTAACGGATGGTCTTACATTTATCTGAGTGGGAATTAGATTGTTTTATTTTTTGGTATAGTTGTAGGTGGTAGAGACTAAAATTTCTTCTAGCATCTTTTACCCCTCATTTTTGTGTGTGGGTTTCCCTAGATATTCCTTCTTGGGAAGTGTCTAAGCCTTGCAGTTCTTTAAGTTGTATTCTTCTGCCATCACACAAGAGCTCTGTTAATGTGGTGGTAATGTGGGTGGGTGGGTAGAAGGGAACATCCTATAATCCTATGTTAGATCTCACTATTTCAGTGAGATGTGTCCCAGGGCTATGACCTCACAAGCACTCTCAGCTTCTACTCCCCAATCCCAACCTCCAATCTTCCCTGAGAAGAGGCAAACAGGCTAGATGAGGCTGGAGTTGGACAATTTTCTTCCCCATGTCGAAAGTGAATTGGGCTGGCATTGGATAGTTTTTTTTTTTTTTTTCTTGAGGTCAGGCACGTTCTGATAAAATATTAGTATAAAATAGTATTTCCAAATGGTTATTTTTCCTGACACCCTGCCAGAAGCAGGAAGGAATTTTTCTGCAGGCTTCACCCTAAGTCTCTAGTGGAATCCCTGAAGGTAAAAATAAATTGTGGGTGCGTCTCCCTCCAAAGCCTGAGCCCCGGGAGTTTGAATCTCAGCTAGTTAACAGGTCAGCCGCCATCACTTAGTCAATTACACTTTAAATGTTTCTGGCAGTTGCTGGCTCCAGCTGTGTCTTCTACTTCCAGTTAATTTTGATTCTCTATGTTCACTTGTCTCCCACCCCGTGGTTTTCAGGGAGGTAGTTCGTCCTGTGACCCCGATTCTCTGATGGGTCTAAGAGGAGTTTTTCATTTTCAGTTAGTTTGGCTTTTTTCCTGTTTTGAGAATGGGGGATGATGACTTTCATGGTTTTACAACTTAGAATGGAAACTGTAAGCGTGTTAATGTACTTTGATGTAAAATTTTAAGTTAAACTGTGATGATTTTTTCAGAAAATGATATGTCATCCGTATATACTCTTTGGTGAAGTGTCTGTTAAAACCGTTTGCCCACTTTTAGTGGGTGGTTTGTTTTCTTAGTATTGAATTTTGATGATTTTTTATATTCTAATTAAGCCTATTATTACATACAATATTAGCAAATCCCATTTCCCACCCTGAGGCTTTTCCTTTCACTCTCTTAACAGTTTTGTTGAAAGAGCAGAATTCTTACTTTCGGTGTCGTATATAAGAAATAGTTGCCTAAAAATGTCACAACTATATTCTCCTGTGTTTTATTATGGAAGCATTATAGTTTTATGTTTTGCACTTAAATTTGTGATTCCTTTAAGTTATAATTTTTATAAAGTACAAAGAACTGAAGTTAATATTTTTGTGTATGGATATCCAGCATCATTTGTAGAAAAGGCCCTCTTTTCTCTAATAAATGGCCTTTGTATCTTTATCAAAAACCAGTTGTCCATGTATCTTTTGGTCTATTTCTGGACTTTCTCTTCTGTTCCATTGGTTTATTTTGTTGATGTTTACACGAATACAACACTGACTTGATTAACTTAGCCTTATAACAGATTTCAAAATCATGTAATATTCAGTTCTCATACTATGCATTTTTTCAAAGATGTTTTGATTATTCTAGGTCATTTACATTTAGATATAAATTTTATAGTTTGTTAATTCTCATGAGAACCCGATAGTTTTGCTTAGAGTTGCATTGAATATATAGCTAAATTGGGAAAAAATGATTTCTTAACTATATCCAGTCTTCTGATCCAGGACCACAATATATCTCTCTATTTATGTAGGGTTTCTTTGATTTCTCTAAGCAATGCTTTATAGTTTTATGAGTCTTTGAAATACCCTCATTCATAACATTTTTAAACATGTTTTAAGTTTTTTTGTTGTGGTGAAATACTCATACCATAAAGTTTACCATCTTAACTCTTTTTTAGTTTAAAGTTTAGTGTGACTAAACACATTCATAATGTTGTACAATCATTACTACCGCCTAGCTCCAGAACTCTTTTTCCTCTTATAAAACGAGAATTCTGTATCCATTATACAAAAGCCCCTTATCCTCCTCTTCTCGTAGCCCCCAGTAACTGCCGTTGACTCCTAATACTTTATCTCAAAGTGTGTTATATTTTAATGCTAATATAAATACATGTTTTTAAATGTCCAGTTGTAATTTCTAGCTTTTAAAGCTTCAATTATATTTTGTAAAGATTCAGTTGATGTGTTCTGTTCTTAGCTCCCAATCTGCTTGGGATCAGGGGAACCTTTTCAATTCCCTGACCTCATTATTCAATGCCCATCAGTGTTGTGAATGAATAGCTACCTGATTCATTTAATCTTTCATTATCCAATAATTTTTAGATACCCTGGAGTTTGGGAAGATTAGTAACTTTATTTTATTTCCTCTTCACTAAGTATGGTAAGAGAGCGTTACTGCCTGGCCTGTCTTCATAGATAACATCTGTAGCCTTGAAAGTCTTAAAGTTATCATCGGGACAAAGTAAGTTTCCAATACTCTACTTATTACAAGTTTACAGAAGGAAAGCATTTAAAAGCAATTTAACTCTTGATTTATACTAAAATATGTATTCAGGATTTTCACAGAAAAACATCAAGTCTTGTCACAGAAAAACATTAAGCATGAGTTTCTGAAGAATCTATTTTAACAAAAGATGTGCCTGGAATATTTGCTAGTACCGTAAAGTAAGAAATTGCTCAAAATACAAAAAGGTAGAAACCTGTTAAATAAAATTAAGAAAACCATTGAAAAGAGATTCCAATTGCCAAAATAATTTGAGCAACAAATTAAGTAACAAAAATATTGGGTTCTAATTCATAGAATAAAATTAATTGTCATGGAACTCTGATACAAGTAAGTAATTTAATAATTACTAGAATAAATTTTTCAGGAATTAGGAAAATAGAAAACACCATTGGAATACAACAGTAATAAGTGTCATAAGCAAAATCCACTGATGGGTGCTAAAATTGTTAGGTGAATGTTTGAACAAAAACAGTGTATTTAAAGAATCAAAAGTATCTCTTCCAAAATATTTATTAATTGCAAAAGGAAAATAATAATTTTACAATGGAGAAATCTAGCAACACCATCTTAACCAAGAAAATAATTTTATTACCAGTAATAAAAAGTGTTTATCTTTTGCACTCTGAGATAATACACCAAGAAGAGCACCTCCATGCTGTAATAGCCTTGTCAAAAACATATAACCACAACTGAATCATTAGTCACCATCGGATTAACCCAAACTAAGGAGCATTCTACAGAATAACTGACCAATACTACTCTTCAAAATGTCAGGCCATGAAACATCTCCTTCCTCCTGCCCTACCCCCTTCCACACAAGAAAACAAACAGAAAGAATTAAAGAAACAAACAAACGAACAAAAAAGATGTCCTGGATTAGAGAAGACTGAGGGAGAGAAATGACAAAAGCTCAAAAATACAACATGGGATCCTAAATTGGATCCTGGAACAGGAAAAGGAGATTAGAGGAAAAACTGGTGAAATCTGAATAAATTGTACCTATGATAATTTCTTAGTATTTGATAATTTTTCTATGGCTATGTAAGATGTCTACCATTAGCAAAGTTAAGTGAGGGCATGGGTGAACTCTGTATTACTTTTGATAACTCTGTAAATCTAAACTTATTTCAAAATAAAAAATAAAAATGGAGTCAATCATAGACATGTATATTCTAAATCAAATAGTTCTGTTTTGTTTGCAAGATATTATTTGGACAAAAACTATTTTCTCTGATTTTTGGCCTCAGAAAAAAAATTTTTATTCCATTAGTTCTTAATGAATCTATATTTCTTGAAGAAGCATCAGAGTCAATACACGTTTTTGCAAAATTATATTGCATCTCAAAAGAAAAAAAAGTTTTCATTTTTACAACAAATGGAATGTTCAACTCACAACCAGTACTCGAATCATCGGTACCTTCTTCTTCATCCTGAAAAAATCCATAAATCCGTCTCACTATAAACGTAAGATAGTGCATCTCCTCATCCAACTGACCACACCAAGTTTATGAACTTCAGGATCAATAAGAGCCTGTTTTTCCAGCTAGTCATATGCAAACATATGGTAAAATTTGGAGCTCTACAAAATCTCTGGGAAATCATGTCTAGCTTCTTATGTCAGCTAAGCTATTTTTTCTCAGCAAAGAATAAGAGGGATATTTTGAAACCCATGAAGAATGTCAGTGTACCCAGAGAGTGCCTGAAATAATCAACAGTTTCTCTGGTTTTTACAGGTTCCTTGATAGTAATAATTACAGAAGAGTTCTGGGAAACCACAGGGAAGATCTGAGAACTGAGTCAGCCTCTAACTCTTTATAAAATTCTGCAATATTTGGACAACTTAAGTAGGTTTTTCAGACTTGAAAAGGCAGACATTGGACAATTACGTGATCAGTTATCCTTTTTTTCTTGAATATTCAACTTCTCCATCTCAGTTCTATTTTTCTCATGAGCTTTTAAGACTGATCAAGCATCTCCAATTATTCAAAGAACTCAACTCTCTTGATCTTCTCTTTCTTCTCTCAGCTACCATCCTTCTACCTTCTTTCCTTTATAGCCACGTTTACCCTGGAGTAAATTCTCTTGAGTTCCACATCTTTCCCTCAACTCCAGTCCTCCTAGTCTGGTTCCTATGTTTACCGTCTTTGAAAATTATATATTTTCTCTACCTAAGAAGCTTCTGTGGACAGCGCCCAGTTGTTATTCTATGTGACTGTCTAGCAGTAATCACCACCATTAACCTCCTCCTTCTCTAGCCACTCCTTTTATTCCCAGTTGAAATTTACCCTGTCAGTCAGTCATTAGGTAATGAGTCCCTTTAAGGCCTGTCCAAACTCACCTAAATGCTATCCACATCTCTCTTGGCAAACTCCCAAGTACCCATGGCTGGAATTATATCAGCTAGACACAAAATACTCAGAAATTAATTAATAAATTCAGTATTTATTAATTAATGAATTCTATGCTGAATGCTTGGCATATGCCAGAGAAGATTCTAGATGTCAGAAAAGCAAAGCAAATGAGGTCCTAGCCCTCTTGGAACCTCTCCTCTTAACAACTTCAGACTCATGTGACAATCTGCTATCCTTACATCTTCATTCAGATATCTCAAGATGGCTCACCTTCTACCCAGTGATGTCTCTCAAACTTATGCCTTCAATCCATCTAGTATGCTAGTAGAAAACTAGCATAAAACTCCTAATGTGTGGCTGTGAATCCATGCATGCCAGGGTGTACAAAGCCCTACGTGTTCTAGCCCAGCCAGCTACGTCCATTTTCTTTCTTTCTTTCTTCCTTCCTTCCTTCCTTTCTTTCTTTCTTTCTCTTTCTCTCTTTCTTTCTTTCTTCCTTTCTTTATTTATTTCTTTCTTTCTTTCTTTCTTTTTCTTTCTTTCTTTCTTTTTTTTTTTTTTTTTGATGAAGTTTCACTCTTGTGGCCCAGGCTGGAGTACAATAGTGTGATCTCGGCTCACTGCAACTTCCATCTCCCAGGTTCAAGGGATTCTCCTGCCTCAGCCTCTCAAGTAGCTGGGATTACAGGTGGGTGCCACCACGTCCATCTAATTTTTTTGTGTTATTAGTAGAGACAGGGTTTCGCCATGTTGGCCAGGCTGGTCTTGAACTCCTGACCTCAAGTGATCCACCCGCTTTGGCCTCCCAAAGTGCTGGGATTACAAGCGTGAGCCACCACGCCAAGCCAGCTTCGTCCATTCTTCTCTCAAATCATGTTTTCTCACTATATCTGTCCAAGCCATGGTGACTTTGTTTTTGTTCTGAAAAGAGGTCACATACTCTTCTGTTTTAAAGCATTGAAATGAGTAATTTTCTCTTCCTAATAAAATTCTTAATCATAGTAACTTTGAAGGAACCTTATTAAATTCCTGGATTAGATCAAATCCCCCTATATAACACTGTTATTATCAAATACATCATTCCTTCACCCAAAGTGGCAAAGTTGTACTTTTACTTATTTTTGGATGTTTCCACAATCTGATTAATGGCTACCTTTCCTTCTGATAACTCAGTTTCAAGATGGCAATAATAATGTCTTTGTTCATCATTATATCAACATTTTTAATACTATGCCTGGCTCATAGTAAGACCTAAGTAAATCGTTGTTGCTTAAAAAATACATAGGTGAATGAACAAAGTGATTATTATTATGAATTTAAAATTAAATAAGCTTCTAGAGTTTATCTCTTTCAAAGTATCTCTAACTTTTGCCTTAGGTGATATTAAAATATTACATATTAATAATTTTGCTCCTGTGACTATAAGATCTAAAAAATTGGATTCAATGAGATTTACCACCAAGTTTCTGCAGGTGGTAAGAAAGGCTGTTGAAAGAACTACACAGTGGAATATTGCTCAGCCTTTAAAAAGCAGGAAATTCTGCCATTTGCAACAACATGGCTGAACCTAGAGGACATTCTGCCAAGTAAGATATGCCAGGCACAGAAAGATATATACCACACAGTATCACTTCTGTGTGAAATCTAAAAAAGTCAACTTTGTGGAAGTAGAGAGTAGAATGGTGGCTACTATAGGCAGGAGGAGAGGGGAAGAGAATTGTGGGGGAAAAAGGGAGATATTAGTCAAAGGTAGAGAGAATCGGTGAGAAAGGAAGAACAGGTCCCGGTGACCTGTTGCATAGCATGATGACTACAGTTTGTGTCTTGTATATGTTAAAATAGCAAAAACAGTGGATTTAGTTGGGGCGCAGTGGCTCACACCTGTAATCGCAGCACTTCAGGAGGCCGAGGTGGGCGGATCACCTGAGGTCAGGAGTTTGAGACCAGCCTGACCAACATGGAGAAACCCCATCTCTACTAAAAGCACAAAAAATTAGTTGGGCATTGTGCCAGGCGCCTGTAATCCCAGCTACTCAGGAGGCTGAGTCAGGAGAATGGCATGGACCCGGGAGGCGGAGCTTGCAGTGAGTCGAGATTGTGTCACTGCACTCCAGCCTGGGCGACAGAGAGAGACTCCGTCTGAAAAAAAAAAAAAAAAAGAGAGTTCTCACAACAAAGACACAAGAAACATGTGAGGTGGTGGGAATGTTAATTACCCTGATTTGATCATTTTATGATGTATATGTGTACTGAAACATCACAGTGTACCTCCTAAATATACACAATTATTATTTGTCCATTTAAAAGAAAAGAAAGCTTAAAAAGAGGAATTACTACGCTCATCAGCATGCAGCAGGTAGAATAGCTGAACTCAGCCTGTGGTGTTGACATCCTCATAGACATTAACGCATCACAGATTTTGTTCTGTCCCATTCAAACGTGTTGAACCCCTTAGAGGTCAGCTGCAGGAAGTAAGGCAAAGAGCAAATATGAAAATGGAGAAAAATGTGATATATCCGAAATTAATATGTCCTATTTCATCATTAAGAGGAAAGGAATGGAATAAAACTTTCAGAGGATCACACACGAAAATACTATGTATTTTGTATTTTACTGGAAATAATTATTTAAAAAGCTACCCTTGTTAATCATAAATTTGCCCAAACTTAATGTTTGTTGGAAAAAGATATTTAGTATTCTTTATGCCTCATTTTAATATTATGCATCCTTCTAAGTCATTCTGGCGTATTTTATACATAAATAGTCAATTAGCAGGACCTTTCAAATAAATATACCTTAATTGTGTTCTCTATACAGTAATTTTAAAGTAAATCAATGAATATAATAGTGAATAAAAGAGTTTTGAAAAGTTTGGATGCTTTATTAAAGGTAAGACCTTATTTTAAAACACAATAGCCCAAATAAACAGAGATCATTAGTCAAGTTATGACAGTTTCTGTGATATTTTGGCTCAGAAACTATATCGATGACTTTCAATTTAATTACTTAATGGTGAAATGTCTGCTGGTTTGGTGAAGAGGATCAATAATATCTTATTTCATTGTTGCCTAATAATGTTGTAATTTTCTTACAAAAGCATTTTCATTAGGAATTAAAAAAAACAACTAAATGGATTCAACAAAATGGAAATTGGAAAGGGATACCAGAACAGAGAAATAATTAACCTTTTAAGGAACTATGTCTTTATGTTAAAATCAAAGTCAATAAAAATTCAAGACACTAATAGTTTTAAGCTCTTGTGACAAATTGTAACGTTGAATAAATAATGTAACAATAGCTTGTTTGACCAATATGGGCATGGGTTTGTGCACTGACACCACAAGAGGTGAGGAGAGTATTTTGGGACAGCCATTCCTTACTTCATTTCATATGACTTTTTTTTTTAATTTTATTATTATTATACTTTAAGTTTTAGGGTACATGTGCACAACGTGCAGGTTTGTTGCATATATATATACATGTGCCATGTTGGTGTGCTGCACCCATTAACTCGTCATTTAGCATTAGGTGTATCTCCTAATGCTATCCCTTCCCCCTCCCCCCACCCAAAAACAGGCCCCGGTGTGTGATGTTCCCCTTCCTGTGTCCATGTGTTCTCATTGCTCAATTCCCACCTATCAGTGAGAACATGTGGTGTTTGGTTTTTTGTCCTTGCGATAGTTTGCTGAGAATGATGATGAACTGGAAACCATCATATGTCTTTTTATAAAAGACAAAACTCTTGAGGTATGGTTGTCTCATTTGTATTTGACACCTTCATAAACATTCAGATTTTCCAGAAGAAACACTGAAAGAAAAACTGGGAAAAATATTTCAATGCTGGGAAGAAACTCATGACCAACAAAATAACAACTACATTGAAAACAATTTTTATTGTAGCCGGATGAATCTAGACTTGCTTTCTTTTTCTACTTACACATAAGCTATGTCACAAATTGCTTTGAATGCTGTTTATTCACCATTTTGTAACTATAGATAGCTAACTAAGCCTACTCTTTTTGGGGGATTGAAGTGATGTCTGGAAGTAGTGCAAGTTTCCTTAAATAGTTCAGATATATTGGTGTCATTTAGTAAACAATGCCAACCAATCATCACTGCCTTTTATAACCATGAATTACTTACCACACATCATATATTTGGTATGAAATATGCTTTTGACAAGATCCAACACATAACATTTCTAAGTGATCAATGTGATCAGTATTAAACAAAAAGAAGCTAGTCTTCAAACTTCTCCATTTTATAATCCGGAGTCTATATGAAATTTTCAATGAAACCGTGTCCTATAAATTTATAAATTTTATGTTTGCCTCCCATACACAACCCTAGATAGACAAGAACATCTTGCTAAAAGCACTCTATAAATATGCACTTTGCTCTTAGAAAAGGTGTTAGTGTACTTCCTTATAGCTATGTCATTAGTATATCCTGGTAAGGGGTTCTGATGAGGTTACTTTTCTTATTTTCCACAGTTCAACCAAGTAAAGGAATAGAAAATATTTCAGGCTTACTAACTCTTCCTTTCCCAATATGGTAGAATGTACTACTGGCAAATTAGAGTAGTCTTCATTTTTATGCATTTAAGTTTCATGGAAAAGCATATTCTAAGAAAGTAAAAAAATATATTGATGTGTTACATAATGACTGTAGTATCCCAGGAGCCTGCTCCATAAATTATAACTAAATATATTAAGCAGAAATACTTGAATATCATAGAATTATGACTGAAGATGATGTGGTTCAAAGCATATCATTTTATGTAATTGCTTCTGTGGTCACTTTAATTTCAGAATAATTTGTCTGTAATGAAATAGATAACATATATCTCATATACTGTCTTCCCGAGGAGGTGGTTCATATTACTTGTTTAGACAGAGAAACTGCTTAAATTTAGTGAATTTGCATGCAATAAAATCATTATAAAAATTCATTTTCTAGAGAGGTACAGTGCAACGCTGTAGTTCAGGGATACCCAACCCCCAGAACACGGACTATGGGTCCATGGCAGGAGGTGAGTGGCAGGCAAATGGGCAAAGCTTCATCTGTATTTACAGCCACTCCCCATTGCTCACATTATCACCTGATCTCTGCCTCCTGTCAGATCAGTGGCAGCATTAGATTCTCACTCACAGAAGCACAAACCCTACTGTGACCTGTGCTTGCAAGAGATCTAGGTTGTGCATTCCTATGAGAATCGCATGCTGACTGTCACTCTCTCCCATCAACCCCAGATGGGACCATTTAGTTGCAGGAAAACAAGCTCAGGGCTCCCATCAATTCGACATCATCGTGAGTTGTAGAATTATTTCATTATATATTACAATGTAATAATAATAGAAATAAAGTGCACAATAAATGTAATGCACTGGAATCATCCCGAAACCCTCCCACTCCCTGGTCCGTGGAAAAATTGTCTTCTACGAAACCAGTCCCTGATGCCAAAATGCTTGGGAACCACTGCTCTAGATATTGAAATCTCTCAGAAATAATTTAAGGTATCTTAATATGGTAGGCTATGACTTAAATGACTGTTTATGCCTCTTAAATATCACCATTTTGTTTCATCCCCTTTCTTAAAAATGTAAAACTTAAAATTTATTATTATTATTATTATTATTATTTGAGATGGAGTCTCACTCTGCCTCACCCAGGCTGGAGTGCAGTGGTGCGATCTCAGCTCACTGTAGCCTCTGCCTCCCGGGTTCAAGCAATTCTCCTACCTCAGCCTCCCAAACAGCTGGGATTACAGGCACACGCCACCACACTTGGCTCATTTTGTATTTTTAGTAGAGATGGGGTTTTACCATGTTGGCCAGGCTGGTCTCAAACTCCTGACCTCGGCTAACTCACCTGTCTCAGCCTCCCAAAGTGCTGAGATTACAGGTGTAAGCCTCCGTGCGCAGCGTAAACGTTTTATTTGACCAGAAAAATTCAAGATTGGACTGATAATCTATGGTGCCCACACAGGATGTTAAGACAGCTTCAACTACAAAAAGGAAACTTAAAATCAATTACAATAGTGTTTGCACCAGTTGTCAGGGGACTGACAACGTCTCGGTCTCACATCTCCCCTTTTGTGTGCTGCTTGTGTCATCTCCTTTGCCAGTGGCAAGCCCTGGAGGGCACTGCAGGTGAACGACACTTCACTAAGCTCCCCAGGTACCTTTGTGTGGCTTCCACCAAGGCACAGCCAGTGATACTCACTTTTCAACTTGCCAGTTCTTTCCCAGAGTTTTGACTTCCTCTGAAGATGTGAGTTCTGTCTGCTTGCCAATCTCAGCCAGCCTATATCTTGGCATAGGGTTTCCTTCTTGCCCCTCTAGCCCATTGGTTTGATATTACCAGCCTCAGTCCACCTGTACTCCAAGAGAAGGCTTCCAGCTTACCAGGCCTGCCTGCCAGCTCAGGTCAGCTTAAGGGGAACCCAGGGAGGGATGCCTGGGGAAGCCTGGGGAAATCCAGTGAGATTTCTGCAATCCGTGGTCTTCAACTACACCTTCCCCAGTGAGGCATGAATCCCAGCACGGCGGGAAGTGCCTTCCAAGTTTGTTTCATACTTGGATATTCTTCTCAGTCCTAAGGCATTTTTATTAGTATTCTGTCCTATCTTTTCTCAGCATTTAATCCCCTGTATATAGTTAATAATTTTTATATTAAAACTTTCCTCTTTTAATTACTGTGTAGCTTCAATTCCTGACTACCCCGATTCATGCATTCCCTATAATGTAAAAATTTCTAGTATCTTTCTGGTTAAAATAATGGCTATGGTTATTACAAAGATAATTCGAAGAGAAAAATAATGCATCAGTCTACTGTTTGCATGATCTGTGATATATTATGTTCATATTAGGGATCCTGAATCATTTAAGAGCAAAAATAAATTAGACAATAGGATACATAATCACTTTTCGAAGGATTTAACTACAAAACACTATAAGTGATCACTGCAAATAACACTTCATGTCTTGGGGAAATTCACTTATGTAAAGCATCTCAATCATTCAGTGTCAGATCTATAACTATAAATTTTATCAAATGTCAATACTTCCATCTGTGTACTGGATTAAATTTTTTCTTGCCTACCCATTTCATTCATTCAGCATTTTTTATTCTTATCTCTTATTGTTATTCCTCTCTCTCTAGTAGATTATTTCCATTGACAAACTCACGTGCAGTAATATACCCTATCTTACCAAATATTTAAGTTAGTTGTAAAAGCTGTTCTTGGGCTCCATATGTTTCTCTGCTCCTCACTCAATTTCTTTGCTTTCCATTAAAAAAAAAAATCTGTAAAATAGTGTGTATACTCATGGCCTGAATCTCCACTTATCCCCACCTCTTCTCTCTTGTATTTACACCTGTGAGACTGTCATTTCTCACCTACCCCTCCCCAGGTTGTCAGCACTCTCCACATTGCCAGAGGTAAAGGACAATTCTCAGAGCTCTTCTTGGTAACCTTTTAAGTGTCCTTCACACAGTTCATACTCCCTCCTTTTTGAAACACTTTATTTTTGGCCTGTAGAATACAATATTCAAAATGTATAATTTTTCTCCTTCCCCACTCTCCACTCCTTCTCAGCCTACTAACAGAAATCTTCACCAACCATTACATGTTGGGATACCCAAGATTTAGGTGTGGGGCTTCTGTTCTCTTCTCCATTTACTCACAGGGTAAACCTACTTTGTTCTATGGAATCTAAGCATTTGTGTATTTATGTGTTTAGTCTTGAACTCTCCTAGGAACTTCAGTCTCATATTACTGTCTTGCTAAACATGTCTACTTGGAGGGCCCGCATGGAGGTCTAAAGGCATGTATTCATGCATCTGGAGGGGCCACATCTGATATCAACACAGTGGGAAAGAATAAACTAAGCCAGGAAGCATTTATAATCATTTGGATCGTCTTCTCTTTCATGAAGTGAAAGCTCCTTTCCAAAGCCATTCTGCATACGTCAAGCATCTGAAACTATA
Source organism: Pongo pygmaeus (assembly GCF_028885625.2). Classification (NCBI taxonomy): domain Eukaryota; kingdom Metazoa; phylum Chordata; class Mammalia; order Primates; family Hominidae; genus Pongo; species Pongo pygmaeus. The sequence continues at coordinate 5,486,746 of NC_072380.2, forward strand.
TGCCTTTATGGAATATCTAATAGTTTGACTATCATTTCATTGGACTTTATGAATTACATAAAACCCTATTGTGGATAATGTAATAATCTTAGCCTCTCTGAATTGAAATGTTGATTGATCAATTGTCTGTGGGAAACTTTGGGTATTAGAAGAAAGCTTATGGGGTTGGAGAGTGTGGCTGCTTGGTGACTCAGGAACAACAGAGTAAACCCCTGTTTACTCCTGTCTGTGATATTTACCTCTCAGCTTCTGAATTCCTGAAAGAGAAAGAGAGAAAGGACCAAGAGGAAAAAGAGAGATTAAGTCTAATTTAAAGTCTGCCCTTGCGAACTTTGCTATTCCTATTTGTTGTCCCTACCCACCTCCTGTTACACTGTCCATCAGGTAAGGGGAACAGAGTAGAATAGCACCCTGGGCGCACGGTGGGAGGCTAAGCAACAATGTCTGGTCATAAGCACTGAAACATTAAGTTCTGGCATTTCATAAAAGATGACAAAATCCAGGCTGCAAAATATTTAAGAAACTGTAATGAACACAGTTTTGGAAATGTCTTGTTAAAAAAATCCCGTAACATTCTCATTCTCACTCTTGCTTATTACATATTGAAAAATCAAGGGGTTATTTAGCACATATTCATTCATTTAACCTTCCTTCATTCACCAGCAGTTTTTTGAGCACCTACTATGTGTAGGGCAATATGCACGCAACCATGTTAAAGGATGTTTTTACAAAAAAAAATTTTAGAAAGCATATATATATATATATATATATGTATGTATGTATGTAGAGAGAGAGCAAGAGAGACGGAGTCTCACTCTGTCACCAAGGCTGGAGTGCAATGGCAGCATCTTGGGTCACTGCAACCTCTACCTCCTGGGTTCAAGCCATTCTCCTGCCTCAGCCTCCTGAGTAGCTCAGATTACAGGCACCTGCTACCACACCCAGTTAATTTTTTAAAAATTTTTAGTAGAGATGGGGTTTGGCCATGTTGGCTAGGCTAGTCTTGAACTCCTGACCTCAGGTGGTCCACCCACCTCGGTCTCCCAAAGTGCTGGGATTACAGGCATGAGCCAGCGTGCCCGGCGAAAGCATATATTATAAATACATAGGAAAATTTCAATTCCCACCTATATAATTCTTGGACTTTGTAAGTGATTTGGATGAATAAAGAAATAAGATATAGACCCTTTTCACAAGATGGTACTGAAGGCAAAAAGAGATGTTCCTGCCACTCCTAATGATTTGAAGACCAAGAAGGTAGTGCTGAAATGTGTCCACAGTCATACGCACACACAAAAGAAAATGCACACATAACGCATATTCCTGTGGTCCAAGACAGCATGATTCCAGAGGCAGCCCAAATGTCCTTGGAAGAGGACCCCCAGGAGAAACAAGCTTGACCACCATGCCATCCTCAAGTTCCCACTGACCACTGAGTCTGTCATGAAGAAGAGAGAAGATTATAACACACTTGCGCAATTGCTTTCACTGTGGATGGTCAAGCCGACAAGCACCAGATCAAACCGGCTGTGAAGAAGCTGTATGACATGGACGTGGCCAAGGTCAACACCCTGATCAGGTGTGATGGAGAGAAGAAGGCATACGTTGAACTGGCTCCTGATTATGATGCATTAGATGTTGCCAGCAAAATTGGGATTATCTAAACTGAGTCTGGTTGGCTAATTCTAAATATTTATAGATAAAATCTAGATCTATACATATCTATATATATTATATATATATACACATACATATAAAAGCTTTTCACCAGAAATAAAAAAGAAATAAGATATAGAAATACTATATATTTTCTGATACTAATTTTTCAATATGATCAATATACTAAATATAAAGGGTGAGATTTTTGAATAAATATGAAAGCATTCAATATTCTCATTAACTGTAAAACAAAACGTTTATTTTTCCTATTAGTGTTATTCATATGGATAATAAAATGTGAAGTTTAGCTTTGCATTCTTCATCTGGTAATCATCCCAATGTAAAGAAAGGGTGTAAGGTTGCTAGTAACTCAGGTTCATGGCTGACATGCAACACAACTTCTTCGTTATGGTTCACATTCATACTTAGCAAATGTGGCAAAATGTAAATGTACATACTAGAGCCAACCATTAAATTCTACAATGTGATTTTGGCAAAGATCAACAAGAATGGAGACGAAACCTGCTCTTCCCCCCTCACACCCACAGCCACTGCCACCACAGGAGTGCACTGCAAACCAATGCAGTCAGTTACATCCTGGTTAAAAACTATTGAGAGAAAAACAAGCAGATAAGCACATGTTCTTCACTTTAAATTGCGATGCACTGTTCACACCTCATGTGGATTGCACATAGCCCTAATCAAGCTGTTCCTGACACCTACTTTACTTCAAGTGCCCTCTGATGCTTCATGTCAAAGCTGGCTTCATTTACCTAATTAACAACTGTATAAAATCATTGAATACTTATGTCAAACCAAACTATCCAAAATTGCCCTTAAATCTTATGATTAAATTCTGGAGCCCACCTTCAGCTGTTTCCACCATGCCTTATCATGCTAAGTATATGTGCTAACAAAACCTACCCAGAGGGAGGTCGAAGTGGGCAGATCACTTGAGGTCAGGAGTTCGAGACAGCCTAGTCAACCTAGTGAAACCCCATCTCTAGTAAAAATACAAAAATTAGCTGGGGGTGGTGGCATGCACCTGTAGTCCCAGCTACTCAGGAGGCTGAGGTAGGAGAATCACTTGAACCTGGGAGGTGAAGGATGCAGTGAGTGGAGATTGTGCCACTGCACTCCAGCCTGGGCACAGAGTGAGACTGTAGCTCAAAAAACAAAACAACACAACACAACATAAAAAAGCAAAACAAACCAAAAACCTACCCAGAGATGCCCTTAGTGCCCTGACATCACTTGTCCCCTGCACTCCATTCAGATTTGAATAGATGCGCTTCACTTCTCAGATCTAGTGAACTCTGCTGAGGTCCCCAGAGACTTGGGACACCATTGTATTAAGGAGAAAAATTTAGAAAGCAATAAAGGAGCTAACTCTACATTTTTATTTTTAATTAATTACTATAGACCCAAAGAGACGTCCAATTGTTGCAGTTGAAGAGAACTTTCTGAATCAAAAGTAAACCCAAGTTCAATTATTCAGCTGGTCCATGGCTCTTGAATTTGTTAAGTGCTAAAAGCATACTTCTTTATGATGACTGACTCAAATAGTTCTTTCTCATACATAAAACAAATTTAATGCATTTATTCCATTTCTTTCTTTATTTTTTTCATATTTCTTTTCCACTTACCTACACGATAGGACATTTTGAGCCAGTTGTTGAAGTCTAATGGATTGACTGAGATTGTTCCATCTTACTCTTTTTAGAGGCAAACAAAGAGGATCAATCAAACTTCTAATCTTGAATTCCACCTTTGCATAAAGAACTCCCTAGAGTTGATACTCTGGGGAGTATCATCCACTTTCAATAGCAGGAGGTATGAACTTATTCTCACAATAATCAGATGACAAGTAAGTTATACTGCCTGCATTTCCAGAGCACACCAGGATGGTTTTTAAATGCCCATCTTTGAACTCCATTGATTAGCAAATAAAAATTAAGGTTCAGGAATATCAATGGAATCCTTAGTATGAAAACCTACATGAGACCGGCATGTACATGGATGGGAGCTATGAACTTACTAAAAAGAATGAGGAAAATCTCTCTGGTGCATTGTGACAGGTGCAACTTCATTTCCCTTCTTTCTGAATTCTTGTTTGTCTTTCATGTCATGGGAAAAAATATGGATTTGGGACTGGAAAACAGGTTTAAATCTGTTTGACTTCAGATGATTAACCTTAGACCTCAGATACTCAATTTCTGAAAAACACATGATTAATAAACACTTTACAAGGGTTGTTGATGTAATAGTGAGGATCTTATAAAATCACCTTGACATTAATAAAGTCTAATGCAGATGTGTTTGTGTTCGTGTGTGTGTGTGTGTGTGTGTGTGTGTGTGTGTGTGTGTGTATTACGAAGAACATTTTTGAAAGAGATATTTCATACTTTGCTCACTGTGGCCCTACAGACCACCAAATGTGATGATGGATGTGGACCACCAAGGCTCCCTGTTTCCTGTTTCCAGCTCCTAATCATTTGTCAGCTGTGTCCCCTCTTGAACCCTCGTGAAAAGGCAGAACACGACTGGGAGCAGTGGCTCACGCCTGTAATCCCAGCACTTTGGGAGGCCGAGGCAGGCAGATCATGAGGCCAGGAATTTGAGATCAGCCTGGCCAGCATGGTGAAACCCCGTCTCTACTAAAAATACAACGAAATTAGCTGGGCATGTTGGCAAGTGCCTGTAATCCTAGCTACTTAGGAGGCTGAGGCAGGAGAATTGCTTGAATTTGGGAGGCAGATGTTGCAGTGAGCTGAGATTGTGCCACTGCACTCTAGCCTGGATGACAGAGTGAGACTCCGTCTCAGAAAAAATTAAAAAAAAAGAAAGAAAAAGGCAGAATACAATAATGATGAAGAAGCTAGACACAATATCTTTATTTTGCAGCTGAGTTTAGAGAGAATTAATCATAGTTTTTTGAGACAAGTTAACTAGTATGTGCATAGTACATAGAAAAGTATCTAGCACATAAACACTCAGTACGTGCTAGCTCTTGTATCTTTATTGTCAGAAACTCAGTTCACCATCTAATCACTTAGCACTATTACGGATCATTGTGATAATCTCCTAGCTGGAGTCAGTACCGTCAGTCTTGGCTTTCAAGACTTCTTAGTGAAATTAACAGTCTTGAATTTATTTTATGCTTTGCTAGACTTAGTCCTTTTCACTGCAGCATGATAAGTATTAGGGTGGTAGTTACGCTTACTCATTCTCTTAGGGTTGTACTCTACTTAAATAAATGCATACGTTGGGTATATAGCTCTTCTTTCTAGAAATAATAGCCATTGCTGTCTTCGTTCATTTTTCTGTCTGAATTCTTTAGTGCTCAGTGTAACAAAACTATGACACTTAGCTGAACTAATACCTGTTAAGTTCTCTTTTTATCATTAACATCAAATAGCATTACTACAAGTGTAAGAATGAAAGATGGTCAAGCTAATGTATCTTATAGAGTGAAAGCTAGGTTTATACTTCATTTTTATCTAACCTTGGTATTTAGGCTAATGTTTTCCACTTCATTTTCTGTCTCTTGCATATATAAAAATTAAATTTTGATTACACTTGGTTCTACAAATAGCACCTTGAAGACATTACCTGAGGAACTTTGGAATCAGTGAATATTAAATAGAAGCTCAGAAATCTAGAGTGAGAAGCATCCTCAGAAACCATTTCATTCAATTCCCTTTTTTTTACACAGGGGATAATCAAGTCCCAGAATGATAACCTCATAGAGCTCTTTTCGAGGCTTCCAAAGAACGCAGCTCCCTGATGACTCCTCAGTGGCCCTTCTACCATCCCTTCCACTTCCTGTTTTTACCTGTGGAAGGCATTTGTCAGGAACTCGAGCTCAGTCATTCAAAAGATTGCTGAACATCACTGTACACAATGTATTATCAGGGCCTTTCGTAGAAACACAATAGTAGCTCTCTTTAATGCATTTGTTATTTTATTTATATTTTATAAGCATGAAATCTGTTAACTCATAATGTGGTTGTATGCCAGTTTTTTAAAAATCTGTATGTAAAATGTATATGTACACAGCACTACATGTTTTCTTTTAAAATTAAGAAATATGACATACTAGACTCATAGAATATTAAAATTAGAAATGGTATTACAGATCATCAGCTCAACCTTCGCCTTTACCTCAGTAGCCTCGTTTATAAAATAAGGACAATGTGATTTGTTACAGATCTTAGAGTAGAAACCAAAAAGGATGGGTGGGGACAAAAAAATTGCTGAGGACAAACGAACACAACAAAGGGAGTGGCAATACTACATTGGTTAAAAGATACTCTAAATCCCCTGCAGAACTACAAGAAAAACAAAAGGTTTAAATGCACATACTCATAAAGCAATCCTAAATCCTCGTAGCCATGAAGTATATATCACATTTTCAGTCCAATTACAGTCCTGCAAATGCCATTTTTAAAATAGCCCTAAACAATAAAATAATATTAAGATTTTTCTCCCAACATTTGACATAAAAATACATAAAAAGAAAAAAACGTCCTATTTCTCTTCATTCCTTTTCTGCTACACAGTGTAGTATCACTAAGAACCCACAGTAATATTCATTCATTATTATTAGTGCATTTTTATTCAGAATAACCAGTCACCAGTGCATTGGAGCTACAACAGGAAATAATTGTGAATCCTTGTTTTAGAAAGTTATGCATCTGTCAACATTAATCTCTGCTGAGATTTGGATTTTAAATAAAGCTTTTATGAAGTCTGAAGTTAAATATAAAAAAGGAGGTTCTAAATTCATTCTTATTTAAAGATTCACTAAAGGCAAAGGCATGTGTTTTTCCAGATGGTAAAATTCCAAACACCACTCTGTGCTCTTCCTCACTATCTTCTCAAATTTTTTTTTCAAAATGTTTTGAAAAAGTCACAGTGACTCTTCAAACAGCAGAAATTCAGCCCCACGAGTTGTTTCTGGTGCTTCCCTGATGAAATTCCAGTTGGTTCTAGTGGTTTGAGACTGAGTTTTTAAAGCATTTGTTAAAATTCACTCTGAAATCAAATGTATTCCTCCTCCTGGGGTTTTGTCTTACCTGCCTGGAGCACTGAAGTAGATGAGTGTTGCCTGCTCCTGTGAAGTGATGATATTACGACATTCAGCCATCACCTGCGCACTCACGGAGTTAGACTATCTGCAAATAATTAGCTAAAGAAAATGGGGTACAGATATACCATGGAATACAACTCAGCCATAAAAATGAAATCATGTCTCTTGCAGCAACCAGGATGCAACTGGAGGCCATTATCTTCAGTGAGATAACTCAGAAACAGAAATTCAAATACTACATGTTCTCACTTATACGTGGAAGCTAAATCATGTGTCCACATGTACACACCATGGAAAAAATGGACATTGGAGACTTGGAAAGGTGGGAGGGTAGGAGAAGGGTGAGGAATGAGAAGTTAACTATTGGGTACAATGTACACGATGTCAGTGATGGTCAAACTAAAACCCCAGACTTCACCACTGCACAATATATCCATGTAGCAAAACTGCACTTGTACCCACTAAATCTATAAAAATTGAAATTAAAATAAATTTTAAAATTATCTGCCAAGGGAGAGCAACTGGCAACAATTTAGTAAAAATGTAGCATTCTCTTCCTTCTGGTTAAAAAAAAAAAGTGTAATAGAATGTGATGAATAGATCAGAATTGCTATTTCATGCAAAGGAAAACTAACCCTTCCGCTAAGATTTCTTGCATTTACTTATCTCAGGTTGAATCTTCTAACATCTTGTTTTTAAGGATTTCATCAGCATGTACTACAAAGCATGACATTATTTGGGGGACAGAAAACTGAGGACCAGACAGCAAACCCAGTGGAGATAGGTGAGTGGGATAAAAATTTCAAAGTATGCCAGCTGCATCTTACATCCTTTGAAGAGAAGTTGAGAAGACCAGGAAAACTAGTGCTTTGCCATTAATTATTGACAAGACATCTTAAGAGGGTTGCCTCCATAAGATCTATTGATTCCTCATTTGGAACAGACATATTTTATTTCTTGTGCCTCACCAGCTATTCTAGTATTAAGGTTGCTCTCTGATTTGCTTTGGCTCTGACAATGGTTGACCATTGAAACAAAGATTCAGAATTGTGGCCGCTATCCAAAGGATTCAGTGACTTTAGAAAACACTGCTCTGTGTAAATTTACCAAAAAAAAAAAGTGTTTTCAAGAGAGATGTAAAGTTGGGATTAATTTTTTTCTGCAAATGGCATATAAAATGGTACATAAAATGAAAGATAAATGATTTAAATTTATATTTTCATATCTCAGAGTTAAACATGTCAGTGCCTCTCACCATCCAGTAAAATGCATGTGTAATTCTTATTAGGGTGGACATGGACTGAGCACAAATATTGACAAGCTACTGCAAAACTGTGCAAGGAATAGCTTCTCTTAAATTTACAGAAACTAAACAGAAAGAAGTAAATCAGTGGCTTTAACTCATGAAAGAAAAACCATGCTCAGCACACACAATATTAAAAACCGTTCGTCTGCCTGCTTCCATGGTACATGCTCATCCTCCGGAGATCCAGGTTCTTTGCTGGACAGAGGGCTCATTGAGCATCCCGTCTTTGCACATGTGCTAGTGTTTGAACTGTGTGGACCATTCCCATAGCTGTTTCTCCCATAAGTGTAAATGCACTGCAGTGGTGGAAGTCTCAAAATACAACAACAGATGAGGAAGGCAAGACAAAGGACTATACGAAAGCAGAAATTCTCATGGCAAACCGGCAAAGCCATCCTGCAGGCAATGTTTTCACCCCTGCTGGGAGAAGAGATTCGTCCTTGGATGGAAGCACAGCAAGTCACCCACAGCTTGTAGATCTAAGGAATCTTAAACTGTAGCACAGACTGTCACTGAAACCAGAAACAACTGTTGCCTTGTGACTGGGAAGAAAATATCAGTCTTGGAAATCATTAAAGAAATAATAAACGTCCGATGGGGGGAGGGATAAATAAGTGAATAAATCAGATAACAGAATAATATAGAATTTAAAACAAAGTAGTGACAACTCTAAAACATGAAGTCAAAAGCCAGAGCGCTACTTAAAAGTGACACAAAATCAGATGAATTCAGCATCTTCTCTAGTAATCAATATAAATAACAAAATCAAATAATAGTTCTTGCAGAATTTCTTAGATATAATGGAAAACTAAAATAGTTTCTAATAATCTGTGTGTGTGTTTAAGAGTTTGTCTTGCTTTAAGACGATGTAAATATATTGTTAGATAAATAAGTACTCAGAAAACATACTCATGTTTTTCATGTAAAAATAGTACTTGAAGAGATCTTCCATTTCATAAACATAAAAACAAAAGATCACAATGTTAAAGTTCTTTATGAAATGATTGGCAGTAATATTGAAATCAGGAAAGCATAAGACATCAGAAACATTTTTGAAAATGTTCTTTGAATACTTAATGTATAAGGCTTTTGTTTCCTAATAGGTGATCATTTAGCATGGGGAGATGACTGGCTTCCTTAGTCCTACTGTTGGCAGCTACGGAGCTGAGTATAAGGGTGACGACTCCGTAGGACTAACACAGAAAGCTGGGTAGGGCGCTGAGCAGAAAAGTCCCTTGGTTTCCAGGAAATGAAACCATAGATAAATTGGCAATGATAGTTAAAGATTTTAAAAATATCATCTAGAAAATTGACAAATCAAACTGACCAAATATGTATATACACATATGCATACAAATATTTGAGCAATGAAATTAAAAGCATATATTTTATACATATATAATATATGATACGTGTGCATGTATTTATACGTGTAGATATGTAAATAGATATACATATATGCATATGGGTCTACACAGGCAAATAATTTTTTTTTTTTTTTTGGAGACTGAGTCAGGCTCTGTCGCCCAGGCTGGAGTGCAATGGCGCAATCTCAGCCAGTTTCAAGCAATTTTCCTGCCTCAGCCCCCTGAGTAGCTGGGATTACAGTTGCCCACCACTGCGCCAGGCTAACTTTTGCATTTTTAGTAGAGATGGGGTTTCGCCATGTTGGTCAAGCTGCACTTGAACTCCTGACCTCAGGTGATCCGCCCGCCTCGGCCTCCCAAAGTGTTGGGATTACAAGCGTGAGCCACCGTGTCTGGTCAAATAATTTAAAATCCAACAGATAATACTATTATTTTTGACTGTATGAGAAACATTGACAAATATAATGCTGTGTTGAGCAGCAAAGAATGTTTCTAATTCTAAAGAATTGCCATTATATAGAACATGATCTCTCACTTTTAATGTCACTAGCAAGAGAGATTTTTTAAAAAGTCGTATGTTTAGAAACCAACTTAGACGCTACTGTATAACCCTAGGATTCAAGAAAAAATATGTAAAAAATTATAAAATATCTAAAACTAGGATACAGTAAAAGTGCACAAAAATGTGATAATAAAGCAGCTTTTAAGAGGAAATCTATAACTTGAAATAAATTTGTCACAAAAATTGAATGAAAAAATAAAAGAATGGGCAAATTATTCACCGAAAAAACTAAAATAGGAATTATATAATCAACCAAAAGAATGAAGCAAAGTTATAATAAAAATTAAAGAAGAAAACTGTGAAATAAAGAACATAATTATGAACAAAAGTGGTAACACAGTAGACAAAGTTAAAAATAAGGATTTTAAACAGTAGATTAATAGGAGAAAAAAAATCTGGAAAGACTATTCAAGAAAAAAACAATATACAAAACAAAATATAAAACTTTAAAAATTTAGGAATGCCAAAGAAAATAGACATGCTCAAAGTAATAAAAATAAATATCTATCAATGTATTTGAATGTATATTAATAGAAAAATACAAAGCAATTAAAATGCTAAAAATCTTCATTTTATACAAATACACTGTCTTGTTGAGGGTTACTGCTTTCAAATTTACAAAGAACATTTCAACCCTGTATTACCAAAAAAAAAAACTAACAATTTGTTGTGTAGTTTATGCTGTTTCTTTACACCGTAGGTAGCATCAAATTGATGTTTAAAAGAAAATAAGAAGAAAATCATAGGCTCACCTTACTTTTAAATTTTAAATAGCTGATATTATATTTGGACTATTTTTATTTGACTCTGGATGATGAAATAGTCAAGTATTTTTAAAAATGCAAGAATGGTATAATATCAGCAAATCTGTTGATGAAATTCAAAATACTAATGAATTTATAAATCGCGAGATTATCTCAATTGATACAGTAAAAGCATGTGTTTAAATTCAATATTTTGTTATTAAACACAGAAAATATGGATTACTTGACAGAGGCTGTATATAAAAATTTTTTTTAAACTTACATAAACAGTTTAGAATAACTCATATCTTTTATAAACAAAATTGAAGGGTGCTTACAATCAATGTTACTTTTCAATATAGAATTGAAGGCCCTGGACATATGATAAAATGAAAGCAAGAGGCATGAAAGGAAGAAAAATAATTTGATTTGCAAATGATATGATCAGCTACAGTGAAAATTTAGCAGAATCAAGAAGCAGTCTCCATAAATCAGTAAGGAAATTTATCAAATCTGATGAATATATGATCAGCTTACAAAACTTAATAGTGATTATTTATACCGGAAAATATATTGCAAGGCAAAATATTACACATATGTATAAATAATATATCTAGAAGCTAACTGGCCTAGAAAAATATAAGACTTTTACATTGAAAATTAAAATTAAAGTATAAAGAAAATATTTAAATGGAGAGATGTACAAATTTTATGGATAGAAAAACTTAATAAAAGAAAGATGTCTATCTCAAACCTCTTCACACTATCTATCATTACAATGTAATTTGGATCAAAATTTCCACTAGAATTTTTGAAGATTTAATCATTTTTTTTAAATGTTGAAAGTCCACAAATAGCTATTGTGATTTTGACAAACAAGAGTGATGAGAATAAGTTGTTCTGCCAGAGGAAGCCATATTACAAGTGTGTGGCAGTAAGAAATATTGTTGTAATGACCCTAAGAAAAACTAGTGGTCAAATGGAATAGAACAGACAGACAGTGCAATATGAGATCCATGTGTGCACAAACCTTGACATAAGACTTACCTGTGTCTATATATAAACACATGTACACACATACATGTATACACATACATATACACATATACATGTATACACATCTATGTAAACTAAAATCTGAAAAGCTACATTAATCACGTTGGGATAAAAGCTCTAAGTTGCAAATAAAAGTACATACCTACCTTACATGATATTCAAAAGTAAGATCCTCATAAATTAAATGTCCTCATATAATCTACTTTTCTCATGTAAAAGCAAAAATACAAATAGAGTTGGAAAAATATCAGAGAATATCTTTATTTTATTTTGCTGGTATAGAACCTGTTAAATGAGATCCCAGACATACAGTTCATAAGGCAAGACACTGACTACATAAAATTTAAACTATCTGTGGAACAAAGAAGTAGGAATTGACAGAAAATTTCCGGAAATGTTTAGTTATATCAGAAAAGCATATAAGTTAATAGTATAAACATCTTTAAACTAAGTGGAAGTAATCTGGAAATAGTAGAAAAATGAACAAAGAATACAAATAGACTATTCATATTCAGGGAAACTGTAATGACTAATTTCTTAAAATGATGGTCATTCTCTCTATTACTGAGCTAATTGAAAATTAAAACAATATTTTTGTCCCTCAGATTGTAAAAAGTTACAAAGTTAGGTATTAGTGGATCTTAAAGAATATACACACCAAAGACTCATAATGACTCAGAAACCTCACGTGTAGATGAAATCCTTGGGAAACACCCTTGCCTCCATCTATAAGGAGCTGTTTACATGAACAGCCACTGACCTATTGTTCTTCATAAATGTGTGTCCATACCCTCAACCACCTCCTTTATCTGACTGTCATCTAACAAGCCAAGATTTCTTCTTTTCTAAATCAACCCACAGCCAGGTCCCAAACAACTAGAGACCGACCCTATCTTAAAGGTATTTCCCTGTCCTGATCTGGCTTCCCAGGGGGAAAACACAACACAGGCTCTGGCCCAGGCTGTCCCCTCACTCCCGTCCCCTCACTGAGCCTGGCGCTTCCCCAGCAGGCCCTGTGTGGTGTAGTGTGTCCCTCTTGGGAAATAAGTACCGAGTAATAAATTCTTGGTCACTGGCTTTAGCCTCTTGGTGTTATCACTCCAGAGATTAAATCCCAGGGGTACATGTTGATACATAGTGGCCTCCAAACACCATGCATTTCTGCTTGGTCACTTACCACATTTTCATTTTTACATATCGTGCATGACGATGTGTTTAATAGCAGCATGCCCTACTAAAATGTCTGTTGAATTTCATTTTTGTTCCTCACATTATTCCAAATGCTTAACATAGTGTCTGTGCCGTGTGGAATATGGACACCAATTTTAAAATAAACACATGAATAAATGTATATAAAATAGCAATAAGGACACTTTACATCAAAACTTTTGAGATCTGGGAAATAGTTTAATCAGACACTAGCATTTATTCTTAGCTGCTTTCTTAATTAAATAAAAATGAGTACAAATTAATTTACTAAAGAGTCCACAAAGTAAAAAGAGAGATTAAAAAAAGAAAAAAAAAAAAAGCCAAGGTAAGCTGATAACATTTTTAAAAAGTTTAGACAATAAAATAATGTATGTAACTTAAAATTTATTATTATGATAATTTATTCTTAAAATGGAAAATCAGTAAAATACTCAGACCTGTAGCATAATGTCTCTATATTCTAAATTCTAAAATGCATATCTATCTTTTCACTAAAGAATTCACTTTTAGAATTCTGGGTGTGCCATGCAATAGATATGTATATTTAATTGACAGAGTTTCATTTTTTCCCTTTCCAATTTACTAGTCAAATGATAGTGTTCCTTAAAATTGATGGTGTCTTTAAAAGGATACACTAATGTAATTAAGGGAAAAAATACACAAGCAAAGTTAAATATAAGAAAAATCAGAAGCCATGGAGTTTCGGTTAGTAGATTAATTTCAAGAAAGAAGTTTACTCAGGCTACATATGTAAATATGATTTCATAAAAGGAAACTGATGGAATATTACAATAAAAAACAAGAGAAATATATGCTCAGAGAAAGGCTATCCTTGGTCAAAAGCACGTTGAGGCTCAGCAACTCCAAGTGCTTGCATTTTTCATTTGAGTGCTTCTTCATTGTGTCACTCAGCTATTCTTCACATATCTTCTTTCTACATCTATTTATATCCACTTTACTGAGAGTTTAAATTTGAGCATTTAAAAAATTAATTTTGCATAATGTAACAGTATTAAAATAATAACAGGGTCTAAAAGGAGGAAAACGTGGCTTGGATTTATATATTATTGAAGACAAAATGCTTTACTCAATGCATATTTCAGAATCCCTTATAATACTAGTATATACTTATAAGGAATTTTAAGGAACACTATCATTTGACTAGTATTATAAGTATATACTAATTAAAGAAATATCATGAATATTCTTCCTAAGGGTATAGGTCCACATTCTGTATGCATTCTAGCCTATTTATCAGTTTCACAAAGGAAAAACTCTGGGGCAAGATGAATGTATTATTTGGAGGAATAAGAGAAAATAGAATTTAACTCATCAGCAATGCTCTTTCAGTTATCAATGATGTAAATTAATAATTTCCCATAATTATCTGGAAAGAATTTTCATTTGCAAACAATTATAGGAACTTAAATTTGCACAGTGTCATTGGAGTTCCATATACTGTTTGACAAACACAGGTTTGCAGTAGGTGATTACAGGTCATGATTGTTTATGGATCAATTGACTCAACACAATGAAAATATTTCCTATTCTTAGAGATATTGCATTAATCAATATCTGCCTCACAACAATTTCTGGCCTCTTCCTTGGGCCTGTGGGTGAATTCTGGCATTATCTCATCATGCCAGTGGAAATGAATAGTTGTGTTTTAACTCAGTAGCATCATCTTCTCATAGATAGAAATTATGACTCAAAAGCATACGAAAGGCAAACTTGAAGATTGAAATGCAACACAGAAAATGTTTTCTAATGCTTGGGTTCAAATGTAGGATATATGTAAGTGAAGCCCACATGAAGTGTACACAGACACACAAGCACAGACATGCCCACATACACAGACATGCACACATACATAGGCACACATGCACGAGCACACAACAAAGGAAAATCCCAGATGAAATAAAGGCGGTAATGAAATTGAGAGAAAGAGAGAGTTCTCCTCGCCCACCTGCGATAAAAGTATTAAATCGATTAAAGACTGTGACCTTTGCCTGGGGAGAAGATACTCAAATTCCAGGTATGATAGCTCACACCACTCCAGTCTATGTTCCGAACCAGGCTGGTGCAGAGAGAGTCTGGCCTGAGCTCATTATGAATAATTCATATCTCATCCATCTTTGAAGAGGTGTTAAATTGCCCTTTTGGCATGTCTGTGGTTTCTGAGGAATGTGTTCACACCTCATTATCACTCGGTGATGGACTCCTGAGAGAGTATGTAATTGTCTTGGAACCAAGGTCTTTGTCAGTATGGTAATGCATGATTTCAGGACAATATGGCTTCCCTTGTGACCACAAAGGTAAAACTCCAGTGGAACAGAGGACAATGATTGCGTTTTTCCCTTTAACTTTTACAGCAATTTTACTTTCCTCTAATATTTGCTTCAGTTATAATTCACTTATTCCACCTTCCAGTATCTTCAAAACTAAACTCTTTGAAAAAGAGATATAAGGAAAACCATAGTTTGTTTTTATAATGCAATAAAAAAAATTATAGGATTTATCTTGCCAAAATCACATACTTTTCCACTACCATCCATTTATGAAACAATCATTTGAGCTCTTTATTATTTTAAGCAATTTCCGCATACAATTATGTTATTATAATGAAATTCTAGAAACCTGAAGAGGTAAAAATTATCTATCCCTTTACAGACTAGAAATTGATTTTCTTAATATGAAATAGCCAGTACACGGTGGATTGACATCTCTCTTCCATTTTGCTGTAAATCTTGTGGAATACTGCCTCCAGCAATCTTAAAGTCTCCAAATCAGTGTGCGTGTGCTTCCTTTCAGTTTGAGAAGTTGCCACAGTAATTTTTTTTTCCCATTAAGGACCCTAGTCTATAAGCAAACTTCAGGAGACAAGTTCAAGAGGAATTCATGAAAGCATGTTCTGCTGAGTTTATGAGTTTCTAAAGACAGATCTACCTACTGTGCAAATAGACTGTGTGTGTGGATGTGTGTGTGTGTGTGCATGTATGTGAGTGTGTGCCTATGTACAGCAGATGGAGGGATGAGGCCTGCAGCAGATTGGATAAAGGTAGACTACTTTGGAAGATACTGTGCGCTCCAAATTGGAAACAACCTGGTTAAGTGGTATTGTGGTAAAAATCTGGCTAAGTGGTATTGTGGTAGAAAAGGAGAAAAAGGAATGGCATTGAGAAATGTCTAGAAATGTTCAGATAAATGAAATTATCAAATTTTAATTAACATAGGGACCTAAAATAAACACCTTTGGGAATAGCTGATTCCTAGAATGCCTGTAATTCATTTAATAGGAAGAGAGTATACTGGCCACAAGCAGGGGGGGTACTGTAGGCATAAGTCAAAGGTTTATGGAAGAAACAGTGAATGTTGGTTAATCCAGTGGGTTTCTTAATTAGCAAAGCTTCTACTGTGAAGAGTTAGAAGGCTATGACTACTCACAAAAGTCTGTAACAAGAAGACTTGTAGCTTCATATTTCTGTTTTACAATGATAAATATGGTAGCAGTATAAAAGCTTAATTTCTTTAAGGGGTAACGAGAAAATGTAAGAGAGAGCTTCAATCATAAAGAATTGCAGAGAGCTCTGGCTTTTGCTGGAAAGATAAGGACAAAATCTGATCCTTTCAATCCCTACTCTGTCACTCCTACTATAGCTTTGTTTATTTATTTTATTTTACCTTAGCTTTGTTTTATTTTATTTTACTATAGCTTTGTTTATTTATTTTATTTTACCTTTTAACCTCAGTGAGATCTTCAAATATAGATTGATCTATCTTTTTCTCTGTACATCAGTTCCTTATTTCCTGAACCTCTTTTGGGGGATGTTTTTGGATGTTCACTACAAGAAATAGAATTAGTCAACACCTTCTATGGTTGTCCAATGAACAATTGGATTTATGACAATTATGTTTTGGCAATTATATAATTATATAATTAAAAAGATTAGATAACTAGAACGTTGTTCCTGGGACAGATGAAGGACGTAGTTTATTTAAGCAATTGTATATGTTTCACAGCCATGATAAGCTCACAAACACAGCACATTTGTATTAAAAGTATCACAGTCTCAATACAGAAAGAGTAGAAATTTATTTGAATCTGAAAACTTAAATAGCATACTACATTCCACTTTACATTTTAAACTTCTGTAGACAGAAAAAAATTACTAGTTGAAACACTGGTTTTCTGAGTAAGTCACTTATAAATAGGTGTCTATTTCTCAGGTAAAGAACCAGATACTTTGATAAATTATTTGCCTATGGACAACCAAAAGTTAATGGCTGGCAGATTAAAGCTATGAGATTTTAGTCTCAAGACCTGAGTTTGAACCTCTGGAACATTCTTACTCTTTCAAGGATAAACATGAGTCATTAAAAGCAAAATTTTTGGAGATATCAACACCTAAAGAAAATGCAGGCAAGAAAGCATGTCAAGTCAATATGGAAATTTAAAAACTAAACACAGAAATATAGCTTGAAATAGAGTTTATGTTTTTGAAGACTGCTATACTCAGCCTTGCAACTTTATTAATTACAAAATATGAATGACATTTAAATGACTTTAAATAAATTTGTAGGGAAATTAAGATAACATTGGTAAAGTACACACCTGAGTGTGTTGTGTGTGTAGATGTACACACTCATAATTATGCCAATAAGGCAGGATGTAATAATTCATAAACGATGCATGCAGTATGTAATAGAGCATATCATAACAACTCTCAATACCTGTTGGGATATAAATTTGCCTATGTATAGTTTTGCTAGGTCATTCTTACCTTAGAATGTGATTGGGAAATTCTTGTGATTTTCTTCTTAACTAACTCATGTCTCTCTCTCTGTCTCTCTCTCTCTTTATTTTTCCCATTGCGCCAAAATCAGTCAAGAACTTCATGTGGATTATCTCAGTTTCTCCTCATGGCACTTAGCAAACTCAATGCCAGATGACGAATACACAATCATAGACCATGAATTTTATTATTGACAGGGAAAAGTAAACATTCTGGCTACCACTTTTGCTCAGAGAGATAAATACTGCTGAAAATGTTATTTTATTCAAGTTAAAATAAATGAATATACATATACGCAAATCTATCTTTAACATTTCTACTAGGCTTCTGCTGCAAGGTGAATTTCCCAAAAAGCATACTTTGAGATGAAGGTGAATGTGAAGGTTTAGTAGAGTTTTCTTATGAAATGGAAGGGAAGGAAAAGAAGCAGATTTGGGACAAGAGAATTGCTGAACGGAGATGCAATCTTAGTGCAGGCCTCAGCCAACTGTAGGGGTGTTCTGCACCTGGGATGATCTTTTAGAAGTGTCACGGGTTGGGACTAGGGCACTGAGCCTATTTAACACCCCCTTCCATCAATTAACACGCGATGTGGACCTCCTAGAAGGGGTTTAACTTGCATATGATGACTTTCTTCAGCCAAGGCAATGCTTATAGGAGGCAGACAGCCAGCAGCAAGCACCATAAACATTCGGTTGCTTATTGCACGGGAATGTGGACTGCTTCTGATGCTTTCATCTAACCGGGATGGAAAAAACACATGTTCCAAATGGCTGGCTGCACACCTTGACCAGGAATTTGTGTTGATCTGCTCTGGTGAAAATCCCATCCCTGACACAGGAGCTGCAGTCAGGAATTATTAGGTGGTTGCTTTTGCAGTAATATATGCTTACCTTTCTGGTTTGACTTTGTCTTTGCAGCTGGAGGTATGATGGGGCTCATGACCCCACATCTCTCAGGTCTATAAGGGTGGGACTGATTTCTGTCATTACCTCCAGAAGGTGAATTTTTTTAATGTTATCTCCATTAGGACTTCAGAAGCTTTTGCTTGATCTTCCACACAAGCCAAGGAACCAACATGAGTTCTTGAGAAATACTCCATATGTCGATTCCAATACAATGGCTTCTGTAGTTTTCAGAATGTGATGCATCACATGAAATAATACTTTCCATGAAGAAACCATTCCTGTTTTCCAAAATTTTAACAACTGGACATCACCTGGTGCTGGAAGTTTTCTGTACCCACCGGATATGGGATCTTCATTGCCAGCCAAGCAGAGGCTGATCAGTATGTCAGCTGGCTCCAAGATTTCATCCAAGTTACTGCTTGCTGTCTTATGTAACTTTTAGTACCAACCGTAGCAGGCTGGGGTCCCAAAGAAGCCAACTCTGAGCCAGAGATGAGTGTACGAGAGGAGGATTAGGATTGCTTTTAGGATTAAAACCTGTGGACGTAGGATTAGGTGGAGAGAAAAGTTGTGTTGAGATGTGGGCTCTGGGGGGGCTTCAGCCACTCCTAGGGGGAGAGCTGGAACTGAGACGATCCTTCAGCATTGTCTTCCTGCTGAGGGAGGGGCCAGACTTTTATGCACCCACATGTGTGATAGAGGGATGTGACCTCATTCATGAGGTGGCCCTTCAGCTCAGGCCTTTTCCCCAGGGGCTGACAAGGGAGGATCTCTCTGCCAGCAGCCCAATCAGCAGCCAGAGAGTTCTCTGACTGTCTTCTACCAGTGAACAAGCCTCACACCAGCATCCCAACTTGAAAAATCTTGAGTGTAAATACTGCAATTATAAATCATATCTAGTAAATTTTATTCTATTTTCAGACATTCTTTACTCACTCATCCCTTTTCCAACCCAGTAAGTATAGTTATTTTTTTCGTCCTTATAATCATGAGTATTTTTAGCCTTGTGTTAGTTTTCAAAGATGGACCCAGAATCCTTTCCTCCTTCTGGCAGTATGGCAATACTCATGTTAACAGCTGGAGTGTACATCCCTTCCTGTTGTATGTGAGCTGGCTTGTGACTTGGTTTCACCAACAGAATGCAGTGGACATGATGCCCTGACTTCCAAGACCAGGCCATTGGGATTCTGTCAGATTATAATTCTTCCTTGGAAGCCAGTTTTTATGTAAAAAGTCAAAATACTCAGAGCCATCATATTTTCAGGTAGCCCAAACTACACAGACAGGGAGAAAAAAGCTTCAGAGAGGAAAGCTGAGAACTACACAATATTATGGAATCCTTTTTATGCCTTTTTGTAGAGTTACATACATTTGTTTATAACTGTATAAGGACAATTTAGACCATTCCAAAGTAAGTGAATTCATCTGTTAATTAAGCAATGTAGTAATTGGGCCTTACGTTGCACTGTTGTTATGTAACTCACAATTTTCCTTATATTTACCTACTTTGCATCTATGATAATAATTATTATAAGTTCAGTTAGCATAGTCATTAAATAAATGTGTAATTTATTATAGTGACATTTGTTTACGGTACAGTGTCTCTCCAAATAGTTCAAGTTTTCTTAGAATCTTTAAACTATCCATAATATGATTTCACCATGAAAAAGGCAGTGGTGCTGCTAGATAATTTGCTATAAATTAGATGTGAGCCAGAAGGTGCAATGACTTTTCTTCTTGTGTTAGGATTATAAAGCAACCCCTGGGGTTGTTTTGTGCTACAATTTTCATGTTGCAGAAGTCAAGAAATTCACAATTACAGTCCCTCCACAACCTTTGATAGACTCAAAATAGTTATTATATAACAGAAACAGTACCATATAGAAGCAGGATCCACCACTTTTATTTATGAGAAAGAGTTGTAGTTACTAAGGGATTCATAATTTAGACTCATAAAACGTGAGTGTTAGAAAAGACAATGATGTTAACATAATCTGACCTTCATGATGTTACACGGCAGTTCTAAGTTGATATCATTTTTCAGGCAATTGTAAATTGAAGTCATTTCAGAACTGATTGTAAATCCTTAGGTGAAGCAAACCAAATTCGGTTTACAAGGCATGATATATTCCTTACATTTCTGAATTCAATGATATCATTATACATGGCCAGCCCTATAGTGAAAAGAAGTATATCCTCAACATAATCTGAATCTGACTTTGTCAGTGGTGTCTGCAAGTAGAGACATAGCAAAAACTTTACTCCGGAATAAATTGCAAATTAAAGAAGGGAGTAGAACAGCTGCTTCACCTGAGAATGCCTGCTGAGGAGTAATTGGTCCCATTGTGACACCAGGTCTCCCCACTAAACAATTGTTTGAAGTCACAAAGCTTTTGTCAAAGTGAAGTATAATAAATAATGTGCAGGGACGCATGAGTAATGTGCAATTTGGGGTAAGCTGAGACAGGTGGTGTATCTTGCTCCAGGTTGTCCTGGGGCTAAAAGGAGAGGCATATTATGCTGATCATAGCAGATATTATTGTTGATAACAGGACTTGATACAGAGCTTTTATGAGTCAGTTTTGCCTGAAAACTGAGAATTAACAAGAAAACAAAAATAAAAATATGGTAAAGCTATATTGAAAGATGCTTAATGACAGTATCTGTGTATAATTTATTCATTTATCCAGTCACAATGTATTTAGTAAGCTTCTCCTTGTAGAATAAGGTGCTAGGGCCCAGGACTACGGTGATAACAAGACAGAGATGATCTTCGTTAAACTTGCATCTTAATTAGGGAGTCAAAGTGAAGCATAATAGAAATATCATGGATAATTAAAAGATTTCAGTGGCTTTCTGCTGTCATTAGAGTAAAAATCCACATATTTAATGTGGCCTTCAATAATCTTATTTATAGTTGATATAGTTGCCTCAGCTACAGTATAATGAGTAAATTTGAAAGCACCAAGCTTATGTGCAGTGAGAATAAAAGGAGAAATGGCCATGTGGGTTAAGATATTGGCAATTCCCTTGAGAGATGGATAAGTTGACATATGTTAAAATCAAGAGCAGCAGGAACCTGGTACTTTTCTATAAGGTGTTAGTTTAGAGAATGGCTATGGAGTTTAGGGGTTTGGGTTTCAAAACTAGGAGCACCCTTTGTCTGTTGTATGACGTTGGAGATGTCATTAGCTCCATGAGGTTGCTGTGAGAATTCTTAGATATTATATCTTTCTAAATTACTTCTCATACATTTTCTCTCTATTGCTTCCACAGCTTCAATTAGATGCATTTAAAAATTCTATAAAATATATTTTTTCTGTATTCAAGAAGCCAGATAAAAAAGAAAAAGCTTAATACTGTCAAGGATAGCTGACTTTTCAACAGGAACAATGGAAACTAGGAAACAGTGGATGGGACACTTCACGTGCTGGAGGGGAGAAATTGGCATCCTAGGGTTTTGTACATAAACTTTCAGACCTTAACAATGGAGGATCTTTTCATGCCTGAAAGCAAAGGTCATAGCAACTGGCTTTAAGGTATTCTCTTACTTGGACACATGGGTCAATTTAAGCAGCAAAATAACAATTTTGTTAAAAGATTATAATGAATTGAATTAAAAAATGAATCAATGAGTTCATGGTAATATCGAGAGATAGAAAATAAGATATTGAAAAATGAGGAGGGAAAGAGAAAGAGACAAGAAGAACAAGAATAAGCTCTAATTTACAGAAGCTTTTGAATCGCTAAATGTAGAAAAATTGATAGCATAAAAATAATTATTTTTCAAATTCCCCGAAGCAATAAGTATTTCAGAATAGAATCAACTGTGGATAATAAAACCATTGGGTGGACAATTGTTACAAAATAGATTACCAGCACATATTGAAAGTACCATTGCAGAGATTAAAAACAAAAGAGGAAAATGCATCTGTATCCTTCTGCTTGGGCTACCATAACAAAATACCATGGATGACGAGCCAGCTGAAATAACAGAAACTTATTTTCACATAGTTCTAGAGGCTGGAAGTCCAAGATCAAGGAAGCAGCATGGCTGGCTTCTGGAGAAGGCCCTTTTTCTGACTGGTACATGGCAGTCTCCTCACTGTGTCTCCCTATGGAGGGAAGAGAAAAAGGGAGAGAGGGAGCAAGTTGTCTGGTGCCTCATCTCATAAGGGCACTAATCCCGTCATGAGGGCCTCACCCTCATGAACTCATTTAATCTTAATTACTTTCTTAGAGTCCCCATCTTTCAAAACAACCACACTATTAGGGGTTAGGGCTTCAACAGATAAATTTTGGGGAGACACAAACATTCACTCTGTAATATATCTCTAAAGTGAGAAGCTCTGATGGCCACCATGCTGCCCTTGTTACTCTATTGACTAATTTCGTGTCACTAGTCATGAAGTCACAGGGCAATCTGACATTATGTGTCTCCTGATGTGATGTGAAAAGAACTAATGCAATATCATCTATGTGATGTACTTATCCGGAATGATTACCCTGAACCTGTTCATAAGGAGAAATACACAGCTGAGACATTCTATAAACTGAATTGCCTGGACTATTCCAAAATATCAATGTCACTAAAAGCAGAAAGAAAGCTGAAGGAATTTAAAAGGTTAATACGCTACAGAATCATAAACATAATGCGAGGTGTGTTACAAGTTAGCATCCCTGGGAAACTGATCTGAAGCAGAGGTTAGAGCACAAGCCTTGATTGAGATATGTTATTTTTTTGTCTCACCCCTCCTTCCCCCACTAGACAGGCCCCACTATATGTTGTTCCCCTCTCTGTGTCCATGTGTTCTCCTTATTCAGTTCCCACTTACACATGACAATATGCAGTGTTCGGATTTTTGTCCCTGTGTTAGTTTTGGTCAGGATAATGGCTTCCAGCTCCATCCACGCCCCTGCAAAGGACATGATCTTGTTCCTTTTAATGGCTGCATAGTATTCCATGGTATATATGTGTATTGTCTTTCTCTAGTCTATCATTGATGGGCATTTGGTTGATTCCATGTCCTTGCTATTGTGAATTGTGCTTCAATGAACATATATATGCATTCTCTTATAAAGAGGTGTGCTCTTTTAAGCCAAGAACAATTCTCTGGGAGGACCGTTGGAATATTTCTGGCAACTGGAAGGATACACGCCTTTTAATCTTAAAGGTGAATCTGAGAAGCATATCAAAATTTCCATGACAATGTATGAAATAGGATTGGATCATGAATTATATGATTTTATTAAAAATGTTTTTAGAGAAACATTTTGGAGCACTTTGAAAAATTTTAATGTAGGCCGTATAGAATTATGAACATATTGTTGAGTTAATGTTAACTTGGGTGTAATAATGGCAAGGTTATTATGCATGTTCTTATTTTTTGGAAATTCAGAATTACATAATTGGAAGTGGCAAATGTGGCAAAATGTTAGAAAAACAATAATTTGTGATGGTGAATCTCGTCAAGTGTGTTAATTCTCACTGGCTGGGAGAATCTCCAATTCTGAACGTTTCCTGCTTTATTAGTCTGGGCTTCTACTGACATTTTCTGTTTCATTGCTCTTTATGCCCCCAAAATGATTGATTTGATCTTGTAATTGAAAGCACATCTTTATAAATGTCAACTTGCTGGTAATCAACATGTAATATATGTAATATATGAATATAAACATCAAATCATGGTATGGCCTTTGGCTTGGAAGTATATTGTCTAGGAGAATACCCGTCAACATCAAACAACTAAGGTCACATCAAAATATCGCATTCAGCAAATATTTTCTGAGGCACTGACACGCAGGTCATCATTCCAAGTGTGGAGAATGCATCATGAGACAAAGATCCTTGCACGACATCATTGTGACAGATCCACGTTCCATGCCTGTTTTGCTCTTCTGATAAAATGCTGGCAGTTTCCAACACAATTGTCATATAGTGCCTGATACATAAATGACTAATGGTTAATTTACTTTGTGAACAATGTCATAGAAATATTTTATCAAATAACTTTTTATTCCATGTGACTTCCTCTGATTTTCATATAGGATGTGAGTTTGAATGGTTTAAATACTAGAATATCCCCTGAGAAGAGTAACTGTATAAGTAAATAACAAACTTACTGTGCTTTGGAGAATAATAAACTGTATTTTAAGAAAATGGTCTGTTGGCATTCTTGGGGAAATTGCTATGCTTCTTGATCAGTCCTTCAGAGAAAATTTTTGGAAAAGGACCCCAGACACATTTCATGATAGCAATGGAATGTGAATGACAAAAATTGTACTTCACCATGATGCTTATATATTTAGGAGAAGTTTTTTTTATGAGAGATTACTGGACTAAAATTAATTTTTAAAGATGTTCATATATGAAAAAATGAAACATTTCTCACAACCTCACTTGAAAAAGATTGTTTCCCAGTACTCCCAAAATAGTTTTCTGAGAATGAGAACTTACAGCCCAAAATCTGAAGCCAGAATCTTGGGGATTATTATGGCAGAATTCAACTTGTAAGCAAGTCTGATTTCATTTCCAACATAGTGTTAATTGGCAATTGCTGGTCCACATTGAGAATGCATACAAAATTAATTAGATTAATGAGTTCCAATAAATGTTGACTTTTCTCATTCATCTGCAATAGTCTTTGCTCAACCACTTTATGAATAAGGATGGCAAATGGATGCATTACAAAATTATGACCATTCCAATGTATGCATTATGGGCCCTCATTTTATTTGACTCCTCCTTCCTTAGTTACCCCAATATCATGGAACTCCACACAAGGTACATGCATTCACTTTAGCATTGTAAAATTTGGGATGGCAGTACCAAAATTTTTGGTTCTGAAAGGATAATCAGTACACATTTAATATCTCATATGTGAATATCCAATAATATCAAATGGCCTCCAAATAGTTATTGATAAACAAATATATATTACTTTCAGTAATTTTAATATATCGCTAACACTTATCTTAATGGTATATAACTTGAAGATCTTAAATAAAGTCATAGAAAAAATCATACTTAAAAAATGTTTACATGCTTTATTAAATATAATTTATATTAAGTGTAAGATTAAGTATAATGGAATAAATTACACATATTAAAAGAACACATGGACACAGGAAGTGGAACATCACACTCTGGGGACTGTTGTGGGGTGGGGGGAGGGGGGAGCGATAGCATTAGGAGATATACCTAATGCTAGATGACAAGTTAGTGGGTGCAGCGCACCAGCATGGCACATGTATACATATGTAACTAAACTGCACATTGCGCACATGTACCCTAAAACCTAAAGTATAATAATAATAAATAATTAATTAATTTAAAAAAAAGTGTGCCTTGGGATATGTTTTGATGGATTATATACACTCATCAAACTACCTTTCCAGGTAAAGATAATAGGCACACCACTCATCTCAAAAGTGTCCTTAGGACCCTCTGTAATCCATTGCTCTAACAATGGATTAGTTGCATTTCCCAGAATTTTGCACAAATGAAATTACATAGCACGGATTATTTCTTGCCTGGCTTATTTTGTTCAACATAATTATTTTGCTATATACTCATGCTATTGCAGGTATCAATATCTCATTTCATTTTATTACTGAGTAGAATCATATTACATGCATATACACAATTTATTTATATCTTTACTTGTCAAAGGACATTCGGACTGTGTCCAGTCTTGGGTCAGTAGAAATAAAGCTGCTATGAACACTTGTATATTAATATAGATAACTGTGTGTGCAAATATATATTTTTTCTCTTAGTTAAACAATTAGGAATGGACTGGTTGAATCACATGGTATGGTAGGTACATTTACATTTTAGAAAATTCTGTCAAGTTCTTTTCCAAAGTGTCTGTATCATTTCATATTTCTGCCACAATGCGTTAATGTCCCAGCTCTTCCACGTCCTTGCCAGTGGTTATATATTTGTTTTTAAACTTTAGCTATTCTAACAGGTATGTAGTAGTTGCTCATTGAGCTTTTAATTTGAATTTGTCTACTGACATGATTTTGAGCATCTTTTCTTGTGCTTTTAAATTTTATTTTTAATTGACAAATAATAATTATGAATATTTATTGGGTACAATGTGGGTTTTGTTTTGTTTTGTTTTTGAGACAGGACCTCACTGTCACCGAGCCTGACATGCAATGGTGAGATCACAGCTCACTGCAGCCTCAATCTCTTGGGCTCAAGTGATCCTCCCACCTCAGCCTCCTGAGTAGCTGGAACTACAGGTGCATGCCACTTGCCCATCTAAATATTTTACTTTTTGTAGAAATGGGATCTTGCTATGTTTCCCAGCCTGGTTTTGAACTCCTGGGCTAAAGTTATCCTTCTGCCTCGGCCTCTCGAAGTGCTAGGATTATAAGTGTGAGTCACTGTGCCCAGCTCAATGTGATATTTTGATCTATGTATGCATTATAGAAAGATTCAATTAAGCTGATTAAAATATCAGTCACCTCACCAAAGAGATGAGACTATTCAAATATAGTCTTTTAGGAATTTTGAAACATACAATACA
Source organism: Pongo pygmaeus (assembly GCF_028885625.2). Classification (NCBI taxonomy): domain Eukaryota; kingdom Metazoa; phylum Chordata; class Mammalia; order Primates; family Hominidae; genus Pongo; species Pongo pygmaeus. The sequence continues at coordinate 5,513,981 of NC_072380.2, forward strand.
TTACTATTAATTGTAGTCATCATGTAACATAATACATTACTACTATTTATTCTTCCAATCGAAATGAAACTTTTTGCCCTGTGATCAATAACTTCCCCTTCCTTATCTTGCTCCATCTGGTAAAATCCACCCTTTTACCTTCTGTTTCTGTGAGATTTGCTTTTTTAGATCCCACGTACAAGTGGAATCATACAGTATTTGTCTTTCTGTGTCTGGCTTATTTCACTTAGTAGACTGTCTTCCATTTCCATTCATGTTGTCACAAATGACAGAATTTTCTTTTAAGGCTGTATAGTCTTCCACTGTGCATGTATACCACATTTTCTTTATCCATTTGTTCACTTAAGGACATTTAGGTTGCTTTCATATCTTTACTATTGGGAATAAAGTTAAAGTGAACATAGGTGTGCAGATGGCTATTTGAAATAGTAATTTTATTTCTTCTGGATATATACCCAGAAGTGGAATTACTGAATCATACAGGAATTACTGGATCATATTTTTAATTTTTTGAAGAACCGCCATACTGTTTTCCATCATTTCTGCACAAGTTAACACTCGCACCAATAGTCTACAAGGATTGCATTTATTCTACATCCTTGCCAACACCTTATCATTCATCTTTCCGATAATAGCCATTCTAGAAAGTGTGAGGTGATATCTCATTGTGGTTTTAATTTGCATTTGCTTAAATATGTTGAGAGTTTTTCATATATCTGGGAGCTATATATATATCTTTAAGAAATGTCTCCTTCCCTTCCTTGTCATTTTCTAGTCATGTTATTTGTTGTCTTGCTATTGAGTTATTGAACTACCTTATATATTTTAAATATTAGCCCCTTATCAGATGTATGGGCCTGAAAATATTTTATCCAAATCTGTTGGTGGTCTCTCCACTCTGTAAATTGTTTCCTTTGCTGTGCAGAAGCTTCTTAGTTTAACAAAACCCCCTTTGTCTATTTTTGCTTTTGTTGCCTGTGACCGTGGAGTCCTATCCAAGAAATCGTTGCCCAGACCAACATCATGGAAGTTTTTTCCCTATTTCCTTCTAGAAGTTTTACAGTTTCAAGTCTCATGCTTAGGTTTTTTATCCATTTGAGTTGATTTTTGTAGATAGTGTGAGGCAAAGATTTACTTTTATTCTTCTGCACGTGAATATCTAGTTTTCCCAGCACAATTTACTGAAGAGATTGTCCCTTCCCCAATACGTGTTTTCTGGAAACTTTATTGAAACTCAATTGACTGTAAATACTTGGATTTATTTCTGGACTCTCTATCTTGTTCCATTGGTTGACATGTCTGTATGGCAAGTTTCAAGGAATTTATTCTTTTCATCTAAGAGGATGAGCTTGTTGGCATAAAGTTATCATAATAGTTTCTTTTCTCTTTTTTTTTTTTTTTTTTGAGACAGAGTCTTACTCTGTCACCCAGACTGGAGTGCAGTGGCATGATCTCGGCTCACTGCAAGCTCTGCCTCCTGAGTTCACACCATTATCCTGCCTCAACCTCCCGAGTAGCTGGGACTACAGGCACCCGCCACCACACCCAGCTTCTTTTGTATATTTTTAGTAGAGATGGGGTTTCACCATGTTAGCCAGCATGGTCTCGATCTCCTGACCTCATGATCCACCCACCTCAGCCTCCCAAAGTGCTGGGATTACAGGCGTCAGCCACCGCACCTGGCCGAATAGTTTCTTGATATCCTTTTGATTTTTGTATGAGCTGTGATGAGAATCTTTTTTCCTGATATTTCATTTTTTTTGCTCAGTTTAACTAGTTGTATACCAATTTTGTTAATTATTTCCCATAACCAGGTTAACTGTTTATTTTCTGTGTTTCTCTGTTTTCTATGCCATTGGTATCTGCTCTTTACATGCATTTTTTCTCCTTACTTTGTGTTTACTTAACTTTTACATTTTCCTTGAAGTAGAATCAGAGGATATTGACTTAAGACTTTTCTTTGTAATAAAATATTTTGAAACCATGAATTTTCCTCTGAGTACTGCTTTATTGTTTCACATGAATATTAATATAAATGTTAATAATTTATTATAATTTAATTAAATTTTGGGGGGTAATTTCTTTTTTGACCTATGGATTATTTAGGAGAGTATTGCTTAATAATCAATGATTGGGGATTTTCCCAAATATATTATTGTTAGTATTTCTATTTTAATTCTGTTGCTACCTATGAACATACTGGGTATAATTTTACTTGTTAAACTTTATTAAAACTGATTGTATGGCCCATTTGTGAGTGTACTGTACACACCTCAAAAAGTTTATTCTGCAGTTCTTAGGTTTAGTATTTTATACATAGCAGTCAGGTCAATGTGGTTAATAGTGATTTTCATATCTTCTATGGTCTTTACTGAATTACCTAATTTTTCTATAAATTGCTTACAGGAGATTAAAATCTGTCATCATGGAATCCTGTATCACTTCCTTTCTGTCAGTTTGTCCCTCATATAATTTGAGGATTTCTTATGTGCACACCAATTTATGGTTGTGATATCATCCTAAGTGACTACATTATCATTATGAATGCTGACCCATTTATATTTGGTAATGCTACTTTTGTTATAGTCCATTCTATCCAATACTAATAAATCCACTCTAGCTTCCTTATGCTTACTGTTTCCGTAATATGTCTTTTTAAAAAATGTATTTACATCCAATCCATATGGATTTTTAAATTTAAAGTGAAACTTTTTACAGGCATCATATAATTGGTTTTTGCTTTTTATATCCAGTACAACCCTCTTAGTCTTTTAATTGAAACGCTGTATGTATAATGCAAAATTAACATTCAATGGTGTGGTTTATATAGATTGATTTAGGTGCGCCTTTGCATTGTTTGTTTTCTATTTGTTTTATCTGTTTTCTGTATAGTGTGCCATTAAATATAATTTTTCATCATTCATTATGCAGTTGAGTTTATAAACATTAAAGCCTCACAACAATATTATAATTTTTGCTTCAATAGGTATATGTATTTCAATATTTAAGGGTATAAATAACATTTTATATGTTTATAGCACATAAAAACTATACATTAATAAATAACATATACAATGCTATTTATTGGTATTAATAATTATATATACATGTGTTAATAATTAATATATTTAGCATAATATACTTCTAATTTTATGTTTTATATCTTCCTCCATTATAATTTTCAATGACCTTGCATTCATTCCTGATTATTTGACTTTCCATTACCATTCTTCTTCAACTTAGAAAACTTCTTTTAGCATTTCTTGTGGGGAAGATCTGGTGGGATAAATTCCCCTAGGCAGTCTGTAGGTGAAAATGTGTCCCCTTCATTTTAAAAAAGATAGTTTTGCAGGACATGGAATCTAGGTTGTTATTGTTCTTCAGCACTTTAAGAACAATGCTTTTGTTGTCTTCTATCCTTCAGCATTTCTGGGAGAAGCCCTAGTAATGTGATCAGTGTCAGCGGATGTTTTTCTTTTGGCTGCTTTCACGGTTGTATGTTTCATCTTCAGCAGTTTGTCTTTTGTGTGCCTTGTAACTGATCAGTTTGTATTTATCTTGTTTGGGGTTTGCTGAGATGATTGAACCTATACATATATGCCACTGAATTTGGAAGTTTCAAGCCATAATTTTTCGATTTCTTTTCTGTTCTCTTTTTTTTTTCTTTTCTATTCTCTCTCTCTGCTTCTCTAATTTTTCTTAAATGGAAATTTTTATTCTCCTCACAAGTTTCTGAGGTTCTTTTATATATATATACATATATATATATACACACACACATATATATGTATGTATGTAATATATATGTATGTAATATATATGTATGTAATATATATGTATGTAATATATATGTATGTTATATATATATTATCTTTTTCTTCTTTAGAGTGCATAATTATATTTATCCTTCTTCAAATCTGCTGACTTTTTCATTGTCATTTCCACTCATTCTTAGACTCATTCAGTAATGCTTTTAAAAACATTCAGATAACATGTATTTTCAGTTTAAAATACTGTGTATTTTGTGTGTGTATGGACACATGTTCATATCCATCTCTTTGTTGAGATTTTCTGCCTTTTTATTCATTATGCGTTATTTCCTTTTGCCCCACTGAACATTACTATAATAGCGATTTTTAAATCTTTCCCTGATAATTCCAATATCCAGAACATTACAGAGTTGCTTATATTTTCCTCCAGAGAATATACTGAAAATATTTTCCTGGATTCTTCTGTCTTGAGTAGTTGTAGATTGCATTCTGGACATTGTGATTTCTATGTTGTAGACAGATTGATTCCGATCTTCTTTGTAAGAAGAATTTGTAAGAACGGTCAGAGTAAGAGACAATAAAGTTGGCTATACTCAAATTGCAAACTGTATGCATGCTGCAGGTAGCTACTCAGACGTCAGTCCACACAGCACACAGAGGTTCAGGGAGACGCTGGAGAATTAAGTAGATTTTATACATGAAACGCTTCGATTTCCACTTGGCGTCTCTCTCCTTTCGGCAACGACAGAGGCCCCATGCTCCTCCTACTGGTTCTTTTAACAAGAAATAGAACAGAATTTCCAACACAATCTTTGCTATCTGTGCCACCTGCGTGACTGTGCCTGTGGTCAGGGAAAAGCTACAAAAATGAGAAACTCAACCTTTGCTGATTGCCTCCTTTAAGTTCCAATTTCCCTAAAATGTCTAAATATCTGCCAACTTTTGTACAGTCTGCACAGCACTAAAAGTGGATTTTTTTGAGGGATGGGGGGTGGGGGCAGCAGTATTTTGTCCAGAGTCTACAGTTGCTATCTGGAAACAAGTCATTTTCTTATGAACTTCCTCATCCATATCAGAAGCAAAATTTTCTGCCTTCTGGTTTTAAGATGAATTTCTGCAGAAACAGGTTTGCTGCTGCTAGGTGCCTGATAGCATATCATTCGGTATTACATTAAATTCTACTTTCATCCTTTTTGTGAGGGGCAGATAACATGAGTGTGGGTTCATAGGTAGGAATTATTAGGAGTTTTAATTTTTCTCCTTTATCCAAAGGTAAATTTGAGATATGCACAATCCCTAATGTCTATCACATGAAGAAGGGAAAATAAACACAACTCATTCCTCTATTTTTCTACTTCTACTGAGAATATCCCCCTTCAATGTCTTCGTGTCTTCTTTTCCATCCTGCTCATACCTCAGATTTCTCCCCTGTTCCCAGGTAATGCAGATCATTAAAACCCAGACCTTCGGTGACCAGAAGGCATCAGATATGCGCAGGGAAACCCTGGCTCCAGTGCTTTCTTTTCTCTTTAGAGTCATGCATTTTCATTTTTGTCCTCCAAGAAGATCTCTTATTTTGCCTCCAGGTCACATAGGCGTACAGAGAGATTTTGAAAAATAGATTTTAGCTGGTGAGTCTAGGTTGTAGCAGGAGATGTTTACTGGAGCATTAGTGATCCATTTTGCTGAATGTGGCAGTCTCCTTTATCAGACTTCTTCCCCATTCTAGTACCGTATGTTTGTCATCGAGATGCATGTCAGAAGTGCATTATTGTTAGAGTTCTGTTAGGAAGACTGGCACAGAGATTTCAGGAGTGACTTGAGAATAACCATCAGAATGTAAGACATTGATGATATTTAGGGTCTTATTAAAATGCCTTGTATATTTACTAATTGTCAGACACTTTTCAAATAAATTTTTTGTAATTTTTTATCACTGCGCTGTCAGTAACTTACCCCTTTTTGATGGAAGAGAGAGTGGAGGCACAGAGGAGTGAAGTAACTCATCCCATATCACAGGGGGTTGGCTAGCTGTTCTGCTAATGCGGGTCGGAGAGGGTTCTGTGCGTGCTATTTTCCCAAGTGACCCTGGGAAAGGAGTGACTTGCCTGCTCCAGTGAAAACTCACCTCCTGTACACATGTTGCTGGGAGCATGGGAGTGGGGTGCATGTTGGCACATGCAGTTTTCTATATTCTAAAAGACTGGAAGATTGACCAAGGAAGCAAATCTACTCAGGGTTTCATACGCTGTCACGAATTCTATTTTCCAAAGATCGTCACAAAAATGTTCCCATTCCATTTGCTTTTTGACAATATGTTCTTGCCACTTCTCCATCAAAGGTGACATTTAATTGCCCTTCTGAAAAATCTGTAAATTTGAATGCCACATGACGGAACAAGCCTTTGGATGGTGCTGGTCCCAGCGGATGCATCACCCTCAGCCGTTGGATTTTCCCAGCTGAGGTTGCTGACGTTGTAGAACAGAGGCAAACCACTGTTGCTGGGCCCTCTCTGAATTTCCAAAGCACAGAATCCATGTGCATAATAAAATGTTGCTGTTCTTATACTATTAAAATTGGGATTTTTATTATGCAGCAGTAGTGACTGGAACATATCCCCAAAGAATTAATGAAGCACTTGTTTGAGGTAAATTCCCAGAGCCTAGACACTTCCCCCATACTTGTTTATGTGTTACGCAGTGGTCTAGGCTAACCTTTACAACCAAGCCTGTGTTAACTTTGTTGTCATAGTGCTTTTCACAAATGTCATATGTTTGAAGAGTAGGAGAAATTGCTTTTATAAAATTCCATGAGACTAACATCCTCAAATAAAATCACATGGCAAATATACAGATTTTGGTCTTTTAAAATATTATATCTGTTAGGCTGCCAGATCAAAACCTATAAATAGCAACTCTCAAACAGCAAAGTATATGAATTTGAGTACATAGATTTTTATAACATCAATTTTAATTATTCAGAAGTTTTCTTTTCTTTTTTTGTATTTGCTGTGATCAAGGTAGCGATGGATAATGGACATTTAAATAACTGAGGGAATATCACTGTATATTACATATTTATAAATTAATATTTAAATAATATTTAAACATCCTGCTGTAGCAAATACATCAGTGACATGGAACTGTTCCAAATTCTAGACTGCTGTAAGTACTTTAAGATTCAGAGGAATGATGCTGAGCTGGTAGATTCAAGAAATACATTCAGATTTCAGTATAAAACAGGGAATAGTCTAAATTACTGTCCTATTTTCTAATTATTCTGCAACATTCCTTTTTGTTGGTTTTCATAGAGATTAGAGGCTCACAAAACATGATTATAGCTTTGTTATATCCAAGACACAATTCAAGATTATTTTCAAGTTTATAGAAAAGTTTGATCAAACCTAGAAACTGTCCATGAAATTTGAAACCCGGATTTTAAAAATTCTCAGGTAATACATAAATGTAATCATTTATTTTCAGAGATATGCCCATTCACAAATAGGCAAAAGAAGTCTACTTGAGTAGAAGAAAATCTGACCACCTGAGTGGCGAGTATGTGACTGCCACAGCACCAGCATTTCAAGAACTGATCACACTTGTGTTCAGGTTACTAGGTCTGTCACTTTCCCATGCTTTCCATGCTCTGCAAAAAGATTAGAGTAATATTTTGTGCTTGAATCTAGAATGTTCCAGACATTTAGAAAACCATCTAAGTCTCAGATGGAAGTTTTTCAGTCAACCACAAAACATAGTTACTTTAAGATAACAAAATCTAGCAGGAAGAAGAAAGTATGGCTTTGTCAAACCTAGGACAAAGCCGACCTTGTTTAGTCTTCATTGATCACCCCCCAAATTTTTCTAAAATCTAAAAGAGAAAGTTACTCCCAATCAGTCTCCACAAATAAAAATCTACTCAAAGTCACCTCTATGCATATAATAAAAGGGGAGATATTAAATATAAAAATCATAAAGCTTAATTAAATTTTTGAGACTTTCCCCAAGAATTTAGACAAAGAATGCAGCCAGCCTGCCTTAGTGATTATACAACGATCACAAAGGGGGAAGCCTTATAAGAAACCTAGTTAAACTCTAGCCACAATACTCTGCCTATTTAAAAGTAGGCCATAATGCAAGGAAAAGTAATTAAGAAGCCCAGAATGCTCTTGAACATTTAAAGCATAATATCTAAGCCAAATATTCCAGGGAATGTTAGGCAAGGAGGACTTGTTTGCATTAATTAGAAGGTAGTGTCTGGTGCTAATACAAATGAAAGCCATCAATATCTAGCTAGTGGACTTGAACCAAAAGGGACTTCCTATCTCAAGGCACATTTACCTTAATTGCAACTCTCAAAGCCTTTTTCCATTGAAATTATATGAGCTTCTATCAGAAATGAGGTCAGCATATTCATGAGGTATATGAAAATTGTTTCTTTTTACAGACTTTCAGCCATTTCAATATAGGAAAAGTCTTTCAGCATTCTCTGTGTTTTCTTTCTCTTAGCTTGAACTTTGATCAAATTTTCTAATACCTGTAGTGGATCCCAATGAATAAATTAAAACATCATGTAATTTATACTAATGAAACTGATAAAGTAATGGTCCATTCATTAAACAGAACCAGTTAATTCAAATCCAGAAACCTATAGTGTGGTGTGCCGTGGAAGAAGTTATATTATCAGCCAGCATGATTAGAAGCTTAATGAGACCTAGAGAGGTGGGATCAGGCTCAAATAGCAAATTGACTTTTAAAGTTTTTTAAATCTTTATTTAAATGTGATTGCCAAAATTATTAGTGGATCAGAACTAGAATCACAGACAGAAGTGGAAGGTCTGACTATTGTCTATTGCCATTCCCTCACAACGTGTTTGGGGTAATTGAGACCCGATAAGAATAAACTTTTCTGGGTCACTGTCAGGTCACAACGTGGGTCAAGTTTACTAAGTCCTTGTCTGGTGGCCTAAACAAACTGCTACGTGGAAACCACGTGAAATTGCTATGGGAGTTGTTATCATGTGCCCTTTAAGGTGAAACTAAAACTGGGTTGAGTCCTCCATCTTTTAGTGTCCATTAAGTCCAAAGCAGCCCCAGTGTTCTCTGATTCTCCACAGATTTATGTTCTTATGGAGACATCATGTTCTGATTCTCAGCCACCAAATTTTCAGCCTGACTCAGGTCCTTCCTCTGGCATATGTTCTTATCTCTCTGCCTCACACTGCCTTCGGTGTAGAAACACTTCCTTTACCTTTCTCAGTTAATATCACTCTACCTGCAGTAATTTCACCATATTAGACATTTCCAGAGGAGTCATGGTGATGGAGGAGAGGCAGTATCACATCACATTGCATGGCAACGAACAATAAAATATTAGGCACTAGATAACCCCATTCTGAAAAACACTACCTTTCCATACCTGCCAGAGAAGCTCTCCAGGACAACACCCCCAAGTTGGATGGTCTCATGGCTTCCCTAAGGCTCTGGACCTAGCTCCGCCCCAGCTTTTACTAAATTCATGTGGGCAAATGTGACCCCATCACCTGAGGCCAATGGCAGGGTTCCCCAGCTTCTCCCACTTCCTGTCTCTGATAATGTACATCCGATAGGACAAGAGATCTGGCTTCCTCAGCAGACACTCAATGACTCAGGTGATACGGTGTGAAAGTGTGTGGGGGGAGTTCAATTTCCATGTGGTACAATTTGATCAACGGGATAAAGGAGAAACGAGAGGCCAGCAGATAAATTCCTTCTTTTTCCTCTTTCTCCTGGATTATCCCGAGGCGTGGTGTTTCCATGAAATTCATCAGAAAATACCCCACAAGCCTAAGTGACTAACAGTGTTTCTTCAAAAGAACTGGGCAGCTTGGTCATGCACCAAGAGGTATTCTCCCTCACTCACTCCCTGAGATTGTGCCTGCGAATAAAGTATGAGCTTTTACACTTTGCCTCAGGCTCCCTTTCCTGGGGAAATTTGCCTAAGTCTTTCTAGATGGCAGTCCCTTAAACAAGGGACTTTGCCGTTGGATTTCCCTCCTGAAAGCAGTGCTGGTAGTAAGTGGTGTGGGGGAACTCTGTGTGTGCTGTGGCAATGTGGCTCAGCTTTCACCTGTGTTTAACTGGGGTGACAGGAGGTGGAAGGATAAGTATCTGCAGCACTTAACGAGGTTTGCAAGCAGCAATAATTGTATGATTTGTGAAGTGGAGTTGCTTATTTAAATGACATTAAAGCCATTGTAAAATAAAAGATAACAAGATCATGCCATTTAATTATGAACTTAAGATACGTCCTGAAGGCCGGAAAACTCTTATCTCACCTATGAAGAAGTTCATGACCCTGTAAAGCCACAGGACACACTGCACTGAAAATCAGACCTGGGATCTCACTGCAAGACTAAAGGATCTGAAAGGAAACTAACCACACAGATGTGAAAGGTCATTAGGTCAAAGTCAAGTCTTTCAGAAACATCCCTGTGCTATGAGATAGTGTCATTTAGAGGATGAGCCTGAGAATTTTGAACCCTGGATTGTTTTTGTTGATTGAAGCAGATCCTTTAAGTTGCCAGAAGGAAACAGCCTCATCTTTCCTGTAGAATGTGTGATGATATCACTTAAGGAAGTGACATCACATGATAATGTTTTTCTTCCTCAAGAGTTGGTCCCACCACCACCACTGATTTCAGGCAAGGACACACAATCACTTCCCTTCCCCAGAAAGACATAGGCTGAATGTCAAAGGTTCTGTGGGACCAGGCTGATATGTACGAACAGGCACTGTGGGAACACGGATGGGATTGGAACTTGAGAGCATTCATCTAGAGGAGGAGGATGCAGGATTGAATCCGGGAGAGGAGAGAGGAGCATGTACTTTTGACTCTGAATTGAATATTTTGTCAGAGACACCTGGGCAGTTCTTAAGCATTCACTGGCAGGTATCCCTATAGCCTGGACTTCCTTATGACTTACAGAAAGAGGCAAGTGTCAGAACTTCTCTGGTATTCTACTAAAGAGGATGTCAGGAGGCTCAGGGAGACTGGAATGTGAGAGAAGGTTTATTATGTACAACTGAGAACCCACTGCTGACAGTGTTCCCCAGAAGACCCTGGAGGGCATTCCTCTCACTAAGATTATAAATCATGCACAGGTGAAGGGATCAAGAGCACTCTATGAGAAAGCCTGGTCACGGATGTCCTCTGTAGCTCAGGATTGGTGGTGAATGGGGATCAGAGAAGCCAAGTCAAAATGGTGATTTTCCATTTTACAGTGGATGCAGTGATTCTGTGATGAGAGATGCCACCATTTACCTGGGTTCCTTAACAGCAATGGCAAAGGTGGGGTTATTGAATGAGAGACCAGGAGCAGCATTTATCTATCAGAGGCAAGGTCCTACCATGGCAGGCTACAGGCTGGAATGACAATCACGAGGCCTCCATCCACAGGGATCTGGGACAATGGCTAAAAGATCATGGTGCTTTTAGTCACTAGATAGATAGATGGTGATTAAAGTGTAGTTCTACTTGTATATTCAGAAAAAAATTAAGAGCTGTCAAGCAGGAATTGAAGTCTGCTGCTGCAGTGGAAAAGTATCATCTCTAACCCAGTTTACCTATGTCAACCTGGTCATTGAGCCCTGTGAAGGAGAGGCCAGGTCCCCTTGAGGAAAACTCCTGTAATGTTTCCTCAAGACTCTTCCTATCCCTCCAGAAAGGCAATTACAGCCACCTTCTAGAGAGTCTCTACACTAAAGATGTGGGATAATCAGATTTGGAGGATTATTAGATACATGTCTGAGCTGTCACCGAAGTCAGGATATCTGAAGGCCATAATCATCCTAAGATAGAATGGTGGCATGTAGAAGCAAGGTGAAAAATGAAGATTTTTCTCTATCAGTGGATCCAGTGATTCTGTGCACCTGCCTGGAGTGATTTCTCTGCCCAAAATGCAAATTTGGAAGAGATATAATTAGAAACTGAAATAACTTTTACCTTGGTTCCCTGACCAATGGAGGAAGAGACACCAAGGTGGAAGATGTAAAAGTGCAAGTCCTTCACCTCCCAAGAAAAAAAAGTCAGAAGCACTACCATATTCCCCAAGGAACAGAAGAAACAAGAGCCCCCATAGTAAATCTGAAGAACTGAGCAGTGTTGGTTCCTATCCATCTTCATTCAATGGATTTTCATTCAATTTTGCCTCTGCAAAAATAACATGTATCCTGGAAGATGATGGTAGACTACCCTAAACTGAGAACACTCTGACACAGATCTCAGCGGGTGTGCTGACAGCCAGATGGGATATTTTCACTGGAGCAGATAAACAGCCTCCAGGCTTGGTGTGCAGTGATTAAACTGGAGAATGTTTCCTTCTTGATACCACTCAATAGGGATAATAAAAAGCCATTTGTCTTTACATGGCAAGGAGAGTAGTACAATTCAGTAATCAATTCCACAGAAAACCTGGCCACCTTGACATTCTGTAGAACATCTTGCTGGTCCACGGTGTTGGTGACATCATCCTAATTGGATCGTGTGAACAGCAAGGGTAAATTCTGTCTCAGACAGCTTGGGATGTCAGAGTGAAATACTATAGGCTAGGCAGCTTAAACAAGATAAATTTATTTTCTCATCGTTCTGGAGAATAGAAGCCCAGGATGAAGGTGCCAGCAGATTTGGTTCCTGACGAGGGCTCTATCTTAGTTCATTTGGGCTGCTGTAACAAAAATACCGTAGACTAGGTGGCTTAAAAAACAGCAGAGATTTGCTTTTCACAGTTTTCTGGGCTTGAGAATTCCAAGGTTAAGGTGCTACCATATTTAGTGTTTGCTGAGGGCCTGCTTCTTGGCTCACAGATGGCTGTCTTTTTGCTCTGTCCTCATACAGAAGAAAGGACCAGGCAGTTCTCTGGGGTCTCTTATATGGAGGCGTAAAATTCATTCATGAGAGATCCACCATCATGACCTAATTACATCCCAAAGGCCCCACTGTTTAACACCATCACAATGGGGATTTGGTTTCAGCCTATGAATTTGTGGGGGGACATGAACATTCAGCATATAGCATGTTTTTTCCTGGTTTGTAGACAGTTGCCTTCTCACTTTGTCCTCACATGGCAGAAAGAGAGAGAGAGAGAGAGACAGAGAGAGAGAGAGAAAGAGAGAACACTTTGCTGTCTCTTCTTATAAGGGGACTTGCAAGAAGTTTAGGGATAATTTTGAAAGGCAGTGGAAAAGGGAAATATTTCCAGTGGGAAGAGCAAAAGGTCTGGGGAAGATATGTACATGGATTCTTCGGAGAGGGGAAAAAGTGCATGGATTTTTTATGTTAGCCATTATCCTCAGCCACCTCTGGGCTGGTACATTGAGCTCATGAATAGAGTGCTCTTAATAACAGGGCTGGAGACAATGTGTGGGCCCACGAGCATGGGTGTCTCTCAACAAATTTAGTAATTACACAGCCCGTTGCTCTGGTAGCAGAATTCAATGCTTAGCCTGGGCACCTCTTCGTTTCTCAGAGACCTTCCAGCCTCTTCGTAGTGGGTCAATTACAAAGCACACTCCCCCTTGGCTGGAGCAGCAATTTTTGTTTCCCAGAATTGTTACGTATTTTAGATGTTGAATTGCCTTTGCTGACAGCAATCTGCCTGGAAGTACTACCACCCCAAGGGTTGTAGAAAGCTTTCTCCATTGATGTCATATCTAAGGTGTCACTGCCCCAGAACAACAGACTTATTTTAAGACAAAGCAGACATCACATCAGGTTTCTGGCCGTGGAATCCATCTGTCCTACTATGTGTCTTACTACAGAGAAGCTGTTGAGCAGACAGAGCACTCAGCTAATGGTCATCTTCAGAGCAATGCCTTGGAGGGTTGAAGCCCTGTCCTCTGAGATAAGTCCTCAGTAAGGGCGTGGAACCCATTGCTGAATATGGTGCATGCCCCATTGGTTAGACTACAGAGCTCCAGGGCGAAGCCTCTCTATGAGGGCTCCCAGTGACCCGCTTCTGGAATTTGTGCTGCCTGTTGCTCTTCCCAGTTAAACTTAGGCTTCTGTAGGTTAGGGGGCAAGGTTCTCGATGCAGAAATATTCCTCCAGAAGAAATAGTAGGCCATGAGAAACAGCTGACCAGTTTGAGCTTCTACTCTATTGGAAATGCAGACAAAATAAATAAATATATAACAAGGAGTTACATTTCTGGCTGGAAATTTTGGCTTCTTTAGCCATTTCCTTGATGAAAAACCATAGTACAGGACATTGATCTGCCTTCCCCTGGGGCTGCTGAGCTTCTTAGGTATTAGCACGTCCAGGAGATTTAACTTTGATTGGGACACATATTGATTGATAAAGGATTGGAGATGGGAGGGATTTGGCAGATACAATTTCTTTCCATCTCTCCATTCAAGGGACTATTTGGCAGCATGTTCTTTCTCTAAGGCATGTCCTAGATGAATTGTGGGGCCAAACACCTGTCAGCATCTTTTTCTCTTTTATGAAACTGTAAATATTTTAATTATGCATCCCAGTATATCTGCTTCTCATTGTTTCCTGCCTCACTACAATTCTCCCAGGTTTTGCTGCCCTGGGATTGCACCTCCTAATAACATATTAGAATGTATGCTGTGCCTCAAACTCTCTTTTCCAGGGATCCCATCGGCCAACTATCCTCCTAAAAATCTCCTGGCTTTCCATATATGGTGCTGCCACTCTGCTTCCCAGGACCCTCTTTATGTTCTTCTCTTCTTAAACTGTAAAAAGTCTCATTTCTGTTTATTCCTTTTTTACCTAATAGTTTAGCTTTCTCTCACTCTCAGTGGAATCCTTTTAAGACTATGCCCCCAAGATCTCATCTTGTTTGTCATACCTACCAAATAAAAAGTGTTTGAAAAAAACCCAGTATCTCACTGAGTTGAATTCTGTGGAAAGGTTTTTTTTTTTTCCTGTTAACTAAATGTGTAAATATTTGAGGGGTATCCAAAGGTCCTTCTTTTAAAACAGTCCTTTATTCCTATATGCTTTGGGGCATGAGTTCTTATTGTCAGACTGATTTCCTGTGGGTTCAGACTTTGACTCTATCCAGCGTGTGGGTGTGGAGAACACATTTGCTTTGTCTGAATAGGAACATGGCCTAAGATCACTCTTCACAGAATTTCTTTCTCTATTCTCCAAGACTCCAGCTATTGCCATAGGGAAACATAGAATTATTTAGACTAGATCTTGATAACAAGTAGTTATCTACTTTAACGAGTCCTTTAAAGCCTGAGAGCCCTTGGATTCAAGTCTGGACAAATTTTGGCCTAATTGTCATGACTGATGGTCCTCTAAGGTCAGCCAATCCAAATTGTGAAGATTCTTTGTATCTTGAAGAGTCTTTGACATTTCTAGCCCTGCTGCCATTCTCAAGTACTGATTTATCAATTTTAAACAAGTATGTCCTATACAGTGGTGGCTGTGCTAGACACTGGGGATGGTGGATGAATGAAGCTGTCACAGTTCCCACCCTTGGGAAGCTTAGTGTGATGGGAAAAGTGGACAAAGGCATATTATGAGTAATTACATAATTTCTAGGACACAAAATGGTATCTGTGAAACAGCATATAATAGAGCCATATGGAATAGTCCTCTGAGCTAGGACAGAATATGTAACGAAGATGCTCAGAAACTGCAGCTTTCTCAGGGTAAGAATATTCTCTATGTGTGCTTGTCCACACTGATGATATTAGAATAAAAGTTTACATCTTCGAGGAGGCAGAAGATTGGCTGCTGTTTGTACCATACATGTCAGAAATTGTTCCGCAATCATGAGTGACAATAGCATAAAATGTTACATGTCCTTCCATCTTAATATATATGTCTATATTATCTGTGTGTAATATTAATATATGTATATATTATATGTGTATATAATGCATTATGTATATAATAATATGTGTATACATAATACAATAATTATATCACACATATATATAATATGTACCTATATACACACTATATAATATATAGTATTATATATTGTATATATACACATATATTATATATAGATATAATTTATGTGTGTGAATATATATATATACACACCTATAACACATATCTTATATAGATATATACACATATATAATATATAGTATTATATAGATTGTATATATACACACATATTATATATAGATATACTATGTGTGTATGTATGTGTGTATGTGTATATATATATATATATACACATACACACATTCCTTCTCCAGTTTCCACATCTTGTCCAGCTGCCGTCTCATTTCTCTGTGTCTCTCTATAGGAACTTCTCTTGTGTGTCTTTACAGGACCCTACAAACTCCAATCCTTCTCTTCCTGCTATCATTGGCGCCAATGCCAGGCATCCACTTACCTCCACTCTCCACTTAATTATCTCTAGTGCTAAATTTAATGGTCTAGTCTCAAAACTCATTTTACTAGTCAGCCCATCAGAAACATTTGAAAAAGTAAAATGCTGCTTGTTTAAAACATTTCCTGCAATTGCACATAGAAGAATCCTGCGACAGTAAATTAAAACACATAACTGTGCTCAAAATCTTTGAACAACTTCTCATTTCACTCTGAGTACAAAGAAGAGGTCCTATGGCAGCCTGCGAGGCCCCTGATGAAATGGCTCTTCTTCCCCATGAACTTTATTGCCCGGGTATCTCCCTCTGGCTCATTTGGTTACAAACACCCTGGGCTCTTTGCTGCTCCTTGAACACACTAAGCAGACTCCCATCTCTGCTCACTGTCTTGTCAGCCCAAATTGCCTCATTTCTCCCCAAATCCTCACAGGACTTCCTCTGTCCCATCCTCTAGGTCTCTATTCATTGTGAGATTTTTTAGCAAGGCCATCCTGGATGATGCAATCAAGAATAGCAACACTTTCTCATTCCTGCACTCACCACCACTCTCCATGTTGCCTTCTTTCCCATATCTCTTCTAGCCACTGACACTACACATGGCACTTTGTGGTTTGGTTTTTGTCCTCCTTTGCTCAGAAGAATAGAAGCTCCTAAGGGCAGGGTACTTGGAATTCCTCACTCTCTGCTGCTACCTCCTTAGTTTAGAACAGTATCCAACACATAGAAGGAGCTCAATTAACCTTTACTGAACAAATGCAAGGATCATTTCCAATGTGCTTTTGCTGGCTTTTCTCTACTGTGCTTTGAATTTGGCTGGGTTTTAAGGTTTGTATCCCCGAATAGTTGAGCACCATTTTTCCCCCTTTTCATTTTCGTGGCCTCCAGGCGGTGTGGGACCTCTGTTGCACCCAGAAATCCCATGGAGACAGGGAAGGAGACTAATTATCTTCCTGGTGCATGAGGGATGATTGTTGAGCCATCCTAGTCAAAAGGGAGAACGAGAAGGCTGCACAAAACCCCGGAGCAAATTAACACGCCACTCAGCACAATTTGTTCCTTCAGAGCTCAACAAAAAGGAATTACTTTTAGAGGTAAGAGGACCAGTTTACTAAATATACCTCCTCTGCCCATCAGCAGCATTGACTCAATCTGGGTACGCAAGCACCTCCACTGGGTGGAGACTGCAGGTGAGGAAGGTGCAGGTGAATCAAAGACAAACCTCCTGCCCTTGAGGACTTGAAAATCTAAGCTATCGCTTGACTAGGTTGGCAGCGTTGTTGGGGGAGGTGACAAAAATAGGAGGAAAGAAGAAAAAGTATGATGCAAGGGAACAGCATCCTTAAAATTTTACTTTTCTTCAAATGTGCCAAGAGCTTTTATATGTAAGTGTTGGATCACATGGTCATTGCTTTGCCTGGCAACGACATACTCAGCTATGAAGACCAAGTGCAATGATGTCGCCTCAAGAAGCACAGCCTGACACTGTCAACAATTCATTATTCCCTCCTGGACACTCTCAGAACACTTTGTGGTTGTCTTTATGATGCCATTTTTCACAGTGTATTTTAACTTATATCATCCTCCTACACACAAATACACAACTATAAACTCCTTTAGGGCACAGACCGTATCTTCCTTCCCTTTGAACTCCATTGCCATTATTCTTCCAATGCCTGCTCCTCCACCCAGAGATCAAGATCTGCGTGGCACCCAGGCCTCAGTAGATAATAAACCCTTTGCGTGATTTTAATGTTCTGCCAAGGTTGAGAACTATCTGGTAGTGCCCCATTATTGCCTGATTTCAAAACCCTGCTACTTATGTAGCAGGAGACCCCAGTTTGAGCTGCATTGTCAGAATGCAGCTATGGCTCATCTTAAACTCAAAGAGCTTTGGCTTTGTTCATTAATCCTTGGGCTCAGGGATCCAAGGTTTTCTGTTACTCAACATGCCTCCAAGTCCAGACTTGCCCTGTCCTCTGGCTCTACCTTTCTTAGCAGGTGACTTTTGTTTCCAGGGTGAGATGATGGATATGGTTTCTCCAGACAAGACTTTTCTGTTCCAGAATGGAGGAAGAATCAAGGGCTAAAGGCTTTCTCATGAGACTTGACTTTTTATTCAGGGAAGGAAAGCTGTTCTCACAGATTTCTCATTGGATTGTGTGGTACCCGAGAGATGCATATTGAGCTTCCTATCTCCTATAACAGAGGAAGGAAGGATAAAGGGGCTGTGAATGGCTCTTGGGTGGCTAGCTCACTGGCTGGCCACGTCTGCAGGTGTAGGCTGGGGCTGCTAGGGTGTATTTATCTGAGTGGCTGAGAGGTGTACTAAGGGACAAACTAACCCCCGAGTCCTACAGCAAAACTCACTTCATGTACAGTCTCAGAGCTGGAAGAAAGGAAGTGCTTTTGCCCACCGCATGGGTTTTCTCAATAAGGTTTGTCCCTGCTCTGATCCAGACTAAATCCTATGCGAATTAGATGCTGTGCAATGAAAAATGTCTGGAAAAATTGTTCTTACCCACGAAAATTTTTTAAAAAGCATTATTACTTTGGTGTCTATCTAATAGATTGTAACACCAATGGAAAGATACAACTTTTCTCAACTTCGATTAGAAAAGAGTACAATGTTGGCATCTGATGTAGTTCTGCTTCAATCAGATACTTCTTTGGTACCACAGCGATCCTGTCTGGGTCATCTGATTCTTGTTCCAGATGTTGCTATAATAGCCAGCTGCCGTTGGGCTCAGTCCTATTTGATGAAACCTAATAGTCTTTGGCCTCCTGCCTGCAAAGCATACCTTCTTCCTTCTGATCCGTTAATGACCAATAAGAGCACTTTGGCCTATGGGAGATGGTCTTGCTTACTCCTTTCTCCCACTCAATTCGTAGCCATGAGATGCATTGATACAACTTCCCTAAGATTCACCTTTGCAGCTCAAGCCATTGGTGGCATTGAATTGCAATGAGTTAGAGATTTTCCTTGCAATTGCATCTCTCTTCCTCCTTGCTTTGATCTTTGTGTCTCTTGGGGCTGTTTCCTGAGATTCTACTTCCTAGTCAAATAATATCGCATAATGTCTCTGTTTCAGGCTCTGCTTTCAGGGGTATAACCAGGTAAGACATTTGGTTCTGGGGTGGTTCTACAAAGTGTGCCTTCAGGATTGGATTCTGGGGCCAGATTTCTCACTGCTGTGTTGGCAATTAGACCCCCCACCATTGGTGTTAAATGTTGGGGTGGTGTTACCCCCCATAGGCAGTGAAGTCACAATCACTGGGGCTTTCACCTATGGTTATGCAGAATGAGCTCCACAAATAAGGCGAGGCATTGGGATGTGAGGAGACTGTGGTGTTGATGGAAAAATACGGCAGCGATATTTGTAAGGATTGTGGCGTGGGCCGGTTTCTTTACCTCTCCTAGAAACTTTGAAAAGAGAGAGAAAGAGAGAGAGGGAGGCAGGAGGAGATAGAAAAAGAGGCAGATGGGCAGGGGGAGAGAGAGAAAGACAGAGAGGGAAAGAGGGAGAGAGAGAGATAGAAGGAAGAAATCTTAAGCCTAGAGAGGCCAGTTTGCCTCTCAAAGCCAGCTCCAGCTTCTACAGCAGCTACAGGGTTGCCATTTCAGCTTTATGGAAACTATCTGCCCTGCTAAATGCCACACCCAGGATGTCCTTGCAAGGATGGCATGTCTGCAAAGGTGACTCAGTGCACATCCTCAGCGTGGTCTATGTCCTAGTTGTGACTCTGATGTGAAGAGGAGCACTTGGACCTTCAATGGAAACACATAGATGAGTGAGCAGGAGAATTTTGCTACCTCAGTTTTCTCAGAAACCTCCAAAAGCCATCTTCTGCTCCTGACTGATTGCTGTAGGGGAACAACCACTTCCTACCTGAAGACTCTAGAAGCTTCTTGGCTGTAGATGGCAATCAGGGTGCGAGGAGTGCAGTTTTCTTGTGAAAAGCTACCTGTGCTCATCATGGCCCAACGCCTCCTCTAATTTCAGGCTAATAAACAGGTCCAGGCCTCCACATAGCCAGGGTAGAGAAGGACATTCCCTTTTCTGGGAGAAAATACCTTACACACTGGACGAGTTCAGGATCTGGCTAATTCATGCTAGCAGCAACCAAGAAAATATGTGTGAGAAGGAATATTGATGGAACTGGGTAGGAAGAGAAATACACGGCTGGATGGGGAGAATTTACTGTCAAGGAGGCCATCTCTCCAGGTTCTTGATTCCATGTCAAGGTCTCCTGGGACCAGCTGGTCCTGATAGTTTGCGGGTAAGATCCAATGAGCTGTGGATATCAGTTTGTCCTTGAGTAAACGGAGGTGGAGAACTTCCTTGGCACAGCAGGAAAGTCTCAGAAGGCTCAGCAAAGGTCAAAATGTTAGACTCCATGTACGATAGAGCTGTTCCCCCTTATCTGTGGGGGATATAGTCTAAGACCCCCACTGATGCCTAAAACTGTGGTTATACCAAACCCAATTGCCATCCATGGACCACATGTCTATTTGGGTCTCCCACCCACACATTTATTATCCTTTCCATGGTAACATCATTTATCACACACTGTGCCCATGACATTTGCAGTTTGAGATGTGACAGCCAAACTAGCACAGATTTCTTTTTCCTTAGTCACAGTGTTTTGGGTAGAAGATTTGTTCTTACTATAGATCTTAGCAGCCTCAGCATATAATTTTTTTTCTTAAGTTGAGAACTTTGATCTTCTCACTTAAAGGAAGCATTGTATGGATTCTTTTTGCCATATCCGAATTGCCAGCATTGCTACTCTTACTCTTTGGGGCCATTATTAAGTCAAATAAGGGTGACTTGAACACAAGCACTGTGATACTGTGACAGCCGGCCTGGTAATCCCGACGGCTACTAAGTGACTAAAAGGTAGAAACATCTACAGCGTGGATCTGCTGGACAAAGGCATAATCCATGTCCCACCAGGATGGAGTGGGACAGCATGAGATTTCATTACACTGCTTAGCACTGCAAATAATTGAAAACTTATCAATTGTTTATTTCTGGAACTTTCCATTTAATATTTTCTGACCACAGTTGACAGTGGGTAACTGAAACTGTGGAAAACAAAGCTATAGATAAACGGGGGCTACTGTATAAAATCAGAGTGCTCTGGGAGAGTTCAAAGGACATGTCCTTATCTCTTTAACATTTATTTTAGGTTTAGGGCTGCATGTGGAGGTTTGCTACATAGGTAATCACGTGCCATGGGGATTTGTTCTACAGATTATTTCATTACTCAGGTATTAAGCTCAGTACCCAATAGTTCTGTTTTCTGCTCCTCTCCCTCCTCCCAACCTCCACCCTCAAGTAGACCACAGTGTCTGTTGTTCCCTTTTTTGCATTCATAAGTTCTTATCATTTAGCTCCCACTTATAAGTGAGAACCTGTGGTACTGGTTTTCTGTTCCTGTGTTAGCTTGCTAAGGATAATGGCCTCCACCTCCATCCATGTTCCTGCAAAAGACACGATCTCATTCTTGTTTATAGCTGCATAGTATTCCATGGTGTATAGGTACCATATTCTCTTTATCCAATCTGTCATTGATGGACATTTAGGGTGATTCCATGTCTTTGCTATTGTGAATAGTGCTGCAATGAACATTCTTGTGCATGTGTCTTTATGGTAGAATGATTTACATTTGTCTGGGTATATACCCAGTAATGGGATTGCTGGATTGAATGGGAGTTCTGCTTTTAGCTCTTTGAGAAATCACCATACTGCTTTCCCCAGTGGTTGAACTAATTTGCACTCCCACTTAGAGACACACCATGCTCTAAAGGCATCAGGGAATGCACAGGTTGCAGAGTTGGCACTAGCCTCTCAGTGATTTTTCTGCAGGCCACATGGGAGAGGGGTAGCTGGTGCAGCAGAACAGACTCCCCTAATAACAGTGAGGGCTGATGGGACTCCCGGATGGCCAAGACCAATGGCAAAACTTAACCTTCAGAGGCAACGCGGGCACAGTTACTGCAGTGGGCAGTGAGGCTGGAGTGGCAATTAGGGTGCGAGACATGTGGGGCCAGTGACTGTGGCTGGAGAACTTGGTGCTTCCAGAGGAGAGATGCACACCCAGCCAATGTGGGTGCTGTTTAGCGCCCATAGTTTAAAGAGAGAAGGAGAGAGCCAGCAGGTAGAAGGCTGATGTCAGTCTCCCAAAGAGAGTCATACATCCTCACCAGGTCCAAGATCTCAGTCATAAAAGCAGAGTCTATGGATTGAAGGGAGGACCAGATTCTTCTGAGGAAGGCCTCTGAAACACATCTGCAAATGCATCTGTTAAATACTCCCCAGCTTCTCCCCAAAAAGACATAAGGCCATTTTCTAGAGAAGCTGTGAGGTTTCTTCAGCTCTGTCTGTGGGAGTCGAGGCCAAGACACTGTTCCTCCAGGGGCACAATGCTTTGCAGTGGCATCGGTGGTGGCATACACCCAGAGGCTGCGGAACTTATGGACGATGAGTCCCAGAAAGCTTCCGATCATTTCACAGATGTCAGCCACACTATGAAGATCAGCTTGAGTTGGGTGAGATCTAACAATAATGTGAAAATCCTACTGGCTTTGGAGGTAGAGAAGCTGGATTCTCTTTGAACTACAGGCTGAATTCTTGATGGAGAACAGGTAAGGATGACACTGCAGGACAAAATGTGATATAAGAGAGGACCTGGGAAAACATAAAATACCCTAAGGACTTCCTTTCAAGCATGATTCTGTAACTCTAAAGAATGATGAGCACTTGGCAACTGTGCAGGGAAAAAAGAATCAGAGAAATACAATATAAAATCATGAATATCACTGTTAATTTATGAGGCCTGAGAAAGCATGGGTGACAGCCACATGGATGATTTAAAGACAAAAGTGACCGTTTCTCTTTGCTGTCAAGTGAACCTAAAGCCGCAATGGGCAGTGAGGCTGGAATGGCGATCTGAAACTACATAGCTTTTTACTTTTTAGACTCTTAATAATTTTTCTTTTCTTAAATTGATCCCACATTGAAAAAAAAATGATTGTACATTAGGCTGAATGAAGCTTGTCCTTTTTTACTTTGTTTTTCCTCTACAAATGCTGCCACAATAAAATGACTTCCTGTTTAAATAGTGCCTTAAAGTGGTTTATAAATAGCTTTTGTAAAGAACTTCCAGCTCATCTTTTTCCTCATACCTTGTTATGAACACA
Organism: Pongo pygmaeus; assembly: GCF_028885625.2. Lineage (NCBI taxonomy): Eukaryota > Metazoa > Chordata > Mammalia > Primates > Hominidae > Pongo > Pongo pygmaeus. Next base: position 5,537,315 of record NC_072380.2, read on the forward strand.
GTACTATTCACATTTTAGAAACAAGAGTGAAGCTTGAAGACAATAAATGAACTGCCCAAGATCACGCAGCCACCAGGAAGGGCTGTGATGGGAACTCAGCTCTGCCGTTACCTGAAGTGGGGATCTTCCCTCAACATTGCTCTGAATCTCTGAACACAGTGCTCAATGGAGAAGATCATTATTCACACAGCACTGAGGGGCAAGAGCAAGGTGACGATGATGGCAGTCAGTTACATTGTTATAATCAACAGGAATCCTGGCAGAGTTTAGTTTGCTTTATGTTTTGAAGATGGAGAAAAACAAACTGGCAGTAAGGAGACAGAAGGTATGTGGTAGAAAGGATGCCACATGCTAATCTTGAGTTATGTGGCCAATAGGTGACATTGAGAGAACACAACATATTTACGGGGATGTGGTTGAAAGTTGGAAGGGAAATATTTGGGAAGGCAGTAATGCATTGAAAATCTTTGAAAGCCATTGGGGACCAGGAAATGTAGCTGTAGAGTCAGGAGAGGTTATTAAGCAGAGCGTGAGATGCCTACTGAAGACAGCTCATGAAAATATTGGGTCCAAATAGCTGAAGACAAAAGGTGTTTCCCAGAGAAAGGGTAGGCTTTTCTCAGAGGTGGGACAGTTTCCTGGCTGAGGTAAGTAGTATTTTATTTATTTATTTATTTTGAGACAGTCCCTTCTGTCACCCAGGCTGGAGTGCAGTGGCGTGATCTCGGCTTGCTGCAACCTCTGCCTTCTGGGTTCAAGCTCTTCTCCTGCCTCAGCCTCCTGAATAGCGGAGACTGCAGGCACGCACCACCACACCTGGCTAATTTTTGTATTTCTAGTAGAGACGGGTTCACACCATGTTGGCCAGGCTGGTCTGTAACTCCTGACCTCAGGTGATCCACCCACCTTGGCCTCCCAAAGTGCTAGGATTACAGGTATGAGCCATCGCACCCAGCCATAGTATGTGATATCTTGTTAGTGAATGTTCTTATTATACAATGGTCATAAATTGTAATAAGTACAGATAAGAAAAATATAGTGTTAGGAGAGCATACATGAGGAAAACTAAATTTGAGTGGGGGAGGCAGAAGGATACCTTTGAGGATGTGACATTTAATAAAATAGCTGATTATGTGTAGGTTAAAGCTTGAATTATCTGAAAACTATTTTTTGAGGGGTAAACTTAAAGTCACCATGAATATGTAATTGAATACATATTTTCTACCATAAATAATTATTTTATTATTCTTCATATCATTGTTCAGTTTTTGTATTAAAGTCATATATTTTATTAATCATGGCCGGGTGCAGTGGCTCACTCCTGTAATCCCAGCACTTTGGGAAGCTGAGGTGGGCAGATCACTTGAGGCCAGTTGTTCGAGACAAGCCTGGCCAACTTGGTGAAACCCCATCTCTACTAAAAATACAAAAATTAGCTGGATGTGGCAGTGCATGCCTATAGTCCCTGCTACTCGGGAGGCTGAGGCAGGAGAATCACTTTAATCCAGGAGGTGGCAGTTGCAGGGAGACAAGATCATGCCACTGCACTCCAGCCTGGACAACAGGACGAGACTCCATCTCAAAAAAAATTATGTATGTTATTAATCATAATATACATGCTTATGTACATAGACATTATATACATATGAGTGTGTATATACATTTTTGCCTATAAATATGATAGTGAGAGCCAAATCATGTTATTATAAAAAACTAGAACTAGTAATAATAGACTTATTTATATTCACGAACACTAACTGAGATCAACTCTAAAAATTAAATATTAATCCCTAAATACTTGAGAATACTCATGACAGTTCAAGCAAAGAATGCGAGCCTTCAAAAACTTCATAAGTTTATTTGGCTTCCACAAATTCCAGCATCTTCAGATTGTTCCTCTCAGACCCTGGTATCTTTAGAAAAATGTATGTGTTAAGTTCCAAAGTGGTTTACAGCAGACTAGACAGTTCCAAGAGAGGTCAGTGCTGGTTCTTAACCTCAGCAAGTTTTACCTCACACATACATGTCCCTAACTTTCTGTCACCTTTCCCCTTCCCCAACCCTGGCCCCCTCTTCTTTCCTTTGGATTTCCTCTTTCCGGTCTTATTTCTTGTGATTTGGGATTTGTGCCCTAATGGACTGGGGTTCATTCCCAGCCTCTCCCCATCACTGACTTGGGCACTGCCCCTGCTTCATTATTTCAGCCTTGTTAGTTACTAAACTTCCTCTCTCCTCAGGCAGCAGCTGTACCTATCCTTATAGAAAAGGAAAAAAAGTCAGTCAGTCTCATGTCACCAGAGGACATCCTCTTGGAATCTCCACTGGTAATTAATCAGCAAGAATACCTTTGAAACGGAAAGTTTGCATATCAGTTTCCTTAGCATGACGGAGCATTTGAAAGGTTTTTCCAGACACCTCTGTCATAAATGCGTGGTCTTCCTTGGGTTCAGGCTGCAGATTCTTGATGGTAGGAGCTCTGTGTTACTGGGCACTTTAACAGAGCTCACCAGTGTGGATGCATCTGGACAGATGAACGAACAGATAAATGAATGAGCAGGGTGTGAAATTGCCCATTCTTGTTTGTCATTGCAGTGGTGTGTTCCCTTCCAAGTCCTGGAATTCTAACGCGCGTGATTTAATTCCGTATGTTTCCCCATCAATCAAGAGAACTTCTGTTTGACTCAGAGTGAAAGGTGCATTGCTCTTGCTGGTGGGGAAAATAGTAAAACAGGCAACTGGGCAGTGAGTGATTGGGAAGGAAAGGCAGATTGCAGAGCAGAAAAGCATTTTCACAAGGAGACATTTGGAGAAAGACTAGAAGGCCTGGAAAACAAATATTTCAAACAGTACCTGTGGTTTCTTAGAAGGGATATGTTGATTCAGGGAGTCTACAGTGTCCATCTTAGGAGATGTCCCAGTAGGAGTATGCTAAAATTGGAATGAGGCACAGATCACTATTTCTTTTATATTTATATTTAAACATGTTATCAATTACATATGTAATTATATATGTAATATATAATATTACATATATAATATTATAATATAATATATAATATCTATATTATATAACAGTATATTATTATATATAATATATATTTTATACATATTATATAATATATATTTTATACATATTATATAATATATATTTTATACATATTATATAATATATATTTTATACATATTATATAATATATATTTTATAGATACAATATATTTTATATAGATATATCGTTCTTAAAATATAGGGAAAGAACAATTTAAAAAGTGTGCCCATAAGCCAGGCGAGGTAAAGAGAAATAAAAATGTTAATGTTGATTTTTATGAATTTACCATGCGTAAATGTAGCTTCATTCATTCTTGCAAACTTTTTTGCTGTTTTTGAGAGCCACTATGAAGTAGGCACAGTGAACCTAGGTGACGACATCCTAGTCCTCTCTGTTTTGCCTTCCGAATGGGGAGAAACAGACAAGAGAGGAAGAGGCAGAGTCTGTCGGACATTGTTGGGTGTTATAGAGAAAAAGAAAGTGGGGGAAGGATGAGAAGTGAGCCGTGGCTGTTGGATGGTGATAGACGTCTGCATACAGACCTGGAGGAGCTGAATGAGGGAACTGTGCTGATGCCAAGGGAAGACCATTCCAGATGGAATCTGGAGAGAAGACTGTGCCTAGGCTCTAAAGTAGATACCAGCTTGCTGTGCAAGGACACCAGAACAGAGGGGGTCAGACGCTGTGCAAATGAAAGCATGTTACAGTACTTAAAAGGGGACCCAGTGACTCAGGTGCCTCCATCATCCTCTTCCTATGGTGGAATTCCCACTCTTGCCCTTGGGACACCTCATTTCTAACTACTCAACATGTGTCTGCCTAACATGACCACATGGGGCCACCAACGACCTTACATAAAGTATTATAAACATTATTTTATTAGGACAAAAATAAATATGGGATATACATTTTAACTTTCTGCATTCAGTGAGTGTTCTCGTGCATTATATTTTAGGGATCATTCCTCATACCCCTCACTCTCACAGTATGTTATGATGACTTATTGGTTACCATTTAATTACTTTACCATTTAAATACTTCTTAATTAGACTAGGCTTGGCATTATTTCAAATTCTACTCTGAGTCTTAGGCTACATTGCTTTCCAACTACCTCTCCCCAGTGTATGTTAGAAACATCTAGATGCAAGAATAATTTTAAATACAGTGATGCAATGACTTCTCTACTGGAAATAAGCTATCCTGGTCCATTTCGAAACAAACTAACCAAATAAATTAAAGGACAGAGTGTGTGTGTGCATGTGTATGAATGTGTGTGTATATGTGTGTGTATTTGTTTCTTATGTGTGTATGTGTGCATGTGCATATGTATATATAATTGTGTACGCATGTGAGTGTATGTATTTTTGTGAATATATGTGAATCAATGCATGACTGTGTGACTGTGTGTGTGTGTGTGTGTGTGTGTATGTGTGTGTGTGTCTGTCTGTGAGCCAGTTCATGAGGGCCTTCTGGACACGCAATTCTTGCACCAGCTGAAGGGATTTGAGCTGAGAAGTGGTGTGACTTGACATAGGTTTTGCAAGCATCACTGTGGCTGCTCTGTTGAGAATGGAGGGAGGGAAACAAGCAGGGAGTACAGCTTGAGGCTACTGTAATACCCAGGTAAGGGAAGATCACGACTTGGTTCAATGTGGAAGTGATAGAGATATGGAGGAGAAAGTGAGAATTGAACCAGAGTCCTGGGTGTCAGTCCCAATTCTGCAATATACCAGCTAGGAGACCCTGATCACCTCATTCAGCCTTTAGCCTTTCCTATTTTGTCTCCTCCAAAGAGGCATTGTGAGACTAAAACAAGGTAACAATATATAGAAGCAATTCCCAAACTCTGAACATCTCTTTAGTCAAGCATGTTGCCCAGGGCAGGATTTCACAAACATTGAATCAAATTAGTGGATCATGGAATTAGTTTAGTGGGTCACATTCAGCATTTAACAATAACAGAATAAAAGAGAACAGATGAGACGCAATGTTTGGGAAACATTGGCATGGATGTTAAAGAATGAGATTTTGAGTCAGACAACCCTACATTCCAAGCCCCATGTCAACCACTGACCTGTTGTTTGGCACTCCACACTTTAATGTATCTCACTAGTCCTGTATACTTATCTGAAAAGTTGATACATTTTAAAAAAAATCCTGCCTCATGAAATTTTGTAATTAAATGAGTTAGTACACTTAAAGTGCTTAGCAATATACTTGGCATATAGTAAGCGCTCAATAAAATAATTATTAAAGGTTATAGTAATTATAGATTAACAGGTACAAAACCAGTGTATAAATTACTATTTACCAAATTAGCAATTAGTTGTATTGTTAAGTGATCATAACAGACAAGTGAATGATTTAGAAATGTTTACAGAATTTCAAATCAATTTGTTTATATCTAGGTTCTCCTAGTGACTCAAACCTAAAAGAACAGAAATATTCCTCACAGTATTTGCTATATTTCCATCATTTCCACATACATCTCTAATCTGTCTAAGCTGACAGAGACCAAAAAAAAAAAAAAAGACTTATTTTTTTTGTGCCTTCTACTGAAGTCATTCTACCAAAAAGCACATTCTACCACAGTCAGTTATCAACCCAAATTCTCCTTCCTTGGACGATTAGTCATATTATTGCCACTCTCCTCACCTACTCATCCTAGAAGACTTTGCAGAATTTTGCATTGCCAGATTCTCTCAGCATCAAGCTTTCCAACCTCAGGACCCCCCATGCACTTGGTTTAAATAGTGACTGATTTATTTAATAATGAGGTTAGTATAGAACTGTTTTCCTTCTTAAGTGTTTAGTTTTAAGGTGGCAAGGAAATTCTTGTCTATCTTTTCAGTTAACATTAGTCATAGTTCATCCTTCTACCCTATTAGGTCATACGTAGAATTCTACTGTGCCTTTGGGAATTGCAAGATTTATTCTTTCATCAAGCTGGACATCCTACTGTTCCCCACAGAGTTTTTGCAAACACTTGCCTCATTTCTTCTGTTTGTTCACTGATTTAGGCTGCAAATACAGTGAGCAATCCAAGGTCCTCTGTATCTGACCTACTAATGCAATGCATGTCTTCCGTACTAGGTGTTATCTTTAATGTTTATTTTCCTAAGTGCTTTGTCATCTTCCAAAATCCTCAGTTTCTTTATAAACAAATGAATAAATAATGTAGAAAAACAGCCATTAACAAGATCACAGTATAGTTCTATAATACTTAAATAGTGAATAAAGTCTAATGTCTTTGTAGCTGACTAATCAGTTCACTATTTTTGTTTATACTATATGAAATTTAATGGTTTATGAGCTTTGCCTTGATTGCAGCAATCAGTAAATGAAAATGTGTTTGCATTTCCACCTGTGTGTTTGCATTTCCCAAGTCTTTTCTCACAAGGGAACCCTATACTAATAGCTCTAATCAAGGCCAACTACCTCACACATACAGTCAACAAATCTAAAAAAATAGTAATACAGATAGTACACTTTTTTCATGCTTTGAGTAAAATTCAGTTTCTTCTTTCATGCCAACATGGGTATTTTATGTAAGAAAACTCTAGCTTATAAAAAAAACTTCTTACTATAAAAGAGTGATAGATAGAAAACAACACATTTTTTGGAGAAAAATGAAAAGGATTCTTTAAACTTCATGGTTTTGTTGAATTTAAAATAGACTTTATCAAATAGCATTACCATGTATATATTTTCAGAAGCATGCATGAAGAGTCCATCTCTATGTGTATTTTCCTAGTGGTTCATAACAAGAAGAGAAACATTTTTAAAAAGAAAGTTAAGAGAAAATAGTGACTGTACTGCCTTAGGATCTTATATTCACATTAAATTAGCATTGATTTACTTGTCTCTTCCTTTATGAGGTAATTCCCCATAAATTTCATGAGCTTTCCATTGCTTTCCTACCAAACAATCAACTAAACTCTATCTGGTGATTTAATGATCACTTTACATTTTATCAGGGAGACTAATAAGCAAAGAAGTTTTGAGCATTCAGGAAAATGGTATAAAATGTGAATTTTATATTTATGAGTAAAATAACAGAAAAACAAAACAAACAGAACTGAAATATACACATTTTTTCCTCTCCCTAGCTCAAGTGCAATCTTCCATTGCCGGGTTTCTTGAGGGATAGAGCCGTATCTCTCTGAGGTCAGATGGTTGCAGAAATAGGAGGAGGAAAGAGGGGGACTTTCTCAATTGTAAGAGGTGGATGGTAATTAATATCGTAACCTATTTTAACTTAACTTTTTCTGGTAAAGTGGTTTGTTAATTATCTAATTATAATCAAACCAACCCCCACAAAATGACAGAAAGAGTAAAAACAAAACCTACACAAAATCTATATTAAAAAAAAGAATACCAAGAAGACAAGTACACATGACCAGTGAGAAAACACAGTAGCCCATCAAGCTACAGGCATAATTGCACTTCCAAGACAGGCAATGCTCTAATAGTGAAACAGCATCATCTACTGGGGTAATTTCCAAGGTTCGTTGCCTCACGCCAAAGAAATCAAGGACACAGTCACAGAAGGAGTGAGTTTAAGAGCAGAGCTTTAATAGGCGAAAGAAAGAGAAAAGTTCTCTCTCTTGCAGAGAGAGAGAGGGGCTCCCAAGTGGGTGTCCTGGTTCAGGGGTGAAATGCATTGGGTTTTATAGACTAGTTCAATGTGGTGGTGTCTGATTTACACAGGGCCCAAAAGATTGGTTGGACCAGGTATGCCATTTACATAGAGCAGGAAGAAGCTTGCCGCCCCACCCTAATCTTTTATTATGCACATGGGTTCTCTACCTGGCCCCGCCATGTTGCCTGTTCCTTTACAGTACACGTGGTTGACAAAGAAAGGGGAAGATGGAGCCGCCACGTTGAACATGCCTGGCACCCAGGTAGCCTCTTCCTATTAGCACAGCTGCCGGCTTTCACCTGTGCAAGCTTCCAGCTTGCTTTTCTATGTCTGTAGCTTGAATTTTCAGGCTGCTCTTTGTTCAAAAAGAAATGATTTGGGGAATGCTTTTTTATTAAAAGGAAAATCTTATCAAAGATTCTCTTACCCTCACTAACTGCCTAGATAATTTCTTTTTAGCTCCTGTATCAGTAGGAACCCACAGCAAGTGCTGCTTTTGAGAGTGGAAATGTGAGCTATGGAAGGAGTGTTAGTTTGAAGAGTTTTTTGAAAATATTTCCATTTTTTTTCATGATTTGTGTTTCAGAAAATTGTATACGTATATCCACACTAAAGGCTTTTTATATTTACAGACTGAAAAAAATAGCATATTGAAAATAAATTTCAAAATCTCCAGAATGAGGAATTACATTAAATCATTTTATAATTTGGAACAGTTTTAGATTTTTAGAAAAATTGCCAAAATAGTACGGAGGGTTTCCAAATATCCTGTACCTAGTTGTATTATTAACATCTTACATTAGTGTAGTACGTTACAATTAATGAAGAAGTATTGCTATGTTATTATTAAGTCTATACTTTTAAAACATTTTCCTAGTTTTTACATCATGTTCTTTATTTTCCAGAATTTCATTCAAAATATCACATTTAATTTAGTTGTTATTTCTCTTTAAAATTCTTTTGGCCATGATAATTTCTCAGACTTTGTTTTTGATGACCTTGACAGTTTTGAAGAATCCTGGTGCTATTGTCTAAATGTTTGTGCCCGCCCCCTACACCCCCAAATTCATACATTGAAACCTAATCCCCATCTCCAGTGTGATAGTGTTAGGTGAGAGCTTTGGGAAGTGATCAGAGATGAATGCCCTTGTAGAAGTCCCAGAGAGCTGCCATCTTACTCTCACCATGAGAAGATACAACAAGATAATGTCATCTGTGAATCAAAGAGCAAGCCCTCACCAGCCGCAAAATCTGCTGGTGCCTTGATCTTGGACTTTGCAGCCTCCAGAACTGAAAGAGATACATTTCTGTTGTTTATAAGTTACTCAGTCAAAGGCATTTTGTTCCAGCAGCCTGAACTGATAAAGACAACTAGTCAGGTATTTAATAGATGCCCCTCAATTGAGATTTGTCAGAGTTTGTTTGTTTGTTTGTTTCATGATTAGACTGGAGTCATAGGTTATTCAGGAGGAAGACCACAGAGGTAAAGTGCCATTTTCATCACTTCATACCCAAGGTTACATGGTATCAGTAGGGATTATTACTGTCTGTGTTAACCTTAATCACCTGAGTGTACACTGTTTTGAACACATTTGTTACAAATATAAGTTGCAATATCTTTCAACTAATTTGTTAGAAAAATTGACTTACATGATGTAAGATGATACTTTAATATCTCCATTTTATATCCAAACTTTTGTATATTATCTGGATGGGATAGTAAGCATAGCCAGTGATTCCTTTTCTTCCATTTTTGAAGTATCAGAGTTTTTCCATTATGACAGCCATGTAAAGTAAATATTAAAACTGTCTGAACTTAGATACAAATACCCAAAGTGCTGTCTGAGACGGGATTCCACAAAGATTTTTTTAAAAAACAGGCATATTCAATCATATTCAAAATTATAAAATGGGTTTCTTTAATAAATAAATTAAACAAAAATACAAAGATAAAACTAAGTATATTTTACTTAATAAAATAAAAACAAAATATAGTCGCTTTTGCCTCTTCTTTATTCTTTTTTTTTCAGATTACAGGGTTTTTTATTTGTTAAGCAATATAATTCTCTGAAAGAATGCAGCACATAATATGTCTTAAAAGAAGGTTACTTAGATTTACCTTTTATTTGTATTTATTTACTTTTAACCTCATATCTTATACACCCATAAATAGGAACACATATTTAACACAAAGTTAAAACATTTCTTAAAAGTTTCCCATTCTTTTCAAATGTCTTTTTTGCAATGCTTCTGAAGTGCTGAAGCAATCTGTGATTCAGGCTCTTCTATAAAAACTTGAATTTGGGGATTTGAAAAAGCTCATTTAATCATCCAAAGTCCTTGCTAAATGGAAAACCAATGATCAGAGGAGGGTCATAACTTTTAGAAACAGAGCTAGGATTATATCCCACCCTTTCGAATCAGCTAGATGTAGGCTCATGCCTCAAATCTGACATTTTAATGAACTTAGCTCAGATATTTAATTTGGATGAGCTCCAATTGCTTTATGAGCAAAGTGGGTTTAACATATAGTTAATATCAAGATAAAGCCTAAACTATTAGCTCATGCTTACACTCAATAAATATTAGTTATATCCCCTCTTTTTTCTTCCGTATTCTCTGCCATTCAACCACCACACAATAGAAATGACAAAATTATTTATTTGAGAAAAAAGTACCATCATGCTTTTAAATTATGTACCAATAACTTTTGTTTCTCTCCTTGACTTTGCTATTTGAGATTCTTTTATGAAAGTGAACATGACTTCGCTTTAGTTACTCTATAAGTATTACTAAAGCCTTGTGCGGAAGCACAGTGGTCTTGAGGCAAACCTGGTGTAAGTCATTAATCCCTGCAGCACCTTCTTGGTTATAGCAACAGTAATAAATGCAATAAGGAATACTTAAATATTCACGTGGGTCATCTACAATTGTACATGGCTTCAACTCTCTGTTAGGTTCTGGAAGCCTTTGAACCTCAGCCTCTAGTCCTCAAGGGCTTCTTTTGTACCATCCAAGACTTTAAGTAGAGCCTTAAATCTACTTAACATCTTCCTCTACCAGCCAATGGGTTAGAGAAGCTTTCTAATATCGCTAATCTCTAGATTACCTCATCTTCCCCTTTTATTCTTTCAGTTAACTCAAAATTCTTTAGCATTTTCCATTATTAAACACTCTCTGTTTCTGTTGAGAATATTCACAATGAGGTCTGTATTTTCTTCCAATCAGCTGTTCTTTGGTACCATTATTCAACACAGAAGGTGAGATATACACAATAATTTTTTTTTTTTTTTTTTAGACAGAGTCTCACTCTGTCACCCAAGCTGGAGCAAAGTGGAGCAGTCTCACCTCGCTGCAACCTCTGCCTCCTGGCTGGGTTCAGATGATTCTCCTGCTTCAGTCTCCCAAGTAGCTGGGACTACAGGCGCATGCCACCACACCCAGCTAATTTCTGCATTTTTAGTAGAGACGGGGTTTCACCATGTTGGCCAGGCTGGTCTCAAACTCCTGAGAGCGATCTGCCCACCTCAGCCTCCCAGAGTGCTGGAATTACAGGTGTAAGCCACTGCGCCTGGCCAATAATTTTAAAAAATAATTATATTCATAATATTATTTTTGGGGATCTTAAAACATACATGTGTAAAATTTTGATAGAAAAGTAACTACTTCTGAGAATCTAAAGATTATACATTTTTGGAGTTTAACTCAAAAAATAATGAAAATATATCAAATTTTGAGCAATCCCCTGAAATTGTAATTGTATTCTAAATTTCTATCAGGGAATAAAAGTGAACAATTCTTAGTTTTGTTAATTGTCTGAGATAATCTCCAGAAAAGAACTAATTTTTTAACACGAAGCGTAAACACTAAAATCAGCAGAAAAAAAAATTAGTAGGATGCAGAAAAGTACAAAAAGCAAAAATTAAAAATAATAATCCATTTCTCTCTTGTTTCTTTGCTTTTGAAATCAGTGATTTTGGTTGATGAATAAATTAACAACAAAGACGGTGTGTGCGTGTCTGTATTCTTTAAACAATAAAAAGAGTTGGTATTTTTGTTTTGCTAATTTGGTTATAAAAATATTTTAATCTCTGAAAACTCTAGCAACAGATCAACAAACACGTAACATTACAGGATTGTTTTCTGAAGGAGTTAATAAAAGATGATTTAAAATATATTGCTTTAGGTAGTTTCATTATTAAAAATACACTAGCTTAAAATTGGTGGAATATCTTTGTATGTGAGATAGTGGGACTTAAATTCTTACTTCAATCAGAAATAAAAATTCATATATATTTATATATTTATCCATATATATGTATTTATATATTTATCCATATATATATATTTATATATATTTATCTCATCTAAAAGTGAACCAAATGGATATTCTGTTACAATATATGATCCCAGAGAGACAAGTGCATCAGCCAGATTCTTCCTGCAGAGGCTGAAATTGTAGCATCCTGAGACCCTCTTTAAATATGGAAAATTATTCCAACCTTTTTCACTTTTCTTGAGTGTTAGCCACAGGTAGCTGAAACAAGTCCTCCAAGCTGTTTTCTCTATGCCCAAATCCAGATGAATGCTCCCTGGGCCTAAGTGATAGGATAGCATCTTCGCTGCATATTTGCAAATTGGTTAGTCTGGGTGCCTTGTCATCATATTCTGTGATTTGTATATGAGACCTTTACAATTTATGATTAATTCAGTAATTATTTTAGTAAAATAGTGATCATCTTTTCCAGTTCTGAGAGTATCGTAAGTATCCTACTTTTACTTGCATATTTTAATGCGTTTCCCGTGTAGGCTATTGGTTGATGTCTCCACGTTGGTGTTACTGAAAGATGCTTAATATTTGTTCACTGATGGCAGAAAGATGGAAACAGATTTGTTTTCTGTAATGCATTTGTCCTCCACTAAAAGCATTGATATAAAGAAGAAAGAAGGGAAGATAATAATTGAAACATCGCTTTATCATTCTCAGTACACTCCCTTGCATTTCTGTGCCATACTTAAATGAAATCTCTGACTCACTAGTGAATTAGCAACACCCCTCTCAGAGGAAAATGTGGCCACTCTGTTCTTCGAAGTGATTTCTCTTATGTCATCTTTGTCGAAACCCTTCCATCCACCTAAGAACTCCCGTCCTGCATTCCATTTCTACTTTCTAATTTACAGATATGGAGCCACTAAATCTCTACTTTTTGTTATACTGATATTATGAATCTATAACTATTCTGGACATTCCAATGTCCTTTTAGGAATGCAACAGACTATTTAAATTATTTGCCATTTATCAGTTTCAAGTGCATGGTGAGAGAGATTTAGGAGACTTTTTGAAGCAGTGTATCATTTTCTTTGTGTGCATAGTAATCATTTCTTTTCTTGGTTACTTCCTTGTTTATAGAAACATGCTTATTTTATTTGGGTAATGATTAGCCTTAATATAAAAAAAGAAACTGAGAATACAGGAATTTAAAATGTTTAGTAAGAATAATTATATTACAGTTAGAAAGGAAAACCTGTTAAGTGTAATGAAAAGTTGCACTAATAATTTGTGCTTAAATTTTGCATTTTGATTTTCAGGCTCTCGTGTGTGCAGAAGACTCAAGCATAGGTTTATTGTATTATAAACAAAATGAAATCAACCTGGAAAAGATTAATATCTATGTGCTGGGAATATTCCCTCCTAACCAGGGTATCTAGAAGCTGTATCAACTGGGAGAATCCAGTGAGCAGATAGTTTGATTATCTAGTTTCAGAAGATTAAATTTAATAGTTCTGCTATGAGAATATCATATCATGGAAAGGCTTCAGAGCTTTCTTATTTTCTTTCTTGATCAGGTCATAGCATCTTTATTCCCTCATGATCTTTTTTTTAATCTTCAATTCTTTTTCATCTTCAGTTCCATTTTAGCTTCAAAGGCTGATTCTTATCTTATTCCAAATATATTTACCAAGTACCATTCATCAAAACAATGACCACAAACCTTTCCCATGTAAGCGACTGTATAGCTTAACCAAGAAGACAAACAGTAAAATGATTATTTGCTTAAAGTTATTTTGAAAGAAACTTTGCTTGTCTCAGCTGAGCACATTTGCTGATGCATGAGGCTGGCAGAGGCTGTGGTGTGTGGTTTTATCAGCAGCAGCACCCATTCTAAGCCAATTGTCTGTGTCTTTGATCATTTGCTCCAAGTTTTGGAGTATCATTGAAGACTGCCTTGAGGTATGCTCTTTGGATTATAGTGCCAGCATGAAAAAAATATTTTGGTTTGCCTGTCAATTGGTGGGGCTTCTCCCCTTCCCATAATAAGCTGGGACTATGACAAATTCCTACCCTGAGTCAAACATCCAAATCTCTACATTCTTTGTAGTGAACCTCAGAGAGGATCTGTGGCCAGGTTTGGAATAACTACAAGCTTTATCATGCGCTGAAGGCACAAGTCAAAGGAAGACAGGGCAGGAGCTTGCCCGTAAGGAGGAAGCTTGCAGAGCAAAGGAGGGGAACCTGTCATCACACGGCTCCGGGTTTCTCCTTGAAGATAGTGAGGTTGTCTGTGGGGTCAGAGAAAAAGTTGACATATCAGACAAAGAGATGGCGGGTGGTTCCTGCTTCCTCTGTGAATTTCTGAGTGCCCTTTGCCCTCTGCATCCAGGGACCCTAAGGACTGAAGGGCTTGGGAGGGGGCCATGCACTTAGCATTTGCTAGCTCTCCTAGCTGGCCAAGGCTTCGCTAACGCTTTGACTTTCTAGACTTCAAACTGTAGGGATCTCCTGCATGTGCCCACTCCTCCTTGATCTTGGGCACACTCCTCAGGATTAACCTTGCATTCTCCTGATCTTGAATATCTTCCAGACACCTCCTGAGCCAAGCTAGCTATTTAGCCTTTGCTTTCCTTGCATGCTTGTTGCTACATAACTCAATGATAATGATGATGAAATTTAAGATATCTTAGTAGTAGTAGTAATACAGTGATAGCTTCTTCTATTGAATCTTACTGTGTTCCAGACCCTATTCTAAGTGATAAACGGGTATTAGCCATCAATTATTTCCAAAAAAAATTGATATTGCTGTTACCACCACTTTCCCAATGACAAAATAAAGCACAAATTAGGCTAGGTAACCAGTGCAAGGTTATATGATGAGTAGGAGGTGAAGATGAGATTTGACCCCAGATATCTTGGGTTAGAGTTAAGGCTTTTTACTCAGTGTTTTATTTCATTCCTTTTCTGGATTTTCATTTGAATGACTTATTTACCTAATAGTTGTTAATTATTTTATGCGTGCCTATGACATATAAATACAAATGACCTCTACTTTCAAAGACCTTGTATTTTAGTTTGAGAAAAATAAGCTGCTTTCATGGAAATTTTAATACTCCGTTAGGTACCCAATTTTTTTTTCCCTTGGAATACCACTTACCACTCTGACTAATTTTCTAGTCTGTAAAATGTACTTCTTACACACTTTGGCATTAAATGAAACAATGTCCATGAAAGCATTTTGCAAACTGAAAAAGCTATGCATATGCCATATGGTGTAGTAATGACACTGTGGCTTTTTATGTATAGTCCTAAAACACATAAGCTGCTTTCCCTCTTCAACAGTGGAGTTTATCTTTTTAGCCATTCATTCCAAGAGTTATTTTTTGAGTCCAACATATTGCTACAGCTTTACGTACCCTTTAGTTTAATCTTCATAACAACAGGGTCTCTCCCATTTTTAAGATGCTGTCACTGAGAAACAGGAAGGTTAATTAATTCATTCAGAGGTATGCTACCAGTAAAGGAAAGAGCCAATGAATCCACTTTATTTATATTTTTTAATTTTGAAGCTGTGTTTTTTCCACCATGTAAGACATCTTCATTTTGTCAGATTAGCAGTAAAGCTTCTTTTCCTCAGGGATTTCACATTATCCAAAACATGAAGTGATCATACCATGACTAGAATATATACATTAAGAAAACAAAGCAGAGATGGTGACCAAATACTGCTTTTAGCGCAGACTTTAGAAGAGAGGTAAGAGTTTATTTAGCTCTCTGCTGAAGCCAGGGTTCTTGGTTCTAGAAAGAACCAAAGCTTAGATGGAGATGGATCCAAGAGCTTGATGAGGGGCAGACACCAGGGGTGCTCGAGGAGTCAAGCTCAGGGATCTTGTGGCCATAGAGGCTGTGAAGGGTGCTTCCATCAGGGCTACTGTGGACAGAGCTCAATGATGGAAAATGACCTCTTACGGTTTCCGCTTTCTTTTCATGTCCCTCTCAAGATTTAAAGCCTCTAGAGAGGAGACCTGAGGTTCTAAGCTCATGGTATGTGCTCATGTTTACTATATCCCCACTCAGGGACAGGTGGTTGCAGGCTCCCAAGGGTTCCACAGTGAGGGATGAGGGCCTACTGTTTGCTTACAAAGAGACTGTATGAAATGAGGGAGACTTAATTCTTTAAGAAGGGTCTGGGTGCTTTAGCAAGATTACTGATGCCAGGGAGTAGGAAATCAAAAAATGTCCATCATTGCTTTAAAGAAAATGAACAAGAGCTTCTCAGTGAAAGAGGAACACCATGGCCTTCTGAGAAGGGTCAGAAAGTGGAAGCCTCACCGAAGCACAAAAGAGCATGTTTCATTTATTGAGAGAAAAAAAAATGAGTATGACTAAAGGATCATGCACTTGGCAAAGTGGGTAGGTTTCAAGTCTGGGAAGGTCAATTGAATTTGGGAGATAAGAACCTTGTATTCTAACATACTTCAGGGACCATTGTGGCAGGCCATGAGAAATGTTTAGGGGTGGAGCATTTACATGCCATTGTTTCCTTGCAGTTGGTTGTTAAATACCCCTGTCTCCCTTGGCAGTGTTGAAGAGCAGATAACAATGAAGCCAGCCCAAATGTGTAAGCCCAGCCTATAGACTCATCTTTTCTGGTGAATTATCCCTAATAGCATAGAGGATTTGTGAAAGGAGCATAGAGCAGATCTCAGAGGAAGCCACCATGCACAGACAGGCACATTCTTTTCAGTCTTCTGCACCTTCTTACAATTTATATGAACTTTGAAATTTTCTTCGTGGTGTGTCCATAAAATATACATCTAATTGTTGAATTAGAGGGACAATGGATGGCTCACTCAATATCCATTTCCTCCTCCTTTTTACTTGTAAACCCTTAATTCTGTCCCTGTACCCACCCTCCCAGCACAGATGTATACACAGCAAGGATGATGCTGTGTCCAGTTTCAGGGTGATTCAATCAGCCAATCATGGGAGTCCCATGACTGTTGTCAGCCACGTAGTTAGGAGGGACCCAGTGATTTCGAGGGGTGATACTGGAAAATTCTTCCTTGTTCTTGAAAGAGAGACAATGAGGTATCAGTCTTCTTTTCTGGGCATTTTTTTGTCTGCCATCCTCAGAGCTGTAGTTATTCTTTGACACTGGAGAGGTAGACTGAGGAGAGGCTCTAGGGTGAACATAATAGAGCAAAAAATAGACAGAATCTGGAGGTTTGATTCCTCATGACACCATCGAGTCTCTGTGTTCATCATCCTGGAAACTGCTGGACATGTGATCTGCTGCCATGTGAGATGAACTGCTCTCTCAAGGCAGTGAGCCCAGGCCTTCAGGTACCAGTTCAGGAGAAAGCATCCTCACGAATTTACCTCCAAATCCTTCAGTAAAGCAGGGGCTGCAGGAAGGTGCACAGCCTTAATCTCATGAATTTCTGTTTCCCTATCCTCACTACACATCTGTGGACCCCTGAGATAATTCATGCCTTCATTTGAGAAACTCAGAGCACCACCTTCTTTATGGCGATAGGTAATTTGAACTTAATGCATATACTTACAATAAAGTATGTAAAATATAAACACCAAATTTGCTTTCATGGGATAGACATAATACGTTCTCTTTCTCTTCTGTATGTATATAAGTATAATTGGGTAGGGGCTGTCTGTCTAGTGACCATGCTTAATTTTGATTTGGGGGGATTATATTCAATTTACCTGCAAAGGAAAAATGTGTTTTGTGTGAATAAGCATGTGTTTTGTGAGAGCTAGTCATTTTCCCCAAAGTCTAAAAATGTGTAAAATACATTCTCTACACAATGTAAACAAGTTGTTTTATGTGTGACATCTGAAATCTGTGTTTTACTGTACTGCTCAGTTCAGCATCTACACTAATTCTCCAATGAGAGCTTATTAAAAAATAAATAAGATACTTGCATTATGCAATAGAATATATTTTCTTCTGTGAGTTATGAAATTTGGCATGATGAGGACATTGTAATATGGTCACTTTATAGACATCAATACATATTAATTCTGACATTTTGTATGGCTTCCTTACTTTTTTTTTTTGAGACAAAGTTTTGCCCTTGTTGCCCAGGCTGCCATCTTGGCTCACCGCAACCTCCATCTCCCGCGTCCAAGCGATTCTCTTGCCTCAGCCTCCTGAGTAGCTGGGATTAGGGATTACAGATGTGCACCACCATTCCCGGCTAATTTCTTTGTGTTTTTTTGTTTGTTTGTTTGTTTTTGTTTTTGTTTTTGTTTTAGTAGAGACGGATTTTCTCCACGTTGGTCAGGCTGGTCTTGAGTGAACTCCCCACCTCAGGTGAACTGCCTGCCTCGGCCTCCCAAAGTGCTGAGATTACAGGCATGAGCCACCACAGCCAGTCTGGCTTCCTTACATTTTTATATTTGCTTAGGAGTTAGGTTATAAATAGAGCACCAGTAACTTTGGAAGGATGTAAATAAACAACTTGAATTGAACCCTAAGTCAGTATTTGAAGACCAAACATGAAAGTAAATAGTTTTACCTAGTCTCTAGAAATTCTGTTTGAGATGTTTTTTTCTTAGTATTATTTTATGTGTGAATGGAATGAATTTTTCTTATTATTTTTTTGTTTGAAATATTCCTTTATAGAGTACGAAGCATATGGGTTTCTGTTTAATAAGAAATCGATATTTTCATCAACACTTTTTTTGGTAACTCTCCTTTAAGTAATATCTTTAGATATGACAGATGGAACATAATCAAGAATGAACAATTTCTGTTCATATGCGGCCGGAATTAAGCTCCAGTTGGAAATTTCAAACGTCTGGAATTCACAAGATACCTTCCCAGCTCCACTCCCCATCTGTACCTCTGTTTATGGCTCTCTTCCACTTTTACTTCTAAAATACTGGGTGTTTGTTTCTTTTGTAGCTCTAGTTAGTAGAAGAACACTGGTGTTTGAGTCTGAATTCTAGTCCTATCACATTCTAGTTTTGATCCTAAGATGATCTTGTTTGAGTTTTAGTTTCTTCCTTGGGAGAAAAGAGATGCTGCAGTTTCACAGGGTGGTTGGGGTTGGTTAGTGGATCAGCTCATACAACCCACAGACAGGAACAGAATAGGACATTTAGCACAAGGGCGGCCATAGCATGAATATTTGCTGAATATATTTTCCTAAATGTGGAATCAAGAATCAGCAGCTTAAAAGAGCTAATTAATTCTCCAATCCATCATTCTGATTTTACAGACAAGAAGACTCCACCCCTGAGAAAAGTGAAACACCAGAGGCTCCAGAGGAACCCAGTGACAGAGCAGGGGCTAAGGGCCAGTCCACGGTGTATTTGCATTTACTCCAGGAATCCGTCAAAATGCCAATTGCAAATTAACCTTTCAAAGCATTAAGCAACTTAATTATTTTCCAAAATTTAATCTGGTGGTCTGCTGCCAACTCACTGCTGATTCTAGACAGTTCCTGTTTCATAAAGTATAATTATTTGTATACTTTGTGTTCATTGCTGAGAGAAGCACCCAGTATTGTTTTGGGGAGAAAGGAAAGGTTTCAGATGAGCCAGACATACTCCATGCATATGGAATTACTTCTACATTCTATTAGTATCTTCTTCAAAGTACCCTACCTTGTTCAGTACCAGTTTAAACAGCACAATTGCTTTTTCCTGGTTTCAAACTGGAGAAACTTTGAAAAAGAAATTTTAAGAAAATGTTAAGAAACACTCAACTTGAAAGATAGTTGGATGGTATTGGGATTACTACTGATCTGGGTGTCTTAGATCCACTCTTTACTAACTTTATTATTCTAAATGTCAGTACATTTTTCTAAACTGTGGTATCTTCCTCAGTATCAGGAGATTGAGTATAGTGGCTGCTTCTATTTTGAGTCTGCAATACATTATCACTTAAGTTTTGAAAATTAGACTGGTTCTAGATCCTTGAGGAATCGCCACACTGTCTTCCACAATAGTCGAACTAATTTACATTCCCACCAACAGTGTAAAAGCATTCCTATTTCTCCACAGCCTTGCCAGCATCTGTTGTTTCCTGACTTTCTAATAATTACCATTCTAACTAGGATGACATGGTATCTCATTGTGGTTTTGATTTGCATTTCTCCAAAGACCAGTGATGATGAGCTTTTCCTCATATGTTTGTTGGTTGCTTTGACCCAACAATTCCACTACTGGGTATATACCCAAAGGATTATAAATCATTCTGCTATAGAGACACATGCACACGTATGTTTACTGCAGCACTATTTACAATAGCAAAGACTTGGAACCAACCCAAATGCCCATCAATGATAGACTAGATAAGGAAAATGTGGCACATATATAGTATGGGATACTATGTGTCCATAAAAAAAGAATAAGTTCACGTCCTTTGCAGGGACTTGGATGAAGCTGGAAGCCATTTTTCTCAGCAAATGAACACAGGAACAGAAAACCAAACACCACATGTTCCCATTCATAAGTGGGAGTTGAACAATGAGAACACATGGACACAGGGAGGGAAACATCACACACAGGGGCCTGTCGGGGGGTGGAGGGCAAGGAAAGGGAGAGCATTAGGACAAATACCTTAAGCATGAGGGGCTTAAAACCTAGATGGCGGGTTGATAGGTGCAGCAAACCACCATGGCACATGTATACCTATGTAACAAAACTGCACGTTCTGTACATGTACCCCACAACTGAAAGTAAGATCGGACCTTCATAATATATAGATAGGCACATCAAAGAAAAAAAAGGAAATTTACAATACTAAGAGCGTGGGGTATGTGTGTATGTGTGTGTACCCTGTTTTAGAATAAACGTTGTTGAAAGACACGTTCATCAGAAGAGCAGTTAGTCTGGAATCATAGCAAAAAAAGTTGCTGACATAGCAACGGCTGGCCCTTCCGGCATGATATGATGGACAAGGAACAAAAGCCACACTACTCTGACTATACTGATCTCATCTGTAATGCCTCTGCTCTTAGATGGATGTGTCAGGAAGGCCTTGCCTCAAGTTATTAAATATCTAGTTTATTTCTCCAGCTGGTATTAATTCCATACTTATCAAACACAATGCTAGTGATGATTTGATTTCCCATTTAGGTCTGTGGATGAGTCAGGTATTGCCATGCTAATGCTTTATAAAAAAATTCATGCCCAAAACAAGTGGCTTATGACAATATTTATTGCTTCTTAGTCTCATGTTTGAGGGGTGACTATGGACTGGTTCTTTTAGGCTGGGCTCAGCTGGGTGGCTCTGCTTCAACTTGCAGAGCTGGTTAGACCTGCTTCTTGAAAAATAGATTCTGGTCGAAGAGGCAGCAGCTTTACAGGGAAAGCTCTAATCAGGACAATGCAGGGCACAGATCGCCAACCCAGCTCAGAAACATGGGATAAGTCCCTGCTAGTGTCACATCTCCTAATGTCCCACTGGTGAAAGCGAGTGAGTAGACTTGGGGCAGAGAAGTAGACTTCTCTCAATGAAGGTCAGAGGGGAGGGGTGAATGTTTTGAACAATACGCAATCTCCCACTGTCTGCGTACAGAAATGATATTCTGGTGACTCAGGCATGAATATGTAATTCCCTGATGCCACTAGAAATCAGAAGCTTGGTTACTATGGAGTTTGTATTAAAAGCTATCCTTTTGGTGGCACTTAATCATTCTCATCTGCCTCCAATCTCTGTCACCACTAAAGGCCAGACCCCAGACTTGTTATATTCATCCAGAAGTGCATTGCACCATGTGTATGTGCTGAACGCAGAGAATTTAATTCTACCTTTGGGGACATCTTCCAGAACTGAATTTGCAATATGGGTATGCATTTCCTCTGTGGCTCTGACTCCATTCTGCAGAGACAGGATCTCAGAATACCTATATGAAATCAATGAATCACACAAGTGTGTGAACACTACTATAAAAACAGTAAAAACTTGAACATGATTATTTTTAAGAGTGAGATTGAATAGTAAAGAATAAAAAAAGTTGTCATTATTTTTGCTGGTATTTATGGAATTTTATAGCTCATAAATTTGCAAGAATCAAGAACTATTTTTATTGTGTTCTCATGTGCCTATCCTGCTGCCAACGTGAGAAGGGACCACTCTCTTCTGGGGAAGATGAAATTGGGTGGATGGTAGAGTTTGAGTTTAGATTTTTCTGGCAAGCATGTTATGAGATAGTTTTAAAGAAGTAAGTTTTAGTCATCATTTTGCTATTTTATAGGACTGTGAACTCAGGAAACATAATTTAACTTTTCTGGGCCTCAATGGCCTCGATTTAAAATGAGGTGCCATTGTATTAAAGGATGTCATATATCCTTCCACCGGTACTGGTAGCCTGTGATTGTGTTCATCTCAGATTACATGGCCCGGGGCCACATTTTGCAGCTCTTATGAAAGAGAAAGCAAAGTAAATGCTGGCCAAAGGGAATAAGAGGCAACAGCTCGGGTGTCTCTGCTGTAGAACATATCTGGGACCTTAGTCGCGTATCGTAGTCAACAGAAGCAGCGTTCAGTCTCGCCTGCCTTCCAGCTGCCTCTGACCTTTCTCCCCGACAAACGTGGTGCACACCAGTGACTGAAGCCATGGGGATGGACGGCAAATTCTTGCCCGGAGAGGTTGCTACCTCAGGGAAAATTTGCACCTCTCTTTAACCTCTCTGTCAACTCGTTAACTATACCTAGTTATCTTTTTTTTTATATTAATTCACCTCTATTTCTGTAACTGGCATGTTTTCCATCTTCTGAATGGACATGAAATAGGGTAAAAGTGTATATCTAGCAGAGGGTACTGAAGCAGCCATTGATACAAAGTCATACAAGAGTGTTCTTCAGATTAACAGGAGGGAATGCAGTTTTAGGAAGTGCAACTTCCATCGGACTAGGGGGTGGAATTCGTGATAGGATGCGATGGTCGACACGTTCGTGCTTGTATGTGGAATAAACAACCTCTTTGGGGAGCCGCTTCCAAAGGGAACAAAGAGGTGGGCAATTGACCTGTGATTAGGTTGGAGAAGGAAAAAAAATCACCTTTTCGAATTTAATGAATAAACCCTATCCATTGCTGTATATTATCCTCATTTCCCTCCATTCACCACCCAGCCTCTATCCTACCAAGATCTAGTGTATTTCCCATTATCAACTCGCTCTTCAATATGTGTCTGCATCGGAGAGGAATGAATAAGCACTGAATGAATGGGTATGATTTTAGGGGAAAAAGGCATATTTGAGCAAATATGTCCATTTTAGTGAGTCACAAACCCCGCAATTGGCTACCCATTCAGGTTTTTCATTAGTCTAGTCATTTCGGTATGTGCTGTAAGCCTTACAGTCCATTTTCTATGAAAAATACTTGATAACTGATACAAATATTTATATGTGTGTCATTTGAATTATTCCCATTGATTTTTTCCTTCTTCTTTCAGTTTCACTTTTGGAATCGTTTGCAATTTCCTTTTAATGTGGAAACTTCTTGGAATAACTGTTTATTTATATTTTAAAAGACCTAGCTGTAGCTCTTTCTAACTCATGTTTTGAACCCATTCGAAGAACTCATTCTTTGGAAATAGCTGCGGAGTTGGGTTTCTGCTAACAGCAGAATTTGATTTGCTCCTACACCTTCATGTTTTGTTCAGTGCCCTTTTAAGTTTGGCAAAATTACTTTTAATTATCTCTGCCGCTTCCTTTAATAAGTCGCTTTGAGCAGTTTCCAAGGGCCTCCTCTAATCTTTCTGCGTGAGATCACTCTTGCCTTTTGAAAACACATTACAAGGAGACACTGAAGGCAACTTGGCACTATTAAATTTTAGTCACACTATCAGCTTGGGAGCAGGGGCTTGCTAGGTTAGAGGTAGCACCTGCTTGAAACAGAAGTTGGCTTATTTTGGGAATTTAAGCATGCAGCTTTTATAATAGTCACAATGGTAAATCCCCCCAAATTACAGGGTTCATGGTGCTTATGGTGCAAAAAGAAATGTCAACCTCTTAGGTGCTAAGAGATCATCTGAATTGTTTCCTCATTTATTTTGGAACCCACTTTTATTTTATTTTATTTTATTTTTGTTCTAAGATACAGTGATACCACGGGGAGAAACTTTACAGGCAACTTATTTAAAAAAAACAAACAAAAAAACAAAAACAAAAGCCAAAAAACAAAAACGAGGTGCTGAGTTTGCAGGTGAGGAAAACACATATTGGCTACCTCAAAGTGACAACTTGCTTAACATGTCAAAATTCCACCTCCCAGAGAACTCAAATGCCCTAGATGAAATTTTATAAGTTTTATACTTTTTTTCATTCACCTTGATAAGACTGGTATATTTAAGGAAAAAGAACCCAGCATACTCAATTTAATAAGCATCTACTGGGTACCAACCATTGGATAAATAATTTACTGAAAAATTTGGCTCATTTTATTTGTTCTACTTCAACATTTTTCCTCTGTGTCTAAAAATGTCACTGTATACTCCCTTCTCCTTCAGTGTAAGAGCAAGACTAATCTTCTCTCTAAGATCATGCTCTTCATTTTTAATATTGGCCACTGCCACTGTCCTTTCCTGACTCACCTCTGGATCCAGAAATTAGCCGTCTCTCTTTCAATCTTTCCTTCCCTCTGGAATCCCTCTCTCGCTCTCTCTGTCTTCTTCCCCCATCCCATCTCCCTGTCTGTCTGTCTGTCTCTTTCCCCCATCCAAATATACTTCTCTCCCTTATCCTAAAAAAAAAACATGGAATAAGCTAAGAATATCTAAAAAATGAAAGTCAAATAAGCATTCCCAATTACCCACTCAATGTTTTCTGCATTGGCTCTTTGTTTTTTTTGTGGAATGCTAGAAGATTATATTGAGGCTTAATAGGTGAACTTAAGAGACAAAAATGACTATATTTTTTTCTAAGCATGTTGTTGAGAATATTATTTATCATAATACATGGTATTTTAGAAAAGACCCATATGAGAGAATTGTGGTTAGTTACATTGATAATGGTTATGCTGTTTCCAAGTAATTTATTTGTCTTTCTTATGAATGATCTTATGAAAACAGTTCCTTTTTCTTGGTGACAGTTAAATGCTCAGGACTCAGTGTGCAGTTTACCCATACACAAATACATGCACTAAATGATGTACACTGTTTCATTAGACCTGTAATGAAACAGGTCTTAGCTTCATTTCATGATATTACCTTTTCTCTGATTTTTTTAAGACCAAAGTGAATATCAATAAATATATACAGTTTCTCTTTCCCTTCACCATAAAGTGACAGATTACTTCATAGTCATGGCTTAACAATTAGCTTTCTTTGTAAGTCCTTTAGATATTTTTGTCTCCACAGATCTTGAATTCTATGTTCTCTATCTCTCTGTCTCTCTCTCTCTCTCAAGTTCCTCTATCTGGTTCCTGTAGTTGTCTGGGTTTTTGTTTGTTTGTTTGTTTGTTTTTGCCTCAATTATTATACCTCTTTCCATATCCTTACTTGTCTTGTTTGGACACTGTCTATATTTTGTTATTAATCTCATTCATTGTCATCTTATTAGTTACTTCAATGGGAATAACCTACAGATATTATTCTCAGCCTATGTCTTTCTTTCATAGCTTCAGTCCTGTATTCCCAGCTATCTCCTAGGTGTCCTCATTTGAGATCCTGATGATACTCAATTATTGATCAACAGAACTCTTTATTTTCTTTTATTAAAATAAAAAAATTAGAGATGGGGTCTCACTATGTTGCCAGGCTGGAGTGCGGTGGTTATTCTCCAGCCTGATCATAGTGCACTACAGCCTGGAACTCCTGGGCTCTCGCAATCCTCCCACCTCAACCTCCCAAGTATCTGGCACTAGGAGCATGCATCATCATGACTAGCTCAGAACTCACTATCTCCTCCTGCAAATCTGTGCTTCCTTGTTTGTTTATTTGTGTTAATTTTTCTTAACACTCATCCTACATTCAGATTTCAGGACCAACTTTGACTTTGTATAAATTCTGCCATTCAGTTATTTCTTTCCCTACCCAGCTCTCTATTCTTTAGCAGATTGAGTGCCTTCATTAAGTTACACAGTGGCTACTCATCCCCTCTCCTTCCTCATTTACACATTGCTGCTAATTAACGATTATTCAATCATGAATAAATGACAATTGCATGGCATCCTGGGATGGAGCTGGACATGAGAGTCAGATAGAACTGGGTCTGAGTCCTCACTCTGGTTCTTGCTAGTACAGCAAAGTCTTCGTATCTTACAATATAACTTTAAGTTTGGTTGCATAAGCCATGATGGGGTAGGTTACGCCTAGTAACAAATCAGTGCTTAAAACGATTTTTTCTTTTGTATGTTATATATCCGACAAGAGATGGTTGGGGATTATGTCAGGGAAAAGGGGGCATTGTGTTGTTTTTCAATGACGATTAAAGGCTGTGGGCCAGAAGCAATACAGGTCACTTCTGTACCATTTCCTAGGCCAAAGTAAATCACACTACTGTGGAATATTAGTCAGCTTGGGCTGCCACAACAAAATACCACAGACTTAACAGCAGGAACTTATTTTCTCAGAGTTCTAGAGGCTGAAGGTCTCCAATCAAAGTGCCAGCCAATTCCATTGCTGGTGAAGCCACTCTTCTTGGGCATCTCTTCCTCTTCTTAAAAGACCACTGGTCCTACTGAATTATATTTCTGCCCTTATGACCTGGTTTCACCTTAATTACTGCCTGAAGATTCTATCTGCAAATACAGTCACATGCAGGATTAGGGATTCAACATGAATTTTGAGAGGACACGATTCAATTCATAGCATTCTGCACTCCCCAGATTCATGTCCTTGTCAGGTGCAAAATATATTAACTCCATCCCTAAAGCTCCAACATTTTAAATCATTACAGCATCAACTCTAAGGTCTAAAGTCCAAAGTCTCGCCTAAATTGTATCTGAATTAGATATGGATGAGAGTCAAGTTACCATTCAACCTGAAGCAAAATTGCTCTCCAGCTGTGACCTGTGAAACCGGAAGGGTTCTGTGCTTCTGATATAGTTTTTCTGTGTCCCCACCCAAATCTTACCTGGAATTGTAGCTCCCATAATTCCCACATGTTGTGGGAAGGACCCAGTGGGAGACAATTAAATTGTGGGGGCGTTTTTCCCCATACTGTTCTCATGGTAGTGAGTCAAGTCTCACAAGATCTGATGGTTTCATAAGGGGTTTCCCTTTTCACTTGGCACTCATTATCTCTTGCCTGCTGCCATGTAAGATATGACTTTTGCCCTCTACCGTGATTGTGAGACCTCCCCAGCCACGTGGAACTGTGAGTTCATTAAACCTCTTTTTCTTTACAAATTACCCAGTCTCGAATATGTCTTTATCAGCAGCGGGAAAACAGACTAATACAGTTTCAAAAATATGATGGTGGAACAAGCATGGAATAGACATTTTCATCCCAAAAGAGAGAAATAGGAAGGATGACAGTTCTTAAGTAGAAGTAACACCTATCAAGGTAAAGTCCATGAGGTCTTAGGGCTCAGGAATACTCCTCTTTGGATGCTCTGCCCTCCAGGCCCACTGGGATGGTCCCTGACCCCATAGCTATGGGTTCCAGCTCTCAAGGCTCTGCTGAAGGCACCACACCCAAGACTCCAGGCAACAGCAGCTTGGTATGATGAAGGAGGGATAGTGGCCCCACGTTTTGAAACTGAGGGGCAACCTTGGTGGTTTCTGAATTGCCTGTGGAATAATTCGTTTCTTTTCTTGGAGAATTGCACACATACACACCTGAATAGCATCATCATTCTATTGTCTGGTCCTGTAGAAGCTAAGAGGGACAAAAGGCTTCTGTCATCTCCTCCTTTCTCTGTTCCCTTTGATTCAAACTGGGCATTTCTCTGCTGATATAAATCTATCTCTATTCCTAGATGCTACTGATATGTGATTAGATCTATGATTCAACCTATACTAATCTCCATATCAAATGATTGTGTTAACATACCCTTAGTGTTCTCTTCTGAACACACTTTCTCTCCTTTTTTTTTTTCTTAATATGGATAGGCTGAGAATTTTCGAAATCTTCAAGTTCTGGTTCTTTTTTTGCTTAACAATTTCTTCAATTTTCTCTCTCTTTTTGCATTTTACTATAAGCAGTGAGGATAAACAAAGCCACTCCTTGAATGCCTTGCTTAGAAATATCCTCAGCTAAGTATCCAACTTCATGGTCTGCCTTTTCTGCATCCCAGAAAACAGTAGAACATGAATACAATTCAGCCAAGTTCTTTGCCACTTTATAACAAGGCTCAACTTTACTCCAATTCCCAATCATGCCTTTCTCCTTCTCTTTCAGACCTCACAAGAAGCACCTTTCATGTTCATATTTCTACCATCATGATGTTCATGATTTTTCAATGTATTTTCTAAGAAGATGTGCGCTTTCTGTTCATGTCTCTTCATTTCTTTCTGAACCCTCACCAGAATCACTTTCAATGCTCATATTTCTAACAACAGGCAATCACGGTAGTCTAGGCTTTATCTGGCACACTCATCAGCTTTCCTCCAGCCACCACCCATCACCCAGTTCCAAATCCATTTCCACATTTTTAGATAGTTGTTACAGCAGCACTCCAATTTTAGTACCAAAATCTGTATTAGTCAGCCCAAGCTGCCATAATAAAATACCACAGACTGAGTGGCTTAAACAACAGAAACTTATTTTCTCACAGTTCTGGAAGCTGAAAGTGAGAGATCAACATGTTGGCCAATTTGGTCCCTGGAGAGGGCTCTCTTCCAGGCATGTAGATAGCCACTTAATCCCTACAGGCATTTCCTCTCGGCATGTGTGAAGAGAGAAAGAGAAATCTGTCTTGTCTTTCTTGTCTTTTTTTTTTTTTTTTTTAATGGAGTGTTGCTTTTGTCGCCCAGGCTAGAGTGCAATAGTGTGATCTTGGCTCACTTCAACCTCTGCCTCTCAGGTTCAAGCAATTCTCCTGCCTCAGCTTCCCGAGTAGCTGAGATTACAGGCATACTCTACCACACCCAGCTAATTTTTGTATTATTAGTAGAGACGGAGTTTCACCATATTGGCCAGGCTGGTGTCGTGCTCCTAACCTCAGGAGATCCACTGGCCTTGGCCTCCCTAAGTGCTGGGATTACAGGCGTGCACCACCATGCCCAGTCTTTGTCCTCTTTTTAAAAGGACAACAGTCCTATTACATTGTGGACCCACCATTGCAACCTCATTTAACCTTAATTATCTTTCAAAGCCCTATCTCCAAATACAGCCATATT
Source organism: Pongo pygmaeus (assembly GCF_028885625.2). Lineage (NCBI taxonomy): Eukaryota > Metazoa > Chordata > Mammalia > Primates > Hominidae > Pongo > Pongo pygmaeus. The sequence continues at coordinate 5,566,539 of NC_072380.2, forward strand.
GCGGGTAAGGGCCTCAACATAGAATTTTGAAGAGACACAGTTCAGTCCATAAGACATGGCTAACTTCAAATGGTGGGAAGATTATATTGTTGACTTCATTGATCATAGGCTTAGACATATAATTAGAAGGGATATATGTTATGTCTGAGCAGTAGCTGTGCAAGCCATTGTGTTCTATTCCCTCATCTAAAGACTGACATTATTCTGCTAGAATCTTCCCCTTCAGCCTAGAATAGAGTGATGTGGAACAGCATTTGTTCTGAAGGAATTGCTATATAAATATAAAATAAACTTCTGTTATTCTAAGCGACAAAGATTTGGGGATCATTTCTTATTACAATATGACCTAGAAAAAGTTGACTAAGAACTTTTAACAATTCTCGATAGTACTTAAATTCATAGATGTGGGCTACTGTTCCACAGCCAGAGTGGAGGTGTTATAATCTGTATGATTCTGCAAGAAATTTTGTAGCAGTTACCAGTTTAATCTTTCCTCATCAGAACCATGACTATATGGATTTCTCTGCTCAAACCCTAGAATAGTCTGGTTTTCTTAGTCTTTTTCAATATGTTTTGTTTTCACTTTGACCTCTTAAAAATTATTATTAACCTCAGCCATTGATTTTATGATCAAATTCTATTGATATTTTAACGACTTCAGTTTCTTTCTTTGCAATTTTGCAATCTTCAACATTTTTTCCTAAATATGGTTTCGAATCTGTGTCCTTTAAGGCCCCCTTTGCACTGTTCTTCCCTTCTTGAGAAGGTGTTTGATCCCTCAGGTAGATGACAATGTGCATGACTCAAATTTCAACAACATTGTAACTATATAGATGTCATCACAGACAGCATTTTATTATGTAACTTATGAAGATGCCTCTCTCTGAGAGAGATTCTGTGTATAAAAATATTGGCAGAACCTTGAAAAAGTTAAGGACACTTCACAGTTACTGAATACAGGAACAACTCTACATCCAATGTTGTATTAGATACAAAAATAGATAGGATCTCTTAAAGTATCATTCAAAAGTAAGCAACATTCATTTTCTATTGCATGATTGCCTATTGAACAGAGCCCTTGTGCAAGTCACACAGTCCATCATCAGAGTTTGTTAGCTTAATATCAAATATCAAATGCATGCAGAAAGAAGATGAAGTAAGTGAAAGATCGTGACAGAGTTATTCAGCTAGAAGTCAATGTGAAAACATGATGCTGATATCCTATACTTCATTCAAACTTGTACTGCCTAGCATTTTAGATCAGATGTACATCATCCTTGTTTTTTTTTTATTATACTTTAAGTTTTAGGGTACATGTGCACAACGTGCAGGTTAGTTACATATGTATACATGTGCCGTGTTCGTATGCTGCACCCATTAACTTGTCATTTAACATTAGGTATATCTCCTAATGCTATCCCTCCCCCCACCCACCCCACAACAAGTCCCAGTGTGTGATGTTCCCCTTCCTGTGTCCGTGTGTTCTCATTGTTCAATTCCCACCTGTGAGTGAGAACATGCAGTGTTTGGTTTTTTGTCCTTGCAATAGTTTGCTGAGAATGATGGTTTCCAGCTTAATCCATGTCCCTACAAAGGACATGAACTCATCATTTTTTATGGCTGCACAGTATTCCATGGTGTGTATGATTGTATACCTAGAAAACCTCATCATCTCAGCCTGAAATCTCCTTAAGCTGATAGGTAACTTCAGCAAAGTCTCAGGATACAAAATCAATGTGCAAAAATCGCAAGCATTCTTATACACCAATAACAGACAAACAGAGAGCCAAATCATGAGTGAACTCCCATTCACAATCACTTCAAAGAGAATAAAATACCTAGGAATCTAACTTACAAGGGATGTGAAGGACCTCTTCAAGGAGAGCTACAAACCAGTGCTCGTCCTTGTTTTTAAAATAAATATTTTTCTATAAGTGATTCCTCACATGTCATTAATTCATACACCATATACCCCTTTTCCAGACTTTTCATTTTTGGGAACATACCAATGCTTCCATCTCTTATTTATGTGTGCTTCCTGCTCCTCTTCAGGAGTCCCTGCGGGCACCATCAGCTTTATTAGTAGCTTCTCTGTATTGGAGGCAGAAGTTGGGCCTGTTATTATATAAGCTCTGGGGTTTCAGAAATATATTGGCTCTGTTCTACTCATGCGTTCTCAACTTACTGGTCAGTTGAGATTCAAACTCTCATCAGCACCAGGGGTTCATTATTTAAATAACTTCTTCCAGATGTCAGTGAAGAACATCTAGGCATTGGCCTATGATTAAATCCAACATTGAAGGTTTCAGCCCAAGATAAGGAAAAGCAAGACAGTCTTTTAGAAGTGGGCACCACACAGTAGTTTTGAAAATATCATCCATCCATCTATCCATCTAAAATTGCATCCATGCATAGCATGAGACAGCATGTATGCATGGGAGAGGTTGATTTAGATGCAAACACAGACATACACTCATTACTCTTTGGAGCACAAAGATGTATAGAAAAGCCACTGAGTAGCTTACATTGTTATGGACACAAAGCTGAAAATAATACAACATTATAGGATGATTTTATTCATGCAAAAAAATCATTTACATGACAGAGAAAGAAAAATCCACTATCAGAGTTGAACATTTAACACACTTTTCTCAGTGACTTGAACATAGAGATTAAAAAATATATCTATATAGATTTGAATAACACTCTCAAGACTACCCCAGTTAATAGTTACAAATTCTTAAATGCATGCACAGCATTTACCGGTAGAGATGATATGCTGGGCACTAAAACCAATCTTAATAAATCTCAAAGGTTCGAACTCATACCAAATATATTCTCTGACCACAGTGGGCTTGGGTAGGAAAGCAGTGACAAATAAAATGTATTAGTCTGCTTGCGCTGCCATAACAAATTACCACAGACTGTATTGCTTGAACGGGAGAAGTGTGTCTTGTCATAATTCTGGAGGCTGGACATTTGAGATCAAGGTGTAAGCAGGGTTGTTTTTATTGGAGGCCTCTGTCCTTGGCTTGTAGATGGCACTTTCTCCCTGCGTCTTCACATGGTCTTCCCTGCATACCTGTCTGTGTCCAAATCTCTTCTTCTAAGGACACCAATCATATTGAGTCGGGGCCCACCCTAATAAACTTATGTTAACTTAATTACCTTTTTAAAGAACCTATCTCCAATTACAGTCACCTTCTGAGGGACTGGGGATTAGAAGTTCTACATATGAATCTGGGGAGAATGCAATTCAGTTCATGACAGAAGATAACTAGGAAAGCCCCGCATACTTAAACATTTAACAGTGCATTTGAAATAGCTTTACAGGTTAAGGAGGAAGTAACATGAACTATTAGAGATATGTTGTACATCTTAATAACATTAACAACGTGTAAGAATTGATGAGTCACATCTTCAGGATTGCTAAGAGAGGTATTCATACCTTTACAAGCTCATATTGGAAAAGAAGAACAGTTCCAAATTTTAAAAAACCTAATTTTCCACCTGAAGAAACTATTAAAATAATAAAACAATAAACCCAAAGTAAATAGAAGGAGCAAAATGATAAATACATGAGAAAAAAATGGAACAGCCAATAGATAAATGATAGAGAAAATCAACAAAGTCAAAAGTTGGATATTTAAAAATGTTAATAAAATTGACAAATCTCTAGCAAGACTAGTTAGGATAACAAGAGAGAAAAGGAAAATAACAGCAATGTATTTTAATGGAGAAAGAAGAATCTATTCAGAAAATGTTGCTAGATAAACTGGAAATAAATATGAAGAAAAATATTGTTCGTATCTCACATCATACCTAAATATAAATCCTAGATTGGGTGTTAAAATTAATTATAAAAATGAAAACTTTCAAGCACATTGATGGCATAGTAGAGGATTTTTGCAATCTTGCAGGAGGAAGATTTCTGAGACATAATGCAATAGGCACTAAACATCAAAAAACAAACAAACAAACAACCCACAGGGGAAGGGGTGAGAAACCGCATTTCTTAAATACTTAAAACTCATGCTCACCAAGAGTAACCATTAGAATGGATTAGGCAAGCCCCTATGTGGGAGATAACATATGTAATACATGCCTATCACCCGCATTCACATCCAGAATACAGACATAACACCTACAAATCAATAATAAAAAGCAAACAACTAAAAAGGGGCAGACATTTTTGGCACAAAAAAAAAAATGAATATCCAAATGACGAATAAGCAGATAAGAGGATGCTCAACATCATTATTCACTAGGAAAATGCAAATTGAAAGCATAATACAGTGCAATTTAATACCTATCAGAACAGCTAAAATTAAAAAAAAATACAGTATACAGGCAAGGATGCAGAACCACTGCCATTTGCACACATTGGTGTGGGAGTTTTAAATGTTACAAACACTATGGAAAACTGTTTGGTATTTATTATTCTCATAAGGTTAGACAACCTACCTTATGATCCAGTGATTCCAATCCTTATTTATTCACGGCCCCCAAATGAAAACATATGTTTGACTAAAAACTCATACAAGCGTATTCTCCTTATAATAATCTCCACCTGGGAACAACTCATATATCTTTCAGCAGGAAAAATGGTTAAATAAATTGTATGGTATATTTATACAATAAAATACTACATAACAATAAAGGAGAAAAAGTTCCTGATACACTCTCTGAAGCACAGAAATATTACATTGAGAAAATCGTGATATTTATGTGAAGTTTAAGAACACTAAATCTAGGGCCTGGTGCAGTGACTCACACCTGTAATCCCAGCACTTTGGGAGGCTGGGGTGGGAGGATTTCTTAAGGCCAGGAGTTTGATGTTACAGGGAGCCGTGATTGCGCCGCTGAACTCCAGCCTGGCCAACAGAGTGAGACACTGTCTTAAAAAAGAAAAAAAAAAAAACCAGTAAATCTAATCTGTGATAGCAAAAATAAGAAAATAGTTGTTCCTGGGACAGGAGAAGGAGGATTGGCCACAGTGAGAAATGAGAAACAATATTCTACATCTTTATTAACATTTTGATGACATGGGCATATACAGTTTTTGCAAATTATACAGTTGCACACTGAGATCTATGTGTTTTACAACAAGTAATGAAATATTGATTTAAAATAAGCATTATAATGTTTCGCTAGGGAGAGGCTATGGATCAGAATGGGTGGGAAAAGGCCTGAGGAACGTAAAAGGAGGGTTTAGTCTCTGAGAAAAGGTGGAGTAGTTAGACCTGTGTAAGACCAGATAAGGACTCACTGATTGAATGACAGCAGGGTGGAGCCTACATTTGTTCAGTGGGTTTATCATGATATCAAGCGAACCAGCAGGAGTGAAATAGAGATGTTCTTAAGGAGTTTTGGAAAGAAATAGTCAACAAGAACCACAAGCAAAAGTGCTCTGGTAGGAGACAAATGATGCTTGAACATGACCTATTTTGGGTAAATTAGTAAGATAAGATTATTAAGGGATGCTTTTTCTAGGAGTATTTATTTTGGAAATCACAACAGCAGAACATATTCATAGACCAGTGACTACTTGGGGTCTCTTCATCACCACATTTTTCCCATCAGCCAACCTCCTGCCCACAAGACATCTTTCTCAAATAGACTCCCAATTTTAGTAAGAACAATGAATGAGCTTTATAAGTAAGTGCAGAATAAGGAAGTCATTTTTGCAGCTTCAACCCAAATTTCTGAAATGAAACTCCTGTTATTTCAAAGTTCTCAGCATCAATCCACAGCTGTGGATTCTGAGCATATTATCCCAGGATATATGGAAATGACAGATCTTTTTGAAGTTCAGTGAGATTGTGGAGTTTTATCCAATGTACTGAAACCTGTTCAGGAATACCGGGAAACACAGACGCTAAAGAAATCCATGCAAGTTGCATTCCTCTATTTTTGAAATAGCTCAGAATTCTCAGCGTCATTTCAACAGCTTGATTTTAAAAGTCTTTCAAACTCAAAATAGAACCCCCTCCAAATTGCACTGAATCAACGGATTCTATTTGTTCCAATCTTGCTAAACTTCACATCCTTGGAAATGACTAATGGAACAGATACCCAAACGACATCCGCAACTCCATTTCTGAATTAGTGTTTTCCAAATTTGGAGGCCTGGAGGTCTGGGACTATTTTGGACGTCCTAAGGATTTTCTCTCCAGGTGGTGGAGCAGTCCCAGGGACTCCAACATAAGAGGAAAGAAAACTTTTTTTTCCTGGGATCTTGTAGCATCTGCTGGACATGTCTTAAATAATGACTGCAGAGGCCTATCACTCAAGAGAGAGCCACAGGCAACTGAACAGTGTCTCAGAATTAAAGTGATTTGTTTGGGGAAAAAAACCCATACCATGGTGCAATGGATGAATGAGTAAGGACTTCAATGAAGAAATCAATCATCTACACTTGTTCAATTATCCATATGGCTTCTTCTTTGTCCTACTGTGAAGTATTTTCTCTCACCTTTGTCCTCAGAGCTACATAGCGTTCCTCCTCCCTTGGCTACTTCTGACCATGACCCCTTCATGTGCTCCAGGTTCCAGCTGTTCTACCACACTAGGTTCTAAGCACCTCTTCCTGGCTGAAACTTAGCAATGCCCTCGGCAGGCTTTTGACTGGAGAGTGCTTCCAGAAACTGCCTCTAAGGTAGGCAGCTGGCAAAGCGCACAGAGAGGAGTTGGGGGATGTAAAGGGGTCTGGAATGAAGGGGAATATGAAAATCCATCCATCCTCTATGTTTTTTGTTCAAGCCTGGAAGCTAGATAGTGATGATAACTAACTAGAATTGGGGGAAAACAGGCTCCTGGAAATCATGGTCAAGGATTTGAAAGAGCCACCTCAGGGGATAGAAAACAGCTAATCAAGGGCTTGTGAAATAATACTGAAAACTCTCAGTAAAATTTCAAAAATAAAAAATGGGAAAAAAATCTACAAATGTGTAGAAAAGTGACTCAGAAGGTTTATGTGATTTTTCTTTAGTGCTTGGCTGGAAATAACTGGAAGAAAATAGCTGGTATTATCTGAGGCTGAGGCAGGTGGATCAGGTGCTGCAGGAGTCCAGAGGAGAAAGGAAATACAGGGTACCCGTAAGAATGGAGTTGAAATTATTCAGCCAATAGAAGTCTCAGGATTGTTTTGAAATGTTTCAATTCAAGGATGACTTTCAATGGAAACCTACCTTTCCAGTTTTCTCCTGCCATTATGGGAAGAAATCTAAAAGCCTTCAGAGATTTATGTAGAAGATGGTGTTCTAATAAAACCACAATGATATATTATCTGTTTTTTAATTAATCATAATGGAACACCCATACGGGCATGTAGTGACTCAGAACAAGATTGGAAAAACATCAGCAGTGTAGTATGCAATATGCTAAAGTTTTCAGCATTTTGTGTCTTGTTGAAAGGGAATAATTCTCTAAGGGAATTATTAAAACACATATATAACATAATATGAATCATGGATGCAAAATGTCAAGGAGAACCTTTGTATGTGCTTTAGGCAGCTAAGTTTGAAGGCAAGCAGATATAACCATTCTTGAGACTTGGAGTTATCACCAGCAGTGTATATGATACACGACTATGAAGCCTCTGAGATATATTGGTAGGCCTAGAAATTTGTAGGTCAATGTCTGAATATAATTTGAAGAAGTCAGATTCCAGTTTTGACCCCAGCCAATTAGGAAAGATTGTGAAAGTTTGTCCTAGGAGTCTGAAGTATTAGCAAGGCTACAGAAATCACTATAAGCCGTGGGTAAAATACAGACTAAATTCAGCCAGTTGTGTTTACCTGAAAGGCTAAAGGAAGATGATATAGCCAGTATTCACTGACTGCACTGCAAAGTCATGGGATCTATGTGCTCCTGCTGTTGTCTGCATTGCCCCTTGGTGCTCACACCATGTCCTGTGTGTGCTACCCTGGCATAGTTGCTACAGAATTTCATTTATTCTTCAACTTTATGAAACTTACTGATATTTTCTTCATCCTAACATGGTGGGTTTGGTTTTGTTTTTAGACGTTTCATGTGTATTTGAGAAGGTGGCATATTCTCTTTTATCTGAGAATAAAGTTAGATATATATGAATAAAATTTACTGAATTGATTTGGTAATTCACACTGCCTATATTCATACTTATTTTTAGCTATTTTGACCTGTGCTGGATTGAGGGTGATGTGTTAATCTCTTTAACGTGGGTCTTTTGATGTTTCATTTCTTGTTGCATGTCCTGCAGTTTCTGTTTTATGATGGTGGTTTCTATATTATTTGGTGCATAGATGTTTTTCAATGTTGTATTTTTATTGTGAATTAGGACCTTTTAAATAAAGTATTCTTTATTTTAATTTTTACTCATTTAAAGATTTTTGGCTTTTTACCTTGTCTTTTGCAACTATGCTTTCTAATTATTTGCATTTGCTCTGTAATACCCATGCCCATTCATTAACTTTTGTTTTTTCCAAATCTCTTTGCCTTTAGTTGCATCTCTTCTCTACAGTACCATAGTTAGATTTCTCCATGCAAAACAAACTTAAAAAAAAAGTTCATTTGTATTCATTTACATTTATTTATAGATCATATATTTTTATGTTTATTGTACATTTTGTTGTATTTACTATTTTTCTTTATTAGATCCCTATTTTTTCATTACTTATTATATTTTCAAAGTTATGAATTTTTGTTCTAACGATTACCTTTAAATAATACTTTATATAATGGCCTTGGTCTTTTGTTCCTCCTAACTTAACCATTTGCTATGTGCTTTTCAAATGTAAATAATGTCTAATAATTACTGAGGTAACAATCAAAAAATTTAATTAAGTTTTTTGTCCTCTATCATTTGTTTAATTTTGTTACCTTTACTTTGTCTGACTATGCTTCTGCTCTTGCCTCATCATTGATATACTTTTAGATCTATGCTGGATGTGTTCAGTACCCAACATTAATCTGTGCTGAAAGTTCCCCAGCTGCTTCTTGGTTGGAAGAAGCTCACCCTCTAGGAGATTCCTCATGAAGAGTTCTTGAGTTCAGTATTTCCTGAATTCTTACATTTTCAAACCTTTTTAAAAATAGATTCGTACTTAAAGGATGACTTAATAAATTGAATACTTGCCTAACTCTTTTACTCAATTTCTTTAAAATGTTGCTTTGCTTGTTGTATTTCCCTTTCTATGTTGCTTTCGAAAAGCCTAATGAAAACCTGATTTTATTTGTTTTGTAAATGACTTAGTTGTTTTCTCTGGAGGCTTAGAAACCTTTTTATTTTGAAGTCAAATAAACATATTTAGATTATAGCTTGGAACTGACCATTCTAGGTCAATTTCTTAAATATCTGGTGGCCTTCTCAATATTCAAATTAATGTATTATTTAATTTTTGAAAAGTTTTATGGGAATGGGATTACAGTTTTAAGCATACCTTTATATTGTTTTATTTTGTCACTCTTTGAAGACTCCAATTATATTGTATCTTCTTTACTTTTCATTTACATCCACTTCCTCTTTAATACTTTATCTGTATTTCTTTATTTCAAGCTTATTTTGTCGCCTATTTGCATTCTTTTGGGAGATTGTGTAACTTTTTCTCTATCTTAAAGTTGACACTTTATCTCATTATTTTTATTTCATAAGTCCAAGTGTCCCTCAATTCACATCTTGCTTTGTTTTAAGGTTTTACAATTCTATGGGTATTTTTTCCCATATTCACAAGCAGTTGCTTAAGGATACTTAATTAAGGCTAGGGTTATCTGTAAGTGTTTTCCTTTGTTTTCTGTTTGAACTTTGGGGAGATTTTTCATCAACATCAGTTTCTTTTATTGCTTTCTTTCAGTAGCTTTATATGGAAATTTTCTGGGGCTTGTTATTGTGTGTTATTTTCTGTTGCTTGAAACATTTTGTATTTTAGTGTGCTCATGAATAGGGTGTGGGGGAGATTTTGGATGACTTTTACATATGTTAGTCTGAGAACACCCTCTTTTATTTGTGGATTAGCATAGAGTTTCCATAATCCATGTGGCCTCTTGTTTGTATGGAAGTGGTTAGTGTGTCCTCTGATTTACAATCCCCGGTTTCTGTAGCCCTATTTTCCTACTGTTGCCTTTTTTGCCATAAATCCTCCCATGATCATCTCCCCTTCCAAGTCGCTTTACTCTCACGTAGTCGTGTCCTTCTAAGACGGTCACCCCTTGTTCTGCACATTTCCAAAGTCCTCCCCTTTTTCACAGTAGCAAGTTCTCTGCTCTACAAGGCCCCAGACTTGTTCTCAGTATGCAGAGTGGGACCCTTACTTTCTAAAAGTGGCTTCCTTTATATGCTGCCCTCACTGGGCTTCTGGTATTGAGTTTTTGTGGATAATATGTGCATGTCTTGAACAATTTTGTAGATGTTTTCTTGTAGACATATACAATATTTTCTCTAGACTATGTACCAGGGTGATATTGGTCCTTATGTGGAAAACTGTGTTCTGATACAGAGTCATGACGGTTTGGAATTGGTTGAAAGATGAATGAGGGAAGGATTACTGAGGAAAATTCTCAGTGAGGGAATGAGAAGAAACAAAGAACTCATCAAATCTCGTGCTAGCACAAGAGCAAAGTTGCTGTTTACTGTCATGAGGGAACATACGAGAGAAGAAGACATTTGTACAGAAAAACAAGAACTTTGTTTACACAAACTTTGAGAGGCTTGATAGCCATCCAAATGGAATTGTTTATAAGAAAAGGAAATTGGCTATGAGAATAGACTTCAGGAAAAAGTTTGGGCTACAATTATTAAATAGTTATCTGAATGATATCAATGTATAGGTAAAGTTTAGTCGTGGCACTGAATGATATCACCTAGCATATCAGAGTCCAAGTGAAGAAACTTTGTTCACCCTGAAATGAGCTGCCTAAGTGAAATGGTGTGATTGAAACTCTGATTGTAAGGCTCAAAAGAAAACAGGACCTAATAGTTTGAAGGTGTATGTTTGTCAGCTATTTTCACAGTGCTGCTGCATCACAAATTGTCTCTGAACTCAGTGGCATAGAAAATTAGCATTTATTTCATGGTCATGAGTCTGAAGGTCAGCTGAGATTCAGTTGATCAAAGCTGGGCCCAGGTGGGTGGTTCCGCTTCAAGCTCTGGGTCCAGCTGGACTTGGCTTCTCATTGAGGATTGGGTTTTCATCTATGCTACATGAATTCACCATGGGACCCAGGATGAAGGGGCAGCCGTGACCTAGTGACACAGAGGCACCCCTACTCCTGTAATGCCAGGGCATAGAAGGGCAAGAAGGAGCATGCACAGACATTTAAGGAATGGGCTTCAAACTGGCAGACTGTCCTTTACATCCACCTTCCACTGGACACAGCAAGTCACATCACTGAGATCAAAGTCAAAGGGAGAGAAATGCCTTCTCGCTTTAGTGGGAATAATTGAACAACTCCATGGCAAAGGGTAGGGGAAAAGCTTCTCCAACATGGAAATGCAAATTCAATATTTACTCCGTATCTCCTTGGAAATCATCCAAAGCTTCCAAGAGATGAAACATACAAAACAAAACAAAATTAATAAACTCCATTTTCAGTGCATGAGGAGACAGCTAAAATGCCAACCTCGACTCTAGGTAAAAAAAGTGGCCAAAGCTCTGGAATCCAAGAACAGATGCATTTAGGAGAAAACAGAGATAATTTGATGCAGAGGCAATTTGGTGCAGAGAGAAGATGAAATGATTGCAAATCTCAGAAATAGCTGATTGTATGGTACTTCTCAAAGGACAGGACATGCTGAGGTGAAAACTACATTCCTTTTTGTAATGGTGACAAGACAGCATTAGCTTTTGGCTAGAGGTTTTCTGGTTTTGGGTTGGTTCCATGGAGCAGAGAAAACAAGGCTAGATCAGACAAAAAAACTCAGTGGAATTGAAGGGGATTCTTTGCATTTCAAAAATACACATGCTTTTTACTACCCCGTTTGGTTGAGTAAAAGTAAGTGTTTAACAAACTCACACATAAAACCTGCCCCATAAGAACAATTTCAGTTAGCCAGCAGTCTCTGGGCGCCCCTCCATGAAAGTCTTTCACAAATATTTGCATCAGGAAAACTCACTCCCTTCAATGCTGAATAAGAAGAAAGTGTCTGTTCTAGGGTCTGTGATGATGTTTATGAATCAGAGGCTGAAAAAATCCCTACTTCACATTTCTCAACTCCCCCTGAGGACATAGAGAAATGTGAAGTAGGGATTTGGGGTGCCACAGTGGCTGAGGGGTGCTGCTGGTATTCAGTGGATGTGACACAGGATTTTTCTTGGCTTCTTTCTCTGGCTGGCAATGCCCCTGCCCAGGTCTTGCTCGGGCCTGGGCTCACTGGAGGAGACGCCCCATCTATTCTGTGCCTTTCTTGTGCTCCAGCATGGATCCCATAGCCACCACCATGAGGGTGCACTCAGCACCTGTGTTCGGTGGGTCCCAAGTTCTTGTCCTGTGTTCAAGGAGAATGAGGTTGTGCTGACAATTGAAGGGTGAGGAGGACAGAGAAGAATTTTATTGAGTGATGAAACAGCTCTCAGCAGAGAGTGGGTGTGAGGGTGGTCCCCCACCCAAAGTCAGCTGGTCTCTCCCTCAGTGTGGCTAGGTCTGGGGCTTTTATGGGCTCAGAATGGGGAGTGTGTGCTGATTGTGAGTATGCAAAAAAGGCTAAAACAAAGGCACCACTCAAAGGCATGGCAGTGTAAAAAAAAAAAAAAAAAAAAAAAAAAAAACCAATTAGGGAAGGTTGGGTATGTGTAAATAGAGGAAAGCATGCCAAACAGGAAGAGGGGTTCTCAATCCAGTCTGTGGATTTATCAGGGACGGGACTTGTAGCTAGGCTTTAAACTGTCATCGGCTTGAAGATCAGTTTTCACTGGGGCCAGCCCCAGTCTGCCTAGGATTGTCTGCCTCCTGCCACTGTCAGATGGCCCCAATAATGGTAAATATCCCACAGAGACCATGGTGGTGCCACTCAAGGAAATATTGTCCCCTCAAAATGCCAGCAGACCCTTTAGAGGAACATTGACGTGATTTTTCTAAAGAAGAAAACAATACGCCAACACAAACAAAAAATGACCAAGAAAGAGCTCTCTCCATAAAAAAATCTAGAAAGCAATTATAAGTCATGCCTAATTGTGTCAAAAACATCTCAGCAAAATACTAACAAAATAATTTTTTCTGCATGTACATGGAATAAGAACACCAGGGCAGAATGCAATGTTTCAGGGAAGAGATGGCAAAGCAGTGGGAAGAAATTAAATTTTAGCTGCCAGAGCTCAGGAGAGAAGCAGAAAGCAAAAGAATCAAAAATAAAAGCAATAAAGGCATTATTGGAAGAAAAATAAGAAAGAACAGATATTACTGAATATCCTGTGAAAGATCAAGGGGATTTACTTGAAGGAAAAAATCCTTATTTATAAGAAACAATAAACAGAAATAGATATCTGAGCACATCTGTCTATACACAAACACAGACACATGCTCATAACACCCCAGTGAAACAGGCTGCATGGCCATTTTAAAAAATCTATAAAGCAGAAAGCTTAAAATAATTATATAATAGATGTAATACCAATATATGCATTCAAATGAACAGAGATTAACAACCCTGTCTGTGAAGTCGTATGAACCATTTTAAACAGAATATTCACAAAGGATGAAAATAACAAACAGGCAAACACACACCAGGCAACTGCCAATTACATAAATACATAGAAGGAGGTAGGTGGATAGAGAGATACAATAGATAATAGAACAACTTAATAGAGGCCATAATCTTATAATAAAATAAGGACATCTTTAGGCTAAGAACCACAACTTAAAACAAAAAAGCACTAAAAAATGTCAAAGGACACATTTCATAATCAAAATATAGTATGTATAGTTTTTAAATTATGAACTATTATAGCAGAAATGTTTGTAAAGCAAAAAGTACAATTTATAAAACTAGAAGTAAATGCACAACAATTACAGGAGATGTTGTGTTTCCTCCTTTATTTTATGAGAGCTTGAGAAATGTCTTCACCTTAGTAGCATGGACAGATCCAGTTGTATTCTCAATGCTACAATGCAGACACCTTTTTAAAAATGTCTATTGATCATTTACAAACACTGATCACAAAACCCTTCAAAATTTCTAAACAGTAGCTGCATTGTCTTACTAAAAGAGGAAAGGAAGACATAATTTTGTGTAAGTTTGGAGCTCTCTACTCCTTGTAGTGTTTTGTTGAATTCATCTGCAAATCCATCAGACAATGTGTGGGAAGTTTTACATAATTACTAGCTCAATTTTGTCAATGGAAAGAAATCTATTCAAACATTCTATTTCTTCTTAAGCAAGCACTCCTGTGATTTTAATTTATTTGATATCCAGCAGGAAAGAGTAGCCGTGTATTATTCTACAAAAGTCCACACATGCATATTTTTTAGCAGAACAATAAGTTTGGCCATACCGGAACAGAAGTTAACTCTTGAAGTATGTTTCTCAATGCTGATACCAGGAGGATCTTGCTATGTAAAAACACTGTAATAAGTTCTCCTGAAGAAAGGTAGTATACAACTTCACAATGTTTTAGGTTTGCAGCCGGGGTTATTGTCAACTTCCTGTAACAGTTTTCCTCTGAGAAAATCTGTCCTTTTATTTATGAGCAATGCTTTATCTGTTATATTTTCCTATACTATCAGCCCATAATCCTTGAAAAATCTATCTTCCTCAATATGTCAGTTTGGACAAAGAACAATCAAGTAACAGATATTTATTGGAAGTTTATTTTGTGTTTAGATAATGGACATAGTTCTACAAAACAACACCCTGGGAAGCTGCAATGAGTGGACATACATCTAAAGGTAACTAACAGTGCAGCTGATCCTGTGCTGAGAGCTGAGGAATTGCTCAGACAACAGATGCTACATTTGCAGCAAGGGAGTGGAACTATGCTCTGGAGTATTGGGAAAGGCTTCAAAGATAAGATGGTATCTGAATAGAAATTGAATAAATTTCAGGATAAATAAAGTAGTTGCTGATTCTGTTTTATGTTTTCAGGAGTCCTTGGTGATTTACAAAGAAATGTTAAGAAACAAGTTTGTTTCCTTTAATTGAAAAAAAATTCTTCAGGATAAATGTAAGAGTTTTTGTTGAAACAACTAGAATTGTGACATTACATGGGAAGCAGAGAGAGAACTAGATAACGAAGTTGGCGAAGAGAATAATGATTTCTCTTCTGCAAGTCTAAGGGAGAGGAGATCACTCAGAAATCTGGGAGGAAGGGTTCCAGTCAATGTTGCAACAACCTAAGAGGGACACACGCTGTCTGCTGTCAAGGACTAGAAAGTCTGCCTGCCCCCTTGCACACCATCTTTATAAAATAACACGGTGAAATGTTTAAGGGGAAGCTTCCCGGGACCAAGCCCCTGGAAACCATGCACTTGCTGATCTGTGGGAAGAACACACATTATAAGTCTAGAAAAGAAAGCTGTGGGAGACAGAAGTAGAGTTTTTAAGAAAGTAAGGGCCATTTAAGTTAAAAAGAAAAGACATTCTACGAGGGGCAAGGTTATCTGTCAAAAATATATACAAAGAGTTGGGCCAGGGCATTGTGTATATTTAGATTATATTCTCTAATTTGCCACCTATCCAGATTTTTAGTAATGTGTCTGTATCAGAGTGTCCTCCAAACATAAGGTTTTATTTAGATGCCTCAATAGAGCTAACACATTGAAAAAATTCCAGCTTTATTGAAGTATAATTGACAAACAGAAATTGTACACGGTCATCCCCTCTTATCTGCAGGGGTACATTCCAAGGCACCCAGTGGACATCAGTAACCATGGATAATACTGAACCCTCTATATTCTGTTTTTCTGTACATACAGACCCATGATAAGGTTTAATGTATAAATTAGACATAATAAGAGATTAGCAACAATAATAATAAAATACCACAATTATAACTATACTATAATAAAACAATTATAACTATACTGTAATAAAAACTATACTGTTAAATAAAACAGCACTGTGAATGTGCTGTTTTTCAAATTATCTGATGGTACTATATTGTGTTCATCTGTTTTTCAGACTGTGGTTGACTGTGGGTAACTGAAACGGCAGAAAGCTAAAACACAGATAAGGGGGTGGGGGCTTACTATACATTACGTTATACAACGTATTGTTTTGATATATGTATATGTTATTAAATAATCACCACAATCATGCTAATGTACACATCCACCACCTCACATAAAATAACACATTTGCTGATGCTAATATTTCCTTTCCTTTTTAATATTAAACAATTGTGATTCTTATATTAACTGGCTTTTAACATTTTTTCTTATAAAATTGTTTCTTTTGCAGATAGTTTCAAAAGAGTTTCTAATTTAAACTATGAAAATAGTTGAACTCCAATAAAATAAACATATTTCTATTTTTTTTTTTTTTTTTTTTTTTGAGACGGAGTTTCACTCTTGTTGCCCAGGCTGGAGTGCAGTAGCGTGATCTCAGCTCACCACAACCTCTGCCTCCCGGCTTCAAGTGATTCTCCTGCCTCAGCCTCCCGAGATAGCTGGGATTAAAAGCATGCACCACCACACCTGGCTAATTTTGTATATTTAGTAGAGACAGGGTTTCTCCATGTTAGTCAGGCTGGTTGCGAACTCCCGACGTCAGCTGATCCACCCGCCTCTGCCTCCCAAAGTGCTGGGATTACAGGCGTGAGCCACCAGACCCAGCCAAAATAAATGTATTTCTATTTTAACCTTATCTAAGAATACTTCAAAGTGATGGAAAACATAAAACATGCTCATAGTTAGTTCATTATAACTAATAGGGGATAAAGAAACAGTAATAAATTTTCCTGATACATTATGAAAGAGAAATTCTTGAAGCAAAAACAAATGAATACAATATTCTTTGAAATAAAAATTTTATTTTTTTTTACTTTATATTACTGAAAAATCATATGAATACTTAGAAAATGAATTTTTATTCATGTAGAACATATGGGAAAGTAAAAGGACAGGAGATGAGACAAATCAAAAAGGGCTTTAAAACTCTGGGGGAGCTAGGCCGGGCATGGTGGCTCATGCCTATAATGCCAGAACTTTGGGAGGCCGAGGCAGGTGGATCATGAAGTCAGGAGATCGAGACCATCCTGGCTAATGTGGTGAAACCCCATCTCTACTAAAAATACAACCAAAAAATATAAAAGAACACGAAACTCTGGGAGAACTAAATATTGATTGGTAAGAATGGAATTCCCTGTTTTGCAGCAGAACAGTCTGAGATGCTTTGCAGAAGGTTCTCATGAAATCATGAAAACTTTTCCCAGCCTTAATCTTACAAAGGGGAATCTGACAAAAAAAAAATGAGGTCTGATGTGTAAGGAGCTTAACATGATATTTTCTAGCATAATTTATGCTCCACTCCTTTATATATAGTTGGATCCTATATAAGGTGTGAACACTGGATTTTAAAGTGCATCCTTCATGACACCATAGAGCCCCCTCTTTGGGAGACATGGTCAGGTGGTCAGTGCTCACAGTAGCCCTTCATTCCTTCCCACTGCTCGCCTGGATGAGGGAGACATTTCCCTGGCAGCAGTTAATTACTGTGGGTAACTGAGTGCTGTCATATGGGGCTACAGACCAAGAAGCTCAAGTTGCATGTAACTCCTATAACTGATGGGAAGGGTTGGAGAACCTGGCATAGAACAAGGCTGGGATCAAAGGATGCTGGACGCAAGGCCACAGCCAAAGCCCAGCCTCAGCAATGGGCTGGCTAACATTCCTCACCATATACGCACAAATGAAAACTATGTCAGGTGATGGACATATTCATTAGCTTGATTATGGTGGTTGGATCACGTTCTGTGTATGTGTGTGCATGTCCATATATATATGTATATATATATATGTGTGTATATATGTATATATGTATATATATAATTTTGTGTAACAAACATAGTTTTTTCCAATAAAGCTAAAAAAAAGAAAAAATAATAATTCCTTTATTAGTATTACTGCTACTGCCATTTGGGGACCCATTACTGAACACTGACACTGAAAACTCCAATCAGCCACTCTTTTTTGAGTCACAGGTTTGATTTTAATTCCATCAGCCAAGGCTTCCTGAGAGAGGCTGTGTCCTTTGTATCTTGAAGTCATACATATTGGGATATTTCCCAAAAAGTAAAAGGAAGTTTGGATAGTAGGCATTCAAAATGATGACAATTTTATCTAGAAACTATTAAAAATTTATGTGCAAGATGCACTATGATGTGATTTGTATTTTAAAACTTCTCTCTCTCTGTATTATAGACTATGAATGGGAGTGGAGGTTTACCAGAGGTAGGGAGGTGAGGTAGACAGTTATTGCTATTGCTTGAGAGAGACAGAAAGTCGTCCTGAGCTAACCAGATGCAGGTTAAGGCAGAAGGTGTTGAAGAGGAGGTAAATTAGACAAGACCATTGGTTATAAAGAATAGAAATTTGCTAAGGTTAAAAAAAGAATGTATTGACTATGGTCTTCCCCAAAAGGCATACAGCAGCCAAACCCCAAAAAGGCATAGGGAAATAAAAAGGTGCAGGTTGATCTTAGGTAAAGCTGGAACCAGAGATTTGGATGTGATGATTGGCATCTCATTTCCCATCCCACCTGCTCTTTTCACACCAGCATCATTCTTCCCCACTGCACATCTAGAAGTATCCCAAACTCTCATCCCATAGCTTTTGTATGCAGAAGTCGAATGTCTTCTTTGCTTCCAATCGAGAAAATCTTGAGAAGATTCAGTTCGGGTCCTACATGAGTCCAGTGCTCACTCCTACAGCAATCTCTTGAGTCCAGAACATTGAGATCCTGTGTGAACGTGATGGTTGGAGCTGAAGCCACCGGGCTGGGTTAGAAGAAATGCAGTTTTAACAGGCAAAAGACCTTTATGATCTGAAGAGAAACCAGTGTATCGAGATGCAGTTTCCAAAAGAAAAAGAACGCCATTTTTGAAAGACAAACTACTAGTAGGCAAATGGGGAGTGAATGTCTACTGTGCATGGCAGATGGGGGAGTTAACCAGAATATGAAGACAGCACTTACCTGTCAAGGCTGGCAGAGAAGTTTCAGTAATGTTAGCAATGTTAAAATGTACAATGTACAGTTAATTAATAGTTGATAATGACTGATGTAATTTTTTTTTTTTTTTTTTTTTTTTTTTGAGACAGAGGCTCACTCTCTCTCCCAGGCTGGAGTGCAGTGGTGCAATCTCAGCTCACTGCAACCTCCGCCTCCCAGGTTCAAGCTATTCTCCTGCCTTAGCCTCCCGAGTAACTGGGACTACAGGCATGCACCACTACACCGAGCTAATTTTTTTTTTTGTATTTTTAGCAGAGACGGGGTTTCACCATGTATGCCAGGATGGCCTCGATCTCTTGATCTCATGATCCGCCCACCTCAGCCTCCAAAAGTGCTGGGATTACAGGCATAAGCCACCGTCAACTGATGTAATTTTTATTGTTAGATGATTTGTGGCAATTAGACAGGTATACCTTCACTATTCAAGAGAGTAGACAGACAGTATCTGAAATATTAGAAAAATATAATCCTGAGACTTAGGGTAGAATTAGGAACTTTCATATAGATAACCCCCTACTCTGATTTATGAACCAACACCCCTTTCCCTGTTTTCCTGAACATTGCACCAAGATGGTTACTAGAATTTAACATAAAAATCTTGATGCTCTGGTCAGTTTTAAAGGACACAACATTTCTCCTAGAAAACCTGGGTGACAATTTTCAGTTGACTGCTGCCAAGGGGGTCTCCCCTTGCCTCTTCTTTCTTTCACCATTGCTCTGCTCTGCTGCCTGGGCTCCTGTGATTAATTGTCCACATCCCATGCCCTCTGGCTTTCTCCATCATTAGGATGTCATGTAATATAATACAACACAATGTATGTAGATGCCTGGCTTGGGGTGCATGGTCATGGCATGCTGGAGCATCTTTTGTTTCTCTCATTCTTATTTAGCATCTTAGGATAAGCTGTGGACCCTAATGTTAATCCTTTATTTATCCCAATGGACATCTTGGTTTCTCAAATGAAATAGGATTCTTGGGACCTCTCTGACATTACAGAACTCCTAAGGTAAGCATGCCTGCACTATGATTATTGCTGTATAAGAGCAAATAAAACTGTAGTCAGTTATAAGCTATGCAAAATGTGGGTTATACAGTTTGAATTATTCATCTGGAATAGATCTTCAGTGTAGTGAGTGATGGTGTACTTGAGAATAAGTGATAAATAACAGTGATTTTGATAAATTCTCTTGGATAGATGGCTTATGGCAATGCATAAACAGTGGGAAAGCATCTCATTTTAAATTGGGATCACTACCCCAATACAAAATAAACAGATGCTATGACTCAGCAGTTGCTGTTAACAAGAACCCAATATCCAAAGCAAAGAACAATTATTAAAATTCAAGAGCAGCAGCTCTGCCTGGTGCTTGGAACATAATTTCAGTTAGGAACAGAGCGAATCAACAATATTATGGAGTTTGTGATCTTAGTCTATTCTCTCCAGTGGGAGACATGGGGTTTCATACCCCACCTGCTTATTGATACTTACTTTGGGAAAGCCAAAATGCCGATTCCAGAGGAGGTTCAAAAATGATTGTGGCATTTATGTCTTAAAAACATTACAAGCTAGTGAAACAGTCCAGGAGCACAGAAACAAAACTAATGCACAGTGCTTAATATGTCACTGAGGTCTCTGAAACTAATAGAAAATGATCTTCTGAAGAATTATCTATTATCGTGATTTTTATGTGTTTTCTTTTCCTCTGAATAACAGGCAGACTATAATGCAAGTCCTTTAATAAATACATTAAGAAAAAGACATGCAATTTATGATAATCAGTATCAAAATTTGATATACTCAAATCATCACATTGAATAGGCAGCTAGCTGAGTTAATTTAATATCTCAGCAACTTTCTCTAACAGAAATATTAAAGATCTGTTAAAGAAATAGTCTAGGAAATATTTTTCCCTTTTTTCTATCAAATTTCTTCTTTTTAATGCTGTACCTCTCTTGTAAGTTTTCTCTCTCATCTCCCACTAGAACAAATGATTATTCCCTCTGGGTTGTCCCACTGCAGTATCTTTTTGTGATAAGAATTGCTCACTGCCTTGTATGGCAAACTTACTATGCAAAGATTTGTTTCTCCTATGCCCAAAATTGAGTTTGTGCTCCACCTGCCCTTGAATCTTTTGATGCCGATGGGTCATTGGAGCTAATCATTACCGCCAGGAACTACAGTGCACTGCCCTCCAACTTTGCGCCACTCACGGAGATTCAATATCTAGGCTGGGACATCTGGTCAACCAGTCATAGGTCATGAGTTCCTGCTTCTGGGCAGAGTCAGGGGGATGTCTCCATTTATTCTCTCTGCTGGAAGGTGGGACTCTGCCTACCACCGTGATTCACGCAACTGAGGCCTTCAAAACCAGAAAAGGGTGGTAGACTGGAAGACGAATCGTCAACAACATGCCATGTCATCTATAGAATGTACTTTCTCAGCATGATAAATAATGTTGGCTTAGTAAAATTCATACAGTCAAATTCATACATAAGAGTGAAACAATTGGAGATGTGTTTGCTAAATCAGAAACAATGAGAATATACTAATATAGCTTAACATTGTTCTAAAATTTTGACATTATGATAGGGCATGAAACAGAAACAATGGAACCATTTATGATAAATCTAGAGCAAGAATTATAATTTTTGGCTGAAAAGCTTGGTAATAGCTAGAAGCTCATAGAGAATAAATGAAATAGAAACATGTTTAGAATTACCAATAAAGTTTAGTTAACTTGCTAAACACAGAATAAATATACAAATTTTTTTTTTAAAGTTTGCAATTAGTGAATGAGATTCAGGAAGAAGTGCTTCATTCACAACAGCAACATATATAAATGAATAAATTACAAAATGAAAGAATATTTCAAAAGTAAAAGCACAAAATTTAAATAAAAACAATTTTTTTTAAATGACAAAATATCATTAAAGAATATGAATGAGTTTAAAAAGAAGAATCATAATATGTATCTTATTTTCAAATCAATGAATAGCCACAATACAATACAAGAATTTTAATATTATTACTTTTGAAAACTTGACAATATAATGTCAGAATTAGTTACAAATATAGACATACACGTAGACCATCAAGTTAGCTAGATTGGAACTGTGGTTACGTTTGTGTCTCTATTGCTTACTGCAGTGTCAGATAGTAAGTTTACAAATAATAAAAATTTTAACGATAAAAATGTATGAAATGTAGGAATAGGTAATGATATATATGTTTTTTGCAAATACCACAGTAATAATTGCTACAAATCAGAATTACTCATAGCTGCTAAAATTTAACAGGTGAAAGTAAGATGAGAAACAAGATATTTGGATAGCAGTTAAATTCCTCTCCGCAAAAATCTTCTAAATTATCACAATAAAACATACTAACATTCCAGTGGAAAAATCTGTAAGAGTCCATCTTAACCCAGTAATCAAAATTAATATCAGTAAAAAGACATATCAACATGTGCCTCCTGATACAATGCATTTGCACTAGGAAGGGCACAACATCACTTCTGTGGCATTCTTGCCTAAACATGCATGACTTAAATCATTAAAAAATCATACAAATACAAAATGAAGGAATTTATTTTTCCTTTTTACTTATGATTGACATTTAATAATTGGTTATACTTATATAAATAAAATAGACCCCAAATTTGACAAGACTTGTCAAATCTTGTCATGGAGATGAATTTATCACATTAAAAGTATTGTGCTAGATAGTGGAAATACAAAATAAAATTACAAAGACACCCATCCAACCATATAGCCACTTGCTCTGTAAGAAGAAAACAAGACAAGGGAATAATTACGTATCACAAGGATTGCAGTCCAGAAGCACGTACATTTCTAAGATAAATTGCTGTGCAAGTTGAACAGGACAATAATTTATTATAGAAGACATTTTAGAAACTGAATGAAATTGTTGAGGGATATCTCATTGTATATTTTTGTCCTGAAATACTATTGGTATTGTTGGTATTTTACTTTTTAATAAAAATGTAGAAGAAAAATTTTTTCTTTCTTGTCTCATTTATTACCGTCAATTGTGTAGGATATAATTGTGAAAACAGAAGCGAATCCTTTATTGAGTACTATTCTATTCCAACTGACCCCTCAAGTGTCATAGAAAGAATAATATGTGTGAACATGACCCAATTTTAGAAGCAAGAAACTGACCCACATTTATAAGCAAAAATACTTTTTTTCCCCCTAAGTACTCCTCCACATCAGAATTCAGGAACATGACATGTTCTCTGTTACCAGTAGATGGAGGGTATCAGACAGGAAATTAAAAAAAAAAAAATGTGAACAGGTATTTTAAGTGAGGAATTTTAACAGAATTTAAGGACTATTGACTCTCTGTTATTTACATAAAAGCATTTTAAGTGATTTGAGTTTCAAGAACTCACATCTGACTTTCAATAAGCTGTACTGGGTTGAATAGTGCCCCTGCAAAATTCATGTTCAGTTTCGGCGCAGTGGCTCATGTCTGTAATCCCAGCACTTGGGGAGGCCGAGGCTGGTGGATCACCTGAGTTCAGAAGTTTGAGACCAGCCTGACCAACGTGGTGAAACCCAGTTTCTACTAAAAATACAAAAATTAGCCAGGCATGGTGGTGCATGCCTGTAATCCCAGCTACTCGGGAGGCTGAGGCAGGAGAATCGCTTCAACTGGGGAGATGGAGGTTGCAGTGAGCTGAGATCGTGCCATGCACTCCAGCCGTGGGCGACAGAGCGAGAGCAAGATTCTGACTCAAAAAATTATAAATAGGTAAATAAATAGATAAATAACAAAATAAAAAATTAAAAAATGTTCATCTGGAAACTGTGACTGCAACTTTGAAAAAAGGGTCTTTGCAGATAATCAAGTTAATATGAGGTCATACCGCATTAGAGTGGGTTATAAATTCAATGACTAGTGTCCTCATAAGAAGAGGAAAATTTGGACACAGAGACAAGCAGGAGATAATAGGGAAGAAGATCATACAACAGCGGGGCAGAGATTGGAGTAATGCGGCTGGAAGCCACGCAACACCAAGGAGTGCCAGCAACCACCAGACGCTGGGGAGAGGCAAGGGAGGGCTCATCCCCAGAGCCTTCAGATGGCCTATGACCCTACTACACGTTGATTTTACACTTCTAGCCTGCAGGTGTGCCAAGGAGTAACTTTATGTTGTTTAAGCCACTTTGTTTGTGAAACTCTGTGACAGCAGCCCTAGGGAACTCACACAAAAGGATATTGGGCAATTAATAATGAACCATACTAATTCTAACCATTTTTAGATAAGAATCCATGAATAATCACTCTGTATTTGTAGACAATGACACCGGTGAAATCTGTAATGCATCTGCAGAAAACACAAGGCATTGATAGGCCGCCTTCACAAGCCTGCTATACAGAATTCCTTTACTTTTCATGGTAATATAATGACATATACAGGTTATATAGGTTCATTAAGGTTCTGTCATACTATACAATGGAGCATAAGTGGGAAAACTGAATTTTTAATATGTTGTGTCAGAAAAGTTGCAATTAAAAATAAAGCATATCTGTCCAGGGGTGATAAACCCACCATTAATGACCAGCAACTGTATCTCCTATATAGAAATGATTATTAACTTTTGGGCCTTAGTAGCAACTCAGGATCACATGACCTCAGACTTGTTGACTATAAAGCAAGGAGGCCTATGTGCTTTAGTTTAAACTTTTGACTGTACTGAAGTTAAAGAAAAAAATGACACTTTTAGAGCAAGATATTAACAATAAAAGAAATGTCCTGGGACTTTCCTTTTTAGCCATGCTAGGTTAAATGAAACTAGATTTGCCCTGCCACTGAAATAACCATGCAACTAGACAAAATACAGCAACACTTTTCAGACACTGAACAGCAAGCAGTACAGGACATGGTCCTTGACAGAAGAGGAAACCCAAGAGGCGAGTCTCATGATTGCCCAGCATTCTATTATGTGTGCATTTTCCAGTAAAAGCACAGGTTATTTGATCCCAAGCAGCATGGTGGTCTCACTAAATAGGTATAGATATGAGTTCCAGGCTGCTGAATTGATTGGAATTTGCAGGGCATGAAAATTCATAGCTGATCTTTGGTTGAGGACTATGTTGGACTTGTGCAGACTAAGAAGACTCGGTGGCACTTAGTTAAAAGCCCTCAAGTTGAAGGACAATACCAAAGGCTGTAAAGTGCTTAGATACTTCCAGCATATGCAGACTGGATATATCTCTTTGATCATGGCAGATATTCATGTGAGATCCCAGAAAGGCCATAAATACCCCTTAGATAACAGTCCTGCTCTAGGACTAAGATCAAAACCCAAATAGGTCCACTGTAACAATGTGTAAAATCAAACATGACAGGAATAAAAGGACCCCCCAGTAATTCAACTGTCTGGCAGAAAAATACCTAAAATAAGCCAGAATCTCTTCAGCATATTGTCATTATGGCCAGCATGCAATTAAAAATTACTAGACATACAAAGAAGCAAAAAATTGTATCAATTTTAAGAAGTTATCAATTAAATATTAGCAATTAAAGTTTACAAAATTAAACAGTTTCCAATTATAAAAAGAAAGAAACAGATCCCAAGATGACAATAAATGATGGAAATAGTAGCAAGCACTTTTTTTCTCATCTATTTTAGGTATGTTTCATAAGTATGTTCCAAGGCTTACCGGAAAATATATCCATTAATAGAAAAGAGATGTGGAAACCCAGAAAAGAAATGACAACTATAAAAAAGAACCAAATAGATATTTCAGAGTTAAACATGTAATATTTGAAGTGGAAAGTACAATAGTGAACATAACATCAGATAGGATACTGCTGGATAAAATGTTAATGAACATGAAAGCAGTTGGATAGAATTCATCCAAAAAGAAGATCAGAGAGAAGAAAAAAATAATGAGAGAAAAACCAGGGCCTTAGTAACCAGTTGAACTATATCAACTGCTTTATCATATGGATAATTGAAAGTCAGGAGGGAAGGAAAAAGAGGAGAATGAGCAGAAAAAAATATTTTGAATAACATGAATGGACACATACTAAATTAAATTTCAAAAGTCAATGTACAAAACCAAGAAGGTCAACCAATAGTAAGCATAATAAACATAAGCAACCTTAGCACATCGTAGTCAAACTGGTGAAAATAAAAGAGAAAGAGAAAATCTTGAAAGAAGCTGAGGACAATTGACACATTTCATACAGAAGACAAATGAGGTGAATGAAGTATGACTCCTTACCAGATACAATGAATGCTAAAAGACATATTTCAGTGCCAAAAATAAAAATATGACTCTCAAAACTTATTCAAAAAAATTATCTTTAAAAGTTAGGCAAAATAAATAAATATTCAAATTAAAAAGAAAACATGAGCTAATTCATTGCCAGCATATCTATACTGGAATAAATGCTAAAGAAAGTTCTCTAAAATAAAACAAAATGCTACCAGATGGAAAATCAGTTCCAAAGAAGAAATGAACAGCATTGAAAATGGTAAATTAGCAGACAAACATAAAAGATTGTTTTTTCTTAGAGAGAAAGCTGTTTCATGCAAAAAAATAACATTTTATTGTAAGTTTAATTCTTACTTGTATATAAAATATATAATAATGAAAACAAAGTAATATAACAAATAATAATAATAAATAATACAAATGACTGGAAAAATAGAATTTTATAATTTCAAGGTTATTACATTTTACGTAAGTGGTATTATGACTAAGGTAGAGTAATCCTTAATAAAAGAATATTATAAGGCCCGAAACAAATCTAATAAATATGTACAAAGATGGGTAGCTTGAGGAGACATTAAAATTGAATGTTAATTAACAACACAGAAGAAAGTGGAGATAGAAGAACAGTAGGAAAAAGGCAGATGAAGAAAACAAATAGCAAGATTATAGACATAAACCAAAATACACCAATAATTGCATTGAAGATAAATGGATCTGTCATTTCAATTAGAAGACAGAAGTTTTCAGAATAGGTACAAAGAAAACAAGTTCTAAGTATATTCTGTCCACAGTAGACACTTTAAGTAGAAAGACACACATTAGATGTAAGGTATTGAAATTATTTCATGCAGATAGAGCTACTATTGTTCTATTAATATGAAACAAACTAGACTTCAAAGAAAATATAAGCAGAATGAAGAGGAATATAATGATAAAATTAAAGGGAGAAATGCCAAAATCTACAAACATAGTTGGAATTTTAATACTTTATCTTAATATTTGATCCCCAAATGATCTATATGTGGAAGATTTGAAAACAATGTCAACCAATGACATGCATATAACACACACATATATCTCTATCATTATATATATAGTCTTCTGTTATATATAAAGTCTTCAGTTATAAAGTTATACACACACACACATATGTAACTGAAGACTACACATTCTTTTCAAACGCAGACGAAAGAGTCACTTTGATCATGACTGACCTCATGAGTCATAAAATACATTTACAAATTTAAAAGACTGAAACATCATGGTCATTGTTTGTACATGTAAACCAGCTTTTTAAAAAACAAACAAAACAAACATCCTGATTTGTTTGCAGTTTTCCATGGCATGTCCACTTTTCTTTTTTTTTTGAGACGGAGTCTTGCTCTGTCACCCAGGCTGGAGTGCAGTGGTACGACCTCGGCTCACTGCAAGATCCACGTCCCGGGTTCATGCCTTTCTCCTGCCTCAGCCTCGCCAGCAGCTGGGACTACAGGTGCCTGCCACCACATCCAGCTAATTTTTTGTATTTTTAGTAGAGACGGGGTTTCACCGTGTTGGCCAGGATGGTCTCGATCTCCTGACCTTGTGATCCGCCCACCTCAGCCTCCCAAAGTGCTGGGATTACAGGCGTGAGCCACCGCACCTGGCCCATGTCCACTTTTAAGCTTGCTAAAATTCTGGACATGTAACAAGTGGCTTTCTCAAGTCATTACAAGCCGGTTCCAGCCCATACAATGAATAGTGTATTGTTCTTTAATTAAAATAAAATTAAATTATAAATCAACAAAAATTAACTATCTGAAAAAGATACAAATATTTGGAGACTGAAAACCACATTTATATATCAGTTATAGTTCAAAATGAATTTATAAAATATAAATATTTAAATAAAGGATAATAAAATATATATGGGCACTAGCTAAAAGTTAAGAAAAAAAATTATAGAAAGAGAATCTCATAAAAGATGGAAAATATTTTAAATCAATAATATATTTCTACCTCTAAAAGTTAGGAAAAGTAACCAAAGTAATTAGACTTTTAAGCCAAAGTATTTAGAAAAAAAGAGAAGAAAAGCTGAAATAAATTTTAAAAAGGCAAAGTATAGAGAAAGATAACAACCTCCAAAGTTGATTCTGTTAAAAGATTAATAAAATGTGTTTTTAAAAGTCTAGCAAGACTAAGCAAAGGGGGTCAAAAAGGAAAACATAAATGGTTAATATTGGCAATGATTAAAGTGACAGTACTACAGATACAACAGATATTCAAAAATAAAAAGGTAATATTACAAACAACATTAAACCAATGATTTTGACAAATTAGTAAAATTAACCAGTTTCTTCAGAAATTATTTGAGTAAATTCAGGAAGAAATCAAGAAGTAAAATAGGCATAAATCCATTAAACAACTTCAGCTCCCAGTAGAAATCTGCAAAGGAAAAACACAAATACAGATAGTTTCACTGGATCAATGTATCAAATACTTAAGGTTGAAAAATGCATACACTCTTTTAGGAAATAGAGGATGATAATCTGCTTCTGAACTTATTTTAGGAAGCCAAAAATACTCTACTTCAAAATTCCATTGAAACATTGCAGGCAAAGAAAATTATAAGTCACGATCCTTCATGAACTTAGACAAAAAAATGCATTACAAAATAATAGCAAGTTAAATCAAACCACATGTAAAATTGGTAATATGCTAAGTAGAGTTTATTCCAGGAATGAAAGGTTGGTTTAAGATTTGAAAACTAATATAATTTAATAAATTAACAACATAAAGTATAAAAATAATATTATATCTCAATAAATGAAGAAAAATTTTTGACAAAATTGAACTTTTAATGAAAAAAACTCCCCACAAACTAGGAATACAAGAAAACTTCTTCAACCCAATGAGTGGCATTTATAAAGCATCTACAGTTAAGGTGAGTTATTAAACACTTTTATTTAAAAATAGCAAATAGGTCAAGAATAATCCCTCTTATCACTTCTACACAGCGATATACTGGTTGGCATCCCTAGTGAAGTAAGGCAAGAAAAGTGTTATATACACATGAAAGGAGACATAAAAATGTCTGTATTTAAGGGTGACATAAATGTTTTTTAGAAGATCATAAGGAATCTACAAGTAAATTTCTAGAGCTAACTGTGTAAATACCCAAGGCTTACTCATATTTGTTTATGCTGGTAGCAAATGAAAAATAAAATAAAATTTACAGAAAATTGCATGAAGATATATAAATATTTAGAAATATAATTAAAGTGCCCCTCAATATTGAAAATGACAAAACTGTAAAGCATTGATTAAAAAATTAAAGAAAACCTCAAGAAATGGAAAGGTATACCATGTTCATGGATTGAAAGATGCAATAGTTTTATAAAGTTTCTCTCTCAAATTAATCTGTAGATAATAGAGAAACCCTAACAAAATCCCAGAAGACATTTTTGGAGAAACTGAGACATTTATTGTAAAAAATATACAGAATAACAAAGAGCTTGGTATAGTCAAACAAGAAGAAAAAGAACAATATTTCTGGTTTCAGTATTTACTCTACAGCCATAGTAATCAAGACATTATATTGGCATAACACTTGCAAAATATCACCAGAACAGAAAGTCCATCCAGAAATTGACCCATCATATAGCTCATTTATTTTGACAAAGAAGCCAACAGAAGAGAAATTGGTACGTTTATTTCCCCTCGACAAATATTTCTAGAACTCTTGATTGTTCACACAGGTAAAAAAAGCAACTGAAAAGTCAACTCACACTTTCCACAAACATTAATTTAAGCTGGACATAATCTTAAACCTAAAGCTAAAGCTATGAAGTTTCTAAAAGAAATGAAACATAATATATCTTCCTCAGCTTAAAAAAAAATGCAAAGATTTCTTGAAGAACACCCAATAAACACCAAAAATAAAATAAAAAAATAGTAGTCAACTATACAAATATAAGGCTGACATATCCAGTATTGAGACTTCCTGGCATTCTGTGTATGGTCACTTTGTATGATAGTTGATAAATTGAAAGGGATCTCAAGGGAATTGACTATAAGGATTTTTGATACCATTATCTAATGACCATAAGCATTAATTCTTTTAAATCTTTATTTAAATATAATTAACATTAATAAAATTTATCTATTCAACATATACAACTAAATGTTTTTAGTATGTTTACAGAATTGTGCAATCATCAGCTTAATTTAATTTTGATTTTTTTCATCATCCCCAAAGAACTCCATACACCTTAGCAGTCACTCCCCATTCACTCCTTACCTTCTCCAGCCCTAGGCAATCATAAATCCACTTTTTGTCTCTAGCAACTTGCCTCTTCCAGACATTTCATGTAAATAGAATTGCACACTGTGTGATCTTTTGTGACTGGCTTCTTTTAGTTAGCACTCTATTTTGAGATTTATTCATGCTATAGCATAGATGAATGTTTCATTACTTTTTATTGATGAGTAATATTTTATTGTATGGATACATCACATTTTATTTATCCATTCATTAGTTGATTGACATTTGCTTTCTTCTGCTATTTGGCTATTATGAATAATGTTACTGTGAACATATGTGTACAACTAAGCATTGATTTTCAAATCAGGTTTTGAGGAAGTCTCAGATTGAGTGACTTTTCAGCCCACTAGACCATGTACAGAGAGAAAACTTCAAGTTTCAAATTTGACACCACCTTACTGTATGAATATAGGTAAGCTACTTCTTTGAGCTTTTTTTTTAAAAAAAATTTAATCTGAAAAATAAAAATAAATGGATATAGAGTCCCTTAAATTAGATGATGCATCTAAAGTACCACTCTTCTGTCTAAGGGGATCTCAATAAATGACAGCTCTAATTATATGTATTTTTCTTTTCTCTTAAATTCTTTTATTCCATTCAAATCCTTGCTGGTGAGTTGAAAAAGTAGGAATCAGGAAAAAAATCCGGGTATAAATAACACCTTAACTCTTGGGCTTCACTTTGCTGCTCTGCAAAACATGGGGATTGGATAATCCTTAGGGTCCATTTCTGGCTTTAATATTTTAGGATTTAAAATGCATTTAAAATTATTTTCTGCAGACATCATAAGTGAAGGTTTGATTATTTCTCCAGGGTCATGTAGCAAGACTGTTGCAGAGTCAGCATTTGAATTTCGTGGTCTTTTATTCAGGTCTCAGTTATTTGTGTTAAAAACTCATTCTTTCTAAGAGTTTTACCAATGACTACAGAGTAATTTAGTGAACTTCTTAGTGAACCAAAAAACGCATGTCAAATGTATCAATATTTTGTGATCATCTATAGTTTCCAATTTTTCTGTCTTTTATGAACTGGCAAGAACTCATTTATTGTTTTGGTCTGAAGTAGTTTGTTTTGCCATGGTTCTAGAAGTATTATAAAGACAATGTTCCTGCCTTCTTCACGCTTTTTGTAGTTGCAATGAAAGTGTTAATTTCAAAGTTTATTTATACTTAAATCACTTTATAAAACAAACTCCATCTAGTCATTTACCCCCTTCAGTGCTTAAGTTCCTGTATTTTATGTGCCAAATACATTTGCAGCTCTTGAAGATATGTGAAGGGTTTGCAATAGTCTCGCACATTTAATATGCACTGTGGACATAGTGCTGATCAGTTCCTCATTAGGTGTAAACAATTTTAAATTGGTCTTCTAAATATTCCACAGTTTCACATGGTTGTGTTGCTTTTTTTGCGTGTGAAAATAATCAGCAGCTTAAGTCTCAAGATTTCAAACTCCAGTTAGAGATGACATAATTGCATCTTGTTATTATTGCAGTATAATCAGAGGTATTGTTTCATAAAATGCTTTTGTTTGGATGCTAGGGGATGATTTTAATAGGTTTCACATGAGAATAGCTAATTTGTTGCATAGTCAGGCCCTGCTGGAGGTGTCTGTGTACGCCTGCCCTTGGGAATCTAGAAACTGGAAACAGCCCTTAAAAACAAGAGCCACAGATTTGATGATACCTTAAAACACACAGTCAGAACGCACCGCTAAAAGCCATAGGGATGCGGATGAAACATGGAGACTTTTCTGAGAATGAAAATGTGTTGTTACACAGTGGCAATGCTGGTACTCTGTGAATGTAATGTGAAGAACTGCTTTGGGAAGTGGCTATTGCCTAACAGGTTTATCAGAGACAGGTGTGGTTGGATCCTGAGCAGTAAGCAGTGCCCAGCAAGAGCGGCTCCAGAATCCTTGCTTCATTTCTTGACCAACGTCTGACTTGGCCATCCTGGGTGTCTGCAATATTATACAGTCATGTGCAGCTTAACAATGGGGATGTGTTCTGAGAAATTTGTCCTTAGGGGATTTCATTATTGTGCAAACATCACAGAGGGTACATACACAAACCTAGATTGTGTAGCCTACTGCACATCTATGCTATGTGGTAGAGCCTATTGCTCCAAGGCTACAAACCTGTACAGCATTTGCCTGTACTGAATACAGTAGGCAATTGTAACACAATGGTAAGTATTTACGTGTCTAAACATAGAAAAGTACAGGAAAAATACAGCATAAAAGATTTTAAAAATGGCACACCCATATAGGGCACTTACCATGAATGGAGCTTGCAGGACTGGAAGTTGCTCTAGGTGAATTGATGAGTGAATGTGAAGGCCTAGAACTTAACTCTACACTACTGTGGACTCTATCAATACAGTACACTTTGACTACACCAAACAAATAAAAAGATATTTTTCTTTCTTCCATAGTAAAGAAGATTTACTGTAATTTCCCCTAGCTTACTGTAATTTTTTTACTTTATACACTTTTTAAAAAAATTATTTGATACTTTTGTAATAACACTTAGCATAAAACATAAACACATTATACATCTGCACAAAAGTATTTTCTTTCTTTACATTCTTATTCAAGAATCTTTATTTTTTATTTTTTACTTTTTAGAATTTTGTTTAAAAGCAAGACACATACACATGCATTAGCCCAGGCCTACTCCGGGTCAGGATCACCAATATCACTCTCTTCCATCTCCACATCCAGTCCCACTGGAAGGTCTTCAGGGGCAATAACACGCATGGAGCCATCATCTCCTATGACAATAATGCCTTCTTCTACAACATGTCCTGCAAGATCTGCCTGAGGCTGTTTTACAGTTGACATTTTTGTTATCAGTAGAAGGAATACATTCTAAAATAACCATGAAAAGTATAATAGAGTACATACATGAACCAGCAACATAGCCTTTTATTATCATTATCAAATATTATACACTGTACATAATTGCATGGGCTATACTTTTATAAAATTGGCAGTTCAGTAGGTTTGTTAACACAAGCTTCACCACAAATATATGAATAATGCATTGCATTACATTATGAGAGCTATGATGTCACTAGATAACCAGAATTTTTCAGCTCCATTTAAATCTTATGGGACCGTTGTTGTATATGTGGTCCATTATTGACCAACATGTCTTTATGAGGTGCAAGACTGTATGCCAATAGGAAGCTTGGCACCCCAGAGGGCACAGACTCAGTCTTCCTTTCACTAGTTACCCTTTCAACTTCAGGTCCACAGAATTCCTAGTAGTAAAAGGATGGCTAATTTTATCTGTCAGCTTTGCATCCTTTCTACTCAACGTCCCAACCCTTAAGTTGCACATAAGTGTGTTTATGAATTTTCAGTTTCATAAAAGTAGTAGAAAACATAAGCACCTTTGTCCCAAATATGCACAGATATTTCTTTAACAGGCAGTAGAACACAGCAGTTGAGGGCAAAGTCTTTAGAACTCACACAGCTGTGATATATAAATACATATCTTTTCATAGTCTTGGACCTCTTTTGAATTTTACTTACTTCCTCTGCAAAATAAGGCTAATAACATAGTCTTGAACATCAAATAGTGTATCTTTGGGATTTAGCATGGTGTCTGAGAAATAGTAAGCAGTTGATATTTTCTCATAATCTAATCTCCTACCAAATCTCTGTGAATGACACCACCAAATCTGTAAAGCTGGACATCCAGCCTGTCACCTCACCCTCCCCACAAAGTGCAAACCTTCAACAGAAATCTCATCGACTCTAATTACAAAATCTGTTTTGACACATATTGCATCTTTGACTGTTCCTCATCTCTAATGCCACTGCCAGAGTCCCAGACATCACCAGCTTTGGCCTGGACTCCTGCAAACACCATGTGCACACCTGATCTTCTTCAGAACCTCCAACCCTTCCTTTACACAGCATCTGGAGAGATCTTCAAGTCATAGTAACCACATTCTATCCCTGCTGGCATTTCTTCAGTGGCTCATCAGTTTATTTGTTTAAGACTCCACATCTTTAACTTGCTCTACCAGGCCCTACCTACCCTTCCACACAGATGTTTCTTCAGTTTGGACCCCATAAGCTTTTCCCAATATGAATTGTGTTCTAGTCACACTCATCTTTATTTTGGTCCCTCTAAAAAACTGAGATCTTTCATTTCTTGAGGCTTTCATACATACATAAAGTTTCTTCTGTCTGTAATGCTTGTCTCTCTACTGTTTTGTTTTATATTTTTAGAAATCATATCATTTTCCTTCAACATTGTATTTTGGAAAATTTCTGACTTGAAAAGTCACAAGAATTGTATAATAAAGTCCTACATACCCTTTATCTAATTTCACCAAATATTAGCATTTGCACCATTGTTTATTTCTCTCTGATGTGTGCTGTTTTAAGTAAGAAGATTGAATTCTGTTATAGAAGAGAAACACAGATAAAGATAGATAAACCTAACTATAGAAGCAAGTAGCTCATGAAACACATTACACATCTGTAGGGAGACCCCCTGAAACTATTGCTATGGAAGGAAAGAGGAAATGCTCCTGATTATTGTAAATACAAAATTGCATGCAGGATCGTGCAAAGACAATGCCAGGTTGGACTGCCAGAATGAGCCAACAGCGTGTGATGTGCTTCCCCCTGCAGAGAGCCTATGAACAGATGTGCAGTCAGGGAGGTTTCACATCACCAAGATTCCTATCCCAGAAAAGCAGATGTTCATAGCTCTGGGAATGAATGCAACCCTTGTGGAGAGCCTATAAACAGACGTATGGTGGGGGGTCCTGCCCATATGGATAAGATAGGGCTATAAATGCCCTCATCTTGCCACGGCTCTTCTAGGCCTCTTTAGGGTTAAGACATACTCCCCTCTGAGAATTTCTGGTCTAAATGGTTGTCTAGCTTCACGTCCTGTTTCTATGGATTGTTCATAACCAGCTTTTGCAGCAACTGTTACTGCTGATTAATACCTTGCTAATCAAAGGTTATGGAAAGACGGTGTTTCTGGTTTAAGGCTCTGTTAGAAATTACTGATGCACACACTATATTGTAAATTCTTATCTCTGTGTACTGTACTTCTGCATACAGATGTTATGTTAAAGAATTACTTCATCCCCATGTGACCATCTCACCTCATAATCAAATGACCCTAAACCCCTCACTAACTTACCCCAGCCCTCACTAAACTTAATAATAAATGCTGGTATATCCAGTGCATTGGTGGTACCATGGGACCAGAAGGTAGTGACCCCTCTGGACCCAGCTTTCACTATTTTGTGTGTGTCTATTATTTCTCGACCTGCCGATCCTCTGCCTGGGAACAAAGAAAGAGCCCCGTTGCATTGTGGGCTGCTGGCCAGGTCCTGCAATACCCAACACCACACATACACACACACCCCACATCACCCTATGCCACACACAAACTACACACGCAAGCATCACACATATTCACCACTCATACCACACACACACCATACACATATCACACATCACATTCCACAAAACATGGGCTACACACTACATCACATGCACACACACCACACAAACCACACATACATATGCACACCACACAGCACACACACATCACACATCACATTCCACAAAACATGGACACCTACACACTCTATCACACACCACACTACACAAACCACAAATACACACACACACACACACACACCACACACATACTGCCACATATACCTACCACAACACACCACACACAGAGCCTGCACATGCACACCCCAAGGCACACATATACCCAACATATACCTTGAACATCTACCTTTCACATCCATTCACATCTGGTAATTTTCTTGTTTTCTCCAGATTTTAGATCACCTTCTTTCACTGTTTTATAATTATTCATAAACTGCAATCCTTCTAACACCTGATTCTACAAGGAAATATCAAGTTTTTTCAAAGTAAATATTTATTGCAGTATTTATGTAATTCTCAACCACTTAACATGACCCTAGTGGTGCAACCAAATTTATCAGGTTGTCATGTATTTCATATTTCACTGACCAACTTTACAATTGGTGTGCCCCTAACTTTATTTTGTCTTAAACCCTGTAGTGTTTTGTTTTCTCTAACACATCTGCTTGTGATAGCAGAATGACAGCTATTCTTCTGGCTTTAAAGTATATTTTGACTGATATTAATATAGATGTAACAGTATTATTTGTTTTATAAATAGGTGTTATCATTTTTCCATATTTTTACTTTACAATTTTGTACACATCGGTTTAAATTTGTCTCTTGTAAACAGCATATAGCCAGAAAGCTTTTTACCCAATCTGACAGTTTTTGTTATTTAGCTGAAACTTTTATTCCACTGAGTGTTATTGATGATGTGTTGGGTTTAAATACACCATCATTATTATGGTAGAAGTAGCCATAGTACTATTAGTATGCTTGCTTTACCGTAGTTTTACTTGCTCTATTTCTCCCCACCCTGCCCCTGTTATTTCTTGTCTTCTTTTGGAAGGATTATTTTTATCACATCTTTTTCTCTCTGTTACTCTGAAAATTACATTATCTACTTCTTTTAATTTACTACTTCCTCTAAATAAAGCATGCACTTTTATTTAACTCATTAACTTCTAATATTAATCAATATCTCTACCTTCCCCCTGGAGTTTTTTATTCATCACTTTCCTGATATGTTATTGTGCTCATGTAATATATGTATGTATGTATGTGTGTGTGTCTGACAAAAATTTTTGAGGAAGTAATATTATTTTCAAATGTAATCAATATGTATTTTGATAGAACCCTGCATTTATCACTCTCTCTGTTCTTTAATTTTTTTCTATTATGAATGAATATCTGGAATCTGTATCAATTAAAATTTTTGTTACAGCATGTGTTTGGATGAAGAACTCTGGTGTTCTATTTTGTTTTTGTATGGTCTGAAATTGTCTTCATTCTTCCTTTATCCTTTTAGGAAACATATGTTGATATAGAACTTTAGGTTGGTAGTTATTTTTATTTCAGAATAATGAATATATTATTCCTGCATACGTGGCTCATGTTGTCTCTGAGGAATTGATTGTCAGTCTGACTATGGGTCATTTGAAGGTAATGTTTATCTTCATCTTTGGTTTTTTATCATTTCAGTGTGATATGTATAAATGTGTTTATTTATAAGATTCAGTGGACTTCTTGAACCTACGTGTTAGCTTTATCTGTTTTGAAGTATTCTCACACATTCTTTCTTTAAATATTTTTTATCTTATCTCTCTGTCTTGCTATCCAGATAATTTTTCTGATGTATGTTATAATTAATGAATTTTCTCTTTAACTGTGTCTAATATACTGTTAAGACCAGCTTTTCAATTATTTGTTTTGGGGACAGTAGTTTTTATTTTCATTTTCTCTATTTCTTAATGTGCTATGTCATTTTATATTTTGCTATTTCTTAGACATTTTTAAGCCTGCTTTTTTTCATTTATTTGTTTTATTTTATTTTATTTTTATTTTTGAGATGGAGTCTCTCTCTGTCACCCAGGCTGGAGTGCAGTGGCACAACCTCAGCTCACTGCAACCTTCACCTCCTGGGTTCAAGCTGGGATGACAGGCATGCACCACAATGCCTGATTATTTTTTGTATTTTAGTAGAGGCAGGTTTTTGCCATTTTGGCCAGGCTGATCTTGAACTCCTTACCTCAAGTGATCTTCCCACTTTGGCCTCCCAAAGTGCTGGGATTACAGGTGTGAGCCATCTTCCCTGGCCAAGTCTGCCTTTTTATTTACTTCACTGTAGCAAGTGTATTTTAACAACAATTTCTGCCTAATAAGCCAATACCTTTTTGTGCAATTATTTCTCTTGTTCATTGTTTCATATTATTGTAGTATATGTATCTTGTTCTCTTGTACTTTGTTATCTTTAAGTATATTCTGATTTGGGAAAATAATTTGTGAAAATAACTTGAGGTAGAAGATGCAAGTTTTATTTTTTTTTCTGTCCTCCCTAAGGGAGTGAGCAGGCATGTGGGGCACTGAAAATCTAGCCAGGTGCCCTCTGCAATAGAAAGATTTACAATTCTCTGGACCACCCAGTTGACACCATTTGGGTGTATACATTCATTTAAGTGCAGATTTACTTCTTATTCTCCTTTATTGTATCGATTAGGAGTCCATCAAGAAAGCAAAACCATTCTGATGATTAAAAAGAAATGGATCGGGAACAGCTGAAAGTTGCATGTGGAAATCAGGAAGTTTCAGGACTCTCTGGAACTTACTAAAAATGACCTCACCATGATGCTTTTGCAAAACATGTCTTCTCTGGAAGCACGGTACTTTCTTCTATTGGTTTCTACTTTTGGAAGTATCTAAAATCTTTGAAGTCCTTCTTGAAAGTCTAGGAAATGAAGTTCCCAGGGTTCCTGGTTCTCTAACATGAAGAAAACAAGGGAGTGGAGATGAGTGCTGGTTGTCAAAAGAAAACGAAAACTCGATACCCAGCACACTTGAATTCAGGGGTCATCACTCTGGGTCATAGATTAAACTGGCACCAGGTTTATGATTATTACTAATTTGGACAAGCCTTGTCTGCTGCACTCGATTCTCTCACCACACAAAGTCAATAGATGCTGCACAGTTTCACTGATGTTTTTTCAAAATTGGCGATTGCCCTCAGGACAAAAGTGGGGTGGGCCCTACACTTGGTTTTTGTCTTCTCTGAGGTTTGTTTTCATAATTTTGCATGACCTGTAGCTCTTTGATGCTCTTAACATTTTTAAAAAAGCTTTCCTCAGTGACAATGCTGAGGTGAATCATCTATCTGTTTTTATAAACAGTGAGAATCCTGCATTCTCTTTTTTAAGAGTTAAAATATGATTTACTATAGTAAGTAGAAAGTATGATCTACTATAGTAAGTAGAAAGTGTGATCACCTTCTCTAATTCTCTCCAACAGGTGAAAATGAACAGAACATGAAGCTTATGCCATTATGTACATTTTGAATTTAAGAGCTTCCATTGAGGTTTTAATACACTGTGGAAAAATTAAAGACTTTTGTTTTAGCGAGCTCAAAATCTTGGTCAGTGTTTTTTGAGATGTAGAAGGTGCAGATGTTTTTATTTCAGCACATTTTCTTCTTTATATTTTTCTATTTAAAATTGTTTTGTAATATGACAACTTGTAAGTGCCCATATTTATGGGGTACAAGGAGAGGTTATCACTTTAGGAGTACAATGTGGAATAGTTAAATCAAGCTAATTATCATATTCTTCAGCACAAATACATATATGTAATTTTTTGCAGTGAGAACTGCAAATTCTTAATGTAATTTTTTACAGTTAGAATCTTTGAAATGTATTCTTTTTGCTATTTTTAAGTGCACAATATATACTGTTATTCACTATATTCACCACTCTGTGTAACGGAGTTACCATATGATCTGGCAATCTCACTCCTGGGTATTTGCTCAAAAGATTTGAAGTCAGTTTGTGGAAGAGATGTCTGTGCTCTCATGTTCATGACATATTCTTCTCTAAAAGATGTTTCCCCAAACCATCAAAATAAAGGCAAATGAGAAGAAAAGAGTCTAAAATAGAAAAATAGGTTTCAGAGATGAGGCTTTGCTAGAAAAAAAAAATCCAACCATATAATGTAGCAAAATTACTTTTTAAATAAAAATAAAAATAAGACAGTCTTACCCTTGAGCAGGTCTGAAGAATCAAGCTGTCATCACACAAACATCTTTGAAGAATGACACAGAAATATGATTCTTTTTGCCTACAGCAGTTCTAAATAACAGTTTGCAGCTTCCAGAGAGTCATGAAAAAAGAGTGATTACACATAGAACCAGATAGTTTCAATGCCAAACAGTTCCCAAAGCTGCAGCATTTACAGCGAAAGAGAACTTTAAACCCTTATAGAATCTGGTTCATTACCAGAAAAACAAAATCTCTGTGCCCAGAATAATTCTGATTTAAAAAAAAAATTCCACCTACACAGAAAAAGTCAATCATGAGTTAAAGACCCTACAATATTGCATGCTAAATATATTCGCTTCAGGAATGCCACAGCATGTTGAATATACTTTCTTTCTCTTTTTATCCTAGCAATGTGGTTTTTGTAAAGAAATCCCAAAATTCACTGCTATAGAATTTTATGTCTTTAAAAAGTACATTGCTATGCTAAGAGGTATCCAATGTATAATTTTAAAAGGTGAATTAGATTAAAAAGTAAACTCTGGGGAACAGAGTGTCCTTCAAAATTAAAGATATAAAGTTAGTGAAATGATGGAAATATATTCACTATATCATTTTACAGGTATTGTTTATCTGCCTACTATGTTCCAGGTTCTCTGTTTTCTACACCACGCTGAAGACAGGGAGCTCAGCAGCTGATGGGGAACTAACCACAGTGTTCTTGCTACCTGTTTCTTTGTTTAAACATTAGTACAGCACTTTGAGAGGCCGAGGTAAGAGGATCACATGAGCCCAGGAGTTCAAAACCGGCCTGGGAAACATGGCAAGACCCCATCTCTGTCAAAAAATTAGCTGGACATGGTGGGGTGTGCCTGTAGTCCCTACTGGGAGGCTGAGGTGGGAAGATGACTCGGACCCAGGAGGTTGAGGCTGTAGTGAGCCATGATGCGCCACTGTGCTCCAGCCTGGGCAATGGATTGGGACCCTATCTCAAGACAAACAAAAAATTAAACAAAAAAACAACAAAATATATTAATACGGGAGACACACAAAGTGTTAGGAAGCCTATACTTGTGGAACCTAACAGTCTTGAGGAATCAAAGTTTCCTGGGAATTACCGCATGTGTTAAAATCTGGAAGGCGGGGGTGCCGTCTGTGGAAGCAGGGCATGGGGGTGAGACAGGAAGCTCAGGGGACAGCATTTTCAGTGGACACTTGTTTAGATGCATTTGGATAAAACATTGCTTCTATTCAATGGGAAGAAATATTAAGAAAGTTTGAGCAGGTAGAGTGGGGCCAGATCACAAAAAACCTTGTAAATACGTGGCTCTTTTCATACTGTTTCCTGAGAATTTTGGAAAGCCACAAAGGATTTTCAAGGAAGGAGAAACGTTTTCTTATCCGTTTTAGCAATAATCTTACACATGTAGCCAATAATTGGATGTGGGCAGAGTTGGTGCTAGGAACACTGGCTAGGAAGATATTGCACTAATGTAACAAGAAGTTACTATGTTTCAAACTAGAGAAGAGACCATTGGAATGAAAAATATAAATGGTGTCCAGCCCTATTTAGGAGGTAGAATGTTAGGATTGGGTAGTCCATTGGAAGTGCTGAACTCAAAGAAAACTG
Organism: Pongo pygmaeus; assembly: GCF_028885625.2. NCBI lineage: Eukaryota > Metazoa > Chordata > Mammalia > Primates > Hominidae > Pongo > Pongo pygmaeus. Next base: position 5,608,531 of record NC_072380.2, read on the forward strand.
CTAAGCTTCTGCCTTGAGCTGCTGTTTGGATAGCAGAGTATTTTTCTGATAGAGGCACACAATGAGAAGCAGAGTTTTAGAGGAGGAAGTAGAAGTTCAGTTTTAAAGATGTGAGCTTGAATTTCCCACCAAGAGGAAGCAGCTGTATATATGTGCATGGATTCCAGGCAAGAAGTCGGCACTGAAAATACAATTTTGGAAGCAATAGCGTTATGAAGGACAGCTGACTCCCACACCCCAACCAGAGGGGTAGGTGTGAGCTTCCAGAGAGTGTAGGAGAGAATCTCTGACAGCATCGTTCTCTAAGAAATGGCTCTAGATGAGAAATCTGAAAAAGAGGCTGAGTAGCCTGAAGGATGAGGTATTCAGAAAGTCAGGAGAAAAGACAGCCAGTTCCCTATGCTCCCAGGCAAGAGACAGGAGGGCTTGATGAGTCTGAAGCACACACTTATTTAGCTGTGGGGCAGTTATTATCTTCTGTGATTCAGACCCTTCTCTGTTACATAGGGGTGATAAAAATGGCACCCACTCTGAAAGACTGGGATGGGCATGGACTACATTACTATTTATAAAGTGTGTAGAAGAGTGCCTGGCAGAGAGCAGGTGCTACCAAAGTCCTTGAATAAATAAAATGTCAAGCAAGGTAAAGATTGAATTTATCCACGGGAATCTAGTATTGTCTCATGCAGTGACAATGCGTGGGGAAGTAGAATGGGGTGAGGTAGGGTCAATGTGCCCAGGGTGGAGGAACCAGAGGGATGTGGAGGGAACGTGTTGATTGGAGGCTGGGAGAGAGCTGAGGGGAGGTCTGTACTGTAAGCACGTGGGATGGGTATTATTGAAGAGACATCTTCACGAATGCTGATTACAAAGCTCTGGCTAGGATCTGCCCTTAAGAAACAAATAACTGTTTAACAAATAACTGTTGAAGGATGGGGGCATGAGCACATGGGAAACTGCCGGGAGGGATTGTCCATACATTTTTATTTGCTTTTACTCCTTGCTTGTCTGGAAATTGTGATTTTCAGTGAAAATTACATCAAATTAAGAGTCGGGAGACCAGCTTGTTTAAGCACATGGCTTCTTCCCTCGGAACCTTAGTATTTCTATACATCAAATAAGGGTGTAGACTGAATGCTGAAGGACTTTTCCTTAGTTCAGCTAAAGATGGGGGTCTTTTGTCCCACAGCCATGAAAATTCAGGCTTACAGAGAATTTCAGTGTTGAGTAAGACAGGGTTTTATTGAGTGAAAAGGAAGAAAAGGGGGAAACAGGGACTCTGCCATGCCAGAGCTCCCTTCTAGAGTGCTTCCCGCCTCACTGTCGGAATCCCAGTTTCTACACAGGGAGAGGAGGGACCAGGCTCCTCCCCGCTGCAAGTGCTACAGACTTCCTGAGGCTCCACCCCAATGCACAGGCAGGGTGGTGTTTTGCAAGGGATCCCCTCCCATCTGGCTGTCCCCCCCTGCAGGGGGACTCCTAGATTTATTACCATTCCCAGTACTGTCTGCTCACACTCTTTGAAGTACACAGCACTGAGTACCGATAAGGAGAATCTCACATTTTTTGAAATGGGACCTCCTGTTGTCCTTTTCTTAAATCATTCACTGCAATTAGTTTTGCCTTAAATTTTAATTGAGCATTTCTTGGCAGTCATTATATCATTGGCGATATCTTCAAGAATGCTAACTACAAGGCTCCAGCTAGGATCTGCCCTTGGGAAACAAACAACTTTTTAATTCTAATCAACCAGATAAGGAAATACAAATAACGATTGAGACATAACGAAGTCAGGCTAGGGAAGCCCAGAGCTAATGCATCTGCCGTGGCATGGTATCAGGGCACCTTAGAGGTAGCATTGGTTTGAAAGTCAGAAGGCCTGCTTTGAAGCCTTGGCCTTATTTTACCCTGATTAGTCATGCAGCCTTCAGCAGATCTCTTGATTTTTTTAAGGCCTGAATTGTTCCCAAAGAAAAGCAGGATGACCCATGGCCATCACCAGTACATAGTGAGTGCCTACTCCATTCCAGCCATTGCGGTAGGCGTGGCCATTGGTACCCAGGAATGCAGACGTGGCCTTAGGCCTCTTGTTGGCACAATCTAATGTGGATCAAAGGCAGATGTAGAAGTAAATGCGCACATTAGAGGCATGATATCCAGCAGTCAGGTGTGCTACCATAGTCAATATCATCGGAGATGCCTGCAGAGAGGCCAGCACTTACTTCCCTAGAGACATGAAGGAGGCGGTTGTGAGAGGAGCCCAGAGAAAAAGAGTTCTGAGCAGGGAAGTCATCCTGAATGAGTGACTAGAGACAGAAAAGAGCTTGACCCTGTCTAAGAAACTGAAAGATGAATGGTGTGTATGATGGAGAATGAAAATAGAGACAGGTTGGAGTCCTTTCATATAAGAACATTTGGGCTATGATCAGGACTTTTATTCTATGTTCAGGACCATGAAAGACCTACCATTTCCTAACATTCTCTGAGTTTATGACTATTTTCTTAAAAATCGTCTCTGCTCTCTTGAATACCCTTGAATTCCAGTGTGTGAAAGTTGAGGTGTGGCTAGAAACTAATGGTAAATATGCTGGAATCTCTTGCACATGGAGTATTGCATTGGTTTAACAAATACAAACGTTACTTATGAATGAATATTAAAAGCTTCATTTCTTCACTTGGATGATCAAGACACATTACTGCCAGCCCTTACAGCTAATTTAAGAGATGCAGAATCATTAAAAGCAGATGCAAGACCAGCCTGGCCAATGTAGTGAAACCCCATCTATACTAAAAACACAAAAATTAGCTGTGCATGGTGACCAGCAACTGTAGTCCCAGCTACTTGGGAGGCAGAGGCAGGAAAATCGCTTGAACCCAGGAGACAGAAGTTCCAATGAGTTGAGATTGCACCACTGCACTCCAGCCTGGGTGACAGAGTGAGACTCTGTCAAAAAAAAAAAAAAGGCCACGAGGTCAGGATTGGGTATTTGCAGGAGAAAGTACCAAAGACTTATTCTCCACCTCCCCATTTTTTTTTCTTTCTTATCCAGCTCCCATACTCTTTCATTCTTCTCCTTCCCACTTACTTAACAGATAGCAAGGTTAGTAAAAAGCCTGTTGTGTTGGAACTCAGGACAAGCCCTGGAGGAGTCCTGTGTGCACACATGCTTCTGCAAGTGGAAGGTGTGTCTGTACGTGTGAGTGTGAAGGTGAGTCTATATGTGTATGTGTGCTGAGTTATTGTGAGCTGCGAAGGATGGCAAAAGATGAGGAGGCTGGAGGTAGAATAAGAGGAGGAAAAACTTCCTTACAGGTCTGACGATCTGAACCATGATTTGGAAACAAGTTTTCCCCCTGTGTCAAATTAAAAAAAAAATAATTCTCATGAATAAACTTATTTATCACGCATTGTTGGAAAAATAAATAAAATTGTAGACAGTATAGCCATGCCTTTAGATATATGAGTTGTAAAATCATCACCTAGTTCAACTTCACTTTACAGATGATGGAAATGGGACCTAGCCATAAAGAGTGACTTGTATCAGTCATATAGCAAATCAGTGGAAAATCTGAATTTAGAACCAGGGTGTCTTCAGTTCAGTATGCTTTATAATTGCTCAGGCTGTTTTTCAGCCCAAATGTCTCCACTCTAGTAAATGACATTTAAATATGCAGGCAGATGACAAAAAATCTGATAAAAGAGCAAGAGCCTACAACTGATCAACCAAGTCATAATTTGAAACCAGAATCTGCAATTTGGAGAATTTCCTTTTGTAGTGATCCCAGAACTTGGGTCCTCTTGTGTGTAAAAAGGCAGTAGAAGCATCTACCTGAGCAGGTCATCGTGAGATTGAAACAAGAGAGTCACACGAAAGTACCCAGCACACAATGCAAGTTTAGTGTGACTTAAAAGTTGCATCTACAGTCATAGGGAAGACATTTAGAAGTGATCTTCCCATAACGGGAACCACACGATATTCTTCAAATGCATTGGAAGATGTAGAAATATAAAAGGGTACAGTAAATTGATGGGAAATGACATCTCTTGAGTGAACCCAGCACCTATACAGGTAGTACAGAAAACAAACAAACAAAGAAGGAAAGGTCAGGCAAGACCAGAGAAGAAAACCATTGATGAAGTCAACTTAAGGCCCTTAGCATTCATAGCTGCTCTAGGGGTCTGAGCATTATCACACAACCTCCATGGGAACTGTGGGCTTTGGAGAAAGACCCGGGAGGCCAGCTGGAATTGGACTCTTACCTAAAGTATCCAATGGGCTGTATGGACAGGAAGATGCCCAGCAAGGTGTGGGCCCAGGGTCTCGGCCCTTCTTTGTGTTGAGGCACCATCACCAACATTATTATTGTCATCTGCCTGATGCATATTGGAGATGAGTATGCATATTTAAAAATGGTTTTGGGCCGGGCACGGTGGCTCACTCCTGTAATCCCAGCACTTGGGGAGGCTGAGGCGGGTGGATCACGAGGTCAGGAGATCGAGACCATCCTGGCTAACACAGTGAAACTCCGTCTCAACTAAAAATACAAAAAATTAGCCAGGCATGGTGGCGGGCGCCTGTTGTTCCAGCTATCTGGGAGGCTGAGGCAGGACAATGGCGTGAGCCCAGAAGGCGGAGCTTGCAGTGAGTGAGATCCCGCCACTGCACTCCAGCCTGGGGCACAAAGCCAGACTCTGCCTCAAAAAAAAAAAAAAAAAATGGTTTTGTTACTGGCTTTATGAATTCTGGTTCCTGGTTCCAACAGTTTCATAGGGCAGACAGGACACTTTCAGGTCAGGCCACCAAAGCACAGTTTGTGATCCTAGGGAATCCAGAGGCATTATATCATTATGAGCAGACTAGCTGGGAACAAACGTAGGTTCTACTTCCAAAAGTGGAATGAAGCCGGAATTTACAATCTATAACCTAGCAATATATTGGTTTTTAGCTTTAATGAGAATAGATTATTAAGATAAAAACATGAGGTTTACAAGATGCGTTTTAAAAAGTCATCAGTCTAACTTGCGTTTCTTCCCTCACATGTTACACAGGACTCTTGGTCAGTGAAATCAGGTGGTTCTGAATGTTAATAATTTTAACAAACATTAATGGTGAATTTGGAGTTGGTTGAATGGCGATACCCATACAGATCTGACTTACGCATTAGGTCACCTTGGAGGATGTTCTGTGAAAACTCCTTAGAACTCTCTCCTGTTTCTTATTTTTATCATTTAATTAAAAAGACAATGTAGAATATTCAGAAAATAATTTTGGAGCTGATTTTTATATGCTGTGCAATTTGCTAAGCATTGACTGTTTGAAAGTTAATAAGAACTAATTCTGGACCTCAAATATCTCATGGTTTATTAGATTAATTAAAAATGTAGAAGACACACATGCAGCGGGGGTGTATTCCCAGCTTAGCTCAGTGGCCCTGAGTCTTAGTAAGAGAGAAATTGGTTGGCGGGGGGGTGGGGGGACAGAGAAAGAAAGAGAGAGAGAGAGACAGAGAAAGAGAGAGAGGAGAGAGAAAGGAGAGAGAGAGGGAGAGAAGAGGAAAGTTTTGGCTGTTTGTTATTTAATTTTTATTTGATGATCATGAAACTGGTATCTAGACACGTTTTTGTCTAGTACTGAAGCCCTTACTCAATGTTTTAATATTGCATTTTATTCAATATTGCAATGGAATAATATTGCATTTTTTTACATTATTTAGCGCGATTTTTCATGTGCTCTTAATGATATGGTGAGAGAATGAATGAAATTAATCAGAATAGACAGATCTATTCCCTCTGCTTTTACAAACACAACATGATGTCAGTAAATAAATGGGTGAATTCTGGCTATAAGCGGTATCTCACTAAGCATTTTGTCTGATTTATAAGTGATTAGTGGTATGAATCACCACATGCCACTGTCTACGTAGCTTTATGCATTGTGTGGCACACATCCGTGAGAGAGGAGCTGATCTGCAAAAGATTAACCCGAAGCACTTACAAAAAAGTCGAGGGAAATGGAGTTCCATAAAATGAATTCCACTGGAGTTTTCATTGGAATATTAATATCCTCTTTTCCTGCAGACAAGACGCATTTAACTTGATTATCTGCCCTGCCCTCCCCATCCCTCTGCGAGCTGCATACCAATTCCTCACCTGAAGGCTTGACCAGACCTGGTGTTCTGGGACCTGGCGTGAAAACAGAATCACTGCCTCACTTATTCTTCAGAGAACAATTTTTATTTCTCTGCATCTAAATGTCAGAAATCTTTTCCAATGTCCAACAACAAAAAAAAGTCTCCAGGTTGCTGTGCAGGACAATGAGCACAAGTTCCCTTTTTTTTTTTTTTTTTTGCTTCATGCTGTAGAATCTCCAAGAATTTCTGGTCATCTGGAGGCAGAGAGGGGTGGGGAGCCACTCCCTCCAGGAAGGAGCACACCTCATCCTCTGCCGGTTGAACTCCTGGTGCTGAGAGAAATTGCTGGGACCTGTGCTTCACAGGCCTTTTGTGCCCATTACTTGTGCACTGAGTACTTTGAGATGTAAATTCTTTAAATATTTAATCTTCTTGACAATGCTACTATCATGTTTTGGATATAGAGAGAACTAAGGCTGGAGAGCTTACGTAACTTTCCACAATTGCAGATTGTAAATTGAAGAGCTGAGATATGAATGCAGGTATTCCTGACTCCAGGGTGTGTGATCTTTCTGTCACTCAGGTTTACTGATCAGAGCGTCGTCTGCCATTACCTGAGTATCTGAGCTTGATCTATCCATTTGGTTTGTTGCTGTGATGGTTAATTTTATGTGTCAAATTGACCAGGCTAAGGGAAGTTCAGACAGCTGGTAAAACATCATTTCTGTGTGTGTCTGTGATGGCGTTTTCTAGAAGACATTAGCCTTTGAATCAGTGGACGAACTAAAGAAGACTCCCCTCACGATTGTATTTTGCTGGGGTGTCTTAGGGATTTCTGAATTCTACCCACTGCACCTCATTTTGAGTTTCCTCAAAGAGCTTTGTGAATAGGGTCTTGTGCAGGAGTGATGTTAGGGCCATGAAGAACAAGCAAAAAAATCTCAAATCAGCCCTGCTCCTTCGTATCTTTGACCGGATATTAGAATCTAGAAAGATTAAGAAATGAACAAGTGGAGAGATCTGCCCTTTAGAAAACATTTTTTAATGTTTAAAAGATGACAAAAATAATGTTTTAAAACAAATATACTGTAATCAATCTAAACCAAGTTAAAAAGGGGAATAGATCATTCTAGTAGGCTAATTGGTAAAAAGTTAAACAAGATACACATAAACAAGAACTCTTCCTTGGCACACCGAACACAGACAGACACACACAAACTAAACAGACACATATACAGTGACACACCAAACACAGCCACAAACATAGACACACACACACGCTAAACACGAACAACAAATACACCTACACCAAATAGGACACAAACACAGACATACATACACCAAATACAGACACACACACTCCAAACACCAGATATACACACACTAAACACAGCCAACACCATAGACACACACACACACCAAACACAGACACACACACACACATACACCAAATGCAGACACAGACACAAACACCCACTCATGGTACTGTGTTAACTATTTATGTCAGATCTTGGGTCTGTGTGCGAATGTTTGTAATGGGAGGTGAGCCTGATTTTGGTCAGTTCTTTGAACCCAATTCTTCCCCAGCCCCAACATGAAGGTCTGTGGAATCAGCAACCTCTCCTATCCTCCTTTGAGTTAAGTGTTAACAATCTGCTAAATGTTGATGTTGATCCCAGGTTGTGATATTTTTAATTAGTAGGAATTTAAATCACTCCCAAAAGCTCAAAAGGGGAGAAAGTCTTTTATCTCTTTCAAGTTGTGTGAGTGATGTATTGTCTTGAATTCCCCTTATCTGACAATCAGGACAGTGCTGGAATTCAGCAGGGGGCTCCCTGGACCATCAGAGTGAGCCGCACAGGGCAGGATGCCCCCACACCCTTTTCACTCTCAGTGCAGAGGTATCAAGGGGTTGCCTTCACGCTTCAAAGTGCCCATGACAGAGAGAGAGCTGTCAGCGAATAAGAAAGATCTAGATTTGAGTTACTGACATTGCAACAGTGGTTGTTGTTAAACTTGGTATTGGACACCACAAGGAACTGAAAAATAGCACCAGAAGAACCTAGAATAGATCACTATTGCTCTTGACTGAGAGGATATTCAGCCAAAGATGTCTGTGGACTGTGAACCAAGTCTGTTTCTCTTCTTTCTGCCCCACGCTCCCCCTGCTTGTGACTGTGTTTGCAATGCTTGTGCGTGTGTACAGTATTTAAACACGCGTGGTGGACTTCCGGTGCGATCTCAATATCCTTCGCTCTGTCTCATTTCCTTAGCATTTTCAAAACCTCTCTCTTATGTCACTTCACATTCAAAGCAAAACAATATAACAGCAATGAAACAATCACACTGCAGAATCATATTTTTGACTTGGTGGATTTGTGTTAAAATAGATGTCTACGTATTCATTTTCTATTTCTGCCATACAAATTACTGCACATTTAGCAGCTCAAAACAATATGAATTTACTGTCTCATAGTTCTGTAGCTGAGAAGGCTGATAGGCTTGGCTAGTGTCTTTGCTTTGACCCTCAGAAGCTGAAATTAATGCATCTAGACAGCAGGGTCCCTTCTGGAGGTTCTAGGGGAGAACTGGTTTCTAGGCTCATTTGGTTCATAGGTTCTTGGGCTGAGCTCTGTTTCCCCACAGGCTGTCAGCACAGCACCCCAAACTCCTAGAGGCCTCCCTCTTGTGCCTGCATGTAGTCCTTCTATTTCAAAGCCAGCCACAGTAGTACATTGTACCCTGCCGTGGCCACGCACACCTCCTCTACACACTTCTCTGCTCTCCTCTTCAGCTTTTAAGGGCTCCTGTGATTACCTGGGATGCACCTGTGTCACCTGTGTCTTCCTATCTCGAAGTCAGCTGATGAGCATCTTTACTTCCATCTACAAGTCCTCTTTGCCATTTAATGTCACATATCCACAGGCGTGAGATCATGGGGGCCAAAGTCTTGTCTACCGCAGTCTGTAGGGGCAGAATTGTTTCTGTTGAACTAAGAAAACTTAACCACACTGAATTGAGAAAAAATGAAAACTTAAGAAAATGGTCATGTATCTGGCAAGTCCATATCTCTGCGTGTTTAGTTTCAGCCGAGGCTGGGGATATCATTGCCATGAGGCTGTCCATCTCTCTCCCTGTCTCTGCTCCCCCTCGCTTTGGCTTCACTCTCAGACATGCTCCCTGCATGGCGTCACTCCGCGTCAGGCCTCAGTTGTGCACATGGTGTAACCTCAGTGGACCGACTCTGTTCCCAGCTAACACCTCTAATCCAGGTGCCAGAGCTGAGTCATGGAGCCTCTATTGTAAATACACTCATTCTTGGCCACTGCGTAGGGAGATAAAGGTGTGGCATGGTCAGCCAGGACTATGTAATCCTGGGAGAACAGAGTAGGGTGGGGGGTTGTATTGGCCTTATCAAAGCCCACGGACTGAGAATGAGGAAGGGATATTTGCCAAGGTAAAACAGAAGCATAGCTACAAGAAGACAGAGTGCATGCTGGACAGGCAGCACTGAGCAGTTTTAGGGATTTTAGGTTTTGCCATTAACCCACACGTCATTGCTGAGGACTCTTTGGGAGTGATTCTGCGGATCAATCTGGCACCCAGATGCATTGAGTTATCTTAAACAAAAGTCTTAATCTCTCTACCCTACTACCCATTATATTTCAATCCTAGTACGATTTTACCCTCAAGTAAACAAAGGTGTCTTCTGCAAATCTCAGCCTCTCTTTTTGTAGTTGAGGAAACTCTATGGTGCTGGCTGATCTCACCAAGAGATCCTGAAACTATGTGCTTCAGCTGCAGCTATTTTTTCTGCTCTGACTCTTGGGTTGACCAGGGCGCACTCTCAGTGCCTTCTGCTCTCTAAGCTGATCTCTCTTTCTGAGGCCAGATGTATTCTACCACATCTAGAAAACTGCAACTAGCAAGCCACAGATTTCCCTGAGTGGCATATGCCTCTTTGCTTTTTAAAGTTTTCACAAAATATGGTACAAACCACTGGACTATTTGGGGCAGAGCTGACAATAGACAGAGGATTAAAAATAAATTATCCCTGCCCTTTTGTCTTTGATATGGGCGATGCTGTGGAGGACGGGTGACCCAAAGGACGGGGTTTTGGCTCAGGTGACATGTTGATGCTTCGGCCTGGGTCTCCAGTGAACGCTGTCACATTAGCAGAAGCCACTAAGCACATCAGCTAGCAGGTGAGTCTTTGTTCCAGAGAGTGACAGCCCTGAAGAGCCACTCCGACTTTTCTCGCACCCCAAGGGCAGGTGTTGACATCCTGTTGTGGATGTTAGATAAGAAACACGACTCCAGTGGGCATCGTTTGCAGCATGTAGGAGATCACACAGTGAATAATTGAAAAATCTCTGCTGTGTGCATACCGCATCTGCGGTGGGGAGAGCCAGGGAACCATTTTAAGGTGTGCTGTGCTGGCCCAGGAGGGCGAGGGCTACGTCATTGAAAAAAACATGTATACGTATGTATGGGTGTGTGTGTGCATACATGCATGGATGTGTGAGTATGTATATGTGTGCGTGTGTACAATTTGCATACTATTTGGACACCCTGGGTATTTCTTTTCCATTGATCTGCCTAACTTCTAGTGTTTTGTTTTGTTTTGTTTTTGTTTTGAGACGGAGTCTCGTACTATCGACCTGGCTAGAGTGCAGTGGCGTGATCTTGGCTCACTGCAACCTCCGCCTCCCAGGTTCAAGTGATTCTCCTGCCTCAGCCTCCGGAGTAGCTGAGATTACAGGCACCTGCCACCATGCCCAGCTAATTGTTTTTTGGTGTGTGTATTTTTAGTAGAGTTAGGGTTTCACTGTGTTGGTCAGGTTGGTCTCAAATTCCTGACCTCATGATCTGCCCGCCTCCGCCTCCCAAAGTGCTGGGATTACAGGCATGAGCCACCGTGCCCAGCCACTTCTAGTGTTTTAAAGATGCATATTCCACCAGCCTGGTTGGAGAGACCACTGTGCTTCCTCGAGGATGAAGTGGTGCCTCTCTCCTGTCCTCTGAAGTTGGCTACATTTACTTTTTTGTCCCAGGGTGCATCACAGCATGTTGGGAACACTGTTTTTAGTTTTGTTTTTTATATATATATCTACATCATCTGTATTTAGCTGATTCTTTGGCATAGAGAAGGACCTCAAAATACTTGTGGAATGAATCAAGTATGTACCAAATAAAGAAACATATATTCATATAATATCTCTATCTTAAGAAATCCAACTGATTTTTCTCCTCATTGCTCTCTTTCAGTCCTTGTCCTTAAGTAAACACAATTTCGTGAATATTTTTCCTTTTTAAGCATATTCTAAAACATTTTTCAGTGCTAGTCTTTATATGAACCATTTTTGAAAAACTGTTTCTTGGTACTTTGCCTTGTTAAATGCTGTACTATTCCTCTTTGGCCAGAATGTGTAACTGACCAGCTAGGCAGGCTGCTTTCCCAGACAGAGGACAAAGTGGCACAGAAGGCAGCCGGTTCTTCCAGCGTGTCTGAGAGTTGGTTCTCAAATGGCCTGGGCTGCCTCCTTCTGCTTACGGATGTGCTGGCTGGTCCCTGCCCTCTCTGAGATCCTCCCAGTCCCAGCTTCTAATCACCAGCAGTGCTTAAACAAAACTAACCCAATCAATGGGCAAGTGATTAGAATTACTTATCCACCTGCCTCAAGTGTAGGTCTAGAGGAATAATTGCATCCTTAACAGCTGACAGGACTTGGCAAGTTATTCTGGGGTTGCTAGCCTGGTGATATCGGACTTGGTGATTATCTGCAATGCTTTTCTGTTCCACTCCGACCAGGAAGACCAGGAATGAATGAGCCTCAGAAGTGGTGCACATGTAACTGACAGATGTAAACAAGGAACTTGACCTTGTTTGAAAGTAACCTCAGCAGCAAGAACGGTTGTCATGATGCTTGAAGCACTATCCACGTATTATAACTGCTTCCTCCACAAGAAGTAGGTCTGGCTCTCCTTATCCAGAGATCAGAAAACAGAGGCTCAGAGATACCACATTAATCAAGATCACGCAGCACATGAACGGTGTGGCCAGGCTTTATAACTGACTTCAAAATCTGTGCTGTTTCCCTAACATGTATGCAATTTATCAGGAACACCACTTAGCATGCCTGTCTCTTTCAACAAAGAAGTCCTCTGTCAGTAAAGGGGAATGTGGTTATTGTTTCTCATGTCCAGATTGTCTAGGAATATGGGCAGAAATGGCTACTCTGTTTCTTGATTATGACTTCAGACCGTTTCTCTGTCTTCTTTTTCGATCGTTCCTGATTCCTCTCTCCAGCTCTGAATCCCAAGGCAGATTGGGGCACAGAGCGGAGTTGCCAGGGGGAGAGAGGAAGAGCATGTGGGGAAGTAACTGGCTTCCCAGTTCTAAAACTCCAGTGTGAGCTAGGGAGAAAGACAGTCCATCCAACAAGGAACAGGTCACAGAACTAAGGAACATCCTAGCATCAGCGTGGTGTTCACATGGCCTTCGAAAGCACCAACGGGAGGTGTTGCTTCTCCCTGCTGGGAAGTTCTGCAAAGAACAAATTAAATCCTGTTTGCTTCCCCAGGAAACAGAGGCCGAAGAATCTGAATAACTCTCCAAAGCTCACCAGAGTATTCAGTGGCCAAACTGGGACAAGAATGGATGATTTTTGTCCTGATTCCAGGGTTCGTTCTATTCTCTGCCTTCTGTCATGGTGACGGCACTGACATGAGAAGAGCGTGTTCTCTCAGGGATGTGCTGTGGCCCTTGGCTGAGACCTGAGGCTGCAGGACATCAGGATAGCCCCGGACACCCTCCCACCCTCCTGTAACCCCATTTTGCATGTCTTCCTCTGTCGGACCCTTCCCCAGAATTCCAAAGAAGACATGGCCCTCAACAAGTTACAAAGAACAATGGACTTGCCATATAGCAATGCCTAGTAAGCGTCTATTGAAATGTTGGGCCAATGAAAGAATGAATTAGTTAATAAGTAAAGGGAGGAAAATGAACTGGAATTTCAATATCCCAACAGGTAAATCAGATGGGAAAAAAATGCAGACAATTCACTGATGAGAAAACCCAGTGTTTCAAGAAAAAAAATTGTTTAGTACTAAAGGAAAGAAATACATTGTCTTTGGTAGAAAAATTTGAGATTCATTCAGCATTATGAGTGATTGGATAGACTTTGGAAATAACCCATGGGTTACTGTGGTATTTCAGTGCATTTCCTCTCTGTGCATTTTCCTCTCTGTGCATTTCCACCTCCCAAATCACTTTACTCGTTTTTATTTTCATATTCACCAGTATCACAGGCCATGAGCAGGTACCATGCTATACAAAACAACAAACAAAACAGCACAAAACAGGCTAGAAGGAGAGGTGCTGGGCTCCCACGTGAACTCTTCCAGGGCATCTCACCAATCGTTCTTCTGTCTTCTCCTCTGAAGCCTTTCTCTCACCCCCGTCATGGGTTTGAAACATTTCAGAATGTCTCATGAACACATTCATTTCTCTTGACTTCCTTCCCCTTTTGAGATCACAAATGCTGCTTCTTCCTTTGCCTTGCAAATTGGGTATCTTCAGGTCCTGCCATTCCAATGGTGATGGTTTAGCTGACATTGCAAGGTATGCTTTGCATTTTTCCTTCTGCTCACTCACTCCAGGACCCTGCTTCTCTTGGTTTGGACAAAGAGCCTTGCATTCTTGTGACATGTTTGGTAATCATCTTAAACTTTCGTTCAGATGATTGATTTGTGTTAAATCTCACTGCCTGTCACTTGGGGTGGGGCGTGGAAAGTTCCCTCCTGCGCACCGCTCCATTTTGCCCTGGCTTCCTTGCACCCCAGCACCCTAAGACCCGCTCTCATCCTCCTCTCCATCCTCCAGGTGCCGTGAAGGTATCCTGAAGATGGGAAAATATGATTTTGTCGTTCTCTATTTTGGAAATTATTTTTTAACTCCCTTTATTAAAACCAGAAGTTTATCATTAGGGTACATGAGAGATTGTAAGAAACTCAAGAATGATACTTTCTTCTTTTCAGAATACAATAGGAAAATTGAAGAGAACCGTTAAATTTCATTGAATTTCTTCACTTTGGGGTAGAAGTTTATCATTTCAATGTCGAAATACTAATGAGTTTATTTTGACCAGAAGCTCTGATTAGTGTGTGTGTGTGCGTGTGTGTGTGTCTGTGTGTGTACATTACAGATTTATGTTTGATTAATTCCAGGTAAGATCAATGATTTTTTAAAGAAAATTTAATATGGTCATCAAGTATATATCTTAATGTATAGTTTGTTGGAGAAAATCAAGTGGATCTTTTGTGGAGTTTGAGCCTGTTTGTTCATTCATTATCCAGAGACACAAATCTAAGGTGCAGCAACAGCAGATCCCAGGTAAAGCCAAGGGAAGCTGAATCCTCACAGAGATGCGAGAGGAGCCCAGGGGTACCTGTCAGAAGTCAAACCGAGGAGAGGAAGATCAGATTCAGGCAGGGAGTAATAATCAGGAGTGACTATTGGGCAGAGATGCACACAAGCGGGCAAAGGCATTTGGATGCCTTGCAGCAAGTGGTTGGTGGTTCGTAATGCCATCTCTTTCTTCTCTAGTTGCTGAACCTTGCCCATTCCAAAGACGTCTTCTCCGAATTTCCTAAGTGTGGATGTTGTACTTTATAGTTATAAATATTTTCCCCCTAGAGCTAGACTTGGACAAATGTAACTACTGCTATTAATTTGAGATGTACAATTATGCATTTCAGAAAATGGGAGGGCTTTTCTCTCCATACTATTACTGGTTAGCTGGGCAGAGTTTTGGTGTGGAATCCATTTTTCATGTACTGAAGATAAATGATGGACTAGGTAACAGATTATGTTTGAACTGAGAAAGTGTTTAACATGACTGAAAACAGTCTCCTTCTTCACTTTTTATATTACTTTCTTGTTCTTGAGTAATTACTTTTTCTTGGACATAATGTCAGAAAATTGAGAGACCCTTAAACTATATCATGCAAACAAATTGAAAAAGAAATACCCCTCAGGATACCTCATATAATAACTGTGTAACTATGTATGTATGAATAAATGCATTAATATCATGGGTACATATAGTTACTTGAGCCCAATAAGAAAGCCAATAAAGGAAGCTTTTGCTACTAACTTTCTAGGGGAATCCTCTTAGAAACAAAATCTAGTCATGGATTTTAGAGGAAAGAATTCAGATTCAATCAGAGAGCAATTGTAATTATTTATACTAGCTCTCCTAATCCTGCAGTTTTTTGGCTTTTTCCTGCTATATCACAATTTTTTCTTCTAGTACTTATGGTTTCAATGTCCTGGGTCTAACCTTTTAAGATGGACATCTTAAAAAATGCACATTTCCTAAAGGCTGTTATACCCTCCTGTGGTTTATTGAATTTTTTCCTATTGATCTAAGAATATACAATCACAGGCCTTCAAAGAATAATGCATTTTTTAAGTGGGAAGGAGTATAAAGAGAAGTTTTATTTTATTTTTATTCTTATTGTTTTTCAAGTCAAAATCTGGCTTGGGGAAAATTTAATCACAGGAGCCAGTCACCAGTAAAAGTAACATTTCTATTATTTTTTATTTTAATTTTATTTTCTAAACTGACAGATATTGTATATTTGTATCATGTACAAGATGTCTTGAAGTAGAAGGAATACATTTCAAGAGATCTATTATACAGTAAGGTGACTATACTTAATGATGATACATTATATTCTTGAAAGATAGAGAGAGAGGGGATGTTAACTCCTTTCACCACAAAAATGGTAAGTATGTGAAGGAATGCATATATTAATTAGGTAGACTTAACCGTTCCACAAAATAACATTTCTTTTAAAAAGCAACGTCATACACATGTGTTTGGGTGAGTATTAAAAACTGAACTTACGGAATTTGGGGGGAAGTAAAGCTGTGAATTGATTTATATCTAAGACAGGCTGTGAGCTAAGCATCAAAAGAATGTCAAATCTAAACACAAGATGTTCAAGTAAATCCAGAGTAAATAACCAGGACCAGTCTTTAAAAGCTCGGCCTGGTGAGATGGTTGACGACATGGCATAGCTTGGGGCTCAGGGAACTGGGGAGCTTTGAGGCAGGGTGGCGGGCGCCAGAGGTTCTGCTGGATGAGAACTGAAATGCACCAGAGGATAATACACCTTGTACCATAAAAGTCATAACCCAGAACATATACTGTTTCCGGAAACCCCGACCTGCACAATGAAAGAGACACTGTGATCCACTGCGATGTGAGTGATACAGGGATGTAGCGACCTGGGGTACTCAGCATCCCTGCCTCTTCCAGAGCTCCAGATGGGCAGGTGCACCAGGTGTGTTGTTAGGGCCTTGGCAGAGCTTTCATGGTGGCTCCGTGCAGTAGCGAGTGGTAAGGACCCGAGGGAAACCAACAGAGGTGGGCTGAGACTGCCAGTAATTCTGCAAATAATGTTTTCACCTAATTCCCCTCCCAAACTACCTCTGAACACTGCCTGTCACATACAGCAAGATGAAAAGATGCTTGTTCATCAAAAACAGATGCTAGGATGATGCAATGGAGACACTGATGAAGTGGTTGGAATTATATGGTCTCAGGGAACACGTCTTCTAACACAAATTTTATCTGAAGTTGTGTAGTCTTGAGGATGGTAGTTATAATATCTCCAGTAATAATTTTCTAACTGCTGGTTGAATGACTGCAGTGACAAAGCAGCCACTAAGTCACCGCACTGGGAAGTAGTTCAAATGGTTGATAGGTTTGTTTATTCATCAAGTGGCTTTCACTTCTCTAATTTTTGCCTTGACTCTGGTTTGGATCTTGGAGCCACGTAGAGCAGATTTCAGCATTTCTTCACAGAATATTTTTACTATATGAGGGAGCAACCGTGAGTCCAACCTTGTCTTTGTTTCCTTGTATAAAAGTTATTGCTGCATAGACACTGTTGTTTCATCTGTCTCTGAAAAACACACAAAAATGTTGCACTGATTTCTCTCTGTTCTCTTGCCTTCTGGAGCTCACTTCCATCCACCTGCCCTTATGCAGGAGGTGGGATGGCTCAAGAGATAGTGCCCTCAGCATGACCTTAGTGTTTTGAGACCCACTTTCAAGGCGGTGTGTTAAGGAGAGAACTGGCCTGAACAGCTGCTCTGAATGCAGCTCTTCTATCCCTGCAGACAGACCACAGACACATTGAAATCATTTTTTTTTCTACTGGGAGAATTTTTTTTAACTTTTCTCTTAAGTTCAAGGGTACATGTGCAAGTTTGTGTTATGGGTAAACGTGTATCATGGGCATTTGTCGTAGAGATTATTTTGTCATGCAGGTATTAAGCCTAGTACCTATTGGTTCTTTTTCCTGATCCTGTATCTCCTCCCACTCTTCCCACTCTGATAGGCCCCAGTGTCTGTTGTTCCTTAATATGTGTCCATGTGTTCTCATCTTTAGCAGAGACATTTCCTGCTGTTCTACTCTCTTGAGCAAGACTGGAATGAATCTACCAGTGCCAGAAGAGGGAAATCTGCATACCTGCCTTCTGAGTCCCCAAGACAGACCTCTTTATAAGGAGGCAATGCATGTTTGCATATGTTGGTTTGTAGTGGGTACTCAAGGGACCAGAAAGATTGGCTAGAGAAAGCTGAATAATGATAGATTCTGGAAAGGAAAATGGAAATGTTCTAGAAAGGAAGAGGAGGATTGAGCTTGATCTGGTCAGCATAGAGCTGTGCCCAGCTGTCCTGGCTGTGCCAAGGACACATTGCTGGGCTTGGCAGGGTCAATGAAGAGGGGAAAGAGTTCCCACCTATTTCTTTCAGTTCCCAGAGATGAGAACAATGCTTTCTTCTGATAGAGTCTAAAAGCTGCAAAGGAGAACCAACGAAGTCTGATTTCTTATTTTCCGTCATGAAAATTCCCTGATGCAGGCAGACACTAGAGGCCTCTTAAAACGAGGCACCTTTAGGAAGTATAATGGTGTGTGTCATCCAATGTTTCAGTAATTCTGTGAATTTTCAATGTAATACATTTATACCTAGGCAAGGAAGTCATTTTCATTGAAGTTAAGGGTGATTAGAGAGTCTTACAATTGATGAAATACTTGGGAGCTATCTCCAATCCTTTTTTATTTTTTAATAATGTAATAAGACACAGACTCATGATGGAGGCAGAGAAAGAGAGACAGAGAGGAAGAGAGAGAGGGAAAGGGAAAGAATAAACAGTCAAAAAATAAACAACAAGTCTTCTGAGAAGGCATTCTGTAAAGTGAAAGTTTCCAAAGGGTGCAACTTCAGGAATAGCCCCATGTCTTTAATAGGAAAGAGGGAGAAAGGAAGGAAGCCAAAGCTAACTCCTCATTTTAGCTGAGGTCTTCTGATTCTCCAGAATCTTGAATTTCACTAAGGAGAATTTCCACAACTTAATTATGAAACTGTGAAACCAATATTAGGATTTCAAGGGACATCAGAAGGCACTAGCCAGGGGCCACTGAGACACAGGAAGACCCTACTCCATCTGGGAATACCTCACCAGCCCCAGTGGACTTAAGCAAAAGAACCCATGTGACACATGACGAAAGCATTGTAAGTTACACTTTAAATGAGTGTCGGTAGCTTACTTAAGGTCTTAATATCAGGAGATGGTGGGGGGAGCTACACAGTTAGACCTAGCATACCTGTGCCCAGGCTGTCAGTATTGTTAGAAAGTTCTTATACTGAGTCAGTATCGAAATTCCTGAACTGACCCTCATTCTGTCCTTGGCAGTCATATAACAAGGCTGATGCCCTTGTACACAACATCCATTCTAAGGTTAAAAGACAACAGGGTGCTACCTGCGAAGCATTGATTGTGTTGATCTAACAGCCTACCTTTGCTGCAGCTCAGACTCCTGGGAGTGCTCCACTTTGGTGTCCTAACCGAGCCACTGGAACCCTCCAGGGAGCTCAGGACCCCGTGATCAAGATGCCTGGGCCCTGTACCTCTTAAGTTGTCTTCAGCTGTGTCTACCGAACTCACTACTAGAATCTATCCTGTGGTCAACAAGGGGGACAGTTTCTGGAAGTAGGAAATCTCTACCCAAGAAGAGACGATGTCTTGATCCTAGAGGATGAAGGGTCTTATAGCAGAACACCAAGCCCTTAAATCACGTACACGTTGGCTCAAACACTGAGTATATCAGTGCCACTTAAATCGGCCTTGCTATTATGTAGCTTTTATATTTCATGGAGGGAGAAGCCTGGTGGGGACACAAGGTATAATTGTCTCTCCCTCATGCAAGAGTTCCAGGGAGCATTCCGTACATATGTTTTGGTGAGCTCAATGGAATTTACCTCAACTATTTTGGCGTCTTCCCTTGCCGCAGTGGGGAGGCTTTCAACGTGGTCATGGACACGTTGCAGAGCAATTCAAGAAAGCCTTTGGCGTTGCACAGAAAGGAAGCAGCTGATCTCAAGATGCAGCTCTGGTGCCAAGGGGCAGATCCCTGGCTCATTACATCAGCGCCTTCCAAGTCCTGCTGGCACTGGCAGGCCAGTTCCAGGAAGACTCAGGGGCCGCCCCAGGAGGGAGGTGGAGCTGACTGAACTCCCAGGCCTCCCGCCAGGCATGAAAGTGCCATTTTCTGAAGTGAGTTTGGCACCACATAAACCTCCCACCCATCTATGAAATGAAGGTGTGTGAGTTTAGAAACCACCCACATAGCTTGGAGGAACAACCCAGATAAGGCCTCACAGAGGCCTGCTTTTAGGGTAGGTCTGGATTCACTATGAAGAAAGGCTCCAAAAGAAGTAACACACAGGCCTTCCAGTGTGCATGAGTGTGGGGTGTGTGTGTGAGTGTGTGTGAGAGTACCTGAGTGTGGTGTGTGTGTGAGGGATATGTGTGTGTGGCGTGTGTGTTTTTGTGTACATGAGTGTGGTTCGTGTGTGGTATATGTGTGGTGTGTGTGAACGTGGTGTGTGTGTATTTGTGTGTACATGAGTGGTGTGTGTGGTATATGTGGGTGTGTGTGAGCATGTGTACGTGTGTGTATTTTTGTGTACATGAGTGTGGTGTGTGTGTGAGGGATATGTGTGTGTGTAATGTGTCAATGTGGTGTGTATGTGTGTGTACATGAGTGGTGCGCATGTGTGGGTGTGTGGTACATGTGTGTATGATATATGTGGTTGTGTGTGAGCATGTGTGTGTGTGTGGGTGGTATGTGTGAACGTGGTGTGTATGTATGGGGGTTATATGTGGGTGTGTGTGTATGAGCATGTATGTGTGTGTGGTGGGGGCAGGAATGGAGGGTCACAGTTCCTGGTCCTGAGGGGTATATGTGTGCATGTGTGAGCATGTTGTGTGTGTGTGTTTGTGTACATGAGTGTGGTTTGTGTGTGCTGTGTGTGTGGAGTGTGAACGTGATGTGTGTATTTGTTTATACATGAGTGGTCTGTGTGTGGCATGTGTGTGAGCATGTCCTGTGTGTGTGTGGTGGGGAGCAGGGCAAGAATGGAGGGTCGCAGGTCCTGGTCTTGGGGGGGTATATGTGTGTGTGTGTAAGCATGTTGTGTGTGTGCATTTGTGTGTGTGTGTTTGTGTACATGAGTGTGGTTTGTGTGTGGTGTGTGTGAATATGATATGTATTTATGTGTATAGCAGTGATGTGTGTGTGTGTTTGTGTGTGTGTGTGGTGGGGGCAGGAATGGCCTGTCACAGGTCACAGGTCACCGTTCCTGGTCTTGGTCATATGCCCTCTGTCTGTGTACCTCTGTATTCTATGCCCCTAAGGTCTATCCCGTTTAGAGAATTTTCAGTGGCACGTAATTTTTAGCTATGTTGAATCCCAGAACCTCAACAACTTTGCCAAATGGACTTCAGGTGTTCCTGAAGCCTCCAAAAATTATACTGAAGATCATTAACAAAGGGTTGCTTGATCTCGATTTCAGAACTGTTATGATTAGATTTTGACAGATTCTAAGCCCTGAGAACATGCAACCCAAAATGTCTCTGCTTTCACTGAGGTCCAGGAGGATCACCCTCATGGCTGCTTTCGTTTCTGTTTTTCCCAACCCAACCAAACTGTAGCATTGCGTGAAAACATTTATTTATTCTACTAATCTTTGTTGAACACTTACCCCTCCTTCAGATTCCAAACGCAGTTCTAGACATTGGGACTGCAGTGGTCAATGTATTTACAAAAAAAAAAAAAAATGTTATAATGTCTTACATTGTAGAAGGAGTAGAAAAACAAATGAGCAAATGAAATAAGCCAATTGAAGATGAGTATTACAGAGAAAAACAAAGCAGGAAGAAGATTAAGGGATGCTTTGAAAGGGGCTGTGATTTCCAGTAGCTGGGTCAAGGAAGGCCATAATGAGAAGGAAATATTTGGGATAAGATCTAAAGAAAATGGGAAAAGAGCCACATGATCCCTGGATAGGAATGTTCCAGGAAGAAGATACAGAGAATCTAAAGACTTTGAAGTGAGCAGACCTAGTGTTTTCAGGAAAAGGCTAACTCATATGGCTTTAGTGGAGTGAACAAGAGACAGAGAGATTAAGTCAGAGAGGGGATGGGAGCCTGGTGATGGAAGTGGTCAGATTATGTGAGACCTTATAAACATGAATTATGGCTCTGGGCAAGAGAATTACATGATGCTGTTCATGTTTTTAAAAGATCATTGACATGAATAGATTATGAAGTGTGAAGGGGAAAGGCCTGTACAAGGAAGACCAGTTAGAAGCTTGTTAGAGTAACTCAGGCTAGAGTTGGTGCCACCTTTGACCAGCATGGTAGTCATGGTATTTTCAGGAAGAGTTTGATTCTGAACACATTTTCCTTTAACTGTTTAGTTTGAAAATAATCTAAATATCTAGAAAGGAATGTTATGATGATACCCACATATGCCTTTTTCCTGCATTCACAAATTCTTTCTTTTTTTTTTTGAGACTGAGTCTTGCTCTGTCACCCAGGCTGGAGTACAGTGGTGCCATCTCGGTTCACTGCAAACTCCATCTCCCGGATTCAAGCAATTCTCCTGCTGCAGTCTCCCTAGTAGCTGGGATTACAGGCATGCACCACCACACCCAACTAATTTTTGTATTTTTAGTAGAGATGGGGTTTCATCATGTTAGCCAGGCTGGTCTTGAACCCCTGACCTCAGGTGATCCACCTGCCTCGGCCTCCCAAACTTCTGGGATTACAGTTGTGAGCCACCGCTCTTGGCAGCATTCACAAATTCTTAACATACTTTGCTGCATATGTTTTGACTTTCTTTCTTTGTGCTCATACACATATATCCATAAAAATATATGGATGAACCAGTTGATACCCATTTGTAGATATCATGATATTTCAGCCTGCCTCTCCTGAGAAAGTGTACTTCTATGTATAACTTAACCACAAACAAGAAAAGTATTATCGATGACATAGTACTATCTAATATTCAATTCATACTCAAGTTTATCCAATTCATAAAAAAAGTCTTTTATAACTCTCTGGCTTGGTTTTAATGCATAATATTTTAACACAATAAAGTGTTCATTGCAGCAGTAAATATTTTCAATGTGTTAACCTTTTTCTCAGATTAGAAGTCTTCCATGTGGTCAGGGCATGAAAAGATAGAAAGGCTGCCCTCAGCCCTTCATTCTAGTGACTTTGTTGACAGGATTTGCTGAAGGATCAAGTAAGAGGTAGGAGAGAAAGACAGGGATTAAGGAAGCCCCAGGGTTTTTGGCCTCAGCCAAACTGGACCAGAGGATTTACTGTTTACTGTTAAATGTATAGAATCCAAGGAGAAGCCTAGACTGAAGATGTAAATATGGGAGACACCACATACAAGGAGTCTTTAAGGCAAGCAATTAGATGAGCTCACCAAGTAGAAAAGGTCCAAAGACCATGGCCTATGAGTCTCCAAAATTAGGAAGTCAGATCGGGGAGAAAGGCTCAGCAAAGGACACTAAGGAATGGGGTCAGCGCAAGAGAAGAGGAAAATCAAGTAAAGGTGTCCTGGTTGTCTGGCTAACAAAGGAACAAGGAGTGTGTATCCCTGTCAAACCCAGGTGAAATGAAATGAAGCCTAGACTTTGAGATGTTGGTCACCTTGACACACAACAGTTTTGGTGTAATGTTGGGAGCAAAAGCCTGACCTGTGTGAGGGAAGAAATAGGAATGAAGAAAGTAAAATGATCAAGGAATTTTACTGTAAATGGTGATAGAAAAATTGAACAGTAGATAGAGAAGGAAGTGAGGTCGAATATTTTTTAACTCTTAGGAAAAAAATTGATTTGGGGAGAGGAGCTATATTGTTTGACCAATATTCTTTAATAGGTAATGAAACAGTAAGTTTTATGTGTCAGCTTGGCTAAGCCATGGTACCCAGATATTTGGCCAAACACTAGTCTAGATGTTGTGAAGGTATTTTAAGGATGTGATTCATGTTTAAATTGGTGAAGTTTAAGTGAAACAGATTATTCTTATGTTTGTGGGTATATTAGTATGCTGTCATGCTGCTCATAAAGACATACCCGGATCTAGGTAATTTATAAAGATAAAGAGGTTTTATGGACTCACAGTTCCACATGGCTGGGGAGGCCTCACAATCATGGCGAAAGGTGAACAAGGAGTGAAGTCACATCTTACCTGGTGGTAGCAAGGAGAAGAACCAAACAAAAGGGGGAAACCCCCCTTATAAAACCATCAGATCTCCTGAGAACAAACTATCCTGAGAACAGGATGGGGGAAAACACCTCCATTGTTCAATTATCTCCACCTGATCCCTCCCATGACACGTGGGTATTATGGGAACTAGAATTCAAGATGAGATTTGGGTGGGGACACAGCCAAATCATATCAGTGGGCCTCATCCTGGAAGATAAAGACCTTAAGAGAACAAGCATGAAGTTCTCCAAGGAAGAGGGAATTCTACCTCCAGACTGACCTTTCATCAGCCACAACTGCATGAGCCAATTTCTTAACATATATCTCTCTGTGTATGTGTGAGTACTTGTATACTTATACAAATCATGTATATACACATAACCAATTGGTTCTGTTTCTATAGAGAGCCCTGACTAAGGAATGGGTTTTATCTATAAATGTAAGGTTTTTTTTAGATAGGAATAGTAGTGTGAAGTTGCTTTTTAGTAAAAGAATGAAGAGAGAACTGGTGAACTCATTTAACAGCAGAGTTCACGGACGGTTTCTGCCAATGGCTTCAAACACTGAGCAATACACTGAGGGTTCACTGAGGTTAAGTCATATATTTAAAGTAAGGCATGTCAATCAGCGTGTTTCTGTCTCCTTTGGCATGCACCTGTACTAACACTGGCATAGAATGACAGAAGGGTGGGCTTAACGAGGGTTGGGGTGTTGACATTCAAGAAGAAGGCATGTAAGGGCAAGGGTTTTAGAGTGAAGTTTACATTTGTAATTATATTTCCTAAAGTTTAAGCTGAGAAAGGAGAGATGTGAGAGACAATGAAGAGATGGTTGCACAATGGATTAGTGGTCTTGGAGATGTTGACCCATTACTGATATCAAGATACATAAGACTGGAAGACAGAAGGAGGTAGT
Organism: Pongo pygmaeus; assembly: GCF_028885625.2. NCBI lineage: Eukaryota > Metazoa > Chordata > Mammalia > Primates > Hominidae > Pongo > Pongo pygmaeus. Next base: position 5,633,230 of record NC_072380.2, read on the forward strand.
AAGAGAGTATATTGCTGTCAGTGAAATTATGAAGGGGTTGAAGAATTTGGCAATGATAAGGAATAAGGGTACGACCACGGGATTAGATAGTTTAGAAAGGGGATGACCCAAGACATTTGAAAGACAAGGGCCAGGTACAAGTGGACAGAGCACAGGAATCTAATATTTTCAAGAAATGAAAATGAGGGTGGCAGCGGGCGCTACTTGGGAGGCTGAGGCAGGAGAATGGCGTGAACCCGAGAGGTGGAGCTTGCAGTGAGCTGAGATTGCGCCACTGCACTCCAGCCTGGGCAACAGAGCGAGACTCCGTCTCAAAAAAAAAACAAAAAAAACAAAAAAACAAAAAAACAAACAAAAAAAAAGAAAATGAGGAAAAACCTGAGATTTTGTTTTTTGATGAATCCCGTGATGTCATCAGTTTATATTGCCCACTCACTTCTTGTTGCAAAGCTGGAAAGATTTAGAAATGAAAGAAAATTAATTGGGAACAGCAATGAGGAGTAAAATGTTGTGGTAGAAAAAAAATGGTAAAATGATTTCTTAAAGTTATCCACACCCTAACATAGGGAACCTGTGTCTATATTACCTTACATGGCAGAAGGGAATTTGCAGATGGGATTAAGATTAAGGACCCTCAGATGGGGACCTTGTGATTAGGTGGAACTCATTTAATTGCAAGGGTCCTTATAATTAGAGAAATTTTTCTGGTTGAGATCAGAGGGAAATGTGACTATGGAAGAATGGTCAGAAAAATGCAATGTTGCTGGCTTGGAGGGTGCAGGTAGGGAGACAACAGCCAAGGATGGTAGCGCTACAAAAAAACTGGGAATGACCTTCAGCTCACACTAAACAAGAAAATGGGGAGCTGGATTCCATAGCCCCTAGGAACAAAATTCTGCAAAAAGCCCAGATGAGCAGGAAACAAATCCCTACCTAGAGCCTCCATAAAGACAGGCAACTTGTTTTAGCCCACCAAGACCCATGATGGACTTCTGACCTACAGCAATAGGAAATTAATGCAGAATTAAACCTACTCCACTAACTATTCCAGATATTTAAGGGGAATGATCGAGGAGGAAAAAATAAAACACAGCTTGAGGGAATTCTAAAGAAGCAAATTACATCATCCTCAATTTCTGTTCACAAAGCTTCAGTAACTCCCAGGTTCATCACAGCCAGTCCCAACCCTGACTTCATAAACAGACAGCAGGGTTCTGAGAACATGGCCAGCCATGTGGAGCCTGACACCCTGCTTCCAGAGAATTAAAGGTTAAACTTGGTGTTGAACTGACTGAATTAATAAATTCAGAATCTTCCTGTCCAGTTTTTTGTAGGGGTCCCTGTCACCTTGAATTTAAAAAAAAATGAGTATTCATTAATGGAAGCCAGAATTTGGGAATCATTGTTTTAAAAATCTCTTCCTAAACCCTTTTGAATTCCTCTATTAAATCTATGCCCTTGTTAATTGTCCTAGGCATTATTGCGTCTCTCACCTGGTTTGTGTCTTCCCTTCTGCTCACCTGCCCCACCACCCATTCTCCTCAGAGAAACCACAGTCATCTTTCATTGGCCCCTTTCTTCTGCTACAGGCATCACCTTGACTTTTGGAGGGAAAAAAGTCTGGAAAGATGCCCTCTCACTGTTTAGTTCACTCATATTTACATTTCAGACCCGTGCTTAATCCACTCTCTCGGGTGAGCAAGTCTTGACATCTGAGTAGTTCAATAATACCTATTCTATATTCTCATAGCATTATAAAAGTGATGTATTCTACTTTTATTTATTTGACACTTCGATTAAATTTCTCTCTCCACCACCAGGCCTTAAGATCCTGAAGGTAGTATCATGTCTGTTTTCATTCTTAATTTCTTAGCATACTATTTGAGATGTACCATACCTGGTATTAAAAATAAGAACAAATGAGCCGGATGTGATGGCTCAAGCTTGAGTCCACGAGTTTGAGACCAGCCTGGGCAACATGACAAAACCTCATCTCTACAAAAACTACAAAAGTTAGCTGCAGGTGGTGGCATGTGCCTGTCCCAGCTACTAGGAAGGCTAAGACTAGAAGGTCGATTGAGCCCAGCAGGTCAAGGCTGGAGTGAGCCGTGATCATGCCAGTGTACTCCAGGCTGGGTGACAGAGCAAGACCCTGTCTCAGAAAAAAAAAAGAATAAATGAGTGAATGCCCATGAGAACATACGTACTCTGAGATGGAACTAAGAAACCTGCAGTTGTGTATTGAAAAAAAGTTCAGGAAAAGGTTTGAAATTGGTCTGTTAAAATCTCATTGATATTTTTAAACAGAACATTCAGGGTCTAGATTATACAGTAGATTCCTGATGGAATATATTTGGGGATTCCTTTCTTTCTTTCTTTTTTACAAATATCTGGGTGACATAACTTATAACAAGGTAGACCTGCAGAAAAGCTCTAATCTCATTTCTATCACTTTGAGAGATGAAAGAAAGCATGCATTACAAGCTTTGCAATGTCTTGAAAAGCACATGAGAAATATTTGAGAAATAGCCCATCCATATTTCAATATTTCAGGAACAATATTTTAGGACATGCATGATCAACTTGTTTAGACAGATGCTGTGCATCTGAATGAGTGTGAGGGTGTGTTTTCCTAGATCTCCTCCTATCCCCATTTTTCTCTGCTCAGCACTGTCTAGAATCAACCCATGCTAAGGCACTATGCAGATAGAAAGCTCTGTGAAGCCCTACATTAGGACCTCCCATCACTGGCCTCTGGCTCTAACATAGCAGTATGTGTTATTGTTTGAATGAGACTTGGTGATTATCGGTCACCCAATGTTAGGAAGAATATCATTTCAGGAAGAACATCTGAATTCAGAAAATATGAAGCAGAAGGATATCAAGGAACTTGTAAAGTACATAGTTATGGTTCTCGGTAAATTGGGTTTGTTATAACAGTCTATGGAGAAAGAAACCTGTAAATATAAATAGTTACTACTAATAAGTATTGTCTGTCTGTCAGGCACATTGCTGTCATCGGGTAATAGAGTATCTCATTGCTGTGGTAACAATGTGCCCACTGTTTGTCCCAAAGTTCATGTGTTGAAAACTTAATCCCCAATGCAACAGTGCTGAGAGGTGGAAACTTTAAGAGGTGATTAGGTCATGAGAGTTCTACCCTCACAAATGGTTTAATATTGTTATCATAGGAGTGGGCTCCTTATAAAAGAATGAATTTGCCCTCTGCTTCCCCCTGTTTTTCTCACATTCACTCGTATGATGCTTTCTGCCATGTTATTACACAGCAAGAAGGCTGTCATCTGATTCTGGTGCTTTGATCTTGGACTTTCCAGCCACCAGAATCATGGGAAATAAATTTTGGTTCTTTATCAATTATCTAGTCTTAGGTATCCTGTGATGGCAGCACAAAATAGACTGAGACAGTCATTTAAATTTCACAAAATGAATTCAAGTAGACGTCATTATGGCCCCCCTTTTACATAACAGTGTCATTACACTGTCATTTCTAAGGAATAAACATACTTCCCCAGGTCATGTAAGATAGTGACACTGTTATGTTTTCTTATCTTCCTTTATTCCCACTTTTCAACCAGATCAAATTATTCAGTCATTCAAGTCAATTCTTTGTTTGAAAAATACTTAATTCAGTGGTGAGTTAGGAGAGACATAAGAGAGAAAAAAAATCTAACAATATTTATTCCAGGACTATTCTGGGGAAAGAAACAAGTGGTAGCACTACAGGGGGCTATCCTCTCAGGAATTATGTCCATTCCTTAAAACAAGGAAAATTCTATGGTACTTCTTTAGAGAAATAATCTGCAGGTGGGATCTGAAGATATTGAAGAGGGTGGTATGGTTTGACTCTGTGTCCCCACCCAAATCTCATCTCAAATTGTAATCCCCACATGTCGAGGGGGAGACCTGGTGGGAGGGGATTGGAACATGGGGCAGTTTCCCCCCTGCTGCTCTTGTGATAGTGAGTGGGGTCTCCGGAGATGTGATGGTTGTATGTGCCTGGCAATTCCCCTCCTTTCTATTTCTCCCTGACACCTTGTGAAGAAGGTGCTTGCTTTTCCTTCACCTTCCACCATGATTGTAAGTTTCCTGAGGCCTCCCCAGCCCTGTGGAACTGTGAGTCAATTAAACTTCCTTTCATTATAAATTACCCAGTCTCCAGTAGTTCTTTATAGCAGTGTGAAAATGGACTAATACAGAGGGGCAGTAGATGATGAAATAGGAAGCATGTAAATCATTTTTATCAAAAGTGAAAATATGAGCTCCCAGGAACACCTGTCAATATGACTGAGGGCAAGTACAAAGTGCCTAGGGGAGAAAATCCCAAGGAAGCAAGATAATAATGTGCGTGGCCTGTTCAATAAGCACTTAGCCTGAGGTCTTTCCAATATGCAAAGCAAAGCAAGTGTGCTTGTGCACTTTCTTCTGTCTTTGGCATGCTGACTTTCTTGCAGCAACCCAGACTTGTCCTATAAAAGTTCTCTAATTCATTTGTCCTAAAAGGCCTTCATGGTAGCTGCTGTTTGAAAAGATTATAAAATGTAGGCTTAAAAGAAACACATCTGAAATGGATAAATGTGGCTAATGAGATGTCTTATAATTAAAGTGTAGAACTCCCTGCCACACGTTATTAAGACTCAGGAATCTTCAAACAAGAATTACAACAGGGAGAACATCAGCAATGCCATTAACAGTGATAAAATTAGAAGGAAGATCAATCATCCTACTTTAGGGCACACACTGAGGGCTGGATAAGGTGGAGATTTTATGTTGTAGGATATCACTTAAGCATAACAATTTCATACGTAAAGCCCTTGCATCTTAAACATGGGTGAGTTTTCTATGATTACTCCATTTTGATCTCTATTATATATTTACTATTAATTTACTAGTGTTTGCCTTTTCAATACTACATACATTCTCTTTGCCATCTTTAAAATGGTTACAACATTCTGCTTTCTTTTAGGCCTATGGTCATTTGAACTGAAATGGTACAGTAGAATTATTGGTTGAAAAGGAAGAAAAAAATGCTAGGTTTTACCCATTTTACCCTCCAGCAAATAATTTCCATTTCTTTTGGAGGGGAGATAGGTTCTTGTTCTGTCACCCAGACTGGAGTGCAGTGGCATGGTCATGGCTGATTGCAGACTTGACCTCCCGGGCTCAAGCAGCTCTCCTCCCTCAGCCTCCTGAGTAGCTGTGGCTACAGGCATGCACCACCATGTCTAGCTAACCTTTTTAAAAATATATTTGTTTGTAGAGATGGGGTTTCACTATACTGCCCAGGCTGCTGGTCTCAAACTTCTGGGCTCAAGTAATCCTCCTGCCTTGGCCTCCTAAAGTGCTGGGATTATAGGTGTGAGCCACTGCACTCAGCTGATTTTACATAATCTTACATATTAAAAATGAAAATGAAACTTCGAGGTTTTTTTTTTCCCTGCCCCTGTTTGACCTTCCACCTGCAAATATTCAGATGAGAGTACTGAAAGTAATAATATTGCCCCCCCACACCAAGGTCACTGAAGACATCAGTGGGAAACCTAGAGCTAGAACTCTGGCCTTGAGCTCCTGTTCCAGCTCTGCTCCCTTTGGACTGCACCAGGCTGCTTGCAGTGACTGCAGTGAGGGAACAGCCAAGAGTCAGCAGAAAATAACTGCCGGCCTGCAAAGATTACAGACAAAGGAAAGTTTTCCAGGTCATTTCCAAATATATTTTTTCTCAGGTATCTTAAGTGCTCTTATCACAGCAAAGAGTATAACATTAGTAGCTTACAAAACTGTTTTCCTCTATGAATAAGTGCATGTATTTAAGTTATGTACCCATGAGGCTACATAATCCCAAATAAAGGGCTGTCAGCGGAAAAGGGGGTATTACCTTACTGAAGAGCTGAAACCTCATGCACTTTGTTGCAAAAAAATAAACAGGTATTTTTCAAGGATGTTTTGAAAATTGCTGCAATCTCAAGGCAACTGTAATTTGTGTTTCATAAGCCTTTCTTATTTTGCTATTCAGTTTCCATGGCAAACCCAATATCCAGAAAGTTTAAAGACACTTCGGTGTGACCTTTATATTTTAGTTTTCTTAATATATTAATTGTCTATTGTGATGAGTTGGCTTAAATATGTATATATATTTTTAAATATATATGTGTATACACATATTCATTATATATATTTACTATATATACATTTATTCATATATTTAAATATATATAAATATACACATTTATTTATATATATATTTAAGCATCTTCTCTTAGTATTACAAACTCATATTAATGTTTGTAATTTTAGGACACAAGTAACTTTCATCTGGGAATCATTTAATAGTATAAGTGAATTAAACTTGAAATCACAGAATAAAAGAAGAAAAATATACACACACATTGTATTTGTGTTTGGCGATAGCGGGTGTAAAAGTAGTTGAAAACCAGATATTTGGCAAAACATATTTGAAAATTAATTAATGTGATAGTCTAAATCTGAATATTTATTCCTTTGTATTTCAGGATATGTATCTTATTTTTTTTTATGTTTTACAATATTCTATAAAGTAATCTTCCTCCTGCCCCTAGCAAGTTATTATTATTTCAACTTTGAATTGTCCCAAAAATTGACTAAGAATGAAAAACAAAATCTTTAATATTTTTAAGGTACATTCCTTTGTTTTTCCCTTTTCAGTTCTTCTTAAGATCGTTATTATAAGAGATGTCAAGAGATAAAACACTGGAAATTCTAAGATATTCTAGAGAATTCTGTGATTTGTTCCAGTTGACTATGATATCTCTGCTTCTCATGGAGAAGAAGAAAGTAATCGCCTTACAATGTAGGCTTTGTTTAGTGAGCTGAAACAATATTTTCCTTGTCATTAATTAAATGAGCTAATGAAGCTTTTGTGATATAATATGAAATTGTGTTTGTGAAGGACTGTCTTGGTTCCAGACAGAATTCTAAACTGACAGTAGGCTGTTGAAAAGGAAAGGAAGAGAAACTCAATTTATGTTGACATGCAGTAAAATTGAAAATCAGGTCAATATTGTTGACAGGATTTACTTGCAGATATTGTACTCTACTTTGCTGTAATATCAGAAGCATTTTACCGTGGATAGTTAGAACAAAGTCAGTTGGCTAAATCTTCTAATATATGTCTTTTCCTCTAACTATAAATCTGTGAAGGGATTTAAAACTATACAGCTCAATCTTTTAACCGTGTTTATATAATTACCAAACACAGCACACACGAATGCGTCGATAGAGGTAATTTCTGCCAATATTTGCACCAAAGTGCACGTAACTAGTTATGAAACAATGTAACAAGGGCAGAGTAACACATTTGACCATAATTTGGAATGTGATGTGTGAAAGTAGAGAACAGAACATGGATTTAAAATTGTAAGTGGCTTGTCCTCGTGTTTTGCTTTTAGGTAAAGTGAAACGTGTATCACGATGCACGTGAATTTTTGTTTGTTTAATTTTGTTTATTTTAGTGTTTCTATCTTGGGCTACTTTTAAAGTAGTCTTTCAAAGATCATAGAGGAATATGGATTTAATATCAACATGCATTACAGGAAATCAGTGAATTCTGAGTCTTTCAGGTAGAAGCAATGAATACCATTTACATTTTGGCAGAGTAACAAAATCTTATATCTAAGTACTAAAATTATAGTAAAACCCCATTTTGAACTCTGTAAATGCCAGAAAATCATGTGTAAAATTTAAATTACCAATTAAAATGTGTAAAAATAGTATTAGTGAAACCATAAGTGGCTGGTAAAACTGTTTAGAAAAACTCAAGGGAGAGATTTCTAGAATGAATGTCATGTACCATTGAGAATGGAATGAACTAGTTGTAGAAGTATAATGGGTAGAGTTTCAGTGTGGCCCACATCCACAAAGTAAACCCAGATAAATATCTGTCACCCAACAACGCATTCTTAGATAAAAATTATGAAGTTATAAATCTCCCTCTTCAAAAAGCAAACATCCTGATTAGTAAAACAACATTTAGTCACCAGGAGACCATTTGTATCAACATACTCTTATGAAAGAATGACATTTTAGAAACAGTTCTTCATTTCTGACTAAGAATCCCTGTTTATCTTAACAAGCAGAACATTTTGTCATATCTAGAACTACATTTGTAATGAGACAAGGTAGGTATTATAATATTCTCTGTGGTGTAAATTGATGATCCCTGATTTTGTTATTGAATATCTACATCTTCCTTCCCCTCTCTTTTATTTTTTCTTCAAACAATATTTACTGAATTTCAAGTGCATATATGGTAATATTTTAGCTTTAGGGTTATAGAAATAAATCATATAATATCTGTCCTCCAAAAGGCTATAGTCTAGGAGGTGTTAGGGTCATACTGCTTCCTTCAATATAATAGTCTTGGTTTCAGGGTCCAAAAATTCAGAAAACAGCGGTGGCTTTCTGGATTTCAAAGTTGAGATTGGGGTTTTCAGCTCTCATGACAACAAATATATCCTCTGGACCACCACCCACACCCGCCCCGCCGTCTTTCATGAAGCAGTAAAGAAATTATGTTCCTCGGTAGATTTAAGTTGAACAAGAAGACAGAATTTTAATTTCCAACTTCCATTAACATGATTTTAACTATTTTCGCAATAGGATCTTTCCTTTTACTCTTTGTCCTTTACAGAAAAGGAAGTCTAGTTTCCAGCTCATGGCCGGGCAACCTTTGAAGGACAATCATGTTGAAATTGAGCTAAGGTAATTAAACTCAATCTTTTGACCTCCATGTTTACTACTTTATTGCCCTGTAAAAGCAACTCTATCTGCCTGGAGTCTGGCCTAGAGCCATGTCAAGTTCTGTCTGTCCCAGAAATTGCAGTGATTCTAAGGCTCTCATGGGCAGGGAGGACCCAGGAATGGTGTGAGGCTGGTCACAGCTGCTGAACATTTCGCTGGATCATCAAAAGGGTTTATTTTCCCATCATTCTTTTAGGTTTTGTTGACCAGACCTTGAAAAAAACAGCAGCAACAACAACAAAACTTTGGGCACAGAATGTGTATTGTGCTAAAATACATTAAAAGAAAACATGCTATTTTAGCCTTCAAGATATATAGCTTTTTTCTAATGCAATTGATTTGTTTTAATTATTGCAAAAGGTAAATGAAGATTGTTTTCACCTTCAGATTTGCCTCTCAGTGTTTTTCTCACTGACCATGTTGAAACCTAGATGTATGAACAAGGGAGAGCTTGATCACCATGCTTGTTTTTGTTTTGTTTTGTTTTAATTCCTAAGGACATATTTGACTCCCTGAGTCCTCAGAACTTAGAAAAGTTCCTGGCATTTCATACAAGAGCAGTAGATACTGAATGAGAGATTCTGGTAAGCACACAGGAAAAATAACCAACAATACACTCAAGAGTAATAATGGCGAACTTAGTGTCTTTTTTTTTTTTGAGACGGAGTCTCACTCTGTGGCCCAGGCTGGAGTTCAGTGGCACAATCTCAGCTCACTGAAACCTCTGCCATGTGGCTTCAAGAAATTCTCCCACCTCAGCCTCCCAAGTAGCTGGGATTACAGGCACCTGCCATCGCACAGGGATAATTTTTGCATTTTTAGTAGAGACGGGGTTTCACCATGTTGGCCAGGCTGATCTTCAACTCCTGACCTTGTGATCCACCTTCCTCAGCCTCCCAAAGTGCTGACATTACAGGTGTGAGCCACCGTGCCTGGCCCTAATGTCTTTTCTTTGTTTCAGGGCATCCTGACTGGGACTACCCAGAACTATGGGATTCCATAAAGCTTCTTTAGGTATCTTCTTTCTGTTTTAGATAAGGGACCTGAATGGAAATGCTCAACTTCTGGTCAAAAGCACTACACTTCTACATCAACAGATTTCATCACAACCTTTGCACATGCTGGTCAGACACTTTCTTTGGCAGATATTGCCATTTTATTACTTGAATAAAGTAAAAAGAAATTAATTTTTGGTCAGTAAATTAATACATTAATACATTAAGTTTTGGTCAATAGTTTTTGTTACTATTGCAGAAAAAAAAATAGAAGAGTAATTCTTAGAGTCGGATCAAGAAGTCAGCGAGTTAGTAAACAAATGTACTCTCCACAATGTCATTATCTAATGAAAACTAGAAATGCAGTTGGATTCTGTCCTAATTGCCTCCTTCTATCTATGGCAGGGTTGGTGCACTATGACAAAGTGGGATCAGCTGTTGGTGAGAGGTAGCATTTTGGTCCACACAGCAGTAACCCTCTTTATTTAGGAAGATGCACAGAAATAAAAAGAACAAAACACCTGAAAACAAAATAAACAAAAACTCTTCTCTGTCTTGCTCTATGAGCAACGTAAGCTTTGACATTAGAATCCAAGTGTGCTAAAACGTATGACAAAATGAGAATATTCTCTGGTGATGGACACAGACAAATTCTTCCTGTGTTTTTCTGTAGTTTTGAGACTTGACTGTAGAAAAAGCAATAACTAGTTGTCAAAGTATGATTTGGAACTAAACTTGAAGAGGATAAGCAGAGGAGCTGCTGTGGAGAGTTTGGGAGCCGAAACAGTCAAGTGGCTTTGCAGCACCGCTCGAGAGGCAGTGAGGTTGATCTAAGATGGCAGGTGGTAACTCTGAGCCTTTGAGCAGGGAGCCCTAGAGACTTGTGGGAGGAGGGAAAGGAGGCTGGAGAAAATAAAAGCTCTCAGCTGCACTTCTCTGTAAAGGACATCTTTCATTGCTGATGCTAACACTGTCCTCTCTCTCTCGCTCTCATCTCAATGTCTCTAATAAACTCACTTATTTAATTGTGTCTTGTGGTTCTGTGTATTAGAAGATTTACAGAGATATTTGAAAGAATTCTATTAAGAAGAGTTTTACAAATTATCACATCATGCTCTATCCTAGCCATTTCATTTTGTGAAACCTGCGTTTCTTCACGGAATACTCTTTAAGATGTGTGATCCTTTTATGATTCAGACATGCAGTGCTTATTGCTAAAGAATGTTAATGTGGGCACTAGAATCCCAGATGCCAATGAGCCTGGATTTGAAACAGTGCAGCTGGAGTCATGTCTCATAAGGGAGGAGGGTGAAGCCAAGCAGTGGGAGTTAGATCAGGAAGAGAAATGGTGGGTGAAAAAACAGAGGTTCTGAAGAACGTAAAGGACTATAAGCACTATATATGTTGTGTGTGTGTGTGTGTGTGTGTGTGTGTGTGTGTCAGGGAGGATAGAAAATCCATGCAGTGATACAGTAGTAAAGGTGCATTGCTTTTGGATGATGATAAGAACCAAAATTAAGGTGGGTGATGAGAAAACAAGAAACAATGGGAACATCTAACTGTTTAGGTTTCATGAAAATGAAAGGTTTCAAGACAGGGTAGTGAAGGAAGTGCCAGGCTTACACTGGATTGGGTTCCTTGTCATTATAAATGCTACTGAGAATCCTTGTGGTGAATCAGGTGCCAAAATTATAAAGGAGTGTGGAGAAATGTCATGGAAATCATAGATGACAATTAAAAGTTGATTGGGGATGCACAGGGGTGCAAGCTGACGGTTCCTGCATTTCTTCCCCTGGCCTCAGTTATGTGGGCTCAGAAGTAAAGCTGTCTCAACTATTGAGGGTTGTAAAGGTATTAGTGTTGCTAGGGTTTTATATGCTTCAGTTAATATGTTGAAAAGAAAGTATACACATTAGAAGGATGCCTGTCAAGAGGAAAAGGAAGGTCAAAATAGAAAGTTATCAAAGATGGGTTAGAATTAAAACCCATCCTATGAAGTGATAAGAACAGAGAATTAACACTCCTTTAGAAAAGGTGAACATTCTGTTTATACTACATTAAGTGTCTAGTAATGGCAGTCATAGAGAGTGTACTAGTCTGTTTTCACACTGCTCATAAAGACATATCTGAGACTGGGTAATTTATACAGGAAAAAGGTTGAATAGACTCACATTTCCAGATGGCTGGGGAGGCCTCACAATCATGGTGGAAGGCAAGGAGGAGCAAGTCACATCTTACATGGAATGGCAGCAGGCAAAGAGAGAGCTTGTGCAGGGAAATTCCCCCTTATAAAACCATCAAATCTCGTGAGACTTCTTCACTATCATGAGAATAGCATGGGAAAGACCCGTCCCATGATTCAATTACCTCCCACAGGGGGCCTCCCACAACACATAGGAATTCAAGATGAGATTTGTGGGGGGATGCAGCCAAACCACATCAGAGAGGATGGGTGAGGGCTGGGATTGAATGACCTGCTGGAAGACTCCAGAGAAGACATGGTGTCCAGCTCAAAAGGATGATTCCAAGGTCGGCCTTAGTGGGAGGAGGGCACTGTTCCTGGCATTGTAAGGCAATCATGACAGCATAAGGTACTCAGACCAGGGCTGAAGATCACCTCAATGTCTTAGTTCCTTAAAATAGAGTGAATTGTCTAAACCATTGCCATTGTCTTGGAAACCATTCTTTTTGCCTGGTCTAATTTTCTGTCTTAGATCTAACCTAGATAACTATCAATAAAAGAATGGAATGATATAATAAAATCAGAGCAAAGTCTTTACTGATTTTTGCATTGCTTGGTATGTGTTGACCAATCACAGTATGCCTTTAAATCTTTAAGAAGGCATGTGTGATTATACTTTATTTGATGGGGCTGGGCTCAGTGGCTCATGCCTGTAATTCCAGCACTTTGGGAGGCCAAGGTGGGAGGATTGCTTGAGGTCAGGAGTTCAAGACCAGCCTGGCCAACACAGTGAAACCCTATTTCTACTAAAAATATAAAAATTGGTCCGGGTATGGTGGCTCATGCCTAATCCCAGCACTTTGGGAGGCCGAGGTGGGTGGATGACCTGAGGTCAGGAGTTTGAGACCAGCATGACCAACATTGAGAGACCCCGTCTCTACTAAAAATATGAAATTAGCTGGGCATGGTGGCATGCGCCTGTAATCCCAGCTACTTAGGAGGCCGAGGCAGGAGAATTGCTTGAACCAAGGAGGCGGAGGTTGCAGTGAGCTGAGATCGCGCCATTGCACTCCAGTCTGAGCAACAAGAGCAAAACTCCAACTCAAAAAAAAAAAAAAGAAAAAAAAATTAGCCGGGTATAATGGTAGGTGCCTATAATCCCAGCTATTTGGGAGGCTGAGGCAGAATTGCTTTAGCCTGAGGGGTGGTGGGTGCCGTTAGCCGAGATTGCGTTACTGCACTCTAGCCTGGGCGACAAAGTGAGACTCCATCTGAAAAAAAAAATTGTTTTTCTGTGATGGGGGATCTCTGTTTCCACAAGCTACGCTCTTACTACTAGGCAGGTGTATCTGAACATGATAAACATTTTCAGGTGAATGTCATCATCCTATGTATTAAAAACAGGCTTCAGCTTTTTAAAAAACACCAAATAGTGAAAGAAGCTGAAATGTATTTTTTAAGTACAAGCGTTCAGTTTACAACTACTGTACTCTAATTGTACAAAGGTGGCATTGTCATCCTTCCACGGAGGAGTCTGGGAGGTTTTTACCATTGGGTCTCAGCACTTCAGCACGTTACTGCTCTCACCTGCGTTGGTAACAACATGCACGTTGGCAGACCAGATGTGCAATTCAGAAGAGTGGACATCGGCCAAGAACTCACCTCTGCTACCATCTTCAGCTTCCAATTCTGTAGCCAAAAAGCAATTACTGAGACTAAGAATCACCATTTTCTTCTGTGTGTAACAGAGAATATCACACACCACCTGCATGTGGGCGGAAGATAATTGTCACAGTTGGTGCAGGAGGCTTCCCCATGGCAGGTGCTGAGTTCTTTATGTGCCGTCAACCTAGAGACAAGCCTGACTGCTTCCATTTCTGACATCTCTCTTGCTTCTCTGGAAAAAGTGTCATCCGTACGCATTCTTGGGAGCTGAGCATCAACATCCACAGGTAGATGGGGTAGATACTTCCTGGCTTGAATTCACGTGACTTGTGTGCTTGAGGTGTCCATATTGCAGGTATGGTGTTTATAGCACTGCTTCTTGAAATTTTTTTATACAGAGAATAACATGGGGTAGCTAACACATACATTCCACAGGCTCCATCCAAGATTCCTTGACCAAAAACCTCCAGGAGACCAGCCTGGGAGGCTGCATATTTTACAAGGACCCTGATTATTGTACCCAGCGAAATTTGAAAAAAAAAAAAGTGAAAATGGCAAATTAATATCTCTAGTTAGGTACTGAAAGAACATCCTCGTGTTTGCCTCTAGGGGTGATGAGTAAAATCCTGTATCCCTGAGGTTTATGAATCCCCTGACATATTCATACTTTTTTATAACACACCCCTAAGACACCTACCTACCTCTTAGGTTTTTTGTTTGTTTGTTTTGTTTTAATCAGTAGAGCAGAAATATCATGGGTAATTGAAATCCAAAAGGAACATGAAAAGTAAACCAAATAAAAAGAAAACAGCCACCTGTCTGTAATCCAAATTCCCGGGGCATTGCCGCTGTTTGAAGGCTCCATAAGACCCCAGAGCTGTGCGGTATCATCGCTCTTACATTCTATTCTTTTAAAGATTCATAAGACCCACAAACAGCCTGAGCAGCATGGAGAGAAGGAGCCAGAGGCATGCAGAGGAGGGTTTTCGAATGGGAAGCACTCATGGCATCCGAAGGCCTTACTGCCTCAGTAATTGTGACTGTCCCATCTACTTCCCAGGAAATAGTGAAGATGGATTCAGATCATGCATGTGGAGACTGCTTTGAAAACTGCAATTATAGGAAAGCGTTGTCTTTAGTTTTCATCCAAGTTTCCGATTAAAAAAAAAAGAAAATCTAATAATCCAACTATGCTCTGAATATCACTGTTTAAGAAGAAGCGTCTCAAAATGTGTCAATTTGGGCTATTTTTGGTTTCCACTAACCCATGGAAATCTGGGGATGGTGATAGGTGGTAGACAATGAGAAACCTGGGCAAAGTCAACCTGGGGGCCCTGCCTGGTGCTTTGCTGTTGTGCATGGACAATCTTTACCATACAGAGGAGGATGAGAAGTGACTACAGCCTTGGATGGCTCGTGGGTATACTGAAAGAAACGTGGACTAAACACCTTTCCAAATGAGGGTCACCTCCTCCAAATATGCTAGAATTAAGAAACTGTTAGTGATGCTTTCTTCAGCTTTTCTGTCGAATAGTAGTGAGAATCTCTTTTCAACCAAGCTCTGCAGTCTGTCAGGAGGAAAAATCAATCGTGGGTCACACGCAAGGAAAAGTTCCCTGAATATAACGAGTGTATTTACTCAGAAAAATACTCCCATTCCATATTCTGGCAGTTAAGATTCACTAGTAGGAAGAGATGAAAGGTAATATAAGAAAAGGAAAATGTTTTAAAATTTAGAAGAGAGAAGGTGAAGGGAAAATGAGGGTAAAAGAGGAAATAAGGTTTAGTGATTGGAAAAGAAATATGTTCAATGAAAGAGAAGTACTGGGGATGGGTGGAAAGAAGAATCATAGACTCAAGACAGTACATTTCTGTTTGCTTGGGCTGCAGGCCTTAGATTAATTATCACCTGTTGTCACTCTCCTGTAAACTTCAGATGAGCTCTTTTGCAGTTTGGATCACTTTTTCTACAATAGAATAGTTTTCTCACTTCTAAAGTTCAAGCGTACATTGAAAGAAAAGTTTATTTTCCCCCATAAAATTCTTAAGCCTTTGCAAATGTTTCAGCAAGGAGTTAGTCTTAGAATTTGACTGTGGAAGCCCAGCTTTATCCATCTATTTACTATCTAAGAATGAATTTTATTTGATTCAAACTATTTGTTTCTTGTTTTCTTTAATTTTATCCCATGTTTTGATTTCATTTTGCAATGAAGTTCAGTTTTTGTATTATTGGAAGTGCCACAGCCTAAAGAACAACAGCTCTTAATAAAACACATCTTTGAGACTAAATATTAATATTTGCAACTACTGACCAGTTTTCCCCCAACTCAGACTTGTCCTAAAGGCTTGTCCTAAAGGCAGAGAAATTTCTGGCTCTTTTTTTTTGGAACATGTCAAGGTGGCTACCACTGGGTATAAGTCTGAGTGAAAGATAGACAAGATGAATGATCAGGGTCATTTAGGTGAATTTTGTCTTGATTCAGGAATAGGATTCCAGTGAAAGTTGTTCGGTGAGAAGTTCTATTATGATGGTGCATTGATTGGGATAGAAATTTGAAAGGGCCAACTTGTTCAGCTGATAATTTACAAACCAGGGATTCCAGGTGCAGAATAGTGTGGCGGCCTCACACTAAGACATAGAGAAGAAGAGAACCTAGAGTCAATGAAGCCCATAAAATGCTACTCCAACGGAGGAGGTGACGTAGGTAAGTATTTCCTTGGGAGAGGGAGGTCAGCAGTGGGGACAATGAAGAAAGGAATATTATAAATACATTTTGACGGAAAAGCGTAAAAGGATAAGTCATTAATTCCCTACGGTAGGTGGAGAAAAAAGAGGTGGAGAAAAATGGCAGGTGGTGTATTGGGAGAATGATGGTAAAGGCATCACATTCCATGGGTGAGGAGCTATGCAACGTGTGGATGCTGTAGCTTAGTTTTGTCTTTGGTGTTGGCTGCCTTTTCTAAGCTTTTCTGCCCTGACCAGTCCTGAACTACTCTCCAGAGATACTTGAGAATTTTCTTGTCTTTCATTGCATCTCAAGGAAAGAGATGGAGTAATACCCGTTCAATATTTCCAAAACGAGAAACCGTCACAGAATCATGTAGTTCTTTCTACTGTCGAGACAACAAAGACATGAATGTAGGTGCTGAGCAGAGACTGAGGATTCAGTAAGGAAGAGAGCCCAGGTCAAAGGGCTTTCTTAGCTTCCTCTAGGCTACATCAGGACACCATTGGGTCTTGCATAGTGATATGGCTTGGCTCTCTGTCCCCACTCAAATCACATGCTGAATTTAATCCCCTGTGCTGGAGGGGAGGCGTGGTGGCAGGTGATTGAATCACGGGACGAACTCCTCCTTTGCTGTTCCCATGATAGAATTCTCACAAGATCTGGTTGTTCGAAACTATGTAGCGCCTCCTGCTTCGATCTCGCTCTTTCCTGCTATATCAAGATGTTCCTGCTTCCCTTTTACCTTCCGCCATGATTATAAGTTTCCTGAGGCCTCCCCAAAAGCAGAAGCCTGTGCAGCCCACAGAACAATAAGCACAATTAAACCTCTTTTCCTTATAAATTACCCAGTCTCAGGTAGTTCTTTATAGCAGTGGGAGAATGGACTAACTCACTGGGATACAGAAATGTCCTCCTGGCTGGTTCTTGTGCCTCCAATCTCAGGACCAGCCTCCCCTTTCTTTCTCCCTCTCTCTCTCCCTCCCTCCCTCCCTCCCTCTCTCTCATACCTGAACCTCTTTGTTCTCAATGCCACTAGAAATAACACAAGTGTAATCTTCTTTCTCTTATTAGGAATTCTCAATTATTTGGCATCGCTCTTATACCTTTACAAGGTCCTGGACCATCTCACTCCTGCTTGGCTCCCAGTTCCTCAATGGGCTCTGCTCTCACCACCCCAGAGGCCTTACATATGGCTATCATATTCCTGAATGCCCACGTCTCACCCGACTCATTCTGGGTGACACTTTCTATCTCAACGAGGCATCATTTGCAAGTGATGTGCTGCCATCAGGCAGGGCCAAGGCCCTGTGTGACCCCAATGAGAGCACTTGTTATACCACATTGCAGAGCGCTGCTGATGCCTCCATAACCTGCAATAAACTGTAAGTTCCCCGAGGACAGGTAGGTGTTCACTGTGTTCACTTTAATGAGCATAATACTTAGCATAGTATACAGAAGGCACAGAATAAATACTATTGCTACATCAAGGCAGAATCTGAGTGGCGTTGTTGTGGGTGGACACCATTTATTCCTTGTTTTTGCTCAGGCATTAAGACGTGATAGAAGAACTACATTAGCACCCAAAAGAGCTCACTTCCCTTCGTGCCCTGATTTTAAATGGTTGTGTCACATTCAGAAAGCTTCTTCAATGTTCTTAGTTTCAGCATCTATATTTTTAAAATAATGCTACTGTTATCCATTATTCTAATGTCATAGATTTGGTGCAAATTAAAAATTTGGGAAGTTGAAAGTACTTTAAAAATTGTAAACCAGTATAGGAATTTCGATGAAATATTAGATCAGATCAGAATGAAAATGTCCCAGAAAAACTCAAATACAAAATGATTGAATTGCCCATGTTTGTTACTTCTGTGTGGTCTGTCTCACTAGCTCTCCAGAAAATTATGGGCTGGCTACAAGCCAGAGAAAAAATGCATTCCTTTATCAAAAAATGCTGATCGAAATGAATACTATGATGTTTATTATGTTGCAAAGGAAAATCTTGATTAGGAAGGTTAACTCCAGGTTTGCCCAGAAATTAAAACCCGATAAATGTTTCATTGTCTCCTGATTGCAGAAGTAAATTGATATATGTTGTAGTGTGCGGCTGCCACACCATCCTGCACATGGAATTTGCGGTTTATAAATTATCAGCTAAATCAGTTGGCCCTTTCAAATTTTTAGCCACAGATTGTTGCTGTGTCATTTTTACCCACCCGTCTCTCTCCTCTTCTAGCTTCCCTAGAGAAGGAATGCTTTCATAGCTAGAGAGCAGAAGGCAATGCCTGGATTTAAAGCTTCAAAGGACAGGCTGACTCTCTTGTTAGGGACTCCAGTAGCTGGTGACTATAAGTTAAAGCCAATGCTCATTTATTATTCTGAAAATCCTAGGGCCCTTCAGAATTATGTGAAGTCTACTCTGCCTGTGCTCTCTGAAGAAATCAGCAAAGCTTGGATGACAGCACATCCACATCTGCTTATAGCACGGTTTACTGAATATTCTAAACCCACTACTGAGGCCTACTGCTCAGAAAAAAAAAAAAAAAAAAAAAGGATTTCTTTCAAAATAGTACTACTCATTGACAATGCAAAGGCTGGCCTCTTGCACCAAATGGCTAGCCATGTTGTGAATGCAGAAGAGACCTGGAAGAAAATCAACAGTGCCGCTCCAGTGAACACATGAATGACAAGAAACTGGAAGAACTGTATTGCTGACATGGAGAAAATTTGAGTAGTCTGGATGGAAGATCAAACCAGCCACAGCATTCCCTTAAGCCAAAGCCCAGTCCAGAGCAAGACTCTAATTTATTCAATTCTAAGAAGGCAGAGAGAGGTAAGGAAGATGCAGAAGGAAAGTTTAAAGCTAACGGTGGTTGGTACATGATGTTTAAGGAAAGAATCCATCTTCGTAATGTGAAAGTGCGAGGTGAAGCAGCAAGTGCTGATGTAGAAACTGCAGCAAGTTACCCAGAAGATCTAGCTAAGATCATTGATGAAGGTGGCTACACTAGACAACAGATTTTCAATGTAAATGTAACAGCCTTATATTGGAAGATGATGTTGTCCAGGATTTTCATAGCTAGGGAGCAGAAGGCAATACCTGGCTTTAAAGTTTCAAAGGATAGGCTGACTCTCGTTAGGGGCTTTGGTAGTTGGTGACTATAAGTTGAAGCCAATGCTCATTTATTATTCTGAAAATCCTAGGGCCCTTCAGAATTATGTGAAATCTACTCTGCCTGTGCTCTCTAAAGCAATCAGCAAAGCTTCAATGACAGCACATACATCTGTTTACAGCATGGTTTACTGAATATTCTAAGCCACTATTGGAGCCTACTGCTCAGAAAAAAGGATTCCTTTCAAAATAGTACTGCTCGTTGACAATGAACTTGAACACTCAAGTGCTCTGAAGGAAACGTACAAGATTAATGTTGTCAGCCTTAGGCAACATGACAAAACACTGTCTCTACAAAAATACAATAAAACACCAAAAATTAGCCAGACATGGTGGCATGCCTATAGTTCCAGCTACTTGGGAGGCTAAGATGGGAGGATCGCTTGAGCCTGGGAGGTGGAGGTTGCAGTGAGCTGAGATTGCACCATTGCACTCTAGCCGGGGTGACAGAGCGAGACTCTATCTCAAGAAAACAAACACAAAAAAAATTAAAATTATTTCCATGTCTGCTAACACAACATTTATTTTGCAGCCCATGGATCAAGAAGTAATTTCAACTTTCAAGTCTTGTTATTTCAGAAATACATTTTATAAAGCTATAGCTGCCATAGATAGTGATTCCTCTGATGGATGTGTGCAAAGTAAACTGAATACCTTCTGGAAAAGATTAACCATTCTACGTGCCATTAAAAACATTGTAATTCATGGAAGTCAAACAATCAACATTAACAGAAGTTTGAAAGAAGTTGATTTCCACCCTCTTGGATGACTTTGAGGAGTTTAAGACTTGAGTGCAGGAAGTAGCTGCAGATGTGATGGAAATAACAAGAGACTAGCAATAGAAACGGAGCCTGAAGATGTGACTGAATTGCTGCAACCTCATGATAGAACTTGAATGGATGAGGACTTGCTCCTTATGGATGAGCAAAGAAAGTGGTCTCTTGAGATGGAATCTGCTCCTGGTGAATATATTGTGAACATTGTTGAAGTTACAACAAACTATTTAGATGACTATATAAACTTAGTTGATAAAGCAGCAGCAGGATTTGAGAGGATTGACTCTGATTTTGAAAGAAGTTTGACTGTGGAGATAATGCTATCAAACAGCATAGCATGCTACAGAGAAATCTTTTGTGAAAGAGTCAATTGATGCAGCAAAATTCACTGTTGTTTTATGTGAAGAAATTGCTACAGCCACCTTAACCTTCTGTAACCACTGTGATCAATCAGCAGTCATCAACATTGAGGCAAGACCCTCTACCAGCAAAAAGATTATAACTTGCTGAAGGCTCAGATGGGAGGATCGCTTGACCCTGGAGGTGGAGGTTAGCATTTTTTAGCAATAAATTATTTTTAAATTAAGGTATGCACGTTAGCTTTTTTAGACATCATGCTATTTGCATACTTAATAGACTACAGTGTGGTGTAAACATAACATTTTATGTACTCGGAAACCAAAAAAATGTGTGTGATTCTATGGCAGTATTAACTTTATTGCAGTGAGCTGGAACTGCACCTGTAGTATCTCTCAGGTATGCCCACAGTTTGATTTACAAATCTTTTGAGGGTTAATCCTACAGAGGAGGTAAATAAAGTTATTACTATGGCTTTCAGGTGAGTTTAATTGTCTTCATCATTGCTGCCTTTGTTTGGCCCTCCTAGAAAGGTAAGTAGTCCTCTTAGGGAGCAAATTCAGGCGAGGCACTGAGCGTCACTGTCAGCCTCTGAAAAACAGATGATCTGGATTAATGACATAACATTCTAGTATCATTTCACCATTTCATTGTACAAAAGGGTAATATCTATATTGGCCAAGCTGTATTTTATAGCTTTTCTAAAGCCATTTTTTGGGTGTTGATATCTATCCAAATTTGTTTTTGTTCAAAACCAATTTTTTAATTTTTAAAAACCTTAATAATGAACCACGAAAAGACAAAACATCTTTGTTCTGTTTAGCACTTCCTCCTCATCAGCCAAACCCCAAGACTTGCTCTTCCCTCCTCTGTCCTGTTCTCTCCTGGTCCCTTCCTGTGTCTGCATTTCCACTGTAGATACAAACTCATGGGTTAAATTCTGGAGTGTTTCTTCCATGTTTCCTTCAAGGAGTCTCAATAACTAGTACATGTTAAATGAATATGAACAACTGAAGTTTGTTTGGTAGATGATCATCCAGAGAAAGCGTCCATTAGGATCAGAATAGAGTAAGAAGTCCTCAGAGAGGTGATGGGCTCTGAACTGGTTTTACAGGTGACTGGGATTTAGAAATAACTGCTTCTGCTTGTTACAGGCTTACTATGGACCACATGTATTTTATAAACTACATCATTTAATTTAGTCCTTATAATAACCTCTTCCATAGGTTTTCACTCTCATTTTTCAGGTTCTTGTTTTGCTCAGAATAAATCCTAGTGTTCTTTATCACCGTAAGATGGCTATAGTTAACAATAATATATTAGTTAGTTTCAAATAGCTAGAAGGAGGATATTAAACATTCCCAATACAAAGAAATGATAAATATTTGTGATGGTGGGTATGCTAATTAGCCCGGTCTGATCACTGTTCATTAGAGGCATCAAAACATCACTATGTAATCCATGAATATGTACAATTATTATTTGTCAATTAAACAAAACAAAACAAAAAGGTAAACCAAAACCTGAAGTCATTTAGTAACTTATTCAAGGTTACACAGCCCACAGCTGACAGGGCTGGGATCTAAATCCAGCTCCGCAACCACCCTTTACCACTGTCATTCCCCTCTCTCTGGAGAGAGTTTTCCTCAAATTTAAAAATTGGATATAATGACTCCTATTCTCCTTATGCCTGGGTTTGTATTGAAAATAAAATGGAACAATTTTCCTGAGAGTACTTTGAACAGCACACGCACTGTGGATATATGTAGTACCATGTTACAGTATTGAGAAAAGGAAAAATTGTTTTGATTACCAGTTCTAACACTAAGCATTTGTATGACTTGAAATCAATCTCCTCTAGGTTTCAGTTTCCTCATCTGTAGAATAAGTAATGGGTTACATGTGAACAATTACTGCACGACATGCGAGTATGTGTTACTTATTCACACCTTAATAACTGCAGAGTCTGGAGCTTTGTTGGGGGATAGCAGGGAAAAAGACACCCGATGGGTGGTCACTGTCTGTACTCATGTCAAGAGACATGAGACGAGGCACCACATGCAAAGACACCAGAGGAAAGGGTAGAAGTCAGGACATCGCATAGATATTAAAGTCCGTGCTGTCTACAGGAAATTTCATGATGCTTATCACAGAAATCTCTACCAGGATAAAATGATGGCTGATGCCAGAGAGGAGAGACAGCCTCTTCGTACCTGCAAGCAAGAGTGTGAGAGCTTGTCATCAAGGAGGTCTGCAATCACGTTTGCAGGTGGAGTTGCAGGTACCTGGGTGTCCTCATTCTCACTTTCATCATCCATAAAGGTAAATTTTGAAACTCATCTTTAGAGGCAATTTTAGGTATAAAAATTTCCTTTTTATTGCTCTCTAATTTTATTATGTGTATTAGAGAAATGCTTTTTCTCTGCTCCCTTTTCAGAGAACACATTTTATAAAAAGTTATTTTGATACGGCAGAAGTCTGCGACAAAAGCTCCAAATCTGGCACTACAAAGATTCCAGAAACACCATTATTATTAATGTCTTAGTCCATTGATTCTAGACAGAAAAGCTCAATAGGAGCAGACAAACACATTTGCCTCTTCTGAGAATACAGACAGAAATATTTGGTGTGGGGAATTTTGAAAGCAAAACAATGAAGGCGAAGGAGCTTAGGAAAGTCAATGTGTACTTGCAAATCCAAGGCCGTTTCCGATGCTTTGAGTGCATCTTGGCAGATGCTTCCTATGGTAGGTTAATTTGCAAAAACGTGAAATGACATAAACCTACCCATTAAATCCTCCACATTAAGTCCCATTTGGAAATGGACATCAGAGAAAGCTATATAGCTGCTGTGAGGGTCGGGGGATAATGTGTTTTGTTCTGCAGAGTTATTTTATTGAAGCATAATTTGGTGCTCTGGGTTCTCATTGGTGGAAGGCTATCCGTTAAGATCACCTCCCTAAGGTTACAATTGCCCATTCCAATGTTTATTAATAAGAGACTACGACTTTGATTTGGCCCACGGACAGTAAGTCAGGTCCATTTGTTGCAATGCATTATTTAAGAGCTGTTTGCAGCATATTAGGGTCATAATGGCTGGCATTATCAGGTGGGATGTTACAATGAGGAGTCCACTAACGTAATGTGGTGAACTCCCAGAGAGACAGACTCTACTTTTTGGGAACCACGGAGTCTTCACTGGTAGCTGCCAAATAGTGTTTTTGGCAAATTACTGTCACAGAACACTCTCAGAAATACTCTTTGGTGGACAGTAAGAAATGCAAATGGTAATTCCCTCATCGAGTAATGATTGCTCTGGACAGACCCTGAAGTGTGATGTATTGTAAACGCTAAACTATCAGCCTTATTTATGAGGCACGGTTTCAGTCACTCACCAACTATTGAGATGATTTTGGGCTGGGAGTGCGGATAGATTTTTTAATTGCATCTTACTGTTGTAGGTGGTTGAGCATTACCTTTCCTGGACACAAGATCAGGTAATCATGTTTGAAATGCTACTGTATTCCTTCTAGAAAGAATGCTTCTTTATCACCATGTCTATCAGTAGGTCCAGGGCTGGAGGGCTGGGCTCATGCAGCAGCTGAGCCAGTGTGAAGTCTTCTTCCAAACAGATCTCCCTGCAAGGAACTTAGAAATTCCTCTGTCCAGGTCATCAGACCTGTCTTCCTGGCAACCCCTGTTAGATTTGACCTAGATGGGAACAGATTCTGAGTCTATGCTCAATCTGTTCAAATTTGGAGCTTCCTGCTCTGCCAACATCTGACCTTCACCTTTCTTTCCTGTCTCTTAATGGCCCCAAATAGGAATTGCTGTTCTCCCCTGATAGGATTGGAATCTGGGCTCAGCCTGCCCCAGATTTTTCCCTTGCATTCTGCTTCTGTCAACTGCCTGCCATGAATTTGCTGTCACCTAGTCTAGATATGTAAGCTGCAGGTCAGCAAAATAGGAAACACGTACACACCTCTGTGAGTTATTCACAGCCACCCAGTCCGAGCCTTCTCAGCATAATATGGCACAGTGGTCCCTAAGCCATGGGGTCATCTATGGCAAGAAAGAAAACAACCCTATTTTGCAGGTTCTTTAAATCATTGTAGATGCTGAATAACATTACATCAAGGAGACTTATCTGGGGGGAAATCTGTTGTTATTATTTGTAAGACAAAAAGAGGAACAGTGTTTTGTTTTTTTCCAACTTTGGATTAGCTGTTATGTCCTCTGAAACTAGAGGTCTCTAAGAAGTACTCTGGATTTAATTTTTTCTTCAAGTATTCACTTTTACTTGATTGGCCCATGAATGAACCATTGACTAGGGTCTATTTGTCCACAGGTCCATTTAATTCTGAGGATCGTGCAATAACAAAGAAAGAAATGCCTCCACACACAGCCATATGGCCCTGGGCAGATGTACACTAAGTTGTTGAGTGCCTTCTTGTAAACAACAATGATTTTTTTTCTTTTTGAATATAATACTTAACAAATGCCCTGTTGTGATGGTAAACACCAAATAAAGCTTTTTTCATGTGGTGAAACTGGCTGCAGGGGAACATCCTTGTTTTAGGGAATTTTGTACAGAGTTGGGTTTTCACTGAAAATAAGTCATGATGTTTTTGTTGTACTGTGAGGTAAGGCACACCTGTTAGAGCAAGCTATATATGCTGTAAGCCTCTTTGTTGCTTT
This sequence comes from Pongo pygmaeus, assembly GCF_028885625.2. Classification (NCBI taxonomy): domain Eukaryota; kingdom Metazoa; phylum Chordata; class Mammalia; order Primates; family Hominidae; genus Pongo; species Pongo pygmaeus. Next base: position 5,658,596 of record NC_072380.2, read on the forward strand.
TGAGAAACATTTTTGTTTTTCCTCCTAAAATGAAAATCAGCCCAGAAAAGGAAGTCAAGGAGAAACAGGGCTTATTGAAAGAGAAAAGCATTTAATAATAGTAAGGAAAAACCCTTTATAGGTCTTAGGAGATGCTTCCTTTATAGAAAGAAAAATCTGCTTTTCTGTTTCAAAAAGTTAAACTGTATGGGGTCTTCATTCTACATTGTAGAATTATCAAAAGGAAGCCCATCTGTAATGAGAAATCGGAATCTAACCCCTTGTAAGGAATTTTCTTTCTTTGTATGGACTACCAAGATGGAAACTTCCAAACTGAGTTCCTCTGCTCCTGCCGAGGTCGGAATTGAAATTTCTTCTCACAATGACTGAGCTGCAGGTGAGATATCAGCCTTTCACTCCATAGGCCGAGAGCAGCAGCATGGTGTGGGCTCAGGCTGGCTGGGCATGGATTTCCTTACAGGAAATTAAAATCTATCTCCCCTAACAGGGCAACAAAGAGGATGCAGTCACATTTTGCTGCATCTTAACAGGGCACCACTGACATCCGCCACTCTCCGAAGGATTCTCTTTTAAAGTTTTTCAGATTTGAGAGATTCTCTTTAATGTTTGTCTGAATTTCAAATTTCTAGGGAGGAAATATCTCATAAAAATGAAAAAGCAACATGAGAGAATAGGTAAAGTGCCAGTGTCTAAAAGCGTAGTTTGATATCTGAAAAAAAAAATCTAAAATTGTGATGATAAAAGCGGTTAGTCATCTAAATGAAAAAAAATGACAGGCGGGTGATTTAATTAATACACATTCATCATTCACTTTTTCCACTCTTATAAGACATCTGTTGTACACAAGTCATGGTGTAGCTTTATGGTAGATATAAAAATGAATAAAGGAGACCTGCTCCAGTGTTTTGTCAAATGAGGTAACTGCTAGTGGCATAGAAAAAATGATCTGATATTTGAATATAGTATGTGTGCTTTCTTTTGGCGGAAAGAGTAAAACTATATTTCATTAGATGCTGGAAACTGACATCTTTCATCAAAACTACTAGGAAAATTAGAAGAGACATAATATCAGTGTTCAGGTGAAAAAATAAAAATAATCATAATAACCAATATTTATTATATAAATTATCTCTATATATGTGTAAAGTATTCTACTAAGTGTTTTAGATAACTATGTCATTCAAGGGCCACACAATTCCTATAAGGTTTCACTACCAAAGAAGGGATTCCTGTTTCTAGAGGCTTAGAATCACATCATGAGGCAGGAAAGAAAAATTGGCTATATATATTCTTGGACTAGATGGTGATGAGAAGTGCCAAGATAGTTATTGGGATAAGAACTTGGAACAACTCCTACCACCCTTTCACGGAGATTATTTCAGTTCAAGTTTTTTCAGAGATCATTGAAAATACATGCTTAGAAAGTCAGAAATGGGGATGCAGGGTATTGATCATCAAACATATTCTCAGGCTGAAGATACACGTGTTCTTGGTTCACTGAATAATAGAAGAGAGAGGAAAGATGAGGAGACAATGCTGAGGCAGGCAACCCTCGCTCCCAGAACCACATGGCTCACTCAAAGTCAAGGGCACAGCGTTGATGCTGGGTGTGGTGATTCAGAATTGGGTTGGGGAACCTGCAAGATTTCTTAACAGGGATTATTTCATTGTGTGAAGGGGAGAGAGAAAAAAATCTCAAGGAATTTTTGATAGGGTAGAAGGAAAGGTGAAAGGTGGGCAAAATAAGTACCTGGGAGGACAAAATATAATTTTCTAAATGTTCTAATAAATAAGAGGCTGCTGTGTGATTATTTCAGGGAACTTGAGCCTTCAGGGTTATTAGACACAACAAAAAGATAAAATGCAAGAATAATCTATGAATTTGTTAAGTTATCAGAACATTGCCAACCGGCCCGTGTTTATCCTGAGAAGTGAGGACACTATGTTCTTGTTTTCTTCTTAACCTCGTGCCTGCTTCTTCCCTTCCATGAAAACCATCCCAGCGTTTCAGTAAAAAGACTGTGAAGACTTCCGAAGTCAAAGTGACTATAGAAGTAATAAAAATATGAAAGAAATATGTGGGTGCAAGTTTTAAAGTCTAAAAAAAATACCTTTTGCTGGAAAAACCCTAAGCTGAAACGCTTATGCTATGAAACATAGTTACAAAGTCAGTGGGATCAGGGTGCTATTGCTATAAAAATTTTAAAATTGCTGGGCGTAGTGGCTCACGCCTGTAATCCCAGCGCTTTCAGAGGCCGAGGCGGGCGGATCACCGGAGTTCAGGAGTTGGAGACCAGCCTGGCCAACAAAGTGAAACCCTTTCTCTACTAAAAACAATATAAAAATCAGCCGGGCATGGTGGTGGGCGCCTGCAATCCCAGCTACTCAGGAGTCTGAGGCAGGAGAATCGCTTGAACCTGGGAGGAGGAGGTTGCAGTGAGCTGAGATCGCGCCACTACATTCCAGCCTGGGGGACAGGGCAAGACTCTGTCTCAGAAAAATAAAAATAAAAATAAATCTAAAATGCTCAACTCTATATAATTAGTATTTTGACTGGGATAATTAATTTTATTGTAAATTTATCTCTTTACATAGCTTTTATTTGCTATACTCTACTTATTTTTCATTTGTTATCAATGTTTTTTATAATAAAATGCTTTTGCTTTAATAGTGTAAATGAAACAATAGGATTGTAATAGAGGACATAGTATAATAAATCCAGCAAGTGAACTGGAACAGATTTTACATGGATGCCAAAAAGGAGGCAGCTTCCTTCATAGAAGAGTGTAAAAGACAAAGTGGAAATGTTCTTGGTAGGATAAATAGGTTATTTCGACCTGTTAGGAGGTCAAAGGTAGAATGGCTTTTTGAAATGAGGATAAAAGTTAAACAACTAATAGCACAGAATGAAATATGTAGAGCATATTAGGAGAATAACATGCTCCTAATTTTTAATTGCTTTATAACAGCATTTTGCTAAACAATATTTTTTATCTGTTGACAGTTTTCTTTCCTCTTGCACTTTAAAATTTTTTATTTAATGATTATGGGTATATGTATGTATGTGAGCAGGTGTGTGTGCATTTTTCTCTGTTTTAGTATTTTCCCGGACCAAGGTAGCTTCTGGCCTTCACAGCCCAAATGCCCTCCCCTTTTCGATTGAAGAAAGAAAAGGACGAATCCCTTCAAACACGATCTCTTTCATGAGCTCTTTGATAGACTGTTTTTTTCCTCCTCTGAGCCAAAATGAACCCAACAGAATTTCTGTGGCTCCCTCTCCTTACCCTCACCCCATGTTAATTGTTGCAACAAATGTTGCAACTCCAGTGTGAGCCAGGTGAGCTTCCGAGGCTTTCTAAGAATTGCCACTGCTGAATTATCTTCCTGCACATCTTCCCTTCACTTAATAGGGTACAGCTTATGCCTAATCGCAGAGACATTTGACCTTACATATATCTTTGAATTATGTCTATCTCCTATTTTCGCTAAAAATGGAGTTTGTGTTTTCTTCCTTTTCTCCTGTTATTGTTTGTATAATACACAGGAGGAATACAGTCATGACAATAGTATTTGTAATAATATCTAATATTCTATGGTGCCTAATATGTCATACAAACCATCCTACATCATATCGTATGCCATTTAATCTTCATAACACCCTAGGAAGTAAGTGTAATAGTAAGATAAGGATACAGAGGTATGCAGAAAGTTAAGCAACCTGGCCATTTGCAATGAACAGGTAAATGGTGCCATAGGTCATGAAACTAGTTAGTCTGGCTCAAGTCTCCATGCTTTAAACTACCATGCCGTATGCAGCCATGTTTATTGTGGAAGTCTGTTTTGAATATTTGAAGCACGGTGGTTACACGTGTTTAAAAACATAAGTGGCACCAGTGGTGGAGGAAAGGTTAAAGAGGGATAAAGCAGTCAACAACAAGGTCAGGGAGGCTGTGATCCTCAAAATTCTGTGAGCACGGGGGCCACCAGTGGATGCTGCTGAATGCAGGTTCTGATTCCACAGGTCCAGGGAGGGGCCTGGGACTCTGCATTTCTCAGGGCTTTTTCAGGTAGTGCTGATATTCTCTGAAGAGTCAGGAAGTAGAATGTTGGTCAGATGATTGCAGGCAGAGATTAGGAGTGCCTGAGCTAGGGTATTACTTGAGGCGATGAAAGAAAAGAGACAGAAGTGAGAACGCATAGCAGCAGATCGTGGAAATAGTAGACAGATTGAATGTGGGCGGTGAGGAATGATGGAAGAGAGATGACTTGGAGTTTTCTAGTCTGGGAAATGCTTTCAACCCCCAATAAATACATAATAATAAGCTTCAGCGGCTGATAACTCAGCAGCGTGGAGATGTTGAGCCTGAGTTTTCAATCTAGAGTAAGAGGCTCTGTATCCCCACCAGAAACATGGCAGTGGTGTGATCGCGCGGAAGAGTAGAGAGCGGGTAATGGTGAAGACCGAGAGTGGAGCTGGGAGACACATCTGTGTTTAATGTATGGTAACAGAATATTCAGAGGGATGGGAAGAAATGAGGAGAGCATTATTTTGTATGCCAAGGGAACTGGCATAGTGGAAGTAATTAAGGTGCCTCCTGATGTTCTCTTTCACAATTTGGATTGTAAAAGACAGTGATGTCATCGGGGGTCCCCAATGTCTGAGGAAAGGAGAGGGGAGGGATGACCCATCATGGTTCAGAAGGCAGAGACAAGCCTGCAAGTGTGCAAAGAGGGAAAAGACTGCTGATTTCCATCAGGAAATTCCATTTGAAATGGGCCATAAAAGTGCATCTTTTGTAATATTTCAATGTCTCTCTCAATATTTCCTCTAATCACAAGTTTCCAGTTTCAAGAACAAACCTCACTCCTTACTGACCAGTCTCGATATTTGTTTGTTTTCTATAAATTAAAATCCAGTCTGTTGTCTTTATCTGCAATCCCTTCATTAGTTCTGGTCCCTAAAATCAACATACCATCATAGTTATCAAGACCATGGGGTCAACCAAGAAACTGATAGTAGCATCTCTCATCTAAAGATGAGTGCTGATAACTGGAAGGTCAGGTTTGAAAAACCCTTGTAATCTGTCTGAGAATTGATTTATCTGTAGCAAGCTCCCATAACTTTTGAAGTGGAAACATTGAAACTCTAAAACAAGATCAGTCTAAACCAGGGATTGACACTGTTTCAGAATTAGGATGCCAAGATGCCCAGCACATTGTTTTCCTATCCTGCCGGACGAGGAGCTAACACCACAAACAGTTTCCCCTTTTCCAAAATAAGCTTTCACCATTCATCAGGATGCCATTGACTGGAACATGTTTCTCCCATAAATGCATATGATTGTGCTTTACTTCTACGTGAAGGCATCATTAATGTCCTAGGGGAATATGAACTTTAGTGGAGGATGGGGTACTGGAGTAGGTAAATTTACTTTAGTAGCTAAATTTTTTTAAGTGGAAGGCAACAGAGTCACAAGGCATCAGAAGTTGGGATTTGAAAAGGCACACGGAGAAAGATGACAAATTCCAGCCTTCCCTCTGCCAAATGTCTTTGTGGGCCACACTTTCTGGTATCTACTTGAAATATAAGTATGAGATCTTCGTGCTTGCTCTGTATTTCCACTGAGGACTAAATATGATAGATGTATATTTCAATGCCATTGTTACCTATGTGCTCTGTATTTCCTTTCTCCCTCCTTCCCTCCCTTTCTTTCTCCCTCCCTCCTTTTCTTCTTTTTTTTTTATTTCTTTTGCCTGAGAGAATGGAATCAAATGCTGCTAGGCGAGTCACTGCATTTAATTATCTTGCTCTTGCTCTTTCTGCTTTGCTCTTAATATCTGATCATATCCTCCTGTTTATTCTCTTCCTCTTTGCTAAGAACAGCACATGAATAAACTTTTAAGAGTGCATTAAGAGTGCAATCAGTCTGTTTTGTATAAACCAAAAATACACAGAGGCATTCCAACAGTTATGAAAAATATAGCTGAATTGCAAGTATTCCTATGATTAAGTACATTTTCTTTTGTTTTGGTTAGATTTACCAAATTGCTCCTATTAATATAATGTGCTCATGCATTATATAACAGCTGAGAGCAAAGCATACACTTCGAGAGCCCCACATTTTAAGAAGCTGCATCACTTCCATACAAGGTGGGGAGGGTCTTGGACCAAATTGCCACACGCTACAATGAAAGGCACCTGCAATGCCATGGTGGTGTAAGTAGCCTAGTCTCCTCCTGCAGCTCATAGCAAAATATTTCACGAAAGTTAATTAAATTTTTCAATATATCTTGAAAGAAGGACAGAGTATTGTGATTTAAAAAATAAATCCGTAAATGGCAGTAATAGAAAGTTTGGAAGACCAAACTTAAGAAAACAAGAAAGGCAAAAATACACTAAGAAGAAAGCCATAATGAATCATAGAATGTTAGAGAGTAAACAGTCCTCAGAGATCATCTGTTGCAAGCTTTCATTTTAGGAACGGGAGAACTGAGCGCCACTGATGTTCTGTAAGGTTACAGAACATCATCCTAATTCAGATTCCCACTCTGTGGACATAACTCTCTGGAAGAATGTTAGACATTTGTGAATGTTTCATTCATTTTTAGCGTACGAGGGTACTCGTGGGTGCTTTGAAGCAGTAATTTCCCTACAGTAATCTTGAGTGCAGAGGTTATCAGACTGCAGAAATTAAGCTGGGCCGTAGGAATTACTCAAAGTGGTCTAGGACCTGGGATACTAAAACTTGTAGCTCTAGAAATGCAATTTTGACCGTTTACCCAGAGGTAGTTAGGCTCTGGGGAACAAACAGATGCTAAGCTGACTTACAAACCATAAATATAAATTTGTTTATGTACTGAAAGTGGGAATCCATGTGTGAATGCACTCTGTAAAACATGTGGAATTACAAGCATGGGAATTACATTGGGAACAGTAAAGATAATGATAATTATAAACATCATTATTCCTCATGGTTAGGTCCATGCAGACATCCCAGTATTGTCTAAGGCATTTCCATTAATATTATAGCCTGATTAGATATCCATATCTTCTCTGGGGATGTTGAGGTTCAAATAACCAGCTTCTGGAAACTACCTTCTTGGGAATACTGAAGGAATTTAACCAATCCTTGCTGTACACAAAATGATGCAGTAGACTACATTCTGATTTAAGACTCCTGAGACATGGGTTACAGTCTCAGCTGTGCTATTGTGGGCTTATGTAACCCTGGGAAAGTTAAGAGATTATTCTGAGCTTCAACTTTCTCATCTCTAAAATGCAGAAGTTGATCTTGGCAACTTCCAAAGTTGTTTACAATGCTCACAGTCTCAGCCTCAAGGGGTTTTCCTTTCCTAGACACTGTAAGCCTTTCTATTGTCTCCCCATATTTTATTAATACTTGTCACAGTATTACCAGTCATTTAATCATATTTTTATGATATACTGCATTTTAAGTCCACTGTTTTAAACAAGATTTTCTAGAAAGTAGAACCTGAGGCACAGATTGAAATGCTGACAGTGTATTTGAAAGGCTGAAGGCAGGGGAAGTGGAGGTGAGGGAGATGGGGGAATGGGGATGGAAAGCCATCCAGAGAGAACACTTTGCTGCACCAGCCAGGAATGCATGCTCTGCTGTAAACAGAGACAGCAGGGGGCTGGGTAGTCCTGGTTGCACAACATATGGAACATGTTAAGGAAGATGTGTAAGGAGAAACTATGCCTTGGAGCCATCTCCAGAGGGGGTTTATAAGTCTGCCTGGCACTGGTTGAGCTTTCCCACTATGGATGCTGACCCCCCTGCACTTCTGGATTGTGTAACTTCCTCCCAAGGCATACATGGAGGGAGCCAGAAATTATGTTCCCAGGCCTTCCAAGATCAGAAGTGAAGGGTGGCTTGGTGCACATAGGGCTCGGTGTGTGTCACTGCTTGAGAAACCAGACAGGGCACGGGTGGTCATGGCCATGGTGAAGTCCAGGAGGAGGGTTGGAAGAGAAGGTGAAGACAGGTTCTGAGAAGTCGTACAGAGTTGGTGTCCCACGGAGTCCACTCACGGTACCTCTCTTAGATGTTCCATTGTCATCTTTTTGTCTTACATCCTATGATATGGGTCCTCCTTCTTTTTTCCTGTGGGAATGAGTGCACCTTCACTTCTTTCCTGAGTGGGGGAGAAAGTCAGTCAAGTAATGGGCTCTTCTCTCCCTGAACCTCATGTCTAGTTGTTATCTCCTGTAAGGCTTCGGCTCACAAATTGGTGACCAAGCCTCAGGCTTCACTGCTGTGGTTGGCTTGAAGCCATAAGGGACGTTCATCTTCTCTCCCCTTTATTACCCATGTCAGGCTTCCCTTACCCTCACTTTGGCCTGTCTGGTTCGTTGCCTGGTGAGAAGACCCAGACCATGATTGTTGAAGGTCTAAACATTTGGGTTATCTCCTTTTGCTGTCTTTTAATTGTTATATTTCTCCCAAAACAGTTACTGCCGGGCCATGGAAGTGCAAAGAGGCTTCCATGCCATCCTTTCCCCCGCCAGCCTCCTCGATGCTGGCCACCCGACCTCTTCACGGTCATTAGGGTCAACATTCCAGCCAGTGGAGCAACTGCCTTTTCACTCATGGATCCTTTGCCATGAGGAGCTAAAGGTGGCCAGGAGGTAGATGTAGCTTCTACTTTAGCGGGACTCACACTGTATTCTGTGGCATGTGCCTTCCCCTCTCCTGGGAACACTAATCAGCAGAATGCTAGATTAGGGCATCAAGAAGAGCAAATACGGAAAATGGGTCATTAGGTGTGATAAGAAAAAGATGACTTCCACTCCACATATTGGCACAGGGAGCCACTTGGATCCAGTGTGAGATCAGTTGGGGCCAAAACTCTTTCCCTTCCTTCACCTGGCTTCTCTGAGCTCCTAGACTAACCTGTGGTAGATGGTGGTGTTTTAGGTCTTCAATTATCACTATCAGCTCAGACCCTATTTGCACCAAACCTTGAGAGGTCTGGATCATTCACTTTGCCCGTTGCAGGGATAGCCTGGAGAATACCTGTGTCTCTCTTTAGAGAAGGATCAGAAGAATGTTGATGGGTTTGCACAGTCCTTCCTCAAGGAGCAACTTTGCATGGCAGTGGTTTCTGTGTATTAGCTTTCTATACAGATTAAGAGAATCATGTAGCCCCTTAGTCAGCTGTTTGCTCATCTGTCTGACTCCTAGGAAAATCATGGTCTATGATTCATTGCCACAAATAGACACTCAGATTTCCACTCTAGCCTTGCTGCTATTGCTGTAGTTACACTGGCTTTGCTTCTGAAGGTAGAGGATTGTCCTGACCTCTGCCTTTCTGTAACCCTGTGATCTCCAGTGACCATGGGGTCTCACTCCAATGGCCATAGCTCTGCCAGTTCTGGCTGGCAGAGGACAATCAGTAAATTTTTAGGATGATGCTGGAGCTGTCCCTCATGGGTGCATCCTCATCCTCATCCTCAGGGATGCACACTATACATCCACTCTAGCTTTCCTGCCTCCAGCCTTCTGGCCCCTCCTTCACCAATATACTATGAAAATTCTGGCAGGTGCACTTCTATTATTGGCCACCATTAAATCACACTTTAAGATGCTCCCTGACATGCTTAGGGCCAACTCCAGGGATTCCTGACATCCCATGAAATCTCAAATCATGGGTGAGTCTGCCCATGTTGAACATCCTCTTCTGCTTAGTCTTCCACTTTGCTCACTTCTGTGTATCTCCCCCCAGTTTATATCCCATCCATATTAACCATGGATATTTATCCTGTTGCCATGAAAGCAGTTTCTTCCTGAAATAAGGCTGTACTCCCCTGACTCAGGTTATTGTCCTGGGGGCTAAAGAGCTTTGTTGGGGATGAGGTTTGAGGTGAGCAAGAAAGCAATTGTGATGCATCTGCTTGAGGTGAGATTCTCGCATGCACATGGTCTCCAAACCATGGGAGCCTGTCTGCTTTGTGCAGTGGGAAGGGCTGTTTCTGCCAGCCAGGAGGGCTCAGTGGCACTTGGGGGTTGAATTGCCAAAATTTCTCCACCTTAAATTTCATGCTTCCCCTCCCACATCCCCCAGCGCTGACTTGGTATGTAAGAGCTGCCTAGGAGCACATTCGCCTCTCTTGTGTCTCAACCACCTTTTCAATCAGGTCCTCATCTTGGTCCTCTGCACACTTTCATCTGGCACTCAGAGGCATGAAACCCTCATTTAAGATGCCACAGAGACCTCCAACTGTAGGTGAAATCTTAGCATCTAATCTGAACCCTTTATTTAGGAGACGAGGGTATTATGAGATGTAGCACTTCTGACTGTCCAAAAAGTACACAGAGTTTCTCTTAAGAAATCCTTCCTTTACTTACTGTTTAAAGAGTAAATGTGCCAGAAATTTTCCCTAAGTAGCAAAGAACTAGCAACTTCTGTGGGAAATTAAAAATAATAATAATAATAAAAGCAAGAAAATTTTGCTTGTCTTTATAGTCTGAAAAGTGTCTTATACCTAAGTACCTCACTAAATATTAATTACTAAATAATAATGACATGAAGTCTGGAGATTTTAGTAGTGGAGTAAAAGATGATGACCATCTAGACAACACAAACTGAAATCACAAGGATAAAACCACACCTCATGTGCTGTCTCCAATCACCTTTCCCTGTGGTAATATGCTCAGTACTGAGAGGGATGATTTTTAAGAAGACAACATCAGATAATGCTGTTCTCTTTCCACAGAGATATCCATCCATACATTGCCTCTAGATAAAAATTTATCTTAGCCAATGGAGTCAACCAATATGAATATTGATGAGAAAGAAAATGAAACAAAAACACTACAGTTGTAGAAAATGAAAAAGCAATGTGTTTTCAGAAATTGGTTTTGAGGCCCTAAATTTGTATATTGAGGATCTATGTGTGTGTGTAAAATAGGATAGGATAAAGATTTAGAGAGAAGGAAAGATAGATGATAGATGGATAGATAGATAGATAGATAGATAGATAGATAGATAGATAGATTAGACATATGGCTACAACATTAATATCATCACCTCACAAAATATTTGAATTGGAAGTAATCTTCCAATTATCTAGAGGTCCTCTAGATAAATTTCTTAATTTTAATGAAGTTTGAAGTGAGATTCAGAAAAGTAGCTTGATAATTAGGAACAGACATACAATGACTATTTAGTTTTCTAGACTTGACGACAATTGCTTTAATTTTTTCCGAGTGTGAAAAATACTCACTAATAAATGAATAATAATAGATAAACTAATCAATTGATATGTGAATAAAAAGTCTTAGTTTAATAAAAAGCAGGGGCTAAATACGCACATGTTTTATAACTTCATTTGGCTCCTTTTGTTCCACTATTTAGCTTGTAGAAACTGTCTACCTAAAAGTTGAAATACTCAATTTTCCCACATGTGTTCTCAGAGACTGAGCTCGTTTGACTGCTGATTCCTTGGTGTTCCAAGGTTTCCTGGAAAAAGATGAACAGGTAATTTAGTTGAAGACCAGGCATCTATTTTGGTTCTTCTTTTCAGATGCCCCATGTTGTATTCCAGCTCTGTGATGGTATCCTGTGGACTGAAAGTGAAAAGTCTATTATTAAAGCTTACAAACTTTACACTCAAACAGTATAGTTTTATAGCAAAGATCAATGATCACAAAATATAAAGGACACAGCAATATACTCTGGAGAATTATATCACTTGAAACTGTAACCGTTTAGGAAAAAAAGTGCCAGGATAGCCACAAAGTGTTGGAAAGGAGAATATATTACAGAGTCAGGCTGTCATAGCTAAGACAGCTGTCTCTGTCTCTCTTGGCTCTGAGTCTAGTCCTTCAGGGCTAGAAGGGCCACACTGCAAATTTCTTCTTTTGATGACTAAGATAATGTCTATATTGTATGTTTTTTAAATGTCCCTATTTACATGGATTTCAACTTAGGGTTTTTCTGGGTTTTTGTTTGTTTGTTTGTTTGGCAAAGCCCCACCTCTCCATTGCAGCCAATCATTCCTTTTAAAACATATTCACACACACATGCATACACAGGAATTAATGGTAAACTAAATTATGCATTTCCTTGTGAAGCTTTGAAAAACAGTTGCCAAAGTGTTCCTGAAGTCAGAGTCATACTGGAAGATTCTATGAGAGAGCCCGTTAGAATCCAGGTCGTTGTTGGGAGAATTGACAGAAACTGCTCTCAGGAAAAATAAAGACCTTGAATTTTCAGTACTATCAACCCTTCATTTTCCCCACACTTTTGATTTCCCCTTTACAAGTACCATCGATGCAGTTGAATACTTTTCAGTTAACCATTCTGGCTCACCTGTAGCGTATGGCAGCCATTCACAGAGGTAGCACAGCACTCACAGTCCCTTGTATGCCCTGCGTTTGTCCCAATGGAAGGTCCTTCCTCTGCAGCACAGGCTCTCCAGCACTGGCCTCCTTAGCAATGTCGCTCCCCAATGGAAGGTCCTTCCTCTGCAGCACACGGCTCTCCAGCGCTGGCCTCCTTAGCAATGTCGCTCCTTGTTACTTGTTTCCCTTTTCAAGAGCCTGTTCACAGCATGTGCTTTGGTCCATTGTCCATGAAAGAGAGAAACAATCTGAGTCCCGGAGATCTCATCGCAGGAGGAAAAGATCAACTCCATGGCTGTCTTTGTGGTGCCCAGTAAGGAATGGTGCCTGTAAATGTGCCTGTGCTTTTCTGGGGCAGTTTCCTGAACAGGTTCAGGTGCAATGGTGAGCAGAAGTCACTCACATTTTAAGCCTTGGTCCGAGGCATTTTGAAGGCTAGGGCCATCATTTTAGGTCAAAAGAGGTTTCACGAAATGCGTAAAAATAGGGAATGAGGAAAGTGTGGCGAGCTGGTTATCTACTCTGGAGTTCTCTTGTCAATGTCAGCAAGAGAAGCCAATGCAGTCAAAGGAGGACTCATATAACCGGCCGCCCTGACTCACACGTAGGCTCCATCGTGCCTGCTCTTCAATCGGCCAGAGAGACGTGGCCACTTGTACACCCAAGTAGTCTAGGTGACTCCCCTGATTCCTACCATACATTGAAGGCCTCCACCATTGAAGCAACTGCACTAGATTACAGCGAGTGGGAGAATCTGGAAGGATTTGTCTTAGTCAACGTAGTGTGTTTACTGTGAGCAGGGTACATGCAATTTGTCCACAATGACCACAGCTCTCAGAGGCATGGCATTGAGACAGTGAGGACTCAGCAGGAGGGAGGGCAGGAGCAGGGTTGGTATCATCTGTCCACACATTAGGTTAATGAATAAAATAATGAACGATAGTGTGGGGATGTCTTTATTCTCTGACCATGAAACCCTGCCATGTATCAGAGAGCATCATAGCCCCTGGGACTGGCACTGACTATTTCTCTGTTGACTGTGGTTCCTGTTTACAGTGGTCCCACATCCATTTTTCCTGTCAGCCTCAATAACACCATGTCTGTGTATCATTTATTTGCTGCAAGCTTCTTAAAATTATTCAAGGGATGTTACTTATTTAAGCATACTATATAAATAAAATTGTGAGAAAGAGAAAATGATGGCAGTAGCTATTTTCAGAAATGAATCTTGGTTAATATTGTATACAATTATATAAAATTCTATGCAAATTGTGTCTTCTATATTGGTATATCAAATATGTATTTAAAGTTGTTCTATATATAATTAAAAAGATTTTATCTGGTCTTTACGAGCATCTTAGCATCATTGTTTTCATGCTCAGTGTGACCCACCTTGAAATCCACCACAGAAGGCTCACCTCCAAGGAGGGCACTCTGTTTGTTTCCTCTAACAAGGTTTTCACTGCTCCTCATGGTTATAGTTAGTTCTTATGAGTTCATGATATGATAAGCTGTTTAAAACTGATGAATCAATATCCTAGTGCTCCTAGGAAGTATTTATCTTCAAATGATGGTATATTTATTCTTTAGTTTAAGAAACAGCTTTGAGATACAAGATTCACACATAATAGATGGACAATTCCTCCTAATTCCTCCCTAATACTATTTGAAAGGTTTTAGCAGAGCTAAAAATCTCTTACCCAATAGCCTCCAATCATACATTAGAAAAAAAAGAAAGAAAGTCCATACCACAAAATGGACCCAGGCTGTACTGACCCAGGCTGTACTCTAGGCACTTTGTAGATTTTAACTAATTTCATCCTTATACAAGTCTTCTTGGGAGGGCATTATTACCCATATCTCACAGATGAGAAAACTGTAGGACTTAAAGAGTTTACAAGCTTTGCCCAAGGTTAGCACAGTTGATAAGTGGCAGCCAGGTGCAACCCAGGTAGCCTAATTTCAGGGGCTGCACTTTTAAACAGATCCTGTGCTACTCTGCCTCTTTTGTGCTTTGGGTGCCTCACAGAACAATGAAAGGCCTTTTCTGTAAGACTGAATATTGCAGTATTCTAGGAAATTACAGCACCCCAAATGGCAACATAACTAGCAAGCACAGCAAAGCAGGAAGTGACCACAGACAAGTATGGCTGAGATTCTGAAGGCATAAACCAAATGTAAGAGTTGATTCAGCCCTTGGCTATGGGGTTCAATAGTTCTAAATAGCATGATTTGACTCACCTGTTTTTGAGCCTGTGCCTCTAGGTGATGTTTTGCTGCGTCTCCACCCAATATTTCATCTTGAATCGCAATCCTCATAATTCCCACATGTCAAGGGAGAGACCAGGTGGAAATAATTGAATCATGGAGGCAGTTTCCTGGCAAGTTGCTAGTGAGTGAGTTCTCGTGAGATCTGATGATTGCATAAGAGGCTCTTCCCCCTTCACTGGGCACTTCCCTTTCCTGTTCCTTGTGAAGAAGGTGTCTTGTTTCCTCTTCTGCCGTGACTGTTTCCTGAGGCCTTCCCAGCCATGTTGAACTGTAAGTCCATTAAACCTCTTTCCTTCATAAATTACTTACTTGCGGGCAGTTCTTTATAGTAGTATGAAAATGGACTGATATACAAGGTTACCTGGTGAGCTTACAACCAGTGCAAATGATTAAGTCTTGCACCCTGGAAATTTTGATTCCATAAACTCAGGCTAGACTCAGGAATCTGCATTTAAACGACAACAAAAAAATTCTCTGGGTAAATAAAATGGACTTTAGTTTGGAAACCACTTAACTCCCTAATTTAGTCTTTTTCAAATTCTGATCTTCAGAGAGCAGTATCACCTGGAGCTTGTTAGAAATTCAAATCGTTAGTCCCCTCCCTGGATTTACTGAATCAGGAACTCAGTTTTTGATAGACCCTGCAGGTGAATTGTGCCAGGTGTGTTGAGCCAGTCCTCTTCTTTGAATTTTGTTTACAGAGGACTCATCAGGACCTTGTGGGCAATCACATCACTTGAGCAGCAGGAGGCATCCAGCAATCCAAGGGAGAGAAAGCCCCAGGTTAGCCAAGGATTTGGAAATAATCCTCAGGCACTTCCCTGGGGATCTGTCTTTCTGGGTTATTTGAAACGTCCTATTGTTAAAGTTTGAGAACCATTGCCCTAACTTGAAAACAAATCCTCAGGGGTCACAGTGCATTAGCCTAGACATCAACTCTCTAAAGAATACTATCAGTGCTCAATGTTCAATGTGACTTTGTATTACAGCTCCTTCTGAAATTCTGTTAAAATCATGCTTCAATATGTTTTAACTTTGTACAAAAAGGAAACCATGTTGCATCTGACATTCTCCAGAGTAATAGTTAAGACAAAAGAAGTCTTTGATAGTGTGGAAAACCTAGTAGAGTCGTTTTTTAATCCTCCTTGAATTCAGTCATTATTAGAAGTTATACTTTTAGTTAAAAAAATAAATTTCCTTATTTATGATTCAAATGAAACAATACTTGAAGAATAAGGCACCATTACTTTTCTCCGAGCCAAGATAGTACAAAACCTTCACAGGTGCTAATTAATCTCCTTACCGTTTCTGGGAAGTAGAGGTCAAGAATACTGCCCTCGTTGGATGTGAGAGGAAATGGAGGGACATGAAAAATTGTCATCTAATTTGTATTCACTTCCCAACGATTCGATACTTGTGTTCTTTCCATTTTTAGCCGACTCTATAGTAACACAGAGTTGACTTTTAGTGGCTAATTTCTTATTTTTAGAAGCATTAATTTGTAATTAACCACTGGACACATCTTAAGTATGTTATTTTGGCTTACAGTTTATAACAGCCTGTATCTAAGATTTAAACATTATTTTGTGCCATAATAAATTAAAATAACTAAAATACCTCCCTGAAAAGAGATTCACCAATTGACAATAATCTTTAATCACTTGACACATATTTATAGAACATGCTCCAAAGCAAGTAAACCTTCTTTTGATCACCTAGCCAAAAATTCCAAATGCCAATATCTAATTTTCAGATGTATGAAGTTATTTTTCTAAATATCTCACTGTTGTTTTTCACAGTATTAATATACAGTAGTATTAACATGTGCTGCCCAGGGCAAAATGGAGATTCAGCACATGCTAATAAATGTACCTGTCACTCCCTGTCCCCAGAAAGATACACAAATAGCCAGACAGATCATAAATGATAGACAGGCATATTGATGATACAGATAAGTAATAGATGTTAGGTAGATAGACACATAGATGATAGATAATAGGTAGACAGATGATAGAGATAGAGGTATATAGATTATAGGCAAGCTTAACATTACTCAATGTTTATTGGGCATACAAAATACTCACAGAAGTATTCTTCTCTGTGTGTGTGTGTGTGTGTGTGTATGTGTGTGTGTGTGTAAATATTTTAGGTCAATTGCTAATTAGATATGTATTTTGGGACCGCAATGTTAAGTCAGCTGACATTGAGTTCGTTGAATTATTTTGGGGGTGTTTAAATCACTGTACCAGTAGGCGGAGATTCTCTGTACTCGTCCAACAGTGTCCTAGGATTATGAAGAGTCCGCAGGGAGCCTTTCACATGTTTCACTGATTCTGGCTCTTCATCAACAGTGCTGTCACCAAGGGCCCTCTTTCCATTAATTCATGCAACACACGCTTGTTCAACACCCACCATTGACTGGCCACTGTGCTAAATGCTGAGCATTAAAAGATCAAGAAAGATAATGTTCCAGTTGGTGAGAGCACAGACCAAATCCATAGACTGCATTTCCTTGTCACAGTTCATCTGTCACTCCTGACTTTATCCATGTTATTGATGCAGTTTGGAAGTGAGGAGTCTGGACCCACGAGCCAGACTCCTTCTGCACTTATGGGTCCTGAGACCCTGGGCTCTTACGTAATCTCTCGGTATGTAAAATGAGGATAATATGACTATTTCACTCAACAGACTGTTTTAACCTATTTCCCATTTAGGAAAAAAAAAGTGCAGCTCACTGCCAGCGCTCATTTCTTAAGGCAAATGGGAAAGGAGTTAAGGGTTCTCTGAGTTAATGCATGCCGAGTTCTTAAAGAATATAGGAAGGTTTCATGAATGTAGCTCTTGTTATTACTTTGTGAAGATGTCCATGGCACAGGTGACACTGACTTGCAGACATGACTGGCTGTGCTGAGCACCTGCTCTACAGAAGGCTCTGGATGGACACCTGGCCTGCTTGCTATCCATGTCCTTTTAGAGCATCACGCTGCCTTTGTTTTTCTACAACTGAGACCCTGGACATTTTCTCTTCTATCTAGGATGAAAGTTATTTTTAGTTTGTTTTGGAGAAGTGGGAACACACTCACACTGATTTAGTAAGATCATCTTGGGCAGCACTGGGGCAGTGGCTTTTCCCCGCCAAGGAGACAAAAGGTTATGTACACCCTAATTCCTGTATTATCTGCACTTCTCCCAAAAGGCAGAGAGGCCTGCCTTAAATTCTAAGGAGTCTTTAAGTGATTTAAGAAATATGCTCTCTGGGCTGTACTGGAATACAAGAGCTCAATTTTGCAGACTTAGTGCAGCAGTTCTAATTTATGCAGTTGGAAAGAGAATGCCATTGCTCTCTGCAAAGCTGTGAGATCCGTGCAGTCCAGCATCTACTTTCATGCATCGCAGGAAGCTCTATTTCCATTCCTGACAAGCCCATCTCTGGCTCAGACTGTGAGGAAAGAGAAGCAGTTCCTGAATGAGGCCCTGACAGGGAGACAGCTACAACAGGTGGCCAGGCGGGATGGGAAGTAGCTCTTGTTGATGTCTTCAAATTCAGTGCATATGAATTTCAAAATGTAAACATTTTAAGGCAATTTGGGAGAAGGGAATTAAGTTTTATTTTGAAAGTAAGCAAGGAGCAAAGGGTTCTCGGCAAATCTATCCCCCTTCCTCACCCTTATCCTGGTGAGGACTCCTGCCCGCTGCTGCCTTCCTTGCGAGCAAGGTGTCGATCCACAGCTATTTCATGTGCTCTGCACTCACAGCCAGAGACTGTGGAAATGGAACTGTCAGCCCTGAAAATAGAGATGCTTTGGTAGAAGTTAAATAACAAAGCCGTCGAAAGTGCACTGCTCTCCATAGGTCCCTGGCTGTAATATTATTCATACCATCTTCCTTTTGCACCAGGCTGCAAACTCATTTTTAAAAACAATTGTCACTATATGTAGAGCTGCTGGAGCTAAACCTGCAGGCAAGAGCTGGGATTGAGGCAACTTTACAAAGCTACTGCTTTCTGATTGCTCTCTGTTTAAAAGTCCATGAAAATGAAAGACTTATAGCCTTCCCCCTTTCCAAGCAAAGCGCTTGAGTGGCTCATTATTTTCGATGGTTGGGGTCCATGGAGGATTTTATTCTGCTCTAGCAGGTAGATTTCCTTTATTCTTAGCTCATTCCGTCCCACTTGATGTGGGATGGGTGGATGGAGATTTTCTGCAGCATTCCTGGTAGGAGGCTGTCTAGCAACTGCTTCAGACTCTCTGGCCCAGCATTTGCTGAGGTTCTATTATGCCTGCATCATGGTCCTGTGTTCTTTTCAAATGTCATCTTGTTTTGTGATCCCCCAGATGTAGATGGCCTGGTGTGTTCACTTAGCCAAGCTGGAACTGAGGTTTTGAGCCTAAAGAACTTGCTCAAGGTCATAGAACTGGTGAAACAAATCTCAGTGTGCCCTAAGAGCCTTGGGACACCGTGTGCACTAAAGAAAATGTCATTTTCTTTTTGTCCAAAAAACAGTCATTATAAGACACTGTTTCCCTCAGTCAGCCTTGTATTGCCCTGGCTTTTTGATTTTTATTCTTTCCCATTTTCCTTGGTTTTCGTCTTTTTCACTGTACACTCTAAATCAATGGTCTACAACTTTTATGACATTAAAGACCTTTTATCTTATCCTTCACTCCAAGAACTTTCTGTTGAGGAACATTTCCTGTTCTAGCAGATGGATTAATGAGTTATTCATCTCTCCATTTTAAAGGTTTAATAATGTATAATGATACATGTGTCTAGCCACATAGTTGAAATAATTCTGGTAAAAAAAAAAAAAACTGGCATATCCTATGGGATTCAAGTTTCAATACTTCTAAGAGTTTTTGAAATATTGCTAATAAAAAAACTGACATTACTAAGTCTGAGATTTCTAAGGGGTTCCAAAGCATTGCCATACAAATTTTTTCCTATATTTCATTTGCTGTCATTGGCTTCCTTTGTGACGGAGAATAAAATCATTGTCACTGGGGCCAGTCTTGCCTGCCCCTTCTCCCTTGTATTCTCTGACAGCCTCTCCTTTTTCCTAGTCCAGATTTGTCATGATGCCTGCTGCTTCCTTCTTACCATTTATCACGTCTCCTCTCCCGCCATTCTCCTCCTCTGTGTGCACACTGCCCTCCAGCAAGATCAGCTGGTGCACCAGAATAATGTGAAATTGAAGATTAATTATTGAAAGGAGACTTACTACAGGCTGTTCTGGGAGCATGTGATTTGTGTTAACCACAGCACTTTTACTGCTCCTTTCCACTGTTGTAAATCTCCTTTCCCATAGGCCGCCCACCTAGAAAAGAGCAATGGAAGGCCCTATTCCTTTATCAATACCTCTTAGAAGCCCCGTCACATCCTGGGTGGCAGAATGAATGACTGTCCCAGCACGCTTCTCTGCTGGATGATTGTAACATTTTTCACATCCTATCACCCATGAGGACAGAAATTGTGTTTTGTTTATCTCTTTGTTAGCAGAATCTGTTACAACATTGTTTGTTCAGTAAGAGTCACTGAGTTGAATCCTTACTAAGGTATTACTCTTGTCATGCATATTTTAATTTAAATGGGCAACTCTAAAAGGGAGAAGGACAGGAAGGGCAGAAGAGAGAGAGGGCCGTAGAGGGACAGAGAAAGATAATTTAACTTAAGAACACGATGATTTTAATGGTTTAATGATTAAATTTATATTGGGGAATAGTTTAGGAAGGACACACTGTGTGTGCTATATTTGCATAGGACCCAAATTATATTTTTAAAAGCATAAGTGGGTGAAAGGTTATGAATTCTTAGCAATAAAAGAGGAAGTCTCTCCTATCATATAGAAGGATAAAATAACATCGGCCTGTCTCAGAAATCTGAGGCCACTGCAACATCAGTGAGATGTGTTTAGGATCACTAACAGATTAATGCATTACAGAATTTACGCTTTAAGAAATTCAGTACAAACTGTTTTCAAAACAATTCAAATATTAGCTCCATTTCCATATAATCTTGGGAAAGTCAGGTAATTCTATTTCAATCTCACAATTTGCAAATTAGAATGATGCCACATAGGCAAAGTGTTATGGATTCTTAAAACATCATCCTTTTAAAATGCACCATTATAACATTAAAGGTGTTTATTTACAGAATCTTTTTTTAATTTCTTAAGTTGAGCAATAACTGTTGAGCGCTTCTTGGCATGGCCAGGAATCCAAAAATATAGCAGGCATGAATCCTGCACTTGGGAAAATTATATGCTAAGAAAAAGCATGTAGATAAATAATGGTAATCAAGACAGGATGTTTAACATTTTAATTAGACAAGTTCAGAAGAAGTGATGGGAAGGAGAAGGGAGAGAGAATTTCCCTGGAATTGGAAGTCCTTCTGAGTTGCTTTTGAGTGGGTGATGGAGGATGAATATGTTTAAACTGTGAAGTCGGCAGAAGATATTCCAATGGGGTAAATAAAAAGCCAACGTATGGAGATGGCAGTACATGGAAGTCGTGCTTAACAGAACATGAAACGTGGAGCGTGGGAATGTGTGGCACAGGTGATTGTGGGCTGGGGCATGAGAAGCAGGGGTAATTTTGCAATGGGGAGCGATAAGTTTGAAGTTCTACCATGAAGATTTATGTGAAAACAAGAACAGAAAGACCACTTGTTAGGAATTGCAAAAGTCTGGTGAGGCATTAGTATGTCCTAGAGCAATGAAAGACGCTGTAAAAAGACGAGTGGAAATGGGTGGATTACTGAATAAATGACATCACTGAATTCTGATAAAATTAGTGATCATAAAAATGAGCAGGAAATGCTGGACATACACAAAACTTCCATTAAAGTTTTCTTTTTAAAAACTTATTTCTCATATGTGATGGAAGAATTGACTGGCAAAAAAGCCAGTCTGAGTTCATAGGGCAGTAGATCCATTCAGGAGAATTGGGAGTATTCAGTGAAAATGGTGATTTATTATAAGAACTAAGCAAAGGCATAGCTTTTATTGAAAACCTTTGGGAACAGGCATCAGGATTATGCACGAATTTTGGTTGCAAGCAGGGCTATAGCATTTGGATTTTTATTAGATTCTTCATTAAACTGTATTTCCAAGTGTATTTCACATTTTAAATACCTTTGCATTTCCTGGTTTATTTTCCTCCTTTAGAAAGTTTATTGCCAGCAGAATTTATTTTTTAATTGGCAAATAGAAGGCGGTAGACAAGCAGAATCTCTGTAGGTGCAGAACTGGGTGAATTTCCATCCCTTTGAAAGGCTTCTGGAGCCCACACAGATTAAGGAATTGGGCAAGATCCATGAAAGACAAAATAATATCTTTGAGTAAGAATGTGGTTTGTCTGGAAGGATCATTTATAATGTGCTTAAGTCAGGCTGAGGCTTAACTCCATTTATTTCTTTTATGTTGGATGTGGAGAACTGCAGGGACAAATCCATTGCCAGGAACTGGAAGAAATCCGATGTTTGCCTTTGTACCATTGACAGTTTTTCATACTAGTTAATTTTTGGCGTTAGGAATAGTCTACCCTGCCTCTTCAAAAGTCATCTGGTGTCAACAGTTCCGCAGGGATATGATTTATCCTAGATTTGCGGGGTAGCTGATTCCACAACCTTCTTTGCTAAATCATTTTGACGTTTAACAACCTTCCCTGCCAGGAAGTTCTTTCTTATATCAGAGGGGTCGGCAGCCTCTGGCAGGCATTCTCAATCTTTTGATTAAGAGGAGATTATTTTCATTTCCCAAAGCTTTAAGATAACTAGTGAGGGCAAAAGACGGTTGCAAAACATGCTAGATACGAAGGGGTATTCACTTTTCCCTGGTGGAAATCAGAAGAAACCTCTGGAGAAGTTCATCAACATCGATCTATTTGCAAGATAAGAGTGTACCCGCAGAATTGCCCATGTGGGCGAGGGACTGGCACTCACTGTGGCTCGTGAGGGGGTGAGTATTGGGTTAGAATGAAAAACCAGAGAGAGGATGATAAAGAGAAAAACATGACCCAAACCAGCGTCTCAACATTCACTTCCATTGGCTACTTTCATTCTTTTTTCTCTACTCTTGCTTTTGGTGTCAATATCCCAGCGCGTCTGCTTTTAATATAAGGTGTCTGGCCATGCATGAGTCCTTTCTGACAGTCATTAGGATCTTATGGTTTTCAGGATGTCTCCATGAAGCATTCACCCTTATTTCCAAATCACCTTGTTTTCTACTTTTCTTTTCTGCCTACTTAACTACAGCAAAGCAAGTGAGACTGGAAATCCACCCATATTCCACTCAGAATGCTCAGGGCCTTCGCTCATGGGCCGCAATCAATGCCCTTCCTGCATATTCACATCACTTTCTCTCATTATTTTTCAGCTGTGGAAACTGGTAGGATGTAAATAGCTTCCAAATTAGTTATTTGAAAATCACTTGTTTCTCAGCTGTGGTGAGATGAATGTATGTGGCTATGAAGCCATCATCAGACCTTTCACTACACTCAGCTCGTAGAGGCTGGAATGATGCATATTCCCAGGGTTACCCATGGAAGAAACAGATAATGGCTGCTCCCTTATCATAAGCTGGTGAAACTTTCGACTGTTTTATCTCTGTCTTCATTTAATAAGCCCAGAAAAGACTATCGATACCCAAATAGCGTGTTCTGGTTTCAGCCAGTCACTAAATTGTTGATTCACTTTGCTCTTTTTATTCCCAAGAATCGTATTTAGATTTAGTTTTTTTATTGTTAGTATTCTCCAGAGATACAGAATAAATACAAGGTTTGATCTCTGTCCTCAAATAACTTTTGAGAAAAACAGATACTACACAAGCAATAGAACTGGAATGCAATATGTGAGAATAAATAAGTAATACCACATGGGAAGTAAAGCGTTTGCTCTGAGAGGTAAGCCCCGTGAGACACGTCCAGTTGTGGAGTACTTTGTGGAAAAGGTTTAATTAGGGTTCCTAAATTAGAATTGGTTAAAAAGAAAAAAAAAAAAGAAGACAGGGCCTGAGACACCCCAGCTATGAAGTGCACTGAATGAAACCAGTTGAGTAGGAAGAAGCCTCGATCTGGCTTTGCCCACGATAGTGCAAATGAACCTTGATCAAAATTCCATAATATCACAGAGCTGAGATGCTTCACTCAGCTTGTGCTCTTCATCTTTTCTTGGCTTTCCTGTGGCCCAAGCTTGCTGTTGGCAACAGGCAAATGTCCTTATAAATATTTCTTCAGAGATTTCATTTGATTCTGAGTTAATTTTCACAAAGGCCAGCAGGAACCAGGTGGTTGGTAATTGAAGGCCAAAATAAGTCTGGAAAATCTTCATAAATTAAAGCAGTGACTGCCCTTTTGATAGCATGCTTCAAAGAACATAGCTAAGTACCCTGGGTTGCAGAAACTTGGATGCTGATTCTGTAAGCTCATATGGAAACCTCTATTGTTTCATTTTTGAGTTGCTGTTTTTGAATCAGTCACATGAACTTTTGAAAATTTATCTAGTTTCTTATAGTACTCTGAATTTAAATATTTGCCATCACAAATACATACATTTATTGAAACTCATATTCTAGTAAAATATTTAACTTGTTGCCTATAAATATTTTTTAAATCAAAGACATTTCTTCAAGGCACAATGGGGTCTCTAGGATTAATTTTTGACAATCTAATTTTCTTTATATTCTTCAATGGAGTGGGAAAATATACCTGGATTCCTAGAGACATTTTAAACATGCATCATAATCTTTATTCTTGTTTACATCTATTATATTTACTTTCTGACTTTAGTTTCATAGTTAGAGGCTTCAGAATTGTAGATTAGACAAAGTTCCTATATTTTTTCTTTAATGATAAAATTTCCTTTCTTATATGTACACATTTTATCCCTTTGGAATTCAGGATGTATGGTTTGAAGTCCTCAACCACCTCCTGAACACATTTTTATTTCTTCAATGAATTGAAACACAAACTTTTTCAGATAGTGAGTTCTTAAACACATTTATATCCTTTATGAACTTTCTTTTTGTTCATTGATTCACATATTCCTATAGAAGCACAAAACTGCCATATTTTTACTAGATTTCCGGTAAGATTTTATAATTTTTCATGAGTATAATATAGGTTCTAAGTAATTGCCTTTTATGTTGAAAATTATCTCAGCTAATTTTAAAGTTTCATTCCCTGAAAATTTTAAAACAACTTGTTAATCAAATTGCTAATTATTGAGGAAAACTGGATACCACTCCAATTATCCAGATTATGTATTGTCTCAAATTTTATAAATTTTTCACATAGATCTGTATACTTTAGACTTTTAGTTATGTGTATTTGTTTTCTGTTAGAATATCATCTTCATTTTGTCTTTTGAAGCTATTTAGTGTCATTGCATTGTAAAACTTGATTTTATTATTTAATTGGATCTGGAAAATTTGCTATAAACCCTTTTAATCTAATGATGAGGAATGTGTATTTTTATACAGATGACCCATATTTAAATTCGGTCTGTCACTTACTACTAAGGTAACTTGAGACATTTTAAACCCATCTACCATTTTCTTCCCTGTCAATTGAGGTGTCAGTCTTTCTCCAATTGGGCTATAGTGAGGATTAACTGATTTAACACCTATTAAAATGCATTACACGAACATTTTCTTTATAGTAAAGCGGCAACAGTCGTAATAGTGGTCCTGGAATTAGTCACAATTTTAAAACATAAGAAATATACTTCTTAGGCTTCACGGATGCATTAATCCCTAGGGATGTTGCAACAAAGTACTGTAAACTGAGTGGCAAACAGAAATTTATTGTCCTGATTCTGGATGGTAGAAGCCTGAGATCAAGGTGTCAGCAGGGCCACACTCCCTCTGAGACCTGCACTGGAAGCTATCTTTGCCCCTTCCTGGCTGGATACGGCATGTTTAAACTTTTAATAGGTTTTAGTAACTCAAAACAGCCAGAAAATTAATTGGTAGTAGCAACTTAGAATTCTCTACATGTATTACTAAACAATATATCTGTTCTTTTTAATACTATTATTAATGGCATATAAGGATGCATACTTCAATAGTATAGCATCAGTAACCCACAGTTAATTCATTGGTTGAAAGTGAATTTAAGAAATCTCTTAACAATGATCAATATACAACTGTTTGATAAAAATCAACCTTACAATTCTTGGATAAGATATTTTTGGCTATCAATTTGCATGTCAAAAAGGGTAGAACCTTTTGATATCGTGGCCGAAATTCATTACAACCTTAAATTGATATAAATATAATACCCAGAATATTATCTAATTCTTAGTGCATCATTTAATGAGGACACATGGAAAAGAGCTGAAGCTCAAAGAAAATTGACCAAGAAAGTAAATTCAGTAAGTAGGCTAAAAGAAACAGTACATTTTTAGTACAGTACTTTGAATTCTGAGGTCCATGTATTTCTTTTGGGTGCCATTCCTGGTATCCAGACCCAGAGAAGGCAGCCATCAGGGATGTGGGAGTGCTAATGCAGTGAATCTGAAGTCCAACAGTTTTCAGGGACAACGATATAAGCCCTTGAAAGCACAATTGTCCTTATAATCAATATACCTCCTTCAACTCATTGTAACTTTCCTGATGATTTTCTCTCAACCTAACACTGGTTAGAATAGTTGAACCGATTGCCATGGCTTCAAATTAGATGATGCATGTTAACTCCTAAAGACATTTTTACAATCTTCTTTTTTTATTTAGTAAACAGTTAGCAAAATGATTATACCCACCTAACACTGATGGCTGACATTGTTTCAGCTCCCCAACAGATGGTGCTGTTGAAACTAAGTGTACAATTTGCTATACCTCTGTCATTGTTTTTGAAAAAGGTTTCTAGAGTAGAGTTTTCCATATCTTCTAAAGATTTCTTGTTTAAAAATGGGTATTGATAGTTTTTGCTCTTTAATTAAAAACAGTTTCTCTCCAACCTCTAATTTTAATGAAAGTGCAAAATTCTTAATTCAGGATGGAGTATAGTTTTAGTGATTTTGACGCACTGGCCAGCTTTCAAACTAATCAAAATCTTCATGAATATTAAATATTGAAAATTCAATGGTTTCCAAAAATTCAACATTGTACACTAAACCCTGATAAAGTTAATATTGTTGTAACCTCAGACATCTATTTGGATTATACATTAGTTGACAGATTGGATAGTTTTTTGCAAGCTCAGAATTAAGGAACTGTAATTTAGTCAGGGAAATTTGAAATCTGATTAAAAGTGTGTTTTCTATTATCCTCTCCATATCTATAGTTTATAGCTTACTCATTTTTCAGTTTACCTTTTTTTCCGCCAAATTCCTCACTACAATGTCACTTGGGTTCTTATCCAACTGTATCTTAATACATCTTCTATTCTTTCATTCATTATCTTTTCAATGTGCTTTTGTTGTGCCCTTATCTTATTCCAAAGTTGGACCAGACCTTGAATATATCCAAAAGAGTAAAATAAAGCAAAAAATAGAGCCTCAGTCTTCAAAGATTTTACAATCCAGTGGAGTGATAAACGCACTAAAAACATAGAGTAAAATTTCACAAGTATTGTATACTCTCAAATTCCTAACTGTATCTAGCAGATATTAATATATTACTTATTCAATAAATAAATGTTGAGTGAATGGATAATCCTACTTATTTCCCTATGGTCTGACTGTGTGTCCCCACCCAAATCTCATGTTAAATTGTAATATGATTGTAATCCCCATGTGTTGGGGGAGGGACCTCATGGGAGGGGATTAGATCATGGTTGGGGTGCCCCCATGCTGTTCTCATGATACTGGATGAGTTCTCATGAGATGTGATAGTTTTATAAAGGTCTTTCCCCCTTTGCTGGGCACTCATTCTCTCTCCTGCTGCCCTGTGAAGAGGTGCCTTCTGCCCTGATTGTAAGTTCCCTGAGGCTTCTCCAGCCATGCAGAACTATGAGTCAATTAAACCTCTTTTCCTTATGAATTACTCGGTCTCTGGCAGTTCTTTATAGCAGCATGAGAATGGACTAATACACCATAGAAAATTTTGCTATTTAAATATATAAAATGTGTCGAATGAAAAACACATCCTCAGCATTTTGATAATAGAGATGAAAGTATTATAGGCTGTTATGAGACAGTTGAGCTAAAATATTGTAAAAATGGCCACAGAATGTCACTGTTACTATGTGAACCTGTGTAGAACTTTTATCAGGCTTAAAACGATTTCCTAAGAGCAATTTATTCAGATGAGAGTTTGGATTTTCTGTTTCTTCTTTGGTATGCATGAGTGTGCTCATTTATTGTTTTGCTCAGAGACCACACTGTGTTCCAAGTGTTCTTTGTATTAATAAACACTAAACTGATGATTCTCCTATTATTTTTGTAACTTGATTAGACAACACTTAATATTAACTATTCTTGACTCACATTAATACATAGAATTTGCAAATTAGTCAACTATGATTTGCAAATTGAAGTTAATTAGAAAGTCCTAATACAGCACCTCCTAAAAAGGCCAAAACACTTTGCATAGAAATAGCCAATTTAGAAGTCACAATTTTCCAATTGCCTTTTGGCAAACGATTATTTCTTTGAGATGTCCTCAGGATTGGGGTGAAGAGGCAAATATTCACAACATTAGTGAGGACTTAGAAACTGAGTATAAGTCCTTTTCCTAAGCATTTGGAACTGAGCTACCATTCTATTAAGAAGTTCATATTTTACTGAGAATGATGATTTCCAATTTCATCCATGTCCCTACAACAAAAAACCAAACACCGCATATTCTCACTCATAGGTGGGAATTGAACAATGAGAACACATGGACACAGGAAGGGGAACATCACACTCTGGGGACTGTTGTGGGGTGGGGGGAGGGGGGAGGGATAGCATTGGGAGATATACCTAATGCTAGATGACGAGTTGGTGGGTGCAGCGCACCAGCATGGCACATGTATACATATGTAACTTACCTGCACATTGCGCACATGTACCATAAAACCTAAAGTATAATAATAATAATAATAATAATAAAAGAAAAAAAAAAAAAAGAAGTTCATATTTGTCTGGTGGAAAAATTTAATAACTTAAGAAACTACAATAGCTCATCACTGAAAGGAAAGATGATTTAGAAGAGAGTTTAAGAAATAATAAGACCATAATAATCTCTTGAGATCTTAATGTTATTGGTAGTCTTTATTCTTCCTTTTCATGGAATTTGAGTACTAAAAAAAAGCAAAAGTAATTTATGACAATAATAATGCTTATAACTGACTCAAATTTAAAATATAGGATACATGATTATAAAAGATGACTAAAATAACTTCAGTGAAATTAATTAGAAATCAGAAAATACTATAATACAAATTACCACGTTAATTTTTTTTAAAATGATACAACTCTCTTGGTATGTGCTAAAAAGAATGATACAATTCACCCACTGATTCTCAGAAATTAAGAGTTCCCCAGAAGTTAAAAATAAATTTATCAGAAATTAACTCTGAGAAATTCTCAAAAATTAAAAATAAAAGCCTATTTAATATTCTGTAGGCCGGGTTGGTGGCTCACACCTGTAATTCCAGCACTTTGGGAGGCTGAGGTGGGTGGATGATGAGGTCAGGAGTTTGAGACCAGCCTGGCCAACACGGTAAAACCCCATCTCTATTAAAGATACAAAAAATTAGCCAAGTATGGTGGCACGTGCCTGTAATCCCAGCTACTCAGGAGGTTGAGGCAGGATAAATAATCCCCTGAACCTGGGAGGTGGAGGTTGCAGT
Organism: Pongo pygmaeus; assembly: GCF_028885625.2. Classification (NCBI taxonomy): domain Eukaryota; kingdom Metazoa; phylum Chordata; class Mammalia; order Primates; family Hominidae; genus Pongo; species Pongo pygmaeus. The sequence goes on from NC_072380.2 coordinate 5,688,006, forward strand.
GAGCCAAGATCGTGCCATTGCACTCTAGCCTGGGCGATAGGGTGAGACTCCATCTCGAAAGAAAAAAAAATTATGTAGACCACCAAACTATCCAACAGCAAAGAGCATATGTGATATAGAACTTTTATGCTCAGTATTGTCATGAAATTTTCAATAACAAGTCACAGATATGCCTAAGAGTAAAGACAAGAAGAGAATATTCAATGTAGAACAGTAAGTTCTAGGCAGAGCAATAAGGCACACAAATGTTTTTAAAAGCAAAGAAAAGAATTTAGGTATATATTTCATAATTTGCACAGCATATAATTATCTGGTTTGGAAATTTCATATAATTAGCAGAATATTAAGAAATAAGCTATCACAAAACTAAGAATAATTTGGCAAAATTTATAGATGTGTGATTAATTTACAAAAAGACCTAGCACTAACATCCTAAAAAATGCATTAGAAAGTAAATAACCAAAAGCCACAAAAATAGCTAGAAGTTGACTTCATGGAGCATCCACTAGAAATTTATGGGGAAAATTAAAATTCTGTTAAAAATGTGATAAAGAAGGGCAATTGCATTCATAATAATTTTTCAATTAAATTGCCATGAAAATTTCTGCAGTGTGTTTTTCTAGGGGAGTTGAAAAATAATCTTCATATCCATATGATCCTACAATTTATATTTTTCTACAATCTGCATCTTAAAATACATAAGAATATTTGAAAAACAAGGCCAAGGGAGCTAAAATTCCTCTACCAAATATTGATATATAAAATGCTGTGAGAAAACCACAGTGTATAGTAAATTACAGAAACAGACAAGTTAATGGAATGAAATGAAAGCTCTAAGAAAGAGACTGGATGTAGGAGGACATGGTCTATGAATTGAATGGCAGCCCAAACCATTGAAGAAATGACAAGTGCCATGGTAGGTCCTAGTGGGAAACTAGCTCACCAAAGCACATTTTAATCTTGAATCTCTACATCATACCTGCTCAGAATAAATCTCAACAAACTGGTGACTAAAACATTAAATATAAAACTGAAACTAAGAGGAGAAAAATTTAAAAATATGTCTTTATAACCATTTGGTAAAGGCAAATTTCTTAGCCTTAAAAATCTTAAAACATAGGTGAATACATCATTGGAGTTAAATACAGCAAAATTAGGCATTTTTGTTCAACAATAGGCTTTGTGTACAAAGGTAAGATGGCAGTAATTGATTGGGAGAAGAGATTTACAGTAATGGATATCAACAATAAATTAATATCTAGAATCTATAAGGAGCACTGTCAATCAAAAGAAGTTGCCAGAAAACTCCATAGAAAGTTGTGATGTCTAGGATGTCATTGGAGAGATATTCAACTGCAAATAACTAAAAGAAAAATGAGACACCCACAAGATTTAAAAAAAAAATGCCAGAAAATAACAAGCAGTGGTGTGGGTTTTGAGGAAGAGAAGTTTCCTGTATTGCTAATTGTTATTGAATTAAGATGAGAGGATTAGAGTGAGCCCTGGTCCAATATGACTGGTGTCTATAAAAAGCGAAAATCTGGAAACATATAATGCATAGAGGGAAGATGATGTGAAGACACAGGGAGAAGTTGGACATGTGACTGGACGGACGCATCTACAAGCCAAAAAATGCCAAGGGTTGCTGGCTAACACTAGAGGCTATCATGAGCCACAGGAAGATTCCCTCCCAAAGCCAGAGGGACCCTGGCCCGGCCAACACCTTCATCTTGTATGTCTAGTATTCAGGACTATGGGGCAACAAGTTTCTGTTATTTAATCCACTCAGTTTTTCATATTTTGTTACGGCAGCCCGAGGAAAATGATATGTATTTTTATTTAAACATGCGTGAATATTTCAGAGAGTAGTCTACAGTGTGTCATTATGTGTGTACCTTAACAATGCAGAAATTCTGCCTATGAGGACAACACCAGAACATTTCTCTCTTTTAAAAAAAAAAATTAAGTTCTGGGGTATGTGGGCAGGATGTGCAGGTTTGTAACATAGGTAAACGCGTGCCATGGTGGTTAGCTGCACCTATCAACCCATCGCCTAGATATTAATCCCAACATGCAGTAGCTATTTTTCCTATTGTTCTCCCTTCTTCCACCCCCCAGCAAGCCCCAGTGTGTGTTGTTCCCCTCCCTGTGTCTATGTGTTATCATTGTTCAGCTCCCACTTATAAGTGAGAACATGCGGTGTTTGGTTGTCTGTTCCTGTGGCTAATGGCTTCCAGGTTCATCCATATCCCTGCAAAGGACATGATCTTATTCCTTTTATGACTGCATAGTATTCCAACAGAAATTTTGTGTAGTTTTGTTAAACAACCTAGACATAATTTCCTTCAGAATCAGAAAGTTGATAAGTAGAACAATGCAGTCAGTCACCATTTTAAATCAGTCATTACACTGAGTGACGTTCTCCCCTAAAGCCTCAGATTATAGTCAATGAAGCCTGGTTTAACTAGGCCACCTCCTAACACAGGAAGTATTCGTTTCTCTGAATCAACATTTAGAAATTATATAGCAATATTTCTGGAATGCACCCAAAAGCTTATTTTGGAAGAGAAAAAAAATCTCAATCTACTTGACATTCTGTCCCAGCTTTTCCCAGGCTAAGCTCATCTCAAAAGGATCTCCAGAATCCTTACATATTAAATATGCAAACTCCTTTGCAGATTTTAGTTTAATCTGCATTTACCATATAAGAAAACAGAGAGGTCTCTTGTTAATGTGAACCAGCTTGTTGGAGAAGAGAAAACTGTGCTGCTTTCTCTGTTAATAAAGCTTGTGATTTTGCTGTGGTATCATTTTTCACCTAAACTAGTAAGAATCTTATGGATAGTAGCCTTGAAGGTTTGGTAAGTTTAGGTATTTTTATTAAGCTTTTACCAAATATATCTAAGACTCTTACCCGATACATTAAGTAACCATCTAATTTATCACTCAAACCAGAGCGCTGTTGAGAGTAAAAGTAGATGGTTAACTGAATCCAACACGAAAACAATAGAGAAAAAACTAGAACTTTGCCCAACTAGGGCACATTTGCCTTCCACTTTTAACTGAATATTGGCTATACAGATAAAATAATCAATTCATAATGCTAAAGGCCAGGTAGGAGGGCAAGAAAGAAAAAAGAGGGGTTTTAATCTTCAAACAGGTTTTTCATCTTTTATTTTTTGTAAGTAATTAAATTTTTAGCTCATGACAGACATCAGACATTAAGAAGGATTTAGGGGTTTACAGTAAGTATTCTGAAGACATTTCTTTAATAGCTGTGTCAGTGTGAGCACAGCCTGCATGGAATAAATGTTTTGATTATGGAAGGAACAGTTCAACGTGCTGTGTCGCTGCTGGGCAGAACTGAGTCCTATCCTTGCTCACCAATATATTTAGAAAATTTTCTACTAAAACCGAACCCTTCCACTAGGTATCCACTTATGTACTGAATATCAAATTATTGCAGTTTTAAAGGTTTTTTTATGACAAAGATTATAATTAATGTTCAAAATTACTCTGAAATGTGCCTAACTCTAAATTTTTGAAGGGCCTTGTGGCTAACATCGATTTTATTTTTTAATGTTTCCACTGCCCTTACCAGTCTCTACCTTTTGTGAACCATGATTCCATCCACAAAAGGAAGGAAGAGAAACTCATCTCCCACATCCAAATTCATCCTCCTGATTACTTTGTAAATACGTGATGGTTGTTATTTGACCCAAAATGGTACCAGAATTTCTATAAATTTGATTATATTCATTGGATTTTGTACTTTATTACTATGGAGAGTTGGGAAAATGTTGATAACGGATTATCATTATTAACCAATTAGTTGTGAGCATCAGTGGTAGGTATGAGGTGGTCACATACTTGAGATCAGAGAGACCTTTGTGCTGATTGAACCTCCGTGGAGATAAGACGTGAAGCGCCTTTGGTGGTATCTGTGCTGCGTACATGCACAGGTTTTCTTGGATAGTAAATTATCCTTAAGTTACCATGCCTGCCTTCTCTCCTGGAATGGAGAGATATGAGGTCTTGTGTTTAGCAAAATTGTGGGGCCCGCAGAAAATTAGAATAGATATCCTTAGAAGTTTGAGTGGGTAACACTCTCTCACACACGCAAAATGGAGATGATTGGATATTCTGCTTTGAGTCTTCAGTATGAAAAATGAGTCCTTCTCTAAATGTATGGAGAGAAAGGGGCGAGTTTCTTTTTCTGTGTCTGTGTGAGTCAGATATTTGTGTGTCTGCATCATTTCTGGCAGCTCTTGTGATAGTTGTGTGCTATCATTTTGGCATAAATTATTCTAAAATCTTTTGGCTGCTCATACTTTCAAACAGCCAGTGTACCTACCGCTAGGACCCAGATGCCCTAAGCAGGTCCAGGATATGGGGAGATGGCTCAATAAGCCTGTAAAGGATGTAGACTGGGCAGAAAGCAAAATCTCTTTCATTTGGAAGCCATTTAGAGCAATAGCATTAACCAGTGTCAGATACAGTCTCCACACTTGCCTTTAAGGGTCTTCATATTATAATGCAAGAGAATAATATCCACAATGAGAACAAAGCGTCCATTTTTTAATAATTTGGACAACAGATAAGGGGCTAGTACTATTGCATTTAAAGAGATTTCCATCCAAGTGGGAAATAATTTGACCTTTAAATTGTGAATCTTCAATTATGTAAGAGGCATATTCACCCACAAAATCTAGCCCTAATCCATCTTCCCTGGAGGAATCTTATGTAATTCAAATAATAGGTACCAGAACATAATTTTAATATGCTAAAGAAGATCTTTAAAGTAATTCTAGTGGGTCCTTTGAATGATGCAAAAATAGTCTTTAATTTTTTTCTATAAGATTTATTTTTAATCATTTAAAATATAATTTTATATGAATAAATATGAACCAGATACAGGTAAGCAAAACTATGGAAATAAAATCAATATTAATTTCAACAACTAATAATGACAACTTAATACCTATGAGGTATATCATTTCAGACTTACATCAGAAAGCACACATATTCATATTTTTAAGGAAATTTCTGTACTGAAGGGACTTTACAGGAATTACTGTACTTAACTTTTTTGGTAACCAGACTTTCTTACTCATCATTTTCATCGTTAACTTGTGTAGAGGTTTTTTTAAAAATTGTTCTATCCTTATACTTTAAGAAAATGGATTGTTTTACAAGTTGTACACGTCTTTGCACATAAGTGGCAGTCACATTTGAAGTTTTTATGGAGCTTCAGGAAGTTTTAGGACATTCATACTTGAAAGCAATTCCTCCAGGTCAACTGTGCTTGTGGAATTATTCCTACTTGAGGCTCATGGAGCGTGGTTGGTGGCTGAAGACCCAAACCTCACGTTGAAAATCATGATCACACTTGTTTCTGACATAAGTTGCTCATTGTAATTCTTGCTTCAATGCTAGAAGATCTTTGTGGCTGGATACTTCCTTTACTGTTTGAAATTGAAGGATGGTCCACCTTTGGTGGCACCCACATGGCATTCTTTCTCAGCCACTCTTGAGTCGTAACTGAGAAGCTCTGTTCCTGTGTAGTCACTATAGCTTTGTCAAATCGTAGTTCAAGAGATGTCTTCACTTGGATTGCCTTTTGCACTTGCAGTTAATTTCTGAAAATCTTACATAACTCTTTGATATTATCAATATTGATACATATTGCAAAATGTAAAATAATATATCACAATAGGCTGCTGTAGCTCTTGCTTAATTCATGTTGACAGATTTGATGGACTACACATTAAAATTACAGCTACTTAAAAAGATACCATAACTTTTAAAATTATTTCAAATATGTAGCTGAACCAAAAGTATATGTCACTCAAAGTTAATCATTCCAGAGACTGATAAGAAGATAGCGTAATATCTAAAATTTCATGAAAGATGTCCTTTTAAAATGCAGTAAAAGATTAGTTCTCATTTTTATTTCTGTTTTGACTTAACATTTACAGCTAGTCACTTAGCCTTTAAGAGATGTTTAGGTCAGGAAATTGTATTACTGTTCAAATTTAATGATGTGTTTTTGATAATTGATATATTTAAAACTTATACATTTTCAAGGGAAATTAACTAGGTTTGATTGCACATATTTAAAAAATTCTAGTGGAATGCAATAGGTACACTGTACAAAATCTATTTTAAAATGCTATTGAGTAATAAAATGTTGGACAAACAGATCCAATTACATTATGAGAAAATCTAAATGTCAAAATTATTCTAACAAATTGTAGCTTTTTAAGTCAAATATTATTTGAAATAAATGGAACATTTATAACAAATATTTTTACTTGGTTTAGGAGTTTTTATTGCTGAAGCTTTGTGAGAATAAGAATTGAAGTGTGCAAACATCACATTTAATGAGCTCCATGAGACATCCAAATTATTGGTTCTCATAGAAGCTTATTGAAATCAATGCATTCCTCAAAATTTACATGTCTATATTTAGAGAATCTACAGATTAAATATGACAATCATTTTCTTTCTATAATGAATGAATTTGTAAGTAAATAGACCCAAGAAGATAAGTGCTATTGCCATCCTTCTGAAAATATTGAAAATGTTTGTGAACACGTTAAGCACTAAGGTACACTCATTTTGTTTATTGCTAGGTTGGGGTGTGTCTGTGTGCATGCATGTGTTGGACACATATACATGCTAAGCAAAATTAGCATAAGGGCTAAAATAAAAATCAGCTCATCTTCTTTCTGTTAAAATTGGTGTACTGGGCCATCTGGTGGCTCATGCTTGTGATCCCTGTGCTTTGGGAGACTGAGGCAAGAAGACGGCTTAAGGCCAAGAGTTCCAAACCAGCTTGGGTAACACAGCAAGACCCCCATCTCTACCAATTTTTTTTTAATTAGCCGTATGTGGAGGTGCACACCTATAGTTCTAGCTACTTTGGAGGCTGAGGCAGGAGAATTGCTTGAGTCCAGGAGCTCAAGACTGAAGTGAGCTATGTTCACACCAGTGCATTCCACACAGCAAGACCCTATCACACAAAAAAGTGATGTATGGAATGGATAAAACTTTCATTATTCTATTCTCAAGAATATTTGAATAGACAGAAAACAGAAAAATAAGTACAAATATAAGCACGTGTATTCTTTATTTCCCTCATTAATTTAGCCAATATATGTGTTAGGGTTGCTTACATGTCATATATTAGTGTAGATAAAATAATAAGTAAAATTATTTGACCTTTATAAACGTATGACTACTAGGGGAGGTTATTGAGGATGTCCATGAAATTAATCATGGCAGGTGCTAAGATAATAGTCTGTGAAGAGTGGTGTGGGACAAAGGTGGGAGCCAGCATTCCTACGAAGCTGACTTCACAGGGCATCAGGTGTTCATCAGGTGAACACTCCACACAAATATGTTTCAGTCAAGAAATAGCAAGAGCAAGGCATCCTGGGCAGGAGACGCATGTAGGCCAGGGAGCTGTATAAACCTCCTGGTGGTTTGAAATGATGATTCAGATGTATACATTACTTAGGTATTTCGTTCAGTCAGTTAAGGTCATACAATCAAAAAAGTGTTTATTTTTGTGCTTTCGTGACAATGAGCCTGGGAGCAACAGTTGCTGGAGTTTGGATGCATGAGCTCCCGGGTTTGTGGCTCTTGGAGCTCTCCTGGACTTTCTCCCATGAGCACAAGATAGCTGCTGAGCATTTATCTCTCTACAGGCTTTGCCTTATCCAAAGTATTCTTGAAGATAAATTCAATCCACACCAGAGGATGAAGGCTGTTAAAAATTCTAAGCATCTTAATTTAATTGAGGAGTAATTATGTATGTGGGTTATCACAGCATGGACCTAGTACCCTTCTAGGGTATTATGGAAGCCATTATAAGGAAAACTTCACAGAACGAACAGAGAGAGAGATTGATTTACTTGCTTGCCTCAATATGATTCTCAAATGTAGAAGAAGGGTTTGAAAAAGTCAATGTTTACTGTTTACCAGTTAGTCTTGATTTTCACAGGGAAAAAATATATTTGGGATTATTTCTTTAAATAAACTTTTTAATTTTAGAACAGTTTTAGATTTCCAGAAAAGTTACAGATAATACAGAGAGTTCCCAGGTACTCCCCACCTAGTTTTTCTTAACAGTTACATTTTACATTGGTGTGGCACATTTGTTCCAATGAGTAGTCCAATAATAATACATTGTTTTCAACTAAAGTCCATACTTAATTGAGATTCCCTTAGTCCTTGCTTAACTCACACCTTCTGTTCTGGGATTTCACCCAAAGCATCACGCTGCAGTTAGTTGCCCTATCTCCTTAGGGTCCTGTTGCCTGTGGGATTTTCTCAGGCTTTCACTATTTTGATGACCTCAACTATTTGAGAATTGCGGATCTGGTATGTTGTAGAAATCCATCAAATTGAGATTTGTTTGGTGTTTTCCTCCTCATAGACTGTGGTTAAGGTCATTTGGGAGGAAAATCAGAGTTAAATTGCCAGTTTTGTCTCTTTAAATCAAAGGTACATATTATGTATATTACTTATCAATGTTGACGTTGACCTTGGCCACCTAGCCATGGCACTGTCAGTTATTTCTACTATAAAGTTTCTCTTCCCCTGTTTCTATACCATTCTCTTCAAAGAAAATTACCATGTGCAGCCCAAACATTCATTAGTGGAGACATGTGCTCCATCTCATTGAGGGAAGAAGAGCTACGAAAGTTATTTGGAATCTTACTTCATTTGGAGTTTTTCTATTTTCAACTATTAATTAATTGGGTCATTTATTTATACCTGTATGGACTCCTGGATATGTTTTACACTCTAAGTTATAATCCTACCATTTTATATATTTCGTTGTTAAATTGTACCTCCTTGACTATTGGAAGTCCTTGCCATCGATCTTGTGTCCCTTTGACTTACCACTGGCACTATGTGTGTGTTTGCTGAGCAATTTCTTCCTTTCTGGCACTGCAAGACACTCTAGACTCATCTTGTGAATTCTCTTCAGTCCTAGAACCAGCCAGTTCTCCAAGGAACCCTGGGTCTAGTGGAGTCCGATATTTGAAAACAAGACCTGGTCATTAAGTGCACTCATTTTTAATAGAGTATCATTGATTATAGGCCCCTCAGCTTCTAGAAAAGGAATGACATATACCTACAACCTTTTTATAAAAACTTATTTATACATATTTTCATATATAGTCATCTGTATCTATACAAGTAAGTTTGTACTGATGACTTGGTACTGATGAGTTTGTACTGATGATGTCTTGAACTCTGATACAGATCACATGGATCATTTTAGCCTCTCCTTTATCTGTAAACTTTCACACTGAAACTGAGAAAGCAGATTCCTATTTTCCACATGCATTTAATTAGTAATTCAATACCAGTGTATAGTATAGAAATATTGGAATTGTTAACTGTAGCCATGTAGGAAATCACTTCGCCAACCATAATAAGGGTGCTTAATATACAGCTCTTTTTGCTTTTAGTCTTACCAGTCTCCACTCATTTCCAAAGTTAATGTAGGTCGGCACCTTTTTCCTCACCGCCTTTGTCACGTCGTTTCATACATTTGTAATAGAGACAGATTCTCTTGTTACATTCTGCCTTCCTTTCTAGGATCCTCTTACCTTCTAATATTTTTAAAATTTGCATATGTTAAGATCAACTGTGTGCTGTAAAGACATATGGGTTTTAATAAATGCATAATGCCTTCTATCCATCATTGCACTTACCATGCAGAAGAATTTCACTGCCTTAAAGAATCCCCATATGTGAACCCATTGGTATCCCTCCTCACCTCTTCCAGTCCCATGAAAACTCTAACTTTTCCAGAGTGTCAGATAATGGGAATCACATAATAATGCAGCCTTTTCAGTTTGACTTATTTTAATTGGTAATGTGATTGAAGATGCTATATATGTGTTTTCACAGCTTGATAGCTCACTTTTTATTACTGAATACTGCCTTTTATAAATGTACAAGAGTTTGTCCATTGACCAATTGAAGGATATATTGGTTGTTTCTAGTTCTTAATGATTCTGATTAAAACTGCTAGAAACATATGCATGCATGCAAGTTTTGTGTGTGCATAGGTTTTCAAATCTATTGAATAAGTCCCTAGGAGCTTGATTGCTGGGTTTAATGGCAAGGTTATGATTAGCTTTTTAAAAAAATTGCCAGACTGCCTTCCACTGTGATTGTACCATATTGCATTCCCACTAGAAATGAATGAGAGTTACTATTGCTCTAAATCCTGGCTATTAAGGGGTATTGTCAATATTTTTTATTTTAGACATTCTAATAGATGTGCAGAAATGTGTCATCTTAAATTTGCAATTCCCTGATAAAATATGATATTGACTATTGTCTCATGATTATCTGCCAGCTATATATCATCTTTAATGAGATGTCTGTTCAGACCTTCTGCCCATTTTTTAAATGAGTTATTTTCTTATTAAATTTTAAGCATTGTATATTTTCGATACAAGTCCAGTATTATATATTCATTTTATAAATCTTTTCTCACAGTCTATGGCTTGATTTTCATTTTTGAAACACTGTAATTTGCAGATCAGATGTTTAAATTTTAATTAACTGCAAATTATTAATTTTTTCCTTACATATATCATGCTTCCAAATACCATCTAGATTTTCTCGTATGTTTTCTTATACATACTTTATAGATCTTTGCTTTACATTCAGGCCCATGATCCACTTTGAGTTAATTTGTGTAAAAGTTTTATAATCTTTGTCTATTTTTTGGCATATAGAAGTACAATTGTTCCAGTATCATTTGTTGAAAAGTATCCTTTGCCTTTTATTCTTTGTCAAAGAGAAGTAAACCTAACTGATTCTATTGCTGTGGGTTTCTTTATGAACTATTTTGTTACATTGATATACATATAATCTTTCTCCAAGATTGGTGAAACAGATTGTGGAGAATTGGTGTCATATTTCTTCCTTAAATGGGTGGTAGATTTTACCAGTTAAATCATACAGGTATATATTCTATTTTGGAGAATGTAAATAATTATTGTTTCAGTTTCTGCAATAGTTAAAGACTGATTTCAGATTTGTTTCTTCTTGAGTTTTGGTAGTTTGTGTGTTTCAAGGAATTGGTGTTTCACCTATATGATCATGTTTGAGGGTACAGAATTGTTCACAATGTTCCCTTATTACTCTTTTATTATCCATGAGATTAGTAGTGATGTCCCTCTTTCATTTCTAATATTACTTATTTGTGTCTGTCTCCTTTTTCCTGGTTATCTTGAATACAGATTTATCAATTTTACTGATCTTTGTAAAAAAAAATAGCTTTTTAAATTTTTCTGTATTTTTTTTTTGTTTTCAGTTTCCTTGATTTTTCTCCCAATATTTACTATTTCTTTTCTTATAATTGCTTCAACTTAAATTTATCTTCTTTTTCTAGTTTTCTAAGATGTAATATTGATTGTAGATTTTTTTTTCTAATTCACACATTCAATGCTATAAATTTCTAAGTGGTGTTTGTGCTGGATCCTACAAATCTTGATAAGCTGTATTTTCATTTCATTTATTTAAAAATATTTTTAAGCCATAATTTAAGCTGTACCAGTTACTTTCTAGGCTGAGATAGAAGGATTGTTTGAGCCTTGGAGTTTAAGTCCAGGCTGGACTTGAAACTTCTTGAATTCATGTGTTAGTTAGAAATGTGTTGTTTAATCTCCAAATATTTTGGATTTTCCAGCTATCTTTCTGTTAATTACTAGTCTGATTCTATTGTGTTCTAAGAAAACACTTTGCATGATTTCTGTCAATTTAAATTTTTTGGAATGTGTTTTATGACTCAGAACATAGAATATATTAGTGAATGCTCCCTAAGAGCTTGAGAACAATATGAATTCTACCGGTTTTGGATGGAGTATTCTCTAAATGTCAGTTAGATCAAGTCAATGAATAGTCCTGCTCGGGTCAATTTTATGCTTATGAGTTTTTGGGCTGTTTGATCTATCAATTAATGAAGGCATGGTGTTGAAGCCTCTAACTATAACAGTGGATTTGTCTATTTTTTCTTTCAGTTCTTTTAGTTTTACCTCATGTATTTTGATGCTTTTATGTTAGGTACATATTTAGGGTTGTTGTGTCTTCTTACAGAATTGACCCCTTTGTCACTGTTATACCTCTCTCCATCCCTGATAATTTAACTTGTTCCAAACTCCTCTTGAAGTGAAGATACTTTAGCTACTCCAGTTTTAAATTAGTAAGCGTTTGTATGGTCTATCTTTCTCTATCCTTTTATTTCTAATCTATCTTTGTTTTCATATTTAAAATGGATATCTTTAGGCAAAACATAGCAGGGTCTTGTGTTTTCATCCACTTTGAACATCTTTGTTCATTGGTTAATGTAGGACATTTCTACTGAAAGTGACCATTGATATAGTTGAATTGATATCTACCATGTTTGTAACTATTTTTTTATTACATTTATTTTTTGTTATCCTTAGTCCTCTCTTTATCTGATTTCTTTGGTTTTAACTGAACCTTATATATCATTCTATTTTATATTCTTGTATTATATGTACTTGTTTACTACTTTCTCAGCAATAGCCTTAAAGTTTGAAATATACTTATTTTTACTAATCTATATCCACTTTCAAATGACACTGTACCTCTTGGCAGGTAGTACAGGTGCTGTCCAGAGTAATCCCAATTTTTTTTTCTGTACCTTGTGGCATTGTTGTCATTCATTTCACTTATTCATCTGCTATAATCACCCAATGCATTGCTACTATTACTACTTTAAACAAATGGTTATCTTTTGATGAAGTAATAATTTTTAACAGATTATAATTACCTTCGTATTCCTTCTGCAATAATCTTTTATGAAGATATGAATTTCTGAAGGATATCATTTTTTTGTCCCTTAAAAATTTCTTAAAATTTTCTCACAGGGCAGGTCTGCTGGGGATCAATTCTCTGTTTTTGTTTGAAAAACTATTTTTTTCTTTACTTTTGAATGAAACTATCACTAAATATAGACTTCTAAGTTGATGGTTTTTGTTTTTGTCTTTACTTTCAATACATAAAATATTTCATTGCTCTCTTTTGTTTTAAAATTTCTAACACAAAACCCAACCTACTGATGAGGCCATTAAAGACACTTTTTTCTTAATTATGTTGGTTATTTCAATGATTTTTGTTTGTTTCTAAGAGTCTATATTTCTCGTCTACTCTTGGACATTTCTTTTTCATTAGAACCCTTAATATATTAATCACTGTTATTTTAAATTTCCTGCTGGATAATAGAAAAATCTGTCATCTCTACATATGGTTCTGAAATTTGCTTTGTCTCTTCAGACTGTTTTTTTCCTTGTTTTTTTTTAGCATGCTTTGCAATTTTCTTCCTGCAAAGTGAATATGATGTACCAGAGAGTAGAAACTGTGGTAAACATATAATTCAGGTGAGGTTTTGCTTATTCGACTCATAGTTTGGCTGTTTAATATTTGCTGTAGCTATAAATGCCAGCGGCTTCAGCTTCCTCCAGTGTCATTTCTAGTTCCCATGCTGTCTTTGGACTTTGCTTAGAACTCTTCCTCAGAGTCTTCTGAAAGAAATATCATCTTGCAGCTTTTTCAGCCACAAGCCAGATATTATCCTTCAGCCCTGCTGGTAAGCTATGACCAGCATGGGAAGTGTGGGGAACGGGAGCATTCTATGATCCTGTGATTAAATCTTAGGAACTGGAGGTGGAACTGGAGGTGGGCCAGTGTCTCTGGGCTGTGACGTTCAAACATGTTTCTTAGTTTCTTTTAGGAAAGCTAGAGGGGAATTAAGGGGGAAGAAATGCCCTTTCCCCATTTGAGGTAAGTCTCTGGTGAAGTCTTCTCCCCTGATTGGTGGGCCTTTACCATAGAGAATGTGCTAAGTGTACGTCACAAAGGTTATTCTTCCATTTGCTCTGCCAGAGCCAAGAGAGGCTCCATCTTGGATCTTCACCATGAGAATTTGATGAGTTTCCCAGAAGTAAGGACTACAAATGTGTGGACACTCCCTGAGACTGCTGTGCCCAGGAGATTCCCACTCTCATGCAACTCCAGTGGTTCATCCCATTTACTATTAAGTGTTCCTACCACTGTATGGACCCCCACGGTTTCTCCTCCAGGTCACAGGTCTCAGCTGTGGCTCTCTGGAGCTACCCATCTCTCCAGATTTCAGGGTGGTGGTTTTTTCTGCAAACTGCCTTTTCTAATGGGTCCAAGAGTGCATCTCCAAATTGGTCTTGCTGTAAAGATAGGAGTGATGACTTCTAAGCCTTTTGCATGTCAGAGCTAAAACTGAAAGTCCTTACTTAGATTTATTTTTAAGGAAATTCCAAGAATATTATGTTTTGTACCGTGATAACCACCCTAAAATTTCGAAAGACCGTAAATACAGAGAGTCACAGCTGAGCTGCTTCATGATCCAGATACCTTTATTGTTCATGCTTGTGTCTTATTGTCCCATTACTGATAAAAGAATAAAGAAATATCAGACCAAAATTGTTGAATTGATTTTCTTTTTTGATTCTCCCTCATGTATTTTGTGGATCCATTGCTAGGTTAGCATGCACTTATTTTTATGTCTGTTTAATATACTGACCCAAGACTCTGTGTTAGTCTGTTCTCATGTTACTAATAAAGACATACACGAGACTGAGTAATTTGAAGAAAAAGAGGTTTAATGGCTTCACAGTTCCGTATGGCTTGGGATGCCTCACAATCATGGCAGAAGGCAAAATTCACGTCTTACATGGCAGTAGGCAAAGAGAGCGTGATAAGGCAAACTCCCCTTTAGGAAACCATCAGATCACGTGAAACTTATTCACTATTATGAGAACAATGGGAAAATCCAACCCCCTTGATTCAATTACCTTTCATGGGGTCCCCCCCATGACACATGGAGATTATTACAATTTAAGGCAAGATTTGGGTGGGGACACAGAGGCAACCATATCACTCTCTAATATACTAAGTCTGGTGGTTTCACCATTTTATGCTCCCCTGCCTGTTCTCTGAAGGCTTATGAATTCCAGAGGGTTGCTCTTCAGTGTATGGACCTGGTCCAGGAGTATTCACATAATTTGGGAATAGAGTGACCAAGTTCAGCAAATAAAAACACAAGACAACAGGATCATTTTAAATTTCAGATATACATGGAAGAAGGTTGTATGTTTTTCATTGAGTATCTGAAATTCAAATTCACCTGGGTGTCCTGTATTTTTTCTGTCAACTCTACCTGGGTACATTTCAGAGATGCAGAGTATGAGACCCCACCTCAGACCTGTTGAATTAGACTCTACATTTTAATGAGAATGTCTAGTAATTTGTATGCATATTAAGGTTCAAGAAGTCTTCTTCTAGTGGTCCAGTTTATGTTAGGGCAGGAAATTCAAGTGAAGCCTTACAGTGCATGTCTGCAGGAAATGGAAGCTCTTGAAGAGAAGCTGACCATGGTCACTGGTCACTACTCATTTCTGCAACCCTCCAATTACACCAGCTACTGGGTTTCCAAATATCATGTTTCATCAAAACAATTTCCAAGTTAATTGTAGCTCTTGGCATGAATCAGTGTTATAAAACAGCAATAATTCAAAAATGTAGTCATTAGTATACTACCTGTTTGATAAAGTGTTCTTTTTATGCACACATAAAAAAATGTTTAGCCAAAGCCACTAGGGAATTGCTTAAACATCAAGAAATTTGGAAACATATTGGGTTGTTGCTCCATCACAATCACCCTAAACTTACATCCTGTCAGGCTTTCATTTCCCTAATGATCACATTGTTTACTCTAATTGCCTTTTATTATATCAGCTATCTCACCTAACACATCTTCACTAAAAGTTTACCTATAAATTAAGCTGTATTTTGTGGAGTAATGGGGAAAATCCAATTATAATTCATGTTGTGACTTCATATGAGTCATTTCTCGGTCTCTGTGGAGGATTGGTTCCAGGATCTCCCACAGATACCAGGCTCCACAAATGCCCAAGTCCCTGAAATAAAATGGTGTAATATTTGTATATAACCTATACACATTCTCCAGTATAATTTAAATTATCTCTAGATTACTTATAATACATAATATAAGAGCTATGCCAGTAGTTGCTATGCTGTATCACTTAGGGAATAATGACAAGAAAAATGTCTGTACATGTTCAGTGAGACTTAGTCATTCTTGTTTTTCCCAAATATGTTTTATCCATTCTTGTTTGAATCTGCAGAGGCAGAACCCATGGATATGAAGGGCTGACTGTAGGGGTATGGGTGTGTGTGTGTGTGTGTATAACCTGAAACGTAATTCTAAATATCAGAATCTGTAAGAAAAGGTTTTATTTTTGTTTTAATCCTGGGGATGCTTGTGTTTTTACAACTCTGTGATGATTTTTCCTATAAGCATCAGCTCAAAATTCTACAGAAAGAGGTAGCTGTGGGGATGGCTCCCAGCCTCACCACTACTGCCCAGGGTGATCTTTGGCTCCTCACTTGCACTCTCCAAGCCTCTGTGTTTCCATCTTTAAAATGGGAACACCATCTCACTTAATTTTCCAATGTGATCACTTGATTCAGAGGTGGAACCTTGTACATTCAAGCATTACTCTACTTGGTTTTCAGAGCTATGATGATGACCTCTATTTAAAGTACACTGTTATTGATCTTAGCCATTTCTGTCTTCATGTGGATGTTTATGAAGACTGGCATTCTTCTGAGAAGAGGAGTATATATTATTTGAATGTTTTCATTAAAAATAGAATTTTATTTTAATATAGAATCAAGGGCAAGTGTTGGTGCTTATTGAGGAATCAAAAATGAAAGCAACCAAGATGGCAGGACAATGGTAGATGTATGGAAAAGACAGATTTAGAAAAGAAATTGTGCAGGGCCCAAGCTAAGCCCTGGAATTCAACTCTTTCATCTAATATAGGAAATGGAGCTGACACAAAATAGTCACACCTCTTTCTAATATCAAGAGTGTATATGCATTATATTTAGCAACATCGATATATTTAAGCATTACTTGACTGTAATTCACTCCAGGTTTATTCAGATGTTTCTGAAATTGTCTTGGAAGTTATGTAGTCATTACATGAATGGCTAAACAATTTCAGGCAGGTTTTCTTTATCTTACATAATTTTCTCAAACTTTCTGAAAAGCTTTGTAATTTTTAAGCTATTATGCTATTTATTTTTAGAATTATATCATTTTAACTTCTTTTAAGGAAAACCACTGGAATAATCTGGCTCTAGTGGGTATTCATTTTCTTTTCATTTTTTAACAGGCTGGTAAATACAGGAACTGTCAGGCAACTGGTGGATATTTCTCAGATGATACTGTGTTTTTTAATAAATTACTTTTTAAAAATTTCTAAAATTATTAAAAGAGGTTTTAAGTTCACAGAAATATTAAATGGAAAGTATAGAGAGTTCCCATACATATCCCCTTCCTCTTCACATGGCGTCCCCAATTATTATGAACTTGCATCAGTGTGTTACGTTTTTTGCAACTGATGAACCAATATTGAAATGTTGTTATGAACTGACACAGTTTACATTAGCATGTACAGTTCTATGAGTATTGAAAAATGTGTAATGTCATGTATCCACTCTTACAGTATAAATAATACACAGTAGTTTCAATGAAGAATAATAATTCTAGTGAAACTAGAATTCTTTTTTGCAACTGATTCATCAGTGGCAAAAACTGTACCACACTGATGCAAGTTGTTACAACGGGGAAGCCCTTGTTCCGCAGCTATGGACCCCTTCTTTCCTGCTTCACTCCCTGCTAACTCCTAGCAACCAGTGATCTTCATACTGTTTCTATTAATTTGCCTTTTCTAGAATGCCATAAAGTTGGAATCATATAGTATATGACCTTTTCAGGCTGGCTTCTTTACTTTGAAATATCCATTGAAAATTTCTCCCTGTCTTTGTGGCTTCATAACTCATTTTTCTCAGTGAATAATATTCCATTGTATGCATGTGCCACAATTTATTCACAGGAAGTAATGATATGCAGATAGCAAATAAGCACATGAAAGATGCTCAATCACATATATCAATACCGAATTTCAGATTAAAACACAATTGTGACATCACGACATAGGTACTAGAATGTCTATAATCTAGAATATCTAGAATGACAACATAAATTCTAGCAAGAATGTGGATTCACAGGTACACTCACTCATTTGCAAAATGGTACTCCACTCTGGGAGACCATTTGGCTGTTTCTTACAAAACTAAATATCCTCTTTCCATACTTTAATAGTTACTGAGATGAGTTGAAAACATGTCCACATAAAAACCTCCACATAGACGTTTCTAGAAGCTTTCTTCCCCAAATTTGGAATCATCCAAAATGTTTTTCTATTTCTTGTGTGAGTTTTGGTAGATGGTGTCTCTGAAGACTTGGCTTATCTCATTCAAGTTATTCAGTTTGGGGGCATAGAGTCACCCATAATAATTAACGTCCAAGGGGTCAGCAGTAACAACCCTCTTTCTCGTATGGATGCTGCGTTTTGAAGATTTTCAGTTTCCTGCTTTGGCCAGATCTAAGTCTTCTCCAGAAACTCACCTTCACATCAATATTCACCTGTTTTTTGTTCATATAGCCTCTGATGTACTTTACGTGTTACTATGTTACATGTGGTTACACATATTTTTATTATAATGGGAATGGGGCTTATTAACTCATGAGTAAAAAAAGCTGCTAGAAGAAATCTAATTTCTCTATCATGAAGTTATCAAGGAGTCAAGCCTTTATAAGCTTATGCATTAGAAATAGTTGGAACTAGTTCCTGATTATTTGGGGGTAATTTTTTCCTTATGCTACACACCATCATAAAAATTTTTATTTTTGTGTATTACTTTGATACTGGAACCATGCTGTAACCTTGAAACCAGTACTCACTACCAGCCACCTGGGTTGGTTCGCTGAAAACACCAGAAGAGATAAAAGACACAAAATGGAGAAACTACATATACCAAGATAAGATAATTTACTTTTGCTGGAAACCAGGTCTATATCTGGCTGTTATGTATAGAAGGCAAAATCAGAACTTCCTCTATGGTACACTGGGCCCTGGCATGGTGAGTTGACATTAGCGAGCCTGTGTTATGAGGTCCCCTGGTGCTGCTGCGGATGGGTTTATAAACAGAGTCGGGTGCACTGATTGAGGCGGCAATCTGCACTTGGGAGAAAGTGGACTATATTGATTTCTTCCACCCTTTCAAGGGCAGTGATTTATTTCGACTGAGGTAGCAGCAAGCTCTGGATATTAGGTTGCCCTTCCTGACTGTAGGGCCTCAGTCACCAGGATCACCCAAGGGCTCACAGTGTTTCATCCACCAACATGGGTCATATATCACACCAAGTCAGATTAATAGGTCATTGTTCGAATGAAGTGGGTGCTTCTGTGGGACCAGAACCACGGAATCCACCAGTCTCCCCCATCATGCACCAGCCAGAGGAAGAAACTTAATAAAGTAATGGGATTGCACACCAATTCACATAAATAATTAAACATGATTCTAAGTAAATAGGGCATCAACAAGCTATAAAGGGTAACCAGATGAAAAGGTGGAGGAGGTCAGACCTACAGAAGAGGAGAGAAGCAGTGACTAACAAGGGAGGAACTTAAGGACAGCGGCCCATCAAAGTGAAGGAGCCAGCGATTCTGGGAGAATGGTCACCTGTTCTGAGTGATGCTCAGAAGTGAAATGCAGTGAGCTTTAGGAATAAAAAATTGACCCGAGAATGTGATTATTCATCTGCAATGATGTTCTTCATGGCACTGAACATAAAATCAAAATAATGTATGTTTCCAACAGTGTCATATTGATTCTGTAAGCTATACTCTACCTGCATGACACTGATTTTTAAAAATAATATTATAACCACATATTTAATAATAATATTATAACCACATATTTAATAATAAGAAGAGAAGGTCCCCATAAAATTTTAGGTGAACAAAATGAAATTACCTAACGGAATGTAATCGAGATTGTGATGGATTTTTATTTCTGTCATTTTACTTTTCTCTTTTAAAGTGTCTACAGGGATCATGTCCAACTTATGCAACAGAAAAAAGATGCAATAAAAATTCTTATTACAAAAAAGTGACTTCTTGCCCTAGCTACATAGTGATCCTCCTGACTCTGGGGAAAGCCGCCCCGTGGTGTGATCCTGTTCACAGGCTGGAATCAGCGGGCCAGGAAAGAAGAGCTGATGAAAAGGAAGGCAGTGAGTACCCAGTGCTACTCTGGGAGTCTGTCCATGGAAGACAGGAAGCAGGAGGCCACGGGCCAGAGACAGATGCAAAGTTAAGGATTTGATTGTTTAAATGAAAGTGTCATGAATGATTTATAAAACAATAGAAAGTCTGCAGATGAGAGACAAAGATGGAATATACCAATGAACATAAATAGGGCTGAACAATACCATATTATTCAGGGTTCTACAGAGAAACAGAACCAAATAGAATCTATTGATCTACTGATACATCTATTTGTGTATCTACCTGTCTGTCTGTCTGGAGAGTCATTTATTGAGGGAATTGGCTCATGCAAGTCTGGAGGCTGATAAGGTCTGCAATCTGCACTCTGCAAGCTGGAGGCCCAGGAAAGCCAGTGGTGGAAGTCTCAGTGCAAGTCTGAGGCCTGACAGGAGCATAGATGTCCCAAAGCAGGAGAGGGCAGATGTCCCAGCTCAAGAAGAGGGAATGCATTTTCCCTTTCTCTACCTTTGTTTTTGGAGACAGAGTCTCACTTTGTCACCCAGGCTGGAGTGCAGTGGTTCAATCTCCGTTTGCTGCAACCTCTGACTCCCAGGTTCAAGCGATTCTCCTGCCTCAGTTTCCTGAGTAGCTGGGACCACAGGTGTGCACCACTATGCCCGGCTAATTTTTGTATTTTTAGTAGAGTCTCGGTTTCACCATGTTGGCCAGGCTGGTCTTGAACTCCTGACCTCAGGTGATCTGCCCACCTTGGCCTCCCGAAGTGCTGGGATTACAGGCGTAAACCTCCATGCCTGGCCCTTTCTCTACCTTTTGGTTCTACTCAGGCCCTCAAGGGACTGGATGATGCTCACTCACACTGGTAAGGATGGATCTTCTTTTCTCAAATTCTACGGATTCAAATGCTAATCTCTTCCACACACATTCAGAAATCATGTTTTACTAGCTATCTGGGCATCTCTTAGCCTAGTGAGGCTTGACATACAATTAGCTATCACATATATTATTCCTGATGAAATAAGGGTAGTTGGATTTCAAAGCACAGCTGCAAATTAGTCTTATAGGAAGAATTAGCCCCTCTATTGCAATAGGAGATGAGACAGGTAGATGCAGGAAGAATACATGTTATTGGGAAGGTAGGTTGTTCTTTCTGATGAATTCTATCTTTTAAGTAAAAGGCTGGGTTCATCTTCGGAGGGTGAGTGGTGGTCAGGGGTATGAGGAGAGAAGCGATCATTTGGAGTAGGACTTTTGAGGCATAGGAGAGTGTGTTGACCTGAGGAATAGAGCAGGATTGCACTGTTCTGGCACTGAAAGGCCTTGGGCTAGTGATTAAGGCTTTATAATGAAAATCTACCTTATGGATTAGTCATCTATGTCAGTGATGGGCTGCTAGGATTCAGGCTGCCAAAAATGAGATAATTAGGTTCTGTTTTTGCCTTTTAAAATCATCAGTAGGTTTCCCAGGGGGAGTTGCTATTTAATGGGATCAGTAAGTATACCACTGGGAGTTGCTGTTTCATGGATAGAAATTTTCAATTACATAGAATGATTTAGTTCTAGAAATATACTATATGACACTGTGCCTATGGTTGATAATGCTGTATTGTGCACTTAAAAACGTTTAAGACAGTAGATTTCACATAAAATGTTCTTGCCATAATTTAAAAAAATTAAATGAGATAAAGCTTACTGACTGTTTAGATAAGTGCCAGGCACCTCAATAAGACATGAAATAATATAGTAAAGATTTTTATCCATGAGCTAGTGCTCAAACGCAAACACACACACACAAACACAAATACACATACACCATTACCATATTTATATATTAATAAAATAATATAAAGCTTTGATTTCAGTGTTTTCAAAATTACCATCTGACTATGCTTAGTATCTATTACATTGTTTCAAATCCTTATTTCCCCAGTTATAACATTATTTGATTCTTATTTTTGTGTCTTTTCATTTTATCTCTTATTTCTATTTCTAGAAGTTTATACATTGTTTCAAAGAATTTTAACTATTCATCAATGTAGCTGATAATTTTCTCTGATTTTCATATTTATTTATTGCCACTTTAATGTTTTCTTCATTTTATTTTAGATGGTTGGTTTTAACTTAAGTTCTTGTAATGGATCCTTTTCAATGAACCCTTATTTTTTGACATTTTAAATTTGACAGTTGAAATTTTCTAAGTGTATAATGTTACCTTGGAGTTATTCTTGATAAGTCTAGATACTCCCTATCAATCAACATGTTAATTTGTATTGCTCCTTTTTTAATTGACCTGATGTTTGTTCATAGGAGTGTTATTAGACAAGGTGATATACATTTACATTCTGATTAGGATCCATTGTACTGATAGCAGAAGCAAATCCATATGGGTCTGCAGCAACCTCAATTCTTGCTTCCTTAAAAAAAGAATTTGACCAAGAATCATAAGGCAGAGTGAGAGAAAGGCAAGTTTTAGAGCAGGAGTGGAAGTTCATTAAAAAGTTTTAGAGCAGGAATGAAAGTAAAGTACACTTGGAAGAGGGGCAAATGGGTGACTTGAGGGATTCAAGTGCGTTTGGCCTTTAACTTGGGGGTTTTATATGTTGGCGTGGTTCTGGGGGGTTGCATTCCTTCTCCTCTGATTCTTCCCTTGGGGCTGTCTATATGTGCAGTGGTCTGCCAGCACCTGAGAGGGCTGTGTGTGTAGTGTTTACTGAAGTTGTGCACAGGCTCCCATGAGGCTTTGTTCCCTTACCAGTCCAGTGTTCCTAGAGGAAGATCATCGGCCAGTTAAACTCTGCCATTTTGCCTTAGTTGTGCATGCTTGAGCCCACTCACCTAACTCCTGAAATCTTATCGGGAAGCTGCTAATCATCAGTTTCAGGTGTTGTCTATTTGGTGTGAGCGAGCCATTCCCTAGTGCCAGATGTGACCAATTATTATTTAAGCGAGACAGTTTAGTAACCACCTGACCATCATCTGATGGTTCTCTGACATTCCTGGTGGTTGTGGGGGCTCACTTACCCTGCTTATATCTGACTAGCTACCTACTATAACAGTACCAAGAAGAGATAAGCCCACACTGGAACAACATAGCTCTCAAGGCCTCAGTAATGGTCATTTCCACTGAGGTTTTTGGGTATGTCTTTGGGTGCCTTTGGAAGCCTCGTGGATAGACAGAACCAGAAGCTGGATGACATGGAGGTGCAGAGTGATTTTATAGCTCCATTTTCAATTTTTATATTTTGTGTATTTTTATATTTCCATTATATTTTGTAGTGGAAATTGCCCAATGTATTATATATCAGGAAAATCTACAATGAATTAATGCTCTTAGAAGTAATGCCAGTGTTTAATTTAAATGTTAAATCAAACATTTATTTAACGTTTTTTTTTTTCCCACTGTGGTCCTGTAGGTGGATGTTTCCACTTTCTAGTTCTAAATTAAGATTTACTTAAAACCCATTCAGATCCATCGGTTATACGGGACCTGCTCCTCCCCAGTCCTACCCTTTCAACAATTTTGTAATCAAGCTGTTTTGTTCTCTATTATTACCTTGAATTTGACACAGTATGAGACCAGAATGAAAAGAAATCAATTAGCATCAGCGAATAACATTTATTTTGTATGTTTTTCTAGAGTAATTGCCTTTGGAGGCTATAGTTATAAAAGTTGGTTTTTTCTATATCTTATGCATCAACGCTGACCTATAATATAATTTTACAACCTTTTTCTATTAACAGATTTCAATGCTACCCTTCAACGCTTCTTTTTTATTTTTTTCTAACCTATTATGCCATCTATTAGAATTGCATTCAGGGGGCCTGTAAGTGGTGAGAATACCAGCTTTTATATGTAGCATTCCATTTGTGGGTGTGTGAATGGAATGTGGGCAGTTCAAGTTTCAAAGAGAACTATTTCCCTTTCAAAAGTTTAGATTCCATTAAACAATATGGAAACAAAATGACAAATATTTTCTAAAATGTTGATCATTGTTATTTTTTAAAAATTCTGTTTATTTCTAAATTTCAAAACTAAAAAACATGAGTGGGGGTAATATGGACTGCAGGATGATAGCTCAACAACCTATTTTTACAATAGACTAATTGTGCAAGACATGCTAATTCCTTCATAACAAAAGTATCTCATGGTAATAAATTTAATGTCATACTGAAATAAAATCAGACGTTAAAAAGCAAAACAAAATAGTTTTTACATGTACTGATAAAGGTCTGATTAAAGCCAATGTAAATAAGGTATTTTACTGTTAACAAATAATATGCATTTTGTTCTGACATCAACTCTGTCAAACCACAATTTTCACCTCGTCACAGACTAAGTGATTCTGTTACCTGTTTGTATTTCTGCTGATGTGGCAAATCGAAGCTACTGAGTACCCATTATGATTGAGAAAGTTGTTGATGACTTATAGAGTTCCCTGTACTACATATAATGGAGTCCTTTACAAATTATACCTTGCCTGAACCGAATTAGATAGTTAAAATTCTCTAAAAAGACCTTCTAGACAGTAAGACTACATTGTTAAGTGTCACAGAAATGAAACGCGCTGATTCAATTAAAAGTGCTGGCCACAGCAAGCAGGTGCCAGGATGTGCTGCCCACAGCGGCAGCATCCCAGAGGGGCAATATACCTCTGCAGAATGAGGCATTCCAGTGAGGCAATATACCCTGCAGAATGTGTTCAGGACAACTTGCACACACTACACCTGTGAAAGCAAGGGAGGGAGGGCAAGAGGCAGAAAAATATTCCCGGGATGCACCACTCGGATTGAAATCCAATGCAACTCAGTATCCCCATGATTTAGTTCAAGTTTCATGAAAGTAGATGGTTTAGAATTTGTATTATCTCAAGGAAACCTTAAAAGAGCATCATATCTAAAAAGATAAAATGAATTATCAGGTTAATAAAGTGCTTAAAACAATGCTTCTGAAACATATGACAATATGGCGTATGCCCAAAGCAAAGAAGCCATGAGTCCATTTTCAAGTTAAAGAGAGAGAGCTGCACTCCTCACTGTGAAAGGTGTGGACGAAGATGCAGGAGAGAAGTGTCATCGTAAGGATGTGGTGAAAACGGCGTGGAAAGTACTCTCTGCTGCTTCTCATCAGTACACGAGGCATGCATCATCTTAGAATGCCCTAAATGCATAGGGTTATTTTTTTTTAAGTCAACATTTGAGTGCTTATTTTGTGCTAGGAGTTGCAGTTAGTATTTTACAGGTAAAATCTCAATCCAGATAAGAATTTTGCGGAGTACTTAGTATAATTCAGTTTTCACAGATGAGAAGAAATGAGTCCCAGAACAGTTAACAAGTAACTGGACAAATGTAAACAGCTTGTAAATGGAGGAGCTAGGAATGTATAAAAGTGGCGTGCATCATCAAGCCATGACTTCACTACTAGATCCCAAAGGCGGGACCATCCCATGCCATCAGGAACCAGACATTGCCCTTTCATATCTTAGAAGCCTTGCTAACAAGGTGATTCAGCTTTCATGAATTCTGCATCCGAGATTGCTGTATCATTGGGGAAAAGCAGACTTGGCATTTCTGTAAAGAGAAGGTTGATGTGAAGAGGATGATCAGTAATCCCTGGGAGCTCACACATTTTCTGTATGGACAAATCCTGGATTGGCTTGCTTTATTTGGTGGCCCGGTAACCTGTGGTAATAGGAATAGGTCAAGGCATTGACTATTTACTAGGGCTGGAATAGTACAGCAGACTTACCTCTGAAGCAATGTACTGCATGGTTGAAATATTTAATAAATATTTAAACCTTTGGTTCTACAAAATATATATGATATATTTATTAATATATGTAACGCTTACTTTTAGAATCTAAATTTATTACCACTTGAATACCATTGCAGTTTTTTAATAAATTTCCTTCTCTGTTATCTGAGAAAATTAGGACCTGCAATGGAAGCATCACAAGGGGCCAGTTTTTACTTCAGTACATTTCAGAGGTAAATGCACACACACCCACCACACATACACATTTTCAGAAAAACAAATCTAACAAAACTAGATGTCTAATGAAAAAATATATTGTAAAAATTAGTTATATTCACCAAACAGTGAGTCTGATGCCTAATAAGAAATGCATGTGTTACGGGTTTTAGGTGCAGAAACCATGACCCACCCTAGCTAGATTAAGCAGAAGAGGAATATATTAAAGGATATTAGAAATCTGTGGGAGGGTGAGAGAATCAGGCTTGGAGGCCACACAGACAGGAACAAAAGCAATGGAGAGGTAGTGCGGTACCCCTGACCATGTGCCTCTGCTGCTCAACAGTCATGGCAAAATTCAACTTCAAGCTCTGAAATCTATTGCTGGCAGCTCTGCTGCTATTGTTTTGAAAAGCTGCGATTCCTCACTGATTTGCTCGCTCACCAGAGGAGATCTTGTGTGGCATCTCCTCTCTCATGCTACTCTATTCCAAGTAAAAATCTCACGTGGGAGCAATTACATTCGGCGCCACATCACATCACTGTGTCTGAGCTCCAAATGAGTTTCTCACTTCCTCTCTGGCAAAGCAGGATGTATAAAGTGGGATATTTCCCAGAGAAATCCTGCCGGAGTTCTACCATTGTAACACATCACTTTAGAAAGGCAATATATGCATGATGCCTTCCAAAAGGTGCTCCAAGGCCAGTCCTGACGGTCAATCGGCCAACACCTTTCAGCAGCTATTTTTCAAAGATGTTTTGTCACCCATGAAATTAGAGCCATTGAGAACGGGAAGAAATACTTCTCTTACTTTCCACAATTAGTGATACAGAATTGATATCTCTACCTTCAACACCCAAATAGCTTCATAAATAGTACATTTTTTTCTGCTTAAAATACAAGTATCTAGACTTCTATAAATGGCTGTGAAATGAAATGGTCATGCAAATTCTGCACAGGTAAAATAATTTAAAAATGGTTTTTAAGAAGTTACTGTTTTGAGACATGAGAAATGACCTAAAGCAGAGGAAGTTGCATATAGATACAGATATATGAATGAATGAATGAGGAGAAAGTCTCTGGAATATAAAAGGACCACCCTGGCTGAGAGAAGTGAAGGAGGACTGAGATACAAATGTTCAATGTAAGCACTGCTCCAATAATTACAGACAGCTGGAATATTATGCTTAGTGACCAGAGACCTTACAGGCTTTGAAACCCCTATAGGAAATAGGAACGAAATCTTTAAAGATCTACAGTCCATAATACCGATACATTTTCTGCTTTTTAGACAAACTCTACTTCCAATTCATGCACACCTTGTACAGCAGGCTTGAAGAGTTAGAGGACAGACTCTAAGGCTCTTGGAGACACAGAGGTGAACTTCCTCTGCCCACATTCTTAATTAACTGCCAAATTATATAAGGCTGAGATTTTTCAGAGTGCCTTGCTATATTAGTTCATTTTCATATTGTTATGAAGAAATACCCAAGACTGGTAATTTATAAGGAAAAAGAGGTTTAATGGACTCACAATTCCACATGGCTAGAGAGGCCTCACAATCATGGCAGAAGGTGAAGGAGGAGCAATGGCATGTCTTACATGACAGCAGGCAAGAGAACTTGTGCTGGAGAACAGCCATGTATAAAACCATCAGACCTCATGAGACTTATTATCACAAGAACAGCATGGGAAAAACCTGCCCCCATGATTCAATTACCTCCCACTGTGTCCCTCCCATGACACATGGACACGTGGAGATTATGGGTGCTACAATTCAAAATGAGATTTGGGTGGGGGCACAGCCAAAACATATCACTTGCTGAAAAAAACAGCTGTGGAATTGCATATAAAGAGGAAAACTGCTAGAAGCTGTGTATCATAGGGAAGAAAACATTGCAGCATCATTCCAGACAGGGAAACTACCCACTAGACTAACAATAACAAAAATGTCAGAAGAAAACATCAGATTATTATTGACAGTGTAATGTATTATTGACGATGTGCCCTGCTTGATTTCAACCACAAATTACTAGATATTCAAGATGGAAAATGTGGCCCACATTTAGGAAAATAAATCCATCAATGGAAACTGAGAAGGTTGTCATGTAGGACTTAGCAAATGAAAACTTCAACAATTATATACACACATATATATGTTTTATGAACTAAAAAAAAGCTCTAAAATGATAGTATTAATAAACACAAGGTTCAACAGACAAATGGAGATGAAAACTATAATAACTGAAATAGAAATTCAATAGATGAGATCAGTAGTAATTAGTGATGAGAGAAAACATAATTACTGAAGTTGAAAGTACATTAATAGAAATTACCCAACACAAAAAAAGAGAAAAACAAGAGAGCACATGTGTGGGTTTGTGTGTGCTACAGTTGTTTCATATCTCAGAAGCTCATGGATGCATGGGATAATACTAAAAATCTCACATATATACTTGAAATTCCAGAAGGAAATAAGATTAAGTAGAAATTATCAAGAGAGAATCTTGAAGGAGTAATAGCTAAAAACTTTCCAAAGAGTATGGAAAATATTAATTTAAAACTCAAGAAATTCAAAAGAATCTAACCAACAAATATACACAAAAATTATTCCTAGATGTATCAAATTCACACACAAAATCTCCAAAGCAGTCAGAGAAAAATCACGTGTTGTGTACAAGAAAACAGTGGTAAGCATGGTTGACACTTCACCAGAAGTTATGAAAGTCAATGACACATTCAAAGTGCTGATATGAAAAAGACAAAAACATCTCTCAGAAAGTTTCTACCCAGTGAAATTATACCTCTAATTGAATCCATTTTTACATGACGGAAAACTCATACATTTTTTTCTTAAGCCCATCTACAATATAATAAGGACCAGAGAAAAATTTCTAAGCTGAAGAGAGAAGCTTTCCAAAGGAAATTTAAAGAACATTGGAAATGTTAAAAATATTACTCAATAGATAACTGTCTTTCTTCTCTTTCTTTGTGTATATATATATATACACATTTATGTAGCATCACACATATATATGCTACATATTATATAGTATATATAATATATACTTATAGTAAATATATACACACAGGTACCCCGTATATATATCCCATATGTGTATGTGTAAAATATATATACACACATTATTTTTACCTTTATTTCTTTGAAAGCCACATGAATGTTTAAAACAAAAAAGTATAACACTGTAATAATGACATTATAAATAATATAGACATGCTATATATGACAATAGTGTTAAGATGGGAGAAAATAAAAATATAGCATTGCAAATTGTTTATAGTTTACCTGCTGTAATTCCATATTATTTCAAAGATATTGAGAGATACATAAATCTTGGTAACCTCTACAACCACAAAACAATGCAAACATATAATTTCAAAGATAAATAATTAAAGTGCAAATAAGGCAAGATGGGAGAAACATAAAAAAAAAGGTAAAAGGAATGTTTAACAAACATCAAAATGGAAAAGCCTACATAAAACCATATTGATCCTGATATTGAATAAAAAGTAGCTAAACACTGATCGAAAGTCAGGATTTTCAGACTAAATAAAAAAGCAGAGCCAGTCTTATGCAAAAGAGATAAACTTTACACACAAATAGATTGAAAGTAAAACGAGAAGCAAATAAAGGCTGTAGTTACCATGTGACTATCTAACAATATAGACATCAAGAAAAGGAGGGTTGTTAGAGGAAAAACAAGTGAAAGTCTCTAGTAATAAATTAGCTAATACATCAAGAAGATCAGATAATTAAAAATGTGCATGTGACTAATAACATATATTTAAATTATTTAATTGTAAACCTGGGAAATTTAAAAAATGATCCAGGGAGTATGAATAAAATATACTTGGTGTGAATCTAAAAATTCAACGAAGGTAATCTAGATAAATGATTCTGGCTTAACTGGAACAATTTGAAATGAATATAGAAACAATATTCATCTACCCTTATACATATACCAAATATACGTATACCAAATATACATATATCAAAATTAAGTCCAAGTCAATTATAGGATGTATTCGTTGCCTACGGTTACCATAACAAATTAGCACTAACTGAGTGGCTTAAAACAACATTAAGTTATTCTCTGCCATTTCAAGAGGCCAGGAGTCACAGATTTTGTCAGGAATTTTGCCTCCACCTGGAAGCTTTTTGGGAAACCATCTCAGGTCTCTCACGGCTTCCAGTAGCTGCCAGCAATCCCAGAGCTCCTTGGCTTGTAGACGAACCACTCCAATTTCAGCCTCCAACGTCCCATTGCCTTTTCTATGTCTCTGTGTACCCTTTTCTATCTCTTATGAGGACACTCTGGTCAGATTTAGGGCAATCTGATTAGACTAGACCCTAATCCAATAGGATCCCACATTGATCTTTACCTAAATTATATCTGCAAAGACTATTTCCAAAGAAGATTACAATCTGAAGTTCCAGGCGTACGTGAAATTTGGAAAACACTTTAAATATCACATTTAAGCCTGCAAGACTTGTAGAAAAAAGGAGATAAGACAAAATCATTTTGACTCTGGAGTAGGCAACATTTTCCTAGACATAAATTAACAGCCATAAAAGGAAAAAATTAAAAAATGAAATACTAATAATCCTTGTAATACAGTATTAAAAAATGCAAATGGCTGGGACAGTGGCTCATGCTTGTAAATCCAACATTTTGGCAGACTGAGGTGGAAGGATCATTTGAGGCCAGGAGTTTTAGGCCAGCCCGGGCAACACAGTGAGATCTCAACTCTATAAAAATGTTTAAAAATAAGCTATGTGTGGTGGCATGTACCTATAGTCCCAGGTAATTCGGAGGCTGATATGGGATGACTGTTTGAGCCCGGGAGGCTGCAGTGAGCCATGATGGCACCAATGCACTCCAGCCTGGGTCACAAAGCATCTCAAAAATTAATAATAAAAATGAAAATAATAAAAAGGAAAGCCACAAACTGGAAGGACATCTTAACAATATACATTTCTAAAATCTACTGGAATCCAGAATATGTTAAAAATTACTACAACTCAATAAAAGGGCAAACATCCAATTTTTAAAAGTGGGTAAAAAGATTTGAACATTTTACAAAAAGTATATGATTGGCCTGTGGATATATAAAAGGCTCTTTAATTATCAGAAAAATGTAAGTTAAAATCACAACCAGGTAATGTAATACTAGAATGGTTAAAATTAAAATGTCTGAAAATATCAAATGATGGTTAGAGTTTGAAGAAACTAGACCTGTAATACTCTTTGAAGGAGAACGTAGAATGATATAATCAATGAATACTATCTGAGAGTTTCTCAAAGTGTTAAACTTACATCTACTCTTTGGCCCAGCAACTCCATTCTTAGATATTCGGTAAAGATCAATTGAATCATGGTTTTACCAAAAATTAGATGTAAATATTCCTAGTGGTTTTATTCACAATAGGAAAAAACTCAAATAGGCATGAATAAGTAAATGGATAAACAATAT
Source organism: Pongo pygmaeus (assembly GCF_028885625.2). Lineage (NCBI taxonomy): Eukaryota > Metazoa > Chordata > Mammalia > Primates > Hominidae > Pongo > Pongo pygmaeus. Next base: position 5,719,732 of record NC_072380.2, read on the forward strand.
GAGTTATTTCACAATAGAATACTACTCAGCAATAAATGGAAAATGTTACTTTATTGTGCAAAAACATGGATACATTTCACTTAGTGAAAGCCAGATCATACTACTTGTATACATTATTTTTATAACAAATTCTAGAAAATGAAATCTAATCTTGTGGTGTCACTGAGCATATCAGTGGTTCCTGTTGCTGGAGCTGATGGCGGGAAGGGCCTGCGGTGAAGCACTAGGGAAGTTTGGAGGGGGATGGAAACAATCTGTATTTTGCTTGTGTTCTTGGTTTCACAGCTATGTATTCTTTGAATTTGACACTTTAAGGAATTGTACAGTATGCAATTATACCTCAAAAGTATAGTTAACTAAATAAGTGTTTTATTTATGCCAGGGGATAACACAGTTTCAAATGAATATTTTTCTTACCCTTAATTTCCAATACTTGCACGCAGAAGTAACTATTATAGAATAAAAGAATTAGTACTAGAGTTGAATTTCTTTTTTTCTTACTTTGTTTTGCTACTAAAATCAATAACAATGATTACAAGTTCAAATCATTTTTATCTTTAGTCATAGTAGTTTAATTTCAGAAATGTGTCCAGCAACAATTGCTGGCATATATACCTGAAGGAGCTTCCTACTGAGTATTCAGAAGCCTGAAAATAGGATTTTATTTTTTGAGCTTCCAAAGTTATATACTATATGGGGATCTGAAATTTGACCTGTTGTTTGTCAGGTTATATATTTTAAGCAGAATCTAAAAATTTGCCTTGTTCATGTTGGGCTTTTTTCTTTTTTTTTTCTTTTTCTTTTTGTACCTTTTTCTTTTGTTCTTTTTCTCCTCTTACACAAAGGAAAGGTATATGATTTTCTCTTCCTTTGTTATCAATCTGTTCCAAGTCTAACCTGGAGATCAGTGGCTCAGTTTCTATAAATAAGGCTCAAAATACAAAACACATTTATTTATTCTTCGTTTTTATCTAAAGAAGCAGTACTTTTATGGGATCTTTACCACTGTATTTTATGGTGCATAATCAGCCGATAGTAAACTATTCCATGTGTTTTGCTCATAGTGAAACTGGACCTCTCATGACGTAATAATCAAGTTGCGTTGATGTTTGCCTTATTGCAAAAAAAGTACATCCTTTATTAGATGTATGTTTAAAATCTATCAGAGATGAGACTTTGTGTCTTTTGTCTAACTATAGTCTCAGGGATATTTGTGTTTGAGATGGTGGAATAAGCATGGTGATATTCCATTCCTAAGTAACTGGGGCCCTTTCAAGGCTAAGGAACAGGAGCAGAGCAAATGCTATCTCACACGTAGGCTTCTTGCAGGAGGTGTGGCGGGAAGTCGTTGGCAACCTAAGACTTTTTTTAGAGGGGTAAGAGGATAGATCTTAAGTGTCTTCACCACACACACATACGCACACGCATGCACACACACACGCACGCACACACACACACAGAAAAATTAACGAGAATATTAGCTGTGTAAGGTGAGAGATACGTTAATTTGCTTGATTGGGGCAGTCATCTCACAGGGTACAAGTATATCAAAACATCAAGTTGTATACTTTTAACATATACAATTTAGTTGTCAATTACCATTCAATAAAACTGAAGAAAAAAAGATGGTGCTCGCAAGAGACAAAAACACACATGGAAGAAAACACCTGCCACCTTTTTAATGCCAATCTAAAACCTGGTTGACCCTTCCTGCACCAACTAGTGGAGTCCTTTCTATCAAACGCTAACAACTTACAGATGAGGAAACTGACCCGGTGACTTTAAATACCCCATGAAAGGATACATTGGAAGGGCTTAGAAGAAATGCAAAATTTTCTCACCTTTGTTTTGGTGGTGGCTCTTTATAATATACAACACATAATTTCTTCTTTTAATTGTGGTGAAAAACACACAAAATTTACCATCTTAAGCATTTTTGTATGGACCCACATTACATATAGTGTGAACTATATTCACACTGTTGTGCAGAAGATCTCTAGAACTATTTCATTTTGCAAATCTGAAGCTGTATACCCACATCCCCCTCCCTTCAGCTCCTAGCAACTACCGTGCTACTTTCCTGAGTTTGGCTACCTTAGAAACTGCTTTTGCAGTGACCATCTCAAGTCCTAGTAATTTATACAAAAGCTTCTTTGCCACTGAACTTAGTATCATTAGAGATGAAGATGCTTCTCTATAAGCCTCTTTGCTCTTACTCTGATGATTTTCTTAAAATGTCAATGAGTCAAAATTTGCAAAGTTGAAAATGTCAGCCGATACCACAAAATTTAGTTTTTAGAATTGAAGGAAGCACGTATTTATAGTATAACTCTCTGTGCCGAGCACCGTGCTAAGTGCTGTGCAGGCCACAGTCATGACTAGCCCTTCTGGAAGTGGTTGGCCATGTGGTTGAGGAAATCATGATGTAAAGAATTAAATTCAGGTTGAGATTGTTGCACTCCAGATACAGGGAACCTAACTGCAAGGAGGGAGAGGGAGACTATTTTCAAGGAGGCCAAGGAAGGGAACATGGAAGAATTGCAACTGGCTAGAGCTGAAGATTTCTAAACTCAATGACAAGAACTATTTCAAAATATGAACCCTCCGAGTTTTGTCCTCAGAGAACCAAACTGCATTTTGTGAATTACATGCCAACCCGTTTTCTACCCCTGACGTGGCGCCATTGATAAAAGTTTTCTGAATGGCCAACGGTGATGCTCACACTATCCGTTCACATTTAATTGGCCAACATAAGTCAAATGGCCAAGCCTGACAATGGTGAAGGAATGTGTCAACTTCTCTCCTGGAGGGGCAACAGATACTTGTTAAAAATAGTTTTGGGTATATGTAAAAAGGATACTGTAAATATGTTACAGTATCAACAAATTCAAACAAATAGTAGTTTCAAAAGATAAAGTATCTAATAGACACTCCTTGAGTAGAAAATTCACAAAACATTCACCTGGTGAATCAAACCTAGTGGATACCATATGCCAAATGTCCAGGTCAGTGTCTGGCAGAGGATGAAGGCTCCGAAAGTCAGTGATGAATAAATAACAGCAAATAGTGCATTACATTTTTTTCCAGATTACTTTAAATTATGTTAGCAGTGACTAGAATTAGAAAGCCCTCTTAGCACTTTCAAACCTGAAAAAAGTTACAAAAACCAAACACAAGGAATTGATGGAGTTGATAGGGCCATATGAGAGAGTACTGCATTTTGCTGATTTTACTGGGGAGAGGATCTTTTCTGTCTTGTCTTGTCTTGTCTCGAGACGGAGAGTCTCGCTGTCTCCCAGGCTGGAGTGCAGTGGCGTGATCTCTGCTCACTGCAGGCTCTGCCTCCTGGGTTCATGCCATTCTTCTGCCTCAGCCTCCCGAGTAGCTGGGACTACAGGAGCCCGCCACCACGCCCGGCTAATTTTTTGTATTTTTAGTGGAGACGGGGTTTCACCGTGTTAACCAGGATGGTCTCGATCTCCTGACCTCGTGATCCGCCTGCCTGGGCCTCCCAAAGTGCTGGGATTACAAGCATGAGCCACCGCGCCCAGCCAGATCTTTTCTTTTTAACTTAATGTCATCTCAGCAAGTAGTTCAAAGCTGGTTGGACTATTTTCCAGCCTCATCTCACAGAGATAGATGAAAGATGTGCATTGCAGCAGATCCATTCGTAGATAATTAGAAGCTGGATGACTATAGACCTCTAGACTAAATAAATAAATATGCTCTTTTATCAACTCCAAAGACATTATTTTTCAGACACATACCATACATCAACGTTCTTTGAAAATAATTCATGCGTTCCTAGCCATTGGAAAATAATTAGCCATGTACTAGTTAAGTGGTATAAAAGCTGAAAATAGAAAAATCAATAAATAATGAGAGGCAGTTAAGCTAGCTTTGCTGCAGAGTAAATTCGTGTCTGTTTTCCAAATAAACAGGGCCCGTTGGATTTATTCGTTGTCTACAAATCTGCATCGTCCTAGGATAAGTTCGCCATTATAGTCTGTTCATTATTTAGGGTTTCTGAATACACATCAATAATCATTTTACATTTAAAAATGGTTGTGATTTTTATTTTTGTTTTGTTTTTCCTTTTGTTTGTTTTCTCATTGCTTTGTTAATAATGCACAAAACAAAGACATAAGTGTTTTGATGGTTTAAGGCTTCATGTTGTTCAGCTTATTGTTTTGTTCCTAGATAATAAATATTTTATTATAATCGCCATGCAGAAGTTTTGAGGTCATTGATAAAATACAAACCTCGAACACAGGAGTGATGAGGCTCAGTAACGTTTTTGGTTCCTTTTACCTGTAAAATACTATGATTCTTCATTCTCACAAGAGAATGTATTCTTTAGTTGAGTGTATACATTTATTTTTATTTCCTGTCTCTCCTCTTTTTTCCCGTCTATATATTTTTTATCCTTGCATATCTAACAAGTGTTTGAGGTGGTTGCCATTAATGCATATATTAACAAAGGAACAAAAAAATACAGTCATTACTAAATTGTCTAGGTGCATTCTATTTGCAGATTAATCCACATTAAGGCCCTGCAGGTGAAGTAGCAGACTAGCAGGACATCTGGTATCCTGAGAAGCATTAGGCAGAGGCTGACCCCAACCTTACCAGGATTGATTCACCCTGAGAAATTAAGAAATTACTTAAATTATGGGCCGGATGTGGTGGCTCATGCCTGTAATCCTAGCACTTTGGGAGGCCGAGGCAGACAGATGACTTGAGGCCAGGAGTTCCAGAGAAGCCTGGTCAACACTGTGAAACCTCAACTTTACTAAAAATACAAAAATTAGCTGGGTGTGAACCCAGGAGGCAGAGGTTGCAGTGAGCCAAGATTGTGCCACTGCACTACAGCTTTGGCGACAGAGTGAGACTCTGTCTCAAAAAAAAAAAAAAAAAAAAAAAAAAAATTACTGGGCTATTTGTGACATTTTTCTAATGTTTATCCAGTTAATAAGAAGTTCACCACAAGTGGGCAAAATAATTGGGAAAACTATAGATATGTTAGAGGATGAAAGTGATAGAGAAATAACAAAGTAATGTATTAATGATGGCCTTTCAATGTAGTTCAGAACATGTCTTAGTGCCTTTGGAATGCTCCCATAGACTGGGCAGCTTATAAACAACAGAAATGGATTTCTCACAGTCCTGGGAGGATTAGGTTGCCAGCGTGGTCGGGTTCTGGAGGGCCCTCTTACCTGGTGCGGAGAGCAGCCTTTCAGTGCATCCTCACATGGCAGAAAAATGAGCAGGGAGCTCTCTGGCGTCCCTTTTCTAAAAGCACTAATCCAAATGCCATTTTCTAAGAGCACTAATCTGAATCACAAGGTCCTCCCTCATGGCATAATCACCTCTCAACGGCCCTTCATCTTAATACCTTCACTTGGGGGATTAGGATTTCAGCCTATAAATTTGGAGAACAGAAATACTGCATCATAACAGAATCTAAGGACCACACAATGAAACGGGGTTTCCCTGTGATAAGATTTGCGTCCACGAGAAATTCATACTCATCATTCCTCAGAGAAAACTGATCTACATCTGCCACTCGAGTCTGAAAGATTCCTCAAGGTGCCCTTCTAGAGGCACCAAGCAGGTTCTTCAGATTGATTATGACAATGCTTGGGGGTGCCGAATACTTTCTACAGGATACAAAACCAGGATGTCTTTAAGAGAATGAAGTTTGTGAAGCTCAAATTTCATAGGTCGTCTTTGCAAAACCCAGTTTGGCTGAACAAGTGCCTACAGTTTAATCCAGAAGAATTACTTTTTAAAAAACGTTAAAGCCTTAAAGACACATGAAATATAAAATCAATTTTTATAAGAGTAGGATGGAATGATCAATAAAGGCTTTAAAGTATAAAAATACATTAGGATAAAATGATATAAGCTAAATGGAAAAGAACTACAAATTCAATGAGGAAATGTAGTGATCTATAATTTCTTTGAAGAAGAGCTTTTTCCTGTTTTTTAAATGGAAATTGGTGACTTTCAAATTGCTATAGTTTTTAGATTTCAGTGGATATGTTCACAAATGATGTAACAGTTTTATTATAAAACGTCAATATTTACAGTGTCAGCAATTATACTCTTTGTAATTATTTCAGTAAATTAGAAACTTTTCAGATTCATCTTAAAAGGTGTGAATTGATATGTCATTTTTTAGTTCTGTTACAGAATAGATATAAAAGCAAAAATGTTCTGATGGCCTTTGTTATGGAGAATTGCCATCTCAAATATATCCAATAATAAGTGTAATGGCTGGTGAGAGAAAGGCAGAGGTGGAGAGAGTGATGAGGAGAGAATGGTGCCACCTGACTACGTTGAGTGGTCTGAATATGTACGTCTCCAGGGTATGGCATGTGAGGCTAAAACCTAGATTCTGTAGAGCTGCATCACCCAACAGTCACATGTGGATATCTGCATGTAGGTTAACGAATACGACTTTAAACATTCAGTTCTTGTGCCACATTAGCCAACTCAGGGGCTCACTGGCCACAGCTCATTGTGCCTCATGGCTACCCCATCTGACAACACAGAATATTTCTGTGGCTGCAGACAGTTTTATTGGATGGAACTAATCTTGAGGAACGGGTGGACTGCATAAAGGTCACTTTTCTCAGTTGGACTTGATTTCAGCTTTAGGCAACAGAAGACGTCTATTTTTCCTTGACAAGGGTCTATACAGTATGATATAGTAAGTACTCCATGTCACACACTTGGGGATGACACACATTATATTCAGATAATGTGAACATATGGAAGGTTGACGATCTTTAAGTAGAATGCAAAAAACTGATATTTGAGCAGATTTGGAAGCTATATACTTTAAATTTTAATTATAACAGTGTGCTTTATTATAGGAAAAATTTAAATATAACCCACGATACTAAAAATAATGTAAATGGCATTTATAGCCTTGGTCAAATGTTCAAAATTGAACTTTACCTTAGGCCTTATCTTTATAGAATGGGATATTTCTGAACATATCACTTTTCCTGTTAGAATCAGAAAAACCCAAGCATTAAACTTCAACATTTGTAATATTCCCTGTTTACAATTTAAAAAATTGATACTGATTATTGGAGATCAGACATTCAGTCAGCTCATCTAAATGAATAATTCTTTGGTTTGTTATTAAATCATTTTCCTCGATTAAATTTTGTCTCAGGTTAAAGGTGGTACAATGTATTCTAATCTGACACAAATTGTACTAATCTATTCTTAGAGAAATTTTTTAAAAATTTCCATGAGCTTGTTAAGAAAGTTATTTCTTAATATTAAGCAATAAAACCTCTCATTTTCAAAAGGTACAAATGAGTTTAATTTATTGAATGTATTAACAGTGATTAGGATAAAAAGCTTTTATAAGTCAGACAAATGTAAATCCAAATAGTTGTTAGATTAATAAATTTGAATAATTAGAAATATCATTGAGAATATAAAATGTAGAAAATTGGTAAAGGGAAAGCATTTGATGCACTCTTGCAGAAAAACTATTATTGACTAGTGTTGAGATAAATACCTCATTGCATTTATCCCAAAGGGGGATTATTGATTGAGGTTATTAAGGTCAATATTTATCTCAAGTGAAAAATAAATCTTGATTGTTTCATTGAGTCAAAATGCCAATACATATTTTGTTACAAAAACACTAAAAATGAACTGTAGTCATATTCTAATATTGTCTGTTAACAATGATTTTCATGGGAACCACTATCTTACTATAGTTTTTTTTTTTTTAAATAGAATCTATCAAGATAATAAGCACATAATTTATCATGGCCCATTTGGGTGCACAATTCTTTGTTCTTTTGTTTTTCCTTTTTATGTTTCTTTCTAGAAGAGCTATGTTCACCCACACCTCTGTTTGAACTTTTTTTTTTTTTTTGGTGTAGAAGCAGCAACCGTTAATTTTGTAAAAAGGAAAAACAGGTTCTCACAGGTAACCTGATGGTCCCTGGGTGTTGCAGATGAACCGCGGATGAGAGACAGGGTCCTTCTGGGAGGCGCCATTGAAGCCTCAGTTGTTCCGCAGGTTTGATGAAAGAGCAGAGAAAGGTCTGTGATTTTTGCAGGACCTGTGCAGGATATGAGCCACTTCTATTGCTTAATTGCCACTCCTCAGGTGAAACAAGGTGCTAGGACAAGTTGAGGCACTCTACAAAGGGTGCAAATCTGTGTGTGTGTGTGTGCGCATGCGCTTGTATGAGTGTGTGCTTGTGTGTGTGTGTGTGCTCACTGCTGAGCAGCGAGGCTCATGGAGGATTAAAACTCTTCACCTTTGTCAGTCTGTTTGCTTGACTGCTTGCTTCTTTTTGGGGTAGAGTCAGGAGCAAGGCATGCATGGCTCATAGACGCAGTTATGTTCCTAACAGTAACTGTCAGCCCTCCCAGTTGTCTGTGTCAGCCTGTATCTGCAAATGTGTTTTATTGTTAATACTGGTGAGATGAATCTGCCACTGGCGAGTCTGGAGCAGCACTCTTAGAGCATCTGGTTACTTTGTAAATAGCCAGGTTTGAGCCAATGTCCAGGTCTCCTAAACCCCTGAGGACACTGACATTCTCTTCTGCAAACTGAGCAGCATCCGTCACACGAGGGGGTCATGTCACACACATGGCACACAGACGATGCAGGTGCAAGGGGCTTTACTGACTCGCATGAGCTCATCTTCTGCTTGTCCCTCTTGCCTGTTCCTGCCTCCATGGTCCTCCTTCAACCCACTGCTATGGCTTTGTGGGAGTTTCTAAGTTTGTTAATCCAGCGCAATGTAGAGAAAAATAAATAAATCTGGTTTCAGATGAGTTGGCATAGTGTGCTGGTATCTGCTGAAAGAGAAAGCTTATGTTGTTATAATACTTCTCAGTAACTAGAAGACTGGGGTAAAAGGGAAACCCTCTCCCTGGCAGAATTCTGAACTACGTTTATCATCGTGCCTTCTCGAACAGTGCTAAGGGTACGGACAACAGTGTAAACCAGGGCCCCGTGCTCAAAGTCTTGGGAGACACAAGAGCACAAGATTGCTCACAGGGAGGCTTGTAACAGAAGGGGTCAGATGCACTTCACAATGAGCCCAGAGAGCAGGGTGACATACCTGTTCGAACTTTCTGAATATTTGCTTCTGTTAGCAATAACATCCTGCATCTTACGAAATTCCTCAGTTCCAGGCCCAGCTGGACTGCTGGTCACTCTGCTGGAGGATGAGAACACTCTCCCATTTGAGTACTCATGAATCGCTGCCTGCACGGGCGATGCTCTTAGAGGCGATAGATGCCCTCTCTGTCTGATGACAGCCGCCCTGCTCCACCGCATACCAGTGTTTCTCAGTGGGATCATGAGCAAAGCAGCCATGCAAGGCTGCTAGGGCTTGGCCTGAGCTCAGTCATGAGACTTCCACAGCCAGTCCAGCTGCTGTCCCTGCAGAGCCTTGTTTACCAGTGAGGAAACCAATATCCAGGCTCCAGTGTGGTGCCACCATCCAGGGGGCTGTTGGCTCCCAGGTGGCACTAGGCTGCTCTGGGACAGAAGCACCGGGCATCTCTAACTGAAATAAGCATGGATTCTGGATGTGGACTTGCTTTCTCTTTCTGCCAGCATCAGCTCCTGTACATTTTCTGAATTCCTCATTGCTGTCCTGTTAACCTAAACACCATGACACACACTTTTCCGGAGGAAGTCGACATCACACGCAGAGCTGTGGCTGTGGGACATGCAGCCCTGGCATCCCCCACGAGTCGGTGCCTCATCAGGTCGGGATGCTGTCCTGAAGGACCTTGTACCCTGGATCTTCCTTACAGAGCCTGACACAGGTCAGAACCCAGTGGAACCAGCCAAAGATTCTTTCTCTGGCTCCAGTCATGGATGGAAGAGTTCAACGGTAATGGGCTGTCATGCAGCGCTAAGTGGCCAGGGCAGCAGGTGCCTGCAGCATCGTGGGTGGAACACAGTCCTTCCTGAGACAGGCAACGCTGGGCTTTGCCTCCATGGGGCCCAGCCCAGCCCAGCCCAGCCCAAGCCTGCTTCTCCAGCCTTCCTCACAAATCCAGAATACCCTCACAGAATATTTCTCTTCTTCTTTAGTCAGACTCAACTTATTTTATTGGAACCGAGGGTACTGACTATACAGAAGCGAGTGTCTCCTTTCAGCATTCAGATGGCCATTCCACTCAGGCACAACTGAACAGCATTTCTGACAAATAGGACCTCAAGCCCAATCCTGATGCAAAATCAATCACTGCCCTATTGTCTGTTCTATTGGCTGTGCTTCTTTATGAATTTGAAGATATCATCTGTCCACTTCTGAGTGTTCTTTATAATTAGGAAATGTTGCTTTGATTATACGTGTTTGTTGTGAAAACTAACTAATGGGGAATCTCTTTAGCTGTAGTGTTTGATGCCCCTAAGTGGAGCCATACATAATGCCAGATATCAGAATCTCCTCTGAAGATTCCTGGCTCTGCCTAATCCCTAAAGCAGGTTCTATACACCATGCTGTGATCATCCCTGCTACCGTGTTTCTTAAGTGCACTCTGTAGGGTGTTAGTGTGGCACATCTTGTTAGAATGTCCTAACAGGAAAATGAACTTTGAGTTCCAGCTTATTAAATGTGGGTCCTTACAAGTGACATTTAAGTGATAACAGTGTTAAGAAACCCCAGCCCAAAGCCTGCATAGGCTTTTGAATGAACCTCCACTATTTGGAGTTTTAAGTGTCTACAGGTTATGAGCAATTTAAAATGTATACTTTACCCTTTAATCACTGCTCTATCCACCTGATAATAACCCCCATATTATACATTATACATTTTCCAATATCTCTTGCTGCTTTCTGTCTAGAAAAAGAGGCTGGAAACACACTCTAGACACACGATCATAAGTGGCTTATTATTGATGAAGTTCACAGTAGTTGTTCACCATTGAAGTGCTTAATATTGCTGTTCAACACAGTCATCAATGGAGTTTTATTTTTCTCCCTATAATTGGTAAATCATTCATTTTGAAGGATTTTTGTATTTTTTAAAAAATAACGGTTTTTGTGCTTAATGCATAGGTAGAAAAATGTAAGCAAACTATTTGGCTCAATGACACCCATCAATTTCTGTGCACTGCTTTCCCATGACAGTATCTAATTGCTTCTTGGATATACATTAATATTTTCATTTAAAAAGTTGCCCATTGGCTTTTCAGAATGTTTATTTTTTTGTTTATGAAAAACTGCTTTCTTATGTCTGATTTGAATTTTTTGTTAATTTTTATTTATACCCTCTTGTGCTATCATCAATCAACCTTTAACAGGGATTATCTCAGAAGAATTGCCAGCTTACATCGTCTATTTATTTATCTGAACTACTGTGCTATTTCCAGGCTGTTTTCCCATTTCTAACGGTGCATTGCAGCCTTCACTGTTTTTTCTTGTGGGGAAAAAAATGCCTTCATTACCTAATGAGAGGTTTATTCCAGCATATCAACTATTGTTTAGATGGTGCACCAGAAAATATTATTGCCTATCTCAATGTTAACTTTGCCTTCTTTCTTCTTCCCCTAACTTTAGTTTGGCACATGGATGCACAGAATTAAGTCTTTGTTTTCTAGCTCCCATTGCTGTTAGGTGATGATATGCTGACTTATAGTCAAGGGTCTATACCTGTAACTATTGAATTAAACTTGAAAAAATCCTTCTGATGCACACTTTGCCCCTTTCTCATTTCCCCGTTGGTCTTCCTGGGATGAGTGTCAAAGGGGGAAGGCTGGGAGTTCTGGTGTAAGGGCTGGCACACTAGCAGTCATTCTAGACTAACAGAACAAGGTCTTGCCCTTGGTGAGCCGAAAGGCTAAGGACCTTAAATATCTTAGTACATTTTCCGTGTAATCCACAGGAAGCTTATTTTTACACTCTACTTATATGGGTGAGAAAAAGATCATATTCATGTCATTTTTTGTGAGTTTTCTCACATGCAGCTGAATCTTAGGTAATAAACAGATACATTTGCTATTTTTTCTCGCATCAATGAAACAATAAAAACATTGGATTTTATCTTGTTTAACTCCACATCCAATATTTCAAACCTTCCTGTAACTTCTGCTAGAAGTAGTCATCAAGCTGTTTGAACATATTCTGTTGTGTGGACACTCCATCTCCCTGCTCAACTAATCAGTTTAAATATCTCCTTTTAAGATGAAATAAAATTCAGGTAATTCGTCTGATAAAAAGCAGATATTTGAGAATAAAAGGCAACTATTGTACCTTCGTCGGTATGGTTCTCCAAGCTAAAAAGTTAAAATAATGTTAACTCTCAATTTCCTCTATCGTTGTAGCTACTAATATCTAAACAAGTTCACTTCTATTTTCATATGTGGTGATTGTAGATGAAAACAATTTTGTAGTTCAAGTCTGATGGGAGCCAAGTAGTGCCTTTCTCTCTGGCTTCCTGCAGCAAGTGTTCCTGACAAAAGTGAATGAGTGGTAATATACACCCAGGTCTCCTTCAGTTTATGAAGCATTGCTCTATGGTTGCCAGCTGCCCCTGACTTGCCGTGGGTGTAGGTGATGCATTTCCCACACTGGTCATCAGCTACTCGCCTCTAGTGCTCTTCATCACCCCTTCTCCTCACCTCTCTCTTTCATGCTTACTTTTGTGATTGAGTTACCAAATACTGCTGTGTTCATTTATTTGTTTTTGTTCTTTTTTTCTCTTTTTTGAGATGGAGTCTTACTGTCACACAGGCTGGACTGCAGTGGTGCTATCTTGGCTCACTGCAACCTCCAACCCATGGGTTTGAGAGATTCTCCTGCCTCAGCCTCCAGAATAGCTGGGGTTACAGGCATGCACCACCACACCTGGCTAATTTTTGTATTTTTAGTAGAGATGGGGTTTCACCATGTCAGCCAAGCTGGTCTCAAACACCTGACCTCAAGTGATCCACCCACCTCAGCCTCCCAAAGTGTTGGGATTATAGGCATTAGCCACCGCGCCCGGCCTGCTGTGTTTGTTTAAAGGCACATGTATTATGTTATAACATATATAACATATATGTTATATATATATAACATATATGTTATATATCATATAATATATGTTATATATGTTATATATCATATAATATATGTTATATATGTTATATATCATATAATATATGTTATATATGTTATATATCATATAATATATGTTATATATGTTATATATCATATATAATATATGTTATATATGTTATATATCATATATAATATATGTTATATATGTTATATATATGTTATATATGTTATATATATGTTATATATATGTTATATATGTTATATATATTATATGTTATATCTGTTATATATATTATATATATTATATGTTATATATGTTATATGTTATATATAATGTTATATATTATGTTATATATGTTATATATAATATGTTATATACATTATATGTTATATATATTATATATGTTATATATTAATGTTATATTTATTATATATGTTATATATTAATGTTATATATATTATATATGTTATATATTAATGTTATATATATTATATATGTTATCTATAATACATGTTATATGTTATCTATAATATATGTTCTATATGTTATCTATAATACATATGTTCTATATGTTCTATATGTTATGTTATATATGTGTTATATATGTTATATTATATATGTTATAACATATATATTATACATGTTATATATGTTATGTTATATATTATATAATCTTATATATTATGTAATATATATTATATATTATGTAATATATAATATATATTATATATATAAATTTTATATATACAAAAATATAACATATAATATATAACATATAAGATATATTATATAATATATATAATATATAACATATAAGTATATAATATATAATATTATATCTAATATCTAATATATATATTATATAATATCTAATATATAACATATATATTATATAATATCTAATATATAACAGATATATAATATCTAATATATAACAGATATATTATATAATATCTAATATATAACAGATATATTATATAATATCTAATATATAACAGATATATAATATCTAATATATATAATATGTATAAATAATATGTCAAAACATTATATATGTATATATTATATATAATGTCAAAACATGTATATATGTATATGTGTATATATTATAGGTATATATTATATATATAATGTCAAAACATGTATATATACATATATACATATATACACATACGTACACATATATATGTGTATATGTACGCATACGTACACATATATGTGTATATGTACGCATACGTACACATATATATGTGTATATGTACGCATACGTACACACATGTGTATACGCATACGTACACACATGTGTATACGCATACGTACACACATGTGTATACGCACGCATACGTACACACATGTGTATATGTACGCATACGTACACACATATGTGTATATGTACGCATATGTACACATATACACACATATACATATATACACACACGCATATATATATATATATATTTTTTTTTTTGAGACAGAGTCTTGCTCTGTCACCAGGCTGGAGTGCAATGGCCCAGTCTCGGCTTACAGCAACCTGTGCCTCCTGGATTCAAGGGATTGTCTTCTCTCAGCCTCCTGAGTAGCTGAGATTACAGGGGCCCGCCACCACACCCAGCTAATTTTTTGTATTTTTAGTAGAGACAGGATTTTTCCATGTTTGCCAGGCTGGTCTCAAACTCCTGACCTTGTGACCTGCCCACCTCAGCCTCCAAAAGTGCTGGGATTACAGGCATGAGCCACCACGCCTGGCCAAATAATTTATTTTTTAATGGTCACAACTTACCTTTTTTTCTGTGATGGTAGCCTTCCTGGGAAATTGTGTCTGTCAGAATGGTGGTGTTCCTTGGGAGCACGTATGTTAAGTGGGCATGTCGTGGACCATCATAAAATATTAGATGCATAAAATTAACTTAGAAGGGAGGTCACCTGGTACAGCCCTCGTATTTGGCAGACAAAAAACTCAGGTCCAAGAGATTAAGTGATGAAAGTCACATATTGTGTTAGAGATTCAGAGTAGATTAAAGGACCCCTAATCTTTGTTCTTTATTCTGTATAACCTCTTGCATGGCTCATTCCACACTGATTTAGAAAAAGGGTTGCACCAAGTGGCTCCTCCCACCTGATCCTTCAGTCAACCCAATTATCTTTTCTAAAATCTATTTTAAGTCTTGAGATTGACTTTACACGTTTATTTGAGATTTTTTTTAAGTTTCACTGAAAAATCACTTGTTTGACAAAATTAGGGTTCAAGTGAAATTCTCAGGAAAATAACTTTTCATGTAATAGGAGCATGGGACACTAAAGACAAATTAGGTTTCCCAATCACTGAGATTAATCAGAGGACTGTTTGTGACTGCCAGGAAGGAAGGAAAATGCTTCTGTACATTTTTTTGTGTGTGGTGAGGGTTGCAAAGGGAAAGAAAAACTGGAACTGCGCTATAGCTATGAAATGGATACACCAGTGTGACTAACGCCTCAGGCACATGTCTGCCTCGGAAGCCAGGACAGATCAGTGAGAGCCTGTGCTTCCAGGCCGGGAACTGGCAAAACAAATATAGGCTGCTCCAGGCTTGCCTTTGCTAACTGGTTTCTTTTTTTCTTTTACACCAGGGGTAGTCCAGCCATGATCTGGACAGTGATGAACAGAAATTTCTCGAAAGGGAGCTTTGCCATCACTACCATTGGGAGACTACTTAAGACATCTCACTAAAATCTTTCTTTTTTTTATCATACTTTAAGTTCTGGGGTACATGTGCAGAATGTGTAGGTTTGTTACATAGATATACATGTGCCATGGTGGTTTGCTGTACCCGTCAACCCATCATCTACATTAGGTATTTCTTCTACTGCTATCCCCCCACTGCCTCCCACCCCCTACAGGCCCCAGTGTGTGATGTTCCCCTCCCTGTGTCCGAGTGTTCTCGTTGTTCAACTCTTATGAGTGAGAACATGCAGTGTTTGGTTTTCTGTTCTTGTGTTAGTTTGCTGGGAGTGATGGTTTCCAGCTTCATCTATATCCCTGTAAAGGACATTAGCTCATCCTTTCTTATGGCTGCATACTATTCCATGCTGTATATGTGCCACATTTTCTTTATCCAGTCTATCATTGATGGGCATTTGGGTTGGCTCCAAGTCTTTGCTATTGTGAACAGTGCTGCAATAAACATACATGTGCATGAGTCCTTATAGTAGAATGATATATAACCCTTTGGGTATATACTCAGTCATGGAATTGTTGGGTCAAATAGTATTTCCAGTTCTAGGTCCTTGAGGAATCGCCACACTGTCTTCCATAGTGGTTGAACTAATTTACACTCCCACCAACAGTGTAAAAGCATTCCTGTTTCTCCACATCCTCTCCAACATCTGTTGTTTCCCGATTTTTTAATGATCGCCATTTTAACTGGTGTGAGATGGTATCTCATTGTGGTTTTGATTTGCATTTCTCTAATGACCAGTGATTATGAGCATTTTTTCATATGTTTTTTGGCTGCATAAATGTCTTCTTTAGAGAAGTGTCTGTTCATATCCTTCACCAACTTTTTGATGGGGTTGTTTGTTTCTTTCTTGTAAATTTGTTCAAGTTCTTTGTAGATTCTGGATATTAGCCATTTGTCAGATGGATAGATTGCAAAAATTTTCTCCCATTCTGTAGGTTGCTGTTCACTCTGATGATAGTTTCTTTTGCTGTGCAGAAGCTCTTTATTTTAATTAGATCCCATTTATCAATTTTGGCTTTTGTTGCCATTGCCCTTGGTGTTTTAGTCATGAAGTCTTTGCCTGTGCCTGTGTCCTGAATGGTATTGCCCAGGTTTTCTTCCAGGATATTTATGGTTTTAGGTCTTATGTTTAAGTCTTTAATCCATTTTGAGTTAATTTTTGTATAAGGTGTAAGGAAGGGATCCAGTTTCAGCTTTCTACATATGGCTAGCCAGTTTTCCCAACACCATTTATTAAATAGGGAATTCTTTCCCCATTGCTTATTTTTGTCAGGTTTGTCAAAGATCAGATGGTTGCAGATGTGTGGTGTTATTTCTGAGGCCTTTGTTCTGTTCCATTGGTCTATATATCTGTCTTAGTACCAGTACTGTGCCGTTTTGCTTACTGTAGCCTTGTAGTATAGTTTGAAATCATGTAGCATGATGCCTCCAGCTTTGTTATTTTTACTTAGGATTGTCTTGGCTATGCAGGCTCTTTTTTGGTTCCATATGAAATTTAAAGTAGTTTTTTTTCCAATTCTGTGAAGAAAGTCAATGATAGCTTGATGGGGATAGCATTGAATCTATAAATTACTTTGGGCAGTATGGCTATTTTTCACGATATTGATTCTTCCTATTCATGAGCGTGGAATGTTTTTCCATTTGTTTGTGTCCTCTCTTATTTTCTTGAGCAGTGGTTTGTAGTTCTCCTTGAAGAGGTCCTACACATCTCTTGTAAGCTGTACTCCTAGGTATTTTATTCTCTTTGTAGCAATTAGGAATGGGAATTCATTCATAATTTGGCTCTCTGTCTGTATTGGTGTATAGGAATGCTTGTGATTTTTGCACATTGATTTCGTATCCTGAGACTTTGCTGAAGTTGCTTATCAGCTTAAGGAGATTTTGGGCTGAGATGATGGGGTTTTCTAAATATGCAATCATGTCATCTGCTAACAGACAATTTGACTTCCCCTTTTTCTAATTGAATAACCCTTTATTTCTTTCTCTTGCCTGATTACCCTGGCCAGAACTTTAAAATCTTACACTCTAATCTTGAATTTGAGAGACAAAGGGCAGATAATAACAATAAATGTGTAAATAATACAAGAAACAAGACTATGAATGAACAATAGACAATAATAGAACAGAAGAGCATTAGGAGTTGAGGACTATTGGGCACATTACTAAATAATATCCCAAGAGAGGGCATGGTTTTAGGCTGAAGAAAAATTGCTTCTGAAGTGTCCTACTGTCTTCATATTTTCATGCTGTTTACAGGGACCTCCTTGACTGGATAGATTTCCCTCTTCTACTGAAATGGCACAGTCTTACCATCCCATGTGGATTCAGCAGGGAGGAAAGGCCCATACATGCTGTTCAAGCATATGTCATGCTGCTGGGAGCTGTGGACTCCTGGGCTTTCTCCCCTCCCAGGCTCTGAACCATTGGCAGTAGACGTCACATTTAGTCATCACCTTCTTCCAGTGTCTAACTCAGCCTGACACATAGCAGGCACTGATATGTTAGGTTTTCTTTATTAATTAAACTCATTAGACAATTACACATTTATTAATTAAAAGTTATAAGTTAACAAATTTATTTTATTTTCAACACGAAAAACAATGATGCTCATAGGGAAGAACCTGTGAAGAATATGGGCGGTGGAAGCTAGGATAAAGAAAGGCCTGCAGAGGAGGCTTGTACTTTCCTCCAGGACGCTGTCCCAGCAGCAGACAGGTGCCCATGAGGGGCTCCATGCAGTGCTGGGACATGCTGGATCTGGGGTAGGGGTGGCTGGGAGCCTTCCCCCAGCCTATTGCTGCAAATGGGGCTGGGACAGCCACCTTCATGCATGTCAACCAGATGTGCTGGGTGCACTCACTGTCCTGCACCCATGCCTAGCCCCTGCTCAGGCTTGGAGAGGGAGGGGAAGTTGGGTGGGACTTCAGGTCCACAGGGTCGGGGAATAAGCAGCGGAGAAAAGTTCAGAAGAGGAGATAGTGTTGTGGCTGTAGATGGGATCTCCTAGAAACTGAGGCCCCAAGTCTCCCTGCAGTCTGCATTGTCCCATCAGATTTCACTTACAAAGCACAATTTCAAAGATGAAATATTAAGGATTCAGAACTGCAATCAAAGATCATCAGTCCCAAAGTGCAGAAGCCTTCAGAGCCTAGGGCCCTCCAGACTGCCCTGGTCCCACCTCCATGAAGCTGGGCCTTGGTCTGATGTGGTGGGATTGCTGACAGGACTGGCCTGGCCTGGCTTTGGCAAACTCTCAAAGACTGCACCTCCAAACCCACATGTTCAGGAACACCCTGAGGGTCCACAGTTAGAAACCTCCCTGTGGGGAGAGGCTCCCCTTGCACTGCGCATGGAGCAGCAGAACCTGAGAGGAAGGGAAGCACCTGCCTGAACCTCAGCCCAGGCGACACCTCCTTGTTCTGCAACCACCTGCGCCCTGCATGTCTTTTATGATCTCACTGAGCTGTGAAAATACTCACATGGTGACTGACACTGAACTTCCTATCCATCCTGAAAAATAGGCACTTAAGATAGATGAAATTAGGTTAGAAAAATAAGGAAAAGAGGTATTTCCTGAAGCTGACTGTTGTCAAGCAACTTCATAACGGTTACCACTGAGACTCTACCTGCCTCTGGAGTCTGCAAACTCTGAGTCAGAATTTCAAGGCTCCCTCTCCCGACTCTTGGCTGTCGTCTAATGCTGCAGGAACAGTGCACTGGAACATTTATAATCCAGTTAGGTTTGTAAATTTTCATCTGGTCCCAGACAGACTGGGGACACACCCAAATCCAAATATGAATTTTGGAGACGGTGGATATTATAACAAAAGCACTGAAGGAGCATGAAGAGATAAAGGAATATGTCTAGTACCAAATAGCTTTAAAATGTTTTTTTCTTATTTAATTTTTTTAAACAAGGAAAAGACAAAATCTATTCCCAGTTAAATTACCCAGTAAAAGTTTAACACAGTTAAAACACAGAGTTATGAAATTATGAATGATGTCATTCACATGTCAAAGCCTGATCTTTGTAACAATTTAATCATGGCTTAGGTATTTCCACATACTCTCATACTTTGGTTACTTACATTTTACAGAAGAATTCTACCTGGAAGAAAATAGTGCCAGAGCATAGATAGTTTCAAAGACGTGTAATTTTGCTCTTTAAAATTTCTTAAAGGAATTATGCTAATTTTTAAAATAAAATCTTTACATGCATAAAAATAAATAAGTAGATAAAATACAAAGACTATTCCAGAAATAGGTGGGATTGATGTCTCTGAGATGAATTTGCTGAATGTTGCTCTTTAAAATGAGCTTCAGTTTATCCCAAAAACATCCCTGTTTTCTCTGCTCCTTTCTATCATCCCCTCACTTCCTCCCCTGCCACCCTATGCTGTTCTTGGTGATGATTTTTCAGCAAATTTCCTAATATGTCTAAATTCATACATTGCCCTGTTCTTTCATCATTGCCTCTCTTCTCTCGCAATATAGTTTTCTAGTGTTTTTTTTGGAGGGGAGAAAAGGTGATATTGCCCATCCACTCACAGGTTTGGCATAAACTATATAGAGATGTAGGGATTCCATTTCAGAAAGTCTTGCAGGATACAGTATAGTTCTTGAGGAAGGTGAAGGGTAGGTGAGGAAAGAAGGTGATGGTGAATTAATAAGGTAATGGAATATACCTTGTGTGTGTTGGTCCAGCTAAGCCATTCTTGTCCTATTTGCAAAATTGAGTCAGGCTACATAGTCATTTTTTATCAGACCTAATTGGAAGATACATCATGTAGAGGAAATAAATCAGCAGTTAAGATTCTTCATATACATTCCCAACTCTTCTCTCTCCTGTCTCTCTCTCTTTCTCTCACACACACACACACACACCCCTGCCCCACACAGAGAACACAGACAGCCAGTATGCTCACATTCATTCTCATGGCAGTGTTCAATTTGGTCTTCTCTCTTTTGTTACTCATTTTCTATTATTTATTTCCTTAACCTTCAGAGGTGTGCATGTGATAGATTATGACCTTATCTGTCCACCCTTGTCTGGAAGTAAGGTGGTGCATGTAAATGCATTTTCAGAATAAGAAAGTTTTTAGGAAGTTCCTTGATGTTACCCATTGTGGATAGAAAACTTGCTGATATTCACCACCCATCATTCTACAAAAGCATGCACCAAACATGATGTCTCCCCTTCTCTCTGCCTCCGTGGTCTCTCTATGCTCCATAATTATTGTACTGAACTGTATGTGCAGATCACTGCAGAAGTTATTGAAGTGTCTAGGATGACTTGTCCCTACATTGAATGGCTCCCAAATGATGAGTTTTTAAAGCACCTTTGTCTATAGTTTTATGATATTTGGTCGCCTATGCTGCATACCTCATTTCTTATTGCTCATAGTGTTCTCTACACCCCTTTATGCCTCCAACTTTTAACTTGTTTCTTTCAGGATTCCATAGGCTCAAAAATGACCCAAATGTTTGCAATTCCATTTAAATAGATTTTTGATGTTATTCTCTCAAAATTAAAGGACAGCATATGGACTGTAGTATGAGATGATTTTACTGCTGGTTTTATTGTTGTTAAGCTACTCTTTTTCTACTTTTTGTGTTTTCTTGGTAAAGGGATCAGGTCATAGTACTATGAATCAATAGAACTGTTTGACTTTCAGCAGGTCATCCTGTTTTTAAGTGTCTGTTTTATCATCACTAAAAAGAATAGATTTGATAGAATGATTCCAAAAGTTCCTGACGTGTGAAAAGTTTATAACTCTAAATGAGATGTACATTTGCATATAAATAAGAGTTTGAAAATGATTATAGGGAACATAATAAAAAGCTAAATTAATTTTTAAGTCTAATGATGTAAGTATAATGATACAGACTTAAAATTATGGAAATAAAGACAATATTTATAGTCATATATTACATGACATCCTTTTGTTATGAATATACTGAATCATTAATTGTTCATAAAACAAATATTCTATCAGAAGGATTCTTATATAATTCTCTTTTCAAGCAAATGCATAAAATATACCATATATATGTAACTTTGTGTTTGAAATGTGTTGTATTAACTAGCTAAGTGTTGGCTAATGTATCTCAGATTTTTTTCTAAAGAGTGTGGAAAGGAGAGCATTTAATATATTTTAAGGCATTTGATATAGGTTAGATCTTATGGTGGTCTATTTGGTACAGTTGTTTTTGTTATCAGCAAGATAATTATTTGTCAGTGTCATATCTCCATGAAAGTTCAAACAGATGATAGCCGATAGTAAAATATGTATATTAAAACAATTTATCTGCACTGTTTATGATGGTAGAAATCTAGCTATACTATTTATAATAAGGTTTCTTGAAGCACAAATCAGAACACACATTCCAGTCTTCATGAGTTCATTTGATTGTGGGAATGCTTTTAAGAATTTTGTTTTCAGGAACGTGGGAAGTGATGTTTCAGAAATGAATACCATCATACAACATGAGTGCATTTCCATTGAAACAAAGAATCAGAAGACTTTCAGTGATGCTGATCTTCCATTGTGACCCAGTTTCCATAGCGAACATGACACAGTTACTGAGAAAAGGCAAGCAAAATGACCGGCACCAATTTTCTGAACCAATGTTGTTGTAGATAAATAACTGCTACCTCAAAACTAGGAAAAACATATTAAAATATATAGATTTTTCTGCTTGGTAGATTCCTGCATGAACTGTTGCAAAGTTGGCACCAATCGGCAATGACTCAACAAGAGATAGTAAACAAAAAAAGCTAAGAAAACAAAATGATGTTTTCTAAGTGGCTTGTCTTGCTCTCTGTGTGCTGTAATTTTTGCTTGAATTTTGACAGCTAATCATTGGTAGGCATATGTTGCCTGTGAGTCTCCATCTTGCAGCGATGAAGCTTGGAGCCAAATTGACAGTGATTGCATTTTAAGTATCTATCAGCTCAAGAATTTACAAATATACAGAGGTTTTTGCAGAGATATTGACCATGTGAAACCAAAGTCTTCTGAAATATAACTGCCTTTATTAATTCAGATTCATTGAGCGCCTATTATGATCCAGAGCCTGAAGTTTGCCCAGTGCTATGAAAGAAATGCAGGAAAAAACATACAGACATTCTGCTTTATTGTCCAGCATCTAATAGTTGAAATAAAGCCTGTGTACGGGCATAAAGCATAGAACAATGCAATGAGTACAATAAAAGTTATGAAAACAGCAGGATAAGCTAATTGGGATGAGGGAGTGAGCTGGCTGGAAATAGCAGGACATGATTTATTCATGAGGTGGCATCTGAACTGGGTATTTAAGCGTCTCATCTAGGTATTGACTACAGATACAATTAAGAGAGTGATGTGAGTAAAAGCATACACAGCGATGTAAAATATAGGATAATAACTTAAAAATCATTGAGATAAGTTAAATTTGAATGAAGAACAGACAAATTAAGAATGAAAATGCTGATATAGTTGATCATGTTGGGTTAGATTAGATTTGAAAGATATTATAAATAATTGTTTATTTTTAAATAGAAAGACATCTGAATAGATGCATGAAAGGTGAGTAGATAAAAAGGAGTCAATTATCTGGAGATTATTATTTTATTTAATAAATCTGGGAATTGTTTTATCTAATGTTCACATCTGGTTTAATGATAAATATCTGTGGCTATTTTATGTAATGTTTATTACAACCAGTCACATAGAGGTTATTGTTATACCTTGTGTGTAGACAAGGCAGACGAGGCTTAGGGAAGCTCAGAAACCCAATGAGGGCACCTGGATGATGACTGATGGACAGTATTCAAATGCCTTCATTCTACCCATAGCCTGGGCTTTTAACAACAATGGCATTCTACCTCCCACTAAGTAGTATTATAAGATTAATCATACGAGGCCAGGTGTGGTGGCTCTCTCTTGTAATCCCAGCACTTTGGGAGGCTGAGGCAGGAGGCTCACTTGAGCCTAGGAGTACGAGACCAGCCTGAGCAACATAGTGAGACCCCATATCTACAAAAAAAAAGCCTGATGTGCTGGCATGTGCCTATAGTCCCAGCTATGTGGGAGGCTGAGGCAAGAGGATTGGTTGAGCCCAGGAGGTCAAGGCTGCAGTGAGCTATACCAAAAAGAAAAAAAAAAAAAAAAGAAAAAAGAAAGATTAATAATATGGCAGTGATACACTTAGTTACACGGACAGAGTCCCACAGGAAATTAGAGTCCTGATTCAACCACATGTTCTCTCTACTTGAATATTTCTAGTACTGGAAATCTCATTGGTCATTGTAGCTAATCACTTTTTAAAGCAAACTTTTAATTTATAATAATTTGAGAATGATGTTTAACATTTTTTTTGTACTTTCTGGAACCATAAAATGTCCCAGGCTTATCTCATGTATTTTCCATGTCAGTCTTAGAATTTTCCCTTACTTTGAGAAGATTTGGCTCCTTTAATTGAGAATGGTATTAGAAACCAAAATCTGCTTGCTAAGTGTGCTCATTGCTACCGTACAATGCTCACATTGTTTCCACTCACTCTGTTGAGAGCAGGAAAATATACTGGCATAGACTAGCCCATGTGTAGACACATATCTTTAAATATTGTTAATGTAAACATCAGTATCTAAGCTACAAATGAGTTCCTATTAATTGTTCAATTCTGATACACCTCTGCATAGTGGTATCAGAAATGTTAACCTGTACCCCATGGGAAACAAATTTCCTACCACAGCATGGTGTTTTTGTACAATTCCTTTGGCCTTCATTGTTATAGATTTCATTCATTTCCAAAGTTTCTTAGGTCAGTACCTTTTCCCCCAACCCCTTGCAGTTGGAGTATTCATAGATTTGTAACACATTTAAATCATTTTGTCACCTTCTGCCTTCTCTCCTGGTATCCTTGGTAATGTTTTGAAATATGTAGATGCCTAAAATTCCTCCTTTCATTTTCTGCAACTGTAGTATTTAGAGAAATCTTTCAACTGGTTTTCTTAGACTAACCAAACACATTTCTTTATTGTTTAAAACTACTGGATGTATTTATGTTCTCTGGTGTTGCACAAACTATTTTTTATTCTTATATATAGTAATTCATCAATTATTCTTTGAAAATAGATTTTACATATTCCTAACTCTTCTCTATGGAAGATGGAAGAGAAGGAGGCCTAATTTTTGTACTGCTTCTAGTACAATAGGTTCCCAATGTTCTGCTGAAATAGGCTCTTTCTTTGTCAATAATATGTTTAATATGCCTCAAATTGATCATGGTGTTACACAATTCATCTTTTTACTGGCCTTGCTCATCAAGGTCTTTCCTTGATATGAAACCTGACAGGTTTCAATTTGTTTTTATTATAGTCGATGTTATTATTATTGCATGAGATTTTTCCAGGTTTTCACCCAGCTTCCTCTACTATGTTTTAAAGTTATATAATTGCTCTTAACTTTGTCTCCTTCCCATGAAAATTCATTTCTTATATATAAAATTTATTATTTTATTGGCAAATACTGTTCATTCTCTTCCCCTTCCACTTCTTCATAGTATCTGAAATGCCAGGTTAAGATTTTTTTAGACTTAATTCAGCATGAATGGAGAATTTAGGAAATACTTTGAATAGAAGATGGTTGATGTAGAATGTGTGCTTTTGAGAGAGTAATCTGACATCTGCTATGCAAGATGAATGAGTTCATTCATTCGGCAAATGTTTATTGGGCATCCATAAAGTGCCAGATACTGCTATGCAGACTGGGGCTACAGCAGTAAGTAAAACAGATAAAGCAGACAATCTCTCCTCTCTCATAAAGCTTACATTCTAATGAGGAGATACAGCAGGTGTACGGAAAATAAAAAATATAAACACATAATATGTCTAGTGGGAATGGATTTTATTAAGAAAATTAAGCAGCATAGAGATTGATGGAAATTGATACCTATTCTGTATAGGATAGTCACAGGCTGTCTAACAAGCTAGCATTTTAACAAAGACTAAAATGAAATGCACGAAAATATGAAGACAAAGAATATTTTCAGTTTAAGGAAACAGCAGATGCAAAGCTTCCCAGATGGGAGTGCAAATTAGACTGAGAGACATAGGCCCATGTTGTTAGAGTAAACGTGACAGGGGGAAAGACAGTAGCAAACGATGTCAGAGGGATGGTTCATGGTACCATCAGGTAGGTCTGCCAGGCCAGGTAATGCCACTGCGCACCTCATTCCTAGCTAGTAAGACGGGAAGTCTTCAGAAGAGCTTCAACAGAAGATTGACATGGCTTGACTTATTTTTTAAAGAATAATGGTATAAATTGGTAGAAAATAGACTGAATGATGCAGGAAAGAAGGAGGGGACCAGTTAAACTCTACTGAAACAGTCCTCCTGGAACAGGAAGAATTAACGATGAAATGATGAAATAGTAAGGACAGATGTGAGGATAAGTGGTTGTAACATCTATTTTCTTTAAAGATAGAGCCAATAGGACTGGCTGGTGAAATGTGATTCGAATTTCAATGAACTTGAGAATCATGAATGACTCCAAAGTTTTCAGTATGAGCAAGCAACCATTTGTGGTGGCAGATAAGATGAAGAGAAATCCACACTGTGGAGGAACACAGAGTAAATCAAGGGTTTGATTTTAAATATGTTAATTCTAAGTTGCCTGTTGGATTCTCAAGTAGAAATATTGAGTAGGAAACTGTACATGTTAGTCAAGAGTTCCGGGGAGATGTTGGCAGTTAGAGATATAAATTTGGGCTTTAACAGTGTACACGTAGAGTCTGGGCACAGTGATTCACATTTGTAATCCCAGCACTTTGGGAGGCCAAGACAGGCAGATCACCTGAGGTCAGGAGTTCGAGACCTGGCCAACATGTTGAAACCCTATCTCTACTAAAAGTACAAAAATTAGCCAGGCGTGGTGGCATGTGCCTGTAATCCCAGCTACTCAGGATGCTGAGGCAGGAGAATCACTTGAACCCGGGAGGTGGAGGTTGCAGTGAGCCGAGATTGCACTACTGCACTCCAGCATGGGCAAGAGAACAAGACTCTGTCTCAAAAAATAATAATAGTGCACACATGATAAATAAAACAATAGAATCAAACAGAGGTGAGTGATGGTTGGATGAGACAGTTCAGAGGCTTGAGGCCTGTTGCACAGAATATATACAAATAGAGAAGAAAAGACTCCAAGAAAGAAAACAGAAAGTGAAGCCAGAGAGGCAAGGGAAGAACCCAGAGAGAGAAGTTCCCAGTGGGTAGAGGAAGATGGGGTTTAAAGAAGGCAGGAGTCACTTGTGTCAGATGCTGTGAAGAGTTTAAATCAGACAAGGATGGGGAACTGACTGATGAGAGTGGGCCAAAGAGAGAATGAAGGGAGAGGAGGTAAAGCTTTCAAGTATAAATGACTCCTTCAGGAAGCTTTTCTATAAAGAGGAGTAAATAAATGGAATAGTAATTAAAAGTAGCCAGGAGTAAATTATTTTTAATGGTGTTTGTTTGCCAAGGAAATGATTCAGTAAGAATGGAAAAAATAGCGGTATATCATTGAAAGGTAGCCATGCATCAGGGAGGTAGCTGAGGCAGGCAGGAACATGATTCAGCTCACAAGAGCATGTGTGGGTGTCTTCAGAGAGAGAGAGTTAGGTGGGTCAGACGAGGCAGGGAGGAGGCATATGGAAGGATAAAGCCTGAGCTAGATTGTAGCAAAGTGAAGGCTTACAGACTCTACAGTTGAGATTTCTGTACATAGCCCTGAGGTTTTCCTGCCACCTCTACACTAAGGGTACAGTGTCCTGTTCCCTTTGGAGTTATAGCTCTCTTGGACATTGCAGGGCATATCAGTGTGGGGTAATCCAAAGTGACTGAGCTACATCTGCTGGAGTGAGCAGTATCACTCCTGCTGCATGATCATAGGGGAAAATCCTGACTCACCTGTGGCATCTCTCCTGCTCCCTACAAGGAGGGTCTGCTACCATAACCTCAAATGCAGAGAATGGTAGACTTACATTTTACTGGAAGCTGATGGTAATTCAACTCTCGTATGGCCAGGAGTAAATGATTTTTAATGGTGCTTGTTTGTCTTAATTACTCAGTAAGAAAGAGAAAAAATAGTGACGCATCATTGAAAGGTGGCAATGCAGCAGGGAAGTAATTGAGGCAGGAGGGAACATCATTCAGCTCACAAAAGGATGGATGGGATGTCTTCAGTGTGAGTATCAACCTCTTCAGAGATTGCTGGGCAATCGAGCAAAGCCCTTCGTGTTCATTCTGTGCAATGATCCTCCATATGGCTCTTGCTAGGTGGTAGGCCTTCTCCTTTTTGGGATTCCCTGAGATATGCTTCCCAGATTGCAGCCTCCATCTGGTAACTCTTCTCAACTCCTCCAGCTGTCTCAGGTTTTGTCTTCACTCTCATCACTACTGCCCAGTATGACACATAAAATCTCTCTTTTTCAAGAGAACATTGTGGCTGGGGTAAGTATGTCATTTAAAGACCCAGCTAGGACATTTTTTTAAATAAAGCAGAGCACTATTAATAATTCAGTGGTACAAAGCACAGTTGGGATTGTCCTGGCCTAACTAGAAGACATAATTCTCTTATTTGTGGTACTTTATTATACAAAAAGCAGAAAGGAAATGATCTGCCACTTCTTACAGGCATTGATGGTAAAGGATTGCACTCTCTCCTCTTAATATAAAAAGACAATAAAGAGATAGCAAATACTTTTGCTACTGTTAAGACAAGCAGTGTGTTTATCCTGCCCTGTACATGTTAGCACCACTTTGGAGTAAGATTTACCTGTGGATGGCACATGGGGAATAAAGAAAACACAGAAAATTCCATAGTTCTTAAAGTAGTGGGATGAATGATAGTAACATGTTTGGAAAAAAAGCAGTCAGAAACAAGTTTCATTGGGTGGGAGGCAATGAGTATGGCTTTCAAGTTCAGCTGTTATCCAGTTGACAGTGTTGGACTGGAAATAGGGAGGTGTGTTAGTCGCAACAGGCTACTATGTCAAAATGTATAAACTGGGTGGCTTATTGTATTAGTTTCTTTTTATGCTGCTGATAAAGGCATACCTGAAACTGGGAACAAAAGGAGGTTTCATTGGACTCGCAATTCCACATGGCTGGGGAAGCCTCAGAATCATGGCAGGAGGCAAAATGCACCTCTTCCATGTTGGCACCAAGAGAAAAATGAGGAAGCAAAAGGGGAAACCCCCGATAAGCCCATCAGATCTCGTGAGACTTATTCACTATCACGAGAACAGCATGGGAAAGACCGGCCCCCGTGAAATACCTCCCTCTGGGTCCCTCCCATAACCTAAGGGAATTCTGGGAGATAAAATCCAAGTTGAGATTTGGGTGGGGACACAGCCAAACCATATCACTTATAAACAACTGAAATGTATTTATCATAGTTGTGGAGGCTGAGAAGTCCAAAATCAAGGTGCCAGCAGATTTCATGTCTGCTGATGCCCTACTCTCTGGTTCACAAGTGACCATCTTCTCGCTGTACCTCCTATGGCTTTAATGGACCAGTTATCGGTCAGGGTGTGTTTTACACTGGCACTGCTTTCATTCATGAGGGCTACACCTTCATGCCTAATCACCTCTCAGATACCTTACCTCCAAATACTATCACATTGAGAATTTAAGCTTCAACATACAAATTTTAGGGAGACACAAAAAATTAGTCTATAGCCATGGGCAAAAGTGGAGATTTAATTTGTGCATTTTTGTTTAAAGACAGAGTAGGAGATGAGATATAGATATAGATGGGAGAGGGAAAAAGAAGAGAGATTGAGTAATGCTCATATGTACAGCACAAAAGAAGGAAGAGCTAACAACAGTGAAAAAGAAAGTATAGTCTGATACAGTGCAAAAAAAGCCAAATCCAGAGAGCTCCTGCAACTTTTCCGTGCTGTATCCTCGATACCACCTCTCCTAAAAAGCAGTACCAAAAAGCATCGCGATTGCTAAACAGAGACATCTGGTTGAACCATAAGTGAGAGAAGCAATGTGGAAAAATTGCAGATAAATTCAAAGATGGCAGAGATTCCCATATTAGGTTAGTGCAAACGTAATTGCAGTTTTTGCCATTAGATAATGGGAAAAGAGCGTTGAGCTTGAGAGCTGGTTTATTTTGTGTCATTAGAAATGGGACTTGGTAAAGATGCTTACAATTTTATATCTGTAAGATGGAAATAATTTTGTGCAGCTTGTATCCTGGAGCTGCTAAATCACTTAAAGTATTACAAAGAACGTGTTTTATGATGAAAACGTAATAAAATTCTATAATATGACAGAGAAATATTACACTGCAGAGGTATAAAAAGGCAGATATTGCTGTCAATTTCCTTAGCTTTAAAAGTCATAGGTTTGTGTGATTTTTTTATATGAAAAACAAAGATGGGAGAAATGTGACATAGTAGGAATATGGGTTTGGAATTGAATGAAACTGGACATTCCTCTTGGTTGTGCCATTGCTTCGTTTAGAAATATTGGACAAGTGAAGAAAAGTCTATGACACAGTTTCCTCACCTGTAAACTGACTCTCACGGAAT
This sequence comes from Pongo pygmaeus, assembly GCF_028885625.2. Taxonomy (NCBI): domain Eukaryota; kingdom Metazoa; phylum Chordata; class Mammalia; order Primates; family Hominidae; genus Pongo; species Pongo pygmaeus. The sequence continues at coordinate 5,750,066 of NC_072380.2, forward strand.
GGAGAGAAGAAACATTTAGTGGGAATTCAGGTGAGGTGCAGAGGCTGTTAGGATGGTTACTTTTATATGGGCTGTGGTGAGAAGGATAGACTGCTTTAGGCAATGGAGAAAGAAAAAGCCAAGTGACTTTCCAATTTATTTATAGCTAACCTTATTCAATTTACCAGGACATAAAAGGGAGGAGACACTTCTACAATGAGGTTTGTTTGTTTTTGAGAAAGAGTCTCGCTGTGTCACCCAGGCTGGAGTGCGGTGGTGCAATCTCGGCTCACTGCAACCTCTGCCTCCCGGGTTCAAGCAATTCTCCTGCCTCAGCCTCCCGAGTAGCTGGGATTAAAGGTGCCTACCACCACGCCTGGCTAATTTTTGTACTTTTAGTAGAGATGGGATTTCACCATGTTGGCTAGGCTGGTCTTGAACTCCTGACCTCAGATGATCCACCCACCTCAACCTCCCAAAGTGCTGAGATTACAGGTGTGTGTGAGCCACAGTGCCTGGCCTACAATGAAGTTTTGAGAGTTTCTTTCAAATGTGATCGCTAACATGTGATCAACAACATTGAAAATATGGAGGAAATCCAAAAATTATGTGAAATATTGAAGACAAAAAGTTCTTTCTGAGCTCTGTCCTCAGGGGTGTGAGGCGCACTGGCGTCAAATCTCCTTTGAGGTTTCAGAAGGCACTGTGGAGAGGCCATGCCCAGCATCAGTGGAATATCTCAATGATCATAGTACCCAGGAAAAATGACTGTGATTTTAAAGGAAACAGAGAAGCTTGAGATTTTCACATGTAAATGTTAACCATAGACTCCTGATCACACAGCTTTCAGGGCTAAAGTTGCTTTCAAATGAGAGCACTGATGGATCACTTACCTTCTCAGGTCTTTATGTCATTTTTTTTTCAAGTAAATCAATTTCATTATACCACTATATTTTTAAATCCACTATGAAATATTGTATAAATTATAATTTTCATTTGTCATGATAAATTTGTACCAATATATTCTTTTGCCTATTGGAAAAGCCAGAATTTCACAAAACAGCTGGGAATTGTCAACTTAGCTTATATAACTTGCTCAAAAATTTTTCTAACTCTCAATTTTTCAATATATGTACCTAAAATTTTTATTGTTATGTTAGAGCAGTTCAAATAGAAAAATACATAGAATATGGTAATAGACATTCCTGTACTCTATCAGTACATAGAATAAGGTAATAGACATATCTGTACTCTATCAGTACATAGAATATGGTAATAGACATCCCTGTACCCTATCAGTACATAGAATAAGGTAACAGACATCCCTGTACTCCATCAGTACATAGAATAAGGTAACAGGCATCCCTGTACTCCATCAGTACATAGAATAAGATAATAGACATCCCTGTACTCTATCAGTACATAGAATAAGGTACTAGACATCCCTGTACTCTATCAGTACATAGAAGAAGGTAATAGACATACCTGTACTCTATCAGTACATAGAATACGGTAATATACATCCCTGTACTCTATCAGTACATAGAATAAGGTAATAGACATATCTGTACTTTATCAGTACATAGAATATGGTAATAGACATCCCTGTACTCTGTCAGTACACAGAAAAAGCTAATAGTCATCCCTGTACTCCATCGGTACATAGAATAAGGTAATAGGCATCCCTGTACTCTATCAGTATATAGATTAAGGTAATAGACTTCCCTGTACTCTATCAGGTTTCAACACATATTAATACTTTGATTTGTTTCACATCTTTCCTAAAAAGTAAAAAATCACAGAAAAAAAAATTTCTGATTCTTTCATTTTGGAATTTCCTTTTTAAAAAGTTAGATGCTGTTTATTAGATAGACATTATATTTGGTGAAATGATTACCAAAATTTGGTTAGCACACCATGGGCTTCACCTAGGTATCACTCTGTTTTGTTTTGTTCTGTTTTGTGGTGAGAACATTTAAGCTAATCACATCTTTAATTTAAAGCAAGGAAGTGAGCAGGAGAATGGCCATTCCCCAAGGGAGATAGCTCTGGAAGGATATTTCTGTTTGTCTTGGACAGCAGAATCTATGAGAGAAAAAGAGAGCACTGTTTGAAGACTTTCCAGTGCTCCTGCGTATTATGCTGTGTTGAATGTTGCAGTCTCCGCAGCACATAATTTATTTCTGGGCTGAAACCCAACAGTTCAACTATGGGCAGTGTGTTCTCACAACTTATTGCATCAGTTGTTCACTCAGGTTGTCAAGGTTTGCAAATTGTTCCTTACAGTAAATAACAGACCATCCTCCGTGATCAGTTAAAGCTCCTCTCAGCCCACACTCTCTTATGGCCAGAGACAACAAGTTTCTGCCCCACTGAGGCAACCGAGAAGGTGCAGCCCTGTATGTCAGCCTCATCCTGAAGGATGAGCGCCCTCAGCTTCCAGCCCATCGACCTCAGCATCTCCCTGGCCCTTCCTCGACTTAACTTGTGATGGTGAATGCCAGGGTAGCAGAGGCCCGGGGAGCCCCTGCCCCTGACAAAGGCACAGGAAGAGTTAGAAGGAGGCAGGCCAAGTATTGGTGGGTGTCTAGGATCAGTCAAGTCTTTGGCCTTTCAAGAAGCCAAGGCTGAACTGGGGATTGAAACTCAGCAAGAACATCCCCGGAGCTGACCTCACACCTGGCATTTTTATCACTTGTTTCTTCCTATTTTCTGCTGGGCTGTTGATTGTTATTTACCACCATGTGCCTGACCTTCAGCTTCTTCAGTTTCCCTGTCTTCTGACCCCCCACCTGTGTTATTTACCTTTCTACTCTGAGCTCCAACACAGCAGGCATCTTGACTGCTTGACTCTTGTGTGCCAGTGATTTCTGGTGTCTGGCAGGTAGCAGATGCTCAGCCATTTATAAAAGACAAGGTGGGAGGAACAAAAAGGGGTGAGGAGGAAGAAAAGGAGAAAAGAACGAAGTAAGGAAGTGTCCTTGGACAGTCTTCATTGCTATAAAGAAATATTTGTGTCTGGGTCATTTATGAAGGAAAGAAGTCTAACTGGCTCACAGTTCTGCAGGCTGTACAGGAAGCATGGCACCAACACCTGCTCAGCTTCTGATGAGGCCTGGGGAAGCTTCCGATCATGGCATAAAGCAAAGCAGGGGGCAAGAGAGAAAAACTTGCCACACGTTTGTAAACAACTAGATTTCAGGAGAACTCACTCACTGTCCTGAGGACAGGACCAAGCTATTTATGAGGGATTTGCTCCCATAATCCAAACACCTCCCACCAATCCCCATCTCCAACACTGGGGATCACATTTCAACATGGGACTTGGTGGAGACAAACATCCAAACCAAATCAGGAAATAACAGAAATAAGGAAAGAGGAAGAAAACAAATAGTCCTTGTTCAGGTAATACTTGACACAGTCACCATTCATAGAGTAGTTTCCAGTATTTCCATATTCTTGCAAATAGTTTTACTTACCATTGGAGTGAGAATCAGATTAAGATGTAGGCCGGGCGCTGTGGCTCACGCCTGTAATTACAGTACTTTGGGAGGCCGAAGCAGGCGGATCACGAGGTCAGGAGATCGAGACCAGCTTGGCCAACATGGTGAAACCCCATCTCCACTAAAAATACAAAAATTTGCTGGGCGTGGTGGTGCTCACCTGTAGTCCCAGCTACTAGGAAGGCTGAGGCGGGAGAATTGCTGGAATCCAGGAGGCAGAGGTTACAGTGAGCCGAGATTGCGCCACTGCATTCCAGCCTGGGAGACAGAGACCCCATCTCAAAAAAAAAAAAAAAAAAAAAAAGCAGATGTGCATTTAATTCTTTCTAGATACCAAAATTAGGAGCGGGAATAAACACTACTCAACGTTTTTAGTAGATAATCGAAAAAATACCTCTCAGTATGTATTGCAGGGATATTTTTCACGTTCAAACTCTGACATCAGTTGGCCACGGAAGTTTGCATGGCTAAACTGAACTGCTTACGATTCTGGGTGAAAGAGAATGGCTTGAGGACTGTTTGAGGCTGGGGTAGTTATATCTGCTTGATATGGTTTGGGTCTGTGTCGTCGTCCAAATGTGGAATTGTAATTCCCAGTGTTGGAGGTGGGGCCTGGTGGGACGTAATTAGATCATGATGTGTCTGGAATTTATTCCTTCTGGTGGGTTCTTGGTCTCACTAACTTCAAGAATGAAGCTGCAGACCTTCTCAGTGAGTGTTACAGCTCTTAAAGATGGTGTGTCCGGAGTTTGTTCCTCCAGATGTTCAGATGTGTCCAGAGTTTCTTCCTTCTGATGGGTTCGTGGTCTTGCTGACTTAAGGAGTGAAGCCTCAGACCTTCACAGTGAGTGTTACAGCTCTTAAAGGTGGCACGTCCGGAGTCGTTTGTTCCTCCCAGTAGGTTCGTGGTCTCACTGACTTCAGGAATGAAGCTGCAGACTCTCATGGTGAGTGTTGTGATTCATAAAGGTAGTGCAGATCCAAAGAGTGAGCAGCAGCAAGATTTATTGTGAAGAGCGAAAGAACAAAGCCCCCACAGCTTGGAAGGGGACCTGAGCGGGTTGCCACTGCTGGCTGGGGTGGCCAGCTTTTATTCCCTTATTTGTCTCCACCCATGTCCTGCTGATTGATCCATTTTACAGAGCGCTGATTGGTCCGTTTTACAGAGTGCTGATTGGTGCATTTACAATCCTTTAGCTAGACACAGAGCGCTGATTGGTGTGTTTTTACAGAGTGCTGATTGGTGCATTTACAGTCTTTTAGCTAGACACAGCACTGATTGGTGTGTTTTTACAGAGTGCTGATTGGTGCATTTACAGTCCTTTAGCTAGCCATAGAGTGCTGATTGGTGCATTTAGAATCCTTTAGGTAGACACAGAGCGCTGATTGGTGTGTGTACAATCTTCTAGCTAGACTGAAAAGTTCTCCAAGTCCCCATTCCACCCAGGAAGTCCAGCTGGCTTCACCTCTCAATAGGGGTGGGTTTCTTCTTTGGTGCTGTTCTCACAATAGGGAGTGATTTCCCACAACATCTAGTTGTTTAAAGTGTGTGGCACCTCCCCCCTCCCTCTCTTCCTCCTGCTCTGGCTGTGCAAGACAAACCTGCTTCCCCTTCGCCTTCCTCCGTGATAGTAAGTTTCCTGAGGCCTCCCCAGCCATGCTTCCTGTATAGCCTGGGGAACAGTAAGCCAATTCAATTTCTTTTCTTCATAATGTACCCAGTTCCAGGTATTTCTTTATACCAGTACGAAAATGGACTAATACACTGCTCTAGAAAGCCATGATTCATTGCCTCTGGCTAAGTGGGGACAACCTTCGGTGGTTTGTGAATCACTTCTTTTAGCCGGCCAGCAAGATAAGACAGTTGAGTCAGCTCAGTGCATTTCTAGTGAGGGAAATAAAATGAGCTGCATGCTCCAAGTTGATTTGGTATAGGAGATGCATGCTTATATAAGTGCTAAGGATGTAGTAGCACTTCATATGTAAAACCTTTGCAAAGTTTTCCCACAATAAGCAATAGCCACAGAATTAGATTAACTGTTCAATAAGTTATTAGGTGCCTACGGGAAACTTCCCATGGCATAAGACAAAACACCATTTTTACAATATTAATGAAAATAGGGCAGAGGGGAGTGAGGTGGACTTATTTTGAATACCACCATAACACCATAGGGCCCTACATGAATAGGTAATCTATCTTGCAAATTAGAGATAAACATTTAGTTTCTAATTTATTTGTCTGAAAGTCTGGGAGAGGACTTAAAACAGTGCCACAATCTCTGTTGATAGCTCCCAAATCAGCTAAATTCAGTAACTAATTAACTTTGCATTAGCAGTTTGAAAAATGGGCCACTAACCAATTCTGTAGGAATGAGGTAGGCTGTTCATTAAAAGTTGCAAATTGAAATTCCCTTAAAAAACAAGGGTTCTTGAAAGCAGTGGGGGTCACACGCTCCCCTCGCAATCTCTGAGTGCAGAGCTGAGTGCAGTGTGCAAGCCCTTCTCATGATGAATATGGGCCCAGGTGAAAGAAGGAAGGCAAGTGTGCTTGTACTGCATTACTCTCCTTCCAGACCTGCTTGCCCCTGGTCAGAAAATTGACATGGATCATGGATGCTGCAAGGAGGAAGGCAGGTGGCAAGGACAGTGTTACTATTGCTGTTTGGCTTTGACTTTCACAGTACAGACCATATGGCTTCAGCTGAGCTCAGAGGAAAAATGTCTTAGAGATCCCCAGAAGGCAGAAGCCATTTATATATATAATATAAAGTATATATATGTATATATATAATATATATAATTTCTCTATATATGTGTGTGTATGTATATACACACAAGTACAAGCAACACGTATACATATATGTATATGTATGCATACACATAGACACACACCTTACATATATACATATATACACAAACATACACATACACACGTACACATATGCACACACATGCACACAGTGTGCATGTGTGTGTACACCACAGATTTCACAAACACACCTGTTACATGGAGGAAAGATATGCACGTATGTCCCATTCTCTCTCAAACTCGTGACACCAGTTTTTTTGTTTTTTGTTTTTTTTTTTTTTTTTTTTTTACAGTGTATGCACATAGGGATCAATATACTTGACCGCTAATGTCCTGACCCATTTGCATGCTGAAGAACACGCTTCATATTCTGACGTTAGCTACACAACATTCAGCCTCTTACCTCCTGTACACTCCAGTGTTATTTGTTGGATGGATGTGTTGGGTAGAGGACTGGACTGATCTCTGATATCCCTGGATATCATTTGTTGTAAATCTGCTGTGTGGATGGTGGCAAGTGATCTGCTCATCTGCACATCAGGGTACACTTACCGGTTCTGCCCAATTCACAAGGGGGCTTGGAGACTCAGACACATAGTAGCAGCATTAGAGCTCTGACACCTATAGCACTGTGCAACCTAAAGCATTTCCAAAGTCACCCTTACAGGCCATATTTAAATCTTGAAGACTACATGTCAGCATGGCTCTCTTGCTTTTGTCTACTGCCAGAAATAAAATAAGCACTAAAGAGACCCTCAATTCCTTCCCCTGATGGCTAGTATGAAGAGTTGCCTAATATTTTTTACTTGTAGTAGGCAAATTTATTCTCCTGTTTCTAAAGTTTTTGAAAGTGAGTCTCTTACCTTTCTAGTGTAGACACTTGTGTTATCCTGAAACTGACATCTGTGCTGACAATGACTTTCAGGGACCATCCACATGGTGTGGTGAGTAGAAACCAAGGCTCCATCCCATTCTGGAACAAGTGGACTGTGTGATCTTAGGCCATCCAGTGTTTTGGCTCTTGGTTTTGTTAGTATTAAAATTAAGATGTAGGAATAAATGATCTCAGATGTTATTCCAGCTCTAAAATGATATGATGCTGCTAGTTTTAAACAATGAATCCATTTGCCAGAATTAACTGCTGCTTCACAAAAATCTTCAGCCTTCTTAAACTTTAGTTTTTCTAATTGGTTTTTGAGTGATTTAAAGCAATAATAGAAAATACAAAGTTTTAAAAAGCCTTTGCCTTGAGATTTTTCTAAAGAATGTTCCTTACTCCCTTCTCTTTCTATACTTCTGGATTTAAGATGGATGTAAATTACATGTGTAATAATTCTCATCAAAGTTCAAATAGCTCCTTTGTTAATGTTGCTTGAATGTCTATGGAAAAGTAGAATGTACTCAACATTTGTGACTTCAAAGAGATTCCAAGCCCCCCACTGACTTGCTAATGATGAGTGATGAGGGGTTTTGATCAGTGTCCTGGACTTGTCTTTATGTTCCTGCCATGAGCTACCTCACCCCATGCAAGCCATGCAAACCATTTTGCAGCTAGTTTGCACCTTAAACTTTTTTTGCAAGAATTCATTCTAAAGAAGTCTTTGTGAAATAGGTCAGACTTTGTAGTCCCATCTCATGGAAAAATTAAATGCCCAAGGGACACCTCTCCCCTGAGGTTCACACTTTCAGTGGAAATCAGAACCAAAAATAAAACATCAAATGAATGATCTGCATCCAAACCAAAGGTCAAGAGCGCCTAAGTCCACAAAGGGGGCCACCCAAATCCCCAGTGCTGACAGCAAATTTTACCATGAAGCCTCAGCAAAGTACTGTCAGGAGAAACAAAGTGTCATAAAATGATCATTGCAACAGGTTTTTAAGAGGTTCTTTTTATCTTGTGTCCACGTTTTCTGCAAACTAACTTAATTTTGATTAAAACGAAGTAAAATCTCTTAGTACATAAAGTGTTTAATAAGCCAAGGCCATTAATTATTATGATCCTTCTCTTCAGCTTATATTCACATGGCCTTTCATTGTATTCCACTAGAAAAAAATGCGGTAATTCTGTGATACATTTTCTTGAAATAAAACCAAGCTTTCAGATATCTACTTTGTTTTTTCTCAAAAGCAACAACAAAATGCTTTTGTCTGTGTTACTGATTTTTACAGCTAACAAGATGATTTGCATGTCAGTTGATCCTTCAGTATTTAATTTTTTTTTATTTTGCCTATTTGGCATATAACATTTCTGATGAATTTGCCATAAATTAGGTAATGAAGGAATAAAGACATCTAACTTATCAATACCTCAGATTTTAACAGATTTTCCAAAAAAAAATGCAGATATAGACTTAAAATTCATTTTCTGTTTTCAGAGAATGAAAGAGAAAAAGGAAAAGGAAAGATAAATGTGGAAGATATTATAAACTATAATTTTAAGCCTGTAATATGTGCTGAATTACAATTTAAATCCTTGTGTGATAACCATCTAGCTTAGTGTTCATAAAATGATAGAATGAGTTTAACAGAAAGAGAAATTAATTTCAGTTATAAGAAGAGCTTATCCACTTCAGAAAGAGATATCTCTAAGCAACAGCATAGGTAGTTAAATATATGTTAAAAGTAAAGAAGGCAATGTAGCATCTCCTGGAATTAATACTCTGGTCTGCCTGACAGGGAATATTATAATAATACAGAATAAATGAAAAATAAGGGCCCAACAGATTCGGCACCTTCTTGGTGACCAAATTGTCTGAGTGCAGTGACTCCATGCAATGTTTAACACATGAGCAAGATCTCGAGGGGAAAAGGAAGTGTTCAGAAAATGGTGGTTTCACATAAGTTATGAAAGCAGCCTGATTCACGTAACTCATTTGTGTAATTTAAGCTCTGAGAGTAAAGTTATCTAAGCACTTGGAAGTACCCCGGTACTTATTTATACCGTGCCTGTCATGCCAGTGCTTCTGAGCGCATCTGAGGAAAAAAATAGAAGTTTTTCAACAATTAGAGTGTTGAGAAATAATAAATAGTTTAAAACATACTGAAAGTGGGACATCCTGACAATGAAATATTATTCAGTACTGAAAGGAAATAATCTATCAAGCCATATACAAACATAAAAGAAACTTAAATATATTTAAGTAGCCAATAGGAAAAGGCTCCATACTGTGTGATTCCAATTCTATGACATTCTGGAAAAGGCAAAACTACAGTGACAGGAAAAAGATCATGTTTGCCAGGGGTAGAGTGAGGGCAGGGATGAATAAGTGGAAGATTTTTAGGGCAGTGAAATACCCTGTATGGTATTACAATGGTGGATACATGTTATCATACATGTGTCAAAACCCATTGAATGTACAATACCAAGAGTGAACCCTATGGTAAACTGTGAATTTCAGATGACAAAGAAATGTCAAAGTAGATGATTGTACCAAATGCACGGCTCTAGTGGGAATGTGGCTGTGGGGAGGCTGTGTTTGTGTGGGATCCAGAGGCATATGGTAACACTCCATACTTTCTCTTAATTTTGCTGTGAACTTAAAACTAATATATTTATGTTTTATATATTTTTATTTTATAATTTTCACATATATATGAAGCTCACAAACATATACATACATATAGATAGATAGATAGAGATCTACCTTTACATATTAAAATATAGACATCCAGGCTTCATTGCTATTTACATTGTATTATTTAAGACATTAGCAGTTCTACAATTTAGCCCATCCTCAAAGTAGAATTTTTTTTTAGGCTCTCAGTTCACATGTTTAGTAGACTTTGCTCAATGAGAAAATAATTAGAAAGGTTCTGCAAAAATAAGACATACCCTGTGAGTTGGATGATTGCAAAAAGCATCTACTATTTTAAAACACTGTTTTAATAGTTCAGAATTCATCCATTTGTTTATTGAAGACTTAAAATGTACCCTGTACTGTTTTTGCATGAATGATCTTGAACATAACCTGAATAGAATAAAACCTGTGCGTTCCTGGACCATTCATTCAGCCTAGGCTGTTAGATAAGGTGCAAAATAGTAAAACATATACTAAGCTAGATTGCAGTAAATGCTCTGGAGGAAAATAAAGAAGAGTAAAGGGGTAGGGAGTGCTGTGGTAAGTAGGTATAAGTTTAAATAAGGCGGTCATGAAAGGCCCTACTAAGGAAGTTATATTTATGTGAAAAGAGGATAGCAGATAGGGAACAAGCAATTGGATATAGATGTGGATGAAAAACCATCCCAGCAGTAAATACAGGCAACGCAATGTCTAGAAGAAAACGGTTTGCAGACCAGCAAGAAAGCTCATGCAGCTGAGCAAAGTGAGCGAGTTGAAAATTGTCAGACACAAGGTCAAAAGGTGGCGGGTGAGCTTTATAGATACTGTGGTTGCTGATAGCTGTGGTTGTTGGAAGAGTTTTGACTTTTACATAGAATGAGATAGGAAGCCATTGGAAAGTTTTGAACAGGACTGAGTAACATATTACTATTTTTAGAAACATCATTCCAAAGAACATCTGCTTTTGGTAAGACAGACTAACTTGTAGAAGAGCAAAACTTTTACTGCAAACAGCTCAGGAGGCTGGGTAAATTCAAATAAAAACTTACAAATAATCATCTCACGTTTACAGTTTGTAAAAAATATTTATCTTTAAATTTCTTTATTTTGACCTATTCACATCTTTGAATGTGAAAGTTGTCTCTTGAAGGCAATGCATAGCAGGATATTTATTTTTAACTTGTTCTGTAGCCTCCACATCTTCAGTGGAGTGTCCAATTTATCAAGATTTGATATAACTACTGATCTGGTTGGAATTATGCCTACAGTTTTGCTATTTGAACTGCATATCTTATGTCATTTTTGTTCTTCTCTTCTTCCTTTATTTGCATTTTCATGTGTTATACAAATATGTTTTAGTGTCACTTTATTTCCTCGGTGGCTTCTTTTAGTCGTCACTTTATTGTTTTAGTGGTTGCTCTAGGGATTACGATATAATTGTGTAAGTTATCAAAATCTACCACAGGTCAATAATGACAAGATGTCAGTTCTTCTGTATTTCATCTGCAGATTCAATGCAATCCTAGTCAAAATCTCAGTGAGTTATTTTGTGGACAGAGGCAAAAGACTCAGGATAACCAACACAATATTGTAGGAGAACAAAGTTGGGGGAATGATACTGCCCAACCTCATGGCTTATTATAAAGCTACAGTAATCAAGATAGTATGATTAGGGTGAAAGAATAGACTTAGACAAATAGATGAATGAACAGAATAGAGAACTCAGGAAGAAAACCACATAAATATAAACTGATCTTTGACAAAGGACCAAGGACATACAATAGAGAAAAAATCATCTTTTCAACAAATGGTGCTAGAACAACTGCACAACCACATAAGAAAGGGTGAGTCTAGACACCACACACCCTTCACAAAAATCAGCTCAAACCATAGACCTAAATATAAAATGTGAAACTTTAAACTTCCTAGACAGAAACAACCAAGATGACCTTAGGATTTGCAATGAGTTTTTAAATATAACACCAAAGACATGATCCATGTAAGAAAAAAATCAGTAAGTTAGACTTTGTTAAAATTAAAAACTTCTGCTCCATGAAAGAGAACCTCAAGAAAACAAAAAGCCAGAGACTGTGAGAAAATATTTTTAAAAGGCTTATCTTACAAAGTTCTGTTATCTAAAATACACGAAGCACACTTAAAACTCAACAACAATAAAACAAGCAACCTAACTAAAACATGGGCAAAAGATCTGAACAGACATTTCATCAAAGAAAATGTCCAAATGAGAATAAGCATATGAAAAGATGTTTTCCATAATATGTTATGAGGAAAATGCAAATTCAAACAACGAGATGCCACCATACCCATATTAGAATGACCAAAACTTTGAACACTTACAACACCAAATGCTTGCAGGGATGTGGAACAATAGGAACTTTCATTCATTGCCAGTGGGAATGCAAAACATTACAGCCACTTTGGAAGATATTTTGGTGGTTTCTAACATAAGAGTACTAGTCATATTCTTACCATATGATCTGATAATTGTATTCCTTGTCATTAACTCTAAAAAAGTGAAGAGGCTGCATGCTGTGTAATTCCAACTCTATGACACGTGGAGAAAGGCAAAGATACAGGGACAGGAAAAGTTTCACTGGTTGCCTGGGGCTGGGGACAGGGAGAGATAAATAGATGGAGTACAGAGGAGAATTTTTAGGGCAGTGAAAATGCACTGTATTATACTATAATGGTGGATACATGCAATTATATATTTGTCAAAACCCACAGAATGTCCAACACCATCAGTGAGTCTTAATGTAAACTGTAGATTTTGGGTAATGAAGAAGTGTCATAGTAGATTCATCAATTGCAAAAAATGCACCTCTTTGGTAGGGAATGTTGATAACCTGGGAGGCTGTGTATGTGGGGATAGCAGGTATGTGGGAAATCTCTGTACCTTCAAAGTAATTTTGATATAACTTAAAACTGCTCTAAAAAAATCTTTTAAACACATATACAAATAAATTTAAAATAAGTACAAAACATCTACATGTTAAAAGTAATTTATATTCTGGCGAAATAGAGCAACTTGGTTTCAGTATAGATCTACCCTTTCCCCTTTATTTCGTACTATTTTCATATATGTCACATTCATACACATATGCAAGCTTAGATTATTAAAATCCAAAAATATGCTGTTTTAATTGTTTTAAATCTTGTATTTCAAAAAATATATAAAGAAAAGAGCAAAAGTATTTTTTAATGCAGGCGTTTACTACTTCTGGTGTTCTTCATTTCTTCATGTGAAATTGTTTTATCATTTACAGTCATTTTCCTTTCCATAGGAGAAATTTCCATTCGTAGTTTTTCTAGGATAGCTATGCTAGCAATGGATTCTCTTAATGTTTGTTGGCCCTGAAATTTCTTTTATTTACCATCATTTTAGAAAACTATTTTTAATGGACGAAATTCTTGCCAAATATTTTATTTTTTTTTCAGCACCTTTAGTAAGTCATCATGATGCCTTCTGGTCTCCATTGTTTCTGATGAAAAGTCAGCTGTTACTCTTATTGCTGTTTATCTTTGGGTCGTAATAATTTTTCTCTTGCCATTTTTAGTATTTTCTTCTTTAAGTAATTTGACTGCAACGTATGTAGATGTAACCCTCTTTCTGTTAATTTTATTTGGGGCTCTTTGACCTTTAAGATATGCAATTGTTTTTTATTCAAATGTGTAAAGTTTCCAGTCATTGTTTCTTTGAATATGTATTCTTCCTCATTCTGTTTCTCCTCCCTTTACAAATTATTTTATATTTTTTATTTTATGGGTACATAGTAGGTGAATACATATATGAAGTACATTAAGTATTTTGATACAGGCATACAATGCATAAAATCACATTAGGGTAAATGGGGCATTCATCACCTCAAACGATTTTCATTTCTTTGTGTTAAAACCTTCCAATTATATTATTTCAGTTATTTTTAAACTTACAATAAATTATCATTTTCTGTCATCACCCTGCTGTGCTATCAAATACTAAATCTTATTTATTCAATCTAATTGTATTTTTGTACCCATTAACTTTTCCCACTCCCCCAACCTATTACCCTCCCCAGCTTATGGTAACCATCATTCTCTCTATCTCCATCAGTTCAATTGTTTTAGATCCCACAAATGAATGAGAACATGCAGTTTGTCTTTCTGTGCCTGGCATGTTTTACTTAACATAATTTCCTCCAGTTTCATCTATATTATTGCAAATAACTGGAGCTCATTTTTTAAATAGCTGAATAGTACCCATTGTCTATATGTACCATATTTTCTTTATCCATTCATCTGTTGATGGATACTTAGGTTGCTTCCAAATCTTGGCTATTGTGAATAGTGCTGTAATGAACTTGGGAATGCAGATATGTCTTCAACATACTGATTTCATTTCCTTTGGATAAATACCCACTAGTAGAATTGTTGGATCTTCTGGTAGTTCAATCTATAGTTTGTTTATTTATGTATTTATTTTTGAGACGGAGTCTCACTCTGTCGCCCAGGCTGGAGTGCAGTGGTGTGATCTCGGCTCACTGCAAGCTCCACATCCTGGGTTAACACCATTCTCCTGCCTCAGCCTCCCGAGTAGCTGGGACTACAGGTGCCCGCCACCATGCCTGGCTAATTTTTTTATATTTTTAGTAGAGACGGGGTTTCACCGTGTTAGCCAGGATGGTCTCGATCTCCTGACCTCGTGATCCGCCTGCCTCAGCCTCCCAAAGTGCGGGGATTACAGGCATGAGCCACCAATCTATAGATTTTAAGGAACCTCCATAACAGTTGCACCAATTTACATCCCCAGCAACAGTGTACAGGGGTTCCCCTTTTCTCCACATCCTCACCAACATTCAATATTGCCTTTCTTTTTTAATAAAAGCAATTTTTACTGGGAGGAGATGATATATTATTATAGTTTTGATGTGCATTTCTCTAGTGATCAGTGATGTTGACCACCTTTTAATATACCTGTTTGCCATTTGAATGTCTTTTTTTGAGAAATGTCTATTCAGACTTTTTGCTCATTTTTATATTGGATAATTAGATTTTTTTCCAATTGAGTTGTTTAAGCTGCTTATATATCTGGATTATTGTTTTCTTATTGGATGGGTAGTTTGTACATATTTTTTCCCATTCTGTAGGTGATCTCTTCACTTTGTTGATTGTTTCCTTTGCTGTGCAGAAGCTGTTGAACTTGATGTGATCACAATTGTTCATTTTTGCTTTGTTTGTCTGTGTTTTTGGGATATTACTCAAGAAATATTTGCCAAGTATGCTAGCTCATGCCTGTAATCCCATCACTTTGGGAGGCCAAGGTGGACAGATCACCTGGAGTTTGAGCCCAGCCTGGCCAACATGGTGAAACCCCGTGTCTACTAAAAGTACAAAAATTAGCCAGGAGTGGTGGCCTGTGCCTGTAATCCCAGCTGCTTGGGAGGCTGAGGTAGGAGAATCACTTGATCCTGGGAGGTGGAGGTTGCAGTGAGCTGAAAACGTGCTACTGCACTGCAGACTGGCAGACAGATTGAGACTGTGTCTCAAAAAAAAAAAAAAAAGAAATCTTTGTCCATATCAATGGCCTGAGAGCATCCCCAATCTTTTATTTTAGTACTTTCATTGTTTGAGGTCCTACATTTAAGTTTTTAATCCACTTTTATTTGATTTTTGTATATGGAGAGAGATGGGGTCTAGTTTTATTCTTTTGCAAGTGAGTATCCAGTTTTCCCAACACCATTTAGTGAAGAGACTGTCCTTTCCCCAATGTATGTCTTTGGCACGTTTGTCAAAAATGAGTTCATTGTAGGTACATAGGTTTATTTCTGGATTCTCTGTTCTGTTCCGTGGGTCAATGTGTCTGATTTTATGCCAGTACCATGCTGTTTTGGATATTATACTCTGTAGTATAATTTGAAGTCAGGTAATATAATTCATTTTGGCCAGAATGGCTTAGGCTAGTCTAGGTCTTTGTGGTTTCATATAAATTTTTGGATTTTTTTTCTACCTCTGTGAAGAATGTCATTGGTATTTTGACTGGAATTGCATTAAATCTGTAGACTTCTCTGGGTAGTATGGACATTTTAAAAATACTGATTCTTTCAACCCATAAATATGAAATATCTTTCCATTTTTTGTGTGTCCTCTTTAATTTCTTGCATCAATGTTTTATAATTTTCATTGTAGAAATTTTTCATTTTTTTGGTTAGGTTTGTTCCTAGATATTTTATTTTTGGCTGTTGTAAATGGGATGATTTTGACTTCTTTTTTCAGATTATTTGCTGTTGGGATATAGAAATGCTACGGATTTTTGCATGGCAATTTTATATCCTGCAAATTTACTGTATTTGTTTATCAGTTCTAATAGTTTTTTTTTTTTTGGTGGAGACTTTAGATTTTTCCAAATATAATATCACATCATCTGCAAAAAAAAAAAATGTGATATCTTCCATTTTAATTCAGATGCACTTTGTTTCTTTCTCTTGTCTGATTGCTCTAGCTAGGACTTCTAATGCTATGTTGAGTAACAGTGGTGAAAGTTGGCAACCTTGTGTTATTCCAGATTGTAGAGAAAAGGCTTTTAATTTTCCCTTTTAGTATAATACTAGCTGTGGATCTATCATATATAGCTTTTATTGTGTTGAAGTATCTTCCTTCTATCATTTTTGAGTGTTTTTATCATGAAGGGATGTTGGAATTTATCAAATGCTTTTTCAGCATCAACTGAAATGATTTTATGGCTTTTGTCCTTTATAATGTTGATATGTTGTATTGCACTGATTTGCATATGCTGAACCATCCTTGCATCCCTGGAATAAATCCCACGTGGTCATGATGAATGATCTTTTTAATGCACTGTTGAAGTCAGTTTGCTAGTATTTTGTTGAGGATTTTTGCGTCAATATTCATCAGGAATATGGTCTGCAGTTTTCTTGATATGTCTTTTTTGGTTTGTGGATCAAGATAATACTGGTCTCATAGGAGTTTGGAAGTATTTCCTCCTCCATTTTTTGAAACTGTTTGAGTAGGATTGCTCTGAGTTCTTTAAGTGTGTGGTAGACTTCAGCAGTGAAGCCACTGGGTCCCAGACTTTTCAGGGAGACTAATTATTATGGCTTTGATCTCATTACATGTTATTGGTCTATTTAGACTGTGGAGTTCTTCATGATTCAATCTTGGTAGATTGTATGTGTCTATAAATTTATTCATTAAGGTTTTCCAGTTTATTGGCATATAGTTTATTGTAGTCTCTAATGATCCTTTGGCTTTTTGCAGTATCAGTTATAATGTCTATTTTTTCATCTCTGATTTTATTTATTTGAATCTTCTCTCTTTTTATCCTAGTCTGGCCAAAGGTTTGTCAATTTGTTTAGTGTTGCAAAAAAACAACTTTTTGTTTTATTAACAAAAAATATATATGTTGGGTGCATATATATGTACAATTGTTATATCCTCTTTCTCAGTTGATGATTTTATCATTATATAATGACCTTCTAGGTTTCTTTTTATACTTTTTCTCTTGAAGCCAATTTTGTTATAAGTATAGCTAATCCTGCTTTTTTTTGTTTCTATTTGCATGGAACATTTTCTTGCATCTCGTTATTTTCTGGCTACTTGTGTATATCTATAGGTGAAATGTGTTTCTTGTAGACAACGTATCATTGAGTTTTGTATTTTTTTAATACATTCAACTATTCTGTATCTTTTGATCAGAGAGTTCATTTATATTCAATGCTATTATTGCTAAGTAAATATTATCTAATAATACTTATTTTTATTTTGCTTTCTGGTTGTTTTGTGGTCTTCCTTCTTTGCTTCTTGTCTTCCTTTTTTGTGAAGCTGGTTTGCTCTGGTAGTATGTTTTCATTTATTGCTTTTTATTTTTGGTGTAACTGTTGTAGGTTTTAAATTTGAGGTTACTTTGGGGCTTGAAAATAACATCTTAGAACCCATTATTTCAAACTGATGACAACTTAATACTGATTGCAAAAACAAATAAACTAATAAGCAAAGACAGAATTAATAAAAGTTCTACAATTTAACTTCATCCCTCTGGCTGTTTAAATTTGTGTTCCATTTGTGTCTTATATTGTCTATGTCTTGAGAAGTTATTATTTTTAATATGTTCATTATTTAGTGTTTCTACTCAAGATTTGAGTAGTGTACACACCACAATTGTAGTGTTATAATACTGTTTGTCTGTGTACTTACTTTTACCAGTGGGTTTTGTACCAGCCAATGATTTCTGAATTTTAGCTTGGAAAGTCATGGGTTTACATTCCCAACTCAAATAGTTTACCACATCTAACACCAAATCTTATCCTAGACAAATTGACATCTATAATTGATAGAGCTGGTCATGGCAAGGCCTCTGATTCTCATCATTCTCAAGACTTTTCTTTGACCTAACATCTGGCCTTACTGAAAAATCTAGTCATCCTTTCAAAAATAAATGCTTCTGAATTTGAGTCTTCCTCTGGTTGATTTCCAGAGTCATGGAATTGTTGGTTTTTATCTTTGTTTTTCTGCTTTAGTGCTTTATGACAATTATTTCATAGAAGGTGGTAGAGACATAGGAATATTATGTCTATGATAGAAAGATGGAGTTAAAGTAATGATTTATGTTTGTCTTTATTAAATCAAAGGTGCAAATTTAATGACTGGTAATAACACTGAAAATGGGAAAATAAATTACAACTACAAGCTTGTTGTGGCATAATTTTAAAAAATGCTTGGTTATTAAGAAAGGAGAGAAAAACAAGAGTAGTTGGGATGAAAAATAAACATTAAAATATTTATAATCTGTAATATGCCAGTGATAAAAATGGAATAGGCACTCAAAGGACAGATATTATCTAAATGCTGTTTAATAAACAAAATAGATTAATAAAATCAGAAGATAACATACAATATAAAAATCACTGAGGTAAAAAGTTGATTCTTTGAAAACTAATAAAAATTGCCTGGGTGAGAGCGAGACTTTGTCCCCCCCCCAAAAAAAATAAATAAATAAATAAATCAACCCTAGAAACATTGATAAAGAGATAAAGCACAAGTTAATATTTATGATTTAACAGTGGATTACAAAAAAAAACCCCTGCAATTTTTGCAGACTTTAAAAAATAAGAAAATATGCCAAATAATTACAAATTTAAAGATAAAATAGACAAATCCATAGAAAAAACATACTTTTACAAGTACAAAAAGAAATAGAAAAATCTGAACAATTCTACACTTATTCAAGATCTTGAAACTGTGCTAAAAACTTCCCACAAAGAAATCATCAAGACCAGATGGCTTCACTAGTGAATCTATCCAAATGTTTAAGAAGGAAATAACATTCTTTTTCATGCTCCTTTACAAAAATGCTCCTTTACAAAAATTACAATGAAAAAAGAAAGGGAGATGTTTTCAACTTCTTTTATGCAACAACCTATCTGTGAACACCATAATATTATAAGGACATGACAAGGTAGGAAAACTAGAAGCTATAAACCAATTGTCCTCATGAAAACAGATTTTAAAATAAAAAATAATAGCAAATTGAATTTACCAATATATAAAGAGGATGCCAAATCATAATCATGTAGCTTATTTCTGAAAGCATTTATTTTTATTTTTTTAAATACTTGGTAATCACTTGATATATAATTTCTCACTAAATAAAAGAGCAAAATTTAAGGTCATCTCAGTGGATACCAAAAAAAGCATATGAAAAAGTCAACAGCTAGCAACTATAAACACATTGACAAGCTAGGAGGTGAAGGAGACTCCCTTAATCATAAATAATTAAAAATGTTTATTCTGAGTTGGATTGACACAAGGATGTCTCCTCCCACCATTTCTATCCAGCATTGTATGAAAGTCACAGCCAGAAAAATAAAGCATGAAAAAAAAAGAATGAAATTATAGTGATTTGAAGGTAAGAACAAAAAATACGATTTTTAGAAAATCTCAAAGAATATGCAATCTAAATAAATTGAAACTATACATTTAGCACACCTAATGTAAGGTCAGCATAAGTATTGTATTTCTGTGTAAATATTGTATTTCTATAATAAGCAATTAGAAAATGAAATTTTAAACTATTTATAACATAAAGCACCAAGTACCTACAATACTAACAAAGATATGCATATTCTATAAGCAGAAAACTACAAAACACAATGAACACGAATTAAAGTCTAAATAAATAGAGAAACTTCTTTGATTGGAAGACTCAATGTGAACAGAACTTCACTTAATATGCAAAGTTCTGCACCTATTGATCAAAACATTTGATGCAACTCTAATGAAAATACCAGAAGGTAGTTTGCCTCTTTGTTTGTTTATTTATTGTCATTGGCATACTGATTCTAAAATTCATATGTGTACTTAAAGGGTCAAGAATAACTAAAATAACCTTATATGACAATAACAAAATTAGAGGGTTTATGGTACCAAATATCAAGACTTATAATATTGGTAGAATCATTAAAACCACTGAGCATTGGTTGAGCATTAGGTAAACAGATAGAATAGGAAGCACAGAACCAAACTCCCAAATGTTCTGTAATTTGATTTACGACGATGATTGTACTACAGTGAAGTGCAGAAAGGACATCTTTATAACAAATGATGCTGGGCCAATTGGATATTCATTTTCAAAAATCTTGACACATCAAATTATGCATAAAATCTATTCCAGTTGCATGTATTTTATGAAATTAGCATTGACACAGATTTCTTAAACAGGATAAAAAATAAAAGGACTAACCTAAAGAGAATTACCTATGAATTACACTAAAGTGATACTTTTTATCATAAAATGATTTTATTAAGGGAGTGGAAATTCAGTCCGCAGAATGAGAGGTGATATTAGTAATTCTTAGTGAAACCACTCAGAAACAGAATATGTAAAGAATTCCTCCTGCAGACCCCCATAAGCAACAAATCACCCAATAGAAATATAAGCAGAACAAGATTTACAAACAGCCAACACATTCATAAAAGTGCTGACTTTTTTAATTATTGGAGCCAGAGAAATTAAGACCTACCAGAGTGGCTTAAAATTAAATACTGAACATATCAAGTGTTCATGAGTGTGACAAGCAACTACTGACGGGAGATAAATTGGCACAAATACTTTGGACAACTCTTGCAGTTTCTACAAAACTGAAACTATGTCTACTTGCTAGGCCAACATTCTACTTCTAGAAAATACTCAAAACCATGTATTTATTCATTGAAGGATATTATACATTGCCTGTAACAAAATAATTTAGAGTAGCCTAAAACTGGAAAGAAATACAAGTTGATTTAGTCATTCCATAATGCGTGCATATATCAAAATGATATGTTGTACACCATAAATGTACACAATCTTACTTGCCAGTTAAAAAATAAATTACAAAAATGGTTCATAGAGATGAATAGATTTTGGAGTAGTCATAAAATGGAATCTATCCCTCAGTGAAAAAATAAAACTAACTTCCATTATAATTGAACAACATTGACAAATCTCAGGAATAATTTTGTTCTACGGAATCCAAATATAAGAGTATACATTTTATAATTCCATTTATTCAAGGTTCAAACCTGATTTTTAAAAAGCTTACCAATAGAGACAAGTTAGCATAGTCATTACTTTGTGGAGACGCTGGGCCTAACACCTGTTCCGGGAAGCTTGTAACATGTTATTTCTTCCTCTGGGTTATGGTCGCACAAGGGTGTTTACCTGGCAAAATCCATCAAGCCAAAATATGTCATATTCAATATAAAGTTTACTTTTAAAAGCTTACTATGGCTACTGAGTTGGCAAAGAGGATGAGAGTAGAGGATGAGAGGTGTTCCAGTAAAACAGGTGACAGTGAAGACAGCCTGGACTAGGGCTGTGTGCTGGAGGCAGTGGGAAAGCTTCAGATCTCGCACCCCTGCTAATGGTTTGGGAGAGAAAGAGGAGTCAAGAATGACGCTGGTGTTTGGCCTGAGCAACTTGCAGGATGAAGTTCCTTGTATTCAGATGGTGAAGGCTGTAGGAGAAACAGGTTGTGAGTAGAGTATCAGAGAGTTGGTTTGAAGACAGGTTGTTTGGGAGACCTGTATTGAAGATCCAAGTGCAGATGTTGTACACACAGCTGTGTATGCCAACCTGGAGTTCCGGAGTGTGTCAAATGATATTGGCCAGTCAAAAATGATGTGGACTGGAGACTGACCCTGTGCTTTAGAAAGCATCTGTTACTGATGATGTTAACAGGAGCGTTTGTTTGTTTGTTTGTTTGTTTGTTTGTTTCCAGTGGTAGAGGTGAAAGCCAGATAGCTATAAATTTAACAGAGACTGAGAGGAGACCAATTGAAGATAGATGGGTACAGATGTCCCCATTGAGGAGCTTTGCTACAAAGGAGAGAAGGCAAATGCAGAGATGCAGGTCAAGACTTTGCTTTTTATTGATTTTTTTAAGATAGGAGAAATCACAGCATGTCATTTCTTCCAGGCCTTCTCAGCAGACAGTTAAGAAATACGCATGTGTATACTAACGCAGTCATACACCTATGCCTCTTTTCTGTATCATCTTCCTGTGTGTATGTATGCATTTGTGTATATATGCATGTCTTGTGAGGACAGGATCACTAAAATTCTACACCAGTGCCACACGGTTCATTCCAGTATCTCCTGTTTTCTCTCTCTCTCTCTCTCTCTTTTTTTTTTTTTGTTTGAGACGGAGTCTCACTCTGTCACCCAGGCTGGAGTGCAATGGCATGATCTCGGCTCACTGCAAGCTCCACCTCCCGGGTTCACGCCATTCTCCTGCCTCAGCCTCTGGAATAGCTGGGACTACCGGCGCCCGCCACCACGCCTGGCTAATTGTTTTGTATTTTTAGTAGAGACGGGGTTTCACCATGTTAGCCAGGATGGTCTCGATCTCCTGACTTCGTGATCTGCCTGCCTCAGCCTCCCAAAGTGCTGGGATTACAGGCGTGAGCCACCACACCCGTCCCTCCCCTTTTTTTAGTTGTAAACTTATTCTCTCACCATAACAAACCCAGTGCTTATTATCTACAATATGTTTATTTGTTGAGTTTTACGACAAATATAGTTGGAGAATTGTTTATCTGTATCTCTGGGAGAAGCAGATTATCCACAAGATTACATCCTTAAGGTAAAACAGCCTTTAGCTTTACAATACCCAGTCAAGGTATCCTTTTCAAAGTTCGCCACCCCTTTCAGGGCACTCATATTATTCATTCAGATAGATTCACTTGTTAATCTTAACACTGTATTTTTGGTTCAGCTCACATGCTAGTGGCTTTTAGTTCTTTGTTTAATTCTGGGTATATGAAGGATACGTGGAACTATGAAAAGTCAGTGCTGTAAGAGAGAGATGCATCCCTTTCTCTTCATCCCTACTCCTCCCTCCCATTTTTACTCACACCTCTCCCCATTCCTTTTCCTCCTACACACTGTAGGTAATCAATCCCCTCCTCATGTATACTTCCTGCATTTCTTTTTGTATAAATGAGCAAATAAATGTGTATTTTATATGTCCTTTTTTACATAAAGGATAGCATCCTGTAAGTATCCTTTTGTGCTTTGCTTGTTTTATTTAACATTGTGTCCTTGTAAAAATCACTTCATATGAGTATATAATTTTTTTTTTTATTTTAAGCAGCTGAAAAGTGCCCTATTTTGTAGAGGCACCTCAGTTCATTCATAAATTATTAGTTGCTCAAACACCTTCCATATATAGGAATGGAAGATGTTTCCAATATTTTGTAATTCCAGACAATGCTACAAAATATAACCATGTGCATTTGTATTTCTGTGTTGTTGGTGCTGTAGCTTTAGGGTAGATTCTTAGAAGTGAGATTGCTGAGTCAAAGGTTAAGTGCAGATGTAGGTAGTTTTTTTGTTTGGTTGGGTTCCCTTAAATATCTGCAAGTTTTCTTCTAGATGGGTTGAAACATTCTGAATTCTCATTAATAAAGTTTGGGAATGCCTGATTCCTGACAGCCTCACAGCAGAATGGGTTGTTTAATTTTCAATAATTTGTACCAGTCTAACTGGTGAGAAATTATATCTCAGGGTTGTTTTAACTTGTATTGCTCTAAAACTGAGAACTACAAGTGAATATTTTGTTGGTATGTTTGAAGGAAATTGTAATCTGTGTTTTTGTGACCTAGTTGTTCATTGCAGTTTTCCATTTCTCTACTGCATCTTTAGTCCTTTGCCCCACAATATGTAAGTGTTCTTCCTGGATTGGGAGTATTAACCCTTTGCCTCTGGTATATGTGGAGACTATTTCCTCCCAGAATGAAAGTTGGCTTTTGCTTATGATGTTTCTATGATGCATTTATTTTAATTAATATTTTGGTAAGAACACCTATGAGACCTACCCTCTTGGCATGTTTTTAAGTGTAAAATATAGTATTGTCAACGACATGTACAATGTTGGACAGCAGGCCTTTAGAATTTAATTCATCTTTGCTGGACTGAAACTTTATTCTCCTTGATTAGCAACTTCCCATTTTCCCCCTTCTGTAGCCCCTGACAACCGCCATTCACTCTTCGATTTTATGAATTTGACTATTTTAGATATGTAAGTGGAATTATGCAGTATTTGCCTTTCTGGATTATTTAAGTAACTGACTTATTTCACTTAGCATTTGCTCAAGGGTCATCCATGGTGTTGCATATTACAGAATTTCCTTATTTTTTAAGACTGAATATTATTCTATCAAGAGTCCTCAAAAATTAAAAATAGAGCTGTCATATGGTCTAGCAATCCCACTTCTGGTATTCATCCAAAATAATTTAAATTGAGATCTTGAAGAAATGTCAGCACGCCCATGTTCATTGCGGCACCATTCAAAATACCCAAGATAGGGAAGCAACCTAAATGTCTATCAACAGATAAAGAGATAAAGAAACTGTGGTGTATCTATAGAATGGAATACTTTTTACGTTTAAAAAAGTGAATTAAGTTCTAAAAGTTATTCATTTTTAAAAAAGAAATTTTTGTGTAGCTAAATTTATCCATTTTTTTATCAACTGTAGATTATCATTTATTGTTAGAAAGTCATCTCCTACACCAATGTTAAAGATTAATTGATTCATGTTATTTTGTAGTGCTTGTATAGCTTTGATTTTTACCTTTATATCCCTAATCTACTTGGAGTTTATTATTGTTTATTGGCTGAGATTTGATGTAACATTACATTTTTGCAAATGACTACCCACTTGTCCAAACACCGTACATTGAAGAATTCATCTTTACCTCTGTGATTTGAGATAACATTTTGGTCATATTCTATGTTTCCAAAAGTATTTGGGTCTGACTCTGGACTTTCTCTTCAATTCTCCTTGTATATTTGTCTATTCATGAATCAGTGCCATGATATTTAAATACTGGAGACTTTAAAATATGTTTGACTATCTTACAGGGTTGGTTCCCACTCATAGATTTTTCTTTTTCATTGTGCACCTAGCTATTCTTTCATGTTTGTTTTTCCATATGAACTTTTGCATCAAATTATCTAACTTCATAAAATAGCTTGTAGAGTTTTCTATTGGGATTGCATTGAAATTAATTGAACTTACAGAAAATTGACATCCTTATAATGTTGAGTCCTTTTCTCCTAGAATAAGGGATAGCCTTCCATTTCTTCACATCTCTTGTCTTTCAAGAACTATTTTTATATTTACCTTGTAAAAGATTTTTTATATTTCTTGTTAAGTTTATTTCTAGGTTTTACTCATCTTTATTGCTACTTTAAATATATATTTTCTCTCCCGTTATGTTCTCTGTATACGTTTATTTATATGAGGGATGTGGGGTTTTATATGCTAATTTTATAGTCTGTTATTTCACTGAATTATTTTAGTGTTTTGTAAGTTTTATTATATATTCTTTGGGATTTTCTAGGTATACCATCCTATCATCTGCAATACAGGTAGCTGTATGCGTTCTTTATACATTCTTATGTTTCTAATTGGCTTGTTTTATTCAATTCTACTGGCCAATGCCTTCAGTATCAAATTGAATCATCTTGGCAATACAGGGCATGCTTGTTTCAGATATTAGTTGTGATTCTAGTAGCATCTTTTCTCCAGTAAATAAGATACTAGCTTTAAGACTAAGGTATAAAAATACACATGCACACACAAACGTACATCTACAGCAAACATACACAGTGCTATACATAAAGTATATACAGCATAGAATATGTACATGTACATACATATCTATATCTACATAAAATTATACATATATACATATGTTGTTAAACTATTCCACAGTTTCTGTTTTCTTACTGTTTTATCATAAATGAGTGTTAAGTTTTGGCAAAAGACCTCTACAGAACTTTGGAGATGACCATATATTTTTCCTTAGATTTATTGATATTACATATATATTACTGAATTTCTAATATTGAACTGAATTTGCATTTCTGGAATGCAAGTTGATCATGGAGTATTATTTTTTCATAGTGATGATGGATTCGAATGGCTAAGGTTACGCTTAAAATTATTGCACTGATATTTATAAAATATATTGGTCTGTACCTTCATTTCTTTGTACTGGCTTCATCTGGTTTAGGCATCAATATAATATTTGCCTCATAAAGATAAGTTACAAAGGTTTTCTTCTCTTTTATTGCTCTAGAATAATTTTAGACCATTGGGAATATTTGTGTTTTAAGATTTGGTAGAAATCCTCTTCGAAACTCTATAGGTCTTGCTTTCTCATTTCTTTATAGTTTTCTGTATTTCTTCCATGGAAATTTATCCATGTAACTCCTCAACTTTCTAATTTTCCAGCAGCCTATCATCGAGCAATATATAAAATTAATTTGCATAAAAGTCATCAAAGTAGTATCATTATATTTTATAAATGCCTTCATTTTCATTTTATTTCTGCCTTGTCATTTCTTTTTTTGTACATTTGCTTTTTCTCCTTTTTATGGATTAAATTCGGTAGTGGTCTATTTTGCTGTTTTTTCAAATACAGTGTTTAAATTCATGAATTAGATTTGCTGTTTTCCTATTGCTTTTTTCATTTATTTGCATAATTATTTTTGTGATGTAATTTCTTATGTTTTCTTTGGTTTAATGTGTCACTCTTTTTACTATTTTTATGAGGTGGGAATTTAATCCCACTTTTAGTCTTTCCCTTTTTTTTTTTTTTTTTTTTTTTTCATTGTTGAAACGAAGTCTTGCACTGTCGCCCAGGCTGGAGTGCAGTGGCAAGATCTCAGCTCACTGCAAGCTCCGCCTCTTGGGTTCACATCATTCTCCTGACTCAGCCTCCTGAGTAGCTGGGACTACAGGTGCCTGCTACCACACCCGGCTAATTTTTATACCCACTTTTAATTGCATGTAGATTAAGGGGTTGTTTATGCAGAAATTTCTAGGGAAGGGGTAGTTTCTTCTGAGTCATTGGATCATTGTCATGGAAAGGGAAAGTATCTTCTAGGGTTTGCCATGGCAATGATAAAGTGGCATAGACACTGGTGGGTGTGTCTCATCGAAAGCTGCTTCAGCTCTGACCCTGTTTTGGCTAGTCCTCAATTTGGTCCGTGTCTGAGCCCCACCTCCAGAGTTGAGTGCTGCCTCCTACCTCAGTTCTGTAGTACACATTCTGAAAACTTATTTGGCTGTGGCATGGTGTTTTCTAGTGAGAGAATAACTAGAGCTACTGTTTGAGTACCTGAAATATGCACAGCACTCCAAAAAGTAACAGTAGATGTGATAAAACTTA
Organism: Pongo pygmaeus; assembly: GCF_028885625.2. Classification (NCBI taxonomy): domain Eukaryota; kingdom Metazoa; phylum Chordata; class Mammalia; order Primates; family Hominidae; genus Pongo; species Pongo pygmaeus. The sequence continues at coordinate 5,777,655 of NC_072380.2, forward strand.
GTTCATATTAAATTGCTGAAGAAGTCTTCGCTGATGATTCAGAAGGCACTTCAAAGTCTGACTGAATCCTCTTGAGTATTTTGGAGTCAGTTTTATTGAAGTAAAATTTGCATTCATTAAAGTCACCATTTTTAGCCACACAGTTCTATGAATTTTGACAAATATACACAATCATGTACCCATTATGACAATTGAGATATAAAAGTTTCAATCCTACTAAAAATTATTTTCTCACTTTTTTGATGTACATCATCTCTTTCCACCAGCAGTCCCAGACAACCATTGATCTGAGCTCTGTCCCTATAATTTGGCATGATTCAAAACATCGTATAAATAAGATTATACAGCATGTGGCCCCATGAATCTGGCTTCTATGACTTGGCTGACTGTCTTTGAGATTTGTTCATGTTACTGCATGTCAATTATTGGTTCTTTGTCATCCCTGAATTGCTGAATGTCCCACATATGTTTAACCACTCACTGCATCATAGCCATTCGGTAGTATTCAGTTTTTGGCAATTTCAACTACGGCTGCTATAAACACTCAACGCAGGTCCTTTTGTGAACACATTTATTCATTTTTTTGAGGTACATACCTAAGACTGTGATTGCTAAGTCATGCAGCAGATGTATTTTTAACTTTGTACGAAACTACCGAATTATTTTTCAAAATGACTGTACCGTTTTGCACTCCTCCCAACAAAGTATGAGAGCTCTTGCTGTTCCATATCTTTCCAACACTCTGTATTTTTGGATTTTAATTGGCGTGTAGTAGTAGATTATTTTGGTTTTAATTTGCATTTCCCTAATGATGTAGAGCACCTTTTCATGTACTTCCTCTTTCTCTTCCTTAATGATTATCTATATAAATGTGTTTGCCTATTTTTAAATAGGACATTTTCTTATTGTTGAGTTGTGAAAGTGCTTTGCGCGGTTGTCATATAGACCTTTTATCAGCTATATGTTTTGCAAATATTTGCTCCAGTGTGTTGCTTATCTTCATTTTGTTAATAGTCTTTCAAAGAGTTAAAGGTTTAGTTTTGATAAAGTTAATTGCATCCTTTTTTCTTGTATTTTTCATGCATGTTATATCCTATCTGGGGAAAGTTTGCCTAATCAGAAGTCACAACCATTCTCTTATGATTTCTTCAAGTTTTATAGATTTTGTATTGAGCTCCATGGTCTATTTCATGTTAGTTTGGTCATATGGTCTGAGCTATGGGCTAAGGATTGTTCACAGATAGCTGTCCAATCCTTGCACTTGCATTTGTTTTAAAGACTTTCTGTTCTTCATTGAATATTTTGGCACCTGTATCAAAAATCATTTAACCATATATTTGTGGGTCGATCCCTGTTTGGATTCTGTTCTGTTCCATTAATTGATACAAATATTCTTTCTCCAATACCACATTATTTTGATTATTGTGATGTGGCAGTGCTTGAAATTGAATACTGTATGTCCTCCAATTTTATTCTTTTCAAAATTGTCTTGGCTAAACTAGATCCTTATCTTTTCAATATACATTTTAGAATTAGCTTCCTAATGTCTACTAATAATTTAGAGTAGTTTTGATCAAGAGGCACTGAATATATAGATAAATCTGGGTAGCAGAGCTATCCTTACATAATTAAGTCTTCTGATTCCTAAATATGGTATATATGTCAATTTATTTAGGTTTTTTATTTATCTCATTAAGTTTTCATAATTTTCAGCATGAAAATCTTGCAAATATTTTATTATATTTATCCATAAGTATTTCATATATTTGATGCACATGATGATGGTACTTTGTCATTTAAATTTCATTTATAATTCAGTGTTAGTATGAAGAAATACAATGAATTATGTATATATTAACTTTGTATCCTGTGTTCTTACTGTGCTCACCTATTAGTGATAGTTCTTTTTTTCTTTACAGGCTTTTAAAAAAGTTTCTAGGCCAGGCACAGTAGCTTATGCCTGTAATCCCAGCACTTTGGGAGGCCCAGTGGGGTGGATCACTTGAGGTCAGGACCTGGGAAGCAGAGGTTGCAGTGAGCTGACATCATGCCACTGCACTCCAGCCTGGGTGGCAGAGTGAGACTGTATCCAAAAAAAAAAAAAGTTTTTACACAAGCAATCATGTCAGCTGCAAATAAAAACAGGCTTATATATGTATATATAGTAATATATATACATATATAATCCTGTTTTACATGTATATATATATCTTCCTTTCTAACTTTTACATCTTTATTTCTTTCTCTATCTCATTACATTGGTTAGGGCCATATCTCTTCCATGACCCTAGGACACAGGCATTCAGTCTTTTCTTCATATATATATATATATATATACACACACACACACACGTATATATGTATATACACACACACATATATATGCGTATATATACATATACACATATGGAGAGAGAGAGACAGCAAGATTATATATGTGTGTGTGTGTAATTATTTGATCATTTCTTTAGAGACCTTTTTAGGGTTGAGGAAGTTTTGAGTTTTATGAGAGTTTTTCATCAAGAATGTGCTGCATTTGGTCTAAAGATTTTTCTGAATCTATTCAGATGGTCATATATGTTTTGTTTTCCAGTGTGCTGATATGGTGAATTACACTGGCTGATGTTAAAATTTTGAGCTACCCTGCTGCAACAGGACTTTTCTTCTTGTCTCTTCCCCAGAGCCTTAAATGTATTGTTCCTTACATAGAAGGTCTGGGGACACGCACAGCCTTGCATTCCTGCTGCCTATCACAGCTGCTGTTACCAGGGAAGAGAGCCTACGGGTGATGTAGTAGATTAATAAGACTGAGGTATTTTCCTCTCTGTTGGGGTGGATGTCACATTCTTTGCAGGATTCGTAAGGAAAAGGGACTTTATTTCTAAGCGTCTGAAGTGGTAAAACAGAAATACCTTTTAATTGATTTTCTCTTTAGGAAAAGTGCTTTAAAACCTGCAGTATTTTATCTGCAGATATTATCTTTGCTAAGGATCTTGGCTAAACTAGATCCTTATCTTTTCAATATACATTTTAGAATTAGCTTCCTCATGTCTACTAAGAATTTAGAGTAGTTTTGATCAAGATTGCACTGAATAGATAGATAAATCTGGGTAGAAGAGATAGTTTACTAATGGCCGCTTATCATGACTGCTCTTCTGGCTTTAATAAAGCTTTTTATATAATTGCCTTGCCCACTCTCCAGACCTGTTTACTTTTTAAATGCTGATATGGCTTGGTTGTGCCCCCACCCAAATCTCATCTTGAATTGTAAATCCCCATGTGTCAAGGGCCAAGGCCAGATGGAGATAATTGAATCACGGGGGGGTGGTTTTCTCCATACTGTTCTCGTGGAAGTAAATGGGTCTCAAGAGATCTGATGGTTTTATAAATGGGAGTTCCCCTGCAACAGGCTCCCTTGCCTGCTGCCATGTAAAACATGACTTTGCTCCTCTTTTGTCTTCCACCATGATTGTGGGGCCTCCCCAGCCAGGTGGAACTGTGAGTCAATTAAACCTCTTTTCTTTATAGATTGCCCAGTCTCAGGTATGTCTCTTTATTAGCAGCGCGAGAACAGACTAATAGAAAAGCTCTCTTTATTAATATTATTAAAAATTCCTGAAAGTCTAGTCTATACAGTCTGTGTTGAGACAATTTGGACAGGGATGCTTCTCTGTAGACCTTGTGTGTATTTAATATTCGTTTAATATTCTATTTCACACTGTAATGAACTTTCTGTTTCCTTGACGAGTGCCTGTTTTGGCTAAGATTAGAACTGCATGCAGCTTATTGAAGTTTCTTTTTGCTTGTCTCTCTTAACAGCTTTATTGAGCTATGATTGACATAAAAAATTACATATATTTATGGCATACAGCTGGATATTTTGATATATGTTTGTCAAAAGACAAAATTAGAACAAATTTAGATTAAAGACCTATAGGTTTTATTTGTAGGTCTAGATCACAAATAAATGAATATAGCATAAGGTGGGCAATACCTTAATCTGCAAAATACAATTAGTATTTTGATGACTTAAGCAAAGAAACCTGGCTTTTTAAGCTGAAGGGAGCAGAAATAAGGAATAAAAAGATTAGTGGTTTCAAAGTTATTTTGCTGTGGGAATAAAACAGAACTTTCTTATGCAGTCACCGGTAAACAGGGGTCCCTCCTAAGTAGTTGCTGTAAATCTCATTTGTTTGTTTGTTTGTTTTGAAAACTGGCCTGGTTCAAAGTTCAGACAAGTTTACTTGTCTGATACTTAATGCAAGTGACTCTACTGTGCTCTGTCTGGTCTGTTGGGGCCTCATGCAGGAGTTCAGTCCCAAATAATGGCCTCCCATAATTTTTGTTTAACAGTGTATACTGTGAAATCATCATCTCATTCCAGATAATTAAAACTACCTATCACCTTTAATTATCATTTGTATGTGTGCAGGCATGTGTGTGTATTTGTGTAGTGAGAAGATTGAAGATTTTGCTCTGAGAAAATTTCAAGTGCATGATAGAGTAATGTTAACTGTTGTTCCCATGCTGTACATTAGATCTCTAAAATGTATTCTTCCTGCATAACTGAAACTCTATACTCTGATCAACCTCTCCTCCCAGGCTCTGGTAATTCCCACTCTACTCTCTACTCCCACGAGTTTGACTATTTTAGATTCCACATGTATGTGAGATCATACAGCATTTGTTTTTCTGTGTCTGGCTGGTTTCACTTAGTGTAATGTCTTTTAGATTTATTCATGTTGTCATAAATGAGAGAATATTCTCTCTTATATGATTAAATGATATTCCACTGTGTATACATACCGCATTTTATCCTTTCACCTGCTGAGGGGTTGTTTGCTGTGCAGAAGCATTTTAGTTTGATGTAATCCCATGTATCTATTTTGTTTCCATGTCTTAGCTATTGTGAATCATGCTGGAACGAACATGGGAGTATGGATGTCTTTTTGACATGCTGACTTCATTTCCTTTGGATGTATACCCAGAAGTGGGATTGTGGATCATACGGTAGTTCTATTTTTAGTTTTGGGAAGACCTTCCATACCCTTTTCTGCAGTTTCTGTACCAATGAACATCCCTACCAATAGGTTACAAGGGTTCTCTTTTCTCCACATCCTCACCAACACTTGCCATCTTCTGAATGTTTTACAAGACCCTTTCTATCAGGTCTGAGTAGGTATCTCAGTGTGGTTTTAATTTGTATTTTCCTGGTGGTTAGAGATGTTGAGTAACCTATGATATACCTGTTGGTTATTTGAATATCTTCTTTTATGAAGTTTCTATTGAGGCTTTTTGCCCATCTTTTAATCATATTTATTTGTTTGTTTTCATATTGAGCTGTATAAATTCCTTATATATTTTGTGTATTCTCTTATCAAGTATATGAAATACAAATATTTTCTCCCATTATATAGGATGTCTTTTCGATTGTTTCCTTTGCTACACAGAAGTATATCAGTTTGATGTAGTCCTACTTGCCTATTTTTGCTTTTCTTTTTTGGGCTTTTGGTATCACATTCCCCCCAAAAAATACTACCAAGATCAATGTCAAGAAGGTTTTTCCCTGTCTTCTTCTAGGAGTTTTAAGCACTATAGTATTACATTTAAATCTCTAGTTAATTTTGAGTTGGTTTTTGTCTACGGTGTGAGATAAGGGTTTATTTCATTCTTCTGCATGTGGACGTCAAGTCTTCTCCACACCATTATTCAAGGAGATGATCCTGCCCCCATTGTGTGTTCTTGGCAACTTTGTCAAAGATCAGTTGTCTGTTAATGTGTGGGTTTATTTCTGGACTCTCTGATCTGTTCCAAGGTTCTGTATGTCTGTTTTAGTGCCACTACCATGCTGTTTGTATTACTACAGCTTTTGCAATAATCTGAAGTCCAGCTGGGGAACTTGATACCTCTAGCTTTGTTGTTCTTGCTCAAGATTGCTTAGGCTCATTGCAGTCATTTGTGGTTCCATGTAAGTTTTAGGCTTCTAGGGTCCACCAGTTGTGGTGTCCTCAGTGGCCATAAGGACAATTGAGGTCTTCGGAGGTAAAACAACAACAACAAAAAAAAAACAAAAAAACAACAGCAACAAAAAAACTGCTGGGGTTCTCTGAAGAGCAGGTCACTGGGGATTTCCTCCTGGTTAATCCTGGCAGCTTCACCCTTCTTTGTTCCTAGCAAGCTCCAGACATCTTGGCTGTGCCCATCTTCCATGCATTGTCGACAGGAAGAAACTAAAGCAGGTCCTTCAGGGACAGCTCGACAGCCAGGGAAGTGGTGGCCACCTCTGCTCTCCTGTGCCCCAGGATGGGGAGCTCACAGGACCAGTGAGTCCGTGGTACTGAGCTGGGTGGCATGGAGCATGGGATGAAGCAAGCAACATGAAGCTGTCATTCCCAGCCTCTGTGTGTGATTCTTAGATAATTTTGCTCCAGTACAGTGCTGCACCTTCTCAACTGGACTTCTGAGCTCGCGGCAGAGCTGTTTTTCTTCATGGATAGCTGTCTAACTATAATTTTTTTTATCTGGGAGGAAGGCTGGGATCTCGTGCTCCACCACCTTGTTGATATGTCTGTTGGCTTCTTAAACAACATTTAATTCCTTTTTCCTCTTTTTGATGATGATTTTCTAAGTTAACATCTTTTCAGTTAAAAATTATCCTTTTTTTACTGAGTGAGAAAAAACTGATATTTAAGACTGTTAACATTTGTCTTTACCTGATACGTGCTGATATAATTCAGGACTTATTTTTTGAGACTATTTAAAAAATTTTAAATGTTGCTTCTTTGTGCTACACATTTTTACATTACTAACTTTACTTTTAAATTGCTTCATTTAAGTTTTTCTTGTAAGTTGCATTTTTTATTGGTTGTTAGAAATGGGAGCTCCAGTCTTATTATCCTGTACACATTGGTGCTGCTCTGATAGTTCTATAATTTAATATGTCAACTTACGATGGTTGTGGATCACATCTTCTTAAGTATAATCAATTACTAGCACTCCGTTTCTATGTATCTAGGTAAAATATTTCTGAGGAGAGAAACATTTCCGTAACTATATTCCTAAAATAAATTATATTTTTAATGCACATTGCTATGCATTATACTTCCCATGACTGCTTTAGCAATACTAGATAAACTATCTATCTAAAGAACTGGAGTATTACTTTTGTCTGAGATTTGTGTAGAAGAATGGCTGAAGAAGAAAATATAAGCATTCAAGAAACCAGGGTTTAAAATAGAAAACGTTTCAGAATTGTAAAATCTCTCTCTTTAAATCAAAACAATTTTTAACATAGTTATTTCATTTTCTTTTCTGTTGCATGAGTTAAGGGCTAATAAGAGAATAACAATGAAGTAGGAGAGCTGATAACAGAGGCAGATGTTTCAGCAGTACATGCAATCAGAAACTTTGCTTAACAAGGCAACTAAAAATCTACATAATACTAAACTGCAGAAAGACTTTGAGACCGCTCCAATGGCACCACCCAACATTGCTAAAAATATGTTCAATTTTCCACGTTTTGTCACCTAAATTTCTACCATCGAATACCCTATATGTATGTACACACACACTCATGAGAGAGGCATTTTGTGCTAATATATGAAAATACACACATGCAGAGATATTTTGTGCTAATATATAGAAATACATACATAAATACACACCATAGATACTCTTTTTGTGCCTGTTTAATAAATTATTTATACCTTATTAAAAATAACCCTACCAGAAGCAGTGAAGCGAATTCTACAGGCAATGTGGTAACATGACATCCGAGGCATTTTCATTGAAAGGTGACAATGTCCCATGTTGCTTCAGTAAATACTGCTGCCCTAAGGATCTGAACTGTGAGATGCTATATAGACACAACACTGAATCTAAATCCATAACACACTTCCACAGGTTAGTGGACACATTCCACTTGCGTAGATCCATTTTACATAGGAGAAATGCCATTTCTAGCTATAGATTGAATTATATCAATGCAGATCATTAATATATTTTAATTATGCTATTTTTAAATTAAAAGCATATTTTGTAATTTTACAAATGCTCCCACCTATAAAAAGTTGACATTAACTTAACCATTTTTGTTAATTTGGAGTAATTTAAGGAATAATTATTTCTAGAGGAAAAGTATTTCTAAACCACTTATTTTATTATCACAACAATTTCCTTTTTTCCCCACTCAACCTGTCTACATACAAACACATAAATATTCACTCATGGGTATCAGAAGGCTTATACACCTCCTTCCCTGATTCAGCAGTTCTTTGCAGGGTCGGTGTTCAGCGCCGTGGAGGTGGGACTGGAGTGGGCTGATGTGGTATCACTAGTTTGAAGGACGGGGCGCTCCAAGGAGCATGGATGGAGTAGAACAGGGAGCTGAACTTTATGTTGGTGCAAGAGCATCCTGATATCATTAGGCTCAGGGCTTTAGTCTACCATTGGAACAGTTAAGAAACCAAAGAAATCATATGAAGCAAGGAGAACACACTTGGTACATGGGCTACAAAGGATGCTAAGCTTCAGTGGCTCACCATTACTAGGTGCTGCCTCCACACGGAAGTAGGGAGGACTGGATAAAAAGTATAAAGCGGCAAGATAGCTATCTCTTTGAATGTGAAAACAAATAAGAAAATAGATACAAATTCTAATTTCTAATACATAGAGTTAATATTTATGTGTGGTATTTTTTTTGGTCAATATTCCCATGGAGTTCTCCTGACAGTTGATAATACTATGTATCACCTTAAAGAGTTGACTCCTTGGCTGAGCCTAGTGGCTTATGCCTGGAATCCCAGTGCTTTGGGAGGCTGAGGTGGGAGAATCACTTGAACCCAGGAGTTTGAGACCAGCCTGGGCAACATGGCCAGACCGTATATATGTCCTTGCTTACTTCCTTCCTGTCCTTACTTCCTTGTATTTATGCTCCTGTATAATCCCCTCTCCTAGATTGTGGGTTAGAGCTGTGCTTCTTTAGAACAAATAAAATACATCAAAGGTGATGAGTTGTTACTTCCGTATTTGCTTTGCATAAGACTTTAAGTTCCATCTTGCTAGAGAACTATTCCTTGATGGCTTTGATATGTACGTACACACACGCATACATACATAATATATGTAATATAATATATATATCTTTGCATTATATAAAATAATTTGTAATTATTTATGATTGCATATATTATATTTGTTTATAATTATAAATTATATGTAATTTCTTATGAAAATACACACAATTTTACAAGAAAAAAAGTTGATTCCATGACAGACAGGTACACACACACAATGCACACATATATATGATCTTTTTCTTTACCATGTATGTGACTTTTATTATCTTATTTTTAGCTATACTAAGAAGATGCTAGAAAAGTAGATGTAAAATATGCATAAGCCACTAACAAAAGAGACTTTGAATACATTTGGTTTTTATAGGTCATAATAGAGATCAGTTTGGGATGTGAGAGTGTGCTGAGGAGTAGTACAGGCTTATATTTCTTTAGAAAGAGATAAGTGAGAATTGCCAAAATACACATAAAACACATGAAAGAAAAAATGATTACTAAAGTAAATGATTTAAGAACATGGAAAGAAATACTTGAAAAAGAAAACAATTGCATAAATATTGAGAATACAAAGATGATTCAAGTGAGCAAAGTGAAAAGGTAATGAAAAAGAGTTTACAAAATGCTCTCAGATGATACATTTATATAAATGATATATGTATATGTGAGAAAAACAGCACCACTCTCTCCCCTTTTTCTCAGTGTATTTCTGTGACATTTTTCCTTCTACTTTAAATTGCTAGACTTGCACTGAAAAAGCCCATTGTGCGTTTAACCATTTAGCTCTTTCTTGCATGGTGGAGTTTGTATATGTGTGATGAGTATTGTGTATATATGGTTGCGTATTATATACGCATAGATGAACAACTCTCAAATAATTGTTTGATAATAAAAAGTCAAAGCTAAAACTATTAGTAGCAATTGTTTCCTTAATTATTCAATAAGCACTTTGGAATTGAAGGGATAAAAATGTAATCTTTTTTTTATTATACTTTAAGTTTTAGGGTACACGTGCCCAACGTGCAGGTTTGTTACATATGTATACATGTTGTGGGGTGGGGGGAGGGGGGAGGGATAGCATTAGGAGATATACCTAATGCTAAATGAAAAATATAATCATTTCTTATCTTTATAATACATACATGTTACAGTTTTAATTAATGGTGAATACCATTGATAGAAATGTAAAACTATATGATTATTCAGTGTACAACTTAAATGTATATTTTACAATGATTTTTTTTTTAAAGTGGAACTGTTTTTATTACCACTCTTTTATTAGGTAAACTTCACATTTAATCTGAAACACACTGTATCCTAGTATATCATCTTGATTCTTGGTTCTTGGAGGTCATTTTTACATTACTCAGCTTTTCTTTTTGTGAGAAACAGGCTGCACAATGATCCCCACTGTCCTTACTTGTATTTATGTTCCTGGTAATCCCCTCTCATAGATTATGGGTTAGAGCTGTGCTTCTTTAGAACAAAGAGAATACATCAAAGGTGATGGGTTGTTACTTCCATAATTGCATTGCTTGAAACTTTAAGTTCCATCTTGCTAGAGGACTATCCCTTGATGGCTTTGATAAGGCAAATTGCTAGGCGGAGAAAGCCCATATGATAAGGAATTCAGGGTACCCTCCAGCCAACAGCTAGCTAGAAAATGAAGCCCTTGATCCAACACTGCAAGAGGAAATGACTTCCTCTAACAGCCACTAAGGGAACCTAGAAGCAGGGACTTCCTCAAATCAGCCCACAGATAAAAGACCCCAGCACTGACTGACACGATAATTGCAAGTTCATGAGATCCTGGGGTGTGTATGTGTGTGTCTTACCTGTAGTGTGTGTGGAAGTATTTTATGTATAAGTGAATTTTGCTATTGCTGGCAGATACTCTCAATAATTAGCACAATGTGAAGTTTCCCTGGAAACTGATAAGAACTGAAAATAGTTAAAGCTAAATTTATAAGCATAAAGATCGGAGATGAAGCTGCCAGATTAAGAGAAATTATAAAGTTTTTTTTTAAGACAAAAAAGAAATAACTTCTGACTTTATCATTCTGAGAGTAAATTGAGAATGAATAATATTGTATGACATTCTTATAGCTCAGAACAGCAAGAATCAAGTCTGATCTTATATCTTCATGAACACAGCCAAACCAAAACATCATTTCTTTCAATGTTTTTATGCTTATTTAAAAAATAGGTTTGTGTAAAAACATGGTACTTCTGTATCTCTTGGAAAAGTGTAATTAAATGACTCTAATTGCTAGTTATTACGAAATAGCCAGATGGCAGGAAAAACATTTATCTCAGTCAGAGCCTACATACTAGGATCAACCATTACAAGTCAGTACCAAGAATTGAACCAAGGTCAGTTGAACAATTGAATCAGGGAAATGACAAGTTGAAACTTGTTGCTTAAGAGAATAGAGTTTTGTACTTTCCGCTGGTGTCTTGCCTCTTTCTTCACACCTAACATGCTTGCAATCTGCAGTATTTCTTCGTATTGCCTAATACAAAGATAGGTGTTAGAGCTGAGAGCTGAGAACAGAAAGCTCAATTGTCAATTAATAGCTCTTAGGCTCTCACTTATTGATTTTGTACATTCACTTAAGCCATTTTGTGAAGATTCCCATTCCTAGTTTACCACATTGAGAATTCAGTAAATTAATTAACCCAGCTTTCAAAAGTGATAGCAGGAAAGTGTGTTCTTGTTACAGGAACATACCCAGGTGAGCAGTGGACCACTATAGAGAGACATTCAGAAGTCTTTAGGTGGAGAAACTGGCATTAGTAACAGTCTGCGGTTCCATAGAAACTAATAAACTCCACCATCATTCATCTTCATTAAGAATGTCTTAAGAATGTGTTTGAGATTCAGATCAGATATCTGCTTGACCCTCATAATCTTTCTAACAACTGTTCCAAGAACTGGGAAGTAAATAATTTCTTTTTCAGATCAGTTCTCTATAATAGCCTAGCTTTTACTGGCAGATTATTTAAAAATTTGTTTATTTTTTCTAAAACGGTATTCTCAGTGATGTGTTTATTTTCTCACTGTAAGTATCAGAGGTATGTGAACCAGAGCAACTCCATCTTACTTAGGAGCAGGGTAAAATGAGGCTGAAACCTACCGGGCTGCGTTCCCGGATGGTTAAGGCATTCTAAGTCACAGAATGAGATAGGAGGTCAGCACAAAATACAGGTCACAAAGACCTTGCTGATAAAACACGTTGCAGTAAAGGAGTTGGCCAAAGCCTACCAAAACCAAAATGGCCACAAGAGTGACCCCTGGTCGTCCTCACTGCTACACTCCCAGCAGTGCCATGACAGTTTACAAATGCCAGGGCAATGTCAGGAAGTTACCCTGTATGGTCTAAAAGGGGAAGGCATGAATAATCCACCCCTTGTTTAGCATATCATCGAGAAATAACCGTGAAAATGGGCAACCAGCAGCCCATGGGGCTCTTCTGTCTATGGAGTGGCCATTCTTCTATTGTTTTACTTTCTTAATAAACTTGCTTTCACTTTGCACTGTGAACTTGCCCTGAATTCTTTCTTGCACGAGATCCAAGAGCCCTCTCTTGGGACCTGGATTGGAACTACTGTCCTATAACATAAGCATAAAACTAAAACTACAAGTGAAGTAACTTTGAATGAAGAGGAAAAAGACAGTCATTTTAAATGGTTGAACCAACAACACTGGCCAATATAAAGAATCTGACTATACTTCTATTGTATTTTGAAGACTTATATACTTCTTGCAAAGTGGAGAAAAAATTAATTTAGTACTTGCAATCAAAACAGCTGATAGAATTCCATTCTTTCTTGTTTGTGTGTGTGTGTGTGTGTGTGTGTGTGTGTGTCTGAGTAGATTTGAGTAAATGTCCACCAAAGGTTAGAGCAGTAAGTAAGGCTGCTGAGAAGAGAAAAATGGAGCAGTCAGACAGGGTCATAAGTGGTGTCCCATCAGGAATAGGAGGTTCCTCTGCTGGAAAGACAAGCTGCTGACAAAGTTACCAGAAGCACATGACGCCCTTGCAACATAACAACAAAAAGCAGACTTGGCAACAAATAAGGAATCTCAAATAGGAAGAGGAGCAGACCTTCAATAATCACATAAGATGTGCAGAAATCCAAGACAATGAAGATGGCTTAAAATTAACAAATAGTAGACAAGATACATGTATTTTTTGTGCATTTCAAAACAGTGTTCTGAGAAGGAATTTGTAGGTTTCAACACAAAGGGAGGGTCTGTGGCCTAAAGAACACAAAATAGGCCGGGTGTGGTGGCTCACGCCTGTAATCCCAGCACTTTGGGAGGCCAAGGTGGGTGGATCACTAGGTCAGGAGTTCAAGACCAGCCTGGCCAAGATGGTAAAACCCCATTGCTATTAAAAATACAAAAATTAGCCAGATGCTGTGGCAGGTGCCTGTAATCCCAGCTACTCGGGAGGCTGAGGCAGAGAATTGCTTGAACCCGGGAGGCGGATTCAAGAATACAAAATAATTTTGATAAAGAGATTTACAAAAATAGGCAGTTAACCCAAAAAGTGGACTGTGAATGAAGAGGAAATATCATACAAATAAAGCTTATTTGATAACTCTAACTTTTAAATTCTACAAATGGGACATATGTAACAGTGACTATAAATGAATTAAAATTGCCTAATAACAAATTTACAGTTTGAATTTAAAATCTAGCTATATACTATTTAGAAATGGCACAACTGTTTATAATGACATAGATTGGAAAGAAAATTCTATTCAGGGAAATGCAAATTAAAGCAAATATTAGTATCAACCAAAGGGGAATTTAAAGTGAAAACCATTTATATAGATTAAGAAGAATATTGCTGGATACTAATAGAAAAATACATCAAGATCATGGGATGATTGGAAACCATATGCCACACATATTGTAGAGGACAATCTGGCCTGATTTAGTTATACTAAGTATGTACACTTTCTATGACACACCAACTAATCCGAACTCACTCTGGACTGCAGGGCTCAGCACATCATTTCAAATGGGTTCAGATCTCAAGGTTTAAAGGGATGTTTATCCACATGTCATTCATGCTAATGGAGAGTTAATTACTTTGTCTATCAGTGGGCGACTAGAAATTGAAAGTGAGAGATGAAAAGTATGAACGTCTAGGCAATAGTTACAATAAACACTTTATGTGTACATAGTGAAATATAACTAGATGCTAAAACCATGAATCATCATGGAAGAAAAGGGACTAGCCTGACAACTATACTATCATGCCATTTACAGGAATTGAAAATGGGTGAACACCACACAATGCATGTTTTACAAGATCGTATGTTTCATTTGTATCACATACATATGCAACACTTTAGAGTTTTGCTTGACAGGACTGAGAAATGAGAGGAGGGAGTGGGCATTAATTAACTCATTCATTCATCTATAAAGAAAGCTTCCACAGCTCCATTATAATAGCATTCAAAATTTTAAAATGTGTGATAGGCTCAGCAACCTGCACAAAAAGACAAAAAGAAAGTAGAATGAAGGGGTAGCCCGAGTTCCACTTGTGCTGTGGAAGAGTAACTTACAGCAAACCATTTTAAAATCTACAATCAACCACAAAACAAAAATTTCTGAAAGGCACTAGAGAATGAATAGAAGCAGGTAAATTTTACTCATTGATTTAGTTATTGGAAAAGGATGGACAATAGTACAGGCTTGGATGAATCGGCCTACATGAAATGGATTTTCTGTTTTTATCCTCTTTGAGAGTATCCATAGTGACAGCATGGCCAGGAAACTGAAAATGCCAACTAGAGGAACTGGGAGAAGACCCAGGACAAGTTTGTGATACAATAAATAGCTCACAAAGATCATATAAAAATAATTGTTACATCAAAAATGATCATTATGATAATTCTATCAGTCATGAAAACAATGAAATACAAATGCACACCTAATGGGACAAGTAAAGTGTGAAAGTCTGACTATGTGTTTAGAAAGATGGAATAAAACCATATATTGTCATAAAAATATGTATACTTAAGTATTTGTAATGATATGGGAGGGAGGCAGGCAAGTACCGGGTAGAGAAGGGTGAGGTCCATGGCAGGGGCTCCACACCTGGGACTGTGCCCATTGATCTAAATGAGGACAGGCATTTCTGTTTTCATGCCTAAAATTTACCTTTTGGCCTGCCATGCTCCCCATCCTGTGCCCATAAAAATCCAAGACTCTAGAGAGAGCAGACCCAAATGGCTGGACATCGAGAGGAGCAGAAGAACACACTGGCAGACGCCAGCAGGCCATCGACAGCAGAATGACTCAGATACCAAAGGGAATTTGGCCAGGGGCGGTCAGAGGAGAGTCCAGCCACTGGATGGCCTGACTCCAGGGGAAGACCAACTTCCCACTCTATCCCCTTTCTCTCTCCCCATCCATCTTGCTAGGAGCCACCTCCAACACACAATAAAACCTTGCACTCAGCCGGGCACGGTAGTTCACACCTGTAATCCCAGCACTTTGGGAGGCTGAGGCAGGAGGATCATGAGGTCAGGAGATCGAGACCATCCTGGCCAACAAGAAGAAACCCCATCTCTACTAAAATACAAAAATTTAGCTGGTCATGGTGGTGCTTGCCTGTAGTCCCAGCTACTCGGGAGGCTGAGGCAGAAGAATTGCTTGAAGCCAGGAGGCAGAGGTTGCAGTAAGCCAAGATCATGCTACTGCATTCCAGCCTGGTGACAGAGCAAGACTCCGTCTCCAAAAACAACAACAACAACAAAAAGACACACACAAAAAAAAACCTTGTACTCATTCTCAAGCCCACATTTGATCCAATTATGTTTCTGTTACACAAGGGCCAGAACCCAGGATACAGAAAGCCCTCTGTCCTTGGGATAAGGCAGAGGGTCTAACTGAGCCACCTGCAGATAGTGAAGCTGAAAGAACACGCTGTAACACAAGCTGACTAGGGCTTCGGGAGCTGTAAACACTGAACCGTAGATGATGCCATGGGGTCGGAGCCCCAAAAATGCTCGCACATCCTGCCTGTCTGCGTGCTCCCCATAGGGGTTTGAGCAGCTGGGCACCCAAGAAGTGAACCACATCCCTATTGCACACCCTGTGAAGGGGGATAAGGGAATTTCTCCTGTTTCAGCAATACCTTTATTTACAATAGCCTCAACTTGGTAACTGTCTAAACATCCAGCAGCAGGTGAATTCATTAGCAAAATAGTACCACCACAAAATACAAAGGAACTATGGATACATGCAAAAAATATGAGTGAATGTCAGAATCATTATGAAGAATAAGTAAAGAGTACACCCTATGTGGTTCCATTAATATGAAACTCTGGAAAACGAGATCTCATCTATGGTGCCAGGTAAATAATTTGTCAAGGATTCAAAGGATAGGATTAACTTCTATGTGGAAGGAATAATCTTTCAGTGATTTAGAAAGGTTGTGATTTTTCACTGTGGTGGTTTCGTAGAGATCTACATTTGTCAAAACTCATTGTTTTGTGTACTTTAACTAGATTCAGTTTATTGTACATAAAGATGACTTTAAAAAGTCATCTGAATAGATGTAAGACAGACTTGAAAGACATGCAAGATCATAGAGAACTTCATGCTGAAAGATCTGAGCAAACTTCCTTCAGAAATGAATGATGCATATCAAAAATAAGACGTGTGTAGAACAGGAATTATACATTTAACAAGATATAATCACTTTTATTTATACTTGAAATAAAATATACTAGGTCACAAAGCCTCTCATTAAATTAGAATGAATCGATGAAACATAAACATGTTTTCTTACACAAAGTCACACAATTAGAAATGATTTAAATAGCACAAATCACGTCTTGAAACTTAAATGAAGTGACTTCTAATTAAATTAAATATTAAAAAATGTTAATGAAAATAGTGTATGTTTTGCAATTGAATGATAATGAAAAGTGTAAGTATCAAACTATGGGATGCAGTAAAAATATGTCCCAGGAAATTAACAGATTAAATTTAAAAAGCAGGAAAGGAGTGAACATTAATGACAAAAGTGTTAAGGAATTTAAAAATAACACCTGTTTCGAAACAGATTGAGGGAATGTAATAATAAGAGAAATTGATCAAATAGAAAACAAGGAAATAATAGCAAAGACCAGTAATTGTCCCATGGTTCAAAAACTAAGAAGATACCTACAAATATCTACAAAAACTGAAAAAGGAAAAAATAGAGGAAAAACATAAAAGGGGACATAAATTCAAAGAAAGTGGAGATGTTAAACTATTTTCAAAAATTTTGTATAATTTTTAAGTAAAAATAAATGGAGAATTTTGTATAAAATTACCATAATTGATTGAAATGCAATTGTGTTATATTAACATAAAGATTTGAAATGGTAATTACATTAACCTTCTTTACTCCTCCACTCTCAGCTATAAAAAATATCAGGTACAGAGGGTTTTGTATAAACATTTCACTAAAACTTCAGTGAAAACCAAACCTTAATTTTTTCAAATTGTTAATGGATCCCAAAATAATATGCTTTAATATAACAGGTATATATAAAATGCATTATGAAAAGTAAAATTTCCTCTAAGTAATTTAACACATAAGATGTAATTCAAAAGATAACATTTTCAAGATGAAAATCATATTTTTCCACATAGATATGGTAAATATCCTTGGTAATATTAATCAGGAATTTATGAGTATATATACATATATGCATATAGATGTATCCATATACATATATCTCCATATATATATGTCTCCATATATGTGTATATATACATAATATATATATGTACATTATACTTAAGTAGTTGCTTTTCTAATTTGCTTACTAAAAACCACAAGGAGCATAATATTTAATAGTGGATTTTTTGAGGTATTTTTATTAAAAACAAAAATAATGCAGGGTACATGATGTCACTATCCGTCATCAACACTGTATGAGAGAACTTAGCCAAAAGAATAATACACACACACATGCACACCCACATACACACTCTCTCACACACACACCTGTATAATGTTTGGAATAACAGACTTGAAAACCTATTTGTTCTCAGTTTGATTCTCTACATATTAAATTGAAAATAAATCTTTATAACTTATAAAAGCATTTGGTATGATTAGATAAAAATCAAGATTAAGAAATTTGGTAATTTTTTATATATCACATATGACCAAATAAGTAAATTAGATGGAACTAAACACTTTCATTTACAGTTGTCCAGTCCATTCCACAGACCCTGGCCAAGTGATGGATGAAAGGAGTACTCAGACACAGGTATGCAGTATTAGAGCAGCTAGAGGACTGCCCAGCACTAGTGGCCGAAGGGTGAGCAGTCTTGAACAGCTGGAGCTGCTTGCTTTTATTCAGTACAGACACAATGCCAAAAGCCTGGAGCAAACACAATCTGTGGGTAATTAACATTATTGTTCCCACCTTTCAAGGAGCAGTCTCGTGCGTGGATGATCAAAGGTTGGTTTTTGGACAATAGAAGTAATCCTATTTAAGATAAATTCCCCTACACTTCTTGTACCTATTCCTTGCCCTCTGCCTCAGGGTCAGAGAACAGCTGCCTTCAGCTTATTGTCCCCTGAAGCTATGCAGAGCCTTCTGACCTTTCAGAAGGCCTTCTCTTTTCCCTATAGTTTCTCCTACCACTCTGACCAATCTCCTACATGTCCCCCTTTTCTGTTTTTCTGCATCAGGTTTTGTTGATTGAAGAGTACAGATGTGTGCAGCCACAGGCTTGACAGGTGCAGAGGTTACAGCTCATGTTCTGACTTTGCATCCTAGAATTAGTAAATAACAGACAAACATGAGTATAAATCAGTATTATTCTTTTCCAATCAAGGTGTGATATGTAGTGTTACTTGGCACCTCAGTCCAATGTGTGCCATTACTGAGGGGCCCAACTGGGAGTATGTCAATCCCTCCTAGCCAAGCAGTCACATTGTTACAAGCTAGGAAGAGTCCAGAGTTGCAGGGCCTACAGGGTCATCTTCTTCATTCCTGGTACTGAGTTGGGTCCTAGCTACACCATAGTAAGGTTTGTTGCCTCCTGCTGGAATCCAAAGAGGACCTGAGGGGATGTGAAAACAAGCATATCCTCTTCCCCATGTTAGCAAATCATTTGGACTATATAATATATTACTATATATATCTTTCCATAAAACTGAAGGTTTTATATCTTGAGTGATTTTTGCAAAGTGCTTTTCTATAGCTGATTGAAATTTACCATCTAAATTTTAAAAATTAAGGGTAAATAAGGTTTGTGCCAGTAGTGTTGCTGGGTCCTTACACATATTCCCCCTTTTTTGTTTTCTGAGCATATTTTTAAGGATGGAGTGGTCATGTTCTACTATGGCCAGTCCCTGGGGGTTGTAAGGGATACTCTTGGAATGTTGGACATTCCATGTGTGACAAAAAATTGTTGAAACTGTGAGCTGGCATAAGCCAGAACATTATCAATTTAATTTTTGTGGACCACCCCATAAACACAAAAGATGTTTGATGACATATCAAGCAGACTCTGCAGGAAAAGCATGAGTGCTAATTAAGTAGGAATTGGTATCAATGGATACATGTAAATATCTTAGTTTTCCAAAATCAGGGACATGTGTAACATCTGTTTGCCATAACTGATTAGGATCTAGTCCTCTAGGGTTAACACCCATTGAAGGAGCAGATGTGCCTGTAAGCTGGCAATCTGAGCATTGCAGGATAATTTGTTTAGCTAACCTTTTGGTTAACTGAAATTGTTTAGATAAGTTTCTTCAATTTTGGTGGATTGATGTGATTGGGTGGCTTGGTCAAGCAGTGATGTCATAACCTGCAGGTTTGCGTGACCATTGCCATAAGCCAGTGGGCCAGGCAGCGAGCTGTGGGCTTGAATGTGATTAAAAACAAGATGTGTTCATAGATCCAGCAATTGCTGAAGTCAAAGAAAAAATGCACATAGAGTGGGCTCTTAATGAGGGCTGTCACAAGGTTCTGCAATAAATAAACAGCGTAAGCAGAGTCACTAACAATATTGATGGGCTGAGTGGAAAATGTTTCCAGGGCCAATATTAGGGCTTCAACCTCAGCTCTCTGAGTGCTAATGAATCCAGATCAAGTGAGGAAGTTATGCGGTTCCCACCAGCTAGCTGCTTTTGCATTTTTACAGAGCCATCAGTGAAACGTGTTAAAGCATTAGGTATGGGGGGAGTGAACTACCTTTGTAGGCATAACTACAGGAGCATGAGATAAGAACTGGCACGTCCTATATGGGCTGCATAATCAGTGCTATCCAAAGATCCAGAGATAGGGGCAATCTGCTTTGAATTGCTTTTTACTCAAGGGTATTCTTATGACATCAGGGTATTAACCTAACAACTGATTGCATTGTCTGCGGCCTGTATAGATGACTTGACTTAAACTAGCTGGATATAGGGAGATAGTGTTTTAATCCCAATATGTGAGTAAAAAACCCATTTTAGAAAGCTCAGCCCTGGGGCCATCTGTCCTATTAATCCTGTTAGGGAATGTTTAGTAGGAAATACAAATAACTGGACTGAATATCATGGGTCTATGTGATCTAGTTGCCTCTGAGAAATAGCTTGCTCTATTTCTTCAATTTCCCTTTTTGCAGTGGGGGTTAAATACCTGGGGGAGTCCAGGGCTGCATTGCGCTTTAGGATAGAAAACAGGTTGTGTAATTTATTGGTAGTTATGCCCAAGGTTGGATGAAGCCAGTTAATATCAACCTGTAATTTTTGATAATTTAAGGTGTGAAAGTTGTCAGTGCTTAATTTAACCTTTTGAGGTCTTACTGATTGGGAAGTTAGTACGTATCCAAGATATTTCCAAGGAGAAGACATCTGTACTTTTTCAGGTGCTATGATTAAACCTCTTAACTGTGCATTCCTTTTGATAGAGGCATATAAATTCAAAAGTATCAGCTCCGTTGGGGCTGCAAGTAAGATGTCATCCATTTAATGGATCATCTTTCAATTAAGAAATTTTCTACTGGGGACCGAAGCTGATTTATATGATACTGACACATGGTAGGACTGTTCAGCATTCCTTGAGGAAGTACTTTCCAATGAAATTGGCAAGGTGGCCTTTCATTTTTAATAGCTGGTATTGTAAATGCAAATTTTTCTCTGTCCTGTTTTGCAAGGGGAATAGTACAAAAGCAGTCTTTCAAGTCAATAATGACTATTGGCCAATCTTGAGGAATTGCCACAGGGGAAGGGAGTCCCTGTTGAAGGGGCCCCATAGGTTGCAAATTAGCATTGATAGCATGTAAACCATGCAAATTCTCCATTTACCAGACCTTTTGGGAATGACGACAGTGGGTGAATTCCAAGTGCAGTTTGATGGTTCTACATGGCCGGCTTTTAATTGGTCCTCAACTAATTCATGGGCTCGTTGTAATTTCTTTCCCTTTATAGGCCACTGTTCTACCCAAATTGGATCTTGAGAGAGCCATGTCAGGGGTAGAGGAGGAATCACAACAGTGGTTATTATTAGGAAGGGGTCTGCAGGGTGACCCCACATTGGGCTAATAGGTCCTATCCCCAAAGATTAACAGGGATGGGCATGATTAGAGATTGTATATTAACATAGGGACCCCTCCCCTGGAGCATCATAGCTGTTATGTTTTGCCTGGCCAAGTGATTCTGGTTGGCCTGTCGTTCACATGATTCATCAAATTCTGCCCTCCAGAGGAGGTTTTGACTGCCCTCTAAAGTTGTTTCAGCTAATACTGACCAGTCCCACAGGGTCATATGGAAGTTGTCTGCTATGACCTCAATTAATACTTTCATAAATGGGCTAGTGGCTCCATTTTCTCTAAAGCTTTTTCTTATTTCTCTGTAAGTGTTGAAAGTAATGGGCTCATGTACCGGATTGCCTTGTTGATCTTACATCACAGGGCAGGCGAAGAACTCCTCTTCTAATGCTGCTTGCCTATGACAGGGTCCTATAACTGTATTGTATCCCTTGTCTTTTTTCCAATTTATTGGGGGAAGGGACTCAGGAAAAACCTCCATCTCCTCTTTGGTATCTTCACTCGGTAATGGTGGGGCTGAGGGAGGAGGAGGAGGTGGTGGTAAGGTAGGTGATGGTTCTTCCTCATCTCCTTTTCTAGGCTCTTTTGTGGAGAGTGGGGCCAAAGCAGCCATAACTAAGGCCCACAACATTAAAGATGTTACTAGGACCCATTGCCCTTGTGCATGATGTCGTTTAAGATTTCTCCCCACTTGTTCCCAGAGCTCTAGGTCTAGTGTGCCTTCTTCTGGAAACTGTGGGTTATGAAAAACAACAGTTTGCATTAGGTCCCTTAATTGGGCCTCAGAAACCAAGGTGCTGCCATGTTTAAGCAACTGTTTCAATACTTTTATATACTGTCGCTGTTGAGCTGATAACTGTTTTCCCATGATGAAACCCTAGCTTGAAAATTCCCTTGAATTTAGAAATCCTGAGCAGGCACCAATTACTTACTGCGCAGTCACTTCACCTTCATTTTCAAGGGCTCCATCACAATCTGTTGTAGCATTCCTTACACGCAGCACCAGCTGCTGGGTCCGTCCCCCAGGCCCTGGCAGAGCAATGGATGAAAGGAGTACTCAGACACAGGTATGCGGTATAAGAGCAGCTAGGGGCCTGCCTGGCACTAGTGGCCAAAGAGTGAGCAATCTCAAACACCTGCAGCTGCTTGCTTTCATTCAGTACAGACATAATGCCAAAAGCTTGGAGCAAACACAATCTGCGGGTAATTAACATTGTTCCCCCTTTCAGGGAGCAGTCGCATGCATGGATGATGAAAGGTCAGTTTTTGGACAACATAAGTAAACAAGCCTATTTAAGATAAATTCCCCTACACTTCCTTTACCTACTCCTTGCCCTCTGCCTCAGGGTCAGAGAAGAGCTGCCTTCAACTTATTCTTCCCCGAAGCTATGCAGAGCCTTCCAACCTTTCAGAAGGCCTGCTCCTTTCCCTATAGTTTCTCCCACCACTCTGACTGATCTCCTACAATAGTACTGGTAAAAACAGGGTAACAGTAATAGTACTTATTCTATCTAAGGCAATTGTATTAGTCTCTATGAATAAAAGTGATAGAAGATTATAAAGAGTACAGTCTAATACTTGCATGATACACCAAAGACTTTATCATAAAACTATCCCCCAAGTAATCTTTAACTTCAATACAGTTCCAAGAGAAATTATGACAAGATTTTTTTAGAATTTGTAAAAACTCATTTCAAAATTTATACAAAACAGTAATGGCCAACAAACAAAAGTCAAAGAAGTCAAGAGGGGAATTTACCTAAAACATCTACTGAAATTAAACAGTGTGCAACAATGAGGTGAATAATTCAATGAAGGATATATATAAATCCAGAATATATAGATTCTTTTTTACTAATGTGAATATGAACAAAGATGCAGGAATTCATGTATAAAGCTGATAGGTTAAAACTCTCCTAAAAAGATATGGAAATACCTATTTTAAAAAGGTGTTTCTATTTTGTGACATTACAATGCTTCATAAGATGTCCACATGTGAATAGAAATCATGTATAAGGATCTAATTTTAGTTTTGCTTGTAAAGGAAATTGTTGACATAATCTAAAACTCCATGAAGGAAATAAATATACAAATTATGAAATAGTCTCATGGCAAAATATTATGCAACAGGTAAAATCAGTACTGTCTACCTGCATCAATATGGATAGGTATCTGAAATATAAAATTATGTCCAAAACAAACTATATAATGTAAAGGCTCTTGCGTAATTATACATTTATGAAATATGTGTATTTTATATAATGCTAGTTTAATATAATTTAACAGACATATACAAAAAATTAATATATAACCACACAAGAATAATAAAATATGGAAGAAAATATTACTCACCAAATACTTGATAATACATGATAATGAAAGATAATATCAAAGAGGATTAGCAAAATATTCCTTTGTATTGTTATTAAATATGTGTTCCAAATAATAAATATTACCACTGAAATGTATTAACTACTTAATGCTGCCACCCTCTCTTTTAAATGATTTACATGTATCATTTCACTTAATTTTCCCAATTACCACATGTGTATTGCTATCCTTATGACCATTTTACAAATGAAAAACTCCAATGAGAAGAGTTAAATAAGTTGCCCAAAATCATATAACAAGAAAGTAATGGAAGTGAAATATGAATCAAGACATTCTGGTTCCATAGATCATTTTCTAAGTTGTACATAAAACAAATCTGAAAATTATAAAAAGTATTTGAATTGAAACACTAACAAAAATGCTACAAAGAGAAACTTACGGATTTAAGCTAAACAGTATTTATCAGGCTTTACATCACTTTTTAAGTACTTTAGGAAAATAAAAAGGAAAATTAAAAATTAATGAAGATTTCCAGCTTCAACTTAGAAATATAGAGAGGACAGTCATTTTTGCAATTATAACAAGAAAAATCTAGACAATCACAAATTAATGTATTGTCCTGAACCCATGAAAATATTGAGTTCACATGGCAAACCATGAATTCAAAACCTGGAGAGGGACAGGTGCCTACAGGGATAAACAGGGCTTCAGCAGGTACTGACTTGGACAGACACTGCTGCATGCCATAAAATCCAGTAGGAAGGTCAGTAATTTAACAACTTTAACAAATTGCTAAAGGGTGACTATGGGTTAGAAGCAGAATGTGAAGCCCCTGGGGACCACAGAGCTAGGGGGTTTCTGAACTTCCTGCAGGCTTTCTCTTTTGACCTCACCAGGCTCTCACAGGGAGGATTGGAGCAAACATGGAGAAAGCTGACCCAAAGTATTGATAGGTGGAGGAGAGGCTCCTCACATTTGGAGATCTGGAGGAGAAGTGGGAACAGATGTGAAGTCTCCACTCTCGAGAACTGGTTCATAGTGCCTGGGTAAGATAAGGCTTGGTGATGGTTGCAAGTTTAATGATTTTCAGGCAAAGGGGATAAACTCTAGTGAGTTCATCCAGAGCCTGGGGTAGGTTCACATCCTGGCCACTGGGGATATGTCACAGGACACTCTTCTAAGCATCTTACATGTATTCACTAAACTTCTAACACAATGTAAAATAGAATCACTCACATTTTCAGAGGATCACACTGAATTTCAGAAACAGTAAGTTTCTTGCCCAAAGTTATATTACCAATAAGTGGAAGAACTGCACATCAAATATATAGAGCATAACTTAAGACATGAGATATTGGTATCTTTACTACCAAGATGCTGCAATCCACAAAACCCTGGAAGCTGGGGATAAATCGGCCAGGGGGATAGTCAGATGACAAAGCCCAGATTCTCTGGGATGATTTGCATTGGCCAACTCTTCTCAAATGCCCTCCTGGTAGACCAGTTGTGCCAGTGTAAATTCAGCTTAAATAGTCACCTATTGGATTAACTCTCATCTTAGAAACCATGTATTTTATCAGGAAGAGAAACTGAGACTGGTAATGAATAATCCACATGCCTGCTTCCCCTTCATCTACTCCAGGGATGCACAGGGCTCATTCTGGACAGCTCCCTTCTAGGGGAAGGTGTTGTGGCTTCTAAAAAACTGACAGAGGTCACTGATGCTGAAGACCAAAACAGAGCTACCACAATGTGCGGCCCCTGCTTACTCAGAATCTCAGGTCATCTCAGACAGGCAGGACTTGGTATCTCAATCAAAAATCTGAATCTTCATGCTGGTAAATTGTTTGTTTTCTGAGTCATTTGTGTCTCAAATGTTTTTGATTTATTTTTTGAGATGTTTGTTCTGAATATATTTACATGAAGCCTCTTACAAAGCTATACAGAATAAATTTCCATATGAAAAATTATTTGTACTTCAGACAAAAATAATTTCCGATAACGAAATTCAAAATACTGGCTGCATCTGTGGGATATTGACTAGGGATAGGCACAAAGGAGCCTGTTGAGCTGTAGGAAATAATGCACATCTTGCTGTGGATGGTGTGATAATCCCCTGAACTGCAAGTGCATTTAGGAGTTTTGCACATTGTAACTTTTCTATATGTATGCTATAATTTGATGAAGTAAAAACAAATTTTGGATAAAATTATTGTTTGTTTTTTCTTAAGGTTATAGAAAAGGATCTTATTACAAGGATAGTATCCTTATTAAAGGATTTTATTACAAGGATCTATTTCTTTCAGTTATAGAAAAGGATCTTATTACAAGCAATAACGTGATTCTGCTTCATGTCTGCTAAATATCCATTTATGTATTACAAAGAACAGTAAAACTAAATTTCTAATATTTACGGAAAAGGAATTTTTATTTTCCCTTAAATACATTGTTTAGAACAACACTATTTGCCAGCCTTTCATTCGGAAATGCGTTTTCCTTCTCTACTTAGATGTGCCAATATCATAAATTACCATTAACTAGTGAGTTCATCCAGACCCTGGGGTAGGTTCACATCCCCGCAACTGGCATTGCTTGAAATCCAGCTCTTAGCAATTGATCATTGAATCTTAGAAACAAGTAGAGAGGTAAAGAAGAGGAAAAGTGAAATGTGTTTGAGGTGAGGGAAGGAGGGTGGGAGGGCAAAGAAGAGAATTAAGTGCAGGGATTGAGCTCAAATTTGGGTGGAGAGAGAGAGGAAAGGGGAATTACTGAATCTCTATTTTTATATTGGTAAATATTTCTCATTAAGGTAATATTCTATAATTATTGACCAGAAAATGTTACAGTCTCTTCAGAGCCTTCCACTTCCTGTTTATGTGCATCATTTCTCTATCAAGGTAAATAACTAACACAATCCGGAAGAAATGCATTTGGGTCAAACCATATCAACTTGCTGTCATTCAACCTACTTTGTCCTACAAAAATGGCAATTTAATGTGATTCAGCCAAATACAAAACACTTTTTTTGTCTTCTTTTGTTGTTGTTACTTTCAAATACTTCCAAGCATTTCAAAGCCACCTTCCACTTCATATGATGAATGCTTCCTCTACGCTGGTCTGTTTGGTATCCTGAGTCTTTACTCAAATTGCTACTGTTAGCAAATTCAAACTGACTTAAGGTTATAGAAAAGCATCTTATTACGAGGATAATATTATCTTATTTTATCCTTAATAAGGATCTTATTACAAGGACCCTGACTCCAACTCTACATTCCTCAAATTTCCCATTTGCTTTTATTCTACCATTTATTTTTCTACTTACCAGCCATAAACTGCAAAGGAGACCTATTCCCCTAACCTCACATCTTAACTATAGTGAATACACATCCATTCTCTGGAAGGAAAACTTAATACCAGCAAATGTTTTTGTTTGTTTCCCTCCAGTTTTCTTTAGAATTCTATGATACTCAAGCGATATGCTTCTCTTTGCCATATTGCAACTTCAGTCGACTTTCCTGCCTTAAGCCTTTGTCTGCTAATGGTTCTTCAGCTCTTCAGAATTAATAAATACCATATCAATTGCTTTCTTTTACAGTTTGGGAGCCACTTCCTGATAATATTTCTGCTAGAATGAAACTTTTCTAAACCACAGACAAGAAAGCCAATCACTGCCATGGTCTGTCCCTCTCTTCTAATTATTGCTTCTCTCTTACACATCCACATAACTTTTTATTAAATGGGGAGCCAATTAATTAAATAGGGACTGTTCAATAATTTTTCTACATTATCTTGCTGGGTTGAATAAGCTTCCATTAATTACTACTATGAAATCCTATGAGCCAGGTGTGGTGGCTCACGCCTGTAATCCCAGTATTTTGGGAGACTGAGGTGGGTGGATCACTTGAGGTCAGGAGTTTGAGACCAGCCTGGCCAACATGGCAAAACCCTGTTTCTACCAAAACTGCAAAAATTAGCTGGGCATGGTGGTGCATATCTGTAATCCCAGCTACTTGGGAGGCTGAGGCAGGAGAATTGCTTAAGCCTAGAAGGTGAAGGTTGCAGTGAGCCAAGATCACACCGCTGCACTCCAGCCTGGATGACAGAGCAAGACTTTGTCTCAAAAAAATAAATAAAGTTAAAAAAAGAAAGCCTACGTATTTAATTGGTGAAATTTCTTTCATTCATTAGCAATCCTAAAAATCTCAAGAAAAGACTCTAAAAATTCTGCTCGAATCTGTATCCTATCTGAGCCTCAGTCTCCTCATCTGTTGTATGACAGTACAAGTATTTTAATTCCTGCCTGAACCTCAAGGTGATTGTGAAGTTCAAATTAAATAATGCAGGTAACAGTACTTTGAAAACTATGAGTTAGTACAAATGTAATGTATTATTATAGTCCAAAGGTGGCTTTTGTGTTCAAAATATATAATTTATTTATAAGCTATAATTTTATGTCCAGTTCTACTTCTTAGCTTAAAATCTAGCAGATTAGACCTTACCAAAGTTACAGTAATTACATTCGCAAGTGAAAAGACTTTTCCCTGATATTCAATTTCTCCTACTGGGCCCATTTAGCCATCACTCATGCTAAACCTCTTCTGGATTTTAGAATCATTTTTAAAAGCCATAAAAAGCTCTTGTACAAATCATGTAAAACTGTTGTTCTGACAACATAAATGTCCCATGCATCAAAAATCACATTAAAATTATCCAAGCGGCTATGAAAATGCATCCAACAGAGGAAGCTTTATTTGTTTGATAAGGACCCCTACAGAAGGCAAAAGTGTGGTGTCAACTCACCCTTACAGAGGTGAGCAACTCCCGGCACACCAATGCTAATGAGGCTGGAAACTTTTCATAATGACAAGAAGCAAGAAGCCATGGTGCAGGCTATGACTAGGGCACTGCAGAGAGGGGGAGAGCAGAGATAATGTCTGTAAACTCATCAACTTCCATCTATGCCATTGCATGTAGATTTTAATTTTAAGAAAACAGTCAACTTTTGGGCTATACTTTTGTTATTTCATGATAGTTTTCTGTATTCTTGATTTCAAAATAAAAGCAGTTCAATTTTGGCCTAGTCTAATGTTTTACAGGATTTTTTCCCCCAACTGAAGCCATCGTGACAAAACGGTCATTATACAAACCTCTTAATTTGTTATGCTAGCTAATCCTACCCACAATAGGCTTTTCCACATATATGCTTGATACTTTCCCATATGTAAGTCTACTCATATAGCTAAATGAGAAAGTATTTAATTTCACCACAAAACCCAGATCAAGAAAATGTGGCTTCAACATCGCTCTGCTTTCCCTACTTTTAGGGCTTATTCTGGTGAAAACTTGTCTCAATTGCAAATTAGAGAATAACTTTTTTAAAAATAAGCATAACTTATTCTTAAATAATTTGAAGAACTTTAAACACTATGTTGTAATATATTTGCATTGATGAGCAATGTGTACAAACATATCAGCAATAGAAAATATTGGAAATATTTCTGTGTATAGTATCAATTTGCTAATTAAAATTCTATTTGGTCTTGTTGAACCCGGTACCTCCCCTAGCATAAATTTTGCTATACTCTAATCAAATTGTCCAAGCATAGTAATCTCTATAGCACCTAATACAAAGTATAAGAGAAAGTCATTAACACATGAAGACCCTGGAGTGTTAGATATGTATTAAATATTTAATGATTTTTTAAACATATGAAGAAGTCACACCCAATATGAGTCTCTCCTGTCAGTTTCCCAAGTCTCTTTTTCTCTTGATGGTTACTAGAAAGATTTTGCTAGTATGTTTTCAAAATTCCTTTTCATAACCTGGTGTAGCTGACATGGTCATTGCAGTGTTATAACTGAATGTTCTACAAAATGTTTCAGGAAAATCATGACTGCAAGTGTTCTGTTGCTATTTCCTTTCCTCCAGTGTAACTGAAGTGCCTGGCATACCTTACATGAAACATCAATTCTAATACACTGGCATTTTACCTTGGGAAAGCACTTGAGTGTATGGGTTCAAGAAAGTAACTGAGAAGGTGGTGGGAAAGAAGGTTTCAAAAGCCTCAAGAGCTTCCACTGTCATGTACATGACTTTGAGATGATGGTGTACATATGAGGGAGTTTTGAAAAAGTCCTGCCATAATGGTTTGGAGACCCACCTCCACCATCACCTGCAATGTATCGGAATTTAATCCCAGTGCATGACCACTCCAAGAACATACAAGTTATCTCTTACCCTTTCAGTGGAAAGAAAGAAGAGTGTCTTCTGATCTGACCGTGTTACAAGGAAAGAGACACAGCAGGCACACTCTGGGATGAAGGAAGCAACTACTCAGAAGAGCCAAGTGCTCTGCATCGGAACTCATGGGTCAGTCACTGCTGATTGAAACAGAGCACAGCATCTGCTCAGGCAGCAGCCGCCTCCTGGCTTGCAAATGCACATCCCAGAAACGGCAGAGGTGACACCAATATGCCTTTATCAAGGAAGAACAAAAGAAAGGAGAGCATATTCAAGGTACTTGTGAAATTTAAGAAACTTTTTTTTTGGAGAATTTTTTTGCAAGACACTGTAAGCTATTGCCAATAACACACCCATATTCCTTTTCTCTTGGATGTTGGTTCTGGGCTCCACATTACAGGAAATACATTGAAAGCATGCTCTATACTTTTGACTAGTGTTTTACTCTGAATGTAGGGTGACTGCCATACCTGGTTTTTCCAGTGCTGTCCTGGTTTTAGCACAAAAAACAAACACGTTCTGGGAAACCATTCCCTGGGATAAAAATAAATATTACACATTCTCATATGTGTAAGCTAAAGAAAAATGAAGTAACGAGATCATAGGAGCAGACAATAGAACTATGGTCTTTAGAGGCTGGGAAGGGGGCCAGGGAGAAGACGGAGTTCTTTAGAGGTTGGGAAAGGTAGGGGGCCGGGAAGAAGAGGAAGTTCTTTAGAGGTTGAGAAGGGTAGGGGGCCAGGGAGAAGAGAGAGTTGTTGGTAAACAGATAACAAGTTATAGCTAGGTAGGATAAATAAGCTCCAGTCTTCTGTAGCACTGTATGATAAATATGGTTAATCATAAATGTGTATTTTCAAAAAGAAAAACAGATTTTGAGTGTTTACAACACAAATGATAAATATTCAACGTCAAGGATATGCCAATTACCCTTATTTGATCATTATACATTGTATACATGAATCAAAATATTACTCTGTATCCCAGAAATTTGTACACTTATGTATCAACTAAAAAGGAAAAAAAATATATAGTTTTAAATGATCTTCTTGGTATCCATGAAGACGGTGAACCTGTAGATAGTTGGTGTCTTGTTCACCTAGAAACTAAACTTCGCTCATCTATGTGCATATTCAGCAGACAATGCAAGGGTAAAATTTGGCAAATTCCATTTAGTCTATAAACTGCTTACCCATAAAAATAAAACAGTGCTATCTGTTCCATAGCCTGCATGCATTTTTGTGTAAAATGATTTGCTTACCTGTGGTGGTGTTTTATAAGGAAACATTTTGGTCACATTTCAGTGTCCCCAAAATACATAGTATGACTTAACTAGATTTTTTAGCTTAAAGGATGAAAGAAGAGAACTCTCCTATACATGTGCCTAGAAGCTGGTTATCAATGTTGCTGGCCATAGAAAAGATGTTTAAGATACCTGCCATAAAATCATATATTCAAAGTGCAGGGAAAAAAATATTTTTCTCCAATTTAATAATACATTGAAGATGATGGAAAAAGAAATGATAGAAAATCAGAAATCTATATGCTGTTTTTCCAAAACTGTTGAATGATCTTGGAAAATACCATAAGTTGTCTAGGAAAGGATGAACTCACTCCCCCAGGGTTGTTCAATGCCATCTGTAGGTTGCAACAAAAACTCAATGAAAAAGTTATTTATTTTTGGCAGAAATAAGATTGCATCAGAGCTCAAAAATACTTACAAGTAAAGGGCAGCCAAATTAAACAGGAAATTCTAATTTTTTAAACAAAAATTTTTGGAAACCAACTTCAATTTCATTAATACAGATTAAATCTGTGCTTTAAAACCATTTCCCAGAGAAAGAGGGGTTTTATTTTGACGACATCCAATATGCTTTGAAGTGTTTACAAATAATGGATGTTTTAAATTTGGATAGTCTTTATGATGGATTTATAGATGCAGATTCTGAATGACAAACAGCTGTTCCACCAAAACAAGCCTGTAGATACAAAGTGAATGAACATTTTTGTAGAGCTAGAAAATAATTCCTCCAAGTCAGAAATCTGCTGTTCCTACAAATAAATTCCTACATATTCCAGAAGTTAAAATTGTTTTGTTGGGAAGGTATTTAGCTTGATTTTGCTATATTGGACCAACACCAAGAATCACTATAATATGGACTTGGCAAGAGCAAAGCTGCAAGTCAAGCTTTCGTTTACCTTTGTCTGTATTTACTTTGACTTTTACATAAAGGAAAAGGAGGATACCCTAAGTTATGGCAAAAGGAAACAAAAACAGTAAACTTTCTACCACATTATGGAACAGAAATCAATGTCATTGTTACTTTGTTATTAAGTGCATAAATATTAATTCTATTTATACTCTCCACTTAAAAATACATACATTTTTGATGTGATTCATCACATAAACAGAACTAAAAAAAATAGTTTTCTCTATAGATGCAGGAAAGGCTTTCAATAAGATTCAAAATCCCTTCATGTTAAAAACCTTCAATAAACTAGGCATTGAAGAAACGTACTTCAGAATAATAAAAGCCATCTATGCGAAGCCCACAGCCAACGTCATACTGAATGGGAAAAAGCTGGAAGCATTTCCCCTTGGAAACCAGCACAAGACAAAGATGCTCACCATTCTTCTTCAACACAGTATTGGAAGTCCTGGCCAATGCAATTAGACAAGATAAATAACAGGCATCCAAATAGGAAGAGAGAAAGTCAAACTATCCCTTTTGGCAGATGACATAATTCTATATCTAGAAAACCTCATAGTCTTGGCCCAAAAACTCCTTCAGCTGACAAACAACTTCAGGAAAGTTTCAGAATGAAAAATCAATGTACAAAAAATCAGTAGCATTCCTATAAACCAGCAACATCCAAGCCAAGAGCCAAATAAGGGTCACAATCTCATTCAAATTAGCACAAAAAGAATCAAATACAAGGAATGCAGCTAACCAGGGAGGTGAAAGATCTCTGCAAGGAGAACTAAAAAACACGGCTCAAGGAAATCAGAGATGATGCAAAAGGAAAAGCATTTGGTGCTCATGGATAGAAAGAGTCAATGTTGTTGAAATGACCATACTGCCCAAAGCAATTTCCAGATTCCATGTTATTCCTATCAAACTACCAATGACATTTTTTCACAGAAATAAAAAAAACTATTTAAAATTCACTTTGAACAAAAAACGAGCCCAAAGAGTCAAAGCAATCGTAACCAAAAAGAACAAAGCTAGAGGCATCACATCACCAGACTCCAAACTATACTACAGGGCTACTAGTACAAAAACAAACACATAGATCAATGGAACAGGATACAGAGCTCATAAATAAGGCCAAACACCTACAACTGTCTGATCTTTGACAAAGCTGACAAAAACATTAATGGGGAAAAAACTCTCTATTCAATGAATGGTGCTGGGATAAATGGGATAGCCATATGCAGAAGATTGAAACTGGACCCCTTCCTTTCACCACATACAAAAATCAATGCAAGATGGATTTAAAGACTTAAATGTAAAACCCCAAACTATACAAACTCTGGGAGGCAATCCAGGTAATACCATTCTAGACATTGAAATATTTCGTGATGAAGATGCCAAAAGCAATTGCGACAAAAGCAGAAATTGAGAAATGTTATCTAATTGAACTAAAGAGTTTCTGCACAGCAAAAGAAACGCAATAGAGTAAACAGACAACCTACAGAATGGGAGAATGTTTTGGCCAACTATACATCTAACAAAAGTCTAATATCTAGAATATATAAGGAACTTAAATAAATTTACAAACACAAAACAACCCCATTAAAAACTGGGTAAAGGACATGAGCGGATACTTTCTGGGTTTTGTTTTATGTTTTTTGTTTTTTCTTTTGTCTTTTTTCTTTTTTCTTTTTTCCCTGAGATGGAGTCTTGCTCTTGTCGCCCAGGCTAGAGTGCAATACCAATCTCGGCTCACTGCAACCTCTGTCTCCTGGGTCCAAGCAATTCTCCTGCCTCAGCCTCCCAAGTAGCTGGGATTACAGGTGCCCATCACCATGCCCAGCTAGTTTTCATACTTCTAGTAGAGACAGGGTTTCGCTATGTTGACCAGGCTGGTCTTGAACCCTTGACATCAAGTGATCTCCCTACCTTGGCCTCCCAAAGTGCTGGGATTACAGGCGTGAGCCACTGCGGAACACACACTTCTGAAAAGAAGACAACATGCAGCCAATAACCATATGAAAAAAAACACCACTAATTTTCACTAAGGTGATTTCAAAATGCAAATTAAAACCACAGGGAGATACCATATTACACCAGTCAGAAGGACTATTAAAAAGTCAAAAAATAAGAGATATGGGCAAGTTTGCATAAAAAGGAATCCTTAAACACTACTGATGGGAGTGTAAATTAGTTCAACCACTGTGGAAGGCAGTGTGGTAATTCCTCAAAGAAATTAAAGCAGAACTACCATTTGAACCAACAATCTCATTACTGGGTATATACCCAAAGGAACAGAAATCATACCACCATAAAGACACATGCATACATATGTTCACTGCAGCACTATTCACAATAGCAGAGATATGGAATCAACCTAAATGCCCATCAATGGTAGACTGGATAAAGAAAATGTGGTACATATATACCATGGAATACTACACAGCCATAATAAAGAATGAGATCATATCCTTTGCAACAACATGGTTGGAACTGGAGGCCATTATCTTAGGCAAAATAACACAGGAACAGAAAACCAAATACTGCATGATCTCACTCAAGTGGGAGCTAAGGACGTATCAACCAAAGAGGAGAACAACAGACACTAGGGTCTGCATGAGGGTGGAGGTTGAGAGGAGGGAGAGGACCAGAAAAAATACCTATCAGGTACTATGCTTATTACCCAGGTGAGGAAATTATCTGTACACCAAACCCCATGACACCCAGTTTACCCATCTAACAAACCTGCACGTGTATGCCTGAACCTAAAATGAAAGTTTGAAAAAGTATATTTATTAATTTTAAGAATATACAATAGTATGGCTTTCCGATTTTAAATATTGGGTTTAAAGTTAAAACATATTGCTTTTTTGGAGGACAGAAATATACTGCTATATTTCCTCATACATAATTAAGTTATCCTATTAGTAATTATACTAATTACCACCACCATACCACTTTGTTTAAATATTTAAGTAAAAAAGTCAATAATATAGGATAATTTCAATTTTTTATATTTATATATAGCAAATGTGTATAATTATATAATTATATATTTTTCATATATTGTATTATTTATGCATTTATTTGCTTATTTCTTGTTATATATCAGATTTTCTGCGTGTTGAATTGGTGTAATTTTCCTCTGTAGACTTCTCTTCTGGGTGCATGGTATAACTCCTTAAAAAGGGCAAATTGTGTGTCTGGCAGTGTTAAACCATCTCTTTAGAATCAGAGCATTCACCAAAACCACTCAAGTATCAAGTTGTGTTTGTAGGTTCTCAAAAGATATTCTTATTTCTCTGTGCCCAGATTCAAGGTCAAGACTGGCACACTGCCATCATGCCTCTTTTTTCTTCTTTCTTCCTCAGAGAAGTTTTCAACCCTGACTGCATGGAAATTTCAACATATCCATGCCAGAACTCTGCACGAAGGGAATTAAATCTAAACCTCTCATAAGTACTGTTTGTTTGAGTTTTTGAAATGTTCCTCAATGTATTATAATATGCTTATCAAGTTGCAAACTATTGGACATTACAAAGTCAAGGTGTTCAATTAGTTAAGAGTTTAAAACAGCAATTTATTTAGAATTGCTTGCTGGTGATGAATTTTGGGTAGTGGAGACTTTGTATAATTTTGATTTTGTTTTATAATTTTTTATAGTAGTCATGATAGTATGTAAGTACATAAAAGGGGGTGGTATGTTTCACTATTGTGCTTTTCCCAATGAAAGACAGAAAACAGCTTTCTAAAGCTTAATTTTACTAAATATGTTTTTAAAAAACCTGAGCCAGAAATAAGCTAAATTCCATTTCAAAATTTGTCTTATCAAGTTTTTTGTACACTTCGATTTAGACAATTTAAATTTGTATTCTCTCTTTATGTTCATGATATAAGTGTTTACTTTGGCAGAGCACTCATTAATTTGCAAAGTATGTTATTTATACAATAGCATTTTATCCTCATACTAAACACCTTCTCAGAAGGAAAATATTTTGATTTTACAGGAAACTAAGATTCAGTGCAGTGTTGTGATATGAGTGACATGAGTAACATGGTTTGTATTTACAATTCAAATGTGCAAATGTGGCTTTGTTCATCATGTAAAACTAGTTTCACCTTACTCTATATAGATTTGTGGTGGCATTTAAGATGATCCTTATCAGATTAACTCAGCTTCTTTTGATAAATGCTCATTCTGTCAGCGTGCTGTCTTTCGTTGTCTGCCTGAACAAGTTCACGTGTAAATGTAGATGATGGCATGAGACAGGGTAAAAGTAAACTCATGGGCACTCCCCAGATGGGTGAGTGGTGGTTTCTGAGTCTAACGGCTCTCAGTCTGCTCACATCTCATATTGAGCATGCTGAAAGAACTTAATTTATCTGCACCTTCTTGGGTTACACTTACTGTACCTGCAGTTTCTCTTGGTGTCTTCAGGCTCCCTCCCCTCTGCTCCTCTCCTTGCCAGGGCCAGAAGGGCATCCGTGCTCCATCTTTTCTCAGGGATCCCTTTATCCTTTCTGGGGTATTATTTGAAAACTACTCTTCAATCTTCGATATATTCACATGATATGTAAAGAAAAACATTTAGGATCCAGAAAGTCATTTAAGGTCAACCAACTCTGGCTTTAGATTTCTCTTTAGAGAGACTGGCAGCTAAGTTTAGGAAATTTTTTTTTTTTTTTTTTTTGGTAACACACATGTCTGAGTCAAAGCACACCATTGATCCTTTGGTGGGAACCCATGCTGGCTCAACTTTAAAGGTTTAGTTGTAAAATCTTTAAAATATCATAGCATTCTACTTTTTCAAAAGGTAATTAGTAAATGGCAAAACCTTAAAAATATCTACCCTGCATCTAAAACTTCTGACATTTTCCCTTATATCACACATTTTGTTTCCTTTTATATATTACATCAGTGTATAAAAAGCATCACAGATCATCACAAATTCTTTCTTTCTAAACCATGTACACACACAAACGGAAATGGGGTGTTTAACGCATACCACTCAGAAGGATAAGAAATTTCCCTTTATTTTTCTTCTTTAACTGTAAAAAAACTAGACATGAATTGTGATCATTACATGTTAGGTGAATCTGATGTAGATGAAAACTCTGTTTCTTATAATCTGTTTTAAAGTGTTGCTAAATTATGTCTGTAATTAATTGTTACACCTGTAGAATCCATCTGGCAGCATCCCTGGATGATGGGTTAGAGGGTGCTCACCTGTCACCTGCTTCTCATGCAGAATCATGAGCTGAGTGTTTCCACTGCATATGCAATGTCATGAATACCTATACGTCAACTTCAAATGCCAGGTTCTTCTCTGATATAAAATTTTTGTTAGCAGCCAGTTTAGCCATCATCCACATTGACTCCAGGGAAAGAAAAATGCACTTAACCGCTCTGCTAAGAAAATTTTACTTTGATTTTATTTAGTTTTTTTTTAGGTATGAATAAAAACAATATATACCTTTTGGAAAGGATGCATTTAAATAATAGCATCTTCCTAACATGATTCCAAATTGCCATTAGATAACATCGAGGCTAACAGATTGGACACAGAGAGCAAAAGAAATGTATGGTTTGTTTTTGAGGAAGGAATTGTGCTATTTAGGAGATGGCACCTTTCCCTGATGAATTAAAGCTAATTATGCATTTGCTAGTCAAAGATTGACTGATTGCGTTGGTCACTTCAATAATATGCCTGAAAAATAACAAACATTTTTGGTATTCCTAGAATCAAATGCATGATTTTTGTATTTATTTATTTATTTTTATTTTTATTTTGAGACCTGGTTTCGCTCTTGTTGCCCAGGCTAGAGTGCAATGGCATGCTCTCGGCTCACTGCAACATCCACTTCCCAAGTACAAGCAATTCTCTTGCCTCAGCCTCCCAAGTAGCTAGAATTACCGGCATGCACTACCACACCCAGCTAATTTTGTATTTTTAGTAGAGATGGGGTTTCGCCGTGTTGGCCAGGCTGGTTTCAAACTCCCAACCTCAGTTGATCCACCTGCCTCAGCTTCCCAAAGGGCTGGGATTACAGGTGTGAGCCACCATGCCCGGCTCCATGGTAATGTTTTGTATGCACTGCTTTAGACTGTTGGGGATGGTTGGAAACTTGAAAGAATGTATTAATTTAGATACGTTATTTATAATGTGTGGGGGTCTGTCCTGCAGACCCCAGTTGCACGACGGATGAGACACATACTCAGACACCGATACTCAGTGAAAGAGCGGGCCAGGGGGCTGCTGGTACTAGGGGCCAAAGAGAGTTTGCCATCCCTCCAAGCTGGCAATGCTCACATTTATTTAGTACAGATTTAATTGACAAAGGCTTTGAGTCAACACACCTGTGGGTATTTAACCTGGTCGCCCTCCCCCAGATAGAGCCATCCTGCCCGTGAATGATCAAAGATTGATTAGGACCACATTAGTAAACAAGCTATTTAGATAAACTACTCTACATTCCTTTGTATCTGCACCCTAAGCTCTTTGGCTCCTGAAAAGAGACTCTGGTTGCCTTCAGCCAAACTATCTGACGTTATGCAAACCTCCATCCCTGGCCTTCCAAGAAGGTTTGCCCCTGTCTATTCCTATAATTTCTTCTGCCACTCTGACTGGTCTTCCACAATAATCCCTTTTGCATTTACTTCTGAAATGTTTAAGGCACTAAATGACAGGTAAAGAACAAAGGCTTATGTGTGAAAAACATGTAAATAAGATTTTTATTTAAATTTTATTTACTTTTTTCAATTAATAATACTTTCACGAGGTTCAAGACTTCTAAGACTAAAAGTCTTCCTTCCAATATTAATTCCCATCCACAAAATTCCTTTCCTGAAGGCCACTAACATTAATCAGACGTCTTATGCATGGACTAACAAGTTCACATATATACATTCATATTATATGGTACATAATTACACATATACTTCTATAATACATATACGTAATTTTCCCCTGTTTACAAAAAATTATAACAGTTATCTGGATTCTTGCTTTTTTCAATGAGTAATTTTGGAGATGGTTTCGCTGGAATGTGAAAACCTTCCTCATTCTTCTCTACAGGAGCATAGTATCTCCTTGGATGGGTGTCCTCTGTTTATGCAGATTTTGATTTTTCAATCTTCTGCTTTTGGAAATAATGCTGCAAAAAAAATAACCACACACCCATGTGTTTTCTCTACACATTTTCAATGATTGTTGCCTAATTGGACACTGTTTTGCACTGTCATATATAAAATTAGCATAATAATACCCACTTTGCAAGTTTTTTGTGAACCTAAAACATAAAAAAAAGTCTAGAAAGTTTATGGTTATGAAATAATAAATAGTGCTCATTATAATATATACTATGGAGAATATTTTAACAAATTTATTTTTATTTCCTGACATCTGAACACACCTAAGTCTTTATGAGAATAATTAAATTAAAGCAGAAGTTGAGATTTTTAAGAACTTGAATCTACTCTGGACTCCTGTATTGCTGAGCACTGCCCTGCAGAGTGAAAGCTTTATCCAGGGGATGTATAAGGTGTGATCTTGCATCCAGGAAAGCTCACTTTAAAGTTGCTTATGTGGCATCATTAACTTCCAAGTTAACTTGATTCCTGACATTTTTTTCCTGTTTTTGAGTCAATTGAAGATGTCCCTACTGCACATAGGATTCTCAATATTTTGGAAATCAGTGTTTCTAAAGTTAGTCTTTGCTTTTCTGGAAATGAAGAGAGCTAAATAGGAAATAGCAGTGGGAGCTTTTAAAATTAGAAATACCTTAGAGAAGTTTGTAATCATCCGCACGAGATCCTAGATATTAAATGACCTATTAAACTTCTGTTTTTATTTTCAGTTTGAGTTAAGATGGTATAAAGTTAGTATTCACATCAAGAGATAACTTGCAGAGATAAATTAATTGGGAAAGATTGCTAATACAAACCAATATTTTTCAGACCTTCCTTAATGCTAATAACCCACTAGTGTAAGAATAAATACAAATTAAAAAAATTAATTTCCCCAGTGCAAACAGTGCAATACTCCTCCACTGCCTCCTAGAATATTTTCTTCAGAAAGCTGTAATTGCAAGTTCTTTCTCTGCCCATTTGAATTGTAAATTTGTAGAAGAGCCTCTTGCCTGTTTTACACCCCAGGAATGCCTTTGTCAAGGACCTGATTGCTTTTTCTTTAAGAATAATTATCAAGAAAGACACAGTCCCTGTTTCCCAGTTTCTGTAGGAGACTAAGATCTATGGGCACCTGGATCCAAGTTACAAAGCTACCTTCTGTTTTTAAAATAAAAGAAGTTTATTTTTTCTTTTGGTAAAGACTATTTTAGCTTCCACAGAAAGGTAACTACTCCAGTTACCTGGGGAATCTAGGATGAACTTTGTGTGACAAAGTGTGCTGTTAAATCCATCATTTATTATGAGAATATGTATGTAATATAATGGGCTTTGCTTAGCTGTATAAAAGATGGATATTTCTTCCTGTCTTTACACTCTCTTTTTGAACTACCTATGATGCACATCAAATTCTGGTTTAATATTTATTTAATAAGACAATTTTTTTTCTTTTTGCACTGAGTATTTTTGAGGTGGAAAATTTTGTTTTTAATTATATTCCTTCCTATTTTAGTAATTAGAAGTATTAAGGATTAGTAAAAGGATTTTACCATTACTATTACATTTAAAACTTTGTGGGTTTTTTTTTCTCAATCCAAAAGTCAATTCTTCAAGTTCATGTTTTTCTAGTTTATTAATGCAAGAAAATTAACTTAATCCTAAAAATTACCGGGAGACAGTATATAATCATTCCTTTTATTGTGAGTTAAAACTGAAAGTCATAAAATGGCTTCATGGAGTTTGATATTCCCTTAATCAATGAAGAGATTGAAGGGATTGGAGCTTAAGAAGTTCTATTTTATGTGTGAAAGTCACATAATTTTCCTCATGAAAAATTAAAAGCACTAGATATGTAAGATCAATTACGTGCATATTTTAAGACCTTTATTGGTAAATAAAAACTCCCCGATACTCTCCAAATATTTACACCAATTACAAGCTTGATACTTATTTATGAGTTTTTTTTCCTAAAATTTCACCAAAGCTACATATTAATTTTTAAAAATATATCATTATGTTATTTATATATTTTATTACCTGTTTAACTCTTTTCTTTGGATTGGGATATTTGTACTTGTGATACAATATTCTCTATATTAATGATTTTGATTTGTTAATATTTTATATGAAGATTTTGCACCTATGTTCTAGGACGATTGGACTTCATTTTTTTTTTATCCTTATGAATTTCTGATACCAAGGTTATGCTGTCCTCGATAATAAGTCCTCTTTTATGATATTTGGAAGCAAGATAATAAACTTTGTGTTATTTCTTTCTTATGTGCATGGGAGAATTCACCCTTGACCTAGACTCTACCAGTAACAGTTTACTATAGTCTTTCTATGATGCGCCTATCTATAGAGCTGTTTTTACCCTCTGACTGCCCATTGTTAGAAATGCTTGTTCCTCAGTGCCACAAAGAAATAGCACTTGAACATAAATTTAATTTTGTCTGCAAGGCAATTTTTACTTCTATAGAAGGGTGTGAATCATGAATGGACTAATGGCGAGAGCACACCTGGACAGGGGAGGGGAAGGAGTTCTTATTCCTGACGCAGGTAGTCCCTACTGCTGTGTCATTCCCCTATTGGCTAGGGTTGGACTGCACAGTCTAAGCCAATTCTGATTGGGTATGAGCCAGAGTGGCAGGGTGAGTAGTTTGGCAGGAAGGACGGTTAGGAACAGGTAACTAAAGGTTACTTAGGTCAGAGCAGGTGACCGGGGTGACTAGGTCAAAGCAGGTGACCGGGATGAGTCAGGACGGAGCAGGTGACCAGGGAACAGATGTGAACTACTGATTAGGTCTGGCAGGAAAGTTGTTTACCAAAACTAGAAGCAAGGGGATGAAGAGAACCAGGAAGTTAAACTTTAAAATGGAGAATCAAAGAATAAGAGAGCTGAACATACTGACATACTGATTCTTTGAAGACAAACTTGGGGTTCACTATATTTAACAAGCCTCCAACTTGAATTTTTACAGTTCTTTCTCTTCAAACTTCCTTACCATGTCTTGGCTTAGTTGTTCTGCTTGCTTCCCTAAAAGAAAAAGCTTCTATGAATAAGGTGGAGGAGAATTAAGGAAGGTTTTAGTAAATGCTGCCTCTATGAGTCTATGCACTAGCACATGGATGCACGGTATGACACAACACCTGACAAGAATGAGTATACCTACTACAGCTGTGAGAGAAGTAAGACTTGAGGCTATGATTCCATTTACCAAACCATTTTTCTAGCCACCTTGTAAAGGGATCATTTACCTCTGAGTTTTTGGCTAACTCATTGGACAGAGCAGTTAGACCTTGCAATGCCTTTGTTATACTTCTATCAGGGGCGGTGTTGTTTGGGATGAAGGTACAACATTGAGTTTTAATCATGACACAAACTCCTCCTCTTTCTGCTAATATCATTATAATTTTTAAGAAATTGATCTTTTGTTTCAAAGGTAGGAATGTCAGCAGTAGAGTGCAAGTAAGGCAACCTGTAGAGCATCTCATAAGGAGAAAGACCAATGTCTTTCCACGGGGCAGTTTGGATTCTCAACAGGGCAGTAGGAAGGCATTTGGTCCATGGTAACCGAGTCTCTAGAAATAATTTGGTTAAGTGGTTCTTTACAGTCTGATTCATTCTTTCTACTCTCCCTGATGAAGGTGGGTTCCAGGGAGTATGGTATTCCCATCTAATGTCTAATGTTTGGGATAGCTTTTTAATGATGTGTGCAGTGAAATGAGTTCCATTGTCTGAGTCAATATTTTCTATTAGTCCAAACCTGGGTACTATATTTTCAATTAGGGCCTTGACTACCTTATT
Organism: Pongo pygmaeus; assembly: GCF_028885625.2. Taxonomy (NCBI): domain Eukaryota; kingdom Metazoa; phylum Chordata; class Mammalia; order Primates; family Hominidae; genus Pongo; species Pongo pygmaeus. The sequence goes on from NC_072380.2 coordinate 5,820,998, forward strand.
GGCTGTTGCATTTGAAAAGGGGTTAGCTTCAACCCAGTGAGTGAGGTGATCTATTATCACTAGTAAGTATTTTAGATGATCTATCAGAGGCATTTCTGTGTAGTCAACTTGAATACTTTGGAATGGCCTTAAGTCTGGATTCCTTCCCCCAAGGGGTAATCTTTTCATAGTTTATTAGTTTTTCTACACAATAAGCAACTATCTGTAACTTGTTTGGCCAGGGTATAAATTCCTATGCACCCATAAACTCTGAGAACTGCATCACACATGGCCTGGGGCCCCCAGTGGGTCCCTTGATGTAGCTGGAATAAGATTTCCCTCATAAGGGGTTTATACAACATTTCTCTCTCATCTGGCAATATCTGTTTTCCTTCTGAATTCTCTTTAGCACATATTTTTATTAGTTCTTATTTTTCAGTGGAAGAGAAAATGGGGATTATGGTAGGAGGAGGAAGGTAGGAAGTTAAGTGGCTATCTGATCAGCTAGGTAATTTCCAGGACTTTCAAAAGAAAGGCTTTTCTGGTGTCCGGGAACATGGACAATAGCTATTTCTTCTGGCAACTGAAGATTATTCAATACTTGGGTGATTAGCTCCTTGTGAACAAGGTCTTGACCTTTACTATTAATGAGACCTCGTTCAGCCCAAATTTTTCCAAATGTATGAGCTACTCCAAAGGTGTACTTAGAATTGGTATAGGTGGTTCTTTCCTGGTTCTGCAAGTACTTTAAGGCTTGGCTGAGTGCAAACAGCTCAAAAGTTTGGGCAGACCAATTATTAGGCAATTTTCCTGACTCTTTCTTTAAGAGTTTCTCCATCAATTACTGAATTCCCATTGTGTCTCTTCCCCTCAATCACCCGGGAAGAACCATCTATAAATAAGTTTCCTCCTGTCCTAAAGGGAGTTTCTCCCACATCTGGTCAGGCCTTTGTATGATAATTAAATATAAACATGCGTGTTCCCCCTTTAGATTGGGATCCCCCTTTATGGAACCTACTTGGTTAAGCTCATTATCAGTGGTTAATGTTAAATCATCTTTTTCTAACAGAATAGCCTCATATTTTAAGATTCTTGTGTCTGTGAGCCACCTCCCTGCTTTCTGGTTTAAGATAGTTCTAACTCAGTGAAGTGTGCTTACTGTCAATTTTCCTCCAAAGGTTAACTTTCTACTTTCTTTGACCAATACTGTTGTAACCGCAATATTGAGGCCATCCACAAGTAACTGGGTCTAAGACTTTTGAAAGGAAGTCCACAGGCTGTTGACCCCCGTATTCTTGAGGAAGCACTCCCAAAGCTACTCCATTGTTCACATTGACAAAAAGGTGGAATGGCTTCCCAAATGAATATAAGGCTAAAACAGGGGCGGTTATGAGTCTTTCTTTCAGCTCTTCAACCAGATCAACTTCCTCAGAAGTCCACAGGAGGCGGTCAGGCTTCCTCTGGACAAGTTTTTGATATAATAGTTTACTGTGTAGTGCATATGAGTCAATCCACAAGCGGTGGTATCCAACTAACCCTAAACATTTCCTGAGTTCTTGTTTGAGGCAAGGGTGGGGACACGATTCCCTCAACTCGTTCCAGCCCTGTTCTTTGTTGCCTGCACTTATTAAGTGGCCTAAATATTTAACTTTGGGCTCTACATACTGAAGTTTTCCTTTTGAGACTTGTAGCACTTTGGACTGCAGATGGTTAAGAATATGTGTAGAGAAGATATATCTGCTTCACCAGATATAAGGTCATCCACATACTGGAGCAAGCATATTTGTTTTGGGATGACAACTTTCTCTAATACCTGTTCTAAAATTTGGCCAAAAAGATTAGGGGAGTCTGTGAACCCTTTGGGCAAGACTGTCCATCGATATTGTTGTTTCTGTCCTGAATGGGGATCCTCCCACTGAAAAGCAAATATATCTAGGCTATTTTCATCCAGGGGACATGCCCAAAAAGCATCCTTTAAATCTATTACAGTAAACCATTGATGATCATATGGAATCTTACTGAGAATGGTGTAAGGATTGGGGATGATGGGGTGAGTAGTCTGGACCATTTGGTTGAGAGCTCTAAGGTCCTGTACCAGCTGGTATGACCTGTCTGATTTCTTGACTGGCAGTATTGGAATGTTATAAGGGGACATACAGGGCTCAAGAAGCCCATCTTTAATAAGACCCTCAATTATAGGTTTCAACCCTATCCTACCCTCTAGGAGAATGGGGTATTGTTTCCTTCTTACTACTGCTCCAGGGGTATTTAGCTTGATGTGGATTGGAAGGACTCAGAGTTTCCCTTGGTTCCCTTCTTTGTACCAGATATTAGGATTAATATATTTTTCATCTGCAGAGGTGAGTTGGTTTAATGAGGTGAGGAATCCTCTTGGGCTGACCTGTAGGCCTATGCCTAATTTTAACATTAGATCCCTCCCCAATATGTTAGTCCCTGCTTCAGGGATTAACATAAAACTGAAAATGAGCTGATTGATCCTGGTATCTAATTTCTGTATTCTCTAAAATTCTTGCTTTAAACCCTTCTCCTTTTACCCCAGAGACTAATAGTTCTTCTGAAGAGCAGGCAATATTAGGGGGAGTGAAGGAAACAGAGGAACGGACCACCCCGGAGTCCATTAAAAAGGTGACAGGCTCATGTTTAGGTCCCACTTCTAAATTTATCAAGGGCTCCTGGTGGGACTCAAGATAAAAGAGACAGAGCCCCTTACTCCCCTATTCTTCTTGAAAAGTCATGAGTGGAAGGGTTTCTCTCTCCTTTTTAAATTTGGGACATTGTCTCTTGAAGTGACCTGTTCTTCCACATTTGTAGCACTTATCTTGCCCTTCCTCCCTCTTAGTTCTGGGATTATTTAAATTTGCTCCCCCATACCCTTTGAAGGGCCTGATAAACTAGGGCCTTGGTCCTCTAAACAGAGATTTAGGTCCTCTAAAGGAGGGTTTGGACCCTTTATGGTCTCTGGCCCCCTGGAAACTCTGCTTAGGAGTATATGAGTGTGGACCCTTCTGCTGGAAGGTGGATAACATAAGTTATGTCTTCTGTTTGTTTTTCTTCATCCCTCCTTACCTATACCTTCTGAGCTTCTTTGAGAAGTTCACTTAAGGCATGGTCTTCCCAATTCTCTATTTTTTGTAGTTTCCTTGTGGCCAACTTTTAGTGACAATTTGGAGTTTTAACCTCCCTTGCCCGAGGGGGTCTTGTAAATTGAGGCCTGCATATTGCCTCATTTGCTCCCAGCCTGTCTAGGAATCTCGTGGGTCCTTCATCTTTTTCCTGTTGTATATCAAATGCCTTAGAGGGATTTTGGGTTTGGGGTACTGATTTTGAACTCCTTTTACTATCATTTCCCTCAGGTCCTGCAGGTTTTCTCAGTGAGTCAGGTTGTTATTGTCCCACCGGGGATCTTGGACAAGAAATTTTTGGTCCGTGGTAGGAATGTTTGGAACCAGAGGATGCTCATGTTCCCAGGCTACCATAGCAGCCCTGTGAATCATATTCCTTTCTTCCCCTGAAAAGAGGATAGCCAAGATGGACATTAACTCTACCCAAGTCTATAACTGAGGTCCTAAGAATTGTGCAATTTGATCTGCCACTCTGTAAGGGTCATCTAATAGTGGCTTAAGCTCCTTTTTAAAATTCTGAACTTCTGAATTGGTTAAAGGAGCATTTACAAGCCATTGGCTCCCCTGCCTTGAGGCACCTCTTTTCAGGGGAAGACGGTCAGAGCTGGCTCTTTAGGTGCAGAGGGAAATGAGAAATTCTGAATATCTTTTTTACATTATTCTACCTCACACTGCAGAGGGATATTTTAGAAAGGGGTATTTAGGCTGGAAGGGAATAGGCTTATGGGATGGTAATTCCCAAGAGTTAGGGCTATAAGGAGAAGGGATAACATGAGCAGAGGAAGGATTTGGAATGGGATCTGAGGTGACAGTGGCTGCCTGAGGGGAAGGACTGGGGACACTGATCAGGGGGAGATGGTCTAGGGGATCCCATGCATTGGAGTCTTTGGGCATGGGACCTGGCTCCTCTGACTTTTCATTTTGAGGTGCCAGATTGGGTTCTTCCTTAGTTGTTTTTAAGAAAAAGAGGAGGACAAGTCCCTGCCTCCAATGAAGAGCATAGTCCAATTCTTCTTGAGAAACTGGACTTTTATCATTAATATGTTGAATTAGAAGCTAACACATTGCATCTTCATTTGACCCAAACTTTGGCCAGAAGATTGAGGGTTTGAGGATGGGTTCCTGAGTCCAAATAAAACTGCAATATTTTATCATTTGTTGCTCTTTCTTATGTGTAGTCCTTTCATTATCCTTCCAGTATTTTAACATGAGACCTAGGGGACTGTCAAGGGGAGTATCTTTGTTACCATCTTTATCCTTCTTGCTCCCTGTCTTGCTTAGGGTATTTCCCATCCTTGGGGTGAGGCTTAATTTCCCTTACCAGAAATGTCTTGCCTTTTGGGGTGAGGCTCAATTTGCCTTACTGGAAATATCTCACTTTTTGGGGTGAGGCTCAATTTCCCTCACACTTTCAACCTCCAAGATACCCTGACTAAGGAATGCTTCACTGCCCCCATCCCTGCCATGGTTTTCTTACCTTGGTCCTGACCACCAAGGAAGTACTTTGCCAGCTCCTGTGGCTTTTCCTTCCTTGGTCTGTGCACAGAGTCACCTGATCACTGCGTTACGTGAGGATCCTTTCCCCCAGGTCACCAGCCAGTTTCTTTCTGCATTGCTGAGAGTCCAGGTTTATTCATTGAACCAGGTGGGTCTTAGTTACTCACCCCTGAGGCTGCTGCAATGAGGAGAATGGGCTCCCCATATGGGCCACCAAATTGTTAGAAATGCTTATTCCTTGGTGCCACAAAGAAATAGCCCTTGAACATAAATTTAATTTTCTCAGCAAGGCAATTTTTACTTCTATAGAAGGGTGTGATTCGTGAATGGAGTAATGGTAAGAGCACACCTGGACAGGGGAGGGGAAGGAGTTCTTATTCTGATACAGGTAGCCCCTACTGCTGTGTCATTCCTCTATTGATTAGGGTTGGACTTCACAGTCTAATTCCGACTGGTTATTTTAAAGAGAGCAGGGGTATGAGCCAGAGTGGTGGAGTGAGTAGTTTGGTGGGAAGGAAGGTTAGGAACAGGTAACCAAAGGTGACTTAGGTCAGAGCAGGTGACCACAGGTGACTTAGATCAAAGCAGGTGACCGGGATGAGTCAGGACAGAGCAGGTGACCAGGGAACAGATGTGAACTACTGATTAGGACTGGTGGAAAAGTTGTTTACTTTGTTCTAGTTTCAACTAGAACAAAGGGGCAAAGAGAACCCAGAAGTTAGACTTTAAAATGGAGAATCAAAGAATAAGAGAGCTGAACATACTGACATATTGATTCTTTGAAGAGAAACTTGGGGTTCACTATATTTAACACCATCATCTTCTTTTTAATAATTTCTAGGTAAATTACAAATATTAGTACACTCTGCTCTCAATTTTTCAGCATGCATTTTATTAAAGTTCTCTTTGTTCTATGTAAAAATATGCATACCAACAAATGCTGTTATCTTAAGTGTACATTTGCCAAGTATTTGCAAACACGTAGACCTCTGTAATCCAAACTCCTATCAAGACATACATCATAACCATAACTTCAGAAAGTTTCCTCATGTCCCTTCTGTGTAAATATCTACCATCACTCTCCAAAGGCAACTGCTCTTCTGATGAGTTTTCTGCTGCAAATTAGCTTTGCTGTTGGAAAGTCATATAAATCATGCAGAGGGCAGTCTTTTGTGCAAGGATCCTTCAGCTTAGCATGATGTTTTTGAGCTTCCTCCATGGTGGCTTTGTTACTGTTGCTGTTTTGTTTCCATTGCATGCATATATCAGTTTGTCATATATTCTCATACTGACTGACATCTGCAGTGTTACCAGTATTTTTCTATTATGAATAAAGCTACTGTGAAGATTGTTGTGTAAGTCTCTTTGTGGACTTGTGTATTTTACTCATATAATTAGGTTTTGGATCTCCCCAATGATTCCAGGCTTTTGCATGGATTTGAATACTTGTTCCATATACTCTGATTTAACTCTGGTACTTAGTGGGGAAGGGAAGGAATGTGATTCCAGGGGAGGTGTTACCTGTTTTCTGTGTGTTTGAAATAAGCTTTCTTTTTGGAAGTTAGTTGCTAATTGGAGCACTCACCTACCTATTTATCCTCCCTGGCTATACCCAGTGCTTTAAACTTAGCATAAATGGGCCAGACACCCACTGCTTGGCTTAAGCAAAGGAGAAATAACCAAACCAGCTATTCTAAATTTCTTTCCAGTTAATCACGTGGGGAAGAGCCTGGGAACCCTCTCTCCTTTCCACATCCATTAACCTTACTTAGCTGTAAGTTTTCTAGAACCTCTCTTCTTCCTGTAGGTTTCTCCTATCTATCTTTTGAGCAGTGATTAATTCCCAGTAGGTCTTGCTTTGTAACTGATTCTATCCATTTAAAAAATCTAGGGGCTTGTTTTTCCTTTGGAGAAATACATTTGGAGTCATAATTGCTTATGTTTTGCTTGAGTAAGAGAGGTTACAGAAACACAGATGAATATGAATGAACAAGAAGGAAAGTCCTTATTCTATATTTGTGGAAACTTTAAAAAGTGTATTTTAGTAGGTCCTCCAATTGTTAAGCTGAGAGTTGGGCATCTTCCAATCATATTTTTTAAAGTGTTCACCTAAAATACACTAAAGTATTGTGAAAAGTTTTTTTTTTATTGTTTACTTTTTGGATAATTCTTTGCTTATTTTTGTTTCTTTTGCTTTGATGTTGTTGTTTATAAATGTTGTTTAGTTTTAGTGTCAGAAGAACCATGGGCAGGCATTTGTGAGGAGCAGTTAGCAGTTTTAAACTATCTACCACTCTATTTCCTCCGATATAGTCAGTTTCACATAGAACTCCAAATATGTAAATTCTACTTTTAGAAAGCAATAGAGACTCCTGTATTCCCTTGTCATTACAAACATGTTAATTTTTTAGACAATTTCTGTGAGAAGCAGTATATCACAACTGCCACAGAGATGACCCACATATGCTTATAAATACAAGACATATGGGGACAGAATCAGCCTTTTAATAGACTGTGTGTACCAGAGAGAAAACTTTTTACTTCAGGCACACACAGGATAAAAGTGTGAATCTTTAAACAAAATGATGGTGAAGCTGTGCTTTACATGCTGTATTACTGCATTATAAGAAAATGCACATTCTAAAAACCACGGAATTTCCGAGGGAATTGATGCAGGGCAGGTAAGCCCCCAAATTGGGGCTCTTCCTGGGAGGGTTCTCAGCTTCACCCAGGAAAGAATTCCAGGGCAAGCTGGTGGTGTCAAACAGCAACTTGTATTGAAGCGGCAGTGCACAGAAGCAGCAGAGGGACTTCTCCTTGCAGAGCAGGGCTACCCCATAGGCAGTGTCCCAGAGAGACAGCTCAGAGGCTGTTCTGCACTCATTTATACCCAATTTTAATCATATGCAAATTAAGGGGCAGATTATGCAGAAATGTCTAGAAACAGGGTGGTAACTTCCAGGTTGTTAGGTCAGTGCCATGGAAATGGGCGGTAACCTCTGGGTGTTGCCATGGCAATGGTAAACACATGGCACACTGGTAAGCGTGTCTTATGGAGAGTTGCTTTAACCTCTTCCCTATTTTAGCTAGTCCTCAATCTGGTCCGGTGTCAAGCCCCACCTCCAGAGTCAAGGCCTACCTCCTATCTCAATCAAGAGAAAAATTTAACAACACATGCACCATATATATCTATAAGAGCTCTCAGAGATGAGTAACTCAAAGGCGTAGTTACGACTTGGGTTGATATAACATCTTAGCAAAAGAACAGTGCATTTTTGGGAAACAGATAAGACAAAGTGAAAAGACATTGAGTTTCTAGTGTGGCAAGTTGTGGGAAGGCACATATATGGGGAAAAAAATGGCAGATGAGGGCTGATCAGTAAAGCCTGTTATGTGGATTCCTGTGATGCCATCTCCAGGCTAAGAGTCTAGAGTGGTCTCCAGAAACTAACTTCTATCCTCCCTGGTGGACACTGATACTTTATAAACTTATGTGCTTATTTTAGGCAAATAGAAGGAAGGCAGAGAGCTTTCTGTTTATCTGCTCATTCTCAGCTATCTTCAGTTCAAAATAATCTTTATGCCAAAGTAGCATATTTTAGGGTGACATATTCTTCAATCCTTTACTTGACCCTAAAGGCCTCCTAAGGAGTCTTATGAAGTATGTCTCTTGCCTCTTGCCTGTCTAAGAAAATGGGGAGCATGAACATTGCCTTGTATGCTCCATTAATCAATGAGGACACCACTGGGCATAACAGCCCTGCATATTTAGGCTGAGCATGTCTAACTGCAGTTCCTATGGGTGTCCCAGTGGGAGGAAGTGAGAGCTTCACTACATGGGGCCATGGCCTGCCCCTGTCAGTTTCACCAGTGCAAAGCTCAGTGAAGCCTGCTGCAACTGGTCAGTGGAGCAGTGGCAAGCACAAGGGGAGGCCAAGGGGATGTGAAGTGCTGCACAGAAGTTATTAGATGCACTTTCATTCATAGATCTGAAGAGAAAAATCAGAGTTACCGCCTCCATGGGTGCTGAAAACACATTTGAAAAGTTTCAAGTGATGATGCCCTCAATTAAAAAAAAAGAACACTCGATAAAATATCTTAAATACACATGCATATGCATGCACCATTGACAGCAAAGATTTATCATAGATTTAACACATACGTCCAGCAAAATGATGGATTTATAACTACTAAAGCCATGAAATAGATAAACCGCCCCTGATAACAATAACATTTTTAACTCTAATGAAAATATCCTCAAATATATTATCCAAGAGAAATAACATAGAGGCATAATAATTAGGAAGAAATAGGTAAAACTATTATTTTTTTTATAACATGGCTATACTCTGGGAGACACAAAACCAATCTACTAGAAACAATAAGAGAATACAAAAGATAGTAAAATATGAATACACATGTATCAATATATAAATATATCAATAGAAATTATACTTCAGTAACACTTTGGAATACATAATGAAAGAAAAATAGCAATAAAATAAAAAATAGAAATATACGTAATAAAAATGTGCACAACTATATGAAAACATTTGACACTCTTGGAACCTAAAAGTTGACCTACAACACATGGAAACATATATCTGTTCTTGAACAGGTATTCTTAATATTTTATTAAATGATAATTATCCTTAATTATGTTTATAAATATAAACCATTATAAATAGACATATCAATAGTTTTATTGCTTGGAACTAGACAAGTAGAATCTAAAAGTCATATGAAATGAAAACAACATGCATGCAACATAAAAGGGAACAAAGTGAAAAATAGTGAAGTTACTATCCTATCTCCTGTGATAGCACAATGTATCATGAAGTCTCTAACAGTTTGGCACTCTTCCATGAATACACAGATGAAGCTATGAAACCAAATATACTGAAAACTATCAAAGTAAACTTGAATAAATACAGTATTTTGGAATGTGATAAAAGTGCTTGCTCAACAAATGAGGAGAAGGAGAAAGTGGGTTTAGTTCAAGTGTCTGTATACTCCTCACCACTTTCTGTTTCTTTTAATGCCATCATCCCACATTACGGTGGTACAGTCATCAAAACCGATAAATCAACATTGGTATATTTCTATTAACTGAACTCCAGACTTTATTTAGATTTCACCAATTTTTCCACTAACATCCTTTCTGTTCCAAAATACAATTCTGGCTACCACATTGCATTGAGTCATCTTATCTGCTTAGTCTTACCTGGTTTGTAATACTGTCAGTCGTCTTGTTTCTTTTTTTCTTTTTTAAACAATTTGGAGGGACATTGGCTAGGTCTATAGAATTTTCCTCCATTCAGGTGCGCCTGATGCCTTTCTCATATGGAGACAGGAGTTTCGCAGCAGGAGACCTCAGAGCTGAAGTCCTTCTGATCACGTTGTATCAAGTTTACAATTTCTCTATTGTAAAGTCAGTGTTTCCCTTGCCATACTGCATTCTTTAAAAATAAGTCACCAAGTATAAGCCATATTCAAAGGATGGGATTTGAACTCCACCTCCAAGAGGGAGTTGTTTTAACAACATGATTTAGAATTGTTTTGTAAGGAAGGGTTGTCTTTTTCCTCCAGTTATTTATCAACCTTTTATTTATATCAGCAGGAACTTAATTTTATGCAATGGGATATCCATCTGACATAGGAAAATAAGACCAGATCAAAATGTGTTCTCTAATTCATACAAACATTTAAATGTAAAAATGAAAATTTACTGTAAGTTAATATGGGCTAATTCTTGTATAATGGCAAAGTGGCAGAGGCTTTTTGAAGTATAAAAACGTAAGTGGATGAAGATGGAAACCATCATTCTCAGCAAACTATTGCAAGGACAAAACACCAAACACCGCATGTTCTCACTCATAGGTGGGAATTGAACAATGAGAACACATGGACACAGGAAGGGGAACATCACACACCGGGGCCTGTTATGGGGTGGGGGGAGGGGGGAGGGATAGCATTAGGAGATATACCTAATGTTAAATGATAAATTAATGGGTGCAGCACACCAACATGGCACATGTATACATATGTAACTAACTTGCACGTTGTGCACATGTACCCCAAAAATTAAAGTATAATAATAATTTTAAAAAAAAAACGTAAGTGGTGTTAAAAAAAAATGTGTAATTTTGGCCGGGCATGGTGGCTTATGCCTATAATCCCCTATAATTCCCTATAATCCCAGCAGTTTGGGAGGCCAAGGCGGGCTGATTGCCTGAGCTCAGGAGTTCGCAACCAGCCTGGGCAACATGGTAAAACCCCTTCTCTATTAAAATACAAAAAATTAGCCAGGCATGGTGGTGGGTATCCCAGCTACTTGGGAGGCTGAGGCAGGACAATTGCTTGAGCCCAGGAGGCAGAGGTTTCAGTGAGCCAAGATCGTGCCACCGCACTGCAGCCTGGGTGACAGATTGAGACTCCATCTCAAAAAAAAAAAAAAAAAAAGTAATTTCACGATATACAAAAAAGATTAAGAAGCTAGGATTGACAACAATACCATATGCAAGGTCTAAAACCACAGTACGAACTAGGGATATGTACCAGCTTATACATAAATGTCTCCTTAATGTATATTAATGCCTTTTAGATATAAAGAAGTGAAAGAGAAAAATATTATAGAAAAAATGGCAATAAGCCTAAGCAACTATTTTACAGAGAAAATGTTGCTTAAATGTATGAAAATTTGCTTATATTCTGGATGTCAGAAATCCCTATTGAAACTACAGTGAGCTCCTATTTTCCAACTATTGAATTAACAAAAATTGAAAATTTGACAATGGACACTGTTATCAAGGGTCCAGAGAAGTAAGCACTCTCCTGCATTTGCCTTGGGAGTGCCAAATTTTCCATCGCATATGTGAAGAAATTCATTAATATTAATGGAAATAGGCTGGGTGATACAGCTTCACACCTGAAATCCTAGCACTTTGGAGACAAGGCAGGTGGATCATTTGAAGGCAGGAGTTCAGGACTAGTCCGGCCAACATGTTGAAACCCCATCTCTACTAAAAATACAAAAATTAGCTGGGTATGGTAGCATGTGCCTATAATCCCAGCTACCTGGAAGGCTGATGCAGGAGAATTGCTTGAACCCAGGAGGCAGAGGTTGCAGTGAGCCAGGCTTGCACCACTACACTCCAGCCTGGGTGTCAGAGTGAGCTTCTATCTCAAAAGAAAAAAAAACGAAATAAAGAATGTATTTATCCTTCAGCATGATGATCTCTCTTCTAGGAATTTATTCTACAGACATACATTTACAAACACAAAGGCAACAAATAAACAAGTTTGATTAATGCAGCATTTCTATTATCAAAAAATAAAGGATTTACGATAACACAATTCTGATATATTTTATAATTCATACCAAAAATACAGTTCATAAACCATAATACAAAGTAGGTTTTAGGTCAAGCTTGTTAATATTTCATTTTAGTTTCTGTAATTTCACTGACTTTTTGCCAGTCTTATCTATTGAGAACTGAGAGAGCTTTGTATAAATCTCTTGCTAAACTAATGGTTTATGCTTCCAGAGGATGGAAATGCAATAGATTTTTTAAATAATTCAGTGACTACTAAATCTTATTAGTCTAATAACCTGTGAGATATTTTGAATTTCTATATACTAACATGCAATGTGTTTTCTATCTCTCTTACTGATTTTCATAATTTTATGAGAAGAGGCTTCTGTGATGGTTAACTTTATGTGAAAACTTGGCAAGGCTATGTGCCCAGTTGTTTGGTCAAGCACTAGTCTAGATGTTGCTGTGAAGGTATTTTTAAAATGTGATTAACACTTAAAATGAGTTGACTTTAAATACAGCAGATACTCTTCCATAACACGGGTAAGCCTTTAGTTGAAGTCCTCAGCAGACTGACATTTCCCTCAAAAGAAGGAATTCAACCTCCAGACCGCAACATAGAAATCCCACCTGAGTTTCCATTCTTGGGACTTGAGACCACATTATTTCTTACCTGAATTTCCAATCTGCTGGTTTGCCATGGGGATTTCAGATTTGCCACCTCATATTCACATGAGCTCATACATCTGTGTGTGTGTGTGTGTGTGTGTGTGTGTATAATGACAAGAGACTAATACCAATACAGCCCTCTTGACCTTTCTAATTTAAAGGAAATGCTTGAAACCTTTTATTAAAAATTAATTTGCAATCATATTCTTACATTGTTTTATATTTTGAAACATTCAATTAGTCCCTTCCTAAGGTGATATTTTGCTTCAATATCATCTTTGAAAGATTAAATGGAGGTGTTTTAGTTTAGAAAAAGCACCAGGATTCTTAGTATCATAACTTTCTTTGCAGAATCCAGTAAGATATTAATGAATCTAAAGATATATATTTTACTCCTATTTTTCTTTGGTTTTTAAAATTATTTTTCTTATAATTTTGTATAAGGTGAGGGGTTTTACCTGGGTTAGAACAAAATGATTTCCAGCTAACATTGAATGTGGTAAAATTCAAATGGGTCAAGAAGACTTAGCCATAACTTCCCTTCAAGCTAAAAACATAATAAAATATGTGTAAAATCACCTGATTCATAAATTCTGATTGCTGACAATACTGAAATGATTTCTGGAATACATTTATTATATCCTTCTAGACTTTATTTTTTTTAAATTGAGAACATAGCAATATAATTTAAATGGCTTGTGATGTCTAACAAAATAGAAACTTAAATGGTTTGTGTGTTGCATATAGTATATTTCCATTATATAGAGGCCCATTAAATATATTTCAAAGACTACTTAATGTAATTTATAAATTTTAATATTTTTTCCATCCTTCATGATGCTAAATGTCATAAAGGTGGCAAATAAGGAAGTTTATAAAAATATTTTAAAACTTTGTCATTCCCCACTTATAACACAGTTGACTTCTTTAGTTACTCTTATTCTACATAGTTTGATCCTATGTGATCTTCTGTACTTTGCATTCTACTGAAATTACCTGAATGTGTAATTACTTATTTAAAAAATGTGGTAAAAATGGTTTTTTGAAAGTAACTAGTGGGAAGTTTTCTTTGTCACATTTGAAGTTGCTTTTGCAAATGTGTTTATAATTCACACGTCTACTAAAATCTTTTTAAATGGTTTAATTTTAACTTGATATTATACAAAATCATTATTATTCTTGTAATAATCATCAACGTCATAACGTCATATCTCATCTCTAATGAGTATTTGTATACTAAGGAGTGTGTCCACTCCTTTATTGCATGTTCACTTTTAATTTACAAAACAATTTTCTGTAAATTAGGCACCGCTGTCATTCTGGTTATCAGAGGAAAAAACTGAAGCCCAGGGACTAGGCAAATTGTTCACCATCAGAGGGTTTGTAAGTGGTGAGAGAGATCTGAGTCCAGCTATCTGATTCCATAGACCAAGCTTTTAGCCACTGCATTATACAGTCTGTTGAAATACCTGGTCCTTGCCAACATCAAATCCTCATTCAAATGTCTGTTGGCCAATCAAATTCTAGAAGCATCAGTGTGTGGGTCTGTTCGTTTTGCTATGAACTATCCTCATGTTAACGTTACTCTTCTTTTTCTTAGGAAAAAAAAAAGTTTATTTAAAAGATTGTGAATGATACATAGTTGTGTTTTTTTTTTCATAAAAGAGGTCAAAAAAATGAATAAGCTGAAATTTGGGGCCATGAAATCTTCAGTATCAAGGAATTTTAGCCTTGACATAGAAACCAATACTGAAAGAGATGGACAGGAGCTTGGAAGGGTGGCCAATCAGCCCATTAGGGAAGGAGGAATTGGCTGCAATCAGCAATTTTCTGTGACCATAATCAGATGTCCAGGATAAACTTATTCTTTGTTGTGAATGCCCATGGTATTCCTTCATAGCCTTAGAAACACAGTTCATTTCAGCAGTCATACCACTATATTATTTTACTAGCATTTATTATTTCACTTGTATCAAATATTTTACTATTGAAATCCATTGGAAGGTTCTATCACAGAGTGCCAAAAACAAAGAATAAAGAAGGATAAATGATAATACCACCATAGGAGCAAAATCTGTAGAATTGTTTTAAAAATACTTGTAAACAGGACTAGAAGACGTACTTAGCAAACACATCTAGGAAGTTATGCCAATGTGTTAGGATGAGGGTGTAATGAGGTTTAATTCCGATTCCATCACAACTGGTCTGCTATAGACACCATGTTCATTCACTCTTCCTATCCTATATTTTTAAGTTTATATGTTGACAGTCTGATAAAAATGATAAAATTAACGATGTCCTGTGTGTAGTAAAGAATTGGCTAGCCTTTGATGTCTGTTCCTGGAATGGAACTTCTAAACCTTGAGATTTCAAGAGTCATAGGAGTACCTTTATACTCATGGAAGAATCCTGGACCACAGCTGACAGGTTATGCTAATAAGATGACCCATGACTAGGACTGAGACTGGCTACTGCAATGGTCTCAGGGTGGAGTCGGGCCACACCAGAAAGACCAATCATGTGACTGGAGGGTTGGGACTTTGATCCCTGTGAGAGGACATCAGCCTGGATTCTGGGGAGGTGAAAGCACTAGAGTTTGAGTTCAACCACATGGGCAATGATCCAATCAACCGCATCAACCCAATAAGACCCGATTACAAATGCTGGACACTGGAGCTCACCTGAGTATCCTTGCCTGGTGTACTCCATGTGACCGTTGCCATGCACCAAAGCCAGGAGGGTAATGCATGACTGACAACACAGGAGATCCATGTTTAGAACCCTCCTAGTCTCAGGTTCTACCCTATGGGTTTCTTCCTTTGACTGCTTATGATTTATATCTTCCTGCTGATATAAAATTGTAAGTATAAGTATAGCACTTTCTGAAGTTCTGTGAGTCATTTTATTAAACTACCAAAAATGAAGATGTTTATGAAGATCTCAACATTTGTAGCCAACTGGCCTGAAGTCAAGGTAGGCCTGGAGACCCCTGAAATTGCAACTGGGGTCAGAATCTTAGGTATATTTGGCAGTTTGGATGACTGTGAATTTTAAGTTCAAGATTGGCTAAATTCTGTTAGGGTCCTTGATCAAATATTAAGGTATTAACTCCTAGTGCACGCCTGGTGACTCAAATGATAGAGCTGATAAAAGTAAGCACAGTAAAACTTGCATTTCTGAAAATTAGTATGACTGTAATTTTTAAGCAAATTGAGTGTTATGGGAAAAGAGAAATATCTGGTTAATACAACCCAAAATAGAAAGCTTAAGCTGGGTCAGCTTTTACAATCTTTTCTTTTATATAAAACAAAATCAAAGTGGAAAATTTTATACTAATTTCAGTAGTGGTGAAAAGTTAATTTAAGAAAATTTAATGATCTTTCAGGGTTAAAACAAACATTTTCCAAAAAATAGAAAAAAATTTTTGTTGATAAGCTGCATCAATTAAATACCTACCAGTAATATCAAATTTCTGGTTGAAATATTGAGCATTCTCTTCCCAAATCAAAAACATTATATGGATGTTTACTTTCCCTATAATGTACGGAACTTCTGCTAAACATTGAACTGGTCATCACAGCTGATGTAGTAAGGCAAGGAAAGAGTAAAAGGCATAAACCTGAGAAAAAGAAGAAAGCTGCAGAAGATGTGATTTGGTAGTTGCAAAATCCATAGGAATGGTCAAACTCCGAGTGCAAATTACTATATGTAAATGTGATACAATCACAATATGAAAACGTTGTATGTCTATACTCTAGTGACAGACAATTAGAAAATGAAATTTTAAAATACATCTTACAATGCATCAGAAATACCAAATACCTAAGAATAAATTTGACAAAACTTGTTTACAATCTATATATTGGAAATGAAATAAGTAATTGCTAAGAATTTTTTAAAATACCTAAATAAATGGTTTTGTCATGTTTGTAAATTGTAGGGCTGAATATTGTACAGATGTCAATTATCTACAAATGATTATATGAAGCTTAGTGAAGCCAAAACAAAACTCCAAAAAAATCATAAAATGTACAAAGGTGATACTGTACTGTATATGAAAATGCAAAGACCTGGAAAAGTCAAGACATTCTTAAAGAATAAATTTGAAAGATCACTAATTTCAAAAATTAAAGCAACAGTAGTCATGACAATGTTACATTAGTATCAAAATAGACAAGATCAATGGAAGACAATAGAACCATTATAGATCCACACATATAAAGTCCATTGATTTTCAACAAATGCATTCATGCAATTGCAGGAGGAAAGGAAATCATTTCAGCAGACAGTGCAAGAAGAGCTAGAAATCCATTTAGGGAGAAATTAACCCTGGCCTTAACCTCATAGCTGTATAAAAAATTATTCAAGATGAGTCATAGGACTTAAATACAGGACTTGGAGAAAATATTATGTGAGAATACCTTTGATATTCTTGAGAGTTAGGAAATATTTAAGGCACAAAGAGTACTAATTATGGAAGAAAAGATGACAAACTGGACTTCTTCAAAATGAAAAAAGCACCTTTTCCTTATGAAATAATATCACTAAGAGAATAACAAGGCAAATAATTACCTGGGAGGAAATATTGTCAATAGCTATACCTAAACAAGAATATACATATAAATCCAGCAAACTGATAATAAAAGGACACACACTCTATTAAAACTTGACAAACCTTTGAACAGAATAGTAAAGGTGCTCAACATTATTGTTCATCAAAGAAATAAAAAGTAAAACAAAAATGCAATTATTAGCTAAAAATGGCCAAATGAAAAAGATTGACATAGACAATGTCAATTGTCTATGTCAAAGTGTTGGTGAGGATAAAGAGCAACCAGAAACCCTCCTCAATTGTTCATGCAAATGTAAGCTCTTGTAAGTCCTTTGGAAAACCCTGGAAGATTTTAAATTTCCCTCTAATCCAATAATTCTTCTCTGAGTTCTTCACCCAAGAAAAATAAGAGCATTTGTGCACAAGTCTACAAAAAGACTTGTGGCTTGTGCACAAATGTCCACAGAACTTCTTTCATTATATCTTTTTTTTTTTTTTTTTTTGAGATGGAGTCTTGCTCTTGTCACCTAGGCTGGAGTGCAGTGGTGCAATCTTGGCTCACTGCAACCTCCACCTCCCGGGTTCAAGTGACTCTCCTGCCTCAGCCTCCTGAGTAGCTGGGATTACAGCCACCCACTACCATGCCTGGCTAATTTTTGTACTTTTAGTAGAGATGGAGTTTTGCCATGTTGGCCAGGCTGCTCTCAAACTCCTGACCTCAGGTGATCCTCCTGTCTTGGCCTCCCAAAGTGCTGGGATTACAGGCATAAGCCACTGCACCCAGCCACTTTATCATTATATCTTCAACTGAAAACAGTCCATATATTCATTGTATTAGTTCATTCTCATGCAGCTATGAAGAAATACCCGAGACTGGGTAATTTATAAAGAAAAAAGATTTAATTGATTCACAGTTCTGCATGGCTGGGGAGGCCTCAGGAAAGCTTACACTCATGGCAGAAGGCACTTCTTCACAGGTGGCAGGAGAGAGAATGACTGTCAAGTGAAGGGGAAAGCCCCTATAAAACCATCAGATCTCATGAAAACTAACTCACTATTACCATAATAGGATGGGGAAAACTATCCCTGTGATTCATTTATCTCCACCTCATCCCTTCCACGACATGTGGGGATTATGGGAACTACAATGCAATATGAGATTTGGGCAGGGACAGAGTCAAACCATATAGTTCTGCCCTGACCCCTTCCAAATCTCATGTCTTTACAATTTAAAACACAATTATGTCCTCCCAACAGTTCCCCAAAATCTTAACTCATTCCAGCATTAACTCAAAATCCATGTCCAAAGTCTCATCTGGGGGGGACAAGGAAAGTTCCTTCCACCTATGAGCCTGCAAAATCAAAAGCAAGTTGGTTGCTTCCTAGATACAATGGGATACAGGCATTGGATAAATATACCCATTCCAAGTAAGATAAATTGGCTAAAACAAAGGGGTTACTGGACCCATTGCAAGTCCAAAAGTCAATAGGGCAGTCATTAAATCTTAAAGCTCAAAAATGATCTTTGACTTCATGTCTCACATCCAGGTTATGTTGATGCAAAAGGTAGGCTCACATGGTGTTGGGCAGCTCTGCCCCTATGGCTTTGCATGGTACAGCCCCCCTCTTAGCTGCTTTTACAGGCTGACATTGAGTGCATGTGGCTTTACCGGGAACAAGGTGCAAGATGTTGGTGGGTCTACCATTCTGGGGTTTGGAGGACAGTGGCTCTCTTTTCACAGTTCCACTAGGCAGTCGCCAGTGGGTACTCTGTGTTGGGGCTTCGACACCACATTTTCCTTCCATGCTGCCCTAGCAGAGATTCTCCATAAGGGCTCTGCCCCTGCAAAATACTTCTGCCTGGACATCCAGATATTTCCATACATCCTCTGAAATCTAGGTGGAGGTTCCCAAACCTCAATTTTTGACTTTTGTGCACCCACAGACCCAATACCATGGGTAAGCCACCAAAGCTTGGGGCTTACACCCTCTGAAGCAATGACCTGAGCTCTTTGATGGCCCTTTTGAGGCACAGCTGGGACTCAGGGTACCATGTCCCAAGGCTGCATAGAGCAGGGAAGCCTGGGTCCAACATGCACAACCAGTTTTTCCTCCTAGGCCTCTGGGCCTGTGATGGGAGGATCTGCCTTGAAGGAGAGATTTTCTCCATTGTCTTGGTGATTACCATTTGGCTTTTGTTACTTATGCAAATTTCTGCAGCCAGGTTGAATTTCTCTTTTATTCTTTTTTATCACATCTCAGGTGGCAAATTTTCTAAACTTTTATGCTTTGTTTCCCTTTTAAATGTAAGTTTTAATTACAAACCATGTCTTTGTGAATATATAAAACTGAATGCTTTTAACAGCACTCAAGTTACATCATGAATGCTTTGCTGCTTAGAAATTTCTTCCACCTGATACCCTAAATCATCTCTCTCAAGTTTAAAGTTCCACAGTTTCATAGGTCAGGGGCAAAATGCCACCAGTCTCTGCTAAAACATGGCAACAGTTACCTTTATTCCAATTCCCAACAATTTCCTCATCTCCATCCTAGACCATCTCAGCCTGGACTTCATTGTCCATATCACTATCAGCATGAAATGCTCAAAGCCATTTAAGAAATCTGTAGGAAGTTTCAAACTCTTCCACATTTTCCTGTTTTCTTTTGAGCCCTCTAAACTGATCCAACCTCTGCCTGTTACCCAGTTCCAAAGTCACTTCCACATTTTCAGGTATCTTCATAGCAGTGCCCCACTCCCAGGACCAATTTACTGCCTTAGTCCATTCTCATGCTGCTATGAAGAAATGTCCCAAACTGGGTAATTTATAAAGGAAAAAGGTTTAATTGACTCACAGTTCTGCATGGCTGGGCAGACCTCAAGAAACTTACTATCATGGCAAAGACACCTCTTACACAGGGTGGCAGGAGAGAGAATGAGTGCCCAGTGAAGGAAAAAGTCCCTTATGAAACCATCAGATCTCATGAAAACTAACTCACTATTATAAGAACCAGATGGGGGAAACTACCCCTGTGATTTAATGATCTCCACCTGGTTCCTTCCACATAAGGGGATTATGGGAACTACAAGGTAAGATTTGGGTGGGGACACAGACAAACTGTATCACCCATCAACAGGAGAATAACCCAAGTTTCTACATTTATACTATTTAGCAAAAGAAAAGCAAGAAGTTTCTAATACATGAAAACACATAGATAAACTGCAAATAACTTTTGTTGGATAAAACAAAACATAGATGAAACTAATCTGTATTAACAAATAGAATTGCTTCTGCACTGGTAGTATTGACTAGAAAAAGAAATTAGAAAATATTTAGAAGTGGTAGAAATGGACTATATCTTGATACATGTTATGTCACCTGAGTAAAAATGTTTATTAAAACTCATCTACATGTTCACTTAATAATTAGGAATTTTACTGACATCACAATAAAATATTTTTAAAATATTTTGAAACTAAATACATATTTACATATGTTAATAACCATCTGAGATAATAAAGTGTATCACTTATCTAACTTAGGAAAAACTCTACAGCATATGTCTTGGTTTATGTATTTCCATTTTCAGCTCAGTGTTTCTAGATTAAATATTTTAAGCTAATTTTTTTTTGTTTTATTATTATACTTTAAGTTTTAGGGTACATGTGCACAATGTGCAGGTTTGTTACATATGTATACATGTGCCACGTTGGTGTGCTGCACCCATTAACTCATTATTTAGCATTAGGTATATCTCCTAATGCTATCCCTCCCTGATCCCCCCACCCCACAACCATCCCTGGTGTGTGATGTTCCCCTTCCTGTGTCCATGTGTTCTTATTATTCAATTCCCACCTATGAGTGAGAACATGTGGTGTTTGGTTTTTGTCCTTACAATAGTTTGCTGAGAATGGTGGTTTCCAGCTTCATCTATGTCCCTACAAAGGACATGAACTCATTTTTTATAGCTGCATAGTATTCCATGGTGCATATGTGCCACATTTTCTTAATCCAGTCTGTCATTGTTGGACATTTGGGTTGGTTCCAAGTCTTTGCTATTGTGAATAATGCCGCAATAAACATATGTGGGCATGTGTCTTTATAGCAGCATGATTTATAATCCTTTGGGTATATACCCAGTAATGGGATGGCTGGGTCAAATGGTATTTCTAGTTCTAGATCCCTGAGGAATCACCACACTGACTTCCACAATGGTTTAACTAGTTTACAGTCCCACCAATAGTGTAAAAGTTGTTCCTATTTCTCCACATCCTCTCCAGCACCTGTTGTTTCCTGACTTTTTAATGATTGCCATTCTAACTGGTGTGAGATGGTACCTCACTGTGGTTTTGATTTGCATTTCTCTGATGGCCAGTGATGATGAGCATTTTTTCGTGTGTTTTTTGGCTGCAGAAATGTCGTCTTTTGAGAAGTGTCTGTTCATATCCTTTGCCCATTTTTTGATGGGGTTGTTTGTTTGTTTCTTGTAAATTTGTTTGAGTTCATTGCAGATTCTGGATATTAGCCCTTTGTCAGATGAGTAGGTTACAAAAATGTTCTCCCATTCTGTAGGTTGCCTGTTCACTCTGATGGTAGTTTTGTTTGCTGTGCAGAAGCTCTTTAATTTAATTAGATCCCATTTGTCAATTTTGGCTTTTGTTGCCATTGCTTTTGGTGTTTTAGACATGAAGTCCTTGCCCATGCCTATGTCCTGAATGGTATAGTGTAGGTTTTCCTCTAGGGTTTTTATGGTTTTAGGTCTAACATGTAAGTCTTTAATCCATCTGGAATTAATTTTTCTATAAGGTGTAAGGAAGGGATCCAGTTTCAGCTTTCTATATATGGCTAGCCAGCTTTTCCAGCACCATTTATTAAATAGGGAATCCTTTCCCCATTGCTTGTTTTTCTCAAGTTTGTCAAAGATTAGATAGTTGTAGATATGTGGCATTATTTCTGAGGGCTCTGTTCTGTTCAATTGGTCTACATCTCTGTTTTGGTACCAGTACCATGCTGTTTTGGTTACTGTAGTCTTGTAGTATAGTTTGAAGTCAGGTAGTGTGATGCCTCCAGCTTTGTTCTTTTGGCTTAGGATTGACTTGGTGATGCGGGCTCTTTTTTGGTTCCATATGAACTTTAAGGTAGTTTTTTCCAATTCTGTGAAGAAAGTCATTGGTAGCTTGATGGGGATGGCATTGAATCTATAAATTACCTTGGGCAGTATGGCCATTTTCACGATATTGATTCTTCCTACCCATGAGCATGGAATGTTCTTCCATTTGTTTGTGTCCTCTTTTATTTTGTTGAGCAGTGGTTTGTAGTTCTCCTTGAAGAGGTCCTTCACATCCCTTGTAAGTTGGATTCCTAGGTATTTTATTCTCTTTGAAGCAATTGTGAATGGGAGTTCACTCATGATTTAGCTCTCTGTTTGTCTGTTATTGATGTATAAGAATGCTTGTGATTTTTGTACATTGATTTTGTATCCTGAGACTTTGCTGAAGATGCTTATCAGCTTAAGGAGATTTTGGGCTGAGATGATGCAGTTTTCTAGATATACAATTATGTCATCTGGCAACAGGGACAATTTGACTTCCTCTTTTCCTAAGCGAATGCCCTTTATTTCCTTCTCCTGCCTGATTGCCCTGGCCAGAACTTCCAACACTATGTTGAATAGGAGTGGTGAGAGAGGGCATCCCTGTCTTGTGCCAATTTTAAAAGGGAATACTCCCAGTTTTTGCCCATTCGGTATGATATTGGCTGTGGGTTTGTCATAGATAGCTCTTCTTATTTTGAGATACATCCTAGGAGATACCCTCTGAACTAGGTGCAGGGTATAATCTCCTGGTGTGCTATTTGTTAAGCCCATTGGAAAAGCACAGTATTAGGGTGGGAGTGACTCCATTTTCCAGGTGCTGTCTGTCACCCCTTTCTTTGACTAGGAAAGGGAATTCCCTGACCCCTTGCACTTCCCGGGTGAGGCAATGCCTCGCCCTGCTTCGGCTTACGCATGGTGTGTGCACCCACTGTCCTGCACCCACTGTCCAGCACTCCCCAGTGAGATGAACCTGATACCTCAGTTGGAAATGCAGAAGTCACCCATCTTCTGCATCTCTCATGCCGGGAGCTGTAGACTGGAGCTGTTCCTATTCAGCCATCTTGGCTTCACCAAGGTAATTTTTCACAACAAAAATGCTCATCTAAATGTCCACTTAATAATTAGGCATTTTACTGACATCACAATAAAATATTTTTAAAATATTTTGAAACTAAATACATAAATTATTTACATATGTGAATAACCACCTGAGTGAATAAAATGTATCATTTATCTAACTTAAGAAAAACTGTACAGCGTATGTCTTGGTTTATGTACTTCCATTTTCAGCTCAGTGTTTCTAGATTAAATATTTTAAGCTAATTTTTTTACAACAAAAATACCTAGAAATAACCAAGGAGTTGAGAGATCTATACAAGGAAAATTAGAAAATACTGCTGAAAGAAATCATTTTTGACACAACAAATGGAAGTACATCCCAGGCTCATGGGTAAGAAGAATCAATATTGTGAAAATGACCATCTGTATGGCCCAAAACAATGTACCAATTCAATGCAATTCCTATCAAAATATTTATATAATTTCTTTTTGAGATGGAGTCTCGCTTTGTCGCCCAGTCTGATTAATGCAATTTTTTACAAAATTAGAAAAATTCCTAAAATTCGAATAGAACCAAAAAAGAGCACAAAGAGCCAAAGCAATAGTAAGCAAAATGAAACAAAAACAAAAACAAAAAGTTGGAGGCATCAAATTACCCAACTTCAAATTATACTACAAGGCTATAGTAACCAAAACACTATGGCACTGGTATAAAAGTAAGTACCTAGACCAATGGAGCAGAATAGAGAACCCAGAAATAAAGCCAAATATTTACAACCAACTGATCTTTGACCAAGCACACAAAAACATAAATTGGGGAAAGGACACCCTCAATATATGGTGCTGGGAAAATTGAAGAGCCACAAGGGGAAGAATGAAACTATATCCATGACTCTTACCATATATAAAAATTATCTCAATGTGGATGAAAATGTTAAATGTAAGACTTGAAGCCATAAAAATTCTCAAAAAAAATCCTAGGAAAAACTTTTCTGGACATTGGCCTAGGCAAATAATTTGACTAAGAACCCCAAAGCAAATTCAACAGAAACGTAAATAAATGGGACCTAATTAAACTAAAATATTTCTGCACAGCCAAAGATTTAATTATCAATGCATGGAGCAATGGCAACCTTTGTGAGTGAGCTGGAGGTGGCCAAGAAGAACTTGAGTGAGGCCCTGGGGGACAATGTGAATCAATACTGGGCTAACTCAAGCTGTGGTTCAAGCAGAAGATCAGCAAAGAGGACTTTGACCTTGAAACTCATAGGCTTCTTACATAGGATAATGTCCGTTCTCACAATGATTTCTTCCTGGACATTCTCACGCATTGTCAGATTTTGGTTTCCACACTAGAGGGTGCTGGATCTTTGCCTGGACAGGGGGTTCTGCAGCAAAACCTGGAAAGCCCAATGGAAAGAAAAAGCTTTCTTCTGTTCGTCAGAAATTTGATCATAGATTCCAGCCTCAAAATCCTCTCCCAAGAGCCCAGCAATTTGTGGCAAAAGATCCCCAAGATGATGACAACTTGAAACTTTGTTCCCACACAATGATGCTTCCCACTCAAGGCTAGCTTGAAGGGAGAATGACAGTGAATACTTATGAGCATGGGCTGGACAATGTCACCAAGGAGGCTGTTTCAGCTCTTGTCTATGCTGTGGAGAATCACCCTAAAGATATACTGACATCAGTTGTGTCAAGAAGGAAAGCTTATTGGTTATGAGATGACCATTTTAAATAAGCCTTTGGCAGTAATGTGACCCCACAGCCATACCTGAAGAATAATGTAGTAGCTTAGAACAACTTAATATAAAGCCCTCAAGCTTTTACTGCTCCCTGTGCTGGTCAGAATCCAGCTTCTCACCCACCTCCTGATGAAGCCAAGCAGCAGACTGCATTCCTGCTGGCATGCTCTGGAGACACTCCATCTGCATCTTTACCTCCAGTGAACATGTATGAACTTTTTGAAGTTCTGCAGATACACAAGGAAGTCATACCTTCACATACTGTCTATGCCCTTAACATTGAAAGGATCATCATGAAATTCTGGCATCCAAATTATGAAGAGCTGAAGACAAAGTTCACCACCAGTGCTTGGCAGCCAAGGAGGGGCTTTTGCTGTGCTAAATTAGGATTTGAGGGTGTGGGACCCTCATCAAATTCATTGATTACTGAAAATTGAATATTGGGGGGGTCTACATTTCAAGGCTGAAGTGTATAGTGTATATATAATTGTTCATATGGAAATGTGACAATGAGTACATTTTGTGTTGCTATTGTGAAGCCATTAATATAAATCTTTGGTAATGACCCCTATCTCTATATGTATGTGTTCCTAGTTGTGGGAGCAGGCATTAATGAAATCCTGTGCCTGCGATGGAGATATTTCGGTACCTGAGGCTTAGTATCCTGTGGTCTGCATGTAAGATAGATGACATACTAGAACAAAGAAGCTGTTACAACTTCGTCCCCCTGATCAGCAGGGCATCTCTCTGTTCAGTGATATTGTACATTCTGTATCTAGAAGTCTAAAATTTCTGCCTTTCTCTTAAAGAATGTGCTCTTGCATTTTGGTTGAAATCACCTACACAGTTTTGAAAACCAGATACCTCCATTATTGATCAGTTTAATTTATAATAGCTGTAGGTAACCCCTGAAAAATTTATCACTATAACTCCACAGGAAATATGACTTGGAAGTGCTCTGTGTTACTAAACAAAATAAAGTCCCTCTGCATTTAAAACCAAAATCAAAACAAAACTCTTGGAATGCAATTAATTAACTCTATGTCTTCCCGTGACTCAAGTTTTGTTAAAGTTAATATGCCCAAAGACTTTGATTGGCAGTTTCTTTGGTTAATTATTCATATAGAATATATTTTAAGAAATCTATACAAATTTGATATATGCTTGGTAATTCCCCTATTTCTAGGAGGTACCTATTTCTACCCTTTCAAGTGATAAAGTGGAAATAATTTACATTCGACAGTTTTACTGATAACAAACCTGGGTTTTTTTTAAGAGATATGTTGCTTTCTACTTAAGGGGTAGCATTGATGATAAATTAGTATATATAGATAGGTTTGCATGGGTCTAAATAATGGCTGTATAGATGTGTATATATGTTTCACATATCTGGATCTGTGTATTTGATTTTGTACTTTAAATGTGACATACCTTTTGGGAGAAAAAAAGATTATCAGAGTAAATAGGCAACCTACAGAATGGGGGAAAATATTTGCAAATTATGCACCTAATAAAGGACTGATATCAAGAATCTACAAGGAATTCAAACAAACCAGCAAGGAAGAAAAAAATAATCCCATCAAAAATTGAGCAAATGACATGAACAGACATTTCTCAAAAGAAGATATACAAATAGCCAACAAACACATTTTTTAAAATGCTCAATATTACTACTCCTGAGTAAAATGCAATTGAAACTACTATGAGATACCACCTTACCTCAGCCAGAATGAGTAAGGGTACTTTTTATTAAAAAGAAAAAAAAATAGATATTAGTGTGGATATAGTAAAAAAAAAAATGAACACTTCTACACTGTTGGTGGGAATGTAAATTAGTATAACCTCTATTGAAAACAATATGGAGATTTCTCAAAGAAGTAAGAATAGCTTTACCATTCAATCCAGAGATCCCACTACTGGCTATCTACCCAAAGGAAAATAAGTCATTATATGGAAAAGAAACTTGTATGTGTATGTAAATTGGATATATGCTTGGTAATTCCCCTACTGCAGCACAATTTACAACTTCAAAGATATGGAAACAACCTAAGTGCCTATCAACCAATGAATGTATAAAGAAAAGGTGGTATATATCCATATAAATATACTATGGAATACAACTAAGCCATAAGAAAGAACAAACAAAAATGTCTTTTGCACAATTTGGATGGAGCTGGAGGCTTTTATTCTAAGTGAAGTAACTCAGGAATTGAAAACCAAATATTACATGTTCTCACTGTATTACAGGTGGAAATTAAGCTGTGGGTATGCGAAGGCATACAGAGTGGTATCATGGGCACTGGAGGCTCATGAAGGAGGCTGGGCAGGAGAGGGTGAGGGATGAAAAACTATTTTTTGAGTACAAGGTACCCTATTTAGGTGATAGGTGCACTAAAATCCCAGACTTCACGGCTACACAATTCATCCATGCAACCAAAAGCCACTTGTACCCCTAAAGCTATTGAAATAAAAATTAAAATAAAAAAATTTAAGCTAAGTCTTTTAGTAATTAGTAACATTAATACCAATTATTCATGTGTAAATGTACACGGTAAAAGTTGAAAACATAAAAATATGTATATTATTAAGAACTGCAACACACAGTTACATTTCCATTTTTAACTGCAGACTTTACTTTGAAATCTTCCTTTTGCCTACACAACAAGCAACCACTAATGTATTGAACTAAGTGCATTGCCTAAAGGTTAGATCTTCTTGCCCAGTGACAGAAATTAACACAAGTTTAGCAACATAAATGGTAGCCAATAAGAAAACCTGATCAACTATGCTGAATTCTTGTCAGAGGTAATGCTAAGCAACCTTACCTCTTTAAAATACACGTTATATCAGTGCCTGCTTATTAATCCTCTGAAGTCACTTACCAGCTCACACATATCTTTCTTTCTTGACAAAAACAGAAGTTAAATTGATCTGTGTAGGACTGTCTATACCAGATATGGATGAAGACTACCAGTCCAATAAAAGAATGGTTAGCTACAGGGCAGATGAAAACTTTGCACAGCCTATGTTCAACTCCCCTTCTAAAGTTGCCTCAAGGAGCCATTCAATCCACTTCAGCACACATATGTACAGTACCTGCTGACTAAAGAGTGCATTTTAAGTTCAATGAACTGAGAAACAAATAAGAAAGTCCTAAATTTTGAACTAAATGCAACACAAATGTTGGAATTGCAAAGTGCTGGGTCTGTCCCACAGACCCTGGCCAAGCGATGGATGAAAGGAGTATGCAGACACAGGTACTTTCCCTGAGAGTGTGGCTAGGGGACTGCATGGCTTAGCACTGCTGACCAGCGTGCAGCCCCGATAAGCCAGAGCTATTTGTATTTATTTAGTACAGATTTAATGACAAAGGCCTGGAGCAAGCACAGTTTGTGGGTAATTAATATTGTTGACCCCCTGAGTAGAGAGCAGTCCTGTGTGTGAATGATCAGAGGTTGGTTTCCAGAGACATAAGTGAACCAATTTATCTGGATAATAATCTTTATATTCCCGTGTTATCTACCATTTGCCCTCTGCTTCAGGGTAAGGGAATTAGCTGCCTTCAGCTTTTATACTCTCCTGAAACCTTGCAAAATATCACAGCCTTTCAAGAAGGTTTGGGTCTTTCCCAAATAATTTTTCCCACCATGCTGACCAATCTCTGACATCTCCCCATTTTCTGTTTGTTTGTGTCAGGTTTTGTTGATTGAAGAATATAGATGTGTGCAGCAACAGGTTTGTCTGGTATAGTGGTTGCTGCTTGTATTCTGGCTTTGCATCCTAGATTAGTAAATAATGAGACAAACATGAGTATAATTTGTAACACTCTTTTCCATTCAAGGAGTGATATGCAGTGTTGCTTGGCACCTCATTCCAATGTGTGCCATTACTAAGGAAACCCGCCGGGGGTAGGTCAGTCCCTCCTAGCCAAGCAGTTACATTATTAGAGGCTGGGAAGGGAGTATCTGCACAGGTAACAGGGCAGAAGAAAGGCAGATTTAGAAGATGGGCTTAATAGAGTGTAGCAGGTACCAGTTGCAACCAGAGTGAGAAAATAAGAAAAACCAATATCCCTCAAGAGTTGCAATGTACAACAGAAAGCATAGCAAGGAACAAATTATCTGGAGTGAATGGTGTCTGTGTCCAGAGTAGGATTTGCTCAGCCTCCTGAGTTGTCTTCTTCAGCATCCCCCAGGTAACATCCAGGGTTCATGTCATACAAGGAAGTTGCATCATCCAGGGCTGCAGGTCCTGTAGGGTCATTCCCTTCATTTCTGATACTGGGTTGGGTCCTAGCCACACCATGGTATGATTTGATGCATCATGCTGGAATCCAAAGAGGACTTGAGGGGGTGTGAACACAAGCATATCCTCTTCCTCATGTTAGCAAATCATTTGGATCACACCATACATTACTATTTACATCTTTCCATAAAACTGCAGGTTTTATGTTGTGAGGGGCTTTGGTAAAATGCATTTCTATGGCTGATTGAAATTTATCATCCAAATTTTAAAAATTAAGAGTAAATAAGGCTTGTGCCAATAGTGTTTCAGGGTCCTTACTCATATTCCCCCTTTTTTGTTTTTTGAGCATATTGAGCATATTAAGGGTGGAGTGGACACATACTATGGCCTGTCCTTGGGGGTTATATCAGATACCTGTGGAATGTTGGATGTTCCACGTGTAATTGTGGAAATTGTGAGCTGGCATAAGCCAGACCATTATCAGTTTTAATTTATGGGGCCACCCCATAAATGCAAAAGTTAAAAGAAGATGTTTAATGACATATTGGGTGGTCTCTCCAGGCAAAGCATGCGCACTAATTAGGTGGGAATTTGTTTCAATGGACACATGTACATATCTTAATTCTCTAAATTCAGGGACGTGTGTAACATCTGTTTGCCATAACTGATTAGGTTCTAGTCCTCTAGGGTTAACACCTGTTGAAGGAGGGGATGTGCCTGTGAGCTGGCAATCTGGGCATTGTAAAATAATTTGTTTAGCTAGTCTTTGGGTAAGGTGAAATTGTTTGGATAAATTTCTACAATTTTGGTGGAAAAATTGATGCAGTTGGGTGGCTTCATCAAGCAGTGGCATCATAACCTGCAGGTATGCTTGATTATTGCCATAAGCCAGTGGGCCAGGCAGTGAGCTGTGGGCTCGAATATGTGTGGTAAAGATAGGATATGTACACTGATCAGCAGTTGCTGAAGTCAAAGAAAAAATGCACATAGGGTGAGCTCAAAAGCAGACTTAATGAGGGCTGTCTCAAGGTTCTGCAATAAATAGAGTAAGCGGAGTCACTAACAATATTGATGGGCTGAGAAGAAAATGTTTCTAGGGCCAATATTAAGGCTCCAACTTCAGCTCTCTGAGTGCTAGTAAATCCAGAACGATGAGCATATTGAGCATATTAAGGGTGGAGTGGACACGTTCTATGGCCTGTCCTTGGGGGTTCCCACCAATAGCTGCTTTTCCATTTTTACCAGAGTCATCAGCAAAAAGTGTTAAAGCATTAGATATGGGGAAGTGAACTACCTTTGTAGGCATAACTACAGGAGTATGAGGTAAGAACTGAAGTAATTTGTCAGCAGGAAGGGCATGTTCTATATGGCCTGCATAATCAGAGAAGGCTATCTGCAAATCCAGAGATAAGGGCAAAACTGCTTGGAATTTTTTTTTTTACTCAAGGGAATTCTCATGACATCAGGCTCATAACCTAGCAACTGATTGCATTGTCTGTGGCCTGTATAGATTACTTTACTAACTATCCAGATATGGAGGGATAGTGTTTTAGTCCCAGTATGTGAGCAAAAAACCCATTCTAGAAAGTGTAGCCCTGGGCCATCTGTCCTATTAATCCTGTTGGGGAATGTTTAGTAGGAAAAAACAAACAATTGGACTAAGTATTGTGGGTCTATGTGATCTAGTTGCCTCTGAGAAATAGCTTGATCTATTTCCTCATTTTCCCTTTTTGGTGCAGGAGTTAAATACTTGGGAGAGTCTAGCACTGTATTGCCCTTTAGGATAGAAAACAGGTTTTGTAACTTATCAGTAGTTATGCCTAAGGTGGGGTGAAGCCAGTTAATATTGCCTAGTAATTTTTGATAATCATTTAAGGTATGTAAGTTGTTAGTATTTAATCTAATCTTCTGGGGTGTAACTGAGAAGTTATTATGTATCCATGATATTTACAAGGAGAACATTTGTACTTTTTCAGGTGCTATGATTAAACCTCTTAACTGTGTATTCCTTTTGACAGAGGCATATAAGTTTAAAAGTACTGGCTCTGTTGGGGCTGCTAGTAAAATATCCATAAAATGAATAATTTGCAATTAGGAAATTATTTTCTACTGGGGATCAAAGCTTGATTTACATGATGCTGACACATGGTAGGACTCTTCAGCATCCCTTGAGGAAGTACTTTCCAACAAAATCAGTGAGCTGGCCTTTCATTATTGATAGCTGGTATTGTAAGCACAAATTTTTCTCTGTCCTGTTTTGCAAGGGAAATAGTATGAAAGCAGTCCTTTAAGTCAATAATGACTATAGGCCAATCTCAAGGAATCACCAGGAGGGAAAGGAGCCCCTGTTGAAGGGGCCACATGTGTTGCAAATTTGCATTGATAGCCTGTAAGTTATGCAAAAGTCTCCATTTACCAGACTTTTTGGGAATGATGAAAATGGGCAAATTCCAAGGGCTGTTTGATGGTTCTATATGGGCAGCTTTTAATTGCTCCTCAACTAATTCATGGGCTCTTTGTAATTTCTTTCCCTTTAAAGGCTACCGTTATACCTACATTGGATTTTGAGAGAGCCACATCAGGGTTAGGGGAGGGATAATAATAGTGGCCATTATTAGAAAAGGGTTTGCTGTTCACATAGTTCACCAAATTCTGCCCTCCAGAGGGGGTATTGAGTGACCTTTAAAGTTGTTTTAGCTAGCACTGACCAGTCCCATGGGGTCGTAAGGAAGTTGCCCACTACAGTCTCAATTAATCCTTTTGTAAATGGACTAGTGGCTCCATTTTCTCTAATGCTTTTCCTTATCTCTTTATAAGCATCAAAATAAATGGGTTCATATGCCTGATTGCCTTGTCAATCTTGCATTACCAGGCAGGCTAAGAGCTCCCCTTCTAATGCCACTTGCCTAAGACAGGGTTCCATAGCTGTAGTGTATCCCTTGTCTTTCTTCCAATTTATTGTGGGAGGGGGCTTAGGCAAAACCTCCGTTTCCTCTTTGATATTTTTGCCCAGTAAAAGCAGGACTGAGGGAAGAGGAGGAGGAGGCAGTAAGGTAGGTGATGGTTCCTCCTCCCTTCCCTTTTTAGGTTCTTCTGTGTAGAGCAAGGCCAAAGCAGCCCTGACTAAGGCCCACAACTTTAAAAATGTTACTGGGGCCTGAAGCCCTTGCCTATGATGTTAAGATTTCTCCCCATTTGTTCCCAGAGCTCTAGGTCTATTGTCTCTTCTTCAAGGAACCATGGCTTAAGGGAAAAAACAGTTTGCATTAGGTCCTTTAATTGAGCCTGTGATACCAAAGCTCCACTAGCTTTAAGTAGCTGTTCCAATACTTTTACATACTATTTCTGTTGAGCTGATAACTGTTGTCCCATGACGCAACCCTAGCCTGAACAATTCCCTTGAACTTGGAAATCCCAAGCAGGTACCACTGTCATACTGACTGCACAGTCTCTTCACCTTTATTTTCAGGGGTTCCATCACAATCCATTGCAGCATTCCTCACACAGGGCACCACCTGCCAGGTCCGTCCACAGACCCTGGCTGAGCAATGGATAAAAGGAATATGCAGACCCAGGTATTTTGCCTGAGAGCACAGCTAGGGGACTGCATGGCTTAGCACCACCAACAAGAGTGCAGCCGCAATAAACCAGAGCTGTTTGTATTTATTGAGTACAGATTTAATGACAAAGGCCTGGAGCAAACACAATTTGTGGGTAATTAACATTGTCAACCCCCAAGTAGAGAGCAGTCCTACACATG
Organism: Pongo pygmaeus; assembly: GCF_028885625.2. Classification (NCBI taxonomy): domain Eukaryota; kingdom Metazoa; phylum Chordata; class Mammalia; order Primates; family Hominidae; genus Pongo; species Pongo pygmaeus. The sequence continues at coordinate 5,854,054 of NC_072380.2, forward strand.
AATGATCAAAGGTTGGTTTCCGGAGACATAAGTAAACCAATTTATCCAGATAAGTAAGTTTATTTACATTCCCTTGTTATCTGCCCTTTGCCCTCTGCCTCAGGGTAAGAGAATTAGCTGCCTTTAGCTTTTATTCTCTCCTGAAGCTTTGCAAAACCTCCCAGCCTTCCAAGGAGGTTTGTGTCTTTCCCTATAGTTTTTCCCAGCACCCTGACCAATCTCCTACAGCAAAGAGGGCAAGATAATTGCATCCTAGGGAGTCTGTGAAAGCTTCACAAAAGCAGCAGCATTGACCTGGAGAGAAATGGACTTATGAGGCTTCTAGACAAGAGTAACCTGCCCCTGACTTTGTGCTGCTCACCTGCCCACAGAAACTTAGCAATGTGCTGTTAGCTTGGAAATGTCCATTTGTCCATGTGGCCATCACACATAGCAGGGTGTGTTTGAGGATTGTTGCAGGAGGTGAGGCTGGAGAGGTAGTCTGTGACCTTGAATAGATTCTAAACATTAGTTTTGTGTGTGTGTACATATGTGTAATAAATATTTTTAAAGTTAAGTTTTATCTGGTTTCATGATTAGCATCTAAGTTCCTGTCATACTCTCCCACTTTAACCTTGGATTTCATCTGTGGAAAGAACATTATGATTGTTGCTTTCTCTTAGATTGACCTTTTGTGAAACCACACACATTATCTCTTCATTCTTCGAAGACTCTTTCCTTCCCACCCATGCAGCCCTCTCTCAATCTTCTCCCCCTGCCCTGGGCCTCTTTGGAGTTTCTCCGTATCTAGCCTGACTGCCTCAGCGAGATCATACACCCACATTTTTAGGGTCTACTTCTCTTTTTCTTCCTCAGATTGTACCTATCTTATGTCTATTCCTCATAAAACTCTGTATTCTGAAAACTAATCATGAAACAAATTAATCAGACATGAAGATCTTCAATAATTTAATTTGTCCTATCTCAATATTGGTCTCATTTTCTTTTCTTCTTCTCAGGATCCCAGAGCATTCTAGTCACCAAAGTTTTGGCAAGGATGTGGTTGAAATTGTAGGGCTACCTGGGTAAATAATAACAAATATGTTATTATGCATCTTGCCTCACACCATCCTTCAACACTCATCACTAAAGCCATTGTCTTTTCTATATGTAGAATGTTGCCCCACCTATTTACCAAGGAAGATCACTACCAATACTATTATGATTTGGAATTATTTTTAGATATCCCATCTATTTTGGGTCTGGTGGTAGATTTCAATAAAATTAATCTTCTATATGAAACTAGGAATGTGTTATGTGCCATTTATTATTACAGTCAGGAACTCCAGACAGTGTGAATAGGTTGATTAACGACCACAGTGGAACTCATGTCCTGGGCTCTGCTACTGACTTCATGTAGCAGAGACACATCATTCATCAGGAATGACCACACAGTCTGCCATATTTTATTTCTTAATTACATTTAAGCTTTTGCAAACTTAGATTGTAAGTCAAGAGAAATTTGAAATTAGAAACTTTCAGAGCATATAAAAACTACTTTGATTTGTATACAGAATCCATCAGGCCATCTTCTGAATCAATAAAACACACTTTAAAACTCCAGAGACCAAAGTACATATCTCTAGATTCTTCTGTGCCTTGAAAATATTAACACTCACAATGTAAAAATTATTTTACTTGTAATTAGGTTACTACTTTTTGATACTTGGATATGAAAGTCAATTAATTTGAATAATAATTTCAACAAAAAGCAGTATTAAACTCAAGTCATTGTATTGTAGGCACCATTATTAAGTTCTGAACTAATTCTCCTTGCAAATCTATTGAGTATGTGCATTACTTCTAATGTTAATTTTGGTTAACTGTTTAAACAACTACTGCCTTTGGGGCTATATCTAAAGTTGGATAGATGGAGTTCAGTTACTCTAATTAAAAGTATTCAATTAACTGAAACCCAGATGACTGTGAGTCCAGACAACATTGAATTTCTGATTAATAATTACTAAGTAAATAAATATTAAATGCAGGATTATTGATTTTTCCCCTGGAAACCTGAAGTCAAATACAATTACTCTTTACATTTTCTTTTTGAGTAGTTAGTTAAGAAAATACAAAACTTATAAAGAAACTCATTTAAGAATTAAAAGATAAACTTGAGCAATGGAAGAGGACACTGATTCTGTGGTCAAGTTTTGTTAAGTTATAATGGAATGTTTTCTTCTTAAAATACATTTGTATTTGATTTTAAAAAGATTAAAACATGAGCAAGTTGGGTGCATATCAAATAAATAGTAACCAACAAAAATAAAGACTATTAAGTGATATGAGAAAATCCTATTTTTGCATGCATTTCTATTATGTCAGAAATATATCATCATAGAAAAAAATTTCAAGAATGGAAAATATTTAAAAAGTCATGGTTTAGGTGATGCCATTCAGTTATAAAAATATTTTTGATAATTTTCAGACTCAGCAGAATTTTGCAGTATTTCTGCATCTTCATAATCATGTTCAACCTTCACAGAAACATGTCACATGACTAAGAAATCTGTAATTTCACACAAGTTGTCTTAAATCTTTGTATGGGTTGGAGAAGTTTTCATACCACTGAGATCTAATATCTGATAACACTCATAAGCATAAAGTTATATAATTGATGCATGAATTTCTCCACAATTGAAACATTATTAAATATTAGAAAAATGTGTCCTTTACCTTTAAAATAACATACTGAAATACACATTACTTTGGGGTACTAGTCTTGGTACAAATAGTACGATTTTTAAAAAGGATAGGAATAGGGTGGTTTGAAGAGAATATCATGATTAAATATTTTTATTGCATGATTTGTAATGGCAAAAGTCACTCTAATATAGAAATAACATAGGTGAATGATTTAATTTGCAAATTCTTCATTCTAAAAGGGAGAAAAATATATTTTTTTCAACCCTAATAAGTTAAGATCTAGGACACCTCTGTGACAAAAGACAGATTAACAAGAGAAAAATAACATTTTTATTTGTAACATGTGCTGTGCACATTACCTAGAAGAAGCCTCAGTTCAAAAATATTTCTTGAGATGGTAGCTTAGGGTCCTGGCGTCTATAGCAATCTCACAAAGAATAAATTCAGAAGTAGCAAAACAAAAGAAAACACAGCTTCAGGGTTCCCAAAAGGTGGACAAATTAAGGGAGAGTAGTACAGTTTTCTCCCAGATTCCTCTAGCCTTCAGGTGGGAAGTTGGGGAAACAGGCCCCCATGCACCTTTTTCATGAGGAACTTTTTGGTCTCCCATAGGAAAGAAAGGTCGTTCAGACAGCCCTTTCCTGTAACCACTGTTTCCGCTGTGTCTCTATCTTAATATGTCTTTCTTTTTTTTTTTATTTTATTATTATTTAAGTTTTAGGGTACATGTGCACAATGTGCAGGTTAGTTACATATGTATACATGTGCCATGCTGGTGTGCTGTACCCATTAACTCGTCATTTAGCATTAGGTATATCTCCTAATGCTATCCCTCCCCCCTCCCCCCACCCCACAATAGTCCCCAGAGTGTGATGTTCCCCTTCCTGTGTCCATGTGTTCTCATTCTTCAATTCCCACCTATGAGTGAGAACATGTGGTGTTTGGTTTTGTGTCCATGTTTTCTCATTCTTCAATTCCCACCTATGAGTGAGAACATGTGGTGTTTGGTTTTTTTGTCCTTGTGATAGTTTACTGAGAATGATCATTTCCAATTTCATCCATGTCCCTACAAAGGACATGAACTCCTCCTTTTTTATGGCTGCATAGTATTCCATGGTGTATATGTGCCACATTTTCTTAATCCAGTCTATCATTGTTGGGCATTTGGGTTGGTTCCAAGTCTTTGCTATTGTGAATAGTGCCACAATAAACATACGTGTGAATGTGTCTTTATAGCAGAATGATTTATAATCCTTTGGGTATATACCCAGTAATGGGATGGCTGGGTCAAATGGTATTTCTAGTTCTAGATCCCTGAGGAATCGCCACACTGACTTCCACAATGGTTTAACTAGTTTACAGTCCCACCAACAATGTAAAAGTGTTCCTATTTCTCCACATCCTCTCCAGCACCTGTTGTTTCCTGACTTTTTAATGATCACCATTCTAACTGGTGTGAGATGGTATCTCATTGTGGTTTTGATTTGCACTTCTCTGATGGCCAGTGATGGTGAGCATTTTTTCATGTGTTTTTGGCTGCATAAATGTCTTCTTTTGAGAAGTATCTGTTCTTGTCCTTTGCCCACTTTTTGATGGGGTTGTTTCTTTTCTTCTTGTAAATTTGTTTGAGTTCATTGTAGATTCTGGATATTAGCCCTTTGTCAGATGAGTAGGTTGCGAAAATTTTCTCCCATTTTGTAGGTTGCCTGTTCACTCTGATGGTAGTTTCTTTTGCTGTGCAGAAGCTCTTTAGTTTAATTAGATCCCATTTGTCAATTTTGGCTTTTGTTGCCATTGCTCACCTGGCAGCCAAGATGGCTGAATAGGAACAGCTCCGGTCTACAGCTCCCAGCATGAACGATGCAGAAGATGGGTGATTTCTGCATTTCCATCTGAGGTACCAGGTTCATCTCACTAGGGAGTGCCAGACAGTGGGTGCAGGACAGTGGGTGCAGTGCACCCTGTGTGAGCCAAAGTAGGGCAAGGCATTGCCTCACTTGGGAAGTGCAAGAGGTCAGGGAGTTCCCTTTCCTAGTCAAAGAAAGGGGTGACAGATGGCACCTGGAAAATCGGGTAACTCCCACCCCAATACCGTGCTTTTCCGACGGGCTTAAAAAACGGCCCACCAGGAGATTATATCCCCTATCTGGCTCAGAGGGTCCCACGCCCACAGAGTCTCACTGATTGCTAGCACAGCAGTCTGAGGTCAAACTGCAAGGCAGCAGTGAGGCTGGGGGAGGGGAGCCTGCCATTGCCCAGGCTTGCTTAGGTAAACAAAGCAGCTGGGAAGCTCGAACTTGGTGGAGCCCACCACAGCTCAAGGAGGCCTGCCTGCCTCTGTAGGCTTCACCTCTGGGGGCAGGGCAGAGACAATCAAAAAGACAGCAGTAACCTCTGCAGACTTAAATGTCCCTGTCTGACAGCTTTGAAGAGAGCAGTGGTTCTCCCAGCATTCAGCTGGAGATCTGAGAATGGGCAGACTGCCTCCTCAAGTGGGTCTCTGACCCCTGACCCCTGAGTAGCCTAACTGGGAGGTACCCCCCAGTAGGGGCAGACTGACACCTCACACAGCTGGGTACTCCTCTGAGACAAAACTTCCAGAGGAACGATCAGACAGCAGCATTTGTGGTTCACAAAAATCCACTGTTCTACAGCCACTGCTGCTGGTACCCAGGCAAAGTGGGTCTGCAGTGGACCTCTAGCAAACTCCAACAGACCTGCAGCTGAGGGTCCTGTCTGTTAGAAGGAAAAGTAACATACAGAAAGGACATCCACACCAAAAACCCATCTGTACATCACCATCATCAAAGACCAAAAGTAGATAAAACCACAAAGATGGGGAAAAAACAGAGCAGAAAAACTGGAAACTCTAAAAATCAGAGCACCTCTCCTCCTCCAAAGGAACGCAGCTCCTCACCAGCAATGGAACAAAGCTGGATGGAGAATGACTTTGACAAGTTGAGAGAAGAAGGCTTCAGACGATCAAACTACTCTGAGCTACAGGAGGAAATTCAAACCAAAGGCAAAGAAGTTGAAAACTTTGAAAAAACTTACACAAATGTATAACTAGAATAACCAATACAGAGAAGTGCTTAAAGGAGCTGATGGAGCTGAAAGCCAAGGCTCGAGAACTACGTGAAGAATGCAGAAGCCTCAGGAGCCGATGCGATCAACTGGAAGAGAGGGTATCAGTGATGGAAGATGAAGTGAATGAAATGAAATGAGAAGGGAAGTTTAGAGAAAAAATAAAAAGAAACGAACAAAGCATCCAAGAAATATGGGACTATGTGAAAAGACCAAATCTATGTCTGATTGGTGCACCTGAAAGTGACGGGGAGAATGGAACCAAGTTGGAAATATGTCTTTCAAAGAGGCATATTGGGGGGTAAAATATTGTGGGTTGTTTCAAGTCACGCCATTCTCTGTTCCTAGATGTCCAGTAGTAATTCTTCCACTATTTGTGAAAACCAAAAAATGCTTCTAGACGTCATCAAATGTCTGGTGTGTGTGTGAATCACCATGCCCCTCTTTCCTAGTTAAGACACACAGCTTCAGATAACTGTATGTGTAAACACAATCAGACTGGAATTTCTGTGGTCCTGGATGGTCATGTGTAACTTTTCAATTCATTTCAACAAATCTCTTTGTTGAAGACTTATTTTACCTGAGTATTTTGATTAAATCTTTAGGCCTCTAAAAGTAAGGACGTTTCTTTTAAACTAAAAATATGTTAGATACAAGGAACCAAATTGTATGTATTTTGAGATATCATGGGAAGAAAATTAGGAGGGTGTTTTTTCTGTACTGCTTTATTTTCAAATGTAATATTTCCTTTGAAATATAATTATATTTTCCATATATTTTAGGTAGGTTACAAAACTTTGAAACTTGAAAAGTTTATCTCATAAAAGTAATTCATATTTATGATGACCTTGAAATTTATCTCTTAAAGTGCCCTCTCTTTATTCCTATGTACTTTTGCTAGGCTAAATTAAGTGGGACTAGTATAACTTTTGAATGCAATAATTTAACTTTAACTCACCATTTGGTATTAGGATCTAAGAATTTTTATTGGTATATTATAGTAATGTAGACCATCAAATGTAATTTAAAAAGTGGTGCTCAGGAGAATTTCTATTTAGATTTAAAACTACATCACAAAGCCTGCACTTTGTGCACATGGGAGAAATGAGACCTAGAATTAATCCCTCACCACAAATAAGTAAAACACAGCACAAAATGGAGGGAACATCACAGGCTTGTTATGCCTGGGAATAATCTCTGAATTATTTTCAGATATATAACCTAACAAGCCTGTGATCCCTGAGAGAAAGGAAGGAAAGAGGTGAATCTGGCCCTCTTCTAAGCTGTCTGCAAATAGGCAAGTTCAGTAACATGTTACAGAGAAAAGGAATCCAAATAAAGATTGGAACTGTTACTGTGTTGAAGAGAGAAAGTCCCAGTTCAGGGAGTTTGAAGTAACTTAATTTGCAGACTACAGAACCCAAGAAGGAAACCTCTCAGAAGCCTCCTAGCGCATACGGAAATTACATTTACATTTTACTGTAATCTCTTAGGTGTGCAATAGCCTTATGTCTAAAAAGTGTATGTATTTTAATTGAAAAATGCTGATGATCATCTGAGACTTCAGAGAGCCATAATCTTTTGGATGGGGAAGGGTCTTGGCTAGATGTTGATGGCTGCTGACTGATCAGAGTAGCTGCGAAGGTTGGGGTGGCTTTGGCAATTTCTTAAAAATAAGACAACAGTGAAGTTTGTGTGTGAATTGACTCTTCTTTCATGAAAGATTTCTCTGTAGCATGTATTGCTGTTTACTAGCATTTTTCCCACCTTAGAACTTCTTTCAACATTGGAGTCAACCCTTTCAAACTCTGATGCTGCTTTATCAACTAAGTTGATGTAATATTCCAAATTATCTGTTGTAATTTCAAATATGTTTACAATATCTTCACCAGGAGTAGATTCCATCTCAAGAAATCACTTTCTTCGCTCATCCATAAGAAGCAACTCCTCATTCATTCAAGTTTGATTATGACATTGCAGCAATTCATCACATTTTCAGGCTCCTCTTCTGATTCTGATTCTCTTATTTCCACCACATCTGTATTTATGTCCTCCACTGAAGTCTTGAATTCTTCAAAGTCATCCATGAGGGTTGGAATCAACTTCTTCCAAACTTCTGTTAATGCTAATATTTTTATCTCCTCCCATGAGTCTCAAATGTTGTTAATGGCATCTAAGATGAGGAAACCTTTCCAAAAGGTTTTCAATGTACTTTGCCAAATTCCAGCAGAGGAATCATTATGTATGACAGCTATAGCCTTGTGAAATGTATTTCTTAAATAATAAGACCTGAAACTCATACTTACTTCTTGATCCATGGGCTGCAAAATGGATTTGTGCAAGCAGGCATGCAAGTAACATTAATCTTCTTGTGCATTTCTGTCAGAGCTCTTGGGTGACCAGGTACATTGTCAATGAGAAATAATATTTTTTTAAAAAATATTTGTTTTTACTGAACAGTAGGTCTCAATATTGGGCTTAAAATATTCATTAAACCATGCTGTAAACAGATGTGCTGTCATCCCAGCTTTGTTATTTCATTTACAGAGCACAGGCAGAGCAGATTTAGCATTATAGATTAGATTTATCATTTTCTTCTTAAGGTCCCTGAGATTTTTGAAATGGTAAAATGAGTGTTGACTTCAGCTTATAGTCACTAGCTACATTTGCCCCTGAGAGAGTCAGCTTGACCTTTGAGACTTTGAGGCTGGGCATTTACTTCTCTCTCGCTATGGAAGTCCTAGATGGCATCCAACAGAAAACTGTTTCATCTGTATTGAAAAGCTGCTATTTAATGTAGCCACCTTCATCAATATTATAGCTTCATCTTCTGGATAACTTGCTGCAGTTACCAGTACCTGCTTCTTCAGCTTGCACTGTTATGTCATGAAGATGGCTCTTTTTCTTAAACCTTGTGAATAATGTCTACTAGCTTCAACCATCTCTTCTCCAGCTTCTTCACCCTTCTCAGCCTTCATAGAATTGAAGAGAGTTAAAGCCTTGCTCTGAATTAGCCATTGGCTTAAGGGAATATTGTAGCTGGTTTGGTCTTCTATCCTGACCATTCACCCTTTCTCCATATCGGCAACAAAGCTGTTTCCCTCAGCCTATCTCAGCTTCTGATGTGCCTTCTCACTAAGATTAATTATGTCTAGCTTTTAAACTGAGAGATATGGGAATTTTTGTGTTGCTTGAACACTTAGATGTTATCTTAGGGTTATTAATTAGCCTAATTTCAATACTATTGTGTCTCAGGGACTAGGGAGGCCTGAGGAGAGGGAGAGAGACAAGAGAATGGCTGACCAGTAGAGCCATCAGAACACACACCACGTTGATTGGTTAAGTTCACTGTCTTAGATACCACACATTGCTTTTTGGGAAGATGGTGAAAATGAGTTTTGCTGCTGATGTGCTTTGACCAGGGTTGGAGGATGTAGTAGGAGAACCAGATTTTAGTATCAGTCATGCAAATATTTAACCAGAACGAGACATAATGATCACAACAGGGACACTCGATGAGATAGCATAAAAGAGTCTTTACAAGTAGGAATCCATTCAGCAGAACCTGATTATATTTGAACATTTTAAAGAGAGTTCACATTTTAAGAAAGTATAAGTTCATAGTATTGGACAGCTTTATTGTTGTAGGAAGAAATATTACTCTTATGTACACTGAAAATATTTATAAATTACAAAATTTGGTTGGTCCTTGTGCTGCATTCAGAAATGCCATAAATTCCCTTAGTCATTTCATATTCTTCTCCCTATTCTCAGTGGTTTCAGTATGGTTAGCAAAATCTGCATATTTTATAAACACTCCAAACATACTCCTGCCTTTGTACTTATATTACCATCTGCCTACAATGCTCTTTCCCCAGGACTAACGCCCTCATCAAATTCACTCTCCTGCTTAAACAGCTTGTCATTAAAGAAGGTGTCCATGATTATTACATTTATAAATCACATGTCCCCAACTAACTCTACTTTCCTTTATTTATCATCTTTATTTTTTATAGCATTTATGTAAGTCATGTATATGATAAATGTTATATGTCACATATTATATTGAAGTAGTTGGTTATTTGTGCCTTCGTCCATGTGGAGTACGAAGTTTGTTTTGTTCATTGAGGTATCTTTACTGCCTGAAATGAGACCTGGGATATCAAATGTATTCAATGGAAATATGTTTTGCGAATTAATATAAAGAATACTCAACTTTATAAACATGTTTGATATAGTTTCCCTTGCATTACACAAAACTCTTCCAATTATTAGTCCTCCCTAACTCAGAATTTCTATACAGATAGATAAGTTTGAAAAACAATGTTTAGCCTATTAAGACTCCTTGTGACTTTATTTCTATGTCATCACTGATTAAGACAATTATGCTAATTATCCTTAGTACTGCATCTTATACTAAACTTTGAATACCATCTAAAATCTGTATTGAACAGTAAAATCATATTTTCACTATGTTAGTCTTAAATGTTATTATTCCCTAAGTTTCTGTACTTGTCACTCACCTTTTTTGTAGGCTCTCATCTTTGTGTGTGTGTGTGTGTGTGTATTGGGGGGGGTGGCTTTAACCTCCACATGCTTAAATCTTTCTTTCTTGTCTAGAATTGTCTCATAAACTCCAGATGCCCAAGGCTAATTGCCTCCTCTTACAAGTGATAAGTTAACTTAAACTTAGGCTGAGATTTTCTCTTACCTTGAGTTTATAAGTAGCAAGCTGCAATCTAACTTAGTATGTAAACCAAAACTTAATAGCAAATTTCAGCCAATCATAAGTAGCCATGTTTCAGCCAATCAAAGACAGCTAACTCACATCATGCCCAAATAAGACACATTGAGCTGTAGTCAGTTAAGTGGTTTCTCTACTTTGCTTGTTTTCAGCCTATAAAAACTGGCTATGGGTGGAGCTCTCTGAACCGCTACTGATTTATGAATTAATTGTTCTCTGCTCATATAAGTTTCACTACATTTGCCAAAAGTTTTTTTAATAAAAGATAATTTCTGTGAATTTATAATTACTTCTAGTCTTCTGTGATCCTTACTTCATGCAACAACTACCTATCTAGTTTTTCAAGTAAGAAACTTAGAAGAAACCTTAATATTGGTAGATATTTCTCATAGATACATATAATCTCAGTCTTATTAACTCCTTTCTTCTTCCTAGTCTCATAAATCCACTTCTTTATTTTTATGTATATGGTTTTAAATCAGCCTTTTACCATCTTCAAATATATTCAGTCAAACTCCTGTAGTCAAAAGTTTTTATTACTTTTCCCTAACCTTTCAAAGTTCTATTGAGGCAAACACAGCTCTTCAAGATCTTGGCCCCTGTTTTCCAGCATAATCTGACATCTGTGAGCTTCTCCTTGGCAGAGACTTGGGCTTATTCATCTCTGTCACCCTAGCACCTAGGATAGTGTCTGATAAATAATAGCTATTAGGAAGGAGAACAGTGGATTAATAATATATAAACAAATGAATGGATTTTAATAGGATAGTCCAAACATATCTGATTCTTTTCTGGCAGTGTTTATTGGCACCTATTTCGGAAAGAATCAACAAGCCCTCAAGTAAACAAATAATAAGCCTCACCTAATTTATATTTTAATAAGAATTTACTGTATAAACAGATTATCATAGATAATTCTGACATTCTATAAACCTTATTATCATATTATATTAGATAAAATTAGCACATTTTCTGCAATAACAAAACTTATGGAAGTATCTTCTGTGCATAAACTTAGAAAAGTGTTTGAATTTAATACCTTAGCTGCTTTATATGTCTGACCACTCATTTGTAACCATCAAATAAACACTTCTGAAATCCAACCTCCTATTTAACTTCATGGTCTCTGCATCCCTAAAGATTATGAAAGTGATTATTTTATTTGGAAGAAAAGAATTACATCCTTTTGGATGATTGTCATCAGTCTCTTGAAGTCATTTAATATGGTGACTCAAAGGCATGTGCCATGTAGTCATTCTACTTTATGGGCCAATATAGATGTGATTCATTCATTATTCATCTGAATGTAGTGTGTGCTTATTGGATTTGATGAAATCGGAGGATTTAGAGATGAGTAAGAAACAATTGCTTTGTTAAACACTTGGCTTCAGAGCAAGATTAGAGTCTTGCAAATCCTATTGACCAAAAGGTAACTGTGGTCATAGAAGTTATGGGAACATTGTATACAACAGGCTCCTTTTAGAAATTCATGGTCTTCACTGACACATTGAAGTTCTGCTAAGTTGTAGTATTAAGAGACCAGTTTGGCTTAGTTTGACTCAGTCCTTCTGATATTTATTTAGTAATATATATTTTATAAGGAATTTTTAATTTTTTTAAGTTTTTACATTGTATAGTGTTAGCACTGTATTAGTAACACGAGATGATACACTTTAAGTTACTCTATAATAACAAACTGTATGAATTTGTTGGTGGCAAATGAGAAGTAACAAATGTGCAATGGTCAAAAATAATTTATCTCTGAATCCACTGGAATATCTGCTGTTTTCCCATAAAACCATAAGTGAACAAGATCAATATGTACACTGTATATTTCAGCAGAAACAAGCAAAAAACCCAGTCTTTGTGTTATGAATGATTTTTATTAGGATGAATACATTGGATTTATTTTAACATTCTAAGATTTTAACATTCTAATGGATTTGATATTAAATGAGTAGAAAAGCATCAGTAAGAGATGCAAAATGCAGAGAGTGATGGATGTCTTTAGCTCTGAAGCTAGAGCCATGATTTACGTGGCATTTTCTGAATATTAAGAAGTAAAATACTAGTTTTACTTTTTATGTTCGAGGTTTATGCCTTCTATAGTTAATACTCTTTTCATCCTGTTCATTTGAGACAGGAGCAATTGTTATGAATATCACAAATCTACATTTCAAATGCATAGTGTATATGAGATATATGGGTTACACCAGAATATAGAATATTGATTTTCACTATAACACATTTTTTCAGTTGCTGATAACTTTCTAAAAAAAACCACCCAGTTCAAAGAAATCTGTCTTTGACTTCAGTATATTCTTTTTTAAAGGAAATGTATGACTTGTATAATTCAAAGCCAACGGTAAGTTTTAACTTTCAAATCCTAGGAAGATGCTATACACATTTCATTATGTGTTATGGAAATTCTATTTTATTCAGAACCGTACTACCTCTCAACAATATACGTGACCTTAAAAAAGATGTGGTATCTTCATCAAATAATATTTAGGCATATCAATTTTTATGTATCTGTATATCCTTAGAAATGTCTTTAAATGTCCTCAGAATAGTATTTATATGTATATATTTTATATTTTTGTATGTATATATTCTTCAAACCAGTTGATTGAAGTTGAACTTAGTTCAGAGACCCTAAACATGAGCATCTTTTTCCTTTTTAAAATTTTACAAGAAAATAATTTTTAGAATGCTTATTCAGTTAAGGTTATTGAGCTATCTGGCTTCTCTTATAATGTTCACAAGTTTTGCTCCATTTATTATTAAAAGAAAAAAATTGAGATTTTTAGATATGTGATAAATCCTATGTAATTCACTAATATAGAAATGACAAACTGTTATTTTGTACATCATAAGTTGTTTGAATATCAATGTCTATGTAATCATTTACCTATGTGTGTTTTGCTCCAAATAATTATAAAAAGGGATAATATCATTCACAAAACTTTTCTCTTAATAGAGTATGTGTAGCTGTCTCTGTATGGTGGTATGTTCTTCTAGGAGTCATTGGAGGTGGAGTCTTTCACTGCACAAATGCTACAAAATGTATTTTGATGTCTTGCTTATCTTTAACTGTTACCTCCTCTCCTCTTCCCCTTTCTTTCAATATCCCCACCTCCCTGTCTTATTTCAATTACAAATGAAAAAGTCTCAACTACAAAAAGAAATTAATTAGAAAATTTTCAAGAGAATCCAGTGTTAGCATGGGGTAAAATGTGATGAACAGTATCATAAGTATACAAACTAACTTTTTCTTTTGTAAAATGGATCTACATTATTTATTCAAATCATCTAACCTCTCAGCCCAGAGAAGTATACTGCTTACTTAAAAAATATCTTTTAAAAACCCAACAATTTAACATAAGTTATAACCAGAGGTATAAAGGGTTTGGAACTCAAAGATACTATAAATAGATCCCATTGGTGGCCACAGGTCACTCATCTATGTGACTGTGTAACACACTGGCTCTGTGCTTTCTCAACTGCTCCGACAAAAGATGACTATTGAGTTAAATAGAGGCTTTCCAATAAAAGCATATTCTTTTTAAATCATGGAAATATTTTACCTCAACTATTAGAAACTAAAATAAAATGTCCTGGTATCAATAGAAGTGATTTTTCTGAGTCCTTCATCTTTCTTGATTTTCCTGAGAAAGAGAGAGAGACCACTCTCACTAAATTATATATGTAGAATTATATATATATATATACACACACATGCACACACACAGAATTCTATTTTTTCAAAAAAATGAACATTAAAAGAAAGGCCAGACAGCTCAATACCCTTAACCAAATAAGCATTTAAAAATTATTTTTATGTAAAATTTTAAAAAGAAAAAAACTCAAAAATTGTCTCTATAATTTTTATATATATAAAATTCTCAATATAAAGAATTATATAGATTCTACATATTTTATATATAGAATTCTATGTATATTTATAAATACATAAAATCATAGAAAATTATAAAATTCTCTAGTATATGTATATAATTTATAGAATTGTATATTATAGAATCTCTAAAGAATATATAAATATATAGAGAATTCTATTATAATTATATATAATTATATATAATATGTAGACACAATTCTCTATTATAATTACAGAGATAAAGAATAGAAAATTTTATAGAGAATTATATAGCATCATATATAATTATACATATAATTTAGTGAGATTGTTTTATACTGAGTCAGAATTTTCTATCTTCTTTTAGATTTTTAAAGAGTTCTAGCACAGAATAAATATTAGGATCCACAACAATAACAGGCAACCCCATCTGGCCTGTTGGGCAAATCACATGCTATAGCTTTAAGTGGAGAGACAGAGTAAAAGTCAACGCTGATAAAATGCAAGGAAGAAGTCTAAGGCTAACTTTGAGCTAGCTCTGTATTTTCCTAAAAGAATTGTGTTTTATTTGCAGTCATTTATAACAAGTGTTTGTTTCATGAATCTAATTGCTTTTTGTTTTCCAAGAAACAACTCTTATGGATCATGTTACTTCATAAGTTTGACTTGCCTTATGTTACTTGAAGAATGTTCATGGAACATTCATATTTCCTACTTTTGCAAGATTTTTTACACGTTCTACTTCTTATCTATATATACTACCTTTGTCATTGGAAATTTTCTCTTCTAAAACTCTTGCGAATCACAGAAAACTTTTGTTTTTCTGACATCCTTGGAAAAATTAGTCTGAAGACTTACACTGGAAACATTAACTTTAAAATGTCAATCTTTCTTTTTTAAACATTGTTGCACTGCCTCCTATCTTTCTCCAGTATATGGAACTTCACTCATTTTATTATAAGTGCAATTGTTTTCGTTATGGACATCAAATAACTCTTGTCACTAACTCAGATCCTCCTGAGGCACTTAGAGCTATTTGCCTATCCATTAAATGACTTCAGAAAGCAGATTTTTCATGCCTTTGTTGGGTATTTCACCTGTATCACTTCTTGCAGTTGGTTTGTTACTGCTTGCTGTTATCAAAACTCTTCTAGCAGCTAAGCTGCTCTGAGCCTAGGACATGATCTCAGCAAGAAATTTGCATTGCATAACATAAATATCAGTAGGCATAAAATAAAAACAGGTGGGTCTCACTGTAAGTAAAATGCATGAAATTTATTAAATATCAAGACAATTGTATGGTAAAATCATAGTTCAACTTTGGTGCTAAATTTCTGAATATGATTTCAAATTCCATCATATGCTAATATCTTTCAGAAGATTGTTGTTTCACATTTGAAGCAGTGTGTCACGTTTATGTAAAAATGTAAAACCTATAAAATACCTATCTTTGTACATGAACAGAGCATACATTAAAATATAAAAGTATAGATGGTAAGGAATATACCATTCTTCTGATAATAATCACCTTTGAATGGAGAGGAGAGATGGGCCTCAAATTTATCTGTAAAACTTGTAAAACAATAAATAGATAAACATAGAGAAAAATCTCGACAAAAAATGTAGACTCTGCAACTCTAAGAGTACGTATTTCTTGTAGTACTCCTCCAAATTTATTTTTTCAAGATTTTATTTTTCATCATACATAAAAATAAATGTAACTATGAGTCAAATACTTACAGAAATTATATAAACAAAAATCAATTTTCCCAGTAGTCCCCACCTCAATTTCAAAGGCATCCCATTTTAACTATGTCAGTTGCTATGTGTACCACGTATATATTTATATTTTTAGAACATGATTATACTGTGATTGATGTTTGTTTCAATAATACCTAGTATACAGGTATCATTAATTGACTTTCTACAGTGGGAACGATGGGTTCAACTTCCTTAGAACTTTTCCCCTCAGTCCTGCCTGTAAACACAGCCACAAGCATTTCTCTTAATCCCATCTTTTTAATATTTACCAGTAATTTTTGTGAAAACAATTCACTATTTTTACTGTTATGATCATGTAAACATTCACAGCTGAATCACAATATACCATATTTCATTTATTTTACAAGTTTTATTGTTTGAGTAGTATGTAATTCTCTCTCTTCTTCTCTCTGTGACTGTGCATGCATTTGTGTGTGTGTTTTTATGTATCTAATTTATTTTAACATGTTTGCTTGAAAAGTAACTGTCCTTGATTTTTTCAAATGCTTGTATTTTCCCTCAGCTTAATGTTCTGAAGTCATTCTATTCCTAGAATCTTGTATAATTCAATTTCAATTCAGACCAGCTGTGCTCTAGGTCTGCTGAACTTTTGTCATCAAATTTTCTTTCAGTAAATCTTGTAGATTACTTCTATTCTGCCACAGAACCCTTAGGTCCTCAAGCCTATAACTTACTCCTTTCCAGCTTTCTGATATGTCTTGGAGAAGCACCCCTCTGAATAATTTCCCCAAAGAGGAAAATAATTAATTTAAAAATCCTTACTGAGCTCAAACTTCTGCATAATAAACAAAAGACAGATTATAACTTTTTTTGTTATTGTCCTGATGCTCTACCAGTTAAAAATCATGAAACGTGTGTTTAACCTCTTTCTGTGTTAGCATGCACATGCTTTAAATTTTCATAATTAGCAGAATCCACTTTGTCAGGGAATTGTTTAGATTAAGATATTACATGCAAAATCTTAGAATAGCGCCTGCCACAGAAGAGTTCAGAAAGTATTAGCTATTAAAGTTAGTGATAATATCTATTGAAATGTATTTGTGAGATCTTCATTTTATACTAAATATTGAAATTTGATATTGGACTTTTAAAACTTTCTGAATTCAAATTTTTAACAGCTTTATTAAGGTAATATTTACACACCATACAACTCACTCATTTAAAATATACAATGTAATTTTTTTAAGTGTAGTCACAGATATTTGCATCCATCTCCACAGTCAATTTTAGAACATTTTACCACCTCAGAAAGAAACCGAGTACCTTTTAGCTACTTCCCCATTCCCTGGTCCTCCCAGCCCTAGACAACTACAAACCCATTTTCTCTATATAGACATTTCGTATGTACAGAATCATTCTGTGTTTTTTGTTTTGCTTTTTTGTGTCTGACTTCTTTCACCTAACAATGTTTTCAAGGTTCTTCCATATTGTAGCATGTATCAGTATTTCATTCCTACATTGTTTGGATATAATACATTGTCTTTATCCATTTGACAGTTGATGAGAATGCAAGGTGTTTCTACCTTTTGGCTATTATAAATAATGTTGCTGTGAACATTGGCATATAAGTTTTTTGTAGACTTACGCTTTTATTGGTCTTGGTTATACACATAGGATTGGTCTTGCTAGGTCACAGGGCAGCTCTACGTTTAACCTTTGAGGAACTAGTAGACAGTGTTCCCACCAGAAGTATGTGTGGGTTCTGTCTCCGTATCTTTGGCAGCACTTACTATCTGACTTCTGCTTCTAGCCATGCTAGTGCCTGTTGAGGGCTATCTCATTATAGTTTTAGTTGATTTGCATTTGTTTAATGACGATGTCATACAGCTTTTCATGTGCTTGTTGGCAACTTGTGTATGTTTTTGAAGAAATGTCTATTCATCCCAGAGGTTTTGATAGGTTGTGTCA
Organism: Pongo pygmaeus; assembly: GCF_028885625.2. Taxonomy (NCBI): domain Eukaryota; kingdom Metazoa; phylum Chordata; class Mammalia; order Primates; family Hominidae; genus Pongo; species Pongo pygmaeus. The sequence goes on from NC_072380.2 coordinate 5,872,134, forward strand.
CTATCGTCATTCATTTCAAAGAACTTTTTTTTAAATTTCCATCTTGATTTCATTTTTGACCCAATGATCATTCAGGAGCAGGTTATTTAATTTTCATGTATTTGCATGATTTTGAAGGTTCCTTTTGGAGTTGATTTCCAGTTTTATTTCACTGGGGTCTGAGAGAGTGCTTGATGATAAATTTAAGAAAATTTAAATTATGAGGCTCCTTTTGTGGCCTACCATATGATCCATCTTGGAAAAAATTCCATGTGCTGTTGAATAGAATGCACATTCTGCAGTTGTTGCATAGAATGTTCTGTATATATCTGTTAAGTCCATTTGTACCAAGGTATAGTTTAAATCCACTGTTTCTTTATTGACTTCATCTTGATGACCTGTCTAGTGCTGTCAGTGGAGTATTGAAGTCCCCCACTATTATATTGCTATCTGATTTGTCAGGACTTTGGGAGCTCCAGGGTTAGGTGGATATATGTTAGGATTGTGTTATTTTCCTGTTAGATGAGGCCTTTTTTTTTTTTTTTATTAATGTCACTGTCTTTTTTAACTGCTGTTGCTTTAAAGTTTGTTTTGTCTGACATAAGAATACCTACTCCTGCTTGCTTTTGGTGTCCATTTGCATGAAATGTTTTTTTCCCACCCCTTTACCTTGAGTTTATGTGAGTCCTTATGTGTTAGGTGAGTCTCTTGAAGGCAGCAGATGGTTGGTGAATTCATATCCATTCTGAAATTCTCTTTTAAGTGGAGCATCTAGGCCATTTACATTCAATGTTAGTATTGAGATGAGAGGTGTCACTCCATTCATTGGGCTATTTGTTGCCTGTATACCTTGTTTTGTTTCTTTGTTTTTTAAATTGTATTTTTGTTTTAGAGGTCTTGTGAGATTTATGCTTTAAAGAGGTTATGTTTTAATGTGTTTCTGGGATTTGTTTCAAGTTATAGAGCTCTAAGAGGAAGATTCATTAGCCCTAAACACCTACATCGAAAAGTCTGAAAGGGCACAAACAGACAATCTAAGGTCGGACTTCAAGGAACTAGAGAAACAAGAACAAACCAAACCCAGAAGAAAGGAAATAACCAAGATCAGAATGCAACTAAATAAAATTAAAACAAAGAATAACACAAGAGATAAATGAAACAAAAAATTCATTCTTTCAAAAGATAAATAAAATTTATAGAATATTAGCAAGATTAACCAAGAAGAGAGGAAAGAAAATCCAAATAAGCTCAATAATAAATGAAATGGGAGATGTACAGAAATCAGTAGCTCTTCTACACACCAACAGCGACCAAGCTGAGAGTCAAATCAAGAACTCAACCCCTTTAAAATAGCTGTGAAACAAACAAACAAACAAAAATTTGGAATATACCTAACCAAGGAGGTGAAAGACCTTTAAAAAGAGAACTACAAAACACTACGGGGGTCAGTCCCACAGACCCTAACCCAACAACAGATGAATAATGTACACTGATACCGATATTCTGCCTGTCAGTCTGGCTAAGGGTCTGGGCCCCTCACAGACGCTAAGGAAGGTGTGTAAAGAGTAGCAGCCATGGCCCTGATCAGCCAGTGAAGCTCGCGTTTATTCAGTACAGATTAAAAATCTTCAGTAGAGGGTAATTGACCTAGTTGCCGATTACCCACCCCTAGTCCCAGTAGAAAGCAATTAAGCAACCGTGGTTGATCAAAGCTTGGTCTTAAGACTACTTGAGTAAACAAACTATTTAGATAAACTACTCCACATTCCTTTGTACCTACTTTGAGCTATTTAGTCAAGGTAAGGATTAGACCACTTTCACCCATAACCCTATCCTGAGACTTTTGTAAAACCTTCCAGCCTTCCAAGAAGATTTGTCTCTATATCCTACAACTCCATCTTAAAATTTTTCCCACCAGCCTGACTGAACTCCCACATCTCCCCCTTTTCTGTTTTTTTTTTTTTTTTTTTTTTTGCCTTGCGTTCTGTTGACTGAAGCATACAGATGTGTGCAGCAACAGGTCTGTTGGGCAAGGCAGTCATTGCTCTTATTCCAACTTTGCATCCTAGAATTAGCAAATAACATAAGACAATCATGAGTATAATTAGCAACATTCTTTTCCAGTCAAAGAGTGACCCCCGAGGAGTGGAGGTATAATCAGGAAAGATGATCTCGCACACCCTTCCATATGGCTGTTTGTTGGGTGTATAGATCTATAGTAGGAAGAGAGTCTAAAATTTTAGTTTTAAGTTGCTTTACATCTGCTGTTAAATTGTCATGAAAGGTTCCCCAGAGGTGTTGTTTCACCTCATCCCAATTATGTATTGATTGATTCCATGGAAGAGAAGTAACACAGATATGTTTATGCTCCCAGTCGCAGTTTAATTGCTATCAGAATGCCAGTGCATCTTGTCACTCCCCAACATATTCCAAGTCAGCCTCGAGGGCTTGCAGACATGTAAGAATCTTTTGATCTATACCCTGCTGTAAGAGAAGTTCATTAGACACATTTCTGGCTAAATTATCTACAAAAGCAGCTGTTTGTAATGATTCACTAATAGATGGTATAGCCACTTTAGCAGTTGCTGGGATGACTATGGGTAAGATTATAAAGGCTATAAGTGCACCTATGAATCTTTTGGGTCTGATCTGGGATAGGGCATGTTCTAAGAAGGCAAGGGCAGAGAAACCTTGCGTATCGCATGTCAAATTGACTGGTAAGAATGCCTCAGATTGTCTCAATACCATGACACTAGCAATAATTAGACATATTGTCATGAGGGAAACCAAGCCTGTCCCTGCACCTGGGTCACAAATGCAGAGTTTTGAAGTGTAATGGAAATATCAGTTCCCATAAGGAAAACATATGGATGGGTAGTGCAAATTAGGCACTGAACAGTGTGATTATGAATAAAGGTTATCGTATAGTTGTAACTGGAATCATGATATGTCCCATGCTAAGATGTCCCAGGTACCATGAAGTGTCTTGGGCTGGCATGGACTTTACTTGGGGTCTGAGGTGTCTCACCCCGAATCAGCCCAAATCATAGGGGAATATGATAAGGCTATGAAACTGGGATTGATGACATGATGGATGAGGACATCAGTAAGTTTGCCCTGCAAACGGCCACAGGGGCTCCAGTCTAAGATGTTATAATTGCCTAACTGGAGGCTATGGGCTTGTTCCCCGTGACAGACCTCCCAGCTAAAGTGCAATCCATTACTTTCCCAGCTTTGTTCTTTAGCACAGGAAGGAATATTTGGGAAAGCAGCATTGATTGCATTACCTGGTTTGAGGCTACCTGCAGCTAAGACTTTTAAGGCTTTTTTTTTTTTTTTTTTTTTGCCATAATATAGCCTTAATTGTGTTTGCGCAGATACACAATAAGGATTCCAACCTTTATAACTTACACAGTGGGAGGATAGTGGAGTCATATGTAGTGTTATCTGGCACCTTAGTCTAATGTGTGCCATGATTGAGGGACCCCACTGTGGACAAATCTATCCCTCTTAGCCAAGGAGTCACATTATTAAAGGCTGGGCGGGGGTGTCTGCACAGGTGACAGGGTGAAAGAAAAGCAGATCTAAGATATGAGCCCAATGGAGTACAGCAGGTACAGACAGGTTGCAGACAAAGCGGAAGCATTAAAAGGATCAATATCCTACGTGAGTTGCAATGCACAACAGAAAGCATAGCAAGGAGTAAATTATCTGGAGTTGAACGGTGTCTGGAGCAAGATTCTTTCAGCATCCCCAAGTAACGTCCAGAGCTTGTGTCATCCGTGGAAGCCACATCGTCCACGGCTGCAGGTCCTGTAGGGTCAGTTCCTTCATTTCTGGTACCGGGTTGGGTCCTAGACATGCCATGGTATGGGTTGATGTGTCATGCTGGAATCCAAAGAGGACCTGAGGGGCTGTGGACACAAGCATACCCTCTTCCCCATGTTAATTCATTTGGACCACACCATACGTTACTGTTGACATCTTTCCATAAAACTGCAGGTTTTATGTCTTGAGAAGTTTTAACAAAGTGCTTTTCTATAGCTGATTGAAATTTATCATCTAAATTTAGAAAATTAAGGGTAAATAAGGCTTGTGCCAATAGTGTTGAAGGGTCTTTACCCATACTTCTCCTTTTTTGAGCATTTTTTTAAGGGTGAAGTGGACACGTTTTACTATGGTTTGTCCTTGGGAGTTATATGGGATGCCAATGGAATGTTAGATGTTTCATGTATAACAGAATTGTTGAAATTGTGAGTTGGCGTAAGCTGGACCATTATCAGTTTTGACTTTTGCATTTATGGGATGGCCCACAAAAATTAAAAGAAGATGTTTACTGACATATACACATATCTTAGTTTTCTAAATTCAGGGATGTGTGTAACATCTGTTTGCCGTAATTGTTTAGGTTCTAATCCTCTAGGGGTTAACACTTGTTGAAGGAAGGGATATGCCCGTGAGCTGGCAATCTGGGCATTACAGGATAATTTGTTTAGCTAGTCTTTGAGTAAGTTGAAATTGTTTAGTAAGTTTCTCTAGTTTTGGTGGAAGAATTGATGTGATTCAGTGGCTTGGTCAGGCAGTGATATGCAATAATCAAGCAGACCTGCAGATTATGACAAGCCAAAGGGCCAGGCAGTGAGCTGTGGGCTCAAATGTGTGTAATAAAAATAAGATGTGTATGTTGATCTAGCAATTGCTGAAGTCAGAGAAAAAGAGCACACAGGGCAGGCTCCAGAGTGGACTTAATTCGGGCTGTGTCAAGGTTCTGCAATAAATAGAGTAAGCAGAGTCAGTCACAATATTGATGGGCTGACTGGAACATTTCCAATACCAATATCAGGGCCCCAATCTCAGCCCTCTGAGTGCTAGTAAACCCAGATCAAGTGATTGAATTACATGGTCTCCACCAGACTGTCACTTTTCTGTGTTTACCCGAACCATCAGTAAACAGTGTTAAAGCATTAGATATGGGGGAGTGAACTATTTTTGTAGGCAAGATTACAGGAGTACAAGGTAAGAAATGAAGGAGTTTAGCAGCAGTCTTCATGACTGCTGCTAAGTCTTCATGACTAAAACACCAAAAGCAATGGCAACAAAAGCTAAAATTGACAACTGGGATCTAAGTAAACTAAAGAGTTTCTGCACAGCAAAAGAAACTACCATCAGAGTAAACAGGCATCCTAAACAATGGGAGAAAACTTTTACAAGCTATCCATCTGACAAAGGGCTAATATCCAGAATCTACAAAGAACGTAAGCAAATTTACAAGAAGAAAACAATCCCATCAGAAAGTGGGCAAAGGATATGTACAGACACTTCTCAAAAGACATATATGCAGCCAACAAACTTATGAAAAAAAGCTCATCATCACTGGTCATTAGAGACATGCAAATCAAAACCACAATGAGATACCATCTCATTCCAGTTAGAATGGCGATCATTAAAATGTCAGGAAACAGCACATGCTGGAGAGGATATGGAGAAATAGGAACACTTTTACACTGTTGGTGGGGGTGTAAATTAATTCAACCTTTGTGGAAGACAGTGTGGTGATTCCTCAAGGATCTAGAAATTTCATTTGCCCAAGCAATCCCATTACTGGTTATATACCCAAAGGATTATAAATCATTCTATCAAGACACATGTACATGTATGTTTATTGCAGTACTGTTCACAATAGCAAAGACTTGGAACCAACACCAAATGTCCATCAATGACAGACTGAAGAAAATGTGGCACATATACACCATGGAATACTATGCAGCCATATAAAGGATAAGTTCATGTAATTTGCAGGACATGGATGAAGCTGGAAACCATCATTCCCAGCAAACTAACACAAGAACAGAAAACCAAACACCGCATGTTCTCACTCATAAGTGGGAGTTGAACAATGAGAAAACATGGACACAGTGGGCACATCACACACTGTGGGTTGTTGAGGGGTGGGGGTCTGGGGAAGGGATAGCATTAGGAGAAATACCTAATGTAGATGACAGGTTGATGGGTGCAGCAAACCACCATGGCACATGTATACCTATGTAACAAACCTGCACGTTTTGTACATGTATCCCAGAACTTAAAGAATAAAAAAAGTTCTCACAGACATTAGGCATTTTATTTATATTTAATATGTAATATTTTGAATGATACTTTAAATAAAAAATTTTATTAATTGATATTCAATTCACCAGATTGGTATCTTTTTTTTTTTTTTTTTTTTTTGAGATGGAGTCTTGCTCTTTTGCCCAGGCTGGAGTGCAGTGGTGCGATCTCGGCTCACTGCAAGCTCCGCCTCCCAGGTTCACACCATTCTCCTGCCTCAGCCTCCCGAGTAGCTGGGACTACAGGCACCCACCACCACGCCTGGCTAATGTTTTTTGTATTTTTTAGTAGACACGGGGTTTCACCATGTTAGCCAGGATGGTCTCCATCTCCTGACCTCGTGATCCACCCACTTCAGCCTGTCAAAGTGCTGGGATTACAGGCATGAGTCACCACAGCCGGCCTTCCCTTTTCTTTTATTGCCAGAAAGCAAATGTATTCATTAATGATTAATAAAATATTAACATAAACCTAATTTTTTTATGAACCTTCAACTTATTTTTCTAACATACTCGGGAAAATATGTTTTGGTGAAAATAACATAAACAAACAAACAATAAATCCTCCTGCCAATGAAATCCAAAATGAAACAAAAACCCTATTGTATTTTTACAACCAGTCATAGCAATACCATTATTTTGATGTGCCTACCATTAGCCTCAGGTAATGACTAACATATTTGCTGTCTCTATTAATGGGCATTTTGAAGATATTTCATATATGTGAGCCATATAATATGTGGTCTTTTATGCCTGGCTTCTTTTACATATGATAATTTTTGTGCTTCCTCCATGTTGTTACATATTACAGTACTTTGTATATTTCTTGAATACCACCTAGTGACTAATTTTTCTTAATTTTTAAAGACCCTAAAATAGATTACATGGTTTTTATAGTTCTTTAATATTTTTCAACTCCTAGCTTCCATTCCCTAATAAAAAATGTGCCCATCAACTTCAAAACATTTGGCATTGCAAGTCAAGATAAAATTGTTCTTAAGAATTCAACTCTCCCTCTCCCGTCTTCGGTCTCCCTCTGTTGCGGAAGCTGGACTGTACTGCGGTGATCTCGGCTCGCTGCAACCTCCCTGCCTCAGGCTCCTGTGATTCTCCTGCCTGGGCCTGCCGAGTGCCTGGGATTGCAGGCGTGCATCACCATGCCTGACTGGTTTTTGTGTTTTTGGTGGAGACGGGGTTTTGCCCTGTTGACCCGGCTGGTCTCCAGCTCCTGGCCTCGAGTGATCTGCCCGCCTCGGCATCCCGAGGTGCTGGGATTGCAGACCGAGTCTCGCTCACTCAGCGCTCAATGTTGCTCAGGCTGGAGTGCAGTGGCGTGATCTTGGCTGGCTACAACCTCCACCTCCCAGCTGCCTGCCTTGGCCTCCTAAAGTGCTAAGATTACAGCCTCTGCCCCGCCGCCACCCCGTCTAGGAAGTGAGGAGCCCCTCTGCCTGACTGCCCCGTCTGGGAAGTGAGGAGCGCCTCTGCCCGGCCACCATCCCGTCTGGGAGGAAGTGAGGAGGGCCTCTGCCCGGCCACCCCGTCTGGGAAGTGAGGAGCGCCTCTGCCCGGCCGCCACCCTGTCTGGAAAGTGAGGAGCGCCTCTGTCTGGCCACCCCATCTAGGAAGCGAGGAGCGCCTCTGCCCGGCCGCCCCGTCTGGGAAGCAAGGAGCGCCTCTGCCTGGCCGCCCCGTCTGGGAAGCAAGGAGCGCCTCTGCCCGGCCGTCACCCTGTCTGGGAGGAAGTGAGGAGCGCCTCTGCCCGGCCACCCATCGTCTGGGAGGTGAGGAGTGCCTCTGCCCGGCCGCCCAGTCTGGGAAGTGAGGAGCGCCTCTGCCCGGCCGCCCTGTCTGGGAAGTGAGGAGCGCCTCTGCCTGGCTGCCACCCCATCTGTGAGGAAGTGAGGAGCACCTCTGCCTGGCTGCCCCATCTGGGAGGTGAGGAGCGCCTCTGCCCGGCTGCCCCATCTGGGAGGTGAGGAGCGCCTCTGCCCGGCCACCCCGTCTGGGAGGTGTACCCAACAGCTCCGAAGAGACAGCGACCATCGGGAGCGGGCCATGAGGACGATGGCGGTTTTGTTGAAAAGAAGGGGGGGAAGTGTGGGGAAAGGAAGGAGAGATCAGATTGTTGCTGTGTCTGTGTAGAAAGAGGTGGGCATAGGAGACTCCATTTTGTTCTGACTAGGAGAAATTCTTCTGCCTCGGGATGCTGTTGATCTATGGCCTTTCCCCAGCCCCATGCTCTCTGAAACATGTGCTGTGTCAACTCAGGGTTAAATGGATTAAGGGCGGTGCGAGATGTGCTTTGTTAAACAGATGCTTGAAGGCAGCATGCTCTTTTAGAGTCATCACCACTCCCTAATCTCAAGTACCCAGGGGCACAAACACTGCAGAAGGCCGCAGGGACCTCTGCCTAGCAAAACCAGAGACCTTTGTTCATGTGTTTATCTCCTCACCTTCTCTCTACTATTATCCTATGACCCTGCCACATCTCCCTCTCCGAGAAACACCCAAGAATTATCAATAAAAAAAAAATGCACAAATTAGCCAGCCATGGTGGTGCATGCCTGTGGTCCCAGCTACTTGTGAGGCTGAGGTGGGAGGAACATCTGAACCCAGGAGGCGGAGGTTGCAATGAGCCATGGTCGCACCACTGCACTCCAGGCTGGGGGACAGAATAAGACCCTGTCTCAAAAACAAAAAAAATGGGCATGGTGGCTCATGCCTGTGGTCCCAGCACTTTTGGAGGCCAAGGCCGGGGTATCACTTTAAGCCAAGGGTTTGAGGCCAGCCTGGCCAACATGGAGAGGCCCCGTTTCTGCTAAAAATACAAAAACTAGGCAGATTTGGTGGCAGGCACCTGTAATTCCAGCTACTCAGAAGGTTGAGGCGGGAGGGTCGCTGGAGCCCGGGAGGTGGAGGCTACAGTGAGATCATGCCACTGCACTCCAGCCTAGGTGACAGAGTGAGACTGTCTCAAAAAAAAAAAAGAAATCTAATTTTATTTCATTTATTTTTGTGGAGATGGGGTCTTACTATGTTGCCCAGGCTGGTCTCCTCAAACTCCTGGACTGAAGCAATCCTCCCACTTTGGCCTCCCAAGGTGCTGGGAGTACAGACATGAGCCACCATGCCTGGCCCAAAATCTAATTTTAAATGTACTTTAAAAATTAGACATAGGGCTGGGCGACAGAGTGAAACCCTGCCTCAAAAAATAATAATAATAATGAGACATAGCATTAATTGTTTCATTTTACCTTTATGAAGACTGACCAGGAAGAACAGTTTAGGCTTACTGTGAATTCTTATTATTATCAAGGTCTGGACTTGGATTTATCTTGATTAATACAGAAATGTTTACTTGGTAACTAGTACAGAGACTAGATGAAGTTTTTTTTCCCCTCCTAATTTGTGTGTGTGTGTGTGGTAAAATACACATGGCATACCATCTTAATCTTTTTTTTTTTTTTTTGAGGCAGAGTTTCGCTCTTGTTGCCCAGGCTGGAGTACAATGGCACAATCTTGGCTCACCACAACCTCTGCCTCCTGGGTTCGGGCGATTCTCCTGCCTCGGCCTCCCCAGTAGCTGGGATTACAAGCATGCGCCACCACACCCGGCTAGTTTTGTATTTTTGGTGGAGACGGGGTTTCTCCATGTTGGTCAGGCTGGTCTTAAACTCCCAACCTCAGGTGACCCGCCCACCCCGGCCTCCCAAAGTGATGGGATTGCAGGTGTGGGCCACCGTGCCCGGCCCCATCTTAACCATTTTTAAGTGTAGACTTCAGTAGCATTTAATATATTCATAATATTGTTAAACCAACAGCACCATTCATCCTATAACTCTTCATCTTGTAAAACTGAAACTCTATACCCATTAAACACTAACTCCCCACTCCCCACTTTCCCCTGGCAGCCACCATTCTAGTTTCTGGCTCCAAGATTTTGACTACCATAAGTATCTCATTCTAAGTGGAATCATACAGTAATTGTCTAACGGTGACTGGCTTATTTCACTCAGCATAATGTTCTCAAGGTTCACCTATGTTGTAGCATAGGTCAGAACTTCCTTCCTTTTTGAGGTTGAATAATATTCCATTGTATGTATATATCACATTTTGCTTCTCTATGGACATTTGGGTTGCTTCCACATTTTAGCTATTGTGAATAATGCTGCTATGCACATGGGCATACAAATATCTCTTTGAAAGATACATACCCAGAAGTAAAATTGCTGGATCATATGGTAATTCTATCTAATTTTTTTTTGTCTGAGACAGAGTCTTGCTCTGTCGCCCAGGCTGGAGTGCAGTGGTGCGATCTCAGCTCACTGCAGCCTCCGCCTCCCTTGTTCAAGCAATTCTCCTGCCTCAGCCTCCCAAGTAGCTGGGATTACAGGTGCCCGAAACCACACCTGGCTAATTTTTGTATTTTTAGTAGAGACAAGGTTTCACCATGTTGGCCAGGCTGGTCTCGAACTCCTGACCTCAGGTGATCCACCCACCTTAGCTTCCCAAAGTGCTGGGATTACAGGCGTGAGCCACCGTACCCAGCTATATTTTCAATTTTTTGAGGAATCACCATACTCTACTCTTCCATGGCAGCTGCACCATTTTACACTCCCACCAACAGTGCACAAGGGTTCCAATTTGTCCACATCCTCATCAACGCTTATTATTTTCTGCTTTTATGATAGTAGCCATCGTAATGGGGTGTGTGCGGTGGTATCTCATTGTAGTTTTGATTTGCATTTCCCTAATGATTAGTGACAATGAGTATCTCTTCATTTGCTTATTGGCCATTTGTATATCTTCTTTGGAGAAATGTCTATCCAAGTCACTTGCCTACTCCCTAGTGAGCCAACTCAGAATTAAAAAAAAAAAAAAAAGCAACTCACATATCAATTTTTTTAAATCTTATGTTTCCCAATTGATTTCTAATGAGAAGAAATTTTATCAGTAAAAAAGATACTTCTGAGAAACAAACATTTTCAGAAAGATCACAGTAAATCATTTCAGGTTTAAAGTTTTTAGAAAGTATAATTATCTGAATGTAGTTACAAATAGAGGTGTTTTTTTGTCCAAGGAAAATTGCCACTTTCTATTTGTAAATTATGACAAATTTGCATTCTTTCTTTTAGAATAAACAATTAGAGATAGGATGTGTATTTGTCTACTGAGTTGAAGGTTGCAAGTTGAAAATTTAATAAAATTATTTCTCTGCATTGCTCACAGGGTAAATACCTTATTTTCACACATATTACCTATATTTGCAAAGAAGTGGCACTTTGTAAAACCTTAGTCATACGTTCTTTTTGCTTTAAAAGTCATAGCTGCCAGGCAGTGATGATAGTAGTGCTAATAATTTGTAAAAAAAAAAAAAAAAATCATCCTGATGTGTAAAAACTATAAGAAGAATACTTTCTTATAAGAAGAACATTGATTTTTCTCATTATCTATTGCCTTATCTTTCCATTTGTCTATTTAAGTGTCATTATGAAAAATAATGATATCTTAATCCTTCACATATTCAGGAAGGTATAATTATCAGGAAGAAGTTAACACCCAATGGTCCTGCTCTGTAAAGTTTTTATGCTGTTTGCAGACTTCCTGTTCTTCAACCTTTTTTCACAAAAAGAAGAAAGGGGACTTATTTTTAGTAAATACTCTCCATATCTCAGCATTGTTTTGATAATGCCATCAGTGAGGAAAATTTCCAAGTCAGCCTGGGCTGCTATTACAAAATACCATGGACTGGGTGACTTATAAAAACAACACTTACACCTCTCAGAGTTTTGGAAGCTGGAGGTCCAAGGTCCACTTGGTGGCAGATTTGGTGTCTGGTGAGTGCCCACGCCCATGTTCATATATGCCCAGCCTCTCCCTGCATCATCACAGGGAAGGGTCAAGGGATCTTTTGGGGGTCTCTTCTGTAAGAACATTTATCAGAGCCCTATACTATGATCTAATTACATCCCAAAGGACCCACTTCCTAATACCATCACATTGGGCATAAGGTTTCAACATAGAAATGGAGAGAGAGAGAAACATTTAGTCTACAGCAACATATACATTTTTTTAAATCTCAGTTCAGAACATTTAAATTAAAAGCTCAAGAACATATGTAAGAAGGGAAAAAAAGTATTTGAATACGTTTCTGCCTAACTCCACAGGCCATGGTTAGATAGTGGTTCATAGTGAATATTTAATATTTTGGCATTTTTAAGTTAAAATTATTTTTTATATCAAGAAAAAAATAAAATTTCGTATTATATCATAATATATTATTGCTATATCAGATGTTATAATTCAGAAAATAATTTTGGAATAGATTTAAGCTATAGTTAATTACTTATATTATCTGGTATTTAAGTCAGACAAGTTCACAACAATCATTAGCCTAGACAACATAAGACATTATTGTTACTTTTTTAAAATCTAATTTTTATTAAATATCTACTTTATATTAGGTTCTCGTAAATATACATAGAAATGAATTTCTACTGTTGACATGTTTTAAAGAAAATAAGAAATACCTTTTTTTCTGATGTATGGGCTGCTTTTGATTCAAGTAAGAGGAAAATGAGTGAGGATTTCTTAAAAGCCATAGATATTTTAAAGTTATATGGTATTTTTCTTTCCACAACTTGTATCTCTCTCTTTAATGGGAGAGAAATTACAGTGTATTTTAGTGGTTTAAGGCATATCTCAAAAGCTAGACACACCTGGGAAAAAAAAAATTTTTGCCAACCATTATTATTTGTGACCTCTGGCAAGCTGCTTAATAAAATCCTCAATTTCTCTCTCTGTAAAAATGGAGATAATAATCCTTATCTGATAGAGTTTTAAAGAGAATTAATTATCATGTAATGATTTCAGATCTCTGTGGGTTTACTGTACAAGCAGACTTCTTATTTTTGTTTTCATTTCTCCACTAGCTTTGACATTTTTTTCCACCATGGAAGCAAAAATGCTCATTCTGGTTTTGGTTTCATTTTGTTTTACTTTAGTTTTTTTTTGTAAACAACAGAGCATTTTTCTAGGCACATTTTCCTTAATTTTCAAATAAGTTATTTTATCCTTCAAACACATATAAGTTAAGTGACAATCAGTCATTAAACTAACTTTAATCTTCTCATTAAACTGAAGAATGGATTTAACCTTGTTATAGAATAGTTGCTAATATCTCCATTATTGCAGAAAGGCAAAAGCCTAGATTGGTGGACAAATGTCTTAGCTATCCCTCTTGTCAGAATGACTCAAGTATAACTCATTATCATCATCATCCTCATCCATTTAATGTATAATGAATAATGAATTACTACTGAGTAGCCATCTTACAACATCACTCATTTGACCTGCCAAAAATTCTGGAGTTAAGCAAGGCGTCTATTACTTTTCTTATTTCACAGATAAATAAATTCATGCAGAGAGCACTTAAAGTCACTTATAGGTATAGATGATGGAAAGTATGCTCTAATTTAGTACTTGGTTTCAATCAAAAACAACCTTTAGGAACAAGAAATAGTAACAGTGTATAGATTTAGAAATGAAATGTGGACACATATCAAATAATCGTTTTCAAACACTGGATATCACGCCGTAACGAACAGTGGTTACCAAGCCAAGAAAACTAAGGTGAGCCCTGTGATTTTTCTCAATTTACTTATTTGAGTTTCCAGACTGCAATTCAGGTAGGGGAAAGTAAAGCTGAGTCTGGCAGAGTTTCTGAGTTGAGCATATGTTGCTGAGTTTCAAGGGAGACCAAAATGAACAGAATTTGCAGGAAGAATACCTGAGAGGAGAGGCACAGGGAAATAACTCCAGATCTTGTGAGAAGGTCCACCCTGAGTGGGCAGCAGAGTAGCGATCAGCACATGAACTTTAGGAAACCACACCAACTAAGGGGAAAGCACTACCCAAAAACATTAAAAATAACATTGCCAATCAGAATACTCACTACTGTTAGATGTTCACATTTCCCTACTTGATCTAAAGAATAAACAGTCAAAATCCCAACCACCAAATTTAAAAAAAAAAATCTTAAAAAACACCTGTAGAAAATAAAAACAAATTTGAAGGACAAAAATTACCTAATATAAAAGATTATTATAAACTAAAATAGAGAGAAACTGATGAATAGAATAGGGAGTAGAGAAAAATAGACCTGAGTTTTGACAAAGGTATAAAAGCAAATTAGAAGAGAAAGGATAGTGTTTTCAGTAAAGGATGCAGGAGTAATTGGCTATCCGTATGCAAAATGGTAAATTTTGATGAGAATGTCGCACCACAGAAATAATTCAAAATTGACCAAAAGCCTTAATGTAAAACCTTAAACTATGCAACTTTTAGAATAACATATAGAGAAAATCTTTGTGAACTTACATTAGGCAAATATTTGATATATTATACCCCAAATAATTTATTTTCAGTCAGTTGGCCTTCACGAAAATTAAATTGTTTAATAATAATAAGACATTATTATAAATATTAAATCTCAAACCACAGATTGCAAAAATATTTTCAAATTACATGTCTGATAAAGTTTGTATCTAGAGTATATGAAGAACTCTCAAAGCACAATAAGGAAACACCCAATTTAATAAAAGGCCAAAAATATGAACAAATCTGTCATCAAAGAACACGTATGGATGGCAAAAACATGTTGATACTTTTCAGTTTTGGGAACACATGAAAATGGAGAGATGGGTTGCTTTGCATTGGAGAGTATAACTGAAAAGAGCCCTTAGCTTTTTCCTTAAGATCATGAACAAGATAAGGATGTCCACTCTCACCACTTCTCCTCAACACAATACCAGAAGTCCTAGCTAGAGAAATTAGGAAAGAAAAAGGAAAATATATCTACATAGGAAGAGAAGATATGAAATTACATTTACTGATTATATGACTTCATATATAAAATTCCTAAAAACTCCACCAAAAAAGGTTAGAATTAATAAAACCAATTGAGTTTAGCCACAGGTTACAAAATCAACATATAAAATCGATAGTGTTTCTGTACATGATGAACTACCCACAAAAGGAAATTAAGAAAACCATCCCATTTACAAAAGCATCAAAAAGAAAATAGGAATGTATCTTACCAAAGATATAAAAGACCTGTACAGTGAACACAGTAAAACATTAGTTTAAAAAAAGAAGAAGGCATAAATAAATGGAAAGATATCCTATCTACATGGATTGGAAGAATTAATATTGTTACAATGTCTCTGTTACCCAAATCAATCTACAGATTCAATAACATTTATATGAAAATTACAACGTCCTATTTCACAGAAATAGAAAAAAAAAATCCTAAAATTCATCTAGAACCAGAAAAGACCCCAAATAATCAAAGCAACCTTGAGCTAAAATAACAAAGCTGAAGACATCACACTCCCTAATCTCAAAATATTTTCTAAAGCTATTATAAAGAAAACAGCATGATACTGTCATAAAAACATAAAAGAAAATTAGCACAATATAGCACAAAAATAAAAGAAAATGTCAATCCCTGGTAGTTCATTGGTGAATTCTATTAAACATTCAAGGAAGAAATAACTTTTTCATATACACTCTTTCACAAAATGTTCTATTTTGTTGGAATATTCCCCAACTTGTTTTATGAGGCTACCAGTACCCTGATATCAAAAACACAGACATTAGAAAGATGGGGGAAATAATGTTACCTATCCGTGTCCATTGGGTTTATAGAAGTAAAAATCTGTCATAAATATAAATAAATAGAATACAATATATAAAGTAGATAATACAAACAATAGGATTTTTTTTCTAGCAATCTGAGCTTGCTTGACAGTAAACCATCAATCAAGCTGACTTCCACATTCAGCCAATATAAAATAACACAGACTCTGTTTATCCAGCAGCCATAGTAAACCAGGAAATTGTACAGACTATTGCAGATATTGACAAATGAAGGGACTCTAATCTTAGAGGGAAGGAAACCAGACAAGGTGAATCACATTTATACCGATTTACTGTTTGGGAGGCAGTTTCCAGATTACAGTGAACACAGGAAAACACACAGTCAAGTGGTTTTCATGAGTTGAGGAGGCATTTACTGAAGTTTGGGAAGAGGGGAAAGAGCTAGGATTTGCAGAGAAAACTCCAGATATGCACAGATGGTTCTCTTGAGTCTTTGGCTGAGTACTGATGTGCACATGTAAGGAGAAAATATCTTAAATGTGGAAAGAACCATAAAAAAGGATTAGGTTGAACAAGCTCTAGAACTCACATGGGACTCCAACCATAGTGGAGGACTTCATAACATACTGGGTAGAGTCTTTAGAATACATGAGAAGAGTTCCTCAGAGGGATATTTATTGCCTTTCCAGAGACATAAATTCACCCTAGACTGAAGGCTTCCCTGTCCCTACCCTATGAAAGCTTAAAAACAAGTCTTGA
This sequence comes from Pongo pygmaeus, assembly GCF_028885625.2. NCBI lineage: Eukaryota > Metazoa > Chordata > Mammalia > Primates > Hominidae > Pongo > Pongo pygmaeus. The sequence goes on from NC_072380.2 coordinate 5,888,642, forward strand.
AAGGATTCTATGTAAATTAAATGCATGCCAAAACAAACTCCAACAGTATATTAGTAAAACATAAATATAACAACGTAAAATTCTCCAGACCTAGCATTCAATCAAAATTTACAAGACATTCAAAGATGCAGAATCATATAACTCATAGAAAGTAGTGAAGTCAATCTATACAGAGAGACCCATAAATGGCAGGGATGATAGATCAGCAGTGGACAAAAACAAGCAATTAGAAATAGGCACCATGTGTTCAAGAAACTTGAGAAAAATACGAATATGATGAGGAAGCAAATAAAAAAACTAAAAGAACGGAATAGAACTTTTAGATAAGAAAAAATACAGTAGCAGAAGTGAAAAAAACCTACTGAGTGGCATGGACAGCAGATCAGATCCTCCAGAAGAAATAACCAGTAAACTAGAAGACACAGCAATAGAAACTATGCAAAGTAAAGCTCAGGAAAAAAAGATAAACAGGTCACCAGTCACTTGTGGGTCAATAGCATAGAGTCCAATATACATATAATTGAAAGAGAAGAGACAAGGAGAATTTTGAAAAATAATTACCATTTTTCCCAATTTGACTAAAACTATCAATCCAAAATTCCAGAAGCTCACCAACTCCCAAGCGGAATAAGCATAAGAAAAAAAAAATCCAAGGCAATCATAATTATATTGCAGAAAACCAGTGATAAAGAAAAAAACTCTACAAACATCCATCAAAGATTGGTGGATGGTCGGTGTATTACATATTAAGTAGAAAAAGCAAAATTAAATGTGAGCAATCACTCATCAGAAACCACAAGCCTTGCAGTCAAGGGTAAAACTGTAAAAGAAAAGTGACTGCTAAGTTAGAGTTCTTTGCAAATTAACTATCTTTCAAAATGAAAGCAAAATAATGTTTTCAGACCCCCAAAAAGCTGCAATAATTAATCACCAACATATCTGCACTGATATAGGGGTAAAATAAAGTTCTTTAGACAAGAAGAAAATCATATATACACACAGGCACACATATATCAAGGGGTGTTTAATATATAAATATATTTATATCTGTATATATACATAGAACATTCTTTTCATTTTCTATGTCTTTAGAGGATAAATAAGATTTCTAGCTATTACAGCATGAAGAGATTGGTGAGTATCCTCCAACCATACACACACACACACTTTATAGCATTTTCAGATACACCACATTCCAGGTTCTAGAAATTGATAAAAGGCAAATTGAGAAGTTTTTATTCAGAAGCTGGTAGAGCTTTGGTTAAGAAAAGTGGAAGTCTGGGTGCTTCTTGCCTGGGGCTTCTCTCATTTCCCCAAATTTAGTTGAAGAGAACAGTATTTTATCAGGCAGAGCTGATGACAAAGACCAGAGGAAACAAACTTTACTTGAGGTGGTCAGTGAAGACCCACAGCAGCATCAGTAAAATTATCAAATTCTGTGAGCAATGCATGGGGAAAACTTGCAGCTCTGCTAGCCTAATTTCTATTTTAGTTGTAACAGTGAAGGACAGCCAGAAATTTAACAGGAAGAGCTTGGACATCAGAGAGCCATCGAAGCTCTCCACAAACCCCTAGCTGTTTGGGAAACAATTTGCATATTGCAGGAGAGAACTGAGAATTTCCAGTGGAAAGTAAAAGCTGAGAAAACTTTGAAAACATGTAATGTGCTCCCCCACCCACTTCTCTCTCACACATACACATCCATCTGCAGGGACTGGAAATGTATGGCCTTGTGATGTTCAAGCACAAGCTCTGCCAGAATCATTAGCTCACCACTAAGTTACACTGTCACAGGGTCAAGCCCTAGATAGACAGACTAAAAAATAAAAAAAGAATTCAAAAACAGCACAGACTTCAGCAACTGTAAACAACATGGAAGACAGAGTCCTAAGTCCAAGTACATTTAAAAAAAGTAAAGGGAAAATTCTGAACTCAGAGCTGCTGCAATATAATAACTAAAATAAACAGTTCTCAGAGAATTACAAAGTGTGCACAGAAACAGAAAACATAACCAAGGATGCCAAATTAAGGAAAAAAAAAGTCAATAGAAATTAACTCAGAATGGACCCGGATGTTGGATTGAGCAGATAATGGTTTAAAGCAACTATACAAATATGTTCAAATAATGAGTGAAAAGTATGTTTAAATAATTACAAGAAAATATGCAATAATGATTCAGCAAAAAGAGAAAAAAATAAGAACCTATCAAATCTATGGAAATACTAGCATTGGATAGTTTTTAATAAGTGAAAATTTTACGTGAACTCAATAGATTTGAGATGAGAGAAGAAAAGATAAATGGACTTGGAGGTAGGTCACGATAAATCATTCAACTAAAAAATGAAAAAAGAAAATTAATATAGCCTCACAGCCACATGGTTAAACACCAAGCACATCAAGGAATGTCAAGCATACATGTGATAAAGACAGGTGGGAAAAGGGTAGAAAAAATATTTGAAGAAATAATGGCTGAAAACTTCCCAAATTACATGGTAGACATTAATGTACATGTCCAAAAAACTCAACACACTCCAAGTAGCATAAACAGATATTCACACACATGCACTTCACAGTCAAACTGTCAAAAGCCAATGACATGATGAAACATTGAAAGCATCAAGACAAAAACTACTTACTGTATAAAAGGGAAAAAACAGTATGACTAATGGCTTACTTGTCATTAGGAATAACGTAGGCAGAAATGCTATGGAAAGACATAATCAAAGCACTGAGAGAAAAAAAACTGTGCACCAAAAAGTTCATATCTAGCAAGACCATCCTTCCAAGTCAAAGTGAAACCTGCCTGCTGGCCAAGAGGAAGTAATAACAGAATGGATTTACAATCTAGTCTAAATAATTAATTTCAAAGGGATCTAATGTATGAAGTAATATTTTCAAGACATTGGGCATCAGGGAACAGAGGACAAGGATTCTGCAGATTGCAAATGATGCAGATATGCCCGATGATTGCCCCAGCTTAATGCCTGGTGTTAGATTCCAGGCTGTGGCACAGAGAAGGGAACCCCAGGCAGAACTTGGTGGTCTCTCTCGGGGTTCAGGGAGGGTAAGGAATCTGGAGTGTTGAGGGGAGACCACCAGAGAGGAGCAAGGCACAGGGAGAGATACCCAGAGATCTGAAGAGAGTAGTCTTGAGGCTTAAGATGAGTTCTTATTAGCCCAGGCATCTAAAGAAACTCTAGGAAGCCAAGAAAATAATCTCCCAAAAGGATCAAAGGAAACACTCCCCTTAGCTCACGTAGAGTCAGGAATAATTCCTGCTTCCACAGTCACAGCAGAAAACATCATAATTCACAGGACATCAGGAACAGTAATCAGAATGGTTTTGCCTTAGTAATCAGGCAAAATTAGGCATAAAGCAAATGCTGCTCTGCTGATTCCCAGTAAAGCTTAAAGCAATACCCAAAAGTATAAAGAGCTTTCCAAGTAATTTAACTGTATCCCAAGAATAAAGCTAAGAGCATTTATAGGAATACTTAAATATCCAGCACCTCAAAAGGTAAAATGCACAACTGTCATACAAGTTAAAAACTACTAGGCACACATAGAAGCCAAAAAACATAACCGATAATGAAGCCAATAAATTAAAATCAGCTGAGACATGACACATCGATACATTTTTACAACTATTCTATGTGTTCAAGAAGCTAGAGGGATGACTGAACAGGATAAATAGAGACATGAGATAGTAAACAATCAATGAATCAAACTTCTAGAGATGAAAACTGTAACACTGAGTAGAAAAGCACAGAGAATGGAATTACAGTTTAGATTGCAGAATGAAAGATTAAGGAACTTGTAAACATTGTAATAAAAGCTGTATAGTGGAACAGAAAAGAGATTAAAGAATAAAAGCATTTGTGAGAAATGAGATAACTTAAAGAGCTTAATATATGTTTAATTGGCGTTTCTGAAGGAAAATAGAAGGGATGGCAGAAATCATATCTGAAGAATTATTAGCTAAAAATTTTTCAAATTAGATGAAAACTACAAACTTTCAGATCCAAGGAGGCCAAGGAACTCCAAGCACAAAAAGTATGAATAAAATCCAATTAAAATCAAATTGCTTTAAAACAGTGATGAAAAGAATCTCTTAAAATCCACCAAGGAAATAAGGCATAGGAGAAAAAACAAAGATGACTTCATATTTCTCCTTAGAAACCATGTAAACAACAAAGGAATATCTTTAATGTGTTGGAAGTAAAAAAAAAATCATAGAATTATATATTCAGAATAAAAATTAAAATGAGTGTAATAAAAAGTATAAAGTAAAAATTAATAATCTATAAAATTATAAGGCACAATAAAAGCTGGTTCTTTCGTAGAAGCAGTGCAATCAGTAAACCTCCACATAAAACTTATCAGAAAAGAGAAAACAAGAAATTTTAATTTTAGGAGAGAGAACATTACTATATATTTTGCATATAAAGAACAGTAATAAAATATTACAAAAAAGTATGACAATAAAATTGAAAACATAGATGGAACGGACTAAATTCTTGAAAGACACAAACTTTATTTATTTATTTATTTATTATTATTATACTTTAGGTTTTATGGTACATGTGTGCAATGTGCAGGTTACTTACATATGTATACATGTGCCGTGCTGGTGCGCTGCACCCACTAACTCGTCATCTAGCATTAGGTATATCTCCCAATGCTATCCCTCCCCCCCTCCCCCCACCCCACAACAGTCCCCAAAGTGTGATGTTCCCCTTCCTGTGTCCATGTGTTCTCATTGTTCAATTCCCACCTATGAGTGAGAATATGCGGTGTTTGGTTTTTTGTCCTTGCGACAGTTTACTGAGAATGATGATTTCCAATTTCATCCATGTCCCTACAAAGGACGTGAACTCATCATTTTTTATGGCTGCATAGTATTCCATGGTATATATGTGCCACATTTTCTTAATCCAGTCTATCATTGTTGGACATTTGGGTTGGTTCCAAGTCTTTGCTATTGTGAATAGTGCCGCAATAAACATACATGTGCATGTGTCTTTATAGCAGCATGATTTATAGTCCTTTGGGTATATACCCAGTAATGGGATGGCTGGGTCAAATGGAATTTCTAGTTCTAGATCCCTGAGGAAACGCCACACTGACTTCCACAAGGGTTGAACTAGTTCACAGTCCCACCAACAGTGTAAAAGTGTTCCTATTTCTCCACATCCTCTCCAGCACCTGTTGTTTCCTGACTTTTTAATGATCACCATTCTAACTGGTGTGAGATGGTATCTCATTGTGGTTTTGATTTGCATTTCTCTGATGGCCAGTGATGGTGAGCATTTTTTCATGTGTTTTTTGGCTGCATAAATGGAAAGACACAAACTTTCAAAACTCACACGAGAAGAAAAATATATAAATTGTTCTATCTCTAATAAAGTGAATTGTTAAAAACCTGTTCAGAAAGAAGACTCCATGTCTGTAAATTTCACCAAGCATTCAAAAAAGAAATATTAATTCTAACAAAAAAAATTACCAGAGCTAATAAATAAATGGGTTCCTCAAAGTTGCAGGATAAAAGATCAGCATATAAAATCAATTTAGTGTGCTAAATTGATATAAATCAATTTTTATGTGCTAACAACAAGGAATTAGAAATTAAAATGTAAAAATCAATACAATTTACAATAACATCAAATATTAAATGTTGAGGATAAATCTGACAAAAGATTTATTTGCTAAAGTCTATAAGACACTGCTGACAGAAATTAAAGAATATCTAATTAAATGGAGATACACATCATATTCATGGCTCAAAAACCTCAGTGTTGCTAAGATGTTGTCTTAGTCAGTTCTGGTTACCATAACAAAATACCACAGACCTGGTGTCTTAAACAGAAGAGATTTCTTACCTCACAGCTTTGGAGGCTTGAAGTCTGACATCAGGGTGCCAGCACTGGTTCCTGGTGAGGGCATTTTTCCCTGCCTTACAGACACAGCCTCCTTCATGCTGGCGCCGCACATGTAAAGAGAGAAACCGTAAGCTATTTGGTATCTTTTGTCCTAAGAAAACTAATTCCATCATATGGGCCTCACCCTCATGACCTTCTCTGTACCTAATTAACTCCCAAAAGCCCTATCTCCAAATATCATCACACTGGGAATTAGGGCTTCAACACATAAATGTTGGAGGAACACTGAATATGTCTATTCAGTCCATAATCGACATGAATTTTTATCAGATATGTAAGTTCAATACGATTGAAATCAAAATCTCAATGGGTTTTGTGTAAAAATTGACTATTGTATAATGAAATTCACAGTGAAATGCAAACAATATAGAAGAGCCAATAAATTATTTAGAAGAAGTAGGACAAAGTTGGAAAATGTACATTTCTGACTTCAAGTATTATAAAGCTACAGTAATAAGACTGGACAGTATTCAACTGGTCAATTGAATAGACAAATGAAACAGAATAGAGGGTCCAAATTAGACTGACATATAGTCAGCTGCTTTTCAACAAAGGTGCAAAGGCAATAGTCCTTTCAACAAATGATCCTGGAATTATTGAGTATTCGTATGCCAAAAAAGAGCTTAGATTTGTATAACATGCAAATAAAAAAATTAACTCTAAGACAAGGCATAGTGGCTGATGCCTGTAATCTCAGCACTTTGAGAGGCCAAGGTGGGAGGATCAATTGAGGTCAGGAGTTCGAGATCAGACTGGCCAACATGGTGAAACTCCGTCTGTAATAAAAATAAAAATTAGCCAGGCGCAGTGGCAGGTGCCCAGCTACTTGGGAGGCTGAGGCAGTAGAATCACTTGAACCCAGGAGGCGGAGGTTGCCGTGAGCTGAAATCACACCACTGCACTCTAAACTGGGTGACAGTGAGACTGTCTCAAAAAAACAAACAAAAAACCAAAAAAAACACCAAAAAAGCCCTGAAAATGAATCATAAACCCAAGTGAAACCTAAAAGGATAACATTCCTTAGAAGAAAGCATGGAAGAATATACCTGTGGCTTAGGGGTAAGAATAAATTTCTTACATGGTTTATGGAAAGCATAAATCATAAAATATGGGCAACTTGAACTTTACCAAATTTTTAAAATTTTTCTTCTTAAATGATTCCATTTTGAATATGAAAAAGCAAGCTACAGAATGGGAAAAAATATTCTTACAACTCAATAAAACATTGCAGACAACACAGTCAAAACGAGGCAATATTTGAACCAGTACGTAAGACATTAACCATATGAATGGTCAATGAGAATGAGCACATAAAAATGCTCTCCACTGTGATTTGTTGGTGTATACAAATCTCAGAATTCAAAAATGAATAGTTTTTTTGTTATCTCAAGGAAGTTGATTTGGAGAGAAATTACATATCAAAACTTGGCCTAGATTTTTATAGAACAAAATTGAAGATGTCTATCCACAGAGAGAAAGAACCTACAGAAACAAAGACTGCAGATTCAGACTCCCTAGCACCCCTACAGAGGTTCATTAGAATTAAAAGATATGAAATATAAGATAATGTTTATATGTATTAAAAATAACCTCAAAAGTAAATTAACATGATAACCAAAATAGTAAAGATCTTAGAAGACACAAGTATAAATCCAGTGAGAAGCACAATGGAGAGGTGGAACAGTAGACACGGTGCCAGGAGAATTAGTAGCTAAATCAGAAGCAACACAGAATGCAGCCCACAGAGAAAATGAGATATTAAGAATTTAGACGAGAAGTAAAGAGAATGAAAGGGCATAGGAAAGAGGGCAAACTAAGCTGGATGGGTTATGAAAGTGCCAATGGCATAGGAAGAAGCAAAATTCAAGGAAATAATGAACCGAGAAGACAAAAGGAAATACAAAGGAAAATACGATCTCAAATTGTGCTAAGTTACAGAACACCAGACACAAAGCGAAAACATTAAAAGGATTACCTACAAAGGAAGAGCAAAATTACCTATGAGGGAAGGACAATTACCTACAAGGGAAAGGAACCAAAGGGTAGGCTTTTCAAGACGAACCCTACAAACCAGAAAAAAGTAAAATGATACAGTGAAAGTATGGAAAGAATTTACTAAGAAGAATCCTAATAATCTTCACATAGCAGATAAGGGCATCTTCAGGCCAAAAGAAAATTGAGAAAACTTCACTAAAGGAAATTCTAAAGAATGTACATGAGAAAGAAGCAAAGTGCTCCCATAGGAAGATCTAGACTAGAAAAAGAAAAGTCAAGGAAAGAAAATGTGAGGCTAGTGGGATGTTAGGACTTTCTTTATCTTAATATTTCCCAATTGCTCCCTGTATCGTCTTTCTGTTAGTAATTTTTTAAGAGCAGAGTTATCCAGAGCCATTTATTATAGGAGCAAATATGACTGAGCCCACAGTAAGCCCAGGAAGCATGGCTGTATCACAGCCCTGTTGCAGGATGGATGGTATAATCATCATCTAATTGTAAAATGTTGAAAGCACAGGGGCCTAAGAGAACACCCTGCACAGCCTTCTCACTTTTTAATGAGGAAAGGAAAGGTCATATTATAATATGTGTTTTTTTTTAAAGGTAGAAACATTTGTAATATATTTTAGGAAAATTTCCATCCAAAATGGTTGAGCACCTTTAAAAGGTTTAATACTTTAAGGGTAAACTGTAACAATATGAAAAGTTAACTTGAGGGAAACAGTCCACTGTCTGCTATTTCCATATATGTACAGAAATTAATTGCTAATTGTTTAATAGAAAAGTTTGAATTATTGAAAAAACATTACTTCAAATACATAACATGGGGAAAGAAAGTCTTCCATTCTGAAGATGAGCTTACAAAAAGCAAGAAATGGCTTCTTATTAAGTTTTGTCTTTTCACCCTGTCTCTACTGGGTCCCCTACCCAATAGGTTGTATATAGTAAAAGTTTAATAAACAAACGGAAAGATAATTCACTAAAACTATTTAAGTTTGTAGACAGGCTCAATAGAATGCAGAAAAATTCAATTCTTTATGATTAAATTTTCTTATTGCTGATGAGTTTAGAAAGAGGAGGGGACCAATAATGAAGATCCAACAGGTATCCAGGGGAATAAGAATCCTCTAATCCTCATCAGCCTGAGTAAAGGTTGGAGCTATAAGGATCAGTGCAATAAAAGAGGAAAAGAGGAGAGAGAGAGAGACAAGGAGCGGGGGAAGAGAGAGACAGTGAAAGACTCCATGTTCCAAAAGAATAAAGACAATGAGTTTTATGTCATATGCTCTCAAAAAGTATAAATATTTAGAGTATTTTCGTCTGTGATCTATTGTGTCACTGGAGTTTGCCAAACAAGATGAAAAAAGGGAAAAGAAATAGGATGGAGAGAGAAGAGGAAAAAAATCTTATAAAGTATTTCTTGTTCAAAGTTCCCAATTAGAAAATAGTCACTCTCATACAGTGAATATGTTTGTTATGCACGACAGTGCTGTACGTAATAACAAAAGATCAGTTGCAACCCCTCAATAGAGGGCTAGCTACATAAACTATAGAGATACTGTACAGTTAAAAAGACAATCAAGAAAGACTTTGTGTCCCAGTAAGGAAACTGAACAAAGCAAGGGGTATAATAGTACATATATCATCCTGTCATGTATGTATGAAATGGAGAAAAGAGACCATGCCTTGTTTTATCGTTTTGATTTTTAAACATGTGAGTGCACCACATATTTAAAACAACAGGTCTCTCTCTGTCACACACAAACATTCCTAATTTAAAAGTATACTTCCCTGATTATTGCATTTGCTTTGTGTATGTTCCATTCTTCACATTTCAATATGAATTAACCCACAGATACAAGAAAACATGATAGTTTTAAGGCCATAGATCTAGCAAGTATCAAACAGAGAACAGTAGGAAAGAATAACACGGTGAACATTTCCTGCTTGCTTTTGTGTGGTGCAGTGGTGTATATGAGTCTATACATACATAAAAAAGAATTAACATTGTCTCCAGCTCTCCTCCTCTCCGGCCCAGCACAGAGAGACTGTCTTCGCTACCTGGTGTGAAAAATATATAGAGGAGATACCAAAGACAGTGACAGACCAGGTTGATTTACTTTGAAAAGAGCACAGAGTTGTTGGAGGAAGGTGTGTAATTCATGCCGAAGTTGAAGAGACCAATGAGAAAGAAAGGAACAAACACAGCTTGTTGATTGCATGCAGAGAAGTATTTGAAGGATTGCTGCCATGAATGCTGTTTTTCTTTTCTTTCTTTTTCGGTTGACAAATCGGTGGTTTAGTATTTTACTATTTTTTTCTTCTTTTTTAACTATTTTATTGCATAGAAACAAACTCTAAGAAGTAGATGTATAGATACACATACATACACATTCACAAAGCACTTTCACATAATATTTTCTAATTTTATCATTGTAACAAACTTTTAAAAAGCACCCATTTTTAAGATAAGAAAACAGGATCAAAGTAGTTAAGTGACTTTTTCACTATACCACAGATAATATTGGGAAAAGACAGAATTAACTCATTTAATAAATATATATATATATATATGTAATATACTTATTACTTATATATTTATATTTACGAATATATAAACAAATACACATTACTAATATACTTATTCTATTTATTGTATTAATGTATATATTAGTAATATATGTATTTATTACTAATAAATATGGTAACGATATTTATTAAATATTAAACATATTTGGTATATTAGTAAAATGGTATACCAAATTGGCCATGGTAAGTGACTTCTCTCTCTCTCTCCTCATGGGGGAGAGAGCTCACTCTGGGCCAAGTACTTTAGTTCGCTCTGAGAGACAAAGATAAACAGTAATAGTCCCTGCCTTCAAGGAGCTCACATTCTAGCAGAGAAAGACAAGAGTCCAGCCCATATGTGCTGTGGAAGAAGCATGGGTGGCACAGGAAGGAGCAGGGGCACACTGCTCGGTGCTGCTTGATGGCTCGGGCATGACTTTATGGATAAGGTCACCTGGAACTGGCCTGGAAATCATGCAGGCCCTCCGAGGTAGATGAGACAGATCTGAAGAGTGTCTCTGCCAGAGGAGCTTTCCAAGTATAAAACACCCGGATGCTTTAAATGGATTGTATGTACCTGGTTAAAAATGAGGAGCAATAAGAGAGGATGCTGTTAGGGCAGTGAGGAGGCAGTGCAGAGACTCAAAAACACGTTTCTCTTTCTCCAAATCCCATCTCTGACTGCGATGACAGCAGCATTCGAACTTTAGTGTGCCTAATATCACCTGGGGTGCTCTTCTCAGGGACCACACTTAGCACAGTGTCTGGGCTGAGGGTGGAGGCTCTGTGGCCTATGAGAGCAAAAGGGAACAGAGAACAGAGGCAAGTCTGCCGGCCCTGGCTTGGCCACCATCCAGCCCCTTTACATCTGTAGACCTCCATTCCTTTTCAACATTTCCAACGTGAGGGTGTTGCACCCAGCAAATTGCTTCCAAATCTTGATTTTTCTATTTGTGTTTTTGTTTTTGTTTTTCCAGTGGAATTGTTAGTGTTGTTCAGAAACTTCATGCAACGGGAATATATGAATAGCTAATGGTTGAATTATTCTGAAGGGAGTAGGAGAGGAAATTCTAGAACTTCTCACAGCCTCCACTCCCTCCTGAGGCACCAGCTGAAGCCCTCAGGAAGGTCCCCGAGCTCTTTTGTGTGGATCTAATGCCCACCCACACCTAATAGAACCAACGCGGTGCCACAGAGGAGGCGTGGAGCATTGCGGCTGTCTCGGCAGCGGGAATGGGAATGGGTTTAAGAATACGGCAACAGTATATAAGCTCATTGAAATGAGGGTGGTTAGACATTTCTCCATAAACCGTGATGGGATACTATTCAGGCAAAGTGGATGGTGTCCAAAAGTGTAAATGCAAAAATTTTCCCCACAGGACAACACAGCTAGCCCTATAACTGAAATGAAGTAATTCTGCCAGACAAGAGTTCTCCATGAGGTCAGGCACTGTGAGTATTTTGCTCAGCACTGCAACCCCATTACTTAGTACAGCGTTCGGCATTTTGTAGTTGCTTAGTGACTGTCTTTTAAGTAACAAGATGTGATGAAAAGAAAATTAAAAGCAAATATATTCAACTAAAATACACAAAAGAGAAAAAGTAGAAAGTCTAAGTCCCTTATATCACACAGCCACCCTTCCCAAGTGGGAAGAAATGAGTCCAGGAACATAATAAACAGTAAGCAAATAAAGCCAGTATACTTCCTACCCAAGAGTCTGTCAGGCTGTTCAAGAGCCTGGGGTGAAGGTAGATTAGACTGTGCCTCACAAAAGTTATCAGAACATATTCCAGGTAAATGTCACAAGAAAAAAGCGCATAGTATGTCCACATCTCGAATTCACATGCATCTGTAAGTGACAGTGCTGATAAGTCTCTAACCTGTTTCATACTTTCTTATTGAAAAAGATGAATTAGGAAATGAAAGCAGCTGAGACATAGTTGGAATTACTTGGTACCTAAGCCGCATAGTTTAGGATTGGTATTTACTTTGACCTACAAGGGAAGCCTTGACTATATATATTCACTAACACATTTCCTTCAGGGGCTCAGATACAGATCCTAATTTTTTGGAGGTAGTAGGTAAAATTTCATTTGGCCATTCCTAAAAAAATGTAAAGACCCTGTACAAAGGAGAACATGACTTACAATACCCACAACAGGGAGACTTGAGATCGTAAAGGGGCTAGAAGAATGTATTCATGAGAAATAGTACTGAAATGCAAATCAAGCTCCCCTAGTAGCTAATGTGATTCATCACCTGCCATGGGTATGATTTAGGAAACAGCTACAGGTGGCAAAAGAGCATTGATTTGCACCAACAAATGACAAGGCACTGATGCCCAAAAGTTGGGATAAAGCTCACAAATCAATACATTGTGATTCCTTCTTAAATGTGTAATTCTCAAAGGAGAAGAGTTTATGTTGATGATAAAATAACTATTAAAACAGTGAATTGTGAGCCATCCACTTCTGGCATGCTCATGTTATATTAGCCACGGTTACCATGCAGCCAGCACAGAGTTGCTGCTCAATACACATGGATGATTAAGTGAATAAAAACGAATGACTTAAACTGAAGAGAAATTGAAGTGCAATAGGAAGAAATAGTGGAATTAATTTTGAGAGCAATACTAAGCTGCCATCTATTAACAATTAATAGCTATGTTAATGTAAATATCGATTCGCTTTTTGTCAACTTCGGAGTTTTAAGGCAATTATAACTTGAACCACTTTCTACCTATAATCCCGTGTCCTTTCAAAGCAATTTAGTTACTGGTTGTTTTAAGATCTCACCTACCTGGCTATCATTCATTAATTTCTCTATCCATTTACTCATCTGTTCCTCCATCCACGCATGCATTCACTCACAAATACATGCAACTTTATGCCTCTTTGTCTTTCCCTCCCTCCATCTCTCTATTCCTCCATCTCCTCTCCCTGACTCCCCTGGAAATTCTGGAAAGCTAACTGCTGCTTTCTCTTTACTTTTCATTCAAACTAGAAAGTCCTTCACCTCTGCAAACAGACACAGCCATTTTCCTCTCAAACCAGGACTTTGCCTGGGAGACCACATGGCAAGGTTTGCACTGTGGAGAAACTCAGAACTGCCCGTTTGCTTTACATTTTCTTAATGTTCATAAGAGCCTTTTAGACTCTGCTATGAGGAACCATTTGAAATGTTACTATTGTAACATATTGTAATTATAATAATTATGACATAAATAAATCCATAGCCATAGAGAAAAGGAGCCCATATCAAATTGGGGAAGAGAAGGAGAAGAGGAAGTGGAGGAAGGGATGGGAGGGAGGAAGGGATGGGAGGGAGGAAGGGACGGAGGGAGGAAGGGATGGAGGGAGGAAGGGACGGAGGGAGGAAGGCAGGGAGGAAGTGAGGGAGGAAGGTTGATTCAAATAAATATGTCAGAATTGTTAGCAAGCAACATGGAAAATGAACTCAGTTTTCCTTCTCACACATTTATATGATACTGAGAGAAAGAAAACAATTGGCCACAGTGCTAATAGGAAATGTCTAACACCCATGGCAATTTCCATCCTATGCTGTAATGATAATATAATTCAGTTGGTCTCTCTCCTAAGAGGACTTTTCTCCCTGTGCTGTTTTTCACTTTAACTATTAAACTAGCAAGTGTTTCATGTTTACCTACTTTTCTGGGTTTTGGTATCTGCACACCCACTGAGCTTATAAAAAGTCATCATTTCCTGAAGAAAATCACTGCACTAGTCTCACATACATTCTTAAAAACAAAACAATGCATGTCTAAAGCAACCGTTCCCTGATCTAAGCAAAAATAACAAAAGTCCTCCTCTTCTTGGAAAATTTTAATTCTTACACATTTTATCTTTGTTATTTGTAGGCTATCAAGAAAATGCCATGTAAGAAAATGCAGATGTGTGTTTTACTTCAAAGCGAATGCCTCCTCCCACTCTCAGAAGCAGGAACATTCGTTCGCCATGCCATCAGACTTCCATAGCCAGATGCTTCATTACACAATAAAGTCAGTGGGCTTTCTGCACAGACTGGAGACATAAATTTGTGCTCAGTTGAAAAGCATTGATTGAGCCAGATTTTGTGGACTTTCTTATTCATTCAAATCAATTTATTAAAAGTTTCTTAGGCATCTTTCACAAAGAGAGCACTAGGCTGATGAAGAAACAGGGAGGATGAAGATGTGGCTCCTGTGTTTGAGTACCCTATGTTCTTGTGGGATAAGATCTATAAACCAATAACCTTCCTCCCAGCAAAATATAAGAAATGCTTAAGTATGAAGGGCTGCGTGAGAAGCAGAGGTGAGTCAGAGGTTAACTGTCCAAAATCAAGGAATTCTTCCCATAGAGATATCGGAGAAATACAAACTACCATCAGAGAATACTACAAACACCTCTATGCAAATAAACTAGAAAATCTAGAAGAAATGGATAAATTCCTCAACACATACACCCTCCCAAGACTAAACCAGGAAGAAGTTGAATCTCTGAATAGACCAATAACAGGCTCTGAAATTGTGGCAATAATCAATAGCTTACCAACAAAAAAGAGTCCAGGACCAGATGGATTCACAGCCAAATTCTACCAGAGGTGCAAGGAGGAACTGGTACCATTCCTTCTGAAACTATTCCAATCAATAGAAAAAGAGGGAATTCTCCCTAACTCATTTTATGAGGCCAACATCATCCTGATACCAAAGCCGGGCAGAGACACAACCAAAAAAAGAGAATTTTAGACCAATATCCTTGATGAACATTGATGCAAAAATCTTCAATAAAATACTGGCAAACCGAATCCAGCAACACATCAAAAAGCTTATCCACCATGATCAAGTGGGCTTCATCCCTGGGATACAAGGCTGGTTTGATATATGCAAATCAATAAATGTAATCCAGCATATAAACAGAACCAAAGACAAAAACCACATGATTATCTCAATAGATGCAGAAAAGGCCTTTGACAAAATTCAACAACCTTCATGCTAAAAACTCTCAATAAATTAGGTATTAATGGGATGTATCTCAAAATAATAAGAGCTATCTATGACAAACCCACAGCCAATATCATACTGAATGGACAAAAACTGGAAGCATTCCCTTTGAAAACTGGCACAAGACAGGGATGCCCTCTCCCACCACTCCTATTCAACATAGTGTTGGAAGTTCTGGCCAGGGTAATTAGGCAGGAGAAGGAAATAAAGGGTATTCAATTAGGAAAAGAGGAAGTCAAATTGTCCCTGTTTGCAGACAACATGATTGTATATCTAGAAAACCCCATTGTCTCAGCCCAAAATCTCCTTAAGCTGATAAGCAACTTCATCAAAGTCTCAGGATACAAAATCAATATGCAAAAATCACAAGCATTCTTATACACCAATAACAGACAAACAGAGAGCCAAATCGTGAGTGAACTCCCATTGACAATTGCTTCAAAGAGAAGAGAATAAAATACCTAGGAATCCAACTTACAAGGGACGTGAAGGACCTCTTCAAGGAGAACTACAAACCACTGCTCAAGGAAATAAAAGAGGATACAAACAAATGGAAGAACATTCCATGCTCATGGGTAGAAAGAATCAATATCGTGAAAATGGCCATACTGCCCAAGGTAATTTATAGATTCAATGCCATCCCCATCAAGCTACCAATTACTTTCTTCACAGAATTGGAAAAAACTACTTTAAAGTTCATATGGCACCAAAAAAGAGCCCACATTGCCAAGTCAATCCTAAACCAAAAGAACAAAGCTGGAGGCATCACACTACCTGACTTCAAACTATACTACAAGGCTACAGTAACCAAAACAGCATAGTACTGGTACCAAAACAGAGGTACAGATCAATGGAACAGAACAGAGCTCTCAGAAATAACGCCGCGTATCTACAACTATCTGATCTTTGACAAACCTGAGAAAAACAGCAATGGGGAAAGGATTCTCTATTTAATAAATGCAATAGCAAAGACCTGGAACCAACCCGAATGCCCAACAATGATAGACTGGATTAAGAAAATGTGGCACATATACACCATGGAATACTATGCAGCCATAAAAAATGATAAGTTCATGTCCTTTGTAGGGACATGGATGAAATTGGAAATCATCATTCTCAGTAAACTATCACAAGAACAAAAAACCAAACATCACATGTTCTCACTCATAGGTGGGAATTGAACAATGAGAACACATGGACACAGGAAGGGGAACATCACACTCTGGGGACTGTTGTGGGGTGGGGGGAGGGATAGCTTTAGGAGATATACCTAATGCTTAATGACAAGTTAATGGGTGCAGCACACCAGCATGGCACATGTATACATATGTAACTAACCTGCACATTGTGCACATGTACCCTAAAACTTAAAAGTATAATAATAATAAAATAAATTTAAAAATTTAAAAAAAGAGGTATCAGAGGTATACCTCGGATTCGAGGTAAAATCGTTACAGGTGTAGATAGTGGAGTGAAGCATCCAGGTGGAGTTTAAGACCAGTCAGAATAGAGGCTGGGAGAAGGAGAAGACAAGGTCAGAGAATGAGTTAGAGCCAGGAACAGAAGGAATTTAATGCCAGAAAAATCTGTGTAGGCTTTAATGAGTGAGCATTGAAGATTTCTTAGCAAAGAAAGAACATAATCAGGGTTGTGTTGTTGGAAGATTTTGGAAGCAGAGGTTTCTATAGACGTGGGATGAATTTAAATTATGTTTAAACCACTGATGTGTCTAATTCATAAAGATTTACAGGATAAAATTTCGATACTAGATGATTATTGTAATTATTAATACCTTATATTTGTAGACTGATTCATAGTTAAAAATAAATGTTTATGTGTATTGTCTCATATATTCACAATAACCTGTGAAGCAGGCAGCATTATTTCCATTTGTAAATAAAGGAGAAACTGAGTTTCGGTCTTGTAGCAACTTTCATATATATCATTATTAAAAGAAACAGGACCAGAATCCAGGGATTCTAAAACCAAGATCTCTTGTGAAATCAACGGCTATATAAATTAGATGTCAATAAATGAGGAAAGAAATAAGAGTCTGGAAATAACAGTAAAAGTATAATTTAAATAACATAGGTGTCAATTTTAACAAATCAATGCTTTTACTTCTGCTCCATTTGAACGCATACTTTCATTTTGAGAAAAAAAAATAGGAGTTAACTTAGAATATAAGAGAAAGATTAACAGGTGAGACCAACCCCAACACCTTGGCCAAATTCAGTGCCATTGTCTCTGAAATTTAACATGAAATCTAGCACATTTAGGTTTTCTAGTTTTATATTATCTATTTTATTATCAGACTATATTGGTGTCTGTCTGAAGACCTTGTTTGCACTACAGGTGCCTAAATCTTCAGGGGGATGAACTCCTGGATTTAAGGTCACAATGCTTTTCACAAAAGCCACTGTACTTACTTGACTAGCAAACTCATAGAATTTAGAATCAGAGTGAGTTTTAAATGAAAACCCCCTTTGGAGGAGGCAAAATTTTGAGATGCATCTTCCAATATTCTGCTTCCTGGTGTACACAAACCTTGCCCCAGTTACACTAATCTGGGTGCTGATGTGAAGGGAATTTAAAGATGTAATTAAGTTCCGAAATCAGTCCTCCTTATAATAGGGAGATTATCTGGGTAGTTCTGACCTAACCTTATGAGCCCTTTAAAAGCAGAGGGTTTTCTCCTGCTGGCTGCAGAACAAAACGTCAGAGAGACACACTCTGGCTGGCCTGAAGGAAATCAAACATGTCATGAGCTATCTACAGGGGCCACGTGGCAAGGACCCTCAGTCCAACAAGTGCAAGGAAATAATAATGTAGACAACCCGCGAGCTTAGAAGAGGGCTCTAAGCACCAGATGAGAAGCATAGCACCCAGGACACCTTGATTTCAGTTCAGCTCTTTGGAACAGAGAATCTAGGGAAGACACCTAGATTTATAACGAGCAGAAACTGTGAGACGATAAGTTTGCATCATTTTAAGTAGCTAAGTTTCTGGCAACTCGTTATATAGTGATAAAGGAGGAATACCCTCTTTATTTTTTAAGTAATAAAACAGGCCAAGAAAGATGTCATTATTTGATTCGAGGTCATCCAGTCAGCTAGTGACAGTTCTGTAAAACTCCGGTTTCCTAACTCTTGGTACTATGGTTTTGTTCTTCCCTGCTTTGGTGCACGCAGAGGATTCTTGCGGTCTCACACCCCTTTAAGATAGTTCTTCCCAAACTCGATCTCTGGTGGTGCATATTTTACCTATCCTCCCTCTCCAACCACAGCCTGAAGCTCTTGCCACACCTCTCCTATTGGACAATACCCAGGATCAGAGCTCTCTTCCCTCTTCCCTCTTCCCTGCCCTATTGTCAAATCCTAACACACCTCACAAGGCAGTTTCAGAATTGTGTTGTGTCCCCATCCCAGCTGGGAGTACTTTAAGGACCAAAGGCAGCGGAGATGGCGAAGTGTTTCACAGACGATGGTCCCAGATCCATTCCATCATCAGTTTCCTCTCTCAAACTCCAAAATCAGGTGTCTGACATGCCCCTCCACACCTCTACAGTAACTATTATTGTAACCTTCTTTTTTCTCTACTGTTCTCCCTTGATTTTCAGTTTCTACATGGGCACTCCTGTATCTGGTACTTTGCTGATAGACTCATTTCCAGGATCGCCACACATAACCTCTCTGGCTTTAATTATCCAGCAGCAGTTCATCCTAAGGACACCACATTAACTGAGAAGGGTATGTATCTATACGTATTAACAGTTATTGTTCTTGAGAGCTTGTTTGGAGATTCTAGCAGAGGAGCACAGCTACTCATATACCCTTGATGGAAGGCCGGTCACCATCTACTGGGGATGGTCATCCTCTTAGACCGAGCATGCAGCTTCAGGAGGGACACACATGGAGTGGTGAGGGAGGAAAGGGTCACCCGCCTAGCCAGCCAAATCAACCCTGGTGATCAACGGGGTGACAGATGTCACAGACAGATCGCCCTCACATCCTGTGCTTATAAGTGCCTGTTAGCATGCCAACATAATATTGGTTGAATCAAGAGTTACAACGTATAAAAATTGTTTTGATTATAATGCATTTTTACATTTGCCAAGGACAAAAATGTGTATCATTAGATCAAGATTAAAATTACGTCTTTGAAAGTCATAAGGCTAACAGGTATCAGCTACATAAAATATTATATCCCATGCTGAGAGCCCACAACAAGTGCTGAAATATAAGTGCAAGTTCCAATGAAATTTTGAGACTCCATTAACGTTACTTACGGTTAAATGTGTAAAAACCAATAGGTGTCCCATTCCAAAGAATTTTCAGTGCCTCAAATTGAGATGTTAGGACCTCATATATATCCTTAAATTTTCTTAAGAAAGTTGGAACTTCAGTTACATTATCAGTCTAAAAACATCTGCCAGTTGACCTCTAGATGAAGATATGGGTCATAGTACATTTGTAAATATGTACATATAGTTTAATTTTCTTTTAAAGTTGGTAACATGCAAATTAACCAATAGAAAGCTAACTAATTTGTTTTTATCAGCTTCAGCACATTTTAAAATAACAGCTAATCAAAGGGTAGACATTCATTTTCTCTGAACAAAAATACTTGCTTCATTAAGCAATATGTTGATGGCTAATATGATAAATTCAAATAACAAATACAAATTTTACAAGCACTGATAACAAAAGACATACAAGAACATATTTTGAAAAGGGTGATTGCCTCATATAGATAATTTTTGTCACAGTTACTTGAAATATACCTGAAAGAGCACTGATGTTGAATAAATTATAACAGTAATCAAACTTTAATTTCTAATATAATACTAAGTATAAATAGGCTTGTCAAAAGACAAAAAATATGAGTAGCAAAGTGGAAAGACTAGATAAAATAATTCACTAAATGAGTGAGCAAAGTATTCAAACATTTTAATCCTTAAGAAACGTTTTTGTTAAAATAAGATAGGAATAAGAGATAGATATATTAACTCGCCATTTGAAATGTGTATAACTGATCTGGAAGGTATCTTTCTCCATGTATCTACTGCTGCTAGAATAAATTATGCCTTTTTAGCAAGATATAATAAGCACTTTTCCTTCTGATTTCAGTCAGTATTGTGCAAAAGTTTTGTGTTTTACAACAGGAAAAAGTTTAGTGTGAGAAACAGCATTAAGCTGATAAATAAATGAGGAAATTCCAAGCCAAACTTTTGACTTAAAGTGTCCTGTCACCTTTCTTCTTACTCTTTAATGTCACTGCTGGAACTTAGCTAGCATCCATTATTCCATTTGGTTTCTCAGTTCTGATGTCCCCAAATCAGTTAGTAGACAATTTGTGGTTAAATTATTTTAGGTTATCTTATTTCTATCATAAAGCACAAAATGTATTTTTGCAAATATCTTTCCCAACATCAACAGGGGTAATTATTTGCAGTCTCTAAAGAGGCCCTAGCCTCAAAGTACTTTCTTCATCCAATGCCTCTTATCAAGTCATGTCAAATTGCATTATGGTGTTTAAGAAGGATGCTAAGTTGGCCGGGCCTAGTCACTCACACCTGTAATCCTAGTACTTTGGGAGGCTGAGGTGGGTGGATCACTTGAGATCAGGAGTTCAACACCAGCCTGGCCAACATGGTGAAACCTCCATCTCTACCAAAAAATACAAAAAATTTGGTGGGAGTGGTGGCGGGTGGCTGTAGTCCCAGCTACTCAGGAGGCTGAGGCCGGAGAATCGTTTGAACCCAGGAGTTGGAGGCTGCAGTGAGCCAAGATTGCGCAATTGCACTCCAGTCTGGGCGACAGGAAGACCCTATTTAAAAAAAACAAAACAAAACAAAAAAAAACAATGATGCCAAGTCTCAGACGCCTGAACAACAAATAAAATACTTCTGTACTTCTGTGTTCTTCCAAAGACATTCAAATCCACTGTGATCTCAGTAGGATAGCAGGTCCCTGATAACTAACACCCATGGAGCAGCAGTGCCTTGTGGGGGAAGTGAGTGAGACTCATTGAGGACGTCAGATGCAGTGCCTCAAGTGGTCTCATGAGGAGCCTCCGCTTAGGCTGGTTTCTAATTTTTAGAGTAAATCTACATCACTAGCAATGCTGTATAACAGGAAATCTATCAGTACTGGGGGCCAGTGTGTTAGACTTTACTACTCAGCAGTACAAATAGCTTCTCTAACATGAGGCCTCTTCTGTGTCAGCCATGGAGCTATGTTTTCTTTCCTTTAATTACTCAGAGCATGTTTTCTTCAGTTCTAGTACAATACTAGAAATAAGTCTTGATTATGCCAGAGCACCTTGAATCTCCTATTTGAGATTTATAAGTACAAGATGATTGCTTTAGGAGATGGTTTTATTTTCCTTTTTCTATTTTTTTTTTTTGTATTCTACAGAATGCTTAACACTATCCATTACACACAATAGGTGATCAGTCATTATTTGTTAAATAAGCAAATAAAAGACTCACAATTTCTTAAATATTGAGAGTCCAAATGTAGCCATTTGTTATTGTACCTTTAGGTCAGCTTATTCAGGTACTAAGGTATGTTAATCTATCATAAATAGTTCCCAATTAGGGTATTTTGTTATAATAGTGCTATTATTGGCATGGCATTTTGATAAATCTAGAAATATTACTTATTCTCTGAGATTTCTGTTGTCTACTCAAGACAATGGAACTGAAATATTGGTACTTTTACATATTAGAAAAATAGAAGTATTCAAAAGGAAAAATATAACATTATAAAGAACATGTTTACAAATGGTGCCTATAAAAAACACTGTATAGGAAAAAAAATGCTATCCATGAAGTGGAAACCATACAACATGACAGTTCATTTATAAACTGCTTTCTTGTCTGTTTTCTTTTGTAATTGTGGAGAAGGCATGGTTAGGTGACAATTTATTTACCCACTTCCTCTCAGCTTGTTCTTATAATTTTGAATTTCCTACTTCATAGTCTATCCAGTGAAATCTACCCAACACCAAGGATAGTACTTTGAGAGTTAAATGCTCTAACTAAATGTTTACTGGTTTTTTATTTTTATTTATTTATTTGAGATGGAGTCTTGCTCTGTCACCCAGGCTGGAGTGCAGTGGCGTGATCTCGGCTCAGTGCAACCTTCGCCTCCAGAGTTCAAGCATTCTCTGCCTCAGCCTCCTGAGTAGCTGGGATTATAGGTGCCCACCACCATGCCCGACTAAGTTTTGTATTTTTAGTAGAGATGGGGTTTCACCATCTTGGCCAGGCTGGTCTTGAACTCCTGACCTCGTGATCCACCCACCTTGGCCTCCCAAAGTGTTGAGATTACAGATGTGAACCACTGCGCCCAGCCTTTATTTCAATTTTTATTTTAAGTTCTGGAATACATGTCCAGGATGTGCAGGTTTGTTACAAAGGTAAACATGTGCCATGGTGGTTTGCTGCACCTATCAACCCATCACCCAGGTATTAAGCCCCCATGCACTAGCTATTTTTCCTAATGTTCTACCTCCCCCCACCCCACCCCATCGCTGACAGGCCCCAGTGTGTGTTGTTCTCCTGTGTCCATGTGTTCTCATTGTTCAGCTCCCACTTATAAGTGAGAACATGCAGTATTTGGCTTTCTGTTCCTGTATTAGTTTGCTGAGGATAATGGCTTTCAACTACATCCTGATTTGAATAGATATACCTAAGTCAGTCAAGATAAAGAGGTAAAATTGATTGTAAAACGGATTGAACAATGTCCTTGAAATAGAAAAGTGTTAATAGATTTTCTTTCCCGTGAAGTCTAAGAATCGTATTAGTTAGAGGGGGAAAATATAGCTAGCTTCTAGAATAGATAAATCCACAAAATCTGATAGGCTTAGAAAAACAGAATTCTTTCTTTCCCACGGAAAGTTGAAGAGAGATATTCCTCGTTGTCAGGCAGACTTAGAAGGTCCCAGGCTCCTTCTATATCATGGCTCTGCCCCATGCTGGGGTTCAGAGTCCTTGCGTTTTGCCAGTGGGTAAAGAGAGCACACTCATGTCCATTTCCCTCCCACCGGCTAGAAACCAGCCATGTGCTGACCACCCTCAAGAAGGGAGGCTGAGATAGGTAGAATAATCATACACCTAGAGAAGAAAGTAAATAAATTATGTGCATGCTCTTCCTTGTTATATATCTTAGTATCTCTGCCACTGATAGGGTCTAATACACCTTTTCCAAAGTTCTTTAGGATTATGTAAGGATTCGTGTGTGAATACAGCACAGAAATGATATAGACTCTATATGAGATAAATATTTCATTTTTAAACTGTCCAACAATTCCTTTCCTCAGACTTACTATATTCCTTGAAAATTTGATTTTTTGGTAATAGTCACAATTGCCTCACAAGAAAAAGTTGCCGTTGCTGTCACTAATCCAGATTTCTCAAAAATGTAATTTATAAAGAAATAAGTCAAATAAATTTTTCTGTGAATTTCTCTGCTTAAATATGTTTGTTCCAGCCCCTATATGTCAGTCTGCCCTCGTCCTGATGAGCCAGACCTGCTCCAAGCCATATGCATCCACCTCTCTTTTTGCCCAACACTTTGATACAAGTTATCTTTGTTTTTCTCAAGTTAAGTCAGAATGACTTCAACTCTGGTTAGATTCTCACTTGCTGCATCATAAAGCTGTCCCTGGAATAATTTAGGAAGCATGGGATCGCTGTATTTGTAACCCAACAGATGTCTAGGAAGTTAAACTTCCCCTGGGATATGGTGCCATGTAATTTGGAACTCCTGGAAAGTGGTCCAGTATTTATCATTTCTGCTATCACTTCATCCCAGGGGATTAGAGCAGATGCAGCCAATGCCCACTGGGTTTTCTCCTCTCTTGTTCATTCTTTATAGCGTTCCTTAACACTCAATAATTTTTACTAACAAACTACAGTCCCTTGGCAATACAAGTCAAAATAGCATCTTGAATATAACTAATTCTTTCTAAAAAGGTCAAAAGGAGTCATGCGTGACATATTTCCAATATGCTGCACAAGACACAAAAGAAAGATGATCTTGCTTTCGTTATACTCAGAATGTTAACAATCCAGAAGTAACATTGCTATTATCTGCTAATAATATATTAAATGTATGTATGCCATCTCACTACTCAAACTGAGAATTCATAAGAAAAAAAGGAATATGGATTTTTAACAGGGGTAATTGAATTTTGCCATCCTTCTAAATACTTTACTAACTATCCTCTAATATGCTCTTGTTTAAATTGATTTGCATTGTACCAAGTGCATTGTCCGCCATCCACCTGGAACGCAGTATCTTCTTTACTCTTAAAATCCTCTCACCCTGCTCTTTACTTACACACACACACACACACACTCCACAACCCTCTGCACTCCAAACTATACAAAACTGACATAAAATTGAGACAAAGGTACAGAAGCCAAGAACCCCATACCATATTCTGTGAGACATAATGCTGTAACCAACAATGATTTGTGATGTGATTTGTACTTGTTGATTTGCCAAGATGAAACAGACTCAATTCAGAAATTAGAATCTCTGAGTGTAATGAGAACCTGACAAGCCTTTAACTAGAACAGAAGGAAAAATTATTATCATAGGATCATAAAATCAACTCTACCAGTATGAACCCTATAGAGGGGCCAAAAATTCTTGGCAATGTTCTTCAGCCGCAAAACACACAAGATTCATTAGAACAAGAAAAGACATATTATTTCCTCTTCCTGAGCAGTTGTGAGACCAACTTTGTTTTGAAGATCTTATCACATACACACAAAGATTTCCATATTTGTAGGTCATGGTTCTATATAAATAATCATCTGATTCACCCATTAACTGCATAAGCTCTTCAAAATTAAAATGTATAGTGTGTATTAAACAATATATTTGTTTTGGAACTTTAATGTTTACTACATAGATTTTGAACTTCGAGGGAGTTTTAGGAAATCTTCCCTTCCTAGAGAATTTTTACTTTCCATAGCACTAAAATGAAGCTGTGAAAGGAAAGGACCTTTTTGTCCAGGTCATATATCATGGTCATTCATGTATCACCAGGACCTAGTATAAGACCAGGCACTCGGCAAGTGCACAAAAATTTTGTGCCCTTCAATAATTAAAGTTTATTGTGGAGGGTACATTGTTTTTTATTTTCACAAATGTCTCACTTGTAAGCCAGAGAAAATCAGTAAGTCAAGCATTGGAGATTGGTTTAACTCTTTCTTTATATTCCAGTAATAAAGTGGCATACCAGTTCCAAGGGGGAAAAAAGTGATTCATCAAAAATTAGTGTATCTAATTCTTTCCCTCTAGTTCAGCCTAAGGCCAATAAATGAAGAACTTCATGTTGGTTCCTTACATTTCTAAACATCTTTACATACTTCTATATGGTCTGAAAACACAATTCACTAGGAAACATTTTTTTAAATGGATGGTTATGATAGCATCCTGGGCTCAACTGTACTATGATTCCTATCAGGTGGTGTCTTCTCTAATTTCTCCTGCATGGTTTCTAAACATTAAGCCGTGTTTTCAGTCATGTGAATTTGTACAATAAAATGAGTTCAATCATATCAGATCCCTATTTTGACCATATCACTATACAAGGAGTTGCTTTTTCTAAGCTGTGCTAAGAAAGCTTAAGTGGCCACCTGCTGTTCAGAGTTTTCTGTCTTTATCCTCAAAGCTACTCAGAGTGCCTGTGTTTCATTTTAAACATTCTTAGGAATAATACAGCGGAAAGATAATTTCACAAAATATCATTTTCTCTATGACTGTCCAAATATTGAATTGATGGGCGTTTATCTGCCATACACTTTCCTAGGTTTTTGCCTGTGTGTCACTGTATCAGGTACTGAGACCTGCAGTGTGGAAAAAGGGGTGATTTGGACGTTGAACTTCCAGAGAACTTCAAGCACCCTCTCTATCTTCTAGGGAAAATGATACTTATGAGATGCTATTTTCTTATAACCTCGTTTTAGGTATCTATATAGATAAACCAAGACCAAGAGGCTCCCTATGCTGCCCAGCATACTACCTGGAATTCCCACTTCCTGGGAATTCCACATGCCCACTCTGAATGCAAAGCCTTTCCCCACTCCCTATCCTGCCTTTCCTTGTCTACCTGAAAATGTCTACTCATCTTCCCAGGCTCCAGCTGAAGCTTAGGAAACTCTGCTGGTCCTTCGTGGCCCTCCCAAGTCACCAGTACAATTAATCACTCTTGTCTTCATACCAACTCTATGTACCCTGCACAGACATTGAAATTTGATTATTCTCTATTAGATTCTGAGATTCTTAATGAAAGAGCCATATATGTACATACAAAGTGGAGCATTCTGTCAATATATGACAGGTGCTCAGTAAATACTTGAGTGAATGAATGAACAAAGGAATCATGAAAATCAAATGAAGCATTAACTCATTCAGTTCCCCTAATAACCTCCTGAATAGTTTACACTTAGTTGTGAAAATGTAGTTGACCTTTTTTAATCTGTCAATATCTGTTGAGATACTTAACAGTAGTAGAAATAAACTAACATAAATATATATTCATTGGTAGGATAGTCATAGCTAAGGGAAGAAAAAGGAAGGCTAAAAACCTTAAGATTCAACAAAAGTCAAAGTCAGAGGAGCTCTTGGGATTTAGATAATTGAAAGATGCCACTGTCAAGATGAATAAGTTTCTGTTGATTTCAGACTTTGTGTCACTAAAATTCCAGGAGGGCACCTGATTGGTCCAGTTTGGATCATGAGCCAACCTTCTACAATGAGACTGAGTCCAATTTCCTTTTTATTTTTCAGGGTATCCACAATTATTCTAATTTGCCCAGAACACTTGAACATTTTTTACACTACTTTACTGAGGTATGATGGATATGCAAAATGCATGTATATTTAGTGTATGCAAGTTGACAAGTTTAGAGATGAGTATATATTCATGAAAGTGTCACCATAATCCATGCCATAAACCTATCCATCACCTTCAAGTTTCCTCCCACCCTATTTATTATCTTTTATTTTTAAATAAGAACAGTTAACATGATATCTACACCCTGTTAGCAGAGGTTCAAGTATCCAATACAGTATCATTAACTATGGGCACCATGCTACACCATAGAACTCTGGGATTTATTCATTTTGTGTAACTGACTTTGTACTCTACTATCTCCCCATTTGTCCCTCTGACAGCCACCATTATCCTCTCTGCACTTCTATGTGTTTCGTTATTTTAGATACTTATAAGTGGTGTCATGTAGTATTTATCCTTTTGTGCTTGTTTTATTTCACTTAGCATAATGTTCTCCAGTTTCATCCATGTTGCTGCAAATGGCAGGATTTCCCTATTTTTAAGTCTGAGTAATATATCATTTTAAATATATATCATAGTTTATCAATTCATGTATCAATGGGCATTTAGGTTGCTTCCATGTCCTATTGTGAACAATAATGCGGTGAGCTTGGCAGTGCAGCTATTTCTTCGAGACCCTGATTTCAATTTCTTTGAATATATGCTCAGAAGTGGGATTGTTGGATCATATGGTGCTTCTGTTTAAAATATTCATAAACCACATATCTGATACAGGGTTAATATCCAAAATATATAAGGAACTCTTACAACCCAAAAGTAAAAACACAAATAACCCAATTATAGAATGGGCTAAAGATTTGAAAAGACATTTGTTCAAAGAAGACATACAAAAGGACAACATGTATATGAAAATCTGCTCAGCATCACTAATTATCAGGGGAACGTAAATCAAAACCATCATGAGATATTACCTCACACCTGTTATAATGGCCATTACCAAAAAGACAAAAGATAACAAGTGTGGGATGATGAAGTGGAGAAAAGGGAACCCTGTACACTGTTGCCGGGATTGTAAATTGGTGGAGCCACTATGATAGTCTAGAGAGTCCTAAAAATATTATAAATGAATCAGCTTTCCTGATTGTGCCACATGCACTTTAGGATGGAGGAGGAATGTTTATTCAAAGAAAAACTAGTCTGCTGTTATGAAAAAGAAGGTAGAATAGAAATTTGATTTTTAAAAATGCCCTACAATAATCACCTGGGCACCAGCCCAGGTCTACTTTTGCTTGAGTCTTCTTTTATTCTTGTTCTGATAGTTTATTATTTAATCTTTTATTCAATAAATATGTATTAAGAACCTAAAATACCAGGAATCATTCAAGCCCTGAGAATACAGCAATGAATGAATCTGACACATTCCCTGCTTTTATAGATCTTACATTTCAGTGGGAGGACACAGACAATTAACAAATATATTACACAGGTTGAGCATCCTAATAAAAAAGTCTGAAATCCAAAATGCTCCAAAATCCAAAATGTTTTGGCCACTAACATGACAATATAAGGAGGAAATTTCTCCACCCGATCTCTTGTGATGGGATGCAGCCAAAACTCGGTTTAATGCACAAAATTATTTCAAATATTGTATCACGTTACCTTCAGGCTATGTGTATAAGGTATATATAAAATATAAACTTCATATTTAAACTTGGGTTCCCCTCCCCAAGATATCTCATTACGTAAATGCAAATATTCCAAAATCCAAAACACCTCTAGTCTCAAGCACTTTGAATAAGGGACAGTCAACCTGTATGCCATGTAAAAATTAGCAAAATAGAGAAAAATCAATCAGAGAAAGGTAAAAAGTACAATGCTGAAGGATGCATGTAGTTGATATTTCATAAAAGATAGGGAAGTTCTCTCCGATATGGTATTATTTCAGCAAGAAGAGATGGAAAGTCATGCAGATGGCTGGGGCAGAGGGTTGGGAGTTAGGCAGATGAAGTTAGTGGTGAGAATATTGGAAATTTAACAGTGAAGAGGTCAGTGTGTCTGGAATGGAGTGAGGAAGTGAACAGTTACAGGAGAAGGACAATAGGGTTAGCAACAAATCCAAATCATATAAGGTATTAATTCTCAGTGACTTTGGTAAGTAATTTGACTTTTATTCTGAGTAAAATAGGAATTCGTGGGACTATTTGGAAGTAGAGTGAAAGAAGGAAGGAACAGATTATTAAACATATTGGGGGGGTAGCATTAACAAGATTTGCTGACAGATTAGATTTGAATGTAAGGAAATATGTAGCTTGGTCAACTGTAATGATGAGCTTGCATTTATTGAGAAAGAAAGAATGTAGAATATAGAAACAGGAATTTGGGAGGCAGAGTATAGGGCAGGAATCATGATTTCAGTTATGAACACGCTCGTTTTGAAATGTCTGTTGTATATCGAAGGGAAGATACCCAGTAGACAGAAGGGAGTGTCCATTCACAGGGAACGGTCTGGCCTGAAGATACAAATACATAAAATTATCAGGGAAAAAGCTTTTAAAGTTATTAGACTGGATGAAATACTCTTATGTAATTATAGAGAAGAAAGCATATCTAAAAAAATGAACTTTAAGATCCTTCCAATTTTAGATGTTAGGGACCGGAGAACAGCCCATCAAAGAAGGCCAAGAAATAGGGGCTGATGTCAGTGAACTAAGATGAGGAGATGACCCAGAAGCCCTCCACCCCCCAAAAAAAGAGGGGAGGAGGCAAGTACTGGCTGGAATGTCAAATGTTGTAGCCACTTTGGAAAATAGTTTGGCATATTCTGGAAAAGTTAATACAAATCACATGATCCAGCAATTACTCTCCTAGATAGCTACCTGATAACATTTATTTAATTTTATTTTTTATTTATTTATTTTTTTGGAGACGGAGTCTTGCTCTGTCACCCAGACTGGAGTGCAGTGGTGCTGTCTTGGCTCACTGCAACCTACGCCTCCTAAGTTCAAGTGATTCTCATGCCTCAGCCTCCCAAGTAGCTGGGATTCCAGGCGCAGACCAGCATGCCTGGCTAATTTTTTGTACTTTTACTAGAGAGGGGGTTTCTCCAGGTTGGCACCAGGTTGACAAAGGGAAGGCACTAGTGTTTATAGCATAATTATTCATAAATGTCAAAAAGTAAGAACAATCCAAATGTCCATCAACTAATCCATGGATAAATAAATATGGTATATGTATAAAATTGAATACCATTTGGCAAAAAAGAGGAACAAACAACTGATACATGCTAAAACATACATAAACCTCAAAAACATACTAAGTAAAAGAGACAAAAATGCCACATATATCATATGATTCCATTTATGCGAAATTCAAGAAAAGGCAAATCTATATAGACAGAAAGTAGTTTAATGTCTGTCTGGGGCTGGGAGTGGAAATGGGAGTAACTTACTGATAGAGACACATGACATTTTGGGGGTAATAAAAATTTTCTCAAATTGGATGGTGGTGATGTTTGCACAGCTCAGTAAATTTTATAAAAGTTATTGAATTGTACACTTAAAATTGGTGCATCTTATTTTCTGAAATATATATACTCCAATACACCTGTTAAAAGAGGAAGTAGTTGATCTTGCCAAAATTTTGTAGAGAGGACAAGTTAGATAAAGAATGATATTTGAGCTTAGAATTTCACAACATGGAGTTACCAGTATAGTTTACAAGAGTTATCTGCATGGTCCTGTTGGAACAAATATTTGCTTTTATTGTTGAAAAGATAATGGGAGACTAAACACTGAAAGATTTCAACCATGCCTCAAATTAGTTTATTGGATTAAGATGAAGTATTCCATTACATCTGCCTAACAAAAGCTAAAGAAAACTCACTTTGATAAACAACCACACTCTTCAAAATTTTTCGTGTGCAATGTCTAACAATTACTCTAAAATTACCAAGCATGCCAAGACAGTATCAACAGATGATACACATATTAGAAGCAGAGCCACGTTCTAGAGTTGAAGATACTAGCTACATTTAAAATAGCACTCATTAATCTTCAGAAAAAAAGATAAAAAGGTAAAGAATTTCAACAGACAACTAAAATTTATAAAACAAAATAATTGTTAATTATAGAATTTAATAAAATAACTGAAACTCAACAGTTGTATTTGTCAGCAGATTAAACATAGTATTAGTGATCTCAAATATTGGTTGTCAGAAAAGATACAGATCTCTCCAACATTGAGAGAAACAAATGGGGAATAAAGAAAATAATCTGAGTCACATGGGACACAATGAAATGCTCTAACATGTTTGTTTGTATTATTAAAGTCCCAGACAGGAAGAAAAAAAAAAGGATAGAAGCATTACACAAAGAAATATGTTTGAAAATGTACAAAACTGAAGAAAGACATTGACACATTGGCCCTCTCAGGTTGAGGAAGCTCTGTGAACTACCAGAAAAAAAAAGAGACAAATATATATGTGTGTGTGTGTATAAGAATGTGTGTGTATTTATATATATATATACACACACATATATATACACTATATATGTGTAAACACATTTTCATACAGACAATATATATTCTCATACAGAATATATAATATATACATATTCTCCTCAAGGAATATTATACTGCTGAAACCGGAAGACAAATATTATATGAAGTTACCTTCAGGCTATGTGTTTAAGGTGTATATAAAACATAAGCTTTATTTAGACTTGGGTTCCCTCCCCAAGATATCTTATTATGCATATGCAAATATTCCAAAATCCAAAACACCTCTAGTCTCAAGCATTTTGAATAAGGGACAGTCAACCTGCATGCCATGTAAAAATTAGCAAAATAGAGAAAAAATCAATCAGAGAAAGGTAAAAAGTACAAGGCTGAAGGATGCACATAGTCGATATTTCATAAAAGATAGGAAAGTTCTCTCTGATATGGTGGTATTTCACCAAGAAGAGATGGAAAGTCATGCAAACAGCTAGGGCAGAGGGCTGGTGGGGGGGGATTTTCGGCAGATGAAGACGAAGAAAAAATGTCAAAACATACACGGGAAAAAAATGCACATTGCCTTAAAGGGGCAACAATTAGATTTATGGTTGATTTCTTAACAGAAATGATGGAAGCCAGAATACAATGGAATTGCAAATTTAACTTCTGAAAAAAAAAATCTCCCTACCTAGAAATCTATGATGAGCAAAAAATATTCTACAAAATATATAAAAAAAAAGATGAACAAGTAAATGTTCCTCACATATTAAATGACATGCTGAAAACGAGTTTTCAAATAGAAGCAACACAAATGCAAAAGGATGCACAGAAATTTAAAGAACAAAGAGAAATGGAAAAAGAAAATGTGGCTAAATCTAAATAAATAATAGAAAATAGTAAATGAAATAAAAATCATAGTAATAATGGAGTTTAAGTAAATATAAAATACATAACCAGAAGAGAACACAACAGTTACTAAAGGAGTCTTTATATTGTACAGAAATATTGAAAGTTTATGTTTTTCATTATATTTGAATATGGTGAGTATTAAGACGTTGTTTTGAGTAATAGCCTCTAGGGTAGCCACTAAAATGATAATGAAAGAATTCATTAATAAAGAGATAAGAAATGAAATGCTTTCAAAATATTTTATTAATCCAAAAGAAGTCAATGAAAGGATAGGCAAATAAACACAGATTTGGTAAACAAACACAAAATGGCACAAAGATCTAAATATATAGGTGACCAAATTGGCATGTCTTCTAATACTTTAATTAATATACAAAGATTACAAGACTGTTTGTTAGAAACGACAAAGCCTTAACCATGCTTAAAATATACTTATAAGGACATAGATTAAAAAGGATAGAAAAGTATACCATGAAATATAAATTTTTTTAAAAGGTAGTGAGCTCTATTAACATTAGAGTAGTCTTATAGCAAAACACCATTCTGGTGACAAAAAGGAATATTTCATAATAAAAAAGTAATTCCAACAAAAATATGCAAATTATAAATTTTTATGCATATAATCATGTAGCTTTGAAATATATTAAGCAAATTTAACAAATCCACAGCATTTTTTACACACCTCCCACAGTAATTGATGGAAGAAGCAGAGAAATTAAGGAAATAGATGATTTGAAAAAACAATAAGTACCATGTAGAAATTATAATACCCAATAATTACAGAATATACATTTTAGATAAGACATTAATCAAAAGTAATTTATCTAGGAACATAAAGCAAATTAGCAAAATTTCAAATGATTGTCATAACACAGAGTGTGTTCTCAGATTCCTGTGAACTTAGAGAAGAATATTAGAAAGATAACGTAAAACATCCCAAATAATTGGAAATACAACAATGCACATTTTCAAAAAGCTCTTTGTCAAAGAAAAAAACCTAAATGGAAATGTAAAAATATTTAGAAAAAGCTAATGGTAATTAGTCATATTATGGGATGCAGCTAAAGAGTAAAGAAGAGTAAATATGCAACCTTAAGTACATAATATTACAAAGGACTAAATTACAATGAGAAAGAACAAAAACAAGTAGAAGGGGGAAAATAATAAAGACCAAACTCTAATGATACAGAAAATAAATATAGAAAAAGGCACCAAAGCTAAATGTTTGTTCTTTGAAAAACTCATATGTATATGCTTTTAGCAAAACTGATGAAAAGTAAAAATAGAAGGTACTAATTACCAGCACCAGAAATGAAAAAACAAAGATACCAGTACAGACCCTATATATGTAATATAATGCCATGAGAATATTTATGAGCAAGTCTTTGCCGATAAATTTAAACAAATCAAATTGATACTTTTTAAAGAAAAGCACAAATAAACTTACTATTAATTTTTAAAAATTATTCTCTATGCATTAAAATTTAAATATATAGCCTAAAACTTTTCAAATAAAATGTTTTGTCAAAAACCTTGTCTGAGGCCAGGCACAGTGGCTCATGCCTGTAATCCCTGCCATTTTGGAAGGATGAGGCCAGTGGATCACTTGAGGTCAGGAGTTCCAGACCAGCCTGGCCAACATGATGAAACCCCATCTCTAATAAAAATACAAAAAATTAGCTGGGCGTGGTGGTGCATGCCTGTAGTCCCAGCTACTTGGGAGGCTGAAGCAGGAGAATTGCCTGAATGCAGGAGGTGGAGGTTGCAGTGAGCCAACATCATGCCACTGCACTCCAGGCTGGGTGACAGATTAAGACTCTAAATAAAGAAATAAACTTCATCAAAAGGACATCATAAGCGAATTCATCCAAACTTCCAAATAAGAAATAAAGTCAAGCATTTACAGAAACTTAAAAAATTGAGTAATTCCATTTTTTTTTTTTTTTTTTTTTTTTTTTTTGAGATGGAGTCTTGCTCTGTTGCCCAGGCTGGAGTGCCGTGGTGTGATCTCGGCTCACTGCAAGCTCCGCCTCCCGGGTTCACACCATTCTCCTGCCTCAGCCTCCCGAGTAGCTGGGACGACAGGCCCCCGCCACCACGCCCAGCTAATTTTTTGTATTTTTAGTAGAGACGTGGTTTCACTGTTTTAGCCAGGATGGTCTCGATCTCCTGACCTCGTGATCCACCCGCCTCGGCCTCCCCAAGTGCTGGGATTACAGGCGTAAGTCCCCGCGCCCGGCTAGTAATTCCAATTATTAATTTGCAAGGCCGGAATAGCTTATTGCTAAAATTTGATGAGAGCATGATAAAGGGGAATTCAAGGCCAGCTTTCTCTCATGAACACGAATACACATTTCCTCCACAGAATAATAGCAAATAAATTCTGCTGTCACATCATTCCTGGGCATTTGTCAGTTTTAAGTGCAAAGCAACGGGTAAGAATCCAAGGCTACTGTTGCACATCTGAGAAACCAGCGGAGCTTTGGGACATTTCTCAGGGCTAGAAAGACACAAATAAATTCTTGAGGGACTATAAATAAATCGGCATTCCACTGTAAGACATCTAATGTATTTTGAAGCTGCACGGGTGGGAAACTAAACTCTAAGGCGATAGCCTCTGAAAAGCAAAGCAGAATTGTCCAGTTTCCCCTGTGCAAAAAAAAATTAGAGCTCAAGAAAGACCCCTTGAACATGCCAGGCACTCAGCCCTAGAGTGAATGTCATCACTTCTATGCCTTAGGAGTAGGGGCAAGTCAGAGACAGACTATGCCCCTACCAAAACAATAACCCTATCTCTAGTCAACCCAGGTACCGATTTTGACTCTGTCTTTCTTCCTAACAGAGGAGACAGCAAATCCTCCAGGGAACGTCTACATTATTTAGTCTTCTTCAGTCAATAAAAACGAATAAGCATGCCAAGAGGAAAGAGCAGGAAACCAACCAACCAAAAATGATAGTTTACATAGATCCATAATCCATCGATATATTGAACTTAAAAGACAGGGACTTAAAATAATTATAATATGTTCCATAGAGGAAAAGATAAAAATTTGGAAAATCTCCCAAGAGAATTAGACATTTGACAAAAATAAAAGCTGATTCTTTGAGAATGTAAGTACGTAACTGGCAAACACCACCTAGCCAACAAGAAAAGCAGAGAAAACACAAATTACTAACATCAAGAATGATAAGAGAGTATCAGCAAAATATAAACATTAAATATAATGAATATATTATAAACTATACATAATTTTGAAAATATAATTGAAATAAATTCCATCAAAATTGCATTTAAAAAAACACATAAAATACAAAGTCTTGTTGTTTATAATGTTGTTTAAAAAATTTACTCATAGTTAAAAATATTTTTAAAAAGAGAACTCCAGACCCAGGTGTCTTCACCAGTAAATTTCTCTATTAACTGAAGAAATAATATCTAACCAACTTGTTCAGTTAATTGGAAAAAAAGAGGACTTCTCAAAATTTTTTATGATGAATGTCTTGATAGTTACAAAGTGCTCGATAAAGTTGAAAAATCATTTATGATTTTACAAAATACCAAATAATAAAAAGCAATTGATTTAATCTTTTTTAAAAATCCACAATAATACTTACAGAATACATCATATTCAGTGATGAGTTATAAAAAGCTTTCTAGCTGAATGTGAACCAAAAGGTTCACCATCACTATTACTAGTTAACCTTTTCCTGGAAAGTCTAGCCAATACAATAAAATAAAATGAAAAGCCTAAGGATTAGAAATAGAAAAAACATAAACACCACTTTTCCCACATGACATTTTTGTATTCATAAAAATCCAAAAGAAACTAGAAACAAAGTATTAGAATTCATAAATTTGGCAAGGTTTCTGATTATGTTAATATAAAAATTCAATGAAATTTTTATGTAACATGAACTGGAAAATAAATTTTAAATGTCATCA
Organism: Pongo pygmaeus; assembly: GCF_028885625.2. Classification (NCBI taxonomy): domain Eukaryota; kingdom Metazoa; phylum Chordata; class Mammalia; order Primates; family Hominidae; genus Pongo; species Pongo pygmaeus. The sequence continues at coordinate 5,925,310 of NC_072380.2, forward strand.
TTACAAAAGCTCCTAAAATACATCAAATAACAAAAGAAGCGCATAATCTCTACACACAAAAAATGTGAAATATAAATTAGAGAAATTTAAGAAGACCTAAATAGAGGGATATACCATATTTATGTATTATAAGACTGGTGTAAAAATATTCCTCCCCTCCAAACTGATCTATATATTCAATGCAATCTCAATACAACTTTCAATAGAATACTATTTTATAAAATGAAAATTCGATTCTAAAATTTATACAAATATATGAAGAGCTGAGAAAATTCAAGATAATCTTAAAACAGAAAGAAGTGATAAATGTTTGAGATGATGGATATGCTAATTACCCTGATCTGATCATTATACATTATATGTATTGAAACAACTTTATGTACCCCATGAATATGTACCATTATTATTTCATCCATTTAAAAAAGTAGAATTGTAAAAATAAAGAGAAAATAGAATATCAAGGTGAAAGACTTATACTACAGACTATCAAAATAATTATAAAGCTGCTGTAATTAAGACAGGATGGCATTGGCACAAAGTGGGACAAATGGATGCCAGAAGTAGAATAAGAATTCAAAACTTAGCCCTCACATATACAGTCTCCTGTATTTTGACAAAATTCTCAATCGAGAGCAGTAGGGAAAAAAATATATTTTCTATAAATGGTTCTGGAGCAAATGCATATACAAGGAGAAAAATAACTTTGACCTCTACTTCACTCCACTTCCAGGGTGATTCTAGATCTAAATATAAATGGTAAGGCAATCTGGAGAATCACAATGCAAAAATACACTAAAAATAGATGAAAGGGCTGGTATACAAGCCATGTGCCACATAATGACGTTGTGGTCAATGATGGGCAGCATATACCACAGAGGTCCCATAAGATTATAATGGAGCTGAAAAATTCCTGCCACCTAGTGGCCTTGCAATAAAGATAAGATTCTAGCACAATACATTCTTCATCTGTTTTTTGTTGTTGTTTTCTTGTTTTGATGCTGGTGGAAACAAACCCACTGCACTGCCAATCATATAAGAGTACAACACATGCAATGAAGTGTAGTATCTGATATTTGATAATGATAATGACTATGTTACTCATTATTATATATTTATATTAGATTTTACTCTAATTATAAAAAAATTAATGGTAAACAGCCTTAGGCAAGTCTTGCAGGAGGCGTTCTAGAAGAAGGCATTGTCATCATAGGAGATGACAGCTCCACGTGCTATTGCCCCTGAAGACCTTCCAGTGGGACAAGATGTGGAGGTGGAAGACAGTGATATTAATAATCCTCACCCTGTGTAGGCTGAGGTTAATGTGCGTGTTTGTGTCTTAGTATTTAACAAAATATTTAAAAAGTTAAAAAAAAATTAAACAGAAACTTACAGAATATATATATAAAAAATTTTTATGCAGCTGTAGTGTTTGTTTCAAGCTCTTGTAACAAAAAGTTAAAAAAATAAAGTCTGTAAAGAGTTACAGTAAGCTGGCCGGGCTCAGTGGCTCACACCTGTAATCCCAGCACCTTGGGAGGCTGAGGTGGGTGGATCACCTGAGGTCAGGAGTTTGACACCGCCCTGGCCAACATGGTGAAACCCCTTCTGACTAAACATACAAAAATTAGCCAGACGTGGTGGCAGGTGCCTGTAACCCCAGCTACTCAGGAGACTGAGGCAGGAGAATCACTTGAACCTGGGAGGTGGAGGTTGCAGTGAGCTGAGTGCCACAGCACTCCAGCCTGGGTGACAGACTGAGACTCTGTCCCCCACCCCAGAAGGAGAGTTACAGTAAGCTGTTTATTATTGAAGAAAGAAAAGTGTTTTTATAAATTTAGGGTGGCTTAAGTATATAGTGTTAATAAAGTCTGCAGTAGTGTATGGTCATGTCCTAGGAATTTACATCCACTGACACACAGAGCAATTTACAGTCCCGCAAGCTCCATTCATGGTAAGTCCTATGCAGGTATACCCTTTTTAATCTTGTATACCATATTTTTACTGCACTTTTTCTATATTTGGATATGCTTAGATACACAAATACCATTGTGTTACAACTCCCTACAGCATTCAGTATAGTAACATACTGTGCATCTTTTAACCTAGGAGAAATAGGCCATATCTATCTCCCTATCCCTGTATCCCTCTAACCAACTAACCACTTACCCACCCAATCATTCATCCATTCCTCAATCCAACCATTCATGTATCCATCTACCTATCCAACCATGTGATCATCCAATCACCAATCCCCTAACCCAACTATTGATCCATCCATCCAAATACCATAGAGCCTAGGTGTGCAGGAAACTACAGCATCTGTGTTTATATAGATATACTCTATCATGTTCCCACAATGACAAAATCACCTAATGGTACACTTGTCAGAAGGTAACCCTATCATTAAGTGATGCGTATTGGGAACATCACTGTATTGGACAACAGCAATTTTAAAACCTCTGAATCAAAAGACACCATTAAGAAAGCGAAAGAAGCCATTTGCCTCCTTCTTCCTCATCCTATTCAATGTATGACACTAAAAGAGTCAGTGCAACACAGCAACTTCCAATGGCTTGTGGTATATCTATCTCCCTATCTACACATCTCTCTAATGAACTAACCACTTACCCACCCAGTCATTTATCCATTCATTAATCCAACCATTCATGTATCCATCTACCTATCCAACCATGTGATCATCTCCTCACCAACCCAACTATTCCTTCAACCATCTGTCCATCCATCCATTCAACCATCCATCTATCCATCCACCCATTGACCTCTCCATATCTATTTGTCTATCCATACATTCTTCCATCTTTCCCTTCATGTGTAACTATGTATACAAACACACATGTGCACGTGCATACATACACAGTTGAAAAGCAAACAATATAGACACAAAAAGTGCATGACATCACCTTAAATTCCTTGATTAATGTTTGTAGGTCACTAAGTAGGTGTGACTTTCTGCAAGTCTGTAGAAGGTAGCTATTAATAATAATACCATGTCACATAGCTGTGATGTGAAGTACAAGCACCCTGTACCCTGAAGTGTTATCTAGAAGTCAGTGCATTTTCTTCTCATGATGTCTTTTGAAAGCGTGGAAGATCTTTAGATCTGTGACTTAATTCAGTTTACTTTTCCCTCTGTCCATACTTGTCACAAAATAAATTTTGACCTTTTGTCACCAATGAGTTTTTTCATATACATGAATTATCTAGAATTATAACCATCTTGTGATCTAATTTAAAGACAAGAAATTCCTGGCCACACTTTTAAATGCAGAAACATATACTTCTCTGTCCTCAAGAGACATGGGGGCCGAATATAAGCCAGGTTCAGAGAATTATGTCCGAATAATTTGCTCACCCTAAGCAAGGATTGTTTTGTATCTGGTCACTTTATAAGGAGTTTGATATGTTGTCCTACAGACACAGTTGTATGAAATTTGAGAACTGCATTGGAGTAGCTGTTCTCTCCATGTTGACTTACAGACACAGTTGTATGAAATTTGAAAATGGCTTTGGGGTAGCTGTTCTCTCCATGTTGACTTACAGACACATTTGTACGAAATTTGAAAATGGCTTTGGGGTAGCCGTTCTCTCCGTGTTGACTTACAGACACAGTTGTATGAAATTTGAAAATGGCTTTGGGGTAGCCGTTCTCTCCATGTTGACTTACAGACACAGGTGTATGAAATTTGAAAATGGCTTTGGGGTAGCTGTTCTCTCCATGTTGACTTACAGACACAGGTGTATGAAATTTGAAAATGGCTTTGGGGTAGCTGTTCTCTCCATGTTGACTTACAGACACAGGTGTATGAAATTTGAAAATGGCTTTGGGGTAGCTGTTCTCTTCCCCTGCCTGGTCCTGGACATTCAAGTGATGAAGAATACGATTGGGTGCCAATCTAAGTAGCAGGTTCTAAGCACATTTCAATGATGTTATCATATTCTTCCCTTATCAGATAATAATTTGAATTTTTCTAAACTCCTCAAGCTTGGTAAATATTACTTTAGAAGTTATATAAAAAGAAAAAAAGAATAGAGAAATGGATTACCATTAAAACTTGCTTAATATTCACATCACAGGATTTTGAGCACATCGTCTGACACTTAGTACTAGTCATAGTATGCTGACAAAGGCAGTCATAAAAAGGGACGGTATGTTCCATTTTACTGAAAACAGTTTGTGGAGTTGCATTTCTGCAAGATTATAAAGTAACAGGAAACTCAAAAAGACACTGCTTTTGAAGATGTGTTACCAGAAGCTAGCGTACTGCAAAATTCACCTGGAACATTTTAATTCTTCTCTTAGATACAGAAAATGGAAAGGTGTTTCAGATAAAACACTTCTCAAGACATTGGTGGAAAATGGGAACATCAGGTTTAATAACCCTGGAGCCAAGATTTTAAAAAATAAGAGGTAGTGCAAGAAAGCGATAATCTCAAATTGTTACTCTTATTCTACCCTTATCTTTTCATCTTCAGACCTGCACTTTTACATGGGTAACAAACTCTAGCTTGCTTACAATCCCACTCATTAATTCCCTTCAGCCTAATTCTATGTTCCCTCTGTGTGGGGAGACAATTTTTCATGGGTCTCCTGTATCTCTGTGTAGTCTTGTGATGTATGGAAGTGACTCCTCCTTGTTCCAGACTACTGTTTCAGGAATGCTTGTATAGCAAACATCTTCAGAAGGCAGAGTGTCTCTCTCTAAAGCAAAGGGCAGGCAGGCTTACTGCCCATTATTAAAGATTTGGTTTCCCAACCTCAGGGTTCCATTACACATGCAAGTGACATCTGGACTTCGTGTGTCATCCCAAGGGAATCAGGACTCAGGGAACTTGCACAAAAATGATGATGCTCTGACTACTGCTCCTGCTGTGAGTGCTAACCTGTCCTTCATTGTTGATCCCAGAGGCTCATGGCTTCTACCAGAACCTGGGAAACTAGAAAGCTAATTTGTTAGTTTGCAAGCAGGGTAAAACCTCAGACCCTTAACCGTTCTTCACACAACACAAACTCCAAAATCATCCAGGTTTGAAAGCTTAGAGTTAAAAGTCTCATACCAATTAATTGACAAGTATTGATTATATTAAAGCCAAGTATTGATAATGGCATTTGAGATCTTACTAGTTATAAGTGCATTACATATATATATTACATGCACGTATGCACACATGCATATGTAGCCTTCATTATTAAGTATTGTCGCTCTACATACAGAATATATGAGGTGCAGAGAAAGCAAATAACTTTCCCCAGTTTATCCAACTAGTACCTAGTGGACCTGAGATTCCAACCCCCTATGCTTGTCATCTCCACCTGAGCCCTTACCCACCCTGCTATATATGTCTGTAGTTTATTTCCTTCTTTTTCCCCTTCATTTTTTGGACACTATCATTACTAGGCATCTAGAGAACCAAATATCTCATGGTCTAACTTCATAGTCCCATAGTGAACTAACTTCATAGTGCCTATTATAAAATAGGTACACAATTTACTGATGTAATATACTAAATTACTAATATAAGCATTCTGAGCTAATCACTCTACAGATTCCTCTCTTCCCTAAAAAAGCCAAAATGGAAGCCAGGAGAAGAGATTTATTGCAGCTTGAAGGATCTAGGAAAGATGCCTAGGGAATAAAGCACAAATGTGAGTAAATTAGTGCCATTGAATATTCACAGTGGTATTTGGTTTTCTGTTCCTGTTTTAGTTTGCTAAGGATAATGGCCCCCAGCTCCATCCATGTCTCTACAAAGGACATGATCTCATTCATTTTTATAGCTGCATAGTATTCCATTGTGTATATGTACCACATTTCCTTTATCCAGTCTATTATTAATGGGCATTTAGACTGCACATCTACAACCATCTAATCTTTAACAAACCTGACAAACCAAGCAATGGGGAAAGAATTCCCTGTGTAATAAATGCTGGGAGAACTGGCTAGCAATATGTAAAAAAGTCAAACTGGGCCCCATTCTTACACCGTATATCAATATGAAAATCAACTCAACATGGATTAAAGACTTAAATGTAAAACCAAAACTATTAAAATCCTAGAAGAGAACCTAGGCAATACCATTCAGGACATAGGCAAAGGTAAGTGTTTCATAATGAAGATGCCAAAAGCCAATTGCAACAAAAGCAAACTTTGACAAATGGGATCTAATTATACTAAAAAGCTTCTGCACAACAAAAGATACTCTCTACAGAGTAAACAGACAGCCTACAGAATCAGAATAACATAATTTTATATCTTTCTTGCACAACGTATCTCATTGAGAATGCTGTTATACAAGATTATTGACTATTCATGACATCCTGCTTTAATTCAAAGGTCAGTGGGCTTCTCCAATTAGAAATTCTATTTTCTTACTTCAAAATTAGATTTGGAAATATAAGATTACATTCCAATGTCATAATTGGAATATATATATAAATTTATAAGCTGCATTTTGAATGATTTAAAAACAATTCTAATATGGGGTGCCATATTTGGCAAATAAAAATACAGAGTATACAGTTAAATTAGAATTTCAAATAAACAGTATTTTTATTAGGATAAATAATATGTCCCATGTGAAATTTGGACATACTCATACTGAAAAAGTTATCCATTGCCTATCTGAAATTTATATTCAACTGGTGGTTCTATATTTTACCTGAAAACACTGTGTCACTATAAAATTACAGAAAGTGGTGAGTTTAAAAGTCACAGAAGTTCAGACTGATATCAGCTTATCTTTTAGTATAGAAATAGATGTAGATGTAGAGATAGAGGTACTCTTACAGATATATAGATATGAATATAAATTCTATGTGAATTCTTCATTATCTCATAAAATTATAACATTCCCACATATCCTTTCTTTTTGATTAATAAAAAAAGAATAGCGATGCTGAAATTTTATGCAGTTTAAACCATGACCACATTTTCTTGACCTGTAGTTATTATGTATTCTGGGAAGCTGTGCCATAGTACTCTAATTATTTATCATAAAGGTTTTTTTATGTGAATATTCACACTGAATAGTGACCCTGAATAATTTCAGAGCAATTTCTTCATAATAATTTATCCTTTTATACAGCCTGAACTTATATATCTCTTTTTGGACTAAATAGTATAACCAAGTGTTTAATAAAATAACCCATGTATTTTTAACAATTATATTCTAATTTGATGATAAAAAGATTATGCTTTACTTAAGCCCCTAATCACAAACAAAGTGCACCAAACAGCTTATCAGCTTTAAGCCCTGCAAACATCTCTGAACTCAGGAGGCATATAAAGGCCCCTGGACTAGATTGAGTTCCTTCTCTTCCTAGTTTTAACCACATTTTTGAAGTCAAAGATTAGGTCACTAAAGACATGCAGTAAGAGATTCCACAGGACCTGATCCAGTAAAGTACCAGAAGTGGATAAAATTTACATGATTTACAGTGAGTAAACAGAAAAAGAAAGGCCTAAGATTTTAAAACAAAAGAAAAAAGAGAAGGAGAACATAATACAAAAGGAGAACACATGATTCGCTTCAGAAAGACATTTCTGAAATATTTACTTTCATAATCCCAATTGAAAGCATATCTTTCAAAAAAAACTGTATGAAATCTTGGATTATAAGGCAATAGACATATTAAAATATGTGGCCAAGAGGCAAACAGAAATCTATGGAGAGTCAGATTAAATAAGGAATAGTTTGTAGAATAGTTTAATAGTTTAATAGAAGCAAAAGTTTAATTATAGAAACATAATGTACACTAGAATCAATTGAACAGAACCAATACTGTAGCAAATTGAATCAACAGAGCAGATAAAAAGCTTAAGAAACCACCCCATGTTCATGAATAAGAAAAAGAGTTAAACATAATCTGAGAGAAGATATAAAATAGGTATAATTAACATGAAATTGCATGTAATTTGTGTTCCTTGAAAAGACACAGTGACAGAAAAGCAACACTAAATGCATAATATGAAAAGAGAAATTCTGGGATGGAAGGTCTGAATCTGCTAGTTGAAGAGCATTCTGGATAGCAGCAAAATTTCCCTGAAAAAAAATCAAACATGTAGACCCCATCTGATGAAAGTTTTACACTTGAAGGAAAAGGAAATAATCTTGAAGTATTAAAGTGGAAAAATTAGATCAATGACACAGAAAGAAAAATTATGTTGAATGCAGATTTCTTCCTCCTAACATCAGAATTTTTCGGAGTTAAAAATAGAAAAGCATAAGACTTAAAATTCTATATTCAGTAATTTATTCAACAAATATTATTGAGACCACTTTTGTACCAAACACTGGACTAGGGATGCTATACTTTTAGGCCTTCATTTATGTTTGGAGACAACAGAAAGGTTTATTAGTCTGTTTTCTTGCTGCTAATAAAGATATACCTGAGACTGGGTCATTTATAAAGAATAAGAGGTTTAATGGACTCACAGTTACACATGGATGGGGAGGCCTCACAATCATGGTAGAAGGCAAAGGAGAAGCAAAGTCACGTCTTACATGATGGTAGAGAAGAGACAGCTTGTGCAGGGAAACTCCTTTTTATAAACCATCAGATCTCATGAGACTTATTCACTATCAGGAGAACAGTATGAGAAAGACCCACCCCCATTATTCAATTACCTTCCACCAGGGTCCCTCCCACAACAAGTGGGAACTGTGGGAGCTACAATTCAAGATGAGATTTGGGTGGGGACACAGCCAAAGCATATCAAAAGGCTTGGAAAGTAGACCTCCTACAGCCCTTTATGGGGGAGTATCCACAGAATGCTCCCAGATAAATCACAGTGAGGAATTCCAAAGAAAAGAAGCCACAAAAGTGATATAACTAGAAAATAATCAACCAGACATGTATCTGTTACACTCTGTCCTCTAGGTAGAGATTATGGCCTTAGAGAGCTGGCCTCCTTTACCATGGCTAATAGGAAAAGCTAGATGCATTAGTCCAGGATACTTTTCTAAGGCTGGAAATGGGAAGGTGCTGAAGAGAAATGATTCTGTTTTCCTTAAATGGCAGGAGACCCTTTGCTAAGGAGTGGAAAGCAGATGCATTGGTGCTGTATTGGATCCTGCCACAGGGTTCCAGAAAACAAAATTGGGCTTTCTGCTCCCAGACGGTAGCACTCTTCTCCTAGATTATCCAATGTCCAGGGTCCCAAGGAGGGGCCCTGGCCTCCTGGAGCACAGTTTCCTTTTGCATTTTCCTGGCATGTTTCCTCCTTCTCCCCTTTCCCAGCCCCATCCTCCAAAAACTTCCCATGGATCAAGTGGCAGTGTGTGCCTCACAGTAAGAATGTGCTGCTGTAGGACTCACTCTAGAGGGAGCTTTGCAGGTTCACTCTACAGAGAGTCCCTCTGCAGATCCTAGACACAGCCACACCTGCCTGTCATAGCCTCAAACCACAGATACCACCCTCAATGGCACTGGCTAAGTTTTGCCATTGGGCCAAAGGATAAAAGGACTGATGAGTAGCACACAATGCCATTTAAACTATTTTTATCTGAATAATTCTTATAGGACGGTTATAAACCAGAATGCAAACATAATTTTATATGTTGACATATAAGATTTATAATCTAAAATAAAAAATATTCATCTAGCTTTTCAGATCAGTAACACCCAGTACTGGTTTAAAATAAATGTCAAAATTGCCCTGAATTTCATGTGGGTGTCAACAGAGTTTATTGCTGATATTAATTATTAGAAAAAAATTGCCTTGAATTTTTTTTTACATTATCTAAAGTTTACGTATTTAAAAACAGTGTATTACAATTCGCAGTTGCAAAAATGTGGAACCAACCTAAATTCACATCAACCAATGAGTGGATAAACAAAATGTATATATACACCATGAAATACTACTCCAGCCATAAAATGATATGAAATAATGGCCTTTGCAACAACTTGTTTGGAGTTGGAGGCCATTATTCTTATCAGAGTAACTCAGGAATGAAAAACCAAATACTATATGTTCTCTCTTATACAAGAGAGCTAAGCTATGAGGATGCAAAGGCATAAGAAGGATATAATGGACTTTGGAGACTCGGGGGAAGGGCGGAAGGTTGGTGAAGGATAAAATAATACATATTGAGTACAGTCTACACGGCTCAGGTGACAGGTTCACCAAAATCTCAGAAACCACCGCTAAAGAACTTATCCACATAACCCAAAACCACCTGTTTGGTTCTGTACTCCCCAAAATGATTGAAAATAAAGGTAATTAAGTAAAAACAGTGTATTCATCTGCTTGGGCTGCCATAACAAAATACCACAGACTGGGCAGCTTAAACCACAGAAATGTACTTTTTCTCACAGTTCTGAAGGCTGGAAGTACAAGATCGGAGTGCTGACTGGTTTGGTTTCTGATGAACGCTCTCATTTCATTTCCAGATGGCTGCTTTCTTGCCTTCTTGATACGTCATCATGATCTCTTTTGGAGCATCTGAGGGAGCTAAGAAGGGAGGGAGGTAAAGCAGGAGAGAAGCAGGGAAGTGGGTGGAAAGGGATATGGAGGTGGAGAGAGAGTATGCAAACAAGAGCTCTGGCTTCTCTTCCTACAAGGACACTAATCCCATCAGACCGCTCCGTATTTATGATCTCATTGAACCTTAATGACTTCTTTATTCCAAATGCAGCCACACTGGGGTTAGGGCTTCAGGATATGAATTCTGGAGTGACCCAAACTGTCAGTCCATAACAAACAGCATATATCATTTCTATATTACAGATCGAGGAAACGAGTGGTGAGGAAGCTCATTCATGATAAAAGGAATAAGGAAAGACTAAGAAGGCATTAAAAGATGACAAAAGAGAGAGAGACTGTCAGTTAAGACTGCGGGAAAAATGGGAAAAGCTTCTCTCTCAAAGGCAAGACTCTCAGATTGGATTATTTAATTTCCAAAATAAGCTAGCAACACCATCAAAACAAAGCAATCGACAAACGTTAACATTAAATATTCATAAGCTATGTCAAGCAATAACCAAAAGGCAAGGATTACAGTATAAAAAATAATGATGTAGAATTCAAAGTTAAAAAGACATTCATAATAGTTCATTATGAATATATAACAGAAAAACATCCCTTCAAAAATGCGTATCACAGAAATATACAATGCAAAAACTGATTTTTAAAAAAGAGAAATCGATAGGCATGAAAGGGAACCTTGTGCACTCTCACTTGCATTTTAAACAAGCAAAATATAAAAAATCTATTAAAATGCATTCAGCATAGGTTATCTACCACATGAAGAGAATGATATAATTTTTACTTGAAACATTCAAGAGAAACAAATGAAAATGTGTTTGAATTAATAAGAGAGCTCACTAGGATATATGGATTATAAAATATACAAAAATCAACTGTTTCACTTTATACCAGAAATAATCATAAGGAAAACACGATGATAAATATCCTCTTCCCAAAAACTACTAAAAAATGTTGACAACAAAATAAACTTTAAACTAGATGTGCATAACTACATGAAGAAAACTACAGATCCATATAGAATGTCTTAAGAAATGGCTTAAATGGAAAATTCTTAAGCAGCAAGAAATATGACAAAACTGTCAGTTTACCCAAATTATAAATTGTATGTCATTCTTTTATGGAATTTCCTTAGTTTCCTAGACCTGACATAAGGAAGTGCCATAGGCTGGGAGGCTTAAACGGCCGACTATTTTCTCACAGTTCTGAGGGCTGGAAGTCCAAGACCAAGATGTTGGCAGGGTTGGTTCCTCCTGAGATCTCTTTCTTTGACTTGCAGGCAGCCACCTTCTTCCTGCGTCTTCATGTGGTGTTTATTTTTTGTGCTCTTGCACCTCTGGTGTCTCTTTTTTGTGTGTCCTCATTTTTTTTTCTACAAGGATACAACTCCAGTTGGGTTAGGGCCCACCCTCAAAGCCTCGTTTTAACTTAATCTCCTCTTTAAAAGCCCCATCTCCAAATTGTCACATTCTGAGGTTAGGATTTCAACACATGAATTTTGCAGGGGAGAACAGACGATAAAATTCAGCCTGTAACAAGAATGTAGTAGGGACTTCCTAAAAAATTACCAATTGTGTTTTGTCGCCTGCCTTCTTCACAGCTGATTTGGATTCTGCTTCAGTGAGTTAGGGGCAGAAGCGATGTGCTCCATTTCAGGCCTGGCCATAAAACATATATTTTTTTTTTTTTTGCCTTGAGACAAAGTCTTGCTTTGTTGCCCAGGCTGGAGTGCAGCAGTGGCACAATCTCAGCTCACTGCAACCTCCGCCTGCTGGGTTCAAGCGATCCTCCTGCTGAGTAGCTGGGATTACAGGCATGGACAGACCACCACACCCAGCTAGTTTTTGTAGTTTTAGTAGAGACAGGGCTTCACCATGTTGGCCAGGCTGGTCGCAAACTCCTGACCTCAAGCGATCTGCCCGCCTCAGCCTCCTAAAGTGCTGCAATTACAGGCATGAGCCATGGTACTCGGCCCATAAAACACACTCTCAACCATCCCAGTTCCTCCTGCTTTCACAGAGACTTTGAAGAACTTATATTTACATGGCAGCACATAAGAAAGTGGTGCCTAGATTTCTGAGTTACCCTAGAAGGCCACACACACACACTTGCATTAGGTTGTAACAGAAGTAAGAAACAACTAAAACAACTATTTTTGTTTGGTCATTAATTTTTTCTTTTGTACTGCAGCAAGCATACATTAGACTACTAGAAAATACAAGGAATACACACAATACCACATGTTCTTAAACATTCCCCATTCAAGAATTTAAAAACTCTTCATAATTATTAGTTGTACCTTCCATTAAGCATTTACATATTTCATTAAAGAGGGATGGTCATCTAATAGTAGTGGAAATATTAAACTCAATCAACATCATTTTCTTGTGGGAAAACCTACTTTGCTTGATAATCAAAGTTATCACAGAAGAAATAGCCCCTTTGAGGAACTTTGAATATGGTATGCTCTACAGAATCTCCAAAGATGAAAGGACAAGGCCCTATAGAGGGAGGAAATCCCTTGAATAAGACCCAAGGAATGAAGTAATATCAAAATAAATTAGTGTCTAAGATGCAGCAGCTACATGTCCACAAACATGAAGATTTATTGACAAGAAAATCATGACCAGGTACAAAATCATCACCTTGTAAAACTCTAGGCCACCATAGTTAGGGAAGATGTTTAATAGTGTTACAATGGACAGATGGAAGAGTTGATTATTCTGCCAACTTCTGCTGTAATCCAACCTAAAATGATCCTCCAGCTGAGAGGCTAGGGGCTTTAAACCTTTATCACTGCTTTCAAATGTAGACATCAAAGGGCAGGGTCATCAGAGCAGATACAGTCACATAGCAAAGACATTGTACCTCTCTCAACCGGAAGCTCTCTCCCAAAAATAACTGTGAGAGAATTTACAGTGCCCATTGATGAGAAGCACTTCTTATAATTAGTTTTGATGACAATTTTAATTGAAATTTAGCCCTTGAATGCCTGCATACAGAAAGAATGGGACATCTTTGAAAGAAGTGATGAAACTCATAAAAGAGCCCAAGACCCTTACAAAACAGATTGGAACAAGGAAAGAACAGTGCAGTAGGCAAAGAAAGAGCCAAAAATATGAATTTAAAAATGAAAATGAAACTTTGAATATGATGTACTCTATATAATCTTGCTAAAAATAGGAAGTATTTTAGGACAGCTAAAATTTTTTATGATTGCATTAAGAAGGCTGTAATAGGCCAGGCTCAGTGGCTCACGCCTGTAATCCCAGCACCTTGGAAGGCCAAGACAGGTGGATCACCTGACATCAGGAGTTCAAGACCAGCCTGGCCAGCATGGTGAAACCCCGTCTCTACTAAAAATACAAAAAATTAGCCAGGCGTGGTAGCGGGCACCTGTAATCCCAGCTGCTTGGGAGGCTGAGGCAGGAGAATCATTTGAACCTGGGAGGTGGAGCTTACAGTGGGCTGAGATTGTGCCACTGCACCCCAGCCTGGATGACAGAGAAAGACTCTGTCTCGGGGGGAAAAAAAAAGTCTGTAATACAAGTGATATTCTACATACATGCATATACACACATGCACATACACCTACTACACAAGGTAACTATACTCTAAAGAGACGGGGCTTCATCCCATTAGTATAGGTTCAAATATTCCCAATGTTCCTTTTCCAAACATGTCACACCTGAGGAATGTTTCACATTCCTCCTGGCTGCTTTCACAACTCCACACATATTTAAAATCTTGGCAGCTAGAAAATATTTAAAAAATGCCATTCTAGTCCTGCCTATCCAAAAGATAAATATTGTGCTATCTGAAATTACCATATAGATATAAGTTGCAGGTTGTTTTCACAATGTTTTTGGCATTTGTGGAGAAAAGGTTTATGTCCTTGTTTTCCTTTAAAAATTCATCATTTAACATGGGAGAAAGATGCCTGAAATAAATCACATTGGAAACAGCCAATAGACTCCAGATCATTCATCCTAGACAAAAATTTTAAAACTTTCAATATTATTAAAATGTGCTTTTAATGATGAGACATGACATTCTTACCTTGTTTTATGTCATTTCTATCATTCTGAACAAAAATTTAATTTCAATTTAATTTCAATTTATCAAAGTCAAGATTTAAAAAGCAGCCTGGGCCGAGCATGGTGGCTCACGCCTGTAATCCCAGCACTTTGGGAGGCTGAGGCGGGCAGATCACCTAAGGTCAGGGGTTTGAGACCAGCCTAGCCAACATAGTGGAACCCTGTCTCTACTAAAAATTAGCTGGGCTTGGTGGCAGGCCCCTGTAATCCCAGCTACTTGGGAGGCTGAGGCAGGAGAATTGCTTGAACCTGGGAGGTGGATGTTGTAGTGAGCTGAGATCGTGCCACTGCACTCCAGCCCAGGCGACAGTGCAAGACTCCACCTCAAAAAATACAAAAAACAAAAACAAAAAAAACAGCCTGTGCATATACCAGGAGGCAGACAGGTCTGGCATAGCTGAAGAATCAGCAGGCAGAGCCCTCAGGCCATGGGTAGAGAGGAAGCTTGACAGCTGAGGCAAGGCTCTGATGTTTGCTGGATAAGGGCTGTCATTCTGAATGTCCCCAGGTCAAACCATGGCCTCATGCTGAAAACCTATGTAGAGGAAACTGAAATGAAAAGTAATTAGGAAAAATATCAAAACAATCATGTGTCTACACTCTCAGAAAAAAAGCTGAAAGTGCAACACAGCATTGGCCCTATGAAAAGAAGTAAAAATTAAAAGTTGCTGGAATCCCTAAAACACTTTAAGCCTTGGGAGAAATAGTACTGTGGTCTGAGTCATGTAGCACATCATGGTAACTCGTCCTTCTTAGATTACAGCAGAACTCATCCTCATCGTTCTTATTCTGTCCCGAGTAGCTGGTACCACAGGGTTACACCAGCATGCTCAGCTAATTTTTGCATTTTTTTGTAGAGACGGGGTCTCATCATGTTGCCTAGACTCAAACATGGCCTCAAGTGATTCTCCCACCTCAGTCTCCCAAAGTGCTGGTATTACAGTCATGCCCCACCACATCCAATCTCGAATCATGTTTTTAAAATGTAATCCATATAAACAGGTATATTAGTCTGTTCTCACACTGCTATAAAGGACTGCAGAGACTGGGTAATTTATAAAGAAAAGAGGCTTAATTGACTTACAGTTCCCCATGGCCAGGGTAGCCTCAGGAAACTTACAATCGCAGCAGAAGGGGAAGTAAACACGTCCCTCTTCACATGATGGAAGGAAGGAGAAGTGCCAAGCAAAACAGGGAAAAGCCCCCTTATAAAACCACCCGATCTCATGAGAACTCACTACTACAAGAATAGCATGGGGGAAATAGCCCCATGATTAAACTACCTCCCACCAGGTCCCTCCCACAACATGTGGGGATTATGGGAACTACAATTCAAGATGAGATTTGGGTGGGGACACAGCCAAACCATATCAACACGTGAGAACGAACTGCCAAATTCTTAAAAAGAAAAGTTTTAAGGATGAACTACACTGTATTTGTAAGCTTTGCCTCAAATGATATCTTCCCCATCCCTGTTCCCTGCTAAGATATGCCCTTCCTGTGACATAGGAAGGAGCCAGGCAATGGCTGGACAGATGCCTCTGTCAAGTGGGACTGGCCAGGGTGCCCCAGGACCACTCATGTTCATGGGCCAAAGCAAGTCATGTTGCTAATTCCAGTCAATGAGAGCAGAAAATGATGTGCCCCTTAAATGAAAAGGAGATGTGAAAACAATGAAACCCATCCCAATTATCACACAATCTATAAAATCTATACAATGCAGGTAATAAAACCTGTTGCTTACCAGACAGTAAAGCAATGCCTAAAACAATGTGACACTGACAATCAAGACAGATCAATGAAACATGGTAGAAAAATGCAAAGAGAGGTGCATGTACATAGAGAATCTTAGTAAATAATAAAGATGACATTTTAAAAACACTGGAGAAAATTGTAATATGATGTTAGGATAACTAGACAGAGATGTTGGAAAAAATGAGTATCGATTGCACTACTGACATCTAAGAAATACCTGCTGGGACAAATCTTTAAACTTGGGAAATGAGATTAAAAATATTAAAAGGGAGGAACAATTTTTTAAATAATCAAGAAGCAAGCAAGAAGTCATAAGCAAGATGACATTTCTGAGTAGGCATAAAATCCAAATGTTATAAAAGTGAAGACTAACAAATTTGACTACAAAAATAAATGCATAATTTCTACACAGCTAAAAAAAAAAGAACTCGAGGTGAAAAGAAACAAATTGGGAGAAGTATTTGCAATATTGCCATATTGGAAATGTTAGTCTTTTTAATATATAAAGATCTAAGAATTAATAACAAATAATTCAAACAAGATAAAAAATTAAGTTGATGGACATTTTACAGAGAAGGAAATATGAATTGTTCTCAAAAGATAATTCTCAACAGTAATGCACAGTAATGATTTCAATGAGGCGTGTTTCTTCTTTCAGACTGAGGAGTCTCGAATTTATGACAACATTTTGTATTGATAGAAGTGTGAGTTAATATTGCTGGAGTGAGTGTAAGTTCAATCTCTGTAGAGTTTTGGGCATTATCTACCAACATTTAAAATTCAAAATATTCTTTCACTAAAAATTCTACTTTCAGGTATAGTTTATAGATATACTTACACATATATAAAATAATGCATGCACAAAGATAGAAACTGTATTCCCTCTGCCACCATTTGAACTCAAGGAACAGAATTAGATTCTAATTCTTGTTCACAGCATGCTTTTATCATCCATAAATGGCCCTTTTATTTAAGTAGCTCTCCCTCATAATGTAGTATTTTCAAATACACCACCTAAAATAAATGCTACAACAATGAACATATTCCAGCTACTTTCCATCTTCTCTCCTTCCTTCACCCAGTTTAACCACCATCTTGAAACCACATCCATAATATTCTTACTGTTTTATGGAGATTAATTGCATCTATATATATATAGTCCCAAAACGTACATGTATTAAAGTTGGTTATTACTTTTTTAAAAAATCTGTGTTTAATCTTACAGAATTTACTTTTTCATTTAATATTTTTAGCCAAAACCATCTACATTGCTCTGTACCACTTTTAGTTCAATCGTTTGAGGTACCATTGTGAAATATGCCACTTTATTCCTGCATTCTTCCATGGATGGGCAGTTGGCTTGTTTCCTGGTCTTTACTTTTGTGAATACCATTCAGTTGTGTGAACATTTTCGTTCATGTCTCCTGTTGAACATGTACATGACTTTTTGGATACATCCAGGACTGAAATTGCTTGGAACCAACCTAAATGTCCAACAACGATAGACTGGATTAAGAAAATGTGGCACATATACACCATGGAATACTATGCAGCCATAAAAAATGATGAGTTCATGTCCTTTGTAGGGACATGGATGAAACTGGAAACCATCATTCTCAGCAAACTGTCACAAGGACAAAAAACCAAACACCGCATGTTCTCACTCATAGGTGGGAATTGAACAATCAGAACACATGGACACAGGAAGAGGAACATCACACACCATGGCCTGTTGTGGGGTGGGGGGAGGGGGGAGGGATAGCATTAGGAGATATACTTAATGCTAAATGAGGAGTTACTGGGTTCAGCACACCAACATGGCACATGTATACATATGTAACAAACTGCACGTTGTACACATGTACTAAAACTTAAAGTATAATAAAATTTTTTTTTAAAAAAAGGTAAATATTAAGGTTTAAGACACAGCCAATCTGCTTTCCAAAGATGTGCCATTTGAGATCATCACCAGAAACGTCTAAGAGATTCTGTGGGTTTGTGTCTACTGAAAACTTGATAGTATCTGATACAGTTTGGCTGTGTCCCCACCCAAAATCTCATCTTGAATTGTAGTTCCAATAATCCCCACCTGTCATGAAAGGGACCAGGTGGGAGGTAACTGAATCATGGGGGCGGTTACCTCCATGCTGTTCTCGTGATAGTGAGTTCTCATGAGATATGGTTTTATAAGTGGCTTTTCCCCTTTTGCTTGGCACTACTTCCTGCTGCCAGGTGAAGGAGGACATGTTTGCTTCCCCTTCCGCCATGATTGTAAGTTTCCTGAGGCCTCATCAGCCATGCTGAACTGTGAGTCAGTGGAAGTCTCTTTCCTTTATATATCACCCAGTTTCAGGTATGTCTGTATCAGCAGTGTGAGAACAGACTAATACAGTGTCAAATTTTTAATTGTTGCAAACCAAAAGCATGTAAAACTGTCTCACTGAGGTGTCCAAGAGTATTTTTCTCCTCACTAATCATGTGAACAATCTCATTTTATGTTCTATTGGCAAAGTATGTTTCCTGTTCTATTAAATGCCTGCTTACTTTTGGAAACTATTTTCCAATGAGTTATTTTTCTCATTGTTTTATAAATGTTCTAGGTATACATTTTGTAAACGTTCTACGTACACACTTGATACTAAGTTGTGTGTGAAAGTCTAATGAATTGTTTCACTTCCTTTCATATATCTGTTGGTATACAAGGGATCTAAAAAAAATTTTTTTTTTTTTTTTTTTGAGACTGAGTCTTGCTCTGTCACCCAGGCTGGAGTACAGTGGTGCGATCTTGGCTTACTGGAAGCCCCGCCTCCTGGGTTCACACCATTCTGCTGCCTCAGCCTCCCAAGTAGCTGGGACTACAGGCACCTGCAACCATGCCCAGCTAATTTTTTGTATTTTTAGTAGAGATGGGGTTTCACCATGTTAGCTAGGATGGTCTCAATCTCCTGACCTCGTGATCCATGGGATCTAAATTTTAATAGTCATATTTAGTTATTTTTTCATTTGTAAACAAAGCTTTTTGCATGCTATTTAAGACAACTTTCTTTCTCAAAGGTACAAGACAGTTATGCTTTATTTTAAAAAGTAGTTATATTTTGTTTTTCATGTAATTCTTTAATGCTGCTGCAGTTAAGTGGAGTATATTTTATGAGATGATGGTCCATTTTCTTCATAATGATAGCTGTTTTTCCAGTTCCATATATCCTGCCATCTCTTTCTGTTCTGATATATTACATGAATGGGTCTTTTATGAGCAACTCTGTTCCATTGATCAATTGCATAACCCTGAGTCAACATCACACTTTCATAATTAATTTTATAATAAAGTCTATTAGGGCAAGTTTCTTTCTTTCCTGCTTTTTTTCTTCAGAAATGCCCTACCCATTCTTGGCCATTTCTTTTTCCTATAAGTTTAGAATTACATCGCTCAGTTCCACGACAAAAAAAACTCAAAGATTTTGATTGGATTTGTATTGCCTTCATACATCAACTTGGGAAGAACTGGAATCTTTATAACACTCGGGCTTCTTACAGGGTCATGTGACAAAGAGTATCAACTATCTGTAAAGAATTACTACAAATCAATTAATATATATTACTTTAGATCTCTATAACATTTTACTGCTTTCATTGTAGAGGTCTTACATATCAAACTGTTTAGTTTTATTTCCATATACATAATATCCTTTGATGTTATTATAAACAGTTTCTCCTTGATTTGATAATCTAAATGTCTACTGCACTTATAATAAATTTTCCATTGATTTTGTGGGACTTTTCTATACAAATAACCAGAAAGGGGAATCTGTGAGGAGTGGCTGTAATGTTGTGAGAGGAAATTTCTTCAGAGAAGAAAATCCTAGGGAGGAACTCAGATGTTGGCCTTCACCAGGTGACACTCCCCGAAGCTGGGGTTATGATAAGTACCTTGGTCCCAAAAGTGGGTGGGGACTTGGGTATCAACTACAACCTGGACAAGATAGTAGTCCAGGGTTACTATCCAGGTTACTAAATAATAAGCAATACTGCATTCCAGGAGCAATTCCAGAGATTGACACCATCAAAGATGTAAAGGATGCAGGATTAGGATCCCCTGTCATATCCCCATTCAATGTGCTGTTCTGACTCTTGCAAAAATCAGTTGGACTGTGGTGAATGATGGTTGACAGCAAAAAACATAACCAAGAATAGTTCAGAGCTATTTGTATTTTGCCATTACTTTCAAGGGCAAAAACTGAAATTACTTTTGTACCAACCTAATACTACTGTGCCAGATGTGGCACCACCACCAGAAGAGACCAACACATGCTGTGGGTCCTCATGTGCAACTTGAGGTAAGCACATTCCTCTCAATAGGAAGAAAAAAGCAGTCCATCTTCACATAACCGATGACATATTCTCTGTTTTGCACTCCATCTGTGCCAACTCTATTCTTTGTTATAATTAGGTCACAGAAATCCTGTTTATCATAATACTTTTCTGAACATCTGTCTTGGTTCATTTTGCATTCCTATAAAGGAATAACTGAGGTTGGGTAATTTATAAAGAAAGGAGGTTTATTTGGCTCACAGCTCTGAAGGCTGTACAATCAGCACTGCTCCTAGTGAGGCCTCAGGAAGCTTCGGTTCAGGGCAGAAATGGAAAGGGAACAAGCATCACATGGCCATGGCAAGAGGAAGGAAGAGAGATGAAGGAGGAAGGTTCCAGCTCTTTTTAATAGTCAGATCTCATGGGAACCAATAGAGTAGGAACTCACTCATTACTGCCATGACAGCACCAAGCCATTCAGGAGAGATCTGATCCCATGACCCAAACATCTGCCACCAGGCCCCACCTTCAACACTGGAGATCACATTTCAACATGGGATTTGGAGGAGAAAAATATACAAATAATATCAATGTCATTTGGATCCAATACTGATTGATTAAACCATTATGCCTGGACCTAGAGTACAGTGAGTGGTAAGTACCCTCAGGCCAGAAGTCAGTAAGATTCAGGTACTAAATTTATTGATAAGTTCTAGGAGTTCAGTGGCTCGGGGCATACCTGAATATCCTTTCTAAGATACCAGTTGTTCCACCTCCCAAATCTTATCATAAAAAAAAGAATCACATGTGATAGACCTCTCTGGAGTTTGTTTTGTTTTTAGTATACTTTACTTTTTACATCACTTTTAGATTTGGAGAAAAATTACACAAAATATAAAGAGAGTTCCCGTATGCCCCCCTCTCTCTGACACACCATTTTCTGTTATTAGGGCCTTGCGTTAGTGTTATACATTCATTACAATTGATGAACCAATATTGATATATTATTAATCACTAAGCTCAAAATTAAGATTCACTTTGTATTGCACATTTTGTGGGTGTTGGCAAATGTGGAATAACATCCATTCTCCATCACAGTATCACAGAGTGGAGTTTCACTGCCCTAAAAACCCTCTGCTCTGTTTAGTCCTTCCTCCCCCTGAGCTCCAGGCAAAAACTGATCTTCTGTCTCTATAGTTTTACATTTTTTCAGAATGTCACATAGTTGAAGTCATACAATTTGTTGCCTTTTCAGAATGGCTCTTTCACTTAGTAATATTCACTTAAGTTCTTTCCATGTCTATTCATGATTCGAAAGCTCATTTATATTTCTTGCTGAGTAATAATTTGTTATATGGATGTATATTCAGAAGTGTCCTAGACATTCTCGATCATTCTTTCATCCATCCAAATTGTAAAATCACCTTCTTAAGTTCTATGAAGAAATCTTCAAAGATATTTATGGATTTGCATTGCAGCTATAAATAAACTTGGAAAAAGTTGAAGGACATCTTGGTTGTTTCTCATTTTGAGATAATTATGAATAAAGTTGCTAGAACACTTTTGTGCAGGTTTTTGTGTAGATGTAAGTTGTCAGCTCATTGGGGTAAATACTTTGGAGCATGGTTGTCCCTTTGGGTCCTGCAGGCAGCATACATGGCACTTGGAAGTGCCACTCTGAGCCATTTACTGGGTAACTGGTAAACAAGAGAGATTTTCAGCAGGTCCAGACTTCAGGGTAAGCCATGTGGCCACATAGCCCTGTGAGTCAGTGATCAGGATGAACTCGAAGTCTCTGGAAAATCCCTACAGGAAAGTTATCACATAGATCCCCAACCAGCAGACTATGAGATACCAGGTGACCATGTATTTGGTCCATTAGAAGGCTGGTATTACCAGTGCCACTGGGTTGTTAGTTCTTGTGGGCCCATCAGCAATCCACTGTCAAAGATGACACATTTTAGACAGAGTCTCTGCAGGTCCAGAAGGTATAAACAAATTCAATACATATGGTCTACTCCCTCATAATCCACCTTTACTGCACTGACACCTTCCTCAACTTCCAAGATCCAGGGGCTTTTCGTGACCAGTTGATGAAAGAGGAAAGAATGAGTGCCTAATTCAGAGATGGGTCAGCACCGTGATTAACAGAAAATGAGAAGCTGTTGCAGGAAGGACAGATTGGGAAGAGGTCTAAATGGCAGCAGCAGCAGAAAATCCTCTCAGTGGGAGATCTGGGAGCAGTGCAGTTGGATCTCCCCCTCCCTTGGAGAGCGAACTCTCCTTTGGGCACGCGCTCCAGGGCAGAGGTTATTGGCTTGACTCGTTGGACAGGAGCAGGGCAGGAAAACGATAGGAAGAATGAAGACAAGGACATCTGGGAAGAGGTTACTGAACTCGGGATGGGCACACAGTGGGTGGATCAAATAGGAAGGGGAAAGACAAGGTTATCTTGGAGTTTACTGAACCTCGGATGGGTACACAGTGGGTGGATCTGCATCTCCTGTTCATGGTCACCCCCAGGCTTTCCGAACAGACTGATCAGCTACATGGGAGGATGACTTCTCTCGCAGGTGTTGGTCTCTCTTCTAAGTCCTCACTGTGCTGGGGCAGTAAGCCCATGAACTTAGTCACTATTGTGGCAGATACAGAGGCTATATATGAGCCCAAGAAATGGGCTCCTTTTCACAAAGACTGGAATAGCAACTAACACTGCCACATTTCTAATCCAGCAGCAGCTAAGATAGACACTGAGTCTTAAAAGTGCCACCATCCTCTGAGGCTCCCAGGTGACACGGGATGCTGGCAGGTAGATCATACTATACCTTCTTTGCCCTGGAGGAGGTAGTGAATTTACTCTAATTGGAATCAATCTGTGTAGGGTGATGGGTACCCCACCAAGTTACTAAAGGGTGTATATCCACTGCCTGAACCTTAAAGGCCAGGCCATGGACAAAGGCCATAGGACCCAGCCGAGGAGCAGGTGTCCCTGAGAACCCAAATATCCCAGAGTGTCTGAAATAACAGTCCCATCACACACACACACACACACACACACACACACACAGAGCAAAGAGCCAGAAAATTAGCTTTAAAGCAGCTTAGGGATGGGAGTCAGAGCAGATGTCTAAACCTGTCCAGGAATGCCTCATATGTAAGTCCTAATAAACTCATCTACGCCCCAAGCTGGACTTGTCCAAGTCATTGTTTCATCTCTCACCTCCCTCCCAGTTTGGCAGAAGGTTTTTCTATGATTCCAGGATTTTCTCATTGCAGCCTGTACCCCAGATATGTACTTGACATTGATGTTCACACGCTGTAACTGGCACCATCAAAGAACTACATAATGCTTATACCTTAGCACTGTATCCAAAATAATACTGTCTCAGACTAAGGAATTCATTTTACAGTAAAACAATAGAGGCATAATCATAACCCACTCTATGTTGGAGCCTAATGATTTATAAAGGCTAGAATAAGATATCACCTTAGGAGACAAGGTGATATCTTATTATCACCTTGTGCTCCCAGTAGCTAGAACAGATGAGCTCAAAAAGCAGTGGAAGCAAAATCAGCCCTTTTTGCCGTCATCCCCAGGGAGCCACTTGCAGAATTCATGCTTCCTGCTCCTCAAACATAGGCTCTTCCAGATTTGAGCTCCTGGGAGGGAGGTGGGTACACAGGGAAATGTTCCAGGGACTCAAACTCCGACTGCTACCTGGTCACTTTGGGCTTGTCATGCAGGTGGGCCCACTGGCAAAGAAGGGATGTGCTTTCCTGGCAGAGGGCACCTGGCCTACACATGAAGGTAGGCAGGGTGGCTGCTACATAATAGAGGCCAGGGTGAGGACCTGCAGAACCAGCCGAGGTTGCTTACTTGGTGTTTCTCTGCCCAGGGGGAGCAGTAAAGGAGGATTTGCAGCACATCTGGCTTAACAAGGACACTGACTCCTCAGGGATAAAGGTCTGGGTCATGCCACCAGCCAAACAGTCTCTATGAGTCAAATATGGAGAGATGGGGAACCCTACCACAGGTGTTGACTTTTCTTGTTTTTTTTTGTTTTTGTTTTGTTTTGTTTTTTGAGACAGAGTCTCACTCTGTCGCCCAGGCTGGAGTGCAGTGGCGCCATCTCGGCTCACTGCGAGCTCCGCCTCCCGGGTTCATGCCATTCTCCTGCCTCAGCCTCCCGAGTAGCTGGGACTACAGGTGCCCACCACCATGCCTGGCTAATTTTTTGTATTTTTAGTAGAGATGGGGTTTCACTGTGTTAGCCAGGATGGTCTCTATCTCCTGACCTCGTGATCTGCCCACCTCAGCCTCCCAAAGTGCTCAACACTCCTTCTTTCACTACTCACCTTGCCTTCATTGTCTTCTGAGATTGTCTTTGACAAAGTAGACTGTCAGGGAGATTCCATTTGTATCCCCCATTAGGCTTGAACCAAGGGCTTTCTATTCTTATAAAATGTGAGGCCCAAATTGTAGCGTAAGAACTGGGCCAAGAAGATCTGGGACACACAAGGTGGACACCACAAGACACTAATTCTCTGTTTCAGGTCCTCTCTACTTCACCTATCTTTTGTTCCAAACCAAATCTGCCTGGGTTCAGACCAGTTTCTTACAGGGTACAACCTACACTCTCCTGCCAATGCCTCCAACCTCTTTCCAGGGGCAAGAAGGGCTCCCAGGGGCCTCCCTGTTGATGTTGAAGTAAGGAGTATAGCATGTGTCCAGGAGGGCCAGGGAGCTCATAGCTCTGAATGGGAGACTGGAGCCTGCAGATCTGTTCTTCCCCATCTCCACCCACAGTTGGTGGAGATCTGTTCTTCCCCATCTCTACCCATAGTTGGTGGTAGGGTCCTGAGACACAGATGATAGATGAGGTTTTTCAGGAGATGGCCTGAAGATGAAGCAGGAAGTTTCGCTTAGGGCTGGTCAACTCAGCAATGCTCTGGGCCGCTGCCTCTCCCTCTCACCCTGTATCACCTCATCCTGCATCCCCTCACACCTGCACTCTGGGATCGTCCTTCCTGGTGAAGAAGGAACAGGCATGCAAGCCCTTAGCCTCTGGCTCTGCTTTCTGGAGAGCCCAAGTAGAACAAAAAACATACAAATGCACATATATGCATGCATATAGTTCATAATTTGGACGATTACATAAAATTAATCAACCCTCTTTTCCAGGAACATAAACACTTATCCCAGGTGATGAATGGGGAACATTAGCCTAGGTTCCTCGGAGGACAGAAGATTTAATAATCGTCCCCATAGCACACTTTCTTTCCATGGCTTCCACAAAACAATTCTAATTCTTGTAACGAAATGAGTGAGAATAAACATGCATGATCCAGATTTCAGTAGGAGTTCACTCTGCCCTCCAGGCTAGGCTTAAGTTTTAGCAACAGATAGTCCTCACTCAAGGATAAAACTTCGCCAGGGGCATCAGCTGGGGTAGAAACAGAAAGTGGCCTCAATTATCCAAACCACAATTGGGGCATTAGCTTTTGCAGAATCATGTTTGTGGATGAATGGAAGAGGAAGTAAAGTAATTAATACATTTCTCCAAGATGACAGTCTCTTGAGATGAGATTATGAGCTTTGTCAATAAGTCATTTTCTGAACATGGAAAGACAATACAGTCCAAAATTTCAGGAACTTAAGGAAGATTAGCCCTCGAGCTTCATTCAGACTTCACCTCTGCATGTACATGGCCTTCAGATGATGCATCAGCAACATCAGCAGTGAATTCTCTTTCCAGAGCACTAAATCTAAGGCTCACAGCCAGAAATGGAGCTTCAGAGAGTGCATCCCTAAAGCCCTCATGAAATACCAAAATAATGAGCATCAATAAGCTTCTACTCCACAAGGAAGAGAACAATTTGTTTAATGCTTAAAAAGGATGGACTATCTCCTTTCAGGGAAAAATAAGAATACAGACTAGAATATCAGATTTTAAAACACAATTATTTAATAACAGGCAATATGTAAGTTTCTTTCTAAATATATATATATTTGGCTCACAGTCCATAACATAGCCTTACCCAACTTTCCATTCATTAATCTAACAAATAGCTGTTCAGTCCCCACCAGGTGCCGGGCACAATTTAAGACATAAAGGATGCATTTGTTATATTACTCAGGCAAAAATCTCTGTCCTCCTGGAGCTTACATTCTAATAAGGAAGATATCACAGCAAATCAAAGAAATAAGTACAGTGCATTAGAAGTTAAAAACATCTAAAGAAAAATAAACCAGGAAAGGGAGTTCATAAATTCCAGGAAATTCCAATTTTAAATACAGTGGTTAGAGGCCTTGCTGAGAAAGTGACATTTGAGCAAGGTTTTATAAAAACGGTGAGGAAACAATATCTGGGAGAAGAGGGTTCTTGGCAGAAGGAAGAACCATTGCTGATGCAGAAATGCACTTGAAAATCATTACAGTGTGGGAGGAGTGAACCTCGGCTGACTAGCAGGGAAGAGAGCCAGAAGCAATAGAGGCCAGTCCACACAGGGCCTTGGGAGGCAGGTTAGGACTTTAGGTATCTCTCCAAGTGAAATGAAAAAGCACTGGGAGATTCTGAGCAGAGCTATAGTGATAATTGACTTAGGTTTGAATAGGATCACTTGGGGTACTGTGTTGAAAACAGATTGCACGTAAAGAGTGGATCCAAGAGAGCAATGATTGTAGCAATCCAGACAGAAGTGATGTTAGCTTAGACCAGGGCACAGCTAGGGTGGGAAATGAATAGGTGGGATTCTGGACACATAGATGAAAGAAAAAACAGACATTGCTGAAGGATTAGCAGTGGGTGAGTGAAAAAGAGTCAGCCATGACTCCAAGATTCCAGCCTGAGTAACTGAAGTGTGGAGCTACTTCAAAGATACAGACCCCAGACCCAAACCCAAACCAACCATGAACATTCTAGGAAATCTTACTCACCCAAAAAATGACCTGAGTATACAGATCAAAAAATATCCCCAAGTTCCAGGAAAAATGATTAAAAAGCGTATCCCAACCAAATAAATCTTGAAAAAATGGGAATTTCAAGAACATACATAAAAAAATTCTACAGATGTCCAGGCAGTAATCAAAAAAAGACTTACCTACAAAGGAAGGAAAATCACACTTCTCTTCAGCTCTAAATGTCAGAAGACAACCGAGGCACATCTGAAGAGTTTCAAGGTAACAGATGTGAAACAGTTTCAAGGTAACAGTGTTTTATATAACCAAGTGATCTTTTTGACATGAAAACAATAAAAAAATTCCCAAATATTCAAAGAAGGGCCTCAAAATATTCCTCTTATGTAAATCTGTAAGAAATACTTGGCTACATAAATATAAATTAATAGAAACTTCAGAATATTAAGCAACTGATATTTTCATCTTCTTGGAATTTCTACCAAGAAAATATTCTTAAATGTACATATCTGCAAATATATGTATTGCATTGTTATTGTCGGTAGTAAAAATTGGCTAAAATCTCAATTTCACAATTTGGGTAATGTCTCTATTCTGATCTACTATTTAACCATTAAAACTCCAATCTGATAAAATTTCAATGCTGTAGGAAAATGATTATAATGTGATATTTAGGGGAAAAAGTATAAAAATCTTTATATGACATGATACTATGTGAAAAAAATTTATACGATTAAAAAAGATTAGAAAAATACTGCAAAATATTAATAGCAGTTTCAGAATGGTGGGACTATTTGTGTTCTTTACCTCTTTGTTTTATATTTCTGTATTTTTCTCATCTATCACTTTTATAATCAGGAAAAAAAATGAAAAATGTTAACATAATCATATGGAACCTAAGAAAGAATACCAAATAGGTAAATAATAACAGCTCATGAAAGTGAAGACAACAAATAGAGCAGAAATGGTAACCCAGGATACGACTGAAGATGTTCAGTCCACTTCCTGTTTGCCCCAAGAATACTCACCAGCAGCACTTGTGTCTGCAGGGTTTACTCTGAGATAACTGTGCCACCAACTATCTTGCTTTTGTTATTTTTGCATCACTCTATTATATTGACTTTGGAAACAAAAGACATCACTCTGTGGCTTTCTGTTTTTAGTAGTGGTATTTTCCGTCTATAAAATATAGTGATTTTTGATCGCTGAAAATGTCAAATCCTAGAAAACCTAACATTCCTACCTGCGACGTTAACATTGTTCTTGAACAGTTTTTGGCCAAAAATTCATTTGATGAATCTAATTTTTCTGAAATAGATGATTATAATGATTCAGACAATTCTGATGTTAGTTGTTTTTAGAAACAACTCCAAGAACAGTTTTTATGTTTAATTTTCACATCGAAAATCAGTCAGATTTGCTTCAGCCTCAAAGCATGTTTATGTAAAATCAAATGAACGCTGGCAGCGAGTGGCACTTACCCCCGCCCCAAATGGGTTAAGAACCTGAAACATCTAGAAGTTAAATGGGATAACCATGCCTCAGGTAAAAATTAACAAATGTAAACCAACGTCAGGACAAAAACTGATAAAATTCTTCATTCCGGCTCAGCGCAGGGGCTCATGCTTGTAATCCCAGCACTTTGGGAGGCCGAGGCGGGCGGATCACGAGGTCAGGAGATTGAGACCATCCTGGCTAACATGGTGAAACCTCATCTCTACTAAAAATACAAAAAATTAGCCGAGCGTGGTGGGGGTTGCCTGTAGTCCCAGCTACTCGGGAGGCTGAGACAGGAGAATGGCATGAACCCGGGAGGCGGAGCTTGCAGCGAGCCGAGATCGCACCACTGCACTCCAGCCTGGGCGACAGAGAGAGACTCTGTCTCAAAAAAAAAAAAAAAATCCTTCATTCTAACAGTAATGAATTTCCACCCTTTGAAAAAAACACACAGAGAAAGAGATGAGACAAAAGTGAGAGAGGCTGTTTTTAAGCACAATTGCTATGAGCTTCTTTATTACCAAACTTTAACATGTGAAGTTCAGCAGTGGGCAGTGCACAGGCTGTGAGGTGGCGCGTGGGTGGAGTGTGCATGAGGGACCCTGCACGGAAGGAGCCCTGGGGAGCCTTATTTACAGTGATGAATAAATCCAATTACACAACTCAGAAATGAATTGTCATAAATATGGGTGGTCTATTCCTGATACAGACCAAAAGTAAAAAGTAAGCAGAGGAATGGTGCTAATTAATATAATTAACTGTACTCATTGATGAAACAAATATAGGACTTTTCTGAAGGATGAAGAAGAGTTTCATAGGAAAGGAGTACAGGGAGGAAAGGAGAAACGCGATAGCAAAAGGTTTCAAAATCCCTCATTTTCACATACAGAAATGCAATACAAACTGCATGAATGACAATCAGAGAGAGAGGCAAACAGGCAGAGAGAAAGACAAAGAGACAGGAAGAGAGGTAGAGAAAGAGAGACACACAGATAATACTCTTTAATAAATAGAGAGAAGGGTCTTGAAATGCAACACTGTCTCTTGGAATGGAATATTTTGTATCACCCACGCCTCAGGGCGACCTTGCCTAGAGCACCTGAGATGACACAGCAGTCTGTCGAAGCCCAGTGTCAAGATGCCCAGATCTATGGATACAAGTCAACCTGTTAAAAGCTGAAGTGTAAAAAATAGGGCCTGAAATAGATTTGAACAAAAGCTGTATTTAGAGAGGATCCAGATACTATTCAATGTGTTGTCGATTTTACAAAGGGCTTTAACATACATGCTTGACTTCAACAGCCTTGTATTAGTTCATTTTCACACTGCTATAAAGAACTACCTGAGAATGGGTAATTAATAAAGAAAATAGGTTTAATTGACTCACAATTCCACATGGCTGGAAAGCCCTCAGGAAACTTACAATCATGGTGGAAGGTGAAGGGGAAGCAAGGCACATCTTACATGGTGGCAGGAGAAAGAGGGCGTGAGGGGGAAATGTCCATAAAAACTGTCAAGAGAACAGCATGGGGGAAACTGCCCCCATGATCTAATCACCCCCCAACAGGCCCCTCCCCAACAAGTAGGGATTACAATTGGAGATGAGATTTGGGTGGGGACACAGAGCCAAACCATATCAAGCCTCCTGAAGCAATTACTACTGCATTCCTCAAAAAACCTATAAGCAAAGTGCAGTGGCTCACACCTGTACTCCCAGTGCTTTGAGAGGCCAAGGCAGGAAGATTCCTTGAGCCCAGGAGTTCCAGACAAGCCTGGGCAACATAGTGAGACTTCACCTCTATGAAAAATAAAAAATAAAAATAGCCAGGTGTGGTGGCACATGTCTGTAGTCCCAGCTCCTCACAGGTTGAGGCAGGAGAATCATTTGAGCTCAGGAGTATGAGCCTGCAGTGAGCCATGATCATACCACTGCACTCCAACCTGGGCAACAGAGCAAGATCCTGTCTCAAAAAAAAGAAGAAAGAAAGAAAAGAGAAAACTATGATTCAACAAGTATGCAGCAGAACCCTTTGTCAGTTTCTGGACTCTGACACAAATCCGTGGTGCTCCCCAATACTCTCTTGTCTCTACCTGGAAGGAAACAGTATTTACTTGTATTCATTTACTTGTGTTCATTCCCAAGACTGAAAAGATATGTCCTGGATTTTCTACTAGGGTGTAATATCTGTCATCTACCACTCTTTGCTAATGAACCAAATGTACCCTAGTTTCACAAAACAGGAAGAGGTGCACATGTTGGTTGGGTACCACAGACCTTCCTGCGCCATGAGCTTCTGAGGCTGTCTGCCTCATCTGGCTGCTGGAGAGATAACTGTGGACCTCGGCCCCAACCAGTCGGATAAACAGATATTCATTCAATCCAATCCAGGTGATTCAAAGTAAAAATGTAACTGGGGCCCAGGTTTCCCTAAAAGGCTATAATGTCCTCTAGATCACAGTCTGTTACCCGACACAATGGCCACTAGCCATGGGTGGTTCTTGAGAACTTGAAATGTGGCTGGTTTATATTGAAACGAGATGTGAGTGTAAAACACACTGGATTTCGAAGACGTTAAATACCAAAAAGAAAAACATGTAAAATATCTGTTAATATTTTATACTCATTTCATGTTGAAGTAATATTTTGAGTATGTTTTAAAATATTACTAAAATTAAATTCAGCCATCATTTTCTTCCTTTTTTAATGGGGCTAGGAGAAAATGTTCAATTACATATGTGGCTCACATTATATTTCTATGGGACAGTGCAGGTCTACACAGTGCCTGATAGGTTATAGATGAGAACGGTCAACTGTTTGACATGTTTTCCATGGTCTGATTAGTCAGCACTGTGGCTTTCAGACTTGAGCATGCAAGAGTGTCACTGGAGAGCTGCTGAGAGGACAGATTGCTGGCCTTACCTGTAAAGTGTCCAACTCAGTGGGCCTGGAGTAATTGCACTTTTAACAAGTTTGCAGGTGACTATGATGCCATGAGCTGGGGACCGTATGCTGTGTTAACAGCCCCTGGCCAAACTTACACCACCATCTTCAGCGGCTTGAGAATTGCTTTGAGAAAAAGGTTTTCTTTAGATTGTAGAGTTCTTCTCTTTAGCCAACATAAAATTTATTAAAAAACAAAAACAAAAACAAAAACACCCCCATGCAGACCATTCACAAAATTAGTTTGGTATCTCACAGCAAATATGATTAAGGTCATAAGCTATTATCTAGTATTCTGAGAGCTATTATTGGGTACATTGCCGCTCCCCCCTACCCCACCGTCCCCGTGCAAAAAGAATTCCCCATTAACCCAGAATAACAGACAGTGCTTACAGCAAGAGCTGGCCAGATTTAATGCTCAGATTGCAAAGATTAAATATAGAGGTGAAAGGAGGCAGTGTCTCCTTTTTATTCTAGAGGTCTTATTAAAACTTGATCTTCGAAACACACACTAAATATATTTCTCTCCACTCCTACCAAGTCTGGTGACCTGGCATAGTGCTGAGTACACAGCTTTTGTTTGTTTCACCATTGACTAGGTCAGAATCTCACTCTCCTCCTCTTCATGTTATATTCATGGCCTGGAAAGTGATTGCCAAAAGAGTGATGGATGCAAGCACTGGGTCATCCTATTTTCTAATGGGACATCAGGGCAATACTGGGGTTAAGTTTAACATCAATCATTCACTTATAAAGAGCAACTCATCCCAAATGGTGATTTAAGGTCAACTGTCAGGAAAGTACCATGGTGGGCCCATTGGAGGTGCCACGAAAGATCACCTCAACCAATTATTTCATTGGACTTTACATTATCTTTATTTTGTATCATTAAAGGTTTATAATTTAATGTCAATTTTGTGACATTATGAACCTAAGGCTCTGCATCTTCCAAGGAAACAGACTTGTCGTCCACATCTCTCACCAGGCTACAGTTACATTCATTTAAGATATTAGGTATAATTTCACCTTTTAATTTAGTTCACCTAATTCATTCTCAGTGAAATTCTATTACCAAAAACTCCATGCTTAGCTCCCCAGAGTTCAGTCCTCTAACCCTGCCAACTTCATATTTACCCGCAGCGGACTTCTCTAAACATCCACTGCGTGGCCAGAGATGTCCATTCCATGAGCTCAGCAGACGTTTCTAGCACTCCCATTAAAAATCACACTGGCTGTACTAACACTTAGAATTTTAATTTTGTCAGGTTAATAGATGACCATAATTCCTGGGGTTTTAAAAAAATTATTCTTCAAGAATATGCTGATCCTACCTCAAATGACTTATATAGAAACATACAAATGAAAAAATAATCATCACCACCTCCTAGTCTAATTACATTAACCTCTGAAGAGGCAAATATTACCATTTGAATGTAAATTTTTCCAGAATACCTGCTTTGCATTTAGATGCATTATCTGTACATACAGAAATATTTTGTGTTGCTTTTATGGGATTATACTCTCCAGATTTTTAAAATCTTTTTTGTTGTTTCTTAAGAATAATGTTTTAATGTTTGGTGTATTATTTCATATCTTTCTGAGACTAGAAGAATACACGTGTTTGTGTAGGTGTATACACTTGTGCATACACAGGCCTGTGGGTGTGCATCCGTCTTTTTACCACTCAAAAGTACTTTCGAGTATGGATGTGTCACACTATGTTTTTATGAAGCATTAGCCATTATTAATTACATAACCATTCTTTCATTAATGAGTGTTAATTCTTTCTGATATTACTTCAAACTAGGCTTCAATGAACATTGTTGTACATTATGTAAACACTTTTCCAAAATAGAAAGCTTAAAATGGAACTGTACATGTGTTTTTGGTTTTGTTAGACATGAGAGTCTCGCAATGTTTCCCAGGCTAAAATCAAACTCCTGGGATCAAGGGATTTTTCCATCTCAGCCTCCTGAGTAGCTGGGACTATGGGCATGTGTCACAGTGCCTGGCTATGTTTCATTTTGACAGATACCGATATTGGCAACATTCTCTTTGGAAAGTTTGAACCAATCTATGCACCCAATATCAACACAGCCTGTCAACATTTGATGTTATTTTTTTGAAATGTGATACAGCTAATATGCATAGATCAATTTGCCACAAAGTCAGTAACAATTTCATTAGATACTGTATCTATTCTGGCCCGTTTCTCTATGTATCTGTCCCTGTGTCAATACCACATTATTTAAATATTGTAACTACATGTTTAAATTGTGATTGTTTCTCCTTTTCTAAAATTTATTTCCTATTCGTTTGGCTATTTACCAGTCTAGATCAATTGTAAAGTTAGATGGCCAGGGGTCCATTAAAAAAATCCTTTGAAATCATATTAGCATCATGTGGAACCTATAATTTGGAAAGATTAAAAATTCTTAGAATATTCTACTTGTGAACATGATATACCTATTATTTGTGTTTCTTTACATTATAATTTAGATGTATTCCAGCATATGAATGTATGTCACCATTGGACCAATGACAATGCTCTATGACCTTAGATAACATATATATGCTCTTTGCATATATATATGCTCTGTATCTTTATCTTCTTTGTATTAATACATTTTTGTCATCTATAACATGGATATAATACTAACATAAAACTACATTTCTAAACTATTCCTACACTTCCAGACTCATTTTCAATGTTATTTATGCCATGTTACATTTTTTTCGTAATAAATTTGAAGGTTTATCCATGTAATGGGTCCTTCTGAAGTACCAGTTTTTTTTTTTATTATTTATTTATCAAGGATGTCTTTTTATTGTTTTTTTTTTTATTAACTTTTGCTTTTATCTTTGGTAGTTCCTTATCTTTACTTTCTTTAGGTTTATTAGTCTCTATCATCTTGAACACTTAGTTCTAACACAGGGCTGTCTCATTTATAGGAGTGATTTCTTGTAATTTTTGGCTATTTGCATGCATCTTATACATACATATGTATAGATTTTAACGCATTCATGTAATACAACTAATCTATGTTATATGTACCACTATTATCCCAATTTTAGCAATAACAAAACAGATTATGTAACTTATCCAAGGTAACACAATAAAATAAACGTCAAGTAAATCACAGACCTGGAATTCAAAAGCAGATCGTTTGGTTTCAGGATCCGTGTGCTCAGCCACTGCTTTATTCTGCCTGTAAATACTGTCTTAGCTGCACCCTTCCCACCAACACACAAGTTTTTATATCAAATTATGTCATTTTTACAAATGTCTAAAAAGTTGTTCACTTTATTATTTTCCTTTTTAATGCTAGATATATTTAAGGGTTTTCATCTTGTGCTGTTATTAATTCTGAAGAGCTCTGGCAGGGAGATAATATTTTATGTTTGTTTTTACCAATCTTTGTTGTAAATGCTAAGTTTATTACATTGTTTTAAGTGAATATCGAATATAAAATGTTTCCCTTTTGAAATATGAACCTACCTTTCTTGCCTAATATATTATTCATAGCAAATTGTGTTTCAAATGACTACTCTGTTGAATACAGATATCACCCTTGCTAATTGTTTCACTGAAGCATTCATATTATTGTGTTGTTTGTATGTGAATTTTGAATCAAGCATATTTTTCTTTTACTCTAATTGTCACTGTCATTATGTTGTATTCTAACAGTATCTCCTATACAGGCATATTTCATTTTATTGTGCTTTTTATTGGGCTTTGGAGATTTCATTTTTTAGGTTTGTGGCAACCCTGCATTACCAAGTCTATTGGCACCATTTTTCCAGCAGCATGTGCTTCCTCCTTTCAGTTACTGCATCACATTTCAGTTACTCTCACAATATTTCAAACTTTTCCATTATCATTATATCTGTTATGGTGATCTGTGATCACTGATTTTAATGTTGTTATTGGAATTTTTTGGTGCACCAAAATATGCACTCATATAAACAGCAAACTTAGTTGATATATGTTGTGTGAGTTCTTAGACTGTTCTCTCATCTCTCTTCTTCTCCTTAGGCTTCATTATTCCCTGAGACAAAATAATGTTAAAATTGGACCAATTAGTAGCCCTTCAATGATTGCTAAGTGTTTCAATGAAAGGAAGAGTCACATGTTTCTCACTTTAAATCAAAAGCTAGTAATGATTAACCTTAGTGAGAAAGACATGTTGAAAGCCAAGACTAGCTGAAAGCTAGACCTCTTGAGCCAAACAGCCAAGTTGTGAATGCAAAGGAAAAGTTCTTGAAGGAAATTTAAAATGCTATTCCAGTTAAAACAATCATAAGAAAGTGAAACAGCCTTATTTCTGATAAGGAAGAAAGTTTTAGTCATTTGGATAGAAGATCAAACCAGCCACAACATTCCTTTAAGTCAAAGCCTAATTCAGAGCAAGTCCCCAAACTCTCTTCAATTCTATAAAGGCTGAGAGAGTTGAGGAAGCTGCAGAAAAGTTTGAAGCTAGCAGAAGTTGGTTCATGAGGTTTGAAGAAAGAAGCCATCTCCACAACATAAAAGTGCAAGGTGAAGCAGCAAGTGATGTAGATTCTCCAGCAAGTTGTCCAGAATATCTAGTTAAGATAATTGATGAAGGTGGCTACATTAAACAGATTTTCAACAGAGACAAAACAGCCTTATATTGGAATAAGATGTCAACTAGGACTTTTGTAACTAGAGAGGAGTAGTCAATGACTAGCTTTGAAGCTAAAAATTTCAGGCTAACTTTCTTGGTAGGGGCTAATGCAGCCAATGGTCATTTAGTTTTTTTCTTTTTGAAATGGAAACTCACTCTGTTGCCCAGGCTGGAGTGCAGTGGTGCAACCTCAGCTCACTGCAACCTCTGCCTCCCAGATTCAAGAGATTCTCCTGCCTCAGCCTCCAAAGTAGCTGGGATTACAAGGCATGCACCACAACGCCCAGCTAATTTTTGTATTTTTAGTAGAGACAAGGTTTTGCCATGTTGGCCAGGCTGGTCTGAAACTCCTGGCCTCAAGTGATCTGCCCTCCTCAGCCTCCCAAAGTGCTGGGATTACAGGTGTGAGCCACTGCACCTGTCCCCAAATAAAGCCACCATGCCCGGCCCAATGGTCATTGATTATTTTGAAAATCTTAGGGCCCTTAAGAATTATGTTAAATCTATTCTGCACGTGCTCTGGAAATAACAAAGCCTGAACGACACCATATCTGTTCATAGCATGGTATACTGAATATTTTAAGCCCTCTGTTGAGACCTACTGCTCAGAAAGATTTCTGTGAAAATATTACTCCTCATTGACAATGCACCTGGTCACTCAAGAGCTCTGACAGAGATGTACAAGAAGATGAACGTTGTTTTTCTGCCTGCTGACACAACATCCATGCTATAGCCCATGAAGGAGTAATTTCAACTTTCAAATCTTTAAGAAACAAATTTCATAAGCCTGTAGCTGCCATAGATAGTGATTCCACTGATGGACCCGGGCAAATTAAATTAAAAACCTCCTGAAAATGATTTACCATTTTAGATGCTATTAAGACTTATCTTGATTCATGGGAAGAGGTCAAAATAGCAACATGAACAGGAGTTCAAAAGAAGTTTATTTCATCCCTCTTTGATGTCTTTGAGGGGTTTCAGACCTCAGTGAAGAAAATTACAGATATGGTAGAAACAGCAAGAAAACTAGAACTAGAAGTGAAGTCTGAAGATGTGGCTGAATTGCTGCAATTTCATTATTACGCTTGAGTGAATGAGGAGTTGCTTGTTATGGATAAGCAAAAAGCATGGTTTCTATAATAGAATCTACTCCTAGTGAAGATGATGTGAACATTGTTGAATGAAAAAAGATTTAGACTAGAACATAAACTTAGTTGATAAAACAGCAATAGGGTTTGAGAAGGTTGACTTCAATCTTGAAAGAAGTTCTACTGTGGGTAAAATGCTATCAAACAGCATTGCATGCTACAAATAAATCTTTCATCAAAGGAAGAATCAATGTGGCAAACTTCATTGTCATCTTAAACTGCCACAGCCACCACCTTCAGTTTACCACCACCCTACCCTAATCAATCAATCGCCATCAACATCAAGACCCTCCATGAGCAAAAAGATTATGACTCGCTGAAGGCTCCGATGTTCATTAGCATTTTTTAGCAATGAAGTATTTTTAATAAAGGTGTGCAGTTTTTTTTTTTTTTAGACATAATGCTATTCTATACTTAACAGACTACAATGCAGTATAAACATAACTTTCACATGCACTGGGAACCTGAACATTTGAATGACTCACTTAATTGCAATATTTGCTCTATTGCAGTCACCTGGAACTGAACCTACACTATCTGATATATGCTTATATAGATTTGAAATCTACATAGTTTAATTAAAATTGATGACTCTTAGTTTTGAGGAACATTTAAGATTTTTATCATGAAATATCTTTAACCACGTTAAGGGCTTTGGGTTTTGCTTTTTATCCCTGTATTACCACTATTGTTTTCCCATGTTTGTATTTGTCTTAAGGAAAAAAATATTTTTTCATTTATTTCCAAAAGTTCTCTAACATAATTTATTGTAAGTATATTTCTTACACACTGTCACTGAAATTTTTTTACTGATCCTTTTGTTTTACTGTGGAATTTAATTCACTTATATTATTTTGGTTACAAATATAAACTTGTTTCTTTCCTTAACTTCCATTTTCCCCATATGATACTCCTAGTAGATAACATATAATACGACTTCAAGATTCATCTTCATACCTTTAATCTTACATTTATAACTTATATTTTCTTTTTGCTCTACAGTCTGAGGCAATTCCTATCTTCTAGAGTATCTTTTTTGTCCAATATATCAATTTTGTAGTCCACATAGTGATTTTTTAAAGAAATAACATGCTTAATTTCCAAGGCTAACTCTTCTTGTTCTCTAAATTATTCCTTTTTTTTTTTTATGGCATCCTTTTCATTGTATGGAAGTATAATCCTGTCAAATGTCTTCAAAAGTATTAACTTCTCTGCTGATCCCTGAATTCTCCCTTTTCTATCTGGAATTAGCCTATTTGTTTCATTTTTGGCTTACATTTAATGAACTTGGTTCCCTCCAACAACTTGATCATCCTCCTTTTTTCCCACTTTAATAGGCCTAAACTTGCTTATATCTAGGAAGATGAATAAGCTGCCTCTGAGGTTACGTGAGTTGGTTTTCTCAACTGATATCTTCCTGAAGTTGGACTGCTTCCTCTTAGTGCCCGTGGGAGGGAAGTCAGCACATAGGTTCCAATTCCAGATGGCCCAAAGGATGAAATATTTATCCTAGACTTCAAGGGTTAGAGTGAATTTCATTCCTTGGTAGACTTGACAGTCAGGGCCTCCTTTCATTTCTTCTTTTCCATATTTATTATGAAGGTCTTGAATTATCCCAATTTCTGGCCTGAATTCCCTCAAGCTCATATACTCAAAATCAAGCAGATGGTTCACTTTTTCTCTGCAGTTTTCCTTTTGTGGGCTTATGTGACATACATGCATGTTACCAGGGAGAGATAAAAGACTGACTTCTGGTCCCACTCCTGCAAATTCAGTTACTTAATCAGTTATTCCATAGATCACCTTGGGGGTAACTTCCTGCTCTTTTTGTTTTTCTCTCCGATCATGGTATTTCTCTGAATTTGCTCCTAGGTTACAGCAGTTTTTCAGCTTGTGTTTTGAACCGGTGTATCACTGCATCTATTCTACTTCGTTTGTTTATGTTCCAAAAAATTCTCTTTGTTTTGTTCCACAGTGGTAGACCT
Organism: Pongo pygmaeus; assembly: GCF_028885625.2. Taxonomy (NCBI): domain Eukaryota; kingdom Metazoa; phylum Chordata; class Mammalia; order Primates; family Hominidae; genus Pongo; species Pongo pygmaeus. The sequence goes on from NC_072380.2 coordinate 5,965,114, forward strand.
TCTTGTAAAGAGTCAAATTCTTTAAAATATTAAGAAAATACAAGCAGAAATAACCTTTGGGCATTTGCTAATATGAAGCTACATGAGGTTCAGATCAGAGATGCTGAAGCGTGAGTAACAGCAGAGACAAAGTAATGAGAATAGTTGAGAGTGAGAGTAGAAAAAGATAAAAATAGGAACAAGGATAGAGGCCGGGAAAAGTGCAAAAATAGAGAGGAAAGGGGTACTTATAAAAAAGTTGGGAAAAAATGTCCAAGGCAGCAAGAAAGCCAAAACAGAAGAACATTAAAAAAAATATTAATGTATTCCTTTATAGCAATAAAGAAATGCAAGCTTTAGAATATAAACAAGGCAGGAGAGATTTTTAGGAGGAATTCCTGTTCAATGATTGTAAATGCCTTAGAGCTGTGGTTCTCAAACCTTCACATGCCAAGTAATCGGGGAGGCTTGTTAAATTACAGATTCATAAGAGCCAGGTGTTGCTGACGCTGCTGGTTCAAGGACAAGAGTCACTGCAATGTACAGAGGGTGAAGCTGTGGATTTTCCAAAGCACATTGGGTCTAACAAGTTGGAAGACCTACGTCACTGAGTGCGCAATATCCATAGAGTGGGTGGATGGGAGTCAGAATGAATGCAAGGATAGAGGGTCAGGACATGCAGGGAGCCCAGAAGCAAAAGGGAAAAATGAGACTGTGCAATTGTAGAGGCTTAATTCAGCCCCAAGCTTAAATTCCTTTGGTACATTAGAATCCTTGGGTATGCAAATGAATCCATTCTCTGCCTCTTTACAGAAGAATAAAAGGAGTAAAATTGAGTTAAGGGAATGTGGTTATATCCCAAATACAGTGATCTGGATGGAAACATTGGATGGGGAGAAGAAAGGAAGTTTCTGCTGGTGGTGGTAGGGAAGAAAGGGAGATGGGATGAGGCCCAGGTTTCTAGTTCTGATTCCCGAGTGAGACGAACACAGGTCAATTAAACCCATGTTTGTTGGAAAACTTCATGCAATAAAATTATTATGAGTAGTAAAGGTGAAGTCATATAGTCCAAGAAGATTAAGATAACCCAATAACAACAACGATGACAAATATAACTGCAATAAACCAAAAGAATATTGTGACTTATGAAACCATAAACAATGCAATTATTTTAATAAGAGTGTAATCAATATTTTTTTGACTAACAATCAGACAGGAGACAATATATCTAGATTTGTAAATTCAGACCCTAACTTGTGACCTATAGCAAGTTTTAAACTTTGACTTTTCACTACCTTATTTGTAAAATGAGAGTTATAACTTGTTTTCAGGTTTCTTGTAACAATTACAGATCCTATCAAAAAAAAGATAGACTATGTCTGGTGTAATTTAGATGCTCACTGAGGAGTAGTTATTGCATTATTTTTACAATTTTCATTATTGTTACTTTTATTAGTTTATTATTAATAGCAATTTGTGGCCAAATTTCACTCCTCACCTCGCCAACACTCTTGTTTAAGATAATGCCTCTGGTTATAAGGACAGACATGCCAGAGAGTGAGGAGACAGAAAAAGAGAGAAACCACTGACTAGCTTCAATGAGCCCCTGTCAATGGCCAGGTCGACAGAGCCCACTTTTGGCCTTTCCAATCTTCAATTCCCAATTGGCTCTTCATGCAACATCTACCTTACTCTAAATAAAATGCCAAAGTCAGTCTGGAATTCAGTGTTCCCTGGATATCACGACACCTGCTTTCAGTCCCCTATGCTCTCAGAGACACACTATTCATACATGTGAAGTATGCCTTTCCCTAGAGAGGGCACAATCTGTTCATTTCCGGATTATGATGGCCATTAACCTTTGATGCCTACACACATTAACCCGTTGTTTGGAGCCAACTGTTTCATGCTAATACTCATGAATTTTCAAATAGCCAAGTGACATGTTTAAAGCAGTCCCCCATGGTAGTGGGGGACACCTCTGCACTCCCCTCCCTCTGTTTGCTGCTTCTGATTTATATAGGAACAGAAGGGTCTCCCGGGAAGATGCTTCAAACTCTCCATGTGTCTATGAAGCTAACTCCTACAATAGCCATGAGAGGCAACAGAGAGCAAATGTTGTGGAGTGACCACTGGGCTTCTGAAAGCAAATTCCTCCCAAGTGAAGAAGGCACAAGAAAGTGGGCTTGGCAATGGCCAGGGGAGAAAGAGCAGACCGTGGGGTGGCATGGCCACTCTTACTCATCCCATCCAGAGCACCCCAGTGCAGTGCTTATGCCTTGAGTGGGGAGGGGCTGTGTAAAAGATACCCCATTTTACCTCATACGCCAGCAGCCTTCATATGAAAGCCTCTAGAAATTACGAGCCAGGAGAGACATAAGCTTACGTGCTTCAAAGAAGCTAACCATTCACTCCAGAGTAGAGTATGGATTCAAATGGCAGAGCTTAAAGGCAGGAGCCATGCATTTATTACTCAAATTCAGTGTTAGGAAAAAAGTAGTATCAGTGCAAAATATAAGCAAGCTGGAAAGTTGGATATTCATTTAAGAACAGCATCAGAGAAGTATCAGTATCAGCTTGTTTATGATGCAGTGACAAACACCTTCAAATCTCAGTGACTTAAAGTTTCTCACTCAGATTACACGCTTTTCTTGGGTTGGCTGGAGGCCCCATCCCAATTCTCCCTCATGGTAGAAGCCAGGCCAACAGAGAGACTATTATGATAATCTAGAACAGCAGTTCCCAACCATTTTGGCACCAGGGACCAGTTTGGTGGAAGACAATTTTTACACAGACCAGCGAAGGAGATGATTTTCAGAATAATTCAAGTGCGTTATATTGATTGTGGACTTTATTTCTATTGTTGTTACATTGTAATATATAACGAAATAATTACACAACTCACCATAATATAGAATCAGTGGGAGCCCTGAGCTTGTTTTCCTGCAACTAGACCATCCCATCTGGGGGTGATGGGAGACAGTGACAGATCATCAGGCATTCAATTCTCATAAGGAGCGTGCAACCCAGATCCCTCACACGCACAGTTCACAATAGGGTTCCCACTCCTATTAAAATCTAATGCCACTGCTGATCCCACAAAAGGCAGCGATCAGGCAGTAATGCAAGTGATGGGGAGCAGCTGTAAATACAGGTGAAGCTTCACTTGCTTGTCCTCCACTCACCTCCTGCTGTGCAACCTGGTTCCTAACAGGCTACAAACTGGTAATGGTCTGTGGCCCACTGGGGATCCCTGATCTAGAATGTTTCCTGTTAAAATGCCTGACAGAAACAATAGCGTGAAGCAGCCAAAACCACGTGTGTAGCCCATGGAGCCTCCTGGAAAATTGGAGTCTACCATACACACAGGGGCAGATGGCCCAGAGCAACAGGAGGGGCTAGGAGGAGTGAGATATGGGTCATAATGGTTGTATGACTCCATTTGCTCTAACAGGCCAGTTCTTACAGTTACTAAATGAAATGCTTACATAGTAGTAACTGTATGACAGGTCCTCATAAACACTAGGGGGTCATAAGGCCTTAAAATAGGGCCTGCAGTGGCCAGGCACGGTGGCTTAAGCCTGTAATCCCAGCACTTTGGGAGGCCGAGGCGGGCGGATCACGAGGTCAGGAGTTCGACCAGCCTGACCAACGTGGTGAAACCTTGTCTCTACTAAAAATACAAAAATTAGCCAGGTGTGGTGGCACTTGCCTGTAATCCCAGCTACTCAGGAGGCTGAGGCAGGAGAATCGCTTGAACCTGGGAGACAGAGGTTGCAGTGAGCTGAGATCACACCACTGCACTCCAGCCTGGGGGACAAAGCAAGACTCAATCCCCCCCCCCCAAAAAAAAGGGCCTGCAATTACAGCTGTGATGCCAAAAGGCTACTACAGAACATTTACATGAGGGTGTGACCTACTGGTGCAGACAGACAGGGAGGAATAACCACACCCAAACCTTTCCTGGGTGACTAAAAATAAAATGAGTTCTCTCTCACAGGGCTGCAGTACAGCTCACAAAATCGACCATATAAAGTTGTTTCTGGCTGTCACTTTGACCACAGTGGAATTCTCCACCACCCCACTCAGCTCCTGCAGGCCACACCCTTCAGGCCTCCTGAACTGTAGCAACAGCTGCCTGACTGAGCTAACTGTAGACAGGCAGACTGCTTCGGGTCACATCCTCTCGTGCACGTTCCCAAGGCTGCTGCTCCCAAGTCACACAGCAGATATAATTTCAACCCTACCAAACACCTTACATGACACCTGTAATCCCAGCACTTTGGGAGGCCAAGGCAGGTGGATCACCTGAGGTCAGGAGTTCGAGTCCAGCTTGACCAGCATGGTGAAACCCCATCTCTACTAAAAATACAAAAATTAGCTGGGCATGGTGGCACGCCCCTGTAATCCTAGCTACTCGGGAGGCTGAGGCATGAGAATCGCTTGAACCTAGGAGGTGGAGGTTGCAGTGAGCCAAGATCGTGCTACTGCACTCCAGCCTGGGCAACAGAGCAAGATTCCATCTCAAAAAAAAAAAGAAACACCTTACATGGTCAGTGCCTTCTGAATAGAATTTAACTTTCGTTAAACTAGATCCTCAACTGCAAACTGGAAATAATTTTATCTGCTTCAGAGAGTTGCTGAAAGGCTTGTAGTTGCTGGGCACAGAGTCTGACATTATGCAGTTGGTACCCAATAAATATTCATTCCTACACTTCACCAATTCCTGGTTTTTCAGTGCTCCCTCTCATTAAACTTGAGGTGCTCTGATGTTGTCCTCTATTATCAGAATTTTATAAAGCATCTTAAAATTAAATGGCTTTGCCCAGCACACTGGCTCTTGGAATTGAAAGCACTATCTCATTAGAGAGTAAACTCATCTGAAACTTAGTAAGCAAGAGGACTCTGCTCCCTCCATCCAGACAGACTCAAGATGGCAAGCCTGAGGTGGAACATGCCAAGTGCTGGTTGGTTCCCAAATAATCCTTAGGTGAAGCTTCTACACAATTCTAGAGATGGAGTTTTGCTTGCTGATGACACTGAAAAATCATGTGAAAAGAAAATAGAAAGGAACTCAGCTCTGCCTGAGCATTTCAGCATTTGTGTGCTGCTTTTTTAGATAAGGAAATGGGCAGAGCCATGTGAATGCTGTTGGCCAGAGGCCAGGGAACGTCAGAGAAACTTGAAACGGAGCCCAGAAACTGAATCCGAAGGGGCGCCCCTGCGCAAAGGACCAGCTTAGCAGCCTGCAGAAGGGACAGGAGCCATCATTTTGGGAAACCTCAAAGGCCCACGGAATTGTAGTCAGAAGTTTGTGTCTATGTGCATTTTCCAAGAGAGGATTTTATCTCTTTCATCAGATTCTCAGAATGACCCAGGATTCAAAGCCAAGGAGGAAAACAAAGAAGTGGAAAATTGGAATTCAAACCTTTGGAAAAGTAGAACAAGTCTAACACCCATTTCTGCATGTTCAAACTTGATTAAATTCATTATATATTTTAGAATAATTAACTCTCTGGTTTGAAATGACTATGGTCTTCAGCCATGCTCACCATTCTCCATCAAAATGTTGGCCCAAAATTTACTTGCCTACAGTGTTAATTTTTAATGTTTATTAATGCATAATATTTGTGCATTGTATGGGTATATGTGATATTTTGTTACATGCATAGAATATGAAATAATAAAGTCAGGGTATTTGGAGTGTCCATCACCTCGATGGTTTATCATTTCTATGTATTGGGAACATTTCAAGTCCTCTCTTCCAGCTATTTTGAAACACATATTGTTGCTAACTAGTTAGCCTACTCTGCTCTCAAATCTTAGAACTTATTCCTTCTAACTGTATGTTTGTACCCATTAACCACCTTCTCTTCATCCTCTACACACACACACAAACACACACACACACACACACACACACACTTCTCAACTTCCTTACATCTAACCCTTCTGCCAAATCAAGCTATTTTTTCCTCTTCTTTTTCCTTCTTTTGATATCGACATGTGTTGTCACACACCAATCCTGGTGGAGTAAGACCTTTAGGTTTCAGTACTTGAGCCACTTTTTGCCTTTTGCTAAGGTCCTTCCAAGCTCTCTACATTGCCCAATACTGAGGGGCCCTCTGGGTCTGGGGACTGAGTTCAAAGACGTCATCTCCCTGTTCCACTATACAGTTGCCCCTCCTGGCATTTCAAAAGAAAACCACACTGGTTACAGCCAAATTTTCAAGTTATCAGCTACCTAATGTAACCTGATTATGAAGAAATTGTTTATTCTTCTACCTTATTTTTTTTTTATCTCCACGTATGTATCAACTAGGATTTAATTCATCACTAACGGTTCCTTTCTTCCCATATTTCCAATCTTGACCTTGTCCTTGATGTCACACTCAACATACACTTTAGCTTACGATGAGACATATTTATAGAGTGACTCTTGCATACCAGAGGGACATTCTACAACTAGGCATTGTGTCATTCACATCCTGGAAGAAGAAAATCCCAGCCCATTAGGGTATTTCCATCTAAAAAAAACATGATGGCAGTTTCACAATTAATACAAAGAAGAGTGTGAACGTATCATAAGAGCTATGCAGGTGAACACTTTGATGGTTTTAAGAAAGAAATAACGCCCAGTGTGATATTGTGAGATACACACAGTCATGCACAGCATAGCGACTTCTGTCAACTATGTCAACTATGTCCCACATATACAAGGGTGGTCCCATAAAATTATAATAGAGCCAAAAACTTCCTCTCATCTAGTGACTTCATAGCTGTCATATTATACTGCAATGTATTACCTTTTCTATGTTTAGATATGTTTAGACACACAAATACCATTGTGTTACAATTGCCTACAGCATTTCATTATAGTCACATGCTTATGGGTTTGTTGCCAGGCAGCAATAGGCTATGCCATAGAGCCTGGGTATGTAGTAGGCTGTATCATCTAGATGTGTATAAGTGCACTCTATGATGTTTACATAAGGATGAAAATACCTAATGATAAGCCTGTCTTTTGTAGCCAATGAGATAACTGGTGGCTGGGCTTTCCAAAATAGCCTCAGGATGGAGGGTGGTCCCTGGAAAGACCAAGGCATGAGTAGAGGGTTGGAATTTTCAGCCCTACCTTCCAGCCTCAGGGTAGGGGATAGAAACTGATGGTTGAGTTGCTCACCGATGGCCAGTGATTTTATCAGTTATGCCAACTTAATGAAGCTTCCATAAAACCCCCCCAAAATACAGGGGAGCTTCCAGGCAGCTGAACATGGGGAATCTCGGAGAATGCATGGAAGTTCCATGCCTCTTCTCACATACCTCATCTTATCCATCTCTCCCAACTGGCTGTTCATCTGTGTCCTTTGTAATATCATTTATAATGAATGGGTAAGAAGAGTAAGTCAAGTGTTTCCCTGAGTTCCGTGGGCTGCTCTAGCAAGTTAATGAAACCCAAGAAAAATTCATGAGAATTCCCAATTTATAGCTGATTGATCAGAAGTATAGGCGACCATCTCCTCCTTCAATTGGCATCTGATATGGCGGGCAGTCTTGTGGGGCTGAGCCCTCAACTTGTGGGGTAGATACTATCCCCAGGTAGACAGTGTGAGAATTAAGTTACATGAGAGGACACCCAGCTGATGTCCCCTTGGTTGGTGGGAAAATACCCCCACACATCTGGTCTCAGAAGTGTTGTATTGAGGGGTGTGTGAGGGACAAGTAAAGGAAGAACACACCTTTGGTTTTTCCAAATCCTTACTCCGGGTTAAACACAATTAGAAAAGGCTTCCTAGAGGATATATTATGGCCCAGCCTTGGAAAGTAGCAGGAAATGTCAGATAATAGGTCAGTAGTTGTGTTAGGCTGCAGCTTATATTTTATTTAGGGAACTTGTGAAAATCATACCATAAAGGGAGTCATCACGTGAACTTCCTGGCATGAAAGTCTAGTAAGTTCACTCCGCTTCTTAGTGGGTGATTAATTTGAACTCTTAATAAATGTGCTCTTCACCATTCTCCTTGCTTAATCCTTAATGAACCCATAGCTAACTAAGGGACATCGAAACGAGGTCTTCCATGAATGGGATTTCTTGCCTCACTAACATGAGACTTTTCAAGTGCTCTCATTTGGCGGGTCTTGTAAATCTTTCTAAACTGCATCAAACACATGCACTGGGGTCATGATTCCCTCCATCCATGACCTTATGATTTCTTTCCCACGTCGCTCTGTGTTGCCGATTGGCTCTGGATTTTGCCCCTGGGTTTACTTTGGGTGCTACCCTTTCCTTCCCATCCCTTAAAGGCAAGGGTGGCCCAGATTAGCTCTCCAGGCCCTTGCCAGGCTTTTCCTTGTGGGTAGCTTGAGCTACATCATTCCTCCTGGGCCATCAAATAGCATCTCTACGCTGATCCACCCGTCCCACCCAGTCTCTGCCCCACACTCTCACTCCTATAGCCCTGCCTACAGGCTTTTCCACTTACATTTGGAGATGCAGCTCACACCCAATATGTTTAAGACTCAGCAGATTTTCTTTTCCACCAAAACTTACCTTTCCTACTCACACTGGAAACCTCAGTTTCCTATAACACTGCCAAACCCCTTAAGGGTTTCCCATCGAATCTGTCACACAGCCCTGTCCACGACACCACAAGAGCATTTATAAATCCATTCCCAGCCTCGCTGCCAGCGCCTGAGACAAAGCCCACATCATTTCTCACCGAGATTAATCTCACCAGGAGTCTCATGATGGATCCCCTGCCCCGGGTCAAATTCCCTTGACATCCATCTCCACTCGACCGCCAGAAGAATCTTTCCAAACATGGGTCACCATGCATGTTTCAGCTTAAAATCTGCCCATGAGTCCTCTTTTCCACCAGTGCTGAAATCAGGCTCCCCTAAAATGATTCACGAGGACATCACACCAGGTACATCTTTACCCCTTCACCTCTAACCTCTTCCCTACCCACAGCCCAGGCCCAGCACCATGGAATGTGAGCCACCATCCGGCGACCTGGTCCAGCCAGGCTTCATTGCACTCCTTCTTTGCCCCTCCCGGCTTGCGTGTCCCATCCTAGGTGGAAGATCGTTCCCTGCCACCCTCCAGCCTGGTCAGGTGTCCCCCTGGTGCATTGTCTCCGGCTGACATTCTGTGAAATCATGTCATATTTGATTGTTTCCCCCTGTGCCCCCTCCTCTTTCTCCTTCAAGTGCAAGCTCCGTAACCATAGAGACAGAGTCTTCCTCTGACAGTCCCTAGTGCCTTGCAGGTGCCTCTCGGAACAGATGCTCAGCCGAGACGGTTGCGTTGCAGACACCTGGGTGGAGAGTGACTGCAGGTTCCTCAGCTCCCTGTGAAAAAAGTGTGCACACTATGGAGCTGCCTCTTCCCATGATCTCAGAGACTTCATTTGCATCCAGGTAGATCATTACATTCTACAAATGCAGAAGACGGAAATTTGACTTCGGAGTAATTGAAACGCCGTCTTATGTCTACCAGGGATTCTTAAGGCTTGTTCCCAATAAAGTAGGGAATGAACTCACTGGCTTAAAATTCCATCTTAGAATCTAGAGTTTTGTTAATTTAGAAAATGTTCAATATTTATTCCTGCCCAATCTATTCCTATCATTTTGGCATTTTTCTAATGGCATATATTAAATATTTGCATGTTTTATATATGCCAGGTACTGTTTTAAGTGCTTTTTTCTAATAACTTATTTGTCACAACAACCCCATGAGAAAGGTAATGCAATTATCACCTCCATTTACAAATGGGAACCCCCAGGCACAGAGAGGGCAAATATATCCTCCACAATGGCACAGGAACTAGAGAGGCAAGCTCATATTCAGGGGGTCAGGCTCCAGCCCAGAAGATACTCCACTGCCTCACCACCCTCTTTGTTCAGTTTAGTAGTTGACACTTTTGTATTAATATATAATATTTCACCCAACTTCCTTTTCATGTGCCTGAAAACCATCAAGCAGTTTTGAATTCACCTTCCAAATAAAATAGAATAATGTTTTAAAAGTCCGTTTATGTACTAACACTTGCTGGCCATTTATCATATTTCGGAAAACATCCTAAGCAATTTAATAGAATTGTCTCATCTCATTCTCACAGCAAAGTAATGTTTAGTCCTCTCCTTTTCCATGTATTTCAAATGCCTTAAATCCTATTCTCTGTTACATATACTATGATATAAACTGACTGGATTCCTCTTTGCAAATGACAAAATGTTCCCTAAAAATGTCAAAGTTAGCTTGCATAATTTGTTTTAATAATAAGCCCTAGATTTTTTTTATTCCATTATAGATCACACATTATAGATATCTTTTCAAAATGGAGAAAATCTATCTTAAAATATAGTAGGAAAAACCCACTTCACAAAGAAAAAAAGCACATTTTAATAAAAGTAAACTAGTAAAAACACGAAAATGATTAAAATGTCTAAGATGTGTTAAGGTTTTAGTAGGCATCTGATGGTCTTGTGTAAGGGAGATTTGAGCAAAAGAGCCAATTTTGAAAAATAAAGTTCTTGATTGCTAATCAAATGATTAAGGAATGGTGAAAATGCTGGCTTCTTCTAGATGGACTATGGTTCTTATCCAGCACCCTATGACCTGGTGGGTCTTCGAAATCATCTTCTGATTGGGTTTGTTCTGCACCTGCCATACACTCTAAGTTGACACACAATTATTACCTTCAATGCTGGCGACAGATGGTTGGCCGACTCTGCACTAAGATCCCCCCTCCAAATCAACTTTTACAGTAAACCAAATCTTGATATGCATAGGGAAAAAACTCCAAGGAGGTAAGGCTTTGAGAATGTAAGAAATGGAGATGATTTTAGTGAAAATCTCATCTAAAACCATCCAATTTGAGAGACTGGGACTTGGTGGGGAAATAAGCTACTGAAGTCCATATGACAACCCAAGGGAACACTTACCTCCTAACTTGGGATTCACCCAGGGAATTGCCAACCACTCCACAAAAGCAGGATGCAGATCTTACAGTTTAGAAAGCACCCAGAACTGAACCCTGTCCACCTGACCTCTCACTCCTTGCTGGTGAGCTAAGACATTGAGTCCATTTGATTTCGGGAAACGAGCCCCACACAGATTCAGAAGTCATCAAGGAGGCAATTGAAATCACTTGGGCTTTGCATCGGCCTTCCATGGCCAGGCACCTGCAGAAGTGCCTCACCTGAATTCAGAGAAGCCCCAGCTCACCTGCCACTGGGCCTCATCACTGTCTCCTAATAATTAGCTCCTGTGAGACCTGCATCCTATTAGACAAACCCCTGTCTTAAGCCACCTCTTTAGAAGACTCTCCCGGCTTCCAATGCAGTTTTGCTCAGCTTTTATTTAAAGTCTTCTTCCTCCGGCAGCTCATTTCTCCCTGGTCTCCTGAGTGGCCCCTGCAGGCAGGCTTCATCATCAATGAGAAGTGCACCAATCAACAATTTTGTTCCAATGACAAAACCTCAACGCATCTGAAGTGCTGTGGACATGAAGAGGCAGAGCAGCTTGAGAAAGGGCAGAATTTCCAGCAGCTGATACAGAAATAGCACAGCCAATTAAGATTCCAGCTGCAGAGAGACAAAGATACAATCTGGAGGAATCATAACTCTGTGCTGTGGATTTTTAGGAAAACAGATTTGCCTTTTACTCCCAGGTTTGGTGATAAAGATTGAGAGCCGGCTGGCCAGCTGGCAGCCCTAGTGTCTCCCTTGCTCCTCCTAACTGAATTCCCACCCCCTCCGCCCCATCAACACACACTCCAACATGCGGCTCGGGGGTCCAAAGTGGCATTAGGTTTCGCTGCTGCTTCCTCTGGTCTTCTCCAGTGAGGTCAAGGAGCTCTCCCAAAATAGTGCTCAGAAGAGAAATTAGCTTTCATAAGGAGAGAAAAAGTCAGGAAACATCACATCCATGGAATTGTCTTGGCAGTGTGTGAATATGGAAAGTATTTCAGTGAATAGCATAAATGAATCCCCCCCCCCCCCACCTCGCGCTGAAGAAAACCAGCATCAATATTTCACTTTCTGCATGATTGTGGATAAAAAGCAAGGCCACGTGGATTTCCAGGGAGCTGCATTACCTTGTCAGGGAGCACACGAGTATGAGCATAAAGCCCTATTTCATTCTTTTATGATATTGGTTTATCAAAATAACACATCTAATATCAAAATGATATTTCCTGAAAAGTCATTAGGAGAGAGTTTTCAGTTCCATTGCTCTGTGTCTAAAAACAACCACAAAGCACATTTTATAGCTTTCTAATATTTCTCTAATACTTATATTTGTTTCTGATTTGGGGGGAAAAGTTAAGGATGCAAAAGGTGTATTCCTTTGAGTTCAGGGTTTATGACTGCGTTCCCAGACTGCTGTAATAAATACTACCCAAGACTGGGTAATTATAAAGGAAAAAGGCTTCATTGACTCACAGTTCCGCAGGCTTAACAGGAAGCATGGCTAGGAGGCCTCAGGAAACTTACCATTACCGTAGAGCGGGAGGGGAGGCCAACAACTTCTTCACAAGGTAGCAGGAGAGAGAGAGAGAAACGCGAAGGGGGAAGAGCCCCTTATAAAACCATCAGATCTCCTGAGAACTCACCCACTACCACGAGAACAGCACGGGAGAACCCGCCCGCATGATCCAATCACGTCCCACCAGGCCTCTCCCTCAACATCTGAGGATTGTGATTCAAGATGAGATTTAGGTGGGGACACAAAGTCTAACCATGTCACAGGAGTAAAATTAAGAAAACAAAGCCACAGATTCTTACCTAGTTGAAAGTATCAGTTGGTTGTTGCTGTTGCTGAATTTTGCCTAGGTTTTCTTCTGTTAGAAATAACTTCAGGCCAGGTGCAGTGGCTCACGCCTGTAATCCCTATGCTTTGGGAGATCAAGCTGGGTGAATCACTTGAGGTAAGGGGTTCAAGACCAGCCTGGCCAACATGGTGAAACCCCATCGCTACTAAAAATACAAAAAAAAAAATTATCCAGATATGGTGGCAGGTGCCTGTAATCCTGGCTACTTGAGAGGCTGAGGCAGGAGAATTGCTTGAATCCATGAGGTGGAGGTTGCAGTGAGCCAAGATTGTGCCACTCCACTCCAGCCTGGGCAATAGAGTGAGACTCCATCTCAAAAAACAAACAAACAAACAAGAAAGCAATAAAGCAAGAAAGAAAAGAAAAGAAATAACTTCAAAATCTTTTAAAACAACCTTACCACCTGTTTTTTATTCTTAATCTTCCATTCTGCAGATTGGAAGTACTTTATGTCTATATGCTGACTGAGATTATAGAATTCCTCACACAGTAACTTGTAGTTACTGAAACTCCTTTTCAGATTTGAAAGCTATCCCTGAACATGGACTTCTTTGGCTTCATTCTCCCCAACCTGTGTTATATTTTACAAAAACACTTCGAGGCTGGCTCACCCAGATGCCTCTGTGAGTGCCCTTAGGAACTTGTTTTGAGGCTGAATACACTCCATCTATGACCGCTCTGTTTCCTGGCCCTTGGCCAATATAGACCCAATGTCCTCAGGTTCTTTCCCTTCTGTGAGCTGGGTGACATCACTTCAGACCAATGCCCTATTGTATGTTAGAACCAAAAAGCGTTTACATTCCATTCAAGCCCTCATTTCTAAATGGAATTTTTGGTGGTCCTCACAAACTACTGTCCTCCTGCTTTTGTCCATCTCAGTAAATGGCAGCAGTATCTACCACATTGCTGAAGATGCAAACCTAGATATTTCCCTCAATTCTTCCTTTATAAAAATTCCTACAATAGCCCTGATAATTTTATTACCCCAAATTTTTTTTATTTTTTGAGACGGAGTCTTGCTTTGTCACCCAAGCTGGAGTGCAATGGTGCAATCTCAGCTTACTGCAACCACCACCTCCAGGGTTCGAGCGATTCTCCTGCCTCAGCCTCCTAAGTAGCTACAGTCATGCACCACCACGCCTAGCTAATTTTTTGAATTTTTAGTAGAGATGGGGTTTCACCATTGGCCAGGTTGGTCTCAAACTCCTGACCCCAAGTGATCCCCCGGCCTTGGCCTCCCAAAGTACTAGACTATAGGTGTGAGCCACCATGCCCAACCCATATTTTTAATTGCCTAATTCCATTTATTTCTATCAGTTTAGCTCAGGCTGTCACCATTTCCACCCTGGACCATCACAAATCTCCATCTCTAGCCGTTGGGTACCACTCACTCATCTGCCACCCTCGTGCCGCCGTCTCCTCACCATCCATCTGCCACACCCAACTCACATGTGAGTCATTTCCCCATCTTAAAACCTCTCAGCTGCTTCCCGTTACCTTTAGAAGAAAATCCACACTCCTAATGGTAAGCCTCAAAGTCCTGCACGCCAGGCGCCTGCCTCTGGCTTCAAATTTATCCCATGTCCCTCGCCTCTCACCCACTGTGGTCTGGACGCAGCTGCCTCATCTTTTCCCTTAAAACACCAAGGTCAATCTGTCTTCAGGACCCCTGCACTCGCTCTCCGTTCAAAAGCCTCCTCCTCTTTCTGCAGGACTCCACTCTCATGTCCACTCTTCAGAGAACCCTCATCTAACACCCTATTTAAAGTGTCTCCCTGCCACAGAGCTCCTCCGACTTTCCCGGCGAGAGCACCTCTAGGTCAAGAGAAAGACCTTGCAGATTCATTTATTAAGCAGTGAGACTCAGCCTATTTATAGACGAACAACATAGTCACCATTTGAAAAGGGAATAGATATAAATTGAAAGAGAAAGATGATATTTTTATTCCATCCTTCAACCACCACTCATAGCAATAACTTACTAATAGGAAATGCACCCCTATTCAGACTGCGTAACTCCTCACTCCCAGGACCTCCATGTTCATTTCCCTTCCACATTCATTTTCACAAGGGTCTCACCTTTTGTCACAGAAAGAATAAAAAAGCAGTCTTATAGAGATATGTCATCAGAAGAGATGCAGCACGGTCTGAGGTTGAAACAGTGAGCTCTCTCAAGTCAGTAGCTTGTGTGGCATCTGACAGTTGTTGGCTCTTGCCCTGTTTCCCTCAAAAAATTAAAATGCCACAGGCAGACCTGTGGTTTTGCGCCCAGAGTAACACAGTGCAAAGTTTGAGGACTGCAGTCTATTATCACTTTATTACTCTCTCTAGGTTCACCTATCACAACCATAATGATCTTGTATCTCTTTTGGGTTTGTGGGGAGTTTTCTCTCGGCTATCTACACTCAGGAATGAGTTTTACATTATGTCTGACATATGTGTACGTTTTTTGACTGTCGACACTTTATGTGTAATTTCCATAAATTGTATGTAACAACTGTTAACACTTAACCCCAACTTCCAGCATGATGCCTGACTCACCCTAGGTGCCCAATCGGGCTCAGGGACACTGTAGATGATCAAGACTTCGAGTAATTTAGCAACAGGGTCAGCTCTAATGTCCTACTTTCTAGACTCATAACTAAGCCTCTAACTAAGCCAGCACTCAGGTGTTTGCTTCTATTCTATGCTAAGAACACAGACACTGTTGTTGAGGTAAGTGTGGTCCTAGATAGTGTCAAGAAAATGGACTCTGTGACATCCTGAAAATCTCTTACAACATAAATAGTCCCATTCCTAATGTTCCAGATCAATATTTGTTTTGCAGGTCGAGAAACTTAAACCCAAAAAGGTTAAAATAATTTCCCCAAGGTCATATAAATAGTGCCAGGGAAGAGTATGAACTCAAGGTTTCTGAATTTTTTTAAAATAAGAGAATTACTAGAAATGTCAGGGCACTTCCACACGATGGAATATTGTACATCCTCTAAAAGCAATTCTCAAATGATCTTCAAGTTATATTGATAAATGAAAAAGGAGAAAAAAATCCATAGGTGCTTTCATTTGCAAAGAATATCTCCAGAAGTAGATAACAAGATAACAGGAAATATATAAATTTGGTTACCAATTGGATGGGAAAGAGAAGTAAATGGAAAATTGCTTTGAATTCATTTTGTGACTTTTTATAACGTTTCCAATTTTTTTACCTTTTATACATATTAATTGAATCAAAATAAAAAAGAAAAATTTACAAGGGTTTCAGAAAAAAGTTAAGCCCAATCCGTGATGATTAAGAAGAAAATCTTGATATTGTTGTGGGTTATTTTTTATGCTTTTGATGCTGTGATTATATTGTATCATTAGGAAGTGGCACCATTGAGAAATTATTTGTCAATGGTATATAGACATAAATACTTTTTTCTTACTTTGAGTGCTTACCTTTTTTTGTTGTTGTTGTTATGCCATTTCCTACTGGAAATGTTTTTCCTTTTAAAAGTTTTTCCTTGTTAACTAAAATCAACTTGATCAATCAAGTTGATACATATGTTGCACGATTTATATTTTGGTAAACTGTCTCCTAAATATTCACGGATAGATAAATGGTATATTAGATAAATGTTCGTTCTCAGGCTGCTGATAAAGACACACCCAAGACTAGGTAATTTATAAAGAAAAAGGTTTAATGGACTCACAGTTCCACATGACTGGGGAAGCCTCACAATCATGGCAGAAGGCAAAAGGCACATCTTACATGATGGCAGGCAAGACGGAATGAGAGCCAAATTAAAGTGGAAACCCCTTATAAACTCATCAGATCTCCTGAGACTTATTCACTACCATGAGAACAGTAAGGCGGAAACCGCTCCCATGATTCAGTTATCTTCCTACGGGGTCCCTCCCACAACACATGGGAATTATGGGAGCTACAATTTAAGATGAGATTTGGGTGAGAACACAGCCAAACCACATTAAATGGATAAAGAAAATGTGGTACAAATATACAATAAAATATTATTCAGCCATAAAAAAGGAGGAAACATTCATGATATCTTCTAACATTTATGGATTTATTATAGTTATATATACACAGCCTCATTCCAAAAAATATTTTGAGACAGTTTACAAGAATACATATGGTATAACATATGCCAGAGAAGACTGGCAAAGAAAATACACAAATATCAGAAGACATCGTGAATGTTTCCTTCTTTTTATGGCTGAATAATAGTCCACTGTATGTGTATACCACATTTTCTTTACCTTTTCTCCTATTGATGAATATTTAGGTTGCTATCAAATCTTGGCTATTGTGAATTATGTTGCAGTGAAAGTGGGAGTGCAGACACCTCACTGAGATCCTGACTTCGTTCTTTTAGATATAACATTGATGAACTTGGAGGACAATATGCTAAGTGACATAAGCCAGTCATCAAAGGGCAAAAACTGCATGATGCCACTTGTATGAGGTATACAAAGTAGTCATACTCATAGAAACAGAGAGTAGAATGGTATTTGCCAGGGGCTTAGAGACGGAAAAAAGGAGAGATGCTCTTCAACAGTTAGAAAGTTTCAGTTTCATAGAATGAGTATGTTCTTGAGATCTGCTGCATATCATTGTGCCTGTAATAAGCAGTTCTGTCGTGTACATTTAAAAATGTGATAAGAGGGTAGATCTCACCTTAAGTGTTCTTACCACAGTAAAAATAAAATGCAAAATAGGATAAAGAGGATGCTGAGTGAATTAGTCTGATAAGGCCTAACACAGAGATTGACCCAAATGCCCATCTTTTTATGTCTAATAAACTGACACTTGAAAGATCGTTATAATACATCACACCTAGAATGTGCAGATTAAACTAAAATTTATGGAACACATGCATTATGCACCTGTAAGTTTTCTCCAACAATAATACACACACTAATAGGCTTCTATCACTTTGTTATCAATTCAAATTGACAGTTATATGGAGTGCCCAAATAATTAAAATGTATATAAATTATTTTTGAAATTAATAGGCACCATGTCCATGTAAGATGTTTATATAAAGAATTTTACATCAGCATCATCTATGAAAAAATTGCCTGAGTGATACATTTCACAATATGAAAAGGCTGAGTTTAAATGTGTATGAAATTTATGGTGAAAAGATACATCCACCCAAGTGGACAGCAAGTTTATATTTGCTGATTAAGAGCACAGAATTAGCTTATTAACAGTACACTATTTGGTGCAGATATAATATTTGCCGTCACTTTCTAGGTAACTATTCTTTCAAGATGCTGTAAAACACACATTTTTTGAGATACTGAATGCTTGGCCTTAGCTCTCTTGAAAACCAATAACAATATTTTATTAACAAATAGAAAATATCTCATAATGTGACTTTGAGAGCTAAAAAGCCATTATCATGATAAGTCTTTAAATCTATAAAGACTATAATTTGCTCATCTGTTATGAGAACTAATATTAAGTGACTGAATGGTAGAAATTTTGAATGCTGATGGCCTTTTCCTGAATCACTTTATGTTATTACTGAATAATTAAGATTTACTGAGTTATTAAATAAATCAAAATTACTCTCTATAACATATAGCATAGAACTGCAGGAGATTACATACAGGGAAACTCAATTGTTCAGACTTAGCAATTTATATTTTTGAAGAGGCAGATATAGAAAGCTATGCAAGTAAATAAAATAGAAAATAATAGCTGTGATTTGAATATTTCAAATTCTATTGGAATTGAAAAGAGAAAAAAGTTAACTTGCTTATATCAGGCACATATTTT
This sequence comes from Pongo pygmaeus, assembly GCF_028885625.2. NCBI lineage: Eukaryota > Metazoa > Chordata > Mammalia > Primates > Hominidae > Pongo > Pongo pygmaeus. The sequence goes on from NC_072380.2 coordinate 5,983,717, forward strand.
TAAAAATCTTTTTTCTCATTCTTTCTTTGAAAAAATCTCATGAGAGATATCATTGCTTGTTTTCAGAGATTCAAAAGGCTCAAGGAAGTTAACCAAACTCACACGGCTATTAGGAATATGAACTGTAAACAAATAATCTTGGAAATATGAAAATGAAGAGCACCCAGGAGGATGCCCGGTGTTTTCAGGACAGAATAGAAAGAAGAGAAAGTGTAAAGCATTTACATCTGCTAGGGATAAGACATAAGAGAATGTGCAACAGGAATGAAAAGAAGGAAGAAATTTTATTTAAAAGAATAAATCCTTAATAACTTTTTGGAATCAAGTAGGTGCTAAGATTTGAAAAAAAATTTGGACAAGTTTGTTTCCATTATAACTGTACAAAAAAAGAATTCAGAAGGCATTCTAAAAAGAAGTGAAATATGAAATTAAACCACGGAGAATACTGTCAATATTGCCCAGTCACTGAGTGACTCCTTTGTATTTTCAAATGGACTCCTTTGTATTTTCCCAGCCCGTATCTGGGAAATGATCCATTGCTTTTAACTCTGTCAAGTGATACAACCGGGTTTGCTAAAACACAGAGAACATGAGGCTCTTCCAGTCCTGTGGAATTGTCTGTTGATGCTAGTAGAGGACAAAAGTGAAGGGATTCATAAAATCAATATTTACAGAAAGTAACTTTGTAAGAAAAAGACATGCTTTATAAATAAGAAAACAGCATCTTAACTGGCAAGCCTCTACAATAAATTTAAGAAAAAGTTAGTGAATAATTTGTAACACAAGTATACTCACTTTGAAATATTACTCCTCAAACTGAATTGTATAGCTGGAAAAAAATAATAAGAAAATCTATCTAAAACGTGGATAGTTGTTGGCATCCATTAAGCTGTGGACATTGAAGTGAGCCTAAGGATACGGTCCTGCTTGACAGCCCGTCAATACAGAGAAATCATTCTGCTGTAATGGGCAATAGCTCTGTTAGCCAAAATGTTAAAAACAAACAGCAAAACATTGGTGTCTGAATTTTGCTGAATGAAGAGTTTTGAGATGGCAATCAAGGAACAATTTAAACTTTTACAATTTGGGAAACAAAAATTTGTTTAAAAAAAATCATTGTGAATGCTGACAAAATGTTTGCCGAAAAATAAACTAAAGTTATAAGTGTTAATTCACTCATTTATCAAACTTGCATTTACATTGAAGACACAAAGGAATTAAAAATGTAATCCCTGCCCTCAGGGAACACATTATCTAGTGGAATGATATACATAAATAAGCAATATAGAATGAAATTTATAGAAATCCCACATAGATGAACCTTGAGGACATTATGCTAAGTGAAATAAGCCAGACACAAAAAGACAAATACTGTATGATTCTCCTTATAAGAGGTACTAGAGTGGTCAAATTCATGGAGACAGAAAACAGAATGATGTTTTCTGATGGCTGTGGGAAGGAGATAATAAGAAATTATCTAATAGGTGCAAAATTTCAGTTTGGGAAAATGAAAACAGTTCTTGCGACAGATGGAGGTAATGGCTGCATAACACTGTGAATGTACTTAATGCCACTGAACACTACATATAAAAATGGTTAAAATTATAATGTTTATGTTATGTACATTTTACTATGATAAAAAAGTACTAAAGTATACTTGTATGTGTATGTTATAACTGATTGATATCTTGAACTAGAAAACCTTCTCCATATTAGAAGTAACTTTTAAAAAGTAAAATGCTGATGTTAAAAATAAAAATGCAGATATGAGTTAAAACATCATTTTTCACTTACAAATTATCTTCCTTTTTCCTTTCAAAAAATGACTTAGTTAAGAAAATAAACTAAGAAAAAATATTTTTAAATTTCTATCTTAAATTTAAAAGATTTAAATTCAAACAATTATGTATAAAATGAGTATATACACTATATAAGAAATAGATTATGGAATATATATTTATAAGATATATTACACATTACATTTATATAATAGTCTTCATATATAAATATATGAAGTAAACAATCCTCAAATTTCTTTTTTTGTGTTAAGTTCCTGGATATATGTGCAGAAAGTGCTGGTTTGTTACATAGGTAAACGTGTGTCATGGTGGTTTGCTGTATCTATCAACCTGTCACCAAGGTATGAAGCCCCACACGCATGAGCCATTTGTCCTGATGCACTTCCTCCCCTTTGCCCTGCCAACAGGCCCCTCCCAGTGTCCGTGTGGTTGTTCCCGTCCCTGTGTCCATGTGGTCCCATTGTTCAACTCCCACTTATGAGTGAGAACATGCAGTGTTTGGTTTTCTATTCCTGTGTTAGTTTACTGAGGATGATGGCTTTCCGCTTTAACCATGTCCCTGCAAAGAATATGATCTCATTCCTTTGTATGGCTGCATATTATTCCATAGTGTATATGTACCACATTTTTTTATCCAATCTATCATTGATAGGCATTTGAAATCCTCAAATATTTTTAATTAAAAATTGAGAAGAAATATAAAGCAGAAAATATGATTTAAAAGCTTTTCTACATTCACTTTTTTTTTCTTTTTGTGACAGAGTCTGGCTCTGTTGCCCAGTCCGGAGTGCAGTGGTGTGATCTCAGCTCACTGCATTTTTTGCTTCCTGGGTTCAAGCAATTCTCCTGCCTCAGCCTCCCGAGTAGCTGGGATTGCAAGCATGCAACACAATGCCCAGCTTAATTTTTGTATTTTTAGTAGAGATGGGGTTTTACTGGATTACCCAGGCTGACCTCAAACTCCTGGCCTCAAGTGATCTGCCCACCTCAGCCTCCCAACTTGCTGGGATTACAGGTGTGAGCCACCATACCTAGCCTCTAAATTCACTTTTGGTCAGAAGAGATGATGCTGAGTAAGCTGTAGTTTATGCTAACCCTTCTAGTATGTGTAGGTCAAATGACAGGTAACTTGCTACATAGCAGAGTCTAGTAAATGACTCTTACTGTTCTCTTGTGTCAGGTAATTTAGACCCCCCCAAGAAAAAGAAGAAGGAGGGAGAAAATAAGAAACAGGGATAAGTAAAAAATAAATAAATAAAACAAACATTAGGAAAAATGAAGTAGTGAAAACCTCCAAAAAGCCTCTCTTCCATAAAAGCAACTAGAACACTAGCAAAATTTCCAAAATCAACTTTTTCAGGACTCTTAACATTAACCAAAGGCTTGAAACAGTGTAGGGAACGTTTATTCAACCAAAATAGCTGAATCTCAGTAAGCATAGGGAATTTTTGTGGCATTTTAATTTACCCTAAACCCATTACCTTCTCTCCAGCTCCATGGTAGCCTAGAAAACTAACAGCTCACAATCAAGGTGAAAAACAGCAGCCTCACAGCAAATGGAGGGGTTTGATCAAGGTTGGACTTTTTCCAAATCCCTGTTCTCAGAGATTTGTCATTATTTGACATGCCTGGAAGTTCCCTGGAAACTCCATTTTCATTTCCAGAGCATTTTTCATGGCTCAGAGCTCTCCACATGCAAACAGCCCTTACCTCAGCACTGTTTGTTAAGGGAAAAAAAAAAAAAAGGAATTGTTTAACCTCAGGTGCCCAACGTGGTAACAACAGTGAGGACAAACAACAAGCTAACACATAAACATAAAAGAAGAGTTGGTGAGTGAGATGTCCATAGGGAGCTTTGAAAAGCTTCAAAATATTTCTGGGAATCAAAGAAGCCATGTGAATGCACAGGGCTTTGCACATGCCCAGGGATATGTGAATGCTTAGAAAAGAGCTGGTAAAGCCCTAAGTCCTCACCACTGACTGATTTTGAAGCTCTGAACAAACAGGAAGTGAAGGCTAAGGCAGAGTTGTAAAGTGCTTAGGGGAGTTTTGATGTCATGTATCAATACATATACAGAACCTTTCAGCAAAGAATGAGAAGCTTCATGATTCCAGCATTTAAGAAATATCTGTCCCAACACTAGCTAACCATTAAGCTAACCATGCAGAGACACCAGTGGCCACATATGACAAAGGATACAGACTTCAAAGAATTAGCTTAGGAAAGTCACTAAACAAACAGAAAAAATAATGATAACAACAAATCCTTGGAATGGGGAAGAATCTGGTTTCCAGAGTTGAAACATTATTTAAATGTCCATTTTTTTTCCACAAGAAGCAATAAGACAAACCAAGAAACTAGAAAATACTGCACATATACAGGAGAAAAAAAGACAATCAATAGAAACTATCCCTGAAAAAGTCTAGATTAGAAACTCTCTATGAAGAAGTTCAGACGTGGACTTATCTGAGAAAGATTCAAAATCAACTAATATAAATGTGTTCAAAGAACTTACATAAATCATATTTAGAGAATTAATTTATTTATAAGGCTATGTCACCAAATAAAGAATATCAATAAACAAATTATAAAAAGAACCAAATACAAATTATGAAGTCAAAAAGCACAATAGCTGGAATGAAAAATTAACTAGAGAAGCTCAAAAACAGAAATGAGTGGGCAAAATAATAAATTAATCTTAAGACAGGTTAATTGAGACCAGCCAGTCTGATGATCAAAAAAAAGAAGAATGAACAATCTTAGATACCAGTGGGACACAGTCAAGAATATCAACATAAGCACAATGGGATTTGCAGAAGGAGAGAAGAAATAAAGAAAAGCAAAAAGAATAATTAAAGAAATAATATCTAAAAACTTCCAAAACTTTATGAAAAATATTAATCTGTACATCCAACAAGCATAACAAACTCCAAATGAGAGAAAATTGAAGATGTACATACCTGGGCACATAATTGTTAAGCTGCTGAAAGACAAAGACAAAAAGATAATGTCAAAAAGTGCAATGGAAGTGACTTCATATACCAGAGATCCTTTAACAGATAAACAGCTGATTTCTCATTCGAAGCCCTACAGAACACAGTGATATAGCATTCAAAGTGCACAAAGAAAAAGACTGTCAATGAAGAATTCTATATCCAACAAAATTAATATTTAAAAATAAACTAGAAGATATTTCAGATAAACAAAATGTGAGAGAATGTGTTAACTAAACTTCAATAATAGAAATACTAAAGTGATTTACATGAAGAAATAAAAAGCACCTGTAAATGTAAGTACATAGGTAGATATAAAAGACAGGATAAATGTGCTTTTTTGTTTCTAATACTTTTCCTTTACTATCTTATTTAAAAGACAACTGCACAAAGTAATAATTGCACATCTATGTAGATCAGCATAAAATGTATGAAGATGTAACATGTATGGCAATAATAGCACAAACAAGAGAGGAAGAAACTGGAGCTAACATAAAGCAAAGTTTTTGTATATTATTAAGTTTGTCCTAATTCAAGAGAGATTGTTATAAATAGAAATGCTAATTATATTCCTAAGGAAAATCATTAAGAAAATTACTCAAAAAAAGGGCAAGCATGGTGGCTCATGCCTGTAATCCCAGCACTTTGGGAGGCCGAGGCGGGTGGATCACCTGAGGTTGGCAGTTCAAGACCAGCCTGACCAACATGGAGAAACCCTGTCTGTACTGAAAATACAAAAAACTAGCCAGGCTTGGTGGTGCATGCCTGTAATCTCAGCTACTCGGAAGGCTGAGGCAGGAGAATCACTAGAACCCAGGAAGCGGATGTTGCGGTAAGCCAGGATCGTGCATTCACGCCATTGCACTCCAGCGTGGGCAACGAGTGAAATTCCATCTCAAAAAAAAGAAAAAAAAGAAAGAAAGAAAATTACTCAAAAAAAAGATACAGTAAAAGAAAGCACTAGGAGATTAAAATGGCATATTAAAAAGTTTTAGCCTAAAAGGCAACAATGAAAAAATAGCAGATCAAAAATGACATCATAGAGTAAACAAATAGCAAAAAATTAGATACAAACATTGTTATGTCATTAATTACATTAAATGTAAATGGACCAAATACTCCAGCAAAAGACAGAGATTTAAAATTGGGCTGGTCACAATGGCTCATGCCTATAATCCAAGCACTTTGGGTGGCTGAAGTGGGTGGATCACTTGAGGTCAGGAGTTCAAGACCAGCCTGGTCAATATGGTGAAACCCCATCTCTACTAAAAATACAAAAATTAGCCTGGCATGGTAGCAGACATTGGTAGTCCCAGCTACTCAGGAAGCTGAGACACAAGAATCGCTTGAATCCAGGAGGTGGAGGTTGCAGGGAGCCAACTCTGGGGTTCAATTTAGAAACACAATTTAGATCCAAAGGCAGAAATAAACTTAAAAGTAAAAATAAATAAATACATAAATCATACATTAAAACAATAATTAAAAGAGATCGTGGCTATGTTGAAATCAGACAAAATTGACCTTAAGACAAAATTTGTCAATAAATACAAAGACAGAAATAAAGTTATCATTTTATTATGATAAAAGGCCCAAAATGTTTGTTTCTTCATCAAAAATAGATAAAAATTATAAAAATTTATGCACCAGACAACTGAACAGCAGAATCCTAAAATATGTGAAGAAAAAACTGAAAGAATTGAAAGGAGAAATAATGTAAAAAAAAGTAATTGGGGACTTTACTACCTCACTTTTAATTATGAATAGGACAACTAAGCAGAAGATTAACAAGAAAATAGATGATTTTGAATAATACCAACAATTAACTAGACATAACAGACATCTATAGAACACTTCACCCAACAATAGCAGAATATACATTATTTTCAAATTCACATGGACCATTCACAAGGATAGACCATGTATTATGTCATAATATAAATCAATAAATACAAAAGGAATGAAATCTTACAAAGTATTTTCTTTATATTAGAATGAAATTAGAAATCAATAATAAACAGAATGTTGAAAAATTCAAAATACACTGAAATTAAACAACCTGCTCTGAAATAATCATAGGTCAAATAAGAAATCACAAAGATAATATAAAAATATTTTAAGATGAGTGAAAACGAAAACACAACACACCAAAACTTATAGGACAACTACATTAAAAAAATAAAGATCTCAAATCAATAACCATCTTAAAACTTAAAGAAAAAACAAAGAGCAAACTGAACCCAAAACAAGCACAAGGAAAAAAATAATAAAGATTAGAGTAGAAATACACAATATAGAAAATATAAACACAATAGAGAAAATCAAAGAACCAGTTCTTTCAGATCAACAAAATTGACAAGCTTTTGGCTACACTGACAAAGAAAAAAGAGAAGAGTCAAAACACTAAATTCAAAAATAAAAGATGGAACATTACTATCAATTAAAGAAATAAAATGGCCTATAAGGCAATACTATTACATAAACAATTTTATGACAACAAATTAAATTACTTCATTAAAATGGATGAATTTCCAGAAAGACATGAACTACCTAAAGTGAGTCAAGAAGAAATAGATAATCTGAACAGGGCTACACCATGTGAAAACATTGAATTCTTAATCAAATAACTTTCCACAAATAAAAGCCCAGGAAAGACAACAAACACACAAGCAACAAAAGAAAGAAATGAATGAATTGAACTTCAAATTCTAAAGCTTTTATGCCTGAAAGTGTACAATCAAGAAACTCAAAATAAAACCAACAAAATGGGAAAAATATTTGTAAATTATCTCTTTTAAAGGACTATTGGGCAGAATATATAAAAATATGTATTTTTAACTCTTACAACTCAACAACAAAAAGAAAAATAATTCTATTAAAAATGCATAATGGATGTAAATGGAGAATTCTCAAAAGAAGATATACCAGTAACATATCAGCACATGAAAATATGTTCAATGTTTTAGCCATTCAGATAATGTAAATTAAAACTACAATGACATACCACTTCATATCAAATGAGATGGCTATAATCAAAAAAAGTGAACACTAACAAGAGTAATGAGAATGTAGAGAAATTGGAACGCTCCTTCACTGCTGCTGGGAATGCAAAATGTCACAGTCCCTTTGGAAGGCAGTTTGGTAATGACTCAAAAAGTTATAAATACATTGAACATTTCCAACACAAAGAAATGATAAATGTTTCAGATTATGGATATGCTACTTATGCTGATCTGGTCACTATAAAGTATATATATGGAAACTTCACTATGTACCCCATGAATGTGTGTAATTGTTGTCAATTTTTAAAAATAAAACTTTAAAAGAAGCTATACATAGAGTTCATACATAGCAATGCCACTCCTAAGTATAGAACCAAAAGAAATAAAAACATGTCCAAACATAAACTTGTACATGAATGTTCATGGTACCATTATTTATAATAGTCAAAAAGTAGAAACAACCCAAATGTCCACCAATTGATAAATAAACAAACAAAAAAGTAATTTTAAAAAACAGATAAGTAATTACCAGGGTCTGGGTCAGGAGGTTGGGGGAGGGTGTGTAATGTGGAGTTTATACCAGTGAAACTGTTCTGGAATTAAATTGTGGTGATTATTTCAAAACTTTGTGACTATACCAAACACCACTGAATTGTAAACATATATCAGAATGTCACATTGTGTACCACAGATATATACAATTATTATTTGTCAATTAAAAATAAATTTTAAAAAGATAAAAATGTTAAACCATTGCATTACATACTTTCAGTGGTTGAATTTTATGGTATGTGAATTTTATCTTAATTAAAATGAAAGCTTCAGCTGGTGTTAAACATACCAGCTGTAACTTTGCAATTGTTTTAAAATTTGAAAAAAGAAACACAACTGAGAAGAGACGATAAAGGATACTGAGTAACAGAGATTTTTAAAAAGAACAGCAAGTGATTGCAAATAAAGAGGGCTAAAATTTAAAGATCAATAAATTTGTTGTAAAAAATCAGAAACTTTTTCTGAAAATGGACACTTTTCTAAATTAATCAGGCATGATTGCCTGAGCGTATACATATATGTATAAATTGTAGAACTATGCCCCTAATATTTATGCATTTTACTGTATATAAATAATTTCTCTACATAACAAGCTATATTTTGCAAGATGCATATGCACACATGCACACAGGAGCATATGTACACACGCACACACTCATGCACTGAATAAAAGCTTCATGAAACAGAATTATTCTTCCATCCTGGGATACAGTCTAATGTCGGGAGAACCAGATCCCCATATTTCCACGTAGGTTCTTTCTATTTTCCCTAAGTGTTGGCCGGTCTGAGAAACAAACAGAAAGAGTACAAAGAGAGGAATTTTACAGGTGGGCCTCCGGGAGTGACATCACATATTGGTAGGACCGTGATGCCGACCCTGAGCTGCAAAACCAGCAAGTTTTTATTAGGGATTTTAAAAGGGGAGGGGGTGTACAAACAGGGAGTAGGTCACAAGGATCACATGCTTCAAAGGGCAATGAGATCACAAGGAAAAGGCAAAATTAGAATTACTGATGAGGGTCTATGTCCTGCTGTGCACATATTGTCTTGATAAACATCTTAACAGGAAACAGGGTTTGAGAGCAGAGAATCAGCCTGAGTAGAATTTACCAGGCTGGAATTTCCCAATCTTAGTAAATATGAGGGTACTGCAGGAGACCAGGGCGTATTTCAGTCCTATCTCAACCACATGACAGACACGCCCAAAGCGGCTGTCTACAGACCTCACCCCAGGAATGCATTCCTTCCCCAGGGTTATTCCTTGCTGGGAAAAGAATTCAGCAATATCTCTCCTACTCGCACATCCATTTATAGGCTTTCTGCAAGAAGAAAAATATGGCTCTATTCTGCCCGACCCCGCAGGCAGTCAGACCTATGGTTATCTTCCCTTGTTCCCTGAAAATCACTGTTATTCTGTTCTTTTTCAGGGTGCACTAATTTCATATTGTTCAAACACACGTTTTACAATCAGATTTCATATTGTTCAAACATACATGTTCTACGATCAGTTTGTACAATAGTTGTCCTGAGGTGACGTGCATTCTCAGCTTACGAAGATAATGTGATTAACAGATTAAAGACAGGCATAAGTAATTATAAGAGTATTATTAGGGAAGTGATAAATGTCCATGAAATGTTCACAATTTATCTTCAGACACTGCAGTAAAGACAGGCGTAAGAAATTATAAAAGTATTAATTTTGGGAACTGATAAATGTCCATGAAATCTTCACAATTTATGTTCTTCTGCCTTGGCTCCAGCCGGTCCCTCCGTTTGGGGTCCCTGACTTGCCGCAACAGTCTAATCTATTCTAATCTTGCCTGTTGATAGATATAGATATATATATATAAACAGAAAAAACAGTAGTATTGAACTCTTTAATTAATGTGAAAACACTGCTCTGGAGTCTTTCTTTTCTCTTTCAAAGAGTCAGGGTTTTATGAAAAAAAAATACATGTATATATTTCCCATATTTATTGTATGTATATCCCAATGAACTGTAATACATTACTGTCTCACCTTAACAAAAGGTTAAATTTCCACTTTTAATATGACATTTTCTTAATATTCTTGCCTCCCCATATCCTTTCATGAATCATTTTGATTAACAAAAGAAAGTTGACAGAATTCCTCTCCCAACAACTTATCCTGCACTTTTTAAAAGTGTAGTCGTATTTTGAAATAATCACCATGGCTTCCAAAAGTTTCACCTTGGGAGTTATAACCATCAATCATTTTTATTGCTTGAGGCCAAGTGCTGCTTTTTAGTGCTTTATGCACAAAGCAGAGTCTTCTTTATCTTCACCAAGGTAGACTCAGGGTTAAAATGAAGGTGCATTTAGCAGTGGTTCACTGCTGACACTGGCCAGCTTAGGGTGCAGTTCATCAGGGCAGTTCGCCTGTTATGTGGATTGAAATCAGAAGGGAGAGAACACAAAGGGAAACGTGGATGCCTTTGCTATACGCTGAGCTCAAAAGTCCAAGTAGTTCTACATTCTCTGATTAAATGGCCCTCCTTCGGCTTCTGACCTTACTTTAACCTGCTGGAGCTCCCAGAAAAAGGCTCACCTCAACATTCTACAGTAGCCCTTTTTGTATTTGGCCAAAACATTATCCCATCCTTAGAACTTCAGGCTTCTGCCAATACCTAGGACCCACCATCCTGTGTTGAGCAACTTTCATTCTGAATCCAGGAATGGAACTGCATTTATTGCTGCAAAGTGTCATCTTGTTAAATTTGACTCACTGTTGTTGCCCGTACATAAGTTTGGAAATTGAATCTGTCAATATTTCTTCCTCATGGTATCACATCCTCAAGGATCTAATACATATAGCATCTACCAAGCTGAGGGATCCTTGAGAACAGAAATAAGGTCTTACTTGGCTTTCATGGCTAAGGCCAAAAATGCAAGACCTGGGCTTCCACTCTTTCAGTCAGCTGTCATTGCAGTATTACTTTTTTAGATAAGAGTTGTACGCACACCTTTTCCTCATTGCTGTTTTGTTCCAGGGACAAGTATATATCTCTAGTGGCAAAATCAGGCCACATTTACATTTTAAAATAATTTGTAATTATTAAATAGTTAAAATACACAGAAAGTACAGCCAATAATTTAGTAAACCTCATATACTTTTTACTCACTTCACAAAATATTGTCATATTTGCTTAGAAAGGTTTTTAAAGATTAAAACCTAGTAAATGCCATTAATGCCTCCTTTCTTGGGTTTCTTTAGTCCCATTCTCTTTCTTTATTTCCCAGAAGTGAAGAAAGGAAATTATCCCACAATTAGCATTTATTATGTAAATACATTTCCTTATAGTTTATATCACAAGTATACATAATATATACATACTTATCTCTATCCCCAACAATCTATGGCATCCTATATGACATAGACTTTTGCAACTAACTTTCTTCATGTAATATCATATTTTCCTAGCAGTTGCTTTTATTTTATACACGTAGCTCTGGCTCACTTGTACTCATTGCCACATGATGTTCAATTTTATAAATAGGTCACAATTCTACCTACTTAATCCTTTGTCCATTGATATTTTTGTTTTTCTGTTGTTTTATTTCTATATTTGTTTTATTATTTTGGCTTTTGTTTGCATACACATATGTTTTTGCTTTTATAAACACATTGCTATAAATAATCTTTGACCCGTTTATGAACATGAGACTTCCTCAAAGATATTATCTAAGAATGGAACTTTTGGATTCTGAAGCATGTACCCACAGGCCCTATTCAAATGTTACAGTCATATTTTTTTTCTACTGTAGTTCTTAGTTCTGCTCCTCAGTCCACTGTTCGTTGCGCTGATAACTGCCTGTGTCTCTGAACTGCCTTCCTTCAAGCAGCCTCTTCCCTCTCCTCTGTAACTTTATCTAAAAGATGGAAGAATGCCTTCCCTTAATTTTACACAGAATAAGAAAAATCAGGATCTGTCTTCTACCAAAGCTTTCCTATTGGCTTGGGAATAATTCAGACAGAGTAACTTAAAACTGCTAATATAAATTCATAGGTCCTGATCCAGACCACTATCAGGGAATACCAGAAAGGATGTTCAATATTTAGTCACCATTTTTCATCATATGCTGAGACCAGCCTGCCCCCTTCCAAAGGAAGTTTCCTTAAACTGATCCACCATACCCACAGTTCAGCTCCAACAGTCACGAAACTCAAAGAGAAGGAAGAGCGTCACGCTGTTTCCCCAGTCTAAGGACTGCTTCCAAGTACCGATTCCCTGTCCTGGGATTAACTACTTTCTAGGATAATTGCATGTGGAAGAGTAAAATCTTGTCCTCTGACCCCAGAAAGACAATAAATATAAGACATCTCTAATTAAGCATTAGTTTAGTTATCAATGTCTGGGCTATTTTGACTGAAATCATACTTGGCCATTATTAGCTCATATCAAATCTAAAGTAGTCAATCCCAGTAGAATCCCAGTAGAATCCAAGCCTTTCAGCTGGAGGCAGATGAAGATCACCTTACAAAACATTGAAAGCCTTCACTCATTTTCTTCAGTGGATAAAAGTTGTAATGAAAATACAAACACTGACGTAAGGAAAATCAATAGCATATGAGCACAATCAAGTCTTCTTAACTAGAAGCAAAGTAATGCTAGCTTCCAGTACAGTTTAGCTGGCATTAGACATCCTCCCACCATCAACAAGAGTAAAACCTAAACAAAATAGAGGAAACAACTGCTTCAAGACAAGGCCTGTCAAGACAGGGCTGCAACACCTGAAAAACAGGAGACGTGAAGCTTGCCCACATTCAATCTTCCTCTGTGGGTGTGCTTTCTAGGCTGTGGCTCAGAGAGGTCTCACTGGTTGGAGAAGACAGAGTTTAGTTTGGGGCTACTAAAGCAGCAAAGATTCGGGGACAGGATTCCAAACAAGAGAGAACTGGAGAGAAAACAAAAAACAAAAAACAAACAAAAAATACCTCAGAAGGCTGCTGGCATTTCCTCTTGATCTTTGAGCTTCAGAAACGTAAAATACCAGTGATTACTTAAAAAGACATTAATATTCACATGCCTTTAGGGTTTATAGTAGATGTAAAAGTGAAATGTATGAAACTATTGCAATAAAAAATTTTAAAAGGAAGATGGAGTTAAGTGTTTTAAGAATTTGCATTGGTTGGGATGTGCTGAAAACATACTTTTAAGATGCTTTTAAGTTAAACTTGTATGTTATGCTTTCTTGATTAACCACTAACAGAATGGTAGCCCCCAAAGAGCATTCTACATAGTCAACAAATGAGATAAATGTATATCAATAAAATACTGATTAAAACGAAAGAAGTGAAAAGGCAGCATAAAAGAACAATGAGCAAACAACAAATAAAAAACAAATAACAAAGTGGTAGACTTAAATCCACCATATTATTTATTACACTAAATGTAAATAGACTAAGTGCAAATTTAAGACAGACATGGTTGGATTAAGCAAAAAACTAAGATGCCACCATGTATTTATAGGAGACACATTTAAAACATAAGGGCACAGAGCAAATGACAGTTTAAAATGGAGAAAAATGGATACAGAATATGAAAATAAAACAAGACAGCGTATTGCGATAATAATAATTCAGAAAAAAAATAGACATCATGGCAAGTAACACAAAATGAGGTGAAGAGAAACACTGCTTAACGACAGAAAGGTTAATGCAGTAGGAAGCAACAACAATCCTAAAAAAATGTATGCCTTTCATGACCTCATTTCAAAATAGATGAAGGAAAAATTGATCAAGAGAATTCAGAAATCCAAAATCATAGCTGGAGATTTTAACACATTTTTTTCAGTAATGATAGAAGAAGCATATTAAAATCAATTAATCATGAAACAGAAAATGAGAACATTATTGGTCAAGTTGGCCTAGCTGACATTTATAGAATTCTAAACCTGTATATTGCTCACGAAGCTTTTACCAGAAGAGACTATACATTCAGTCATCAAATAAGTTTTAATAAATTCCAATGGATTATAATCATACAGTTTATGTTTCCTTGCCACAGTGGAATTGAATTAGAAACAATAACAAAAAGATAACTAAAAATCCCCAAATGTATGGAAGTTAAGCAGCACACTTTTATTTTTTTATTTTTGAGACAAGGGTCTCACTCTGTTACCCAGGCTGGAGTACAGTGGCACAATCATAGCTCACTGCAGCCTCATCCTCCCAGGTTCAAGCAATCCTCCCACCTCAACTCTCCGAAGTAGCTGGGACCACACAGGTGCACACCACCATGCCTGGAAATTTTTCTCTTTTTTTGTAGAGATGGGATCTGACCATTTTGCCCAGACTGGTCTTGAACTCTTGGGCTTAAGCAATCCTCCTGCATAAGCCTTCCAAAGTTCTAGAATTGTGGTGTGAGCCACTATGCTTAGCCACCACACTTTTAAACAACTTACAAGTTGTAGAAAAATTCACAATTGAAATTGCAATGATTATTAAAATGAAACATAAAGTATGTGAAATGCAGATAAAGCATGGATGAGAAGGAAATTTATAGCACTAAAGTCATAGTTTAGAAAGAAAGAAATATAAAATACATGATCTAAAATTCCAGCTCAGAAGATAGAAGAGTTGGAAACAATAGTAAAAAAAAAAAAATAAGATGAGAAAATCAACAATATCAGAAGTTAGTTCTTCAAATAACTAATAAACCTCTAAGATGCTAGTCAAGGAAATAAAATTACTAGCGTGAAGTATGTAAAAGAGAACATCATTAATATCCTGCTTACATGGAATAGAGCATGAGAGGATATAATTTTAAATAGTCTGCCTACCAATATAAGAACTTAAATTCTTTAAATTCTTTGAAGAACATAACTTAGAAGACAAAATAGAAAATTTTGATAGTTTTATATCTGTTAAATAAATTGAATCTATATGTCTTAGTTTGTTCAACTGCTATAACAAAAATACCATAGACTAGGTGGCTTAGTAACAACAGAAATCTCTCTCTTAGTTCTAGAGGCTGGATAGTCTAAGATGAAAGAACCAGCAGATTCTGTGCCCGGGGGGGGCCTCTGGCCTGGTTCATACACCACCTTGCTACAGCCTCACATGGTGAAAGGAGTGAGGGATCATTCTGACTCCTGTTTTACAAGGACACCAATCCCATTCATGAGGGCTCCATCCTCATGAGCTAAACGCCTTCCAAAGGCCCCATCTCCTAATACAATCACTTTGGGGTGATGAATTTCGGGGTTGGGGGACACAGAAACATGCAGTCTATTACATCACACATAAATTTTTTTCTGCTTTTTGTTTGTTTGTTTTGAAAGAGAAGATCTCACTGTCACCCAGGCTGGAGTGCAGTGGCAAGAAGATCATGGCACACTACAGCCTCAAACTCCGGGGTCAAAAGATCTTTCCCACCTCAGCCTCCCAAGTATCTGGGACTATAGGTGTGCACCATGCCCTGCTAATTGTTTTAATTTTTGTAGAGAAGAGGTCTCATTAAGTTGACTAGGCTTGTCTTGAACCCTTAGCCTCAAGTGATTTTGCCTTCTCAGCCTCTTGAGGCACTGGGATTACAGGGGTGAGCCACCAACCCCAGCTTGTAAAATTCTTTTCACAAATGAAATTTCAGAACCAAAATGCTTAACTGGGCGATACTAAAAAAAAAAATTAATTAAAAATAATAACAAACATAGACAAATTCCTTTAGAACATAGAAAATGTGGGAAGTCATTTCAAAGATAACCATAATATCAAAACCTCACAAAAGTATTACAAAATGGAAAATTATATATCAACAGCCTCATGAACATAAAATATAAAATCCCTCAAATATAGAAAAGACAATCAGGCAAGACACACGACACACACACACATACACACACACACACACACACAGACACACCCCCCATAATCAAATGAGATTTAGTCCAGGAAGGTGGCAAGTTTAGTTTTACATTTGAAAATCAAATCATTATAATTCATCATATCAACAATATGTAGGATAAAAAACATAAATTACCTCAATAAACACAGAAAATAAGCATTTGAAAAATTCAACACCCATTTATAATAAACATATCATCAAAAAGAAGTATAAGAAAACTCCCCCAATCTAACACAATATACTTTCAAAAAAGAAAATAAAATGCTAATACCTTAATATTGAAACAGTGGGCTGGAAAGGATGCTATTATCCCCACCCCTACTCAACACAGTCATATTGACTGTAACCAGTGCAATCAGACAAGAAAAAATGAAAAGGACAAAAATTGGAAAGGAAGAAGTAAAACTGTCTGTTTACAGATAGTATGATTATACATAGATTATATGCCAATATCTTCATAAATGGAATCTCAAAAATCCATCAAAAATTATTAAAGATAATCTAGTGACATATTTTTCAAATAACACACCTCAATGAAGAAAAATTTATTTAACATGGCAAAATTAAAAAAAGGATTTATAAAATTATTTGAATTAATAGGTGATTTTAGGGAAATTAATCCATGCAAAGTCACTATACAAATATAAATCACATTTTTCTACAATAACAATAGACAATACAAAATGAAGCTTAAAAAGCAATAGCTTTGATAAAAGCATTACATATATCTAATACCTACTGAAAAAATCCAAGGCAAGATGTGAAACATCTCTATAAAAAAATATAACACAGTGCTGAGAAAAATTTTAGAAACACAAATAAGAGGAGAGATAGTCTCTATTAGTGGATTAAAAACTCAATGTTTTAAGATGTAAATTCTCCCCAAGTTGACCAAAACCTGCAATGTAATTCCAAACAGATTTCCAGCAGATTTTTTCCATAAGGGTTAATAAGATTTGATGGTAAAATTCACACGGAAATGCAAAGAATGTGGATTAACCAAGAAAATCTTGAACTAGAAATATGATATCAGAAAACATGCACCACTAGAGCTAATGATTTACTAAAAACTATTCTAATAAAGACAATGTGACATTGGTACAAAAGGTAGATAAGCAGGCCAATAGAAAAAATAGAATAAAGAAGTAGACACACGTGTATTGTCACTTGATTTATGACAAGAGCACCATACAATTCCATGGAGAGAAACTGGCCTTTTCTGTAAATGGCGCTCTAGAAACTGAATGGTCTTTTTAAAATAAAAAGTGAACCTTGATTCCTACCCAATACATATTTTAAAATTAATTAGAGGTGAATCATTATCTAAATATGAAGTTGACATGTGCAGACTTCTAGAGGAAAGCTTCAGAGAATATCTTCATGAACTTGGGGTGAATAGAGTGTTCTTGAAGAACATAAAAGTGCATTAGCCATCAAAGGAAAAACAATGACAAATAAGACTTCATTAAAATTAAGAATTTCTGTTCATCAAAAGATGCCATTAGGATAAATAATAGGCAACACAATGGAGAAAATGTCATAATTCTTATATTTGAGAAGGAATACATATCTAGAACACATAAATATCACCTACCAATGAATAAAAAAAAAGATAATTCACTTTTTAAATTGCCAAAACATTGGACAGTTGCTTCATAAAAGAAGATCTCCATATAACCAACTCACATAAAAAGGTGCTTGGCAGGTAAATGCAAGTTAAAAACAGAGGGAGCTATTAGAGCAAATGCACCATAATGCCTAAAAAGACCAAAAAGATCAAGTGTTGGCAAGGTTGTTGGCAGCTGGAACTCTCAGACATTGCTGGCAGGAGTGTAAATTGATTGAAGAACTTTGAGAAACTGCTTGTCAGGTTCTACAAAGGTGAACCATACGTCCACCTAATGACCCAGCAATTCCATGTTAGGGATACAGGCTAGAAACATGAGTGTATATGAACACTGAAAGACGTACACAAGAATGCTCGTAGTGGCTTTATTCAGGCACAAAAGAATGCCTTCTTAAAATACCATTTACATGACGTTTGGAACAGGCAAAACTATTCCAGGGTGATGGAAATAAGCAATTAACATTGAGAGTGATGGAAATGCTTCTTAACATAATCTGGGGTGTGTGTGTCTGTTTGCGTGTGTGTTTGTGTGTTTGTGTGAATTCATAGAACTATAAACTTAATATTTGTACATATTTTGTATTTTAATTATATCTCAATCTTAAAATAAGAAACGAAGTGTTTCCTCCTCCATTAACATATGTGTAAAATCTTCAGTTCTTTCTGCCTATTCCACATACAATTCTTGTCCTAATTAATGGTTCCTATGAATTACTGGTGCATTTTTTCCATTGTTATTGTTTCTTTTATTTTAGTGGTAGTTGTTCGTTTGTTTCAGCATCCTAACAATGATCTCCATATCATTTACTTTTACTTTTTTGGTCATTTTTCTTCACCTTTCCTTTTCAATTATAAAACCTTTGGATTAGATATGCATCTCTCTTAGAAACACATTCTTTATAGTTCTCCTAAGCTTAAAACCATCATTCCAAGGTCCTAAAATCTGACTCACAAAATGAAATGTGAATTCCCATCATTTCCTAGAGTTGGAATGCATGGGAGTTGAAATACTAGAATCTGTACTTTCAGGTACCAGACACAGATCACCAAACCCAAAAACATGAAAAAATGGGGGGCGTTACTTAAATGATCTGGAGTAGGAAAAGACTGAAGTAATCACAAATTAATTAATCTCTTCTATGTAAATACACTCTTAAATAGATATTGGCTCTGATGCAACAGAGAGCAGGAACTTTCTCTGGGCAAGCACAGAATACTTCACTGATATCCCTATTACTAATATCCTAGGCATGCTGTTGTAAAGTGACCCCCCAAAAATACAAAACTTACATGATGGTTACCTGAAAATCTTATCTTTCAAGTGCACTTGTAAACTAAAATAACCTACAGAAAGATTTCTCAGTTTGACTGAGGGGGGAAAAATAGCATTCTTCCCAAGTCCTTTGAAATTGTGGCTCAAAGCCAACACCTCAAACTGAGCCTAATGTTAAAAAAATCTATAAGCCATTAACTCTAGCCATATTAAATATATAAAAATCAATTCTAATGCCCTGTTCTTCCAAAGTCCCAACCCTCAATTGGAAATATATAAGAAAATACTGCCTGCTCCCCAGTTGCCCTTCAGCTTTTTGTCTGATTTATTCTGGAAGCATCAGTTGTGCCCACCTGTATCAGGAAAATAGAAAAATTAGAAAGCAGTCAGCAAGTCTGATGGTCCTTGGTACCCCCACTGGCCAGCTCTTCATCCAGAAGCCAAGCCCAGCTCTCGGTGGTCACACCATAGCCCTGGATCCACAGCCCTGGGGGAAATCACCTGCTCTCCTGGGTATTTCTTTCCACTGGTTCAATAATAGATTCTGATACATTATCTAGTTCTTATGTTCTTGTTTATCATCTATGAAATGGGGGATGTTTACCTTTCTCTGGAAGCTCCTGATTAACCAACATTAAGAACAGCATAGTTGAAGGAAACTTTCTTACCTCCTCTTTTAATAGGTATTTGCTTATGCCTGGCAGATTTTTTTATTCCATTATTAATGTCCTACCATATCCTCAAATGTATACTTTTGTTTCTGGTTCTTTCTGTTTCTAGTTATTCTATTTATAAAAACTGGAATATAAGATCCTCCAGTGCTTTCTTGGTCTACTTTTCTGTTTTAGAAATTTAAATTTCTAAACAAATACCAATTTAGCCACATCTTGTAATGTTTAATGTGCACAGCTTTTATCATCATTAGGTTACAGGTATTTTCTAATTACATGTATGGTATTTTTTACCATAAATGAATGAGAATGTGGTAGTTTTGTTTGTGTGTGTCTCGCAAACTATGAGATCTTTTGAATCTGTTCGTAAATTGTTTCTATAATCCATTTTGGTTCCAGAACATGTTCTTTTAGTATTGATTCTTGGAGTTTATTGAGTCTTCATTTCGACTTAGTAGATAATCGATCTTTGTAAATGTCCTTTGTGTTGTGAAATTGTTTGTACAGTAATCGTTTGTGCAAGGATTGTGGTTTTTGAGAAGCAATATAGGAAAATAATTAAGACACAGACTCTAAATCATAACTCCCACATTTACCAGCTCTGTGATCTTGGACAAATTACTTTAACCTCTCTGAGCTTCCATTAGCATATCTGTTAAATGCCTAGCGAATATTAGATGTTATATAAGTATTAGCTATTATAATACAAATCCATGGAATCTAGCTAATTGCATCATTCAAATATTATGTATTCTTATTAAGATTTTTTGTTTTACTCACCAATTACTGAGAAAAGAGATTAAAAATCACTCTTTATGATATTACATTGGTCTTGCTTCTCCTAAAAGCAAGCTCCAAGACAAAGATTTAGGTAGGAGTGGCTTCTTTGGGAGATGATCCCAGGAAACATTATGAGGAAGTAAAGAAGTGGGCTAGATGAGGGAAGACAACCCACTAATCTGCATTAACTAATAAAGTCACATTAATAAATATTGCCATGTGGCTTAATTCCACTGAGAACTGAATGATGACTCCTGAGATATTAATGCCCTAGTATTTGAAACTGGTGAATGTTACCTTAGATAGCAAAAAAAAAGATTTTGCAGATGTGAAATTAAGGATTTTGAGAGGAGACCATCCTGCATTATTCAGGTGGGGCCAATGTATTCTTCAGAGGAGGAAAGCACAGCGTGGTTTGATACAGACAGAAGGGGAGAGATAGAGTCACAGTGAAGGGAGTGAGCCTTGATCGTGCTATTGCACTCTAGCCTGGGTGACAGAGAGAGACCGTATCTCAAAAAACAAAACAAAAAAAAAGGACTTAAAACTTTTTGAAGCAAAAATCCCCCATCAGAGAAGTCAACTATTTCTTTGTGAGGCCTCTAGTCCCAGGAAATAAAGGGGAAAAAATCACAAACATGACTGAGAAAATTGTAGCAAAGAAAGATCCTTAAGTTTATATGCAAAGACAAATCCACTGTGTCTGGACTAAGCCAAACATCAGTTGGTAGAGGGAACAATTCAAAACCAGAAAATAAAATAGAATTCTGTACTTTAAGAATAGTTTAACGAAACAACTTAAGATAGTTTAAAGCACAGGGTACAGCTGTTTTCGTTGATCTACTCTCAAGGTATAAAATGCTATTTTATAATTAGCTAAAATTCAATATTTTGCCTTTTTTAAACTTTACCATATTTTTCCTAAGGGCAAATCTTTGATTAAATTATTATTTATGGCCAAGTGCAGTGGCTCATGCCTGTAATTCCAGCACTTTGGGAGGCCAAGGTGGGTAAAACACCTGAGGTCAGGAGTTCGAGACCAGACTGGCCAACATGGTGAAACCCCATCTCTACTAAAAATACAAAAATTCACCAGGTGTGGTGGTGTGTGCCTGTAGTCCCAGCTACTCGGGAGGCTGAGGCATGAGAATTGCTTGAACCTGAGGGGAGGAGTCTGCAGTGAGCCAAGATCGTGCCACTGCACTCCAGCCTGGGTGACAGAGTGAGACTCTATCTCAAAAACAAAACTTATTTTCATTAGAGACTACTCAATGATAGCTGTGTTCTTTCATAAGACAAAATAATTATCAGCTGAGGACATTATGTATGTGAAAGCTGGAGGGTATTTGTGTTCCCTCATAATTCATATGTTGCTACCATATCTCCAATGTGAGGGTATTTGACAGTGGGGCTTTTGGAACATGATTAGGTCATAATGGTGCAGCCCTCCCAAATAATATTAGTGCCCTTATCAAAAAACACCCCAAGAGCCCCCTCACCCCTTCTGCCATGTGAGGACATACAGAAAAGATGACCAACTCTGAACCAGAGAGTAGGTCCTCACCAGACACAAAATCTCTTAGCACCTTGAACTTGGACTTCCAGCCTCTAGAACTGTGAGAAATAGATTTCGTTTGTTTATAAGCCACCCAGTTTTGTTATTAAAGCCCAAACTGATTAAGACAGACTGTGAAGACAGACTGCCTGGGTTTGAATTTACCATTTAACCATTTTGCGACATTGAACCAATGATTTAAATTCAATCACCCTCAGTTTCTTCATCTATACAATACAGATAATAATAGGACTGCATGCATAGGATTGTTGTGAGGATTCAACAAGGTAATTAGTGTATAAAGTTTAACACAGCTCCTGGCACAGACTTTAGTAAGTGCATTCTATTTTTATTCAGTTTATTTATTTTACACATTTAAGAAGCCAATGGTCTAACAGCAAAGCAAGAGTTAATAACTCATATAAAGCAGGAAGTGGTAAGAGCTGTAAAGGTATTATAGACAATTTGCAATGGGAGTTTGATGGACAAAGAAATGTTCTCCTCTGGATGAGAGAAGAAGAAAATCTAGGAAGATGAATGAAGAAGTGGCATTTAAGATGGACTTTGAAGGACAGGTCGGATCGGAAGTGCCAGAGAAATCACCAGCAAGGGTCTGGGCACCTGTGTCATCCATGGCTCGGTGGGAAGGTGCAATTGACTTGCACATGATACTAACAGCTGGAGTTGGAAAGGCCCACCACAGAGATAATGTGAAGCCCAAGCCATATAGATGGTGCTATGCACATTGATATTACTAACACTACACATTTGCATAAACCTGAATACTTTTCATTTCCTTATCACCATGGATAAATTACCCACCTATTATTGACTGGGATTATAATAATTACTTATCCTTAGCATAGTCACATATTCAAGGCATCTCAGTTTACTTTATTAATGTCCATAACACCCTTGTCGGGCAGACTGGACAAGGTGGACAAGCACTGTCCCCCTCTAAGACAAAGTCAACTGAGGCCCAAGATGGATGCCCAAGGTCAACTCTCCAGAAGACCATAAGTCGACTACTTCTGACACCTTGTCACCTGTGCCAAGCAATGCCACAGTCCTGTCTCTAGGAGCTAAGCCTCTGTCTCCCTAACAGAGTTACTATGAACTCAAGCCAAAATTCCCCCAAAGAGTCAAATGAGTGGCTTGCACTCTGAGAGAAGTAACACAAATGTGACAGAATTCACTCCAACGTGCTGGGAGATGTTACATCTGAAACCATGGGTTCTCCCAAGGTCTTTGTTGGCAATAATGAGATTTGGAAATAAGAAGTAGCTGTTTAGCAGGTTTTGTGTGGAGATAACACAAGCCAAGTAAAAATTAAAAATTAAGTAAAGGTTCCATTTTTCCTTCCTGGACAAAACCTTAGAATTAGTCTGCACTTACTTTGTTCTAATAACATAAAATCTTGTTTGTTCTAATACAGATACACAGAAAGTTAACTGAAAAATTATAAATAACTTTCAAGTTGTTCATCTAAGTTATGAGATAAAGGAATGTGGCTACATCCAGTGTCTTCAAGCTAAAAAGGATATGCAAATTACAGTATTTTTTGGAGCACTAAACCCAAAGCAGTTATAAAGATAAACAGTGTTAAAGCTAAAGTCCACACTGCAGGCAAACTCAAAGGATCATCTCAAAGCTAGAGCATGTAAACCCTGAACCTCAGCCAGTTTTAGCCCCTTACCCCTAGGTCACATCTAACCCCTATAAGGTTTAAAAATATATACAAGTAAAAATGTCTGAGACTATAGGTATTACTATGGTTCATATTGTTTGGGATGTAAATAGTCCTTGCAGATATTAATGAAGGAGTACTCCGTGACCTATCTGAGAAGGTACTGTCAGTCACCTTCATTAAGCCACAGATTCTCCTTCATTCCTGGTGTTGACATCAGTTTTGTCTTGAGCTGCACACAAGCCTGAGCCACGTGGCCCAGGAGGTGGAAGTCAGCTTTTCAACTTTAGGTGCATCATCTGTTAAAGAAAAACATAGTTTTTTGTGTTTTTTTGGGTTTTTTTTTGTCCCCCATCCCCACCCTCACCCCAGCTAGGAGCTAGATAACTCATTCAGGGATCTCTGCTTCGTTAGCACTGTGATTTAGCCAAGGGAGCAGAACGTCTGAGACCATATATTCACAGGCTGCAAACAAAAAGCAGAGAAATTTCTGTAATTCCTCTGTTCTCATTTATTGCTTTCAGCTTGGGCTTTAAACCACTCAAGAGTTGAGTTCTTGTCCATATTTTAATTACTCAGGCAAAGGCATTGGCCCAATCTCTCTTTTTGACAAGTTAGGAAAGTGCTGTCTGTGTTGTCCATGTCCTCCTCTCCTCCCGTTTTAGCTTAAGTCTGGGAGAGATATCAAGGGTTGCCTTACATATGGACAGTTTGTAGTGGACCAAACTGGCAGGCACCCTTGCAGTATCTGTATTATTCGTGCATCTTCTCTTCTCTCCTCCCTCTTGTCCATATGGGACAGGGACTGTGGAACTGTGGGCATTTATTGAGTGCTGACTGTATTCCTGGCCCTGGGCTGGGGGGTTAAATTATTGTGTTTCATCTTCAGTTAATGATCTGTACATTATTTCTACTTTCCCAATAAGAAAGCAGTCTCAGACTATTGCCAAAAGGCACACTTAGTAAGTTTCAAGGGTGGCATTTGAAAGCAGTTATTTCTAACTCCATGAATGATGGAAGTGAAAGACAAAAAATTAGAAGAGAGGCTTTTAGGGTCTTCTCAGGGAGGCATATTGGCTGCAACCACTGAGTTACATTTCACTGGAGCCCTGGGAAGCTAAAAGAGCCAGGGTGGGTCCAAGAGGAAGCTTGAAGCTAGAAATTCTATCTGGCACTAAACTCTAAAATCTAGAAATGTGAACTAAAGTCCTTTAGCATTCTACCCAGATTCTTCCATTTAGTTTATCAGATCATAACATCAGAAAAGAATATCAAAGATGGCATGTCATAGGACAATAAGCACGTGTTTGGTGGGACGGTCCCTATATAGCAACTTTTGGAAAATTGGGCATATCTGAGAGAGACAGATGATGATATAGAGAGAGAGAAAAAAAATGTAAACATTCAAGATAGTCTTACTTGGACCTGAAAACCTTCCCAATACATAGAAATTCCATTTCCAATTATACAGAACAATGTACAGCAAGTGAAAGCTGCAGCTTAGAACAAGTAGAAAGAAGAGTTGGGAGAATTACGACAGAAAGTGTGGTGTTAAAGGCATCAGAAAGCTTCAGAATAAACAGGGACTAAAGAGGCATCAAGTCCAGAGAGGCAAGAAATGTTCAAAGGTGAGCTGAGAATTTGCAGAACATTTCCCTGAAGCCATTTGCCAAACCACTAAGAATTTGGATTTAGTTTAGGCAGAAGCCACAGCTGGAGGCAGAAAACAAACAGTGGAGATTCTGCTGCTCACCTGGGGCTAGGATGTCAAAACTGGAGACCGGGGGTGTCAACAGAGCCAGGCTTTCCTCAAGATGTTTGCCAACTTCTGAAGCAGCACAAAGCAGGAGGCTAGGGAGTAAGTTTGAAAACAAGGCTGTGGAGTAGTACAGAGAGGAAAAATTTTCATAGTCTCTTTGTCTTGAGGAGACAAAGCCCCTCCAGACTCACAATAGAAATGTCACCAAGGTCCTTTTCCTAGGAACACACATGAAGCTCAGGACAAATGAACATTAGCAAAGCACAACCGGCCATGTCCCTGATTGGGTCATGGAGATCAGCTCCCACTCTTTCTGCCTAGCAGGAGAAAGGAGATAAAATCATATGTATTCTCCACTGATCTTTCATACATGATGTCTAACATTCAAAAAAAAAATCTATACGTGTGAATGGATAGAAGCCTAGGGAGAATAGTCAAGAGAAAAATATAGAAAACAAAAGCAGACCCACAGAGATAATCATATTGGAACTGGTAGACAAAAATTTAAAGATATCTATGAGTTATATGTTCAGAAACCAGAGAAAAAATACAAAAGAGACTAAAAGATGAAGATTTTGATGAAATTGTAATCTACAATATGAAGAATCAATACACATTCTATACCTGAAAAATATTTTTAATAATATTTAAAACTACAACCTCAATGGATGGATAAATTGGGCACAAAAGAAAATAGTAGTAGTACCAGAAGACATGAGAGAAAGAATAACAACAACAAAACAAAATCAAATGACAGGCGAAAATAAAGGAGAACAGAAAATTTTGAGGATAAAAATAGCTCCATAAAGAATAGAGAAACGGAGGTTATGAAATTATCTAAAAATGATATGCAAAAAAGTTTCCTAAACTGAATGATATGACTTTCCGAGTTGAAATTCCTGAGTACCCAGCACAAGTTAAAAATTTAAAAAGACTCACGATAAAGTATGTCATTGTGAAGGTTTAAAATGCAGAGATAAAAGATCATGAATAGTAAAAGCTTCCAGAAAGAGAATACAGGACCACGAAAAGAAGGGAAATCAAAATTCTCAACAACAGGAAAAGGAGCAGGAAATCAGTAAAGAAACGGCTTAAACCAGGGGTCCAAAACCCCCTGGGGGCAGGGGACCCCTGCCAGTCCGTGGCCTGCTAGGAACCAGGCCGCACAACAGGAGGTGATGGGAGGCGGGGTGAGCAAGTATTACTGCCTGAGCTCCGCCTCCTGTCAGATCAGCAGCATCATTAGATTCTCATAGGAGCGCGGACCCTATTGTGAACTGTGCGTGCAAGGGTTCTAGGTTGCACATTCTTTATAAGAATCGAATGCCCCCCAACCCCGTCTGTGGGAAAATTGTCTTCCATGAAACCAGTCCCTGGTGCCCAAAAGGTTGGGAACCTCTGCCTTTAAATTATTTAAATTGTATATTCAGCTAGACCTTCCATCAACAGTAACGGTATAACTTTTTTAATGTTGACATGCAATATTTCACCCTCCTTGCACCTTTCCTAAAGAAGTTACTTGAGCATTTGCTTCAGAAAATGAAGTAGTAAACCTGGAAAAAAGACCTAGGAAATAAGAACAAGAATGCATTCTACAAAGAAGGCAGTCCCACAAAACATCTGCCCTAGAGGGCAACAGAAATCTCTAGGAAAGCGGTCTTTTGCATACATGTGGCCAGCAAGCATATGAAAACAAGCTCAAAATTACTGATCATTAGATAAATGCAAATCAAAACCACAATGAGATACCATCTGACACCAGCCAGAATGGCTGTTAATAAAAAGCAAAAAAAAAAAAAAACCATACTGATGGGATTGTGAAGAAAGGGGAATGCTTAAACATTTGTTAGACAAATAAGTAACGTTTGCATTTTGTTTATGTTTACAGTTACAATATCCAGGAAATTGGGAGGACTTAAGTTTCAACTAAATTATGGGTGGTTGACCTTGACGTATCTAAACAGTAACTACCATTTTTATTTATTTTTTTAGCAATGGGAACATAGGAAACTATAGCAAATTGAGGCAACAATTTACTATAGGAAAAACAAAAAGGGTCAGGAGCCCATTACTTTGTTCAGCCATGAACATATGTAAAATACTGGCTGTTACTTCAAAAAAATGCAATACAGGCTTATTAAAAGCACAAGAAGAGAAAAATTGTGAGCAAGATATATAAGGGAGTTAAATTTTCATCATAGAAGGAAACCAATAAATAATGCCTAAATTAATATATTTTTAAAGCAGTATAATACTTAGAAGTAAAGACCTAATTAACTACAGAGCAAAAGTAATTGAAATCTATTATCCAAATGGGGATGAAGGAGGTATAGTGTAAACAATTGCCAGTTTTTATTATATGATTTTAATACTGTTAACTCTTCAACTATGCCAACATCTAAACTTAATAAAAAAGAATAAGAATTGGCAGTTTAAGTCATGAAATAATTTTATAATGACTCTCATTTAGAATTATCAAAATAAATTTTCATTCCCGAAGAACTTCATTGTGCAAAAAATTGTATTCATGTAGAAGAGCTAAAATGAATTTTAATACAGACAGTGTGTAACGTGTGCGTTCACACAGCATCTGAGAATTGATCTGTCTCTTGGTTCTCAATGGTAATAATGTATACCCGGCAATTTCTGGGAAATAATTACTTGCAAACCCAACAAACAATTCAAGACACAAATTATGTCTAAGAAATGCTAGTTTTGTAAATTGCACCAAATAACAATCATATATTGAAGGCTTTAATATAACCATATAATGATGTTTCCACAAACTTTTATATATTTGCTCCATAAATATCATTAAGCACATACCAATTACCAGGCACTTGCAAAATACTTACAGTACAAAGATTAAGTTAAAAGCTAGGTCTTTTCTTCAGTAAGCCTATAAAAGCTCAAATTGTCTCTGACAGTTTCCATTATCAAAAAAACACAAATATTTTCTATCTCTTTATGCTGGAATTAACTTACCCAAAGCCAAGCGTATTAGTCTGTTCCCACACTGTTATAAAGAAACACCCGAGACTGCATAATTTATAAAGAAATGAGGTTTAATTAGCTCATGGTTCCTTAGGCTCTATAGGAAGTATGGCTGGGGAAGGCCTCAGGAAACTTAAATCACGGTGAAGGCCATGGGGAAGGAGTTACGTCTTCCATGGCCAGAGCAGGAGGAAGAGAGAGGAGGGGGAGGTGCTACACACTTTCAAGCAACCAGGTCTCACAATAAGTCACTCACTCTCAGGAGAACAGCAAGGTGGAAATCTGCCTGCATGATGCACTCACTTCCCACCAGGCTCCTCTTCCAACATTGGGTATTACAACTGGACATCGGGTATTACAACCCAACATGGATTTGGGAGGGGACACACATCCAAAAGATATCACCAAGTCAACATAGATAGCTATGTTCTTAACAGAAAATCTCTTGAGGGTGTGTTGTGTGATGGTTGCAGTAGTACCAGTAAAATTCTCAAACACCACCAACCGCTATCTAGAATTCCTAAAGGGACAATGACGTGAAGTCAATAATGAAATAGCGAAGTTGCTTTGTTAAATGGAAAACAAATGGATTGCCCCAGCTGAAATAGAAAATATCAGTCCTTTTAACAACCATAAAATCACCAATGTTTCTCCACTCTCAAAACGTTTGTAGGCACAGACTAAAACCAATTCCTTTCTTCTAGAATCAGGTGACAAAAGGCCACCTAAATAACTTCTTGGTTATTGTACATGTAACTTTGAAGAAACAAGGCTATTTTCCATAAGGCACATGTGGAAATCAGTTGAATACCTCATGGTTATACACATACTTATGGTCATCTTTCTTTTTTTTAAAAAAAAGGAAGAAACAAATCTAACAATAACCTTAAAAAGTGAAAATAAATTCACTCAAGTCAGTCTCTATATAATATACTAGTATCAATGGTGTCCTTTCACTTTGATATAGGAAGACAAAAAGGGAGAAAAACAAACAAATACCTTATTTCATGTCATTCAAGATAATTTTGACTTTTAATGCCTTTCTGCAAAAGAATGAATGATAGGACTGGAGTAGGGCATTGGTTACAAGTCACTTTGGTGTATTACTAAGAAAAGGAAAAGACGGGTTAATAAAATCTCATTTGGGCTAGTCCTTTTTTCTCCTTTCAGGAAAATAAAGCTGAATCTTATATTCAATAATAGCTTGACCTTTAAACTTTCGAAGAGAAACAACCAATTAAATCTTCCCTCATAGACTAAGGAGAGTTTGTAGGAAAAAGCACAGAGCAATGCCCCAAGGAAATCAGCAATGAACAAGAATCAATCTGCCTCAGGACCTACTGACTTGATTCTTGAGCACTTAAGATCTCAGGATGATGAGCTTCTAAAGTAAAAAAGCTCGATTTGACTGGGAAAAAAAAGCCTTATTTTTTGCATCAGTTTACAATTTATTCACTTCAGGAGATAGTATTGCAAAGTGGTTAAGAGATTTTGGAATTAGACGGCCTGGGTTTGAGTACAGGTTTTGCTTTTCTGTCCCCTTAGATACATTACTTAACCTCTCTAAAATTTAATTTATGAGGAATAATAAAGATCTGTCACATAGATTCATATGAGAATTATATGACAATATATATAGCTTCAATAAATGTCAGAGAAAAATATGCATATTATAATTATTATCACCATCATTGTATCAGTTATTCATATGTTTATAATATTTTAAATCTATAAGTTTGTAATTACATTTTCCTTATGTTAGTAAAGTCGTGTGCTTTCTCTTTTTTAAACAGACTTGAAAAAATCATTTATTTATTCAACAGTATTCATCTATTTTCTTGGCCCTTTCAAGGTGTGAGTTATTTTCCTGGGTGTGTTTGGTCAAAATGGAGTAAGTTTAATATTTTGTTTTCTAGTTTACTAAGTTTTGCGCTATATTCATTGATCTCTTCTATCTAATTATTTGTTTATTGTGTTGTTTCTTATAAATATATTTTTAGCTGAATGCTGACTGTTTAACTGATTTATAGGAATTGCTGTATTAACACATACAAGGAATCTTTCTTACATTTTTTAGAATAAAATGTTAGAAGACATTAAACCCATTTTTTTCAACTATTGTACTATTTTTCACAATGATACAGGAAAAAAATCTCAACTCTTTCCACCCTTGGTCAGATGTCATAAACGGCCCTGGTCATAAGCAGCCCTGGTGAGACATCCTGGGCCTCTGTCACACATAAATAATAAAAACTATGTGGAGGCACAACGCAAAAAGACAGACGTTCTCAACTCAGGATGCACAATAGAATCACTTAGGGTGCTTTTAGATTATAGGAAACCTCAGCTCCACTCTCGTTCCAGTTTGATTGGACTTGGCGGGGGATCCTGTTATCAGAATTCTTTACATTCCCTTGTTGTTTAATTCCACAAGGCAGGCTTTACAGGGAGGCTGAGGGTGTGTCTGAGCCACTCCTCCCTTAACTTCCTGACTGGCTTCTTGTAGGTCTGCAGTTGCTACCTTCGCTACCGGAGCTATCCTGAGGTTCCTCTGAAAAAGTCCACCGACAGGGATGGCCTCTCTTTTCCCAATATGTGCTGCAGCTGCCTCAGTTGGTTGGGTTTTTTCCTGTTTCTTCCCCTCAGTCCAAATTCTGATTCCAATTCTAATTCCGGGGTTAAGCATTATAGTGAATTTATTTTTAATTTCCAAAATATTAAGAATGTGGAGAAGGGGAAGTCATAAATTCTTCTGTCATCTGGAATCACAATTCCAATGTTTCTAAGTTTTTTTAAGTATTAAAATTACATACTCACAAAGATATTTGCACCAAAGTTTATAACCCAGAATCCTACCAAGATTATTTCCATAACTTCCAACAAGTTATTCCTTTCAAAATTATAATGTCTATTTATTCAACTTAGATTTGTATAGATAATAGGAAAGCTGGAGCTAAATGATATTGTTGGCATTCTACTTTACATGGAGAAACTTTAAGTGTCTGCCCTGTCATCTTTTCCTCACCTCCTGATAAATAACTAAAAGAACAAAAGCAAGCCTACTGCAGGATGACCTCTTGAAACTTCCCATCCAGTCACTAGGTTCCCTGCCAGGTAGCTTCTGAAGCTTCTTTTACCTCCCTTTTCTCATGGGCCTAGGGGAACTAGTGGATCATTATTGAGTTAACGTTTTGTTAATTTGTTGAATAACGATATTAAGAAGAACTACAAATAAAATTAATATGATGCATTACTATTACAATCTTGGGAAAAGTAAAAATATGCTGACCATACAGGGAAAATTGGACCATATTAAAATTAAGAAGTTCTGTCTATCAAAAGATGCCTTCAGATGAATGAAAAAGTAAAGCCAACATTGGGTGAAGATATTTACAAAACATACATTTGTCAAAAGATGTATATTCATGGTTTATAAAGAGCTCCTACAAATCAATAGAAAAAGCAAACAACCCAATAGAAAATGGGCAAAATATTTGAATGAACAATTCAC
Source organism: Pongo pygmaeus (assembly GCF_028885625.2). Lineage (NCBI taxonomy): Eukaryota > Metazoa > Chordata > Mammalia > Primates > Hominidae > Pongo > Pongo pygmaeus. The sequence goes on from NC_072380.2 coordinate 6,015,785, forward strand.
AAAATAAGGTATAAATTCCCAACAAACATAAAATAAATTGCTTAATTGTATTTGTTATCAGGAAAATGAAAAGTAAAACCACAATGTGATATCACTACATACTCATCTGACTGACTAAAAAGATTAACAAAATCAACTGTTGTTAAGAATGTAGATCAAATAAAAATCTTATACATTGATTGAAAGAAACATAAGGTGTTAGAATCTCTTTGGTAAGTTGTACGGCAGCATCAATGAAAGCTGAATATATATGTGTCCTGTGACCCAGCAATTATATTCCTCAGTATACAGAAATACATACATATGTGCTCTAAAACAAGTATACGAGAATATTCATATCAGTACTATATGTTATAATTCAAAACTGGAAATAATCCAATGTTCATCAACAATAAAATAGACAAATACATTTTGGTATATTTTCAACTTTGTGCTTTACAGAAAACATTTGCCAATCCCTGTTACATTGCAATAAATATAGGTAAATAATAACTATGAAAATGTATGAATGATTCTCCCTTTGATGAGCGAGAAAAGTCAGACACTTACTGAGCTACTAGATTTTTTTTTTTATAAGGTTCTAATATGGGCAAGGTGAACCCATGATGTTGGAAGTCAGGGAAACAGAAACCCTGAGTGTCATCGGTGTGACCAGAGGGCCTGGCTTCCTAAGGGACTGGTAGCGTTTCAACTCTTGACTTCAACACAGTTTACACAGCTGTGTCCACTTTGTAAATCTGACAAAAGTGCACATTAAGAGTGTGTGTACCTTTTCATATATGTGTCACACACCATGAAAATTATATTTTTAACCTCACTAAATGAAAATGTCCTAAGTCACTGTCGCAGTGGTTGCAGTGTTAGGAAGAGATAAAGTAGTATCTTCATAAGCAAAATTAGTAAAAATGATCCTGCAAAGTAAAAGCCAGATCATAACCTAAAGAATATTCACTTCCAATCCTTTGTTGTTCTTATAACTAAGGAAAATAAGGCCAATAAAGTTATTTGATTTTACCAAATGAATGTCCTATTTTGCATAAGAGGATAAATTAAAACTAGTATTCTGGCTTAAAAATCTAGCCCTTTTCTTACCACATACTTCTATTCTCATTAAGGTATAGAAAAATAAAATAACCTATAAGTTATGTGACTATTTTTAGTTGTCATCTCCATAAAATAATTTTATCATAATTTACCATTTACTTTAAAGCAGCAAATATTTCAAAAAATTATTTATTTTGCCTTGGTGTCATTTTTTTTCAAATAGAAATATAGAAAGAAAGATAAAAACAGGATTAGAGACCATGAAAACAACATATTAGAAAATACAATTTAAGGTAATTTATTGTCTCTCCAAGCCATGAGATAGTTTCCATACCCTTACTATAATGAATAGAAAAATTCCACGTTTCATTTTTAAACATATAACCGTAATATACTGCAAATGTGGCAGAAAATATTGAAAATAATACAACGGGCTCTATCCTAGATTCTTAGAACCCTGGATTCCTTAGTTGTTAACATTGTGATCCATTAGCTGTTGACACTTTGATCCGTATGTTTCTGATATTTTTACTGTTTATAGTTTAAAAATTGTAGATGAAGCCAATCACCCCCATGTACCTACCCATTGCATTCCCTAACTTCCCAGAGGTACCCCAAACCTCAGTTTGGCATCTATGAATGTTTACATGTATTAATTTACAGATTCTATATGCACCTATATCATCAGGAAATATTGTTTTACATATTTTAAATTATGTAAATGAATGCTCTGAATTGTAGCTTTATGTTAGGATTATTTAAAATGGAAAGTTCTAAATGACTTGCTTCAGGATAGTTTTCAAATTCTCTTAGGAAAGAAATCACCTGACTTTTATCCTCAAAGCGCTTTGAGAGGTAGATTATAATTGCAATGTCCTACTCTGCCTGTCATATTTTATTTCTTAAGCTGCCTACATGTAAGTTCAGTCTTGCACCTATGTTTATAATTAATTAGATCCCAAAATAGAAATGGCAGCAGAAAATAGAATTTGTTGTTGTTGAAAGTATCAGAATTGGTTGGAGGTTGCCTGCTATTTCCTTACACTCTATGCAACCATTTCTTGCTTACGCAAAGTCTTAATTAAAAAGTGAATTGTTTTTTATTTTCTGACTTCAACAAGGTCATTATTCTTTCATTGGGTAGCTCTGCAGTAAGCAGCTTTCACTTTTAAAGCTTTGACTGATTTAGCTTCATTTTAACTCTGCTCCATTGCTGGATAGTACCTTTCTTCTGTGAGTCATTGCTGATATTTCCCCGTTTCACTTCCCATGTCCAATTCAGTCTCATTTTGTGACATCCAACTAGCTCATCCAAGACCACCCATCTGCTCTTCCATGTCCTCATCTCCACTTCCTCAAGCTGAGCTGCTGTCCGATCCCATTATGCTGCACTGATTTACCCAAATCTGCTACTGTGACCTCTAATCTGTTCTCATTTCAGCTGCACTAAAAAAAGAAATATCAAACTTCTAACATTCTTTAAAGCCCTGCATCACATGTCTCTACTCACATTTCCCACCTCACTGGGACTGGTCTCTTCTCAGTCTCTTCCCAGTCTCTTCGCTGGAACAAAGATGTGCTCTTCTGGTAGCGTCAATGTTCCACACGCCTCCACCCCTCCCCACAGCCTTGCATAACCCACGTCCTCAGCCCAAGACTGTCTTCGCCTCCACACACAATCCTTTCCTAAGAAAGTCTCCTCCAGCCTCCCAGGACCGAATCTATGGTACCTTGTTCTTTTCCTTCAAACTCTGATCCATGAGTGAGGGTGTGCATGTGTGTGTATCACACTCATGTGTGTATCAATGTTTCTCTCCCTCACTAAATCTTAAGCTCCATCAGAGCAAGAACCATGTCTATTTTTTTTTCAAACCTGAACATTTGTCATTGAACCCCTAGCACTCAGCAAACTCTTGTCTTATGGTAGTTGCTTGATGAGTACTTGAAGCATTAAAAATGGGCATTTGTATCACCTAGCATGTGAGCAACTAGAGGTCGTATCCCTAATATCTGACAGTGTTTATTTTAAAAGTGAGGTGAAATATTCACATAGACAGCCGGCACCAATCGTAGCAACTGGTCAGTAGCTGCCATGGTAGCTGGAAACAGCTGTCCTGCCAATTGCCTCAGTGTGTGACATCTCCAGTGCAGCAGCTCTGGGCTCGTCAGTGCAGAGGTGCTGCCTAGGACCTTAGCTAGTTATCAGCCCCAGGGCATTTGCGTGGCTTAGTTTATCAAGTGAACTAACAGAAGTCCTAAATGCAGGGTCCGTGGGCAGGTGAAAGAGCACAAGGACATTGTAATCAGGGCAGGAAACCAGTCTGGATGCTCAGGAATGTGAGAATCTTAGAGGGTAGTAATGGAGAGAGAGGAACACAAACATGATGAGGGAGCCTTTAGCCTGTGTTATTCCTGCTTTAGCTAGTTACACTTCTGGTAGAAAAGGAAGGAAAGAGAAAATTAAAAAATAAAAGATGTGACTGGTGTAGCCTTTCTTAACTGTTTACATCAGCCCATATTTGCATTGTTTCCTTTGAAAATACTGAATTCCATTCTTGTTCTCTGCTTAGAATATTTGGGTTTTCCATGTTTAATATACCTTAGACCATTTGTAACCAAAAAGCTATTCTTAGGGAAAGTGTTTTTTCTTATATATTTTTACATTGAAAAAAAAACAAATTAGGAAGCCTTTTTGTATTTAAATGATTATAGGTGATGGCTAATGTCTATAATCCCAGCACTTTGGGAAGCCAAGGCGGGTGGATCACCCAAGGTCAGGGGTTTAAGACCAGCCTGGCCAACATGATGAAACCCCTATCTCTACTAAAAATACAAAAATTAGTGGGGTTTGGTGGCCTGCGCCTGTAATCCCAGCTACTCAGGAGGCTGAGGCAGGAGAATCCCTTGGACCTGGGAGGAGAAGGTTGCGGTGAGCCGAGATCATGACATTGCACTCCAGCCTGGGCGACAAGAGGGAAACTCCATCTCAAAAAATAAATTAATTAATTAAATAAAATAAATGATTTAAACCTATGGATACCAATGATTGCATCCATAATCATATCTACGTAAAGACATGGTATAATAATTTGCATTTCCCTTGGTATGTGTACCACTTCTTTGCTTTTCCCTTGGTATGTGTTCCACTTATTAGGAAGTGGACTAAGAAGCAGAAACCCAACTTCCTGAAAATCTTGTTTTCCCAGGTTTTAAGATGTTCTGTCTACATTGAAAGATGATAACAAAGCACTACCAGAGGCAACTTTGACACCTTTTGAAATTGAACAAATAGTTATGTTGTTCTTAGCCATGAACTGGAGTCCATTTTGGAGGTAAAACACTTCTTGCCCGGGGCACAGATATGTAAAAACAGATTGTGCAAAGGATGTGCACAGATCACACAAAAGTCTCCCCACCCCCAAGAAAAAAAGTATATTATCATTGCTTTGGAATTTATATTTTTGTAATTCTCTAGGTATATAAAGTATATACTCTGAATAAAAGTGAGCTGATAATTACCCTTCCAGATACCAAAACTTATTGTAAGGTTACATTAACAAAAGTAGTGAGGTTTAGAGAAAGACAAATAGAAAAATGGAACGAAACAGAGTCAACAATTAAACTAGCTTATGTATGGGAACTTGGAATAAAATCAATAATTTTTTAAAGTTGTACAACATGTGCTATCTTTATGGATAAAACTAAATATAAGCTGGGCATGGTGGTTCACACCTGTAATCCCAGCACTTTGAGAGGCCAAGGTGGACTGATCATTTGAGCTCAGTAGTTCAAGACCAGCCTGGGCAACATGGCGAAACCCCATCTCTACCAAAAATATGAAAATTAGCCAAGCATGGTGGCATGTGCCTGTATCCCAGCTACTTGGGAGGCTGAGGTGGGAGGATCACTTGAGCCCAGGAGGTTGAGGCTACAGTGAGCTGAGATTGCACAACGCACTGCAGACTGGGAGAGAGAGCAAAATCATGACTCAAAAAAAAAAAAAATTTAATTAGACTTGGGGCAGGGACAGATTACCTGTTCACTAACCTTCTTTTCTTGTCTTCATGGGCACGCAGCTAAAACCACCTTCCCCAGCCTCCCGTGCTGGGAAGTGTCTGAGATCTGGCTGATGGAAGGTGAGCAGAATTAATGCACCCACTTCCAGGCCTGACCCACTAAGGACTGAATGCACAATCGCCAAGCCTTCTGCACTCTTTTGACAACCTTGAAGCCATATGCAGAGATGGTGGAGCTACAATGTGGAAGGAGCTGGGGTCCCTGAGTCAAGTCTTACAGGAAAGGCAACTGCCAATCAAAAATGCCCATTGTGGACCTACTTGATAAATTTTTATCAGATTAGATGACCTATACTTGTGAATTTATTTGTTAAAGGAGCTAGCATCAACTTTTCTGGTACGGATTTGTTTAACACCATATGTAACATAACTCCTATGTCATTAAAGATCTTAGAGGTGAAAACCTTTGAACACCTCTATAATGAAATATAGGAAACTATTTATGACTTCAAGGTAAAAATGGAATACTTGAACAAGACACGAAAGCAAAACAGCAAATCATAAAGGAAAATATTAGCAACCTTACAATTAAAAAGAAATTTGTATTATAAAAGCCATTATAAGCATCATAATCAGATTACATCAATGGGAACAGACAGGGAGAAGTTATTTACGATGCATATAGTTCACAAAAGATTAGTATAGAGAAAATAAAAATTCCTGTAAATATTTTAAACAAAGAATGCAATAGAAGAAATGAGCAAAAGATGCAAATGAGCAATTTACAAAAGATAAAATCTGAATAGCCAACATAAATATGAAAGCATGGTCAAATTTACTAGCAATTCCAGAAATGCAAATTAAATGACAATGAAAATTGGATAAATGTTTTAAAGCTTAACAATATCAAATGTTGGCAAGGATAAGGGATTATAGTAACACATATACACTGCCAGCAGGGCTGTGAATTGGTGCAGCCACTTTGAAAGCAGTAGGGAATATTCAGTGTGGTTTTGCATGTAAACCCATTATAACCCAGCATTCTACTCCTAGGCATATAGCCTGACAAAGTTATCACACATATATATGCAAGAAAATTTTCTATAGATACATTTATAGTTGCAGAAACTGGGAAATAACTTTGAAGAGTTCATCAATAAAGGAAAGATAAGTAAATTCTGGCATGGTAATAAAATTGTATGCTATCGAATAGTAAAAACTAATAAATTGGAGGCATATGTTTTAACAACAGAATGGAAATGCATTAAGAATAAGTATTTATACATTTTCAAAATAGGGAACCCTCCATTTGGCACTTTATCACTTTTGTAGAGAGGGCAAACAGGAAAAGGAAAGACAAGAATGCAATGTGGGTCTGTAACTGTGGCTGTCTCTGTAATAGCTTGCATCTTTCAAAACAGGCATTTAAAGCAAATATACCAAAAAAATATATTTGTTACATCCAAATTAGATTCTGTTGTGTTATTTTCTATGTATTTAAAAGTCTTTAAGTGAAAAAAATAGTTAAAATGATACAAGTCAATATGATAACTAAGCTGTAAGAATGATTTATCCTATACTTATCCTATACTCTTTGCATTAATATCTTCTCATGAGGACACAAAATATTTTACACACAATCCCCACAAAAAAAAATGAAATAGAAAGGAGGAGGGAGGAAAGGAGACGGGACTTAAAGGAAGAGAGAGAAAGAGAAAAGAAGGGAGAAAGAAAGGGAAGAAAGGAAGGGAATATTTTTTGTCTTAGAAAGATGTATTGTTTATACAAATGAAAAGATGACAATCTAGTGAGAAGAGACACTTGCTCAGAAACTACATTCTTCATTTGTTAACCCACTAGAAAACAAACTTTCCTATTAAGGTTATGAAATGCAGGTGCCTTGGGCTGTCTCAATACTTGATAAATTCAACAAACACCTAAGTAGACATTAATCTCATATCATTGTATTTTATCTTCATAACAAGCCTCTGAGGCAGTAAAATTGAAATTCAAAGGAGTAAGTTGATTGTGATCAAATAGCTAATAGGGCAAGGGTCTGAATGTGAACCCAGGTCTTCTGAATTCTAATACACTCCTTATCCCACAATACTACAGCTATGTAGACAAGAAAAAAAGTACAGTACCAAGACTTGTTTCCACACTTCTAAGTACTGACCTTATTAAAATCATTTTTTGAGGGTTGAGGCTTATGTTTCAACCTCAGATTTTCCCACAAAAAAATAAAAACACCAGCCCCCACCACCCCCAAGTAACCTTTTTACTTTTAACTAACCTAAAGAGACTGTTTAGCATTCTGCAAATTTTTTCCACTCAATAGTTCCTGGTTTAGAGCAAGGAAATACAGGGTAAGTTGTTGCACACCATCTGAGACTGAGATGGAATTACATGAACCCCCCAAAATGACTAGAACAACCAGAAAAATGAAAGGTACCACTTTGGGACAGGTGCTTTCTCTCAATTAACTTAAAACTTGGCTAATTTTGGGCAAAAAGTGAATGATGGTTGTGATTAAAATCATCAGACGGGCATCTGATTGTATGCCGTAAACATGAACCAAAGTTAAGGCAAAGAGGCTTAATGGCCTGGACCGCAGCGAGCATTATCATTCAGGGCTATTGCAAAGCCTCAGGCAGCCTCTCAGCTTGACTAGCAAGCAGCCTAACACTCTCCATCAATTGCGTGCATTCCAGAAATAGAATAAAGCTCACACTTCACAAAGCTTCAGAACTCAGTTTGCACAACTGTCAAATGGATGATCTCCAGGCTCTTTTTAGAAAATCTATGGTGTCTTTGCCAACAAGTAATCCCCATCCCATATAAGAGGTACATATGCAACATACCAGTCACCCAGTCTGTGTTCAAGGGAACTAACAGAATGGTGACCTCGAAGCCACCAACCCTGTTCAGTGAAATCGCTTTCATTTTGTGGCTGATTTGTTTCTAGAATGATTATTCCAAATGCCATGCACACTGATACTCATTATTCATATCCACCCCAAGCAATGCACTAATTTTCTTACTATTGCACTAAACTTAGAATGCATAGAGCCCTCACCATCCCCTGCAACCTTTCTTTCACTCATTTGATGGCAGAAAATTCAGTACATTAGATGTTTTCAAATATACCCGTATAATCAACAGTGGCCCTTTATAAATTTTAATTTTTAATTTTTGTGGGTACATCATAGGTATACATACTTTTGGGGTAGATGAGATGTTTTGAGACAAGCATGCAATGTGAAATAAGCAAATCATGAAGAATGGGGTATCCATCCCCTCAAGCATTTATTCATTGAGTTGCAAACAATCCAATTACACTCTTTAATCAACAGTGGTCCTTGACGGGCACCTTGCTGCCACCCAAAAAATGCATGAGAAATGGCCTCTCTGTGAGCTAGTTATCCTCTTTTGCCATCCAGTTCTATTTTTATCAGTTTATTACACTCCTTCTGACATTGGCTAGGATCCAGGCCCTTAGAAACTGCCTGGCACAAAGCACTCCAGAGCAGGCATGCTGCTACATAAAATGCATCTGTCACCCCAATTTATGCAAATCACTGGCAAGGACCATTTTTAAAATTAAAAAAAAAAAAACTAGTAAGAACTTTCTAATATAGAAGAAAATTCAAATTCAGATGAAGAAAGTGGCAGGAAGGTATGGGGAGTGAGGCCTTCTATTCAAAACTTAGAAAAGACACCATTCCCAACCCCAGAAGGAAGACTGGTCCAGGTGGGAGACCTAAGTCCCATAGGAGGTAAATTGTAGATGTGAAATTCTCACAAACCTGGCAGCCTCCTAGCAGAAAGGAGCGATTCTGGTATTGCCTAAATGTCTTGCCTTTGTGTGTGTTTCTGTTTATGTCAGGGGCAAGGAATTTTAGGAAAAGCTGAGGACACTATAGTTGAGTAACTATAATATGATTCATCTTGTAGGAAACTAATATTGACCTCAGACAAAACTCTACCTCATTTTTTTTCCTTTAATATAAAAAGTGCTTTTTCCAGTGTATAACAGGAATAGTCCATCACCCCCAGGCTCTGGATGCTTAAGAAATGGATGCCCAGGAGAAGCACAGGATCTCAAACATAGTTGAGAGCAAATGAAGCCACAGGAGACTTTAGGACAAGGACAAGGAAATGGTTGCTTCATATTAAAAGAAAAGAGTTGATCTGTTAAAAAAAGAAAAAAAAAAGTCAGATGTGGTGGCTCACGCCTGTAATCCTGACACTTTGGGAAGCCAAGGTGGATGGATCACTTGAGGTCAGGAGTTTGAGACCAGCCTGGCAAACATGGTGAAACTCCATCTCTACTAAAAATACAAAAGAAAAATAGTCAGGCATGGTTGGCACATGTAATTCCGGCTACTCGAGAGGCAGAGGCAGGAGAATCACTCAAACTGGGAGGCAGAGGCTGCAGTGAGCCGAGATTGTACCACTGTACTGTAGCCTGGGTGACAGAGCGAGAGTCCGTCTCAAAAAAAAAAAATATATATATATATATATGTACAGACGTATATATATACATATACGTATATATGTACGTATATGTGTATAGATGTCTATACACACATATACATATGTGTGTATATAGGTATATACACATACGTATGTGTATATAGGTATATACACATACGTATGTGTATATAGGTATGTATATACGTATATACGTGTATATACCTATGTATATACGTATATACGTGTATATACCTATGTATATACGTATATACGTGTATATACCTATGTATATACGTATATACGTGTATATACCTATGTATATACGTATATACGTGTATATACCTATGTATATACGTATATACGTGTATATACGTGTATATACATATATATATACCTATGTATATACATATATATATACCTATGTATATACATATATATATAGTATATACGTATATATACACCTATGTATATACGTATATATATACACGTATATACGTATATATACATAGGTGTATATATGTGTGTGTGTATATATATATGGAACAGTATTGGGACTTGATGAACTTTCAGTTTTGAGATTCCCTTGAATAACTAGAACACATAATTATTTGTTTGGCAGAAAGCATTAATCCCACTATGATGTTTTGCCCGAGATGAGAATAATATGCATATTCTCTAGAATTGTCTAGGGAGAATTCCTTCTTCAACCATTATTTCTTCATACCTTTACAGTACTGATGTCTTATCTAACATTCTAGTAAAATGCAACGCTTTTCTATTTTAAAAAAACTTGTATTTTTCCCAGCCGTAAATCTTACTGCAATTTTTGAATTTGCATTCTATGAAAGCCTATTTGCTCTATCTTCACCTTATTTGAATGAAAGAGTGCTAGGTTTGTCTAGAAACTCTGTAACGATTTTAAGAAACATATAATTATATTTAACATGCTATATTTACAGGGTATGTGACAATTAACTCCACATATAATCATTCCATTCTATCTTGATTTGCACAAAGCCCATGGTAACAAGGAGAACAAGTGTTATTGCTCTGGGTTTTACAAAGGGGTCAGCGCCCAGCATGGCTGAGAGACAGGCACATCCGTGTGCCATGCTCTGATGTAGTCCCATCTTCTTTCCTTTCAAAGTAGCCATTTGTGAACTGACGCACTTATGTTTCTATTTCTCAAACCACTTTCAGACCTATTTGGAACCCACCTTCACAGCTTATGGATTATTTTTAAGATTCTAAAACAAAAATAGAAATTTATCATCTTTGACATAAAAAAGGCCCAAAGAGGACTCCAAGCTTCTACTAGTAGGAGACACCAGGATTCACTTTTTATTCTGTTACTTGATGTGGTTTGGATGGTTTGTCCCCTCCAGATCTCGTGCTGAAATGTGACCTCCAGCAGTGGAGGTGGGCCTAGTGGGAGGTGTTTGAGCCCTGGGGGCAGATGCTTCATGAATGGCTTGGTGCTGTCCTTGCTGCAGTAATGAGGGAGTTCCCACTCTATGAGTTCACGTGAGATCTGGTTGTTTAAAAGAGGCTGGCCCCTCCTCCCTCACTCTCTTGTTCCCTCTCTCTCTTGCTCCTGCTCTCGCCATGTGACACGCTGGCTCCCCTTCAGCTTCCTCCATGAATGGAAGCTTCCTGAGGCTCTCACCAGAAGCAGATGTCAGCACCATGATTCCTGTACAGCCTGCAGAACCGTGAGTCAAATAAACCTCTTTTCTTTATAAATTATCTAGTCTCAGGTATTCCTTTATAGCAACATGAATGAACTAAGACACTGCTGAAGAAATAAGATGTGTTTACACTTCTTCAAGCACCTGTGACGCAGAGCCTCATCCAGGAAGGGCATGAAACAGCCCCAGAAGAAAGGTATCCACCCGGCCGAACATCCCAGAGGGGGCTGCAAAAGCCCTGAAGGCCTGACCCATGTGGGATGTCCTAATAAATCTAGGACTGAAAATGTGTTAGTCACTTCCTAAGCACAGATGTGCTTTTGTTTCTGATGGATAAGACTGCAGTCTTTATTACTTTAATATTGCATCTATTGTCTCAGAACACAAAGCCCTCAATATCTGAGGGTTTACGATAATTCTCAATAGCATTTAACCTGGGCACCAACATAGTAAGTAGTTTCTAGGATACCTTCTGCCTCTGCCTTCCCTCTCTCCTCTCTCTTTCTCTCCCTCTCTCTCTGCCTCTCTCTCTCTTCCTCACCCTCCTCTGTCTCCCTCATCCTCCTGCCTCTGTCTCATTCTGCACCGCCCCCGACCCAGTTTGTCCCAGGGGCTGGTGCTCCTTGGTACCTGCTGGTTTGGGTTTTTTTGGTGGTGTTGTTGCTGCATCCCCTGCCCACAGTCTTTTACTCTTTTCAGGTCTTTTTCTCCACTCCACATCCTTGATCCTACTGTCCTTTGTAAGATGAAGACAAGCTTCCTTTCCAGGTAATGGCAACTCCTCCTGTAGTCCCCAAAGGAGTGTGTTTTTTTCAATCATGCCAAGACCTCTCTGAAGAACTTGAAAAGTCTGCAGAGCGGCCTGGAAGGGGCCTTCAAATGCACTTGCTGCAAATGGTCAACCTGTTCTCTGATTATTTTTCCCTATCTCTTATCAGCAATTGTGGGAGTGGGGACAGGGCTTATATACCAACCCATTTTTAACCCATGAATCCCAGGACCTGTGTTAGTCTGTTCTCACACTGCTAGAAAGACACAGCCGAGACAGTAATTTATAAAGAAAAGAGGTTTAATTGACTCACAGTTCTGCATGACTGGGAGGCCTCAGGAAACTTATAATAATGGAGGAAGGTGAGAGAGAAGCAACGGCATGTCATACAAGGTGCGGGTGAAAGACAGTGAGCAAAGGGAGAAGAGCCCCTCATAAAACTATCAAATCTCGTGAGAACTTACTATCACAAGAGCAGCAAGGGGAAAACCAGCCCCATGAGTCAATCACCTCCCACCAGGTCTTGCCCTCAACACATGGGGTGATAGGGATTAAAATTAGAGGTGAGATTTGGATGGGGACAGGGAGCCAAACCATATCAGGACCCAACTATCGCTCCAAATTCCTCATCATTCTAAGCCCTGGGGCTCTCTTGCACATAAGATACCAGGTAGCCCACCCTGATGTCCCAAGAGTCCTGTGGGAGACAAGAATATGAAGACTCAGCTACGACCTCACAACCCTGGAAAGCTGCCAGAGACTGTGGATTCTTTGTGCTCACCATGGCAGCAGGGTCTTTACAGCCACTGCTGTGCAAGAGGGCATACTGGAGCTCATTTGGGTTTGTAAATGATGACCAAGTGTGCAGCAAGAAGGCTTTGAGGATGGAATCGATCTAGACAGGTGAATCTCACAGGAGGCAGAAAGGAGATGAAGCTGACAGAGCATCAAAGCATAAAGGGGAGAAGGAACATGGCGCAGAGAAGCAGAAGTGCTTGCAACGGGGGCTCCAAGTGAATCACAATAATACTGATGAGTGGGAAAAAATAAGTTAGAGAGACAGAGCGGGACTGGAATGCTGAGCCTGAAAATGTGAAGAAACAGCTATTTATTGGATGAGGTGAGAAAAATAGAGAGTAATAATTAATTTTAGAGCAGGAAGGTGACATGATAAAAGTAGTGTTGTAAAAATATTAACCCCATAGAATCATCTAGAATGCATTCCAAGTGGGAAGACTTTTCAAGAGACCACTAAAATAATCCAAACTTGAAAGGGAGCTCAGCTTTAATGGCAAAAGCAAGCATGGAAAGAAGAAAATAAATCCAAGAGAAATTTTTTAAAGAAGAAATTTCCAACTAATTTGTAATGAAGTAAGTATAGAGTAAGAGAGATTATCACCTCCTAAATTTAAGAAACATCCCACAGAACAGTTCTGGATTCATTATACCATTAACGGGATAAAGTACTGTATTTTTGTTTCTCTTGGGTGGCCAGGCACAAGAACAAAACCATTCTTATAGTTCTTAATGTTGCCTACCGATTTAACATTTCTGGCATTTTCAGTATTGCATCAGAAATTCTCTATGTCATATGTTACCTAGAAAAACAAGTTTATCATTTCTCCAGTTTATCTACAGACAATGAGCTTATTGTATTTATATCTTCACTTCTGCTTTACTTTCGGAGGTTGCACCTGAACATTCAGGACTATTCAATCAACACAGGCTGGTGGGTGGCAAATGTAATGTCATCTCATGATACATTTGAGAGTAGTATTTTCTCCCTCAAAAATTGAATAAATGGCATACAAGGACATCCGGCTCTGATTTTAAATTCAAATGATAAACATGCTGCAATGTGTATATTAAAAAAGAATACATTGTATTCTTCAACTATAGCTTATACGATTTCTCTTTCTTCATTTCACACCATTCTTCCAATTCACATAATCGCAATATCCTTCATATGAAAATTCAGTAGAATCTTTCAATTCCAAAGTTAATGGACATGGTCACATAAAATATCTCTGACTGTCAAAATTGCTCTAAAATTGTTTATGGTTACATTTGCCCCTGGCCAAGCAATCAGTTGAGAATTTGAGCATCAGGATATGTCGCTGCTAAAATGTTTATGGTAACAGCTGGATTTGTGCAATTAATCATTATAGAACCTTCACTTTGTAACTCTGAGATTCAAAGGAATATGCTACTACCTGAGTCTGATTCCACCCCCAGTCTTTTCCTGGAAAACACAGATGGTAACAACAGTAGCGCTGAATCAAAGCTTATGTAATGGAAGGTACTGAGCACAGCCATTTCTATGAATTGTCTGATTTAATACTCTAACAACACCACGTTGGGTACTATTTCAATCTTCCCTTTTACAGAACTGAATCACAGAGTTTCAGTAACTTCTCCAGGAATACTTGCTAGCAATCTACACATGATTCACTGATGTAAGTCTTGGGAGTGAGTTGTACACAGTACACTATCAGTGCTCCGAGAAAGACAAAGACAACAGCAATACACAGGAAGACATCCCAGGGTGATGACATATGAGCTGGGTGCTAGCCGACTTTGGATTTCTAGGGAAACACAACAGTAGTCCAAGATCTTGTGTATAAGATCCTTATAAAGAAGAAATATACAAAAGTTTAGTTGCTATGCCCAGGACACTTAGACAACATTCTCATGACTCAAGTACTGAAGTCTCAATACCTTGAACAATCTCTCTTTCTCTCCTTCTCTCTCTCTCTCTCCCCCTTTCCTTCTCCCTACATCCACAGAGGCTACCACAATTACCATGTCTTTAAGATCCCAAACTCTTACCAATTTTTTTGAGCAATTTTCTTTGCCTCCTAATTCACTATGCCCAGAAAAATTACTTATCTGGACACCCTCCTTATTCTTCAGCCCTGGGGAAAGAGAAGAGGAGAGGACTCTCCAGATGAAGGAAGAGCATTGCAAGGCCTCAGAATCCAAGAATATAGGCTGCATATATTTACCATCCCTCCAATAAGAAGTCTTTCCATTTTTTCTAGTGTTCTACATGCTTCAATGATGACCACAAGGTTCTAGAACTCAGAAATTCAATAATTTTGCAAAAACTGAAGATATAGAATTTAAGTAATATCATCCATTGCATTTTCAAATTTTAAAACCCTGAAATTTTAAACATATCTTCATATGAATAACTCTCTCTCCCCATAATACTTGCCTTTCCTATAAATATGTCAAGCTCAGTTAATCTTTTCTGAATACTAGAGTGGATTTGCAAAAAGATGGACATTTTCTGCTTATTCCCGTATCTCCAGTGCCTCTTAACATTTTTGATGCCTTCATCATAGTAAAATAGCTTTCATTTATGACTCCCATTTCTTCTAAAACTTTCCCAAGACTACTGCCCAAACTCAAGCCTTCATTGCCACTGACCTAACCCAGTACAATAGCTTTGTGGTCCCCTATATCATATCTCTGCTTTCAGTGGTCTTGCTGCAATGGCTCCTCTACATTACCACCCAGGTATCTTCCTACCACATCACATTCATTGGGTTATTTTTCTGCTAAAAAATTTTGATGGATCCTCTTTGTATATAGAACAAAATTTCTTAGCCGGCTGGGCATGGTGGCTCACGCCTATAATCCCAGCACTTTGGGAGGCCGAGGCGGGTCGATGACAAGGTCAGGAGTTCGAGACAGTCTGGCCAACATAGTGAAACCTCGTTTCTATTAAAAATACAAAAAAATTAGCTGGCCATGGTGGCAGGCACCTGTAGTCCCAGCTACTCAGGAGGCTGATGCAGGAGAATCATGTGAACCCAGGAGGCAGAGGTCACAATGAGCCAAGATCATGACACTGCACTCCAGCCTGGGTGACAGAACAAGACTCCATCTCAAAAAAAAAAAAAAAAAAAAAATATATATATATATATATGTATATATATCCTTAGCCTAGCATTAAACACCTTCCGTAAGCTGGGCCTAATATACTTTTTCTATTTCATGCTCTACTTCATTCTTAATCTATCAGGGTAATACAGATACCAATTAGAACATGTCCTATCTTTCTTGCCTATGTTATTTCATCCCCAAACTCCTTTCACTGAGTTTACAGTCACTAGATTTGCTCATATAAGCCCCATCATAGCTCAAGGCTCAATTTGGATTCACTCTCCTCTGTAAACCCACCCTTCAGGTTGAACTTAATTTTCCACATGAATTTTGTCCTTATCTTTCTGGTGGACCTTCTGTTCTGAGTTGTATTGCAGTTACTTGCACACATGACTGTAAATCATAAAGAGCTTGACCATGTGCCCCACAGGGAGCCTGACCCTTAGCATGTGCTCAAGCAACATGTGTTGCATGTAATTCTTCCCAAGGCTGAACTTCAAACTTCTCCATTGGACACTTTCAGGCATTTATTGGCCAGTTGCACTTCTCTAGTCAATGAGAATAGAGTCTTTGAGATAAAATCCATCTATTGTCTTGTTGGCAGGCCACATATCCAGCCCATCTGTGCCGATGCCACAGACAGCTTGAATAACATCTGTTAGGCACATACATTAATGAGACTCTATGCCCACCTATCCATCAGAATCAAGACAGCAATGAAAGTAATTTAATACACCACATTGTCTATTCAAAGGCCCGCAAAAAGTGAAACCCTAAGATATATCATGCCCTCAGTTAATTCCTTTCAGTTAACTTTGAAACTTTGAAACAACCCATTCTAACTGTCTCATAAAAACTAAGTAATCCAAGCTGTATTTGGAGATGGCTGATGATATATTTATTTCACAATGGCCCACAACACTCATTTAATTTTATCTTTAAACTGTCTTACAACTCTATATATTTTGGATACATCCCTGTTCTCTTCGAAGAACTTATTTCTCTGTCTCTGAGAAGAGTAATTCATTCTAAGGATCCAAGGTTATTTTACTCTGTAATTGCCAGAAGGAAGATTTCATCTTGATTATATTTTAAATAATTCACTATAATTTTTTACTTTTATATGTAGTTTGAACCACCATACCAGTTCATTTCCATTGAAATGTTTAATTTGACATTTGTTTGTACTAGTCTTGAGAGAGAAGCATGGTTGGAGAAAACTTTATCTTAAGATATTGTCTAATTAACTAGCAAATAATTCTCTATCACCAGCAGCATTCTCATTGCTAGATGGAATAATATTTCAGCAAGCAGCATATTGCACCTGTCGACATATGAAATGGAAACCTAAACACTAGTCTGAGACCTCAGACTGGAGATCATTTGATGAGGAGCACATACATATGTGTACAACTTCAGGATAAGGAATTTTTAGTAGATGGAGTCCTCTCATGTTAGATAATCTTCATGAAGTGATTCAAGCAGAAACTTGAGTACTTATGTCATGACCTTTAATCACTTTCTAATGTCTTTCATTGTTATGTTTTGCTGTCTGCTTTGCAGATATATGAAACGTAATAAAGATACAGCAAACAAAATTTAGCTAGAGAATAATAGAGTATAAAGTAACCCCAAATTCAAGATAGACATTAGCCTCATTTGAATGACTGAGCCACATGCAAAGGCCACTTGAGTTAATAATTAAGCACTAATTAATTGAATAACTGGAAATTACAAATATTTAGAAATGTATGGTAGCTTATCCATGATGAAGTATTAGAAAGAGAATAATATATGCTATTGTCTTAAGTCCTAATAGCTTGACCATTTCCATTAATTTGAAATGATCAAACTCATATAGTATCAAAATCAAAACTAGATATGAGCATATTCTACCAGAAATGAGATTTGAATTAATTTTATTAAATACAATTATATTTAGTTATTAAACCGGGGTATGAGAGAATTGTATTTTTTCCTTGGATAATGAATCACTTTTCAGCATAAAATGTGAACAGTAGATATGTCTACCAATAGACATCTCACCACAGTGACACACTACACTTGTCAATAAAAGCATATTGTGTTGGTTTGTTTTGTATTGCCATAACAGAGCACCACAGATTGGATAATTTATAATTAACAGAAATTTATTGGCTCATAGTTCTGAAGGCTGGAAAGTCCAATATTAAGGACCAACATGTTCAATGTTGGTGAAGGCCCAGTCTCTGCTCCTAGATGTTCTCTCATATGCTGCTTCCTCCAGAGGAGAGGAACACGCTTCCTCACATGGCAGAAGAGCAAAAGAGCCGAGAGAGATCACTCCTTAAAGTGATCTCCTAAAAGTGATCACCTAAAAGTGAACTCCTAAAAGTGATCACCCTTTTATTAAGACATTAAACTCAACCACGAAGGTAGAGCCCTCATGGCCCAATTATTTCTTAAAGGCCCCCTCCCAAGGCCATTATGCTGGCAATTAAATGTGGCAATTAAATTTCAATATGAGTTTGGAGGAAGCAAATATTTAAATCATAGTATGTATGTTATCAGTCTTTGACAATTATTCCAAATGTTCTCTATTGAAGGTTTAAAATTATCCATTAGCTAATATAAAAGCATTATTAAAAATAATAATATACTCATTTCATAAGACTTAAAAAATGCATCCAAAAAAAACACCCAGCAACCAGATTGGGTACACTGAATCCATGTAATGTATAAGAACTTCAATCCAAAAATTCGGAAGATCTCAGTTGAAAGGAAACTGATGCATAATCAACTTTAAGCTGTATTTTGTGTAGCACATAAGTTGCATAAGGACTATCTCCATATTGCTAATTGTCAATATGCATGAATTATACCTGTCCACCTAGAGTTCTGCAAATCTACCTACATTTTTTGAGAATTCTTATCATTGCTCCTTTTATTGTCAGCTATATAGTCACAAAAATATAATGATTCCGTGTCATCAGAATGGAAGTTGTTTTTATAGCCTCTCCAGAACTGTAATTTTGACAGTACTGAGGAATCATTTGTAAAGAATTTTCTGTGACAGTTGGTTCTTTCACTGTCTTCTCTACATCATTTTAAGCAAAGGCAAAGGTTTTTTGAAGATATTTACCCCTTGTGTGCCCTCCTTTTTATTTTAATCATTTTCCATACTTTTCTTTCTTACCTTTGTAAGAAACCAAAATTACCCTTTGGAAGACAAAACTCATATTGCTACTTTAAGAGGTGTAAAAGAAGCTGGGTCATCATGGGAGTTCTGAGACTATTTGGCTCCAAACGGGGTGCTAAAACAACTCCAAAAGCACATGGGTTCTGCGTCTTTGTGAAGATCATCAGGGCACCCTTGTGTGGTTATTTAATTCTAATGGTTGTATGTCCAGGTCTCTGTTAACCATGCAGTTCTTTCAGTTAAACAGAGCGAAAATTGGAGCTGAATATCGAGTCAAGGAGTGTGAAACTAGTGAGCCACGATGGTGCTAGAAAAAGCCAAGAATATAACATTTGAAAGTACAAATGCACATAGGAGGACATCTAGCGAGTAACATAACAAATGCCCTTTTGCACCAAAGGAAAAATAAAACTGACCATTAAAAGAGTTATTGCAAGGTCTTGAGCTTGTCTAAATCATTTCTCCCTTAACTGAAAAATAGCTGATTAGAGGCAGGAAGTAAGCAAGTTACTAGTAGCAGAGCAGGAAATGAAACCTAAATTCTCCCATCTTAACGATGTATGACACCTTTATAAGATATCAATGCTAAAATGCTAACGCAGTCAATATATTGGCTACTTCTTATATTTGCTTCTTGTGACAAATTACTGCAAATGTAGAAACTTAAAACAGTAGAAATATATTCTCTCATAGTTCTGGAGGCCAAAATTCTTAAATCAGCATTACTGAGCCAAAATCATGGTCTTAGCAGAGTCACACACCCATTGGAGGTTCTAGGGGAGAACCTATGCTTTGTTTCTTCCAGCTTTTAGTGATGGCCACGTTCTTCAACTTGTGGCCACATCATTCCCACCTTCCATTTCAGCAGCACCTTTAAATCTGTTTCATATTCACATCAGCTATGTGTCTGGGAAATCTCCTTCTGCCTCTCTCTCTTATAAGGACACTTCTGAAGGCATTTGGGGCCCACCTGGATAATTTCCCAACTCATGATCCTTAACTTAATCACATCTACAAAGATGCTTTTTTTCCAAATAACATAACATTTGCAAGTTGCAGGTATTAGGAATTCATAGATTTCATGAGGGGAGCAAGGACATTATTCTACTAATCATATGAATTATGTTTAGCCATATGTAAAAAAAAAAACAAGTCTACTGGACATTGATCTGTCAACTTTTTCTCTTGGCATAATATGACAAATCTAAAATTACATAAAATGTATAAAGACAACCATAGAAAATAGTTATTGTTTTTGCCTGTCCAACATCCACCCTTTTTTATGCAACACCAAAAGGCAATTATATAAAGTAGCCTTCCAGCTTTGTATTGTCCAGCGCAATAAAACATGTGCTGTGCCAGTCTCCAGCCTTTGTAGGGCTACAGCCTTTGCAACAGAGACTTGGCATCTGCTGATGAGCCTCGTCCACGTGTATAAATAGTGTGAGATGGTAATGGTCCCCTGCTCTGAGAATTGTGCCATTGTGCTTTAAGCCGGGGTTTAGAAAGAAAAACAAAAGCCACACCTGTTGATTTCTCCTGTAATTGCATTTTTTAAAACTCTAAATATGAGTGATACTTCTACTCTGGTCAGCATGCAAGCATGGCAATACTTAGGTTACCTTAATGGGGTCTCAGACAGAATAATCTATAAGGTGACTTTAAGGGACATTAATTTTATGCTACTTCCCAATCCTGAAAAAATGCATTCCAAAGTGCTTTTACATGAACTAAAAAGATAAAGGCTTATTCTTTGTCCAGTAGCTACCTGAAATGTTGAAGTACTGTATTAATTTTAAAAGAACATAGGTTTGCTTCTTTGAACATGTATTGTATCTCTATGTCTTCTACTATGAGCTGTTATTTGTTTGCATGTGCTTTTATACCTACTGGAAAACTGATCTCAACTTAAATAAGCCAAAATTAGATAATACTGTGGCCCCTCTTTCCCCATCATCATTCACCAGGTAATGTTATAGGCAGTAAGTCCTAATGGCACAGGGCTGTGTCTCATGTTTGAGTTCCTCCAAAATTCACAGGTAGAAATCCTAAGCCCCAAATTGATGGTATTGAGAGGTAGGGCCTTTGGGAGGTAATTGAGTCAGGAAGGCACAGCCCTCGTGAATGGGATTAATGCCTTTGTAGAAAAGACCCCAGAGAGCATCCTGGTCCCTCCTACCATGTGAGGACACAGCAAGAAGGTGCCATCTATGAACCTGGAAGTGATTCTCCCACTAGACACCCAGTCAGCTGGCATCTTGATATCAGATTTCTAGCCCCTAAAACTGTGAGGCATGGCCAGGAGTGGTGGCTCATGCCTATAATCCCAGCACTTTCAGAGGCTGAGGCAGGCAGATCATGAGGTCAGGAAATCCAGACCATCCTAGCCAACATGGGGAAGCCCCATCTCTACTAAACTACAAAACATTAGTTGGGTGTGGTGGTGCAAGCCTGTAGTCTGAGCCACTTGAGAGGCTGAGGCAGGGGAATCGCTTGAACCCAGGAAGCAGAGGTTGCAGTGAGCCGAGATCATGCCACTGCACTCCAGCCTGGCGACAGAGCGAGACTCCAACTCAAAAAAAAAAAAAAACAAAACAAAAATTGTGAGACATGTTTTTATTGTGTCTAAACTGCACAGTCTCAGGTCTTTCGTTGTAGCAGCTTGAAAACTAAGACGAACTGGTTTCAAACAGTATGTATTCCATCAACAATCATTTAGTAATTATTAATAAGTTAGCACACAGGATCGAAGTCAAAGTCAAGGTAAGTTCACCTTCTGAAAGTTTATTGAAATTAGTTCACTTTAGATTAGATTAGCCATCTGCAGAAATCATTTCACAAGTAACTATGTCTCTGAGGTCAAAAGCAGAAAGAGCAGATCTAGCTATTCAATAAAGGCTTGGCAATGTAAATGAGTGCTTGGTATCTATTGAATCTTGGCATCCTCTTTTATTTTTTCAGAGGAAACACAACACAAATTATTAGGCAATAGCCTAGAGTCTAGAAATGGATCAATAATTTGTCAGGTTCCTTCCAATACCACTGAAGGCAAGGCCATCCCCATTAACCTGCTCAATTAACTCAGCTGTTCACAACCCATACCTGCTGTGGTCACCAAACAGGGCTCTAGATCACATTCTGCTTCCAGATTCTCTTCTAATTCTTCCACTATCTATTTTTCTTCCATGTTTATCAATGTCTAATGAGGAAATACATCGGTGGGCTGACCTAAGCATTCAGATATAAGAGAAGTTTAGTTTTATAATGAATTTATTTATTTATTTTTTGAGATGGAGTCTCACTCTCTCACACAGACAACCTCCACCTTCCAGGTTCAAGTGATTCTCCTGCCTCGGCCTCCTGAGTAGCTGGGATTACAGGTGTACACCACCATGCCTGGATAATTTTTGTATTTTAGTAGAGACTCAGTTTCACCAGGTTGGCCAGGCTGGTCTTGAACTCCTGACTGCAGGTGATCTGCCCACCTCAGCCTCCCAAAATGCTGAGTGAGCCACTGGGCCAAGTCTTATAATGAATTTTAAAATCAGCATTGTAGTTTAAACCACAGTCTCCCATAAGTTTAGGTGGGTCAATCAATCACTGAGTCCTGACAGACATACAACTCAGGTTCAGAAACCTACAAAGTTGAGAGTGAGTCCGTGGGATATGGTGACCACACCAAGCCTGTGCCATCCATGACGCCTCACCCAAGAGGTCAGCTTTTCCCAGACATCTATTCATCACTTATCATTGATATTGCCGTGGACTCATTCGAGGAATGTGTATTAAGTGCCTACTGGGTGTCAGACGCTGTGTTAGAAAGCGCAGCAGCAAAAATGGTTTGTATGATCCTTGCTCTCAAGAAGTTTGCTGTCTATGAACAGTAAGGATAGTAATACCTTAAGCAAAAAATATGAACTAGAACCTAAAGAACTGAGTAGGAGTTAGATATGAAAGTAAATATGAAGGTTTTCCAGGTGGAGAAAAGAGCATAAATAAAATCTGTGATGTAGAAAAGAGCCAGATGCATGCAGAGAAAAGCAAGAAATCTGGAGCTTAGCGAGAGGAGAGGAGAGTAGCAAGAGGCCCACAGACCTCTTGCTTGTGGGAGAGGCAGGCAGAGGCCAGGCCGTGCTGGGCACGACTAGCAGGTCATGTCAGAAATTCTCTACTTGGTTCTAGGTTCAGTTGAACACTTTGAAAGGACTTAATCCTTGTAAATCATGTCAAGATATTGTTTGATTGGGACCCGCGATGACCAGCTCCTATCCCATGTACCTACTATTGTTCTGCATTTCTAACAGATAAACAGAAAATAAAGACAAGGAGGAGACTATCTCTCTCTCTTGTTCTCAACAAGCAGAGGTTGTCATAAATGGCAGTGCAGTCCCCGTGAACCATATTCAGCCAGCAGTTGAGTTGAATGTAAATTTTTTGATTGAATTAGGGTGTCCTTAAATAAGCCACCACTCTCCAAGTTGCCCACAGGCCCCAACACTCCCTACTGTCTTGTAGATCACCTGCTGCGGTCCTTCATTTTACCCGCCTTGCTTCCAAAGCCTTTTGAGTTTGCAATCTGTCTTAGTCTGTTTTGTGCTGCTGTAACGGAACAGCAGAGACTGGGTAATTTATAATGAACAGAAATTTATTGGCTTACAGTTCTGCAGGCTGGGAAATCCAAGATCAAGAGGCTGGCATCTGGCAAGGGCCTTCTTGCCACATCATAACGTGATGAAAGACAGAAGGGCAAGAGAGTGTGTGTGAGAGAGCAGTGGAAGGGGGGCCAAACTCATCCTGTTATCAGGAGCCTGTTCTCACAGTAACTCACTCACTCCCATCAAGATGGCATCAACCTCATCAGGCCCCACCTCCCAACACTGTTGTCTTAAGGATTAAGCTTTCAACAGTTGCTTCTTGGAAGAAACACTTAAATTATACCACAATCTATATTCACATTGTCAGGTTATATGATGTATTCACCTAATTTCACTGAAAGAACCCATGCTGAACAAGGACACAAGAAGAAGTAATTATTAACCTTTCATGGATCCCGGCATCTTTTGAAAACATGATGAAAATGTTTGATTCTCTCCACCAGGAGATCATGTGCACGTGTGCATAAACACACACACACACACACACACACACACACACACATTTCGGTGACACAATTTTACATAACCTCCGAAAACCATTTAAGAAACCCAATTAAGAAACACCAAAAACTGGCAACTGAAGCCAGCTGAAAACGAGCATTGAGGCAAGGAGCGGTAGGTGTCATAACATGTTGGGGAATGACAGTTTGGATTTGTGTCCTTGCCCAAATCTTATGTCAAATTTTAATCCCCAGTGTTGGGGGAGGGACCTGGGGGTAAGTGATTGTATCATGGGGGTACAATTCCTCCCGGCTGTTCTCATGGTCGGGAGTGAGTTCTCACAAGACCTGGTTGTTTAAAAGCGTATGGTGCCTTACCCTTCGCTCTCTCCCTCCTTCTCCAGCCATGGAAGATGTGCTTGTTTCCACTTCACCTTCTGCCATGATTGAAAATTTCCTCAGGCCTCCCCAGCCAGGCTTCCTGTACAGCCTGCAGAACTGTGAGTCAATTACACCTCTTTTCTTTATAAATTACCCAGGCTCGGGTAGTTCTTTATAGCAATGTGAGAACAAAGTAATATAGGGAACTTTCTCCATGGATGAGATGAAGGAGAGGCTGTGTCCAGGACCTCCAGCCACGGGTACCATGGCCTTTCTCAAGACCACTTCTTCTTTTATACATGGCCTAACATTTCCCAGAACTCATTTTGAAAACTCTATAAAGAAAGAGAACAGGTATACAATTTATTAGTCATCATAAAGACCGTCAAGAACGCCTACATACCCTGGAAGTATTTACATTGGCTCTCTAGTCTGAAACACTCAGATTTTATTTGCTACTAAATGATGATGGAAAGCTTTTCCAGGTAGAAGAAAAAGCAGCAACAAATCTGAGGATACACCTATTGTTGCTGCTTTTTGCAACCTGCCTTTTGCAACCTGCCTTTTGCCCACTTTCAGCCAATATGGGATTATTGAGGGTTTAATCTTCTCAAACTTATTATATTTTTCTCGTACTTCATTTTATTACCTCTAGCTCTCACTTCTTTTAGAAACAAAATTTAGGCTAGGAGCGGTAGCTGACGCCTGTAATCCCAGCACTTTGGGAGGCTGAGGCGGGCAGATCACGAGGTCAGGAGATCGAGACCATCCTGGCTAACATGGTGAAACTCCGTCTTTACTAAAAATACAAAAAATTAGCCAGGTGTGGTGGTGGGCATCTGTAGTCCCAGCTACTTGGGAGGCTGAGGCAGGAGAATGGAGTGAACCTGGGAGGCGGAGTTTGCAGTGAGCCGAGATCGTGCCACTGCACTCCAGCCTGGGCAACAGAGCGAGACTCCATCTCAAAAAAGGAAACAAAATTTAAAGAACTTCTGCGTTTTTCAACAAATTGTGTAAATGAATTTGTAGTTTTCACAGTGCTGCTAAAAATGCGGAAGTCTGTCAAGTGTTAGCTCTTCTCAAATGTTACAACCATAAGTATCAGGATTCCCTATTGAAAATCACCCTCCTGAGAGTCTCAATGCAACTTGGGCAAAAGACTTTAAAGAAGATGTATATAATTCTGTGTAAATCATAAAATCCATCCAAAGTAAAATTGTCATCCAACTCAGAATGCTGAAAGAGACACACACGTGTCTGCATGCATGCTTGAATTGGACAGCTACGCAGGCATGATCGACTCCACACTGTCTGAGCAATCTGGAACTTAAATGTCTCTATCTCATTATCACATTTTAAGTCATGATGCTGACAGTTGATGAGACTTTATGCAAAACACAGCTCTATAATAGGACACAGCCTCCATCTAACATACTTATAGCAGGAAATAACAAGCAAAGAAACCAACCCTAGAAAGCCCACCAAAAATGCTCCTTACAAAGGTATACATTTCTTTTCCATGACTATTGGGATTTTTTGTGGGCAGGAAAATATTGAAACAGACCATCTGTCACTGGAGACTCCACTAGAGAAATACATTTTCAGCAAAATGGTAAGTTTTCAGAAATGATTTCAAAGCAGCTTGGCATGAGGCATTGGAGCCAGACGCCTCTTGCAGAGCAGACATTGGAGTAGAGGACAAAAAGGATATGTCAGCAAGGACTTCGCCGAGGAAAGACGATGTGCTGCCACCAAGATACAGGACTTAGCATAAATTTAATATGGAAAGCTTGAGAAGCCAGCAACTGTATTTAAAAAGCAGCATTTCAAGGCAAAATAATTAGGAAAGAAGGGGACACATAGCAAAGATGGAGGAAAGCATGAAGCAGCAAAGAAAACGGAGAAGAGAGAGCTGAGGGAGGGAGGCACCAGAGGGCCAATACTCATCTAGGGTTTTCAAAGCCTTGATTATTGCAAAGCAAAATAGTTTAGGAATTACCCACATGGTTTGCTACATACTGTACATACACTTATGCAGGTATTACCTCCCCTGTTCAAGGAAATGGCAGTGTTCATTGAGAGAATAAAACAATCCTGGATAATGCAGAAGCCTCAGCAAGAGAAAGCAACTAAAGCTGATATGCAGAATACAGGCGAGTGGGTTTAAAAATTACTCTACACTGATTTTAGGAGATGGATAATAGTCCTGAGGTTTTTATATGTATAGGGCTGGGGATGATGGCTCATGCCTGTAATCCCAACATTTTGGGAGGCTGAAGGGGGAGGGTCTCTTATACCCAGGTGTTTAAGACCAGCCTAGGTAACATAGTGAGACTTCATTCCTTAAAAAATAAAAATAAAAAATAAAAATGTGCATGGTGGTGCACACTTGTAGTCCCAGCTACTTGGGAGGCTAACATCAGAGGATCACTTGAGCCCATAGGTTTGAGGCTGCAGTGAGCTATGATTGCACCACTACATTCCAGCCTGGGCAACAGAGCAAGACCATGTCTCAAAAAAAAAAAAAAAAAAAGAGAGACAGAAGCATTAAGGATGAAATATAAAACCGTTCATAGGCAGCATCAGACATTTATTTTTGACAGTTAAATTTTATTTTGCCAAATGGTTAAGAAAATCTCATCCCGTGAGTGCATGGCGGTGACAGGACAGACAGCAACCATGCCTTTGAAGTTGTCTATCTCCTGTGAGAAATCCACCCGCCCAATGCTCGCCTGCAGCAGTGGCTGACAGCAAGGTGACAGGAGCCTAAGGAGTGAAGGGACCCAGCCTGCATGGCCCCCACCCGGAGCACCGGTCCCTGCCCACTGGGCAGGGCAGAGCCAGCCTGCGGATCCTACTCTGCCCCATCCTGAGGTCTGGGTTGGCTCCACTAACCCAACTCACCCCAACCACAGAAGGCAGGACTGTGGGCGCTGCTCCAGAGGCTCTTCCTGTTCCCGGTGGAATTCGGTGACCCAGTGACCGTTTGGCTGGAAGGGAAGATGGGACAAACAAAACCCTGTGTTATGAGCACAGAGTAGGTTTCTCTTCTATTCAATCATCCGCACAGACACTTGAGCATTTTTTTCTATTATAATCACGAAATACCAATTACATCATGCACTGAAAAGAGACAGTGACCATGGACAGCCCTTGCCCGTTAAGTGACGATGTGCGGGTGTCACAGAGCCTCCAGCAGCAGCGCCTGAGTCAGAATCCCGCTCTCCTCTTCTCACAACGCCTGGTGAAACATTCCACCCAGAGGGAGCCCAGGCCACTACAAACGGCAGAACTGCATTAGTGGCAGAAAGACAAATGCTTCGTTTATATTACTGTCTCAGAGAGAGAGAAGCTACTTTAAATCAACAGACCTTACATCCGAAATTTATCTTGACTCCTCAAGGATGGCTTCCTTCACTCTCCAGGTTTAGGAAAACAACAAAAACAATTCCTTTTCAAATAAAAAGAGACCTCCTTCCCAAGGTGAAAAGCTAAAAAGAAAAGAGAATGAGATAGTTTTGTCACTTAAAACACATTCTAACAGTCAGCGATGTATTTTTCAAACATTACCAGAAAATTTAGCGTGAAACTTTACATTGCCATTAAATCACAGCAGAGGATTACGTTATTGACACTACCTGGACAGTGCATAGCTACAAAATAGCAGTGGGATAAGAAAAGAGAAATTGTCACCTCATTGCTTGCCATTGGATGGTTTGCTGAAACTTTCTTCTCCTTCCACAGAAATCTATTCCCCTTCTCCAAAGAGTTTTTTGTCCTATTTCCAAAAGTTCAAAAAATTAAGAGGATACTCAAGAGTTCTTTAAGAATTGTTTTTGGGCCAGGCACAGTGGCTCATGCCTGTAATCCGAGCACTTTGGGAGGCCAAGGCGGGCAGATCATTTGAGGTCATTAGTTTGAGACAAGCCTGGCCAACACGTCAAAACCCCATCTCCAGTAAAAATACAAAAATTAGCCAGACATAGTGGCTTGTGCCTGTAATCCCACCTACTCAGGAGGCTAAAGCAGGAGAATTGCTTGAACCTGGGAGGTAGAGGTTGCAGCGAGCTGAGATTGCGCCACTGCGCTCCAGCCTGGAAGACAGAGTGAGACTCCATCTCAAAAAAAAAAAAAAAAGAATTGTTTTTAAACAAAAAAAATTAATAGGATACTCAGAGTACTTTAAGCATCGTTTTTAAAAACATGAGAAGAGTTCATTTTCTTAAGTTTTCTGATACATTTTATAACACATCTTTAATTTCTCATGGCAGTGTTTTAATTCCATCTTCTTCACTCTATCTTCCCCACTGTTAACCCTTACAAACCAATGAGAAATGTTCTCCACATTAACCAAATTTGACCCTTTGAAATAGCAACCACAGCACTGGGGCTTGAGGACTGAGGTCATCAGTTGGGGCTATGTATTTTGTTCTCATTAGGGCCCAGAAGGGATTCAATTAAAAAGGCAGACTCTGGCCAGAGAGAGGAGGCTACCATGCAAGCTCATCTCCCGCAGAGTCCCATCCTCGATTCTTTGCTGCTACTCCTCATAGCAGCTCAGCAGGAAACAACGGCAAATTCAAACTCCCATAAAATGAGAGAAGTGTAGAAGAAATTCTGTTTGCAAGGGTGGGGCAAGTGGAGAGTTTTTCTTTCCCATCCCTGGGCCTGAAGGGAAGTGAGAGGGAAGGACAGAGATGTGTGCAGCTCACTGATGCTGTAGTAGGGCATTCTCACATTGCTATAAAAAATATCTGAGACCAGGTCATTTATTTTAAAAAAGAGGTTTAATTTGCTCATAGTTCTGCAGGCTGTACAAGAAGCATAGTGCTGACATCTGCTTGGCTTCTGGGGAGGACTCAGGAAAGTTACAATCGTGACAGAAGGTGAAGAGGGAACAGGCACCTCACATGACAAAGGCAGAACAAGAGAGGGAGGAGGGAGGTGCCCCACAATTTCAAATGAGCAGATCTCGCAAGAACTCACTATCTCAAGGACAGCACCATTCGGTAGAAATACACCCCTGTGATCCAATCACCTCTCACCAGGCTCCACCTCCAACACTGAAGGTTCCACATGAGGTTTGGGCAAGGACACAGACCTGAACCATATCAGATGCCACCCCCAGGTAGCGTGAGAGGGGGGAGCACAAGCTCCCTCATCTCATTGTTGCTCCCCCTCTAATTACCTCCCTATTGCTCCTGTAAGAATTTACCAAAATAGTTAACGGCTTAAAACAACACAAATGTCCGTGTTAGTGGCAGAAGGACAAATGTTTCCATTATATTACTGTCTTATACAGAGAGAAGCTACTTGAAATCAACAGGAATTACATCCAAAGTTTGTCTTGACTCCTCGAGGATGGCTTCCTTCACTCTCCAGGTTTAGGAGAACAACAGAAACAATTCCATTTCAAATAAAAAGTGAAGCAACCTCCTTCCCAAGGTGAAAAGCTAAAAAGAAAAGAGAACGATATAGTTTTGCCACTTAAAACATGTTCCAATGGTCTGTGATGTATTTTTCAAACTCTCTTAAAGTTCTGAAGGTCAGAAGTCCAAAATGAGTCTTATGGGGCTAAAATTAGGATGTCACTGGAGCTGGTTCCTCTTGAAGACCTCAGAGAAAAATCTGCACCTTGCTGCTTCCAGCTTCTAGAGGTGGCCAGGCCCTCTGGACTCATGGCTGCATCACCCCAATCTCTGCCTCAATCACATCTCCTTCTCTGGCTTTCATCCTCCTGCCTCTGTCTGATAAGGCCACTAGTGATGACATTGGGTCAATCTGGACCAACCAAGACAATCACCCCATCTCAAGCCCCTTAGCCTGATCACCTTTGCAAAATCTTGTGTGCCTATAAGATCATTATTTGTAGGTTCCAGGGATTAGGACATGGGCGCCATTGAGGGTGTGGGCACTGTTGAGCCTACCCTTCTCTGATGTCCTGCAGGTACTTCCTATCACCTGAACCCAATCAAGACCAGAAGGCAAAGGCACCTCTTGATGCAGTCAACAGAGGTCAACCTCCCAGGGCACACTGCACAGTGAAGAAGTGGCAGACGTGGCTCCATAAGGCACACAGAGGTCACAGCATGTCTTATATACCCCAGTGTCTTCAGACCTGAAGCTTCAAACTTGTCCGTCTGCTTGTAAATGCAGCTTAGCACACTCAGTACCAGTTAAAGGCAAGTTCCCTCATCAACTGATATGGTTTGGCTGTGTCCCCACCCAAATCTCATCTTGAACTGTAGTTCCCATAATCCCAATGTGTTGTGGGAGGGACCTGGTGGGAGGTAATTGAATCATGGGGGCGGTTATCTCCATGCTGTAATGTATTTGTATCTCATGATAGTGAATGAGTTCTCACGAGTTCTGATGGGTTTATAAGGAGCTTTTCCCCCTTTGGTTTGGCACTTTACCTTGCTGCCGCCACATGAAGAAGGATGTGACTGGTTCCCCTTCCGCCATGATTGTAAGTTTCCTGAGGCCTCCCCAGCCATGCTGAATTGCAAGTCAATGAAACCTTTTTCCTTTATAAATTATCAAGTCTCGGTATGTCTTTATTAGCAGCACGAGAACAGACTAATACACCATGCCCTCAGACTCTTGACCCATCAGAAGTCAACATCCTCAAATCATAAAGTTAGAAAGAAAAGGAGGCTGTGTATTTTGCAATGTAGACCCGCATCGAGAGGTTTTCAATTCATTTCTGCTTCAGAGGAAAGAGCAACAAAATTATTTTTTGCACACATTTCAAATATATGAAATGCGACATTAATTATAATTTTTACAGAAATATTGTTATCTTCAGAATCATTACTTTCCTAAAGGTAACACGTGTACTCGGTTGGAATCAGCTAAATTTTTGTTGACAACTTGCAACTCTTCTTGTAAATGAGTGTTGCGGTTTACATTGAAGTTGACATTTGATGTTTAGTACTATATTGTGCATTATCTCTAAATTAAAAAAAATAATAATAGATGAATGGTTCAAAGTGTATTCATTGAAATATAGCACAGAACTAGTGATGAGAATAGTATGCTGAATTGAAAAATTCAAAATTATATATACATTGATACATTGGCCTGTGCAGGTTGCCATAGCAAGATACCACAGACTGGGTGGCTTAGGAAAAACAAACTTACTTTCTCATAGTCCTAGAGGCTGCAAGCCCAAAATCAAAGTGCCGTCAGGGTTTCCAGTGAGGCCTCTGTATGAGTCTGTTCTCACACCACTAATAAAGACATATCCAAGACTGGGTAATGTATAAAGGAAAGAGGTTTAATTGACTCACAGTTCCACATGGCTAGGGAGGCCTCACTATCGTGGTGTAAGGCAAAGGAGGAGTAGTCACATGTTCCATGGTGGCAGGCAAGAGAGCATGTGCAGGGGAACTGCCCTCCATAAAACCATCAGATCTCATGAGACCCCTTCACTGTCATGAGAACAAGAGTATTGGCATAACTGCCCCCACGATTCAACTACCTCCCACCAGGTCCCACCACCACACGTGGGGACCATGGGAACCACAATTCAAGACAAGATTTGGGTGGGGACAGAGCCAAACCACATCAGTCCCTGTCCTTGGCTTGCAGACAGCTGCCTTCTCTGTGTCCTCACATGGCCTTTCCTGTGTGCTTATATGGAAGAGAGAAAGAGATAGTGATGCCTGTTTATTTTCTTATAAGGACACCAGTCCTATCTGATTAGGGCCCCACATCCATGACCCCATTAGCTCGAATTACCTCCTTAAAGGTTCTATCTCCAAATAAAATCACATTAGGGATTAGGGCTACAACATATAAATGTGGGGGGGACACGATTCAGCCTATAACAATTGTGAGCAGGACTTTCACAGGAGCATAGACTTTGAAATTTCATGTGTTGGGACAATTCATCCAAAAGTGTGATTTCTTCCACACAGTTGAAAAAGAAAGAAAGAAAGATTTAAAAAAATCCAATAGCAATTATTTGAAAATTGGACTTTAAGGGACCAATGTTCCATGTGCTCCTGCCTCCCAGTGAATTGAAAGTTGTGAGATTTTTCTAAAGAGCAGCATAAAGCCGTCAAAGCCCTCACATCATTTTCAAAGAAAGTATAGTCATCTCCCTGATAAACCAGGTTTATTTTTCAGGAAGAAAAGTGCAAAAGAATGTTCTCCATCCAAAACTAGTTTTTCGTCTAAAAAAGGCAGAGAAGAAACCAAAATCTAAATACATTTACAGGATTTAAAAGATACTGTCTAGTAGGAAGAAGCAGCCATTTAGAAATCCAGTCTTGTCTGTCAAGCACCTACTGTGTTCCAGGTACTGGAAACACAGCTGTGGACGCAATGCAGCCCCAAGTTTGGGGATCTTATTTTCTAGTGGGAAAACACAGTAAACAAGTCAACAAAGTCACTACTGATTGCAATAAATGCTGGGGAGAAATTAAACAGGGTGATGGGACTGAGAGTGACCGAGGGGCACTTTAGAAAAAGCCTCTCTGGAAAGATGACATTTGAGGACAGATCTGAAGATGCAAAAGAGCCAGGCATGCAGAGAACTAAGGGGAGATGAGTGCAAACACACAGGGGTGAGCAGGTCCCAGGACGGCTGGTCCAGAAAGGCCAGTGTGGCTGGAGACCCGAGGCGAGGGCCGATCCGGGAAGAGTTTTTCTTTTCTCACTGGAGCGAATGTGATGACGTATTATGGAGCATCTTTAGAAATCACATTCCAACACTATAATCGAACGTGGAAAAAGAATACTTTTTACGCCCAAATGCAGCTCAGACATAAATTAAGGATTCACTCCCTGCAACCTTGAAAGCTCAAACATTCAGTATGCCTCTGAGAGCAATAGATGCTCATCGATTTAGTGTCTCAGTGTCTGAACGTTTTCTTGAGTAAGAAAATGCTCTATAATTTCCGGGGCCATATTTGATAAAATATCCAAAACTGTATTACAGAGCCACCAAACAATTGCTGTCATTCCTGACAACCTGCAATTGAGAGTAAAGATTTTTCATTCGATAGAAAGAAAGGAGCCTGGACACTTGTGGAATCTCACCTAACACTCAGACTTTGCACCTGTGAGCCTGACAACAAATACTGCAGGGAGAAACTGCAATCATGATCACCCTTTCAATAATAACTTGTTTAAAATAATAAGAAGAAATAAAAATAACTTGTTCAAAATATTATTTAATTTTTGTTACTTAAAAATGGTGGTGATTCTTTCTTGTGAACTTACAGACTTGATAGTTTGGGAAACACCATTATAAATCTAAGCATGATTTTCAATTAATTAGAAAATACCCTCTTTATTTTTTCCCATCTCATATATGCTAATTGGAGTATCTTCAAGTTATGAGAAATTATATGTTTCATGTCACATCTTTATCACTTGTCAAAGATCAAACAGCGTTAATAAGGTGAATGATGCCACATTTTTGTAAGGAAACTGATACACTCTACGGTGTCTTAGATGTGTTTGGTCCAAAAATAAAAGGTCAGAGAAAAAAGAAAAGGCCCTTGAAGAAGAGATTTGATGAGTGTTGAATACAGGTAACACCTTTCAAACCAAACACTTTCACACTTGCAAAAAGTTTCGAAAGACAAACCGTAGCTACTTGTGCTAACATAAACAGAGTAGCACCTTTTGAAATTTCTGATGAAACATAAACAGAGATGGAGGGATAAGAAGAGGACAATGGCTGTTCGCTTACAAATAAAACTTAAGTCAAGACAGACAAAGTATAAAGGGCACATTTGCTTTAAGGACTCAGGAGTGTCCCAGAGAACCCAGTGGAAGAGATTCAGCCATGACACAGGAGTGCACGGGAACCAGCAGGACTGCTATGTACAGTTGTGGAGATTGTGCACTGCACAAGTGTACCTGGCCAAGGAAGCAACTGGAGCACAGAAAGTGATTGCGGAATAACTAAAAACCCACCAACAATCCTTTCTCCAAACCATGCACTCCTGCACGCAGCTACATTCACTTAAGGGAGCGGATCTCACAGGGAGCAATTTTGCCTTCCAGGAGGCACTTGGCAATACCTGAACGCATTTTTGATTGTCACAATTTGACATATATTCTACTGGCACCTAGTGAGTAATGGCCAGGAATGCTACTATAAACATTCTACACCGGACAGCCCCCCAAAGCAGAATTATCTGGCCCAAATGTCCATAGTGCTGAGGTGGAGAATCTCCAACTTAAAGATGACATTTTCTAATTCATATCAACATGCAGCCCTGTGGGAAAGCCATGGACCCACAGGGATGCAGCGCACCAGTGGGAAAAACTTGTTCTGATTCACACAAAGAGCCTTGTGGGAACCAGGAATTCTAAATCCACTGTCTGGTATCTCAGCCCCGTCTCCTCTGCTTCTCTCTCTCCCTCCCTCTTTCTCTCTCCCCCCTTTCCCTCCCTTCCTCTCCCTTACCCTCTCCTTCTCTCTTTTTCACTCCCTCTCCCCCTTCTTGTCTCTGTCTCTCCCTCTCTGTCTCATTCTCTTTCCCTTTCTCTATCTCTCTGTGTCTGCCCTCACTGACATATCCAGAAATAGGCATGTGTTCATCCCTGATTTGAGATGATGGAGCCACATTTTACACACGACTCTAGTGACCCTTTCCTCTCTTCCCACTGTGGGAGGTAGAACAGGCTTGAGAGATCACTTGAGCTGAGCAAAGGAGCCAACGTGTGCCCAGTGAAACACCCTTCATTCCTCATCCTTCCACTTACGGAAAAGTTGCTGATCCCCAGTTACATGTGGAGCTAGCGAAGGAGAATCAGAACATGATCCCCACACTCTAGACATGAGAACCTTTGAAGGGACGCTGACATGTAGCCAAATACAGGCACATCATATGGTCTCTGTGATGCTCTTTGTCATAGTCTGAGCAGAGAATAAGAAGCAGGGAGAAAAGAGAAAAAGAACAAGCTGGAACTGTTTGTTGATAAACAGAATAAGCTCTGGAAGGAGACATAACTGATCATTTCCACTGAAAAGACACACATAGTAATATTGAGTGGGTGCAATATCATTTTTCATCTTGTTATGTTTGGAACATAAAACTGGATTAAACTCAGAATCAAGTGTCATAGGACAAAAAGCAATGTTCACATCAAGTTCTTATCTGTATATTGCAACATCTTTGAAATTCTAAAGAAAAATATACTGAGAAAAGTATAAGCAGGAAACATCACACTCTAAGACAAATAAAGTATGCATAATTGTGATTAATTTCAGTTACACTAAAGAGAAAGCACTCAGAGGTACTTAGGCATGGCCATTTCTTTATCTTCTGTTTCAAATAAAAGTTTGGGTTTATGTTTATATATAAATGCAAATTATCCATATTTAATAATAGATATTTACTCTATATGGACGTATTATAGAACATCAAGAGTGTTCTAAATGTTGCCTATTCGTTACGTTTCCTTATACATAATCACCTAGTAGCAGCATTGGGAATGACAAGTATGAAGCCTGGGGGGAGAAAACAAAAAAAACAAAAAACATCAGCCCATACTCAGCCACCTGGTGCTCCAGACTGGGTTTCCAGAAAGCCTGCTCTGAGCCTATTAATGTGCAGGGTGTTTATTAAGGAGAGGAAGAGAAGAAAGGAGGCAGAAGTGGGCACAGCAGAAGTTGAACTGGGAGGCAGACCCCAAACAGCCTTGTTAACCACCAGGAGCTCAGCTCTTGGACGGGCCCCACAGAGCCATCCAAAGTGGGGCCAGAAGCTGGGGGTTCACACTCTTGCATCCATCAGCCAACGGCCATCTGAGAGGGCAGAACTGGGGGCCAGGTGGCTCTCTGCAGCTGCAGTGACCTCTGAAGGGGCTGAGAGCAGGAGACTGTGCACGGCTGCCCCCAAAACTGAGGCAAGGAGGCCTTTACTGAAGGGATTATTGCAGCGTCCAACACACCTGCCACACCTGACAATGGACCAACAGGCAAACCTGACACCTTTAAAGGACTGAAATCACGGACTGGTGTAATGATGGTGCTTTCATATCCATGTCTTTGTTCATTCAATCAGCATTTATTAAGTATTGACTAAGTGCTGGGTACTGTGTTAGGCACAGTTGTCCATGAGGGAGACTGATTCGGTGGCCATCTTGTCCATACCATCCTACTGTTTTAGTTCTGGCCACTATCCCAGAAAACTTCAGTGGCTTAAACAACAAACAGTTATTTCTGAAGATTCAGAAGACTGGAAAGTCCTAGATCAGGGTGCTGGCAGATCTGACAGCCACCTTCCCTGTGTATCCTTGTGTGGCAGAGAGGGAAGCATGATCTCCTAGCTCCTCTTATAAGTGCACTAATCCCACTCATGAGAGCTGCACCCTCCTGACCTATTCACCTCCCAAAGGCCCCACCTCTTACTACCTCTCCATTGAGGGTTAGAATTTCAACAGATGAAATTTGGGGGGAAGGTAAACATACAGTCCATAATACCCACCCACCTGACCCATACCCAGAGAAATGCCAGTGCTTTGTGCTTAAAATACTCCAGTAGCATGGTTAATATTAAAGCTTAATCAATATCAAAATATCCAACTATAAAATTAAAAACTAAATAAGAGTGAGAAGAGGAAGTAACGAGGAAAAAGGAATGAAAAAAATTACTCCTTCACAGGAAAAGATGGTAGAGTGAGGTAAATTGAATGAACAAGGCCTTTGCCTCCTGTCATATCTGGGTCCAAATTTCAGCTCGTCTGCATATAAGCAATGTCACGTAAACTTCTCTTGAGTTTTTCGTTGTGAAATCAATGCCTGCATTGTGTGATTTTTGGCAGGATTACATAAGATCTGTGCAGAGGAGGGAGACTGGGTCCTGAGCAGTCATGGGGCCACAGTGACCAGATCATCTTCCTTGGATTTGTCACCAGCTTCTCCAGCACCATTACCAAAGCACCACTGCAACAGGCCAGGCAGCAGATGCCCTCCTGCAGCTCACATGCAGATGGTAAGTCCGTGTGAGTTGCAGCATGTGTTTAGTGCATGCAGCATGTGGGACTGCTTATCCAGGTCCCACAACTGTGTTTCTGCTCCATAAAAGATCCTTCTCACTTCCAACATAACCTGAAATTTACTATTATCAAAAATGACTGGCTGGGTTTGGGGGCTCACGCCTCTAATCCCAGCACTTTGGGAGGCCAAGGTGGGTGGATCACCTGAGGTGAGGAGTTCGAGATCAGCCTGACCAACATGGTGAAACCCCATCTCTAGTAAAAATACAAAAATTAGCTGGGCATGGTGGCAGGCACCTCTAATGCCAGCTACTTGGGAGGCTGAGGAAGGAGAATGGCTTGAACCCGGGAGGCAGAGGTTGCAGTGAGCCAAGATCACACCATTGCACTCCAGCCTGGGTGACAAGAGCGAAACTCCGTCTAAAAAAAAAAAAAAAAAAAAAAAAAAAGACTTGAGGCAGAAGCCACTTCCACCACTGAATCATGAGCAGAAAACCAAGGCAGCAGGGTGAAGCACAGCACCCCTTGCAGAGCGACCCACTGCAGAAACACAGGTCAAACACGGACGGAATTGAGGCGTCCTCGATAAGCAGCATCTAGCACTGTGGTCTTACAGAGTGTATTCAAAGGAGATGAACCCTCCTTTGAAATCGACTGAGAAAAACACTTGCTTAAAATCCCAACATTGCGATATAGCAACTGCTTGGAAGTTTCTGCCAACTCTGTTAAGTGCCTTGAAAACAAGAAGCAGAAGCAGTACAGAGCAGCACAGAAACCAGAAATAAGCCCAGCAGGTTTCAAGGAGGAAGGTAGTATCCTTCCCCATAGATGCCGTTAGTCAAAGGCATTGATGTGGAGAGGCTGAATGCGGAGGGAGATACCAGCTTCCCAGCACGTGGTTATCAGGCTGGTGTGTGGGTGTGGGAGAATGTGTACATACACTAATTTGTTACTCTAAATTCACTTCCCACAGCACAGTTTCAGTCATTTGCTTACATTCCTTATCTCCATGAATATCTAAATTCTTTAAAACCCTCCAGAGTGTTCCAGGGTGAAGTCTAAGCCAAGGACTACAGTCGTGTGTGTTCGTGCTGAGAAGCCAGATAAGAAGCTCGCTTGTACCCACTACAGGGAGGCTGCCTTCTTTTCAACACCATTAAAATATTATGTCCCTTTTGTCTTCCCAATCACCACATGGGGAGGCCTCATCATCCCTTCCTACAAGAAGACAAGGTTATGGGGAGGTGGAGCAGCAGCTAAAGGTCCCCAGCTGTGCCGAGCCAGGGTGGCCTCCACCGCTGCCTGGCTCCAACCCTATTCCCTCCTTATTTTCCCCACCTCTTTGGCTGTGATTTCCCGCTAAGAAAACTTACTCCATGAAAAGTTCTGGTTCATTCAGTGAACGTCTTCACATGGCTCCTGGGAAGCACGACTGATCATCTCTCCCACACCAGCAGACTTCCTGTTCCCTGCCTCTCACTGCCAATAGGATGTTCTAAGAATGAGACCCCATGAACTCTTTTTTTTTTTTTTTTTTTTTGAGAGGGAGTCTCACTCTGTCTCCCACGCTGGAGTGCAGTGACACGATCTCAGCTCAGCTCACTGCAACCTCTGCCTCCCGGGTTCAAGCGATTCTCCTGCCTCAGCTTCCCGAGTAGCTGGGATTATAGGTACCCACCATCATGCGCGGCTAATTTTTGTATTTTTAGTACAGATAGGGTTTCACTATGTTGGCCAGGCTGGTCTTGAACTCCTGACCTAGAGTGATCTGCCTGCCTCAGCCTCCCAAAGTGCTGGGATTACAGGCATGAGCTACTGCGCCCAGCCCCCATGAACTCTCCAAGCCAAAATCCTGGGCCTCAGACAGAATCAGGGGCTTTGCAGGACAAAGCCTAGTTATCCATCTGGTAAATGATGTTCCAGCCACAAACAACATGATTTGCTTTTCTGTGCACAAACCAAAATCTTCGCTTAAACACTGTGTATTAGTTTGTTCTCATCCTGCTATGAAGAAATAGCGAGACTGGGTAATTTACAAAGAAAAGAGGGCTGGGTGCAGTGGCTCACACCTGTAATCCCAGCACTTTGAGAGGCTGAGGCGGGCAGATCATTTGAGGTCAGGAGTTCAAGATCAGCGTGGCCAACATGGTGAAACCCCAGTCTCTACTAAAAGTACAAAAAGTTAGCAGGGTGTGGTAGCAGGTGCCTGTAATCCCAGCTGCTCGGGAGGCTGAGGCAGGAGAATCGCTTGAACCTGGGAGGCAGAGGTTGCAGT
Organism: Pongo pygmaeus; assembly: GCF_028885625.2. Classification (NCBI taxonomy): domain Eukaryota; kingdom Metazoa; phylum Chordata; class Mammalia; order Primates; family Hominidae; genus Pongo; species Pongo pygmaeus. Next base: position 6,055,564 of record NC_072380.2, read on the forward strand.
AAGCCAAGATGCACCACTGTACTCTGGCCTGGGCAACAATAGCGAAACTCTGTCTCAAAAAAAAAAAAAAAAAAGAAAAGAAAAAAAAAAGGAGGTTTGACTCACAGTTCTGCATGGCTGGGAAGACCTCGGGAAACTTACAATCATGGCAGAAGACATGTCTTCACAGGGCAGCAAGAGAGAGAACGGGTGCCAAGCAAAGCGGGAGGCCCCAAAAACCATCAGATCCTGTGAGAAGTCACTCACTATCACGAGAACAGCATGGAGGAAACCACCCTCATGATTCAATTATCTCTACCTGGTCCTGCTTTTGACACTTGGGGATTATTACAATTCAAGGTGAGATTTGGGTGGGGACACAAAGCCAAATCATATCACACAGATTGCTCCTTCTGCTGATTTCCAGATTCCCATCTCAGAAAGGAAATAGTGATTTCTACAAAAGACTTAGAGAAACACCTAGGAGAATTCAACTGTTAAAAGCACAAATTGGGACTCAAAAGAATTTAACAGTTTCACACTCCACCACAACCACAGAGGTAAACGTTAATAATGTGAAGAAATTAGGTGTGAGTATGACATTTTGGTGTCATGGTGTGCAGCCTGAACCACCGTTTAAAAGGGACATAATTCCAGATCCAGATTTTTTTCAAGTATTGCTCTGCCATGGAGGAACTGAGCATTAACATAAAATTTCCATTACAAAAGTCCAGGTTTCACTGTGGTTCAGATCCTAGACTTTGAAGACACACAGCTCGTTAGGCATTTCAATCATGCTCAACAGTTCCTTGCATTGAACTCTTCTCAGCACATCAATTTTTTCTATAATTATATTGATTTTAGCAAATTGCAGTGTCCGTCTGAGCTGATTTTCAAATATGACAGCAAAAGCTTTCAATAAAAGAGAAATACAAATGCATTGTGCAGCACTGAGCTGCATTATCCCCTCAAACTTCACAGAAGAAACACAGGCATTTGAAGGCAAGTAAAAACTGCCTGATGAAATGATGGCATTCTGAAAAATAAACAGCCACTTCAATTCCAGGCAATCATGGTTATACCTCTTAAGTGATCATTATTTTTCTGGCCTGAAAACTAAACGAGGTGCAAATCAAAGATTGAATCCATATTTACAATTTCAACTTTTTTTTCTTTTTTTGAAATGGAGTCTTACTCTGTCGCCCAGGCTGGAGTGCAGTGGTGCAATCTCGGCTCACTGCAACCTCCGCCTCCCTGGTTCAAGTGCTTCTCCTCCCTCAGCCTCCCAAGTAGCTGGGATTACAGGCATGTGCCACCACTCCTGGCTTTTTGTATTTTTAGTAGAGATGGGGTTTCACCAGGTTGGCCAGGCTTGTCTCAAACTCCAGACCCCAAATGATCCACCCAGCTCGGCCTCCCAAAGTGCTGGGATTACAGGTTACCCACGGCACGCAGCCTACAATTTCAACTTTATGCCTCAAAGAGTGTTCAGGTGACAAATCAAACAGTAAGTGACATTTTAAAATCAAACTATTGAGGGCTTTCATTGGCCATAGAGATGAGCACCCTATGCTCTCTCCTGAAAATCCAGCTTCCCTTTTCAAAAGCAGAGTGCGTTTCCATCTGTGCTGTGCTGCCTCTCCTGAAGACCGCATGTGCTCCCAGCACTTTGCTTTAGATGAACTGGAACTTTCTCTCCAGCCAAGACCTCGCTCTTGAGCAGCAGGTCCTGCAGTCAGCATCCCACAGCCACCCCTGTGTCATTTGTTCATGCACTCATGTATTCATTTATTTAAAAATATTTAACAAATATTGACTATCAAATATTTGCCTGGTACTGTGCTGGGAGCTTGAGGACAAAGTGAACAGAATAAACATAGTCCCCTGACCTGGGGCACACATGTTTCCTCCCTGGCCCGTTTCCATCCATGATACCCGCATTCTCTGGGTCACACCGAGGAGACATTGAGCTCTTTGTTCATGCACTCATGTATTCATTTATTTAAAAATATTTAACAAATATTGGCTATCAAATATTTGCCTGGCACTGTGCTGGGAGCTTGAGGACAGAGTGAACAGAATAAACATAGCCCCTGACCTGGGGCACACACGTTTCCTCCCTGGCCCATTTCCATCCATGATACCCGCATTTTCTGGGTCACGCCGAGGAGACATTGGGCCTGCACGCTGGCCTCCTCCCTTCCCCAGCTGCTGCCTCCACCGTGGGACCCCGGTGGCCTTTCATGAGGTGAACACAGCAGCTTCCTTGCAACTTTCCCATTTCTCATCTTCTTCCACTGAACTAATGTCAGACTGAGTGTTGTAAAATGAGGAAATTGCCACAGGTAAGCTGAGGAGGTACATGACCTGGCTCTCCCATTGACTGCCACTTGCACAGGATTCCAGGAACCTCTTTGAGTCGCCTCCTCCGTGTTGCGTGAAAGTGGGCCATTTTATATCTGGTGGGAGGGGGCACAAACACTCCAACAGTCCCCTGAATAAGGCTTATTTGTCCGGCTCAGGACAGCCGAGGCAGGCCCTCCACTGCAGCGGATGGTCACACCTGCAGCTAGCAGTCACCTTGCTCCTGCATCTGCATCTGCCCACAGGGAAGGCAGCATGACATGGGAGCCAGGCACAATGCCTTGCAGTCCCCGAAATCCACTCTCTACATCCATGATGGGTCTGTTTGCCCGGCCCCCATGTATCATCGCAGCCACGCTTGCTTCTGAGAGGACTTGCAGAGTTGTCTGTGACCCCACGAGTGACAGGCCTCTGAGACAGGCAGCAGGGCATGGCCTCCTCTCACCGGTTCCACAAAATGAAATCTGGCTTTCTTGGGGAATAGGGAAGTGCAGCAACTTTCCATTCCATCTGAGAAGTTAAAATCAAACCTCAAAAGAAAAGTTTCTGCTCAGGCGAGGAGGCTCACACCTGTAGTACCAGCACTTTGGGAGGCCGAGGCGGGTGGATTGCTTGAGATCAGGAGTTCAAGACTAGCCTGACCAACATGGCAAAACCTCGTCTCTACTAAAAATACAAAAATTAGCTGGACGTGGTGGCACGCACCTGTAATCCCAGCTACTTGGGAGGCTGAGGCAGGAGAATCACTTGAAGCCGGGAGGCGGAGGTTGCAGTGAGCCGAGACCACACCATTGCACTCCAGCCTGGGTGACAGAGTCTCAAAAAAATAAAAAATAAATAAATTAAATAAAATAATAAAAAAACAAAAGAAAAGTTTCTGAGTAAACTTATAAGATCATTCTCCCTGTCTCATGAGGAGTTCATCCTATATCATGCACAATTCTGATTCTTCATCTCATAAGGCCTCTGAGGGTTTCAACAAGTGCTTGAGTCTGTAACGGTCACACAAAGATCAGCACCCATTAATCTTGGTTCTACGCTCACGTAAAAAGCCGAGGATGTTATTCCTGAGAACTAACCAAGCACTTCAGGATCAGACATGAAAACTCTCTATTTATTTCTCACACCCCAGTTCTGCTTGGACTGGGTATGGAGATGCTTACTCTCAGAGGACAGTGGGCTGAGTATCAGTCAGGATAGGCTAAGTTCATCCAGTAACAAACAATCCCAAACTCTCAGTGGGCTCAGACAACAAGTTTTGTGTTTTGCTCCGACCACATCTCCATCTTAGGTAGGAATAGGGGCTGAAAGGGCTTTTCTTTCCTGATCCTTGTTTCTAGACCCAGGCTGATGGAGTCCCTGCTTTCTGGAAAATCATGTTTCTGAGTCAGAGGAAAGAGAATAGGAGGAGGTTTACTAATAAGCTTCTTCTAAAAGCAAACTCACATTTGATTGGTTGAACCCAGTCCCATGCTCACCACCCTACTTCAAAGGTAGGTGAGGAGAGAATTCTACAAAGAGCCAGTGAGGATCGTAATATGCAATAGTCATTACCATAACCACCACAGACTTCCGCTGAGCGCCAATCTCCGCTAAGTACTGACCCTGGACCCCCAGTTGCCTGGGTCCACCTGTCTAACCAAACACAAGCCTCTTTTAGGTCTCTTCCACTCATCTGAGCAGGACTTGGCTACCCAGAAAGGTCACCTAACACCTGCGGCTTCCCCCCATCATCTGTGACTACCTACTGTGTCCATGAGAATGTCCAGTCTATAGACTGCTGCTCACAGAAGGTAGGTTAGTACTAAGATCCCAGAACCTGGAAGGAGAGCCCCTGTTTGAATCCTACTTTACTATTTACCAGCTTGCAGACCTAACCTGCAGGTCTCAGCCTTCTCCACTAGGAAGTAGTGTTTGTAACATACCTACATGAGTGTGCTGCTATTGTACTGTTTTAAGGGATAAATAAATAAATAGGCCTACACTGAGACCAGCTGGGCTCATAGTAAGCACTATATTATTATTATATATAATATATAATATATTATTATCATTATTATTGTTAACAGGTTAGTCCACAATGTTGTTTATTGGCTTTTGTTGAATTAAGCCCCAGAAGCTTGTTCTTTATAACCCATACTTAAGCGGTGGACAGAAAGGTAATCACCTGCTGTCTGGTTCTCTTGAAAATTAGATACAAACCTAGGATAGAACACATTTTTTTTAGCATCTACTATGTACCAACCATATGGCTTCATTAGAAAGGTCTCTGGAGAAGCTTTATTCTATAGAAATGTGCATCTATGGCCGGGCGCAGTGGCTCATGCCTGTAATCCCAGCATACTGGGAGGCCGAGGTAGGCGGATCATGAGGTTGGGAGATTGAAACGTGGCAAAACCCCATCTCTACTAAAAACACAAAAAATTAGCTGGGCATGGTGGCAGGTGCCTGTAGTCCCAGCTACTCAGGAGGCTGAGGCAGGAGAATCGCTTGAGCCCAGGAGGTGGAGGTTGCAGTGAGCTGAGATCACACCACTGCACTCCAGCCTGGGTGAGCACAGTGAGACTCCGTCTTAAAAAAAAAAAAAAAAAAAAGTGCATCTATTTCCATGGTGCATTTAAAAGCTTCTAACCTTCAATAACATAAAGTAGGATAAATTCAGACAACGTAACAAAGTCCTATTCGACTCCATTCAAACCTAATGTATAGAGGCAGGTCCAAAGTACAAGGAGCAGAATTTCAGGATAAACTGAGAATTGCATAACAAAATATTCCTTCATTCTAAAGATTATGTAGGCCAACCAAATGTGTACTTTTGTGCAAGAATTTGTTTGGATTATGGCCAATATTTCTACAGTGATGAATCTAAATAAATGTAAGATACCAATCTCATCTCATATCTTGCTAATAATTACAAAGCCCATCAATATCTTCTACTCTGCAGAGCTTCACTCCAAACTCCAGCAGAAACATCAGTCGAAGATACTGGTATACCTGACCTTCTTAAAGGGGGAAGACAGTGCGAGAATGAGAGGTGTTTCTTCCTCAGAGTAAGAAGCCATCAGAAGTGATGGTTCCACACAGCAGGGCTGTTTAATCATCCATACTTGGAAAAGACACTGATACATAGGGTGGGCAGGATGGCCGCTGAAACCCCAGAGAGCAGGAATTGGGATCCACAGTCTGAGCTGAAGAAAGGGCTAGAAGGCCTGTCTTACTGTTGCTTGCACAATGATCTTCACCCAATATTGAGAAAGTGTCAATTGTTCATATTAAAAATGGGGAAGTGGGTAGAGACCGCACCTCCCACCCCAAGCACGCTCCATCTGCTGCTGGAGGGATGGGAGCTTCATAAAGCTCTAGAGGACCAGGCAGAGCCTGGGAAACAGACTGCCAGGCCCACCCCACTCAGCAACTTTGATCATGTTTCAAACTTAGAGAAAATTAGCAAAAATATAACTGTAATATTGCATTGTGTCCCATTCGCTTTATCAGTGTCTCTCTCTAGTTTTCCCACACCATTCACGACTAAGTTGGAGACTTCAAGACACTCTATCCCTGAAGATTTCCATATATTTTCTCAGAACAGGACACTGTCTTATATAACCATGGCACAACCATCAAAGTCAGGAAACTGTATATTAATATATAACTATGACAGGGATCCCCATAGGTTCCTGGTAGAGCTTGAGTCTGTTCAGGGACCGTGTCCTGTGTAAATGCATATCTGTCTTTGAGGCTGTGCTCCACACACCTAGACCACTGGGAACCAAAGGAGCACTCCAAGGTGGAATATAGATCAAAACCATGTCTCATTTTCCCTTATTCTTATTAATTTGACACAGAAATCCCATAGCCCACTATCCTTCCACCATTTTCTAAGGTGGCCAGATATTTCCACCATAGAAATTGAGGCTTTTTTTTAGGTTTAGTCTATAGATAACCCCTTGTGTGGACTCTCACATGGGGCTTTTTAGCCTCTTACATTTTCTAGACTATGGGACCTGTCCCTGCATCCTACATTCACGTGCACACCACACATGCACACTCACTCACTCACATGCCTTGTTTCCTTGTGTTCTTTTGTTGACAAGTTTTCTTCTCCCTCTCCTAAAACAAATCCCAAATTTCAGGCAGGGACATGTCTCCTGATGGTCCCACTTCAGGAGCCCAGCATCCCAGCAAACTGATACCAGCTGATGGAGGAGGAAAAAACCGAGGAGCCAGTTCAGAAAGGCCTGACATCTTCTCCCTCCTGCAGGAGCCACAGACACTCAGCACTAGGTTCCCCCTCCCTTCTCAGGGACCCTGCACTTAGGTGCTCACTGAATCCCATTCTCCTCAAGGCCCTGAAGAAGACTGCCCAGCAACTCTCCCGTCCCCTCTTGACATAATTTCACTCTCCCAGATTATCCCCATTGGTCTATAATAGTGTTGGGGTTTTCTCCTGTCTTGGAAAGTAGACAAAACAAAACTCATAACCTTTATCCCCTCCAGCTACAACCTCCTCTCTTTTTCCTTCACAATAAAACTCCTGACAAAGAATCATCTGCTCCCTCTGTTTTAAATCTTTCCTGGTCATTCTTAAACCCCTTTCCATCAGCATTTCTCTCCCACCACCTCCCTGAGTCTCTCACCATGGTGCTCAATGTCCCATCGCTGCCTAAACTCAGCAGTGTCTTGTCAGTTTTCTCTTATGTGGCCCCCTCAGTAGCTTGGATGCAGCTGTTCCTCCTTGAAACATCTCTCCTTCTTTCCTCAGCTTAAGGACACGACCCTGCCCTGCTTCTCCTCCAGAGAGCCACCTCCATGTCCAAGCTGGCTTCTCCTCACCACCCCAACCTTTTTTTTTTTTTTGCTAGCTTGCTTTCCGACACAGACCACTGCCTCTGCCCTGTTCTCTCTAGACCCCATCCCTTCTCACTGATGATTCCCGATGTCTCCCCTGAGCTCACACCTGGCTGTTCTTGTTGTTGTTGTTGTTTTGAGATAGAATCTCACTCCGTCGCCCAGGCTGGAGTTCAGTGACACAGTCTCAGCTCACCACAACCTCCATCTCCTGGGCTCAAGTGATTCTCCTGCCTCAGCCTGTGGAGTAGCTGAGATTACAGGCATCTGCCACCACACCTGGCTAACTTTTGTATTTTTAGTAGAGATGGGGTTTTACCATGTTGTCCAGGGTGGCCTCGAACTCCTGACTTCAGGTGATCTGCCCACCTCAGCCTCTCAAAAGTGCTGGAATTGCAGGCATAAGCCACCATGCCCAGCTGAACTCACACCCCTTCATCCAACCAACTGCATGGCCTCTCTTGTGGGATATCTGACTGGCATCTCAGACTTAACTGCCCAAAGCTGAAATGGTATTCCTTTATTGTCCCTGGCAAGCATGCTTCTCTCATAGTCTTTCCTATGCTGTTAATGACAATTCCATTCACTAGAATTGCTCAAACAAAAACAAACAAAATAAAATCCAGATGCATCTTCAACTTTCTTCATTCTCTCCCACCCACTGCCCGTCATTAGGAAATCCTGTTGGCTCTAGCCTCAAAGCATCTCCAGAATCTCAGACCACCCCCATCACCATTCCCCATCACCATCCCCTTGCACCACCACATACACAGACACCTGCACCAGCCCCGCCCTGCTCTGCCTGGGCCCTGACACTCTGACCCTGGCTCAGTAGACACCATGATGGCGTCCAAATGTCAGCTTGTCACTCCTCTGCTCAGAATCCTCCCAGGACTTCCACTCTCACCCAGAATTAAAGCCAAAACCCAATCAAAACCCTACCAGGTCCTTCCTAATCTGCAGCCACAACCTGACCTCCTCCTGGCCTGTCTCATCTCCTCTCCATCAGGCTGGCGCCGGGAGGGGGGAAGGCTCTCCCCAGCCCCCGTGCTCCCATTCTGTGCTCCCTGTGCAGTGTGACCCCACCTGGCTCCCCTCAGACTAAGAGCACTGTGACAAGTCACCACCACTTGTCACTCAAAGCAAAGTGAAGGATATGACTGCAGGGGCTGGGCTTGCGTATGAGTGTGTATTAACTGAAACTTCCTCCTCAATATCTTTCTCACTTTTCTTCTGCCTCGTAATCTTCCAGAAAATAAAAATTAACTATAGGGAATGTGAATATATTAACCCCTTTTGTTGGTCAAGTCCAGAAAACCTGTCACAGAAAACGTAAGAAAGATAATTAAACACAATTGCATATTCAAAGTTTTATGAGTTAAAATGAATCAGAGGTCAGGTGCAGTGTCTCATGTCTGTAATCCCAGCACTTTGAGAGGCCAAGGCGGGAGGATCACTTGAGCCTAGGAGTTGGATATCAGCCTGAACAACATGATGAAACTTCATCTCTACAAAAAAAAATACAAAAAAATAGCTAGGCATGATGGCATGCGTCTGTAGTCCCAGTTACTCAGGAGGCTGAGGCAGGAGGATTGCTTGAGTCCTGGAGATGGAGGCTGCAGCGACTGTGATCATGCCACTGTACTCTAGCTTGAGTGACAGAGTGAGGCCCTGTCTCAAAAACTACAAATAAAAATAAAATGAGTCAGAGAGAACATAAGGCTGGGAAAGGAATATTTCTTGATTTCGTTATGGAGATAGCCTTCCCCGTGTCTCAGGACTCCTCTTTCAGGACACTAACACACTTGGCTACTGTCACATTTATTTGATTGCCTTCTAAAGGGCTAACATGTATTATTACCAGGATGTAGGGCCATCCTCACTAATAATATGTTCCCAGTCAAAATAATTCGCACACACTGCCAGCACCAGCAAAATTAAGTAGAATCCACCCCATTGGGAGAGATGTGATCACACTTGGGTTGGCTTCAGAGAGCTGTCTCTAACGTTACATTAGTTAAATGTATGTTTATGAATAAGTCATGAACTTGACTTGGGAATCCAGAAGCATCCTCACAACCCCTGCGAACAAAGGGAAATCAAATTGTTTGTCCTCCTGTCCGTGGCAGCTTCACAGATACAGCCTGAGCTTTTAATCTTCAGTGGACTCCCTTGACCCCAATTTCCCCTACCAATTATAAAATCACACCATGCATCTCCTTGAAAAGGATACCCCCTTTCGAAGAGGCCAATCTGTGCCAGGAGGGGAAGTTGACCAGAGACTGGGAGAGGGTCATAATTACCTCTTGCAAAACGCTGCAGGAATCCTCTCATCCTGCCTGAAGAGGGAAGGTGTAGTGACTGCTCAAAGCCCACACACCTGTGAGCATCAACCATCAGTTAGCAAGGCCTTCTCATATGATTTGAAAATGAGCATTGCTGTAGGAGCGCTAAATATGATTAGTTTATTGTGTTTCCTATGATTAAAAGACACTGAGGTAAAAGTATTAATCACTCAAGAACATATGCAGTCAAATAGGGGTAAAGGCCGGGCGCGGTGGCTCACGCCTGTAATCCCAGCACTTTGGGAGGCCAAGGCTGGCAGATCACTTGAGGTCAGGAGTTTGAGACTAGCCTGGCCAACATGGTGAAACCCTGTATCTACTAAAAATATAAAAATCAGCTGGTGATAAAAAACAGCTGGTGCACACTAATAATCCCAGCTACTCGGGCAACTGAGGCAGGAGAATCGCTTGAACCCAGGAGGCAAAGGTTGCAGTGAGCCAAGATCATGCCACCACACTCCAACCTGGGTGACAGAGTGAGACCTTGTCTTGGGGAAAAAAAAAAAACCACCAACAAATAGGGGATAAAGCCAAATAGAAAGTGCTGGGAAGGAAATAAGCTTTGTTCAGTCCCTGATGCTGAGGCACTTAATTAATTGCATTCTTTAAAGAAATAAGAAAATAATAAAAATGAGAAAGATGCCAGGAAATCCTCAAAGTGATTCTTGTAGCATTCGGTGCGATATATTAAAATGGTCCTTTTCTTACCTGTTACTCTGTCGGTGAAAGATGTCTGTGATTGGGCAATCAATTGACTCAATATCACAGCATGCTTCTTATACCTGGGGGAGGGATACTTGATCAATCACTCTTAATATATTCCATGTTGATTTTGGGAAAAACCAAAAAAAAAAAATCATTGATATGATTTACTCCACAAGTAGACACTGCTGTTCCTCATATATGAACCCTATAAAAGTTGTAACTGTCTTTCAAAAATATATATAAAACCCATATTGATTATTATAACTGCAGCAGGAGTCAAAATCCCCGGAGTATGTAAAGGTCAGGAAGTTGAAGCAATTGTAAGAATCAGGCTGAGTGAAAGCAAAGGAATTTGCAGTGACAATGGCAGACAGAAGAGGGCATTCCTCATCTAAAGGAATTCAAATACAAATTTTTTTTAAAAAACAGAAAAAAACTACTGTATATGAAAGACGATTATATCTCTATGGATGAATTCAGCCTACCAGCAAACAAATTGTAACTTCTCAGCCAGACTCACTTAAAAGGTAAATTTTTACCCAAAAAGCATAGTTTTTGTGGGTGAACAAATATTTCAGCATATGTGGAAAGATAATATTTCCCACTTCTGGATGATGAATAATATGGTAATTGTAAGCATATGTAATATAACATTTATTGCTTAGTTAAAAAAAAGTTCTGCACATGTATCCCAGAACTTAAAGTAAAATTTAAAAAAAAGCTTAATATTAGTATTTTAAAAAACAGGAAAAAAATCTTTACTAATAAAATTTTACACAATGTCTGAATTATGTGTCTACTACCATTTTATTTGCAAAAGGAAGCTGTTAAGGGTTTTTTTTTTATTTTTAATCCAAAACAGTGGAATTACTAAGAAAACATAATATTAATAGAAACAAACTATTAGAAAAATCTTATTCAAATGAAATAACTTGGCATGTTGAGTGAGCAGAATCCATGATATTAAAAAGCACTATTTTATTCTTGACTCCCACTATCTCGTTGATCTTTATTCACATGCGGTAATTTTGCCCCTGTCCTGATGAAAACTCCTGCAAGTCCAGTAGCTTTTCTGCTCAGTCAGTCTAGGTCACTGGAGAGGTCCTTGCTCATGTTGAGTCTAAATGCAGCTCATTCATTAGAATGAACTCATTCCTAAATTCATTCTCATTCCTTAGAATGTTGGGTCCAAGATTTTAATGTTACCTCAAGGGAAAGGGGCCCTAATCTTCCTTCTCATCCTCTCTCTGTCCATTCCACCCGCTGGCCAACAGCACTGCTCCCATCAGGGCTGAAGTTGGGGAGGAGGGAGAGCATCTAACTGAAGGTTTCACATCCTCTGTGCCTGGGGATAGCAGAGCTCATATCCTGGGTGAGTCTGGAAGATTATAGCTGCCTGTACTGGTCCATTTTCACACTGTTATAAAGAACTGCCTGAGACCGGGTAATTAATAAAGGAAAGAGGTTTAATTGACTCACAGTTCCCCATGGCTGGGGAGCCTCAAGAAACTCACAATCATGGTGGAAGGTGAAGGGGAGGCAAGACACCTTCACAAGGCGGCAGGAAGGAGAACGAACGCAGGCAGAACGACCACTTATAAAACCATCAGATCTCATGAGAATTCACTCACTATCCTGAGAACAGCATGGGGGAACCACCCCCATGATTCAATTGCCTCCACCTGGTCTTTCCCTTAGCATGTGGGGATTATGGGGATTACAATTCAAGATGAGATCTTCGGTGGCGACACAGCCAAAAATATCACTGCCTCTTTCTCATGGTGGTTTTCATAAGCTCTTTGGAGCCTCAGATCATCACTCGACTGGGCACCAAGGGCACCCCATGGTCACCTTTGCCCCCTTCCAAATGAGAGCTCTGTCCCCTCAGGTGGTCCTGAAAAGAGCACTCAGGATAACCCAGTGTAGCCCACATTTGGGCTACAGCAAACACTCATATGCTAGGGCATTGAGAGCTGATCCCCACGCAACAGGAGGGACCTCATCTCTGCTTTGCCCAGAGCTGAGAAGGGCATCAGCCAGTCTCTTCCACCAGAGTCCGTCTAGAAAAGAGTACATTTCAGACCTCTCCAAGGGGCCTCTGGAAGCCCTCACACCACGCTCAGGAGGGAGAACAGCTCACCCAACCCTTCCCCAAGAAAAAAACCTGGTCTCGTGGCTCAGTACATCCCTTCCAAATAAGCCCCACCCTAGATTCCTCTCCCCAAAATCTCTTGACAGGCAGACCCATGTATGTCTGACAACCTGGAAGTTACCATCCTCACCCTAAAATTTTCTGCACAAACCGCCCTTTAATGTGCATGTAATTAAAAGTGAGTATAGATATGGCTGCAGAGCTCCTCTGAGCTGCTACTCTGGGCACACTGCCTGTGGGGTAGCCCTGCTCTGCAAAGAGCAGGCCCTCTGCTGTGCACGGCCACTTCAACACAAGTTACTAACACCACTGGCTTGCCCTTGAATTCTTTCCTGGGTGAAGCCAAGAACCCTCCTGGGCTAATCCCCAGTTTTGGACACTGGAGACACAGAAGGGGGAAGGGTAAGAAGAGGGTAAAGGATGAAAAACTACGTATTAGGTGCACTGTACGCTACTCAGGTGATAGGTGCATTTAAATCATAGACTTCGCCACTGTACAGTTCATCTATGTAACCAAAACCACTTGTACTCCTAAGGCCATTGAAATAAAAGACAATTTTAAAACTGTAAAATTAAAAATTGAAAACATTGTCCCACTGTGACAGGCACTGTGACATGGAGACACAAATAGCATTTTGTGTCTCCCTAAGCCAAGTACAACTTTGTTTTCACAAAGTGAAGCCTTTCTCAAAATTAAAGGTTATAGAAGGTCTTAGGTTTAAGGCACTTCTCATATTTCACATGGAATAATAATAAGATAATCACTTATTGATCTTCATTTTTCTTTAAGCAATGGAGGTCTTGCTCTGTTGCCCAGGTTGGACTCAAATTCCTGGGCTCAAGTGATCCTTCCAATTCAGCCTTCTGAATTGCTGGAACTACAGGCAGTGCCACCACGCCTGGCTTAATCATCACTTATTGAACATCTACAACAATCCTCATGACAATGATACAAGGCATTTATGGTGTCCATTTGTATAAGACAGTCTGAGGTTGGCCAAGTTAAGAGAAAGTCATATGACCAATATTTGAATGCAAGTTCCTGATCTTCTACAATGTCTCAATGTCTCTTGACCTCAAATAAAAAATTAGAGAAGTTTAAAAAAACAAAATGTAGACAAAATTACCAAATTACACACTTTTCTGTTAAAAAAAAAAAGGAAAATATATACTATGAGAATGTTAGGTTAATTTTAGTTGCACTTTCTAGCATAGCACCACTGATACGTGTTTCCCGTGATACTGCCGTGTTCTGTTTATTTTTATTTTAATGTCTCTCATTTTGGCTTGCAGTCAAAATCACTTTCCTTAGCCAACGATTAGTTCATCTTTGCATTTTGGGCCAGTGCTAATGATAAATCCACATAAATCTTGCAAGAAATTGCATATTTCTATATATCAGATTTTCATATGAATTGTTAAGCTTGACCAAGGTCAATGCACCCCTCTGCAGGACTAAACTTTTGACAGGCTTCTTCCCAATTCCAGACCCCTGACTTCCCTTTCCTTAGAATGTTTACTTTAGAAAACTCATCATCATAAGTTCTTTCTCTGCTCTTCTGAGACATAAATCATCTCCCAGCCTCTTGTCAGTTGTGCAACCCAAGACTGTCTTTCTCAAGGATCTGGGAGCCATCTCTTTGAAATTTAGTCATTCCAAAGGACAGCTTCCCTGTTTCCCCATCTATGTATGTATACATCCCTTTTTATATCTGCTTGTGCACATATCTATGTGTGTACATGTGTCTGTGTGTGTATGTGTATCTGTGTGTGTCTGTACATATATGTCAGTGTGTTCATGTATGTATCTGTATGAGTGTCTGTATCTATCTGTGTGTGCACAAATGCATGTGTACATATCTCTGTGTATGTATCTCTGAGTGCCTACGTGGCAGGGTAGGAGCCTAACTTTAATAAATGCCAATTAACAAACACAGACAATTAAGCACATTGGCTACCCTCCCCTCCAAAGTCCTGCAGTGCTTCCTGCTAGCTCACCCCAGTGCTGACAAACTCTCCCCCTTGTTTTAAGAGTTTATTTCTATGTCTCTCCCCTATTTTAATAATCTCTTTCCCCAATTGCAATAACCTTGAATATAGTCTTCTTTGCTGTTCAGTGCAATTTTTTTTGACAAGCTGAGGGAATCAAGATGCCATGAGATTCCTGTAAATAATTGAAGATGGATGTGCCATACTACTGGAGAAACAATAAAAAAAAACCACTGCTCACTGGCTTTGCACACATGTAACATGCCAGTAGTTAAGCTCATCCAGTCAAATATGTTGTCCTTCATTAAGTCATTTTTTATAACAACCAACTTCTAAAGCCATCATTATAACCATCAATGCAATTGGGGAACAGACAAGTTCATTTTAAATCTCCATCTAGTTTATCTTCAAGCCATAATGTATGCCAAATAACTTAAGTCATTTTGTTCATAAATCTACACATCACCAGAGGGGAAAACAACTGGCACAGACACATCAGTAGCAGAGACGAAGAAAGAAAAAGGAAGCACACGAAGTGTAACTAGAGAATAGTATCATTAGAAGATGACAACATGATATCAGAAATCCAGCGGGAAATAATCAAATGAAGGGAAGAGGTAAAGATAAGGGGATATGGTAAAGCATCAAAAAAAAAAAATAGATCTCCCTTCCCACCCCATCCCCCCAAAAAAATTATTATTTTACAGACAAAAAAGAAAATCCCAGAGAAAGAATGGGTTGCTTGGTCTTTTATGGAGATAAATAAGAGAATTCCTTCCCTCCAGGATCTTGCAGTTCCAGAATACATTGCTCTATTACATACAGCAAAACAGTAAAAAGAAAAATAAGGGAGAGAGGAGAAATGACAGCCATTCCTCCGAGATGACCAGGGAATTAGGGATGGGACCAGAACTCCCAGGAATCAGGGATCCTGATTCACTCTTCAGCATTTCACTCCGATCCCTGCCGCTTCATGCCAACAGAGCTAATTACCGAGCATCGTAATTATATTCTTCCTAAGTTTCCCCAGCAATTTCAATAAGGTGTCGTTCCTCTAAATCAAGTTCTTGCTGATCATAAATAAAGCTCTTGCTGATGATAAATAAAACTCTTAATAATCTAGACTCAAAGCGAGGTGCAGTCTCATCCCCCCTGTGAATTCACGAGCCCTGGAGGGTCCCTGTGAGTCTCGTTGCTCTCCTTCAAGAGCTTGCTTCTGTGCAGTTGGGTACTGTGGCTTTCCCACTGCTGAACGCATCCCTGGTGCCTTCTGAATGAGTCTACAACTCTTCGGGTTTAGGTTCCATTGTCGTCATTTTTAAATGCATCCATTACTTGCAGATCGCTGAGTCAATGTATAATGGAAAACTCAATTCTATTTAAGGGCTAAACGATAAAATTCCCCAAAAATATGGGTGGAATGATAAGCAGTACAGAAATGAAGAGAGATTGAAAAGAGTCCTAAGAGGTAAAGAAGATTAAAAGCAGGGAAGTTTAGCTTAAAGAGATCTACATAACCCAGGCACTGCCTTGGGAGAGAATTGCCATAGAATACCTGATTTCTTCCATTTCAGTGGTATCAACTGGGACCCAAGGCCCATTCTGACCTTCACTGTCATTATGGGGAAAAGGTGAGTTCTGTCGTTGCTATAGCAACCTTCCTTTTCAGCCTTTCCTCTCATTTTCCTCAATTCATCTTCTGTGAGTTGCTTATCTCCCCTCATTATCAAGTGACTAGCACCTCTTCAATTATTTTTTAAACCTGAGTTAAAGTCCCAGCTATATCATGGAGGGTTCTGTCCACATTAGTAAAATAAAATCACTTCCTGTCATAAACCGCTGGCTCATGGAGATGGGATTTATTAAATAGCTCATGTTCATTGTGAGTTGACATCCCCTATTGGGTAATGCATGTGTGACCATGTTGGAAGAGAAGAATTTCAGGTGAAAGGCCCATTTATTTAAACAGATCTGTCCTCCACAGTTCTACTAAATAAGCCCCAATTGTGGAGTTTCTACAGATCCTTCCATTTTGTATCTATCTTCTCATGGATTTCAAGGGAAAGAAAATGAGAGGAAAGAGGTGTCCCACTGAGGAGTGGTGGTTCCATTCTCCCACTGATCAGTTATGTGATGTTTGGAGAATCAGTTCATGTGGCTGCACCTCAGTTTCCCCTTCCATTCAGTGGGCAGAGTAACGGCTCCCCTACCTGTGTCTCAGGGATGCTGTGACTGTTTGAAGACATACCGCGTACCAAAATGGTATACGGATGTAAGCTATTATTACATAATTCAGACGTTTTCTACACCCATCAAGATTCATTTCAGAGCACTGTTGGCTGTTCTTCAGTGACAGCCATGTGTTGCTTTCGTGAGTATAATTGGGCGGCGAGCCATGCAGCTTCCTGGATTAGTGAGTTTTTGTTTATGAAGTTTCCGATGTTTAGAATTTTTTCTCCATCTTTGCTAATTGGCTTTAAATGCTAGTAAGGAAGAAGCTGCTACTGACAGTAAATTAAAATTGCCTGCATTTCATTCCTTTCCAAGCCTTGTTTACCCAAGCCAGAATTTATTTTTTGTTCAACATTTTAAAAACCTTTATTATGTTAGGTGGTAAAGCACAGAGAGAGGCATGCTCAGTGCTTGAGCTTTGGTTTTTTTGCATTCCATGATGTTGTGTGTGTGTGTGTGTGTGTGTGTGTGTACACGTGTGGGAGGACTGGGTACCATTTCGGATGGCTTTCGGGCCTCTTGACACAACCATAAAGGGAAAGCTTGGGGCTTGTAAAGAACTTTACCTACATCTTCTTAAATTAAACCAACCATTCTGTTGGTTTTTCTGTTTCTATTGATCAGTTTTCTTCTATTGTTATTGCATTTGTTTACTTGGGCTGCCATAAAACAAAATACCATAGACTGGGTGGCTTAAACAACAGGAATTTATCCTATCTCAGCTTTTATATGTATAGTATATTTTCTCCAAGGTTTTATACCAATTTTAGGCATAACTGGCCTTTGCCATTTATGAGTTTGGGGTTCTGAAAAAAGTTACAACCTCTCTAAGCCTTCATTTCCACCTCTCTACAAATGGAGAAAATATTGCTTCTGTGCAGATTTTATTGTGAGATCAAGGACATAATGTACAAAGCCTGGCACCAGGTAAGTTCTCAGCAAACATCTCTGTGTGGGTAGATCCAATGTCCTGGGCCAATGCTGGACAGGCCCCTTCCCTACATAGCCCTCCAGAGAGAAACAGAACCTGGGACTCAGAGCCTAGGATTTGCCTCATCCCCCCAAGAGTCACTGACTCACAGTAGGGAGGAGTGAATTTATGCTTTCCAGCCTGGGTCTCAGAAACCATCCTAGAATCTTAATCCTAGCACCCCTCTTACTCTTTCAGTCAGATAACCCATCTCAATTTAAAGATCTCTACAGGAAAAGAAAATGACAATTCCCTCTCCTCTCTTTCTCACACCCCACCCGATGCTACACCAGAGCTTTCCAAACTCAAATCTGTGGGTACGAAAACCCTCCTGTTTATTTTTACTAAAAACAAGAGAAACACACGCACACATGCACACACACACACACACACACACACAAAACATCATGGAATGCAAAAAAGGTTTGATATCATGAGAACATTAACTGAAAAGCAATTATTCAAATCACCGGCTATGGAAAAAGGCATAAAGAATTAATTAGCAGCTACATTTCAAGCTAGAGAGTGAACTGCGGTAGAGCTGTTGGGATAACGTGCTCTGAAGTCAAGGTCCCTGGTCTCAAATTCCAGGCCCACCATTTACCAGTGGCAAGGCATGGGTCCAGCTGCTTAACCCCTCTTCCCCAGTTTCCTCAAAATGTGCTAGAAATAAAATAATATATATAATGCACTTAGAACATCACCTGGTGAGTGGCAAACACTCAATGAACATTAGCTGCTGCACTTACCATTATGATCACTATCACACAAACGCCACAAGATGCAGGGGCAGTGATGACTCATGGTGGACACAGACAGGTGCGAGCACCACACTGTGCTGCGGGACACCCTGAAGGCGAGGAACAGAATGACATGGCTCCATCTCCACAGGACCTACCAATTTTTAAGCAACCACTGCACATAATCTGAGCTCACATCATAGCCATCCTAAAAGGCGGATAGTTTCATCCTATTTTTGCTCATTAAATGAGTTATTAGCCCAAGACTACAAAGCTAGTAAATGATGATGCAGGGATTCAAACTCAAGCCTTTCACTAGAGCTTAGTGAAAAGGGTGAATGACTAAACCACGGTGAAGAGCTAAAGGGAGCTTGGACCTTTGCCTCTTACCCACCCTACATGGCATCCTCTTGTCTGAGCCTCTTCAGAAGAGACTATGGTAGACGACGTGGCTCCATTTCAGAAGAGTCCATTATGACTTTATGGTTTCCAACACAAAGCACATGCAGTTCAATGTAACCACACTCATATGAAAGGTACATTCCTTCATGCCTGGACCTCCACACCTGCCTTTGTGCCTTACTCCCTCCCTTCCTCTATCCTTTCCTTCCTTCCTTCCCTCCTTCATTCCCTCTGTCATTTATCCCTTCCTCTCTTCCTTCTTTCCTTCCCTTTCTTCCATTCTCCTTTCTTTTCCTCCCTCCCATCCTTCTTTCTTCCTCCCTTCTTTCCCATCCTCCTTCCTGCTTTCCTTCCTTCTTTCTCCTCTTCATTCCTTCTTTTTAATCACTCCTTGTTTCTCCTTCTGTGAAATGGGTATAATGATATTTTCCTGCCTCTGTATACCAAGGTTTTTATGTGAATTGAACCAATTCCTTCATAAGATATCTTTGCTTACATGATGAAGGTGGTGAGCTTGTTTGTTTTCTCTGTTTTGCTTTGTTTTTCTTCTTAAACTTCTTAACAGCCCCAGACTCCAACTCTGCAAGATGGTGGGAAAGCCTTCAACAGGAATTACTCTGGAAAAGCTAGGAACCTTAGCAAGTACACATCGTTCAAGATCAGCTGACCAGAAGGCTCTCTGCAGAACAGAAGAGCTAAGTACATCCCCTGGCCTGCAGCTGTACCTCATAAAAAAAGATGAAAGGCACAATCATTGCTGCTTTTGCCACCTAATAGAGAAAACTAGCATTGTATCCGGATTAGAGAGAGAAAGAAAGCATCTCCTGGGCAGGTGCCATCCACACTCCTTATTCCTCCCCAGGCTATTCCATTCCAAAGGAGAAAACCAAACATTTCAAAAACCAAATATGGTCTCTTGAGCACAGAGGCCTCAAACAATGTTCTCAGTGAAGATGTGACACCCTAGAAAAGTTTATTTCCAGGGTTGTGCCAATCCCTACTAATAAGGAGCTTTGCAGGCAAGAACACAGTGCTCGTCAGAAAGTCCACCTTGCCTGATGCTTGGCGCCTTCACTTGAGTTAACAACACTTCAGATCATCTGCTTGGCTTTTCACGTTTGAATTTCCCCCTAGAAACTGCTTCAGGCACAGAGGGAGAGCTGTGATCATTTTTATTTTGTTTCATGTCCAACTGTTCCGTAATCCAGCTATGAAAGAATTATCAGCTTTAGTGGAATCCTTTTCCAAGCTTTTCATAGTCATTGTGAAAGACATCCATTCTGTCGTTTTTTCTGTTTCCACTGATCAGTTTTCTTCTATTGTTATTGCATTTGTTTACGTGGGCTGCCATAAAACAAAATACCAGAGACTGGGTGACCTAAACAGCAGGAACTTATTATCTTACAGTCCTGGAGGCTGGAAGTCCAAGAACAATGCGTGGGCAGGGTTGGTTTCTCCTAAAGTCTCTCTCCTTGGGTTGCAGATGACCGTCTCCCAGACGTGTCCTCATATGGCCTTTTCTCTGTGTACCTGCATCCCCAGTGTCTCTTCCTGTTCTTATAAGGCCACAGTCATATGAGGTAGGGCCCCTTCCTTTTGACTTCATTTCACCTTAATGATATGGCTTGGCTGTGTCCCCACCCCAATCTCATCTTGAATTGTAGTTCCCATAATTCCCACATGTCATGGGAGGGAGCCAGAGGGAGATCATTGAATCCTAGGGGCGGTTGCCCCCACACCGTTCTTGTGGTAGTGAATAAGTCTCATGAGATCTGATGGTTTTATAAATGGGAGCACCTCTGCACAAGTTATCTTTGCCGGCTGCCATGTAAGGCATCCCTTTGCTTTTCCTTCATCTTCTGCAGTGATAGTGAGGCCTCCCCAGCCATGTGGAACTGTCAGCCAATTAAATCTCTTTCCTTTATAAATTACCCAGGCTCGAGTATGTCTTTATTAGCAGGGTGAGAATGGACTGATACACTTAATGATTTATTTAAAGCCCCTGTCTCCAAACACAGTCATATTAGGCATGAAGGCTCCACATATGAATTTCAGGAGGACACAATTCGGTCCTTAACAGTTATGCAGCGTATTTCATTTCCATATCCCCGAGATGAAACTTTGTGGCTTCTTTGTTCCTCTGCTCTTATTTCCTGGGAAGGGGGCTTACAGGTGAGGTGAGGGCTGATGGGGTATCTTTAGGTGTGCAGGCGTCGTTTCTGGGCTGGGAAACATGGTCCTGGATATGCAGGCGTTGGTCCTGGGAATGCAGGAATTCTGTTGATTGGAGCAGATCCATTTTAGAGCCATTGCTCTGACTTTGAGGAGTCCTCTTGCTTCCATGAAAACCACATAAAGATGAGAGAACATTATCAATTTGGACGTTTCAAATGACCAACCTAAATGCTTAATGAGGTAAATGAAATGATCATTAAAAATATAGACAGACTCAGGAGCACATTAATTCAGTTCTTGTAACTAGGGACAGAGAGCCTTGGATAATTACTGTATGAACTTGGATGAATGGCTGTATGCCTTTAGAAGAGAGTAATATCTACATGCAAGTGAATGTGATGAATATATTACCTACCACAAGCAGGTTAATAAGTGGAAGTGGTACCCCTCGATCCACACGTTTTTAGAATCCCTCTGTAATTGGAGAAACACTGAGGCTTTTCGTGAAGATTCTGAAATCGTATGCTGAAAACATTTTCAGGGTATTCTGAAGAACAGAGAGGGAGAGAGAAAAATGAGACAAGCTCTCCGTTACAAGGACAAAGATCTTCTCCATCCTAGTGAAGGGCCACCAGCTCACGCGGGGCCGGTGCTCCTGCTGTCCTCTCCATCTAACCTCTAGAATCTTCCTCTCCAAGAACTCAGTTCTGGGTTCGAGTCCAGCTGAGGCCAAAACTCCCCCATGGAGTATCTAGTCCACAATGACCACCTTGTCCTCTGAACGCCTATCTGCCATCCGGACTTGTGATTTTGGTTTTCAAGCTTACTGTTTTGTCTTTCTGTTTAACTACTACATTTGTCACTGGAAAGGGGCAAAAGCATAGGATTTCAGAGTGGGAAGGGCACAAGGAGACTTTATAATTGATTTTACACAGAGAAAAATGAGATCATGGCCAGTTGAAGATATTCAGCCAGTTGAAGATATTACAGCAGGCCAAACAAAGACTAGCCTATGGAAACCTAGGTCAGACAGCTTCACTGGTAAAGAAGGCAGGCGTGGTGGTTCACATCTGCAATACCAACACTTTGGGAGGCTGAGGCGGGAGGATGGCTTGAGCCCAAGAGTTTGTAGACCAGCCTGGGCAATATAGGGAAAATCTGTCTCTACAAAAAACAACTTGAAAATGAGCCAGGTGTGGTGGCATGCACCTATAGTCCCACCTACTTGGGAGGCCAAGGCAGGAGGATCACTTGAGCCTGGGAGGCAGAGATTGTAGGAAACACAGGTCACACTGCTGTACTCTAGCCTGGGCAACAGAGAGAGACCCTGTTTCAAAAAGACAACAACAAAAAATTGAGATCCTGAGAAGCTAGAGGACCTGCTTGAGGACAGCCTACTAAGTGGAAATATAGCCCAGAGAAGTATCCTGTTCTCTTCAGTGGAAGGCCAAAATTCTCCCCCTCCCACAAGCCTATAAAAGCCAAGCAGCTCCTGCATCCTGCCATATCCCTTATGACCTAACACGTGGCACCCGCACATGGCCAGTCCGGGTGAATGCCTGCCTTCCAAGCATCAAGACAGGTCAATCAGCAACAAGGACAGGAAGATGAGGCATTCTCTAACTCTCCTAGGAACAGGAACTCTGGGCCTCCCTGTTCTGACCTTAAGTCATATTTTCATGTACTTTCTAGCTCACCTCTTCATTTGGTCAGAGGTAGCATTTTGCCCTGTATCATCTATATCTTGCTTTGGTAAAATTGCTTCACATCTAATGGAAATATCATCAGCCAGCTTACAACATTTTATTGCATTTGAGATATCGATGGCCAGAGGGAAGTTATTAAGAAGTGAGAGTTATTATCTGGACATGAGCACAAGAATGAGTCATTATCCACTGTGTTTCTTCCAGCAGTTTCATGAGAGATGAGACAAGCTGGTGGCAAGTTTCAGTTAGTCCACATCACACACCTTCTGCTCTGGAAATGTGAGGGTCGAGCGAGCTGGAAAATGTGTTTGTTTCCAGACAACTTCCCACCAGCTGCCTGGAGACGCAGCTTCTCAGAGGTCTGGTCATGAATCCAATTTGTCCTCTCCACAGGGCGAGTCTGTTGATAAAGGTGACAATGAAAGTTACAAGCACGTCAGTGAGAGAGTGCCTGTCCAAACCTCCTACAGAGGGAACAAGGAATAACAACAAACAACAGGCAGCTTCTTAAAGATCTCTCACCTGCACCTAAGCAACATTCTCTGCCAATCAGGGGCTGTGTTTTTGCAAGTTCTTCTGCTAGGATTCACCCCAGTCCTGCCCATCCGCCCACCCCTTTATTCTCACTCAGTCCACCCGTGACCTTTCCTTGTTGGTTTTGATGCTACAGTAATGTCTTCAACACCATGTTAGAACTTCCTTTCCCTCTGACTTCCACTCGGAGTAACTGATTTCAAATCACACATACACACACATGCACACATGTACACACACATGCACACACACAAACCCACACATACACAAACACATGCGCACACACACATGAACACATGCACAAACACACATAAACACACGCACACACAGAAGCACACACAAATACACAAACCCACAATGCACACACAAACACACGCACACACAGAGAAACACACATGCAAACATACGCACACACAAACATATGCAAACACACACAAACATGCACACAAACACAGGCAACATGAAAAAGCAGCATGACTTGGAGATGAAGCTCAGCTCTGCTACTCAGTGTGGAATTGTGATTACCCATCATTGCTGTGCCTTTTATCTTCGTCTATAACATGGGACTGGTGACACCAAACTCCTGGGGTTGCCGTGAGAATGACATGGATAATGCACATAAATACTCAGCACCATGGCAGGCACATGAAAGGACTCATAAAACTGTAGCTATGGTTTTTTTATAGATAGCAAGAAAATACTCCTAACTTCCCTCCCTTTACTGGGCTGTATCATCTCCTATTTGTCAGCACCTGTGCTATTACTAAGAATCATAAAAGTTATGTACAGTGTCATGCTCCTGTAAGCACTGAATGAAAAGTATTCTATTAGGGAGAAGTCCCCCATTGTAAGGCAGACCATAGCCATAAATGGTTTAAAAAATTCACTCAGTGCATTGCTGTAAGCAAGAGGGGTAACTATGTATTACGCACTGAGAAGTTCACATCAAGGTATCCACCACAATCTCAGACATCAAAACTCCTACAGTCCAAGTGCTAAGACATGAATTAATACAGGAGATTAATACAGAAGATAATATTAACACACACTTCTGAAAGGCAGGGCTATGCTGTGCATCTCTAGACACAGACATACACGTTTAACCAAACCCAACATACGCAGAGTGGAGGGTGAATCCGTGGATATAAGTGAAGGGGCAAGAGTAAGCAGTAAAATGAAGGTAAGTCTGACAACAGTTCCAAGAAGGGGCCGATCAGGCAGGAAGAGCACGGGAGGGACTCATAATGGAAGCTGCACTGGTGCAGAGAACCGAAGGATGGGAAAGACTCACAGACTGGGAGAGAGGAGGCTAGGCACGTTGGACAGGGAAACAGCATTCCCAGGCTCACAGGTGGAGGACAGCATCCTGTTCTGAATGCAGAGGAGGTGCTGAGATGCTCCAGGCCACTTTATGTCACCAGAGCAACAACCAAGGTGCCGCCACCATCGTTCTTAGCACAATAAACACTGAATGGAAATTTTTTTTTTTTTTTTTTTTTGAGACGGAGTCTCGCTCTGTCACCCAGGCTGGAGCGCTGTGGCGCAATCTTGGCTCACCGCAAGCTCCGCCTCCCAGGTTCATGCCTGAATGGAAATTTTTAACCATAAAGTCGGCTTCCTCTTAGTTCAGTAAACACTGAATGGACTTTTTAAACCATAAAGTCTGCTTCCTCAGATTCACCTGGGGAGGGCTGTAAAAAGTCTGGGGTCCAAGCCCATCCCCGAAGATTCTGATCAGATTGCACTAAGGAGTACCCCAGGTGACTCTAACGAAGCACCTGTTAGCAGGCTGCATCTTAGAATTGGCCATGGTGGACGTTGAGGCACCAGATGCCCTGGGAACCCTAAAAGGGACGCTGCGTGTGAGGTGGTGTTGAGCAATATAAGCCCAGGAGAAGTGGCAGACAGAGGCCAGACATAGCTCAGAGCACACAGCCATGCAGGAGAGAGAGCGTTTTGGACAGGCCAGATCCCAGAATGCAGTAGGAATGCTGAGAGTAGCAGGGGCAGAAGTGTTTGCATCTGGGTGCCTGGCCGCAGCATGGGATATGCCCCTAAATATGGACCCTTGTGATAAAAATGTCTCACTACTAGTCCACTGGTGCATTACATATGCCTCAAGTTCAAATCCGCCCAGCACTTTTTTTTATTTTAAGTTCTGGGAGACATGTGTTGTTCAACATGTGCCATGGTGGTTTGCTGCACCCATCAACCCATCATCTAAGTTCTAAGCCCCACATGCATTAGATATTTGTCCTAATGCTCTCCCTCCCCTTTACCCTACCCCCCGACAGGCCCTGGTATGTGATGTTCCCTTCCTGTGTCCATGTGTTCTGATTATTCAACTCCCACTTATGAGTGAGAACATGTGGTGTTTGGTTTTCTATTCCTATGTTAGTTTGCTGAGGATAATGGTTTCCACCTTCATCCCTGTCCCTACAAAGGACATGAACTCATTTCTTTTTTATGGCTGCATAGTATTCCATGGTGTATATGTGCCACATTTTCTTTATCCAGTCTATCATTGATGGGCATTTAGGTTGGTTCAAAGTCTTTGCTGTTGTAAATAGTGCTGCAATAATCATACGTGTGCATGTGTCTTGATAGCAGAATGATTTATAATCCTTTGGGTATATACCCAGTAATCACCCAGCACCTTTCGAAGCCCACCCACAAACTGTTCTCAATTTCTAGTCCAATCCCGGCAATCTACTTGGATGTCTGTGGCTTTGCAGTTGACCATCGTCCAAACTCCTGCCTGAGCTCCGGGCAACATTCCTTGCATGGTCTGGCCAGCCTATTATCACAGTAACTAAGAATCCAGATTTGGGTCTCCTAGCTGGAGGGCAAAGGACACCCGTGGGCTTTGGCTCTTGGGTGGGTGACTGGACAGGACAGGGATGACAGCAGAGTCTCCAAGGTGATGCCCAGGCAGCAGTCAGAAGGGCTTCAAGGTTAGCAGCCAAGCCCGACACCCACAAGCAGCAGTGGCACGGCTCTCTCAAGAATGTCCCCAATGAGCAAGGAGAGCCGTGCCCCCGCGCCTGCTCTTCGAGTCAGCCCATCTTCAGAGCCTTGATACCCAACCTTCCCAATATCATCTCAATAATTCTTTCTTCTGCTTAAATACACCAAAGCTCGTTTCAGTAGATGACAGCTATGAAGTCCTTGTCAAGCTTACATTAAACTAGAAACCTGACAGTCTACATGATTCCAAAAAAGCAATGGACACTTCGATGCCCTTCTTGGCCCACAGGAGACCCCACTGTGAGTCGGATCATAAAAACTAAATAACGGTGAAGCCATTTCTGCAAAAAATGTGCCTCCGGGAGAGGCTGAGCCTTTACGAAATGCCTGCAGCCCATATCTGGAGGCTCCCACAGGCATGTACCACATTATACTATAGATCTTTTAGCCAAATTGCTTTTGATTTTTGAAATGTGCAGATTGCCTTTGTTGCAGGACCTGTTGGCATGAGAATGCATATTTGAGGCTTATTAAGGACGCTTGTTACACAGGAGGGAGTGATGGAATTGTTCTAGCTGCGCAGGGAAGCACAGAGGTGAATGTGAGTATCAGCTCCCGGGGCTTCCATATCATTTCTTACGCACAGCACACGACCTGAGGACTCAGGGTCCCCTCCACCTGCTTCTGAAAGAAAAGTCTTCATTTGGCTGTAGTCGAATAACCTCCCCTCGCTAAGACTCTTTTGTATAGCGAGGCTCGAAGCCATTTCCAATTAACCTTTCCCATGAATGCATAGGGGCCCAGCCAAGTGGGCAATTTTTGATTCTTTTCTTTAGCTGCTTTTACTGTGACCATCTCAGATAAGAGAAATGAATTGGAGCAATTCTACAGTGAGTCTTAGGATGGATTTTCTGTTACAAATAAAATTTGCTGTCAAGCTACTTTGGCAGCTCTGTTTTCATTAAAGGTCATCCAGAAAGTGGCTCCATGACAGCTACTGCCAGCCCCCCGCAAAGTCCCCCAGCGACTTCCAGTGCGGTTCACGCAGTGACACCTGGTGGCCAGAAGGTGTCCTTGCACTGAAGAGGCAAAAAAGTGTGTCCATGTATCTGTGTGTCTGTGTATCTGTGTGTCCACGTACATGTGTGTATCTATACGCCTCTGTGTGTACATCTGTGTGTGCATGTGTGTATCTCTGTGCACCTGCGTGTGTGTATGTATGTCTAAGTATCTGTGTGCATATGTGTATCTGTACATATATGTCAGTGTGTTCATGTATCTGTTTGTGTACCTGTGTGCATGTATGAGTGTATGTATCTGTGTGCATGAGTGTATCTCTCTGTGTGTATGTATACATCTATGTATATATCTGTGTCTGCACATAATGTATCTCTGTGTGTGCACATGTGTATGTGTATGTCTGGGTATCTGTGTGTGCATATATGTGTATCTGCATATGTCTACATATATGTCTGTGTGTTCACGTATATATCTGTATCTATGTGAACATGTTTGTATCTGTATGAGTGTCTGCATGTATCTGTGTGTGCACACATACATGTGGATGTATCTCTGTGTGAGTATGTATCTCTGTGTGCCAGTGTGTCCGTATGTGTGTGTCTGGCTGTATCTGTGGACATGTCTATGTCTGTGGCATCTCGGAGTATGTGTGTGCACATCCATGCATGGAAGGAGGCTCAGGGATGCCTGGAGGCTCAGCAGATAAACGTCCTGATGACACCCTCCAGTCGTTTAACCTGCTTGGCCCTCCATGTCCAGTACTTTTTATTTTCTCTAGTCCCCAGTCTGGGACCCTGCTTTGTGTAGAGTAGATATGGTTGCTTAACTGGCTAGTTTCCCCTTCCCTTCTAAGAAATTATGTGAAGTACTTAGGATAAAGTTTTGTCAAAATATTTCCCATACAAATGTACCACTAGCAGCTTCTACTTTTTTCCCAAACTCTCTTCTCCATGAGCGAAATGACAGAATAACCCTCTGTGTCCTGGTCTACAACATAAAAGAGAGAAAACAAAACTTTCCCCCTGAATTTCAATGGTGGCACACTCTGGCTTTTGCCCAATTCTTCCACAAACCACCTCTTAGTCCCACCACTGGGTATCAGTCCATCAGATTCCATTTCCTAAGCAACACACTGCTTTGCGGGGGGCTGTGGCTGCAGAAACAGAGAATAAGAGGGAACCGGCCTTGCTGCCGAGCCAGGTATTTGAAGTATTTCCTCTCTCTTTCATCAGTGACAGAGGCATTAGCTGTATTTTGCAGGTAAGGAAATCAAGATTAATCAGGTGGGCAGGTAAGCCCCATACATGAGATCTCACCTTGAGCACTGAAGGACAGAACAGAATTGAGAGGTGGGTCAAGAGACACACCAAACATTCAGAAGACAGAGAGATCACTGAGACTCCAGTAGCCAGGGAGTGGGGAAGTTGGAAGCTGAGCTGAGGAAGAATCTGGCAAAAGTTACTGCAGAATGAGGAAAGTCCCCTATAAAAGGTGGTGGGACCTCTGTGAAAGACAGCCAGGTATGGATTTGACGTGTGAGGGCTCAATAGGACCTGTCTAAACTGTAAACTGTGTATTAGGGAGTAGTGGAAAATAAGTTCAACTAGAGGAGGTCACATTTTAGAGAGTGACAAAAAATTGGCAGGGGGAAGTTACATCAGACGGGTGGAAAATGGAGAGCCATTGAAGGCTACTTACCAGGCTGTCAAATGAAGAAAAACTTTGTAAATATTTTCCCATTCAAGAAAAAAAATAAAACTTCTTACAACCTTAACTTGTTGCCATGGGTCCCCACCAACAGCATGTGTAAATCTATAAGACACTATGTTAGTGCATCTTATAAGGAACTACATCCATCAGTGGTTACTTGGAACTCATAAATCATTTGATGTCGTCCTCACATCAACAAAGCAGGGTAGAAGCAAAGCTCAAACTTGTCTTTATTCCCACAGTAAAAGCCACATACATTCGAGACTCCAGTCAATGTTTACTGAATGCCTGTTGTTTGCCCAGAACTCATGTAGATTCTGCTAAGATGGCCAAAACAGACATGATTCCTACCCTTAGGAAGCTTACCATCCAGCGAGAGAGAGGCTCAAAACCCACCCCCTAAATGCTAACGATTCATTCTGCACTGCACTATGGAGTAGGAGGGAAACACAACTTGTCATGGGGAGCAGTCACAGAGGGACTAGGGGCTCATTCGAGGCAAGCGGTCTCAGAATCTTGCAGAGAAGATTCCTACTGAGGCCTAAAGGGTGAGAAGGCCAGGGATGCAGAGGACGGGAGGAAGAAAAGTCAAGAGAGAGGGTATTGGCCACAATTTGCTCCTAGCCCATGGGAAACAAAAAAATGGAAGTTTGTTTTCTCCATCTTCCAGAACTCAACTCAGACATCCAGTCCTCCAAAACACCATCCTACCCCTACAGACAGTTAATTACCATCAACCCTCCTACCAGGAGGTCGTTGATCAAGTGCTTTCCGTGGGTGTATATTTGTTTACCCATCTGTTTCTCTATGAGATTGTGAGCTTTGCTTCATGAGAACAAGACCCTTTCTTCTCCAAAATGGCATCTGGCACCATAAATGTATGATGAACTGAGTTGGGTCCAAAGTGCCTGCATGAGATATTCATTGCACCACATCAGCTTCACCCATCATAAATGCTTAAGCCCTGCTTCATCTGTTAGGATAAAAAAATAAATAAAATTAAAAAATAAAATAAAACACAACTCTGTGAAAAATCAACTTTATAGTCCAGGTTCACACCTGTAATCCCAGCATTTTGCGAGGCTGAGGCGGGTGGATCACCTAAGGTCAGGATTTCGAGACCAGCCTGGCCAACATGGTGAAACCCCATCTCTACTAAATTAGCCGGGCGTGGTGGCAGGCGCCTGTAATCCCAGCTACTCGGGAGGCTGAGGCTTGAACCCGGGAGACGGAGGTTGCAGTGAGCTGAGATGGCACCACTGCACTCCAGCCTGGGCTACAGAGTGAGACTCCGTCTCAAAAAAAAAAAAAAGAAAGAAAAAAGAAAAAGAAGGAAGGAAGGAAGGAAGAGAAAAATCAACTTTACTTCTATTTCTCGTTTTTAAAAAAATTTTACATAGACATATTAGGTGTATATATTCACGGGGTACATGAGATGTTTTGATACAGGCATGAAATGTGAAATCATCAAA
Organism: Pongo pygmaeus; assembly: GCF_028885625.2. Classification (NCBI taxonomy): domain Eukaryota; kingdom Metazoa; phylum Chordata; class Mammalia; order Primates; family Hominidae; genus Pongo; species Pongo pygmaeus. The sequence goes on from NC_072380.2 coordinate 6,085,874, forward strand.
TCATGGAGAATGGGGTATCCATCCCTTTAAGCATTTATCATTTGTGTTACGAACAATCCAATTACACTCTTTTTAGTTATTTTTAAACATACAATTAAGCTATTTTGAATATAGTTACCCTTTTATGCTATAAAATACTAGGTATTATTCATTCTTTCTACTTTTTTGTACCCATTAACTATCCCTGCCTCTCCCCCACTTCCCACTACCCTACCCTTCCCAGCCTCTGGTACCCATCCTTCTCATCTCTGTCTCCATGTGTTCATTGTTTTGATTTTTATGTTCCACAAATAAGCAAGAACATATGATGTTTGTCTTTTTGTGCCTGCCCTATTTCACTTAATATAATGATCTCCGGTTCCATCGTGTTGTTGTAAATGACACGATCTCATTTTTTTTATGACTGACTAGTACTCCATTGTGTATAAGTACCACATTTTCTCTCTTCTTTTTAATCTTACTAAATTCCTTGATTGAGGGTTCTAAAAACGGTTAATAATATAGATGGTCCCCAACTTACAATGGTTCCACTTTTGATTTTTCAGCTTTATAATGGTGGGAAATCAACACGTATTCCATAGAAACTGTACTTTGAGTTCCATACAGCCACCCTGTTTTTCACTTTCAGTATAGTTTTCAATGAATTACATGAGATATTCAACACTTTATTATTAAACTGATTTTTTGTCAGATAATTTTGCCCAACAGTGGGCTAATGTAAGTGTTCTGAGCATGTTGAAGGTAAGCGAGGCTACACTATGTTTGGTAGGTTGAGTGTACCAAATGTATTTTTGACTTAAAATATTTCCAACGTATGATGAGTTTATCAGGACATCACCCCATAATAGATCAAGTAGCGTCTACAATGTGCAGCCTGTCTGGAGAGTATTTGGAGAACCTGCAGAGATAGGCTAGGAAAGGTAGGGGAGCCTAAGCTAGAAATAGTCATTTGGAGTATTGCAAAATCAAGTAATTATACAAAAAAGGTTCAAGGGTTTGGAGCAAAATCTATGTGTGTTTATTCATTTGTTTTTTAATGGTCTCAAAAAGAAGATACAATCAGGGGTAGGATATCTCCTAAGTGTGCAAAGACACCCTCTGGGAGGGAAGAATCCACATGTGATGGGAGTGCCAGGGTGGCACTCTTCTACTTCCTCACCTGCTGTCCAAGAATGAAATACCCAAGTACTCATCAGGCTTATTCACCTGATTTAACTTGGAATGAACAAACCAAAGCCATTCCTGTGACCGCTGTTCATGAGAAGGAGCAGAGAAGCCAGCCACTATTGAGGGAAACATCCTTACTTTGAGTTCTGTTACAGGTGGAGAAGTTAAAAGTCATCCTCGGCCAGTCACGGTGGGCTCATGCCTGTAATCCCAGCACTTTGAGAGGCCAAGATGAGTGGATCACCTGAGGTCAGGAGTTCGAGACCAGCATGACCAACATGGAGAAACCCCGTCTCTGCTAAAAATACAAAATTAGACAGGCAAGGTGGCACACGCCTGTAATTCCAGCTACTCGGGAGGCTGAGGTAGGAGAATCACTTGACCCTGGGGAGGCGGAGGTTGCGGTGAGCTGAGATCATGCCACTGCACTTCAGCATGGGTGGTAAGAGCAAAACTCCATCTCAAAAAAAAAAAAAAAAGTCATCCTTACAATTAGGTCTTTATTGAAACTGAAAATTGATAGGCATCCATCATGCAGTTCAAATAGAACCACTGTGAGAATTTCCTTACTTGCACTGAAGGCAGTCTCCTCTGCTACTTAATGCTTATGCTTGGTTGGTTTAACCACAAGACTCATTCTTGAAAAGAAAAATAATGACTGTTGAAGCACACTAACCAAATGTCCGGTAGGTTTGTGTGATGGTTAATATTTGGTGTCTACTTGACTGGATTGAGGGCTGCCTGACAGCTAGTGAAGCACTGTTTCTGAGTGTCAATGCAGAGGTTTCCAGAGGAGATTTCCAGAAGAAGACCTGCCCTTAGTGTGGGTGGTCACCGGCCCATCAGTTGGGACCCGACTGGAGCAATAGACAGGGAGAAGAAGGGGGGATTCACTCTGTTTTCCTTCTTCCAGAGCAAGAAGCTTTTTCTCTTGCCCTTGGACATCAGACTCAAGGTTCTTCAGCTTTTGAACTCTAAAACTTGCACCAGACACCAAGTTGGGGGCTCTTGGGCCTGGCTGGGGGCTTCACTCACAACTTCCCTAGTACACAGGTTTTGGGCTTGAGCTCAGCCAGGCTATCGGCTTCTCTCATTCTGCAGTTTGCAAGTGGCCTACTGTGGGAGTTCGCCTCTGATTGCATCGGCCCCGTCCCCTAATATATCTCCTTCGGTTGATCATACTGTCTCTGTCTCTCTGGAGAACCCTAACACAGTTTGATGACAGCTGAAGCCTGCTTTCTTAACACAAAGCAGGTTCTAATATTTCACAGGCACTCAGTAGGAATGTGTAGGATGAATTAATTAATTAATTAACAAATGCCTGATGCAAATGCTGAGACCCTAGTGGCACCAAAGCTTTAATGAAAATTGATGAGGAAACAAAAGCTGTTTCTTGACAGCAGCACTTGAAAAACTCTGCAGGTAAAAAATGAACTAACTAATCTTCATAACTAAGCCATAGCCCAACCCCCACAGGGCAGACCTGCCCCAGTTCCAGCTTCTGCCCTGAGCCCAGGCCCCAGACTGTGGACTGATAGCTCCTGACCCCATCCCTCCAGCCCAGGCTTCCCGTTGTTGCTAATCTCCAGGCCGCCCATGGCTCCACGAGCTTTCGTAGCCTTTTCATCATCTTTGTAACAAATTCCCTACACGAAATTTACTTTGTTCCCAGAAACAGCACAACCAATCATAGTCAACTATCAATTTTCCTAAGGCACTCATCTGCCCCACAGTTTATCTGCAGAAAATCTTGCTTTCAACTTCTTAGGAACCTAATTAAGCAAAATAGAAAAGAAAGACCTTTGTTGAGACCACCCACAATCTTGTGTTTGCATTTTCTGCTCCATGTATTCTTTAGTCCAACAAGTGATCTTTCAAACCAAAACACTTGATTACCTAATTATCTCCTCAAAACCTGGAGATACACATATTAGAAATCCAGTGGAAAGAGAGAAGAGGAGGGGATAACCTCTATAGAGCCCATGGTTCTGCCGCCATCTGAGAGCTGATATTATTTCCTGGATTTTAGAAGCCAGAAAAAGTTCAAACTGATGAAAATGTTGAATAAATTAGACAACTCTCATCTTCTTTTGAGTCGGATATTCATAATGTAGTTCATCATTTTTTAAGATTATGTGCCAACCCATAGTAGAAATGTTAATAAAAGCAGAAAGAACAGTGTTCAAAAAGTCCTCCTAGGTCTTGGTTATTTTGATTAGCTAGATAGTGCCTTTATAATTTTAATACCTATAATTCACTGAATTGATCATCATTTACATTTATTTTTAGTAGGAAACTACTATGTGAAAGCCCTGAGTTAATAAAATAAACCCTAATTTGTTCTTTACCTGCAGATTGAAAATTTTTAGATGTTCTAACATGAAGAACAGAGGGCTAGTTATATAACCCTGAATGGGGAACAGACCTTTCTCTGGGAAGTCAGCCCCCTTAGACCTACAACTTCTCGAGATATGGCCATGAAGAGCCAAGGGGAAGATGAGCTCTCACCCCATCTGCACTCATAGCTGGACAAATGCTGACAATCAATAAATGGCAGATGTCTTATGAGATTATACTCAGGTTCCTACTCAGATAAAACTGGATACAGGACCAATTCTCCTGTGCCATCTTCCTCCATGGAGTGGTACACCAGTCAAGGGCCAAGTGAGTCACCGAAGACCGGGGTTGTCTGTCTGTTTAGGGAGCTTCAAACGAAGGCTCCATCAGTTTTATGGACCTATGGTCAGGGGTAGTATTCAGAGTGGAAAGTACTGAGAACTGAGTAGCAACAGGGAAGGATGTCCTCAGGGTTTCCTCCTCTGGCCTCCAGTGAGGGGGAGGAGCCTAAGGAAGTCAAATTGTCCCTGTTTGCAGATGACATGCTTATATATTTAGAAAACCCCATTGTCTCAGCCCAAAATCTCCTTAAGCTGATAAGCAACTTCAGCAAAGTCTCAGGATACAAAATCGATGTGCAAAAATCACAAGCATTCCTATACACCAATAACAGACAAACAGAGAGCCAAATCATGAGTGAATTCCCATTCACAATTGCTTCAAAGAGAATAAAATACCTAGGAATCCAACTTACAAGGGATGTGAAGGACCTCTTCAAGGAGAACTACAAACCACTGCTCAACAAAAGAGGACACAAACAAATGGAAGAACATTCCATGTTCATGGATAGGAAGAATCAATATCGTGAAAATGGCCATACTGCCCAAGGTAATTTATAGATTCAATGCCATCCCCATTAAGCTACCAATGACTTTCTTCACAGAATTGGGAAAACTACTTTAAAGTTCATATGGAACCAAAAAAGAGACCGCATTGCCAAGACAATCCTCAGCCAAAAGAACAAAGCTGGAGGCATCACGCTACCTGACTTCAAACTATACAACAAGGCTGCAGTAACCAAAACAGCATGGTACTGGTACAAGGACAGAAAATCAAACACCACATGTTCTCACTCATAGGTGGGAATTGAACAATGAGAACACTTGGACACAGAAAGGGGAACATCACACACCGGGGCCTGTTGTGGGGTGGGGAGAGAGGGGAGGGATAGCATTAGGAGATATACCTAATGTAAATGACAAGTTAAGGGTGCAGCACACCAACATCGCACATGTATACATATGTAACAAACCTAAACATTGTGCACATGTACCCTAGAACTTAAAGTATTAAAAAAAAAAAAAAAAAAAAGAAATGAATTGGCCTATGGGCTGGGCATGATGGCTCATGCCTGAAATCCCAGCACTTTGAGAGGCCAAAGTGGGAGGATCACTTGAGTCCAGGAGTTTGAGGCTGCAGTGAACTACAATAGGCCAGCGCACTCCAGCCTCGGTGACAGAGTGAGTCCCTGTCTCAGATAAATAAATTAAATTAAATTAAATTAAATTAAACGAAGATCTAAGAAGGAAGGCTGGGCTAGGATTGCAAATATGCAAAGAGCAGGGGGCCAGGGGGCCTGAGTCCTTGACCACAGCTCCTTCCAGAGACTGCAATACACAAGCCGTGCACCAAGCCCAATGTGGGGAGGGCAGATTCCCCAGCAGGCCTGCCAGACAGACGTCTGCCATTGCCCACAGTTGGGTCTGAAAAGTCACATAGAGGTTTTTAACCAGGATCCTGACTCCTCAAATCTCAGTTAATTCATCTAGAAAACTCCTTTTAAGAAGTTTTAAAGAGTTATTTTTCTCTACCACACTGAAATTGTCACCATTTCGCTGAAATGAGAAGCAATCACTTCCAAACCAGGGTAACGTATTCATGTGTCTCATGGTCTTGGACACATTTGCTGTGCACCCATTCCTAATGTTTTCCCTGCTCTGGTCTATATCATGGGCCAACTGGTCCCTACAGCTGCATCTCCACAGTTCCCCTCTCTCAGCTGGCCTCTGGCTGAGTTGACCAGTGGAAAATAGTCGTTGTATGCAGCATTCAGCAGCAGTGCTTTCTCCGTGGCCAAGCCTCCAGGCTTTGGGCCAACACCTCCTCACTCCATCCCTGCAGCCCAAGCTTTCTACTGTTACTAATCTCTAGGGAACCTATTGGCACCTTTTGGTTTCTTAGCTCTCCATCACCTCTAAAACAGCTTCCCTGTAGGAAGCAGTCTGTTTCAGATACAGTCATTTCTCTCTTCTTGGTTGGAGTCTGACTTTTACTATGTGAGTTACTATTGACTATAAAACCCATCTCTCACTCTCATACCTCGTCACTCATCAAACAACATTTCTTAACACAATGTTTACAGTGGACCAGAGAAGGAAGTTAACATTTTCTGCAAGAAGAAATGGATAAAGAAAAAAATAAAGGCAACACAAAACCATCCCATTAAATTTGAGCAGAAATACTTTCAACAAGATCCCACTATTGTACCCTAAATAAGGAGGTTGGCTGGCTGCTTGGGTGCATCCCCAAGAGTCATTGGGGTCCTAAGGCTATTTTAGAAATGGAAAATGTCCTTTATCCCAAGGCAAATACTGATAAAAGAAATTCTGGGGTCAAGTGAACTGAGGCCATTGTGAATGGTCTGTTGATACTCAAATAATAAGAGTCTAAAAGGAGCAAAATTTGATTATAAAACTTGCAGGAAAATAATTTCAACATAACTGTGTCTTGGAATGATGGATAGAGGAATTGAAAAGTACCTTAAAAGAGTACCCAGTTCAGCCCCCTAAAGTTTATCAATGAAGCGACTATGGCTTAGAGAGTCTCTGGTAGCTGCTGCAGGAAGACATTCTCTGTGCTTGGATACACCTGAGGGAGTGTAATGGGGCCATACAAGAAACACCTAGAGCAACCAAGAGGAAAGTGCAAATCAAGTTCCAGGAAGTAAGAAAAAGATTGTAAGGAGGCAGGGCGCAGTGGCTCATGCCTGTAATCCCAGCACTCTGGGAGGCCGAGGAGGGCGGATCACCTGAGGTCGGGAGTTTGAGACTAGCCTAACATGGTAAAACCCTGTCTCTACTAAAAAATATAAAACTTAGCTGGGTGTGGTGGCACGCGCCTGTAATCCCAGCTACTCAGGAGGCTGAGGCAGGAGAATCGCTTGAACCCGGGAGGCAGAGGTTGCAGTGAGCCGAGATTGCACCACTGCACTCCAGCCTGGGCAACAAGAGCAAGACTGTCAAAAAAAAAAAAAAAAGATTGTAAAGAGGGAAGGGAAGAAGGGAAGAATACTGAGTGTTAGTCCACTCTTGCAACTGCTATAAAGAACTACCTGAGGCCAGGCACAGGGGCTTATACCTGTAATCCCAGCACTTTGGGAGGCCAAGGCAGGCAGATCACCTGAGGTCAGGAGTTTGAGACCAGCCTGGCCAACATGGCGAAACCCCGTCTCTACTAAAAATACAAAAATTAGCCAGGTGTGGTGGCAGACACCTGTAATCCCAGCTACTCAGGAGGCTGAGGCAGGGAGAACTGCTTGAATCTAGGAAGCAGAGGTTTCAGTGAGCTGAGATCTTGCCACTGCACTCCAGCCTGGGCGACAGAGCAAGACTCTGTCTTAACAAACAAATAAACAAACAAACAAAAAATGGAACTATCTAAGACTGGGTAATTTATGAAGAAAAGAGGTTTAATTGATTCACAATTCAGCAGGCTGTACAGGAGGCATGGGTGGAGAGGCCTCAGGAAACTTAAACTCATGGCAGAAGGGAAGGGGAAGCAGGCACAGCTTCCATGGCTGGAGCAGGAAGAAGCGAACCAGGCAGGGGGTGCACACGCTCTGAAACAACCAAGTCTTGTGAGAACTCACTATCACACACTATCATGAGAACAGCAAGGGGGATTACAATTCGACATGAAATTTGGGTGGTGAAACAAATCCAAACCATGACAAAGGTAAATGTTGCACTGTCATTTCCTGCTTGGCTAAATATCTCATTTGCAAGCCAAATGTTTAGCTTAGGTTAGGTTAGTGTGGTGGTTAGTGTGAATTTAGGCTTTAGGTTAGGTTAGTGTGGTGTCTTTAATTTAGACTTTTAGGTTGGGTCAGTGTGGTGGTCTCAGTTTAATTCAGGCTTTTTCCTTCCCCATTGTATGAGTTTCACATGGCTGTTGTAACAAATGGCCACAAATTTGTGGCTTGAAACAATACAAATTTATTGTCTCATACTTCTGAAGCTCAGAAGTCTAACGTGGGGCTCACTGGGCCAAAATCCAGGTGCCAGCAGGACTGTGCTCCCTGGGAGGCTCTGGGAGAGCAGCAGGGCTGCACTCCCTCCGGGCCCTGGAAGAGAATCTGTTCCTTGCCTTTTCCTGTTTCTAGGGCTGCAGTCCTTGCACTCCTCAGCTCGTGGCCCCTTCTCTCCAATCTCTGCTTTCTTTGCCTACTCTTCTGTCTTAAAATCTCCCTCAGCCTCCCTCTTAATAATGACACTTGTAATTACATTTAGGGTCTGCCTAGTTAATCCAGGGTAATCTCCCACCTCAAGATCCTGAATTTGATCACACTGGCAAAGACCCTTTTCCCATATAAGGTAACATTCACAGGTCCCAAAAATTAGAGCATGAATGTCTTTGGGGCTATGAGTCAGCCTGTCACACCCACCCCCATGAGTGAATTCCAGATCCCTGGATGTTAAATGGTTTCTCTGAAAAGTCAGCTGGAATGTTTGGCACATGGTTGCTGAGTGACAGTTCTCCATAACTAAAGGGGGGCTCACATCAGCCCTTTCTGACTAGTGTTCCATTATCTGGCCTGAACAAATTGGCATTTCAAATGCTTTAAATTGCATTGCCTAGTGGGTGACAGACAAAATTTTCCACATATGTTCAAGATGACAAAATTATATCAAGATGCCTTGCCTTTTGGGAGAAGAATCTACCCATCAATTGTCATTTTACAATAAATTATGAAAGAGGGTGGTTCTTCCACCAAGCATTTGCTTGTTATATTCCAAAAGTCTATATTTTTGCTCATTTGAATGTGCAATAACTTTTCATTCAGGGCTGCATCAAAGTGTGTCTTTTTTAAGTCTTTTAAAGCAACAACCTGAAATCCTAATTTAAGTTAAAATCCAATTGCATGTGATGCTACCAATGAGAATAAACTAACTGAGGTGACAGATGAACAGATTTCTTTTTATACTTGGTTAAACTCCTATATGCAGACTCCGTGACAATTACATCAAAATTTACTCCTCCGCCTGGGGGGTGTACATTTCTTTTGATTTTGATTGGAAAGTGCCTTCCAATTGCAGAAACTTTAAAATGTGAAACAATGATCTTCTTAACATGCAAAAACATGATGATTAGTTTGGATGAGTTTCCTCCCTGCTTTTATATTTGTGTAACTACATAAAATTACACCTAACTTTACTAATCCATATTCCAAACTGAATTTGCATGACCTTTGCGGCCGGTTCCCATTGTGTGGCCTCTAAGTTAAGGGTAATATAATCTGATGGTAAATAAAGTCAGTCTGCCAGAAAGTTATTTCCTGAAAATCTTACTAATTCTAAATTTCTGTTCAAATCAATCTCTGATCTGGTATTTTTTTCTAGCATTACATATTATAAAGTCAAAAAATCCCTTCAATCTGCATAGAACATTGCCTTTGAACAATAAAAATGCCACAATTTCTTCTGCACCATAAATATCACAAGGTATTCAACTTTAAAATTCAATTCCGCGATACAGTACACTTAGACTAATATATTTCGCATGCTACACAGGAAAAGTGTTTCTATAGACATTATTAGGATTCATCTGTGATCCTAAGGAGTTTGATGATGATGTGCCATATATTCACTCATTCTTTCCTTCATTTATTCATGCATTTATTGTTCATTTAATGAGCATAAGTTTAATAAGCATCTATTCCAACTACATCCTAGAGAAGTACAAGATTAAGAATTCAATATAGCCTGTAATCCTAGCACTTTGGGAGGCCAAGGTGGTTGGATCTCTTGAGCCCAGGAGTTGGAGACCAGCATGGACAACAGAGTGGACCCCAGCTCTACAAAAAATACCAAAATTAGCCTGGTGTGGTGGCATGTGCCTCTGGTCCCAGATACTTAGGAGGCCGAGGTGGAAGGATTAATTGAGCCCAGGAGGTCAAGGGTGCAGTGAGCCCAGATTGCACTACTGCAGTCCAGTCTGGGCAACAGAATGGGGCCTGGTCTCAAAAAAAAAAAAAAAAAAGAATTCAAGATAAATTTTAAAAACTATACTAGTTAGGAAGGAAAGCACGTGGACAAGTGTTAGCATCAATATATGTTCAACCTCATAAGGGGGCACGTAGGACCAGTGATATCTGCCATCTGAAAAGTCATGGAATAGTTCTCAAAGAGATATTTTAACCAGGTCTAATACAATAATGGAGATATCAAATGCACAGAAAACATTAGTGTGTGTGTGTGTGGTCTCTACTAGTGAGAGGTCCTGTGGTGGTAAGGAGCTTGGACCATAAAGCAGGTGGCCTGTACTCTAGTTCCCACTCTGTCCATCTACTCCGGGTCCCCAGGCACATCACGTCCCCTCTCTGGATCTCTGTGCTGCAATAAACCATCAGGTGCATTTTATGTCTAAATAGTATGACTCATATGCTTCAATCTGACTTTCTTCTCCCCATCCCATCATCATCATTGCCCCTCTCAGGCCCTCCAGGAAACCTGGCTGATTCTGGACAAGAAGGAGAACAAGCATTGAACCACTGCCCAGGAGGGTGACCATCCCCATTGCACCATATCCTCTAAGCCAGGACATTTGGTCAACTGACCAGACTGATCCCCGTCCTGGAGATGGCATGGTCAATGGCCATCGCTGCCCATAGCTAGAGAGTACAGTCAGCAGAGGAAGGGGGATGCCTGCAAGTCATACCCTTGTCCCTATCCTCTCCAGCTGGCAGGCACTTCAAGCAGGATTCGAGTGTGGCTAGAGTCTTCCATAAAACACCCACTTCATTGAAATCAGCAGGAGCTCTGGGTGGCGGCCCTGGAGTTGCCTATCACCTCTTCCCCATAGGAAATGTCCATGTGTTTTCTTGCATCTCTTCTACCTCTACTCCTCAGTCTCTCTTTGTCTAATAATTCCAAACTCCGTCTTTTCTTTTTTTATTATTATTATTATTATACTTTAAGTTTTAGGGTACGTGTGCACAATGCGCATGTTGTTACATATGTATACTTGTGCCATGTTGGTGTGCTGCACCCATTAACTCGTCATTTAGCATTAGGTATATCTCCTACTGCTATCCCTCCCCCCTCCCCCCACCCTACAACAGACCCCGGAGTGTGATGTTCCCCTTCCTGTGTCCATGTGTTCTCATTGTTCAATTCCCACCTATGAGTGAGAACATGTGGTGTTTGGTTTTTTGTCCTTGCGATAGTTGGCTGAGAATGATGGTTTCCAGTTTCATCCATGTCCTTACAAAGGACATGAACTCTTCATTTTTTATGGCTGCATAGTATTCCATGGTGTATATGTGCCACATTTTCTTAATCCAGTCTATCATTGTTGGACATTGGGGTTGGTTCCAAGTCTTTGCTATTGTGAATAGTGCCGCAATAAACACGTGTGCATGTGTCTTTATAACAGCATGATTTATAATCCTTTGGGTATATACTCAGTAATGGGATGGCTGGGTCAAATGGTATTTTTAGTTCTAGATTCCTGAGGAATTGCCACACTGACTTCTACAATGGTTGAACTAGTTTGCAGTCCCACCAACAGTGTAAAAGTGTTCCTATTTCTCCACATCCTCTCCAGCACCTGTTGTTTCCTGACTTTTTAATGATTGCCATTCTAACTGGTGTAAGATGGTATCTCATTGTGGTTTTGATTTGCATTTCTCTGATGGCCAGTGATGATGAGCATTTTTTCATGTGTCTTTTGGCTGCATAAATGTCTTCCTTTGAGAAGTGTCTGTTCATATCCTTTGCCCACTTTTTGATGGGATTGTTTTTTCTTGTAAATTTGTTTGAGTTCATCATAAATTCTGGATATTAGCCCTTTGTCAGATGAGTAGGGTGCAAAAATTTTCTCCCATTCTGTAGGTTGCCTGTTCACTCTGATGGTAGTTTCTTTTGCTGTGCAGAAGCTCTTTAGTTTAATTAGATCCCATTTGTCAATTTTGGCTTTTGTTGCTATTGCTTTTGGTGTTTTAGACATGAAGTCCTTGCCCATGCCTATGTCCTGAATGGTATTGCCTAGGTTTTCTTCTAGAGTTTTTATAGTTTTAGGTCTAACATGTAAGTCTTTAATCCATCTTGAATTAATTTTTGTGTAAGGTGTAAGGAAGGGATCCAGTTTCAGCTTTCTATATATGGCTGCCAGTTTTCCCAGCACCATTTCTTAAATAGGGAATCCTTTCCCCATTGCTTGTTTTTGTCAGCTTTGTCAAAGATCAGATGGTTGTAGATATGTGGCATTATTTCTGAGGGCCCTGTTCTGTTCCTTTGATCTATATCTCTGTTCTGGTACCAGTACCATGCTGTTTTGGTTACTGCAGCCTTGTAGTATAGTTTGAAGTCAGGTAGCGTGATGCCTCCAGCTTTGTTCTTTTGGCTTAGGATTGGCTTGGCAATGTGGGCTCTCTTTTGGTTCCATATGAACTTCAAAGTAGTTTTTTCCAATTCTGTGAAGAAAGTCATTGGTAGCTTGATATGGATGGCATTGAATATATAAATTACCTTGGGCGATATGGCCATTTTCACGATATTGATTCTTCCTACCCATGAGCATGGAATGTTCTTCCATTTGTTTGTATCCTCTTTTATTTCATTGAGCAGTGGTTTGTAGTTCTCCTTGAACAAGTCCTTCACATCCCTTGTAAGTTGGATTCCTAGGTATTTTATTCTCTTTGAAGCAATTGTGAATGGGAGTTTACTCATGATTTGGCTCTCTGTTATTGGTGTATAAGAATGCTTGATTTTTGTACATTGATTTTGTATCCTGAGACTTTGCTGAAGTTGCTTATCAGCTTAAGGAGATTTTGGGCTGAGACAATGGGGTTTTCTAGATATACAATCATGTCATCTGCAAACAGGGACAATTTGACTTCCTCTTTTCCTAATTGAATACCCTTTATTTCCTTCTCCTGCCTGATTGCCCTGGCCAGAACTTCCAACACTATGTTGAATAGGAGTGGTGAGAGAGGGCATCCCTGTCCTGTGCCAGTTTTCAAAGGGAATGCTCCCAGTTTTTGTCCATTCAGTATGATATTGGCTGTGGGTTTGTCATAGATAGCTTATTATTTTGAGATACGTCCCATCAATACCTAATTTATTGAGAGCTTTTAGCATGAAGGGTTGTTGAATTTTGTCAAAGGCCTTTTCTGCATCTATTGAGATAATCATGTGGTTTTTGTCTTTGGTTCTGTTTATATGCTGGATTACATTTATTGATTTGCATATGTTGAACCAGCCTTGCATCCCAGGGATGAAGCCCACTTGATCATGGTGGATAAGCTTTTTGATGTGTTGCTGGATTTGGTTTGCCAGTATTTTATTGAGGATTTTTGCATCAGTGTTCATCAAGGATATTGGTCTAAAATTCTCTTTTTTGGTTGTGTCTCTGCCAGGCTTTGGTATCAGGATGATGCTGGCCTCATGAAATGAGTTAGGGAGGATTCCCTCTTTTTCTATTGATTGGAATAGTTTCAGAAGGAATGGTACCAGCTCCTCCTTGTACCTCTGGTAGAATTCGGCTGTGAATCCATCTGGTCCTGGACTCTTCTTGGTTGGTAAGCTATTGATTATTGCCACAATTTCAGAGCCTGTCATTGGTCTATCCAGAGATTCAACTTCTTCCTGGTTTAGTCTTGGGAGGGTGTATGTGTTGAGGAATTTATCCATTTCTTCTAGATTTTCCACTTTATTTGCATAGAGGTGTTTATAGTATTCTCTGATGGTAGTTTGTATTTCTGTGGGATTGGTGATGATATCCCCTTTATCACTTTTTATTGCATCTATTTGATTCTTCTCTCTTTTCTTATTAGTCTTGCTAGCGGTCTATCAATTTTGTTGATCTTTTCAAAAAACCAGCTCCTGGATTCATTGATTTTTTGAAGGGTTTTTTGTGTCTTTATTTCCTTCAGCTCTGCTCTTAGTTATTTCTTGCCTCATGCTAGCTTTTGAATGTGTTTGCTCTTGCATCTCTAGTTGTTTTAATTGTGATGTTAGAGTATTGATTTTAGACCTTTCCTGCTTTCTCTTGTGGGCATTTAGTGCTATAAATTTCCCTCTACACACTGCTTTGAATGTGTCTCAGAGATTCTGGTATGTTGTGTCTTTATTCTTGTTGGTTTCAAAGAACATCTTTATTTCTGCCTTCATTTCATTATGTACCCAGTAGTCATTCAGGAGCAGGTTGTTCAGTTTCCATGTAGTTGAGTGGTTTTGAGTGAGTTTCCTAGTCCTGAGTTCTAGTTTGATTGCACTGTGGTCTGAGAGACAATTTGTTATAATTTCTATTATTTTACATTTGCTGAGGAGTGCTTTACTTCCAACTATGTGGTCAATTTTGGAATAGATGTGGTGTGGTGCTGAAAAAAATGTATATTCTGTTGATTTGGGGTGGAGAGTTCTGTAGATGTCTATTAGGTCCACTTGCTGCAGAGCTGAGTTCAATTCCTGGGTATCCTTTTTAACTTTCTGTCTCATTCATCTGTCTAATGTTGACAGTGGGGTGTTAAAGTCTCCCATTATTATTGTGTGGGAGTCTAAGTCTCTTTGTACGTCACTAAGGACTTGCTTTATGAGTCTTGCTGCTCCTGTATTGGCTGCATATATATTTAGGATAGTTAGCTTTTCTTGTTGAATTGATCCCTTTACCATTATGTAATGGCCTTCTTTGTCTCTTTTGATTTTTGTTGGTTTAAAGTCTGTTTAATCAGAGACTAGGATTGCAACCCCTGCCTTCTTTTGTTTTCCATTTGCTTGGTAGATTTTCCTCCATCCCTTTATTTTGAGCCTATATGTGTCTCTGCACATGAGATGGGTTTCCTGAATACAGCACACTGATGGGTCTTGACTCTCTATCCAATTTGCCAGTCTGTGTCTTTTAACTGGAGCATTTAGCCCATTTACATTTAAAGTTAATATTTTTATGTGTGTATTTGGTCCTGTCATTATGATGTTAGCTGGTTATTTTGCTCGTTAGTTGATGCAGTTTTCTTCCTAGCCTTGATGGTCTTTACATTTTGGCATGTTTTTGCTGTGGGTGGTATCAGTTGTTCCTTTCCATGTTTAGTGTTTCCTTCAGGAGCTCTTTTAGGGCAGGCCTGGTGGTGACAAAATCTCTCAGCCTTTGCTTGTCTGTAAAGTATTTTATCTCTCCTTCACTTATGAAGCTTAGTTTGGCTGGATATGAAATTCTGGGTTGAAAATTCTTTTCCTTAAGAATGTTGAATATTGGCCCCCACTCTCTTCTGGCTTGTAGAGTTTCTGCCGAGAGATCTGCTGTTAGTCTGATGGGCTTCCCTTTGTGGGTAACCTGACCTTTCTCTCTGGCTGTCCTTAACATTTTTTCCTTCATTTCAACTTTGGTGAATCTGAAAATTATGTGTCTTTGAGTTGCTCTTCTTGAGGAGTATCTTTGTGGCGTTCTCTGTATTTCCTGAATCTGAATGTTGGCCTGCCTTGCTAGATTGGGGAAGTTCTCCTGGATAATATCCTGCAGAGTGTTTTCCAACTTGGTTCCATTCTCCCCGTCACTTTCAGATACACCAATCAGACGTAGATTTGGTCTTTTCACATAGTCCCATATTTCTTGGAGGCTTTGTTCATTTCTTTTTATTCTTTTTTCTCTAAACTTCCCTTCTTGCTTCATTTCATTCATTTCATCTTCCATCATTGATACCCTTTCTTCCAGTTGATTGCATCAGCTCCTGAGGCTTCTGCATTCTTCACGTAGTTCTTGAGCCTTGGCTTTCAGTTCCATCAGCTCATTTAAGGACATCTCTGCATTGGTTATTCTAGTTAGCCATTTGTCTAATTTTTTTTCAAAGTTTTCAACTTCTTTGCCATTGGTTTGAATTTCCTCCTGTAGCTTGGAGTAGTTTGATCATCTGAAGCCTTCTTCTCTCAGCTCATCAAAGTCATTCTCCATCCAGCTTTGTTCCATTGCTGGTGAGGAGCTGCATTCCTTTGGAGGAGGAGAGGTGCTCTGCTTTTTAGAGTTTCCAGTTTTTCTGCTCTGTTTTTCCCCATCTTTGTGGCTTTGTCTACTTTTGGTCTTTGATGATGGTGACGTACAGAAGGGTGTTTGGTGTGGATGTCCTTTCTGTTTGTTAGTTTTCCTTCTAACAGACAGGACCCTCAGCTGCCGGTCTGTTGGAGTTTGCTAGAGGTCCACTCCAGATCCTGTTTGCCTGGGTATCAGCAGCGGTGGCTGCAGAACAGCTGTGGCTATAGAACAGCGGATCTTGGTGAACCACAAATGCTGCTGCCTGATCATTCCTCTGGAAGTTTTGTCTCAGAGGAGTACCCAGGCTTGTGAGGTGTCAGTCTGCCCCTACTGGGGGGTGCCTCCCAGTTAGGCTGCTCGGGGTCAAGGACCCGCTTGAGGAGGCATTCTGCCCATTCTCAGATCTCCCGCTGTGTGCTGGGAGAACCACTACTCTCTTCAAAGCTGTCAGACAGGGACATTTAAGGCTGCAGAGGTTACTGCCATCTTTTTGTTTGTCTGTGCCCTGCCCCCAGAGGTGGAGCCTACAGAGGCAGGAAGGCCTCCTTGAGCTGTGGTGGGCTCCACCCAGTTCGAGCTTCCCGGCTGCTTTGTTTGCCTAATCAAGCCTGGGCAATGGCAGGCGCCCCTCCCCCAGCCTTGCTGCAGCCTTGCAGTTTGATCTCAGACTGCTGTGCTAGCAATCAGGGAGACTCCGTGGGCGTAGGACCCTCCAAGCCAGGTGCAGGATATAATCTCCTAGTGTGCCGTTTTTTAAGCCCATTGGAAAAGCACAGTATTAGGGTGGGAGTGACCCGATTTTCCAGGTGCTGTCTGTCACCCCTTTCTTTGACTAGGAAAGGGAACTCTCTGACCCCTTGCGCTTCCTGAGTGAGGCAATGCCTCGCCCTGCTTCAGCTTGTGCATGGTGCGCTGCACCCACTGTCCTGCACCCACTGTCTGGCACTCCCTAGTGAGATGAACCCAGTACCTCAGATGGAAATGCAGAAATCACCCGTCTTCTGCATCGCTCACGCTGGGAGCTGTAGACTGGCAAACTCTGTCTTTTCTATCTGCTTTCAAAGCTCTCCAAAAATATTCTCACCCTGGCCAGATGCAGTGGCTCATGACTCCTATCTCAGGACTTTGGTAGGCAAAGGCAGGAGTATAGCTTGAGCCCAGGAGTTTGAGACCAGCCTGGGCAATACAGCAGAACCCCATCTTGACAAAGATAAAAATATTAGCTGAGTGTGGTGGTGCGCACCTGTAGTGTCACCTATTTGGGAGGTTGAGGTGGGAAGATCGTTTGAGCCCAGGAGGTTAAGCCTGCAGTGAGCCGTAGTTGTACCACTGCTCTCCAGCCTGGGTGACAAAGTGAGACCTTGTCTCTAAAACAACAACAACAACAACAATCTACCTTCACCCACCACATCCAGCACCCAACTATGTTTGAATGCTCCTTAAATCTTTATGGCTAATCTAATGCTGCTTCTCTATCTGTCATTCTCTGCTTATACTTCAAGGGTAGAATAATGAAGCTTCTTTCTGTCTCAACCCATTTCTCTATCGGACTTTGTATCTCCCTCTTCTCAATGTCTGCTAACATGTCTGGCAGTGTAACAGGCATTTTACATAAGCAATGTTATTTCTTCTGTACAACAACCCTATGGTGGTTTTTTAATGCAGCAAACAGTTCATGAAATGTTAAGGGTCTTACCCAAGTTCTTACTGATAGCAATTGACAAATTTTAGAAATTGAACGAGTGTCTGTAAGATTCTGAATTCAAGTCATTGCACTATGGTGTTTTGGTACTTTTAAAAAGTCTCCAAAGAAAATTATTTCATTTTTCCTTTATATTATAATAATATGTGTTCCCTTTTCAGCCTACTTACTGTAAACTCCTGAGACCTGAGACATTGCTATATTCATTTCTATCCCCCATAGAGCTTTGTACAGCCCTGGGCATATAGTGAATGCTTAATATTTGTTCAACTGAAATTATCTAAAGCATGTTCTAACTTCTAGTTCCTAAAAAGCCTGAGGTTTTACAGACAGGAGGTTAATGATCCTTGTTTTGTTTCTGTTTGGATGAGAAAAAGTTACCATGCCGTTGAGCTGGTGCAGGCTGTGCCAGAGGGCAGGGCCAACTTTAGTACAGTACTGAACTCCAGTGCTGCTCCACTTCTTATGACAGCTGTTGGTATCTTCTTGCATCTACTGTTGACAGTTATCATAAATAATCTGAATCTTCATCTAGTTCAGTGTCTAATTCAAATCTTGCTAATGGCAACAAATAAATGATCTGTGCAGGAATCTGTCATAACCCTGCAGCTGGTGTGCCTAGATCTGGTTGGCTTTGCTCCGAACATGTGCTTTGTTGCTAAGAACAATTTGGGAGTGTTAGGGACAGTAGGCAAGACGTGAATGATCAGCTACACGAAAGACAGTGAAATTCAAAGCCCAAACACAGGTAACGTTTCTTCAGATATTCCATCATTTCAAGGTAAGCTGGAGCTGGCGAATTTTGAAATATGATGTCAGGGACAAGCAAAAGGAAGAGGACTATGTGTACAGAGACTCCAAACTTGCATTCTAATATAAAATTATTTAACTAGTTAGTTAACTCAAGGCTAAGCAATTCTGGGCAGGGTTTTCCTCCTCTGTTTCCCTAAGTGTCAAGGAGGAAAAAAAAATTGAATCTGTTGCTCTGTTTCTGCAAGTGTCGAAATGAAAGATTAAATCTCCTGTTTCTGGGCTCCCCCTAGCTCTTATAGTTTGTAACTCCCATCTCTGGCCAGATCATATCAAATATTTTTAAATAATGTGGTAGACAGCGTGACCAAGGAGCAAAGCCCCTTTGAAGGTTTCCTACACCCATTTATTCTCTGTTAAATGTTATGTTCAAACAATACTTAGCTGAATAACATAAAATGCTTTCATTTCTGCCCCTAAAGTTGAGCAAATTCGACTGTCTCTGCTTATGCTGGGGATGAATGGCCGAGAAGTGTCTCCACAGTGTCAGTGAGGCCTCTTCAGGGAAGGGGTAGGTCCTTTCCATCACAGAAGAAGAGGTATTCTCTTATTGTTTTCCCCAGGACAGAGATTAAGGTGTTGGTTACATCCACTCATAGCCTCCCCAGAGATGAATCCCCTCAGATTCTGCCTAAGCAAAATCTGCTACAGGAATACTATTAAACCTCAAATAAAGACAAATATATTCAATAAGTGAACTCTCGGAATCCATAAACTAGACAAACTCCAAGCATAGAGACATGTTACAAGAAGGTGGTGCAGTGAACTTTAGGATTTTTTGAGTAAGGACAATGGATTACATATTAAGTTTTCTATTCCTCAAAAAAGAAAACAATTCAGTACTGGTGCTAGGTAAATTTTACGCCCACAAGGAGATTTTTTTTTTAAGGATCCCCACAATATATTCTAGAGTCTTATTAGTAAAAGAAACTACAATAAATATATACATATGAGGTCGTATTAATTAAAAATGTATTCTGTTTATTGCATTTACATAAAGATAATTAGCAGCTGTACTCCTAAAAAAAATGGAGCATAAGCATAAGTGGTCACCATGTCATCCTTTTCTTTTTTTTTTTTTTCTTTTTTTGAGATGGAGTCTCACTGCTATTGCCCAGGCTGGAGTGCAATGGCACGATCTCAGCTCAACGCAACCTCTGCCTCCCAGGCTCAAGCGATTCTCCTGCCTCAGCCTCCTGAGCAGCTGGGATTACAGGCAGGCACCATCTTGCCCGGCTAATTTTGTTTTTTTAGTAGAGACAGGGTTCCTCCATGTTGGTCAGGCTGGTCTCGAACTCCCAACCTCAGGTTATCCGCCTGCCTCAGCCTCACAGAGTGCTGGGATTACAGGTGTGAGCCACCGTGCCTGGCCCATGTCATCCTTTTCTACAAGTTCTTGGAAAGTGACCTTCCACTCAAACAGAGGATTTAAGACTGGTCATTTCCTTCCAGTCTGATTAAGAACCCAGTGCTTCTAGATGGATTACAATTATAGAGAAAATTATCTACCATTTATCTCTAAGGAGGAAAAACATGAAATGGTTCTCAAACAGTGCATTTTTGCATTTTGAAACTTCGCTGCTGCAATTCCTTGGCTCAAAATATTTTAGCTGAGAAGAATATTGTTTCTGGTTTGGAAGCATCACCTATTGAACAATGTCAGAAGGATAAGAAACTGGCTTTGTTGGAACTGGTTGTTCTATAGTGGCAGGCGTCAGGTTCAATTAATAGAGACCTAGCTTGAGAGCACAGGCACAATCTATGTCATTATAATCTACCTGAAGCCTAAAGAAAACAGTGTCTAACTATTCCTAGAGGAGAAGGCTTTTCTTAGCTGACTTACCCTATAAGATCCTGCACCATATTAAGTGGAGTTATTAAGTACACTGCAAATACCCCATCTGCAAGCCATCTGCTTTTCAAGTTCAAATGCACTGTTCATAAGAAAACGGTGCCAAGTAGCTTTCTAACTTTTACTTCTAGGTTTCCCAAGAGCTATCCAAAAGGATGACTTTTCCTCCACCTGCTAACTCTTGTATCTAAATTGTTTTGAGACTTCTTATGAGGAATTTAAAAATATGCTTTAGTTTTTACATCAGAAACACTCCAGAAGTTTCCCCTTCCATCTCCTTAATAGGTATTAGGTTTTGAATGGATTAAACATGGAGGTTTAATTTAATCAAATGGTTTCCTCTTGATATTTGGAAAATAACCAAGCAGTTTCAATAGTGAATCAATGCATTACCACCTTAGAGCCACTTACAAAATCAAAACATATTTGTGCATCTGAATTCTTCACTGGCAGAGAACAGCTTGTACCCTCTCTATCGATTAGGTCCCTGTTACTATTGATTAAAACAAAAAACCACAGAGTATCACAACTTTCAGAAGGTTAGGGAGAATGGTATGGTTGACTCAGCATTCTAAATCAGATCAAACAAAGTATCCGACCTACTGAGGAGATGCAGAATTTGGACTAGTCGCTGATGTCAAATTCAGTTTAGAGACCATTTTGTCAGAGTTCCCTATGAGCCAAACTTAATAGCAAATAGAAAGACAAATTCACCCACAATATGGTTCTGGAGGACAATGAATCCAGCAGCAATGGGGCTGTGCTGGCTGCACTTTAATGCTGTTAGCTGCTTCATAGTCAAATTGAATACTAGTAGGACAAACTGCTGACACAAAACATATGCCCCAGAAGCTGACTGCTGGAATGAAAGGAACTCTAGCTAGACCACTAGGAAAATCAGGAAACAAGTGACAGCTCAAGTTGAAACAAAGTTTCATGTGGTCAGACCACCTGTGGGACAAGCTGATGTATTTATTATTGTCCAGAGAATCGCTGGATTTTACAGCTGCCAAGAGCTTCAGCAATCATGACCTACTTCTCAGCATTTTTTACTGTTTTCTTTTCCTACATTTGTCCATTAAAATATGTCTTTTGCTAGTTTCTTTCCTGGGTTCTTAATTCACAAGCACTCTTCCTCGATAACTTTATCACTCTTATATGGATGACTCTCCAATGTTTATGTCCAGCCCTGACCCTGCTCCTGAGCTGCAATCTCAAACATTAAACAGCCTGCTCGATATCTCCCTACTGATGCCTCAGTAGTACATTTAATTCAATGGGGTGAATGAAAACCAGCTCACTCTCTTCCCCAGTAAGGCCTTGCTTTGCTCTCTCATTACATGAGTTAGTAACAGCCCCATGCTGCAGCCTCCTGGCTCAACCATCAGAGTGCCCAGCCATCCGTCTCTCTTGCTCATGCCGCCTCTGAAATACTGCCCCAAGGTCCCCTCCTGGCCATGTCCTCACAATGCCCCCGTGGAGGCCTCAGACCCTCACATGGGTCACTGCCATAGTCACGCTCTGACATCTTCTACTACCCAGCCATCTGAACCCTCTGGACCCTCTGGACAGAGTTATTTTTCTAGAACACAGCTCAGTTCTGATTGTGTCACTTCTCTGTCTGCAAAACTCAACGTTTCCTCCTTGCTTTGTAGATTCAAATCCAGATTGCTCAAAATGACAATTACTGGTGCCCATCATCTGACCTCAGTCTCCTTTCTTGCCTTATATCCCGCTCCATCCCTCACATCCCCAGTTTCTCTCCTCCCCTTGGGCCTTACGTGGGGCTACTTAGAGAGACCAAAATACAGGAATCTGGACCAACAATGCACAGGAAAGGTAAGAGAAATCCATTCCAAATATACAAATAAATTTTCCATCAACACAAAAATAATAGAAAAAAATTAAAATTTAACCAAGATTATATTTTCATTTATCAAATTGGCAAAAATCCAAAAATGTAGTAACATGCTCTGTTACCATAAAAATCCAAAAATCCAAAAATATGGTAACATGCTCTGTTAGTGAAGCTGCAAGGAAAGAGGTATCCTCAAGCACTGCTGGTGGCAGCATACATCAGTAAATTTTTCAAAGGCGATTTTGACACGTCTGTCAACATTTTAAGTGCACTTGCACACGGTGATTGCTTGAGAAGAATGGCCACAATACTTCAGCCTTCTCTGCCCCCATTCCTCTGTGAGGTGCATTAGTCCATTTTCTCACTGCTATAAAGAACTACCCCAGACTGGGTAATTTATAAAGAAAAAGGTTTAACTGACTCACAGTTCCACATGGCTGGAGAGGCCTCAGGAAAGTCACAATCATGGTGAAAGGTGATGGGGAAGTAAGGCACGTCTTACATACTGGCAGGGGACAGAAAGAGAGGAGAGAGAGAGCGAGGGGGGAACTGCCACACACTTTTAAACCATCAGATCTCGTGAAAACTCACCGACTGTCACTATCATGGGAGGGGAATGTCCCCCATGATCCAGTTACCCCCCACCAGGTCCTTCCTTCAACACATGGGGATTACAATTCAACAGGAGATTTGGGTGGGGACACAGAGCCAAACCATATCATAATGAAACAGTGTCGTTCATCTGGGGTAATATCTGAGGTTCATTGCCTCATGCCAAGGAAATCAAGGATGTGGACACACAAGGAGTGAGGTTAAGTAGAGGTTTAATAGGGGAAAGAAAGAGAAAAGCTCTCTCTCCTGAAGAAAGAGAGGGGCTCCAAGTGGGTCTTCCAGTGCACAGTGAAGTGCAGGAGTTTTTATAGATGAGCTTGAGGAGGCAGTGTCTGATTTACACAGGACACAAGAGATTGGCTGGGCCAGGTGTGCCATTTGCATAGCATATGAAGAAGCTTGTCGCCCCACCCTAATCTTTTATTATGCAGAGGGTTCTCTACCTGGCCAGCGCCATGTTGCCCACTCTTTCACTGTACTCATGGTGACAAAGAAAAGGGAAGATGGAGCCTCCATGTTGAACATACCTGGCTTCCAGGTAACCCGTGGCACAGCTGTCAGTATTCACACGTGCAAGCTTCCAGCTTGCTTATCTATGTTTGCAACCCAATTTTTCAGGCTGCTCTTTGTTAGAAAACAAATGATTTGGGGGCTGCCTTTTGTTAAAATGGAAATTCTGCCAAGAAATCTCTTACCCTCACTATCTGCCTAAATAATTTCTTTTTAGCTCCTGTATCAATAAACGGACACTGCATGAATACAATGTGAGCCCTATCGTGTGACTGCCTTTAAGATGGAATCTATTTCCCCTCCTCTTGAATCTGGGCTGGTCTTGTGACTATCTCTGGCCAATGGAAGGCAGTGGTGTGCCAGTTTTGAGGCTGGATCTCAAGATGTCTTGGGTGCTTCTGCTCTCTCTGGACCCTGACTTCTCTGTATGAACAAGCCCAAACTAGCCTGCTAGAGGATGATCAGTACATAGTCCAGTTATCTCTGTCTTTCCAGCCAACAGACACCCAACCATCCAACAACCAGAAGTGTGGGAGAGACCATCCTAGACTTGCCAAACCCAAGCCAATTTATCAGTTGCCTATAGGGACTGACCAAGCCCAACCAATCTCAATGAAGCTTTGCCCATATGTGCAGAACCACCCAACTGACCTGTAGATTTATTAATAATAAATGCTAAGTGCTTACTGTTTTAAGTTGTCAAGTTTTGAGGTAGCTGGTTATGCATAAATAGCAAACTGATATACCCATTGAGGGAGAAATTCTGCTTCTAGAAATTTGTTGTACAGAAAAACTTGCACAACTACAAAATTACCATAGCTAAGGTTATTCACTGAAGCTTATTTGTAACTTCAAAACAAAAGTAGTTTGGAAGCATCAATAGAGAATTGTTCATTAAATTATGGTATACCCATACAATGGACTACAATAAAACTGCAGAATCAGTTTCCACAAGGAAGGCTCTGGGTGAACTCACATAGAATACCTGCCAAGATATATTAGCATTTGCAAGCTAGTTTACTCAGCAATGTTTATGACAAGCTACCATTTGTGTGAAAAATAATAAAGCAATAAATCTGTGTTTCATTGTATATACAAATAAATTATTTGAAAAGATACCCAAGAAACTGAAATTTTTAGTTGCCTCTTAGAAAATAAATGGAGTGACTAGGAACAAGAGTTATAAAGATAATTTTTACTATATTTTTTCTATCTTTTGAACATTAACCCAGGTTAACATATTACCTGTTTAAAAAATAAATAATTATTTTAAGTAGGCCAAAAGACTTTGTACTTGGCTATATCTGGTCACTTAACAACTTGGCTATATCTGGTCACTTAACAACATAGTTATCTCTGCCTGGATAGGATTTACGATTTTGTTAAGAAATTGTTTAATTAATAATAATTTTAAAATGTGGCCTGTGCTAAAACCACAGAAATTGGCAGGAACTTTTAACATCCTCTGGTGCCACGCTTGTCTCAAAGCACATCCAAGCTATCTGGTCACAGGGCCTCTGCTGGGCCCTCCACTGTAAGAGGGAGCTCTCTATAGCACCCTGGTAAAAGAACTGAAAGAAAAATGCATGTTTCTAAAAAAAAAAGTAATTTTATTACAGTTATTTCCTTACAGAAAGAGCACTGTGGATGAAGGCATTGTCACTGCACTACTTTTTAATTGTGAAGAAATCACCAATGATCAGAGGAGAATTAAATAAATATTGTTACATCTGAAGAATGAAATAGCGTGTAATTTTTAACACCATGGAAAACTGTATACCATTATATAAAGTACTAAAGATAAAGGTACAAAATTGTCTATCCAGTAAGCTATCAACTACATGAAAAGAAAAAAATCCTTGAAGAAAGAAAAAAGAAAGACCTGAAAAGAAATATAGCAATATAGTGGCAGGAATTGTTCATATTTGTTTCTTCTCTTCCTACTTTGTATTAGTTCCTAAATTTTCTATAACATTTACACAATATTTTTAAATTAATATATAGTAAAAATTATAAACATAAAGTAAGTTTGCCAACAATCTATTACGTCTGATTACAGGATATAAAGAAGTAAATAAGAAATAACATTAATCATAATAATCAAGATATGCCAAATCCTTTAACAAACAAGCCTAACATCTAAAAAAGATTTTTTTGTGCGCACTTACAATAAAGCACAGGTAGGGAGGAGGCTTTCTGCTCCATGCAGTGACTGAGGAATCAGGCTCCTTGCAGCTCCCAGCTCTACCTTGCTCGAGGTTCTGAAAGTGCTCTTCATCCCCCTCCTGGAATAGGAAACAGCAGGAGGAGCACATTTGGAAGTGTGTTACAGCTCAGGCCTGGATGCAGCGTGAACCACCCAGGCCACACTCCATGGCTAGAGTTCAGCACGTAGTCCCATCTAACTGCAAGGGACACTGACCAAGTCCTATAGCTGGATGCCTAAAGAAACAGCAGCCATGGCAGACTTTGAGCCAGCCTCTGACATAATCATTGAAAGGTTCATAGAAAAAGAGAAATTTGAGCCATTTTTTAAAAGTTGGGAATGACATAAATTGGGGAAAAAATAGGAAAGAAGATTGGCTGAATAGCTTGGCATGACAAGGGCAGAGAAAGATAATTAGGTAAATCACTTTCAAGAGAACAAAGAAAAGAAAAAAGAGCCATTAGAAGACCAACCTTGATATTTTGTACTTTTCATCAAAGTTAGAAAAACTTGCTTTAGCATCTAGCAGGGCTGTGTTCCACTTTTAACTCTACCTCTCTGTCTCTGCATGGTCTTGGATGAATTATGCATCAAAACCTAGAATTCTTGAGTGTAAAATGAAGGTAATAATGCCCAGCTTACAATATTATTGTAGAATATTAATAAAATACATAGGACTAATTCAACAAATGAGAGACCTTGCCATTAGGTATTTTCATAGTGCAGAGTCAATTCTGATTCACACTTTTTCTAAATTTTTAGGACATTTTAAGTATCTTAAATCTATTCCTCATTCATCACTCTCTACTTTAAACAATAAACAAACCAGGACAAAAAAAAAATAATTATTTTTACACTTCAGTAAACAAAAAGGTGAATTACTGAGCACATAAAATGAACATGCTTGACTTATTAATATAAAGAATGGCTGAATCAGATAATAATTACAAATGTATTTATTCTACTTACGTTACATGGTTTCATTCAATTGAATTACCACTTCTTTAATTAAGGGATTTCAGTATTTGTTAGTTTTAATCATTCATTAGCACAACATAAGACTAACGGGATAACAAAAGAAATTCTCACTGGCTCTTAGGAGCTTTCACAATGTCAAACAACACGGGAAACATCAGAAAAAAAGAGGGAAGTCATTCTAAAATATTTTCTTACTATAACTTTTGCCACTGAAACTCATATCATCAGTTTTATTTCGTGACTTCTTGTCATCAAATGTTTTTTACTTTTTCTGATGCTTCATTTTGACCATTCTCAGAGACTTCGGGAATCAAAATCTTCTGGGCCCCAGTCAGATGGTAATAAACGCTTCTGCCCTTTCCCTGATTGATGCCTTCTTCTAGAAACTGTATTAGTCTGTTTTGATGCTGCTGATAAAGACATACCCCAGACTGGGTAATTTATAAAGACAAAGAGGTTTAATGGATTCACAGTTCCAAGTAGCTGGGGAGGCCTTATCATCCTGGCAGAAAGTAAAGGTACATCTTTCTTGGTGGCAGGCAAGAGACAACTTGTGCAGAGGAACTCCCCTTTATAAAACCATCAGCTCTCATGAGACTTACTATCACAAGAACAGCATGGGGAAGACCTGCCCCTGTGATTCAATTACCTGCCACCCAAGTCCCTCCCACAACACATGGGAATTGTGGGAGCTACAGTTCAAGATGAGATTTGGGTGGGGACACAGCCAAACCATATCAGGGACTTCACCACCTGCTCCACGCCTAGTGCTGTGATGGACCCTGGGGAGGAAAGACGAAAACCCTGATTCTCTGCCTCAGTGATCGCACCCAGGGAAGGGGACTCAGGTGGCTATAAATCAATGTTGGTGATACCTTGTATGCAATCAAGGATCTGACCCACCTCAGGGAATTAGGGAACTTTCTCTTCGATTTCTTGTAAGTACAGAATTTATGCCTTGCTGTTTGTGCAACAGTAACAAAAACCTGAAACTGGGTAATTTGTTTTTGAGACGGAGTCTTGCTCTGTCACCAGGCTGGAGGGCAGTGGCACGATCTCAGCTCACTGCAACCTCCGTCTCCCGGGTTCAAGCCATTCTCCTGCCTCAGCCTCCCGAGTAGCTGAGACTATAGGCACCCGCCACCATGCCCAGCTAATTTTTGTGTTTTTAGTAGAACAGGGTTCCACCATGTTGACCAGGATGGTCTCGATCTCTTGACCTCATGATCTGCCCGCCTCAGCCTCCCAAAGTGCTGGGATTACAGGCATGAGCCACCACACCTAGCCGAAACTGGGTAATTTGTAAAGAACAGAACCACATTTCTCACAGTTCTGAAAGCTGGGAGTCCAAGATCAAGGCCTTGGTAGGTTCAGTGTCTGGTGAGGGCCTATCTCTCCCTCCAAGATGCTGTCTTGTTGCTGTGTCCTCCAGAGGGAAGGGATGCTGCCTCCTCACCTGGAGGAAGGGACTGAAGGGGAAAAGGCCCAATGCCATGTGAACCTCTTTTATGAAAACCTTAATTCCATTCAGGAAGGAGAGGCCCTCATGAACTCATCATCTTTTAAAGGTCCCACCTCTTAATACTATAACATTGGCCATTATGTTTCAACACGTGAATTTTGGAGGGGACACATTCAATCATAGCAATTTATAAACATAAACTACCTCTTGTTTATGCCATAGAAGATAGAGGAACCTAAAATAAGGGCAAACACGAGCAAAGCAGAACTTCTCTGTGCATTGCCTTGTTTGAGAGCTCTGTTTGCTGGAAAGGCCCTTGGAACTGCCAGTGTTAGTAGCCAGAAGAGGCTACTTGAAGGGGCTGGAACCCTTTCCAGCCCCCAGGGTATAAGTTAATATATAGCCACATTGCTCTCTAGGTACAAGAAAACAATCACGGTATCAGAGTTGCACATAAAAACAATCCTTCCCTTACAGAATTCTGTTGAGTGCATGCCTCCTAAGGATGGAAGCCTTCCCACTATGACAGCCATGCGCAAGCTTGTCTATGGGAAAATCAAATGAAATGGAACTTGTGGCTGAGGCTTTCTTGGAAACGAGATGGGTGTCTGGGAACAAGAAGTGTTAGATTTACAGTGATCTTTTTTTTTTTTTTCAATGTTTCGCATTGTGATGTTAAAACTTTTGCACCTGTGGTGATGTGAAAAAACCATGTTAAGCCTTCACTACACGCCAAGACTTGAACATTGATTTTTAAGACTGAGCAAGTGAAATCAGGTTCTTAAATGTCTCAATTCTATTTCCACAGCTAGAAACACCCAGAAAACAGGAGGCCGTTTTGCATATAACTCAGACAGGTGTTTGAAACTGAGGTGATAGAGACCACCAGGAAGAAAGGGGAAAGAGGGTTTACCTGGAAGGAAAGACTTAAGGAAGACGTGGAAATTATACCCTGAGATAAGGGCAAAACAAGGTAAACAAGGAATCCCATTCAGGCGCTGAAATCACCACAGACATTTACTGGGCTGTGACTGTGTCAGGCATTGTTCTAGCTGGGTTATATGTATTCATTCCATTTAGTCTCACCTAGCTAATGAAATGGATACTATTGACCAGGCGCAGTGGCTCATGTCTGTAATCCCAACACTTTGGGAGGCAGAGGTGGGCGGACCACCTGAGGTTAGAAGTTCAACACCACCCTGACCAACACGGTGAAACCCCGTCTCTACTAAAAATACAAAAATTAGCCAGGCATGGTGGCAGGTGCCTGTAATCCCAGCTACTTGAGAAGCTAAGGCAGGAGAATCACTTGAACCTGGGAGGTGGAGGTTGTAGTGAACTGAGACTGTGCCACTGCACTCCAGCTTGGGAGACAGAATGAGACCCTGAAAAAAGAAGGGAAGGGGAGGGGAGGGAAGGGGAGGGGAAGGGAGAGGAGGGGAGAGAAAGGGAGGGGAGGGGAGGGGAGGGGAGGGGAGAGGAGGGGAGGGGAGGGGGAAGGGGAGGGGAGGGAAGGGGGAAGGGGAGGGGAGGGGAGGGGGGAGGGGAGGGGAGGGGGGAGGGGAGGGGAGGGGGAGGGGAGGGGACGGGGGAGGGGAGGGGGGAGGGGAGGGGAGGGGAGGGGGGAGGGGAGGGGAGGGGAGGGGGGAGGGGAGGGGGGAGGGGAGGGGAGAGGGGAGGAGAGGGGAGGGGAGAGGGGAGGAGAGGAGAGGGGAGGGGAGAGGGGAGGAGAGGGGAGGGGAGGGGAGAGGGGAGGAGAGGGGAGGGGAGGGGAGAGGGGAGGAGAGGGGAGGGGAGGGGAGGAGAGGGGAGGGGAGGGGAGGGGGGGATGGGGGGAAGGAAGGAAAGGAAGGAAGGAAGGAAGGAAGGGAAAGAAAGAAGAAAGGAAAAAGAAAGAAAGAAGGAAAGAAAGGAGGGAGGGAGGGAAGGAAGGAAGGAAGGAAGGAAGGAAGAAAGAAAGAGATACTATTATTACCTCCTTCGGGGATCCGAAGCAGAGAGTGGGGTCACCAGTGGACAGTGACTCACACAGCTTTGCAGCCAGTAGGTGGTGTAAGAATTGAAGGCAAGGTAACTGGTCTCCAGACTGCATTTATAGCCTTTATACTACCCACCCTCCTATCCAAAGAAGAGCAAGACACACACACAATGTATTAAGTAATACCTGTAGCCACATGTAATTTGGTTTATTCAGAATTGACTCAGAAAAGGTATACATCCTAGTGAGATTTTAGATATGACCTCAAGTCATATCTAAAACACACACACAAATGAGATACATTGAGGTCCTGTTTTGCACTTGGTCTAATCAACTTTATGTATCTGTTTGGACTGAGAGCTCCTATATCATTAACTCTTAATAATCACAAATATTCTCTAGGAGTTTGCATACTATTTACTAAGCTCTCCTCTCAGCACTGTACATACTTTCACCTACGGCATCCTCAGAATAGCCTTAGGAGGTCGTGGATCAGTTAAACTAATTCTGTAGGGAGGCCAAGGAGAGTGGATCATCTGAGGTCAGGAGTTCAAGACCAGCCTGGCCAACATGGTGAAACCCCATGTCTACTAAAAATACAAAAATTAGCCAGGCAAGGTGGCAGGCACCTGTAATCCCAGCTACTTGGGAAGCTGAGGCGGGAGAATCACTTGAACTGGGGAGACGGAGTTTGCAGTGAGCCAAGATCACACCACTGCACTCCAGCTTGGGCAACAGAGCAAGACTCCATCTCAAAAATAAATAGATAAATAAGTAAATAATGCCGTAACAAGCCAACCTCAAAAGATGTGATGGCTCAAGCACAGCAGAAGTTCATTTCTTGCTCACATATAACTATTTTTTTTTTTTTGAGATGGAGTCTTCCTCTGTCACCCAGGTTGGAATGCAGTGGCGCAATCTCTGCTCACTGCAACCTCTGCCTCCCCGGTTCAAGTGATTCTCCTGCCTCAGCCTCCAGAGTAGCTGGGACTATAAGAGCTCACCATCACACCCAGATAATTTTTGTATTTTTAGTAGAGATGGAGTTTTACCATGTTGGCCAGGCTGGTCCCAAACTCCTGACCTCAGGCAATCCACCTGCCTCAGCCTCCCAAAGTGCTGAGATTACAGGTGTTAGCCACCACACCCAGCCTTGCTCACATATAACATATAACTTTCATCAGTGTTCCTACTGGAAGGTGACTGTCCTCCAAGCAGTGACTCGGGGACCCAGAATTCTCCCATCTTGTGTTCCTGCCATCTTCAAAACGTGGCTTCCAAGTCACTGTGCTCGTGTGCATTATGAGGGTGGAAAAGGAGTTCACATGTGGAAATAAAGTGGTACACATTCTATTCATTCATTTATTTATTCACTTATTTATTCATGTACTGATTGATTGACCTAAGTATTTACTGGCTGTTACTCAAGAACTTGGCCATACCTATCTAAAGGGGAAGTAAAATGTGGTCTAGCAGTATGCCCAGGAAAAAGGGTGATTGTTTGGGAAGAGCACTCCAGTCTTTGCCACAGCTAAATATATTAATATCCCTATTTTATAGATTAGTAAATGTTGGCACAGGAGATTAAATAACTTACCCAAGTCATACAGTTGTTAAGTGTCAGAGCCTGGATTCAAACCCAGGTAGTCTGGTTCAAGAGTCCTGCTCTTAACAGAGATGACTGATTATTTCTCCTTAAAGATGTGATGAATTGAATGAAGCACCTGTGGGTACGTCACGTTCCATTTCTCAGCAGGACAGGCAGAGAAGTAGCACATTTCCTTCTTTTGAAGCCTTATCCCTCCTTCCTTCTTTCTTCCATCCCCTCATTGCCATTTAACTTATGCTTTAGTGGATTCTTGTGCAAGATTTCTCTA
Organism: Pongo pygmaeus; assembly: GCF_028885625.2. Taxonomy (NCBI): domain Eukaryota; kingdom Metazoa; phylum Chordata; class Mammalia; order Primates; family Hominidae; genus Pongo; species Pongo pygmaeus. Next base: position 6,117,526 of record NC_072380.2, read on the forward strand.
TCAAGAGCTCCTACCAATATTAAGAAAGTTTTTGGTATTGAGTTCCAAATTTCAAAACTCTTATCACAGACTCGAATAGAAGCAGCAGTTACTATGGTACTTTGGTACTTGAATGACAGCAAGTCCTCCAGCCCAGTAAACTCCTACACTGAAATGAAATGGATGAGTGACAGTCCTTTTTTATGTTGGAACTTGAAAGTACAAAGGATATTTTATCAATTATAAAACTTTTTTCTATGAAAAAAATACTTTTAGATTCTACAAGGTTTTTTCCCTAAATGTTTTAGTCTCGTTTCTCTTACATCCCTTTGCCTTTATTTCTAAGGCCTTGATCCACACTGAGTTAATATTTGAAAATAAGAAGTCTCATAAAGGAACTATATTGTACTTATGAAAAAGCTGCTTGTTTTCAGTGCTGTGCTCATAATAACTCTTCCCTCTCAGTAAGCCCTGTCCTTCAGGGCTCATTCATCTCTACCTTTCCACACCCCACTAGGTTTATGTCATCGTTTGAACTCTGCTTCCCCACAGAGCCTACCAGTGGGCAGGACATGGAATGGGCCCGTGACTCTGGTCCTCCCCACAAGCTGAGTTTTGGGTTCTCAGAGTCTTCCCAGTTCTTAGAGACAAATCTCCCCAAACAATGTTGTTCTGTCAAACTACAAATGTCCCTGCTACAATTTCCGTTTCTACCCTTTGAGCTAACCCCCAGTCCTGACTTGGTCACACTAGACTGTACTACTGCCCTCCCATCCCACCCTCCTGCTTTGGAGGAAAGTTAACTAGCTCTGCAGCCAGATCATTTTTTCCTTGCATAAATATAGCCAGTCCTTTTTTCTCCCAACTAACCACTGTTGATGAGTTCCCATTTTGCCTCAGAGCGTAAAGCATTACTATTGAGACCTTGGATAGCACTAGGGAAATACTAACCACGTTCAGATACCTAGGTTAGCCACACTTAGATTATATTTACCAAACAGCTCCTTTTTTCCTTAGGCGTACAGTTGAACAACATTTTCAAACCTCCCTTTTAATTAGGTGTTGCCATATGCTTGAGTAATAGCCAAAGAAAAATGAATAAAAAGATGTGCATCACTCCCTCAATCCTCACGCTAATTCTTTTCCACATAATGCAGACAAGCACAGTGGAAGCCACATTTTTGAAGATGGCAGGATCACAAGACAGAAGGAGCCTGGGTCCCTGGGTCACTGTTTGGGGGAAGAGTCACCTTCCCATCAGAACACCTGATGAAAGTTGTATGTGAACAAGAAATGAACTTCTGTTGTGCTTGAGTCATGATACCTTTTGGGGTTTTTGTTGTTGTTGTTGTTACAGCATTATTTTAACAAATCTATAACCTCCTAGGGCTATTCTGAGGGTGAAATGAGTGAATGTATGTATCCTGCTTAGAGGGGAGCTTAGTAAATAGTATGCGAACTCCTAGGAAATGTTTGCTATTATTATTATTACCAAAAGTTAAAGACATGTGGAGGTTCTCAGTCTAAGCAGATAAATATAGTTGATTAGGCAAGTGTTAAATATGACCTCAATGTATCTCATTTGTATGTTTTTTTTTAGATAATCAAGTTTCCCATTAAGAAAGCCACAGATGAAGGGCATCAAGTCTCATTCATTCAACAATCAGCCAAATTGGAGTGAGCACAAACTCTACACCAAACCTTAGGGTTCATCTATAAAACAGCTTTGCTACTTGAAGTGTGGTTCTCAGACAAGCAGCATCACCATCACCTGGAAGCTTGTTAAAAACTACAGACTCTCAGACCCCCTCCCAGACCCACTGAATCAGAAGACGCATTTTGACAAGTTCCCTAGGTAGCTCATATGCACACTGAAGCTTCAGAAGCGTTCTAAAAACGGATACTGCCCCTGACATCAGGGTACTGTCCATCCGTGAAAAGGAAGAGGAGAAAGTAATTAACCCTGGCAGAGAAAATCAGGAAAGACTTTACAGCTGAAATGTTTTTGTTTTTTAATTTGAATCTTGAAGGATAAATCGAAGTTTACCAGATGGAAAAATAAATGCAGGCCACTTTGATAAAGAAGCTAGAGTGTAAAATGACAGAACCATGAAGGACTGTGATCTTTCTCTGTGGGGTTGCAAAGACAGTCTGCGGGCTGACTGTGAGGGCAGAACCAGAAAACATCTTCAAATTTACATACACAAGGAGCTTTGATCCAGACCCCAAAATCAGAACACTTTGCAACATGCTCTGCTGCACACCAGACCCTAAGCTTGGAACAAGAGCCTTATCCTGTTCATAAAATTGAACGGGCGGCCTCCAACTATAGGTGTCACCATTTTCATGGGGCTTATCGTAAATACCACTGAAGATATCCAACCCTAAGCCCTGTATCAAGAGCCTCTGAGTCCCCTGGAGGAGGAGGAGAGACTGCTCACTTGCCTAATACCCTGGGTTCCCTTAAAATCATGGGAAAGTTCACCTCAGCTGGGGCAGGGGTGGTGTAAAGCAGGATGATGCTGAGCTTACTGGGTAAGGCAGCAACTATACCTATCTGGCGGGGTTAAGAGACAGCAAATGAAAATGGATCCCTCAAAACCTGGCATCATCCGCAAAAGGTAAAAACAGATGGATACATGATGAAGGCTATTTTTTTAATATAAAAATAATTTAATACAGTCATGGTATTTTAAAATTGTACTCCACAAATGCTTAAAAATGAAACAATCTTTGAGGTTGCAGGGCAGCTCCCAGGACGAGGGACTTTCTCACAGGGCACAAGCGTTGTGTCTGCTCATCTTCCCACCAATCCTACAAAGCATTTGCCGCTGTCAGTCACATTTTCTAGGGGAAGAAATCAAATTGGAGAATCCAACCATATTTAAGTGAAACTGCTCTAATCCTGGAGCCATCACTTATTACCTGACACCACACTCCCTCTAGAAAACATACCCCTCCCATTCCTGAGTCTCCCCAGTGGTTATCCCCAAGCACATCAAGTTTGCAGTTGATGGCACACACCCTATGGCTTTGCATATTGTATTAAACAGCATTACCCATGCCCTCCAATGTATATCATGGAAGCTGATTCTCCTACCTACTCCAGCCTGGGTAACGCCATGCTTTACCATACACTTCCAATACTACCAACTTACCAACACTACCAAGTGTACCAAGCCATACAGCATTTCCAATAAGGCAAAGTGTGTGTTATAACTGGTAAGTTTAAGTGCATGGTACACCAGCTATACCATACACCTTACCTTATTGGAAATGTTGTAATGGCTTGTGGCTAAATTTAGCTGGTTAAATAAATAAGCATTTTATCATGCTGCCACTGAAGGTGACAAACCTTCCCCATCCCCTCCTTGTGTCTATGTATGGGCTAATCTCCTCATGAAAGAATCTGTTATTTAAAATTTCATTTTGCCTTCACCTACAATATACTATTATTTCCACAAGAACTCTGGGAATACAAAACAGAAAGGCAAGAACCATCTTGATAATTCCCTCTCCAGCCAGCAAAGCCGTCCCTGGGAAGATTGTACCCTCCAGCACTCATCAAAAGTAATTACCCTGGAGAGGGAACACGGTTTGGAAAAGGAAGACCATTTCCATTATTACTTTCTTGTATTAAATAATAAATATTTAACACGATAAAGCTAAAGCAATCAAGATGACAAATGACAAAGAAAAAGGGTATGAGGTACAAAAATACTACTTGCCCTCCAGAGAGTTGTTCCCAAGCAAAATAAACAATAAAATACTTTCATTGTTCTTTTAGCATTTTCTTCTAGCTTTAATTGAATATTAAATTCTCCCTTTGGGTTTAACCTGAGACCTAGTCTAACACTGAATCTCAGATGTTTGGCTTCAAACAGACCACAAACTCACGCAGGAAACCCAGGATTTACAAAAGAGTGTGTAATCAAAAAGTGTTTACAAGCTTTGATGAGCAAGTCCAGATTCAAATTCTTTTTAACACACTAATTTTCTCTGCCACGAAAGGAATTTATATTGTAGGAGCAGGCGTTCTACATGCAGAAGTTAAAAAAAGAAAAATAATACCGTTCCTAGCAGGCAATATCGGGAAAAAATAATGTTAATACAATGAGAAATGTTGAGCTGATTTTTTAATATGATTTTAACACTTTTAAAATATTTCAATGATTATTGCAATGAAGTTGGTGCCAATTCTTCTTTATGTCCTGAAATACAAGATCAATTTGGACCTAAATTTGCACAGGAAGCTTACTGCTAAAGCCTGCTTTCTGAATAGGTGAATGGGCAGCTATCTACAATATACGATTCAAAGAGCCTAGATTTTGTTTCCCAAAACAAATCTAACAACTTGGTTGGCTGAAATCTCACCATGAATCAAGCACTTTTGATCTGGTACAAAAGTAGCCTAAATATTGCTGAGCTACATATAGGGAAAGGGATGGAGTTTTATTTTTTGAGCACTTACTTAGTCCCAAGAATTTGTTAGGCAGCTGGGTGCAGTGGCCCATGCCTGTCATCCCAGCACTTTGGCAGGCCAAAGCAGGAGGATCATCTGAGCCCAGGAGTTCAAGATCAGCCTGGGCAACATAGTAAGACTTTGTCTCTACAAAAAAATTCAAAAATTAGCCAGGCATGGTGGCACATGCCTGTTGTCCAGCTACTCAGGAGGCTGACAGAGCCAGAGAGACAGAGCCAGACCCTTTCTCAAAAAAATATATATATATGTGGATAATATATATTATATATAATATATATTAGGTACTTAACAAGTTACCTAATATATAATATATGTTATATATTTATATATCATATATATCTCATATATATCCGATATATATGATATATCAAATATGATATACCTCACAAACTTGTATATAATATATATCAAATATGATATACCTCACAAACTTGTATATAATATATATCAAATATGATATACCTCACAAACTTGTATATAATATATATCAAATATGATATACCTCACAAACTTGTATATAATATATATCAAATATGATATACCTCACAAACTTGTATATAATATATATCAAATATGATATACCTCACAAACTTGTATATAATATATATCAAATATGATATACCTCACAAACTTGTATATAATATATATCAAATATGATATACCTCACATACTTGTATATAATATATATCAAATATGATATACCTCACATACTTGTATATATATAACATATATATCTCATACTTTTATATATATATCATATATGATATATCTCATATACTTTTACATATATCATATATGATATATCTCATATATTTTTATATATATATCATATATGATATATCTTATATATTTTTATATATACATGATTTTTATATATTTCTTTATATATATCAATAGACATTGATATATTTATATATCAATAGACATTGATATATTTATATATCAATAGATATTGATATATTTATATATATAGACATATTTATATATCAATAGATATTGATATATTTACATATATTGATATATTTATATATCAATATATATTGATATATTTATTTATATTTTTATATAAATATATGTTATATATCAGTTATATATGTTATATATTATATCTATATCATATATGATATATATATTATAGAAAAATATATAATGTATATTATAGAAAAATATATAATGTATATTATAGAAAAATATATAATGTATATTATAGAAAAATATATAATCTACATTATATAAAAATATATAATATATAATATAATATATAATATAAAATATATATATTATATATTATATATTATATATAACACATTATATTATATATAATACATATTCTATAAATATATTGTACTATATATCTTATATAAATATATTATATATTATATATAATATATTTATATATAAGTATATAATATATATTACCGATAATATATTACATACTGTGATGTGGATAATATATATTACCGATAATATATTACATACTGTGATGTGGATAATATATATTACCGATAATATATTACATACTGTGATGTGGATAATATATATTACCGATAATATATTACATACTGTGATGTGGATAATATATATTACCGATAATATATTACATACTGTGATGTGGATAATATATATTACCGATAATATATTACATACTGTGATGTGGATAATATATATTACCGATAATATATTACATACTGTGATGTGGATAATATATATTACCGATAATATATTACATATAATATAATATATATTATATATTACCGATAATATATTACATATAATATATATTATATATTACCGATAATATATTACATATAATATAATTATATATTATATATTATATATAATATATTATATATTATATTTATATATAATATATAATATAGAATATATTTATATATAATATATAATATAGAATATATTATATATAAATATATTATATATTATATATTATATATTATATATATAATATATTCTATATTATATATTATATAGATATATATATTATATAATATAGATATAGATCTATAGATCTATATATATCTATATAATATAGATATATATAATATAGACAATATATTATATATTACAGATAATATATAATATATATTATAGATAATATATAATATATTATAATATATATAATATATATAATATATAATATAAACATATTTATATTTATATTACATATATTTTTATAGTATATATAATTTTTATATATTCATATTATATATTTTATATAATATATATTTTTATATAGTTATATATTTTATATTATAAAATATACAATTATATAGTATCTATTATATATTATACATTATACAATATATAATTATATATTGTATAATGTATAATATATAATAGATACTATATAATATATAATATACTATATAATATATACTATAGAATATATATCTATATAAATATATATTTAATATATATTTTTATATATTAGCTTATTAAGTATATAACATGTATGGTACTTAATTTTATATATAACTTAATAAGTTACCTAATATATAATATATATTTTTTATATATATTTTACGTATGATATATAATATATATTATATACTGTTATATATTTTATATTTTATATATTGTATATTTTATATATTATATATTATATATTTTATATATATTATACATATTTTTTATACAATATATTTTATATATATAAGGTAACTTATTAAGTACTTTGATCTTCCCAACAGCCTAATAAGGAATGTTAAATACACCTCATTTCCAAATGAGAAGCCGGTCTCACAGAAATGTAAAACACGGCATCTGCAGTCCATGCTTACAGAGGGGAAGAGCGAATGTTGGTAACAGTGCAATCATTGCCAGAGTCAATCCCTGCCTTTGCAGTCTGCCAGCCTGTACAACCCAGAAGGAATATGGCATTAGGATTGATTGGCCAAACCCCAGGAGTGATTGGTTAACACTCTTGTCAAGTGGCTGAGAATCAATGGTTTCAGCTTAACCCTCTTGGATCAGCCCTAGAACATTGGAAAATAATAGGACCTGGGTTGAAACAGTCCCATTCATCTCTATCAGGCTCGTTTAAGCATCAAAGAGACAGTAGCCAGAGCTGTGCTGTTTGTACCCATAGCTTCTCCTATTGTGGTAAATGTCATTTGTAATGCCCTAGGGCATCCTAAAAAAAAACATGCCCACAGAAGCAGACAGAAAAGCGAAGAAGGAACTGAATGCTATCATTTGCAATCACTTCTGGATAGAGGGATTGGAGGGCCCAGGGCTGGCGGTTAAGTATGGTTGCCTGGGTTCTCCTGATGCTCAACAAATTCCAGGCACAGTCTCCTCACCTTTTGCTACATAAACTTCTATCCAGGCCCCTACAATAATGGAGCTGTTTACAGGTTTTAAGTGAATGGTGAGATAATTTATGTAAATATAGATTTTGCTGGAGTCTTAAGAGTCTTCATATAACATCTGCGAAACTAATGAAAAGTTGTTGTTTAGTACAGTAAAAAAAACCCAAGACTTCTATTTGAGTGGATAAATGTCTCTAAATGTGTAAGGGTTAAGGAAGAAAAGAAACCAACTGCCTCAGGAGGCATTCAAATTATTCCAGTGTTTCTGGAAAAAGTGATTGTGGAGGAGTTGTAAATCTTTTCATTGTGCCACTAATTGCTACCAAGGAGAGCATTCCAACGCAGGCTGCCAAGGCTGGGGAGGACAAGGTTCCCTCTTGAGTTGTTTAAAAGCTGGGCCATTGGTGAGTTCTGAAGGAGTCTGTGCACCCACACTTGAAGATCTCTTTTAACTGCATGGTTCTATACAACCATAATTAAAAATCTCAAATTTTAAGACCCTTACAATTATAAAACAGTTTCTGTCAAAGCAATGTTTTCAAACTTTAAAGTTTTAGATGATAGGTTTGCAAGAGAGAAGAATTATGTTTATTATCTACTTTGTATCTAGGTGCATGGTTCTCTCATTTAAGGCTTCAGTTTCCATGGAAACAGGCTGTGGGGCAATGTATGGTTATCAGGAAGATTTCCTTTAACACCTCCCAGTCTTTCAAAAGTACTTGCAACCAACCTACCTATATAAAATCTTAAATCTTTATAATTAAATTTATGTTTATTAAAAGTACTAAGCCCCCAAGAGATAAATAGAAACAATGCATGAAGAGACAATAAACACTTGTCATTCATTCATGCAGTGTGACTGAGTGTTCCACAACTGCCAGTCACTGAACCCAGCTCTGAGGGAAAAAAGAGAGAGAAGACCCAGCTTCTAACCACTAGACGCGTGCACTTCACACACTGTGGAACTGATTAACAAACACTGAGAAATGCCAGCCTGACTAGTAATAACAGAACAGCAAACGTACAAAATTAAAGAGCCCCATCCTTCAAGCTACCAACTTGGGGAAACTGTGATAGCAACCAGTGTTTGTAAGGCACTGAAACGGGAGCTCTGTGCTGCTGGTTGCTTTTTGAAACATCAAATCCTTGGATCCAGTTCTTCTACTTCTGAAAAATAACTCTAATGGGAAAATAGGTTATGCACAAAGATGTTTACAGTAACATTATTTTTAATTGTGGAATACTGGAAAAAATGGACATTCAACAATAATGGAATCATTATATTCCATTGGCAGAACTGTATTTAGGCATTAAAATAATATCCATGAAGATTATGAAAATAAATGGAAAATTCCTACTTACGTCAAATCTAAAGAGAGGAACTTCTGTGCACAGTTTGACAGTTACCATTAAAAAGTCTGTGTTAAAAAACAAGCAGTTGGGAAAGGATTCTCTGTTTAATAAATGGTGCTGGGAAAACTGGCTAGCCACATGCAGAAAATGGAAACTGGACCTTTTCCTTACACCTCATACAAAAATTATCTCAAGATGGATTAAAGACTTAAACATAAAACATAAAACCATAAAAAACCTAGAAGAAAACCTAGCAATACCATTCAGGACATAGGCATGAGCAAAGACTTCATGACTAACACACCAAAAGCAATTGCAACAAAAGCCAAAATTGACAAATGGGATCTAATTCAACTAAAGAGCTTCTGCACAGCAAAAGAAACATCATCAGAGTGAACAGGAAACCTACAGAATGGAAGAAAATTTTTGCAAATCTATCCATCTGACAAAGGGCTGATATCCAGAATCTACAAGGAACTTAAACAAATTTACAAGAAAAAAAAAACCACCCCATCAAAAAGTGAGTGAAGGATATGAACAGACACTTCTCTAAAGACAACATATATACAGCCAACAAATACATGAAAAAAAGCTCATCATCACTGGTCATTAGAGAAATGCAAATCAAAACCATAATGAGATACCATCTCATGCCAGTTAGAATGGCAATCATTAAAAAGTCAGGAAACAACAGATATTAGAGAGGATGTGGAGAAATAGGAATGCTTTTACACTGTTGGTGGGAGTGTAAATTAGTTCAACCATCGTGAAAGACAGTGTGGCGATTCCTCAAGAATCTAGAAACAGAAATACCATTTGATCCAGCAATCCCATTACTGGGTGTATACCCAAAGGATAACAAATCATTCTACTATAAGGACACATGCACACATATGTTGATTGCAGCACTGTTCACAATAGCAGACTTGGAACCAACCCAAATGCCCATCAATGAGAGACTGGATAAAGAAAATGTGGCACATATACACCATGGACTACTATGCAGTCATAAAAAAGAATGAGTTCATGTCCTTTGCAGTAACATGTATGAAGCTGGAAACCATCATTCTCACCAAACTAACACAGGAACAGAAAACCAAACACCACATGTGCTCACTCATAAATGGGAGTTGAACAATGAGAACACATGGACACAGGGAGGGGAACATCACACACCAGGGCCTGTTGGGGGGTGAGGGTCAAGGGGAGGGACAGCATTAGGACAAATACCTAATTTATGCAGGGCTTAAAACCTAGATTATGGGTTGATAGGTGCAGCAAACCACCATGGCACATTTATACCTATGTAACAAACCTGCACATTCTCAACATGTATCCCAGAACTTAAAGTAAAATAAAAATTAAAAAAAATAAAAATTCAGTAAGAATTAAAAATGGGTATAATTTCCACAGCTCTGGAGTAGGTCCATTGCTCAAATAAATACCTCTCATTTATTGACTGATGGCTGAAAAAAAAGTTTGCATTCAAATAAAGACTGAACATTAATATCCCAAATTATTAACAATAGTCCTTTTTGCATAATAAAATCATGGCATAATTTTCCTTCTTTCTAATTATCTATATATTCAAATTTCTGTAATAAATACAGTCGGCCCTCTGTATCCAACCATGCATCAAAATATTAGGGGCTAAAAACACTGCAATACTGAAAAATGATACAAACAAAAAATATAAGTATTTACATAGCATTTACATAGTATTAGATACAGTAAGTAATCTAAAGATGATTTAAACTATAGTCATGCATTGCTTACTGACAGGATACATTCTAAGAAATTTGTTGCTAGGTGAGTTTGTCATTGTGAAAACATCACAGAGCGTACTTAAACCTAGTAGGCATAGCCTACTAACACCTAGGCTATATGAGATAGCCTACGGCTCCTAGGCTACAAACTTGAATAGCATATTACTGTAACACGATGTTAAGTATTCGTGTATCTAAACATCTCTCATCTCTAAACATAGAAAAAGTACAGTAAAAATACAGTATAAAAGATTAAAATGGTAACCTTACAGGGCACTTAACATGAACGACTGTAAGTTGCTCTGGGTGATCAGTGAGTGAGTGATGAGTGAATATGAAGGCCGAGGATATGACTGTACACTACTGTGGGCTTTACAGAAACTGCGCATTTGGCCTACACTGAATTCATACAATCATTTTCTTTATCAATAATAAATTAACCTTAGCTTACTGTAATGTTTTTCCTTTATAGGCTTTTAAATTTTCTAACTTTTGACTCTTTTCTAATAACACTTAGCTTAAAACACAAACATGTTTACAGCCATACAAAAAAGATATATTTTTTATGTCCTCATTCTACAAGTGTTTTTCTATTTTTAAAATTTCTAATATTTTTTAACTTTTTAAACTTTTTCGCTAAAAACTAAGACATACACACATTTGCCCAGGTCTATACAGGGTCAGAATCATCAACATCAGTGTCTTCAACTTCCACCTTTTGTCCCACTAGAAGATTTTCAGTAGCAACGACACGCATGGAGCTGTCATCCCCTAGGATAACAATGCCTTCTTCTGGACACCTCCTGCAGGACCTGCTCAAGGCTATTTTACAGTTAACATTTTTTATAAGTAGAAGGAGAATACTCTAAAGTAATAAGAATATAAAGTACAGTATAGTAAATGCGTAAACCAGTAACATAGTCCTTTATTAGCCTGGTCACATCTTATGTACTGGGCATCATTGTAAGTGCTAGACTTTTACACAGCTGGCAGTGCAGTAGGTTTGTTTACATTGGTGCCCTCACAAACAGCAAGTAATGCATTGCACTACGACATTAAGATGACCACAACATCCATAGGTAATAGGAATTTTTCAGCTCCATTATAATCTTATGGAAACACCATTGTATATGCAGTCTGTTGTTGACCAAAATGTGATTATGTAGCACATGGCTGTATATGGGACGATGTGGGTAGGTTATATGCAAATATGATGCCATTTTACATACGGGGCTTGAGCATGCATAGATTTCGGTATCATTGAGGGTCCTGGAACCAATACCTGCAGATATGGAGGCACAGGTGTATATGGTAGTCCCCCTTGTCCATGGTTTTGCTTTCCAAAATTTTAGTTAACCATCGTCAAGCATGGTTCAAAAATATTAAATGGGAAATTCCAGAAGTAAACATTTACATGCATTTTTTGCAGCATATTTTCATAATTGTTCTATTTTATTATTTTTGTTAATCTCTTATTGTGCCTAATTTATAAATTAAACTTTGTGATAGGTGTGTATATATAGGAAAGAACAGTATATACAGGGTTCAGTACTGCCTGATGTTTCAGACTGGGGGTCTCGGAACGAATCCTTCAAGGATAAGGGGGCTATATTGTCACTTTTAATTGCATCACAAAATAAGACTGGGGAGTTTCTGCCAATACATCTCCTCTTTTCCATGATTATCCTTCACCACAAAATGGCCAAAGAAAACATTACATTTATAAAACAGACACTACATAAAGAATATATGTAAAATTTAAACAGTACACCCATAGCCCTTTCCAAAAAGGAAATGTAGGATTTGCTTTTAAGATAAGATCACGGAGAATGGTCTGAGATGACTGGCTAGGATCCCTCAGCCCTGAAACAAGTCAGCGTGAGTCCAATAATGGGACTGCATCAGAGTCCATTGGACTTCAGGAGTGCAGGAGGGTGTCAAGAGTTACACTCCACCATTTAAGGTCAGTTTAGAAAATCTGTTGCCTCTGTGGAACAGTCATCTACCCCAGTTTGAAGACTTGCTTTTCCTAAACTTGTCACTGACAAGCAAGATGTGGAATTGGCTCTTTCAGTGACTCTGTTTCCTCATTTTTCAGGTGAATTCCCTTTAAGGGGGAACTCCCTGCCTTAACAGGTCACTTTGAGGTTTTACTCAGCCATGATTGTGAAAACACCTTGGAAAGTCGTGTTGTGCACTCTTTTTTTGGCCACCCAGAATGTGTGAGCCCTACTCCTGGATTTGGGGAATTCCCTGCCTAAGAAATATTGGTGGGAGGTAGAAAACTCCCTCCTCCCTAGACAGAAAAGGGCACAGGCTATGCCAGCCTCACTCCGTCCCTGGAAGCTAGCGTGCAGGCCCTTGCACAGCGAGGCTGCCTCCTGGAGGCACCTAGTCCACCTGAACTAGACCAAGAGATGCTCTGGCCACAGTGTGGCTGCAGCAAGGTCCAGCTCCTGAGCCAGTGGGAACCCCAGCAGCACCGTGGACGACTCCAACATCAGGACTAGAATTTGACACTAAGTGGAGTGAACCGTGATGTGTTCTTCAGAGCAATTTTATGGCAAGGTTTGGGGTATGTGCCTGATTCTTTAACCTTCCTGGCAATCATGTAACCTATCCAATTTTCTTTTTTAAAATACCATCATTTTGTAGTTCTTAAACCTGCCAGAGTTGATTGGCTTGCTTGTAACAAAAAAATGATGACTGATGGAAATAATAAGGCGTAGTATTTTTCCCAAATAAAATACAGTATTAATATGTTAACCTTTTTTAAAATCTCTGCCTTTCAACATCTCTAACTACTAAGTGCACAATTAGAGATGAGCTCTCAAATATAAATTCAAGAGGTATTGCCTCCCTTGTTTCAATCTAAATTTATATTCTAAATTTATTAAACTTTCAAAAATATTTTGCTAATTTTAAAGAATTTGTAATCAATGATAAATACAACTAAAGTTAGTAGTTAATGTGAATTTTATTTTCATATCAATTCAGAAAATTTAGAATGCTATAAAACTTTCAACAACATTAACTTGTTAAACCATAAAAGACAATTTTAGTGACTACATACTAAAAGCCTAGAATATTAATATACATAGTTAAGAAAAGTTCATGAGCTAATGTCCAAATTATCTCTGACATTCAACAAAGTTCTAATAGCAATGTTTTGGCAGAAAAGAAAGGTTTTTCAGTCTCTGAAGAGCAAATGACTGTTCATATCATCTCTGTCATTGCCTGAGTCAGTAAATTGCCTAAATCATGTAAATTAAATAATGTTAAATTTTCTGCTCAAGTATGTCTTCTAGACTCATACTTTTAGGTTGTTAATAATGAGTCAGAGGCTACCACTGAAAAGATAAAGAATTCTGGTAAGAATGTAAAAGACACATTATTACCCTTGCAGGTAGAGACCAAAATATGAAAAAACGCATTTGTTAAAAAAACAAAGCAACGCACAGTAAGCCAAGAAAGATACAAAACAATGTAGGTTCAGGCAGAACAAATAGAACTTTATGCATGATGCAATTTCAGAGTCTGGTAGAAGTCATTTTTTCCCTTCCAATGTCGATCAACTCATTAAAATAAAATTCACACAACCAGAACATGTAAATATACACAAATACACAAACATGCTCACACACACAGCACACCTCACATACATATAGACAAATATATGATTGGATTTGCAAGCTTTCCTAGATATGGAAGCCTTATAAATAAATAAAAAAGAATCAGACAGCATTGTCATTCACACTGAGTGCCTGTATGAGTCAGGGTTCTCTAGAGGGACAGAACTAACAGGATATATGTATATATGAAGGGGAGTTGATTATGGAGAATTGACTCAACACAATCACAAGGTAAAGTCTCACGATAGGCAGTCTGCAAGTTGAGGAGCAAGGAATTCAGTAGTGCATCAGTTTGAGTTTCAAAACCTCAAAAGTAGGGAAGCCGACAGGGCAGCCTTCAGTCTGTGGCCAAAGGCCTGAGGGCCTCAAGAGACCTTGGCAAACCACTGGTGTGAGTCCAAGAGTCAAAAAGCCGAAGAACTTGGAGTCTGATGTCCGAGGGCAGAAGCATCCAGCATGGGAGAAAGATGAAGACTGGAAGACTCAGCAAGCCTGCTTCTTCCACCTTCTTCTGCCTGCTTTTTCTAGCCACGCTGGCAGCGAGGGGATGGTGCCCATCCTGATTAAGGGTGGGTCTGCCTCTCCCAGTCCACTGACTCAAATGTTATTCTCCTCCAGCAACACCCTCACAGACACACCCAGAAACAAATACTTTGCATCCTTCAATCCAATCAAGTTAACACTTAATATTAACCATCACAGTGCCCAATAAAACAAACATTAAAGGGATGTGCATTAATAAACTATAAAAGAATCTTCTAGAGGTGATCTAGTCCATTGGCTCACTTCCACATGGAAAATATGAATGCTTGCACCCGAAAAAAATGTGTAGATTCTTTTTCATTATACGCCTTCACCTTTGTATTTTCACTAGAAGAAAAGCCAGGGATCATGGAAGCTTTTGATACATGATATAACGCCTTTCTTAAAATGAAAACGTTAAGTTCTTTGGTTTGAATGTGGATATGATAGAGTGAAAGAAAATATAACTGCAGAAACAATGGGATGATGGTGTTTCGGGTCTGCTTTCCTCGCCACTGTTAGATTTCAACGTGTCAGCAAAGGCAGGCTGGGAGCTGCTAGAGGTCAGATTTCAGCTTTTTTTCTGGGAAACAGTTCAGTCCCACTCATTATCTGATTAGAAAGAACTAGGAAACAGAACGTACCTGGTTGGAGTGGATGAACAAGTGCTGAATCTTTCTTCCACTCTCCACTCAGACAGGAGAAAGCAGCTCAGCCCTGACTGCATTCAAGTTTTCGTCTTTCAGACCCTGGACAGGGTACAATGCTTTATCGTAAAAATGTTGCCTGAAGAAGGCACCTCCTGCTGTGGAGCTGAAGGCTGTGTTCTTAGGAAGCAAAGAGGAGGATTCACAGCAGGAAAATTGCTCTGTGCATGCAGTACTCATGGGTGCACGCTCACAGGCATTTGAGAGAAAGGCCAAGTGCCTTTCCAGATTTTCTCTGCCAACATGTGGGAGGGAATGAGGATATACAGTGCCTCTGTGAGTGGATAAAAGGGAGGGCGATTACTCCAGTCTGCATCAGTATCTCATGACCCACAAAGACAGGAACTTCTTTACGGCTAACAAAATGGGTCTTCAGGGCATTGTAACTCTGGCTGTAACTGTGGTAATCGATGTTGAAGACATCATCCACATCACCCCGATTCATACCCACTGTTTTCTACAGAACCATAGAACTACTGAATCTTCTACAAAAGGTCTTTGTCGTCTCTTAAAATTTTCTTGGCTTTTCATTGCTGCAGCCTAAGTCTTAGAAAGAGCAACACGGTCTACTCCACAACTAACTGACAGGTACAAAGAAACACACATGACGTCCCCAACTACGACAGCGAGAGCATGAAAAGACTTTCCTTGTGCTCACCTTCCTCTTCTCTACCCCAAGGCCCTGAAGTGGCCAGATAGCCATTGAGGCATCTTCACTTTTCTCCTGAAACCCTGACCAGTACTCACAACTCCCCAACAATTCACCCTTAAACTCAGCCTTAGACTAACCCAACAGTCCCCCAGTGTGGTTTGGGAACCCACGGGGAATCCCAAAATTTCAAGCAATCTGCAAAGACAAACCTATTTTCACAATATTACTAAGATGCCATTTTCCTTTTCACTGTTAATCTCTCAAAAATATGCAATGGAGTCTTCCAGAGCCTATCAGACACAGAACGTTAACAAAAGTTTGAATGCAGAAGCAGATATAAAAATCCAACTGGTTTCCATGAAGCCAGATGTTAAAGAGAGTTGCAAAAAATTTAAAACAAGCTACTGTTCTTACTGCATTTGTTTTTATTTTGGAAAACAGTTATTTCCATAA
Organism: Pongo pygmaeus; assembly: GCF_028885625.2. Lineage (NCBI taxonomy): Eukaryota > Metazoa > Chordata > Mammalia > Primates > Hominidae > Pongo > Pongo pygmaeus. The sequence goes on from NC_072380.2 coordinate 6,134,402, forward strand.
AAATGTAATTTTATGTTAACATGTAATGGGCTTATTATTGTTATTTTTAAATGAATAATCTGTTTTATAATTTTTTAATTAAATGTCTTAATTTTTGCAATAAATTCCAACAGATACAACCCACTTCAACAAAATCTCATTGAGATCCTCAATACATTTTAAGAGTGTAAAGGTGTTCTGAGACCAAAATGTTTAAGAAGTGCTGGACTAGAATATATCACAGCCTCACTCTGCTACTTCCTTTGCTCTGCCAACAAATAAGAAGGGCCTGAGCTCATGATGTGGCCAGAGGAAATCCAATGTTGTCTGTGTCTAAACCACTCAATGACTGGGCAAGGTCAGAGGCTGGGCTGGCTCATGCTCCTTCTATCATTCGGGGTTTGATAGAAGCAGAACCACTACGGGGGGATTGTGACTGAGGATTTGTCGTAGAGATTGGAGCTCAAGCAACCATAGGAGCTCATTAAACAGCCTATGTGAGGAGGCTACCTTTTTCTGTCTGGGGCAGGAGCCTAAAGTCATCAGGACAGGCTGGCAGCAAGGAGAAGTAGACATAAAGTTGAGGAGCAAGGACACACTGAGAAATTCAGGACAAGTTGGAGCCCCGGAGAACGACGGGAACCTCCTTGAGCCTTCAAAAGAGGAGGCCCGTGGCCCGCCGCAGAAGCTGCTCCTTCCTCATGGAACTAAAAAGGCACCTGGTACAGGAGGCAAAGGCCCTGGAGGAGGAGATGCTCAGGACCAGAGTGGCTGCTGTCCCATCCCAAGGTGAGCCAGGAGCTGAGCACCGTGGGCTTGGGCTGCAACAGAGCTTCATGCCCTTCACAGATCCTTCCATGTAAAAGTATAAGACCCAGACTTCACTTTTACCTCCAAATCTCATGAGAAACCTTTCTTGTGATCCATCCTAACTCATAATTGTGCAGAGAAGAAAACTGTGGAATGTGTTGACAGATTCACTCACTACCGCTGGTTGACATGGAGACCTTCAACTCAGTGTCCAGATGTGCAAGGCCTCAGGAGTGCTCAGTGTTAAACAACCAAGTGAAATTCATCTTGGACTCTTCATCATTTTCTGTTCCTTTTAAAGCATCCGGTACCTCCTCTTCCAGCATTTCTCACCATAGCCAAACTAATGCATTTAAAAAAAAAAAAAAAGCTATCCAGTGTGAGCACCCCAATATCGCCTATATTATCTCCCAGTTCCACCATTTATCCAACCTCCTTATCTTCCTCTCTGGCAAATTTTAGAATCTTAGTAAATATTATAGCCATGGCAGCAGGCACCTGTAGTCCCAACTACTCAGGAGGCTGAGGCAGGAGGATCAATTGAACACTTTTACCTCCAAATCTCAGGAGTTGGAGGCCACAGTGCACTATGAAGGCACCTGTGAAGAGCCACTGCACTACAGCCTGGGGAGCAAAGCAAGACCCCATCTCTAAATAAATAAATAAATAAATGTATTGATTTAGTCAACCAATCAATGACAGAGTGATTACCCAGATTCTCAGTGGCACCAATCCCTCAACCCAAGTCAGTTCTTCCTCTCACCTTAATTAAATCTTTCAACCCCTCTTTTATTTCTTTAAAAATATTAAACATAATCATTTATATTATCTTCAATAATTGCATTATCTGAAGTCCAATGGGTCTGATTCTGCTGTCTGTTTTTTCTGCTGTCACTTACAGTGCCCTGCTTTTTTTTTTTTTTTTTTTTTTTTTTTTTTTTGGTGAGACGGAGTCTCACTCTGTCTCCAGGCTGGAATCCAATGGCATGATCTTGGCTCACTGCAACCTCCACCTCCCAGATTCAAGTGATTCTCCTGCCTCAGCCTCCTGAGTAGCTGAGACTATAGGCGTGCACTACCATGCCCAGCTAATTTTTGTATTTTTACAAATAGAAAAATTTTATAACAGGGTTTCACCATGTTGGCCAGGATGGTCTTGATTTCTTGACCTCGTGATCTGCCTGCCTTGGCCTCCCAAAGTGCTGAGATTACAGGTATGAGCCACCATGCCCAACCAGTAACCTGCTTTTTTTTTTTTTTTTTTTTTTTTTTTAAGAAAAATGTTACTGTGACCTCATGTTTCTTGCAAATTTATCTTTGGGAATTCATTGAGGCCAGTGTTGGAAATAGGCTCTTCTACAGAGATTTCTGAATTTATTTTTGCCATACACCAAGAGGTACATCAACCTAAAAGAAAACCAAGAGCAAACTGAGGTCTAGTGATATGGCATGACTTGGAGCTGTCTAAACACGTAAGAGCTAGTTTATAGCTATGAGTTCATCAAGGCAGAATTCTTCACTTCTACTGGATATCAAGATTTTAGACATAAAGTTCCTGCTCAGTGTTACATTGAGGTGGAGGGCCGTGTGATGTTAGAGTTGACCAGTGGCCCCTTTTTAGACTCTCCCTTGAGTGGACCCAAGGCTTTGGTTCCTGTCCCAGGCCCCATGTCATAGTTCACTCCCCTCTATGAAAGGAAAAACTCAGTCATCTGTGTTTAGCAACTGCAAAAGTTGACTCCATTGCTCTTATGATCTCTCTGGGTTCTCAATTTTCTCCATTTTTGACTTCTGGGGCTCATGATTTCCCTGCTAGAACACACATTTTCTCCCATATTTTAGCCATCAATTTTAGTTGTTTTGAGTGGGAGGATCAGTCAGGTTATCTAATTAGCAGTACTGCTAGAAACGTAAGTTTCCATTTGCTTTCTTTTAATAAACAATTTTAAACCTCCATTATATGCAATGCAATTTTAAGCACTGACACAGAAACATAAACATGATATATTATCTACCCCCAAGCAATTTAGAGAAGAGTGAGAGGCATAAAACATAGATCAATAATACAATGATGAAAATACAATATCATATAATTGGCACTCAGAGACAGACATAAGCATGGGAGGCTAAGGAAGTACAAAGGAGAGGGAACCTCACCCATTTGCTTGGGAGAAAAGCACACGAAAGTCGCAGCAGTCCCCAAATGCCAATTATCACCAAGACATAATAACACGAGCCTTTACTTCTCACTCATCCAACTATGGGTAGGCTGGGATCAGCTCAACTTAGCTGGGTTTGACCAAGCTTTGTTCTAAACTACAAGTTTTGTTTAGGCTTGCCTGAGATGTCTCTCATTCTTCTGGGACCAGCAGCAGCATGTTTTCATGACAGCACAAATCTCTCAAAGGAATGAGTGGAAACACACCACATCCCTTATTCCAAGGCTCCAAATCCACAGTCACTTTTTCCCACATTCAACTGGCCGCAGCAAGTCACGTTGCCACACTCAACATTTACCAGGTAGGAAGTGCACCCCTCGCAGGGATGTGAGGGCGGAGGGGAAGGTAGTGGGAAGGTGTGAATATTTGTCAAGGAACAGTCTAATCTAACACAGAAGAGTTCAAGAATTTATATTTAGATTTCACTTTAAAGGGAGATAGGAATTCAGAAGATTGGTTGATATGGTTTAGCTCTGTGTTCCCACCCAATTCTCATCTTGAATTGTAATCCCCATGTGTTGAGGGAGGGATCTGGTGGGAGGGGATTGGACCATGGGGGCAGTTTCCCCCATGCTGTTCCCATGATAGTGAGTTCTCATGAGATCTGATGGTTTAAAATTATGTGACGGTTTTCTCCCACTTACTCGCTCTCTCCCGCCACCTTGTAAAAAACATGCTTGCTTCTCCTTCAGCTTCCACGATAACTGTAACTTTCCCGAGGCCTCCCCAGCCATGCAGAACTGTAAGCCAATTAAACCTCTTTATAAATTACCCAGTCTCGGTAATTCTTTATAGCTGTGTGAAAATAGACTAATAAATGCATCATTCTGGGAATTAAGAAGGAGCACATGTAAAACAGTCCTGAGCAGGGTTTATAAGGCCATAGTAGCGGAACCAGGCCCTCATGGCACGCACAGGACGGGGGCAGGAGATGGCACTGGAGTAGACAGGGCCCAGGAAGAGCAGCCTGTGTCTTCGTAAGCCTTACTCTGCATGCAGTAAGGAGCCACCAAAAGGTTCTGGGTCTTTTCACCACAAAAAATAAGTATGTGAGATAAGGCATGTGTTAATTAGCTCAATTCAGCCATTCCACAATATATGAATATTTCAAAACATCATGTTGTACACAATAAATATGTACAATTTTTATTTGTGAAGAAAAAATCAATTGAAAAAATAAATTTAAAAAACTAAATTCAAATTTTTTAAAAAAGTGTTAAGCCAGAACAATATAATCAGTCTGCATTTTATTGAGCTCATGTTGACATCTCATTAGATAAGAGAGGGGAACTGGTTAGTTGTATGATGAAATGACCCAGAAAAAATAATGACAAGAGGTTGAATGGGTTATGGTAGTAAAATTAATAAACTAATGCTGGATTCAGGAGCTATTTAGGGATAGATTAATAAGCTAATAAAAGTAAAGTGCTTAGCAGTGTCTGATGCAATATAAGTTCTCACTAAATATTAGAAGCTACTATTAATAGTAACAATAGAACCTGATAATTTTGTGAGGGGTGGGAGTGGGAAGAATAAGGTAGAACTATAAAATGTCTTTCAAGTGTCTAATTTAAATAACCTGATATGTTTTTTCAGAGGAGGAAGAATAAGCTTATAAATAGAAAAATGACAAATTCAGTGGTAGACATGTCAGCAACACAAAAGAAAAACTTCAAAAGTGACTAGAGAAATTTTAAAGGAGCAAGAATCTGACAGCTGACTTTTCAACAAGAGAAACGGAAGTCAGAAAAAGACAATGCAATGCTACCTTCAAGCTGCTAAGGAATCTCAATACCTGTCACTCTAGAATTCTATACCCAGCAAAGTTATAACACAAGAATGCAGGTGAAAATAAGAAGCAAGAGACAGATCCAACTATGTTCATACCTGCATTTTATATAACAGCCCCAAACCAAAGGAATGAATCATTAAATTGTGGTATATGCATATAATAGAGCACTATATAGCTGTGGTTCTTAAAATGGGGTGCCCCTAACAACAGTATCAATAGCACCTGAAAACTTGTTAGAAATACAAATTCTTGGGCCCTGTCCCAAACCTACTAATTCATAATCTCTGGCTGGGGGCCAACAATCTGTGATTTAACAAGTCCTCCAGGGGACTCTGACACACCTTGAAGTTTGAAGACACCTGCTCCACAGTAATGAACATGGACAAACTACAAGGTCATGCAACAATATAGCTAAATACTCAAAGCATAATACTGCAAGAAAGAAGCCAAAGTCACAATAATTCAAATTGTATATTCTACCTATACAAAGATTGTTTTGAAAAAAGATAGAACTAAATTGTTTAGGGATACAGAATTGAGAGGAAAACTATTAAGCATAAAAGGAAGTGTTTAACATTATCTCTGATAATCTCAGTGATAACTGGTGATTATCTCTAGGGGAAAGAATAAGGTGTTATTATTAGGAAAAAACATTTAGGAGCCCTCTGGTTGTTGAAAATGTTCTATTTCTTGACCTAGACAATTACATACCTTTTTACTTTATAATTTATAATACATATAAACAACATATTTTCTATACACTTCTTTGTACATGTATGATGTTTCACTATATATTATATACACAACATATTGCATAATATATAACATAATTATATGATACATTATATTTAAATAGAAAAAAGCGAATAGGAATATTTGTAACAAGTAGAGTCAAATCCAGTAAAATTTGTCTGAAAAGAGATAATCTGGAATGGACCACAGCCCTGGGAAATAGAATTTAAAAATGCACTAAACTGAGTTATATTTGAGAGATGTGTATCTGTTTTATTCATGCTGTGCCCTAGTGCCTAGGAGCCTGTTTGACACACAGTAGGCACTCAATGAATGTTTGTTGAGTGAATAACTGAAAGCATGGAAGTAGATGTCAGGCAGCCAGCAGGAAGTGAAGCAGAGTTTCCTCTGGAAAACAGAGATGGAAGGTATTCAAGGAAAAGGAGAAAACCCAGATGCCACAGGCACTTTGAGAAGAAAGAGTTGAGGAAGCAAACTGATTGGCCCCTTAGGGAAAGACATCAATCATGACACTAACATGCAACTGAGGTCATTTGTTCTCTAGCCCGACAGTCCCCAACCTTCTCGGCACCATGGACCAGTTTTGTGGAAGACAGTTTTTCCACGGATGAGGACAGGGGTATGTTTTATGGATGATTCAAGCGCATTACATTTATTGTGCATTTTGTTTCTATTATTATTACGTGATAATATATAATGAAATAATTAAACAACTCACCGTAATGTAGAATCAATAGAAGCCTTGAGCTTGTTTTCCTGCAACTAGATGGTCCTATCTGGGGGTGATGGGAGACAGTGACAGATCATCAGGCATTAGATTATCATAAGGGGCACGCAACCTAGATCCCTCACATGCACAGTTCACAATAGGGTTTGCTCTCCTATGAGAATCTAGTGCCAATGCTGATCTCAGAGGAGGTGGAGCTCAGGTGGTAATGCAAACGATGGGGAGTGGCTGTAAATACACATGAAGCTTTGCTAGCTCACCTACCACTCACCTCCTCCTGTGCAGCCCAGTTCCTAACAGGCCACAAACAGGTACTGGTCCATGGTTCAGGCACTGGGGACCCCTGCTTTAACCACAGGCTCAGAGAAGCAGAAAAACATTTCATATCCCCCCATCAATGCAGTGAGAATTCTGAGAACCTCCATACCTCCTGAGAGGGGCAGTGCATCTTGCAATCAGGATTTTGCAGTCATGGAGAACAACTAAAAGAGAGGGAACAAGGACAACTAGGAAGAATACATAAAATGAGCCCCTGAAATGGCACCAGATGAATTTGGGGAAACTCCATTATTTAAAGAATAAATGGAGAAAATTGAGCATGAAAAGCCCCTATCTCTCATATTGTATCAGTGTGTCTTTAACCGTTCACTTCCCCTGGTCTGATGCTTGCACCAACAGTCTTTATGCCCAGACAGCGATCCTGCCCAGCATGGACTCACCCATCATCGTTAGCCCTAGCCCAGCCTCTTTCCTTTCACATCACAGAACTCTGAGAATGCCCTGAGAAATTGTAGGTTCCCCTTTCCTTCAATTCCTCATACTCTTTTGGGAACACATTTAATAAGATCCCACAAAGACTCTTGCTCTGTGAAATCCCAGGAGCACTTCTCTGTGGCACAATGACTTTGACATGGGAACCACTTTTATTTCCTTGGACTTGGCCAGCTTTTCAGAATATAGACAGTGCCTCATCATTCTCTGATTGCCTTCTCATGGTCAAGTCACTTTGCTCAAGCAGCACAGACCCTGTGAATTTTCTCTTCATATATGACTTTGATTCTAACTCATCTAGCTATGCCCAAGGAACCCCAGCTCTCTAAGTGGAAAATAAGCAGCTCTCTGTGTTGAGCTCAAGTTTACTTCTCTGCAGAATTCTACCCACAAATCATTTTGAACCTAATTCACCTCAAAATGAACAAAGCAACAAAAGAGCAGATCGGTTTCTTTCCTGATACTCTTCCACAGCAGGTTTTGTTTTCTGTCGAGTTGAGCTAATCTCACACATCTTCAGCATAGCTGTCCTGTGGTCTACCAGGATTGGTAAAGACCTTCTGGACACATGGATTTTTGTCTAATGTGGCTGTGTGACCTCAGTCAACAGAGAGTGATAGGACCGCTTTACAGTGTCTCATTATGAGAACATAAGACGGTGACTTCCTAGGATTCTCTTCCCGCTTTGAAAGGTTCTGCTGGTATTTAGATTTATAGTTCACCTTCTTTGGGGATTTTTGTTAGTCCAATATCCTTCCCCAGACAGGCTGCAGTGTTCCTATCTGAGCCAATAAGTGGAACTTTGGGGCTCATTAGGGGTGTTTAAAACAAAAGAGGAAAGAAATATTACTCCCAAATATTCCCACTGGACAACCCATGGCAGGCAGGCACATGATGCTTCAAGACTCGCTTGACAGTCAGTGCAGGGTTCATGCTGCGCTTTTCTCCAGGTGAGAAGTCATGTATTTATATCCAGTGTGTGTGTCCTAAATTGTGAACTCGTCATGCATAGTCCATTGTTGTGAGTCTCTTTATTACATGGCCAATCATGGGGCCACATAAAAGTAAGTGCTTCTAACGACAGAGCCAGACTCCATCTCAAAAAAAAAGAAAAAAAAAAAAGGAAGTGCTTCTCAGGCTGGGCATGGCGGCGTGCACCTAGTCCCAGGACTCAGGAGGCTGAGGTGGGAGGATAGCCTGAGCCCAGGAATTCAAGGCTGCACTGAGCTGTGATGGCACCACTGCACTCCAGCCTGTGCGACAGAGCGAGACCCAGTCTCTAAATGAAAAACAAATTTTAAAAAGTAAATGCTTTGGAGGGGGTATTGAAGGGAGGTGAAGGAGGTCTGGAGGGAGAGCCGTGTGTCCCACGTCCCAGAAAGTGGGCATCAGACCAACACTGAGCCCTCTACTGCAGTTGCCCACATCTGCCTCCTTCTTATCCAGACCTTCCCACCCTTCTGTCCCAATTTTAAAATTCTGCAAGCCCCTTGAGGGGCTTCACTTTTAAGACTACCTCCTATGATGTAAGATCCTAGAATTCTCAGCACTCATGGCCCCAGAAGAGTCCAGGTCACAAAGAAAAAGAGAGAGAAAATAAATAAATGAATAAATAAAACACTAACAAAAAGCACTTAGAATGATTTCTGGTTCCAATCCAGAAGTCCATCACCAGATATAAATCAGACACCCAACAACATGCTACTATCTGAGTTTTTTAAGGGCCTTAAGCGATCACTTTGGAAAAGCCATCTAAATACGCTCACATTTTAACCTGCATGAGCCTATTTTGAAAGCTACCCACGTAATGCAATGCAGTCACACACTGCCTCTTGCATCACGACTATGTCACTCATATATTTCCATGCCCAGGGGAACTGTCCCAAGAGTAGCAAAGGCCTTTGAAGTTCTAAAGAAAACCAAAATTGCCTGAACTGTTTATATTTTGATTGGCCCCAGCAAAGAAAAGCTTTCACTTTTCTGTTAAAATAACCTCCAGTGATGTTGCATCCAAAAATACTTTCCGAGGGTTCTGGGAGTCCTGCTATGGCACCTGATGATAACATCCTAATGGAACAAACTCCAACAGGGAAGAATGTTACGGTGATTCCCGGAGGCTGATACCAGGCATTTCATGCCAATTAAAATCTCTCGGCAAATTCATCTAATTGCAAGGCATTCTCCTTCCACGCCCCGTTCGGTAGGATCTCAGCCTGCAAACACAGCCTTACTGAAATAACTACAATGTTTTAACGTGCTTTATGGAGCTACAGAATTTCCCAGTGGGTCAGTAACTGGTGTATATTGCTTTATATTTTAACAGTCTTTCTGCAACTTCAGAATCAGGAACCAAATGTATTCATCCTGAGGTGATTTGCTTATTGCCTATGAATGCCACTTAAACAAGAGCAACAATGCACTTTTCACTGAAACAGGTTTGATTTCAGTGTTCTGGCAAGCGCTTGGAAAAACCCTCCTGCTTCATTCCCAATGCATAAATCTCAGTCCTGCACTCTCCATTTCCATGAAATCAGAAGGGAAGAGGGGAGGAGCTGAGCTTCATTAACAGGTGGCTGGGTTTGGAAGGGGCATTTGGTTGCATTCTTTCATCCTCCCTTTTCCTCACTCAGTTCAAGCTGGTAATTGGGGGAAAAATTGTTCTAAAATGCAAATGGAGTGCCTGATAGAAGGGGCTGCTGTGAGGAAGATCTCCATGAGAAACGCTGCCTCTGCTAAAACAGTCAGCAGAGCCCCAGTATTGCATCACTGTTCCTTTGAAAGATTCAAGACACACAGAACCAGTATGTCTTCGTTAGAATAGAAGCTCTTTCAATGAAATTGTTTGGCTTTAAATCAAGAGTGGCTTTAAAGCAGGACTAGATGGCCCCAAATGGACCTGCTTAACATAACAAGGTGTGTAATAAATAAGGCATGAATGACTGATCCCGGCAGTGCTCCTACCAGCCAGACACTGGGTGTTTTAGAGGAGCATTTCTTTGTTAGCATACCCATAAAGCTCATAAAGTTGCCTGGCAGTTTTGCCACTCTCTTTTTAAAATCCTGTGGGTTTTCTCTGGAGGCAAGCTGAAGTTCAGGAAACATGCATTTGGACCTAGAGTCTCTTCCACGGTCTGATGGCACGCACCTCAGTGGCATGTCATCTTCATTTCTTTCTTCTCTTCTCTACCCCTCCTTTGGTTAAGTCTGTCCACTATTTAACACTAAATTTATGAAAGAGGTACTGAATCACCACGCCTTTCTTCCCTCTAGGAAACCCCTGCTCAGGCATCAGGATCCAGACCAAACGCAGCCTTTCCCGGCTTTCCCCTCCACTGTTGACTGCCCCTAAACCAAGGACTTGAAGTCAGTAGCCACAGTGCAAGTCAGACATGTGTGTTAGTTATCGGGATGTCCACGGGGAGCTTCCACTGTATATGCATAATGTCTAAAATTTGAATTTGAATATGTCTCACAAGTCTCATGCAAGTGGCCATTCCTCTGACAAAGAAGGTAGTCTAAGTAGAAAGTGTGGTGGAAAACAAGGAGGACACAAACCAGATGGTGGCAGATGGAAGAGAGAAGAGGGAACAGGCCTCAGACTCCTGAGGGCAGAACCACCAAGACAGGAAGTGAGTGGATGTGGTGCCTTGAGCGTGGGAGAGGGGAGGGCCCAGGTCTCGGACTTGGGCAAATGGGTATGTGGCACAGCGATTCTCTGAGAAAAGGAACAAGGTGGAGTGGATTTGTAGAGGGAAATAATGAGTTTTCTTGTATTCAAATTTTTTGGCTTTCATAGAATTCTACTTTCAATTCTCAGAAGAATGAGGCTGTAAATCATTTCTAAAATTAAAAATCACAATATAGAGATGGTGCCATTGTGTTTGAAAGCAACCGTTGTCTCTGCCAGGTGGGGGGAGACATTCTTTCAGAGAAGGCGCCTTCTCTGACTCCAGGGCAACTTCGTTCTCTCTCAAGTCAGAATCAGGAGAGGGCAGGATTGAGAGCTGGCAGAATGCTGTTTTTGGAACTCTGTGTTACAGACATTTCTTTCTCCACCAGCTTCCTTTGCTCTGGCTATCACAAGTGCCAGGTGTAGCCTGCTTTCTGAAACTGCAGAGATTTAAAAGAAAGACCCCGTGGCATCTTCCAAGACTGAACACTAGCTGCTCTGAATGCATCTGTCCCTCAGTCACTCTCAGTCTTGCCCCTCAGGCACTTCAGAGAGCTCCTTCTGAAAGCATTCCATCCGTTTGTTGCTCTCAGCCAAACTCGCCAAACTAGCTTCTTGGCTTGTGTGTGCTTTTCTCTTTGTAGGTGAGAGTCATGGCCAGCCTGGAGCTTGCTGCCCTCCCCCCCGCGCCCACCCACCACCACCACCCACATCCCCCCACCCCCACACAGCTGGTAGGGTGATTGCATTTAACGCAATTCTCACCTAAGTGCAGCCACCCGTCAGGAATCCCATGAATCTGCAAGGGCTTTTCCATCACTTAGGGTACACAGACAGATTCCTCTTAAAATGCTCCACACAGAACTTACAAAGTGATGCCATGAAGTCTGTATTCTGCAATGTCATTAGATGTGGAAGGAACAATGGATGGGCTTGCTTTGTCAGAGTGGGCTTAAAAACTCGAGCTCTAAGGACTGACTCATCAGGACTTAAATCTCCAACTTTTCTGCCTATCAGTGTGTCAACTTGGGTGGGAAACTTATTGTCTCAACATTTATTTTCTCATCTGCACAGGGAGATTAAAATAGTACCAGCCTCAGCCTCATTTTTGTTGTGAACTAAAAGAAATGGTGAGTGTAAAGCGGTTTTGCAGTGGCCGGCACGTAGCATGCGCCCTGTTAACAATCGTTGTTATCAAAATGTATGTCCCACAAGCTATGTCAAAATGAGCTTCTAAGAAGTTAATTAATAGGTTTATATGGTTTGATAAAAGAAGTAAGACCCAGTGTCCCATGGATCAGTAGGGTAATTAGAGTTCTCAATAATCTATTATGCATTTCAAAATAGCTAGAAGAGAATAATTCAAGTGTTTCTAGCATTAAAAAAGGACAAATATTGAAAACGATAGATATCCCAAGTACACCAATTTGATTCTTACAAATCATATGAATATATTATCACATGTACCCCTGAAAGTGTGGCTATCTACTATACATCAATTAAAATTAATAAATAATGAGGGGGTCACAATGGAAAGCCATTTCTACATAGAAAAATACATCCATTGATCACCAGAATGTTAAACATACATTTCACTTTTTTTCAATGACTGAATCATATGCTATTGGAAAAACTTGAACTGAGTTTGGAACACTATCGAGGAGTGGCTTAAATTAGTTGAATATTCAGAGCTGGTAAAACAGTTCTCTGTGTATATATATATGTGTGTGTATACCCAATCACACACACACACAGAATCAATAGAAAGTCTGCAGTTCATTCATGCTGCCTCTTCTACCTCTCTGGATTCTGTAGTTCTGAGACCAGAACAGACTATGCAGGACAGAAACGTAAACCTGAACGTGTGCAATGGGCCTGACAAACAAGAAGGACCATCCTGGAGCTCTGATCACTTAACCTCCCCGGACCTTGGGTTCTTGAGCTATAAAATCACCTGTGTGGCCTCTCCCGTCTTAACATGCTACCATTTCAACAAGATGGGGTTTAATTGCAAGTAGTAGCTAGCAGTTCTCAAACTCTCTTTGCAAAGGTCATGCAAGGTGTTTATTTAAACACAAACTCCTGGAAACCACCCTGAGAAATGGATCATCGTGGACCTTGGTGCCCTCTGAAAACCAACTTGAAGGAAGGAATCGAAGCTGCATTGGCCTGTTGTCCTCAACACATTGTTTTCCACACCTGAAACACTTTCTTCCAGGTGCCCCTGCTCACCTGTCACCTCTTGAGCCCCACATTGCTGCCTCCCGCACACTTCCGCTATTCTCCTGTTCTAGATAGGGGCTTTTCTGCTTTTCTTTTGTATTTTTTTTCCAGTTATCTAAAATAATAAGCCACTGGATTAGAAATAGGTGTGTTACTTCAACAAGTAATTATTTTTCTGAAAATGAAAGCTGGTGGGTCTATTTTAAGAGTTAATTAGCTGACAGGGGAACCAAATTTACCCTACAGTGCATTTCAACCTGCATTTCAGAAAAGTAATAGGGAATCACCTGCCAGGTTGCAGAGAATACGTGAAAACAGAGAAGCAAAGTGGGCAGCCAGTGCACCCAGGCGATCAGAATTCACCAGAGAGCTGATCTAATTTTTCTCAGGGAGAGTAATAATAATAGCAATAAAGATTTTCTTTCATTTAATGACTATAAGTCATCTTTCTCTCGTTGCCATACTGCAAGTGGAAAGGTAGCCGTAGAGAATGGCAGGCTCATGGCTGCCGGAAGCTGCAGACTTCACACAAGTCGATGAGGGAGCTTGGAGCTGTCCTCTCTGGTGAGGACTTAAGAGAGGCCACCTCTGCACTGCAGTCTGATGAGCACTCAGAATACTGATGTGTCTTCTTGTTAGAAGGGGTCTCCCGGGTTTGTGCCCTACCAGGTGACATTCTGGCATTGCCCTGCTCCCTGGGTGAAGTCTCTATAATTCCTTTCCATTGTGTGGAGACACTCAGCCTACCCTAACCCTTTTGGATGAGTTTCTTTAGTTTGTGTGGAGGCGTCACAAAACTGGGTGGAGGGCATTCCATCCCCACCAGGTGACTCCAGCCAAATGGGCAGCCTTAGTGACTGCTTCCACTGCACAGCCAGCATTACCGTCTGCTCCATATTACCCTGTAATGGGAACAGGCCTCTGCAATGATCTTATTGACAAGGGCACAACTGTCACTCACCCCAACACAATGGTCTACTTTGCAGAGGGAAATAATAAAGTCATTATCAGCTACATTTTGATAGACTCTTTCTTAACTGAGGTCATGCCCTGGCCTTCCAGCAGTGGTCTACAGTGAGCCCTGAGTCCGGCCCTTGCTGTAGTTCACCATATATTTCTCACTACACATCATCAACATACACTACACTACATCAACATAATTCTGAGCATGAATCTCGGGTGTGCCTAATGGAAAGGATGGTGCCTGATGGTCAGGCACTTGGTCCAACTGCAGAGACAATCATTTAGTCTTCCAAGGGGGCAGAATGGGGCTGAGTCTGAGGCAAAGCCCCGGGCCCCGTGCCCACAGCCTGGACCTGCTGTGGCCAAGGTCAAATGCATTCCACAGTCTAGACACAGCAGTCAAGCATGAATGACCTGGAGAACAGGGCACTCCCTCTCTGACCTCAGTTTCCCCTTCTGTAAAGTCAGAGGATTGCTACTCAAAAGTATGATCTGTAGACCTGCAGTATCAGTGTTCACAAACCATAAACAAATCTGGCCCCACCCTGGGACAGGATGACTGTGCTCTCTGAGCCTCAGTTTCCTCATCTGTAAAGTGGGGCTAACACCACTTTGTAGCTTTGGGGTGACAATGAATGAGATAACATGAGATAATATATATTAAGTACCCGGTACAGTGAGTGTAAATGCTCAATAAATGGGACCAAATGAGCTAATCTTTAAAAATCTTCACTTCTGACTTGGGTTTGACGGCATGATTGCAGCGTTCACAATGGGATGTGGGCTTGCAAATGTCTGCAACTCTCTCCTCTGGCCTTTATTCTTCCTTTCAAGAGGCCAGTTAGAGTCAAAATCACTGTAATTGATGTGAGACTCCATCTCGGCTTTGAGAAACTCAAATATAAAGAAGGAAGTATTTCTTTTTTCAGAGATTTGTACTTAGGAAAGCCAACCAGCTTCACGTTTCCCCCAGAACGTTATTGTTTGCACAGTGGGGCCTGACCCAGTGGGCTGTCACGGAGGAACAGCAACACCCGCTGCGACCCTATTCCCTTTGTGTAAACAGGACAGCTCCAAGCCGCGGCCTCCTGGGCCCCCTAGCGGCAGCAGGAATGGGCACAACGTTCAAAGATCCCGCAAAGCCCTCGGGAGTGGCCCTGGCACAGGCAGCCCAGGAATGCCAGGCGGTTTTGCACCCCTGAGTGCCCCCAATCTTTGGAAAGGTTGACCCCCGAGGCAGGGGCGCTTTCCCTGAGTCGGGACAGGTTCAGTGAGTCTCAGCTTGTAACCTCCTGCCCCTGTCTGCCTCATCCTGACGACACAGCCAAAGACTCAAACTCTCTATGCTTTGAGTATCAGCAGTATCCCCAGATGGTAATATAGAAACGTGGAAATGCAACGGCTTTGGAGTCAGAAATACTGACATACCAGTCCTGGCTAACCCATTTACTAGTTAAATATTCTTAGGCTACTTAATCACTCCAGGCCTCCATCTCCTCATTATAAAACAGGGGTGACAGTGCTTACCTCACAGGGGAGCTTCAATTATTAAACGAGAACATGCATACATATGTATGTATATAAAATTTCTTACAGCTACAAACTAGAATATAGGTGTATCTATCAATGAATATACACACAGAGAGGGAAGGCACCTGGCCCTTGGGGAACAGTTACTGATTACCGTAACTACCCAGGTGAACACACCTAAAAAAACTGAAAAATTGTTTTTGCAGTTTTCATGTTTAGATCTGAAACAACCTATTAGTTACACTAGGACTTGACTGGTGGGGATAAGTCTCGGATACAGGAGGCCTGGGGCCAACAACTTTTCTAGTTCTCTGACTCTACAAGTGCAATCTCCTCAAAGGAACTTTAAAAGCTGCCCTGAGGATGCAAAGGCATAAGAAAGATACAATGGACTTCAGGGACATGGGAAAAGGGTGGGAGGGGGGCTGAGGGATAAAGGACTACAAATTGGGTACAGTGTATACTGCTCAGGTGATGGGTGCACCAAAGTCTCACAAATCACCACTAAATAACTTACTCATGCAACCAAATACCACCTGTTCCCAAAAAAACCTATGGAAATAAAATAATAATAATAAATTTAAAAAAAATTTAAAGCAGCCCTGAAAGGAAAGGAAATCACAAAAGAATAGCTGTGAGTATTTGGATGCTAAGATGGGAGTGAGTGACCCAATTTTTCTTAGGAAAAGGGATATCGGGTTTGAGGCTATGCAGGTGCACAAAACTGGTGAATTTTAATTAGAAGCTAGACTCTATCTTTCTTGATCCTTCCCAGCTCCCTGGGCCATTGCCCAAACAGGGCTCAATCTAAAGTCCGTGAGTCAACAATACATAGTAATGGTGTCTCTTTGCCAGTCAGTAGAAAACCCAAAATATGGGTAAGATGCAGGTGTTGATACGACCCTCCTAAAGTCTGCCCTCTGGTTTTGCCAGAGAAACCCATGATCAATAATCTATTCTTCTAACCCACCCAACAAGAATTGACAACGCTTTTTATCTGAAGGAATCACTAGATGAAAGAACACAAACTAAATGAATACTATCTCTAAAATCTTTAGAAAAATAAAGCTATTAATTTAATCCAGTGAAAAGAGTATTGAGCATGTACCAGAGAAGGAAGATGTACATAAAATCCAGTCCTCACAACTCAGTGGAGGAGAGAAACATATTTACTCCCTAAATCAAGAGTATAAAATAAATGCACATTTAGAGGGACAAAACAGTACTAAGGAAACATTAAGAAAGGAAAAGTTCCTTCAAATTGCATTTTGGTGAAGCTGCTATATGCCAAGTTTTGTGCTCCACAAAGCAAAAGAAAAATGAATCAGATTTCATCCTCAGCTATGAGGAATTTTTTATCTCTCTGGGAAGACGGATGTTTAGGAAACAAGTTATAATCCGATGTGATGATGGTAAAGCAGTGTTCAGAGGCTACAAGAAGCAGAGGAAGGGAGAGGCATGTATCCGTGCATATCAGGGAGGCCATCCTGGAGGAAGTGGGCTCCGGGGGCAAGGGAAATTGACTGACCAGCTCCTAACCTTTGGGCACCATCTTAAACCCAAATGGTGATGTTTAACCTCATGATATTGGCAATGGAGTCCAGAAAGTGTTCCACTACTTCAGGTTTAACCCTATTAAATTATTTATTCAGTATCCCTGATATTAAGCTTTGGTTCTCTGAAGTGGTTTTATCTTCTGCTAGCCAACAGTTGCCAAAGCTAAAAGAATTTCCTCTTAACACTCACTCTGTTTGTGGAAGAAATGGATGATATCTACTTTCTACAAATCATTATTTTAATGGAGTGTTGCAAGAGCCCCATCCTTTGACCACATTCTCTTAATGAAGATGGAAAGCATAAACGGACAAAACCAAGCACTTCTATTCTGGTCTTGCCAAAACTAGTCAAATGGTGTTGCATAAATTGGACTTAAATATCACTTGTCACATGGGTGACTGGTAGAGGCTGCCAGGGCATGACAGTTGTCACGAGGAGGGCTCCCAATCAGCAGGTCGGGAGACGCAGAAGCTGTTCCTGTTGCTGGAGCTTTCTTTATGGATGTTGATACTGAATCTGGAGGTAGTTCTTTAAAAGTTTGTTTAAAAGTGGCTCAGGAGTTCAAGACCAGGCTGGACAACACAGTAAAAACCCATCTCTACAAAAAATACAAAAATTATCTGGGTGTGGTGGTGTGCCTGTAGTCCCAGCTACTTGGGAGGCTGAGGAGGGAGGATCACTTGAGCTCGGAGGTCAAGGCTGCAGTGAGCTGAGATTGCATCACTGTACTCCAGCCTGGGCAACAGAGTGAGACCCTGTCTCACACACACACACACACACACAAAGAGTGGAAGGCATCATCCTGTGTTGCAGTTACCAAGTGCTGTCCCAGTGTACAATATAAAGTTCTAGTCCTTCGTTGTCTTAATGATTTTTTCTTTAGTTTCAACAAATGCCTTTTATTGTTGATCAATATCCATGCAAAACACTTTACTTTAAAAGCCCATATGGATACTAATTTTAATTTGACATAGAAAGTAAGGAAATGTTCAACACCAGCATGCAAACATTAGCAGAATTGATTCATTTTGCTTTGAGCTAGAGTCTGTTGTAATTTTACTTTCAACCTGCTGAATATTTCACTTTATTGTTATCTGCCCAGTTTGAATACCAATGCTTTTTACTTTTTAGGTAATATGCATATTTTAATGACAAAAGCGTTACATGTTTACTGTCAAATATTATTCCCTACATTCAAAAACTAAACACAAAACAAACAAAAAAGACTCGATGGGGAAAAGGTGGATTTGGGACTACGGCAGGGAAACTTCAAGATGAGCCTGGGACTCATTGTCATTCCAGATGTGAGGAAGTGCTCAGCACAAGGGTGAGAAGACCATACAGAAACCAGCACAAAGGGCTCCCATTGGCCATGTCATGAAGGGGATCCCAGGGGCCACATCGGACAATTTGAGCAAGGAAATAATGACACTATCGCATGAAATAGGAATCCATGAGTCTATGCTGAGATAAGTAAATGACTAAATAAATGCAAAGTGGAAAATGTTTTTTTCCTCCGTCAGTGGAATACAATTGATGAATCATTGTAAGAATTCAGCCAGTGATGCTGAATTGGTGGGTGAAAGTTCAGGAGAAACGCAATAGTCCATACTCTCAGTACGCCTCCATGCTATAGAGGAAATCTGGCAGGCACCTCTTTAACCAAGTGATCAAGTTTAACTTCGCCAGTAACTTGACAAACCGCAACCACCTATTGTGTGGTAGGATGCATGAAAGGAACACATTGTCACTTCCATGAGATTGCCACCAAAATTGCATAATCTGAGTCTAATCATCAGACAAAACCAAATCGAGGAGCATTCTTTAAGATAATAGGCCTCTAACACACAAAAATATCAAGGCCTTGAAAGACAAGAAAAGACACAGAAGACATCCAGCCAGAAAGAAACTAAAAACGTAGGACAGCTAAATTCAGCGTGTGGACCAGATTGAATCCTCCTACTAGAAAGGACATTATTGCAATGATAGGAACCTTGGATGGAGTCTGTAGGTTAGATTGTAATACTATATTAATGTTGATTTTCTGATTTTGATGGTTGCATTGGGATTATGTAGAGGAGTGTCCCAGCTTGTAGGAAATATTTGCTAAAGTATTTGGGCTCATGGACATTGTGCTGCAACTTACAAATTGTTCAGAAATAAAGCTCTTTGAACTAGTCATGCAACATTTTGCAAGCAGGAGATTATTTCAAAATAAAAACAAAAAAAGAGATGATAGGACTCCGAACAATATAAAAAATCAACTGTCAGAGGTGATAAGGGAAATAAAAAAGACAAAATTTGTGACAAAATTTGGAAGCCGTATTTGACACAGAACGTATTATTGATGCTGTTTAAAATTAACTCAACGATGTTGAGACATAACATCGACCATTTATCTGTGGACAAGAGACGTAATATCGACCATCTATCTGTGGATAAAGCAGCGAAAAACCAAACAGATAAAACAAATGTGAAAAACGATTACAAGAAGGACAAATAAAAGAAAACCAATATGTTCAAAATTGTTCCTGAAGAAGAAAATAAAACAGAGGTAACAAAAAATATCCAGTTTTACTGTGAGAAAACTTTCCAGGAAAAAACAAACAAAACAAACAAAACAAAACAAAACAAAAACATGAATCTGTAGATTTGGAAAAAAAGAAAACACCCTATCCTCCCAGTAAAATTAATAGAGAATTCATTGCTTAATTCAATATAAAGGAAGACTCCTTCAGCATCTTGACATAATAACAAATCACCAGCAGTTCAGAGAAAATTTCAGCCTCAGATATCTCAGCAGGACTGGATGCCACAAAAGAATGAAGATACGCTTGCACAGTGGTAACAAAAAAAAAAATGGTTTGCAAGTATTCCATGTCAATTTTATGAGTCATCATTTATTGGCAAGGAAAAAGAAAACATTCCTACCTTTCCAAGGACTGAGGATATATAGGCATCACATGGGATATATACGCAAAGACTATGGCAGAGTCTGCTGCTTCTTTTAGGGACGGAACTCTGAAATGAAGAAGGCACACAGCCATCCAGACTTAAAATGACACTTTCCAAATTCCGTTCCATTCAGCTGTTGCCATGTTGATCAAGTTCTGTCCAAAGGAATCCAAGAAGTGCTGTGAGGGGCTTCCAGGGAGTGTCTCACAGGGAGGGGCCTGTCCTCTGTCTCTCTCCTTCTTCCGAGGAGGCCAGAGTGCCAGCAGTCTAGATCTTTAGGATTTACTTCATGAAGACCCAGTCACAGCCCGAGCCAGCCTGCTTCCAGACTTCTTTTGCAAGAGAGAAATAAACTCCTATCTTGATTAAGCCTCACTTATTTTCTGATTTCAAACACCTGTAATAAATTGACACTAAAATGATGCCAAATAAAAGATTAAATCACAAATGCAGAAATCATTTGTATGAAAGAAATCACAGTGGATGTTAAACTCAATTAAACATAAGATAAGTTGGCCGGGCACAGTGGCTCATGCCTGTACTCCCAGCATTTTGGGAGGCCGAGCTGGGCAGATCACCTGAGGTCAGGAGTTCGAGACCAGCC
The DNA here is from genome assembly GCF_028885625.2 of Pongo pygmaeus. Taxonomy (NCBI): domain Eukaryota; kingdom Metazoa; phylum Chordata; class Mammalia; order Primates; family Hominidae; genus Pongo; species Pongo pygmaeus. Next base: position 6,154,955 of record NC_072380.2, read on the forward strand.
TCGCCAACACGGTGAAACTCCGTCTCTACTAAAAACACAAAAAATTAGTGGGGGATGGGGGCAGGTGCCTGTAATCCCAGCTACTTGGGAGGCTGAGGCAGGAGAATCACTTGAACTCAGGAAAGGGAGGTTGCAGTGAGCCAAGATCATGCCATTGCACTCCAGCCTGGGTGACAAGACCTAAACTCCATCTCAAAAAATAAATAAATAAATAAATAAATAAATAAATAAAATTTAAATTTTTTTAAAAAGCATAGGATAAGTTAAAACAGTTGGGGTAAATAGAGTTAAAATGCCATGACATGCTATTATAACATTCTTGAAACAAAAGATTAATCATATATAAATAATTTGATGATTGTGGATTGCAATAAAATCCAGACTGTATCAGCAGGTGGATGCAGCCAACTGATGAATGCAGATTAGAAAGATGACATATAAGGAAAATGTGCTGATTTGTTCATCTTTCATGGGAGAAATCAATAGATTCTGTTTCATTTTTAAAATTGATGAATTAAGGAATATGGGTTTAAGAATATTACTTGATATGTCTGTGTCAGCTAGGATTAGGTTTAGCTGATACTAAAAGAAAACCAAAATTGTAATGGTTTAACACATTAAGAGATTTACTTTTTTTTTTTTTCCAAATAAACTGAAGCTAGAGATAGGGAGTCCAAGGCTAGTACAGTTCAAATTGGTATAGAAATACAGGCTTATTCTTCCTGTTTTTCCTTTCAGCCTGTGGTATTTATCTCAAAATCATCCCATGTTCATAAAATGGGAATTGGAGCTTCAGCCATCACATCTGCTTCCAAGCAGAGAAAAGAGAAGGAAAAGGGAGAAATGTTCAGCTAAGTTGTCTTACATCCCATTGTTTACACAAAAATGCCAGGGAAGGTGAAAAAATACAGTCTTTTAGCCAAGCATATTTATATTCCTCAATAAGAAGAGGGTTCTGTTAGAGAGGAAGACGAGCATGAATATTGAGAATTGTGAAGACCTATACAGTGGCTGCATAGTCACCAAACTAATAAGAGAGAAGAAAACAAAACTCAGAAGACGATTTAGCAAACTGCAAATATACCTTATTTCTAGTTGCTCCACAATGTTAAGAAAAAAATGGATTCCTGAATGCTATGGGTTGAATTGTGTCCCACAAAAATTCATACACGAAGTCCTAACCCTAGTGCTTCAGAACATGAATTTATTTGGAAATAAGGTCATTGAAGATGTAGTTGGTCAAGATGTACTTAGTTAAGATTTCCTTTTTGATAACACACATTTCCTTTTTTATAGGACTCACCAAGGAGGGTGAGTTCCTAATCTAACATGACTAGTATCTTATCAAAAAGGAAAATGTGGACAAAAACATACACACAAACACACAAAAAAGAACACCATGTGAAGATGAAGGCAGGGATCAAGTGATGCTTCTGCAAGCCAAGAGATGCCAAAGATTGCCAGAAGGCCACCAAAAGCTGGGGAAGAGGCATGAGACGTATCGTCCTCATAGCCCTTCAGAAGAACCAATCCTGCCAGCAGCTTGATATTGAACTTCTAGTCTCCAGGACTGTGAGAAAATGAATTTCTGCTGTTTAAGCCACCCATCCTATGGTACCGTGTTATGACAGCCCCAACAAATATACTGGGGATCACTGCTTTTCTTGTTACAAATTTCTGCAGATTTGACTTTATAACTTTTTATTTTTATAAATGTATAAGTTTATTTTACATATTAATGTCTTTTATAAACAGAATAAAAATAAAGATGTTTTCTAAATAGGATGAGTTTGGTAATTTTTAATATTTGTTTTATTCTATAAGTTTACACTTCATAGGAATCATTGGCCTAAAAATTTTGAACAAATGTAACAGTGAAGCTATCTGGACATGAAGCATGTCCTTTAGAGAGGACGTTTTTGTTGGCACCATTTCTAGGTTTGACCTAGACCTAGGAGTCTAGGTCAATTCTTGTTTTTAATTTTTACAAATTATGATCCTCCCTAGGAAAGCATCTGTTTACAATTAAAAGGTGGTCATAGTGATGTCAGCCTGGTTGTTTTATTTTCCCAAATCTGTACATAAAAACAGACAGAGCACTTAGTTATCCAAACCAAAAAAAAAAAAAAAAAAATCTGTGGTCAATTTTTACAATAAAACTAGGTGCTAAGGTATCTCCACAAACTCTAACATAAAAGTAGATGGGGACAAATTACCTCCAGCACAAGATGGGCCTATCATGAGTATTTGCATGGGAAAGAAAGGCAAAAAGGAAGATCTAAGAACAGAAAATCCAACAGTAGTCCATAGCTGTCCATGGAAAAGGAGAGGGATTGGAGCTGAGACCAGTGGATGAATACAGGAGGGCTTGCCTGCTCAATGACAGCGAGTGCAAGGCCCCAGGGGTCCCAGCAAGGCTGCAACAGGGTGACCTGGGACCTCCTAAAACTGACCTGCTTCCCCCTCCCCCAACCCGGGAGAAAATGCTAGAAATGCAATCAGAATGGAGAAGGGCAGAGAAACCACACATGAAGGAAGGAGAGGGTCTCAATAAAGGAAGGGAGGGGAAGAGGAACAGGAGAGTGCAGAGCCCAGACCACCACTCCTTTTCACACGTGGGGAAACTGAAGAGGAAGCTCTTTGACGTTGCAAAGGATGTCTGAACAAAGTTCTGAACGTTAAGGAAACGTATTTTACACAAAACAAACTGGGTAGAAAAGTATCTCAAGTAACAAAATTACTTTAAGAAAACTACAAATATGGAGCAGAATAACAACCCTACCATGAAAAGACACCAAAAATATCAAAACTGTAACTTACTATTTCTAAACCATTTAAACATTTAGGAAAAAAGTAACAGGCATTTTTTTAAACCCATGAATAATAGATAGAACATTCAATAATGAGACGCCGGAACTCAAAAACAATTAGAATAAAAGAAGAGCATTTTAGAAATAAAGACTAAACTAGAAGGAACACAAGAGAAAATAACATAACACACAACACCTTAAGAGTAGAAAAGTGAAAAAAAAATCATAATCCAAAATGGTAAATAAAAATGTTTCAGAAAAAAGTGAAAAATCTTGAAGATAGGCAATAAAAATTCAACATATGTTTAAAAGGAGTCCCTGAGGAAGAAAACTAAAGAAAAGGCATATAACAAATAATAAAGACTATAGTTCAAAGAAACTTTCAAAAACTATAATTCAAAGAAACTTTCCTGAAACAAAAAATATTTGAACCCACATACTAAATACACTGAGTCCTACAAATACCACCCAAGAATAACCAGCACCAAGACATTTACTATTAAAAGTACTTATTTTTTAAAAATCCATTGGACATGTAGGTGTAAGGGTCACTTAACATATTAAGAAAACAAAACTAGCTTATTATCAGATTTTCTACACAAATGCTTTATCCCTGAAGAGTGGAATAACATAGTTAAGGTTGTCAAGAAAAAAAAAATGAGCCTAGAATTTTGTACTCAGCAAATCTGATCTTCCAGTATAATGTACACTTGAGTAATTCAGAGACTATTGCTTCCATGAAAACTTCCTAAGGAATCTACCAGAAAACAAGCTTATGGCAAAGAAAATAACTAGAGAGATATTGACGTAAGTAGTAGTTAAATATGTAGTTACTTGGTGGAACAAGGTTAAATGAGGCTCAAAAGGGAGAGATCATAGTCTGTAACAGCCATATGATCTACAGCACAGACATAGGAAAAGCATGTACAAGATGGGGAAAATGGGCATAGCAAATATAAATATTTGTATGTTCAGGAAATCAAAATTTATAGTTGTATTAGTCCATTTTCACATTGCTATAAAGAAATATCTGAGACCAGGTAATTTATAAAGGAAAGAGTTTTAACTGGGTCACCTTTCTCTCAGGAAACTCAAAATCATGGTAGAGGGCAGAGATGGAGCATGTACATGACATGGCCAGAGCAGGCGCAAGAGAGGGGAGCAGGATGCCACACACTTTTAAACAGCCAGATCTCGGGAGAACTCACTCACCATTGCAGGACAGCACCAAGGGGATGGTGCTAAACCATTCATGAGAAACCCACCCCCATAATCTAATCACCTCCCTCCAGGCCCCACCTCCAACACTGGGGATTACATTTCAACCTGAGATATCAATAGTAAGTGTATTAGTATTGGTATTCTGAGATCTGCAAAGTGGGATAAAGCAAATAATTATGGAATATTCTAATTATTTTTCTCCTATATCAGGAGTCTGCAAATTATGCCTGTTTTGTAAATAAAGTTTTATTGGAACACAGCCATGCCCATTCATTTACAGTCAGTGGCTGCTTTCACAGTGCACTGACAGAGTTGAGTGGTTACAAAAGAGACCATGTGGCCTACAAGCCTGAAATACATGCTATCTTGTCCTTTAAAGAAAAGTTTTCTGTTATTTGTGCTATATCCTTGAAAACCAGGATTGTCAGTGAGAAGAAATGAGACATAGATGTAATATAAGTAAGTGGTCAAATAAAAACAGTGTGGTCCCCTGGCTTGCAAAGTGTCTCACACCTGTAATCCCAGCACTTTGGGAGGCCAAAGAGGGAGGATCACTTGAGGTCAGGAGTTTGAGACCAGCTTGACCAACATGGCGAAATCCCATCTCTACAAAAAATACAAAAATTAGCTGGGCATGCTGGCATGCACCTGTGCTCCCAGCTACTCAGGAGGCTGAAGTGACAGGATCGCTTGAACCCAGGAGGTTGAGGCCGCAATGAGTTGAGATTATGCCACTGAACTTCAGCCTGGTGACAGAGCGAGACCCTGTCAAGGAAAGAAAGAGAGAGGGAGAGAGGGAAGAAGAAAGAAAGAAAGAAAGAAAGAAAGAGAAAGAAAGAAAGAAAGAGAGAGAGAGAGGAAGGAAGGAAGGAAGGAAAGAAGGAAGGGGAAGGGAAGGAAAGGGAAGGAAGAAAGGAAAAAAGAGAGACAGGGAGAAAGGGAGAGAGAGAAAGGGAGAAAGGGAAGGGGAAAAGAAAAGAAAAAAGAAAAACAGTGTGGTCCCAAATTTGAAATGGAAATATCAGCATGAATGACTGAGGTGCTCTATCTTCTACTTTAAATCTAGTTCTGTCCCCTGAAAAGGCCTAAAGTCAATGATCATAAAACTAGTAAGGTATATCTAACACCCAGATCACGGCCCTAAAATATGATTTCTCATTTAAAAAAAGAAAAAAAAATGAAACAAAACATAGGCTTCTTACAAAAATGGCTGATTCCAGGTCTGAAGCTGGAAATGTACAAGACAAGCCAGGTTTATCTGGAAATATCAGATGGCAAAGCAGCTGCCAGAAGCCACCAGGTGCAAAGGCCTCAGGAGCCACCAGGAAGGGCTCCCACTGGCCACAAAGGAATGATTTGTTTTACTACCCATAAAAATGTCCGTAAATTGAAACCCTTCAAATATATTTTAAAGCATGAGTTTATGGCAATTTTTTAAAAACGATCACCTTCTGAGGATGACAAGGAGTCAACTCATTATCCTGAAAACCAGTCAAAAGGAAAGAATCAAACATTTTTCCTGCCTTTTCTAGATTCAATTATAATTCATAAAAAGGTACCCTGGGATATCCAAAGAGATGAAGGAACGCTTTTCCCTACACAGGTATTTTAGAGAATAAATAACAACTGAATGACAGGATAAGGATACCACCACTGGGAACCGTCAGGAAATTTGCAAAGCAAGGCTTGAGCTGACATCAATAAAACAGTGTGAAATGGGTGTGATGTGCCCCTCAGGCAAGCAGGGCATGTCACCACTTAGAGTCTAACCAATGGGTGGTACTTGGGCTGGATCACACTTCAGGATCCTTCTGCCAATTTGCAGCAAATAAAGAAAAAAGTACATGTTGATGATATGGTTTGGCTGTGTCTCCACCCAAATCTTATCTTGAATTGTAACAATTCCCACGTGTTGTGGGAGGAACCTGGTGGGAGGTAATTGAATCATGGGGGCGGGTCTTTCCCATGCTGTTCTCATGATAGTATGTCTCATGAGATCTGATGGTTTTAAAAGAAAAAGTTGCCCTGCACAAGCTCTCTTGTCTGCCCCAACGTGAGACATGCCTTTCACCTTCCACCATGATCGTGGGGCCTCCCCAGCCACATGGAACTGTAAGTCCAATAAATCTCTTTCTTTTGTAAATTGCCCAGTCTCAGGGAATCTTTTTCAGCAGTGTAAAAACACATTAATACAGTTTAATTGTGCCATGAGTCTGAAATCCGCATAATCCAAACCGTGGGAAAATCTGCTCACGTAAAGACTCGGGTTCCTCAGCAAATAAATTGTAAGATGTGGAAGGGAAGTGATAGATCACAAGGCACCTGAAACACATGGCAGTCTTTTTTTTTTAATGAGCAAGATTTGAGTAGATGTACAACGTGCAAATAAAGAAATGCAAGGAAAGGAATACAGTAAAATGAGGAGAGTAGTTAGTATCTGGGGAGGGAGGAGACCCAGATGGCTTCGGGCACATGCACAGGCTTCTATTTCCTGCCCTAATGGGAAGCTACAAAAAGAGTCTGACTTCTAATAACTCACTAAGCCATAGAAAAAGTTAGCATGAGGATCACCCTGGAGAGGGAACAATACTGCCTGGGCGGTAGCACAATGGGGGTTTCTGGGGTGCTGGTATTGAGAGGTGACAGCGTGCTGGCAGCCCTCGCTCGCTCTGGGTGCCTCCTCGGCCTCGGCACCCACTCTGGCAATGCTTGAGGAGCCCTTCAGCCTGCCGCTGCACTGTGAGAGCCTCTCTCTCGGCTGGCCGAGGCTGAAGCCGGCTCCCTCAGCTTGCGGGGAGGTGTGGAGGGAGAGGGGTGGGCAGGAACTGGGGCTGCGCGAGGTGCTTGCAGGCCAGTGCAAGTTCCCAGTGGGCGTGGGCTTGGCAGGTGCTGCACTCGGAGCAGCAGGCCGGCAGTGCAGGCCCTGGGCAGTGAGGGGCTTAGCACCTGGGCCAGCAGCTGCGGAGAGTGCACCAGGTCCCCCAGCAGTGCCGGCCAGCCGGCCCTGTGCTCAAATTCTCACCGGGCCTTAGCTGCCTCCCTGCAGGGCAGGGCTCGGGACCTGCAACCTGCCATGCCTGAGCCTCCCCCAGCTGCCCTGGGCTCCTGGGTGGCCCGAGCCTCCCCGAGGAGGGCTGCCCCCTGCTCCGTGGCACCTGGTCCCATGACTGCCCAAGGGCTGAGGAGTGTGGGCACATGGATCGGTACTGGCAGGCAGCTCCACCTGTGGCCCGGTGCAGGATCCACTAGGTGAAGCCAGCTGGGCTCCTGAGTCTAGTGGGGACTTGGAGAACCTTTATGTCTAGCTAAGGGATTGTAAATACACCAATCAGCACTCTGTCTAGCTCAAGGTTTGTAAATGCACCAATCAGCACTCTGTGTCTAGCTAATCTGGTGGGGACTTGGAGAATCTTTATGTCTAGCTAAGGGATTATATATACACCAATCAGCACTCTGTGTCTAGCTCAGGGTTTATGAACGCACCAATCAGCACCCTGTGTCTAGCTCAAGGTTTGTAAATGCACCAATCAGTGCTCTGTGCATACTTGGAGAACTTTTGTGTCTAGCTCAGGGATTGTAAACACACCAATCAGCACCCTGTCAAAATGGACCAATCAGCCAGCTCTCTGTAAAACAGACCAATCAGCTCTCTGTAAAACAGACCAATCAGCTCTCTGTAAAATGGACCAATCAGCAGAATGTGGGTGAGGCCAGATAAGGGAATAAAAGCAGGCTGCCTGAGCCAGCAGCGGCAACCTGCTGGGGTCCTCTTCCACAGTATGGAAGCTTTGTTCTTTGCCTCTTTGCAATAAATCTTGCTGCTGTTCACTCTTTGGGTCTGCACTGCCTTTATGAGCTGTAACACTCATCACGAAGGTCTGCAGGTTTACTCCTGAGGCCAGTGAGACCACGAACCCACTGGGAGGAATGAACAACTCCAGACGCACTGCTTTAAGAGCTGTAACACTCACCACAAAGGTCTGTAGCTTCATTCCTGAAGCCAGTGAGACCATGAACCCACCAGAAAGAAGAAACTCCGAACATGTCCGAATATCAGAAGGAACAAACTTCAGACACACCATCTTTAAGAACTGTAACACTCACCACGAGGGTCCGCGGCTTCATTCTTGAAGTCAGCGAGACCAAGAACCCACCAATTCCGGACACAGTATTTTCTTGATGAGGGTGCTGGCTGTACAAGTCTTTTCAGTTCATGAAAAGGCACTGAGTTTTACATGGGTGCAGTTTTCTTTATGTAAGCTATGCCTCCATATTTTAATGTTTTTCAAATTTACATATAAGGTTTAATACACGGAGGTATAGATATAGAATTGAAACCTAGGACAGCATTCAATTTTGTGTTTTTATTTACCTGTTTAACAAATCAATTTTCAAATGCTGCAACAATTGTGCTTCTAGCAACTTCTTACTTCTAATGGTTTTTGCTTTGTAAATGTGGGCACTATTTGGTGCATAAAAGGGCATAATATAACCTCACTGGTGATAGTATCTTTTATCGATATGAAATGATAAAATTTTGGAGATTTTCCATTATTAACTGAGTTTTACTTGATAGTCTGGTCTGAAATTCACATTTCTTCTCCAATCCCTTCTCACTCCACCCCACCCCACTCTTGCCCATCCGATTTCCAGGTTTTCTTTTTTTTTTTTTTAGTTCCCTGATACGTATTTGTCCATCTTTTCTTTATTGGAGCCCTACAGCACTGAGGAAGAAGCATTCCACACCACCAGAATCACCAAGCTCCAGACACAACAGAGGACCCTGTCTTCTCTAGGGAGACATTTTTGTGATTAGCTCTTTTTAAATGCTGTCATAAAATCTCACACAGCTTCAAATCTTGCTGCTTTCATTTTGTACACATTTTTATTCCATATGCATTTTATTCCATGTCAACTATATTCCTGGTATTGTATTATGGAGACCAATAAGGCAGAGTGCAGGCACTCAATGAACTTACAGCCTAGTGGAGAAGACAGGCAAATCAACACAGTGCTGATGGAGTGTGATTCGTGCTCTGGTAGAGAATCTGATAGAGAAAGTCTAGGGTCATGGGCAGGTATTCCGAGGAGCTCCTAACCTAGACTGGGGGTCGGGGAGTGTCATGGTCAGGAAAATCATCATTCTTTATACACTTGCCGGAAAAAAAGTCAGTTTCATTTAAGAAGATCCTTGATGAAAGTAAGATGCAGATACAGGGAAACATAGATTTTAGGTTTGGTGCAGTGGCTCATGCCTGTAATCCCAGCATTTTGGGAGGCCGAGGTGGGCGGATCACGAGGTCAAGAAATCAAGACTATCCTGGCCAACACGATGAAACCCTGTCTCTACTAAAAATACGAAAATTAGCTGGGCGTGGTGGCAGGTGCCTGTAATCCCAGTTACTCGGGAGGCTGAGGCAGGAAAATCACTTGAACCCGGGAGTCAGAGGTTGCAATGAGCCCAGATTGTGCCACTGCACTCCAGCCTCATAACAGAGTATCTATAGATAGATAGATAGATAGATAGATAGATAGATAGATAGATAGATAGACAGACAGACAGATAGATGGATTTTAATTTTGATGAACTAAATTCTCAAGCACACATCTTTTAAGCATTCAGTGTGACAACATGGGACGCACGTGTTAAGCACTCTGTTGCGTGTGGAGGCCTGGTGATGGTTTTGAGGAAATATTTGTTTTCCTTGTATGACGATTTAAACTCAACTAGCTGCTATTTCATGGAACATCACTTTTACTTGAAAGAATAACAGACAAACTGTGGTAATTCAGAATTGGGTCTTCAGAAAATATTTTCTCAAAAATGAGGAATACAATAAGATTTTATTTTTAAGTGAATCTTAGGATGTTGAAAAACATATACATTGCCATGAACTTGACAGCTTTACAATATTTAAAAATTTATTGATAAGGTGGGTGGTGACATTAACAAACGTACTTTTCAAAACTGTCTTATGAAATGTGTCAATGTTTGTAACACCTGCATAATTCAGCAAAGCAATATTTTCAAAGTGGGAATGCATGAAGTTATAAAATCATGACTGGGTAAAATATCCACTCCAAGTGCAATATAGATCAATGGGTTTTAAAGTAATGAGAGTATGAAAAGTATATTTATCTGAGCGCAGTGGCTCATGCCTGTAATCCCAGCACTTTGGGAGACTGAGGCGGGCAATCACCTGAGGTCAGGAGTTCGAGACCAGCCTGCCCAACATAGCAAAACCCCATCTCTACTAAAAATACAAAAATTAGCAGGGCGTGGTGGTGCACCTGTAATCCCACCTACTCGTGAGGCTGAGGCAGGAGAATTGCTTGAACCTGGGAGGCGGAGGTTGCAGTGACCCAAGACTGTGCCACTGCACTCCAGCCTTTTGAGACTCCGTCTCAAAAAAAAAAAAAAAAAAAGAAAGAAAAATTGATGTAGTTTTAGATTGCACACTGCAACTAACCTCTAAGCAACTATACTTGCTATGTTTTGGTTATCCACAGTTATTTGAGAAGGCCATTAAAATAACACTTCCTTTTCCAAATACATGTATGAGGTTCAATTTTCTTCATTTTCTTCAACTAAAACATATTTTAAGAGATTGAATTCAGGGGGAATACGCGAGTCTAGCTGTCTTCTATGATGTCAGACCTTGAAGAGATTTGCAAAATGTAAAATGATACCACTCTCTTCATTAAAGTTTTCGTTTTGGAAAATAGACTTCTCTTGCCTAAGAATGTGTTATTTATGTTAACAAGTAATAGGTCTATCATTTGTTATGTTTAAAATGAATTCAAAATATTTTTTAAATTTCTCAGTTTTCAATTTGAATGCAGAAAATATTATACCTAAGAGAGGGGCCCTGAGATTAAAAAGTTTGAGAAACTCTTTACTACGCACACAAGAGTGACAAAAATGAAATAAAATGAAAAAGAAAAGCTCCTCAGAGACCTTAGCAATTTTTAAGTGTCCAGATAAAGGATGATTACTGGAAACAAAGGATATCAGTTATCTGAATATGTTGCCTATTCAGATACATGGCTGAGTTGAAGACAAGAGGGAAAACATCATCAGCCAGCCTCACACAACAGACCTTTGACATCCAAACGAGACATAAACTCAACTACAGATGGTATATAACATTCTAGGTGTTTTTTTTTTCCTCTTTCTGAATACTTTATTTTCAGTGCTGTTTTCCACAAAGCAGTTTTTTTTTTTGAGATGGAGTCTTGCTCTGTCACCCAGGCTAGAGTGCAGTGGTGCGATCTCGGCTCATTGCAACTTCCACCTCCCAGGTTCAAGCATTTCTCCTGCCTCAGTCTCCCAAGTAGCTGGGATTACAGGTGTGTGCCACCACGCCTGGATAATTTTTGTATTTTTAGTAGAGATGGGGTTTCACCATCTCAGCCAGGCTGGTCTTGAACCCCTGACCTCATGATCCATCCACCTTGGCCTCCCAAAGTGCTGGGATTACAGGCGTGAGCCACCGCGCCTGACCCAAAGAAATATTTTTGATTGCTTTATCAAAAAAAAAAAAATGTAGTAAGAAACAGAACAATGTTCAATGCTAGCTAGCTGTCTCCCTCCCTCACGAGGCTGAGATTTCATCATGAATGTCAGCCTTACTATGCTTTTGACTTAAATTTGAATTTCTTGTAATCCACGTGAAAATACATGCAATGATATTTATGAACATTTCTTAACGTTTCTCCTTTTTTAGCAGGAAATAAAATATCTGTTGAGAGTTATTTTTGATAGCTTTTAAGTGTGGGGAATAATGGGTTGAAACAATTAAAATGTTATTGCTATCTTTTTTTCCCTTCTTCCCAAAAGAAAGTCTAAGTGCACAAGTTAATATATTAGGAAAAGGGCATACTTTTAATATTGAGTTTCATTATCTATAATGAGGCTATGATTTTTAAAACATTTTATTTAGCCCATATTTTACAGCAGCCTGTCTTTCTTTGGCTGCCTCAAATACAGTACTGCTTCATCTGTGGACTGTATTTACCTGTTCAGCAATGCCCTCTCTAAAGGAAAAAGCCTTCAATAGAAATATTAAAATGGGAAGAGTGACAAGAGAGCATCTAGTGTAATTCCTGACACCCATATGTGCCAGCCTGCCCAGGGCTGCCCAGGAAGCCTGTGGCACAGATAGAAATGGGGTCCCTGTCCTGGAGCCCTTATATAAACTATTCTTATAACTATCTAAGAGATCATGCAAACAGATGCTTCATTTCTTTCTATTGTTCTGAATTACTACCTTTTACTTTTGCAGATAAATGTATGTTTTCCATTCTTCCAGTGCAACCTAGCCTCTTTTGGTGAAGAGGAGCAAAAATACTAGTTCTCTTCTTCAACACAGGGGCGCTATTGCCAATTAGGTGTTCATTACTTATGTTCTATCTGCTGTGGCTCCCTTTTCATGGACACCAATAATGTATACATTGAATCACCTTCCTGGTTGTCCATATCATTTTTTTTTTTTTTGCTGTTGTTTTAGTCCCATTTTTGTCAATGTGCTTTTTTAAGGGGGAAGAGGAGCTCAAAGCTTCCAAGTTTTTGGGATGATCTTCGTTTCTGAGCTATTTTTTCGTTGGACTTTGGTGTCTAGAAGTGCATTACTCAAAATCCTTAGCTGATCACACTCTCATCATTAGTCCACAGATGGCACACTTTTAGGTACACATGCGTGCATAAAAGCATGCACACATAACTATCAAAAATAACTCTCCTGTATGTATGTAGTTCACTCATATTTTAAATAATATATCAATCATTTATAAACCCACTACCAAAAAGCTAAGTCATTGGTAAACCATCCCCCTGCCGGTTGCTTCACACCACCTTCCCATCCCTGTGCCTCCTCCCAGCCAAAGCAGCCATCATCCTGAACCCATTCATATCATTTTCATCTTTCCCCTCTATTCGTCTTCATTGCATGTAGATGTACTTTGTGGTTGTATTTTGGAGTTTTTCACCCTATTTTTTCATCTTCAAGTAAGAAAGGCAACAGATGTGGACAGGCTCTGATTCTAAAGTGCCATAAAACACAGACATCTGTAACAGCGCTCAATGAGAAAGGCAGGATAATTACATTTTAGTTATTGAGCTTATTTGGAATTACTTTCAACTCAGACAAGGTCCACAGGCCTATACCAGGTTCACTACTGAGTACATCAGAAATGGCAAATCGTAGAAATTATGGAGAAATTTTACACAGTTTCCCCAGCTGAGAAGGCTCCAATTACCTTGGAATTTAACTCCAGCATCATCTAAGCATGTAAGAATATGCAAGTATCTTTTTTTCCTGTAATCCAGTAAATTCTTAATATCTGACCATTAATATGCAAATATTTAAAAGATGCCATTCATTGATAAAGGCCCTAGATCTTGAATTTTTCAAGGTAAGTATATTTGTATAATTTTAATAGTTTTGATAAAGATTAAGCTTGCAACTAGATATGGTTTATTATGTCTTTGTGATTGGTCATACTAAATAAAATTTTATAAATCAGAAAAAAGTGTTCTTCATTCAGTTGTTCCAGCTGTGGTTCACAGGCTACTTTCATACTGCTTATGCCTTGAGGTTTTCTCTGAACCTTATACTTGGCAGGCCCTGAATGAAGATTTAGAGTCTGATTGATTGATTGTGCTGAAAAGCACTAATTTTCAGGTGGCTCCAAAGCATTTCAGTTCTTTCATTTGGCTTGGTTCAAGCTCTTTGAATTATTATTGTTTATGTTTCTGCAATCTCCTATAAAGGACACCTTAATCATGCATTTTATTCCTCTGAAATTTCAAGGGAGGCCTCTGTGAAATCATCTGCCCTAAGCCAGGTTACATACACGGCTCTCCTCCCAGTCACAAGGGCCATCTATAAATATGGTAATAACGAATTCCCCTAAGGATTGCTATGAGTGCCCTCATATTTCATGATATGGTAAATGGTTTGAACAGTCACTACCTTACCAAAAAAAGAACTAGTTTCTGGAGCATGACCGTTTCGCTCTCAGTGAGAAAGCCTGACTCTAACAAGACCAAGGTCTGTCGTGTACACACATTACTACGGAACTATGGATGGGGAAGCAAAACCTGCAGTTACTCTTCACCAGAGAATGCAAATTCCTCGCTCTAATGGTAGCTGTCGTCCTCACATTTGAAGCCATCTGAAGTAGATTAAGTGGCCACATTTAAAATAACGGCTTCAAATTTATTTTTAAAACGCTGCCTACTCACAGAAGAGCTGCTCTGTTGAAATTTAATAGTATTCCTTTTTGGGTTTTCTTCCATTTCGCTTACCCGTATCTTCCCTTACACATTGCACCGCATGACACTAACATAAATAGGAATGCATGTCTGCAACGTTATTTCAGAACACGTGGGCCTATTCTCCATGGTGGTGGAGTGCATAGTTGATCAGGTGGTATAATTGAAGACACTTTAACAAAAGCCCTCATCCACAATGTCTTGCCTCTCTGGAGGTCAGACATTTCTATCATTACAGTAGGATTCTTTTGGCATTTAGGGATTGCTTTGAACACCAGGCTGTGCTTTTAAAACTACCCATAACCTCAAGAAGCGTTGCATTATCAGGTCACACCGGAGTACTCTGCATTTCCCCCCGCTCGCCATCTCATGCATGATCTTGCTCATTCTGTCTGCTTTCCTAGACTACCCTGCTCCATGCTGGCACAGAAAAACCCCTTGCACCTATTCAGAGCTAGCTCAAAGGGAACCTCCTCTGCAAAGATTCTGCCGACTTGCCCTACAACCAATCGCTTTTTCACCCAAACACTTAGGGCTACTACACCCATGACAATATCACACTAGATTATGTATGACAGGACAGGATAAGATAACAGGATGTGGGTATGACGTCCATACTCCCTAGTGGCTTCCTGAAGGTTTCAATCTTGGGCACCCCCTCACTCCTGGGCTTGTGTCTTGATACTCTGAACGCATCCACGCACGAGACGCCCACCACTTCAAACACCGGCCTTCGACTTCTCCATCTGAAAAACACACTGCTTGCTCTTTACACCTGAGATAAAGTGTTCTGTCCTCCTGAATTCTTACTCTCCCAACTCCTGCTCCCCCCTCCCAAGTGTGATTTAAGTTCTCTCCATCAGCGGCCTCCCCCCTATAACTCCCTATAATTGACAGCAATTATTCTTCTTGTTTCCTCCCATGGACTGTGAGCCCACCTAGTGCAACCTCAATAAATATTTATTGAATGACAAAAATAAATCAATCCATGAAGTGGTGACTTTGGCACGAGAGGGAAGAAATTTCAAATTCTTCGTAAGTTTTGTAAATTATATGAGATTCCCTCTCCTCACCTATGGACCAAATGAAAACCAGCCTTCTAGGTTTTTGTGAAAAACAAGCATAACCTGTCCATAAACCATTGTGGGCCTAGGTTCAGATCCTATTTGTTAGTCTCCTTCCTACTTCAAACAATCATTTGATCCGCGAAGCTGCTGTTCAAACATGATGGAGCTCAAACACCAGTGGCCTAAGAACAATGCCACGGAACAACACGGAGAGCACGGGGGACATTCCTGGGTAGGAAATGGATGCAAAGAAGCAGGAAGAGAGTGATTAAATCCTTCATCCTACGGATCAGCAGCTTTCATCGCACCTACTCTTCTTCAGGAAGAACATCGTCACTCCTTATGCAAACAGGAATCACCGCCATTACGACCTGCTTTGCTTTTATTGTACTTAGTAAGTGATGAATAAATGATCTCATGAATGCTTCGTTGTATTTTGGCAAAAAAAAAAAAAAGTGATGTCTTTCATCTTATGGGAAGTGTTTGACTATGTAAACACAGTTACTGGCACAGTGTGGTAGTAACACTAAATGTTACCTAAATGTGGTAACGACAGTCTTATACCTAGAAAGCTTCAAATGAAAATGCAACCCCAACAACCCAGGGGTGCATTTATTTATAATGTCTCCTAGGATGCCCCAAGATGAAGGTGGCATTAGCAGATGGTGCTTATTTGGTGGTGACTTTTTATCCATCTTAGGGACCAGAATTTGAGCAGACAAGTTACTTGGTATGGATAGAGCACAAGCATGTTATCACATAAAAACAGGATCCACTTGCCTGGTGCAGTAAGACCGGACATCCACACCAAGGTTTGCAGTGGGAGAAAGGAAGGAGTTTATCTGCAGTGTGCCAAGCAAGGAGAATCTAGCAGCTAAAGCTTCAGTCTGGAATTCCCAGATGAATCACAGGTAAGGGTTTTTAAAGGAGGGGTAAATTTCAGGAAAGCAGAAGTTACAGGAAAATTAGTAAATTAATATATGAAGGTTACACATTGGTTTTGGCCTTAAAGGACAGAATACTTTGAAGTGGGGCTTACAGGTCATAGGTGGATTCAACCATTTTTCTGATTTGCAATTGGTTAAGGAAAAGAAGGCTTTCTGTAAATATCTGGGGTCAGAAGAAAAGAACATTAGCCCCGGCTCTTGAGTATGACTTTCTCCAGGCCCTCAGGAAAAAATTTAGAACAAAGAGCAATGGTTCAGAGTTCACTCCTCAGCTCCCCTTCATCTGAGGTCTATGTCCCCACAGATCTGTTTGGTGGGGTTCCAGGTTTCTGAAAAACCACTCAGGAACATATGTTAAGATGTTATCGCAGCCGGGCGTGGTGGCTTACGCCTGTAATCCCAGCACTTTGGGAGCCTGAGGCAGGCAGATTACAATGACAGGAGTTCGAGACCAGCCTGGTCAACATGGTGAAACCCCGTCTCTACTAAAAATATAAAAATTAGCTGGACATGGTGGAGCATGCCTGTAGTCTCAGCTACTCAGGAGGCTGAGGCAGGAGAATCGCTTGAACCCTGGAGGCAGAGGTTGCAGTGACCCAAGATCGTGCCACTGCACTCCAGCCTGGGCGACAAAGTGAGACTCTGTCCAAAAAAACACAAAAGTTACCTTTAGTTTCTACAGGTAACCAAACATCCCATGATTCTAGCTTCCCTGGCTATTTGTTTTAGGCTATTATTACCTTCTTGCTTATCAAGTAGCTCATTTACTTCTCAGGAGTAGCTAGCTGCCTGGAATTTCTCTTGAAGGAACTCAAGATTTTCCTTTATTTCTGTGCTAAGGGCGTGTGGTCCATAGGCCCCTAAAAGAGGTCCCTCCTCCATCTCAAGAGTGAGTAAAAACTTCGCCCAATTAAAAAAAAAATTATTAAATAAGCAAAATTCTTACAGCAATTGCATCTGATAACTTCAGCTACGGATTTCGGCTCCAGCAACAATGACAATGAGCAGGCATGAAGTGTCTCTGGGCCAGTGAGGAGAGTGTTCTAGATCCCAGCTCAGGAGGATCGATTAATTAAACAAACATCAACATTACACTGGGAGGGCGTGCCTAGGGACATTCGTTTACAAAACACTCTCCTTCAAGACAGTATCCTGTGAATCCTGTACAAGTCCCATTTGCCACATGGAATCTCTTTTCTCACCCCCATTGCCATTTCGTGTGGGTAACTCCTCATCTATTCATTCCAAGATCCTTTCCTGATACCTCGGTCTGATTTGCACCCTGAAGACCTTGTGCTCTGCTAATCTCCCATGCATCTGTCTAGCACGGTGGTCTCCCTGTTGGGGTTCCTCGTCTGTGTGCCTCTCTTGCCTCCAAGATGGTCCGTGCAGGGCCGTGCTCCCTGTGTATGTGGTATGGGGTCAAGAAACACGTACTGAATAAATACCTGACTCTAGTTGCAAGGCACAAAGGAAAAGGTGGTTGCTTTTGATTGAAGAGACCGGGAGAAACTTCACAAAGCATCCATTCCTGCATTCTAATACATCCTGCCTACCTACCGGAAACCTTTTTTTTTTTTTTTTTTTAATAAATGAAACCAATTTTGGCTACACTGGAAAGCAGTTGAGGCAGTTTGCTCCCACCTCACCATCTCCAAAAATGACAGCTCTAATGACATTACCAGAGTAAAAAGGGACACCTTTCACTTTTGGCCATCTGAGACAGGACTGGAAGCCAAAGGTGCAACAGAAGGTTTAACTCCAGCACATCTGCACTTAGCTTTTCAATTCTCAAACTCCCTGCCTCTCCTGAATCACCATTAGGCTCCAATACAATGGGATTGACACCCATTCTCCAGCCACACACCCTCAAAAGATAGATTGGGGTTATTTATTTGTATTGCTTCATTTTGTTTTCATTTTGTCAGTGATACTAACTCCACTCTAGAACAAAACACACTTCACAGTTTGCCTGGTTTGTTCTTTTTCCTTCAGTGTTATTGCAACCACTCAACCATTTGTACCACTCAAACTGCAGCACTGAGTTTAGTCTCAAAACTTTCAAACATTTCCTCTCTATATCCCTCTCTTGCATAACTGCATGCTCCCTATTACCAAAAATTTCAACATCTGATTTTTTTTTTTTTTTTTTTTTTTTTGAGACAGAGTCTCACTCTGTCGCTAGGCTGGAGTGCAGTGGTGCAGTCTTAGCTCACTGCAACCTCTGCCTCCCAAGTTCAAGCAATTCTCCTGCCTCAGCCTCCCGAGTAGCTGGGACTACAGATGCGTGCCACCATGCCTGGCTAATTTTTGTATTTTTAGTAGAGATGGGGTTTCACCATGTTGGCCAGGATGGTCTCGATCTCTTGACTTCATGATCTGCCTGCCTCGGCCTCCCAAAGTGCTGAGATTACAGGCGTGATACACCATGCCCAGCCTCTCATTTTTAACATATAGGTCATCATGGGATTGAGAACAGTAACTCCAAAACTAAGTACAAACACGGAAAATAAAACCCTAGACTCAAACGCCAGGTTGGTGGAAAGAAAAATGCCTGATCACAACCACAGCGCCACAGGCTGCTGCTAAGACCTTGGGTTCATACACAGACAACTTTACATTGCTTGCTGACGACCTGAGAAAGTTCGCTCCACCAAAAGGTCCTTTCCAGCAGCAATTGCCAGCTTGGTATCACAGGCCAGACTATTGAATGCAGATGCCAACTTGCCACTGACTAGCTTTGGGATCTTTGGCAAGCCCTCTAATCCCTCTGTGCTACAATTTTCTCATCTGTAAAATACAGATCAGTGAATTAATGCTTGGTAAGCACCTACCATCATTTTGGCACATAGTAAATGCTCAATAAATGTTCACCACCACTTCTACTTTTGCTGCTATTGGAATGCCTTACATTAATCCCCTGGTAAGCACCTTAATGTTAAAACTTTTTGGCCGGTCATGCTGGCTCACGCCTGTAATCCCAGCACTTTGGGAGGCCGAGGTGGGCAGATCATGAGGTCAGGAGATCGAGACCATCCTGGCTAACATGGTGGAACCCCATCTCCACTAAAAATACGAAAAATTAGCTGGGTGGGCGCCTGTAGTCCCAGCTGCTCAGAAGGCTGAGGCAGGAGAATGGTGTGAACCTGGAAGGTGGAGCTTGCAGTGAGCGGAGATCACGCCACTGCACTCCAACCTGGGCGACAGAGCAAGACTCTGTCTCAAAAAAAAAAAAAAAAAAAAAAAAAATTCTCCTCTTTTCCCAACATACAATGTAATACCCAAGCCCTATTAGGCAGTTCAGTTAATATATGGGTGGGTAAGCTAGAATTTATGAAGAGAATGGGAGAAAATTCTAGAAATAGTAACAATCATCAAAGCATCAAAGCAGCTGGCCAGAGAAGTGGCAGAGAAGAGGAAAGTGGAAAAAAAAAAAAAAAAAAGATTTGGGGAAATATAAGGCCAACAGATCCATGGAAGTTGAATCAGTTGAGCCCAAAAAGAGACTTGCCCATCAGAGAGGTGTTAGACTTCGGCCCTAAGTGTGCTCCAGCCTGGTAGAAAAGCATATGCTACATATTTACATAGATTTATTAGATAATCAGGAAAACTAGTGGGAAGAGCCAGATTACAGCAAGCATAAAAAAAAAAAAAAAAAGAACTGGGAAGAGAAGAATAACTTCTTAAGATACAGGGAAAAGGTCCAGGGAGAAGCTTGTCTGGGTTAGACCCAGAAATAAGGGATATCGTCTAACATTTATTTCTTATAAAACTTTACTTCCAATGCCAAATAAAACTGAACTCTTCCACTATGACTATGACTATTTTTGTTTATAACATGGTAAATTATTCTATGGAAAGTGACATGGCAGGATAAACAGAGGTGTCTAGCAGACTAAGAAGCTACTGTAAAAAGAATACGAGCTAGAAGGATACTAGAGAGTCAAAAACTGCTCTAAACAATGTCTCCACCTACAAAATACAGATAATAATACCTTGCAGTGCTGGCATGATTATTAAATAATTTAAAGTATGAAAGTTCTTAGGATAGCATCTGGCACAGAGTAACCCATCCGATGTGTTAACTGTGCTGTTAGCAAGAGTCAGGAGTTAGCACAGTTACTGGTGATGACTGCAGTTAGGACATGACCATGAGAGTAGAGGGTTGACTTGGGGTGGGGGAAAGATGACTTGAGCTAAGGAGGCCAAGACCCAGAAAGGCCAGCACAAGGGAGAGGCGAAGCATGCAGGTGTGAAAGTCTCTGCAGGGTGACATCCACGGGGATGGAGAAAAAACCCTAAAACAGGAGCCAGAGTCTCTCAAAAATGAAGGAAAATGATTAAAACGGAGACAAGGAAACACTG
The DNA here is from genome assembly GCF_028885625.2 of Pongo pygmaeus. Lineage (NCBI taxonomy): Eukaryota > Metazoa > Chordata > Mammalia > Primates > Hominidae > Pongo > Pongo pygmaeus. Next base: position 6,175,641 of record NC_072380.2, read on the forward strand.
ACAGCCTGATATCATGAACTTCAGAGGATCTAGAAGGTTTAAAAGAGGGAGGAAGTAAAGTGGCTTCCAAGTTGCGATGGGTGAAGGCAGACACAGGACCTGCAGTGACTGGGCATGGGAATCAAGTCTCCAGTTGCCCAGGCTCTAGGAAAGGGAGGGTCCTTGAGAGACAGGAAACGGTCAGGAAAGGGTCAGGAAAGGATGGTCTGGGATCTCAGAACTAGGTTGAAGATATAGGGGAGTTAGCAAATTAAGGCAGGGGCTTGTCAGGGAAGTGGGGAAGGCCGTGTGTGTTTGAAACAGATTCAGGATGTTGTCTGATGTAGGTAAATGGGGAGTGACTTTCCAGGGGTGACTGAGGTCAGCTGGGCTGAGTAGAATGAGGGGATTAACCCCAGAGTCTCTTAGAGAAAAATGGGCAAACAGTTCAAGCTGTGCTTCTCTTTAGAGATGCAGTATTATCAAAGGGAAAAAGAAGCTGCCTCAATTCTTCACAGAATGAGAGCTGCGAAGGTAGGGATGAGTGTAAAGAATGAATGTGCCTCCAATAAGAAAATGTCTCGCTTGATTTCTTCTTTTTTATCTTATTTAAAGAATTCCCAGAGCCAAGCAACGTATGGTACCATTTTATGTGATTTTAGGTCATTTATTTCTTACTTCTCTACTCTATATGGCTGAGTCTTGAGGACTGATTGATTGATTGGGACAGGGTCTTTCTCTGTCACTCAGGCTGGAGTACAGTGGCTCAATCACAGCTCACTGCAGCTTCAAATTCCTGGCCTCAAGCAACCCTTCCACCTCAGTCTTCGAAGGCACTAGGATTGCAGATGTGAACCACTACCCCCAGCCTCAAGTATTTATCATTTGTCTTTTTAACCAACAAATATTTAGTGAGTGCCTGCTGTGTACCAAATACTATGCTGGGGATACCAGATACATTAGCTATCTCCTGGCATTAGGTATCCATACTCTAAAGAAAGAGATAGGAATAGCAATCAATAATTATAAAGCAATGTAGAAAAGAGTGGCTTCTTTCAAGCAGCTTAGTATTTTCAAGGTTCAACCATATTGCACACATCAATACTCCTTTCCTTTTTATGGCCAAATAATATTCCATTGTACAGATATACTGCCTTTTATCTACCCATTCATCAGTTGATGGACAGTGGGTTATTTCCAGTTTGGGGATTTGGGTGATAAAACTGTTCTACAGTTGTTTGTGGTGATGGTACATAATTCTGTGAAGATGCTAAAATCCACTGCATCACAAACTTTAAATGATAAAATTGTATGGTATATGAATTATACCTGAATAAAACTGTTACCAAAAAAAGAACCACAGTAGAACTATACGCAGGATGTCAAGAGAGCACACACAAAGAGGTGCCTGCTAGGAGAAGGTGGTGTGAAGGGGTGAACCCATTTATGCCTAGCACTCCATTACTGGAACACCAAGCACGTGGGAGTTATTTATATCTTACTGCACAAGGTCATTGCCAAGGTCTGATTTTTCACATGTCTGCAATTCAAAAAATTGCAAACTCTGGCACAAATGGGTTAAGTGAAGGCTTCTTAGAAGAGGTAACCTCTGCTGGGCATGGTGCCTCACACTTGTAATCCCAGCACTTTGGGAGGCCAAGGTGGGCGGATCACTTGAGGTCAGGAGTTCAAGACCAGCCTGGCCAACATGGTGAAACCTTGTCTCTACTAAAAATACAAAAATTAGCCAGGCATGGTGGCATACGCCTGTAATCCCCGCTACTCGGGAGACTAAGGCAAGAGAATCGCTTGAACCCGGCAGGTGGTGATTGCAGTGAGCCGAGGTCTCACCACTGCACTCCAGCCTGGGAGACAGAGTGAGACTCAGTCTCAAAAAAAAAAAAAAAAAAAAAAAAAGAGGTAACCTCGAACTATGTATTTAAAGTAAGCAGAAGATAGCAAGGTAGAGGAAGCACTGGCTAGGAGAGAATAGTCAACACTAACAAAGACAAAGGACCTTATGCTGCTTCCCGGGAGCAATGTTGATTTGAGTATTGCTAGAGGAACACGTTGCTGCAGAAAGTGGTAAGGGAAGGGAGCAGCGGGAGCCGCTGGAGGTAAATCACTCAAGTAGCTATGTGGAAGATAAATCTGGACAGAATGTGACTGGAGGCAAGGAGAACAGTTAGGAAGCTCTAAAATAACGGCAAAATCCAAGAAGCACAGAGAGGAGGAGAAAATAATAGCCAAAAAGAGAACAAAATAATTCCACGATGAAATGGAATCCAGAAACAAAAAAGTATAGATCATGGTAATTAGGAAATGCAGCTTCCATGAAAAGGACAGTAAGTCATCCTTTTCCAAAGAACATAGATCAGCAAATCTGGAGTTACCACAAGTAGACAAGCGACAAGTCAGCAGGTAGAGGTGTCATTTTTAGCATCGGCATAATATACTGTGTGTCTTGCACTTTAAAGAATGCCAAAGGTCCCATTATGTTGTGTCTTATCCTCCTCTGTAATGTCTCAATAGGAGAAAATGGTCATCGTATCTGAATCGACTCTGATTACAGTAAAAGATCTGGCTCTACCACAGCATTTGATGATGCGAACATGGGATGAAGCATCCTCATCTGATTACTAACATGTATCCTATTCTAGTGACACTTAGGTTGGGTTATGAAACAGCATTTCTCTGTATCATTGCTATTTCTTAGGGGAAGAAAACAGTCAAAAACAATTAAACAACATAACAGTGTATTTCCCACATCACTCTGAAAACGTAGGGAAAAAGATAAGATCCTGCCCCTACACTGGGCTCAGAATTTTGATTTGAATAAAATCCAAAAAAAAAAAAAAAAAGAAGCTATTAAAGTCACAAATCGCTTTAAAAAGAGGAATTTATGGATAACAACCATTTCATACCTACTTTCCATTTAGTGGTTAACAATTAAAACCATTTCAGGTTTCCCCTTTTGGGCCACATCCCTCAAATGAACTCGGGTGAGCCAGAATCCAAAGATGCTCTTAAGAACACAGCCCTGGCTCCCCTTTCCCTGCAAGATCAGTTACCACCTGGAGAGGACTACAAGGCTTATTTGACACAAGTTATTTTGGGTCTATCTCTGTAGGCTGCCACTTAGATCCAGCGAATGTCAGAATGAGTCAACACTCAACTAATTCCTTAATATTCTCTATTCTGCTCAAAAACTCATTTTTATATCAGTTGGATATACATATGATACATCTTCGAGATAATCATTCAGATAATTGACATTCACCCAGTGCCCAGTGGAGTCCCTTTCCCTGTTGGATAAAGGATGCAAGGCTATGTGGTCACAGCACACACATGGTCTGGCTTCAACATTTGGAGACTACAGGCCAACCACTGAGCTAGGTGGCTGAACAGACCTCAGTAGCTGCCTATGAAAGATATAACTGAGTTGCCCAGCCAGGCACTAAATACTGCTTCTCTGTTTCCACCTGTGCTATGACTTCTGCTCTTATCAAAAGTCACGATGCAGGGCCAGGCACGATGGCGCACGCCTGTAATACCAGCACTTTGGGAGACCGAGGTGGGTGGATCATGAGGTCAAGAGATCGAGACCATCCTAGCCAACATGGTGAAACCCCGTCTCTACTAAAAATACAAAAAATTAGCTGGGCGTGGTGGCGCATGCCTGTACTCCCAGCTACTCGGGAGGCTGAGGCAGGAGAATCACTTGAACTTGGGAGTCGGAAGTGGCAGTGAGCCAAGATCACGCCACTGCACTCCAGCCTGGTGACAGAGTGAGACTCTGTCTCAAAAAAAAAAATAGTCATTATGCCACTAGACCAGGGGAAGTTCCTTATTTTGTGGAGCCTGGAGCTTATGCATTTTGGAGGGTGGCTCGCCTTTAAGCAAAGAAGTTTAGGAAATCACTAACACAAAATTAAGTACCAGGCCTCTGCAGGTGCCTGTGCAAGTGAGCAACCTTGGAGCTTAAGCCTCATGAGCTTCTTCATCTACTCAGCACACATTATAATCATGAGCTCATTTGCTGCCTCCCCGTAACTACTTTGTTTATATTGCTCCTTGTTCTAAGTATAATTTAAGGTGACTCTCTGAGCTACATACAAGATAAACTTAAGCTCAAAGCGAATAAGCAAGAAAGTCTGGACTGAGAAAAACAAAGTATGAAGCCAGAAATAGAATTAACATCCAGAATGCTTTCTATTTGCTGGAGATATGGAAAACTTTAGTGATAAATTTTCTAGTAGTCAATATAAAGTGAGAAACATGATTAATTATATGAGTTAGGCTAATAGTTTAATAAATACAAGCACAGCTCGTGAGAAATGTCTCCTCTGGGAATTCTATAAAGAAATGAGCCACATTCTCAGCAGTATCCTTCCGCTGTCTACTATGACATGTCTCTGTGAAGGCTCCAGCATCACGGCAGGTGCCAGTCATTAAAGGTACTGAAAGGCCAGTTGCTGTGGTTCAGGTACCCTGTTCTATAGGATCTCACTTAATTCAAAGTCAGACCTTAGTGCTATGTGTGAACCACGTGTACTCTGCAAAACCCCCTACAAATATCACTTCTCGCAAATGGTCTTATTTATAAAGCAGAGGAATGCTCTGAGTTTGAGTCTATGCTCCAACACAGCTAGCTGAATGCTGCTCCAATATATGCCTGTTTAATGACTATGTGTCACCAGAGAAAGAACTCACACCTACTTCTTTAAATTATTAATAAGTAACCCAAGAAGTTTAAGTACCTGCATCAAAGACCAAGGGAGAAATTCAGGCACAGCCAATACACAACCCAATAAATAATTAGGGGACTTTTCTAATGTATAAAAGAACCCAATTATACTAATTAATATTATCCTTCCATTTTTACTCATTTTGAGAGTTCACTATTGCATTATATTTTACATTATAATAGGAATTTTCAGTAAGTGTTACTCACAGAAAATTAACCTGAAATAAAATATAAAGTCTTGCTTATTTGCTCTCCAAAATAATGTGGAAAACTCAGTATCTGCCCCCATACACTTTCTAATGGATGTGTAAAATGTGTTGACCTAAGTTTAAAGAGTTGCAGAAGAACAATAAGCCAGGTATAGTGGTTCATGCCTGTAATCCCAACACTTTGAGAGATCGAGGTGGGTGGATTGCTTCAGCCCAGGAGTTGGAAACCAGCCTGGGCACCATAGCGACACCCTGTGTCTACAAAAAATACAAAATTGGCTGTGCGCGATGGCATGCACCTGTAATCCCAGCTACTCGGGAGGCTGAGGTGGGAGGATCATCTGAACCTGGTGGGGCAGAGGTTGCAGTGAGCTGTGATTGCACCACTGCACTCCAGCCTGGGGGACAGAGCAAGACCTTGTCTCAGAAAACATATATGTTACTATAAATTCTGTTGTATTATAAATACTAACATTTAAAAATAGGCCAGGCATGGTTCCTCACACCTGTAATTCCAGTGCTTTGGGAGGCCGAGGCAGATGGATCATTTGAGGTCAGGAGTTCAAGACCAGCCTGGCCAACATGGTGAAAAACCCCATCTCTACTAAAAATATAAAAATTAGCTGGGCCTAGTGGCAGGTGCCTGTACTCCCAGCTACTCGGGAGGCTGAGGCAGGAGAATCACTTGAACCCAGGAGGCAGAGGCAGCAGTGAGCCGAGATCATACTACTGCACTCCAGCCTGGGTGACAGAGTGAGACTCTGTCTCAAAAAAATAAATAAATAAAATAATAAATAAGGCATTTCATCTCTCTTTTATAAATGTCCAATGGAACTTAAGTAAAAAAAATCAATTTGAAATATAACTTATTATTTAATGACTGGAAATTTTACATTATTTGTTCCCACTTTGAGCTTATATTTTAATATTTCCCAGTGCAATTACAGTAGAATTTTTTTAGTATTTCATTACATTTTTATGCTTCAGAGTACTTATTACTCACCCTTTTATGCTTCATGTGCTGGGGTGTGTGTGTGTGTGTGTGTGTGTGTGTGTGTGTGTCAAAAAGAGAGAGTGAGAAAAGACAGAGAGGAATATTAACTTTTTAAACTTTCTATACCATAAGATCCTATACATTAGCTATTTCTTCTGGATTTAGTAATTATTCCAATTATTTATAATAATTATTACAATTTTGTTGTTGTTGTTGAGACAGAGTCTCACTCTGTCGGCCAGGCTGGAGTGCAGTGGCGCGATCTCAGCTCACTTCACCTCCACCTCCCGGGCTCAAGCAACTCTCCTGCCTCAGCCTCCTGAGTAGCTGGGAGTACAGGCGCGTGCCACCACGGCTAATTTTTGTATTTTTAGTAGAGACGGGGTTTCACCATGCTGGCCAGGCTGGTCTCGAACTCCTGACATCAGGTAATCCGCCTGCCTCAGCCTCCCAAAGTGCTGGGATTACAGATATGAGCCACCATGCCTGGCCAGATTATTTTAATCATTTACAATTACTTACATAAGAAGCAAAAAAGTGACATACATTTAAAAATTATGAAGCAAAAAAAGCAAAATCCAATTACAAATGATGTGGTTTTTTGTTTCAATTAGATCATATATCCAAGAATGAATGTAACGTAACGCTAGAACAAACCAGGGATCAGCACCAATTCTATTTCTGTTTTTGTGTGGACCTATTTTTCCTTGCTTTGTGTAAGCTCTGGGAATGGGGTAAGATCCACAGAGACTCTGAGGCACATCCTCCTGTTATAAGATGAAATTGGGAAACGTGAAGGAGAAGCAGTAAGGCAGCTCCTCCGCAGGCGGCTTCACAGGAAAGCAAGCATATTAACACAGAAGATGTGAAAAGTCTCTGTCTCTGTTAACTACTGCTACACAACACACTCAACAAATGTGTGTGCTCCTGGCTCTGCATGGGGACTCTGCTTAGCAGGGCAGTTCCTGTTGGTCTTATCTGTGGTCATTCCCACCAAGCAGTCAGCTATGGCTCAGCTGAGACTGGAGGACTCTCAACAGCCTCGTTGGGATGCCTGGTGTTAGTGGGATGTCAGACGAGGCACCTCTGAGGTAGGAGGTGGGACTCAACTCCAGAGGCAGGGCTCAGACACCCAGCCAAATTGAGGACTGGGTAAAACAAGGACAGGGCAGAAGAAACTTTCTGTAAGGCACACCCACCAGTGTGCCATGTCAGTTTACCATTGCCAAGGCAACACCCAGGTGTTACCGCCCTTTTCTATGGCAATGACCCAACCACCCAAAAGTTACTACTCCTTCCCTAGAAATTGCATTCACTGCCCCTTAATCTGCATGCAATTAAAAGTGGGTATAAATACGACTGCAGAACTGCCCTGAGCTGCTGCTCTCCACTGATGGGGTAGTCCTACTCTGCAGGAGCTGTAATAATGCTGCTTCAATAAAGTTGTTTCCTTCTACCTCCAGTTTGCCCTTGAATTCTTTTCTGGGCAAAGACGAGAACCCTCATGGGCTAAGCCCCACTTTGGGGCTCACCTGACATGCATCACCTCGACTCTCTTCCTTTCCAGCAAGACAGTCCAGACTTCTTTATGTGGTCACTGGGTTTCAAGAGGGAAAGTCTCACTTTGCAAATATTCATCAATCCTACTTGTGGCACATTTACTGATGTCTCAGTGAACAAGGTCAATGACATGGCTGAATTCAAACTCAGTGTTGGTGGGGACTCCCAAGAGTGTGGCCCCTAGAAGTAGGACTATGACAATCTCCCACAATCCATCTTCAGGCCCCCGTGGAATGTCTCCTCCACATATAAAACAATCCCTCCAGCATCTAGGACTCCCAATTCCCATCTAAACAAGGCAGCAGGCTTGAAGTCCACGATCTCATCATCTGCATCAGGGACAACTCTTCCGGATCTGAAAACCTGTGACAAAGAAAGTCAGTTGCTCCTGTCACACACCAAAATGACACAGCTTCACCTTGTAGCAATCTGCCCCTGTCCTCTGAATCCAACAGGCAGCATGGGGCTGTTCTTTTGTTTTTACATAGGAGGATATATCCTTTCTCCCAGGCAGTCAAAACACTTTTTGTTCTGTTTTGTTTTTGCTTTCCTGATGAGAGAGGATTGCTCTCAACAACTCTTTCAACTTCTTCTCCTTTTCGTTTTTTGGGTTTTGTTTCTTTGTTTGTTTGTTTTAGAGACAGTGTCTCACTCTGTCACCCAGGCTGGAGTACAGTGGTGCAATCATAGCTCACTGCAGTCTGAAACTCCAGGGCTCAAGCAATCCTCCCATCTCAGCTGCCTGAGTAGCTGGGACCACAAGCATGTACCACAATACCCAGCTAGGAGAGGGGGAGGGAGGAAGAGCGCTGGCCCTGACTTGGAGCTAATGGAACAGAGAAGCTCCATTGTGTCTCTTTCTCAAGGCACCTCTCAGGAGGTCCCTCTTGAGCATAAATCCGATCCTTGAGTGAGTAAATATTGTGTGGCACTCAGCCTGGAAAGCCTGCCCTTCCCCTTCCTGCCCATCCATGTTCTTCTGTTTTGGAAGCCCAGTTCAAGGTCCAGCTTCTCCAAAACTCTTCTAGACACTACACTGTGGCTGCGTCCTATGGCAGCATTTTGGTTGCTTATAGGACTCCCACACGTGGAGACCCCGGCTTTGGCTTAACAACATAATCAAATGTCAGGGCTTGGGGGAGGCTCAGAAACAATTCTGAAGTTGTCCTTGGAGCTCTGGAGTCCCCAGGAAGAGCCTCGGAGGACAGGAGGAGGCTAGGTTGATGGGATTCCCTGACCGCCACCCGGAGTACCCAGGGTTTCTCTGCGTTTTATATCAGGGTTTCACTCAAGAGCTTATTTATACAAAGGATCCCAAAGACTTTTTTTCAATCACTCAATTCACCAAGTATATATAAAAATATATACCTATATCTCCCCTGCAATACGGCAGGCAGCATCCTGGGTGCTAGGAACACAGAGTGAAAGAGACACAGAAGTTCACATATTCTTGGAACACATATCCTACCATGACTCCACCTGGTCCTAGGATGTAATAGATGAAGACTGAGCTTAGACTGCTGGGATCCTGTCACCCACTAATGTCAGAATTGGAATCTAGCCTTCTCTGATCCCTGGGTAGAACAAGGTGAGTCTAGCTACGCTGGCAGGAAAGGAAGAGTACCAGGAAGAGGAGAGGAAAATGGGAATAATTTAGGGTGGGAAATAACTTTTCTTGGAAGAGACAGAAAAGCAAATAGGTTACAGAAAGAAGACAATAGTCTTGGGGTCAGGGAAACTTGCCTTTGAATTCTGTCCCTCTTCTAAAGAGCGTTTTATTCATATTGACAGCCATCTCTGACTGCAGGTGTTTTTCATTTTCAAATTGCCTCTCACATGTGAACATTGGCGTTCACTGACGTGCAGGGAGCATACAGGGAGTGCTGGCTGGCCCTCTTCCTGCCCTGCCCTCTGAGATCATTAGCTGTACTAACCTTTCCAGTGTCCGACCTCATTTCCTTTCTACTAAAGCTCTTACCTCTGGATGCTGAACCTCTTCTTTTTAGCTCCAGTTAACAGCCTGGCTCCACCTCCCGGCAGCTACCTACTGGACAGCCACCATAGGCATATTACCCCGAGATTGTTCTCTCACCCCTGACCCAGCCATGGGGTTTGGAAGGGAGCCTGAGGCATGCCCTAGGCTAGGACAGAGGGAACAACAGCAGACATGGCCCCAGCTCTAGCAGAGGCTGCAATCTTGCTGAATCATCGACCGTCAAGTCCTGGAGAGACATGGCCTGAAGGGGTCCTAGCAGGATCTCAGAATGACAACAGACAGACCTACAGGAAAGGTGGAGGCCCAGCAGGGCGAGAGCAGGCATGAGCGTGGAAGGTGGGAGTCTCGGGGCACAGGTGTTGGGGAATGCACGGAGCCCCGGCAGGTAAACCCCTGCAGATGATGTAGGGTCAGATCAGAAACAGCCTGGAACACCAGGATAAGCCCTGTAGACCTGGCACCTTTTCCCACTTCAAATGTCAGTTCAGTAAACATTTGCTGTACACACCCACAAGAATGGGAAGCAGGGAGTCTAGCAGATATCTCTGTACACCCACGTTCCTTGCCACAGAACTCACAATGGCCAAAAGGGAGAAGCAACCCAAGTACCCACCAACAAATGAACAGATGAACAGAATGTGAACTGGATACACAATGGAATATCATGCAGCCATAAAGAGGAAGGAAATGCTGGCCCAGGCTGCAGCACAAATGAACCTCGAGGACATTACACTGAATGAAAAAGCCAGTTACAAAAAAACAAATACCACATCATTACACTTATATGCAGTATCTGAAGTAGTCAAATCCACAGACACAGGAAGTAGAATGGGGGTTGCCAGGGTCTAGGGGGAGGGAAATGAGGAGTTGGTGTTTAATGGGTGCAGAGTTTCAGCTAGGGAAGATGAGAGAGCTCTGGGAACGGATGGTGGTGATGGTTGCACACCAATGTGAATGGGCTTAATGCCAGAGAACTGTGCACTTAAAAATGGTTAACACTGGCTGGGCGGGGTGGCTCACACCTGTAATCCCAACACTTTGGTAGGCCGAGGCAGGCAGATCACCAGTCAAGAGATTGAAACCATCCTGGCCAACATGGTGAAACCCCGTCTCTACTAAAAATACAAAAATTAGCTCGGTGTGGTGGCATGCACCTGTAGTCCTAGCTACTCAAGAGGCCGAGGCAGGAGAATCGCTTGAACCTGGGAAGCAGAGGTTGCAGTGAGTCAAGATCGCACCACTGCACTCCAGCCTGGCAACAGACTGAGACTCCATCTCAAAAAAAAAAAAAAAAAAAAAAAGGTTAACATTGTAAATTGTATGTTACATATATTTCATCGCAATTTTTAAAATATGTATTTTATTTTTAAAATATATATTTTAAAACACATAAAGTGTATATTTAAAATATATACTTTTAAAATATATAAAGTGTATATTTAAAATATATATTTTTAAAATACATAGTGTATATTTAAAATATATATTTTTAAAATACATAAAGTGTATATTTAAAATATATATTTTTAAAATACATAAAGTGTATATTTAAAATAAATATTTTTAAAATACATAAAGTGTATATTTAAAATAAATATTTTTAAAATACATAGTGTATATTTAAAATAAATATTTTTAAAATACATAATGTATATTTAAAATATTTTTAAAATACATAAAGTGTATATTTAAAATATATTTTTAAATATAAAGTGTATATTTAAAATATATTTTTTTAAATATATAAAATATATTTTAAATATTTTTTATATTTAAAATATATTTTAAATATTTTTTATATTTAAAATATATATTTTAAAATATATTTTAAATATATATTTTAAAAATATATATTTTATATATATTTTTAAAATATATAAAATATATATGTAAAATATATATGTAAAATATATATTTTAACATACTCAGAACACATGACTTTCTACCACGTGTTCTGAGTATGTTAGGGGTGGAGGAATTAGTGAGAGGAAAGACGCAGAACCCACCCTCAAGGACTGAACACATGCTGCCTGGAATTCCTGCAAGTATCTTGTACTGAAATGCATGCAGATATTTCAGATGTGCTGCCCAAGGGTTAATGTACTCTTTCAAAAAACCCTCCTCACTGAATGTTCTAGCTGTCATGAAGTGGCCACACTGGGGCTACTGGGACTTACCTGCTGTTTCCACAGATGTCAACTACCTGACATCGTGCTGGTCTTAGCGTGGCCCGCACTCCAGTTCCAACCTCAGAGAACAGACAAGTTTCTCGCGGCCTGTGATTTATCACCACAACAAATCTGAATAGCCACACACGTGAGTGTTGCTTTTGATGAGAGCCCTGTTTCCGCTTATTTCCTTGATAACAACAGAAAATAGAAAGTGCCGGTTTCCAGTGCTCAGTAGCCAGGACAAGGAGGCATAACATTTTGCAAATCTAAGATGCCTAATACCTGAGTTTCTCTCTTTTTCCTCATCAGACAAGCGCTACCTGCATCACAGCACAGGCTGGACTCCACGGGATGAATTCAACAGAGGCCTTTCAAATCCTGAATTACAAAGCTCACGGAAAGATGAGGGATAATTTCTCAAATGAACAATAAAATTATTCTTGGGGCTGGATGTGGTGGCTCACGCCTGTAATCCCGGCACTTTGGGAGGCCGAGATAAGTGAATCACTTGAGGTCAGGAGTTTGAGACCAGCCTGGACAACATGGTGAAACCCCAACTCTACTAAAAATACAAAAATTAGCCGGGCATGGTGGTGCATGCCTGTAGTCGCAGCTACTCAGTAGGCTGAGGCACGAGAATTGCTTGAACCCAGGAGGCAGAGGCTGCAGTGAGCCTAGATCAAGCGACTGCACTCCAGCCGGAGTGACAGAGAAAGACTCCATCTCAAAAAAAAACAAAACAAATCAATAAAAATAAAAAAATAAATTATTATTGGTAAATGAAACTAATGCAAAGGCAGTTATTGATACTTTAGACTGTGATGAAAAAAAATAAATAAAGGCAACCTCTACCTCAGTTTAGAAGTTAGAAATGGTGTCATTTATGAAGATTGCCGTGGTTTCCTTCAACCCCCCTGTTTGTTGAAGTGGTTGAAACTCATTCTGACTCATGACTCTGAGCATCTCTTTCCAAGATCCCACCAGGCAACTAGAGAAGCAGCTCTGAGTGGCACATTCAAGAGTTTTTTTTGTTTTGTTTTGTTTTTCTTTTTTTTGAGACGGAGTCTCGCTCTGTCGCCCAGGCTGGAGTGCAGTGGTGCGATCTCGGCTCACTGCAAGCTCTGCCTCCCGAGTTCACGCCATTTTCCTGCCTCAACCTCCCGAGTAGCTGGGACTACAGGTGCCCGCCACCACATCTGGCTAATTTTTTTTGTATTTTTACTAGAGACGGGGTTTCACCATGTTAGCCAGGATGGTCTCGATCTCCTGACCTCGTGATCCGCCCACCTCGGCCTCCCAAAGTGCTGGGATTACAGGCGTGAGCCACCGCGCCCAGCCAAGAGTTCTGTTTTCTTAAGAAAACTGCTGATGCACAGGTAAGATTGGGTGCATTCACCCTCTAGAATATCTGAGGAATAGGTTATGGTACTGGTGACCTCAGAGACACAGAAAGGAGCACCAGGCCTTGATTGGCGCTAGGCTGTTTCCCCAGCCCCACGCATTTCTGAGTCTTAGGATCCCATGGATCTGTGAGCAAGAATAAGCAATGGACAATTCTTCCTCTCTTTGTGCAGTATGATGGGAGACACTGCTCTGGGGCCTCCAGCTCATGGTGAACCCTCAAGGATCTGCTTCTGAGCAAGCTGCCTTCTGAGGCCTCCACATTCTTGCTTGGGGCTTGGTCTGCAATTGCTGCAGAAAAATCAGGTGGAGCGCAATGGAGAAGATAGATCTTGTACTGTCAGTTTACAGAGCAGTAAACACTGATGATAGGTGATGGTTCACCAGGAGTGTGGCTCTTTCTGTACGTTGGCTTGCTGTCTCATCGCATATTTTTCTGTATCATTAGAGAGCCTTAGGCTTTCAAACAAGGTATAGTAGAAAGAATACTAGTCTACCAACTACAGAATCTGGGTTGCAACCGTTGATCAATTATGAGTTATATTTTCAGAGAACCTCATTATATACCAGACCCATCACACACAGCATCTCATTGCTTTCTCAACAGTCCTCTGAGGAAAGAATATTGATCATCTCCTCTTTACAAATGAGTAAAAGAGGCTTGGAGGAACTGAATAACTTACACTCGAAGAGGTGAACCAGGGACTGGCCCAGGCATCGCCCAGAAATTGTCCTCTCAACCACACATGGCCCAAGTCTAACTTCCCTTGTGTTGCTTTCAAATCAGCCATGATCCAACTCCACCACCTTGCCCTGCTCAGCATCAATTCTCAAGGTCATTTTGCGTATGGCCAAGAGAATCTTCAAGGAGAAAACCCCTTAGTGCATGGATTCTCAGAGCAGAGGGTGGAGAAGACAGCAGGGGGAGTGCAAGATGCCATCCAAGGACAAGGCTAGAGGGAATGGAGCACCCAGGTAGCACCTAAATTTTGCAATTTTGGGAAGCTCTGGTGACAGCATCCCAGGAAGAGCAATGTCCTCCCACGAGAGCTGCAATCAGAGGCACTAGAGTAAAAATCCTGTAACAGTAAGGAATTTTTCCACTGTGAATAACAGGAAACCCTACTCAAATTGGATTGCACAATAAAGAAATTGCATTGACTCAAGTAATGAAGCATCCAAAAGCAGCCCTGGAGCCTCGGCGAGGATGGGTCCAGCCCTTCCATGAAGTCAGCAATGGCAGTAGGAGCCTCCTTCCTGCCTGCCTCTCAGCTCTGCTGTCCACAGCATCACTTGGGTTGTGATGGCCTCAGGATGGCTCCAGCAGGTCCCAGCCTGTTCTATCCAGGAGAACCAGAGACTGGAATCACCCCGTAAGTGGCAGCAGGGGGAGTTCCCACAAGAAAGTGCCCCAAACCATCCCGAGATGGGGCTGGTTGGGATTCCAAGGAAAGGAGAACTAAGTGCAGGGTGATCAGCCCAGAGCATTGATGAGGGGAACTTACAGAGTCTGCAGCAATCCTTCCCGCAAACAGCGAGGAAAAAGGGTGTTCTACCCATGCATGTCTGCAGTGAGGGGGTCAGGGCATGACGTTCATATGAGAGTTTAAAAAGTTTGGCTCAGGCCCAAAGCTAGTTTCTTTCATTGCTTTGGGCAACAACCTAGATCATTTTATCAGTGTCCAGGAATGTTCAAGGACCCAGGCTGGGGCTCAAGTCTGCTGGGGAAAATCTGCCACTGGCTGGATTATAGAGTCGTCAGGACACAGAAAGAAAGCGGGGTGACCTGGGGGACCCAATACAGGGTTACTTGCTTCCCTATTTATTCTCATCCATCCAAGGAAAGCGTTTTTCCAATATTCCCAGGAAATGCCCTGAGATTTTTCTTATTATCCAGGTTTCAGTCACTTTTCACCCCCAACTCACACATGGTCAGGGAACTGGAATGTGCCAATTAGTTCGTCTGCAGTCATGTTCTATAAAATGAGGTTAGGATCCATTTTTCTTCAGTCTCATTGGTCCCTATCAGAAATTATCAGTGACAATACTGAGAAGATAATCAACAAATGTCTACAATAAATACTAATATTACCTGACTCATGCACAAACAAGCAAGAACATTTGGTTTATAAACCATTCAAAGGTAGATTTTTTTCTTTTTTTTTTTTTTTGAGATGGAGTCTTGCTCTGTTGCCCAGGCTGGAGTGCAGTGGTGCCATCTCGGCTCACTGCGACCTCTGCCTCCCAGGTTCAAGTGATTCTCCTGCCGCAGCCTCCCAAGTAGCTGGGATTACAGGCACCCGCCACCATGCCTGGCTAATTTTTATATTTTTAGTAGAGACGGGGTTTCACCATATTGGCCAGGCTGGTCTTGAACTCCTGACCTTATGATCCACCTGCCTCGGCCTTCCAAAGTGCTGGGATTACAGGCGTGAAGGGGTAGATTATTTACTCAATGTTTCTTAAATGGAAGTCTGAAAAAAGTTAACAAATTTAATTAAAGAGCTGAAAAGTCTCTTCAACGATATTAATAAAGGCTCTAAGTACCTTCTTTCATGAAGATAGCTCAATGCATTTATTATTCTCTTTAAAACTCCTTTGCCTATGATCAAATCATCATTGCTAATTAATACTTATTGTGCACACAGAGGTACTATAGTAAGTGCTTTGCAGAATTCAAAGGTGCTGTAGGAACCACAGGCAATCAAGATTTTTAGCTCAATCTTTGTGCTTTTAAGGTCTTGATGTGGCTTATCCAAATGAATGTGATAAGTTTCCTCATTTCCTCAAAGAAATTGCAATTCTCTTATTTGCATGTACTTAATAAAGAGATTCTCCTTTTGACCATGTGACTCAGACAGTCACACAGTTAAGTTGAGGCAGTAAGATTCAGCTGTCTCCTGAATACTCCTGCATCATCTTTAGTGAGAAGGGGAACTCTGGGGCTACTCCTGTTGTCCAGAATTTTGGAAGTGTCCATACTCCTCAGAATCTTTAACTCCATATAAAGTGAGAGAAACAGCAGGCCTTACTTCCAACAAAGTTATTGGACTTTGTGTTTCACATTTTGGATCTAGAGTCACTCACCTGAAAAGTGAATTCAGGGGATTTCTTATTTATACCAGAGAAAGGGTCAAAAAGGCAAAGGGAAATGTCAAGCAAGAGATCAGTTACTAAAATGGCAGAACTACTTATGTAGTCTGTGATGCCGTGGTCCAGGCCCAGTCTCGCTAGCCAGGCTGACACCGGGTCTAATCACTATGGCAGCAAACCCGTCTTCTCCTACCCGCCATTATCCACTTGTTCCCTGTCCCTCAGCGTAGTCCAAGGGCAATGTCGATCACCACCTATGAGGAGGACTAGGAGAAATACTGCTCCTTCCCCATCCCCAAACACACAGTCCTTACAGCCCGTGATGGACACGTGTGATTCACACATGTATCAAGCGTTGGAAACACCTGAGCTAGATGTTGCACACACGTGGCTTTCGGGTGAGATGGGTCATAGGCACACCCATCACATTGTTGGAGGAAGGGTCAAACATCCAGGCTGGCTCTGTGACCTTAAATTAGACAATGACTCCTGAAGCCAGCACCCAGTGAAAGGGATCCCTGGCCCCCCTGCCTGGTTTCCACATTGCCCTTGGCCACTTCCCCTCCAGCTTGCTTGGGCCCTGTTCCAGGTCTGTTTCTTTCCTCTTCATCCTTGTGATGCCTCCATCCACTTTGTGTCTCACATGTGCCTTGTAGTCAGTCAACAATCAATGCCCAGTTGAACCCAGGTCAACCCCCCAAGGATCACAGCCTCAGAACAAACCCAAGGTTAACCTTAACGCTAAA
This sequence comes from Pongo pygmaeus, assembly GCF_028885625.2. Taxonomy (NCBI): domain Eukaryota; kingdom Metazoa; phylum Chordata; class Mammalia; order Primates; family Hominidae; genus Pongo; species Pongo pygmaeus. The sequence goes on from NC_072380.2 coordinate 6,192,537, forward strand.
TATTGTGCCAATGTTTATAGCCTCAATTCTAAAGTTAAAAAAAATTCAAGTATATACATACATATATATACACATATATATATGTTTCTCAGAGGAATATTATGATACATGAAAAGATACAGGTTATAAACCCAAATATATAAAGAAAGAGCATTTATTTGGATGTCATCTGCTTTTTTCTCTTGTTTTCATAATATTAAAAATAAAAGTGAACTATTCTTTCCTGGAATTCCAATAAATTAAAATTATTGAATGGTGTAATTTGACAATGGGCAAATTTTTCATTCTGAGAATATTCCATTCCTGGAAACTCTTTGATGAAAATGCATAATTATCCAATGGCCAAGGTAGTTTAAAAACCAGCTTTCTCTGACCTAAATCATCTGTTTTGTATTTCCCATATATAAAATAATAATATCTCATCTACAAATACTAAGAAACTATGAATTTTTTTTTTTTTCGAGACAAAGTTTCACTCTTGTTGCCCAGGTTGGAATGCAGTGGCATGATCTCAGCTCACTGCAAACTCCATCTCCCAGGTTCAAGCTATTCTCCTGCCTCAGCCTCCCAAATAGCTGGGATTACAGGCACACCCCACCATGCCCAGCTAATTTTTTGTATTTTTAGTAGAGATGGTGTTTCACCATGTTGGCCCAGCTGGTCTCAAACTCCGGACCTTGTGATCTGCTCACCTCGGCCTCCCAAACTGCTGGGATTACAGGTATAAGCCACCATGCCCAGCCTGTAGAGGCCTTTTTCTACCACTTCTGCATAGTCTCTCCTGATGGACACCCTTTGTGCAAAATTATCCACAACGTCTTCTCTTCTCTTAAGCATCTTCACAGTCCTCTCTCATATCCTGTTCCAACATGGTCACTTATGTGCACTTTTTGTGGTCCCTTCTCTTGAATGTGAGCTTGTTATATAAGAAGATTTGAGGTAAGTAATACATTACCCTATCTGATTTGCTATCCTTTAATCTATTTCTCCAGGGTCTTTTCTCTGCAAAAGGAAGAGTGAACAGTCTATCCTATTCCCAGTGACTTGGCAGGTCCTGGTCATGAATCAGCCATTCTACCTTTAATCTTAGTGGACCAACCTCTCTCAAAACAAAAACTACTTCTAAGTGAAACGTAAATGACACTGGCTTTATGCAAGGGTGCACTGCCGATTAATAGCATAAAAATTAGGTTTTTAAAATATCAAATACTTATATAATTTTCATTGTGCCAGAAATGGCTCTAAGTATTTTACAAATATTGTTTATTTAACTTCATAACCACTCTATGAGCTGGGCACTATTACCCCTATTTGCAGAAACCACAGCCAGAGAGTGAAGTAAGCTGTGCAAGGCCATCAACAGCCAGTCAATGGCCAGTCAACTCAACAGCCAGTCAACGGCAGACAGGTTGGGTCTAGTCCATGCCCTCAACTACAGCCATGCTGCATGTGAGTATGGAGTGAGGGGTTTTTTTAAAAAAGCAAAAAATGTTACATAAACTTAAGATTTTATTGATATTAAATTAATTCATTGTCACTAAAGGGAAAATGTGCTAACTATTAAGAATGCAATTTAGAGGTTATGAGTTTGAATTGGATGTTTGAAGTTATCCAGTTTCTTAGGCAACACAGAAAAGCAACTTGAATAGTTCAATGACATGTAACCTTTCAGAATATTTTGCTTTACAGTTTTATCGTAGTTGCTTTTTTCTCCCCATGAATACAGCAAGACCTTCAAAATAAATTGCTCTCAAATAAGTAATGCAATATTTTAAGTTCTGGTCTTTTAAGAAATCTTTACTCAGTTCTGTGATGTATTGAAAGATATAGGATACTGTAAAATAACAGATGACTTGTGGTACACTTCAATGAAATTTAAAACTCCAGAATTGTTTGCATAAAAACATCAAAACAAAGAGGAAACATAGTATGCTGTTATCTTAAAGCAGCAGGACTCATCAAAATAGTCCAGTTAGACTCAAACAGGGACCAATAATTCTTTTCCAGTGACTTTGTATACTCTGCCAGTGCTAAATAGCAGTGATAGATACTTCCTGAGAAGGCAATAGCAGGAAAGAAGGGGTTTTTTTTAGCTGGAAGCCCTAAAAGTTGTGTAGGATGTTTTATATTTAAAGGTCATGCTGTAAAACTTCAGTTAACTCAATTAGATTTATTTGGCTTCAATTATTTGTCCTTATTATTTTTAGGAACTATGGTTTTGCTGCAAGTAATTGAACCTCTCCAAATTTCAGTTTCTTCATCTATAAAGTTGTAAAAGCCCCAATGTCATGTGTCTGTAGTGAGGATGAAAGTCAATGAGGTAAAGCATCATTATTATTTTAGGGGATACAGACAAAGGCGATGTTAAGAGAATGGGCTTTAGAGTCCGGCTGTGAAACCTCAGTCTGCCACTTTCTCTCTGAAAGACCTTAAGTTCATCTCCAAGCCTCAGCTTCTTCATCCATAAATGGAATAACAATAATCTTTATAAAGTTATTATAAGGATTATAAAAACCAATGCATTTAAAGTACATTAGCATAGTGCCTTCAAGAAAGCGTTCAATATATATAAGCTCATATTATCATTGTCATTACCACCATAATTATTGATTTTATATTGACAAATTATCAAAAGTTCTTTACTTTTCAATTTATTATGAATACTACATCTCATGTATTTCTTCCCATTTTTCACTTTGTCACTTTTTCAATTCCCCCAATTCTAAAATTCTCTCCTTTCTAGATGCCTAGACTTTAACCTGACTTGGTTGACATTAGCCTGACCATTCATGAAGAATTTGTAGGCCTCCCTTATAGTTAGATTGAGGTCATGTCCCTGGGTTAAGACTAATAGGAAGTAGAAGAAAGTGATGTACATCATCTCCAGACCAATCTTAAACCCTTCCACTGGGGAATCCTCTGTGTGTTTGAGGCATATGTGGAGTAGGACGACATCACAAGATAGAAACGCTTGGATCCCTGAGTCACAGCCTGGAGGAGAGCCTCCCAGGAGACCTATCCAAACTGTACTAGATTTTGACATGTGCTAGAAATAAACATTTATTACACTGATACATTTAAATTTCAAGGTTTATTTCTATCACCTCATAGCCTAAGCCTACCCTAACTAATGAAACTGGCAATCAAGAAGTAGAATTACAAGTACACATAAGTATCAAAATAAAATGAAAAATGATCAGAGGGGAACAAAAGCAAGGAAGAAGAAAATTTCTGAGAAAGAATGGAGCAATGACATGAGAGAAGACCAAAAAGAGCCTAGGACATTACCCTGCACATGTAGAGATTGATGGCAAAGGTCTATACAACAAGACTTGGTCAAGCATGGTGACTCACGCCTGTAATCCCATCACTTTGGGAGGCCGAAGCTGGCAGATCACCTGAGGTCAGGAGTTCCAGACCATCCTGGCCAACACGGCAAAACCCCGTCTCTACTAAAAAATACAAAAATTAGCCTGGTTTGGTGGGGGGCACCTGTAATCTCAGCTACTCAGGAGGCTGAGGCAGGATAATCACTTGAACCCAGGAGGTGAAGTTTGCAGTGAGCCGAGATCACGCCACGGCACTCCAGCCTGGATGACACAGTGAGACTCTATCTCCAAAAAAAAAAAAAGAAAGACTAAGACTTGATTAAAATAATGTTAATTAATTGAATTAAGCCTTGTATCATGCGAGCTCAGATCTAGCTTAACTTTTATAAATAAAGTAGAAATAGAAGAGTACTTTGCAGAGAGAAGACATGGTAGGAGAGTGCTTGACTTTATACAATGGAGGGAGTATAGTTCAGTCACATGAAATATGAATAAAAATTAGTGACTTTCAGAGCTTAAGGAAGCTTGGAGACCATCTGGTTCAACCTGTTACAGCTGTGAAATTGCAAGTGCGTGGCTAAGCAGGGACTAGAACCGGGACTTTCAAACACCAGATTCATGCTTTCCCCACCAGCCCCGGGCTACAAGACCTGGAGAGAAGAATAAAAATCCACTCTTACCTAACTGACTTTGATTGATTAGGCTTTTTAACAAAGTAATTATCAACACAATTTCAGTATAGAATCTCTTAAGAGACTGTTCGTAGATGCAATATTTGTGAAGAGACATTTTATTTAATTACATTGGACAAGGAGATGGTCTCGACTTGGAAATGCTCAGGAAATAAACTTTTCAATGTAATTTCCCACTGGAGAGTATACACATAATAAAGTCCTTGACTTCAGCTAGCACCAATAAGTATTAATGCCTTCAATCATTGCCATCAATAGCTATCATGGAGAATCACAAAATTTATCTGCCTTCCCACAGTGGAGGCATAAACGGATATGGGTCCCCTTGTAGGAAGAGGACCGGGAGCTGCACCAATGGCTGTGTGTTTCCTCCTCGATGACCTTCCCATTAATGAATGTGTCCCCCTTGGATACTGCCATCCACTCACCAGCCGTCCATTAGTTCTTCAGAAGTATTGATCTATATGCAACACTTAAGGTTTCAAACAAGACTTAAATGCAGTTTTTGAAGGTATCTCAAGGTGGACCTTGGTAAATGGTAACTTTTCAAAGGTTGCCTGAAGTCATAACAACAGGGGGGGCAAAGCATGCTGCCTTTCCCTGTCAAAGGACATGTGCCTTATCATCTCAGCAATATACCAAAGCACCTCACAAGTCTGGGAAAAAAATTTCAAAACAGCAAGCAATTTTCAGCCCCAAACTGCACAAATTAAAGCATTTCTCTCCGCTCTGAACTTATTCACTCTCAGTACAGATATGTTAAATGAACTGACATAAGTAGTAAAATGAAAATTAAATTAAATTTGCCTTTTCCCTTCAGGGAACACTACCCGTAAATAAAATGCTGTAAACCCAGCTGTTTCCCTTTAGAACATGTGAGAAAACATTGTAATCAACTGCCCGCTAAGCAAAATGATCCTGGTTGTTCTCACCAAGTGCTGCATTTCATGAGAATCATTGTGCAGGCCTTACCAGTATGCTCATTGTCGTTATTACTCTATAGCTGCATTAACCTTGTATGCCATGGTACCAAGGAGATAAGTGTAAAACATAGCCTGACTCCATAGGTGAAAATCTCTCATTATTTTATCATTACTTCTTATACTGCTGTTAATATAAGGCAATTGTTATTGTCCATAGTTTACAAATAAGCAAAGAGAAGTATAAAGGAGAAGAAGAATGTCCAAAGTGTTAATGGATACTTGTAAGCCACTGACATAGTCTGGGGCACAGCTAAGGACAGAACCCAGATGATGCAATTCCTTGTCTCTGGGATAAGAGCCCACCTCCAAGGCTGTCACACAAGGTGATTATATCCTGTGGCTTTCCACAGCCATTAAGATTCTCAAATCAGCAGAAGGCTGTCTCCATACTTTAGTTTCCAGGAGAAAACCACAACCCAATTTAGGAATATAATGAACAGCTGAGTTTCAGCCAATCACAAACAGCCACATTTCAGCCAATCACAGGCAGCCAACTCTTCATCCCTTGCCCAAATGATGCAGATGCAGAGCTGTACCCAATCATGTGACCTCTCTATATTGCTTCCATGTTTGGCCTATAAAAGCTGGCTGCTCATACTGCTGAGTGGAGCTCTCCGAACCTCCTTGGTTTCTGAGGGCTGTCCAATTCCTGAATCGTTTATTGCTCAAATAAACTCTGCTAAATTTAATTCATTTAAACCTTTAGACATGATTAATTCCAAATTAAATGGCCCCCAAGACCCCATGTGTTCTGAGCTCTGCCTGCCCTTCCTGTCCCTCCTGCCTCAACCCCTCACTTCACCACACCTGTGTGAGGTACACAGCTCCAGCCACACACCAGGGCCGCCATCTGGCCTGCATCAGCTCCTGCTCATCATCACTTGGTTCTGTGTCACCCACAGATGGCCCTTCCTCAGGTATGCCTTCCTTTACATTTCACTTTTTTGGCTTTCCATATTATTATACACTTTTCCTTCACAGTACTTACCACTGTGTAAATATAGTCACACAAACACATATATACACACACATGTGTTTGTATGACTATGTTTATATCCCTCACAAGCATGCTTTAAATCTGTGCTGTGGACCACTTCATACCCAGTGAATTGCCCAGTGCCTAGTATGCAGTAGGTGCTCAATAAATACTTCTTGTTTCTGAATGAAAATGTTAATGTGTTCTAACACTGATGATAGGAAGGCGGAAAAAATTTTTAGCAAACACAAGAACAGAAAACCAAACACTGCATGTTCTTACTCATAAGTGGGAGTTGAACAGTGAGAACACATGGACACAGGGAGGGGAACATCACACACCAGGACCTGTTTGAGGGTATGGGGTGAGGAGAGGGAAAGTATTAGGACAAATATCTAATGCATGCGGGGCTTAAAACCTAGATGATGATTGATAGGTGCAGCAAACTGTCATGGCACATGTATACCTACGTAACAAACCTGCACGTTCTGCACATGTATCCCAGAACTTAAAGTAAAATAAAAATAAATAAAATAAATTTTTAAAAATGAATTTTCATTTTAAGGAGCTCTTTTTAATTGTTTATAATGTTTGGCTGATTTTTTCATTTAGATTTTAATTCTTCATGGCTACATTCCACCCAAAAATTTTTCTCTCAAAGCTAGGGGGAGAAGAAGAAGAAAAAAATAAGAATCCTTTTGGTAAAATTTGCATTTTGTGAAATTTGAAACGATACAGTATCCAAATCAACTTCTGATTTCACTTTGAGTTCGATCACTTCAAAGAGAAATTCATTTATAAAACATCATATCTCTCTGGTCATTCACTGAATATTTACGATTACCAATCACTTTACTAAAAGGGAAATTAATGTAAGAAAATAACTGTGACAGGAAAAAATGTATTCATTTTTTTCATTAGTTTTCAGAGCATCTTCCCTCCTGCTTCCTCCAACTTGGCCCCCTTCATCCCACTTCAGTTTCCAAAATGCTACACACAGTGAAAGGCCTTCTGTCTCAGCCAGCTCCATTCTTGAGTCTTAAAATCTGCCTTGCTTGAACTATCTAAGAAAAGCAAAACATCTCTAAAAAACAGATCAGTAGAACAACCAAGAAATCCAAGGCCACTCAGGACTGAGTCTGAGAAGGTTGAGGGACTTGTGACACAGAGGGAGACAGAAACTGAAGGCATTTGTCAGTCTGTGCTGAACAGGGCTGGGGGAGGAGACAAGAAAAGATTTTAAAGTTTTGTTCCTATTTCTAAATTGGACATATTTAGCCTTTTTTAAGAGACCAAGTAAAGATTTAAAGTTATTGAGAATTCTATCCGGATTTTGAACATAAGTGTCTAAGGATCCAGCAGAGGCAAAAGAGTCATAAATGCAAATTCCACAAGCTAAATAAGATAAAGGAAACCAAACAAAGAAATTCACATAAAAAACATAAGTGAAAATAATTAGCAATTAGATAATCTGATCTCCAAAATGTTCCAACTCATCTAAAATTTTAACAGTCACTGATTTGATGAATGTTCCATGAATATTCTCTGTGTTCTGAGAGCTGGAACAGGAGAGCAGAAGAAGAAAAGCAAGATCAAAAAGAGGCTGGCCTGTAACAGCTTACCATTCTGGCTGGGAGCAGTGGCTCATGCCTGTAATCCCAGCACTTTGGAGGAGGCTGAGGCAGGAGGATCACCTGAGGTCAGGAGTTAGAGACCAGCCTAGCCAACATGGTGAAACCCCCATCTCTACTAAAAAGTTACAAAAATTAGCTGGGTGTGGTGGCAGGCACCTGTAGTCCCAGCTACTCAGGAGGCTGAGGCAGGAATTGCTTGAGCCCAGGAAACGGAGATTGCAGTGAGCAGAGATTGTATCATTGCACTCCAGCCTGGGAGACACAGCAAGACTCCATCTCAAAAAAAAAAAAATAGATAGATAGATAGATAAATAAATCTCACCATGCTCTCAGGGTAAACATGCTAAATTACCAAACAACTCTCAAAGTTTATCATATAGGTTATCATTATCCAAGTTCACCAAAAGAGTTGATTAATATAAATTAGACTTCTTGGTAAAGTTTTCTGAAACAGATTATAACTTGAAAAACAGAAGAGATTTAAGTAGGGGTGGTGGAGCCAAGATGGCCGAATAGGAACAGCTCCAATCTACAGCTCCCAGCATGAGCAATGCAGAAGACGGGTGATTTCTGCATTTCCAACTGAGGTTCATCTCATGGGGGAGTGCCAGACAGTAGGAGCAGGACAGTGGGTGCAGTGCACCATGCGTGAACTGAAGCAGGGAGAGGCATCACCTCACCCAGGAAGTGCAAGGGGTCAGGGAATTCCCTTTCCTAGTCAAAGAAAGGGGAGACAGAGGGCACCTGGAAAATCAGGTCACTCCCACCCTAATACTGTGCTCTTCCAATGGACTTAACAGCACACCAGGAGATTATATCCCGCACCTGGCTCAGAGGGTCCTACGCCCACAGAGCCTCACTCATTGCTAGCACAGCAGTCTGAGATCAAACTGCAAGGTTACAACCAGGCTGGGGGAGAGGCGCCCGCCATTGCTCAGGCTTCTGTAGGTAAACAAAGCAGCCAGGAAGCTCGAACTGGGTGGAGCCCACCACAGCTAAAGGAGGCCTGCCTGCCTCTGTAGGCTCCATCTCTGGGGGCAGGGTACAGACAAACAAAAGACAGCAATAACCTCTGCAGTCTTAAATGTCCCTGTCTGAAAGCTTTGAAGAGAGTAGTGGTTCTCTCAGCACGCAGCTTGAGATGTGAGAACAGGGAGACTGCCTCCTCAAGTGGGTCCCCAACCCCCGAGTAGCCTAACTGGGAGGCACCCCCCCAGTAGAGGTGGACTGACACCTCACAAGGCCGGGTACTCCTCTGAGACAAAACTTCCAGAGGAACGATCAAGCAGCAGCATTTGTGGTTCACCAACATCCGCTGTTCTGCAGCCACCACCACTGATACCCAGGCAAACAGTGTCTGGAGTGGACCTCCAGTAAACTCCAACAGACCTGCAGCTGAGGGTCCTGAGTGTTAAAAGGAAAACTAAAAAACAGAAAGGACATCCACACCAAAAACCCATCTGTACATCACCATCATCAAAGACCAAAGGTAGATGAAACCACAAAGATAGAGAAAAAACAGAGCAGAAAAACCAGAAACTCTAAAAAACAGAGCACCTCTCCTCCTCCAAAGGAACACAGCTCCTCACCAGCAATGGAACAAAGCTGGACGGAGAATGACCTTGACGAGCTGAGAGAGGAAGGCTTCTGAAGATCAAACTACTCCGAGCTAAAGGAGGAAGTTCGAACCAATGGCAAAGAAGTTAAAAACTTTGAAAAAAAATTAGACGAATGGATAACTAGAATAACCAATGCAGAGAAGTCCTTAAAGGAACTGATGGAGCTGAAAACCAAGGCACGAGAACTACGTGACAAATGCACAAGCCTCAGTAACCGATGTCATCAACTGGAAGAAAGGGTATCAGCGATGGAAAACAAAATGAATGAAATGAAGCGTGAAGAGAAGTTTAGAGAAAAAAGAATAAAAAGAAATGAACAAAGCCTCCAAGAAATATGGGACTATGTGAAAAGACCAAATCTACGTCTCATTGGTGTACCTGAAAGTGATAGGGAGAATGTAACCAAGTTGGAAAACACTCTGCAGGATATTATCCAGGAGAACTTCCCCAATCTAGCAAGGCAGGCCAACATTAAATTTCAGGAAATACAGAGAACGCCACAAAGATACTCCTTGAGAGAGCAACTCAAAGACACATAATTGTCAGATTCACCAAAGTTGAAATGAAGGAAAAAGTGTTCAGGTCAGCCAGAGAGAAAGGTCGGGTTACCCACAAAGGGAAGCCCATCAGACTAACACCGGATCTCTCGGCAGAAACTCTACAAGCCAGAAGAGAGTGGGGGCCAATATTCAACATTCTTAAAGAAAAGAATTTTCAACCCAGAATTTCATATCCAGCCAAACTAAGCTTCATAAGTGAAGGAGAGATAAAATACTTTACAGACAAGCAAACGCTGAGAGATTTTGTCACCAGCAGGCCTGCCCTAAAAGAGCTCCTGAAGGAAGCACTAAACATGGAAAGGAACAACTGGTACCAGCCACTGCAAAAACATGCCAAATTGTAAAGACTGTCAAGGCTAGGAAGAAACTGTATCAACTAACGAGCAAAATAACCAGCTAACATCCTAATGACAGGATCAAATTCACACATAACAATACTAACCATAAATGTAAATGGGCTAAATGCTGCAATTAAAAGGCACAGACTGGCAAATTGGATAAAGAGTCAAGACCCATCAGTGTGCTGTATTCAGGAAACCCATCTCACATGCAGAGACACACATAGGCTCAAACTAAAGGGATGGAGGAAGATCTACCAAGCAAATGGAAAACAAAAAAAAGGCAGGGGTTGCAATCCTAGTCTCGGATAAAACAGACTTTAAACCAACAAAGATCAAAAGAGACAAAGAAGGCCATTACATAATGGTAAAGGGATCTATTCAACAAGAAGAACTAACTATCCTAAATATATATTCACCCAATACAGGAGCACCCAGATTCATAAAGCAAATCCTTAGTGACGTACAAAGAGACTTAGACTCCCACACAATAATAATGGGAGACTTTAACACCCCACTGTCAACATTAGACAGATCAATGAGACAGAAAGTTAACAAGATATCCAGAAATTGAACTCAGCTCTGCACCAAGCAGACCTAATAGACATCTACAGAACTCTCCACCCCAAATCAACAGAATATACATTCTTTTCAGCACCACACCACACCTATTCCAAAATTGACCACATAGTTGGAAGTGAAACACTCAGCAAATGTAAAAGAACAGAAATTATAACAAACTGTCTCTCAGACCACAGTGCAATCCAGCTAGAACTCAGGATTAAGAAACTCACTCAAAACCGCTCAACTACATGGAAACTGAACAACCTGCTCCTGAATGACTACTGGGCACGTAATGAAATGAAGGCAGAAATAAAGATGTTCTTTGAAACCAATGAGAACAAAGAACAACATACCAGAATCTCTGGGACACATTCAAAACAGTGTGTAGAGGGAAATTTATAGCACTAAATGCCCACAAGAGAAAGCAGGAAAGATCTAAAATTGACACCCTAACACCACAATTAAAAGAACTAGAGAAGCAAGAGCAAACACACTCGAAAGCTAGCAGAAGGCAAGACATAACTAAGATCAGAGCAGAACTGAAAGAAAAAGAGACACAAAAAACCCTTCAAAAAATCAATGAATCCAGGAGCTGGTTTTTTGAAAAGATCAACAAAATTGATAGACCGCTAGCAAGACTAATAAAGAAGAAAAGACAGAAGAATCAAATAGACGCAATAAAAAGTGATAAAGGGGATATTACCACCGATCCCACAGAAATACAAACTAGCATCAGAGAATACTACAAACGCCTCTACGCAAATAGACTAGAAAATCTAGAAGAAATGGATAAATTCCTCGACACATACACTCTCCCAAGACTAAACCAGGAAGAAGTTGAATCTCTGAATAGACCAATAACAGGCTCGGAAATTGAGGCAATAATTAAGAGCTTACCAACCAAAAAAACTCCAGGACCAGATGGATTCACAGCCAAATTCTACCAGAGGTACAAGGAGGAGCTGGTACCACTCCTTCTGAAACTATTCCAATCAATAGAAAAAGAGGGAATCCTCCCTAACTCATTTTACGAAGCCAGCATCATCCTGATACCAAAGCCGGGCAGAGACAAAACAAAAAAAAAGAGAATTTTAGACGAATATCCCTGATGAACATTGATGCAAAAATCCTCAATAAAATACTGGCAAACTGAATCCAGCAGCACATCAAAAAGCTTATCCACCATCATCAAGTGGGCTTCATCCCTGGGATGCAAGGCTGGTTCAACATACGAAAATCAATAAACGTAATCCAGCATATAAACAGAACCAAAGACAAAAACCACATGATTATCTCAATAGATGCAGAAAGGCCTTTGACAAAATTCAACAATGCTTCATGCTAAAAACTCTCAATAAAGTAGGTATTGATGGGACATATCTCAAAATAATAAGAGCTATCTATGACAAACCCACAGCCAATATCATACTGAATGGGCAAAAACTGGAAGCATTCCCTTTGAAAACTGGCACAAGATGGGGATGCCTTCTCTCACCACTCCTATTCAACATAGTGTTGGAAGTTCTGGCCAGGGCAACTAGGTAGGAGAAGGAAATAAAGGGCATTCAATTAGGAAAAGAGGAAGTCAAATTGTCCCTGTTTGCAGATAACATGATTGTATATCTAGAAAACCCCATCGACTCAGCCCAAAATCTCCTTAAGCTGATAAGCAACTTCAGCAAAGTCTCAGGATAAAAAATCAATGTGCAAAAATCACAAGCATTCTTATACACCAATAACAGAAAAACAGAGAGCCAAATCATGAGTGAACTCCCATTCTCCCATTCACAATTGCTTCAAAGAGAATAAAATACCTAGGAATCCAACTTACAAGGGATATGAAGGACCTCTTCAAGGAGAACTACAAACCACTGCTCAATAAAATAAAAGAGGATACAAACAAATGGAAGAACATTCCAAGCTCATGGGTGGGAAGAATCAATATCGTGAAAATGGCCATACTGCCCAAGGTAATTTATTGATTCAGTGCCATCCCCATCAAGCTACCAATGACTTTCTTCACAGAATTCGAAAAAACTACTTTGAAGTTCATATGGAACCAAAAAAGAGCCCGCATTGCCAAGTCAATCCTAAGCCAAAACAACAAAGCTGGAAGCATCACACTACCTGACTTCAAACTATACTACAAGGCTACAGTAACCAAAGCAGCATGGTACTGGTACCAAAACAGAGATGTAGACCAATGGAACAGAACAGAGCCCTCAGAAATAATGCCACATATCTACAACTATCTGACCTTTGACAAACCTGACCAAAAACAAGCAATGGGGAAAGGATTCCCTATTTAATAAATGGTGCTGGGAAAACTGACTAGCCACATGTAGAAAGCTGAAACTGGATCCCTTCCTTACACCTTATACAAAAATTAATTCAAGATGGATTAAAGAGTTACATGTTAGACCTAAAACCATAAAAACCCTAGAAGAAAACCTAGGCAATACCATTCAGGACATAGGCATGGGCATGGATTTCATGTCTAAAACACCAAAAGCAATGGCAACAAAAGCCAAAATTGACAAATGGGATCTAATTAAACTAAAGAGCTTCTGCATAGCAAAAGAAACTACCATCAGAGTGAACAGGCAACCTACAGAATGGGAGAAAATGTTTGCACCCTACTCATCTGACAAAGGGCTAATATCCAGAATCTACAATGAACTCCAACAAATTGACAAGAAAAAACAAACAACCCCATCAAAAAGTAGGCGAAGGATATGAACAGACACTTCTCAAAAGAAGACATTTACGCAGCCAAAAAACACATGAAAAAAATGCTCATCATCACTGGCCATCAGAGAAATGCAAATCAAAACCACAATGAGATACCATCTCACACCAGTTAGAATGGTGATCATTAAAAAGTCAGGAAAAAACAGGTGCTGGAGAGGATGTGGAGAAATAGGAACACTTTTACACTGTTGGTGGGACTGGAAACTAGTTCAACCATCGTGGAAGTCGGTGTGGCGATTCCTCAGGGATCTAGAACTAGAAATACCATTTGATGCAGCCATCTCATTACTGGGTATATACGCAAAGGATTATAAATCATGCTGCTATAAAGACACATGCACATGTATGTTTATTGCGGCACTATTCACAATAGCAAAGACTTGGAACCAACCCAAATGTCCAACAATGATAGACTGGATTAAGAAAATGTGGCACATATACACCATGGAATACTATGCAACCATAAAAAATGATGAGTTCATGTCCTTTGTAGGGACATGGATGAAGCTGGAAACCATCATTCTCAGCAAACTATCACAAGGACAAAAAACCAAACACCACATGTTTTCACTCATAGGTGGGAACTGAACAATGAAAACACATGGACACAGGAAGGGGAACATCACACCCCAGGACCTGTTGTGGGGTGGGGGGAGGGGGGAGGGATAGCATTAGGAGATATACCTAATGTTAAATGTCGAGTTAATGGGAGCAGCACACCAGCATGGCACATGTATACATATGTAACCCGCACGTTGTGCACATGTACCCTAAAACTTAAAATATAATAAAAATAAAAAAGAATAAAAAAAAAAAGAAGGAAATACACAAAAATGTGCACAAAAAAAAAATGATTTATGTAGGGGTAAGGAAGTGGTGACAAGCTAGGTTGGGAAACCATGTGACAGGAGGTTATGATGAATGCACTTCATCTGTTTGGTGTCCACAGAAACTCCTGCAGAAAAAGGAGAGGAAATGCAGTATGATTCCAAATGTAGGGGACTCTCACCTCGACAGCTCTTGAGTCTGGCTTTCACTACTGATGGTTTTGAGCAGGGGAACCCCAAAATGAAAGATAAATTTGGTAAGTTATGGAGACTGATAGAATCTCCAATTCCCAGAGTCCAGTGTGTGGCCCAGCAGAGCGCTGTGAGGTTCTCCTGGGGTCACAAAGCTGACATAGTGACTCATTGCACAGACGTTTGCATTCATCTTGGGATGCGACAACTCTGTGTCTGTCCCTGTTGGGCCAGGACAGCCCATGCTACACTTGTCCTGGTGTAATTGTCAACAAGGCCCCTTTCACTCTCACAATTGTCCAGTTTGGGTGACATATTATATGGTCACCTAAGATATAGGATTTTGAATAGTGATCTACAAAGCTATTTTTCAATGTTATTAAACTATGATATTTATAAACTAAAGATAGCATATTTGAGGAGAGGACTGAGGATCCTAGCCCAATATTTTAGTGAGAGCTCTTGCTGCCCCTAAAATGTCAGGCAACAAAGTAAAGCCTCCATTGCACAGGCATCTACAGAGAGCCAGCATTTTGGAAAATACTTGATCATATTATTAGGTCATTATCAACAACCTTTTGAGCTGGCTGTGGTGTTCAATGGCTGCCATCTCTTGTATTTCAAATATAAATCATTGTTCACTTAACTTCTGATGAAAAACTATGCCTGTTGGATGGTCTGTAGGATTGCTTGTTTGCCCCTCAGTGTTACAATGCCTGCTAGCTCATTAATGCTTTGGGCCTAGACTTTAAGAACTGCCTGAACTGCAGTTGAAATAGGAGCCACTCCCGCTCCCACAGTTAAAGCAAACCTACACTTAACCCTGCTTCACTGAATGCACTCGTACCATGAAACTTCATTGCTATCACTGAATTCTTTTCCACTGGAAACTGTAGAAGGGAAGAGTACGTTTATTATGGTGTTTTGCTCTGACTAAGCACTTAGAAAAAATATAAGGGTCCTTGGGCCAGACAGAGGACACAGTGGTAGTGAGATCACCATTTGGGGTGCTTCTGTGAAAGTTAAGAGGTGAGGCTCCCAGCACAGGGCAGTGGCAGGAGACGGAGGGTACATCTGAGGAGTGCAGTTCCAGGGCCCCAGAAAGATATTTTACACATCTGGCCACTTGTAGTCTGGAATTTTAGATGGAGTCCAAGTCCGAATCTACAGTTCTTTGGGATGTATCTATGATCTTTACAAAGTAATTTATTCTAAACTATTGAGACTCACATCCAAAATGATTCCCATTTTGTCCCCCAGTTTTCTCGATTTGTCTCTACAGAACAGATAAGAACATTATCAAAACAAAGAAGTGACGTTGCTCTTTCATCAACAAACTTCCTTGAAGATTTAAATCCAAGGAAGAGGATGTAAACTTTTATTTCCTTTTTTTTTTTTTTTTTTTGGAGACGGAGTCTTGCTCTATCACTAGGCTGGAGTGCAGTGGCGTGATCTCGGCTCACTGCAACCTACACCTCCTGTGTTCAAGTGAGTCTCCTGCCTCAGCCTCCTGAGTAGCTGGGACTACAGGCATGCGCCACCACACCCAGCTAATTTTTGTATTTTTAGCAGAGATGGGGTTTCATCATGTTGGCCAGGATGGTCTTGATCTCTTGACCTCGTGATCCGCCCACCTCGGCCTCCCAAAGTGCTGGGATTACAGGCGTGAGCCACCCCACCTGGCCAAAAGATGTAAACTTTTAAATACAAGGTAAAAAAAATGATGTGATGGGTCCCTATTTTACAACAACATGTAATCAAATGCTTAGATTGGTTCCCTGCCTAAAAGTCTGTTTGCATATATCAAGGTACGTTTTATCATTTGTGCCCAACAATTTCTTCCAAAAAAAATCCCTTGTTCTTTAATGAGGAAAAAGAACATCTTTGCTGTTTAGAAAAGGGCATAAGGCCGAGCACGGTGGCTTACGCCTGTAATCCCAGCACTTTGGGAGGCTGAGGCGGGCAGATCACCTGAGGTCAGGAGTTCGAGACCAGCCTGGCGAAAATAGTGAAACCCTGTCTCTACTAAAAATACAAAAATTAGCCGGGCATGGTGGAAGGCACCTGTGATCCCAGCTACTGAGGAGGCTGAGGCAGGAGAATCGCTTAAATCCAGAAGGCAGAGGCTGCAGTGAGCTGAAATTGCACCATTGCACTCCAGCCTGGGTGTCAGAGCAAGACTCCGTTTCAAAAAAAAAAAAAAGGAAAAGGGCATACAATATTGATGAACTCTTGAAGCTGCTTCTACAAGTAATCAGTTTGTGTATTTCCCAATTTCAGGTCCACTGGTACTGGTTTAACAAGTTTCTAAAACATTCTTAGACCAAAATTTTCAGAGGAACTTTGCAGATTGCAAACAAACCCATCAAAAAAAACCAGTTGGCCTTAGTTGCCACTGACCAAACAAAATGTGACATTTACAGAGTCCTGAAATTCCCACGCTGTAGAAGCCACCAATGAGCTCTGAAATTTGACAGGAAACAAATGCTGTAGTTGTAAAGCAAGTGATATAATCATTCAAGACAAATGAGGGAGTCTTTGTTTTTTTAATGAGAGGGGGTCTCACTGTGTCACCCAGGCTGGAATACACTGGCACAATCACGGCTCACTGCAGCCCCAACCTCCCAGGCTCAAGTGAGCCCCCCACCTCAGCCTCCCCAAGTAGCTGGGACTATAGGCATGCACCACCACACCCAGCTAATTTTCTTTTTTGTTTGTTTGTTTGTTTGTTTGTAGAGACTGGGTTTCGCCGTGTTGCCCAGGCTGGAAGCAAGTCATTTCAACTTTTTAAATACTTAATACCAGGAAAAAAAATAGCTTCTTCCATGCTGTTTTCTGGTGATTAAATCAACATTATTTTGTATGTGTGTCCAAACACACACACACACACACACTGTCTGCTTCATCTCCCTAGCTTACTCAAAGTGATAAAACAGGCTCCAGCCAGAAACATCACTGATGGAAACTATGTGACTTTTGTTTTAACTAATGCATCTATTAAAACTAGGCAGGGTTCAGTCATTGAAGTCAGACGTGGCATTCAAATCACACCCATGGACACATAATTGTCTGTAGAAAAGAATACAAGTGAATTGAATCTTACAGCAGCAGAGAAGTTCTCCATGTCGTCGCCATGATTTCATCAGCTTCTCTTTAGTCTCTCCTGCACGTTTCCTTCAGTCTGAGCAATTCATGCTGAACCTCCTGATCTTCCAACCAAGATTTGGGCTGCAAATTCCTCCCCAGCAGAACTGGAGAGCTGGAGAAGCTGAGCTCAGTGCCATCAGCCCACCACTGCGACTCTGTGACAAATGGAGTGCAGAGGTGACAAATGGAGTGCAGAGGCCAGAGGAAGCTGAAGACTCCTGGCAGAGCCCTGGGGGTGCCATCACACAGCCTCCCAGGGCACAGTGACGGGAATCCAGAGAGGCGGCCCAGGTCAAGTCTCACAGAAAACCCAGAGTCTGATTAACATTAGAACATGGTTCTCGGCAAGGCGCGCATCATCCACAGCACCAGAGCCACTGAAATATTCAGGAAGGCTAACAAGCAGGTGCCCTGGGGAGTTAATAACAGAGACAGAAAGCCTCTTGCCAGCTCCATAGCCAACACAGAGCCAGGTGGGACTGTCAGTAATTAAAAGCCTTACTCAGTAGAAGCCTTTATAAAATGAATTGTCGAATTCCAGCAGCATTAAAGAATAGGCATTCAACTTTCAAAACTAAAGAATTTTTTAAAGCCAGAATTAAACACACTTGAGTACATTTTGCTTTTTATTTGTTTAGTCATTCACACACATCTATCTGATGCCTACTGTGTGCCTAAGCCCTGCATATACGGAAAACTAATAGCCCAGGAGAAGGTTCCCTTGGTTGCCACAGCCAGGCCTGGATCACTCTCGATAACTAGCCCACAATAACTGCTAGGACTTCGAGGAAAACCTCATTTTGAATAGTGCCACCTTCCCGAAGGCCTGCTGGAAGCACGAGTGGTGAGAGGATGCCCTGAAGTTGCTCCTGGAGGAGGGTGGGTGGCTTGTCCTGGGTCTCTGTCCCTGGGTCTCAGGACATAGCACTATCACCTGAGAATGAAGGTGATGTGAGATTTGGCATCAACGATTGTGAGCACCTCCATGGCAGGAAGCAGGATATAGGCTTCCTACACTCGCCCCAAGGCAGTGAAGAAAGGCATGGGCCAGGATGCAGCTCTCAGTGCATTTTCTGTCACAGGGATGTGAATCCAGCCTAGCAAAGCTCAACCCAGTTGTCAACTGAAAAGATGGGGAAGACCTTGGATCCCCTAGACTCCGTGGGGGCAGAGCTCATGGCTTAACCTCTCTTTCCCCCCACCGGGTGAGGCAAAAAGCAAGCGCATGAGATCGTTATTGATACATGCAGGAAAGTACGTATTTCATCAGGTAACATTTATTTTAACTAATAAGCAATAAGAACTTCAGCATTCATTAAGTAGAATGCAGCAAAGTTCAGCATGTCCTGCTCTGTGTGAACAATGAATGGAGAAGGTAAGAAAGTGGGGTTCTGTTTTTCCCTTTCAAGTCCTTACGGCCTCATGAAGACTGAATTTTCACTCCACCAAAAGTAAGGAAGCAAAGTGGCTTCCTGGAGTTCAAGGGGACAGCTCAACCCCATCTTAGCGTCATGCAGAATGCATGAGCTGATTCTACTCTCAGCCTCTAAAACAGTAGGGAGATGATAACCTGCAACACAGCTAATTTAGAGGTCACCCTGATCTGGTGGGTAAGAACGCATTTCTTCTTACTCACTTAAAATTTAGTCCCATTATTTAGCCGTCGTACACAACTCAGACAGCATTCCCGACAAATACCTACATCTCGTGCTCCTTTTCACAAGGTGCTGCACATACCTAATAGTGCTTTTTTCCCCTCCTGGGCTCTGGGGGTGCCGTGAAGGCTGGAGGTAGACAGAAAATAAAGCAATAACAATTTTTTTAATTCTAGAACTTCCACTGCTTTTATTTCTGCATGAATGTGGAAAGGCCTCCTCCTAGGAGAAATAACGCTGTGCAGATTCTGTAATACTTGCCAATACGTAGGCCTCCCATCTGTAGACAGCTGTGGCTAAGCCACCGTTAGTCACAAAAATAAACAATCTTCTTAAAACAACAAAGCAGACAGTGTTGTAAGCAGAGGGCTTCATGGCAAAAGTTCTCTAGTAACTAAGCTAAGTTGGTCTTTTTTGGAAATAAGAGCTGCATCTTGGCTCAAGCACATGTTTATTGAGTACCAAAATATTTTCAGGTATGGTGATAGGGCTGTAGATTCAGAGCAGTATGCTATAGAAGTTGTATCTTCCAGTGGTAGACACAGATGCTAAACCAGTAACATTGGTGAATGTGAGTGAAGAGATTTTTGTAGGATCCCAGACAGCATAAGTGATTCATACCCAACCTACAGCCCGAGGTTCAGGGATTTTTCCCGAAAAGCCATGCCCTAAAGGGGTCTGGAGGTGTTAAAACAATAATAGTGAGGCTGCTCATTAGCTATTAGCTAGTGTGTGTCTTCCCTGTGAGTTCCTTCATGGAACCACTCATGTGCAGATACAACCCTACTGCCTGGCGCACAGAGATTGCTTGCTGTATATTAATATCTGTTGACTGAATTCCTGGAAGCAGAAATCATGGGATCTATTCTTGACCAATTAACTTGTCAATTTTCCTTTTTGAATTAAATGTTGTATCCCGTAAAGTAATGTGTCTTCAAAGGAGTCTGTTTCTCTCTTTTACAAGATACTGTCAGCTTCTTGAGGGCAGGAGTGTGTCTTATTTATCTGTGTATCTCCAGCAGGTAGACCAGAACCTTGACATTACAGATGCTCAGTAGCACCTATTATGTTAAACTGTGTTAAAATGAACTAAGAGCAGGCAGTCTCTCTAAAGATGCTTCATTTTAACTACTTAAATAAGAGAATACTTTGTTGAAATAACAAAAGCTAAGGATAATATATATATGTATGTTATGTATAATATGTAACAGTAAATAATACATCATACATACAACAGTATTACATGTATTATATATGAAATGTATAACCCAATATAAGCTAACACATATTGTGTAATTTTGTATTTATTTTATAAATTCACCATGAGATCCCATTACAGAAAGAGCCTTCCTCGGCATAATGGGAGTGATAGATCACTCGACCTGTAAGAAAGCAAAGGGACAGGGGTGTGGCAAAGGCAGGGGAAGAGCTCCGTGAAGATCCCGAAACACCACACATGAGGACAGCAGCCTGTCTTCTGCTCTTTCTTGCTCACTCTGTGGAACGTGACTGAGGCTTCCTCTTCAGAAGGCAGCGTGTAAGTCCAGATAAATTTGCCTATGAACCTGCTGTAACCTTTCCAGGTTCCCCGTAGGAAGAAACCCTGGATCTCAACAGGAGGAAAACGCTCTCCTTTGGAATTTCAAGAATTCACCAGTAAAACTAATGCCCTCTGCTACTCTGATTGTACCACCGACAAATGCCATAATCGACATATACATTTTCTGAAATAATGCGAGATTTTTGCCTAAGTTATTCAAGTGGTACAGGGGACTTCACATCTGACCTGGCAACCCCTCCGATGAAGTAAGTACTTTTTTCTCAGGGGTAGGATCAAGCATGCCGTGTGTAAAACGAATTGAGGTCTTTGCAGAAAGGTGCTATGCAAATAACTGGTATTACCGTGTTCCCATCTTGATATAGAGCTCATTTCAATCATGGTTTTAGGAACAAAAGTAATGTATTCAGTTATTGTGAGCTTCAGTTGGCTTTTTCAAGAGATTCAAATTCAATTACATTCTGAGATGAACATGAAATCCATTGAACAGCTGGATGAATGGTGATCTCATTTACCCAATTCTCTTTAAATTCCAGACTTTCATAAGACAATCAAATGCCTCTTGTGTGGTTTCACATTCTAGTGAATTTTGCAAGGAGGAAACAGAATTATTTTAAGCATGCTCCCTAAAAGGATTTCATACATATGTACATACATACGAATATATGTGTGTGAATGTATCATATTAACAAAAGCTAAATTATTTGTTCATTCAACAATGCAACAATCATTGTATACAATCATGTATACACTAACTCACTTATAGCAAGCGTATCTTAGGGGTTTGATGTCTCAGATTATATAGCTATTACCTACCAGAGATGGACTTACCTTAAATTGGCTAGCACTTTCTTACTTTCTTTTTTATTTAAACTTTACTAAAACAGCTGGGTACAGTGGCTCATGCCTATAACCCCAGCACTTTGGGAGGCTGAGGTGGGAGGATTGCTTGAGTGCGAGACCAGCCTGGGCAACATGACAAGACCCTGTTTCTACAAAAAATTAAAGCATTAGCTGGGCATGACAACATGCATCTGTGGTCCCAGCTACTCAGGAGGCTGAGGCAGGATGATCCCTTAAGCCCAGGAGTTCAAGGCTGCAGTGAGCTATGATTACGCTACTGCACTCCAGCCTGGGCAACAGAGCTAGATCCTGTCTCAAAATAAATGAATACATAAATAAGCTTTAATATCAAAACAAATATTTTCTCATCATTGCAAGACTTTATTTCGCAAATTACCTTCCTAATATTCTATCCTAGTCTTTAATCTATAGGCAAATATTTGTGCATACATGCCCATAAAATTAGAGTTATATTAGACTGAAGAGTAATAGGTTATTTTCCATGGCAGAACCCAAATGTGAGGCTCCCATGGGCTGTAGAAGTATGAAGGCGGAGAGCTTATAACATCCTGGAGCGATTCTGTGGTTTGTGGGGTGAGGGTATAAGACAAGGGCTTAACAGAATACAGCCTTGGAATTGAAATATAAGACATCAAGAAAACAGCAAGGAATTAAGTAAAAAAAAAGAAAGAAAAACAAATGAGATAACATTGTCTAAGAAAATAAGATGATGAACAAGGATCTGTTATATTCTGTTCCTTTACTGGTTAATAGTATGGAGGGTGAAGAGTTTTATACTCCTTAAGGGTATGAAGATTTTCCAAACATAGGAACTGATTATTAAGTGGATGAGTGGTTTTAACCTAACACACTAGGTTGTAATGATCACTAGGAAGCAACATGGTTTCATGAAAAAAGGTGAAACCAGAATCATGTGTCTGCTTTTCATGACAGAAAAGATGGAGCGTTTCATCCGCACAGCAGACCTGGGTTTCAGCAGTGCGTGGCCGAGTCTCTCTTGACATCACTGTGTGTAAGACAGAAAGTACTGAACCAAATGTAAGAGGAATTGGGGGAGTCCCAGGGGCTTGAGAAGTCATGACTCCCCCGAAAATGTCAGCAAGGGGAGTGAAACCCTGAAGGGCAGTTTCAAGTGGCATGCCATCTGAGTAAGCTTTCCTTCCCATTCTATGCACCATCTAATCATCAGTTTTCATAAGTACAGAACAGACTTGCATCTCATTGTGGAGACCCAAGTCAGGAGGAGCAGCACACACATTGGTTGGCTCATTCAGTCCTCACAAATCCCCTGGCAAGTGGCAGAGACGAGGCAAAATGAAGAAAAAAGAGTCAATGGAGATAAATGAAAGTCTAACAACCAAGATGTTACTATGTCTCATCTGACTTAGCAATCCAGGATCTTGGAATAGACAATTTAAGGATAGATTATTTATAGTAATAGCTACTGCACTGCTGTCGGAATGAAAGTGGCATCAGAATGCATAATGGCAATAGCTCCCTACTTAAAAATTTAAAACCCACATCATTTCAGGTGACATGAACAGAAATACGGGAGCCAGAACAGGGACTGCTGATGGTAGCCAGGTGTCTCTGGCCAGCCAAGATCCTGAGTGTGTTGTTTCCAGTCCTGGCATCATAATTTAAGTGGGGCTTTGACCAAGTGGAGGCAGTTAAGAAGCATGAGGGCCACAGTCAGAAGGGCACAGAACCATGTCTGTGACGAGCGGTAGACACACTGCAGAGATGCCCATCACACACACACACAAGTGATGTTAAAAAATGGAGGATCACGTATGCCTCACAGACACAGGTTGCAAAGAAGTGGATTTGGGTTTGGGAGGCCGAGGTGGGCAGATCACCCAAGCTCAGGAGTTCGAGACCAGCCTGGGCAACATGGCAAAACCCTGTCTCTATTTAATAAATAAATTAATTAATTAATTAGCTGGGTGTGGTGGCATGCACTTATAGTCCCACATTCTAGGGAGACTGGGGTGGGAGAATCACCTGAGCCTGGGAGGCGGAGACTGCAGTGAGCTGAGATCACCCCAGTGCACTCCAGCCTGGCAACAGAGCAAGACCCTGTTTCGAAATAAGTAAATAAATAAAAATAAAGCCTGGGCATGGTGGCTCATGCCTGTAATCCCAGCACTTGGGGAGACCGAGGCGGGCAGATCACCTGAGGTCGGGAGTTCGAGACCAGCCTGAACAACATGGAGAAACCCCGTGTCTACTAAAAATACAAAATTAGCCGGGCGTGGTGGTGGGTGCCTATAATCCCAGCTACTCGGGAGGCTGAGGCAGGAGAATCGCTTGAACCCAGGGGGCGGAGGTTGTGATGAGCCAAGATCGCGCCACTGTGCTTCAGCCTGGGCAACAAGAGGGAAACTCCGTCTCAAAAAAAAAAAGAAAGAAAAAAGGAAAAAAAAGTGGATTTGGGGCTTATAATAAGGAAGAAATTTCTATTGATTAGAGCATTTCAAAAGTGGAATGATCTGGCGCATGAAGTAAACTACGTGGGCCTGGAACGGAAAGCACTTCCGCTGTTTCTCCGTCTGGCTGGGCCTTCCTTATGTCTAGGGAGAATTACCAACCTGCTCTCACCACTGTAATTTAAGATTCTTTCTTCTTCCCTATGCTCTACGAATGCTCGCTGTATATTCTTATTAGATCACTTCACAGTACATTTTCATCACGGGCTTTCCTGGCTGCCTCCCCAAACAAACTGTAGACAGCAGGAAAAAAAACTGTCATTCTTCTCATGTCCAGAGCACCTAATGCGTTATTTGCACATCATGAAACTGAGTAAATGCAGTTGAATAGGTACAAGAGGCCCACGTTTCAGCTTAGGAAAGTACAAATGACTGCAGATAATCTAACAATTGGCTGAAGGTGAGAAGAAAAGGCAAGAAAAGAAATTAAAAATTAACGTGAAGTGAGAAAATGGAAATCACGGGGGAGGCTGCCATTGGAGACAGCAGAGATGTTGCTGTGACCTGACCTGATGTTGAGATCTTGGGTTAGAGGACCAAGGTATTCTGTTACTCACAATGGTATATTGAGCACTTGCTACGTGCTGGGCACTCTGCGACAACCCTGGGCCCTGGGCTTTGTCATGATTCCCATCTCACAGTTGCGGAATCAGTCTTAGAGAGGTCAAGGCACTTGCTGGCATCATAGGCTGGTAAGTTATTCTAGGATTGGAATTTCATTCTGTCTCATCACAAAGCACTTTGTTCCAAAGAACTAAAAACAGCCTCCCAAAATACAGACACTAGGAAAACAAAGTGGAAAAGTCATGGTAAAAGAAAAATCAAATTATGAAAAATAAAGCCAGGAGTGATATTGTATATGCCATAGTTCCTATTAAGGTAGCATGTTCTGGAGTCAAAGAAAGCCCTATGTTTTGGTTTCTGGGTCATTTCATTTTACCAGGAACTCTGCCACTTAACCTCAGTTCATTTCCTAGCTCATGACTTTCTGAATTTTGTGCTTGCTAACCACAGTGAGAAAGACATTTTGCATTACAACAAGCACACTCATATTTTATCCCTTTTGTTTACTTTTTTTTTTTTTTTTTTTTGAGATGGAGTCTCACTCTTGTTGCCCAGGCTGGAGTGCAGTGGCACAATCTCAGCTCATTGCAACCTCCGCCTCTTGGGTTCAAGCAATTCTCCTGCCTCAACCTCCTGAGTAGCTGGGACCACAGGCGTCCCCCACCATGCCCAGCTAATTTTTGTACTTTTTTAGTAGAGACAGGGTTTCACCATATTGGCCAGACTGGTCTCAAACTCCTGACCTCAGGTGATCTGCCCGCCTCAGCCTCCCAAAGTGCTGGGATTACAGGCATGAGCCACTGCACCTGGCCATTTTATCCCTTTTGAACACTTGGGCTGTGACTTGCCAATTTAAAACATCTCACTATTTATTAATTATATTATCACTGATATATTTCAATGACCTGTAAATTATGCAATCGATTTCACAGAGCTTGCTTTGATTCCCAAGGAAAGGATAGCACCTTTATTCATACAGCAATATATAGTTCATAAGACACAGTCAGTTCTGCTATAACATGATATATGTGTTCTGAAAAACCACCTCATTACACAAAATTGCACAACAAAACCATTAGGCTTATGGAGAAAATCATGTTAGCAGAACAACACTCAAAAGCTTTACCGGTGACACATAAATGTTTTAAAAGAGAGAAAATAAAAATGGTAGCACAATTTTGCATGTTTTACATGGTTAAAAAAAAATACATAAATACTCCAATGAATGTGACAATTTATCTGGAAAATACCTGAAGCTTGCTTCTGGAAGTTTGCCTGTGGAAGGATCACAGTGGGTGAGTTTTTGTGAAAGGGCAGAAGAGAGTCATCTGAAATCGGACAGAAACTTGTAACACCACATGCAGATGTGTGGGCTCCTAACATGCACGTTGAACAGAGGTTGCCGGTTGAAGTTTGAGGTACGCGTGTTTTGTGTATTCCTGTATATACTCTGTGGTTAAGCTGGATGTAGGTTTCTGCATTCACATAGTATTTCTTGAGATGAAATCATACATAAGCAAACTTAAAATTAGCATTATGTGTAAATTTCTTCCTACTATATCAATTGCATTAGAATAGATTTGCATTTCAATATAAGTGTTATAGCAGAATTGACTATTCATAAAATATGTGTAAAATATTATACGTTATGTTATTTTATGCAATGAACTTATAAAATAGATATTATTATTTTAGTTCCCCATCCCACCTCTCAGATGAAGAAACTGAGTCCAGAATGATTTCAGGACTTCAAAAAACGTTTTTATTCATACATAATATTTGTATATGTTTATGGGGTACATGAGATATTGTGTTACAGATATAGAAGGTATAATGATGGGCCAGGCACAGTGGCTCACGCCTGTAATCCCAGCACTTTAGGAGGCTGAGGCGGGCAGATCACCTGAGGTCAGGAGTTTGAGACCAGCCTGGCCAACATGGCGAAACCCCATCTCTACTAAAAAAAGTACAAACATTAGCTGGGCATGGTGGGGACACCTGTAGTCCCAGCTACTTGGGATGCTGAGGCAGAAGAATTGCTTGAACCCTGGAGGCGGAAGCTACAGTGAGCCGAGATCATGCCATTGCATTCCAGCCTGGGGAATACAGTGAGACTGTCTCAAAAAAAAAAAAAAGAAAGAAAGAAAGGGTAATGGTCAAGTCAGTGTATTTGGGTATACATCACCATGAGCATTTATCACTTCTGTGTGTTGAGAACATTTCAACCTCTCTTCTAGCTATTCTGAAATGTACAATACATTGTTGTTAACTATAGCATCCTACTCTGCTGTCAAGCATTAGAACTTATTCCTTCTATGTTTGTACCCATCGACCAACTCCTCTCTACACACACACACACCCCCTTACATCCTTTCCAGCCTCTGCTGTCATTCTACTCTCTACTTCCATGAGATCAACTGCTTTAGATTCCACATGTGAGTGAGAACATATAATATTTGTCTTTCTTTGCCTGGCTTATTTCACTTATCATAAGGACTTCCATTTCCATCTATGTTGCTGCAGATGACGTTACTTCATTCTTTTTTATGGCTGAATAGTATTCCATTATACATTTATATATATATATATATGCACACACACGTATACATATATACATTTTCTTTTCCCATTCATCTGCTGATAGACACTTAAGTTGATTTCATATGTTTGTTATTGTAAATAATGGTGCAATAAATATGGGATTCATGTTTCCCTTTGATATACGAATTTCCTTTCCTATGAACACCCAAGTAGTGGGATCTGTGGATCATATGGTAGTTCTATTTTCAGTTTTCCGAGAAACCCATACTGTTTTCTGTAACGGCTGTACTAATTTACATTTTCACCAACCGTATATGAGAGTCCCCTTTTCTCCACATCGTCACCAGCATTTGTTATTTTTGGTCTTTTTAATAATAGCCATTCTAACTGGGATGAGATGATATCTCATTGTGGTTTTGATTTACATTTCCCTGATGATTAGTGATGTTGAGCATGTTTTCATGTACCTATTGGCCATTTGTGTATTTTCTTTTGAGAAATAACTATTTAGATCTTTTGCCCATTTTTTAAATTTGGGTTCTTGCTATGGAGTTGTTTGAGTTCTTTGTGTATTCTGGATATCAGTCCAATTTAGAAACTCTTTCGTTGTCTGCTAACAGTTTTTCAGATCTCAAATACAAGTCTTCTTTTTCCAATTTCTCCATGCTTTTCCCTAAATTATTTCCCATAAATACCATTTAAGATTTTGTATTTTAACTTTTTCATTTAATCTGACACATATAAAGATTTAAGTCAAAAAATACTTATTTCAATTAAAAAAGTCTGCATCATAACTTCATAAATATGACATGCCTAATCACTCATAAAATACACTTTTTATATGTGTTTCAATAAAGAACTATATCCTCATCTTATA
Source organism: Pongo pygmaeus (assembly GCF_028885625.2). NCBI lineage: Eukaryota > Metazoa > Chordata > Mammalia > Primates > Hominidae > Pongo > Pongo pygmaeus. Next base: position 6,220,697 of record NC_072380.2, read on the forward strand.
ACTCTGATATTTTTCTGGTTATTATAGTAAATCTACCTATCAACAGTTGTATTTGTGTATTTGAAGTTATATTTATATATGCTCTAATATATAACTGAGTATATTTAAATTTAGTCCCTTTCATCATTATTTCATATATTATTGAAAAAAACTGAATTTGCAGCATAAAAGCTAATTCATAAAGGAAATAGAGGAAGAAATGTACATATCTATATGCCTTGGCAGAAGAATTATGATGTATTCATTCAAACATTTATTCATTCAATAAACATCTATTAGTGCCAGTTCTAACAAGATCTGTGCTAGAGACTGAGGCCATAGGGTTTCATGCCATTTAACAAACATACCAAATGCTTATTTTGTGCCAGAAGAGATGATGATTTCTCTGGACACGAAGATGTAAAGGATGCAGCATCTGATACAGAAACACTTCCTGCAAAGAGTGGTAAGTACTGTAAGAAAAGTACTCAAGAGCACTGAAGACAACCGGGCATCTGAGCTCACCTGAGTCAGGCAGGAGCCTCCAAGAAGAGACACTGAGCTGAAGGATCAGTACAGGACCCAGCATGGAGGGAAAGCCACAGGGTTCCAGGCGGGGCACGCAGCAGGCACAAATGTGAACACAGATGCAGCCCGGGGGCAAGCAGTGCATGATTGGATGGGACAGGCGGGAATGCAGCTGAAGTGGGATGAGGTGAAATCCAAGGAAACAACTTCCTGTTGTGCTCGGATGAACGTCACTGCTCAGGTGGGACAGTTCATACACCCTACAAGGCCAAAAGCTATGTGGTTATCTGAGTAAGACCTGCTGGTCCCCTCTGGGACTTACTCAGCTATGTATGTCCAGGATCTAGAGGGCATAGCTGAGACCAATGTTGCCAGTTGGCCTCATCCTACCAACCAGGAATCTGTTGACGATCTCTCAATCTAATGTTGCATGAGACAAATTAAACACATTTTGTCCCAGCCCCCGTCAGTGTGTCTAATCTGAGCTGCTGACAGGGTGACAGACTTGTGTGAAAACTTCAGTCCAACCAAGAAGGTGGAGGGACAAAAGGGTGAATTGTGGAGAGGGATGTCCCCGCACACCTGTGCTGATATGCCAGTTCACAAGGCTTAACTGTCCTCAGATCCTGAGCTAGCTCTGCAGCAAGTTGCATAGTATCAGGTAGGCCGAGGCAGTTACAGCCTGCACTACTCATTCCTGCTGAGGCAGGGGCGGGGACTAGCCTGTCCATGCTTTAGAAAGGCTGCCGAGCTCATGGCCATGAGTGCCTCAACTGCAGCACCACCCACTGCATGCATAGTCACTGTCTGGGTGTATCACATTTCATGGAACTTCGAGACAGGAGTATTGGGACCACCACACTGATGCTGTCAGCCTTGCTGTGCACAGGAATCTCATTGCCTACTTGCATCTCTGATGAAGCCGTCTCAAGCCAAGGTGCTTGCTTGCTTAGTCGTTCTTCTTGGAGTCATGCCATCCTCTGTGAGGTTGGGGTTGTGCCCTGACATCGGGTAGGAGATTAAAGCAGGAGGTTCCCATGGAGCCAGACTTGGATGACATTCAGCTTTGAATGCATCGTGTCTTTTTTTTTTTCCTTTTTATACTTAAATGCTGCTGTATTTCTTTTTTTTTTTTAATTATACTTTAAGTTTTAGGGTACATGTGCACAATGTGCAGGTTAGTTACATATGTATACATGTGCCATGCTGGTGTGCTGCACCCACTAACTTGTCATCTAGTATTAGGTAATTCTCCTAGTGCTATCCCTCCCCCCTCCCCTCACCCCACAACAGTCCCCAGAGTGGGATGTTCCCCTTCCTGTGTCCATGTGTTCTCATTGTTCAATTCCCACCTATGAGTGAGAATATGCGGTGTTTGGTTTTTTGTTCTTGCGATAGTTTACTGAGAATGATGATTTCCAATTTCATCCATGTCCCTACAAAGGACATGAACTCATCATTTTTTATGGCTGCATAGTATTCCATGATGTATATGTGCCACATTTTCTTAATCCAGTCTATCATTGTTGGACATTTGGGTTGGTTCCAAGTCTTTGCTATACCTTGAAGTCCTTAATGTCACAGGAATGGAGGCTGCTTGGGGCACCACCACCACCACCGTCTTGAAATCTCATCATGGATTCTCTTTAAGCATTGTGTCTTAAAGAGAATCCATGATGAGATTCCAAGACGGTGGTGGTGGTGGTGGTGGTGGTGCCCCAAGCAGCCTTTATTCTTGTGACATTAAGGACTTCAAGGTACAGAGGCTAAGAGACATGAAGAAAGCAAGACTGAGATAGAAATGAAAGAAGGAGCCAGGCCCAAATAAGTATTTCTGTTTCTGTCTGATCCTTGGCTATTTTCCAATCCTCAACCAAGATGAAAACTCCCCGAATTTGGCTTTGGATTAGAATTGCTCTGTCCCTGGGATGAGAGGCAGTAAAAACTTCGTGGCTGAACTGCTGCTCTGCCGACCCTTCACTTCACTTCAAAAGGCATGCACTGTCTAATTTGCATAGTTCTGCATTTGTGATTTGAGCTGTTTGTGGAGATGGAAAAGAAGAGGTTCTTCCTATACTAACAGCTAAAACAGATGGCCATGGATCCAATTTGTTTAGAATAAATTACTGCTACCATAAGTGGAATAATTTACACATATGATTTTTGTAAATCCTTCAGCTAAATCAGCTAGTCTCAGTAACACTACTTGGATAATGACTCTCCTTAGAGAATATAATTTATTGGATACCAGGTAAACAGAAATTAGCAAATGCAACTGAGCAGTGATTTTGAACGTCTAGGTGATGATGTAAGGAATCTACATAATATAAAATTGTAATAATTTACAAACAAAAAACTTATCACCTTAGCTTATATTATCTAAGATCCCACACATGATAAGGTACTGTATTATTTATCACCACTAAAAAAGACCTAGTTATGGTTTAGAACTCTTCCATTATAACATTCCATTCCAATCAAAAACTCTCTCTTTATAGGACAGTCACAACTTTGGTCTCCAGGAATTTCTTTCAAGCTGTTGATATCCTTTCTTCAAGTTTTGATGCTCACACTTTTAAAATTTTACTAGAATGTGTCAAGGGAAAATTCCTAAACAACGAGAAAGCCATTTAAAATGCCAATTGTGATAGTTAATTTGGGCTGTCAACTTGACTGTATACCCAGACAGCTGGTAAGGCATTCTTTCTGGGTGTGTCTGGGAAGGTGTTTCAAAAAAATAAAAAGAAATGGCATTTGAATCAGTGGACTGAGTAAGAAAGATCCACCCTCACACAGTGTAGACAAGCACCAATCAATCAGCTGAAGTCCCCAATAGAAAAAAAGGCAGAGAAAAGGTGAATTTTCTCCCTCCTGTAGCTGGGACACCTGTCTTCTCCCACCCTTGGACATGAAAACTTCAAGTTCTGCAGCCTTTGGACTCCGGGAAATGCAGCAGCAGTGCCTCCAGGTTCTCAGGCCTTCAGCCTCTACCTGAGTTACACCACCAGCTTCCTTGGTTCTGGGCCTTCAGACTTGGACTGAGCCACACTACTGGCTTCCCTGGTTCCCGAGCTTGCAAATCTATGGGGGGACTTCTAATCCTCCATAACCACATGAGCCAGTTTTTCCTAATAAATCCCCTCTCATATATCTATACCTATCTGTTATAGATATGTGTATGTATATACTTTTTTATTGTTTCTATCTCTCTGGAGGACTAATACAGATGTTGGTCCCATGAGAGGTTCTGGAGGAGGAGAATTTTAAGGATGAGTTCCCAGCATTGGTTTTAGGTTCTCTGGCATTGTCTCTGTCATCAGATTGGACTTTAAAATGCTAAGGACTCCAGGCAGGGTGTGGTGGCTCACGCCTGTAATCCCAGCACTTTGGGAGGCCAAGGTGGGCAGATCACGAGGTCAGGAGATTGAGACCATCCTGGCTAACACGGTGAAATCCCGTCTCCACTAAAAATATAAAAAATTAGCCGGGCATGGTGGTGGGCGTCTGTACTCCCAGCTACTCGGGAAGCTGAGGCAGGAGAATGGCGTGAACCCAGGAGGCGAAGCTTGCAGTGAGCCGAGATTGCGCCACTGGACTCCAGCCTGGGTAACACAGTGAGACTCCATCTCAAAAAAAAAACAAAAAAAAAAAAGATAAAAAAGCTAAGGACTCTATTACTAGTAGTACAGAGAGCACTGATAGTCCGTAATGTAACTCTTCATACAGATACACAAAATATCTGCATTGGATTCTCCTGATCAACCACTTATAGAAAGCAGAAAGTCTTTTCTTTTTTCCTTCCAACCTCATTTTAGGTTCAGGGGGCACATGTGCAGGCCTGCTGCACAAACCATCTCCTCACCCAGGTAATGAGCACAGAACCCCATAGGCAGCCTTCCAACCCTCATTCTCTTTCTGCCTCCACTCCCAAGCAGGCCCCGGTGTCTACCACTTCCCTTCTTGTGTCCATGTGTACCCAATGTTCAGCTCCCACCTAAAAGTGAGAACATGTGGTATTTGGTTCCCTGCTTCTGTGTTCATCGGCCTAGGACAATGGCCTCCAGATCATCCATGTTGCCACAAAGGTCATAACACTGCATCTCCCTGTGGCTGTGTAGTATTTCATGGTGTAGATGCACCACACTTTCCCCATCCAGTCCACCGCTGATGGGCATCCACGTAAACCCCCTATCTCTGCTGCTGTGAATAGTGCTGTGATGAATATGCGTGTGCATGTGTCTTTACGGAGGGATGACTTATACTCCCCTGGGCACGTATCCAGCAATGGGACCACTGGGTCAAATGGTAGTTCTGTTTCAGATTCCCTGAGAGATCTCCAAACTGCTTTCCACAGTGGCTGAACCAATCCACATTCCCACTAGCGGTGTACAAGCTGTCTACCTTCCCTGCAACCTCACCTCACCCTGCACCTGCTGTTTAACTTTTTAGTAGTAGCCATTCTGACCCATGTGAGATGGCATCCCACCATGTTTCGGTTTGCACTTCTCCAATGAATAGTGATGTGGAGCATTTTTCCATATGTGTGTTGGCCACATGCATGTCTATCCTCGAGAAGTGTCCATCCATGCCCCTTACCCCTGTTTCAATGGAGTTGTCTGTTCCTTGCCGGCTGATTTAAGTTCCTTATAGATTCTGGTTATTAGATCTCTGTCGAATGCACAGTTTGTGAATATTTTCTCCCATCCTATAGGTTGTTCGCTCTGCTGACAGTTTCTTCTGCTGTGCAGAAGCTGCTCAGTTCGACCAAGCCCCACTTGTCAATGTCTGCCTTTGTTGCAGTTGCCCCTGGAGTCGTCATCCTGAAATCCCTGCTGGCACCAATGTCCAGAATGGTACTTCCCAAGATTTCCACAGCTTTATGTGTTACATTAAGTCTTTATCTTGAGTTGATCTCTATACATGGTAAACAGAAGGGGTCCAGTCCCAATGTCCCCACACATGGCTAACCAGTTATCCCAGCACCATACACCAAACAGGGGGTCCTCACCCCACTGCCTGTCATTTTTGACCCATAGGCAAGAAACATAGTGACTCTATATGATACTTTCAAACGTGTGGAAAACCAAAGAATATGATGGTTGGCTGCTCCTAATGTCACTGGACAGAATGGAGAAAGAAGAGGGTTACGTCAATGATGTAGCTTCGATACTTGCCAACATGCCCATCTCATGTTTAAATGTAATCCCCAATCTTGGAGGTCAGGCCTGGTGGGAGAGGTGTCTGGATCATGCGGCAGACCCCTCATGAATGGCTTGGACCATCCCTTTGGTGATGAGTGAGCTGTCGCTCTGAGGTCACACAAGTTCTGGTTGTTTAAAAGTGTGTGGCCCCTCCCCTCACTCTCCCTCTCTTTCTTGTTCCAACTTTCACGGTGTAACGTGCCTGCTCCCTCTCCACCTTTAGCCATAATTATTGTTGCCTGAGGCCTCACCAGAAACTGACCAGATGCCAGCACCATGCTTCCCGTACAGCCTGCAGAACTGTGAGCCAATTAAACCTCTTTTCTTTATAAATTACCCAGCCTCAGCTATTTCTTTATAGCAATCCAAGAATGGCCTAAAGCAATCAGGGATTTGAATTTCCATATCAAGCTCCACATAAATAACCTAAGAATTTCTAGGTGTGCCTTGAAGGAGAATCTTCTCTCTGTAGCTATGGGACAGAAACGGCCAAATATCAAACACAACTCCTCATGGTGCGATTCTGCCTGAATTACAACAAAAGTTGAACTCTCAGCCTTGCAGGCTATCTACTGTTAAAGTGAAGACCTTGGTTGGGGAAAAATGGGATCTTGCAAGTTGTGATGGGGATGTGTGAGAAGCCCCTGATGAGGCTGGGGACACTGCATCTCTAACTTCTGATGAGTTATTTTTGCCAAAGAAAGTGGCCTCCCCACCTACAGTGGTATTGGCCTCTCCACTTATGTCTAAGGAGATTAACTCTGCAGTACCTGAGGAAATAGCACTACTCCCCTGAGGCAGTTGTCAAGCAAGACAAAGCTAATGCTCCTCAGGACCCACCCCAGTTTCTCTTTGCTTCTAGACTTATAACCAGACTCACATCCCAGCAGCCCCTAAAGACAAGGTACAATGTGTGGCCCAGGAGAAGGCGGCTACTTTGCAAAAGAACTCCTTGAGTTTCCTGATTTGTACAAGCAGAAATCTGGGGAACACATGTGGGAATAGATATTAAGGGTATGGGATAGTGGTAGAAGGAACATAAAGTTGGATCAGAGGATCAGACTGAATTCACTGACATGGGTCCACTAAGCAGAGATTCTGCATTTAATGCTGTAGCTTGGGGAGTTAGAAAGGATTCTAATGGTTGGTTTGTTTGTCACAGTTGGTTATCTAAAACATGGAGCAAAATATGCCCCACTGTGAATTAGTTGGAAATGCCTGATCTCTCCTGCCTTAACTTAGAGGAAGAGATTTAAAGGCTTAGGTTGATTGAAATGCAAGAGCGGAATTGTCACTTGGGACTCACTCACTCACCCCGGAAGGGTCCAAAAGACATACTTTTCACCAATAACTTGTGAAATAGATTCATGAGGGGAGCCCCAGCATCTTTGAAGGGCTCCCTAATTGTGTGGAACCACAAACACTCAACTGGAAAACTTAATGCAATAACATAATTGGATCCCAGGGTGACAGGAGCCACACGGTGGTACTCAGTGCAAAGGCAAAGTAGGTGTAGTTACTGAGAGGGTCAGCATAGGCAAAGCAACCATCAGAATAGTCTGATTCATGTAGATCTATGGCATTGGCTAATCACGGTGTTTCAAGACATGAAATAGATGGGATAGCCTACTAAACTCTTAACTGATCTGCGTAAGGAGAAAACTTCAGGTCACATAAACAAAATTCTAACTCAAATCATAAAAACAGAGAATCAGGGCCCCTTAATTAATTCCCAGACTTGAGCCAGTTTACAGACCCAGAACCCCTTGAATGAATGGGAGGTCAGATCCCTTCCAGGAAGGACCCTAATACGCTATCAAAAGTGTATACCGTTGGCTGGGCATGGTGGCCCACGCTTGTAATCCCAGCACTTTGGGAGGCCAAGGCGGGCGGATCATGAGTTCAGGAGTTCAAGACCAGCCTAGCCAACACAGTGAAACCCTGTCTCTACTAAAAATACAAAAATTAGCTGGGCTTGGGGACAGGCGCCTGTAATCCTAAGTACTCAGGAGGCTGAGGCAGGAGAATCATTTGAACCTGGGAGGCGGAGGTTGCAGTGAGCTGAGGTCGTGCCACTGCACTCCAGCCTGGGCAACAGAGCAAGACTCCATCTCAAAAAAAAAAAAAAAAAGAAAGAAAGAAAGAAAGTGTATACTGTTAATCTTTCCTCCAGTCTTCCCCAAAGGGACCCACAGCCTTTTACCAGGGTAACTGTGCATTAAGGGAAAGGAAACAATCAGAACTCTGAGAAACTACTGAACATTGGCTCTGAACTGATGCTGATTCCAGGAGACCTGAAATGTTACTGCAGCCCTCCATTTCAAGTAGGGCTTATGGAGGTCAAGTGGTCAATGGAGTTTTAGCTCAGGTTTGATTTACAGTGAGTCCAGTGGGTCCCTTAATCCATCCCATAGTCAGTTCCCCAGCTCCAAATGCATAATTGGAATAGACATGTTCAGCAGCTGGCAGAATCCCTACACTGGTTCCCTAACCTGTGGGGTGAGGGCTAGTATGGTAGGAAAGGCCAAATGGAAGCCATTAGAGCTGCCTTCACCTAGAAAATAGTAAATCAAAGATGATACTGCATTTTTAGAGGTATGCAGAGATCAGCGCCACCACCAAAGACTTGGGGTGGTCATTCCCAACCACATCCCTGTTCAATTCTCTTATTTGACCTGTGAAGACAACAGATGGCTCTTAGAGAATGACAGTGGATTATCGTAAGTTTAACCAGGTGGTGACTCTAATTGCAACTACTTTACCAGATGTGGTTTCATTGCTTGAGCAAATTAGCAATACTCTGCTACCTGGTTATGCAGCTATTGATGCTGCCAAATGTTTTTTTTCTCCATACCTGTCCTTAAGGCCCACAAGAAGCAGTTTGCTTTCAGCTGGCCAGGGCAGCAATGTATCTTCACTGTCCTGCCTCAGGGTCATGTCAACTCTCCAACCCTATGTCATAGTTTCGTTCAGAGATCTTGATTGCCTTCCCCTTCCACAGTTTACACGCTGGTCCATTACAGTGATGGTTTATGCGGATTGAACCTCAAGAGAAGGAAGTAGCAACCACTCTAGTCTTGCTGGTAAGACAGTTGTGTGTCACCCCCAGCCCTTTCAATCCTCTTTTGCTGCTCCACTTTTTCCTTATAGCAAATATCCCCCTCTGATATCCTAAGTAATTCACTTTGTATTACGTGCATTGTTTCTCATCTGCCTTCCCTGTAGAATGTAGGCTCCAAAAGAGTAGGAATCTTTGTTTTATTCACTGATACAAAGAGTATCCAGTAGCATAAGCAGGTGTTCAACACATTTTTTTTTTTTTTTTTAAGATGGAGTCTCGCTCTGTCACCCAGGCTGGAGTGTGGTGGTGCCATCTCGGCTCACTGCAAGCTCCACCTCCCACGTTCATGCCATTCTCCTGCCTCAGCCTCCCAAGTAGCTGGGACTACAGGCGCCTGCCACCACGCCTGGCTAATTTTTTTGTATTTTTAGTAGAGATGGGGTTTCATCATGTTAGCCAGGATAGTCTCGATCTCCTAACCTTGTGATCCGCCTGCCTCGGCCTCCCAAAGTGCTGGGATTACAAGTGTGAGTCACCACACCCGGCCCAACAAATGTTTGTTGAATGAACAAAGTTGGAGAAGTTTGTATTAAAGCAAGGATTCTAAGCAATACTGAACTGGGAGGTGTTGGATACAAGGCGGTGAAGCTACAGGTTGCAGAAGCAGGTGAGTTATGGGAATAAAACTGCTGTTGGGACTGAAGTCAATGCCAAGGACAACACATGGAACAGAGAGACAAAACAGCAATGATGGTAGAGTAGAACTGTCCCAGGAGGCTGGGCCGGTGGCTCACGCCTGTAATCCCAGCACTTTGTGAGGCCGACATGGGCAGATCACGACGTCAGGAAATTGAGACCATCCTGGCCAACATAGTGAAACCCCATCTCTACTAAAAGTACAAAAATTAGCCAGGCGTGATGGCACACACCTGTAGTCCCAGCCACTCAGGAGGCTGAGGCAGGAGAATCACTCGAACCCAGGAGGCAGAGGCTGCAGTGAGCCGAGATTGTGCCACTGCACTCCACCTGGGCGACAGAGTGAGACTCCGTCTCTAAAATAAATAAATAAACAAACAAACAACGGTCCCAGGAACTGCTAAAAGACAACAGCAGCACCCCTTCTCTATGTGGCTTGATATGGGTCCAAAAGTCTAAAGGAGGAATTCCTTAAAGTGGTTTCCTTTAATGTCTCTGTCTACTTTGACTTTGCCTACTGGACCCTACTGCCTTCTCATAATAAAATTTAATAATTGAAAATGTATCTTGAATAGGACAGAAGCTAAGAAACAGCAAATGACCTCCAAGTTTGATATTTTAAGTCCACAGAGACACATTCCAGACCACATAAGGCCACCATGGTCGTGCTACCTTTTTTAAAAAGAGTCACTCAGAATCAGTGTATATATAATCACAGCACCTACTTGGGAAATTTACATGAAATACTCATATTCACTTAGGGTTATTTTTAAAAAGAAAAGAATGAAACCATATTCTCTATTCTCAGATGAATAGTTTTGGAAGAAGAAAATCTCAGCATGAGCATATTGGGAAAAATAATCAAAAGGAGTATTTTGGGTTGCAATCGTGATGACTGCATGTGACTCAGCACCATAGCCAAGAAAACTGCCTGTGCGCAATGTTTTCATCAACAAGAGATGGGCGCATCCTGTTGCAGAAAATAACAATTCCAAATCTCTAGATCGTAATTTCCTTGAAGGTGTTTAAAATTACTACACTTCAGTGGATATTTGGTGGCCGGCGGGGGGTGCAAAGAAAAGTAACAAAGAAGAATCCACTGAAAGGTTCTTAGATGTTTAATCAAAAAGCATCACACTAAACAATTAAGTCCTGGATCTGTCGTGTAGCAGCAAAGCAGCTGGAGTAGGTATGAGGAAGCTGGTGCCCAGGTATGAATCCCTCGCTCTTCCTCCTTTTTGGACTTGGTGACTTTCTTGAAGAGGACTCAGATCCACATCTGTCTATCTTTATGTTGTATATGCATTGGGGTTTGTGATCGTATTTAAAAGATTTTTGAGGGGACATAAAATATAATCTACATTGATCAAAACTATTATAGTCTACTAAAATTTATCTTGAGTAAAATAGAAGAAAAGGGCAATAGTGCTTCAGTGCATGTCTTTATTTTCCATTTTATAGGCATTGTTGAATGGATTCTGCATTTGATCATACTATAATGGTCTCCCCTGAGAACACAGTATCTTGAGAGTGAAATTTAAGGACCTCCTCTAACATAACTCATTCTCGTCCTGCACTCTGAGTTTTCCACCAGGAGAGTTATTCCCGTAAGGCAGTATTTCTAAAAATATGTTCCAAGAACTCTAAGATTCTTCCCTCCCCCACCCACCCCCAACAGATTTTCCAGTAAAATAAGTTTGAGACATGCTGCATACAATATTCCCCCTCTTGAAAATGTATCGTCTATAATGGCATATTAAGGTCTCTGTTTATTGATCTAATAAGTTTGGAAAGTTTGTAAATGTGTCTAATACGTTTTGGAAGTGTCTTCCTATGTATGAAATGAGTAAACAATCCTATTGGACACACTTGGGGAAAGTGTTCTGAATAGAGTGTCCACCATCTATCTGTCCTGTAAATATGTTAAATTAAATGGGAAGAGCAGTATATTTATATCATTTGTGAAAGCAAATGATAAGTTTGGAAAATCTTCAGCAGAGGGAAAAAACCATGGTGAGCATGAGAACTGTCAAGGGAGGCCACACCCAATGGGGTACACACCAGGGCACCACATCTAAAACTCTCACACACATGACCACTGGGGAGTTGTTGAGACACAGATCCGTGGATGCCCCCTCTCAGAGACTCTGATCCAGCAGGCCCGGGGCCCCAGAATTCACATTTATAACAAGCTCCTAGGGGAGGCTGGTGATGCTGGTCTGAATTAAGAGTCTGTCAAATAACAAGTCAGCTCTGAGACCCTACCAAGGGACCAACACTGCTTTTGCCTTGTGGGGAGGCGGGTAAGAAGCTCGCAGCATGGTCCTTGCCTGCTATCCTGTGAAAGCCAAAATTAACGCACAAAAACAGAACCATACAATATTTTAATAAAAATAGTTAACTCTTAAATAGCACCTACAATGTGCCAAATACTCCTCTAACTGCTTTACACGTACAACCTCCCTGGATTTCAACTGAGGTCCACTGAGGGAAGCACTGCTTGTTACCTCTTTTTCCCACTTAAGAAAATGAAGCCCAGAGAGATCGAGTGACTCATCCAAGGTCCCCCAGAAATTAAGCCCATAGAGCGGGACTCCAGAGGCAGTAAACTTCCACTACACTGCCTCTCTCATTGACACATACAGCTGATGGTGTGAAAGTTGACAAGGTTTGGATGCACTGGGGAATGAGGGTGCCTAAGTCAACTTGACAAGCTGTGGCGCACAGCAGACTCAGAGTGACACCACCGGTGAATGTTGCCAGCACCACTGCCATTAGTGACAGATCCAAGGCCTGGGCAGACAGGGATTGTAAAATTCTCCCAGCATGGCCACCGAGCGAGAACCAGGGACAGGGCCAAGCCTACCTAACCTGGAAATTGGCCACATACTGGAGAACTGAGCAAATAAATTAATATATCCAAGACAATGAAAGCCAAGTTCCTCAGTACTGGTGAAGGGTGTTCAAATGTAGAAAGCTGGCCGGGTGCGGTGGCTCACACCTATAATCCCAACACTTTGGGAGGCCAAGATTAGTGGATCACTTGAGGTCAGGAGTTTGAGACCAGCCTGGCCAACATGGCAAAAGCCCATCTCTACTAAAAATACAAAAATTAGCCAGGCATGGTGGCATGTGCCTGTAATCCCATCTACTTGGGAGGCTGAGGCAGGAGAATCGCTTGAACCTGGGAGGCAGAGGTTGCAGTGAGCCAAGATCATGCCACTGCACTCCAGCCTAGGCAACAGAGGGAGACTCTGTCTCAAAAAAATAAAAAATAAAAAAGTGGAAAGCTCATTACACAACTATGTGAATATCCTTAAACAATGCAGAACTGTGTTACACATTTAAGAATGGTTAAGGTGGGGCAGGCATGTTGGCTTGCGCCTGTAATCCCAGCACTTTGGGAGGCCAAGGCGGGTGGATCACCTAAGGTTAGGAGTTCAAGACCAGCCTGGCCAACATGGTGGAACCCCATCTCTACTAAAAACACAAAAATTAGCCAGGCATGATGGCAAGTTCCTGTAATCCCAGCTACTCAAGAGTCTGAAGTGGGAGAATTGCTTGAACCTAGAAGGTAGTGGTTGCAGTGAGCCGAGATCACACTATTGCACTCCAGCCTGGGCAACAGAGTGAGACTCCATGTCAGAAACAAACAAACAAAAAAAAAAAATGGTTAAGGTGGTTTTAAGAAATTATCAAATTGCATAGTTTAAGTATGTACAGTTTACTGTGTGCCAATGATACATAAATAAAACTGTTTTAAGAAAAAATACAGAAAACTAAAATAAAAGCAATGGATTTGGATTGAAATTGGAGGCGTTGATGTAAAAGGATCCAGGGCTCTTTGGAATCAGAGCTGATTCCAAGACCAGGGCAGGCGAAGTATAGCGTAAGCCTTAAACAACTTGTACCAAAAAAAGAAAAAGTACTCAAAGAATTATGAGGATACCTTAACACCTATGCATGCTCATGTAGACACACATGCACACTTACACAAGCACATACTCTTACAAGCACACACATTATCAGCCAAAATGGCTCCGATTCGCCATATGATAGAAATGGATTATAACACATTGAGTAAAATAGGAATCAATGAGTTCATATTGTTATGTGCGTATAAATGTATGTATTTATATAAAGGCAAGCAAAGGAAAATTTTTTACAGCAAAATACTAACTGATGAATGTGCAAAGAATGATAGCATCAGAAAAGTATCCTTTGACAATCATAATAGGAATCATAAGAATAATTGATTTACTCAAGAATCACCAGTGGATAAAAAACATCAGTAGATGAAAGTTTTCTGAAGAAAGACATCTTTACATAGCCTCAAATATACATTTAAATGACTTATTAATATGTAAAATGCTTATTAATTAACTAGAGTGGAGAACTATCACTGACATCATCTTAGCTAAGTGGTAAAAGGGAACATCACCAATAACAGGTGAAATGAACACAGTGTGCCTTCAGGTATGGTTCACTGGAAAAGACCAGTTCCACGGCATTCCTGCCAAAAATACATAACTTGGATCTTAAATGAGACAACATCAGACAAACTTAAATTGAAGAATGTTTTACAAAGTAACTGGCCTGTAGCCGTCAAAAATATCAAGGTCAAGTCCTGGCGTGGTAGCTCATGCCTGTAATCCCAGCACTTTGGGAGCCCAAGGCAGGCAGATCACCTGAGGTCAGAAGTTCGAGACCAGCCTGGCTAACATGGCAAAACCCTGTCTCTACTAAAAATACAGAAACTAGTCAGGCATTGTGGCGGGTGCCTATAATCCCAGCTACTCTGGAGGCTGAGGCAGGAGAAACGCTCAAACCCAGGAGGCACAGGTTGTAGTGAGCCAAGACTGCACCACTGCACTCCAGCCTGCTGGCAGAGAAAGGCTCCATCCATCTCTCTTTATAGATAGATAGACAGATAGATAGATAGATAGATATTATATCTATATCTATAGATATAGATATATATCAAGGTCAAGAGAGTCAAAGAAAGACTGAAGAAGAGCTCCAGACTGAAGAAGAACAGAGAAACAGTATAGGTAAATGCACCACGTGACTCTGGATTATATTTTGGACAAAAAAAAAAAAAGAGGGGTGGGGCCGGGCTCAGTGGCTCACGCCTGTAATCGCAGCACTTTGGGAGGCTGAGGCGGGCAGATCACGAGGTCAAGAGATCAAGACCATCCTGGCCAACATGGTGAAACCCCGTCTCTACTAAAAATACAAAAATTAGCCAGGCGTGGTGGCGGACGCCTGTAATTCCAGCTACTTGGGAGGCTGAGGCGGAAGAATCACTTGAACCCGGGAGGCGGAGGTTGCAGTGAGCCGAGATTGTGCCATTGCACTCCAGTGACACCTGCTGACCCATGCCCCCTCCTCTACATTGCGCATGGCACCTGCCGGCCCACACCCCCTCCTCTGCACTGCACATGGCACCTGCGGGCTGGCGCCCCCTCCTCTGCACTGCACGTGGCACCTGCCAGCCCACACCCCGTCCTGTCCCCAACTCTGGCACCTCTGGTTTCCCTACGCTTGAAACCAGTTTTCTTCTGCCAAAAGTTTTAGCTCCTAAACAGGGAGCAGAAGCTTTAATTTTACAATGGGGGTGACCAACACTAGGTGTCTTCATTCTGGTTCTTCTACACCAGAAAGCCACAGCCAATTTTGTTTTCTAAAATACCTAAATATACAACACTTGGCAAGATGGCACCTTCCTGTAATCCCAGCTACTCTAGAGTCTGGGGCAGGAGGATCACATGAGCCCAGGAGTTTGAGACCAGCCTGGGCAACATAGCAAGATCCCCATCTCAGGAAAAAAAAAACCACCATTAATATTATTTTTCCATCAAATATCCCTCAATCAAGTCTCACCTAAAGCATACATATATGCCCTACTAACAATAAATTGGCCCCATTTCAAGTGAAATAATAAATCTCAGTATGTTTGTCTCTTCACTAAATCCATTATACATATTAGATACCAGCCACATGGATAGTGTCTTTCTCAAAGAGATTCTCTCCCATAACGTGGCATATTAAGGTTCTCTGGAGAAACAGAACCAATAGGAGAGATAGATGATAGATAGATACATGATAGATGAGAGATAAAGAGATAGATAATAGATAACAGATGACAGATAATAGATGATAGATAGGTGGAGGGATGATAAGATTTATTATAAGGAATTGGCCATGTGATAAGGATGCTGAGAAGTCCCATAACCTGCTATCTTCAACCTGGAGATGCAGGGAAGCCCGTGGTATAAATTCCAGTCTGAATTCAAAGGCCTGAGAACCAGGAGCACGGGTGATGTAAGCTCCAGCCCAAGAACAGGAAAGGTCAAGGTCCCAGCTCAACTGTTTGGCAGAGGGAGGGCCCATTCAGCCTTTGTTTTTGTTCTGGACAGGCCCTGAATGGATAGGGTGATGCCACCCCCATTGAAGAGGGGCATCTTCTTTACTCAGTCTACTGACTCAAGTGTTCATCTCTTTTGCAAACACCCTCACAAACACACCCAGAAATAATGTTTAAGTGGATATCTGGGCATCTCATGGCCCAGTCAAATTGGTGCACAAAATTAACCTTCACACCTGGGGAAAGGAGGACTTAGCCTTTCTACATGACTATAATACAGCTGCAATGATTGACTACAACTGTTAAGAATAGGATGGGTCTCCAAGATATTTATGTAAAAGTTACATAAGCTAAATAAAATACAGTGTGAAATACTTTTGGAAAGATGGCAGAAAAAGAGGACTTCAAATCTCTCCCATGGAAAACAAGCCAACAGAAATGATAGAACACAGTGAAAATTGTCCTTAGACACTTAGGAATGGCACTAGAAACTAGGATTTTTGCCACTTAAAAAAAAAAAAAAAAAAAACTGGCCAGGCCAGGTGGCTCATGCCTGTAATCCAAGCACTTTGGGAGGTCAAGGTGGGCAGATCACTTGAGGTCAGGAGTTCGAGATCAGCCTGGACAACATGGTGAAACCCCGTCTCTAATAAAGATACAAAAATTAACTGGGTGTGGTGGTACATACCTGTAATTCCAGCTACTCTGGAGGCTGAGGCAGGAGAATCACTTGAACCCAGGAGGCAGAGGTTGCAGTGAGCCAAGATCATACCACTGCACTCCAGCCTGGGTGACAGAGTGAGACTCTGTCTCAAAAAAAAAAGAAAAAAGAAAAAGAAAAAAGAAAAAAGAAAACCTGAAGGAATATTCTGGCACCACGCACACAAAAAAGTCACAGATGACCTGTTCATATTTCCCCTTTCCGACAAAGCTTGTGCGGCTGGATGATGAGTGATAAAGAGAGCCAGGGGAGGCCAGCCCTCTGCCACACCTCTATCCTACAGACACCAAGGCTGCAGCAGGACACTCAGAATTTGTCTGCCTACTTGACAGGCAGAGAATACTGGCCAGGTGCGGGACATCATGCCTGTAATCCCAGCACTTTGGAAGGCTGAGGCAGGTGGATCACTTCATCCCAGGAGTTGGAAACGAGCCTAAGAAACATGGCTAACCCCCATCTCTAACAAAAAAAAAAAAAACAAAAAAAGTAGCCAGCATGGTGGTACATGCCTGTAGTCCCAGTTACTCGGGAGGCTGAGGTGGAAAGATTGCTTTAGCTCAATAGTCTGAGGCTTCAGTGAGCCGAGATCATGCCTCTGTACTCCAACCTGGGTGACAGAGTGAGACCCTGTCAAGAAAGAGAGAGAGAGAGAAAAAAAAAAAAAAAAAAACACTGAGTTTGGGAGTCAAAAAGTTGAAGAGCTAAATTGCTACAGTGAAAGCAATTATTGTGATTGACCAATATTTACTTTGGGTTTGCAGAATTCAATCTTCTTACAATGGGATTTCTAAAGAAGAGCAGACAGCACCCTGAAGCTGCACTTTGATGAGAAAGAAAATCAACGCTTTTGCATTTGCACACTCAGGAGAAGGGGTGAGGGATAACCATGTCCACCAGAAATCACTAGTTTGGGTGAAAGTATTACAGGGCTTGGTGGATCCAAATAATTTCCTCAAACCACTTAAGCAAAGAGAATTCACAGAGCTTCTCAATTCTCCTGTTGCTGCAAAAACATGTTTCCATGGTGCGTGTGACACGGTGAGGGCTACTGGCATCCAGCCACCTAAGCACACAAAGCTAGCTAGTAGCACAGGTGTGCCGCAGAAAAAATAGTATTTCATACTGATGCAGAGCCTGCTCATTGCTAAATCATTCTCTAACAAATGTTCAAACCAGCATGACATAAATTATTATGGGATGATATAATAACATAATATTCGTGGATACTAGCCCCTACGCACGAGTTTCCATGAAACTCTTTTTAGACCACGTGGGAAAGTTAATATTCTGCTGGGAAGGAGATGGGAGGAGCTCTAAACCCAAGACAGTCACCACCAACTCCATCACCAAGCCGCAGTGCTGTCCTGCTCTCTTCTATCTGGCGTCCTTTGTGTCCAACAAACCTCATTTTGCAGATCTGTGCACTTTGAATAGATCCTGAGACACAGAGTCACCTCTCATACGGGGTTGAAATATCCAGCTGCCTGGAGCTGGCGGCATGGGGGAGAAAGGCCAACCAGATACTGGGTCAACAGTGAGAGGGGTCAAAGCCTGAGAGTGAGGACCCATCATCAGGCCTGGTGCAACAGGCTCTGGGTGCTGACTTGGTGGGAGGCACCAGACAGAGGGCAGAGCATGCCTCTCCTCTCTGCTGGGTACGTGCCACCCTCCACAAGCCCAGCGCTCCACCTCCTAGGAGATCCTGGGGGCACCTCTTCCTGCCTCCCCACTGTCGAGTGCTTGGCTTGAGAAGCTGCTGTCACCTCGCTCCCGACAACCCAAAGCCCAAGACAGCCAGAATGTTCCCATCATTCCACCCCACTGCTGTGCTCAAATCTTGTCCCATCCAGAATAAAATCCCGAGTCCCAGTCACACCTGCGAGGATTCCAATGGTCCGGCCTCCCTCCCTCTCCTTCCTCACGCAGTCCTCCAGGCTGCTCCTCCCACACACCAAAGAGGCTTCCCAATGGGGCTGCTGTCCTTGGTTCTAACTTGCTCCCCATACACATGTGGCTCCTTCTCCACCTCCTTGACGATCTCTGCTCCAAAGACACCTTGTCCAGAAGCCTCCCGTGACCAACCACATAAGGCAACTCAAACCTCCCCATCTGATGGGTTTTTTTGGGGTTTTTTTTTTTGGTTTTTTTTTTTTTTGAGACGGTGTCTCACTCTGTCACCCAGGGTGGAGTGCAGTGGTGCGATCTCGGCTCACTGCAAGCTCCACCTCCTGGGTTCACATCATTCTCCTGCCTGAGCCTCCCCAGTAGCTGGGACTAGCACCCGCCACCACGCCCGGCTAATTTTTTGAATTTTAGTAGAGATGGGGTTTCACCGTGTTAGCCAGGATGGTCTCGATCTCCTGACCTCGAGATCTGCCCACCTCGGCCTCCAAAAGTGCTGGGATTACAGGCATGAGCCACCACACCCAGCCTGCTTTTTTTTTTTTTTTTTTTTTAACTTTGCTTTGTTTTCAAAGCCAAGCAGACATAGTATACATTTTACATATTTGTTCATCTCTCTGTGCCTACGGGAATCAAACTCAATTAAGAACAGGGTTTTACTTGGTTTGTCCATGAGTACATCCACAGCATTCACAACAGTGCCTGCACGTGGTTACTCAATAAATGTCCACTGTTTCTGAATACGGCTGTTCCCCTTATGGTGTAATGTGTGTGACTTTTGTGAAGCAAATCAGAAGATATACTTTGCATCATCATGCAATTGAGTCTGCAGGGTCTAACTGCATTAACTAATTATGGATCCCTTTGATGGATATCTGGCAATAATGGTGATTTTTTAATCATCTGAGACAAAGACTAGTTGTGCTGTGATTGAACTGTAGCTGTGCATTAGTAATTGATTCCACAGGGATAAATGGATGGCTGTAATTGGGAGTAACTAAGATAAGATTTAATAAGCATCTTGATCTTTCCCAAGAATCTAATTGCTCAGATTAGTCTGTCATCTCTGAAAGCTATAAGTAATGCAAACAATTTATATATCACTCTCAGAAACTTGCAACTTAGGGGATGTCATGCGAGTGCTGAAGAGTCTGACTCTTTTCATAATCTGATTTGCCTACTGCTGATGTATGTGCATGGTGGATTTTTAAAAGGTCATTGTAATTTCTCTCGTTATTTTTATTAAATTACAGTGATTAATTTTTGGGATACATTTTGTTTTCACTATTCCAGGGAAGTTTTTAACAAAATTGGCGTACCCTTTAAAAAGGAAACAAAAAAAGAAAATAAACCCCCAGACCACCCACTCATTCTGCAGCAGCTGGAGAATGAATGTACCTGCCCCTCTTTGTTCCTTATTCACCACCCACTGGAGGAGTCTACATGGGGTGTCCCAAGTCTCCCCAACAGGAGGCCCTCTCACAACTGGTCACTGGGTCCTAAGTGATGCATGAGCTGGCTACATAGGACCAAACACTGGGACAGGTTCCACCTACGAGCTGTGCTTGGTACAGAACAGGCATTCAACACAAGTCGGAAACTTTATTCACTTAATCACCTACTCATCCATTTGTTAACACTAACGAGTCAGAAAAGTCGGAGACATTCAGAGTCAAGGATAAGTTAAAAGCTACCCATTTTCTTACTAACAAAGAGACATTTCCCACGTCCCAAAGCCCTGTCTCATCTCCCCCTCCTGCGCTGGATTCATGCACCTGTTTCTGTATCAGGAAACTGCCATGGATGGTCCCAATGCCCTGCTGCCCCCCTCCCCACCCCCCAACAAGGGTAAAGATGCTCAAGGTTCAGTCTCTTTCTCACCATAGAACCACGATTCTTCAATTTCAAAAGAGGGATTTTTTTTCCTTTATACCCCACCCCGGAGAGAGATGCCCTTCTCCCCAGCCCCAAGTGAGAGTTTAAGTTTGCTCTTATGCAGAGAATGCTCAAGTACTCTACAGCAGTGATCCTCCTGCCAAAGAGAGGAAGGAAGACAGGAAAGGAGGAGGAGTAGGAGATCTGGCAACGCTGGTGCTTTTTCCTGGGGATTCACAGCAATGGTGACTCCAAAATCTTTCTCACAAGCTCTGCTCTCTTTCCTGAGCTGCATATTTCTCCCTCCCAGATAGACATGTTCACCTCACCTGAGATGCCAAATATCCAAAACCTCAGCTTCCCTGCAAAAAAGAAAGAAAACCATGCCGCTTGCTTTCCTGTCTTTGATAACAGTTTCCCCGTCTTCCCAAGACCCTCAGCTTGGGAGCGGGGACACATTCTCTTCCTGCACAGTCTTGACATTTTGCCCTGTAATAGCTCATTCCCAGCTCCACTGCCGTTATCAGCATACAAAAATCGCGTCATTGTTCACCTGTATCTTCCCAGCCAGCCTCCAGTCAGTCCCTCTCCTCTATTCCAACACCCACTCCAGTGCTATCCACCCACCCCGATCGCATCTGTCTCAAACACCACTTCAATCCTACTTTTCCCCTCATCAAGAATTTCGGCCGGCACGGTGGCTCACACCAGTAATCTCAGCATTTTGGGAGGCCGAGGCGGGCAGATCATGAGGTCAGGAGATCAAGACCATCCTGGCTAACACGGTGAAACCCCGTCTCTACTAAAAATACAAAAAAATTTGCTGGGTATGGTGGCAGGCACTACTTGGTCCCAGCTACTTGGGAGGCTGAGGCAGGAGAATGGCGTGAACCTGGGAGGCAGAGGTTGAAAGTGAGCCGAGATCCCACCACTGCACTCCAGCCTGGGCAACAAGGTGAGACTCCATCTCCAAAAAAAAAAAAAAAAAAGAATTTCAATTACTGCTGGCTCCCTATCAAATTAAGTAAATCCCTTCACCACTCTTTAATATGATCCAAATTTTATATAATATATAATCACTGTATCATATATAGCATATATCCAACATACACACACACACGCACACCCAAAGTCCTGGCCAAATGCAATACCCTGAGCATCTTCCTGCCTTTCCACCTCCATGTCTTCGGATTCTACCCAATGCCTGGAATTGAAGTCTTTATTACTCCAAAGCTGATCTCAAATAGCCCCTGCGTAACATCTAGATGCCACCTACTCACACAGCACCTCTTCTCTCTGAATCATATGTTGCTTTTTTAAAGTTCCATGGACGTTGCCTTAGTTTTTCTAACATAAAAATTTAAATACTCAATATTAAGTTCCATAAGGGCAAAGACTGTCTTAGGCATCTTTATGTTTCCAGTTATTCGTATATTTAATACATTGTAGTTGCTAAATGTATGTATTTGGCAAATTAACTTGAAAATATCTCAATAGGAGGACTATTCATGTTAAAATTAAAAGTGATTTAATTTTAATTAAATTAAATTATAGTCAGCTCCCAACTGACAGCAACCAAACATGGGAGGACTGGGCTGCAAAATATATTACTCAACTATGACCATAACGTTAGTCCTCAGGCTGTTTCAGAAAAATTTTGAAATTAACTGAACTACTTCTCGAATCGATTTCTTTCCTGGCCTGAAACCACCTGGGAGCTCACGGTAGGAGAGAATGTTAGTGTGATTGGTTAGCCTGTGCTAAAATATAACTGCATTTGGTGTGACCACCCACCTACTTGTAAAAATACTCCCTCCAATATCTGTATACTCATATGTTTTCATAAAGGCTGCAAACATAAGGTCAAGAATCAGTCTCACTTTTCTCTCCATCTTCTCTTCTGTCACAAATTTCAGCAATTCCTGAAGTGCTAGATTTCCTGGGGACATTGTTGGCATCCAGCTAAGGGAAGCTGGGTGGGATTTACATTTAGTTTGAATTTAGTGGAAATATCGAGGCAGTTAGAAGTCCTTTGAAGTCACTAGGTTATCACTAATTGCCTTAGTGTAAGAATATGGCCTCTAGGAATGCTCTTATCACCCACTATGCCAATTCTCCTGGCAAATTGACACAAAAGCCAGGGTCAGAAGTCACACAAGACATACTTATATGAGACATACTTGTATGAGATGCACTTCCAATATATCTGGCATTGGAGTATGTTAGTAATAAAAAGTAAACAAGATTTGAAAGGTACAGAGCCAAAGCTAATCTGTGGAAAATCCTCTGAATCATCAGATATGTAAAACTATAAATAGAAAATTCAATGCTCATAGCTTCTAATCACAATGGAAGCTCTCTTTTGTCAGGAATAGAGTGGAAATCATAGCATATATGATTATAAATACTCCATAACTTTTTATTTGTTTTTGATGGAATTAACAGGAAAATAAAATGTATTCAAAAGTGCATTTATAAGGCAGAAACCTGTAGCAATGCCATATGCAAGTATGTCTGTGTATCTGTATATGAAGTTCCATATTTCAAATACTGCAATTCATTAGACCCGACATTTGAGTGTTACCTGGGCATCCTGTCTAGGGTAAGTCTGGGGGACCCAGATGAAAACAGTTCAGCACTTGCCACTAAGAGCTGGCAGGAACCCATATCAACAAGTGTTCCAGAAAGAAGCACCTAGATAGGCCTGGAATGCTCCCAATTATGCCTCATCAATATTACAAAACTTTTATATTTTATATTTTAATTAATTTCATATGTTTCAGAATTATTGGTTGTACTGAAAATCAAATACACCAAAAAATATACCAAATATACCAAAAATATACCCAAAAATGCCTTCAATTCAATAAAGTGAATTGCCAGGAGAATTGGCACAGTGAGTGACTAAAGATTAGTCATTGCTTACAAAACCTTGAAATGTCCTGGCATGTTAAACTCGTGCAGAAAAGAAACTTGATAAATGTTTCCTCAAACTTAGTAAAATTCCTAGAACTTTTCATGACATGCTCAATGACAAACTGTGAAGCTGGAAGAAACTTATCTAAACTATCAACAATAATACACAAACTTCGATCTGGCACAATAGAGAAAAAATCTCTCCATTCCTCCTATACAAGAAACAATATTATAAAATTATCCTATAAAAGGCTCATATCAGAATATGAGCCATAAATTGTAGGAAAAAAATACTGTAGAGCTACATTAGGCAATTAATAAAAATATTGTGTTATTTTTATGGATTGTGTGATGGGAAAATTAAGGCCAAGAGAAGTGAAGCCAAGGTCACCAATCAGAGCAGGCTCATGACCGAGCTGAGATTCAGAACGAGGAAAAAGCAATTAATCTGTCTCTGTTTTATTTTCAACCGTTTTAGTATTTCCATTTAAACATTCGGAAAATTGTCCATTTTTCTATTTTAACTTTGGGATGCAGAATCACCTGGAAGACATATGATTTTGTATGCATTAGATTATAAACATCCTATTTTTAAATATAAATACGGTCATTAAGATTTATAGTTTAGCCATTTATGACTGTGTAGGATAAATTATATCACATGGTTATAATACTGTAGGAGTATGAATTTTTGTTGTTAATTACATCATATTGGAAAGCAGCTTTCTATACATATTTAATGTGTTACCTAACTTCTTTTTGCAGTGCTAAAGAACCCTGGTAAATTCATTCCAATTATTCATATTCCAGGGCTATAACTAAATACATATTTAAAATTAAATATAAGCTGGCTCATCCTGAGAGGAAAAAAAACTCATAAAATAGCACAGATGCATTTATAACAAATTTCTGAGGTAACTTAAAAGTAATTTAAAAGTACTCCCCAAACAGTTCATTGTCATTTAATAAAATTCGGCTTCAGTTATCTAGAACATTTAATCAAATTTTATTTTTTCATGAAGTCTTATCATATAAAATTGAGGACTAATGAAAGCTAATTTTCAGGTAGATAAAATATTGCAGCAAAAAAAGCATGAAAGCATAAAATACCCTTGTTAGTGAAATGCTAATATGAGTGTAAACTTCTACAATGAATTAAAAGCATCTCCATATTAACTAAGTTTAATGACTTTAAAGCATATAACAAAGTATATTGCATTATAAGAAAAATATTTGAAACTACTTTGGTATTTCATCCAGAAACAGCTTCACGACCCAGCACCAAATAAACTTCCATAAGAGTTCATAAACAAGAAGTCCACGAGCATCCTTGGCGGGCAGATTCACTCAATATATTTTCCCTATGGCCGACAGGTTCAATAAATGGCTAAATAAAAAATATTTATATAATCCAGTGAGGCACAGTTTCTTGGGATCCATTATGTTCAATTAACATAAGACTATTTCTCATGGTAACCAAATATGTAGATGTACCATAATATAGGGTAAATGATTATATTTTGGGCCAATATTTCTCAAATCAAATATTAATTAACCCCATTTTTTCAGGCCACTATTATAATACTATTTTAGAAGATTTTATATGGCCACTTATGAGTTCCCAGGTGTTGCACATAACCTAAAAAACATAGTTGACCCACTCCATGGCAAAAGATTCAAGGAAAAGCTCCCTTTATCCCCATTAGAGTAATAATGTACTTAAATTTTGTAATATAACATTAAAATTCAACCCACTTCTTCCATTAATTAGTTTAGTTCTAAAGAAGCAGGAATGGCTGGGTGCAGTGGCTCACGCCTGTAATCCCAGCACTTTGGGAGGCCGAGGCGGGCAGATCACCCGAGGTCAGGAGTTCGAGACCAGCCTGGCCAACATGGTGAAACATCATCTCTACTAAAAATACAAAAATTAGCCGGGCATGGTAGTGGGCACCTGTAATCCCAGCTACTCCAGAGGCTGAGCCAGGATAATCGCTTGAACCCGGGAGGCGGAGGTTGCAGTGAGCCGAGATCACACCACTGCACTCCAGCGTGGGCAACAAAGAGCGAAACTCCGACACACACACACACACACACACACACACACACACACACACGGAACAAAATGCTATAAAATATATAAGTTTGTTTTATAAAATAAGTTTGTTTTAAAAAATATGTTTTATAAATTAGAAGTAAAAATATAATATATGTGTACCGACGATGACTACAAAATAAAAAGCGAAGCCAAAGTCACACATTAACCTATTTTTTCCATTTTCAAGAATATGTAATAGTACCATTTCTAATAACCAACGTAATTTAAGTGTTTATAATGTATTAACACTTTAATATCCTCAATATAATACCAGTTTATTTTATTGGGGTAAAAACACGTACAATTCCATATTGTTAACTTGAGGTAAAATGCCACACAGCAGATCACTAGAACTTAACTATCTTGCATACTTGAAACTTCATACCCGTTGAAGAGCAACTCTCCATTTCCACCTCCACTCTCAAGCAATCATATTCTCATTTAGCAATTAAGAAAAATATGCCCAGGAGCTTATGTGCTCTTTTAAGGAGGCTCATAAAAAGTGCACATCAGCACTGGGACACATACATTGGTCTTCTATTTCAAATTTTTTCCACTCTGACTCTACCATCCCTTACAGATAGGTGATGTTCCTGTTTTCAAGGACTGTATGTAGTGGCAATGTTCTTAGAACAATATTCTTGAAAATCAATCATAAATTTTAGACCCATTGAGATCGTCAAGTCTGGAAGTTCTCAATTCCTTTTCCTTATTGCAAAACACACACCACATCGCTTTGACAAGAGCAATGGATAACCATCTACTATTTTTATATTAAAATCAGCTAAAAGTTATTTGTAATGTCTAATGTATTTGCGGTAACCACACTTCTTTCTGCCTGGCAAGAAATCATCGGAACTCAAGTGATAGTGATATTATTGTAGGAACAGTCTTGAAATCAGTAGTTTAATCTCCATCAATAAAAGTTGCTTGGAAATCACCTCAAAAATTATCTCAAAGTATCAGAATATAGAAATAGTCCAGCTGTGGGTGGCAGATTTGAGCCCTTCATTGCATCTGTAAGGCCTAGAAGTTGAGAAATTTGTCCAAGGAAGCAGTTCTGGTATATGGTAGAAGCAGTACTAATATTCAGAGATCCTAATTCTGTTCTTCCAACCATTCTATTGTCTCTTCACCTGCTTGTAGAGGTGAGAGATGTAAAATACCAGGTTTGGACTCAGGAATTCAGGAGTTAGATTAAAACATATTTCAGTACCTGTCTTCTCTGTTTCTTGCACCATTCAACAATGTGGACATATAGTAGCTAATATTAGAGAAGGGAGTTGTGGATCTGAGAAGAATATCCAGAAGAAAGAATAACACACAAAGTTTCTGGGGAAAGTAGTTAAAGAAAAGAATTAAAATACAAGAGGGAGGTCTTTCATCCTGGACTCTGTCTGCCACCAGCTGCTTCTCTCTCTCTCTCTCTCTCAATAAACTGGTGAATCACTGAATCAAGTAATTATTGAATATCTAGTATGAACCATGTACTACACTTATTACTAGAGGATATGTAACTTCTTTTGCAACACTTCAGTTACTTAAAGAAATTAAAGTTCTATATACTAAGGAATTTACTAAAGACCCTAAAAATTAAGAATCAATACCTGATGGTGAGCACTGTACAAGTATTTGTTGATGGAACTATATTGATACCACCACTGTTTAACATCAGATTTACTATAAATATGTTTCATCCCCACTTGAAAACAGATGTTGGCTTCTCACAAGAAAACTCAACATCTCTATTGCTATATAGTTATATATTTAAACTTATTTTAAACCACAAAGTCTCATTTTGGAGTGACCTAGATAATACCATCACCACACTGATAAAATATAGAGAATTGCAGCTCTTTGGGACAATGGTTTCCAGCTGTGAAAGAGAAAGACCTTGTATATTATTAAAATAAATTTTGAGGATATAAGTCTTTGAGAAGGTTGAATAGTTATCTCTTGTGAGGCTATCAGAAAGATGTATACCTAATTGGTTCAAAGCTTGGTACTGAAACTATAGCTTGATAAATACTGAACAAAAGCATTTTTTTTTCATTTTAACAATCATAATTATCAGGTCGTGGTGCAGTGGCTCACGCCTGTAATTCTCACACTTTGGGAGACCGAGAACGGTGGATCACGAGGTCAGGAGTTCAAGACCAGCCTGGCCAACATGGTGAAACCCCGTCTATACTAAAATTAGATAGGCGTGGTGGTGGGTGCCTGTAATCCCAGCTACTCAGGAGGCTGAGGCAGGAGAATCACTTGACCCTGGGAGGCAGAGGTTGCAGTGAGCCAAGATCAAGCCATTGCACTCTAGCCTGGGCGACAGAGCAAGACTCTGTCTCAAAAAAGGCAAAAACAAAAACAATTATACTCATCAGAAGAACTAACGGTAAAAGTAAAGAACACAAACTAAATATTTATTCTTGTGCCCATATAAAGAGACAATTAATAAATGGAAGAGATTTTGATTTTGATTGCTCTAATAGATGATGGGTTTTGTCAGTAGGATATAACCTCCGTCTAACTTCCTGAAATACATATGAATACTTCCATTGAACGGTAGAATGTGAAAGTACAACATTCTCAAAAGGTCAACTGAAAGTTCATCATTTTTAGGCCCCGATTTTTTTTTTTCTTTTTTTCCTGAGACGGAGTCTTGCTCTGTCGCCCGAGCTGGAGTATAGTGGCAGCCTCTACCTCCTGGGTTAAAGCGATTCTCCTGCCTCATCCTCCCAAGTAGCTGAGACTACCGGTGTGCCATGCCCAGCTAGTTTTTGCATTGTTTGTAGAGACAGGGTTTTGCCATGTTGGCCAGGCTGGTGTCAAACTCCTGGACTCAAGTGATCCACCCACCTCGGCCTCCCAAAGTGCTGGGATGACAAACATGAGCCACTGCACCCAGCCAGGCCCTGAAATTTGTAATAACTGATGGTTCATTGGTTTAGCAAGCAACCATTGATGTTTTTTCAACATTTTACAATATATGGTAGTGTTAGTCAAGAAGAATGGAACATTGTACTCATGACTCAGAGTGCATCCTCCGATTTAACTCTCAAATATTATGTAAATATGAATTATTATCTACATTTTATATATGGAGAACACAAGAACTAGAGAGAATCATAGCCCAAGTTCCAAATACTAATAGGAGGCAGATTATGACAGAAATATCTTGATGTCCCCAAAGCCATAATATAACTTTTTTTTATTTTCTGGCATCCACCTTGAAAATGACGCTTCTATTATTTTAAGGTTTACCAGGTTTCTGGTTTACAAAATATACCCATACTTGTTTTCTTTTATGATTATATCACTGGACTTAACTCAATACAATAAACATTTATACAATGTATGCTTTCTCCAAATGTTATCTTTTCATCACACAATCTCAATCATCCAGTAATACCTGTGGTTAGGGCCCAGTGGGGCAAGGTAGTAGGTTGTTTTTTATCTAAAAAATAAATAAGAACTTTATTATAAATAGGGTTTAAAGTGGGCCTCTTCCATAAGGAAGCCCCCAATTTTTTAACATAACAAAATTAATGTAAAGGTTTTATTTTTTTTTTAATTTTTGTTGGTACATAGTACATGTGTATATTTATGGCGTACATGAGATGTTTTGATTCAGGCATGTAATGTATAATAATCACATCACATAAAATGAGAACACTTTTTTTTTTTTTTTTTGAGACAGAATCTCACTCTATCACCCAGGCTGGAGTACAGTGTCACAATCTCTGCACACTGCAACCTCCACCTTCCAGGTTCAAGCGATTCTCGCGTCTCAGCCTCCCAAGTAGCTGAGATTACAGGCATGCACCACCATACCCGGCTACTTTTTGTATTTTTAGTACAGATGTGATTTAGTTATGTTGGCCAGGCTGGTCTCGAACTCCTGACCTCAAGTGATCCACCCGCCTCAGCCTCCCAAAGTTCTGGGTTTATAGGCATGAGCCACTGTGCCCAGCCCTACTCCCCCATTTTTAATTGGACATATATTATTCCCAGCCTTCTGGCTTGGACCTGGCCCATGTGATATAAATGTAGTGTGGTACGTCAGCGTCCAGAAACCTAAAATACAGTTGGCATTGGAAGACTTCTACTTCTGATAATGATGGATTAGGTTATTCAAACCACCATTCCTGTTGAGAAAAATGAGGAATGCCAGACAAATTTAAAAGTCTGTCTGAGGACATTGTGGAGCTAAGAAATCAGTGAATATTTACAAGACTATGGCATAGAAGAAAACGTACCACCAGAGAGGCAAGCCCAGCATTTGGTTCTGCCTTTTCTGTAGGGTCTGTGTACTGATTCAGAACATGCAGCTGAAAGGCTGAGAATGCTGAGCAGTGTTTTAACAGCCCCATGTAAATAATGGCACAAATATTAGATTCCAAGACTTACCAAGCAGAAGGAACACTGGGAAACAAACACTTTGAATTGAGACCCCAAAACTGCAGCCTTTAATTAAAGGTGAAATAGAAACACACTGGACCTATCAGAAATAAAGCCCAATTTTGTAAAATCTCAATCACTGAAATTAGTTTGTGATGATCCAAATTTGCCAATGTCCCTAGCAACCAGCCATAAGCAAAATATATTCTAAAAAATCATGAGACACATAGGGGACAGGACTATGTGATTTAAAAAGAGAAAAACCAGGCAAAACAAACAGAACCACAGGACATCTAACAAATAGTTACAAGATAAAGAACTTTAAATAGCTAAGCTGAATATTTTCAAGAAGATAAATTTAAAGCTCAAGAAAGTTGGCAGATAAATGGAAACAAAGAAATGAAAATTTCTAGAACTGGAAGAGAAATTAAATGAAATTAATAATTTAAAGGATGTGCTTAAAAGTAAATCAGATGCAGCTAAAGAGAAAATCTGTGAACTTGAAGATTGGTCAGAAGAAAACATCCAAGATGAAGCATAAACAAACAATAGAACATAAAAAGGCAACAAAATGAGCTTAAAGTAATAGAACATATAGTAAGAATACACACAAACACACACAATTGAAGCTCAGAAAAACAAAGGAGAAAGAATGGGAAAGAAGCAATATTTAAAGACATGAGCCAATTCCTGAAAATTTCCCAATGCCAAGGAAAGGCATCAAGATATAGAGTCAAGAATTCTAGCATATCACAAGCATGATAAAAAAAAAAAAACTACACAGTAGTGGGTTGAAGAGTGTTCTCCAAAAATCCATGTCCACCCAGAACCTCAGCTTCTCGACCTTATTTCAAAATAAGGTCTTTGCAAATGTAATTAATTAAGGATACCAAAATTAAATTATCCTAGATTTGGGGTTCACCCTAAATCTAGTCGCCAGGTGCCTTTTAAGAAGAGGAGAGGATACAGCAAGAAGAGAAGAACGCCGTGTGAAGATGGAGACAGACACTGGAGTGATGCTGCCATAAGCCAAGAAATGCCTGGGGCCACAAGAAGCTGGAAGATGCAGGAAAGATTTTTTTTCCTTGAGCCTCCAGAGAAAGTTTGGCTTTTCTGCTATCTTGATTTTGGCTTAACAACAAAATTTTCAGGGTCCTAGCATCCAAAACTGTGAAAAAATAAATGTCTTTTGTTTTTAAGCCATCCTGTTACAACAGCCCTAGAAAACTAATTCATACCCCAAGAACTTCAAAGTTCTGAAAATTGCTTCAGAGCTTCAGAGAAGCCACCAAAAAGACTGACGGGAATCACTTCTCAACAGAAATAAAAGAA
The DNA here is from genome assembly GCF_028885625.2 of Pongo pygmaeus. Classification (NCBI taxonomy): domain Eukaryota; kingdom Metazoa; phylum Chordata; class Mammalia; order Primates; family Hominidae; genus Pongo; species Pongo pygmaeus. The sequence continues at coordinate 6,251,768 of NC_072380.2, forward strand.
TCAAGAAGATGAAGGAATGTTTTCAAAGCACTGAATCTTATTGTATACATAACCCATTGCTGCATAAAAAGTTACCCCCAAAACTTGGTGGCTGGAGACAAGGCATATTTATTATCATTCAGGTTTTGTGGGTAAAGAATCCATATGTAGATTAACAGGGTGCCTCTGGCTCAAAGTCATTCCTGCGTCTGCAGTCGAGCCATTAGCCAGGATTAAGGTCCCACCTGAAATCTCAGCCTAGACAGGAAGGAGAAAACTCCTTCCAACCTCACCTCTATGGTTGTTTGCAAGCCTCCATCCCTTGCCATGTGGGTTGATTGACAAGGATTCCTCCCAACATGGCAAGTAGCTTCACCCAAAGCAAGTCATTCAAGCTCAGGTGTAGATGAACCTCCAAAAGGTATAAATCTTTACAGCAACTCAAGTATAGTTCCTCATGATCTGTAGAGCAGTGAATCTAAAATGACTAGAAATCTTTTCCCAACACACAAAACATACATTGGTGGAACAGGAACAGGATAACCACTATAGACATTTCTGTTCAAAGAGAGGAAGATGTGAACCACAAACTAGCCACTGGTCCATAGCAATTTTAAAATTGAGATGTGCAAATGTTGGAAGTTCCTTAATTACATCCGAGGTCTGATAATAATTCCTCATGATTCCCTGCTTCGCTCTCTGTGCTCTTATTTCCACCCTCTAAGGTATCTTTTTTCATGGAAGTTAGTATATGTTTGCAGCTGAAAACCTCAGTCTGTTTTCTGCCAGAAGCTTCTTCTCATCTGGTACTGTGTTCTCCTTATTCCAAGATGCCAATGTTTCTACATATATAACTCTTTTAAAAATATTGTGGGTCTCTTGTCAATCTTCTTGATAATTACTTTATTAGATAAATAATTACATCTCCAGATTTCCTTGAGATAAATATGTTTCTATCTTGGGTATCTATAGAGGCACAATACTCTTCAGCTTCTTAGAATCCATATTATTTAAGAGGATCTACGTGTCCCATGATTAAGTAATTTAAAGAGCTTTGCACTTAACTAAATAATAATCCGAGTAAACCACCTTTGATTTTCCAATTATACCTTCAGCTTCATCCTTAGACCAAGCTTTCTTGAGAATGCCTTGTATCTGGTCTTTTTTCAGAAGCCACTTCTTAACTTTAGCATTATTTTTTATCTGTATAGGCTGAGAATTTTCAAAACCATCAAGTTAAGTTCTGACTCCTTTTTGTTTGACAGCCCATCTCTCAATTTATCTCTCTCTGCACATTTTGCTATAAGCATCAGAAGAAACCAAGTGACACCTTCAGAACTTTGCTTAGAAATTTTAGTTATGTCATTCAGTTCAAAAGGGAATTTTCTACCTTTCATGAACGTTCTGCCACTACATAACAAAAATCTCCTGTCTCCAGTTCCAATAAGATATTTATTACTATCCAGTAAAACTTCACTGGCAGCATTCTCAGAGATGATGGGATTTCTGTGAACTTTCTTCAATGCACTTTAGACTTCCACTAACTCTCTCTCCTCAAAGTCCACTGAGCAATTCCAAAGCCACTCACACATTTTAAGTATTTTTTACTTGAAACATCTATTTTACATGGAATGAAAAATGACAACCCCAAAAGGCTGCATAGTGTATAATTTCAATTATGTGAACATTCCTCAAATGACAAAATTATGGGAATGAAGAGCAGATCAGTGATCACCAGTGATTAAGGATATGGGAAGGAGGTGTGTGTCTATAAAGGGGTAGCATAAAGGACCATGTAATGAGATCAGAGTTATGTATTTGGTGATCAGCGGTGGTTACAACAAATCTACACATATGATAAAACTGTATCAAACTGCATGCACACAAACACACAACTGCATGTAAAACTGGTGAAATGAATATGCTTTGTAGATTCTATCATTCTCAATTTCCTGGATTTTATATTGCACCACAGTTATGTGAGATGTTAGCATTGGGGGAAACTGAATAAAGGGTACACAGGATATCCTTGTCCATGCTTTTTGGAACTTCCGACAAGTCTATTATTCAAAATAAAATGTTTTTTAAAAAAACTTATCAAAATGGACACAAGAAAAATAAGAAATCTGATTATTTCATATGTAACAAATTTTATCAACAATTAAAACTCCAGGCCCATATGGCTTCACCAGTGAATTTTACCAAACATTTCAAAAAAATAAATAAATCCCAACTCATTATATCAAAACACCTTAATCTTGCTACCAAAACCTGTCCGTTACATGGCATTACAAGGTCAAGACAGGGAAATTGCAGTTCTACCTCAATCGTGAATATAGTTAATTCTAAACAAAGTATTTGCAAACTGAATCCAGTATAAAAGGGATAATTCATCAAGGCAAAATTGGGTTTATTGTCAGGATTTACAGATTGAATCAACGTTTGAAAATCACTTAATTCACTAGCAGAATAAAAGAAAAACTAATACAGATATCAATATATGCCAAAAAATGATAAAATCAAATCCTCATTCATGATTTTTAAATAGTAATAATAACAACTCTTAGAAAACTATGTGGCAGACAATATGCAAAGGACAATGGCCAGACCCACAGCCTGCAGCAATTTGCCCAGAAACCAACCCCTCATGGACAGTGTACAGCCCAGAAAGCTGTCTGCTGTAAGTCAGGCTTGTAGGAAGTCAGGCTGCTATCTCTAGTAACAATCCAGGAAGTCAAACAATAACCCTTGTAACAATGGATCCAGAATGGCTGGGACTCGATTAATAACTGACAGCTTTCCTAGTTTTTGTCCTCACTTCTGCCTTAGAAACAGAGAAAATAGCCAAGAGTCTGCAATCAGGGCACACCTGAAGTCTACCTTTTTTCCTAGATAAAGCTTTCCGGCTGGGCACAGTAGCTGACGCCTGTAATCCCAGCACTTTGGGAGGCCAAAGTGAGATCACCTGAGGTTGGGAGTTCGAGACCAGCCTGACCAACATGGAGAAACCCCATCTCTACTAAAAATACAAAAAAAAAAAAAAAATTAGCCCGGCATGGTGGTACATGCCTGTAATCGCAGCTACTGGGGAGGCTGAGGCAGAAGAATCACTTGAACCCAGGAGGCAGAGGTTCCAGTGAGCCCAGATCCCACCATCATACTCTAGCCTGGGCAACAAGAGAGAAACTCCATCTCAAAAAAAAAAAAAAGAAAAAGAAAAGAAAAAAGAAGCTTTCCACTCCTCTGCCTGCCTGTGAGTCTCTGCCAAAATGCAGGTGATGGTGGTGGACTCCCTTGCTACAGCAGATTCTAAAAAATAGCCTTTGCTTTTCTCTTTGGCTGGTCTTCATTTGTTTCTACAAATAATAGAAGAGTATTTCTTAATTTAAGAAAAGGACACCAGCAAAAACCTATGACAAACTTTATACTCAATGGTAAAATACTGAAAGCTTTCCCTCTGAGATCCTGGATGAGACAAAAACTACCTTTAGCACCATTCAATTCAACACTATCCTGAAGACTGTAATCAGTCCCATAAAGCAAGAAAAAGAAATAAAAATACAGTAAAATTAGAAAGGAAGAAATAAAGCTGTCATTTTTGCAGACAATATGATTCTATAAAAAATAAATCCCAATAAGTCTACATAGAAATTATTAAAAATTAGTGACCTTAACAAGGTAGTTCATAAGGCTAATAAGCAAAAATATATTCCATCTTTACGCATTAGCAACAAAAATTTAGAAACTACAACTCTTAAAAGATACTATATACAGCCAAGCACAGTGGCTCACACCTGTAATCCCTGCTCTTTCGGAGGCCAAGGCAGGAGGATCGCTTGAGACCAGGAGTTCAGTAACAGCCTGGGAAACATAATGAGACCCCTTCTCTACAAAAAATTCAGAAAATTAGCCAAACATGGTGCCACACATTTGTAGTCACAGCTGCTAGGGAGGATTAGGTAGTAGAATCACATGAGCCCAGGAATTTGAGGTCGCACTGAGGTATAATCATGTCACTGCACTCCAGTCTCAGCAACAGAGTGTGAGCCTATCTTTAAAAAAAGTATATATATACATATATATATATATATACACACATACACACACACATTTATATATATACATTTATATATATATTTATTTATAATAACTCAAAACCAGATATCTAGGGAGAAATACATATATCAATCTGCATGACTACTAAACAGGAAACTTTAAAACATTAGTTAAAATAAATATTCTCGAAAAATAAAAATATGGTAAAAAATGATAATTCTCCCCAAATTATCTATAGATTCAGTGCAATTTTAATCAAAATCCCAATATATTTTTCTGTGGAAATGGATATATAAGCTTATTCTAAATTTTATGTAAACAAAGGCCATAATTAAGCAAGACATTCTTGAAAAAGAACGTTAAGGTGGGTCTATCATATATAAAGATTAGACATAAAGCTATATTAATTTAGATGTGGTATTGCCACATGTTTAGCCAAATGAACAAATAAAGCCGAATACAGATTTCAGACACAGACCTATTCACATATGGAGAAAGCTGGTGTAACAGAACAGAGGGAGAAAGTTATTTCAATAACTAGCTCTTGGTCAAATACATACCCACTTAGAAAAACAATGAAACTTCGTCTCTCACACCATTCACAGAAATTAGTTTAAGCAGGTTTTAAATCTAAATGTGAAATAAAAAAACAATAAAGCTTCGATAATATAACAGATTAATACCTTCCTTATTCTAATACTTGCCATAAGGAAAGATTAAACAAAATACAAAAAAAAGCAAAAACACAAAATATATTTAGAGCCCATTAATAATAATTAATTTAAATCATCTGTTCATTAAAAAAAAAAACCCTATTATAAAAACGAAAAGGCAAGCCATGGGGTGGGGGGCTTGCAACATATTTGCAACACATTCAACTGGCAAAAGAATAGTATCCAGAATACAGTAAGAACACCTATAGTAAGAAAAGGACAGACAACCCAACAGAAATACAGGCAAGAGAATTATTGAACAGGTGCTTCACAGTTGAAAATATCCAGTCCAGGCACGGTGGCTCACACCTATAATCAGAGTGCTTTGGGAGGCTGAGGTGGGAGGATTTCTTGAGCCCAGGAGTTCAACACCAGCCTGGGCAACATGGAAAAACCCTGTCTCCACAGAAAATTAGCTGGGTATGCAGTGCACCCCTGTAGTCCCAGTTACTTGGGAGGCTATGGTGGGAGGATCACTTGAGTGGGGGAGGTCAAGGCTGTAGTGAACTGTGATTGTGCCCCTGCACTCCAGCCTGGGCAACAGAGTGAGACCCTGTCTCAAAAAAAAAAAAAAAAAATCTCGGCCCGGTGCTTTGGCTCACACCTGTAATCCCACCACTTTGGGAGGCCAAGGCAGGTGGATCACAAGGTCAGGAGATCAAAACCATCCTGGCCAACATGGTGAAACCCTGTCTCTACCAAAAATACAAAAATTAGCTGGGTATGGTGGCGAATGCCTATAATCCCAGCTACTTGGGAGGCTGAGGCAGGAGAATCGCTTGAACCCAGGAGGCAGAGATTGCAGTGAGCTGAGATTGCACCACTGCACTCCAACCTGGCAACAGAGCGAGACACCGTCTCAAAAAATAATAATAATAAATAAATAAAAATCTCAAAGGCCATAAATATATTAAAAGATGTTCAACTGGCCAGGCACGGCGGCTCATGCCTATAATCCCAGCACTTTGGAGGCCAAGGTGGGTGGATCACCTGAGGTCAGGAGGCTGAAACCAGCCTGGCCAACATGGTAAAACCCATCTCTACTAAAAATACAAAAATTAGCCAGGCGTGGTGGTGGGTGCCTATAATCTCAGCTACTTGGGAGGCTGAGGCAGGAGAATCGCTGGAACCCAGGAGGTGGAAGTTGCAGTGAGCCGAGATCATGCCATTGCACTCCAGCCTGGGCAACAAGAACAAAACTCTGTCTCAAATAATAAAAATATAAATATAAATACAAAAAAAGAAAAGATGTTCAATTTCATTAGTAATCAGTGAAATGAAAATAAAAAGATACCACTATATACTCATGAGAATGCCTAATAAAAAAAGGACAATACCAAGTATTGACAGGCATGTGGGAGATTGGAAATGCACATGCTCTGTGAGTGGTAAATTTGTACAACCATTGTGAACACACACATACCCAGCACAAATACACAGGAGCACTGGAGATGAGTACAAGAACGTTCATAGTGGCCAGCGTGGTGGCTCACACCTGTAATCCCAGCACTTTGGGAGACTGAGCGGGGCGGATCACCTGAGGTTGGGAGTTCGAGCCCAGCCTGACCAACATGGAGAAACCCCATCTCTACTAAAAATACAAAATTAGCCGGGTGTGGTGGTGCATGCCTGTAATCCCAGCTACTCGGGAGGCGGATACAGGAAAATCACTTGAACCCAGGAGGTGGGGGTTACGGTGAGCCGAGATCCTGCCATTGCACTCTAGCCTGAGCAACAAGTATGAAACTCTGTCTCAAAAAAAAAAAAAAAAAGGCCAGGCCCAGTGGCTCACGTCTGTAATCCCAGCATTTTGGGAGGCCAAGGAGGGCAGATCACTAGGTCAGGAGGTCAAGACCATCCTGGCTAACACGGTGAAACCTCCTGTCTACTAAAAATACAAAAAATTAGCCAGGCATGGAGGCAGGCACCTGTAGTCCCAGCTACTCGGGAGGCTGAGGCAGGAGAATGGCATAAACCCGGGCAGCAGAGCTTGCATTGAGCCGAGATCACCACTGCACTCCAGCCTGGGCAACAGAGCAAGACTCCGTCTCAAAAAAAAATAATAATTAAAAGAAAAGAATGTTCATAGCAGCACTATTCCTAAGAGTTCCAATTTAGAAACAAGCCAAATCATCAACAATAAAATAAATACACCACAGACAGCCATGAAATCTGATAAACTGCAGCTACATTTAGCAACATGATGAATCTCATAAATATAAAGAGAAAGAAGGTGTGTTCAAGAACACATACTGTATGATTCAATTTATATAAAATTCAAAAACAGGCAAAGAAGTCAAGACCTACCCACCTTTGAGAAGGAAGAAAGGGTGCTGATGGAGAGGTGGTAAAAGACAGAGGTAATGGGGTCCTCAGGGGCTGGCTGTGTCTCTTGACTGCTGTGGTAAATTTGTAAGCATCTTCTCTATCATAATTTATTAAGCTGCACATTTCATACTGTGCATTGTTTTGTGTGTCACTGAGTCCAAACTCATTCTGCTTGCTGCACAAAGGCCAGTAAGTTGAGAGACAAGGAGTTGGAGCAAAGAAAGCCACTTTTTTGTTTGTTTTTTGTTTTTGTTTTTGTTTTGAGACGGAGTCTTGTGTCACGAGACTGAAGTGCAGTGGCGCAATCTTGGCTCACTGCAACCTCCGATTCCCTGGTTCAAGCGATTCTCCTGCCTCAGCCTCCCAAGTACCTGGGATTACAGGCATGCACCACCATGCCTAGCTATTTTTTGTATTTTTAGTAGAGACAGGGCTTTCACCATGTTGGCCAGGATGGTCTCGATCTCCTGACCTCGTGATCCACCCGCCTCAGCCTCCCAAAGTGCTGGGATTACAGGCATGAGCCACTGCACCCGGCCAGAAAGCCACTTTATTAGGACAGCCAGCAAGCCAAGAAGATGGTGGACTAATGCCCTAAAGAACCAGCTCAAAATTAAGTGGGCTTTGCCTTGTCTTTTATCTTTAGGTAAGGGGGAAGGGGAGGTGACAACGACAGGTATCTGGGCACCAACAAGGGTCCTCGGTAATGATCTCTCATGTGGTGATAGCCAAACCTCCTCGTTCCCATAAATCTTCAACAAAACAGTTAGTTGCTTACATACGTCCCCATTCATCCACATGATTCTGTTTCTGAGTTTTATCTCAGTGCTCTAAAATTATCCTAGCCTATGGGTAGGAATGGGCAGAGGTCTCTTAAACAAAACTGGCATTAGTTATGCTGTTTCACTGTTACATGGGTATTCAATGTCAATTAAAGCAGCTTTGAATAAAAGGGCACCTGCTACATGCCCTCTGTTCCTTCTTCATTTTCCTCTGCCCTGATGCCTGACGTGCTCATGGGCCAGCTGGTGCCTTAGTTACCATGCTGGACCATGAGCACAAGTTCTGAGCATAATATACATGAGCTAGAAAGAGCCAAGATCCCTGAGGCCAACATGCTTTCCACAGACTTCCTGCCTCTGGATTTTTATGTGAGAGAAATAAACCTTTACCTGGGGTAAGACACCGTAGTTTGGGTCAACTGAATACAAATCCTATCTTAACTGATACAAAGAGCCAGATCACAAATCTAAAGCTCACAGCCGTCTACGCCCATCTTTTTCCACAACCCTCTCAGAGTCTTACACTGTTATGGATGAACCATTCTGGAAATTTCGTGTCAAAGAAAAAGCAATCAAATCCATTTATGTAAAAATGAATATTGGGGCACTGCCAAAAAAACTTTAATTGGAAACTTTCTGCTTTGTTACACCTTAAAAAAATCAAACAGTGTTTTATGGCATTGATTTTTCTCTTTTTCAGCTATGGCAGCTGTTGCTTTGTAAAATTGGAATGTGACCTTTTTCTTCTTCCCACGTGATTTACTCACTCTTGCGTGTTAATACTTGGCAAATTATTTTTTCCTGAATATGCAGATATTTCTAAGCACTTTACTTGATTTTTCCCATGACAATTTCAGGGTACACTTAATGTCATTTGGAATATTTCACATGGAAATAAAGAGAGGAAATGGAAGGAAATATGCGAAGATGTGATTCACTAGCTTAAAAAGCCATTTCCTTGGTAAAGGGTCACTCAAAATGTTTCACGAGGGAAATATATGGCCACATAATCAAACAGAATAAAGCAGAAACTCAGTGCAAGAGCTGTCCACTGGCCTAAGTGGCCCAAAGACGAGACCTTAACTGGAACTTTAGAGCTCAGGCATGCTTCATCTGAGAAATTCACAAGTCATTTTATAACATCCAGTTTTCTAATTTTCAGCTCACTTATGAGTTTCTTGGTTGTTACTTTTAGTCAGAATCTAATCCAAATAGTATTTTTCATGACCTCCGGCAGGGTTCTCTACCTTTCACCCACTTTGGCCCTACCTAACTTCATTCCCATCACAAAGGGGACCCCTTAGTGTAACCACGTGTCTCAGATATGCAAGAAGAGAGAGTTATGCACTCAATGTTTGTGTCGCCACCACCCCCACCACCACCACCAAAATTCACATGTTAAACCCCAAATCTCCCATGTGGTGGTATTTGGAAGTAGGGTCTTTGAAAGGTAATTAAATTTAATGAGGTCTTAAGGTCGAGCCCCCATGATGAGATTACTGTCCTTAGAAGAGCAGAAACCAGAGCTCATTCTCTCTCCACCATGTGAGAACACAGCAAGAAGGCAGCCGTCTACAAGCCAGGAGGAGAGCCCTCACCAAGAACCAAATCTGCTGATGGCTTGATCTTCTACTTCAGCCTCCAGATCTGTGAGAAATTAATGTTTGTTATTTAAGCCGCCCAGGCCTTGCTATTTTGTTAAAGCAGCCCAACTTGACTAAGACACAGGGGATTAGTATAGCTTGAGAGGGGTTCAAGTTCTGAACACGGTACAGATTCAAAGAAAACAGGACTTGCCTACAAGGAACAAGATTAACCCAGTGCCCTTAAGAGAACAGAAGAGCTAGAAAATAAGGGAAAAGGGACTGGAAAGTAAGAAGGAAGGGATGTGTGTGTGTCTGTCTGCCTGTCTGAAACAGGTACTACAGGGACGAGTTGATGACCCAATGTATTCTACACCATCTTCTGGCCTCTGTGCCCATGCTCCACTCCATGTAAGGCTGGGCTCTTTCTTGTAATGGGCTGCATCTTTCATGATGGCAGGTCACCATCAATGACTCACTCCTTCTACTTCTTATATTATTAAATATCTATAAGAATGGACTGCTCCCTGGATCAGCCTTGCCCTCAAAGTAGAGTAGGGTCAACTGGGAGAAGAATTGGAGAGGCAAATAAACAAGGTTTTGCAGCTCACCAGGGGAAGGTAACCTCGAATTTGTTTAAAAATTGGATCGTTTCTCTCACTGACAGGTGAGAAGAGAGATAAATGATAAAAGAAGGAGAGAAATGAACAGAAGCTCCCATACCTCCAACAAGAGCCCACCATCCGCTCCACCTCTGCACAATTGCCAATGATTGATCTCTCTCTCCTCTCTCGTTTCTTCTACTGCACCCCTGCCCCTGCCTTGCTCTAGCTCCAAGCATTACATCTCAACTAGCTTTTTTTATATTGGCCAAATAGTACTGAGCCTTAGTTTCTGCATACTATCTCCAAAGATGGTTGTGAAAGTTAAAATGAGGTCATATGGGCAGTGACTCTCACACTGCCTGGTATATAAAGGGCACTCAATAAAAGTTCCTTTCTCCTGGCATATGAGAAAGAGAGAGTGTGGCATGAACAAAAACTGCCGAGCACTTGTTAAAACCCCTAGATTTTCTCTTTTGTTGAGTAGACCTAAAACAGGAAACCTCTTGCTGGGTAACTTACTGAAACTTTAAGCCTCAGTTCCACATCTGTAAAATTGTGATAAAATTACTTCCTCATAGGAGGATTTGTAAAATAAAAAGATGAGATAACGCCTCTAGAATCTTTAACATAGGATCTGAAACATGGCACTTTTCAACAAATGGTAGCACCTGATAATGATGAAGCAGGATTCTACAACAGCTTTTTCTGGCTAAGCTTGGATTCAAATTTTGGGAGTGCAGACAACACCTCCACACACCACCCCTAATATAGTTTTATACCTGTTGATATGGATGGCAGCTTTTTAATATATCTGGGTGAAAAGAATGCTACATAGATTTCTCATGGTTTTCCCATTCAACAAATCCAATAGAGTTGAAGTGTAAACAAGAGAAAAATACATTTAATTTATTAGATTAGTCCTAATTGATCAATGTTGAGAAAACAAAGCATGGAACATTTATGCTTTGAGCAGTATTGTCCTAAACAATTTAAGGTGGAGAGCAAAAGGCAGAAAGGAATTCACAGGTGCCACAAGCCCCTATTTGATCATTTAGTTTGGCACAAGTGTTGTACAATCCACACACTCCTGCAGGTAAACAGTGCAAAGACAGATGTATCCATCTGCATGTATATTCTCCCCTGGCCACATTGCTTGCAGGAATGTATGCTTTTATCATCTGAAAATACTTAAAGGAGTCTGACAAACCATAGAATTACTTTAACAAGTATCTGACTACCTCCTAATGTTTGGAAATAGAAGCATAGCTAGATGACTAAATTGGCAAAGAACTTTCTAGGGGAACATTCATTGCCTCTTCACCGTATTTCTACAACTCTTAAGGGAATGATCCTGCTGGAAAATGTTTGCAAAGAGAGTTTAAGAAGAAATTTCTCCTTCACTGATTCCTCAAAAATCATTCATCACACCAGGGCCTGAAATAAAGGATGTTTTGGACAACTAAGAAGTCTCTGCCGGGCGCGGTGGCTCATGCCTGCAATCCCAGCACTTTGGGAGGCCGAGGCAAGCAGATCACGAGGTCAGGAGATCAAGACCATCCTGGCTAACACGGTGAAACCCCATCTCTACTAAAAATACAAAAAATTAGCCGGGCGTGGTGGCAGGTGCCTGTAGTCCCAGCTACTTGGGAGGCTGAGGCAGGAGAATGGCATGAACCCAGGAGGCAGAGCTTGCAGTGAGCCGAGATTGCACCACTGCACTCCATCCTGGGCAACAGAGCGAGATTCCATCTCAAAAATAAATAAATAAATACGTGGGTAAATCTGTTCAGGGCTGTCAGCTCTGAAGGCTGTGAGACCCCAGATTTCCCACTTCACACCTCTATATTTCTGTGTGTGTGTCTTTAATTCCTCTAGCGCTACTGGGTTAGGGTCTCCCCAACCGAGCTGGTCTCGGCAGTAGTTAGGCTCCCAGGGCTCAAATCTCAGGTCTGTCATTCTGTTCCTTGGACAACTTATTTAACCATATCATGCCCTGGGTTCCTTCTTCTGAAAAAAAGGCCAATTCCTGAAGTTAAGCATGAATCCTAATCAGTATTTCCGAGAGTCCCTAGAACACAAGAGGTGCTATGATTATGAGTTCTCACTCTGTTCTTCTGCCTAAATCACCTCCCTCCTACAGTGCAGAATCTCCCGGAGGGAGGTGATTTAGGAAGCAGAACAGATTGAGAACTCTGTCTCTATCATTCTCTCTATCTCTACCGTTCTGTCTCTACCACTTGGAGCTCTGGATTCCTGGATGCATGAATGCAAGCTTCTGAGCCAGGTGCCACTGCCCTGACTCTGATGCTGTAGTCAGGTTGAGGGCCGCCTGGCCCTTCAATCTCTTCTGCCAGGTGAGATTGCAGCAAGGCAGCCCTCATTGGACACCTCATCTGCTGGCGCCTTGATATTGGACTTCCCTGTCTCCAGAAATGTGAGAAATAAATCTGTTGTTTAGAATGTACCCAGTCCGCGGTATTTTGTTACATCAGCCTGAGTGGACTATGACGGGCACATTCGCATCGTGGAGCAATTGAAATGTCAGTCTACTCCATCTGCTTGGAAATCAGAAGAGGACCCAGTGCAAAATGGAAAAGCAGGGGCTCTTGTTCATAAAGCAGGAACATTTGTCCTTTGCTCAGCAGTCTCTGCTAGTCCTGTGCTTATTTCCTATTTAATGTCCTCTCCTGGGGGCATGGGGATCTACATGTGGGGAGTGCAGACTCACACAGGTGCCCAGGTGCCCATGGAGTGCAGCTCACAACTCCTTGCAGAGGTGGATGCACCTGACCATGACCTCCCATGGCCTGGCCCAAGGGCACCAGAAGGGGGTGGTAGGGTGGGGAGGGGAGAATCTGTCCTGGGGGAGGGAGGACAGTGCACCCACCCAGCACCAACCACAACACATACTCCATTGCTCCATCAGAGGTCACCAACAGAACGCAAAGTCAAGGAAGAAATGAAGAACTTCAACAGGGCGACCACAAAGAATTAAACCAAAGTGCACAGATCACACACTCTCAAAGCTGGTCCTGACAGGAAACTTGCTTTAGTTCATCCCTTTAGAAAAGAATACCTGGTCTTATCCGAAATGTAACTCATAATTTGAGGCTTGTGATGAGACTGTCACCTCCCCCAGCTAGTCCCAGCTGCCAACTGCCTGAGAAAGTCTCAACGCTGAGACACAGGAAGGGTTTTTGCACCTCGAACAAGGAGCATCTTGACTTCTAGTCCATGAAAATAGACTTTCATCATTGACCGAACAAACGAAGGGGCAGATTCCATGACCAAAAAGCCAATATGCCACGCTCTGGCTAGAAAAACAAAGAACTGTAACAACACAGCCATAAAGATATCTAGAGAAATCAATTCACAAAACCTCATCAGCTAGTGCCCATACTGTCCTCAGGTTTTCATTTATAATGTGGGAATTGTAACAAAATCCACCTTCTAGGGTTGCTGTGAGGATTAACATAATGAACACAGAGCTGAGCCCAGAATCTGGCATATAAAGCATTCAATAAGTAATAGCTAATGTGGTGGTTATTACTGAGTGAGAAGAGCATATTTGGTTGCAGGGACATGGAAGACAGCACCTGATTATCACAGACAGACCAGATCAAAACACAGTGATACGAAAAGGGTCCAGACAGGATGCAGTGCAGAGGCCCTTCATTCAGCACCTGGGTGGTCAGCATATGAGGGAATTCCTCTTGATGGGTAAGTGTGACAATAATTCTGTGGTCACTGTTAGGTTGGTGCAAAAGTTATTACGATATTTGTCATTAAAAGTAATGGCGGCCGGGCACGGTGGCTCACGCCTATAATCCCAGCACTTTGGGAGGCCGAGGTGGGTGGATCAAGAGGTCAGGAGATCAAGACCATCCTGGCTAACACAGTGAAACCCCGTCTCTACTAAAAATGCAAAAAATTAGCTGGGTGTGGTGGCGGGCGCTTGTAGTCCCAGCTACTTGGGAGGCTGAGGCAAGAGAACGGCATGAACCAGGGAGGCAGAGCTTGCAGTGAGCCGAGATCACACCACTGCACTATAGCCTGGGTGACAGAGCAAGACTCCATCTCAAAAAATAAATAAATAAATAAAAATAAAAAGTAATGGCAAAAACTAAAATTACTTTAGCACCAACCTAATACCACCCCTACTTTTTGGGAACCTTATGCTGAAAGTACATAGAGAGGAAGCATGATACTTAGAATTTACTGTTTAGCAAAAATTACAGAGATGAAGCAAATGTGGCAAAATGTGATCAATCAGGGAGCCCCGGCGGCAGACGCATGAGTACTCACTGTCCTGTTCTTTACACATTTCTGTGGTTTTGAAAATGCTTAAAACTGGTGAATGTTGCCAGCATAAACCATGTGGCTTTTGTAGTGTTCTGTATGTAATCAGGAACACAGGAACCAGTAGAGAGTGTTCATCCGTCCTAAGAACCAGGGTGAAAAATGCCCCAGGGCTTATTGAGATAGAGTCTCGCTCTGTCACCAGGCGGGAGTGCAGTGGCACAATCTTGGCTCACTGCAACCTCCGCCTCCCGGGTTCAAGTGATTATTCTGCCTCAGCCTCCCGAGTAGCTGGCACTGTAGTACCTGGGACTACAGGTGTGCACCACCACGCCCAGCTAATTTTTGTAGTTTTAGTGGAGACCAGGTTTCACCATGTTGGCCAGGATGGTCTCGATCTCTTGATCTCGTGATCTGCCCACCTCCATCTCCCAAAGTGCTGGGGTTACAGGCGTAAGCCACTGCACCTGGCCAGCATTTTTATATAATATATTGCTACCAGGACCAGAGAGCCCTACTGATCCAGGGCTCACATTGGATAGCCTGGTAATCGTCGGCCCTCTACCTGGAAGCCTCCAGCTGGCTGTGTTGCACACTGTACTGGGAGGAAGAGAGGCTCATGAGAAGACCTTGGAATGTGGAATCAAAGAGCACTGGATTCCACTCCGGCCTCTCCACTTTCTAAGTAAATCTGAGCAATGCTTCATCGTCCCAAGTCGCCGTGTGCTCATCCACACATTTGGAAACGGGTTTACGGATTCTGGTAGAGATTTTTTTAGGTAGTTCAATTCCAGCTTAGGTTATTGCCTGTGCATGAATAACTCTGAATTCTACATATTTGCTCTGATTCTTCAACTAAATATGTACATTCTGTGATAGGAAAATAAATATTGGTGCCCCAAAATCACTAAGCTACAGGGAAGTCAAGCTGGGAACTGCTTAGGGCCAACCTGCCTCCCACTCTACTCAAAGTCACCCCTCTGCTCACTGAGATAAACATGCATCTGATTGTCTCCTTTGGAGAGGCTCATCAGAAACACAAAAGAATGTCTTAAATGTACCCATGACCTGGAAGCCCCCTCCCCACTTCAAGTTTTCCTGCCTTTCCCGACTGAACCAAGTTTATCTTCCATATTTTCATTGATGTCTCATGTCTCCCTAAAATGTATAAAACCAAACTGTGCTCTGACCACCTGGGGCACACGCTGTCAGGACCTCCTGAGGCCGTGTCACAGGCATGCATCCTCAACCTTGGCAAAATAAACTTTCTAAATTAAGTGAGACCTGTCTCAGATATTTGGGGTTCATAATCCCAATGTCTGCAGAGCACCTGGATGTCATTCTCACATCTGAAACAACATACCTACATCCCTCCAATGAGGGCGTCTTCCATATTTCGCATTACTGAATGTGGCCAGACACTTAATAGACCTCACCCACCCCTTCCAAATTCTCTAAATTTAAAACTTGGGGATTCCAGTTCCCTACTTCCTCTTTCACCAAGCAGGCCACAGAATCATTTGATTCTTCTCCCAGAGGAGCTTGCAAATTCCCCACTCAGGACCCTGGCTTCTCATGCTGCCCCCTGAAATGTGTGCAGCTCCTCCTTCCTTCCAATGTCAGGTGATCCCACAACACGGAACACTGCAGTGCAGCAGACAGTGCAACATTGCAGGCAACAAGTCATGGAAAAGACAATTTGGGGACAAGACAGCCGGGTGTGAAAATTCTGGCTCTTCCTTTAATTAGCTAAATTATATAACTTTTCTGAGACTCAGTTATCTTTTAACTGGGTAGAATCGGATCTGCACGTCTGCAGAGGATTAACAGTTTTTACAAAGTGTTTGGTCCAAAATAAATACTATATAAATTAGAAGCGAGAGAGAAGGGTAAGAGCAAAATGCAGACACAAGGGCACTGTGCTCCTGCCAGGAACAAGAGGGGCTGGGAGCACTGAAAATAAGCCTCATCTGCTCTTGTCCAAGCTGAGCCCTTGCAAGAGTGTGCCTTGTTAGAGACTACTGCTCGGACAGCCTCACCTCTGGATACAGACATCAGAGTAGCTCATAGACTTGAACTGCACTCTGGCCAAAAACGCTATATAAAGATTAAGTATGTGACAAAAATTTGTAGCAACATCAGCTAATTGCAAAGTTGAGGAAGAGAAAGTAATTAAAGTTAGAGATGAGCCAGCAAATATTTCACTTAATTGTCAGCATAGAACATTCCCCAATCTGAAATCTTCTCTTCCCCTGGTGGGGCCGAGCAGGGGGACGGTCTACAGAACGCTTGCACACCTGTGCCAGGTTCCAGGAGTGACTTCCTGGGGCTGAAACGGACTGCCCATTTCACCTGCCACAAAGCAGATCAAAGCAATATTGTTCAATGTATTTTCTCTGTGAGTTTCTAAAATTCTTTTTCCCCTAAAAAGTATTTGCTCCACTGAGCTTGGCTTAAAAATAAAATAGGAAATAGATATTCTATGGACAGGTAATCCACAAACAAGACTCATGACCCAAGGTGACAAATACATTGCAGAGACATCATAGCCAAAATCCACATTCCTTCCCAAAAACCACAGATGCATGCATCCAGGAGTATATTGAAAAAGGAGAGGAAAGCCGCTTAAAGATACCCTAGAGGTTTGTAAATGAAAGAGAATTCCTATTATGGATGGCTTCTATGTGTCTGTGGGTCTATTTTTTGTTGTTTTGGGGTTTTATTGTGCTTTTTAACCTGTATGTTTCTAGGAGTGTCAAATGAAAAAGTCAACGTCATTTTGGCAAAATGGCAGGTGCACACACCTCTCTCCTCTCTTCCTGACGGGGCTGGAGGGCTTGCCAGTGTCCTGCACCCTTCTCATTCCTTGTTTCGAAAGTCAGAGAAGTTCACGTGAACACGCAGTCTCTCAAACCATGCCCAAGGCTGCCCTGCAGCAGGGAAAAGACACTGGCTCAGGAACCCCCAGACCTGAGTCCAGGTGCCGGCTTTGTGTGACCTGGAGCTCAGTGTGTGCCTTTGCAAGCAGAGTTGGTGAGAGCTGCTGAGCTGGCTTCACATAATTATAAGGGAATCTAATAAAACAACAGAGGAAGGTGCTTTGGAATCCAATGTGAACCAAAAGTATCTGAGACAGGTCTCAATCAATTTAGAAATTTGGAAAGTATACTTCGCCAAGGTGAAGGACATACTCATGACACAGCCTCAGGAGGTCCTGATGACATGTGTCCAAAGTGGTCAGAGCAGAGCTTGGTTGTATACATTTTAGGGAGACATGAGACATCAGTTAATAGGTGTGAGATGCGCATTGGTTGAATCCAGACAGGTGAGACAACTTGAAGTGGGGTTTCCAGGTCTTGGGTAGATAGGAGACCAACAGGTGCATTCGTTTGAGTCCCTCATCAGCCTTTCAGTGAATACACAATTTACAGCTGAGGAAGAGTAGAGGCATAGTCATTTATGCCTTAGCCTGATGCAGTGAATCTACAATTTTACATAAGCAATGGGGCAGAGGAAGCAATCAGATTTGCATTTGTCTCAGGTGAGTGAAGGGATGACTGAGTTCTGTATGTACTTTATCCCACACCTGCAACAATAAGCTATCACTACTGATGAAATTCAGCGAACTATTTTAGGGTAAAATTCTTGAGGGCAACAAAGAATCTCCTTGTGGACAAATTGTGAGGGAGGTATATAGCTTTTTCATCTTGTAGCTATCTTATTTAGGAATAAAAACGGGGGCAGTTTTCCCGAACGCAGTTCCCAGCTTGACTTTTCCCCTTGGCTTAGTGATTTGGGGGTCCTGAGATTGATTTTCCTTTCAAACCAACAAGGCCAGCAAACACAGTGTGCAGGGCTGTTAGCTTCACATCCTATGTCTCAGTGCTAACTGGCCCTGTGGTGATGTCACCATATTTCCAAAGAAAAACTGCTTTTTTTATTCATTAATTGATTGATTGAACAAATATTCTTTTAGGTCCTAGAATGAGCTGTTCAGGTACTGAAGCTCCTGAGAAGCGCTATCCCTACCTGTTTTTATCAGCCTGTTCTCACATTACTATAGAGAGCTACCTAAGACTCGGCAATTTATAAAGAAAAGAGGTTTAATGGACTCACGGTTCTGCAGGCCATATGCGAAGCCTGGCTGTACAGGAAGCAGGCTGCACAGGAAATTTACAATCATGGTGAAAGGCAGAGGGGAAGCAGACACATCTTCACATCCCCAGAGTAAAAGAAAGAGAGCAAAGGAGGAGGTGCTACACACTTTTAAACACCCAGATCTCATGAGAACTCACGATCACGAGAGCAGCAAGGGGCAGATCCGCCCCCACGATCTAATCACCTCCCATCAAGCCTACTCCCCCAACACTGGGGATTACAATTCCACATGAGATTTGGGTGCGGACACAAGTCCACCCATATCACCATAATAATCCTTATATTTGAGGTGGATAAACATTTTCAGTAATATCTCTGAATATGAACCCTGACCACTAGGGTCAACAAAACACAGGGTGCCGGGCCAGGCTGAAAGCAAAGGGAATACAGGGAAATGTAGAAACCCTGGCAGTGAGGAGGGGGGACGGTGGAGGCAAGGAGCTCACAGGTGTCACTGATATTCCTTTGTTTTCTTCTCTTTTTTTTTTTTTTGGATACCGAGCCTTACTCTGTCACCCAGGCTGGAGTGCAGTGGCACGATCTCGGCTCACTGCAACCTCCGCCTCCCAGGTTCAAGTGATTCTCCTGCCTCGGCCTCCTGAGTAGCTGGGACTATAGACACCCACCACCACGCCTGGCTAAATTTTATATTTTTTTTTTATAGATGGGGTTTCACCATGTTGGTCAAGCTGGTCTTGAACTCCTGCCCTCAGGTGATCCACCTGCCTCAGCCTCCTGCAGTGCCAGGATTACAGGTGTGAGCCACTGCGGCCAGCTTGATATCTTGATTATGAAAAAAAAATAGAGAATTTGAATGCCCATGAATGTAATGTCTTGGATTACACCTCCCTGTTACCCAGGAAATCTGTCTCTTAGGAAGAGTTAATGCAGAGACAAAAATTCTAAATCTCAGGTGACAGGAGAAGATGGTTAACTGGTGTTTGCCCCCTGGAAATGACCTTCATTGTGAAGCTGGGATAGAGCTGCCCTCTGCCCTCGACCTTTTGGCAAAGCACCCAAAGTTGGAGCAACAAAAGTCAGACACACACAAATACATCCAATGAAAAGTCCAGTGCACTAATGATTCTGCCAAACTCCACACACGCACATCTAAATGTCAGCTAATATAAAATAGAAACTACTTTGGGCACTTTTAAAGGACAGTTGCACAGGCTCTGATAAACTGTAATAGGGATATTTGACCAGGGGAGGTCAGCAAAGACTTATCTGAGGAAGGCGCTGGAGTGGAGCTGGGTAGGGTAAGAGTTAAGTAGAAAATAGGACAGAGGCGGGCCAGGTGCAGTGGTTCATGCCTGTAATCCCAGCACTTTGGGCCAGGTGTGGTGGCTCACGCCTATAATCCCAGCACTTTGGGAGGCAGAGGCGGGAGGATCACGAGGTCAGCATTCGATACCATCCTGGCCAACATGGTGAAACCCCGTCTCTACTAAAAATACAAAAAATTAGCTGGGTGTGGTGGCACGCGCCTGTAATCCCAACTACTCGGGAGCCTGAGGCAGGAGAATCACTTGAACCCGGGAGGTGGAGGTTTCAGTAAGCTGAGATCATGCCACTGCACTCCAACCTGGGCGACACAGTGAGACTCTGTCAAAAGAAAGGAAGGAGGGAGGGAGGGAGGGAGGGAAGGAAGGAAGGAAGGAAGGAAGGAAGGAAGGGCTCCAAATAAAAGGAACAAAGTGTGGAAAGGATCTCTGGAGGGAGCAGGGACTAGAAGCAGGTGTGGCTACAGCAACGAGAGTTTCTGAGCTGAGGATGTCAGGGAGGGAAATGATAAGCGGAACATGGTTCCCTGGCACATTGCCCCCAGGATGCTTTGTTGCTGGAAAGGTGTCCTAACTGATAAGATATCAGGGTCTGTAATCCCTTTTGTCTTCTCAGGGTGGCATCGGTGTCATAGTTAAAATTATAACACTCCTCCTAAGAAGCATACTTTCTTCAACATTTCTTTCCAACTAAAACTTAAAAAATATAATGCCTAATAACAGCAGTCTGGATGTCTACATTGCAACTTCAACAGATACGCTGGGATATGAATATCAGATTTCACAAAACTATTCCCTGGATACCTACGTGAGAAGCTGTATACAAAGTGTATGTGCAAACACACACTCAAACATTCAACCATAGTTGAAGATAAACTTTGGAATATCATTTCTCCAAGAAAACAAATAATTATTTCCCAAATAATATTCAGACAAATGTTTTCAATCTTTCAAGACCTTACCAAATAAGGATTCCAAGGTTGATTTTTTTTCAACTTTACGAATATTCGAGATGCTTCTATTTGCTATTAACAATAGCAGTGGAGGAAAAACAAATAGAATGGGGATATCGCCTCTCTTTTAATAACACATATTTGCTTTCCAAATGGTCATTACATCTTAACATTAGTAAAGAAAGCTCTGCAGAGGCTCCTGATCCCAGTCAAGAGTTCTCACCGTTATACCTCAGGTAACTCTCCCTTTGGGTCCTTCTTATTATCTTTGGAAGCTAAAGGCAAAAATTTGTCAGCTCAACCCAGTCAGAGCTGACCTCTCTCCTGACTTCTCCTAAAGGTGATAAAACAAAGAGGAAACTGAGAAGCATGGGGTCACAGAGAGTGACGACTCTTTGGGCCGGTGGCCTCATGCTAAAAGAATGCCAAGGCAGTTGTAGGATGCCAAATGCCAAGGTAGTTCTAGGATGGCTGAGTATGGTGGTTCACGCCTGTAATCCAACACTTTGGGAGACCAAGGTGGGCAGATCACCTGAGGTCAGGAGTTCGAGACCAGCCTGGCCAACATGGTGAAACATCATCTCTACTAAAACTACAAAACTTAGTCGGGCGTGGTGGTGGGCACCTGTAATCCCAACTACTCTTAAGGCTGAGGCAGGAGAATCACTTGAACCTAGGAGACGGAGGTTGCAGTGAGCTGAGATCACGCCACTGTACTCTAGCCTGGGAGACAGAGCGAGACTCTGTCTCAAAAAAAAACAAGAAAAGGCCGGGTGTGGTGGCTCACGCCTGTAATCCCAGCACTTTGGGAGGCTGAGGCGGGCGGATCACGAGGTCAGGAGATCCAGACCATCCTGGCTAACATGGTGAAACCCTGTCTCTACTAAAAAATACAAAAAATTAGCCGGGCATAGTGGCGGGCACCTGTAGTCTCACCTACCTGGGAGGCTGAGGCAGGAGAATGGCATGAACCCGGGAGGTGGAGCTTGCAGTGAGCCGAGATTGCGCCACTGCACTCCAGCCTGGGTGACAGAGCAAGACTCCGTCTCAAAAAAAAAAAAAAAAAAAAAAAAGACAGTTGTAGGTAGAGAAATGCAGATTTATTGAGAAAGTAGGAAAATACGTTGCAAGGAGGCAACAGGCAGGGTCAGCAGAGGAGGAGCCGACTGCTAGGAGACAAAGGCTTGCTGAAGATTTCACAGAATGGAACTCAGCTGATTGAGAATGCCAAGGCAGCAGGAAACTTACATTCTTCTTTCAGCCGGAGTGTCTGATCAATTGAGGTGCATGATGGTGAGCAGGAAGT
Organism: Pongo pygmaeus; assembly: GCF_028885625.2. NCBI lineage: Eukaryota > Metazoa > Chordata > Mammalia > Primates > Hominidae > Pongo > Pongo pygmaeus. The sequence goes on from NC_072380.2 coordinate 6,273,813, forward strand.
TTGTGAGTTACGTCCGCTATCTGCGCAGGAGGGCCATATGTCCTGGGCCATAAAGAAAGGCAGACCTATAGCTTCTCTGCTGTCTCTCCTTGCTTCCCCCTGCTCCTGCCAGCCTGATGTTTTCCCCAGTTAGAACCGCACACACGGGATCCCTCTGAGGACAACAGAAGGTCAGGACCAAGTGGCAAGACAAAAGGGACCCATCCCCAGCAAGCTGGATCTTCATCGGAGACCTGCTGGGTTTCCACTTCCAAGTAACTCTGTTACTCGATCCAGACCCTAAGACAGGATTGTTGGATCTCATGCAAGAAAGAATTCAGGGCCAGGCACCACAGCTCACACCTGTAATCCCAGCACTTTGCGAAGCCGAGACAGGCAGATCACCTGAGGTCAGGAGTTTGAGACCAGCCTGGCCAGCTGGCCAAGATAGTGAAACCCCATCTCTACCAAAAAAAATATATATATAAAAAATTAGCTGGGCAGAGTGGAGGACGCCTGTAATCCCAGCTACTTGGGAGGGTAAGGCAGGAGAATCGCTTGAACCCGGGAGGTAGAGGTTGCAGTGAGCCGAGATCACGCCACTGCACTCCAGCCTAGGCAACAAGAGCAAAACTCCGTCTCACAAAGAAAGAGAGAAAGAATTCGGGGGTCCACAGAGTAAAGTAAAAACAAGTTCATTAAGAAAGTAAAGGAATAAAAACATGGCTACTCCATAGGTAGAACAGCCCCAGCGAACGCTGGTTGGCTATTTTTATGGTTGTTTTTGATCATATGCCAAAGAAGGGGTGGATTATTCATGAGTTTTCTGGGAAAGGGCTGGGAAATTCCCACAACTGAGGGTTCCTCCTCTTTTTAGAACATATAGAGTAGCTTCTGAATGTTGCGTGACATTTGCAAACTGGCCTAGTGATGGTGGGAGTGTCTTTTAGCAGCTAATGCATTATAATTAGCAAATAATGAGCAGTGAGGCCGACCAAAGGGTGCTTTCATTGCCTCTTGATTTTGGTGGGTCTTGGCTGGTTTTACCACATCCTGTTTTATCAGTGGGGTCTTCGTGAGCTGTATCTTGTGGCAACCTCCTGTCTCATCCAGTGACTAAGAATGCCTGACTTCTTGGGGATGCACCCCAGCAGGTCTCAGCTTCATTTCCCCCAGCCCCTGTTTGAGCTGGACTCGCTCTGGTTCCAACACTTCTGACAACTTCTGCGCCCACAGACCCACAACCAGTCTGGATGATTTTCAGGTCCCACCCCTGAAGAAATCACTCATGCATTATCAGAATAATTCTTTGACTAATCTATAAAGCATGCAAATGAAATTCATCATTATGAGCATACGCAGAATGTTCCAGCTTGCTGGGCACATCTGTATTTTAATAATAGAAGAATTATAATTGTTTTATGATGACAGGCTCCACACGCCTCTTGGCCTGAATATCATGGGCATATTGGAAAAAACAAGTGCAGTCTAGTACTATTCCCGCCCCACATCACCTTTGACATGAACACTTCAGTTTCTATTGCAATCGTAGGTGAGGATGCTGCCTTTTTGCCTTTTTTGTTTTTTTAACTGTGCAAACTAAAAATAGGATTCAGCTAGATAAAGTAATAATGACCTGGATCGGATAGCTCAGCATAACAATTAAGGTTCATAGATTTAGAGTGAATACGCAGAAGATTCACATTTCAATGAAAATGTGAATTAACACGGGACCATTTAATTGTAGATGGAAAACATTAGAAGCCGTTAAAGAATATTGACTTCCAGAGGTAATGGCAATGTGAGAACCAGAAACAGAAATTGAGGAGAAGAGCACAAGCCTGGCGGTGTCAGATTCATTCCGGCTGGGGACTGTGATGAAGAAGTGCAATCCCCTTGCATAATTTAGTGCTTTTTGTCAGTTAAAAATGATAACATTCTGTGTTCTTGGCTGTGACTTAGTTCTTAAACAGTGATGAATAGGTTACAGTCATGAACACTCTCCAATCAGCTCCTTCAGTTTCATTCTACCTACTTAAGACTGAAGACAATTATTGATGGCAACCCATGATTAAAAATACAAAAGATAGTCTTACAGAATATCAGAGTTTGCACGGACCTTTAAGGCTGTCAGATCCAACCCTCTGAATCTCCAGATAAATTAATTGGGTCTCGGAGGCAAGAGGAGAAATTACTTCCTGTAAGGACAGAGCCAGGGATACAGACTCTAACCTACTCAACTCCAGTTTGTTGTGGTCCCATTCACCCCTCCAGTTCTGCAGAGAGCATAGGCACTAAGCCTTGTCAAAGCAAAGGCAAAATAAGCAATATAATGAAAATCATCCACGACTGCTGGTTTTTCTTCTTTCACTCTGGCTTCCCCATGATCCCCGCCCCCTCTGTCATCCTCTTGACCAGCGGTTGGCACACATTTTCTGTAAAGTGTAAATATTTAGGTGATAAACACCTTAGACTTTGCAAGCCATTCCGTCTCTGTTGTTCTAGTATTGTCAGCAGCGTTGGAACCAGAGTGACTTCATTTTGTGTGAGGGTTGGGGAATGAGGCTGGGGCCTGCTGGGCTGTGTTCTCAGAAAGTCAGGCATTCCTGGCCTCTAGACGTTTATGGTTAAGGGAACAGATTGATAATGTTTACTAAACAGACCCAGACTTGGGAGTGTCCAGATATCCCGATAACTGGAGAACAAAGGCACTCCTCATTTTGCTTTAAAGATAATAATATCAATTCTTGCAAAATATAGTGATTAAGAAAATTGGCCGGGTGCAGTGGCTTACGCCTGTAATCCCACACTTTGTGAGACCAAGGCGGGCAGATTGTTCGAGGTCAGGAGTTAGAGACCAGCCTGGCTGACATGGTGAAGCCCTGTCTCTACTAAAAATACAAAAAATAGCCGGGCTTGGTGGTGCCTGCCTGTAATTCCAGCTACTCGGGAGGCTGAGGCAGGAGAATTGCTTGAACCCGGGAGGCAGAGGTTGCAGTGAGCCGAGTTCACGCCACTGCACTCCAGCCTGGGTGATAGAGCAAGACTCTGTCTCAAAAAAAAAAGAAAAAAAGAAAAAAATTTAATCCTTTATCACAAACCCTTGTAGCAGAACACATCTCCCCAAATATACCAGCATTGTACCTAGAGTGGACGCGTTCTTCCTCTTACTTACAGGAATGTCCTACTCTGTTTATGGAGTAGCTGTCCTTTTACCACTGTATTTTCTTTTTTTTTTTTTTTTTTTTGAGACAGAGTCTCCAGAGTCTCGCCGTGTCACCCAGGCTGGAGTGCAGTGGTGCCACCACACGCCACCACGCCCAGCTAATTTTTGTATTTTTAGTAGAGACGGGGTTTCACCATGTTAGCCAGAATGGTCTCGATCTGCTGACCTTGTGTTCTGCCCGCCTCGGCCTCCCAAAGTGCTGGGATTACAGGCGTGAGCCACCGTGCCCGGCCACCACTGTACTATCTTAATAAACTTGCTTTTGCTTTGTGCTGTGGACTCGCCATGAATTATTTCTTGAGTGAGATCCAAGAACCTTCTCTTGGGGTCTGGATCGAGATCCCTTTCCTGTAACAGTATGGAGGCCACCACCGCTGAGGATGTGCGAAGCATGACTGTGACCCAATAGACTTTGCTCAGGGAAACCAGCTCAGGCCTGATTCACCCCCAGGCTGAAGTTCGCTGACCCCTGCTCAGTAGGACACCCTGCGTCTTTCAAACACATCTCACTGTTTGGGATGACTACTCTGTTTCCTTGTATATTAAGTGCCTCCCCAGCTGGAATTAATTCTTCACATGTGAGCAGAAGCTTTGACTCTAGAATTCCCACTTATTCAGCGATCAGCACCTATGACACTGCCAGCTGTTTGTTGAATGAATAAAATAAATTAAAGACAGTTTGACCTCCCGAGTTAGCAGGCTATGGTTGAAATTTTTTGTCATGGAAAAAAGCTTGGAAGTTTTTCTAGTTTACTACAGCAAACCTTTTTAACAGTTGAGCAGATGGTATAAGCCAGGATTCCTCCAGAGAGAGTTCTCCCCAGAGTCTCATTGATAAGAATTAAAAACACTACTTTTCAATAATGCTTGGCCCCTAGGACTTCTAAAGCCATTGAACTGTTGACAGCAGGACAAGGCACAAGGACAGGGAGCACGACAGTTTTTCTTTATTCTGGCTCTTTTATTTAAAGTCTAAATATCAAACATTAAAACTTATCTGATTCAACTTGGCTAACCAGAGAGCAACATGACCCAGTGAGACATAAAGAAGAGCCAGCCCTCAAGTTGATGGTGACAGAGGAGCTGGCAGGATTAGGAAAGTGAATCTCAGAAATCTCAGAAAATGCCTAAAATTAAAATCTTATTTCAGGGCTGTATGACCCACCTTTCACTCAGTATGGATTTTTGAAAAGATGTTTGGTTTTTTTATTAATTAAAACATCTATAAAATTATGCCCATTTTCTCATTCAAGCAGGTAGCTCTTCTACATAATCACACTCCTCTTAGTTATAAATTTGGTTATTAGAAGTTAATGAAGTGAGCACTATCTTTAATCTGATACTTTAACATCTACGTTATAATTTAAAGTCAGATCTTTAGAAAAATCTGTTTCAATAGTCAAACAGAATTCTAGTGAAGGATAGCATGACAAATAATTTTACACATAGAAAATGTCTGCCAAGAATAATAACATCTTCCATTTTACACGCTCAATAATTCATCAGTAGTGTTTAATTAGCTTACTTGATCTTTATAAAAACCCTGTTGCATCATAAAGCAAAAATTATGATGTCCACTTCACAGATAAGAAAACAGAGGCCAGGCACAGTGGCTCATGCCTGTAATCCCAGCACTTTGGAAGGCCAAGGCGGGCGGATCACGAGGTCAGGAGATCAAGACCAGCCTGGCTAACATGGTGAAATCCCGTCTCTACTAAAAATACAAAAAATTAGCCGGGCATGGTGGCGGGCGCCTGTAGTCCCAGCTACTTGGAAGGCTGAGGCAGGAGAATGACGTGAACCCAGGAGGCGGAGGTTTCACTGAGCAGAGATCTTGCCACTGCACTCCAGCCTGGGCGACAGAATGAGACTCCGCCTTAAAAAAAAAAAAAAAAAAAAAAAAAACAGAGACCCCACTAAGGTCTTTACCCAAGGTCACATTTTACTAAGCAAGGGCTGTCCAGAACCCAGATCTGCTGGACCCTAACAGAGTGTGCTTCTTCATCAACTGTTTGCCTCAGCGAGCACTCAATGTAGGAAACCGATGGAAAGATTCAGCACCGTGTAACTTACACTATTCAGAAAGCTCAGAATCCCCTTGGGTGAGGCTTCGCTTTCCTTATTTTCCACAGAAGCCATCAAACATCCATAATAAATAAAGCAGGGCAGAATGGATCAACGGGAAAAATATCAGAATACCTAGGTAAATAATAGAAAGATATCTGAAACATCCCCAAATATTTCTAATATTTCAAATATTTTAAAGTTAAACAGCATTCTTCTGAATAACCCATGGGTCAAGGAGGGGATCACAAGGGAAATTAGAAAGTATTTTCAATTAATTGAAAATAAAAACATATCAAAATTTGTGGAGCACAGCTGAATGAGTGGTTAGAGGGAAATTTATAGAATTTAGTGCTACTGTAACAAAGAAGAAGTTCTCAAATCAATGATCTAAGCTTCCACCTCAAGAAACTAGCAACAAATAGCAAATTAAACCCAAAGAAAGCAGAAGGGAGAAAATAATTGAGAGTATAGAAATTAATGAAATAGAAAAGCATTAGAGAAAAGTCAATGAAACCAGGAGCTGATTCTTTGAAATTCAATAAAATTAATAAACCTGTAGCCAGGCTGACGAGAGAGAGAAAGAGAAATAACAGGCTGAGGCAGGAGAATGGCGTGAACCCAAGAGGCGAGCTTGCAGTGAGCCGAGATCGCGCCACTGCACTCGAACCTGAGCGACAGAGCGAGACACCATCTCAAAAAAAAAAAGAAAAGAAAAGAAAAGAAATAACAAATTGCCGATAGCAGGACTTAAAAGGGGAATGTTACTACAGATCCTATAAATATTAAAACGATAATAAGGTAATATCATGAGAGTAAGTTTCACAACATATGAAATGGGAAAATTCCTTGGAGGACACAAACTACCAAGGCTCAAACATAAATAACCTGAAAAATCCTACCTCAATTAAGGAAATTGAATTCATAGCTTAATATCTTACAAAGAAAATTCCAGGCCCAGTTGACTTCACTGGTGAATTCCTCTAAAAAATTTGATAAGGAAATAATAACAGTTCTCCATGTTTGTTCAGAAAATAGAAAAGAAAACACCACTTCCAAACCCCTTATATGAGACCAAAATTATCCTGATAGTAAAATGAAAGATACAAGTAGGAAAAAATAGACCATAAACAATAACCATAAAAATCCTTAGCAAGGCCGGGCGCGGGGGCTCACGCCTCTAATCCCAGCACTTTGGGAGGCCGAGGCAGGTGGATCACGAGGTCAGGAGATTGAAACCATCCTGGCTAACACGGTGAAACCTCGATTGTACTAAAAATACAAAAAATTTAGCCGGGCGTGGTGGCGGGCGCCTGTAGTCTCAGCTACTCGGGAGGCTGAGGCAGGAGAATGGCGTGAACCCGGAAGGCGGGGCTTGCAGTGAGCCGAGATCAAGCCGCTGCACTTTAGCCAGGGCGATAGAGCAAGACTCCGTCTCAAAAAAAAAAATCCTTAACAAAATATTAGCAAAATGAAGCTAGCAATACATGAAAAGAAAAATATACCATGACCACGATGACCAAGTGATATTTATCCTAAGAATGAAAATTGGTTTGATATTTTAAAATCAAGCAATATAATTTACTATATTCATACACTAAATTGCAAAAAAAACTGATTATATTAATAAATGTGTGAAAAGCACTGATAAATGTTGACATCCACTGATAATTAAAAACTCTCAGAAAACTAGGAATATGAAAGAACTTTCTCAGGAATTAATTTCTGTTATACTTTTTTTCTCCATTACACTATTTTGCTTGAAGCAGTCACAAGCTCACCTAGAATCAAGAGAAAGGAGCATGGACTCCATCCCTTAATGGCAAGAATGACAAATAATTTTCAGTTATTTAAAAAACCACCACATTGCTTTTGGTGTTTTAGACATGAAGTCCTTGCCCATGCCTATTTGACAAATGGGCTCTAATTAAACTAAAGAGCTTCTGCACAGCAAAAGAAACTACCATCAGAGTGAACAGGCAACTACACAATGGGACAAAATTTTCGCAACCTACTCATCTGACAAAGGGCTAATATCCAGAATCTACAATGAACTCCAACAAATTTACAAGAAAAAAACAAACAACTCATCAAAAAGTGGGCAAAGGATATGAACAGACACTTCTCAAAAGAAGACATTTATGCAGCCAAAAGACACATGAAAAAATGCTCATCATCACTGGCCATCAGAGAAATGCAAATCAAAACCACAATGAGATACCATCTCACACCAGTTAGAATGGTGATCATTAAAAAGTCAGGAAACAACAGGTGCTGAAGAGGATGTGGAGAAATAGGAACACTTTTACACTGTTGGTGGGACTGTAAACTAGTTCAACCATTGTGGAAGTCAGTGTGGCGATTGCTCAGGGATCTAGAACTAGAAATACCATTTGACCCAGCCATCCCATTACTGGGTATATACCCAAAGGACTATAAATCATGCTGCTATAAAGACACATGCACACGTATGTTTATTGCGGCACTATTCACAATAGCAAAGACTTGGAACCAACCCAAATGTCCAACAATGATAGACTGGATTAAGAAAATGTGGCACATATACACCATGGAATACTATGCAGCCATAAAAAATGATGAGTTCATGTCCTTTGTAGGGACATGGATGAAATTGGAAATCATCATTCTCAGTAAACTATCGCAAGGACAAAAAACCAAACACCTCATATTCTCACTCATAGGTGGGAATTGAACAATGAGAACACATGGACACAGGAAGGGGAACATCACACTCTGGGGACTGTTGTGGGGTGGGGGGAGAGGGGAGGGATAGCATTAGGAGATATACCTAATGCTAAATGACGAGTTAATGGGTGCAGCACACCAGCATGGCACATGTATACATATGTAACTAACCTGCACATTGTGCACATGTACCCTAAAACTTAAAGTATAATAATAATAATAATAAATAAATAAATAATAAAATAAATAAATAAATAAATAAAACAAAAAACCGCCACAGACCATCTTCTGGTAACAAATTATTGAAATTCCTTTCACATACAAAATTCACTCACCACCCTTCCAAGACCCCACTTTGAGGTACCAAAAATGATGCTGAGTAGCTTCTGAGGCTGGGCCCTCAAGGCCATAAAGCTTTCCTTTTGTTTACTGGAGCTCTTATGCTTTTGAGCCCTGAGATGCCCCGTAAGAACTCCAACTATCCCAAGGCCGCCATGTTGTGAGGAAGCCCAAACCACAAGAAAAAGTCACATCACACATGTCAGCTGACAGGTCACCTGAGGTTCCAGATTCTGTGAAGCAAAAACAAATCATCTCACCAGTACCCTGTCTGAATCCGAACTCACAGAATCCTGTAAGCATATAAAATGGTTGTGTTTTGATGTCACTAAATTTGAAAATACTTCATTAGGCAGCAACAGATTATTGAAAAAATTTGCAACTGGAACATCATCATTGCTTTCTCTGTTCCTCCCTTCTTTCCAGCCAAACGAAGTCAGCAATTCTTCCCACTAATACAGAGTTTGCCAATTTATATTCAAGATATTCACAATTCTCAAAATTTTAAACCCATATACTCTATATAAGCACAAAAATTTCACACCTGATTTTGTTACCTGAAATTTCAAAATAAATTTTTACAATTTCATTTTAAAAATCCATAACAAAACAAAGAGCTACTGTTACTTTGAGCCATACACCTCTCTAGACCCTAATCATTTCCCTAATGCTGAATGCCATGTCAATAACTAATCTGTCCTTTCCTGTTCATCCTGGTCATTGATTGAAAGAAAGAATTGATTTCCATTTCTACTATAATATGTGCACTTCCAAAAACTCAATCACTAAGGAATACCATTCAGTATTTCAAAATTGTATCTCAATGTTTTAATTTGCTAGTTCTCCCCGAAAGTATAATCCAGAATTTTGACTGACTACTTACTGGTAATTGTCTATGTTCTACTACATCAAAAACTTAAATAAGGAAGCATAAGTAAACTACAAGTGTAATTATAAAACTTTGTTGTAAAGAAAGAATTTTTCATTGACCATCTGGCAGATTATTTTTTCTTTCCTTTAAAAACTTCCAAATCCTCTCAAATCTTTTTTAAATCACATGACAGTCCTCAAAGACAATAGAGAGTATGCAATAGACCATGAGTATGGGGCTCTGCTGGCCGACTATTTTGCAAAGTTGTCATTTATCTTTTCCTTCTGTGATCCTCACATCGTCTTTTTGTGTCATTGTGGTTTGGTTTTCACTCACTTGAGGTTAAAAATGCTAAGGGACTTTTGTTTTCATTTTGAAGTGTAAGAGACATTTATAGGTTTCTAAAAAAAGACACCTGGTGACAATCAGGCGGTTTTCTTTAAAATTCTTTAATCAGGCTGGGCGCAGTGGCTCACGCCTGTAATCCCAGCACTTTGGAAGGCCAAAATGGGCAGATCAAGAGGTCAGGAGATCGAGACCATCCTGGCTAACACAGTGAAACCCCGTCTCTACTAAAAATACAAAAACAAAATTAGCCGGGCGTGGTGGTGGGTGCCTGTAGTCCCAGATACTCGGCAGGCTGAGGCAGGAGAATGGCATGAACCCAGGAGGCGGAGCTTGCAGTGAGCCGAGATTGCATCACTGCACTCCAGCTTGGGCGACAGAGAGAGACTCCATCTTAAAAAAAAAAAAAAAAAAACTTTAATCAGCTCAGAGAGTTAATTAGTCACTTGGTGACCCCACGCCTGTGGGTAAAGTAGGCCCACCAAGCATATATCATTAGCATATATTCTATTTCATTCAAAAACAGTACTAATAGAAGAAAAAATTATTCAGATATCTTAATTAACTCATCCCAATGCTCTGATTTAAACACCAGATTATCACCTGGTACTTAGCAATTCAATTTTAATCTAGATAGGTATAAAAGTATACATAAAATAGAGGTAAACATACACATACACAATTAGGACATAGTTTTGAAATATTAATCAGATGATTGTTACTTTTCCACCATTTAAAGTAGACAATAATGGCAGGCCAAGGTGGGAGGATCACTTGAGGCCAGGAGTTCAAGACCAGCCTGGAAAACAGTGAGACTCCAGACCTCCATCTCTAAAAAATAAACAAATAAAAAGATAAAATAAAGTAGGCAATGAGGCTAGAGGCTTTGCCAAGAAGACCCCCCAAAAATAAAAAGGGTGTAAAGTCTTGCCTACAAGTATCATATATTGGTGGATTTCTTCTTCCCTCTCTTCTCTCTCCATTTATCTTCCAGGGCCTCAAAAAAATCTCCCTCTGGGCCCGGCACAGCGGCTCATATCTGTAATCCCAGCACTTTGGGAGGCCGAGGTGGGTGGATCACTTGAGGTCAGGCGTTCAAGACTAGCCTGGCCAACACAGCAAAGCCCCGTCTCTACTAAAAATACAAAATTAGCCGGGCATGATGGAGCACACCTGTAATCCCAGTTACTCAGGGAGCTAAGGTGGGAGAATCGCTTGAACCTGGGAGGCAGAGATTGCAGTGAGCTGAGATCCCGCCACTGCACTCCACCCTGGGCAACAGGGTGAGACTAAAAAAATCTTCCTCTGGAGCTGCACTAGGGCTCCTCCCAAATTCTAGTTACTTTATTAGGCATTCATTTAAAAACTTTATCAGGTGCCTACCATGGGTCAGGTACTGGGCTACAGAAGCAGATAAAACAAAATCGCCTACCTTTTGGAGTTTGCAGTCTAGATGAGCAATACAGACAAGAACGAGATAGGAAAGCATAAGGCTGCTGGGCGCGGCAGCTTACACCTGTAATCCCAGCACTTTGGGAGGCCGAGGTGGGTGGATCACGAGGTCAGGAGATCGAGACCATCCTGGCCAACATGATGAAACCCCGCCTCTACTAAAAATACAAAAGTTAGCTGGGCATGGTGGCGCGTGCCTGTAGTCCCAGCTACTGGAGGCTGAGGCAGGAGAATCGCTTGAACCTGGGAGGTGGAGGTTGCAGTGAGCCGAGATCGCGCCACTGCACTCCAGCCTGGCAACAGAGCAAGACTCTGTCTCAAAAAAAGAAAAAGAAAAAAAAGAAAGCGTAAGGCATGTCACATGGTGAAAAGTGCTGCAGAGAAAAATAAAGGAGAAAAGAGGAATGGAAAGAGGTGGGTGCAACTTTAAACAGAATGGTCATGGAAGGCCTCCCTGAAAGAGTCACGTCTGACCAACAACAGGAAGGAGATGAGAGTTAGGGCCATGTGGATGTCAAGGAAGAGAATAGACTAGGCAACAAGAACAGCCTGTGCAGAGGCCATGAGGCAGAAAACTGAGTTCTCAAAGAAACTGCAAGGACATCAGTGTGGTGGGGGAACATGAGCCATCGGGAGAAAAGCAGAGGAGAGGTTGGAGCCTTCAGAGGACACCAGACCCACAAGGCCCTGCAGCCCACATAAGGAGTGAGATGGGAGGGCACCAGCACATGGTAAGCGGAGGGTGAGATGACCGGGGAGGAGGGGCGGACAAGGATAGAAGCAAGGAGAGCAGTTAGAGGGCTTCATGAGCATCAAGAAAGAGACTGCGGTGGCTCTACACAGGTGGGGCACGGGGTGAACCATAGGTCTAGGGGGTGAGAGGCAGTCAGATTCTGAGGATACTGTGAAGCAATGCTGACAGCATTGGCAGTTGTATTAGAAATGGGGTCCGTAAGCAAAAGTAAAGTTGCAACTCTACCGTCTGTGGCCTACACACCTGGAAAGATGGGGTTTCCGTTTCAGAGATGGGGAAGAATGCCAGAGGAAGGAATTTAAGAGGAGGATCAGGAAGGTAGCAAGGCAACATTTAGGAAATTCTGTCGACTGTCACTTCCCTAAAGAAAAAAAAAGAAAAGAATTTCACCTACACATTTATTTATGTGTTTTGTTAAGTGAAAGAACCATCTCCTTTATCAGTGATACAACACAAAAAACAGCCAAACAACCCTTGAGATCAACTTTTTAAGGAATTAGTTCAAAAAAAAAAAATCTCTCCAATCCAGAATGAGCACTCAAGTTGTGGAATATTTTTTTCTCTTTATTGTAAAGTTCTACACCCAAGAAATCACTTTTATAGGTAGAGTCCTGATTTCCCCAAATTAGCAATGTCACGAAGTTCTATTTTTATGAGTAACTTGCAGAGGTGTGTGTGAATATGTACACGTGTGTGGACATAAAGGAGTGGCTATTATTTTGAAGGCATATATATTTTATACCTGAGAACCACAGCATGCTAAAAAAGAGGCTTGGAGCGTTGGCTATAATTTCCAATTTGCATATCACAGCAGAATTAAATAGCAATACATCAATGATGATGCAAGTTGCTTTCTTTATGAAATAGTTGATTAATTTTATTCCCTTTTGCTGCCTAGAAAAGTCAGATCATGATTTAGAAGGTAAAACTCATGCCTACTGCCCCTCATTCGTTTTTCCATCAGTCACCTAAAGCTTACAGAGTTTAATGGTCTGTGAAACATTCTCCAAGAGTATGGGAAAGTTATGGGAAGCATCAATACTGCTTTCCTCATTTTCCCCCTGTCCCCTTCAAGATAACTTATAAATTTCTCTCAATATACTGAATACTCTTCTTCCTCCAAGGGCTCAAATGACAGAAAGAGGAAATGCTTACCACAGTCAGGTTTTATGCTGCCATAACTAACTGTTCAATCAATAAGCAACTTCAAAAGTGGCCTGCTTAGAGAAATGGCTCCTGGCAGTAAGGTGTTCCTATTATGCAGAACTTAGGCTGCAACCTGGAATTCTATGAATTGGATATGAGGCCACAGGCTGCTTTATTTCTAAATGGAGAGCATGCAACAGCCACTGTCACTGGAGGCAATCTATAAAGTCTTAGTCCTATCACAGAGAGTACTTTCAAAATGACCTATTCAGAAAGCTAATGTTCCCTGTAATACAGAGAATGGAGAAAATAATGAACCACTGCCCCCATAAAACATTTTGATAAATATCTGGTTTAACAGGCCACTACACCAGGATTAATCTTATCTGGGCCCAGGACTCCTCCACAGTTAACTGGTACTATCAATGGATGGTAACCAAATGAGGAGAAACTATTTTTATTCTCCTAAGCGTGAAAAATATCTACCAGCAGCATCTACTTACAGTAGAACACCATGCCATTCTCCAAAGTAGAACAGTCTGGTCTTTGTTCCATTGAGAAAATTCTAACCCTAAGTTTATATAACTGGCAATATCTTTACTATAAACCTTCTCTTGTCGAAGTTGCCGTGTTTTATTTTAACTGAAATTATTTCTAAGCAGACTCCAAGTTCACCAAGGACAGGGACTTTGTCATATTCATTTTTGCATGCTTTACAGAAGCTAGGAAAACTTCCTACTGCAGGCTAGACATGGAATATATTTGCTGACTTGCTTAGAACATCTACTCTATGTTATCAGTGTGTTGCATTGGAAATACTGCAAGAAATGAATTTTTCAGCATTATTAATATTATGTCTACTTACAACAGTCTTCTCTTACTAAGAGCACTGGTTCAATAGTGACGGTTTCATCCAAGGAACTATATAGCTTAGTGTTTTATTAGTACTTGGCTTACATATCAGTGAGACTTATTTAGGGATACCAACCTCCAGCCTTTTAATAAAGAGGCACGGACTGCAGGGATGTTTACTCTGGGCACATAAGATTCTAACTACATTTAAAGTCCTTGCTTAAAGTATTAATAGATGTTTATTCAACAAATTGTGGGCCCACAGTGTCACATTCTCAGGGTGGCCTCTCTGAAGTTTCCAAAGACCTTGGTAAGGAAGTGGTGGTATAATTTTATTCAGAGCAAAGCTGGCCCTGGAATCCTTGCGTTCTCTCTATTTTCAAAGAAACTAAAACATCCTAACTTCTCTACCAGGTACTGGGGTGTGCTCTCATATGTAAAAATATTTAACTTAATCCAGTCTATCATTGCTGGACATTTGGGTTGGTTCCAAGTCTTTGCTATTATGAGTAGTTCTGCAATAAACATACGTGTGCATGTGTCTTTATAGCAGCATGATTTATATTCCTTTGGGTATATACCCAGTAATGCCTTTGTAGGGACATGGATGAAGCTGGAAACCATCATTCTCAGCAAACTATCACAAGGACAAAAAACCAAACACCGTATGTTCTCACTCATAGGTGGGAACTGAACAATGAGAACACATGGACACAGGAAGGGGAACATCACACACCGGGGACTGTTGTGGGGTGGGGGGAGGGGGGAGGGATAGCATTAGGAGATATACCTAATGTAAATGATGAGTTAATGGGTGCAGCACACCAACATGGCACATATATACATATGTGACAAACCTGCACGTTGTGCACATGTGCCCTAGAACTTAAAGTACAATAAAAATATATACATATATAAAAAAAATTTAACTTAACTATGATGCACTCAAATAACCATGACAGTCTGGCCAGCAAATACCCTAAAGCAAGGGCTCCTAAAACCCACACAGAGGCTGTGTGACTCCGTGTCCTCAAATAATAAGTTGACAAGGCCGGGCACAGTGGCTCACACCTGTAATCCCAGCACTTTGGGAGGCAGAAGTGGGCAGGTCACCTGAGGTCAGGAGTTCGAGACCAGCCTGACCAACATGGAGAAACCCCGTCTGCACTAAAAATACAAAAATTAGCTGGGCGTGGTGGTGCGCACCTGTAGTCCCAGCTACTCAGGAGGCTGAGGCAGGAGAATCACGTGAACCCAGGAGGTGGAGGTTGCAGTGAGCCGAGATCACACCACTGCACTCCAGCCTGGTGACAAAGCAAGACTCTGTCTCAAAATAATAATAATAATAATAATAATAATAATAATGGAGGAGGAGGAGGAGGAGGAGGAGGAGGAAGAGGAGGGGGAGGGGGAGGAGGGGGAGGGGGAGGAGGGGGAGGGGGAGGAGGGGGAGGAGGAGGAGGGGGAGGAGGAGGAGGGGGAGGAGGAGGAGGAGGAGGAGGAGGAGGAGGAGGAAGTTGACAAAGGAGTGGTTGTTTTTCCTTTGGAGATTTCTGCTAAGAAATCAGCACAGAATGTTACTTCAATAGCACCATACAAGAGCCCAATACCGAAAAAAAAAAAAAAAACCTCCTTCCTACACAAACCTTAATCATTCTGGTGTGTGCTGTGACTTCTTCAATTACTAGACACAAAAGCAGATCTCAGAGTAAGGTAATATCCTGGAGGTATATTTTTCCTCAGAAACTAATAAGGCCACTTACCCCCTTGGGAAAGAGTGAAGCAACTGGAACCATCATTGCAAGGAATTTCTAAAAGCCATTTGTGTTCTATTCTGAGCATAGAAGGTCCCTAAGTATTCTGAAGTTATGAGGAGTCCTGTGAAGGTAGCTTTCGGTATTTTTTAATAAACTCTCTTGCCACCAGAAAAATTCTTTCTGCACTGATTACCCCCCACGCAGCCCCATTTTCCCTTCTCAAGGTCAAAGGCCACTGACTCCACGGAGGATCTGACAGTGTGCAGGATACAGGCTAAGCTTCTACAAAAAAAGAGGTCCACAAATACTGTGGTCAAAAATACAGAGATTATTTCTCTGCTTACTGTTATACCGAGGTCAGTGGCTGGTCCAGGCCACCGAGGGCTCATTTGCTCTCATTTTGTTTTTTGACCTCCTAGGGGCGTGGGCTTCATCCATGCAGGAGGCTGGAATGAAAGCTGCTCACCTGTGAGCCCAGCCGGCTACTAGGCTGATGGCCAGTGAAGTCAAGGCTGTCAAGGACAGGAGGTTCATAAATAAGAAAACTTATTATGCAATGGGAAGGCTTGCCTCTGAAAACAGCCACCTCCCTAGCTCCTTATAAAATATGGATTCAGGAATCCCAAGAAAGAGCCAGGTGGGCCTCGCAGGACCCCTTCACCTAGGGAAGGCACGGGTCAGGTGCTACCTGCTCATGTTGCTAATGCCCCCAGCTGGCTGCAGAGCCCCCTGTCCCTGTCGGCAGGAGGTGGACTGCACAATAGGTTGGCCGTCTGCTCATTCTAGCACCCCTGGTTTGCTGACACTGTTTATGGTCATGGTTCAACCTGCCCAGTGCCCAGCGCTGTCCTCTGCCATCACTGCAGTCATCCACTGGCACTCCTGGTGAAGCTGCCCCCACACCCAGCACCACAGCCGCTTCCTAGAATCTGGAACAAAGAGAATAAAGGGCAGGTGTCCTCCCTTCTAAAGGAGGTGATTAGGAATTTGTACACATCACCTCTGCTCATATCCATCTTCCAGGATGTGGGCTAGCCAGCCTTGTCCTCAGGTGTCAGAACCTGAAGTTCCATGTCCCAGGAGGCCCCTCAGACCAGGACAAACCAGGCTGACTTGTCCCCTAAAGAGGGCTCCACTACTGTACTAAAAGAAAGAAAGGGGATGTGGGCCTTGGGGATCCACTGATAGCCCCTGGCCCCACCTTCTCTAACTTACGGGTCTTCATCTCTCCTCTGCTTTCTGTTTCTTCTTTGTAAAGTTCACTTTACTTGGCCAGGCATGGTGGCTCACGCCTATAATCCGAGCACTTTGGGAGGCCTAGGCGGGCGGATCACCTGAGGTCAGGAGTCCGAGACCAGCCTGGCCAACCTGGTGAAACCCCGTCTCTACTAAAAATATAAAAATTATCCAGGTGTGGTGGGGGGCACCTGTAATCCCAGCTACTCGGGAGGATGAGGCAAGAGAATCGCTTGAACCTGGGAGGCAGAGTTTGCAGTGAGCCAAGATGGCACTACACTCCAGCCTAGGCGACAGAGCAAGACTCCATCTAAAAAAAAAAAAAAAAAAAAATTCACCTTACTTAACAAGTGGTAGACGCCTTTCCTCTGTACTTTGGCTACCTGATGTTGCGTCCCTTCTCTCCCAGGACAATGCCAGGCCTTGAGGGAGTGGATTGGCTATTTGTTTTGTGTATATCTGGAGCTTCACGTCTTTCTAGATGTGGATACAGTGACAGATACATACACATACACATTTATACGACAAAAGACAGATGATACAATATTAGCAGCACATACCTCAGGGTTGGAATTAGCAAGTAATGTTTAACCTTTTTTTTTTTTTTTTGTGACAGGGTCTCGCTCTGTCACCCAGACTGGGGTGCAGTGGTACAATCTCAGCTCACCGCAACCTCCACCTCCCAGGCTCAAGTGATTCTCCTGCCTCAGCCTCCCAAGTAGCTGGGATTACAGGTGTGTGCCACCACACCTGGCTAATTTTTGTATTTTTAGTAGAGACAGGGTTGCCCCATGTTGGGCAGGCTGGTCTCGAACTCCTGACCTCAAATGATCCCCCTGCTTCTGCCTCCCAAAGTGCTGGGATTACAGGCATAAGCCACCATGCCCAGCCCATTTAACCTTTTAATGTGTTTTCCAACTTTTCTACAATGGCCGTTCATTCCTTTCCTAAGTAGACATAGCTATCATTTTTAAAATGCTTGTTAAATAGTCTTCATAGTAGGAGAAAAGTTGCCTTATCTGCATTTCTAAGTCCATAATAGAAATACCTATAACACCAATCTTGCCTCTTTCTGGTCACACCAAGTATTCTTTTTTTTTTTTTTTTTTTTTTTTTTTTGAGACAGAGTTTTGCTCTTGTCGCCCAGGCTGGAGTGCAGTGGCACGATCTCGGCTCACTGCAACCTCCGCTTCCAGGGTTCAAGTGATTCTCCTGCCTGGGATTACAGTAGCTGGGATTACAGGCGTGAGCCACCATGCCTAGTTAATTTTTCGTATTTTTAGTAGAGACTGGGTTTCATCATGTTGGCCAGGCTGGTCTCGAACTCCTGACCTCAGGTGATCCACCCGCCTCGGCCTCCCAAAGTGCAAGGATTACAGGCGTGAGCCACTGAACCCGGCCCACACCGAGTATCCTATAAACAAGTATAGTCCTATGTAATTTTGTGGAAGAATTACTGTTATTGCCCATTTACACGGGTGAAACCTGAGGCTTTGGAAGTTAAATGTTCTTACATTGTCACTGGCTAACAAGTGAAAGAGAACTTCTTTCTCAGAAGTCTGGAATGATCGTTTCTAACACTTACTAGTGCTTACCATGTGCCAAGTACTGCTCTAAAAATGTAACATATTTTAATTAACTTAACCCTCATGTCAAGCCTGTGATTTAGGTACTATTATGATCCCCTAAGGCCTGAGGCTGCAGACACAGGTTGAGTAACTTGCCCAGAGTCACAGAGCTTGTTAATGGTTCCTTGCCATGGTACTAATGGACGTCTCTAACTCTATCTAAATGGCCTCAGGGCTTTCCTTCTGAAGGCCACAGGAATGAACGAGGTTATTTACTAGAAAGAAATACAAGAATCATGAAAACTTTTCATTTTTTTAGGTTGCAAGTAATTTGAACATTTTAATGGAATGAAAAGCAATATGTTCAATGCACAGAGAATCACTAAGCGGACCCTTCTATCATTGTCAATGTCATTTGCAAGACTAAATTTCCACCTGGCACTTTGAAGTCCCTTATTATGATCACTACCATCTGCAAAGGCAGGTGGCCGTCCCCTCCTGTCATCAACTAATTTTCACAACAACTACCTATGTTTTGATTTCATGTATCTTTACCTGTGCAAACCAATAGATGCTCCCCATTGTCCAAATGGTCTCAAATTTTCTGAATCCTCAACCTATTCAAAGTATGAGTCTAGAGATGTCCTGTCTCATGCATTACCTGGAGGATTGAAAGTTGGTACAGGGCAGGGCGCAGTGGCTCATGCCTGTAATCCAACACTTTGGGAGGCTGAGGCAGGCAGATCACCTGAGGTCAGGAGCTCAAGACCAGCCTGGCCAACATGGTGAAACCCCATCTCTACTAAAAATACAAAAATTAGCCAGGCATGATGGTGCATGCCTGTAAACCCATCTACTCAGGAGGCTGAGAGAGGAGAATTTCTTGAACCTGGGAGGCAGAGGTTGCAGTGAGCCAAGATCATGCCACTGCACTCCAGCCTGGGCGACAGAGCCAGACTCTGTCTCAAAAAAAAAAAAAGTTAGTGTAGGTTGACTATCCCTCATCCAAAATGCTTGAGACCAGAAGGATTTCAGATATCAAATATTTCTGGATTTTGGAATATTTGTATACTTAGACATAATGAAAGATATTGGGGATGGGGCCCAAGTACAAACACAAAATTCATTTATGTTTCATGTATGCCTTTTACACATAGCCTAAAGATAGCTTTATTCAATATTTTTAACAATTCCACGCAGGAGATGACATGTATGATGTATACAATGTATACAAACTTCACAAGCTTTGTGTGACTTCACATGATTCCTGACTGAATTTGTATGACCAATAAGCAATCATTTCCTTATTCTTATTCACACATAAGTACTTAACCATAAAAGGGGACATACCATTAATATAGTGAAGAAATGAAGGGTTCAGGGTCACTAAACAGCACAGCAGCATCACCAGAACACCCGCATTCACTGTTAAACAGCAGCAACAACATGGCAGACCTTCAACTTCCATGCTAGAACTCACATTTCAGATTTTGGAGCATCTCGGATTTAGGATTTTTGGATTAAGGATGCTCAACCTATACCAGCTTCCTGAAGCATTTTGCATGTAATGCTTCCCTATGCAAATTTCATGCGTTGTCATCACAGTTGGCCATAATAAAAGTTTCCCATTTTTTAATAGGAATCCGCTACAGATTCCACTAATAGAAAAGTTACTGTTGAAGATTTGCCTTTTAAGCAGCTCATAAGCTAAAATGTGCCTTGGAGATCTTCCAACCTAGGAGCTCCCAACCTCCAAGTCATCATAGCCTGAGTGCCTCATGCTTCTCACAGTATACACCCCCACTCTTCGACCAAAGGTTGAAAGCCATTTTGGCTAAGACTAAGGACAAAGAGTGCACCGCGATGTCTGTCAGAAG
This sequence comes from Pongo pygmaeus, assembly GCF_028885625.2. NCBI lineage: Eukaryota > Metazoa > Chordata > Mammalia > Primates > Hominidae > Pongo > Pongo pygmaeus. Next base: position 6,293,985 of record NC_072380.2, read on the forward strand.
GAAGATGGAGCCGCAGGTCCTGTGTCTCTTCCATCTGTGGTCCTCCTGCAACGTGCAACACATTCATCTCCAGGAAGAGCACAGAGTAATGCCAAGCAGAGGCCAGTGGAGTAGCTGGTGGACCGGGCAGGAGCCCTGCCTGTGTGCATGTGAAATACATCAGGACAGCAGGCAGAGGGACCAACAGGCAGCCACTTGGTAACTGTACAGTTTCTAGAGGATTCTAAAACTTGCTTTTAGTTTTATTAATTTTAAATTATTATTATTATTATTATTTTTGAGACAGAGTTTCCCTCTTGTTACCCAGGCTGGAGTGCAAAGCCATGATCTCAGCTTACTGCAATCTCTGCCTTCTGGGTTCAAGCAATTCTCCTGCCTCAGCCTCCTGAGTAGCTGGGATTACAGGCGTGTGCCACCACGCCCAGCTAATTTTGTATTTTTAGTAGAGACGGGGTTTCTCCATATTGGTCAGGCTGGTCTCAAACTCCCGACCTCAGGTGATCAACCCACCTCGGCCTCCCAAAGTGCTGGGATTACAGGCGTGAGCCACCGCGCCCGGCCCTATTTTATTTTATTTTTTTTAGACAGAGTTTAGCTCTTTTCGTCCAGGCTAGACGCAATGGTGCAATCTCGGCTCACGCAACCCCCACCTCCCAGGTTCAAGCGATTCTCCTGCCTCAGCCTCCTGAGTAGCTGGGATTACAGGCATGTGCCACCACGCCTCGCTAATTTTGTATTTTTAGTAGAGACGGGGTTTCTCCATGTTGGTCAGGCTGGTCTCGAACTCCCGACCTCAGGTGATCCACTCGCCTTGGCCTCCCAAAGTGCTGGGATTACAGGCGTGAGCCACTGTGCCTGGCCACTTTTAATTTTAGACTCATGTTTACTTTTTAATGGCTTCCAGCATCCCACAATATCCTAAGACTTGAAAGTGTGAAGAGGATGAAAAGCCTTGATTTTTTTCCTTGATTTTTTTCCTTCATACAGATCAAGTGACTGGGACCCTGACAGGTTCAGTTTCTTGGCAAAATCACCTATCAAGTAGGGGAAAATCTGATGGATACTTTACTCAGAGCTCTTTTTTCCCCACGTAAAACCTTTAACATCCCAAAACAGTGCAGACACCAGTGGGCCCCAACCACTTTGCAAGCAAGTGAGCTAGACAAGTGTCCCAGTCAGCTCAGGCCACTACAGCAAAACGCCATCCGCTGGGTGGCTTGTCAGCAACAGAAATTTGCTCACCAATCTGGAGGCTGCAGTGCCAAAATCAGGGTGCCAGCATGGGTGGGTTCTGGTGAAGGCCCTCTTTCCGGGGCTTCTTCCAGGGGTTGCAGGAAAGGGCCAACTTTTCACAGTAGCTTCACAGGGTACAAGAAAAAGGGAGAGCTCTCTGAGGCCTGTTTTGAGCTCTCTGAGGCACTAACCCTATCCATGGTTGCTCCACTCTCACAACCTCGTCATCTCCCAAAGGCCCCTCTTCTTACTGCCATCACCTGGAGAGAGATGTGAATCTGTGGGACACAATCATTCAGTGCATTACAACAAGTTACATCAAAATACAGCTCTAAGGCTGGGCTCGTGTACTTTGGAAGGCCAAGACCAGAGGATCACTTAAGCCCAGGAGTTCGAGACCAGCCTGGACAACACGGCGAAACCCTGTCTCTACAAAAAAATACAACAAATTTGCTTGGCATGGTGGCTCGTACCTGTGATCCCTGCTACTCAAGAGGCTAAGGCAGGAGGACTGCTTGAGCCCAGGAGGTCGAGGCTGCAGTGAATTATGATCATGCCACTGCACTCCAGCCTGAGCAACAGAGCAAGACCTTGGCACAAAACAAACAAACAAACAAAAAGTAATAATAATAAGACTGTTATGGGCCGGGCGCAGTGGCTCAAGCCTACAATCCCAGCACTTTGGGAGGCCGAGGCAGGTGGATCATGAGGTCAGGAGTTCAAGACCAGCCTGACCAACATGGTGAAACCCCGTCTCTACTAAAAAATGCCAAAAAAAATAAAAAATAAAAAATAGCCAGGAGTGTGGCACACACCTGTAATCCCAGCTACTCAGGAGGCTGAGGCAGGAGAATCGCTTGTACCCCGGAGGCAGAGCTTGCAGTGAGCCGAAATCGTGCCACTGCACTCTAGCCTGGGTGACAGAGTGAGACTCTGTCTCAAAAGAGAAAAAAAGAAAAAAAAAGACTGTACTTACAGTCCACGCCAGGACTGATTTGCTTGCTGGCATTCCTTGCTGGGTCTCCCACACTCCACTCTTCCCTTCTGAGTGAGTCTCTGGGTGACACTTGATGGCTCCTGGCATCCTCCTCGGGTTCAAAATCTCATGCTGCACTCCTCCCCCGTCTGTCATCCTAGATCCTTACCTACGGCCCTCACAGCTGAACTCTGCCCTCATTATGTCTATTCCCTAGAGCTCAGCAGCCAGCTCCTTCTCCAGCACAACAGCCTCTTCAAACAAATTCAGTAATTCCAAAACCAAGCCCTACAAGGACCCCCGAAGTAGGGCAGCACTAAGGGTCCCCAATGTCTGGTTTTCTACCACAATCTGCTGGAACAGGGCACAGCCTCCTACTTGCACCTACCTCAGCCTCTCAAGCGCAGTTTAAGTTACTTATAACTTGACTGAATGCATTCATACATTTATTCAGCCATTGACTCAGCAAACATTCATTGCCTGGCATGTGCCAGGCCTGGTGCTAGACACTGGGACACAGGAATGAATGAAACAAAACACAAGCAGAAAGACAAACACAGTGACTGTCTTCAAGGAGCCTGCAAACCAAAGAGAGAAAAGCAGATGTGTGGATTGAAATGTTATTGGGGGAGTGCGTAGACTCACACAGGTGTGTCCAATCTTCTGGCTTCCCTGGGCCACATTGGACGAACTGTCTTGAGCCACACATAAAATGCACTAACACTATAGCTGACGAGCTAAATTTAAAAATGACAAAGAACTTTCATAATGTTTTAAGAATGTTTACAAGTTTGTATCGGGCCTCATTTAAAGCCATCCTGGGCCATGATTTGAACAAGCTTAGTGTAGAGGACCAGAAAGAGAAAGAGAAAAAAGCAGAGATAAGAGGGAAAGAGAGATGAGAGAAAGACGGAGAGAAAGATGGAGGGAGAGGGACAGAGGAAAGAAAGAGAGGGAGAGAAGGAGAGGAAGAAAAAGAGAAAATCAGAAAGATGGAAGGAGGGAGGGAGAAAGAGATGTAGAGACATAGAAAGGGAGAGAGGAAAGCAGAGAGAGTAAGAGAGAGAGATGAGAGAGAGAGAGGGGTGTCCAGAACTCCTAGCTCTCAGCTCCAGGCTATCTGAACAGTCAATATCACAACCACCTTAGTGGGGGAGGGGACACTATCAGTATCCTTATCATTTAGACACGAATACTGAGGGTAGAAAATTGAAATAATTTGCCCAAGTTTCCTCAGCTGGTGAAATCAGGATTAGAGCCCAGATGTCTTAGATTAGAGCCCAAAGCCTCAAGATCACCCCTTTATTATCCAGAGAGTTGATTTGCCATTTGGCCTGGAGCCTGCCCCACCCTCTCTCCTCACTGCAGAGCTGTTTCCACTCTGACCCACGGTTCACCTTCTCTCAGTCCCTCACCTTGTGCTGGTCACCATCAGATACATGGGCTGAGCGATGGAGAATAGGGAAGAAAAAGGAGGGTAAGAAAAGGAAAAGACTCTCCTGCCATCTACAGGCCCCATTGGCAGTGACAGAGGTGGGGAGGGGTCAGGGATAGGGACCTGAAAAGGACCACCTCTTCATCCATCCATTCATCCATCCATTCATCCATCCATCCATCCATTCATTCATCCATCCATCCACTCATCCATCCAGTCATCCATCCATCCATTCATCCATCCATCCATTCATCCATCCAGTCATCCATCCATCCATCCATTCATCCATCCAGTCATGCATCCATCCATCCATCCATTCATCCATCCATTCATCCATCCATTCATCCATCCATCCATCCACTCATTCATCCATCCATCCATACATTCATCCATCCATCCATCCATTCATCCATCCATTCATCCATCCATCCATCCATTCATCCATCCATCCATCCATACATTCATCCATCCATCCATCCATTCATTCATCCATCCATCCATTCATCCATCCAGTCATCCATCCATCCATTCATCCATCCATCCATTCATCCATCCAGTCATGCATCCATCCATCCATCCATTCATCCATCCATCCATCCATCCATCCATCCATACATACATACATACGTACATACATACATTCATCCATCCATTCATCCATTCCTCAGCTCCCCGCTCATGGCCACCTCCATTCCTTCCCAGCAATGCCACCCACGCCACCATGGTCAGGAGATCAAGCTGAGGGAGACAGCAGGGAAGTAAGCATCATCCTGCAGGGCTCTTCACCCTTCCCCAGGGCCTCTCATTAGGGGCCTGACTCCATGTGACATGAGGAGCCCCTCCCATGTCCCATCCCAGCCTGCTGTGGACCACAGACCAGCAGCCCTCCACCACAGCACACCTGCTGGAACCCAATTCCAGGCATCAGGAACCAGGTCGCATGTCAACATCTTGGTGCACACGAGGGCAGGCTCTCTATCACCGAGACCACACTGTGACCCAGGCGCTCTACATGGGTGGATACTCAGTAGCTCTGTCCTTCCTTAAATTAATCTGGCTTTGATGGGTGAACCTCAGGCTCTAGAACAACCCCACACATGCATGTTTCTATAGAAACTAGTTTCATGTTCCAAACAGTTTTGAAACAGCCATTTGAAATGCAGACAATTTGTAAAGTATTTGGGGTTTTTGTTGTTGTTATTTTTTGTTTGTTTTCTGAGAAGGAGTCTCGCTCTGTTATCCAATCTGGAGTACAGTAGCACGATCTCGGCTCACTACAACTTCTGCCTCCCAGGTTCAAGTAATTCTCCTCTCTCAGACACCAAAGTAGCTGGGACTACAGGTACACACCACCATGCCTGGCTAATTTTTGTATTTTTAGTAGAGGCGGGGTTTCACCATATTGGTCAGGTTGGTCTTGAACCCCTGACCTCAGGTGATCCATCTGCCTCGGCCTCCCAAAGTGCTGGGATTACAGATGTGTGCCACCGCGACCGGCCTATAAAGTATTTTGCATTGTTAATCTTGTTGAAGTTTATTGATTCCACAATGTGCATTGAGTGCTTAGTAGGTGCTAGTTATTGTGCAGGCAAAAGACCAAAAAACGATACTGTAAAGGGCTCACATTTGCCAGGGACGTGACCAACTCCTTCAGGGTAAGTCTGGTGATCCTCGCAGCAGGAGTGGGGAACGAATGAATTCTGCCGTGGCTGTCCTAGGAGGCTTAATGGAGTGAGGGTCTCCTAGTGGACTAAGGTTAGCCATAGAGAGAAAAGATGAGGAAAGACCTTCCAGGCTGGAGGAACAGCCAGAGCAAAGCTCAGAGGCCCACATGAGCTGGGCATTGTGGGAAACAGAAAGTGGCTTTGTGTCTATAGCAGTGGCTGGAGTGGAAGTCACAGAGAAAATGTGGCCAAAAAAAAAAAAAAAAAAAAGCTTTGACAGTCTCACTCTGGATTCTGGACTTTGCCTAAGTCTAATGGCAATTGAGAGTCATCAGGAGATTTTAAGCAGGAAAGAAACGTGATCAGATTGGGGTTTGAGAAAGACGGCTCTCTCAGCAGTGCAAAAGCTGGACTGAAGTGGGGAGAAGCTGGTGTGAGAGCCAAGATAAATCAGAGCATCTGCAGTCTTCATCTTCCTGCATAGACCCTGAAATGTGTCTTTAATGGATTCTTCAAATTTCCACACAAGGATAACAACCTAGTGAAAATTATAGCATCGGTATCCACCAATTTAAACTCCATTATTATAACCATCCAGGGAAACGTGTTATGATTTCAAACAAAGAGGTTACCATTGATACACAAGGCAGGTCGTGGAGCTCACTAATGGGAGACGCTCAAGGTTGCAGTAATAACGCATTCCTGACAGCAGCAGCAGGGCATTTAATCAGAATGATCTTCCTTCCTTTTTCCTTCAGGACCACATCCCTCCCGCTCCAAAAGTGCACCCTTAAGGCTAACATTCTTGCTGATTCTGATTGTTCATGCAAAGCGTATTTCTAACTAAAATGCTTAAGTATTATAATAGCTGCTTTTTTGGTTTTTGTCTTTTGTTTTGGGGCGGTTGAAATTTATCCTGATAATGGTTGCAGAACATCATATTTTCCCTTTCTACCTTATTTCCACATCTATTTGCAACTATTTCTTTTTTTTTTTTTTTTTTTGAGATGGAGTCTCGCTCTTGTAACCCAGCCTGGAGCGCAATGGAACAATCTTGGCTCACTGCAACCTCCGCCTCTTGGGTTGAAGCGATTCTCCTGCCTCAGCCTCCTGAATAGCTGGGATTACAGGCACCCATCACCACACCCAGCTAATTTTTGTATTTTTAGTAGAGACGGGGTTTCATCATGTTGGCCAGGCTGGTCATGAATTCCTGACCTCAAGTGATCCACCCGTGATGGCCTCCCAAAGTGCTGGGATTACAGGCGTGAGCCACCATACTCAGCTTTGCAACTATTTCTATAGCCACCCTTCACATGCTTGCTTCTAGTCTGCAAGCTGACATCTCCTTTGTGTCCCTGACTTATTTTTGTGATTATTCCTTTTATAATATGCCTCCCCCATTAGAGTTCTCCAGAGAAAAAGAGCCCATATAGATATAGAGGAGGCAATTTATTATGAGAACTGGCTCACATGATTCTGGAGGCTTTGAAGTCCTATGATCTGCCAGCTGTAAGCTGGAGGAGACCCGGGAGAGCCAGTGGTGTAATTCAGTCCAAGTCCAAAGGCCTGAGGCCTGGGGGAGCCATGGCTGTGATTCCCAGAGTCTGAAGGCCCAGAAATCAGGAGCTCCAACATCCAAGGGCAGGAGAAGATGGATGTCCCAGTTCAGATAGAGAGAGTAAATTCTCCCTTCTACTTTTAAACCCTCAACAGATTGGATGAGACCCACACAGATGAGGGTGGGCCTTCTTCACTCCATCTACTGATTCGAATGCTACTCTCTCATGGAAATACCCTCACAGACACACTCAGAAGCAATAGTTTTCCAGGCATCCATTAGCCCAGTTGAGTTGACACATAAGATTAACTGTCACACTCTCCTACCCAAGTCTTCCTTTCTGTGGCTTAAGGAGTATGGCCCCACTCACCCCTCAGTGTCCAGGGATGGTCCCATGTTCCAAGCTTGACCAATAAGCCTACTTTCCCCCAGACACAGTGGCCATTCAGGGACAGCCAGTTGACCATAATTAGGCCAATAAGACTCATTCCTGGGGTTCCTGGAGATGCCGGAAAAGAGATGCTCCCTTTCCTGAACCTGCAAGCTTTAAAGACATGAGCTGCCAGGGGCTCTACATGGAACCTGAGAAGGAAGCACATCTCCAGAGACATAGAGCTGAGGTAGAAGGAAGGACAAAGAAGGTTCTTGGGAATTGTTTGAGCAATGGGGCTTGACTGTTACTACTGCAAGGACCTCTGAGTTCCAGCACTTCTTGTTTTCTTCCATTTAGCAAGTCTGAGTTGGGTTTTCTGCACCTGCACCTAAAGAGTTGCAACTAGCATCGCAGGTGACATCTCTGATTCCTGGAGGTGTGGAAACAGTGCAGAGGGAAGCATGGGAACTCACAATTCCACTTGGTCCTATGAGTCACTAGCCCTATCTCCAGGGCCTCTCAAAAGGTACATGATGCAAATCCCTCCCCACAAATCTTCATCACCATGTTCCCATTCATTCATCCCATTAATATTTTCAAGCTCTTCTTGTGGGTCAAATGAGGTAGTTATGTTAAACTCTAATTTGAGGCCACACAACTTGAATAAGTAAACTGAAACTATTCCAGGTTTTGTACAAGATTGTTAACACTCACAAATTATGAAGGTAGAATCGACATGTGTTGAATTCTCTGCCCTATGACACTGCCAGGTGAAGTCATGTTTCTCACCTTCATAGTCCTCCCGAAGAACTGAACACATAAACACAACCAGTGACTACATTGTGATGAGGAATAGAATAGTGATAAACAAAATTCCACCAGAGCATAGGAAAACACCAGGAAGCATTCTGGGAGATCAATGGTCAAAAAAAAAAAAAAAAAAAAAAGCATCACAAAGGAGGTTTTGGGTTCCAAAGACTGAAGAAGAGCATTATGTAGGAGAGAGTGGAGAATGCATTGCAAACAGAAAGACCCACTTAGCAATGACTGGGAGGGGTAAAGAATGCCACATGCACTAAATGTGGCCCGGTCAGCCTGGGGGTGAGGTTTGGGAAGGTGAGCTGTGAGGCTAAGAGAAGATATCAGTAGACATTAGGAGAGGTCTGGAATGCCACACAGGCACATGTGCCCTTAATCTCTAAGCAGATGATCCCTTAAAACTTTCAAAGCAAGGGACTGGTGTGATCAGATCTCTCTCCTCATCAAAGGAGCTTTCAGATTAAAAGAGACGCACATGGGTCAGGCACGGTGGCTCACACCTGTAATCCCAGCACTTTGGGAGGCTGAGGTGGGCAGATCACGAGGTCAGGAGATCAAGACCATCCTGGCCAACATGGTGAAACCTCATCTCTACTAAAAATACAAAAATTAGCTGGGCATGGTGGCGGGTGCCTGTAGTCCCAGCTACTTGGGAGGCTGAGGCAGGAGAATTGCTTGAACCCGGGAGTGAAAGTTGCAGTGAGCTGAGATTGCACCACTGCACTCCAGCCTGGCGACAGGGCAAAACTCCGTCTCAAAATAAATAAATAAATGAAATGAAATGAAATGAAATAAAAGCGACACACATCAACGCGGCACAGAAGAAAGCATGTACAATGTCAGCCAGTCATCAATTGCTGTAGTGATGGCAGTGCCTGCAGAACGGTCCCTGTGGTCACCACATCACACTTGCCATTTAGAAAGGCAATTCCTTGAACAGATGGAATTACAATCAGGAGCAACAAGTAATGACCTGATAGTGAAGAGACTTTTTTTTCTTTTTTTTTTTTTTTGAGATGGAGTTTCACTCTTGTCGCTCAGGCTGGAGTGCAGTGGCATGATCCCAGCTCATTGCAACCTCCACCTCCTGGGTTCAAGCAATTCTCCTGCCTCAGCCTCCCGAGTAGCTGGGACTACAGGTGCCCACCACCACGCCCAGCTAATTTTTGTATTTTTAGGAGAGATGGGGTTTTGCCATGTTGGCCAGGCTGGTCTCGAACTCCTGACCTCAGGCGATCCACCCACCTCAGCCTCCCAAAGTGCTGGGATTACAGGCGTGGGCCACCACACCCGGCCTGAAGAGGCATTTTCAATAGTTCAAGGGAAGGATGGTCAGGCCCTGATGAAGACAGTAGACACAGAAGAACAGAGCCCTGCATCTTCCTTCTTGTCCTCACGTCCCACTGCCCACTCCCCAGGTAGGAACCAGGACACCATGATGCTCCCGTGCTGCGGACCCCTCCTGTGTGCCTGGACTGAAGCCTCCGAAGGCCTTCCTTGGCTTTACTGCTTGCTCTCCCTCCTTGACTTCTTTTGCAGATTCCAAACAAAAAGTAATTTCTTTGGGAAATGGTATTAAGGATGCTTGCCCTCTCCCTCCCCCTTCCCCTCCCCCTCCCCCTCCCTCCCCTTTCTTCGGTCTCCCTCTCCTTCTTTTTTCGGTCTCCCTCTGTTGCCGAAGCTGGACTGTACTGCCGTGATCTCGGCTCGCTGCAACCTCCCTGCCTCAGGCTCCTGTGACTCTCCTGCCTCGGCTTGCTGAGTGCCTGGGATGGCAGGCGCGCCGCCACGCCTGAATGGTTTTTGTATTTTTGGTGGAGACGGGGTTTCGCCATGTTGACCGGGCTGGTCTCCAGCTCCTGGCCTCGAGTGATCTGCCTGCCTCGGCCTCCCGAGGTGCTGGGATTGCAGACAGAGTCTCGCTCACTCAATGCTCAATGGTGCTCAGGCTGGAGTGCAGTGGCGTGATCTCGGCTCGCTACAACCTCCACCTACCAGCCTCCTGCCTTGGCCTCTTAAAGTGCTAAGATTACAGCCTCTGCCCCGCCGCCACCCCGTCTAGGAAGTGAGGAGCGCCTCTGCCCGGCTGCCCCGTCTGGGAAGTGAGGAGCGCCTCTGCCCAGTCACCCAACGTCTGGGAAGTGAGGAGCGCCTCTGCCCGGCTACCCCGTCTGGGAGGTGAGGAGTGCCTCTGCCTGGCCGCCCCGTCTTGGAGGAAGTGAGGAGCGCCTCTGCCCGGCTGCCCCATCTGGGAAGTGAGGAGCGTCTCTGCCCGGCCGCCATCCCCTATAGGAAGTGAGGAACGTCTCTGCCCGGCCACCCATCGTCTGGGAGGTGATGAGCACCTCTGCCCGGCCGCCATCCCCTATAGGAAGTGAGGAACGTCTCTGCCCGGCCACCCATCGTCTGGGAGGTGAGGAGCGCCTCTGCCCGGCCGCCCCGTCTGGGAGGTGAGGAGCGCCTCTGCCTGGCCGCCCTGTCTGGGAGGTGTACCCAACAGCTCCGAAGAGACAGCGACCATCGGGAGCGGGCCATGAGGAGGATGGCGGTTTTGTTGAAAAGAAGGGGGGGAAGTGTGGGGAAAGGAAGGAGAGATCAGATTGTTGCTGTGTCTGTGTAGAAAGAGGTGGGCATAGGAGACTCCATTTTGTTCTGACTAGGAGAAATTCTTCTGCCTTGGGATGCTGTTGATCTATGGCCTTTCCCCCAGCCCCGCGCTCTCTGAAACATGTGCTGTGTCAACTCAGGGTTAAATGAATTAAGGGCGGTGCAAGATGTGCTTTGTTAAACAGATGCTTGAAGGCAGCATGCTCGTTAAGAGTCATCACCACTCCCTAATCTCAAGTACCCAGGGGCACAAACACTGCAGAAGGCCACAGGGACCTCTGCCTAGGAAAACCAGAGACCTACCTTCTCTCCACTATTATCCTATGACCCTGCCATATCCCCCTCTCCGAGAAACACCCAAGAATGGTCAATAAATACTTCATAAATAAAAAATAATAATAAAAAAAAGAATATCAGTTAAAAAAAAAAAGGATGCTTTACCTTCTGAAAATGAATAATGCTTTTCTATTGCTGTTTTATTATTATTAATTATTATTATTTTGAGACAGCCTCACCTCTGTCACCAAGCTGGAGTGGAGTGGCGTGATCTGGGCTCACTGCAACGTCCGCCTACCAGGTTCACGCGATTCTCGTACCATAGCCTCCCAAGTAGCTGGGACTACAGACCTACGCCACCATGCCTGGCTAATTTTTATATTTTTAGCAGAGACGCGGTTTCACAATGTTGCCCAGGCTGTTCTTGAACTCCTGAACTCAAGCGATCCGCCTCCCTCCGCCTCCCAAAATGCTAGGATTATATGCGTGAGCCACTGCACCTGGCCCATTACTGTTTTAGAATACTTATTCTCGGGTGGGTTGAAAATAGTCTGTGTTCCTCAAAAATCTACTCAAGGGCACACTTAGTTACACAATTTTTTAATTTCATGTTTTATAAAAATCAATCAACTTTTCAAATCCTGACATAAAGACATAAATGTACATCAAAAAAGCTGTAGACAGTTCTAGACATTCTACTGGAAAAAAATAAAAAACTTTAAAAAATGTATGGCAATCCATACTATGGCATAAAGCCTTAATTTAATATTAGTAATTAATTACAGTATTACATCTTGATCCAATGAGTAGATTTAGATCTCCGTATATTGGATATAAAATCATTTAACAGGAGTTGACAACCCTATGCCTCAGCAACTAATTAATTGTGTTACAACCCACCAATCAATAAGCACAGGCCTAACGCTAACTGAGAATGACATGGCGCCTCCACTGCTATCCGTGCACTATTCCCTGAAATTTCCAGAAAGCCTGTGTGCCAGCGTTACTGTGGCACTGTAGGCAGTGGAGAGACCGAGTGCTTCAGGACGACCCAGCCTCTGCAGTCTCAGTCTCTGCCGGCCCCACTTGCTTTGGAAATTCCATTCTCCCTAATTTCCCCACCACCACTCTCCTGTGTGTTTCCATTGGTCAAGATCTTCATTGACATCATCAGCTTTTGGAATTTTTCCACAGCACAAGTCAAAGCAGAATAAAATGAGAAGTATTTTAGACTCATGGGCATTTGAGCTAAGGCTTGTTCTTGCCTGCACACTCCTGAAATTAATTTGAGTGAAGGCTTTTCAGAGCAAGGGGAGAATGTGGAAGATGCAACCGGAAGGAAAAGGAAATTATCAATTGCAGAGCACAGAGGTGAACGCATCTGCCCCAGGCGGACAAGTGGAGCCCAGAGAGCAAGAGAACACTCCTCCCACGTGAAAAATTCACAATCCCCTTTGTAAACCATCTAGGGGCCTTTCTGGTTTACAGAGTAGTGAGACATTGGGCTTACGCCATGGCTTCAAAGATGGAAATTCTAGAAGCAACACTAAGAGTCATAGTTTCTTGTACAGACGCAAAGAAGTACAAACACATCATGCTTTCAAAACCACAAATGCAGCCTCTGAACTTAGACTGATGATTAGCAACACTTTTGCTATTAATGATCACATAGGACACAGCAAGGAGCTTGGCGTACAGCGGCCTGAGATGCAGGTTTTATTCCAGCTCCACAGGCCTTTTCTGAGTGCGAATCTGAAACTTTCATTTCTCTACCGGGTGATACATTCCCAAAGGGCAGGGACAATATCCTTTTCATTTTTATAATCTAACCCTCTCTCCACCCACTCCTGACCTTCAACTCTACAGCCCCCAGCTCAGCACATAACACACGGCTTTTATAAGAGTCTTAATAAGTAATTTTTTTTGAGACAAAGTCTCACTCTGTTGCCCAGGCTGGGGTGCAGTGGCGCGATCTCAGCTCACTGCAACCTCTCCCTCCCGGATTCAAGCGATTCTCATGCCTCAGCTTCCCGAGTAGCTGGGACTACAGGCACCCGCCACCACGCCCAGCTAATTTTGTATTTTAGTAGAGATGGGATTTCACCATGTTGGCCACACATAAATAAATTTTTTCAATTGTCTCAGAAAATAAAAATTTTGCTTATAATTTTTATTTTTTGAGGTATGGCAGGTTTAGCAGAAAGAGAGAAAATGCATCTTTGCGGAGACGAATTATTATAAACCATTAGTAGTTTTACAGTTCAGTCCATGAACTTTGAGACTATAATGTAGCTGCAACAATTTTGCAATACATTTGAAATACCCACAATTCAATAAAACTAAAGGAAAATTTACCATGAAAGACTCTATAATGCAATAATCAGTTAAAAACGATCAAATTAGAAAATGTCTTGGATGAAGGAAGAATATTTGTGAAGATTCTGAAGAGGACTTGAAAACCTTAAAGAATGACTCTATTATGTCGAATATTTTTAAAATATGACGTCACTTTCCCTTAATGTAAGTATGTACTCTGAAACCTATCAGCCACGATTGTGGGTGCTTTTAAATCAAACATGAAATGAAGAAAGGAAAAGAGAGAAGTCTCAGAAGTAAACGGACAAGAGCTAGGAGAGCATTTGAGGAAGGAAGCAGATGACAGATGTTGTGTGAGAATGTGTAATAACGTGACTGCATTAGAACTAACTGTGCTTTAAGCTCTCAGAGGGAGAGGAGTGGCTCATAGACTCTTATGGAGCAGACAAACTGGGTGGGAAATTTCTCTCAAACCAACAACCAGTTACCGACAATGTCCAGAGGAACCAAGCCAAGGCAAACTAGTCACCATTTGGAGGCGAAAATGAGTAAGGAGCACATATGAGCCTGAAGACTCAGGAAGGTTTGGGGAGGAAAACGTTGAACATGCATTACAGAAGCGTAGTGTATGTTTAAAAAGTAGGAAGCAGTCTTTTCCTACCCTGAGCTTCCACGGTTCAGTGGGGCTAAACCTCTCCCTGATCCCAGGAGGTAGCACGTGACACTTCCTGGGGCATAACCACCAGTTCTGGAGCTGGCAAATGGCCCCCACCCTGCTGTCTGGAGACGACTCCGGAACTCTTCTGGAGTTCTCTGGAAGAAAAGTTCTTTTTCTCCTGTGTTTAATTTTGGTGTAATGTAAACTCACACTGCTGGTGGTTATTTTAGAAACCACGTGGGGAAACCTTGCCTAAAAATAAATATAATCCAGAGGAAAGAGGAACTGAGAGAAAAGGCAAGTCTCACTCTCATGTTTGCGGTACCAGATCCAAGAGTTCCTAAATACAGCTGTATCCCTCAGTTCCTAATGATGTGTGCTAGCAAATTCCCCTCTCCATGCTCACGTCATTTGAATGAGATTCTTCTACTTAAAATAAGAATATCCTACTCACATAAGGAGAGTCTGAGTTTGGATGTCTATGTTTAAAAGAATGTCTATGAGACAAATTAAGTTCATTTCTTTTTTTTTTTTTTTTTTTTTTTTGAGACAGAGTCTTGCTTTGTCGCCCAGGCTGGAGTGTAATGGTGCAATCTCGGCTCACTGCAACCTCCACCTCCCAGGGTCAAGCGATTCTCCTGCCTCAGCCTCCCAAGTAGCTGGGATTACAGGCACACGGCACCATACCCGGATAATTTTTGTCTTTTTAGTAGATTCAGGTTTTCACCATGTTGGCCAGGCTGGTCTTGAACTCCTGACCTCAGGTGATCTGTCTGCCTCGGCCTCCCAAAGTGCTGGGACTACAGGCATGAGTCACCTGCTTTGCCATGGTACCCTTTTAAATAGAGTATGAGCTTACCATCTTTAACTAGTGTCCTGAATAATTTTTTCTTTAATAATTACCACATATAAGAAAATCTTTTAACATGAACGATAAAGACAAAAAAGTTTCAAAACAAAAGAAAGGAAATATCCATGAAATCAAAGCAAAATAATTTCTGCTTCTGTTACAGTGCTGCTCATATGAGACCAACCCTTCCCAGTAGGAACACTGTAAAATCAGTGTAATTGTTTAGATGCTGCCGAAAGACACTGGAAAGTAACCAATGGATTGAGTGGCCAAAGGCAAGAAAAAAAAATATGATGGCAAAATAATCTTTCTTTGTGCCTTTCCTCTGAAATGTGGGTCAATTAGATGTCTCAAATTAGAGGCTGAAAACCCGGCAGAAAGTCACTGTGAAGGGTTTGCAGTAGTCTCACAGAGCTGGGGAAACAAGACTGGAGGTCAGAGTTATCAAGACAGCCACGGTTTAGAGGGAGATGTTGAAGAACAGAAGACTTGTACAGGATTTAGTCTAACACTCTTCTAGACTGAAAAGCTAAGCAGAAAGCAACAACCAAAGACTCAAAAGTAAAAAGTTTCAGCAGCCCTGTTGTGCTGAAAAAATACAAACTGGAGTTCAAGGCCAGCTAGGGAAGGCCAGCCCTGCTAAACATCCCAGGCTGTGCCCCAGGAGTAAAGGCAAAATGAAAACAGAGCAGACCTCACAAAGACAGAAACAGCCTCAAATCAGCTCAATCCCTGGTTGGATCAAAGTGATCTACCATTCCCATAACTGCCTGCCAGAAGAAAATGAAATCCTTTCTAGAGGAAGCTATCATCCAATAGCTCTTAAATTTTTTATACTCAATATTTGCATTCCATAAAAATTATTTAAAATCAAGAAAAAATAAATAGAAATCGATACGTTAATAAATATGGATTTTTAAATAACTGTGATTAATGTGTTCAATTAAATAGATGACAATAGTTTCACTAGGAAACAGAAATTTATTTCAAATAAACAATAAGGCCAGGTGCAGTGGCCCATGCTTATAATCCCAGCACTTTGGGAGGCCGAGGCAGGCAGATCACCTGAGGTGAGGTCAGGAGATCGAGACCAGCCTGGCCAGCATGTTGAAATCCTGTCTCCACTAAAAAATGCCAAAAAAAAAGGCCAGGCACGGTGGCTCATGCCTGTAATCCCAGCACTTTGGGAGGCCGAGGTGGGCAGATCACGAGGTCAGGAGATCAAGGCCATCCTGGCTAACACGGTGAAACCCCATCTCTACTAAAAATACAAAAATTTAGCCAGCCATGGTGGTGGGTGCCTGTAGTCCCAGCTACTCAGGAGGCTGAGGCGGGAGAATGGCATGAACCCAAGAGGTGGAGCTTTCAGTGAGCCGAGATTTTGCCACTGCATTCCAGCCTGGGCAACAGAGCAAGACTCCAACTAAAAAAAAAAAAAATTAGCCAGACACAGTGGTGCATACCTGTAGTCCCAGCTACTCAGGAGGCTGAGGCAAAAGAATCTCTCAAATTATTTTGGGAATTCAAAGTGGGAGGCAGAGGTTGCAGTGAGCCAAGATCGTGCCGCTGCACTCCAGCCTGGGCAACAGAGCAAGACCGGGTCTCAAAAAAAAAAAAAAAAAAAATCACATAAAAATTTTAGTACTGAGAATATAATAACTAAAATAAGAAATTAAATAGAAAGGTTTAAGAGCAGAATAAATCCAATAGAAGAGAATACTAGTGAAAAATAAGGGAGATTTAAATAAAATATTCTCACTGAATACACAAAGATCAAAAGATAGAAAATACAGACAACAGCATAATTTGTAGTAGTCTCTAAAATGCCAAGGATGCGTATTTTAATTTCTAAAATAATCACTAAAAGGTTAATAAAAGCATGTAATAATAACTAGCTAATAGAGAGAGGAAATGGAATAAACAAACTTATTTTGGCCAGGCACTGTGGCTCACACCTATAATCCCAGCACTTTGGGAGGCTGAGGTGGGCGGATCACAAGGTCAAGAGATTGAGACCATTCTGGCCAACATGGTGAAACCCCGTCTCTACTAAAAGTACAAAAATTAACCAGGCGTGGTGGTGCATGCCTGTTGTCCCAACTACTCAGGAGGCTAAGGCAGAAGAACTGCTTGAACCCGGGAGGCAGAGGTTGCAGTAAGCCAAAATTGTACCTCTGCACTCCAACCTGGTGACAGAGGGAGACTCCATCGCAAAAAAACAAAGCAAAACAAAAATAACTTTTTATTATTGCTAGCTTATATCACTAAACCCCAGAAACCCTTAGGAATTGAAATCATGCATGAGGCGACTGTGAAGCAGAAGTGAAAATGTGTCTAAAATCAGAAGGTTCCCAAATCCAAAACAACCAGAATAACAAAAATAACAAACAGAAAAGAGAAAGAACAAACAGAATACAGATAGTAATATGATATATTTATATCTATGACCCAAATATGGTAATAATTACATTTAGTATAAATGAGCTAAACTAGTAATTACAATAATTATAAATTACTAAATTCTCCAATTAAAAAGCAAAGATTAATAGACTACATTTTTTAAAACAACTATATTATGCTTGCATATTTAAATATGGAAAATTTAAGTACACAGAGATGTTTGAAGTAAAATGATTGGAAAAGATGTATCATATAAGCATTAACCAAAATAGAGCAGGTATAGCTGTACTAATATCAAACAAATTAGATGAACAGCATTAATAGAAATAAAGACATTTAAAGATTGTAAGAGTTGATCCTCCAGGGAGAAAAAAATTTTAGATTACTTGCACCTAGCAACATAGCTCCAAAAGTAAAATAAAATAAAATAAATCCACAGACTGGGAGATTTTAATGTTTCTGTCTTGGTAAATGATAAAAGAGTCAGACAAAAAGATGCAGAGATATGAAATATTTGACAACACATTTGGCAAATTTGACCTACTATACATATACTTAACACTGCACTTAATAAGTATAGAATGAACTTTCTTTTAAAATGTATGTAGAACATTTATCAAAAATTGATTATATGATGAGTCATTTAAAAAACTCAATAAATATCAAAGGATTGAATAATCTAGAACCTGTTTCACTACAGTGAAATTAACCTAGACATCACTAAAAAAAAAAAGATAATTTTGAAGATTCCCAAATGTTTCAGACTAAGAAATTATATTCTATATAACCCATGGATCAAAGAAAAACTTATAACAGAAGTTAGGAAATATTTTTAAGCTGATGACAATGAAAATATGAATTATTGTATAATGGAGCTGAAGTCATGCTTAAAGAGAAAGTTATCAACTTAATATATATATGTATTATAAAAGAAGACAGCGGAAAAATTAGTGATATAAGAATGTATCACAAGAAATTAAAATAAAATAACAGTAAATTAAACTGACAAATATTAGAAAGAAGAAAGCAATTACAACCAAGTACTGTGGCTCATGCCTATAATCCCAGCACTTTGGAAGGCCAAGGTGAACGGATTGCTTGAGCCCAGGAGTTCGAGACCACCGTGGGCAACATGGTGAAACCTTGTCTCTACCAAAAATACAAAAATTAGCTAGGTCTGGTGGTGTGTGCCTGTTGTCCCAGCTAAACAGAGGCTGGAGTGGGAGGATCGCTTGAACCTGGAAGGTCAAGGCTGCAGTGAGCTGTGATCACGCCACTGCACTCCAGCCTGGGCAGCAGAGCAAGACTATGTCTCAGAAAAAAAAAAAAAAGAAAGAAAGAAGAAAGCAATTAAAATAAGAACATAAATTAATAAAGTAAGAATAATTTCATATTAGAGAAAAAAATCACAAAAGCCAACAATTGACATTTTTTAAAAGACCAATAATACTGATTCAACCCTGGCAATTTTGATTAAAATAAAAAGAAAAATAACTAATTACAAATATGCAGAGAAAAGACAGCCATCACTCAAGACATTAGAGATACTAAAAAGAGAGTAAGAAGATGTTATAAGCAACTTCATACCATTACTTAGAAATTTTAAATAAAATGGTCAGTGATTGATTTTGGGTGTCACACTTGCCTGGATTAAGGGGTACACTGGATTGAGGGGTACCATGCCCAGCCCGGACTCCCTAGTCATTGACTGACCAGGTTGCAACCTGTGCCCATGATAGTTGGGGGAGGGGCCTGATAATGCACAATCCCATCAGGATGAGATGGAGTGGAGGAGGGGTTGTTCTCCAGAATGTCACTGGATGGACAAACCACAGTGCCCACCACGGAGGGCCATTTGCCTAGGGTCTGGTAAATTTATCAGCACTTGGAAGACTACCTAAAGGGAATTATATTTAGACACTGAATAATTAAGTGAAGATATATTCTTCTAACTTCTAGTCTAGCCAAGCACTTGTAAAAAAAAAATCACTTAGTCATAAATGACCTAGCAAACCAAGAAAAAATATTGCTCAGATCAGATCTTGTGACAGCTTTGTTGGAAATGCATAAACTACATTTAGGACATCTTGATGATCATTGCCTCACAAATTTTTCAGACTCCTCTGAGTCAGAGAAATCTCTCTTATCTAAACTAACTTATTTCATTGCATGTAAAAATTTGGATCCGTCATGAAATAATTATACTTAGGATGATGATGATCAATGGATACCCTTTTACAAAATGATGGCTATTTGCCAGGCACCTGTGAAGCTTATCACGTGTGTTTTCTTACATAATTTCTTTCTTTCTTTTTTTATTGTGAGACAGAGTCTCGCCTTGTTGCCCAGGCTGGAGTGCAATGGTGCGATCATGGCTCACTGCAACCTCTGCCTCCCAGGCTCAAGAGATTCTCCTCCCTCAGCCT
Organism: Pongo pygmaeus; assembly: GCF_028885625.2. NCBI lineage: Eukaryota > Metazoa > Chordata > Mammalia > Primates > Hominidae > Pongo > Pongo pygmaeus. Next base: position 6,313,579 of record NC_072380.2, read on the forward strand.
CCCAAGTAGCTGGGATTACAGGAGTGCACCACCACGCCCAACTAATTTTTGTATTTTCAGTAGAGACGGGGTTTCACCATGTTGGCCAGGCCAGGCTGGTCTCAAACTCCTGACCTCAGGTGATCCACCTACCTTGGTCTCCCAAAGTGCTGGTATTACAGGCGTGAGCCATCACGCCCGGCCCATGTTTTCTTACATAATTTCTACAAAAATTGTATAAGTTTAAAAATCCTCATTTTTATAAATAGGTTTGAACAAAGCACATAGCTTACCTGAGTTCACATTATGTCATTAATCACGGGTTCAAACCAGATTTGCCTGTTTCTGCAGCCTGTCCTCTCACCTGCTCTACTATATTGACCCAATCTGAGCTGCAGTATGCCTGCATGAATGAAGGGAAATGAGATGTTGCAGCAATTATTCACAGAACTGAGCACGTGTATATGTATGCATACACACATCTCCTATCAGTTCTGTCTCTTTGGAGAACCCTAACTAAAACGTGACTTGAAAAACACAAATTAGCAAAACTGACACAAGAAGAAATGAAAAGTTGAGGGCTATTATTAATATATGCACTTAAAAAATTTAATTCATAATTTACAATCTTTTCCAGAAGAAAATTACAGGCTCAGATGACTTCACCAGTGTATTATTCCTACTATTTAAGGAAGAAATAACATCAATCTTACATGAAATCTTACAGAACATTTTTAAAAAGGAAAAAGTTGAAGTGCCAACTCTTTTGATAACAGTGACATAGCCTGGGCCGGGCGTGGTGGATAATGCCTGTAATCCCAGCACTTTGGGAGGCCGAGGAGGGTGGATCACGAGGTCAGGAGATCGAGACCACCCTGGCTAACATGGTGAAACCCCGTCTCTACTAAAAATACAAAAAAATTAGCCAGGCGTGGTGGCGGGCACCTGTAGTCCCAGCCACTCGGGAGGCTGAGGCAGGAGAATGGCGTGAACCCGGGAGGCGGAGCTTGCAGTGAGCCGAGATCACACCACTGCACTCCAGCCTGGGCGACAAAAAACCATTAAAAAAAAAAAAAAAACCAGCAACATAACCTGGATACTAAAACCTAATAAGGACATTGCAATAAAAAAAATATTACAGGTCAGTAATTCTCATGAACACAGGTGCAAAACAATACATAGAATAATAGTGAATCAAATCTAGTAATATGTAATAATACATAACCATGAAGTTGGGTTTATTCCAGGAATGCAAGATTGAGTTAAGATTAGAAAATTGATCAATGATATTCCTCACATTAACAGAAGAAAAGAGAAAAAGAAATAATCATCAACACAAATGTGCTGCAGGCAATTGTGGTGGTGACACCCATTCTACAGCTAAAAAATTAGTGTGGGCCAGACGCGGTGGCTCACGCCTGTAATCCCAGCACTTTGGGAGGCCGAGGTGGGTGGATCACGAGGTCAGGAGTTCAAGACCAGCCTGGCCAAGATGGTGAAACCCCGTCTCCACTAAAAATCTAAAAATAATTACATGCGCATGGTGGCAGGTGCCTGTAATTCCAGCTACTGGGGAGGCTGAGGCAGAGAATTGCTTGAACTCAGGAGATGGAGGTTGCAGTGAGCTGAGATCACACCACTGCACTCCAGCCTGGGCAACGGAGCGAGACTACATCTCAAAAAACAAACAAAACAAAACAAAAAAACATAAAAAACAACAACAACAACAAAAACTAATGTGAAAATCACTGTCCTATAAAGTTATTAATAGCTTTGAATGACCTCATTATACTTCTTCCAACTGGCAGTTTACTTCCATTGTTAACGCTCATCTCTATTTGATTACAGTACAACTCTGCTCACATTTCTACCACCACCATTCAATTGGTTTTTAAAGAATTGTAAGGAATAGAGCACAAGATACGGAGTCTGAAGATTTAGAAAAACTCACACAACTCTCTAAATTTGTTTCCTCATCAATGAAATAGAGGTACCAATACCTGCTTTATTACATTGCAGGCAATGAATTGGAAAATGCTCAACTAATTACGAAGCACCATAAAAATACTGTTATTGTTTTACCCTCCCAAAACTTAAATGGAGCAATTAACGGTGAAAGATATTGGGTTTCATTCAGGATACAACCCTCTTAATAAAAATACGTTTATCTATTTTACATATGGAAATTAAAAGTGGTTACCTTGCTAGATGGAAAATTGAATGAATACAAATGATCTGAATGATAACAGCTAAGTGAATGCTTTAGTTGAAAAATGATACCCCTAAGTCATCTAAGATGTCAAATCATCTCCCTCTCCAAAAAGAGCCACTCTCCACCCCACCCCCCATGCTCAGCTCTGTGAGTAATTGCTGCAACGTCTCATTTCCCTTCATTCATGCAGGCACACTGCAGCTCAGATCGGGTCAATATAGTAGAGCAGGTGAGAGGACAGGCTGCAGAAACAGGCAAATCTGGTTTGAACCCCTGATTAGTGACATAATGTGAACTCAGGTAAGCTATGTGCTTTGTTCAAACCTATTTATAAAAATGAGGATTTTTAAACTTATACAATTTTTGTAGAAATTATGTAAGAAAACATGGGCCGGGCGTGATGGCTCACGCCTGTAATACCAGCACTTTGGGAGACCAAGGTAGGTGGATCACCTGAGGTCAGGAGTTTGAGACCAGCCTGGCCTGGCCAACATGGTGAAACCCCGTCTCTACTGAAAATACAAAAATTAGTTGGGCGTGATGGTGCACTCCTGTAATCCCAGCTACTTGGGAGGCTGAGGGAGGAGAATCTCTTGAGCCTGGGAGGCAGAGGTTGCAGTGAGCCATGATCGCACCATTGCACTCCAGCCTGGGCAACAAGGCGAGACTCTGTCTCACAATAAAAAAAGAAAGAAAGAAATTATGTAAGAAAACACACGTGATAAACTTCACAGGTGCCTGGCAAATAGCCATCATTTTGTAAAAGGGTATCCATTGATCATCATCATCCTAAGTATAATTATTTCATGACGGATCCAAATTTTTACATGCAATGAAATAAGTTAGTTTAGATAAGAGAGATTTCTCTGACTCAGAGGAGTCTGAAAAATTTGTGAGGCAATGATCATCAAGATGTCCTAAATGTAGTTTATGCATTTCCAACAAAGCTGTCACAAGATCTGATCTGAGTGATATTTTTTTCTTGGTTTGCTAGGTCATTTATGACTAAGTGATTTTTTTTTTACAAGTGTTTGGCTAGACTGGAACTTAGAAGAATATATCTCCACTTAATTATTCAATGTCTAAATATAATTCCCTTTAGGTAGTCTTCCAAGTGCTGATAAATTTACCAGACCCTAGGCAAATGGCCCTCCGTGGTGGGCACTGTGGTTTGTCCATCCAGTGACATTCTGGAGAACAACCCTTCCTCCACTCCATCTCATCCTGATGGGATTGTGCATTATCAGGCCCTCCCCCAACTATCATGGGCACAGGTTGCAACCTGGTCAGTCAATGACTAGGGAGTCCGGGCCGGGAGCGTTGGCCCACACCTGTAATCCCAGCACTTTGGGAGGCTGAGGCAGGCGCATCACGAGGTCAGGAGATCAAGACCATCCTGGCTAACACGGTGAAACCCTATCTCTACTAAAAATACAAAAAGTTAGCCAGGCATGGTGGCGGGCACCTGTAGTCTCAGCTACTCAGGAGGCTGAGGCAGGAGAATGATGTGAACCCGGGAGGCAGAGCTTGCAGTGAGCCAAGATCACGCCATTGCACTCCAGCCTGGGTGACAGAGCAAGACCGCCATCTCAAAAAAAAAAAAAAAAAAAAAAAAAAAAAAAAAAAAAAAAAAAAAGACTAGGGAATCCATCTCCCCAGCAGGAATAAACACATGATTTCAGCAGGGTCCACTGGTTTCTCTCACCCCTAACCAACAGAGTCTAATTAATGTACACATTGAATAAAACCTTTTCCAGGGCATTCACTGCCTCTTAATGACTTGCATTCCTCCACTCTACACCGTTGTCCTAAAAAATTTTGACCAAAATATTTGGAAGATGATTTGCAAAAAGGTTGGGCTACAGTCTCTCATTAATTAGCTTGCTGGTTTAGTTTTTTTGTTTTGTTCTTCCTTCAAGTTAAGGTCACCCCAATGGTGGCATACCTTCATATCTCCTTATGTATACATCTTTTATTGAGCATGATAGACAGCACTGCAGAAGTACATAAATATTCAGCAGCAATAGCAAATGTTAAAACTTCAAGTGGATTGTTATTTCACAATCACTCAAACACTAGCAAAAATATATTACGTTTTCAGTGTTTTTCGATTCATTTCTGAAAATGTATAACAAATACATTCAGATATAAGAATGGCTCTTTTCCACTTTCTGAAGTTTTGTACTCAAAAAAGTAATTCCCAGTCAATCTCACAGCCATTCTGTATTAGAGGAATTAGGGCCCCGAGAAAGCAAGTAGAAACACTGAATTAGACTTCGATTCAATGAAATTATTGCTTAAAGAAGACTGGTACTTGAGACGCATAACTGATCTGGGTTTACCAACTTAACCATCTTTGCAACTACTTGTCTGCATTGTGAAAACATTTTCTTTATTTGTCATTAGAAATGTGACATTGGCTTGTAGTAAAAAGGAAATGAACAATACAGAAGTTTATGAAATAGAAAATAAAATTCTCCACTACATTTGATCCCCACTCCCCAGGGATAACCAATGGATTAATTTCAGCCTCCTTATATGTTATTATTTTAATTCTGCCATTCAGATGCTGGTAATATGCAACCGAAAAATGCAATGCAGAAGGTACCTCTGATGTAATAAACATGAAGGATGTACGGAAGCCAAAGAAAAAGTCACTTATTCCATCAACAGGATCTGTGCAACAATAATTAAGAATTATTCGTCAAAAAATGAATATAGAGTGGCTTTAATTGTGCAGCTTTGCAGTGTCACTTAGAATTGTTTCCCGTCACAACCAAACCCAAGTCCAGCTGCAAGTCCAGCTACTCAGAGGTCAAAAACTCAAAAATTGAGGTATGCTGAAAGGAAGTAATTTTATTCAAATGCTAGCAGCTGGGGAATGGCCAGGTTCATGCCCTTAAAAGACAATTCCAAACGTTAGGCTGAGGAGAAGGATTTATAAAGGGGAACTTGGAATGGAGGCATGTGAGACGGTGCTGGGTCCAAGGTCTGTGTGTCTTGTTCCAGCAGCCATCTTGAATCACAGTTCACCTGGAGTATGGGCTGGCATCATCTCGACAATGGCTGGGTTGTAGACTAACTGCCTTAAGGTGATCTCTGGAATTTCACAGCTAGGTCTCCATGGCTGGTTTGTCTCAAGATTAGCCCCTGAATCTTCTAAGAAAGCACATAATTAGTTAGGCTAGCAGTGCAAGGAAGTATCTAATGAGAAGGGAGGGAAGCAAAGAATTTTAAAGTATCATTTATTTCAAGGCTAGTCTCAAACTCCTGACCATAGGTTATCTGCCCATCTCGGCCTCCGAAAGTGCTGGGATTACAGGCTTGAGCCACTGCGCCTGCCCAAAGGAAGACTCTTGAGAGAGGATGAGAAAAATTGGTACATTTCTCACGTCTCCCGTGTTCACGCCACTCTCCTGCCTCAGCCTCCCAAGTAGCTGGGACTACAGGCGTCCACCACCACGCCCAGCTAATTTTTTGTATTTTTAGTAGAGACAGGGTTTCACTGTGTTAGCCAGGATGGTCTCGATCTCCTGACCTCATGATCTGCCCACCTCAGCCTCCCAAAGTGCTAGGATTATAGGGGTGAGCCACTGCGCCAGGCCCAATCTCTTCTCTTATAAATGACCCAGCCTCAGGTATTCCTTTATAGCAACACAAATGGACTAAGAAAGTTTATGAATAAGAATTAGAGAGAAAACAGCTGCTATGCTAGGACTCCTGACCATGTATCCAAATTATTCAGATGAACCACATGCATTCTAATAATGGGGTTCAGAAAATATGGTCACCGTGTCCAAGATATGCTAATTCATCACTATGAGCACTGATGAGTTTGTCTTCTTAGTACTTTTCACAAAAAAGGCCATTGTCTTAGCCCTGACATCAAAGTGTCTTCCCTTCCCACAGCTGCCCACAGAGCTGCATAATGATTCTAATCATGTCCCCCAAAAGTGCATTTAGGATAATTCTGTTGCTAGGATTTGTCAACCAAATTGGCATGATCTGTATGCTATCAAAATCCTATACACCATCATTAAAAGAATCCCAGGGAAAAAAATTGGCAAATTGAGTATATACAAAGATAATAAAACCAGCTTGGCCCCATTTAGCCTTTGTATTTCTAAGGCGTTGTTTTTCATTGTTTTGGCATCCTACACCTAGCTTTATACGTTAATGCAGGTTCTGAGGATGATTTTACGTTTAGAGACTATGAGATAACACCAGAAGCATAAGACCAATGGGAAATTAGATTAAACATTTGCTATAAGGAAAAATCTTTTCTGCAATTGCTCAGTATCACATTTATCAGCAGCAGTTCTACTTCCAGAAGACAATTATTTGAGATATTCAACAGTTTCATGCCACACAAGAGAATCTTGCATCTTATTTGTCAGCATGGAGTGTGGTCAGGGTGTACCGGTTCAGCTGGAAGTGAACTGGCACCATCTGGCCACAGAACTATCAGACTTATAAAGTAAAGGTTTTGTTTGTTTATACTTTTAAATAAGAACAGCCAAATCCGTAAAGCAGAAAATAGAGATACAGCTAACAAGTCAGTAATAAAAAATGTAACCAAATAAATTTTAGTGCTTACAGACATACTGAAAAGCGTTGATTCTAAAGCCATCCTTTTTACACTCAAATTTTACTGTCACATTCCTCCCCTCACCTTCAATTAAATTCTTGAGAATAATAGCAATAATCCACAGGACACTAAAAACAGTTCGCAGATGAGATTGCTCAGGGAAAATATTGGCCCAGATTGATCTGATTCAAAAAGCTCTGCTTCTGGAAACAACACTGAACATTCTGCGTTGACTTGCTAAAGGTCTCAGTGTCACACGGATAACCAGTCGCTGACATCCTTGCTCTTATCGCCCCAGCCATCCCTGTCCGTAGGGCAATATGCAAAGGGGACAAGGCATGTGACATGTCCTACTAGACAGAGTGGAAATCACTGGGGAACTGTGACATGCTAAGGGTTTCCCTGTAGAGACTGAAAATGATCAGAAAGCCTCCTGGTGCTCATTACTAAAGAAATAAAATATTCAATAATACTTGTTAAAACAAGGAAGGAAGGATTTATTCTGGAGACCATGGCTATAGGCATAGAGACTACTGCAATAGGATGTTGCAGTAGGGGAGAGAGACGGGGCTCAACTCCGAATACAGCATGAGCAAGTGGGAAAGCACAGCCAAGGAGCAAGGTGGGGGTGAGGTCAGTGGGTGGAAAGTGACTAAGAGGAAACCGTAGGTCAGGGGGATGCTGTCTAAACCAACCTAACAGGATGCATGTTGAAAGCAGGCCAGGCTGATCAGACATCACCAGTGGGATGGCAGAAGATGGGCAACCCAATCCAGTATCATCAAGGGTGATCAGATATTGATGGTGGCAGGTTCTTACTAAACTGACTTAGCAAGGTTTTTGCAAAAGCTAATTTTACAAGGAAGTGCACAGATGGGCCTAGGAGAAGGTTTGGGAGCCTGATAAATATATAGCTAATGAAATAAATATAGATCATGAAAGTTGGGTCATGCAAAGAATCTTTGTCACCATGCTGTCCCAGAGTCTCTATTTTTATCAGTTTTTTTTATTGTGGTAAAATATTCATAACTATGTAACATAAACTTTGCAATGTTAACCATGTTTAAGTGTGTACTTCAGCGGCAGTGGGAACATTCACATTGGTGTGCGACCATCTCCACCAACCATCTCCCCAACTCTTTATTTCTTTCTTTCTTTATTTTTGAGACAAAGTCTCGCTCTGTTGCCAGGCTGGAGTGCAATGGCACGATCTCGGCTCACGGCAACCTCCACCTCCCAGTTTCAAGCAATTCTCCTACCTCAGGAGAATCTCCCTGCCTCCCAAGTAGCTGGGACTACTGGCATGCGCCACCATGCTCAGCTAATTTTTTTTTTTGAGACAGAGTCTCACTCTGTGGCCCAGGCTGGAGTGCAGTGGCGCAATCTCAGCTCACCCCAACCTCCACCTCTCGGGTTCAAGTGATTCCCCTGCCTCAGCCTCCCAAGTAGCTGAGATTACAGGCACGCACCCACCACGCCCAGCCAATTTTTTGTGTTTTAATAGAGACGGGGTTTCACCATGTTGGCCAAGACGGTCTCGATCTCCTGACCTCGTGATCTGCCCACCTCGGCCTCCCAAAGTGCTGGGATTACAGGGGTGAGCCACGGTGCCCGGCCTCCACAACTCTTTATTTTGCAAAACAAACTCTGCACCCATTGAACAGTAACTCTGCATCTCCCATCCCCCAGCCCCTGACAACCCCCATTCTACTATCTGTCTCTATGCTTTGACTTCTCCAGAGACCTCATCTAAGTGAATCATACAATATTTGTCCTTTTGTGGCTGGCTTCTTTCACTTAGCCTGATGTCCTCAAGTTTCATCCGTGTTCCAGCCTGTGTCAGAATTCCATTCCTATTAAGGCCGATTAATATTCCATGGCATGTGTTTGCCACAGTTTGCTTATTCATTCATCCCTCCACGGACGTTTGTGTTGTTTTCGCCTTTAGCTATTGGGAATACTGCTGCTATGAGCATGGTTCAGTTGGAGTTTCTTTTTTTTTTTAACTATAAACTTTAAAAATAGGGTGGCATGGATAATGAAAGCTTGTTTGGGAAGCAGTAGATTGCAGTGGTTCAGAGCATGGGCTCTGAGGTCAGACTAGCTTGAATCTCAGTTCTGTTGCTTAGGAGCTGTGTGACCTGATGTCAATTACCTAACCTCTCTGTGCCTTTGTTTCCTAATCCATAGCATACAAATTATCATCATGTCTACCTCCTAGGGCTATTGTAAAGTTGATAATGTTAGCAGAGTGCTTATCACAGAGCTTTGCACATGGTAAGCATTCAATAAATGTTAGCTGTTTTTTTTATTTTGTTGTTTTTTGTTTTTGTTTTTGTTTTTTTTTGAGACAAAGTCTCTCTGTCACCAAGGCTGGAGTGCAGTGGCACGATCTCGGCTCACTGCAACCTCCACCTCCCAGGTTCAAGTGATTCTCGTGCCTCAGCCTCCCAAGTAGCTAGGATTACAGCTGCCTGCCACCATGCCAGCTAATTTTTGTATTTTAATAGACACGGGGGTGTTGACCATGTTGGCCAGGCTGGTCTCAAACTCCTGACCTCAGGTGATCCACCCACCTCGGCCTCCCAAAGTGCTGGGATTGCAGGCATGAGCCACCATGCCCAGCTGGCTGTTATTTTTAATATAGAAAAATTTTTAAATGCAAGCAAACAATTAGAAAAAAATTAAAATTACCCTTTATCCTGAAGATATTTCTTATTATAGATTTTGAGATTTATCCATGCTCACATTTTTTCTTACAAAAATTAAAAACCATAGACATTTTGGTTGACTGTGTCTTCTTCCTAACTATAAATTGTAAACTTCTTTGTGAAACCATTATTGTACTTTTAAATCATCACATTTTTTTTTTTGAGACAGAATCCCGCTCTGTCGCCCAGGCTGGAGTGCAGTGGCGTGATTTCGGCTCACTGCAATCTCCATCTTCTGGGTTCAAGCAGTTCACCTGTCTTAGCCTCCCAAGTTGCTGAGACTACAGGCACATGCCACCATGCCAAGCTTATTTTTATTTTTATTATTATTATTTTTTTTTGAGATGGAGTCTTGCTCTGTAGCCCAGGCTGGAGTGCAGTGGCACGATCTTGGCTCACTGCAAGCTCCGCCTCCTGGGTTCACGCCATCTCCTGCCTCAGCCTCTCGAGTAGCTGGGACTACAGGCGCCCACCACCACTCCCGGCTAATTCTTTTTTTTGTATTTTTAGTAGAGACGGGGTTTCACCGTGTTAGCCAGGATGGTGTCGATCTCCTGACCTCGTGATCCGCCCGACTCGGCCTCCCAAAGTGCTGGGATTACAAGCGTGAGCCACCACGCCCAGCCTTTACATCATCACTTTTAACGGCTGCATAATCCCTTTTGGGGAAGATTCCACAATTTATTTATCAGTACTAGGTCTCTCTCAGGTTGAGGTTCCCAGAAGCAGAGCCTGAGATAGGGACATGCACCTGGAAGAAAGCAATTGGCAGGCAAGGCAGCAGGACACAGAGGCCGGCACCCAGCACACGTGCGATCTCAGCAGAGCCCTCAGAAGGCAGCTTGAGCCTGAGTCCACGGGAGTAAGAATGCCTCGGAATAGCCCGAAGCCAAGGCAAGGATGCTGGGATTTCCACTCACTCACCTGTGGGTTTCCTGCTTACTCTTAACCTGTGGGTTTTCCTACTCACTGACCTGTCTGGTATTGGGTAAGACTCAGCCAGGGTCCCTTCCACATCTCTGCACACACAGACAAAGCTGGCGCCCATAGCCTGCAGCAACTGATGCTACTGCTGGAGCAAAACTCACACCCAAGGACACGCACGCCCACGAAGTTCACCCCTGTGGTCAGGGGAGAACACCAGCATCATCTCCTCTAAGGACCCATACGTGAATCAAATCTACTCCAACAAATGAATGTGTGCAGAGAATACATGCAGGCCCAGCCATGGGTCCGTGTAACCCTTTTTCCATGAAACATCCAGAACACTTCCTATTTGCCAATTCCCACGTGGGGCTTTCTCACTCACTCCCCTGGTTGCACAACCCCATGGGCCTCACAGCTCAGCTGCTTGTCGTCTGCAAGTGAAAGACGTGGGAAAGCCTGCCAGCCACGTACGGGAGAGCAGGTCAGACCACATCAGTGAATTACTGTAGTACCTCACAGCAACGATGTGGCAGCCTTAGTGCTATCTGCCTGGGTCGGGGAGTTACAAGTGCCAGCTAGGAACTTAGATGCTGTAAGAGTCCTTCCGACCGGGCGCGGTGGCTCGCGCCTGTAATCCCGGCACTTCGGGAGGCCGAGGCGGGTGGATCACGAGGTCAGGAGACTGAGACCATCCTGGCTAACACAGTGAAACCCCGTCTCTACTAAAAATACAAAAACTTAGCCAGGCGTGGTGGCGGGCGCCTGTAGTCCCAGCTACTCTGGAGGCTGAGGCAGAAGAATGGCGTGAACCCGGGAGGCGGAGGTTGCAGTGAGCCAAGATCACACCACTGCACTCCAGCCTGGGCAAAAGAGCAAAACTCCATCTCAAAAAAAAAAAAAAAAAAAGAGTCCTTCCAGCCTCTATAAGTAATCTGAAAAATACCCAGGAGGGACACTGTGGGAATTCCAGTTGGCATTCATTTTTTCGTGTCGTTATTAAGCTCCTTTTAATACCTTATTTTAAAACATTTTATCACAGTGGTGGAAAGTAGAAAAGTATCTTTATTTTCTAGACTACTGGGAGTGGGAAAATGGAAAATGCCTTATACCGTGGCATTGGCTCTACAGGAGCCTCCTTGCCGGAGGGAAGTTCGTCTTAAAGAGAGGGATGTGTGCTTTTGATCCCCATGTTTCTGCCTAGCTGAGGCCTGAAGGCCGACTACAAGCTAAGCAGGTTACATCATCTCCGTCAGCCTCCGTTTCTTCAGCTGTAAAATGGGAGTAATTCACAATGTAATGTCTGCCTCATAAATTTGTCTTGAATACTTAGCAAGTGTGCAGATGTAAACGATTGAGCATAGTTCCTGGTGCACCGGAAACTTCCTCATCTGTAGGAGAAGACTTGGATTTAATTGTATTCTAGTTAATTGTATTTTTTTTTGAGACAGAGTCTCTCTGTCGCCCAGGCTGGAGTGCAGTGTCACAATCTCAGCTCACTGCAAGCTCCGCCCCCCGGGTTCACACCATTCTCTTGCCCCAGCCTCCCGAGTAGCTGGGACTACAGGTGCCCACCACCACGCCTGGCTACTTTTTTATATTTTTTAATAGAGGCGCAGTTTCACCATGTTAGCCAGGATGGTCTTCATCTCCTGACCTCATGATTCGCCTGCCTCGGCCTCCCAAAGTGTTGGGATTACAGGCGTGAGCCACCGTGCCTGGCTTCTAGCCTGTGATTCTGATTTCTCCTCTAATTCAGATAGATCATGTGTTCAACAGGGTTTTGGCCCCACCTATAATAATGGGAAATAGCAAAATAAAGCCAGAGTTGTGCAGATTGTTAACCAAAAGCCCTGAGTGTCTGTTAGGCTTCCTCAGTGATCTGAGATGCAAAGTGCAGGGCCTCATCGGCGTTGAAGCTGGAGATGGCTGGGAAGACAGTGAACAGCCAGGAAGAGGAGCCCAGCCTGAGGGGAACTCAGAAGCCAAGTGCAGGGAGTCAGGGCTCCCCTGCAGTGGGGATTTGGGGAACAATTGACAAGACAGTCAGAACAATGCAGGCAGGCAAGCACCCCTTTCCCCCAGAGCCATGGTTACTAAGGCAGGTGTCCCCCTTACAGGTCACATCCGAAAGGTACATGCTGGCACCTGCTACCTTCACTGATTGGCCCACAAAATCCAACCATGGCTCAGAAACCAAACAACTGACTTACAGGCAACCTTTCCAATCATAACCCATTGTAAACTGAAGACCACACAAATGTAAAACCCAGTCCTCTCAGCTAAGAAGTCAAAAGTCATTGTTTTCCAGAGATCAAAAACAAATTAAAAGCCAACATATTTACAGCTATTTTCCATTTGTAGAGGAGATAGAAGAAATTATATTAGACAACTTTGCTCTGCACTCCACCAAAGAAAAAATACATTCTTTAGTGTAATATATTTCTCAAGGTTAAAGAAAATACAGTTGAAAAAAATCTCTAATTATTTCTAAAAATATAGCCTGTGTTTCTTTGTTTTCATCAGCATACCACTTCTGATTTATGTATTTTATCTGTTTAAATAAATAATTGAATTTAATACTGCACATTAATTTTTAATTCACAGATATTAAATCCTTGTTGAATGTAGTGAGTTTCACTTCCAAACAGTAACAAAATCAAAATTTTCTGTGGGACACTTAGCATATTAACTACAATAATCACACGTCTCGTTTTCCTCACTTCTTCTAGACTTGCAAGACTGTCCCAGACTGTAAATGGAAAGAGGGGCCCACATCATCCTCTTCTTATATTTCCTGTAAAATATAATTAAATTCAGCCGGGCGCGGTGGTGGCTAATGCCTGTAATCCCAGCACTTTGGGAGGTCAAGGCGGGCGGATCACCAGGTCAAGAGATTGAGACCATCCTGGTCAACATGGTGAAACCCCCATCGCTACTAAAAATACAAAAATTAGCTGAGTATGGTGGCACACACCTGTAATCCCAGCTACTCGGCAGGCTGAGTCAGGAGAATCTCTTGAACCCGGGAGGCAGAGGTTGCAATGAGCCAAGGTCGTGTCACTGCACTCCAGCCTGGTGACAGGGTTTATTGGGTTAAATAAAATTAAACCCAAATGTTATGTATGTTCTCAGGGCAGTATGTAGACACTGTCTCTCGTTCCATCAGTTGATTCCCTGTAAACTGTCCAATTATATCCAAGAGACTGACAGTGAGACAATTTTCCTATATTGCCAAACTTCCTCGTAGAGCATTTGTGTAACATTTCTTGTGCCTTCACCAACTTCTGAGTGAGAAATGTTTATAAATAAGATTACCAATGGCTGACATCACAAATCTTAGTTATTGGGGTAACTAATAAGGAAACCATAATCAATTTGTTTTATGAAACAGACAAAAGATTTAGTCATTCACTAAACAAGAATAAATTGTATGAACCAGCCTGATACTTCCCTTTGAAGATATTTAATTGTTCAAAATGAAAGCAGCATTATCACGCCTAATACTGGGTGAGTGTGCACACGTACATGGCAGATATTATTTTTCCAAATTACAGCCAGAAAGGGACAATATGAGGAAAAGCAAAGAGAGCGTCATCTTGGTGTTGATTTATGTATGTGTCTCAGTCATTCGGGGCTACTATGACGGAATCCCACAGACTGGGTGGATTAAACAACAAACATGTATTTCTCAGAGTTCTGGAGGCCAGAGGTCCCAGGTCAAGGTGCTGGCTGATTCAGTGTCTGGTGAGGGCCTGTGTCCTGGTTCACAGACAGTGCTGCTCACTGCGTCCTCAAGTGGCTGAGAATGAGTGTTCTTGGGGCCTCTTCTTATAGGGCACTCATCTTATCATCAGGATTCCACCTTCACAACCAATCACCTTCCTAAGGCCTCTCTTCTGAGGACTTCGGCATATGAATTTGGGGGGGATAAAAACATTCAATCCACTGCATTATGATTTTCAAATTACTATTGTTTAAACATATCTTCTCTGTAGATGAACTTATACTGCTTTTGCAGATAATATATGTTGCATGTCCAGGCAAAAAAAAAAATGCTACAGTATCAGAATATGATAATATTTAAAAATCCAGCATTCTTCATGTGCAAAATGTATGTTTTTAAAAATATTTTGGGACAAACTAGCCTAACAAGATGTTGCATTGCCAAAAAAATAAAATATTATAATCATGAATTATTCCCCATCCCTCATTTCCCTCCCTGATATTTCACCTCCTCTACACCCAAGACCAATAGAGTTGACTTTTCTGGCTTACCATTCTATTGTCCTATTATTCTAGGCTGTGGGAACATAACTGTGGAAAGAGAGTGAAAGAAAACTCAAGAAGTAGGTTCCAAAGAACAAGCGTGTTCTAAATAGTAGAATGCTAAATCAGAAGGATGTGCAAGGGCATTAGTACCAGCTATTGTGAGTCAGGGTACTCATATCTTCATGCTTTAACCAGCTTATAACACCAACCACATTCGTATCTGCCCTCCGTCAAACCCAACCCTGTTGGGAAGCCTGGAAACCAAACAAGTGGTGACAATAACACCTGTGACCTGGCCGGGCGTGGTGACTCATGCATGTAATACCAGCACTTTGGAGGCCGAGGCAGACAGATCACAAAGTCAGGAGTTCAAGACCAGCCTGGCCAATATGTCAAAACCCCATCTCTACTAAAAATACAAAAAAACTAACCAGGCATGATGGCGTGGGCCTGTAATCCCAGCTACTCAGGAGGCTGAGGCAGGAGAATCTCTCGAACCCAGGAGGCACAGGTTGCAGTGAACCGAGATTGCACCACTGCACTCCAACCTGGGCAACAGAGGGAGACTCCGTTAAAAAAAAAAAAAAAAAAAAAAAAAAATCTTGTGACAGACAGAATCATGTCTTCCCAAAGAGAGCCTGTGACAAGGTCATCTTACATAGCAAAGGGTACTTTGCAGGTGTGATTAAATGAAGGACCTCGAGAGGGGAGATGATCCTGTATGCTCCAGGTGGGCCCAACGTCCTCACAAGGGTCCTTACATGGAGGGTCACAGTCAGAGAAGGAGATGTGACCACAGAAGCAGAGGTTGGGGCAAAGAAGAAGCCACGAGCCAAAGAATACAGGCAGCCTCTGGAAGCTGAAGAAAGCGAGGAAACATTTTCCTCCAGAGCCGCCAGAAGGAACGCAGCCCTG
Source organism: Pongo pygmaeus (assembly GCF_028885625.2). Classification (NCBI taxonomy): domain Eukaryota; kingdom Metazoa; phylum Chordata; class Mammalia; order Primates; family Hominidae; genus Pongo; species Pongo pygmaeus. The sequence goes on from NC_072380.2 coordinate 6,329,180, forward strand.
TTGACACTTTTACTTGCCCCACTAAAACCCATTTTGGACTTCTGACTTCCAGAACTTTAAGATAATAACTTTGTGTTGTTTTAAGCCACTAAATTTGTGGTACTTTTTCACAGCAGCATTAGAAAGCTCATAGAACATCTAAAGTTCCAAGGAAGTTGAGCCGGACAGGCATCCTTTGGAAAGTTTGCTTGGGGTGATCTAATGTTGCATGACATCCGATACCTGAAATGGCATTAGGTATGAAGTATTCCTGGACACGACCTGCAGTTACTCCACCACTGGCCTGTCCCCAAGCCTTACAGGGAAGGACTTGGACCCATTCAGAGTCAAAACAAAAGACTTTGTTTCCTTTGTCCACCGGCCAGTGTCCAATGTGTGCCCATATAAAACAACAAGAATCACAGCCAGTTCCCCCTTCACTTACGTTCTTCAAGAAATATGTATGACGCACCAGTGGTCCACGTGGCCCTGTGCTTAGTGATGCAAGGGAGGCAAAAACAGGTAAGTCCTGGACATTGGCTGCCAAGAACTTTGTGTTTCACAGGAGAAAATGGTCATGAACATAAAGAACCACAGTGCAAAGGAGACATTGCTCAGTGCCAGCCGGGAGGTGAAGAGTAAGAGTTGAAACATTCAAGAAAAGCAATCTCAGTGCTCACCACGGAGCACATGCCCAGTAATTAGATGAGCTGGAATTCTAGCTGGAAAAGCCCAGGGTGAGTCACAGAAGGAAGTGGACTTTGACCTGGGTACTAAAGAATGGGAGGGTTTGGGAGGCTGAGGCAGGAGAATCACTTGAACCCCGGAGGCGGAGGTTGCAGTGAGCCAAGATCACACCACTGCACTCCAGCCTGGATGACAGTGCTAGACTCAAGAATGGTAGGTTTACTTAAATGAGAGAAAAGAGCATTCTATGGAGCACAGAATAAAGATGGAAACAGAAAAGATGCACACATATAAGAAATGTGCACCAGATTTAAGATCCATGGGAGCAGGCATTTTTGTCTGATTTGTTCACCCATCTACTCTTTATGCTTAGGATAGTGCCGGGCACTAGGAAGCTCTCAATAAATCTTTTTTTTTTTCTTCTTCTTCTTTTTTCTTTTTTTGTTTTTTTGAGACAGAGTCTCGCTCTGTCACCCAGGCTGGAGTGCAGTGGCGTGATCTCAGCTCACTGCAACCTCCGCCTCCCGGGTTCAAGCCATTCTCCTGCCTCAATCTCCCGAGTAGCTGGAACTACAGGACCCACCACCACACCTGGCTAATTTTCTGTATTTTTAGTAGAGATGGGGTTTCACCATGTTAGCCAGGATGGTCTCGATCTCCTGACCTCGTGATCTGCCCACCTCGGCCTCCCAAAGCACTGGGATTATAGGCATGAGCCACCGCGCCCGGCCACAAGTCACTTTTTTTTTTTTTTTTTTGAGATGGAGTTTAGTTCTTGTTGCCCAGGCTGGAGTATGCAGTGGTGCGATCTCAGCTCACTGCAACCTCCGCCTCCCGGGTTCAAGCCATTTTCCTGCCTCAGCCTCCTGAGTAGCTGGGATTACAGGTGCCCACCACCACGCCCGGCTAATTTTTGTATTTTTAGTAGAGACGGGGTTTCATTATGTTGGCCAGTCTTGTCTCGAACTCCTGAACTCTGGTAATCCACCCGCCTTGGCCTCCTAAAGTGCTGGGATTATAGGAGTGAGCCACCGCGCCTGGCCCACAAGCCACTTTTAAATGAGAAGCCATATCCTGAGTCATACAAACATTCTCCAACTTTGAATTAAAAATATAGATGTGTACACAGACAAACTTAAATTATGTATGTATATATATATATATATATACACACATACACACACACCCACACACACACACATATATATATATGAAAAAGACAGAGGGCATATTTTATGGAGATTCATGAGATTCACATGTATGGATCTATGCAGAATACATGGAATGCATGGATCTTGGTAGTAGTTATTTCAAGCACAGTGCCTGGCACATAATAAATACTTTATGTTTGTTGATTGTTTAATATTGGATATTTTCCCCTCTATTCTCTTCTGCTGCTTCTATTTCTCTCTTAAGAATAAGAACATGGGGCCAGGCGTGGTGGCTCATGACTGTAATCTCAACACTTTGGGAGGCTGAGGAGGGTGGATCACAACCTCAGGAATTCGAGGCCAGCCTGGCCAATATGGTGAAATCCCCGTCTCTACTAAAAATACAAAAAAATTAGCCAGGCACGGTGGTGCATGACTGTAATCCGAGCTACTTGGGAGGCTGAGGCAGGAGAATTGCTTGAATCCAGGAGGCAGAGGTTGCAGCGAGCCGAGATCGCACCACTGCACTCCAGCCTGGGCAACAGGGTGAGACTCCAACTCAAGGAAAAAAAAAAAGGAATAAGAACGTGATTTCTTTTACAGTTAGAAAATTTAATGATTATAAAAACGTATCAAGAGATGCCTATCAATGTCATATGTTCATTTCCATTCACCTCTGTCCTGTGCAAATGGGAGTGCTTCTAGAAGCGAGCTTCTGCTGCTGTTGAAATGAGTCCATCCCCAGGGGGGCTGTGGCATTGGTGATCATGCTAAAATAAAAGGAAAATGCTAAGTGCCAGAGTCTGATCTTCCTCCACATCCCTGTAAGCCAAGTTCGCTTTGATGTAAGTGCCAGCTGTGTGTTTGGATCAGCCTGAGAGGCACAGAGCAAGTGACGCCTTGCACTCTTTGTTCTTTCTCCTATGGTTCTGGAGACGTCCCATCCATAGGAGATGGCCCAGCTTGGGGGAGATGCAGATGCTGGGGGAAGCACATGCACTGACGATATGCAAATCACTTCAGAGTTACACAGGTCGAGGTCGCGATCAAATTACGCTTCCCAGCATAAACATTTTTATTCTCAATATTGATCATTAAAGTTTTTCAATTTTCTTAGTACTCCTTTCCTAACAGTTCACCTTACCAAAGCACAATACGCAGACATGAAGGATAAGAGAATCTTTCTCTCAGATTCTCCCCTTCAACAAAGAGGTCAAGAGTATCCATGTCCCCTACTCAAATTGGAGCCATGCTTAGATTTCAGCATTGCCAGTCCAAAAAGGGGTTTCACCTTCCCATTGTTACAGAAGAGTGGTTCTCTTTGTCTGTCTTCTCCAACCGTTTATATTCCTAATGCAACATAAAGCACACAGTTCAGGTAAATATTCTTGTCAGAATGTAACTCACTTTGCTCTAACTTGAAAGCCAGGTGAAATATGGCCATGGATGAAGGGCTCCATCTTTCCTTTTTTTTTTTTTTTTTGAGATGGAGTCTCGCTCTGTCACCCAGGCTGGAGTGCAGTGGCATAATCTCGGCTCACTGCAACCTCCACCTCCTGGGTTCAAGCGATTCTCCTCCCTCAGCCTCTCAAGTAGCTGAGACTACAGGTGCACACCACCACGCCCAGCTAATTTTTGTATTTTTAGTAGAGACAGGGTTTCACCATGTTGGCCAGGATGGTCTCAATCTCTTGATCTCATGATCTGCCTGTCTCAGCCTCCCAAAGTACTGGAATTACAGACATGAGCCACTGGGCTCAGCTGGGCTCCATCTTTCAAAAGTGTATTATCTGAACCTGTGTGACAGTTAATTTTGCGTGTCAATTTGGCTGGCCCACAGTGCCCAAACAGTTGGTCAAAAATTATTCTGGGTGCTTCCATGAGGTTGCTTTTGAATGAGATTAACATTTAAATTGGTGGATTTTGAGTAAAGTAGATTGCCCTCCATAATGCAGGTAGGCCTCATCCAATCAGCTAGAGGCCTAAATTGAACCAAATGACTGGCCCTCTCCAAGCAGGAAGGAATTCTCCAGCAGACTCTAACTGCACCGTCAGCTCTCCTGGGTCTCCAGTTCCCAGCCCACCCTACAGAAATGGACTTGCTCGCTCATTTCAACAGCAGCAGAAGTTTGGTTCTGGAAACACCCCCATAATTGTGTGAACCAATTCCTGATAATAAATATCTTTATAGATGTAGATGATTAGATATAGATATAATAGATGAGAGATAGATATCGATGGTATGGATATAGATACTGATAGATTTTAGATATATATAGGTCACATACATACAGATATAGATGATATTAGATATAGATGATGTAGATATAAGTTATATAGATATAGATAGATACAGATACAGATGGATATAAAGATACAGATATATCTCCTATAGGCTGTGAAGAACCCTGATTAATACAGTCTGCCACGCACAATTTCTGGATTCCCTTGCTTTGTGTCCTTGGCAATGCCTGCAGACCCCAATCTTAGATTGTCACTCAACTCACATCTTTGCACAGACTCTGTCTGCATTTTGACTACCTCGTCTTCTGACCTACGTTGATCTCTACCTGTGTTTGCCTTGGTGGCTGCCCCATCTCATATATCTGACTCAGCTGTGCCCAATTTTCTGCTCCAATACTTCACCTTGCATAAAATAGGATGAACCAATAAGGTACATCAAAAGAGAGATTACATTTCCAGGAGCCAACTCACATGCTGGTGCATATCATGTCCTTGTGGCATTCAGACTTTCTATCTGCCATCAAATGAGAGTCTCATATCTGTTTCTTATTTGGATCCAAATACACTGTAGTAGTGGCTTCCTCGGCACAGAATCTGACTGTCCGTTTGTAGCGTCCTGCATGATGCCATGATGCCATGCAGAAATGCAGCACGTCCCAGAAAAGACGATCCGATAGTCCTGTCTGAAGATGAGGCCTCAGAGGGAAAGGGCCTCTATAATAATGACTTTAGATGCTTTTACACAGAATTTCAGTGCTTCAAGGATTTTCCAGTGATGACATTTTTGTCTTCATAACACAGAAGACTTTTCTGTTTTTGCTTTGTTTTGTTTGCACTTTGGTAGCTATAGAAACAATTGTATAAATTTTCATTAGGATGAGCAGAGTGTCAGGTTTATGCACGTTTATTGTACTAAAAATTATACATTGATTATAAGAGGGATAAATGCAAGTATAGGCCGGGGGTGGTGGCTCACGCCTGTAATCCCAGCACTTCAAAAGTTTGAGGCAGGTGGATCACTTGAGGTCAGGAGTTTGAGATCAGCCTGGGCAATATGGCGAAATGCTGTGTCTACTAAAAATACAAAAAATAGCCAGGCATGGTGGTGGACACCTGTAATCCTAGCTACTTGGGAGCCTGAGGCAGGAGAATCGCTTGAACCTAGGAGGCAGAGTTTGCAGTGAGCAGAGATCATGCCACTGCACTCCACCCTGGGCAACAGAGCAAGACTCTGTCTCAATAATAATAATAATAATAATAAATAAAGTTTTTGAGCTCAGGAGTTTGAAAGCAGCCTTGGTAACATAGAGACCCCATCTCTATTATGCTAGATATATATATCATATGATATATATATAGATATATATATCATATGATATATATATAAATATATATATCATAAATGGTTAGTCATTCACAAAAGCAATGATTTTTCCATGGCTTACCACTTAGGGAAAAATACAGAGTTTAAATAAAACATTTTATTTTAAAAGTACTATGTGTGAGGCTGGGCTCAGTGGCTCACACCTGTAATCCCAGCACTGTGGGAGGCCGAGGCGGGCAGATCATGAGGTCAAGAGATGGAGACCATCCTGGCCAATTTGGTGAAACCCCATCTCTACTAAAAATACAAAAATTAGCCAGGCGTGGTGGCGCATGCCTGTAGTCCCAGCTACTCAGGAGGCTGAGGCAGGAGAATCGCTTGAACCAGGAGGCAGAGGTTGCAGTGAGCCAAGATCCTGCCACTACACTCCAGCCTGCCGATGGAATGAGACTCTATCTCAAAAAAAAAAAAAAAGTACTATGTGTGACTTTTTTGCTCAGTTGACAAATACTTATTGAGTATCTTCTATATGTAACCAAAAATAAATGTACCTTTCCTAAGTCTGGCTGAATGTGCATCATACATAAAACCTAGTCTTAAATAATATAATTAGATAATCCTTATCATTATCTTAATCAACACCGAGTTACTCTGGCAAAAAGGGGAGGGGGAGGATTTATTGAAAGAATGCTTGACTAACATTCTAATCCTGTCATGTCCTTGCCTTTCAAGTAATCAAGCACATATATAAATTATAATATCATACTCGAGTGTACTTCCTAACTTGCTCTCAATGGGAAATTTCATCAGAACCATGTATATACTAATCTATGCTACTTGTCTGAATTAAACCAAAAAGAAACACTTTCCAGAATCTCAATACCTGCTATGGATCTAAAATTGCAATGGTACATACTACACAAATACTATTCCTCAAGCCATACAGTCAATAGGTCCAGAAGAGCCCATAGGATTCCTGTAATAAACTACGGACTCAATGAGATAGCCCAGGTGTAAGATAAAGGGTAATAAAGATTCATCACCTGATAGAATAGTTTTACCTGAGGTGTCTGCAGGTTCTGAAGGGCAGGTCTGCACATAATTAAATATCAAGGATTGCAGGGCACTCTGCATGCCTCCTCCTCTGTCTCTTTCTCCACCTGACCACTGTCGGAATAAGGTTATGTCTCAGAAGCAACCATCTATTCCATGCGAATTCTTTTCCCTCTAGCAGAGTGAACAAAAACTGACGTGGAAACCCACATATAACAGAGTCGGGATTACCGGGGAAGGTTCAGCGTCTGAGTGTGCAGCTGGGTCCCAGTGGATAACGTTATCTATTATTTAGCTAAATTGGCTCATAGCTCCACTCACAGGCTGAGGCAAGAAGCTCCAGAAGTGCTCCCCATCCCCCTCCATGGGCCCAGGACACTTTTTCCAGATTCTCCTCCAGCACCCCTTCCCCACTGCTCACCATTTTTTCTGTGATATTGTTCTTATTCACTGCCCCCTCCCTTGACATTCCCGACTGACTGTGCTTGCAAGCATGGCGTTTGGATGAGATCTCAACTTCAGCACCCTTTTGTTTTGTGCCTGGTGATGGGCCGGCCTTTCCCATTTGAAGGCCCTTCCTAAGCTCCAGAAACTCCACATTGCCCGTGAGGAAGAATGGACAGCCAGGAGCAGGTGACGAATGATATATCTGTTTAATACTTAAGTTCCATGTCCCAGACCGGTATTATTAAATTGGGTTCCCATGGAGTCCTGGGGTTATGTTCAGGTGTTTTAGGGCACTGAAGAAGGGATCTTGACCTCTATCTCACACCCTGTGTTAGTCAGGGGTCTCCAGAGTAACACAGCCAATAGGATGTGTTTATAAATGGAAAGAGGTTATTACAAGGAATTGGCTCATGCCGTTATGGAGGCTGGTAAGTAAATATCTGCACTGTGGGCTGCAGGCTGGACACCCAGGAGAGTCAAGGGTGCAGAGGAAGTCCGAAGGCAGACTGCTGGAGAATTCACTCTTGCTCAGGGAGGCCAGACTTTTGGTTCTGTTCAGGCCTTCAACTCATTGCATGGGGCCCACCCACACTTTAGAGGGCCATCTGCTCTACTCAAAGTCCACTAATTTAAATGTTAAACTCATCCCAAAACATCCTCTAAGTTGACACTTAAAACTAATCATCACACACCATAATATTGCAGATCTAAAATGAAAAGATAAGACAATAAAGCATTTTTTAAAAATAGACTCTTTTCTTGCCTGTGTGTTAGAGAAATACATTAAACAAAACACACACCAGGCCAGACGCGGTCGCTCATGCCTGTAATCCTAGCACTTTGGAAGGCCAAGGCGGGGGGATCATGAGGTTAGGAGATCGAGACCATCCTGGCTAACATGGTGAAACCCTGTCTCTACTAAAAATACAAAAAATTAGCCAGGCATGGTGGCGGGTGCCTGTAGTCCCAGCTACTCTGGAGTCTGAGGCTGGAGAATGGCTTGAACCTGGGAGGCGGAGCTTGCAGTGAGCCAAGATTGCGCCACTGCACTCCAGCCTGGGTGACAGAGCGAGACTCCATCAAAAACAAAAACAAACAAACAAAAAAAACATCAAAAAAGGTCCAATGCAAAAAGAAAAAACTGAAAAACTGTATTATACTGCTGTACATAAAAATTGAGAATTCCTGTCCCCCAAAAGATACCATTAGAGACTAAGGAGGCAAGCCACTAGATGGGATAATTCATTTTCCAATAAACATATCCTATAAAGTATTCACATCCAGAAGATATTTTTTTAAGTATCTGTGAATCTGTGAGAAAAAAAACAGACACCCCAATAGAAAAAGTGGGCAAATTACTTGAACAGGCACATCACAAAAGTGGTTACATAATTGGCAAATAAATACCATAATGTGCTCTTACTGCCCCACTACCAAAGGGGTTAAAATTAACAAGTCTGAAAATTTCAAGTCTGCAGAGCAAAGAAAGCTCTTACACAGGGGTGGGAATGTAAATTGATACAACTAGTTTTGGAAAAAGGTTGTTATGTACAAGCAAAGTAGCATATTTGTATACCCTGTGACATAGGAATTCGACTTCTCTGTATAAATTCAACAGTTAGGCAGATACATCCGTATCAAAAGATTTGTATAAGAATGTTGATAGTAGCAGTTTCATATTTACTGAAAAACTAGAAATAACCCAAATGCCCAATAGCAGAATGGAGAAATAGATGGTGGTATATTTCAATGAGAATAAAATGATCTACTGCCACAAGCAGCACCTGAATGAATCTCACAACCACAAATATGAGTGAAAGAAGCCAACACAAAAAAAGGAGCTACTGCATGCTTACCTTTATAAATAAGTTCAAAAGCAGGGAAAAATGTATCCATGTTGTTAAAAGTCAAGAGCATAGCTACCCTTGATGGAGACGGATATTGACAACAGAGGCTCCGGGAGGCTTCCGGGGTTCTGGAAGTGTTCTTTTTCCTGATGTGGTCACAGGTTTCACGGGTGTAATTTTTTAATTTAAAGAATGCAATAAACGGCTGGGCGCAGTGGCTCACACCTGTAATCCCAGCACTTTGGGAGGCCGAGCCAGGTGGATCACCTGAGGTCGGGAGTTTGAGACCAGCCTGGCCAGCATGGTGAAACCCTGTCTCTTCTAAAAATACAAAAATTAACTGGGAGTGGTGGTGCGCACCGGTAGTCTCAGCTACTAGGGAAGCTGAGGCAGGAGAATGGCTTGAACCCGGGAGGCGGAGGTTGCAGTGAGTCGAGAGTGCACCATTGCACTCCAGCCTGGGCTACAGAGCGAGACTCCATTTCAAAAAAAAAAAAAAAAAAAAAGCGATAAACTATATTTATGATTTGTGCATTCTTCTCAAATTTTTTTGGTGAAATAATCCATTTAAGCATTATTATAGAATACAGGGCAATAAATAATATGTTACTAGAAGAAAAAAAGACAACAGAAAGTCTTCCTAAATTGAAGTTAGTTTACTACTATCACATCCTTAAACCCACAGGTCCTGTCATTCTGTCATGGAACAGTTACAATGCGAAGCAAAATGGAAATAATTCGCATGCAAACAGTAGGCAAGGTTGATGAGGTATCCTGTGTTGATTCTGCTGATCAATGCTGACAGGTGAGGTAAAGTACTTCTTAGTAACTCCATTTTACTGTTTTATTTATTTTAATAAGGCAACAAAAAAAAAATAAAGGACCATTAATAATTTAGAAATACATTTTTCTGGGGATAAGAAAGTCTTCGATGGACTTAATTTTTAAATGACATTTATAAATCACCTAATCGTTTTATTCTAACCGGTGCCAAGAGTGAAAATGCCTGTGCTTCTGCTTGTTTCAGTGAGTCTAATTCATCCTAGATAAAAGGGAGACCAGGTTAGATACTAAAATGTCAGAGAGCGGGTGAGAGAAACTCACAGCCCTTAAAGAAAACTCTGTGAAAACTTAGACCTTCGGGAAAATCAGACATTAATAGAGATGAAGAAAATCAAATTCAGAGACCTGCTACATTTTTAAAATTTTAATACAATGTATTTTACTGTATTTTATGATAAAATATGCGTAACATAAAATTTACAATGTTATCCATGTCTGAGTATACAGTTCAGTGACATTAGCTACACTAACATTCTACAGCTATCTCCACCATCCATCTCCAGAACTTTTTTTTTTTTCCAGAAACAGGGTCTTGCTCTGTTGCTCTGGCTGGAGTGCGGTGGCACAATCATGGCTCACTGCAGCCTCGACCTCCTAGGCTCCAGAAACCCTCCCACTTCAGCCACCTGGGTAGCTGGGACTACAGATGCATGCCACCATGCCCGGCTATTTTTTTATTTATTTTATTATTATTATTATTTGTTTTTGAGACAGAGTCTCACTCTGTTGCCTAGGCTGGAGTGCAGTGGTGCGATCTCGCCTCACTGCAAGCTCCACCTCCCGGGTTCATGCCATTCTCCTGCCTCAGCCTCCCGAGCAGCTGGGACTACAGGTGCCCGCCACCACGCCCAGCTAATTTTTTGTATTTTTAGTAGAGACGGGGTTTCACTGTGTTCGCCAGGATGGTCTCGATCTCCTGACCTTGTGATCCGCCCGTCTCGGCCTCCCAAAGTGCTAGGATTACAGGCGTAAGCCACTGCGCCCAGCCTATTTTTAAAATTTTTTTAGAGACAGGGTCTTGCTACATTGCCCAGCCTGTTCTCAAACTTCTGGGCTCAAAAGATCCTCCCACCTCCACCTCCAAAAGTGCTGAGATTACAGACATGAACCACTGTGCCCAGCCTCTAGAACATTTTCATCTTGCAAAACTTAAATTCTGTACCCATTGAACACCAACATTCTCCTCATCTTCCTCCAGCCCTTGGCAACCATCATTTTACTTTGGTCTCTATGAATTTCACTACCCTAGGTACCATATAAGTGGAATCATACAGAATTTGCCTTTTTGACTGGCTTATTTCATAATGTTCTCAAGGCTTATCTATGTCATAGCACATGTCAGAATCCCATGTCTTTTTAAGGCAGAATAATGTTCCATTGTGTGCATAGAACACATTTTGTTTACGGTTTCGTCAACCCAGGGTTGTTTCCACCTTTTAGCCATTGTGACACATCTTTAATTTGAGGGTTTTTGTGATCAAATAAAGATGGCCACATATTCTTTATCACTCCTCTCATCAACAGGTGGGATTGGGCCAGGAGCGGTGGCTCATGCCTGTAATCACAGCACTTTGGGAAGCCAAGGTGAGTGGATCACTTGAGGTCAGGAGTTCCAGACTAGCCTGGCCAACATGGCAAAACCCCGTCTCTACTAAAAAAAAAAAAAAAAAAAGAAAGAAAGAAAAAGAAAAAGAAAAAAATATATTAGTCAGGCGTGGTGACAGGTGCCTGTGATCCCAGCTCAGGAGGCTGAGGCAGGAAAATCACTCGAATCCAGGAGACGGAGGTTGCAGTGAGCCAAGATCATGCCATTTCACTCCAGCCTGGGCAACAGAACAAGACTCTGTTTCAAAAAAAAAAAAAGGCGGGATTGATGTTCTCTGCCCTGAAATCCAGGTAAGCTTTATGATTGTTTGGCCAATGTGGTAGAGCAGAAATAAAACTTGGCTAGTGTCTGTGCCCAGGCTTAAAACGCTGACAGCCTCCTTCCTTCTCTCTCAAGACCACGATGCTGGAGAGACCGCAGATGTGTGTCCCGTCCTCTGTGTCAGTTGAGCCCTACATTCCAGCCATCCCAGACAAGATGCCAGACATGGGAAGAAAGCCACCTGGGACCCACTAGACCAGCCCTTCCACGAGACGTAGAAGAAAACTCAGTCACTGTCACCAGTAGCTGAAGAGTCACCAAGCTGACCCGTACTCAAATTTCTGGCCCACAGAATCCTCAGATTTGATAAAATGGTTCTTTGAAGCTGGTAAGTTTTGGAGTAGATTTTAATACAATAATAGATAACCAGGACTACCTTGTCTCTGAAACTTTGGAAAATCCCTGAAGCCTTGCAGTGAAATCTCCCACTAAATTAGGGATATCAGATCTTTAAATACCTGAAGGATTTCATGGCAGGAGAAACCACCCCAGGGCCAGACTATGAAATATCTTCTCATTCCCAGGCAGGTGTGAAGAAGCAGCCAGACCTCAAGAAACATTCTGAACTTTTGGCCCTATGATCCTGAATTCACTCACTCTATCAAAGGCATGTTTAAGGCTAAGCATTGTGCTAGACACCTGGGTGACCACGGTGAGTAAGACACATACCTGCCATCCCTATCACTGATCTTCCAGTTCTCACCAATACCTTAACCTCAGCTATGTTCTCTGCCTCTTCACCGTCCTCCACCCTCCAGCTCCTTATTCCAGGATCAACATGATACACTGGGCCGGGTGCCGTGGCTCACGCCTGTAATCCCAGCACTTTGGGAGGCCGAGGTGGGCAGATCATGAGGTCAGGAGTTTGAGACTGGCCTGGCCAATATGGTGAAACTCCATCTCTACTAAAAAAAAAAAAAAAATTAGCCGGGAGTGGTGGTGCAAGCCTACAATCCCAGCTACTTCAGGGGCTGAGGCAGGAGAATCGCTTGAACCCGGGAGGCTGAGGTTGCAGTGAGCCTAGATCGTGCCACTGCACTCCAGCCTGGATGATGGAGCGAGACTCTGTCTCAAAAAAAAAAAAAAAAAAAAAAAAAAAAAAACCAGATACACTGACAGATACAGTGTTTTACTGAAGGCCAAGACACTTTGTGAGCTCTCTAGAGTGTAGCTCTAAAATCACCTCTCCCAGGAAAGAGCCCCTTGGCAAGAAAGCAAGCAAACGAGAGAGGGAGAGGGAGAAGGGGAGAGAGAAAAGGCAGGCAGGCAGGCAGGAAGGAGAAAGAGAGAGAGAGAGAGAGACAGACAGACAGAAAGAAAGAGAAAGAAAGAGATAGAAACAAGAAAGAGAGGGAGGGAAGGATGGGTGAAGAGAAAGGAAGGGAGGAAGGAAGGAAGGAAGGAAAGAAGGAAGGAAGGAAGGAAGGGAGGGAGGGAGGGAGGGAGGGAGGGAGGGAGGGACAGGGAGGGGAAGGAAGGGAGGAAGGAAGGGAAGAAGGGAAGAGGGAGTGAGGAAGGAAGGGAGGAGAAGGGAAAAGAAGGAAGGAAAGGAGGAGGGAGAAGAGAAGAGCAAAGAAGGAAGGAAGGAAGAGAAAGGAAGAAAGGAGATCCAATCAGGTACTGTTTAATACTAGCATTTTCTAGCATTTTCTAATTAATTTTGTTTGTTCATTTTGATTGTACAGTCTACTAAAAGTTGTCCAGTGTGCATTTTAGAATTCATGAGAGAGACAGAAACTCACCGTTAACTTAGTCTAAGACAACACAGTGAATTCAAAGGGAAACCTGAGCAAGAATACAAATAGCTCTTAGGGAAAACATTTCTCACTTTGTACAAGATATAGCAAATCAATGTTTTTCTAATAGGGCTTTAACTGCTTCCCAAGTGTGGCATGATCCATTTCCCATGTTTAGATTTGTTTTATTTCAGAAGGAAGTCCAGTGAAGTCTTGCTCTAAAGGAGCTCCCTTACCTGACAATGCAGAATGAGTTCATTCTGAAGTCGGGGGACAATGTTTACATCTCCTGGTTTTCTCCTGGGGCTGTCATTTGCCATGGGCATGATGACCGCTGTGTATAGACTCAGCGTTTCTTGTTCCAGGGCCCCCAGGTGGCAGCTGGCATATGTGAACAGACTCATCCTCATCAGAAGAGAGTATCTAGAAGTGGCCCTCGTGACATTAGCCACTGGGGAGCTGTAGGAGCAACCCCCGAGCACAGAGATGCCTCCAGAGCTGCAGCCTTCTCCTCTTTCCGTCAGATCTGCTGAGGTCTGATACAGGGGTTCTCTCTCATTTCTTTTATTTACAATGAATTGGTTTAGAAGCCCTGTTACCAACTTAGTTCATTCTAGTCCATTACACCCATCATTAACAGTGGCTTGATGTACTTGGAACATCCAGAAAATACCTAGAGCCTCCTCGACCCAAGTATCACAAATTTTAAACCAACAAGATGTTGCTAGGGTACTTGTATTAGTCAGGATTCTCCAGGGACACAGAATCCATAGAATCCATACAGATATATGAAAAGAGATTTATTATTAGAGATTGACTCACATGATAATGGAAGCTGAGAAGTCCCACAGCCTTCCATCTGCAAGGGAGAGAACAAGAAAATCAGGTGGTGTACTTCCAGTACAAGTTCAAAGGCCTGAGAACAAGGAGGGCCAAGGGTGTAAGTCCCAGTCTGACTAAAAGGGCCCAAGAGCCAGAAGCTCTGATGCCCAAGGGCAGGAGAAGACAGATGTCCCAGGTCAAGTGAAGAGAGCAAACTCACCCATCCCCCATCTGTTTATTCCATCTCAGCCTTCAACAGACTGGGTGATGCCCACGCACATTGGTGGGCACATCCACTTTACTCAGTCTACAGATTCAAATGCTAATCTCATCCAGAAACGCCAGCACAGACACACCCAGAAATCATGATTTACCAACCCCCTGGGCATCTCTTAGCCCAGTCAAACTGACACATAAAATTAACTATCACAGCACTCCCACGCCTGGCAGGATGCACACAACCGTAGCAGTGAACTCTGGAGAACCAGCAAAGAATATAACTGAGGGACAAGGGGTTTGAGAGAACTGGAACAGCAATGACAGTGAACATTGATCAATGCCTTCAGAATTGTGCTGTTGCACCAAACCCACCACATCAGAACCCCTTGGAAAGGGACACAGCCCATAACAAGTAAGCCCCCATGGCCTTTGAATATGGGTTTAGCCTACTGATTCAGGAGTCACATCATAACCAAATTGCTCCCCCTAGCTCCATCTGTACCGGGTCCCATCTCCCTTTCATTTGCCATCACCCCACCAGTGGATTCCAGCACCCTTCCCAACAGAATCTCCCGAAGTTGTGATTGCTGTATCTTTTCTTTTTTTTTTTTTTTTTTGAGATGGAGTGTCACTCTGTCGCCCAGGCTGGAGTGCAGTGGCGCGATCTCCGCTCACTGCAAGCTCCGCCTCCCGGAATCACGCCATTCTCCTGCCTCAGCCTCCGGAGTAGCTGGGACGGCAGGAGCCTGCCACCACGCCGGGCTAATTTTTTGTATTTTTAGTGGAGACGGGGTTTCACCATATTGGCCAAGCTGGTCTGAAACTCCTGATCCTGTGATCCTCCCGCCTTGGCCTCCCAAAGTGCTGGGATTACAGGTGTGAGCCACCGTGCCCGGCTTCCTTTTTGTGTGTGTGTTCTTTTTTTTTTTTTTTTGAGACGGAGTCATGCTGTTGCCCAGGCTGGAGTGCACTGTCGTGAACTCGGCTCACTGAAACCTCTGCCTCCTGGGTTCAAGCGATTCTCATGCCTCAGCCTCCTAAGTAGCTGAGATTACTAGCGCCCACCACCTTGACTGGCTAATTTTTGGATTTTTTTTTTTTTTTGAGACAGAGTCTCGCACTGTTGCCCAGGCTGGGGTGCAATCGCGCGATCTCAGCTCACTGCAACCTCTGCCTCTCGGGTTCAAGCGATTCTCCTGCCTCAGCCTCCCAAGTAGCTGAGATTACAGGCGCTCGCCACCACCACACCCAGCTAATTTTTTGTATTTTTTAGTAGAGACGGGGTTTCACTATGTTGGCCAGGCTGGTCTCAAACTCCTGACCTCGTGATCCTCCCGCCTTGGCCTCCCAAAGTGCTAGGATTACAGGCATGAGCCACAGCCCCTGACAAATTTTTGCATTTTTAATAGAAATGGGGTTTCACCATGTTGGCCAGGCTGGTCTCAAACACCTGGCCTCAACTGATCTGCCCAGCTTGGCCTCCCAAAGTGCTGGGATTATGGGCATAAGCCGCCGTGCCTGGCCAGCAATCAGTCATTTCTTATCCTTAGACCTTCAAGTTTAGGAACCCGGCCAGAGACTCTTACTGAGAAGTTAAGAAAAAAATATATATATATTTATTACCAAGCCAATGATTGTCAGTGATCATTTTCCTCTGCTGAATAGGTTAATTGTTCATGAGCTTATTTTTGGTTAGATATACCAATCATGGCCAGGCGCAGTGGCTCACTCCTATAATCCCAGCACTTTGGGAGGCTGAGGCAGGTAGATCACCTGAGGTGAGGAGTTCAAGACCAGCCTGGCCAACATGGTGAAACTCCATATCTACTAAAAATACAAAAATTAGTCAGGCCTAGTTGTGGGTGCCTGTAATCCCAGCTACTCGGGAGGCTGAGGCAGGAGAATTGCTTGAACCCGGGAGGTGGAGGTTGCAGTGAGCTGAGATCACACCACTGCACTCCAGCCTGGGCAACAAGAGCAAGACTCTGTCTCAGAACAAAAACAAACAAAAAAATTCTGCATGGTTTTAATATCACAATGATGCCATTGGACTTTATAGAAGGAAAATGGGAAATGGAGCCTGGGTTTCCAAATAAATTATCATAAAATACTCCGTAATTAGGTGTAATAAGAGGATTCACAAAAAAATCTTTAATAAGTATTTGTTCACTTAAGGGTGCTCCACCTTAAGAAATTACTGTCAGGTTTTGGCAGAGAATGTGGAGAAGTTTGTGGGAGGAAAGAAGCCTGAAATTCAAATATTTTCCTTTTCGCCTGCATATTTCGCTTAACTTCCCTTTGAAAGGCATGTTTTATGATTACTAATAAACCTCTGCGGTTCTAGGTTCAGATACCGCTCTCTTGTGGTGCCAATTCCGTAAGTAGGATGCATCTTTTTTCCTTGCCCCTGACTTGTAAATGTCTGGGTTTTTTTTTCTTTTTTTTTTTTAACATAAAATCTCCCTCCCATTCCACCCCACATTTTGAGTAATAACTTGCCTTTACAGAAATATAAAGACCTCAAAAGTGCTTCTGATAAAAACGTCATTACAATAAAATACGAAGAATATTGGTGGTCTGTTTTTCATGATTTGTGATAAGAACCTCTTATTTCCTCTTTGGGGCTAAAGGAATTTTAGACAGAAAAGAGGTAACCTATGACCTCCTTCCTTTCTTTTTTCTTTTTTGAGACAGAGTCTTGCTCTGTTGCCCAGGCTAGAGTGCAGTGGAGCGATTTTGGCTCACCGCAACCTCCGCCTCCCAGGTTCAAGCAATTCTCCTGCCTCAGCCTCCCAAGTAGCTGGGATTACAGGCATGCACCACCATGCCTGCTAATTTTTTTGTATTTTTAGTAGAGACAGGGTTTCACTATATTGGCCAGGCTGGTCTCAAACTTCTGACCTTGTGATCCATCCACCTTGGCCTCCCAAAGCGCTGGGATTACAGGAGTGAGCCACCGTGCCAAGTCAACCCTCCTTCCTTTCTTACTCTATTGGCAGGAGAAACTATTGTAGGTCCCTCCAAACTCCTAGTGCAAGAGGAAAGAAGGAGAGTGGGAAGAATCACAGATTGCAAGTAGTGGGAAGAAGAGAAAGTACAAACAAAGAAAATGAGTCTAAGGCTAAGCCATCTACATCTACCAACAATCTCTGTACCTTTTTCTTTTCAGTGAGGACTTACTGGGCATCTTCAATGTTCAGATGTGTGTAAGGCCCTAGAAAAACCAATACGAATAACACACAGTTTCTGCATGCAAGCTCTTGCCACATCGGGGAAGGTGGTCTCTACATTTCAGCCCCCAGCAGCCCTACCATCATTCAGTTGCACATGCCTGAATCGATTTTTGTGAGCAGGCTTTTTGTGAGTCTACTGAAAAAGGTCAGGAAGACAAACAGCCTCCTTTAAAATACTGAATACATTGGAGGGTAAACAGTAGGTTGAATTGGTCTTGCAATATCAGCATTTCCAATTTTTGCCATTAAATGTTTATAAGGATTTTAGATTTCTGGTGATGGATATTCTTTAACAAAATTAATTATAATGAAAACTTGGGAATGGTTCCTGTCTCTTTTCCCAAATAAATGTTTGCCTTGATTTATGCCCATTTTAACGCAAAAATTTTTCTCCATCACAGTCCTGAACACTACGACTTGTCTCAAACAAGAATTCTTGTTTTTATCAACTCAAGTCATTGAGAGGGAAATGTGTCTTTTTATTTAGCGTCTCAGTTGCTAATCAATTGCTAATTATCTTTAACCATATTGACCTTTTCCAACTGGTTTTGACATAAAGATTAATGAGTGACATTACAGGGAGCACAATTTCATGCATTGAAAAGAATGGATTCATACATTATTCACTCCACATAAATACATGCACTTTTACTTGGAACTTTAAAAGATCAGACAAAGAAGCACTGAGGAGGGATAGAATCTGACCAAGGACAGGAAAATTATATACGATGGAAATGGAGAAAGACAGACCAATCTGTGCACAAATGAAGCTGCTTGGAAGGAAGCAAGTACATGAGGGAAGACAAAACAAATAAGTGCCTCCAACTGTGTGTACATCCTCATGGTGTGTGGCAGAATCCTGAGCCCCGGAATCTTGCCTGGTCATGCATCACACCTGCAGCCCCCTCTGCTGGCTCCCAATGGGTACATCTGCAAAGAGCAAGTCCAGGCAAATGAACACGCTATTAAGATCCTCTGGTTGGCTCCCATGCTTTCTGGCTTCCTATCGTATGAATAGTCAAAAAACAAAACAAAACAAAACAAAACAAAAAAACAAAAAAAACACTTTCTTCTGAACTAGAGGAAAAATAAATAAAAATAAATGGCCTCCTGTGGGCTTCTTTTCCTTGAAATCCCTTTTGTTTTCTAGTTAGCCACCTAAAGAAGGAAGAGACAGTTGGTGCATCCTCCAGATCAGAATAAACTCTGGCTTCTGTTGGATCATGAAGAAGAGAGGGAATGGGAAGAAATCTAAAAGGAGAATCCGAAGAAGATCCTCCAAAAGAGCTACTATTGTCCCCAGTTCTTGACACAGAGCTTCAATAACCTTTGGAATTTTCTGAGCAGTACAAGTGCCTTTGTTAAGCTAATGAGGTGACTCAGGTTAGGCCCCCTTCATGATAGGGCTGTCACCAGCAAGGCCAAGCAGGTAGATAAAGGGTTGGGACTTTCAGCTGCCAGACCTCCGGGAAGAGACTGGAGATTAAGTTCAATCGGGCAGCCAATGATTTACTGAGTCAATGAAGCCCCAGTAAAGTCTTTGAACACCAACTCTGTGGAGCTTCCTCCTGCTCAGTGAACACATGGATGTCCCAGGAAGGTGAAGCGCCCCAACTCCCTGAGGAGGGTGTGACAGCTCTGCTTGCCATGACTGGATTCCTGACCCACAGAAACAGCTAATAAATGTGTGTTGTTTTAAGCCACTAAATTTTGGGGTAATTTGTTAACAGCAACAGATAGCTAATATGCATCCTAATAGGTGAAAATAAATATTCATTGAGTAATTTCACTGTGAAATTTTAGTACAGGAAATGCCAATATGTTTAAAACAACTGGAAAGGAAAATATAGAACATCTACAAAGAACAAAGATTAACAAGCAAACATCAGAAAATAACCAATCAATAAAATGCTAAGAGACAATAAGCATCTGCCTAAAAGTCGACACTCAGTTACTATCATCAAACAGTGAAGGGAAAACAGAGACACTTCAGAGACGATCTGCAACTCACAGATCCTTGCTGAATAAACTATTATTTTTTTTTTTTGAGATGGAGTTTTACTCTTGTTGCCCATGCAGTGAGCCAAGGTCGCACCACTGCACTCCAGCCTGGTGAGAGAGCAAGACTCCATCTCAAAAAGTAATAATAATAAATTGGAGGAAATTAAAAACACGTTGGAACTAAATATTGAAGAAAATACCACGTAAGGAAGTTATTAATCAGAGTTAAATTTTTTTTTTTTTTTTTTTTTTTTTTGAGACGTTGTCTTACTCTGTCGCCCAGGCTGGAGTGCAGTGGCGCGATCTCCGCTCACCGGAAGGTCCGCCTCCCGGGTTCGAGCAATTCTCCTGCCTCAGACTCCCAACTAGGTGGGATTACAGGTGCACACCACCACGCCCAGGTAATTTTTGTATTTTTAATAGAGACAGGGTTTCACCATGTTGGACAGGATGGTATCGATTTCTTGCTCTAGTGATCCGCCCACCTTGGCCTCCCAAAGTTCTGGGATTACAGGCATCAGCCACTGCGACCAGCCTAATCAGAGTTAAATATTGTTAAGTCCTGTGTGTGTGTGTGTGTGTGTGTGTGTGTATGTGTGAAGAAAGGGGTCTCAATATGTTGTTCAGGCTGGTCTCAAACTCCTAGGCTCAAGTGATCCTTCCAACTTTGCCTCCCTAAGTGCTGGGATTACAGGCATGAGCCACCATGACCAGTTGACCCTTGAACAACATGGAAGGTTAGGGGCACCAATCCCATGGGCTGTCAAAAATGCACTTATAACTTTTGACTCCCCCAAAACATAACTACTAATAGCCTACTGAGAGATGAACCCAGCTGGACTTCCTGGGTCCAGTGGGGACTTGGAGAACTTTTCTGTCTAGCTAAAGGTTTGTAAATACAGCAATCCACACTCTGTAAAAATCCACCAATCAGCGCTCTGTGTCTAGCTAAAGGTTTGTAAACACACCAATCAGTACTCTGTAAAAACGCACAAATCAGCACTCTATGTCTAGCTTAAGGTTTGTAAACACACTAATCAGCACCCTGTAAAAACAGACCAATCAGCACTGTGTAAAATGGACCAATCAGCAGGCCATGGGCGGGGCCAAATAAGGGAATAAAAGCTGGCCACCCCAGCCAGCCGGGGCAACCCCAGCAGTCCCCTTCCACGTGGAAGCTTTGTTATTTTGCTCTTTGCCATAAATCTTGCTGTTGCTCACTCTTTGGGTCCGCACTACCTTTATGAGCTGTAACACTCACTGGGAAGGTCTGCAGCTTCACTCCTGACATCAGCGAGACCACAAACCCACCAGGAGGAACAAACAACTCCGGACGTGCCACCTTTAAGAGCTGTAACATTCATTGCGAAGGTCTGCGGCTTCACTCCTGAAGTCACGGAGACCACGAACCCACCGGAAGGAAGAAACTCTGGACACATCTGAACATCTGAAGGTGCAAACTCCAGACACACCATCTTTAAGAACTGTAACACTCACCGCGAGCTGTAACACTCACCCCGAGCTGTAACACTCACCGTGACGGTCTGCGGCTTCATTCTTGAAGTCAGCCAGACCAAGAACCCACCAGAAGGAACCAATTCCGGACACAGTAGGGTTAAAGACAGCCATATAAGGAGGAAGGGATCAATTCACCACAAAGATGATCACAACTTATGTGAACTCGTGTGGCCTTAACAATGTAGCCTCAAAACATGAAATTGTCTTTGAAAACATTCCAAGGAAAAATGGTCAAATCTACAGTCACACTGAAGAGTTTAATATATGTCTCTTAGCAAGTGATATAACCAGCAGAAAAAAAAGGATTCCAAAAATATAAACAATAAACAAGCCTAATCTAATGAGCATATATAGAACCCTGCACCCAACAATTATAAATAAATTTTCCTTTCAAGTACATTATACAGGGAACAGTTACAAAAATTGACCACATTCGTAAGTTGTTCATGAATTTTCGAACAATGTAATTGAATCAATATCATACTGACCATGTTCTTTGATCATTAAGCAATAAAATCAGAAGTAAATATCCAAAAATTCAACGAAAAGAAAGTTATATAGTTAGCACTTAAGAGCTTCTAAAATGTCATTGCAAACAAAGCTTTACGAGTTAGCATATTCCCCTTGTCCTCCTGGAAATCATAAAGAAGCAGCAAGGAGAACCAAAGCCACTTTTATAAACCCCATTTTTTCAGCGAAACTAGGAGACAGAACCCACAGACTACAAATGATCTACAGAAGCTGCTAAAAGCCACAGTCTCCCAAGAGGAATTGAAGAGAAGAAAACACAGTGGAAGTTAATCTTCTAAAACACCAGCAAAAACATGCTCCCTGGGGGTGAGGGAATAACAAAAGACAACAACTATATCCCTTATTTGCAACAACTTACCCTCTATTTGCAACAGTGGGCCTGGAAATGGCAGGGGCGGGGTGTCCTGTGTGGTTCAGCGAAATCAACAGCAGGGATAACACGCATGAGTCATGTTTATCTCTGTGACCGCCAGAATTCATCTTTCAAGTATAAAAATGACAAACAGTAAATAAACATACAAGAACTCAGGGAACATTGTTCCCATGAGTCTTCCTGAGGAAATTAATAAAGGAGGAATCTCAGCCA
This sequence comes from Pongo pygmaeus, assembly GCF_028885625.2. Classification (NCBI taxonomy): domain Eukaryota; kingdom Metazoa; phylum Chordata; class Mammalia; order Primates; family Hominidae; genus Pongo; species Pongo pygmaeus. The sequence goes on from NC_072380.2 coordinate 6,351,328, forward strand.
ACCAAGTTAGGGAAATAACAGAAAAAAAATGGCTGACTGTATAGAACTAAAACATAAACAAATATAAAGTTTAAAGTAGTAGACTGTAATATGCATGTTATATTCCCTGACAGCGCAGAAAAGATTCAGTTAGTAGAAATGTGGCAGGAAAGTGAGAAGAAAGCATGGAAATTAGGGTAAATTCATTGAATGCTTAATCCAAAATAGCCAGGAGTTCTAAAGTACAGCTTAGAGCTAATAAAGTAATTAAAGTCTAAACATCCATTATAGTGTTAAGACAATATGATGAATAATAATATTAATAAATGTGAAATAATTGGTTGAGGAATGGAAATGGGGAAAACAAACAGGCTAATTTTATGATTGTTCTTAGAAAGAAACTAATATTCTTTAAAGAAATAGAGTTCTGAGGCAATTATATGATTATATAAAAGTAACCTTGAAATAAAAATACCAACTTTACTAATTACCCAAAAATTAAGAAAAGAAACAAATCAAAGAGTTCACGGTTAACACTATATATATATATATATATATATATATTTTTTTTTTTTTTTTTTTTCTTTTTCTTTTTCTTTCTTGAGACAGAGTCTTTCTCTGTCGCCCAGGCTGGGGTGCAGTGGCTCAATCTCAGCTCACTGCAACCTCCACCTCCCAGGTTCAAGCAATTCTCCTGCCTCAGCCTCCTGAGTAGCTGGGATTACAGGTGGTGCCACCACACCCAGCTAAATTTTGTATTTTTGGTAGAGACGGAGTTTCACCATGTTGGTCAGGCTGGTCTCAAACTCCTGACCTCATGATCTGCCTGCCTCAGCCTACCAAAGTACTGGGATTACAGGCGTGAGCCACTGCATCTGGCCAATACTATATTTTTAATATACTTTATTTTTTAGAGCAATTTTAGATCCACAGCAAAATTGAACGGACAGTACAGAATTCCTATATACCTACCCCCACATGCTCACAGCCTCCCCCATCAAAATCCCTACAGAGTGCTATGTTTGTTACAGTCAATGAAACTACATTGAAATGTCATTATCACTCAGATCCCATAGTTTACATTTGGGTCACTCTTGGTATTGTACATTCTGTGGGTTTGGACAGATGTATGATGATGTGTATCCTCCATTATAGTATCATACAAAGCAGTTTCATTTCCCCCCAAAATCCTCTGTGTTCTGACTGTCCCTCCCTCCCCACTAAGCCCTGGCAACCCACTGGTCTTTTTCCTGTCTCCATAGCTTTTGCCTTTTCCAGAATGTCATAGAGTTGAAACCATACAGGATGTAGCCATTTCAAATCGGCTTCTTTCACTTAGTAATCTGCATTTAAGTTTCTTCCTCCATGTCTTTTCATGGCTTGATAGCTCATTTCTTTTTTTCTTTTTTTGAGATGGATTCTCGCTCTGTCGCCTGGGCTGAAGTTCAGTGGCACGATCTTGGCTCACTGCAACCTCCTCCTCCTGGGTTCAAGCAATTCCCCTGCCTCAGCCTCCTGAGTAGCTGGGACTAAAGGCGTGCACCACTAGGCCCAGCTAATTTTTGTATTTTTAGTAGAGATGGGATTTCACCATGTTGGTTGGCCAGGATGGTCTCTTATCTCTTGACCTCATGATCCACCCACCTCGGCCTCCCAAAGTGCTGGGATTACAGGCATGAACCACTGCGCCCAGTAGATAGTTCATTTCTTTTAGCGCTAATAGTCCATTGTCTGGCTATGCCACAGTGTGTATATATATCCACTGACTTATTGGCGGACATCTTGAATGATTCCAAGCTTTGGTAACTATGAATAAAGCTGCTGTAAACATCCATGTGAAGGTGTTTGTGTGGATATCAGTTTTCATTTCCTTTGGGTAAATATCAAGGAGCACAATTGTTGGACCATATGCTAAGAATATGTTTAGTTTTTTATGAAACTCCCAAATCATCTTAATATTTGTAAACATATTCAAGCAATTGTTTAACATTTTGCAAATGTTAAATAATATGATACAACCAAGACCAAACATCACTTTCATATTAATAAATGCAAGGGGACTATTATAAGAGACAGATTTTTAGATTGGAACAAAATCTTATCATTTTAATCTTTAAAAAATGCTTACAATTTAGCATTCAGCCAACATACAGGCACTTTGTGTAGCTTTGCTCTTTGGAAACAGCTATCGTGACTACAGTAGCCACTAACCACTGTGATTTATAATTTAATTTGATCTGTCTCCCACTTGTGTACAATGGAGTGGATTCAAAAGCCAGACTGAGGCACACCTGGGCAGGCCAGGAGGTCGGCTCTGATCACCCACTTCCTTCCGGTTCTACTTGCCAGACCCTCCTCTGACTCCCTGTACCTCCTCTACCCTTCATCCTGCTCCTATTCCTGTCTCCTCATCTGTACATGAGTTCACAGGTATCAGGTCAGGAATTCATCCTTCTCAGACTCACAGAGATACAAATAAGATACTCTTCAAGAGACTTCAACAATGAGATACCACTTCACACCCATTAAGATGGCTATCATCAAAAAGCAAGACCAAAAAATATCAAATGTTGGTAAGATGTGGAGAAATTGAAACCCTCATGAACTGCTGGTGGAAATGTAAAATGGAGCAGCCGCTGTGGAAAACAATATGATGGTTTCTCAAAAAAGCAAACATTGAATTACCGTATGACCTGGCGATTCTATTTCTAAGTAGGTGCCCAAAAGAATTGACAGGAGAGACTCAAACAGATACTTGTTCACCCAGCTTAGTAGCAACATTGCTCTCAATAGCCAAAAGGTAGAAGCAATCCAGCTGTCTATCTTTGGATGAATGGATAAACAAAATGTGATCTATTCATACAATGGAATATTATCCTGCCTTAAAAGAGGAAAGCAATTCTGACACGTTACCACCTCGATGAACCTTGAAGGCATTACACTAAGTGAAAAAAGACATCACAAAGAAGAGTGAGGAGTGGCCGGGCGCGGGGGCTCACGCCTGTAATCCCAGCACTTTGGGAGGCCGAAGCAGGTGGATCACGAGGTCAGGAGATCGAGACCATCCTGGCTAACACGGTGAAACCCCCTCTCTACTAAAAATACAAAAAATTAGCCAGGCATGGTGGCAGGCGCCTGTAGTCCCAGCTACTCAGGAGGCTGAGGCAGGAGAATGGTGTGAACCCGAGAGGCGGAGCTTGCAGTGAGCCGAGATCACGCCACTGCACTCCAGCCTGGGTGACAGAGGGAGACTCTGTCTCAAAAAAAAAAAAAAAAAAAAGTGAGGAGTTAGTTTCAAAGGGGAAGATGAAATTGTGCTTAATGCCACTGAACTATACACTTAAAAATGGTGAAAGGGATAAATTTTATGTCCCATTTATTTTACCATAATAAAAAAAAAATTCAATCTTGAATGACTGGGTTTTTGGCTCAAGGCAAATAGAAGGGAACACACATTTTGAATAGTATGCAGAACAGAGTGGTCTCAGTCAGTCAATAACTGTTGTTTAAGTACCTACTGTCCCTTACACTATAATGGAAGTTCAACAGTCCATTTTGAGGACAAACCAGTAAAAAAGCAATTATAATGAAGACTGGTAAGTGCTATCAGAGGATAAATACAAGCTAGCACATTGGAATGATGACACAGGGGACCTGCCCAGACCTGTGGACAACTGTCCATGCAGTTTCTATGGAGCACAATAAACCTGGCCTGCAGTTCACACCTTTTGAAGAGTATATCAGTGCAGGGCACTGGGGGACGGTCAACCAAGTAACATTTTTAATATTCCATGTGACATTAGCTTAAAACTTGGGGCTTTGATATGACATATGAGGTTGGTATTCCTTCAACAGAAATATGCAAAATCTTTTCTCCCTTAAGCCACATGTAGGGCATCTCATTAATAATGTTAGTCGGCTTATTGCAAGGTGCATATTAGAGACCTGGAAAGGGCATATTTCTCACAGCAGCACCTCCCTTTGATAGATGCAGGAGGCAGATAAGGGAGGCTCCGTGGAGAATCTCTGACCCGCCCCACAAGTGTTTACATCAGACGCTTTTGTAAAGATGAGGGAACCTTCCCAGGGCCTTGTCTAGACTTGCCCACAATGTACTGGGGGCCCACCTGTGCACTGGGAGAATGGGGTGGAGCCACTGGGATTTGCACCTTATGCAGAGGGGAGGAGCCTGGCCTCTTCAGTTCATGTATGTGCGTCTGTGTGTGTCTGCGTGTGTTTTGGTGGCCTGTGAGGTGGGAGCCTGTTGGCAGGACCCCCTTTTTTTTCCTGCCGACAGCTTTCTTTTAATAAATCCCGCTCTCCTCACCTTTCAGTGTACTCGTGTGCCTAATTTTTTCTGGTCGTGTGGCAAGAACCTGGATTTTAGCTGAACTAAGGAGCAAAAAACTCCTGTATCACTTTGATAGCTCCCCTGTTCAGGTGGCATGTGGGTGGGGCATAGAGCCTATTTTCCTTCATAAAAGCTTATCATAGAGGACAAAATGGGGTTGAAAATGAGTATAGAGTTCTTACTTCTTTGATTTGATAGTAGCATTACTGCTACCACACGTAGTCCACGAAGAGAAATATAATCTGTAGGATGACATGCTCTTTTCTAATGCTTTGGTCACGTGTTGCCAAGTTCCTTCCAGAAAAGTTGGCCCATTCCTACGCAATGCATAGGAATTGGACACGTTATTTTCTAGGAAAGAATATGGGGCAATTGGGCCGGGTACGGAGGCTCACGCCTGTAATCCCAGCACTTTGGGAGGCCAAGGTGGGTGTATCACGAGGTTAGGAGATCAAGACCCTCCTGGCCAACATGGTGAAACCCTGTCTCTACTAAAAATACAAAAATTACCTGGGCATGGTGGTGCACACCTGTAATCCCAGCTACTTGGGAAGCTGAGGCAGGAGAATCGCTTGAACCAGGGAGTTGGAGGTTGCAGTGAGCCAAGATCGTGCCACTGCACTCTAGTCTGGCGACAGAGCAAGACTCCGTCTCAAAAAAAAAAAAAAAAAAAAAAAGAATATAGGGCAATTGGTTGGAAGCTTTAGGTGTTCCTAAAAGATAAACCCACTAAATTTTTTCAGGGCATATGTGCCCTTCTATTTTCTTACCAAAAAAGCCGGGAACTACAAATGGTCAATTTTTTTTTCTTTCTTTTTTTTTTTGAGACAGAGTTTTGCTCTGTCACCCTAGCTGGAGTGCAGTGGTATGATCTTGGCTCACTACAAGCTCCGCCTCCCAGGTTCACGCCAATCTAACCTGCCTCAGCCTCCCGAGTAGCTGGGACTGCAGGCACCCACCACCACGCCCTGCTAATTTTTTGTACTTTTAGTAGAGTTAGGGTTTCACCATGTTAGCCAGGATGGTCTCGATCTCCTGACCTCTTGATCTGCCCGCCTTGGCCTCCCGTAGTGCTGGGATTACAGGCATGAGCCACCGCACCCGGCCAAATGGTCCAGTCTTTCTGTCTTTTCATATGAGAGGCAAATGCTTGTGGATGTGTTGTTAATGTTGTTTTTCTTTCCTATAATGCAATAAGTTGTAACGAAAAGAATCCTGGGCCGTTATGACACGTGTCTAAGGCTAAGAAAACGAGTGCCTAACACACCCTCTAGGTACCATAGTAGCTCCTTATTTTCCCTGGACCTCCCACCCAGCCATGCCACTTTTAACCGTTTCCACTGTGCTTTCTCTGCATTTATGTCTCATTTGATGCCTGCCTGGTATCTCTGACCTCTGCCTGCCCTGACTTATGGATTGATGCCTCGTTGCTACTACTCAGTGTCAGGGTTCTTGTCCACACAGCATTCCTCGTCCTCTGAGTCCTGTACAGCAGGTAGCTCTTTCCCTCATCCCAGGACCTGACCTCCATGGCAGATTCTGGCCACAAAGGAATCTGACCCAGGTCAATGAGCCTGGGCTGAGCCCAGCAAATATGCTCAAAACATAATGGTATATAATAGATTATGAAGTGAATGACATTGAATGATATATGATAGAAAGCCATCAGTTTTCTAAAACCTGGTCCTAACTTTCCCCTTATCCTACAGAAAATAGGAACAGAGAGAAAGAGAAATTCTGATTTTCTGGTTATTGAACTAAATTACCTGTCTAATTAGACTGCAGGATTCTTGTTAGGTCATCTTTCTGTAGGCTGGTGCTAGAGTTTGACTTATAATAGGTACAACAGATGCATAAGCTCCTTCTCCAGGGTCAGCTGCTCTACCCCCAGCCCCTTCTCCCTTCTACCACCCCTTAATTTTCTTTTTTTTTTTTTGAGATGGAGTCTCGCTGTGTCATCCAGGCTGGAGTGCAGTGGCACAATCTCAGCTCACTGCAAGCTCTGCCTCCCGGGTTCAAGCGATTCTCGTGCCTCAGCCTCCCAAGTAGCTGGGATTACAGGTGCCCGCCACCACACCTGGCTAATTTTTGTATTTTTAGTAGAGACGGGGTTTCACCATGTTGGTCAGGCTTGTCTCGAACTCCTGACCTCGTGATCCACCTGCCTGGGCCTCCCAAAGTGCCGGGATTACAGGCATGAGCCACTGTGCCTGGCCGCACCCCTTAATTTTCAATTACCATCCTCCACTCAAGCTAATGATCCTATCTTTCAACTCTGAACCCAAACTTTTCATGTCTTGCCCAGCTCCCTTCATGAATCCAAGTGCCAGCTCAACAGGCAAAGTGTTGGCCCAAAACCAAGCTGCCATCTGTGCTGGGGTCTCTGGTTCACTGTGGCCTGGCTCTGGTACTGGGGTCTCTGACCCTGCTTGTCCAGTTATTGTTCTATCTTCCCTACAGACTTCCCATTTGCTGACCCTCTGCCTGAATTCTGATTCAGAACACACATTTTCCTAACCAGGCCAGCCTGCTCTGATATCAATGTTTGTTAATGTTATAGCAATAAGTGACTAAGTCATAATCAACTGATTAACCTGATAGAGTAGTTTTCCACTGCAAGAATAATAAGCCAAATAAATCTGGCCCATTTCTCTCATATCCTTACTATATTTAAAAAGGAGTTGGTGGCAGGGCGTGGTGGCTCACACCTGTAATCACAGCACTTTGGGAGGCCCAGACGTGTGGATCACGAGGTCACTAGATCAAGACCATGCTGGCTAACATGGTGAAGACCCATCTCTACTAAAAATACAAAAAAATTAGCCAGGTGTGGTGGCGGACGCCTGTAGTCCCAGCTACTCAGGAGGCTGAGGCAGGAGAATGGCGTGAACCCGGGAGGCGGAGCTTGCAATGAGCCGAGATTGTGCCACTGCACTACAGCCTGAGTGACAGAGCAAGACTCCAACTCAAAAACAAAAAACGAAACAACAACAACAACAAAAAAAGATCACTTGTTTGTGTTTATCTGTAATTAGATTTGGAGTATTTCATCTTTGAAATTTCATCATCTTGAAAATATCTTTTCACATGAATAGGAATGACCAAGTACTGATATAAATCCATGAATATATGATTTTAATGGAGAATATTCATCAAAAGGATATTTTAGGATTCTATTAGATTCTTCTCTTGATAGTTTTAGCATGTTGCTACATTGCTACAGTGCAAATGAATCACTTCTAGTTGAAAGCTAGGTAGAATCTCTCAATTCCACAGTTTAATACATTTTGAAGTATGGAAATTTCAATCCATACTCGCATTGAGGATAAAACTGTACTTTGAGCTTAGAAATTATACCCACTACAAAATTATGTACGAATAAAGGTCTTACTTCTCGCTTTAAGTTTTTACATCACTTCAAGTGTATAAGTAGCTTGACATTATTTGAGATCCAAATAACATGTTATTGTCAAAAGGACTTTCCAGCAATGTAAATTTCATACACAAGTAATGTTTTGCCTTGAAATTTTAGGTTTATTTAAAAATATTATCGAGTCTGGAACAAACATTAATTTCCAAAGCCATGTAGTATTGAAGGGAGTTCTTCTCATTCAAATTAATTTAATCTTGACCATAGAGCTTTACCACTGTTAAGCCACTGAAAACAAGTCAGGACATTCAGCTTTTATATCTGACAACATTTTACAGAAGTGACAATGGTAAAGTCTACCAAGAGCGATGAGAGTTAACACTGAAACTACTGATTCAATAATACACGATATATTCAAATATTTTCTGCATAGTGCCTGCTGATGACAAAATAAATAACCATAGGCTTTAAACACTTTGCATTTCCACAAGCTTTGTAAATTTGTCCAAGACTTTTCCTGCTCCACACATATTTTACCATCATCAGCTGTAACACATTTTATCAGATCCCATTTCATGTTGTACTTCGTGTTTTCTGTGACCCTATTCTCATAAGTGTTCTCAGTAGACTATTCATCGAGGCTAATCGTTCATTTTTTTTTTTTTTTTTGAGATGCAATCTCACTCTGTCACCCAGGCTGGAGTGCAGTGGCGCAATCTGGGCTTACTGTAAACTCTGCCTCTCAGGTTCACACCATTCTCCTGCCTCAGCCTCCCTAGTAGCTGGGACTATAGGCACCCGCCACCATGCCCAGCTACTTTTTTGTATTTTTAGTAGAGATGGTGTTTCACCATGTTAGCCAGGATGGTCTCAATCTCATGACCTCGTGATCTGCCCACCTCCGCCTCCCAAAGTTCTGGGATTACAGGCATGAGCCACCATGCCCGGCCTAATCTTTCATCATTTTAAACTGAGCATTGACTCCTTAAATAACAACTGAGAAGCATTAGTAACATCTGTCAACTCATTAAGAACCAAGAGAAATCACTTACTTTGTTTTTGATACTGCTATTTATCCCAAATTCCCTAACTCTTTGAGCAACTATTCTTGCTGAAAGGCTAATAGTCTTATTTCCTCTGGACACAGTCCAGGGTTTATTTGCTCTGGACACATTCCTTTGGCTGCTAATCAAACATGATGTAATTAACTTACCATCAATAAATAGCTCTCCTTGCTTGGTTAACAAATGAGCCTCATGGAAAATCACTTTGCTTGCAGCATTTTTTTTTTTTTTTTGAGATGGAGTTTCACTCTTATCACCCAGGCTGGAGTGCAACGGCGCAATCTCAGCTCACTGCAACCTCTGCCTCCCAGGTCCAAGCAATTCTCCTGTCTCGGCCTCCTGAGTAGCTGGGATTACAGGCACCTGTCATCACACCCAGCTAATTTTTATGTTTTTTAGTAGAGACATGGTTTCGCCATGTTGGCCAGGCTGGTCCTGAACTCCTGACCTCAAGTAATCCACCCACCTCCCAAAGTGCTGGATTACAGGCATGAGCCACCGTGCCCGGCCACAGCATCATTTTTATTGTTCATTTTTGTGAAGAAATTCAGCTATATTAAAATATTCTGTTTTAAATTATCTAATTTTCTAGACCATTGCCTTTCTGTAAGTTAGGAAGATTGTGATAAGTGCTTAGTCTGGTTATGATGATGTATATTGTATTTTTAAGCATAACTACAGTGGCATTCTATCATAAATATGATTCTTTGTCATCTAATTCAATAACAAAATGATCAACACTGCTATGCCTTAAAAGTGTGACATTCCGGGAGACTGAGGGAGGAAAATGGCGTGAACCCGGGAGGCAGAGCTTGCAGTGAGCCGAGACTGCACCACTGCACTCCAGCCTGGACAACAGAGAGAGACTCTGTCTCAAAAACAATAATAAAAATAAGAAAGTATGACATTCAAAGTCCTCTTTTTGGCCAAGCACAGTGGCTCACACCTGTAATCCCAGCACTTTGGTAGGCCGAGGTGGGTGGATCACCTGAAGTCAAGAGTTCAAGACCAGCCTGGCCAGCACAGTGAAACTCCGTCTCTACTAATACAAAAATTAGTCGGGCATGATGGTGGACACCTGTAATTCCAGCTACTCAGGAGGCTGAGGCAGGAGAATTGCTTGAACCTGGGAGGCAGAGGTTGCAGTGAGCCAAGATTGCACCATTGCACTCCAGCCTGGGCAACAGAGAAAGACTCCGTCTCAAAACAAAACAAAACAAAAAAACAAAGTCATCATTTTCTTTCCTTTTCTGTTTTGTTTTCACATAATGGGTATGCATTGGGTAATTAAATATTACAGCATGCAGATATGAATGGCACTTGAAATAATGTCAAGTTTTGAGTTTGCTGTGATTTGTAAAGTTCTGAGAAGAGCATGACACTACGAGGACTCCACTCAGGACTATTGTGGCTACACAATTCTGCCACTGTAACCCAAAAGTGACCACAGGCAGCTCAGAAATGAATGAGTGTGGATATGTTCTAACAAAACTTTAAGTATGGACACTGGAATTTGAAGTTCATATGATTTTCATGTGTCACAAAATATTAATTAAAAAGTAAATTCTTGGCAGGGCACAATGGCTCATGCCTGTAATCCCAGCACTTTGGGAGGCCGAGGAGGGCAGATCATGAGGTCAGGAGATTAAGACCATCCTGGCTAACACAGTGAAACCCCGTCTCTACTACAAATACAAAAAATTAGCCGGGCGTGATGGCAGGCGCCTGTAGTCCCAGCTACTTGGGAGGCTGAGTCAGGAGAATGGCATGAATCTGGGAAGTGGAGCTTGCAGTGAGCTGAGATGGCGCCACTGCACTCCAGCCTGGGCAATAGAGCAAAAAAAAAAAAACGCAAATTCTTTTCAGCCATTTAAAAACATGAAAGTCATTCTTAGCTCATGAGCCATACAAAAACAGAGGGTCAGCTGGGTTTAAACCTCAGGCTGTAGTTTACTAACCCCTGTATTAAAACAAACAGCAGGCAAGCCAAAGTTAAAAGTTATAAAAGTTAATAGAAAAATTAGCTGGGCATGGTGGCAGGTGCCTGTAATCCCAACTACTTGGGAGGCTGAGGCAGGAGAATCGCTTGAGCTGGGGAGGTGGAGGTTGCAGTGAGCCGAGATCGCGCACCACTCCACTCCAGCCTGGGTGTCAAGAAAAAAAAGAAAAAAAATGAGGGCGCTGGTGACTAATCTGATTCCAACATTTGAGAAATTGTGCAGTGGCAGTACCCAGTAGGCTCTCACATCCCACTAGTAAGTAATTGTGGTTACTTAAAAATGAAGTTTTTTTTAATTATGCATTTCTTTAAATGGCTGCTAAATTGGTAGGTCAAACTACTTATTAGTGTATTATAACTTCTCTACTTAATAAACACAACTCTTAGATATATTTTTGAGCCTAGGAATATTTTGAAAAAATTTTGAAGGCACTAAGGGATCTATGCACCTAACAAATTTGGAAACCTATCATCCAGACTATGATTTAAGTCACAGCCAGCTCCTTCTGAAACAGGTGGGGCCTCTCTGGGGAAGAGAGCAATTCTCCCACCCACGTCAAAATCCTCCATCAAGGAGATGGGAATTAGGATACACGTGCCTGGGACTCTTCTTTCCTAATGACTTGGAACCTATGGGGGGAAAAGTAGAAAATGGAAATAACCCAAAGAAGGTAAATAAGAACCGAAAGACAAGCAAATAGAAAAATGACGATGGGGAGTCCGTATTTCCATGCTGCTCTTTTTTCTTTTTCTTTTCTCCAGACCCCCATACCTCCTCGACAGTGTGTTTCCCCATCACTTCTAATCCCAGACTTGTTTGTTGATTTGCTTGGGCTGTTACAGTGGAATTTGGTTTTATTGAATTCTCAGCATGAAAACGATCCTTGCTGAAAGCAAAATTGTGTGTAAAAGTATCTCTTCCTTCTAGACAGTGATATGAGCAGCCTCTGTGTGTGAGCCTAATCCCTTTTCAGTGGGGGGTCTGCTGGAAGTAAATCATGGAAGGGACACCCACCACCCCCACCCCGTGGAGTTGTTCACATCGCCTAAGCACGCCTTTGCAGCCACAGAGCTGCAAAGAGGGAGAGCTGTAAGAGAATTCACCCATTCACTTACCTGTGTCGGGGCCACTTCTCCCTTCTTCCATGAAGACCCAACCCCCTGTGCCATCTGGGTTGTCAAAGAGTCCTGGGAGCTCCCATCCTTCCAGTACCTCGATGCATGTCACACTTCGGTCATTCAGCTCACCATGCGTCCCGGCATGCAGCCTGCAGAGCTATTCCCTCTACCTATACCTCCATCTCTCCTGTCCTGTCCATCTGATGAAAATCTACTCTTCCAAGAGCAAGCACCCTCCTTTTTTTTTTTGAGATGGAGTCTTGCTCTGTCGCCCAGGCTGGAGTGCAGTGGCACATCTCAGCTCACTGCATGCTCCACCTCCTGGGTTCAGGCCATTCTCCTGCCTCAGCCACCCGAGTAGCTGGGATTACAGGCGCCCGCCACCACGCCCGGCTAACTTTTTGTATTTTTAGTAGAGACAGGGTTTCACCATATTAGCCAGGATGGTCTCGATCTCCTGACCTCGTGATCTGCCTGCCTTGGCCTCCCAAAGAGCTGGGATTACAGGCGTGAGCCACCGTGCCCGGCTGAGCAAGAACCCTCTTAAGCCAAATAAAGGATTCCTCTTTTCATGCCTCCAATGAAGCTGCCGCTCACTGGCTGCCTTTGGCTTTGACCTAGTCACAGTGAATTGCAATAGTCTGCTGCGCTTCTGTCTGCTGTCTATCAGGATTTGACCTTTGGGAAGCCGAGGCTCTGTCTCTTTTATCTTTGTCTCACAATCGCCTAGAACGGTTACTGGCACTTAGGAGAAGTGGATGAATATCTGTTGATTTATAAATGAATAATTGAGGGCTGTCATTGTCTTTCCTCTGCGCTGTTGAGGAAAGCTGAAGAGACGGCCAGCCCTTCAGTTCTATGATGACAGGTAGCTTTGATTTAGCACTTTAGAGCTTTTTCATGCACATGAATCCATTAGTTTTTCTAACAACCCCAAAGGAAGTATTATTTTCGTCACTTGCATATAACTTCTAAAATGAAGTTTGGAAACATTCCAAGACCTAACCAAAAACACACAGTTATTAATTGGCAGGTGTGGAACTTGAACTCAGCCTCAGTGAACACCAGTCCACCATCCTTCCTTCAATAATAGCATTTGCTCTGTGAAGCCATGCGTGCCATGCTAGTAGGCTCTTTCTCCTGCCTTGCATTTGAGTTGCATAAGGCAGTGTTTGAGCTGGGGCTCCTTGGTTAGAAACAACAGAAACTGATCCAGACTCATTTAAGCAAAGGGCATTTATTATAATCATGTTGAGGGTCTATAAAATCTATGAGAGGCTAAAGAAACGGTTAGCCTAGTAAGGGAAGTGAGATGCTAGAGTCACAACAACTGCTTTGCTGCAAAAACAGACCTAGCAGGACACCCAGACTGGGAAGAGTCCATTGCAGTGGCTTCTTGCATCTCCGAGCCATTCTTTCCAGAGTCAAAGTTCTGGCAGATGGTTTCATTGGCCAAGCATCAGTCACTTGCACCTCTATAGCTGTACTTGGTGGGAGAAAAAGGACCCGGCTCCTTCAGTTTCAACAGTAGGAGAAAGGCACCCATACTTACCATCCCCTCCATGACTACACAAAATGTGGGATGAATAATTCCCCAAAAGGGAATTGAGTGTGGATGGGTAATGGAAAAAATGTTGGATGATAATAAACAGACAAATAAATGCAACACTCAAGAATAATATTATTGATTTTGGAGCATTTTACATAGAAAATAAACAGAAAAGAGAATGTATTTGTGTTGATTTTTTTCCTGAATGGAACTATAATAATCGTAACCAACATAGTCATCTATATTTAAAAGTCAAGTAACAGTGCTTTCAACTCACACATAAAATCTCAAAATGTGAAAGATTTCAGGCTGCTGTACCATAGATGTTTAATGAATTTTTTTTCTCTTCCTTTCTTTCTTTCCTTATTTGTTTATCCTGGCTTTATTAAAGTATAATTGACAGATACATATTTCTTTCTTTTAAATGTGTCTACCTTCCATTACGTGGTATGATTACATACCTTTGAGGGCTTATGTATCTAAAAAAATATTTCCTAATTGATAATACCTTTTTTTTTTTTTTTTAGATGGAGTCTCGCTGTTGCCCAGGCTGGAGTGCAGTGGCACGATCTTGGCTCACTGCAAGCTCCGCCTCCTGGGTTCACGCCATTCTCCTGCCTCAGCCTCCAGAGTAGTTGGGACTACAGGCGCCCACCACCTCGCCCGGCTAATTTTTTGTATTTTTAGTAGAGACAGGGTTTCACCGTGTTAGCCAGGATGGTCTCAATTTCCTGACCTCATGATCCGCCCGCCTCAGCCTCCCAAAGTGCTGGGATTACAGGCGTGAGCCACCATGCCCAGCCGATAATATCTTTTTATCAGTAACATTGTCTGGTTATATTTGCTTGACTTCGGCAAGTTCGCTTCCAGAATATCAGGACACTGTGGAGATTAAGTTTCTTCCCATATTGTTGTTTTTTCCCCCAAATCATCAGGCAACCTGAGCTTTGCAATACCCAGAATTGACCACAGTCCCAGGTCCTTTTGCAATCACGATTACGTCTTCATTTCTCATGTGTCCGTAACCTCGTTGTGATCTTCAGTAATTTCTCATTTGAGGTTATTTTTTCCTGGTTTGAAGCACGATTGTGGCAGTCATCTTACTGAAGGATGCTTGTTGAGACTGGCCACAGTGAAAGACTGAACTCTGGCTATCACTCAAGTTTCTATTGATCAGTGAAATTTCGGAGGGGAATCAATAATTAGCAATTTATTTTTCTTTCCAAAATATTGAAGGAAACAAAGACATGTGATCAGTTATTTACTACTCCAGTTGGTGCAGAGAAGTTAGGAGCTTACCCACAGTCACTTAATCTTTCTCTGCTTTATTGAAGCTCCAGCACTGACTTCAGCATCAGGTCAATTTGACTGATTGCTGTGGGACTTGCCAAAATTACCTACTGCCCTTAGTTGTTCAACTCCAGAAACTGGAAAATGACTTTGGAAGGCAACTTTAGGAGGAATACTATTTGTCCTCTGTATAGTCTAACCACCACCCCAAGACCCCCTACCATCCTTTTTAAGAAACAGGAGATAGGGCTGGAGGCAGGTGGGCTGAAATCTAAAATAGGTTGCAGCAAATATTCCTACAATCATAAAATATGCAAAAAGCATCCTTTAAATGTTAAGTATTTGGTTGAATCATATGACATTGCCGCTTTTGTAGACTAAGGACAGTCAAATATCAGTGATTTCATATATTTTAACCTAAATAAAGCTGGCCAGGCTCTGGGGATACAGCAGAAAGTGAGGCAGATAAAGCCTTTGCCCTTAAGGCAGTGAAAATGACATCAAGCTTTGTCACATGACATGTTATTAATTATGTTGTGGGCTCTGCCACAGAGCAGGTAACAGAGGAACTTTCCACTGGGGGTTTTTCTGGGATGGCTTCTCTGCAGAGGTGACCTGGAGGTTTCACGCTGAACGACGAGCACAGGCTGATAAGCAGAGGCCGGAGGAGGTGGGGACATTTCCGGCTGAGGGGACCACCCCGGGGGGAGCTTGGGGAGCTGTGCAGTGACTACAGATACAAAGATGGGGTTCATCAGAGCACCACACAGGTCCCTGTGAGGCAACAGCCCTCAAGTGAAACTCCCAATGAGACACTATAGAATTCTGAATATTTTATAATGGCATTTATCTCTAGAAGCAAGAAAAATGCTATGGTTGATGGAAAGACCAAATAGAATTAGATACGACGTCAATAACTTTGCATGGCACTAAAATGTCTTATGGAATTAATTTGGAGTTTACAAAATGGAGATTTCGGTTCCACCTGATTTAGGAATTTTACCGTTTATAGATGAGATTGTAGTGATTATTCAGATTCAATGAACAGAAGGGAAGAAGCCAAAATCAATCTTTCTAACAAGATTCTCTATGCTGCTTGCAAGCTTTTGTGTTTCATCAAATATGTTTGGAGTAATTTTTCCCCCAGATGAATTAATTCTCCATTTGCTGGTTTAAAGTATTTCCTTTCCTGCTCAGCTGTCTCATCTCTGAGAGTGTTTTTATTTTTCATCTGCAACATCAAGGATGTTCACCTAAAATGGGCCCTCTGACACAAATTTACATGTACCTGTTCCAAAATTCATGTTCATTTTGGGGGTCAGAAGTTTTTCTTCTTTAGGAAGGCCACATAGCAAAGTGGTTAAATATAAAAACTAACAAACAGAAAAGCTGGGCTTTGGAATCAATAGCCCTGGTTCTGATTCCCACTGCTGTGGAACATGACTTTATACAAGGCACTCGATCTCTCTGAGCCACAATTTTTGTTTATTTTAAAAAAGGAAGATAATTTTAAAAATCTGCATAATAGAGTTTTTATGAGCAGTAAATGTGATAGTGCATATATTCACTTAACAGAAAGCCTGGCATGTATTGTGCTTAATAAACAGCAATCATCATTTTGTTCAATATTATGTGCAAGTTCATGATTTTCCTGAAGTAATGAATAATAATAACTTTTATTGAACATACCCTTTTAGGCTAGGCACTGCTCTGTAAATTTAACATATATCACCATATTATTTTAAACCCCCTCAAAGTTGATCTTATTTTTATCAGTTTGGGGAAGGAAGTAGTGTAATGCAGTCTTCAGAATACGGTTTTCAGAGCCAGAAGACCTGAGTTCCATTGCTGATTCTCTAATTTATTAATAGCAAGACCTTGGGACAGTCATTTAGTTTCTCTGAGTCTTTGTTTCCTCATCTGAAAAATGGGCTACACTCATCAGCTTATACTGACTTTGTGGGAACTGAGTATGACATACATGAAAATTACAAAGTACAGGCCGGGTACAGTGGCTCACGCCTGTAATCCCAGCACTTTGGGAGGCCAAGGTGGGCGGATCACGAGGTCAGGAGATCGAGACCATCCTGGCTAACATGGTGAAACCCTATCTCTACTAAAAATACAAAAAAATTAGCCGGGCATGGTGGTGGTTGCCTGTAGTCCCAGCTATTCGGGAGGCTGAAGCAGGAGAACGGCATGAACCCAGGAAGCGGAGCTTGCACAAGCATCTGTTCTGCTCGCTGTAAGGACACATCCAGGAATAAATACAGTCTTTGTCAGAAATTTGCTTAAACTAGTGGAGTTGGGGTTGGGCACGGTGGCTCACACCTGTTATCCCAGCACTTTGGAAAGCTGAGGCAGGCAGATCATGAGGTCAAGAGATTGAGACCATCCTGGCCAACATGGTGAAACCCCGTCTCTACTAAAAATACAAAGATTAGCTGTGTGTGATGGTGTGCATCTGTAGTGCCAGCTACTCGGGAGGCTGAGACAGGAGAATCTCTTGAACCCAGGAGGCGGAGGTTGCAGTGAGCCAAGATCGCGCTACTGCACTCCAGCAACGTGAAAGAACAAGACTCCGTCTCAGAAAAAAAAAAAAAAAAAAAAAAGAAAGAAAAAGAAAATTACAAAGTACAGCTCCTTATGCATAGTAAACATAAAAAAAATCTTAGCCCTTTTTATGATTTTCACAAGGAAATTGAGGCTCTAAGAGAATAAGTAGTTTATTAAAGGCAGCAAGTGTCAAAACCAAGATCTCAGGGCAGCTCTAAGTCCAAAGTCTGTGTTCTTTTCAGGATACAATTTGAGTAAGTAACCTTGACCCCTGTTATTGTAAACACTGAAAAGCTTGTCTACTTGCCCTTGTCAGACACAAGTTGGCCAAATAGATTGTGGTCTTTCAGCTACCGTATTCACTACAGTTATCAGTTGCCTTGTTTTCCCCAAGGGTGGCTACTTATACCTTACAAAATCATCCATCTGAACTCCAGGACTTTGCAATAGCAGGTGGATAAGGAATGAGCCATGCAGATAAATACACAAGGGTAAGAACTGGCTGCCCTCACATGAAATCCAACATCTTTATAAAAGTAATATGAACATGCTGAAAAAATAAGGGCTTTTCTGCTTATAAGAAGATACATTACCTTCCAAATAAAGATTTTCTGCTTATTACTATTTTAATGCATTAATTAAAGGCAGGTCATTATTGAACACATTATCATTAGTTATTTATTTCAAATATGCATATCGGTGGGCAGGTTTTGTGGTCCACAGTAAGGTTCTCTCAGATTTGAACTTGAGGTTAGATGCTATTTTCCCAAAAAAATTAAAATGAAGAGTTTGTAATAAATAAGCCCAGTCATCTAGAGAAGGAATTACCCACCCTAATTGATCATATGTAGTCACTGGAAAGTGTTGCTTATTATTTAAGAAAAATTAGGTCAGGCACAGTGGCTCTTGCCTGTAATCCCAGCACTTTGGGAGGCTGAGGCGGGAGGATCACTTGAGCTCAGGAGTTTGAAGCCAGACTGGGCAACATGGCAAGATCTCATCTCTACAAAAAAATACAAAAATTAGCCAGGCTTGGTGGCACATACCTGTGGTCCCAGCTACTTGGGAGGCTGAGGTGGAAGGATAGCTTGAGCCTAGGAGATCAAGGCTGCGGTGAGCCATGCTTGCACCACTGCACTCCAGCCTTGGCAACAGAGTGAGATCTTGTCTCAAAAAAAAAAAAAAAAAAAGGGAAATTATAGCTATCTTATCTTATCTAGTTTGCAGAATAATATTATTAGGAGATGAAGACTTAGAGTAATTTAGATATTAGCCACCATGCTAGATTCATTCACATATCTTTGTTAATTAAATTTCCCCAACAATTTGAGAAGCGTCTTACTCTCACAGTAAAACTGTATACCATATTGTATACCATACACAGGTGAGACAACCAAAGTGCAAGGAGGCTATGTCATTTGCCCAGGAGCACAATGATGAAATTTGAGTTGAAGTCTGACACCAAATCCCATATCCTCTCAATAGAAAAGCAAGAATTCGAATGTTTCCAGTGCTACCCAGAGAAAAGTATGCCTATGAGAACTTCTCTACAGCAGCTCTCTCATCACCCTCAGCAGATTTCAGTTCTGGTGACAAAGAAATTCCAATTTCTCATTGTCTGTGTCAGTCTCTGTAAGGTATGTCTGGTTAATCACTGTAAAGTCAGCTAAACAGAATGTTCCAGAAACTCTTATGCTCTCAACAATTCCATCAAGAGTTCAACCCATATTTATCAAGTTCCTATACGCCCAGACACTACACTAAATGCTATGGGTAGTTTAGACTCAAATAATTCATCTTTGATGAATGCAAAGATAAATTAGAGTCCTTCTCTGTCCTTAAGTTTAGCACAGAAGCTCACAACTTCTCATCACAAGATCCAAAATCAACTGAAGAATCCAGGGAGGTGAGTTTTGTGTGGAACAGAACAGAGGGGCCTCTGGTTCAATAGCCGTCACATGACTAAAGCTATCACAGGGAGCAAATGTAAAACCCTGTGTGAAGGGAAGGCGAATGTCACCTTGTTACTGTAAGTGAAGGTAGGAGTCTGGGTTCCACACTCAGTCTCTGTTGATACCCCACAGCAGGAGGGCCCCTCATTACTCCTGCAGGAAGCAGCGGGAGGTTCTGCCCTTCCCACTAGGCTTCCGCCGATGCCAGCCTGGGAGTGTGATGCTCCTCAGGCCCCGAGGTCATTGACCAGCCCTTGGCTTTCTTCTGCCTTCCAGGGGATTCTTCTGTTTGCTTTATGTATAACATCCAGGGTTTTTAGTTGACTTAGCAGAAGAACAGAGAAAAGTACTTCTACTCCATCTCCCAGAAACCACTTGTCAATCCAAAGCCAGCATGACTTGCGGGGGCTGCACATGGCAAGGGTTGAAGGTTGTGTTCAGCGTGTGTCACCTGCAGTGAAGACAGCCCCATGGGTGCTTCCTGCCCCTCCTGCATCTTGGCCTCACAGCAAAACCATGTCCCATCATAACTAGCCAGTTCCTGGAAAGGCAGACAGGCTGGGACTTAGATGAGAAAACAGTCATTCATCTCTGGATTTAATTCTGTTGTCTCCAGCTACAAGAATAACAAGCCATATGCTGTACTGTATTCCTGGCTAATACCCAGCAAGGAGGAAATGAGCACGCTTATGAATTATCCTGCTGATGTTCTCCAATTTGCAAATCCAAGTGTTATTTTAAGTACTATCTCTGCCAAAATAATCGTTTCCCGCCACGGATGCTTCATTTTGAAAATAACCTTAGAAATTATCTTCTTTATATTACATGTTCATCTTTACATTTTAAATCTATTTTTAACCCACAAAGGTTAATTTTGCAATGGCCACTGACTTACAAGAATCAATGCAGTATTGACTGGCTAAAAAATTGCCCTTGCCTGCTAGTATGCAGTGAAAAACAGAAAAGCAGTTATTACCAAGGTCTATTTAGATAGTCAATTAAAAATATGTCTGGGCGTGGTGGCTCATCCTGTTATCCCAGCACTTTCGGAGGCCGAAGCAGGTAGATCACGAGGTCAGGAGCTGGAGACCATCCTGGCCAACATGGTGAAACCTCATCTCTACTAAAAATACAATAATTAGCCAGCCATGGTGGTGTGTGCCTGTAGTCCCAGCTACTGAGGAGGCTGAGGCAGGGGAATCGCTTGAACCCGGGAGGCAGAGGTTGCAGGGAGCTGAGATCCTGCCACTGCACTCCAGCCTGGTGACACAGCAAGACACAATCTGAAAAAAAAAAAAAAAAAATATATATATATATATATAATGCCAAATAATAATTATGACCTAAAATTAAAGCAAATTCAGATGTATTACTGAAAAAGCTGTTTTCCAAGTAGAGGTCAATGCTGAATCCTCAAAAATACACAATAAAACAAAATATTCACATAAATGAAAAAATTTAAAAATCAGAAGCTAAACATAAAACCTGGATTTACTTTTTATTCTTCAGTGTCTTTAGGTTTGAGTTCTCCTGTGTAACCATGGATAATTGCACATTCTGGCTCATTTTCCATAAGCTCCTGAATTATAGCATCTTTGTTATTATGGTTGTTAATGTGCAAACTTCGAGAATCTACTTATTGCTTGAAAGGCACTCAAGTTCTTTTCCTGCCTTTCCATACAATCCAAAAACATCCACAAGTTCAAAGCGGGGAACAACAGTTAGCTAAGTACATGAACTAAAGACCAATAAGGCATGGTGAACCACCCCCCACCAACATACACACACACACAATATGAGCCACTGGGTGTAGCCAGAAAAAGGGGAGAGAGAAGCAGGCCATTTTCAAAATGCCCTTCATATCCCTTGAGATAGCTCCACAAGACCCATGGGTCTGAGAGCAGACTACCCAGCAATGGAACGCCTCCAATCCCAGCCTCTAAATGTAGCACATTAACAAAACATCTAGAACAGCTTCTGATCTGCTTGTGGATTAAATTCCAATGCCTTTTTATTGAAACAGAGTTTCGCCCTTGTTGCCCAGGCTGGAGAGCAATGGCTCGATCTCAGCTCACCACAACCTCTGCCTTCCGGGTTCAAGCCATTCTGCCTCAGCCTCCCAAGAAGCTGGAGTTACAGGCATGCACCACCACGCCCAGCTAATTTTGTATTTTTAGTAGAGATAAGGTTTCTCCATGTTGGTCAGGCTGGTCTTGAACTCCCGACCACAGGTGATCTGCCCGCCTTGGCCTCCCAAAGTGCTGGGATTACAGGTATGAGACACCATGCCCGGCTGCTCCAATGCCTTTTCTTATTGTTTGCTGCCTTTCCTAATACCACCTACCAACTGACCCACATCAAGCCTCTTATGGAGATAACCCCATCCATGGGTTCCCTGTCCCTTCTACATGCCATTTGCATGCTCATCTTCACCCAGCTACACTTGCTCATTTATTTATCCACACGTATATGTGAAGCATCTGCTCTATGTCAGGCACCGTGCTAAGTGGGGAGGATAAACTGCAACCCTCGGACTGCCTGCCTTTGTTCACGCTCCTTTATTCTTAGAGTTTGTACAAACCTCCTCCTTGCCCAAACTCCACCCTTCCCCAAAAGTCCTACTTCTCCCATGAAAAACATGCTCTGGTCCCTTGTACCACTTCCATGCATGAAGGAGCTAAGACCACACATATTCATAGGACACTCCTGTATAGTATCAAGTGCATATATCCACCCACCCCTACTAAAAGCTGCAAGGGGTTTTTAGGAGAATATTCACATCCCACAGCAGGTTGCAGAGTAAAGGTTCAAATCCCAACTTTAGGAGAAATGGGATCACCAAGTTTTATCCCTGGGAAAGGGTGAGGGAATTAACATTTCTTGAGCAACTGCTAGGCCTTTGAGTCAAAATCTTATTTAATCCTCTCAGCTATCCCAATATTAGATATTATTATTTCAATTTTTAAAATGTTTTATTGTAGTAAAACACATACAACACAACATTTAGCATTGTAACCTTCTTTTTTTTTTTTTTTTTTTTGAGATGGAGTCTTGCTCTGTCTCCAGGCTGGAGTGCAGCAGCACAATCTCGGCTCACTGCAATCTCCACCTCCCGAGTTCAAGCGATTCTCCTGCCTCAGCCTCCTGAGTAGCTGAGACTACAGGCATGTGCCACCAGGACCAGCTAACTTTTTTTTTTTTTTTTTTTTTTGAGACGGAGACTTGCTCTGTCACCCAGGCTGGAGTGCAGTGTTGCGATCTCAGCTCACTGCAAGCTCCGCCTCCCAGGTTCATGCCATTCTCCTGCCTCAGCCTCTGGAGTAGCTGGGACTACAGGCGGCTGCCACCACGCCCGGCTAATTTTTTTTTGTATTTTTAGTAGAGTTGGGGTTTCACCATGTTAGCCAGGATGGTCTCGATCTCCTGACCTTGTGATCTGCCTGCCTCGGCCTCCCAAAGTGCTGGGATTACAGGCATGAGCCACCGTTCCTGGCCAGAGTTTCCTCCTTTTTAAGGCTACATAATATTCCATTGTGTGTATGCACCGTGTTTTCTTTATCCACTCATCCCTCCATGGACCCTTGGGTTGCTTTCACCTCTTGATTATTGTGAATAGTGCTGCTGAGAACATGGGTGTATGGTTATTCCCATTTTTCTGTGTAGAAAGTACAGAAAAAAGGATTTCTTACCACACCATTGGGGCTGGAATTCAAACCTAGGAGAGTCGGACCCTAAAAGACACATGCTGCTCTCACCCAAGCTGCCTCCCCTGCATTTATGCAAAGGAATTGATCAATACTGTCCTGACTAGGCCTGTGCAGGACCAAGGAGATGCCAGCATCATCTGCAAGTTTGTACAGAAACTTTGCTGCTAAGAAGACCTCCTCCTGTATGTCTCCCAAACTCAAATCAAAGGAACGTGTTGGGCATGTGGTGAGGGGAAAAGATCAGTGATTGGCCAGGTAGGGAGGGAAGTCCTTCAGTTGTCCTGAAGGCAAAGGCCCCCCAGGCCTTAGCTGCAGCATGTGCCTTGACCGCTGGGCACCAAGACTGCCTGAATTAGTGGAGAAAGCAGGGGCTTTGATTCTGTGTAGATCCAGGCTGAGGTGACCTATGAACTGTGTGAGTTTGACTCACACTTAGAAGAGCCCCAATTGTCTCATCTATGAAATGAAATTATGATTCCCAGTGCTGCTTGCTCACCCAGTTATCAGGGAGGAGTCAAAAAAGATGGTATAGAGATAGTGCTTTTCAAACTCCAGATGTTCTAATCAAATTATCAGTCGCTGCTACCGCTGCTGTCATTTTCTGCACCTTCTCTCTCCTCTCCACTTAAACACTCCCTGCACGCTGCCACCTTCTGCCTGTGTCTTTCTCTGCAGCCGAGCTTCAGGCCCATTTCTACTCTTCTCCTCTGGGGCAGTAGAACATGACCATAGGTGCCCAGGATCTGCAGCCAGACCACCTGGATTTCAGTTCCCAAGAGTACAACTCCAAACACATCTCTAAGCCATGCAGCGCCTCTGTCTGCTACATTACAACATGGAGGAACGATGGCACCCACTCATGGGAATCTTGTGAGGATGAAATGAACAAGTGCTTGGAAAAGCACCCAGCTCCTGCAGGACTTTCCTGTCAGTGCCTGTGGGCTTCTTCCAAGGCCACTCCTTCTTGCACGGCCATCTCTTGCCATCCTATCTGAGGTCAGCCCAGATGGCAACTCCTTCATTACACCCTTCTTTCCCTCCTTCTCTACCTCCTGGTTAAATAGTCTTTTCTTTCATTTGTCTGTGGCCTCCTTAAGAGCAGAGACTATGTCTTTCTCATCCACAGAGCCTAGTCTTGGGTCTAGCACATAGCACAGTGCTCAATGAGTGCTCAGTCAATGAACTAATTAATAATTGGTGAACAGGTAAATGAACACAACCCTCCTTCTGTTCTTCACACCTCAACCCAACTCCCCTAGTTTTTTGTTTGTTTGTTTGTTTTAGACAGAGTCTTGCTCTGTCACCAGGCTGGAGCGCAGTAGCGTGATCTTGGCTCACTGCAAGCTCCGCCTCCTCGGTTCAAGAGATTCTCCTGCCTCAGCTTCCGGAGTAGCTGGCACTACAGGTGCGTGCCACCACACCCAGCTAATGTTTGTATTTTTAGTAGAGACGGGGTTTCACCATGTTGGCCAGGATGGTCTCAATCTCTTGACCTCATGATCCGCCTGCCTCAGCCTCCCAAAGTGCTGGGATAACAGGTGTGAGCCACCGTGCCCAGCCCCAATTCCACTAGTTTAAGCAAATTTCTGACAAAGACTGTATTTATTCCTGGATGTGCCCTTACAGCAAGCAGAACAGATGCTTGTATTGAGACCCTATGTGCTGTCACCCAAGTGATCTCCAATCAAAATCTTCCTCTTCATAAAAAGACTGGTTGCTATCACTACTAATGTGATACACGTGGAAACATATCCCTCCCAGATCGTATTCAGAATTAATGGCTGCCTTAAGCCCCAGGAGTGGGGTGCCAAGAAGTGGCTTCACCCACAGCTGCAAGCCTGCATGGGGTCATGTCGGCTTGAACTGGGTTCTTCGGATGCAGTACAGCCTTCACCTACGGGGTCGGCCAATCCTGTTATAGATCTCATTCTTTTGCCTAAAGCTTACAACTCAACTCAGAATCGATGAAGGCAAAATATCTGCTTTGTTGGGAGCAGGAGAAAATCTTGTTGAACACAAATAGGATGGTCTCTCTGCAGCTGGTGCTGAGTACACTTGAGGAGTATGTGTCCATGTGTATTCATGCACACACACATACACACACACTCATACATACACAACGATCACATAAATCCATCATTTCCAGAGCAGAACATGGACCTGACTACCCCTATTCCTACAAACAGGCTCCCCTACACCTTCTCAGTAGAGCTCAAGATGAAGTGTAGCCTCAGACCGCAGTAAAGGGTCTTGAACATTCAGGGAAGGGAATATGGTCCTGCCATCATCTCTGTCAGCCATTCCACATCAAAAAGTATAATAATAATATTATTTGAGAGGCCAATTAAAACCTTCTCAATTTCAATTGGTAAGAGTAAAAAAAGTCTGAAGGAATATTTGCTCTTTTTGCTGATCTGTACCAAGCAATCTGAGTAAAATCAGTGTTCTCGCGCTACAAATACAACTTTCAGACACAGCTACTGTCCCGCCTCTTCATACTCTTCCAGCCAGATTGCCCTGTCACCCCATCAAGCCCCAGTGAAGGCTGCCCAGGGCCAGGGATGGGCATAGAGGGCATGGCAAGGGCATAGTCTAAAGCAGGAGTTAGCGCTTAGTAGAAGCAGCTGACAGTGGAAGCCAGGATGGCTGGAGAGGCAAGGGAAGCCAGATTGATAGAGATAGAGAGAACCCCACAAAACCAGAGTTGCTGCAGTGGAAGAAGTGAAACAAGAAGAGGACTCCGATCAGATGGGAAATGTCTGCACATGAGACATGGAAGGAGAGCAATGTAGAACTCTATGTCTGGCAACAAGAAGGCTGAATACGCAGAGAGAATAAATAATGAGGCACCTCTGTGTTGCATGTCGGGTTGGGGGGGAAACAAACATACTTGAAATTGAGAAAGTCTGAGGACTGTACCTGCAGAACAGTAAAGGCTCATAGACAGGGAGGCTGCAAACCCCAGAGGACGGAGCCCAGAGTTAACTGAAAGTTGATTGTCTGGGGTGAAACTGAAAGTTGAAAACTTTATCGAAGATGAAAACTTTATTTATACACACTTTTCTAGGAAGAAACGATTCCTATTTGCATGTTTTATTCTTATCTCCAAAATATTTCCCAGTCATGCTGCTTTGTACTCCAATGAGAAAGCCCTTGATTATAATCTGAAGAAAGAACAGCTAAAAGTCGACCACTGTATGGTGAAAAAGAAAGTCAAGTGAGATGGGATGGATAGAAAGAAAAGAATTAATTATATGTAAACTAGCAATAAAATTATAGCATGAGTAAAGTATTCTGAGTGCAATTTTTTAAAAAAAGTAATTCAAGTGGTTCTTTTGTATCCTCCCAAACAATATTTTTGAAGAAAAGAGAGTGCTTTCTTTTTGATTGATCTTGGTTAAAATATTGAAAAGAGTCCATAATAGAGAGAAAATTAGTTTTATCCCTTTACTCACAATAAGGATACGGATTGAGTTATAATAATACCTTCTTAAAAATAAATATGTCAGCTGGGGGCGGTGGCTCACGCCTGTAATCCCAGCACTTTGGGAGGCCGAGGCAGGCAGATCATGAGGTCAGGAGGTTGAGACCATCCTGGCTAACACGGTGAAACCCCGTCTCTACTAAAAATACAAAAAAAATTAGCCGGGCATGGTGGCAGGCACCTGTAGTCCCAGCTACTCAGGAGGCTGAGGCGGGAGAATGGTGGGAACCTGGGAGGTGGAGCTGGCAGTAAGCTGAGATCGCGCCACTGCACTCCAGCCTGGGCAACAGAGTGAGACTCCATCTCAATCAATCAATCAATCAATCAGTCACCTTCGTTTGAACTCTAGAGTTCCAGGTACCTGACTAGGAACTTAGGATTCACAGCACTGGAGGGGAAGTGCCCCTGTCCACCCTCCCTCTTCATCTGCCCTCAGCCTTATTTAGAGAGACATTTCTGGAGGACCTTCCAACCTGCAGCACATGCAACCTCAAAACCACATGGCTCTTCTCTGCCCACATCCGCCCACTTGTCTTGACCTGCAAACTCAGCTTTCCCTCTGGTTCTGGGATGTGACTCGTCAACAGTCGGATTTAATAACTCCAGACTAACATTGGGAGACATAACCACGACACGATTTTCCAGCCCCAGCTCTGGTAACCACAACCTCCACTCCTCTCCTGCTACTGTTACTGTGTTTCAGTCCACCCGAGTACTCAGGACCACTCCCAAAACCATGCACTAGCTTGTTGTCACTAGATCCTTATCAACCTTCTAATGACAATTTCAGAAATCTCAGTCTGGGATACCTGTTGCGGGAAGTCAGGGACCCCGAATGGAGGGACCGGCTGAAGCCATGGCAGAAGAACGTGGATTGTGAAGATTTCATGGACATTTATTAGTTCCCCAAATTAATACTTTTATAATTTCTTATGCCTGTCTTTACTGCAATCTCTGAACATAAACTGTGAAGATTTCATGGACACTTATCACTTCCCCAGTCAATACCCTTGTGATTTCCTATGCCTGTCTTTACTTTAATCTCTTAATCCCATCATATCCGTAAGCTGAGAAGGATGTATGTCACCTCAGGACCCTGTGATGACTGTGTTAACTGCACAAATTGTTTGTAGAGCATGTGTGTTTGAACAATATGAAATCTGGGCACCTTGAAAAAAGAACAGGATAACAGCAATGTTCAGGGAACAGGAGAGATAACCTTAAACTCTGACCACCAGTGAGCTGGGCGGAACAGAGCCATATTTCTCTTCTTTCAACAGCAAATGGGAGAAATATCGCTGAATTCTTTTTCTCAGCAAGGAACATCCCTGAGAAAGACAATGCATCCTTGAGGGTAGGCCTCTGAAATGGCCGCTTTGGGGGGCAGCCGTCTTTTATGGTCGAAGCTGTAGGGATGAAATAAGCCCCAGTCTCCCATAGTGCTCCCAGGCTTATTAGGATGAGGAAATTCCTGCCTAATAAATTTTGGTCAGACTGGTTGTCTGCTCTCAAATCCTGTCTCCTGGTAAGATGTTATCAATGACAATGCGTGCCTGAAACTTAATTAGCAATTTTAATTTCACCCCGGTCCTGTGGTCCTGTGATCTCGCCCTGCCTCCATTTGCCTTGTGACATCTTATTACCTTGTGAAGCACGTGCTCTCTGTGACCCACACCCTCTTCGTACACTCCCTCCCCTTTTGAAAATCACTAATCAAAACTTGCTGGTTTTACAGCTCAGGGGGCATCACGGAACCTGCTGACATGTGATGTCTCCCCCGGACACCCAGCTTTAAAATTTCTCTCTTTTGTACTCTGTCCCTTTATTTCTCAGGCCAGCTGACACTCAGGGAAAATAGAAAAGAACCTACGTGAAATATTGGGGGTGAATTTTGCCCGATATCTGGCTGAATTTCCCCCAATAGATGCCCACCTCCAGCCCTCATGCTCATTTATTCTTGCAGCAGCAGTTCTTCACAGCCACTGAGACTCCACCCCACCAACGCTGCCATTTCCTCCATCCTCCTCCCCGTCAGCACTTAACCTCACTCATGGCTGAGCTCCCACGGAGTCTACACTCCAACCACTCTTTTGCCAACACTGAAAGTTCCATTGTCTCATGGTTTAGCCACCTCACTGAAAGTCCCTGTCGTGTCGACTGGAAACTCCTACTCATCCCGAAAATTCCCCAAAGAGCTTCTTGTCTTTAGGGAAGACAAGACCCTCTGCCCTGTGGAGGGGATGCCACTCATGATTTCCCAACACAATCTGCTTGTTTTCCTCCCTTGAAATAAAAGTGAGTTTCCTACCACATTACTTGCAAAATATTGAAGAAATAGGAACCCTAGTTAGACAAACTCAATCACTCTACATATGAGATAGCTTGATCTATATATATATTTACAATTTTTAAAAAATTACAAATAATTTCAGTTCCCTTTACAAAGGCTAAAAACTCAATCATTTAAGGTTAAGTGGGCTGGGCACAGTGGCTAACATCTGTAATCCCAGCACTTTGGGAGGCCGAGGCGGGCAGATCACCTGAGGTCAGAGGTTCGAGACCAGGCTGGCCAACATGGGAAACCTCATCTCTAATAAAAACACAAAAAAAATTAGCCAGGCGTCGTGGCACACACCTGTAGCCCCAACTACTCTGGAGGCTGAAGAAGGAGAATCACCTGGGCAACAGAGCGAAACTCCATCTCAAACAAACAAACAAAAAGGTTAAATGATAAAGCCACCATGAACCTTTCTAGTAATACAAAGGTGAAAAATAGACAGGTATAAACTAAGTGGACAAGAGGAAAAAATGGAATTCTCCTCTGTCCACGACTTTGAGTGAAGACAGAAAGATACTTTACAATGTGTCTTCTTTACCTGCCAACTTCTGATATAGAGGCTGGAAAAATGTTATTATTTAGTAGCCAGTGGCATGGCCAAGGCTCAGTCAAGCTAAACTAGAGACTTCACAAATAAATACAGCAGCCATGTGTTGGCACACCCAAGACTCTTCTGCTTTGTGCAACTCTTTTTTTTTTTTTTTTGAGATGGAATCTCACTCTATTGCCCAAGTTCAATGGCACAGTCTCAGCTCACTACAATCTCCCCCTCCCAGGTTCAAGTGATTCTCCTGCTTCAGCCTCCCAAGTAGCTGAGATTACAAGCACACAACACCATGTCCAGCTAATTTTCGTATTTTTAGTAGAGACAGGGTTTCACCATGTTGGCCAGGCTGGTCTTGAACTCCTGACCTCGTGATCTGCCTGCCTCGGCCTCCCAAAGTGCTGGGATTAGAGGCGTGAGCCACTGCGCCCAGCATGAGCAACTCTTATACCAGAGTCTGGCTGTTTGGGGAAGACAAGTGATCCCCTGGAAAGATGCAGGAGAAATGAAGACACCAACATTTGTTAAGTGTGTTCTGTGAGCCAAACTGTTTCTATGTTCTCTGATTCTCAAAAAAGAAAAACTAGTCCTTCAAGATGAATAATGTTACTCCCATTTGAAAGATTTGGAGACATAGAAAAGTTGAGTAACTTGGCCAAGACCAACACAATGCCGCCTCTAGTAAACAGCAGAGAAGAATGTGATGGAGCGGCTCTGGTCCTCCACTTGCCACCCACCTGCACTCAGTTTCCCACCATGAACGGAGGCGTCACGTGTTTGCCATTCTCCAAGTCATTAAGCTCAAAGAAACTTCCGGGAAGTAAATTAGTCCAGGAATATCATCAAGGCCACTGCAGAGAGATCGACACTTTACACATCGCCTAATATATGTGTTTATGTAAATGGCAATAAACAAGGCTGATTTACATCAGTATCTTCAATACAGTTTCCCTTGACTTTGCATAATGAATTTTAACCTTCGACTTTAGGTAGGTGAAATTTAGATACAAAAGTCAAAGCAGTGGGGGAACGCACGCATTCAGAAAAGGGAAACACTGGCCGGGCGCGGTGGCTCATGCCTGTAATCCCAGCACATTGGAGGCCAAGGTGGGTGGATCGCCTGAGGTCAGGAGTTCGAGACCAGCCTGGCCAACATGGTGAAACCCCGTCTCTACTAAAAATACAAAAATTAGCTGGGCGTGGTGGCGAATGCCTGTAATCCCAGCTACTTGGAAGGTTGAGACAGGAGAATTGCTTGAACCCGGGAGGCGGAGGTTGCAGTGAGCCGAGACTGCAGTGAGCCGAGACTGCACCATTGCACTCCAGCCTGGGCAAGAAGAGCAAAACTCTGTCACACACACACACACAGACACACACCCAAACACAGAAAGAAAAGAAAAGGGAAACACCAATAAATAAGCCCTTGCCAGACTCCTGGAAGATTTGAAAAAAAGGGAGCAAGAGTTCTTTGGATCTCAGAGAGGGGCAAATGAGAAAACAAGTCAGAGATAATGTCCATGGTGAGGCAACTGAAGGTTGAACTAGATAGTTTCCAAGGTTTCTTCCCGCATAACAACCTATGATTCGATTCTATCAGAAGGGGGACCTTTGTAGTGAGACTTCAGTGAGCCCCCCAATATTACTATCGTATCTCTTTCCTGGGCTCAAAAAGCCAAGCTGACTCCCTGGAACTCTCACTGCAAATAATGAGCAATGTTGGCTCTTTGCCCAGTGAACGTTCATCTTCCAGAACCCAAGGCCACCTCCTTACACCTCATCAAAGTGAAAGTCAATTAATGTGACTGCTCTCTCCAAAAGGAGAGAAAGAATTGGCTCAGTTAGCTTCACATTCAGCTGCATTTATCCCATATTTTAAAAAGCCAGACTCTCACAGATGTTCTCATGACAATTCTAGATGAATATTCCCTATTTTTTATTTGTAAATCATCTCTATTGAGGTATAATTATACACAAAAAAATCCATTTTAATTGTCCAGTTTCTTGTGTTTTGACAAATGTATACACCTGTGTAACCATCAACACAATCATGATGTAGAATATTTTTATCAACCCGTGAAGTTCCCTCCTTCCCCAGCCCCAGTCAGCCACTGATATGCTTTCTGTAGTTATCAATATTTTACCTTTCATTTTCTATAAACAAAACCACATGTATGATCATATTTGTATCCACTTTCTTAAACTCAATATAATGTTTTCAAGGTTCATCCATGTTGTTGCAAGTATCAGTAGCTCTTTTTTTTTTTTTTTTTTTTTTTTTTTTTTTTTTTTGGTGAGATGGAGTCTTGCTGTCACCAGACTGGAGTGCAGTGGCATGACCTCGGCTCACTGCAACCTCTGCCTCCTGGGCTCAAGCAATTCTCCTGCCTCAGCCTCCTGAGTAGCTGGGACTACAGGCACATGCTACCACACCCAGCTAATTTTTGTATTTTTAGTAGAGACAGGATTTTACCATGTTGGCCAGGGTGGCCTCTATCTCTTGACCTCGTGATCCACCTGCCTCAGCCTCCCAAAGTGCTGGGATTACAGGTGTGAGCCACCCTGCCCGGCCATCAGTAGTTCATTTCTTTATATTGCTGAATAGTATTCCATTGTATGGATAACTATGGTTTATTTATACCACACTCACCTGTTGATGGGCATTTAGGTTGTTTGTAGTTTGGGACTCTTATGAATTAACATACAATGAACATTCGTGAACAAGTCTTTGTGTGAACACAGGTTTTGATATATCTGGGATAAATAGCCAGGAGTGAACTTTCTCAGTTGATGGTATGTGAATGTTTAACTTTATAGTAAACCGTTTTCCAAAGTAGTTGTGCCACTTTACACTCCTACCAGAAGTGGTAAGAGTTCTAATTGTGGCCGGGCGCGGTGGCTCACGCCTGTAATCCCAGCACTTTGGGAGGCCGAGGCGGGTGGATCACAAGGTCAGGAGATCGAGACCATCCTGGCTAACACAGTGAAACCCCGTCTCTACTAAAAATACAAAAAATTAGCCAGGCGTGGTGGCGGGTGCCTGTAGTCCCAGCTACTCGGGAGGCTGAGGCAGGAGAATGGCATGAACCTGGGAGGCAGAGCTTGCAGTGAGCTGAGATCGCGCCACTGCACTCCAGCCGGGGCAACAGAGCAAGACTCCATCTCAAAAAAAAAAAAAACAGAGCTCTAATTGCTCCACATCCTCATCAGCATTCTGTATTTAGTTTCCCATTTCAGCCACTATGGCAAGTGTGAAGTAGTATATCTTTGTGGTCCTAGTTTGCATTTTTCCCTGATGACTAATGATGCGAAGGATTTTCACCGGCCATGTACTTATCTTCCATTCAAGTCTTTTGTCCAGTTTTCCCTATTGTGTTCTTTTTATTAAAGAATTTAAGTTATTTAAATATCTTCAGACTGGGCATGGTGGCTCACACCTGTAATCCTAGCACTTTGGGAGGCTGACGCAGGAGGATTGCTTGAGCCCAGAAGTTTGAGACCAGCCTGAGCAGCACAATAAGACCCTGTCTCCATAAAAAATATAAATAAAAATAGAAATTAGCCAAGCATAATGGTGTGCACCTGTAGTCCCCACTACTCCAGAGGCTGAGGCAGGAGGATCACTTGAGCCCAGGAGTTTGAGGCTACAGTGAGCCATCATCATACTACCGCACTCGAGCCTGGGTGACAGAATGAAAGAGACCCTGTCTCAAAAAAAAAAAAAAAAGTTATACAAGTCCTTTGTCTAATACAGGTATGGTGAATATCCTCTCTAAGTCTGTGGCTTGCCTTTTTCTTTTCTTTTCTTCTTTTTTAGATGGAGTCTCACACTGTCGCCTGGGCTGGAGTGCAGTGGTGCAATCTTGACTCACTGCAACTTCTGCCTCCCAGGTTCAAGCAATTCTCCTGCCTCAGCCTCCCGAGTAGCTGGTATTACAGGGGCCTGCCACCACGCCCAGCTAATTTTTTGTATTTTTAGTAGAGACAGGGTTTCACCATGTTTGCCAGGCTGGTCTCGAACTCCTGACCTTGTGATCCGCCTACCTCAGCCTCCCAAAGTTCTGGTATTACAGGCGTGAGCCACAGCGCCCAGCAGCCTTTTCCTTTTTTCTTTTGTTTTCTTTCTTTCTTTTTTTTTTTTTTCTTTTCAGACAGAGTCTCATTCTGACACCCAGGCTACAGTGCAGTGGCGCAATCTCGGCTCACTGCAACCTCCATCCCCTGGGTTCAAGCAATTCTCCAGCTCCAGCCTGCCGAGTAGCTGAGATTATAGGCACCTGCAGTGGGGGAGAGCATGTTTTCCAGACCCTGTTTCTAAGGAAAAATAATTAAAGAAATAAAGAGGTAGAGTGAGGAAAAGGAGAGCCCTGTGCCCTTAAGGAGCATATATGCGGGTAAAAGACAGGAAATAAACACACAATGGATAGATGAACAGAGAGCTATAAAAAAAAAACAAACAGATGGGAAAAATTTCAAGCACCAACAAATTCTCTGAAAAAGATAAAACAATGTAATATCGTAGAATAGGACTTAAAAAAAAAGGGTTATCACCTCTTTAAGAAAATGTGACCTAACTGAAAAGACCAAAATAATGGGTACGAACCAAAGGACAAGGAGAACAATAAAAAGTGTGAAGGTCCTGAGGCAGAACTGAGCATGGTACATTTAGGATGCAGAAAGGAGGCGAGAAAATAAGGTAAACAAGAGAAACACAGAGGCAATATTGGAGAGGGTGCTGGCCCACCTCACAGCCCATGGAGAGGCCTTTAACTTTATTCTGAGAATAATGAGAAGCCACTGAAGGATGCAAGCCAGGCAAACATGATCTGTTTTAGACTTTGGCCAGATCGCTTCTGGCTGCTCTGTGGGTATGAAACACGCTAAGGAGGCCACCTAGGCACTGCTGGGGCCTGCAGGTAAGGGAGTGCTGGTGGAGACCGGTGTTGTGGCAGTGGAGACACCGAGGAATGTTCAGAGCCAGTATGTGTTTACGAGGTAGAGCTATCAAGATGTACTGCCACGGCCAGGCACGGTGGCTCACGCCTGTAATCCCGGCTGCTCGGGAGGTGAAGGTGCGGAAGAATCACTTTAACCCGAGAAGCGGAGGTTGCAGTGAGCCGGGATGGCACCACTGCACTCCAGCCTGGGTGACAGAGCAAGACCCCATCTCAAAAAAATAAAAAATAAAATAAAATAAAAAATAACATAACAATATGTAAGAAAACAGAAACTAGGAAGGGGCAAGGAAGCAATCATGATGAATGAGAGGTCCAGCATCTCATTGTCAGGATATTGCGATCTGGTGAGTTTCAGTCCTTTGATCCTTTTCTGAGATCCATGAAGGTTATTTCCTGAGGAAGGAACTCAGATAAAACCAATGTAAGGTTCAAGCTCTAAGACGAGAAAAGTCCATTTCTATGTTCATTCAAAAAATTATCGGGCCGGGCGCTGTGACTCATGCCTGTAATCCCAGCATTTTGGGAGGCCGAGATGGGCGGATCACGAGGTCAAGAGATTGAGACCATCCTGGCCAACATGGTGAAACCCCGTCTCTACTAAAAATACAAAAATTAGCCAGGTGTGGTGGCGGGCGTCTGTAGTCCTAGCTACTCAGGAGACTGAGGCAGGAGAATAACTTGAACCCAGGAGGGGAGGCGGAGGTTGCAGTGACCCGAGATTGCACTGCTACACTCCAGCCTGGCGACAGAGCGAGACTCCATCTCAAAAAAAAAAATAAAATAAAAGAACAGAACAGAAAAAAAAATTATCTATGGGACTATTGGGCCGGTTTCATAAGCAGGTTAATGTATCAGTAAGAAGTCCTGCATAGAGATTTTCAGCTAGTGATGCTAACTGAGGCTGTGGATATGGAAGCAGATGAGATCACTGAGGATGAGAGTGTTTAGAGGGGAGGTGAGGATCTGGGGAAGAGAAACAAGATTTTTACTTAAGGAAACTATGGATATGTTATGGACTAAAGTTCACAAATTTTTAGCATAAATTCTGACTTTGCATGATGTCCACTTACTACAACGTCTAATTGTTCCTGGAGGGAAGGCCTTGAGTGTAAGTTGTCCAGGTCCTTGGAGTTTTGAACAAAGAATTGGACAAAACGGCACAAACAAAGCAACAAAGGAACGAAGCACAGAAACGAAGCAGCAAAAGCAGGGATTTGTTTATTTATTGTATTTTTTTGAGACAGAGTCTCACTCTGTCGCCAGGCTGGAGTGCAGTGGCATGATCTCGGCTCACTGCAATCTCCACCTCCCAGGCTCAAGTGATTCTCCTGCCTCAGCCTCCCGAGTAGCCGGGACTACAGGCACGCCACCACACCCAGCTAATTTTTGTATTTTTAGTAGAGATGGGGTTTCACCGTGTTGGCCAGGATGGTCTCGATCTCCTGACCTAGTGATCTGCCGGCCTCAGCCTCTCAAAGTGCTGGAATTACAGGGGTGAGACACCGCGCCCGGCCAGCAGGGATTTATGAAAGCGAGGAAGCACTCTGCATGGTGGGAGTGGGCCCAAGCAAGCAGCTGAAGGGCCCCATTACAAAGTTTTCTGGGTTTTAAGTACTCCTTTTGAGGTCCCTGTCGGTTAACCCTTATGTGGATGAAAATTTGGTCTGTGACTAATTAAAGGCTAGGGTGAACTGGTACCCTATGCAGATGAAGGGATGGCTGATGCTTGGCCCACTTTTTATCTCAGAGATATAAGTATCTACTTTTTAAAAAAAAAATTAAAAGTCATTCTTTGCATCATTTCAAGTGTTGGTGATGATGCATTTAAGAGAATCCATAATCCAACTAAAGGCTATTATTGCTCGGCTCTTAAACCTGTTTTGCAATATGAAGTGCTGGTCTAGTTTTGGTCCTGCCTCAGGAATGTTGGTAAATACACTTGCCTCGCCACCTTTCCCACCTTCTTTCAGAACCATTTGTTTTCTAGGAATTAGAAAAACATAGAGAGGCCAGGCACGGTGGCTCACGCCTGCAATCATAGCACTTTGGGAGGCCAAGGCAGGTGAATTGCTTGAGCCCAGGAATTTGAGACCAGCGTGGGCAACATGGCAAAACCCCTGTCCAGAAAAACACAGAAAAAAAAATTAGCTAGGCATGGTGGTGTGTGCCTATAGTCCCAGCAACTCGGGAGGCTGAGGTGGGAGGATTGCTTGAGCCCAGGAGGTTGAGGCTGCAGTGAGCTGTGATTGCAGGCTCAACCTCCAAGCTGAGACCAAGCACTCCTTATTTTTTCATTTTTTAAGTATTTATTTATTTGAAGACAGGGTGTCATCCAGGATGACAGAGACCCTATCTTCAAGTAAATAAATATTTTAAAAATGAAAAAACAAGCAGGGCTTAGTCTCAGATTTTTTTTCCAGCAAATGTTGCCAGTACTCTCCCATGCTCAGACAATGACAGCTACACCATGACTGCCACCTGGCCCTCAGAGGTGGTAAGACAGCAGCAATAGTAGAATCTATCTCAACTTCAGTGATTTAAAACGTGAAACACATGTGCATCACAGCACGCTGCAATCCAGTACTGAAGGCAGAGGGAAGGGGAAAAAACTAGGAAGACTAGTACTGCCACAGAGGCCACGATACTGCTGCAATATGAAGTACTGCTGCAGAGGCCACAGTACTGTTGCAATATGAAGTACTGCCGCACAGGCCACGATACTGCTGCAATATGAAGCACTGCCACAAATGCCACAGTATTGCTGCAATATAAAGTACTGCCACAATATGAAGTATTGCCACAGAGGCCACAGTACTGCTACAATGTGAAGCACTGCCACAGAGGCCATGGTACTGCTGCAATGTGAAGTAGTGCTGCAGAGCACACAGTACTGCCACAATATGAAGTACTGCCACAGAGGCCACGGTACTTCCACAATATGAAGTACTGCCACAATATGAAGCACTGCCACAGAGGCCACAGTACTGCTGCAATATGAAGTACTGCTGCCATGTGACGTACTGCCACAGAAGCCACAGTTCTGCCACAATATGAAGTACTGCCACAGAGGCCACTGTACTGCCACTATATTAAGTACTGCCGCAGAGGCCACGGTACTGC
Source organism: Pongo pygmaeus (assembly GCF_028885625.2). Classification (NCBI taxonomy): domain Eukaryota; kingdom Metazoa; phylum Chordata; class Mammalia; order Primates; family Hominidae; genus Pongo; species Pongo pygmaeus. The sequence goes on from NC_072380.2 coordinate 6,388,705, forward strand.
TGCAATGTGAAGGAGTAACAGGGTTAAAAACATACTGCATTGATGTCTCTTTCAGTATTTTAGATTTTCGGTATCACCAAGGCTAGCCAGTCTTGCTGCTTTCAAAGCTACGTTGAAAGGCTATAAGTAGTTTTACTGTCATTTTGATGATCTGCATTTTCTAACTCTCTTAAATTGAATCTAGATTATGTGTGTAATATTTTTAAAGCCATAACGTGTGATTTGATGTTTTCTTGTTTCATCTAGGTTAATTTTACTATTTCTTGTACATGTCCTAACATTGATATCCAGGGAGGAGCATCTATGTACAGAATAACTACATTGGAGAAGTTGAAATAAGTGTTTGTGAGATGATTTTGCACAATGATCACCTACACTGTAACATGCACACTGCTGGCAAGCAACAGTTGGCCAGCAATGGCTTCACAGGTAAAAGGTGCTAGTTACGTGGCTGTTTCCAGGAGAACTCTTGGTGTTTTAAGGGCGTTGCAGTCCTTCCCATTTGAAAGCAGAGCAGCACCATCTAGTTGTGAAAACCAAGAGTGCAGGCTCCCTTTTTCCTTCTAGTGTGGGTCCTGGCAACACTTCCTATGATTAAACAATTGGTTCTCAGTCCTGCTTTCATTTTTATTAATAAGACAATTACATTGTCAAATTTCTGGGGCTGTCAGTGATACGTCTTATAAACAAACACAAAAATATCAAAACCTCAAAATTCTCTATAAGTAGTGGTTGCACATCTCTAGTATTGCCTGTAAACAGTCATAACTTTTCAAACACTTGTATAAATTTGGGATTATGTTGGCAATATCAGACACATTTTGCCTAAAGATAGATGTGTTTTAATGATGAAAGTATTGTTTCTGTTCTAGAATGTCATCATCACAGTGTGAATCCTAGTCTATAATTCACTTGTCCTTATTAAATTATTTTACAAATTACATACTAGGCAAACTCTATCACTAGATTTGTCTTCTTATTACCTGTCTCTCTCTTTTTTTTTTTTTTTTTGAGATGGAGTTTCACTCTTGTTGGACAGGTTGGAGTGCAATGGCATGATCCCGGCTCACTGCAACCTCCGCCTCCCGGGTTCAAGCGATTCTCCTGCCTCAGCCTCCTGAGTAGCTGGGATTACAGGTGCCTGCCACCACACCCAGCTAATTTTTTGTATTTTTAGTAGAGACAGGGTTTCACCATGTTGGCCAGGCTGGTCTTGAACTCCTGACCTCAGGTGATCCACCCGCCTCGGCCTCCCAAAATGCTGGGATTACAGGCATGAGCCATCGTGTCTGGCCCTTATTACGTGTCTCTTAATGAATTTTTGGAAATTCTTAACTGGGTAGGCTTTATGAAGAAAATACATTAATTCTTTAAGATAGACATTTTCTGGTAGGTTAACAAGTGACATTTCTGAGTAATTTGTAAAATGTGACAGATAACCAATTCTATATGGCAGGGGTCCCCAACCACAGACTGGTACCAGTTTGTGGCCTGTTAGGAACCGGGCTGCACAGTAGGAGGTGAGCTACAAGTGATCCAGCATTACTGCCTGAGCTCTGCCTCTGATTAGATCAGCAGCGGCATTAGATTCTCATAGGAGTATGAACCCTATTGTGAAGTGCACGTGCGCAGGAGAGAATCTAGCTAATGCCTGATGATCTCAAGTGGAACAGTTTCATCCTGAAACTATCCCCCTAGCCCCTGTCCATGGAAACATTGTCTTCCACAAAACCAGTCCCTGGTGCCAAAAAGGCTGGGTAGCACTGCTATATGGGATATTAAGCTACTATAATATGAGAAGTTATACCACTTGCCAAGAATACTGACTTTATTTTGATATTCAGCTTCCCGATTCTTTTGGATTCTCAGCCACAATTTTATAGTCTTTTATTCTTTTTCTATCTTGTTTCTGCAATATAGAGCAGCAACAGTATAATGAGTTTCATCTAGAATTCTATTTGTTCAGAGTATCTCTTCACCGTTATTTCCCTATTTCCAGAGTATATTGGCAGGCAAGTGATATTCATGGACATGTCTTATGCCAGCACGGTGCCACACTGCTCTGTTCACTTGCCACATTGAACCATAATTACTTTTTCTCTATATTTCCACCTGGATTATGATCTGAAAGTTGTCAGACTGAGGATAGTGCTAAGGAAAGGTATTCAAACCCGGGATACAAAGCAAAAAGGTGAGTGGCACAACCTGTCCTCGTCATATGGGAAAGAAGGCTTAAGGCAGAATTGTAAGCTGCCTGGCTGAGTGTTGAAAGCATGCCCCCAACATGCAATCAGAGTCCCTTGACAAAGACTATGAGTATTTAATAAAAAATCAGCCCTGGCTGGGTGCGGTGGCTCATGCCTGTAATCCCAGCACTTTGGGAGGTTGAGGTGGGTGGATCACCTGAGGTCAGAAGTTCAAGACTAGCCTGACCAACATGGCAAAACCCCGTCTCTACTAAAAATACAAAAATTAGCCAGGTGTGGTGGCCCGTGCCTGTAATCCCAGTTACTCAGGAGGCTGAGGCAGGAGAATTACTTGAACCCGGGAGGTGGAGGTTGCAGTGAGCTGAGATCACACCACTGCACTCCAGCCTGGGCCACAGAGTGAGACTCCATCTCAAAAAAGAAAAGAAAATATCTGCTTAATCCTCAGCTGACCACTAAGCAATATAGTTGTGACTTCAGTGGCAAAAGAAAAAAACTACAAGCTTTATGGATTTAGTTCAGAAAAGTCACTAAACAAACAACTGCAATAAGCAGTAACAACCACAGACACTGGGGAGTGCCAGAAGGAGAGAAAAGAAAAGACAGAGAGAATATTTGAAGAAATAACAGCTGGAAACTTACCAAATTTGGTAAGCTCATTAATATCTACATCCAATAAGCTCAACAAATTCCAAGGCATTAATATATACATCCAATAAGCTCAACAAATTCCAAGTCATATAAACTCAAAGACATCCATGCCTAAACACGTCATAACCAAACTGTCAAATGCCAAAATAAAGACAGAATCTTGAAAACAGCAAGAAGTGACTTATCACATACAATGAACCTCAATGAGATCAACGCCTGATTTCTCATCTGGAACCTTGGATGCCAGAAGGCAGTGGGATGATGTATTCAAAACCCAGAAAGAAAAAAAAATGTTAACCAAAAATTCTATACCTGGTAAAACTATTCTTCAAAAATGAAGAAGAAATTATCAATACATCTGCTGATAGTTCAAGCCTTTATTCACATTTAACACTCTGTAAAAGTTTAGGTAAAACTTTTTTTTTTTTTTTTTGAGACAGAGTTTTGCTCTTGTTGCCCAGGCTGGAGTGCCATGGCGCAATTTCAGCTCACTGCAACCTCCACCTCCCAGGTACAAGTGATTCTCCTGTCTCAGCCTCTCAAGTAGCTCCGATTACAGGCATGCGCCACCATGCCTGGCTGATTTTTTTGTATTTAGTAGAGATGGGGTTTCACCATGTTAGGCTGGTCACAAACTCCTGACCTCAGGTGATCCACCTGCCTTGGCCTCCCAAAGTGCTGGGATTACAGGCATGCACAACCACACCCGGCCAGGAAAACTTTTCTAAAACTTAAAAATGTTCCAACATAAGCTGACTATACTTGCTGAATTTTGATGTTAAACAAAATATTTTGTCATGTTGGTAACCTAACATAAATGTTTCCATCAAATATTATGTGATGCACATCAAAGTTACTTCAACTCATAGAGGAAGAAATTTAAAAGTTTACCCACCAATGACTTTCATAAAAGCTCCAAGTAGAGAAAAGAATTATGACAATGTGCTAATCTGGTCCAAGCATTTTTGTCTAGAATCAGAACCAGAATTTTTGTTTTGTCCATTATGTTTCAGCACTATAATTTCACCAATGATTCATCTGTATATTTGTCTACTGACACAATTCTAGAAATTCCTATGAAATACATATACATTCTGTTAAAATTTTTCTATTTCCTGTAAAACACACACATGCACACATGCACACACATGCACACACATTGTTTTCTATCAGTTTTACCTAACCGAAATGCGAGTGAGTTGACAGTGACTTGATTTTAATCATAATGTAGCTGGTGCACTTTTTAAAAAATGCCTCAGTATCTATTGATTTAGTTAAGTCTATTTTCACAGAATAGTAAAAATTTTTTTTGTTCGTTTGTTTTGGAGATGGAGACTTGCTGTTGCCAGGCTGCAGCGCAGTGGTGTGAACTCAGCTCACTGCAACCTCAACCTCCCAGGTTCAAGCGATTCTCCTGCCTCTGCCTCAGCCTCCTGAGTAGCTGGGACTACAGCGCACCACCACGCCCGGCTAATTTTTGTATTTTATTTTATTTTTATTTATTTATTTATTTTTGAGATGGAATCCTGCTCTGTCGCCCAGGCTGGAGTGCAGTGGCGCGATCTCAGCTCACTGCAAGTTCCACCTCCTGGGTTCACACCATTCTCCTGCCTCAGCCTCCAGAGTAGCTGGGACTACAGGCGCCCGCCACCAAACCTGGCTAATTTTTTTGTATTTTTAGTAGAGACGGGATTTCACCATGTTAGCCAGGATGGTCTTGATCTCCTGACCTCGTGATCTGCCCACCTCGGCCTCCCAAAGTGCTAGGGTTTCACGTGCGAGCCACCGTGCCTGGCCTAATTTTTGTATTTTTAGTAGAGATGGTGTTTCACCATGTTGGTCAGGCTGAACTCAAACTCCTGACCTCGTGTTCCACCTGTCTCGGCCTCTCAAAGAGCTGAGATTACAGGCATGAGCTACTGCGCTTGGCCCAGAATAGTAAATTTAAATGCAGAAGCTTAACTAAATTGTAACAACCATTACCATTTATTTAGAATCTTTGAGCTAAATCTGTGGGACTCATTATTTCTAATTCTCCCATCAGCCCAGCAGGTGGGTATCATTATTATTCTTATGTTACAGATGAAGAATACAAAGATTAAGTATGTTGCTGAAGCTCATGCTTAGTAAATGGTAGGGCTAAGGCCTGAAGATTGATCCCCATGTGAAGAAGAGTCATTCTCACCACACTGCCAAAACTTAATGTTCTCACCCTGAAATTTGCTGCCTACATTTTTCACTCCCTTGAAACTGCTTTTAATAAAGCCTCCCCCATGGTCTCCTTGTCACTAAGTTTAAGACGAACACTTTTTTTTTTTCTTTAACTTTTAAGTTGAGGGGTACAAGTGCAGGTTTGCTACATAGGTAAGCTTGTGTCATGGGGTTTTGTTGTACAGATGATTTCATCAACCAGGTATTAAGCGTAGTACGCATTAGTTGTTTTTCCTCATCTTCCCCCTCCTTCCACCCTTCACTCTCTGAAAGGCCCCAGCCTGTGTTGTTCCCCTCTATGTGAGAGCTAAATGATGAACACTTTTCATCATTATCTTCGTTGACCCTTCCACATCTGAAATTGTGACCCCCTCCCTCTCTGTGAAACAGATCCTTCTCTTGCCTTCCTCATCACCACCCTTCTGGTTTGCTTCCTATCTTCTTGGCTACTCCCTCTTAGAATCCCTTGCCTATTATACCTCCTCTACCTTGCTCATCAAGGTTGGAGCCCTTCAGAGCTCTGTTCTAAGTGGGTTTGCCTTTTCTTTTCTCATCATTCAATAATTCAATAGAATTTACTGAACTTCTGTTATTCACAAGCACTTACGAGGCTTGGGTACCCTGCAGTGAGCAAAAGAGGCAAACATTGAGTAGATAATGACATGAGGAAGAGCCAAGAGGGGACGCTAGAGAATCCATGAGTAAACAGTCATGCAGTGCCTCAGGAGCTGCAGTGAGGATCTGCATATTCTCTGAGGATAGCATAGTCATTGAGAGACGTTAAGCAGAGGAGTGATGTCATCTCATTTGTGTTTGTATAAGACCACTCTGGCTACAGCAGTAAGAATAGATTGGGGGTGGGAGCGGGGACAATCACCATCATTCTTGGTCAGGCTTACTTTGAGACAGAGTCTTCCTCTGTCACCCAGGCTGGAGTACAGTGGCACAATCTTGGCTCACTGCAACCTCCACCTCCCAGATTCCAGTGATTCTCCTGCCTCAGCCTCCTGAGTAGCTGGGATTACAGGTGTGCACCACCACACCCGGCTAATTTTTGTACTTTTAGTAGAGACAGGGTTTCACCATGTTGGCCAGGCTGGCCTCGAACTCCTGACCTCAGATGATCTGCCCACCTCAGGCTCCCAAAGTGCTGGGATTACTGTCTCCCCAGATAGTTTTGGTGTTAAAGTATATTGAAGGATGGTAGCCACTGAATATTTCACATGCTAGTCTTGTGGTACAAAAAGATAAATATATACTCCAAGGTCATAAACTAAATGAAAATACTAATGGGCAGGTGTTAGGGACTGATATGTGTCTCCTCCCACATCTTGTATGTTGAAGACCTAACCCCAATGTGACTGCTTGGAAATGGGACCTTTAAGGAGGTAATTAAGGTTAAATGAGGTCATAAGTGCGGTCTGTAATCCAATGTGTCTAATATCAGGACCTGATTAGATTGAACTTTCATAGTCTCCATTCTGATAATTTCCTCATTAATTTTATAACCAGAGGCCAGGTGCTGTGGCTTACACCTGTAATCTCAGCACTTTGGGAGGCCAAGGCAGGCAGATCACCTGAAATCTTGGGAGTTCGAGACCAGCCAGACCAACATGGAGAAACTCTGTCTCTACTAAAAATACAAAATTAGCTGAGCATGGTGGTGCATGCCTGTAATTCCAGCTACTCAGGAGGCTGAGGCAGAGAATTGCTTGAACCTGGGAGGTGGAGGTTGCAGTGAGCTGAGATTGTGCCATTGCACCCTAGCCTGGGCAACAAGAGCAAAACTCCGTCTCAAAAAAACAAAAAAATTTATAACCAGTAAGCAATTTTTGATTATGGTTTATTAAAACCAATAAAATTTTTGCTGCCCTGATCCTTTGATTATAATTTAAAGGGGGTTGGCTGGGCGTGGTGGCTCATGCCTGTATTCACAGCACTTTGGGAGGCTGAGGTGGGTGGATCACGAGGTCAGGAGTTTGAGACCAGCCTGGCCAATGCAGTAAAATCCTGTCTCTACTAACAAAAAACACAAAAATTAGCTGGGCATGGTGGCAAGCACCTGTAGTCCCAGCTACTCAGGAGGCTGGGGCAGGAGAATCACCTGAACCCAGGAGGCGGAGGTTGCAGTGAGCTGAAATTGTGCCACTGCACTCCAGCCTAGGCAAAAGAGCGAGACTCTGTCTCAAAAAAAAAAAAAAAAAAAAAAAAAAAGAATTTAAAGGGAGTTCATATTAGCCTGTGAGTTATCTAGGCAATTTCTCTTCTAGAAAATATAGATGAAACCCACCACCAAATAAAATTGAAATTAAAAGAAAAAAAACCACAAATTTAAAAACACAGCTGAACTGCTCAGTGCTTCGGCCCCAAAAGAGAAAATGAAGATTAAGATGGCCTTTCATCACTCAGATACTCCCGCAATGGTTTCAGGGAAGAGCTCTATCTAGGGTGCTGTTCAAAAGCACTTTTATAGTACTTTTTGATTCAAATTTTATATTTTAAAAATCACCTAAAATTTTTCAATGGGATCATAAATACTATCTTCCTCCACAATTTCAAGGCAGTGTTTTTATTCTCCACTGTTTTTCTTTTAAATCTTTCCATTTTCTACCGTTTTTCTGTTTGGCCATTTTCAGTATTTCAAAGCTGTGAGATTCAATGCTGCTGTCTGAGATGTCATTTTTTATGTTACTCTTACCTGGTTGACTTGTTGTATCTCCTTTTTACTACTGAATTGTTAAGGATTAAAGAGACCAAGAGTAAAGAGGCCAAGAAGACTATCAAAATACAATAATGGTATTTGTTTTCACGTGTAATAATAACGTCCAGGGTTCTGTTTTATCCAGAGGATCCTTTCATTATCGGCTATTGAGACATGTGGAGAACATCTCCTCTTAAGAAATATTTTTAAACTATTAAATGACAAATTACCATATACCATTTCTGGGTATATATTCAAAATGATTGAAAGGATTTGGGGCTGGGCATGGTGGCTCACACCTGTAACCCCAGCACTTTAGGAGGCGGAGGCAGGTGGATGATGGGGTCAAGAGATCGAGACCATCCTGGCCAACATGGTGAAACTACATCTCTATTAAAATACAAAAATTAGCTGGGTGTGGTGATATGCGCCTGTAGTCCCAGCTACTTGGGAGGATGAGGCAGGAGGATCACTTGAACCTGGGAGGCGGAGGTTGCAGTGAGTGCACTGTACTCCAGCCTGGTGACAGAGTGAGATTCCATCTCAAAAAAAAAAAAGAACAGAAAAGAAAGCTGGATTTTGAAGAGATGTTCACACCCATGTTGAGACTCCAACAAACTCCAACAGACCTGCAGCTGAGGGTCCTGACTGTTAGAAGGAAAACTAACAAACAGAAAGGACATGCACACCAAAGCCCCATCTGCACGTCACCATCATCAAAGACCAAAGGTAGATAAAACCACAAATATGGGGAGAAACCAGAGCAGAAAAGCTGAAAATTCTGAAAATCAGAGCACCTCTTCTCCTCCAAAGGAACGCAGCTCCTTGCCAGCAATGGAACAAAGCTGGATGGAGAATGACTTTAATGAGTTGAGAGAATGCGGCTTCAGATGATCGGTAATAACAAACTTTGCCGAGCTAAAGGAGGATGTTCGAACACATCACAAAGAAGCTATAAACCTTGAAAAAAGATTAGATGAATGGCTAACTAGAATAAATACTGTATAGAAGACCTTAAATTACCTGATGGAACTGAAAACCATGGCACAAGAACTACGTGATGCATGCACAAGCTTCAGTAGCCGATTCAATCAAGTGGAAGAAACGGTATTAGTGATTGAAGATCAAATGAATGAAATGAAGTGAGAAGAGAAGTTAGAGAAAAAAGAGTAAAAAGAAACAAACAAAGCCTCCAAGAAATATGGGACTACGTGAAAAGACCAAATCTACATCTGACTGGTGTACCCGAAAGTGACAGGGAGAATGGAACCAAGTTGGAAAACACCCTGAAGGATATTATCCAGGAGAACTTCCCCAATCTAGCAAGGCAGGCCAACATTCAAATTCAGGAAATACGGAGAATGCCACAAAGATACTCCATGAGAAGAGCAACTCCAAGACACATAATTGTCAGATTCACCAAAGTTGAAATAAAGGAAAAAATGTTAAGGGCAGCCAGAGAGAAAGGTTGGGTTACCCACAAAGGGAAGCCCATCAGACTAACAGCAGATCTCTCGGCAGAAACTCTACAAGCCTTAAGAGAGTGGGGGCCAATATTCAACATTCTTAAAGAAAAGAATTTTCAACCCAGAATTTCATATCCAGCCAAACTAAGCTTCATAAGTGAAGGAGAAATAAAATACTTTACAGACAAGCAAATGCTGAGAGATTTTGTCACCACCAGGCCTGCCTTATAAGAGCTCCTGAAGGAAGCACTAAACATGGAAAGGAATAACCGGTACCAGCCACACTGCAAAAACATGTCAAACTGTAAAGACCATTGATGCTAGGAAGAAACTGCATCAACTAACAAGCAAAATAACCAGCTAACATCATAATGACAGGATCAAATTCACACATAAAAATATTAACCTGAAATATAAATGGGCTAAATGCTCCAATTAAAAGACACAGACTGGCAAATTGGATAAAGAGTCAAGACCCTTCAGTGTGCTGTATTCAGGAGACCTATCTCACGTGCAGAGACACACATAGGCTCAAAATAAAGGGATGGAGGAAGATCTACCAAGCAAATGGAAAACAAAAAAAAGCAGGGGTTGCAATCCTAGTCTCTGATAAAACAGACTTTAAACCAACAAAGATCAAAAGAGACAAAGTAGGGCATTACATAATGGTAAAGGGATCAATTCAACAAGAAGAGCTAACTATCCTAAATATATATGCACCCCATACAGGAGCACTGAGATTCATAAAGCAAGTCCATAGAGACCTACAAAGAAACTTAGACTCCCACACAATAATAATGGGAGACTTTAACACCCCACTGTCAACATTAGACAGATCAACGAGACAGAAAGTTAAAAGGATATCCAGGAATTGAACTCAGCTCTGCAACAAGCAGACCTAATAGACATCTACAGAACTCTCCACCCCAAATCAACAGAATATACATGCTTCTCAGCACCACATCGCACTTATTCCAAAATTGACCACATAGTTGGAAGTAAAGCACTCCTCAGCAAATGTAAAAGAACAGAAATTATAACAAACTGTCTCTCAGACCACAGAACAATCAAAGTAGAACTCAGGATTAAGAAACTCACTCAAAACTGCTCAATTACATGGAAACTGAACAGCCTGTTCCTGAATGACTACTGGGTACATAATGAAATGAAGGCAGAAATAAAGATGTTCTTTAAAACCAATGAAAACAAAGACACAACATACCAGAATCTCTGGGACACATTTAAAGCAGTGTGTAGAGGGAAATTTATAACACTAAATGCCTACAAGAGAAAGCAGGAAAGATCTAAAATCGACACCCTAACATCACAATTAAAACAACTAGAGATGCAAGAGCAAACACATTCAAAAGCTAGCAGAAGGCAAGAAATAGCAGAACTGAAGGAGACAGAGACACAAAAAACCCTTCGAAAAAAATCAATGAATCCAGGAGCTGGTTTTTTGAAAAGAGCAACAAAATTGATAGACTGCTAGCAAGACTAATAAAGAAGAAAAGAGAGAAGAATCAAATAGACCCAATAAAAAATGATAAAGGGGATATCACCACTGATCCCACAGAAATACAAACTACCATCAGAGAATACTATAAACACCTCTATGCAAATAAACTAGAAAATCTAGAAGCAATGGATAAATTCCTCGACACATACACCCTCCCAAGACTAAACCAGGAAGAAGTTGAATCCCTGACTAGACCAATAACAGGCTCTGAAATTGAGGCAACAATAGCCCACCAACCAAAAAAAGGCCAGAACCAGACGGATTCACAGCCGAATTCTACCAGAGGTAAAAGGAGGAGTTGGTACCATTCCTTCTGAAACTATTCCAATGAATAGAAGAAGAGGGAATCCTGCCAAACTCATTTTATGAGGCCAGCATCATCCTGATACCAAAGCCTGGCAGAGACAACAAAAAAAGAGAATTTTAGACTAATATCCCTGATGAACATTGATGCAAAAATCTTCAGTAAAATACTGGCAAACTGAATCCAGCAGCACATCAAAAAGCTTATCCACCACAACCAAGTTGACTTCATCCCTGGGATGCAAGGCTGGTTCAACATACGCAAATCAATAAATGTAATCCAGCAAATAAACAGAACCAAAGACAAAAACCACATGATTATCTCAATAGATGCAGAAAAGACCTTTGACAAAATTCAACAGCTCTTCATGCTAAAAACTCTGAATAAACTAGGTATTGATGGGATGTATCTCAAAATAATGAGAGCTATTTATGACAAACACACAGCCAATATCACACCTAATGGGCAAAAACTGGAAGCGTTCCCTTTGAAAACTGGCACAAGACAGGGATGCCCTCTCTCACCACTCCTATTCAACATAGTGTTGGAAGTTCTGGCCAGGGCAATCAGGCAGGAGAAAGAAATAAAGGGTATTCAATTAGGAAAAGAGGAAGTCAAATTGTCCTTGTTTGCAGATGACATGATTGTATATTTAGAAAACCCCATCGACTCAGCCCAAAATCTCCTTAAGCTGATAAGCAACTTCAGCAAAGTCTCAGGGTACAAAATCAACGTGCAAAAATCACAAGCTTTCCTATACACCAATAACAAACAGAGAGCCAAATCATGAGTGAACTCCCATTCACAATTGCTTCAAAGAGAATAAAATACTTAGGAATCCAACTTACAAGGGATGTGAAGGACCTCTTCAAGGAGACCACAAACCACTACTCAGTGAAATAAAAGAGGACACAAACAAATGGAAGAACATTCCATGCTCATGGATAGGAAGAATCAATATCGTGAAAATGGCCATACTGCCCAAGGTAATTTATAGGTTCAATGCCATCCTCATCAAGCTACCAATGACATTCTTCACAGAATTGGAAAAAACTACTTTAAAGTTCATATGGAACCAAGAGCCCACATTGCCAAGCCAATCCTAAGCCAAAAGAACAAAGCTGGAGGCATCACGCTACCTAACTTCAAACTATACTATAAGGCTACAGTAACCAAAACAGCATGGTACTGGTACCAAAACAGAGACATAGACCAATGGAACAGAACAGAGCCCTCAGAAATAATGCCACACATCTACAACCATCTGATCTTTGACAAACCTGACAAAAACAAGAAATGGGGAAAGGATTTCCTATTTAATAAATGGTGCTGGGAAAGCTGGCTAGCCACATGTAGAAAGCTGAAACTGCATCCTTTCCTTACACCTTATACAAAAATTAATTCAAGATGGATCAAAGACTTAAATGTTAGACCTAAAACCATAAAAATGCAAGAAGAAAACCTAGGCAATACCATTCAGGACCTAGGCATGGGCAAGGACATCATGACTAAAACACCAAAAGCAATGGCAACGAAAGCCAAAATTGACAAATGGGATCTAATTAAACTAAAGAGATTCTGCACAGCAAAAGAAACTACCATCAGAGTGAACAGGCAACCTACAGAATGGGAGAAAATTTTTACAATCTACCCATCTGACAAAGGGCTAATATCCAGAATCTACAAAGAACTTAAACAAATTTACAAGAAAAAATCAAACAACCCCATCAAAAAGTGGGTGAAGGATATGAACAGACACTTCTCAAAAGACATTTATGCAGCCAACAGACACATGAAAAAATGCTCATCATCACTAGCCATCAGAGAAATGCAAATCAAAACCACAATGAGATACCATCTCACACCAGTTAGAATGGTGATCATTAAAAAGTCAGGAAACCACAGGTTCTGGAGAGGATGTGGAGAAATAGGAACACTTTTTTTTTTTTTTTTTAGATGGAGATCGAGACCATCCTGGCTAACATGGTGAAACCCAGTCTCTACTAAAAATACAAAAAATTAGCTGGGCATGGTAGCACGTGCCTGTAATCCCAGCTACTCAGGAGGCTGAGGCAGGAGAATCGCTTGAACCCGGGAGGCAGAGGTTGCAGTGAGCTGAGATCGCACCACTGCACTCCAGCCTGGGTGACACAGCGAGACTCTATCTCAAAAAAAAGAAAAAAAAAAGGATGAAATGCTGCCCTTCCCAAGACTCCACCAAATGAATGGTCTCAGATGGTGGCACCATATCCAGGCTGCTGACAAGTCATCATCACTCAGCAGCAGCACTCACTAGATCAGCCTAAGTGAGAGAGAGAATATGTCTTGGCAGGTAGCCACACATCTTTTCCACAACTACTCCATTAATAAGCCCGTTGCACAAGCACTTGAGTGGCAGAAAAAAATTCTCAAATATCTTCTGGCTGGCCTGTCTTAACCACTTCTGTTTTTCGAAAGTCTTCTGCAACGAATGCAGTCTAGTGGGCAATAATAATGTGAAATACAAAGATCATCACACTTCAAGCCCACTCCCATAGGTCTACCCACATGATTCTTCCCTACAACTTCTTGTCTCTGATTTTCCAACCTTGCTCCTTTCAGAGCCATAGCCAACAAGTCAAGCTATTTGCCACTGCCCATGAATTTATATATATGCTTACCTCAGGCCACTTTTATCCCTTCCTAAAGTGGATGGCCAGGTATACTGGCCAAAACTCTGCCTATTTGGAAGATTTTCCCTTACCACCATCTTTCGGACCACTCCTCCCCCAAATAGGCCTCAAATGCAGGTGAAGTCCATGTGGGGCTCACATCAACATACTGAGTTGGCCCATTTATGACCCAAGCCTGTAGTTTTTCCTCTTCCATCAACTGGGCACAGGGAAGTCCCCCAAGATGCCATAGATAGAGCTTTGGAGGTGCCACAGTGGTGACAGCACCTGTTCATGCAGTTCACTCTCTGTGCCTCCTCAAGCTGATTCTAGATACACCATTTCTGTCTTACAACAGATTGTTTCAGGTTTCGCTTGACACTTGGTCCATGATGAATGCCTCTGGCCATCTAGACACTCAATGTCTGCCAGATATTCAGTCTCTGCAGGGCCCAGTAGCTCACCAGAGTTGCTTCTCTTTTTTTATTTTTTTTTTTTGGGACAGAGTTTCACTCTTGTTGCTCAGGCTGGAGTGCAGTGGCGCGACCTCGGCTCACCGCAACTTCTGCCTCCCGGGTTGAAGCTATTCTCCTGCCTCAGCCTCCTGAGTAGCTGGGATTACAGGTATCCATCACCACGCTCAGCTGATTTTTGTATTTGTAGTAGAGACAGGGTTTCATCATGTTGGCCATGCTAGTCTCAAACTCCTGACCTCGTGATCCACCCGCCTCAGCCTCCCAAGGTGCTGGGATTACAGGCGTGAGCCACCGTGCCTGGCTGCTTTTTTTTTTTTTTTTGAGACAGAGTTTTGTTCTTGTTGCTCAGGCGGGAGTGCAGTGGTGTAATCTCGGCTCACTGCAACCTCCACCTCCTGGATTCAAGTGATTCTCCTGCCTCACCCTCCCGAGTAGCTGGGAGTACAGGCATGCGCCACCATGCCTGGCTAATTTTGTATTTTTAGTAGAGACGGGGTTTGCCATGTTGGCCAGGCTGGTCTGGAACTCCTGACTTCAGGTGATCTGCCTGTCTCAGCCTCCCAAAGTGCTGGGATTACAGGCATGAGCCATCGTGCCCAGCCAGATTTGCATTTTGAATGGTATATGTTATCAGCTGCAGATGGCATGGAATCCTATGCAAGTGGATCCAGAATCCCAGGAGTCTGTTATGGGTTGAATTGTGTCCCCCCAAAAATGTACATGTTGAAGTCCTAACCCCCAGTACCTCAGAATGTGGCTTTTTTTTTTTTTTGAACTAGAATCATTGCAGAAGTAATTAGTTAAGGTGATACTGGAGTGGACCTACCCAATATGACTTGTATCCTTCTATGAAGGGGTAATTTGGAAACACACACACACACACAGAGAGGCAGACAGACAGAGAGAGAGAGAATGCCACGTGAAGATGAAGGCAGAGATCAAGGTGAGGCTTCTACATGCCAAGAAACACCAAAGACTGCTGGTAGCCATGAGGAGCTGGAAGAGAGGCCTGGAGCAGATCCTCCCTGCACAGCCCTTAGAAGGAACCAACCCACCAACATCTTGATTGTGGTCTTCTAGCCTCCAGAACTGAGAGACAAAAAGATCTTATTGAGTGAGTCCCCCACTTATGGTACCTCCTGGCAAACTAATACAAAGTCAATGTGTGATTCTACTGCTGGTGCTTGTCAGAGATTCCACAGGCAAGTTTTTCAATCACAGATATCTCTAGTATCAAGGAATCTTAAAAAATTTAAGACACAGTCCCAGGGAATTGCTTCTAATTTAAATGCTAGTTTTTTTAATGTTGTTTTCAGTTACCTGAGTAATTACAGTTCTAAAAATGTAAATGCACACTTTCCCTTTATCTTTCTTACAGCACTTAATGTGTGTGCCTCTTCCTTCATTTATTCCACAGATGCTTATTGACCACCTCCTATGACCCCAGTGAGAGGTGAAGCCTGCTGGGCTTCTGGGACTGGTGGGGACTTGGGGAACTTTTCTTCTAGCTAAAGGATTGTAAATGCACCAATTAGCGCTGTGTCTAGCTAAAGGTGTGTAAACGCACCAATCAACACCCTGTAAAAACAGACCAGTTAGCACTCTGTAAAATGGACCAATTAGCACTTTGTAAAATGGACCAATCAACTCTCTGGAAAATGGACCAATCAGCAGGATGTGGGTGGGGCCAAATAAGGGGATAAAAGCTGGCCACCTGAGCCAGTAGTGGCAACCCAGTGCGGTTGCCTTCCACACTGTGGAAGTTTTGTTCTTTCACTCTTTGGATCAGCACTATTTTTATGAGCTGTAACACTCACCACAAAGGTCTGCAGCTTTGCTCCTGAAGTCAGCGAGACCAAGAACCCACTGGGAGGAATGAACAACTCTGGACGCGCCACCTTTAAGAGCTGTAATAGTCACTGCAAAGTTCTGCATCTTCATTCCTAAAGTCAGCAAGACCACGAACCCACCAGAAGGAAGAAACTCCGGATATATCTGAACATCTGAAGGAACAAACTCCGAACACACCATCTTTAAGAAGTGTAACACCAACTGTGAGGTTCCGCGGCTTCATTCTTGAAGTCAGTAAGATCAAGAACCCACTGGAAGGAACCAATTCTGGACACACCAGCACGGTGTATGGAAGGATTTGCAGACACAGCAGTGAACCAAATAGACAGGGTCCCTTCCTCAGGAGAGGGAGAATACACCATCATCAACCAGGTTGCTCAGAAGAATTTTCTGTGGATGAAAGCAATTGTTCTTCAACACTCTTAGTCTCATTTAAAGCTAAATTGCCTCCAATTCTTTCTGGAAGCAAAGCAATAAACACAGAGAGTGACCATTGTGGGAAAATGCTCATAGTACACAGTTAAACTGGAAAAAAAAAGTAGCACCAAATTATAGGTGGTATGATCTCAGATGTGTTAAAAATTCACTGTTCAGGGCCCATATTCAAGCTGGGACACACTGGCAGAGCTATGCTCATTGCTAAAATACTGGAATATTCCTGGGTCACTTGAAGATGCTGCTGTCTTGAACCACCCTAGGATTTGCCGCCTCAGCCATCTCTACCTTCCTTCTGGTTTCCACCTGGCTTCCCAGGCATCCAGCGACTGAAGGGTTAACATGGGGCACAGCAGGGGCATGCAGGGCTCAGCTCCACACACAGCTGAGGTCTGTTCTCATTGTTCTGCTGCCTGTGCCATATTTGAGTTCATTCCGCTAAGAACTCTACTATCTTGGCTTCTTCAGTCAGCCACAAAATTGCGTTTTTATTACTCAAAAACATTGCCAAGGCATAAAACTAAGATAAATCATTTTTCTTGCAAATAATTTGGGTTCTTTGGTTTTTCATTCCCTCTGCTTTCCCATCCTCTTCTGGTCATTCACTTAGTTCAAATACTTATGATGTTTAGAAATATTTCATGTTTGTGAGTGCAAGCATACTAATTATTCTATCCTGTCAAATAATCTTATTGTAGAACATATGAAGCCTTTTAAAAATTTTTTTCCACTAAAGACAAGGATATTTGGCAATTATTATTCAAGAAAAAAGTCACATTACCTTCTAATATCAATAGTACTGTATTTTCAATAGAAAAATAGTTTCCTGTTAGATTTAATGAATGATAGTCAATTTTCTCCACCAACTTTTTAATTTTTTTGGTTTTATAGAAACACCATAAAGGAAAATGTACCTGAATGATCTGTGCTTCACCTTTGAAATTCATGAACTCCTAGGAAACCCAGATCCACAGCTGCCCTAAATGTTTACCCTGTGCTGGGAGAAGGGAAGATTCGCAGGTAACTTCAGACTCCAGGGCACCAGGATTTTCCTTCTGAAGTGCGGCCCTTTCATCTGACTTGTTTGCTGGGACTTTTCAGAGAGGTTCGCGTCCTGATTCCTGTCCAAGTGTTGTCAGGCTGTTAGGAAGAAATCTCTGAAAAGCCCTCCGCCTGCTGAGCCGAAGTATAGGCTTCATAAAAGTCAATATTTTCAGCTTTTCCTTTGCCCTGGGTGTGTTTAAAGGGGCTTTCCAGTACAGACCCCTTTTATTGCAGGTGAGTGTTGGTAGAGAACTAATAGCTTTCATCTTTTATCCTTCTGCGGAGAATAAAAATGAAGAAACAGGGATGCCCTGTTTTAGGCTTTACGAGATCCTTTTTTTAGATAGAATTATCTGATTAAAAATCTAGAATAGAAATGCTATAACAAAAAAATACTAGAGCATATTACTGCAAACGTCAGGTGTTCTTGAGCTCATTCATTTTAATTCACTTTGTTCTTAATAATGAGATTTTTAGCCCCTAGGCTTTGGTGATGGGTAGTCCTGGTCCTATGAAGAGGGAGTGAATCAAGTGAGAAGAGGTTCATTACCATCTGGAGGCTAAGATGGCTCCTGGTACATAGAAGATCCTCGATAAATATCTATGGAAGGAATAGCAAATGAGAAATGAACCGATCAGGCCTGATGGCAAGAGGCCCGAGTTCTAGAACGGATACTAATTTAAGTGGCTCTGTTTCTGAGTTGCTAGCCTGATTTCTGGAATCTGTGAAACAAATAGATTGGATTGGATTATAGCCCCCTTTAAATTTAGTATTTTCTTGTGTCAGGGGCAGGTCTTTTTCAATATGCTATTGCTTAGTCAAGTCTTAAAGTTTTTATTTTTTTAACAAAGCTTTTTGTAACCGCTCTAAAACTGCCCTTGAAACAGCACTAAATCAAAGGAACTTTACACTTGAGGCTATATTCTGGATAGAGTAAATAGCTTTCCAAAGTTTATATGAGGAATACCTTTCTTTTAATAGAGTATTTGATAACAGTATTTTCCTAGACATCAGAATTTCTATACTAAATTCTTCCTACCATTAACAGAGATGATTTTTAAATGGGATAGCAAGAACTGCCTTTCTATTGATAGGGTGAGATGTTGCTATGATTTCAATGTTTGTGCCTGCCCCCAAACTCGTACATTGAAACCCTAACTCTCAAAGTGATGGCTCCAGGAGGTGGGACTTTAGGAAGGTGATTAGGTTATGAACCCTCACGAGTGGGATTAGTGCCCTTATAGAAGAGGCCCCAGGGAGCTAGCAAGCCCCTTCCACCACATGAAGACACATCAAGGAGGTGCATCTCTGAAGTCAAGAGCGACCTTTACCAGACACCAAATCAGCCAGCGCATTGATCTTGGATGTCCAGCCTCCAGACTGTGAGCAATATATTTCTGTTGTCTATAAGCCACTCTTTTTTTTTTTTTGAGACAGAGTCTCGCTTTGTCGCCAGGCTGCAGTGCAGGTGGCGTGACCTCAGCTCACTGCAACCTCCGCCTCCCAGGTTCAGGCGATTCTCCTGCCTCAGGCTCCCAAGTAGCTCGAACTACAGGCATGCACCACAACGCCCAGCTCATTTTTCTATTTTTAGTAGAGATGGGGTTTCACCATTTTGGCTGGAATGGTCTCAATCTCTTGACCTGGTGATCTGCCTGCCTTGGCCTCCCAAAGTGCTGGGATTACAAGAATGAGCCACCATGCCCGGCCAAGCCACCCATTTTATATTTTGTTACAGTAGCCCTGATCTGACTAAGCCAGCTATATTCAATGATTAAGTTTGATTTCTGGGTTGCATATTCTTGGACTCCTTATTTTCTGTTGCCATGTGTATAAGCAAGCATAGTCTAGTTGGTTACAATGGTGCTGGGCACATAAGGCTGTGACTCGACAGTCACCAGTATTTGCCTTCCACCCTGAGAGGTGAGGACTATTAGGGCTAATAATGTGGCCCAGTCAGCTATTTTCCTGCCATAATTATATTTCCTTCTTATTTTAAAAGAATTTCAGGCTTATAGCAAAAGCACAAGAATAGTACAAAATGTACAAAATAGTACAAAAATGAATTCCTATAAGCCATTCACCCAGATCCAAATGTCAGCATTGCTTTTTCATTATCATATTGCATATATGAATGTATGTCCGTGTGCATATATTTTTCCTTAAAATATTTGAGAGGAAGTTATAAGCATGATGTCACCTACCCCTAAATACTTCAGTGTGTATTATCCTAAAATGAGGCATTCTGGTAAGTAACCACACTATAATGATCAAAATCAGAGAACTGACATTTATAAAACACTACTATTGAACATACAGACCTTTTCCACATTTTGCTAATTGTCTCATTACTATTCCTCCTAGAAAATACTTTTGGCCGTGCACGGTGGCTCACACCTGTAATCCCAGCACTTGGGAGGCCAAGGTGGGTGGATCACGAGGTCAGGAGTTCGAGACCATCTTGGCTAACACGGTGAAACCCCGTCTCTACTAAAAAATACAAAAAAATTAGCTGGGCATGGTGACGGGTGCCTGTAGTCCCAGCTACTCGGGAGGCTGAGGCAGGAGAATGGCATGAACCCGGGAGACAGAGCTTGAAGTAAGCTGAGATCACACCACTGCACTCCAGCCTGGGCGATAGAGCAAGACTCCATTTAAAAACAAAAAGAAAATACTTTTAATTTTTTTGTTCTGGTTCATGATTCAGTCCAGAATCACACATTGCAGTTAGTTGCTATGTCTCTTTAGTTTCCTTTAAGCTGCCACAGTTTCTCATATTTCTTTGTCTTTCATGCCCTTGATGTTTTTGAAGGATGCAGGCCAGTTATTTTGTAGAAAGCCCTTCTGTTTGGATTTGTGTGATGATTTCTCGGAATTCCATTTGGGTTCTGCATTCTTGGCAGGAACCCCCTGGAAGCAGAAGTGATGTGTGCTTCTCAGTGCTGCATATCATGAGGCACCTAGTGTCTCTTTGTCCCTTTACTGGTGGTGTTTGTTTGCTTTTGAAGGGTGGTGTCTGCTATGTTTCTCCATTGTGAAGTGACAGGCTTTTCTTCATAATTGACATAAATAATTGATTATAAATTCTGTATTTAATCTGTTTCCCTCCTGGCAGTTTACTATAGGCAATCAGGAGAAGCCATGCTGTACTTTGCTTAAAGATTTCTTCTGTCAAATACCCTCTTTCATTGCTTGTTAAGTTCCTCCTTTCAGAAAACATTAGGACCCAACACAATTCAGCTGAGTTCTTTGCCACTTTATAACATGGATGGCCTTTCCTCCTGTTTCTAATAACATGCCCCTCATTTCTGATACCTCATCAGAATTACCTTTATTGACCATATTTCTACCAACATTCTGAGTATAACCCCTTAAGTAATGTCTTAGAAGATTGAGGCTTTTTCTACTGTTCTCTTCTTCTGAGCCCTTATGAGAATCAACTTTTTTTTTTTTTTTTTTTTTTTTGAGACGGAGTCTCTCTCCGTCACCTAGGCTGGAGTGCTGTGGCACAGTCTCGGCTCACTGCAAGCTCCATCTCCTGGATTCACATCATTCTCCTGTCTCAGTCTCCCGAGTAGCTGGGACTACAGGCACCTGTCACCATGCCTGGCTAATTTTTTTGTATTTTTAGTAGAGATGGGGTTTCACCGTGTTAGCCAGGATGGTCTCGATTTCCTGACCTCGTGATCTGCCCGCCTTGGCCTCCCAAAGTGCTGGGATTACAGGTGTGAGCCACTGCACTCAGCCTTATGAGAATCGCCTTCTATGGCCCATCAATAGCAATACAGGCTTTTTCTAATGTGCACCTTGGTGTTCTTCCTGCTTTTGCTAACTATACAATTCCAAAGCCACTTCTACATTTTTAGATATTGTTTTACAGCAGCACCCCACTTTTTGCTATCAATTTCCATCTAAGTCCATACAAGCTGCTAAAACAAAATACGTTAGATTGAGAAATTTATAAACAACAGACATTATTTCTCACAATTGTAGAGGCTAGGAAGTCCAAGACCAAAGTACCAGCAGATTCAGTGTCTGGTGAAGGCCTGTTCTTCATAGATGGTGCATTCTATGTGTCCACATATGGGAAAAGGGTCAACTCTGTGTCCTCACATGGCAGAAGGGACAAGGACTGCTCTTCTCAACTTCTTTAGGGCAAAAATCACATTCATTAGGAAAGAGCCCTCATTACTTAATCACTTCCCACCTCTCACTACTACTGAGGCCCTACCTCTTAATACTATTGCACTGGGGGTTAGGTTTCAACATCTGAATTTGTGGGGGACACCAACATTCAGACTACAGCAACTGGTCTAGTAAGAATCTCCCTACCCTTGATGTCTCTTTTTTGTAATTTTCCATCCAATGACCTCTCACTCTGTTCAATGGCCAGAAATCCCCAGCTGTCTTTGCAGAAATCAGAGTTGAGTCCAATCACTCTTCCCTATCTCAACAGTCTTTAATAACGTCTTCCTTCAGTGGGCCTCATGCTATCTTCATTGGGTCTGGTTGTTTGGAAAATTAAGTCTCTTATCAGAGTGATGGTTTTTCTTTAAAATTTTAGAGTTATCATTTTGACTAATGAGTAACTTATGGTGATCTGGGACTCTATTTTGTGATATCCAGTGTTTTTAAACCTTTGATATTTGACAAACCTCTCAAGATCAAATTCTAAGTTAAAAAAAAAATGATGTCGCCTAAACTCCAAAAAGACATATTCAGCTTATTTAATGTATTAAAATCATGCAGGAAACATTGTCAAATATAAAATAGTGTTTAATTTTCTTTGGGTTATATTCATATAAATATGTTATTAGTATGTATTACAAAATTGTATAAGATTCCTATAATTCTGATATGCCGGGTTATATTCATATAAATATGTTATTAGTATGTATTACAAAATTGTATAAGATTCCTATAATTCTGATATGCCTCAGTATATGTTATCAGTAATAATTATAATTGTTATGTTAAATTATTGTGTGTCACAGAGGTAACAAATTTCCTTGTCAATTTTTTTTTTTTTTTTTTTGGAGACGGAATCTTGCTCTGTCGCCCAGGCTGGAGTGCAGTGGTGTGATCTCGGCTCACTGCAAGCTCCGCCTCCCAAGTTCACACCATTCTCCTGCCTCAGCCTTCCAAGTAGCTGGGACTACAAGTGCCTGCCACCATGCCCAACTAATTTTTTTTGTATTTTTAGTACAGATGGGTTTTCACTGGGTTAGCCAGGATGGTCTCGATCTCCTGACCTTGTGACCCGCCTGCCTCGGCCTCCCAAAGTGCTGGGATTACAGGTGTGAGCCACTGCACCCAGCCCAATTGTGTTTTTAACTGTGGCTGCCCTAAAATATTTTTGTCATCCACAGACAATTGTCTCATTTTGATCCACTTTAGGAGGTGGTTTTATAATCAGCTATAAAACTTTGACAGGTATTCTTGAATGCAAGTTTCTGATAACTTTGGAGATGATGATGACATAAATGTAAGGGGAAAAAACTTTCAGGGCTCTGATGGAGAGCTGAAATATTCATGAATATGAAGCAGAACAGAAGTTAACTGAATGGACTGAACTAACAAAAGACTGAGGTAACTGTTCTTTTTTTTTTTTTTACTTTTTTGCTTAAAATGTTGCTGATCCTTTTTGTTTTCCAGAGCTAAGAAAACTTTTCTTTTGAGCTATTTACAGCCTTTAACAGTTGGTAAAATATACACCTGTGAACAAAATTTGGAGCATATTTGTTTCTCTCTACCTGATTTCTCCAGAATTTGGGAACTATTTGTGGGTATTCTCAATTTATGGTAGTATAGACATTTGCGTAAGTGCGAAAAGAATCTGTTTTCTTTTGTAACAGGACACAATTGTAGAAACTGATTATTTTACCAAGGCTTTGACTGGAATGGCATGCTTTCTTTAAGGAATCAAAGTTGATTTACAGAGCCAATAAAAGCCTCTTGGGAAATCTGGCCTCATACCTTGTTTACACAGTCCCTGAATAAGGTTTCTGACCTGTGATAAGTAAAGAATGTCACTTTCTAACAGGCCGAGGAGCCCCAAGTTATCTTGGCACATCAAGAGAAGAAGAATTTACCTAACTCATAGGTATTTGAGGGTATAAACCCATGGCAGGGCTCAGCTTTTAAAAAGTCTTATCTGAGATTCCTTATAGAACAGAGTTCCATCAGAGCCAATTTAAAAATCCTATGTGAAAAATAATTATTTTTGCTGTGCTTTATGCAAATAACCAGGCCAAGCACAATAAAAGTTTATTTTGCAAACCAATCAGTCCTATCATTATTTGTTTTTAATAAAAATGAAGATTGGGAAGATAAAAATTATACTTAAAAAAGACTTACAGGCTGGGCATGGTGGCTCACGCCTGTAATCCCAGCACTTTGGGAGGTTGAGGCAGTTGGATCACGAGGTCAAGAGATTGATACCATCCTGGCCAACATGGAGAACTCCCATCTCTACTAAAAATACAAAAATTAGCTGGGCATGGTGGTGCACACCTGTAGTCCCAGCTACTCGGGAGACTGAGGCAGAAGAATTGCTTGAACCCACGAGGTAGAGGTTGCAGTGAGCCCAGATCTCACCGCTACACTTCAGCCTGGCAACAGAGTGACACTCCGTCTAGAAAAAAAAAAAAAAACTTGTAGTACACCTGTTGTTAGCTGTTCTTGAATTTTTTCTTCAGTTTGGACTAAATCCTAAATTCTTTGTGGGCTGTAAGTCCCCAAACTAATGCTTTCAAGTCTTTACTTTTGAAACTTGGAATTGCACTCCTCACCCTAGTATTCATTATCTACCTGATAGTCACTGTTCCCTCAAATGCAGTACTAAAACTATAGACGTTAATACTAACGCCTTTGCCATGTGAACCTTGGAACCCCAGCCAGGCCTGCATGAGTATGCTCACACAGTTCCAAAGCAGTTCCCTTCTTTAACTTTGGGGTCAACGCCTACCCCTACTATGCCTCTGATCAGCAGGAAGAAGTTAGAGCAGCCTTCGCCCTTTTTCAATTTTCATTAGCCAACACCTTAAGATTAAGTTGTTATAAAATCCAAAAGGAGGCTGGGAGCGGTGGCTCATGGTTATAATCCCAACATTTTGGGAGGCCAAGGCAGGTGGATCACTTGAGGTCAGGAGTTCAAGACCAGCCTGGCCAACATGGTGAAACCCCATCTCTACTAAAAATACAACAAATTAGCCAGGCGTGGTGTTGCATGCCTGTAGTCCCAGCTACTCAGGAGGCTGAGGGAGGAGAATTGCTTGAACCCGGGGAGGTGGAGGTTGAGGTGAGCCGAAATCGCACCAAAAACAAACAAACAAAAAAACCAAAGGGAGGGATTGAAACAGCCACTGCAAAATTGTAACTGGGACAGTGAAGGAGATCTGACCTAACCAACTCCATCTTGCTTCTAACCTCCAAACTGTCCTTGTTCTTTCCCAGGCATAGGCTGAACTAACTTTGGGAGGAACTCAGCTTAGTGATTATAGTTTACAACCAAGAGAATAACAGTCCTTTCCAAAAACACACCTCCTTCTTGCCTAGGGACTAGACTGCCGTTGTAGGACTCATAAATTAGCCACAAGATTAGAAATTATGGTTTAGGAGTCATGCAGTTGGAGGCTACAAGATTCTGACCCTCCCAAAACTGTTCCTAAGATCAGTGCTTGAGATATTTTGCAGACCCTGCACTTGATGGATCAGCTGGCACTACCCAGATGGATAATCTGGCTCATCTGATCTTGTGGCCACCACCCAGGAACTGACTCAGCGCAAGAAGACTGCTTTGACTCCCTATGATTTCATTTCCAACCCAACCAATCAGCACTCCTGAAGCACTGGCTGCCCCCGGCCCACCAAGTTATCCTTCAAAACTCTGATCCCTGGATGCTCCTTGGGGAGACTGATTTGAGTAATCATAAAACTTCTGTCTTAAATTAAAAAATAAAAGTCTTTACTGTTTCAACAACTTTAAGAATATTTTTTTCATTAATACCACCCAGAAATCAGTGACTGTGTTTTATTAGAATAATTTCTGGTGCTTTATCATGTCTTTGATTATTTAAGAGAACTAAATCTTCTCATCTTAAAAAAAAGCTATTTTTTTTCTTACAATCATAGGCTCTCCTATGGCTATTTTTATTGTCACTTTAATTAAATGGATAATTAAGTGTTGTTTCACAGTGACCTGTGATCCTATTTAATCAAGTGGTCAAAGCTTTTGGCATTTTTGACAACTTCCCCAAATGAAATTCTAAATGAAATTTTTTTAACTTTAAACTGACTTTGAGATTTTCCAAAGGGCCCCTAGAAAATCTCAAAATATTTGTTCTCTCATTTTGTAAAAAGAGAGATGTTAAACTAATTAGGTTTATTCAATATGTTAAATTGCATGGGAGGCACTCACTGTCAAGAAAAGATACTTAACCTTCCTTAGGTGGTATTTGCATGGATAAATGTTATTATTTCAGAAATTGAATGAAGTTCCTAGAAATTTGTCAATGCCCTTGATAACCATAATATGTCCTGGTATAATATTATCAGTCATAATTCCAGTTATGATTTTAAATGTATGCCACAAAAAACTGATTTTCCTTGTTAATTGAATTAAAACAAACCTTCATCCGATCTTTACCATGGCCATTTTAGGCTTTTTGTCATTCACAGTTATTATTTTACTCTGATACTTTCCTGAAAGCTCTTGCAATCAGTTATTAGCCAGAATACTTCATCTTCAACAAAAAGGACTGTGTCTCTAAGACCCATGGAAAGGCCTATAACAGTACTGTGGGGTACAGGCTTCTGATGACATTGATTAAATAACTTTAATCTCATACCACTGCACTAAGGAAGGATTTCCAGAACTCTAGTTGAAAAGCTGATGGGTTCATGACACTGCTAATCCAAGATCAAGCAAGACCAGAATTAATCATATGGAACTGGGGTGACTGATAAACAATGGTAATGATTTTTTAAATGGCCTTTGTTTGAAACATTGCTGGTTCTTGAATGTTCTATGTCCTGAATATAAGGGAAAAAACATAGATTAGAGCAAGGAAGCAAAATAAAAACAATGATTAATGTTCAGAGCAGAATATAAACCCAGTTTTTAAGTCCAGAGGGCAAACCAGTCATGAGGTTTTCTAGATGTGGGGTTCTGTCTTTAGTGAGGATGGTAGTGGTAGTGTTGGAGTCATGGTTATTTTCTGGAGCAGAGCCTGGAAGATGCAAGTGTTCTGGGGAAATAATTGAAAACCCCCAAATGTTGTGATACATCCTTTGATTTCTCTTTACTCTTAAGCTATCCATAACTGATAACAATTTAATAAACTTTCATAAGTAGAAATGAAAAATTTATCTTTTTCTCCCTCCTGCTTCCTCTAAAATTTGCCAATTCTTATTGAATATTCCTATTCTCATGGCAATATAGATGTTTGCATAAATTCAAGAACAATCTGTTCTCCTTAAAAAAGGACATTACTTGGAAAAATTGATTATATTACCAAGACTTTGACTGGAATGTCATATTTGAGACTGATGTGCATAGAATTAGATGTGACCAGACATTTTTAAGAAACTAAGGTTGACTTAATGGAGCCGATGCTTACAAAGCTCTCTTGAAATAATTGACCTGGTGCCTTACCTGACTTACAGGGTTCCAGGCTTACAGGTGAGTAAGATGGGTCACTTACTGACAGGCCCAGGGCCTTAAGATGTTTTGGAAACCTCAAGAAGAGCAAAAGTTTTAGGGTCTGAATGGATCCCCACATTTCTCTATCTGAAACTACAGATAGTGTAGGTGTAGTCTTTTTTTTTTTTTTTGAGATGGAGTCTCGCTCCGTCGCCCAGGCTGGAGTGCAGTGGCGCAATCTCGATTCACTGCAAGCTCCACCGCCCGGGGTTCATGCCATTCTCCTGCCTCAGCCTCCCGAGTAGCTGGGACTACAGGCACCCGCCACCATGCCCGGCTAATTTTTTTGTATTTTTAGTAAAGACGGGGTTTCACCGGGTTAGGCAGGATGGTCTCGAACTCCTGACCTTGTGATCCATCCACCTCGGCCTCCCAAAGTGCTGGGATTACAGGCGTGAGCCACCGCGCCCGGCTGTGTAGGTGTAGTCTTAAAAGTCTAATCTGAGATTCCTTATAAAAGTTCCAGCCAAGCAAACTTAAAAAGGCTCTTGTGGTCAATTATCATTCTTGCTGGACTTATGTAAATGATCAGGCCAAATTTAATGAGACAAGACTTATTTTGTAAACAAGAGTAATCTTACTTTGTTTATCTTTGATCTCAGTGGTAATAATTATACAGAGAAATTTTATGTTTCAATGGCAAACTATAACCCAATTGTGTGAGTTATCAGACTCTAGTCTTGTTCATTGTCTTTGAGCAATTTTTTTTACCTCTTTAAAAGCTGGATCCTACCGGCCAGGCACGGTGGCTCACACCCGTAATCCCAGCACTTTGGGAGGCCGAGGCCAGGGAATCACCTAAGGTCGGGAGTTCGAGACTAGCCTGATCAACATGGAGAAACCCCATCTGTACTACAAATACAAAATTAGCCCACAATCCCAGCTACTTGGGAGGCTGCGGCAGGAGAATCACTTGAATCCGGGAGGCGGAGGTTGCAGTGAGCCGAGATTGCACCACTGCACTCCAGCCTGGGCAACAAGAGTGATACTCTGTCTCAAAAACAAACAAACAAAACAAAAAACAAAACAAAACCTGGGTCCTGCCATCTTATACATTTTGTCAGTAATGAGTATTTCCAGTTTTCCTCCCACTGTACTGACTTGATGTCACTGAACTACAACTGCTTCCTTCTCAGAGCCTTGCAAGCTGAAGCTGGATGGCTAGATATAAACTTCAACAGACTTAGCACAACACTTGGGTCTTTCAAATATTTCCCCAGAACACCTGCATCTTCCAGACTGTGCTCCAGGAAATAACCATGATGGCAACACTACCTATCACTACCACCCTCACTAAAGATGGCTGGAGCCCAACATTTAGAAAATTTCATAACTGGCTTGTCCTCTAGACTGGGTTTATCATCTGCTCTGAACATTAATCGTTGTTTTTGTTTCCTTGTTCTAATCTATGTTTTTCTCCCTTTTGCAGATCTCTCATCTTAAAATTTCTAACTCAAATCATCTCCCCACAGCAATCAACTTAGCTTCTTTTTTTTTTTTTTAATGAAATTTCTAGGGAAGTTTCAGATGGAGAAATGTGTGGATCATTCAGGCCCTAAAAGCTGGTATAAAGATTATTTTACTGTGAAAATATTTGACCTAAGAAAGATGCAGCAAGAAATTTTATTTGAACTTCCCTATATTTCACTAAAGCAGAGCCTCCAGAAAATACAGCTGCCATTGGCCTCCCTCTGAGGAAGTTTCCTGTGAATTCCACTGCTGTAGAGACAGATTGCCCATTCTCATAAGCATCCAAAAGCCCAAAAGAACCTTCCACAACTTTCTACTGAAACTCCAAAATCTCCCAACACATTTTGTTGAGTGGATCTATAAACCTTTATTTCTATTTAGTAAGTTACTCTAAACCTTGTCTTTTCTCCTGTTAACCTATTGTTATCAGTTAATTTGCAGGTCCTCAAACACAGGACCCACATTGAACGAGGAAAAGCTTTCCTTCCAACAGAGACAATATGACTACCTGTAGAACATCATTTTGAATGTACAAAAAATTATTAAGCAGATTTAGCAAGTTTTCAGGACATAAGATCAATTGCAGATATCAACTATATTTCCATATATTAGCAACAATCAGAAACAAAAATGAAAAAAATCACCATTTACAATATTATCAAAAAACACAAGACCTTGCACAGTGGCTCATGCCTGTAATCCCTACACTTTGGGAAGCTGAGGCGGGAGGATTGCTTGAGCCCAGGAGTTCGAGACCAGCCTGGGCAATATAGTGGGACGCCGCCTCTACAAAGAATTTAAAAAATTAACTGGGCATGGTCGTGTGCACTTGTAGCCCCAGCTACTCAGGAGGTTGAGGTGGGAGGATAGCTTGAGCCCAGGAGGGTCGAGGCTTCAAGTTGAGCCATGATCGCACCATTGCACTCCAGCCTGGGTGACAGAGTGAGATCCTGTCTCAAAAAAAACAACAAAAAAAAAACCAAATACTTAGGTTAAAATCTAAGAAAAGTTATAAGAGATTTTTTTTTTTTTTTGAGATGGAGTCTCACTCTGTTGCCCCAGGTGGAGTGCAGTGGCAAGATCTCCGCTCACTGCAAGCTCTGCCTCCCGGGTTCACGCCATTCACCTGCCTCAGCCTTCCGAGTAGCTGGGGCTACAGGCGCATGCCACCACGCCCGGCTAATTTTTTGTATTTTTAGTAGAGACGGGTTTCACTGTGTTAGCCAGGATGGTCTCAATCTCCTGACCTCGTGATCGGCCCATCTTGGCCTCCCAAAGTGTTGGGATTACAGGCTTAAGCCACCGCGTCTGGCCAGAGAAATTTTAAAAGACCTAAATGTTAATGGGTCAGAAGATTCAATACGGTTAAAATGTCAATTCTCCCCAAATTGATCTGTAGAGTCAACACAATCTCAATCAAAATCCCAGCAGTCTTTTTTTGTGCAAAACAAGTTGACTCTAAGATTTATAAGGAAATTTGAAGAATCTAGAAGACACAAAATAACCTTGAAAAATAAAAATAAAGTTGTAGGACATAAACTACCTGATTTCATCACTTATTTATATAGCTACAATAATCAAAACAGCATGGTGCTGGCGGCAAAAAGACAAATAGCTCAATGGAACAGAATAGGAAGCCTAAAACGAAACACATACATATGCGACACAGACTTTGAGGTAAGCACAAAGGAAATGATGCAGTAGAGACAAAAATAACTTTTTAACAAATGATGCTGGAACATTTGGATATGTATACATGCAAAAAAATGAGCTTTGGTCCCTATCCCATACCATATACAAAAATTAATTAAAAGTAGATCATATCCTTTGAGCCCAGGAGGTTGAGGCTGCAGTGAGCTGTGATCACACCACTGCATTCCAGCCTGGGCAACAGAGTGAGACCCTGCCAGAAAAAAAAAAAAAAAAAAGTAGATCCTAGACCTAACATACAACCTAAAACAGTAATATTTCTAGAAGAAATCATAGGAGAAAATATTTGTGATCGTGGAGCTGAAGAATCTATCAAATACTAAACTCTTTTTTACCACCTTGACCAAAAGTAATTGGTTTATATGCTTCATCATATCATTTAATTCTAAATCTAGAGATCAATGTCACTTTCTCAGTAAAAGTACGTGAGTCTTCAATGATGACCTGAACTCACACTCCCAAGTAAACCATAACCCCATATTTCCAGAGTAGAGTTTATTAGAGCAATAACTTGTGGTAATGATAAATACTGATCAAAGACTGAGCCTAGGAAGTGGGTTTTTTGAGGCTGCATATACTCAAGGCAATTCTTCAGAACCACAGAGGGCTCACTGGATCCTATTAATTGCTGAGAGTGAATGAATAAACAGATTGTTCAGAGACCTGAGTAGACGGTAGTTGATATTCTTGTACATGTATTCTACCTCTAGATTCAATAGAAAGAACTAAAAGTACGTGAATTTCAGTACCAACATCTCCATCAGTTACCAGCTGTATCACCTTGGACTAATCAGGTAACCTCCCGCGAACCTGGTTGCTTCCGGGGCGGGGATCCGCGGGCTGGAGGTTTGAGCCTGGGAGCCGGCAGGGCGGAGCAGCTGGAGGGCCAAACCTTTGAGCTCCGGGGGGTGGCCGGGATAGTGGGTAATGCCCGGCCGATCGGCGGCCTGGGGATTGCCCGAATGTGAGGTCTGGGTTCACCCCGCGGTGACCTGAGTCCTGGGATGCCCCCACAGGGATTTGCTGCTTCAGGGATCCGAAGTCTCATTCACTCCCTTACTGGGGATCTGAGGTCTCGAGGTCCTCCTGCGGGGTTCTGAGATTTCGGAGTCATCCTGTGGGGTCTGAGGTCTTGGGGTCCTCCTGTGGGGGTATGAAGCCTCGGGGTCCCCGCATGGGGTCTGAGGTCTCAGGGTAACCTCCGTGGGGTCTGAGGTCTCGGGGTCCCCCATCCCCGGGATCGGAGGTCCGGGTCCTCGGAACAGGCAGGGCGGTGGGTCCGGCCCCGAACAGTAACGTGGCGTGCCGGCCCCGGGTGGTGTCGGGCTGGGGGGCAGGCATAACGGTGCCGAAAGTCCGCACAAAGCCATCCGCGGGGGTCCCGCCGCGCCCGCGAGGCAATGACTGTGGCCCCTCCCCTTCCTGATCCTCAGCTCAGGTGAGCTCAGATGAGGCGCCGGGTAGCTTCTAAGTCACTAATGGAAATAGAAGGCTAATTCAGGGGTTAGGGGCCGTCGTCCTCGTTACTCCCAGGAGGAGAGAAAAACCCACGGCCCGGCAGCCAGAGGCGCGGCGAGGCGGAATCGGACCCTCTTTCCGGGTACTCAGCTCCCTCCAGTCTTCCGCCTCACCTACAAAGAAATCCCGGAAACGCGGGTTCAGCCAAGCGCGGTGAAAGCGGCGCGCTCTCCCCGCGCATGCCCAGTTCCCGCCCGCGCTGCCAGGCTCTCAAGCACCGCGCAGTCCAGCCGGCCGGATCCCGCCGTCTGTCATGGCCGCCCCCATCCTGAAAGGTGAGGGACTGTCTGCTCCCTGCTCCAGCAGCGGGGGGCTTTGAGGACCGGCACCCCTGGTCGCGGGCGCACTCGGGGGGTCCCGTGGGAGGAGCCCCGCTCGCCCCTCCCTCGCTGCCTGTCTCCCCCCAGACCCCCTGCCGCCTCCTTCCTCCCCCACTGCCTGTCCCACCAAAACCCCCTGCTTCCTGCTGTCTCCCCCGCTGCCTGTCCCCCCAAAACCCCCGGCTGCCTGCTTCCTTTCCCGTGCCCCCTGCCCCCCCAAACCCCCGACTGCCTGCTTCCTCCCCCGTGCTGCTTGTCCCCCAACCCCCGTGCTGCTAGTTTCCCTCAATCCCCCGCTGCCTGCTCCCTCCCCCATGCTGCCTGTCCCCCAAATCCCGCCTTGCCCCTACCTGCTCTCACCCCTGCTGCCTTAGTCCCTGTATCCGGGGCTCACAGGCAGGCAGAGTCCTGCCCTCCGGAAGTTGGTGTGCGGCCCTCCTGGGTCTGGTCCTGTTCGACCCCCTCTGAGGCCCACCTGGAGGGGCGGCAGTTGAGTTTCTATGCTAATTGTTCCATTAATAGGAGCCGCCTTTTACTGCGGAGTGTTTGTGTGCCAGGCGCTGTGCTTAGGCTAGTGTGGTATTGTCTAATTTTTTAACCGCTGTATCAACTCTCTTACATCATTTTACAGGCGGAAACTAAGGCATTGGAATTTAGGTGCCTCTCCCCCTGTGTGTGGCTAATCAGTGCTGACAGGGTCTTAGACCGGAGCTGCTATCCTAACCAGTATATGATACCGCACCCAGTCCCGCCCTTTGTGCACCTGGAAGAGCCCAGGAGAGGGGAATAGCGGACACATGTCTTGTAGAGTTTGACCGTGGGAAAAAAGGGGCCTGTATTGTGGGGTCTGGAGTCATAAAACCTCATAGCCAAAAGAAAAGACTAGAGGCTTTATACAAACTCCGTAATCAGATGTGGCTATTTTTCTAATGTTAGTATTTTGTTAAATTAACCTAGTTTTCCTTTAGCGTTACCCGCAATCATTGACCAATGGCACACCTGGAAAATTCTTTTAAACATCAGGTTTTGAGAAGAGGATATCCACTACAACAGGGGTCTACAGACTATGCCCCCCAGGCCATATCTAGCCTGCTGCCTGTTTTTGTAGGGTCTACAAGCTAAGAATGTATTTTACATTTTTAAGTTATTTTAAAAAAAGGACAAATGAAAAATTATATCACATTCACATTTCCTTCTCCATAAATAAAGTTTTGTTGGAACACAGGCTGGCCCGTTAATATATTACCTAGGGTTACGTTTGTGCCACAACTATGAAGTTGAGTAGTTGTGACAAATACTGTATTGGCCACAAAGCCTGAAATATTTACCATCTGTTCGTTTACAGAAAACAGGCTTCTGCACTAGAAAAATTAAGCCTAAGAATTTGGGGAAAGCAACTAATTTTAGGAATGTAAACTCACATGTATTGTATGGGTACAGTTGTTCTTTGCTTAAAATTTTAATAAATTCCACTGAAGCTATTTTGAATAGGCTTTTAGTAGAAATTTATTTATGAGACAGAGTCTTACTCTGTTGCCCAGGCTGGAGTGCAGTGACATGATCACATAATAGCTCAAGCAATTCTGCTTCAGCCTTCTGAGTAACTTGGGACTACAGGCACTACCATGCCCGGTTATTTTTATTTTTATTTTTTAATTTATTATTTTTTTGTAGAGCCAGGGTCTCACTATGTTACCTAGGCTGGTCTTGAGTTCCTAGCCTCAAGCAATGCTCCCGCCTCCACCTTCCAAAGTGCTGGGATTACAGGCGTGAGCTACTTTGCTCAGCCAGTAGAAGAAAATTTATTTATTTATTTTTGAGGCAAGGTCTTGCTCTGTTGCCCAGGCTGGAGTGCGATGTTGCGATCATAACTCAGCTTCTACCTCCTGGGCTCCAGGGATTCTCCCACCTCAGCTTCTCCACCCTCCCCACCCCCATTTCCCGCCCAGTAGCTGGGACTACAGCCGCTCGCCACCATTCCTGGCTAATTAAAAAAAAAAAAAAAAATTTGTAGAGACAGGGTTTCACTATGTTGCCCAGGCTGGTCTCAAACTCCTGCGCCCAAGTGATCCCACTGCCTTGGCCTTCCAAAGTGCTGGAATTACAGCATGAGCCATCACACCTGGCCAGTAGAATAAATTTTTGGTTTACTCTTTTTTTTTTTGGGACGGAGCCTCGCCCTGTCACCCAGGCTGGAGTGCAATGGCGCAATCTCGGCTTACTGCAACCTCTGCCTCCTGGGTTCAAGCGATTCTCCTACCTCAGCCTTCCAGTAGCTGGGATTACAGGTGCCTGCCACCATGCCCAGCTAATTTTTTGTATCTTTTAGTAGAGATGGGTTTTCACCATGTTGGCCCGGCTGGTCTCAAACCCCCGACTTTGTGGATCCACCCGCCTCCGCCTCCCAAAGTACTGGGATTACAGGAGTGAGCCACTGTGCCGGCCTCGGTTTACTCTTGAATATAAATAGAACAAAATCTATTGAGCAGGGGATGCTGGAATTACAAATGTATATTTCATGTTCATATCTTGTTTTCAGATGTAGTGGCCTATGTTGAAGTGTGGTCATCCAATGGAACAGAAAATTATTCAAAGACATTTACCACACAGCTTGTGGATATGGGGGCAAAGGTAAGACATTTATTTTGCTGTCGAGTCATATGACAGTCTTCTGATAGGTAAAAAGTTACATTTGCATTTTCATATTTTGAGAGTTATTACTTAGAATATGGATGAAGCAATGGATAAGTGGTGGGAGAAAAAAGAGCCAAAGTGTGAAGAATTTAGAACAGTAGGGCTTACAGAACAGTTGGGTCTGTGGGCATTGAGTGAGGAGGAGGAACCTAGGATGAAATGCTGGATTCTTACACTGGTTACTTGGGTGCATAGTGCTATTAAGCAAAGTGAGGAATACGGGAAAAGGAACAGTTTTCTAAGGGAAAAGTTGTAAATTTGGTCATATTGAAAATATCTGTTAGACATTTGGATATACAAGTCTGGAACTTGGAGTGTTCAAGGCTAGAGATGATGATTTGGGGGTCAGGACCATAGGGGTCATGTGAAGTCACAGGTGTGGACGTCGTCCCATGTGAGGCATGGTTAGGATGAAGAGTGGTGGCAGAGGAGCGTTGTTCAGTATTCAAGGACAGGTGATGGGAGCAGGGACCCAGTGACAGAGGGAGAGAAGAATGCCAAGAGAAGGAGAAAAGCAAGTGTGGAAGTCAAAGGAGGGAGTAATTTTTTTTTTTTTTTTGAGACGGAGTCTCGCTCTCTCGCCAGGCTGGAGTGCAGTGACGCGATCTCGGCTCACTGCAACCTCTGCCTCCTGGGTTCAAGCGATTCTCCTGCCTCAGCCTTCCAAGTATCTGGGACTACAGGCACATGCCACCATGCCTAGCTAATTTTTTTTTTGGTATTTTTAGTAAAGACGGGGTTTCACCATGTTGGCCAGGATGGTCTCAATCTCCTGATCTGTGCACCTCGGCCTCCCAAAGTGCTGAGATTACAGGCATGAGCCACCGAGCCCAGCCAGGAGTAATTTTTTAATTGCCTTTCAGAGCTAGGAGGGAGTAATTTTAAAGATGGAATTTTTAAAAACTACAGAGAGTTCAAGAAAGATAGGATGGGCAAGTGTACTTTGGATTTGAACACTATAAGGTCATTGCTGAACTTAGTGCAGTTTTCAGTGAAATGGGCAGGAATCACTGAGATATGAGGAAATGGAGACAGCAAACAATTTGCCTTATTCAGGGTTTCTTAGTATAGCCATCTCTGTTAGCAGATTTACTATCACATAGTGCTTGTGTTCAAGTAGCCTTTATTTGACTTAGTAATGTCCTTGATACCAAATAGGTATCTTTTGCCTACGCACACTAAACCAATCACTGTGATGACGTGTTTTACAAAAGGGAAAAGATTCATTCACAGCCCAGCTAGGAGGCAGAAGAGTACTCAAATCTTCATTCCCAAAGATAAGGCTTAGGGATATTTATCAGTTAGGGAAGTGGGGTGATCTAAGCTGTGGGGAAAAATGAAGTACATGATCTGCACAAGCATAGTTGGGGTTCATGGAATGCATGTTTAGAAAACAGGCATTATTAGGAGGCCAAGGCAGGCGGATCACCTGAGATCAGGAGTTCGAGACCAGCCTGGCCAACATAGTGAAACCCCATCTCTACTAAAAATACAAAAAAAATAGCCGGATGTGGTGGCACACACCTGTAATCTCAGTGATTCGCAGGCTGAGGCAGGAGAATCGTTTGAACCTGGGAGGCGGAGGTTGTATTGAGCCGAGATTGCACCACTGCACTCCAGCCTGGGCGACAGAGTAAGACTCTGTCTCCAAAAACCAAAAATACAGGCACTAGTAGGATCCGATGGTGAAGATTTTGGCCTGATGACAAAAGGTCACTTCTTGGGCATCTGCACAGGCCCGGTTGAAGAGTTGGTGGTTGCAGCCTGTTTGAACTGTACGGGTGCTGCCCCACGTTCCTGAGAAGTAACAAGCAACTGTTACTGTGGTGACATATCCACCAGAAGTGTTATCTTATAAGGAAGCCAGTGAAGGTTGTTACAGCATTTAGCAGCATGACTTGCAACTATATAGAAATAAATAAATAA
Source organism: Pongo pygmaeus (assembly GCF_028885625.2). Classification (NCBI taxonomy): domain Eukaryota; kingdom Metazoa; phylum Chordata; class Mammalia; order Primates; family Hominidae; genus Pongo; species Pongo pygmaeus. Next base: position 6,425,563 of record NC_072380.2, read on the forward strand.
ATAACAAAAAGCAAATGACCAAAAGCAAGCAAGACAGGTTAAATTTGGCAGACCTAATTTTCAGACTTAAAGCGCAAGAGTGGTGATGCTGGCAATTCAGATATGCCAGAGAAGCCTTAAGGTGCTTTAAGTGAAAAGGTGAAAGTTCTCCACTTTAAGGAAAGGAAAAAAATTGTATGCTGAAGTTGCTAAGATCTACAGTGAGAACAAATCTTCTAATCTTGAAATTGTGAAGAACTATGCTAGTGTTGCAGTCACAACAAACTGCAAAAGTTACAGCCACAGTGTGTGATAATTTTTATTATATTACATTGTTACAGTTACCCTATTTTGTTATCATTATTGTTAATCTGTGCCTAATTTGTAAATGAAACTTCCTTGTGTATGTATGTATAGGAAAAAACAGTATATAACCCATTCGGTACTAGCTCAGGATTCAGGCGTCCACTGGGAGGCGTGGGGGGCGGGACGCGGGCGTGTCTTAGAACTTAACCCCCCCGTGGTTAAGGGGGAACTAATGTACTCTTATAGGGAGTTATCTATGAACAAAGCCTGTTTATGTCCTTTTCTGGCATTTGGGAGGGGCTGACTGATAGGCTGAGTGAAAGAGATCCATTAAAAATGGGAGAAAAGATAATGGAAGGTAGGGCTAGGTTAGGGTGGGGCAAGAGAGCTGCCGTGGGTATAAAACTTAAGAGGCACTCACCACCAGGCAAAAAGTGGGTGCTACTAAATTTTTTACCCTAAGAGCCTTGTTTGACCTCCCTAATGCCTGTCTTGAGTAAGAGGTCAGTGGAGAGGAATCCGAATATAGGAGCAGGGCCTGCACTGCAGGAGGGGAGATGTGCCCACTGTGATACACTGGAATGTAGGAACCTGAGAGAGTCTGCATGTTCTCATGCCTAACATTTACTTGGGATTAGGACGAGTTACTGTGAATGAGAAAAAAACCGTTAGACAAGTGAGTTGACAAGGTGGTTTGAGGGTAGCATTAAGATCGTAGATCTTTTAGATCTTCTTGGTTTCACCTTTTATTTCAAAAATTGGCAAACAGAAAGTTGAAAGAATAGTGAATACAGATTCAACAGTTGTTAACGTCGTAACAGATTTGGGTATTTGTAGTACTCATAATCCAGGATTATCTTAAGCCAATTTCAGGATTTGAGATGATTTAAAACTAGACTACAGGCCTGTGAGGGTCATTATAACTTCTGATTCACCCTTAATCTAGATGCAGCTCTTTGGGTCTCAGCTCAAGGTGTAGGGGTTTTATCAGACCCCCTTCTCTTGGAGGTGTCTCAATTTTTGTCCTGTTTAGTGTTTGCTAAATTTGATAAAAGCCTTGTGGGAAAATGGCCTCAAATGCTAGACTCATCTCTAGGTGTCAGTCTTAATCTAGAATCTCAGCCCAGTAATTAATTGCCTTGATAGCTCCCATGGACTTGGTGGGGGTGTGGAGATTGAGAGTTATAAAAGTAATACATATTTATTGTTTAAAAAGACCAGTGGGCAGTGCCATGAAATTCACAATGAAAACAAAGAGAAACCAGCAACCCTTTGCGGTACATGTCCTTTTCCATTTTTCAAAGACAGCTACTTTCAAATCATCTGTTTCTTTTGGTATTTGCCTTCATATTTCCAAGCGGTGTACATATATTACTTCAGTATAATTGAATGCTATAAAAATTATGCAGATGAGTTCTGCTTCTGGAAAGGATACATAAAAGGTAAAATTTTTGACACCATGAGTGTCTGAGCATGCCTTTATTATACTGTTACCTTTGACTAATATTTTAGCTGACTGTAAAATGCTAGCACAAATACTATTTTTCCTTGAAGGTATTTCCCATTGTTTTCTCACTTCCGACTGCTGTTGATAAGACTGATTCACTTTTCACTTATCATTGTTTGCATGTGATGTGTCTCCATCCTCTTCACCTTGATTACCCACTCTTAATATTTTTCCCTTTCGCCAACCATGCTGGAATTCTGTGATAAGCTTGGTGTAGTGCTGTTTTCATTCTTGTGCTGGGCCTTTGTAGGGAATTCTTTTGATCTAGAATGCATATCCTTTAGTTTGACAAACTTTTCTTTGATTATTTCTTTAATAATATTGTCTCCATTTTGTGTATTCCTGTATTTCTTTAACTTTTGTTGATTGGCTGTTGGATCTCCTGGTCTGAGCTTCTGATGTTCTTGCCTTTTGTCTCCTGTTGTGTCCGTCTTCTCGTTCTTTTGTTCTACTACCGGTGAGCTTTTCTCAACTTCATTGTCTGATATTTCTGTAGAAAATTTTTTTACGTATGTCATCTTTTCTTAATTTCCAAGAGCTCTTTAGGATCCTATTAAAAAATAATCTTCTGATCATGTTGCATGAATACAGTATCTTTTTTTTTTTTTTTTTTTTTTGAGATGGAGTCTTGCTCTGTTACCCAGGCTGGAGTGCAATGGCACAATCTTGGCTAACTGTAACCACCACCTCCTGGGTTGAAGCGATTCTCCTGCCTCAGCCTCCCGAGTTGCTGAGACTACAGGCACAAACTACCACGCCTGGCTAATTTTTGTATTTTTAGTAGAGACAGGGTTTTGCCATGTTGGCCAGGCTGGTCTTAAGTTTCTGACCTTATGATCCACCTGCCTTGGACTCCCACAGTGCTGGGATTACAGGTGTGAACCACCACACCCAGTTTCCTTTGGTTTTAATTAGCTGAATTTTTCCAACTTTTTGAATGATTGTACTTATTTTCAACCTTCTTACTTTGTATTTATGTATTTAAGATTACAGGCGCCCGCCACCATGCCCGGATAATTTTTGTATTTTTAGTAGAGACGGGGTTTCACCAGGTTGGCTAGCCTGGTCTCGAACTCCTGGCCTCAGGCGATCCACCCGCCTCAGCCTCCCAAAGTACTGGGATTACAGGCATGAACCACCACCATGCCCAGCCATGAATACAGTATCTTAAGATATTAAGTGTTTTTAATTTTGGTTAAATATATGTTCTATTTTCTCTGTTGCCTTTGAATTTCATTTGGTTTTATTTTTTTGATGGAGAAAGCTTTTCTGAAATGTCCATTATTATCTGACTCTTTCCATCTTCTAAAAATGTGGTGCCTTCTCATGGCCACATTTTCTCTTCTGTTCTCTTTATCCTTGCAGGGCTCCAACTCTTTATTCTTTCAGTAACACTTCAGAGGGTTTTTAGAGGGAGTAGCCATGAACTTGTGTGTATGATTCACCGTCCTAACTGGAACAGATATGTTTTAAGCAGCGTTATGCATTCCTTCGAGTGTTTCTCTGTCAGATTTTGAGAAACAGAACTGCTGGGGTAGAGGTTTTTTGATCAGTTGTACTTAAGTTGTGAATGAACAGTAATGTACATTTTGTTTTCTGCATTTTGTCTACAGGTTTCAAAAACTTTTAACAAACAAGTAACTCACGTTATCTTCAAAGATGGCTACCAGAGCACTTGGGACAAAGCTCAGAAGAGAGGCGTAAAACTCGTTTCGGTGCTCTGGGTTGAAAAGTAAGCAGTTTCTCTCTTACTTTTTTTCCTTAAGTATCTAGTATTGAAAATGTGTGGAGATATTTTTCACAGATCGCAGAACCAGATAAAGTTTGATTTTCATCTTTTCTCTGCCTCTTACCTCACCAAGTAATTTGACATCCTCCAGCCTCAATTTCTGCAGTTCTGAGGTCCTATAATACCTAACTCTGCCTAGGGGGAAAAGGAGCCTGCAGGTCCTGAAGCTGGCTATGCAAGGTGGACTTAGCAAGCGAGAGGGAATGTGATGAAGCAGATTGTGTTAGTCAGCGAGCGCTGCTGTAACAAAGGACCACAGAATGGGTCACTCGAGCAACAGAAAAGGACTTTCTCCCAACTCTGGAGGCAGGAAGTCCAGTATCAAGGTGTCCACAGGGTTGGTATCTTCTTTTTTTTTTTTTGAGATGAAGTCTTGCTCTGTCATCCAAGCTGGAGTGCAGTAGCTGGATCTTGGGTCACTGCAGCCTCAGCCTCCTAGGCTCCAGTGATTCTTATGCCTCAGCCTCCCAAGTAGCTGGGATTCATCTCAACCTTTGCCTCCTGGGCTCAAGTGATTCTCCTGCTTCAGCCTCCCGAGTAGCTGGGATTACGGCACGCACCAGCACGCCTGGCTAATTTTTGTATTTTTAGTAGAGATGGGGTTTCATCATGTTGGCCAGGCTGGTCTCAAACTTCTAACCTCAGGTGATCCACCTGCCTCGGCCTCCCAAAGTGCTAGGATTACAGGCATGAGCCACTGTGTGCGGCCCACACAGTTTTGATTACAGTAAATTTGTAGTAAGTTTTGAAATTGGGAAGTATGAGTCCTGTAACTTCGTTTTTCATTTTCAAGATTGTTTGGCTATTTTGATTTGAGTTCCTTGCTAAGATTGTTTGGCTGTCTTGTTTGGGTTCCTTGCATTTCTATATGAATTTTATGATCAGCTTGTCAGTTTATTCAAAAACAAAAAAGGCAGCTGGGATTTGGTAGGATTGTATTGAATCTCTAATTAAGGAAGTGTTGGTGTGTTTATAATATTTAATCTTCCAGTCCATGAAAATGGGATGTGTTTCTTTTTCAGGTCTCAAATTTCCTTCAGTGATACTTTCTAGTTTTCAGTGTACAAGTTTTTTACCCCCTAGGTTAAATATATTCCTAACTTTTTTGTTCATTTTCATGTGAATGAAATTGTTTTCTTAATTTTTTTAAGTTGTTAGCTGTTAGTGTATGGAAATGCAGGTGATTGTTGTATATTGATCTTATACCCTGCAAATTTGCTGAACTTGTTTATTAGTTCTAAATATATTTGTGGGTTCCTTAGGATTCTCTATATGCAATGTTGTGTAATTTTGTAAATAGAGATAGATTTACTTCTTCATTTCTAGTCTGGCTGCATTTTATTTCATATTTTATTTTTTATTTTATTTTATTATTTTATTTTATGTTTGTTCTGGCCAGAACCTCCAGCACAGTGTTGAATAGAAGTGGTGAGAATGGACATCCTTGTCTTGTTGCTCATCTTTGGAGAAAAGCTTTCAGTATTTCATTATTTAGTATGATGGTAACTGTGGTTTGTGTAAATGTCCTTTATCAGGCTGAGGACATTCCCTTCTGTTCCAGGTTGTTTGTTTGTTTCTTATTATTAAAGGAAGTTAGATATTGTTGTCAAATGTTTTTCTGCATGATTGTTGTCCTTCATTATATTAATGTGGTATAATTGAGGGGTTTTGTATGGTGAACCAACCTTGCAGTGCTAGGATAAATCCTACTTGGTCATGTTATATACGTTGTCATCTTTCCTTTTTAATTGTTGGAATAGGCCGGGTGCGGTGGCTCACACCTGTAATTCCAGCACTTTGGGAGGCCGAGGGGGGTGGATCACCTGAGGTCAGGAGTTTGAGACCAGCCTGATCAATATGGTGAAACCCTATCTCTATTAAAAATACAAAAATTAGCCAGGCGTGGTGGCGAGTGCCTGTAGTCCCAGCTACTCGGGAGGTTGAGACAGGAAAATCACTTGAACCTGGGAGACAGAGGTTGCAGTGAGCCAAGACCACGCCATTGCACTTCAGCCTGGGCGACAAGAGCGGGGAGAAAAAAAAAAAAAAAGTAAGGTGTCTTTCTGGCTTTTGTCAAGATTTTCTCATTATCTCTCACTTTCAGAAATTTAAGTGTCTCCATATGGTTTTTTAAAATTTATTTTGTCCAGATTTTACAGAACTTGTTGAATGTGTAGTTATCTGTGTTTCTACATATGATTCGTTTTTGGCCATTATTTCTTCATCTATGTTTTCTGCCCCGCTTCCTCCTCATTTTTTCTGGTTAGCTGTATATCTTTTTCTGGTTAGCTGTATATCTTTTTCTGGTTCGCTGTATATCTTTTTCTGGTTCGCTGTATATCTTTTTCTGGTTCGCTGTATATCTGTTTCTGGTTCGCTGTATATCTGTTTCTGGTTCGCTGTATATCTGTTTCTGGTTCGCTGTATATCTGTTTCTGGTTCGCTGTATATCTGTTTCTGGTTCGCTGTATATCTTTTTCTGGTTCGCTGTATATCTTTTTCTGGTTCGCTGTATATCTTTTTCTGGTTCGCTGTATATCTTTTTCTGGTTCGCTGTATATCTTTTTCTGGTTCGCTGTATATCTTTTTCTGGTTCGCTGTATATCTTTTTCTGGTTCGCTGTATATCTTTTTCTGGTTCGCTGTGTATCTTTTTCTGGTTCGCTGTGTATCTTTTTCTGGTTCGCTGTATATCTTTTTCTGATTAGCTGTATACCAGGGATTGGTAAAGTTTTCTGTAAATGGACAGACGGTAAATATTTTAGGCTTTGCGGGCCATATGGTCTCTACTCAAGAGCTCAGCTCTCTTGTGGTGTGAAAGGAGTAATAGAAAATAAGTAAACAAATGCATGTGTCTGTGTGACAGCAAGCTTTACTTATAAGTCTGGCAGGAAGCCAGGTAGTTTGCCAATCCTTTCTGTGTAATACACCTTTTAAATGTTTGCATTTGTCCATAGTGCTCTCCTTCTTGTTCATTATTGTTCGGCCTTTTTTATTCTCCCCAGATGGATCTGTTTTCAAGTTCATTGACTTTTTTCTTCATCAAATCCATTCTGCTACTTAGTACCTTTATTTGAGATATTTTTGATTTCTAACATTTCTGCTTGGTTTTTTAATACATTCTTTTTATTCCGTTTCCATGTGAGATTTCTCATATTTGCTTTTCCTGTCTTTGGTTATGAGTGTATTTTCTATTATATCGATGAGTATAGTTATAAATAGTTGTCTTAATGACCTTGTCTGATAATTTTGAGGTGGGTATCTGTTTTGTTTTTTTTTTCTTTGATAGCGTGTCACATTTTTCTGGTTCTTCATATGGCAAATAATTTGAGGTTGTATTTTGCACATTGTAAATACTATGTAGACTCTGGATTCTTTTGTATTGTTGCAAAGAGCATGATGTTTTTGTTTTAGCAAGTAGTTAACTTGTCATTAAAGTTAAATGCACACTGTCATTATGTGGGCAGTTGCTTAGATGTGCCCTTTAAGCCTCAGGTGCAAGGTGATTTGTTTGCCTCAAACACATGTTGTTCAGGGGTCAGTCGGAGACTTGAACTTCCATACTCAGAATTTGGGGTTTCTCCTCTGGTTCTCTTACTTCCTGAGTCCTTACCTCATTTCTCTGTTGGCCCTAGCTGCCCAGTCTCCTTCCCCTGGTCTCTTCAGCAAGAAAGGAGGCCGGAGCTTCTGCTTGAGTGCCTGCTGCGCCACACCAGCTCCCTCAGAGACTGGCTGCCTTTAGGGGACAGACAGAAAATGTGGTGATGCCCAGATTCTTTTGCTTCCTTTTAAAATTTGCCTGTTCTTTCTTTTTCTTTTATTTCCCTCCAGCTTTCAAAGCTCTCACATAGTTGGTTTATTTTATTTTATTTTTCCTGTATTTCCAGGACGTATAGCTTATAGTTCACTTATATTTGTATATTGGTTTGTTAGGCATAAACAGAAATGGAACTTAGTATGTTATTTTTGAAGCATCTGAGGCCAGTCTAATTCTTTTTCCCTTCAAGATTATTTGATCTTTTTGCCTGGAGACTCCTTAAGGATATTTTTTATTTTATTTTATCTTTTTTTTTTTTAGATGAAGTCTCGCTGTGTCACCAGGCTGGAGTACAGTGGCGCGATCTGTGCTCACTGCACCCTCCGACTCCCTGGTTCAGCGATTCTCCTGCCTCAGCCTCCCGAGTAGCTGGGATCACAGGCACGTGCCACCACGCCTAGCTAATTTTTGTATTTTTAGTGGACACGGGGTTTCACCATGTTGGCCAGGTGGTCTCGATCTTCTGACCTCATGATCTGCCCGCCTCAGCCTCCCAAAGTACTGGGATTATAGGCGTGAGCCACAGCGCCCGGCCAGGATTTTTTTTTTAAGACTCATGGCTTTACTGTAATATGTTTTGGATTGATCATTCCAGTTCTGGCTTGGCCTTTTCAACAGATTCGGGTCTATATTTCTGCAAAAGTTTCTGGGATTATAGTTTTAAATATTCTGCTTCATTGTTTTGCTTTTCTTCTGGGACTCCAATTATGTTGATGTTGGGCCTGCTTAGCTATCTTTTATTTCAGCCGCTTTGACTTCAACCCTTTTATATTTATATACACATACACACAAACACACACACACACACACACACACACACATTTTTACCCCAAATACTCATTTGACAGTATTTGTTTTTGTTTTTTGAAGACAGGGTCTTGCTCTGTTTTTTGGTTTTTGGAGACAGGGTCTTGCTCTTTTGCCCAGGCTGGAATGCAATGACTCAGTTGAAGCTTACTGCAGCCTTGACCTCTAAGGCTCAATCAGTCCTCTCACCCCAGCCCTCCCGAGTGGCTGAGACTGTAGGCATGTGCCACCATGCCCAGCCATTTAAAAAAAATTTTTTTTCTTTTTTCTTTTTGAGATGGAGTCCTGCTCTGTGGCCTAGTGCAGTGGTGCAATCTCGGCTCACTGTAAGCTCTGTCTCCCAGGTTCATGCCGTTCTGCCTCAGCCTCCCGAGTAGCTGGGACTACAGGTGCCCACCACCAGGCCTGGCTAATTTTTTTTTTTTTTTTTATTTTTAGTAGAGATGGGGTTTTACCGTGTTAGCCAGAATGGTCTTGATCTCCTGACGTTGTGATCCACCTGCCTTGGCCTCCCAAAGTGCTGGGATTACAGGTGTGAGCCACCACACACGGCATTAAAGAATTTTTTTATAGAGATGGGATCTCACTATGTAGCCCAGGCTGGACTCAAGTGATCCACTCACTCCAGCCTCTCAAAGTGCTGGGATTACTGATGTGAGCCACTGCACCCAGCTGACAATATTTGATTCAAGTTCAAGGGGTTTGTTATATTCTTCAGTTTTGTGTTTGCTTTTATTTTAGGGAGTGTGATGGGTTTTCCTCAGCTGAAATGATTTGCTTTTTCTTTGTTTTTTTTTAAAATAGATTTTTAAAATGGATGTAGTCTATTCTATTTCCATTCATTGTATAGGCCGGGTGTTTGGCCAGAGCATCCTCTTCTGTCAGTTCTGCTGTCTTGCATAGTTTCTTTTATAGGTGATGCTGGTGATGGAGGGAGAAGGGAGGGGCTCGTGTATCTCGTTTGCCTTTTGTTTCTGTAGGATCCTTAAATGTTTTTCTCTTAGTTTCTTCTTTTTTTCACTACCATTGGTTCAAGGGCTGCCACTACCCCCAGAACTGATGCTTTTCAGAGCCTGCCTGTCCTAGTCTTGCTCCCATTCAGGCCCCTTCCCTGGAGTGGGTGCTGTGAGCTGCATGGGTTCTGTGTTGTGGCAGTTGTGCTGGGTGTCCTCTTTCTGAGACTTCTTTTACCTGTGCTTCATGTAAGTCCTCCAGACTGTACTACTTTTTATGGAGTCTTAAGCCTATTCTCCCCAACTTTCTGCATCCATAGACTTGCAGCTGTGTTGGAATTGGATTATTTTTCTACTTATAGGTCATCTGAATTTGCACTGTTATCTCCGTATCAGTGAGAATGTAGGTCATATGTGTCTTTTATTTAAGTTTCTTTTTTATTTTCTGCTTTTTTTCGGGGAGGGAATGGGGTAAGACTCAATATCAGGCAGCCATCATTGTTTTCTCTACCTCATCTTCTTATGGAGTCCATTGAAATGGCTTATTGATTTTTATCTCAAAATCGATCTCTCATAGATCTTTATCTCTGCCGTTACAGTCCAGACAACTATCATGTCTTGCTTCAGTTACTGTAGCAGCCTCCTGCCTGTCTGTTTCATTTTGTTTCTTATACATCAGCAAATGTAACCCCTTTTGTTACCAGTGGAAGGTATCCAAGTTACTGGCAGCAAACAAGTATGGGTTTGCAGCAACTTCAGTTCTTGCCTCCTCAGAAGAAAGAATTCCACGGAGGAGCATAAGGCAAAAGAAGAGACCGAAGCAAGTGTCAGAGCAGGAGCAGAAGTTTATTTAAAAGGCGTCAGAACGGAAAGAAAGGAACGTACACTGGGAAGAGTCCCAGGCGGGCATGGAGGTCTAATTTGATGTTTAACCTTGATCCTGGGATTTATAGGCTTGCCCTTTCCCCCAGTTCTTCCCTTAGAGTGGGCTGCCCGCATGCACAGTGCGGGAATTGAGCACAGGCAGGTTGTTTAGGAAGTTGTATGCGTGCCCATCTGAGGCTTTCTTCCCATTTCTCCGCCATTTTGTCTCTTAATGTGCATGCCCGGGAAATGGCCTCTCCCTGGCGTCTGCATTCAGTTAACACTTTAGCGCAACAGGTGTGGACTGTCAGGAAATGGCCTCTCCCTGGCTCTGGCTGCCAATTTATCTCTTTTAGAGACGTAATGTGATAATTGTTGAGCTATCACCCAACATTCCTAGTGGGTGGTAGAGCCCTCTCATGCCAGGCTTATGCCTAACTACCTGTAATACTTCAACACATAAATCAGCTTTATCCTTCTGATAAAATGGCTTAGAGTTCAGTGGTCTATAGCAGGGAATGGCAAACTATCATCCCCCGGCCAAATCCACCCTGCCATCCTGTTTATTTTTTTTTAATGGCCCATGAGCTAAGAATGGTTTTTAAATTAAGAGAAAAAAAAATTCAAATGTTTACTATTTCATGATATTTACATTATATAAAATTCAATTTTAGTATCCATAAATACCGTTTTATTGGAACACAGGCATGTTCATCTGACGATGTAGTCAGTGGCTGCCTCTGTACTACAGTTGTAGATTTGGATCCTGTGGCAGAGACCTTACGGCCCACGAAGCCTAAGACATTCACTACTTTCCCCTTTACAGAAGTTTGCTGACCCAGGTCCAGTGTGCTGCATGATGGTCCCCTTCCCTTCCAATGTCAGCTGCTCCCCTCTCCCTTGTTTGCGTCTTCCAAATGCTCTGGGCTTCCAGGTCCCCAAGGCCACACTCTTTCTGCCTTTAGTTCTTGGCCTGTGCTGAGAACTCTGCCCCCTCTTCCTGATTCTAAACCCAGTTTTGTAGTCAGCTCCTTTATACATGTTGCATTGCAAGGTCGCTTTATCAGAAGAGCTTCCTCTGTCCCCAGTTCACAGTTCAAGTCCTCTTTGTTATTCTCTATCTCAACTCCTTTTTTCCTGTGTGTACTATTAAAACTTATTTTGTTCATTTGACTGCTTTATCTGTCTGTGTATCTAATCATGCATTTGGTCTTTCTATTGTAATGGGGACTCCAAGAGCAGCTACCTGTCTGTCTTATTTATGGTTGTGTTTCCAGTAAATCTAACATTCATCTGGCTCATAGTAGATGCTCAGTAAATATTTGTTCTAACAAATTATGAACAAAGGAAAATTTAGTTAAGTGGCATAGAGATACTAGAGAAAATATCATGGGGGAAAATGACTTGAAAAAAACTACATTTTAAAAGTTGTGTAGAAATGTGGAGGGGAGAGTGCAGAAACAGAGACCTTTACTAGAAGCTTGAAGTAAATGGAGATGCATGGACAAAATTAAAATAGTAGCCATTTCTGTACCTAATAAGGCCTCTCAGCTAACCCTGCAATGGGGGTGGTCACTGGTAGTGTGTTCTGCTGAGAGTTAGGGGTTCTTACTCTGCTTTGTTGGCCCAGCCCCTGACTACCCCCGCCCCCCGTTCATTCTCTATCCCCTTTCTCTCTCTCTATTGCTGCCCACCACTACTAACCCCAGCCTCTTTCTCAAGGGGCTTATGCAGACTCCATAATACTTGTAACTTCATTATCCAAAAACAAACTTTTTTTTTTTTTTTCCTGGAGACAGTCTCACACTCTTGCCCAAGCTGTAGTGCAGTGGCGTGATCTCGGCTTACTGCAACCTCCGCCTCCTGGGTTCAAGCAATTCTGCCTCAGCCTCCCGAGTAGCTGGGGCTATAGGTACGTACTACCATGCCTGGCTAATTACACACACACATATATATATATATATATATATATATATTTTTTTTTTTTTTTTTTTTTTTTAGGCAGAGTCTCACTCTGTTGCCCAGGCTGGAGTGCAGTGACACGATCTCGGCTTACTGCAAGGTCTGCCTCCCGGGTTCATGCCATTCTCCTGTCTCAGCTTCCTGAGTAACTGGGACTACAGGAGCCCGCCACCACACCCAGTTAATTTTTTGTGTTTTTAGTATAGACGGGGTTGCACTGTGTTAGCCAGGATGGTCTCGATCTCCTGACCTTGTGATCCGCCCTCCTCAGTCTCCCAAAGTGCTGGGATTACAGGCGTGAGCCACTGTGCCCGGCCAATTTTTATATTTTTAGGAGAGACAGGGTTTCACCATGTTGGCTAGGCTGGTTTAACTCCTGACCTCAGGTGATCCGCCCACCTTGGCCTCCCAAAGTGCTAGGATTACAGATATGAGCCACCATGCCTGGCAAAAGCAAACTTCTAAGGTCCTCAAAAGCTCAAAAGTGAACCTAATCTTTTGGCATTTTTCTTTTTTTTTTCTTTTTGAAACTGAGTCTCGCTCTGTCGCCCAGGCTGGAGTGCAGTGGTGCAATCTTGGCTCACTGCATTCTCCTGCCTCAGCCTCCCGAGTAGCTGGGACTACAGACGCCCGCCACCACGCCCGGCTAATTTTTTTGTATTTTTAGTAGAGGCGGGGTTTCACTGTGTTAGCCAGGATGGTTTCCATCTCCTGACCTTGTGATCCGCCTGCCTCGGCCTCCCAAAGTGCTGGGATTACTGGCGTGAGCCCCTGCGCCCGGCCCATATACTTCTTTAGTTAACTTTTTATTACAGGACATTTTTTGCCTGTACATGCAGATACATCCCACTTTATATATATAAGAATCTTTTGTAGTAGCTGTCCAGTAATTTATGTAACCAGTGTCCTATTGATGATTGAAGTTTTTCATTTCTTATTTTTTTAATTAGAAATATTACAGCATTGAGCTTCTAGAGTATATATTACCTTTTGCAGGTGATAAATCTTTCCATAGGTTTAAATCCCAAAAGTGGGCTGTTCATTTCAGAGAGTTTACATATTTAAATATGACAGATGCTGCCAAATTACCTTCTGGAAGGAGTGTACTGCTTTCCATTCTTTCTGGAATTAACAAAAAATGCCTGTTTCCCAATACCTTTGCTTATGTTGTGAGTTATCAGTTCTTTTAATCTTTTATAATTTGTAGAAGAAAAATAATACTGTTTTTATTTGCATTTCTCTGACTTTTAGTAAGCTTGAATTTTCTTCAACAGAACATAGAGATAAGAGCCAAACTGACCTGCAGTTTTTATGTCACGTCTGTCCTTTCTTGGTGAACTGCCTGCCTTTCCAATGTAGTGGCTCATGGTTTCCACTGAAAATGTGAACATTAACTTCATAAGGTCACTAGGTGTCACTAGAATCCCATTCTGTTGGGTTCCTTCTGGGAGTGTTCATTTTAAGATCAGATGGCAATTGATAAAATTCTGACATTTCCTTTGGATGTAGAAATTTTTACCTTGAAGAAAGAATACATAAAGGTGAAATAAAGGTCAGCTTGGCCCCCACTCTAAATTCTGTTGAAGAAAGTTTATCATTTTTAAACAACTGCAAACTAACAGCTAGGTTGGGAATACGGTTCACAGGCTTTGTCCTTGCTAGGCTGAGAGTTGGTTGCTGACCAAAGGCCGTCACCCCCTGCATTTAGTGTTTGCTAGAAACAGGGACATATTCCTGCATAAGCACAACACAGGCTGACATTAGGGGCTTACCACAGCTCCCTTCCTTCTGGAATCCTCAGACTCCATTCCTATCCTACCAGCAGCCAGCTCCACTTCTCGCCTCCTCAGCCTTCTCACCCTGCAGCCATTCCTTAGTCTTTCACTGGCTTCTGTGACTTTGACACTGTTTAAGGTCACTGACCAGTGATAGGAACATCCCTCAGTTTGGGACGGTCTGATGTGTCCTCCTGATGTCACATCAGTGTGTAACAGTGGATGTGTAGCCATTTGGGACTGGGCGAATTACTCAACTGCTGGGCTCAAGGTTCCTCCAGCAGCTCCTGAGTTAACTTGCTATGGTTATTTAGTGCTAGACCACAGAAGTGCTCTCTCTGCTGGCAGAGCACTATTGCGCAGACTTCTCTGAATCTCCTGTGTTCTTCCTTGTGCGACAGGGACACATGTGAAGGATTGTGTGCTTTGCGGCTGGAATCTTCAAAGAGATGCCATTCACTTTTTTACCTCGCTAACACAGTGCCGTCTACGTAAAAGATTGACGTACTTTTCCTGAATTGACTTATTGACTGGGCCTAGAGAATAAGATACTGGTGCTGGGCAGTTTGGCCCGAGAGTAGTATAAAGGCTGCAGGATTGGCCCAGGTGAAGGCATCGTCCTAAGGGTAGAGTGGGAGTCGGTGGTTCCTGGCCGACCTGGCAGGTGTGCTGTGGGAAGTGCTGGAGTGAATCTGCTGTCTGGGGAGAACAAGCTCATCACAGCAGGGCTTCCCAAGGAGAATGTTGCTGCTTTGATTTCTATTGGCTCTGAGGCAGCAGCAGGTCAAATAGTTGGTTCTCTGTTTAGAGACATCTCTTGAAACACTTTTCGTTTTCACCACTAGGTGGTGGGATAATGTTATCATTTTACATTTCTGAAGAAACATAGAAATCTAATTGGAAGCTTTTTTGTCTGCTCAGTAGATTTTGGTTGGACCCCTGGTAAACGTGGGTTTCAGTGTAGCAGCTTTAGTGTATTACCACGTGTGCTAAAGCATAGCTGTTGGCATGCAGAACAGCATTACCAGCAGTAAGTGCCACTTACTTCTTCATAGTGAGTGATGATAGTTACACCCAGGTAGATGAAATTCAGGGAGAGCATCTCTGTGCACCTTACATCTTATCACTCTGAAGGATATGCGGTTGGGAAGCTTATCCCAAAGGAACAGAACACATCTTCCACAACTGTAGAACCTATGCCACGCACACGTTTTACTGGGTTGAATCAAGCTCTTCCTTAAACTGCTAACTTAAAGGATACTTACTGGTTTTGTAAACTTTGGCAAATGATCTTCTGTGCTCCTGGGTTTTCTGTGTTGTGCAATAGGAGGCAATGGTAGTGGCTTTTCCAGCATGGTTGGTTTGAGGCTTCTCATGAGCTGGCTGATCTTTGTCCTGATGATGGTGGTGATCTTAATACTGTGTATTTGATAACACGATTATCTAGGGTCTCCTCCACGTCTTTCATCCAGATGCATCTCAGCCACCTCAGATGCATCTCAGCAAAACCCCTTTTGCTGTTCCCTTAGGCATAATAGTGGTAAATCAGTGACATTTTGCTTGAGTAAGAAGAAGCTGCTAAAAACTTCTCATGCTTAAAATTGGTAATTAAGGGGACTTTTTAAAAAGAAGCACACCTAAAAAGCATTTCCTTTCTCGTTCTCTTCCACCCCGCCTCCCTTTCCCATCACTTTCATTAGATACAGCATTCTGCTCACCCCATTATTGTAGGCTCAGATAGTTGGTTTGTTTTTTTAAAATCAGCTTTATAAAAACATTTACATAAAATAAAACGGGCCCATTTTAAGTGTACATTCATGGAGTTTTGATAAATGTGTATACCTGTGTCACCACCACAACCAAAATACAGAGCATTTTCATCACCCCAAAGTCTCCCTCGTGTCCGTTTGCTGTCGGCCTCCCTTGCCCCCTCCTCCCACCCCAGGGCGGCCACAGATCTGGTTTCTGTCATTAAAGATCAGTGTCACCAATTCTGCAGCTTCAGATCAGTGGAATCATCCAGTGTGTACTGTTTTGTGCCTGACTTCTTTCACTGAAGGTGATGTTTTTGCGATTTGTCCGTGTTGTTTGTAGCAGTGGTTTCACTTCCTTTTATAGCTGAGTAGTATTCTATTGCAGGCATGTAGCTTGGTGCCACCAGTTGATGGAGATTGGGCTAGTTTGCCATTTTAGGTTATTATGAATAAAGTTACAATGGACATTTACATTTGTGTCTTTGTATGCTTTCATTTCTCTTGGGTCATTACCCAAACTTTTCCAAGGCGGTTATGGCACTGTATATTCCCACCAGCAGTGTGTGAGGGTTCCGTTCACTCCACATCTTCACCGATACTTGTAATTTATCCATCTTTTGAATTTTAGCCATTCAAGCAGATGTGTAGTGGTATTTCGTGGTTTTTCTTTTTCCAACATTGTTTTAAGATCTAATTCATATGCTACACAATTTGCCCAATTAAAGTGTACAATTCAGGGATTTTAAATATACGGTCAGGTATTGCTTAACGACAGGGATGCCTTCTGAGAAATGAATAGGTGATTTTGTTGTTATGGAGACATCACAGTGTGTATTAACACACACCTGCATGACATAGCTACTGCACACCTAGGCTCTGGCACAACCTATTGCTCCTAGGCACAAACCTCTACAGCATGTGCAGTTGTAAAACACTGGTAAGTATTTGTGTCTCTGAAATATTTAAACATAGAAAAGGTACAGTAAAAATATGGTATAAAAGATAAAATATGGTACACCTATATAGGGCGTTTACTATGAATTGAGCTCGCTAGACTGGAAGTTGCTGTGGTTGAGTCGTTGAGTGAGTGGTGAGCGAATGTGAAGGCCTAGGACATTACTACTGTACACTACTGTGGACTTTATACATGTCATACACTTAGGTTACACTGGATGTATATTTTTTGGAGCAACTGTATTAACTGATACTATAACTTTTTTTTAAAGACAAGGTCTTGCTTTGTCTCCCAGTCTGGAGTGAAGTGGCACAATTATGGCTCACTGTAGCCTCAACCTCCTAGGCTCAAGCAATCCTCCTGCCTCAGCTTCCTGAGGAGCCGGGACTACAGGCGTGTGTCACTATGCCTGGCTAATTTATTTTTATTTTTATTTTTGTAGAGATGGCATTCTTGCTACATTGTCCCAGCTAGTCTCCAGCTCCTGACCTCAAACAGTCCTCCTACCTCCGCCTCCCAAAATGTTGGGATTACAGATGGGAGTTATTGTACCTGTCTCCTCCCATAAGTAAATAATCTATCTCTGTTGCTTGTGGTGGGAAGAAAAAAAAAAACACCTAGGTTATTTATAATACCTAATATGAGTGCTTCGTAAATAGTTATTATACTGTGTTTTTTTTTTTTGAAATGGAATCTTGCTCTGTCGCCCAGGCTGGAGTGCAGTGGCGCGATCTTGGCTCACTGCAACCTCTGCCTCCTGGGTTCAAGCGATTCTCCTGCCTCAGCCTCCTGAGTAGCTGGG
This sequence comes from Pongo pygmaeus, assembly GCF_028885625.2. Lineage (NCBI taxonomy): Eukaryota > Metazoa > Chordata > Mammalia > Primates > Hominidae > Pongo > Pongo pygmaeus. The sequence continues at coordinate 6,442,832 of NC_072380.2, forward strand.
ATTACAGGCACGCGCCACCATGCCCAGCTAATTTTTGCATTTTTAGTAGAGACGGGGTTTCCCCATGATGGCCTTGAACCCCTGATCTCCCGCCTCGGCCTCCCAAAGTGCTGGGATTACAGGTGTGAGCCACCGCGCCTCTCATATACTGTATTTTTTTTTTTATTTGGCCTTACTATAGCTTTTTTACGTGATAAACTTTGTAATTTTTTAAATTTTTTGACTCTTTTGTAATACCTTAAAATACATTGTACAGCAGTATAAAAATACCTTATATCTTTATCAGCTTTTTCTATTTTTTAATTTTAATTTTTACTTTTAAACTTAAAAAAAAAAAAAACAACTAGAACACAAAGACACACATTAGCCTGGGCCTACACGGGGTTAGGAACATCAGTATGTTGCTAGGCGATAGGAGTTTTTCAGCTCCATTGTAATCTTATGTGATCACTGTTGTGTATGTGGTCTATCATTGACCAAAAGGTTGTTATGCGGTATATGACTGTATTCACAGAGTTGTGCAACCGTCACCACAATTTAAAAACATTTTCATCACCTCAGAATGAAATTTGTACCCCTTAGCCGTATCCCCTATTCTCCCGCCAGCCAAGGCAGCCACTAGTCTACTTTCTTTCTCTGTGGATTTTCCTTTTCTGGACATTTCACATAAGCGGAATCATATGATACATGGTCTTCATGTCTGGCTTCTTTCTCTGGCGTGATGTTTTCAAGGTTCATCATGTTGTCATCTGTATTAGAATTTCATTTCTTTTTATGGTGGAATCATGTTCCATTGTATGGACACGCACACGCACACCTCCCCCCACCCCCCCCCCCCAACACACACAGAGAAGAACCAAATATTACAAGGCTTATCATGAAAAACAGTGGTCCCTTTCTTGACCCTTTTCACCGTCAATTCCTGTTCCCCAGAGGCAGCTCCTTTCACACATGTGGCTGCTTCTGCAGATAAGCTGTTCAGTGATCTCCATATTTCTAAATACTGTGGCCGTATTGTTGTTTTGTCTTTCAGTTTCAGATATTATCTAGTGACTTTCTGATAGGGAAGTGAGAATTTCGTTTTTAATCGGCCCCTCTGAGGGCACCCCACTCCCACATACATGCATCTGCTGTTTGCATGGACACATTCATGTGCAGGCTCTTTCCACTCTTGATTGCAGTGTACATGATACATTTTGGTTAAATCAGTAGTTTATGTTTACATCATTATGACTGTGGAAGTTGTGTGTTAGGCTGAATCTCAGAGTGAACCATGAATATATTTCCTTTCATGGAAAACTTTTTGTTTTCCCTGAGCTTGGCCTGGTGTCCTTTGAGTCCAGAGCTTCTCAGGCTCCAGTTATCTGAACATGGACCTAGTGCCCCCATTGGGCACTGGGTGGCAGTGACTGGGCACCGGAGAGAAGGAGAGTTGCTGCCTCTTTTCAGCCTTCCACCCTCTGCCCTCTGCACTTGGCCTGCTGTCCTTTGCCCCCTGCCTCACCCCTGACTGCTCTGGCTTCACCTGCACCTCCTGCCCTTGAGCAGTTCTGAGCTCTAGGTTCTGAGCTCCAGATGGACTCCTCCCCTGCCCCAGCTGCCAGGCTTCGGTTTCCCTTTTTTTTTTTTTTTTTTTTTATTTGTTTGATTTCAGTTCCCCAGACAGCTCTTATCTACTCTTTATTTTTTTTGGTTTATGTCTTTTTGTTTTCCTTTACTATCATTTTATTGGGGTTTTGGGGGTCAAGAGAAAAGCATGTGCGCTCAGTCCACCAGATTTAACCAGAGGTCAAAAACCTTCCATTTTTATTGTCTAAATATTATTCAGTTAAGGATTCCCCCTCCCCATCTTAGTCCCCAGCTGCCTTTGCTGAATCTTTAGCGTCTCCTGCCACAGTTATTGCAGTAGTCCCTGACTGGCCTCCTTGTCCTGGACCAGTGATCTGCCCACGACCTGTCCCTCACACCTGTCCCCATGCCCCAGAGCCCACAGGACGGGGTCCAAGCTCATTAGCTTAGAAAGTACAACCCTTGGAATCATGTGAATTCTTTTTTTGTTGCTAGTCTCCTAACTTGTATTCATTCACTCAGTCATACAAATGGCGTATGTTTTCCCAAAAAGGTCACCCTGTTTGCTGCACTGTGCTTGAGTCTATGCTCTGCTTCCAGATGGAAGATCTGTGTCCTCCCACATCTGCCTCCTTGTCAGAGTTGAGTCTGGTGATCATCCCTGACCTGAAGCTTTCTCTGAACCATACTCATTATGCAACTTTTTGCTGCTTTTCTGCCTGGTTGTACTTCTCTTGTTACAATTACTGCACCATATTCTTTTTTAAATTTGTACATTTTTGCAGATTTCTCTGATGCCTGGCTTAATAGAAGACAGTTGCCTTCTCATATCTGCCTCTGCATTCAGTGTATTGGGATACCGCATGTCATTTTGCTTCTGAAAACTCCACTGCATTGTATACTGAGGAGATAACGCGAGATGAGAAAGGAAAATCACATGTTAGTGTTGTTATAAAGATAGTATTGACTTTGCACACCCTCAGAAGGGGGTCAGGGACGCCAGGATGAGATTCACTACCCTAGTGTCACTTACCACACTGCGTAGACCATACTGTACCATGCAGAGGCACATATTTCTGAAACTTCCTTCATTCCTAATATATTTTGTAGAAATTTCTATATCAATATGGATATGTGTTTTTTATTGCAGTATACTTTATTTTTTCAAACAACTGTTTGTGTGTTAGATGTTGAACGGTGATAGGCCTGTGAGGGATAGTTGGAGAGGTGAGTAGAGGACTTATTATAAAAACACTTAAACAGCAGATGAGTGAGAATATGCTGTAAACATAGGAGTGACAGAAGGTTTTTATCTGGGTTGGGAAGAAATTTAAGATTAATATTTCAGTAATGTATGAGTGAATTAGTAGAGGAGAAACAAACAGTAGGGCAGGAGATCATTTAGAAAATCATAATTATTTAGACTTGAGTGACAGAATGCTAAGAGGAGATAAGGGTCACAGGAATCCAGAGATACGAAGCTGGACAGGAGAAATGGCAGGTGTGTCCACAGGGCAGGAGGAGGAGGCTTGGCAATGCGAAACATTGGTTACACACCCAGGCCTTGGGGCTGATGGTGGTGTCTGGACAGAAACACAAAAAGGACAACCCAATTTTGGAGGAAAGAGATGGATGTCCTCTGACTTCAATATCTTTACATCCCTTCTACCTCTAAATTGTCTGTTTTATGGCCTGTTTACTATTAAATGATCCATTTAATAGCATTTACTCATAGCTTTATGAGTACCATGCACTAATAATTTTGAAGTATGCTACAAGTCAAAAATTGTTGCATAAAAATTGTACTTCCTTTACCTGCCTCTTGCTTCTATTATACTTAAATACCAGATAGAGACGATTTGGGGAAGTTTGATTTATACTGACTTTTGTATTTGCTGTTGTATTTATTTTTTAAATGTCTGTTAAAATGACCTAGGTATGGATTTCTTAAATTGCTAATACATGTGCAGATTTAGTGCTGTGTCAATGTATAATAGAAACAAATACTCATTAGACTACCTTAATTTAATTATACAGATGCAGGACAGCTGGAGCACACATTGATGAATCATTGTTCCCTGCAGCTAATACGAATGAACACTTACCAAGCCTAATTAAAAAAAAAGTAAGTACATGATTTCAATGTAGATAATGGCAATTGGGAATTTATTCATTTTTATTTTTTACTTCTAGAAAATAAGACTTCTAGAAATATATTCAAGAGTTGTCTTAAATATGCTATTGATGATATTGTTCTTTTCACATAGCATTTTTTAGTGAATTACAGAGATTATTTTATCCTATGACTTCTTCGATAGCATTTGTAGGAAATGGAAAAGACTGTGGTCGGCCATGGGAAAACTAAAAGGTGCCAAGAGACAAGCAAACATTTAAGTGCTTTGGTAATTACTTCAGAATGAAGTTTGTTATATCTGTAGTCAAAATACCTGCATTCTGTTTAGCCAGATAAATCTCAAAAGTCCGACGGACCTACATCCGTGTGCAAAGTCATTTATTAGGAAAATCTGCTGTACAAATACAGTTGTCCTTCAGTATCCATAGAGGATCAGTTCCGGGACTCCCACAGGTACCAAAATCCACTGATGCTCAAGTCCCTTATATAAAATGCCATAGTATTTGCATGTAACCTACACAAATCCTCCCGTATACTTAAGAAAAAATTGTTTGTAGAGACAGGGTCTTTCTATGTTGCCCAAGCTAGTCTCAAACTCCTGGCCCCAAGTGATTCTCCTGCCTCAACCTCCCAATTGGGATTACGGGCGTGAGCCACTGCACCTGGCTCCTCCCATGTACTTTAAGTAATTTCTGGATTACTTAAAATACCTAATACAATGTGAATGCTTTGTAAATAGTTGTTACACTGTATTTTTTTTTTAATTTGTGTTAATTTTTTTTTCTTTTGAATATTTCCAATCGCGACTGGTTGAATCCACAGATCTGGAACTTGCAGATACAGAGGGCAAACTGCAGAGTTAAAGACATTGCTTTCATTTGAGATTGAATTCACATTTTAACCACAGCCTTTTCAGCTTTCTATTATTTAAAAGTTCTAATTGTGATTTCTTTATCTGAGGATACTTTACCCTGAAACATCACAGCCAGTTTGTTTTCACATGAGATTCTCTGTTAGAGGGAGGATTTGATGACTTTCTCCAAACTGAACTACATTTCCTGTAGACTAGAGGAGAAATAACTGTGGACTTCACATTTCCTGAAAATAGTAAATGATATTTCTTCATTACATTTCATCTCAGACAAGCCATAGTTTGTCCATGCAGTGATGGATGAACTGCTTCAGTCTTACCTGATTATAGGTGAACAAGTGTTCAGCAGTCTCTGGACTCCCTGTGACATGCTAAAATCAAGTGTTTATTGTAAAAACACATCAGTAGTACATGCATATTTTCATTGTAAAACATTTAGTAAACACAGACATCTCTTTGATTGCCCTCCCTCAAAGTAAGCAGCTTTCAATTTGATGAGTATCCTGGGTGGCATTTCTTCAGTACATTACACACATGTACACACTCACACATGCATGCTTGACGTGAAGGGGCTCTGCTATCTTATGTGTATCATTTGGTGAGTTACCTTCTCTTCCCCAATTAACAATATGGTTTTGACCATTTCATGTCAGTAGCTTTGACTCTATTCAGTTTTCTGTATTGCATTATACGTTGTCACTGTGTTTTTCCAGTATTCATGTACTTTTAGTCACTGTCAGTTTTTGCTAAGTATATTACTTATGCCACATATTTGAGTTTATTTCTCCAAGTCAGATATCTAGAGATAAAATTACTGGCTCAGAATACATACACATTTTGATTTTAACAGTTCCACCAGTCATATACAAGATGACCTATTTCTTGGCCAGATACGGTGGCTCACACCTGTAATCCCAGCACTTCAGGAGGCCGAGGCGGGCAAATCAGTTGAGGCCAGGAGTTTGAGACCAGCCTGGCCAACATGGTGAAACCCCATCTCTACTAAAAATACAAAAATTAGCCGGACCTGCTGGTGCACACCTGTAATCCCAGCAACTCAGGAGGCTGAGGCAGGAGAATTGCTTGAACCCAGGAGGTGGAGGTTGCAGTGAGCCCAGATCGCGCCACTGCACTCCAGCCTGGGTCACAGCAAGACTCTGTCTCAAAAACAAAAACCTATTTCTTGATACTCTGACCAATATTGGATATTACTAATCTTTTAAATTTTTCCTAATCTGAAGCATTAATAACTGCTCATACACTTTACCACTTTAATTTTCGTGTCTAAAAACCTTCCTTTTCCTTCTCTTTTCCAAATGTAATTACAAATTAAACCCGACTCGAGGCCTTATTCTTGTGGGTCCTTGAGAAGGTTCTGTGCATCTGTCTCCCCCTCACCCTGTCTGCTGCCTGCCTACCCAGCTTGCTGTTCCTCAAGCGTGCAAATCGTGTTTCTGTTTCAGAGCCATTGCGTTATGTGTTCCCTCTGTCTGGAACATTCTTCCCCTAAAATTCATAAACATGACCCGTTTTCCAGCCTCTCTGGCTTTGTGCAGATGTTACTTTCTCTGTGAGACCTATCCTGCCACCCTTGTTTATACCAGCAATTCCTTCCCACATGCGCCAACTATGCAAGTCTCTTTTCATCTGCAGTGCTGACTGGCTCCTCCTAACACACTGTAGTAATATGGGCAGTTTGATGGAATACACTTGGTAGAGAAGATTCACAGGACCCCAAAATAACAATGTGTCCAATCTGCACAGTACCTGAGAACCAGGGAGCACAAGGTGGAGTGTCTTCTTGTATGCTGCTGGCCCTGAGCCTATATGAACCAGCCCCACTGGCAGAGCCTCCAGGCAAATCCTTCATCTCACTAATCGTAAACAATGTTGACAGGCCAGCACAATCTGTCCCCAAACTTCCCGGACCTGTGGCTATAAAGCATCACTGTCTAATTATTACATTTTGTGTCATGCAGGTACTTTAGTGAAAGCAGTGCAGGCCGGTTCCAAGCCTGTTGAAATGAACCTCCCAAGACACATACAATTTACTTATTTATTATGTTTATTTTCTGTCATTCCTTCCCAGCATGCCATCTCCATGATGACAAGGATCTTTCTAGGTTGCAAGACCAGCGCCTGACATATAGTCATGTTTTTTGTCAATAAATGAGTGAATAACTAACAGAGCAAGATCCCCAGTATAGACATTAGCCTTGAATAGCTGAAAGAAGTTCTTTCTATAAGACTGGAGCAAAAGAAGTTAGCTTTTACGTGGGTAGCTAGCTACCCATGTAAGCAAATATGGGCTGGTAGCTTCAAGCTGAAAACCAAGGAACCTAGACAGACGACTTAAATTTCCCTGGGGTCCTATAAGAAAGAAGTCAGGCATAAAAGTGTTAGTAAGTAAAATCGATGTGAAGTTCAGTATGTGTATTTGTGCTGATGGCCAGGCTAAAGACGGGAAGTCAATGGGCAGTTCCAAGAACAGAATGTGGGTAAGGCTGGGAATGTCAGGTGTGTTTCAAAGAAACATTTCCCCTCTCTGAGGATGGTAAGAGTAGAGTTAACCCGAGACCTTCCTGTGGATATCAGCCTGGGGTTTCATGTGTTTGTGAGTGTAGTTGCGGTTTTTGGGTTTTACTGGCTGATTGGAGTTACTGTGATTTAATGACAGTAGGGCAAGAATAATAATGGTTCTTTTCTTTGGTAATTATAAAATAGAAATTGTTTTATTACTGCATCATGGTCTTGCAGGGAGGATGATGTGAGAATAGTGCTACCAAGCAGGCAATGGGCTTGCTGCCCAACCCACATAGAGTCCAAGATCATGCCACTTGCTTTTGAGAGAAGAAAGGCTTTATTGCAAGTTGCCTGGCAAGGAGACGGGAGGAAATGCTCAAATTTGCCTCCCTGAGATAGGGGCTCAGGCAGTTTCATAGACAGAGAAAATAAAGTGTGATCTGATTGGATCTTGCAACGAGGTGATGCTGGGAGGTGTCATCTGACTGGGTTGTGTCACAAGGTGATGCCAGGGCTCAATCTGATTGGATCATGGATTATGCCGTCAGGTGTTTACTCCTTAATTTGGCCCCGTTCCTTGGTCTAAGTGCTCAGGTTCTGCCCATGGTTACATGCTTGGTTTACCTGGGCATGCTCAAGTGACGTAACTTGCAACTTCGGGGGCCATGGCAATTAAACAGTTCACCATTTTGATACACAAAGTTGAACTAGATTGGGCTGGTTTGGTGGTAACAATAGCAAAAAATTGAAAGAGACTGGCTAAAAACTTTCATGGAAACTAAGAATGCTAGGATCATGAAAATTTCTCACAAAGCATAATACAGAGCCTTTTATACAGTCTTTTAAATTCTGTCCATTTTCTTTATAACTGCACAAAAAAATAAATATTGCCAATTCACATACAGTGCAAGAAACACCTCTTTCAGAAGTTTTTATTACTGATGTTATAAAAGGTATCAGAAATGTATGCGAAAGGGCTTTTTCTCCTGTCTTAAGCAGTTGCAATACAGCATTAATTTTTGTGTTCTTTTTGCACAGCGTAAATGTATGCAGCCCAAAGATTTTAATTTTAAAACACCAGAAAATGATAAGAGATTTCAGAAGAAATTTGAGAAAATGGCTAAAGAGCTACAACGGCAAAAAACAAGTCTAGGTAAGCTAAGAAATATAATACAGTTCTTTGCATTTGTGTCCATACACCTTGTTTAATTTGCATGATGACTAGTGGGGTTCAGGATGAGAGAGCTGATGAAGACTATGATAACTTTACTCTAGGAAGGAGAAAACAAAATGTCAGGAGCCTGCGGGAGACTTGACTGGGAGCCATAATAGAGCCATGCAGCTGAGCTAATCGACCACAGTCTTAACCATTCATCAAGGTGGTCGAACTTTTCATTTTCAGGAATGATTTCAGAAGAAAAGCAAACTTTGGCTAATAAGCCTTATTGAAATAAATACCTATTTATTTCTTCTTTGTATATAACTTCATATTTTTACCTAATTAGCCTTTTTGTTTTGTTACCCAGAATAGGCAAATCTTAGATGATACATTCTTTTAGTGATTTGGGAAAATACTTCAGAATATTATGTTCTATAACAAGATGTCTTAGAAAAAAAATATGTATTCTTATGTATATATATTCTTAAATAATATTTTTATATATAAGAATATTATGGGCTGGGCACGGTGGCTCACGCCTGTAATCCCAGCACTTTGGGAGGCTGAGGCGGGCGGATCACGAGGTCAGAAGATCGAGACCATCCTGGCTAACATGGTGAAACCCTGTCTCTACTAAATATACAAAAAAATTAGCTGGTTGTGGTGGCGGGCGCCTGTAGTCCCAGCTACTCCTGAGGCTGAGGCAGGAGAATGTCGTGAACCTGGGAGGCAGAGCTTGCAGTGAGCTGAGATTGCACCACTACACTCCAGCCTGGGAGACAGAGCAAGACTCCAACTCAAAAAAAGAAAAGAAAAAAAAAGAATATTATGAAACATTAGGATATTTTGTATGTTTTTGGTATTTCTCCTTTGCCTTTTTCACTGTCCTCTAAATTCAGTATTTCCTAGTAATTCTGACACACCATTGCTACAGATAAGCAATTATGGTCACTAGAAATAGGAAGCATTAATTCCTCTAGTTTTTGTTTTCTTTGTTTTAATCTGTGTTACTGTGTCACAAATTCTCTATTCTGTGTTTTGAAATTATTCAAATAGAATTGTCGAGATTTATTTTATTTATTTTTTTGAGATGGAGTCTTGCTCTGTCGCCAGGCTGGAGTGCAGTGGTGTGATCTTGGCTCACTACAACCTCCACCTCCCGGGTTCAAGCAATCCTCCTGCCTCAGCCTCCCGAGTAGCTGGGACTACAGGGGCGCACCACCACGCCCAGCTAATTTTTGTATTTTTAGTAGAAACAGAGTTTCACCATGTTGGCCAGGATGATCTCAAACTCTTGACCTCATGATCTGCCCGCCTCAGCCTCCCAAAGTGCTGGGATTACAGGCGTGAGCCACCACACCCGGCCAAGATTTATTTTAAATCTGTGATGATAATGCGACAGAACTGGGTAGAACAGTTAGCCCACATAGTGCTGCCACATAATTTTCCAGAAACATGGCCTGCATCATTTGTTTCATGCTCAGCCCTCCCGCTGCCTCTCCTGGTGCATGTCCATCCTTCCTTCACACCAGCTGTCTGGTCTTCATCGAAGCTCAAGCCAGAAACGTGCAATTGTACTTGACATCTCCTTCTTCCTGACACTAACCACCATCAAGACCATGGCCCTGCTTCTGAAATAGTTGTTTGACTTCTTCTGTTTTCTCCTTCCCTCCTCTCTCCCCTGATGCCGGGGTCATCCCTCCTGCACCATTGCAGCCACTCTTTACCCCACCCTCCACTCTCCTTACAGTTCATCTCTGTGCTGCAGTCACAATGGTGAAAACCTTAAATCAGAAGGACATCCCCTCCCTGGTTTAAAATCTCCTGGTGTCATCCCAAGGAAAAATATTCAGGATAAGATCCTGTATTTAACATATTCTCCAATTTACTAGGTCCTTTATGATCTGGACTTTCTTTCTAGCTTCATAGCAACATTGCACACTCTTCTATAGTTCTTTATACTTTTGTCACTTTGGCCTTCTTTCCTATGTCAGTGACAGTGTATTTGAAAATACTTTGACAACATGGTAATGATAGATACAAAATTTTCTTCTTAGACCAAATACGTATCGTAATTAAAAGCTATACATGTAAAGTATTAATGATGCAACTAATGTACATTTGTATCTTGTCAGAACTACAGTAAGGGTTATTGAGGCTTAAGAGTTGCAAAGGAGAATACATTAAATGATTGTTGGTACTTTTTGGTGGGGGTGAGTATGAAAGTTCTGAAGGGCTCTTTGAGTATATGCAAGGTAGCATTCCAGAAAAAACACAACTCTGCGCCCACACAGAACGAGCTCATAACTGCATGGTTCCGGGACCATGCTGATCCCGCTTCATGTAGTCAGGTTCATGTCTGGCTCTGTGCATGTATGTGGAGGGTAGGAGCGATGGTTAATGGGGGCAGTTTCTGAAACCTGGGACAAGAAACAAACCAATAACTTCTGTGTCTCAGTCTTTGTCTTCAAGTGGGGATACTGATTTGGGTTTGGGTTTGAGGTTGGATGCACTAATGCATATATTGTTCTTAGCACAGTGCTTGGTGAGGGCAGTTGCTCAGCAGATGTGAGCCAGCAGCTATAGCAGCAGCGTCACTGCCTGTGGAGGTGGTGGAGGTAGAATATTAGCAGGAGTAGGTAATGATGTTGAAGGGGAAGAAGGAAAACGGGGTGTGGGGGGTTGTTCCTTAAAAGGAATCACATTCGTGAAGTATGAAGGCACTTTTTGATCTTAAAGTGGATTTTTTGTTTATTTTCAGATGGTGATGTACCTATTCTCTTATTTGAATCTAATGGTTCATTAATATATAGTCCCACAATTGAAATTAATAGTAGTCACCACAGCGCAATGGAGAAGAGATTACAAGAGATGAAGGAGAAAAGGGAAAATCTTTCCCCCACCTGTAAGTAATTACAGTTTGTAAGATGAAAATTATGCAAATAGGCAATTAAATTATGGTGGAAAGCTTCTTTTTTCTTTGCCTAGATATTTTAATGTTTCCTGATAGTAACACATTTTGACTTATTTCATGGCTGGCTTTGTTTTCCAGAAAATCTTATGCATCATTAAGATTTTTGAAGCATATGTTGGGTGTATAGTATTCTTCAAGTTTAAAATCCTATTTGTTGTAGCTCCTTTGTAATTTCTATATCTTTGGAATTTTTTCTTTCTTTTTTTTTAAAAAAAATGAATCATGTGTTTTTTGTTTGTTTGTTTGTTTTCTGAGATGGAGTTTTGCATTTGTCACCCAGGCTGGAGTGCAGTGGCGCTATCTGGGCTCACTGCAGCCTCCCGAGTTCAAGTGATTCTACTGCCTCAGCCTCCCAAGTAGCTGGGCTTACAGGTGCCTGTCACCACTCCTGGCTAATTTTTTTTTGTTTTTTTGTATTTTTAGTAGAGACGGGGTTTCGCCATGTTGGCCAGGCTGGTCTTAAGCTCTTAACCTCAGGTGATCCACCCGCCTCGGCCTCCCAAACGGCTGGGCTTACAGGCGTGAGTCACCGTGCCTGGCTGTGAATCATGTCTTGTGAAGGAATTTGCTTTAATGTATCTAATGAATCAGTTTGTTTTTCATTGTTTCTTTTATCTTTAAAATTTTTAATTACTGAAGTGTAATTCACATTTTAATAAAACATTTATCAAAGTAGCTAATAGTAAAAGTTCATCTTGATACCCACCTAATTCTACTCTTCTACCTGGGGATAACCTGTATTTTAAGTTGATGTGTTTTTCCAGATCTGTTTCAGTATATCAGATATCTGTGTATACATGAATACCAAACCTGTGTATACGGGTTTGGTTTCTGTGTGGAGGTGTAATTTCTGTTTTACCTAAATTAGATAATGACATATGTATTATTATCCGCTTTGTTTATTTACTTAGTTGGTGGGTGCAGCGCACCAGCATGGCACATGTATACATATGTAACTTACCTGCACATTGCGCACATGTACCATAAAACCTAAAGTATAATAATGATAATAATAATAATAATAAAAGAAAAAAAAAAAAAAAAAAAAAAAGAGTATCCTGGAGGGTTTTTTTGCAGCTTAGTTGTTGTAGACCTATTTTTTTTTAAGATGCTCGAAGTAGTCTACAGCTTTGATATTGAAAATCTATTGGTGGGTATTTTTTCCCAGTTTATTAGAAATTGTATTGCAGTTTTTATTCTTTTTTTAACCATATAGTTTGGGGGTTCTTGTTTTTCTATTGGGCCATTTTCCTTTCTCTAGATGTAAGTCTTTCCAGCTTTCCACCGCGACTTTTTACTGTTATAACCCCTGCATGTGCCTACGTGAATCCTTATATTTCTGAGTCCTTCATGTATTTCAATAATACTAATTCATACATGCAGAATTTGATTTTTTAAAGATATAGAATCTCACTGTGTTGCCCAGGCAGGACTTGCACTGCTGGGCTCAAGTACTTCTGCCTCACCCTCTCAAGTAGCTAGGAATATAGGTGTGTGCCACGACCTCTGGCTTATTGATAGATATAGTCGAATTATCCTTCAAAAAATTTGGGCCATTTTATTGTCTCCAGTTGTTTACAAGAATGCCCCTTTCTTCATGCTTGGAAAACTGAATGGCATTAGCCTGTAGCCTTTTTCAATTGGAAGCTTGAAAAACTGGATCTGTTCTTTAAGTTACTTTTGATTAGAAGCAAGTTTAAGTGCGTTTTCATATTACTGACTATGACTTACTGAATGCAGCTTTTAATGTGATCAACTATTACCTGTCTTAATTTTATGTCCTTTGTCCATCTATATCAGTTAAAGTTAGTTTCGGCTGCATATAACAAAGACAAAAACCAGTGACTTAAAATCGATAGAATTGCCTTTCTCCGTCTTGCCTAGTTTAGAAGTAGGCAGTCAGGGCTGGGATGCCATTCCATGGTGTCTTTAAGAAACTAGGTTCCCATCTTTCTGTTGTGCCTGCCTGGCTTTTCTTCCAAAATGTGTGTGCCTCCCAGCTGAGCCATCTCCTTTTGACAGCCTTACCAGACATCTATCCAATATTCCTGTCTAATTCCATTGGCTGGAATGTGGTCATATGGCCACCCCTTTTGCAAGCAAGACTGAAATGTAGTCTTGACTGGGATGCATTGCTGTCCTGATAAAATCAAAGTTCTGTTGTTAAGAAGAAGTGAGAATGGACATTGAGGTAAATAACTAGCTGTGTCCCAGGTGGACATCCAAATTGTTTCAGTGTGCAATTATGCGTATAAACTAATTTGCCTTAAACTTTACTTTTTCTATTACTTTGCAATGTTAATTCTGCTACTTCACTGCATCCAGCACAGTTTAAAACTTAACTGAAAATTTTATGTGTGCTTCCCTTCCTTATCTTGGTTTATTCTCTTTTTTGCTGAAGTTTTCTCAGAAAAGTATCCTTTTGAGTCTCTAAAAAATATCTTTGGATGTGAGATCCAAACATTTGTTTTTTTTCTTGACTATTGTATGAACAGCCTTTGAAGATAATACTTACGACCTTATTTGTTAAGTCATTGACATCCTAAGTGTTTTCTATGAAACCTCTAGGATTTCTCAACCCAGCACAGCTGACATTTGGGTCTGGGTAATTCTTTGTTGGGGGCACTGCCCTGTGTGTGGTAGGAAGCTCAGCAGCATCCCTGCCTCTCCCCACTTACCCACTGCTCTCCCTCACTGGCGACATCCAAAAATGTGTCCTGACATTACCAAATATGTGCTGGGACCCCACGTCACCTCTGGTTGAGAAGCAGTGCTCTAGTTTTAGAGGTAACTATGATGAGCATCCTTGAAGAAAAAGCCATGACTATCAAACAAGAAGAATAGAACAGACTGGAAACGTTCACTTAACTCTGTTCAGCTTCTGATTAGATTCAGGCAAGTTGACTTTAAGATCCCTTCTAACTTTGTGACTGTAGGATTTAATAGAATCACCTATGATTAATAGGAGGACTTTCTGCTGGCTTCATCTGCTAAAAAATACTGAAATTTTATCTAATGCAGTGTCTTGGTCCTGTTTTTAGCTTCCCAAATGATTCAGCAGTCTCATGATAATCCAAGTAACTCTCTGTGTGAAGCACCTTTGAACATTTCACATGATACTTTGTGTTCAGGTAAAATTTTTATTTTCCTTTCTGTGATATATTTAAGTTTTGAGAATAATATGATTTTCTGATTTAGAATTTCATGTAGCAACTTCTGATGAGTAAAATAATTAGTTAGAACTTCTAAGTTTCCCCCTGAAATTAGGTATTATAATAAAATTAAGGCATGAGTTAAACTTCCTTTTTGGTTCCTATAGGTTGTTTTCCCTAGGCATTTGCTTTCTTGCTATAGAATCCATTGCTTATTTAAAAAAATTATTGTGATCGTATGTGAACTAATCTGTATGCAGTTTAAACTACGTAGAACTGAGGTCAGAGCTAAGGAAATGTTGTTTCACGCAATGTATAATTAACGCAAGGAACCTGTTATTGAACGGGGTCAGTGAAGTATGTAAAGATCGTCAATCAATTGAGGAGATAAATAGAGGATGTCTAATTACAAGCAGAAAGAACATTGGTAAGAATTAATGCAATTAGTTACATGTTACACACACATATTTTTTAATGTGGGAGCCCTTGTTTCACTTAGGATGATAATTTTTCATGGTCATATCTTCTTTGTATCAAATTTCTTACACTTTTCTCATCTAGCCCCCAGTAGGGCCCAAATAAGTAGCAGTGATCCCTGAAAGTACTATGTTCGAAAGTGCTTGAGATGTTATGGAATATTTATTATGAAAGCCACAGCAATGACAAAGCGCAAGACAGCATCAAGATACTAGAAGTTTCAACCAAAGCCTCCTTTCAGCGCAGGGTTAATCCTTGTACTCTCACCTCTATGTGCTGGAATTATTTACCCATTTCTCTTAAACAGTCTCCATCTTTTTATTTTATACTTGTTACATTTATTTCCTAGAAGTTGGAAACAAGTGATAATAATAGCTAACATTGATTTCATTTTTGTTGTTGTAGGCACTCCTCTAAGTGTCTTATTCACTGTTATCTCATTTATTCTCCCATTAGCCTTAAGAGGTAGGTTCCATCACCATCCCATTTTGCCAGTGAAAAACCAGGACACAGAGGTCAAACAGCTTGTACAAGGTCATGTGGTTTGTGAATGGCAAACCCAAGCTTCTAACTTAGGCAGTCTGACATCACAGTTTACACTCTTAGTGACATGTCACATTGCTTATCGGGTTTTTGAAAAGTGTGATAAAACATAAAACAATTTTAGATGCTGAATAAGATACATTCAGCATCTAAAATTAAAAGTGACCTTATTTCCAACTACTGCCTTGAAGACACACATGGTGCCTCCTGCCTACTGGGCTTCCCTCCCCTCCTGGGGCACAGTTGGAAGGGAAGCTTTGGTGATTACCTATGTTCTTCCTTTTTAAAGCAGAACTTTAGTGATTTCAGTCAGAGAGTTATAACACTTATGTTACCTCCAGATTGAGTGATTTCTACAAAACACAGGCCCTCCACCAGCAAGTGCTGAGCCCCTATTGGGGGAGCCAGCGCAGGACTAGAGACTTCTTCATATTCATTCCAAAATGAACAGACCTCTAGTAGCTTATAGCATAGTGATGGGCAGACACCCACGTAACCACGGGGCAGTATGATGCATGATGGTGTGTAGCAGAGGGGGCAAGCAGAGCGAGGAGACCTGGCAAGGGCAGTGGGAGGGTCCCAGGGATGTTGACAACCCAGGTGGGTTTTGAAGGATGAATTGTATTTACCCATAATAAAGTGTGGAGGAAAGGGCAAGGCCCGGAGGGTACAGAGGAGTATAGAATTTTCAGGAGGTAGCAGCAGCTTAGCATTACTCTCAGGAAATGAGTAATCTATATAAGAGTTGAAACATTAAGGCCTACCAAATGGCTCACTTTTGAATATAAGTGTGATACAAGGACTTCACTGGAAGACAGGGAAGGTAAAGGTGAGCTATGTTCATTGAGGGAATGTTTCATGCAAGACTAGAACTTTCCCTAGACCTTACAATAGTAGTTCTTAGGTTTTAGAATTATTGATCTCCTGGAAAATTTAGTGACAAACTATGGATGCTCTTTCTGGAAAATGTGCACGTGCATATGGAAATTTGCCTAAAATTTTTAGAAGTTTGTTACCTCTCTTCTCTATCCCCACCACTATCCCATACACCCATCAAAGCCCAGGTTCTCTAGTTAAAAATACTGGCCTAAAATGTCCCCTTAAATGGAAATGAGAAGAACTCACATGTGGTTAATAGTCTTCTTAACTAATAGCTGTACTTTAAAAGTATTTTTTTATTGGTCAACTGAAAGTTGAATTTAGAATAATTTAAACCACTTTTAAAAATTAGCTCTCCGTTAATGTTTTCCAGGTGAATCCTTTGCTGGTGGCTTACACTCCTCTTTTGATGATCTTTGTGGAAACTCAGGATGTGGAAATCAGGAAAGGAAGTTGGGAGGATCCATTAATGACATTAAAAGTGATATGTGTATTTCTTCACTTGTATTGAAAGCAAATAATACTCATTCATCACCATCTTTCACTCACCTCGATAAATCAAGTCCTCAGAAATTTCTGAGTAATCTTTCAAAGGAAGAAATAAACTTGCAAAGAAATATTGCAGGTAAAATAGTCACCCCTGACCAAAAGCAGGCTGCAGGTATGTCTCAGGAGACGTTTGAAGAGAAGTATCGTTTGTCTCCTACGTTATCTTCAACAAAAGGCCACCTTTTGATACATTCAAGACCCAGGAGTTCCTCAGTAAAGAGAAAAAGAGTATCACATGGCTCCCATTCACCTCCGAAGGAAAAATGCAAGAGAAAGAGGAGCATCAGGAGATCTATCATGCCGAGGCTGCAGCTGTGCAGGTCAGAAGGCAGCCTGCAGCACGTGGCAGGACCTGCGCTCCAGGCTCTTAGCTGTGGGGAGTCTTCATATGATGACTATTTTTCACCTGATAATCTTAAGGAAAGGAATTCAGAGAATCTTCCTCCCGAATCTCAGCTGCCATCAAGCCCTGCTCAGTTCAGCTGCAGAAGTCTTTCTAAGAAGGAGAGAACAAGCATATTTGAAATGTCTGATTTTTCCTGCGTTGGTAAAAAAACCAGAACAGTTGACATTATCAGTTTCACAGCAAAAACCATCTCCAGTCCTCAGAAAACTGGAAATGGTGAAGGCCTTGCAACTTTGAGTTGCGTGACTTCTGAGGAATCCTCTGCCCCTGAAGAAGCCCTAAGGTGTTGTAGACAGGCTGGGAAAGAAGACGCATGCCCAGAGGGAAATGGCTTTTCTTACACCATTGAGGACCCCGTTCTTCCAAAAGGACATGATGGTGATTTAACTCCTTTGGAAGGAAACCTTGAAGAAGTGAAAGAAGCGGTTGGTCTGAAAAGCACACAGAACAAAGGTACCACTTCCAAAATATCAAACTCCTCTGAAGGCGAAGCCCAGAGTGAACATGAGCCATGTTTTATAGGTGACTGTAACATGGAGACGTCTACAGAAGAAAAGGAAAACTTACCCGGAGGATACAGTGGAAGTATGTGAATCTCCTTTTCCAAGTCACCTTTGCTAAATAAACATGTAACAGTGCATCCATATTTTAAATTTATCACAACTTTTTCATAAATTATTTCCCCATTTACCCCTCTTTTTACTTAAAGAATGTGCATTTGATCATTCCAATGATAAACTCTTTAGGAATAGATGACTTGCTGTCTTGTGGAACTTCTAGACTTATTGGTCAAGTCTGTTATGAATCTATTTCTCCAAGACTTTTCCTTCTTATAGGTCAAAAGGATAAGTAGTCCATATTATGAATAACTGAGGGGAGTGAAGTCTTTTTCCTTATTCCATTGGAGTCTTGCGCTGCAGTGTGTGTAAAGATGCATACAATAGAGAGTTTTTTAAAACCTAGGTTCTTAATAGTGAGGCTATTTAAAGAAAGAAATTAAGGTAGCTTAAGCCATCGATTGTATCAAAGAGAAAGTGTGAAAAAATAGTTTTAGAAATCTGTTATCAGTATTGATTTTTGAAGAAACTTTGGTCAGTGTTAACTATGAAGAAACATTTAAACATTTTGCTCATTTGTAACAGGCCTTGTTTGACTTGTACTTATTTTGCTTGAAGCATCACTTGAAAAGATTTATTCCTATTCATAATTTAATTGTAACTATAATAATAAACGATATCGTTGTAGCAAAAGTCACAACAATAAAAAATTTTGCACTTCACAGTTATAAGTACAAATAGGTTCCAGCAAACAAAATTGAAGAAATCTTGAATTTTGACTGTCTTTACCTAAAGATTAGGTTAAAATTTGAGTAAGAACACATTCACTCTGCATGATTTCTCTGCTCTACAAATGTTTTAACTGCCTCTTTGAAGGTGGAGAAGTCATGGTAGGGTTTGAAATCATCACAGACGTGTTACATACCTTTTCCTTGAGTATACACTCCCCAAAATTGTTTCACAAAAAGAATGAAAATAATTTTGTATATTTTTGGCCTGCTGTTTATATCTTGGCTTTCTGAACATATATTAAATTTGACAAGAAACTGTATTTTATGTTCCATTAGCCTTAGTATGTGTTTTCAAAATATTTATTTTAAAATGTTGACTCAAAAGTTAATATAAAACAATAGATGTGTAAAATTCTTTGGCAGTTAAGAATATCCTGTTCTAAGGTTAACATTCTCCATCTTTCCAGTTTTCACCTTGTGTATTTTTTAAGCTTTTGAATAATAATGACATGCAAATGTAAATTAAGTGGGAAAAAGCTGGTAGCAAACAGTGGGGTATGGCCTAAAATCTGCGTGTTGTCGGGAGTGTGCTAGTCCTCGGAAGCAGGTGTGTTGTGTTCTAGAACACTGCCCCCTGCGTCGACAGCCTCCGGGGGTGGGGGTAAGTAGAAGGGGATGAGGGGCCAGCACTAGTTGACCCATGGCACCCTGGTGGAGATGGAGAGGTTTTTTCGCTCAGTGGTGCAGGCCATCAGGCAGGGGTGTCCAGGCAGGGCCCGGGTGCAACAAAACATTCTGTGTGCCCTAGTGTAAGAGGATCTTCTAGAGTCATCTGCCTTACTTCATGCCATTACAGAGAGATGGGAAGTCATTGGGTTCTAGGACATAAAAAGACCTACATGTTGGCTAGCCTAAATCTAACCCTTTTCTTTTATAGTAATAAAGATTCATCAATGTTTTAAACTGTCCACTGTCAGCCCCCTGGGACTCAGGTAAACCAACTCTCTTTGGGAATCTATCTTAGAAGATGAAACCATAAAGCCTTCAGTTTCAGTGTCAGGGATGCACACTCTATATCTGGTGAAATTGTGGAGGAATGAAAACTTCTGTACAGCAAACTGCACCTCCAAATCTTTAATGTCGAAATAAAGGGCTTTTTTCCATTTCTGTTTTCAGTTCACTTTTACTCGTTGCTGTTGTCAATATCTAAGATACAGAGTAAAAAAGATTTCAAAAACAAGTTACAAAGAGCTTCAATACATTAATAGAATGGGAACTGAGCGAGAAACAATTTTTTTTTGTTTGTTTTGTTTTGTTTTGTTTTTTTTGGAGACGTAGTCTCACTCTGACGCCCAGGTTGGAGGGCAGTGGCACAATCTCAGCTCACTGCAACGTCCACCTCCCAAGTTCAAGCAGTTCTCTGCCTCAGCCTCCCGAGTAGCTGGGATTACAGGCACCCGTCACCATGCCCAGCTAATTTTGTTGTATTTTTAGTAGAGATGGGGTTTCACATCTTGGCCAGGCAGGTCTTGAACTCCCGACCTCATGATCTACCCGCCTCGGCCTCCCAAAGTGTTGGGATAACAGACGTGAGCCACCGCACCCGGCCAACAATTTTGTTTTCTAAAATCTTTAAAATCATTAATTTTTTTCTTTTTTTTATTCTCTTAATTTTATAAACAGTACACAGATACATTCCCATTGTAACAAAGATTGCTAAGAAGACTAGAATTTCCATCTCCTCACTTGCCTCTTTTCATTAGTTCACTTCCTAACTAATGAAAGACATGCACCCGTTGTGTCTCAGGTGCTCTTCAAGTTTGTGGGGACATAGAGAATGAAGCAGTGTGCACCCTTATAGAGGAAGGCAAATAGTAAATAAGTGTATAACAATGTCAGCTAGGAAGCAGTTAATGATTAAAAAAAAACAATAGTGCATTGGATAGATAAGGTGACCAATGAAGGCTTCCCTGAGAAGGTGACATCCGATCACAGGCCTGGGGAGGGAGAGGGAGCGGGAGCCTGTCACTCTGTCAAAATCCATGTTTCAGCTGGAGGTAACAGCAGGAACAAATGTCCTGATGGAGAAAAATGCTTGCAGGAACAGCAGGGAGGCCAGTACAGCAAGGACTTCCTGAGCCAGAGGAAGGAGGTTGGAGAGGGGTAAGAGCCAGAGCTTTGGGACCTTCAGTCTCTGACAAGGCGGGCAGCTGTTTTGTTTAGAAGTGTGATGAGAAGCCATTGGGGCTTTTGAACAGGGGAGCAACCAAATCTGATTTAAGTTTTAAATGTAACCGTGGACACTGAAGAACAGACTGTGGGCTGGAGTGTTTGTCTGCACGAAGCAGTCACTGCCAGCAGTTTAATATTTCCTTCCACACATTTCTTGTGTGTGTGTGTGTGTGTCTGCAAGCATACAACTGCAAATAGATATTTTAAGAGAATTTTTTGCATACATAGAATTATATTGCCTTAAAAATTGCTTTTTACAAAGCAGTATGTCATATATTTACATATTGGTACCAGTAAATCTTCATTTTTTAATAAGAGTCTATAGGTAGGGTCAGCACAATTTTTCTGTAACAGATCAGATAGTAAGTTTATTACACTTTGTGGGCAAAGAGACCAAATTGAGGTATGTAGGTACGCATGTAGATGATTACATAATGAGAAAAAGACATTTTCCACAAAATTTTTATTGACGACACTGGAATACAATTTTTTTGTAATACAGGTCTATTAATGAGAAAATAAAATAATTTGTGAGGGGAGGAATAATAACATTTCATTTAATTGGAGTTCAGACTGAGTGCTCCCATCACCAACATGGATTGCAAATGTTTATTAAGGCTGATTTGTAATAAGATAGATTTTACGTATTTCACTTTTGAAAATGCCTTTTCACACAGACAGATACTGCTGATTTGATGTCAGTCCATAATTAGATAATTTGCATTGAGCATCTTCATTGCTTAGAAGACACTGATGGAATTCTCTTAGATTCTTCTCTCGATGCCTGCTTCTTAGCATGTCCTTATATTGCAGATTCATCACTTGCAATTGAAAAATAGGTTGAAGCTCCTCAATTGTGCAGTTAAATGGGTTTTGAAATAGGAAATTCCGAACAAGCATGATGGCTCACGCCTGTAATCTCAGCACTTTGGGAGGCCGAGGTAGTTGGATCACTTGAGGTCAGGAGTTCAAGACCAACCTGACCAACATAGTGAAACCCCATTTCTACTAAAATTACAAAATTAGCCAGGCGTAGTGGCACATGCCTATAATCTCAGCTACTTGGGAGGCTGAGGCAGGAGAATCACTTGAACCCAGGAGACAGAGGTTGCGGTGAGCCAAGATCATGCCACTGCACTCCAGCCCGGGCAATGAGAGTGAAACTCCATCTGAAAAAAATAAATAAATAAATAGGAAATTCCCTTTGCTCTTGCACTCAGTCTGAAAAGTGCTGCTGTAGTTTGGGCTCAGGAAATATGTCCACAGCCAGTTTGCATGGGAATGGAGATCTTACTTCTTGTTTTAACCTCTGACAGCACAAGAGAGAATTGTTGCTTATTTGTGGAAATGTGTCCCACCTGACCCTTGGCACTGCCAATCACAGTTCTTCAACCACCGGAAGTCAGTTTGAATTGCCAAGTAGTTAAAGCCGATTGGTCATCCTGAACTAGTGCACAGCTTGGCTCCTAGTTGCTTTTCATGAAGGAGACACAGTGGTCCGATAGGTGCCGTGTGTTCACTAGCAAAAGCAGAAAAGTCCTTCCCATACCCCACTTGTCCATGGGTTTGATACAGATTTTCTTCTTTGCTGTGTGTGATGGATTTTTACGTGTCAGCACCTTGTACACATGTGTTGTGAGCTTATCTGAGCAATTTGGTCATGTCCAACTACCAGGGTCTTGTTCATCGATAATAGTCACCAGATGTTGGAGGTCGATGATGGTTAACTACTCTTCTACCATCTATCTACCTGATCTTGTTGAAGGCAAGTCTCAGAAAGACATTTATTAAACATTTATTGGCAAGCAGTTAGGAAGCGGTCCACAAAAGTGACCAATATGCTGAAGGCCCAGTTCTCTGTCCTTTAGTGCAGTGTCCATACCTTATCTGAAAGGTTTGCTGGAGGCAGACAACATTCTATGGGCAAGTTTCTGCAAACTTGCACTCAGCACCAGACCATCGTGTATCCTTTGACCCTGTGGTTTATGATAGGGTCATTTAGGGGTTAAGCCTTGGATACCACCCCCAGGGATACCAGCCACAACTCATACTAGATGTTTATGCTCTGTTATGTGTGGGTATTGGGTTCCCCTGCAATATTTAAGCCAATTCAGTGTTCTTGAATCCATGAATTTAACCAACAAGAAACTATTTCTCACATCCATTATGCTGATTAACAAGCTGATGATGTCACCGATAACCACTCATTTTTGTCATCCATTTTGGCTTTTAACAAAGTATCTAATATTGGTCTGGAGGATTTACAGGAGTTGGGGTTTTTTGTTGTTGTTTTGAGATAGGATCTCACTCTGTCACCCAAACTGGAGTGCAGTGACATGATCGCAGCTCACTGCAGCCTCAACTTACTGGGCTCAAGTGATCCTCCCACCTCAGCATCCTGAGTAGCTGGGACTACAGACGCAGGCCACCACACCCGGCTATGTTTCCCCAGGCTGGTCTCCAACTTCTGAGCTCATGCAGTCTGCCCGCCTCTGCCTCCCAAAGTGCTGGGATTACAGTTGTGAGCCACTGTGCCCAGCCTATGGTATAATACATTTTGCAAATTCTGAGCATTCAAGAGGAACTGTGAATTACTATTGTTGCAAATAAATAGATAGACATACATTCTTTAAGTATGTTAAATTGTTGTACTTTTGACTCTTCAAATAATTCACAAGTGTATTAAGAACCCTCTTTCCCATAGCCTGCCAGCCTAACTCACTGGGGCTGCAAAACTAAGCAATCCTAGCAACTAGATGTGGGTTAGTCAGTCTTAACAGAAGGCTATTGACCACTTAACTGTTTGGTTGATTCACTGAATCATTTACGTATTCATTTTTTATCAGTCAGATGTTTACTCCGTATCTACTATGTCCAATGTATAAACAGTGAGAGGTAAGGTTAATAGAAAGCTCTGTCCCTTGCTTTAGAGAACTTAGCTAAGTAGGGAAGGTACAGTCAAGATACTTTACACACAAGTATCAGGAAATTCAAAAGTCGGAGCAATTACTTTCAGTGGGAATTAAAAAAAATTTACACACATAAAATTGATATTGGAATGACCTCTACAATGATTACAAAGGATAAAATTCCACATTATCTATTGAAGAGTGTTGTTTTTGTTTTTTTAGAATGAACAAAGTGAACTTGATATTTTAATAGATGAATATGAGTACAGTCTCTTGTTAGCAGAGTTTTACTTGTGTAGAACCCGTATAACTTGCATATATCCCAAAGTTATCTCTGGAAAGGAATTTTTCCTAGGTGTCTTTTAAGGTTCTTTCCAGTCTTAATATTTTGCATACTACATTGTAAAATAATTTCATATTCAAATTTTTGAAGCTTAGAAGAAACTTCTCTTTGGATAATGTTAAGTGTATATTTTTACATGTTAAAATTATGGATTATTCAGCCTTCAGAAGGCTTTTCAACCCTTGACTCTTGCATAGTGCCTTGTATGAGTAAATACTAATTGTTTAAATGTGTTATTAATATTAGCATTATTAGTCTTAATTCTGTATCTTGGAAGTAGGAAAGTAGGATGTGGAGGAAAATAAATGTTAAAAATAAGAGTTATTTCTTCGGCCTTAGCTCTAGACAAAATTTGACACAAGCCAAGTTTCTCCTACAGTGTTTTCATAGTCCACTTCTTCATCTCTCCCTTTCCTAGTATTTAAGTTACATGTGTCCTTATACTGTCTTGCCCTGGATCTGGCTCCAAAGTGATCATATTAGACATTTTCTTCTCTCTTCCCTCAGTATCAATACTTTTCCTTAATCTTGCTTATCTCTGTTGAGTAGCTGAAGGCTGTGATTTAACTAATTCACACTGAGAGGTGAGTGATCATTTACTGGCTTTCATTGATGTGTTTGCATTTTGATGGTATTATTAATCCAAACTAATTTCCAAATGGTAAAATTTCAGATAACTGAAAGATAAAAATGTGGGGGCTGTCAGATTCATTTCTGTATTTGATCATTTTGTGAAAACGAATTCAATGAATTGTGTGTGTACTGAGGTTGGGAGGAAAATGAAAGAGGAAGATATATGGCTTTCACAGGGAAATGCTGTGGACCAAATTGTGTCCTTTGACGCCCACATTTACTTATTGAAGCTCTAACCCTCAATGGGATAACATTTGGATAGGGTGATCTTTGGAAGATAATTAGGTTTAGATGAGGTCTTGAAGATAGGGGCTTCATGATGGGATTAGGACCATTATAAAAAGACCAGAGAACTGGCTTCCTCTCTCTATGCCATGTGAAGATAGCAAGATGGTAGCCTCCTTCAAGCCAGGAAGAAAGCCTTCACCAGAACCCCACCATGGGGGCACCCTGATCTCGGCCTTCAGGCCACCCAATCTGTGATATTTTGTTATGGTAGCCCCAGCCTAAGAAGACAGACATTCATCCAACTGGGGTGTGTTGGAGGAAGAGCAGCTAAAGGGTGCATGTTAGTTGGAATTTCTTGGAGACATTCAAAATAGATGGCCATTAGGTAGTTGGATATATCCAGCCATACCTCAGCTGGGAGGTCTAGACAAGGTACAGAGAATTAGGTCTCTTCAGTAATGGATGACTTTATGGGAAGTGATGAAATCACCTTGGGGAGTGAGAAGGGAGCTGATGACAACCGATGAAAAAACCACACTTAGGAGCAAACATGAAAAAAGAGTCATCCAAGAAGTGGGAGAGTCAGGAAGAGGAGAGTAGGTGTTTGTTTACAGACCCCCAGCCAAAAATGGAGTCCAACTAATCTTTCCACAGATGTTTTCAGAAGTACTTTGCACTCTCAACTGCTTTGGGTTTACCGATGTCATTGTTAAAACACACTGGCAAATTACTGTGGCAGAGTTTATGAAATGTTTTAAATAAATCATTTACTTAGATCATTTTTTGACTGCAGGATTTGTGAAATTGTGAAAACATGTTGTTAACAATATCAGTCTTTCTTAAGTTTTAAAAGATTGTGTTGCATTTCTTAGAACTTTATGTTTATAAAATGCTTTACAGCCTGTTTCGTTGTTCGGCAAGAACTGAGGCAAGTGGTTATTATAAAACTTTTATTGAATACACTAGGAAGCTGCAAATTTATTCATGACTCAATAACAGAGCACTCCGTCCCGAATTATATCTCTAGTCCACTGCTTTTCTGATTTTGACACACTCATGCTTCAAGTAAATATTTGTTATTTAAAAAGGAAAATAAGTGCATAGTAGATATAATTAATAATTCTAATTATTTTTAATCTTAAAGATGAAAAAGAGATTGCATTCATATTCTACCCCAGGGGATAAAGTGGGCCTGGGCGAAAAGTCAGTGCAAGTCAACCATAAAAGATACCTGAGGAGGTACGGGGTCAGTCAGGATGTGACTGGTTTGAGTCTCCAGTGGATTCTGTATTAGGGATTATGGCAAAGAGTGTAGGTTGGTAGGTTTGTGGTTTAGAACTGGGCCTTAAAATCTGTCCAGGGCCCAGGCTGCAAATAACAACTAGCTTGAATTCAGGAAAGTATTAACATTTTTATTCTACATCCTTTTTCACTGAGATAGGACCCTGTTTTTGAAAAGAGTGACAGTTTTTACCTTAGACTCTCCAAACTTAGTTATAGCTGGCTTTATAGCATTTTATCTGCAAAGAAGTCTTTCTCATGTTACGTGATTTTTAATTTCTGAGGGCACTGATGTTAATTTCACTTTGCATTATATTTATTCATCTGCGTCTACATTGTCTATTGGGTTGTGAGCTCCCTAAGTGTGGGACTATATCTTGTGCATTTTGCATCCCCAGTGGGTAGATCATTAGCTATTTGTTAATCATTAGGTAATCAACAGTGCAGTTTGGCCATCACCTGACTGGCAGGTTCTAGTACCCCCTAGGCTGCTACATAACTTTTGCATCAAAGTTTGCATTATACCATTGAGACCATGTTATGGTCCATGTTAGCTCCTCCTTCAAAATCCCATCTAAGTCATAAAGCAGGCAAACTGTTTGAAGGAGGAGGACGGGTGAGAGTAAGAGGCACCCTCTGAGGCAGTAGATGAGTCAAATCAAAGTACACATTTCACATTTCATTGTGGGTTACTTAGGCCTACACAGGTTAGCATCTAAGGAAACCACATTTCACTTGAATGAGTATCCTTTTGGTTTGTGTGTCTTCATGGCAAGATGCTGGTCTAAGGTGGAAACTTGGGGGGAGTAAAATCATCATCCATCATTTGTAGGTTGAAGCCTGAAGCTCTGTACTGAAGACTATTTTCTAGAAAATCTCAAACTGACCTCAAAACTTAGATTAATTATTGCCTCTAATATGGAACTGCCTACTCTGAAGAACTGTTCTTTGTCATTATTTTAAAATCTAAGAATTTAAGTTTGAAGAGTGCGTAAGTTATGGGAATACATTTTCTTACATTATCAAATGGACAGAGTTGATGCTGTAGGACATTGTAACCTGATTGTTACTGACCATTGAATTAAGTGAATTGCTTGGGATATTGAAATGTAATAAACTGAAAGTTCTAGATAGAGCTCAAAGAGCCAGACATATACAATTTATTTAAAAGGCCTATAACTTCCTGTTTCCATTATGCATAAATGTGATTTTTGTTTTGCTTAAGTTGTATTTAGTCCATGTAAAGTTCTAATTAATTTTTAATCCACTTGGGTTTTAGGTGTTAAAAATAGACCAACAAGGCATGATGTTTTAGATGACTCATGTGATGGCTTTAAGGACCTCATCAAACCTCATGAGGAATTGAAGAAAAGTGAGAGAGGCAAAAAGGTCAGTGTGTAAAAATATTATTTTAAACTTTCAAATGCTGATACATCATAATGTTCTTCTCTGGGTCAATGAAACATAAACCAGTCTATCTGACTTGTCTTTTATTTTAAAAAATTGATTATGGGTAAATGCTGGAAAACTCAGAATATGAAACTGAAAGCGTTGTTTGCATTCGAGACAGAGTTATTATTGATAGACCAAGCTTTCTCATATCACTTTGCTAATGCATTTCTTGTAAAAATGCCTGTAGCTTCTCTCAAGCAGAGAATGTTGGTTGTGCCAGTGTTTCTTGCCATTTTATAATCGGAATAAATATTTACTAGGTAGGAGGTGAAGAATCCAAACATTCATTCAGTTTTGAACTAACCAAGGCTTGACCTCAGGCCATCAGAGTGAAAGGTTTATATGCTAACACTCAGGTACACCCTTCCCTTTGTGGTTTTGGCTTTAAAACCTTGCTCTTCCTCTAAAAGACTCCGCTTATCCTCTTACGTGAGTAATAGAATGAGGATTTTAAATTTTCTGATCATTCAATATCTACTTGCATTGCTTAAATTTAAAATTAGCCGTTCTATATTATACCTTGTGCCTCATTTTTATGAGGCCAAGGAAGTATAGTGTAGTGAAACCTGATTTCAAAATGGTAGAGAAAAACCATACCGATTGAAAAGCAACAGATGAAAAGAATGACAGAGTAGACGGGTCTGCATGCGGCTTCCAGGTCCTGATACTCAGGCTTGAACAGATGGGCGGCTGCATTTGACCTGTGGAAGAGAAACTTGACTCCTTTGCGTCTTATCTTGGCAGTGGTTAAAAGACATTTAAAATTACACAGATTTCATGAAAGTTGGCAGTAACTTGTAGAAACTTAGATTTCTTTACTGGTGCTTTCTGGTTTGTCTCAGAAAAAAAAGTAGAGCAAAAAAATGGAAAGGAACCCTATTTCAGGTAAAGCAACAGATGTGGAGAGAGAGAGACTGTCACGGTTCCATAACATATTTGTGGCATGGCAACACCAAGGCACCTGATCTACAATGGTGTTGCACACTCTGACTCCACTGCAGCCTGCAGGACCTGCCCAGCGTGCTGCCTCCCAGGGGTGGGGCACTTCCTAGAACGCTGGCGACACTGTGGCTGAGTTTGTGTTTTGCGTCCCTGTTTCTCAGTCTTCTTCCTACTGCTACATGGCCACTTGACCTAGTTCCTTTGGAAAGAAATAAAGAACCAGTTTCCTTTACATCTACTACCGTTCCCGTGCCTCTCCTGCTGATGCGTCCCATGGCATCTGGTCCACAGCTCTGTTTTTTGCCCTCCCGCTTTACTGACCCTTTACCTTCTGCCAGTGTCTGCCCAGGGAAGCGGTGGTACCTCTCATCTCTATTGGTACTCTACGTTTTACCATGTCTGGCTTTTTTTTTTTAAGTGCTCAGTAAATATTGAGTGTTGAGTTACTTGTTACTCACCATAAAAATACTCCATCCTGTCTGATCAAAAGGCGTGAGGTTTGACTTTCTCATTTGCCCACAATGGAAGTTACTGTTTCAGACAAGTGGTATTGCCGCCCTGTGCCTGGGATAGCCCTGGACCTGATGGGCTGGGTCTGTGGAAGCACTGAGTTAGAGACAGGCATCCTGGGTGGGAGTGTGGCTCCTTCTTACTTATGAGGCATCTCAGTGTAAATGGCATATGAATGGGAGATGGGTACCTGTTTGACCTTCTGGCACTCTTCTGTAGATCAAATAGTGCGTGCTCCATGCATATAAGGTGGTATTATTATCTTGAGTAATGATAAAAGAATGAGTGGTCAGAGAGGGACACAAAATACAAAATTATAAATACACACCTCCATATCTGCCTTCACCTGCTGTGCTCAGGAACAAAAATATTTTCATAGATTAAACTGCCTAACTTGCTCAAATTTAAGTCTTCTTTTAAAAATATTTTAAGAGTATTAGTAAACTTTGCCCTCGTAATTTAGAATGTCATTTCTGAAAGGGATCCACCACTTCTGGTTCTGTGTGAAGAATCACTCAAGGCAGGTTTTAAATGCAGATTTTCTGGGCCAGGCATGGTGGCTCATGCCTGTAATCCCAGCACTTTGGGGCGGGCAGATCACTTGAGGTCAGGCGTTTGAGACCAGCCTGGCCAACATGGCAAAACCCTGGCCAACATGGCAAAACCCTGGCCAACATGGCAAAATCCCGTCTCTATAAAAAACACAAAAATTGGCCAGGCCTGGTGGTGGGCACCTGTAATCCCAGCTGCTCAGGAGACTGAGGTGGGAGAATCACCTGAACACAGGAAGGAGAGGTTGCAGTGAGTCGAGATCATGCCACTGCACTCCAGCCTGGGCGACAGAGTGAGACTGTGTCTCAAAAATAAATAAATGCAGATTCTCTGGCCCCACTTGAGACCCTCCTGGCCAGCAGCTCCCGACCCCAGTGCGGCACCCTGTCCTTAACATGGAGGGGACCAACACCTAGTGAGGGCGAAGACTATACCTTCTGTATTGCGTCTCGCCAATAGCAGAAGGAGCAAGACCTAGGTTTCCCCTCTTTCACAGGATTTTCTTCCTAATCCATTCCTCATTACAGTTCACCACACAGCCTTTGCTTGAATGAATCAAAAACTCCTAATGCCCTAGGGTAGTGCTTCCTGACTGGGCTGCGCATTGGACTCACCTGGGGATCTGTAAGGTACGTGGCTGCCTGGCCCCAACCCCAGACATGCTGGTGTCATTAATATGGGGTGCACCCTGGCCACTAGGATTTTTTTAAACTCCTGAGGTGATTCTAATGCAAAGCAAAGTTTGGAAATTACTGCCTTGGGACTTTAGTAGAATTTAAACAAGTAATTTATCCTAGAAGAAGTTTCATTTGTTTCTAAACATTTCTCATGTAAACTTGTTTCATTTTTAGACTCTAAAATTAAAGACCAAGGCTTAATTAAAGTCCTGATTTGTGGGCCGGGTGCGGTGGCTCACACCTGTAATCCCAGCACTTTGGGAGGCCAAGGTGGGCAGATCATGAGGTCAGGAGATCAAGACCATCCTGGCTAAGACGGTGAA
Organism: Pongo pygmaeus; assembly: GCF_028885625.2. Taxonomy (NCBI): domain Eukaryota; kingdom Metazoa; phylum Chordata; class Mammalia; order Primates; family Hominidae; genus Pongo; species Pongo pygmaeus. The sequence continues at coordinate 6,473,438 of NC_072380.2, forward strand.
ACCCCGTCTCTACTAAAAATACAAAAAAAAACAGCCGGGCGTGGTGGCGGGCGCCTGTAGTCCCAGCTCCTCAGAAGGCTGAGACAGGAGAATGGCATGAACCCGGGAGGTGGAGCTTGCAGTGAGCTGAGATTGCGCCACTGCATTCTAGCCTGGGTGACAGAGTGAGACTCTGTCTCAAAAAAAAAAGAAAAAAGAAAAAAAGAAAAAGTCCTGATTTGTTTGCTTAAAGGTTGAGTGAGTGTTTTAGGAGTGCAAATTAGATAGCAATATAGATGAAGGACCATGGTTTATTATTTTACAGGTTAGAAGGAAGAATGATATGAATTTCTTAAAAGGCAACATTAAATTTATTTTATTTTATTTTATTTTTCTGAGATGGAGTATCACTCTGATGCCCAGGCTGGAGTGTACTGGCGTGATCTCGGCTCACTGCAACCTCCGCCACCCGAATTTAAGTGATTCTCCTGCCCCAGCCTCCTGAGTAGCTGGAACCACAGGCACCTGCCAGCACGCCTGGCTAATTTTTTAAGTTTTTTGTAGAGATGGGGTTTCACCATGTTGACCAGGCTGGTCTCGAACTCCTGACCTCAAGTGATCTGCCTTCCTTGGCCCTCCCAAAGTGCTGGAATTATAGGCACTAGCCACAGCACCTAGCCAGCAACATTAAATTTTAAATATATAACTTCCCAGTAGTTTGAGATCTTTTGATATGAGCATGGAGAGAGAAGTTTATGTTGATATTTTGTAATGAGTCCACAGAAACACTAAAATTTAGTTTCCTGGTTTTAAAAGTATACAGTGGAATTGTGGAAGGATTGAATTGGTGAATTAAAATTAGAAGCTTCTGACTAGCAGCTTACAAATATAATGTTAGTATCTCAACCGTTCTTTTTTTCCCATTAAATAGGTTTTACCTGCTTATTTTGTTCCTTGATTTCAAGATAAACTGTGTTAAACTGAAATTTGGAACTTAACATGGCCCTTTTTTTTTTTTGAGATGGAGTCTCGCTCTGTCACCCAGGCTGGAGTGCAATGGCACAATCTCGGCTCACTGCAACCTCCGCCTCCCGGGTTCAAGCGATTCTCCTGCCTCAGCCTCCCAGGTAGTTGGGACTACAGGCGCATGCCACATATTTTTATGTATAAGGACATATTAAGGTATTAGATTCTATTAAGCACAAAATTGGTTCTGTTTCCTAAAGAAAAAAAAATCTTGTAATTGAATATTAATGTTGAAAAAAGGAGAGTTTACAGGAAATATCTTTCACCAGCTAATGACTGAAGCAATGCCACTACTGGAATGGAGAACAGTAAGGTCTGGGCCTGACATTTTTATGTTTTCACGTGAGAGCCAGCCTACATGCTATTTCTGTAGTGAGGAAAATGATTTGAAACTCAGATGTGTCTCGTGGCCCTAATGACTTTATTTTCTTTTTAGTTTTAAATTTGAAGTAGCACTTGCAGGTAATGTCCTATCTGGGCAGCCCTGCAGAGAGGACTGTCAGTTGATGAGAGCTGTCAGTCATGAGTTCTGAGTAATGAGAAGGTACAAAGGCGAGAAAGGTGGGAAAGCCTGGAGCCTGTGGGAAAGCCTGGAGCCTGTGCGAAGAGCAGCACGGCCTTGGTGTGGCCCGCGGATGGATGAGGAACCGCGAGAAGAGAGATGCTGACTTCGGCCACGGCCTCTGGGGTTAGACTGTTCTCATCCTTGGTTTTCTGTAGGTTCATTGTGATTGTCGTACCAGAGTATTGTTTTTGTTGTTCACTTACTTGAGAGTCACAGGCCTTCCTGTCTTTGATCTGTTCTGGAAACCTCTCCGCTGTGATTTCTTCTGCCTGTTTTTTCACGCCTCCGTTGCTGGGAACGCAATCTCATGTGCTATCCTTTGCTTCTATAGCCCATGTCTCATGATTTTCCTCTATTTCTTTCCTCTTGTATCTCCTTATTTCATTCTGGATGTCTTCTGTTGATTTCTTTTCCATTTCACCTTTGACTCTTTTTTAAGTCTATTCTGATGCTAAATCCACATATTGAGTTTTAACATGTATTATTTTTCAGTCCCTGTTATTCCATTTTATTTTTTTTAATTATTTTTTGTAGAGAAGGGGGTCTCTCCATGTTGGCCAGGCTGGTCTCAAAACCCTGGTCTGAAACAGTCCTCCTACCTTGGCCTCCCAGAGTACTGGGATTATAGGCGGGAGCCTTCATGCCCTCTATTAGATTTATAAAAACCATTTCCAGTTCTTTGCCAAAATTATTAATCCTGTCTTTTATTTATTTGAACATATTACGCATATTTCTTTTGAAATAACTCCCTTTTCTGGCTCCCCTTAATTTCTGTTTTTCTTATCTGTTCTTTTCAGTCATATGTTCCGTATCTAATATGCCTGGTTAGTTTGTCTTTATCTTCCTAGCAGGGACTGAGATGATCTGGAGCTGGGGTTCTGTCTCTGTGAGGCTGGCTGTCCCCAGGGAGTGTGGGCTTCTCACGCTGGTTCACCTCTTCTTCCATGGGTTTCTTCTTCCATGACTCACTGACTTAGTAGCTGGGCAACGTCTGCAAATAGCTGGGGCTTGTTTGTTTGTTTGCATCCTGTCCAGCTTTTCTGAGGGCTCACAGTGAGGAGGCTATTTCAAACTACTTAGTCCACCATTCCTGGAGACGATGGGTGAATTTTAATGGCCACTTAAGAAAACTTTTCTAAATAGAGTTTTGGTGTGAATCCTTCCCTGAGAAGAGAGCAGTAAGAGGCCAAGTCAAGAGAAACGATTTTTGAGATGAACACTTAGGTCAGTTTGCAAAAGACACACTAAACACCTGTAATGACATTAATTCAGTTTCTCTTAAAGAGTGAAAAAAAATATGATTCCATGAAGAATTATAGAATCTCAGAGCTGTAACTTCCACCAAATTTTTTTTTGGTGTAATGCCCATTTTAAATGGCAAAAATCACTCTATAAATCGGTCAGAAAAAGAGTCTGGTTTTTTTAGACTTATTTTAAATATACTTGTTTCAAATTTGTTGAGACTTTTTTTTTTTTTTTTTTGAGATGGAGTCTCGCTTTGTTGTCCAGGCTGGAGTGCAGTGCCAATCTTGGCTCACTGCAACCTCCACCCCGCCAGGTTCAAGTGATTCTTGTGTCTCAGCCTCCTGAGTAGCTGGGATTATAATGCCCGGCTAATTTTTCTATTTTTTTTTTTAGTAGAGTCAGGGTTTTGCCATGTTGGCCAGGCTGGTTTTGAACTCCTGACCTCAAGTGATCTGCCCGCCTCAGCCTCCCAAAGTGTTGGGATTACAGGCGTGAGCCACCATGCCCGGCCTGTTGAGACTTTATTTTGAGGATCCAGTTAAGCAGTTTTATTACCTCTGTAATCTTAGCTTGCAGCATGTAGGTCATTGACATTGATAATTATACATCTTTTCAGAGGGAGAAATAGAAAATATTATGACAAATTTTGACCTGTTTTCTTTGTTACTTGTTGAATATCGTCAGACACAGAACCCAAAGAAGCTATGTATAGATACCAGCACTCTGGTAGAAATACATGAATATATTTTTTTTTCTCCAAGTATTTGGCTAATTCTACTACTTCTGGATTTTGTTGTTCAAAATATTGATTATTATCTTCAGCAAAGTTTTTAATGCGAGTTATCAACAGGATAGCTTTTTATAAGTGGCTAAGTTTTAGAATCTCATTTTGGAGCCATCTCTGCCAATCCAGCTTGTTGCATGTGAAGGCAAGCTGTGGGTCAGAGCACAGAAATGTTTACAGAGGCTTTCCTAAGCCTGGAGGCCTGGAGAGATATGAAGGAACAAATAGAGCATACTTATTTTGATAGTGGTTTAAAAAAATTAAAGAATTACACACCAGATAGAATGCTTAAATTCCTAAAAGTTTCTCAAATAGGGTGCAAAACAAATAAGTAATAGCTTGCATATGCTCTGATAGTTGCTTGGTCTTACATCTTTGCTAGAATATGAGCCCATAAGGACATAGTCTATATCCTGTTAGTCTCTTAATACTCAGCAGGATATAACATCACAAACAAAATAGGTGCTCAGTAAATATTTTCTGAGTAAATAAGAGATGCATTAATTTCCCTTTTACTTTCTCAGTGAACATGTTTAAAACATTTCTGGTGTTCTTAACCATCACTCAGTAATGATGGAATCATCATCATGTACTTCACTTATTTTTGAATATTCTTCCTAAACTTGAGAGACGGTCTTCTTTCAGTAAAAGATGGATTCTCTTCTCCAAGGCTGTACATGGCAGTGCAGTGTTGCTAAAGCGTTGCCCCCAGAGCCAGATGCCTGGGTTCAATCCCAGCTCTGCTACTCACCTGCTCTGTGGGTTCCATGGTGTTGAACAAATTACTTAATATCTGTGCCTCTACTTCCTTGTGTATAAAACAGGGATAATATTAATAATAGTACCAGTCTCCTCAAAGGGTTTGTGCTAACTAATTGAGTTGAAACATGCAAAGAGTTTAAGATACTACCTGATATATAGAAGTGCTCAAAAAATGTTAGCTATTTTCTTCAGCACAAACTTGGGTGAGGGTCATGTCTGCATATTGACTGTGCTTTGTTTTGCGGCTATAACTTGGAGTAGGTCTCTCTCACCTGCCTCCTCTTTTCCCACTCCCAGAGACCACCATGTGTCTTTAATGAAAATGACCCTTAAAACTCCGGGACAGTCCACACTGTGTCTCTTGTTGGACTTACTGACCACAGGCATGCCAGGGCCAAAATAGAGTCTTGGGCATGGGGTGAGGATAGGAGTATAGCCTTTTCTAAAAGCTCCTCCAGTGATTCTGAGCTGATGGTCATTCTCCCATTGAGAACCTTTGTTTTGGGGGTGAGATGTAGGCCATTAGCATGAAATTGTGCTCTGTCATCTCACCCAGGAGGCAGAAGACTGAGTTCTGCGGTCAGAAATGCCCGCTTGGGGGATCTGCTTCCTCAGTTTTCGAGAGATGCTTTCCTCATCTCCAGTATCATTAGAACTTTCCTGAAAGAACTGAGATCTTTGTGAGTTGTGATAGGGTACTCACAGCTGTCATTTATTGAGCATTGTGACCTCTTTTTAGATTGAGTTTTCTATTTCTCAGTCATATGGCGATGCTGAAAAGAAAGTATATTTCAGAGAGCTCCAATCATGTCTTTATTGCGGAGGCAGTAGATTGGGAATTACAGCTCATTTGGGTCTGGCTTCCCCAGAGAAGGAGCCTTGCAGTGGAAAGAAGATAAAAGGGTCCCAGTGGTGGGAATAAAAAGAGTACTAGATGCCCAGAGGGTGGGAAAGGCCTAGCCCAGATGCAGTGTGGCCAGGCCAGCTAGGGGCAGGAGGAAAGAGAGCTGCAGGGACACAGATGCCTTCCTGAGCAGAGAAAATAGAATACTTGAGCCACTTTTCATGTAAAATGGATTATTTTCCTGCCATTTCCTGTCCTTCAAGTAAAAGGTCCTGGAATGAGTACTTCACTGCTGTAATGGAGACACTGATATTTTATGAATGCAGTTTACAGTTTGCAGTAATGCCAGGCCTTTGGCTGTTTTCCATTAGATGGTGCACTTGGCTGGAAGCATCTACTCTTGTAGCTTTGATTTTAAATTTAACTTTCAAGTTGAAAGAGCAGTGACTCATCCAAAGGACAGGTGATATTTATTTATTTTTTCTTGAAAATGCAGCACGGGTATGTTGTTATCACACGTTTAGGGGAATTGCCACACTTCCTCGAGGATGACACCCTTTGTAAATAGCCATGTAAATCATTTCCATTGTTCAGACCCGCTGTACGCAGAAAGATAGGGCCTTTAGTGCCGACCAGCCGGCCGGTGAGCTCTGTAAGATCGAAGGTGCCCTTGGTATCCAACACAGCTGTTTCAGTGATCTGTAATTGCTTTGATAAATCACTTTTGGCAGAGTGTACCCAGAGCTGGCAGTGGCGGGGAATGTGCTCGTTGTAACAGGTGTGGGGTCCATCAGCAGATGTTGCTTGATGAAGCCATTTAAAAAACAGCTGCCTCTTGATAGCCTAACAGTTGCTTTCAGCCCCCATTAGCACGTTGGTTTTTTTTTGTTATGTATGAGAGAAAATATTTCTACAGAAAACATTAAATAGGATCTTCAAAGAACTCTATCATTTTAAAAATGTGTTTTATTTGTTCAATAACTAATTTTGCATGCATTGTAAATGTGTGGTTCAGAAATTGTCAAATGTGTTTTGGACTGGATGTGGTAGAAATGAGGACCAGCCAGGGTGGATCTCCTGTGCCTCAGTGGTCATCTTTGGCCACGTAAAGGTAGAGGCCACGGACGGAGGACATATCCCACTGGGAGACCCACAGGCGCTGAGAGAGGAGCTAGCCTAAGAAATCTATTTAAGATCTGCTGCTTTGGTCAGGTGTGGTGGCTCACGCCTATAATCCCAGCACTTTGGGAGGCCAGGGCAGGTGGATCACCTGAGGTCAGGAGTTTGAGACCAGCCTGGCCAGCATGGCAAGACCCTGTCTCTACTAAAAATACAAAAAATTAGCTGGGTGTGGTGGTGCACACCTGTAGTCCCAGCTACTCGGGAGGCTGAGGCAGGAGAATCACTTGAACCCAGGAGGTGGAGGTTGCAGTAAGCCAAGATCATGCCATGGCACTCCAGCCGGGGCAACAGAGCAAGATTCCATCTCAGGAAAAAAAAAAAAAAAGAAAGAAAAGTTCTGCTGGTAGGCATTCTATGCACTGAGCAAAGGCGAGATGTGCAGGCCCAATTTAAATAGTTACAGCTGCTAGCTCCTAAGGTCTGGCTTACTACATGCACCATTTGGGGGAGTCAGCTTAATGATAGTAAACTGTGCTAAATTCGTCTAGAAATATCCAATTAATCTGTTTGAGATATTCAGAAACTCAATAGCTTGCTGAACTAGCAAACTTGAATCCTTATTTTTATTTTAAAAGGGAGTAAAGGGACTGTAGATAAGTAAAAGGTGCTCTGCACTGTGCCTCTCTGGTACGAGTCCCTCTCCTTTAGGCAGCAGCCACTTCCCGCGGAGCTGTTCACGCCAAGTGACCCTGCCACCACGCTGCTCCCACCACCCCATGTCCACCCCGTCCTCGGACGCCTGGTCTCAGCACATCACCGGTATTCTCTTCCTCTTACCAGTAATTAGTTTGAGACTGTGACTCACTTCTGTCCAACAAGATGTAAAGGGAAGTCTTCCTGGGAGGTTTCTGGAAAGTGTTCTCTCACTTGTGATAGCCCTGGGAAGAAATGCTTCCCGGGTCCTCAGAGCTTTGTTGTGGCTGGACGCATCTCCTGGAACTGCGACAGCGGAGGAGGAAGCCAAGAGAGTGAACCAAAGAAAGGAAGGGCAGAGGGCGGGGGAGGCCTGCAAACCTTACGGCTTGTTTCCACTGACATCAGAGACTCATGTTAATAAGGAACAAGTGGCTTCGTTTGTTATGCTCCTCAGACACAGGGTAAGGTAGACACACAGAAATGCACAGCTGTATGTATTTGTCCTGAAGGCTAGAATTTACTTTAAATGTGAGTGGTTTTCCCAGGAAGGTTTTATGTCTGTTCTCTTGAGGAACAATTATTTCCTCCCCAATTTTATCTATGTATCCATCCATCCATCCATCCATCCATCCATCCATCTATCCATCCCATACAGAGCCTCGCTCGTCACCCAGGCTGGAGTGCAGTGGCGCTATCTCGGCTCACTGCAACCTCTGCCTCCCCAGTTCAAGTGATTCTTGTGCTTCAGCCTCCCGAGTAGCTGGGACTACAGGCCCGCGCCACTATGCCTGGCTAATTTTTTTTTTTTTTTTTTTTGCTGAGACAGAGTCTTGCTCTATTGCCAGGCTGCAGTGCAGTTGTGCTATCTCGGCTCATTGCAACCTCCGCCTCCCGGGTTCAAGTGATTCTTCTGCCTCAGCCTCCTGAGTAGCTGGTACTAGAGGCACGTTCCATCACGCCTGACTAATTTTTTTGTTGTTGCTTTGAGATGGAGTCTTGGAGTCTTGCTCTGTTGCTCAGGCTGGAGTGCAGTGGTGCCATCTCGGCTCACTGCAACCTCCGCCTCGAGGGTTCAAGTGATTCTCCTGCCTCAACCTCCTGGGTAGCTGGGACTACAGGCGCATGCCACCACACCTGGCTAAGTTTTTGTATTTTTAGTAGAAATGAAGTTTCACCATATTAGCCAGGATGGTCTCAATCTCCTGACCTCATGATCCGCCCACCTCGGTCTCCCAAAGTGCTGGGATTAGAGGCGTGAGCCACCGCGCCCAGCCCTTTTTTTGTGTTTTAGTAGAGACAGGGTTTCACCATGTTGGCCAGGATGGTCTGATCTCCTGACATCATGATTCTCTCACCTCGGCCTCTCAAAGTGTTGGGATTACAGGCGTAAGCCACCGCGCCCGCCCTAATTTTTGAGCTTTTAGTACAGACGGGGTTTCACCATGTTGGCCAGGTTGGTCTCAAACTCCTGACCTCAAGTGATCCACCCACCTTGGCCTTCCAAAGTGCTGGGATTACAGGCTTGAGCCACCGCGCCCAGCCCTCAATTATATTTATTTCTTTGCCTTTCCTTACGTCTTTAACTCTTCACACTTTTAAAAAAGTTATTGCCTTCCAAATAATATTTAGGAATATAAATTATTTGATATTAATCCAGGGTAATTTCGATTTGTTTTTAAAAACGGGGAATAAAAACATGATTATTCAGAAGGGGTTAAATAGAATGACAAAAACTGCAATTCAGAATTAGTGAGGCGTTGTAATAGCGTTTGTTAAAAAAATTATGAGGCATTTAAAATAGATTTTTGGCATATCCTTTTGTGACTTTTGGATATGACTTAAGCCTTAGTTTATATATCAATAGTGAGTCTCTATAGGAAAAGAATATAATATTCAGTGACTGTCAAACCAGTGACTGGAGCAGCTTGGTATGAACCACTTCTTATTCTGGTCTCCCTTATCAGTGATTTTCAGTTTTGAAAACTTTTTTGAAGTTGTGTTGTCTTATTTTTCTGCAGAAATACCTTCTGCTTTTCATTTTAAAGTATATTTGCTATTTATTTTCAATCTAGTTCTCATCATTGAAAGCAGTACTAAAATCTTATCCCAGAATTTATAGGTTGTGTCTTTTGTCCTTTTTTTGTTTTTGGTATTTTTTTGTCACTTTACTTCCTCAGGTGAAGTTTTAACAAAAATGAGGGACCATGGATAGGAAAGTAGGAATCAAACAGTTTACAGGGTTGAAGTTGTGGTATAATTCTTTTTTGTTGTTTTGTTTAAAGACAGGGTCTTGCTCTGTTGCCCAGGCTGGAATGCCATGGCGAGATCATAGCTCACTGCAGCCTTGATTTCCTGGGCTCAAGTGATCCCTCCAGCCTTGGCCTCATGAGTAGCTGAGACTCCAGGCAGGTGCCACCATGCTCAGCTAATTTTTTTTGTTTGTTTTTAGAGATGGGATTTGGCTGTGTTGCCCAGGCTGGTCTTGAACTCTTGGCCTCAAACCATCCACTCCCCTGGGTCTCCCAAAGTGCTGGGATTACAGGCATGAACCACCATGCCTGGCCCATGGAGTAATCCTTTTGGAGCTGGAAGGTAGAGGTGTGTATGTGCCTGTTTCTCAAAATAGTAGCACTAGCCAGGAAATCCATGAATTTGCATATTTTTCCCCAAGTTCAGCCCATTTGCTTTGGTGAGTTTGGGGTTATACTTAGAGTGGGTAGTATAAGGAGTTTCTGCCCTACACCTTAGCTTAAGCAATTTGAGCACATTGCTTTTTGAGTTCACCACCAAGGATCCAGAGCTCAGAGGTGGTCTTTCCTCTGCAGATAAGAGTGCACCCTGCCTGCACCTCACGGTCTTGGGCTCTGTGGCTTCTCTCCTCCTGCCACTGCCCCTTATTGTGGGTAGGCTGGAATTACCTATGGTCCTTTGTTTGGGCAAGGGAGATGCTTGGATGTTCCCGGGTGTCACCTGTGCGTGCCCCCTATGCTGTCCTCCCACCTGCCCTGTCCTGCAAGCATGGCCTGCACCCTTCTCCCACACACCCGGACCCCAGGCTTATTCTTACTCTCCCTGGCCAGCCCCTCTTCTTGGAGAGGAGAAAGGATGATTTGAAAATAAGATCTAACGTTGGGGGTCCCCAGCGACTTCCACAGGGAGCAAGGAGCTAGGTGCATATGTAGACCCCGTGAGAGCTTTAGTGTTAGATACCAAGTTTGCTAGATGAAACATCTTTTTAATTAAGGTGGTGCAGATGTATTGTTTGAACGTTTTAGACACTAGTGATGAACTACTTGGATGTATATTTTTCTGGTTTTTTTTTTTTTTTTGCTATGAAAATTAGAAAAAATATTTATCCAAGATAGTAAGTATTGAAAACTGATACTGATGCTGTATGGATCACTATTATTGTATTATTTGAGACTGTTTGGAAAAGGTATTATAGTTTTTAGAAAAAGCAACCTGAATATTAAAAGTCTCTGAATTTGAGTAAAAAAGAGTCCACATAAGGGGAAAAATATATAAGGAAGGACAATGAAATTATGAAACTGTTACTATAAGAAAGCTAAAGGCTGAGCACAGTGGCTCATGCTTGTAATCCCAGCAATTTGGGAGGCTGAGGTAGGAGGATCGCTTGAGGCCAGGAGTTCAAGACCAGCTTGGGCAAAGGAGTGAGACCTCATCTCTACTAAAAATAATTTTTTAAAAATATTAGCTGGACATGATGGTGGCCACCTGTGGTCCCAGCTACTAGGGAGGCTTGAGACCAGGAATTCGAGGCTGCTCTGAGCCATGATTGTACCACTGCACTCCAGCCTGGGCTAGAGTGAGACCCTGTCTCAAAAATAAACAAACAAAAAAGAAAGTTAAAGATTTTAGTCTCAATTTTCTACATTGAACCCATCTTTAGATCATAGAATGTATAAAATTAAAAATGGGGGAATATCAACATTATTATATTTAATGTTATAGCTTATTATTTATTTAATAAGCTACTTGTTTAAAGATCTGGGGTCTCTTGGGTCCACAGACTGAGTCTTTCTGAAGGTGCTTTACATGATATAGCTGCCAGGGATCTAGGTCATATAATATCCTCAGGATGGGATTTGAAGACATTTTTCCAGAATTTATCTTTTGTCATATTGGATTTTATTTTTAAAAATTTCCTCTATAGTCAAAATTTATATAAATGTATGATTCTGATAGTAGCGTATATATTTAGATGGGCTTATACTGGGCATGAACAAGGTTAATAATCTTTGTGAATATGTGGGTTATCTCCTTATTTTACTTATTCTTAAGGAAAATTAATTTCACTGTTTACCAAAGAACTGATACCTAAACCCAAAAGATTTCAAAGAATGTTTTATTTTTAAAATATTTCTATTTATCACTAATAAAACGAGTATATCTGTTTAACTTGACCCATCTTTGGTCTTACTAAAACAAAATCAGCTCGACTGTTTCCCAAATAATCATCCATTCAATACTCCTTTTCCCTCTCTCTCCCTGCTCCCTCATCTCTACTCGTTTAGAACTTTCAGAACATTCTTTTGTGTAGATACCGTGTTTCATGTTTGTTATTGTTTCTCACTGGTCAGTGGATTATTTCATGTGGCCACCTTTTTCACGTTTGCTCTGATTGCCTTTGGATGTGCCTGTGTGCTTTTCCTATTAAGGAGAAGAATCCTGCATGTTTTTTTCTCATTGAATAACAATGTTAAAAACAGAAAAGGGTTGTTTTTCTTCTTTGTAGTAGGCATTCTGTAGTAGATACCTTGACATACTTAAATTTGTGAGATGTGTCCAGATGAATGGAAGAGTAGTATCTCATATTAATATATTGCTAATAATAAGATAAAGGTTTCAGCTTCCTGGAGCCGTCCATATAATAGAATTTGTACTTGTTTTTTCATTTCTGAGATGATCCTCATACTTTGGTTGTTTTTTTGTTTTTTTGTTTTTGAGACAAAGTCTCGCTCTGTCACCCAGGCTGGAGTGCAGTGGCGCGATCTCCGCTCACTGCAACTTCCGCCTCCCGGGTTCGAGCGATTCTCCTACCTCAGCCTTCTGAGTAGCTGGGATTACAGGTTGCCTGCCACCACACCCAGCTAATTTTTGTATTTTTAGGAGAGACAGGGTTTCACCATGTTGGCCAGGCTAGTCTCGAACTCCTGACCTCAAGTGATTCACCCGCCTTGGCCTCCCAAAGTGCTGGGATTACAGATGTGAGCCACCATGCCAGGCTCTGAGATCCTCGTACTTTTCACTAAAATGTTAAGATATATGCTTTATGCTTTTGCTGCCTCTCATGTTTCATGAATACAAGTAAACCCATGAGTAACTCATGAATACACATAGACTTCTGGGCCTCCAAACCATGCCCTGCTAGTGGCCATGCGACAGGAATCAGAGGCTGTACTTCACTTTGTGGTTGCTTTATTATTCCACCATTATAAGCTTTAGTAGAAAATGTAAAGAGGGTTGTTAAACTGAAGGAGTGTTGTCTCAAACCGAAGGAGAAAAGTAGTATTGCTGCTATAAGATGTGTATCAACTAAATGGTATCTTTTGTACCATCCAATTAGCAATTAGGGAAGTCCTTCTTTGCTCATACCATTCCAAAGGGAATCATCTTATTCTTTCTCTAAATCTCCTTACAATGGAGGCTGCTACAGTTTAAGTATCGCAGGTCCTTTTTTTCAGATTTCACCTGCAGTGCCTATAAATTTGGGGGAATGCCTTTTTTTGGGGGTGCCCAACATATTCAGTGGATCTTGGACCTACCACCAAGTGACCTTCCTTGCTCACCTGTAAGGCTGAGAACACCGTAAGCAAAGTACCAGGCTTGTTTCCCCAAGAGAGCTTTGTAAGCGTTTGGCGCCATAAAATCAACCTGAGGACTTAGGTGGCTGGTTATTTCTGAGTAAGTGAATATCACTGTCAAATATGACATTCCAGCAAAGGCCATGGTTGCATAGCCACTGTTTTCAGTTATGTCCTGGTAACTAGGAAGATGGACTGTTTTTTAATCTATGCAAATAATTATATTGCCCTGAAAAAAGGATACTCAATTACAGTTTCACAATTCTGGAGGCATCAGGGAGGGATAATAAGATACCATTCCAGATGTTTCCTTTCTGTTTATAAAAGCACAGTTGACTGAATTGTTATGAGATACAGACAGAGGGAGAAGAGAAAGGTTTCCTTATGTATCCAGAATATAGAGTGTTAAAACAGCAACAATACTGTCAACAAAAGCCACAGTCCTCCTTCAGTAGTTCATCTGGGCCTAGTCATTAATTTTTGTTCCACTTGATCTTGGGTTAGCAGTCTCATGAATCCATCTGCTTCTCAGTGAGGGTTATAGAAATCCTCTTCCCCTGGTGGGGGTCTCAGCATTATTTAGACAATGCCATAAGAAGCCTGTACCCAAAAATGCCCAGCATAGTTCTTCTCCACGGGGCTCTAACACAGCCCCCTCTTGGTCGAAGGTCAGTCACTCTGGCCTATAGCTGATTGCAGATGCTGATCAGGGAAGTGTCAGAGAAAAACAGAAATCTGTAGGTGACAAAAGATTTTAAATGGCTATGGTTATTGTATTACTGATAATTTTCAAAACTAAATTTATTGAGAGTTCATTACAAGAGTATTGGCAACTGATAAGTAAAATTAGTTATGGTATGCAAAGCAGAGTCAACCCAAAAAAGTTCTAGATACAGCATCTAGAAACACCATAATTAACCTTATTTTAAAAGAACAGTGGATGTTACATCTAATTTATAAAAATGGAAGAACATAATCTTTACAGAAAAAATCTTCAGATATAACAAAATAGTCTCAAGACATAATATACAATGAATATGCCAAGCATGTAATTAGAATAGACCAAGAATATCACATAAAGAGGGTTAGTTTGGAGGGGACATAAACACCTATATATTAATAACATGTATTTAATCTAGCGCTTGCTAAGTATCTTTTTTGATTTGACAACTTGTCCCATATAACTTATCAATAGTAACACATCAAATGGATCTCCTAATTATTTTGAGCATCTGGTTTTTATTAAAGTAAAAGCACAGATACTTGTTATTTTCCAGGTATGTCTGGGGAATCTTAGACAGTTTTTTGTTTTGTTTTGTTTTGTTTAGATGGAGACTTACTCTGTCGCCCAGGCTGGAGTGCAGTGGCCCGATCTTAGCTCACTGCAACCTCCTCCTCCTGGGTTTCAAGCCATTCTCCTGCTCCAGCCTCCCAAGTAGCTGGGATTACAGGTGCCTGCCACCATGCCTGGCTAATTTTTGTATTTTTAGTAGAGATGGGGTTTTGTCATGTTGGCCAGGCTGGTCTCGAACTCCTGACCTCAGGTGATCCACCCACCTCGGCTTCCCAAAGTGCTGGAATTACAGGGATAAGCCACCGTGTCCAGCCTCAGACAGTTTTAAGTACAAAATATATCATTTAGGATTTGATTTGGGGAAGGCAAAATATCAAAAATTATCAAGAAATTTTGAATACGTGATTCCAATAGGATCATGTAACTTAGAAACAATATTTGACTACCTATTTAATCAAAGTGACTGTAAAAGATTTTAAAAGTAAACACAGAGGTAACATGATTGTAAAGGACCTTAGCTCTTTCCTAAGAGACAAGATTTCTTGAATACTCAAGGGCAAAATAAAGTCAATATAAACCATAGAAGGTTATTCTCATAAAACACAGAATCTTTGGAATCTAAGCCAATTATACAGAAAAAAGAATAAGCCTTTTTTTTTTTTTAGGTGAATGTGGTAAACAGTAAGCCAAAGAAACAGGCTCATCAATATTGAGCAAACTTTTCTCTTTTTTTAAAAAAATCTTTAGTCTTTAGTTTTAAGAGATCATCTGCATTTTTTCTGTAATAAACTTAACAGATATCCACCTATTTCTTCAGATTTATTCATTCTTTAGCAATTTAAGCATTGAAATGACAGTTTTTGTCTCAATCCTTTTTTTTTTTGAGACAGAGTCTGGCTCTGTTGCCCAGGCTGGAGTGCAGTGGCGCGATCTTGGCTCACTGCAAGCTCCGTCTCCCAGGTTCACGCCATTCTCCTGCCTCAGCCTCCCAAGTAGTTGGGACTATAGGTGCCCACCACCATGCCTGGCTAATTTTTTGTATTTTTAATAGAGACGAGGTTTCACCGTGTTAGCCAGGATGGTCTCGATCTCCTGAACTCGTGATCTGCCCACCTCGGCCTCCCAAAGTGCTAGGATTACAGGCGTGAGCCACCGCGCCCAGCCTGTCACAATCCTTAACAATGCTATATTTGTTGTATTTCAAATGTTTAGCTTTCTCATGGAGAAAAAGAAACATAGGCATAAACCTTTATACTATCCGCCTGCTAGTCCCGCAACATGATTTTAATAAAGTGTTCCTGATACTTTAACAATTTCTATGTCAGCAGAGAGATATCAGCAAGAGTGATTGTAAAGTAGCTAGCCTTATAAGTCAAGAGTTATGATCTTTGATCCACTGCTCAATCCATTTCAAGATCTGATCTACATTATTTTCTAGCTCTTGTGGTTTATTGCTGGGCAGCTGATGCGCAACTTCTTCCTTGTAGGATGCCGTGGCTTCTTCATAAAGAACTTGGAAAATCTCACAGTGAATATTGTCTTTTAGTTTCTTCTTATTATAACCCCTCATTTCAAGTATTTCGTACAATATGTTGGCATCTGTTCTCAGCACAAAAACTGTATGAAACCAGCGTTCAGGGAAGAAATCAACCGTGGTAATCAACAATAACTCCACATTCCCTCATTTGGTTATCTAACTCATCAGCTACTCTGTCTTCATCTAAAATGGGACAATTATACTCTTCATCATAGCCATCATACAATTGCTCTTCTCAAGCTAAATCACCCACATTAATGTATTTCAATTCTGATTTTGATTCTGATGTGTGGTTTTTCCAACCCCTGGTGTACCTGGCTTTCTATGACACGTTTCTATCACAAAGTCAGAACAAAGTGACACTTTAGGACTGAACTCAGGGAGTCTGTGGGGTCAAAACTAATTTCATAATACTACTAAGATTTTAACATGCAATGGGTTCACCTTGCTATCTCCAAAAAAAATTGCACCACTGCACTCCAGCTAGGGCAACAGAGCAAGACCCTGTCTCTCAAAAGTAAATAAATAAATAATTTAAAAAATTATTGTTAAAAAAAAGGTTTGTCAGGTTAATGATTCAATTTGGTTAAGCACAAATTTACATTTTTTCATAGTCTTAAACCTTAAGTAGGAGTAACGTTCACTTATTTGATCCGTAAATCTGTATAGCTTTTGTAAGAACATGTACAAGTAGAATAACAATGTGTGGTCTGGCTGGGCACAGTGGCTCATGCCTATAATCCTAGAACTTTTTGGAGTCCAAGACGGGAGGATTGCCAAGGCCAGGTATTTGAGACCAGCCTCGGTGACATAGCGAGAGACCCCATCTTAAAAAATAAGAATAATAATACTTAATGCTGACAACTCATAGAAGACATGACTATTTTTATTAAACCCCAACTATTCAACTAGTCTCATTTGCCAAATATTTACCTAAATATGTGAACTTGAATTCTTAAAACATTTACATTTCTATAGCAATACTTTTTTTAGTGCTGTTGAAAGTATTATTGGAAGTTCAATTTCCTTAATTTCTGGGAATTTTAGGAACATTCAATTTATAGGTGCCTCTTTATTTCTAAGCCAGTCAGAACAGAACATCCTTAAGGGCTATCATATTCTCATTTGGTAAGACCATCTCATGATGGTTATCCCAGGATGAGAGACAATAGCTGCTTTGAAAGCTCCCCTGCCACACTGGGCTTCCAGTACCAGAGCAGCTAACGACTCTGTCCTAACAGCAAATGCTGAGGAGCAGGGTGCAAGTGTTTACTTGGGTGCCCTTCACGGGCACTCGTTTTACCTGGTGGACAGCCTGATGCTTTGTTATCTGGACCGGTATCAGGCATTCCTCGCATGGGAGATGTGCTTATCCTGGCAGACGCCCTTGTGGCTCTTTTCTGACCCCTCTCCAGTTTATGACTGCCTGACCATCGCTCTGGTGCTCAGAGCCTGCCCTTGTGTTCTTCCCCAGCATCCCGGGGAAAACCCAGGTAGCCTGGGAGAGCCCCTGGTTCTTCAGATAGAATGTGCAAATTCAACACACCAACACGATAGGAAATAAGTTCCAAGATTTATTACTTCCAGATCCTAGAGAGGGAGGGCACCATGAGTCAGCAGGGCAGTGCTCTATCCCCAGGTCACCAGAAGAATGAATGAAGTGTCAGGCATAGAGCAAGAGAGTGGCACCCATGGGCCAACACCTTTATTGGGGGCCAGGGCATTGTCCAAGCAGGTTTCCTGCAGGGAGTTTTAGTTGGTAAGTTTAAAACAGGCAGCCATGAGTTTCAGGATCACACAGCAACTGAGAGGTGGTCACTGTGGCATACACCACAGTCCATGTGGGGTGTGGGGTCGGCAGGGAAGCCAGGTAGACTGTCCCTTAGAGAGGTCGTCACCAGAAAGAGGAGTTGTGTAAGGCAGATCCCTGGACCAACCCCATTGAGGACTGGGGGTGGCAGGTGGAAGCTGTCAAGGGAAACTAAGCCCTGTTTCTGGTATGAGAAGGTTAAACTTATGATCAAAATAGATGCCAAGGCTATATAAAATTGTAAGTATTTTCACTACAGTGGCATTTCTGCAGTACAATACAGACATACAAACAGACACAGATAATTTGTAAGCTTCAATTCTAAAATTTCAGGCCAGGCGCAGTGGCTCACGCCTATAATCCCAGCACTTTGGGAGGCCGAGGTGGGTGGATCACCTGAGGTCAGGAGTTGGAGACCAGCCTGGCCAACATGGTGGAACCCTGTCTCTACTGAAAATACAAAAATTAGCTCGGTGTGGTAGTGGGCGCCTGTGGTCCCAGCTACTTGGGAGGCTGAGGCAGGAGAATTGCTTGAACCTGGGAGATGGAGGTTGCAGTGAGCCGAGATTGCACCATTGCACTCCAGCCTGGGCAACAAGAGCAAAACTCCATCTCAAAAAAAGAAAAAAAAAAAAATTCAGTCATAGGCCAAACATAAAAGCAGAAATGTAAAATTTTATTCAGATGTCTACTACTTCCTGATGGCATGAAATTCTTAATTGTTTTGAAACCAAAGTAGAAAAGTAGACAAACAAAAAATACTAGCAAATCAGATTCTGTTATCTTTCACCCAACAGAGACAAGATCTCTATAAACCAGCAGTCCTTCCCCAAATATGTAGTATACAAACCGCTTCATGTCTGTCATTTTCATCAACCCTGGGGTCCTTCAAATGCCTTTTGTTCCTTCTCATTTACTTCACATTGACTTTTCAAGACATATTGGTTATACTACACAGTTGGTTACATTTGAAGTATTTCATGCGAATTACAAAAGTATATGAATAATGTGAATTCATTTTTGTTTATGTATGTCTATGCATGCATACACATACACACATACTCCTATAGAGTGAACATTTGGCTGAATATACTGCCAAATTGTTAAACAATAGTCATTTCTAGCTGGTGGAATTACAGGAAATTTGTATTTCTGATTATATATTTCTATAGCATTTAAATTTTTGGCAACTCAGCGTGCATTTCTTAGATAAGCAAAAAAAAAAAATTAAACATTTTATTTAAATTTTTTTTTCAATCCCAGTTAATAGCAGATGTCAACAGAACAAATAAGTTCCCTTATCCGTGCTTCTGTATGTGGGGGGATTCGCTTGACAGGTGCAACAGAAGCACAAGCATTATTGTGCACATGTGTCTGAAATGAGAATGAGGTTGCCTAGAAGTCTTGAGAAAAGTGGCTGACGAGTCTACAAAAACACCCTTCTTACCCTTTCTCACTTTGAAGTGCATAAAGACGTTGACACACTTGGAGGTCTGCTGGCTAACTGGTGGAACAGATTCCTGGGGGAAATTTTTTTTTTTGCCCTTGTACCTCATGTCTGGATTATTTGGGATTGCTTTGGGGATAGTATCTGAGTTTCTATCTCTTGGGCTGTTTTTTCCAGGAATATAAAGGTTTTTTTCTTTGATATATGCTTAAATGTTTATTTTTAAGTGATGTAACTTTTCAAAAAACTTATTAAAGTTTATTTCTGTGGGAAAAATATTTTTTATGTTTTTGACTGTTTTTTCTTCCTTCTTGTTTGAAATCTCTAGCCAACAAGAACATTAGTCATGACGAGCATGCCATCTGAGTAAGTGCTTGTTTTGATTTCTGTTCAATGTAAAATGTTAACCTTTTCTCTCATATACTGTAATTCTGGGTGCCTTTAGGCAATTTGTCAATCTGTCCTGTATCACTTTTACTTTATAAAATTAATATCTGAGTTAGAAGATGACTGAAAATTAAACATGTACCAAATGTGAGCGATTTAGCCTTGAAAACTCTGGGGTTGTTTAGGCAGCATTAAGAAGTGTGTGCTCGTTTTGATGTTCTTTTGTTTGCTTGATACCAAATAGCTTCATGAATGTTCAAGAAGTGGAACATCATTGACCAAAACATTTCCCTTAAAGGTCTTAAAGCAATACTGCAGCAGAAAGCTTTCCACAGCAGTATTAAAGTTGCTGTGTGTGCATTTTGTGGAAGGGTTAATAGCTTGTTGGCATGCTCTTATCATCTCCCTTAAACATTTAACACAACAAAGAACATCCAACAAAAATACAGTACTATATTCTTTGCAACAGATTTTTGAATTCCTGTTTAAAGGGGAAAACCATGTTTTTGATATCAATCATAGGTTTTAAGGTTTTAAGACATCCATGAAAACATTGGAACATTTCAGTGAAAAATATGCTGCAGAGAGGGCACGTTTAGAACATTTTCAGTAGTGGGATCCTTTTCCTGCCTGTGGCTTAAAAATAAAAGGACTGATCATCAAACACCATACATTAGATAGTGAAAAAGGGGGTCACTCAAAATTTTTGTAAATATATTATTAAATATATTGAACATCCTAAATAGTCTAATACAGAAGTGAATATTGAATATATGTGTAATATTTTTTAAAGTCTTTGTATTTTTCCAAAATTAAAAAATATTACTAATTAACTATTTATTTTTCTCATTCAAGATTTAAAAATAAAACTTTTCATTTAGGCCATCTTCTTCTCTTACTCTTTTTTTCGCCACATAGATTTCTTGTGATAGTTAAGAACAAGACCTGGACGTTCTGATTTTATGTGGATTAGCTGTGCCTTGCAGAGACACTTGTGACTTATTGGCACATCCAGCAAGTAGCTGCCAGCCTCAGGATGGAGTTCTAGGGAGTGTCTAGTTTAAAGCTTTTTACTTTTGGTTTTTGTTTTTGTTTTCTTTTATCATTTTTGCCTTTATTTTTTCCAAGTTTAATTATTTTTCTTGACTCAAGCACAGATTCTCGGGCTGAAGTAGTGATGAGGCCCAGATCTTGACTCACACATCTTTTCTACCCTAAGGATCTCTAAGAATTTAAAAGCATGATATAATTCAGCCCTTTCATTTTACAGATAAAGAAACAGGTCTTGAGATGGACATACCTAAGATCACTAGAGATAAAACTAAGAAGGCTGGGTGCATTGGTTCACGGCTATAATCCCAGCACTTTGAGGGGCCCAGGTGGACATATTGTTTGAGCCTAGGAGTTCAAGACCAGCCTGGGCAACATAGCAAAACCTTGTGTCTACAAAAAAATGCAAAAGTTAGCCAGACTTGGTGGTGAGTTGCCTATAGTCCCAACTACTTGGGAGGATAAGGCAGGAGGATCACTTGAGCCCAGGAGATCAAGGATGCAGTGAGCCATGATTGTACCACTGCACTCCAGCCTGGGCAACAGAGCGAGACCCTGTCTCAAAACAATAAAATAAAACTAAGGAACACCATCATTTGGAAGGAAGAGTGTTAGAGACAGTCTGTATAAGAATAGACAATAACCTCTTCACCTTTGTAATATAATTTTTGGAGAGGAGAGATATTTCTTTCTCTATTTATTTATTTATTTATTTATTTATTTTGAGACAGAGTCTCGCTCTGTCAGCCAGGCTGGAGTGCAGTAGTGCAATGTCCGCTCACTGCAAGCTCCACCTCCCGGGTTCACACCATTCTCCTGCCTCAGCCTCCCGAGTAGCTGGGACTACAGGCGCCCACCACCACGCCCGGCTAATTTTTTTGTATTTTTAGTAGAGACGGGGTTTCACCGTCTTGTTGTGTATATCACAGTGTGGCTTAGAAAGCCCTTCATTGGGGATTTTAAAAATTTTCTGGGAGAGAGAGAAAACCAATGTCAGAACTAAAGGCATAGAAAGGTTATTATAAAAGGGAAGAAAGAACTGAGGGTTGTTTGGTAAGGAAGTTGGATGGAAAGAATATATTTTTTAAAGGATATTTTAAGTATTAAGGGAATGACAGAGCAGGAGAGAAGCGGTAATGGTCATGAGCTTTGTGACAAATAGGTCCCAGATTTGATTTGATGATTTAATAAAAAGAGTCTTTTTCCCTTCTTAGTAGAAAAACTATGTGTTGATACTCAATAAATATTACATTTTCAAAATAAAATAAGTGAGTTTCTTGGTTCTGAGCATGCACAGATAGGTTCAAATAGGCCTGAAAAACAAATCATTGCCCCAGTGGGAAGAGTGTTGGTCTGATGTCAGGGGCCTGGTTTCTTTTTTTCTTTTTTTTTTTTTTGAGACGGAGTCTCGCCCTGTTGCCCAGGCTGGAGTGCAGTGACACGATCGCGGCTCACTGCAACCTCCACCTCCCGGGTTCAAGCTATTCTTCTTCCTCAGCCTCCTGAGTAGCTGGAACCACAGGCGCGTGCCACCACGCCTGGCTAATTTTTGTAGTTTTTAGTAGAGACGGGGTTTCACCATGTTGGCCAGGCTGATCTTGAACTCCTCGTGATCCACCCACCTTGGCCTCCCAAAGTGCCTGGATTACAGGTGCGAGCCACTGCGCCCAGCCAGGGGCCTGGTTTCTGATGCTGGCTCTGTCCCTACCCGGCCCAGCCACTGTGGGAAGCCATTGACAGCCTGTGGGCTTGTCTTCTCAGCCATTAAAATAGAATTGAGATCTGAAGTGTATTTCCCCAGGTTTCAAACCATTGATTATAAGTCAGTTAAGATATAAGTACCATAACCAAAATCAGTTTAAAATTTTGGCTTTCTAGTTTTATTATTACTAATATTGAGTGTAACTGCTTTGATGTTCATGTGCAATAAAGTCATTCATTTTGTTAATTTTTCCCCCAATTTGATAGAAAGCAGAATGTCATCATCCAGGTTGTGGATAAATTGAAAGGCTTTTCAATTGCACCAGACGTCTGTGAGACCACGACTCATGTGCTTTCCGGGAAGCCACTTCGCACCCTGAATGTGCTGCTGGGAATCGCGCGTGGCTGCTGGGTTCTCTCTTATGATTGGGTAAGCCCTGTGTGTGAACTGCATATTTAAAAAGAAGGCATTTTGATAAAGTGGGTCACCCTGAGGTCCTGCCATCAGCACTCAGGCCGGCGTGCACCCTTGTGGATCTGCACACTTTCCTGTGAGCTGGGAACACCCGTCTTTCCTCCTGTGGGTCTCCCTCGGGCTGCTACCCTTCAACCAGGGCCAAGTCCTGGGGCAACAGGAGGATGGGGAGGGTAGAGAGCAGGAAGTGACTAGCCTCTAAGATAAAGCAGAAGCAAGATTAGAAAGATGCTGAAAGAAATGCAAAATGGACATTCTCACAGTCAAAGAGCTTTCCTCTATGTGTGACCAATAAATACTGTGACCTGTGGTGGTGGTGGTTTGCAGAGCCAAAATAATTCAGTGATTGTTTGTACAGATGGATTTACTTAGGATGAAACATGTTCCTTTAATCCCATTTGGATAGGTTTTATCCTATGTATATCTATCTGTAACATTATTTGCCCTTATTTCTGTACATTAAAGATAGTTTTTAAAAATACATAATTATTTTCGTTATTCATAAAAACTGAAATCATCTGTTATTGGTTCTATTTTTACTTTGATCCTTAACCTAAGGTTGCTCCAAAGCATTGCTTTCTGATGACAGTAGCATCATTTGTTACTTGTGTTACCATTTTGCATCTGTGGGATCCGTCTTTCCTCCTCCTTTCCCAAGAATGTATTCTATTCATACTCATACTGTGTTCATTTAAACCAGTAGAATTATAACATGCAAAAGCTACACATGTATTTTCAAGAATGGCCATGGTCTTTTTTCTGTGTTGTGACAGAGTTTAAAGAGATTAGTGCTTCTAGTTGTGAAGTGGAAAACGCTGAAATTCCAAAAGTAAGCACTGTTTATTTGCATTGGTAGCAGTTAGGTATCACCTTACCTAATTATATACTAGTACTACTTTATGTTTATTTGGATGAAAGACAGTAGTCCCCCCCCTCATCCAGGGTTTTGCTTTCTGTGGTTTCAGTTACCATATTCTGAAAATATTAAATGGGAAATACCAGAAAAGAACAATTTATAAGTCTTTAAATGCATTCTTTTCTGAGTAGCATGAAGAAATCTCAGGTCATCCTGCTTCATTCTCCCTGGGATGTGAATCATCCTTCAGTCCAGCCTGTCCATGGAGTAGGTGCTGCTTGCCCTTACTTAGTAGCCATCTTGGTTATCAGATAGAATCTCGTGGTTTTGCCGTGTTTGTCTTCAAGGAACCCTTATTTGGCTTAATAATGTTCCCCAAGCACAAGAGTATTGATGCTGACAACTTTGATATGCCAAAGAGGAGCTCCAAGGTGCGTTCTTTAAGTGAAAAGGTGAACGTTGTCCACTTAATAAGGAAAGAAAAATGGTATGCTGACATACCTAAGATCTACGGAAAAAATGACTCTTTGACCTGTGAAGTGGTGAAGAAGGAAAAAAAAACTGTGCATAGTATATATAGGGTTCAGAACTATCCACAGTTTTAGGCATCCGCCAGGGGGCCACGGACTGTACCCCCTTTGGATAGGGTGGACTACTGTCTATTTAATAACTCTAGCATCAATGAATGAGTTCTGTGTTTTATTTCTCTCCAATTCAAATTGTCTCTGTGTCTTCATCTGACTACTCTCCCTTCCCTCAGGTTTTGGAGGAAAAAATGTTATTTCTAAAGATTTGCATCTGTACAGGATTCTTTACCCAACTTATTCTTTTGGAACTTTGAGCAGTCCATAGAGGTCAGACGTGAGAATATACTGCCTTTGCTGTCAACATGGACAGAGACCTGCTCCCTGGTTGTCTGCATGTCTCTGCTCAGTGTTCTGCTAGTACTCCCCAATTAATCATACATAGAAACAGAACTGGGTGAAATTTTCAGTTATTGTATCTCTTCTGGGATTACCTGATATGAGAAAGGTGGGCATTAAAACACGTTAATTAATCAACTTCTCATCTTTAGTCTAGACTCCTTGCCTGGAGGGAAGAACCTGGGGCACTCAGACACATAAGTGAATGAATGAAGTACAAGGCAATCAGACAAGAAAAGATAATAAAAGGCATGTAGGTTAGAAAGGAAGAAATAAAGTTATCTCTATTTATAAACCACACAATTTTCTATGTAGACAGTCACAAGCAATCTACAAAACAGCAATTAGAGCTGACAGCTGAGTTGAGCAAGTCATCCAGATGCAAGAATTCCATTGAAACTTCAGTATACAGCTAATCAAATAAGTGCAGGATCTGTATGCCGAAAACTACAAAATGCTGATTTTAAAGATCAAATAACTAAATATATTAAAAAACATACAATGTTCATGGATTGGAAGACATAGTACAGTGAACATGTCACTCCTCCCCAAAATGATCTATAGATTTAACACATTCCCATTCAAAATCTCAGCAGAATCTTTCAAGATACAGACAAACTGGTTCTAAAATTTCTATGGAGATATTAAGGAGCCAGAATAGCCAAAACAATCTAGAAAGAGAAGAACAAGGAGGAGGACTGGCACTACCTCGTTTTGGGGCGTCCTTTCAAGCTGTGGTCCTCAGGGCAGTGTGGTATTGGTAGACACACAGAACAGACAGAGAATCCAGAAATAGACCCCAAAAATACATCCCATGGGTTTTCACAAAGGCATTAAGGTAATTCAGTGGAGAAATTCAGTCTTTTCAACAAGTAGTACTGGAGCAGTTGGACATACACAAGCAAGAAAAGGAACCTTCCCAACACTTTGGGTGGATCACCTGAGGTCAGGAATTGGAGACCAGCCTGGCCAACATGGTGAAACCCGGTCTCTACCAAAAATAAAAAAACTAGCTGGGCGTGGTGGCACCTGCCTGTAATCCCAGCTACTCAGGAGGCTGAGGCACAAGAATCACTTGAACCTGTGAGATGGAGGTTGCAGTGAGCCAATACCATGCCACTGCATTGCAGCCTGGGTGACAGAGAGACACCCTGTCAAAGAAAAGAAAAGAAAAGGAGAGGAGAGGAGGAAGGAAGGGAGAACCTCATTCTATACCTTACACGGGCCACAAAAATTACCTCCAAATGGATCATAGACTAAATGTAAAGGTATAAAACTTCTATAAGTAAACATACAAGAAAAATGATCTTGGTGTAGGCGAAGAGTTCTTAGATACACTAAAAGCATGATCAATAACAGAAAACATTGATAAGTTAGATTTCATCAAAATTGAAAGCTTTTACTCTGTGAAAAATATTATGAAGAGATCAGAAGAAAACATTTGCAAATCTTATATCTGACAAAAAATTTATGTCCAGAATATATAAAGAACTCTCAATACTGAACAATAAGAAAACAAACAGCTCAAACAAAAATTGGCAAAGATTTGAATAGACATTTTACTGAGGACACACAGATGGCAAATAAGCATCTAAAAAGATGCTCATCATTATTGCTCACTTCAGAAATATAGTGAGATCCACTACATATCCATTAGAATGGCTAAAAGAAAAAATAACAGTCGCACTCTAGCAAGGAGCCAGGGCAGCTGGAACGGCTGCTGGTGCGAGTGGGAAGTGGTCCAGCCACTCTGAGAAACAGTTGGGCAGTTTCACAGAAAGCTAAATGTCCACTCAGCAGTCCCACTCCCAGATATTTGCCTCGGGGAAATGAAAGCTTGTGTTCACACAGAGTCTGTACGCCAATGTTTGTAGCACCCTTACTTATCATCAACTGGACCTGGAAACAGCACAGCTGTCCCTCCAGTGGGTGAATGGATCAACCAGCTGGACCATCCATACTGTGGAGTGTCACTCAGGAGTCGAAAGGAATGGTGATGGGTGCAGCAGCTTGCATGACTCTCAGGGGCATCATGCCAAGTTGAATAGCTGGTCTCAGAAAGTTACATACTGTATAAGGCCATTTCTTTGTCATTCTAGACAAGGCCAAACTGTAGGGAAGGAGAACAGACGAGTGGTTGCCGCGCAGTAAGGTGGGAGTAGCGTCTGCCTCTGCAGAACAATAGCAGCTGTCACATCTCTGGGGCATTGGAATTGTGCTGTGGTGTTAGTGGCAATGGTTACAGAATCTATGCATGTATTAAAACACAGAGAACTGTACACACATATGCACATATGAGTAAATCTTATTGTTTTTAAATTTAAATTAAAAAGTATATCTAGGCGGGGTGCAGTGGCTCATGCCTGTAATCCCAGCACTTTGGGAGGCCGAGGTGGGTGGATCACGAGGTCAGCAGTTCAAGACCAGCCTGGCCAAGATGGTGAAACTCCGTCTCTACTAAAAATAGAAAAATTAGCTGGGCACGGTGGCAGGCGCCTATAATCCCAGGTACTCGGGAGGCTGAGGCAGGAGAATCACTTGAACTTGGAGGGAGGAGGTTGCAGTGAGCTGAGATCACGCCACTGCACTCCAGCCTGGGTGACAGAGTGAGACTCTGTCTCAAAAAAAAAAAAAAAGTATATCTTACATATCTAACATGCTTTCCAAATGGAGATGTTTGGGCACTGGTAGGACTGGGCTAGTGTCTTGGTTTCAGAACTAGGTTTCCTTCTGTGTGCTGAAGTTTACAGGCTCCCATACCTTCAACTGCTGCCTCTGTCTCTATACTTCCTATTAGCACTGAAGCTTCATCCCAGCTCTTCTATCTTAAAAAAAATGAAAAGAATTTAAAAACATAACTTCCCCTAAATTGCTCTTTGCCCTCTGTGCTACCTTTTTTTCCCCTTGTTCATGGCAAAACATCACAAATGTGTGTCTGTATTGCCCTTGCCTTACTGATGATGTCACTATTTGTTAATAGTATCAACTCTTGGGAGATTGCGAAGGCCCAGGTGGCCTATGGCTTCAGGTGAAATATCTGTTTGTGTGATTACAAGGTAACCATGATGGCTGTCAGGTATAATATATCACACATATATAAATCACACAAACAGATATAAATATATGTTTGTGTGATTACAAGGTAAACGCAATGGTAACCACGATGCCTCTCGCTGGCACAACAGGAGTATTGATGTTCATAGGTTGCTCCTGACTGGCACCCTCAAAAAGTTTAGAAACAAGCTGAGTCACTTTCTCTGTTCATCTCAGTCTTCAAGAAGACAAGGATGACTGCTGCTTCTTGCATGGCCCCCCTCCTTTAACTTTTAAATAAATTCAGTAGTACAAACATAAGAAGTTTGAGAGAGGATAGTTGTCACCACCATTTACAAAGCCATTCTACATAATTTTCAAAGCTTAGCACCCAATTTAATATTTATCTATTTATCTATGTCTTGTATATAACTTCAGATATAAACTTCACAGTTCCAATTTCTTTTAGGGTCAAGATTTGAAGTATCCATATCATATATTATATACATTGACTGTGTACAAGGAATCTCTCTCTCTCTCTCTCTCTGGCACTCTCTCTCTCTCCTCCTCCTTCTAACCCTGTCTCCAATGCAGTTGGGGGATTCTTAAAATATTCTCTTTGGCTAGCAGTATAAACTGGCCTCCAAGAAAAACATTACTGAGCATGTTTTTATTTCAGGGTTTGTGTGGTATTCTCTGGAAATTTCTTGTAAAGGAGAGTTGTAGCAGTTCTTCAGAATTAGATGGTTGTATGTGGCTCAGCTAGTCATATCAGAAACTGTGGCGATTTTATAACAAAGTTCAGTTTGAATTTTGACTTAATGTTTTTGAGAAGTTTATTGGCAATTTTTCCATGTTTACAGCAGTTCACACCTCCAGTGTTAGCTCTACTGTTTTCAGGAAAGAGAATAATTTATGTTTTTCCTCCTTTATGACTGAATTGTCTGGCAGATACATGGAAATAGAAAACCATGCCAGGAGTTGCCGAGCTTCCTATTTATGGGAGACAGGAAGTAACACAACAGAAAAATAAAGAAATTAATTTGACCAAAGTGTCCCTTTAGACTCACATTGTTTTGTTATGTGTTGTTCAAGCATAGCACAATTTGAACCTTTAAATACTCTTTATCCCACTCTCACTTAATTTGATGTTTCCTGCATTTTCCTGTGACTTATCTACAATTCTGCTTTCCCTCGAAGCCCTTTTGTGGATGCTAAAATACAAGTGGAGTGTCCTGTGATCCAGTCTTCCCTTTTTCCAGCTACCACTCCATGTCACTCTGTCCAGCACAGTGAGGAATAACTCAGCCTGTATTCAGATTTTAAGATTTTGATTCTGAGCAGCTTATGAAAAGGATCTGATAATAGAGATTTAAAGCTAATTCACTTATAAATACAAGTGTAGGGCTTAAAAGCTAAATCAGCTTTACAACAAAATGTTAAGGCCGCTAACTATCAACAAATAATCTAGTGTTTTCTTAATCAAAAATGATGTCATCATGACTATTTTCTTGAGATAATGTGATCCACATTGAATTTAGTAAGCAGTGAGTCAGATGAGATGTGTTTTTATCAGTGGTGAGCATAGAATCAATGAACTGTTAGAATAACACAAGCAGTTCATTCCGTTCACACCTCTCATTTTACATTAAAGAAATGCTGAGCTGCTGTCCAAAAATTATAACTCACGGTAGAACCAGAACTGGAATCTCAGCTTTTCACTGGTGTTAGTTCATCACCCTGCATTCCTAAGTCTATTCAAAAGGGATCGTCTTGAAAAACCATTCTCTTTTTAACCTTAAGTCGGCAGATTAACTTCATAACTCATGTTAGGAATAATTTTCAGGCACATTGTACTTGGTGTGTCACACTGACACCGAGTTTCTGAGGGTTCCCTTCAGTTCTCTCTGGCAGACATGTATTGCTCGCACTTGTAAGCCGGCTAGGATTTCAGGCCTGGGTCTCTGAACTGTCACGGCTTGATTTCAAAGTCCTTTTTATCCTGCTACAGATTATACCTTGGTAAAGGACTTTATACTTCACAGAGTGTTTTGCCATGCACTGTCTCACTGGATCTGACAGAACATTTTTGCAGCCGAGAAGGATGCTGCAAATAAATAGTGAGTTTAGTGATGGTGACTCTGGACAAAAATAGCTTGTCTGACTTGAATGTGGATCTTAGAAACACATCTCTGTCAAGGCATTGTTTTAAGGCAGTGACTATGGTCTTACATTTATCTCCAGGACACCTAATTTATACTTTTTCCTTATTAAAATAATGGATTCTGGTTTTGCCCAGACATAGAACCCACAGAGTTGGTGTCCGCTCCTTTCACTTGAGGTGGTTCCTGAACAGTGCCAGAGCTCGTTCCCTGCGGAGGCTCCTGCAGGCTGCGGCAGCGTGGCCACTGGCCGCTGGGAGCATGGGAAGCAGGCGCTGTGGTCTAGGTCCTCCATCCCCCTGTCTGTTGCTCCTGGCAAGACCCCAAGGTGCGCATTTCCCAGGTTGGAGCCGCTGTGCTTCCCAGGACCATAATCTCCTGATTGAGGACAGATACCAAAAAGTGATTCATCTGGAAAATTGAGGGCTTTGGTGCTGCCCTCCAGGAGGACATTTGAAAAGATCTGGACGAGACTGTGAGTGCTAAGAATGATGAATGTTGGAGTTTGAAAGAGTCAAAATGATTTTTTTAGTGGGAGAAGACTGGAGTCACCCTGAGACGCAACCACAGGCTTGATTAGAAATAAAGTTTGATCACCATTTTCAAATTTTTATATTAATATTTTTTCTTTAATTTTCTAAAGGTACTAGACAGAATCTACTTAATGCACCTGGCACAGAAAAGCCAGTGCATGGGTCCTAAGGCTGCACCTTTGCAAGAAAGAGAAATACCTGAGGCACCGGGAGTGAGGAGGACAGGTGTTGGAGAAGGCTGTAGGGCCCCAGTATGGCTGTGTAGATCAAGACGAGGGATGCAGAAGCCATCGGACTGTTTTAACTACAGAGTGGCAGCTTTTGTCTCTGTGGCCTCTCAGCAAAGAATGGATTGCAGGGAGGTAAGAACAGGGTGAGCAGCAGGAGGCAGCTAGGATCATCGAGGTGAAAAATGACTGCAGCTGTGTCTGGAGGAGGGTTTGATAGGTGGGGAGGAGAGAGCAGGTCGGCACGCTTCCTAGGAAGATCTAGTGGAATCTGTAACGTGAGGTGTGTGGGAATGGAGAAGTCAAGAAGACTCCCACCCAAATTTTTTCCTGGGACAACTAACTATAGATAGTGGTGCCATTTGCAGAGTTAGGGAATTCTGGGGCAGAAGATTGTGTGCAAGGTTTGGGGTACAATAAAAAATTGATGTAGGCATATCGGGTCTGAGATTCCTACTAGACATTCAAATAGAGATATCACATATCAGATTATATATATGTACATATATTCAGAGGAAAGTTTAACTATTCACTCCAGCCGTGGTACCTGGAAGGGAGTATAGAATGAAGAAAACAGTGAGTTTAGGTTTGAGCTCTGGGCTATGCCACTATGCAGAAGTCAGGGGGGAGGGGGAGGGGGAGGCAAGGGGACCCGGGAACGGCTAGCTAGCAACCTGGGGGAGACACCAGGGGAACGTGGTGTCAGTCAGAAGGGGGACTGTTTCAGGAAGGAAGGATGCTCAGCTGTGCTGAGTGCTGCTGGAAGGTGAATAAGAGGAGACAGAAGCCGCTGTTTGATTTCATCAGGTGGATGTTGTCAGAGACCTTGAAGAAAGCAGGTTGAATCCAATGACTAAGAGAGTTGAAGAGTCAATGGTACATAAAGCAGTGGAAGCACCAGGGTTATGTGTAATGGTGCCATTTGCTGAGTTAGGGATTATTATCAGATGTATTGCTGATACGTTATTCCTAGACGTACTGCTGCTGCTACATCAGAGAGATTGGTTGGCAGCGAATGGGGCACTATGAAGTGTGACTCGAGCCTTCTCATGTTGCCAGCTGCAACACAGATCATCGTCCTGGTGCTTGGCGATGTGGTTGCATTATGGTGAGTTGAGTGTGGCCTTGGGAAGCATTTGAATCTGTTGGCTGAGTTATCAGGGAAAAAAAAATTTAAAAAGTAAACTAAGATTATGTATATTAATGAAAAAGTTGCTGTATTTGGCAAATACTTTAAATGGATAAGGCTAAAAACCAACAAGTCGAGAGGGTACCTGTTGCCACCCATCCTTTTCCAAATCATGGCCTTCACGGATCACGCTGTTGGTCTTTACTTTTCTACTAACTTGGATCAACCGTGAAGTAACACAGGTCTTCACTGTAGACCTCAGTTCCCCCGCCTTTGCTTTATGACTGAGACTTCTAGGACCTCAACTTGGTCCATGCTGAACTCCAGCACAAATTCCAAGCTTTGGCCATACCTAAAGGTGCACTTTAACCTTTACAGTGTTCTGCCAGGCATCTGAATTTTTCACTTTTGTTTCTGACATCTCAATCACGCAGTTCTCACTGTAAATATTAAATAATAGCACAGAATATCTTAACTTCAGGTATTCATTGGAAAATTCAACCATGGTTTGATTTTATCTGTAATTTCAAAAACTGTCTTCAGCTGTCCATCATTTAAATATCATTTAGCTGTCCCTCAGGGACTTTGGGGACATTGTTAACAATCTACTATTTCAAGGCTTCTAAACTCTATCCCCGAGTTAAAGTAGATTTCCAAGGAACATCATACTTCTGTTACAGTCTGTGTGTAAGGACCCTCTGGGAATTTGGTTTTAGGGACAATGTTAGCTTTTGAAGAGAGCTGATGTACAAAATACTAGATTTGAGAACACTGTTGTACTTTTTTTCAAAGCTATAATTGACAACATTGTACATTTTGCTACCTGATACTTTTGATGTATGATCCACCTAATGCTTTTCTCCCAAAATTAATTTCAAATAAATTGAATAGGAATTCCAAATGAAATGAATTTCATAGGAAAATTTCATACAGAAAATTTGTTAGGCTGTCCTTAACCAGAGAATGAGAATTATGTAATGCAGTTTTGTCAGCTAGAGTAACAACTTGCCATAGGTTCATAATAGATCTGTTTTTTAGTTCTTTTTCATGGGTTCTTGTTTCTGAAAGAAAATTTCTCTGCCAGAATATTAAAGTTCTGCCTAACTTAATAATTTAACAAGCATTGTATATATTAATAATATAATATCAATAATTAGTAATGCTATTAATCATTAATAACAATTATTTAATATTAATATTAAATTCTTAATATTAATTTTTAGAACATTAAAATTTAAAATTAAAAAATAAAATTTGAAATTAAATATTTTATATTAAATTATCAAAGTAATATTAATATTAATAATTAGTAACAATTATTTAATATAAAATTAATCTTTCATTATCGAATTATTGATTGACTTAAGTAATTAATTTAATTGATTAATTGATAATGATTGTTGTTAAATTATTGTACTCTTGGGTAGTACGGAGACTGCATACTAAGCTTTGCCTTGTAAATACCATCGTCTGCTTCCTGGTTAGTGGCTCTAGGGAGGCTATGGCAGAGTCACGTGCTTTTGTCCTTAACATGGCCCCGCTCTTCTTCTGTAGGCTGCCCACGATTTGCTATGCCGCACATGTATTGGTCTGTTCTCACACCGCCATAAAGAAATACCCGAGCCTAGGTAATTTATGGAGAAAAGAGATTTCATTGGCTCACGCTTCTGCAGGCTGTACAGGAAGCATAGTGGCTTCTTGGGAGGCCTCAGGAAAGTTTCGGTCATCGCAGAAAGCGAAGCTGGGAAGCGGCCCCATCTTCCATGGGTGGAGCAGGAGGAAAGGGCGCGGCGGTGCTACACAGTTTTAGACAACCACATCTCTTGAGAACTCATTCACTATGCAGTACCAAGGTGCGATGAGGCTGAACCATTCATGAGAACTCTGCCCCCAGGATCCAGTCACCTCCCACAGGGCGCCACCTTCAGCACTGGTGATTACAATTCAACCTGCGATTTGGATGGGGTCACAAATTCAAATTATGTCAACACACACCACTGGATAGTTCCCTAAAGGCAGCAGAGACACACCTCCGCTGAATGTTATGCAATTTCTTTCTTCGTGTTTTTTTTTGTTTGTTTGTTTGTTTTTGGAGACGGAGTCTTACTCTGTCGCCCAGGCTGGAGGGCAGTGGTGTGATCTCGGCTCACTGCAACCTCCACCTCCCGGGTTCCGGTGATTCTCCTGCCTCAGCCTCCCAAGTAGCTGGGAGTAGCTGGGATTACAGGCGCACACCGTCATGCGTAGCTAATTTTTTGTTTTAGTAAAGACGGGGTTTCACCATGTTGCCCAGGCTGGAGTCGAACTCCTGAGCTCAGGCAATCCCCCACCACGTCGGCCTCCCAAAGTTCTGGGATTACAGGCGTAAGCCACCACTCCTGGCCCTGCAATTTCTTTTGACTTTAGTTTTGCTGGGTAACAACAAAATAAGAAAGAATATACACAAATACTATTATTCACCATATTTTTTCTTTTTATGTATTTCTAATATTCTGTTTACAGTTTATTGCAGTAGATCATTTATTTCAAGTGTTAAATTGTAAACAGTAGTTTTGATAGTATTTTAGAGACAGCCATACTCTCCCTGGCACAAGGAAGAAGGTTTTAAAAATGAAAGTGTCCTCTTTAGTGGACACTGGTTAGTTATCAATTGCCAGTCCTTTGAGGGCAGAGAATGTGCCTGTCTGCTTACATAGCCCCAGGACCTAGGATTGGACATGGAACTCAGTCCTTATTTATTGAATGAATAAATGGATAGATGGATGACCTGTTTTTTTGTTGTTGTTTTTTGTTGTTTTTATCTCAGAATTTCTTCTTGCCCCTGATGAGTTAAAAATATCACATAAAAATTATGCATCAGCCTAAATTGCAAATTACCCATGTAGTTAATGTGTTTCTTGTTAAAATTCATTAATGTAAGATGACCTGATGTTCATTTAAGAAAAACAACTTTGTAATTCAAACTCACAGAAAGATGAACAAAAAATAGTGATTACTCTTAGTAGCCATAATATTTGGTTTATTGTCTATGTTGGTAATAATTTCTGCTGTGTTTTCATACAGTGAAGTGATGTTTCTGCTATTTATTTTAGTTACATTGGAATTTGTTATATTTATTTCTTTGTTTTTCTTTTGATAAGAGAAGTACGCGCTTAGTTATTTATAAAGATGCTTGGAGTTCACATGTGAATATAGTGGTGACATGCTGGGTCGCCCTGGTCATTGCTTAGCTGTATTTATAAAGTGAATATTACTGAGCAGTTAAGCTTTAACATCTGAGAATCACCCATTTTCATTTTTGGAAACTGGAAAGGATTAGGTAGAATGCAAGCAGAGTAAATTGAACTTAAATGTTTGTGTTCAATTGAGCTGAGCTTTTTCGTAAGAATATTCAAGCCTAGGTCAACATGCAGCTTGTTTTCCCTCTCACCACCTGGAATTCAGTCTCTATCGGTCAATGTCTTTTAAAAGGGAAACGGGTTCTTAACTACATACTTTTAGTACTTTATTGCTTATCTTCCCTTTCTTGGTTAAATAGGCTGTGTTAGATATTTAGCTTCCTGCCCCTTTCTTTATGAGACAGCTAGAGCAGTGCTTTTTAAAACCTTACTAATGTGTGGATCACCTGGGGGATCTTACTGAAGTGCTGATCCTCGTTCAGTGGGTCTGGGTCTGCTCAGGGTTGAGGTGAGGTCCAGGCTGCTGGTCCCGTGACCCAGCATTAGGTCCCCAGGATGCAAAATATGACAGGGGATCTCTGTCGTATTCGGGGGTGGAGATGAGACAGCGTCCCAATGATGTTAGTCACATGGAACATTTAAAGATACGGAGCTACTTTGTCAGTGTTTTACACATCATCAACCTGTTAGTCAATACAGTAATCTTCTGTGGAAACTGTGGCTTGAACACTTTCAGTAAATTGCTCATGGTCATAGTGCTTGGAAATGGTGAATTTTTTTTTTTTTTTGAGACGGAGTCTCGCTCTGTTGCCCAGGCTGGAGTGCAGTGGCACGATCTTGGCTCACTGCAACCTGTCTCCCGGGCTCAAGCAATTCTTGTGCCTCAGCCTCTTGAGTAGCTGGGATTACAGGTGCATGCCACCACACCTGGCTAATTTTTATTTTTTGTAGAGACAGAGTTTCACCATGTTGGCCAGGCTGGTCTCAAACTCCTGACCTCAAGTGATCCGCCCACCTTGGCCTCCCAAAGAACTGGGATTACAGATGTCAGCCACTGCACCCTGCCAGAAATGGTGAATTTTGAATTTGAATTCAGCTCTTCCTCGGTTCATAGCCCACATTCTTTCTAGCATCTACGTCCAAAGATAGCCTAGAGAGTATTTTTTATCTTCTATAGCTGTAAACCTTGATATGGGCATTCTCTGATGGCCTATGTGTTTTGAAAAGAATAATGGATAAGGCAGTGGATTTTACTGCTAACCTTGCTGCACCATAGCTGTGTAACCTTGGGTAAGGCAGTTTCTTTGTCTGTAAAAGAATGGAAAGATCACCTAAATAAAGTACTCAGTATACACTCAATAAATATTAAATACTGTTATTATTCAACAAGCATTTTTGACACTGATCACTAGCCTTCATTAAAAGCATAACTTGGATGAACCTTGAACACACTGAGTGAAAGGAGCCAGACACAAAAAGCACATGTTGTGTAATTCCTTTCAGGCAGTATATCCAGAATAGGTAAATCCATAGAATAGAAAACTAATTAGAAGTTACCAGAGATGGAGGGGAGAGAGGGATGGGGAGTGATTACTTAACAGGTACAGGATGTTTTTCTGGGGCTATGAAAGCATTTTGAAACTAGAAAGAGGTGCTGGTTGCACAGCATTATGATATAAAATGCCATTGAGTTGCACACTTTACAATGGTTAATTGTATATTATGCCAATTTCACCTCACTTAAAAAAAGTCATATATGGAAAATTGCTTTGTTAAGGCACCACTACAACTACTAAATAGGTTTGTATTTTTAAAAAACTTTATGGAATTATAGGAAGCATTTCTTGATATTATGAGATGTGTTGGAAATACAGAAGAATAGCTTATTTTGGAACAGATATTATTGCCTTGAAATTTTGCCAGTTTAAGCTGGTCTCTTCGGAAGACTAGACCTTCTTTATTTTCTGGCTTGAAAATGCTTTGGACATAAGTACCCTATTATTTTGTTGTTAAAAATTATACTATTGACATCCCCAATTTTTTCTCCTGAAGTTCAGTATAACCTAGAAATAACTTCATTGCTACACTATTTCATTAACTACATGGGTGCTTTTTTTAGTTAATAATGATGCATAATGTCTTCATGTGGCAGAAACATTAACCTGCCCCTTGTCATAAATCTGTAAAAAGATGGACATTGGTTTAAACCCAGTTTTTGAATTCTGTGCTTTTAACCAGTATATTACACTGTCTAGTTGGGGAAGAATCACAAATCTTCTTCTTTCTTTAGAAAAATCCAAAACAGCCTACAAACTAGCAAAGTCTCATAAATGTTGTTTGAGAAAATCAATTACCCTAACAACTAAGACAAAGGATCTATAAAATCTGATGAGAAAAATCTTTGTAATTTGATTTTTATAATTTTGTTAGCTTAAATTAGTAAAAAGTTAATAATTATTACTTTTGTTACTCTTATAATAAATAATGTGTTTCTACACCTTCCATAAACACCTACAACCACACTTTTTACCACAGTTGGTGGAGTGAAGGGTGGATGGAGGAGATGGTGGCAGAAACACCCCAATCACTTTCAATGATTAAAGTGAAGATGTGTCTAACTTTACTCCTGAAGTATCATCCAGTAAAGTGGAATGTGAAACATACTTTTGAACTGTTTGAAATCAACTACATTCCTATGGCTTACGTCTGTGGGACAAGTTTCTAACTATCAGATTTGATTTTTAATTAATCAGTGGTATTTTATAACAGCAGTCTCCAACCTTTTTGGCACCAGGGACCAGTTTTGTGAAAGACAATTTTTCCAGGGACTAGGGGGTTGGGAGGGTGAGGGAGGAATGGTTTTGGGATGATTCAAGCACATTACACTTATTGTGCACTTTGTTTCTATTATTATTACATTGTAATATATAATGAAATAATTATACAACTCACTGTAATGTAAAATCAGTGGGATCCCTGAGTTTGTTTTCTGCAATTAGACAGTCCCATCGGGGGGTGACGAGAGACAGTGACAGATCATCAGGCATTAGATTCTTGTAAGGAGCGTGCAACCTAGATCCCTCACCTGCACAGTTCACAATAGAGTTCGCACTTCTATGAGAATCTAATGCCACTGCTGACCTGACAGGAGGTGGAGCTCAGGTGGTAATTAAAGCAATGGAAAGTGGCTGTAAATACAGATTAAGCTTCCTTCACTGGCTCACCCACCACTCACCTCCTGCTGTGTGGCCCGGTTCCTAATAGGCCACAGACTGGTACCAGGACCCCTGTTTTACACAACATGGAGTCTTTTGTATGCGAAGAATATTGTTGACTTTCGCCACATGGAATCCCTCCCCTCCCCCCCGTTCCCCCGCCTTTTTCCTTTCCAGTTACATTCCCACAGG
This sequence comes from Pongo pygmaeus, assembly GCF_028885625.2. Lineage (NCBI taxonomy): Eukaryota > Metazoa > Chordata > Mammalia > Primates > Hominidae > Pongo > Pongo pygmaeus. The sequence goes on from NC_072380.2 coordinate 6,511,436, forward strand.
TATTCTTAGTACCACAATTGCAGTTGAATTTCACAGTATGGTGAGTGGTAAGCTCTGGTGGGCGGTATGCTTGGATAAGCCTGGCTATTTAGAAATTTGGAATAAATTTAGTGTTATGACTAACAATAATGTTGCCTATCAAAAATTGTGAATGTTAATAAATGTTTTCACCACAATCATTAATGCTTTCCAGTGAGTTAAACCAGCTTCATGTTACAGTTGTATTTTCCATACCAGTAGGGAGTCATTAAATGGGGTCATGTTTTCAAGCCCAACTTAAAATCCCTCTTACAGATTGCCTTCCCCACCCCACCCCCAATTTTCTGTCATCACTTATACATTGAAATAATTGCTTATTGTTTTCTCTCTTTAAATTTTTTTTGAGAAGTCAAAAATTGAGTACCTTGTTCAGTGTTTTTGCTTATGAAATACTTTGTGAATAAATTTTGTTCTTAGCTGAAGAAAATTTCTTAGGCAGTTAAGAAAATACTAATAAGCTAATTAATGAATAAAAATTAATTTGATTGGTCCTGATTGGAAATGTAACATTTACCGATATTTAACTATAATCCTTTTGATCACTCCGAAATTTGTAATTATTCTTTGAGAAATAAAAGGTTGAGAGGGCTGGGTGCAGTGGCTCACGCCTATAATGCCAACACGTTGAGAGGCCGAGACAGGTGGATCACTTGAGGTCATGAGTTCGTGACCAGCCTGACCAACACTGTGAAACCCTGTCTCTACCAAAAAAACAAAAAAAAGAAAAAAGAAGAAAAAAGAAAAGAATTAACCAGGCATTGTGATGTGCGCGTGTAGTCTCAGCTACACAGGAGGCTGAGGCAGGAGAATCACTTGAACCTGGGAGACGGACGCTGCAGTGAGCCAAGATTGCACCACTGTACTCCAGCCTGGGCAACAGAGGAAGACTGTCTCAAAAAAAAAAAAAAAAAAAATAGGAAGTTGAAAACAGCTTAGGGAAGCCCTGCAACCACTGGCCAGCACCAGTACTCCATCATAATATATGCTTTTCACTTATAAGGAACTGTAATGTAAACTGTGGACTTTGGGTGATAATGATGTGTCAACATGGGATGACTGGGTACAACATGTGTAGCACTCCAGTGGGAGACATCGAAATGCATATGTGGGGGCAGGAGGTGTATGGGGGCTCTCTGTACCTTCCTCTTAATTTTGCTATGATGCTAAAGTGGCTTTAAAAATATAAATACAGAAAAAAACTTGTGCTTTCTATAGATTAATTTGAACATAGACACATTAATATAATAGATACATTGATTTGAACATAGGTTCATTAAGTTGAACACTTTAGGTTTTTATGATATCCTATACCACAATAAACTGAAGAAGTCTGCCTCACAAAGTTGTTCAAAGAACTCTTAATGCTCTCACTGCTCCTTCCCTGACTTGAACAGGAAGTCTCGTCCAGTGCAATAAGGTGGGAAATAAAATGTGCATAGAAATTACAAAGGAAGAAATAAAGCAGTTTCTATTCACAGATGTAGTTCCTGTTTAAATTCATCAGCAAGGTTTGGGTTTTATGAATGATAATATTAAAATGTAAAAAACACTATTTTCATTATGTAATGTGTTACCTACAAGATGCTGAATTCCTGTTGCAGCGGATGCTGAATTCACTCTGCCCTTCTTATAAGAAAGATGTTGGGCCAAGCTTTTGTTTTTAAGTTTGCTTACAGCCTTACCTGTGCTCTTTCAAAGTAGATTTTCACTGTTTTGAACACTCTATTAAGGTAAAGATGTGTTTGGCCAGTGAAACTACTAGAGCAAAATGTTTACACTGTATTTCTGATTTGATTGTTTTAATACAACTGAATTAGTGTTTTCTCCTATCTCTATACAATATTAATTCCTGGGATGCCTATGTAAATTAATTAATTTACTGACCAGAACTCTACTTTAGCCTCTTATGGTTTTATTTTCTTAACATTTAGAAAGGGCTAAATTCAGAGGACATAAATTTTCTCCATGAGATTGTTTAAATTCAGTTGACATTTTAATGTGGATTATATTTGAACTTGAATGCCACACGCATTTTTAAGGCTTGTTCCTGGCTTCTGTCACTGGTGCGTTGTATTTCTCACTGTACTATTCCTTTATGTTGCCTCTTGTCTGAAATGAACCTGATTTTAACCTTTTATTTTCTGGGCTAATTATATGAGTTTGTGGGGAGTCTCACATATTGTTAGTATATCTCCTTAAATAACATGCATTGAGGCTGAGGTCAGCAGATCACTTGAGGCCAGAAGTTCGAGACCAGCCTGGCCAACACGGTGAAACCCAATCTCTACTACAAATACAAAAAAAATTAGCCAGGTGTGGTGGTGGGCACCTGTGGTCCCAGCAACTCAAGAGGCTGAGGCAGGAGAATTGCTTGAACCTGGGAGGTGGAGGTTGCAGTGAGCTGAGATTGCACCACTGCACTCCAGCCTGGATGACAGAGTGAGAGTTTGTCTCAATAAATAAATAAATAAATAAAATAAACATGAATTATATAATCCAGCTTTGTTATTTTAGCTCTAAACTTCTGGTGTATGGAGACAGATTTTCAGGGAGTTTGGTCCTGGAGTAGAGACAGCTGCAGAACCTCAAATATTACTAAATTAAAAAGGAAAAGATTGTATTGGTCATTTTAAAGTGTGGGGATTCAAATACTAGGAGGATAATGATGATGATAATGATGATGATGAAAGCTTGTTTATGGGACATTTTACTCTTCCAAAGTCTGGGAAGGAATTTCAAGTGTATTCGGGGGACTTCTGAAAATATTAGCCAATGTTAGAAACAAAGTCACAAGCCAAAGGGATTGCTTTTGAATTTAGGCTTGTGATCTATCTTCTTTTAATTCATTGTTTTAATTAATAAAAGTCTGGAATATTTACAGAGGACTGTTTATAAAACTTCACAAATTAGAAACTTGGAATTAAAAATATATATATATAATATTTCATATGTGTAAAAACAGGATAATATTTAAATATTTGGCCTCATGAGAATAATGACTCAGATTTCTTGTTATCATGAGACTTTTTCTCAATCAACTTTTTATTAATATTCATAACATTTATGCAACATGAAGATTCTGAAGGGACTTCGTTATTTGAGAACACATCTATTTCAGATCTGCGGAGTGTATCACCTTTTGCTGTGTCTTCAAAGTGACTCTTGGTTTATTGCCTGCTAAGCCTAATAAATGTATAATAAATCTGCTTATTGTATCACTTGCAGGTGCTGTGGTCTTTAGAATTGGGTCACTGGATTTCTGAGGAGCCGTTCGAACTGTCTAATCACTTCCCTGCAGCTCCTGTAAGTCAGATGTTGTTTTATGATGGTAAATGCAATTTGGTGTTCTCAAGAAATTATTATAAACATAAGGGTAGACTTAAGTTTTTATCAAGTCAAGCAAAATCATGCCCATAATTAAAAAGACATTCACAGAACTTAACACCTTTTATCAATTTATTTGTGAGAACAAATGTGAGAATGTGAGACCATTCTGCAAAAAGTAGTGAGGAATGCAGTCCAAAGAAAATTTAATGATTAAAGTCCTCAAAACTGAGAAAAACAAAAATGAAAAAAGACTGAATTCTTGGGCAGGTAGTCTTATATCTTGCTTAATGTTTTTACTGTTAATAGAAATAGAACTGATAGGTATAAAAATTATGGCTTGCTGGTGCTGTGATAACAGTCTTTATATTTTTATGGCTTTCCTAAATTCCACTTCAACTTTCAAATGCTTCACTGAAAAGTTCTGGGTTCTAATTTATTTTAAGATTAAATAATAATTAAGTGGGTAATTTAAAGTTTGCTTGGATACAGGATTGTGCAGAAGTTGCCTTTCATGTTCAAAAATGTTAACTTGTTTGTGACAGTTTATTCATTCAAAAGATTAATAGCTGAAAGATAAATGGTGATTTTTATCCACCACCCGTATTGTTATTTAGCTGTTTGAGTAGGCCACATGACTAAAACATAACAAGGAGTTGAACTATGCTCCCTGATCACTGTAGTTATCTAGGTTGTTGGGTTGTTTTGTTTTCATTTTTAAGATTACTGTTTGATTTCCTTTCAGCTTTACAAATGTTTTCTTAAGGAGAGAAAAAAGTTCCTCTCAGCAAAACTGTTTGTTTGAAATACCGTGTAAGGAACTGAAGTGTAAAGTAAAAACACAAATTCCCCCATTCTCGGTCATAAGAGATTATATATGATGCTCAATGACATAATGAGATTTGTCCTTGAATTTTGTATCACCTGCCTACATGGAGAATTGAAATAAATTGTGTTGTTGCCAGTTTTTCCTGCATTAGCATTTCCCTGCCTAAGTATCCATCACTGTTGTCATTGAGATATCATAGAAACTTCTTGTTGTCTTTTGAGGCTGTGAAATTTTCTTATTTTCAGTTGTTTTTCAACTTGATACAAGGCCATGATACCGTTGTTGAATTCATAAAACCTTCTTAAATATAAAGTAGATACAGTTCTAAGATAGAGAGGTTCTTGACTAGTTAAATAGTTGTTGGAAAAGTGTACCTTGGTGGAAATAAAACAGAGCCTTGACTTTGCCAGAGTCCATCAATGACTCCAAATATGTAGCAACACCTATGTGTTCTAAAACTACATCAAGGGGTGGGGAGAAGTTGGGGTAAAATAAATTAGATTTTAAAATGGAATGAAGAAAAAATAATGGTAGAACACTCTAAGGTAAAGACAGACATACAGTAGTTGCAGACTGGACTCTGAACGTCCTTGCAAATTACTCAGAAAAGAATATATGAGAAATTGCCTTTAAATTATAAAGCTTTACACAAATGTTCATTAGTATTAATTGTACTATGAAAATTTCAAAAGGAGTTAAAACTCCAGGAGTTTATGGTTTTGTAGTCCTGAGTATAAAGCTGTGTTCTCAAATTTTCTTTTCTTTCTTTCTTTTTTTTTTTTTTTTTTTTTTTTTTTGAGATAGAGTCTTGCTCTGTTGCCCAGGCTGGAGTGCAGTGGTGTGATCTTGGCTCACTGCAACCTCCGCCTCCCTGGTTCAAGCAATTCTCCCTGCCTCAGCCTCCCGAGTAGCTGGGATTACAGGCGCCCGCTACCACGCCCTGCTAATTTTTGTATTATTTAGTAGAGACGGGGTTTTGCCATGTTGTCCAGGCTGGTCTTGAACTCCTGACCTCAGGTGATCTGCCCGCCTTGCCTACCAATGTACTGGGATTACAGGTGTGAGCCACTGCGCCCGGTCCTGTGTTCTCAAATTTTCTGTAAATATTTAAATATATTATGAACATCAGATTTTGTTTTTGCACTTTGAAACACTTTTTCAGTTTGCTGATTGACATAAAAAATCTTACTAGTGTCAATTATTTTTTTCCTTAAGTAAATTTAAGGGTGAATCTTGAGATGTATAGCTTTGTAAATTTCTTAAATAGAAGGCTTTTCTCAACCACAAATTAAATTGTAGCCTAGTTCTATAAAAATATATCTTACTAGAAAAGAAAACAGACCTCTGTTTTAGAATAGTGAGAAGATAGTAGTTTCTTTGTCATAGAATGAAATGTATAATTTTCCTCATCATTAAAAATAAAAGTTTCCTTATCACAAGGCACAATTAGTTCTTTCAGAAACAAATTATAAAATTGTAAATATTATCATAAAAGTTAAACATAGGCATATCCCCTAATAAGTTATATTTAATTACTAAAAATACCTTCATATTTAACAATCAGGCAGAAAAAAAATAGTACAATCTGCATATAAACTAAAATGGCACATGTTTCTGTTGATAATTTCAGAGATCCTGGAAGTTTCCACCATATAAACTTGAAATATGTATTTGAGCATTAACTTAAAAACTAAGCTGTCAACATAAATGTAAATACGCTGTTTTTGAAATAAAAATTTAAAGCTCCTAAGAGATGGAGTAAAAATGCACTAACTGTTTTTCCAAATATTAAACTTCTAGTAACCCCTTCTCAGAATATCCCTGAATATGTCTTTTTATGGCTTAAGAGATTTTTTTCTTCCTTTTAATTGTGATAGTGATGGTGAATTCAGGACATATGGGTATTTACACAGTGTATAAACAGTGCTCAGAAGAATGCAGTTCCAAGATGATCTGTATTGTATAACATAAGTGTTCTGTTTTCCAGTTATTTACTGATAAACTTGCACATAACATTCTTGGTTGTGACAGCAGAGTCTGTAAATTGTCAGTCTGATTCTCAGCCTCGGGTTCATCTTTGCATAGGTGTTCTGTCTAATCACAATTATGGATGTTTAGGGTCTTGCTTTGGTCTCTTAAGTGATGCAAGTTTAAGTGATAAAGTTTACAGGCTCTAATCTGGAGCATGTGGGTCCCGTCAGCACTGAGCACACGCCCTCTGTGGTGAAAGAGGACACAGTGCACAGCCGTGACTTTCAGTGCATTGGGCTTAAGTCTTTGAAAATAGTTCGAGACAGTCCCTCAGGTGGGACTGGGGTGTTTAGAAATCTGCTGGTCGGATCAGCATGGTTGTGGCCTTGAGCGAATAGCCTGAGCCTTTCCAGTAGTACCACTTAATGCCGTTGAACTTATTTGTGTTCTGCCTTTGTGGATAGTACATTCCGTTCAAGTTGGAAGGACCACATGCATCAAACCACCAGCCTGTGAAAGTAAAACACAGAAGGAATTAGGAACTAGGTGATGCCAGCTACTGCCACGAAGACAGCAGTACTCAGCTAAGGCAGGACGCACATTGCAGGCGTGTGGAGTAGGCACGTGCAGATGATTGTGAGTATAGGATGTGCACTGGCAGAGGGATTGTTTTCCAGCCACATACCCATGACATCACAGTTCCATTACTGCAAATGCTTTTACAAGCGTTCTTCCACCTTTTCCCTTGTGCTGTGTGGAGAGGCCTGAATTCTCCATAGTCCTATTTGATAAGCCCACAGTGTGTACACACTTACAGCAGGAATAAGCAAACATCTGAGGCACAGTTGGAAAACTCTCCTTCAACCAGGATTACTTTCCAGTCCCAGCAACATGGTGGGCTGGACTCACTCAGGCTCCCCTTGCTCTATTAAATGATTTTTTTGGTTGAAGTTTAACCCAAAATATTAAGTACTCAGTGGAGCGACATAAAAAGGAAGACTCTATGTTTCAGAGACAAAAAGGAAATTTAAAGTGAGAGTGTGCACTCACTCAGCTAGAGCCAGGGCAGGAGAGGTGTCCAGCACAGGGGCTGTGGGAGTGAAGCCCCATCTGCACCTTGATTTCTGGGCTTGGCCAAAAACAGGAGCATGCTGGGGTTTGTGAGAGAAGGAAACACAGTAGTCCCCGCTTATCTGCTGTTTTCGTTTTCTCCACTTTCAGATACCTGAAGTCAGCTGGGCCCTAAATATTAAATGGAAAATTCTAGAAATAATCTATAAGCAGAGGCCGGGCGCGGTGGCTCACGCCTGTAATCCCAGCACTTTGGGAGGCCGAGGTGGGTGGATCACGAGGTCAGGAGACCGAGACAATCCTGGCTAACACGGTGAAACCCCGTCTCTACTAAAAATACAAAAAATTAGCCGGTTGTGGTGGTGGGCGTCTGTAGTCCCAGCTACTCAGGAGAATGGCGTGAGGCAGGAGAATGGCGTGAACCCGGGAGGCGGAGCTTGCAGTGAGTCGAGATCGCGCCCCTGCACTCCAGCCTGGGCGACAGAGTGAGACTCCGGCTCAAAAAAAAAAAAAAAAAAGAATCTATAAACCTTAAATTGCATGCCGTTCTGAGTAACCGGATGAAATCTCCTGCTGTCCACTTCATCCCTCCCAGAACATGAATGATCTCCTCTAACCAGTGGATCCACGCTGTCTACATCCGGTCTGTTGATCACTTAGTAACTGTCTTGGTTATTAGATCGATGGTCACAGTATCACAGTGCTTATGTTCAAGTAACCCTTATTTGACTTAATAATGGCCCCAAAAGTGCAAGAGTGATGATGCTGGCAATTCAGATATGTCAAAGAGAAGCTGTAAAGTGCTTCCTTTAAGTGAAAAGGTGAAAGTTCCTGACTTAATAAGGAGAGAAAAAAATCGTACACTAAGGGTGCTAAGATCTATAGAAGAACAAATCTTATATCCATGAAATTAGAAGCAATATGTTGTATATTATTCAGTTTTATTATTGTTAAGTCTCTTGTGACTAGTTTACAAACTAAACTTTGTAAATATGTGTGAACAGGAAAAAATATACACATAGGGTTTGATACTGTCTGTGATTTCAGGCATTTGCTGGACATCTTGGAATGTTTCCCCTAAGGATAAGGGAGGACTGCTGTAACCTTGATTTTACATGTATTAATCTGAATAAATCTCAAAAACACTGTGTTGGAGGGACACATACAGTATGATACTCCTTATATTAATTTTTAAAATAGAGAAAATAATTATGATTGATATCTCCATATGTAGGAAAATTAATAAATAAAGTGAATTAACCTCGACCCAAGCGGCAGGTAGGGAATGGCACTGGCAGGTCCTCTTTAGCCTTACCCGTAATGCATTATTTCTTAAATAAAAACTCTATGCCAAAGAATATATATATATTCTCTCTCTCTCTATGTATATATATATTCTATATGTATATATAAAAACAATATAACATATACATATTCTTTATATATGTGTATATATAAAAAACATATATATATTCTTTATATATATATATATATATGTTGTGTTTACACATTGGTTTGTTATTTCATCCAGGTTCCTACATTCTTTCCTGGTGGTAACAGCTCAGTGACTGCATTTGATTCAGGTGAATGCAGATTGGATGGAAGTTTGCATGTTCTATTCAGAATCCTTCACATATTCAGGACTTTGACAGATTCATAGGTCAGTCCCTTCTGGAGCTTGTCTAACTAGAGAAGTTGCTGTCCATGCAAAATGGAGCTGCTCATTAGGCTGGTTCATTCATGGTCCAGACCACTGGCTGGAATTTGACCTCTTCACAAGCAAGACCACTCCACTTTCTCTCTTGGGCTGTTTTTCCTCTCCCCAGTCTCTTTTCCAATTACATTCTCAGCCCCTAAATCTTGATTTGAGTAAGTAAATATATTGTTTCCTTGGTTATTAATGCGATTCTCCTACTCTCCTGAGAAGCTCACCACATACGGGTGGTCTAACAACCACAACCTTCTCAAGGAGAGAGTTGGGTCCAGCATGTGAGGGAAATGGTAGACAGGAAACAAAGCCCTAGGTATCTGTGGCTCCTCCACCCGACCCCTTTCCCTGCTGTTCAGCTTTAAAAAGGATGATTGTGCCAGGATGAGGGAAACAAGAAGCTTTTGCAAAATCAATATGAGGGCTTTGCTCATTGGTGTAATAATGGTTAGTAGGGAGGACCTGTGTTACCAGATAGTAGTCATATTATCTCAGGAACCAGAGGATTGCTTTTTTTTTTTTTAATGAGGCCTGATTCTTTCAGCATAAAAGGCATGAAATTTAAAGACATGAAAATTACTGAATTTCATATTATTTTCATTACTAAATCCTCTTTTCGACTGTTAATGATGCTTTTTTTTTTTTTTTTTTTTATTGAGACGGAGTCTCACTCTTGTCGTTCAGGCTGGAGTGCAGTGGTGAGATCTCGGCTCATTGCAACTTCTGTCTCCCTGGTTTGAGAGATTCTCCTGCCTCAGCCTCCTGAGTAGCTGGGATTACAGGTGTGCGCCACCACGTCTGGCTAATTTTTGTATTTTTAGTAGAGATGGGGTTTTGCCATGTTGGCCAGGCTGGTCTCAAACTCCTGACCTCAGGTGACCCACCCGCCTTGGCCTCCCAAAGTGCTGGGATTACAAGCGGGGGCTACCATACCCAGCCCTATTAATGATTCCTATAGTGTAAATGCATCATAACTTGGGTCATCCATTTGTTTAATGTAGTAACTTTCATTTATAAAATATGTTGACCACAGCTCTTACCTTTGGTTTTCCTGGGTGGGTAACATGCTAATTTTTGCAGATGTGATTTACGTTCTCTAGAAATTAAACCCTACCAATTTTCCTGTTATTCTTTACATTCATTTTGCACCGTTGGCAGAGTTTTTGTTGCTACTTTCTTTCAGTGTTTTTCAAGAACGAACTTGCCAGCATTTGTCAGACTTTTTTCTTGTCTCAGTCACTAAGTAGTGTTTGTTCCTGTCAGTGAATTTCTAAACTTTTAACGAGTCAGAAAAATAATGCTTTTTTTTTTTTTGAGATGAAGTCTTGCTCTGTCCCCCAGGCTGGAGTGCAGTGGCACGATCTTGGGTTACTGCAATCTCTGCCTCCCAGGTTCAAGCCATTCTCCTGCCTGAGCCTCCTGAGTAGGAGTAGCTGGGATTACAGGCGCTGGCCACCATGCCCAGGTAATTTTTGAATTTTTAGTAGAGATGGGGTTTCAACATGTTGGCCAGGCTGGTCTTGAACTCCTAAGTTCAGGTGATCTGCCCTCCTTGGCCTCCCAAAGTGCTGGGATTACAGGCATGAGCCACCGGGCCCGGCCAGAAAAATAACATTTTCTAGAAGTTGATTCCTGTGTTTGAACTCTCAAATGTTTCTGAATACCAACCCATCTGTTTTAAGTGACTACTACAATGGTCTTTGGCTTATGAGTGTGGTTTTCATTGTCTGTTTTACGGCAGTCTGATACCAAAAGTAGAAAACAAGAAAGATCTTAAAGTAGAAGATGACTCATTTTAATCTGATTTACTAAAAAAGGTTGGTTAACTCATTTGTGTTTATAGGTGTTTGCTATATATTAACGGAATCTTTTTTAAAAAGACAACTGGGGCCGGGTGTGGTGGCTCATGCCTGTAATCTCAACACTTCTGGAGGCTGAGGCGGGCAGATCACTTGAGGTCAGCAGTTCGAGACCAGCCTGGCAAACATGGTGAAACCCTCCCTCTACTAAAAATAAAAAATTAGCCAGGTGCAGTGGTGGACGCCTATAATCCCAGCACTGGGGAGGCTGAGGCAGGAGAATCGCTTGAGCCTGGGAGGCAGGAGTTGCAGTGAGCTGCGATCACACTCCCTTCTGGACAACAAAGTGAGACTCTGTCTCAATAAATAAACAAACAAACAACTGGAGACTGTGTCTCAAAATAAATAATAAATGACAACTAGAAATTCCTTGTTTGAACATTAAATTATTAGTTGGAAATATTTCTATAATCTATATTACTGTTTTGTTTGCTACTTGGAATTTTTAACTTTTTAAATAAAGCAAAATGTAATTAAACCATCTCTCTAGTATCCAGCAAGCACAAACCCAGGAGAGCTTGCTAAGAATCAAATATCCCCTCTCCTTGCCAGGGCTAGGTCCTAAGGAGACACAGTTGGCTTGCTGACAAGTCTAGCTCCATATCATATTTTCACTTAAAACTTAAGTCTAAAAAAAGTGAAAAACACATTTACCTGTATCAAGCTAGTGTGTCTACGTATGAAATTGTGGACATCGTTACCAATCACAATTTGTAGTCCAAATTGCCAGCCTTTCCCTCTATGAAATTGTTCCTTGCCAATACAAATAGGAAGATAGAAAGTCATCCCTACCTCCTGTTAGCATTTGTGAACATTTGCAAATACATTTGTCGTGGTCTGCATCCTTTGTGCTAAAATCATTTCCTGGTTGGCTGATGCTGCTTATTTTGCCGGCTGTCCCTGTAAGTCCTTTAAGGTGGATCCTGTAAGCGTGCAAAGAAAAAAAAACAAATTGGCTAGGGTCATTAATTTACCGTAGTGGAATATTTTTTGTAATGAAGAATTCCATTCTACAGAAGCGTGTTCTGTACTCATTAATGGACTAATGCATACTCTGGACAAAATATTTTGCACTGGTATAAACAGGAACCAACTTATCATCAAATCCTTCGGCAAAGAGGGATGTTTTCATGAAACCTTCAACACATATCACTTGCACAACTATCAGAAGCGACTGTAGAGCCCTGTAATTTATTTTCCTGCTGCTTTCAGATAAACAGAAGAGAAAGAAATGCAGCACCAGGGTCCTCCTCCCAGGTCTCCAGTCATCTTCCATAGAGACGGAGTCCTGAGACAACTGGGCAACCTCAAACATCATTTTCCACAGGGGGCCCCGGGGGGATGGAGAATGCAGCAGACAAGGAATGGCCACTGAGTTTGGGGAAGAAATCTACAGAACGGTGCTGAAAATAAATCCTTGTGGCTGCATTGCCTCATGTCTGTATAGTAGGGTAATGTAATTAAACTTTTAGACATTGAGAAAGGAACAAATGTCAGAGTAAGTTAGACACTATTTACAATACAGACGATCCCTGACTTCCCATGGGGCTATGTTCTGATAAGCCCATTGTATGTTGAAAATGTTGTATATTGAAAATGCATGGAATACACCTGACCTTCGGAGCATCATAGCTTATCCCTAGCCTTCCTTAAATGTGCTCGGAACACTCACATTAGCCCACAGTCAGACAGAGCCATTTGGCAACATGATGCACACAGTGTCTGTTGTTCACCCTGGTGATCATAGGACTGACTGGGAGCTGTGGCTTGCTGCTGCTGCCCGGCATCATGAGGGAGCATCGTGCCACATATCACTAGCCAGGGAAAGATCCAAATTTAAATCCCAAAGTGTAGTTTCTGCTGAATGTGTATCACCTTCACACCATTGTAAAGTCAAAAAATCTTAAGTTGAACCATTGTAAGTTGAATTGCAAAAATACGGCTTACATCAGTCATCTGTGTACCAGCAAGGAGCATATAAGGGAAGGGAGAAGACAATATTTTTGAGGTTGTTTTTTCTTTCTTTCTTTTTTTTTTTTTATTTTCCATAACTATGCTCAAGAGTTTCTGCTGCAAAGAAGCTCCTTGGCAGATGGTTCAGGACAGATCAGAGCAGGCATTCACATAATGGGGTATGCCATGTTGGCACATTGAGTCCTCACGTCCTGATGGAGAAACAGGCACACGAAGACCCAGGCGAGGAGCCTACAAAGCAAATGCTGCGATGGTGGCAGAAGTGTACTTGAAGCACCAAGATGATGCCCTTCTTTGTAAAACCTGTTAATGTTTGCTAGCTGCCACATTGGAATAATATAATTTCTAACAGTTTGTATTGGAAGAATACAAAGAAGAGAGAAAATGTTCTTTTAGTTCTACCTGCTGGTCGGGCCAGGCCAGGTGCTTACACCTGCATGCACACTGGATGCTTATAACCACCTGCAGTGGTGGCCGCCATCTTTGTTTTGGCACTGAAAGTCACTGAGGTTCAGAGAAATAAACTTGTCCGAGGTCAGACTCTTAAGTCATGGAGGTAGGATTTGCACCAGATGCAGCAAACCCCTCTGCCATGTTTCAACACTGGTGCACACCTAAACAGAGATGTTTGTTTGTTGAAGAAGTTGTGAAAAGATGAGGGTGGGGCCATGTGATGTGGAGGTCCGTAAGTGTTGCTCCTAAGTGACTTCAGTATTAAGACAGCCCTAGAAACTTCATCCTAAGGCGTGAACTGGACATGTGAGTCTCAGTATTTTCCTACATGTTTCAAAAGTGAGACTGGCCGTAGCTCAGTCTCTAAATGCCTGCTGCAAAATGCTAGGTCATAAATACTCATCTTTGTTGGGATTTTGAAACACTTTACTTTCTTTCCATTGTCTTCCCATTAATCATAGACAGGATTGAGATGAACCACTTCCCTTGCTTATCTTTTAACTCTCTCTTGTCTCCTTTGAACATGTTTAGTTCTCATGGAACTTGTTAAATTTTCCCCAGAGGCAAGAAAAATAAGGGAGAGTACTATTTCTTATGAGTCTCTGTTAGAAAGGTTTTGTATAATTTTAGGTCCTTTTATGGCCCACTGGTTTAAAGTGCTTTCTTTAAAATTTGGTTATTAAGAATGGCCACGTTCTTGAAGTTGCTTTACATTGGTATGGGTGGATTTTTTTTTTTTCAATCTCTGCAGCTTTGCCAGGGATGATTTTATGTAACAGTGGAGTAAAGAGGTAACATCAACATTAACAATTAAACCTCAGTGTTATATAAAACTGCCAGGATGTATGTGAAAAGTGACCAATTTTTAAGGTTTAATGTACAGGTTTAATGTGTAGCTTTTAGTTTTACTGGAAAGAATCAAATTCTATTGATGCATTTATCCATTTCTTATAACATGTATATTCCAGTTTTCCAACACTTGGAGAACATTTCATCCAGAAAAAAATCCCTTACATGCTGCATACAACTGGCATCTCAAAGCATTTGCAGTTATGAGAAGTTTCAGTCCCTTCACAGTTCTCTTATCATGCTAGCATCATGTTTTATTGGGATAATAATTTTTGATGTAATATCTATTTTATCTTGCCAAGCAAATTAAGCTTTAAACCAATGTGTGTGTTTTTCTATATGGCCTATCCAAAAATTGATTGCATTTCTAAAGGAAATATCTGTTAAGAACCATCTCAGTTTAAAATATTTTTATAATGTCAGCGTACAAGGGTAATGACCCATTTTGTAAAAATCTTCTTATACAAACAGCCTAATCCTTAATTTTTGTGCTTTTTTTTTTTAATTCTTCTGTTGTAGATTCCTAACTGTTGCCAGTTGAAAAAATATTTAACTTGGAGGTAAAACAATGACCAACCACTTGTGTCTCAAAATTCATTGAAGTTTTGATCTCTTTGGAGTCAAGTTGGAACTGCTGTGAGGCCCAAACACCTATTTTCTCATTCATCTCGGTTGTTGCCTCTCCAGGAGAGCCTGATCTTTCCATAATGAGAATAGTGAATATGCTTCACTGATGTTTAAAGAGTCACATCCATGTATATCTGTTTCTCAAACATGCTTCTGAATTTTCATCCACTGTTTGTACAGCAGGACATACTGGGCATTGTAGAGTTTTCAGTTGGTTGTTCAGGCAACTTGACGTTTAGCCGCTTCTCTGTGCTGCCCACCACAATCCTCCCCTGGGCAGCCTGCTCAAAGACTTTAACACGGTGTCTACTTTCAGACTGTTCAGGTCGTGGAGCGGAGTGTCTGACTTGGGCATTAATGAGATGAAGATGAGACTGTAGGTCAGATGGTGACTGCTTTTGTGATGTTCGTGTTGACCTTCATTTGCTAATTTCTGACCTCAAAGTGGGTATTTCATAATGTGTGCTCCATGATCACCAGGAGCCACCAGTCTGTGCTCTTTAGACTCCTTTAGGCTGGTGTTGATGCCACTGGGCACACAGTCTCACTTCTCTGCCCCTACCGTTTGCACACACATTTCGGAGCGCCTCTATGTGCCTTGTGTACCAGCACTACTGTGCAGGTGGCTTCACCATACTTATCTTGCACACTAGGTTGTCAAGTCCCATTGCTGTTCTCTCTCTCTACTCTCATGGCATTTTAGAGGCAGAAAGTAAATTCCCAGTCAAGGTTGCCCATGCTATTACTTATGATTATTGCTACCAAATGGGTGAGGACAAGGCAAACACCCAGGGAATGCTGTGAATCTAATGTGTTTCCTGTAGAGGAGAGTAGAGTTGACTAACCATCCCACCTAACTCTGCCATCTCTAAACTTGACAACTAATCTTGACTTTGAGATTGAACACAATTGAATGTGTTTAAACTTCATAAAGACAGATTAACTTTTGAAACCTTTTGGAATAAAACAGCACAGTCACAAGTATCCATCATTTATGCTATTCGTATGACATATTATCATGGAAACACTTACCATTCACTGATTTTACAAATATTTATGAAAGCCAATTATCTACCAGGCAGAGTTCTTCTAGGCTTTGAAGATACACAGTAAACACAATGGACAAAATACTGTTTGTATGAAGTTTCTTTTATATTGTTACAACCAAAGTTAGAATTTTAAACCCAGAGAAACTTAAAGAAGTAATAATTCTGAGAAACAAGATGTTTTTCCATTTAAGGTTAATATAAGAGTAGTTTAGATCTTGGTTAAATCATTGTGGTTCTCATTTTCTGGAATAGTCACCCAGCAAATCTTTTAATTTTTTTTGTCTTTTGTTGTTGTTGTTGTTGTTGTTGAGAGGGAGTCTCGCTCTGTCGCCCAGGCTGGAGTGCAATGGCGCGATCTCGGCTCACTGCAAGCTCTGCCTCCTGGGTTCACGTCATTCTCCTGCCTCAGCCTCCCGAGTAGCTGGGACTACAGGCGCCTGCCACCACACCCGGCTAATTTTTTTGTACTTTTAGTAGAGACAGGGTTTCACTGTGTTCGCCAGGATGGTCTCAATCTCCTGACCTCGTGATCCACCCACCTCGGCCTCCCAAAGTGCTGGGATTACAGGCGTCAGCCACCGCGCCCGGCCACAAATCTTTTAATTTTTTCTTTCAATTACCATGAACTCACTTACCTATAATTGAGTTCTTCACTTGAGAGATAGAAATGTTCATACAATGAGTAAGCCTCATTCCCTTCCCAGTCTTTAAGGTGTATTTTAAGCACGTAGCGTTGCTGATTAGTCAGTTGCGAAACAAACTCATTCCCCAGCCAATATTCTCCTGAAGGGTTACCAAATCCCTATAATGCAAATTGTTAAATTCAGTTACTTCATGTCATTTTTTCTTTGTATATTTGAAGTGGATAGTCCTTCAACTTAACATAGAATAACTATCAAATAGCAGAAATTACTTCTGGTGCTGTGACAATTCAGGGTCCTTCCCAAAGGAAAATGGATTTTAAACAGGTCAGTTATTAGACACTAAGCTGCTGCTGGAAGAAAATTTGTATTAGGATAATGAGAACTACTTGGGGAGCCACCAGCAGAAGCCTTGGCATAAACAGCTCAGTTCATGGGAATGTGAAGCACCATTAAACAGTCGGCTTACCAAAAAAACGCTGAGTCCACCTTTAAAAATAAGCTAAGTAGTGGCAGCCTTATTTTTTTGAGAGTCTTACTCTGTTGCCCAGGCTGGAGTGCAGTGGTGTGATCTCGGCTCACTGCAACCTCTGCCTCCCAGGTTCAAGCGATTCTCCTGCCTCAGCCTCCTGAGTAGCTGGGATTACAGGTGTGCGCCACCACACCTGGCTAATATTTGTATTTTTAGTAGATACAGAGTTTTGTTATGTTGGCCAACTGGTCTCAAACTCCTGACCTCAGGTAATCCATCTGCCTCGGCCTCCCAAAGTGCTGGGATTACAGACGTGAGCCAGCGCACCTGGCTGCAGCTTTTGTTTTGATACAGTTTACCTTATATTGGCCATTCTTTAAAGGGGAGACTGAAACACCAATTTTAAAAACTATGTCAAAAGTCATTGGTTAGTTTGGGATTCGTAGTTAAGGTTCCGCAGATCTCGAAAGCTATTTTTCACAAGGGAAATTCTTTTCTGATGCCTTAAAGAATGTCCTTACCACTTTATATTCTTTCCAAGTCCTCTGAAAATCAACGCTGCCATCCTCACGTCGCTGAATAATTGTCCACCCGCCTCCGCCAGCTTCCATGTCACAGTAGGCCTGCAAACGGGAACGCAGGGTATAAGTGACAGAACTCCCCCCACCCCCCCTTACGTAGCAAAAGCAGGAGGAATGTAGACCCTGAGTACAGGATTCAGCCGAGAGGGTTCTCTGGGATATAAGGCACAGAGTAGACCATCGGGGTTGTTTAAGAAACAGATGGTTTCAAATAAATTGAAAGTGATGGATTTAAAATGATGGTGAAACATAAACAGTAATATAATATAAAGTGTTGATGAGAATATGACTCACTTGTCATCATCTGTTCCAGGCTAAAGACCCCACCCTGATGGCTGGCCCAGAGATTGCTGTTTTTTAGAGATTCATCATGAACGGCACATTTTGGCAGATTGGCCCCAAACCCCACATCTCCATCCTGTAGAAAACCATTGACTTGTGTTCACAGCCTTGAAACCTTTCACTAAATGCCAGCCCCTGCCAGCTCCACAGAGAGCTATGTGAAGGGGATATACTCTTTGATCATAGGATTTGGAGGACTCCTGTTACATTCTTATACAGTGGGGCTGTTTGGCTTCCTTTATGTGCAATACTAATCAGATTTTTTGGTTCACATCTGAGCACAAGGGCCTTGAGGCTCCGGTGTCCTGGTGCAAGGTGTGTGACCTGAGCTTGGCTTAGCAGCTTGGCTTAGCAGCTTGGCCTCAAGGGCATGACTTCAGGCTTCTCTGTACATTGCTCACTGCCCACAGTTTTTCTCTAAGCAACTCTTTTTATTTCTGCTCTTAAACTGGCTCTGTGGGTTTAAATTTTGTCCAGAACACAGAATTCTTTCTTAAGCTAAGCGCATGCATGCTCAATTTCAACTCAGCTGGAGTTTTATTATGAAATTAAAAACCCCTGAAAATAAGACTACATAAATAGTTTTAAATAACAAGATTACGTAGAATGAAACATGTTTTCCAGAAAGTAAGATAAATTTTCTGCCACATACAAGGTAGGAAATATTGAAGTTAAGGTTCACAACCAATTATAAATATTCTTCCTGTGTTGTGCCCCATGGTCTTTTTGAGAATAATGGAGGCGATTTGGCAGGGTAAGCTTCAATGCACACTGTTCTCTGTTTACGAGTTAGAATCCTAAAGAGGAGAGCGAAAAGAGAACCAAGAGAGTGCTAGTCCTGTTCTTTCATTTCCTACATGAGGAAAGAGGGGTGCAGAGGAAGTGCAGTGGCTGCCTGATGCCTCATTGCCAGTGGAACCAGAGAACTGTCCCTGGAACAGTCTGGTCTGCAAGGGACTTCTCCCCAGCATGGTTCTGGTCTCTCTCCAGGAAGGTCACCCGGCTCGTATTGCCTTCCCCAATGGCACTCATGTTTGGAAAGATAGGTGCCATTAATGAAAGTTACATTAATTAAGAATAAAATTATTTCCTCATTTTAAATTAATCTGATGTAGAAAATCAGTCTGCTCAAGCTAACCCCTTGTTACCACTCTGTATTGCTATGATTTTTATTATTGCTACATACCACTCTCATCCAAGCACTCTGCCAGATACTTTGTGTATATTATCTATAATCTCACAGCAACTCTGCTGTGCTATCATAATTCTGCATTTTTGAAAGGAGAAAAGATTTAGCAAAGTTAGATTTTGATCAGTTACTCACCTACTAAGTGATACATAGGATTTGAATAAGGTCTGTTTAATTCCTGTTATGTTTTTTTTCCACTGACGTCATGCTGCCAAAAACAGAGAAACCTGACCCTTTGGTAAATAGGCCAAAAGTCCCTCAACACAGTTCCAAGTTTAAATCAGTTCATGAATAATACTGCCTCTTATTTGCCTGCAGTCAACAAAATGGTCAGTGCTGCTCACTTCTATCAATATGTCTTTTTAAAAATATTTCATAAACCAGCTGAATAAGCTACGTTGGTTTGAGGATTCAGTACATATATTGAAGTTAATTCTGTATCCTAAATGGTATGCTCTTGGGTTGAAAGCATTGATATGGCTCTTGGTGAGCCTATCCTTGTTCCAAGAATATTTGATTCTTCAGTGTCAAAATCACTGCTATGAAGTTACCAATACTTAAATACATGTTCTGTCTTGTTCAGAGAACAAGTTTATCTTGTTGTGGAAGTCAGAGGCAAGACTCTCAAATGTCTGAGAGTCACTGCCAGCACATAAATGATTTGAGCCGTATCAGCATTCGCTTTGATTCCATTAGTGATGATGATAAGGTTATTAGAACATTTTCTTAGTACTTCATCCAGGTGTTTAGAAAAAAGAACAGAGGATTTGTAAAAACTGGAGTATTATGGTTAATTGGACTATAAAACTTGCAGAGAAAGATAGTGTTCAAATAGAGTTATCTACCCAGCCAGAAGATACTGAGTAAAAGTGCTGAAATCGATTATATCAGGATCAGAAAAGCAGAAGTCCTCAGATACTTCCCAAGACCTTACCACTCCAGTTACAACAAACCTAAGGGCAGTTAATATCTTTAATCTGTCTACTGCTGTATGGCGCAGGAACCTGATATCTTTCTATAAAGCTTGATGTTTTTCAGCAAATAATACTTGACTTGCTTCAACTCTGAGGCAATGATTAAGTGACGGGTTAAATAGCAAACCATAGAGACAAACATTAGGAGTCAGGTGTCCTGTGAAATTTAGGGAAGGAAGTGACCATGTCTCTAGCAAAAGCATACATGCTTTTGATAAATGCCATCTTGCAGTCTCTCTCTCTTACAAGAACCTAATGAATTTTTCAAAACTAAAGCTGCAACATCTTGGCCTTTTTAGGAAAAGATCTGCTCAAAGACCAATTGAACCTTCTTTTCTTGAATTAGATAAACCAGGGCAGAATCGGGTCCCCTGCCAGGCAGAGAAGTTGTCTGGTAGTCTTTGAAGGCAGTGAAAATGGTGACCACTCCCATTTACTGTCCGAGGTTCTACCCCAGCGGCTGTCCCTGTGTTGTCATAACCCCCAAGGCTGAGGGTATCATTGTTGTGTTACAGATGGGGAAACTGAGCTCTCAGAAAGGTTAAATGACTTGCCCAGAGCCACAAATGGCAGAGCCAGAATTTACATCCAAGTCTGTCTATCTCTCCCTGGATCAGATTGTGAGTTATGGAGTCTTAAGTCTGGAAGGGAATTTAGAGGTAACAATTGACACCACTTATTTTTCGAGATGAGGAAATTGAGGTTTTTGAAAGCTTATTGTTCCCTGCTGTGTAAATGAGTTTCTTTTACCGCAAGTGTTTAAAGGGAATATAAATCCTAATGTTTCCAACCATGACCTGAGGCTCATATAATCCCAGAGTACTATATATTTTCATCTTTCTGCAGAATATTTCAGTTATTCTGGGGGCCGTGGGGTGGGACAGTGCACTGGGGTGGGAAGCTTGCACTTAGGCTGAGAAACATAGATGCAACAATGTGATGGGGCTGCATGGTTAGCGGCTGTCCCTCTGCATCAGTGTCCATGGCATCCCCGTTTCACATGCATCCTCTGTCCCCCTCTTGACACTCCTGTCCCCAGGCCAAGAACACGCCAACATCTGGTGACAGACAATGGCATGCACAGAACTGTCATGAAAACCAGATAGCAGAAGAGATTGAAAGGCTTAGCCTAGAGTCTGTTCGTTGCCTTTTCATCTGCAGCAGACTGTGTTGTTTGTGGGTTTGTTCCCTTCCTTCCTTGTTGCATGGCTTCTAGGGCGTTAGGGACATTAACTAATTTTCAGGGTTGATTTAACACAGCATGAATGAATTAGAAGGGTTTCTTTGGAAAGCATTATGTTGAATAGCACAATATTTATCTTTTCCGTTTATAATCAAGATACATGTTACTATTTCAAGTTCGAGGCCTTTAAAACCCGAATGCTTGTATTTTTAAAGTATTTTTCTTTGATACTGTGTTAAATACTTAGGATAATACTCAGTTTAAAGAGATAATACTTCCAGGAGCCTTGAAAATTTCCATTTTGGTTCAGTATCCAGTGTATTCTCTGTAGTTATTTGTGTTGGTTCATTATGTAGCTGCTTTTACATTTATATGCAGACATATTTATAGACATTTAGTATATACAGTTATCCAGTAGTTACATAACACTTCACCACACTGATTCTCATGTAATATCATTCTGCCCTATCAAATGTTTAAGAGACGCCACATTGAAATATTCTCCGGAAGAGTTGTTTTTTTTTTTTTTTTTCCCCCTTATCTAAAGTTCAGTGTCCCCAAAGCACCTTCAGGAGTCAGGCTCTCTGAGTGAGGCTTCAGAACTAGGAATGACTGAGGTAAGCTGTATTGTGGCTTTGCCTGCTGTGAGTACTGACCGTCCACTCAAGTTACATGCAGTAATTGGACATATGCCTTGAAGTGAACTCCCCTGCTTGAGAAGAAAATGAACACTGTCTTTGTGGTGTGTTTCGAGTCTTCTACACTGCGTTAGATGAGGTTAGAATCGCCTGCCCCAGCGGTTCTCATGGTGTGGACCTCAGAATCCTGCGTGTCCCCCAGACCATGTCAGCAAGTCCACAGGTTGAAACTGTTTTCACGATGCTAAGACACCACTGGTCTGTGGCACTGTGTTAGCGTTTGCTCAGATAGAGCAGAAACCATGGTGGGTAAAACTGCTACCATCCTCGTGTGAGTCAGGGCAGCAGTAGCAAACTGTACAAGTCACTATGCAGTCACACACAAAAAAGAAAGGAACAATAATATCACTGAAAAATGACTTTGGCATGGCAGTAGAAGTTATTAATTTCATGAAACCTCTATGGCTGATGCACTATGGTTATTCGGCCTTCAGTTTTTGGAAGATAACTTGCTTTAAAATTAAGGAAATGAGTCTGACACCTCAGGAAAAACAACTGACAGTATGTGTTATTCAAGCAAAATGCAAGGAGAATGTATTTCTTGCCGAAGATAAGATAGACATTTCTACATCATTCATATGCAGCTTCTGTATTTCTGCACAGCAGCGGAACTGAGAGCCCTTGGCAAGCACTCTAGGCGAGGTAGCTGCCCAGTAACTACGGCTTTGTACTGTGTGAGGCTGGGGAAGATCTTTGGGGAGAGACTTGGGCTCTCTGGTTCCTCACTCTCTAAAGCGGCCTGCCTAGAGCCCGGGCGTTAGTAAGGGGAGACGAATACCTCACCTTGATCTCTTCTGTAGAATTAGGGAATGTTAACGTGTAGATGCCATTCGTGGTGTGTCCTGATTTGAATACTTCAGCACAGTCTCTGAAGCTGATTTGTTCTTCTTTAGCAACAGTGGGGTCCTTAGCTGCTTTTAAAAAATAGTAAGGTGTTTAAATGGAGTTCATGAAAAGACAAACACTTGTTATTTCAAGACCCAATCATTTGGTGAGTTTTATTACTTTGGAAATCTTAAGTAAGCAAAAGGCTGTACCACTTTTTTAACCTTTCTAGAAAGTTTCCTTTCAGCCTGTTTTCTTCTTAATTCTCAAAAGATTAATACTTACTTTTTGGTCATTAATTCCATGTAATTAAAATACTTCAAATAATCCAAACTTCCTTTGCTGATCATCAATTACATGTAATGAAAGTACTTCACAATCACATAAATTAAATTATTACTTTTGAAGATCTTTCATCTTGAGTAGAATAGGGTAAACTTAGTATGGAAGAATTTAAAAAGAATGTCCCTAAACACTGTTATCTGTATCATGACCCCGTTGCCTGTCCCTTCAGGCCATTATCCCACTGAGGACATAGTGTGGTGCAGTGATACATCTCAGCTCACCACAACCTCCTCCTCCCAGGTTTAAGTGATTGTTTCTCCTACCTCAGCCTCCCAAGTAGCTGGGATTGCAGGTGCCCACCACCACGCCCAGCTAATTTTTGTATTTTTAGTAGAGACAGGGTTTCACCATGTTGGCCACGCTGGTCTCGAACTCCTGACCTCAAGTGATCTGCCTGCCTCAGCCTCCCAAAGTGCTGGAATTACAGGCGTGATCCTCCCCACCTGGCCCTTCCCTCCAATATATAAGAGACACTGCAAAGTAAAACAATAATAAGGAAGGCAAAATGTGCTTAAGAACCTGGCAAGATAAGGGAACTAGCATCTCTTAAGTGCCAGTTTATGCCATTCACTGAGAGTATTATCTCATTTAATCTTAATCACCATCCCATGGGTCTGATATTATTTTTCCCATGTAAAACCTAAATAAATTAATATCTGCTGTGGTTTAGTAATTTGCCCAGTCTCATCCTTCTAATTAATGATGGAACTAACTAAAAGTAGGCTCTTTACTGCCATGAATCAAAAGTATGTTTGGGGTGTTTGCTTCATAATAATTAGTATAACATATATTTCCCCTTCTCTTCTTCCTTCATTTTAATTGGTAGATATTTCATATGAAATATATGAGAAATAGTGCGTTTTCTGAAAGGTGAGAATTTTTTGGTCTTGAGAGTTTTACTGACTAACGGTTATTAACGTTGAAGAAAACATGATATGTAAACTTACAGTTTGATGTGGACATCATAGTCAGTAAGTTATTAACTGTCTCCATGAGATCATGTTGCTGCTTTTGAAGAACTGAATTATTCACCGTGGCAGTCACTATTTTTTTTTCTAGCTCTTCAATGATGGAATTTTGCTTGGATACTAACACCTGTAGCTGATCTTTCTCTTCTTTTATTGACTGTAGTTGGATGATGTGCTTGTCTTCCATAGCTAGCACCTTCTTTTCTAGGAAACTTGTAAGGAAAAGAATTGTTAGTTAGTGAAGGCTATTCTAATGAAATATTTTATATTTATTGAATCTCTACTTCTCCAAGGCACTCTGTTAAGATATTGTAGTGGTTATAAAGTAATAAGATGTTACCAGAGCCCTAAGGAATCTCTGAAACTTGCTGAGAAGATTAGATATATAAATGTGTGTATATATGTAAACGTATAAGCATATATGTATGTACATGCAGACTTATGTATACACACAAGAAAAGGTACCCCATCTGGCCCAGGATAGGTGGGACATGGGTGTTACTTGTATTAGATGCTAAAGCACTCAGAAGAAGGGTGCTGCTCTTTCAAGCTTAGTGCTCATGAAGTGCTTTTTTGAGAAGGAAGAGTTTCAACTGGGCTGGACCTTTGGGTAGGATATTAGCTTTCTCCTAAACTATTTATATTTTAATATTAATCCTAATGATAATAATAGCACTTAATGCTATGTGAGAAATACTGCTTCATGGGGAGGTGAATACTTCTCCCAGACTCAAGTCCTGGCTTACCAGCCCTGCGACTTGGACCAGTTTACTTAGTCACCCTATGCATTAATGTCCTCACCTGTAAATTAGGGTAATATTACCTAGGTCATGGTGTTGGTGTGAGGAACAAATGAGTTTTAAAATGTAAATGCTGGCCGGGCGCGGTGACTCACGCCTGTAATCCCAACACTTTGGGAGGCCGAGGCGGGTGGATCACGAGGTCAGGAAATCGAGACCATCCTGGCTAACACGGTGAAACCCCGTCTCCACTAAAAATACAAAAAATTCTCCGGGCGTGGTGGCGGGCACCTGTAGTCCCAGCTACTCCGGAGGCTGAGGCAGGAGAATGGCATGAACCCGGGAGGCGGAGCTTGCAGTGAGCCGAGATCGCGCCACTACACTCCAGCCTGGGTGACAGAGTGAGACTCAGTCTCAAAAAAAAAAAAAAAAAGAAAAAAAAATGTAAATGCTTAGACTAGCACCTGCCACACAGTAACACTCAATGAATGTTTGTTAACGTTAATATAGACATTATTATTCCCATTTCCAATGAGGAAATTGAAACTTAGGGACATTGAGGGCCGGGCTCAGTGGCTCACGCCTATAATCCCAGCACTTTGGAAGGCTGAGGCAGGTGGATCACTTGAGGCCAGGAGCTCGAGAGCAGGCTGGTCAACATGGTGAAACCCTGTCTCTACTAAAAATACAAAAATTAGCCAAGTGTGGTGGCACATGAATGTAATCCCAGCTACTCAGGAGGCTGAGGCGGGAGAACTGCTTGAACCCAGGAGGTGGAGGTTGCAGTGAGCTGAGATTATGCCATCGCACTCCAGCCTGGGCAACAGAGCGAGACATCATCTCAAAAAAAAAAAAAAGAAAAGAAATGTAGGAACAATGAATCACATAACTAAAGTCACACACAGCAGGTGGCAGGGGCAGAATCCAATCCCAGAACTTTCTGACTCTGAAATCTGCTTCTCTCCTTCTTTTAATGTGGCCCTGTTCCTTCTCTAAAAAATCTAACCAGCGCTATCGCATGTACTTAATACATAACAGTTAATATATGAGCCAGGCCCTTGAAAGGCTTTTTTTTTGTTTTTTTGAGATGGAGTCTCGCTCTGTCACCCAGACTGGAGTGCAAGGGTGCCATCTCGGCTCACTGCAACCTCCCCCTCCCAGGTTCAAGCGATTCTCCTGCCTCAGTCTCCCGAGTAGCTGGGACTACAGGCGTGTGTCACCATGCCAGGCTAACTTTTTGTATTTTTAGTAGAGATGGGCTTTCACCGTGTTAGCCAGGATGGTTTCGATCTCCCGACCTCATGAGCCACCACGCCTGGCCGAAAAGCTTTTTAAAAATTATTTAGAGAGCTGGTAAAATTATGCCATGTAAGTCCTAAGATATTTTATTAATGGTTATATAGTTTGTCTTTCTAATTTCAACTTATAAACATACGTTACTATAAATATGTTCAATGAAGAGCATACCACTTTTAAACTAAAAATAGTTCCTGTCCATTAAGCCAGAGAAAACAAATCTAAGAGAGTAGAGACTATGTATTTGAGAATGTTAACTGTTTCACAGGAACAAACTCAAAGACATGCACAGTCAAGGTACTTGGCAGGGTTTTTTTTTTGTTTTTTGTTTTTTGTTTTTTTTTGAGATGGAGTCTCGGAGTCTTGCACTGTTGCCTGGGCTGTTGTGCAGTGGCGCGATCTCGGCTCACTGCAACCTCCGCCTCCCGGGTTCAAGCAGTTCTCCTGCCTCAACCTCCTGTGTAGTGAGGATTACAGGCACGCCACCACGCCCAGCTAATTTTTTGTATTTTTAGTAGAGACGTGGTTTCATTATGTTGTCCAGGCTGGTCTCAAACTCCTGACTTCCTGATCCGTCTGCCTCGGCCTTCCAAAGTGCTGAGATTACAGGCATGAGCCACTGTGCCTGGCTGGCATTTTTTTTTTTTTTTTTTAATAAGATACAAGAGGAAAATTGGATAGCCTGACACTACGTTATTCAGCACCTAAAGAGGCTTTCTGTGATAACTGCAGGAAAAGCAGCAACTAAAGATGTTTCAATATCTTCATTTTGCTTGTACAAAGCCAGTAAATAAAGCTTTCAAAATATAGACACTTTTAAAAATAGAAAAACAGTGACCAGATGTCAGATTCCTCTCTCTGACATTTTCCTTCCAATATAAAGTTTAGTACACGTGAATTTGCACATTGCCAAGTTTTGTTTTAAAGGAAGGGGACCTCATATTCCCTTTTTTGAGTCCTGTATAAGTCAGCTGTCTTATTTAATAATGGAATATATCAGTGATGGCATCTTTATGTTTCAGAATTATTTTCTGTCTACTAACAAGTTACCACAGCTTCTGTTAATGTCACATTAGAAGCTGGTGAAATATTCTATACATTTCACTAGCTTTTCTGAGAGGGCATATGAAGAGCAGAGAAAAATTATTTTCCCACCTGCTTGATAAAGAAACCTTGAACCGGCCATTTAACACTGCTGTGAATTATCTAAAGCCTCCTGAATCACTTTGCACTTACTTTCCTAGGAACCAAAAGCATGTGAAATTGACATGCATGTTTCACTGAGTGATAGTTGGGTTCAGATCACGTCTTACCTAACGTTTATCTTTAACAGAGATGTATTGAACCCCTACCATGTACAAGGTGTTTTTTAGGGTTTTGGAGAAAAATCAAGAAATGAAAGCATCATGAACCCTAGTCTTAAGACTGCAGAAATTTAGATGTTTTGATGGTCTTCACATCATCAAGCTAAAAAGACAAGGCTGTGAATGTCTCCCTTGAGGAAAAACTACCCTTGTGGCCATGTAAGGTCTGTAAATAGAAGGTATCACAGGAATGCATATGAAGGTCATGGTTTCACTGAAGAGAAAATGGAGACCCTGAGAAGTCACCTTTGGTGTCACGAGCACCTTCAGGCGAAAGGAAGGAGCCTTGGGCTGGGAATCCCACCTCTGCACATGGCTTCCTGTGTCACATGGGCAGTCATCTTGCTGTGGACCTCATGTGCATGTCTGTCTGGGTGAATATCTATCTAAATAAAGCTCTATGTAAAATGAAGGCATTCGATTTGATGAACTCTCGGGCCACTTTTAGTTCGAATGATCTGTAAATCCACCTTTTTTTGACAGTAACATTTTCTGAATCTTTAACCCTGCAAACAATATTAACCAGCCAAGGAACTGGCTACCCATTACATGTGTCGCCCATAAGCAATAACAATCAGTATTAATAATAATTATTAGATATGCAATTGTAGCTCTTAAATGTATTCCAGCCCCCTGATCATTGTAAATTAGTATGTAATTTTGGAGAGATGGGGTCTCTCTTTGTTGCCCAGGTTGGTATCAAACTCCTGGGCTCAAGCGATCCACCTGCCTCAGCCACCCAAATAGGAGGGATTACAGGTGTGTGCCACCACATCTGGCTAATTTTTTAATTTTTTGTAGAAATGAGTTCTCATTATGTTGCCCTGCCTAGACTCAAACTCCTCAAGAAATCCTATCACTCTGGCCTCCCAAAGTGCTGGGATTATAGGCATGAGCCACTGTGCCTGGCTTGAATCTATTCTATAAAGAATGCAATTGCGCTTTTGGGGAATTATAAAAGATTATTTAAAATGTGGTTTGTCCAGTGTGAAATACCATTTGCATATTTTTGTAATGATATTCTTGCAAATAAAATCATAGGCCAGTCAGAATTTAAGGTAGAAAACACAGCATGCAGAACTCATACACCTGTAAAATCATCAACACTATTTTCTTTTTTTATTATTTATAGCTGTTGATGAAAAAAACCTTTTTATTTCCTTTCATATCTGTGACAAAAAATATGATTTCTATAGCTGATGAGAAAAAGCTTATTCTTCTATAGGCATAGTTGAAAGCCAATATGATTGGACAAATATTTGCAAAGATGATATTTGGGGGACATAATTGACCCAAATTGGTAGTTTTAGCATTGTAGCATGCTAAATTTGAAACCCAAGTGGGGAAACAGTATTCAGTATTAGGGTGTGTTCTACAAACCGGACATATCCTAGGTTTGTCACGGACATCATTGTATAACAGGCAAGAGAAAAGTAATTTCCAGCTCCCATGTGTTCCGGGAATCACTGCAGCATTTTGAAGAGAACATTACTAAGTAAGACTATTTTAAGAAAATGACGCCAGGTACGGTGGCTCATGCCTGTAATCCCAGCACTTTAGGATGCTGCAGTGGACAGACAGCTTAAATTCAGGAGTTTGAGACCAGCCTGGGCAATATGGCAAAACCTCGTCTCTACTAAAAAAATAAAATAAAAATAAAAAAATCAGCTGGGTGTGTGACACATGCCTGTAGTCCCAGCTACTCAGAGGCTGACATAGGAGAATCACCTGAGCCCAGGAGGTTGAGGATGCAGTAAGCTGAGATGGCACCACTGCACTCCAGCCAGGGCAACCAGAGTGAGACCCTGTCTCAAAAAAAAAAACACAGAAAAGAAAATGAAATTAGCAGGATTGTTATATCTCAATGATTGGTCTCAAATGTTCATTTACTATTTATAGAGGAAAAATCTGAAACATGAAAGAAAAATATTTGAATTTTAAAAATCTATTTGCTTTTCAAAACCCTAAATCAATAATGACTTGGTATCCAAAGGACAGAAAGAATTATTTCAGCTTAGTTCTTGATTAACAGTAAAGAACAATTATTGAACAAGAAGTTTATCATTTTTGATTAGAAAACAGAATTATTTAAATTGTCAAATAGGATATATTGTTATAGCCATGTTCCATGTTGTATATACATGTCTTGATTAAAAACAAGGAAATGGGCACATCAGGTATGTGCATAAAATTATCCTCTTTTGTCTCAAGTGGAACAGACCTATGAAAACAGTCCCCACCTATCACCTACAATTTTTTTTTCTATTGTTGATCTTGAGATTTTTCTGTATTTTATTTAAATATTAATATAATCATGTTTAATATTTTTGGTTTTACTTTATCGTGTGTTTGAAGAGGAAGCATTGGATCATAACAAGTGCATTGGCTTACAGTATAAGTGTAGCTTTCATACTATAGACTATCTGCATTGAACGAAGCTAAGTCCCCAAGGGCAAAGGATCTTGGTCAAGTTAATACTGAAATAAAATGCCTGGGCCAGTGGTTCTTTGACTCCACAACACTAGCTGTATTTTTAAAATAGATTAGCATGTGTAATACTGAGGCGGGGTTTGGAGGATTACTGTAGGAGGATCTTTAAGGGACCGGGGAATGAAAGGTAAAATCCAGGACTGTGTTAGGAGATCTGTGCCTGTGCAGGAATTTTCTCCAAGCCCTCTCCCTTCTCCTCCCTCATGAGGTTTCTGACCCTTACACTAGACATAAAGAAACTCACCATTCTGATAATTCATCATTTGAGACCAACTTTCTTATCTGGAAAGTGTGCAATCCTGAATTATAAATGTTTTAGTACTGTTATTACCTGTTCTTGTCTTGCAATTTGTTTATTTCACTGGTCTGGTCCAAAATCTGTTTTTCCAATTTGTTTGTCGAGAGGGAGTGTTCCAAGAGCTGAAGTTCAAGTCTCGTGGTCTGATTTAATACCTAAATGTAACAAAATGAAGTTCCTATTAATTATTTTTTAATTAGTTTAACTTTCTAACTTCCTTTTCATTAAAGTACCCAAGCTACAGGAAAACATAACAAAAACATTATTTA
The DNA here is from genome assembly GCF_028885625.2 of Pongo pygmaeus. Classification (NCBI taxonomy): domain Eukaryota; kingdom Metazoa; phylum Chordata; class Mammalia; order Primates; family Hominidae; genus Pongo; species Pongo pygmaeus. The sequence continues at coordinate 6,541,864 of NC_072380.2, forward strand.
TTAACCCAAGTATCTTATTTTGGCATATTTTTCATTTTCAGAAAAGGCTCAGTTTCTTAGATCACATCTGAGTGTGTTAAACCTTTTTGCTCTTTTCCCCATGTCTCTATTTTTTTTTTTTTTTTTTTTTTTAAGATGGAGTCTTGCTCCATTGCTCAGGGTGGAGTGCAGTGGCATGATCTCGGCTCACTGCAACCTCCGCCTCCTGGGTTCAAGTGATTCTCCTGCCTCAGTCTCCCCAGTAGCTGGGATTACAGGTGCGTACCACCATACCCAGCTAATTTTTTATATTTTTGGTACAGATGGGGTTTCACCACGTTGGCCAGGCTGGTCTGGAACTCCTGACCTCAAGTGATTCACCCGCCTCGGCCTCCCAAAGTGCTGGGATTACAGGCATTAGCCACTGCACCCGGCCGTTACGTCTCTATTTTGGAAAGTGGGTAGTAGTTCTGGACAACGGGGTTTGTGTCAAATAATAAATGTTATTTTTCTAGTCTGCCATATTTTATTTCATACAATGAGACAAGTAGGAGTATAAAATGGTCATATTTCATAGGTCAAAAGTATTTTCCCTTTGCTGAAAACAAAATGCTATTCTCATATTTATTTGTCACTAGACAGATGGGAAGTCACATGCCTCCATTATATAAAAATATAGATAATTTTTAGCCTGGCATTTCCTCATTTGTCACCGCTTGTTTCGACTTTTATTTCTTCTTGCCATTTCTCCTTCCTGTTTTAAAACTTGTTTGAACCAATCGAAGCCATATAGCGCGAGCATGAAGCGGAGCCTCAGCCTTGCTGTGCGGGCCTTTGTGACCTACTGTGTGGCATGAGCAGTGCCGCTCTCCTGTGGATTCTCTAGCGCCTGGCGGTCGTTCAGCAGGAAGAATCGATTACTCACTTCCTCCACGTCATGCTTATTCAGGATGTGATATCACATGCAAATGTCAGTCAGCATTGTTGCCAAGGAACCGGGGACCTTGAAAGAATCATTGTTTGCTGGTGTCTTTATGGCATTTGCAGGAGCCTTGGCTGGTCCACAGCATGGGTTTCAGGGATGGTCTTATCCTTAGAGCTGGTTTAGTTCTTATCACAAAAAGTCTTATGTGAGAATAAAGTCCTTGGCCAACATAAGGTTTTGCTTGGGTTTTAATATTAACACCTGGAATATAGATTTGGCCTACGTCGTCTTTGAGTCCAAACATTCTATGTTGGTTATTTCTAAAAGGAAGTGGGAAATTGTGTCTGCTGCTTAATTCATAAGGGTTATAAAATGAGTAACATTTGGTGGGGAGGCAGGGAAGGATGGCATATAAGTCGTGATTGGCACAATAGTAATTGTAACCGTTTTTCACATCACTTTTCTGGGGAGCATCAAACCACCGGACCAGCCTGAAGGCCTCCATCTGCAGGGGACTGTAAATTACCCAGGCCAGGTAATGATCTGTCATTCCCTTTAAGATATGAGACCTCCAGCCACCCATTGTTGCTCAATTTGATCGTCTCTCATTCTGACAGGCCTGGAGAATCTTGCTTCTAATCAGAAATTTTCATATTTGAATTTAAGTCTATTTCACAAAATCAGTAACTGCTCAGCAAATGCCTTCAAACAGAGTGGGTACATAATTCAGTCTCTTTGTGGACTTCCTTAAGCTCAGCCATTTTTCTTTTTTTTTTTTTTTTGAGACAGGGTCTCACTCTGTTGCCCAGGCTGTAGTGCGGTGGCACCATATCCATTCACTACAGACTCTGCCTCCCAGGCTTAAGCACTTCTTGTAACCTCACTAAGCCTCCCAAGTAACTGGGTCTACAAGTGCACACAAGCACGCCTGGCTAATTTTTTTTTTCTTTTTTTTTTTTTTTTTTTTGGTAGAGATGGGGTTTCAGCATGTTGCTCAAGCTGGTCTCGAACTCCTGAGCTCAAGCGATCCACACACCTTGGCCTCTCAAAGTGCTAGGATTATAGATCTGAGCAAGCTGGCTCAGCCATTTTCATGTGTTCAGTTGGGCTTTACATGGAAAAACTGTTTACTTTCCATCTGTTTTCTTATTTTCCTGTTATCCTGGATAACATGATATCTAGTTTCACAATAGGCATTTTTTTTTAAACCATATGACCCAACACAAGTACATTAAATGCTATGAAGTCTCTGACCTCTATAGGATGTAGCAAGGTTTGCATTGCTGCTCTGTCCTAACACTTTTTCATTACTATTATTATTTTTTATTTTTTTAAATTTTTGCCAAGCTCCCATGCTTGGATCTAACTATTATTTTAAAATATAAGAAATGTTATATTTTTAAAATGCTTATGGGACATTTTTTGGATGAGCTACTAAATTACCCATCAGTCTTACTATCAAAAGGTGGGGCATGTGACTTAATCATTACTAATTGATTTTAATAGGTTGGTGCAATTTTGCCATTGAAAGTAATGGTGGCCAGGCACGGTGGCTCATGCCTGTAATCCCAGCACTTTGGGAGGCTAAGGCAGGTGGATCACCTGAGGTCAGGAGTTCGAGACCAGCCTGGCCAACATGGTGAAACCCTGTCTCTACTAAAAATACAGAAAATTAGCCAGGTGTGGTAGCTGCACCTGTAATCCCAGCTACACGGGAGGCTGAGGCAGGAGAATAGCTTGAATCTGGGAGGTGGAGGTTGCAGTGAGTTGAGATCGCACCATTGCACTCCAACCTGGGCAACACAGTGAGACTCTGTCTCAAAAAAAAAAAAAAAAGTAATGGCAAAAACTGCAGTTACTTTTGGTCCAACCTAATAATAATTGACTGTAGATGTATATTGATATATTGACTTTTAAATCTTTAGTTTTTATTACTTCCTAGGATTTAAATTTTTAGTACCTTATGATCCATTATGTGAAATATGTATGTATGTTTTTCCTGAACTGTTCTGATATTGTGGAAAGACCTGGTAATCAAGTAATTTGTTATTCTATTCTCTTAACTGAAAGTCTTTTGTTTGTCTATCATTTCACTACTGTTTTAACTCATCCAGTCATTTTTAGGAAGACAATGAAAGAACAGCTGTGCCCTTCTAGAATGAGTCTTACGAGAGTGGCAGGGCTTATGGCATGTCCCCTCTCACGTCCTCTCCTGGCTGACGTCTAGCATTTCTTGATCCTTTTAGCTGAAGTAGCATTTAGGAATAATATGAAGTGGGGATTGTTTCACTTAAATCTGCTCTTTTTTTTAAAAGCATTCCTTATAGCCCAGAGTAAGAAGGCACTGACTTCAAAAGCATGTAAGGAAGCCAGGATGAGGAGTCAGAAAGCGGGCTTGGCCGCTGAGACTAACGACCACGGCCTTGAGCCTGGAGCGTCTGCATTTGTACTGCTAATAGCAGCTTTTCCCTTTCCCACCCAGGCCGTTCGCTGGGTCTCATGTTCTGCATCGTTTAGCGTTACTCTGGGTGAATTTTCTTCTTTTGAAAATTTCCTATTTTGCTGTTATTTTACTAGTTTATTTCTTTATTTTTTTATTTTTTATTTTTTTGAGTTGAAGTCTCACTCTGTTGCCCAGGCTGGAGTGCAGTGGCACGCGATCTCAACTCACTGCAGCCTCTGCCTCCTGGGTTGAAGCAATTCTCCTGCCTCAGCCTCCCAAGTAGCTGGGATTGCGGATGCCCGCCACCACGCCTGGCTAATTTTTTTGTATTTTTTAGTAGAGACGGGTTTTCGCCATGTTGGCCAGGCTGGTCTCGAACTCCTGACCTCAGGTGATCCACCCATCTCGGCCTCCCAAAGTGCTGGGATTACAGGTGTGAGCTACTGTGCCTGGCCACTAGTTTACTATTTCAGTCTTCTTTCTGTTATTATTAATCACTAAATCATAGAATCTCACAGTGGAAAGAGAACTTAGCAATCACTTGTCTGGCCCAACCCTTTATCTTATTTGAGGCCCAGAAAAGGTGAGTGCCTCATTCTGATGCATTTATTTGGTTAGTGGCGGACCTGGAGCCATGGCAGCGCTCAGGGCTCTTGCTCGGGCGTGCACCATCTTTTATGTGGCCGGACGCTTCTCACTGTCCCACTTGTCTCCTTCTCCATAAACTCCTTCCGCAGGCTGTGTTAGCGGTTGAGATTCAGGTTTTATCTTAACTCAAGAGTTAGATTTAAGGCCAGAGTTTCTAGCTCTCTGCCTCAGTGCTTTTCATTTCTCGAATGTTCAAAGACTTTAGGACTTAGAAATGGAAAATGATCCCCAGAGTCCAGAAAGCACCAGGAAGACAGAGGGAGTATTCATCTTGTAGTGGGCAGGGATGCGTGGCATGGAAATGACTCAGATGTCTTCAGTAGATAGAACACATGAAATTTAACCTCAGTTTTAAAAACAAAAACAGATTTACTGATTTTAAATTCATAAGCAGCCATACATCCTTAATTGCTTATCAGTTCTTTCCTTTTCTCCTGTGGTGGTGCTTTCTTTAGTTTCTCATGCCTTCATTGAGGAAGCTCCTGATGTGACTGAATGCTAGTCTCTAGCTGTGGGGACACCGTGTGCTTTATGTGGCATTACTTACTTGGGCTTCCACATCAGTTAACTTCCGCGTTTGCTCCGCTGTTTGGTTCAACAGGTTTGTCCCTATTTCTATCATCACAGCCGTCTGGTTCTGTACTGCATTCTGCTGTATCTCTACCATTTCTTTTTTCATGTTGTCCTGGATATAATTCTCAAGCTAGAAAAGAACAGTGTTAGAAGGCAGTCATTAGTCAAATAACCGGAAACCTGATTCCTAAATGTTTGTCATCTCCTCCCTATCTTTAAAAAAAAAAAAAAAAAAATCTATTAAAAGACTTGTACCTTGCCTTCCTTTTGGAATCTTACTTTTTTTTTTATCATTAGCAGGAAAATACGGTGTGATTTTATTTTTATGCAAAATCTGGCAACTTAGTCACATCATGTAAAGCAGGGAGACAAGCTACTGGTTGCTTCTGTGTTCCTCTAGAAGTCCACGTCGTGGCGGGCCACAGAGGGTGGCGAGGGCAGCCTCAGGGACTGCTGGGTGCTGCCACCGTGGGGTTGTGTCTGTCCTACCCAGCTGCAACTCTGACCATGCAGTGCAGGAAATGATAATTTGATACAAAGAAGCATCACTATTTCTCTCACATTCTAGACTTTTGGTTTCTCCACATAGACTTGAGAAGACACTCTAAGACAGCGTATAAGGAGAGGAGCACCCTTTTGATTTTCCTCTTAACCTACAGAATCACCTGTCAGTTGCACATTCTGTGGGGTCTTCCCCACCTTCCTCCATATTGAGTTCATTCGACCTATTAAATTTTTCCTAACATGTATGCATTTTTCACAATTTTGTCATTTCATGTATCAAGCAAACTTTTAATCCCACCTTGGTCCATTTATCACCTAACGTGCCATGGGCTGGTTCTTCTCTCTCTCAGTTACTAAAGATGATGATCATGCCTCATGCCGACTAATTTTAGCATTAACTGAAGCACAAGAGAAGGAAGAAGCTCATTTCACTGCCATTGGTATAGCTATCCCTGTCTATGGCAGTAAAACTATATGATTATGTGTAACTGCAAGACAGCTCGGTACGTGGGAAGAGCCTTTGGGCTTGGAGCCAGGGAAGCCTGCCCTCTGCTTTATAGCCTTGGTTCTAGGAAAGTTGCTTAACCTTTTGGGACCCTAGTTTCCTCATATGTAAAACAGGGTTTCTGGTTGGTCAGAGGAGTGTCTTAAAGAGGAGTTAAGCTATGTTTTTAAAGTCATTGTGTATGCGTAACTCCAGATACTTAGCATTTAATTTCTTTTCTTCTTCTTCTTCTTTTTTTTAATAATCTAATGATGGGAACCATTATTCCATTCACTGGTCCAAAGTATAAGCTCGTGAGTGCAGAAACCATGTTTTCTTCCTTTTCACACAGTGTAACAAACATTTTTTATTACATTGAATAATTGAAAGATGATTATAAAACTGATTCTGGTGCCTTCCTTTAAAAACTTGAAATTCTTTATAGAGAAACCATTCGTGGAGTCAGTCACCAGACATGATTTCCCCCAAAATGTTAACCACTAAATAATTCTGTGCTTTCTGTCTTTAAGAGTAGGAAAATAGGGTGGGAAGGGTAGAGTTTCTCTCTTAGAGCTTCTTTGTTGATGCATTTCATAGATTGTGTCTTGTGACTGGTATCAGATGGTTTTAGGATTAGGCTGGAACTATAAGTTTACTGTTTCCGATGCCCCCTCGCCATCGACTCTGCCGCACTTCTCTGAGCTCCCAGCTCCCTGCATGCCCCTCAGCCTGGTCACTAAGGCTGCCTCCCTGGCAGTCGTTCTCCCGTGGATATTGGATGGGTCAGATGAGCAGGATGCATGAGAGGCACAGTCAGCCCTCCATCTGCGGCCTCCACATCTACGAGTTCAACCATACCATCAATATATTTAAAAAAAAAAAATAACAATACAACAATAAAAAACAAAAATTGCAAAGCAATACAGTATAGCAACTATTTCCATGGCATTGACATTGTGTTAGGTATTCTAAGTAACCTTGAGATGATTTAGAGTATACGAGAGGATGTGCATAGGTTATATGCAGATCTACCCTGTTTTACGGAAGAGGCTTGAGCATCGTGGAGTTTGGTATTCTCGGGGATCTTGGAATCAATCCCCTACAGATATCAAGGGACAGTTGTACTAGAGCTCCAAGCATGTGTAAAATCATTTTGTTGAAATGTTACTCAAGCCATCCACCCGCCTCAGCCTCCCAAAGTGCTGGGACTACGAGTGTGAGCCACCACGTCTGGCTGAAGCCTTTACTTTTCCATATGAATCAAAACAAAGTAGACCACTATTAAAAAAAATTAAAAAATTAAAAAATAAAAAATCAGTCACTGATACCCGGCAGGCCAGCAACCATCTCTATTATAGGCTTCATAAAATGTGAAGACTCTGAAATCTTATTAACCCTTTCTCAGAGCTAGCTCAGGCTTTTTAGTGTGTGTGATCTTTCTTAATTCATTCTTTCTCCTTCCTCCCCTGCCTTGATAAAACTGTAACTTTTGTGATTGAAATAAACTATTTAAAAGAAGCCATAAATAGCAGTTCGTAATTGTCCCCTCTGCTCATCCCCATGGGAGTAATGGAATTTTTGAGGTTGCAGTTAAAGCTGTGTGTCACCCAGAGGCACTGTCTTAGTTACTCCTCACACCACCCCAGCCAAGATAATATTTAACAAGTTTCATTCTGGGAGGCTTGGAACTATAGAGATAGACTCCAGCTGGAGTTTAGTTTAAGCCCATACTCAGAAATAATAATTTACAAAGTGGTATAAATAAAAAGTCTTAACCTCCTTCTTGATTTGAGTACTTAAGAGCTAAATAAAAATTATTGTATTTTGTCACTCTAAATCATACAACCAGAGAGGGAAAATGAATCCTCTAATACTGCCTTCCCCCATTTCTAGAGCTACTGAGTCAGATGTGTTTGCAACTCTCCAGAGATATGAGAGGATTGTTTATAATTGAAAACTTAAAGTCAAATTCCAATTTGAAATTAAACTTAGGAACTTTGAAAGACATATACAGGCCCAATTTTAAAAAATAAAATTTCTTAACCTGCCATATTGTTTTCTAAACATGAAAACAATAGAATGCAAGATCCTTTTTAAATTGCTACTTTTTAGCTATTCAGGATGACTAAGTGTAGGTTCACAGTGGGTGAGATAATGTGTGCCTATTTATGTTAATCTTACATAAAAGCAAATTACAGATACACATGATGTGTGTATATACAGATAGGTATATAGCATATATGTATATAGTGTCTATAAATATATACAGCTCTTGAAGCGTGTATCATTTAAATAAAAGAAAATTCTGTATGATACTGACTGCACTGCTAATTAATTGAAGTCTTTGGGAGAAGAATGGAACAGAAACAAAAATATCCAGTAGTAGATATTTTGTGTTGATTTAAAAAGATATTTGAGCCAATCGTGATGGCTCATGCCTGTAATCCCAGCACTTTGGGAGGCCGAGGCAGGAGGATTGCTTGCTCTCAGGAGTTTGAGACCAGGCTGAGTAACATGGTGAAACCCATCTCTACAAAAAATACAAAAAAAGAAATTAGGTTGGCGTGGTGGTATGTGCCTGTAGTCTCAGATAGTGGGGAGGCTGAGGTGGGAGGACTGCTTGAGCCCAGGAGATCAAGGCTGCAGTGAGCCATGATCGTGCCGCTGCACTGCAGCTTGGGCGACAGAGTGAGACCTTGTCTCAAAAAATAAAAAATAAAATTAAAAATAAAAATACTTATGTTCTTACTCTTGATGTCATTAAATTAAGGTTTTAAGAGAAATATATGATGTGACAGTCAGGTACTCTTTAAAAACAAGGAAGAATACTGTATATTTAGCCCCAGAAACACTAGCGACAGGAACAGCCACAGTAACGGTAGGTAGTGTTTCTTGGTTGCCGGCACTGTCTGTGCTGTACGGGAATCGCTGTCTCGGGATTCCAGGCGCCTCGCAGCAGCACAGGTGGATGCAGTGCTGAGCCCTGGAATGACCCTCAGCAAAATGTTAGTTCAACCCAGAGGCCGCTTCATACTTTTCCAGCCTTTTAAGAGCCAAAAGTGATATATCTCAAAATTGGCTTGAGTATGCCTTCCAATTCCAGGCTTCACAATGCCTTAAGAAAACAGACAGACCACCCACCCCTCAGTGGAGGGCCATTTTTACCACCAGAAAAGCCCAGAATTAGATATAATGCCAATTATAGAATTAGATAGAATGCCAATTCTATCTTCTGGGAGCATCCTGAGAAAAGAATCTGTGTTTTCTTCCAAAGATTAGTAGTAATTTTTAGAGATACAGAAAGACTATGGATGTCCATCATATAGTATAAAAGTGAACATTTCCAAATAAAGATCTCCAATTTAATGTAGCCTTTCCATAAATCCCCACATATCAAGGATAATGAGAACAAACCTAGAAACAAAGCCATCTGGCTCATCCACGTGGATAGGCGGACCTTGAAATTTCCCTGTCTCTTGACCTTGATGAATTAGTTATTTTCTAGTTTATTGTCCTAGAATGTCTTTCTGTTTAGTATCTGTCTTATTTTTACTGGCTGTGACTGAAACCCAGAAATATAGAAACCTGCCCAGAAATATGAAATTCCATTCTAAGTGTAAGGAAGTCTTAGTACAAGAAAAAAAAAAAAAACCAACCCAGTAAATAAGCCATCCTCCACTGGCAGCACCAAACTCCACTTGCCTTTGGAGAATGTTTCCCATCCCTGTCATCTGCACCGAACTGCTCTCATCAAAACAGTTCCAAGATACTTGAACCTCCCGTGGGAGGGGACCCAGCTCTTTCCAATTTCACATGCATAGCATGTGAAACATATTCATGTTTTGCAGGAATGTTTGCCATTGCCTTCATATCTGAAGAGGATTATGCCATGAGCGTGATCTGTGGGCACACGTGTCTGAATAGGTCCCGCTGTATATGTGTGCAAGGACAGTGTGTGTTCATTTTGTCCTCTTCTTGATGGTTGACACACTCGGCAAAGTGTGGGACCTTGTGCTTTTCTTCCTTTCTCAGAACTCAAGTGAGTTATGCAAGTTTAACACTGAGGGCCACAGCAGTCCTTCTAGCTGCATGGTTTGCTGCTCAGTGTTATTTGATTTGCTAAAAGAGTTGCGCCCCAGACATATTCTTTAAAACTTGGCAACACATTGAAGCTCAAGCAACCAGAATGAAATATTTTAACGCAACATATATATATATACATATATATATATATATATGTTTACACTAATATATATATATTTTAGTGCAAAATATGTTCTGAAGTTTTTTATTACTCCCACAACATTTTGAATGATCAAATTTGACAGGAAAAATAGGTCCATTTGTGAGGCAACTGTGGCAGATTGATTACACATTTAAAAGTTTATCTGGCTATCTTCCTTCTCACCAAGATTGTCATCATTATTTTTTATACCAAAAGAAAAGAAATCTTGAAATTGGCTCAGTAAAGGAAAACATAGATAATATATGAAAACTATCCCCAACTTGGAGATTCTGATGTTGATTTCTCACCAACTGTAGATGCTGGTTGAGAGATCGTTTCTATTTAAATAAAATTCAAGGTCCTTAGACCTTTTTATTAATTAGTTTTTGTCCATCTGAGTGACCTAAGGTGGCCAAAAACTAATTAATTACAGGGTCTAAGGACCTTGAATTTTCTAGTAAATTAACAAATAATTTGAGATTTCCTTGGAAGCATTTTACTGTTGCCCATTTCAATTTAGAAATAGGATTTTGCAACCATCTGTCACACACACATACACATTTTTCTATCCCAATGATCCATCTATCTTCCCACCCAGCCCTTCCATTTTTCTAGTAAACCCTTGTATTTTTCTAGTAAATTCACAAATAATTTGAGATTTCCTTGGAAACATTTTACTGTTGCCCACTTCTATTTAGAAGTAAGATATTGCAGCCACCTGTCTTACACACACACATACACGTTTTCTATCCCCCATGATCCCGTCTTCCCACCCAGGGTCCACTGTCCCCTCTCTCTCGCTGGCCATGCATCCCCCAGCTGCTCTCCTTTCATCCCACTGTCAGAATGAGGAAGCCACATGCAAAGCTGGTGACCGCAGCTCACTTTCTTCGCTTGCAGGTTTGCCTGAGGATAAGGTCCGGATTCCTTCTTTTTAAGACACACACCGCTTCCTGACTGGCGCCCCTGATCTTGTGGGCCTCAGACCTGGGCGCGCACGGTCCTTGGCTGTCCCAGCTGCCCAGCGGCCTCATACCACTGCCGCCTTTGTATCTCCTCCTTGAGTCTTCTCTTCCTCCTCAGGTCCTACCATCCCCCATTGTATGCCCTCAGCAAAGATACTCATTTTGTGTTTCATTTTGATATCAAAACCATTTTGTATTTGTGTCGTTTCGTTTTAAATCTCCACAGACAATAGGTTAATGTTCTCGCTTGCTTGATGAAGAGTGAATAGAATCCTGAAACTCTGCAACCATTCTACATATACACCCTAGTAACAACAAGCAAAACATCCGCTCTTACAATTAGTTTGAAAACTTGAGTGTAAGATTATTAAATCCAGGGATATTCTGTTTGGGAGGCTTTTGACCTAATGTTCTTGGTTCCCTGTCATGAGGAAACTCTGAAACATCATTTGAGGTCTCCAGACAGAAAAGTGGCAAAACTGGGCTCTCCTCCCCCTCCTTTTAGAGTTGGGCTTTTGTGTGTGTGTTTTTATTCTGGAGATTTTGCTGCCTAAGCAGCTGTGTACTCAGCAGTACTTCATGGCAGAGGCTGAGTCTAAAGAGGGAAAGGCTGGGAGATGCAGGTTTTGGGCAGCACTTTGTCCTCCTAAACCCCTCGCCAGAGCCTGGGGGCAGGCACAGTACCCACAGTGAGAGGTGATGTTCACATGCCCTGTGACGTGGGAAGCAAGTTTTCTCCGTATATTGATGCCAGACTTGAATTTCTAGAACCTAGAAAAGCCCATGCCAAAGCTACTTGCCATCTGTTGACTGTTTTTATAGTCTTGGCCTTTTCTTCACGTTCATTGTAAGGCCCTAGAAATTGAGGCAAAAGCTAAAGGCCGAGGGAGGGAAGCCTGGCCTCTGGTGCCAGTTTCCTGGTGGGTCTTGTGACTTCTCTTAGGGAGCACACTTGCCTTCACCTGCCCTGACCACATGGACACCTGCCCACATAGGGTCTTTTAAGCACTTCCTGAAATGGATCTATTCTGATCTAGCCTTTTTGCTTTATTCTATTCGTAATTTTTTGTTGTCTTTTTTTGAGACGGACTCTCGCTCTGTCGCTCAGGCTGGAGTGCAGTGGCGTGATCTTGGCTCACTGCAACCTCTGCCTTCCTGGTTCAAATGATTCTCCTGCCTCAGCTTCCCAAGTAGCTGGGGTTACAGGCGCACACCACCATGCCTGGCTAATTTTTGTATTTTTTAATAGACATGGGGCTTCGCCATGTTGGCCAGGCTGGTCTGAAACTCCTGACCTCAGGCGATCTGCATACCTTGGCCTCCCAAAGTGCTGGGATTACAGGTGTGAGCCACCGTGCCCGGCCATTTAATAATTTATGAGTGACTTTCTGACACTTTATCTAGATAACCAACCCCTTTCCTACTTTTGCTAGTATAGGAGACTGAAAGTTCACTTTTGGCCACTATAAACTCCAAGATGTAGTAGGAAATAAGTTTGCGGGCCTCAGCTGGTGGCATTCTAACATTAATAGTCCATGCCTCTCCTCCTGTGGACAGATAAACCCTACAATAATTTGAGTGTACCAGTGTGTCTGTGCTCTGGCCAATCCTATCTGCTTTGCTCTTCTGTGAGTGCAGCTGCATATTCTTTGCATTAATTTTTTTCACATATATTTGAAGATGTTTTTCCACATATATTCATATCACTTTACCTGTTTGTGTGTTTCCCTCACCACTACTCCAAAATTTGAGAAAGAAATGTGCTTTTCCCTTCGAAATGTTCCAGTTATTTTCTACTGATAGAGTGGCTGTTTCTCATCACTAGCAGGCATTTTCAATATATGTAAGTTGAATGAGACTGGTGCAGTAACCTCGTGGAAATCTCTTTGGGCATTTCATATGCAAAAGGTGTCACATTTTACATGAGTGTCTTTTAGAGGTCTCATAGGGCACATATATATTTACCCAGATGTCTGCGAGCGTGCAGCCTCATGGCACGTTATGCATCCCTGACACTTGCACAGATTCCTGGAAGCCGAGGAGCAAATACAGTGCAACAGACGTTGTCAGGCCACATCTGCATATATAGATATATACACAGCAAGAATAGTTACAGCAGCTTCCAATGACAAAATGCTTCTCTGTGTGTATGTGTGTGTACCTCTCTCTCACCAGATTCTCACACTGCCTTAGCTTGGGTTTCCCCAAAAGCAGAGCCTGAGACAAAGGCAGGCATGCAGGAAGTTTATTTAGGCAGTGGTCCCAGAGCGCAGCCATGCAGGACAGGCGCGGGAGGCAGGGGCGCGGCAGGGTGGTTCGCACACGTGGACTCAGGCAGCCACTGCCGCGCTGGCTGGTAAGAAGCCCCACAGGATCTCCCAAGGAGCCCTGGGACAGTGTCTCAGAACATCCACCTGGGGCAAGAATGGGGACTGCTGGCCCCAGGGGGCAGGTGGAGCCCAGTGGGCATTCATGTCCCAAGTTTTGGAGCTGTGCTTGGGAGAGTGCCGAGGAAGCTCCCATGGATGTCCCGAGGCAGCTTGGAGCCAAGGTCCCTGGGTATGGCCTGGGGGTTTGTGGGAAGGCCTGAGGCAAGGCCTGTCTCTGAGATGTCCTGAAGAGCAGGTTGGGCCCAGAGGGTTAATTCCCAGCAGCACAAGAAGGTTAATTCTGAGCAGCACCAGAGGGTTTGACTGGCACAGCAGGGGATGCTTTGAGGCCCCTTTAATGAAGGAGAAAAGTGAGGCTCAGAGAAAGTCAGTGCCCACCCCAAGTCTCATGGGCCCCAGGCTGTGGGCAGTGGCTAAAGACAGTCTAGTGGGTAACTCGGGGCCATGTGGAAGGGGAGCTTGTATTTATAGCCCCCAGTCAACAGCGCTGGAGAGGAAAGGAGAGGAAAAGGAATGCTCTGAGAAAGACAATATTTCTAGTAGATTGGGGCAGGGCAGGCCTGGAGACAGGAAACCAAAGCCAGGGTTGTCATGCGGGAGTGAGATGAGGTTGCAGCAGCAGAGCGACTGTGGAGACGCTCGGCAGGTCTTTGGTGGCCTCTGAGTTATTCTGCAGACTTCTGCCATTGGTCTGTTTTTTGGGATATTTTGTTAAATTCTCAGCTTAGAAGATACTAGTGATGTTTTCCCTACAGAAGTAGAAGAAAATATAAAACTATTTTCATTTTAAAACTGTACTGAATGTAGGGCCGGGCATAGTGGCTCACTCCTGTAATCCCAATACTTTAGGGGGCCAAGGTAGGAGGATCACTTGAGGTCAGGAGTTCAAGACCAGCTTAGGCAACATGACGAGACTGCATCTCTACAGAAAATTTTTTAAAAAATTAGTTGGACATGGTGGCTCATGCCTGTGGTCCCAGCTACTCAGGAGGCTAAGGTGGGAGGATTGCTTGAGCCCAGGAGGTTGAGGCTGCAGTGAGCCGTGATCGTGCCACTGCACTCCAGCCTGGGTGACAGAATGAGACTCAATCTCAAAAAAAAAAGTACTGAATGATAAATGATTACAAATAGAAGCAGTTAAAATTTAGCTCTAGGAATGAGATTGATGCATTTAGGCTACAGTATTCTAGGAACTTCCTTTTTTTAATGAAACTGGAGCGTTCTTGCCTTTCTGAATTTAAGGCACACTGAAAGAAAAAATAATAATAATGTAACAAAATGTCTCAGTGTTTTTCTATGCCAAATAGAATCTTATGTATATCTGTCTAGAGACATATGTGCATACATTTGCCTACACATGTGAGGTAGGGGTGTGTGTGTGTGTGTGTGTGTGTGTGTGTGTGTGTTTCAGTTCTCTAAGAAATAGACATTCCAAAGCTTGGTGGGCAATGGTGGGAGGCTTTAGACCCTGTAATATTGTCGGACTATCACAGTAAGAAGGGTGCTAGCACCTGGGTCACAGTGCTAGCTGGTAGCAGAGTACTAACTAAAACCCTGGTCTCCCGATGCCCCATCCAGCACTCTCATCACTGTACTGATATGCCTATTCTTATCTTTAAAAAAAAAAAAAAAAAAAAGTGCTGTCTGAGGAGCATTAACATTCTTACTTTTTCATTTTTGCAATGAAGTGTACAGATACTGATGGCCTTTTACGTCTCCTCTCTGCCCTGTTTTTGCTGTCTCTTTCTGTGTTACATGGGTTTGCTAAAATACCGGGTGGAGCTCTGTGGAGGAGGTAGCATGATCATCTCTGAAGTAGGCTTTTTTTTTCCAATAAACTGAATTTACTTGGTCACAATGACTATCCTAAATGGCTAGAAAAGGGAAAAGGCTAGCGAAACTTAGATGATTTTCTAAATTTAGATAATTTTCTAGAAAACATTTTCAAGGCAAACTCGTTTTTGCTGTCCTTTATAAGGCCAGCAGGAAGCGTGTGTTGTTTCTGTTTTAAAAAGGGAGAGGAGCGGACTTGGGAATGCGGATGGGAATGCTTGAGAAATCTCACAGCAGGGCTGCGCGTGCCCTGCCAGGTCCCACTGCCTCTGGACAGAAATCCCCCCAACCCCACCCCCAGCCAAGACTTTCTGCTTCTTTATCTCCTCTTTCTGCTAGCACCCAAAAAGTTGAAAGAATTCCAATGGATAGAATTTTTGAGATAATATTGGAAGATGCTCAAAATACACAGGATTAATTTACACGAAGACTCAGCGGGAACACAAGCCATCTTCTGTACATGAAGATGCACTACTGACCCACCGTCCGCAAATGTGTTTGTACAGTTATTTTCTCAGTATGGGTGATGGCTCTCCAACGAACTGCTCCTAGTCTCCTGCCTGGACACCCTTCTGTCTGTGCTTTCCTGGGTTAGAGTAAATGGATGCAAACACACATTTCCATGCTCTGCAGCAACTTGAGACTCCTGTGAGCAAAACGCACTGATGGGCAATGTGCGTGGGTGGTGGGGAGCATCCAGCTCCCATCTGCGGAATAAACCCGCCCAAACCATAGGGAAGAGTGCTGTTGTATAAGGCCAGGGGATTTTCAGAAAAGAAATGTGTTCTTTCCTCTTTGATTTTTGTGTTCATAAAGCTGTAGGTGCAGCTTTTTTTAATTTAATGATTTCATAACCACTGAAGTTCATGCTTTCCTGAACTATTTAGGAAGATAACCTACCCCTTACATTGGATGAGATGATCTGTCCCTTCGACCTCTGGTTCAGTTCCCATTCTCCCAAGTGTTTAAAGCTGCGAGTTTTTTCATATTTTCATATTTATTTACATAATTTAAACCCCCTGTGTGCATGTACTTTAAGGAATTATACATCTTCCTGGGCTTTGCAGAAGCTGAAAGGGAGCAATCTTTTTATAACTCACATTAGAAACACAGATTGTTTAACGGGGCTATGTTTTGCACCTTAATCTTTAAAGTTGCAATATATTTTAAGCATTTTAACCTTATTTTAGATCTGATCAGCAGTAGAATGTTTTCAGATAAGCAATGGAGCAAAAGCAAAACAATATTCAATACCTAGATGATGTGGCAAGACAGAGAATAGTATAACTTTTTGTTTTCCAAATATAACTTTTATCTTCATCTCTTGATCTGAAATTTGGTAGGAAGTGTAACAAGTATGAATCAACGTATTTACCATTTGCCATTTCAAATGTTGATAGTGAAGCTGGGACCTCTGTTTATTATGGAAGACCATAGAAAACCCCATAAACACGTTCTACTTCTGTCTGTGGCCAGCAGTCCAGCAAAAATGTTCTAAAACCACATGCACTGTGTTCTGTGATGATTATAGTTTGACTATGCTGGAAAGAGAGACTGAACTGCAAATGGTGATTATGACTTTGGGCAAATCATTGAACTTGTAATTATGTCTTCCAAGACCTCCTAACCCAAAATAAGAGAGTATTTTACTACAAAATATATGTTATGTCAAACTGTTTTTTACAAAATACCAGCTCTAGGGATGTTTCCAAGTCATTTTCAGAGGGAATTTGTCGAATTTTTTTTCAGGGTGTGTCGTTCATGCATTGGAGGGGGAGAGGGTTGAGTAAGAACCGACATGCACAACTTGGCAATGAAATGAAGCACAAACACACATTTTATTTCTATAGGCTTCCTCATTCTAAAGTAATTTTTACAGAAAATGGCACTCTAAGAAGGAATTCATTAAGATAAAGACACAGATACAGCATTTAGAGTTACACTTTGCCATAAAAGAGCCTCCCATACCTCCTGACTTGAATCTATAACATCTGCTGAACTGTCCACATCAGGAAGACTCAAAATATGTTTTGAGGCCAATTATGTGATTTCAGATTGAACCTGCTAACATCAGATTCTTTGGTCAGTAGTCTCACTAGTTTTGTTCTCACAATAGAATTATTATTTTGATTTTTAAATGTTGCTCCATGGAGACTGGTATGATGTGCTCATGCTCTGCAGTTCCATTTTTATAAATAACATAATAGATCGCTGTCAAATGAATGCTATCACAGACATCGGGTTGGGTCACAGAAGCCACACCCTAGGAGTGCTTACTAGATGATCCATTTCCATGAAGCTCAAGAATGGACCAAACTTACTAAAGGTGGTAGAAGTCAGAATAAATAATGTCTCCCGGGTGGGAGGAGTTTGAGGCTGTGAACTGAGCAGTGGCATGAGGGAGCCTTCTGGAGTGCTGAAAATGTTTCCTAGATCTTGACCTTGGTGCTAGTTACATGAATGAATTCATATTTTTAAAAGTTATCAACCTGTAAATTTCAGGTTAGTATACTTTATCCATGTCCTGTGTTTTATATCTCAAAAATTCTTTTAAAAACTAAAAGACATTTAAAAATGAAATGTTTGACAAGTTTTGTTGTGACACTATGACCCTAGTTACTATGGGTGGGTTTTGTCTCTGCAGTTTTCATCTGTGAGTACCTAAATAATGCCTAATGAAATGAACTTTGGAAAAGTAGTTTTAAAGTAACTGTCTTAGAGAACTGTGGATTAAACCATTCCAGCCGTCTGATGAGGGTTAAAAGGTATATTCGTAATTTGACATTCCAAAACACGATTCTTTCCGGATCAAGCATAAAAGGCATTTGCTCTTGGAAGACCAAGAAAGAATTCATGCAGTTCCCATTAGTCTAAAAATAAATAATAAATAAATAAATGTCTGAGTCATGTATTGGATTTTGTTGGAGTTCAGCGGCTTCAAGTATAGGAAGAAACTGATTTGTGCTATTAATAATAGTTCTACCCATTGCCCATTGGAATAAATACAAGATTACTCTGAGAAAAGTGAAATCGATTGAATTTAGTTCTGCTTTGAGCTACTCCAATGCAAGTGTTTCTGACTTTTGAGCCATAGTATAAAAAACTGAATAAAATAACTTTATTCATATTGAATTGAGTTGGGGAAGTAGCGATATTTGTGACATTGGAAGCCATTGTTATTACAGATTCATCATTACAGTACAGATTTGAGAATCAAATATACCCGGTATGAGTCCCAGTTCAGTTCCTTAGGAACTACTGGCTCAATACTTTCTAACATCACATTTCTAGTTGGTAAAACAGGTATATAAATGCCTACTGTGCTATGCTAGTGTGAAAATTAAGTGGAATGAGTTAGCACAATTCCCAAACTGTGTGCCAAGGCACCCTGGGTCCTTGCAGCAAACAAATTGGAGTAAGGGAGACAGTCTGAATATTCAAGGGCAACCCAGCAGTGCTCAATGACTGTCAGCCACTGGAAGAATTCATAGCTCAAAGCAGCTCACAGTTTCAAGAGTATCAGCTTGTACCTCTGTAAAGCTAGGTTTTTGGTGGTTGCTGTTTGTGAAAAGCAAGTACTACAGGAAAATTAGCATAGAGCGTGAAATGCAGGTGGCAGTGTCCAATTTGATTCCAAAGTTTGAGAAGCCAGGTGTGCCTAACTGGCAAATATATTCCATTCATACGTCACTGGGGTTACTTAAGAAAGAAAATAAAGGATCTTTTTTTAAAACTCAATTTATATGTATATTGGTATTTTCAAATAGCTACTAAATTGTCAGAATATAAATACCTAAATTATTTGGAGCTAACCACTTAATACAAGCAACTGTTGCCCTAGAGATAAATAGAGAAAAAATAGTGAATCACTAAGGGTGCCATGAGCTGAGAAAGTTTGAGAATAACTAGCCTAGAACCTTGCACTTGGTAGGATATAAACTCAACCTACCCTCTTCCTCCCCTTCCCCCAATCCAGGTATTGCCTTTAATTGTAATCTCTATTATTTGATATGTTTGTCGGAAACCTAGTAAGTCAAAAAGAACTAATAAATTGTGTAAGACCTTCATTAAGATGTACCCTTCCGTGTTTTCCTAACTTCTGAAATCACTAGGAAAAACAGCCATGTTGCTTGCAAGCTGGCTGGTTAGTCCTGTCTTCTTTCAGGTGAACAGCATTTATAACCACAGTGTACCTCGGGAGAACCGTTCTCAGAGCAACATGCACGTGTTCCATGGGTACCGTGGTTGTCTTCGGGCTAATGCGTTTTTGGAAGTGTAGATTGGTGCCAGTTTCACAAAACTCCTGTGGCCTATTTCTGCTTGTAATTTATAGTTTGCCTCCTCACCATCCTCACTTGCTCTAAGATGAACTAGTTTTATAACATTAGATTATACAGAAAAGCCAAATTTACTTGCATGCCACAGCAATTTGGGAAGTAAACTTTCAGTGTGATTCTCCAAATGCTTGTGGTAAAAGTACAGGGACTTGAATCATTTTCCCATAATTAGTTTCAGTTCTGGAGGCCCGCCCCCTCTCTTTAACCCTCTTGCCTTGCATGTGTGTCTCTTGCAATGGAAGCTAGTGGAAAATTCCTCTCCCCCTTCACTCCACTGCCATAAGTTCTAAAAAGCATGCCATTCAGAATTGACGTTTTCTTCTGCATGCTTGAATTTTTACTCAACAACTGGAAGGGGAAAAGTTATTTCAAGAGATATTTCTCTATTTATCAAAGGGGCGCAGAGCCGCAGCAGCACTTTGGACCACTGTAGAATGGCTGCCTCACTTGCCTCATCAGTAGAGGAGCACATGTTCCTATCAAACAATGGGTGCCTTTGAGTGATGGTGTGTGACACACAGCACAGCAGTGCCATTTCTCAGAGCTGCAGCAACACTGGTTCACACAAGTCACTAGAGATTCCCATCTCCACTGACTCACTCGGTGGGAACAAAAGCTCCCATGCCGGTGGGAATGTGGGGCCAGGGGAGCACCGGAAGAAGGGAGCCGTGGCAGAGGTTTTCCTATTGTTAGGTTTGTTTGTTTCCGTGAGTCATCTTACCCCCATTTTTTTTTTTTTAACCAAAACTCACTGTGGTTACTTCTCTAGTTTGGGTTATGACTCCTACAAGCCAGTTTAATTTTATCAGTGGCAGTGAATTCTTGAAAGCTTCCCTCAGTTGTAGAAATTTAGTTTCAAATTGAAGTGGTCAAAGTGCCAGCTTAAACTTTGTGGTTTAGCGTCTTTATTGAATCCCCCCTGGCGGAAGAACCTACATTGGAGTTTTGGCTGCTCTTTGGGATTCAAATTATGAGTAGTTGGTTCCACTGGAATCTTGGCCCTCTCCTGGAGTGGCTAGAGGCACACTTTGACTTTAGGAGGCCAAAGTTAGAACCTACGTAAAGGCTTTGTCCAAAATGCCTTTCCTGCACCCCGGCATTTTCAGGTGGTGTGTGTAGACCTGACCATACTCTACTCATGCCTCACTTCCCAGCTGTTGGTCCCCTGCCACTTAGATGCCTTTCATGGGCAAGTCCATGCTAGCCTAGGAAATTTCCCGAAAATGGCAGTGTTAAACTCAGAATTAGGATTTTGATCCTCATCTTAATCATTATCCCCAGTGGTCGCTAGCTGTCCTCTGGCCAGCTCGAGGAAAATGCTGGGTTTTTCACTGCAGCTTACTTGCATTTCAGTGGTCCCAGTAAGCGCTCAAGAGGAAAGATCAGACCAGCCAAACTTGCAAGGCAGGCTGATGAGCCAAGGTACAGAAAGTACACCTGATGGATTTTTATAATGATGGCGATAAGTCATACAAGGTGAAGCTTAATGCAATTTAGAAAGATTTGATAAAAGGAAGAAAAGTCCTCGTGCTCACAGAAGCAAGCTCTCATTGGCAAAATTATTGTGTATAACAAGCATCTGTCTCTGATGATGCTGGAAAAAAGAAGGTGCTATCAGGGAGGAAGGGAAGGTTTGAAAGACCAGAGTGAGCAGCAGATAGGCACTTGGGTCCTTCCTTTTATTCCCACCCTCTTTTCCATTGGCTGTTGATAAAGTTTCATCGATTTTTAGCTGTCTGTTGTATTTCAGTACCTCCTTGTTAACCTCTGATTATAACCTGGGGGGAATTATGTTTGACCAGTACTTAATGAATCAATCTATTCCTCAAAAGTTGGTTCTGGGCACCATGGAATAAACACCAAGACCACTCAACGTATTTTCTGAAGAGTGGATTTCATTAGCAGGCAGGTTAGTCTTGGAACTCAGTCAGAGCAGCTTTAAGTCAGTCCAACTCCACAGATTTCAGAGATAACAGTACAAGAAAAATGATACATGGGTTTGTACAGTTAAGTGTTGAAGTGTTGACTTCCATAAAAGAACACAAATGTCAATCTACAGCAGTACCATGGGTATGTAAATTGTGTTATACAGCAAAACACTGCACAGTGATGGAGAAAAACAAACTTTAACATGCACAACAGCATGGATTCATCACAGAAATAATAAAAGAGACCAAAAAGGAGTATGTACTGATTGTTCCAATTATATGACATTCAAAACCTAGCAAAAATTAACCCATGGTGGGTGACAGAGCAGAGTCAGGATTGGCGTTGAGAAGAGGGGGATATTGACGAGGAGGGGCCTGAGGAAGCCGCGTGCAGGGTGGGAAGCCTTCTGTATCTTGAGTTGGGCGGTCATTACACAGGTGCGCACATATATGGATGAGGAGGGCGTGAGGGGGCCGTGTGCAGGGTGGGAAGCCTTCTGTATCTTGAGTTGGGCGGTCATTACACAGGTGCGCACATATATGGATGAGGAGGGGCGTGAGGGGGCCGCGTGCAGGGCGGGAAGCCTTCTGTATCTTGAGCTGGGTGGTCATTACACAGGTGCGCACATATATGGATGAGGAGGAGGGTGAGGGAGCCGCGTGCAGGGCGGGAAGCCTTCTGTATCTTGAGCTGGGCGGTCATTACACAGGTGCGCACATATATGGATGAGGAGGGGCGTGAGGGGGCCGCGTGCAGGGCGGGAAGCCTTCTGTATCTTGAGCTGGGCGGTCATTACACAGGTGCGCACATATATGGATGAGGAGGGGAGTGAGGGGGCCGCGTGCAGGGCGGGAAGCCTTCTGTATCTTGAGTTGGGCGGTCATTACACAGGTGCGCACATATATGGATGAGGCGGGGCGTGAGGGGGCCGCGTGCAGGGCGGGAAGCCTTCTGTATCTTGAGCTGGGTGGTCATTACACAGGTGCGCACATATATGGATGAGGAGGGGAGTGAGGGGGCCGTGTGCAGGGCGGGAAGCCTTCTGTATCTTGAGTTGGGTGGTCATTACACAGGTGCGCACATATATGGATGAGG
This sequence comes from Pongo pygmaeus, assembly GCF_028885625.2. Classification (NCBI taxonomy): domain Eukaryota; kingdom Metazoa; phylum Chordata; class Mammalia; order Primates; family Hominidae; genus Pongo; species Pongo pygmaeus. The sequence continues at coordinate 6,564,194 of NC_072380.2, forward strand.
AGGAGGGTGAGGGAGCCGCGTGCAGGGCGGGAAGCCTTCTGTATCTTGAGTTGGGCTGTCATTACACAGGTGCGCACAGATGCAGACAAAGAGGGGCGTGAGGGGGCCACGTGCAGGGTGGGAAGCCTTCTGTATCTTGAGTTGGGCGGTCATTACACAGGTGCGCACATATGTGAATGAGGAGGGGCGTGAGGGGGCCGCGTGCAGGGCGGGAAGCCTTCTGTATCTTGAGCTGGGCGGTCATTACACAGGTGCGCACATATGTGGATGAGGAGGAGGGTGAGGGAGCTGCGTGCAGGGTGGGAATCCTTCTGTATCTTGAGCTGGGCGGTCATTACACAGGTGCGCACATATGTGGATGAGGAGGAGGGTGAGGGAGCTGCGTGCAGGCTGGGAAGCCCTCTCTATTTTGAGCTGGGGGGTCATTACACAGGTGCGCACAGATGCAGACAAAGAGGGGCGTGAGGGAGCTGCCTGCAGGGGGAGAAGCCTTCCATATCGAGCTGGGTGTTTATTACACAGGTGCGCACAGATATGGATGAGGAGGGGGGTGAGGGAGCCACGTGCAGGGCAGGAAGTCCTCTATATCTTGAGCTGGGTGGTCATTGCACAGGTGCGCACAGATATAAAAATTTACCAAGTTGTACACTCAAGATTTGTGAATTTTATTCTATGTAAGTTATATCTAAAAAAAAAAAAGAAAGAAAAGAAGAAAAAAAAATTAGATTCCCTAAAACAGAGACAGCAAGTCTCGAGTCTGAGCTAGCTATAGCCATGCCAGCAGCTAGATCCATGAAAAGGTTGGGGTTGGCTTTGCCCAGGTGATCACTCGGGGACGGGGGACGTGCTGTGAATGGAAGATGTGCCTGCTGTCAGCACTGATTTTGTCCACCCTTTATTTCTACAACGCTCTCTTCAAAAGAATTACATTTCAATTTCATACCAACTATCATGCCTCTTCATGAATCCCTCCCCACCCCCATGTGGAAAGCCTCGCCTGGCGTCCGCTCCATCTCCAGATGTTACTCACTGGCTGCCGCTAGGTGGCTGCGAAGGGTGGCAGCGTCACTGATGCCCGGCTCAGGCAGCAGCCATGTAGAGGTTAAATCCCCGGGGGATCTGCCTCTCCCTATGTGTGTGGGTCCTGGGAGTGAGGCAGTGTGGTGTGGGGCGGTTGCACACACCCCTGACTGCAGGGCTGCACCCAGACACGTGCGGTGACCCCTTCTCTACAGCCGCTTGTTGCCCTGGCACCAAGCCAACCACTCAGCATCCAGCGCATCCTCACCTCCCCTCCGGGGTGAAGCGGAAACAAGGGTATGTGCCAAAATTGGTCTGCTCACCATTTCCCAGATTTTCCACATTTGTTCCCGCTCGGGGTGAGGGGTGTGCTTCTGGTGTGACAGCGGTGGGCTGTGTAGGGTGGCGGGCGTTGGCAGTGAAGTCTATTGGCCCTCCTGGCCCACACACGAGCGGGTGTGGATTTTATATTGAAATCTTTTTAAAATCTGTTTTATTGTAAGAGGCTCTGAAAGGAAGAAATTTTATCAGAGTTTTGCGGCCTGTGTACGTTCTGATACCTCTCAGAGCTCGAGCTTCTTACCCACGTAGGACAAGCTGTTGTGAAATTGAGTGAGACGATGTAGCCACATGGTGTGCACCTGATAAATGCCAGCTGCCACCACAGTGATGGTCAGCAGCATGGTCACCACTGTCATTTCACAATTACAGCCCAAGGAGCCCAAGGGGAAGGAGTGCCTCTCTCTGTTTTGACCTTCTCTGACTGCTGTCCTAATAAACAGTGTCCTTTCTGCAAGAACCCTGTAGACTTTTGAAACCAACAAGTGAAGGTGCTCCAAGGCCCTTGTTTTGAGAAGGGGCAAGTGTGCTAGGTAAGGGATTTCCTTGGGTGCTTACCTTCCATGCCTCCTGGGCCCCTGACTCGAAGCTGACCATCTCTGCTGATGCTGACTTAGGATTTTAAATCACTTAAAATTGAGCTGGATAGAGAAAGGGTCCTAGTTAAGCTGAGAGGGCTGCGTATTCGTGATTTTTTTTCTTCTTTCTCATGCAGAGACTGTTTATTTTAGTGGTAGCGGTATTTAGGGGTGAAGAAGGGGAAGGAAGAGTAGTGTGCCATCAATTAATTCTATGCATGGCAGCTGCAACGCCTTCGTGGCACAGGATAGGCCAATTATGTAACCGTAAACAAATTATATGTATTAAAAGTTGTCCAATTAAAGGAAAAAACATGCATGGATTTATATGTTTGTTATTACCCAGAAGGGAGCCATGCTGTACTTGAAAATATGCACAATTTCACATCACAAAATAACCAGTTGTTATTTGAGGGGCTGGTGTTCTCATTAGTCTTAATTTTTTTAACTCATAACATTTTTGTCCCAATCATCAACACTGTTAAGAACATGTCACTGGTGCAGTTAAGTTGAAAATGATTCAGGTCAGGAATTCCTGTCATTAACAATTTTTTATATTAAAGTTGGAAAAGTTTAAGGAAATTAAGAACCTATTCCTTAATAGTTAAAAATAATAAGGAATTTCATATACCCCCAAATGTTAAGCATAGATAATTAGCTTGTGGTTGGAATTTGATGGTTTTATGTTATTCAGCAAAATACAATAACGTACTTTCTCAAGCAGCATTTTTACACCAACATTTCCCATTAAGACCAGTTTGTTTAGGGAATTTTTAAGCTACATCTGTATGTAATAATTTTTTGAGATTCCAAAGACTACGCAGTCTAATAAAACTCTAATACTTCAACTATCTTCAGACTAATGTTTATAATTATCCAGTAGATGACCAAGAATTGATATCATCTGTTGATTCCAGAAATTATGGCAGAGAAAATGCTGTCAGGAACCCAAAGAAAATCAGTGGAATTGTACCTCTTAGAAATTCTGAATCTTTTCTACTAAGATATGTGGCTTGACTGCTTAACCCCAAAATGCCTGCTTAGAAGGTAGTTTGGGGCTATCTTGTAATACTCATTTAGTTCCTGCCTTCTTCTGCCATAGAAACAACATGCAGAAGCAGCATTATGACTCACACTGAACCTGAAGGGGTGAAATTACATGTGATGATGGAATGTGGCCATATTAACCCAGTCACAGCAGTGTGTTGCCCAATGACAGTACTGGAGCAGTTTCCACAGTGGCACTCATGCAATATGCAGAATACAGACATTTTACACACACACTTACAATGGTCCTTTTCAGTGTTGAAAAGGAATTCATTATCTTTCAGAGTAAACATGTGCTTTGAGGTATATAACTCAGAGGCATAGAAGTTAGATCATTTAACCCGATTAGAGTGACTGGAATTATAACCTTTAACTAATGTGAGATGTAGTATAGATCTTGATAAGTGTCTTTCTGATGTTCCTATTAAAATTCATTTTAATTATAGTTCCTGCAATTATGTAGCATCTTACAGTTTCCAACACCCTTTGCTATCCATCATCTTATTTGAAACACATAATAACCCTACAAGTTCATTGATGTAGGTGAGAAAACCGGTGCCATTTCTGAAGATACACAGTGATTGTTTCGGCCAGTTAATTAAGGCAAGAAATCACTAAACAATTGTTCTACAGTTATTCCTGCTTTTTTTTTAAACTCACTTATTAAGTGAAAGAAGCCAGTCTGAAAAGGCTATATATTTTGTGATTCCAACTCTATGACATTCTGGAAAAGGGAAAACTGAAGATAGTAAAAGGATCAGGGGTTGCCAGGGGTTAAGGGGAAGAAGGGCTGTGCAGGCAGAGCACAGAGGATTCTTAGGGCAGTGAAGCTGCTCTGTGTGATGCTACAATGATGGATCCAAGGCTTCATACGTTTGTCCAAACCCACAGAATGTACAGCACCAGATGTCAACTGCGGGCTCTGGGTGATAATGATGGGTCAGTGAAGATTCATCAGTTGTAACCAATGCACCACTCTGGTGCAGGATGTTGATCGTAGGGGAGGTGGCTGTGTGTGTGCCACGGAGGGGGGTTATGGGAACTCTCTGTACTTTTCTCTCAATGTTGCTGTGAACCTAAAACTGCTCTAAAAAACATAGTCTTTTAAAAAATCATTTACTACATATGAAAAGGAACAAGTAAAGCAACAACAACAAAATGTTATTGTGTAGTTTCAGATTGCATCAGTAAACCTAGCCAGCCCTCACTAGGGTCTTCTGATGGTTACATAGTTAAAAGTACACTAGCACCCCGGGAGAATAACTTCAGAGGCATGCTGGTCTAATGGTAATTGCATCGACTTCACATGTCAACATTTTTTTAAAAATTAGATTTTCTTGAATCTGATCATGTCCAAGATACCTCTTCTTTTGGTATAGAATGCCTTTATTCAAACAACGGGAGAACACGAACATATCCCTTTGCTGTAGTTTGGCTAAATTCCTGAGGCTGGCTGGGGCCAGAAACAAAATCCCTGAAATGGTCTCAATTTTTTTTTTTTTTTTTTAACCTCACCCTTTTTCCTTCTGGTTGATGGTCTTGCCCCTCAGGCAGAGGGGAACTGGCAGTTTCCCCATTCCCTTTTGGCACTTCTTGAACAGAAAAGCGAATGTCAGACGGTCCTTATAAAGTCCCACATGATTCAGCCACTGAGGATGGCCCTGGCTGTGGATTTACATGTAAGACAACTTCATGGTGTATTTTTGCCTTTTGCTGTTGAATATACCTACCAAGATGTGCTTTGGGCAGACAAAATAGAAATCTTCCGTGTGTAGCATGTCCAATTGGATACTGTTAGTGACATACAGAGACGAGCCCACAACTCAGGTTTAACCTTCATTCCTGAAATTTGCCGGAACAGTCATAATGAAGGTGCTAATGTATTTCCTTAAATACTGAGTACTTCAGACAGGGAGATATGGGTGGTATCTAGTAACCTTGTGATAAGACCCATATTAGATTAATAGTAGTCTCATCACCAGATTAAACCACCTGGATAGCCCACCTCAAGTCATCAAGAGTGTTAACATGGGAGTAAGTGTGACAAATGCCCAGGTGGTCTGGACTAAATGTGACAAAATTGAGAAATAGACCCTACAAGAGCTGGATTTTAAAAAGAGAGAGAGAAAAAAAAATGGAAAGGCTAGCTGCTTGCTTCCTTTTAAGACTTTGTTCACGTTCTCGCCCCCAAAAGCCAATTATGATTATAATTAATCAGCCCACAGAAAATGATTCCTTCTCTATGAGACATTGTCAACATGATAAAATAATCCATTTCCCAAGACTTCTATATCTTAGTATCTCATCTCTTTAAAAAGCTCCGTTGTCCATAAGAAATTATAAAATTACATATTGTTAAATGACAGGTAATTTTTAATGTGTATTTTTAATTTGGCTATTGGTTTTTAAAATAGTAAAATATTAAATATCAACTATGAATATTTTGTGGTGGCAAGTTGTCAGGTTAATGTAAAGATTCCAACAATAATTAACAGACATGTGAAAAGTTGCTCAGAGGGAGAACCGGTCTGATTTTGGAGAAAGTAATTACCATCAGAGGAGCCCTCAGGGGGAGCGGGAGAGTCCACGGGTTTCAATCAGGTTCTAGATGAATTGCAAAGAGAAAGGTTTTAGCTGGTTGCAGGAGGGGCTCTGGTAAAAGGATTAAGTCCAGTTCTCAGGAGTTTTTTAATAGGTTTCACATCTTTTGTCAACTGGTGCAAGGAAGGATTACGACAGAAAAGAAAGGTGATTTCATGGAGAAATATCTAATTAAAATATTAAAGACAGTCGGCTGGCACACCTGACCTACAGTCCAGGCGGTGGTAGGCAGAGTTCCTTCCCCTTTTTTTAAACCACACATAAAACAGTCATTATAATTCCAACAAATGGTTCAAACTGTTATTCTAAACCACTACCCATGATTTTTTTTACTGTTTTTATTTACATCAAATCATTCAACTTCACATCATTTTCTTTTTAAGCATTAACATAATGCAAGTGCCAGGCCATTTCTGGTGATCTCATCTGTAGAATGTTAGATGGACAATAACACTCAAATAGTTTTCAAACTCTAATAGTGGGAAGGGAAGGCCACATGGAACTTCCCTGAGACTGAATTTCATCGTCCTGCCTTTCAAGTGGTGTACTATGAAATCCAGCATTCACCCTGTCAACTTCCAGAACAGGGCTGTAACTAGATGTATGGTTTGTAAGAATATCCCATGTATACTTCCTCTTGGTTATAACATAATTTGTTGGGGGAGGGGTTTTGTCCTTTTTTTTTTTTTTTTTTTTTTGAGACAGGATCTCACTGTGTCGCCCAGGCTGGAGTACAATGGTGCCATCCTGGCTCACTGCAGCCTTTGCCTCCTGGGTTCAAATGATCCTCCCACCTCACCCTCCTGAGTAGCTGGGACTAGAGGCATTTACCACCACGCCTGGGTGATTTTTGTATTTTTTGGTAGAGACAGGGTTTCATCATGTTGGCCAGGCTGGTTTTGAACTCCTGAGCTCAAGCGACCCACCCGCTTCGGCCTCCGAAAGTGCTGGGATTACAGGCATGAGCCACTGCACCTGGCCACATAAATTTGTTTTTAGTCTTCTGAACTATGAAATAGTTGTACCAATTATACCAATTGCACCAATTCTATTACAAGGTGGAATTTCTTATCGTTCCTTTACAAACAGGATATTCCCAGTTGCTTGTTTCTTCTTGTTTTCTTAGCAGCTTCAGCACCATCCTCACATAGAAGGGCTGGCATCTCACCTGTCTAGAGGTGAGAACAAAGCTTTGCTCTCAGCAACCGGAATCTGTCAAGTCTGCTGTGGGGACTTGGTATTTCAGGCCTGATGCTGGCCTAGGAGTGCCCTGCACTCGTCTCAAGATTGGAGTCCCAGTGGGCGAGAATTGCTGCCAAGACTAACCAGGGGTGTCAACCAGTGACTTAACTTCTCAGGCTCACTTTTTTTTTTATTTTTAATAAAAACAAATTATTAAAGAGGTAATTTAAAATATGTACTATATAATAAGTACTACAGCATATACAGTGTTTACATATATAGGCATTAAAATTAAGAATGTTTATTTCAGAATCATATAATTATACCTGATATTTACTTTTTGTCATTCTTTGTATATTCTCCATTTTTTGCAATATCCATATATTACTTGGGTAATAGGAATAGCAACCGTTCAGAAATAGTTCTAATTGATTTTCCTTTTATAAAAGGGTTTCCGTGTAGTGACCAAGGATTTAACATCATCCCCACCCCACAGTCCCTCACACGCCTGACTCCCTTTGCGCTGTGTTTAATTTCTCATTTCATTCATTTACCCTTCTGTGCGGCACATACCAGCTGCTGCTACACTACACGTTCTGACCAAAGCATAGTGTCCCCCTGGGGCAAGACTCTTGGGGATTGTCTTTTTTTTATTTTTATTTTTTAGGGTCTCACTTTGTTGCCCAGGCTGGAGCGCAATGGCACCATCATAGTTCACTGCAGCCTTGACCTCCTGGGCTCAGGCAATCCTCCCACCTCAGCCTCCCAAGTAGCTGGGACCACAGCTGCATGCCATTGTACAGATGGGGTCTCACTCTGTTGACCAGGCTGGTCTTGAACTCCTGGCCTCAAAGTATCCTCCCATCTTGGCCTCTCAAAGCTCTAGGATTACAGGTGTGAGCCACTGTGCCTGGCTTTAGGCATTTTCTTCCCCCTCTGACTTCTTCTAGGCACCTAGAACCAACACTGCCTGGACACGTGAAGGCCCTCGATAAATATTTTTTGAACAAATAAATAAACTTTCATGGCTCCTGCCCCTGAACTGGAAACCTCACCTAGGAGGGATGGGCGGGGTCGTGTGGTGTTCACTCACTTACGCTAATGAACTGAGAAATAACGCACTTGTGCCCAAATTCATATTCATTCACACTCCTCTCAGCAGTTTTCTGCAGTCTTCCCAGCCCCACGGAAAATTCTGCTTTTGTCAGAGGAGGGGATATGCGTGCTTTCCCGTGTTTGCTTTACCGCTGGGCAATCCATACAAGGCTACTAAACTGCAGAGGGTACTGGTGTTAGCATGCCCCATGTTTATAAGGGACTTAAAAATATATACAGGCTTGCATCCACCATACCTACCATACTTGCGTACTAGAAATATTCCCGGGGTAAAATGAGGTGAGGCGTGGAAAGTGCTTTAAGGTGATTCAGAGCCACCCTGTTGTGATTGCTACCTTTGTGATGACTGGTGTGGCTGCAAAGTTCAGTAGCTGTCTTTATATCAGAATAATTCTAGAATAATTTAGGAGAAAATTCTCATTGTTAGGTTCCTTCAAGCCAAAGGAGGATGTAGTGAAAAGAGAATAGGTGTTGGCTGTCTAGATGGGCCCTGTTTAATTAGAGTCGACCGTATCAGTTGCCAAATGAAGCCAATCTTACAGGGCTATCCTATAGAACAAATATATATTTTATATATTTAATATGATATATATGTGTGTGTACACACACACACACACACACACACACATACATATATATAGGGAGAGAGAGAATGGGTTGCCTGCTGACTTGCCATTAAGTACCGTAAACATCCTGCAAATTGTGAACAGCTAATTGGAAAACAGTGTGTCCGTGTTCATGATTCATTGTATGCATCCTCTAGATCTCAACTCAGGAAATCCACAAAGCTGACCAGGCCCTGGTGTCATTTTGTGGCCAGATATGGAAAGATATAAACCACCTCCTTTCTTCCCTGTCAAAACAGTTGTGCCACGTCCTTCTCCTCTTCCTCATCTTGACTGACTCCCTCACAGGTGGTGTCTCTGTCTCTCCTGCCCCTGCCCCCACACACACCTTTATTTACCTCAATCTTTCAAATTTTGCTCTTTGTTCCTAAGTACAATCTTCCTTCCAACCTCTTGTCCTGTCATTTGTGGGCCAGGAAAGATCCTGATTATGCTATAATGCCACTGTATGTGTTTTAAAAAGAAAAGAAGGAACGCTGTACATTTGATATTAAATTTGGCATTTTAAATATGAGGGCTGGTTAAAAATCTCTGAGTGCTAATCTCCAAGAAAGGGATGGAAGACTGGGGAAGGAGAATCTACTTCCTATTTCCACCATTTTAATAGCCTGACATTTTTTTTTTACCTTGCCCATATCTTACTTTTGTAACATTTTTGTTTTATTTTTTAAATTACTCCCATGATGGTAGAGCTGATTTGAACTGTTGTTTTTCAATTTTAAATATACAAAATTTCAGTTATTTTATGGATTAAAATAAGCACCATGGACCATCCTGAGCATTTGATCACCACTGGTAAGACCATTATCCTTCTCAAGTTCCATCTATGGTAACTGGCTTACAGATAAACTTGTGGATTACAACCTATTTGACAACTGTAAAGAGCCACATTGATTAAAATCAGAAGATTTTCAGAGTTCAGTATTGAGACTATATGGATTATCTAGTGTCTCAATAGAAGGTAAGGTCATGGAAATCCATTTCCTAGTTCTAAACTCTGCAAGCAAATAATCATCTCCCCATAGTATGATATCTAAATAGTTAATCCAGTATATCAGACAACCCCATTTAGTAAACAAAGACTACTTGACCATAGAAAACAAATGATATATGTATAATATATAATCCATATAGAGTAAACATGTATTGTATTTTATATACTGTATAGGCACATATCATACTATACATATACACATTGCATAAGAGATATAGTAAACTATATTTGTATTTTCCAAAATTAAATATGTTGCACTTCCCCTACCATAGTGAAACTGTCTCTTCTACATTCCTTACTACATTCCTTACTATATAGTAATACTAGCACTGAGCACAATCATATTTCACCACTCAGGATGTAGCCGGTGGATACAGTAATGGTTCTTGTCTTCCACTACCGCAGGAGACCAGTGGCTGTGAATGGGATGGGATTTTTTTCTTTCCTCTAACGAACCAAGCCCTGGGTTTTATTGTTGTTGTTTTAATATACAGCTATTGAGTGTTTTGTAGCCACACATGACAACACACACACACACACACACGTACACACACACACACACACACAGAGTCCCTAGCAAGGGCAGGGTGGGGCTGGCGGGCTGGGTTCCTCTGTGAGCCTCTCACCATCCGTTTCTCCCAGTGACAGCAGCTATGTTTGAAGAGCATAACTGCATGGTTTCCTATGCATTGATTCGTGAGTAGTAGCTCTCCTATCTTATTAAAAAGATACACTATTATTACTTTTAAAGAAAGAAAAGGATTGCAATTCACATTTATAGTTTCCAGCCTGTTCTTGTGTCGTTTAAAAAACAAACAAGAAAAAAAGATGGCAGAGGAAATGTTTGCCTCCATAGTAGGCATCAACTTTATTTTTCAAATCATTCTGTTTTAACGTGTTCATAGACTCTGCAGTTGTTTATAGGTATGAGGCACTCATCAGTGTGAAATAGTTATTTCCTTTCCATATTTCCTCTTATCAGGAAAAAAAAAATCCCTGTGGTCTCCTAGCAAAATACAATCCGTTTTGCTAAATTATTTGTGAGTTTTTATAAAGTGTGTTTAATATCACCAGGGCAGAGCTTCAGACTAGTTGCAGGATTAGCAAGAGAGTCGTAGCATGAGTAGTGTTTGGTCCACTGCAGTGTGTTTCGTGTGCTAGCGATCATGAGTTTATCTTATCCTTGTTTAACTACTACACAGCGAGTAAGCTGTCCTGTATTGTTCCATTCATATTCCTCTGAGTTCATTCAGAAGCCTGACACTTCCTTTGCCGGACAGATTAAAGGGGCAGCGTGGGACCTTTTGATGATGTGAAACCTGCTTTCTTAGTCTAAGCTCCCTAGGCTATGCTGACCACTCAGAGGTTGAACTACTATTTATTTGCCCTAAAATGAACCAGAAACTTGGTCTTAATTTCCTTCCTGACAAGTGTTTTAATTTCCTAAAAGTGTATGGATTTTGTAGTGGGTTGTTTTTGAATCTTTCATTTTTAGTGCCGATCCAGGAGAGAAAGGAGATATGGAAACATTTTTTTCAAAAAATAGCTCAAAAGAAAATATGTAAAACCATGAAAAACCGAGAATTGTGCTGCTGCTTTCTGTGCTAATTAAATCAGTGGGTGTTAGGTTGTAATGATAACCCTTTAACTGTGTGGCTTATCTATCATTCCATTTTATATTATTTTCTTCCTCATGAGAAAATCGGTGTTTATTATCACAGGTGACAAAACACAGGAGAAAAACAAACAGTGAGGTTACATTTAATCACTTTAAGTGGGTTTCATCTTTGCTTTTTTGTTTTCATTCCCAAGCCAGAAGCCGTAAACCGAGCGAGAGTGCAAATTGCCTTTCTCAGGTGCACATCGCTGAGATAGGCTGGGAGAACAGGTGTGGAGCCCGTGAAAAGATAAACATTAAGTCATTCTTGGTGAAATGGTATTTAGCTAGACAGCTGAAGACGGACTTTTGAACTACCATTTTGCTACTGCTGTTCAAATATTGACTAAGTGAACCTGGAAAGGAAGAAATTTTGGTCGCCTAACATAGAATTCCTTGTCTTTTTCTGTCTTTAAATGCTATCTCAAAGACCCAAGAGAAGGGGTAGTTTACCTAAGAAAGAAATATGAGCTTTGCCTATGGAGTTTCAGGTATACCTAATGTAGGCTTAATTAAGCAAATACAATTTAGCAGCCGTGCATTTGGCATAGCATTCTTTTATGTTTCCTGGCTATTTCTTCTAGGAGATGACTTGCCCGTCGGGCAGATTAGGATATTTACTGCAATGCCTCTGTCGTGCCTCACTGTGACTCTGTAACTACAGTAGATGTGGGAAAGCCATTAAACATCAGCATGACGATTTACAAAGAAATAGGAAGTTCAAGTCGAGCAGATATTTAGGATATAGTTTGCCTTCCACATATTTCAGCCTGTGTTGCTGCATACTTTTTAAGCTTAGCATAATTATTCACAGAGCTATGAATTTTAGAAGATGTTTAAAAGCACACCACAGTGACCTGGGAAAGGAGGGAAACTTACTGGAGCGCTTAGCCAGAAGCTTAAAAAGACATTGCTAGTGAGTTTTAGATTACATGAAATCTACATTTGATAGGTCATTTTGGTTAAGTTTTTGTGGTTTTAAATGACTCCTCTTGACATGGTAACCAGTGGTGCTGGGAACATTCATTCACATTCATTCATTTAAGCTCATGACTCAAATAATAACTTAGTCGTTTCCTCTCTGAAGGTAGGGGAGGTAATGAGGAGCACAGATTAGGCTCCAAGATCTGTTCTGAGATTCAGATAAGGTGTCCTAATGAAAGGTTTATGGTGAAATGAAAGAGTGAGAAAATAATTGTGCTTTTCTAGGGTCATGTGTCAAATGAGGCTCACCAACTTTTAAAAGATTTTATACAGCTTTAGATAATCACATTCCCTGCCATGTAAGCATTGTGATGTAATGGCATCACCATGCTACTTAACGAATAATTTATGCATTTTGTTTAAACTTCCTTTAGAATATATATAGTCCATATAAAGAAAATTCCAGGGTCATTTTGGGTTTTGTATAAATAGCTCCCATGTTTACATGTGAAAAAAAATTATTTGTGAAAGAAAAACAGAGCTTTCAATATCCTATTTTGGTTACGTCTCCATAAAAAGTCTGGGAAACAGTGGGATCATCCGTGAAACAGTGGAATCACCCCAAGAACAAACTGTCAGACCGTCCTGTCGTGGCATGACTTGAACATAACCGTCCCACGTGGGGACGCATTCCGCACCGGTTGCTGGAACTGACGGGGGCTGCAGTGCTGAATACCTTTGGGACGCTTGGGAACTGTGCCCCTGTTTACAGACGGCAAGCCCTTAGCGGTAGGGCCCTGAGATTCTGAGAAACATAAGGTCTGCTTTATTTAATTTCCTCTCGTTTACCAAGAGTCACAACCTATTTTAGTAAATAAATTCAGGAAATTGGTAAAGCACTTTACTCCATCCGTTATGCCTCGGTCATCAGCATGGTTGTCATGGTCTCGCTGGCTCACGGGCTGCTGCGGCTCACAGCCTTCCCTCACTTGCCTGCAACCAGCTGAGAGGCTCCCTGGTGATGGGTGTTACTGAGCTTAAACGATGTAAACAAACAGAACGGCACACAAGTTGTGCAGGGAAGTGTATTTCCTCTACCTTGTTAATAAAGATTTCTAACTTTAGAGATTTTCTGTATTGACTCTGGCACTCTTTCCAAATAATTATTTTCACCCCGGGGACTACCCACACACCCTGGAATAGAATAAAAGAAATTATCTTTCATTTGAGGGTACCAGCAACCCGCTTTCCAGCTCTAATCCTCTTTATCCTCCTTCTTTTTTTTTTTTTTTGGTTGTTAAAACCTGAGCTGCTGCCAAGCTGATCTTAATAGCATGGATTGTTCACCAAGACAGATGGATTTTTTTCCTACCTTCATTAGCCACTGAGTGTTGTTTTCCATGATGTTCTCCAGCACTTGCAGCCTCTGCACCGAGTCATCGTATTCGAGCGGCGCGTCCCTCTGCACAGCATTGGACACGTAGGGGCTGGAGGAAGAGCGGCAGTTGTCCATCTCTGGCAGGAGGAAAGTGTAGCTGCAGGACCCATGCTGGACCTGATATTGCTTCTTTCCTATGCTGTCCATGCTCTTCCGAAAGTTGTTATAGGCTGCAGCCAAGACAAGATCACAGCTCAGAGTAAAGAAAACAATCTGCCACATTCTTTCTTCAGTAATAAACCAGCAGCTTAGCAAACTTGAAGGCACACACACGTCCAGAGTCCCGAGCTGCTGCCGTCTAAAACGCAGGGCTACTATGCTGCCATGGCTGGGTCCGTCAATGAAAGTCTTCTCTTTCCTCTTTTTCCAGTAGCAAACCTGGTTTTTAGTGCTGTGTTCTCTCCAGGCATGCAGTAAACTGTCAGATTGCAGTGGGAAGAACAGTCCTGCTCACTTGGGAGGGCTGTGTCAGCTTTTACAGAGCAGCTTTCACGGTCCTTTGTTCCTCTCTCCCCAGATCCTACAGTGTCAGTATCCGAATCAATCACTTTCCTTTCCTTATATGATAAGTTGATAAGAGCAGCCAGACATGTGTAGTGGGCTGCTCCGCCCTCCTGGCTTAGCCGTTATCTTCCTGTAGGGGGTCACTAGCCAGGCAACAGGAAAAATCAGAGCAGAATGCCTGCCGTCCAACTGGGACCCATGCTGCAGAAACCCTCTGGGAAAAACCGATCTGTCACAGGACCCCTGGGCATTTCCTAGGCACCACCCCAATTAAGTATTTCCTAGAGAGAGCAGTTGATCTCTTTTGTCTGAAACTGATTTTGCCGTGCTAAGCTGGCAAAATATCTGAGGTAATAACTTTAATGTTGAAGTACAATGAAAGTTCCTGTTTTTTCCTTTAGGAATAAAAATACTACAAATAGGTCAGGACTTCGGTTTATTTTTGTTATTACAAATAAAGAGGAAGAAGTTTGGCTCTTGTAAATGTGTGTCTTTTCAGAGGGAAAAATAGATTCATTGATATTAGTTGATTCTTGAACCACTAGCCAAGTTACAAAAGATTTTCATTTCAGAACAGTTGGATAGAAAGATCTTCTGTTATTAAGTCACGTCAGAAACATCAGTTTCTGAGCTCTGACCTTTATTCTTTAAAAAAAATCCACTTGGATATTCACACTAAAAATACACTGTACTGATTAAGTTCATTACAGTACAATAGAAAAATTAGAATTTAAGTGTCTGTGTAGAAAGAGGGACACAAACTTTTTTTTTTTTTTTTTTTTGAGACGGAGTCTCGCTCTGTCACCCAGGCTAGAGTGCAGTGGGGCAATCTCGGCTCATTGCAACTTCCGCCTTCCGGGTTCAAGCGATTCTCTTGCCTCAGGCTCCTGAGCAGCTGGGATTACAGGCGCACACCACCACACCCAGCTAATTTTTATATTTTTAGTAGAGACGGGGTTTCACCATGTTAGGCTGGTCTCAAACTCCTGACCTTGTGATCGCCTCGCCGTTGGCCTCCCAAAGTGCTGAGATTACAGGTGTGAGCCACCGTGCCTGGCCCACAAACTTCTTTCTTGTATCAGAATTTGTTGACATCTCAGCATTTTGTAACACATTATCAACTACGTTAGTCCCCCTTGGTATTAGACTCGGGCAAGCCACTTCCCTGTTTTAATTAAGCTCTAATGTCCTCATCTGTGCAGTTCAAGGGGTGCACTCACAAGATTTTTCAACTTCAATCCTATGGCTCTGTAAGGTCTACGAGTCACTTCCTTTAACAACTAAAACTTAATACCTCAGAGATTAATAATATGTTAACTCACCAGCCCAAGTGTTCATAGGGAAAAAGCCCCCTGCCTTTGCTGCGGTTTGTTTATCTCTCAAGGTACAAGGCTTATTATTCCCAGTGAGTGCTGAATATCTGTTACACTGACTTAAAAGACCACATCTACCCATAAAAGATCTTTATTTTTTACTAAGCTCTAACCGAAAGATAGCCTTTCCCTTATCTATGAATAGTTAACGAACAACAGTGTGAATATCTGTGACTTTCTCATCCTCAGAAATCAGCTATTTTTATTTGCTGCCACAATACTCAGAACTACATTTTTATTAAAACCACCCCTAGATCTTGCTACTGAACATTTGAACAAAGTAGCATGTGTCTTCTTTTGAGAAGGTGTTTATAAGCTTCACCAGACAACCAAAGGGTTCTGTCACACAGAAAAGCTGGGAGACATGCTCTGGAAGGATCCCATTAGTAGAAGAGGCAGTATGATTCCACCAAGGTTCTGGACATGGTTTCCACCAAGGGAACCAATTAAAGATGCTATACCCATCCGGACAGTGCACCGTCAAAGAAAGCATATAGATCTCAAAGATGAGACCTGTGTTAGAACCCTGCTTCTGTGTGACCTCCAGCAAATGCTTCAATTCTCGAAGCCTCAGTCTCCCTAGTCATAAGATGGAGATCATTTTTTCTCTGTAGGGTTTTTAGGATTAAGATATAATTGTATGTTTAGAAATATTCGTTCCTTTTCTTTACAGGCATGCTCCATTAAATGGGAATCAGTTCTTCCACCGTCAAATAGTGTAACTCTGCTATTCTCTGAATGCGAAGCAGTGGCAGTGGCATAGGGTGCAATTTTTTTATTTCCTGTTTGAAAAAGCATATTATAAGGTATTAATATCGCATATGTGGTTTTACCTTTTTTTAAGATTATTTTTTGTAGAGACAGGGACTCACTATTGTTGCCCAGGCTGGTCTTGAACTCCTGGCATCCAGTGATCCTCTTGCCTTGGCCTTCCAAAGTGCTGGGATCACAGGTGTGAGCCACTGTACCTGGCCTGCATATGTGGTTTTAAAAGTCACTCAGTTGTCTTCCAGGCAAATAGAGTAGTTTAAAAGGAACAAATAGAAAGTGGGCACACCACAGTACTTTTTGTCCACCAGCCTTGTGTCAGACACCATGCTATGCACTGGGGATAGAGATCAGAGCAACTGGATGTCTGACCTAAAGAAGCTAATAGTGTATGGAGAGGGAGAGACCCATAAACAAATTGGATGTGATAAGAGAGAGCAGTCAGAGCACACAGGAAGACAATGATGCTTCTGGGCGGACAATATGCCATGTGGAGCTGGCATGGACTCCATCCTTTTCAAATCCCCTCAAGTTCCGAACATGGAAGGAATAGCTCTTTGTAGATTCCTAAATGGAAATTATCGGAACCAGAGAGTCAGGGGAAGCTCTAGCAGACCCGGTGTTGGCAAACTCTGTCAAGTGTCAGATGGTAATTATTTTCGGCTCTGCAGGCTATACGGCCACCATCGCCACCACTCAAAGCTGATGTGGTGCAAAGGAGCTATGGGACAGCATAACTGAGTGATCATGCTGGGCTCCAGTAAAGCTTTATTCGTGATACTGAAATTTGAATTTCTGGTAATTTTCACATCATGAAATATTCTCTGTATTTTCTCCAATCATTTAAAAGTTTAAAAACCATTCTTAGCTCATAGGCTGTTAGAACCAGGCCTGGACTGTAGCTTGCTGGCCTCTGAGAGCCTAGGTGGTCTGTGGGGGTAGGAGGTGCTGGGCAAGGCCGTCCACAGTGCACGCGGTGTGGTGAGCGTGTGTGGTTGGCAAGGCTGTCAGCAGTACACACAGTGCAGCAACCACCATGTGTGGTCAGCAAGGCCGTGCACAGTCCACACAGTGCAATAACCGTGTGTGGTGAGCAAGGCCATCGACACTGTACGCCGTGCAGCGACCGTGTGTGGTCAGCAAGGCCATGGAGAGTACACACAGTACAGTGACCACATGCAGTCGGCATGGCCGTCAACAGGGCACACAGTGCAGTGACCATGTGTGATCAGCAAGGCCGTGGATAGTCCATGCAGTGCTTTGACTATGTGTGATCAGCAAGGCCGTGGATAGTGCATGCAGTGTGGTGACCACTTGTGGTCGGCATGGCTGTCGACAGTGCACACAGCGTGGTGACCATGTGTGATCAGCAAGGCCGTGGATAGTCCATGCAGTGCTTTGACTATGTGTGATCAGCAAGGCCGTGGATAGTGCACACAGTGCGGTGACCATCTATGGTTGGCGTGGCCATTGCCAGTGCATATGGTGTGATGACCATGTGTGATCGGCAAGGCCATCGACAGTGCATATGGTGCGGTGACTCTGTGTGATCGGCAAGGCCATGGATAGTGTACGCAGTGCAGTGACCACCGTGTCAACAGGGAAAGACTGCTGCCTCGGCTCAGCCTTCTGTGTGGCTGCTTACAGGGGCTTACTAAAGGGATAGAATAGGTGCCTAGAGAAAGTGCCACACTGAAGTGAATTAAGGATGCCAGGTGGAGAGAGGGGCCAGGAAGTGGCCTGGGATGCAAGGATGCATGGATGGGTGCTCAGCTGCGGCCCCTAGGGAAGTGGAAACATGGTCTGCCAGGCCACTGACCAGGAAGCCTGGGGGAGCCAATGGGAGGCCCTTGAAGGCATTAGGTGTAGAGCCTGGAGCTGTGGGTGTCCAGTAACACCACCATGCAGCCTGGGGGTCTGAGGCCACCCATCTGGGACCCCTTTACCCTAAATGAGGCTTGACTAGGGGGGTCTCAGAACTCCAGAGAAAATCTTGGGTGTTCCTCCCTGCTGTACTGACGGGACCACAAGAGGCAGGTGAGACTGTCAGATGAGGAACATTATTACAGGTTCCCAAAAGCCACCTGCCTACCCACCCAATTTTTTTCTGTAAAAGTTCTGCTGAATAGCTGTGCATAGTGCGATTTATTTCCTTAATACTGTTTGTTTTCTCCCCCATATTGTGTGTCAGCAGCTGACATTTCAGAGGTTCCCATGTGTTCTCTGTGGAACTGTCTCAAGTTCTTATTACCCTGGTTGACGACACCAGAAAAACCACAGCTACCTACTCCCAGAAAGAGGCCAATGTTACAAAGAACCTCGTGGCCAGCCCTTTTGGCTCAGTTTGCCCAGTTGGAGGCCCTAAGGCACAAACAAGAAAAGCCAAAGGGCCTCCTGAGGACCGTGGAAGTGGGTGGTGCGTGGACCCATCGCTAGCTGAATGTGGAATGTGGACCCATCACTAGCTGAATGTGGAAAAGGACTCATGACAGTCAAACCATCCCAGGTTCCCCCAGAGCAATCCATGCAGCTCTCATAAGCAACCGGAAACCAAAAAAGGATGCTAAGTCAGCACAAAGTGGGGCAGCCCCCCAGCTATGGGTTGCCAAACAGAATTTGCTTGTGGGCCCCCATGACCCCTGCTGTTGTCCAGCAGGCCAGTTTAATACTCAGCATTTATCCAGATCAAACCCAGCAATGCATTGCCAGCATGCAATTTGAAAAAGCCCTGCCGAGCTGAAAAACACATGGAAGGGGCTCAGACATACTTAAAGGCATATTGCTGCCCTGCATTTATAGGGCAGTTTGTGCTGACATCGTTTTCCATCAGGCCTGGGCAACCCCTCCTGAGACTGTCTCCCGCCTGCCGTCCTCAGCACAGCCTGCCCTGCTACAGTCTGCTTTCCTCCCACTGCCACTGCCTGCAGGCCTCGGAGGCGGTGACTGCTGCAGGCTTATTTGGGCAGCCTGGACTTAATTTTTGGAAAGTGCCTTGTTGATGTATGAGGAACTTCCAGGGCTGAAATAGTCTAAAAAAATGAAGCTGGGACACTATGTTTTGATTTTAGCCATTTGCAGACAGAGGGGCACACTCGGGACTCTTGGGCGCCTGGCACACTAAGCTGGGAGGGACTTTTGAGACATCTTGGCCATCTAAATCAGTCAACATGTTTATATATACAATTTAATGTTCAGTATACAGAGAAAACCATTAGAAGGTTTGCTGCACATAAAAATGTGGTTAAAGTTGTTTTTATTACTTCCCCCCACAAATTGTATGCAATAATTAATAAGAACTAGAGAAATAGCCACAACTGGCACAACACCTGCCCCCCTGCCAAAAAAAAAATTCTGCTTCCTGAAGGCAGGCTCCCTATATAGTGATTCCTTTATATGCCTCCTGGAAGAGCTGTTTCGACTCCATTTTGATATATGTTGAACCAGATTTGAAGACCCACAAATGCAGTCTAGAGCCGTTTTGCAAAAGTGTTGCTGCATCAACCGTTTCCATTCCCCAGAGCTGCTCATCATGTTAAACTAGTATTAAATCCTGACTTTGGAATACTAGGAAGGATAATTCCAGCCATGGGATTTCAAAAAAGTACCAAAGGAAAGCCCCTTCAAGTTACTGTAAAGACAGAAGAAAAGGAAGAAAAATATAAACACACACGTATGAACATGTAAGGTAGCTTTTGTCCCTATAACAGATAAGGAAATCAAGGCTCAGTGAAGAGAGAGACAAGAATTTCCTCAGCCAAGTGCCTGTGTGTGTCTGTCTTTTACGTTAATGGTTGTGAATTTAAGGAGAATTGAAAGCAATAATTTTGCCCCTCTTTAACATGGCAAATACAGCCTCCTTTAGAGATGATCAAGAATCACAATTTAGTACTGGCCATCACCTCTGTGCAGCACAAACACACATCCCGAGTCACAGAATCCATTTCACTGCCAAAGACTCTTAGTGGCCTTCAGTCCTCTTGAGCTGGAGCCACTGGGTCTTGTATGGAAGCTCACCGGACATCCCATGTGGACCTCGGGCATCTGAGCCGGGACCATCCTATTACAAGTGCAGAAACCACATCATTAATGCAGATCTGAATTCAAATTGTTACTTGCTAGCTTAGGAAAGAATCCTTGGAAATCCAACATATTGTCTAAAAGGATCAGTTAAGCTTTATATGTGCATTCTATATACCCTTTCATTGTTTGGGCTTAAATAACTTTTCTGCTTTGTCTGGTTTAATTTCATCCAATGTGGATCGCTGGAAGAATATGATGTATGTTTTAGAATAGAAACAGTTCTGAGATGAAGTTGAGCACAATTTCCTGTTCTAGTTGCAATTAAATATAAATATAGCATTTGACATAAAATAGCTGGCCCAATATATTTAGAGTACAAGTTAAGTGTCATCCGCTTAGAATTGGGCATTGACTCCGTAGAATTCACCTTTGTACAAGGTGAGCAAATGTATATTTTGTTAAAAATAAGTATCTGACTGCCAAAACGGACAGAAAGCTCTTTGCCAGATGTGTTTTCAGGCCATTTCCTTTCCTGGGAAACAGCCATTTCCCCCGCATTATAGTTGTGTTTTCATTTGCGGGTAGATAGAGTAAGCGCAGGAGTTAAAGGACCCGGGCCTCCACAGCCAAGGCCTTATCTTGGACAATTATCTTTCTCCTTGCAGCTGTGTAACTTCTGTTTGACACAGAACCACAGAAAACCTGTTAGTGGGAAGGATCAGAGTTAATAGGAGAAAATCTTCATTGTTCATGTGACTTCTCAGGTGCTTGGCATTCTTATTTAGGTGGCTTAAAAAAGTTCCAAGTACTCATTCATTCTAACTTATCTGTGTTCATTGTGAAATTGTGTGTGAATGACATTTAGAGCAGATGGATTGTTGGTTTGTTTTTTTTTTAAGAAACTTAAGAGATTCCCAAATCTTTCACAGTTTGTACTACCGCAAACCAGCATAACATCTGCTAAAGAATTTCATATTTTAAAGCTGCACTGTATATCATATGGAACTTTAAGGGCTTTGAAGGGGAGAGCTTTTTATTTACTAGTAGCTTGGGAAATATCCAAGTAACCATTTTTTTAAGAAAAAAAAAATTCCTTGAGTTTTTAAAAATAGTTTATATAACTGTTATGCTGTTTGATTTTTAAATATTTTCATTCTCTAGTATTATTATGGAATATTTTATCTTCCCATCAAAAAAATGCCAGAAGGTCAAGATACAAGTCACAACATTAAAAGGGAGTGGATACAATTCTAAAACAATAGATGAGTACGTTTGCCTGATAATATTTTTGCCAGTAATTCTGTGTCCTGTTTTCTCCCTGTAGAAAGAAATGCTAACATTTTTTTCAATGGATTGATGTCAGTGTTTACTAACATGACCTGTGTTAAGTCAAATAAAGTCTTTCCTTTGACAAACACCAGATTTCATTAGTGGCTTTGAGGTGGGCTTATTGGTTATAATTCACATTAAATGTTCCCAAATCCATTTCATAAATGTTGTAGAGATCTCAAAAGTCCATTGCTTCTAAAAAAATATGTCCAGTCTCTTTGTCATAACCATCCTAATAAAGATCTAAATTTCTTAGAGTGAATTTTCATTTGAAAGTGGCTTAATGCCAGCTAGATTAATTCTTGTTTAATCTAAATTTATAAAATTTTTATCTTAATTATTGAGAAACCTTTTTAAAAAAAGAGATAAAAATGTCATATGTGCTATTTACATTAAGATATATTATCTCTCTTGGTTATAGGTTAAGATAAAATTGCTTATGTCAAAGAAGTAAAAAAAAAGCCCATGACCTCCTTTTGGTATCCCCGTCCATCTGGTGGACTTCATATGAAAAAATCTTCCTGTGGGAAATTAGGCTTGATTATAGAGTTACAAGTAGAAAAAGTAGTTTTTGAAGAATTATATTAGAATTATAATAAATAGTTACACATAAAAGGAAGGGATGTTTGCTTGAAGTATATAAAAATATTCCTTGTCACTCTTGTCCCCTCATGAATCTTAGTTGTCTGATGATGGTTCAAGTCTTTCCTAATAAACCAGAATGTATCCCTCCACTTTTTCTCTTAAAAATGCTATTTCAAGCATTTTGTTTGGTACCCCATTAATAATAAAGCATACTTCCCCAAAATGTTCCATTTCAAGTAAGGGGTCTAAAAGTCAAAGACCGACTGATACAAAAGAGAAAAGTAAATTGTACAAAGACTGAAGAGAGGACCCAGTATTAAAGGTACCAAGTTCTTGACATCGGTTTCCCTCAAGAAAAAAAAAAAAAAAAAAAAATGAATAACGTTTTTTGAAAGCCTGAAACTATTCTAGTAAAATATTTACGGAAAAAATAATATGTGCTTTCCTCCCAAATCCTGATGCGCATTTAAATCACCTTTTTTATTTATAGATCAAAAATCTTGCTTGACTACAATAAAAATTTAAAAATGGTACCTATTTAAGAATGGAAGTATCAAATCCACTTGTAATACTCACTAGCTCCCTCTGCTGATCTCCTATCAAGCGACAGGCAAATCTATCCATGATTGTTATTACAATTGTTAATGGAAATGATAGGTAATTTAGGACCTACATCAACTGCAACTAAAATACAACCTACAATGCTTTCATTTTAATTTTAATGCGAAAGCACATCACACCATATACAGATGTTAAAGATCGACGTGCACACACACAGTGAAAAAATATTTTTAGGCATTCATGTAGCATACATAGACCTAGGACCTGTCTCTGTATCCTCAGGTGATAAGGTTACTACTATTACAACAGCAGAAAAAGAGGTTTGTGCTGTCTGTCTTCACAAGGAGCCAATTTAGAGACCCAATCCTGTTCACCCCAAGCTTACAGTATAACGAGGTGAACAGATGTCCCATCTCGATGCACAAGCATTGCTGCCTAAGGCCCTGGGTAGTGCAGGAGGGAGCCCGCACACGGGAAGCCTCCCAAACCACGTAAGGGCTACGTGAACAGCAAGAATAGTTTCACGGTTTATTTAGATCCACATTGTTACTTATTTAAGAAGAACATACCCTGCCCTTTCTCCCTCCCTGAATAAAGACCAAAACTAAGGGAAATTATATTCCAGGCTAAGAAAATTGCCTGTGCACTTAAAAAATAAATAAATAATAAATAAAAGGCGAGACCATGGAACTTAAAATAAATTAACAATAATTGAGCCAAGAGTGAGGAGATGGGTGAGTCGGAGATGCGGTCTGGAACTAGCTGCTGAAGAGTCTGCTTAGGAATTGGGGTTGTACCCTGGACGTAAAGCATTTGGGGCAGGGGAGTGGCCTGATGTGACTGGGAAAGGACCCTGGAGTGCTGTGTGCAGAAGGGGTTGGAGGAGGTGTGAGTAGAGGCAGAGAGACCAGAGCAGAAGCTGCTACAGTAATTCAGGTTAGATATTATAGTGGCCTGTGCTAGAATATTAACATCAGGTTCGTGATGTTAAAGAAGGGTGATCAATAGGCCTTCTAGATGGATGGAATACAGGGAGTCCAGGAATGGGATTGGTCTGGTACTGGGATTGACTCTTACACTTAAAAACGCTAAAATAAAATAACTTGGCAATAATTTTTAAAGCATCTGTAAAATGACAAGATAATAAACACATATTCTGCTCAAACTTATGTGAAGGCAGGAATCATGTGAACTATTAAAGAGCTTTGCCATCAAGTCATTTGCCAAACCTGACCAACTTAAGCCTGCTTCAAGGCCTGAGTGGTTCAGACAGAAGACAAAGGCCAGGACCCAAAGAAATGGGAGCATCTGATGAGATACCTCCTTCCAGGAAGGCTCTACCCCAGTGTCAGGGAAGCAGAAGTAAACCTGCTCACCCACTCTTCAGAGCAGACGAGAAAACATGCCTGGATGTTAAACAGAACCAGAAGAGGGGAGCCCATCCCTGAGAATTTAACTACAAGCTCACCCTTTTGGGTTTTACAGTACACATAAGGTGGTCAGAAAAAACCACAGTGAATTGTTCTAAGGTGGTCCCAGGCTGATCATCTTAATCCCCTAGGTTTGTGGAAGAAGCATATGAAAATCCTTTCTGGGAGAATGCACCTTCATCATGAGTCTCAAAACATTCTTACAATTTCCCAAGAATAATGGGCAACTCACAGACAAAAATAAACACACAAGAAAACATAGTGCTATTAGCAAAAATCAGCAGAAGGAAGAAATAGTAAAAACAGACCAGCCAAAAACATCTATCCCTGCTGTATTGGTTTGCTAAGGCTGCTGTACAATGTGCCACAAACCGGGTGCCTAAAACAATGGGAATTTATTCTCACAGCTCTGGAGGCTAGAAGTCTGTACTTGAGGCGTCATTAGGGCCATGCTCCCTCTGAAACCTTTAGGGGGTCCTTCCCTGCCCCATCCTAGCTTCTGGTATTGCTGGCCTCATTGTCTCATGGTATTCTCCCTGTCTACATGGCCGTCTTTTTATAAAGATGCAGTCAGATTGGATTAAGAGCCCACCCCACTCCAGGAGGACCTCCTCTCAACTAGTTAAACCTGCAGTGACGCTACTTCCAAATAAGCCCACATGCTGAGTTGCTGGGGATTAGGACTTACATCTTTCTGTCAGGGATGTAATTCTACCCATAACACTTACCATGTTTAAAGATGAAAGTAAAATTTTGAAAACACCTAAAGGGGACAGAAAACTAAGAAGAAAATCTTGCAGATTTAAAATGAAAACTTATAGACATGAAAAATACGATGATTGGAATTTATAATTCAAAGTCATGTTTAACAAGATTAGACACACCTGAAGCTGAAAGAGAACTGAAAAGGAGTCATCCCAGGTGTAGGACAGAGAGACGAGATAAGGACCAGGAGAGAAAGTGAAGGAAGACCTGCAGGATGGAGGAAGAGCGTCTGACAAAGTCCATCCAAATTCCAGAAGAAGGGAGAGAGAACAGGGCAGGCAATATCCAGGGAGATAATCACTGACGCTTTTCCCAAAGTGATGAAAGATATCAAGCTACAGATTCAAAAAATGGCAAAAGAAAATGACAAACAGGATAAATAAAATGATGGGATAAAGCAGTAAGAGGGAAGAGTCAAGAATTACTGGTTCTGCAGTTTCTGGCCTGGCAGCTGCACAGATAGGATTCTCAAGGGCTTGGAAGGGGAGAGTTAGCAGAGAGGCAATGCATGCAGCTTTCGCACATTCAGTTTAAACTGGCTATGAGACTTCCAGTTAGAGTTTTCCTATTGCATATATGGGTCTGAGCTCAAGAGAGCCACCTGGGTTGGAAGCAGCAGGAAGACCTATTTTCATGATTAATCTCAATGCCAGCCTCATTACACAATCTTAACTAATATTAAACAGCATATGAAACAGGTGAAGAAGAACAGCTGTATAAATTGCATAAAG
The DNA here is from genome assembly GCF_028885625.2 of Pongo pygmaeus. Taxonomy (NCBI): domain Eukaryota; kingdom Metazoa; phylum Chordata; class Mammalia; order Primates; family Hominidae; genus Pongo; species Pongo pygmaeus. The sequence goes on from NC_072380.2 coordinate 6,589,782, forward strand.
CTTAGCAATCTGGGTTTTTCTAGACAAAGTTAAGCAGCAAAACAGCTCCATTATCAGGGACCCTTGGCCACGGTTTCACAGGTGCAGGTTCTGCAGATCATGGCATATTGTCCTGTTCTCTGGATTATGGCCCTAGAAGAGATAATGATAAAGAAGACCCGGGCTGGTCAGTAAAAAGGTCCTACATGGTGTCTATACGATGTTGCAAGTGACTAAAAATGAGTAAAACTTACACGATATAATTAGTAGCATGCAACTCTTCATAAATTTGTCACTTCTTTGAAGGTCCTTGTTATGAGTTGAATTTTGTTCAAAGTTATGAGTTGAATTAGATTAGGGGCCCTAATCTAATGTGACAGATGTCTTTATAGTAGGACAGTCATTTGAAGACAGATACAGGAGGAACGCCTCGTGACAACGCAGGTAGGGACCAGGTGAAGCTCCTACAAACCAGGGAACACCAAAGATGAGCAGCCACCGCCAGCAGTTGGCAGAGAGGCCTGGGACAGATCCTCCCTTGTGGCTTTGGCTTCCAGAAGGAACCAACCCTGCCCCCCACCTTCACCTCAGGCTTCTGCCCTCCAGAACTGCCAGAGAGTGGATTTCTGTTTAAGCTAGTTTGTGGTACTTTGTTACAACAACCCTAGCAAACTAATACAGCCTTAAAAAAAAAAAAAAAAAAAAAGTAATAGGAAAGGAATTAAAATATAATGCTACCTTGCAGCCTCCACCAAACACTGTTGCCATTTGGTTCTTCTGCTTCTTGCTCAACCTCAAGAGGAGGGTGGGGGAAGGTCTAGGAATCTCCTGGTGATAGCTATGCAAAGCTTCATTCTGCAGCAGTAAAAGTGTTTCCTAGAAGTACTAAGGCTCGTTAATTGCAGCCACCCTATAAAAGAAGGTCCTCTTTCATGAAGAACCTGTTTCTCTGCAGGAAGATGGGGCTGACCTCAGGGCCTCCAGCCCTTAGGCACTTATCCATACGTTTGTAACCATTGTTGTGAGGTTAGTTGATAATGGCTCATTATCCTCACTAAACTGTGAACTTGTTGAAGTCTGAGGCCAGGCCTTATTGGAATCCTTCATTTCCCTTTCCCTTCACCTTTCTCTTCCCTTTCCCCTTCCCCTTCCCTTTAGATGTAGTCTCCCTCTGTCGCCCAGGCTGGAGTGCAATGGTGCGATCTCGGCTCACTGCAATCTCCACCACTCGAGTTAAGCGATTCTCCTGCCTCAGCCTTCGGAGTAGCTGGGATTACAGGTGCCTGCCACCACACCCAGCTAATTTTTGTTTTTTTTTTTTTTTTTTTTTTTTTTTTTTTAGTAGAGACGGGGTTTCACCATATTGGTCAGGGTGGTCTCGAACTCCTGACCTCAGGTGATCCGCCCACAGGTGATCCACCCGCCTCGGCCTCAGAACGTGCTGGGATTACAGGTATGAGCCACAGTGCCTGGCCTACTGTCTTCTCTAAAATGGCATCTGTGCATTCATCTCAGCCGCCCCTGCTCAGATAAAAGCAATGGCGCCTCTTTTGAAATCTGAGAGACGCAGGGCCCTGCCCATTCTGCGGAATTCCTTCTCCCTGCTGCCTGCTGTGAGGACGCCCCCTTTGCCATGGAACCTGAAAGTCCTGCCACTGGAATTACGCTCTGGACAAGCGGCAAGATACTCCATTCAGTCCCAGCCACTGGGTTCCTGCTGCACAGGAGGCCAGGGTGCTGTGAACCTGCTGTCAGCCCCGGGCAAAGGGAATCTCGTTAATCCAGGTGGCCAGCACCTCTTCCTCAGAGCATCTGCAGTGCTGCAGCCAGGGCCTCCCTGCGTGGGGCTACTGTCCTCCACACTGTGGTGCTGCTGGGACGTTGTCACGGGGCCTCTCCCTTCCCATCACCACGTGTGCTCCAGAACCTGGTGCATTTGGATGAAGCCACTAAATGTATAAGGTCAGCAGCTCCACACAGAATCAAATTATCAAATGCACACTACCTGATCCAGAATAGATCGTCCTGGGGTAAACACATTCACATATTCTGAATGTACAAATGGCTGTCTAGTAAACACACTGGAACTTCCATAATTATTGTCCTTCCAGATAATTTTTCAAGATTATATGCACGTATTCTGCCATTCCTATTCAAGACAACTTTAGAACTTCCTTTGGACAGCTATTATAAGCCAAAGAGCTTGCATTTGAATATCTTCCATGAAGATAAATCTTTGTTCATGAAAGGCAGAATAATTTTATATGCCACAAAGCTGCAGTAGTATGTTAGATTTAGTAGATGGCTAAGCACAACACTATTGTTCTAATCCTATTTTCACAATTTAACAAATGTGAAAGACACCGTGCTACTTGTACAAGAGATACAAATTAAGGAATCTTCAATCACCTTGTAGCCTAGAAAGATCTTTAGTGATTCTTGTTAATCTCCCTACAGAGATAAGTGATCCAGAGCCGAATTAATCCAGAATCTATGTCTTCCTCCGCCTCCAGAGTAGCTCTAGAAAGGTCAAACCCTTCCGAGATGGAGTGTCTGTGGGGATAGGTCCTCTTTGCTGTGTGCGCTCCTGTGAGACAGCAGGATCTCCTGCATCTCTGAATTTGAAGTGAGGAGTTTTTCTGCTATGTTTGGGGAGAGCCTCACTCCCCTGCTCAGTAGATCAGACGTGTTCTCTTCTTTCACCACAGCTACAAACACCACACTGGCATTGTTTCCCAGACACTCGGCTGTCCCAACAGGCATTTGGACATGGTCTGTGAGAGGAATAAGCTCCAGCCACTGTAGTGGCTCATGGGAGAGGGAAATGGGTAGAAATTCTTTCCCAAACTGGTATTTCTAGTAAAGCACTCAGCCAGAGCCTGCAGCTGTTCACTATTCCATATCAATTCTAAACAGCATTTTTGTTGGCAAAAGAAAAGTGAGAAAACAACAAAGCTTGAAGCCTACAACTTTGGGAAACCCCTTTCCTGAATGTGTTTACTTAGGGCTTAAAAATATGCCTGTTTTCAGAACAGAAGAACTAATATCCATCTTTTCTATGCCGATTTTTCAGAGTACATTTTAAATGTAATTACATTTAGTGATTAAAAGGGAGAAATACTTGATCGTTTTCTAAACATAACCAAAATCTCACTATGTAATTGTTTTTTCCTCTATTTAAGAGCAGAATATTTTATTGCTACCAAAATGCTAATACTTTGGAGAAAATAGAAGGACTAGAATCAAATATAAGTAGTCAGCAATACAAAACCCTGCATGGAAGATGTGTATTTTGCATAGGTGTCAACATGTCCAAGCTCTCAGTGACAAACACAGGCTCATTACAGGTCTGAGCAAATGTCCCACTTCTCAGGAAGACAAGGCAGATCAACGTAAAGGCAGATGGCACCTGGTATGGTTCAGACTCGCACATGGTTCTCCACAGAGCTGCTCTCAGCTCATTTGGAACAGGTTCAATGTTGGGAGCACAGGTTGCTTCTCTGGCCCATGTTATTCCTGGAGCTACTACTTCCCAGGGCAGAGTTCATGTTTTTCGTGCATAAATGGCCTGGAAATCCTAGCATTGGGCCAGCCATCCAGAACAGTGGAGCTGCACGATCTGGTCTGGGGATATTTCAAAGGGAGTAGAATACTGAGGCCCTGTGGGATGGAGGCTGCTTCCCGATATTGAGAACTGCACCAGACTGAGCTGTGTCCAGAGGAAGGGAAAACGTCTTTCATTCCCTTAAAACTCACACAACACCTGACACCTCCATCTTGGCATCACCCACCTGTAGCCTCTAGCCCTCTTCATCTGTTAAATGAGAGTAACAGGCAGGTTATTTGGAGAGTGAAATGACATTGGCAGAGTCCCAGGTATGGTGTCTGATGCGTGAGTTCACCCCCTTTCCCGGTCCCCTTCTCCATTTGACTAATTATCAAAGAAAGATTGCTTTAGTGAATGAGACAGTTTAGATCCATTCCCTTGGGAAATTATGGTGGTCAGCCCTCCACTTGGTCTCACTTTAGATACCAGAAACCATATGTCCTTGTGTTGGCAGAGCTGGATTGTCTGTCGCCCTCTGGTGCAATCCTGCATTAGTAAGGAAAGTGTTTTTCTGGAGCTTTCTAATATAAAGTGCTTAAGCATTTGTTTTGGTGCCCAGATAATGTGAGTGTAGTTAATATGTAGTGTTTGAACTTTTTGTTCATACTTTTGTTGTTGTCATTGCAGAAATAAAATTAACCCCTTAATCTTATGCTTAATGTACACACCAAGTGGTTTGCATATTATACTGAGAAAATAAAAAGATGGTTTTAGAAAAACCAAAGGACACCAACAGCTCTTTACAGCCCCAAAGCAGGTGTTGCCAGAGGTCACAGGAGGGGTTCTTAGTTATCAGCAAGGGAAACTGAGGCTTTCTCGTTTATGCAGAAGTAGAATTTATTGAATAATATTAAGGGGGCTATGTCGCCAATGCCACAGTCACACTGCCCACACAGAACTGGCCTGGTGAGGTGTTACTTTGACCACCATTGCTGGGCCAGGACGCTGCCACCAAGGCCATGCCCCTGCCAGAAACTAAGTGTGGCTGCCCCATCCCTGGCCCCTTCTGTCAGTAGGGTCAGGTTCAAACTCCTGGGTAGTCAGCCCAGCTCTCATTGGCTCAGTCTGAACAGCTGCCTGTTCCCTAGAAGCCACATGCGCTGGGACAATGGGAAGTATCAGTAGACACTATGGTGGGAAGATGACTCTGTGTCCACCAAGATTCTTGGGCTGGGGAACGGTCTGAGCATATGACGGCCTCAGACCCCAGCCAACCAAAGGGAAAGGTCTCCCCTGTACTCACGAAGCCTCCACGATGTCCATCAGCACTTTCTTCCTCCGTTGCAGTGTAGGTCAGCCCTTCGCAGATGCTCACAATTCCCTGATACAGCTGGTTGCCCTTTATTGTATTACACTGAAAGAATTTCAGAGTTGGGGCCAGGCGCGGTGGTTCATGCCTGTAATCCCAGCACTTTGGGAGGCCGAGGCGGGGCAGATCACGAGGACAGGGGTTCAAGACCGGCCTGGCCAACATGGTGAAACCCCGTCTCTACTAAAAATACAAAAATTAGCTGGGCGTGGTGGCGTGTTCCTGTAATTCCAGCTATTCGGGAGGCTGAGGCAGAATTGCTTGAACCAGGAGGCAGAGGTTGCAGTGAGCTGAGATCACACCACTGCACTCCAGACTGGGCTACAGAGCAAGACTCCATTTCAAAAACAAAAGCAAAAACAAAACAAAACAAAAAAACTCAGAGTTGGAGAAGGACTTGGACAAATCTCACATTATAGAGGAGAAAAAAGACCCAGGAGGCAGAAAGACTTCCCCGAGGGCCGTGATAGTAGTCAGTGCATCCCTTAAATACAAGTCTTCTACTTCCTATTCCTGTAAATAAGTTTGCATTTAACATTTTTATACATTAAACGTTACTGATTCATAGTCGATGACCATGGTCAGCCCTCCACATCCGCAGGTTCTGCATCTGTAGGTTCAACCAATCGTGGACCAAATATATTCAAGAAAATGAAATAAAAATACAACAATAAAAAAATACAAAAAACCGAGTATAACAACTATTTACATAGCATTTACATTGTATTAACTATCATAAGTAATCTAGGGATGATTTAAACTATGTGGGAAGATGTGCATAGGTTATATGCAAATACTCCATTTTATATAAAGACTTGAGCATCCATGGATTTTGATGTCCAAGGTGGGGGTCTTGGAACCCCACAAATACCAAGGGACAACTGTGTATTATTTTCGTAACCCATTTCTGCCTAGTTTTCCGTGATTGGAATGTTAACCATGTGGGAGTTATTTATATCCTACTGTTCAAGGTCATCACCAAGGTCTGATTTTTCACACAAACACAAAATTGCAACCTCCGGCATAAATGGGGATGAATTTGCCACTAACATGTAGTTTCCATCCAGAAATCCAGTGTCCCTATGCTATTTGTAAGTGTGGAGCCAAGAGAAGCCATTGAATCGTGGTGAATATGATCAAGAACTCAAGATTAGGGAGAAAAGCAATCATTCTGTTATTCCTTTTGAAAAATTATTAGCGTGTAATTTAAACATCAGGATCTCATGTAAAACAGAACAATAGCTTCTGACATTTTTACAATACTAGTATTCTTACAAAACAAAGTTAGGAAGTTACATGAAGAAATCACCCAGACTGTGTGTGGCTAAATCTTTAGTACCTCATTTCCATAGTCTTAGAGGAAGTTTAAATTATATTGAAACTTTCCTCAACTGCTATCTTAATGTGTGCAGACTGCTATAACAACATATCATAAACTGGGTGTCTTATAAACAATAGAAATTTATTTCTCACAGTTCTGGAGGCTGGGAAGTCCAATATCCAGGCAGGCAGATTCCATGTCTGGTGAGGGCCTGTTTCCTGGTTCATAGATGGCGCCTTCTCTCTGTGTCCTCACGTGGTGGAGGGGGTGAGGGAGCTCTCTGGGGTCCCTTTTATAAGGACACTAATTCCATTTGTGAGGATTTCATTCTCATGACCTGCTCACTTTCTAAAGGCACCAACTCCCAGTACCCTTGCATTGGGGATTAGGCTTCAACATGAATTTGAGGGAGGCGCAAACATTCAGACCATAGCCACTGGTCACCATTAGGTAACCTGCAGTGCTTGGCTGTGGGATGGGAAGCCTGTGTTGTAAAGGGCGTCTGAGTGGGAACAGGGGTCTCAAGGTGCCTTCACATCTAACGTCAGCACGCTAGAGATGGACATTGCAGCTGCAACTTGCTGTGCCTGTAAAGCATTTAGAATAACGCCTTGCATATAACAAAGTGCTCAATAAATGTTAACTGTTATTATGGTTGTGCATCAGCCAATTTAATTATCTCTTTCAATCCTCATAGTAACTCTTCAAGATAGGTAGCCTCATTTTGCAGTTGAAGAAACTGGAGCTTAGCAAAGTTTAGTGATGTTGCAGAGCTAGAGTTCAAACCCAAGTCTGACTCCAAAGTGCATCTATCTGTGTATTTGCTTATTTAACCTCAGACACACGGAATTGGATTAATTAGAGTCCTTGATTCAGTACATGTTCTCTTCATTGCTCCTTGCTCCTTTATTTTATTTTTTAATGTTATTTTTTGTTTGTTTGTATTTAATAGTAAGATAAACACTGTGAACTCACCACTTACCTGTCATCACGAGAGCCCTGGTGCCCACCTCCACCCCGGGTTCCACATATCCCATTACCCTGCCTTCCCCGTCCAAGGAAACTACTGTCTGGAATCCTTTGTCATTCAAGCCTTTTCACAGTATGGCTCTTTCCAGCCTTTTATTTCTCTACCGTTTCCCTTGGAAACTCTATGTTTCTAAGACAGTGTGGTGCCTCTCAGCTCTGTGGCTTTTGCTCCTGCTAGCCTTTCTTCGTAGTCTTTCAGCCCCTCAAGTGTCTCAGCTTTTCAAAGCCTTTCCCGTCCTTTAAGGTCCTACTTTTCTTTTCCATGAAGTCTTCTCTGGGCCACGATGACTGGAGAGTCCTCACTGTCATTCTGAAGTTCTGCACGCACTTACTCGGCACATAGTCGGCGTTGAGGTATTCATCACATTGAAATCGAGTTACATGTGGTCCTGTTCTGTAGTCAACCAAAATTCCTGGGGTAAAAATGCTGCTTTTCATCTTGGCAATCTCTATCCTAACCAGCACAATGCCTCGCTGAATATTAGAGGCCCGAGAATTTTCTTTGTTTTTTTTTTCAGAGTGATTTTTTTTCTCTGCTTTATTTAATACTTTGAAGCAGCACACATTTCAGTTTGCTTTATGCTTGATTTTTTTTATTTCTTCTAAACAAACAAAGGAGATACATGTGCAGAACGTGCAGGATTGACACAAATAATAACTGGCAGAGTGTCCTAGGAAAGACTCCTCAGATGTTATAAATAATACACAAACAAAAACACACACAAATATTTACTGAAGACTTTTCGTGCGCTGCAAGGCACTGGCTGTATAATGCAGAATAAAACCGACAAAATTCCTGCCGTCTGGGATGTGCATGTTATGTCAGCACGGGGAAGAGATCAAGTGTGTGTGTGTGTGTGTGTGTGTGTGTGTGTAGGACATCAAGAATACAATAAAACGAACTGGGGAAAAAGGAAGCCAGGTTGGTGAACACAGGACACCTGAATGAAGGACAGAGTTCTTGGAAAAGGACCCCTGAGTGCCCGAGGGAGGAGCTGGCCTGGAGTAGTGAGGGCAAGGTGATTGGAAATGAGGCCTTGGTGATTGAAAATGAGCTCACCCCCACGTCTTATAAATAGTTCTCCAAGTTATCTGAGGCAGGTTATTCTGTGGCAAAGACGCTTCAGCTAACTGGATGCAGAAGAGACAACTGAATAGAGCCTCATGGTCTTGGAGTCTTTTTTTTTTTTCCTAGGTTATTGGTGTTCATTTCTTGTTTTTTTTTTTTTTTTTTTTTTTTTTTAAGACATATCTTTGGCATTTTGTACCTACCTTCTGTTCTAAATTTTGCATTTTTACTACTTTCAGGTGGGTGGACTTTGTTGTGGTGGGTAGTTCAAGATTCATCATACAAACGTGATTGTGCTTTGAAACTCCCACCAGTCTGATGCACGCATGGGTTTTCTGGCAACATTTGCCATCTACAGCACTCTCTTTGATCACCTTCATCATCTTCCAACATTCCTGCCACAGTCACTTCCCAGAAACTTGCTAATCTGTAATAGAAACCCTCAGATTCATATGTTGAATTTGTAATCAAAAGTCACATATTGATTTCAAAATCAATACACACTTTAAAAATAACACTACAGAATTAGCAGCTCAGGGAGGAAGGAAACCTCAAGTTCATCTGGTGCAGCTACCCGTCTGGGATGTGAATTCCTCCTGTTCATGAAATGTTTACATTCATATCACAGTCTAGGGTTTAGTGAACCATAAAAAGCTGAAAGTTAATGCAAACAGAAGTCACCCCCAAAACATATACCAACTGATTTAAAAGGAGACACAGCAGATGGAGATTATTGTGAAAAGAACTCTTACTGGACTCATTTTTTTTTTATTTTAATCTCTGCTTATCCCAATTCTTTTAGCTGCATATACTGATACACTTCACATCTATAATAAACTTGGTACCAGAACACAATTCATTCCAGACCTAACTCTTTTAAATCATTATAACTGGGGGAGGAAAAAAGTTAAAAAGGCTTATCTATCTTGTGAAGTATTTCTCAGTGTCCGCTACACGTCACTTAATCTTTTCCAAAATTTGACAATATACAAAGCAGTTTGTAGTGACTTTTTACAGTGACTCTACAATAAAATGGACCTGTCCTGCTTGCTTTTCCAAATGCAGTCATCATCTGACAAGATTTAGCTATTTGGGGAAGTCCTTGCTTGCAAACATAGTTCTTTTGCCAAACAGGTTTGGTCAAACTGTGTCCCCTAGTTGCACAGTTACCCCATATTTGATTAACAAATAGCAAAACAGAGATAATCTCAGAAATATTCAAGAGCTTCAAACCCCAAATAAAATATAGGCATCCTCCTGTTGAGTCGAATTGGCAATTTTGATTAGCAAGGCTCCAAGAAGCAGTAGACATCCCCTCTGATCCCCATCCCAGTGTGAGGGCATAGTGAGTTGTATTTTCTAAGTACAAACTATTCTCTAGCAATTCGGTTGGAGTATTGGGAGCAAAACTGTATTTTTCTAATATTTTCAGACTAAGACACAGTGTCTCTGTTTTCTGGACTCTTCCGTGGCAAACAAAGGATTTCTCAGCAATGCAAAGAAAGTTCTCCCAGTGGGGACTCCACGGGGAGAGGACGTGGGGTCTCACTAGTGCACAGCCACAAAAGACACCACAAGCATATTACACGTGAAGCAGGATCCGTGCCCACCACAGCAGTTGTCCCAGGAGTTTCCTGTTTGATTGAGACACTTTGGATGGATACTGCAGGGAGGGAGAAGCTGTGTGTGGCCACCACAGCTGGAAGCGTGGCCTGGTGCCCTCACAGCTGTCTGGGAGCCCCTTCCCGGGAACGCCGGCTTTTCCCGGGTGCACCATTGCAGCTGGAGCCGTTGTCAGCCGCCTCGAAAACGTGCAACTGGGCTACTCTGGCAGACTTCTCCATCCCTCCTCCCAAGGTTTACCTCTCTGAATGTCAAAAGGGAGAGAATACTGTATTTTTTTTCCCCTTTACTAAAATTTATTTGTGACATCAGGCATCATTTTCACCTTAGTCATTTTGGCTGGATTCCCATACTCAAATATCCTTCCTTCCATATGGCCCATAGGAAGAGAGAGAAATTACATGTAACTGCTCTTTCCTCCTCTTTATAGAGTCTGGTGGCCGAGAAACTTGGCCTGTACTTCCTTCTCCGTGACCCACCATCCCATGACCGCAGGGCAGAGTTTTAAACACAGCAGCTTAGTTTCTATGGCACGGAAGCCGGCCAGCAGTCACAGTGTGCATTTTTCTATTGCACCTCCTTGTGTTAACCCAAGTTCACTCACAGCTGTAACTACAGAAGTTTTTCTGAAAGCAAGTGAAGCCATCCTTCCTTTATTGAGTTTTTGAGATGGGGTCTCACTCTGTCACCCAGGCTGGAGTGCAGTGGTGTGAACATGGCTCACTGCAGCCTTGACCTCCTGGGTTCAAGTGATCCTTCTACTTCAGCCTCCTGAGTAGCTAGGACTGCAAGCATATGCCACCATGCCCAGCTCATTTTTCTAATTTTTTTTGTAGAGACAGAGTCTCTCTATGTTGCCCAGGCTGGTCTTGAACCTCTGGGCTCAAGTGATCCTCCTGCCTCAGCCTCCCAGAGTCCTGGGATTACAGGTGTGAGCCACCATGCCCAGCTCGTCCTTTCTTTAAAACAGGCAGCTGGGCAATAATACAGATGGGACCAACTAAGTTTCTCAGACCACTCAGGGAAGGTAGTCTTGCATAGACAAAATATACACCCTCTTACCTGCCCCACCTTTAAGGCTGGACCCCAGGGTCCATGCTCTATCCTCCAGCCTCCACTCTTCCCTGTGAATAGCCTCTGTGGTCAAAGGTGCTTGCTGATGCAGCCCCTGTACAGCCTCCATGCAGTGCGTGTCTTTATGTGGAGGAGACCGCCCTTCTTTTAGCAGTTACTGAGCATCTATCTACCCACTCTGTGCCAGTCATAGGGCTTAGAACTGCATGTCTGGGGGGAATTCTGAAAAGAGCCTGAAATAAAGGCAAACAGTGAGAGACGGTCAGGAGAAACCATGAGCACTCCAGTGAGTATCAAGGGACAAAGCTGAAAAAGGAAGACTGAACACTGAGCTTCAAGCCATTCATTTCTATGGGCCGCGGGAGCCCGTGAAAGTCTGTGGGCAAGTTTTGGTGAGATTAAGCTGGTAGTTCTGTTCAGGACAGGTTGAAGGGATGGGAGATTAGGACACATACCACCTGAATCCTGTCACTGGCTTTAGTCTAAACCACTCGTATTATAGACATCCTGACTTAGAATTCCCTGTGCTGCTTCCTGTCTGATGGAAACACCTCTGCTAACAGAGTGCAGGCTGTGGGAGCCGAGCCCCTTTGCAGGCAGCCTGCAGGCCGCAGTTTCCTCGGCTTTCCACCCAGTGCTTTTCATTTGGCTCAGCGCTAGGGACCTCTGCTTCCACTTCTTGGTGTTGGAAATGGCCATTTATTTTTGCTGTCGATGATCTGTATTGACTTGGCGTGAGTATGCGTGCACATCTCTGGTGGTCTGAATTATATAGACCAGAAGGGTGTCTGATGCCGCTTTTATAAAAAGTAATAATAATTTGAAAGGAAAAATGACTCACTGAAGTCTGGCAAATACAGAGCCCTCTGAATTGACTTCTCACTTGGCCATGTTGAATTCCAGCTGGGTGTCCTCAGACATTTCTATCCCAAGATCTACTCCTGGCTTAGAATCTGTTTTGTTTTGTCTTATTTCAGCTCATGGTTCTTGTTCCCCCAGCTTTATGGGGTATAATTCCCGTACAATAGAATTCAACACTTTCAATGTGTGGTTGGATGGCTTTTGGCAATTGTATACAGTTATGTGATCACCCCTACACTCAAGATATAGAACACTGTTTCTCATCTGGTGATTTCTGGACATTGAATTCTTTCCAGTTTTCACTGTTATGAATCTGACTATGATTTTTGGCATGGATTTGTACGTAGCTATAAATCACTTGGTAATTTTTCAGAAGAATAGTAGTCTTGGGGCCTGGATGGCTTATTGTGGTCTCAAAAAGTTCCTGATGATAAGGTTGCAGCCTCATGCTTCTTTATAAGAATGCATTACTACTTGCAAGGGAGCTTTGGTAGATAAGAAAGCAAGAAGGTCCATGTGGTGACACTGTCCAGAGAGCACAGATATGGACTAAGTTAAAGGATGGTAAATTAGCAATGCCCAGAAGCACACAGAGGAGATACTTCCCCTCCTGACTCTACTGGTGATGCAGTTTATGCATCTGAGCTCTCTGAGCAAGTGTCCTCTCACTTACGTGCTGGGAACAGCAGATTCCAATGCAGAGTCCTTAGAGCTCAGGCTCCCCTCAACCTGACGCATCTCTCAACCATTTGTCTTAAGCTGTCTGAAGTCAGCTTCCCATCTTGGGAAGGTAGAAGTGAAAGGGTTTCCACTTTGCCAAGTGAGCGTATATGAGGAGACTGAGGGTGTGGAGTTGATTATGGTTGTGGGGTGGCTGACAGTGTCCACAGGGCTAGTCTCGAGGCAGGCTGACACTGGAGCCGAATGGGACCACTGTGCCTCCTGTCCCCTCCACCTTCTCCTACTCCAGGAAGGGAAGAGCAGCAGCCGCTCTCAGTAGGGCATTCTTTTTCCAGAGCCAGGCCAGCCCAGCAGTGATCCCTTGATAAAGCAAGTCACCATTATCAGAACAAGAACTATACATTCACTTAAATTTTTTTTTTTTAAGTGTAAAATGGGACTGCAACAAAAAGAAAATTGTACTTAGGAGAATGTCCCTCAGAAAATGCACTTTGTGATTGCAAAGAATATTTGCCAAGGTCTTTGGGGTAGGCTGAGCCCCTTCACCTCCCCAGGGACATGCTAGGATGGCAAGAGAGGATCAGACATCTTCCAGGGAGGCTGTGTCCAGCCGGGCTCCTGGAGTGGGGTAAGTCTGGTTGAACCAGCACTGAACGGCCTGGGTCCATGTGAACGCGTTGAACAGTTGAACCATTGAACCGTGTCTCTGGTGGCCACATCTCTGGGCTTCCCCCACTGCTCTCCCCTGTCTTCCAGGTACAAACTCAGTAGTCAACCTCAGTTTTGAATGTTACTAAATTATTAGCCTCTCCATGGTTCTTCCCATGGCTTCTCAGCCAAGACTTGTGCTCCTCTCTCTTCTCTGCCCAGGTCTCACCAGCTGCCCTCGGGCCAGGTCACTGCAGTGTCTGCCAGCACCATGACAGGCAGGCTGGAGGCCCAGTTCTCACAGAAAAGACTCGAAAGGGGGCTTTCCATCCTTTATAGTCTACCTGCTATTTATAGGCCACCAGGACAAAGGATCAAGGTGGAAAGGCAGAAATTGCAGCACAGAGCGAATGGAAAGGCAGTCACTGAAAGGATTCTTTTGGTTTTACAGTAGATTTTTCTTAAACAATCACTGTATGAAAACAAGAGTACAAAATTGTTAAAACACCTGGATGATGAATTGACGGCAAGAATTTTTCTGGAACATCCTCCTGTGGGCTCGGGGAAGACAGTTTTTTTCTGTGGTGATAGATGGTCAGGAAATGTAGTGACACAGAAGTGAAGGCATTTCACAGAGCTCACCTTAATCGATGGCTTTTTCACTTACTAAGGTTTCTTTTATTTTTTCCTTCTTCAAAAACAACTGATACCTCAATTTATGGGAATCCTTTTCAGTAAAAATTGGGACAGTGATAGTGAGTGGAGAATATTTATATGCTATACTTCCTGTCTTCCTTCATCTTTTATTACTGAGGATATTGACATGAAAACAGGATCTTTGTATCCAATGAGTTCATCGACGGCCGATTTCCCACCAGAAATTCCAGGCTTTCTGACATCAGCGTGCATTGCTTTGCATGTCACTTGGAGCACCGGCATCTGGAAATGATGAAATCCTGAACAACAAAGTTTGTTTTCAGGAAGACAAGGCAGTGGGGAAGGGAAGGGTGCTAAACTTCAGTGACTGCCTACTGTGTGCCAGGCATTTTCATCTTCCGTCTCAATAGAATGTCTAACTATGCTCTGAGATGAGAACTATAAATAGCTGGTCAGCCAAAAGTTTTCTGCTTTTTCTTAGTGATCTCAAGTGTTTCCATGACATGTGCTGCAGCTAAATACATTATGTGTAAATTGCCAAAGACCTATTGGTTTCCAAACCATTATATAGTCATGGGAATGCTTTTATACCTGAATTGTCATAAAATTGATGAGTTGCGAAGATACAGCAGAATATATCGGATAATTCTACAGAACTCTTATTATAGAAATGAAAATAATTCAAAAGAGAAGTCTCAATTCATAAAAGACTAGTTTTACTTTAAAGTATCTAAAAGACATGCATTAAAAAGACATGGCACTGTCCCCAAAACGGTCTTGCTGTGTTGCATTTCAAATGCTACGTTCATTTTGAAACTTTGCACATTAGCACGTTCTTTATAATAGCAAAAAGTGAGGGAGTGAGGAACATTTGGTGCTAGAAGAATGATTAGGTAAATCACACCAAGCTGAAAAAAGTATTTTTGCAGAGAGTTTTCAAGAGCATGGAAGAGTGTTATAATGTTAAGTGAACAAAAAAAAAAATACAGATCCGACTATGTAATCATTACACATAGAAATAAAAATGAGCAATAAAGCCAGGATGTCAGTGAGGATGGAGTGGAGGGAATAACACCCTGTCCTAAATGTGCATTGGCCCATCATCACCTCATGCATGAAGTGAATGGAAATATTTGGTTTATGTTTTCTGGAATGTGTCATAAGCCATTGTAACCAAAAACTACACCATGAACAAAAAGCAAAGCAGGCCCTGGGTGGTAAGCTAAGGAGGTTGGCAGTTTCTCAAACTCATGTCAGATGCCCCTCGGCCACTAGACAGAATCTGCTGGTATCTGGGTTCTGGTTGAGCAGAGGCCTAATCTGGAATCTGGTTCTAAAAAACAATTTTTCTTATAGGGCTTGCTGGATGCAAATCTGCATTGAGACATTGTCACAAGCAATAGCTTAAGAAAAACGTAAAGGAAAAAATAATAATAAGTTTTAGGAAATAAGCCTGGAAAAGCAGTTTATTCCCATCTGCTAACTCATTTGATTCTTGCAGTAACCCTAGGGTAGGTATGATGGTGATCTCTGCTTCAAAGATGAGAAAATCGAGGCTGCCTGAGGTCACTTGACCACCTCACAGGCCAGTGGAGACTGGCTTCAGAATCGGGCCTTTGGACACCAAGGCCCTGGTCTTTTTTTTGTTGTTTGTTTGTTTTTGTTTTTGTTTGATTGTTTTCCTGAGATGGAACTTTGCTCTCGTTGCCCAGGCTGGAGTCCAATGGCGCAATCTCAGCTCACTGCAACCTCCGCTTCCTGGGCTCAAGCAATTCTGCCTCAGCCTCCCAAGTAGCTGGGATTACAAGCATGTGCCACCACACCTGATTAATTGTGTATTTTTAGTAGAGACGGGTTTCTCCATGTTGGTCAGGCTGTTCTCAAACTCCCAACCTCAGGTGATCAGCCCGCCTCGGCCACCCAACATGCTGGGATTACAGGCATGAGCCACCACGCCCGGCCAAGGCCTTGGTCTTTCTATCACATCTTGACACCTTGCTCAGTACGATGAGTAGTTAAAATCACTGTCATTGGCTACATGCCTACTTTTTATAGTCACTCTGCTTATTGTGGTTTTGGCTACATCCTAGTTGAACTCTAGGGCTAGTGTTTATTAAGGTCTTGATCTCATATGGCATTTGTAGACAATCGAATGTTGCGTGATAAGCCCTGGTAACGTGATTTCTCACTGCTGGCCCATGAAGCCATGGAAATTTTCCCATGGAAATCACCCCATGTGTGGAATGAATGGTCAGTGGAACATAGGCATCTTTCTCTCCTGTCCTCTAGGTTTTGAAATACCTGGATGTCCTGAAATGCAAGAGTATCCTAAGAGCACTTTACAAACATCTTTGCGGGTTTCTTTCTGGTGTGTTTTGTGGGTTGGGTGAGATACCGTATTCCAGGACACGTGGCCCTTAGAGAAACAAATAATTTCTTTTCCTCCTGCTTCAGTGTTATTGGTAAAGTGTGAAGGTAGCCCCAAGAGACTCAGCTCCTGCACTGCATTTAGATGGAAGGGCGTTCAAATTCCACCAGGGACAACTTCGTCTAACCCCCTAGAATTCCTCATTTTGACCCTTGGCATACTCTATATTTGTTGAAATACAAAAAAAGGAGTTGAAAGTGAGTCTATGTATATGTAGTAGGTATATCATGTTCACTGTAAAATTCTTGACAGTGATTTTATGTATATTTAGTAGGTATGTCATGTTCACTGTAAAATTCTTTACTGTATGTTTAAAATTTTTCAGAATACAATGCTGGGGGAAACCTATGGAACAGAAGTAGGGAAAAAATTCGACAACGCAAACTGAGAATGGAAAACCATGTGAAGCTCTGTTAGAATATCATCACTAATCTCTTTTTTCCTTATATATCATCACTAATCTCTTTTTTCCTTATACCTATATTCATGAAAGCAAGTAGAGAACAGTACAATATAGCGTAACATCATGTACCCATCACTCAGCATTGCTCAATCTTAATTATCATTATGGTTATTATTATTATTATTTGAGACAGGATCTTGTTCTGTCACCCAAACTGGAGTGCAATGGGGTGATCATGGCTCACTGCAGCTCAACCTCTAGGGCTCAAGTGATCCTCCCACCTCAGCCTCCCAAGTAGCTGGGACTACACATGCATGCCACCACACCCGGCTAATTATTTTTGGTAGAGACAGTGTTTTGCCATGTTGCTCAGGGAGGTCTCAAACTCCTGGACTCAAGCAGTCCTCCCACCTTGGCCGATTTTAACATTTTATTATAGATGTTTCCATTTTTTGTGTGTTTCATAAATTGAATCTTACAACTATTATATATTTCACAGAATATTATAAAGTTAAAGCTCCCTTTACGTCTTTCCCTCTCCAATTCCATTCTTCCTCCCTCTCTAAAAGTAACTGCTGTCCTGAATTGGACGATTATTTTTAAAGTAATCTAGGCTCTCGTTTTTCTTTCTTTTTTTTTTTTTTTTTTTTTTGTTGCTGTTGTTGTTTGTTTGTTTTAATTGAGAAGGGGTCTCACTCTGTCACCCAGGCTGAAGTGCAGTGGAGCTCTGTGGGCTCACTGCAACCTCTGCCTCCCAGGCTCAAGTGATCCTCCAGCCTCAGCCTCCTGGGTAGCTGGGACCACGAGCACATGCCACCACCCCTGGAAATTTTTTTTTTTTTTTTTTGTATTTTTGGTGAAGGTGAGGTCTTGCGATGTTGCCCAGGCTGGTCTCAAACTCCTGAGCTCAAGTGATTTGCCTGCCTTGGCCTCCCAAAGTGCTGGGATTACAGGCATGAGCCACCATGCCAGGCCGGCTCTTGTTTTTCTCTTGCCCCTACACCCCAAATAAACACAGAGCTTTATTCCTGCCTCAGTCAAATTGCTGCTTCAAGGCCGCAGTTCGGACACTGTTTTTTAGGGTGTGGGTTTTTTTTGTTGTTTTTTTTTTATTTTAGACAGAGTTTCGCTCTTGTTGCCCAGGCTACAGTGCAATGGCACAATCTTGGCTCACTGCAACTTCCACCTCCCGGGTTCAAGTGATTCTCCTGCCTCAGCCTTCCAAGTAGCTGGGATTACAGGCATGTGCTAACATGCCCGGCTAATTTTGTCTTTTTAGTAGAGATGGGGTTTCTCCATGTTAGTCAGGCTGGTCTCAAACTCCTGACCTCAGGTGATCTGCCCACCTCGGCCTCCCAACGTGCTGGGATTACAGGCATGAGCCACCACACCCAACTTATAATTTATGATTAAGGCTGCAGTGCAATGGCACGATCTTGGCTCCCTGCAACCTCTGCCTCCCGGGTTCAAGTGATTCTCCTGCCTCAGCCTTCCAAGTAGCTGGGAATACAGGCACACGCCACCACGCCTGGCTAATTTTGTATTTTTAGTGAAGATAGGGTTTAATCATGTTGCCCAGGCTAGTCCCAGACTCCTGACCTCAGGTGATCCACCCATCTCAGTCTCCCAAAGTGTTGGGATTATAGGCGTGAGCCACTGTACCTGACCCAGACACTATGTTTTTATGGCTGGATTTTGTCTTTGCTCTGGTTGAGGTCTTAGGCACCGTTATAAATAGAGCTTTGAAGAGAACATTACCAATGTAATTTTATTGAGGTCATGTTATAAAATTGTCGCATAGGGCTTCTCAAGAAAAGATAGCCTCTTCCTTGCAAGATACTTTCTTTTGCAATGATTGAGATCATTCCACAACAATAGACCTCTGTTCATTGCTTACTTCTTATGCAAAAGTGGCCGTCCCTCCCATCAGAAGGACCCCAGCTGGCACTCTGTCAAGTAGACAGAAGCATGGATAGAAGGCTGGTGGTGAGCTCCAGGTGCCGTCCCTGTTGTCTCTTCTCTCCTATAACCTCGTATAACCTCCCTGGGTTTTCCTGGGTGCATGTTTTTTTGTTGTCATTGGTGTTTTGACAGCTGGCTGTCCAGGCACGGCTGCTGTGTTTGAGCAAAAGGTTTGCTGAGTAGAGCTGGGGTGTGGCTGCAGGGCCTAGCCTGGCCTCCCAGGAGCCCCCGCTCCCCGTGTGCCCAGGTCATACCCAAACAGGAGCATTCCTTATGCAGGTCCTGGAGAGCGTTTCTATTAAAGGGTTCTTTGTGTTAGGAATGTTCAGCAGAGCGCCATAAGCCAGGTCAGAGTGGAATGAGTGGTTTACCCAGGGCACCTCCGGACCCTGGGAGTCACAGCTGTGGAATTTTACTGGAGTTTTCACTGCAGTGCAGCCCAGGGTAGGACACAGAGGGCTTCCACTCCCTTGGACCATGCTAATCTTTCCAAAACACTCATTCGTGGGCCCTCGTGGAAGCTCCTAGGGCATTACCAAGAAATAGCAGTCCTTGATCATATCCAGTGAATTCTGAAACAGTGAAGGAATTTAGATCTCATGTGTCCATGTTGCTGAGGGCGTCCTGGGCACGGAGCCTGCTCGCATCAGGCCAGATTGTTTGGAGCATCGCCAACTGGCCTTTTTTCTGGAGAAGAAAGTACTGACACTACGAAGACCTCAGTGTTCTCCTGCAGGGGACTGCAGGGGACTGCAGGGGAAGGGAGGGTTGGCCTGTCACTTGCCATCTCTCATTTCTGCGATGCTACAGAGAGGGAAGGGGAGGCATACATATGTCAGAATCTGAATTACAGCTTGTGGAAAGACCTGCCCTCGGGGTCAGAGCGTCAGGCTGCAGAGGACCTAGTTTAAAGGGATAGAAGAGAGATTACTTTAGCTCCTTCTCCTCAGGGGTTCCATAATGGTTTTAAACTGCTCTTTAAAATCAAAGTTTTTCTAATCTACTTTTGACTTATGTATTAACCAAGAACCTCTTGTAAATCTTAAGACTATATAGTTGTCAAAGACAGGCAACTTGAGGTTGAGTCTGTTGCTAACTAACTTACTGACTTCGAACAAATCACTTTGTCTTTGGGACCCTTGATCCCCTATCAGTAAAACAGAGATGATTGATTGATTCAGAAGTATTCACTGAGCACCCACTCTGCTGCGAGGCACTGCCTGCTTACTTGGGATACGTCAGGGAGTGAGAGAGGCAAGGATCCCTGTCTACATGGAGACTTCATTCCAGCAGAGGAGACACACAGGAATGAGAGAATGGAATAAGCAAATAGGGTATGTGCCATGGGAGCAAACAAGGGATGGAAACATGGGAGATGGGTCAGAAGTGTGGACTCGAGTCCACAGCGCTAAACTGTCCCATTGAGAAGGTGAATGAGTTAAAAGAGGTCACGAAGTTGGCCAAGTAGATGCAGGGGAAAAGCGTTCCCTGGAGAGGGAGCCAGCCAGCTGCATGCACGAGGCCTGATGGGTGGCTGAGCCCGTGGGGAAGAGGAGCCAGCAGCACAGTCGGGATGAACCAGCAGGTGGGCTTCTGCTCCAGAAGAGATGCGGGAGCCCTGCAGGTTTGAGTGAAGAGTGCACGGTCCAACAAGGTCTTCAGAGCTTCGTTCCAGCTGCTGCAGGTTTGAGTGAAGAGTGCACGGTCCAACAAGGTCTTCAGAGCATCATTCTGGCTGCTGCAGGTTTGAGTGAAGAGTGCACGGTCCAACAAGGTCTTCAGAGCATCATTCTGGCTGCTGCAGGTTTGAGTGAAGAGTGCACTGTCCAACAAGGTCTTCAGAGCATCGTTCCAGCTGCTGTAGGTTTGAGTGAAGAGTGCACTGTCCAACAAGGTCTTCAGAGCATCGTTCCAGCTGCTGTAGGTTTGAGTGAAGAGTGCACGGTCCAACAAGGTCTTCAGAGCATCGTTCCAGCTGCTGCAGGTTTGAGTGAAGAGTGCACGGTCCAACAAGGTCTTCAGAGCATCGTTCCAGGTGCTGCAGGTTTGAGTGAAGAGTGCACTGTCCAACAAGGTCTTCAGAGCATCGTTCCAGCTGCTGCAGGTTTGAGTGAAGAGTGCACGGTCCAACAAGGTCTTCAGAGCATCGTTCCAGGTGCTGCAGGTTTGAGTGAAGAGTGCACTGTCCAACAAGGTCTTCAGAGCATTGTTCCGGCTGCTGCAGGTTTGAGTGAAGAGTGCACGGTCCAGCAAGGTCTTCAGAGCATCATTCTGGCTGCTGCAGGTTTGAGTGAAGAGTGCACGATCCAACAAGGTCTTCAGAGCATCATTCTGGCTACTGCAGGTTTGAATGAAGAGTGCACGGTCCAACAAGGTATTCAGAGCATCATTCTGGCTGCTACACAGGGAAGAGCATCAGGGGCAAGAGTTGATGCAGACAGTAATAGATGGTAATAGAGTCAGATACAATTGTGCAGGCAACGGCCATTTACAGATGATGAAGCATCGGAAAAGCTGGGGTGTGACTGTTTGTTTTCAGTTTACAAAAGGGAAGACGATTAATCCCCAAAAAGGAGCCTGTGAGAGTCAGATGAAGAATTTAAGAAATAAGTAATATGGGTCACATGAGAAAGTATCTTTCTTTTTATTCATTTATTTATTTTTACAAAAAAAGTATGTTTCTGTGACCTTCAGCACAGTTTTCAGGAGCATTTAGAGCACATCCGTGGAGTGGCCCTTTTATGCGTGCCAACCGTGCTGAACAGTGTAAGCTGTGTGTGACACATCTTTCATGGACATGAAAGATATTTTGATCATTTTATTGGGCTCCAGTCTCAGCTCTGCCACGAACTGGCACTGTGCCTTGGACCAAATCACTTTCATCCCTTTGGGTTTGCATTTGTTCCCCTGGAAGGTAGGAGAGGGGTGCAGTGAGCTCTGGTGTTCTTCTCAGGCTCTGCTGCAGCTGCATGAGTGGCTCTACGGCACAGCCCCCTGCCTGCATCATGGCAGGTTATACACAATAAAGAGATGAAAGGAATTTATCTGTTAAAGGAAGTAGCCCCATTTGTCAGGATAGTTGGCTCCATTGTGTCTAACTTAGATATCTTATGAGCCTGTACACGTGGCAGCCAAGGGGACCTGGCCGCCAGAGCCATAGGAGATGACCCAGAGTAATGGGCTGGGCAGTAAGGAAGCCAGACTCTGGAGCCAGCGTGGAGGTGCAGGAGCTCGCGAGCATGAGGGTATGATGAGGGGTGCACATAGGGACCCCTGGGCTAACAGGGGCCCAGGAGACAGTATTATGGCATTGGACTTTGTATTCCCGGAGACCAGCACAGATCTCACAATGCAACAATGCCAAAAAACGGTAGAACTGAAAACCCCAGCCAGATCAGTGCCAGAATAAGTCTCTTTTCTGCTGAAATTGATAGCCTCCTAAAAAGCTAAGACACATGCAGTGGAGAATAATCATTACTGACCATCAAATAGCTAAGAACCAGCTGAGAAAATACACAAGGACACGCAGTAAAGAATGAATGAGAAAACCCTTATATAGAGGATACGGTCAGAGTTAGCAACCAATTGCTTCTTCATGTAAATTAAATCAGCAGAGAATCTAAAGCCATACATTTAGAGGGTAGGAAGGGTGCGATGGGACAAGGCGGGCAGGAGATGGGCTTAGCATCCAAGCAGGCTGGACACACAGCCCTCTGCCTCGTGCGTGATCTCAGCACTTCTTGTACCTTCTCTGAGCCTCACTGAAGGTAATAAAATCACCTGCCTATAAGCCTGCAGTGAGAATTAGAGGAGCAGATGGATGAGCCTCAGTCCTGTGTGGGGTCTGACTGCTCATAAGGCACTGTGGACGCCGTCTTTACCATCATCACTGTCGACACGGAGCCAATGGTGAAAGCAGGACACAGGCAAGCCCCAGCGTTTCCCACCATTATCTTATTTATTAGGCTTCAGGAAGACATTAGACTTCTAGAAGGAGATTCCTTAAAGACAAGACTAAAAGGTAGACTCCAAATTTTGGCTACAAGTGGCAAATATGTCTTGTAAGATGGATTTTAGGTACTTGTGCCAAGTGCCATTGGAAATACCGAAGACTGTGCAAAAATAAAAAACAACAAACAGCCCCAGGAACCCGGAGCCCTCTCCCAGCCCGGAACATTCACCAGCTCGGCCAAGAGTTCTGCTGGGTTTTCTCTGGGGGCTGGTGCTGCTGTGGACACGACAACCCGGAACACGGAGGGAGGGTTCAGCGCTAGGAAAGGAGAGGGAATGAAGAGGAGTTTCCCTCTCTTTCCTAATTTCTTCGTCTCTGGGAACATTTCCTTTAACAGAGTCCTGCTTTTCTCATCCTCACACCCCACTGCGCCTCTCCTGAACCCACTCCTTTCTGAATATGGTCTACTGTCCTTCCGGGACCCACATCACCTTGGTCCTCTCCCTCATAAGCACATCCTAGGTGGGCCTGCCCTTCACTTACCCGTCTCTTTAGAAGAAATGTGAGCTCTCCAAAGGGAAGGGCAGAACCCTGCTTGTTGGTCTTTCTGCCCCCAGCACTTGACCTAGAGCCTTGCACTGAGGACATGCCACTCATGTCTGCTGAATAAACAGCCACGTTTCCAGATGACGATGGCCTTTTCCAGTCAACATCAGCTCAGCAGGCCTTCAGGTGTTTAGTTATACTTGTGCCCGCCCTCAACCGGGTGAGGATGCTCCTGGGCACAGAAATTAGCTCTGAGGCAGGAAGAAGGAAAGGGGATGCTTCTGGGAGGCAAAGGCGGTCAATCAGAGTGAGCACCACAGACTCCGTGTGCCTGGGAAATACGTGGGTTCCCACACCAGCCTTGGGGAGCCAGGGTGGGGAAAAGGGTCTGTAGAGCAAGTTTAGGATGCAGCACCTGCCAAGCTTTTCAGAATCTCACAGTCAGGAACAGAACTCATGCAGGGAAGGGAGGGATTGGAAAGTAGGAGGCAAAGCAGAAGCCCTGAACCCAGAGACAGAGCCGGCGACCGGCCAGAGTGCAGCTCTGAGCCTCAGACCTGAGGGGAGAAGAAGGGGATGGGGCGGGGGCGGGGGGTCGTGAGGAATGTCGTTGTCCCTGCTCCACCCGGCCCACCAGCTCAGCAGAGGAGGGAGTGGGCAGGGAGGGGCACGCTCCAGAACAGCTCTCCTCGGGGCAAAGCAGGCTTTCTTCCTGAACACCCAAGAAGGTTTTCCAAAAGGTAATCACCATTTCCCCCAAGCGACCCCAATGTCTGCTGAAGCAAAACCTCGCGTGTGAGCCGGCGGGCGGCTTCACGACAGGCATGAGAAGGCCGTGCCCCTGTGTGGATGAGGAAGCGCAGTGCGGCTCCCTCCTGCGTGGTGGGACTAAGAAGAGCCCCCTGCCACCCGAAAGGCGCCCTAACACTTCAGAGAACGGATGGCTGCTGAGTGTGGCCAGGCTAGAGCTGCGGCTTCCCGCCTGATGCATTGCAGAGTGTAACTTTCCAAAATGCATTGCTCTTAAATGAAAGGAGCTTTTGCTGTCATCTTAGCTCAGCATTAAAATACATGTGTGCACGCACGCACATGCAGCCCCACTGAGCTGGGAGGTGAAAAGACCCTAATTAGTTCTGATTCGTTAAGGCATGTATTTTAAAGAGTGTGAAACCTATTGAGATGCTACTTCTTAGCGCGAATACGGGGCTCTTAAAAGTCCTAATAAAAGTGAAAATCCGAGGCGCGCCTGGGAAGTGGGAATGTTCCCTTCAACTCAGGCTTCCACGGTCATGAGTAGGAAGTCCTCTTCCTAATCTCAGTATCTTAAAAAGAAGCCTTGATGTTGTTACATGATTACCTAAAAGGAATGCCTTCCTCCGCGGACCGGAAGGATATTTTTAAAAGAATGTTAAGCTTGTGACAGGAATTATCGATACCTTTGGAATTTTTTTTTCAAGTGACTCAGGCTTACTTGAAGCCATTACCTAGGAGTTAGTCAGGGACTGCATGACGCCAGGCCCCAACTGTTTGAAGTAGAGCGTGGCTTAGTGAAAGAATGAAAAAACCGAGGATGTTCTTTGTCCATTATTCTCACCGTGATGAATGATGCTTGTTTTCCTCTCCACTTTAATTAGAATGTTTCTACATTTGCCAAAGAAAATGTTGGAATGGAGACAAAAACCTGAAATTATAGGAACAGGGCTTGATGTAATAGCTTATTTGTAAAGGAAACACAACTTGTTTGGTATTTTATTGAAACAGGAAGTTCAGAAGCTTAGTACACACAAGTACAACAAATTCTCAGGTGCTTGTTGAGTCATCTGTTGTTGGAAATAGTCTCCTGGTAGTTTTCCCCTTGATTTACTTTTTATCTTCATTTTGTTTTTTTGAAAGTAGTGAGGATAGGAAGTTACAGAGAGATTCAATTAGAGATTATGTGTATTTTTAAAAATCAGCTATCAAGATTAAATAAAGCAAGCGGGAATTCTCTCCTTGCTCCCATATACCAATTTTTGTAATTATGTACAAGATGAGGGAAACCAAAGAAAAACAGTAACTTGCTTCAATGCAATTACTAATTCAAAAGTAACCATTACTCTGGGGAATTGTATTAGAGATTAACAAAGATGAAAAGTACTGTGGTTTTATTTCTCTATATTCTATTTGCTATGAAACGGTCAATAAAGTAACCTTTTCCCCACAGAAGCTAGTTAATAGTTTGCTTCACACTAAATAAAAGTTACAGAAATATCTGGAGCTGAGTTGGTGGAGACACAGACTCTTTAGGTTGGAATTTCTTGTCCTTTTCCAAAGGATTAGGCCAGGACATTGCTGTCAAATCTGCAAAACCTACTCATCCTGTCAAGAGTTCAGTATTTTTGAGTCACTAGTGTGCTACTTCTAACAGTGCTTAGTCGGGGGCCCCCAGGGGAGTGCACGGGAGAGAGGGTTCCTGGCAGGGATGCCAGACCTTCTCTAGCTGGCTGTGGGTGCTGCCCTGGCCACCTGTAGCCTTCAGCGCACAGGTGGAGGTGTAACTGGTGTTCCTGTGGGAGTGGCAGTGTCCATCTTTGACATTTAAGAGCCTGCTCCTTTAGATACATTTACCATTGCCCACCACTGGGGATTGGGGCGGCACTGGCCACACTTGGCGGCGCCTCTCCAGCTTACAGCAGGGTCTGAGTGTCTCTAGCCCACCTCTGACTGAGGCAGGTTAGGCTTGTGACATCACATCTTCTCTTCCTAGGTGGGGCAGAGACTGTACAATACATGTGACAAGAGAAAAACCTTACAGCTTTGTATTGAAAGATTTCTTAAGTTTTTAGTTTATTGACTAAATAACACTGAACAAAATGATTCTACTATGAAATGAAAGGATTGGACCTCTGTGAGGGTTGTGGCATTGTTTCAATAGCTGAGCAACGCAGGAGGCACACAGGCCATCGTTGGGGGCAGGTTGGAGGCCTTCAGTTTCTTTACAGCTATGGGCTCCCATCAAGGGTGAGTGCATTGAGGAGACATTGCCTGGAACTACTGGACAGACATCTCACCCAGGAGACGGGAGCACGGTACTTAACACACTTCCATGCACCGTTCAGAATCGCTAAACACAGCAGTGCAGAGGCAGATGACAAGGGCCACTACGGGGTCACCAAGGGAGGAAATAGGGACTCGAGCCCCCCAGGAAAGAGAGCTGAGGCTCCCTGTGGGCTGGGGGCTGGCTTTGTGGCCCTGCAGCCACCACCTGGAGATGAGAGACCTGTCCCTAGGCCTCCCTGCAGCCACCACCTGGAGACAGAGTCCCTAGACCTCCCAGCTCTGCCCACCTGGGCAGCTGCACCCACCTGGGCAGCTGCACTTTCCAGAGGATTCTTCCTGTAGCTTCCACCCTCACAGCTCTCAGCTGTCTTTGCAGGTGCATCTCTGGAAAACAGTTCTCATCAGGGCACCCTGTGCTTCCCAGTTTCTAGTCATTTCCCTTCTCTGAAGGTTCTAGCTCAGACTCTTGAGCAAAGCCTTCAAGACCTCTCCTTAAACTGGCCCTCCTCCTCTTCTGTCCAGCCACCTGGTTGCCTCCTGGCTCTTCCTGCCCTAATACCGGCTGCCCACACGGGACTGCTCACCTCCTGCAGGGAGCCAGATGTCTGTGGCAGTCTCCCTCCTGCCATGACACCCCCTACCTGTCCTCCATCATATGGGACACACACACACACACACACACACACACGCACATCATACATACATGCCCACCAGAAACACACACACCATACACACCACCCACCCACAAGCACACCATACATACAGATACCCACACATTAAATACACATGCCACTACACACGGTGCATACCACACACTCAACACACACCACATACACACACACCCAATCACATACCACATATACCCACACAAGCCCTTCCTAATTATCTAAAGGACAAGCTTTTCTGGGAAGCATTCCCCAGAGCTTCTAGAGAAATTAGTGTCACCCTCTTTTATGGTTTCATAGTAATGTTTTTATATCACCAGTATAAATACTATCATATAAAAAGGTTAATCAATGTACCATAGTAATTAATTCTTTAAGTATGTCTCCTCTGCTAGATGATGAGCTTCCTGAACACAGGCTCTAAAGAATTTTTTTCATAGTTTTAAATCCACTGCATGGAATACAGAAGGCTCTCCATAAACTTCCTGAGTTTAAATGGAATCGGATTGGAAGGCAGTAGCAAGGCACAAAGTGCGGTGAGAGTCAAGCTCAGGAAAACTAGTGTCCTTGAGCAGAAAGACTTAGGAAGGGTGCTCGCTAGCGAGGAGGGAGGCAGCAAGGGGCCAGCCCGTGGGGAGCCTTAAGCACCAAGAGCGGGGCAGTGCACACTTCGTCTGGCAGGGGCTGGAGCGGGAGAGGGACGGTCCTTGCATTCTGTGCGGATTTCTATGGCAATGACATGGAGGGAAATGAAGGTAGGATCAAGAGTCCCGGTGGGAAGTGGCCTGGCAACCAGAGGTGTCCGCAGGACACCTGAGCCTCACCAGTGGCTGTGAGGATGGGAGGGAGAGCCAGACCCCAGCCTCTCTGGGGAGAATCTGGATGCGGGAGGAATGGATGGAAGGGAGGGTGTGGGGCTGAGTGGCGGCGGCTGGGCTGTACTCTCCCACTCAGAGCGCCAAAGCAGGGAAGGTTGCTTGCCTTTTGGTTCATTTCCTTTCTTTAATACACAGCAAATTCCTGGTCACCCTTTGTTGTTGGCTGGTTGGGTTTGTCGCTTTCCTTGTTGTTTACAACCTCCAGGTATTTGTGGACAGATCTTATCATCTCCTTCCCTCTTAGTCACCTCTTGGCCCAACTCTGCATATTTTACTCTTTTTAACTCTGCTCCTGTTCTGACCTCCCCACTCTCGGAAGCATATTTGCTTTGTGTTTTCAGATTTTATTTCATTTTGGCTATTTAAAGAGATGCAATAAACTAAATATGGCCTGGCAAGTCTGGTCTTAAAATAGAAAACATATATATGTATATTTGTGCGTGCATGTGTGTCTGTGTACATAGGTGCATGTGTGTGCCCGTGAGTGTGCATCCATGTGTGTGTTTGTGTGTGTGTGGCCAGTGTACTATAAACCCGGGGCATCAGTCTCCTGACATCATTGCTTGCACTTTTTGCCATTCTCCCCCAAACATTAGTTTTCAGCCTGTATTTTCTCAGGTTCCCCAAAAATGATTGTTAAAAAAAAGTCAAATCAGAAAGTGATCAGCGTCTACCACCAGACTCTGCTTTAGTATCCGTCCATGTCTCTGAGGTCTTGGGGCTCATAGGAATGTGCTTATTTTCATAGTCCCGTTAACATGAATAGTTTCAGAAGGGCCAGCTCAGTTTTGTCTTCAGTTTTCTCACTGGTGATTGTCCATGGGTGGGGTGACAATGGAATGCAAAGGGACATGAGTGAACTTTTCAGGATGATGGAAATACTCTATATTTTGATTGAGGTGTTATTACTTCAATGTGTCAAAATCATCAAAATTTTTTACAGTTCATCATTCTTAAATTATACCTCAGTAAAGTTGATTTTAAAAGTTAAACACATACACTTTGCTCAAAAATGATCCTGTAGAGCATTTATGCCTTTATATGAATTTAGCTAATGCATTCTCTCCCCAGGGCCATTTGCATTTTAGGATATAACTGATGATGTGGAAGGTACCAGCAAGGAAGTATGGGATGGGAATCTGGGGATGGAAGTACCTTCCTGCTTTCAGTAAGTTACATAGGCACTCCTTATTCATAAGGCTGAGCTTGGTTTCAGATAAATAATCAGAAAGTAGGTTGTGCAAGGTTTTAAGAAGAGGATCCAAACTGGGACTTAGTAACGAACTCTGAAACTGCCACTTGCATTCTCTAAACTTCACATCAAGTCAATACTCTGTATGCTGCAATTCCATCTTACATTAAAAAGCAGGTCTAGGTTTTTTGAAAGGATCAACAAAATTGATAGACCGCTAGCAAGATTAATAAAGAAAAAAAGAGAGAAGAATCAAATAGATGCAATAAAAAATGATAAAGGGGATATCACCACCGATCCCACAGAAATACAAACTACCATCAGAGAATATTACAAACACCTCTATGCAAATAAACTAGAAAATCTAGAAGAAATGGATAAATTCCTCAACACATACACCCTCCCAAGACTAAACCAGGAAGAAGTTGAATCTCTGAATAGACCAATAACAGGAGCTGAAATTGTGGCAATAATCAATAGCTTACCAACCAAAAAAAGTCCAGGTCCAGATGGATTCACAGCCGAATTCTACCAGAGGTACAAGGAGGAGCTGGTACCATTCCTTCTGAAACTATTCCAATCAATAGAAAAAGAGGGAATCCTCCCTAACTCATTTTATGAGGCCAGCATCATCCTGATACCAAAGCCTGGCAGAGACACAACAAAAAAAGAGAATTTTAGACCAATATCCTTGATGAACATTGATGCAAAAATCCTCAATAAAATACTGGCAAACAGAATCCAGCAGCACATCAAAAAGCTTATCCACCATGATCAAGTGGGCTTCATCCCTGGGATGCAAGGCTGGTTCAATATATGCAAATCAATAAATGTCATCCAGAATATAAACAGAACGAAAGACAAAAACCACATGATTATCTCAATAGATGCAGAAAAGGCCTTTGACAAAATTCAACAACCCTTCATGCTAAAAACTCTCAATAAATTAGGAATTGATGGGACGTATCTCAAAATAATAAGAGCTATTTATGACAAACCCACAGCCAATATCATACTGAATGGGCAAAAACTGGAAGCATTCCCTTTGAAAACTGGCACAAGACAGGGATGCCCTTTCTCACCACTTCTATTCAACATTGTGTTGGAAGTTCTGGCCAGGGCAATTAGGCAGGGGAAGGAAATCAAGGGTATTCAATTAGGAAAAGAGGAAGTCAAATTGTCCCTGTTTGCAGATGACATGATAGTATATCTAGAAAACCCCATTGTCTCAGCCCAAAATCTCCTTAAGCTGATAAGCAACTTCAGCAAAGTCTCCGGATACAAAATCAATGTGCAAAAATCACAAGCATTCTTATACATCAATAACAGACAAACAGAGAGCCAAATCATGAGTGAACTCCCATTCACAATTGCTTCAAAGAGAATAAAATACCTAGGAATCCAACTTACAAGGGATGTGAAAGACCTCTTCAAGGAGAACTACAAACCACTGCTCAAGGAAATAAAAGAGGATACAAACAAATGGAAGAACATTCCATGCTCATGGGTAGGAAGAATCAATATCATGAAAATGGCCATCCTTCCCAAGGTAATTTACAGGTTCAGTGCCATCCCCATCAAGCTACCAATGACTTTCTTCACAGAATTGGAAAAAACTACTTTAAAGTTCATATGGAACCAAAAAAGAGCCCGCATCGCCAAGTCAATCCTAAGCCAAAAGAACAAAGCTGGAGGCATCACACTACCTGACTTCAAACTATACTACAAGGCTACAGTAACCAAAACAGCATGGTACTGGTACCAAAACAGAGATATAGATCAATGGAACAGAACAGAGCCATCAGAAATAATGCCACATATCTACAAGTATCTGATCTTTGACAAACCTGACAAAAACAAGAAATGGGGAAAGGATT
Organism: Pongo pygmaeus; assembly: GCF_028885625.2. Lineage (NCBI taxonomy): Eukaryota > Metazoa > Chordata > Mammalia > Primates > Hominidae > Pongo > Pongo pygmaeus. The sequence continues at coordinate 6,620,582 of NC_072380.2, forward strand.
CCCTATTTAATAAATGGTGCTGGGAAAACTGGCTAGCCATATGGAGAAAGCTGAAACTGGATCCCTTCCTTACACCTTATACAAAAATCAATTCAAGATGGATTAAAGACTTAAATGTTAGACCTAAAACCATAAAAACCCTAGAAGAAAACCTAGGCATTACCATTCAGGACATAGGCATGGGCAAGGACTTCATGTCTAAAACACCAAAAGCAATGGCAACAAAAGCCAAAATTGACAAATGGGATCTAATTAAACTCAAGAGCTTCTGCACAGCAAAAGAAACTACCATCAGAGTGAACAGGCAACCTACAAAATGGGAGAAAATTTTCGCAACCTACTCATCTGACAAAGGGCTAATGTCCAGAATCTACAATGAACTCCAACAAATTTACAAGAAAAAAACAAACAACCCCATCAAAAAGTGGGCGAAGGACATGAACAGACACTTCTCAAAAGAAGACATTTATGCAGCCAATAAACACATGAAAAAATGCTCACCATCACTGGCCATCAGAGAAATGCAAATCAAAACCACAATGAGATACCATCTCACACCAGTTAGAATGGCAATCATTAAAAAGTCAGGAAACAACAGGTGCTGGAGAGGATGTGGAGAAATAGGAACACTTTTACACTGTTGGTGGGACTGTAAACTAGTTCAACCCTTGTGGAAGTCAGTGTGGCGATTCCTCAGGGATCTAGAACTAGAAATTCCATTCGACCCAGCCATCCCATTACTGGGTATATACCCAAAGGACTATAAATCATGCTGCTATAAAGACACATGCACACGTATGTTTATTGCCGCATTATTCACAATAGCAAAGACTTGGAACCAACCCAAATGTCCAACAATGATAGACTGGATTAAGAAAATGTGGCACATATACACCATGGAATACTATGCAGCCATAAAAAATGATGAGTTCACGTCCTTTGTAGGGACATGGATGAAACTGGAAATCATCATTCTCAGTAAACTATCGCAAGAACAAAAAACCAAACACCGCATATTCTCACTCATAGGTGGGAATTGAACAATGAGAACACATGGACACAGGAAGGGGAACATCACACTTCGGGGACTGTTGTGGGGTGGGGGGAGGGGGGAGGGATAGCATTGGGAGATATACCTAATGCTAGATGACAAGTTGGTGGGTGCAGCGCACCAGCATGGCACATGTATACATATGTAACTTACCTGCACATTGCACACATGTACCATAAAACCTAAAGTATAATAATAATAATAATAATAATAATAATAAAAGAAAAAAAAAAAAAAAAAAAAGCAGGTCTACTAAGGGACCCGATTCCCATGAAATAAGTGTGCTTTTTACAATGCTTGATTTGCAAGTCAGTTTCAAAAATAATTTGGTGAAGATATCAGAGTTATTTTTACAAGATTAAAAATCAGTATTCAACAAATTATTTTATTCACTTTGACTTTTTTTTTTTTTTTAACCTGTCTGTGACGTATGTCTCCTTTGATCCACACACACACCCTGGCCAGGAGGAAACAGGCACACTCTGCTAGTGGCAAAGGGATGGGGACTGGAGCCTGATCTTGGACCTTCCCTGTCTCACCTAGCTCAGCCCCCATGCTGTCATGGGCCGCAGCCAAGTGGCCTTCCAGGGTTGCACTGGAAGGAGCCACAACCCCTCCATGGAGCCATCCCAGACACAGCTTCTCCACGGAGCCCTGGTCTCAGCCCTGGAGGCCAGCAATGTGCTTCACCCACTGGCCTGCCACGTTCCAGCCAACAGAAAAGCTTTTGACCGAGAAGTGGAAACTAGGTTATTCAGATCAGATCTCTGTTGTAGACTCCAATACCCTAATGATGAATTTTTAAAATTCCCTAACAAACCTCCAAGACTCTTTGCTTGGGTCGGTCAAAATACAGTAGAATGTGAGAGCACATGTCAGAATTCTCCAGCCTACATTTGCTGTTGTTGTTGTTTTGAGACAGAGTCTCACTCTATCGCCCAGGCTGAAGTGTAGTGGCGCAAACTCGGCTCACTGCAATCTCTGCCTTTCAGGTTCAAGTGATTCTCCTGCCTCAGCCTCCTAAGTAGCTAGGACTATAGGTGCGTGCCACCACGCCTGTCTAGTTTTTGTATTTTTAGTAGAGACAGGATTTCACCATGTTGGCCAGGCTGGTCTCGAATTCCTGACCTCAGGTGATCTTCCTGCCTCGGCCTCCCAAAGTGCTGGGATTACAGGTGTGAGCCACCACGTCCGGCCCAGCCTACTTTTATACTATGAACAAAACTTCTTAGAATTACCAACTTAAGTACAATAGAAGCTTTTGAAATTAGCTGGGGGGAAATTGAGTCACTGAGTAAGGAGGAGTAAGAGCAAGAAGATCAGAAGGAACCACAGAATCGAACACGTTCAAAAGGAAAGAAAATCAGGAAATTGTTCAGTGCCATCCCTTCATTTCATAGGGGAAGAACTAAGGACTAGAGAAGTCAGGTCACCCCGACAGGACCCTATGTCCCTCCTTGTTGCCTGACCTCTCCCTGTGAGTCTCAGTGGTCCTGGTCCCACAGCAGGTGCTTGGGGACCCAGAAGGAGCCCAGGTCTCCTGACACCCAGCCATGCTCTTATTGGGTCCCTGAATCTGGAATGGTTACTCATGTTGGGGTAATTTTATATTCTTTTTTCCAAAAGTTGATATCCAGCTAGAATCTGTCCTTCCTGAGAGCTTGTTACTGCCCTTTCTCTCCTCCCTGCCTGTACTGCTGCTCACTTGGGACTCACACTCTTTGCAAAAAAGCTTGTTTCACCCATGGGTAAGTTTTGTAACTAGAGCGGGGAGTCCTTGCCTTTCATTCTGATGCATTCCCCAAAAGCAGAAAAGTGTTATGAGATGGGAGTTTGCATTTCTGACCAAAGACTCCGCAGCAAATAAATCATGGAAACGAACAATATGTCCTTAAACCAAGATGTAACTGTAAACCTCTGCTGTCTTATGAAATAACAATACTGTGCTTTGAGTAGCCAGACCACATAGTAGCTGGACTCTAGACTCTAAGCAGGGATGAAGTCAGTGGCTGCTGGTCTGGGCCTTCCCCAGAAGGAAGCCAAGAGATCAAATTTTGTTTTTAAGTTCTATGAATCACAGACATTATTTTTGTAATTTTTTTTTTTTTTATGAGACAGAGTCTCACTCTGTCACCCAGGCTGGAGTGCAGTGGCACGATCTCAGCTCACTGCAACCTCCACCTCCCAGGTTCAAGCAATTCTCTTGCCTCAGACTCCCAAGTAGCTGGGATTACAGGTGTGTGCCACCATGCCCAACTAATTTTTGTATTTTTAGTAAAGATGGTTTTCACCATGTTGGCCAGGCTGGTCTCGAATGCCTGACCTCAAGTGATCTACCCCACTTGGCCTCCCAAAGTGCTGGGATTACAGGCATGAGCCACTATGCCTGGCTTTGTAAAAAATTTTTAAAGCCAATTTGCTTGTTTAAAAAACAAAATCCACATTGGTAAGTTTTGTTTAACTAGAAAAATTGTGAATAAGTTGTAAAGCTTTTGATAAGTTCAGTGGCTCCTGTAGGCAGACAATAAATTGCTAAGTCCCAAAGTATTGCAAGATTCTGGAGAGTACTTTGTTCATACTTTGAAGGATATGCCTGATTATAAGGCAAAACAAATTACTGAAGACTTGAAATAATGAGGTTGTTTCCATTTACTCACACATAAAATAATATATCTAAAACATCCAGCAACTCTCAAAAGAAGAGAGTAAAAAGCTTTTGAGAAATCAGATACAATTCATTCCAATTTAACTTGAAAATTCACAACAGTCCGTGTTGCATTTTATACATCTTGAACCAAACCATGGCTTTGAATAAAGGCTTCATTTAAAAACCTAACCTATATATGGTGGGTGTTCATGTTCTATTAAAGCAAGATCCCTGTCCTAGTTGGAGGGAACTTCTTTAGGTCCTGCAGCATAAATCAGTGCCTGTCGACCAGGGAGTGTCAGGAGGATGTGCTGCTTCCTGCCCCCTCCCGCACAGGGAGCAAGGCTGTGCTGAATGGAGATATTCTAGTAAGGAGGAGGGTGTATGTGAGAAGGTGTGGCATCCACAACAAAACTAATAAAGCATTAGCAACCTTAGGTGACATGGTTTAGCTATGTCCCCACCCAAATCTCATCTTGAGTTCCCACATGTTGTGGGAGGTAATTGAATCACAGGGACAGGTCTTTCTCATGCTGTTCTTGTGATAGTGAATAAGTGTCACAGGAGCTGATGGTTTCATAAGGGGGAGTTTCCCTGCACAAGCTCTCTTCTCTTGTTTGCCACCATGTGAGATGTGCCTTTCACCTTCCACTATGAATGTGAGGCCTCCCCAGCCACGTGGAACTGTAAGTCATTAAACCTCTTTCTTTTGTAAATTGCCCAGTCTTGGGTATGTCTTTATCAGCAGTATGAAAACAGACTAATGCATTTGGAAACCAAGAGGCTGATGGTGTTCAGGACACATTGTCCCCATTTATAGGACCTTGGCAATTCAGAAAATCGCAAAAGCAGGAAGGCCCCTCTCACTTTCCCCTCCTTGCCCTTCTCCCCTGGGGCAGGTTATAAGATCCTCATTTGGGAGAGTCTGTGCCAATACTTGGAGGAAAGGAACATCCTTGTCTCTGAAGACACAGAGCACAGAGAAGAATCCGAACAAACAGGCCTTTCTCAGTGGCCCCGATTTGTCACCTGTTTCTTTGGGTCTTCCTTTCCTTATGATGGCTCCTGTGTCACATGAAACACACACTAAATATGTGTGCCTGCTTTCCTCTTGTTACTGTTTTGTTACAGGGAAAGGCCCCAGCCATGAACCTAGCAATTGGTGAGGAAAGAAATCTTTCCTTCCCTACTGATATGGTTTGGCTGTGTCCTACTCAAATCTCATCTTGAATTGCAGTTCCCACAATTCCCACATGTTATGGGAGGGACCCAGTGGGAGATAATTGAATCATGGGGGCAGTTTCCCCCCATACAGTTCTCGTGGTAGTGAATAAGTCTCACGAGATCTGATGGTGAATAAGGGGAAACTCCTTTCACTTGCTTCCCATTTTTCTCTCTTGTCTGCTGCCATGTAAGACGTGCTGTCCACCTTCCACCATGATTGTGAGGCCTCCCCAGGCAGGTGGAAATGTGAGACCATTAAACTTCTTTCTCTTTATAAAGTACCCAGTCTTGGGTATGTCTTTATCAGCAGCATGAAAGCGGACTAATACACCTACCAGTCCCGGATTTGTTTGGCAATAAAGTGATCCATTCATCCCCAAGAAGTGGGTGGAGCTGGGAAAGGCCAGACCAACCATTCGGAATACTGTTTTTGATCCGCCCCCAGGAGGTGAGGATTGGCAGGGGCTGAGGGGAGTGCTCACCTCCAGCGAGGTGAGCTGGAGCCCAAAGCGGGACTCCAGCCTCAGCAGAAGAACTGGAGAGCAAGCCAGGAAAGGCAGATGGAGCTGACTCGCATGCCAGGGTGGGAGAGGGCGCACGGCCTGCCCAGACCCTGATGAGCTGAGCACAGTGAAAACAATGCCAGGCCTCACCTGCCCGTGCTCACTGGCTGGTGGCAGGGGGGCTGAGCAGGTGTTGAGGTGCTCACAGGTGAGTAGGAGAGGAAAGGCAGGCGTCGGCCTAAAGGCAATCGCAAAAGAGAAATGCGTTGAGAATTGTAGCACTGTATCCATCGAAAAGGAAGCTCATCTTTTACTGGGTGTCTGTCTAATTGCTTTAGACTTGACACTGCATTTGCTGCCCTGATTTCTTGTCCTAAACTTCAAGCTTGTTAAAACGGGGACTCTATTTTCTTCTCCTGTGGTCAGTGCAGGGCAGCAGGGCTCACTTGCTAAGTGCTTACTGACAGATGTAAGATTATTGTTAGAGATATGAACCTGCTTGCTCTTCTGAGCCTCTGTAATTCTAATTTGGTCCTTTGCTGTCATTAGAATCGTCTGGGGAGATTTTTGTAACTCCTGCTACTCAGGCCACACCTCGTATACTTAAATCATAATGCTCGGAGTTGGGGCTCCAGAAACTGGAATTGTTTCAGACTCCCCGGGTGACTGCATTAGCAGTCAAGTTTGAGAACCGCAGGCATGGTAAAATCTTTTCTCAGCCTGAGCAGCCCATTAGCTTCACCTAGGGAGCTTTAACAATCACTAATGCCTAGGCCTCACCACCCTCCATCCCATGTTCTGACTTAATTAGCGTGGGGTGGGGCCCCTAAAACAACATTCTAACAGCTTCCCAGGCGATGAGAATGCACAGCTAGGATGAGCTTCTCCTCTGAAGCATGAAGACCCACAGAATACTGCAGAGTTGCTGGGGGTGGCCCTGCCCAGATTCTCGCCTAAAACCCCCAACTTTCAATGACATTGTGGACCTGCTTTCGTGTTATTATAAGGTTTACAAATTTCTATGCCACCTATCAGACCTTTTTTAAGGATGAAATAAAAGTTTCTGTAACTTGTGTAGTTCTTTCCCTGTGCATTTTATCATAATATTGAAAAACGACAGTGAAAAGGAACCAAGGCATCTCGGCAGCATGCTGCTGACTAGTTCACACAGTTACCACCAAAGCGCATGGATGGGACCCAGAGCATCAGCCTGTGCCCACTAACGGGGACAGAAACCTACCGCGTTCGAGTTTTGACATATTTCTTGCAGTTGTTGAAAACTATGAGGCATGAAATCCAGATTTATGACTTTTTAAAAAGTTATTTGTGGATTCCCAAGACGATTATGTTCCCATCACTTATGTAGCCTTAAAAGAAAAAAAAACTCAAATGATGCTTTAAAAAAATCCAAGTTTGGCGCTCACTGAGTTCCAGTGTCAGTTGTCTGAATCGTATTCAGCGAAAGTCAGGGAAAAAAAATACACTCTGCCTTCCTTTAACTGCTAGTTTGTCATGGAGAACAGAAAGTCCCATTTGTATGTGGCTTTTGGAAAAGCTAAGCCGGGAGCGATTATCCTGATGCACTTTTACTTTTTGCATAAAATAAGAATTTGAGGAGGATGTCCCGGGAGAGTGAGCCACTTCTTATTTCCCAGGCCTCGCCTGCCATCCTCTTTGACAACATCATAGATTTTATTTTTGCCGGGAATCTCATTATCAAAGCAATGCCCCCCGCCCCGCCACACACACACATTGCCAGGTAAACCATAGAGGGTGAGGGGGGTGCAGTTCATAGTTGCCTTAATACACCCCCTCCTCTGCCATCACCTCCTTTTTTGTCTGGATAAGTTCTTTGGCAGTTCTCTCAACTTTTATTTCTGAAACATCCTAAAACATCTCAGTATTGAAAGCAAGGCAAATTATATAAACCGCACTCCCATGCCTGACAACACATGTTTTTGCCTGAGGCCTTTACTGCCAAGAGCTGTAAGGACCCTTTAAGTCATGTTCGCTATTTTTACTGGCCTTGAGAGTCTCCTTGCTTTGACATCCTCTTGTCTCCGTTGTCAGACTGTTAAATGCTCATGCTTCTAGTTCTCTTAAATAGATGCAGATGTGTGGGGCTGGGTTGACACTGAGCCCTCTTCTCTTTTGCAAGAGCTGGGATGGGGACAGAAGGCGGTTTGGAAAACACAAGCCACCTTGATTTTAGACAAACTCTAAGTTACAATCAGGTGTCTTCATTTATAACATTTAACTTTTTCTTAACCTGTTCAAGCTATGTTGTTGGCTACTGATTGGAATATCCTTTTATAACTTGCCTTAAATCTCACTACTTGTTCCAACCATCCCAGAGTGTGGCGTCAACTGTCATTGCGTGCTGCTCTTTCCAGCCTTTCTAGTTTGACTCTTAGCAAAAGCCATAATCTTCCTCCAGTCTGTTTCCTTTCTGCAGTGACAAAATTGCCCAGGGAAAGGAAAAAGAACAGCATCTGTCTTCTTTCTTTTTAGCTCCCTGGTTTAAGGCTTTCTTTTCCCCCATGATGAAAAACTATAATCATTCTGCTTAGAAAGTACAGACCCCTGAGCCCACTTCCAAGAGAAGGATGGATTTTCAAGTCTGTTATCTCTACTTTCCCAGAGCCCGGGGGTCTCCCAGGCCAGAAGTTGACAGAACTGTCTTCATACGCTCGAGACAACTTCATGCCCATTTCCTTAAAACTAAGAACATAAGATGCTGATTTTTCTTCCAAAAAAAAAACCTTTCTTGTTCTTTCAAGAACTGTTTCACTGACCGTGTTTCATATTACAAAATTGAAACTTGGAACTTTTGAACTGCAAATTTAGCAGAAAATGAATCCCTGCTCTTGTGGCTTTGCTTGTCACCTCTGCTCAGATGCCTCCCAGACCCCTCTCCAGCTGCAAGCTGCATGCAGAACTGTTCCTCTAAAAGAAAACAAACTCCTGTTTTTCCTACTACTGCTACTGCTACTGCTACTGCTATTGCTACACACACACACACTCACTCAGAGAGAAAACACTTCTGACACCAAATGTATGGGTTTTTTTCACACCAAACAATTCTGCAGTTCACTGCAGACACCAGCTGAGCATCCGACAATCCAATTCTGGCACCACCTGCCTGGAGTTAGCAGGTGAAGGACTCAGCCCCACAAGCCTGCCCCCCTCCCCATGCCAATTGCTTGTCCCAGGTCCCCCTTCTAACTGACCAGCGGTAAATCAGGGGTTCCCACAACCCCCTCCTGGGATTTGTAACTTGCTAGAGCAGCTCACAAAACTCAGAGAAACACTTAACATTGACCAATTCATCACAAACGATATTTTGAAAGGATGTGAGTGAACAGCCAGAGAAGAGATGCACAGGGCCCGGGGCCGGGGAGCGGGGCATACGGAGCTTCCATGCCCTCTCAGGGGGCATCACCTCCTGCACCAGGGTGTGTTCAACCCCAAAGCTCCTGAACCCTTTAACGTCAGGATTTTTTTTTTTTTTTTTTTTAAGGACAGAGTCTCGCTGTGTCACCCAGGCTGGAATGCAGTGGCGCCATCTCAGCTCACTGCAAGCTCCGCCTCCCAGGTTCACACCATTCTCCTGCCTCAGCCTCCCTAGTAGCTGGGACTACTGGCGCCGGCCACCACGCCTGGCTAATTTTTTGTATTTTTAGCAGAGACAGTTTCACCGTGTTAGCCAGGATGGTCTCAATCTCCTGACCTCGTGATCTGCCCGCCTCGGCCTCCCAAAGTGCTGGGATTACAGGCGTGAGCCACCGCTCCTGGCCTAACGTCAGGATTTTTAAGGAGCTTCATTACATAGGCAGGATTGATGAAATCATTGGCCGTTGAGTGAACCCCAGACCTCGCGGGGGTGGGGCTGAAAGTTTCAACCCTCCAAAGATTGGGCACGTTCCTCTGGCACTCAGCCCCCAGCCTCCAGGAGCCACCTCATTAGCATACACTCAGGTAGGGTTGGAAAGGGCTTGTGATAAATGATGAAGGACGTTCTGCCTGCATCGCTCAGGGAATTCCAAGGGTTTTAGGGGCTCAGTGCTAGGAACCCAGGGCAGAAACCAAATACATATTTCTTGTTATAGCACAGTGTCACCCCCTCACTCTGCCTAATTTGGTGACTAGCTGCCCCATCTCATTCTGCCTATTTAAGCCAAGCCCCCGTTCCCCATGGCTTACCTCCTCTTCTCCCCAGCCAGCCCACTTCCCGGGCGTGATAACTCTTCTGCCCCAGCTGGAGAGTTGTTCTGAGCCACGTGCCGCCTGGCAGTGCTGCTGCCTGTCTTTTGAGGGCTGCCTGAAGTTCACTACCCCTTTCTCCATTACCTCTGCGACCTGGCTAATCCACATCCTCCCCCACCCGTGCTCTTCAGCACCAGTGCCTGCCCGGCTCAGTGCATGTCCTCATCCCTGCAGCCTCCACCCTGGGCTTCCTGACCCGCACTGCGTCCGGCACCGCTGGTTGTGGACCTGCTCCGGCTCTCTCTGCCCAGCTGGCTGGCCTGCCTCTGTTCCGACCTCCCCTGCCTGGCCTGGTGTTCTGGGCACCTCCTCCGCTCACATCGCCGCTTCACCTGCTTTTGCTATCTGCACTTTCCATGTCCTGCTCCTTCTCCCAGCTGGTGGTGCCTCTGAGAAGAGGACTGACAGCTGCCTGTGAACCCCGCAATTTCGTGGGTGTGGTGGGAGCAAAGGCAGAGGGTGTGAGTTTAGTGGGTGTGCGCCACTCTTTCAAGAAGTTTTGTTACAAAAAGATGCAAAGGAAGTGAAGAGGGAAGGGGTTTGCAGGATGGGAGAAATAACAGCATTTTTGTTGTTTGTTGTTGTGACTGTTTTAAGCCAAAACATGACAAACAGGACAGAAGGAAGACCTAATGGAGCATGTCCTTGAGAAGGCGAGAGGAATGAGGTTGGCCTGGTGGGGGATCAGCCTTCCATATGGGGGTTCCTCTCCAGCAGCCTGGGGTTCTGAGGAAGGCAGGCCTGCAGCAGGTGCCGGGTGCCGGGGAGCAGGAGACATCTCTGTTACTTCACTGTCCTCAGTGCGGAGCCATGGCTGAGCGTGAGAAAGGGCTTATAGGCTACAGGCCAGGCAGACGGGAATGGGCAGTGGGGAGGGGAGGACGAGCCAGGTAGAAACAGTGATTAGAAACATGGAGAGCCACACGGCCAACGATCAGGGGACTAGCACACCAGCCAGACCCACCCGCTGCGATGCCAGTGCAGAGAAGCTCGGCATCTGAATTTAACCCGGGTTGTGGTTGGAGAGAAGGGCCAAGGAGTCACAGGGGGGTGGTGGGCTGTATGCTGGTGTAAGGGCTGGGACATGGAGGGGTGAAGGCGGGAGTCAATCGCATCGCTGGGCAGGGGCCTGGGGCTGCTGACAAGGTGGGAGGTGGCAGCTACGGAGGAAGCTACAAGGGATTCTGCAGTTCCCTGGGGAGAGAGGAGCCCAAGGGACTGGGGGGTGAGGGAGTTGGAAGGGGCACCTGTGGATGTCCTGAGACTTCCAGGAAGTGGGACAGGATCGGTGATGGAGATAGAGACAGAGTCATCAGGGCCGAGAGGAATGACAGTAACAGCGAAGTTGAACTGGGCAGCCCCGTCTGGCAGCACGGGGTTTGGAGCTGGCTTGTAGAGGGCCAGGGAACAGGATGCTCTGAGGTGGCAGCCAGGAGCAGGGATGTTTTTGATTGCCAACGGAGAAGGTTTGATGCAGAGTTTCAGGAGCCTTCATGTCTTCCCCGTCTGAAGACCTTTTTTATTTTTATGGGATTGAGGTGATTACCAGAATAGTTAATGGTGTACTCCCTTCCTATTTCTCTAGTTTTTCTAAGGTCCAGGGGCTGCAGACGTCGTTTGTCCTTCTCCCCGGTGCCAAAGACAGTTAATTCCGACTTTGATGGGCTCAGTGCAGGCCACATTGTCACATGTAACTCTACACTGAGAATTATTTTAGAAGGTTAAACTCCTAAAAATGTTTTGTTTTTCCAAATGGTGGCCTCTGGGTCTGCCTTCACCTCTTTTGCAATGATCAGCACTAGGATCTGCTTTCGGAGATGGTTGTGCAGAGCCAGGGCTTTCACCAAAGCTTGGCCGCTTGGACAGGACTCACGATGGAGGACAGTCAGGTGCCCCGGGTTTCAGATGCCTGCATCCTCCCGTGGGTGGTGAGGGGCCTGCCTCCTTTATAGCTTTCCGCTGCCAGGCTGGCGCCTCCTCCCCTCACCCCCATCTCCTCCAGAGGAAGACCAACTTAATCAAATCTTATCACAACTACGTGCTGCCTCCTGGAAAAAGCCTGCCTTCTCGCCCCTTCTTGTCCCTCCCTGCGTGGAGGCAGGCCCTTTGTCCAGTGCCCATGTGGCTTGGTGGGTGGTCTTTCTAAGTCATCAGAGGAGATTAGCAAACACACATGTCCGTTGGCCTAACGCCCAATCTGCAGGCAGCCTTATGAATAATCAACGTGACTTGTCTCTGTAGTTCAGTGCCTATATCTGCCTCTCAGTTGGTATTGAACCTGGGGGAAAACAGATGGATTATTCATTGGAAACGTCAAAACCTCGACGGCTGAGCTTTCTTACAAATGCCTGTGTGGCCGCCGTGGTATCTTAGTGTTCACCTCCCCATTTGCACATGGGAAGCCAGTCACATTACTGGATTCCTGGTGAGTTTGACTTTTCATTCTGTCTTGAATCTCCCTCCCTTCCCCAACCCCATACCCCACCCTACTCCGTCCCTTTTTCTTGGGTCTTCCTAATCTCAACCCCTCCATCTGTCCTCCATGTTGCCTGCATAGTGAGCCTCCTAACACACAGCTCCCCCCATGGCCTTGTCTGCTCAGGCTTCTGAGGTCCCCAGTAACCACGCTCACACTGCGTAATCACGAACGGTCTGGTCCACACCTCATCACTTGGCGTGCATGTAAATGTTTTAGCAAGTTAGCTCTTGCAATTATTGCCGCCGATCCCCTCGCCCCTCACTCCTAGTGACCCTGGGCTGCGTTCACGCATGCCGTGGGTCTTCAGACACCCAGGTCTCAGGACCTGAGGGGCTCCTGTGTGCTTTCCGTGAGGAACTGTCTTTCTGCTCACGACTCCATGTCACATGCCACCATCATGAAGTCCTCCCTAAATGTCCCAAGCCCACTCAGGCTCCCACTTTCCTGTCCGTGAAATGTCTGTAACTTCTAGGGTGTCCTGAAGAAGCAAAGACCGTGTTCCTGCATTTTTGCATCCTCAGAACTTAGCCTGATACTCACAATGAAATGAGTTCACTTAACGACACAACAAACGAATGTGCAGGTACTTCTGCGGGGGGTGATGTGGGGATGAGTGCACTGATTCTGTGGTTCAGCCCTGAGTTGGGGGCAGGAGGCAGGCGCTGGGAGGAGGATTTTATGTCTTGGGAAGCACAGGAAGGCCTTGCCAGGATCCAAGAAAAAAATGGAAAGTAGACCAATGTAAGCGTTAAAAGAACACATTTTATTTTGACTTTTTTGTATACAATTCTATGAGTTTTAACACATATATAGATTAGTGTAACCACTAATTATAAGATTTTAGGGAACTGGGGAAAAAAATGCATGCATTAAGGAATGATATGGCATATTTGGGGGACAGAGAACAGGCTTGATGAGGACAGAGTCTATTTAAAAGAGACAGTGGGCACTGCGATTGGAGGGGAAGGCGGGGCAGGGTTTTAGAGGACCCTGAGTGCTGGGCTACAGGATTCAATAAAGTTATTAATGAGATTGGCTGCATTGTGGATTCTGAAATATTTATTTAATACCTTGAGGAGGGTTTGAGTAGATTGTGCTGATGATCGCATAACTCTGACTATACTAAGAACCACTGAGTTGCACCCAGAGCTTGCATTACTGAGCACTTTACCAGTTAGGAAGGTTTCGCGTATTCCATACTTTAAATCTAAGGTGCCTTGACTGTAAGGCCTGCGAGTGTTTCCTGGACCACTCAGAGGAAGAATGCTGTGAATGAGAACTACAGCCCAGTAAGACACGTCCTGTATCGTTGTTGAGATGGGAAAGTGCATCTTAAAACTGTTAGAGAGCCAAGGAGTGACTTTAAAGGGTGAGCTCTACCTAGAGGGAAAAGCAAATGACTAATTGAAATCCAACACCCTGGGCTGGAGTAAATGAACCATCACCCAGCCATGGGGCTTCATTTCTTGGTGATGGGTAGATAGCTGGGATTCCTTGAAGCTAGAAGCCATGGGGAAATTCTGTTCTGCTCAGCTTTGTCAACACAGTCTGCCTTAACTGACTTGGAGGTAAATAGATTTGGAGAGTGTGAGCTAAAACCCATTAAATCAGGTGAAGACACAAACGCAAGCACAGCCAATGTGTTTTAAAGCAAAGCTAATGTCCCTTCAGCCTTAACTGACAGACTTTCCTAGCAGTCCTCACCCTCTGCAACCCAGGGCTCCTAGGAGGAGCTCATGGCAGAGAAAGCCTTCTGGCTTCTGCCACTGCCTCCTCAACTTACATGTACACCTCAGTGTATATCCATGGGTATGAAATGAACATTTTATATCACCATTAGCAGAGGAAAGCAGGAACTCTTTCAAACCCCACCCAAAATTCACTCTGACTACTGAGCAGTCCTGTTGTTTATTTTGGAGGCCACTTAACCTTGGAGCAGTCCAGAAGCTCCACTTAATCCCCTCTTCTTTCATGATTTCTTTTAAAGAGACATCTTGGGTTCTGTAGGGGAACATTTGTGCTTCGCTGAAAAACTCCATTTGAGGCCTGCTCACGGCCTGCCAGCTTATCTGCTTGTAGCCTTCATTGCTTGGGAGCTGTTTTACAGCTTCATAAGCTGTAAATAGCTGCTGGCAATGCAAACGCGCCTGTCTATGGGCAGGAAATGAACTCTGTCTGGTAGAGGGAATGCTTCCTACCTTGTAGGAAAGCCAACTTTTTTTGTCCATTAGCAAGTTTATTTCAGTATTCCTAATCAATAAATGTGTTCTTCGGATTGTCCTTTGAACCAGTTATAGCATCTGAGTTAAGTAAAATGAATACACTGTTTATTTTATACCTGTATGAAAGTTATGGGTTTTTTGGCGGGGGGGGGGGGGGGGTTGTTTTTTTTTTCTTGAGATGGAGTCTCATTCTATCGCCCAGGCTGGAGTACAGTGGCGCGATCTCGGCTCACTGCAAGCTCCTCCTCCCAGGTTCACACCATTCTTCTGCCTCAGCTTCCCGAAAGTTATGATTTTTAAAAAATTATCTTTTAACTTTTTTTAGCTAGAAACTCCTGGGTCAATATATAAATAGATGAGCCTGGTTATCTCTGAGGTTTTCATTGAGGTAACAACAAAAACAAAACAGCACGACGCCACCCAGCCATCCTTCCCCAACTTATGCCTGTCCCCTCCACATGTCCTGCATGCACTCCTGTTCCTGGGGTGTGTGCATGCATGTGCGTGTGTGTGTGTGTGTGTGTGTGTATAAAGGTTTGCAATGAAATTAGAATCATTGGTTTTTGTTGGGGGTGTGGAGTTGTATTGTTTTGAGACAGGGTCTCGCTGTCACCCAGGCTGGAGTACAGGCTCAAGTGATCCCCCCACCTCAGCCTCCCAAGTAGCAGGAACTATAGGCATGCGACACCACACCAGGCTTGCTTATCTATCTGTCTGTCTGATTATCTATCTGCCTATCATCTATCTATCTATCTATCTATCTATCTATCTAGATGGGGTCTCCCTATGTTGCCCAGGCTGGTCTCAAACTCCTGGGCTTAAGCAATCCAACTACCTCAGCCTCCCAAAGTGCTGGGATTACAGGTGTTAGCCACTTTGCCCAGCTGAAGTTAGAGTTTAGAGCACATTGCTGTAAATTGCGATTACCAAGGTATTGAAAAATCCATGAAAATAATCAACAGCAAGTTGACTTCAGAATTTGTGCCTTTGAGGCTTTTCAGCTTGGTCTCCAGGTAACACATAGGCTCCTTGGCGAGAGCCAGTGGTGATACAGTGAGAACACCGCCTGCTGCATCTAATGTTTGCAGCTTATAATTCACAACTAACTTTTTAAAATGTACCAGTGTTGGGGAAATGGTGCTTTATTTGCTGGATAGGAAAATTGGCCAAGATCAGAATCCTGAAGGCAGTGTCACGGCACAAAGAAACTAGCTACTGAAGTCACATCCTAAACATTCGAGAGGTTGATTTCCTTTTCTACTGCATTACAAAAAGGTTTATTTACTGCTTATACATATAGTAAGATACAGATTTGATCTCATTTTTTGGTTAAGAACAACCATTATCATAAATGTGTAAATGTGTGTTGTATGTGCATTTTACAGAATTTTTAAAAATACACAGAGAATTCTTCACAGTTGTTAACTCTGGTAAATGGCGGGGGAGGCAGGGGTGACAACTGATCTATTATTCATAATCTCAGTGATGAACAAGATATTTCCAAAAATAGGTGGATTATTTAAAATTATTTTTATTAGGATACTCTGGGCTTCTAGAAACAAAAACTTAACAAAAAAGTCACTTAAAGAATTTAGGGTTTTTTTTCCTGACATAAAAAGAACAAAATAAAGGGTGATTTCAGTTTGGTCCATCAGTGACTTAAAAGTGTTTTTCAGGACCCAGGGCTTTCCGCCTTCCCACTGGGCCATTTTCAGCGTGTCCCGTGGCCTCTGGGGGCTTCAGTGATCCAGGTGTCGCATTAGACATGACAGTGTCCAGCAAAGAGAAGTATTTCTGCTTATGCATCTGTTTATAATAGTGAGAAAAACTCCCCCAGCATCCCACCAGCGATTGATTCTCAGGTTGCATTGGCCAGGATTGAGGCCAGCTGTGCCATGCTTAGCGCAGTCATTTGCATTGCGATCACCGTGATTAGCTCGGACCAATCCTGGGACTTCTCCTTGGGCTTGAACACATGGCCAGGGGGAGGTCGGTGCCCCCCAGAAGAAGTCTTTGTTCTGCCAATAAAGAAGACACAGACAACAGTGTCTAACAGGAAAAGCCCCTTTTTACTTTATACCCTTCCGTATTGTTTCAACAATCAAATACTTTATTTTATTGTATTTTTTTGAGACAGAGTCCTGCTGTGTCGCCCAGGCTGGAGTGCAGTGGTGCCATCTCTGCTCACTGCCACCTCCACCTCCCAAATTCAAGCGATTCTCCTGCCTCAGCCTCCCGAGTAGCTGGGATTACAGGCGCCCACCAAAATGCTCGGCTAGTTTTTGTATTTTTAGTAGAGATGGGGTTTCTCCATGTTGGTCAGACCAGTCTCAAACTCCTGACCTCAAGTGATCCACTCACCTCAACCTCCCAAAGTGCTGGGATTACAGGCGTGAGCCACTGCGCCCAGCCTTTTTTTTCTTTAGATAGAGTTTTGCTCTTATTGCCCAGGCTGGAGTGCAGTGGCGCAATCTCAGCTCACTGCAAGCTCCACCTCCCGGGTTCACACCATTCTCCTGCCTCAGCCTCCGGAGTAGCTGGGACTACAGGCACCCACCACCACACCTGGCTAATTTTTTGTATTTTTAGTAGAGACAGGGTTTCACCATGTTAGCCAGGATGATCTTGATCTCCTGACCTTGTGATCTGCCCGCCTCAGCCTCCCAAAGTGCTGGGATTACAGGTGTGAGCCACCGTGCCCGGCCAAGTACTTTCATAATTAACTTTTTGAATGTATGTGTGTCCTACTTTAAAATGAATGATACTCTTTCTTGATTCCATTTTCATGCAGCTTGGCCCCGTGATGCTAGGGACCATGGCTTTTTCTTGCAGTGTGACTCACCATTTGCCAAAGCAAACCTCTTGTCTTGTATCAGCTCAGTCTCTTTGTCTGCAAATTAAATCAACAGCCCTTTCTACTGCCTATCTCGCAGGACATATTGCTAAAAATACTCACAAAGTCACCATCCAGGAAGAACCATTTGCCCCTGCTGCCACTGTCTCCTGCAAGTCACATGAAAGCTGCTGAGGCTCGGTATTTATTATGCTATAAAATTCAACACAAGGGAAGAGAAAAAGCAAATTCCATGAGCATATTTAAGTGTATTGGATCTACTCCATTGATTCTGGAGCTATATTTTCATAGTAGGATCCTCTTTTGTTAAATATTACAGTAGTATGAAAACCTAGCAGAAGAATAGTTCACTGCTTCTCTGATTTTGTGAGTGATGTGGGCTGTGGAACTTACTCTTTGCTGCTCTTCCCCCAACCTCCACCCTACCCCTGCCTCTGAGGTCAGCCTTGCCTGCTGCCCCTGACTGAGAGGACCCCGATCTCACCCCACCCCAGGTTATACTCCTCTGAGAAGGCCCCTTCATCCCTTCCCTGAAATACATCCCCTTAAATCTTTAATTTGTGTGAACCATTAATTTCAGATATTGTAGGAAAAATAAGCAGGGAAAATATGCAAAACAAAACGTGGATGGCACATAACCCATAGCATCTCTCAAGGTGTGTACAGTCAAGAAGTCTTTACCAATCCGTAGTTAGGAAAATGCGTGTTCAGAATAACTGGGCCTTCCCACAGTCCTCTGAGTCAACCAGATGACCACACATTGCCAGAATGAGAAGCAGAGCAGCTTCACATCCCTGTTTCTGAAATGTTTCCCAACAGCTCATTAAAACAATCTCGACACACCTCTCTCCCCCAAACCCAGCGTGTTTCGGGAATGGCTCTAGGAATTCTACTTTTGCATTGATTGCCTCACTCTCCCTTTCCCTGTCCAAACCATGGTATTGGATTTACAGCATTTCTTAGATCCTATAAAAGTCCTTTTCTGCCAAGAGCCTGGAGCACACTGGATTGAATGACGCTCTTCCAGCACAGCCGGCATTTGCAGTGCATTAGAATCTTGCCGTCACTTGCACATGTCACCAAGTTACTTTAGTGAGAGTTCGGCCTAGCTACGGCTCTGCTCTGCTCTGCTAACGTTGCTTTTCAATATTTTGTTTGAGGATTTGTAATAATTCAAAGGCCTACACTTTTTTTTTTTTCTAATTTGTTTCCTTGGAGTTTTACTTGTGGCTACTTCAGAAAATGTCAGTTTTATGTCATTAATGTCATCATCTTCTGTGGATTCTCAGAATTCAAAATTCACAGGAGCATGGCAGCCTTACATTCAGTCTATTCTTTTCATAAAAAAGGAAGAACTGCAACAGTTCGCCTATGCTATGGAGACTGGAGTGGTCCCACCTCTGTAATTATCTCTCTGTCTGCCCACAGCTGTGCCGAAGCGAGTGCCACTTGTCTGCAGGGCCGTACCGCGGAACCCTCTTTGCCGACCAGCCAGTGATGTTTGTCTCACCTGCCAGCAGCCCCCCAGTGGCCAAGCTCTGTGAACTAGTCCACCTGTGCGGAGGCCGGGTCAGCCAAGTCCCCCGCCAGGCTAGCATCGTCATCGGGCCCTACAGCGGAAAGAAGAAAGCAACAGTCAAGTATCTGTCTGAGAAATGGGTCTTAGGTAAGAATCTAGGCACAGAGACACTGTTGTGTGGTCCAGATCTGTGGACAGGTTTCTAGGGAGGGCGGCGTCACACTCACACCCCCTTCCACACAGCTGGGGCACCTGGGTTGATGTCTCAGCCTCCAGCATCTGCCCTGGCAGCATCGTGTGGTCACCCTTGGCATTCCCGCTCCTTGCTGTTAGCAGATGTACAGTTCACGAGGAAATGGGAACTCCAACTGGACTTCCCCACTTGACTTCCCTGGCTCCTGTGAAAAATCCAGTCCACCCAAAGCCACCCCAAGCCATCCCTGTGGGCACAGGCTCTCCAGGCACTCCTCTTAGACCCTCCCTCCCCAGTGCCTCCTTGTCCTGCTTCAAGAGTCCCTGGCAGCACCCAGCATTAGGGCCCAAGCCCCCGTCCCTGTCATCTCCTCTCCCAGGTACATCTCATGATCACTCCGTCTGCTCATGTGCTCAAAGGGCGTTAAAGACATAAAACGACTCCATCTTTTATTTCACAAAGTGAGCACAGTGTGACCGTAATGTCCCGCTCTGGCATTCATGGAGTTGCACCAGGCGCTGTGTGCTATTCTGGGGAGGAAGAGGTGGTAGGAGCTGAGCTGTGATCGGTGGTAGGAGCTGAGCTGTGATCGGAGGAGGCTGGAACCCCACGCCGTGCTAACACCTGGGCTCCGGGAGACTTGCACGTGATCCCCGGAGAAGAGGGTTAAGGAAGAGTGTGAAGCAAGGACGGCCTGGGGAATGCAGAGGAAGCAGGGGCAGCGTCTGTGCTAGAATTTACCCACCCTGCGGTGGAGTCATACGTGGCAGGACAAGCCTAGGGCTCCATTGTGGGGAAACCCCACACCCTCCTTCATGGGGTTGTGATAAACATGTTAGTTTGCTTGGGCTGCCATCGCAAAATGCTACAGGCTGGATGGCTTCAAACAACACGCATTGTCTCTCAGTTCTGGAGGCTGGAAGTCTAAGATGGGGTATCGGCAGCGTTGATTTTCCCTGAGGCCTCTCTCCTGGGCTTGCAGACCGCTGCCTTCTTCCTGTGACCCCACGTGGCCTTTCCTCCATGCACACATCCCTGGTGTCTCTGTGTGTGTCCAAATGTTCTCTTCTCTAAGGATACCGGTCAGATTGGATTAGGGCTCACCCAATGGCATAGTTTTATTTGCTTTTATTTATTTTTTTGAGACAGTGTCTCGCTCTGTCACCCAGGCTGGAGTGCAGTAGCATGATCACGGCTTACTGCAGCCTCAACCTCTCTGGCTGAAGTGATTCTCCTGCCTCAGCCTCCCAAGTAGCTGGAACTACAGGTGCACGCCACCACGCCCAGCGTTTTTTTTTTTTGTTTTTTTGTTTTTTTGTAGACATGGGGTCTCCCTGTGTTGCCCAGGATGGTCTCAAACTCTGGGGCTCAAGTGATCCTCCTGCTTTGGCTTCCCAAAGTGCTGGGATTACAAGTGTGAGCCACTGCACCCAGCCCCAGTGGCATCATTTTAACTTGTCTTTTTCAAGGCCCCATCTCCAAATGCAGTCTCATCCTGAGTTACTGTGGGTTAAGACATCAACATATGAATTTTGGGCAGACACAGTTCAGCCCATAACAATGAATCACTCTAGTTTCAGCCCCTGGGGCCAAGATCCTTACCTGACTTCAGAGGTACATCCTCTCTCTTTCAATCTCTCTCTCTCTCCCATTCTCTCATTCTTTTTTTCTCTCTTTGCTTCCATCTCCTTCCACGTTTCCTATTCAGTCTCCTTTCTTGGTACTTCTGCTTGTCTCTAAATCCTAAACTTCTGGCTTTTCTCACCCCCTGCTAAACATTATCCTTTAATAGACAAGTAGATACTGTGTTTGTCCAAGTTATATTCGTATCTAACTACGGACATTTTACAAATATCTTTTACATGATTGATCGTCATCCTTTCATATATTTTAAAAGTGTGGCAATCAAAAGTAATTTTTTACTCTGGTGCAGAGTAATTCATCTTTTGCCTGGAAACCAACTTCAAAAAAAAAAAAACAAAACAACAACTATGATTTTAGTCACAGTCCAAAAGCTAAGAGGCTGTTTACTCTTTTCTAAATGCCAAGAATATAACCTTCAAAACATCCTATGTTCTGAAACAGAGGTTGTTGTTTTGTTTTTTTGGAGAAGTGTATTATCAAAATGCCACCGACTGCAGAACAGAACTGGGCCTGAAAGCATGTGTGGGCCAGCTGACGGAACTGTGCACACGATTGATATCCACAGTGCATATCAACAGGCAGTCTTTTTGGAGTTTGGAAAGCGTGTGCTGTGCAGGGCCCGAGCCTGCCTCTGCACTCGTGTTTCCAGGTTGGGTGGCTCTGACGGCCCCTTCCTGTGGCTCCTGCGTCCTTGTGTGGAGTCACGCTTGCTCGGCAGCTGCTCACTTCCTCCGGTTGTTTTGCCGCTCGGCTCTCCCGCCCGTGGGTTTTCAGGAGGCGAATGTCTACCTGCTTAACCCCAAGGCTTCGTTCCCGCAAAGCCCTTCAGAGTTCTCTGACTTCCAGGGCTGGGCCACAGGCCCCAGCCTCTTTTTCTTTCCTCCTGTAACTTGTGTCCTGTTTCTGATTTCTCACCAATTATGCCATCTGCGTGTGCCCTTGGTAACATCTGGGTATTGTGTGTACTGCAGCCCTCACCCATGTGAGACAGGTCCCCTCACTCGCCGGCCACCGGACCCCAGTGTAGTGGGCATCTCCAGTGTAGTGGACCTCTCCAGTGTACCAGGCCTCTCCAGCCCACACTATCTGAGATATAAGATCACGTAGTTCTCAAGTATTTATTGGCTTGTATTTTTCTCTTTGTGAATTGAATTCCAATCCAGTAGCTGCAGCTATGTACGAATAACGGAAGGTTTATTTTTCTGTCCGTACATACTTCTGGCTTTTCTCACCCTCTGCTAAACATTATCCTTTAATAGACAGGTAGATTTTTTGGTATTTTTCTCTTTGTGAATTGAATTCCAATCTGGTAGCTGCCGCTATGTACAAAAAAAGGAAGGTTTATTTTTCTGTCCATACATACACACGTAAACCTACAGAACACACAGTCCAGGGCATTTCCTGTCTCATCCAGGTCCAGGTTGGCCATTTGCTTATTCTCTAACCAGAAACGAATCACATACTTTTTTCTTTTTTTTTTTTTTTTCTGAGATGGAGTCTCACTCTGTCACCAGGCTGGAGTGTGCAGTGATGAGATCTCAGCTCACTGCAACCTCCACCTCCTGGGTTCAAGTGATTCTTCTGCCTCAGCCTTCCCAGTAGCTGGGATTACAGGCAGCTGCCACCATGCCCAGGTAATTTTTGTATTTTTAGTAGAGATGAGGTTTTACCATGTTGGCCAGGCTGGTCTCAAACCCCCAACCTCAAGTGATCCTCCTGCCTTGGCTTCCCAAAGTGCTAGGATTACAGGCATGAGCCACCGTGCCTGGCCGAAATCACCTATTTTCTGTGGAATGCATTTACTTCATGTATAAAACAGAGTCATAACCTCTACCTTGCTTACCCCACATGCTGGTTAAAGGAGGAAACACAGAGAGTGCAAATGCCCTGTGGCAGGCATAGGCTTCTTAAGTGTGGCAGATTGACGGTATCCATGGATGTGTCCTCATCATCCCTGACCCTTCCACAAAGCACATTGTGTCTTTTGGAGACTTTTTTTCCTCCCATTAATTTCCATTGTAATAAATGCTTCTCTGGACAATATTTAATTCTCAAAATAATGCAATATTGAAAAACTAGGAATATATCAAACCATTTTACAGCACCAAATCGAAAAAAAAAGTTATTTTGTTTAAATAAATTAAATTATGAAAAGACAATACTCAAAAAAAATCAATTAAATTTATTCAAACTGGAATACCAACTGCTTTGAAAGGTAGGGTCCCTGGGCGTCTAAGAGTAATTTGAGCTGGGCGTGGTGGCCCATGCCTGTTGTCCTAGCTACATGGGAGCTTGGCTTGAGCCCATAAGTTCAAGGCTGCAGTGAGCTATGATCCCACCGCTGTACTCCAGCCTAGGCAACAGAACAAGACCCCATCTCTAAAAAGAAAAAAAAAAAGAATCATTTTTCAGTACCTTTATATTGTTTCTGTATCTTAACAGTCTTGTTTTGTAGATGTCGTAAACTCACAGTGGGTGGAGAACCAGGAGTTTTTTTAGCCACTAGCAACCTCTCTGAGAAGTTTCTTTTCTTTTCCTTTCTTTATTATTATTAGTATTTTTGGCCAGAGGAGGGAAAGGAAGGTGGGCACTAAAACGACAGCTTCCCCTGAGACTGCAGCATCCTAGCACCACAGTCCACCCGCAAGCCTTTTGTTCCTGCATGGTCTGCATCTCAAGACCAACAACTCCATATCTATGAAGATAAAAATTGTTAGTGATTATTTTACTTGTAAGAATTTCTTTCGACCTCAGCTCTGAGGTGACCCTCAGCTCGCCTGCCACCCCAGCTGACCTACCTTGCTGGCATAGAACAGGGAGTGGAGGTGTGAAGTCACTAAACAGGGCTCAGCATACAAAATGTAAGCCATGCCTCACTCACTTGCTCCCTGGAGAATTTCATCCGCGCGCCACGTTGCCTAATAACGGGGTTATCGGAAAGGGCATGATTACGTTCCCTATTCATTCCCTGGAGTCTTTTTTCCCTGAAACTGTATTGTACTTGGGCCAAGATTCTTGATGAATCATTCAACCAGAAGGAGAAATGGGGTTGTTGTTGGGTTTTTTTTTGTGTTTTTTTTTTTTTTTGCTTTTTGAGAGAGCACACTTGTGGGTGGTTGAATATGGATAAAAATAAACGGGAAAGCAAAAATCAAATTCCCGGCCCTAGGAAATAAAATGTTACCTTTACCTGATATTGGTAATACATATTATATTTGAAAGCATTTGCTAATGGTTGCATTTTCCCCCCAACACTCCCATGACATATAATTCCCATTTTACAAGTCACAAAACGAAGACCCTGGGGTCTGAAGGAACTTGGCTGGGGTGAGGATCACAAGCCCTTGGGTGGAGCTCTGAGCCCTGGCGCGGTCCTCAAGGGTCTGCGACATTTGTGCTGTGGTCAGCTCTGTGCACTCTTCCCTCCCTGCTGCTGTTATCACGAAAGGCTGGCTTGGCCTTTCTCATAGGCGTATTTCCACTCTCAGATGCCCTTTTATTGTCTGGGCTCCATTCAAGTGATAAGACATACATTTATGCTATTGTGGGAACATAATGTAATATTCTCAACAGCATTGCCAAAAAAAAAGTTAAGCCTCCGCCTGATTTTCTTATAACTTATAAAGAAAATTTGGTTTGAACATGTCCCCATGTCGATGTTTTCAGGAAAAAGATCCCTGATAGCATGCAGGCCTTCTCATGCTGCCCTGGCTCATTCATCGTTTCCCCTAATGACTGACCAGAAAAATGCACGACGCTCCCTTGGGGCCACTCGGGAGGCCTCAGGCCTTCGGGCTTCCTGATTCAATAGATACGTGAGGCTTGATCAGAGTCACCGCAGTCCACATTTCCATTGCCTCGATAAGGAACCAGTCGCAGAGAGGGAGGCCATCTGCAGAAGTTGTGGAGAGTGGCAGAGAGGAGGGTGAGGATGGGGACTGCCCCCTTCCAGCCCCTCTCCTCCAAGGACGGCCTCATTTTATCCCCACCCAGGTTTCCACACCCAGGAGCTCAGCAACTGCTCAGAAAATGTTTGTAGAATTCGAAGACACAATTCAGACAATATGAAGAATTATTTTTCCTTTGAGTTGTTCTCAAAACAGATGAAATCTACCAGGATATAAATGAATGAGAACTAAAACTGGTGGGATTTGGTAATGTCAACATCTGATATGTTTAGGCTTCTAAATATATATATATATCTCTCTCAGCCGGGCGCGGTGGCCCATGCCTGTAGTCCCAGCACTTTAGGAGGCCGAGGCGGGTGGGTCGTTTGAGCCCAGCAGCTCGAGTCCAGCCTGGGCAACATGGTAAAATCTCATCTGTACAAAAAAATACAATAATTAGTGGGCATGGTGGTGCAAGCCTATAGTTCCAGCTACATGGGAGGCTAAGGTGGGAGGATCACCTGAGCTCAGGGAGGTCAGTGCTGCATTGAGCTGTGATCATGCCATTGCACTCCAGCCTGTGCAACAGAGTGAGACCCTGTCTAAAAATATATATGTGTTTATATGTATATATATTTATATAAACATTAATGGGTTTTTAAAAAAATTAACTGCTAGCTCCTAAAACAGTATTTTACCATTAGCTTTGGAAAGGTTTGCTCAGAAAATGAATTTCTAAGCGCTCCCTTTATTGCATTTATTGGTCAAACTAATGGTCCTGGATGGTTATCTTTGAAACTTCCTAATCTGTTGGGTCCCGGTCGTTAAACTTATGCCAACAGAACTAAACTCACTGGATGTGAGTTGCATCAGAGATATAAATGTTTAAATGCATATTAAGGCCGGGCACGGTGGCTCACGCCTGTAATCCCAGCACTTTGGGAGGCTGAGGCGGGCGGATCAGGAGGTCAGGAGATCGAGACCATCCTGGCTAACACAGTGAAACCCCATCTCTACTAAAAATACAAAAAAATTAGGCGGGCGTAGTGGTGGGTGCCTGTAATCCAAGCTACTCCGGAGGCTGAGGCAGGAGAATGCATGAACCTAGGAGGCAGAGCTTGCAGTGAGCCGAGATCGCACCACTGCACTCCAGCCTGGGCGACAGACAAGACTCCGTCTCAAAAAAAAAAAAGGATATTAAAAGCAGACCAAAAAAATCCTAGAACACAGGAGTCAGCTGTCTATTCAATTCAGAATAAGAAATATTATAGACAAGGCAACATTTTATGTCTATTAGAAATGTGGTGGTTGGTTTGAGAAGTGAAACCAGCCATGTATATGCTGCTCCAAGCATTTTGGTTGTGGCAGGAAACTTTGAAGACTATTTTGCTGTACAAATTCACAAAGCCCCCTGCAAACACTCCCGTGCTTAGGGGTGAATGCTGAAGTGTGTCACAGCTGCCTTGCAGCTCTGAGGATCAGAAAGGTTAATGGACATAAAAGAAACTTCAAAGCTCAACCTCCTAATGGGAAGCTGCCCTTGGTTTTAGGCTGTCTTTGCTTATTCACTGACTTAATTCATGCTTTGGGTTACGACTGTAGGAGAGATTTTTTTGTGTCTTTCTGTAGGAGAGATTTTTTTGTGTCTTTCTGTAGGAGAGATTTTTTTGTGTCTTTGGAGTATGCTGAACTTGCATTCCTTTTTGTTGTTGCATATTAGGCAGTCAGTGTTGAACCTTAAGTGACCTAAAGTGACAGAGCTCATGTTATGGGCTGAATTTTGTCTCCCCAGAATTCATACGTTGAAGCCTTCCCAGTCCTTAGAACATGATTGTATCTGGAGCTAGGGCCCTTAAAGACGTAAATAAGGTAACGTGAGGTCATAAGGAATCCAATATGACTGGTGTCCTTATATGAAGAGGAAGAGGCCAGGTGTGGTGGCTTACGCCTATAATCCCAGCACTTTGGGAGGCCAAGGCCGGCAGATCACTTGATATCAGGAGTTTGGGACCAGCGTGTCCAACATGGTGAAACCCCATCTCTACTAAAAATGCAAAATTAGCTGGGCATGGTTTTGGGCACCTGCAATCCCAGCTACTTGGGATGCTGAGGCAGGAGAATCCCTTGAACACGAGAGGTGGAGGTTGCAGTGAGCCATGCTCCCACCACTGCACTCCGGCCTGTGCAACAGAGCAAAACTCCATCCCAAAAAAAAAAAAAAAAAAAAAGGAAGGAAGACAAAGAAACACCAAAGATATGTTTGCACAGAGAAGAGTCCAAATGAGGACACAGGGAGAAGGTGGCCATCTGCAACCCGAGCAGTCTCTCAGGAAGCCTTAGGAGAAACTAACCCCTGTGACACCTTGGTCTTGGACTTCCTGCCCTCCAGAACTGTGAAAAATTAAATGTCTGCTGTTTAAGCCACCCACCCTGTGGCATTTTGTTATGGTAGCCTGAGCAAACTAGTTCAGCCCAAAATGAATTCTGAGATCACCTGTGGAAATCTGCTTTTAGACAGCAGGAAATTGAGGGCCTCTGAGTTTCTAGGACAGAGTCATGCAGTGAAATTACCGAAAGACCCAGAACCCCAGTCCCGGCCCCTGATGTTCAGTTTAGAATCTTCCTTGGTAAGAAGCAGGATCTTATGCTGGGCCCAGCAAGTGGAAAACTCTTTTTCATTTACACAGCCACTGACTGTCGTGGTCTCAGACTGTATACCACAGAACCTGGTGTTCCACACACTTCCCCAGTTTGGAGCAAGAGAAAAAAGTAGTTGGATGAAATGATCTCATTTTATTTTTTAATCAATTTTTCTTAAATGTTGGTGCTTGAAAACAAATGGATGGCAGTAAAGTAATCCTGAAGAACATAGGAGGAAAGAAATAAAAGAGACAATACCAAATGTTAGCAAAATGGCAGCAAGGCAAAAAAGAGGCTCAGCAATAGGAAAAAACTGAGTTCTTTGGCTGGGAAAAACTTATAAATATTAAAAATCCTGACAATGTTGAAAAAGAGAGGAAGAGATAGGGTTCCAGGACAAATACTAAGAATGAAATTGGAGCTGTCACTGCAGCTATCGTAAGGATATTTTAAAATCATAAGAGAGCATGATGAACAATTTAATACCAATAAATTTGAAAACAGGTAAGATGGATAATTTTTAGAAAAATGTTACCAAAATCGATTCAAGAAATAGAAAATCTAAACAAGCTCAAGTGTTAAAAAAATTAAATAGGTAAAATATGTACATCAACTGGGCACAGTGGCTCACGCCTGTAATCCCAACACTTTGGGAGGCTGAAGTGGACAGATCACTTGAGATCAGGAACTAGAGACCAGCCTGACCAACATAGTGAAACCCTGTCTTTACTAAAAATACAAAATTAGCCAGGCATGATGGCGCATGCCTGTGATCCCAGCTACTTGGGAGGCTGAGGCAGGAGAATCGCTTTAACCTGGGAGGTGGAGGTTGCAGTGAGCCGAGATTGTGCCATTGCACTCCAGCCTGGGCAACTAGAGCAAAACTCTGTCCCAAAAAAAAAAAAAAAAAAAAAAAAAATTATATATCAACAAAAAAAGAAAATTTTAAAAAGTAACAATTTTAAAAAGTCAAATAGGCAATCAAAAGTATTCCTTTCACCAGCCACTAAAAAGGCACCTGTACATGGGAATGGCAGCAAAATGACAGAAGAGGAAACTCTAAGCTCTCATCCAACACAGAAACCACTAAAACCAGGCAGAAGCTGTCTGCAGAGATGTTGCAGGTGCTCTAAACAACCACGAAATGCATACAGCAACCAAGCAAATGCCTGATCGAGGAAAGCCATCTTCAAGTCCACAGGAAAGTTTTGTGGCATATGGTGGCAACCCAGTTCCCAGTTCCCTTCCTCAAGCTGCAGGGAGCAGACCAGACATGATTTGTTCTAGTCTGGCTGGTTCATACCTGAAGGATTGATCCTCATCTCCGTCTCACATAACATGCAAGATGGGCAAGAAAAAGAGGTGGGCACGGCTCATGAAAGCCACAGAGAGGCAATCAAGGTAAAAATAGATAAATTGGACTATATACAAATTAAAGACTTCAGTGCATCAAAGGATACAGTCAACAGAGTGAAAAGCAATCTATGGAACAGGAGAAAATATTTGCAAATAACGAGTTAATCTTCAAATATATAAAGAACTCCTGCAACTCAACAACAAAAAAATCCCTGATTTCAAAGTGAGCAAAGAACTTGAATAAACATTTCTTCAAAAAAGATGATATAAATGTCCAATAGGCAAGTGAAAAGATGCTTAACATTACTAATCATTAGGAAAATGCAAATCAAAACCGCAATGAGATAGCACCTCAGCACTTCACACCCATTATGATTGCTACTATAAAAAAAAAAAAAAAAAACCCAGAAAATAACAAGTGTTAGTAAGGATGTGGAAAATTGGAACCCTTGTGTCTGCCTCATGTAATGTTGAGAATGTAAGATATTGTAGCCACAAGAGAAAACAGTGTGGCAGTTTATCAAAAAATGAAAAGTAGAATTACTGTATGATCCAACAATTCCCCTTCTGGGTATATACCAAAAAAATTGAAAGCAGGATCTCAAAAGAATAATTGTACATCCACATTTATAGAAGCATTATTCACAATAGCCAAAAGCCCAAGTGTTCATCAGTGGATGCATAATAAACAAAATGTTGTCTATCCATACAGTGGAATATTATTCACCCTTAAAAAGGAAGGAGATTCTGATACATGTAACGCTGTGGATGAACTTTGAAAACATCATGTTAAGTGAAATAAGCCAGAAACCAAAGGACAAATATCATATGACTACACTTATAAGAGGAACTTAGAATAGACAAAGTCACACAGACAAAGTATAGTTGAATTACCAAGGGTGGAGTAGGCAGGAAGAGAGTGGAGAATTATTGTTTAATGGCTACAGAGACTCAGTTTTGGATGAGAACATTCTAGAAATTAATAGTAATGATGGCTGCACAGCATTGCGAATGTACTTCGTGCCACTGAAGTGGACACTTAAAAATAGCTAATATGGTAAATTTTGTTATGTCTATCAAACTTTTAAAGGCACCCTCCACAGATAGTCTTAGTAGTAAGTTTTACCAAACATTATAAAGTTTTACAGGAAAAATAAATCTATTCACCTCATTTTACAAGGCTAGCATGATCTTGACCTAATACTGGTTTAAAAAACTCATTTGTAAACAAGTACATAAAAATCTGAGGCTGAGCGCATTGGCTCATGCCTGTAATCCCAACACTTTGGAAGGCCAAGGGGGGCGGATCACAAGGTCAGGAGATCGAGACCATCCTGGCTAACACAGTGAAACCCCATCTCTACTAAAAATACAAAAAATTAGCCAGCCGTGGTGGCATGTGCCTGTAGTCCCAGCTACTCAGGAGGCTGAGGCAGGAGAATCACTTAAACCTGGGAGAAAGAGGTTGCAGTGAGCCAAGATTGCGCCATTGCACTCCAGCCTAGGCAACAGAGTGAGACTCTGTCTAAGAAGAAAAAGAAAAAAACCTCCGAAATAAGATATTTCATCAAGTCAAATTTGGCAGTGTGTTTTTAAAACACACACACACATAACCAAGTGTGGTTTAACATAAGAATGAAAGGATAAATGAATAGCATTAAGTCTTCTTTTTTCTAATCCATTAATTTTCTTAGTAGTGTTAAAAAGCAGTAGGGAAGATTCAATGCCCAGTAATGATTAAAAAAAAAAAAACTCTTCAGAAACCAGGAATAGATAACTTTCTTAACTATGAAGTTATCTATAAAAAAATGTACAACAAATATTGAATGGTGAAAACCTTAGTTTAAGGCTTAAATCAGGTACAAGACACACATGAATGCTATTACTCTTACTCTTCAACAGTGTTCTATGATTCCTAGTCAAGGGAATAAAATAAGAAAAAAAATTATAAGAATTATACAGGAAGTGACACATTTTGTTTGTATGTGATACAGTTGTCTACATAGAAACATCAAAGAGAGTCAATAAACTGTTACAACTCATTCAGCAAAATTACTCTATAAGATCCACTCACTGAAATCATTAGCATTTGTATACCCAATGATAAACAATTATAAAATGTAATAGAAAACATAGTAAATAATAGTGGATTCAAGGCTAGCTATGTAATACAGGTTGAACATTCCTAATTTTAATCTGAAATGCTCCGATATCTTAAACTTTTTGAGTGCCAACCTGTCAACACAAGTGGAAAATTCCACACCTGACCTCATGTGACAGGTCATAGTCAAAGCACAGGTGCACGACACAGTTGATTTAGTGTCCCCAAGGGAAAAAAAAGACCCACCCAGCCCCCTTCAACTATAATATTACTTTTCCATGCACACCCAAATTCCGCCACACAAGCACGCCCACAACGTGTAATAAAATGGCACGTGTGCAGGCTGGACGCACCCACCACAGATTCCCCATGATACCTCACATGGGGCCAAGAACTCCATGCATTACTCACTGTGGTTTTTTGCTTATTCTCTACAATGTCATGTAAAAATATTACTGAAAATGTCAAAAAAGGCCTGCAGATCCCCCTATGTGTAACAGTGATCAGAAAAAGAGGAATAATTTATGTTTGTCAATAGCACAAACAGTCAACTTGTTGGAGGAACTGAACAGCAGTATAAGTGTGAAACGTTTTACAGAAGAGTATGGTGTTGTGATGACCACCATATATGACCCGAAGAAACAGAAGGATACGCTTTTGAAGTTCTATGCTGAATGTGATGAGCAGAAGTTAATGAAAAATAGAAAAACTGCGTAAAGCTAAAAATGAAGATGTCAATTGTGTATTGAAAAACTAGATCTGAAGGCATCACACTGAACTCATGCCATTCAGTGGTATGCTGATCGTGAAACAAGCGAAGATCTATCCTGATGAACTGAAAATTGAAGGGAACTGTGAATATTCAACAGGCTGGTTGCAGAAATTTAAGAGATGACATGGAATTCAAGTTTTAAAGCATCTGCAGATCACAAGGCAGCATCAAAACTCATTAACGAGTTTGCCAAGATTATTGCTGATGAAAATCTGATGCCAGAACAAGTCTGTATTGCTGATGAGACATGACCATTTGGGTGCTATTGCCCCAGAAAGATGCTGACTACAGCTGATGGGACAGCCCCTACAGGAATTAAGGATGCCAAGAACAGAATGACTGTGCAGTGCTGTGCAAATGCAGCAGGCACGCATAAGTGTAAACTCGCTCTCATGGGCGAAAGCTTTTGTCCGTGCTGTTTTCAAGGAGTAAATTTCTTACCAGTCCATTATTATGCTAACAAAAAGGCGTAGATCACCAGGGACATCTTTTCTGATCGGTTTTACAAACATTTCGTACAGGCCTCTTGTGTTCGCTGCAGAAAAGTTGGACCGGATGATGACAGCAAGATTTTCTTATGCCCTGACTACTGTTCTGCTCATCCTCCAGCTGAAATTCTCATCAAAGATAATATTGATGCTGTGTACTTTCCCCCAAACGTGACTTCCTTAGTTCAGCCATGTAACCAGGGTATCTTTAGATCAATGGAAAGTAAATATAAAAATACTTTCTTGAATTGCATGCTCGCAGCAGTGAACGGAGGTGTAGGTGTAGAAGATTTTCAGGAGTTGAGCATGAAGGATGCCATATATGCTGTTGCCAATGCTTGCAACACAGTGACTAAAGACACAGCTGTGCGTGCCTGGCGTGACCTCTGGCCTACGACTGTGTTCAGTGATGATGATGAACAAGGTGGTGATTTAGAAGAATTCAGCTTGTCAAGTGAGAAGAAAAGGATGTCTGACCTCCTTACCTATGGAAAAAATATACCTTCAGAGTTCATCAGTCAGCTGGAAGAAGTAGACATTAATGTCGTTTTTAACATTGATAATGAGGCTCCAGTTGTTCCTTTCATTGACTGATGGGGAAATAGCCAGAATGGTTCTGAATCAAGGTGTTCATGATGATACCAACCATGAAGATGACGTTAACACTGCAGAAAAAGCACCCGTGGACAGCGTGGAGCATATGTGTGATGGGTTAACTGAGGCCTAGAGCAGCGTGCATTCACAACAGAACAAGAAATCATGTCAGCTTATAAAATCAAAGAGAGAATCCTAACACAAAAAAGAAAGAAAAAAAATTAGCCGGGCATGGTAACACGTGACTATAGTCCCAGCTGCGTGGGAGGCTGAGGTAAGAGTCTTGCCTGAGCCCAGGAGTTAGAGGCTGCAATGAGCCGTGATCATGCCACTGCACACGCGCCTGGGAAACAGCGAGGCCCTGTCTCAAAAAGACCAAAAAACTTAAAACAAACAAACAAAACTAAGCAAATATTTTGTGCATGAAACAAAGTTTGTGTACACTGAACCAACAGAAAGCAGCTGTCGGTTCTAAGACCATTGTTAGTGAGGCAGATACCATTAAAAATCCTAAGACCATTGTTAGTGGGGCAGATACCATTAAAAAGCCACCCAGCAGAATGCCTCCTCATCCCCAGAGGACCCACTTCCTGGGCCTGTAACTGCTTCTCATGTTCCTTCTCACCTAAAATGTAAAATGCAGTGTCCCATAACCTTTGAATCAAAGCACAGCATGGTTGGGAGACCAGAGGCCTGCTGTTGTTTGTTGTTGCTGCTGTTGTTCAACAGCTGATTCCGGTCTCTGCTGATGCCACTGGCTGCTTAGCTCCCCTGAGCACATGAGTCTTCACTGTGTTAATGGCATGTCTTATTTTTTACTGTTAAGTACTTATGTGTGAATAAGTGTAAGGAAATGATTGCTTGTTGGTGGCATATAAATTCAGAGTCAGGGGCAGGCATGGTGGCTCATGCCTGTAATCCCAGCACTTTGGGAGGCCAAGGCGGGCAGATTGCTTGAGGCCAGGAGTTCAACACCAGCCTGGCCAACATGGCAAAACCCCATCTCTACCAAAATTACAAAAATTAGCCAGGCGTGATGGCACACGCATGTAGTCCCAGCTACTTGGGAGGCTGAGGCAGGGGAATCACTTGAGCCTGGGAGGTAGAGGTTCCAGTAAGCCCAGATTTCACCACTGCACTCCAGCCTGGGTGACAGAGAGACTGTCTCAAAAAAAAAAAAAAATCTCAGTCAGGAATGAGGGTGATGCCACACAACCACTGATTGCCCACATGGGGGTGAGGGCTGAGATAGTGACACCTCCGCTTTCTGATGGTTCCATGCACAGAGACTTTGTTTCATGCACAAAATTTATTTGTTTGTTTGTTTATTTTTTGAAACAGAGTTTGGCTCTGTTGCCCAGGCTGGTGTACAGTGCTGCGATCATAGCTCAT
This sequence comes from Pongo pygmaeus, assembly GCF_028885625.2. Classification (NCBI taxonomy): domain Eukaryota; kingdom Metazoa; phylum Chordata; class Mammalia; order Primates; family Hominidae; genus Pongo; species Pongo pygmaeus. The sequence goes on from NC_072380.2 coordinate 6,654,414, forward strand.
TGCAGCCTTTAACTCCTGGCCTCAAGCGATCTTCCCACTTCAGCCTCCTGTGTAGCTGGGACTACAGTCATGCTGTCACACCTGGCAATCACACCAGTCTATGCACAGAATTATTTAAAATATTGTATAAAATTACCTCTAGGCTATGTGTATAAGATGCAGATGAAACATAAATGAATTTTGGTTTTAGACTCTGGTCCTATCTTCAAGATCTCTCACTGTCCATTCCAAAAATGCCCTCCGCCCCCCCCCCAAAAAAAAAATCTGGCATTCAAAACATTTCTGGTCTTGAGCATTTTGGATAAGGGACACGCCACCTGTAATATCCTTTTACACATTTCCTGGATGGGAAACAGAAGTTGGTGCGGTAGGAGTCACACATAAACGGCAGACTTTCTTGTCTGTGACAGTCTTAGGATGTCCTAGAGAAGTATCAGCAATGTGAATGTCTCCAGTCAAATATCAGAGCAGAAAAAATATGTTGAGAACTGCTGTATTATTAGACTGGGCTACTTTCTTCAAACAACCACCTGGTATCAGGGCATTCATTCATTTACCCAGTAGATATTTCCTACACACTTGTCATATGCCGAGCATATTCTAGGCACTGCAGGTACAGCAGTTGACAGGAATATACAGCCTTTGCCCTTGTGGGACTTAACATTTAAGGGAGAAGGCAGGCAGCAAACAGTTTCTTTAAAAATCCTTATGGTGGTAAATGCAATGAAGAAAACAGGCTGAGTATGGAGAGTAGGTGTGAGGTAGGCCCCTTGCAGATGAGTGGCATTTGAGCTGAGGCCCAGATGACGAAGAGAAGGATGGACTCTTGTAGGTCTATTGGACTGGCCCTTCCAGGAATGGTAAGGGCTGAGAGGTCAGGAGAAGCGGTAAGTTTAGCGGGGCTGAAATGAAGGGAGAGAAGACAAAGCAATAGGAAATGAAGTTGGAGAAGCAGGCAGCTTCAGACGGGACCATTCCAGACTGTTGACACCTTAACGGACAACAGCAAGAAGTTTGGGTTCTGTTCTAAGGATAAATGGAAGTCACAGAAGGATTTTAAGTGGGAGGAATAGGCTGGGGAATATGTTTGTTTACTCTGTGTTCGTTTTTGTTTTAATGGATACAGAGTCTCCCAATGTTGCCCAGGCTGGTTTTGAACTCCTGGGCTCAAGGGATCCTCCTAGCTCGGCCTCTCAAAGTGCTGACGCATGTTTTTTAATGGAAGCAGAGAAAGCAATCTTGGACCTTTGCAGTGGTTCAGGTGATTAGTGATGGGGGTTAGGACCAGGGACGTATCGATGGAGGTGTTGTGAAGTTGTCATATTTTAAATATACATTTCAGAGCCAGTTGCACTTGCTGATAGATTGGATGTGGCATATTAGAGAAAGAAGAATCGAAGGTGGCACCTAGTCTTGTGTTCTGAGCTTCCAGAATGAGGCATCTAGAAGCCAGGACCCGGGAGAAGCACGGAAGGAGCGGAGGTTTATTCAGTCTGCAGAAGCAGTGCCTACAGGACTGCTGTGTGAAAGAGGACAGATGTGATATGAGCAGATGAAAATCACACAGCAGGCAGCTCTGGGCTCATTATGAGAAATGACTCTAGGATATTTCTAACCTGCTGGGCTCTCCTGCCAAGGGCTGCCTTAAGGCATGAAGCCGCAGAAGCTGGGTGACCACCGTCCCACAGTGAGGGAGCTGGTCAGTTCCTTACCAGAATGGAGATCTGGCTAGACCTCCTAGCCCTAACATGCTTACTTATTTCGATAAGCAAAGATGAAGCTCACATGGGTCCCGTGTGCTCTTGAACTTCTGCACATGGTACCATTAACCACACTTGGATGCTGGCAATCGCAGTTTTAGTTAAATAAAGTGACTTGCCCACTGTACTCTAAAAAATTAATTTGGCAACATGTTGATTCTGTATCCTAACCATAAGACCACACAGAGGCGTGGCTAATAAACTTTAGCTTGTGTGTAAATGCCTGCCAAGACCTGCTAAATACTGTTGCTTACATTAAAAAAAAAAAAAAAAAAAATTTTCTTTTTTTTTTTTAATTTAAATTTCACGGAGCTGCTCAAGGGCCGTTCAGCTTCCTATTCATCTCTGTCTCCACCGGCCACGACTGGCATTACTCTAACATCTGTCCTATGGCCACATTTTATGGGATGTTTGAGGATTATTCCTATGAAGTGACATTGGAATTTGGGGATGTGGCTATCTTCAGATGCCAAATAAACTTGGATAGAAATCACTTTTCCTGTGTGTGTTTACAGTTAGGAACGTGGGGCTGTGAGGGGCTCCCTGGACATGACCCTGGAGCTGTTGGCCCTTGTTCAGTGGTCAGATGCGCTTCAGACCTCCCAGAGTGCTGACCATACACTCAGTCACAGCCCCGTGCGCACCTCAACGCCACTGCTTAGAAGTCCAGTGTAATTCCTCAGGCAGCACGTCCTAGAGCAGGCCATGAGAGGTGTAAGGTACGGACTTTGTTGTGAGGTTACATGTAGGCTTCTGTTCTATCTTGTCTCTGTTTAAAGATCAATATTTCTGGCAGCCTTTATCCCCACCATGATAAATACGTGGATGGAAGGATACATGCGTGGATGGGTGGATGGGTGGATGGATGGATGGATGGATGGGTAGATGGGTGGATGGGTGGATGGGTAGATGGGTAGATGGGTAGATGGAGTGATATTTGATTTCATAGTCAAAGAACTCAAACAGTAAAGAAGTACACAGGGTCCCCCAGTCTTACAACCCTTCCTTAAAGTAACTACAATCAAGATAGAAGTGTATCTTCTAGATTTCTTTTACAAACATATTTATGAATGTAAACATATTATGATCAGGTCCAGTGACTCACATGTATAATCCTAACACTTTGGGAGGCCAAGGTGAGTGGATTGTTTGATGCCGGAAGTTTGAGACCAGCCTTGGCAACATAGAAAGACCTTGTCCCTATAAAAAAAATTTTTAAAGTAGCCTGGTGTCGTGGCACATGCCTGTAGTCCTAGCTACTCAGGAGGCCAAGGTGGGAGGATCACTTGAGGCCAGGAATTCCAGGCTGCAGTAAGCCATGATCATACCACTGCACTCAAGTCTGGGCAATGGATCAAGATCCTGTCTCTTTAAAAAAAAAAAAGCATATTTACATAGAAATAAATGTATATAAACATAGATATTGTTTAGGGATTTGTTTTTATATATATTGGAGAATCACATGTTTTTTTCAGGACTTTTTATTTAACCCTATATCTAGAAGATCCTTCCAGCTTAACACAAATACAGCTACTTCATTCTTTCTAACCATTGGGAGGTACTGTAATTAATTTATGTGCTTTCTGTTATTTTTATTGTTCTACTATTGTATTTATTTATTTATTTTAGAAATAGGATGTCACTGTGTTGCCCAGGCTGGACTCAAGCTCCTGGGCTCAAGCAGTCCTCCCACCTCAGCCTCCCAAGTAGGTGGGACTACAGGCATGAACCCTGCAATACGGCTGGCTTCTGCTATTTTAAACTCGTGTGTGTGTGTGTGTGTGTGTGTGTGTGTGTGTGTGGGTGGGTGGGTGTTTTCTAATTGAACAATCTGAATTCAATTTTAAGAGATTTTCTTGAGCTGTAATTATTCTAGTCCAAGCCCAGGCTCATGAAGATTTCTGTAAAATAGATTCAAAGCAGTGAAATTACTGTGCCCTAGGATATGTGTACTTAAATTCTGATACACAAGGCTGCACCAATTTACACTATTACTAACAGTATATAAAGTCCTATTTCCTATGTCCTATAAATTCCCATGTCCAGTACTGGACATAACCCATATTTTCAATATTCGGTGATCCGTTTAGTTAAAAAAAATAGATCTCATTAATTTGTAATTCCCTGATTACTAAATTACCAATGAGTCTGAATATCTTAGATAGGAGATTTATCATTTGTGAATTGCCTGTCCTGATCCCTTACCTGTTTTGAAATTGGGTTATTTATATTTTTCACACTGTTTTACAGCAATGCTTACATAATACGGACATTAAACTTTTGTTGTAAGTGTTATAAAATTCTGCCTCTTTAACTGTGCTTATGGTGTCTTAAGTATTACCAAGTTTTTAATTTTTAACTATTATTTTTTATAAAATTAAACACCTCTTTTCCTCCATGGCACCTACACTTAGTGGTTTTGCTTAGAAAGGCCTTCCTCACCCCCTGAGCTTTAAAAATAATCTCGTATTCTCCTATTTATAGTTTTAAAAAATATTTAGACCTTTAATGCAGCTGCACTTCACTTACTGTATAATGTGAGGGGACCATGTTCTTTTTAATAACTAATTTATTGACACTGACTTACAATGCCCCCTGTGAGTCATCTCTTACATTCCCACATGGTATGGGTGTGTTTCTGGTTATTCTCGTCCATTGTTCTGTTTGTCTATTCTGTGCTAACTTCTATTTTACTGCTATAATTGTACAGACTGTTTTGATATCTGGTATGTCAAATTCTTTCTCATTATTTTTCTTTTTTAAAATCATCTTCCTATGCATTTTTTTCTTTCCTATAAACTTTAGAATAAACATGTCCTTTTCTTTTTTAAAAGTTTGAAATTTTTGGATTATATTGAATTTTTAGATGAATTTGGAAAAAGCATCATTTTTTCTGCATTTTTTAATGATTTTTCAAAACTGACACCTAGTCAGAAAACTACGTGTAAAAATTGAATCCATAGAGTTTTTACAACCTGGAAGAAAATACAAATGTGGCTGAATGACTTTATAACCTGAGTATCGGAAAAGGCTTCCACCTACCTATGACTCAAAAGCCAGATGGAATAAGACAAAGTGTTGATATAATTTGAATACATAAGCAATTGAAACTTATACCTGGCAAAAGTTTGCATAAGGAAAGTCAAGCCAGGTGTGGTGGGTTATGTCTGTAATTTTGGAAGACTGAGGCAGGAGGATTGCTTGAGCCCAGGAGTTTGAGATCAGCCTTGGCAACAAAGTGCGACATTGGCTCTACAAAAAATCAAAACATTAATTGCGTGTGGTGGTGCACACCTGTAGTCTGGCTACTTGGGAAGCTGAGTCTGGAGGATCACCTGAGTCCAGGAGACTGAGGCTGCAGTGAGCAATGTTTGCACCAATGCACTCTAACCTGGGTGACAGAGCAAGACCCTATCTCAAAAAAAGAAAAAAATGTAAATCATAATAATACCTGCTTCACTGTTGTGGAGAGAATTAAGTAGTATGCCTAGTACTAATAATAATTGTTATAATTATATCCAATGTTTTTAACTATATCATTTCTTATATATATAAGCTATCATAAATGTTAGTGTTCCTCCCTTCTGAAATTCATCTGAGGGTCCCTCACTGGCCCAGGCCTCCTGGGTAGAAGCACATTTGTATTGAGAAGACAGCAGTTAAATTCTGGGACACTATCTTGAGCTGTAACTAAGATAAGTCATTTTTTTCTTCCATTTCTAAAAATATTTATAGAATAAACCAATTTTTTTCTTTTTTGTACCATACCACCAGGATAGCTTTCCACCTTCCATCACTCATCTGTGTGACTTAAGTTCCTTCAAATATAACTCTGTAATTATGATTACATAGTCACACAATCATTGTGATTCTTTAATTGCAAATGATTGATTTAATCTACCTTATCATCCAATCGGTGCTGACAGTGGATTTCATTCCTTTTTTTTCTAACAGTAGAAATAGAATGCAGTGCACTTGCCAGGATTGAGGCAAGAGGGAGGGGCTGTTTCCGCCAGCTGCCAGGATCACCTGTGCTGACCCTTCAGCTGCATCTGCAGCGCTATCCTGGACCAGGTGCAACTCGTGATTTTCATAAAATAGTCGAGTTTCAAACAGATGGGACTTTAGAGCTTCTTTAATTTGAGCTATGAAGAACTGAGTTTTAAAAAGTATGCTTATTCACTTGGAATTCCATAAAAAATACCTGTGCTGGGTAGATAGGATAGCACGGCCTACCTCTCACCACTGGTGTCATAATTAAAACTCATGTATGTATTTACTTATACTCTGCCTTATGCCAAGAGTATTGGAAGTGGTGAGTTAAGATTAGAAATTCTCAGCTCCTATGTCACAGACTGGCAAGCTTCCCACCCTGCGCACTGAGTGTTCTGACACAATGGGAGCATGTCCTGCATCTAATGGGACATGTGGCTACCAAGCACTTGAACTGGCCAGTGAGACTGAGAACTGAATGTTTCATTGTATTGAATTTTGTTTCATGTTAATTTAAAAAGCTATGTGTGCTCTATGGACGGGGGGCCTACGGACAACACAGCTCTTGACCATTTGTTTTTAAATATAGTTTCATGTATATACGAACAGGTTATCACTTTCCTGTACGGCTGGCTATTATGAATGCTAAACTGCTTTTCCCTCTCTCTCTAGATTCCATCACCCAGCACAAGGTCTGTGCCTCTGAAAACTACCTATTGTCACAATGACAGTGACCTCACTGGCCTGTGGTGACTGCACACAGCTCGCAAAACTGTCTTTGGATGTTCAAATGAGAAACAAAACTGTGAAGAGAAGGAACTGGCGTATACAAGATGACTTTCGATATCATGTTTGCCATGTGTTGTGGTTCTTAAGAACTCTCAGGTGACTTTCTGATGACTGAATGTGTGTTTCAGAGAAGCTTCGGGCCTTTTTATTTTACTATTTTTTTTTTTGAGACGGAGTCTTGCTCTGTTTCCCAGGCTGGAGTGCAATGGCACAATCTCGGCTCACTGCAACCTCCACCTCCCAGGTTCAAGCGATTCTCCTGCCTCAGCCTCCTGAGTAGCTGGGATTACAGATGTGTGCCACCATGCCTGGCTAATTTTTGTATTTTTAGTAGAGACAGGTTTCGCCATGTTGGCCAGGCTGGTCTCAAACGCCTGACCTCAGGTGATCTGTCGGGCCTCTTCTATAGAATTCCAGTCTTTGTATCTTAGTAATGATCATAATTTAAAGGTCACAGAACCTTTGTCATTAGAACACAGTACTGCCAAATAAAGAATGGAAATTCGTTGACATTGTTTTATTACTGAGAACAACTAGAGAACTCTGCAAGTTTCTTGGCTTAGACTAGATCTTTATTAATACATTATCATTAGGTAGGAAAGACATTTGTCAGTTATTAAGGTGACTTTTATCTAGCGGAGATTCCTCTCTTAAAGTAATGACAGGAGATAGGTATGGGGGGGGTGTTATAAAGGATAATTGGTGCCATCTGAGTATCTTACTTCTGCAAGCCTGCTTTATGGTGAGCAAAGCATCACCAACAAGGGATCACAATGTCCATTGGCCACTTTTTGCTTGCCGTCCTCGAGATGAAATTGGCAGCTGGGCTGATTCATAGAAACACCGATTTGTGGCTGAGCACGGTGGCTCACACCTGTAATCCCAGCCCTTTGGGAGGCTGAGGTGGACAGATCACTTGAGGTCAGGAGTTCGAGACCAGCCTGGCCAACGTAGCAAAACCCATCTCTACTAAAAATACAAAAATCAGCTGGGTGTGGTGGCACACACCTGTGGTCCCAGCTCCTCAGGAGGCTCAGGCAGGAGAATCGCTTGAACCCAGGAGGTGGAGGTTGCAGTGAGCCAAGGTTGCAGTGAGTCAAGATTGCTCCACTGCACTCCAGCCTGGGCAACAGAGTAACTCTCCATCTCAAATAAATAAATAAATAAGAAACACTGATGTGTCTGTCACCTTCTAAACAAATGAAATGCTAGGAAGTCCTAGCCAGAGTGATCAGGCAAGAATAAGCCATAAAAGGCATCCAAATAGGAAAAGAAGTCAAACTGTCTCTCTTCACTGCCGATATGATTCTATACCTAGAAAACCCTAAAGATGCTGCCAAAAGGCTCCTGGAACCGATAAATGACTTAAGTTTCAGGATAGAAAATCCATGTACAAAATCAGCATTTCGAACCACAGTAACATTCAAGCTGAGCACCAAATCAAGAACGCAATCCCATTTCCAATAGCCACGGAATTAAATACCTAGGAACACGTATAACCAAGGAGGCCAAGGATCTCTACAAGGAGAACCATAAACGAGATGCTGAGTCCCAGCGAGGTCGGAGGTGCCACTGAGCCCTCATCGTGGTGCTGTTCCCGCTCTGGGTTATTTATCTGTTGCTCATCTCAGCTGTTGTTCCTACCTCAAATTTCAAGTCCCTCAACTATAACAGAACCACTTCTATAATGAACCTTTGAGCAGGGAGGTAGCAGTGCATTGTATAGAAATTGGCATTCTATAGAAAACCATAGAAACTGGAAATAATGAAGGGTTTTCTCTTGTTTTTAAAATAATGTATACAACTAAATCATCCCCTTATGATACTCATCCTCTAACAGCAATTGAACTTCAATACAATGCGTCATTGCTGAGTTCACTCGCTTCACATTGCATATGTTTCTCTATAACCACAAGCATCCTGGCTTGGTAGCGCTCCCACAGCACCAAAAATCCCTGAGGAGGCTGACAAACATTGTGCTGACTCATGCTAGAGACAAGCCACAGAGAACTTCCATCCCCCACCACATCAGCCATGGAGCCAGCCCAGCCTCTGCCTACCCAGGCCTCAGTCCTCAATGTTAAGTTCTGATCCCTGATGCTGGCCTGCCAGTGGCCAGTCAAGATTCTCTTTCTGAAAGCTAATATTTTATGAGGACTGACTGTTGCTAGACATTACACTAAGCATATTATATGTTGTACTTCATTTTACCCTTTCAACAATCCTGTTAGTAGCTTACTGTGGGTCTGCAAAGCGTTACTCAAAACATATAGGGCTAGAGGTTCTCAGGATTCTGAATTTTAAAAAAATTTTTTAAAGGCTTATGGCTCTCACCACTGTTATTCAACGTTGCATTAAAGATTCTACCCAGAGAAGGCAATAAAAGGAAATTAAAGCTATACAGATTGGAAGTGAAGAAATAAAAGTCTTTATTCTCAAGAATACAAGACACTATGTATAGAAATTGTAAGGAATGCAAAAAAAAAAAACCCTACAAGAACTTATAACAAGTTTAGCAAGATTGCAATATACAAAGTTAATATTTATATATACTGTCAATAAGCAATTCAAAATGAAATTAAGACCACGATTCCATTTAAAATTGAATCTAAAAATAAACAAAATAGGAATAGACTTGGCAACAACTGTAACATCTGTATACTGAAACCTGTAAAACATTGCTGAAAGAAGTTAAAGATTTAAATAGAGATGTATGCAAAGTTTATAGATTAGAAGATGCAATATTGTTAAGATGACAGTTCTCAAATTGATGTATAGATTCAATGCAATCCATTAAAATCTCAGATGGCTTTTTGTAGAATTTGAAAAGCTGATGCTAAATTTTTTATGAAAATGCAAAGAACCTCTAGTAGACAACACAATTTTTTTTAAGAGCAAAGTTGGAGGATTTATAGAACCTGATTCCAAAACTGTCTGTAAAACTACAATAATCACAAAGTATCAGCCAGGTGCCATGGCTCACATCTGTAATCCCAGCTCTCTGGGAGGCTGAGGCGGGTAGATCACTTGAGGTCGGGAGTTTAAGACCAGCCTGGCCAACTTGGTGAAACCTCGTCTCTACTAGAAATACAAAAAATTAGCCAGGCATGATGGCACACACCTGTAATCTCAGTTACTCAGGAGGCTGAAGCAGGAGAATAGCTTGAACCCAGAAGAGTCCATCTCAAAAACAACAAGAACAAAAGTAACACATTGGCATAAGAATAGACATGTAAATCAAATAACAAAATAGAGAATTCAGGTATAAATCTTCATATTTATGGCTGATTGACTTTGAACAAAGGTGACGAGGCAAGTCAGTAGGGTAGCATATTCTTTTCAACAAATGGTGCTGGCAGAAGAAAAAAAAAAGTACTTGGATCCTTACCTCACACCATGCACAAAAATTAGCTCAACATGGACTAAATCAGGGTTTCTCAATGTCAGCAGTATTGGCGTTTGTGGGGGTGGATAATTCTTTGCTGTGGAGAGCTGTCCTGTGCACTGTAGAATGTTTAGCTGCATCCTGGCCTCTGCCTATTAGATGCCAGTGGCATCCCTCCCCTGACACACACCTAGTTGTGACAATCTCTGTCTCCAGATATTCCCAAATGTGCCCTGAGAGCAAAACTGTTTCCAGTTGAGAATCATTGGCCTAATGTAAAAAATAAAATGTACAGAAGAAAGCACAGCAGGAAATCATTCTGACCTTAGGTTAGGCAAAGATTTCTTAGATATGACACTAAAGGCACAATTTATTAAAAAAATAAGTTGGGCTTTGTCAAAATTTTAAGTTTTGCTCTTCTGAAGAAACCATTAAAAAAAATGAAAAGACAAGCCACAGACTATGAAAAAATACTTGCAAATCATATATCTGATAAAGGACTTGTACCCAGACCATGTAAAGAACTCATAACTCATTAATAAAAGGATAAAGAAAAAGCTGAAGACAAGTCATGCAAGATATACAAATATTAAGCACATTAAAATGCTCAATATTATTAGTCACTAGGGAAATACAAATTAAAGGCACAATGAAATACCTATTACACACTCACTAGAATGACTGTAAACAATAAGACTGATAATTCCAAAATCTGACCAGGATATGGAGAAACGAGAACCCTCCTACATTGCTGGCATGACTGCAAAATGATACAGCCACTTTGAAACACCATTTGGCAGTTGCTTAAAAAATTGAACATTCAACTACCATATGACCCAGCAATTTCACTCGCAGGTATATAACCAAAATACATGAAAACATGGATCTGCACAAGGTCTTGTATACAAATGTTCATAGCAACAGTATTCATAATAACCAAAAATTAGCCCATCAACTGAAAAGTAGATAAACAAAATGTATATCCACACCATGGAATGCTACTCAGCAAACTTCTAAAAAAGCAACAAACTACTAACACGTGCAAGAACATGAGTGAGCCTCAGAAACATAAGTGAAAGAGGTCAGACACAAAAGACTACAGATTGTATGATTCCATTTAGATACCATTTCTACAAATCGCAAAACTGTAGAGGCACAAAACAGATTCATGGTCTCCTGCAGCTGGGGATGGGAGTGGGAACAGACAGCAAACATTTTGGGATGATGGAAACATTCTAAAATTGGATTGTGATTTTGGTTACACAACTGTATACATTTACTAAAATCACTGAACAGAACACTTTTAATGGGTAAGCTTTAAGGCATGTGAATTATACATCAATAAAGCTATTTTTTAAAAAAAAGAGAGAGCGAGAGCTACATGGCAGCCTCAGGGCAGTAGCTCTCAGATCTCCCGTAGAGAAAGAACTTTCTCTTCCACAGCAATGAGTGCAGGTAGCTAACACTCTCCAACCTGCATCTGGTAGTTCATTTAAGATCAGCCTCAGCTTTCAACTTAAGGCCATGGTCTTTCTCTGCAGTCCCCAGCCAATAAGTGGGCACAGAAAGGCACAGGGCATGGCTGATTCCGCCCAACATGAGGCTCCTCACCCTAGAACTCCCTGTGGAGTTGACCGAGACTGCGTGTGACCTGCAATGTGGTCTAAGCTGTCAGACCTCCACAGTGGCCAGAAGGTTTTCCATACCTGAGCCTGCTTCTACCCGCTTTTATTTTTCCCAGGAGTCACCCTTGGTCATCTCTTGCTCTTTGAACTCCATGTCTGTATCAGCTACCCAGAGGACCCATCAGACAGAAAGTAATATGCAGATAACAGCTCAGGGGAATCTGGGCAGCACTGTGAAACCAACATTTCTTCAGTGAAACCTAGAACAAAAGAGGAATAAATAAAAACTAATGGTCTCATTTTGGCACTGGCAGTCTCACTCTGGAATCTGTGTTCCTGCTGCCCAGGCCTATACTACAAGCTCGTTCAGCCATAACAGGGCAACTGTGAGGCTGCTGGATGGGATGATGTTGGAAGTAAATGCTCAGTGCTGCCAAGTGAAAATAGCACTCAGGCAGAAGTTTTCTCAGCAAGGCAATTTACTTTTATAGAAGGGTGCATCTAGCGGATGGAACAATGGCGAGAGCACACTGGACAAGTGAGGGGAAGGGGGCCTTATTCCTAATGCAGCTAGCCCTACTGCTATATCTTTCCCCTGTTGACTAGGGTTGGACCGCACAGTCTAAGCTAATTCCAATTGGCTATTTTAAAGACAGCAGAGGTACAAGTCAGACTGGCAGGACAGTTACAGAACAGGTGACTAAGGATGACTAAGGACAGAACAGGTGACTAAGTACAGAACAGGTGACTAAGGATGACTAAGGACAGAAGAGGTGATTAAGGACAGTGCATGTGACTAAGGTTGACTAAGGACAGAGCAGGTGACTAAGGACAGAACAGGTGACTAAGGATGACTACGGACAGAACAGGTGAGTAAGGACAGAACAGGTGACTAAGGATGACTAAGGATAGAACAGGTGACTAAGGGTGACTAAGTACAGAGCAGGTGACTAAGGATGACTAAGGACAGAGCAGGTGACTAAGTACAGAACAGGTGACTAAGGGTGACTAAGGACAGAACAGGTGACTAAGTACAGAACGGGTGACTAAGGATGACTAAGGACAGAGCAGGTGACTAAGGATGACTAAGGACAGAGCAGGTGACTAAGGATGACTAAGGACAGAGCAGAAGACTAAGGACAGAACAGGTGACTAAGGACAGAACAGGAGACTAAGGATGACTAAGGACAGAGCAGATGACTAAGGACAGAACAGGTGACTAAGGACAGAACAGGTGACTACGGATGACTAAGGACAGAACAGGAGACTATGGATGACTAAGGACAGAACGGGTGACTACGGATGACTAAGGACAGAACGGGTGACTAGGATGACTAAGGACAGAACGGGTGACTAAGCACAGAACAGGTGACTAAGGACAGAGCAGGTGATAGAGGCTAGGAGGGGGTTGTTTACTGAAACTAGGGGTAAAGAGACGTAAAGAATGAGAAAGTTAAACTTTAAAATGGAGAACAAAGAGCAGGGAAGCTGAATATACTGACACATTGGTTCTTTGGAGAGGAACTCAGAACTCAGCGTACTTAACAATTTTCTCCCTCTTGAATTTTAAAAGACATTAACAGGCTAAACTTTGAAGAGGAATTTACTGTATCCTACAGATGACAATTAATGATCAATCTTGCAATGTTTACTGAGGTCACTATCCTCAGTGCTATATGTGTTCTGTGTCCCATAGACTTCAGGGTAACTACATGGTCCTTAAACTTAGAATCTAAAGTATTTCCATGAGACCTTCCTTAATAGATGTTTGTTCTCAGCCTTCTTTCAATAGCAACATCCTTTGTTCACATGAGGATGCACAAAGAAATACAATAGGTAAAAACATGGCATCAGGACCACTCTCATTAAGCTGGGGTGGGGGGTGGTCAAATGAGGGTTTCAGATCTTCACCCAAGGATCTCATCTTTCTCTGCACAAGGGTACGCTGCACAGTGCCTTTGTAGATACTTCCGAAATTGCTTGAAAACTGCCGGTCTGGTGCAGTCCCTCCTATCACTGACAAAGAAGCTGAGATCTTGAAAGACATGCCACCCACAAGCAGTAACTCAGTGCAAAGAATCTAAATACCAGAATTCCTGACCCACAAGGCTTTCTCTGTGCACCCAAGATGTCCCAAACTGAAATGGTCTATGCACGACGGAGAACTTTGATCAAACTCAGAAAATGTCTTTGAAAGAGAAACATGGAACATCGCAGAGATGTCACAAATGAGACTTCCTTTGATGGTCCCTGAGAGCGTCTTTGTGTTCCATGTAGCTGCTCCCATTAATTTGGGCAGACATTGACAGTCTTTGAAGAAACATTTTTCACCTTGAGTTACAGTAAATGTTATCTCATGTTTTTGGAAATGCCATTCAAGGACCTGAGAGATCTTTGCTAGATAATTGTTTATAATCATGCCCCTTATAATTTCATTTGAGATTATATGAGAAAAATCTAAGCATACCAATTTAATAAAGGATTTGGACAACTGCATCTCAAACTTTAATACAAATTCAAATCACCTGGGAATATTGTTAACTGGTAGATTCTACTTCAGTACATCTGGGGCCAGAAAGGCTGTATTTCTCTCCCCTCCCCTCCCCTCTCCTCCCCTCCCCTCTCCTCTCCTCTTCTCCTTCCTTCTCTCTCTCCTCCTTCCTTCTGTCTCTTCTCTCTCTCTTCTTTCTTTCAAGATGGGTCTCCTTCTGTCACCCGGCTGGAGTACAGTGGCACGCTCACGGCTCACTGCAAAGGCTGGGTTCTAACAAGCTCTCCGGTGATGTGGATGCACTTTCAGTAGCGGGGAGTTAGAATACGCGATGGGATATTATACATGTACATTTCATTTACTTCTGCACAAGATGTAATGTCTTGTTAAACCAAATTGCTATATCTCTTTTTTTTTTTTTTTTTTTTTGAGATGGACTCCCACTCTGTCGCCCAGGCTGCAGTGCGGTGGCCCAATCTCGGCTCACTGCAACCTCTGCCTCCTGGGTTCACGCCATTCTCCTGCCTCATGAGGTCAGGATATCGAGACCAAATTGCTATTTCTTACAGTGTTGCAAATACCTTGCAAGATTCTTATCAAGGTATTGGAGAATAACTAGGGCACTGATTATGAGAACATCAGAATTGTCACAGGCGTCCTAACCAGGGTGACTCCATCCTGAATAAAGGCTGGATAAAGCCAAACCTGATGGGGGACATTCCCTGAGGGTTGAGCACTCTCAGTCACAGGATGTTTATAGTTGAGGAAATGAGTTAGTGATGCTGACTACCTACCTAAAGAACCAGAACTTACGGAAATGTCCCGGTATTTGAAGAACAAACAGTATTGTTAGTTTAAGAATAGGGTTCGTTTTAGAAACAACAGCACATTCATAAATTCTTGCTGAAATCAATAGTTGCACAAGAAAATAACAGTATTAATAGCCTGTCACAAGCTGATCACAAATCCTTGTAATAAATTACACTCTTCTAAACCAACAAAGATCAAAAGAGACAAAGAAGGCCATTACATAATGGTAAAGGGATCAATTCAACAAGAAGAGCTAACTATCCTAAATATATATGCATCCAATACAAGGGCACCCGGATTCATAAAGCAGGTCCTTAGAAACCTACAAAGAGACTTAGACTCCCAAACAAACATAATGGGAGACTTTAACACCCCACTGTCAACATTAGACAGATCAATGAGACAGAAAGTTAACAAGGATATCCAGGAATTGAACTCAGCTCTGCACCAAGCGGACCTAATAGACATCTACAGAACTCTCCACCCCAAATCAACAGAATATACATTCTTTTCAGCACCACACCACACCTACTCCAAAACTGACCACATAGCTGGAAGTAAAGCACTCCTCAGCAAATGTAAAAGAACACAAATTATAAAAAACTGTCTCTCAGACCACAGTGCAATCAAACCAGAACTCAGGATTAAGAAACTCACTCAAAACCACTCAACTACATGGAAACTGAACAACCTGCTCCTGAATGACTACTGGGTACATAACGAAATGAAGGCAGAAATAAAGATGTTCTTTGAAACCAACGAGAACAAAGACACAACATACCAGAATCTCTGGGACACATTCAAAGCAGTGTGTAGAGGGAAATTTATAGCACTAAATGCCCACAAGAGAAACCAGGAAAGATCCAAAATTGACACCCTAACATCACAATTAAAAGAACTAGAAAAGCAAGAGCAAACACATTCAAAAGCTAGCAGAAGGCAAGAAATAACTAAGATCAGAGCAGAACTGAAGGAAATAGAGACACAAAAAACCCTTCAAAAAATCAGTGAATCCAGGAGCTGGTTTTTTGAAAAGATCAACAAAATTGATAGACTGCTAGCAAAACTAATAAAGAAGAAAAGAGAGAAGAATCAAATAGATGCAATAAAAAACAATAAAGGGGATATCACCACTGATCCCACAGAAATATAAACTACCATCAGAGAATACTATAAACACCTCTATGCAAATAAACTAGAAAATCTACAAGAAATGGATAATTCCTCGACACATACACCCTCCCAAGACTAAACCAGGAAGAAGTTGAATCTCTGAATAGACCAATAACAGGCTCTGAAATTGAGTCAATAATTAATAGCTTACCAACCAAAAAAAGTCCAGGACCAGATGGATTCACAGCCGAATTCTACCAGAGGTACAAGGAGGAGCTGGGACCATTCCTTCTGAAACTATTCCAATCAATAGAAAAAGAGGGAATCCTCCCTAACTCATTTTATGAGGCCAGCATCATCCTGATACCAAAGACTGGCAGAGACACAACCAAAAAAGAGAATTTTAGATCAATATCCCTGAGGAACATTGATGCAAAAATCCTCAATAAAATACTGGCAAACAGAATCCAGCAGCACAACAAAAAGCTTATCCACCATGATCAAGTGGGCTTCATCCCTGGGATGCAAGGCTGGTTCAACCTACACAAATCAATAAACGTAATCCAGCATATAAACAGAACCAATGACAAAAACCACATGATTATCTCAATAGATGCAGAAAAGGCCTTTGACAAAATTCAACAACCCTTCATGCTAAAAGCTCTCAATAAATTAGGTATTGATGGGACATATCTCAAAATAATAAGAGCTATCTATGACAAACCCACAGCCAATATCATACTGAATGGACAAAAACTGGAAGCATTCCCTTTGAAAACTGGCACAAGACAGGGATGCCCTCTCTCACCACTCCTATTCAACGTAGTGTTGGAAGTTCTGGCCAGGGCAATCAGGCAGGAGAAGGAAATAAAGGGTATTCAATTAGGAAAAGAGGAAGTCAAATTGTCCCTGTTTGCAGACGACATGATTGTATATCTAGAAAACCCCATTGTCTCAGCCCAAAATCTTCTTAAGCTGATAGGCAACTTCAGCAAAGTCTCAGGATAGAAAATCAGTGTGCAAAAATCACAAGCATTCTTATACACCAATAACAGACAAACAGAGAGCCAAATCATGAGTGAACTCCCATTCACAATTGCTTCAAAGAGAATAAATTACCTAGGAATCCAACTTACAAGGGATGTGAAGGACCTCTTCAAGGAGAACTACAAACCACTGCTCAATGAAATAAAAGAGGATACAAACAAATGGAAGAACATTCCATGCTCATGGGTAGGAAGAATCAATAGCGTGAAAATGGCCGTACTGCCCAAAGTAATTTATAGATTCAATGCCATCCCCATCAAGCTACAAATGACTTTCTTCACAGAATTGGAAAAAACTACTTTAAAGTTCATATGGAACCAAAAAAGAGCCTGCATCGCCAAATCAATCCTAAGCCAAAAGAACAAAGCTGGAGGCATCACACTACCTGACTTCAAACTATACTACAAGGCTACAGTAACCAAAACAGCACGGTACTGGTACCAAAACAGAGATATAGATCAATGGAACAGAACAGAGCCCTCAGAAATAATGCCACATATCTACAACTATCTGATCTTTGACAAACCTGACAAAAACAAGCAATGGGGAAAGGATTCCCTATTTAATAAATGGTGCTGGGAAAACTGGCTAGCCATATGCAGAAAGCTGAAACTGGATCCCTTCCTTACACCTTATACAAAAATTAATTCAAGATGTATCAATGGTTTTATGGTTTTATGGTTTTAGACCTAAAACCATAAAAACCCTAGAAGAAAACCTAGGCAATACCATTCAGGACATAGGCATGGGCAAGGACTTCATGTCTAAAACACCAAAAGCAATGGCAACAAAAGCCAAAATTGACAAATGGGATCTAATTAATCTAAAGAGCTTCTGCACAGCAAAAGAAACTACCATCAGAGTAAACAGGCAACCTACAGAATGGGAGAAAATTTTTGCAATCTACTCATCTGACAAAAGGCTAATATCCAGAATCTACAATGAACTCAAACAAATTTACAAGAAAAAAACAACCCCATCAAAAAGTGGGCAAAGGATATGAACAGACACTTCTCAAAAGAAGACATTTATGCAGCCAAAAGGCACATGAAAAAATGCTCATCATCACTGGCCATCAGAGAAATGCAAATCAAAACCACAATGAGACACCATCTCACACCAGTTAGAATGGTGATCATTAGAAAGTCAGGAAACAACAAGTGCTGAAGAGGATGTGGAGAAATAGGAACACTTTTACACTGTTGGTGGGACTGTAAACTAGTTCAACCCTTTTGGAAGTCACTGTGGCAATTCCTCAGGGATCCAGAACTAGAAATACCACTTGACCCAGCCATCCCATTACTGGGTATATACCCAAAGGATTATAAATCATTCTGCTATAAAGACACATGCACACGTATGTTTATTGCGGCACTATTCACAATAGCAAAGACTTGGAACCAACCCAAATGTCCAACAATGATAGACTGGATTAAGAAAATGTGGTACATATACACCATGGAATACTATGCAGCCATAAAATATGATGAGTTCATGTCCTTTTTAGGGACATGGATGAAGCTGGAAACCATCATTCTCAGCAAACTATCACAAGGACAAAAAACCAAACACCGCATGTTCTCATTCATAGGTGGGAATTGAACAATAAGAACACATGGACACAGGAAGGGGAACATCACATACCGGGGCCTCTTGTGGGGTTGGGGGAGGGGGAATGGATAGCATTAGGAGATATACCTAATGCTAAATGATGAGTTAATGGGTGCAGCACACCAACATGGCACATGTATACATATGTAACAAACTTGCACGTTGTGCACGTGTACCCTAAAACTTAAAGTATAATTAAAAAAAATAAATTACACTCTTCTTTGCCTTAATATGCTATATAGGCAAGCATTACGTTTAAGGTGCTCCTCCTTGCTTTTCGAGGACACCCTACTCTGTAATAATTTCTAATAAGCAGTTTTAACTTTACTATACTCTGCGACTTGCCCTGAATTCTTTCCCATGTGAGATCCAAGAACTCGCTTTTGGCGTCTTTCTGGGACAAGACCCTTTTTTTTTTTTTTGAGACGGAGTCTTGCTCTGTCGCCCAGGCTGGAGAGCAGTGGCGCAATCTCGGCTCACTGCAAGCTTGCAAGCTCCGCCTCCTGGGTTCACGCCATTCTCCTGCCTCAGCCTCCCTCCCGAGTAGCTGGGACTACAGGCGCCCACCACCATGCCCAGCTAATTTTTTGTGTTTTTTTTTAGTAGAGACGGGGTTTCACCACATTAGCCAGGATGGTCTCAGTCTCCTGACCTTCGTGATCCGCCTGCCTTGGCCTCCCAAAGTGCTGGGATTACAGGCGTGAGCCACCGTGCCCAGCCGACAAGACCCTTTTTTAGATAACTGAGTTTAAAAGTACATCTAAGGAGGCTGAGGCAGGAGAATCGCTTGAACCTGGGAGGCAGAGGTTGCAGTGAGCCGAGATCTCACCACTGCACTCCAGCCTGGGCAACAGAGCAAGCACTGTCTCAAAAAAAAGAAAGAAAGAAATTGGGGAAATAGGAAGACAATAATAGATAGCAGAAATTAACAAAATCAGTATAAACAAAAAAGAATCAATTAATCAAAAGATGATTCTTTGAGAAGACTAATAAAATAGGCAAATTTCTGAAAGTTTGACCAAGGGTTGGAAGAAAAGAAGGAACAAAACAATGTTAGGCATGAAAGGGAAATGTAACTACTCACTACACTTACATACACCTTTAAGTTTTCAAATCTTGAAGAATTTTGAAAGCATATGACAATAACAAAGAATGGAAAGTAAAGGAAAATCTAAAAGTATGTTACATTAGAGGTTATATTAGAAATAATTAGATATAATTCAGCAAAAACAGACTTAAATCAAAAATTGCAATGAAATAGGGTGAAGTCTGGGAGGGAATGCAAAATTTTGATGCCCTCTCCCCGTGGAATCTGAACACATCACCCTCCCAGGGCCAGGACATCAATCGATGCGTTCATCAACTCCTCTAAAGAACTTCCACCAAGGCTGTGCTGCAGAGTTTTTTATTGATGTGTCATTATGTGGGCATGAGATTGATTAAATTTATTAAGTTGGTTGATTGACCTCAATCTCTGGTCCTCTCCTCCATCCCCACGGTCATGATCAACCGAAGTCCCAACTTTCTAACCAAGTGCTTGGTCCTTCTGGTGACCAGCCCCCATCCTGAAGCCATCTAGGGGCCACCAGGGGTCACCTCATTAGCATCACAAAGACACTCCTATTGCTCAGGAAATTACAAGGGTTTCTGAAGCTCTGTGCCAGGAACTAGGGACCAAGAACATGTATCTATTAGCCTCATTTAACAGATGAACAGATACATTTTTGTTACACCACACATGGCAAGCCTGGTAAGTAGACCCTTCCCCAAGAAGGTATGTAAGCAACTAGGAACTAGGTGGGATGTTTAATCCTCTTTCACGGAAGAGGAAAGAATAATTGGAAATAATAGTACAAGGCATGACGAGAAAAAACTTAAAATCCCATGTTGAGGCCGGGTGCAGTGGCTCACACCTGTAATCCTAGCACTTTGGGAGGCCGGTGGTGGGCAGGTTGCCTGAGCTCAGGAGTTCAAGACCAGCCTGGGCAACATGGTGAAACCCTGTCTCTACTAAAAATACAAAAAATTAGCCGAGTGTGGTGGTGTGCGCCTGTAGTCCCAGCTACTTGGGAGGCTGAGGCAGTAGAATCACTTGAACCTGGGAGGCAGAGGTTGCCTCCAAAAAAAAAAAATCCTATGTTGAACATGTTATGTTTGAGAGGTCTGAGTGACATCCGAATTAAGATGTGAAGTAGAGTGGTGTGTGTGTGTGTGTGTGTGTAGTCCAGACACTGCATGAGGACAAATCAGTAGGTGTGTGTGTCTTTTGTCTCGGGAATTGATAAGCTCACCTGGAAGGAGAAAGCAACAGAGCCCCAAGCTTTAGCCATAGGGAACTCCAAACATTAGATCTGGTAAATGTAGAGAAGCTGTGTCTGTCAAAAGAAATACTTCAGCTGAGTTAAATTTAAAGGACCGTCATTGGGTAATGAATGGCAAATCAGGCAGCCCCCAGAATCACAGCAAATTTAGAGAGACCCCAGCGCAGCCAAAGATTTATAGACCAAACAAAGGGAAGTGATGTACAGAAATCAGGGGTAATGTACAGAAACAACTGGGTTGGTTACAGCTCAGCATTTGCCTTATTTAAACACAGTTTGAACACTCAGCAGCGTATAAATGGTTGAAGTATGGCTGCTGGGATTGGCCAAGACTCAGCTATTGTTACAGGTGCATACTCCTAAGTTAGGTTCTCAGTCTTGTCTACCTATTAAGTTAGATTGCAGTTCGTCCACAAGGACTCAAATATAAAAGTACTGGAGTCCTTCTCTGGCCATATTTAGTTTGCTTTAACACTACCCATGATAGAGAGTTCAAAGTCACAAAATCTAGGAAGAGAACATATTCAAGAAGAAGTCACTGGTTAGTTAACTGTTGAAAGCTAGTTGAGAACAATAGATCTGAGTAGAACCTCTTTAGGGGATCACATTGCTGAGAAGTAAAGCTCTTTGTTAACCAAAAATCAAGATCCCAAACATCTCTCATCTCCGCTCCCTTCCCTCCAATGTGATTGTTCCTCCCCTACTTTGCTTCTCTTTGTTCTTTAAATTTATTTTTCTATATTCAGCTCAATTCTTTTTCCTTCTCTTCCACCTCCTATGCTCCCTTCCTTTCTGGAGGTCCAAATGATTTCATTAAAATCAAGGTGTCAGCAGAGATTCCTTACTTTCTGGAGGCCCTGGGTGGGAATGCGTTTCTTGTCTCTTCTGGGATCTAGAGGTACCGCCTTCCTTGGCTCGTGGCCCCTTCCTCCATCTTCAAAGCCAGCAATGGCAGGGGAGTCGTTCTCATCTTACTTCACTCTGACACTCACTCTTCTGCCCTCTCTTCCCCAATTAGGAAACCTTGTGATTACATTGATTACCTTGGGCTCCCCAAAATAACCCAGGTGGACTTCTTTGTTTTAAAGTCAGCTGATTAGTACCGTTTCCACCTACCACCTGAATCCCCCCTGGCCATGGAAGGAAACATATTCACAGATTTTCAGATTAGAACATCTTCGAGGAGACCTTACTCTGCTGCCAACACTGGCCCCTGATTGCCTCACACTAAATCCAAGACGGATGCACTGACCATGGGTTCTCACTGGCACCCAGCCTGAAACCTCAGATAAGGCATTTGTCTTCTCAGAGCCATGGTTTCTTCAACTGGGAATTTTCACAATAATCGCTGTCTGGTGACTGAGAGCACAGGATGATGGCCAGGGGGTCAATGCCCTTCTGAAAGGGGGAAGGAGCAAAAGCATCTCGGTTTGCAGTATTCAGTGAGTTATGCTGACTCAAAGACACGAATCAGACACTGACTGGTAGGAACCCCCAGCACAGATTAAGAAGTGCATAGCCAACAGGCCTGACTCCAAACAATTCAAACAACAGGGAAAGAATAGAGAACTTATCATTATTGTG
Organism: Pongo pygmaeus; assembly: GCF_028885625.2. Classification (NCBI taxonomy): domain Eukaryota; kingdom Metazoa; phylum Chordata; class Mammalia; order Primates; family Hominidae; genus Pongo; species Pongo pygmaeus. The sequence goes on from NC_072380.2 coordinate 6,676,943, forward strand.
TCTGTTTGACAAATACTTAATTGACCATAATGTAAGGCTGGAATTTGCCTATTTTAAAGTTACCTGTGGTTGTAATTAAACTGTTTTGTTCAGTGTTCTCAATTCTAATTCTACTACTTTATTTAAAACCACAAATTTTTGTGTCAGGAAGACAATATCTACTTTTATCCCTCTAATATTTAACCCTTTAATGGAGACAGTAATTAGAATTATTGACCTGAAACTACACAAGATCATACAAATATTCTTCAGGCTAAACTATTATTTTGTTTGGTATGAGTTCCCAGTCTAGGCGTTAATATTTTCCCAAGGCCTCAGGACCTTGCAGGGACCAAACTCCACCTAGAACTCTAAGATACTGGCAGGAGCTGTCAATTTCATTAATCTGGTTTCAATTTTTTAAATATTTGGATTCACAGCTTATCTATGGGAACTCATAGTTGTTCCATCTTTAATACTCCAGATAGACGATTTACTGAAAAAGCTAATTCAGTATTCTCTCCTGTGAGCCAGCCAATGAAACCTCGGCCAAGGCTGAGGCGCGAGGGATCAAGGGGAGGAACTCTCCCGTGAGCCAGCCAATAAAACCTCAGCCAATGCACAGGCGCGAGGGCTCGAGGGGAGGAACTCTCCCGTGAGCCAGCCAATAAAACCTCAGCCAACATTGAGGCGCGAGGGCTCCAGGGGAGGAACTCTCCCGTGAGCCAGCCAATAAAACCTCAGCCAATGCAGAGGCGCGAGGGCTCAAGGGGAGGAACTCTCCCGTGAGCCAGCCAATAAAACCTCAGCCAATGCAGAGGCGCGAGGGCTCAAGGGGAGGAACTCTCCCGTGAGCCAGCCAATAAAACCTCAGCCAATGCACAGGCGCGAGGGCTCGAGGGGAGGAACTCTCCCGTGAGCCAGCCAATGAAACCTCGGCCAAGGCTGAGGCGCGAGGGATCAAGGGGAGGAACTCTCCCGTGAGCCAGCCAATAAAACCTCAGCCAACGTTGAGGCGCGAGGGCTCCAGGGGAGGAACTCTCCCATGAGCCAGCCAATGAAACCTCAGCCAACGCTGAGGAGGGAGCGCTCGAGGGGAGGAACGCCATCCTGGGCTCTCTAGGGCTGTTGTCTGTCAACAGCGAGATGAGAACAACGGGCAACAGCAGCAGCTCCATCGGCCCACGGCCGCCCCAGGGGCCCTGGGAGGGCGGGAAGGGAGCCACTGCCAGACCTCAGAGCTTGGCACCAAGAGCCAGTTATCAGCCAGATAATGTACTCAGCCAAGGGCGAGAAACCCGACCATGAACTTATTGGGAACTGGTCACAGAAAAGAGAAGGACTCTTTGTCCTGAGTGTGTAATGCTGTGATGGTAGGAGCCGCAGGGCTGTGACTCACACGATGCCACAAGGTTTGTTCCAAAAACAACTGGGGATGCTGTGTGGGGAAAGGGCTGATGGCACAGTAGGAGGTAACGGGCTCAAAACTGACCTCCTTTTTAGGGGTGATGAAAAGACTGTCACCTCATCTTGTGGCTGCAGAGCCCAGAAGAGATTGTGGAGCAGCGGTTAGAGACTTACGGAGGAATTCTGCTATTTTTAACTCTGGCATTTTGTTTTTCTTGAGCAATTCCCACACCACCCCTTTTTAAAGATTTATTAGATTCAGGGGCTACTTTATAATATCCTTGGAGCCCAAATTAGACTTTAAGCACATAACATATCTGAGCTTGAGGAGTTTAGGGGTTTAACTTCTTCAACAGAGCAAAGAGATTTGGTGAAATGACCCCCATGGTCCCTAATGTTGATGGACCCACCGAAGTTAGCCTGTCACCAGAAGCAAAGGGATACTATTTTTAAGATATGAGGATCTTTTCCACATTTCTGTTCAAAGCAATAACTCTGCAGCTTCATCTATTGAAGGCCTCATCTCCACCTGCTTTTCCTACCCTGGATTCACAGGGCTTGTGGTGCCCTCTCCCTGCCTGCACTCACCTTCCAACAAGTGCTGGAGTTTGATTCACACCAAACAGAAATAGCCAAAATTTGTAAGAAGTCTATTGGGCAGCTCTTCTGTATCAATGACTGTACAGGCTCCAAGGGCCAGAAATAATGAAGACAGAGCACCTATCTCAGCGAGCTGACAGCCTTGAAGGGGGATGAGGCTGGCAAACAAATGACAACACAGTGTCATAAGTTCACTGCAGACCAGGGAGAGCGACAACTTTGAGAAAGGGTGATTGCTTTTAAACAGAAAGGAAAAGAGCTTGGGAAATACTTCCAGAAGAAACTGACATCTAACTTCAGTGAGTTTTTTTTTTTTTAGGTGGGGTCTCACTACGTTGCCCAGGCTGGAGTGCAGTGGCTATTCAGAGGCATGATCATAGCTCACTGCAGCCCTGAATTCCTGCACTCAAGCGATCCTCCTGCCTCAGCCTCCTGAGTGGCTGGAACTACAGGTACATGCCACCATGCCTGACTCTCTAACATAGGTTTCAAAGGAAGCATAGGAGTTCCGAGTGGAAAAGAGACCAAGGGAGAGGCCCGTGCCAGTCCCAAAGGTGAGGGGAGGTCCGTGGGCCTCAGGATTGCTGGAACTTCCAGTGGAAGGGCACATTGAGGGGACGCAGGTGAGATATAAGCGTTGGCTAGTTAAGAGAGGCCCTTGAAATTTTCCAGACAAGAAATGTTGAGGTGCTGAACACAGTGCTCACAGAGATGGAAATGAGGAGGTGGATTAGAAATGAAATTTTGGAAATGAAATTACTTGTTGCCTGAGTGGCTATGCAGGAGGAGCAGGGGAACAGAGTCAAGCTGGATGAGTCTTGGGCTCAGGCATAAAGTGTCAGCAGTCTCGGGAGGATCCACATCCTCACGGAAATCAGCTCCCTCATCTAAAGGGAAAAGGTGCTTGGTGCTTCAGCCAGCCCAGAGCGTGCCCTCCATGGACATAAAGAAGCCAAGTTCTTGTTGCTAAAGGTGTTCAACAGAGAAGTGTTGGGGGGCCAATTAAAGGCAAAGCCCACCATTTTATAACCACATTTTAGGCATATTAAACATTCTAGAATGTAATCATCAGACTTCTAAACTGAGCCATTTGTGTTATCCAAGAAAGTAAACCAGTGACTTATGTTTGCAGCAATATAATGAACATTCTAATGGACACCTGAAAATGCAGGGTGAATGATAGGGAATTTCCAAGAAAGGTAGAGAAATGCTCTACCACTGGAGATAAGGTGGAGAAGCGGGTTGACATCGAAGCTGGGGAACATCATGTTGACCGAGCATTGTGTATACACAGGGCGTGTGTGCATCTGTGTGTGTGTGCATGTGTGTATATGTGCATTCATGTGTGTGTGTATGGGAGGTGGACGGGGACAGGGGAGTTGGAATGGAGACCAACCTGATAAAGCTGACACTCTGGAAGGGTTACACTCCCAGGAAGAAAGTTAAGAAGGGGGAAGGATAACATCTGCACAAAGGCAAACACAAAGCAACATCCTTTGTCAGCAACATCCTTAGGCACCTGCAAGAAGCAGACACACAACTTCCAGGAAGAATGTCCCTCAACCTGGGCTTCTGATGATTCCCACCAATATGACCATCAATTGGAATGCGTGCACACACACAATTCCAAATAAATCGTCAAGACAATCATTAGGAAAAATAACAGGACCAGATAGACCAAGACTTCAGGTGTTGGCGTCATCAGATACGGATGATACATGTTAAAAGAAATAAAAGGACGTAAAACCATGAGAACAGAACAAGAATGATAAGATGGAATTGAAAAGGAGGCAGACAGAACTTACAGAAAAAATTTTTTAAACTTAGAATTTAATATTGTTTAAAAACTTTTTAGGTCCCCACATAAGAATAGATGGCCTGGGTAGCAAACCCAAGCCAAGGGCACCTTACGAGCTCCTTACAAGGGGCAAATTACTGCCAGCCACGAGCCCCATGAGGTTCCAGGTTCTGCATGGGTGGAAGAAGGAAACTCCGGGCAGCAGCAGACAGGTCTGGGAACAGTAGAATCCCACACAGCTCAAGGTTATTCTCCATCTTTCACTCTGTATTACCAGGAAGCCCAGCAGGGCCAATTGGAGGAAAGTGCTTGGGTTTTGCCCAATGCAATTGCATATAATCGAGAGCAAGGGACCCACAGCTGGAAGGGCCCAAGAGTCTGGAGCTGTCTATCTCCCATGAACTCTCAAAACTCACCCATCTGAGTGCCTGTCTGGGCCAGGGCCCTACCCCAAGGAGAAATTCCTGGGAGTAGAATCAAAATCAATCAAGACAGGCATGACAGAGACAAGAGAAAACGAAGGTCCATAACAGGCCAACAAACCTCTCTGTTACAAACCAGATAGTAAACATCGTAGGCTTTGAAGCCCAGACGGTCTTGCTGCTACTACTCAGCCCTGCGGTTATAGGGTAAAAGCAGCCACAGATGACATGTAAATGAATGGGCATGGCTGTGTGCCAATAAAACTTTATTTACGAACACTGAAGTTTGCATTGTATACAATTTTCATGTGTGACAAAATAGTATTCTTTTGTTTGTTTGTTTCAACCATTTAAAAATGTAAAAAGCATTTTTAATGCACAGGCTATACAAAACTGGTGGTGGGCCAGAGTTTGTTTTCTGTCTCCTGGTGTTGATGAAAGAGGCTTTGAGAAAAAGATGCAGGAAAACTCAAGACAGGAAGCCATTCTGCTTTTGGACATTACCAAAAACAGCAGAATAGGGAGCCCCACAAAGGTAGAAGAGCCCTCCTACACCCAGCCACATCCTAAAGGCTCAGGCAAATGAATTTCACATAAAAATAAGCAACAGAAAATATCCAAGTCAAATCCCATACAAAACTATTATAAGAAAAAGGTCCCAAGAAGCAGAATAACAACCCAACAGACAATAAGAGCGGACACAAAGATGTGGCCGTCATGGGGCTCAGAAGGCCCAAAGTGCAGCCTCAGAAGCCAAGTTTCCCCCTGACCTTCCCTTGCCCTCCTGTCTCTCACCCCTCGTGCTCCCGAGGGAAGCCGTAGAAACTAGAATTCTTCCTCTCCCGAGGTGAGTCATAAAAACCAGAACCCCTTTGCCTCAAGGCCAGCCATAAAGCCTAAAAATATGACTCTAGCCTCCCCCTGCTTTTCTGTGTAACAGCTGGCAATAAAGAAATTAAGACCCTCACTGTAGAGGGACCCTACCATATGCCCAGGAGAATGCGGCACAGAGAGGCTGAGAAAGATCTGAACACAGAGGCCTTGCTGAGTTTCCCCACACCATCTATTACATTCGATCAGGACCTTTCTGTCCAATCTTACATTTCGACATGGCTGGCTGTGCTTCGTCAAATCTAAGTATAGAAATGCACAGTTCACCTTGTATCTTTGGGTCTTCATTCTGAAGGTTCCCACATCACATAAAACTATGATCAAATAAATGTGTTATACTTTTCTCATGTTAATCTGTCTTTTGTTATAGGGGCATTGGTATGACCTTTATGATGGAGAAGAAAGTGATTACCCCCTTTCTGCCCCTGCAGCCACAAAACAGATCAAAACCTATTTCAGAACAAGCTAACAGACTCTAAGAAAATTATGTAAGACATGAAAGTATGTGAATTGTTACAGCAATCAGAAAACAATTAAAAAATTTAAAAATGCATTTTAGGAGCAAAGACTAAACAACAAATAAATACAATATATAATGCCCTAAGAAAAACAGAAGGTGAAAATGAGGAAAGTTTTTTTGTTTGTTTGTTTGTTTTGGAGACAGAGTCCACTCTGTTGCCCAGGCTGGAGTGCAGAGGCACAAACTCAACTCTCTGCAACCTCCACCTCCCAGGCTCAACCAATTCTTCTGCTTCAGCCTCCCAAGTAGCTGGGATTACAGGCATGCACCACCACGCCTGGCTAATTTTTTTTTTCTATTTTTAGTTGATATGGGGTTTCACCATGTTGGCCAGGCTGGTCTTGAATTCCTGATCTCAAGTGATCTGCCCGCCTCGGTGTCCCAAAGTGCTGGAATTATAGGCGTGAGCCACTGCATCCAGCTGATAATGAGGAAAGTTTTAAAAGTAAAAAAGAAGTAAAAAAAAAAGTCAGAAAAAGTGGAAAATATTGAAGATAGGCAAAGGAGATAGAACATAGGAGGTCTCGAAGAAGATACCAATGCAAAGAAGAAAGACTGAATACTAAAAATGACAAGAACTATACCACATTTTTAATACTGAATTTAAAAAAGGATTTGAAGCTACATATTGAAAAATTATACCACACACTTGAAAATATTGACCCCAAATGGTAAAATTACTAAACTTAAAAAAAAAAAAAAAGAAAAAAGTCCTTTGAACATTTTATTAGTTACCTAGGGCTGGCATAACAAAATACACAGCCTGGGTGGCTTAAACAAGATAAATTTGTTTGCTCACAGTTCTGAAGGCTGGAAGTCCAAGATCAAGGTGTTGGCAGGGATGATTTCTTCTACAGCCTCTCTCCTTGGCTGCAAAGGGCCATCTCATCCTGTCCTCATACGGCCTTTCCTGTGCACCTGCATTCCTGGTGTCTCTTCCTTTTCTTTTAAGGACACCAATCATATTATATTATCAGCCCCCCTTATGGCCTTAATTACCTCCTTAAAAGCTCTGTCTCCACATACAGTCACACTACAGATTAGAGCTTCAACTTATAAAGTTGGGGAGGATGCAATTCAGTCTATAACAGGTATCCCAAACAAGTGTATAAGGTATAAGGAAAAAACATAAATTATCATCACACTTGTCGACAGCAATGCTTTATGCTATAAGAAAATGAAATAACATATTATTTATTTAACATACTATATATAAGATAAATCATACAGAATACAAATATACAATAATACAAATATATACAAATAAATAATACAAATATTGTATGTTATTATATGCTATTACAATATACAGTATTAAAATAACATATAATAATTAACGTACTCAAGGGAAGAATATATGAAAAAAGAATTTTATATCTAATTAATAAAAGACAAACTGTTATCAACATGCCAGAACTCAGGGACTATTATTGCTGAGTCTTTCCTGAGAAATCTAGTCGACATCAAGCTTCAGACAATCAAAATGGAGAGAGAGATAAGTGATTTATTCAGTGGTAGTAAGTAAATAGGTGGTAAGCCTAGGCAACATAGCAAGATCTCATGGGAAGAAGGAAGAAGGAAGAAAAGGAAGGAAGGGAGGGAGGGAGGGAAAGAGAGAGAGAGAAAGAAAGAAAGAGAAAGAAAGAAAAAGAAAGAAAGAAAGAAGAGAGAGAAGAAAGGAAAGGAGAGGAGAGAGAAACTCCCAAATGTTTAAATGGTCAAAGATAAAAAACATTTTATGAAAACGTAATCTGCTAATTAGAGGCTGCAGTGTGCTATGATGGCATCACTGTGCTACAGCCTTGGCAACAGAGCAAGACCCTGTCTCTGAAAAAAATTTAAAAAAATAACAAATTAGACACAGCTCAAAAGAGAAGTTGTAAACTGGAAATTATATCCAAAGACATTGCTCAGGATACGTAACAGAAAGACAAATTAAAAATATGCAAGAGAAGTTAAGAAAATGAAAAATAAAGTCCAACATATATTCATTTTAAGTTTCAGAATTAAATAGTAGAGTAACAGCAAAACAGCAGTACTTAAAGAATATTTAATAGACTAAGAAATAATGGCCAAGAATTTTTCAGAGTTCAGGAAGCACTATAATATGTCAAGCAGAGAAATAAATTAAATTCATACACGATGAAATACATAGATGAAATTCATAAATAGATTAAATTCATACATAGATGAAATAGTGAAAAAACAGATTATCTACAAAAGAATGTCAATAAGACTGACAGGAGTCTTTTTAATAACAGTGGAACATAGAAGAAAGTGAAATACCTTCAATGTGCTAGAAAATAATTATAGATTTAAAAATCACAAATCCAGTGAAACTACCAAAAATGAGGTAGAATAAAGGCACTTTGAGATAAACAGAAATTGAGACTGTTTGCCACCAAACTTAAAGGCACATTTAAATGATGTACTTCAGGAAGAATGAGACACTCCCAGCAAGAAAGTCTGAAATGCAATGAAGTTTGGCAACTAAACAAAATGGTAAACATATGACTAATCTAAATACATATTAAGCAGATACTGATAATTACACAATCTGTGAGGTTAAAAACAGAGATTGATTCAAAATATTGTATCCCAGTAGCACACAAGCTAGAAGCAGTGATCAATGGAGGAAAACCATTCTAAGACAAGGTCTCCAACCCCTGGGCCACCAACGGATATGTTAGGAACTGGGCCGCACAGCAAAAGTTAGGAGCCGCAGGCAGGCGAATGAGCGAAACTTCATCTGTATTTACAGCCACTCCCCACTGCTCACATTACCACCTGAGCTCCACCTCCTATCAGATCAGCAGTGGCATTAGATTCTCATAGGAGCGTGAACCCTATTGTGAACCGTGCATGCAAGGGATCTAGGTTGCACGCTCCTTATGAGAATCTAATGCCTGATGATCTGTTACTGTCTCCCATCACCCCCAAATAGGACCATCCAGTTGCAGGAAAACAAGCTCAGGGCTCCCACTGATTCTATATGATGGTGAGTTGTATAATTATTTCATTATATATTACAATGTAATAATAATAGAAATGAAGTGCCCAATGAGTGTCATGTGCTAGAATCATCCTGAAACCATCCCCCTGCACCTTGGTCCATGGAAAAACTGGTCCCTGGTGCCAAAAAGGCTGGGGACCACTGTCCTAAAATCTTTGTGTTATTCAGAACGATGGTAAATAGTACTTAACTGCAGACTGTTAAGTATATATAAACAATTTCCAAGATAATCATTAAAAGAATAGAAGTATAATACACATCTCCCAAAGCTGTAAAGAAAAATAAAAGGAATACAAAAGCAAATGAAAAATTGTAGTTGACTCTATCCTTTGAGCAAACACAGGTTTAGAATTAGTAAACCAATAAGCCTCTTGAGATTTTCCATGAGAGCTTAGGATGATATTTGACTGTTTAGAAGAGGCATGCCAGTGGCTGTCTTTTTGATAGACACAAAGGACAATTAAATGGAAGGAACAATTACTTAGGCATTCCTAGTTGGAGCTGTAATTTATGAACATTTGATACATCCCTGATTATTCAAACATTTTGTATTAATTTTTAAATCTGCACCCAATTTAAAAGTTCCATGGGTAGCTTCAGCAGGGAAAATGGACTTTAGATGGTTACAGCCTTCTCTCCACCACCCCATCTCCTGCCCCCGAATCCTCAACTGCCCCCCTCGCTGTCTGAATGATGCTTATGGGAGCACCTGACGGCCAGGCAGAGCAGTGCTCCTGTGTCCAAGATGGGGGCTGCTAGTGGAGACTGCTTAGATCTTTTAACAGTGAGAAAAGATATTTTACGTTTGAAATTTAACAGAGATTTTGGTTGTTAGCATGAGGGCTCCCTTTAGCTCTCCTGATCCTCTATTTCAATGAGAAAATTTCCCTCACTGTTTCTCCCCAGTCACAGTTTCTTTGTATTTTTCCAAAATTTTAACCGAGTTATCGGTTGTTTTCTTCAGTTTTACATTGTAATTTTGGCAGATAATTTGTTTGGCAGATAATCTAGGAGATAATAACTCCTGGACCAGTGGATTTTACCAAGAGGTTCTCATTTCTTTGGTTCTAGAGAACAGCCACAAAATGTCAAATCCTCGAGTCTTTCTGACCAGCTGGATGCCACAGTTGTTGACAGACTGCTGCCTAGAAGTAAAAGAATTCAAAAGAAATCACTCATTTCTGTATCTCAACAGTTACAAAACACCAACAGCCCCCAAATTACAGGGTGTTATATAAGTCAATGAACCAAGCATTTGGGATTCTACAGAAACACTGTCTCAGCGGGTACTGGCTTCCTGGCCTGACCATTATATAACTATTATCCATAGCATAATTGAGGTGCTGTATATTTGAAATAAATGATAAAAAAAGAATGCTGTAGATTATCCATTTTTCTTAGCCATTTTTTTCCAAGAAGACATAGCCCACAGAGCCCTGGATAACTAACCTAGGCCTCCTCCATTTTTTTGCCAGGCCATTTAGACTTTCTCCTAAACTGACTAGTGGCCCGAGGGAGGGTGTGGAGATGGGAGGAGCTGGTCCCAGTGGGTGGACACTGTGTCGAGTTGGGAGGAGGCTCTGTGGCCTCCCCACAAGAAAGGCACCTTCTCTCTGCAGCTCCACCCACACCCTTTAGAGGGAGCAAGAAAAGGAAGCAATCAGGCAATAAGGGAACTCCACTGGCCTGCAGGGCAGCCAGTCAGTGAGCAGACATAAGGGCCATGGTGGGCCAGGGCCCCCCATTCTTAGGAGCAGACATAGGGGCCATAGTTGGCTGGGCGGGGGGTAGGGGGTGGGGGGTGGAGGCTGGTGCAGGGTGGAGGGAGAAAAGGCAGTTCCCACAGGATGACCTGCAGATCCTCCAAGCATCTGGAGATTGGGAGGGACCGAACATTTCACCCAGGTCAATCATTCTTGCCTCCCCACCCAGAGTTCAAACTTCTGATAAAATATTCAGTTTTAGCTCAAATACTTCCAATGTCCTGGCTGCTCCCATTTGGGGGACCACTGGGATGGCAGAGCTTGAGAGGATTAAGACTTGAGAGGATTAAGAAATGGAGCCAGGCTGCAGTGGCCCTGGGAAGAAAAAAGAGCAGAGGGAGTGGATGTGGGAGGAATCAGGGCTTCTGCAGTAGAAAAGGAAGTGGATTAGGAAAGTGTTCCAGAATATGGGTGTTCCCAATGCCCGAGGAACAATGGGTAGGTAGAGACACAGGGCTCAAGATCCCAGGTCGGCGGTGTGGCTGCCAGGATGCCCTTGTGTTTTCCAGCCTGGAATATGGGTAGCCCAGGGCGTCTTTCTGTTTCCTACACAACCCTACAGAGGCACAGTGAGGTTCATGTGGCCAAGCGCTCTAAGAAGCAGTGCAGCTATGACTTTATAGGGGAGGTGTTGCCAGCAAAGGCATGACACCCTCTATGGGGGCAAAGGTTGCCAGAACAACCTCTGCAAGGACAACCTCTCCCACAGCCGGGGTCTGAAGGGGATAACAGAAGGTCTCTGAGGGGTACGAGTGATGTGCCTGAGAAGAGAAGTGTGGTGTATGCTAGGCCAGTGCCCCCGAACCCCCAGCACTGGGGCTACTGTGGTACATGGGAAATCCACCAGCCAACTTGGCTTCAAGATGCCCAACTCTTTTCAGCTCCCCCAACGACTGAGCCACTGCCTCAGAAAGAGCTTCAGGTCTTTTGAGTGCACCCAGGCGAGTGGGGAAGACAAAGGGTAAATGAGTCCCTTGTTCCAATGAGACCCAGAAAAGTAGCAAGGTGTCTGTTAGTCCTAGAATGGCAGAGGTGGGATGGGATCTGAGGTCCTGCATCCTCAGCTTTCTATCAGTGTTTGTCAGAGATACAGCGACATCCCCTGTGCCTGCAACTCAATGAGGCACCATATAAATAATACAAAGGGCAGGGAGAGGTTGAAGATGCAAGAAAACACTTAAGTTCTTCTCTTTCTCTCTTCTGTCTTCATTGGAAGAAATACAAGATTTGGATCACAAAGACTGGAATAGTCTTAAAGGGAGAAAAGACAGGACAGATTAAGTAGGGGTGAAATTTTAAGGCAATATGAGAATAAAAAAGAAATGTAAACATTCAGATAAGTAATAGGCAGCTCAAACAAGAGTGAAAAAGTGGAGAGGGGAAAATATTTGAAGAAGTAGTTCAGATCAGTTTCCCAGAATGAAAAGACTGACCTCAGATTTAAAGGACTCGTAGAGCACCACAAAAGAGAATAAGGAAAACCTCACCTACATGTACTAAACTGAAATGTAAGAGTATGAAAAAAGCAGAGAAATTCTAAAAGCCCACAGAAAGAAAGAAAGAAAGACAGGCTATATGAAAGAACAAGAATCAGCTTGATATCAGTTTTTTTAACAGCAACAATGGATGCAAGATAACTGGAATCTTATTTTCGACATATTGATGGAAAAGAACTTAAAAATGTGGAATTTTATATCCAGCCAAACTATCATTCAAATAAGATGAGATGATAAATTTCCTCAGGCATACAAGTGCTTTGAAGATTTTGTAGAAAAGGTCACATTGAAAATAGTTTTGAAAAACTAAAAAGTGAGGCAAATTCAAGAGATATTCCAAGAAATTCTTGAAGGAAAAATGATTTTATACCTTAGTAGAGTTGTTATCTTTACAAATTGCTAAGACTAACATGAAAAAATAACATCCTTATAACTAAGAATTAAAAGTTAGTTAATGCCAACATTAATGGGTTGGCAGAAGATGGCAAGAACAAAGATATGAGAGCATACTAAAGTTCTTGTCTTATTAGAAGATATTTGTAGATACCAAATTGTTTAAAAGAAGCTCAAACCTAAGATCTGTAATTAGAAAACTTCTAGAAGAAAACGGGAAACACTCCAGGATGTTGGTCTAGGCAAAGAGTTTATGGTTAAGACCTCAAAAGCATAAGCAACAAAATCAAAAATAGACAAATGGGACTATATTAAACTAAAAAGCTTAGGTACTTCAAATAAAACAACAAAGTGAAGAGACAACCTGTCTCTTTGATCATTTGAATATTGGACAAACTTCACCTGATAAGGGGCTAACATCCAGAATATACAAGGAACTCAACTCAACAACAACAACAACAAAAATAATTCCATTAAAAACTGGGCCAAGAATCTGAATAGACATTTCTGAAAAGAAGACACACAAATAGCCAACAGGTACATGAAAACATGTTCAACATCACCAATCATCAGGGAAATGCAAATCAAACCCACAATGAGATATCATCTCATCCAAGTTAAAATGGCTATTATAAAAAAGTAGAGATGCTGGCAAAAATACGGAGAAAACGGAACCCTGTATACTTAGTGGGAATGTAAATTAGTACAGCCATTACCAAAAACAGTATAGAGCTGTCCCAAAAAAACTAAAAATAGAACTACCAAATGATCCAGCATTCCCACTACTGGATATTTATGCAAAGGAAAAGAAATCAGTATATCAAAGCACTGCCATGTTTACTGCTGTGCTTTCCACAATAGCAAAGATATAGAACTACACTAAGTGTCCACCAATGGATGAATGGATAAAGAAAATGTGGTCTGCATACATAATAACATACTACTTGGCCATAAAAAAGAATAGAATTTTGTCATTTGCAATAACATGAATGGAACTGGAAGTCATTAAGTGAAAAAAGACAGGCACAGAAAGATAAGTGTCGCATGATCTCACTCAAATGTAGGAGCTAAAAATGTGGACCTCATGAAGCTAAAGAGTAGAATGATGGATACCAAAGGCTGGGAAGGACGTATGTGTTGTGGGGTGGGGTTGGGGGGTGGGGGATGAAGAGAGGAAAGTCAATGAGTACAAACATACAATTATGTAGAAAGAGTAAGTTCTAATGTTTAATGGCATAGTAGGGTGACTATAGTTAACAATGTATTGTATCTTTCAAAATAGCTAGAAAAGGCTTTGAAATGGTTCCATCACACATGGTTACTACTCGAAGTGATGGATATCCTACCCTAACCTGATCATTACCTACTCTATGCATGTACCAGAATATCCCATGTGCCCCACAAATATGTACAAATCTTATGTATCAATAAAAAAGAAAAATTAAAAGAAAAGAAATAGACTGAGTGGGGCTGGTGGCCCTCCCAGCTATATTGGCTTCAGCACTGACTTGACCCAGTGGTGTTACCTGTAAAGAGGTGCCCACTCAAAACTGCAAAGCCAGAGTGGTTTCCCAGTCCCTCTCTCTGGCCCTTTATGAGACTCCTCCTTCCATCTCCCTTGTGCGGCCCCATAGGGCTTGCTGGGGTCAGCACCCTGCTCAGGCCAGCCTGTAACGTCCAGAGTTTGTTCCCAAATCAGAACTTGCATTCCTTGACCATCCTCATCAATGATCTAAGGAAAGTTAAGTCACACTGAGGTTAAAAAGTCAACTCCATTTTAAGAGATTAGTAGCACAGATGAAAGGGACTAACAGGCCCCTTTCTGTGTGGGGAAGCTTTCCTTAATTACCTCATTCAATCCGCAGAACCACTATTAGAGAAGAAAAAATGCCTGCTATTAAGGGTTAAGTAACTTGCCCAAGGTCACCCACGTCTAAGTAGCAGAGGGGAGATTCAAATTCCATCTCTCTGGTTCCAAAGCCTATGTTCTTTCCAAATAAATTCCCGAAAGACAGAATGAGTGAGAGGACTCTCTTTTTCAGGATGGAAAGGCTCTTCATGTATCAGTGACTTCCGCTTCATAGTATTTTGCCTCCCGTAGCCCCATACTTCGTCCGCAGTGAAATCAAGGCATGGGATTAGTGTTGCAGCCACATACCACTCTGTGGCACCCCAGGGAAATCTCTGTAACAGAGTCTTTACTTGGAAGAGGGGAACGTGGGTTGGCACAAAAAAAGCACAATCGCAAATCACGAATGTGCCAGCCCCAAGTGCTTGCTACATCTTGGCTGGTACACAATTTCCTTTCTGGAGTGCCCACTTGAGATGCTTGCCAGCAGGTACCAATGAAACCAGGATAACTCACAACAGCTTCTGAGGGAAAATGGGAGGATTTAAATCAGTGTAGTACATTTAGTTGTTTCCATATGAGTGTTCTCAAACTGAAATGCTGACTTTGAGATTATTTAGAATTAACTAATAATATATACTACCTTTGCCAAACAAGATAACTTATCCCTTGGGGGTAAAAATAACAAATGAATTAAATATAATGGCTGCATGCTTTTCATGAAATGAATTAGATTCTCAAAGTATAGACAAAAAAATATATAGTTATGGATAGACAAGAAAATTGAAAATGATGTAAAAAATTAAATATTCCATCTAAATCTAATTATGTTAATACAATAAAACTAAGCTGTGGGGATTTAGTGAGGGAAGTGGAGTTTAGAATCTCACATAAGTTCACAGTTAAAACTCTAAGAAATATGTCACATTATTTACTGTTTTCAAATTTAATATATCTTCAGCTAACCATGATATTCAGAGACAGGAATGTCATAGTCTTCTGAATTCCCTGGTTAATATGGTTAGCCAGAAACCCTGCTTGAGTTCAATCCACCTCTTTGAAAATCTTTCAAAAATTTTTCTTTGTTTTCTTGTCCTAGTAAATACAGTGTACTCACCAGAAATCTTTATTCCAGAACCTCAGAATTATTGTACCATGTTGTTTGTAGAAAGTCTATGAGATAGGTCTGAATTTGTAGCAACCCTGGAACACAGCCTGTTGCTTTTTAGATAAATGTCTGATAGGAATACTACTCCTCCAAGTAGAAATGTGGGAAGTAAAACCAAGAGATCTATTTGAAGTTTCAGTGAGTCCCATCTCAGTAAATCAAGGCCCCATCAAGTTTTCCAATTCGATTAAATACACATTGACTAAGCACCTACTTGACATGGAGGCTTAAAAACGTAGGTATAATCCTTGCACGTGAGCAGCTCAGAGACCAGGATAAACAAATAGCTGTCATTGAGTCTGTCACATAGAAGTATATCAAGTACAGTCAGGATAAGAATTAAATTGGATGAAGGATTAAAAAGGAAGAATGGGAAAGAGCATTAGGGCAGATGGCACTTGGATTGGTCTAGAAAACGTGTAAGAAATTTCTGGACAGAGCAAAGGGGGAGAGGCCATTCTGGAAGAAGGTAATAACACTGATAAAGACATCTAGATAGAGGTATCTAGGTGGAACTTACAGAAGTAGTAATTTATCCAACCATGTAGACCAGAGTGTGTGGTGTGAGAAGCAGACAGGATGGCTGTGATGCCAGAAATGGGGACTGGAATGAGTTAGTGAAAAGCTGGATATTTCATGCTAATGCAGCTTGTCTGAATTTAGTGAGCACTGGCAAGCTATCAATAGCTTTCATGCCGGAGAATGGGGAGATTCAATTTGTGTTTGGGAAGGTCATTCTGATAAGAGTGTGGCAGATGGCTTGGGTGGGGCAAGACTGGAGACCAAAAGATGTATTGGGTTATGGCAAGTGGCTGTTTAGAGATTATAAGCATCTGGACTAGGGCTGCGGCAGCAAGGATAGAAGGGAAGAGAGAGATCAGGGCACCTTTTTGAAGTAAGATCAAAAGGACTTACCAATTGCCTGATTTAGATGGCAGGGAGTCCAAGTGCATAGATGGATAGTTTTACTTCCATAAAATAAGGAAGGTAGAGGATGAAGAGACTTAGAAATGAGATCATGAATTTGAATTTGCACTAGGTAAATCTGAGGCGCCCAGAGCATGTTTAAATGGAGATCTCTAGGAGGCAGTTCAATCATGAATCTCAAAAAGAGCATCTTAATGCCACGTTTAATGACTCAGACAAGTTTAATGGCCATGTAATACTAAATAATACAAATATTCAACGTATGCAATATGCAAATAAACACTGAGAGACCACAAAAACCATTTGTCACTCCCAACTGAGAAGTCTGAAGATGTATGTGGTGCTTTGTTTGTGATCCAGGCCTCAGTTTCCCCACTATCTCAAGGCTCTACTGAACCCCTCTCTAACTTTACCCGAGCAGAACCCCATGAAACAACTGCCTTTGCTGGCTCCAATTGATCTCCCAGTTGAGACTCAAACTTGTTGATTCCTTAACAAGGAATCACTTCTGTTTTTATGGAAAACATGGTGACCCAGTTATGTGTTCTGTTTAGTGGATTTCATCTTTCTCCGTCTATTTTCAGGTGCTATGTGCAGCTCCCCAGTCAGTTCTTCAAGGCCTGCAGATACCCAGCCTCTAACCAACTCTGCTTCTTTCTACAGTGCATTCTGTATTCGGACCCATTAGACTCCATGGGCTGTGGAAGTCATTCTCCTGTGTGTGTGCTGAGTTCAATCTCAGCTCCATGCCTGGGTACAGCCCTCACTACCAATGAACACGCAGATGTACTAGATTGTTTGCTGGCTTAAAAAATATAGCAGCTTTCTTATCTGAGCATACAAAGGAGTTTTATTGTAAACATTTAAGCACCGTGTGTAATCAACTTACCCATAAAAAAACAGGGAGGGTCTTTTCATTATTGCTTTGGTTGTGCTGTTAAATCGCTTTGAAATGAGGTGCAGTGAACGATGGGATTCCTTCGAGGATTCTGCCATAGCGGCCACCGGGATACAGCACGTTGGAAAATTGATCCAGTGTAAAACAAAATTTGTTAGGCGATGGAGACTGGTGAAGCCAAGGACAGAAGATTGCTGGCTGAATCACTTGTTTTCTTCAGTGGATTTCAATCCTGGCTAAAGATCAGAGTCACCTGGGCAGATTTTGTTTTTCTCCAAAATACTGTGCCTGGGCTCACAGTCCCAGAAATTCAGTAGGACCCTCCCCACCTCCCACCCATGTGTACTTTTAGAAAAGCCTTCATTCTGGTGCCTTTTACTCCTGACACATGAAAGACTAGTGACCATGAACATGCTTTCATTTAGGCAACGTGTGAATACCCAGAGTATACAGGAAGGAGCAGGGAATGCGGCCTGGACGGCATGAGATGGACTCTAGGAAGCACTCTGACACCTTTTGGAGACAACCTTCACTGCTCAAGGATTTCCTGGGTGTTTCTGAAGCTGCAACTGGGATCAGGCCTTAGTTCATGTGCCTCAAGTACAACGTAGTCCTTCCTCCCCCCTCTCTCTCCATCTAAAAAATATCACCAAATCTACTCAGAGACACAAGTCCACCTGTAGGAGGAGAGGTGGAGGCACATATCCCCAACCCTGGGCTAACAAGGCCCAGGGGTCACTGTAGTGGGTCAGGAGCTGTGAATGTTGCAGGGAGGATTTAACCGGAATAACAAGGGGTGTTGGGTCCCTAGGGCTCTGTCCCTCTTTCCCCATCCAAAGTTCTGTCATGGAAATGATGAATGAAGGCATGGGACCTTTGCTGTCAAGCCCTCTTAGCTGGGGACAGTGACTCCCAGGGCCACCATCAGTGAGCATGCCTGGGACCCAGGGGAAGGGAAGCTGCTCTAGGACCTCGGCTCTGAGGACACACGGATCCTGCTCCCAGTGGTCCCAAGCCTCCAGTTCTGATCCCTATCTGTTGACAATCTGGACTCAGCTGCAGTTACAAAGAATCATCCCCTGGGCAGGCATGGTGATTCATGCCTATAATCCCAGAGCTGTGGGAGGCCAAAGTGGGTGGATATTTTGAGGCCTGGAGTTCAAGACAAGCCTGGGCAACATAATGAGACCCTATCTTGAAAGAGAGAGAGAGAAAAAGTGAAAGAGAACAAAGGAAGGAAGGAGGGAGGGAGGAAGGAAGGAAGGATAGATGGATGGAAGGAAGGAAGGAAAGAAGGAAGGAAGGAAGGAAGTGAGGGAGAGAGAAGGAAAGAGAGAGAGGAGGGAGGGAGGGAAGAAAGGAAGGAAGGAGGGAAGGAAGGAAGGAAGAAAGAAGAGAGGGAGGGAAAGAGGGAGGGGAGGGAGGAAGGAGGGAAGGAAGGAAGGAAAAAAGGAAAAAAAGAAGGAAGGAAGGTTGGTTTAAAAAGAAAAAGAAAACACAACCAACCATCCTCTCCAACCAGCCCCACTGAAGTGGATCCTGCCCATCCAAACAGGATGAGACAAAGTCCAGCAGACTTGAGCTGATAAGGTTCAAGGACGAGGCACAGGAGGTAGAGTCGTATTCCACAGCATCCTCTCCGAAGCCTCTGGGCTAAAAGCTTTACATCTTGATATCATCCAACGATGTAAAACATCACTTCAACTTCCATGAAGGCCAAGTTGGCTCTGTGAGCTGCTATTTCTGCAAATTTCTCAAGTGGTTTCCTAGGGCCATTTAAGGGAGCCCACAGCTTCTGCATGAGACCAGTCATCTCTTCATTAACCAGTTTAGATTCCCTTAAACCCACTCTTAGGTTTTCTTTTGGGTTGTGTGGTTGTAGATGTCATCTAAAAGTCTGGGAAACTGGTTCTAAGTGGGACCATATAGTCCTCAAAGTTCAGTCCAGTCGAGAGAAGGTGCGTAAGGGGAGGAAGTGAAGCCATTTAGAGTTAGAGAGGCCTTAGAGAGTACTTGGCCCAGTCTTTCATTTCAGAACAGAGGAAGCAGAGACTTAGAGAGGGTAAGTGTTTGTCCAGAATCACTTGAAATGTTGACAGCAAAAATAGGGCGAGGACTTCAGGAGCCTAACTGTCCACCCCAAGTTCCTTCTGGTTAATGCAGCACATGTGGTTTCCAAGGAAATCAGTCAATTCTTCAGCAGGAGGAGGCGAGGTTGCAGGGCAGAGGTTACTTATGGTGGTGCAGGCAGACACACCATCGTGGCCACAGGAAACGAGTGCTTCAAATGGGGCTGCTACAGGAACAAATAGCAAGGACACTGGCGTCAGAGGTGGCGTAGGACAGCATGTCACAAAGTGACAAATGGATGGCCCATGCAGCCGGCGCTTTGGGAGTTGAGAAGAAGTAATCACTGGGCATAGGTGGATGGAAGTTATCAGGTAAGTTTCATCCTGCAGTTTGCAGGCATGAATGTGTCACGCTCACTAAGAGGTTTACGCTGCATTTTTATGTGCTACTACCCAGGCAGCAGAATGGAATTTAATAAAAAATGAGAATCATAGTTGAAAAGGCTTCAGTGTATTTTGCATTTACAATTGCATTTCAGAAGCCTGATTTTTCTGTCTAACCTGACTGACACAAAAACGTATTGAGTTCTGTGAGTTCTATTTACAGATTTGCATTAATGATTATTAATAATGTCTGCTATTTAAGTCAGATTTTGTGTAAGTAGTATGCAAAGAATGAGCTGTTGAGGCAGCAACATGATTTTGTTGTTTTTTTCACCACTGCATTTATCCATTCTTTAATTTTTTTTTAATTATTTGAGACAAGGTCTCACTCTGTTGCACAGGCTGGAGTGCAGTGACATGATCACGATTCACTGCAGTCTCAACCTCCCAGGCTTGAGCAATCTGCCTGCCTCAGCCTCCAGAGTAGCTGGAACTACAGGCATGCACCACTATACCCAGCTAATTTTTTTTATTTTCTTGTAGAGATGAGGTCTCATTATGTTGTCCAGGACGACATTTATCCATTCTTAATCATCTCTTCATTTTTATACAAAGCCAAAGTTCACATTATTACTGGGGCAAAATTTTCCCCCTAGTTAGAAATCAGTCCTTCCCTTCCTTCCTTCCTTCCCTCCCTCCCTTCCTTTTCCCTCCAGTTAGAAGTCCTTCCTTCCTTCCTTCCTTCCTTCCCTCCCTCCCTTCCTTTTCCCTCCAGTTAGAAGTCCTTCCTTCCTTCCTTCCCTCCCCTCCCTCCCTTCCTTCTTTCCCCCCAGTTAGAAGTCCTTCCTTCCTTCCCTTCCCTCCCTCCCTCCGTCCCTTCCCTCCTTCCCTCCCTTCCTTCCTTCTTTTCCCCCAGTTAGAAGTCCTTCCTTCCTTCCTTCCTCTCCCTCTTTCTCTCTTTCTTCCTTTCTTTCACTCCTCTCCCCTCCCCTCTCCTCCCCTCCCCTTTCCTGTCCTTTTTTCTTTTTTTCTCTTTTCTTTTCTTTCTGAGATGGAGTCTTGCTCTGTCGCCTAGGCTGGAGTGCAGTGGCGTGATCTCAGCTCACTGCAACCTCCGCCTCCCAGGTTCCAATGATTCTCCTGCCTCAGCCTCTGGAGTACCTGGGATTGCAGGCACGTGCCGCCATGCCCAGCTAATTTTTGTATTATTAGTAGAGATGGGGTTTCACCATGTTGGCCAGGCTGGTCTTGAACTCCTGACCTCAGGTGATCCACCTGCCTCGGCCTCCCAAAGTGCTGGGATTACAGGCGTGAGTCACTGCACCCAGCAGAAGAATTTCATTTTAACATGCAAACACCTCAACAAAGCCAACTGAGTCTACTTCTAAAAAGCCTCCCAGATGTATCCCTTCCTCTCCAGTCTTGCTAGCCACTGTCCTCTCCCAAATTCTCATACGCACTTAACATTAATTTTACAGCAACAACCTCCTCACTGGTCTTTTTGCCTCCAGAAAAAAAAAAATAATAATAACATATTAAGCAACTAAAACAATTAAATTCCTAAAGGCCAATAGATTATATATTCTTCACTTCATAAGTGCAAATTCTGTGCCATATATTCAAGGCCAGAGCAGAGTTTGCTGTTATAGCTTGGCAGAAATTTCAGAAATGGGTATTCCTCCGAGGAAGGTTTAAATTCTGCTGTTTGAAGTCCAGTAATTTTACCTGGCCTTCTTTTTATTCAGATGACCAACCAGCACTGGAGATTTACTAGCCTGTGTGCAAATTTCTGTCAATCCACCAAGCTTCCCACTTGTCATTAGAAATCCCACATGCTACAGAGAGAATGCGATTTGCAGATAACTCGAAAACAAGAAACCCAAATACAAATCACTTAATCAGAGAAAACATTGCTCTCTTAAATTTAAACAAACAGTTTTTTTTTTTAAGCCAGATGTACTTATTGTCATTTCCAGAATTACTCTTATAAGTATCTGGTTATCATAACCACAGAAAGACAGTTTATTAGTTTTAACTGCTGGATAAAAGCATGTAGCATTTTCAAGATTTCTGGTTTCACCCTTTTAACCCAAAGAGTAACTATAAATAGATGGTAAAGTCTGGGATTTCCACAGCTAAGTGCTGCTATAAATAGTTTTAAACATTTTCCCACTTCATGCTTTCAAAAAGAACATTCTCCACTTCCTTTCTTGGATAACCTCTGGGAATAAAGCGAATCACATTCAGAATTTTATTGAGGGAGTTTAACAAAACTCTTTTAATGAACCTTTTAGCAACTCTAAACATATCTCAGATGCTGAAAAAACTGAGAATAAAATGATTTAACAAATGTGTTAATTAAATAGATATTTAAATTGAAATAGATATTTTTGAGAAATGCATTTAGAAATGCATTTCTAACCACCGAAGTGGTTACTAAAGGAAAGAAATATATTTCTTTCAACATTCCTTCCATGATAACATCTAGAAAAAGGGGTGTGAATTCACGCCTGTTGTCAGGTGTCCAGGCTGACTTCTTTCCCAGGGAATATTCATAAGACAGAGATACAAAGATCCTCAGTTCTTTGTGAAATCCCTGCCATGGAGCGCTTTCCCAAGGGACATGCCTGTGGCCGTCAAAGCGAAGCCAGCGCTGTGCAGGACCGTCCCATCTCTCCACAGCAGAAAGATTCCTAATGCCTGCCTTCTAGCAACCTCTGCTGGTAGTTATTTCTGACTGGGAAGAAAGTAGAATTAGCCAGTCTTACCCACGGCAGGAAAATTAAGCAAAGAAAAAACAGCCACAAAAACAGGTCATATCAGTGAAACTCATGTTTCTGTTTTATATTTTAATGAAAAGGGACAATGGAAAGACTATAAATGATTTTTAAAATATTCGTGTTTTCTAAAAAAAAATAGCTATTTTTTGAGCAGTTTTAGGTTTAAATATTGCACAAAAGGTATAGAGCGTTCTCATATATCCTGTCACCCTCAATTTTCCCTATTTTTAATATCTTACAATAGTGTAGTACATTTGTTACAATTGATGAGCTAATATTGATATATTATTATTAATCAAACTCCACAGTTGACATTAGGGCTCACTCTTATCTTGTACATTCTATGGGTTTTGACAAATGTATAATGATAGGTATCCACCATTATAATATCAACAAGAATGATAGTTTCACTGCCCTAGAAATTCCCTGTGCTCCATCCATGCATCATCTTTCACCACAACCCCTGGCAACCACTGATCCTTTTACTGTCTCCATAGTATTCCAGAATGTCACATATCTGGAATTCTACAGTAGCAGCCTTTTCAGATTGTCTTCCTTTATTCAGTAATATGCATTTAAGGGTTTATCCATGTCTATACATAACTTGATAGCTCATTCATTTTTAGCACTGAATAATGCCCATTGTCTGGATGCACTGGAGTTTATTTACCTGTCACCTCTACTCAAGGATATCTTGGTTGTTTCCAAGTTTTGGCAATTATGAATAAGGCTACTATAAAGATCTGTGTGCAGGTTTTCATGTTGACATGAGTTTTCAGCCCTTTGGGGTAAATGCCAAGAAGTATGATTTCTGGATTCTATGGTGAGAGTAGGTTTAGTTTTGTAAGAAACTGCCAAGCTGTCTTCCAAAGCGTCTGTGCCATTTTGCATTCCCACCAGCAATGAGTGACAGTTCTTGTTGCTCCACATCCTCGCCAGCATTTGGTGTTGTCAGTGTTCTGGTGTTAATTGTTTTAGTTTTTCAATATGTTTTTGTCTCCTAGGTATGTAGTGGTATCTCATGGCTGTTTTACTTCGCATTTCTCTAATGATATATGTTGTTGAGCATCTTTTCATGTGTTTATTGCCATCTGTATATTTTCTTTGGTGAGGTGTTAAGATCTTTTGTCCTTTTTTTAATTGTTTGCCTTCCTATTATTGAGTTTTAAGTGTTTTGTATATATTTTTGATATCAGTTTTTATCTTGTATATACTTTGCAAACATAGACTTTTTTCCCCTAAATCCTGAATATAGTCGATATCCTAAAAACAATCCTTCTTGTTTCCTTCATTCATTTAGTCATTCAGTCAGCATTTGTTACGTAACCTACTACAAATACTAGGTGCCAAGAGTACAGGATAAAAGGATGGTCCTGACACTTAAGGAGCTCACCCTACAGTACGGAATGTTAAGAAAGTATAGATATGCTGCAAGAAGTATCATGTAAACCTTGAGGACATTATGCTAAGTGAAGTAAGCCAGTCACAAAAAGACAAATACTGTATGAATCCAATCATGTAAGGAACCTAGAGTAGTCAAATTCATAGACAGAAAGTACAGCGGGGGTTATTAGGGGCTGTGGGGAGGTGGGAGTCAGGGGTTGTTGTTTAGTGGGTGCAGGGTATCAGTTTTGCAAGATGAAGGAGGTTGATTGTACAACATCAATGTGCTTAGTGCTACTGAACCATACACTTAAAATTGGTTATGATAGTAAATTTTAAGTTATATGTCTTTTGCCACAAAAATACATTAATTTAAAAACTGTTATGCAGAAGTGTGGATAAATGGCACAGGAAAACAGGTACAGGAGTGATTAAACTTCTACAAGATGTATATAATCATATAGATCACTATATTAAATAGGGCAAGAGCTTCAGGCCAATTTGTCTTTAATTCTTTAAAAGGTTTTTTGGGGCCAAGCACCACGGCTCATGCCTGTTATCCCAGCACTTTGGGAGGCTGAGGCGAGTGGATCACGAGGTCAGGAGTTCAAGACCAGCCTGGCCAACATGGTGAAACCCCGTCTCTACTAAAAATACAAAAATTAGCTGGGCGTGTAGGCGTGTGCCTGTAATCCCAGCTACTTGGGAGGCTGAGGCAGGAGAATCGCTTGAACCTGGGAGGCAGAGTTTGCAGTGAGCCGAGATTGTGCCATTGCATTCCAGCCTGGGCGACAGGGTGAGGCTCCGTCTCAAAAAAAATAAATAAATAAAAATATAAATAAATAAATAAATGGTTTTTTGATGTAAGTGCAAAAGATGAGACAAAGGGAATGGCACACTAGAACCTATACTAGGGACAGAAGTGGAGTAAAAAGCAAAATGTACGCTTTGAAGATCTAAAATCTGAAAATTGAGCAAGCTTTCTTGCATCCAACATGAAGCAGAGGATCAGTTGAACAAATCCGTGTCCAAAAGAAAAAAAGGCAAGCCATTTGCTTAGCAGAGGAAAACTTTTCCTAATTAAAAACAAAATCCCAACCTTGAAAGAGCCACAGATCTTATCGTGATCTTACTACCGTTATGTTTAATAACATTCATGTCATTAAAAGCAATTATCCGGAGCAATTATCCAACTATATACATATATATGAGCAAGAACTAGAAGAAACCAGAGAATTAAGAAAATAGTTTGACACTGATATATTCATCTAATATTATACTTAGTGTCTTCTGTGTGCCAAGCACAGTCCTGGGTGTCAGAGACACAACAGTGAACAAAACAGATAAAACTCCTTGCCCTCATGTGGTTTATATGCTAATGTGGAAGACAGAAGATAAACTACATAGATAAGGGTGGTAGGTTGTCTTCAAAGATGACTGCCAACAATTCCTCTAGTTGCTGCACACGCTTGCCACTCTCCCCATCAAGACGTGGAATCTATTTCCCTTTCATTTGTATCCGGTTGGCCCTGAGACTTGCTCCAACCTATAGGATATGATGAAGTGCACCATGCCTTTTATAGGACCAGCTCCTGGGAGACCTCACAGCTTCCACACTCCCTCGCTTGAAGCCTAGAGCCATCAGGTAAGAAGTCTGGCTGTCCTGCTGGAGGGAAGAGACTCAGCCAGCCCCCAGCTGAAGTGCAGATGTCTGAGTGAAGCCAGGTGGGTGTCCCAGTCCCAGCTGAGCTTCCAGATGAAGGCAACTGCGCTGTGACTCCCACTGGCACCATGTCCAGCAGAAGGACCATCCAGCTGAGCCCAGTCAAATCACAGAATCTTGAGAAACCATAAGTTGTTGTTTTAAGCCCCTAAGCATTGGGGCAGTTTGATACGCAGCTAATTGAAATAATAGGCTAAATATAGTGTAGGTTCATTACTGATAACCCAGAGCAGTGCTAGAGCCCGTGAGTATTGCCTCACAAGAGGCAATAAATTTTCAGGAGTTTTGTGAGCCATTATTAAGAATTATACTATATAAGCTTATAATTACACACATTTAAACAAAGAATATTCAAATATGTGTAACTATTTTACTACTATCTGTTCTTGAGGTTATTTGTATGCACTGTGTCTGCATGGTGGAAATACTATGTCACAGTATGCTACTGTGCATCTCTTCCCACCTCCGTGTTCAGTCATGGTATGAGTATTTACACCATGGAAACTGGCAAGCTCTATAAACCAGACCTTGATTGTTTTGTTGTTTATCTGGACTTAAGAAAATGATAGAGAAAAACGTTACCGTAGATTAAACTTAAAAGTGTATTATGGCGGGGCACGGTGGCTCATGCCTGTAATGCCAGGACTTTGGGAGGCCAAGGCAGGCGGATCATGAGGTCAAGAGATTGAGACCATCCACACCAACATGGTGAAATCCCATCTCTACTAAAAATACAAAAATTAGCCGGACATGGTGGCACATGCCTGTAATCCTAGCTACTCGGGAGGCTGAGGCAGAAGAATCACTAGAACTTGGGAGGTGGAGGTTGCAGTGAGCTGATATCGTGCCACTACACTCCAGCCTGGCGGCAGAGCGAGACTCCATCTCAAACAAACAAACAAAAAGTGTATTATGTCTATAACTGCTACATTATGAATAGCACAAAAATTTGAGGAAATATTCTTCCAGAAAACCATCATTCAATTCAGGAAACAAATGGGTGAGGTTTTAATATACATCTTTGTCGTCATTTTACTTTGGTCTTCCTCATAAACATAAACATATGCAGAAATCAACATTCATGCTGGAACTGTATTCACTTGACAATTGAAACCAGAGGTTGGCTACAAGAGTACTGCAAAAATGAATAAAAATGCTCTATGAGAATTAATTATTTGGAACTTATAAGACATACAGTAGGGAGTAGTGGGTTTTTTTAATTTATAAATTGATGCCTTTTCTATCAGTAAAATTTATAATAAGCTTATTCCCCAGATATATATGTGTGTGTGTATATATATGTGTATATATATGTATATATATGTGTGTGTGTATGTGTGTGTGTATATATATACTCATATGAATGTCTTCCCCTGCCCTGCTCCACTCCCCCCACCTCTGCTCCAAAGAACCAGTTGTTAAACAGTTACCAGCATTCTTCTGGTTATTTCTCACTGCAGTACAACCTAGCCTCTTTAGCCTATCTTCACTGATACACTAGTAAATCAAATAGAGTGACTTCACCTAGTTGGTTTCTACTTCATCTCTTGTCAAACCACATTTTTGTTATGTTTAATGTGTTTTATTTTCAGCATATTACATCCTTCTCTTTAGAAGCCTGGTGGAAGTATTTCTTTAGTGGCAGGGGAGGTGCTGCTCTGGATTTCAAAGCATTTCCAGTGATGCTGTGCCATGCTACATTCTAAACAGCCACTTCTCACTCCCCTTCCTAGTGCCTCTGGGCCAAGCATTTGCTCCCTGACTCCTGAGAGCTGAGGGAGCCTCTTTCTCTAAAAAAACAGTCTTATTCGCCACATTCAGGGCACTAGGGTCTGGACAGTCATTCCCATCAAGGTCAGTTTCTGTGACTCTATCAATCAACATATCTCTGGACCCTATGATGGGTTTTTGACAGTCTAAGAGATTACTCACATGTATTAGATCAACAGACATTCAAATAAGCATAAAAGAATAAAAATAAGTGAATTAAGATATAAATGGGGGTGTAAGCCATTACATCTATTTTACACATGAACCTGCAAATCAGGCAGTGCTCTGGGGGCTGGCTCCTTGGGTTGACCTGCAGGCTGGTGGTGGGATCATTTACAGGCTCGCCCCCTCACATGTCTGGTGCCTGGGATGAGAAGACTCAAGCATACAGAGTTGAAGGGAAGAATTAAACCATTTGTAACTTTAATTTTGTTTAATTTCCCACACTGCACTGACGTACATACTTTAAATTTAGAAGAAGTCCAATTTACCTATTTTTTTCTTTTATTGCCAGTGCTTTTGGTGTCATTTCCAAGAAATTACTGCCAACTCCAATGTCATGAAGGTTTTCCCCTGTGTTTTCTTCTATGAGTTTTATAGCTTTAGCTTTTACATTTAAGTCTTTGACTTATTTTGAGTCAATTTTTGTCTGTGGTGTAACGGAAGAGTCCAACTTCATTATTCTGCATGTGGATATCCAGTTTTCTCAGCACCATTAATAAGACTACCCTTTCCCTGGAGAGGGCTTTTTGGAGCCCTTGTCAAAAATCAACTGATGATATATGCAGTGGCTTATTTCTTGGCTCTCTTCTCTATACCATTGGTTTCTCTGTCTGTCTTTAAGCCAAGACCACACTGTTTAATTACCATGGCTTTGTAGTAAGTTTTGAAATCAGGAACTGTGAGTCCTCCAACTATAGTCTTCTTTTTCAAGATTATTTTAGCTATTCAGGGTTCCTTAATATTCCATATGACAGACAGGTGGAGTAGTACACACCTGTAATCCCAGCTATTCAGTAGGCTGAGGTGAGATGATTATTTGAGCCAAGGAGTTCAAGTCCAGCCTGGGCAACATAGTGACACCATGTCTCATAAAAAGAGAGAGAGAGACAGAGAGAGACAGAGAGATTTTCTGTAAACTTTAGGATGGGCTTTTCTGTTTCCATAAAAAATACAGGCCAGGAGCAGTGGCTCACTCCTGGAATCCCAGCACTTTGGGAGGCCGAGGTGGGCAGATCACCTGAGGTCAAGAGTTCAAGACCAGCCTGGCCAACACAGCAAAACCATGTCTCTACAAAAATACAAAAACTAGCCGGGCATGGTGGTGTGTGCCTGTAATCCCAGCTACTTGGGGGCTGAGGTGGGAGAATCGCTTGAATCCGGGAGGCAGAAGTTACAGGGAGCCAAGATTGCACCATTGCACTCCAGCCTAGGTGACAGAGCAAGACTCCATCTTAAAAATAAAAAAATACCATTGAGAGAGATTTCATTGAATCTGTAAATCCCTTCAGGTAGTATTCCCATTTTAGCAATATTATGTCTTCTAGTACATGCACATGGGGGTAATTTTTCATTTACAATTTCAGTATTTTGGGGGTTTTCAGTGTACAAGCCTTTCGCCTCCTAGGTTACATATATTCCTAAGGATTTTAGTCTTTGTATTGTAAATGAAAGTTTTAAAATTTCCTTTTTAGATTGTAATTGTTAGTTATAGAAATGTAACTGATTTTTTGTATGTTGATTTTACGTTGTGCAACTTTGTTGGACTTGTTGATTGGCTTTCATTCAAAAAAATGTATTTTGTCTTCATTTCTGAAGGACATTGTTGATGCACATAGAATTCCGGGATGACAGAGTATTGTTGGAGGAACGGGGTTTGGCTGCTTGTTTTTTTCTTTCAGCACTTAAAAGATGTTCCCCTGTCTTCTGGTCTCCATGGTTCCAGTGAGAAATCTTCAAATTTTTCTTCCCCTATATGCAATCTGTTGTTTTCATCTAACTGCTCCCCACCCCTCTTCTTCTTTTCCTCTTGCAGTTATTGTGTCTTGGCACAATATTTTTCATGTGTATCCTGATTGGGGTTCATGGAAGTTTAAGTTTTTCCCTGAATTTGGTAAGTTTTAAGCATGCCATTATGTTTCAAATAATTTTTCCACACCTATTTCTCTTCTCCTCTGGGAATCCAAGGACATAAAGGTGAAATGTTTTGATATTATCCCACAGGTCCCTGAAGCTCTGCTCATTTTGTTTTAAATCTTTGTTCTTTCTCTACTTCAGACTGGATAATTTCTATTGATCATTTTCCACTGTTTCTCTGACACCTCCATTCTACTATTAAGCCCATCCAGTGAATTATCTTCTTGCACTATATTGTATTTTTCAGTCCTAAAATATTCATTTTGTTTTTTCATAGTTTTGATTTTCCTACTGAAAACTCATTTCCATTTTTTCATTTATTTCAAGTATAGTTATAATAGCTCTTTAAAGACTTTGTGTGCTAATTTCAATATCTGGGTCATCTCATGGTTGCCATTTGTTGATTGTCTTTTCCCTTGGGAAATGGGAATAGTTTTCTGGTTATTTGTGTATCAAGTAATTCTGCCTTTTATCTTGGACATATTATGTTGAGCAGCTCTGGGCTTTGTGTGATCACGCTGATTTCTTGTGGTTTGTTTTCACAAGCAATCAGCCTGTTTTGGTTCAGACGGCAAGTTCCTTTTTGCTTTCTGTGGGCAGTGTTTTCTATCTCAGTTCTCCAGGCTTTTCTTATGCTTCTCTGGGTCTGTTCTGTGCACTCACAGCTCTGGATGAGCTCGAGAGTTGGCTAGATTCATACACACAATTAGGGGATGCCCTTCTCCAACGCACTTCTCTCTGAGATGTCACCCACATGGTCTGACTCCCAGGAGCCCCTTTTCCCGGTTCCTCTGATCATAATGATAGTTTTCTCTTGGGGTTTCAGCTGCCCCCATCATCACCACAGTAGTATAGCTGTGCAAGGTGAGCTGCCCTTGTGGCTGAACCAAAACAGAAAAAAGGAAGAAAAGAAAAGTAAATAGGGACTTCCCATCCTCTGCACTCTTGACTCATTTTTCTGTGGTGAGAAAGGAAGGGTTTCTTTCTCTTTTTTTTTTTGAGACAGAGTCTTGCTCTGTCACCCACGCTGGAGTGCAGTGGCATGATCTTGGCTCACTGCAACCTCTACCTCTGAGGCTCAAGCGATTCTCATGCCTCAGCCTCCTGAGTAGCTAGGATGACAGGCACACGCCACCACACCAGGCTAATTTTTGTATATTTTGTAGAGACAGAGTTTGGCACGGCTGTTCTCAAACTCCTTGTCTGAAGCAATTCTCCTGCCTTGGCCTCCCAAAGTGCTGGGATTACAGGAGAGAGCCACCACACCTGGCTGAAAGGAAGAGGTTCTCTTAGAGTTTTTGCTCTCTGTGTCCACTGTGAAGGTCTATAGTCCATGCTGCAGGCCACCCTTGTGTGGAAAGCAAAAGACGAAGAAAGAAAAAAACTTGGAAACTCACTGGTATTGGTCATTTTTCAAGTTTTTATTTCTCTCCCCTGCTGTTGTTTACTTTTCAGAGTCTTCAGGTAGATGCTTTTTATTCTCAAAGTTAGTTGTAATCAGTGGAAGAGTTAGGGACTAAAATATTCTTGTTGAATTTAGAAAAGAGTTCTGGTCAATCTCACTTACTGGGCTGTTAGCTCTAAGAAGGCATGGACCACGTCTGTCTTCTCCCATGTGATACATGGTAAGGTCAAAATAATGGTTAAACTAATTAATATTGGGCAAAGAAGAATGAACAACAAAATACTGAAGTGAATTTTTGAAAACTTTAATTTTAGGTTCAGTGGCACATGTGCAGATTTGTTATACAGGTAAACTCACATCACAGGGGTTCGTTGTACAGACTATTTCATCACCCAGGTACTAAGCCTACTACCCAATAGTTACTTTTCCTGATCCTCTCCCTCCTCCCACTCTTTACCCTCAAGGAGGCTTCAGTGTGTGTTGTTCCCCCTTTGTGTCCATGTGTTCTCATCATTTAGCGCCCAGTTATAAGTGAGCACATGTGGTATTTGGTTTTCTGTTCCTGTGTCAGTTTGCTAATCACTTCCAGCTCCATCCGTGTTCCTGTAAAGGACGTGATCGTTCTTTCTATGGCTTCGCAGCATTCCATGGTGTATATGTACCATATTTTCTTCATTCAGTCTGCCATTGATGAGCATTTAGGTTGAGTCCATGTCCTTGCTATTGTGAATAGTGCTGCAATGAACAGTTGCCTGCATGTGTCCTTATGGTAGAATGATTTAGACTTCTTTGGGTATACACTCAGTAATGGGATTGCTGGGTCGAATGGTAGTTCTGTTTTTAGCTCTTAGAGGAATTGCTACACTGTTTTCCGCAATGGTTGAACTAATTTACATTCCGACAGTGAATAGGCATTCCTTTTCCCCCACAACCTCACCGGCATCTGTTATTTCTTGACTTTTTAATAATAACTATTGTGACTAGCGTGACATGGTATCTCATTGTGGTTTTGATTTCTCTAATGATCGGTGATACTAACTTTTTTCATATGCTTGTTTGGCCGTATGTATGTCTTCTTTTGAAAAGTATCTGTTCGTCTCTTTTGTATTAATTTTTAAAAACACTTTATGTAAACAGAATATATGTAGTGTGTTTAAGCATGAGATAATGTTGTGGGAGTGATATATCTTTTGCTTAAGGCTTGCAATTAATGGCAAAATTTCTGTAAGCACACCATGCTTTAGAAAGATTTAAATGGAAGGATTTTTTTACCGTTGTAATATTAAATAATAAAGCTCTTGGCAGAAAAAGATAAATCTGAAAGTAATATACTATTGAGGAAACAACAGAAATTGGTATGGATTTACAAAAGAGAAAAAAATCATTTAAAAATCCAAGTTTTAAGTTTTGATAACAAAAGTAGCAATAATGTGCAGTAGAGAAAATAAAGGAAGCAAGGAAGCTTATTATCCCCTCTTAACAATATGTGACACAAGCCTTGACAGCCAGAGACAATGGAAGCTGTACCTTTGAACTCTTCTTTGAGGTATCAGTGCCTGTCCAAAGGAGACAAAGCCATCAGAAAGACATGGAGAAGGCCGGGAGCGGTGGCTCACACCTGCTATCCCAGCACTTTGTGAGGCTAAGGCAGGCGGATCATGAGGTCAGGAGTTCAAGACCAGCCTGACCAACATGGTGAAACCCTGTCTCTACTAAAAACACACAACAAATTAGCCGGGCATGGTAGCACACGCCTGTAATCCCAGCTGCTCAGGAGGCTGAGGCAGGAGACTCGCTTGAACCCGGGAGGTGGATGTTGCAGTGAGCTGAGATCACGCCACTGCACTCCAGCCTAGCCAACAGAGTGAGACTCCGTCTCAAAAAAAAAAAGAAAGACATGTAGAAGCCCGATAATAAAACGGTCACAGGCCAAGGCCAAAGACACATATCTGGGGTCATCTGTCCAGAGACAGTAACATTACATAAGATGCTGTTGACATCTTTTGGCAGAGGCGAAGGGGGATTATCACGGGGGTCCCCTCGTAGGCTGGAAGAGTGATTGATGTTCAGGCGCAAATAACTATGGCTCATTCCAGTGGTTTGTCTCCAATGTTTTCTTTACAGAAATGAAAGGAGTCAGGGCAGGGGGCATTTCCAAAATATATATCTTTCAACAGAAAAGAATAATTTGTTTAAATGACAGAAATTATTAGAAGATTACAGAAGGGAGAAATGGTTTGGTTAACTCTTTCTTTTTTTTTTTTTGAGACGGAGTCTCGCTCTGTCGCCCAGGCTGGAGTGCAGTGGCACCATCTCGGCTCACTGCAAGTTTCGCCTCTCGGGTTCACGCCATTTTCCTGCCTCAGCCTCCCGAGTAGCTGGGACTACAGTCGCCCACCACCACGCCCAGCTAATTTTTTGTATTTTTAGTAGAGATGGGGTATCACCATGTTAGCCAGGATGGTCTCGATCTCCTGACCTCCTGATCTGCCTGCCTTGGCCTCCCAAAGTGCTGGGATTACAGGCGTGAGCCACTGCACCCGGCCAGTTAAATCTTAAGGGTCTCATTGTTTCAGAATTTTTGAAATGATTTATAAGAAAAAAAATTTTGAAAAAGTGATTTTCAACACATTTTAAATAAAGCATGTAGATCCCTGAACACTAAATATGACCACACTGTTGAGTATTAAAAATAGTGGTGAAAAATAATATTAGACTATAAAACTAAAAGCTAGGAGTGAAGGAAAAAATGGAAAAAAATTAAATGTTTTTAAAAGGCAAGCTAAATGCAAGGGGTATATTGGATTGGTGCCCGGACCATCCATAGCAAACGGCACCAAGTATCATTCGATCATACACAGAAAGAAAAACGGTGAGTGGTGGAGGTGAGGAGGGAGAGCTGGCAGTCGTGAGGACTGCAACACACTTCCCCAGAGAATCATAAGGAAGCTGGAAGCAAAGCCTTCTACATTCCTACACCCCTGGCCGACTGACCGAAAGGACTTCAAACCTGTAATTCTATACTTTAGTTTGCAAGGCAATCAAAGACTGGATTTCACTCACAATAGTCTTTCAATGTGACTTTTGTCCTACTGGATATGCTATAATAAAACCTAAGTTACAACGCAAAGAAAGAAATCAAAACGATCACTATAAAGTCCATTTTCTCTGCCAAGATGAGTGGAAGTATATGAAGTCAAATTTGAATCTGCATGGAGGATTGAGAATATGTACAAACACGTAAGCCAAGGTGAGGACATAGTGGAGGAGTTAAAGGAATGGTGAGCAGTGACCTGGGAATTAGAAGTTGTGGGGCTTGGCCCCAGTGCCATTGGTACCAGTTGTGGGACCTAAGCAGACTGTGGCTCGCTTGGCCTTGATGTCCTAGTTATTAAAATTGTAGGCTGGCTCAACATCCCAACAACCCTTCCTGGCTCCTCTTGTGGTAACTTTTGCATAAGTGGAAACTGTAGAAAAGAGAACACAAAGCCTCTGACATGCAGATGGCAAGGCTTTAATATCACAAACTCAGAGGTTCCAAATAGGCAACAGGCCCTGCAACCTAATCACCATCAGTAGGAAGGGCTAGTGGGCTGAGCACGGTGGCTCACAACTGTAATCCCAGCACTTTGGGAGGCCAAGGCAGGAGGACTGCTTGAGGTCAGGAGTTAAAGAGCTCCCTGGGCAACACAGTGAGATCATGCCTCTACAAAAAATGTTTAAAGTTAGCTGGGAGTGGTGACATATGCAGTCCCGTCTACTCGGAGCCCTGGAGTTCAAGGCTGCAACGAGCTATCATCACACCACCACACTCCAGCCAGGGTGACAGAGAAAGACCTTGTCAAACAAACAAAACAAACAAACAAAAAACAAGAAGCAGCAGCAGGAAGAAAGAAGAAGAAGAAAACTATACTAACACAAAAGTTGTCAAATTTTGTAGCCTGGTCAACATAGCAAGACCCCATCTCTAGGGGAAAAAAAAAATTGCCAGGCATGGTGGCATACACCAGTAGTCTTAGTTACTAAGGAGGCTGAAGCAGAAGGATTGTTTCAGCCCACGAAATAATGGCTGCGTGACCCGAGATCATGCCACTGCACTCCAGCCTAGGTGACAGGGTAAGACCCTAGTCTCTAAAAAAAAAAAAGACTTGTGGATACAGCTAAAGAAGTACTTGCAAGAAAATGTATGGCTTTAAATTCATTTCTGAGAAAAAAAGGTTAAAAATCAACAAGCTTCCAACTCAAGAAGCTAAAAACCATCAAATTAAATACAGAGAAAGTAGAAGGAAATAAATAAAAAGTTAGGTCAGCAGGGCGCAGTGGCTCACGCCTGTAATCCCAATACTTTGGGAGGCCAAGACGGGTGGATCACGAGGTCAGGAGATCGAGACCATCCTGGCTAACACAATGAAACCCTGTCTCTACTAAAAATACAAAAAAAAAATTAGCCGGGTGTGGTGGCAGGCACCTGTAGTCCCAGCTACTCAGGAGGCTGAGACAGGAGAATCGTGTGAACCCAGGAGGCGGAGCTTGCAGTGAGCTGAGATCTTGCCACTGCACTCCAGCCTGGGCGACAGAGCAAGACTCCCTGGGCAATAGAGTGAGACTCTGTCTCACAAAACAACAACAACAAAATTATAAAATTGACAAAGTCCTTGCTTGTTTGTTCAATGGGGAAAAGGTGGGAAAACAAGATCACCAATATCAGTTATGAAAAAGAGGACATAATTACAGAGATAAAGAATATTATAAACAATTTTTTTGCTAGCAAATTTGACAACTTAGATGAAGTGAACAAATTTCTTGAAAACCACAACTTACCAAATTCGACACAAGATAAAATAAGTTCAATTATATATATCTGAAAGCTATTAAAACATTTAATTTTTAATTTTCAAAATCAGTGTGTATGTGTGTGTGTGCATGTGTGTAAAATCTACAGTTTAAAACCCTTCTACAGAGAAACCCAAGCTGGGCTCCAAAAGCTTAGCATTGACTTTAGCCTAAAGTTGTGCCTAACCACAGAGGGTCTGCGCAGCACTGACTTCATCTTGGCCTCCCTGTACTTGCCTACTCTTCATGGTCTTTTGCCTCATTTCATTCTTTGTTTTATTCTGCTGCTCTGCATGCATCATTGTAAGACACTGTGCAGCTTCTTTGCAACAAAGCGAAATATAGTCATGCTATACTTAAAGATGGAGATACTATAAACACTGTACACTTACAGGCTACACTACATTTATTTTTTAAAATTTATTTCTTCAATAATAAATTAACCTTACTTTGCTATAACTTGTTTAAAAACTAATTTTTAAAAACGTTTTGATTCTTATAACACTTAGCTTAAAATACACCTTGTACAGCTGTACAAAAATATTTTCTTTCCTCATATCTCTATTCTATAAGCCATTTTAAAACCTTTCTATTACTTTCTAAACTTTTTTTATTAAAAACTAAGACACAAACACACACATCAGCTTTGGCCTACACAGGGTCAGGATCATCAATATCACTGTGTTCCATCTCCACATCTTATCCCACTAGAAAGTCTTCAGGGGAAATAACATGTATGGAGCTGTCATCTCCTATGACCACAATGCATCCTTCTGGATTTCACCTGAAGGACCTCCCTGAGGCTCTTTAGGAAGTACTGCTATTTTCAGAAATATGTCTTCGGTGGTTTGCTTGGTTTGTTTCTTTTTTACATCACAGATTTGTCTGCAAACAGATAACGCACCACGTACATTCCTCTCTATTAATGAAACCCTTTCAGTGTTGGGCTCTATGTTTTCAAACTTTTTAAGGAGCTTTCTGAGGTCTACAAAAGCTTCTGCCAAACCCTTCATTGTTACTTTTCTTAGGAGTTCTTTTTTCTCTGTTTCCTCTTCTCTTGCCTCTTCTTCAGCTATGCATTCCTGTTCCAGTTCCGACAGCTCCTCATTCTTCAATTCCTCAAGAACCACCTCAAAGAGCTCCTCTACATCATCCTCATTCACACCTAGTTGGAGTCGTTTGCTATGACAACCACAGCCTTGGTTTTTGCAACCTCTTCATCCTGGCTAATCCTTTGAAGTCACAGACAAACCTCTTGAGTGTCTTCGTCCAGATTCCATTCATACTCACCTTGGTGACCATGCCAAAGTTCTTGATGCAGTCATAGTAAGGAAGGAGACCACCCTTCATATTGTCTTATGCCCAATTTCTGCTTCCAAAGAAAGAAGAAGTAAAAACTAAAAGGCAGAAATGAAATCCACAGGCAGACAGCCCGGCACTGCCTGGCTGATCCACAGGCAGACAGCCTGGGCTGGTAGTTAAAGATCGACCCCTGACCTAACCGGTTATGTTATCTATAGATTCCAGACATTGTATGGAAAAGCATTGTAAAAATCCCTGTCCTGTTCTGTTCCGATCTGATTACCAGTGCATGCAGCCCCCAGTCACGTACCCCCTGCTTGCTCAATCGATCATCACCCTCTCACGTGGACCCCCTTAGAGTTGTGAGACCTTAAAAGGGACAGGAATTGCTCACTCGGGGAGCTCAGCTCTTGAGACAGGAGTCTTGCCAATGCTCCCAGCCGAATAAATCCCTTCCTTCTTTAACTCGGTGTCTGAGGAGTTTTGTCTGCGGCTCGTCCTGGTACAATAGATGTTGTAATGCTTCTAGAGTTGCATCAGTGTCTTCTCAGCATCTTCCTCGGCCACAGCAACAGCCTAGGCAAAAGTCCTTCTCAGGTAGCAGGCCTTAAAGGCGCTATAAGTCCTTGGTCCATTGGTTGAATTAAAGAAGTGGTGTTTTGGAAGGAGAAACACCACCTCAATATTGGGATGAAGATCACCATAAAGGGAGTATGTGCAGGAGCATTAAGGGTAAGCACAATCTTGAAAGGTACCATACGTTCTTCTCCAAACAATGCTGGCAGCTTCATTACTTCCTGCTCTCCCAAAGCATTAACATGTATGTGGTTTTGGGTTTCCATGTGATATGGTTTGGCTGTGTCCCCACCCAAATCTCATCTTGAATTGTAATCCTCAAAATCCCCAGGTGTTGAGGGAGAAACCAGGTGGAGATGATTGGATCATGGGGGTGGTTTCCCCCATGCTGTTCTCACAACAGTGAGTGAGTTCTCATGACATCTGATGGTTTTACAAGCATCTCGCATTTCCCCTGCTGGCAATCTCTCTCCTGCTGCCTTGTGAAGAAGGTTCCTGCTTTTGCTTAGCCTCCCACCATGACTGTAAATTTCCTGAGGCCTCCCCAGCCATGCAAAACTGTGAGTCAATTAAACCTCTTTTCTTTAATAAATTACCCAGTCTTGGTTATTTCTTTATAGCAGCATGAGAATGGACTAATAATACACCATGGTACCAATTATGACTGTAATTCTCTATTACTTCTGTGCTCCAGTGCTTAGTTCTGTTTGGCTATAATTTTTTTGTTTCCAGTGACTTAATTACTTGGTCTATGACTTAATTACCTTGGATCTAATCACCAGGCGCTGAAAGGGACAATTTCCTAGTACAAATTTGGTTCTGTAGCTCTATCTCATAGAGCAGTGCCTCCAGGGAGTGAAACCACCTTTACAAGAGAAAATCATGATGGTGAAGGAGATCTGATCTAACCAACCCCCATCTTGCCTTTAACCTCCAAACTGCTCTAATCATTCCTGGGCTCAGGCTAAGCTAACTTTAGGAGACATTTAGTTTACAGTTTAAATGATAATATCTCTTCCCCAAAACTAAACCGCCTTTGTAAAGCTAACGAAAGGCCATCAGGTAGAAAGATGAAGGGAGCCTGAGTTCTGCTCAGGAGGAGATGTGAATGGTTACCAGACATTATTCCAGAGGTCACAAGATTTGAAATTTCCCCAACTACTCCTGCAGATAACATCACTATTGTAGAACCTAAGACTGGCCTTTTGAGATGTCCTTTCAGGTATTTGCATTTTTGACAACTGACACACTGGGACCATCAACTGGTCTTGTAGCCTCACCTAGAAGTAGACTCAGCACAGCATGCATGGGGACCATTTTCCACAACCCTATGATTGCATCCCCAACAAATCAGCAATACCCAAACTATCCTTGAAAAACTGTAGCCTCTGAACTTCCAGGGAGACTGATTTGCATAATAAAACTCTGGTCTCCCATTCAGCTGGCTCTGTATGACATTAAACTCTTTCTCTATTGCAATCCCCCTGTCTTGATAAATCAGCTCTATCTTGGCAGCAGGCAAGATGAACCCATTGCATGGTTATAGGGGCACCTCCTATGAGGGGGAAGGATTGGGAAAGCACCCATGTGCATCCACACAGTGGCAGTGTGCCGGGGACTTAGCATGACACACAGATTCCCTCACATAGAGTCTAAGGTCAAAGGAGGTGTTGGCCCTCGGAGTGGCCGGCCAGGTCCCACACTCACTCACTCATGTGCTCCCTCCCTTGAGGGGCTGAGTGCAGTGGGCCGAGTAGACCCACCCCTGCTGCAAGTCTGGTAAAGGGGGTCGAAACAAATCCTGTGTCAGTATGGGATCTAATTGATATCGGGCAAATAACTGGAGGGCACAGCTAGGCGAGGGTCTCAAAGCAAGTTGAGGCACAAACAGTTCTGTGAGAAGCACCTGTGGGATCTATTGTCCTGAGAGGGCTGTTTACCCAGAGAAGCCTCCTGGTGTGCTGGGAAGGGGCTAGCGTGGCAGTCTATTGTTTGGATAAATGGACATTTAAGAGATTCCTGAAGAAAACAACAAGTTATTGACTGGTTTTATAGCCTTATCTTCCTGGACAAGAATTTCCTGCAACAAAGAGTTGAGAAAAGAAAAGAATTTTTATCTGAGGAATGCTAGTCCTTTTAATTATCAGGCCCAGAGAGACATTACAATAAGATCACAGAAGCCCAGCAAGGAGGTGTGTGCCTGTAGTCCCAGCTACTCAGGAGGTTGAGGCAGGAGGATCACGTGAGCCCAGGAGTTCAAGACCTGCCTGGGCAACATAGCTAGACCCTGTATCATAAAAAATAAAAAAGAACATATAACAAGACCACGGTCACATCCTACTTCCCCCTTGAGCTATATATTCATCTCTTAAAACTGTTTGCTATTGCCACAAGTAGCTATAAATTAACCTAATAATGCTGCAACTGACACTATAACCCACAGCCTACAGCTTAGCAATATATAGCCAATCACTAATCTATGTTATTTATGTGAAGCCCAAAGAGATTTCCTGACAAACCACTTTGTATCAGCCCACTCTCTGTCCCCATTTCCCTTTAAAAATCCACTTGTAATCTCTGCTAATTGGAGTGCATATTCAGGGTAACTTGAAACTATGCTCCTGGGTTGCAATCCTCAAGCTTGGCCCCAATACACTCCCTATTTATGTTAATTTTGCCCCAGCTTCTTCCTTTTAGGTCAACAGAATCAAGTCACATTGAAGTTGGCTTAGTCCTGACAGTCAGGTCATGGGACACCTAGGCATCCATGGTCTGGGCAGAGCTGTGTACTGAGGTCAGGGAAGCAGCTCATGGTACAGCCTTGCAGGCCACAGGCAGGACTTAATTTGGATTTTTTTCTGGGCTGGGAGTATTTCAAGCGCAGAAGTGATAAGAGTTTGCTAGGGCTGCTGTAACACAGTACCACACACTGGGTGGCTTTAAAAAAAAGGCATTTATTGTCTCTCAGCGCTGGGAGCAGAAAGTTTAAAAACAAGCTGTCGACAGGGTTGGTTCTTTGTGAAGGCTGGGAGGAAAATGACACCAAATATTTCACCCCAAAATAGACTTCTTTGACATACTTCAAAATGGCTATTCAGAAGGCCTGTAAACACAAGAATTGCCCTGCAAATCTAGTCTCCCCTTTTGAGTTGGGGGGAGGGGGGAGGAGGTTTGCATCTGCAGAGGAAATAAAGTGAAGTAAACAACAGCTGTAAGAAGGCTTTCTCTGAAGCCCCCTTTGTCCGGATCTAGGAAAGATGACCTGAGAGTCTCAAACCTTTAGAATCTGACAAACACTTCCCACCGCCTACCTACCCTCTGTTCTTCCTGAGGGCTGCTACCTTGGTTTCCTCTGCATAACAAGACTGCCTTAGGTGCCAGGTCTCCTCTTCTCTCCTCCCATAACCTGTTTTGCTAGGACCCAAGTCCCCATTCTTTCTGTAACCTCAAGATGGTATGAAAGCATCAACTGGCCTGGAGCGGTGGCTCATGCCTGTAATCTCAGCACTTTGGGAGGCCTAGACAGGCAGATAACTTGAGGTCAGGAGTCCAAGACCAGCCTGGCCAACATGGTGAAACCCTAAAAATACAAAAATTAGCCGGGCGTGGTGGCGCATGCCTGTAGTCCCCAGCTACTCGGGAGGCTGAGGTGGGAGAACTGCTTGAACCCAGGAGGCAGAGGTTTCAGTGAGCCAAGATTGTACCACTGCACTCTGGCCTGGGCGACAGAGCCTTGAGACTCCATCTCAAAAAAAATAAAATCAAAAAAAGCATCATCCACCTGGCCATTTGAGTTTTTCATATTTTGTATGACTTCTGTGCCTGAATGCACGTTAATAAACGTGCCTTTTTTCCTTGTTGATCTGTCTATTCCCAGTGGTGTTTTTGTTTTTGTTTTGAGACGGAGTCTTGCTCTGTCACCAGGCTGGAGTACAGTGGCGCAATCTCAGCTCACTGCAATCTCCGCCTCCCGGGTTCAAGCGATTCCCCTGCCTCAGCCTCCCAAGTAGCTGGGATTACAGGCACGTGCCATCATGCCTGGCTAATTTTTTATATTTTAGTAGAGACGGGGTTTCACCATGTTGGCCAAGATGGTCTTGATCTCCTGACCTTGTGATCTGCCTGCCTCAGCCTCCCAACCCAGTTTGCTTTATAGGATCAAATCAGTGAAGTCTGAGGGGGAAAAATAAACTTCACTATAGAGGGAAGGATCTGTTCCAGGCCTCTCTCCTTGGCTTGTGGACAGCCCCCTTCTCCCTGCAACTCTTCGCACCATCTTCCCCCTACATGTCTGTGTCTAAATGTCCTCTTCGCAGAAGGATTAGGGCCCATCCTAATGACCTAATGACCTAATTTTAATTTGGGTACCTCTGTGGAGACCA
This sequence comes from Pongo pygmaeus, assembly GCF_028885625.2. Classification (NCBI taxonomy): domain Eukaryota; kingdom Metazoa; phylum Chordata; class Mammalia; order Primates; family Hominidae; genus Pongo; species Pongo pygmaeus. The sequence goes on from NC_072380.2 coordinate 6,718,810, forward strand.
TAGCCAAATAAGGTCATACGCTAAGGCAGGGCAGGGGGCTAGTACTTCACCATATGAGTTTGGGCTTTATAACATTGTGCCATTGTGCTTAAAAGACTATTTTCAAAAACAATAAAAAATTTAGGAAGGGTAGCATTGTTTTACTTTTTTATTTTTTCAAATCTTTCAGTTAGATGCTCATACCTGCTTCTGCATTCAATCTGCTGCCATGTTTTGTGCTTTGTTGTTGTTGTTGTCATTTTTGGCTGAAGTATATAAAGAAAATCCAGCCTTATATAGATTTGTAATTGGAAAAAGGGAGGGTTTTTGGGGGGTGCAGGGGAACAGGGTCTCACTCTGTCCTCCAGGCTGGAGTACAGTGGCGTGATCTCAGCTCACTGCAACCTCCTGGGCGCAGGTGACCCTCCTACCTTAGCCTTCTGAGCAGCTAGATGAGACTACAGGTATGCACCACCACACATGGCTAATTTTTGTATTTTTTGTGGTGAAACATGGGGTTTCGCCATGTTACCTAGGGTGGTCTCAAACTCCTGGGTTCCAACAATCTGCCCACCTTGGCCTCCCACAGTGCTGCGATTACAGGCGTGAGCTACCTGTAGTGCCCAGCCTGGAAGGGATATTTTTATAGCCTTTTTGGATAATGTGACTATGCTTCTTTCATATTACACTAAAACTCAGGAACTGGTAATTGCTTAAAGGTTAGTAGCCATGTAAAGTCTGAAATTATATCAATGAAATTTTTGTAGTTAAATTAAAACCTATTGGTATATCTTGTGCTTGCAAGAGCCATTTACCCATTCATCATTTTAAAATATCATGCATTATTTAAAAAACATTGGTTTGGTTTACTGCATTGTGCCAACCTTCCGAATCCTGACACATTTCATCATACAGTATTAAAAAATCACAATGGTTGCTATTACCACAGTCCTCATGAAAAAAGTCTTCAAGAATTGAGACGGTGTCAAGCTCATAGAGCAATATAAGTTTTCCAAGATTCAAGTTTTCAATTGAAAGCTTCAATTTTATTGTTGGCAACATTACCCACTGTTTTCTTTTGAAGTGAATTTGTTTTTGAAAAAAGTGTCTGCCAGAGTCACCACTTTATCTGCTAGTTATTCTTTCAAGCAAAAGTGATGTTCCACGAGAAAAGTAGCTCTCAGCTTGCAGCTCAGAGGTTGTTTCCTACAGGGGAGCTATTGAGCTTTGGTATGCTTCCCATGTGCTTCATGCAAGTTCCATTTAGTCACGTGGAGAATTCATAAGATGTGTACTCCACAGTTGACATTTAATAAAATTGACTTTTTTTTTTTTTTTGCTATCACATTGAGGCTATTCTTAAGTGTTTTTTTGCCATGATCACATGGTGATGAAGAACATGATGGTCACTAGTAGGTACCTTTCTGTGTCATTGCCTTACTCCCAGTGAGGTGCTAGTGGATTTACCTACCCCTGCTTTTGCATCACCACTGTCAATCTAACAGTGAAAAGGCAAATGATGTCTCAGTATCACCGTGAAAACATTTTTCCCTTGGACCACCTGAAAGGGTCTTGAGGAGCCTGAAGGCTTCAAGGTCCACACTTCAAAAAAACACAGCCCTAGACTGACGGTGGTCCATTATGGGTGGGGTCAGCTTCCCCCTAGATCACATGGGCTCTGTTGGGAGGGGTGGCTGTCTGCATGACCATCTTAGTCACCTCAAGGAGGGAAGGGGCAAAGGATTGCCAAGCATCTACTGTGTAAGTAGATAGCTGTAACCTCTGGGTAAGAAAGTGGGATTGGGTGCGGCATGAGGGAAATGTCCATATTTCATTCAATATTCAAAACATAGTATTGCTTACACTTTTTATAACAGGAATGCCTTCTTGTTTTATCTATGCAAACAGCAAAATAAAAGCATGAATGGGAACTGACCAAAGTTTTATTTAGTTTTTACAGAAATAGGATCATAGTGCATGTATTATCCAGCAACTTGCTTTGTCACCTAGTGTCCTGGAGATCTGTCCATGACTACGCATTTAGTGCTACTTATTCCTGTCCAACTGCTGCATACCATTTCACATATCAGTACTGTGTATCCACAAAGCCATTCTGCTACTGATGTGCACTTAGGTAGATTGACTAATTAAAAGGGTATCTGTCTGTATTAGGCTGTTCTTGCATTGCTATAAAGAAATACCTGAGACTGGGTAATTTATAAAGAAAAGTGGTTTAATTGGCTCACGGTTTGTCTGGCTGTACAGGAAGCATAGTGCTGGCATCTGCTCAGCTTCTGGGGAGGCCTCAGGAAACTTACAATCATGATGAAAGGAAAAGGGAGGGCAGGAGCAAGAGTGAGTGGGGAGGTGCTACATGGTTTTCAACGAACAGATCTCGCGAGAATCACTCACTATCCTGAGGACAGTGCCAAGAGGGATGGTAATAACTATTCATGAGAAAACTGCCCCTGTGATCCAATCGCCTGGCACCAGGCCCCACCTCCAACATTGGGGGTTAAGACTGATAATGAGATTTGGGTGGGGACACAGATCCAAACCATATGGCTGTCCATTCCTAGAACATACTGTCAAATTTCCTTCCAAGAACACTGTATACGAGGGATTCATTTTTCTCTCCATACATGGTCACCACCAAAAGCTAAGCTACTATCATCCTTTCTAGCTGGGAGTCTAGCTATAGTCTCCAAACTGTTTAAAATGTACTCTCCACAATGCCTGAACAACTTTTAAAAAGATCAAATATAAGCATGTCACTCCTGTCCTTAAAATCTCAGTAGCTTCCCTGTCCTTTGGGATAAACTCTAAAATCTTTATGTGTCTCCCAAGACCCTGCTGTCATCTAGTTCTTGCCTATCTTTCCAGACTCAATCCCTACCATCCTTGTCTCCTTTCCTTACCCCAATTATTTCTGTAAAAACAATCTTCAAATGGAGGCATGCATATCCCTGAGAATATGGACACGTGGTCATGAGCAGTTTCAAGGGATTCCGTTTTCAGATCCCAACTCTTCTAAAAGTGATCTGCCTGAGGACTCCTGGAGTCCAGGCCCACCTGGCATTTCAGAACGGCTCCTCTCCCACCTGACACGTCCCAAATCTTACTACACTGTGCTGCCCTGCTGAGGTAGAAAGCTGTAATAACCCTGAGGACACCAACAGAGATAACTTCTTTAAGAGATGCATTTCTTGTAACTTTTTTTTTTTTTTTGCCTACAATTCTTTATCAGATTTTGTGAAACACATTGATTAAATTGTGTATTGCTAATAATAGTAACTTTCAATCCAGAAGAAAATGTGCTTCTTAGGACCCTAATGATACAGTCTGATCAATAAAAAACTTTGAAGGATAGAGCATATTCAATTATGATAGAATCCTGTGGTAGAAGTGAAATAAAAATATTTTCAGGGAGAAAAATGATCAATGCAAAATTGTCAACTGGTCAAAGGCTTAAGTATTTTTGAAATGAATGATGGGGTGGATATTAAATCACTATGATATTTATAACTCAATGCATACATTTAAAAATGTTCTGTAATCACTTTATTTTCAAAACATCATTCATAACTCATCAGAACTTCATAACTACTTAAATTTATAATTAAAGGCCTTTTTAAGTTTATTATTAAAAGCCCCCCAACACACACACCTTTTTTTTTTTGAGATGGAGTCTTTCTCTTTTACCCAGGCTGGATTGCAGTGACGCAATCATGGCTCATAGCAGCTTTGAACTCCTGGGCTCAAGCAATCCTCCCAACTCAGCCTCCTGAGTAGCTGGGGCTACAGGCATGCACAATCACACCCAGCTAATTAAAAAAATATATCTGTAGAGATGGAGGCCTCACTCTACAAATCGCTTAAGTGATCCTTCCTCTTTGGCCTCCTAAAGTGCTGGAATTACAGGTATGGGCCACCATGCCCAGCTGATAAAAACATTTAAATATCAATCTAAGAATGTGTGATAGGAATACACAGCATTCTTTCAAAGGGCATCTCAACAAATTTTAAAAAGAACATTGTGGCCCACTCCAGTGCTATGCATGAGAATATGGTGTTTTCTCAGCTTCAGGCGTTCAAATGTGCCATTCTCCCGTGGAAAGCCCACTAAGTCCCTCAAGCTTCACCTGAAATACCATTTCACCTGAGAAGTCTTCCTTGTCTCCAGACTAAATTAGATTGCCTTGATATATGCTCCCATAGAACCACGAATGTTCCCTTTTCATCCCACAGGTAACTATGGTGTACAAGGAAGGCATAGACAGAATTCACCTTTCACTGTTCCACTGGTGCCCAGCAGGGTATGCAGAGGAGGAAGTCGGCTGTGCTCTGAAAGAAGCACCATTCCAGTAAAGGGGAGGAAAAGGTCATCAGACTGCAAAGGCTCAACAAAAGTACAAGGTAAGGAGGCAAAGGGTGTGGGCTGATTATCAACTAAGAGGTTTGCACGGAAAAAGGAGGAAAAAAAAAAACAGAAAAACAGGGCCGGGTAGTGGCAGAAAGAGAGGGTGGATCTGTGACTCTTCACAGGAAGAGAGGAGCGGGAGCAGCACACAGAATAACTGACAAAGTCAGGAGCCGGGTTTGGAGATAAAGAGGGAACAAGAGAAAGTTAAGTTCTGTGTTTTCATGCCAAACATTGCACAAAAGTTGACAACTTGGTGACTAACAGTAACCTGGGGTGATTCACAGTAACAAATTTACACATAAACACATATTTACTGATTTTATACACAGCAATCCTAATATGAACACAGAACCTGCTTTATCTTTTCACACATTGTTCTAGTGTAGAGATGTCTGGTCTCAGTTAAAGAAAGCATAAGGAGCATTAGTTGTGCACATTGTCCACACCCGTGACTTTTTTCCTCCAGTACTAAACCTAGTGCTTCTTACAGTACAGGGCAATGACAGCCACAGAAAGAGAGAAGCTCCTTCTACTGTGTAATGCTTCCTGCTGTCCTTCAAATACTTGTTACTTGAGAGATCTCTATTCACTTGGCCTTGTCCCCAAAGGTCACCATCTACCAATGATGTTGTTACTTGATGTTAATCATGTATAAAGAAAGTAGCTACCATCCTGGCCGTGATTAGAACTTTCCACTGATGCCGTCCTGCCTAAAGGTAACACAGGCTTCCATTATGGTGGCGGTGGCGGGCGGGGAATATATATATATATGGTAAAGCATTTGGCATTCTTTTAAAGTACAACTATCCTTGAAAAGGGTTACATATTAAACCATTTTTACTGCAGCCAAAGGGGAGGAGAAAGATCCAGAAGCCCTGTGGATCTGCTTTAACATCAATAAAACAGTTATCCAGCCTTCCTAGCTTTTAGTGAAGGCTACAAAAGTATGCTTTTTTATGGATTATACATGTGCACGCAAGTACTTTAATTACTACAGAAAAAAACGAGGCTCCTTATTAAAAAAAAATCAGAAACAAGTCCAACAGGCTCTGCGGAAATGAAGCAAGAATGAATTCTGAAAAGGTCTAATAAACAGTATGGAAATAGCCTTGTGGGGTTGTTCTTCAGCTATGCATAAACATGTAATTATCATCATTACTGTGATGGGGAAAAACTGAAACACTCTGGTGGAGAGAGACGGGCAGAAGGGGCTGCTGCGCACTCAGAGGGGAGGCTGAGGAGGCGGCGTCCCCTTGAAAAGGACTGGCAGTGAGCAGATGGGAACACTTGAGCTGCCCCGCGACCTGGGCCGAGCTGCCTACAACTTGGGCCCAGGTGTCTGCAAGGCTGAGACCTCCGATAACGCTAACACCCCCTTTCTCACTGCTCTAATTGTGTGCATCCCGGCGCCCAGGGGCTTGTGAGCAGGAGGTGCGCGTTCCAGGCAGCTCCAGCGACCCTTAAACCTGCCCGCGCGCACGTCCGGCCCGAGGGAGCAGAACAAGAGGCACCCGGACCTTGTCCGTCCGGCCGGCACCCACCTTCACCCAGCTCCGTCAGTCACCACCTGCCTTCCCGCATCCGCAGCCGGCCCAGCTGGGGAGCATGCGTAGTGGCTAGAGCCGGGTTGTCCGCGCGCCTAGCAGGTAGCTGTACTCCAACAGTCGGCCCAAACCAACCAATCAGGAGACGTGTTATTGCCGCCGAGGGGGAACTATGGCAACGAGCGACCAATCAGAAGGCGCGTTATTGCCGCGGAGACCCTCCCCCGGCAGTGGGATGTGGCGATGGGTGAGGGTCATGGGGTGTGAGCATCCCTGAGCAGTCGATCCGGGAGGGCCGTGGGTTCCCTTGCTTTGCCGCCGCGAGCGGCGCACGCAGCCCCGCACTCGCCTACCCGGCCCCCGGCGGCGGCGCGGCCCATGCGGCTGGGGGCGGAGGCTGGGAGCGGGTGGCGGGCGCGGCGGCCCGGGCCCGGGCGGTGATTGGCCGCCTGCTGGCCGCGACTGAGGCCCGGGTGGCGGGCGGGGAGCGCAGGCGGAGCTCCCTGCAGCCGAGCTGAGAAGATGCTGCTGTCCCTGGTGCTCCACACGTACTCCATGCGCTACCTGCTGCCCAGCGTCGTGCTCCTGGGCACGGCGCCCACTTACGTGCTGGCCTGGGGGGTCTGGCGGCTGCTCTCCGCCTTCCTGCCCGCCCGCTTCTACCAAGCGCTGGACGACCGGCTCTACTGCGTCTACCAGAGCATGGTGCTCTTCTTCTTCGAGAATTACACCGGGGTCCAGGTGAGCCGCCTCCCGCTTCCGGGTCTCGGCGTCCACCCGAGCTCCCGGGGGCGCAGACCTCTCCGCTCCCCCACAACTGGCGAGGGTCACCCGGCCGGCCCGGCGGACCCAGCACGGAGAGCACGTGCCGCCTCCCCGCCTTCCTCTCCGCATGCTTCCTGCCGGTCTGCCGAGATCGCTTTCTAGGAAGCTGTGGCTGCGTCGTCCTGAGGTTACGAGTGGAACCCGCCGCCCCTTTCCCCGCCCCTCGCCTGGGTCTGATGCTGCTTAGCAAAGTGGGTGCAGATGCACGTTTTAAATAATAGGGCACGCGTTTAGCAGTTTCTGGCCTTTGGTCCAAAGAGGTGGTCATGTTGGAACAGATCGGAGACGTCTACGCTCCGAAGTGCGCTTTTACAGTGACCTCTTGAAACAGAAGTACAACTCGGTCTTGTGTTCTTCCCCCTGGACAAGTGAAAGCTGGGCGAGGAAATGAATACATTTGTTACGGTAGAAGCCTAACTAGATACAATTCTTGCCAACTTTAACTGGGCTTGAATGTGTGGGTGATCTGTTGTCTGATTACTTTCTTTCTGTTACTGTTTCTCTGTAGAGATTGGATTCGTAGATTAAACTTGAGAAACAAACCATAAAAGTAGAAGGCCCTCTTTAACAGTAGGTATTTGAAGTGTTATAAAAAAAAAAAGGTGAATTTTTCTTTTATTTCTCAGTTTGAAAGAACAGCTTTATTCTTGGTTATTCCTAATGTCCACTTAGTCCTCTTTTACTTTTCTTGGTAGGGTTAGGGTGGGATGGCGAAAATGGGACGGTATCATTTTGTCTTTTTAACTTTTTTTTTTCCACCTACAGCAGCTGTTTTTACCCTGTGGTCAGTCAGCTACTATATTTAGTTTGCAGTTGCACTGCTGATCGACCCTTGATGGCCCCAGTTGGAAGTTGTTTGGGGGGAAGGAATTAGGAGAGGCCAGGGCCTCCATTTAAACCAGTGTCTGTAAGTGTCTCCTTGGAAAGAAAAAAAGATACTATTCCAGATCATGGTTTCCTGGTAATTGACGTTTAAAATGAGCCTCAGTTAAAAATTTCAATAATTCAGGCTAATTTTTTCCCTTTATATGGTAACTCCACCAAGTTTGTCTAAATGTATGATTTTTATCATGATGAAGTTTTTACTTTCACTTCATATGACAACCGGCCTGAGCTGGGATATAAGCTCAGAACACAAAGTCATTCACCTCTTAAAAAAATAATTCTGTCTGTGGCGGATTATGTTATTTTTGTTCAAAGAGTACACAATGTGATGCAGAATACACCATTGAAGGATTTTTTGGTTTGGCAAGTTCTTATTTTTTTAAATGGCTGTAAAACCTAGCACTGTTTCTGAAATTACATAGCTTACATTATGTTCAGAGCTCCAATTTACTTCTTGATTTCCCAGCAAGTGATTTTGAAAACATTGAATCTAATCATTTCCCCCCCTCTCTATTGAAATCAGAGGAACTAGCATCCAGCACTAATTTTCATGCATTTATGAAAAGATGCCTGAGGACCCTTAAGTGTAATTCAAAATTTTGTTTAATGTGTGTTCCTTGATGAAGTTCTTTAGGAATCCTAGAACTAACTGATTGCCCACTGATCATCAAATGCAAGTTATGAACATTTAATAAAAATTTAAAACCAAGACTTTCTTGTTCTTGCATTTTTATTTTTATTGTTTGGAGGGGACAAATAATTATTTTCTGTTTAGTAACAGAGCAGGGTATTTTGAATTTATTAGGGTCTTTTTCTGGAATCTGGATTTCCTGTGTACACAAAGCTACCTTTCAATATTTTTTATTGTTTCTTTTAAGATTAAATCAATAGAGGAATAAATAGCCATCTTCAAACATAAGACCCAAAGGAAAAAGATTTATAGTGATGTTCTGTCACCTTATTTTTTACCTGTATGCCTTTGTACCATTAACTTTGTCACTGAGATGTTTTGATTAAAATTTTTAGCTTACTTTTCTTGTTTTGTTAGGACACTCTTTTTTTCTTGAATTGTTTTTATCAGCTTTCATTTGCAAGGCTAATGATGATTCTCTTGTTCTGTATAAAGTATTGTTGACTCGTTTCTGAAGGGAGTTTTAGTAATTTAAGAGGTTATAAGTTTTTAAATAAAAGGTTTATTAATTTATATACATTAAAGAGGCATTTTTAAATAAAATTTTTTTTAAATGATATTTTTACGCCTTTCAACTCTAGGTTTAAAAAATAAGTGGTTCACAGTAGTTGTTGCAGAAGAATATTTTCTTTTACATAGAATTTTTAAGCTGAAGAGAAGTAGTAGTAGGTCCATGAGATTTATGATCTGTGCTTGGCAGGTAAACCTGCTTCCAACAAATTTACTTGGATTTTCCTTGGATTCTGGGTAAATACCTTTTTCTTCCCTAATTTCACTACTTTATTTTCATATGTATCTCTGAGATAGAGAAATATTTCAGTCAGTGCTGCTAAAATTGTTCCTTATAACTCGTTTATCCTTTTAGGTCCTTCCAGAATCTCTCATTGGTACTGAAACTCAAATGGGTACTTTCTTCACCATTTATTTCTTTAGAATAAGTAATAAGAATTTTATAAGCTTTTTTATATTTCACGTAATTTGGGACTGATTGAAAATCAACTTAAGTCTCTCTGCTATGTTGAGAGGCATTGATTCAAGTACCTGTGTTACTTTCCTGTGCTGCCAGAACAGATCGCCTCAAACTAAGTGGCTTAAAATAATAGAACTTATTTATCGTGATTCTGGAGGCCAACAGTTTGAAATCAAGGTGTAGGCTCAATTGTAGTCCCTCTGGAGGTCTTAGCGGGGAATCCATTCTTGTGGCTTTCAGCTTCTGGTGACTGGTGGCATTCCTTGGCTTGGGGCCCCATCACTTCAACCTCTGCCTTACAGTCCTTGCTGCCACCTCTTCTGTCTCACATCTCACTCTCCCTTTCTCTTAGAGGGATGCTTGTCATTGGGTTTAGAGCCCACCTGGATACTCCGGGATGATCTCTTCATCTGAAGATCCTTAATTATAACTGCAGAGAGCCTTTTTCCAAATAAGAAAACTTTCACAGGTTCCAGGGCTTAGGATGTGGACACATTTTTTGAGGGGCTGCCCTTCAATCCACCACAGTAATGAACTCCATAGTTCTGCCTATTCAGTATTTTGTAGTTATTTCGTAGTTTAACTTGCCTTATTTCTTTAGGTATTTACATATTAAATATTCTTTAGGTATTTACATATTAAAGCATTTTGGTCTCTGCTTTCTTTAACAGAGAACCTGGTTTTCTGTAATAAGTTTACTTACTTTCCCATAATCTTTTAGTTTCTTATTTACAGATTTACCTTCACATATCCCTTAAGTAGAACATTTGATTAACTGTTTTATTTTCAGAACAAATCTATATTCTATATAATAACCAACTTATTCATATTTTGGTATTCTTTTAATTCTTAACTGATTCTGAAATTACCATCTTGTGATTATATATATATATATGTATATATATATGGAAATAACTGAAATCTTGATAAATTAAAGGTAATATAACTTCTAAGACAATTAATTATGTATGATGTGATGAATATACTGGTGTTTGGTTTGTTTGCCACTTAAAAGCCCTATCTATAGGATAGGAAGTAACTGGAATGTGGAATGCTTAGAGACTCAGAATAAGAGGCTGTATGTATATCCTTGAGCTGGAGTTTAAGGAAAACTTATGGGAAATTAAAAGGAAAGTTGGAGTACTGGCAGAGGAGTGGGTAGGACTCATGAAAAAGGAATGAAGTTACCTTAAATTCTATCATCGTGAGTTAAAGTGAAACTAGATTTATCTTAGTTTATAGCCTAGAATTTTATCCTAGGAATCTAGATATATCCTAAATGTTGAGATAGCTGCATAAACAATAACTGTAATAGTTATGATAAATAATGAAAAATCTTTTTAGCATGTTTTGTGAAGTTGATAAAAGTTAATAGGTTGTCTTCAAATGTCAGAATTCTTTTTTCTTTGCTTCTTTTTAAAAAAATTTCTTTTCCCCCATTCCTATGCAATACACTGAAAACTGATCATTGAAATTTGTAGGACAAAAAATTAATCAACACATAATAGATTGGGGTTTAGGTTTTTTTGAGTCAGGGTCTTCTGTCACCCAGGCTCTAGTGCAGTGGCACCATCATGGCTCATTGCAGCCTTGAATGCCTGGGTTCAAGTGATCCTCCCGCGCAGCTGCCGTGCCATTATTTCTAGCTAATTTTTAAAAGTTTTTGTAGAAATGGGGTCTTGCTGTGTTTCCCAGGCTGGTCTTGAATTCCTGGCCTCAGGTGATCCTTCTGCCTTGGCCTCCCAAAGTGCTGGGATTACAGGTGTGAGCCACCATGCCCAGCCCCTAATAAATATTTTAATTACCAATTTATCTTGCTTAAATCAGTTCGTAACACTTGGAATTTACTTCAGAATATATTTTACATTAATGGCTCTGACTGCTAATTCCCCCTTCCCCAAATGCTAATGTAATATAACAATAAAATGCACAGTTCTTAAGTTTATATAAAATAAACTTAGGTTTTCAGTTGACCTGCTTTAAGTGTAAAATAGTTTGAAAAACACAAGAAAGAAGATAAAGAATTTAAGATTTTGACATTTCTCTAATATGCCCTTAACTTCTCCAAGGATTCATACTTTTTTTTGTAAGACAGAATCTCACACTGTTGCCCAAACCAGAGTGCAGTGGTGCAGTCTCCACTCACTGCAACCTCTGTCTCCGGGCTCAAGCAGTCCTCCCACCTCAGCCTCCTGAGTAGCTGGGACTACAGGTACACAGCACCATGCCCAGCTAATTTCTTTTTTGGTGTTTTTTGGTGGGGGGTAGAGACGAGATTTTGCCATGTTGCCCAGTCTGGTTTTGAGCTCCTGGGCTCAAGTGATCCGTCCTTGATCCACCATGCTTAGCTGATTCATACTTTTAACTGAAACATTGTTCCAAGTTCCTCAGAAACAGTCAAGGCTTTTTATCTAGAGAACATTTATTACTGGATCTTTCTTTTTGTAGCACTGACTCATCAAACTAATCCTAAACTCCTAATGAGTTAAATTTATATTCTGAATCTTGCTGTAAAAGCAGCCATTCATTAGAATGAAACATGTTTACTTAGAATTGGAGAAGGGTGTTTCTAAGTCATCTAGTCTACTCCGTTTTATGGCACTTCTACGTTCTTTCTGCACTTCTGCCAAAATGTTGCCCAGCGTCGTCTCTGATATCTGTAGTCCTAACAAAAATATGAATTGTACCTTGTATCCTTAATTTTACTCTTCTCTGCTTGTTTGCCATTCATGTGAAGACCTTAAATAGATCTTAAATTGCTTCCTTCACTTTAGCTGAGAGTAATAGGACTGTGTAGGTTTGGGTGTGTTTCTGCATTTGCTTATTTAAGCAGGATAATAAAAACTTTTACTATAGGAAATTAAACATTTCTCAATCAAATACAATTCCAGTCTAACACAATTAAATTCTGGTTAGGGAACTGGTTAACTTACTAGACTTATAGGAAAATCCTAAAGAAATGTAACTAGAACTCTATTTTTACACTTTATAAATATAAACCTCTGTGAACAAACCAGTTATTTCAGGTTGCATTTGTGTATAGTTTTTTAATGCCTTATTTTTCTATTTTAAAATCACAGATGCAATTATACATTCAAACACTGCCACAATATTTTGAGAAAGTTAAAGTTTCCCCTACTCCTACACTACGTACACCTTTCCCAGGTATGTGCCAGTTTGTTGTGTAACTTTAGATTTCTTCCAAGAGCTTTTGAGTAAGTGTTTGAATTGTGGGAAGGTTCTTTAGTTAAATGAACTTCTTAGATGAGTTTTTTAGTACAGTAGCACAAAATATACCTGTGTACCTATGGGGATACCTCTGTGCCATTACGATGGAAGGCAAGGGAAAACAGCACTCCGTATATACCTAGTTTACTTTCCCTCTTTTGTATATTTGTCTGATTTTGTGGAGCTGATGCTTCTCAAGTGGAATCAGAAGTTAATTTTTCCTTTACTATTTTCTCATTTTATTATGGTTTCTTAACTAGAGGTTGATGTTAGTAGTTGGACCATTCAATAGTAAGTAATGACTTTTCAGTAAGGGGTCTCTAGAACCTAGATCCCTTAATCCCTGCAATATTCCCGTGTGCACATTGTTCCAGGTGCTATGCTGGGTACCAAGGGATACAATGTTTGATAGACAATGTACCTGCCATTATGGAGGTCACATTCTAGTGTGGGAAGACAAACAATAACAAGAAAATGAAAATTTACTGTGCCATGCCAGGTTGTTTAGCCTGGTGGGTGAGAGGTAGGGGTTTGGAAAATCTTACTGAGCAAGTGACATTTGTGTGGAGCTCTGCAAAAGGGCAAGCTTGGAAGGTAATGTAGTCATCCAGGTGAGAAATGATGATTAGGGGAGTGGAAAGAGTGGATGTTAAGATGGAAAAGAATTCCAAATCTATTTTAGTGGTAGCTGATAGGGCTTTGTGATTGAATGTGGAGGAAAAAGAAGAGGGTGGGTTAGTAACACACTCAGTCACAGTTAGTGAGTGCTGCTATGTGCAAGTATTGTTCTATTATGTAAATAATTTCATCTTTACAAGGTAGGCACCATTCTTCCTCTTTTACCGACAAGGAAAAGGGAACACCCGTGGTTCACATCTGTAGTAGTCTAGCCAGGAGTTTCAGGCACTCATTTTCTGAAGATGATCTGCCTGGCAATGTGGTTATATTGGTTGAAATGAGACCCCTACTCTCAAGGTATTCATCTAGGAAAGACATGAACTTCCAATTACAATATAGGATAACACTGAAATTAGAGACGTGTTTATTAGCTTTGCCATACAGAGATAAAGTAACTCTTTAAAGTAACTCTTTGCTTGGGTTAGTGGAGAAGGCTATAAAAATTACTTTGAATTTTTACTTTGAACATGCGTAATTAACATGGAATGTTTAGGGAAAAGAGGTTTTCAATTGATAACATAATAAACATGAGGAGTTTGAAGCATGGCATTCAAGGCTCTCTAAATTCTGCACCGGTTAACTTTTCCATTCGTTGGTTTCATTCTAGTCTAGCTTTTCCTTCTGGGCCGCCCCTCCCCACATTAGACCGCTCCTCTCTGGAATTCCAACTCAAGCCCTTGCTTTTCTCCATCTGTCATGATCTTACCCATCTCAATGTTGGGGTAACTTTTATGTAATATTAACATATATGATACTTATATAACATTAGCATATTTTAATGTATGGATCATCTCCTCTGCAACATTGTAACCTCTTGAAGATGGCAATAAAGGGAAGAATGACTTGATTTTACTTTTTCTTTTAACAAAAATAGCAGAGTAGTCTGGGCACGGTGTGGCTCATGCCTGTAATCCCAGCACTTTGGGAGGCTAAGGTGGGTGGATCACTTGAGGTCAGGCATTCGAGACCAGTCTGGCCAACATTGTGAAACTCCATCTCTACCAAAAAAATACCAAAACTTACTGGGCATGGTGGTGTGTGCCTGTAGTCCTAGCTACTCAGGAGGCTGAGGTGGGAGAATCGCTTGAACATGGGAGGTAGAGGCTCCAGCTTGGGCGACAGAGTGAGACCCTGTCTCAAAAGAAAAAAATGATAAAAGGGCCAGGTGCAGTGGTGGCTCACACTGGTAATCCAAACACTTTGGGAGGCTGAGTCAATGGATCACCTGAGGTCAGGAGTTCAAGATCAGCCTGACCAACATGGAGAAACCCCATCTCTACTAAAAATACAAAATTAGCCGGGCGTGGTGGTGCATGCCTGTAATCTCAGCTACTTGGGAGGCTGAGGCAGGAGAATCACTTGAACCCAGGAGACAGAGGTTGCAGTGAGCCAAGATGGCACCATTGCACTCCAGCCTAGGCAACAAGAGCGAAATTCCGTCTCAAAAAAAACAAAACAAAACAAAACAGAGAGAAAAGGCAGAGTACTCTAGGGAATTCTAGTCTGTGTTTCTGTGGAAATGTAGATGAATCTCACTTTTAAGGGATGGAGATTTTTGAATGGCATAACTAGTTGATAAGTTTTGCTCTAACAGGGTACACAAGTCTAGTGAGTCCAATTCATTCTTTCCTTAAATAGATGAAGGAGGAAGAAACATGACTCCACCCTCAAGAGTAAGGCAGAATGAGCAAAGTCAGAGAAGTTAAAAAAGAATTGTCATGCAGCCAGCAGTGCAGAGAAACCTTGGTTTAGTTGTGAATCAAAACCAGTACTTTTTGTAATTTTTGAGCCTATGCAATTCTCCAAGGTTTTATGTTGTTTCTTCTATTTCTCTGTAGGCACCAGAAATCAAAACCCCAAATAAGAAAGTGTTACTTGAAGATTTTAGAGTACTTACATGTGTATAAGTGTAAGTAATATTTGGAAGTTGACTTTACTGTGCTTCAGCTTGGCATGAGAATTCCAGGGGCAGAAAGAAAGGAGGGTGATGATACCTGGAAAGGAGAGTCGTGTTTAAGTCCCAGCCACATATTAAGTGCTGACCACTTACTGTTAAAAGGTGCTAATGTTCTAGACTGACAAAATACATAGTCTCTACCCTAAAGTAACACATAATTTAGCAGTGCAGAAAGATGTCACTTAAAAGAAAACTTGAATGTATGCTGAGATAGTTCACAAATTAAAGAAATGAACAAAGAACTGGGGAAATAAAGGAGGAATACAACTATGTCCAAATGTATACTTAACTGGATGGGAGCTGTTGCATATGTAAGCAGGTGGTTCACCTAAAAGTTGGATGTAATGTAGTTAACACCAGCTCTTGGTGCACTTACATATTGCATTGCTTCCGGGCTTAATTTGTGTTTATGTAGGAATAAATTTTTTGTTGGTTTTTAATTTTGTTTTATGGGTTCCTTGTAATTCCGTGGTTGATATTCAAAGTGAAAAAAATTACATAAGCTTCTAATATATGAGAAGCCTTCTCACTTGACATTTTTTATTTGGAATTTTTGCAGACAGTAGTTTTGTCACAGTCAAAAGATTTTGGGATCTTGGAGTGAGAAACCTAGGTGTAATTCCTATTTCGCTGCCATTCTGTATGTCATCTGGAGTAAGTGTCAACTTCTCAGTCTCAAGATTCTCGTCCTTAAATGGAATACTTTTTGTTATGCTATTTTGAAGACAAAATGAGATAATATGTGGAACTGCCTAGCTCAGTGACTGGTACATCATAGATACTCAGAAAAAACACACCCTCTAAAATAAGAACAGTACCAAAAGACAGGATGTAAACTAAGGGCAGTACCAAAAGACACATGCATGCTGAGTGTATGAGAAAGAACTTCATGGCCTTCTTGGGTGGCACAGGCCATGGCAGTTCCACAGCATGATGTGATTGCTGTGGGTGGTAGAGCAGACATGCCGCTCCCCATCACTGCCTGGCTTTGATGCTTGCTTTCTTCAGCTGAGAGGACGCAGCTGTGATATGGAGATCTTGTGTGTACAGTCATGACCTCACATTGCCAATTTCCTGCTGGCAGAACCCACAGTCTACAATGTACGAGCACCAGAGTTGACGTGAGACAGACAGCATACAGAGGCTTGTAACATCCTTTTGGAAAACACTGTGTAAGCTTTCAGTGCGAATAAACATGATCAGTGGCAAGTTCTGTTAGATGTAGTCTGCAAGCATCCTGATTTTACTGGGCAAGACTATGTTGATTTACAGGCGGCTGATGATTCCATGTATAGCCCACTACTAGTATTTTTACAAATTTAACAAGACATTCTTACTGGAAGATTGCCCTGTTCTTATGATACTGCTGCCCTTTTAGCTTCATTTGCTGTTCAGACTAAACTTGGAGACTACAGTCAGTCAGTCAGAGAACTTGCTAGGCCACTTCTCAGGTTATTCTTTCATTCCTGATCATCCTCAAAATTTTGAAAAAGAAATTGTAAAAATTATATCAGCAACATATAGGCTTATGTCCTTGAGAAGCAGAAGTTAATTACCTAAACACAGCAAGTACCTTAGAACTCTGTGGAGTTGAATTCCACTATGCAAGGGATCAAGTAACAATGAAATTATGATTGGAATGATGTCAAGAGGAATTCTGATTTATAACAGGCTACGAATGAGTACCTTTCCGTGGTCGAAGATTGTAAAAATTTGTTTTAAGTGCAAACAGTTTTTTATTCAGCTTTGAAAATGACTTGCATAAATCTGGAGAAAGATTATCAGGATTTAATGTGGTGAATTATAGAGCATGTAAACATTTGTGGAAAGCAAGTTTAGAACATCACATATTCCGTTTGGACAGACCACTTCCAACTGGAAAGAATTTTTTTGCACATTATTTTACATTAGGTTCAAAATTCCTAATGCATGGTGGGAGAACTGAAGTTCAATTAGTTCGGTGTGGCAAAGAAAAGGCAAATAAAGACAGACTACTTGCAGGATTCTCAAGTAAGCCATTGTCGTGGAAATTAATGGATTGGGAAGTAGTAAGCAGGAATTCAATATCTGATGAAAAGATTAGAAACATAAAGTCTTCCATCACAGTTGCCACCTGGAGGAGGAATTCCTACTCATCAAAATTCTGCATTCATACAAGAGGGAACCTGATTATGACCATCTTCTGTTGGTCATTTGGCAGATTATGTGGTTCACACTTCTTTGAAATATTTGCGAATCAGAGATCACCATTATCAGCACAAGCTAATAGCATCACTCTGGAATCATCACCATCACAGGACACCCCTGGAGATGGGTAGCCTCCAGCTTTACCACCCAAACAATCTAAGAAAAACAGTTGGAACAAAATTCATAATTTACATTTTCAACAAGATCTGGAAGATCATATTAATGAAACGTTGATGTTCTATCTTCTTAAAAAGTCTGCTTCTAATGGTAGTATTCTACATGATAATCTTGTTCTAATCAGAGTGAACCTGATGAAAATGGAAGGTTTGGAGTCAATGTAAAGGGGGATATGATCAGAAGATGTCTGTGATCGTGTCCTGAGAAGCACCAGGAACACCTTTGACCTTAGTGACCCTCGATTGAAGAGAAGACCAAGTTGTATTGATCAGTGGTTGGGACTTTACAGAACACACCCATGATTGGGTTGTCCTGCTTATTAAAGCTAACTGTGAGAGACATTCTGGGGAACTCATGCTTCTAGTTCTACCTATGCTGCATATGATGTAGTGGAAGAAGTGCTAGAAAATGAGACAGACTTCCAGTACATTCTGGAGAAAGCCCCACTAGATAGTGTCCACCAGGATGACCATGTCCTGTGGGAGTCAGTGATCCAGCTAACCGAGGGCTTATTGCTGGAACATTCTCGGCACAATTTGATCAACTTATCAAAAAAAAACTTGGAATGACAATGTCTGGTGCCAGATTACCTTAGAACCTTTCCAAAAATAGATACAGAGATAGTTTGCCTTATGATGTTACATGGGTTATTTTTAAAGGTAATGAAGACTACATCAGTGCAATTCCAGCATTGTAAGTCAGAACAGTGCTTGTCAAGGGGTGTTACCACACACTTGAACAGATTTTTGGCAGATGACTTGGGAACAAGGCTCCTCCATGGTTGTAATGTTGACCACACAAGTTGAATGTGACAGAATTAAATGACCCCAATATTGGCCAGAATCCACAGGAAGTTCATCCTATGGATGCTACCAAGGCTTCTGCCCCTCAGAAGAAGGAAGCACTGCCTTTGTCTTCAGGAAGATCACACTGCTGTTTAACCAAGAGAAAAATGAGAGTCATCAGTCACGCACATCCAGTACAGAGGTTGGCCTGACCATGGACACCCTGATGATTCAATGACTTTCTGGATTTTGTTTTTCATGTGCAAAATAAGAGGGCCAGCAAGGAAAAACCCCTTGTTGTTTCTTGCAGTGCTGGAGTTGGAAGAACCAGGGTTCTTATTACTATGGAAACAGCCATGTGTCTCATTGATCTCATTGAATGCAGTCAGCCAGTTTATTCACTAGACATGGTAAGAACAATGAGAGAGCAGTGAGCCGTGATGGTCCAAACACCTAGGCATTACAGTTTTGCGTGTGAAGTACTATTTAGAAAGCTTATGAAGAAGGCTTTGCTAAAGAAAGTAAAAGGAAAAAAAGAACTTTGTCATCTGTTAGGCTCCATTTATTGCATGATAATTGTGTTTGTATTGATTATTGGGCAAGTAGCTGTTTGCTATTTTGATCTTATTTCAGAAGGGCATAATAATTTTACTATTCAGTGAAACGTTTTAAACTGGGTAGAAAAAGACTATAGTTTTTGTATGCTTTACAGCAGAAATCTTACAATGATTAAGTGGTAATATATTTCGTTGGCATAAAAATACATTTAAAAGTTCAAGTAATTATAAACAGTGTAAATTGTATACGTAATCATATTCAAATTGAAATTCTTTATGGCTGTACTTCTATGTAATCAAAGACTGGGGAGAGATAGACTAGCTAGCTATTTCTCTTATCCATTTATCACTTAACACAGTTTTGAATAAAAAGTTCCATTTCATCGGATAATAATAATGACAGTTTAACATATTTTAGATGGTTACTATGTTCTAGGTGTCGCGTGAAGTAGTTTACATAGTTTCACTGATTTCATTACAATCCTAGGAGGATTTTACAGGCAAAGAAATAGGTTTACACTCATTTTACAGGCAAAGAAATAGGTTGGGAGAGGTTGGGTATTTTGCCCAAGTTCTCGTCGTAAGGTGACGGATGAGGATTCAAATTCAAGTCTTAATTCAAGTCCAGTAGTTTAGAACCTACCTCTTAGTGGTTCTTATGTTACAGTATAGGGGAGAGCAGACTGTTCCTTTACCCTCGTAGGGTAGCTAGGGCTTGTGAATTAAGAGACAGGTTAATAGGAGAAGAGGCATACACATTTTACTGATGTTAGTATTTTTACATGCACAGGGAAGGAGGGTTTTATTTTTATTTTTATCTTTATTTTGAAGAGACGGGGGTCTTGCTGTGTTGCCAGGGCTGGACTCAAACTCCTAAACTCAAGAGATTCTTCTGCTTGAGCTTCCTGAATAGCAGGGACTATAGGTGTGCTCCTCTGTGCTGATAAATTGTGAAGAAGTGACTAGTCAAAGGCGAAGAGGATTTCAGCTCCCAGGGGTGGTAAATTGTGGCAAGATGACTAGGAAATTTATAGTAATAAGGTTTGCTATGCAGGTTTATTTTGCCAGTTTCTGGTCTCCTAATAAGGGACAGGGAAACACCTTTACAGATGGAAATTCATATCACCTTTCCACAGAGAAATTTATGTCCTGCCTTAGGCAGTTAGGGGAAGGGCAGAGAATTCTTCCTGTATCTGCTGTGTCTCAGCTGCCTTCAGCTCAAAATAATCCTTATGCCAAAGTAGCATATTTGGGTGTGGCATATTCTCTGATCCCTTTCAACAGCATCATCTGTACTTAACAACAGTGAAAGTTTTTTTTAAAAAATCATGTTTCAAGATTTGCATGTGGAAGGCAAATGGACATGATTGAGATAAATGAAGAATAAATATTTTTTAACAAAGAATGCTGTATATTTATGTCTCTGTGACATTGTGTTTTGGAGGCTAAGGTGTTAAGCATGTGATTACTTTAGATTCCATATTACTACCTGTTTTTAAGATTAAAAAAGAATCATTAGGCAGTTTATATATCATGGGAGCAAATTAAAAACACCATAGATGTGATCAAGGTGAGGTGAAACTAGTCCACATCTAATTCAGGCCTTCTTGTGAAAGCCAGTTTGTGCAAGATAAATAAGTTTGTTTGACGAAAGCAGAATAACTAGTTTGTCAGTTGTGATGAAGATAGTTATTCAGAAATCATTTTTATTGGCTACCTCTGAATTAATAAATGAAAAGAGAAATTTTTTTTTCTGTAGGGGATGTCTGATGAGTTCTTAAAAAGTGGATGAACCTGAAATTATCATGAAGAAGCAATTATAATGAACTTAAAATTACTTAAAGAGTTATGAAAAACAAAAAGAAAAGCCGTATGTTTTCTTGTGCCTTATTTTGAAGTGACAAATTATTTGCAGGGTACATTTGTAGAAGGAACTAATGTGATTTAAAAAATGAGTACTAGATTTACAGAATGATGCCTTTAAAAAGTCACTGATGCACTTAAATTATTTTATTTATGTTTATTCTGAAACTACCTTTATTTTGAAAATGAGATATAGCTTTACCTACTGGTGACAAAAGTGTAAATAATTCAGTAAACATCTGTTAAAAACCAGCTTGGTGCTAGGCTCTTGGGGTAGAAAACTGATCAGGCCATTGAGGAGCTCATAGTCCCTAAGGGGCTGGGGACTTGTCGTTAGGTGTGCAGTGTGTTCTGGATGCTCCTGAAGGAGTGTGGGCAGGTGCGCACCACCATGCCTGGCTAATCTTGTTATATTTCTGTAGAGACAGGGTCTGGCTGTGCTGCCCATGCTGGGTTTGAACTTCTGGGCTTAAGAGATCTTCCCACCCTGCCCCCACCGCCCCCGCCCGCCCACTCCACCTCAGCCTCCCCAAAGCACTGGGATTGCAGGCATGGGCCACTATGCCTGGCCTGTGCAAAACTGTTAAATCAGTGCATACTCAATGGTCTTGATGCAATTCTGGCTTGTTGGTAAGAGAATGGGGATTTACTCACAAGCCAGGATGTCACTTTTAACTCTGAACAGATCAAACTATTGGTTTTACTCATTTATGTCATCGATAAACTTTATGAATAAAAACTCATTGTGCAAATATTTAAACATACTACATACATAGCACTGTGCAGTTTCTAAGGAAAGTAATGGAAACCTTAGTCACATCCCTGGCTTCCAGAACTTTATGTTATCTAGGTGCATTTGTCTGCAAAGTGGTTGGGTTAATTGCCCCTTTCTTTCTTCTCTTTTTAAGATATTAATAAATAGTGTCATGACCAAAAGATAATCCTTAGGACAAGATAGATCTAAAAAGCCTTAGCCAATTTATAATCTTGCATAATCCATGATGACAAGATGCAGAAACAAAAATGCCCTGAATAAAAACTTAGCACCATTAGCAGCCATTTCGTTTTAAGTCTTTACAAGTATACTCCCAGTTTCTTGAAAAATTTATTCTAAAATATGTAAGACACACAAAACAGCAGAAAGACTGATACAGGTACAATGAACACCTGTGTGCCTACCGCCCAATTTAAAAATAAACTCTCATACTTACAGAATAAAGTTTTAATCTTTAGCATGGAATTCAAAAGACTTCTGCCATTCCAGTTCAGAGCCACCCTTCTGGTCTCCTTGCTCCTCAGCCGCGACACTGCCCATGTACCCAACAGGCCTCCAGGGTTACTGCTTCCATTCGTTCTTATTCTCATGAACATTTTCCTTCATCTCATCTGCCAAAATCCCATCTAATGATACTCCTTCTGCTCTGCACTTTACAGTTCTTTAAAATTAAAAAAGGTTGTGTATCCTCTAGTTTCCTGAAAAAAGAAAAAACAAATTTAAAACATTAAAAAGGTACCATATTTTCATAGTATTTGCATTATGTCTCATTACAGTTCCTGTGGACATGTCTGTCTCTTTTACTAGATTGATTGTAGGCTCTTTGAAGGAAGATGTATCTTATGAACAGTGTTTTATATATTGTTAGCAATCAATAAATGCTTGCTATATTTTTCTCATGAGGATATTGATTATTCTATTTTAATTTATTACCATTAACCTGTACTATATATAACTGCTTTGTGTACATGAGCTGTTTATGATCTCTGAGGTTCCTGTGAGAAGTCTAATTTTTGTTAATCATGGATGGAAATATTCACAACATCCTTCATCAATTTCTTCACATTGTCTTCCTTTGTATATTACAGTATATTACAGATGTTTTAAAATATCAAAGTAATGTTTTTTTGTTTTATCTTTTAGATATTGCTATATGGAGATTTGCCAAAAAATAAAGAAAATATAATATATTTAGCAAATCATCAAAGCACAGGTTTGTATTTCATTTGCATGAAACTTAGGTTTTTCCGCAGATGGCACATGGGCATTCAAAATACCGTTCTTATATTTAAATGAAGTGGGTTTTTTAAAACATCCATTTTCTGTGCAGATATTATACCTGTTCTTGTATTTTTATGATTTTACTTTTTGGAAAGTCAGAAACTTGAAAGCTATGAATTTTCCTAAACTTACCTTCTCCCTCTGTTGGATGTAAGTAAGCTATTTTCTTACTTGCTTGCTTTGTTTTTCCTTTGTGTAGCTCTTTAAATAGTATATTCATTCTTTTTGTAAGTGATGTTTCTAGAAGTAGCATTGGTGGGTCGAAGTGTATATACATTTTACATTTTTGATTGCTAAGCTGCAGAAAAGCTGTATTGGTATGTGAGTACTCATTTCCTTACTATGCTAGTCATTTCTAATGTCTGCTCTTCCTTTCCTTCTTCAAATGGATTTGGTTTAATTCTGGTTTGCTACTGTTCCATCAGAGGAATTGCAGAGAACTGGTCTTCAAAATAGTGCAGTATATACTTTAGGTTAAGATACTTCTAAAAACCTTTGTATTTTTAAGTAATTCTAGAGTCACAAGAATTTGCAAAAACAGTACATTGAGTCCTATGACCCTTTCAGTAATGTTTTTCCCAGTGGTGACATCTTAATATAACTGTAGCACAGTAGCAGAATCAGGAAATTGTCATTGGGTAAGTTACTTTTTAATTCTGCAAATAATTCAGCCCTCTAAAAAATCCCACTTCTTAATGTTTTCAAACCTGTAGCTACTTTTGATGCATACTTCCTAAATTCCATTTTTATTACTTTAAAAAATACAATACCTAGAAGCTCAAAGCTGGAAACAGCCTGATCAATATAGTACTCTTAAGGGAAATCACTTATGCCTGTGGCTTTTTTAAAATTTTCTTCCTGTCAGCTGTCTTTTCATGATTTTGTGGTTTTTATTACTACTTATACCGTAGATGAGGTATAGAAAGTAAAAGAAGTTAAAATGCATTTTTCTCAATTTAGTGAATTAATGATTACATTCAGATTTATAGGACAAGGGTTGAAGCTACAAGGGGTTGATAGGAATTTTGATGTATCTGAGTATTTTCCCCAACTTTATTACATGACTGGTTCAGACTATTTTATCTAATTACATTTCATTCTCGGCAAAAATAGCAAAACAGTCAACCAATGGGCAATGCTGCTGAGAACTCTGGCCTGTGTAGACATATTGGCTGTTTTACTTCTAACACAATTCTGCTGTTCCTGTCCTGCTGCTGATGGATGTTTCTTCCAGGTTTTAAATATCAAATAAAAGGGATCTGTGGGCCCAGTACAGGGAATGGCTCTTGATAGCTTTGCTTTTCCTGCATGTCCTTTATTTTGATCCAGTGTTAATTTCATATAGAGTTGTCTGTTTAACAGGATTCTCTTAAAATTCCTTCTTCAGTTTCCCTGCCAGCTTTTCTTTGTCCAGGTTTCAGTATAAACTCCACTCGATTAATAGAGCTCTCTAGTAGTGACTTCTGGAGTGAGTTCTCTGAACATTTCTGAAAGTGTTGCTGATAGTGATAATATTGATAACTACTACTGTTAATTTGTGTGCTTACTACATGTTGGTTTTTATATATATTCCTTCAGATTAAGGACTTCTAGAAAACATCTGTGAAAAAACAGATTTAAAAAAAACAATTCTACTTGTATTTGGGACTAGAAGGTACTATGGGAAGGATAATATTCATACTCAGACCACACTGGCCTGAGTTTCATTTGTCAGTTTAGAGAACCACTTCCCCTTCCCTTCACCCTAGCTCGAAGTGCTGGTGACTTTGTATCACTGCTCTGGCACCACATTCTGATCCCAACAGGATTTGGGAAGGCTGCTTTTTGAAAGCCTTTTAAAATTATATAACTTGAGAAAATACTAGGGGAGTGATTTTAAATTTCTTTAGAATTACAGGCTTTAGTCAGTATATGACAGAGCCTTTTCCTAGAAAAATGTGCATATAAAAATTTGCATGTAGTTTTAGGGTTTCAGAGACCCCTAAAGTCTATCCATAGACTTGATTCATTGTCCGATCATGTTTAGGTACCCTTCTAAAACCCTTTTGAGATGTTAGGAATCACAACAGAGTATCTCTGAAAATGTAATTAGCGGAAAGAACATTTCAAAGACTGTTGTTCTGCTTAGACTTTCTAGTTTGTCTTCTGCCAAGCTTGCCAGAATAAATGAGTTTCCTGGCCTGATACTCAAAAGAACTGACATTTAAATTAGTCTCTCTCTTCCCTTGTTTTCGCTTGACACATCCTTGTCTCTACATTCTGTCTCTGTCTCTGTTAGCTTATTTCTCTCTGGAGTCAGCAGGATATAGTGGCTGTTATTCCTTCACCTTATCCTTCAACGATCTACTTTTGACACTATTTGCCTTTTTTTTTTTTTTTTTGAGATGGAGTTTCACTCTTGTTGCCCAGGCTGGGGTGCAGTGGTACAATCTCAGCTCACTGCAACCTTCGCCTCCCGGGTTCAAGCCATTTTCCTGCCTCAGCCTCCCGAGTAGCTGGGATTACAGGCATGCACCACCACGCCTGGCTAATTTTGTATTTTCGGTAGAGATGGGGTTTCACTGTGTTGGTCAGGCTGGTCTTCAACTCCTGACCTCAGGTGATCTGCCTGCCTCAGCCTCCCAAAGTGCAGGGATTACAGGCGTGAGCCACTGTGCCCTGCCTACTATTTGCCTTTTTAATCTCATGAAATGTTCCCTTTTCTTGGCTTAAGTGTCAATTTTCTTGTTGAACAGCACGCGTGGTGAGTAGAATGTTATAAAAAGGCATGGACTTTGGAGTTAGAGAGACGCAGGTTCCTGTTCGTCATTGTAGAAATGCTGTTCTGCAATAGGCTGTGTGTCAGTGGGCAAATTACTTAACTCTCAGAGCCTTATTGGTAAGGTGTGAGTGATAGCTCCTTTTAGCCACTTTACAGAGGCTATCTCCTAATCCTGGTAGCATACCTCGCTCATAGATGGCATTTAAAAGTGGTTGTGATGACAGTCATAGCTCACCATTAGCATAGCGCTGGATCCGTGGTAGGGAAACGCTGCACATGCAGTATCTCTTGGACTACATAGGGTCCTCATGAATTAGGAACTGCTGTTTCATGAGGATAGGGGTGAGGAAATTAGACTTGCTGCCCCTCACTGCCTTCCACTCCTCTCCTCCAAGTTAATGGGAACAATGACTCTGCTTTGGCTTGATTGCCATGGAAGATTCTCACATAGCCAAATTTATTGCTATATTAGTTAAATTATGCCAGAACACAAAATATGAATAGTTATTGTCAAAGTAATGTAATCTCAGCTGTAACTGAGATAGTCAGAAACTATCTGTAATCTGGTGTCCTATCTGAAACGTAGCTGAGAATAAACAAGGAATAAAGATAATTCAGTAGCAAATATTGGTGACACAAAGCTTGTATATTTTGACTACTTAAGCTAGTTCTTAAATGTTTCCACTAAAATTTTCAAGTTTAAGGGCATAGCCCAGGGCAGCTTATTATGAACATGATGTATTTTGGAAATCTTACACTTTCTCTTAAAAGTTCTTGGGAGGGGCATCTGAGGCCATAATATAACCATAAAACCGTTTGTTTTTAAACAGTTTTTAAACCGTTTGTTTTTATGGTTTTTAAAAATGGGTTTTTTAAAAATTTTTAAAATTTTTAAAATTCTTCCAAATTAAAAAAAAAATTATTGCAGGAAAAAATGCTAAACCTGGTTTTTAACTTTGTACCCCAACCATATTTCCAAGATGTACTTTAGCCTGGGAACCATACAGAACCATACAGAATTAGTTCTCAGAATTTATTGTCTGCTTACTTTTGCATTTGGTACAGGTATAACAGGGTTGATTATATGGTTTCTAAGACATGACTAGAAAGAAATATGTTTATCAGTTATTATTTCTTCAATCTAAATTAGAAGGGGCTAGGGAGAGGGCTTCAACAGGAAGTTATATACTTTAGAGAAAAGTGATCATTGATAACCCAATAGTATAGATATCTCAACCCAATAACACAGGTTGTATCTGTCTCTGGGATCATACACTGTAGGGGAGAATCTTTGCAAGCAACATTCTACTTATAGGGAGCCATAACAGAAGTTTCATATGTATAATAATTATAAGTCTTAAGTCATCAAGAAAAAGTTAACTTGTGAATGATAATCCCTGATTAAAAAGAGAGATGTATAATAACTTGTAAGACATTTTTCTGGGTTAACTTTTAGTATTAAAATGGCTAAATCTTCTTTGGGATATTCTGACTAGTATGGTGCATTGTGTAACAGATTTCACATAGCTGAGAGCTAATCATCCTGTAATCTGTGGAAAACTGTCCTCTTTGGCTAAAACTTTTATTGTAATTCCTTTAAATCCTCAGCTTTTATTTTCTAGAGACTTTTTTTTTTTTTTAACATTTCCTTCCTCTGACTCACTCCTTTTGTTCTCATTTTCATGGCCTGAGAACATGGGTGATGCTAGAACTATTCTTTTCACAGATTAACAGTTTTCTTTTCAAGTATCGTTGAGCTCATTTGTGTATTAACTAGAGAAGTCTCCCTTACATTTCATTTTTATGTTTTCTTTCTCATCAAGAGATAGTTTGTAGCCATTTACTTTCAAATCCAAGTTTCTGTGGTTCTTAAGACCTTTATCATTTGTCTCCTTAATTTCACTTCATTTCCTCTTTAAACCATGTTCTCTGTTTCTCATCTTCTGCACCCACTTTGCCACTTCCTGTTTGTTTAATTGGCAAGGGCCACTCTCTGTGTTGGGAATTTTTTCTTTTTGAAAGCTCAGCTAACAACTTCTAGGAAGTTTTTTGTTGCTACTGTTATCAACTCATACCATCTTACCCTTGTTTTTGCAACCCTTTGTTAATAACATATTTATTTAACTATAGTTATTAGCAGCCTGAGATCATTTTACTTGGTTACATAAGGAGCACATATATCTACCCAGCACCATTGTAAGGCATGTGAGACCTTTATTTGATTGCTGTCCTAACCTAGTACCAAGTCCTAAAAACTCATTAGTAGAAGATGAAGTGTCCTTGCCTTTTGCCGAACACATATATACACACTGAATATTTAGTGGCAATTCATAGTTGCATTTGGCCATTTTTTGTTTATAATTTCCCCTTTCTCATTAAAAAAACTTTGTTTTCTAGACTTTAGGATTTAGAGAAGCTCATTTTATTCCATATACATGCTGCTGTTGGATTACTTAGGTATTTTGTGACTGTGTTTTATCTTTGAAATAAAAAGCCTTTCAAGAAATGCAAAAAAAAAAAAAAAGCTCAAAAAACAGAAAATGTATATTTTTAAAATATCTCAGATTGATGTAAAGAAATTTTAAACATCCTAATCACAGTACTTTTGAAGCACATTCCTAGTACAACTTGTGAAGAGGCTCATGTATGCACTAACCGGGTCCTGTCTCTGCAGTTGACTGGATTGTTGCTGACATCTTGGCCATCAGGCAGAATGCGCTAGGACATGTGCGCTACGTGCTGAAAGAAGGGTTAAAATGGCTGCCATTGTATGGGTGTTATTTTGCTCAGGTAACTTGATTCCATGCTTTTCTCTATATATATGTAGTTTATAATTTTTTTTTATTTTTTTATTTTTTTTGGAGACAGTCTCACTTTATTGCTCAGGCTGAGTGCAGTGGTGTGAACACAGCTCACTGCAGCCTTGACCTCTGGGGCTCAAGTGAACCTCCTGCCTCTGCCTCCCAAGTAGTTGGGACTGTAGGTGCTCACCGTCATGCCTGGCTAAATTTGGTAATTTTTGTAGAGATGGGGGTCTCGCCGTGTTGCCCAGGCTGGTCTAGGACTCAAGCAATCTGCCTGTCTCAGCCTCGCAAAATGCTGGATTATAGGTGGGAAACTGCCATACCCAACCCTATACAAATGTCATATTTTAAAATTTAACATATACTTCATGTGAATGTATAGTTTTTAAAATGGGTTTAATAGTTTATTCTCAGTTGAAGTAATTTTGTTTGGCATTTTTAGTGGTGTGTATTTATATACGTCTGATTATCCATATACAGTTTTCCTTCAGCATCTGTGAGGATTGGTTTTAGGACCACCACAGATACCAAAATCTAAGATGTTCAAGACCCTTATATAGAATGGGATAGTATTTGCATATAACCTGTGTACTACTTTAAATCATCTCTAGATTACTTATAATATCTAATACATTATAAATGCCATGTAAATGGTTGTTATACTTTATTTTTTATTTGTATTATTTTGTTATACTATTTTTAATTTTTATTTGTTCACATATTTTTGATCTGTGATTTGTTGAATCTGCAGATGTGGAACACATGGACATGAAGGGCCAGCTGCAGTAAAATGAAAGAGCAAAAATGCAAATGTACAAGGTTCAAACAAATAGGAAATTTAAAGGCATAGAATTTGATACGCAATTACATTAAACTGTTGATAACAGTAATTAGTGATGTGTATGATATTAAAAAAAATAGTGAGCTGTATATATAAAACTTACTTTCTCCAGTTCTGGAGGCTAGACATCCAAGATCAAGGTATTGACAGGGTTCGTTTTTCCCAAGGCCTCTCTCCCAGGCTTGCAGGCAGCATCCTTCTTCCTGTGTCCTCATGTGGTTTTTTTCCCTGTGCCCAAGCACCCCTGGCACTGCTTCCTCTTCTTAGAAGGACTAGTTACACTGGATGACTAATCCTTCTACAAAGACTTCTGAGGTCCCACTCTGAGGCCCTTTTTTAACCTTAATTACCGCCTCTAAGTCCCTCTCTCTGAATACAGTCACAGCGGGGACTATTAGGGCTTTAGTAGACTGACTTGGGGGAACACAATTCTGTCTGTAACAGTGCCACATAAATATCTGTAGCAGGATTGATTTTTTAAAATCCCTGAAGATCGTGAGTATTGACATTTTAAGGACGCTTTTTAGTGACTCCGTAATAAGTGGGTGGAAGAACTGGGAGTTAAATCCATCTGATGGGTCAGGTTTTTTATTTTTAAAAAGGTGTATTTAAGAAAAAGCATTTTCATTTTAACTGCCAACAAAACTAAACTTCATGTGTTTTCCAATACAGTGTCACATGCAGTTTTTCTGAATTATGTTGAGACAAGGTAATTTTCAGCTAAATGTTCTTTAGAAGCTAATATTTGAAGATATTAAATATAGATTAAATTCTGAAATGTAGTTTTTATTCTGTACTTTTTGAAAGAGAAGTTGCCTTTTTGATGACTCTGGCCAATCGTTATTTTAAAAGTAAATCCTCTTTCTCCCAATTTTATTGTGGCAGCATGGAGGAATCTATGTAAAGCGCAGTGCCAAATTTAACGAGAAAGAGATGCGAAACAAGTTGCAGAGCTACGTGGACACAGGAACTCCAGTAAGAGCCTACCCGTTTTTATTTTTCTTACCAGCTCTCAGTTTCTAAATTTAAGAATTAAATTAAAATCTAAGAATTGTTTTGACAATATATTTTCCCATGTGTAATTACTAATTCAGAGTTATGCTGAGGTAACAGAAACTCTCTATGTGCAGGTAGGCAGTTTTTTCAGCCATCAGAAAGATTGCTGTAAACAACTAGGTCCTTTGCTGGTCAGTGGACCTTAAAGAGGAATAAAAAGAGCATTTGGTGTCTTTCAGAGTCTATAAATAGAACGAACTGCATTTTAACCTGACATTTAAGCTACTTTCAGAGCTCATCTTACTTCTTGTCTTCTTTAGTATCAGATTTAGTTTTAGAAGCAGCAACTGTTTTCTGTTAGTGTGAATTTGGAATGTCTTACATGTACAGAAAAACCAAAAAAGGATGAATCTCTACAAATGTCAAATCATTCAGTGTAAATAATATTTTATAAAACTTTATTCCACAAAAGTGGGGAGAGTTCAATCTGCTTTGTGTAGAATGCTGATTGCTGCCAAAGGCTTTTCTCCTGGTTCCCTCCGGAGACAAAGCATCATGATCACCGGGGCGACTTGGGCTTTCTCTTTCAGTGCATGACATGTGCTCAGAAGCTTAGCTCGTGTGCACAGGCTTTCCCTTTCCTTTCTGGCTCCCTCCTTCTGTCTTGCCTCCTCTCCTCTTGCCCTCCCCTCACCAGGGGTCCTGGGCAGCAGCTGGAGCTCATGGTGAAGGAAGAATTCTTCACGGTCAGCTGGCGAAGTGCCTGGTGTGAGCATTGTTTATTCACATGCCTCTTCTAGGTGTTTTTACATTAGGACATTGCATCTGTTTTGGGCATGTGTGGGGTGACAGAAGCAGAATGGAATGAGATGAACAGCGACCCTTTATCCTGTTATAGCTCACCCTTGAGAACCAAGCTTGGTGTCTTCAAAGGGTCTGTTGAGTCTGAAACAGTGTGGTGAATTTGGACAGAATTGTGGTCATTGTATGTAGGCCACCAAAAGACCGAATAAGTTGGTAATATGGCTTATCGACTTTTTACAAAAAAATTAAAATTTAAAAATTATGAATTTATACCTTAAAATGTCCATCCCACTTCTCTCCCAGCTGTCCAGTCACCCCAGCCATGGATGACTGCTGTGGAGTTTCTTCTGTGTCCTGCTGTGGACATTGTATATATGAAGCAAATGAACATAGCTGCCTGTTGGGTGATGTTGGCATCCTATGCACAGTGGTCCCTTGCTTTTTTGCCCCCATGAATATAGCTGTCAGTGGCGCTAGGGCTGAAAAAATCAGCTCTGTACACTTGTCATGTGTCTTGTTTATGTGGCTGCCTTCGTGAGTTTCTTCTTGTTTTTGGTTTGCAGCAGTTTAAGTATCATATATCTGAGTGTCATTTAAAAATTTTTACCCGGATTGGTCCTCTGAGCTTGGATTTATGATTTGGTGTCTGTTATTAATTTTGGAAATTTCTTTGCTCTTATTTCCTTAAATATTATTCCTACCCCAGTCTTTCTTCTCCAATTATGTTTGTGTTGGCTCATTTCTCGCTGTTCTTTAGTTCTTAGATGCATTATTAGTTTTTTGGTTGGTTTTTTTTTTTTTTTTAATTTTTTTTTTTACGCCCCCTCCCTTTTTTCTTTTTGTGTTACAGTTTGGATAATTTCTATTGACCCACCTTTAGTTCATGGATTCTTACTTTGGCTGTGTTGAGTCTACTGGTGAGCCAGTTGAAGGCACTCTTCATCTCTGCTACTGCATGTTTCATTCCTCACATTTCCCTTTGACCCTGTTTCATAGTTTCCATCTCTGTGCTCGTGTATCTATCTGATCATAAAGCTTAATCACATTTTCCACTTGAACCTTTATCATTTTATTATACTTGCGGTTCTCTTAAATTCCCTGCTTGATAATTCCAACATCTGGGCCATATCTGAGTCTGGAAATTTTGATTACTTTATTTCTTCAGATTGTGCTTTATCTCGCCTTTGTCATACTTCCTAAGATTTTGTCTAACGCTGGGCCTCTTTTGTAAGACAGTAGAAATGGAGGCAAGTTGTCTTGATACCTGGAAATGGATAGACTTGTCTTTCTGTTTGGCCTTTAGTGTTGAGGAGTTGAGTCAGTTCACTAAGGAGGTGCACTGGATTTGGGTTTTGCTCATGTGCTTTTTCTCACAGCTTCAGGTTTCTGTAGAACGCATTACTTTGTTTGTAGGTTGGGGATGTCCTCCCGCTAGAGCTTTTCCTCAGTGTTTATTTCACACTCAGCATTTTCACGTGGCACCTTGGAGTGGCTCTCTTCTTTATGCCTTTCCCCACTGTACTTCTCGGATACTTGTTACTGAACTCTCGCTAGTTTGGTGGTAGAAGGAGAAGGAAGGGAAGTGTCTTTTTATTCTTAGGGAGAATCTCAGGGGTGGAGCCTTCTCTGATCCTGCCTTGCTTCTGGCTGTAAGTCTGTGCCCAGGATGTATTCCTGCCTTTACTAAGAGTTTTTCCCTGTTCTCTTCACCCAGCCTCATCGAGTATTCATCCGTGCCCCATGGGTAGCAGGGTTTTGTTGCCCCTGTTCATCAGTTTCAGGCTGCTGTTCCATAGCAAAGGTAGAAAGAAGGATGTGGGCTGGGCCCTGAGCCTTTCCCACAGGGCTGCTGTTCCCTCCCGCAAGCCTACATCCAGTCTTCCCTGACCCCAGTGTGTTTTCCTTTTTCTTTATCTTGTGAGTACACAGGAGGTCTGTGGGTCGAGCCTGTGAATTGTGCTGCATTCTCCATGTGTCTGTAGCCCAGGGATTCGTCTGTTCCACTAGCTCATACTTGGCTTTCTGCAAAATTGTTAAAATTTTTAGCTAAATTCTTTTTACTGGTATCTGTTAGCATTGGCCCCCAACTAAACAAGCACTTGCATCTTGTTTCTCCTTTGAGTTTTCCATCTTTCCTTAGACTTTTGGGTTAGTTGGTTGCCTTGCAACCTTTCAGCTCTCTGAAAGGTCTAAGAAAAGTCATGAATCTACAGCTTGTCAGTGTTGTTGCTGTACGGTTGGCAGTAGTATTCCTTCAGCATTCTACATACTTAATGGAAGCCGCCTCCCATTTTTGGTTAATAAATTTCAAAACTTGGAACAATGTTAGATTTACAAAAACGTCAGAAAGAACAGAGTGTTCCCATTTATTTATTCTTTATATAGCTTTTTTTTTTTTTTTTTTTTTTTTTTTGAGTTGGAGTCTTGGTCTGTCACCCAGGCTGGAGTGCAGTGGCACGATCTTGGCTCACTGCAACCTCTGCCTCACGGGTTCTGGCAATCTCCTGCCTCAGCCTCCTGAGTAGCTGGGATTACAGGCATGCGCCACCATGCCCGGCTAATTTTTGTATTTTTAGTAGAGACAGGGTTTCACCATGTTGGCCAGGTCTTGAACTCCTGACCTCTTGATCCGCCCGCCTCGGCCCCCCAAAGTGCTGGGATTATAGGCGTGAGCCACCACGCCCAGCCTTCTTCATCTAGCTTTAACATCTAATGTTGACATCTTACATGACATGGCATGTATTTGTCAAAACTAAGAAATAAACATTGGTACCACACTATTAATTGTACTACAGATTTTTATTCAGACTTTACCAGGTTTTCCACTAATGTCCTTTTTCTGTTCTAAAATACAATCCAGAATAGATACAAATCCATTCAACTTCAGTGTTTTAAATTTATTGTTTTTCTCTATATGAAGTGCTGTGTGGTTTTTGTCAAATCTGTTATTTTGGTTTTAATCTTCAAGCTTGTCTTTGTTTCTTTAAGTGTTAAAGGCATAATTTAAAAGGTGTGTTGGGTTATTTCAGTGCCTAAAGTCCTGTCTGAGTCTGTTGTTTTCTGCTGGTTCTTGCTCATGGTACTTTCTTTCCTTGTTTGCTTTGTTATCTTCCTTTGCTGCTGGCTGTATTTGGTAAGTTATTTGTGGAAATTAGTTGAAGCCTCAGGTGGGAGTGTCTTTCTCCAGAGAACATTTCTACCTGTTTTAGCTGGGCCCCTTAAGGCTCCTCTAGTGTGGGCCCCACCCAAACCAGATTCTGAGTTGAAGATGAACTGAGCCATTCAGGCAGTGCAGCCAGGGTTGCAGATGCATGTGAAACCTGCTCGCCTCTCATTTACTTTCACCCTGAGAGTGGAGCCTTTGGTGTTTCCTTCACTTCTCTGATTCTCTCTTCACATTTCTATTAGAAGGTCTGTGGGCTTTGGTTTCTGTTCCCTTCATCTTTTGAGTCTTGTAAAACAAAGTTCTGTTTTATGCTTACTTCTGCTTTACTGTGTTTGCTTAATTTCAGTCTTAACATCTTGCCAACTCTTGGGTACTTTTAAAATAATGTTATATCCAGCTTTTTAAGTTGTTTTCAGTAGGAAGGTTGATTCAAATAACCTAGTCTGTTATGGGCTACCAGAATAGCCTTCCTGTTTTTTGTGGGCAAAATTCCAGCCTTTTATGTTCCTAGCGCAGTATGGATAACAGACTGGCAGGTTCAAGAGGCAGTGCTGAGCAGCTTTCGCTGTAAGGTCACTGTCCCAGGTCAGGTTTCTAAGAATCTGGATGGTTGTTTCATTTCTTAATATGTACGCCTTGTGAGAGCAGATACATCTTGCTCAGGTTCGTGATGATTCTTTTGTTTCTGAAGGTGAATTAAGTAAGTGACATGGTAGAATATGTTAAGTCAACTTTCGTGTGGCTTATTAGTTCTCATGAATCTATTTCATGATTGTGTCAGTTCTTATTTGGTATTAGTATTTAAGAAATGCAGAATTTCGTTTCAAAAAATATATTTGTATTATAAGTTCTGAAGAAATACATCTCCCTAATTATTGCTGGGACAATGCAGTATTTTCTTAAGGTACTTATTGGTTGTGGATGCAAATGAAGCATATTTGTGATAAAAATAACTAATAGAAGTCATTTTGTTAGAATATGAGCTAGTAAAACTTATGGCAAAAATATGGAGACTTACACTTTTTCTTCCAGCTTTCACCTAAGTTCCTTTTCAGATAGGAGGCAGCCTGGTGGATAAGAGTATTGGTTTTGAAATTAGATTCAGGTTTAAATCCCAGATCTTCTGTTTAATCTTTATTTTATTTCAGGTAGATTTTCTGGATAACTTGCTATAGCTTATACATCAGTACTTTCCACTTCAATTTTATGTTATGGAGAGACGGCTTCTTTCCTTAAACCTCACGAACCAACCTCTGCTAGCTTCTAAGTTTTTTCCTGCCACTTCCTTACCTCTCTCAGCCTTCAGAGAATTAAAGGGAGTTAGGGCCTTGCTCTGGATTAGGATTTGCTTTAAGGGAGTGTTGTGGCTGGTTTGATGTTTTATCTAGAGCACTCAAACTTTCTCCATATCAGCAATAAGGCTGTTTTGCTTTCTAATCATTCATGTGTTCAGTGAAGTAGCACTTTTAATTCTCTTTAAGAACTTTTCCTTTGCATCCACAACTTGGCTGTTTGGTGCAAAGGGCCTAGCTTTTGACCTACCTTGGCTTTCAACATACCTTCCTCACTAAGCCATTTCTAGCTATTGATGTAAAGTGAGAGACATGCAACTCTTCCTTTCACTGGAACGCTTAGCAGCCGTTGTAGGGTTATTAATTGGCCTAATTTCAATATTGTTGTGTCTCAGGGAATAGGGAAACCCAAGGGGTGGGAGAGAGAAAGAGAGACGGGAACGGGCCATCAGTGGAGCAGTCAGAACACACACGACATTTATCAATTAAATTTGTCATCTTATATGGGTGCAATTCATGGTACCCCCAAACAATTACAATAGTAACATCAGAGATCACAGATCACAATAGCAGATATAATAATATGAAATATTGTGAGATTACCGAAATATGGCACAGAGACGTGAGGTGAGCACATACTGTTGGAAAAATGGCACCAACAGACTTGCTCGATGCAGGGTTGTCATAAACCTTCAGTGGGAAAAAATGCAATTTCTGTGAAGTTCAGTAAAGCGAAGCATCATGATAAAATGAGATGAGCCTGTCACTCCTAAGAATGTTCCTGTACAAGTTTTTTGCATCTGTTACTTGCCTTTTCCTATTTGTGAATAGTATCTTTTTTGAGAATGTGTGTTTTTTTATTTTTATAAATTTATATGTATCTTTTGAAGAACATACTTTTAAGCTTAATTTATTGATTTTTTTCCTCTCACAATTTCTGCTTTTTGTATCCTATTTAAGAAGTCCTTGCCAAACTTAAGGTTGCTAAGATTTTCTCCTTTGTTTTCTTCTGGAAATTTTAGAGTTTTGCTTTTACATTTAGTTCTAGGATTTATTTATAATTAATGTTTTTATATGGCGTAAGGTCAAAGTTCATATTTTTTTAATATAGATAACCATCACTATAGAAAAGATTATTTTCCCCCAATGTTTGAAATAAGTAGACTGAATATAGATGGGTCTATTATCCCTGCATCAGTGGACCATTTGTTCTGTTATATTGATCTATATATATATCCTTATGCCAATACCATACTGTCTTAATAATGCTTGCTTTGTAATAAGTTTTTAAATAATGTAGTTGTCTTCTAAATTTGTTCTTTCTTTTCAAAGTTGTTTTGGCTATTTTAGGTTTTTTGCATTTCTATATCAATTATAGAATTAGCTCGACAATTTCTACCCAAAGTTTGTGGGCTTTTCATTTTGATTGTATTGAAGGTATAGATGAATTTGGGAAGAATTGATATAACAGGATTGAATCTTTGGATTCATGAACATAGCCTGCATTTGTTTACTTAGGTCTTCTTTATTTATCTCAGTGTGTTTTGTAGTTTAATGTACAGATTTGCACATCTTTTGCCAGATATATCCCTAAGAATTTCAGTTTTTGATACTATTGTAGATGACATTTAAAAAAATTTCAAGGTTTTGATTGTTGACCTAGACATATATTTGACTTTTTAAAATACTAACCTTGCTAAACTTATTTATTATCTAGTAACTTAAAAAATATATTCCTTAGGATTTCCTACATAAACAATCATGTCATTGTTATAGAAATAATAGTTTTACTTTGTCCTTTTTAATCTTGATGGCTTTTATTTCTTTTTATTGCTAAATTTTCTGGCTAGACCTCCCAGTACAGCCTTGACTAGAACTGGTGTGAGGGAAATCCTTTCCATATTCCTCATCTTTAGGGAAAAGCACTCATTCTTTTATCCATTCTTTAGTTCCTAGCCCCATTGCCCTTCCTAAATTTTTTCTCATCATTTTCCTTCATCACACCTTGTTCTTTTTCTTTGCAATCGTATCCTGATATGTAACGACATGTTTTTATTTATCTGTTTAATGTATTTCTTTTCCTCACTTGTCCATGAAGGGAAGGACCATATGTGTTGTTATCCTGTGTGCAGTTCCTGGAACATAATAAGTATATAAGAAATAGTTTCTGAATTAGCTGTGAATGAATTCATGCCTTCTTGCTGTCTATGTTCTTTTAAATTAAACATCTAAGACACAGCAAATAATACCACGAGTTATTAACCTTTGAAATAATCGTTTTATTTATAAATGATTGAGTTAAAAGCTGATAGCCCACAGTAATTGCTTTCATGGCTTTGAATATAAACCTTACTGTTACAAAACACATTTTCATGAAAATGAATGTGTGGTTTTTGGAACTAGCTTTAATGTTTGTCTTCCTGTTTTTCCTTCTAGTTGCTGGAATATAATAAGGAATTTTGTATGTTTTTCCTAATTTTACCCACTTTTCTACATTTTCTTAACAGATCTGATCAATCTTCATTATTAAATATAAAGACACATATAATATTATCTGTTAATTTCTAAGTTAGATGTGGGTTCTGAAGACTATTATATGAATGAACAAAAAGCTTGTATATTTGCATGGAAGCTGAAAGTACGAAATTTTCAGATACCATTATACCAGTATCTAAAGAAAAAATTCAGTCCCACATGGGTTTTTAAGTAGGAGTTTTATCATCATAGGTCATCCAAATGAAGGAAGGCTTCTGTACCAGATGTACAGAGGTAGACAGTATTGTCTGAGTACTGTCTGAGATCTGGCAAGAATGGATCCAATAAACATAGTTTTCTCCCATGAGCTCCTGTCTTGTCTCCTGTATTCTGTTTGTATTTGAAAAGATTTGGTATGCATAACTTATTTTTGTCTTTCAGCTGTCAATCAAAGTTATTAGTGTAGTTTTTGTAACTCAGTTCTCAAGCTAGGAGTTTTTGCTGTATAATTTTAATGTTTCTGTTTTTACTTTCCTAAGCAGATAAGTGTAAAAACTTAGACTAATTGATTACTTATTAAACATCCAGCTTGATATTCTTCTTTATATTATTTTAGTTTCAGTTTATATAACAAATGAGTTTGCTTATAAATAAAATTTAAAATGCACTAAAGGAGCTGTGTGAAATAGGAATTCTGTGTGAAGCTTTTGAATGTGAACATTTAGAACCTTTCACATGGTGGGAATTTAGTATATGATTTTCCTCAAATGAGGTACTTTTTAGTGTTGGTACTTAACGATACTGATTTCTAAAATTTGTATTTCTAAAAATGACATATTACAGGATCTCAAAGGGAAAAAACTCACTGAGGCTTTGTATGAGTCAGCATTTCATGGCCTGTTTTTAATTAGTGAATTATTAGCATGTAATTAGAAATGTTTTTAGATTCTTCATGGCTGACCTACCAATGAATGTAGCACTGCATTTAAAATATAGTTCACGTTATGCTCAGACTTAATTGAATTGTTGCGTTTTGTTTGCTCTGCTTGAAATGAAGGTCACATGTAAATAAATATACATTTTCTCCTAATATAGGAAGTACTCTCTTAGCATTACTAGGTTTAGCTTTTTTAGGTTAACAATAACAAAAACAAAGCTCACACAAAATAAACCCCAAATTTGCTCTATGTCCCACAGATGTATCTTGTGATTTTTCCAGAAGGTACAAGGTATAATCCAGAGCAAACAAAAGTCCTTTCAGCTAGTCAGGCATTTGCTGCCCAACGTGGTAAGTAAAATTTTGACAGTGTTTGAACAAAATAATTTTTAAAGATAATAACATTTTTAGTTTTTCTTCCTGGAAAAGATACTTTTGTTTTACAATTGAAAGAATGAATGTATTCATTCCTTGAATTAATGTACATATTATCTCTTAGGAAATGAAGTTTCTTCTCCTTAATTCACTTGCATGCAATTATTACATATATCTGAGAAATTAAGTTCAAGTGCTTGTTACGATACATATTCTTGTGCCATGGATTTATTTAAAATCTATCTAAGTACATGATTATGTAGATGGAAGCTTTTTCTACTGTGTGTGGGTTATGTGTAATGGAGCTTCTGTTTTCTAAGTTGACAGACCTAAGTTGGAGTCCAAACTTGGACTTTTATTAGCTGTATGGTTGCAACTTGCAAGTTGTGTAATGTTACTGAGCTTGCTTCTTCATCTCTTAAAAGAACGTATGCCTTATAAGTAGATCTAAATCCGTGTGATAATTAGATTAGAAAATATGTCAAGTTTCTAATGGAGAAGTTACACAAAGTTGGTTCACAGTGCTTGGAAGCTATTAATGTCTTCAACAATGCTAATGTTCTTAATATCCATATTTTAGAAAATTGGATAATTGATACACCAATAAGCTATGCAATTTAACCAAATTGGGAAGTATACAGAAAACAGTGGCTATGCTATGTTCTTAGAGGTGTCTTTGAAGCTTGACTATGATTTAGTGTGTGATCTCCATATGTTGATAGTCACTCACTGAGCAAATACCTTGTTGGTGACATTACGCCAGGGCCTATGAGAGTGCCGTCTAATGGAACTTTCTGCAATAATGGTGAAGTTCTTCATCTGTTCTGTCCAATGTGCTGCTCCTACCATTGTGGTTTTCGAGCATTCAACATGTGACTAGTGCATGAAATGAATTTTTAATTTAATTTAATTTTAGTTTAATTAAAAATGATAAGGGGGAGTTTTTACAAGGTGCTTACAAGAGCAGATGTGTCATATGTGTATGATATCATTTGTAACAGTACATTTAAAAAATGCCAGTTTGTTTTTAAACACATGTCCTATTAAGTAAGGAGTGGTTCAGAATAGGAGGGTTCAGTTGGTCTCCGAATCTGCCAGCTCCCTTTTGACTTTCATTGCTTCCTCTGTCTAATAGACATCACGTTCTGTCATTTCAGTTGCTCTTTTGCAACGCCATTGTCTCTGTTGCCCTTTTCACATTTATTAAACAGAACAAAACAAAAACCCCTCTCAAATCTATAGTCTACCTTTGTTGTAAGCACTTTTTCCAGTACTCAGTCTGCCCTCAATTTGTTTTGGTCTGATTTGAAATTCTCTCCCTAGACTTCTGTGGGGCTGTTCTCCATTATCCTCCCAACTCTCTGGCGATTACTTCCTAGCCTCCTTTCCAGCCTCTTTCTGCTTCATTTCTCCCTGCTGCATGTGTTATTTCCAATGTCAGGTTTTGGTCTTTCATTAATTTCACTTTTTGTTTCTCATGGTGGTCTTCCTCTAAATCCATGGCTTTAGCCACTGTTTACTGGACTGCTGATGACTCACAAAAGCTTCCTCCCCTCCATATCTCTCTGCCTAACTCTGGACCCATTTGTACAACTGTCCATTAGAGAGCTTCGCTTCACTGGCCCAAAAGGATGTCTCAAACTCAGCATATTGAAGATAGAATTTATCCTTCCATGCATACACTCATATTTCTTGTCTTCGTACCTCCATCATTCAGTTTTTTTGCCTAAGTTTTATTCACAAAAAGAATAAATAAAATTTCTTATCGGAAACTTAGACATGGAGGAAGAAGCTGTTCAGATGGGGTCCTGCAGAAGTGCAGGCACTGTGGTAATATTTACACTTTTCTCAGCTGTATGCAGGGTTTTGTTTTAACTAATTTTCCTTAGAATTGTTTTAGATATTTGGCTTTCTAGTGGTTATAAGGAATGTGGAATTAAATGTATCTTAATCTGCCACCTGAACCCATTAAAGTGAGCCCCTATGGTGTTTTTTTTTTTAAACTTGCTGTGGTTAAAACCATAGTAGCTAGCGAAGGTGACATACTTAAGCTTTTTGAACTCTCTTAGTAGAAAACAGAAATGTAATGATGTGTCTATAATGGTAAACCAGATGCCTAGAATTTTCATGTGATTCGTAGGATGAACAACACTGGCGGTTGTAGAGATTTGAGAGTTCTTTCAAAACATGACAACAAAGGGAATAAGCTACAAAGCAATTTTTTTCTTTGTAGACTTAACTGAATAAAAATTATTTTTATGTCTCAAACATCATATGAACAAATTTAGTTGGCAAATGGCAAGCTAATAATATTTTATAATATAGGATATTAATATACTTAATATTACAAAAGTGCTTCCTAATTAGTAAGAAAAGACATAAACTAGAAAAATGGGAAAAGGGCATGAATAAGAAATTCAAGAGATACAAATGACCCACACACTTGAACAAATGTTTATTCTTTCTCATAATCAAAGAAGTAGAAATTAAATGAATACTTTGAAGCCAACTTCTGAGAAAGCATAGCAAACAAGAAAGCTAGTGCTCAGCTTTGCGTGGTAACAGCACTCTCACCCTTAAGAAGGTGTATTTGCTTCCTGTGGCTGCTCTCAGGAAGGGCCACAAACTTGGTGGCTTAAAGCACCACAGATTTCTTCTCTTGTTGAGAAGTCTGAAATGGGTCTTACTCAGCTGAAATCAAGGTGTTGGCAGGGCTGCAGTCCTTTGTGGAGGCTTGGGGGGATCCTGTTCTCCTGTACGGGGTCCTGTGCTTGGTCCGGGATCCTGTGCTTGGTACGGGGTCCTGTGCTTGGTTCGGGGTCCTGTGCTTGGTTCGGGGTCCTGTGCTTGGTTCGGGGTCCTGTGCTGGGTCGAATGCTCTGCTTTCACCACCTTGAAGTTCGTCTGGAAATGGCACTGGGTCGCCCACACCATGTAGCTGACTCTGGTTCTCCCTCCTCCTCACTCGCTCTAAACCTGTGTTTTTGGCTGATTTCTAATCTCTCTTTCCTTGGGCCTTCTGCAGCTTGCAGGGCCTTCTGCAGCTCTTGTCTGCCCCAGCCCCAGGGTCTGCCCATCCCGATGCTGGGCTGTTCTGTTCCTGTTGGCAAGCCTGCTTGTTTTCTCCCTTCCTTAGCAGTGAAGAACATCGTAAGATCAATGCTGACTGCCTTCTGCAGCCAAGCCAGGCCATTTCATTTCAGCCGAGCCAAGTCTGTGTGGAGCAGTTCTTTTATTTTTCTCCTTTTGACTACCTCTTATGGTTTTCACGGATTTTTTTTCTCCTCACATTCAAGGATTTTTTGCCTTCAGAAAGTTATGTTTCTCTGGAAAGAGTGCGCCCAATATCCCTTTTGATTTCAAAATCTTAGTGTGGACTCTCTTGACTTGGATTTCTTTGGAAGAAACTGCTGAAGCTGCCATGTCTAAGAAGACGACTTTGGAGAAAAATTTTCTTCTTAGACATGGCAACGTCAACAGTTTCTAAGCTCTAGATTCCATCTACCCTGTCTCCATCATTGCCTCAGTCATCTGCCTTACTTCTCTGCTGGGGTTTCTCCCAGCTTGCAAACGTACTCCGATTCTGAAATAACTAAGTCTATCGCTGTGCAAAGAGAAGTTTGGGCCCCTTGCTTTCTTGTATTTGACTCCATCCACTCTCCAGAAATGTATCCCACTTCTCACTTACCAGTGACCTCCAAAGCATCGTATCATTTGTGTCCGTTGTCATATTTGTTAACTTTCACGTAACTTTTGACATTACTTATAACTTTATAACCAGAAAACAATTTTAACTTTATTGTAGAAATAAACAATGGAGTATAATTTTTCTTTATGAAGATAAATATCACCTCCTCTTCCTTTAAACATTCTCTTCCCTTTGTTTTTGTATTACATTGGTTTCCCCCCTTTTTTTATTTCCTGGGTTGTCCTATTCCCTATTACTATTTTTACCTTTTTTTTTTTAATGTGGATGTTTCCGAAGTCTGTATTTCTTGCCTTTTCATCTTCTGCCCTTTATTATTCTCAGCCACTGCCATTACTTCAGTTATCCATTCCCATGGTTTCTACATGCTTAGCTTCGGTTGATTCTTGCCATTTTACAGACCATATTTCCAACTACTTCTAGAATGTTTTGTTACTTCAGCCTCAGTATGCCCAATTTGAACTCATCTTCTCTCTCCCCCTTCTTTCTTCCTTCTTTCTTTCACTCTCTCTCCCTTCCTTCTTTTCCTTCCCTCCCTCCCTTTCTTCCTTCCCTCACTCGTTCTCTCTTGCTTGCTTTCTCTCCTTCTCTCTCTCCTTTCTTTCTGCTTTCTTTCTATATTCTTCTCCCTCCCTCTCTTCCTTCTCTCCCCCGCTCCCCAACTCCCAGGCTAAAGCAGTCCTCCTGAGTACTTAGGACTACAGACATACACGTGCTACCGCGCCCAGCTCCATGTTCTTCCTTTCCCTGCCTCCTGCCCTTCCACTTCTCTTTGCATGGCAGGTGGGTGCACGCAGGCATGCTCTGCATGTCTTCCTCTTGGCCATTCCCCTTCTAGTTATGGTGTGGCCTTATCTATGCCTTCTGGAGCAGAAGCCTAGTCACAAAGCTGTTTTTTTAAAACATTCATGATAATTCATTTCCTTTTATGTTTTGAAAATACTACCTTTCTGTCTTTATTTCATCACTAACTTACTTGGATGCTAGTAATTAGTTGTTTTAGTGAACAGCACAGATGATATTTTGAAGCTTTGGACTTCATAAAGTTGGATGAGCTCCAGTAGCAAAGAAGGAAGTGTTAACTAGTTTAATTGACAAATAAATGCTTCCCAGCTTGGTATGCGATTGAGATTTTTGTTGCAAGTTTGTGAATCGGTTTTACTGCCCCTGCCCTGGGGACTAAAGTCAGATATGTGCTTGTGGGAATCTTTGTCTTTCCCACACCACCCTGCATTTTGAAAACTCTTGTGTGGGACAGTCCCACCATGTAATAGCTGTTCTTCGTTAGTCAGCTACTTTCCCTCAAGAGAGGCCAGTAGAAAATCTAGACTA
Organism: Pongo pygmaeus; assembly: GCF_028885625.2. Classification (NCBI taxonomy): domain Eukaryota; kingdom Metazoa; phylum Chordata; class Mammalia; order Primates; family Hominidae; genus Pongo; species Pongo pygmaeus. The sequence continues at coordinate 6,763,104 of NC_072380.2, forward strand.
GTTTTTTGTAGTCTATTTTCATGTCACTTATTGAGAGCTACTGTTTTCTGTTAAATTGTCAGTAAATATTTTAATCAAGGAAAAGGGAAGTAATAGGAAGGAGAGAAGAACAAATCCTTAACCCTAGTAGGAACCTAATGAATGAGATTTGTTCTGGATAATTGCAGTAGTCCCCCAGCTAAAGAACCTTTTAAAAATATGTCAGATATACCCAAGAGGAATGAAATCGTATGTTCATACAAAAGCTTGATCACCTGCAGCCTTCATATGCAATTCCTATGAATGTTCATAGCAGCATTATTCATAATAGCCAAAGTATGGAAGCAAGCCAAATGTCCATGAAGCAATTAATAGGTAAATAAAATGTGATCTGTTCACACAAGGGAATACTATTCAGCCATAAAAAGGAATGAAGCACTGAGTCCTGCAGCCACACAGATGAACCTCAGATCCATGCTGAGTGAAAGAAGCCAGAAGCAGGAGGCCATGTGCTGTGTGACTGTATTTCTAGGAAATCTTGAGTCACCATGGGCAAGATGCTGTCACCTTTGTTCAGTGGCCAGAAGCAAGGGCACTAATATTTACCCTTGCCAGGGTTTGTTAGATTGAAGCGTTTCCGATAGGCCATAAACTTCCAACACGGTGACTTGTACATGTAGATATTTGATCAATATATAGCAAATGAATATTGATTTAAACAGAAAAAGGCAAGTGAGAGTGCTTTCTAAATTTAAAGCCCTAAATATATGAGGTTGTGGAATTAATAGATTCTGGTGTGTTTATTTGAGGGAATTTAAAAATAATTTAGATGTTAAACAATATATTGTGGAGGTGTTTTGTAACTAATTAATGACAACACTGAATTGACTTCTAGGCCTTGCAGTATTAAAACATGTGCTAACACCACGAATAAAGGCAACTCACGTTGCTTTTGATTGCATGAAGAATTATTTAGATGCAATTTATGATGTTACGGTGGTTTATGAAGGGAAGGACGATGGAGGGCAGCGAAGAGAGTCACCGACCATGACGGGTAAGTGTGTTCACGCACCTGAAATGCCTGCCACACGATGTATACAGTGCATATGTTTATGTAGAATTCAGTGTCACAAAGTAGGTTAAGTGTACTTTTTTCCTTCATTACATTTACCCAGTATATTTTTCAAGATGTTATTAAGATGTAACAGTTGAAATTTCATTAGTCCTGCAAAGTGTGGTGTTTCTTGGCTGTCGTATGAGTCCTATGGACTCACCAATTATTGATCCAGCCTCTTTCTACTCAAAGTTCACACTTAAAAGGAAAGCTCTGTAAAAGGGAGGAAGACGTGAAGAAGGAGCGCGCCTGGCAGTACTGAGTGCACATTATTAGTCAGTGCTGCCTTTTTGCTGTATTTTTCATAAAATATTTATTAAATTTGGTGTCATTGTGACAAGAAGCAATACAGTTAAGTGTGACCCTTTTTTTTTCCCCAAACATGTTAGGTTTTAAGAACCTTTGAGCTATTGTCAGATATTTGAGCTATTGTCAGAAAAAAATAGAATTTTAAGTGAGCAGGATAACTTAGTTAAACTAACCAAACATAGTGTTAGCTGTTAGAGAAATGTAAACATGGAAATAGGCAAACAGGAAGTGTGTGGAGTTTCTGTCTCCTTTTCAAAATATCTGTTTGAGCTGGGGTTGAGAGAGAACACTAGGCTTCATCGGGTTTTTTTGTTTTTCGTTTTTTGTTTTGAGACAAGAGTTTCGCTCTGTCGCCCAGGCTGGAGTGCAGTGGCGCAATTTTGGCTCACTGCAACCTCCGCCTCCCACATTCCCACGATTCTCCTGCATCGGCCTCCTGAGTAGCTGGGACTACGTGCGTGCGCTGCCATGCATGACTAATATTTGTATTTTTAGTAGAGACGGGGTTTCACCATGTTGGCCAGGCTGGTCTCAAACTCCTTACCTCAGGTGATCCACGTGCCTCGGCCTCCCAAATGAGCTTTGTGTTTTTACCTCATCAGCTGTTTGGGGTTGAGCTAGTATGTATGTCAGTGTGCTTGTATCAGTAGGATCTACTGAGGGCAGATGTTCAAAATATGAGCCTCTAGCACGTTTTACATGGAAACCCTCTCCTGAAGCATTCCTCTGAAGTTGATGTGCCTTGGAAATTTTATAGAGTAATATTTTTAACTACAATGAAACATTTATAAAAGTAGACATTATTAAAGCATTCAGAAGTGAGCAAGGATTGAAATTATTCTGCCCAACCTTACACATAGGCCTTCTAGACGTAGTACTGTGCACCGTTACATTATCTAACACTGTCTGTGTGTAATCTTTGCATGTCAGGGATTTTTCCAAAGTTCAGTGAGAGTATAGTTGTCAAATGATTAGTCTGTTAAATAATGATAAGATGAGGGTCACTCAGGTTTTAGAAGAAAAGCTCTTTGACTGAAAGAGAGAGCAGCTGCCTACTGCAGAAAGTTAGGGAGGGAGGCTGGAGGAGTGAGGCCTGGGGGCTAGCTAGCATAAAAATTGGTTATGGTGGAAGGAAAAAAAAAATCTGACATATTTATATCTGAAAGATGATTGTTCTCATAATTGTATATAACACAGAATAATTGTAAAGTAGAAAACTAAGGTGTTTTTCATTTTAAATGTAAATTTTTAGAATATGTAATGCATCAGTTTAAAAATTAAAAGTGTACGAAATGCACAGTGAAACGTCTTCCTTGCTTTCCACGCTGCTACCTGGCCTTCCCTTCTCCTTCCTAGCAATAACCACTTTTCTTAATTTGTTGTGCGTTGTATGTGCAAATTTAAGTATATATTCTTATTCTACCGTCCCTCCCTTCTTATAAAAAAGCGGCATATTACTATTTTTCTCTTTTAAACTGTCGAAGGAGTTATTTACCTATTTTTGCATTTGAAAACAGACAGTTGTTCAGCAAGATTGTCATTGGTTTATTAAACATAGTTTAAGATTAAACAAGTGTTTATAACCAATGAAAAACAGATAGACTCCCCATAATAACCTTGTTTAAATGCTGCTACTTTTATCATGTCCCCTCCTGTCTAAGAACCCCTTGGTTCAGCAGAGTTCATGGGTAAGGCCGGCCTCTGTTGCCTGCTATCGGAGGACTGCGTTCCAGCCTTGAGCTCTGCCATGCCTTCGCTTCCTCCTGCGCTGTGCCGTCAAGCCTCCGCCGTGGTGAACCTGGCTGACTGAGTCCTTCTGCACCCCATGCATATTCAGTAGTTGAAGACTTTGTGTGGCCAATCCTGCTTTCCACAGGAAACCACCCTCTCTTTTGTTGACCTCATCCAAGCCTACTGTTCTCCCAGAGTGACAGGTGGCACGTTTCCCAGCATAGCACTGTGCCTTCTCCTGCCCCTGCTCTTGCAGTACTGCTGTGGCACTGATGGCGTGTGTTACAGTGCTGGCACTTAGCACAGGGCTCTGTCTTTCTCTCTTCCCAGCTGCATCGTAAGTGCCTTGAGGAAGCCAAAACCCTCTTTGAGTTGCATTGCCTGGGTTCCAACCTCCCACTGCCCTGCTTATCCTCTGCTACATATGAGCTGACTGTGGCTTTGGGGTGGTCACTGCCTATGTGTATTCATTACAAATTGTCTCCTTTTGAAAGGTTGACTTTTCTGACACACCCAGATACCATAAAGAAAATAAAATCTTATCACTTCAGTCAAGGATAAAGTATTTCTGAATTAAAGGAAAAATACACCAGAGTAAAATCAAGACTGAAAGACAAACTTGGAAATTATTTGCAACCTAGATCATAGAAAAGGGGTCATTTCCTTCTTGCGTAAAGTGCACTTACAAATTGATAACAAGATGACTGATAACTAGAAAGAAAAATGAGTAAAGAACAAGAATAGACATTTCACATTTAACCTCATTCATAATAAGATAAGTGCAAATGAAAACTACAGGGGATACCTTTTTTTTTTTTAAATCCATTAGATTGGCAAACATCCCAAGGTTTGATCATAGGCTCAGTAGGTGAGATTAAAGTATTAACAGGCATTTTTATACTTTGCTGTTAGGAATGCAATACAGTATAAACCTCTGTAGAAGTTGCTTTGGAAATGTTTCTCAGATGTACAAATGCATACACATTTTAGATTTAGCATTCCCGCTTTCTGAGACATTATTCTACATGTATACCTGTGCACATAAGATATAATAATAACACGTTTTTCCTTCTAGTGTGTTGCTTTTAACCTGTAGCTTGAAAAACCCTGCTTTCATTGTTTTTTGTTTTGTTTTGTTTTCTGTCACTGGCTCAGCCCTGCTTTCAATTGTATATATGAATTGATGGGTGTTCTCGTCTGGTTATAATCTACTTTAGATTAAGAGTCACTTTAAATTATATAAAATCTGATATAAGTTGTGTTGGGTAGAAAATTCTGTAACTTGGAATACTGTAAGTACTTTGTGGCCAAATTTCATTAGTATTAAATATTATCTCTATATATATTAGGCTATTTAATATCCATATTTTATGATGCAATTAAGAATTTTTTTCTGAAGTTGCTAGATTGTTGATATGCCATGACCCAGTGTTTCTCAAAGCATTCTGGGGGATCACTGTTTGTCAGAATTAGCTGCAGTGATTGTTGAACATGCAGGGCCTCTGCTCCACTCCACGTTGCTACCAGGATGCTCTGCAGGTGACAGCTGGGAAGCTGTAGAAGCTGCAGTGCTAACAAATGCTACAGGAATTCTTGTGGTCACCTTCATGAGGTTTCATGTTGAAGAGAGAGGCAGCCAGTAGTGTCCCTTGTCCTTCCCGTTTTATGGTGTAAGTTTCATTTTAAGGGAGGTAGAAATCAAAGCCCATCTGGGCATTCTCTCCTGGTTCACTGCTTCTTGTAATCGTGGAAGATGTCATTGCAGCAGAGATGAAACAGTGTAGTTTGATTACTATTTTTTTTAATATATTTCTGAAGTGGCTGGTGTAATGTAATAAATTGTGTGCTTAAGGACAACCTTTGATATTCTATTTAAGTACTGTGTATGATCCTAGTTAAGTTTTTTCTACCAGTATTTTCATATTACAACATATATACTTTCCATTTCTATTAATATTTTTATATTTAAAAATATGGAGGCCAGGCACAGTGGCTCACGCCTGTAATCCCGGCACTTTGGGATGCTGAGGCGGGTGGATCACAAGGTCAGGAGTTCTAGACCAGCGTGGCCAACACGGTGAAACCCGATCTCTACTAAAAATACAACAATTAGCCGGGCACAGTGGTAGGCACCTGTAATCCCAGCTACTCAGGAGGCTGAGGTAGGAGAATCGCTTGAACCCGGGAGGCAGCAGTTGCAGTGAGCTGAGATGGTGCCACTGGACTCTAGCCTGGGTGATAGAGCAAGAATCTGCCTAAAAAACAAATGGATCAGGGAAGAGGGGCTTACAGATAACCCAAAGAAGAAGGAAAAATCTCCACAAGTTCACCTGTCCAGCTGTAACCCCAATTTGGATATTTTCCTTTAAATCATCTGTTTTATAATGTCTATATGTTGGAGAGAGTATGTGCCTTTACGTATTTTTTAAAGATGAGATTTCTGTGTGTGTCTGTATCTCCTGTTCTTCATATTTTCTTGTGTGTTATAAACAGCTGTACATGTCAGTATATATACTTCCATAACTTTTTTTTAAAGGCTATATAGTGTTCATTGATGTGATTTAACAGCAGTTATCTACCCAGCTTCATCTTGTTGGATGTGGGTCCTGTGTGTTGCCTTCAGAGCAAATGGGGCTTGGTTTCTGCAGCAAGTAGACCTGTGACCTGTACGAATAGTTGGAAGACTTTCTCTATTACCCAAGCATATCAGTATACTTTAGTGCCTACTAGAAATTTATAGGTAGAAAAACAATAATACCTTAGAGTATTTTTTCCTAGATTCCCTAAGGCGCTATAAAGTAATTTTTACTCATGTAATATGAACTGTGCCTCAACTAAGATACTTTTTGCAAATGTGGATATGTAAGTACTTTATTAAATCAGTAGGAAGTATTTCTACCACTTATTTCCTGCCTTCAGTGTTAGAACCTCCTAAATGGCATTTGACATTGAACTGCTTTCCACTTTGTCGCATGCTCCTCTCATAGTCCCTATCTGGGTCCTGAACCTTAGGGACTTGGCTGTTACAGCCCCACCATGGCTACGCTGGGCCTTGGTCCTCTCTGAGACTTAGTTTCTTCGTCTTACAAGGAGATAATAACAGCCCCTGCCTGCGTAGAATTGCAGAGATTGAGTGAAATAATTAACCTACTCAAAAGCATGCTGAGCACGTGTACGTTTTAGGAAAAACAAAAGGACCCATGCACGTTTCGGAGTCCTTTTGTCACAGCAACACTGCCTCTTCTTCCAAAGCTGACGTCTTAGTAGCGGCCCTGCCACGTCCTGAGCACTGTACTCCACGAAGCATTCTATTTCTGACATTCGAAATGCAGTCTGTTCCATCTTCCTTACAATCTGTATGCCAGCACTTGAAATACCGGGTATCTGCAGTGTTGACCAGATGATTACTTAATTATGGAAATGTTGAGGTGGAGATCTAGATAATTCAGTGAAGGCAGGAAAATTGGTGTTGGAATCTGTCTTTTTATGTATCAGAAATAGAAATAAGATAGGGTGAGAAGTAATTTGTGGCTAAAACACTGTAATAGCTAACACATAGTGCATACTGTGTGCCAAGCACTCCTGTAGGTGCTTGAAATCTTCTATTATTATTATCCCTACTTTATAGACTTGGACACTTAGGCACAGAGAGGCCGACAGAGTTGCCCAAGGTTACCCCAGAGGTGGAGACCCAGGCTACCTGACTCCACCATGTGTGCTCTTCCCTAGGGCACAGTTCTGCTGCTGAAAATACTTTTTAAGCAGTTCTTTGATTATTCAGATGTTAGTACTGTAGGAAAATTAAGACAAAAATAATGAAAAATTAAAATATTTGTTTTAGTGTTTTGCACATGTATTATTAAAGCCAGTTTACTCCTGGAAGTGTGTAAGAATACAGGGTATTTTTGATCACCTAAATGCTGCATGTTACTAAGAGCTTGACACTGAAGTCAAGAAGAGTTGCAGAGAGTACTTAGCAAAAACGGGAAGTGTGTGGGGTTGAAAGAGCAAAGACAAGTCTTCCTCGGGCGGTGGAGTGTAGGATTCATCATTTCTCAGAACACGTCTTTGAACACATTTTCAATTTGAGGCAAAAGGTCTCAGCCTCCCACTCGGCATACCTCCCTACCTTAGTCAGCTCTTAAATCTTAGGAATATTTCTTTGTTCTGCAAGGAACTTAAATGTGTTAACATTCTTACCTTTCCACAGGGAGCCACCTACAAAGAAGGGAGTTTCTAGGCTCAGTTCTTTCTTGGAATAAATAATAGCGTCATCCCTTGTGCAGTCGAGGCTGAAAAAGACTGTCTCCTTTTTTCAAATTAGCAAGTCTTAAAAACTATAGTTGTTTACAGGGCTCGTGGCTATTCCACAGTAAGAATTTTGGTTCTTTTACCAATTATATAATATGTTAAAATATGGCAAGTGTCAGGAAAGCAAGGAGTGGCAATGATTAGAAACCAATGGCCAAGTTAGAGAGGAGGGGCAGTTGCTCCCCTGTTTGTTGTGGCTGTGTGTCAGGCGACGAGCAGAGTTGAGGATTATCAGGTGCCTGTGAGTGCCCAGCTGTGTGCCAGGTCAAGAGGTGCCATCGTGAACCAGACCAGCTTCCTCTCGGCCCCTGTGGAGCTCGCAGTCTGGTGAGGAGGCAGCAGTCACCATGGTGACAGGTGACACACTAGGATGGGGGCTGGTGGTGGTAGGCATTTGGGGGTCCCTTCAGAGAGGTGAGTATGGACTTAGAGGAGGCTCCCCCTTCCTATTCCTGGGCTGTCTATAGCACTAAAAGTTGTCACATGAAAAATAACATTTGGTACTATTGATTTAACTTAATGACTTATGTAATTGTAGTCGACTTAGAAATTATAACATGCTCTTCTACTTCAGCTTGAAACCCCCAACCACCAGTTTATAATCCTTTTTTTTTAAACTTTTGTTTATTTTTCCTAAGGAATCTGTACTTTTTCATCATTTTACAACTTTTTTTGTCCTATTACCTTCATTGTTACTTTATATGACCATGAGTTCTAAAATAGTAAAAAAAGAATTATTTTTGTTCTTTGTTAGAATTTCTCTGCAAAGAATGTCCAAAAATTCATATTCACATTGATCGTATCGACAAAAAAGATGTCCCAGAAGAACAAGAACATATGAGAAGATGGCTGCATGAACGTTTCGAAATCAAAGATAAGTGAGTAACAACAGTTCCAGCACTTCCGGAACTTCGGTTCAACTAGATTTCAGTATAGTCAACAATCTGAAACCAATGTAAATGGTTATATTGTCTCAAGAATACATTTTATAAATTCAAATCAAATTTTATGCATGTCTGATCGTGTTCTAAACTTTACTTGTACAAATCACTCTAAAAGAACTTGTTACAGTGGGCCCATCTACTTTCATTGATAGTATTTCTTGGACAATATTACGTGATAACATAGCAAATTAAATTAAAAACAACAACATACACACAAAAAAACTTTCCAGTGTCAGATGCCTGGACCTACCTCTCAGGTCACATAAAGTGGTGTTACTGTGTGAGGTCCAGCTGCTGGGCCAGTGTGCGCAGAAAAGCAAGGGAGGGGTAGAGGACTATGTGGACGTGCAGGTGGACATGATGCTGTTATATTTGTTGGAAATAGAAGGGGCAGTTGACAGCGTTATATCCAAAATGTCTTCTGTGGTTAATTATATTCAGAAATTTTAGCCAATTGTTTTATTCTCTTCATGTATATTTTCTTCTCAAGAAACTGTCATTGTTCTTCTTTTCCTTGTTTTACAGTACAGTGTTTTTAATTAACCCTCCTGGGTTAACTTTACCAGGTGAAAATGATTACAAGTGTAATAGGTTAACAATGAAACTTTAAGCTTCTATTTTTCATTGACTCTTAACTGTGCATGATGTAATTTATTAAGCGAGCCATTCAGGACCACTTTGGCCCGTGGAAGAAATTTAAAAGTAAGATCTACATATATTGACATGAAAATATGTTCTCAGAAAAAAGACTAATGTATTTAATGTCCTGCTTATTTCATAAGTATTTATAAGTATTTAGAATGGGTCTGGACATTTTAAAACAATGATTATTGCTAGGGTGTGTGATTTATAAAGCAATAGAAGCGCTTTCCCTTTCTGTTTGTGTTTTAGATTATTATGTTGGGTATGTTCTGCTATTATAACTTTACAAATCTTATGTAAGATGGGAAAATGAATTAACTATGCTGTTTTCCTTCTTTTACCTGCCTTTCTAATTCCATGGGAATAAAGGCATTTTTGAGACAGCCCAGGTGCAGTGAGCAGTCCATATCCATGGATTCCACCAAGCACAGATCAAAAATATTCAGGAAAAAAGGGGGCTGGCTGTGGTGGTTCATGCCTGTAATCCCAGCACTTTGGGAGGCTAAGGCGGGCAAATTGCTTGAGCCCAGAAGTTCAAGACAGCCTGGGCAACATGGCAAAACCCTGTCTCTACAGAAAATACAAAAATTAGCCAGGCGTGCACCTGTAGTCCCAGCTACTCAGGAGGCCGAGGGGTGAGGATCACCTGAGCCTGGGAGGTTGAGACTGCAGTGAGCTATCATTGCGCCAACTCCAGCCTGGCAACAGAGTGAGGCCCTGTCTCAAAAAAAAGGATTTGGGAGGATGTGCATATGTTACATTAAAATACATGCCATTTTATTCATATATCAGGGACTTGAGCATCCTTTGATGTTGGTCTCTGCCGGGTACCCTGGGACCAGCCCCCTGTGGATACAGAGGGACCGCTGTCTAAGAACCGCCGGTCCTATCTTTGACTTCTGGAGGAATAGGAGCTCCGTGTAAAAAGGAGGAGAAGCTGCAGCGGGTTATTAGCCATTTGTGAGTCAGGTCACTGTAAAACTTTATCAAAAGTTTAAAAGACAAAAAGCATCCTCATAAAATAGCTTAAAGCCACCTGTTGAAATATTTCATATAGAATTCATGTATACTAATCATAGAGCATATTAAAGATATTTTAAAAGACTAGAAACTTCTATTAAGCCAAGTTTCTGGATGTTTACTTATTCATCCTTATTTTCCAAGGACCTGCATAACTTTTCCAGCATGTGATAGCTACCTAATTGATATTTTTTGAATTGAAATACTGGTGACTAAAATCTAAACTTTTTTCATTCTGGCCATAGGATGCTTATAGAATTTTATGAGTCACCAGATCCAGAAAGAAGAAAAAGATTTCCTGGGAAAAGTGTTAATTCCAAATTAAGTATCAAGAAGACTTTACCATCAATGTTGATCTTAAGTGGTTTGACTGCAGGCATGCTTATGACCGATGCTGGAAGGAAGCTGTATGTGAACACATGGATATATGGAACCCTACTTGGCTGCCTGTGGGTTACTATTAAAGCATAAACAAGTAGCTGTCTCCAGACAGTGGGATGTGCTACATTGTCTATTTTTGGCGGCTGCATATGACATCAAATTGTTTCCTGAATTTAATAAGGAGTGTAAATAAAGCCTTGTTGATTGAAGATTGGATAAAATAGAATTTGTGACGAAAGCTGATATGCAATGGTCTTGGGCAAACATACCTGGTTATACAACTTTAGCATCGGGGCTGCTGGAAGGGTAAAAGCTAAATGGAGTTTCTCCTGCTCTGTCCATTTCCTATGAACTAATGACAGCTTGAGAAGTCTGGGAGGATTGTGTATTTTGTAAGTCAGATGGCTGCATTTTTGAGCATTAATTTGCAGCATATTTCACTTTCTCTGTTATTTTCAATTTATTACAACTTGACAGCTCCAAGCTCTTATTACTAAAGTATTTAGTATCTTGCAGCTAGCTAATATTTCATCTTTTGCTTATTTCTACAAGTCAGTGAAATAAATTGTATTTAGGAAATGTCAGGATGTTCAAAGGAAAGGGTAAAAAGTATTCATGGGGAAAAAGCTCTGTTTAGCACATAATTTTATTGTATTGCATTATTAGCTGATTTTACTCATTTTATATTTGCAAAATAAATTTCTAATATTTATTGAAATTGCTTAATTTGCACACCCTGTACACACAGAAAATGGTATAAAATATGAGAACGAAGTTTAAAATTGTGACTCTGATTCATTATAGCAGAACTTTAAATTTCCCAGCTTTTTGAAGATTTAAGCTACGGTATTAGTACTTCCCTATGTCTGTGCCATAAGTGCTTGAAAACATTAAGGTTTTCTGTTTTTGTTTTTTTTTTTAATATCAAAAGAGTCGGTATGAACCTTGATTGGACCCCAAGTTCACAAGATTTTTAAGGTGATGAGAGCCTGCAGACATTCTGCCTAGATTTACTAGCATGTGCCTTTTGCCTGCTTCTCTTTGATTTAACAGAATATTAATTCAGAAGTCGCGTTTGTGTAGTGTGGTGGATTCCCACTGGGCTCTGGTCCTTGCCTTGGATCCTGTCAGTGGTGCTGCTCAGCGGCTTGCACATAGACTTGCTAGGAAGAAATGCAGAGCCAGCGTGTGCCGCCCGCTTTCAGAGTTGAACTCTTTAAGCCCTTGTGAGTGGGCTTCACCAGCTACTGCAGAGGCATTTTGCATTTGTCTGTGTCAAGAAATTCACCTTCTCAAGCTAGTGAAATACAGACTTAATTCATCAGGACTGAACGAATTTGTTTATTTCCCATTAGGTTTAGTGGAGCTACACATTAATATGTATCACCTTAGAGCAAGAGCTGTGTTCCAGGAGCCAGGTCACGATTTTCAGCCATGGAACAATATATCCCATGGGAGAAGACCTTTCAGTGTGAACTGTTCTATTTTTGTGTTCTAATTTAAACTTTGATTTCCTCATAGTCCTTTAAGTTGACATTTCTGCTTACTGCTACTGGATTTTTGTTGCAAAAATATATCAATGGCCCACATTAAACATACCAATTGGATCATGATAAGCAAAATGAAAGAAATAATGATTAAGGGAAAATTAAATGACTGTGTTACACTGCTTCTCCCAAGTCAGAGAATAAACTGTTTCAAGCATCATCTTTGAAGAGTCGTGTGGTGTGAATTGGTTTGTATACATTAGAATGTATGCACACATCCATGCACACTCAGGATACAGTTGGCCTAATAATCAATGGGGGCATGGGTAAAACTTATGAAAAGTTTCCTCATGCTGAATTGTAATTTTCTCTTACCTGTAAAGTAAAATTTAGATCAATTCCATGTCTTTGTTAAGTACAGTAACATATTTTGAATATAATGGATATGTTCTAAATTTGAACTTTGAGAGGCAATACTGTTGGAATTGTGTGGATTCTAACTCATTTTAACAAGGCAGCCTGACCTACATAAGATCACTTGAATGTTAGGTTTCATAGAACTATACTAATCTTCTCACAAAAGGTCTATAAAATATAGTAGTTGAAAAAAATTTTGTATCAAAATGTTTGGAAAATTGGAAGCTTCTCCTTAACCTGTATTGATACTGACTTGAATTATTTTCTAAAATTAAGAGCCGTATACCTACCTGTAAATCTTTTCACATATCATTTAAACTTTTGTTTGTATTATTATTGATTTACAGCTTAGTTATTAATTTTTCTTTATAAGAATGCCATCGATGTGCATGCTTTTATGTTTTTCAGAAAAGGGTGTGTTTGGATGAAAGTAAAAAAAAAATAAAATCTTTCACTGTCTCTAATGGCTGTGCTGTTTAACATTTTTTGACCCTAAAATTCACCAACAGTCTCCCGGTACATAAAATAGGCTTAATGACTGGCCCTGCATTCTTCACAATATTTTTCCCTAAGCTTTCAGCAAAGTTTTAAAAAATACACTAAAATGATCAAAACTGTTAAGCAGTATATTTGTTTGGTTGTATAAATTCATCTGTAATTTTTAAGATGCATGGCCGATGTTAATTTGCTTGGCAATTCTGTAATCATTAAGTGATCTCAGTGAAACATGTCAAATGCCTGAAATTAACTAAGTTGGTGAATAAAAGTGCCGATCTGGCTAACTCTTACACCATACATACTGATAGTTTTTCATATGTTTCATTTCCATGTGATTTTTAAAATTTAGAGTGGCAACAATTTTGCTTAATATGGGTTACATAAGCTTTATTTTTTCCTTTGTTCATAATTATATTCTTTGAATAGGTCTGTGTCAATCAAGTGATCTAACTAAACTGATCATAGAAGGAAATAAGGCCAAGTTCAACACCAGCCTGGGCAACATATCAAGACCCTGTCTACAAAAAAATTTAAAAAAATTAGCCAGGCATGGTGGCGTACACTGAGTAGTCGTCCCAGCTACTCGGGAGGGTGAGGTGGGAGGATCGCTTCAGCCCAGGAGATTGAGATTACAGTGAGCCATGGACATACCACTGCACTACAGCCTGGGTAACAGCACGAGACCCCATCTCTTAGAAAATGAAAAGGAAATATAGAAATATAAAATTTGCTTATTATAGACAAACAGTAACTCCCAGATATGTACCACAAAAAATGTGAAAAGAGAGAAATGTCTACCAAAGCAGTATTTTGTGTGTATAATTGCAAGCGTATAGTAAAATAATTTTAACCTTAATTTGTTTTTAATAGTGTTTAGACTGAAGATTGAGTGAAATATTTTCTTGGCAGATATTCCGTATCTGGTGGAAAGCTACAATGCAATGTCCTTGTAGTTTTGCATAGCTTGCTTTATAAACAAGATTTTTTTCCCTCCTTTTGGGCCAGTTTTCATTACGAGTAACTCACACTTTTTGATTAAAGAACTTGAAATTATGTTATCACTTAGTATAATTGGCATTATATAGAGACTATGTAACATCCAATTATTAGAATCAAAATTAGTACTTTGGTCAAAATATTTAGAACATTCACATACTTGTCAAATATTCATGTAATTAACTGAATTTAAAACCTCTAATTCAACTATTATGAAGTGCTTGTCTGTACAATCACTAATTTACTCAGTTTAGAGTAGCTACAGCTCTTCGATACTATCATCAATATTTGACATCTTTTCCAATTTGTGTATGAAAAGTAAATCTATTCCTGTAGCAACTGGGGAGTCATACATGAGGTCAAAGACATATACCTTGTTATTATAATATGTATATTATAATAATACCTGGTTATCCTGAGCAGAAAAAAAGGGTTATTTTTAGGAAAACCACTTCAAATAGCTGAAGTACTTCTAATATACTGAGGGAAATATGTGGAACAAACTCTCAATAAAATGTTTATTGATGTTGATGAAACAGATCAGTTTTTCCATCTGGATTATTATTGGTTCATGATTTTATATGTGAATATATAAGATATGTTCTGCAATTTTATAAATGCTCATGTCTTTTTTTAAAAAAGGTGCTATTGATATTCTGTGTCTCCAGCAGGCAAGAATACTTGACTAACTTTTTGTCTCTTTATGGTATTTTCAGAATAAATTCTGACTTATGTTTTTGGGATTATTGGTGCCTCATTAATTCAGCAATAAAGGAAAATATGGATCTCAGAAATTGGTGATAAAAAGTTATTTCATATATATGTGATAAAGTTTACATGTTGTGTATATATGTTGTATTGCCAAATATGGCTATTAAATACTACGTAATATTTTAAAGGTTCACTTTGTTGTGATACTAGACAAGCAGTGCCCTAAGCCTCTTGCGGAAATCATCTCATCTCACTGTCATCACAAACCCCATGCCACAGCGTAGCTTGACCACTAAAAGTAATGCATCTGCAAGCATACTGCCAGGTTTTGGATAGTTTGTACCAACAGGTACCTTATCAAGGTAAATCCCAGACTCTAAAGAGTTGGTGCTGTGTCACTACATGCATAACTTTAAATAAATTTCCTGCCAGGCGCGGTGGCTCCCGCCTGTAATCCCAGCAGTTTGGGAGGCCGAGACAAATGGATCACTTGAGGTCATGAGTTTGAGACCAGCCTGGCCAACATGGTGAAACCCCATCTCTACTAAAAATACAAAAATTAGCCAGGCGTGGTGGCAGGCACCTGTAATCCCAGCTATTCAGGAGGCTCAGGCAAAAGAATCATTTGAATCCTGGAGGCGGAAGTTGCAGTGAGCCAAGATGGCATCATTGCACTCCAGCCTGGGCAACAAGAGCGAGACACTATTAAAAAAAAAAAAAAAAAAAAAAAATTCCTCTCCTGTTGGAGCTTTCCCTTGCCTGTAAAGAGGGGAGAATATGTATTTACCTCA
The DNA here is from genome assembly GCF_028885625.2 of Pongo pygmaeus. Lineage (NCBI taxonomy): Eukaryota > Metazoa > Chordata > Mammalia > Primates > Hominidae > Pongo > Pongo pygmaeus. Next base: position 6,778,435 of record NC_072380.2, read on the forward strand.
TAGAGTTCAGGAAAATGACTCTCACTAGTTTGAGATTCTAGGTATAAAAGTACATTCTTATATAATTTCAACACCAATGTGAGAGATTATTATTCTTCCTAAACCAATTCAGTTTTATTTGCTGTCTAAAATGTGTGAATAAGTAATTGTCCATTATTTTCTGAAGTGTTTTGGAACTCAACACGTGATTGTGAGGAGTGTTTGTTACTAAACATCTTTCTGGTTATTCAAGCTCGTGTATACTGTGTTCTGTTAAGACATGCAGAGTTACTTTCTGTCTGGGTCACAGGTCAGTTCTTGATAATTTTCGAACAATTAACCAGTTTTCATTTGTTCATGACCACCTTTGTTCTTTTTTCTCAACTGCACCCATCTTTTATAAGGTCTTTCAGTTTATTGCAGAGAAGATGGCAGAGAAAAGCCGGAATTCCCACCCACCACTGCCATCCCAATGTTTTATCATTGGCTTGAGTGGAAAATAGCAGTAACTACTGTAAGAGATCATTTGTTTATATAATGGAAACAAAGATGAGGAAAGAACCTGGCTTAGATCAGAGAACTGATGTATTTAGATTCTTTTTTTTTTTTTTTTTAAGACGGAGTGTTGCTCTGTTGCCCAGACTGGAGTATAGTGGCACAATCTCGGCTCACTGCAACCTCCATTTCCCTGGTTCAAGCAATTCTCCTGCCTCAGCCTCCCGAGTAGCTGGGATTACAGGCGTGTTCCACCACACCTGGCTAATTTTTTGTATTTTTAGTAGAGACGGTGTTTCGCCATGTTGGCCAGGCTGGTCTTGAACTCCTGACCTCGGATGATCCACCCGCCTTGGCCTCCCAAAGTGTTGGGATTACAGGCGTGAGCCACCGCACCTGGGCCAATGTATTTGGATTCTTAACGCTTTCAAATTAAATATCAGTTGAAGAGAACTAGAACTAAAGCATTTCTGTGTCAAACTGTTTAGCAAATGTAAGTAGAAGCTGGGAGATGTGTCCTGGAATGAATGAATACATCTGTAAAATACCATATGTATGTTATGACGTTATTGTTTCCTTGCCTTGGTTGATTTGGTTTTACTGTGAAATAATTTTCAATATAGAATTGTGATCGTTGGAATTTGGCCATCTAGTAGAAAGTCAGGCAAAGTTAATAGCTATCTTCCTTAAAGATTTCTGAGGTTGGGATTAAGGTAGTGTTCCCAAGGTGTTCTAAAACGGCAGCCAGAGCTGTGCACTCACTTCACAAATTTGAATTCGTGCTCTGTGTTAGGCGCTGTGCTAGGGGCTTAGCTAGCACAGTTATTTCCAGAGGTTCCTGTGTATGGTGTGAAGAAAGCTTGACAAAGACTGTAGTGAAGCCAAAGACATAGTAGGGAATGAAAGCAAGGATCACCACTTGCTGTGAGGACACGTTACTGCACAGGCACCCGAGCTTTGTCATCTCTACCATGTGCCTTGTTCAGGTTTTGCAGAGCCCCTAAGCATATGCCCAGGAAGGGATCTATGTGGAAGTTGGCTCTTTCTGATGCATTGGGTGTTAGCTGGTTCTCGATGGTCGGTAATTCTTAGCTGAATCCAGAAGGGTGAAAACAGTTGCTGCTCCGGTTTAGTTGAGCTTGAGCATGGTGGCACATCAGGGTCACATCACTGATGACACCATCAGTAACACACGTGTTTCTCTTAAAATAGGGGCTTTCTGTTGTCCAGATGATTGAAACACAAGGTTCTTTATAACTCATTCTATGTATCAGTGTTTCTTGTTTGGGAAGGAGATTGAGGAGGAGTGGCTGGGAGTAGATGGAGAGTTGGGCTTATGGGCATGGATTCCAGAGCTAGGACACTTCGGTTTGAGTCCCTGCCCTGCCCTGCCACTAGTCAGCAAGGGACTGTGGTCAGTTTTTTATTTTTTATTTTTATTTTTTCAGACAGAGTTTTGATCTGTTTCCCTTGCTGGAGTGCAGTGGCATGATCTCGACTCACTGCAAACTCCACCTCCCGGGTTCAAGTCATTCTCTTGCCTCAGCCTCCCAAGTAGCTCGGATTATAGATGCGTGGCACCACACCTGGCTAATTTTTGTATTTTTTAGTAGAGATGGGGTTTTACCATATTGGCCAGTCTTGTCTTGAACTCCTGGCCTCAAGTGATCCACCTGCCTCAGCCTCCCAAAGTGTTGGGATTACAGGCATGAGCCACCACGCCCGGCCTTGTAGTCAGTTTCTTAATCTCTGTGCCTCAATGTCCTGAAATACAGAATGAAGATAATAGTGATGGAATCTACCTCACAGGCTTGTGAGGATTAAACGAAATCATCTATGTGAAGCACTTGGATTAGTGCCTGTCACATTCTGAGTGCGCAAATGTTAGCAATTTTTGTTACGTATACACACACACACACACACACACACACATACATGTCCATAAGGGCATTCTGCCTTATACTAGAGCTAATAACTTTGTTACATTTTAGGTTTTTGGTATGTTGTTCTAATAGGGCATGTAACAAATACAAAATAGACATTTTCAAGTGAAATGAAGTATACAAAAAAAACCCGTAAACAATGTACCCCCTCTTCTTGTGTACTAACATCTTTATCCTTTTTGTTTCCATATCTCCTCCCCTCTTTCTGTTTCTAGAAGTTGACATAAATGAAAGATAATGAGATTAGAAATAAATCCAATATAAAGTATTCCTCCATGTGTCTAAGTACCTGGTGATTTCTGGCTCTGTTCTCTCGAACATGGTTTTTATTCCTGCACCCACTCTTCCTGGCTCGTGGATAGATTTTGGTTCCTGGTATATTTTATGACTTGACTGGCAGCTCCAGTCTAACATAAAACTGGCAATAGAACTTAAACTGAGCTTGGCCTCAAAGTGGTACAGTGAACAACAACATTGTTCTGAGGGTCAGGAGATCTAGAGTTGTGGTCGGGTCCCAAGTATGTAGCAGTGGGTCTCTTCTTTCTGGACTGCAGCGTCCCCTGAGACGTGGCTGCTAAAGACCTTCCCATCCTACAGTTTCATTCCACATGCTGTTCCCCGGTGTTCTGCCAGCCACCTGGGCCCAATGCCTGGGAGCATCTTCAACCACCCCTACCACCTGTCTCTCTAAGCAAGTCTGCTTGGTGGTTTCTTCATCCAGTCTCCATCTGCTTCCTCTCTATCTTCACCCGCTCAGCACCCTCCCCACCCCCAACATCCATTACCACTGAGCTCAAGGCAATGCAGCCAACAGCTTCCCCAGTTGCTCTGTTAGGACCTGTGAGCCACATACCCACCCTCCACATCACTACTTCCCAGTATGGCAGCCGGAGCCCCATGTGACTATAGAGCCCTTGAAATCAGAGAAGTTAGTGTAAAACTCCAGACTTGGAAAAATAAGTACAAAATGAATAACATAGTTCATTAATCTTTATGTTGATTACATATTTTAGTGATATTTTGGACATATTGTCCTCAAACTATATTAAAATTAATTTCACCTTTTCTTAATGTGGCTACTAGAAGGTTTAATATTCGCTATATGGCATTATATCTCCATGGGGCAGACCTGATGTACAAGATGACTTAAAGGGGAGGAAATTTCACCCCAACTTTTGTGTCTCAAAACTACCATGATTCCTGGCACTGATTAGGCAATCAGCAACAGTTTGTTTAACTGATTCAGTAAGCATAATTTGATATAACATTTTAGGGTTACCTCACTCATAGTTATACCATTAAGTATCACCTGAAGATTTTCTTTTTTTTTTTTTTTTGAGGCGGAGTCTCGCTCTGTTGCCCAGGCTGGAGTGCAGTGGCCCGATCTCGGCTCACCGCAAGCTCCGCCACCCGGGTTCATGCCATTCTCCTGCCTCAGCCTCCCGAGTAGCTGGGACTACAGGCACCCGCCACCACACTTGGCTAATTTTTTTTGTATTTTTAGTAGAGACGGGGTTTCGCTATGTTAGCCAGGATGGTCTCGATCTCCTGACCTCGTGATCCACCCGCCTCCGCCTCCCAAAGTGCTGGGATTACAGGCGTGAGCCACCGTGCCCGGCCCACCTGAAGATTTTCTAAAGCAATTGTGTTTGAATTTTATAGTCCAAAGTCAATAGATTATTTTAAAAAGTAAATGGCATAATCAATAAACATTTAATAAATGATATGGAAGTTATGATTTGAAAGAATATTCCAGGAATTCTTGGAGTTCAAGAAAAAGCACAATCAAAAAATAAGATCTGAAGCAATATGAGAATATTGAAATGTGTTCATTCTGAATTGGCCTTATACTGAATACTATGTTATACGATTCTCTGCGTGGGTTTTTTGGTTTTGTTTTGGTATATTTACATTTTTTTTCCAAATTAAAAAATATTGTCAACTAGGCATATCAGTTATTTTGTCTAAAAATATTCTGAGGGGATTCCATATCACATTATGGTTACTAATTAAATATGTCGCCACTCTTCTTTGATCACTAATTCAAGTATGGGTGGAGTCTGTCTAAAGCTTGTAATCTTCAAGGAATTGTAAAAATCCTCCTGTTTCTTACTGTATTTCAATGAATGTAATCAGTTAATGGTACTGTGATTCCAAATAGTAATTATTCAGAATGTCTGTTTGCTCTTGCATCTGCTTATAATGAAGAGCTAAATTTCTGTTGCTTCTGTCTGCTCCTTTCATTCTTCCCAAAGGAAATGACTTGGGATGAACTGTGTTGAAAGACAGCGCGTTTATAGTGGCCTCACAAGTCACCTAAAGAAAGAAGCCAGAGCGATCGATGGCATTTTCTCATCTTCATAGCCCACACCTTTAGATTAAGGTGCTATAAAATCCGAAGGAAGGGATTGAAACGGCCTTTGCAAAATTATGACTGAGACAGTGAAATAGATCTGACTGAACTGACTTCATCTTGCTTCTAACCTCTAAGCTGTCCTTGTTCATTCCTGAGCACAGGCTGAATTAACTTTGGTAGAAACTTAGTTTATAGTTTAAACAAAGATGGTAACAGCCCTTTCCCAAAGCAGACCTCCTTCTTTCCTGGGAACTAGATTGCCTTTGTAGGACTAACTTAGCCACGAGATTAGAAATTATGGTTTAGGAGTCATGCAGCTGGACCCCTACAAGATTCTGACCCTCCCTAAACTGCTCCTGAGATCAATGCTTGAGATATTTTGCAGACCTTGCACTTGATGGGTCAGCTGGCCCCACCCAGATCGATAAACTGGCTTATCTGATCTTGTGACCCCCACTGAGGAACTGACTCAGCGCAAGAAGACAGCTCTGACTCCCTAGAATTTCATCTCTGACCAATCAGCACTCCTGTCTCACTGACTCCCCCCGACTCACCAAGTTATCCTTCAAAACTCTGCTCCCCAAATGGTCGGGAGACTGATTTGAGTAATGATAAAACTCCGGTCTCCAGCAAAAAAACAAACAAATAAAACCCTAAAGTGTGCCAACAGCAAAAGAACAAGCTGAGCTGCTTTAGCAATGTCGCAGTTGGTAATTCCAAGATGTGCATAGGAAAAAAAAATAATTCTCCCTGTGTTGTTAAAAGAATGCTCTTGAAATTAGCTGGGCATGGTGGTGTATACTTATAGCTACTCCAGAGGCTGAGGCGGGAGGATCACTTGAGCCTAGGAGTTCGAGGTTGCAGTGAGCTATGATTGCTCCACTGCACTTCAGCCTGTGCAACAGGTGAGACCCCGTCTAAAAAAAAAAAAAAGAATGCTCTTGTAATCTAGGAAATAGATTTGGCCCTTTAGGTTAGGAATAATAGTCATGTGTAAGATAAATGTCTAAATAGCTCAGTGTAGTGATACAATTGAGAACAGACTTGGAGGAAGCCTCAGAGAGGGAGTTGAGCACAGTTGGCTTCACCATACAGAGGAGGAAACCACAATGACTGTAGCAGGAGGAAATATCACGACTTCATCAATATCTCACAGTAGAGGTGGGAAGTGGTAGAGACAGAAGGGTAACCATCATGTGACTTTATTATAAGGAGTATTTCATTTATGTATAAAAGAAATACAGTTAGGCCAGGCATGGTGGCTCACGCCTGTAATCCCAGCACTTCAGGACGCCGGGGCGGGCAGATACCTGAGGTCAGGAGTTCGAAACCAGCCTGACCAACATCATGAAACCCAGTCTGTACTAAAAATACAAAATTAGCTGGGCGTGGTGGCGCATGCCTGTAATCCCAGATACTTGGGAGGCTGAGGCAGGAGAATCACTTGAACCCGGGAGATGGAGGTTGCAGTGAGCCGAAATTGTGCCATTGCACTCCAGCCTGGGCAACAAGAGTGAAATTCCGTCTCAAAAAAAAAAAAAAGAAAGAAGGAAGGAAGGGAGGAAGGGAGGGAGGGAGGAAGAAAGAGAGAAAGAAAAAAGAAAGAGAAAAAAAGGAAGGAGGGAAGGAAAGAAAGAAAAAAGGAAAGAAAGAAAGAAAGAAAGAAAGAAGAAAGAAAGAAAAAAGGAAGAAAGAAAGAAAGAAAGAAAGAAAGAAAGAAAGAAAGAAAGAAAGAAAGAAAGAAAGAAAGAAAGAAAGGAAAGAAAGAAAGAGACAGTTAGTTGACCTTTGTGCAATGCTAGGGTTAGGAGGCCCGATCTTCCATGCAGTTGAAAATCCTCATTTAACTTTTGACTCCCCCAAAACTTAACTACTAATAGCCTACCGTTTTCCAGAAGCCAATGACATAAACAGTTGCTTAAGACATATTTTGCATGTTACATGTATTACACACTGTATTCTCACAGTAAAGCTAGAAAAAGGAAAATGTCATTAAGAAAATCATAGGGAAGAGAAAATATATTTACTATTAAGTGGAAATGGATCATCATAACGGTCTTCCTCCTCATCATCTTTGTGCTGAGTTGGCTGAGGAGGAAAAGGAAGAGGAGGGGTTGGTTTTGCTCTCTCCAGGAGTGGCAGAGGAGGAAGAAAATCTATGTCTTAGTGGACCTTCACCGTTCAAACCCGTGTTGTTCAATGGTCAACTGTAAATATAGAATAAATCTGATTTCATATATTTGAAGTATATCTCATATATGTGTTTGTGCATGCATGTGTGTGTGTGTGTATATATATATGACTTTCAGTTGATAATAATTTTTCAGACAATGCTGAATTGACTCTCTGCCCATCTCCAATGTTAAACCCAGGATCTAGGTGGTCATCTTGGAAGTGTCTCTTGTGTTTTACTGGTGGCTGACTTCCCACTCTATGTACTCAGTGACACAATGACATCTTTTTTAAAAAATTCTTATCGGCACATAGTAGATGTATATATTTACGGGGTACATGAGGTGTTTGGATACAGCCATGCAATGTGAAACAATCATGTCGTGGAGAATGGGTATCCACCTCCGTAAGTATTTGTATTCTTTGAGTTACAAACAATCCAATTTTAAATTTTAAATTAAAAAAATTAAAGTTATTATTGAGTATAATCACCCTATTATGCTATCAAATAGTAGATCTTATTCATTCATTCTATTTTTTAATACCCATTAACCTTCCCCACCTCCCATTCAACCCCCATCTACCCTTCCTAGACTCTGGTAACCATCCTTCTATCTCCAGGGGTTCAACTGTTTTAATTTAATTTTTAAATCCCACAAATAAGTGAGAACATATGATGGTTGTCTTTCTGTGCCTGGCTTATTTCACTTAACATAATGATCTCCAGTTTCATCCATGTTGTTGCAAGTGACTGGATCTCACTTTTTGATGGCTGAATAGTACTCTATTGCATATATGTACCACATTTTCTTTAATCTTTCATCTGTTGATGGACATTTAGGTTGCTTCCAAATCTTAGCTATTGTGAACAGTGCTGCAGCAAACATAGGAGTGCAGATATTTCTTCGATAGACTGATTTCCTTTCTTTTGGGTATATACCCAGCACGCAATGACATCTTTAACCAAACTCTAGTGGCCTCAGAGTTAATTTGGAGGCAGCTGAGTTTGAGATAAATGGCACATCCTTTGCATTCCATAATTTCCGTACACGCCCAATTACAATCTTTCTAAACACCTTCTAGAAATCATATTGAAGCATTACATGCATCTCATGCCATGTCCATCTGTCTCTCCTGGACCGGGACAGTGATGGGTCTTCATATAATCTTGTTTAATAAGCATTAGGTTGGTGCAAAAGTAATTGTGGGTTTTGTCATTACTTCCAATGGCAAAAACTCTAATTACTTTTGCACCATCCTAATATTTTACGGTTGACAAAATTCTCAGAGCATCAGCCATACCCACATTCAAATAAAAGCTGCATTAAAAACAGATTAGCAATCATTTGTTGAGTATTCACTATCCAATAGATAATGCGCAAGGTTCTCTACCTTGCTCTACCTAGATACTACTTTAATTCTCACAAAAGCCCTGTGAAGTAGATAGGGGTCCTCCAATGCCCTACCATGAATGCTTATTACCTTTTAAAAATCTCATTATTAGGCAGGCATGGTGGCTCACGCCTGGAGTCCTAGCACTTTGGGATGCCGAGGTGGGCAGATCACCTGAGGTCAGGAGTTCAAGACCAGCCTGGCTAACATGGTGAAACCCCGTCTCTACTAAAAATACAAAAATTAGCCAGGTGTGGGGGCCGCATGCCTGTAATCCCAGCTACCCGGGAGGCTGAGACAGGAGAATCACTGGAACTCAGGAGGCGGAGGTTGCAGCGAACAGAGACCACGATGCCACTGCACTGCAGCCTGGGTGACAGAGCAAGATGCCATCTCAAAAATAATAATATTGAATAATAAATAATAACAATCTCATCATCCAAAAGCAGAACTGGGTCCTAGGAGACACCAGACTGTTGCTCTGGTGCCACATAAGAGAAATGAAGTGTGTCTGTGGGGACTGGGAGCAGAGAGGCTTCTCTTCTGGTGCTGGGAGCCATGGTTTCCCCAGTCCTCCCCCTGTGGCCTCCCACGGGGTGGGGGACAGGATGGGGTTGAGGGTTGAAAGAAGTAGAGATCCTTAACAGTGAGGCAGAGTGGATGGACGGGTGCTAGGTCCTCCCCATGTCACTTGGGAAAGGCACACGGTGTTTTTTTTCACCGGTTTCAAAAACTGAAGGCAGCTCTGCCCCATGGGCTGAAGAACCGGGCATCTAAGAACTCAATGTCACTGAGGGCAGCTCCCCCAACTTGAGTGAGCCTGTTTTCTCACCTGAGAAACATTTGAAGATGGGGAAAACCTGCTTTGCAGAGGTTGTTGTGGGGATTCAGTTAAACTGTGTGACATCCTGGGCAAAGACCAGCACACAATTTTGTGAGAATTTAAGTAGGGTGTGGTAGTGGTTAGGAGAAATCAACAACAGAGAAATCAGTAATCCTTTACTTGCTGCAGCTATGACTGTGCAGATTCAATGAAGTGTTGTACAAAGACAGAGCACAACTGCCTGGCACATAACGGGTACTCCATATACGCCATCTCCCATCTTCATAACAGAAATCTTTTTTTTTTTTTTTTGAGACGGAATCTAGCTCCATCACCCAGGCTAGAGTGCAGTGTCACAATCTTGGCTCACTGCAACCTCTGCCTCCCAGGTTTAAGCAACTCTCCTGCCTCAGCCTCCCAAGTAGCTGGGATTACAGGCTCCCACCACCACACCTGGCTACTTTTCGTATTTTTAGTAAAGACTGGGTTTCACCGTGTTGGCCAGGTTGGTCTCAAACTCCTGACCTCATGTGATCCACCCGCCTCAGCCTCCCAAAGTGCTGGGATTACAGGTGTGAGCCACCGCACCCGGCCCATAACACAAATCTTAAAGTCTTTTTAGGGGCTATAAACTCAAACCACTTCCTAGGGAGGTGAATGTTCTTGCTTTTGCTAGAAAAGCCAAAGGCTGATGTGGGAGGAGTTAAAAAGAAATTGAGAAAATGACTTCTGTCCAGGTTTGGGGGAAAGGTCTATTTTACAGAGCCGCACTCTATGCTGCTTCCATGGTCTCATGGGCGGGTAGGGGAGGACTGGGGTGCTAGGAGCAGGGACCTTTGCCTCTGCCAGTTATACCCTTGGGAATGGAGAGGGAGAGATGAGAAATCAGCCCAGCACCGCCCTTTCCGGCCTCACACATCCAGGCCGTCACACATGGGGCATGAGGCTCTGTGCCTGGCCAAGCCTCAGTTGCTAGGCCCAGTTAGTGCTGAGGATCCAGAGGCTCAGGGAAGCCCAGGGAGTGGCACAGGTCACCCCACAGGGAAGTGGCAGAAGCGACTCTCATTTGTCTGACAACAAAGCCCAGATGTCCACCCTTTACATATACATAATATGGAACAGGGTCTCGCTCTGTGGCCTAGGCTGGAGTGCAATGGTGCGATCACAGCTCACTGCAGCCTTAATTTCCTGGGCTCCTGATCCTCCCACTTCAGCCTCCTGAGTAGTTAGGATGACAGGTGCACCCCACCGTGCCCAGCTAATTTTTGCATTTTTTGTAGAGACGGTGTTTCACCATGTGGACCAGGCTGTTCTTGAACTCCTGGCCTAAAGCAATCCGACCATCTTGGCCTCCCAAAGTGCTGGGATTACAGGTGTGAGCTGCTGCTTCTGGCTGTTCTGTTCACCTTTATATTATTATTGCCCCACATGCTTGAGGCCACACTAAGCAGAAAGCCAGCTCTAAAGACTGAAATGCCAAGGGTAGCCTAGAGTCACAGAGGTAAAAGAAGCTACTGGTATTTTATTTTGAAACCATAGAAGATGAGAAAAGGCCTAGCTAACGGACAAGATCAAACACCCGAGGTTTCTCATTAAATGTGAACTGAAAGCCTGTCTGGACAGCCGCAGATGAGGGGCAGCGCCTGCGTTCATCCACGCTGGGTGAAAGGTAGGAATTCACGGTTACATGCGTGAAGGGGAAAGCAAGCAGGAAGCCCTTGGCATTCAAGCCCCTGAGCCCTGGTGTTTTCCACCCCTGGGGGCTGCCTGGTGGCAGGACGGCACTTCACGAGGGGAGATGGACCCCAGTGGGAACCACACTCAACCCCTCCACGCCCGGGCCGCTGTCAGACACTGGAGGCCTCCGCACAGCCCTGCAGCCGGAAGCACACGCTGCCAGTATCCCCTCCCTCCCACTCCCAGCCTACAGACAAGCGCATCTCTGCTGCATTCATCGCCGCACACGCCCTAAAAATGTCCTCACGTGAGTCTGTGCCAGCCTGCGAGCAAACCGTGAGCCCACCGCGCTGTGTGCACGCTCAGCTTCCCCCAGGCTGCGTCCCTCCCCCGTGGGGCCGCATTCCCTACTGAGAACCATTGCCTTCAAGCTGGAGCTCGGTCCCAGCTGGAAACAACCCCACTCCCTCTAATGGGGCAGTAAAAAAGCAAGACCAGCGCTGTGGAACGGTCTCTTTCAGATGTGCTTCCAGTCCCCTATAAAACGTTTCAGCTCCATTTAGGTGAGGTCACATTCTCTGGAGGCAAGCTCATAAACTCACGGCCGATGCAGCATCCCGGAGATCTCTGCGGGGGCCTGGACAGCCTATCCCCACCTCCTGGAGGCCAGTCAGAGTCCGGGCAGCCCACTCCCTGGTCTCACAGGACCTGAATCATGGAGCAGAGAGAACCTGCAGAGAGACTTTCCCATACGGAGGCTGAGGCTAGAGAGCATGAGAGCCTGGCCCTGGGCTCACCTGGTTAGAGGCAGCATGGGGGTCCGCTGCAGGTCCCCAAGGCCTCAACCAGACCTGGGGGCAGTGGGAGCAGCTCATTGATGATGAGGAACCCAACTTTAGTGCTTGATGCTGTAGCAGCTGAGTCACAAATAAGCAGGCACTGGCAGCTGGCACATGCCCAGACCAACACAACCCAGCCCAGCCCGGGCAGTGGCAGTGAGAGCTGCCAACCCCCACAGCTGCCCCTGTCTCTCACCTGCACGGCCCTGCCTGCCCCTGCCACTAGTGTGGAGCCTGTCTTCTGGGGAGGCCAGGGCAGTCCTGATGCTTGGCATCTCTTGCAGCAGCTGCCTGGGCTGGGCTGGGTTGGGCTGGGCTGGCCTGTCTTCCTGCCATGGCTGGATATTTATATTAAACTTGAGGAAGGGAGAAAGGAGATTTACAAGGCACACTCAATTCTTTCTAACCCTGAGCTCCGGGCCTTGTCTACGTCCTTGTGGAGGGGCTATCTTGGCCATAATCCCTGTCCTTTGAAGGTCAGCACGTGCTTGGTGTCTTCCTGAATAAAAGGAAGGCCATGCCGATGCCTCTTCCCCAGGCTGAAGATCTTTGGATGGATGAGAAGCTCCTGACCACACTCTTGAAAGCCGACATGCTGGCTGCCATCAGCAGCACGCCTTAGGCCTGACCTCCAAGCCACAGTTAATCCTGCAAGCTATGACCCAGAGTAGTGATGTCCTCACATTTCCAGATTAGCGCCCCCACCCGTATCCCTAGCACCGACTCTGCCCCACACCACCTGAGCCATGATTCCAGCGCTCAGCACACAGGTGCACACGCTGCCTGGACAATGGCCGGAGAACTGCCACAGGTCACACTGTGTCTCACGGCTTCTCACTTCCATAGAGAAACCGGAAGACAGGTCTCAAACCAGACCTGAGGCAGCAGCAACAGCCACAGCAATGAGTGGTGATAGCTCAAATGCCTGCTGCACCCCAGCATGCCACCTGCCTTATTTAACCCTCGCAATTGTATAGAGTTGGCGTCACTATTCCCACTGCACAGAAAAAGAAACAAAATCCCAGAACAGATAGAAGATGCCCAAGGTCACAGGCCTAACCATAGAAGCGCTGCCCTGTAAGCATACGTGTAATTGTCTACAGAGCTCTAGAAAACAGATGAGCCACCAGGAAAGGTCACTGCAGGCCGGGACGATACCCAGGAAAGGCCTCACTATGGCTGGGAAGAGCGCAGTGTGCGCGCCTAGCAGGAGTCCAGGTGTGGGGCAGGAGAGGCCGCTTGGGGAAAGGGAGCGACCACACACCGGGTCCTGCCTCGTGTGCACCTGGCCATGTGTCGGCACTTGGTGTCATTATCCTGCCTACTCCTTACGAGACCCCTGTGAAACAGAAACTCCTCCTGATTCTACAGCTGAAGGTCAGGGAAGCTCACACATCACAGATTAAATAATCGATTCAAAGTTATTGAAAGAATTGGAGAGTCCAAATCTATTTGCTTAATCCCCAGACCAGGACTTTCTGCACATGCCTCAAAGCCTTTGGTGCAGCTCCAAAGGGAGGCATCAAGAAACACCACCGGCTGGAAATGCGGCTCTGCTCCCGATCTTTGTCTGCGTTGGCGAGACACCCGCCGCTCTGGGCCGGAATCCCTCATCTATGAAAAAGTGGGTAGATGGAGACCATCCTCAAGGTCCCTTCCAGCTACAGAAACAGTAACTTCCAGTCCTTAACTTGATGCTGTGTGGGTGTGTGGCTGAAACTCTGCTCACAGAGCAAGCTGGACAAGCTGACCTGGATTGAAACCCGCCCCCTCCCTGGAGAAACAGGGGTGGCCTCCCTCCCCCATGGCAGAGACCTGCTGGGCAGGACTGAAGCCTGGCTCCTGACAAAGATCCGATTCTTCTCAATGCTTTCTCATTGTTCTTTGTGTTTACAAAGTGTCTTCCTTCAGGGGAACGGTGACTTGGACAAGCAGCGCTGAACTCTGAAGGCGCAGGGCTGTGATGGCCGCAGCCTCTTGCAGTGTTTCTCGGTGTCTTTCCTTGGGTTCCAAAGCCCTTACCAGGCAGGCTTCTGGACAGTGAGTGGGAGTTGGCTCTGTTGTTATTTGCCACAGGGGACATCAGGGTAAAGGATGGATTTGGGGTGAGCCGTGAGTAGGCTATTATCCACTGCACTTGAGGTGTGAACCTCCTGGTCCCCCTCAGCAGGTCCTGGCTTGTTCATGGAATGGAGGAGTCTGGGAAGGCGCTCAGAGGTGTCCGCTGGGGAGCCCGTCCCATCTGGGTGCTCAGACCCTGGCAGGAGCCGTTGCTGAAGTCCAGGGAGCTCCTGGCTGTCCCCTCTCATGACACTCAAAATCTGCCCAAGCCTGCAGCCCAGCCCTGCCCAGCACCCTCTCATGGCACTAAAAACCTGCCCAAGCCTGTAGCCCAGCCCTGCCCAGCACCCTCTCATGGCACTCAAAACTTGCCCAAGCCTGCAGCCCAGCCTTGCCTGGAAGAGCCCAATCCACAGGTCTTCCTGCCCTCAAGCTGCCAGTTAACAAGTTAGCTCTGTTTTCCAGGGTCTGAAGCTGTTCAGCAGAAGTAAAAAGGCCTTTAGGCTGACCGAGCAAACATGTGCAAAACACATCCCTGTGCCAGGTGGTTCTGGGGTCATGGAGATTGTTACGGGCTGGATTCAGTCCTCCTAAAATTCTTCTGTTGAAGTCCTAACCCCTAATACTCAGAATGTGACTGTATTTGGAGATATGACTTTTAAAGAGGTAACTAAGGTAAAACAAGGTCATTACATGGCCCTAATCCAATCTGACTGGGTCCTTACACATGGAGGAGATTTAGGACGAGGATATGCCTGGGGGACAATCCTGTGAGGACACAGGGAGAACACATGTCTAGGGGCCAAGGAGAGAGGCTTCAGGACAAACCAGCCCTGCCAATACCTTCTACTCTCCAGAGCTGTGGGAAAATCAATTTCTGTTGTTTGAGTCATGCACTCTGTGATATTTGTTATCACAGCCTAAGCAAACTAATAAAGAGATTGATACAAAATCACCCCTAAGCTCTGAGAATCACTGCGAAGCAGGAGATGCCAACACATAAGACGTGATGTGTTCCGTCGGGAAAGTCACACGCCTCTCCTCTGATCACTCCACTCCCCACTCTGGATGTGGATGGGGCCTATGGCGTTTGGTGAGGCCCCTCTGGTGTCTCTGCCCATGGAGCTCCCTCCACACCTGTATTCAGGCCCCAGCTCAGGAAGCTTCCCAGGAGAGTCAAGTATACATTGAGCCTGTGCCAGACAGAAGTAAACTAACACAACCTTGATGCTTTAAATCTCTCCTCCCTCCTACAGTTACTGTGATGTATACGCCTCTTACGTCTGACATTCTAAAAGCAACTCAGTGTGTGTCTATCTGTCTAGAGAGCTCTTAAAAGGCATAACAGCAGAACGATCACCAGCGATTCTGCAGGCACGTTCTCACAGGGACGTTAGTAACAGCTGAATTAAATGCTTTTTGAATGAGTGATGTATGGGATGCATTTGTTATTATTTTACTCTATGAACTATAAAGAAAGATCGATGACACCTAAACTCTTGGGCAGGATCCCCTTTTCCTTGCTCTGTAATGCACTTCCCCTGGCAAACTCCTACTCACTTCTCAAAACCCAACCCAAGGGTTTGTCTTTTTGAAGGCTATACTGTCTCCACAAGCTGCGCTGATCAGCCCATCCTTAGAACAATCACTTGTTAAACCCAATGACAAGGGTGCAATGGGCTATTTGTGTCCCCCCCTAATTCACACATTGAAGCCTTCACCCCTAATGTGATGGGATTTGGAGGCGGGTCCTTTGGGAGGTGATTAGGTTTAGATGAGGTCGTGAAGGTGGTGTACGAAGTCATTCTTCACTGTTCTAAAGAAATACCTGAGATTGGGTAATTTATAAAGAAAAGAGGTTGGATTGGCTCACTGTCCTGCAGGCTGAGCAAACATGGCGCTGGCATGTGCTCAGTTTCTGGGGAGGTCTCAAGGAGCTTTTACTCGTGGTGGAAGGTGAAGTGAGAACAGGCACGTCACATGGTGAAAGCAGAAGCAAGAGAGAAGGAGGAGGTGCCACACACTTTTCACAACCGGATCTCGCAAGTACCTGCTCACTATGCAAGGACAGCACCAAATCATGAGGGATCTGCCCCTATGGCCCCCACACCTCCCACGAAGCCCCACCTCCAACACTGGGGAACACAATTCAACATGAGACTTAGAGGGGGCAACATACAAACTGTATCAGGTGGAGCCCCACGACGGGATTAGTGCCCTTACGAAGAGGAAGCGATTCCAGAACTTTCTCTCTGTGTCACTTGAGGACACGGCCGGAAGGCAGCTCTGCCCGGACCTTGAAGCTGGACTTCCAGCCTCCAGAACTGTGAGACACAAACGTCTGCCGTTGAAGGGGCTCAGCCTGTGGTGTGGGATTGTGGTAGCCCTAGTGAGGCACTGGCCTGTTAGATGGAAACTTCTGGAGCTAAGGGGCTTTCACCTTTGCACTCAGCACCTAGTCAGAGCTTGGACATCCTCTCCTAAAGATTTCCCTAAGCTTGGGTTGAATTAATGAGCTTCCCAGATGCCACAGACCATGTCTGAGAGCCTGAAGCAGCTGAGGAGGTTGTGTTATTTAAATTGGGGTTTGATTGTTTCAGTTCATTTTACTCTAGAGGCAGGAAAAACAATGACAGGTAAGGCCTCTCAGCCCGCTGTTTTAGGGAGTGAGGGAAAGCAACCACCCCTGACTTGACAAGAAGACCATTCTCAAAGGTGATCAAAATAGACTTAGGGAAGCAGGCCTGTGGTTCCTTGACACTCCTCCCAGGCCTTCCTGTTTGTCCCAGCCACCAGCATCCTGCAGGTACCAAGAGGGTGGATGTGGACTTACTGCTCACAGCCCGCCCAGTGTCCCAAGTCAAAAGTCATAGCGACATGTCGGAAAGACAGTTTCCACAGGACAAGTGGAAAAGGGGGCGTCTCTTCTGCCCATCAAAGGGTGCATCCACTTGTGGTATTAAAGGATTTACAACTGGCCTCAGAAACGCTGCCGGAGCTGCTCCTTGGGGTCTGTCCGGTGGGAAGAGGCCCCTCCTGTGGCTCCCCAGGTGGTAAACAGCTCCAGCTTCCTGCGGGGGTGTGGAGCAGCCCAAAGGCCACACTGATTAAAAAAAAAAACAAAAAAAACAAAACCAGCCCCATTTCCGATCTGGAGCTCTTGGGTAGAAAGTGACTCCACGTGACAGTCTGGGCATCAGAATGGGACGTCACCTCTACTAAAAGTAAAATAAAAATGAGCTGGGTGTGGGGGCTCACCCCTGTAGTCTCAGCTACGAGGCTGAGGCAGGAGAATCGCTTGAGCCCTGGAGGTAGAGACTGCAGTGAGCTGAGATGGCACCACTGCACTCCACCCTCGGGGACAGAGAGAGAACCTGTTTCCCTCTTACCAAAAAAAAAAAAAAAAAAAAAAAAAAAAAGAAAGAAAGTGACTCAACGTGGAGAGAGGGCATGAGGGCATCAGGGAGCTGGTGGGCAGCCCTTGGCCCTCTGGTGGGTCAAGTACATGAGCTGCTGCTTCTGGTTCTAAGGCCTCTCATTGGGGGTGCCACGATTCATGCACACTTTTTGCGTTTTGTTGAGGGCTGGGGGAACACTTGTGATGATTCTCACCGAAACAGGCCAGCTTCTATGACCTACTAATTATTCGGGCACCCAGCTTTTTCCTAGACTGCCTTCCAAATTTAGTACACTTATATTTGGCCCTTTTTTCCTAGTTCCTTTTGAAATGTTCTAGGTTTGACTTCCCTTCTAGTTTCTCTCCTCCGAACTGCCTCCCGGCTAAAGTGGGGCACAGGCCCCTTCCAGTGGGTGAAGCTCTTGCAGACCACAGTTGGGATCTGGCACCATCTAGTGGTGAGCAAGGAGCTGCCAGCTTAGCTTTTGAATAGTCAGGTATCAATCCAAGTTGTTAAGCAATGAGCTCTAATACAAAGCTCAAGCATACGTGGGGGCTAAGGGATGTGCACACGGGGCATAGAGTGCGGACTGCAGACACCAGAGACTCGGAAGAGTGGGAGGGTGTGGGGGAGGCGGATGGTGAGAAATTCCTGAATGGGTGCAAAGTACATTTTTCAGGTGATGGATTTTGCCCAGACTTCACCACTATTGAAGATATCCCTGTAACAAAACGGCATTGTGCCCCTGAAATTTATACAAATAAAAAATTAATACAAATATCAGAAAACAAAAGCAGCAACAACTACAGACACCGCACGCATGTGCGTCCTGCTCACGGGAATGGGTCCGTGGTTTTGCCCTGTACAGGTTCTCGGGAGGACCGTGTCACTGCCCAGCAGCCAGGCCCCATCAGGCTGGAGATCTTCAGTTCTATCTCTGGCCCTGCTGTAGAAGAGGAGCTGTGAGCAGGGTGTCCTGGTTTCACTCACGGGTGATTGTTGCCATTCTCCACCTTCCCGGTTTCTGCTCCTGCCTACTGCCTGCTGTGAGAACAGAACTCAATTTTCCCATCGGCATGGAGAGCAACTCCCCAGCGCATGAGAGCCGCTCTCGGTCCAAGATGCCTCAGATGCGGGTGTCTCCCCGCCAGCAGGGCAGAGAATGGGGTAGACTGTCCCCATCTCTCAGGTCCATCCTCTGAGGCTGAGTCAGTGCCCCTGCGGGGAGCCCAGAACCTTGATTACAGTATCTGGCAGGTGGTTTGGAGACAGGTGGTGGCTGCACATAGGGAGGAGCCCGTTGGGGAGGAAAACTGGCCCCGACTGGTAAACGTGGGTGTTTGGAGTATTGTTTGTTATCATCGATCTCACACTCTCTGCCAGAGCTCACACTTTGTGTCAGTGAGTCATTGTGTCAATATAAAAGATTACCCAAGGCTGGGTAATTCATAAAGAAAAGAGGCTTCATTGGCTCATAGATCTGTAGGCTCTACAGCAAGTGTGGCGCCAGCATCCGCGTGGCTTCTGGTGAGGCCTCAGGAAGCCTCCAATCATGGTGGAAGGCAAGGGGAGCCGGCGCTTCACGCGGTGAGAGAGGGAGTAAGCGGGGGAGGGGTCCCTTTTAAACAGCCAGATCTCGCGTGAACTCAGAGTGAGAACTCACTCACTATCGCAAGGACAGCATCAAGCCACCCATGAGGGATCTGCCCCCACGACCCAAACACCTCTCCCCAGGCCTCACCTCCAACATTGCGGATCACATTTCAACATGAGGCTTGGAGAGGACACACATCCGTACCATATCACACTTCCCCAATCTCACAGCCCAGGAATTTGGGTCAGTCCTTCCCATCAATGTATGACTGACTGTCTTTTGCATGACTGGGGGCTTTCTGAGGAGAAAGGGATGTCGCCCCAACAAATAGCTTAGATCAAGCTGACACTCGGTGGGGGAATCGGTTTTTGCTCCTTGCAAAAACAGGTATTTCTGCTTTCTCTTTGGACATCCAAGGGAAAGATATTTGCTGCAAACACAAACCAAAAAGATGGTGTCCAAGAGCTGCAGAGAAGGGGAATCATAGCACCCCCAGCCTTTGAGTCCTGTGGTGTTTGGGGATTTCAGAAGCCACAGACATGGAGAAAATGTCCCACGTGACTCTCTTTGCAGTCATCTCTTTGCTTTCACAGGATGAGAAATAATGCTCCTGAATGCACATGGCAAGGTCTGAAGAAGGTCTTGAGAAGAAATGTGCCGTGGAATGTTATTAAAACATGGTTAGAGCCCACGTCTCTATGGATATGCATAGTCCTACATATGAACGTTATGCTTAGATCGTTATTCTTGGGCTTACTATTAATAGTAAAGTGCGTTCATTTCCAGGTTGATCGAAGCTGGCAGAGGATAGGAGAGCTCTGTGGCCGAGTGAGCTGTTTCTGGAGCCAGACACGTCCTCGGTGGAGCCTGAGGTCACCTGCTACTACTGGGTGAGTCTCTCTGAGCCTTTGTTTTCTTATTTGCAAAATGTGAGACGGTAACAGTCCTTTTCCTGTGGCTTGTTGGAAAAATCAAGTGAAAGAGTGTATCATGTCTGGCACATCATGTGCTAAATAAAGTTTGCAATTATTATCTGAAGACAATAGAACTCACTCAAATAAGTCCAAGGAAATCAATGTAGATTTTTTTTTTAACTTTAAGACCTGGATATATGTGCAGAATGTGCAGGTTTGTTACAGAGGTATACATGTGCCATGGTGGTTTGCCGCACCCATCAACCGGTCATCTAGGTTTTAAGCACAGCATACATTAGTTATTTGTCCTAATGCTCTCCCTCTCGTTGTCCTCCAACCCTCGAGAGGTCCCAGTGTGTGATGAATCAAAACCACAGTGAGACATCAACTCATGCCAGTCAGAATGGCGATTATTAAAGTCAGGAAACAATAGATGCTGGCGAGGCTCTGGAGAAATAGGAACACTTTAACACTGTTGGTGGGAGTGTAAATTAGTTCAACCATTGTGGAAGACAATGTGGTGATTCCTCAAGGATCTAGAACGAGAAATACCATTTGACCCAGCAATCTCATTATTGGGTATATGCCCAATGTAAATTTTTAACAGGTAGGTATTTTCATTGAAAACTATCAACTTTAGGCTAAAAGCAAGAACGGTTTTATTTTTCTTTTTTTGGCTCAGTTTTTCATTAGAAAAGAAACCTCCCCAAGTGTAAGGAAGCAAATGAATGAAAGGAAAATTACAACCGTGGGGAGTCATTACATTGGAAGGCCTCTCTTGGGACAGGGTGAAATAGAATTGCTCCATCGCTGCAGCCACGGAACCATTAGAGAATGCCCCTCCCGGGACTGGACAAAATGATGCAGGCTAATTTTCCATGGGTGATGTCTGCATAGCTGCGAGGATGGGTCCTATTGGCCTCTGAGGCCTGTGTTTAAATGACTGCTGTCTTTCCACTTGGAAAATCCCATTTGAATATGGGAATCACGGCAATGGAATCCTTCACATCTCGTGATGGTCAGGTGCACTTCCTATTTCATTGCCCTGAAGTCCAAGCAGCAAAAGGCATTGACCTGTTGAAAACATGAAGGTCAGTGTGATATAACCAGAGCTTTTCTGAACCCCAGCCATTGGAAAACCTTGTTGGTATGATACCCATCCATTACCATTATTGGTACTACGGCTCCAGGAATGAACAGAATTTAGCCTTTGCATGGGCAACACGGTTCAAAGAGCCCTGGATTCAGGGTCAGAAAACCTGGTTTTAAATCCTGTTTTACAGACTGTGTGATCTGCAGAAAGTTCTTCTTTCTCACTTTCATGCGTTTTTACGTAAAATGGGGTAATACAAAATATCTAGGGGGTTACAAGTAAGAAAAAAATGTATATGAAGTTTTGTTGTACAATGCTTACATATATATGGATGCATAATGTACATATACATACATATATACACATTAAGCATTGTACAACTGATACATAATATATATACATTGTACAACTTATATAAAATATATTATGTCTGTCTCCAGAGGACAACGTAGGTCACTAGCAAGACGGGAGAACAAGATTTGGCCAATCCAGCTAGCATTCATTTTCTCAGATTTTAAAAACTGCTATTGCCTTCTGAGGCTTTAACTTCTTCATTCTAACAGAGGCTATTATTGTTAGGATGAAATAATTCTTCAATTATTGAACAGTGACAAACCATTGCCTCCCACTAGTCTAACTTTATGGAGTTTCATCCATGCAACGAACAATTATTTATCAAACTCTCTTTTTTTTTTTTTTTTTTTTTTTTGTTTGAGACAGAGTCTCGCTCTGTCACCCAGGCTGGAGTGCAGTGGCTCGATCTCGGCTCACTGCAAGCTCTGCCTCCTGAGTTCACGCCATTCTCCTGCCTCAGCCTCCCAAGTAGCTGGGACGACAGGTGCCAGCCACCACGCCCGGCTAATTTTTTGTAGTTTTAGTAGAGATGGGGTTTCACTGTGTTAGCCAGGATGGTCTCGATCTCCTGGCCTCGTGATCCGCCCGCCTCGTCCTCCTAAAGTGCTGGGATTACAGGCGTGATCACAACTCCCGGCCTTACCAAACTCTTTCTTATGTGTTCGATGCCATGCTAGTTTATTATAAATCAGACACAGCCCCTGCTCTTGAGGGACTTACTTGTTTAAGTCACTGAGCACACAGGCAAATCTCTTATGATGAATTGTCGTGAGCGCCAGGAGCAAAACAGAACAGAGAATGGAGAAGACGCACTGAACTCCCCGCCTCAGCCCTTTCTCCTGGTGGGCTTATACCCCTCCCCACTCAGCCACTCATGCCGGTGGTTAAAGCCTGATCTTTTTTTTTTTTGGAATTCTTTTTTTTGTTAAAGCCTGATCTTTTTTTTTTTTTTTTGGAATTCTTTTTTTTGTTTGTTTTATTATAATTACACTTTAAGTTTTAGGGTACATGCACACTGTAATAAATGCAATCCTTCCAAATCCCAATGTCCAATATCCCACTGTCAAGCTTCTTTCTCTCCAGCTCACTCCTGCTACCACTCCGCTTTCAACAATACTTCAACACCTGGGGACCTGCAGTGGGTTGGCCTCAGTTCCTTTTCTCTCTTCCTCACCCTTTGACTTCCTCCTTTCTGACTCGGCTTAAATCCCATAGCAGCCACTGAGGTTGCTGCCTCAAATTCCTCTCCAGCGCCCTTGCCACTCTGCTGTAGCGCAGCAGTCAGGTCCCTGGGTAAATGCACCCTCCACTCAGCACCTGCTTAACCCCGCAAGGCTGGGGCACATTGCACAGCCATGGTGACCAGTTCCCCATAAGGTCTCAATCATTAACCCCCGGAGGCCCCTGAGCCAGCCCAGAAACCATGTTAGATGCTCCTGGTCCAGTCACTGCCCCCTCTCCCAGGACATGCTCCTCTAACTGGTCTAGCACCTCCTCCACCATCATCCCACTCAGCTGACACCCTCGAATTTTGCTTCATTGAAAAAAGGAACCTGTAATTACTAGTCAGGGTTCTACAGAAAAACAGATTTATTATGGGAATTGGTTCATATGGAGGCCCATGATTTGCGAGCTGAAAACGCAGGAAAGCTGGTGATATCATTTAGTCCAAGTCTGAAGGTCAGAGAAACAGGAGCTCCGGTGTTCAAGGAATGGAGCAGGTTGATGTCCCAGCTGAAGAAGAGAGAGGATTCCCCCTTCCTTTGATTTTTGTTCTATCCCTGCCCTCAGTGGATTGGATGCCCATCCACATTGGTGAGAGTGGATGTTCTTTCCTCAGTTTCTCAATCTGAATGCTCATCTCCACTGCAAACACCCACACAGACACACCCAGAAAGAAAGTTCTACCAGCTATCTGGACTCCCATAGCCCAGTCAAGTTGACCCAGAAAATGAACCATCCCACGGGAGCAATCCAAGAGGAACTTTCACAACACCATCCACTCCCTTGCTCCTCTTCCTGCATGTGTCTCACTGTGTTGGAGACAGTCTTGCTCTGTTGCCCAGGCTGGAGTGCAGTAGCATGATCTCAGCTCACTGCAACCTCTGCCTCCTGGGTTGAAGAAATTCTTGTGCCTCAGCCTCCCGAGTAGCTGGGATTACAGGCACCTGCTACCATACCTGGCTGATTTTTGTAGTTTTAGTAGAGACAGGGTTTCACCATGTTGGCCACGCTGGTCTCCAACTCCTGACCTCAAGTGATCCAACCTCCTCGGCTTCCCAAAATGCTGGGATTACAGGTGTGAGCCACCATTCCCCGCCCACCGTCCTATTTTTAGAGGGACAGGGAGATAGGTGTTCCCCAGACTGGTCTCAAACTCCTGGGCTCATGTGATCCTCCCACGGTGGCTTCTCCACATGCTGGGATTACACGGAAGAGCCACTGTACCTGTTCTATCCACCTTCTCTCCTGCATCTGTGGATGATCTTTCTGTGCTGGCCACACCAAGCCCTCTCTGTGTGTGCTGTCCCTCTCATCTGCGTAGGGGCACTGTGGAGCAGTTTTGTCTTCCGCACCAATGCAGTACAGAAATCCTGCCTGAGCCCAGAGGAACCAGGAGAATGGACATCCATAAAATTATTAAGTAGCTCCTCATAATTTTAAAATTTCTCTCCTTAATTGAATTTTTGTGTTAAAATGAAGCCAATGAGTAAACTTGGCAAATCTTTTGAAGACTTTTAGCAAATCAGTATGATAATTTAAGTGTTATTTTCAATGTTTTATACACAGTATTTAAATATATCATCTTTGAATTATGTCAAATGTGTTTACTTATTTTAATAAATGTGTTTATATGATAGTACTAATCAGGTGGGCTAGGTATGTTATGGTGGCAAACAAAAAACTCCCAAAAAAACCACAAAATCTCAGGAATTAGGACAAAAAAAGTGTTAGCGGGTGTGGTGGTGCATACCTATAGTTTCCAGCTTCTCTGGAGGCTGAGGTGGGAGGATCACCTGAGCCTGGGAGGTCGAGGCTGCAGTGAGTCGTGACTGTGCCACTGCACTCCAGCCTGGGCAACAGAGCAAGACTTTGTCTCAAAAAATGAACATAAAAGGCTTTTTGATCTTTGTTTTTGTTTGTTTGCTACAGCTACCAGGCCAGAGGGGCCTGGTAGCTGTATCCAAGGTATCCCTAAGGATTATTACAACCTTTAGGGACCCACATGTAAGGAAGCCCATTGCAACTTGTACTCCCAAGGTGCTGTCCCAGGAAAAGGAAAGGTAGCAAAGAATCTTAAAATTGCCCCCAGAGCAATGTGCAGCCTTGGCCTTCACTCGCCATTGGTCAAAGCAAGTCCCATGGCCAGGCCTAACTTCAAAGGGGACAGAAAGTACAATGATTCCATGGAATATTTGTGAAAGGCCCTAATGGCATCGTAATGAGAATGGATTCAATTACTAGCACTTTTATAAAACGTGTATCAACATTTTATGTTTTAGGGTGCAGATGCTCAAATCTTTGTTTTACATCCTGATTCTCCAATTTTCCAAATACTATCACCTTACTCTACCATCTTTGTTAGGAACTGTCTGCTAACACAGTCTGCCTAATTGGCACCCTTTCCTGGTATGGGAGAAGCACAGTCGACAGCCAGTGTTTTGGTGGCAAGAGGTGAGTTGTGTGTGCATTTGGGATCGGCAAGTACTTCATCCTAGGTGGGGAGGATTCCTGAGCAAAGTCAAAAGATCAGCAAAGCGTGGCCGGGGAAGTGCGGGTGACTTTGGAGAGGAGAGTGAGTGCAGGGTCTGTAGTGAGTAAAGGAACCCTTGAAAAGGTGTCTGGGAGATGAGGCACCCCAGAAGCAGCCTTAGGAGATGCTTGGGTGGGGTGGGGGAGTAGATAGGAGAACCAGGCTGGACAGAGCCCGTTCCATGCCTGCTTCTGCCAACTGCCAGCCTGGGATGCTGGGTGAATCCCTCAGTTTTCTTTTTTTCTTTCTTTCTTTTTTTTTTTTTGAGATGGAGTCTCGCTCTGTTGCCCAGGCTGGAGTGCAGTGGTGCGATCTCGGCTCACTGCGAGCTCCGCCTCCCGGGTTCACGCCATTCTCCTGCCTCAGCCTCCCAAGTAGCTGGGACTACAGGCGCCTGCCACTATGCCCGGCTAATTTTTTGTATTTTTAGTAGAGACGAGGTTTCACTGTGTTGGCCAGGATGGTGTCGATCTCCTGACCTCGTGATCCACCCGCCTTGGCCTCCCAAAGTACTGGGATTACAGGCATGAGCCACCATCCCCGGCCGAATCCCTCAGTTTTCTAAAGCGCAGTTTTGTTATCTGTAAAATGGAAATAATAAGAGCAATGCAAGGATTAGATTGAGTTGATGCATGTGATACCCTTAGCACAGTACCTGGCTCAATCAATGACAGCCACGATTGGATCAGATTCTGCTTGGTTACAGTCAGCCGTATAATTAACCCTCCTCCCTCCACTTGCCCCCCGCAAAAAAACCCAGAGCTAATATTAAGAAGCTTTGATTGTTCTAATCTGCTCTTCCCTTCCTCCAAGGGGATAAATAAGCTCTCCACTGGCTTTAAGCCAACAGCCACCCACACCTTGACCACATGAAGTTTCTCCTTGTCTGCCTCCCCAAGCACGAAACAGGCACCATGTGATGTGTTTTCACTGTTCCAATTTTCCATTTTCCAGGCCAAGACGAATTGACAGAACTTCCAAAACACTTTGCAAAGATAGCGAGTGCACAAAGCTGCAGCTCACAGCCTTGTCCCGTGGCCGGGAGACAGGATGCATGCTGAGCTGCTGGGAGGAGGGACAGGAGGAAAAGTGCCTGCAGCTGCAGGAGCACCCACTTGAGATGCCTCCTGTGTTCAATCAAGTTCAGAGTAATTGCTTCCTCACTCCTCCTGGCAAAACTGTTCAACTTGGCACAGTGACAGCTCCTTGTAGAGTTTTTCCAGCTGATGTCATTCTTCCTAAGGTCCGCTAGGGTCCCAGCTAACACGACTGTGTTTCACCGGCATCCAGACCTCCACCAGGAGGAATTCAAAGGCCTATTTTTGTGAATATGTGGCAAAGATCCCAGGCTCCATGGAGGCCTTTTGCACTGGGGACATGGTGGAAAATTAAGCCCCACAGGTAATTACCTACCTGCACGGCATGAGACCAGCTGATTAGAGGACTGAATGGGCAGGTCCGTGGAAGGGATTGAGTGAGCATTAACATCGAGCATTCTTATAAGCTAAGTGAGACTGCAAGAGTCAGGGGCCACTGCGCACTTTGTGTGAGCTGTGTTTTGCAGCAGGTGTCTGGGGAGCTCAAATCCACCCACAAAGGGAAGCCTTTCTGACTTGTACAAAGGGCCATAAGTGGTAGCTCGAACCTGAGGATCTACCATGCAGTGAGTTTGGGGATGTGGAGATGGGTAAACGAGCTGACAATCTAGAGAGGGGAAGAGACTAACATCCAGCAGCACGTTAACTGTGTGAAAGCAAACTAAATATGGCCTGAGAAAGACTCCGTACTTCTATATTTGAGTCCTCGTGGATGAACTGTAACCTAGCTTAATAGGCAGACAAAATTGAAAACATAACCTGGTAGTGTGCACCTCCAACAATAGCTAAGTCTTGGCCAACCCCAGCGGCTATACTCAACCAACCATACACTGCTGAGTGTTCAAACTGTGTTCAAATAAGGCATATGCCGAGCTGTAACCAATCCAGCTGTTCTATACTTCACTTCTAATTTCTGTACATCATTTCTCCCCCCCCACCCTTTTTGTCTATAAATCTTCTTCCACCACCTGGCTGTGCTGGAGTCTCTGTGAACCTGCTGTGATTCTGGGGGCTGCCCAATTCTCAAATCAATCATTGCTCAATTAAACTTTAAATTTAATTCAGCTGAAGTTTCTCTTTTATCAACAGCTATAGTATTTCAGTTTAGTTTCTTTCTCTTTTCTTGAAACTAATATGTACTTAGAGTCTAGTATGGCAAATGCCATGGTGGGCATTTTACTTATATAATCTGAGAACTGCTTACAAGCTCCCTGCAAGACAGATGCTAGCATCGGACCCACCGTGTGGAGGGAGAGATGGAGCCACGGATCCCTGACCAGAGGTAGGTGCTCAAGCAGCAAGCCTGCTTGACTCAGAATCATGGGTTTTCCTTCACATTGAGTGCTCTGTCCTTCTTGAAGGACTGCTCAATGATGCATTTCATTTTCCACCTGCATTCATAGATATTATGTAAATTTTCAAAATAGTGTCTTTCTGTGAAATGGCAAAAGCATGATGAAAAAGTACCTTGAAAGTGGCTAAATCTTACAAATATGGCATTTTAAATAACATCATTAGACACTATTGCACAAAGTGCTATAGTTATCTCTCGTTATGATGCAGTGAACAGGTACCAAAGTTGCTTTTTCCCTTTTCTGCACAAGGACCAACTTGGAGATATTTGGGAAAGAAAAGAAAGAAAGAGATTTCTCTGACTAGCTTCTCCGGACACAGGCTAGCCACGTGTTATGTCATTAGTAGCTGTGCTACATCCAGACAGAAGTCACTCTCATGAAAAGAGAATTTGCTTTTTTAAAAAATGTGCTACTGATTCGGCGGGCACAAGAATCTTGACGCTAATTGTCAAGTAGATTCTACTGCATTCAGTGTCTGGCACAAAACCCAACAGGGGTGCTTTAACTCAAGAATTCCTTTAGGAGGCTAAAGAATTTGATGAGGGGCCAGGTGCGGTGGCTCACTCCTGTAATCCCAGCACTTTGGGAGGCCGAGGTGGGCGGTGGGGCGGATCACCTGAGATCGGGAGTTCGAGACCAGCTTGGTCAACATGGCAAAACTCTTTCTCTACTAAAAATACAAAAATTAGGCAGGTGTGGTGCCATGAACCTGTAATCCCAGCTACTCAGGAGGCTGAGGCAGGAGAATTGCATGAACCTGGGAGGTGGAGATTGTGGTGAGCCAAGATCGTGCCACTGTACTCCAGCCTGGGTGGCAGAGTGAGACTCCATCTCAAAAAAAAAAAAAAAGAATTTGAAGAGGATTACTGAATCTGTCCTCTAGAAAGAAAAGTAGATATTGTTTAAAGGAAATTATGAAAATATTTACAAGTAGCAAACTAATAATTGGATAGTAAATCATTTAAAAATCTTTTGCCTCTACTCTTTCTCCTACTATTCAAGGAGCAAGGAGTCTTTCTGTAGACTCTGATTTCACAATTATTGCAGAAATGGCCAGGTGCGGTGGCTCACACCTGTAATTCCACCTGCTTGGGAGGCTGAGGTGGGAGAATCACTTGACCCAAGAGTTCAAGACCAGCTTAAGCAACATAGTTAGACCCCAAGTTTCATAAAAAAAGAAAAGAAAAATTATTGCCAAAATGCTACAAGATATTGCTTGAGCTTGGCTTTGAATATCAACAGCAAAGCCTAGAAAATGAACCACAGAGAACTGGCACCGCGCCTTGGATTGCAGAGGAGAAGGAGCGATGATATCAGTGGCCTCATTGATACAGTGATGGGCTGGAATGCGCTGGCTGAGGGAGGAGTCAGTGGGTGATGATATCAATGCCGTCATCGATACAGTGATGGGTTGGAATGTGCTGGCTGAGGGAGGAGTCAGTGGGCAGAGGGCAGCATCCTGAGGGTTGGGGAGAAGATCAGCCAGAGCAGGAGACTCAGAGAGACAGGAGAGGATGGGGGAGCTTGGACAGTGGAGGCCAGCTCTGCCAAGAGTGTGGTGAGCCTGGGCAGGGGCATTTGATGGCATCGTAAGAGGAACTCTCTGGTCAGTGTTCCTGGGATGAAAAAGCTGTCTAGGGGCTGAGAGAGCTCTGAACATGAAAAAGGAGATCAGTGTCCTGATCCTGAGCCTGGCCTAACTCCTGCAATTTCGGGCAGGTCGTGTCCCCTCCAGCTCCGTCAACCTTAAAGGGGGTGGGGGTGGGGGTTGGATTGGATGCCTCTGGTGTTTCTTCTAGATCAAACCTATTCTGGGTCAACTGGAGGTCACTGGCTGTTTGGGGAGAGCCCTGAGGATGAAGGCCAAGGGAAGGGGTGGAGTTGGAATTGGTGAAGAGGCAGGAAAGGGAGAGAAAGGTGGCTTTGGCTTGAGGAGGGTCCCAAGAGCCACTTCTTCCTGGTGGACCCTCAGAGATGTTTGGAGTCTTGGGGGAAGCATCTAGAAAGTGAGGTGGGGTTCACCATGGAGGAAGTGAGGGAGGATGCAGGGAGGGTTGAAGGTGCTGGGGCAGGGAGATGGGTGTTTGTGGGAGCAGGAGACAGGAGACAGGGAAGTGAATGAGAAATGTGGGGCGTTAAAGGAGCTCCATCTTCCCAGCTAAGCGGGAGTTTCAGGGAAAGCACAGAGGACACTGTGTGGGGCAAATGCCATGGGGAAAACATGAGGAATTGAGGGCCAATGCATCAAGCATTTCCAGAAAAGCATGAAGAGCCCCACTCAGAATGGAGAGCTTATGGCCTATAAGCTGCACCTGCTGCTCTCCTGCTTCTACAAACTGGCTGCACCTGCTGAGCCCCGTTCCTCTAATTCCCTATTCTCCTGCCACGCTCTCTGGGAGTGCTCCTCACTTTGGGCTCATTATGACTAAAGAGGAGGAGCTGAGGCCTTGTTATCACTTCATTGCAGAGACAAAGGCATAAACAGTATTTACTAAGCATGTATTGAGTACACGTGATGTTCCAAGCACTACTCTAAGTCCTGGGGTGCAACAGTTAGAATGTGTCACCTCCAAAATTCAGGTGTTGCCAATGGCATGGTGTTGAGAGGCGAGGCTTTCAGAGGTGATTAGGCCGTGAGGGATGCTCCCTCGTGAGTGGGATTAAGGCCCTTCTAGAAGAGGCTTGGCCCAGCATGAGGACAGGCCCTCCTGTCCTGACCACCTGAGGACACAGTCTTCCTCCCCTCTGGAGGGTGCAGCCTCATTTGAGACCGCACCTGCTACGGCCTTGATCGTGGACTTCCCAGCCTTAGCAATACATTTCTGTTCTTTATAAATTACCCAGTCTGTGGTATCCTGTTAGCACAACATAAAACAAACTCAGACTTGGGAATACAGTGGGGTGCAGGGCGGGTGAGGACCCTGCTCTCCAGGAGCTCACGTTTTAGCAGATTTAAAACCCGCTGCTATACGTGCTCAAATGCTAGTTCCTTTTGGAGCAGGAACACAGCTGAAAAGATGGGTTGATTTTCAGCGCTGAGGGCTCCGTCATCTACCTGGACTCTGGCCAGCTTTTCTGCGCCTCACTCCGAGATGAAGCTGTTTTCCATTTTGATTAGGCTCAGAGATTCCAGGCCCGATGGCTTTGACCTGTGTGCTCCTACATTCTGCTTGATCTTCTGAGGTGGGAGGGCAGAGTCTGAAGGCTCCATCCCCATTTGGAATATCCCGGTCATCTGAGGCAATGGCTGCTGGTCCTGAGTCATCATTTTTCCCTGAGGAAAGGAGACGATTGCTCCTCTGCTCAACCCGTTTGCTCTGGCTTCACCGTACCCTTTTCAGATGTTTCAGAAATCTCTTCAGGAAAATAAAAAGATGCACCCTGGGAGGCGTTCAGCAGAGTAACCGCCAAAGACGGCAACTGTTAATAGCAGGAGACAGGGCTGGGTACAGTGGCTCACACCTGTAATCCCAGCATTTTGGGAGGCCAAGGCAGGCGGATCACCTGAGGTCAGGAGTTCGAGACCAGCCTGGCCAACAACATGGTGAAACCCCGTCTCTACTTTAAAAAAAAAAAAAAAAATAGCCGGATGCGGTGGCACATGCCTGTAGTCCCAGCTACTCAGGAGGCTGAGACAGGAGAATCACTTGAACCTGGGAGGCGGAGGTTGCAGTGAGCTGAGATCACGCCACTGCACTCCAGCCTGGGTGACAGGGCAAGACGCCGTCTGAAAAAAAAAAAAAAAAAGGAGACATTGTGTCTTCGTCCACCCCGGCTGCTGTCACAAAGTGCCACAGACTGGGCGGCCAATAAACCATAGAAATTTCTCACCATTCTGGAGGCTGGAAGTCCAAGATCCAGGCACCGGCAAGTTCCGTGTCTGTGATGACCTGTCTCCTTAATGACAGATGGGATCTTCTCCCTGCTTCATTTTCTCACTGTTAGCCCCCTTTATAAGGGCACTAACGCCACTGAGGAGGGCTCCACCCTCATGACTGTATCACCTCCCCAGGCCCCACTTCCTGAGACCAAACACTGGGAGTTAGGATTTCAGCAGATGAATCTGGGGGCACAAATATTCAGCCCATCACACCGGGGAAGGTGGGGCAGGGCCCCACCTTGGAGGTCACCTTCCCAGCTTGTAACACAGGCCTCGGGGACTGGCTGGCAGTCAGCCCAACCAGGGGTGCCTGTTTGGAATCTCAGGTGATAGGTGTAATTTCCTTCATCTTGCAGGACCACAGCCATCCAACCAGCTGGGATTTGGATGCTGGGGGAGGCTTGAGCTAAGTCAGGGTCCTCTGGACTCATGTTTTCCTCTGATAGCACTGAGGGGCCCCCGCTCCTGGGCGGCCCACGCCTTCCTGCCTCTAGCATCAAGGCAGCTGCCTTCTGGAGCTCACCCCAGGGACTGGGGTTGTTCCCAGGGCTGGAAGATTCTTCTTGGTGTGTGGTGGCTGGAAATGTCCCAACTTGGGGCTGGAGGAGGACCGCCAGGCCTGTCTGTCCTTTCCAGCAGCCCCACAGAGGCTGAACCCCCTGGCAATGTGGCACTGC
Organism: Pongo pygmaeus; assembly: GCF_028885625.2. Taxonomy (NCBI): domain Eukaryota; kingdom Metazoa; phylum Chordata; class Mammalia; order Primates; family Hominidae; genus Pongo; species Pongo pygmaeus. The sequence continues at coordinate 6,810,288 of NC_072380.2, forward strand.
CATATGCCCCGGCACCCGGGATGTCAGGCGCCACCAAGGCAGGCTGCTGTGGTGCGGCACTGGTGAGACAGAGCATTTGCTATGGTGCTGTATGGGCATATTCTAGGAGCCTGCTTTGTATTCAGTGGGTATTTTCCTTGGCCTGTCACCAAAACACTTGCCTTGAGGTGGAGGAAAACCAATGCAACAATTCTCAGGAACAAGAGGGCAGCCGTTGGGGAGAATCTAGAGGCAAAATCCCAGGGCAAAGACTACAGGCCAAGTGAAAGCCCCCTGTCCATGCCCCTGGCATTGCATCTGTGTCATGCCCAGAGCCAGACACTCACCCACATGCCTCAAGTCCTGCCGCAGAGCCTCCTCCACCAGGAAGCCTTCCTTGTCCTCCATCTCCTAATCAACACTGTCCTCACAGGATGGAATGTGTGCTTCACACCAATGAGTAGGATGTGTGGTTTTGATTGGATTTTGTGTTGTTAAGATGGTGCAGCCCAGTTTTAAAGCAGTCTGCTCCAGAAGTGCTGGGATGAATATTTCCTAAGCTCAGGGCAACATTTTGCTGTTTTAGGGTTTTAAAACAATTCTTTTTTATTTTTTTGATACTAAGTCTTGCTCTGTCACCCAGGCTGGAGTGCAGTGGTGTGATCTTGGCTCACTGTAACCTCTGCCTCCCAGGTTCAAGCGATCCTCCTGCCTCAGCCTCCTGGGTAGCTGGGATTACAGGCAGGCGCCATTATGCCCAGCTAATTTCTGTATTTTTAGTAGAGACAGGGTTTCACCATGTTGGCCAGGCTAGTCTCGAACTCCTGACCTCAGGTGGTCCGCCTACCTCAGCCTCCGAATGTGCTGGGATTACAGGCGTGAGATACTGCACCTGGCCTAATACTTTTTTTTTAATAGCATTTTTAGGGTCATAGCAAAATGGAGAGGAAGGTACAGAGAGTTCCCATAGACTCCCTGCACCCCCTGGAACCTCCCCCACCAGAGTGGTGCATTTGTTACAACTGATGAACATCCGTTGACCTGTCATCATGACCCAAGTCCAGTTTACCTTAGGGCTCAGTCTTGATGTTGTGCACTCTGTGGGTATGGACAAATGTGTAACGACATGGACCAAACATTACAGTATCATGCAGACTAGTTTCACAGCCCTAAAAGTCCTGTGTTCATCCGTCCCTCCCCACTAAGCCCTGGCAACCACTGGTCTTTTTTCTGTCTCCATAGCTTTGCCTTTTCCAGAGTGTCATAGAGTTGGAACCATACAGCAGATAGCCTTTTCGAACTGGCTTCTTTTACTTAGTAACCTGTAGTGAGTTTCCTCCATGTCTTTTCATGGCTTGACAGTTCATTTCTTTTAGTACTGAATAATACCCCATTGTCTGGGCCGGGCGCGGTGGCTCACACCTGTAATCCTAGCACTTTGGGATGCTGAGGCAGGAGGATCACTTGAGGTCAAGAGTTCGAGACCAGCCTGGCCAACATGGTGAAACCCCATCTCTAATAAAAATATAAAAATCGGCCAGGCATGGTGGCAGCCACCTGTAATCCCAGCTACTTGGGAGGCTGAGGCAGGAGAATTGCTTAAACCTGGGAGGTGCAGGTTGCAGTGAGCCGAGACCATGCCATTGCATTCCAGCCTGGGCAACAAGAGTGAAACTCCATCTCAAAAACAAACAAAAACACAAATCCCATTGTCTGGATGTACTACAGTGTATTTATCCACTCACTGACTGAAGGGCACCTGAGTTGTTTCCAAGTTTTGGCAACCATGAGTAAAGCTGCGTCAAACATCTGTGTGCAGGTTTCTGTGTGCACCTAAATTTTCAACTCCTTTGGGTAAATATCAAGGAGCACAAGCTTGAACATATGGTGAGAGTGTTTAGTTTAGTGTGTGTGTGTGTTTAACAGACACCAGGCAGGCGTGCAGTGGTTCTTCACAGTTGCAATCATTGCACACTACAGCCTCAAACTCCTGGGCTCAAGTGATCCTCCTGCCTGAGCCTCCTGTGTGGCTTAGACTACAGGCATGCACCACTCCACCCTAGTTTTGCAAGAAACTGCCAAACTCTCTCCCAAAGCGTCTGCACCATTTTATGTGCCTAGCAGCAATGAGTGAGAGTCCTGTTGCTCCACAGCCTCCCCTTCATCTGCTGTGGACAGCGTTCAGGGTTCTGGCCAGTCTACTAGGTGTGCAGTGGTATCTCATGGCTTAGTTTGCATTTCCCTGATCACCTAGGACATTGACATCTTTCCATCAGCTTGTTTGCCACCCAGGGCACTTGTTCCCCACACAGTGAGAGTGTCCTACGAGGCAGTCACTGGGATCTGAGCACCGGCCTTGTTCTCAGGATCCCTGAAGTTAGAGCATGGGCTTCTTGAGGACAGAAGCTTTTCTTTCCTGTCTGCTCCCACTGCCTGGGTTGATGCCCTTCCCTGAAGACTCCGGACACAGCCTGGTGAGTACGAGCCAAGTCCACTATGTGATCATGGAGGCTGCGGTTAACTCTCTGAGCCTCAAGCTTCTCATCTGTGAAATGGGGAGAACAAGAGCACCTGCTTCATGGAGTTGTTTTGAGTTGTAAATGCTCATTAGCAGCATAGAGCCTGGCACATGGGAAATACTTAGAAAAGGTTAGTTAACGGTGACAATGATTCTTCAATTTGCTTTTGGAGGGATGACCAAATTCTATTAGTCCAAAGAAGAGCTGACTTTGGGCAGGACAGCCAGTACCAGTCTTTGGTACCAAGAAATGTGAAGCCTGGCAACTAGGGTGCCTTCTTGCCTTTTTTTACTACAATTTTTTTTCCAAAGTAGATGGCTAGGAGCTTTTGGATGATGGGTAGAAAAGGTTAAAACCAACCAACTAGCTCATGGTGGCAGCCATGCAAACTTAAACCCCCAAAGCCAGAATTCAGCTGGAAAAATACACGGTTCCAATGTAAGAATTAAATTTAGAGATGAAGAAAAATTACCTAATTTTGGGACTTTACCCAGGAATTGAGCTCAAATAGCGGCAATGGGGTCAGCTGGTTAATAGAAGGCTGGTTCCTGTGTGGCTCTCTCACTTTCTCCATGCTAGCCAAGGCCAGCCTGGCCTGGCGTCTTTCCTCACACCATTAACACAGACAACTAATGAGATGTTGGAACAAGCCCAGAGAAAAAACTTGTTTAGAGCACTTCCTCTCCACTTCACCGGTACAAACATCTATTCTGGGTTTGGGCTATTTTCCAAGTTGGGTTATATGATGATAAACAACAGGTTATTTTGGCGAGTAAAATTTTAGCTGGGTACTTCGCAAAACAACTTAAAAAATTTGAAGAAACTATTAAGTGGAAAAGTTAGAGGTATAAAGAATTGTCGGTGGTTCTAAAAGTGTTTTCCACTAAGCTTCTTGTTTATTTCTTGATGTTGTGGAAAGATCTTCTTGGCCACGTTTTTCGTGAGTTATCTGTGTTTCCCATAGATTTGGGGTCTAGACTATCAATTATTTATCTTATTTGAAGGATAAAAGTGGAAAGTTCAAGAAATCAATAATTAGCTGGCTTGAATTTGCTGAGAAATTCAGAACAATGTTCACAACTAAAATTTACAAAGTAAATCAACAGAATACAAAGAAGTAATTTAACCCAGAATGACAAAATGAAAGGATGGTTCCCATGTAACCTCATAAATTTCCTGCTTGATGCATCTCAAGTCTCTGATTTCTAATAAAATTCTCATGAGAACATAGTATTGCTCCATAAAAACTCCTGAACTCTCCCCATGAGAACGGGCTGGTTTATAAGGGTGCATGGGTTCAAGTCTGTGGTTTACTTATTAAAAATTTCTCAGTAAATATATCATGGTCCACTGGAGAGCACCCCTCAATTGTGGGGAGGCCATGTATCATTTCTGCCATCCCTAAGTATGAAGAAAAACAAGAAGAAGCACGCCAGGAACTCTCTGAACCAGAAAAAAACGGGAACCTTTTATTTTTCTAAAGAAAAATTCTAAGACTTTCTGTTTACCTTTGACCCAAGGAGACCTCGTGGGAGTTTCACATTTGCTTTGCGAAAATCTGAGCATTCTTGCCAAAAGGGTTGACAGGCAGTCCTGTGAGGGGCGAAGGAAGCTTGGTTTGGTTCCTCCCCCTGTTGTGGGTCAAGCCCCTCCCGGGGAGCACACGGCAGAGCAAGGCTGCTGAGTGGGGTCTGCAAGTGCTTTTGAGGAAAGATGTACACTTACACGTAGTCACAAAGGAAGTAAACTCGTGGCTCACTCACCTTTCCCCACATGCCTGCCAACTGGAAAAATAATGTTCACTCACGTTGTGCTTTTAATCTGGGCCAGTTACTGCTAGAAGCTTTGTGGGTCTCCCCTCACTCAATCCTGCACACAAGCTTATGGCACGGGCCATTGTTATCACCTTCATCTTAGAGAGAGGGAAACTTCACCCAGGAAAGTTAAGTAAGTTGCTAAAGTCACATACCTGGTCAGGCACAGAGCAGGTTGATTTCACCTTAATGCTGATGTACATCACAAGAGTAGATCGGAGAGAGATGCCCCGCCAAGGAGGGTGGCCGGAAAACCTGGGAGCCCTTCTCATTTCACCCTACTCAGCCAGGGTCCTCTTCAGACAAACCCACAGGATTGGAGCAAACACATGCAGAGCACCAGTCACGGGCTACAGCTGTGCTGGTGGGATCGTGGGTGGGCCTCGCAGACCCTCGCAGCAGCCCGTGGGAAGGGGATACTGGGCTATTGTGCAACTTTCTTCCACTGGGCTCAAGAGCTGGACCTCGTATTTCTAGCACTAGGTACAGGCCTTGATGCATGTAGTTTCACTGGATAAGAACAGGCTTTGGTCTATGGCTGAGACAGCATAATTAACAATTTTAAAAATAGATTTCAATTTTTAAAGAAGCTATAGGTTTAGACAAAGTAGGAAGGTACAGAGATCTCCCATCTCTCCTGAGCCTCCCCTGTTATCACCAGAGTGTTGCATTTGTTTTTTGTTTTTTGTGGTTTTTTTGAAATGGACTCTTGCTCTGAGGCCCAGGCTGGAGTGTAGTGGGTAATCTCAGCTCACTGCAACCTCCGCCTCTCGGGTTCAAGCGATTTTCCTGCCTCAGTCTCTGGAGTAGCTGGGATTACAGGCGCCTGCTATCACGACCGGCTAATTTTTTTTTTTTTTTTTTGTATTTTTAGTAGAGACGGGGTTTTGCCATGTTGGCCAGGCTGGGCTCGAACTCCTGTCCTCAGGTGATCTGCCCACCTCGGCCTCCCAAAGTGTTGGGATTACAGGCGTGAGCCACCGTGCCTGGCCCAGAGTGGTGCATTTGTTACAGTCCGTGAACCTGCACAGACACATCACCATCACCCAGAGTCTATCGTTTCCAGTACGGCTCACTCTGGGGTTGCACGTTCTATGGGTCTGACACATGTACCATGCCATCCATCCCTGGCTACAGTGCCAGACAGGGGGCTTTCACTGTCCTAAGAATCCTCTGTGCTCCAACTATTCACCCTCCCTCATCCCGAACCCCTGGACAGCCACTGCTCTTTTTCCTGTCTCCATAGCTCTGCCTTTTCTAGAATGTCCTAAGTTGGAATTGTACAGTATGCAGCCTTTTCAGATTGGCTTCTTTCACTTAGTAACATGTGTTTAAATTTCCTCCTTGTCTTTTCATGGCTTGACGGCTCATTTCTTTTTAGCATTGAGTAACGTCCCAGTGTCTGAGAGGGGCATTTCACAGAAATGAAAAGCACTTTCTAGATCTATGGAATTTAGAGCTGAACATGGGCGGCCCTGGTGGCCCGTTCCAGAACTCACTGTCCCTGAAGAGACACAGAAGGTGACCTTATTTTTCTTAATGACAACAGCAACTGGAGGCTGACATGTCCATCCCCACAGTAACTACCCGCCCGTGGATGAACAAGCAGAGAGCCCTGGATGCTTCGTCAATGCTGACTTCGCCTTTAAGGGCACCTGCTGTTGCAAATGAAAAGCTGTCGTATTCCTTCTTATTGAAAGTTGGTAACTGCATCTGAACACCTAATGATCTTCATAAACCCCGACACACAGCACTCCGACCAGGGCAGGCCGGCAACTTGCTGGGAAAATGCAAAATGTCCTGCACTGCTAAGCTTTTCACAAGCCCCTTGGTGGGGTCCTTACTGGCGTTTGTGCGTTTGAAAGCAACTGATTGAAAATCAGGCCTCCAAGCTTGTGCTTGAAAGGACGAGAGCAGGAGCCTGGGTTCGCGAGGGAGGGCGCCAGTGCCACCTGGTGACCACGCCGGGGAGCCCAGGTTCCAGCCTGGGAGCGGCTCTAAGTACAGGATCAGTCCCACCATTCCCCTGGGCTGAGAATTAGTGAGCTTGCAGCCCCAGCCGCTCCTATAGCCAAGCCTGAACGTGAAATACGCTGAACTCCGTCACACACACCTATTTCACTAGCTCACCGCAGGACGGCTTTATTATGAGAGTCAACAGGATGTCAGTGTGATGATGATCTCCACAAAGAACGGCTTTTTGCAATGTAGAATTATGGCTCAATGTTACCATGAATTAAGTGAGAGAAGGTGGCTGTGGAACATTTATTTCAAGACTAAGTCAAAACTAAGCCAGAGTAAGCTTTTCGCTGACAGTCACTGAAAATAAATGACTACAAATCCTGAACGTTTTTAATAACCTTACGAAATTCACCTTAGGCTTTTGTCCACCTAACTCCATTATTCAGGTTTGTCACATGACTCCCCACTGCTGGAGCAAAAAATATATGTGTATTGACCTCAAAACTCTTAAGACATTTGAGAATGGAACATTGGGTCTGATGATCTAACTGGAACTTTATCATTCATTCTGCAAGGGCTGTTACTTAAAACAAACAAACAGGCCACTCACGGTGGCTCACGCCTGTAATCCCAGCACTTTGGATGGCTGAGGCAGGCAGATCCATTTGAGATCAGGAGTTCGAGGCCAGCCTGGCCAAAGTGGTGAAACCCTGTCTCTACTAAAAATACAAAAATTAACTGGGCGTGGTGGCAGGGGCCTGTAGTCTCAGCTACTCGGGAGGCTGAGGCAGGAGAATCACGAACCCGGGAGGTGGAGGTTGCAGTGAGCCGAGATCATTTCACTGCACTACAGCCTGGGTGACAGAGCAAGACTCCATCTACAAAACAAACAAACAAACAAAAACAACAACAAAACTAACAACTAAGATTGATCCCTTTTTCTTCACTGTTCCTAGAAGTTCTAGGGGTAAGAGGAGAAGACAGGGATCTCACATTCCATGGATGAGGTTTTTGCCCTTGTGAAGCCTCCAAGGTCACCAGATGAAGGCAAGATCTCCTTAGATGATTTTATGGCTTTGGCATAATTACTGTAAAACTATCAACAAAAGCAAGCTCGACCCTCCTCAGGGTGCAGTGTGCATTTGCCTTTGGGGTGAACCAGGTGAGGCAGTATCGGGGAGGGAGGACAGGGGGTACAGGTGCCGCCCTTCTTCCCGGGTCCCAGTCAACAACCGACCCCTGACTGCAGACGATGACTCCATCCTCTCAGGAGGGACCTGGGGGACTCAGCTTGAGAAACCAGAAAAGCCAAAAGGAGGCTCCTACCACATGGGTTGCACAGCTCACGTCCATTGCCTTTGTGGATATGCATGGGAATTCCATGACCTAGCCAGACCAATGATCAATATCCCTGTTTTACAGAAAAGAGGGATATTTTACAGAAACTGAGTCTCAGAAAGATTAGGTCATTTATCTTTGGTCACAGAATTAGCTGGAAAAAGAGCCTGGAAGAGAACCCAGGTCTCACATCCCATGTCTCTTTCCTCAGTTATTTGCTTTGCCCTCAAAGGCACAGTGAGCCAAAAAAGTTCATGTCTTCAGTACTTGGCCAAACTTCAGGTATAAGAAAAAAAAAGAAACAACAACAACAACAACAACAACAAAGACGAAGAAAGAACAAATCTCCCTTCTTTTCTCTAAATGCTCTATCTTTTAAAGTAACTTAAAGACAAAGCGTCCCTTTGAATCTAACACTTTAGGGTCTGAAAGATATCCTTAATTGGTCTTGGTTGTTTGTTTTTTTGTTTGTGTGTGTTCTCTTATTTCAGTTTAAAGGGCACACTAAGAACAAAATTCCATATAGTTTATTCTGTTCCCAATCTCATCTTTCTCCTCTTTCCCTTCCCCCAACCCCAGCCTTGCCAATTTGTAAACAAATCAGAAAAATCCCCGACGGGCTGAAAACCTGTCCATGGTTCACTCCAGCTGGAAAGAATTGTGTTCCACCAAGATTCAGATCCCATTTATAATGGAAACCCTGACAGGCAATGTTGTAATTATGGTTGTGCCATAATGAATGTATCTGTGCGGTCAAAGTAGTGGATTTTTCCATGGTATTTTTCCATGGAAGATTTCCTCCCTGAGAGATGTTAACTGAAAATCTGGATGATAGCTTTGACTTTAGAGTAGGATCACTCCTGGCATTGCTATAGCTTGAAGTTAACTATTATATAGACTTTGGTAGTCCTGATTAGCAAGCGGGATATTAGTCAAATTGATATTTTGCAGGACTGATGGCAGTTGGGGGGTTGGGGTTTGGTGGTGTAGGAGCTAACTTAGGTAAGCTTGTGTTGCCTTTCAGATTTTTTTAACCAGGAAGTACTGTCTTTCTTTTCTGACATGATGACTAATACGAAAGTAGAAAGGCTGAATATGGCTAACTGGTATTAGGGTGACCAACCATCCCAACTGGCCTGTGACCATCCAGTTTTGGCACTAAAATCTCATAAGCCAGGAAATCCCTCCATCCTGGGGAAGGCAGGACAGTTGGCCATCCCAGATCCTATGCAAAATAGAATCAAATCTAGGAGGACAGCTGAGTATTAGGTTGGTGTAAAAGTAATTGTGGTTTTTGCTGTTATAACAGCCTGTGTTAAGGAGAGCAAGCAGACTTGAGTTTTCAAGTAAAATTCTTTCTTGGTGCTTCAAAAATCCTACTTAGTGTCAGCAGCATTAGCTTGAGAGTGACTCAGGAAAGGGCTCAGAAGGAATGTGAAAATCCCTGCTTGGTATGGCAGAATGTCATATGGAAAACCAGACAAGTCATTGTTCTGCCCAACAATTTCATGGGTTAACCCATCCTCTGGCCATTTGGAGACATGAACAGAATGAGACATTTCACGGGTATCAGGCCCTCCCCAGAGGCCACTGCTGAGGGTTTTTCTTCTCCAAGCCCTTCCTAACAGGCCCTTGGCTGTTCTTCCAAAACCTCTTCTCTATGCTGAAAAGGAAAGGGCGCAGGAAAGAAGGAATGTGGGGGCTGATTTGTGGAGCTCTGGCTTCCTATCCAGGCCCCACATCCTGCCTCACTCAAGGGGCCTTGCCTTCTGGATCTCCTCCTTTTATGAAGCTCTCAGGTTGCTCTGGCTGCCTTTCCAAGTACTGTGAAAATGGCCGACTTTTAGGAATTGGGGGACTGAGTGAGCTTAAAAGAAAGGAAGGAATACAGAATCAAAACGAAGGCAAGAATAGGGCAATGGCCAAAAACACCAGTCGATGAAATTGACAACTCTGTAGAGTGGCAGGAGAACATCTCTATCAATTTCAAAACGTAAGTCAAATAGATTTCTACAAACAGACCCTTCAGGACATGAATATTGAATCTATTTGTGGATTTATAAATCCTGAGCCTTCAGGGTATGTATAGAATCCATTTCTGGATCTGGGCCTTTGGTGACTGTGTTGTGAACTCTTTCTGCAGCTGTAACTTCTATTGCTATGAGTTCCAGGGGCATAAGATGGAGGAAAAGGGCAGGCATGGAGCTACTGATCTTGTGTGACAGAACATTCTCCCATCTCACCCACCGCCATGGAAGGAGTGTGCTTCCTGCCCCATGGGAGCTGGGCTTGTCGAGGCCATGCGTGAAGCAGGATGGCAGAGTTTCCACTCACCCCTCGGGGAACTTCTGACCTCTGCCTCCAGCCTGGCTACTGCCCCGAAGCCTGGGATGTGAGCAGAGGTGACTGGAGCCACAGCCCCCTTAGATGACATGCAGACCCCAGCAGAAAATACATGCTTGCTGTTTTACGCCCGTGAGCTTTTATGCTGTTCAATCTGCTGTTTATGCTGTTAATAGATCCATCTTTAAAAAGTGAACATAATTCAATTAGGAGGCGTAGCTGGTTCTTCTTCAGTCGCCCTGCTCCTATAGGACAAACTGCAAAAGGGTTTCAAAATTATATATTTTTTCTAGGCTTTCTTCTGTTGTCATAGGGAGACAGAAGATGTAAAATTTCCGTCTTTTTTGCTTCTTAATAGAAGTGTCTAAAGGAGTTATGTTGCGTGCGCCTGCAAAGGGCACAGAAAGACAATCACCAGCAGTCCGGAATCTAAGTCCTAGATACATAAAACAGTTTTATTTTCATATGCATGAAGAGAGAGGAAACTGTGAGAAGTGGACACACATATTTTAAAAGGCCACAGCTTGGGGGCCATTTGATGCAGGGGCCAAGTGCTTGGCAGCGAGTAAGACAAGTCCCCGAGGCATCTCAGCGCGGTAGCAGTGCCAGTTGTCTTCAGTTCTCCCTTCCAGACTGACTCTTCGCCCTGTCCCAGGCCATGGGAGCTGGTTTTTATAGACTGCGTGGAGACTCCACGTCGTTGGTTAGGTCTGGCCGATGCTGGTGGTCCTAGCAGAAGGGCAGGACACGTATCTTCTCCTGCCAGGTCACTGGGGGTTGGCTGCAGTCCTTACCAACAGCACAGCTCAGACACGGGGGACCAAGGGCGGCGAGCACTCTCTCTGGGGGCCGACAGCAGCCCCACTCCTGCCCTCAGGGCTGCAGCCGCAGGCGGAGCGCTCTGCCATTCCTCCTGGGTTTCCTAACTCTACCCCACACTTTGTAAACAGCTCCTTTGAGCAGGAAAGAGAGAAGCGACCATGTTCTGAGATGTCAGAGTTCTCCGCTACAGAGGACAGGGGAGGGAGTGAAAATGTTTCCGCAAAGACCCGCCTACAAAATGTGTGTTCAGAAGCTTTGCTTCTGGAGGTAAAATCCTGAGTCATTCAGAAAAGCCTGGAAATCAAATTCCACGGTAAGAGTACTTGCCATGAGCCATTTATCAAGCAGGGTCTCAAGGGGACAGAGAGTTGAACAAAATTTCCTGCCCTAAGGAGCTTATAATTGGTATGGAAACATTCATTTAAATCAAGCCTAATTTTCCACAGGTCCTGGATAGCAGCGGTTCCCTGCTTTTGGTAGAGACAGCAGTGCCATGCAGTCTGTGGCCCAGGGCACAGGAGGGGTACCTGCATGGGCCAAGAGGGAAGTGACCTGGTAGCTGCCGCAGCAGACGGAGGATCGATGCTCTGAGGGGAAATGCCATTGTGAAGTTGTGGGTGACGGCCACCTCCTGAGGAAGAGGCATCAGAAGAGGAGACAGAGACAGGAGGAGACTGCAGCCCAGGAGAACGGCCTACAAGTACGCTGGTGTTTGCTTGAGGATGGATCTCCGCAGCACCAAGTCTGGGCAGACACAGCGGACAAGTGGAGGGAGGAGTCCCTGAGGCGAGGAGCGATCTTTCAGGGCACACAGTTTTATGGAGGGGGAGGCTGGAAAGGACCTAGTGGGGGTGGGGGATGGAGGGTGAATGGATGGGACAAGAGTGAGTTGGGGGGGATGGAGGGTGAGAGGGTGAGGATGGGGGGTAAGTGGGTGGGAATGGGAGTGAGTGGGTGGGAAGGGTGGGGATGGAGGGTGGTTGGGTGGGAAAGGAGGGTGAATCTGGTGGAAATGGAGGGTGAGTGGGTGGAAATACCGGGAGAATCCGCACCCTGCTCACTATGGACTTGGAGAGTTCTCCCACGAGTATGGCTTTGCCTCGCATACTCCCTGCGTTGGGGAAAGGAGGAGGTCGTACCTCTCTCGGGACAGACGTGGTGACTCAAGCGGGAGCTTCTCACGCACTGGACGTGGCACAGCATGGGCAGGGCCGGCCCCTGTCCTTCCTGCGGGCCTGTGAGGAGCATCCCGCTATCTGCACTGGCTCAGCCTCGCCCTCGGGCAGGTGGGTCACAGTTGTGTGACCTTGGGCTTCTGTGATAGACACGGCTGTTTCCGCTTTCTCCGGACGTCAGTGTACGCTGTGGACAAATGCAGCCAGTCTACGTGAGGTCTGCTCTGCACTAAGGACGGGAAGGGCTGAAATGCAAACTCGGGTCCAGACATAGCTGGAGGATGAGTGAGCCGCCGCTGGGACTCAGGAAAAGCTACTGTTTCGGTTGTGATCCAATAGATAATATTTAGGCTACCAAACATCTACAAAACTACCACTAATCTAATGAAGAAAAGAGCAGTCCCTGAACTCTGGGACCTGGTCTGATGCTTAAGGCCGGCCCTGGTGTTCTCCTATTGGCCACAAAGCTTCTCACAGGACACCTCTGTGAGAAGCCTCTGACGTGGCCACTGGAGACCGTGACACAGCAAGACCAAAGGTCACCATGCAGCCACAAAACACCAGGCTCCCCCTTTCCCACTAAGTGGGTGATGACTGCTTCTTTACCCATGGCAGCTTTATGCTTGCTTGAGTCCCTCCCTACAGATGCAACTGACTGCAATACCCAGTCACAGCATTGCTCCCAACCCTGAGTAGACCTGGCTTCCCTAGACCCTCCCCAGATTCACCCAGCAAAGCCCAAATCCTGTAAGTCCTTTCCAATCTCCTTTCACGAGCGGCCCCACAGTCCCCCATGGCGTGTGTGCTTCTTTGCTGAGAAGAATCGTAAACCCAACTGGTTCAGTTACAGGGGGTTCCTGGTGGTGTTTGTCTGAAGGGCATTAGCACAGCTGTCTCCAAATGTCATGGTTGTGCTCCACGGGCCCAGCCACAAAGTTCCACATGGGGGCTAGTGAGGCCCAAGGCACCACCCAGTCCCTTCTCCCCAAGACAGCAGTGAATATTCAGTCCTGGGAGCTGGTGACAAGGAGAAGGCCCTTCTTCCATCCCCACTGAGGTCCTCTGTGTCCTTCCACAGGCAGAGGCATGAGTTGTCCTGGGGTGAAGCGTCATGGATACTCAAGGCTGGTTATCTTGGATAATTGCAAAACCTGACCCACAGAGGCTCCATGAGAACAGGAAGCCGACGTGCTCGTCTTCAGGTCTCTCCCGATGCACTGGTTTTCATTCTCTGGTTCTTCCCTTCTTCTCGATAGTAGAAAATGGGCTGGGCACAGTGGCTCATGACTGCAATCCCAGCACATTGGGAGGCTGAGGTGGGTGGATCACCTGAGGTCAGGAGTTCAAGACCAGCCTGGCCAAAATGATGAAATGCCATCTCTACCAAAAAAGTAAAAATAAAAATAAAAGAATGGAAAATGTCCTGGAACAGACCTTAAAGTCTCCACCTGCTGTGTGCCTCCTTGCTACCCATGCCCAGCCACTGAAGCTCCAGGTCAGGACCTGGAAAGTCACTTTCAGCTGCATCTTCTAGTCCTTGAGGTTCCTTCTTAGTCATTTCACTAAGGGGCTGTTCTGGCTTTATGCACTCATCTCCAGGGACAGCCTTGTCCACCTTTGGGTAACTCTGTCTTAAAGATCCTGTCTGGAGCCCTAAGGAGTTTCTTCATGGCTCATAAGAAACTGCAGGAAGAAAATAGGATCTCTCCCTACAGAACAGTGTCAGGTCCCTGAAGATGACAATCATGCCCTTGTTAAGCTGACCTGCTGCGGGATCCTGCAGCTGTCTCAGAGGGGACTCCATAAAGCTCTCACCTGCTTCTCCCACTGACGCCGTGGGCACCTGGCACATTTCTTCTGTGTAGCTCTGTGATCCTAATGACTAGCATTCGATAGGTGCTCAGCAAGCATTTTTGAATTAAGTGTCCATTTATTAGTCTTCTCTAATAAATATAATGTATATTTTCTGATCCTTTTCATCACCGGGCAATATGCTTTCTGGAGGCATGAAGTGAGGAAGCCATTTGAGAAGCCCATGATGGTCCACGGGGCCTCGAACAGCAAGTACATGCCTTGATTTCTGCATACTCCGTGCCTGTCATACTCAACTAATATTCCTTAAATGAATGAATGAATGAAGAGTATTTCTAGCTTTCCAGGTTATTCAGGGCTAGAAAGTTTGAAAAGAACGAGCAAATTCAGCATATCTCACCCTTACTTTTACCCCATAACACAAATGCCGTTGAACCAGGATAGGCACTCAAGCTGAAATTCATGCCCACAGCCCCGCTCGTGAGTGAATTCATGCTGTTGAATGCCCTAACGCCTACTTTTGCCAGACACTCTGCTGGACCTTGGAGTTAGCCCAGAATGAGGACTGCAACCGTTAATTAGCCTTCAGGGAGGCAGGGCTTCAAGTTTAGGAAGAGGTCACCAGAGGGCAAAGGGCAGTGGAGTACAACCTGGGGACAGAGGGTAGGTCTGGGACAGCTGGAGCCGGGGAGGGCCCAGAAAGGCACCAAGAGGTGATGTTTGAGTGGAGTCTTGGAGGACAAATGGGGAGGGCTGGTGAGGACTCAGGGAAGACGCTCATGCTCTCACCTGGCTGGGCAGGAGACTGCATGGAGGAAGGACTGAGACGCTGGGATAGCACAGTGAATGGAACTATGAATGATTTTGTTCTATTAACAAACTTTTTTTTTAGATAGAGTCTTGCTCTGTTGCCCAGGCTGGAATGCCATGGTACGATCTCAGCTCACTGCAACCTCTGCCTCCCAGTTCAACGATTCTCGTGCCTCAGCCTCTCGAGTAGCTGGGACTACAGGTGTGTGCCACCACACCAAGATAATTTTTGTATTTTTAGTAGTGGTGGGGTCTCATTACATTGCCCAGGCTGGTCTCGAACTTCTGGCCTCAAGTGATCTTCCCGCCTCAGCCCGTCAAAGTGTTGGGATTACTGGTGTGAGCCCCTGCATCTGACCCAAAGTCTCGTTATCTTCACCTGTTGTATGGAAAGTTTGTAGCCACTTGTCTGCCATCCCCGATTGGCTTATGTGGCTGGCCAGGAGGATGCTGATGGTCTGACAGCTTATTGCAGAAAGTGTCTGCACATGCCCTTAGTATGTGTCAGGCTGAGCTAAGTTATTCTACTATTCCTTGTTAGAGCTCTAATATTGTACCCTAATCCAAAAGTGTTTGGAGAGAATAAAAACGACCCATTCTGGCTGGGCACGGTGGCCCATGCCTATAATCCCAGCACTTTGGGAGGCCGAGGTGGGCAGATCGCTTGAGCTCAGGAATTGGAGACCAGCCTGGGCAACCTGGCAAGAACGTTTCTCTACAAAAAATACAAAAAAGTAGCCGGGCATGGTGCCCACCTGCCAGTAGTCCCAGCTACTCGAGAGGCTGAGGCGAGAGGATCGCTTAAGCCCTGGAAGTTGAGGCTGCAGTGAGCCATGATCATGCCACTGCACTCCAGCCTGGGTGACAGAGGGGCCCTGTCTCAACAAATAAACAAATGAAATGAAACAAAACAAAACAAAAATACCCATCCCTAAATAGCATCCAGCTGTCTGTGTGCCTTTCTCTTTGATGGTTTATGACTGGACTTCCTTAATCAGCTACAAAGGAAGGCTTAAAGAAATGATGGAAATACCTAGCCACAAAGAACACTTTAGAGTGGAGGAGTCAGAGAGAAGGAGAGTGCGAGAGGAATGGACGTTTGCTCCCTTCTTATTGGATGGGCTTAAATCATGGATAGTGTCTCACATCGAATGGAAGTGGGAACAAAGCTTGGAGATAAAGGAGATGGGGTGGAAAGCAGCAGTGGGAGCTGGAAGGGAACTCCTGGCTGGCCAGCCTGCACGAAGGGGAGCTGCACATTTCACAGAAAAATACATTTATGCGCCTGGCCAGGAGGATGCTGATGGTCTGAGAGCAAATTGCAGAAAATGTGTACATGTGCCCTTAGCATGCGTGAGGCTGAGCTGAGTCTACCCTTCCTTTTTAAAAGCTCTAATATTGTCCCCTAACCAAAAGATATGGGAACCTTAGAATGACATTTGCACTTTCAGTTATGTTAGTTATTGCAAGCACACAGGCCTTATCTACTCCCAGAAAGCATTCAAATTATCTTACCAGGAGATTTCATAACATAATGCAGTTAGAATATCTTAAAATGAGATTCATAACCACTAAGTGTGAGGCAAAGCTAATTGTAACAAGAATCTCAAATAAAATAGGAATCTGGGTTCTACCTTTGTGTTTCCTAGAAGCCACAGCCAAAAGATAAAATAAGGGAACCTACAGCTCATAAAAGGCAGCAGACAATTTTGACTGGAGTCTCTTTCTTCTCCTCTAAAGTGTGTTAGAGTCTCTCCTATGCATGGGTGAGGTCTGTGATGTTTACATTGGACCTGCGAAATCATCCAGCCCTGTTTCCTCATTTTGCAGGGATGCAGATGGAGATTCAGAGGTGACAGTGATGTGCCCAAGGACACAGGTGTCAGAAGTGGGATTTCTCCTCTCACTGCACCAAATGACCAGCTTGGTTTGTCAGCCTGTTGTCTTATCCCACAATGACTGTGGTCAGATGAAAAAACTCGGCTCTTGCTTCATCTGTTCCCTGCAGCTGCAGTCCGTTTGGATAGACTCAGACTTAGGGGTGGATGTGAGGCAGGGCTCATGGGCAGTCCTCAGCTGTGGCAACGACATCCACACATCAACAGCTGCATGGTGACTTAGGTCCCTTGTGGGCTCCTGTGGCTCCTCTAGCTCTGAGATACTGAGGGTTCTTCCAGGGAAGCCTGCACTGGGGCAGAAGCCTCTGCATGGGCCTGTGCCTAGGATGGGGCTAATGTCGGCCATGGTGACGGGGAAGGGCGCCAAGCCCACTGGGTGGGGCGATGTAGGCTGGGCAGGACTGCTGTTTCCCATCCTCCTTCCAGAGTGGGCCGTTTGCAGAGTAGCTGGGCTGCCTTCTTGTTGTGAGGATGTGGCCACTTCTGCAGTGGCGCTGAAGTACAATGTGGAACTCTGCTGTCCTTCCCCTCCTCTCTGCTGCCCACCTGTCCCCTTCCCCTGTGTCCCAGAAACAGCATCGGCTCCTTCCTTTGGGGTGCCCTCCCCCTGCATGGCTGCTGGGTTCTGGGTAGGTGCTTCATCCTGCTGATTGCTGGCAAAAGATACGTAACATGAGGTTTCCAATGGGTCGGCCTCTGCTTTAGGGACACCTTCAAATGCAGAGCCGTTCTCTAAGGTTGAGGGGTCACGGGATGAGGATGGGAGCTCTTGCTGGGCAGACAGGGCCTTCCTCTGCAGATCGTCCTGTTGACTCAACCCCCATGCAGGTGGACAATAGACAGGACTGTCATTTCCAAAGGCAGCATTGATCTTAGACACATTTCCTGTTTTTAGGGCAAGTTTCACCCACAGCCAGTGGTGATGACTGAGGAAAGAGTCCTCCACAGCAACCTGGGTCCCCAGCCCAGCCTCTGGGGGGACCTGCTCAGGGGTAGGGGGCTTCCCTAAAATGGTTAGCTCATAACTTGCCCCTTGGCATGAGCCTGAGCTCTCGGTTCTCTTCCCAGCTAGATCTGTGGCCCGGGGAGAAGCTCTTCTCTCTGTTTTATCACCTCCTGCAATGCCACAGGACTTCCTTAGGCAGCCCTGCCAGATGTCTGTGGATTTTGGATGCAGCAGGCTGTAATAAATTACCAGTGAAACACTGCCTGAAAAAGAACAAAAAGACCACAAGGTTATGTTCTTTGAAGTCTGCATCCTCCCTGTGGTGTGCAGTTTCAGGTTCTGGCCCTTTTGTGTAGAGGAAGATAATTTGGGATCCAAAATAGGACTCTTGTTGGAGCCTCAGAACTGGATATTTTGGGGGAATTTAAGTAGGTTCCAGCTTCTATAAGCTGTAAATGTTTCTAAACTTAAACATGAATAACAAGGCTTAAATCCGATTGATTCTATGCTTTTGAGGGCAGCTCCAGTTCAGTCATCTACATATGTGTGCTTGTGAGTGTGCATTCATGCATGTGTGTGTGTGTGTACACACAGGTACAAAATGTTTGGTAGAAATAAGCAATCTACTTTCATGTAACTGGACCATACACTGCAAATTCGACTGTCAGTACAGTGGTTGATGGGTTACAAAGCTGGGGGAAGGGAAGGCATAAGAAATAACCTCAAAAACAAGTAAGACCTAAACAGAGGTTAATCAGATTTATCAAAAACCCCATATCAAGGAATTTCCATGAACAACAACAACACTTCCTTTGTGCATAAACATCTTAATCACATTGTTGTCAGTTTAATTTATTTTGATCAGAAGTGTTGACTGCTGCAATAATTTCTTTAACAGAGCATTCCAGTAAGCCTCCCACGTTATTTCCAGTTTCCTGTTGTACTGGATAAAGTGCCTGGTTTCAGGGTGCTCATTATAAACAGCACAAAACCTGAAGTAATGCCTGAGAAGGCCAGGAGATTGCAGCATGACGGAGCTAAAAAGAACCCCTGAAGGACACCCCCACCCCCAAATCCTCTCTTGTGTCTTGGGGGACTGGGAGACCCTGATCAAGCAGCTAGTTAGTGGCCAGGCTCAAACTTGGGAAAGGGAGGTGGACTTTCTCCATGTTCAGTGCCACCTCTGCAGTAGGTCCTGCTCAGCCAATTTCTGCACTGTTTTGAATTCTCACAATTGCCTGGTGAGGGACATATTGTCACCCTTCTTTTACAAGCAGCCACCCAAGGCCAGGAAAGACGAACAAAGGCCCCTGATCACAGAAGTCCTGGGCACACTTATTCAGTGAACACAGACTTTCCAGAGGCCACGTAGTTTGGGGGTTCTTGGTGACATCCCCAGGCTGGCATGCAGTTGGTACTCAGTGAATATTGGTCCCAGGATGGAAGGAAAAGGGGAGGAGCCTGGACGCAAGCTTGTGCTCCTTGGACTACAATTTGTGTTCGATCTTCCTGCTGAGGATTCCCAAGGGTCACCTGGGAGTCAGGGGTTTGGCAGCTCCATCAGAGGCCGGAGGAGGAGCGGCAGACAAGGCTCTGAGCCGGCGGTCACCTGGGTGCTGGGTGCTGTCCGTGGCTATGGGCTCCCTACTCACTGCCCGTGGCTATGGACTCCCTACTCACTGCCCTCCTGCTGTGCTGTGGGCCAGCATACTGGCCGTGAAAATCTCTTCTCACTGGAGTGGAACTGGAAGGAAACCAGGCGTCCACTCCCAGGAGTGTGACAGGTTTTCGGAATGGTGTGGGACATCTTTTTTGAGTCAGTGTTAAAATCCAGAAAGTAGATGAGGGGACATTTTTCCCTCCCAGCACACTGTGCCCCCAGGACTCAGCTATACCTCCCGTGAACTGGAAAATCCAGATGAGTTGTTAGACCTCCCGGCTGGCAAGGCCCCTTCATTCCAAGTATCACATGGCCCCTCCCTGAAGGAAGGATTGCTTGGAATATGCCAGGAACACCCAGACCACGATGCAATGTGGCGAGAGTGGTGCTTCTCACCCGGGCACCCCGATGTCCTCAGTTTCCCATAGGCCATTTATCCACACGCAAAGCTTAGAAATCAATGCTCTGCTACTCAAATGATTATTTTAAAAAGGATGAACCAGATGCCCGTCCATGGGTTGATGATGAAACAAGCTGTGGTCCGTCCAAATCATGAGATGCGACTCAGCCATGAAAAGCAAGGAGCTGCTGACGCACAGCAACCCGGGAGGCTCTCCGGAGAGCTCTGCCAAGTGAACAAGACTGATCCCCAGGGTGCACACACTGTGTGGTACTTTCACAAAGCATTCTCCAAGTGACAGAATAACAGAAATAGAGAACAGAAGAATGGTTGCCAGGAGGGAAGGAGGTGGCAGGGGCGAGAGGAAGGGGGCCATATGAAGGGTCCTCGTGGTACTGGAAGGGTTCTCCCTGCACCTCAGCGTACTACGTTGAGATCCTGGCTGTGATGTTGTGCTACTGTTTTGCAAGATGTTACCACTGGGGGAAAACCCAGTAATGGGTACAGGGAGCTCTGTATTATTTCTTAAAACTACAATTATCTAAAAAGTTTGATTTGAAAAAGAAGGGGTTGTCTCAGCTACCTGAAGCTAGAAGAAGTGTGGACCCGTGACATCTCATGAAGAAGGACAGAGCTGAAACCCAGGGTGGTCTGTGGCTCTCAAATGCTGGTTACAAGGCCACAGTGTATGACTTTTCTCTGACCCGTGAACAGCCCCTGCATCTCACTAAGTGCTTTGTGTCCAGGTCATTCCTTTCCCAGGTTCAGGCCACTCACACAGGCCATGTCCAATCCCTAGCTGCTGTGAGCAAGAAAAGAACCCGAGGCCACTTCCAGGCACCTCTTCAGAGTGTGGGTGACAGAGAGCAGGCTCTGGAGTGAGGGCAGGAGTTGTTGCAGAGGACTGGGAAATCTGTGTCCTGGCCCATGTTGCAGAAGCACGAGCCCCCACGTAAGAGGTGCTGGTGCTGGCCTTGATGGTCCCACCGCAGGCCTGAGAGTGACAGTGGTGGAAGCCTGCTGTGCTGGGAGAGGAGGCTGGTGTCCGCACCTTTCAAGTGGGGAGTGGAATCCCTGCGGAACTCATGCCGATCTGGGAAGCGAGGTCATCACTGTGGGCACGACACAGACCTTGGGGCCATGCATTCATAAAACACGGCTGATGACAGTGCCAGGCCTGTGCTGAGGCCTGCACTGGAGCTGGGCTTGAATCTCAGCTCTATCTGTTACAAACCATCGGATCTTATGGGGACTCAACCTCCTCTGTGCCTCACCTTCCTCTCCTCCACTGCTAGGGCACCCACTTCCCACGGTGCTTGCCTATGGGCTGCAGGGGGTGCCATGTCAGGAGGATGCTAGGAGCTCCGCTAGGTGGGAGGGGAGAGGGAATTCACGTCCTTAACCCTGCAGGAAGCTCTGGGGAGGACGGGGGCTTTGGGGTAGAGAGGGACAGCCCCAGCTTTGCGTGAGGTTCTGGGCACAGTCGAGCAAGGCAGATGAGGCTGAGCTCAGTATCTTATGCTCTGATGGGGATGGGTCTGCCACCCACAGCGCAGTGAGCCTGGTTCATTGGTCTCCAGTTAACCATGTCCGAAGTCAGTTTCTTGCCCTTTGAGCCCACTGTAAAAAAAAAAAAATATGTTGGGGAGAGGATGCAGATAAGAAGGTGACATTGGGACTTACCGATCAGAAATCCAGACAGGACCCCAGCTGTGGTCTGCAGGCTGGTCCACGATGCCTCCTGGAGAAAGTCAGTGGCCAACAGCAACAGGATGATGTTCTCCAACAGCATGACCTGTGGGACCCAGGGGAGAGGCACCACACCTTGTCAGGTGCACACTTCCCAGGGACCACCCCGTCCCGTGAGTCTGCAGTGGCTCCCCCTCGCCTCCATCCTGAGTGCCCACTGGAGACTCCAGGCTGCTGGGGCCTACCCGGGAGCAGGGCTATGTCCCACTGAGACCTTCTCTGGCAAAGACAGAGCCACCCTGAGAACAGGGTGGCTCATTAAAGTGTCTGCAGAATCATAAAGGCCCAGGAAATGTAAGGGCATCCCTCAAATGGCTGTGGGGCTGCCTTTAGAGAGTCAGTGTGGGCTGAGAGGAGACTTTTATTTTCTACTTTGCATATTTCTCCATCCTCATGCTAACTGCAGGCACTCATTAGTGTTATAATTAAAGATAGCTGCAGAGCTCATGATGTCACTGAATTCCAGGGAGCTAGGGTCACAAACTTTCTAACAACTTTAGGATTTTGTTTCCTTAAAATAATTGCTTTTGTGGCCACCAGGTGGCAGCCGGAGACGGGAGCTCGCAGACTGACAAAGGAGCCTGGCCTCGTGGCTACAGCTGGTCAAAATGGCAGATGGTCCAGAAGGCTCTTTGTATGCCCATCTGGGTCGGCTTATTAACTTTGTTTTCCAATTTTTAAATATAAAAACATACGTCTTCATTAAAATAAGTAAACAAACTCGACATAATTCAAAGACGATTTATTTAAATACTGTGTGTGTTATTTATTTAAAAATAACACTTAAATTATATACTGATTTGCTAAAACTCTTCAAAAGATTTGCCAGGGTTATTCATTGGCTTTGTTTCTCACTCTCAAAAATTCAAATAAGGAGAGAAATAAAAAAAATTATGAGGAGCTGCTTCGTAATCCTACAAATGTCCATTCTCCCAGTCCCTCTGGGTGCAACGGGCAGGGTTTCTGTCCTAAATGCCTTGGCCAGCAGCCAGTACAGAAGGCATCTTTCTCTCCCCACTCCTCAGCTGTGTGGTTCTGGTGGTTCAGATTCTTAAGTTTGTCCCAACTCCATCACCTGCCTCCTGTCTTTCCTCCCGTTTTTGTGGTTCTGGCCCCATGCCTCCTGTCTAGGCAACCCCTATCTTCATTCTCTCTCTGAAATCTCTCCTCCACACACACCAATGTCGGGGTGACCCACTTCACCCAGAGATTGCACCTTGCCATTCCTCCCTGATGCACCTTGAAACAGCCCCACCTTAACTTCAGGATCCAGTCCCTACTTCTCGACAGAGCAAATGGTCCTGTTTGCCACTTAGCCCAAGTTTTCCTTTCTGGGGTCATCCTCCAGCATGCTCTCCCCAAATGATATTCCACTGACAAACAGTGTTTCCTCAACCAAACTCCAGTCAGGCTTCTCTGAGCCTTCTTTTCCATGAGTCTTCAACCCTGGCCAACAAGAACTCCAGACTCAACACATATGATTCCCCTCACCTCCCCACACCGAGAGACTTGAACAAACACTGACCGAGTTTCCAGCAGCTCAAGGCCTCACCCCTACGATGCTGACCTCAGTCTCCTTTAAGTTCCTGCCTAAGAAAGTGCAATGCTGCCAGGAGAAGGTAATGTTTGTTCCAGCCAAAACTTGGTGCTGGGCGGATAGGACCCTGGACTTCCTTTCCGAGCAGTTACTTTAGAAAGCTTGAAATTGCAAATCATTTTGCTGCACTCTGAGATATACATTTTCTATTACCCAGAACGTCTCCTCAAGGACCCAAGAGCCATCTATTTAAATACAAACTCCAAGCCTGGTGGGTGCATTGCCTTAACAGGACTGACTCCTGCCTCCTGTCATAAGGAAATGAGAAATTTGTTTCTGCTCCCAACAAGTGACAAGTGCCAATGAACAAACGCAGATGGCACACTCACATTTACGATCCCACTTTCCTGCTTTTTGTAAATTTCCACTTCCCTGTCTCTGCCCAAGTCCCTGGATGTTCCTCCTCCTTCCTCTCTTTTTCTCCCTTTTAAGCCCTGTCACCTCTGCACAACTTGAAGGTGGGTTCAGTTCATGCAGGGCTCTTCCCTATGGCGATAGACTCAGTGCAATCTGTTTTCACAGCTTTTAACTAGCTCAGGGCTTTGTTTCCCTCTGACGCTGCGTGCACTCACTTTCCTGTGGATTTCCAGATACTCCAGGGTCTTTCTGTTACTTCTGCCGCTTTGCCTGAAATGTCCTAGCGCCCTCCACACCTTTTCTTCAGGTGAACCTTCCTCATCACACAGCACCTCGTGCAGGTCCCCTCTGTAAACCCTTCCCTGACTTTCCCAGGCTCTGCCTCTTGTGTCCCGTAGGGTTTTGATAGTGTCACTTCTCTGATCACAGAGGCTGCATGGATTTGCTTATGTCTTTGTGGCCACTGAGACATGACCCTCTCACACTGTGGTGTCTAACTCCATTTTCAGCACAGGAGGAAGCTGAATGTGTGCTGATATGAATAAACCCGTGACGGGTGAAAGAAGCGAGACCGGGTCTTATATTACATTCAGAAGTGATCGAGAGGCAGGCTTCCGCCTCTGAGCATGAGGTGAGGACAGGTGAGTAGCTCCTGAGCTAGGCCGGTCCTAGTGTCACCTGCAGCTGTCTCCAGACATGGATTCCCAGGTCGCACTCAGACCTACTGAGCCAGAATCTCTGAGGAGCCTGGGAATCTCCACTTTAGAAAAGCCCCCATGAGTGCCACTGACAACCAGCAGGGCTGAGGCCCAGCTGCACTGGAGGCTCCCAGTCCCCAGCCCCAGCCCCTGCGAGACCCTTCCAGCAGAAACCTCTGAACCCCTGCCAGGCGGTGGCCTGTTGGTTAAGGACCCTACGAAAAAGTATAAAAATTAACCAGATATGGTGGTATGCACCCGTGATCCCAGTGACTTAGGAGGCTGAGGTGAGAGGATCACTTGAGCCTAGAAGGTCGAGGCTGCAGTGAGCCGTGATGGCACTGCTGCATTCCAGCCTGGGCAAGAGGGCGAGCTCTGTCTCAGAAAAACAAAAGCAAAAACAAAACACCTTATGTTCCTACTTGAAGGGATGTGGGGGTGGTACACTCTCCAGTGGCCCAGGAATAGGCTCAACATAGGTGGGCGATGCTTGGGTTAGCCCTGGGCTGCGCTGCCCAAGGCTGGGGCTTGCAGACAGGAATTGCAGCTTCTTCAGGGGCCCACCCAGGGCCTGGGGTCTGGCAGCCTCTTTCCTGTGTGAGCTGCTGTCTCGAAGGCTGGGGCTGCGTGGGTCCAGGCACCCTCTGCAGAAGGTAATGCTTTCGGATGGCAGCACGGGTCTGTGCCAGCAGGGTGCACATCTCAGGGAGTGGCGCCCCAGTGTGTCCACTGCAGTGTGGCCTTTAGGCTTCCAAGATCACAGTCTGGGCATCGCTAACCTGCCCAGAGGCATTGGTTTCAGGTGCTGGCCACTCAGCAACATTGGATCAATGGAGATTAGCTGGAGGTGTTGAGGAAGAGTGGGAGAGGCTGCCTCGCACTCTGAATGGCCCATGCCACGGAGCCAGGGCTGCCCAGCACTGCCTGGCACAGGGAAGGGCCCAGACTCAGGTCTGGGCAGTGTGCGTGGTGAAGTGTGGGGTGAGCATGCCCACCTGTCATCTCTGCTTTTCTTCAGTTTCATGGTTGCAGCCCCACCTTAGAATGTGACTGGCAGGCACTCTTGAAATGTCAGTAGTTTAATAGGTTATCCTGGGAGTTGTTATTTCACCTCTTTATGGTGATATTCGCAATCTTTACCCTCCACTTCCTTCCTCTTCCCTACCTTCCTTCCATCCCTCCCTTCCTTCCTTCCTTCTTTCCTTCCTTCCTTCCTTCCTTCCTTCCTTCCTTCCTTCCTTCCTTCCTTCCTTCCTTCCTTCTTTCTCTCCTTTCTTGCCCCCGATGTCTGTTTCATTTATTGTAAATTATTTATTTATCTTTCAGAGCATCTACATCTATCTATCTGTGCCAGGCACCAGGCTCTTTGCTTTCTGTCCATCACCTTACCAATCCTAGCAACAACCATTTCAGAGATGCAAAAACTGGGTGTGGGGGTGGAGGGAGCCCCGATGACTCTCATACAGTTCAGAACCGAAAGATCCTGGCATCAAGCCCTAGCTGGTTGGGCAGCAAGGCCTAAAGCCCACGTTCCCCATCACATGCTGCAGGGATCCAAGCCCCTGGGCTAGGACTGCCCAGCCTGGATGGGTCTGTGCACAGCAAGAGAGATAAGGACGCTCGTGTCACTGTGGTAGATCCCACTCTGAATGTAATGGTGTCTGATTCCTGTTTTTCCTATGTAATCGCTCTTGACTCAGTGATCTAGTGACTGTATGAGACAGCTGGGGAGAATGAAGGATTTGCTTTCTTTCCTTCTGTAACAGCCCTCAAACTCCTGGGAGATGACATGGCAACTGAGGTGCGAACGTGACAAATGCAAGCAAACAAGGCGGCAGGTGTCAAACTCCTCCTTATTGAGCTCCTGCTTATCTGGGCATTGGCAGACGGGGTGTCCACCTATGAATAAGCCACTTCAGCAAATTGGATGAGAAAATCAATATTCCACTTTGTTCACATGGGGATCATGTTGGTTGGGAGGCTGCTTATGCATGACCTGGGCCCTGCCACATGTGAACCTATCTACAACACGTACGCTGTTATGCTCGGTGTTTAGATGTGAAAGCTGAGGTTGGTGAGGTTCAGTAATATGTCCCACATCGCAAGTCCTGTGAGCTCTGTCTGGCTCCATAGCCTATGGGGTCACTGTGCTATACAGGTCCTAAAATCAGCAGGTGTCTAGGACGCTCCCCTTTCCTGGACAGGAGCTGCATCCTGCCTTTACCTTCACTCAGGTCTCTACCCTGGAATGCCTGACTGCTCCCACAGAAGTCTCACCTTTTCATATTAATAATGGCCACAATTTATGGGTTATTTTGTGCCAGCTACTTATGTATATTATTTTATTTGGTCTTTATAGGAACCCTGAAAAGTATGTAGATCTTATTTAATCTTCACAGGAACACTGAAAGGGGGGTGACTTATTCCTAGTGTGTGCATGAAAAAGTAGGTTCAGACAGTTTAAATTACTGGCTGAAGCCAGTTGATGGTAGCAGTCAGCAGAGCTGGGCTCCAGTGCAAGTTTTTCTGACTCTAAAACTCATGCCCCCACCAACGTGATTGTATTTTCTCTCCTTTGCCCATTATAATCCAGCTCAACCTCCACTGTCCAGCCAAAAGTGTCTGTGGTCATCCCGATGAGAGGTGATGCTGGCAGCTACTCCTATGAATCCCAGACATTTTTTTCTCTCCTGGCATCTAGCCACATTCTTTCTGATTTTGGTTATTTGGGTGCCTACTTACTTACCAAATATTATAATTTTTTTAAATACGAAGAAATCTCTACTGGACTCAAAGCAATCTGAAGAAGTATTAGGCCACTTTTGTGTTTCTGATACTCTCTAGGGCCATGCCTGGATCTTAATGATAAACCCCTAATAAAAATGGAGTTGATTAACAAAGACATTGAGTATATGATATAATACAGTTGAACTGTAATGATATTCAGCATGTGGGCTGATGTAGAGAAGACATCACCAAATATGCCTCAGTTGTTGCCACATTGAATGCAGGGCCACAACTGGAGGCTGGGTTACTATTTTCAAAGCCTGTCATCTCTGTTCAAGACTATAATTTCTTTAAGAATTTTTCTTAAACTAAGCTATTCCTTTTCAAGAGATAGGTGTGCACTGGTGCACACACACACACCCCACACACACCCACACACACACCACTTGCTGTATGCACTGTAAAATTTAGGATAAAGAAAAGTGCCACTTGCCATGTAGAATGTGACCATCCTATTTCTAGAAGGGCTGTCCCAGAAGCTGAGGTAGCAGAGGATGTACACGGCCCCCACGAGCAGGTTGAACAGCCTCCAGTGGCAGGTGCTGTCGATGATGTCACTCTGCTGGGCGACAAGCCAGAATGTCATCACCAGCCAGTGGGCACCTGCAGAGAAGCCGGGTGCAGACGTCAGGGTCCATGCAGGGAGATGGGGGGACAAGCAAGGACACAGAGACCAGGGGCTGGAAGGCTCTCCGACCACATTTGACTCAGCATCCAAGAAGAGACATCAAAACCCAGAAGAGATTTGAGGGGGACAGAAAACCAGCGCAGTTTATCTTTGCATGTATTATCCCATTTTATCCTTATAAAGGGTATCTGACCTAATTTGAAGTTGACAAAAGAAAGACTAGCTTCAATAACACTTGCCAAATATTGTATACCTATGCCCTTTTTATTCCAGAAAGTGTTTAAAGAGGCAGTTATAAAACTGACTGCCAATTATTTTAAAATTGTTACAAGAGCTAAAAACCTCCACATCCAAAGGAAAGAACTCTATGTGGTGCAGCTTTAATTTTTATTCCCATATTTTAAGACGAATAAATCATTTTGGATTTCAAGCTGAATTTTTTTAAAAAAGAATAACAAAATAGTTAATCTCTCTTTAGAAGCACAGTTTTTTTAATCAAAAAAATTATCTTTTTTGCCAATAACTATATTTAATGTTTGCTCTAGGCCCAAGGGGCAAATATTTCTTAATGTCTCCAATTCTCTTAAAACAAGAGTACACTGTTCCTTCTTGCAGAGTATATTCACTGATGACCAGAGATGACAGCTCTCCTTGGCAGGGACGCACAGGCCCTATTCAAGGAGTCTCCAGAGCCAGATAGACTCTCTGTCATTGCCATTCATATTGTGTGTGCCTAGACTGAGAGAGGAGGGAGGGCTTGGATTTAGTGGAGCTGTCCTATTTGCAACAGAGGAGATGTCCAAGATTCAGCATTCAAAGGAAATGGTGCACTTTTGGGAGCTATGTGCAGTATCACATATATACTGTATATTTTTATATCAGGTGAGGCAGGTGGGACCTTGTACCTCCCTCCTGTTTCAGTGACAGTTTTTCTACATAAAAGATTTTGGCCTGTAACACAGAACGGTCTCCTGAGAAGTTGTCTGCTCCAGATTTAGCTGGGAGTGTTGAGGGCTGGGATGTCTAAGCTATGGCAGAGTATCTCCCAAGAGAGCCAGCACGCGTTCCTTCGTGCTCTGGATGTGTACTCATCGGGAGCTGAAGTCTAGTCCTCCATGCTCTTGAATCTGGGCTGGCTGTGCTTGCTTTGACTGGCAGAATACAGCAGAAGCAATGCTGAGCCAGTTCTGAGCCTGTTTTTACAGAAGACTAGCAGTTTCCAGTTCCTCGCCATTGGAATTCTCAGCTGCTAATTCCTGTCAAGGCTCTTTATGAATCTGAACACCTGCTACCCCACTGCCATCTCTGAGGACCCCCCAAGCAAGATCCATTCAGCAGAGAGCCCAGTCAGCCTGCAGGCCTGGGATTGAGGCTCATAAGTGGTTATTCTTGAGACCTTCATTTCTGGGTTGGTTGGTTATGCAGCAAGAGATGACCAGATCATTAGCTCAGCTCACCTGCAACCACAAAAACCCAAAAGTGGTAGGCTTTGTAGAACAGAACCAGACTCAGCACGCGGGTTCCCAGCATGCCCATCCTCCAGAGCTGCTGGCAGAAGAGGGCGGCCCATGGCATGGCCAGGTGGCCTGGCTTCATGAAGCCCATGAAGCGAGTGTAGGACACCAGTGCCCAGGAGAGTGAGGACCAGGAGAACAGGGTGCTCACCCCTGCAAGGGAAGCAGAAAGACATGGTATGCTCTGAAGGTTCGGAAGTAACAGTACCTTGTGACGATTCACTCATGGCATTTCTTTAATGGGATGTGTAACCTCTTGTTAAAGCCTGGCTGCACAGAGAGTATGACTAATCCACCACTTTGACTAGTAGGTAACATAACAACTCTACGTCCAAATACACATGTCTATATTCAGGAAGAAACAGGGATATTCAGGAAATATTTCCACTGCCCAATGTACTAAATGCTCTTCCCAGCAAATGGACTGGACTCTTTCTTTCTATGCCCTTTAAGAAAAACGTCCCAGCTCCTGATCCTCTAAGTCCTCTGTATATAACAAAGCTGATTCTACAAGGCTCTGAACATGGTTCCACCCCAAATGTACTTTGCTGTTTTATCCATATGAAGGAGGTTTAATAAAAGAACCAAAACATCAAATGATGTCAGGCTCTTTGATAAAGATGGATGGAAGGACAGTGCAGGCATATATGTGAATCATTTAATTTATGCATATGCAATTGTGGACACTCAGCAAAGAGGAAGGGAGAGATGAAGATGGAAGAGGAGAGGTGGGGAGGGAGAGAAGGGGGAAGGGGAGGGGAGAAAAGGGGATAGCAGGAGGGAGAGGGAGAGGGAAACAAGAAGCAAGTGAGAGAAACAGGGAGAGACATAATGAGAATGTGAATGGCCTGAAATGAGTGGGAGCTGGAGACAAATGTTGCTGGGGCCTGAGTTGTTCTCACTTTCCACATGGCTTTGAAGGTATAAGCCTCTGGCTTTGTTAAGTATTATTATTATTATTATTATTATTATTATTATTATTATTTTTGAGACAGGGTCTCACTCTGTCACCTGGACTAGAGTGCAGTGGTGCAATCACGACTCACTGCAGCCTCAAACTCCTGGCCTCAAGTGATGCTCCCACCTCAGCCTCTTGAATAGCTGGGACTACAACTGCACGCCACCATGCCTGGCTAATTTTTGTATTTTTTGGTAGAGATGGGTTTTTGCCAAGCTGGTCTTGAGCTCCTGGGCTCAAGCAATCCGCCCACCTCAGCTTCCCAAAGTGCTGGGACTACAGGTGTGAGCATTGTGCCCGGCCAAGAATTAGTCTAATGATTAAAGACACAAGAAAAACATGTGCATTGAGTTTATGGAGAGGCAGTCTTTCCAAGGCATTTTGAGGACAATTTTGATTATGGGCAATTTCTATCTTATGGGCTGACTTTAGAACATGACCCTTAAGAAAGAAGGGAGCCAACTCTCTGTAAACTCAATGCACCAGCAAAAGCCAGTTTTAAGCATCATCTGTGCTAGCGAGCTCAAGATACCCCTAATGCTCCTAAGCAGAGGAAATCTCAAAGGGAGAGTTTTGCTAAACAGGCTCACGTTCCTGTCCCCCTTCGGCAGTCAGACAGTCTGTGCTCTGTGGTGAAAGTTACTCACCTGGCACAATATCTGTGAAGTCTGAGGCTAGAAAAACATATGTCTGAAGCAGCAGGTGGGGCCCGGTCTGCAGCAGGGCCTCCAAGAGTCGAAGGGCCGACAGGTCGGCCTCCTGCAGCTGCAGCCAGCCTCGGTGGGGAGCCTCCTGTTTCTTCTGCAGAGCGGTCAGTGCAGCGTCCCAGTGCCTAGGGAACAGCAGAGGGCACGTGACATGGAGCCAGACTGTGGTGAGATTCAATAGGACCAGCTTTCATTTAGAGACACACTACATGTTAAGCAATATCCTATGCCCTTACTAGTCACCTAGAGTTACTAGTTAGGCTGTTGCCAGGCTCTGATTGCAAGCAGATGTCAATTCTATGTAAGTTCCCCGAGTCCTATGGTGCTCAGCCAGGCCACACTCTCCCCACGTCTGGTACCCCAGTACCTGACCTGGGGGCTCTTTGAGCTGCAGCAGCTGCATGGCAAGGGAACCCAGACTGCCAGCTCTGTGAGGCTCGGCAAGCACCCCGACCTGAGTCCCACCCCAGATCCTCTTGGGATGGGAATTCATTTATCGACAGATGTTTGTTGCAAGGTACTGTGTGTTGTCATCTCTTTGGAGGACAAAAAGATGAAAAAACCCTCGTCCCCATCCTCACAGAATGTAGAACTCTGTGCTGCTAAAACTGGGACACATGAAGAGCAGACAGGGAAGAAGGATCTGGAGGCTTTGCTGGGGGGTGGCCAGAGGTCCAGGTGGCTGGAGTACCATGCGGAGCTTGGAGGCTGATGTGGTCCCAGTGAAGTAGATAAGGGCCCTGAACTTCAGGCTATGGGGTTTGGATTTTGCTCTGGAAAAGTGAATTTGGCATAGGTAATATGTACTCTTTGGGGTATGAGATGAATGTGTATGGATTCGTGTGTCTCTGTATGTGTATGTGCATAGTGTATGTGCATGTATATGTGTGCACACATGTGGTGTACATATGCTTGTGTGTGTACGTATCTGCATGTGCATGTATGCATGTGTGTGTGCAAGTGTGCAAAACATGTGCATATGTATATAGGCATTATGTGCTTGCATATGTATAGTGTGTATGTTTATATATGTGTGCATGAAGGTATAGTGTGTATATTCATGTATGTGTGCAGTTTGTATGTGTAGCATGTGCAGTGTGTGTGTGTGTGCACACATGTAGTGTGTGTGTATGAACAGGGGATAGGAACATCAGGAGGAAATAGAACTAATAGAATAATTCCAGCAGTAATTGGTGAAGGGTGAGTTAGAAGGGAGTCCTAGGAATGGAAAGCAGGGAGCAGGTGCAGGAAATAGTGGGTTTGGAGATCAGGATTTGATGACTGAACATGGGAGATGAGGGAGGTTGCAATGGCTTTGAGGTTTCAGGCCTAAATGACTTGGAAATGGTGGTGCTACCGATGGAAATAAGCCAGGTGAGGAGTGCTGGATTGGCTAAGATATGAATTTCTTCAGCAGTGAGGAATGTGAGGATGGGTGGAGCCCCCATAAGGAGAGATCTGGATGACCAGTTATGGTTGAGGGACTGAAAGTGGCCAGAAGAAACTGTGTGAAGACAGCACAGGCCAAGGACAGTACCCTGGGGACTCTTCCCACTAAGGGGCCCGGATACGAAAGGGACACCAGCAAGGGTGAGTGGAGGCCAAGAACCAGGCAGCAGAGAGAGCTGCTGATGTCTGCACTGTGCATTACAGGATGGGGTGGCCCAGGGCCACAGGGACACATCTGCTCACCCAGCCTGGGTGGCCCTCCTAGGCTCTCGGAAAAGGAATCAAGCACCAGAGAAAGAAGTCAGAACATGTCCTTGCTTCAGTCTGTTTCCCGTGAGCCTATGCCAGACACCTTTACTGGAAACTTCATCTCGAGTAGAAAGTGGCACAGGCCGCCTTCCTTACAACCTGAAGAGCCACATAGAACCTATGACGACGAAGCCACTCCCCACCACACCTGCAGGCTCTCAGGCTTCGAGTCTTGCCTGGAGGTGAGATTTCACCACCACCCACCAATTCCTCTCTGGGTCTACCCAGCAGCAGCAACAAGGAGACGACCACAGCTGCCTGCACACGAGCCTGCTGCCCAGCAAACCGACCGGATTCTGCTTCCCTGTCTTGTCCAAGTTAAGAACTAGAGGTGACTTCAATTTAGCAACTCCTGAAGCCAAGCTGGATACATCTCGAAGGTCACCTGCAAAACTCCCTGTAGAGACCCCTAAGGCTCTGACTGGTGGGTGACAAGCTGGACCCTGATGGTTGGCAAACATTTCTATGTCCAGAGCAGAAGATTCAGGGACTCCTCTTTGAAATGGCTTTATTCATGGTGCTGAGATCCCAGGACAGATGTCTAAGAAAAACAACTTTCCTTTTTCATGATTTGGAATCCTGGAGTGAACCCATTTCTTACCGTGTCTTGATTCCTGATATAAACTTAATGTTAAGAAAAACATATGACACTAAAAAATGTAACCATGAGGTCAGGCAGTAGTTTTCTTTTCACTCTCAAATCATTTGTTCCTGACACGGGGTAGTTTCCTCTTCTTGCTCTTCCAGAAAGCTTTGTTTGTTCAATATGCATTTTTCTTGGGCTTTGAGAAGCCCACCTGCTACAGACCACAGGAGAAGTAAGAGAAATGAATTCCAGCTTTTTGGGAGGCCAATGCAGGAGGATTGCTTGAGCTTGGGAGTTTGAGACCAGCCCTGGCAACATAATGAGACCCCATATCTACAAAACAAAACAAAAAAAATGAGCTGGGATAGTGGTGGGTGCCTGTAGTCCCAGCTACTCAGGAGGCTGAGGTAGGAGGATCACTTGAGCCCAGAAGGTCAAGGCTGCAAGTGAGGCATAATTATGCCACTGCACTCCAGCCTGGGTGACAGAGCAAGAAGACTCTCGCCAAAAAAAAAAAAAAAAAAAAAAGGAAGAGAAATGAAATAATGAAAAATGTCCTTTAGAAACCTAAGATTCAGTGTGGAAAGAAAACATACAAATGCGAAAAGCTTAAAGAGGAAGAAATATATCATAAGTATCAAAATGAGTGGCTTGGGTAGTGGTGGAATCAGAGTCACAGGCAGAGACAATAAGGTGGTCAGGGAACGCTTCCTGGAAGAGGAGGACAGGCAAACTCTGGACAGGTAGATGGCAGGAAGAGCCTAAAGGAGTGTCTGGGGTCAGTGGCACAGGGTACAAGGCACTGAAATGAAGGTCCGTGTCTGGAAATAGCGAATATCTGGTGCTTGGTAAGGCGGGGGCCGGGAGAGGCTGAGTTGTGGGGCTACTCTTGTAAGAAACAAAGGACCAGTGGGAAGGTGACTAGCCCAGTTTTCTGAAACGAGCTGTCTCGAACCCATTGCAGAGGGAGAAATTGAGGCTGAGACCCCTGGGCAGCCACTAGGGAAGCTGGGGTGAAAGCTGAGGCGGGATGGAGAGCGTGGGGATTTGGTCACTAGGTCCTATGAGATGGTGTCCGACATCTGTCCTCACGGTCACTGCATCATTCTAGGTCCTTATCAGCTCTTGCCTGGATTTCTGGCTGCCTGCATGGACCCCGTCCCTCCCAACTCTGTTCCATTTTATTGTCCCTGGTGCCATCTGTCTACAGGCTCATTTGCCCATATTATTCCTTTACTCAAACCCTTCCAACAGGTCTCCAATGCCTGAGGATAAAATCCAAACTCCTTAACCCAGTAGAAAAGTTTCTTCATGGTCCAGCCCATTTACCTCCTGCCACATTCCTGCCATCTAGGAAATTCTTACCCTTTAGTCTCAATAAGCTTATCCTAATTTCCCATACACACCACTTCTGGCACGCATCTATGTCTTTGCACCAGCGGCTGCAGCTTGCTGTGTCGGAAATGCCTGTTCCCTCCCTACGTTGATGGAAATCGCAACATCCTTCAAGCCTCACTCGAGGGAACCTGAGGCAGGACTGGGACCTCCAGGGCTAGGGCTATATTTTACATACTTTTAAATATTAAATCTCCACCCATTTATGCTGAACTTGTCTTACATACCTTTAGAGTTTACCTTAACTTTCCTTTTGAGAACCTTGAATTTTCACTAAAGAAAAATTGCTAAATCAAGATGCATGCTAAGGATGAGAAAGGCATTCTTCTGTCATCTCATGCTGAGTTTACAAATGGATTTGTGGGCTTAAAAAGAAAGATGAAAAAGATGTTGTAAAAAACCTAAGTAGAAAAGTAGAAGTAAAAAACCTAAGTAGAAAAAAGTAATGGTCTTTGTTTAAATAAGTAGTCACCAATGTCAGGTTCTCTTGAACAGTCAGACTTAAAATTAACATAGTATGTATTATTGGGAACGTTAAAAATAATACACTTATGGCTTAACTTCTTGCCTTTATTTATTTATTTATTTGAGACAGAGTCTCATTTTGTTGCCTAGGTTGGAGTGCAGTGGCACAATCTCAGCTCACTGTAACCTCTACTTCCCAGGTTCAAGCGATTCTCATGCCTCAGCCTCCTGAGTAGGTGGCATTACAGGTGTGCGCGACCAAGCCTGGCTAATTTTTCTATTTTTAGTAGAGATGGGGTTTCAACCATGTTGGCCAGGCTGGTTTAAAACTCCTGACCTCAAGAGATCAGCCTGCCTCTACCTCCTAAAGCACTGGGATTACAGGTGTGAGCCATCACGCCGGGCCAAATCCTTGCTTTTTTTTTGTTTTTTTTCACTTTTTTGAGACAGAGTCTCGCTCTTTCTCCCAGGCTGGAGTCCAGTGGCGCGATCTCAGCTCACTGCAACCTCCGCCTCCCGGGTTCATGCTATTCTCGTGCCTCAGCCTCCTGAGTAGCTGGGACAACAGGCGCCCGCCACCACAACCGGCTAATTTTTTGTATTTTTAGTAGAGACGGGGTTTCACTATGTTAGCCAGGATGGTCTCGATCTCCTGACCTCGTGATCCGCCCGCCTCGGCCTCCCAAAGTGCTGGGATTACAGGCGTGAACCACCGTGCCAGGCCTCAATCCTTGCATTTTTATAAGCAACTTTGTGTTTTACTGGATTCTCAGTTAGCAGATTCTTTTGTATTTTGCTATGAGGACACTCAAAGGGACCTATATTCTTAGGCAATTCAAAATTGTGCAAAACGCAATTGTTTTGGCTCCCCCTACAGGTCCCTTTGCAGAACTGCAATTTGGAAAGCTGGATTGCTTCACTAAAAACACTACTCAGTGTTGTCTTTCAACCCAATGTGATAGTTTCAGGATGAGGAATAGATCTACTGCTGTCTATTTTAACTTTCAAAGCTTTCCTCTATGGAAGTAAATTTCTGTTTTTTGGCTCATGTTTAACCTGAGAAACACTGCAAATCTTGCGGCTTTTATGCTTGCACTGGCTGTTATAAACCTTACGGCCAAATTGTTACCCGCTTCCAATAACTGCGCGTTCTGGCTCTGTCTTGTTTTCTAACATTTCATCTCGATACCTGGCCTTTCTCACTTCTTTTCTTTTCTTTTTTGTTCTTTTAAGGATGTGTATTTTTAAAGTCACCTTAACTTCTTTTTAAAAACAAGAATAAATATATATGACTAATGGTTTCTCCTAATTTATAATTTTCATGTATCTCTTCACTTATCTATAGGAGCTCACTAGTATATACCAGATTATTCAAGTTAGTTTTTTTATATACCCCAGAAAATCATGGCATCACTTAAGAAAATTAAGAGTGCATGGGAAAAACAGTGTGGGGTCCACTGTGAAATACCAGCAGCATGAATTTGGACACACTGTGGTCCCCTGGCAGCCCCCATCTCTGAGGAAGGCAGTGGATTCCATGGGGCCTGAGGGTCCACACAGCCTCAGAAGGCAGATTTGTCTAACCATTACCCAGGAAGCTTCTCTAAGTGACCACCTGGGCTTACCTCTCTCTTTGGGCTGCCAAACATGGGCTTATGGTAGCTGACTCACTCAACAGGCCTCTGTCCTCAGGGGCTCATGCCTTGCGACTGTGATGGTCAAAGCCAGGTAATACCCAGAGCCCTTATCGATTGATTACCGGGCTGGGCCGATCAGGGAAGGGGACGACAATGGCAGCTAGGGTACAGGAGAGGCTCTAACCCTACGAGGCCCTCCGAAAGATCCTTCTCTGCCTTCTCCCCCATGGAAGGAAGGGCCCTATCTTTTCAGAGGAACGGCACTGCTTGAACACAAAGGCCCAGCTTTTGGCAAAATGCCTGTGGCTGCAAATATGCTTTTGGTGCTGTTAGAGGTTTAGGGTCCAACTCTGAGGGTCCAGTGAAATTGACAGTGGGTGCTTGAAGTCTTTCTCAGAAGCACCCTCTACCTCCTAGCCGAGATTCTACTCTGGGCGGGGCGGCATCATTCCCTGCTTGCAATGATGCTTTATGTGGGGCTCATCACTCATTTTAGTGCCTGCAGAGAAAGTCTTGGGAATAGCTTGCAGGCATAAACCCCCAGGACACAGAGCAGCGTTGGCCACGACCCCTTGAACACCCTTCCAACCCTCAGTGCCTATGATTTAATGAACACTTGAGCTGCAGGGCTTCGCTGCTCTGATCCCTACATTTTTCTCCCTTAAAAAAAATCCTGTGGCCAGGCACGGTGGCTCATGCCTGTAATCCCAGCACTTTGGGAGGCCAAGGTGGGCGGATCATGGGGTCAGGAGATCGAGACCATGCTGGCTAACACAGTGAAACGCTGTTTCTACTAAAAATACAAAAAATTAGCCGGGCATGGTGGCACGTGGCTGTAGTCCCAGCTACTCGAGAGGCTGAAGCAGGAGAATCGCTTGAACCCAGGAGGCGGAGGTTGCAGTGAGCTGAGATCACACCACTGCACTCCAGCCTGGGTGACAGAGTGAGACTCCATCTCAAAAAAAAAAAAAAAAATCCCTATCAACCCAATGGAATTATGAGGCAGCAGCTGACAGCTGAAATGTGCCCTTGATATAAACTCACTGACACATCTCTTCTCATAGCTCCTTGAATCCAGGTTCTCAAAGTAGAAAAAATCAGCCCTCACCTGTCGAGATGGTCTGTGGATCACGGATAAGCCCGCCGGGCCCCAGAACTATCCCTGGCTACTTCTTTAGAGAAAAAACTAGCCCTGGCATCCAAATGACTTTTTCCTGAGATGAAGTCTTGAAGCAAATGTCAACAGGCTGGCTTCATTGTCTAGTCTGTTGTTCACTAAAGCTAGGCCACCTTCCTGTTCTAAGGTGACAGGTGCGCAGATGGAACTGCCTTAAGCAAGTTGCTTTATATGGAACTAACGGCTCAATCAACAAATCAAAACAGCAAGACAGGACTTCAACTGAAGACAAGAAAAAGCCTTTTGTAAGGTCACAGCTGCACAGAGAAAGAGCCCCTGTGGTTGGAGATGCTCAACAACGTGCAGGCTGGACCCAGCCATGCCAATATCAGAGCAGGGGTTTGCCGTGGCAGCTTTGAACCTCTTCCCAATGCTGAACTTTTATGACCTTGAGGACAGAATCCACATGGACGGAAGATTCCTCTCACTGCACTTGTGCAATTGTGCTCCAGAGGTGAAAGAGGCAGCTATTCTTACCGCTTCCAAACACCAAGCTGTAGGAGGTGCAGCATCACCAAGGAGCAATGCCCTGGATGCCCGTCTGCTCGGAACCACAGGTAGCTCAGGGCCTGGACCAAGAACCCGGGCAGGAGGACAGCAAGGGCCAGCCACCCCCACAGAAGCCGTCCTGTGGTGAAGTAGTAAGCCATGGTGTAAAGGCCTGCGGGAGAAGGGGAAAGGCAAGCAGGTTGTTGGAAGGCTGGAGTGAGACTGGGTACCTGCATTTTAAACAATTTAATATTTTCTGGATGTTATGATGTTCTGACCTCTTAAAATTTTTCTGGCTGGGGAGTGACTGCCCCTCCCAAGGCTAGCAATTATTTGAGCTAGCAAAGGGCCCAGCCAGGAGTTTGCTTTGACATGCGAACTAAATCTAGCCAGAGCCAGACCTCCCCTACCTGGCCCATATCCCCGCAGAAGGCAATCTTCTTTTGCCTTAATCATCCCAGGGCCCAGTGCCAGGCAACTAGGGACCACCCTTATACCCTAAAGCCACAGAAATTATTCAAAGAGCTAATCTGAAGCTGGTGCCCTGCCCAAGCAAAGGGTCTGGCCTCAACTTCCCCTGGTTCCTGTCTCCTGCCTCCTTACCACCCTGGTGACATTCCCCTGTGGCCCGGCATGGTGTGCCATGCCTCCTGTCCTGTACCTGTGAGTACAGCAAACTTTGCTTTCCAGAGTCTCTCCTGTGTCTCATCTTGTGGCCACACCTAACTATCTCATTAAAAACAAAACCAAAGCACTTTGGGAGGCCGAGGTGGGCAGATCACTTGACGTCAGGAGTTCAAGACCAGTCTGGGCCACATGGTGAAACCCCCTCTCTACTAAAAATACAAAAATTAGCAAGTGTGGTGGCTGCGTGCCTGTAATACCAGCTACTCGGGATGGCTGAGGCACCAGAATGGCTTCAACTCAGGAGGCAGAGTTTGCAGTGAGTCGAGATTGCGCCACTGCCTTCCAGCCTGGGCCACAGAGCGAGACTCTTGTCCCAAAACAAAACAAAACAAAACAGTAACCAACCAACACAGTGTCCCCATTACCAGCAAGGGTATCCTAGGAGCAGCCTGGGAGCCAGCAGAGCCTCTGGCAACAGGGACAGGCATTCACTAAATGATATTGTCAGGGCTTTCCAGAGCTGTTGGGCAATATACCACATGTGCGAAGCGCCTAGCATCTTGTACATCCTTGAGAAGGATGAAACCTCCTCTCCGGTTTGTTTGCTTGTTTGTTTTTGATGGTGGTTACGCAGTGGAGAGAGAATCTGCACTCCCCAATCAGTAACTCCGCACTACTGAACCGTTAGTCCCTGTGGGGTCACAGCTCGCTCTGTGGGGTCCCTCTTCTCCTACTTTCACATGGGGAACTCCCTGGCCTGGAACTCTGGGCCTCCCCAATACTCCTAGCACCCCCTCCTGAGGGTTGTCTGAGGCTGATCGTGGAGGCGGTGCGCTGGTAGAGGCACCGCACACAGGCATCCTTTCACACAACTGTTACTTAGGTTTTCCAATAGTAAAGTTCTAAGTGGATGAATGAACACAAGCCGCGGATTTTAGAGAAACTGGGAAAACTGCCCTGAGGTACAGCTGCAGAGGCTGCAGCTCTAGACCGCGGGGTCCGGGCTCAGGCAGCCCTTCCTTAGCGCCCAGGCTGGGTCCGGCTCTCACCACCCCGAGCGTCCTGCGGCAGCCTCCCTTGCACAAAAAGCCTTGGGTGCTGCAGGGCTGGGGAATGCTGACACCCAGTCCGTGCCCAGCTGGAGGGCAAGGGAGGACACCTGGGGTGGGTGCCGACCCCCGCAGGTCCTGTCTCAGCCCTTCCAGTCCGGGGCGCGGAGCCAGAGCGCTTGCGCGTCCTCCGTGTGCGTCCTGTTCTGCGCGCCTCGGAAGCAGCGGGACCTGCGGGGACGCCCGCGAACTCAGGGAAAAGTCCCGAGGCGGAGTTCCCAGGGTCCCCCGTCTTCTACCCCAGGGACTCTACCCCGGAAGAGGCTTCCGCAGGGAGCGCGGCGGAAGTGGGCGGAGACGCTCTTCCCGGCACTGAAGGAGTTACGAGTTCAAACCAGAAGGGCGCGAAAAATGGGGCCATCTTGCTCCGCTGCGGCTGGCGGGCTCTGGGCTCCCCCTGCGACGGAGGTGGCCCCGGAGGGCCGCGTCCCGCCCCATCCTAAACCCAGAAGCGGAGTCGCAGTCCTACAGGGCCGCGTGGATGCGGAGCCCTGTCCCCCTCCCCCCGCCACCCCTCCTGCGAGCGGCCTCCAAGTCGCAGGGTCCCCCTGGCCGGCCGGGGGAGGCCCCAGACTTGCGCTCAGCACATCTTGGCATCGCAGCACTTTGCAAAGCTTGTGATGGAAGGAAAGGCGGATATATCTCCCCTGGTTCTGCGAGGGGATCTTGCATGCGTGGGGCCGGGAGATCGTGCATGGGCGGGAGGAAGTCAAGCACCAGTCGGGAGGCGGGGGACCGAGCATGGGTGGAGGAAAATCATGCATCCTTGGGGGGATGGTGCATGCATGGGCATCTACTAAGGACGGGAGGACGTGCTCTGCAGATGGGGTGGCCACCACCGTGCGTCACCGGCGCGCAGTGCTGGGCGCAGGCCGGGGCAGTGCCCGCCCGGGCATAGGCAGCCTGTGCTGCTCCCGGCGCCGGGGTGGGGTTGGGGGCTGCAGGGGTGAGCACAGCCTCCGGCTGCCGCACTCACGCGCGCTCTGCTCGGCCGCCTGCAGCAGGGCCGAGAGCCCCAGGAGCCCCGCGTGCATCCTCCGTGCCGACCCCGCAGCCTGCGCCCGCCCCTTCCCCTGCCCGCGGCCCCGCGTCGGGGAGGTTTCCGGCCCGGGGCCCGACTGCGGGTAGCATTTCTGCCTAAGCCGTTAGGCGCGAAGTGTAGGTCTAGTTTATTCGTAGTGGCCAGCAGGGGAGGGAGGGAGGAGGCTTGGGGTTTCTGGCTTCCAGGGTGGGTGGGGACGGGGTGGTGGATTCCAGCTCAGGTCCGGGCTCCTGATAAGGGCAGAAGCGGGTTCTGCGCTGCCCCCAACCCTGTAACCGCCAGGAAAGCGCTTGGTGAGCGTCGGGACTGCGCAGGTTCCTCGGGAGGTGGCTAAA
This sequence comes from Pongo pygmaeus, assembly GCF_028885625.2. NCBI lineage: Eukaryota > Metazoa > Chordata > Mammalia > Primates > Hominidae > Pongo > Pongo pygmaeus. Next base: position 6,851,381 of record NC_072380.2, read on the forward strand.
CTGGCCACCGCCTCTGGGGCCGCCGAAAGCGAGTCCGTTAACCACTAGTCAAGGAGTAATACTGTGTTTGAGTAAATGTATGTAGAGTTGGGTTAGAATCGTTGATTGGGTCTTTTTGAAATCTTACAGTTGTGTGGCCAGAAAACACAGGGCACGTTACCCAGTATCGTGGTCTGCACCTCCCCCACAAATCCATCCCAGGCTGTATCCTCATGAAAGCTTTTTCCATATGTGCTTGAGGGTTAAGATCCCAATGTGCAAGAAGAAAAACTGCACATTGGAAAACCTTCTCTTCGGATATATCTATATCTATATTTATATATATTTACAGATATAGAGATCTATACACACACGTATCTGAAAACATTCTGACATTTTAAAAACGGCAAGACAGACTTTTATTCAGAACCATCGCCTTAGATGTAAGGAACTGCACTGAGGTTTTGCAGCAGGGGAGAGAGATTGGGGTCCGAAAATAATAAGGAAAAGTGGGGATTTATAGCCAAGGAGCAGGGTGGGGGATGGTGGATGGAAAGTCATTGAGAAGGGGACATCAAGTGGGGGTTCTGGCTCCCCTGACCTAACAGGATTCTTGCTGAGGATGGGCCAAGGTGATCCACATCGGGGATGGGGGCGGGGGGGAGGTGGAACAGGTGTTGGAATTTGGTCAGATATGGAGGGTATTCAGACACCTGGGGTGGGGAATTGGGGTTAAATTGACTTAGCAGGATTCTTGCTAAAACTAGACTCTGCAGGGACAGAGAAAGGAATGCCCAGGTTGGGCCCAATCGTGCAGAGAGCTCGGAGGAGGCTGTCCAAAGTCTGATCAAGGAGACATTGTCATTCATGTATATACCCATATATTGTAATAGGCGGTTCTTGTATGACTATAAAGAAATACCTGAGACTGGGTAATTTATAAGAAAAGAAGTTTGATTGGCTCACAGTTCTTCAGGATTTACAGGAAGCATGGTGCTGGCATCTGCTCGGCTTCTAGGAAGGCCTGGGGAGCTTATGCTCATGACGGAAGGTGAAAGGGGAGCAGGCACATCCCATGGCGAAAGCATGTTCAAATTAGCATAAGAAGAAAGAGAACTTGGCCAGGCGCGATGGCTCATGCGTGTAATCCCAGCATTTTGAGATGCCAAGGCAGGCGGATCACCTGAGGTCAGGAGTTCAAGACCAGCCTGGCCAACATGGCGAAACGCTGTCTCTACTAAAAATACAAAAATTAGCCGGGTGTTGTTGTGGACACCTGTAATCCCAGCTACTCGGGAGGCTGAGACAGGAGAACCGCTTGAACGCGGGAGGTGGAGGTTGCAGTGAGCCGAGATTGTGCCATTGCACTCCAGCCTGGGTGACAGAGGGAGACTCCATCTCAAAAAAAAAAAAGAAAGAAAAAGAAAAAAAAAAAAAGAGAGAACTTGAATAGCCCAGTGAGTGTTAGAGAAATTAAACTGGTAGTCAAAGACTATTCAGGTCTAGGTAGTTTTACAGATTAATTCTGCCAAAGTTTCAATTAACAGTTAACTGCTTCCTAATATAATTTGCTCCAGGAAACAAAGACCAAACTTTACCCAGCTTATTTTAAAAGACTGCTGTAGTTTTGATTGTAAACAAAGATATACGTAGAAGGAAAATTATTTTAATGACAAGCACAGATGCAAAAATCCTAGGTAAAATGGTAAATTCAAAATATATTAAAATAGTATGATATGATAAGGTGGGGTTTACTATGAATTTTCACAACCCAGAAATCCTTTGATGTCACTCCATTATCATTGTGAACAAGAAAAATCCTTTTTTTTTCTTTCTTTCTTGAGGCAGAGTCTCACTCTGACATGAGGCTGGAGTGAATAGGTGCAATCTCGGCTCACTGCAACCTCTACCTCCTGGGTTCAAGCCCCGTTCTCATGTCTCAGCCTCCCAAGTAGCTGGAATTGCAGGCGTATGCTACCAGACTCAGCTAATTTTTGTATTTTTAGTAGAGATGGGGTTTCTTCATGTTGCCCAGGCTGGTCTCGAACTCCTGAGCTGAAGTGATCTGCCTGCCTCGGCCTCCCCAAGTGCTAGGATTGAAATAATCAAATGATTTTTCTTGGTTGGGCACAGTGGCTCACAGATAAGAAGACAAGCATGCTCAGTATCACAACTACTGTTTAATATTGTGTTGGATAGTATACCTAATGTACAAGGAAACTGAAGGAAATAAGATCATGTAACTAGCAGAAGGGAAGAGTGAGACACTCATCATCTGCAGATGCTTGTCTACCTAGAACAATCAACCTTGTCAAGCTGATAAAATAGTTCAAAAGGCAGCCGGGTGCTGTGGCTCACACTTGTAATCCCAGCACTTTGGGAGGCCGAGGCGGGTGGATCATGAGGTCAGGAGATCAAGACCATCCTGGCTAACATGGTGAAACCCCATCTCTACTAAAAAAAGAAAAAATAGCTAGGTGTGGTGGTGGGCACCTGTAGTCCCAGCTACTCGGGAGGCTGAGGCAGGAGAATGGCGTGAACCTGGCAGGCGGAGCTTGCAGTGAGCCGAGATCGCACCACTGCACTCCAGCCTGGGCAACAGAGCGAGACTCCGTCTCAAAAAAAAAAAAAGTTCAAAAGGCCTAATATAACTTACAAAAACCAATAGCATTTCTCTGTACACCTACTATACAAAATTGGAAAAATTGAGATAGTTGTAATAGTTACAATGTCTATAAAGTGCTTAGGAATTGATTTAAAACATACATAAGATTTGTCTGGAGCACACCATAAACTCTAACAAAGAACATAAGAAATGATCTGAGTAGATATATTCTTGTTTTTGATTCAAACAACTTAATAAAGTTGTCAATTCTTCCTTAATTTATACATTCAGTGCAAACTTATTAAAAATTCCAACATGATCTTTATGAAACTTGATAGACTTACTCTAAAATGTGAATGAAGAGAGGAGGTCCACAAATTAGCCGACTTTGTAAAGAAGGATAAAGAGGGATTTCTGCCCTTCTAGATATTAAGATATATCAAGAAAAACTCATGTTTATAGAACATTATGGTATTGGCACAGAACAGACAAAAAATCTATAGAATGCAGTGGAGAGCTCAGAAGCTGACCTACAAATATGTAGAACTTAAAATATATGACCAATAGCGGCACCACAAATCAATGGAGAAATACAAATTGTTTAGTGAGTGTGTGATAAAATGAGCTCATTAGATCCAAACAATAAAACTAGATCTCCACCTAGCACATGCCCACAGGTGGACGCCAGGTAAAGACCTACATATGAAAGATAAGACTTTAACAGAAAGAAGTATAAAAAATAGCAGAATATTTTTATGACTTAGTAATGGAGAAGGATGTCTTAAACAACACCTCAAAACAAACCACAAGGGAAAAATGGATTGCATTTTTTTGTGTGTAAAAACTGAAGGCTTCTGTTTAATGAAGGACCTTGTGGACGTTAACGGACAGAAGTTAGATACAGTGGGAGAAGTGTTTTGCAATGTCTCAAACTGACAAGTCATTAATATATGAAATATACAAGTAACTCCTATATTTCAACAAAAACGAGGAGGCAGCAACCTTAGTAAAAAAGGGGAAAAGGCAATTTATGGAAGAGAAAAACCTGAAAAGGCCTAATTTACTGAAGAAAATGTTCCCAAAGTGAAGATAATTTAAGTGATGCTTAAACCTATCAGTATTTTAAAAAGTGCAAAGTGAATGACATCACTTTATTTATTTATTAGACAAGATCTTGCCCTGCCGTCCAGACTGGAGTGCAATGGCGCGATCTCAGCTCACTGCAACCTCCACCTCCCAGGTTCAAGCGATTCTCCTGCCTCCGTCTTATGAGTAGCTTGGATTACAGGCACGTGCCACTGTGCCTGGGTAATTTTTTTATTTTTAGTAGAGACAGGGTTTCCCTATGTTGGCCAGGCTGGTCTTGAATTCCTGACCTCAAGTGATCTGTCTGCCTCCATCTCCCAAAGTGCTGGGATTACAGGCGTGATCCACCACTCCCGGCCTGACATCACATTACTTCTTTAGATTGGCAAAAATTACAAATTTGGTGATGCCTAGCCTCAGTAGAAACATAAGGTCCCAGGATCCAGGGACCTCTGGCATTGCTGATGTGATTAGAACAGTTCAGGTTAAGTGTGGTACAGTCTGATTAAAAATCAGAAGCAGTGTCTTCATAATTAAGGCAATTCTTATTTTAATGTTGGGCATACATTTTCTAGTCTTTATCTGTCTATCTTTTCTGTTACATTACTGAAATAAGAATGAGCCTTGAAGTTAATATTCTGCCTTTTACACTTAACGCATCAGGAATACATTCAAATATTTGTATAGTACTTATTATTGTCAGCAAATCCTACACAGCTGAAGATTTTATTTGTTTACCTATTTTTGTAGTGTTGATACCACTGCAACAACCATTTGTGGAACATATTTCCTCCACTGTCCTCTGCTGGAATGTTTGCTTTTAGATAAATTTCCAGGAATACGTTATTAGAAATGAGAGTAAACGGAATGTTTTGGCTCTATAAATTTGTAGCAATAGTTGAAGGAGTTGATGTGGAAGATACTGGTATCTTCTGTTGTCGCTAACCCTGGGATGATCCACGAGCCAGTAGGGCCACCCAACTTCTTAAGCATCCCTCTTCCAGTGCGTAGGAGAAAGCCATGGTTGCCAAGGCTCTTCTTTCCCCCTCCTCCAAGCCATGTAAATAAATCCTCCCTCAAGCCCATCTGGACCCTGTAATGCCATGGCTTGTTTGCACCTGCATAGATAGCAGATCATGAGAGTGTGCACAGCATATAATGCCTTCTCAGTGCATGTTGGGTGTATGAATAAATAAGTGAATAAACAAGTAAGTGAATGAATGAAAGAAAGCAAAGAGGAAGCGCTGCAGCTCAGTCTAGTCTTATCCCAGGGCAAATACCCAGTAGGTGGCGCTGTTGCACCGGCCGTTGCAAACCCTCACAGCACGTTTAAACAGAGCTCTCCGACTCTAGGACAGAGGAAGTGGAAAACCTGTGTCTTCAAATCACGTCATTTGATTTGAAGATGACTTAATGTGAAAATACATGTATTTTAACGTCATTAAAATAATCCTTAGTACTTGAAAATCTCAGCTAGCTTCTGAATGCTTTGGGAATACTTCCTCCATAGTTACTGCACACAAGCCCGTGGGGTGGGCAGGGCAGGTATTTGCTCACTGAGTTCCAGAGAGGGCGGTTTCTCGGCTGGTAGAGGCAGAGCTGGATGCAGAGCCAGGCACAGAGCCAAGGCGTGTCTGACCCCAGTCTAGCGGGATCTCCTGCAAGCTGCAGTGTTTCCAGAGGCACACTTCAGTGTGTGGAGTGAGAGTCTCTGGACATGAGAAGAGCTGCTCTGAGCAGTGTGGCTGCCCGTTTTTGTTTCCTTTCTCTTTCTCCTCCTGGGGCTAGGCAGACACCAGGCACAAAGAAGGAAACAGGCCTTCTGTGAGTGCAGTAGTAATCAATAAGGGAGAAGCCCAGAGCGGCCATCCCTCTTCTGTCTGCTGTGATTCTCTGGCCCAGGTGTCCCTGGGGCTGCCCTCCCCAGGGCCTGTGTGTTGCGTATATGGAATGGGATGAGGGCAGCTGGAATTGAGGTGGGGACCCTGCGATTGTGAGGGGCTGCGGGGCAGAGGTGGGTGGCTCTCGCAGGCCTCTTCCTGGACACTTGCACCCCCTCATCCTGCTCTCTTTTTCTTCCTGCACTTACATCATCTCATTTGTTTATTTTCTCATTGTCCATCTCCCTCTACAGGAGCACCAGAGGAGGGGGACTTCATCTGACTTGTTCACCACTGTCTTCCAGGCCCTGGCACAGAGGGAGCACTCAATACACACCGATGGGCTGAAGGCGTGAATGGATCTGGGGACTGGAGTGATGGTTATTTGGCAGACAGCATGCTGCATGCCCCTCCTGGGCAGTAGCCGTGAAGGCTCTTCTTTTCCTCTCCTCGCCTGCACTCTTTAGGATTGAACAGCATTAGTTCAATGCATATTCTGGGAGCACAGAGAAAAAAGGGATGAAGTTCCACCATTATGAGAAAGAGGCTCCTGTAAGCCAGGTGAAGAAGGGGCAAGCCCCTTCCTGGTCAGCAGGGATAAGGCAGTTGTGTGGGAGACCATGCGAGGAGGGCGAGGGCTGGGGGAGATGGAGCAGGAACATTTGGTTGGGGCTCTGAGGCACTGTTCTGCTTGGGGAGTGTGTGGGCAAAGGTAGGGGCTGTGCAGGAAGGATTTAGCTAAAGCCATAAAGCTGGAAGAGGGTTTGGGGAATGGCTTTGAAGTTACATTTGTTTTGCAAGTTCTTTGTTTTTATCAATATTTGCATGTTATTTGCGTACCTGTAGGGAGTAGGTTTTTGGGGAGTTAAAGTGCACTCTCTTACCCCTCCTTCAGTCTTACTACTGCCCCTAGATACACAATCACCTCAAGTGACTTTCACGTCACCAGGAATGGGCAAAGTCTAGATTTTGGAACAGAAAATATTTTAGGTCCCCGTCCCTCTCTGTAACCAATAACCAATGCAATATAAATGGAAAAGTATAAAGAAGTCCAGAAATTCTTATTTTCCCCTCAACAACTAGTCACGCATGACATTTTAAAACTAATACTTCACTGGCATCAGCGCTCCTGGGCTGTGCTTGATCAGACTCTTGGGATCTGGCTCTGAAGCACATCCTTGATCTATACAGATTTTTGTCAGAGAATCTTCTGCTTGAAAGGCAGAGTTCGTGGTCTTCCAAGGCACACTGAGCTATGTTAAGCCCCTCATACACACACAAAGTACGTAAGGCAGAAGGAACCTGGATACTCTTTGTGGTCGATGGCGAGGCGGGCCGCCATTGTGGCCCTGAATCCCCCCCTGAATCAGACCCTTTGTGATCTGACTCTGCAGCTCTTCCCATCTGTAGTGGTGTCTGTTTCCCCAGCTCAGGAATCTAGTTGGCCTTTTGACTTGTTTTGACCAATAACAGCAGCAGAAGGGGCCAGTTATGAACCTAGGCCTCAAGACACCTTGCACGTGGCTCTACAATTCACATTGCCTTGGCAGCAGCCAGCCCCCAGTGGACCTGGAAGCTAACTGCAGGTGCAGCGGTAAGCCCGGTGGGAAGGGCTGAATTGTGTGCACCCGAATTCCTATGTGGAAGTCTTAACTCCCAGTACCTCAGAATGTAACCGTATTTGGAAATAGGGTCTGTGCATAGGTTATTAAGTTAAAATGAGGCCTTTAAGGTGGCCCCAATTCAGTAGGACTGGCGTCCTTACAAGAAAAGGAAATTTGGATACTGACACACACATGCACAAAGAGACGAACACACAAAGATACAGGAAGAAGACGGCCATCTAGGAACCAAATCAACCCTGCCAATAACCGGATGTCAGACTTCTAGCCTCTGGGACTGAGAGAAGTAACCTGAGGTTATTCCTCATGCACACACAGTATTCCTTCCTTCTCTGCATCTAGATACGTGTCTCTCCCAAACATGCATTGTAATCGCCATTCCTAAATCCAGCACCTGGTCACTTATTTATTTTCAAAAGGTAATACGGTAGAACCTTTAGATCTAAAGTGAGCGTTCTATTTCGCTCTCCAGGTTCCCTGTGCTCAAGTGATCTTCAGCCCATCACAGGCCCTGGCTGCATTTCTTTCTTCCACTGTAACAGGAACCAATGGGGATCTGCCGTATTGTGCAAGAAAATATACATTGGCCGCCATTCTGGAAGCACTCAGGGGTTTCGGAAGGCATTGGCTATCGCCTGTGGGGAGGGAAGTATATTTCAGCTCCTCAGCTGAGAATGGTATTCCCTATGAAGCCTGCGCTGTGGTCTGTGTCAATGTGTGCCATGCCGTCAGTGGTTCTTGGCTTGCAGGACAGCCTCAACTCTAAAAACGCCAGATTCCATAGTATCTGCCCCAAATGCTGACTCTTAGCTCCCTCTTGCACCCCAGCTTCCAGTCCCTGCTAAAGAGATAGAATGGGGTGGAGATTCCATAACAGGAATCTCTGCAACCTTCTATGAGTGTGAAGACAAGCCAGAGCACAGCCCCTACTTGCCCTAGGCGTAGAAAGGCAGGAGGCACTGGGCAGAAAGAGTGGACAGGACTCGGGGGACTGGGACCCCATAGGCCACTGAGCTACATCCACGGCCTCAGGAGGCCGGCGTGGTGGGCCGGCTTGGCAGAAGAGGAGGCAGAGAATACAGAAAACAGAAGCCGGAAAGCAACAGCAACAGAAACACCGCCAGTACCTCCAATGTCTGTGATGCTTTAAGAGGCTCTGCCTGAGCTTAGCCTCAGGTGTCATCAATGAAACCCTCTGTGCCACGTGGGGTTTTTTATTCCTGTTTTACAAAGACAGGGTTGAATTTGAGGACAACTCAGTGACTTGCAGGAAGGCCCACTGCGAGTGAGTGTCAGAACTGGGAACCACACACTGTACTTTGGCTCCCAGGCCGAGCCCTCTTCTGTATCCTGCACTTTCTCCCAGGCCGAGCCCTCTTCTGTATCCTGCACTTTCTCCCAGGCCGAGAAATGAATCAGGTGGGAAATGAGCCCTGGGGACAGGTGCCTCCTATGAGGCAGTTATCTGCAAGGCCTATTTCTAGCGCTAACCATATCTGCTGTCCTAAAAGCCTGGCTCATTCCTTTCACTGTCTCCCTGGTAACTCGGTTCTTATTCCAGGGAAGCAACCCTCAGTCTAAAGAGATCCTGGAGGATGTCTCAGTAAGTTGAAAAAGTATATAAGCATTTTCCTTGAGTCTGTATTATTTTGATCCTCTCCCTGATGCTTAGATTTATTACTTATTTCTAGACCCTGAGCCATTGTCAAAATACAGCTTAATCCCCATTCCCTGGGCCCGAGACCCTGCAGCCCCCACGCTGCCCGGCTTCGGGTCTTACCTGGGGCAACCTGACCAACAAGAACGCACAAGGCCGGGAGCCAAAAACAGAGACTCCTGATGGGTAACGGAAGGAAAAGGTATGTGCCCTGCTGAGACCACGAGGCTCGCTGGAAGAGTCTCTGTTTATACTGCTTCTGGCTGCTTACACAACAGATCTGGAAATGTTGCCTGTTATGAGACTTAATTATAGAGAATGATTCTTTTTTTTTAATTTTTTTATTTCTCTTTTTAAAAATTTTATTATTATTATACTTTAAGTTTTAGGGTACATGTGCACAATGTGCAGGTTAGTTACATATGTATACATGTGCCATGCTGGTGTGCTGCACCCATTAACTCGTCATTTAGCATTAGGCATATCTCCTAATGCTATCCCTCCCCCCCCACCCCACAACAGTCCCCGAAGTATGATGTTCCCCTTCCTGTGTCCATGTGTTCTCATTGTTCAATTCCCACCTATGAGTGAGAACATGCGGTGTTTAGTTTTTTGGTCCTTGCGATAGTTTGCTGAGAATGATGGTTTCCAGTTTCATCCATGTCCCTAAAAAGGACATGAACTTAATTTTTTATGGCTGCATAGTATTCTATGGTGTATATGTACCACATTTTCTTAATCCAGTCTATCGTTGTTGGACATTTGGGTTGGTTCCAAGTCTTTGCTATTGTGAATAGTGCCGCAATAAACATACGTGTCCATGTGTCTTTATAGCAGCATGATTTATAATCCTTTGGGTATATACCCAGTAATGGGATGGCTGGGTCAAGTGGTATTTCCACTGACTTCCACAATGGTTGAACTAGTTTACAGTCCCACCAACAGTGTAAAAGTGTTCCTATTTCTCCACATCCTCTCCAGCACCTGTTGTTTCCTGACTTTTTAATGATGTCCATTCTAACTGGTGTGAGATGGTATCTCATTGTGGTTTTGATTTGCATTTCTCTGGTGGACAGTGATGATGAGCATTTTTTCATGTGTTTGTTGGCTGCATAAATGTCTTCTTTTTTTTTTTTTTTCTGAAATCCCCTTTTATTCTCAAACCATTCTGGAAGGGCAGAAACAGATTCTTTTTTTTTAATTTTATTTATTTATTTTTTTAATTATTATTATACTTTAAGTTTTAGGGTACATGTGCACAATGTGCAGGTTAGTTACATAGGTATACATGTGGCATGCTGGTGTGCTGCACCCATTAACTCGTCATTTAGCATCAGGTATATCTCCTAATGCTATCCCTCCCCCCTCCCCCCACCCCACAACAGTCCCCAGAGTGTGATGTTCCCCTTCCTGTGTCCGTGTGTTCTCATTGTTCAATTCCCATTTATGAGTGAGAACATGCGGTGTTTGGTTTTTTGTCCTTGCGATAGTTTACTGAGAATGATGATTTCCAGTTTCATCCATGTCCCTACAAAGGACATGAACTCATCATATTTTATGGCTGCGTGGTATTCCATGGTGTATATGTACCACATTTTCTTAATCCAGTCTATCATTGTTGGACATTGGGGTTGGTTCCAAGTCTTTGCTATTGTGAATAGTGCCGCAATAAACATACGTGTGCATGTGTCTTTATAGCAGAATGATTTATAGTCCTTTGGGTATATACCCAGTAATGGGATGGGTGGGTCAAATGGTATTTCTAGTTCTAGATCCCTGAGGAATCGCCACACCGACTTCCACAATGGTTGAACTAGTTTACAGTCCCACCAACAGTGTAAAAGTGTTCCTATTTCTCCACATTCTCTTCAGCACCTGTTTCCTGACTTTTTAATGATCACCATTCTAACTGGTGTGAGATGGTATCTCATTGTGGTTTTGATTTGCTTTTCTCTGATGGCCAGTGATGATGAGCATTTTTTCATGTATTTGTTGGCTGCATAAATGTCTTCTTTTGAGAAGTGTCTGTTCATATCCTTTGCCTACTTTTTGATGGGGTTACTTTTTCTTGTCGATTTGTTTGGGTTCATTGTAGATTCTGGATATTAGCCCTTTGTCAGATGCTTAGGTTGTGAAAATTTTCTCCCATTTTGTAGGTTACCTGTTCACTCTGATGGTAGTTTCTTTTGCTGTGCAGAAGCTCTTTAGTTTAATTAGATCCCATTTGTCAATTTTGGCTTTTGTTGCCATTGCTTTTGGTGTTTTAGACATGAAGTCCTTGCCCATGTCTATGTCCTGAGTGGTATTGCCTAGGTTTTCTTCTAGAGTTTTTATAGTTTTAGGTCTAACATGTAAGTCTTTAATCCATCTTGAATTAATTTTTGTATAAGGTGTAAGGGAGGGATCCAGTTTCAGCTTTCTCCATATGGCTAGCCAGTTTTCCCAGCACCATTTATTAAATAGGGAATCCTTTCCCCATTGCTTGTTTGTGTCAGGTTTGTCAAAGATCAGATGGTTGTAGATATGTGGCATTATTTCTGAGGGCTCTGTTCTGTTCCATTGGTCTATATCTCTGTTTTGGTACCAGTACCATGCTGTTTTGGTTACTGTAGCCTTGTAGTGTAGTTTGAAGTTAGGTGGCGTGATGCCTCCAGCTTTGTTCTTTTGGCTTAGGATTGGCTTGGCAATGTGGGCTCTTGATTCCATATGAACTTTAAAGTAGTTTCTTCCAATTCTGTGAAGAAAGTCATTTGTAGCTTGATGAGGATGGCATTGAACCTATAAATTACCTTGGGCAGTATGGCCATTTTCACGATATTGATTCTTCCTATCCATGAGCATGGAATGTTCTTCCATTTGTTTGTGTCCTCTTTTATTTCACTGAGTAGTGGTTTGTGGTCTCCTTGAAGAGGTCCTTCACATCCCTTGTAAGTTGGATTCCTAAGTATTTTATTCTCTTTGAAGCAATTGTGAATGGGAGTTCACTCATGATTTGGCTGTCTGTCTGTTGTTGGTGTATAAGAATGCTTGTGATTTTTGTACGTTGATTTTGTATCCTGAGACTTTGCTGAAGTTGCTTATCAGCTTAAGGATATTTTGGGCTGAGACCATGGGGTTTTCTAGATATACAGTCATGTCATCTGCAAACAGGGACAACTTGACTTCCTCTTTCCCTAATTGAATACCCTTTATTTCCTTCTGCTGCCTAATTACCCTGGCCAGAGCTTCCAACACTTTGTTGAATAGGAGTGGTGAGAGAGGGCATCCCTGTCTTGTGCCAGTCTTCAAAGGGAATGCTTCCAGTTTTTGCCCATTCAGTATGATATTGGCTGTGAGTTTGTCATAGATAGCTCTTATTATTTTGAGATACATCCCATCAATACCTAATTTATTGAGAGTTTTTATCATGAAAGGTTGTTGAATTTTGTCAAAGGCCTTTTCTGCATCTATTGAGATAATCATGTGGTTTTTGTCTTTGGTTCTGTTTATATGCTGGATTACATTTATTGATTTGCATATGTTGAACCAGCCTTGCATCCCAGGGATGAAGCCCACTTGATCATGGTGGATAAGATTTTGATGTGCTGCTGGATTCAGTTTGCCAGTATTTTATTGGGGATTTTTGCATCAATGTTCATCAAGGATATTGGTCTAAAATTCTCTTTTTTGGTTGTGTCTCTGCCCGGCTTTGGTATCAGGATGATGCTGGCCTCATAAAATGAGTTAGGGAGGATTCCTTCTTTTTCTATTGATTGGAATAGTTTCAGAAGGAATGGTACCAGCTCCTCCTTGTACCTCTGGTAGAATTCGGCTGTGAATCCATCTGGTCCTGGACTTTTTTTGGTTGGTAAGCTATTGATTATTGCCACAATTTCAGAGCCTGTTATTGGTCTATTCAGAGATTCAACTTCTTCCTGGTTTAGTCTTGGGAGGGTGGATGTGTCGAGGAATTTATCCATTTCTTCTAGATTTTCTAGTTCATTTGCGTAGAGGTGTTTGTAGTATTCCCTGATGGTAGTTTGTATTTCTGTGGGATCGGTGGTGATATCCCCTTTATCATTTTTTATTGTGTCTATTTGATTCTTCTCTCTTTTTTTCTTTATTAGTCTTGCTAGCAGTCTATCAATTTTGTTGATCTTTTCAAAAAACCAGCTCCTGGATTCATTAATTTTTTGAAGGGTTTTTGTGTCTCTAATTCCTTCAGTTCTGCTCTGATTTTAGTTATTTCTTGCCTTCTGCTAGCTTTTGAATGTGTTTGCTCTTGCTTTTCTAGTTCTTTTAATTGTGATGTTAGGGTGTCAATTTTGGATCTTTCCTGCTTTCTCTTGTGGGCATTTAGTGCTATAAATTTCCCTCTACACACTGCTTCGAATGTGTCCCAGAGATTCTTGTATATTGTGTCTTTGTTCTCATTGGCTTCAAAGAACATCTTTATTTCTGCCTTCATTTTGTTATGTACCCAGTAGTCATTCAGGAGCAGGTTGTTCAGTTTCCATGTAGTTGAGCGCTTTTGAGTGAGTTTCTTAATCCTGAGTTCTAGCTTGATTGCACTGTGGTCTGAGAGACAGTTTTTTTTATAATTTCTGTTCTTTTACATTTGCTGAGTAGTGCTTTACTTCCAACTATGTGGTCAATTTTGGAATAGGTGTGGTGTGATGCTAAAAAAATGTATATTCTGTTGATTTGGGGTGGAGAGTTCTGTAGACGTCTATTAGGTCTGCTTGGTGCAGAGCTGAGTTCAATTCCTGGGTATCCTTGTTAACTTTCTGTCTCATTGATCTGTCTAATGTTGACAGTGGGGTGTGAAAGTCTCCCATTATTGTGTGGGAGTCTAAGTCTCTTTGTAGGTCACTAAGGACTTGCTTTATGAATCTGGGTGCTCCTGTATTGGGTGCATATATATTTAGGATAGTTAGGTCTTCTTGTTGAATTGATCCTTTTACCATTATGTAATGGCCTTCTTTGTCTCTTTTGATCTTTGTTGGTTTAAAGTCTGTTTTATCAGAGACTAGGACTGCAACCCCTGCCTTTTTTTGTTTTCCATTTGCTTGGTAGATCTTCCTTCATCCCTTTATTTTGAGCCTATGTGTGTCTCTGCACATGAGATGGGTTTCCTGAATACAGCACACTGATGGGTCTTGACTCTTTATCCAATTTGCCAGTCTGTGTCTTTTAATTGGAGCATTTAGCCCATTTACATTTAAAGTTAATATTGTTATGTGTGAATTTGGTCCTGTCATTATGATGTTAGCTGGTTGTTTTCCTCATTAGTTGATGCAGTTTCTTCCTAGCCTTGATGGTCTTTACATTTTGGCATGTTTTTGCAGTGGCTAGTACCGGTTGTTCCTTTCCATGTTTAGTGCTTCCTTCAGGAGCTCTTTTAGGGCAGGCCTGCTGGTGACAAAATCTCTCAGCATTTGCTTGTCTGTAAAGTATTTTGTTTCTCCTTCACTTATGAAGCTTAGTTTGGGTGGATATGAAATTCTGGGTTGAAAATTCTTTTCTTTAAGAATGTTGAAGATTGGCCCCCACTCTCTTCTGGCTTGTAGAGTTTCTGCCGAGAGATCTGCTGTTAGTCTGATGGGCTTCCCTTTGTGGGTAACCCAACCTTTCTCTCTGGCTGCCCTTAACACTTTTTCCTTCATTTCAACTTTGGTGAATCTGACAATTATGTGTCTTTGAGTTGCTCTTCTCGAGGAGTATCTTTGTGGCATTCTCTGTATTTCCTGAATCTGAATGCTGGCCTGCCTTGCTAGATTGGGGAAGTTCTCCTGGATAATATCCTTCAGAGTGTTTTCCAACTTGGTTCCATTCTCCCCATCACTTTCAGGTACACCAATCAGACGTAGATTTGGTCTTTTCACATAGTCCCATATTTCTTGGAGGCTTTGTTCGTTTCTTTTTATTCTTTTTTCTCTAAACTTCCCTTCTCGCTTCATTTCATTCATTTCGTCTTCCATCACTGATACCCTTTCTTCCAGTTGATCGCATTGGCTCCTGAGGCATCTGCTTTCTTCATGTAGTTCTTGAGCCTTGGCTTTCAGCTCCATCAGCTCCTTTAACGACTTCTCTGCATTGGTTATTCTAGTTATCCATTCGTCTAATTTTTTTTACAGTTTTTAACTTCTTTGCCATTGGTTTGAATTTCCTCTTGTAGCTCGGAGTAGTTTGATCGTCTGGAGCCTTCTTTTCTCAACTCGTCAAAGTCATTCTCCATCCAGCTTTGTTCCGTTGCTAGTGAGGAGCTGCATTCCTCAGATGGAAATGCAGAAATCACCCGTCTTCTGCGTCGCTCACGCTGGGAGCTGTAGACCAGAGCTGTTCCTATTCAGCCATCTTGGTGCCACCCGAGAATGATTCTTATCTGCACAGGGAGTGCTTTCCGATTGAGCAGCTCCATTCCTACCCTTCTGCTGGCCAGTCACACGTTTAGATGGGAACGGCCTCATATTTAGCTCCAAGGCTGGACGCTTGGCCCACGTACCTGACCGTAGAGGTCAATGGGCCTCAGGGAACACAGACAGCCAGGGCCAGAAGAGGGATGGAAATGTCTGTCAACTTCTCATTTAAAGAATTTGAAGGTGATCTCTGTCGTGGCCCAGCGCAGAACCAACCTGCTTGGTGCTGACTTCTGCAGTGAGAAGTCAGCTCACTGCAGAAGTTAGTACCAAGTGTCCACCTGTTCCACAAAGCCAGATTCTAGGACAGCTGGTGACAGACAACTCAGCAAGGGGACACCAGGGGCCCAGGGCAGGTCACTGCAAGGAGAAATCCCACACACCAGAACCTGCTTCCCACCATACATATGCAGATGCACACACCCATAGCTGCACATGTATGTGTGCAGTCACACATGCACACACACACACACATACCCAGTCACACCAGAACATGTGCACATGAACATACATGCATGCCTGCACACACCTACATGCACATACACCCCATACACACACCTGCACATGCACACCTGCACATATAAACACATGCACACCTGCACACACCTACCTGCACATGCACCCCATACACTCACACCTGCACATATACACACATGCACATATACACACATGCACACCTGCACACACCTACGTGCACACACACACCACATACACTCATACCTGCACATTCACCCCTGCACATATACACATATGCACACCTGCACATAGAAACAAATGCACACCTGCACACACCTACATGCACACACACACCACATACACTCATACCTGCACATGCGCCCCTGCACATAGACACATATGCACACCTGCACATAGAAACAAATGCACACCTGCACACACCTACATGCACACACACACCACATACACTCATACCTGCACATGTGCCCCTGCACATATACACACATGCACACCTGCACACACCTACATGCACACACACCCCACACACTTACTCCTGCACATGTGCACCTGCACATATACACACATGCACACCTGCACTTCCTGCACTTGTGTGCACACACACCCCATACACTCCTGCACATGCACACCTGCACATATACACATATGCATACCTGCACACACCTACCTGCACATGCACCCCATACACTCACACCTGCACATATACACATATGCACACCTGCACACACCTACCTGCACATGCACCCCATACACTCACACCTGCACATGCACATATACACACATGTGCACCTGCACACACCTACATGCACACACACACCCCATACACTCACACTGGCACATGCGCACCTGCACATATACACACATGCACACCGCACAAACCTATATCCACACACACCCTATACAGTCACTCCTGCACATACACACACATGCATACCTGCGCACACCTACATGCACACTCGTACCCTCAAATGCAGATGCACACATACATGCACACTTGCACACACTCATACACACACTTGCACATGCACACATGTCAATACATACACACCTGCATAAACCTACATGCATACATGCACACTTATACACTCATATACATGCAGATACACGTGCACACATGCACACACTCAAGCATGCATGCACGCACACCCCCATACACTCACACACATCCACATGCACACACATGCACACCTGCAAACACCCACACCCACACATGCGCACGCACACACACACACATGGTCTGAGTGTCTGTTTTCCCATTTACTAGTAGGAGGGTGTCTGCAGAGGGCATCTCTGTCACCTGCAGGAATCCGTTTTCACCTTAGCTGGATCAGGGTTACCCTGTGACTCCTTCTCTTAACCTGGGAAGCTTTCTGAATCCAACCTTTGGAGCCAAGTGGAAACTTCTTTGGGCCTCCTCGTCTCTGTACCAGCTGGAGACCCAGGCAAGAGGGGTTCTGCTCGGGCCTGGGGTTAAGAGGTCTTCTCTCTGGCCAGATCTATGTCCCTTCTCATTAATCATTCTCTGGGTTCCTATGACCTAAGAATTACTTGCCCCCAGCCTTCATCTAGGGCCTTTGGAAGTTTCTTCCTTGGGTTGGAACCCCAAGGTGAGACATGCTCCCAGGGTGTGTCATAGGCCCAAGTGGTGGCTGCTGTGAGACTGTGACACAGCTTAGATATGCAAGCCAAGAGGTCCTGTGTGGGAGTGCATGAGACCCTGGAGGCTGAGGATGGTCTTGGCTGTAGGGAGAGAAAGGGGAGGGGCTGCAGGCCAAGGCCCTGCCCTCTCTGTGCTGTCTGATTCTGGTGCGGGACTTGTGGGAGTCCAAGGATCCTACATTTTTCCTGGAGGTCCAGGTTGTCTTGGAAGTATATTTGTTTGGGGTGGGAGGATAGAACATGTTTTAGTCAACAGTGTGATAGTTTGATTTATAGCTGTTAAATATTAGTCTCTTGGCACATAGGTCTCTTTGTGTTCTTCCCACTGTTCTCAAATATTTGTGGTGGGACTGGGCGGCCTGCAGGAAAAATCACTCATCCATCCCAGGGCAGGACTGCAGCTTCTGTCTGCATTGACAGTAGGGCTCAGTGCTTCTCAAATCATGGGTGTTTCCTAAGGCTCTAAACCTCGGAGTCTTTGTGCACTTCTACAACCTCCTCACTTGGCTTCTCCCTCTGATCAGCTGCTAAGTTCACACAGCCGGTCAAAGGGAGAAAGATGTGTTTCTAACTGCCCACATTCTGCTCTGCTGCATTTCTCATGGTTTATCTGATCTCTGAACTGGGCCCCATCCCAGGGAGCCGGAGAAGCTGGCTTCTGCCCTGGAGGAGAACCACTGCCTTCAAAATAGCCCCAACCCTTCATGTCTTGTTCCAGGAAACTTTCCCCAAGGGGAGACCACAAGTTAAATCTTCTCCACCTGGTTCTTTCACTATCTTGTTTCAAGAACAAACAAGTCAAATTGCAACACCCACTGAAAAGAGTGGAGCAGGATGGAGTTTGCAATGCCTACCTGCCTGGGGAGCCCATGGTCCAAGCACCTCCATAGACTTTCTACAACCTTCAGACAAAGCTTTCAGGACTTGACCATGGGGAATCCATCAACTCCCTGCTTAGCCTTGAATGTCTTCCTTACGCTCCTTGGTCTAGAAACAGCAGTGAGTTTGGAGTGCTCCATCTGGCCTGTGAACCCCAAAAATCTGAGACAGGTCTCAGTTAATTTATAAAGTTTATTTTGTCAAAGTTGAGGTTGTGCGCCTGGGAAACTGCCTCAGGAGGTCCTGAGGACCTGTGCCCAAGGTGGTCAGAACACAGTTTGGTTTTCTACATTCTAGGGAGACATGAGACATCAATCAACATGTGCAAGATGAACATCGGTCCGGTCTGGAAAGGCAGAACAACTTGAAGCAAAGGCGAGAAGATAAAGTGAGGAGGGGCTTCCAAATCATAGGAAGGGCTTCCAAGAATGCAAATGGTTGTGTTCTTTTGAATTTCTGATGAGCCTCTCCAAAGGAGGGAATCAGATATGTATTTATCTCAGTGAGCAGAGGGGTGACTTTGAATAGAATGGGAGGCAGGTTGGCCCTAAGCAGTTCCCAGCTGGAACTTTCCCTTTAGCTTAGTGATTTGTGGGGGGACCCCAAGACATATTTTCCTTTTGCAGGCCCTAGATACTTCTGCTGAATTTTCCATTCTGCAGATACAGCACCTGGGTTCAGTGAGGCTTCTGTCATCCCCTAGATTTGAGTTTTTGGTGTGTCAAGGGGATATGAAATTTTAGGATGCTGTGATAGAATCAGAGTTTTGCTGGCTTTAAAATACAGCATCAGAGATACAGTAAGGCCAATGGATCGGGACACAGTGCCATTGAAAAGGGAGTTTGTTAGACTCACAGATCCCAGGAGGGGCACACAGAGCATGGGGGCCACATGGGGAAGCCTGGGGTTAGGAAGTAGATGGAGAGAGAAGGAACTGTGGGTGAGAGCGTTTCTTGTGATTTCCATGGGAAGAAATGAGAAGACAGGGCAAGCAGGTTTGGGATTTGCTAGTATGAATAATTTCAGCAGTTCTGGGGCACAGAGGCTGTCCCTAGTCGTCTGGTACCTGGCACCGGGGAGATAAGGGCTGGTGGATAGAGACCAGAGTGTGAGAGCCTCCTGAAGAGGGCAATTGAGGGTGTGGACTTTTGATTGGTTGGTTTGCATTTGAAAGGGGTGCTCCTGGGAGACTTGTCTACTGTCTCTAAGAATTGGCTAACTCTGAGGGGGCAAGTCCCCAGATATCAAGGCATGAGAATTCAGACAAGAGATACGGCTAATCCACTGCTCCAACATGCCTTCCCTCAGCCATGGCTTTGCAGTGGCTCTCAGCAGGTAAACTGTACTCCCTGACCCGCTGACGCAGGGCCTGACAGTGTGCCTTGTGTCGATCAGCAGGAAGCAGTGGCTGCATGCCTGTTCCAGAAAGGACAGTGTGTGTCTCAGCCCACAGCCTTCAGCCCTCAGCTCCCGTGGGAAGAGCGTGTCATAGGCAGCCCCTGTTCACTGAGCATGTGTCCCTGAGAGGGCCACACATGGAGCAGCCCTGAGCCCAGTCCAGAGACGGCTGCAGAGGCCACAGAGCCAACTGTGAATGGTGACGTGAGTGTCTGTGATTTCCAGAATCTGAGATTGGGGGATGTTTGTTCTCGCAGCAAAAGGCGATCAGTACAGACACCTGGGATTTTGGATGTGCGGGAATCTCCAAGAGCTGCAGGGGCTTCATATCTATACTGCAGGCTTCACCTTTTCCCGCCACCTTGAAAACTGCTCTTGGTCCTGTGGGACTTCCAGACTGCAGGAGGAGATCTTCGAGACCGTCTTTGTCTTTGACCTCACACGACTCACTGAAACAAGTTTACCTTGCCTGCTTTTACCTCCTAAATATTTCTCGAATCTTTGTCCTCCTCTCTGTTCTTAGTATCTTAGGTCTGGCTTCCATTGTTTCTCCCAGGATCAATACAAGAGGCTCCCACATGGGCTCCCCACCTCCAGAATTTCCTTTGGACCTCACATCTGTACTCCACCCAGCTGTTAGAGGGATCCCTCCAGGATTAGTGTCCTTGGGCTGCTGTAACAAAGTATGAGAAACTGGGTGGCTCAAAACCACAAAAATGTATTGCCTCACTGTTCTGGAGGTCACAAGTCTGAAATCTGGTGTTGGCCGGGCCATGCTCCATCTCACAATGCTGGGAGAGGATCCCATCTTGTCTCTTCCAGCTTCTGTTAATGGCTGGCAATCCCTGCCTTCCCTGGCTTGTAGAGGCATCATGTCCAGTCACACGGCCCTGTATGTCTTCACGTCGTCCTCTCTCTGTACGCCCCTCTCTCTGGGTCCAATTTCTCCTTTATATAAGGACACCAGTCCTATTGGATTAGGGCCTCCCAAATGACTCCATTACAGGTTGGTTATCTATGCAAAGTCCCTATACCCAGATAAAGTCACACTCTGAGGGGCTGGAGTTAGGACTTGAATGTCTCTTTTCTTGGGGACACAATTCATGCCACAGCATCATGTATCTGAACTTCATGTCTGACTGTGTGACCTCTTCAAGGACCCAAAGCTTCCTGAGGCTCCTCATCTCCCAGGCTGTGCCCCTACCAAAGGTCAGGAGCTGTCTGCTGGAGCTTTGACAGCAACAGGCAGACATGGTCTACCTTCCTGGAACATTATTTTTCCTCTCAGGATTCAAAAACGATTACTTTGCAATGCAATGGAATGGAACAGAATGGAAGGGACACATGCCTTTGCCTGATAAGATGCGGCTTATGGTATTTTGAACATCCAGCAGGTAGCCCCTTTGGCACCAGTGGGGCCTTTGTTCTCATTTGCCCACGCAGGGTGAAGCATGTTGCAGAGCATTTGAACAGCTCTGGCCTATAGGAAAAGGCCCAACTTTGTTAAATTATGCAAGATTATGCTGCACAGATTATCTAATCTTAGCTCAACTCAGCCATCGGCTCTCTTGCTAACGCTTTCCAATGAGGCACCATCAAACCGTTCTTGCTCATGCCTCGGCTCCTGGACTGTTTGCTGATGCCAACTTTTCCCTTTTCCAACAGGCCTGACTCCCAGTCAGCTAAAGAACGCCTTCTCTGATCCTCTAGGTCCTTCCTACTTTGTGACAGTTACATTCCCAGTGCTTGCAAAAGACATTGATAACGTCTTCATCTTTGTATGTTCTGTATCATATTACAATTTGTAATTACCTTTGGAATGTGACAGCTCACATTAGCAGGTGAATTCTTTAAGGAAAGCAATTTTTAAAAATATTTTAAATTCTTCATGTCCTTGATATTCAGTGGAGTTGACTTCCTGGGATATACTAGACACTTAACACATGTTTGTGGAAAGCTGGTGATGTTTTACTTCCTGACACTACAATTAAAAAAATATCTATCTCACTTTTCAAAACCTTAAAAATAATGCAAAAAAACCTTTGAGGCAAAAATACATCATTTTGTACTAATATTCAGAAGACTTATACAAGTATTATGACATAATTGATTTGTTGGAATTTTTTCATTTCCAATTACAATAACATCCATTTTTTATAATAGAAAAATTATGAATACATATAAAAGGAAAGTAAAAATCACAGAGAAAAATAAGTCCAAATGGATTAAGGATTTGTTTGTGAAGGCAGAAATTTAAGTTAATTTGAGTAGTGTGCGATCTTGATTACCTTAAGTAGGAAAGAATTTTTTTTTTTTTTTTTTTTTTGGGTGAGATGGAATTTCTCTCTTGTTGCCCAGGATGGAGTGCAATGGTGCAATCTTGGGTCACTGCAACCTCTGCCTCCCAGATTCAAGCGATTCTCCTGCCTCAGCCTCCCAAGTAGCTGGGATTACAGGCATGAGCCACCATGCCCGGCTAATTTTATATTTTTAGTGGAGATGGGGTTTTACTGTATTGGTCAGACTGGCCTTGAATTCCTGACCTCAGGTGATCCACCTGCCTTGGCCTCCCAAAGTGTTGGGATTACAGAAGTGAGCCACCATGCTTGTCTGAGGAAATAATTTTTCTGAAGTCACAAAAACTACAAACTGATGGGAAAAAGTCTGATATGTTCTACTCCGTTAAAATCAAGAATTTCCTTTTTATGCTAAAGACACTGTAATGGAAGTGAAAGCCAATTCAAAACTGGAGGAAGATACTCTTACAAATATATTTTACAAAATGTAAGTATGTCTGAATGCAGAAATGACAGAAAGCCAGTTCACTGCAACCCTCCCCAATGAAAGCGTATCTTCTGCCAAGTGGTGAATTTGCTAAAAGTGGACTAATCAAATGACCGGTGTGCTGGACGTAAGAATTTCCAAAGTCCTTAGCTTTTCTGTGTCTTCACCATATCAGTTTTGTTTCTGTGATTTGTCACAAATATCTGTTTCATATTTCAAATCCAGGTGCATCAAAAATGCTCAGTGTTGGCCGGGCGCAGTGGCTCATGCCTGTAATCCCAGCACTTTGGGAGGCCGAGGTGGGCAGATCACTTGAGTTCAGGGGTTTGAGACCAGCCTGGCCAACATGGTGAAATCCCATCTCTACTAAAAACACAAAAATTAGCCAGGCGCAGTGGCACACGCCTGTAATCCCAGCTACTCGGGAGGCTGAAACAGGAGAACTGCTTGAACCTGGAAGGCAGAGGTTGCAGTGAGCTGAGATCATGCCAGTGCACTCCAGCCTGGGTGACAGAGTGCGACTCCATATCCAAAAAGTAAATAAATATAAATGCCCAGTTTTATAGATAGGTGTGTGAGGCTGTCCTGAAATGAAGTTTGCGATCTGCATTTTGGCAGGTTCATGCCTGCCTGGGCCCTGTGCTATTCCCACCTCTGATCTTGGTCACCTCTGATCTTGCTCTGGTGCCTGCCTCTGCCCCTCCAATTCCACCCTCGTCCCAGGGACTGCCCTACTCCCCTCCTTCCCCATCTCCAGCACCCCTTCCCCCTCCCTCATCCAGCCCTGTTTCACCCTGGTCCTTTGCTCTGGAGGTTAAAAGAATCTGGTGACTTGTCTTAGGCACAATTTAAAGTTGCGGGACAATAGGTCATTGGGAAAAATGTATTCAGTGAGTTTTTTTTTTGAAAATTAAATAATGGAAAATCAGCCATTCAGAGATTTGACTTGGAGCCCTGGGGAAGAGACCTGGAGCCCAGATTACCCAGGTTACCCTTACTGGCCACTAGAAGGCGGCCTTGAGAAAGCGAAGATGTGGACCCTGCAGAAACCAGCTCTTCTTCCACCAAACTTTCTGTAAAGAGAGGGTGCCTGAAGCCCATGAGTTTTGCATTAAAAAATGAAATGCAAGGCCAGATGCGGTGGCTCACGCCTGTAATCCCAGCACTTTGGGAGGCTGAGGTGGGAGGATCACGAGGTCAAGAGATCAAGACCATCCTGGCCAACATGGTGAAACCCCCTCTCTACTAAAAATACAAAAGTTAGCTGGGCGTGGTGGTGCGCACCTGTAGTCCCAGCTACTTGGGAGGCTGAGGCAGGAGAATCGCTCGAACCTGGGAGGCAGAGGTTGCAGTGAGCCGAGATCATGCCACTGCACCCTAGCCTGGTGATAGAGCAAGACTCTGTCTCAAAAAAAAAAAAAAAAAAAAATGCAGGTGCTCACCTGAAA
The DNA here is from genome assembly GCF_028885625.2 of Pongo pygmaeus. Taxonomy (NCBI): domain Eukaryota; kingdom Metazoa; phylum Chordata; class Mammalia; order Primates; family Hominidae; genus Pongo; species Pongo pygmaeus. The sequence goes on from NC_072380.2 coordinate 6,875,250, forward strand.
TTGCAGGGTGAGGTAACGTGGAATCTGAGACCTAGGACTACCTCATTTAAAATGTCGTGTAAACAAGAATGGCGAAGGAGGTGGTTTTCTCTTAACAGTGCCCTGTGAAGGTTCCCTGGTAGGGGCGGTGGGTGGATGAGGGGCCCCTATAGCTACAGATGGACAGATGGACAGCACAGCAATCTCCTGTGTCATATCCACCTTCTGAGTCTTTTCTCGTTTAGTTGGTAACAGGGCTGTTCACTGGTAAGAAGGAAAAGGAAAGGGTTTTAAGAGATTCACAGAAAAACACAGGAATGATTTAATTTTGTTGAACAGATTTAGAATTCAAATTTGTTAAGAGCTTAACTTTAAAAGTTGCCTTTCAAGAGGACAGCAGGAAAGGTTAAGGATGCTCCATGCAGAAGTGGATTTCTACTAATCTGAGAGGTTAGCCCCCAGGACCCGGGATGTCAGTGGTCCTGTTGCTTGGTTGCCCAGGGGGAGTTTGTTATTCAGGATTTATGACTCTGTAGGTTAAAGGACTTTTATGGTCCTCTGTGATTGTTTTCTTTGTTCTGCCAAATACCCAATCATGATGATGCCTATAAAAAAAGAAAAGAATAATCAGTGTCAAAAAGATCAGACTAAAATTCATGCTTTTCTTTCCTTCATACTTTTTTCTTTCTTTTCCTCACTCCCTTCTTTCTTCCCGCTTTTTTCTCCTTCCTTCTTTTTCTTTCTGTTTTTCCTTCCACCTCTTTATTTGCTTTCTTTTCTCTTTTCTTCTCTTTCCTTTTATTTTCTCTCCTCTTTTTTCCTTGTCAAATGATTTGATTACTTTTTCCTTACATGCTGGAACATTTTAACTAATTGCATCTAGTTTTCAATATCATGTTTCTCTAAATTACTTCATTCAAATTAAGACTTTTCAGGTTCTGTTTTTCCGTTTGTTTGTTTGTTTGTTTGTTTGTTTGTTTTTCCGACGGAGTCGCACTCTGTTACCCAGGCTGGAGTACAATGACAGGATCCTGTCTCACCACAACCTCTGTCTCCCGGGTTCAAGCAATTATCCTATCTCAGCTTCCTGAGTAGCTGGGATACAGGCGCCCACCACCATGCCCAGCTAATTTTTGTATTTGTAGTAGAGACAGGGTTTCACTATGTTGGCCAGGCTGGTCTTGAACTCCGGACCTCAAGTGATTCTCCCTCCTCGGTCTCCCAAAGTGCTGGGATCACAGGCGTGAGCCACCGTGCCCGGCCCAAGTTCTCTTTTGAATTCATTGCCATTGGCCTTTGTGTTTTTGGTAAATTTGGCACTCTCTGTCTTTGTGATGTCACCAGCCTTTGCAGATCTGGAATGTCCCACTCCTCTGCCAGTGTGGAGCCCAAATACACATCATGTCCTTTTTCTCTTTGCAAGCCTGGAGGGCATCCTTAGACTAGGCTAACTTGGGCTCAGCTCTTGTCTGGACATTGCTGACTGTGTGGAGTCGATTATTCTGGGGTGGAAAGGGAGGAGCAGGGAGGGAGGGGCTGAGAGCTGAGGTTTGCGTTGGGGTGGGTGGTCTAAACACCTGCTGCTTGCATTCAAGGATCTGTTAGTTTCTGCTCGAGTCACAGTGAAAGCGGCTGGACTTAGATCATTTAGTTGACATGTTGTCCTGTAACTATCCAATGGGTTCACCCTGCCTGCTCTCTAGACAGAGCCAATTTATCAAGACAGGGGAACTGCAATGAAGAAAAAGTAATTCATGCAGAGACTGGAGTTTTGTTGTTACTGAACTCAGCATCCCTGGCATTTGGGGTCAGAGGTTTTAAGTATAATTTGGCAGGTATGGACTCAGAAAGTGGGGAGTGCTGACTGGTCAGGTTGAAGATGAAATCACAGGGGGTCAAAGTGAGTTCTTGCTGACTTCTGTTCCTGGGTGGGATCACAGAACTGGTTGAGCCAGATTATCAGTCTGGGTGGTGTCATCTGCTGCACCAGAATATAGGGTCTGCAAAATATTTCAAGCACTGATCTTAGGTTTTACTATAGTGATGTTATTCCCAGGAGCAATTGGGAGAGGTCCAGACTCTTGTAGCCAGAGGCTGCGTGGTCCCTAAACCATGATATCTAACTGTGTAGCTAATTTGTTCCTACACAGGCAGATTGGTCCCCAGGCAAGAAGGAGTTTTTCTGTTATCTAATCTTTTAGCTAATTTGTTAGTCCTACAAAGGCAGACTGGTCCCCAGGCACAAAGGGGTTTTTTGGGGGAAAGGGCTATTATCCATTTTGTTTCAGAGTTTAAACTATAAACTAAATTCCTTCTCAAGGCTAGCTCGGTTTAGGGGGGTTGGGGGAATGAACAAAGACAGTTTAGAGGTTAGAAGGAAGATGGGGGTCTTGGGGGTCCATTAGGTCTGATCTCTTTCACTGGTATAATTTCCTCAGTTATAATTTTGCAAAGGCGGTTTCGGTCCTGCCTCTCATTAGAGGGCCACTTGTTGAGTGAAAGGGTCTCAAAAGATAAAGATATTGCCTTTGATGGGGGTGATGGAGGAGAGAGGCTGAGCCTGACCCCATGTCCCATGCCAGTGAGTGGGGCATCAGGAAAAAGAAGGAGATTCTTTAACAATGGAAAGCTGCTAAAAAGCTATGGAATTGGACTGAGAGACCATTATCAGTTTTTGGAAGAAGAAACCATTTCAGGTTTGCTCCCTGGGAAAGAAAAATATCTTGGGCCCCGAAAACTCACTAAGCTAAAAGGAAAACTCAAGCTGGAAACTGCTTAGGGCCAACCTGCCTCTCATTCTATTCAACCTACCTCCCATTCTATTCAATCCGCCTCCCATTCTAGTCAACCTATCTCCCATTCTATTCAACCTACCTCCCATTCTAGTCAACCTACCTCCCCTTCTATTCCACCTACCTCCCATTCTAGTCAACCTACCTCCCATTCTAGTCAACCTGCCTCGCATTCTAGTCAAAGTTATCTCCCCGCTCATTGAGATGAATGCGTATCTGATTGCCTCTTTTGGAAAAGCTAATCAGAAACTCAAAATAAGGCAAGTTTGTATTTCACCTATCTGTGATCTGGAAGCCCCTCCCTGCTTCGAGTCTTCCTGGCTTTCCTTCAAATTTTCGCATCTTTCCAGACCAAACCAATGTACTTTTCACATATACTGATTGATGTCTTATGTCTGCCTAAAATGTGTAAAACCAAACTGTGCTCCAACCACCTTGGGTACATGTCGTCAGGACTTCCTGAGGCTGTGTCACGGGTAAGCGTCCTCCACCTTGACAAAATAAACTTTCTAAATTAACCGAAACCTGTCTCAAATTTTGGGGGTTCACATACCTAATGAGTCACATCAGTCAAATCAGTTATAACACTTTGCTGAGTAAGTTCCCATAAATGTTTTACAGTTCTATTACCATGTTTGCCATAATTTTAAGGGAGAAAAACAAGGGCCCGACAGTTTTAAGTTCTTGTCTAGGTAGACACACTGGTGGGTGGTGGAAGAGGAACTGGACTCAAGGTCTTCGCCTTCACCTCTCTGGATGGTTTCTAGTCTGTTCAGCTTCAACTGTGACATCCTTTCTGCTCCAAAGCCTTTCAAGTTTCCAGCTGTACTTGACTTCTGTCTTCTTGTACATATATTCTGATTCAGCCCTGACTCATACTCTAGGCCACAGTTGGAGGCTCTTCAATCCACAGAAGCAGCAAAACCACCTTACGAGATATAGAGGCAGATGGAGGCAGCCAAGGAAACCATGTGTGGATGGGCCAGTCAGGCTCCTTCATGCTGGCTGGCTGGACGAGGTGACTCAGGTGTCCCGTCCATGACACCTCCAAGAGCAAGATGGAGAATGAGGAAGGAGACTGCGATGAGCTGAGTTCTGATTGCATGTCAGGGGCTGGCTGGGTTGGATGAGTGCCACACAAAGGTTATCTCACTGAGTTCTCACACCAGTCCGGGGGGTCCATTTATTCTACTCACTTTTATACACCCAAGAATGCAAGAATCAGAGAAGTCGAGCAGCTTGTCCAAAGGCCAAGGTCTGTCTGACTTGAGAGTCAGCCTGTGGTTTCCCTGCCCCACGTGGGGTTCAGGGTGACCTGCTTTGGTGCTGGGTCATAGTCCCTGGATGAGAGATTCTGTAGTAGCTGGAGGGAGGGGATCTAAGGGGAGCTGGGCTCACAGAGCATGGGGAGGTGAGGAAAAGCACACTAGAAGCTCTGGCTCAGGTGGAGGCAGGAACGCTCTGGGGTAAAATGTGTTGTCAACCACGGGCTGATGGCTGCCCCGGGACAGGACATCTCTAATCACCCTCTGCCCTGGTTTCTAGAAGAGTCACTGGGCTGGTTACGAAGCTATTGTTTCTCAGCCCCAAGCTCCCTACTCAGTACCTGCTTTCCAGTGGGGCGGACCTGGGAAGGGCCAGCTCAGCTCTGCCCACAGGGCAGGGAGGGAGTAGGGAGGCTGGTAGGAAGTGGGGGAGGCCGGTGGGGAGTAGGGGAGGCTGGAGGGGACGTGGGTAAGCTCGTGGGGAAAGGGGAGGCTGACAGGGAGTGGGGAGGCTGGGAGGGAGTAGGGGAAGCTGGCGGGAGGCAGGAGGCTTGCGGGGAGTGGAAAAGCTGGCGGGGAGTAGGGAGGCTGATAGGGAGTGGGGAGGCTGGCGTGGAGGTGGGGATGCTGGCAGGGAGTGGAGAGGCTGGAGGGGATGGGGGAGGCTGGCGGAGAGTAGGGGAGGCTGGCAGGGAGTGGGAGAGGCTGGCAGGGAGTGGGAGAGGCTGGAGGGAGTTGGGGAGGCTGGTGGGGAGTTGGGGAGGCTGACGGGGAGTGGGGAGGCTGGTGCAGAGGTGGGGAAGCTGGCGGGGAGTTGGGGAGGCTGGTGGGGAGGGAGGCTGGCTGGGAGGTGGGGAGGCTGGTGGGGACGGAGGAGGCTGGTGGGGAGTGGAAAGGCTGGTGGGGATGTGGGAGGCTGGTGGGGACAGGGGAGCCTGGCGGGGACAAGGGAGGCTGGCGAGGAGGGGCTCCTTCTGTGGCTGCTTCCTGAGGTCTCCACAGTCTGTGAGCAGCTCCCCCTACCCTACATGTACCCCGACCTGGCAGCAGCAGTTTCTTCTTGTGGCAGCAGCTGGATTTGATTTTGCAGCATTTCCAACCTAGAATCAGCCTCATAACACCCTTTTGGGAATCAGTAAGGGCCTGTAGGGTGAGACAGGCATGTTGGCTGGGTCTGCATCTGCAGTTCTTCCTGCCACTAGCAGACTGCCTCTAGGCAAGTAGCAGACCCAGAAGCATGATTTACCCCCAGGGGGTGGTCTGTTTTTCACCCCTTGTTAGGTCGCTATCAGTCTGCATGGAAAGTCTGCTGTGAACAGGACTCTGCTAGACCCAGGGGTACAAAGTGCTCTGAGACACAGGGCTGCTCTTGGCTGCGCTGGGGTCCAGGTGTGAGAGGCAGTAGAAGGCGCAGGGTGCGTGTGCAAGTAGAGGATGCTCAGGAGGTTTGGGTGGTTTAAGGGGAGACTGTGTCAACTTAACATAATAGAAAGGGTCAGAAACTAGTTTACAGAGGGTTTATTCAAGTGCAGAGGTTGAAAACAGGACATCTCTGGGAAGCACAGATTCCAAAGAATGGAAGTCAGTGTTACCAAGTGTAGAGATTTGGGATTGCTTTATATAAACAAAGCTTAGGGGAATTTCACAGAATTTCAACGTCTGTGTAAGGCTTAATGCATAGTTCCAATGATCTGATTACTTGAGGGGGGCCTCTTTTGGAAAGGTATATCTAACATTCCACACTGCCATCTAGGCTGAGTTAGGGTCAGGATTCTTAAAGAGGTAGTTAATCTGTAACAAACGTCTGTGATTAGACGGCGGAGGTCTGGTCTCTGGTGTTTCCTAGTCATTACAGAACAAGAAGAATGAGGAAGAGTTAAGCTGTAATCCAAGCAACAGAATTGCAAAACATGTTCCATGACCCAGATCATAGCCACACCTCTCTCAAGGCTTGAAGAGTCCTGGAAGTTCCAACAGCTTTTAAATTTAATTTATTTTCACAAATGCAAATATATATTTAAATATCCTGGCTAGGAAATGTCCAGGAATGCCTGGATCATATATTTTAGAATACTCTGTAAGACTAATTAACAGGGGAGAAATGCCCAGAACGGGTTTGGAGGCACAGGTTGGGGGACAGAGAGCCATGCCCAGAGCGGAAGGAAAGTGGAGTGCTGCCTGGGAAAGGCCCAGAGGGGAGGAGCTCTTAGTGAAGGAGGTGAAATGGGATGTGAGGTTTATGGGATTTAAGACACCAGGAGAAAGTTAAGCTTTGCCCCGTAGGACTCCATAGGGAGCTACAGTGATCACTGTGGTGACTGCTGCCTTGAACAAATGTTAGGTGACTTTGTTAAAGGTGGGAGTTGAGCTTATCTAGCCAGGTATATTAGCCAGTATGTGAAAGCCAGGTGAAAGTTCAGTGTATTTATAGTTGCAATGGGTGTTTCTAAACCAAGTCTACTGTGCCCAGCAAAGTGACATCAGGGAATTTAGGCAGAATGCCCCACAGGCGTGGGGTGGGGAGGGAGCAGTGCTGGCACCAAGAGTGGATGCTTACTGTGTGCTGAGAGTAAGTGGGGTTCTGCCTGGGGGGCTGCAGAGGCAGCAGAAAAAGCTATCTTTAGAGTCCCTTACAGGAGACCTGTTTTTGTGACTTGTCTGAAAAAGACCTGTCAGGTCAGACAGGACTAAGCCCAGGAGCGATCATTTCGGCAAGTGTTCCCGTGTGTTTATCAGTGAGCCTGGTTTTTAGAAAACAGCAAAACAAAACTGAAACAAAAACAAAATCAGAAACCCAATTAAGCAAGACCCTTTACTTACCTCTGTAGGTGTCTAGTCTCTATGGGTAGAATGAGTCCGGGGAGCTGGGAGGGGCCAGTGATGACACCTCTCTGCATGCCTGGTCTGATGTCAGTTACAATAGTCAAACACGGGCTGGGCACAGTGGCTCATGCCTGTAATCCCAGCACTTTGGGAGTCGGAGGAGGGTGGATCACAAGGTCAAGAGATCGAGACCATCCTGGCCAACATGGTGAAACCCTGTCTCTACTAAAAATACAAAAATCAGCTGGGCGTGATGACAGATGCATATGATCCCAGCTGCTCGGGAGGCTGAGGCAGGAGAATTGCTTGAACCTGGGAGGAGGAGGTTGCAGTGAGCCGAGATCGTGCCACTGCACTCCAGCCTGGTGACAGAGCAAGACTCCATCTCAAGAAACAAAAACAGAAAAAACAAAAATAATAATAAACACACAGCAGAACCCCTGGCCAGCTGGGGAGGGGGCCAGTGTGGGCGTGTCTTCCTGGGGCCAGCCTAGGAGAAAGTGCTTTTCCTGGGTGTGTGCCCAGGTCACTTGGCTGTGGGACACGCTTCAAGGAATGGGTCTGCCAGGTCACAGTGTTCCTGGACCAAACTGTGGGTCAGGCTGCTATTTCTTGTGGCCCGATAATGAGATGTAGATGAGCTGGGGAGGAAGAGAGTTTTTATTTCTGTAACCAGTTACAGGAAGAAGGCCTGGAAATGACAACCATACCAACTCAAAATTACACAGTTTTCCAGAGCTTATTTACCTTCTAAACTATATGTCTACATGTAAGTGTGCATTCATCTAAAGACATAAGTGATTAACTTCTTTTAATCTATAACTAAGGTCTCAGTCCTGAAGACTTTCTTCTGGATCCTCACTAAGTTTACTTAATCTAAATGGGTCTAGATGGTGGGGTGATTACCCTTATCTTGTCTCCTGATGAATCATAAAGGTTTGGGGAGTTCCTTTAGACCCCAACAAACTTGTCTGTGGAGGCCTGGGGAGTTTATTCAGACCCCCAATAAAACTTGTTTAAACTTAAAGGTCCTGTTAAGAATCCCTTCATTATTTTGTCATGCTTCAAGGCCCACGAAAAGCCTAGAGAAAACTTTTGGTGGGCTCTTTGTTACGTTCCAGCCTTTGTATAAGGGCACTGGCTCAATTAGCTTTAATGTTTAATGTAGCTACTCAGTCAGTGCTGGGACAGTTGTAATGGAGGCCTGCATTAGTGAGACCTGACCCACCACAACAGGGCAGCAAGGGAGGCAGGGGAGAACCAGGTAAGTTAAGGCTGAGGTGGGGGGTCAGTCCCCAGCCCCATGGTGGACCTCTGGTCCTCCTGCACCTGGGTGAGCTCCAGCGAGAGCCATGTGGCTTTCCTCTAGAGAAGAGCCTGTCTCCCATCCTATTATGGGAGTCTCTTCCTCCTCTTCCAGGTCTTGTGGATAATGACCAGCAGGGTGATCCCCAGTGGGCACCAGTGTATTTGCCTGTCAACAAGGGAACAAGTGAATCAAGTCCCTGTGTGGTTCACGGAGGGGGAAGATCAGGTTTCACTTGTAAAGAATGGCGGGTGAGTGCACTTGGAGACTATGCTAGTGAACGTGGAGGGCTGCACTCTGTCTAGGCAGTAACAGGGTGTTTAGTCTGCACACGTTTGGTTAAAACATTCTACACTGTTCATTTTTCAGAAAGGAGTCTTCCTTTAGGTGGATGAGGCACTGTCAGAGGGAGCCACTCTGAGTTCTGAGTCACTGTTCAGTCTGGCTGGTTGGAAGAAATTGGGTTGAATCTCAGCATTCAGGTTTGACATGTTCGGGGCAAGGATTGCTCTAAATGGAAACTTTTCCCTTTCCATTCCTTAAGGATGTGAAGAACCCAGCAGCCTTTCCTTAGGTCATCTCTTCTGTGCACAGCATCTCCTAAGGCCATTCTAAAACACCCCTCCATGGATCTTAAAGCACCCCCTTTTTCCCTTAGGAGGGGGAGTTCTGCAGCTCCTTAATCTAAAGCCAGATGGATGCAACTAAGCGAGAAGACAGAACTCCAGGCTGCCCCCTTGGTGAATAGGCTGGGCCCAGCATGGTGCGGTCCTTAAAGAGGACCACGGTGGATGAGATGAAGCCACCAGGGCACTGTGTGTACAGAAACAGCAGGAATCAAAATGGCATATACCCAATGAGCGCAATGCTGAAAAAAAAATTGATGTGCCAACTCAGATTGGAGAAGTATACTGGGAAAAACAGGCCAATAGTAGATTTGATTGGAAGAGAAGTATTTTGAGCAATTTTTGTTATAGCACTGTTTTCTATTTTGACTGATTGTGACAAGAGTATATTTTTCTGCTGATATTTGTGGGTTCTCAGGCTTTGGTGGAATAAAACAACCTTGATCAAAAATGTGAATGGTATAAGAAGTTAGTGAATCAGCTTTCATGCCTGTCCAGAACAGAACAAAGGGGCACCCACCCGACAGCTCACTAAATTTCTTTTAAAAACTTGTTGTCTTCCAAGATTTGGGACTAATAATAAAAAAGCCTCAGGTGGTTTTTGTTCATAAATTACCATCAGTCTGTGATCTAACAGAGGAGATAAAAGCAGGGGAATAAGTATTTCTCCCAGGCCTTTTTATTATTATGATTTTAAAAACTATTATTTTTCAATATTTTGGATACTTCATGTATTTTCAGAAGAAAGCAGCCATGAACAAGTGTATGTATATTGGGAGTTAACTAGAAATATCCATTTTCATGGAAGTTTTCCTTCTAAACATTGGACAGAATCAGTTCTATCCCCTAAACCAGAGGTTGGAAAACGATGACCCTTGGCCAAATCTGGCTTGCTGCCTGTTCTTTTGAACAGTTTTATCGAAGCACAGCCACTCCCATTTACTTATGTGTCAGGCAAGGATTCTTTCACTCTGCAGCGGCAGAGTTGAGTACTTGCGACAGATGGGATATGACTCACAGAATCGAAAATAGTTATTATCTGGCCCCTTAGAAATATTTCCCAACCCATGTGCTGAGCCACTGACATCGCCATCTAATCCCATGTGGCAACCACTGGCAGTAGATCTGTGGTTTAAAGTCCTCCTGGCCACTAATAAAAGTGTAATCAGGGTCCATTGATACAGGAAGACTTTTTTTTTTTTTTTTTTGACAGAGTCTTGCTCTATCGCCCAGGCTGGAGTGCAATGGCACAATCGTAGCTCACTACAACCTCTGCCACCCGGGCTCAAACAATTCTCCTGCCTCAGCCTCCCAAGTAGCTGGGATTACAGGCGCCCGCCACCAGGCCCGGCTATTTTTTATTTTTTTTTCAGTAAAGATGGGGTTTCACCATGTTGGCCAGGCTGGTCTCGAATTCCTGACCTCAGGTGATCCACCCTCCTTGGCCTCCCAAAGTGCTGGGATTACAGGTGTGAGCCACCACACCCAGCCAGGAGGTCTGTTCAATATAGGGGCCACACAAGGCCACATGCTGGCTGTTTTGTCTCTTTTCTCTCTTTTTCAACAATCATGCTCCTTCTTTTTCGTCATGGCATTGGTTTCTTGGAGAAACGAGGTTATTTTTCCTGTAGAATGTCTCACACTCTGGATTTGACCCACTGCTTCCTGTGCTGTTGTTTCGCTTGTTTCCGAAAGTCCTGTATTTTCCGTAAACTAGTAGTTAGATCTAGAAACTCAATTAGTTTCAGGTTCCATTTCTTTGGGCAAGAATAGTTCATGAGTGGTGCTGTGTAATTCTTATTACATCACAACAGGAAATCCATTAATGTCTGGTTGTCTCAGTTTTAGGGAGGGTAAGACTGATGATCGAGTGCACCCTTAACCCTTGCTTATCAAATTCCCTACCAAGCTTTTCACCAAATGGTTCTAAAACAGTCCATTGATGATTGCTTTAGACCTATAATTTCATTCAAGGTTGCAATATGGTGATTTTATTATTCTATCATCCCTTTTTCATTTATTAGTTGGGGAAATTCTATAAAGAAGGCATTTCCTTAACTATTGTTCACCCTAAAACACAGTTTGTACTGAAAATGCAGAATAAATTTCTGGAGTGATAAGTTGGTGCTGTAACAAGCTCTAATTATAAATGAAACTATTTAATTGTCATTATGAACTCATGGATGTTTATATATTTGTGTGCATCAATCGTTATCATTAGTCACTGCAGTTAGGAAAAATGTCTCATCTGTGGCCATTGGGCTCCCCTTCGATATGGAGCTGGTGTTCTTTTGGTGTGACCCTTCAGTCTTTGAGAGGTCTTCTTTCTAGCACAACAAAATAACTCAGGCTTGTCTTGTACATCTTATGTTCCAGACTTGGAGGCTGCCGTTTCTCCAAGTAGTCCTGGAGATTCTCGTATGCTAAAGTTAACCAACACACTGCCCTAAGACCAGAAAGGAGAAAAAATGGAAGTTCTGGGTTCTGTCAAAGACTAATTCACTGAGCAGACTGCTGAGACCTCTGAATTATGTGGACACTGAGAATCAGTCACGTGTTGGGGCCGGCGTGGTGGCTCATGCCTGTAATCCCAGCACTTTGGCATTTTGGGAGGCCAAGGCGGGTGGATTACCTGTGGTCTGGAGTTCGAGACCAGCCTGGTTAACATGGTGAAACCCTGTCTCTACTAAAAACAAAGACAAAAGCAAATCCCAAAAATTAGCTGGGTGCGGTGGCAGGCACCTGTAATGCCAGCTAGTCGGGAGGCTGAGGCAGGAGAACTGCTTGGGCCTGGGAGGCAGAGGTTGCAGTGAGCCGAGATTGTGCCACTGCACTTCAGCCTGGGTGAAAAGAGTGAAACACCATCTCAAAAAAAAAAAAAAAAAAAAGAATCAGTCATGTGTTGGTTTGCGGATCAAGCAAAGTGGAGGTAACATCACTCAAGCCTAGGTCATCACTCCCCTGTTCCAGGCAGGCTTTGTGGTTCGACCTGTCTCACCTTCCAACCCATGCACCCTAACCCCCTACTTCTTTACCTATTCCAATTGAGACACAAGATTCATTTTGGCCCAAAGGAGGTATGCTTCAAAAACAATTTTCCTTTATTAAAAGAATGCTTATAAAAAATTCATTTCACTTTTGCATCATTTCTTCCAGTCACTCCCAGCTCACTTGCAGCACTTGGCCTTCCCTTTGTAACAGGTGCCTTGAGTTTTGGTAAAGACTGGGCAGGCGGAATAGAGACATTGCCCTCCACTCCTGACGCAATTGTAATGGTCAGATCTGTGGCCAAGACCTGTGAGAAAGTTACCACCTGTAAGGAGGGAACACAGACACTTCAGATTCATGGCTTGTAGCTGCAACGATTTGAGAACATCTCGTGAAAGTAGAACAAATAACTACAAAACACTGGAGAGTCTTCTCTTCCAAGAAATTTGCACATGATTGATCTTTGGGGCTACTCATGAAATGAGGTGTCTGAAGAGCTTACTCAGTCCGGGGCTATGCCAGCTGTGGCCAAATACAAGCCGAGGAATGAACAATGGGGTTCTGAGTGGGGTTTTCTTATGCTGAGAGATTTTGAGTGTGCAGGGAATTCAAGTTATTTTTCCAAACAAGTTTTCTGCCTTGTCTCAACACACCCCAAAATCACATCCTGTGTTTTAGAAATGTGGAAGCAGGTGCCGCTCTTCAAACACAGCCTACACTTCCCTCCTTCCATGCCTTCAGTTACACTGTTCCCTCTGCCTTGAATCCTGGCTCCCCCACTTCCCACATCAGTCTTTCAGCTGAAATCTAGGATCGTTTCATATCAGGCTGAAATTGTGGTTACTCTCTAAAACTTTCATAGCTTTTTTTTTCTACTTGGACTTTATTTTGCCCTTCTGCCAGTATCCCAGATCTCATAAATAGAGACAGTACTCTGGACTAGCCTTCTATTCCATGCAACAGGGAATAGTCGCCGTGATATTCCTGGCCAGGGACCAGCAGACCATCATTTTGCAAGCCTCCACTGGTAGGCGTTTTGGACTGAACTGAATCCCTTAGGAAAATAATTCCTGTGTCGAAGCCCTAACAGTGCCTCAGAAGGTGATTGTATTTGGAGAGAGAAACTTTAAAGAGGTGATTCAAGTTAAACACGGTCATTGGGGCTTGCTCTGATCCATACGACTTGCATCCTTATAAGAAGAGATTGGAACAGACACACACAGAGGAAAGACCATGTGAGGACCCAGGGAGGCGGCAGTCATCTACCAGCCAAGGAGAGAGATCTGAGAAGAAGCCAACCCTGCTGCCACCTTGATTGCAGACTTCCTGCCTCCAGGACCGCGAGGAAATACATTTCTGTTGTTTAAACTGCCTGGTCTGTTTATGGGCAGTTTAAACCATAAACCTGGTAGCCTGAGCAGACTAATACAAGAGGACATTGCCACCCTAGGAGACAGTACATTCTCATGTCACAGATCTCTGTTGGAAAGATGGCTTTCACACCTATGGAAATTGTCCTGTCAGTAACTTCCATCCAGCGGCTATTTTTCCACTTTTTGCAGTAATTCCACTTTTGAAAAACTCTTCTCATTGTCCTCAATGCCTGGTTTCTTGGCCCTTCCCAAACCTCTTCATTCTCCTGTGGATGTGTTTAAGTTGGCCAATACACTTCCCAATGTTTGAAGCCTGGTATCAATACAGAGTCCCTTCAATGTGTTCCACCAGCCAAGGTAAATAAAGGCTTCATTTCTCTCATTTTGTTCTCAAAGCAGCACCATCCAATATGGCAGCCACATGCTCCCTGTGGCTGTTCTCATTTAGGTTAATTGAAATCACCCTAGCTGCGTTGCAAGTGCTCATGAGTCCTATGTGGCTAGTGGGTGCTGCATTCATCGAACAGCAGATATAGAATCTTTTTACCACTGCAGAATGTTCTATTGAACTTCATTTCAATAGAAGGGACTCTGTATTGATACCAGGCTTCAAACGTTGGGAAGTCTATTGGCCAACTTAAACACATCCACAGGAGAATGAAGAGGTTTGGGAAGGGCCCGGAAACCAGGCATTGAGGACAATGAGAAAAGAAGAGTTTTTTTGTGTTGCTGTGGAGATGGAAGGGAATTGAGAGGCACTCTGGTTCTCCCATCCCAGTACTCAGGGAAGCATCTTGGGCCAAGGCCACTCATTTGTTCACACAAAACACAGTCTCTTGATTGCCAGCTTATATTCTTTTTCTCTGATTGATTCCTAATGAGGCTGTCTGAGATTGTACTATGTTGTAATAATCTCACCATAATGTTGACCTCAAGTAAGATCATGACCAGCTAGACTCTGCCAAAGTCTCCACTTTCTGCTTTAGTCTCCCTGCACTGGAGGCTCCCAGTGCTGGAAAGATACTTAGAGGATGACTACTCCAACACACGCTGCAAGATGGAACCTCTCCAAGTGATTATCTGTTATTAGAGAGATCAACTGAGCATACAAATTTGAAAGCACTTTGAAATTGTGAAGGTTTACACATCTTTGTTCTTGATTGTTCTCCTCAGTAATCAAATTGTTGGGTATATATATGCTAAGTAAGCAGAGGAGGCCCAAATTTGATATGGGTGTAGCTTTTTAGAGCCAAGGTGGACTTCAGAACTCAATTAATTCAACCTCTCTGTGATCCTCTCCCCAGATGAAGGAACAAGGTCCAGCGATGTCCCCAGAGCATGTATCTGGTCAAAGACCAACCCCAGACCAGAATGGATGCCTCCTGATCTCACTTCAGTTCTCATTCCACTTCACCACACAGCTGGTTGACTGTGGTGTCATGGTGCATAACCAGAACTAATTTCTGGCATTACCTTCCAAGATCTAGTATATTATGGGACACAAAAGGAATTGCAGCAAAGTTAGTGAAAGGGTACTTTGGTTACATTCTGCGTTCCACAACTAATCTACTGTGTGATCTTTTGCAAACCACTCAACCTCTCTAGGCAGCAGCTTCTCAAATTTAAAATGGAGGAGACTATGCAGCCATAAAAAAGAATGAAAGTGTGTCCTTTGCAGCAACATGGATGCAGCTGGAGGCCAATATCCTAAGCAAATTAACACAGGAAAAGAAAGCCAAATACCACATGTTCTCAGTTATAAGTGGGGGCTAAACACTGAGACACCGGGGGCTACTAGAAGGGAAAGGAGGCAGGGGAGTGTGGACAACTAACTGTGGGGTACTATGCTCATTACCTGGGTGACAAGATCATATTCCAGTCCTCAGCATCTGAGTGGGTCTGGGTTGGGGCTGATAATTTGCATTTTAAAACAAGCTCCCAGGTGACACTGAAGCTTCTGGTCCAGAGGCCATACTTTTAGAACCTTTGGTCTGGAATATTGAGGTTCCTTCCTGTTGGAGCAGTCTATGCTGCTTTCAGTCTAGGGGCCTTTTAAAAGCACTTGCCTTTACCATTTTCATGACATTTGCCTTCCCCCTTGTGTTAGATATTGCTGTGCGTGTGTCTGTTTCTCTTACTTGCTTCTTAAGGATGTTTGTGTAATCTAAATGCTTCTGAAGGTTTTTGTTTTCCAATAATTGTGGACCAGGCAGCCCAAAAAGAACAGCTAGAATATCTGACATACACACACACACACACACGCACGCACATGTGCACTTTGTAGGTATTAGAGAACCAACAGTAAAGAATTAGTAGGTCAAGATTTGAGAGAAAGACAGAAACAAAAGCAGGAACATCACATCCTACTAACATAAAAAAAGTTATTATGAAGGCATGAAACATTTTGAAATAAAGAAGACCTAAATGAGTGGAAATGCTCTGTTTAAACATTTGAAGATTACTTTTTTAAAAAAATTAATCTTCTGGTTCAACCAAATACCATGGGAATCCCCAGAGGTTCTAATTTGACAAAGTGATTCTAAATTTTATTTGGAAATTCAAAGGGCCGAGAATAGCCAAGACACATTTGGAAAAAAGGTGAGACATCTTGCTTTACTGTATTTCAAGACTAAGTATAGAGCCGCTGTAATTAAGGCAATGTGCTGATGACACAAGGACAGAAAAATGTCCAAATGGAATAAGATAAAGAGTGTAGAAAGAGGCTCATGCATACATGGAGAACTGATGTAGAATAGTACTGGCTCAGCAGAACAGTGGGGAAAAATAGTCTTATCAACAGTTGGTTCTGGGCTAGGCATGGTGGCTCATGGCTGTAATCCTAGCACTTTGTGAGGCAGAGGCAGGCGGATAACTTGAGGTCAGGTGTTTGAGACCATCCTGGCCAACATGGTGAAACCTGGTCTCTACTAAAAATACAAAAATTAGCCAGGTGTGGTGACAGGCGCCTGTAATCCCAGCCACTCGGGAGGCTGAGGCAGGAGAATCTCTTGAACCCGGGAGGGAGAGGTTGCGGTTAGCCAAGATTGTGCCACTGCACTACAGCCTGGGTGACAGAGCGAGACTCAGTCTCAAAAAAAAAAAGTTGGTTCTGGACAATCAGATATTCATATTGGGGAAAAAAATAACTTGACCCTTACTTCATACCGAAGACACACACACACACACACACACACACACACACACACACACCCCATTGCCAGATGGATTATAAGCCTAAATGTAAAAAGAAAAAGGATAAGCTTTTAGAAGACAATATTGGGGACTGTCTTCATGTCTTTGATGTAAAGAAAGTCTTCTTAAACAAGATACAAAGTGCAGTAACCTTAGGGAAAAAGACGTGACACATTCGACTACATTGAAATCATGATAAAAGCCTCTGTTCTAGGAAAGTTTCCATTAAGAGAGTGAAAAATCAAAACACAAAGCAAGAGAAGATATTTGTGATGTATATAATTGACAGAAGGCTTGCATAGAAAATACATAAAGAACTACAAACGAATAAGAAAAGACAGATAATCCGATAGAAAACACGGAGAGAAGACAAACAGATATTTTACAAAAAATAACCCAGTTGCCTGTAACTATATATAAAAGGGTCCAACTTATTATTTATCAGGGAAATGCAAATTAAAACTCCAATGAGCTATTGCTACACTCACCACGTGGCTAAAATTTAAAAATAATTGATGTTATCAAATGTTGGCAAGGATACAGAGCAAGAGGAACTCTTATTCACTGCTTGTGGGAGTACAAATTGGTGTAAACAATTTTGGAAAACAGTTTGGCATTGTCCAATACGATTGAATATATGCATATCCTATGATCCAGTGATGCAACTTTTCAGCATGTAGAAATAGAGGCATAAGGGCACCTACTGGCCAATAGAAATGTGTGCACAAACCAAGCTGTAGTATTCAACCTGAATATTAGTGTGGCAAAAGTGTAAAGAATATGAAAAGTTATCACCATAAAAGTCAAGTGAGTGATTATTCTTGGGGGTAGGAGGGAGTTGTGACTGGGAAGCCTCGAGAATAGCTTCTCATAATTCAATTTAGATATAATAGACTGAAAACAAAAATTCTTTATGTTAACAAAGTGCCTTTCAAACCCTTTTGAGTTTGGACTGAACCACCATAAGAAAGAAATTTCTCACTGCTACTCAGTAAAAACATATGTACACACCCCAAACTGAAATATGGGTGTAATTAAACAGCATCTACTTTTACTACATGGCACGGAGTAATATTTTCTATTCCTTTAAAAAAACATGGGCCGGGTGTGGTGGCTCATGGCTGTAATCCCAGCACTTTGGGAGGCGGAGGCAGGCGGACCATGAGGTCGGGAGTTCAAGACCAGCATGACCAACATGGTGAAACCCCATCTCTCCTAAAAAATACAAAAATTAGCCAGGCTTGGTGGCACGCACCTGTAATCCCAGCTACTCAGGAGGCTGAGGCAGGAGAATTGCTTGAACCCAGGAGGTGGAGGTTGCAGTGAGCTGAGATTGTGCCATTGCACTCCAGCCTGGGTGACAGAGCAAGACTCCATCTCAAAAAAACAAAAGAAAACAAAACAAAACAAAAAACATGATAGGCTGGGTGGAGTCGCTCATGCCTATAATCCCAGAACTTTGGGAGTCTGAAGTAGGAGGGTTGCTTGCGCCCAGGAGTTTGAGACCAGCCTGGGCAACACAGTAAGACCTTATCTCTACCAAAAAATAAAAATAAAAAAATTAGCCAGGTGTGGTGGTGCATGCCTGTAGTCACAGTTTCTCGGGAGGCTGAGGTGGGAGGATGGCCTGAGCTCAGGAGGCAGAGGCTGCAGTGAGACGAGATCACACCACTGCACTTCAGCCTGGGTGACAGAGTGAGACCCTGTCTCAAAAAAACAAAGCAAAAACCAAAACCAAAACCAAACCAAAACAAAACAAAACACTCAAGTAAACAAAACCCATGGTAGCAACTGGCAGCATGAAAAGTTCTGCATTTAGAATGCTTTTGTACTCAGTTTTCAGATGGAAAAACTAAGGCATAATTGGAATAAATTAAGCCTATCTGCTGGATACAGTGATGGCCTAGAGAAACTTACGATAGGATCTTACAGAGACTTTCTGAACTGGAGTGCTTGCTTTCAGGATCATCCGTCCCAGCCCCTCATTCTGAAGATGAATAAACCAAGGCGTAGCACCACGTGACTCGTGTGAGCAAGGGATAGGGCTGGGATAAAATATGTTCCCGATTCCTCCTGCATGTCCCACCATTATGTCAGTGTCATGGCTGCTTTGGCCCAGAGAAGCTGACATACACCTGGCTCACAGGAAGCCCCCTCCTATTGAGTGGGGGAGACCCCTAGCCTGGAGAATGTGGATGCATTTCTCAGGAGAGGGAGAGGACTGCCTGTGGACCCTCCCTGCCTGCACACGAGGTGAGTCCAAGGCACTGGCTGAGCTGGCTTGGTGGGTGGGGCGGCAGCACCTCACCTGTACCAGGGCACCCCAGGAGGCTGCACCCAGTGACCTGGGCTGAGGATGGGGCCGGCCCGTCTCTCTGCATCGGAAGCTGGCCTCTCAGTGTGGGGAGCCGTCTTGCAGGGGAAGCAGCAATCTCATCCACATAGGATACTGTCTACATGTCCAGGACAAGGATGCAGGCAGCTGCCTGTGACAAGCACCATGACCCTGCCAGGCTCACTCCTTGGCAGCTCACAGACCCTGAAGGTTTGGCAGGGCTTGCCTGCTGCCTTCTGCCAACTGCAGGCCACTCAACCATGGGATGCTTTCCTGCGGCTTGTCCCTCGTCCCTTGGGACACGGAGGCAGCCATCCGAGGCTCACATCAGCCCCAGTGTCCCCAGCCCTGGGGATGGGAAACTCTAGCAGGTACCAGAGCTTACCTGAGGCCATCTCAGACAAAAGTAAGCAGAGAGTAAACAGCAGAAAGTAGGAAGTTCTCATGGCGACTGGCAGGCAACACCCAGGATTTCAGGAACTGGGGAGTGGCTGGCTCCTTTGGAGGCTGAGCTGACAGAGGCTTCCAGAGGCTGGAGCGTCACTGTATTTATAAGACTGGTGGATTGCACAACCTCGTCGACGGAACTGAAGGGAGGTGCCGCAGTCAAGGGTGAACTTCTAATGGCTAACCCCTGGTGTCATTTGCTCTGAGCAGTCGGCAGTCACATGGCACATTGTCTTCATCTGGCTGCCGCTGGATTTAGCTTTCAGCCTGGAGCCCTGGTGCCAGCCCCTCCTGTTTGGTTTTCTAGGTTAGGCAGTTCTGATGGGGTTTCTGGAAAAGGCAGTTCACACTGGAATCCCTCCTTCTGGATCCCATGGAGGAGAGCCACAGGGAAGCTCTGAGCAGGGGGCCACTCGGCTCTAAGCTGGTGTTGGACTCTTTAGTTTGATTGTCTTCCTACAAGACAACCTCAAACTTCACCCTCTTCCCTTGCAAAAGGAGAGCTGGTTGTAATGAACTTTATTCCTCTGGCCAAGGCTACCTTCTCATCTCTCCCCTTATGCAGAACACTCTCTTCGATGGACCAACCTTTCTCTTTTCCCACTAGATGTGTTCCTGGGACATTTCCAAAGGGCACTCCTCAGAAAGTGAGCCCCCAGTGTGGCCCTTGGAGGTCGAGGGTCTGGTCCAGCCTGGGCCCACCCTGCAGAGCTACAACTGCCAGACTGGGGTGCTGTGAGCGATTCTCCAAGTATCCCTCAGGTTTTCCTTGATTCTAAAGATTTAAGAAACATTTTATTTATTACTGATTTTCATTGTAATTCTGTGAGCAGCTTTCGTGATGTCTCAGTGGCTTATTTGCAAGCAGCAGACACTGGCTCTCGCTGACCAAGGAAGGGAAGAGTTGATTTGGAGGATATCAGGGTTGGCGGGGGAGTGGTGGCATTGCTGGAGAACCCAGCTTGAGGTTCAGTTTCCAGGAATGACATCCACACCACACTGTCACGGTGGTCCGATGAGAACCCCATGCTGCAGCCACATGGCATGAGACACCCAGAGTGGACTGACCCTCAGCCACTCCACCCCTGGCAGAACGCCGTTCTGCACCCAAACATGAACCTGCTGTATACTCCCACTGCAGCCCTGCCAGAGGAAGACAGAGACCCAGAAAGATGGACAGTCAAACAGAAACAGAGACAGAGGAAGAGACAGAGACATGCAGAGAGGCAGTAGAGAGACACAGAGAAACAGAGAGATAGAAACAGACAGAGAGAGATGGAAATAGACAGAGAGACAGAGATAGAGAGAAATAGATTCAGAGAGAAAGAAAGAGACAGAAAGATGCAGTGGGATCCTGTAGCTAGCTCATTGAGGCAGTTCACAGAGGGTGTTTGGGAGAAACTTGGAAGAAGCTGAGCCATGCCTGACCTAGGAGCAGTGAGAGTGTGGAAAGAGAAAAGAAAGAACCGAAACACAGCTTTCCTTGCTGCTCCTGGGTGAGACATGGCGCAGCCTCTTCCAAGTTTCTCCCAAACACCCTCTGTGAACTGCCTCAATGAGCTAGCTACAGGATTCTATCGGATCTGTTTCTGTCCCTTTCCTTCTGTCTTACAGAAGCCACACTATGATTCTTTGACCAGGCAATATTATCCTCATGTTAAAGAAGACCACTGGGGTGCAGAGAATTGAAACAAATTGCCCAAGGTCACCCAGCTGGTAAACGGAAAACTGGTGTAATGGCCTGGAAAGCCTCATTCCCTAGCCTCTGTGCTGAGCGCCTCCTGGGGAGGCTTCCAGGTTATTATACCGGGTGTGGGTTCAATAAGATTGCAAAAGAAAAATATCTTGGGCACCTTCAAGCTGGGAACTGCTTATTGCCAATCTGCCTCTTTTTCTATTCAAGTCATCTTTTTGCTCCCAGAGATACATGCGTGTTTTGATTGCCTTTTTTGGAAAGACTTATCATAAATTTAAAAGAATGCAACCGGTCAGGGCACAGTGGCTCACGTCTGTAATCCTAACACTCTGGGAGGCCGAGGCGGGCAGGTCGCCTGAGGTTAGGAGTTCGAGACGAGCCTGGCCAACATGGTGAAGTCCCGTCCTTACTAAAAATACAAAAATTAGCTGGGTGTGGTGGCGTGCTCCTGTAATCCCAGCTACTTGAGAGGCGGAGGCCAGAGAATTGCTTGAAACGTTGGTTGTAGTGAGCCGAGATCGCACCACTGCACTTCAGCCTGGGTGACAAAACCACACTCCGTCTCAAAAATACAATACAATACAATAAAATAAAAAGAATGCAACCGTCTGTCTCTCACATACCTGTGACCTGGAAGCCCCCAGTGGTGGGGGCCTTGCTTTGAGCTTTCTGGACAGAACTAACGTACTTCTTATATATTGATTGATGTCTCATGTCTCCCTAAAATGTATAAAACCAAGCTGTGCCCTGACCACCTGGAGCACATGTTGTTAGGGTTTCCTGAGGCTGTGTCACAGGCGCATCCTCAACCTTGGCAAAATAAACTTTCTAAATTAAATGAGACCTGTCTCAAATTTTGGGGGTTTACAAGATAATAAAGTAAAAAATCTCAGAATGCTGCTGGGCACCATGTGAGGTCCGATGGTGTCTGCAGATCCTGGGAGTGGAAGGAATCTAAACCCTGGAATCCTGATTTTCAGGACTGACGTTTTCTGCTCTGAACCTGAAAAACTTTTTTTTTTTTAAATTTTATTTTTATTCTTTATTTTATTATTTTTTTTATTATACTTTAAGTTCTAGGGTACATGTGCACAACGTGCAGGCTTGTTACATATTTATACATGTGCTGTGTTGGTTTGCTGCACCCATTAACTCATCATTTACATTAGGTATTTCTCCTAATGCTATCCCTCCCCTCCCCTGACCCCATGACAGGCCCTGGTGTGTGATGTTCCCCATCCTGTGTCCAAGTGTTCTCATTGTTCAATTCACACCTATGAGTGAGAACATGCAGTGTTTGGTTTTCTGTCCTTGTGATAATTTGCTCAGAATGGTGGTTTCCAGCTTCATCCATGTTGCTGCAAAGGACATGAACTCATCCTTTTTCATGGCTGCATAGTAGTCCATGGTATATATGTGCCACAGTTTTCTTAATCCAGTCTATCAGTGATGGACATTTGGGTCGGTTCCAAGTCTTTGCTATTGTGAAAGTGCTGCAATGACATATGCATGCATGTGTCTTTATAGCAGCATGATTTATAATCCTTTGGGTATATACCCAGTAATGGGATGGCTGGGTCAAATGGTATTTCTAGTTCTAGATCCTTGAGGAATCACCACACTGTCTTCCACAATGGTTGAACTCGTTTACACTCCAACTAACAGTGTAAAAGTGGTCCTATTTCTCCACATCCTCTCCAGCACCTGTTGTTTCCTGACTTTTTAATGATCGCCATTCTAACTGGTGTGAGATGGTATCTCATTGTGGTTTTGATTTGCATTTCTCTGATGACCAGTGATGATGAGCATTTTTTCCTGTGTCTGTTGGCTGCATAAATGTCTTCTTTTGAAAAGAAACACTTTGCTTTTTAAGGTTACATTTTCAGGTAATGTGTTACATTTTCAGGTGATGGTGCTAGAAGAAGGTCATTTTAGTCCCAGTGTCCAGGGCATCACCCTGTTCCACTCACGTCCATCAACAGGGTGATGCTGGAGAGCAGAGCTTACTCCTGGGCTCTCTTGAGGAGTGAGGCATGGTAGCCAGCTCTGAAGGCGTGGGAGCCCAGGCGAGATCAAAAGGAGGCCAGGTCCCGTGCCATGTGCCCAGGAGAAACCACATACAAACAGAATGCAGCATCTACTTTCACATAAATATTGCAGTGAGACTGGCTAGAGTCCTGGCTTCATCACTCACAGTTGACAAAGGTGTGGCCTTTGTGGGTGGGCATTGATGAAGGAGACTGATGGGGGCTGTGGCGGCAGAAAGTGCACAGGCCCTTGACAGCCCAGGGATGAGGCCACTGACCCACCTGTGATGAATGACAGTCTAATGGAGGAAATGACACATGGGATGAGGTTGTAGAGCAGATGGGGGCTGAGTAGATGAAAGTGTGCTGGGAGGACCATGGACATCTCAGGAGAGCAGGGACCAAGGCCTATATAGGAGATGCGTGCGTGTGTGTGTGGTGTGCATTAAGGCTTGTGTGTGTGGTGTGCATTAAGGCTTATGTGTGGTTGCATTTAGGCTTGTATATTTGTGTGCGTGTGGCGCACATTTAGGCTTTTGCCTGTGTGCATTTAGGCTTGTGTGTGTGTGCGTGTATTTAGGCTTGTGTATGTGTGTGTGTGTATTTAGGCTTTTGTGTGTTTGCATTTTGGCTTGTGTGTTTGTGTGTGTGTACATTTAGGCTTTTGTGTGTGGGCATTTAGATTTGTGTGTGTGTGCATTTTGGCTTGTGTGTGTGTACGTGCATTTAGGCTTGTGTGTGTGTGTGTGTGCATTTTAGCTTGCGTGTTTGTGTGTGTATTTAGGCTTTGGTGTGTGCGTGCATTTAGGCTTGCGTGTGTGTGTGAAGGGTGCACATTTAGGCTTTTGAGTGTCTTACTGAGCAGCTTTGGTTTTCTTCTTCGGCAATAGGAAGACTTTGGAAGAAGAATTAAATGAACCTGTTGCCATTATAGAACTATCTAATGTGGAGGTGTTGAGCATGCATGGAGAGGACATCAGCTTGGACTTGAGAAGACCCACGAAGGGGCTGAGGAGACATTAGGGTCTTACACAATATGGGGAAGGGGGAAGAAATGAGACAGGAACTTGAGAGGAATTAAGAAGCTAAAGTGAACTGCCCTCCACTGGCAGATGGAAGGAGCTGGATTTCTGGTCCTGGATGGAAGGAGCTGGATTTCTGACCCTGGATGGAAGGAGCTGGATTTCTGATCCTGGACGGAAGGCGCTGGATTTCTGGCCCTGGATGGAAGGAGCTGGATTTCTGATCCTGGATGGAAGACGCTGGATTTCTGGCCCTGGATGGAAGGAGCTGGGTTTCTGGCCCTTGATGGAAGGAGCTGGGTTTCTGGCCCTGGACGGAAGGAGCTGGATTTTTGGCCCTGGCTTGACTGAGTGTGATGTCAGGCCCTGAGCTGCGTGAGGGGAGAAAGAGCCGGTATGGGAAGATGTTGAGTTTTGTAGACAAGTGAGTGTAAGGGCTGCCCTCATTCGCCATCACAGTGGCTGATGTGTCCTCTGCATGCTGGTCTCTCCCTCCAGTCATCAGTGAAGGCTGACGGAGGGGAGGGGCCGAGTGGGATCTCCGCAGTCTCCCCTCACTTGAGGGTCCAGGGTCTGGCATAGATAATCAGTCACTGTTTTGGAAGAAATGAATAAACAGAAGAGTGTTGCTATGGACGGAACACATTCCCTGCTTGCATAAATATATAAAAGGATATTTAAGGAGGTAATTAGGCTAAATTAGGTCATAGGACTGGTGGCCTAATAGTTAGAGGAAGAGAAATCAGAGCTCTGGGACGTGGCGAGAAGGCGTAATGCACAAACCAAGAAGCGGCCCTCACCAGGAACCGAATCAGCCTTCATCTTCATCTTGAGCTTCCAGCCTCCAGAACCATGAGAAATAAACTTGCATTTACCCAGCCTGTGGCACGTTGTTGTGGCAGCTGGTTAGACTTATACAAGTGTTGTCTGTATTCTTGGTGAACTCTTCATTTATTCTAGGACAACAAAACTCCGGGGACTCCATTCCTAGTAGCACCCCAACCTCCTATTACCCTCACCTCTATGGGTATAAAGTTCCTCAGAGAGGAACTTCAGGTTTTTAAGACA
This sequence comes from Pongo pygmaeus, assembly GCF_028885625.2. NCBI lineage: Eukaryota > Metazoa > Chordata > Mammalia > Primates > Hominidae > Pongo > Pongo pygmaeus. The sequence continues at coordinate 6,900,189 of NC_072380.2, forward strand.
TGAATGCTTTGTTTTGGTTTGAGACTGTGCAAGTCCCGTAAGTGGTGAGCACAATTTGGAACACTATTCCTTATTCCCTTACCCGCAGTAGATTTTTTTTTTTTTTTTTTTTTTTTTGACAGAGTCTCACTCTGTTACCCAAGCTGGAGTGCAGTGGCGCAATCTCAGCTCACTGCAAGCTCCACCTCCTGGGTTCTGGCCACTCTTCTGCCTCAGCCTCCCGAGTAGCTGGGACTACAGGCACCCGCCACTATGCCTGGCTAATTTTTTGTATTTTTAGTAGAGATGGGATTTCACCGTGTTAGCCAGGATGGTCTTGATCTCCTGACCCGTGATCCACCCGCCTCGGCCTCCCAAAGTGCTGGGATTACAGGTGTGAGCCACCCCACCTGGCCTTTTTTTTTTTTTTTTGAGACAGACTGTCGCACAATGTCGCCTAGGCTGGAATGCAGTGGCATGATCTCGACTCGCTGCAACCTCTGCCTCCCGGGTTCAAGCAATTCTCATGCCTCAGCCCCTCCAAGAAGCTGGGATTCCAGTTGTGAGCCATTGCACCCGTCCACTTGCAGTAGATCTTGATTATGATCTGCTAAAGGCACGTCCTTGACTGCTGACCTCACAGGGCCATGCCACTGGCAGCTGCCCAGAGCAGGAACTGTTTGTGTCAGGTGCTTGTCCCAGCTCTGGAGCATGACACCTGAGTGTGAAGAGGGGAGGGGGTCTGGGGGGGGACAGAAGCTGTGTAGGGCAGTACCTGCCCTGGGGCTCCACCTGCAAGGTCAACAGGACACAGTCCTTGCATGGTGGGGTTGAGCTGGTTTCAGTCCCAACTCAGGAGCTCCTCAGAGAGTCAGTTCCACCCACGTAGGTTGGAGCTAGCTCCTCAATGCCACTGTGAAGGAAAACGAAGGACACAGCCTCACCAAGCACCGCCCCAGCCAGGTGCGATGCCACTGTGAATGTGTCTAGTCCTCAGGACCACGAGAAGCTGTGTTTGAAGGGAGCTGAGCCAGCCCCTGAGTCAGACAGGATGGATTCAGCTCTGTGCCTCTGTGGAGAGGCAGGGCCAGCTGGGTCTGGCACTCACCTGTTCTGCTGCTAGTAGGAATGGTAAACTGTCTGACACCAGAGGATCACGTGGGTTTAACACATTTATGCGCACAGATGAGGAGTGTTCAATTAGTGCTAGTTCTTACCATGATTATTTCTATTCTTTCCCATATTATGAGGTCATCATTACCCCATTTCCTAGATCGTATACCTAGACTGGCAGAGAGTAATGTACAAGTCATGAGTGGTACATCTAGAACTGACCCAAGCCATCAGCATAGGGGGTTGAGTGTCATCCTCTCTTTTGCAGGCAGGACATCCCAGTGCCAAGGAGAGTGACCTCAGACACCAGAGACACAGCAAGCGCAGCAGAGCTGACGGCTCTGGGAACACTGGTCTTCAAAGTCTTCCCCGTTGTTGGTTTTGTTGTCTTTATTTACAAATAAAGTAAATATTTATTATTTGTAGACAACATTTTATTTATAAAAATAATATATGTGTTGCAAAAAGTTAAAACAATACTGATGTGTATCAGCAGAAAAGGAAAGTTGTCTTGAATCCTATTTCTCATGGATGAGCAGATTGCTAACAATTGGGTTTCTCTCAGTTAATGACATTCTCTTCTACACACATGAAGGTATTTATTCATGTAACTTCAATAATTACAGATTGTAAAAACGAAACACTTTGTAATACTGATCTGCAGCTTGCTTGTTTTCCTTTCCACCTAGCAGTTGTATATCTTTCAATATTTTAGATCAAATCCATTTTTATAGTACATGCATTTTCAGTTGATCCTTGAACAACTCGGGGCTGAACTGTACAGGTCCATTTACACCTGGATTTTCTTCCACCTCTGCCACCCCTGAGACAGCAAGACCAACCCCTCCTCTACTCCTCCTCCTCTTCAGTCCACTCAATGTGAAGATGATGAGGATGAAGACCTTTATGATTATCCTCTTCCACTTAATGAAGTGGCTTAGTTTATTGTAAGAATACAGTATATAAGACATATAACATAGAAAATGTATGTTAATTAATGTTTTATTTTATTGAAAAGCCTTCTGGTTAGTAGTAGGCTATTAGTAGTTAAGTTTTTGGGGAGTTGAAAGTTATATGTGAGTTTTTCACTGTGCCTCATGTATAACTTTTCATGTACTTATTACCCAGTGTGATCTACTGATACAACACAATCCCTATCAAAATCTCAATGATTTTTTTTTTGGCAGAAATAGAAAGTCCATCTTAAAATTTATGGAAAATGACAAGGAACTCTAAATAGCTAAAACAATCTTGAAAAAGAAGAATGAAGTTGGAGGACTCAAACTTCCTGACTTTAAAACTCACTACAAAGGAACAATAATCAAAACAGCATGGTACTGGCATAAAGACAGACATATAAATAGTGGGATAGAATAGAAAGCCCAACAGTAAATTTTTGCATATGTGGTCAAATGATTTCCAACAAGGGTGCCACTACCACTGAAAGGGAGAAAAGACAATCTTTTCAACAAATGGTGCTGGGAAAATTGAATATCCACATGCAAAAGAATGAAGTTGGACCCTTAGCTAACAGCATATACAAAAATTAACTCAAAACCGATCAAAGACCAAAACACAAAAACTACAACTACAAAACTCTTAGAAGAAAATATAGGTGAAAAACTTGGCAATGATTTCTTGGATATGACACCAAACACGCAGACAATAAAAGAGAAAATAGATAAATTGATCTTCATCAAAATTTTAAAAATATTTTTGTGCATCAATGTACACTATAAATGGAATAAAAAGGCAAGTCATGGAATGGGAGCAAATATTTGCAGATTTTATGTCTGACAATATTTTCATGTCCAGATATATAAAGAGCTTCTAAAACTCAACAACAAACAACCCAACATGATTTAAAAATGGGCAAAATAGACATTTGTCCAAAGAAGATATACACATGCTCAGTAGAATACTTTTTAACCATATTCCTATAAATGGACGTTAGATTGTTTCTATTTTTTTACTACCATAAGAGTGGTGCAGTAATCACTGTTATAATACTAAATGTATGTATATACATATATTTACTTGTTATAATTACTTATATATATTATTACTCATGTAACAAATATATACTAAGAACCTGTAAATGCTTGGTCCCTGCTTTAAAGGAGGAGGACTAGTGAGCCTATTTAACTATTTTGATGATAAATATTATGAAGAAAAAGCACAGGGAAGCATGAGGATGAATAACTTGACTTGGGCAACTCACCGGTGGGTTTTCCTGAGGTAGGTAATATGGAGTTTACTGCATTAATTCTTAGGCTTGGAATTGTTGGCTGAAAGGTTAAAGGGGTTTCACCTTTAAAATTTTAATACATACTGCCAATTTGTCCTTCACAAGGTTTACTAATTTGCAATCACATGCAAAAAAAAAAAAAAAGTATAGACTTGCACCTGTTTCCAATATTACCAATCATACTGGCCTGGGTTTATCCATTTACTTATAAATTATGAACTTTCTTGGATACTGACTATGTGCCAGGCACCATGCCAGGGTGAATTAGAGACATAGTTCCTTATCTCAACAACTTTACTGTGGGCTGGGGAGAGACAGACAATAAATACGACAATAAATACATTATTATAAATGACTTAGTTATGTTTCCACACCCACCTGAAAAGCACCCCGGAGGATCACTGGGTTTCTTGTTGTGGATCTGGGATGAGATTAGGGCAGCTGGGTTAAAAACATAGTTGAAAGCAGTGGTTTTCAACCAGGGGTGATTTGGCCACTCAGGGGACTTTGGTGATGTCTGGAGACACTTTTGCTGCTGCAGTTTGGGAGGGAGCATTATGAGCATCTGGTCACTAGAGGTCAGGGGTGCTGCTGAACATCCTACAAGGCACAGGGTGGCCTCCTATGATAAAGAATTATCGAGCCTCAAATGTTAATTGTGCCAAGGTTGAGAGACCCTGGCAAAAGAAAGAACCAGACAAGGCCAGGTTCGAATCCTAGGCTAGCCACTGAAAAGGCATCTCAGCAGTCATCAACATGCTTGTCTTCTGCATAGGGGATGAGATTAGATGTTGTGATTATTAGATGAGAAAAATGAATAGAAATGTGGAGCACAGGACACAGAGAGCAGAAGTTGTCCATGAATGGTGGGGCATATTATAATGATTACACACCACACTGGAAGAAGGATGGGAGATGGCTATTTCCTAACATGTAGCTCTGGGGCCACTTTAGGGGAATCATGGTAGGAGCAGGAGGAGCTGTGGGGCCTGCTGACTTAGGGAAGGATGGATCCGTGCCTCTCATTGTTTCTCTGCTATCTTGTTTGCATTGCATTTTCTTGGTCAGTTTTGTTTGTCATTTTTAAACAGTTTGTTGGATCATTTTTAAAAATTGTCTTGCAGCTTTTTTTTTGTCCTTTGAAATCAGTGCTGTCGTTTCTCCTACATGTTACAGTGTTTTCCCCACTTTATCATCAACCTGGTTTATTGTGTTTTTTTTTCATTCTTCAGGATAGAATTGCTCAGTGTAATAAAAATGTTTCAATGTCTTCTATGTTGAATATAATCACAACGTCCACTCCTTTGAGTAAAAAATGATAGGTCCAGTGATGGGCATTGGCCCAAGTGGTGGCCTTACTGAGCAACACTGCTCCAAAGGGAGCCCCCAGTAGAATCCTGGCTTTCTGTGCCACGTTTGGGCCACACTGGAGATAGATGGGTGTGTGATGTCAGTGTACCTTACAGAGGTGATGCAAGTAGCTCAGACTCACACTGTGAATCCACAGGTGCTTGGTACTTTCAAAGGGTTTCGAAGGATTTCTTGAGAAGCAAATTCTATTCACAGATAATTTCTATTTCAGTTCCTTTCTGAAATATGAAGGCAAAATGTTAAAAAGGTGACATTGATATTATAACTCATAATTCGCATAAGAACCTTTTTGTTAGCCAGGTTGGAGACGTTACACACTCTTTGAAGAAACATAAAGCCGGTAGTAATTCTATGATTCATAAAAAGCTTTATCTGGCAGCCTCTTTTTGTTCTACATCCAAATCCCATTGTGATACCTAATAGAAAAAGCCTTACAGGTGGCAAAGAGGTGGATGGATGATCTTAATGTCCACCCTAGCTCCCCAACAATCCTCCTAGGATGTGTTGCAATGCCTCTAATATTCTTTCCAGAACCGAGTGTTGAATGGTGTTCCCCATTGCAATAGAAACACACTTGAAATAGGATAGCGTTTATAGTCATGACCAACCTGTACCCCTCAGGGAGTTGCAAGCTGTGCTCTGACAGATGGGACCGAGAGCACACCTCTGCCAGGGAAGCTTTGAGCCAAGCAAGGAAATCAACTTTTCACAGTTATGCCCAGAATTGTCATTTACTGCCCACCCGAATCATAGCCTCATAATATCTCAGCTGGAAGGACGTAGCCAGTGTCTACTCCAGGGAGTTTCTGGGAGTCCCTGGGACTTAGGGGTTCTGCCAGTACCAACAAGGCTGCACTCGACACCTTAGCCCCCTTTGTAGCTATAGCCATTTCTTCCACAGGCCAGGCCTCCTGAATGGCTTTTGTGTGACGGACAGTTTCTGGCAGTTAATAAAAGGAAAGGTAGAACTAATCTAGCTCAACATCATCAGATAATTTACAGATATAGAAGATAATTGCAGAGTGTAAAGAGATTTGTTCAAAGTGACAGCGTGAAAGTTAAAAAAGGGACAATCAGAGGCTTCCCTGAGCCTCTAAAGTGAGGTGACTGTGCCTGCATCTGTCCCAGCACCGGGCCCAACCAATCCCACTTAGCTGGGGTGGGTGGTGCCGCCTGAGAGTCTGGGCAGTCCCTTTTCACCCCTGAGCCTGACCCTGGTTTCTCAGAATCTCAGAATCTAGCTATTTTGAAATATACAATACATCATTGTCAACTATAATCACCCTACTGGGCAGTAGAGCACCAGAACGTTTTCTTCCTGTTTAATGGTAACTTTGTGCCCATTGACCAACCCCTCCCCATCCCCCCTCCCCCTCCCCCTCCCCTCCCCAGTCTCAGGTAAGGCTATTCTCCTCTCTGCTTTTGTGAGATCCACTTTTTGGTTTCTGCATATGAGTGAGATCAGGTGGTATTTGTCTCTCTGTGTCTGGCTTACTGATCATTACACAAGGTGTACATATGTCAGTATCACAGTGTAACTCATACATATGTACAATTATTATGTGTCAATTAAACATAAAACAAAGAAAAATAAAAACAAACAAACAAAATCTGAGCATATGTAGGGCTCTTCAAGGTCCTTAACTTTTGGGGACTTCTTTTTGTTTCACACCAAAAGGAATCATGGTTGTCCTCTGCCAAATGCCAGCCAGGTTGTTTCATACTGTTTTAACCTTGTTGAAAACAAAGGCAATTGGAAGCATTTCAGCAACTCAAGGGATCATGTGTTCATGTGGTTTATTTTGAGTGTGGAGTAAAAGGGTTATTAGACCCTAAAGGAAGTAAAACCAGTTTTGTGTGTGCAACTATCAGCTCACATCTGAAATTCCCCCAGACTGCTTCCTGCTGTAACCAGCTTTTTCCTGTGAGTGGTTTATTCATTGGCTTTGCAGAAATGAGAACAGCCAATGATGTCAGCAGTCTGGAATTGCCGAAGTCATCAGCATCTGGCAAAGCCTGAGCTGGAGCCAGAAGGAGGTGCCATGGCCTGGTGGGAAGCCCCGATGAAGAGTGGGAGGTGAAGCTGGAGTCAGGGTTTTGTGGAACCACCTGTGCCCGATCTGTGACAAGCTATGGGTTATCTGCCACCCCCAGTTTCCTCCCTTTTAAAAGAAGAGGGTGAATTTTATGTCTTTTTAGGGACCAGTTTCCAAACTAGGCAGCTCATCAGAATCACCTGGTGATTCTTCCCCCAGAAAAAATCGCCCTTGAATCAGAATTTTCGATAATGAGGCTCCAGGATCTGTCCTTTTAACAAACCCCCCAAATGGCCACAACTCACACAATGTCACTGCTTCATGCTTTTACACATCTTGATGTATTTCTAGGATTTGTGAATATATGCTTTTTCAATTTTAGCATTTTGAAGTTAAGGTGAATCTTATAATTGATGTAAATAATTAATGTGGTCTTCTCTCCCCTTCCCCCGATTGTCCTCTGAGAAGTGGGTAATGTATTGTGAATCTTATATTCAGTGGTATTTTGAAGTGAAGGAAACACCTCCTCTCATTTCCAACTTTACCACAACCATGTGAAGCAGGTTGTGCAAGAATTATTTATCCCCTCTTCCCGGAAGAAGAAACGGGCTTGCATAGGTTAGGCACATTACCCTTTGATTTATTTATTCAACCCACGCTAATAATAAGCATCTTCTGTATGCAGGGGCTGGGCTAGATTTGGAGAAAGCAGAGATGAAGACCTGGCTCCTGTCCCCAAGGAGCTTGCAGGCTTGTGGGGGCATCAAAGAAATAAGTCATGCCCGTGGCTAGGTTAATATTGGCTCTAGAAGTCTCCTCTGGGAGCTGAGGGAAAGAGCGCCTGGTTCTCATGGGGCTTAGGAAAGGCACTGTTGGAGAAGTGGCATTTAGAGGGAGCTTGAAGAATGGGTAGGGCATGCTGGACACTGTTATGGTGCTATCCTCAGAGACTGCAAAGCCAAGAAATCAAACCTTAGACACACAGCAGGACTCTGGTGGTGGAAAAACATGTTGGCATTCTTGCTCTCTCATTGTGACCTGGGGCAATTTGTGACCATCTCTCCTCTGAAGAACGGAGGGCTGTTGTTGGAGTTAGGTGAGACGATGTTGGCCAAGAGCTTGCATGGTGTCGATGCTTCAGCATCACAGGAAGTGGGTTAGGACCCAGGTGTGATGGGTAATTTTCTTTATCAACCTGACTGGGCTATGTTCAGACAGCTGGTAACACACTCTTTCTGGGTGTGTCTGACGGTGCTTGGGAGAGAGGTTAGCATTTGAATCTGTAGTAAAGAAAATGTGCGCTCACCAGTATGGACGGCATTGTGTAATTTCTTGGGGGAGGAGTAGAGCAAAAAGGCAAACTTGCTCTCTTTTCTTGAGCTGGAACATCCATCCTTTCCTGCCCTGGGACGTTGGAACTTCTAGTTCAGGCGCTTTAAGACTCAGACCGGGATTTTCTCCATAGACTGCGCTGGTGCTCAGGCCCTCGGGTTTGGACTGCAGGACATTTGCAGCTTTCCTGGGCCTCTGGCTTGCAGATGGCAGATAGTGGGACTGCTCAGCCTCCGTCATCACATGAGCCAGTCCCTCCTAATAAGCATCTTTCTATTTACTTACGAATGTCCTTTTGGTTCTGTGTCTCTGGAGAACCCTGACTAATGCACCAGGACAGGAATGATTCGGAAGGAGGGAAGAGGCTGAGGGCCCTGCCCTGCTGGGTTCTGTTGCAAGTGGAGGGGAGGCTGAAGGGGAGCTGGCCTTGTGATAATTCACGGAGTTGAACACTTGGTAGGCTCTTCAGCGTGAAGAGAGCAGACCCATCCTGCACTCCTGCCCTCAGCCCACTTTTGCTCTTCTGTCCACAGTCATCAAGGGACTTAGCAGAGTCAGAGCCACATAGAGGGAAAGCTTGGACTCAGGAACACAGTGAGCATGCCACCTCTTCTGTCATCCAACAGTAGGCCTGGAAGGACTTTTATCAGTGCTGTGCCTGGCACTATAAACACACACATACACACACACACACACACACACACACACGGATGAGACAGAGACGGGTCTCATTCTCAGCACGGCATACAAGTGTTAAATAATTTTGCTGGTGTTAAATCTCTTGCAGACGCAGCACAAGGAACAGTATTCATGTGAATCCAGGGTCGTGACATCATTTGCATGTGAGGGAAGTCCTTTCAGAGCTTGGGGTATTGAAGTTGAGATTTGAAAGATGAGCAGAAGCTGTTCAGGCAAAAGGAGTGGTGCAGGGAGAGAGGGGCTATGAGCACTCTGGGCAGAGGACACAGACCCTCGGAGGCCATCCATGTTAGGAACTAGCAAAGTGCATTGCAGCTGGCCCTGAAAAATGGGGAGAGGAGGACAGCAGGCTCAGCGGCTCGGCCACCATGCCTGGGGAACCCTGCCAAGGATGGGGAACTTCTCTTTTCTTTTTTTTTGAGACATAGTCTTTCTCTGTTACCCAGGCTTGAGTGCAGTGGCCTGATCATGGCTCACTGCAGCCTTGACCTCCCAGGCTCAAGAGATTTCCAGGCCCCACCTCAGCCTCCTGAGAAGCTAGGACTACAGGCAGGTGCCATCACTCCTGGCTAATTTTTTGTTTCTTTTTTTGTGTGTGGGCAGATGGGGTTTTACCATGTTGCCCAGACTGGTTTTGAACTCCTGGGCTCAAGAGATCTGCCTGCTCAGCCTCCCAGAGGCTGGGATTACAGGCATGAGCCACCATGCCTGGCAATGTGGAACTTTTCTACAGGGACAAGGGGAAACCATTGAATAGTTTCTTTTATTTTTACATATTGTGGCAAAATACACATAACACAAAATTTACCATTTTAACAATGTTAAAGTGTGCAGTCTAGTGGCATTAAGTAAACTCACGTTGTTGTGCAGTCATCACCATCCATCTCCAGAACTTTTTTATCTTGTAAAACTGAAACTCCATACCCATTAAACAGTAACTCCCACTTTCCTCTCTCCCAGCCCCTGGTAACCCCAGCTCTACTTTCCATCTCTGTGAATTTAACTAGTGTAGGTGCCTCGTCTGAATGGAATCACAATGTATTTGTCCTTTTGTGTCTGGCTTCTTTCACTGAGCACAATGTCCTCAAGACTCATCCATGTAGCATGTGTGAGAATTTCCTTTCTTCTAAGGCTGAATACTATTTCTTTGCCTGTATATTACTACATTTTGTTTATCCAGCCATTTGTTTGGACACCTATCAAAAGATTTTAAGACAGTAACATGGTCCCATTTACATTTTGGAAACATCAGCCTGGTTGCTTTGTGGAGGCTGATTTGGAAGAAGATGTGAGTAGCTGCAGGGAGCCCAGTTAGGAGGCTACCAGATGAGTCCAGTATAAGAGGCTGGGTGGTGGTGAGGATGGTAGAAATGGAAGGTTTAAGAGCTATTAATACTTAGAAGGAGGAATGAAAAGTTTATTTGGGTGTGGGAAGTGGAGGAGAGAGAGGACTCAAGCAAGAATCACTTCAGGTGGATGTGGCTGTTATTTACAAGGACAAGCTGCAGACAATGAGTTGGGCTTTGGGTTTGTGGAGTTTGAGAAGTGCATAGGCCATTCAGGCAGGGATATATGCTTCTAAGCTGGAGGCTCATTTGGGAAAGTACTGGCCTAGAGAGGCAATCAGTGCCAAAAGGGTGCGTGAAATTCCTCTCTGCAGAACAAAAAGCAGAAAGGGCCAAGGGGACATTCCTGAGTAACTCCAACATCTGAGGTCTAGTAGAGTTGGATTGGCCAACCAACAACAGTACAAGGGGGTGTTCTGAGAGCACCAAACCAGAGGAGTGTGGTGTCATGAGAGCCAAGGGAAGATAAGGGCTTTTAGGAAGAAAGTGTTTGGTGAGAGAGACTGAAAGAGTGCTCACTGGTTTCAGCAACACAGAGGTAACTGGTAGCATTGGTGAAGGCAATGGCATATTGAGAAGCTGCAGAAGCTGAGACAATCGATGGTTACCAGCTATGTGTTCTTGGTGTAGTTGTTCAATTTTTCTGAGCCATTAGTTCCTAATCTGCAAAATGATACACCCAATAACTCATAGCACCTGTGCATATAGGGGTGGGAGGTAGACAGAATATGGCTTCCAGAGTCAAGGCAAGGTTCTATCTGTACAAGGTTATCTTCTTGACTTTGTGGTTGACTCCCTGAACTCTCTGTTCTATGCAAGCCAGCAACAAAGGGGTTTTGCAGCGTTGGTCAATGTTGTCTTGAACATTTGCACTCAGGACTTTTAATGGATGGGGGATTAGGATGAGTAAGAACAGCCAGGCTTTTCTGCTGCAGAAAACATCCCAGGTGCATTTACTCACTCTCTGGTGTTTTATTTCTGAGAAGCCAATAGCAAGAGAGAGGATGCTGGGGTCAGGAGGCTTGGACTCTGGGTTCAATGCTGTGGGTGACTAGCCATGCAGCCTTGGCAAGCCACTGACTCCCACTTTTGAAATTCCTAACCTATGACATGGAGTCTTCTTCAGCTAGATAATTCTGGAATGTACTTCCTCATTTCAGGTGTGTCTGTATTGCAAATAAGTACCTACCAAAAAAAGTTGTTGTGCTTTGGACAAAAAGACACATCTCCAAGCCAGGTACTTGCATAGCTCTTGTCACAGTTAATTCCCAAAACAACTCTGTGATCTGGGTACTGCCAATCCCATTTAATACGTGATGATTGCTTGGCTTCAGGGGCTAATGACTTGCTCACATGGGAGACAGTGTTTGTACCAGGTAGCAGGAAGTTATGTTTAGGCAGGGGATTATTAATTGAAACCGTAATTGATCATTTGCTCTTCTGCAAAAGGAATCTGTTGTGTTAGTCAATGCCTGGAAGAACCCAGACACTCATTCCTTTCCTGAGAGTAAATCTAACACCCTCAGCTGACACTTGGAGACCTCTGTTCTTTGGATCCAATCACATTTTCCTGGTTTAGTGTCCACTTTTTTCTTGCATTTCCACTTATACCTATGCTTTGGTTTACTGCTCCCTCCAAGTCCTACGTCTTCTGCCTTGATAGCTTTGGGCAGGTGATTCCCTTGGCCTGGGACACCCTTTCTTGGTGACACAGTTTGGAATTCTGTCCATGTGCCAAGGCCAGTGAACCTTTCCTGACCTCCCAATGATGTAGCATTTTCCTCCTTTTGAATCTGCACTGTATTTTTTACTTTCCTCCTAGTGCCTCTGCCTTGAATCAGAGTTATTTGCCTCTTTATTGCCTTTATATTAGAACATGAAGGTGATTTAGTCTTTGAATTTCACACAAAGGAAACCCATGACAACAGTTGGCACATAATGAAAGCTCAGTGGGTATTTGTTGATTTCAGATGCCTGCATCCTTAACTGGTTTTGGCTTATTTGTGCACTCATTGATTGAACAGCTAATTATTAGGTTCTAAGATAATGAATAGGATGTTTCATCACCTTTAGCTTGGAGAAAACATCCCATGAAATGGCCACACATTTCTTCTGGGATGCCCCCCATTAGCCGTCTCTGCTGGGGCTTCCCATCCTGGCATGTTCGCACAGCATGTAAAAGGTTCTGTGTGACCCACGCTCTCATATGATCACTGCCTCAGCCTGTGGGACTAGTGTAGCAGATCCGTCTTCCCCAAGGTCCCATTTTCTGGAGGTGGAAACTGATGTTCAACAGTGTGGACCAACTTGCCTTGTGTCTCCCAGCTACTGGGTCTGTAGATGCTGAGTCTTCTGGCTTCTGTTCCTGTGGTATTTCTGGGAGTCCAGGAAGGATAGGAAGAAAAGGTAAAGGAACAAGTAGGGAGGTGAGGAAAAAATGCCAGAGAACAGTGTGGAGAAGGAAGAATCCAACTCCTGGGGCTTATGGCCTTGTGTAATGGCAGGTTGGTTCTGGGGCTGCCACCAGTTTACCCATGTGAAGGCAGACTTTGCTCCTAAGTCCTGGATCTCACTCACTGCAGGGTGGCTTCTGGGCAGAAGAGGCCAATGAGCTGGGCACGGAGACCAGGTCGGAGGCAGGTCGGAGGCAGGCCCAGATCTTCACAAAATCCTGCCCTAACTCTACCTATGGACTTCAGAATTACAACTACCTTTAAAAGTGTCCCAAACCAAGCAAGCTTTATTTTTTTAACAGTATTGAGAGTTGGGTAATTCAGGATGTAATGGAACAGCTGTCTTATCAGGAAAAGGGGGTGTACTCTCTCCCCCAATTGCTCCCTCTTACCTCTGTAAACCCTCATTTCCTCCCGCCTACCACCCAGCATATCTGCTTCCCTGTAAAGCCTGTGGAAGGCCAGGCTGGGTGCTGGATTCTGGGTCCCTGTATGCTTAGTAAATCATCATGCACCTGCTGCATGAGCCCTGGCTTGGAGCCAGGCTTTCTCATCAAAGCAAACTGCTTGTGTTGTGTCCATAAGCAGCAAGCACTGCCAGACACTCACAGCCATCTGGAAGAGAAAGCTGGATGCTCCCTGCAAGGCCCAACCAGAATTTTCACAGGGTCCCTTTCTGGCGTCGGTTCCTGGTTTATTAAGTATGAGTGTGGCCCTCATGAGTTCTAAGGTTTTTACCTTCCTCGTTTGGAATCTACGATCCAGAATGGGATCAGCTCCCTCCAGGAGAATTTCATGCAGCCTGGAAACTTTCCTCACCTCCTGGCTTGGGTTACGGGACTAGGCTACACCCTACGGCATGGCAGACTCAGGAGGCTAAAACCCAGGTTACATGCTATGAGGAACTGGGTGGTGTCGGGGAAGTTACCTAACTCTCTGTGCCTCAGTTTCCCCATTTGTGAGGTGGTGACAATAACCAGTATCTACTGCAAAAGATTGTTGCAAGGATTAAATGTTATGAAATTAGAATATTGCCTGGCACCCAGTCAGTGATGGTGGGCCTTACTGTTTTTGTTCTTTCTGTAGGCACCTGGAGGCTCACACTCCTTGAAGGTGGGTACTTCATCTTAATCATCTTTGGATTCCTACTTCCTATACTTGTGTGGGCCACCCTGGGCTCCCAGCAATGTCCCTTGAGCTGGGGTCAACTGCCCTTCCACCTAGTCCAGGCCTGCTGTGTTCCCCTGGTTCAGTATTTATCCCGTGCTCAAAGCATTGGAGCTGGTGTGAATCATAGGAGTTGTTGGATACCACCCTGGGCTAGGATATCTGTAATTCTCATTATACAGCAAACATGTTTATATATCAAATGCAAATACTAGATGTAGATATTTTTATTTGTGTGATCATGGAATTTGCCAACATTCATATATTAAACTGTGACTCCACTGGCCAGTAATGCAGTGAAATGAAGGGATTGGATGGAGCAGTTGCGTCTTGGAGGGATGGGATAGCAGGCGTGTTGCTGTGGGGAGACCTCAGTTTCCTCCTGGAGATGGCAGCTGAGCTAGGCCTTCACCTGGGATGGCAGGTGTTTTGGTGTCAGGGACTGAGGGAATGCTCTTGGTAGGGGTTGCTCAATGCTTTCAAATTTTCACAGGTTCCCAGGTTTGTCTCTAGACACATAACAAGCAGTTAGGTTTCTGTCATCAAGAGAAAGGACTTGCGAGCCAGTGGTACCCCTGGCTGTACTCTACAGCCATGACTCCACCCCTCCCCGAAACCATCTCCACTGCACCTTCCAGGTGGTCTGCTCAGGACCTTGGAGAGATGACAGGCTTTGAACAAAGGCTCAGGATTCAGGCTTGAAAACAGCCTTGCTGGAAAGCAGCAGCGCCCTCACTGGGGCAAGAACCTCCATGTGCCCAGTGTTTCCAGTTGTGGCATCACCATCACTCTTGACTTCTGTAAGGTTTTTTTAAGATCTGACCCTCACAAGCAGACAAATAAAAGCAAACATTTATTTCTTGTGCCATATATTTTTTTCTGGTAAATATATATATATAACACATATGTGTTATATATGTTATAGATATAACACATATGTGTTATATATAACACATACATGTTATATATGTTATATATGTAACACATATGTTATATATGTTATATACAACACATATATGTTATATATATGTTATATACAACACATATATGTTATATATGTTATATACAACACATATATGTTATATACAACACATATGTTATATATGTTATATATGCAACACATATATTATATATGTGATATATGCAACACATATGTTATATATGTGATATATGCAACACATATGTTATATATGTGATATATGCAACACACATATGTTATATATGTGATATATGCAACACACATATGTTGTATATATGTGATATATACAACACACATGTTGTATATATGTGATATATGCAACACACATGTTGTATATATGTGATATATGCAACACACATGTTGTATATATGTGATATATGCAACACACATGTTGTATATATGTGATATATGCAACACACATGTTGTATATATGTGATATATGCAACACATATGTTGTATATATGTGATATATGCAACACATATATGTTGTATATATGTGATATATGCAACACATATATGTTGTATATATGTGATATATGCAACACATATATGTTGTATATATGTGATATATACAACACATATATGTTGTATATATGTGATATATGCAACACATATATGTTGTATATATGTGATATATACAACACATATGTTGTATATATGTGATATATACAACACATATGTTGTATATATGTGATATATACAACACATATGTTGTATATATGTGATATATACAACACATATGTTGTATATATGTGATATATACAACACATATGTTGTATATGGTATATATGTGATATATACAACACATATGTTATATATATGTTGTATATACAACACATATGTTATATATATGTTGTATATACAACACATATGTTATATATATGTTGTATATACAACACATATGTTATATATGTTGTATATACAACACATATGTTATATATAACATATGTTATATATGTGTTATATATAATATATGTGTTATATATAACATATGTTATATGTGTGTTATATATAACATATGTGTTATATATAACATATATATGTTAAATATATTTAACATATATATATGAAATATATATATATGCTTAGAATTGGCCAGCTGGACTCAGTTTAGATGATTTCAATTTTGTTGGCAACACCCAAAACATTGCAATCAGGATCCAGTCGAACATATGCCTTCTTCTCTCCATCAGGCTGAATCAGGGAGTTGACCTTGGCCACATCCATGTCATAGAGCTTCTTCACAGCCTCTTCACAGCCTGTTTGATCTGGTGCTTGTTGGCTTTAACATCCACAATGAACACAAGTGTGTTGTTGTCTTCTGTCTTCTTCACGGCCGACTTAGTGGTCAGCGGCAACTTGATGATAGCATAGTGGTCAAGCTTGTTCTCCGGGAGACGCTCTCCCGAGAATATCTGGGCTGCTTGTTCTCTAGGGGGCGCTCTCCCGAGGATATTTGGGTGCTTGTTCTCCCGGGGGGCGCTCTCCAGAGGATATTTGGGCTGCCTCCGGAGTCGCAGTGTTACCTGAAAGTGGGTGACATGCGCATCTTCTTTTTTTTTGTGGCTGTGGACGCCTTTCAACACTACTTTCTTCGCCTTCAAAGCCTTCACTTTGGCTTCCGCTTTAGGAGGGGCAGGAGCTTCCTTCTTTGCTTTCGGCGCCATCTTGTGTAAAGGCTACTTTTTTTTAAATTATGGAAAAATCTATATAACATAAAATTGACCATCACAACCATTTTTAAGTGTGCAGCTCTGTGGCGCTAACTATATTTGTATTGTTATGCAACCACCACCACTATCTATCTCTAGATATTTTAAAATCTCTCCCAGCGGAAACTCTGTAGCCATGAAACACCAACTCTCCATTTCCCTGGTAACCCCCATTCTACTTTCCATCTGTATGAATTCAGCTACTCTAGGTACCTCATATGAGTGGAATCATACAGTATTTGTCCTTTTGTGACTAGGCTTATTTCACCTAGAGTAATGTTTTCAAGGTTCATTCATGGAGTAGCACGTGTCAGAATTTCCTTCCTTTCTAAGGCTGAATAATGTTCCATTGCCTGTGGACGACCCATTCTGTTCATCCATTCTGCAGTCCATGGACACTTGGGTTGCTTCCACCCTCTGGCCATTGCGAATAATGTTGCTGTAGACATGAATGTACACATATCTGTTTGTATCTCTGCTTTCACTTATTTTGGGTATGGATATGGTTTGGCTGTGCGTCCCCACACAAATCTCATGTTGAATTGTAATCCCCTGTGTTGGGGCAGAAACCTGGTGGGAGGTGATTGGATCATGGGGGCGGATTTCCCCCTTGCTGTTCTCATGATAGTGAGTGAGTTCTCACAATATCCGGTTGTTTAAAAGTGCATGGCACCTCCCTTCTTCTGCTCTCTCTTGCTCCTGCTCTGGCATGTGAGATGTGCCTGCTTCCCCTTTGCCTTCTGCCATGATTGTAAGTTTCCTGAGGCCTCCCCAGCCATGCTTCCCATACAGCCTGTGGAACAGTGAGTAAATTAAACCTCTTTCTTTATAAATTATCCAGTCTCAGTCTCAGGTATTTCTTCATGGCAATGTGAGAATGGACTGGATCATATAGTAAATCTATGTTTAATTTTTGAGGAACCACCACGATGTTTTCTATAGCAGCTGCACCATTTTATATTCTCACCCATAGTGTGTAAGGGTTCTGATTTCTCTACATCCTCATCAATAAATGCTATGCCATATAGTTTGCAGGCATTATATTTCATTCTTACAACAACACAGCAAAGCAGACCATCATGCCCAAATATAGACAGACAGTTTGGAGATATTAGTGAAATACAAAACAATCTTTCCAGGGCCAGCTAGGAAAAGAGTGAAGTCAGGATTCAGAGTTGGCTTTGGATTCCAAAGCCCATGCCCTTCCCAACCTATCAGACTATATCTCTAATAGATGAATGCATTCTTAATTCACCTAAAATGTTGGTATCAATTATGACCTTTTAAACTGCGTACCTCCTCAATAGAGTATTTTGGGCATTGGGTTGTCATCAAATCATCTCTGCACCATGTTATGCCTTGGTTCCAGGAGAGCATATTCTAATGCATAGTTAGTAGAAATAATGGAATCTGTCATAGATTTGCTCTTATCCAAGCTGATTAATAACAGGGCACACTGTGCACAGATTCCTTTCCTTTTACTCATTTGGCAAACAGTCACGGAGCCTATGCTCTGTGCCGGGATGTGCATGGGGCTGGGATTTTAGGGATTAAAAGGTTTGGTTCCTGCCTACGAGCCACTGAAGCCACAGGTGGCAGGGACAGTAAACAAGGTCTGCCCACAGCAGGATGAGATAAGAGCTGGTGGAGGTTAAGTGAAAGACATCCATGCTCTACTTTTGAAGACAGGAACAACAACCAGGTTTCCCAAATAAAACTGATGACAGAACCTATGTATCTCAATGCACTGGCTGCTGAGAAATTGCGCAAACTGTGGCAACAATGACCTTTTGTTTTGTGAACCCAAAGTATTTGAGACAGGTCTCAATCAATTTAGAAAGTTTATTTTGCCAAGGTTAAAGACTTGCCTGTGACATGGCCTCAGGAGGTCCTGATGACATGCGCCCAAGGTGGTCAGGGGGCGCCTTGCTTTTTACACATTTTAGGGAGACATGAGACCAATCAATATGTGTAAGCTGTACATTGGTTTGGTCTGTACATTGGTTTGGTCTGTAAAGTTGGGACAACTCAAGACGGGGGGCTTCCAGGTCATAGGTAGATAGGAGCCCAAAGTTTGCATTCTTTTGAGTTTTTGCTCAGCCTTTCAGTGAATATACAATTTACATGTGAGAGGGGGATAGGGGAATAGTCACTTATGCCTTAGTCTGGGTCAGTGAATCTGCATTCTCCATCAACAAAAGGGCAGAGGAAGCAATCAGATGTGCATTTGCCTCAGGTGAGCAGAGGGATGACTTCCTGTCTCACACCTGGGAAGGTAAGCGATCAGTTTACACTGTCAGGGTGAAATTCAACAGAACTGTTCTAGGGGAAAGATCTTGAGGCCCACAAGGAATTTCTTTGTGGGAAAATTGTGAGGGAGGTGTGTAGCTTTTTAAATCTTTGCAGCTATCTTATTTAGGAATAAAATGGGAGGCAGATTTGCCAATCGCAGTTCCCTGCTTGAATTTTCCCCTTGGCTTAGTGATTTGGTGGTCCGGAGATTGATTTTCCTTTCACAGGTTAAATAAATATGCCGTGCAATATTCTTAAATAGATGAACAAGATTATTAGTTGTTGAAAATCAGAGTCTTGAAATTTTTTTAATGCATTCTTTTTTGTTTGAGACCAAGTCTCACTCTGTTGCCCAGGCTGGAGTGCAGTGGCATGATCTTGGCTCACGGCAACCTCTGCCCTCTGGGGTCAAGTGATTCTGGTGCCTCAGCCTCCGGAGTAGCTGGGACTACAGGCATGCGCTCCCACAGCTGATTAATTTTTGCATTTGTAGTAGAGATGGGGTTTCACCATGTTGGCCAGGCTGGTCTCGAATTCCTGACCTCAAGTGATCAGCCCACCTTGGCCTCCCAAAGTGCTGGGATTACATGCGTGAGCCACTGTGCCTTGCCTTTTCTAGCGCATTGAAACCAGTCTAAATATCAATGGGTTCCTTATTAGTTTGCCCATTTATTCATGGATGTTGATTGACTGCTTGCTGTGCGTCTGGGAGCCTCCTGTCTCCCAGCTGGCTGTGCCCTCAGCAGCAGCACTCTTGTCCCTCCCACGTGTGGGCCTGAGTCAGGGTTCACTACTGTGGGGAACTCGTGTGAGATTTGGACAGTGTTGGTGAAGTGCAGGCCACCATTCCTGGAGATGGTGGAGGTTTCTCAGCCTTCCCAGGAACAGGCCCCAGCCATGGGTGGGGAGGCTTCTGTGACCTTGGTCTGCAGCCTGGAGGACGACACTTCCCTTGTGCCTGCCCTCCCTGTTTCCTGGCTCCACTTGCAGGGGCTCTGTCCTGATGCCACTCACATGGAGTCACAGGACAAGCAAGGTTCCTTCCCTCCTAGAACTTCTGTTTTACTAGAATAGGTGGAAAAGAGGGACAACAAACCCATAAACTCATGTGTGTGTGTGTGTGTGTAAAATATGGTGTCAGGCAGGGGAAAGTGTGTAAAAAATTAATCAGGATAAGTGGATGAAGAGGTTTAAGAGGAGGCAGTCTGAGAAGGCCTCTCTGGAGGGGGAGCCACCAATATACACACATACATACACACATACAGACACACAGACACACACAGACACACACACACACATACAGACACACACACACAGACACACACACGCGCGCAGACACACACAGATATGCAGACACACCCACACATACAGACATACCCACGCATACAGACACACGCAGACACACACACATGCAGAGACACACACACACATGCTGACCCACAGGTGCACATACACACACAGGCTGAGCCGGCTGGTATTTCCTCTCTTCCCCTGTTTTGCCCAGACATGCAGGCATCACGGTGTCTGCTGGCCACATCCTCCACCCAAACGCGAAGCCTGGGAGAGGAGCCTAGAGGGTAGGTAACAATAAGGTCAAGGGCAGTTGCTATGGACTGCCTCAGAAGACACATCCCAGATGAGGCACAGGCTGGGAAGGAGCCCAGGGGCAGCAGGGACCTGGAGGGAAGAGAAAGGATTGGGGGAAGAGAAAGGACGGGGGGAAGAGAAAGGACAGGGGAAAGAGAAAGGACAGGGGGAAGAGAAAGGATGGGGGGAAGAGAAAGGTTGGGGGGAAGAGAAAGGATGGGGGGAAGAGAAAGGATGGGGGGAAGAGAAAGGACGGGGGGAAAAGAAAGGACAGGGGGAAGAGAAAGGACACGGGGAAGAGAAAGGATGGGGGAAGAGAAAGGACAGACTGGATGAAGCCCCCCCACGATTCTTTCTGACCTGGCACGCCCTCCATCCACCATCCCTCAGCCCCAGTCACCAGCATAGGCGCTCCAAGGACTGGTGTGAACTGAGGGCATGAGTGCAGCCTGGGGTGCAAAGATGACTGTTCTCACTGCATGCCTACCCAGCCCTCCTGGCTTCCACTCCATGCTGCCTGAAATGTCTATAAATGGCATCTGTAAGTCTGTGGCATGTAAAGGCTGCCTTCCTCCTCCCTGATGTGCACAAAGGCAGAGCTGTAAGGTGAACTCTAGCCCAGTGGCGTATGTGAGCTGGGCAGGTAGAGTCCAGGTACTTGCCTCCTTGAGTCTCTATCCTGTCCTGGGGGCTGGGGTGACAGTGGCCTTATAGGACTGTTGCTGTGGAGGTCAAATGGGCTAAGGCCCAGCGCCTTCTGTGTGGCTAGGCTCATGGCTGTAGCATTGCAAGAATCCCAGGCTTTAGTGTCTATGACTGTGAATTCCAGCATGGCTAATTATTAGACAAGTAACTGGGAGTATATAACCAAAGTGCCCGGGTCACATTTTCTTTAGCTGAAAAACAACACCTGTTTGGCATAAGACCAGATGGCAAAATGTGGGAAAATGCTGTACTGAATACAAGTTTGGGGTGACTGGCTCCACCGGGCCCAGGCATGTGGCAGTTGTGATGGAATGCACTTCACGTCTTCCTCTGGCAGGGTGTGTGTACTCAGCCCAGGAGCTGGGGAGACCTCATGTTAATATTACGTTGGTGCAAAAGCAATTGCGGTTTCAGACTGTGAATTTTAAAAAATTATAACAGGCTCAAATACATTTTTATTAGTCAAAATAGGAACCATTACAATCAACACATTTTTGCCAATGAGAAATAAGTTTGTTTATTCCTGTAGTGTAAAAATCTGTGTTTCAGGATTTGAGTAACTGTTAGAAAGCATTTTTCTGCATCCTGCTGGTTGTGGAAGTGTATTCTCTCAAAAAGTTGTCCAGATGCTTGAAGATGTAGTTGGTTGGCAAGAGGTTCAGGTGAATATGGTGGATGAGGCAAAACGTCATAGCCCAATTCGTTCAAGTTTTGAAGCATTGATTGTGCAACATGAGGTCGGGCATTGTTGAGGAGAGAATCGGGCCTTTTCTGTTGACCGATGCCAGCTGCAGGCATTGCCGTGTTTGGTGCATCTCACGGATTTGCTGAGCATACTTCTCAGATGTAATGGTTTCTCAGGGATTCAGAAAGCTGTAATGGATCAGACCTGCAGCAGAGCAGACCACCAAACAGTGACTATGACCTACTTTTGGTGCGAGTTTGGCTTTGGAGCTTCTTCTCAGTCCAACCACTCAGTTTGTCTCCACCGCTTATCGTATAAAATCCACTTTTCGTCGCATGTCACAATCTGATCAAGAAATGGTTCATCTTTGTTGCATGGAATAAGAGAAGATGACACTTCAAAATGATGATTTTTTAAAAAAAATTTGTGTTCGGCTCATGAGGCACCCAGTTATTGAGCTTTTTCACCTTTCCAATTTGCTTCAAATGCCGAATGACTGTAGAATGGTCGACGTTGAGTTCTTTGGCAACTTCTCGGGTAGTTGTAAAAGGATCAGCCTCAATGATTGCTCTGAATTGGTCATGGTCAATTTCCCATGGCCGGCCACTACACTTCTCATCTGAACCTCCACTGTACTGTGTGTTTATTAGCAGTTCCTGGGCCAAATGCATTGTTGATGTTACAAGTTGTCTCCGCTGCTTTATGACCCGTTTTGAACTCAAATAAGAAAATTGCTCAAATTTGCTTTTTGTCTAACATCATTTCCATAGTCCAAAATAAATATAAAATAAACAGCAAGTAATAAGCCATTAGCCAAAAAAAGTGAGAAATGTGCATTAAAATGTATAATATAACCGCATTTATTTAGGAATGTATTCCAATATCAATCAGCAAATTTCCACAATGCAATAACTGCAATTATGTTTGCACCAACCTAATAGAAAACTTTCTATGCAGATACATGGAAAAGTGGGAGCTCCTAAACAGCAGGGACCAGGCCATATTTCTTATAGTCCTTGCACTCTGGCCACTTTTCGCATAGTAGATGCTCAGTAAATAAGCACAGAATGAGTGTGGCTGTATGTCCACGTTCAGCTTAACGGTACAACTAAAATAATTCTTGACCCACAGCTGGGTTGAGATATCCATGTCACTGGAGCCCACTCACTGTGTGGTCCTGTTCCATTCCAGTCATCCACCCACCCATGAGCACAGAAGAGAGGGGTCCTGTAGAACTCCAGTACCCCTTCTTCTCAGGCCTCTGTTACCACAACATCATCAATTCCCTGCAAACCCTCCCAGAGCTTGCAAAAAGCCAAATCCCAAAGGTACCATGGCAGGATCCATGGTGCCCTGGATCCCTGGCAGAATCTTTTCCATGGCAGGATCTTTTAAGGGATCATTTGACTTCGGTTATCTTTTTCAGTGAAGAAGCCACTAAAAGTGATTCTACAGTGGGAGGGAGACCAGTGGAGGAGAGAAGAGAGGAACACCAGGGGTCACTTGGATTCTGGGTGCTTTGACTGTATTTTCTCATTTAATTTCAGAACCCCAAATCTGAATAGCACCAAGTCAAAATAACTAAAGAGATAAATTTCATGAGAGCTAGAAATAATATTGTCATGATGGTTATTATTTAAATATTTTTGGTACAATTTGGGATTTTTTTTTCTAAATTCTCATGGCACACCTGAGAGGTCTCACAGAGCACCAGTGTTTCAAGGAATAGGAATACACGACCAAGAGTGCAACCCGTGGATGGCTGAGTTCCTGCTTCTGCCTCTGGAACAATGTCTGGTCAGGTCAAAACAATTTCTTAAGGTGCTTACAAATCTTGACAGCAAAAACATCCATTTTTTTTTAATTTTAAAAAAGAATGGAAATCTGAGAAGTAATCAAATTCAAAGAAAAAATGTTATTATGATGCTCACAAACTATTGGCAGTTTGGCAATAATATAATATGTACACAGCCTATTATTTTTGAAAAATGAGATAATTAAAAATATTTATATATATTTATTTGTTATAAACATAAAATATTTTAAAATTACTTACAAACATACATAAAATACATATTAAATATAAAGGTTATAGTTAAACACAAGTTTCTGCAGCCACTATGTATATATATTATATGGAAACTTCAACTTCATCTCTCCCTACTAAAAAGACTTCTGGGAACTTGAAATGTAGTTTAAAAACCACTTTGTTTTTCTTTTCATTTTTTTTTTGTTAGATGGAGTCTTGCTCTGTCACCAGGCCAGAGTGCAGCGGTGCGATCTTGGCTCACTGCAACCTCTGCCTCCCGGGTTCAAGTGATTCTCCTGCCTCAACCTCCCAAGTAGCTGAGACTACAGGCGCCTGCCACCACTTGGGCTCAGCTAATTTTTGTATTTTTAGTAGAGATGGGGTTTCACCATGCTGGCCAGGATGGTGTCGATCTCTTGACCTCGTGATCCACCCGCCTCAGCCTCCTGAAGTGCTGGGATTACAGGCACACGCCACCATGCCCAGCTAATTTTTTTGCATTTTTAGTAGAGACAGGGTTTCATCATGTTGGCCAGGCTGGTCTTGAACTCCTGACCTCAGGTGATCCGCCCCCCTCACCCTCCCAAAGTGCTGGGATTACAAGCGTGAGCCACCGTGCCTGGCCTAAAAGCCACTTTCTTAGCCAACCTCTTTAACAAAACTAATATGCAAGAAACAGAATCTGGAAACTTAGTGTTTGGTTATTATTCATTATAATACTCAACCAAAGCTTTACAAATTTTGACTTTGGCATATGACTTCAAAATTTTTAGGAAGAGACACTCTAGCTAGAATTCCCAACTCTCTCCTCTGTCTATCCTTCCATTTGAGTAAACATTTTATGCCACTCTCTGTGGTGGACTCCAACTTTCAGAGACTCAGAAACATGGCTGCCTGTGCAGTGCTGATATCATAGAGCAATAGAAGCAGTGCCATAAAAGAGGTCATCTCCTCTACCTGATCATTTATAGAGGAGGCCTAGAGAGGGGGAGGGAAGACATTAATTCATTCCTTTATTCATTCATTTAGCATTTATTGAACAAGTGTGTTGCAAGTATGCCATTAGGGTGTGGAATTACAAACATAAATAAAATACTGTTTCTACCATTTCAGAACATAGCTTAATTGGGGAAAAAGACACACCAACAACCAGAACATGATGAGTTATCATAGGAGCACTTTCCTTCAGGAAACAGCTGTTGGTCCTTTGTTGTATGCCAGATTCTGTGCTAGGCTTGGAGAATATAGGGAATAAGTCAGAGAGGTCCCTGGTCCTGATGAAGTTTAAAGACACATCAGGAAGTAGATTTGAACAAGCTCATAAGAAATGTTGAATGGCTGGTTGTGGCAGCTCACGCTTCTAATCCCAGCCCTTTAGGAGGCCAAGGCAGGAGGATTGCTTGAGCCCAGGAGTTCGAGACCAGCCTGGGCAACATAGCAAGACCCTGTCTCAAAAAGAAAAGTTAACGAATAAATAAAAAAGAAATAGTGTTGAGCAAAAATGTTGCAGGTGCTCACCACGTTCTCCACAGGCTCACGTGGGGGAGAGAAGAGAGGGCGTCAGAAGTCGCAGACTTATGAACGGCAGTGGTGGAGCCCATTGGCTCCCTGGAACTCTCGGGACTGCATGGTGTGGGTCAGCATAGGTGGCCTGCGAGGATCTTGGTAGGTAGTCCACAGAGAGAGGCCTTGTCCTCCATAGTGATCACTATTTCAGGGATGGAGTAGAGGTCAGGGCAAGGAACAACTAAATGTCTTAGAGAGTGATGCTCCCTGCTCATAGAAGTGGCTCTCTTAGAAAAGGGACATGTCAGTGGCAGGGACTGGCAAACCTGCATCTCCAACCGAGCTGACTCAGCTGTGCAGGGCCGGCCCTCTCTAAGCTGCATGATGGGGAGGAAATGGGCCCCCAGGTCTCTGCATTTGCCTTTCCTTCAATACTGAAGGCCATGTGCATAGGGCTGTGTGATTATTTCAGCAGCACTTGGCTGGGTAAAGGTAGCAGAATAAATGGAACAGACAGGATGATCCAGACCTGGGTCCACCTAGACGCATGCACATGGCACAAGATGTGACAGAGCCACTTCACGGATGCCTTTTTGATAAGCCGTTTACAGGACTTCAGGATGCTTCCTGAGGACAATGGGATGTCATCAAAGGCATTGAGAACGATGTGAGAAATTGTTTTCATTTTTCTTTTTTTTTTTCTAGAAACAAGGTCTTGCTCTGTTGCCCATACTGGTATGCAGTGGCACGATCATAGCTCACGGCAGTCTTGACCTCTCTAGTTCAAGCATTCCTCCTACCTCAGTCTCCTGAGCAGCTGGGACTCCAGGCATGTGCCATCACACCCAGCCATTATTATTTTTTTTTTTGAGACAGAATCTTGCTGTGTCACCTAGGCTGCAGTGCAGTGGCGCAATCACAGCACACTCCAGTCTTGACCTCCCACCTCAGCCTGTAGAGTAGCTGGGACTATATCCAGCTGTTTGTTTATTTTTTTGTTGAGATGAGGTCTCACTATGTTGCGCAGGCTGGTCTTGAACTCTTGAACTCAAGTGATCCTCCCACCTTAGCCTCCCAAAGTGCTGGGATTATAGGCATGAGACACTGCACTTGGTCTAATTCCTTTTCATTTTAAAAAGATATAGAGGAAGTAGATTGGAACAAGGGCAAGGAAGATCCAATGAGACAAAGTGAGTGGCTGTTGTAATGATCTAGGTTGCTGGAGATTTTTAAAAATGTATTTTGTTCACTGTTTTATTCCCAGAACATAGAAGAGTGCTTGGTTCCAAATAGACACCCAGTAACAGTTAATAAATCAACAAAATTCAGTTGCTGGTTTGAGGGTCAGTGGAATGTGGGTCCCTTTTACTGACACATTGAATTTCTGATCAAATCTCCTCTTAGCATTAATATTTCCAATGACTCTGGAGTGGGAGGGCCATTTTCCAGGCTTTAGGGCCAACTGACAGAGAAAAATGAAAATCCAGGTACCACGAGGCTGAAAGGTGAAGACGGAGTCATCTGAAATTCTTCCCAACCAGCTCATCAAGATCAACTGGTTGATATAAATGTGTTACCTGGAAGGATGACTTCATGTGTTTGTTTTCTGTTTTGGAGAAAGGAAGTGTATTTGGCAAGGGAGCTTCTTCCTTTGTTCAGCTCTGGGAATCCTTAAAGTCAATAGATTTCCAGCAGGTTATACTCAAACAAGGTTGTCTTTCATGGCAAACAAGGCCTTAGAAACAGACAGGCCCAGTTTTCAGCACCAGCTCAACCACTCTCAAGACATGCGATCATGGGCAATTAACCTATTTAATATCCATGACTCAGCTTTTTCCATCTATAAAATGAAATAATCCTAGTGCCTATATCATAGAATTGTTCTGAAAAATAAGTGAGATAATATGTGTAGTGCATTAATTAAAACATGGAACCAATAAGCACTTGCTGGATGTCAGGGGTCATTACTTCTACTACAATTAAAGTGGAAAATGGAAAGAGAGTAAGGCCTGCTGGAGCCAGATGTCCCCTGGTGGAAGCTCTGGTCTGGAGACTGGCAACACACCTGAGTGGCCTATTGCCCTGTGCTGATGGCTTAGCCTGGTATGTCTGCTGATCACAAGCCAGGAGGAGTGGGAACTGAGCCGTAGCCACATTGGAAGAAAATCCAGGAGCAAACTCCATGTGAGAGTCGTGAGAGCTGGCAGTGGAAGGGCTGCCGCCTGAAAGCTGGTGCTTGGTATGTCCGCATGAGAAATTAAGGGATCGGGATGGGAACGTCTTTACTTTAAGCCTTTTCTGCTTGAGGTGACTGCATATGACAGGGGACCCAAAGTGACAGCATAAGCTGTGGTCTCCCTGCAGACTTAGATGTGTCATGGAGGCTGCGTAGGTGGCAGAGAGCTTGAGTTGCTCCAAGGCCAAAGAACCCATGCTCGGTTCAGAGAATGTGAAGACCACACGCTTGGGCCAACCATGCTGGGCCAGTGTTGGATTTGCGGGCAGGTTCTGAACACAGAGTGTCAGCCGCTACTTAGGTTGTTCTTTTTTACATGGGGCCGCCAGTCTGAATGCCTCCCCGATGGGATCTGTGCTAAAGCCCTAGGCAGGGGAAGTGTAAGTTCCCAAATAAGAAAGGTGAGTCACTGAAGTAGGATAACAGGGAGGAGGCAGCTCCTGGGGTAAAACCTGCATCAGAGGAGAAAGGGAAGAGCCTCTTAGCAGGGAGCCAGCCTTGCTGCCTGGGCAGACGCATCTTTTATTTTCTTATACATTTATCAGTCCAGGAAAATGTAAGCCCAGCGCATTCAGGGGTCTTAACACCTTTGTTTTCCTGCTGTGTCCCCGGTTCGGAGAAACAGGCTTAGCACAGCAGAGATGCTCGAGACATATTTGTTGAAGAAATGAATGAATGAATGAATGGATGCAGATTCACTTACGCAGCAATCCCTTGTCAGGTGAGAAGGTAGAGAGTGCTGCTCTAATCCCTTCTCTCTTTACCTCTGCCTTACCAAATTCCTCCTATTTTATGGGGTTTAGTGAAAATATCACCATTACCAGCTGTTTTATTTTCCCCTAAAATAGCTTTTTATCTGTTGTTGACATGTAACTCGGCCCTGGATGGTTTATGGTTTTGTCTTATTTTGCCTTTGTTTGGTTTGGTATGAATTTGATATGAGATTGTAAGTTCTTTGAGGGAGAGGCCATGCCTTAGAATCACAGACCTCTCCAGTCATAGCGTCCTGAGGAAAGGAACTGAGGCTCAGAGAAGCAAAGCCACAAAAATGCTACACAGCCCTTTGTGTGTTAAAGTGGCTCCACCATTTCTTTCTGGGGAGACTTCTGACCTTGTCCATAAATGCCTTCTTAGTGCTCCTCCAAATGGAAGTGGGCTGGCCTTCTGTGGAGGGATGTGGCCTCCTAAGATGCCTCAACTTTCTCCAGAGGATGACAGCCTTTCACAAAAGCATGTCATTTCCAGTTGAACTGTGGTAAAAAGAAACCAGGAGGCATTTCAATGAGAACATAGAGTGTCCACATCCCAGGCATCTGCTGGGATGTTCCTGTCAATGCCCTCCCCCAGCACTTACCACAGTTGCATCAGGAGACATATTCTGTATAGGGAATGCTTCACTCTTTTGGTGCTTTAAAAATTACCCCTGGGTTCAGAGCCCAGGGTGCCCACCTTTACACAATGTAACCACCAGGAGAGATTAACTGAGAGCCTGGCACCTTCTTAGTCTGATTAGAGACATTTACCATCTACTCTTCTTGAAGCCTCTCTGGAGCCTTCATCTGCACAATTAGAACCTTGGTCTCTACAACCCATTATCTTAATCCAGACACTCTTTTCTTTTATTCCAGGTCTTTAGATAATAACTCTTTCAACCAATTGCCAATCAGAAAATCTTTCAATCCGCCTATGACCTGGAAGCCCCCACTTTGAGCTGTCCCCCCTTTCTGGTCCAAACCAATATACATCTTACGTGTATTGATGAATGTCTGCCTGTAACTTCTGTTCCCCTAAAATGTATAAGATAAAGATGTAACCCAACCACTTGTGGCATATGTTCTAAGGATCTCCTGGGGCTGTGTCGGGGGCCTTGACCACTCTTATTTGGCTCAGAATAAACCTCTTTAAATATTTTTTTTAAATCCCCCGATTAAGCCAGATTGACAGGAGAACCTACAGGAAGACATTAAGACATTCGTTTTTTGTTTTGTTTTGTTTTTTTGAGACAGGGTCTTGCTGTGTCAGCCAGGCTGGACTGCAGTGGCATGATCATGGCTCACTGTAACCTCAATCTCCTGGGCTCAAGCCATTCTTCCACCTCAGCCTCCTGAGTAGGTGAGAGTACAGGTGTGTGATATCACACTTAGCTAATTTTTCTTTTTTTTTTTTGAGAGACAGGTTTCACCATGCTGCCTGGGCTGGTCTTGAACTCCTGAGCTCAAGCAATCTGCCCGCCTTGGCCTCCCAAAGTGCTGGGATTACAGGCATGAACCACCACATGTGCTGACAACATGAGTTTTCTTCTTTGATGTATGTATATGTTTTTAATGAACTGAACTGTGAGTCTACATTGAGTGACATGATGACAACCAGCCTGTGAAACTCGCTGTGTGGACATTGGTGAGGACATTGAACCCAGCATTACACATTGAACAACAGGGCTTAGAGAAAATGAAGGAAGTTTCCATTCTGGAAGGAGCTAAACCAAACCCCAGTTTTAGGGGACACTTTTTTCTAACTGAATAGTTAATTTCTTTGGAGCAGGCCAACGTGAAAGTTATAGAAATTAAATGTCCATGTGAGGTTCTGAGCAAAACATAAGTAGGAAAGGCAACTATTTTCTTCTGGGGTCATGTGCCAACCTGCCCTGTGAATGCTTGGAGGGAGGACAGACTCTTGCTCTGGGGCATTTTCTATCCTCATGTGTAGCCGACATCCTTAATCAATCCCAGCATGACTGATTTCCTGATTTCTCCACAGCCAAGGTGAATGGGAAAACATGACTTGGACCACGTTTGCATGGGATGGAAGCCTGGCCACCAGCCTTTCTTTAGGCATAGCAGCCTAGCTTGTCCTAGGGTGCAATAATCTCAAGACCTGGGGTCTAGAGAGGAAGAATTCCTCCAAGGAATCAAATGGGCCTCAAGTAAATGATTTGGGCTTTGCCTCAACCAGAGGCTGGAATAAAGAGCAGATCTGGTTTTTCAAACCATCTCTTATGTTTACAGGATTCAATTTCAGAGAATTGAGATAGTATCTCAATTCTTTGTAACAACACCCAGAGATAAGAACTACCTTAAATTTTACAGATAAAGATAATGAGACTGAGAAAGTTTTAAGTGACTTTCTCTACACTGAGTAGCTGAATGTGGATCTGTGCATGGGCCACTGAACATCAGCCACTGAACATGGGTCACTTACCCAAGTCTACTAGCCCTGAGGCAAAGGCCAGAGAAAGGAAGCCTTGGAAGAGATGGTGTAATAGGGGCCATGCAGTGGGGATCTGCACACTGGGTGTGCGAGTGGGGAGCTGCTTGCAGATGTGAGCTTATTGTGATTTCCCTACTCTTGGTACGCTGCCTTCCTTTCCCCAGGATGTTCTGTACGTGTACATCCTCCTTTCCTGCTCACTGTGGTGCCCCTCCAATTGGTCACCCCGCTTCTGTCCTTTCTCCTCTTCAACCCTTTCGCCACTCAGCAACCAAAGTGATTTTTCTTTAAAAAATTATCTTAGTTTAGATTCAGAGGGTACATGTGCATGTTTGTTACATGGGAATATTGTGTGCTGGTGGGGATTGGGCTTCTACTGTTCCCATTATCCAAAAGGTGCACATTGTACCTGATAGATACATTTTCAACCCTCACTCCCTCCCTTCCCAATCTCCCCTGCTCTTCAGAGCCCCCAGTGTCTACTATTTCCATCAAAGTGAGTTTTCTGAGATGTAAATCAGAGATTACGCCATTTCCTTGCTCATTACTCCATCGTGACATTTCACTGTACACAGACAAGGAGCATGTCCTCTCCCTAGCACTCGCCTTCTCCTCTGCAGGTGGTTGTTGCCTGCAGCTCCCTGTGCCCGGCTCCTCCTTGCCACTCAGACCTCATCAACACCTTTCCTGATCATCTGGGATGAATGTATCACCCCCACGCTACTTTACTTTCTGGAATCCTCATCCTCCTCCCTCTTTGTTTCCTTGGCCAGCTTTGTTTTTCTTGGCAGCATGGGTGGCTATGTAACATTGGATGCTGTGTTTAATTGTTTATAGTAGACACTTGTTTAATTGTTTACTCTTCAACCATAAAGGCAGAGACTCCTTTGTCGGTTGGTTGCTGCTCTCTCTCACCAAAAGGTAAGCTCCCTGAGGGCAGGGGCCCTGACCTCTTCTTGTCCATTCCTGAATTCCACATGGCTAAGGCAATTGCTGATACATGATAGAACCTCAAAAAATGTTTTTTTTTTTTCAATCAATGAGAAAAAAAAGGCAGCGTTTTGAATTGCAATGGAGAGAGTAGAGAAATAAAAGCTTCAACCCAGACCTCATCCCTGGACAGAGAAAATCCCATGTACTACATATATGGACACCAAGATGGGAACACATACCCCACCCTTCAGTGCATCAGTCCCTCATTCTGTTTCCAAACCTCACCCCCCCTCGGCCCCACATGCCTCAGAATGTAGCTCAGTGTCACTTCTAGGGCCCATCCCGATCAACTTGTTCATATCCCTTTAAGCACCTACCTGGCAATTTGGTAACTGTAGATTTCTCTGTCACCCCAACCCTGGAAGGCGGGGGTGGGCTTCTCCATCCCAGGGTCCCTTGCATTGTCCCTGCACATCACAGAGGCTTGGGGAACACCTGATAAATGATGAGGAGAGTGGACGAGTGACCAGCGAAGCCTGGAGTCAACTTTTGATGCCCCGAAGTCAATAAAATGACACAGGATGAAAAGGTCAAAAAGTTTCTTTAACGGCTCCTGCAGGAAGCATTTGAGCAGAGGAAATGACATTACTCAAACAGCATTGACTGCATTTTCTACTGCATTTTTCTATATTCTTGATGCTGTGGTGTTTGGCGCCTTGATCCTGTAGGGACTGCCCATTAGGATCAGTGAGGAAAAAAAGACAGTGTTTTGAGTTGCAGTTGAGAGAACAGGGAAATACAGGCTTCAACTCAGACCCCATCCCTGGACAGAGAACATTCCCATCTACATAGAGGGACATCAAGATGAGGACACATGTCCTGTCCTTCAGTGTATCGTCCCCCTCATTCTGCTAGAGCTAGCAAGCAGCCCCTGTGAGCACACTCACCGAACCAGAGCCCATACCCTAACTACCTTCTCTATCAAACTTGCACACACCAAGCAATATTTCCCCGGCCTGCCCTAAGTCACCCTAGAGCCACGTACCCCACAACCAGGGGTCACCCCTACAGCTCAGAGCCTCTCAAAATTATCCCAAAAATCCAATTCTAAGCTTGGGGACCTAGGAGACCTGTCCTGCCTCATCCATTCCTTGCTGTGAGAACCCAAGGAAGGCTCTGGGCCATACTCTCCCCTCTTCCTCCTGCTGCCTCCTGACCCACTGTGGTGATTCCCACATGGCCTGGCATGGCGGCCACACCTCTTGCTTCTGGGAATCTGTGAGCATCAGCTTCTTCCTTCATAATATCACTTCATGTGTGTGTGAGTTTACCATGACTAATTAAAACAAACTCAAGCATTTTTAGAACACAGATCCTGTTCTGATGCTTTTTCAGATCCATAAAAAAATAAATCCAATGAGGTCATGCATTCGGTATACCTAAGAGACAGTGGTCAACTTGCTAGACATCTTTCTATGCAAATAAAGCATAAAAATGATGTCCAAATCTTTACTTAGCCAAAAAAGTTTCTGGTGGATTTCATGCAAGAAGATGGAAAAAGAAAATGATGATTATGGTTCAAAATGTTCTAGTTTCTCAGGGTTCAAAGTACAGGGGAAAAAAAGAAAGAGAAAAAAGTATTTAAAACAAAAAGAAAAAATTTAAAAAAGAAACAAAAAGAACAAAATGTTCTTGCTAGCTTCTCAGGGTTCAAAGTAGAAGACAAAAAGAGAGAGAAAAACATAGTTAAAAGAAAAAAATAAAAATAAAAAAAGAAACAAAAAGAAAAAAACAAAATTTTCTTGCTACAAAAGGAAAAAAGACAGTCAAGGGGCCTGACAATGTCCAGGGAAGAGAGACACAACCTGCTCCCGCTCTGCAGTCCTGTGTGTGTTTGTCCATGTGAGTCCTCATAGCAGACCAGTCAGAGAAAAAAGTCAACTTGGCATCACTTCCCGGAGTTAATCATTTTATTTTTCTTAAGTTAATTAAACTATTTTTTCCTTAATGGGAGAGTGTCATAGTTTTCCCCTTTCATTCTTTGAGAGGTAACCATGTCCTCCCTGAAGTGGCAGAAACCTCTGTTGACTGCTCCGATCTGAAAGGAAATACAGTCCCTCTCCCCTTCAGGAGAATTTATGCTTTTTCCACTAAAGATGCAGATATTACTTACATTCCTACAGTGCTTTAAAATTTTGATGAGCTTTCAAGTCCATTTTGTCATCTAATTCCTCCAATAAGCAGTGATATAGGCAGAGTAGAGAATGTTTATACCCATTTTACAGATGGAGCTCGAAGATGAGGTAAAAGGCTGAGGCTTGGAGATAAGGCCACTTCTTTTCCCGTTAACTTGACCAAGATCAGCTGCCTAGAAAGTGGTAGAGAGGAGACAAGAAACCCAATGCAGCAGGGCTCAGCCCCTCATCAGTAGCCAGTTTCAACATGTAATAGTTTCATTTTGGCTAGGCGTGGTGTCTCACGCCTGTAATTCAGCACTTTGGGAGGCAGAGGCGGGTGGAGTGCTTGAGGTCAGGAGTTTGAGACCAACCTGGCCAATATGGTGAAACCTTGTCTCTACTAAAATTACAAAAATTAGCCAGGCCTGGTGGCACACGCTTGTAGTCCTAGCTACTCAGAAGGCTGGAGCAGGAGAATCGCTTGAACCTGGGAGGCGGAGGTTGCAGTGAGCTGAGGTCGTGCCATTGTACTCCAGCCTAGGCAAGACAGCGAGACTCCCTCTCAAAAAAAATAATTTTATTTGAATTATCTTTCTGTGAAAGAAATAGGTTCTGGTTCCCACACTTCCTGTGCACCAATCTTATTTGATGGAACAAAATTTGAATGTGCTACCTACATCATAGGCTGTTCAGTGATAGAGAGATAGATAAATGGATAGATAGATTACAAATATAGATGGATAGACATAGAGCTAGAGATAGATATATCTTCCACCTATCTGCTCACTATGCCAGGGTATCCTTGAAGCATTTGTTAACTTGACAGAGCCACAGCATAGAAGAAACTTGGGTCTTGAATGACTGCATGGAGCAGAGTCTGCCCTTGCATAGGTGCCCCAACACCCTATATTCTGGACCCTGCTGCGTCCACTCGGGCTGAATAATTCAAGAAAAAGCCACCTATCTGTTATAGCCCTTCCCTCCAGAGAGATCAGTGTATTAGTAATAGCCTTATTTATTTTGACTTTGATAGTATTTTTTGTTATTAAACAACTCTTGATGTTATTAAGGTGAGATAGTCCGAAGATTGTTTCTTCTCACTGTATAATGAAAGCAACTAGGGCAGAAATAACCAAAATCAAAAAGTGCATTAAAAACAGATGGCTGCAGGTGTCCTATTATCTTTTGCTTGTGTTAATTAAATTTAGTGTTGGCAGATAATATAAAAAGATACTCAGTTCAATTTGACTTTCGGAGAAATTACAATTTTTATTAGTACAATTATTTCCAAATATTGCAAATATCAGAGCAAGTAACCCCCAACTCATAGTGATTCAATACAATAAAGGTTTATTTACCACTCATGGAATAGGCTGCAGGATGGGGGACATTGGGGCACTCATGTGGGGGCAGCCTTTGCTCCATGCAGTCATTCAAGACCCAGGTTTCTTCTATGCTGTGGCTCTGTTAAGTTCAACAAATGCTTTGAGAATACCCTGGCATAGTGAGCAGATAGGAGGAGGATATCTGTATCTCTATCTATCTCTATCTCTATCTCTATCAGATCTGTATCTAAAATCTCTGTCTCTGTCTCTCTCTCACTGTCTCTATCTTTGTATCACTGAACAGCCTATGACATAGGTAGCACATTGAAATTTTGTTTCATTGAATAAGATTGATGCACAGGAAATGCAGGAACCAGAATCTATTTCTTTTATGGAAACATAATTGAAATGAAACCACTACTTGTTGAAACTGGCTGCTGATGAGGGGTTAAAGATGAAATCTAAAAATACGGTGTCATTTTATTTTGTATAAAAGTTAAAGAATATTCTGAGTTTGCTGCAGGTTTTTACTTCTTCTTTTATTTCTGCAGATACCTCTGAGATTATTTTGTTTCAATGTGTTGTTGAAACAAAGCATAGAAATTATTCAGATACATAGTATTTCCTGCCAGTAGCTTTGTCATCAATCTGACTGAGATACATCACCAAGCAAAAGCAAACTTTAAATATGAAATAGGCAGTCTTCATTCAAAATATTTATAGGCATTTAATATGGATAACCACTATTTCATGTATAACTTTTGCTTAATTATAATTGAGGAAGAACAGTAAGTTACAAAGAGGACAGTGATTCTCTTTGTTTCATGCCTCTCAGCACACTAGCATTAAACAATAGGTACAGAGATTTTTTTTCTTTGTATCGTGTTTTGTTCTGGTTATATTTATTGGCATGTAATTTTGTGTTTATGGAAACAAATAATAAAAATAGAACTAATTATATATATGCCTTAAAAAATTTACAGCTTGGCACAAGAAAAAATGGAAAGAAAGAGAAAAATATACTCTTTCACTAGAGAATATTTGGAAGGGAAGACGGAGTGAGTGCTGCCAGGTGGATGTGTGGTGGAACCTTTTTGCCAGCTTGTTTCCCTTGGGCCTTGGGCCTTGGGCCACTTTGTTTTCTCTGAAAGTGCTTTCTCTTTAGCAGGGACTTTGGTAGCATGAGCGGAACCCCTAGGTGTTCGTGGAAACCTGGCTGTCCAGGGGCTTGGGGGACACCACGGGACACGCTGCCACCCTCTAGTGGAGAATAGAGACGCACTCCACCACCAGGGGGTCTCCTCTGTCATTGTTTTCCAGCCTCAAAAACTCACATCCTAGCCCTGCGCTCATGGTGTCTCCGGCCTGTCATCTCAGCACTTTGGGAGGCCGAGGCGGTTGGGTCATTTGAGGTCAGGAGTTTAAGACCAGCCTGACCAATATGGTGAAACCCCATCTCTACTAAAAACAGGAAAACTAGCCAGGCGTGGTGGCAGGCACCTGTAATCCCAGCTACTCCAGAGGCTGAGGCAGGAGAATTGCTTGAACCTGGGAGACGGAGATTGCAGTGAACTGAGATCACGCCACTGTACTCCAGCCTCGGCAATGGAGTGAGATGCTGTCTCAAAAAACAACAAACAAACAACAACAACAAAACCTCACATCTTTTTTGGATAACATGAAAACCCCACACTTAAATCCCCTTCACTGACCCAGAGATTCTTAGGGGTGTCTGTTTGAGAATCACTAAATTTGTTGCACAATTTTGACAGCTGAGCTTTGGTGTAATTACTGTTGAGGCTTGTAATACAAAAAGCAAAATTTCTTTTTGTCTCTTTCACTTGTCAAATACAGATAATACTGTACCCCTGCATATGCGTACGTTTATTCAATAGTTACCCTCACCCTAGTGTTCCCTCAGGGGGGCACACACAATCGTGGTTGCTAAGCATTGCTTTGGTGCATGCTGAAGATCCCAGTAACTTCAAGATCTCTTTATTTTGAATCGTGTGTCTACTAAGGGGAGTGACCTGGATTCCAGTGAAATGGTTTCCACTGCACCTGCTCCTTTCACTTCCTCCCCTGCTCTGTCCTCCCCTTGCTCACCTCTCTTTCAATTTCTTTTTAGCCTGCCTTGCCTTTAGCAGGGGAAGAATGGTGAGAATAGACAGAATCCAGTCCTGAGCATGGTCGACCCGGGTTCTGGGCAGGTTACCTGTGCCATGCCCTTATTCTACCCGTTGGCCTGTGCAGGGAGGTAAGCACTGAGGAAAGACAGGTGTGTTCACTCTGCCCAGGTGAGCTCCGGGATGGGACTCCCTAGGAGGGATAGTGGGGAGGGACGTCTAGGCTACCATTCAGGGCTGGCCGTCTGGGCTTCAGGGACATTCTATCATCTTTGCCTTGTCCTGTGGTCTCCACAGAGACAGTGTTGGGGCTCCCCTGAGTCGCTGCAATTCCACAAGTGGGGAGCTCCCCTCACGTCTCTCTGCTTCCTTGGCCAACCCTCCTCTCCAGCTGCCGGGGCCCTGTCCACCTGACACTTGGACCTTGCTGCATGTTTCTCAGCTTCTGTCCACCTCTCCCATCTGGCTGTCTTTGTGTGTGTGTGTGTGTGTGTCTTTGTCAGTTATGGTGGGGTTTCTGGGCCACGTGGTCCGTGCTGTTTGAGCCATCCTCAGCTAGAGCCTGTACCATGTCTCTAGGGGAAGGGGCTGGGTATGAGGCCTGGAGAACTTTCAGGGCTGTCTTGCATGGAGGACTGTCTGCAGGTTTAGGAGCTGGGATAAAGGTAGTCCCTGCAAAGCCCGGACAGCCACAGCCCACCCCGGGGGGCCATCGAGAGCTACCTGGGTGGTCTCCTCCCCATCATTTACTCAGGGTATGTGTTAGTCAGGGTTCTGCAGAGAAGCAGAACCAATTCCTTCACTGTGTGGGGTGTGGTGAGCCACAGGCCGGCAGGCTGGAGACCTGGGGAGGAGCTGCAGGCCAGTCCCGAGGCCGCCTGCTGCCAGAACTCCCTCTTGCTCTGGGGAGGTCAGTCTTTGTTCCATTCATGTCCCCTCCTCGTTATGGAAGACCATCTGCTTTACCAATTTAAATATTTATCTCATAGTCCACCAATTTAAATATTTATCTCATCTGAAAACAACCTTACAGAAACATCCAGAGTACTGTTTGTCCAACTGCCCAGGAACCACGGCCCAGGCATAACATCAACCATCACAAGGCATTTCTCAGGTTTGCGTGTTCTCTGGCGCCTGACCCCCAAAGCCACATTCTCCTTGTCCTCAAGGATGGGTTTCTGGCCCTTAGTAGCTTTGAGACAGATTTGAGGTATTTGAGGTTCCTTGGAAGCACCAGTCATGCCCTGGTACTCTGTGTCCTGGGGACTCTGATGCTGAGCATGGACATCAGGCTGGTTCACACTCGGTGACTGTGGCACCCTCACCAGCCTCGCATAAAGCAGGAATGTTTAGCCTTGTCTTAAGGGTTTGCTTGAGGAAGGAAATGACGGTGAGCTGGGTAGGACTTTTCACATGGGGAATCATTGTGCTTACATTGTGGATTACGATGATCCCATCCTTTTTCAGAGAGCGTTTTCTCTGTTTGCTTATTGCCATGGTCTGGTCCTGGGGAAAGAAGCAGTTGGGGACTCTGGTGAGAAGGAACAGGGGCTCCCCCAGAAGCAAGGACAGAGAAAGCACGGCTGTGCTTACTCAGATGTGCTCAGCAGGCTGCGATGTCTGCAGCCTGGGGCTCCTGCGCCTGTCTCTTTGATGTGACCTCTACCTCTCCCTCACCATCCAGGCTGTCCTGGGGCAAACTCCAGGTGGTCACCTTGAGATGCGTCTCTGGGCAGAGGAGTCTAGAAAAGACACCACTTTCTCCTCCACTCCTGTTTCCTGGGTGTACCTAGGGAACTACACCAGGTCCTCCCCCAGGCACCTGCTCCATTAGTGACCGGAGGCCGTCTTCACACGCCCGGTGAGCAAGGAAGTGGCACCAGCTGGGATCCTTCTTCTCCAGCCACACCCAGCTGAGAAGGCTGAAGCCAGCACCGCAGCCGGTCCTGTGGACTTGAACTGCTCCGCTGCTGCAGGCATGTCCTGCCAGGTGGAACAAAAGGAAGAACACATTTCACATGCACAGTTCACACTAGAATGCTATTTAATTCTGAGGGGAATTGGATGACCCTTTACTCCCTCCTCCCTCTGACTTATTTGTTAATTTTCATTTTCTAGATCTCATGGACTTTTTCATAAAGCTTACGTTTCATATTTTATAGTTTGTATTGAAGCGTAATTTGCAGAGTGAAAAGCACCGATCTTGGGAGTTCGGCCAAGTATGTTTTGGCGAATGTGTTCACCTGTGTGACGCCGGTCCCCATTGTGACATGGAGCATTCCCATCCAGCCCCAGACTACACCTTCCTCTTCTCTGCCTCCTCTCCTGATCCACTGCACTGCATTCCCTACACAGCAGACAGGGCGGGAATCGTGCTGTTCTTCTAAGGAACATCCTCCAGTGACTGCATTGCACTGAGAAGCCCCTCCTGGCCCTCGCGGGCCGCTGTGCTCTGTGCCCTCCTACAGCTCTGACTGGTCCTGCAGCCCCCAATCACTGGCCTTCTTCCTGGCCCCGAGCACAAACCCCCATCTTAGCACCTCAGGGCCTTTGCATTTGCTCCCCTGCCTCCCTCTCTGGAATTCTGCCCCTGCGATCTGCATGAGTTGAGCCCTTTCATCATCTGGGTCTCAGGTCAGGAACGCTGACCAAGACTCTCCCCTTGACCAAACTTTAGCCAGGCTCCTCTGAGCCATCTTTTCAACTAGGCCTGGACCTTGGTCCTGTCTGTCTTTGGTCTGCCCAGCCCCATCTTAGCAAAGAATCCTGCTAGGTCACCCCTCGACTTTCTAGGTCACCCCCACTTGCTAGGCCACCCCCCACTTGCTAGGTCACCTCTCCACTTGCCAGTTCAACCCCCCACTTGCTAGGTTACTCCCCCCACTAGCTAAGTTACCCCCTCACTTTCTAGGTCACCCCCTCACTCACTAGGTCATCCCCGCTTGCTAGGCCACCCCCCACTTGCTAGGTCACCCCCCACTTGCTAGGTCACCCCCTCACTCACTAGGTCACCCCCCACTTACTAGGTCACCCCCCACTTACTAGGTCACCCCCCACTTGCTAGGTTACCCCCTCACTCACTAGGTCACCCCCACTTGCTAGGCCACCCCCCCACTTGCTAAGTCACCCCCCACTTGCTAGGTCACCCCCTCACTCACTAGGTCACCCCTCACTTACTAGGTCACCCCACACTTGCTAGGTCACCCCCCACTTGCTAGGTCACCCCCTCACTCACTAGGTCACCCCCACTTACTAGGTCACCCCCCACTTGCTAGGTTACCCCCTCACTTACTAAGTCACCCCCCACTTGCTAGGTCACCCCCCCTTACTAGGTCAAGTCACCCCCCACTTGCTAGGTCACCCCCACTTACTAGGTCACCCCCACTTGCTAGGTTACCCCCAACTTAGTAGGTCACCCCCACTTGCTAGGTCACCCCCTCACTTACTGGGTCACCCCCCACTTGCTAGGTGTCAACCCCACTTGCTAGGCCACCCCCCCACTTGCTAGGTAACTCCCCCACCCTTGCTACCTGACTGTGTTATTTATTCCCCACCTTTGATGTCTAAGTCTCTGACCGTCTTTATCAAGAATCCTGTTAGGTACCATAGTCAGGTTTTGAGGCAGCTGCCACAAGGTTATGGAGGAGGAAATGAAGCCTCCATTTTCGTGCTGGGTTTGTCAAGTCCATTCAGGTAGAAAGGGGCAAAGTCGGGCTTGGAAATGGGTTTTGTGACTCCATGTTTCTCCTCGTTCAGAACTGCCTTGGAGAACCATTCCCTCCACGTCTTCTCTCTGCATTTTAGAGAACTGGAAAATAGGCCACTTTAACATGGCCTCTCGACCCAACAGAAGGGCAGGAGAACTGGGAGTCTGGCCAGACCTCTGGATGAATGTCAGGGTTGTTGTTCTACCCAGGACTATCTGTTGTCACCCTCTTGTCTCTGGACATGGTGACAAGGGACAAGGCAAAGAGAGAGGGCCTGTGTTCTTGTGGACATGTGGTGTGCATGAGGAAGCAGAGTGGGTGGTGTAGGATGACTCGCTATGGCTGTGGGCTCACCCTAGTGGGACATAGGGTTGGCAAGATTCTGGCCAGAGTCAGAAGGGCCAGGACCCCACGTTCCTTCCTCCTGTATTTGTATCCCATGCAAACCAAAAATAAAATTCTAACCCCTCCAACCAACTGAATGGACCCCTCCTCTCAGCCCAAGGCATTCCAATGTTAACCTGAAACACTAGTTCAGGCCATGATGGGACGGGGGGATCAGGAATGCCTCATTATACCCT
The DNA here is from genome assembly GCF_028885625.2 of Pongo pygmaeus. NCBI lineage: Eukaryota > Metazoa > Chordata > Mammalia > Primates > Hominidae > Pongo > Pongo pygmaeus. The sequence continues at coordinate 6,941,720 of NC_072380.2, forward strand.
CCTCCTGTTGGAATTCAGGTCCAGCTGGCCAGCATTAACATTAAAACAGAGTGCTTAAGGCCAGGTGCGGTGGCTCATGCCTGTAATCCCAGCACTTTGGGAGGCCGAGGTGCACGGATCACTTGAGGTCAAGAGTTCGAGACCAGCCTGGTCAACATAGTGAAACCCTGTCTCTACTAAAAACACAAAAATTACTTGGCATGGTGGTGCATACCTATAATCCCAGCTACTTGGGAGGCTGAGGCAGGAGAATTACTTGAACCCAGGAGGTAGAGGTTTCAGTGAGCCAAGATCGTGCCACTGCACTGCAGCCTGGGCAGTAAAGCCAGACTCCATCTCAGAAAGCAAAAAACAAAAAACAAAAAACCCAAATCCTCTCTTCTCCCAACATCCTCTCTACCATTTCTCTGGTCTACACAGAAAACTCTTTTGAAGAGCTAGTGTTTTGAGATACAACTTGGGTTTTTGTTTTTGCATCTGAAGAATCCTGAATTATCAAACACCAGAAAAGCACAAACACAAAAGAACTTGCTGAAAGGACTTTATTTGAGATTAGGAAACAAAGTTGACGACAAAGTATAGGACACACAACAGTTTCCTTCTAGGTCATAAAGCAAATTATGAATACAGTTCTGTCTGTTCTCATCCCTCAGAGGCAGCAGAATCTGTGGTTAATACCCATGACAGTGCAGGTCCCATAGGAATATTCTGTTGAATAACAGGACCTTCTGCAATGGCAAGTGAAACTCCTTGTTGAGCCTGGGGACAGAGAGAGAGAGCATCAGAAATTGAGCACCAGGGTCAGCAGCAGACAGTAAAGAGAATCTTCAGGAAGTTGCATGCTTGCTGACATGTAATGCTGGCTGCATTACAGCCAATAGCATGATCACACCATCAATAGGAATAAATACGCAGAACAGTGTTGGTCACACACAGGATTAGAGACCCATTCTGATATGCTGCACTTATCTGCTCCTGCCTTGTCACACACATATCTGAACGCACCCATATGACTATCTCCAGTTTCCAACGTTCCTATAAAAGTCAGATTAAAAAACATTCCTTTAGCAGCTGGATGTGGTGGCTTACGCCTGTAATCCCAGCACTTTGGGAGGCCAAGGTGGGTGTATTACAAGGTCAGGAGTTCAAGACTAGCCTGGCCAAGATGGTGAAACCCTGTCTCTAATAAAAAAAAAAAAAAAAAATACAAAATTTAGCCAGGCTTGGTGGCTGGTGCCTGTAATACTAGTGACTTGGGAGGCTGAGGCAGAGAATTGCTTGAACCCAGGAGGTGGAGGTTGCAGTGAGCTGAGATAGTACCACTGCACTGCAGCCTGGGTGACAGAGCGAGACTCCATCAAACAAAACAAAACAAAGCAAAGCAAAACAAAACATTCCTTTAAAATTAGGCTCTCTTCCTTGAAGTAGAGACTCCTCAATCCATTTCTACAAAGCAAAAAATTAGAAAATTTCATAGACTTATCATAGAATTAAAAAATCTTTAGAGAAGTCATGCCTTGAATATCACTGATTCTTCCTTTTCAGTACAAACATAAAGTAATTGAGGCCTGGGGAGGTGATCACCTAAGAGAAAGAGCCAGCTGTTGGATCTAATTCTAGAGGTGCTTGGTTTTCCTCTCTGCACTCCTAGCTCTGCAATGCTGGTGTCTCTTACCCAAAGCTCTAAGACTTGAGCTTGCATCCCCTGCAAAGGAGATGGAAAAGTCCTGGTCATCTGTCCCACGCTGCTCCTGGGCATCAGCCTCATAAGCTCTTGCCTGGAGTGGCTCATCCTTGGCTTGGAGTGGCTCAGCCTTGGCCTGGAGGGCCATGAGGAGAACAGCAGTGAGGAGGGTGAGGGTTCTCATGGCTAAGGTCACTGGAGGAGAGAGAGCAGGAGCAGATGTGTGGAGAGTGAGGAGCCAGCCTGGATTTATAGGTCTGCTGGGAGAAGGCTCAGGGACAGATGTTGTGATGAGATGGGGTGTGCATGTGATTGGGGAGCAGAAGAGCTACCCTTGCCCTCCAGGTCCCTTTGATGCTCCTTTGTTCTCCAAGGTTCATTGTAGTGTGAGGCTGTTTATTGAGTGTCTGTTCTGGTCCCAGCTGATAGTGATGATAAGAACAGTGTACATTTTCCTGTTTTCCATCTGCTGGAATATTTACTTCTTAATATTCAAAATAGAAAAAAACAGTGCTTTCATTGAATAAGTTCAGGAATCAAATACCTCTTATTTTCTGAAGGTGGGATTGGCCACTCTCTGGAGGTCTAGACCTTGAGGCCAGAGCTGGATCGCACTAGAGTAGAGAGTTAATTCATTGCAGGATTCAGGCGGCATTTCTGCCCTCATGAAGGAGGCTTTGAGATTATGGGGTGAGTAGGCTCTTGTGAGGCACAGTGTGGAGAAGATAATGACTTTATCAGCCTATAAGGGAAAAGAACTCAGTGGGATACTACGTAAAGAGTTAGTAAAACTAAAGCCAAAAGATTTATTTCAAGAAACCCATGTGATCTGAGTGTATCAAGTAAAATATGTACTAGGTATTTCTCTCCACTTTGAGAAATATTGAAACAACTGACATGCCCACAATCCCCCTCCGAAATTTTATTTTATTTTTTATTTTAGAAAATGTTAAATCACCCACAAGGACCATTCAAAGGGTAAAAGGGGTAATGAGCCTCCATCTTTGCCCCAGCCCTGCAGCTCTGCTCCAGGAAATCTCCACTTAAAAATTAAATATGTTGGTTTGCACTTTGTTTTTTCCCCCTAATGCTGTAATTTGAATACTTTGTAGCTCAAAACATATAGAACTCTACCATTATTTTCATAGTTTCTTGTTTCTGTTCTTCTATTCAGGTGTTTTATCCATTTTGAGTTAAGTTTTGTATATGGCAAAAGAGAAGGGTCCAGTTTTATTGTTTTGCATGTGGAAATTGTATTCCCACCACCATTTATTGAAGAGACTCTCCTGTCCCCATTGTGTCTTCTTGATGCACTTGTCAAAAGTTACTTGACCATATGTGTTTGGACTTATGTCTGGACTCTCAATTTTATTTCACTGGTATGTGTCTGGTTTTATGCCAATACCATATTGTTTTGATTACCATAGCTTTGTAATATAATTTAAAACCAGGAATTGTGATGTCTTCAACTTTGTTTTTTTTCTCAGAATTGTTTTGTCTATTTGGGTTCTTTCACCATTTCATATAAATTTTAGGATTTTTTTTTTATTTCTGTGAAGAATGCCATGGGGATTTTGATAGGAATCATGCTGAATCTGTATATTGTTTTGTTTGGGATAGACATTTTAACAATCTTAATTCTTCCAATTTTCAGCCCAGGATATCTCCATTTACTTTTACTTTCTTTAATTTCTTTCACTATTTTTTTTTTTCATTTCCAGTGTGTAGATTCTTCACCAGCTTCTTTCTTCCTAGGTGTTTTATTTCTTGATGCTATTGTAAATGGAATTGTTTTCGTGATTTTTGTTTCAGTTTTGTTAGGGAATCTTTGGGCATTTAAAAAATGCGTTTGTTTTGTGTTTATTTGAATTTTGCCTTCATTTACCCAGTAGGAGATGACCATTTAGCTAAGATCTAAATTTCTAATTAAACTTTCCCTCTTCAACCCAAACTGTAATTGTCCATTGTGAGTTGTAGCTGTCTATGCCTCTTTCCCCAGTAGTTCATGGGAAAGGCAATAATTACTGTATCACCTGGAAATCCTACCCTAGAGCTGTTACTCAGATACCCTGATCTAGCTAAGAGGACAAGATACTTCTGTAAATAAGTGATCTAATTTGTCTTGACTTAAAGGAGCATTTTGGAATTGTATGTTCTGTCTTTGGAAACTAAGAAGTGTTCCCAGCCTATTTTAATTGAAATAGAAGATAACGCAGACCAATCCCCATGGGCATTGGTAAATATTTAGACAGATGGGGTGCAGGAAGGCTTATCAGGATCCATATCGCAGCTTGTGAAGTCACCACAGGCACCACGCCAATGGTCGGAACGCCTGGAAGTAAACAGAACTTCTAGATCAGTAGAACATCGAAGGGTGTCAGGGACAAGGGAACTTCACGTAGTTCCTTTGCCTCTCTCTACTTACCTTCCTGCTCCTAGAGTCACATACATGCAAATACTGAAGCACAATCTCTATTTTGAAGAGCACATTACTCTAGGATCCAGCTTTCAATGATCATGCAAAAAATCGAGGCAGGTATATCTCCCCCTTGTTTAGCCATCAGGCTCCTGCAAGAGAAGTAACCTCCCTACCATGACCCACAGTCACCAGGACCTCATCTCTGCTAACTGCCTTTCTTGAGTTAACCCCACCCCACTCCCATATGGAAGCCCTAATAAGAACCGAGCATCTTGGAGATGCCACCGAGATGAAGTTGACTTAGGCCAAGGGCTGTCTCTCTTCTCCTCAGTGGCTCCAGCATGCCTCCACACTGAGATGTCCTCACACATCAGACGCTGACCTAGCAGAGCCCACACTATCTTCCAGTAAAGAACCTGCCCTTATAGAGAATTGGGCGCGCAGCACTGCAGTAGCACCTTAAGGACAGCAGGTGGCACTCCTGCCCTTAAATAGTAATTTACCCAAGAGGGACTTCAAATGGGAGCGCTGTAAAGTGCGGTTCAGCAAACACGTTGCTTTCTTCTGCACCCCAAAGTGTACATATTACAACATTAGTTCAGGGGGCACAGAATACACTGCTGCTGGCTCCGTGTCAGCGGTAGATGCTGGCCCTGGAAGGCTGACCTGCCCCGTCTCTAACCTAGTGTTTTGATGTCGTTCCCCCTTGTGCTGGCTGCGGGGCTGAGGACCTGAGTCTGGGGGCCTCTGCTCTTTCTCCTGGGTGGCAGTGCTCCGGTCCCTGCCTCCCTCTCAGTCTGTGGTAGAGACTCGACAGCCAGGGCGGGGCAGGTTCTCAGTCTATGCTGAGGTCTCACCTGGGCCTTGCCTCTGTCTCCCCCAGGTGGCTGCCAAACCCCAGTTAGAACAGAGTGAGTCTGTATCTTGTGGTCCCTTTCACCTTTCTTTCTGGGCTGCACCAGAACCTTGGCAGAACTCAGTGGTTTACGCAAAAAATGGTGTTACATCTAAAAGTCTTTGCAACACTTTCACTTCCACCCCCACCCACCCCGCCCCCAGCACAGTGTCCTGGGCTTGCCACCAGTGTCAACTTTGAGTGTAGACACAACTGAAACTGTTCCTTCATACACATGCAGTTAAACTTTCAGACACTCCACAAGAGCCTTGACACCCTCAAGCTGGGGTAAATATCCTGGGGAAGCTGTGGGTGGGGGTGCAGGTGTGGGTGTGAGAGGAGAGAGGCCTTTAGCAGCAGCAAGGATATTCCCACACTCCCTGAGGCTGTCTGGTGACCCCAGCAGACACAGTGAGTGTGGACCTTGGGCAGGGCCCTGGGACATGGTTTTGACCCAGTGTGGAAGGGCAGTCATGGAACACAGTGTGCGTGTTAGCGTGGGGTAGGGCGGGCGCTGCATGGGGGTGAGCTCTGAGAACTGTCCATCTCCCAGCCCCTGAGAGTACACTGCCCTGTCCCTCCCCTTAGCCTTTTGTCCACCTCCCTGCAGGGAGGGTCCTGGTGCTGCCTGTGCCACACAGCAACTCCCGGGCCTGCAGATCCAGCTGGGACAGGCAGGAGCTCCAAGTCCCCTGCACTTTGTCCACCTTTCCCAGCCGCCTCTCACAAGCTGTCTATGTGTCTGGTGTTGTTGCCTGCGGCAATTTTTACAAATGACTATGAAAGAATAACTCTCTTGGGCTGTTTTAAAATGTGGTCCCAATTCTTGGACTCTTCTCCCACAGAAAGGGAGGTTTACTTCTTTCCTGTTGGATCTAGATCGGGTGACATCTTCACCAACAGAGTGCACCTGACTTAGCACCGTGCCGTTTGCTGGGCCCAGGTGCTAAGACACTGATATTTTTCACTTTCACCATCTTGGATGGTGCTGCAGTCTGAATATTTTTGTCCCTCTGAAATTCATATATTGAAATATTAAACCACCAGGTGATAGCATTAACAGGTGGTGCCTTTGGGGAGGTGAGTAGGTCCGGAGGGCACCTCATGAATAGGATTAGTGCCCTTATAGAAGAGACCCCAGAGAGCTCCTTCATTCCTTCCATCAGGTGAGAACACAGTGAGGAGGTGCCATCTATGAACAAAAAAGCTGGTCCTCAGCAGACACCAAGTCTGCTGCCACCTTGATTTGGACTTCTCAACCTCTAGAACACTGAAAAATATATCTGTTGTTCATAAGCAGCTCAGCTTATGGTCTTTTTTTTTAAATAGCAGCTCAAATGGACTAAGAGGGCTGGTCACTTGGGGGCCCAGACACCGTGCTTTGAGGAAGTCTCAGCCTTGCACAGGAAGATGAACTGAGGGCACCTGCAAGGGTGAGCTAGAGAACACAGAACAGCCGGCTTTCTGGGAAAAACCAAAACCCTGATTTACAGTGTTTGTAAATTTCTGTGGTTAGAATCCTCCCAGCTCTGGACAGTTTAAAAAATGTCACACAAACCACCTCTCTCATGAGCCGGCCTGATCTGGCCCCAGCACATCACAAGGTCCCATCCCTCAGCCCTGTGAGAGCTCCCAGCTAAGCCAGCACTGCCTGCCACCTGTGCGCGAGTGTCTCAGCCCTGAGCTCCACAGATCCCAGCAGAACCTCTCCTCTGATGCCCGTGGAAGGAGCCAGGCCCAAATTGCCAAGGTATGAGTGAAGACCTGATTGTGCTGTTTCAATCCACTGTGTTTGGGACATCTTTTCACACAGCAGTAGATGAACAGAGGGCATTTTCACAGTCTTGGTGAGAAGCTGGACTTGTGCATTTTTGCGTGTGTAAACTTCTACTTCTCTAAAATATTGGTGAAGTAGGACTGAATCCTCTCACCTTAGTCCCAAGGTGTCACAAAGAGCCCATTGTGGTGGGAGCACGAGATTGTGGACTGTTTGGAGTGACCGAAGAACCTCTCACCCATTCTTTGTTTAAATTCTTCCTGCTGGGAGCAGGGGTGGTGTGGGAGCCAGGTGGAGTCTCAACCTCTGCCCTCAGTAACAGACTCAGAGGAGGCCATAGGACTGAGGAGTTGGCTGGTACAACAGAGAAAGAAGTGGGGATTTTCTCTAGGAGATTAGCTACAAAGGGCACAGAGAGATGACCACGAATGACATGGCTGTCACCTGAGGAGACATCCCAAAGTAAGATCAAGAGAAACAAAGGGGAAAAAAGGTGAAGAAAACAAAGTAACTCATGCTTTGAGTCCTTGGACCAAGCATTTCCTAAAGCCAGAATTCCTAGGTATGGGAGTGAAAATGTTGACTCAGGGCTGGGCAAGGTAGCTCAGCTTGTAATCCTAGCACTTTGGGAGGCTGAGGAGGAAGAATTGCTTAAGGCCAGGAGTTTGAGACCAGCTTGGGCAACATAGCAAGACCCCTGCCTCTTAAAAAAAATGGTGACTCAGCTTGACATGATTTCTAATGTTTTACTCCAAGACTCCACTAAGATGCTTGAAAAAGATCAAAAATACCAAACTCGGAGAGCCTGAGGCAAAGATGGTGCTGTGCACAAGGACAGGAGATGAGAGAAGATGACAAGTGTTCTGGAGCAGCTTGAGAGCAGATGACAGGTGTCCCAGGAGCAGCTTGGGTATCAGGCTCCCTGGTGATTCCCATGCACAGCCCCGGGGAGAACAGCCTTATTGATGCTGAGCAGTGGGGAAGGAGGGACGGCTACATGAGTGGCTGGAAGGACAGCGGGTGAGTCAGGGATGGGGAGCTTCATAGTTGATGTTCAGAAATGGAGGAATTCCAGGTGGTGGCAGGAGCTAGTGGGTGGCCATGGGGTGGAGGGCTGGGACAAAGAAGGGGTGGGGTCACTGTCATCCAGGAGGACAAAGCACTGAGAGGCTGGGAGGGTGACTGGCCAGGTAACATTACAGTGAAAGACCGTTTCCCATAATCTTAAGTTTCTTAGTGAGTTGAATGGCTTTGAGCAGCAAAGGGAAAAAATACATAGGTTTAGGAAAGAGAATAAGTAGTTATCTGATGTCTTCCATTCTGGTCCTGCTTGTGAGAAGAGTTCAAGTTCTCAAACAGAGAAACAGAAAAGAAAAAAATGCCTGTCTTGTATTAAAAAAAAAATTCACAAGACTTTTAAGAAATGTCAAGGAAGTATTTATTGAAGACTGTTGAAATAAGACTCAAAACACTGCAATAGGGTGAGCCATTGAACTCAACTGTCCTGAAGCCCAAGGCAGGAATACGTAGGCCCTGGGTTAAGCTAGTGGAAAAGTTCTGGTAGTTGTTGGTGGGGAAGTTGAGCAGTGTGATTGGGCAATCTGTGTTTGCTAATTTATTAGCAGATAGGCTCCTATCTTCCCACAGAGACAAGGCTGCTATCCCCTTGGGTAATTACATTTATAGGGATGAGGCATCTGACTTACTCTTTATTGTTCTATCACTCAAGTGATTCAAGGTAGAAAATGTCTTGTACGTCATCAGTAAACATAGAGTGCATCCAAATGAACATTTCTGGGTCTCACTTGAGGCCGAGCAAGTTGCCCTGGTTGTTTGGAGACCCTCACGCCTCTCCCTGCATTCTCTGTCCCTAGAGTTTGCAGCTGTCATTGCCCACCCTAGACTGCAGTAGCAGAAGCCACATGTGGTGCTCCCAGTGTGCCTTTATCCACACAGAGGAGCATGGAGGCTCCGTCCTCGTCTGGCCCTTTCCCTTGGATTGATGGATGCTTCTCAGCACATCAACCTGAATTCTACTCCATCCTTCTCTGTTACAACAGCAACTCCTCTTAATTCAATGGAGGTTGACCTCCTGCATAGCTCTTGCCCTGATTCTACATTCTCTACCTAATTTTCTGCTTTAATCATTCTTTTAATCTATTGAAAGTTTAAACATCTTTATGTTTCAGTTTAAGATTCACCATGAAATCTATCCTTGGCATTCCAAGACAGAATGGTCTTTTCCTTCTTCCAAAAGTACTAATGCTTCATTAAACCACATTTTACCCATCATAGTCTCCTATATTTTAGTCTTTTTAATTAGTTTTTTTAAGGAATGCTGTCACATGGACTAGACACACGGGCTGCTTTACCTCTGTAGGCTTCAGTATTTTTTTTTGTAAGCTATTTAGGAAAAACAATGCAATTTTGTATCAATATAAATTTTGAGTACAATTAATTAATTTAGTTGAAATTAATTTATTGATCATGTGCAATGTATTAGGTGGTCATCTATGCACTGTGGTAAGATGATGAGGAAAACATGCAGCTTCCCTCCCAGTGTTGGGAGACAAATGTTCCAGAGAGTAAATGAAATGCACAGATGTGAGATAGCTTACAATTCTACAGTTAAAAATAAAGAGAAGAGGGTGATAGAGGTCGCCAGGGGGAACTAGTTGCAATTTAAAATTAAGAAATCAGCAAAGCCCTCAGTGACAAAGGGAAGTTCTAGCCGAGACCCCAGGATCTAGGGCGCAAGCCAGGTGGACTTCTGGGAAGTGCAGAAATTGCGTGATGGAGTCAGCCCGACTCAGTGGACGGTTAGGAGCAATATGCAGAGTTACAACAAGAACCGCATGACTTCAAGTCAGTGGCAGTTACAGGAACCCAAGGAAGACTGTCTGCCTTTCACATCCTGAAACCCAAAATGTCACCTTCACCTTCGATACAAGGGAAAGACCTTGGACCATTTCTTTGTCAATCACAGACCCACTGTGTCTTCCCTGGGACCTGTATTGGGTTCCCCAGCTGTGAAGTGTCTCAGTGGGGTGCCTGGACCCCTGAGCTGCCTCTTCCGACAGGCAGAGCCTCAGTCTGGGGCTGAGACCTGCTCAGAATCTGCATGGGGTAGATGTGGAGAACACCTGCTTCCTTCTCCTGAGCTCTGGGCATTGTGGGTGGTTGGTGTTGGTGGTCACAGCTGTGTCTTGGCCCATCAGATTGTTTTGGTCAAGAATGGGGAATAATCCTACTAGGATCACTGTCCCTTTCTTTGCAAACTGTAGTTTCTCTGTCATTCTTGGAAGTTGTGGGGGCATTCTATGAATGACCCTCCAGATAAGAGGAGCCATGGCTTGAACAGAGAAGTTATTTTTTCCAGCATGTGTAGTGGATTCATAAACTGGAACTGCTAGATCCAAAATATAAGAAATCTGTGGCTCAAGCTGGACTCGTCCCTGGAGCTTTGTGGTCATGTCCTCATAGGCCGTTGACAAGACATCCTCAACTATTATTAAAGGTACAGTGGGTTTCTAGGGTAGGGACAGAGAGGAGAGACAGGAAGAACGGTCACATCATACCCCAGCAAGATGTCAGCCTGGCCCTCAGGTACACCGGGGTTAGGCAGTGACCCTGTTCTCTTGGAGGGGAGGAGGAAGACAAGCTCAGGAAGGTACAGACCCCACGTATGCTGTGCCTGGTGGGGAGGCTGCAGTTGGAGGTAGGACAGCAGGGGACGCTGTGGCCTTCCCGGCAAATGCTCTGAGCATCTCAGAGGGCGCTCCTGGTTCATTCCCTTTCGCTAGACCTGGTTTCTTGCTCAGTCACTGATGTGCAGGATGTTGTGGTTGTCAGAGCCTCAGCCTGCAGCAACAACAGGAATGTAAGGTTTCCGGTGAAGCTGTATTTTCCAAGCAGAATCAGGTTCTCAGCAGCTTTAAGGCAACCCAAGAGAGTGCGTGTTGCAAAGTGCAGTGGAGCATTTGTGTGTGTGGGTTTTCTGGGTGTGAAGATGACTTTATGGGTGTGAAATCCAGGTCTTAGTAGACGTGGCTGGAGGGTGCTCTTAATGAGGACATCCCGTTGTTGGCTGCTGTGCTTTCTGTTCCATGCACCCCGCCTTTGCTAACAACCCATTTCCCTCTTAATTAAAGTTGTTTCAGTGGATCTCCTGTAACCCTATGTCTTAAAAGGCAAATGTGTGACCTGGACACGTTCAATAAAACTCCAATATTTTGACGCAAAGGATGGTGGTTTTTCCCGAGAAGTAGTGAGGTTGTGAGTAGCTAAACTGGAAGCTGACATTGATTTTTTTTGCCTAGCATATGAGAGTTGTCTTTGAGAGTGAATCCATTCAAAATGAGGCAGAATGAAAAGACAGAGCAGTGGATGGTGAGATCAGTGGCATCATTTGTGCCTTCGTTTCAATTTGTGTCTGAAGCCATGGCTCCTCCTTAAAAATTCCAGATTTTGAAACTTTAATTTGTTCAAAAATATTGATGTAGGATTCTGGCAATTGCTTTCTAGTGTCTTGACACAGACACATATCAAACTTTAAAGAGGTGTAAACAAAGAAATCTTGTTACGAGATATTTATTTAGGATCAAGAAAGATGTTAAGGACAAAGTATAGGAGAAACAACCATTTCCTGTGGCTCTCAAATGAAATTATGAGCTCATTTTTCTGTATTCTGCAAGCTCAGCTGCAGAAGCATGTGAAGCTCACGCGACCAATGATGGCATTCCCAGCATGACATTCTCTTGGACAGCAGAACGTTAATCCACAAGCGTGCAGCAGTATGTGAAACTTATACCACCGATGATGCAGTTCCCAACACGAAGTTCTGTTCGCTGGCAGAATACTAATCTGCAAGAGCAGACCATGCCCCTTGTTGAGCCTGGGAACACAGAGAGAGCATGAGAAATTGAGCACCAAGGTCAGCAGTGGGTGGTAAAGGGAATCTTGGAGAAGTCACATGCTGGCTGACAGGTGATGTTGGCTGCATTAGGGCCGGTAGCATGAACAACCTCAGTCAATAGGAATAAATACACAGAGCAGTGCTGGTCACGCAGGATTTGAGACTTATTCTCATTTGCTCTCATTTCTGTGCTTCTGCCCCATCACACACACACCTGAACATACTCTTAAGCCCATCTCCAGTTTTTAAAAGTTCCTCTATAGGCAGAATAAAATATTCTCCCTATACTATCTACTTGTTTAGATCCAGAAAGAACTAGTCAATCTGTCTCTCCATATCTTAACCCTAGCGAATTTTATAGACATATCTTGGAATCAAGTCTTTGGAGAAAGAAGACTACTTACATTTGTTTGTTTCACTATTCAGTTTGGAGATAAGAAAATCAAGGCCCAGAGATGCTAAGTAAAGCCACCTAAGTGACATCCACCATTGAGACGTGATTCCAGAGCCTGTCTCCCATCCGTCCCTCTAGACTCTATAGCTTTTTTATGCTGGCCTCGCTCACCTGAAACCTGAAGAGCAGAGCTTTTATCCCATGCAAAGGAAATAGATATGTCCTGGTCGTCTGCCCCAGGCTGCTCCTGGCCTGCAGCCTCATCACCTCTTGCCTGGAGTGGGCCTGCCTGGACCTGGAGGGCTACCAAGAGAATGGCAGCAAGGAGGGCGGTAATCCTCATGGCTGGGGTGACCTGGAGGAGGGAGAGTAGGAGCAGCTGTGTAGGGAGGGAGAAGCCAGCTTGGATTTATAGCTTTGCTGGGAGAAGGCTCAGAGACAAGAAACCTTTGGCCTTCTGAGTGAGAGGAGGTGTGCATTTTGTTAGAGAGGATGCTGGCTCCTATTGGCCTTGACGTCCCTGGAATGCTCCTCTGCTCTCCCAGCTGTCTTCACTGGAAGCTCAATGTTTGGTGTCTGTGCTAGGTTGAAGTTGATGGTGATGATGAGGACCCTGGCATTTTTTCCTGTTTTCAGGAAATACCTAATATTTCCTGGTTAAATCTTTAATATTCTAAAAAGAATGGAAACAGTGCTTTCATTCAATAATTTAAGAGAGCAAATGCCTCTTATTTCCTGATAATGGGCCCTACTATTCTCTTCAGGTCTAAACACTGGTGCCAGACCTGAATTCCAGTGGAGTAGAGAGTAACTCATTGCAGGCTTCAAGGTCATTATACCCTTATGAAGGGGTGACTGAGGTTATGGGGTGAGTAGTCTCCTGTAGGGGCCAGAGTGAAGAGGACAATGACCTTATCAGGCTACAGGTGAAATGAGCTGAGTGAGAGAGATAAAGAGTTGTGTAAGGTTCATGAGTTGCTATGTGCATACACGTGGTCCTTTCTCTCACAGCATGTAAAAAATCAGCTCAACATGGATTGAAGACTCAACATAGACCTGAAAAGACCTGAAACCATACAACTGCGGGAAGCACATACAAAGATAAAGCTTTTGACATTGATGTGAGTAATGATTTCTTGGCTATGACACCAAAGGCACAGGCAATAAACAAATGGGAAAACAGACAAGCGGGGCTGCATTGAACGCTAAAGCATCTTCATAGCAAAGGAAACAATCAACTGAGTGAAACGGCAACCCAGAAAATGAGAGAAAATGTTTGCAAAGCCTACGTGGTAGAAGGGGTAAATATCCAAATAAATAAGGAAGTCAAACAACTCAATAGCAAAAAGCGAACAACCTGATTGAAAAACAGACCTAGGACCTGCAGAGGCTTCTCTCACAATAAAATAATGTTTTAAGGAGCTATGATCGTCTTTATTGGACATGTCAAGTAGGACACGTATGTTTGGAAGGAAACTTTTTGAGTTTCTCTATTGAGTTTGCTGGTAGCCATTATCCCCAGCAGCCACCAGACACCCAGATAGAAGTTCACAGTGGGGCTTCACCGCTGGGTCCCTCTGGGGTGGCCCCACAGTCAGAGATCAGACTGGGGACACAGCTTCAATATTGAAACCTCAATGTGAAAGTTTAAGTTTTGTGTTACTTACAGATCCTCAAGCTAGGCAGGGCGAGCAGAGAGGGCAGACAGCAGTCCTGTGTTGCAGGTCTTATGTAGCAAGAGCAGCCATGCACACAGAGGAGAGGACTTCCCTATTTAAGGTTCTTTTGGGATCAGGTGTCCTAATTTTTCAGGGTTACTTTCTATTGGGTACTTTAAATAACTGTTAACAAGGGCAGTTGAGAAATTTGGCAGAAAGCTGTAGTTCAAACAGGAGTCCACAGACGGACTGACCCCTCCTCTACTTTGGTCAGCCCTGGCCAGGCCCAGGCAGCAACCAACTATGGATTCCTCATGACTCCTAAGACAATTGATCCCATGATGCATATGCTGGTGGCTGAGGCTGAACTATCTGGACCAAGGGAATATTTAAAGCCACCAGGACAGCCTGGCCTGCATATTGTTGTATACACCTTGCAAGGAGACTAGGATCAGAATGCCACCCACACACAGATGAGGATTTGGAATCTGGTCTGGACTGACCTCCCCAGGCCCTGGGGTCTAACCATAAAAACAAATCCAAGCCATTCAGACAAGTAAGGTTGGAGAATACTTGGGTGAGACTGAATACCGCCTGGGCTTGTGTTGCTGGATAGGGCAGGTTGGAGGTTCCCGAGTAAAGGACGTGCATATAGCATGGGGTTCCCTAGAGGGGACAATCACCTTTTTGCTTGGCCTTAAATGGTTCAAGACTAAATGATTGTCTAGGCCATCCAGGCCAAGGACTCATCAAATGATTGCGTGAGATCTAATGTCGCTCAGAAGTCCCTCAGGAAGGTGGCCAAAGCTGCAGCGAGATTGGTGTTAGCTTGTGTCAACTTGTGTTGTGAGCTCAAATACCCTGTTCCCAAACAAGTCCCGTAGGCTTATGAGTCTCCCTACACCCAGAGTTAGGAAGATGGTCACTGGGTGCGTGGGATGCATAAGCTTTCCCTTGTGTGGTCCCTCCTGGGTTATTTGAGGGGGAGTCCCAGGGAGACTAGTGCACATTTTAAAATGTACCACTCTCCACCATCCTCCTCCTCATAGTGAGGTAAACAGGATGAGGTTTCTGGAAATGAGAAAAGAATGCAGTCATTCCTGAGGGAATGAATACCTACAGTGAGGTTGCTGAACCCAGTATGCAGGCCAGGCAGCCCCTGCCGCCATGGGAGGGTCGTGCACAGCGCTGGTCCAGCAGGCTGGGTGCTCAGGGCCCCCCCTGCAGCTCTGCATGAAGGCAGCAGGCACTGGGCTGTGGAGGACTGGGGGCAGTGGCGCTCTCAGTCTTAAGGAGGGAGGAGACATCTCAAGCCTCACTAGGGGTGGTTGCTGTTCCAGAGCAGTGAAGTCGGCTGCCCCTCTGAGGAAGCAGTGAGTTCCTGATGTGTCGCAGGCCCAGCAATTTCATCTTTGGAGGAAGTGGGCTCTGGACTCATTCCAGCAGAGGAAGAAATTAGGGCTATTTGGGGAACTGGGCCCCAGATGATGGTTTTAGGTTCTAGGGCATTAGTAGGTGCCTGAAGGGCCCAGTGGATATGGATGTAGAGGCAAAATGAGAAGGGGTGTGTGTGCACGTGGGGAAGGTCTGGTGGTTGTGGGAATGTCTCGTGTCCTGCAGAAGTGAAACTTGGACCAGCCTCCTGCACACAGAACACACTCCAATCCATAGGCATTTTCCTAGTAATGTAGGAGAGAGCTGTTATTGGCAGAGCTGGTTAGATTTGGGTGTGATATTGTACCAGACAGGTCTTCCAAGTCCATATTTTTTGGCATAACTTGTAGGGCAGCCTCATGATCTGATCCAAGCCTTGTGGTTTCCTTGCAGTAGGCGGTTTAACTAATGGGTTACGCTGAAGACAGATGGGGATCCCAGCAAAATACCATTCTAAGGGGTCATCTGCAGGGTCCTCAGGAAAGCATGAGCTAAGAAAGCATGGGTCCAGGTACTGGACGTGAGCCAATGCCGTGTCCTGGGGGTGGTGAGATCCATACCTTGTGGCAGGAAGGAGAGTAAGGTGAGTCTGGTTTGGGGATGACCCCACAGTCAAGATGAGATTCCTTGGTGTCTCTGGTTCTGGTGAGGCCACTGTTTCCCAGGACAAACCCTTGGATCGGAGCACTGTCTTCTGAGGTGATGGCCTTTTGGGTAGGGGTGGCCTTCCCAGCTGGTCACTCAAGAAGAGAGAGGGTATGGGCTGGTGTTGCACAGGCCGCTGGCCTCTGTGGGACTCCATGGAAGCATTTACTGAAAGCTTGAGTGGTGCTTTCCTTGGTGGGGGGATAGGACATTTCCATCCATAAATCATATACATTGGAGCACAGGAGTGTCCCTAAGCCCATGAAAGTGTTTGAATGCTTTCTCTGCATGTGAGGCTCAAACCTTTCCGGCCACAGACTGAGTTTGTGCTGAGGCATCATTAGCTGGTTTGTATTCATGCCTGGTCATGGGGAAGGCCATCTGCCTCTGATTGTGGGGATTGCTGGTGTTTAAGCTTTAGTGCCATGGGTCCCATTCAATATCTAAGGATCGGGTTTCCTAGCTTGGATCCAGGTCAGGTGGCATTTGGGGTTTTGCCCCTCTAGCACAGTGCCTCAACATGCCCCAGTTTTCCAGCCTGGGGTTCAGTTTCTCACAGTGGCTGTCCTGTTCCAGCAGCTTTCTGGGATGCCAGGCCCCAGGCCTAAGAGCAGCCCTACAACGTTTACATACATAAGATACCCAGCAAGGCCAACCATAGAGAGCACTGACAGCTTATAATTCAGGGATTTCCTCAAGGTACTTTTACATCGATATTGATTATGGGGTGGGCTTTCACCAACATTTCTTCAGAGCATTTCTCTGCCATCGACACAGGACATGGTGATGGTAGTTTCATGTGGTCTTTGTCTGATGTAGTTGACATCCTCTAGTTTGATGGCTTTTTCTCCTCATTTAGTGACCCAGACTGTGCCCTCTTTGGGGTGCAGAGAAATAATCCCCACTTCCTTCAGGGAGGATCAAGTGGGAGATATTAGCTACCTTTCAAAGCAGGAAGAACTCGAGCTTCTGCTGGAGGCTGTATGTTAAGAGGCGAGGTCTGGTGTAGCAGAAGCATCCTAGGTCTGCTCTGTGGCAGCTGCCTGGACCATCAGTCCCCAGAGGATCACACCTCACTATCTGTATTAGTCCATTTTCATGCTGCTCATAAAGACATACCCAAGACTGGGTGATTTATACAGAAAAGAGATTTAATGGACTCACAGTTCCACATGGCTGGGGAGGCCTCACAATCATGGTGGAAGGCAAAGAGGAGCAAGTCACGTCTTACATGGATGGCAGCAGGCAAAGAGAGAGCTTCTGCAGGGAAACTCCCTGTATAAAACCATCAGATCTTGTGAAACTTATTCACTACCATGAGAACAGCATGGGAAAGACTTGCCTCCATGATTCAATTACCTCCCACCAGGTCCCTCCAACACATAGGAATTCAAGATGAGATTTCGGTGGGGACACAGCCAAACTGTATCACTGTCCATCCTCGATCGAGTCTTTAGTAAATGTTTGATGCTGAGACAGTGGACATCTTGTGATGGTACGTGGGGGTCTCATTATTGCAGAAAATGTGAGTGATGTTATCCATAAGGGAAAAAGAGCTCAACTCTTCTATGATCACCAGGGTGGGTGCCATGGTTGGTCTGGTCCAATTGTAGAAGAGCTGGTGGCCATGGTGTTGAGAATTAAGATAGTTAAGGCACTCAAAGGAGCTTGGTTCCCTTGACGAACCACTTGCAGGGGGACTGGAGCCTTTCCTAATTTGACTCAGTCTGTGCCCATGCCACAACTTTAATAAGCATGACTTTAGGAGGCCACTGTGTTGCTTGAGGGGGCCAGTGGCTAAGTGAGGGTCCCCTAACCCCCATGCTGACTTGCCCACCACCGCCCTGAAGTGGGAGCCCTGATCTGCATCAGTGATATCCGGTGGTTCACAAGAGGTAATAAAGCAAATGTCACAGAAAGAGAGCACCTTTCTCTACCAAGAGCCTTGGGTTGGAAGAGTCAATGGAAGTGCAGTGGATGTGTGTCTGCTCCTGCACAGCAGAAGGTGCTGGCTGTGATGGGAGAGGCCCAGTGAAGTCCATTTGCCACCAGCTGAAAGGGTGATGGCTCAGGAACAAGGGACTGCTGGCCACAGTTTTGCTTGCCTAAAGCTATGGTGGGAGACAGCTATGGTGTGGGGTGCCCTCTAATGTGGCTGTAGCTCTCATGATCTAAGGCTGGAGTACTCCATTCTGTCAGCACCTGAGGAATACAGAACTTGAGGGTCTGGAGTCTGTAAAAAACAAAAGAGGATCTCACCCAGGCCGTGGGAGGTGCATCTGACCCTTCACCTCCTGGGGACAGGACATCAGAGGCTGTCCACAGGCTCAGTCTGGAGGCCAAAGATGGCAGTAGTCTCACTGTGGATGCCTCACCCTTCGAGTGGTGGAAAGTAGCCTGGCATGTTTGTTCTGAATGCATGAGGCATGAATCGCCTGTAGGGGGACTGGAGTCTCCCCTAATTTGACCCAAACAGGTGCACGCAACAGAGGCCATGCCAGAGGCATTGGCTCCAGGGCACTCACAATATGTTGGGCACAGCCCAGGAATCTGTAAAAACATGACCCTGAGTGGGGGTTATGGCCACAGCAACCTCCCCTGCAACTGGCACCACCAGCTGTATGGCTGGGCTCAGCATACCCTCTCCTCCTATGCAGGCCCTGCTGTGATAAATGTGAAAGGTGGTTGCTGGCCAGTGGGCTCCCAGCCTGCAGGGCAGTGCTGCCTTCCCTGAGGTATGTGGACTCCCCATGTCCAACTCTTCCCGTGGCCTCATCAGGTCACCAATTGTTCGGGCAATAGGGTCGCTGCTGCTATTTCTCTCTGCTTGTAGGCAGGAGCTGAGTAACAGGGAAACCATGGCCTCAGCTTCCTGTCACTTGAAAGGACTCAGGTGCCAGGTTTGGCTTGTCCTGCAGGTGCTGTTCCCATTTTCCCAGGGAGACATGTGTGGCTGAGCCTCTGTCAGGAGGAATCAGACATGGAGCATGGCTGGAGTCTGGGGACACAGCAGCACCAGAACCTGTCCCGTAGTGCCTGTGTCTATATGGGCATTGTGTGTAGTGGTAGCCACCTTTTTAATGGGAGATAATGAGCTGCAGCTGCCAGGAAGTTTATGCCTGCAGAAGCCCATAGCCAGGATGGATGTGCTTTGTCCAGAGGCTCTAGGAGTCATGATTGGTGGTACTGAGGGCCTCTATATGAAACTCAGAACCTGGGACCTGGGCATGGCCTGAGAGACCACCTGCTGAGCCAGCTGCATGCTGTGTCCTGCTGTGGCCCCAGTTAAGACGTGGAGGGCTTCTGGGTGACGGCATCTGTGGGCCTCTGCAGAATGGACAAGTAGGGTGTAGGTGCAGGCAGAATGTCCCAGTATGCGCAGGGCCTGCCACAAAGTGGCTGGAGACTTGGGGTTTAACTGCAAGGTGAATTTGGTGGCCCACTGAGGACCAGGCTGTCTCTAGAATCTTTATAGCAGCGCTGGGCCTGAACTTTGTGTGGGTTGTGGCCCAGCCATGGTCTTGGAGGAAGCCACTAAAACGACCAGCATGGTTTTCACTTCCTTCTTCTAGGGGCTTCTGAGCAAAATGCTATCAATGTAATGCCACAAGGTACAGGGGTTCACACTGAATCACAGGGAGTCACGGGGGCATGAGTTACGGGCAGTAGCTGGCTTACTGAGACAGCCTGAGTGCAATTTGGTAAATGTGTACTGGGTCCCTTCCAAAGTCAAAGCAAACACAGACTGCGACCCGTCTGTGATGGGAATGAACAGAACGCATTGGCCAAGTCTCCTGCTGCGAAATGTTGTGCCCTGGACCTTTGTATGCCCTCTGTTAACTTGACTGTATTTGAGATCAGGGCCTTGATGGTCCTGGAGGACAATCTGGTGGCTGCTCTACTTGGATTCCATCATCAGAGAGTGGCAAGCACTGTTTCTGTCTTATATTTTAGTGGAGGAGACAAACAATAGGCAAAGTTATGATATACTATGCAGCCAGTGGTTATTATACAGAATGAAGGGATAACATTGAGGTGACCTGGAGTGCCCAGGTGACACGGTGTTGGGGGAAGGGTGCTGCTCAGCAGCGTCACCATGGCAGCCTCATTGTGGAGAGAACATCAGAGCAGAGGCCAGGAGGGGCCGGGTGAGTCCTGCAGAAACCTGGATGGGTCCAGGAAAAGGGAGAGCAGGTGTAGCAGCCCTGCAGCAGGAGTGTGGCCTGGCCCACGTGGCGGCCTCACCAGCAGCACCCGGAGTGGTTTCAGGAGGTCAAAGAGAGCACATGTGCTGCAGGTTGCTCGAGTCAGTAGTGGCTGCTGGTTCTGCATTTTCCATCCCCAACCCAGTGTCCTGAGGTCATTCCCTCCCATGCATGGCTGGAGGGGTGGTAACTATAGGCTTGGGGGCGCTACTCTGTGGCAAGGGTGGACTCAGCAGCCCAGGGCCCGTCAGGTTCTCAGTCTGTGCTGAGGTTGCACCTGTGCTTTACCTCCTTCTTGCCCACGTGACTCTCAAACTCCAACCCAAATTAGAAGAGGGGGATTCATCTCTTGTGGTCTCTTTCACTTTTCTTTCTGGGCTGCACCAGAACCTTGGCAGAACTCTAAGGTTTAAGCAAAAAACAAAAAAAAAGTGTTTTGTCTGAAAATCTTTGCAACACTTTCGCTTCCGTGTCCATCCATGATCTCCCCAGCCTGAGTTTCCCATTCTTTTCACCAATATCGACTCCCAGGCACAGTAGACGTGGCTGAAACTCTTCTCTCATCCACATGCTCTTGAATTTCCAGGTAATATTGAAGCAAGTCTGGACACTTAATAAGAGCCTTGACACCATCAACCTGGACACCATCAGAACCTTGATACCATGTTCTGGGAAAGCTGTGGGTGGGGGTGCAGGTGTGGGTGTGAGAGGAGAGAGACCTCCAGTGGCAGCAAGGATATTCCCACACATGCTGAGGGTGTCCAGGGGCCCCAGCGGACACAGGATGTGTGGACCTTGGGCAGGGTTCTGGTACATGGTTTTGACCTGGTAGGGAAGGGCGGTCGTGGAACACAGTGTGCACGTTAGCATGGGGCAGGGCAGGGGCTGTGTGGGGGTGAGCTCTGAGGACCAGCCACCTCCCAGCTCTTCAGAGTGCACCACCCCGTCCCTCCCCTCAGCCCTTTGTCCACTGTCCTGCAGGGAGGGTCCTGGTGCTCCCTGTGCCACACAGCAACTCCTGGACCTGTAGATCCAGCTGGGACAGGCAGGAGCTCCGAGTCCCTGCCCTTTGTCCATCTTTCCCAGCACCTCTCAGGCTGTCTATGTGTCTGGTGTTGTTGCATTTTACAATATACTATGAGAGAATAAGTCCGTTGAGCAGCTTTAAAAATATGGTCCCTACATCCTACATCCGTGGCTCTTCCCAAAGAAAGGAAGGTTTATCTCCTCTCCTCTTGAATCTAGTCTGGGTGATATTTTGACAAGTAAAATAATCGTGACTTAGTGCTATGTTCTCTTCTGGGATCAGATACTAATTAACTGGTATCTTTCACATCCTCAGTATGGGATGGTGCTGTGGCCTGAATATTTTTGTCCCTGTGAAGTCCACATGTTTACATCTTAAACCCCAAGGTGATAGCATCAAGAGGTATGGGCTTTTACCCAGTGATGAGATCAGGAGGGCACGGTCCTCATGAATGGGATTCGTGCCCTTGTAGAGGTCACCCCAGAGTACTACGTCATTCCTTCCACCATGTGAGGACATGTCACTGAACACAGGTCCCACTGCTCGCCACTTGCAGTGGTGATAACTGGATGGAGTTGTGGTAGAAAGAGAGTGACTTTATTAACCAAAACTACTAAAGGGGAAATGGCTGGATTCACATCAAAGCAACCACTTCAAGTTTTTGGGGAGAAGACAAGAGTTTAAAAAGGGGGACTTCACATGGGAGGCATGCAGGGGTTAAGCTGGGTGTGAGGTCTTTGTGTCTTGTTTCGGTGGCTACCTTGGGTCTCTGTCCACCTGGCTCATGGGCTGGTGTCCTCTCCACAATGGCTGCGCTGTTGACTAGAGGCCTTGAGGTAATCTGTGGAATATTCCAAGATATAGGAGTCAAAATGTTAACTTAGCTCATCATTGTTTCTGACACTCGAATTCAAGACCCAACTAAGATGACTGAAAAACATCAAAACTACCAAACTCAGAGAACCTGGTGCAAACACAGTGCAGTACACAAGGACAGGAGATGAGAGCAGAGGACAGGTGTGCCAGGTGCAGCCTAGGCATCAGGCTCCCAGGTAAATTATTTGATGCACAGCCCCGTGGGAGAATAGCCTTTTTTTTTTTTTTTTTTTTTTTTTTTTTTGACAGAGTCTTGCTCTGTCACCCAGGCTAAAGTGCAATGGTGTGATCTCGGCTTGCTGCAACCTCTGTCTTCTGGGTTCAAGCCATTCTTGTACCTCAGCCTCCCAAGTAGCTGGGATTACAGGCTCCTGCCACCATGTCTGGCTAATTTTTGTGTGTATATATATATATATTTACTAGAGATGAGGTTTCACCATGTTGGCCAGTCTTGTCTTGAACTCCTGACCTCAGGTGATCCACCCGCCTCGGCCTCCCAAAGTGCTGGGATTACAGGCATGAGCCATTGTGCCCAGCCGAGAACAGCCTTCTTGATGCTTACCAGCAGTGAGGGAGGGTCAGCTACATGACAGGCTGGAAGGACAGTGAATGAGATCAGGCTTGGGGAGCTTCTTGGTTGATGTTCAGAGCTAGAGGAATTCCAGGTGCTAGCAGGAATTAGTGGGTGTCTAGTAAGTGAAACAAAGATTGTTGGAACAAAGATTGTTGAGGGTCACTGTCATTCAAAGGTAAAAGTAGTGAGAGATTGGGAGGGTGACCTGCCGGGTAATATCAGAGTGAACTCTTTTTCCAGGATTCTTAATGAGTTATTTGGCTTTCAGCAGCAAAGAAAAAAAATACACATATTCAGAAAAGGGAACAAATCATTTTCCCATCCATTACATTCTGCTTTTTCTTGTAAGCAGAGTTCAGAAAAATCAAACAGAGAAACAGAAAAAATAGCCTATGTCTTTTATTGTAAAATAAAATTTCACCCGTACGTTTCAGAAATGCAAGGAAGCACTTATTGAAGACTGTTGCAAAAAAGTCAAAATGTTGCAATAGGGAAAACGGTTGTCCTACACTCTCCTAAAGCCAAAGGCAGGAGAATGTAAGCCCTGCTGGGAGTTAGCGGGATAGTTCTGGAGGTCGTTAGGAGGGAAGTTGACCAGTGTGATTGGGCCATCTGTGTTGGCTAATTTGTGCTTATTGGAGTTAGGCTTTTATCCTCCTACAGAGACACGGCTGCTATACCCTTGCATAATTACATTTATAGGGATGAGGCATCTGACTTACTCTTTTATTGTCCTACCATATGAGTGGCTCAAGGTAGAAAATCTCTTGTACATCATCAGTGAACCTAGACTCTATCTGCAACCCGGGGAACAGTTCTGGATCTCATCCAAGTCTAAGCGAGTTGCTCCGGTTGTTTGGAGACCCTCACACCTCTGCCTGCTTTCTCTGTCCCTAGAGTTTGCAGCTGTGATTGCTCACCGTAGATTGCAGTAGCAGAAGCCACATGTGGTGCTCCCAGTGTGCCTTTATCCACACAGAGGAGCAGGGGGGCTCCGTCCTCATCTGCCCTTTCCCTTGGATTGATGGATGCTTCTAAGCAAATAGACCCGAATTCTACTCCATCCTTCTCTGTTGCAACAGCAATTTCTCTCATTTCAGTGGAGATTGACCTCCTCTTGCATATCTCTTGCCCTGATGCTATTCTCTCCATTGAACATGCTGCTCTACTCCTTTGTTAAGTGTCTCCATGTTTTAAATATCTTTATGCTTAACCATACAATTTTTTATTGCCACTGCAAGCCAAAATAATCTCTTTTTTCTTCTAAAGTCCTAATGCTTCATGAAGCCACATTTTGCCCAAGATATTTTTCTGTATTTCTGCCTTTAATGTTTTTAATTTGATTCTTAAAGGTATGCTGTCACAAGAACTAGAAACAAGGACGGTCTTAACTCTGTAGTTTTCAGGTTTATTCTAGACAGTTTTGTAATAACAATGTGATTTTGTAATGATATGTGTTGTTAGAGATTATTAATTAATTTATTCATAATGAATTTATTGATCCCCTATGATGTGTTGGGCAATCATCTATGCACTGTGGTACGATGAGCCAAACATGCAGTTTCCCTTCTAGCATAAGAAGGCAAATGTTACGGAGAGTCAGTGAAGTGTACGGAAGGTGAGATGGTTATAATTCTAAAGTTAGCAATAAAGAGAACCAGTGGAATGGAGGTCACCAGGGGAAACTTGTTGCAATTTAAAATTGAGAAATTGAGGAAGAACACAGTGACAAAGTGAAATTTTAGCTGATACCCCAGAGCTGGGGAGCAAGCCAGGCAGAATTTTTGGTGAAGTGCAGATGCCCTGAGATGGAGTCAGCCTGGCCCACGTGACAGTTTAGGAGCATATACAGTTAGTTCATGACCAGAGGACTTTGAATCAGTGGTAGTGAACCAGAAACCAAAGAAGGGTGCACAGCCTTCACACCTTGAATCCTATTGGGTCCATCACCGTCACTGTCTAAACAAGGGGGAGAGCTGGGACCATTTCTCTGTCAGACCCACTGTGTCCTCCCTGGGATCTGTATTGGGTTCCCCAGCTGTGCAGCATCTCAGTGGGGTGTGTGGACCCTGAACTGCCTCTTCAGACAGGTAGAGCCTCAGTCTGGGGCTGACACCTGCTTAGAATCTGCATGGGGTGGGTGTGGGCAACACCTGCTCCCTTCTCCTGGGCTCTGGGCGTTTGTGGTTGGTGTTGGTGGTCACAGCAGTGTCTGGGCCATGAGATGTCTTAGCCTGGAATGGCGAATAACCCACTAGAGACACCTTCCTTTCACTGAAGCCTGTAATCTCTGTCCCACTCAAACTCCTTGCATCATTTTACCAGTGACCACCCGCTACGAGTAGCCATGGCTTGAATGTAGTTTCTTTTTCAAACGTGTTTTAAATTGGCCAACTGCAACTACCAGATCCAGAGTAAATACGAGGGGCTCATGCTGGACTCCTGAAAGTGGTCACGTCCTGAAAGGCCATTTGTAAGACATATTGGACAAGGATTCAAGGGTCAGTGGGAATCAGGGGAGGGAAAGGGAGGACAGACAGGAGGAAAGGTCATGTCACTCCCCAGCAAGATGTCAGCCTGGCCCTCAGGGACACTGGAGTTAGGCAGTGACCTTGTCCTCTTGGAGGGGAGGAGGAAGACAGGCTCAGGAAGGCGCAGACCCCACGTGTGCTGTGCCTGGTGGGGAGGCTGCAGTTGGAGGAAGGACAGCAGGGGGCGCTGTGGCCTTCCCGACAAATGCTCTGAGCATCTCAGAGGGCGCTCCTGGTTCATTGTCTTTCCTCAGACCTGGTTTCTTGCTCACTCACTGATGTGCAGGATGTTTTGGGTATCAGAGTCTCAGTGCCCTGCAGCTACAACAGGGCCGCCAAGTTCCTGATGAAATTTATTTCCTCTCCTCTCTCTTCCCCTCCGAAGCTGTATTTTCCAAGCAGAATCAGGTTCTCAGCAGCTTTAAGGCAACCCAAGAGAGTGCACGTTGCAAAGTGCAGTGGAGCATTTGTGTGTGTGCGTTTTCTGGCTGTGAAGAAGACTTCATGGGTGTGAAATCCAGGTCTTAGTAGACGTGGCTGGAGGGTGCTCTTAATGAGGACATCTCGGTGTGGGCTTCTTTGCTTTCTGTTCCATGCACCCCGCCTTTGCTAACAACCCATTTCCCTCTTAATTAAAGTTGTTTCAGTGGATCTCCTGTAACCCTATGTCTTAAAAGGCAAATGTGTGACCTGAACACGTTCAATAAAACTCCAATTCTTTAGCACAGAGGATACTGATTCTCCTGGAGAAGTAACAATTTTGGGACTGCATAAACTTTAAGCTGACACCGAGTGTTTGCCCAGCACACAATGGATCCGAAGAAAGTGAGGCAGAGTGAGAAGGCAGAACAGTGAATGGTGAGATCAGTGGTGACACTGGACCTTCATTTCAACTTAGGTTTGAAGCTCAAATTCCTGCTTGAAATTCCTAGAATTTTGAATTATAGTTTGTTCAAAAATTTGATTTAGGTTTCTGGTACATTTATCCCAAATGTGTTGACACAGACACATACCACACGTTAAAGAGGTGTAAACACAAAAGTCTTGTTAGAAGACATTTATTTGGGATGAGGAAAGGAAACTGAGGACAAGGTATAGGAGTAACAGCAATTCTCTGTAGCTCTGAAGACAAATTATGAGCTCATTTTTCTCTCTTCCGGAAGCTCAGCTGCAGCAGTACGGGTAGCGTACTCCAGGAGCACTGCAAGTCCCTCTACGGTGTTCTCCAGGACGGCAGGAATCTCATCTGCAGGTGCAGGTCAAGCCCCTCATTGAGCCTACAGACACAGAGAGAGCATCCAAAATTGAGCACCAAGGTCAGCAGTGGGTGGTAAAGGGAATCTTGGAGAAGTCACATGCTGACTGATGGGTGATGTTGGCTGTATTAGGGCCGGTAGCACAAACAACCTCAGTCAATAGGAATAAATACACAGAGGAGTGCTGGTCTCACAGGATTTGAGACTCACTCTCATTTGCTTTCATTTTTGTGCTCTGGCCCCATCACACACACACCTGAACACACTGTTAGGCCCATCCCGAGTCTTTAAAAGATTCTCTATAGACAGAGAAAAATATTCTCCCAATAATTAAGTCTACTTGTTTAGATCCAGAACGAACTAGTTAGTATATCTCTCTGTATTTTAAACATAGTGAATTTCACAGACATATCTTGGAATGAAGTTTTGGGAGAAGAAAATCTCTTAGATTTATTTGGCTCTCTACTCAATTTATAGATGAGAAAATCAAGGCTCAGAGATGCTAAGTGGAGCCACCTAAGTGACATGGACCATTGAGACTCGATTCCAGACTCTGTCTCCTGTCTGTCCCTCTAGACACTGCAGCTCTGCATGCCAGCCTCTCTTACCTGAAACCTGAAGAGTAGCTCTTTCATCCCATGCAAAGGAATCAACCACTTCCTGATCATCTGCTCCAGGCTGCTCCTGGGCTGTAGCCTCGTCAGCAATTGCCTGGAGTGGCTCCGCCCGAGCCTGCAGGGCCACCAGGAGAATGGCACCAAGGAGGGCAAGGCTCCTTATGGCTGGGGTCACCTGGAGGAGAGAGAGCAGGAGCGGATGTGTGGGGAGGGAGGAGTCTGCCTAGATTTACAGCTGGGAGAAGGCTCAGAGACAAACCTTCTTGAACCTTCTCAATGAGAGGAGGTGGACATTCGTTGGAGAGGGTGTGGGTATCCACTGGCCTCAGTGTTCCTCCTTTTCTTCTCTGCTCTCTCAGCTTTCATTCTAGCATGCATCTCTATGTTGAGTGTCTTAGCTGGGTTGGAGCTGATGGTGATGATGAGGACCCTGCCATGATGATGTGCTTTCATTCAATGAATTCAGGGAATAAATGCCTCTTACTTTCTGAAGATGGGCTCTACTGTTCTCTGGAAGTCTAGACCTGGACCCAGTGGAGTAGAGAATTAATTCATTGCAGGCTTTGAAGGCATTACCACCCTCATGAAGGGGTTTTTGAGGTTATGGGGTGAGGAGTCTGCTGTAGGGGCCAGGGTGGAGAGGACAATGACCTCATCAGGCTACAGGAAAAACAAGCTCAGTGACATAAAGAGTTGTCTAAGGCTAAAAATGTGTATTATTTCCATCTCTATTTAGGTGTGAGTGACAAAAATTATATATGTGTAATGTATACTACCTTATGAGTTGATATATGTATCTATTTGGACCTTTATCTTATACCATATAGAAAAATCAAGTCAAAATGATTAGAAGACCTAAACATAGACCTGAAACCATAAAGTGACGAGAGGAACAGATGAAGATAAAGCTTTGATGTTGATGTGGGTAATGATTTCTTGGCTATGACACCAAAGGCACAGGCAATAAAGGGGAAAAGAGACAAGTGGAGATGCACTGAACGCTAAAGCATCTGCACATCAAAAAACAACCAACCAAACAATCAACTGAGTGAAAAGGCAACCCAGAAAAAGAGAGAAAATATTTGCAAACCCTACATGATAGAAAGGATAAATATCTGAATACATAAGGAAGTCAAACAACTCAATAGCAAAAAACAAATAATCTGATTGGAAAACAGACCAACGACCTGAATAGACTTCTCTCAAAAGAATGTTCTAAAGAGCTATGGTCATCTCTATTGGACATGTCAATTAGGACACATGTGTTTAGAAGGAAACTGCTTGAGTTTCTCTGTTAACTTAGCTGGTAGCCAATGCCCCCAGCAGCCACCAGAGGTTCAGATAGATGTTCACAGCAGGGGATTCACCTGCTGGGTCCCTCTGGGGTGGCCTGGGAGTCACAGTTCAGATTGGGGGGCACAGCCTCAATGTTGAAACCTTAATGTGAAAGTTTAAATTTTGTGTTACTTACAGATCCTCAAGCTAGGCAGGGCAAGCAGAGAGGGCAGACAGCAGTCCTGTGTTCCAGGTCTTATGTAGTAAGAGCAGCTGTGCACATCCCAGAGAGTACTTCCCCTATTTAAAGGTCTTTGGGGATCGGGTGTCCTAATTTCCAGGGTTATTTTCTGTTGGGTACATTAAATAACTCTGGTGACAAGGACAGTTGAAAAACTTGGTGTGAAGCTTGGGTTCAAACAGGCATCGACAGAGGGACCCCACATCTACCTTGATCAGCCCTGGCCAGACCCAGGCAGCAACCACCTATGGATTCTCCATGACTCCTAAGACAATTGAGCCCACAGTGCCTATGCTGGTGGCTGAGGCTGAACTACCTGGACCGAGGGAATATTTAAAGCCACCAGGAAAGGCCAACTTGCATACCGTAGTATACACTCTGTAAGGAGACTAGGGAAAAAGCGCCAACCTACACACTGAGGAGGGTTTGGGATTTTGTTCTCAATCAGCCTCTGCAAGCCGTGGGGTCTAACCATAAAAACACATCAAAGCCATTCAGCCAAGCCCCAAGATGTTGGTGAACACCTGGGTGAGACTGAATACCACTTCGGCTTGTCTTGCTAAGCAGCTCAGGTTTTGTTGGACTCTCCTGAGTTAAGCAAGTACACGCAGCATGTGGTGCCCTAGAGGAGATAGTTATCTCCTTGCTTGGCAATTAGATACTTTAAGGCTAAACAGTTGTCTAGGAGTAAGAGTAAAAGTGTTTTCAGTAATCTTAAGGTGGGATGAGGCATCTCAGGTCTCTAGGGGTGATTGCTGTTCTAGAGCAGTGGGGTCGCTGTCACTCTGAGGAAGCAGTGAGTTCCTGATCTCTAGCAGGCCCAGGAATTTCACCATTTGAGGAAGTGGCCCTGGTTTCATCCCAGCAGAGGAACAAATTAGAGCTCTTTGAGGAACTGGGACCAGGAGATGATTTTAGGTTCTAGGGCATTAGTAGGTGCCCTGTGAGGGCCCAGTGGATGTGGGTATAGACAGAAAATCAGCAGGGGTGGGCGTGTATGTGGGGAAGGTCCCATGGTTGTGGGGACATCCAGTGACCTGCAGAAGTCAAACCTGGACCAGCCTCCTGCACACAGAACACTCCAATCCATAGGCATTTTCTCAGTAACACATGAGAGAACTATTATTGGGAGAGCTGGTTAGATTTGGGTGTGGAGTTGTTACACACAGGTCTCAGAAGCCCATATTTTTTGCCTAACTTGTAGGGCAGCTCCACAATCTGACCGAGTTCCTTTGGTTTCTTTGCTGTTGGAGATATAGCTAATGGGGTTACTCTGAAGGCAAATGGTGATCTCACAAAATACCATTGTATTGGGTCATCTGCAGAGTACTCAACAAAGCCTGAGCTAAGGAAGCGGTATGGCAAGGGTCGGGGTATGTGCCATAAACCAGTGTCATGTGCTGGGGTAGGGAGAGTAGCAGTAAGGAGTAAGGAGTATCCTATACTAGTAAGGACAGGCTGCTTTGCTGGTGACCCCACAGTCAAGGCGAGTTTCCTTGGTGTCTCCAATTCCAGCGAGGCCATTGCCTCCCTTGATAATCCCTTGGGCAGGGGCGATGTTGTCTGAAGCCATGGCCATTCCCATGGGGGTGGCCTTCCCAGGTGGCTACCCACAAAGGGAAGTGGGGGTCTGGGCATTTGCTTTACTGCTGCTGTTGCACAGGCTGTTAGCCCTGTGGGTCTTCAGGGAAGCATTCAGCGAAAGCTTGAGCCATGTTTTCCTTAGTGGTGTAGGACATTTCCATCCACAACTCTTATACATCAGAGCACATGCATATCCTTGAGCCTGTGTTCATTTTGGAAGCCGTCTCTGCACATGAGGCTCCAATGTGCAAGCTGCAGTCTGGGTT
The DNA here is from genome assembly GCF_028885625.2 of Pongo pygmaeus. Lineage (NCBI taxonomy): Eukaryota > Metazoa > Chordata > Mammalia > Primates > Hominidae > Pongo > Pongo pygmaeus. The sequence continues at coordinate 6,971,993 of NC_072380.2, forward strand.
TGTGCTGTGGCGTTGTTAGTCAGTTTGAATTCACACCTGGCATTGGGAGGGCCAACTGCTGGTTTTTTTTTTTTTAGACGGAGTTTCACTCTTGTTGCCCAGGCTGGAGTGCAATGGTGCGATCTCGGCTCACCGCAATCTCTGCCTCCCAGATTCAAGCGATTCTCCTGCTTCAGCATCCTGAGTAGCTGAGATTACAGGCATACACCACTATGCCCAGCTAATTTTGTATTTTTAGTAGAGATTGGGTTTCTCCATGTTGGTCAGGCTGGTCTTGAACTCCTGACCTCAGGTGATCCGCCCAGCTCAGCCTCCCAAAGTGCTGGGAATACAGGCGTGAGCCACCTGCCGGTCTTTAAAATGTTATTTATGATTGTGAAGGCTGCTGGTGTTTAAGCTTGATGCCATTGGACCCATTCAATATCTAAGGATTGAGTTGCCTGCCTTGGAAGGAGGTCAGGTGGCATTTGAGGCACAGCCCCCCTAGCATGGGATTCCAGCACTTCCCAGCTTTCCAGCCTGGGATACAAGTTCTGACCAGGGCAGTCCTGTTCTAGCAGCTTTTGGGCTTCGGATCCTGAGTCTGACAGTAACTCCACAAGCCATGGGAACATAAGATACCAAGCAAGATCAACCATAAAGAGCAATGACATTTTATCCCTCAGGGCTTCGATATTGACATTGATTATGGGGTGAGTTTTCACTAACGTTTCTTCAGAGTCTTTCTCCACCATTGACACAGGCTACATTTGGGAATGATACTTCCATGTGATCATCAGCTAATGTAGTCTACGTCCACTAGTCTGAAGGCTCCTCTTTGTTTAGTGACTCAGTCTGTGCCCTTTTTGGGTCTTGGAGCAATAATCCCTACTACCTCCAGGGAGGGGTGAGTGGGAGACATTAGCTACATTTCAAAGTAGTAAGAACTGGAGCTTCTGCTGGAAGCTGCACATCAAGATGGGAGGTGTGGTGTAGCAGAAGCATTGTGGCCCTGCTGGGTGCCAGTGGGCCTGGGCCGCCAGTCCTTAGGGGATCACAGCTTACTATCCATCCACAATCTGTTTTCCTGTAAATGTATGATGTTGAGACGATGGACCTCTTATCACAGTATGATAAGTTGAGGAGTTATCATTATTGGAGCAAATGTGAATGACATTATCTCTAAGGGAAAATGAACCTGACTCTTCTGTGATTACCAAAGTGTTCACCATGGTGGGCCTGGCCTAATTGTAATGAGGCACTGGTGGCCACAGAGTAGAGAGTTAAGAAAGTTAGGACTCTCAGAAGGGGCTTGGGGTTTCATAGCCCATGCCACAACTTCATAGCCCATGCCACAGCTTCAATAAGAATGACTTTAGGAGGCCACTGTGCTGCTTGGGGAGGCTGGTGGCTTGGGGGCAATGGGCCAAGTGAGAGTCCCCTAAACCCTCATGCTGTGATGTCCGTTCCTATGTCACCACCGCTGCCTTGAAGTGGGAGCTTAGATCTTGATCAATGATATTGGGTGGTTTCCGAGAGGGAAATGTCACAGAGCAAATGTCACAGCAAGAGAGCACCTGCTACACCAAGGGTCTTGGGTTGGAAAAGTTGATGGAAGTGCGGGGTTGTGTGTCTGCCTCTGCACAGCAAAGGTGCTGGCTGTGTGGGAGGGGCCCAGTGAAGTCAATGTGCTGAAAGGGTGATGGCCCAGGAACAAGGGAGTGCCAGCCACAGCCTGTGTTAACTAGGGCACAGCATCTGCAGTTAAGCATCCCTTGCTTGGCTGGAGATCTGGTGAGAGGCACCAGTGGCCTAGGGTACCCTCTAAAGTGGCCACAGCCTCCAGCGTCTAAAGTTGGGGGACGCTGCTTGGTTTTGAGGGCCAGGATGCCATTCTCTCCACTGCAGATGCTGCTCTACCCCTTCTTCTAATCTATTCACATTTTCAATATCTTCATGTTTCACCATGAAATCCTTTATTGCCACTCTAAGACAAAATGATCTCTGTCTTTCTCCTGAAGTCCTAATGCTTCATGAAACCACATTTTACCCGGGATATTTTTCTACATTTCAGACTTCAATGTTTTTAATTTGTTTCTTAAACGTTTGCTATTACAGGCACTAGACACATGGACTGCCTTACCTCAGTAGGTTTCAGTTTTTTCCTATATAGTTTAGTGAAGATAATAGAATTCTATATAATTACATGATATTGGTTATAATTAATTTATTCATAATGAATTTGTTGATCCCCTACTATGTATTAGGCAGTTATCTATGCACTGTGGTATAACGATGAGCAAAACATGCTGCTCACCTTCTATTGTAGGGAGAGAAATGTTACAGATAGTAAGTGAAATGTACAGAAGGTGAGATGGTTACAATTCCACAGTTAGCAATAAAGAGAACAAGAGGGGTGGAGGCCACTAGGGGAACTTGTTGCAATTTCAAATTGAGAAATTGAGAAAAACCTCAGTGACAAAGTGAAATTTTAGCTGAGACTCCAGGTCTAGGCAACCAGCTGGTGCCCTTCGGGGTGCAGTGCAGATGCCCCGAGATGGAGTCAGCTTGGCCCCCATAACAGTTTGGAACAATATGGAAAGTAACTTATGATCGCATGATTTTGAATCAGTGGCAGTTATGAGAAACTAAGGAAGGCTCCTGCTCTTCAAATGGTGAATCCCAATATGTTTCCGTCACTGTCTCAACAAGAGGAAGAGCTCAGACCATTTCTCTGTCACACACAGACCTACTGTGTCTTCTCTGGGACCTGTATTGAGTTCCCCAGCCGTGCGGTGTCTCAGAGGGGTGCCTGGACTCCTGAGCTGCCTCTTCAGATAGGCAGAGCCTCAGTCTGGAGCCATGATCTGCTCAGAATCTGCATGGGGAGGGCGTGGAAAACATCTGCATTCTTCTCCTGGGCTCTAGGCATTTGTCGTTAGTGTTGGTGGTCACGGCAGTGTCTGGGCCATGAGATGATTTAGTCTGAAATGGTGAATAACCCACATGAGACACCTTCCTTTCTTTGAATCCTGTAATTTTTCTGTCCCACTCAAATTCCTTGGGGCATTTTAATAGTGACCACCTGCTAAGAGTAGGCGTGGCTTGAATATAGTTTGTTTTGTTTTGTTTTTTCCAAACATGTGTTTTGAAATCACTGACTGCAACTACACGATCCAGAGAAAGTATGAGGGGCTCACATTGGACTCCCCCTCTGGGCTGGGGGGTCATGTTCTGAAAGGACATTTGCAGGACATATTGGACAAGGGTTCAAGGGTCTGTGGGAATCAGGGGAGCGAAAGAGAGACCAGACAGGAGGAAGGGTCACATCTCACCCCAGCAAGATGTCAGCCTGGCCTCAGGTACACCAGGGTTAGGCAGTGACCCTGTCCTCTTGGAGGGGAGGAGGAAGACAGGCTCAGGAAGGCGCAGACCCCACGTGTGCTGTGCCTGGTGGGGAGGCTGCAGCTGGAGGAAGGACAGCAGGGGGCGCTGTGGCCTTCCTGGCAAATGCTCTGAGCCTCTCAGAAGGCGCTCCTGGTTCATTCCCTTTCCCCCAGACCTGGTTTCTTGCTCACTCACTGAAGTGCAGGATGTTTTGGGAATTAGAACCTCAGCGCCCTGCAGCACCAGCAGGGACTCAGGTTACTTGGAGAACTCTTGTCCCTCTCTTCACTTTTCCTGATGCCTTAGAAGCAGTATTTTCCAGGCAGAACCAGATTTTCTGCAGCTTTAAGGTAACGTAAGAGAGTGCCTGTCACCCAGTGCAGAGGAGCAATTGTGTGTGTGCGTTTTCTATGTGTGCAGACAACTTTGTGTGTATGAAATCTAGATTTTGGTGGATATGGCTGGAAAATACTCTTAATGAGGACATCCCAGAGGGGTGCCTCTGTGCTTTCTGTTCTACTCATCACGTCTTTGTAACAGCCAGTTCCACTTTAATTGAATTATTTTTTTCCCATGGAGCTGATACTACGTCAGGTCCAAAAAGCAGATGTACGATCCAGAACTGCTCAGGGAAACTCAAACACTTCTGGAAAGAACGTGCTGGCTTTTCCTGAGGAGTAGCAATGTTACGGCTGTATAAGCTTGAAGCTGACAATGATGGTTTATGGAACACGTAAGCATTATCTTTGGATGAATCCAATCAAAATGAGGCAGAGTGAAAAGGCAGAGCAGTAGATGGGGAGATGAGCAGCATCATTTGAGCTTTCCTGATAATGTGTGTCTGAAGCCTTTGTTCATCTCCAATATTCCTAGAATTGGAACTGGCTTTTGTTTAACATGTAGAATTTAGGGTTCTGGTACTTGCATCTCACGGTCTTGACTAAGACACATATCAAACATTAAAGAGGTGCAAACACAAAACCTGCTACAAGGACTTTATGAGAGATGAGGAAAGGAAGCTGGGGACCAAGTACAGTAGTAATGAAAGTTATCTTCTAGGTCTGAAAGCTAGTTATGAACTTACTTTCTTCTGTTCCACAAGCTCAGAGGCAGCAGAATTTGTAGTGAATCTCACCGGAGGTGCAGATTCCATAGTTGCGTTCTTGAAGATGATAATCTCTTATTCTGCAAGAGCATCTCAAGACGGTCCTTGGGCCTGGGGATACAGAGAGCATCAGGCATTAGGACTGTGGTCAGATGTGGGTGGTAGACAGAATCCCTGTGCAGTTACCTGCTGGGCTGATTGCGTTCATCACGGTGGCCACATCAGAGCAGCAGCAAGATCAGCCCAATCAGTAGGAATCAATGTATACAGCTGTGCTGCTCACAGGCCGGATTAGAGACACATTCTCATTTGCTCACCTTTTTGTATTCCTGCTCCATCACTGAGGCATCTGATCACACTCTTAGGCCTGTTGCTAGTTTCTAAAACTCTTCTAATAGACAAAGTGAAACATATTTCTTCAAGAGTGGGCTGTCATCAGTGATGCAGGGGAGATGGCCCAGTATGTTTCTGCAGAGCATGAAATAAGTGTGCTTCTCAGAATTGTCATAGAAATCAAAAATCTTTGGAGAAAAGTCATCCCTGGAGTACCATCTGGTTCTTTCTTTTTAGTCTACACATAAGGAAATTGAGGCCTGGGGGAGGTGATCACCTAAGAGACAGAGCCAGCTGTTGGGTCTGATTCTAGAGGTGCCTGGTTTTCCTCTCTAGACTCCTAGCTCTGCAATGCTGGTGGCTCTCACCTGAAGCTCTAAAACCTGAGCTTGTGTCCCCTGTGAAGGAGATGGCAAAGTACCGGTCGTCTGCCCCAGGCTGCTCTTGGGCTGCAACCTAGTCAGCTCTTGCCTGGAGTGGCTCAGCCTGGGCCTGGAGGGGCACCAGGAGAATGGCAGTGAGGAGGGTGAGAGTCCTCATGGCTGGGGTCATCTGGAGAAGGGAGAGTAGGAGCGGATGTGTGGGGACTGAGGAGCCAGCCTGGATTTATAGCTCTGCTGGGAGAAGGCCTGAGACAGATGCTGCAGTGACAAGAGGTGGAGCATGTGATTGGTTGTGGGAGGGCTGCCCCTGCCCTCCAGGTCCCTTTTGTGTTCTGGTGTTTTCCCAGCTTTCATCATAGCTTGAGGCTTTATGTTTAGTGTCTGGACTGGATCCAAGCTGATAGTGAGGCTGAGTACCCTGATTTATTTTTCTGTTTACAATCTACTTGAATGTTTTCTTTTTGATATTGAAAAATGTAAAGAAACCGTGATTTCATTCATTAAGTTGGGGAACAAATCCCTCTTATTTTCTGAAGATGGGCCCTGCGGCTCTCTGGAGCCCCAGATCTGAACCCAATGGCATAGAAAATTAAAGCATTGGAGAATTCAGGGACATTTCTACCCTCATGAAGAGGTTATAGCATGTGTAGCCTCCTCCTGGGGCCAGTGTGAAGAGGACCAAACGACTTAATCAGGCTACAGGTGAAATGAGCTCATTAGGATACTAGGTCAAGAATAAGTAAAACTATTCTTTTGTGTAGTTGTAAGCAGATCAGCTTCAATGACTGTTCTCAATTGGTTGTCGTCAACTTCCAATGGCCGGCCACTATGCTCCTCATCTTCAAGGGTCTCGTCTCCTTTGCAGAACTTCCCGAACCACCACTGCACTGTACGTTGGTTAGTGCAGTGGGTCAAAATGCAATGTCCTGGGCCAAATGCATTGTTGATGTTGAGAGTTGTTTCCGCTGCCTTACGATCCATTTTGAATTCAAATAAGAAAATTGCTGGAATTTGCTTTTTGTCTAACATCATTTCCATAGTGTAAAATAAATATAAAATAGCCAAATGGTGGGTTACTTTTAAGAAACAAATGTCATTTGGATAGATCAGGTAAAATTTGTACCATTAACATATCTGTACTTTAAGAAATATCAAAACAATTGACATGCCTATAGCCCTCTTCTAGGATCTTTGTTATTGTTTTAATTATAAAATCTTAAATCATGCAGACGGAACAACAGGTAGAAAGGGTAATAGGCTCCCATCTGTTCCCGCAGCCCTGCAGCTCTGCTCTTGGAAACCACCACTTCCCAATTTTACACATTCTTCCACACTTGCTTTTTCCCTCTAATGCTGTGTCTTGTACACTTTGTATATCAAAACACATCAAGCTTCAACGTTACAATTATACCCTACACTATTCCAGTGTTTGCACATGCCATCACTTTACTATTTTTATATTGGGAAAATATTGTCAAATTGTCATAATTTGTGTATTTCTAAGCTTTGCCATGACAATTTTAAACAGCAATGAATATAATTTTATAGACATCAGATTGCCCATAAGTGACAATATCTTTTGAATATGTCTTTAGAAGTAGAATTCTGGGTTAAAGAACGTGTCTTAAATATTTTGAATTTATTGCTACATTGTCCTCACTAAAGATTGTTCAATACACTAAAAACAAAAATCACTCCAACCATCGCTGTGCCCAGTGGAATTTCTTTTAGAAGGCCCTGGTTGGTGCAAATGTAATTGTGGTTTTTGCATTGTTGAAATTTGCCGTTTGATATTGGAATACATTCTTAAATAAATGTGGTTATATTATAGATCATTTTAATGCACATTGCTCACTTTATGGTTTTTTTTTTGCTGATGACTGATTACTTTCTGTCTATTTTATATTTATTTTACACTATGGAAATGATGTTAGACAAAAAGCGAATTCCAGCAATTTTCTTATTTGAATTCAAAATGGATCGTAAGGCAGTGGAAACAACTCTCAACATCAACAATGCATTTGGCCCAGGACATTGCATTTTGACCCACTGCACTAACCAACGTACAGTGCAGTGGTGGTTCGGGAAGTTCTGCAAAGGAGACGAGACCCTTGAAGATGAGGAGCATAGTGGCCGGCCATTGGAAGTTGACGACAACCAATTGAGAACAGTCATTGAAGCTGATCTGCTTACAACTACACAAAAAGTTGCCAAAGAATTCGACATCAACCATTCTGCGGTTGTGCAGCATTTGAAGCAAATTGGAAAGGTGAAAAAGCTAAATAAGTGGGTGCCTCACGAGCTGACAGAAAATTAAAAAAAGTCGCTTTGAAGTGTCGTCTTCTCTTATTCCATGAAACAACAACAAACCATTTCTTGATCAGATTGTGATGTGCAACAAAAAGTGGATTTTATATGACAACCAGCAGAGACCAGCTCAATGGTTGGACCGAGAAGAAGTTCCAAAGTACTTCCCAAAGCCAAACTTGTGCCATAAAAGGGTCGTGGTCACTGTTTGGTGGTCTGCTGCCTGTCTGATCCACTACCGATTCAGCTTTCTGAATCCCTGAGAAACCATTACATCTGAGAAATATGCTCAGCAAATCCATGATATGCACCAAAAACTACAAAAACTACAATGCCTGCAGCCGGCATTGGTCAACAGAAAGGTCTCAATTCTTATCAATGCAACACCCGACAGCATGTCGCACAACCAATGCTTCAAAAGCTGAACGAATTGGGCTACGAAGCTTTACCTCATCTGCCATATTCACCTGACCTCTTGCCAACCGACTATCACTTCTTTCAGCATCTGGACAACTTTTTTTGCAAGGAAAATGCTTCCACAACCAGCGGGATGCAGAAAATGCTTTCCAAGAGTTCATTGAATCCAGAAGCACGGATTTTTATGCTAAAGGAATAAACAAACTTATTTCTTGTTGGCAAAAATGTGTTGATTGTAATGATTTCTATTTTGATTAACAAAGCTGTGTTGGAGCCTAGTTATAATGATTTAAAATTCATGGCCCAAAACTGCAATTACTTTTGCACCAACCTGATTTTTACCAATTGTCATCGCCCTTTCTTCCTGCCTATGTTTAGGGCAGCAATATGTTCCTCTAGGAATACTTGATGTCTTAGACTCTCTTGCAGCTCAGTGACAGCTCTGTTCTGACCAATAAAAGATAATCCCTAAGAGGGGTAGTCTTTAAAATAATGAAATAAATTTCTGTTTTTATGTTATATTTTTCCATTATTGTTTTATGTGGTCTTCCTTTTTTCTTCTTGGATCGTGGAAGCACTTGGACTTGCAGAAACAGCTGTCTTTTTACCACGAAGAAGACAATTCCTCCATATGGATGGAGGAGCAGAAAGATACAAGACTCTTTGGTTCTTGAGGCCATGGTTGAGATACTGCACCCACTCCTGTTTGCCCACCTCTGGTTGTGTCACGACTTAGGAGAAACATGATCTTACCTTTGAAATCCATTGTTTATTTGGGTTTCCTGGTCTTTGTGGCTGAAAGCAGCTGGTACATGCATTATAGAGCTTTTTAAATCTCTTCCAACGTGATAAGCAAAATTTGATATCACAGTGGAGTCTTGGTTTGCATTTTTCATGTAAATTAGGCTCAAGATGATTTAATGCCCAAGAAGCACTTGTATTTATTTTCCCTGAAGTGCTTTTTTTTTTTTTCTAAACCTTCTTGGCCTATTTATTTTTATTGACTGGTAGCATCTCTTTATATAGTTTGAAATCAACTCTTTGTCATATGTATTACAAATATTTTTAGAGTTTGTCATTCTCTATAGGGTTTCTTTTGATGTGTAGTTATTTTTATGTAGATTTAAAATTTATTTGTTGATTTCTGAGTTTTGTGTCTTTCCCACTTAACCTTGTAAAACTCAGTCTTGCATGTGTTCTTTCATGCTCTGTGCTATGAGTCAGGGTTGACTTTCCATCTGCTGCCACCCTCCCTGAGGAGGCTGTGCTGTCCCAGGGAGGGCTATCAGGATCCATACCAACTGGACGTATGAATGGCACATACAGAGGCCCAGCAAGTATGTAGGAAACATGGAGTAGATGAAGCTGCTAGATCAGAGAAACATCAAAGCGACATTGGAGCAACAAAGGTGCTCTGTGTGGTCTATTTCACCTCTTCTGTCCCACTGTGCTGTGCCTCAGTCTTCCCCAAAGTACACACATTTCAGTGTAAGCACAGAATTCCATTTCTGAAGGCCCTTATCTCTGATCTTGCACCTGACTGACTTATACACACAGGAAGCCCATGTCTCTTCCCTCCTCAGAGACATTCAGATCCTGCTTCTGCACAGGAGGGGCTGGACCCCAAGATGAATTGCAGTCTTGGGGACCTGTTCTTGCTACAATCTCATGCACCTGTAGACCCCGATGGGTGCATCCTGCTGGCCGTATCATTATCTCCAGTCTGTGGAGAGGTCAACAGTACTCCTAGCCACCATTTTCTGAGAGCAATAAGTCTCTTTACTCAGTAATGATGATCAATGGGAATTCTGACTGGTGGCATCTGGTAATAAACTCGACTTCAGCTACTTAAAGGATGTGGACCAAAAGATCAGATCCCAGATGCTTCACATGAAATCCCAAAGGAGGGGCTTTACAAAGGCTTGTGCCGAGGACAGCCTGTGATGATCATGTAAGACTCTCAGTCAGCAAATATCCCTTGAGCATCAGCAGCTGTCAGGTTCTAGGCTCAGAACACAAATAACCCAGCAGCTTACAGAAGCCAGCACTGCAGAATTCAGAGGATAGAGAGTATAGGATATGAATGAAGTATATGGAATTTGGCATCAGCCTTGTTGCTCAATCATTTTTGACTTTGATTAAGGTAAATAATCTGCCTAATGTTCATTTTCTCCTTAATGTATATTTCTGAAAAAAATATTTAATGGTAATTGAGAGTTAATAGGATTAATGTATTAGTTATTATAATGGATGGATATTTCTTAGTAATCAATTCATATTAGCTAATATTAGTACAGTAAATCTTTATGTGTTTTGAGAATACTGTCTGGCCTATAGGAGTTATCCAATTAATAGCACTTTTATGATGTCACACAATGCTGCCTTCAACCCATCATAAATGGGAAGAACACATTAGTGTTCTCATTTTACAGAATACTATAGTTTGATCCATATGATTAAAGTGTTGCCTCCAAGGATAAAGGTCCAGCATCATCAAAGCTAGGTTGGAATCCCAGGCCCCTTTTTCCAAATCCCTTCATCTGCTTACGGCATGGGTCCCCAACCCCTGCGCTGAGGACCAGTACCGGTCCATGGCCTGTTAGGAACCGGGGCACACAGCAGGAGGTGAGTGAACATTACCACCTGAGCTCTACCTCCTGTCAGATTAACAGTGACATTCGATTCTCATAGGAATGTGGACCCTATTGTGAACTGTGCACTCGAGGGATCTAGGCTGTGTGCTCCTTATCAGAATCTAACTAATGCCTGATGATATGTGGTGGAATAGTTTCATCCAGAAACCATCCCTCAGCCCCCCACACATGGAAAAATTGTCTTACACCTGTCATTGGTGCCAAAAAGCTTGTCCCCAGTAAGTGCCTAACTAAAGTCAAGTGACACTGTGGAGCACTTCTTGAAGGAGGACAGGATTGGGGCAAGGAGAGAGGTGAGAGAGTAAGTTCCAAGTGTGGAGAACAGTGTGGAGAGGAAACGTATGAAGACATTCAGTAGGACGCTGTGTAGACTGTGCTCACTGAAGGGAAGGTTGTAAACATGGGGAATGGCAAGTGAATTTAGACTGGAAATTGTAGATGAGAAGCTTCCTGGAGATTTTCTAGACACAGCTTCACATCTTAAGGATGTGGTCTTAAGAATAGAAGGGGGTGAGTGGAAATAAAACTGCCAAGCACCCTTTTCTCTGTGCTTCCATGCCCTGTAGGGATTCAGAGCCTCACAATGGAAGCCCTACAATGAGACAGGGATGCTATGTCTTGGGATAATCACATTGTGAAAACATGGCCCACCTCTGACTTATTCTTTATCGTTCGATCACATGAGTGGGTTCTTTAAAATGCCTAGTAGGTCTTCAGTGTACATACAGAGTTTGTGTTTTCAATAATCATTTCGGGGTCTTATTTGAGGCTGAGAAAATTACCCTGGTTGTCGGGAGACCCTCACATCTCTCCCTGCATTCTCCGTCACTGGAGTTTGCCGCTTTCATTGGCCACCCTGGACCGCAGTAGCAGAAGCCACATGTGGTGCCCCCAGTAGAGGACGATGGGATGCTCCGTCCTCATCTGCCTCCTTCCCTTGGATTGATGGATACGTCTCAGCATGTCGGCCGGAATTCTGCTCTACTCTTCTCTGTTGCAGCAGCAATCCCTCTAAATTCAGTGGAGGTCGACCTGACCCTGCATATTTCTTGTCCCAATGCCATTTTCTTTAGCTAGAATACTGCTCTACCTCTTCTTTTTAATGTATTGAATTTTTCAACATCTTGTATATTTCAGTTAAAGATATATCATAAGCTCTTTTCTTGCCACTACAGACCAAAATGGCTACTTCTTCATTAGAAGGTAGTGATGCTTCATGAAGCCGTATTTTACCCATAATATTCTCCTGTTAGTTTTAAATGATTTTTATTGATTTTTAAAGCAATGCTGTCACATGGACTAGGCACATGGGTGCTCTATCCCCATAGGTGTCAGGTTTATTCTATGAAGTTTTGTAATAACAATATAATTTTGTAATAATATGTGATGTTAGGTATGACTAATTAATGTAATCATAATGAATTTGCTGATCCTCTACTATTTATTAGGGAGTCGTCTATGCACTGTGGTCCAACAATGGATAAAATTTGCAGCTCACCTTCTAGAGTAGGGAGGCAAACATTACAGAAAGCAGGTGAAATGTACAGAATGTAAGATGGTGTGAAATTCTACAGTTTAAAATAAGAGAAGAAGGGGATCGAGGTTTCCAGGGGGAGCTAGGTGCAATTTAAAATTGAGAAATCAGCAAAGCCCTCAGTGACAAAGGGAAGTTTTAGCAGAGACCCCAGGATCTGGGGTGCAAGAAAGGTGGACTTCTGGGTGAAGTACAAAAGCTGTGTGAAGGAGTCAGCCCAGCCCAGCGGACAGTTAGGAGCAATATGCAGAGTTACAGCAAGCACCATGTGATTTCAAGTCAGTGGCAGTTATAGGAACCCAAGGAAGGTTGTCTGGCCATTGCATTCTCAATCTTAATATGTGTCCTTCCTTGTCTAAAGAAGAGGTAGAGCTGGGACCATTTATCTGTCAGACATAGACTCATCTATAGTCCGTAAGATCTGTATTGAGTTCCCCAGCCATGCAGCATCTCAGTAGGGTGCCTGGATCCCTGAGCTGCTGCTTCAGACAGGCAGAGCCTCAGTCCAGGGCTGAGACCTGCTCAGAATCTGCATGAGGTGGACGTGGGGAACACCTGCTCCCTCCTCCTGGGGTCTGGGCATTTGTGGTTGTTGTTGGTGGCTTCCCCATCCATGCAGTGTCTCAGTGGGGTGCCTGGACCCCTGAGCTGCCTCAGCACCCTGCAGCAACAAGAAGGCTACCATTTTCCTGGTGAAATGCTTTCCCTCCCTCATCCCTTATACCCTCTGAAGCTGTATTTTCCAGGCAGATTCAGTTCTCAGAAGCTTTAAGGCAACACAAGAGAGTGCCTGTTGCAAAATGCAGTGGAGCATTTGTGTTTGTTCATTTTCTGGGTGTGAAGAAGAGTTTATGGGTGTGAAATCCAAGTCTTAGTAGACATGGCTGGAGGGTGCTCTTAATGAGGACATGCCATTGTGAGCTGCTGTGCTTTCTGTTCCATGCATCCTGCCTTTGCTAACAACACATTTCCCTCTTAATGAAAGTTTTTTCAGTGGATCTCATGTAACCCTATGTCTTAAAAGGAAAATGTACAATCTGACATTGTTCAATGAAACTCCAATTTTTTAGCACAGAGGATCGTGGTTTTCCCGGAGAAGTAACGATTTTGTGACTGCATGAACTTTAAGCTGGCACCGATTGTTTGCCCAGTACATGGGAGCTCTTTGAGTGGATCCAGAGAAAATGAGGCAGAGTGAAAAGACAGAGCAGTGGATGGGGAGATTGGTGGTGTGATTTGGGCCTTCTTTTCAATTAGAGTCTGAAGCCCAAACTCCTGCTTGAAATTCCTAGAATTTGGAATTTTGTTTTGTTTAAAAACAGGATTCTGGTAGGTGCATGCCAAGTGTCTTGAGACACAAAGACACATCAAATATGAAAGAGATGTAAAGACAGAAATCTTGCGATAAGGTATTTATTTAGGATGAGAAAATGAAATTAAGGACAAGGTACAGGAATAACAAGAATTTCTTTTACTCTCAAAGCAAACAATGAGCTTATTTTTCTTGATTCTGCAAGCTCAGCGGCAGCAGATCCGGTATAATCTACCAGGAAAGGTGCAGGACCCATAGCGACGTTGTAACAAACGGTAAATTCCTCGTCTGCAAATACACCTTAAGCCTCTCCCTGAGCCTGGGGACGCGGGGACAGCATCAGAAATGGATCACCAAGGGCAACAGTGGGTTGTAAAGGGAATCTTGGAGAAGTCACGTGCCAGCTGTGAGTGATGTTGTCTGCATTAGGGCCGGTAGCATGAACAACCTCAGTCAATAGGAATAAATACACAGAGCAGTGCTGGTCACACAGGATTTGAGACTCATTCTCATTTGCTCTCATTTTTGTGCTTCTGCCCCATCACACACACACCTGAACACACTCTTAGGCTTGGCTCTAGTTTTTAAAAACCATTCTATAGATACAGTAAAATATTCTCCTTATAATGAAGTCTACTTGTTTAGATCCAGAAAGAAGTAGTCAGACTGTCTCTTCATATCTTAAACCTACTGAGTTTCACAGGCATATCTTGGAATCAAGTCTTTCCTTTTTATTTATTTTTTCTAAAGTGAAAGGATTATTAAGAAAGTAAAGCAGTAAAATAATGGCTACTCTCCAGGCAAAGCAGCCTCAAGTCTTTAAAGACAGAAAACCTGTTAGATTTATTGGGCTCTCTATTCAATTTATAGATGAGAATACCAAGGACCAGAGATGCTAAATGAAGCCACCTAAGTGACATGGACCACGGAGACTCGATTCTAGACTCTGTCTCCCATCCAACCCTCTAGACCCTGCAGCTCTCTGCATGCTGGCCTGTCTCACCTAAAAGTGGAAGAGTGGCACTTTCATCCCATGTAAAGGAAACAGACACTTCCTGATCATCTGCTCCAGGCTGCTCCTGGGCTGCAGCTTCATCAGCTCTTGCCTGAAGTGGCTCCGCCTGAGCCTGCAGGGCCACCAAGAGAACGGTGGCAGTGAGGAGGGCAAGGGTCCTTGTGGCTACAGTGACCTGGAGGAGGGAGAGCAGGAGCAGATGTGTGGGGAGAGAAGAGTTAGCCTGGGTTTATAGGTCTGCAGAGAGAAGACTCAGAGACAAGAAACTTTGAAACTTCTCAGTGAGAGGAGGTGTGCATTTCACTGGGGATTGTGTGGGATCCCATTGGTCTCAATGTCCCTCTTTTCCTCCTTTGATCTCTCAGCTTTTATTCTAGTGTGAATCTCTATTCATACTAGAAAGTGTGAGTAGATGGAGCAGGTGTTTGGAGAAGATGGTGAGGATGAGGATCCTGGCATGTTTTTCCTGTTTCTCACTTCATTACATATTTACTTTTTAATAATCAACCAAAAGATAACAGCAGTGCTTTTGTTCAATAAGTTCAGGGAGCAAATGTGTCATTTTCTGCAGATGGCCCCACTACTCCCTGGAGGTCTACACTCTGGCAGCAGGCATAAATTCCTATCAAGTGAAGAGTCATTTGTTGCAGACATCAAGGGCGTGACCACCCTCATGAAGTCATGGGGTGAGTAGTCTCCTGTAGGAGCCAGTGTGAAGAGGACCATGACCCTATCACGTGATAGGTGAAATGAACACAGTGGTATCGAGGTAAAAAGTTCATCTACATCCAAAAGAAATTTTTCCAGCTCTACTGAGATATGAATAAGAATTAAAAATGGTATAAATCTACTGTATACTGCGTTAGGATTTGATGTTCATATACATGTGGTTTTTCATCATATGCTACATACATAAATCAACTCAAAATGTTTCAAAGACCCAAACATAGACCTGAAACCATAAAATGATGAGAGGAACATATGAAGATAATGCTTTGACATTGATGTTGGTAATGATATCTTTGCTATGACAGCAAAGACACAGGCAATGAAAGGGAAAATAGACAAGTGGGGCTGCATTGAACATTAAAGCATCTGAATGGCAAAAATCAAAAAAACAAACAACTGAGAGAAAAAGTGACCCAGAACATGAGAGAAAATATTTGCAAACCCTAAGTGGTAGAAGGGGTAAATATCCAAATACATAAGGAAGTCAAACAACTCAATAGCAAATAACAAATAACCTGATTGAAAAACAGGCCAAGGAGCAGGATAGGCTCCTCTCAAAATAAAATAATGTTTCAAGGAGCTACTATTGTCTCTGTTAGACATGTCAAGTAGGACATGTGTATTTCGAAGGAAATTTCCTGAGTTTCTCTATTAACTTAGCTGGTAGCCAATGCCCCAGGCAACCACCAGAGGTTCAGAGAGAAATGCACAGCAGGGGATTCACCCACTAGGTCCCTCTGGGGTGGTCTGGGAGTCACAGATCAGACTCGGGGCACAGCTTCAATGTTGAAACCTCAATGTGAGAGTTTTAGGTTTGTGTTACTTACAGATCCTGAAGTTAGGCAGAGTGACCAGAGAGGGCAGACAGCAGTCCTCTGTCCCTGGTCTCCTGTAGCAAGAGCAGCCATGCACAAACAGGAGGACTTCCCTATTTAAGGGTGATTTGGGATCAGGTGTCCTAATATCCTGGCTTACTCTCTGTTGGGTACATTAAATAACTCTGGTGACAAGGGCAGTTGAGAAATTTGGAGGGACGCTGTGGTGTAGACATGAGTCCACAGAGGGACCCCGCATCTAACTCAGTCAGCCCTGGCCAGGCCCAGGCAGCAACCAATGATGGATTCCATGACTCCTAAGACAATGGACCCTGAGATGCCTGTGCTGGTGGATCAGGCAGAGGTAATTGCACCTAGGGAATACTTAAAGCCCCCAGGAGAGCCTGGCCTGCATATCACAGGATACACTCTGTTAGGGAGGCAAGTTCACGATTGACACCCATGCACAGGAGAGGATGAGGAATCTTGCCTGAACCAGCCTCCCAAGTACCTGTGCTCTAACCATAACAACACATCAAAGCCGATTGGCTGGGTTGGGATGTTGCAGACCACCTGGTTGAGACTGAATCCCACCTCAGCTTGTGTTACCAGGCAAGGCAGGTTTTGTTGGGTTTGTTAAGGATGTGCACACAGCATGTGGTTCCTTGGAGCGGACAATTGCCTCATTGCTTGGGCAATGGACAGTTTAAGGCTAAACGAGTATCTAGGACCATTGGGGCCAAGGACTCCTGAGTTTCCTGCTTGAGACCTAATGTCTCTTGGAAGTCTCTCAGGGAGGCGGCCAAGGCGGAAGCAAGATGGGTGTTAGCTTACATCACCTGGTGCTGTGTTCTCAAATACTTTGCTCTTAAGTCAATTTTGGGCAGGCTTAAGAGCCTCCATACACACAGCATGAGTGGGATGATCACTGGTCACTTGAGATATGCAGGATTGAGCTCCTGTGGTCCCTCCTGTGTTATTTGAGAAGAAGTCCTAGGAAAACTAGAGCCCATTTTAAAATGTACCACTATCCACCGTCCTCCTCCTTCTCATAGTGAGGTAGATGGGATAAGGTTTCTGGAAATGAGAAAAGAAAGCAGTCACTCGAGAGGCAATAAATACTTATGGTGAGGTTGCTGAACCCAGTGTACAGGCCAGACAGCCCCTGCTGCCATGGGAAGGTCATGCACAGCACTGGGTGCTCAGGGCCTCCCCTCCAGCTCTGTGTAAAGGCAGCAGGCATTGACCTGTGGAGGACTGGGGGCAGTGGAGTGAGAACTGAAGCACCTCCCTCAATCTTACAGAAGGAGGAGGCGTCTCAAGCCTTGATAGGGGGTGGTCGCTGTGGCAGAGCAGTGAGGTCAGCTGTACCTCTGAGGAAGCAGCCAGTTCCTAATGTGTGGCAGGCCCAGGAACTTCAGCACTGGAGGAAGTAAGCACCAGTCTCATCCCAGCACAAGAAGAAATTTGGGCTATTTGAGGAAACCGAGGCCCTGGTTACGGTTTTAGCTTCCAGGGCATTAGTAGGTGCTGGTAGGGTCGCAGTGATGAGGTTACAGGGGCAAAATATGAAGGGGTGTGTATGCGCGAGAGGAAGTTCTCCAGGTTCTGGAAATGCCCCGTGTCCTGTGGAAGTGAAACCTGGACCTGCTTCCTGCACACAGCACACACTCCAGTCCATAGGCATTTCCACAGCACTGCATGAGCGTTATCACTGGAGAGCTGGTTAGATTCAGGCATGGGGTTGTTACACACAGGTTCCCCAAGTTCATAGTTTTTGCATAGCTTCTAGGGCAGCCTTACAATTTGACTGAGACTCTGTAAGTTCCTTGCACCATAAAGTAATGGGATTACACTGAAGGCAAATGGTGATCTCAGCAAAATTCCACTCGATGTCATCGCTGGGGTACCCAGCAAAGCACGAGGTAAAAGGAAGCAGCAAGGCAAGGGTTTGGGTACTGGACATGAGCCAGCGCCATGTCTTGGGGATAGCGAGGCCCGTACCTGCAGCAGTAAGGAGAGGCTGTTTGTTGGTGACCTCGTGGTCAAAGTGATTTTCCTCTACAAAGGACTTAAAAGACAAGTAAGCAAAAAACAAATGACCCCTTTAAAATGTGTGCCAGGGCATGAACAGATACTTCTCAAAAAGAAAAAGACATACAGGAGGCTAACAAACATATGAAAAAATGCTTTACATTACTGATCATTAGAGAAATGCAAATTAAAACCTCAACGAGATACTAATTCATACTAGTCAGAATGGCTGTTATGAATATTCAAAAAATAACAGATATTGGCAGGACTGCATAGAGAAGAGAGCGCTTATACACTACTGGGGGAGTGTTAATTTGTTCAGACACAGTGGCAAGCAGCTTAGGGATTTGCCAAATAACACAGAACTCTCATTCCACCAAGCAATCCCACTACTGGGTATACATCCAAAGAAAACAAATCATTCTGCCTAAAAGACACATGCAGTCGTATGTTCATGCGAGCATCATTCACGATAACAAAGACATGGAATCGACCTAGATGCCCATCAGTGGGGGATTGGATGAAGAAAATGTGGCACATATACATCATGGGATACTACAGTCATAAAAGAGAATGAAATTGTGTTGTTTGCAGAAAGATGGATGCAGCTGGAAGCCATTATCCTTAGCGAATTAACGCAGGAGCAGAAAACCAAATATCGCATGATCTCACTTATAAGTGGTAGCTACACAGCGGGTACTCATGGACTCACAGACATAAAGGAGGGAAGAATAGGCAGCAGGGACTGGGAGAGGGAACAGGGAGGGAGGAAAGCAAATGTTGTAGGCCTGTCTATTGTGTAGTATGCTCTCTATCAGGGTGATCGGAGAAATTGTACCCAAACCCTCAACATTGCCCTATAGATCCACCCTACATATGACAAACCTAAACATGCACCCAGGAATCTAAAATAAAAGTTGAAAAATAACGAGACTCATTGATGTGTCTTGTTCCGATGAAGCTGTCGTCTCCCTGGATGATCTCTTGGGCAGGGGTGCTGTTGTCTGAGTTAGTGGCCATCCCGGTGGTGGTGGCCTTCCCAGGTGGTCACCCATGAAGGAATGTGGGTTCTGGGCATTCCATTTACTGCTGCTGTTGCACAGCCTGACAGCTTCTGTGTGTCTGGTTCAGCAGCAGCCGTACCAGTAGCACCCAGAGTGATTTCAGGAGTTCAGGGAGCACAGAATGCGCTGCAAGTGGCTCCGAGTCAGTGGTGGCTCCTGGTTCTGCCTTCCTCACCCCTAATTCAGTGTCCTGATGTCCTTCCCTCCCAGGCTCGGCTGCAGTGGTGAGCACTCTAGGCTAGTGCATGGTACTCCTTTCACGGGACCCATTGGGATCCCAGCCTGTGTTAAGGTTGCACCTGTTCCTTGTCCAGTGGCTTTCAAACTTTCATCTCAACTAACACAGAGATTCTTCTCTTGCAGTCCCTTTCACATTTCTTTTTGGACTGCCCTAGAACCTTGGCAGAACTCTGGAGTTTCAGCAAACAGGTGTTTTGTCTAAAAGCCTTTGCAACACTTTCCCTTCCATGTTTATCCTCAGTCCCCACCCCTAGCCTGATTTTCCCGTTTTCTCCACCAGTGTCAACACCCAGTGACAGTAGACATGGCTTAAGCTGTTCTTTCATTCACATACATTTGAAGTTTCAGGGAATATTGAAGTGAGTCTGAACTCTCCATAAGAGCCTTGACAACATCAGGTTGAAGGAGATATTCTGGAGAAGCTGTGGGTGAAGGTGCAGATGTGGGCGTGAGAGGAGAGAGGCCTCCAGAGCAGCAAGAATATTCCCACACACGTTGAGGCTGTCTGGTGGCCCCAGCAGACACAGTGTGCGTGGATCTTGGGCACACCCCTGAGACCTGGCTTTGAGCTGGTAGGGAAGGGCATTCGTGGAACACAGCGTGCATGTTAGCATGAGGCAGAGTGGGGTTGCGTGGGGATGAACTCTGAGGAGGACTGGCCACATCCCAGCTCCTCAGAGTGCAACAGCCTGTCCCTCCCCTCAGCCGTTTGTCCACCCTCCTGCAGGGAGGGTTATGGTGCTGCCTGTGCCACACAGAGACTCCCAGGTCTGCAGATCCAGCTGGGACAGGCAAGAACTCCAAGTGCCCTGCACTTTGTCCGCCTTTCCCAGCTGCCTCTCTCAGGTTGTCTATGTGTCTGGTGTTGTCGTCTGCAGCAATTTTACCATAAACCACGAAGAAATAACTTCCTTGAGCTGTTTTAAAATGTGGCCCTGAATCCCTGACTCTTTTCACATAAAAATGGAGGTGAAAATGTCTCCTGTTGATTCTAGATTAGGTGACATCTTGACCAGTTGAACACACCTGACTTAGCACTATGCCATTTGTTGGGCTAAGGTCATAAGAAGTTGGTATGTTTCTCTTCCTGTGTATTGGATGGTGCTGCAGCCTAAATGTTTTTGTCCCTCTGAAATTCATATGTTGAAATCCCTACCCCAGGTGATATCACAAAAAGGTGGGGCTTTCTGGGAGCTGATAAGTTCAGGAGGGTGGAGTCCTTATGAATAGGATTAGTGCCCCTGAGGAAGAGGCTGCAGAGAGCTCCTTCATTCCTTCTCCCAAGTGAGGAAGCAGTGAGAAGGTGCTGTCTATGAACCAAAAAGCTTGTCCTCACCAGACACCAAATCTGTTGGCACCTTGATTTGGACATCTCAGCCTCGAGAACACTGAGAAATGTATTTTTGTTGTTTATAAGTCACTTGGTGTATGGTATTTTTTTTCCAGCACCCCACATCTACTAAGATTGCTGGTGCCTTTGAAGCCCAGATACAATACTTGGAGGAAGTCTAAGTGTTGCAAAAAGTGAGGAACTGAGCCCACGTGCAAGGATGAGCTAGAGAATCCAGAGCAACCAGCTTTCTAGAAAACAAAACTGATATGCAGTGTTTATAAATCTCTCTGGTTCAAATCCTCCTAGCTATGAGTGGGATAAAAAGTGTCACACCTATCTTTTCTCTCATGAGTTGGCATGACTTGGCTGCAGTACATCACAGTGTCTCATCCCTCAGCCTGTCAGAGTTCCCACTGAGCCAGCCCAGCACTCCCTGCTACCTGTGTGCAAGCGTCTTGGCCCTGAGGTGTTCAGCTCCCAGCAGAACCTCTCCTCTGATGCCCATGGAGGGAGCTATGTCCCAATTGCAAATGTGTGAATGAAGACCTGATCGTGCTGTTTTAATTCCCTAAGTTTTGTGGTGTCTTTTCACACAGTCTTAGATAAACAGAGGGCATTTTCACAGTATTGCTGAGGAATTGGATTTGTACATATTTTGTGTGTTTAAATCTCAGCTTCTCTAAAATATTGATGAAATAGGAATGAATTTTCTCAAATTCTTCCCAAAGTGTCACAAAGAGCCCATCGTGGTGGGGGCATGGAACTGTGGACTCTGTGGAGTGACTGAAGAACCCCCCTCACCCATTCTTAGTTTGAATTTTTCCTGTGTGGAGCAGGGGTAGTGTGGGATCCAGGTGGAGTCTCAATCTCTCCACTGAGTGACAGACTCAGAGGAGGGCATGGGACTCAGGAGTTGGCTGAAACAATGAAGAAAGAAATAGGGGTTTTCTCCCGGAGGTCAGCAACAGAGGCTGTGGGGAGATAACCACAATTCATATGGCTGTCACTTGGGGAGTGAGCCCACGTTAAGATCAAGAGAAAAATGGGGGTGATAAAAGGTAAAGACAACAAGTTCTCTTATGCTTTGGGTCCTTCAATCAGGGATTTTATGAAGCCAGAATTCTTTCTTAATTATCAGGTTGGCAGTCAAAATGTTAACTCAGCTTGTTGTGGTTTCTTAAATTTGAATGCAAAACTCAACTAATATGCCTGAAAATGATATAAAAAAAATTACCTAGCTCAGAGAATCTGAGTTAAAGACGGTACAGTTCATAAGAACAGGAAATGGGGGTAGATGGCAGGTATTCTTGGTGCAGCCTGGGAAACAGACTCCCGGGTGATTCCCAGGCACATTTCTGTGGGAGAACAGCCTTATCAATGCTGATCGGCAGGGAAGGAGGGACGGCTACTGGAGGGGCTGGAAGGACAGCGGGTGAGTCAGCGAAAGGGACCTTCATACTTGATATTCAGAGGTGGAGGAATTCCAGGTGGTGGCAGGACCATGGGGTGGAGGGCTGGAACAAAGGTGGGGATCACTGTCAGCCAGGAGGATACAGCACTGAGAGGTTGGGAGGGTGACTGAGAGGAAATGTTAGCGTGGGCTCTTTCCCTTAGGTTCTTCATGAGTTGTTTGTTTCTTAGTGAAAAAGGAAAAAATTCAGATATTCATAAAATGGAATGAGTACTTTTCAGATCCCTTTCATTCTGGTTTTGCTTGTAAGCTGAGTTTAGAAAATCAGAAAAGAAATAGCAAAAGAAACCTATTTTATTTATTGTACAAGAAAAAATTCACCAAGACGTCTCAGAAATGTGAAGGAAGTGCTTATTGAAGACTGGTGAAATAGGAGTCAGAACATTGCAACAGGGAGAGCCATTGGCCTCAACTTCCCTGAAGACAAAGGCAGGAAAGGTGAAACCCTGGGTGAGCTAGGGGAAATGCACTGGAGGTTGGCACCCACTATCTCCTCCCTGGGATCTGCATGGGCTTCCCCATCCATGCAGTGTCCCAGTGGGGTGGCTAGACCCCTGAGCTGCCTCAGCACCCTGCAGCAACAAGAAGGTTACCATTTTCCTGGTGAAATGCTTTCCCTCCCTCATCCCTTATCCCCTCTGAAGCTATGTTTTCGAGGCAGAATCAGGTTCTCAGCGGCTTTAAGGCAACACAAGAGAGTGCGTGTTACAAAGTGCAGTGGAGCATTTGTGCTTGTGCGTTTTCTGGGTGTGAAGACAACTTTATGGGTGTGAAATCCAGGTCTTAGTAGGATTAATCCAGGTCTTAGTAGTGGAGGATGCTCTTAATGTGGACATCCCTGTGTGGGCCGCTGTGCTTTCTGTTCCATGCATCCCGCCTTTGCTAAAAACCCATTTCCCTCTTAAAGTTGTTTCAGTGAATCTTCTATAACCCAATGGCTTAAAAGGCAATTGTGTGACCTGGACACGTTCAATAAAAGCCCAGTTCTTTAGGACAGATGATGCTGGTTTCTCCTGAGGAGGAATGATTTTGTGACTGCGTGAAGTTTAAGCTGACACCGATTGTTTGCCCAGCACACGGGAGCTCTTTGAGAGTAGATCCAGAGAAAATGAGGCAGAGTGAAAAGACAGAGCAGTGGATGGGGAGATTGGTGGTGTGATTTGGGCCTTCATTTCCATTTGAGTCTGAAGCCCAAATGCCTGCTTGAAATTCCTAGAGTTTGAAATTTTATTTTGTTTAAAAACTTAGGATTCTGGTAGGTGCATGCCAAGTGTCTTGAGACACAAAGACACATCAAATGTGAAAGAGATGTAAAGACAAATCTTGCAACAAGGTATTTATTTTGGATGAGAAAAGGAAATGGAGGACAAGGTACAGGAAAAACAAGAATTTCTTTTAACTCTCAAAGTAAATTCTGAGCTTATTTTTCTTGATTCTGCAAGCTCAGCGGCAGCAGATCCTGTATAATCTACCAGGAAAGGCGCAGGACCCATAGCGACGTTGTAACAAACGGCAAATTCCTCGTCTGCAAATGCACCTTAAGCCTCTCCCTGAGCCTGGGGATACAGGGACAGCATCAGAAATGGATCACCAAGGTCAACAGTGGGTTGTAAAGGGAGTCTTGGAGAAGTCACGTGCCAGCTGTGAGTGATGTTGTCTGCATTAGGGCCGGTAGCATGAACAACCTCAGTCAATAGGAATAAATACACAGAGCAGTGCTGGTCACACAGGATTTGAGACTCATTCTCATTTGTTCTCATTTTTGTACTTCTGCCCCATGACACACACACCTGAACACACTTTTATGCTTGGCTCTAGTTTTTAAAAACCATTCTATAGATACAGTAAAATATTCTCCTTATAATGAAGTCTACTTGTTTAGATCCAGAAAAAAGTAGTCAGACTATCTCTTCATATCTTAAACCTACTGAATTTCACAGACATATCTTGACGTCAAGTTTTGTTTTTGAATTTTATAGATTTTCTAAAGTGAAAGGATTGTTAAGGAAGTAAAGGAATAAAAGAATGGTTACTCTCCAGGCAGAGCAGCCTCAAGTCTTTAAAGACAGAAAACCTGTTAGATTTATTTGGCTCCCTATTCAATTCATAGATGAGAAAACCAAGGCCCAGAGATGTTAAATGAATTCCCCGAAGTGACATGGACCATTGAGACTCGATTCCAGACTCTGTCTCCCATCCATCCCTCTAGACCCAGCAGTTCTGCATGCCGGCCTGTCTCACCTGAAAGTGGAAGAGCGGCACTTTCATCCCATGTAAAGGCATGAGCCATTTCCTGATCATCTGCTCCAGGCTGCTCCTGGGCTGCAGTTTCATCAGCTCTTGCCCGGAGTGGCTCCGCCTGAGCCTGCAGGGCCACCAGGAGAAGCATGGCAGCGAGGAGGGTGAAGGTCCTCATGGCTGGGGTGACCTGGAGGAGGGAGAGCAGGAGCAGACGAGTCGGGAGAGAGGAGTTAGCCTGGATGTATAGGTCTGCAGAGGGAAGGCTCAGAGACAAGAAACCTTGAACATTCTCAGAGAAAGGAGGTGTGCATTTCGTTGGAGATTGTGTGGGATCCCGTTGGTCTCAATGTCCTGTTTTCTTCCTTTGCTCTCCCAGCTTTCACTCTAGTTTGAACCTCTATGTGTAGTGTCTGTGCTGTGTTGGAGAGGATGGTGATGACGAGGATCCTGGCATGTTTTTCCTGTTTCTCACTTCATTACATATTTACTTTTTACAATTCTACCAAAGGATAACAGCAGTGCTTTTGTTCAATAAGTTCAGGGTACATATGTCTCTTTTCCTGCAGATGGCCCCACTACTCTCTACAAGTCTACACTCTGGCAGCAGGCATGAATTCCTATCAAGTGAAGAGTCATTTGTTGCAGGCATCAAGGACGTGACCACTCTCATGAAGGCATGGGGTGAGTAGCCTCCTGTAGGGGCCAGTGTGAAGAGGACAATGAACCTATCAGGCGATAGGTGAAGTGAACACAGCGATATCGAGGTAAAAAGTTCGTCTACAGCCAAAAATTTGTTTCCAGCTCTATTGAGATTTGAATAAGAATTTATAATGGTATATATCTCCTGTATACCACCTTAGGATTTGGTGTTTGTATACATGTGGTCCTTTATCAACTCAAAATGGATCGAAGACCCAAACATAGAACTGAAACCATAAAATGACGAGAGGAACATATGAAGATAACGCTTTGTCATTGGTGTTGGTAATCATATCTTTTCTATGACACCAAAGACACAGGCAATAAACAGGAAAATAGACAAGTGGGGCTGCACTGACCTCTAAAGCATCTGCACGTCGAAAAACAAACCAACAAACAAATAATCAACTGAGTGAAAAAGCAGCCCAGAAAAGGAAAGACAATAATTGCAAACCCTAAGTGGTAGAAGGGGTAAATATCTAAATACATAAGGAAGTCAAACAACTCAAAAGCAAATAACAACCTGATTGAAAAACAGGCCAAGGAGCAGGATAGGCTTCTCTCCAAATAAAAGGATGTTTTAAGGCGCTATTGTTGTCTCTATTGGACGTGTCAAGTAGGACACGTGTATTTAGAAGGAAATTCCTTGAGTTTCTCTATTAATTGAGCTGGTAGCTATGCTCCCTGCAGCCACCAGAGGTTCAGACAGAAATGCACAGCAGAGGATTCACCCACTAGGTCCCGCTGGGGTGGCCCGGGAGTCAGAGGTGAGACTGGGGGCACAGGTTCAATGTTGAAACCTCAATGTGAAAGTTTAAGTTTTGGGTTAATTACAGATCCTCAAGCTAGGCAGAGTGAAGAGAGAGGGCAGACAGCAGTCCTCTGTCCCGGGTCTCCTGGAGCAAGAGCAGCCGTCCACAAACAGGAGAGAACTTCCCTATTTAAGAGTCATTTGGGATCAGGTGTCCTAATATCCTGGGTTACTGTCCCCTGGGTATATTAAATAACTCTGGTGGCAAGGGCAGTTGAGAAATTTGGTGGGAAGCTGAGGTTCAGACAGGAGTCCATGGAGGGTCCCCTCATCTGCCTTCGTCAGCCCTGGCCAGGCCCAGGCAGCAACCAACGATGGATTCTCCATGACTCCTAAGACAATGGACCACGAGATGCCTGTACTGGTGGCTGATGCTGAGCTAGCTGCAGCAAGGGAATATTTAAAGCCCCCAGGAGAGCCTGGCCTGCATATCACAGGATACACTCTGTTAGGGAGACAAGTTCACGTTTGACACCCATGCACAGGAGAGGATGAGGAATCTTGCCCTGAACCAGCCTCCCCAGTACCTGAGCTCTAACCATAACAAGACATCAAAGCCGATTGGTGGGCTGGGATGTTGCAGATCACCTGGTTGAGACTGAATCCCACGTCGGCTTGTGTTACCAGGCAGGGCAGATTTTGCTGGGTTCGTTAAGGATGTGCACACAGCATGTGGTTCCCTAGAGTGGAAAATTGCCTCATTGCTTGGGCAATGGACAGTTTAAGGCCAAACGAATGTCTAGGACCATTGTGGCCAAGGCCTCCTGAGTTTGCTGCTTGAGACCTAATGTCTCTTGAAAGTCTCTCAGGGAGGCGGCCAAGGTGGCAGTGAGTTTGGTGTTAGCTTGCATCACCTGGTGCTGTGTGCTCAAATACCTTGCTCTTAAGCCAATTCTGGGCAGGCTTAAGAGTCTCCATGCACATAGCCTGAGTGGGATGATCAGTGGTCGCTTGAAATATGCAGGATCATATTCCTGTAGTTCCTCCTGTGTTATTTGAGGAGAATTCCTAAGAAGACTAGAGCACATTTTAAAATGTACCAGTATCCACCGTCCTCCTCCTTCTCCTAGTGAGGTAGATGGGATAAGGTTTCTGGAGATGAGAAATGAATGCAGTCACTCGAGAGGCAATAAATACCTACGGTGAGGTTGCTGAACCCAGTGTGCAGGCCGGGCAGCCCCTGCCACCATGGGAATGTCGTGCACAGCGCTGGTCCCACAGGCTGGGTGCTCAGGGTCTCCCCTGCAGCTCTGTGTGAAGGCAGCAGGCATTGGCCTGTGGAGGCTGTGGAGGACTGGGGGCAGTGGAGTGAGAACTGAAGCGTTTCCCTCAACCTTAAGGTAGGAGGTGGCATCTCAAGCCTTGCTAGGGGAGGTCGCTGTGGCAGAGCAGTGGGGTCTCCTTTCCCTCTGAGGAAGCAGTGATTTCCTGATGTGTGGCAGGCCCAGGAACTTCAGCATTGGAGGAAGTGAGCACCAGTCTCATCCCAGCATAAGAAGAAATTTGGGCTATTTGGGGAAACTGAGGCCCTGGTGACAGTTTTAGTTTTCAGGGCATTAGTAGGTGACTGTAGAGTCGCATTGATGAGGTTATAGGGACAAGATACGAAGGGGTGTATATGAGCGAGAGGAAGATCTCCGGGTTCTGGAAATGTCCCATGTCCTGTGGAAGTGAAACCTGGACCTGCTTCCTGCACACAGAACACACTCCAGTCCATAGGCATTTCCACAGCACTGCATGAGCATTATCACTGGAGAGCTGGTGAGATTCGGGCGTGGTATTCTGTACACAGTTCTCACAAGTCTATAGTTTTCCATAGCTTGTAGGGCAGCTTTACAATCTGACTGAGACTCTATGGGTTCCTTGCAGCATAAAGTAATGGGCTTATTCTGAAAGCAAATGGTGATCTCAGCAAAATTCCACTCTAATGAGGTCATTTTTGGGATTTTGGTTGAATGGTGGTTCTATTTTAAGTTATTTGCGAAATCTCTAAACTGCTTTCCACTATGGCTGAACTCATTAACATTCCCCTCAATAGTGTACAAGCGTTCTCTTTCTCTGCAGTCTTGCCAATATCAGTATTTTTAAACTTTTCAATAACAGCCATTCTGACTAGTGTGAGCTGGTATCCCTTTGAGGTTTTATTTTGCATTTCTCTAATGATCAGTAATGTGGAGCATTTTTGCATGTTTCTTGGCTTCTTGTATGTCTTTTTTTGAGAAGTATCTGTTTATGCCCTGGCACACATTTTAAAAGGGTCATTTCTTTTTTGCTTACTTATTTGTTTAAGTCCCTTGTAGAGGAAAATCACTTTGACCATGAGATCACCACCAACCAGCCTCTCCTTACTGCTACAAATACAGACCTCGCCATCTCCACTACACGGCGCTGGCTCATGTCCAGTACCCAAACCCTTGCCTTGCTGCTTCCCTGACCTCATGCTTTGCTGAGGTCAAAAATGACCTCATTAGAGTGGAATCTAAAAATGACCTCATTAGAGGGAGAGCAGGAGCGGATGTGTGGGGAGGGAGGAGCCAGCCTGGATTTATAGCTCTACTAGGAGAAGGCTCAGAGACAAGAAGCCTTCTTCACCCTCAGTGAGAGGAGGTGTGCATTTTATAAGAGAGGCCCATTGGTCTCAAGGTTGCTCGAATGCTCCTGTTCTCCCAGTTTCATGCTAGTATAAACCTGTACATTTAATGTCTGTGCTAGGTTGGAGCTGGTAATGACAAGAAAGACCCTGCTATGTTACTCCTACGTTCACCTGCTTAAATATTATTATTTACTTTTTAACATTCCAAAAAGAATAGAAATTGCACTTTCATTCGACAGGCTCAGGGAACAAATGCTTCTTAGTTTCTGAAGATGGGTCCTGCTGCTCTCTGGAGGTCTAGATTCTGGTGTCCTATATGAGTTCCAATGGAATAGAGAGTAATTCACTTCAGGATTAAGGTGACTTACCATCCTCATGAAGAGGTTTTTGAGGTTATGGGGTGAGTAGTCTCCTGTAGGAATCAGGGTGGAGAGGACAATGATTTTATCAGGCTAAAGGTGAAATAAGCTCAGTGACATGAGTTGTTTAGGTAAAAAAAAAAAAAAAAAAAAAAAAAGTTTATTATTTCCAGCTCTATTTAGACTTGAGTAACAGTTAACAATTGTATATTTATAGTGTACACTACCTCATGATTTTATATATGTATGTATTTAAATCTTTATCTCACACCATGAAGAAACATTAACTCAGAATGAATTGACCTAAATGTAACACCTGAAACCATAAACTACTAGAAGTGTATATAAGGATAAAGCTTTTGACATTGATGTAGGTAATGATTTCTTGGCTATGACACCAAAGGCACAGGCAATAAAAGGGAAAACAGACAAGTGTGGCTGCATTTAACGCTAAAGCATCTGCACAGCAAAGGAAACAATGAGAGAAAATATTTGCAAATCCTACATGGCAGAAGGGGCAAATATCTGAATACATAAGGAATTTGAACAACTCAATAGCAAAAATCAAACAACCTGATTGAAAAACAGACCAAGGACCTAAATAGGTTTTTCTCATAAGAATGTTCCAAAGACCTGCGATTGTCTATATTGGACATGTCAACTAGGACTCGTGTGTTTAGAAGGAAACTGCTTGAGTTTCTCTATTAATTTAGCTGGAAGCCATTGTCCCCAGCAGCCACCAGAGGTCCAGACAGACGTTCCCAGCAGGGATTCACCCGCTGGGTCCCTCTGGGGTGGCCCCACAGTCAGAGATCAGGTTGGAGGCATAGCTTCAATGATGAAAACTCAGTGTAAAGTTTAAGTTTTGTATTACTTACAGATCCTTTATCTGGGCAGGGTGACCAGACAGGGCAGACAGCAGTCCTCTGTCCCAGGTCTTCTATAGCAAGGAGCAGCCGTGCGCAAGTGGACTTCCCCTATTTAAAGGTCTTTTGGGATGAGGTGTCCTAATTTCCGGGGTTACTTTCTGTTGGGTCCATTAAATAATTGTGGTGGCAAGGACAGTTGAGAAATTTGGTGGGAAGGTGAGGTTAAAGTAGAACTCCACCGAGGAACCCCTCATCTACCTTGGTCAGCCCTGGCCAGGCCCAGACAGCAACCACCTATGGATTCTCAGTGGCTCCTAACACAGCTGACCCTGTGATGCATTGGCTGTGGCTGAGGTGAACTACCTGCATCAAGGGAATATTTAAAGCCTCTGGGACAGCCTGGCTGCATATCGTAGTATACACCCTGCAAAGAGACTAGGATAGGAATGCCACCTACACACAGAGGAGGATTTGGAATCTGTTTCTAAAGCAGTGTCCCGAGGACGGGGGGTCTAACCATAAAAACAAATCAAAGCCATTTGGCTGAGCTGGGATGTTAGAGAACACCCAGGTGAGACTGGGTGCTACCTGGGTATCTGTTGCTATGTGGAACAGACATTTTTGGGTTCTCCTGAGTTATGGATGTACACGCGGCATGTGGTTCCCCAGAGGGGACAATCACCTACTTGCTTGGCCAATGAACAGTTTAAGGTTAAACAATTGTCTAGGATCATCTGGGCCAAGAACTGGTTGAAGCGTTAGCCATCAGGGTGGGAGTGGCCTTTCCAGATGGCCACCCAAGAAGGGAAGTGGGAGTCTGGGCATTCACTTTACTGCTGCTGTTGCACAGCCTCTCAGCCCTTGTGGGTCTTCAGAGAAGCATTTAGCAAAAGCTTGAGCGGTGCTTCCTGGGAGGCATAGGAGGTTTCCATCCTTAACTCGTACCCATCAGAGCACAGGCATATCCCTGAGCCAATGATCATGTCTGGATGCTTTCTGTGAATGCAAGGCTCCAACTCTTCATGCTGCAGTCTGGGTGTGTGCTGCGGCGTCGTGAGCCCATTTGGATTGAAGCCTGTGCATCCAGAGAACTACCTCCTCATCCTTAAAACACGATCTGTGGTTGTGAGGGCTGCTGGTGTTTCAGCATTGGTGCCATGGGACCCATTCAATATCGAAGAGTTGAGTTGCCCACCTTGGACACAGTTCAGGTTGTATTTGGGGTGCGGCCCCTCTAACAGGGCTTACAGGGAATTTCCCAGTTTTCCAGCCTGGGGTACAAATTCTGACTAGGGCTGTCCTGTTCCAGCAGCCCTCTAGGCTGCCAGGCCTGGGTTTAACAGCTACCCCACAAGCCATTCGTACATAAGATACCAAGCAAGGCCAATCATAGAGAACACTGACATCTTGTCACTCGGGGCTTTCTTCCCAGTGCTTCCATATTGACACTGATTATGGGGTTCGCTGGCACCCACTTTTCCTTGGAGCCTTTCTCCCCCATGGCCACATTTGGTAATGGCACTTCCATGTGGTCTTTGCCTGATGTAGTTGGTGTCTCGAGTTTGAAGTCTTCTTCTCCTCGTTTACTGCCTCTGACTGCACCCTCGGTGGGTTCTGGAGCAATAATCCCTACTTCCTGCCAGGAGAAGTAAGTGGGAAATATTAGCTAACCTTTAAAACCGGTAAAAATGGGAGCTTTTTCCAGAAGCTGCATGTGAAATGGAGAGGTGTGGTCTAGCAAAAGCCTCGTGGTCCTGCTGGGTGCCAGTGGGCCTGGGGCGTCAGTCCTCAGAAGATCGTAGTTTACTATCCATCCACGATCCATTGTTCAGTAAATGTTTGATGTTGAGATGGTGGATATCCTGTGATGGTACGGGGAGGTCTCATTATTGCAGAACATGTTAATGATGTTATCTGTAAGGGAAAAACGAAGCTAACTCTTCTGTGATGACCAAGGTGGGCACCAAAGTGGGTCTAGCCCAATTGTGATGAGGCGGTGGTGGCCATGGGTTTGAGACTTAAAAAAGTGAGGGCCCTTGGAAGGACCTTGGTGCCTTGGGTGTCCATAGCACATCCAGAGACATTAATAACCGTGACTTTAGGAGGCCACCGTGCTGCTTGAGGAGGCTGGTGGCTTGGGGACGATGGACTAAATGAGACTCCCTTAACCCACCCTCGTGTTGTGATGTCCTGAGGTGGGAGCCTCCATCTGAATCAATGATAGGTGTGGTTCTAAAGGAGAAAGCAAAGAAACGCCACGAAAAGAGAACACCTGTTCCACCCAGCACATAAGGAGCTCCGGTCCCTGGAAGACTACATGTGCAGAAGCCCATAGCCAGGACAGGTGTGCTTTGTCCAGAGGCTCTGAGAGTTGTGGTGGGCAGTAGTGAGGGCCTCCCCATGAAACTCAGAACCCGGGACCCGGGCATGTCCGGGAGAGATCACCTGCCGGGCCAGCTACAGACTGTATCCTGCTGTGTCCCGAGTGGATGTGAAGGGCTTCTGGGTGATGGCATTTGTGGGCCTCAGCAGAATGGACAAGTGGGGTATAGCTGTCTCCAAAGACACGATGTCGCAGTACATGGAGGGCCTGCTGCAAAGTGGCTAGCACACTAGTGGTGAGGATTTGGTTTTGAACTGTAAAGGGACTTTGTCAGCCCACTGAGGACAAATTGATGCCCAGAATCTTTACAACAGTGTTGGAGGGGCCATGGGTGTGTCCTGCAGAAACCTGGCCACTGTCCAGGAAGAGGGAGAGTGGGTGCAGCGGCCCTGCCACAGGTGTGTGGCCTGGCCCAGGCGGTGGCTTTACATGCAGCACCCAGAGCAATTTGGGGAGCTCAGGGAGAATAGAGACCCTCCAGCTGGCTCAGAGTCACTGGTGGCTCTTGTCCCTGGAGAGGTGGCCTTCTCTGCCCCAACCCAGTCTTGTGCTCTCCTTCCCTCCCATTCTTGGCTGCAGGACTGGGAATCATCTGCTGGGACGTTGCTCTGTGTCTGCCTCATGGCCATGCTCCCATCCTTGCCTCCTCCATAGACTGCGGTCAGGTCTCGGCAGCCCAGAGCCCCAGAAGGGTCTCAGTCTGTGCTGAGGTCACACCTAGGCATTGTCGCCATCCTTTCCCAGGTGATTCTCAAACTCCAAAACTCAAATGAGAACAGAGAGATTCTTCTCTGTGGTCTTTTTCACTTTTCTCTTTTGGCTGCACCAGAACCTTGGCAGAATTTTGTGGTTTAAACAAAAAAGTGTTATGTCTACAAATTTTTTACAGTACTTTCACTTCCATGTTGATCCATAGCCCCCAACCCCAGCATGATATTTTCCACTGATTGCAGCCAGTGTAGACAATCGGTGTCCACACTGTAGACACTGTATGTAGATGCAGCTGAAGCTGTTTTTTCAGACACATGCATTTGAATTTTAGGGAATATTGAAGTGAGTCTAGACTCAATAAAAACCTTGACATCAGTAGTCTGGGGTAAACATTCTGAAGCTGTGGGTGGGGTTGTAGGTGTGAGAGGAGAGAAGCTTCCAGGAGCAGCACGTATATTCTCACACACGTTTATGGTGTCTGGTGGCCTCAGCAGACACAGTGTGTGTGGATCTTGGGCAGGGCCCTGGGGTGATGGTTTGACCTGGTAGGAAAGGGTAGTCATGGAACACAGCATGCGTGTTAACGTGGGGCACAGTGGGGGCTACGCGGAGGTGAGCTCTGAGGAGGACCCTCCACCTCCCAGCTCCTCAGAGTGCATCGCCCTGTCCCTCCCCTCAGCCCTTTGTCCACTGTCCTGCAGGGAGGGTCCTGGTGCTGCCTGTGCCACACAGTCACTCCCAGGCCTGCAGATCCAGCTGGGGCAGGCAGGAGCTCCAAGTCTCTGCCCTTTGTCTGCCTTTCCCAGCTGCCTCTCACAAGCTGTCTGTGTGTCTGGTGTTGATGATTGCAGCAGGTTTATTTTACAATAAACCATAAGGAAATAACTTCCTTGAACTGTTTTAAAATATGGCCCTAAATCCCTGACTCTTTTCACATAAAAATGGAGGTGAAAATGTCTCCTGTTGAATCTAGATTGGGTGACATCTTGACCAGTTGAACACACCTGACTTAACACCATTCCATTTGTTGGGCTAAGGTCATAAGAAGTTGGTATCTTTCACTTCCTGTGTATTGGATGGTGCTGCAGCCTGAATGTTTTTGTCCCTCTGAAATTCATATGTTGGAATCCCTCCCCTGGTGATAGCATGAAAAGGTGGCGCTTTCTGGGAAGTGATATGTTCAGGAGAGTGGAGTCCTCATGAGTCACGTTAGTGCCCCTGACAAAGAAGCCCCAGAGAGCTCCTTCATTCATTCCCTCAGGTGAGGAAGCAGTGAAAAGGTGCCATCTATGAACCAAAAACTGGTCCTCACCGGACACCAAATCTGTTGGCACCTTGATTTGGACATCTCAGCCTCGAGAACACTGAGAAATGTATTTTTGTTGTTTATAAGTTACTTGGTGAATGATTTTTTCCCCCCAGCATCCCACATATACTAAGAGTGCTAGTGCCTTTGAAGCCCAGATACAATACTTGGAGGAAGTCTAAGCATTGCAAAAAAAGGAACTGAACCCACCTGCAAGGATGAGCTAGAGAACCCAGAGCAAGCAGCTTTCTAGGAAAAACAAAACTCTGATATGCAGTGTTTGTAAATCTTTCTGGTTCAAATCCTCCTAGCTATGAGTGGGATAAAAAGTGTCACACCTATCTTTTCTCTCATGAGCTGGCATGACCTGGCCTCAGTGCATCACAGTGTCTCATCCCTCAGCCTGTCAGAGCTCCCACTGAGCCAGCCCAGCACTCCCTGCTACCTGTGCGCAAGCGTCTTGGCCCTGAGGTTTTCAGATCCCAGCAGAACCTCTCCTCTGATGCCCATGGAAGGAGCTATTTCCCAATTGCAAATGTGTGAATGAAGACCTGATCGTGCTGTTTTAATTCCCTAAGTTTTGTGGTGTCTTTTCACACAGCCCTAGATGTACAGAGGGCATTTTCACAGTATTGGTGAGGAATTGGATTTGTACATATTTTGTGTGTGTAAATCTCAACTTCTCTGAAATATTGATAAAATAGGAACGAATTTTCTCAACTTCTTCCCAAAGTGTCACAAAGAGCCCATTGTGGTGGGGGATGAAACTGTGGAGTCTATGGAGTGACTGAGGAACGCTGTTTCATCCATTCTTAGTTTCAATTTTTCCTGTGTGGAGCAGGGGTAGTGGATCCATGTGGAGTCTCAATCTCTCCACTGAGTGACAGACTCAGAGGAGAGCATGGGACTCGGGAGCTGACTGAAACAATGGAGAAAGAAATAGGGTTTTTTTTCCCGGAGATCAGCAATGGAGGCTGTGAGGAGATAACCACAATTCATATGGCTGTCTCTTGGGGAGCAAGTGCAAGTTAAGATCTAGAGAAAAATGGGGGTGATAAAAGGTAAAGACAACAAGTTCTCTTATGCTTTGGGTCCTTCAATCAGGGATTTTATGAAGCCAGAATTCTTTCTTAATTATCAGGTGTGGCAGTCAAAATGTTTACTCATCTTGGTGTGATTTCTTAAATTTGAATGCAAAACTCAGCTAATATGCCTGAAAATGATATAAAAATATTACGTAGCTCAGAGAATCTGAGTTAAAGACGGTACAGTTCATAAGAACAGGAAATGAGGGTAGATGGCAGGTATTCTTGGTGCAGCCTGGGGAACAGACTCCCAGGTGATTCCCAGGCACATTTCTGTGGGAGAACAGCCTTATCAATGCTGATCAGCAGGGAAGGAGGGACGGCTACTGGAGAGGCTGGAAGAACAGCAGGTGAGTCAGCGACAGGGACCTTCATACTTGATATTCAGAGGTGGAAGAATTCCAGGTGGTGGCAGGACCATGGGGTGGAGGGCTGGAAGCAAGGTGGGGGTCACTGTCAGCCAGGAGGATACAGCATTGAGAGGTTGGGTGGGTGACTGAGAGGAAATGTTAGAGTGGGCTCTTTCCCTTAGGTTCTTCATGAGTTGTTTGTTTCTTAGTGAAAAAGGAAAAAATTCAGATATTCATAAAATGGAATGAGTACTTTTCAGATCTCTTTCCTTCTGGTTTTGCTTGAAAGCCGAGTTCAGAAAATCAGAAAAGAAATAGCAAAAGAAACCTATTTCATTTATTGTACAAGAAAAACTTCACCAAGACGTCTCAGAAATGTGAAGGAAGCGCTTATTGAAGACTGGTGAAATAGGTGTCAGAACGTTGCAATAGGGAGAACCGTTGGCCTCAACTTCCCTGAAGACAAAGGCAGGAAAGGTGAAACCCTGGGTGAGCTAGGGGAAATGCACTGGAGTTTGGCACCCACTCTGCCCTCCCTGGGATCTGCATGGGCTTCCCCATCCATGCAGTGTCTCAGTGGGGTGCCTGGGCCCCTGAGCTGCCTCAGCACCCTGCAGCAACA
The DNA here is from genome assembly GCF_028885625.2 of Pongo pygmaeus. NCBI lineage: Eukaryota > Metazoa > Chordata > Mammalia > Primates > Hominidae > Pongo > Pongo pygmaeus. The sequence continues at coordinate 7,008,134 of NC_072380.2, forward strand.
AGAAGGCTACCATTTTCCTGGTGAAATGCTTTCCCTCCCTCACCCCTTATCCCCTGTGAAGCTGTATTTTCCAAGCAGAATCAGATTCTCAGCGGCTTTAAGGCAACGCAGGAGAGTGCGTGTTGCAAAGTGCAGTGGAGCGTTTGTGCTTGTGTGTTTTCTGGGTGTGAAGACAACATTATGGGTGTGAAATCCAGGTCTTAGTAGACCTGGCTGGAGGGTGCTGTTAATGTGGACGTCCCGGTGTGGGCCGCTGTGCTTTCTGTTCCATGCATCCGGCCTTTGCTAACAACCCATTTCCCTCTTAAAGTTGTTTCAGTGAATCTCCTATAAGCCAATGGCTTAAAAGGCAATTGTGTGACCTGGACACGTTCAATAAAAGTCCAGTTCTTTAGGACAGAGATGATGGTGCTTTCTTCTGAGGAGGAATGATTTTGTGACTGCGTGAAGTTTAAGCTGACACCGATTGTTTGCCTAGCACACGGGAGCTCTTTGAGTGGATCCAGAGAAAATGAGGCAGAGTGAAAAGACAGAGCAGTGGATGGGGAGATTGGTGGTGTGATTTGGGCCTTCATTTCCATGTGAGTCTGAAGCCCAAATGCCTGCTTGAAATTCCTAGAATTTGGAATTTCATTTTGTTTAAAAACTTAGGATTCTGGTAGGTGCATCCCAAGTGTCTTGAGATCCAAAGACACATCAAATGTGAAAGAGATGTAAAGACAGAAATCTTGCAACAAGGTATTTATTTTGGATGAGAAAAGGAAATGGAGGGCAAGGTACAGGAGAAACAAGAATTTCTTTTAACTCTCAAATAAATTCTGAGCTTATTTTTCTTGATTCTGCAAGCTCAGCAGCAGCAGATCCGGTGGAGTGTGCGACGAAGGGCGCAGGATCCAAAATGACGTTATAACAAACGGCAAACTCCTCTTCTACAAATGCACCTCAAGCCTCTCGCTGAGTCTGGGAACACAGAGAAAGCATCAGAAATGGATCAGAAGGTCAGCAGTGGGTGGTAAGGGAATCTTGGAGAAGTCACGTGCCAGCTGTGAGTGATGTTGTCTGCCTTAGGGCCAGTAGCATGAACAACCTCAGTCAATAGGAGTAAATACACAGAGCAGTGCTGGTCACACAGGATTTGAGACTCATTCGCATTTGCTCTCATTTTTGTGCTTCTGCCCCATCACATACACAGCTGAACACACTCTTGGGCTTGGCTCTACTTTTTAAAAACTATCCTACAGATACAGTAAAATATTCTCCTTATAATGAAGTCTACTTGTTTGAATCCAGAAAGAACTAGTCAGACTGTCTCTTCATATCTTAAACCTACTGAATTTCACAGACATATCTTGACATCAAGTTTTATTTTTTAATTTTATAGATTTTCTAAAGTGAAAGGATTGTTAAGGAAATAAAGGAATAAAAGAATGGTTACTGTCCAGGCAGAGCAGCCTCAAGTCTTTAAAGACAGAAAACCTGTTAGATTTATTTGCCTCCCTATTCAATTTATAGATGAGAAAACTAAGGCCCGGAGATGCTAAATGAAGCCCCGAAATGACATAGACCATTGAGACGTGATTCCAGACACTGTCTCCCATCCATCCCTCTAGACGCAGCAGTTCTGCATGCCGGCCTGTCTCACCTGAAAGTGGAAGAGCGGCACTTTCATCCCATGTAAAGGCATGAGCCATTTCCTGATCATCTGCTCCAGGCTGCTCCTGGGCTGCAGTTTCATCAGCTCTTGCCCGGAGTGGCTCCGCCTGAGCCTGCAGGGCCACCACGAGAAGCATGGCAGCAAGGAGGGCGAAGGTCCTCATGGCTGGGGTGACCTGGAGGAGGGAGAGCAGGAGCAGACGAGTCGGGAGAGAGGAGTTAGCCTGGATGTATACGTCTGCAGAGAGAAGACTCAGAGACAAGAAACTTTGAACCTTCTCAGAGAAAGGAGGTGTGCATTTCGTTGGAGATTGTGTGGGATCCCATTGGTCTCAATGTCCCTGTTTTCTTCCTTTGCTCTCCCAGCTTTCACTGTAGTTTGAATCTCTATGTGTAGTGTCTGTGTTGGGTTGGAGAGGATGGTGTCGATGAGGATCCTGGCATGTTTTTCCTGTTTCTCACTTCATTATATATTTACTTTTTACTATTCTACCAAAGGATAACAGCAGTGTTTTTGTTCAGTAAGTTCAGGGTGCAAATGTCTCTTTTCCTGCAGATGGACCCACTACTCTCTACAAGTCTACACTCTGGCAGCAGGCATGAATTCCTATCAGGCGAAGAGTCATTTGTTGCAGGCATCAAGGACGTGACCACTCTCATGAAGGCATGGGGTGAGTAGCCTCCTGTAGGGGCCAGTGTGAAGAGGACAATGACCCTATCAGGCGATAGGTGAAATGAACACAGTGATATTGAGCTAAAAAGTTCATCTACAGCCAAAAATTTGTTTCCAGCTCTATTGAGATATGAATAAGAATTTAAAATGATATATATATCCTGTATTCCACCTTAGGATTTGATGTTCATGTACATGTGTTTTTTAATCATATACTATATACACAAATCAACTCAAAATGATCGAAGACCCAAACATAGACCTGAAACCATAAAATGACGAGAGGAACATACGAAGATAACGCTTTGACATTGATGTTGGTAATGATATCTTGTCTATGACACCAAAGACACAGGCAATAAATGGGAAAATAGACAAGTGGGGCTGTACTGACCTCTAAAGCGTCTGCACGTCAAAAAACAAACTAACAAACAAATGATCAACTGAGTGAAAAAGCAACCCAAAAAATGAAAGACAATAATTGCAAACCCTAGGTGGTAGAAGGGGTAAATATCTAAATACATAAGGAAGTCAAACAATTCAACTCCTGGAGCAAGAGCAGCCGTCCACAAACAGGAGAGGACTTCCCTATTTAAGAGTCATTTGGGATCAGGTGCCCTAATATCCAGGATTACTTTCCGTTGGGTATATTAAATAACTCTGGTGGCAAGGGCAGTTGAGAAATTTGGTGGGAAGCTGGGGTTCAGACAGGAGTCCATGGGGGGTCCCCTCATCTGCCTTGGTCAGCCCTGGCCAGGCCCAGGCAGCAACCAACAATGGATTCTCCATGACTCCTAAGACAATGGACCCCGAGATGCCTGTACTGGTGGCTGATGCTGAGCTAGCTGCAGCAAGGGAATATTTAAATCCCCCAGGAGAGCCTGCCTGCGTATCACAGGATACACTCTGTTAGGGAGACAAATTCATGGTTGACACCCATGCACAGGAGAGGATGAGGAATCTTGCCCTGAACCAGCCTCCCCAGTACCTGAGCTCTAACCATAACAAGACATCAAAGCCAATTGGTGGGCTGGGATGTTGCAGACCACCTGGTTGAGACTGAATCCCACGTCGGCTTGTGTTACCAGGCAGGGCAGGTTTTGCTGGGTTTGTTAAGGATGTGCACACAGCATGTGGTTCCCTAGAGTGGAAAATTGCCTCATTGCTTGGGCAATGGACAGTTTAAGGCCAAACGAATGTCCAGGATCACTGGGGCCAAGGACTCCTGAGTTTGCTGTTTGACACCTAATGTCTCTTGAAAGTCTCTCAGGGAGGCGGCCAAGGTGGCAGTGAGTTTGGTGTTAGCTTGCATCACCTGGTGCTGTGTGCTCAAATACCTTGCTCTTAAGCCAATTCTGGGCAGGCTTAAGAGTCTCCATGCACATAGCGTGAGTGGGATGATCAGTGGTCACTTGAAATACGCAGGATCAAATTCCTGTAGTTCCACCTGTGTTATTTGAGGAGAATTCCTAAGAAGAGTAGAGCACACTTTAAAATGTACCACTATCCACCATCCTCCTCCTTCTCCTAGTGAGGTAGATGGGATAAGGTTTCTGGAGATGAGAAATGAATGCAGTCACTTGAGAGGCAATAAATACCTATGGTGAGGTTGCTGAACCCAGTGTGCAGGCCGGGCAGCCCCTGCCACCATGGGAATGTCGTGCACAGCGCTGGTCCCACAGGCTGGGTGCTCAGGGTCTCCCCTGCAGCTCTGTGTGAAGGCAGCAGGCATTGGCCTGTGGAGGCTGTGGAGGACTAGGGGCAATGGAGTGAGAACTGATGCGTCTCCCTCAACCTTAAGGTAGGAGGTGGCATCTCAAGCCTTTCTAGGGGTGGTCGCTGTGGCAGAGCAGTGGGGTCTCCTTTCCCTCTGAGGAAGCAGTGATTTCCTGATGTGTGGCAGGCCAGGAACTTCAGCATTGGAGGAAGTGAGCACCAGTCTCATCCCAGCATAAGAAGAAATTTGGGCTATTTGGGGAAACTGAGGCCCTGGTGACAGTTTTAGTTTTCAGGGCATTAGTAGGTGCCTGTAGGGTGGCAATGATGAGGTTATAGGGACAAGATACAAAGGGGTGTATATGAGCGAGAGGAAGATCTCTGGGTTCTGGAAATGTCCCATGTCCTGTGGAAATGAAACCTGGACCTGCTTCCTGCACACAGAACACACTCCAGTCCATAGGCATTTCCGCAGCACCGCATGAGCATTATCACTGAAAAGCTGGTGAGATTTGGGCGTGGTGTTCTTACACACAGTTCTCACAAGTCTATAGTTTTCCATAGCCTGTAGGGCAGCTTTACAATCTGACTGAGACTCTATGGGTTCCTTGTACCATAAAGTCATGGGCTTATTCTGAAAGCAAATGGTGATCTCAGCAAAATTCCACTCTAATGTGGTCATTTTTTGGGTAATCAGCAAAGCGTGAGGTCAGGGAAGCAGCAAGGCAAGGGTTTGGGTACTGGACATGAGCCAGCGCCGTGTAGTGGAGATGGCGAGGTCTATATTTGTAGCAGTAAGGAGAGGCTGGTTGGTGGTGATCTCGTGGTCAAAGTGATTTTACTCTACAAGGGACTTAAACAAATAAGTAAGCAAAAAAGAAATGACCCTTTTAAAATGTGTACCAGGGCATGAACAGATACTTCTCAAAAAAAGACATACAAGAAGCCAAGAAACATGCAAAAATGCTCCACATTACTGATCATTAGAGAAATGCAAAATAAAACCTCAAAGGGATACCAGCTCACACTAGTCAGAATGGCTGTTATTGAAAAGTTTAAAAATACTGATATTGGCAAGACTGCAGAGAAAGAGAACGCTTATACACTATTGAGGGGAATGTTAATGAGTTCAGCCATAGTGGAAAGCAGTTTAGAGATTTCGCAAATAACTTAAAATGGAACCACTATTCAACCAAGGAATCTCACTACTGGGTATATATCCAAAGGAAAACAAATTATTCTGCCAAAAAGACACATGTACTCGTATGTGCATGGCAGCATCATTCTTGATAACAAAGACATGGAGTCAACCTAGATGCCCATCAGTGTTGGACTGGATGAAGAAAATGTGGTACATATACATGATGGGATACTACATTCATAAAAGAGAATGAAATTATGTCGTTTGCAGCGAGTTGGATTCAGTGAGAAGGTGCCGTCTAGGAATCACAAAACTGGTTCTCACCAGACACCAAGTGTGTTGGCACCTTGTTTTGGACTTCTCAGCCTCGAGAACACCAAGAAATATATTTCTGTTGTTTCTAAGTCACTTGGTGTATGGTATATTTTTCCAGCACTCCACATACACTAAGATTGCTTGTGTCTTTGAAGCCCGGATACCATGCTTGGAGGAAGTCTAAGTTTTGCAAATCCTGCTAGCTATGAGTGGGATACGAAGTGTCACACAAATCTCCTCCTTCATGAACTGGCATGATCTGACCTCAGTGCCTCACAGGATCTCATCCCTCAGCCCTGTCAGAGCTCCTGCTGAGCCAGCACCTCCTGCCACCTTTTCACAAGTGTCTTGGTCCTGAGGTTTTCAGATCCCAGCAGCACCTCTCCTCTTATGCCTGGGGAGAGAGCCACCTCCCAATTGCAAATGTGTGAATGAAGACCTCATCATGTTGTTTTAATCCATTAAGTCTTGAGATGTCTTTTCATACAGCCCTAGAGGAACAGAGGGCAATTTTCACAGTATTGGTGACAAATTGGATTTGTACTTTTTGTGTGTGTGTAAATCTCAGCTTCTCTAAAATATTGATGAAACAGGACAGAACTTTCTCAATTTATTCCCAAAGTATCACAAAGAGCCCGTTGTGTTGGGGGCATGGAATTGTGGACTCTTTGGAGTGACTGAGGAACCACGTCTCACCCATTCTTAGTTTGAATTTTCCCTGTGGGGAGCTGGGGTAGTGTGGGATCCAAGTGGAGTCTCAACCTGTCCCCTCGGTGACAGACTCAGAAGAGGGCATGGAACTCCAGAGTTGGCTAAAACAATGGAGAGAGAAGTAGGGGTTTTCTCCCGGAGATCAGCTATGGGGGCCAGGGGAAGATGACCACTATTCATATGGCTGTCATCTGGCGAGAGACCCCAAGTTAAGACCAAGAGAAAAAAGCAGGAAGAAAAAAGGTAAAGACAACAAGGTAACTCATGCTTAGAGTTCTTGGATCAAGCATTTCAGGAAGCCAGAATTATTCTTTCTTTTCTTTTCTTTCTTTCTTTTTTTTTTTTTTTTTTTTTAGGTAGAGTGTGGCTCTGTCACCCAGGCTGGAGTGCAGTGGCGTGATCTCGGCTCACTGCAACTTCCACCTCCCAGGTTGAAGCGATTCTCCTGCCTCAGCCTCCTGAGTAGCTGAGATTATAGGCACACGCCACCACACCCGTCTAATTTTTCTCTTTTCAGTAGAGACAGTTTTCACCATGTTGCGCTGTCTGGTCTTGAACTCCTGACCTCATGATCCACCCTCCTTGGCTTCCCAAAGTGTTTGAATTACAGGTGTGAGCCATCGCGCCTGGGCCAGAATTCTTTCTTAATTTTCAGGTGGGGCACTCAAAATGTTAACTCAGCTTGTTGTGGTTTCTTAAATTTGAATGCAAAATTCTGCTAATATGCCTGAAAAAGATACAACAAAAATTACCCAGATAAGAAAACCTGAGGCAAAATGGTGCAGTGCATAAGAACAGGAAATGAGAGCAGATGACAGGTGTCCTGGGTGCAGCCTGGGGAAGAGAATCCTGGATGATTCCCATGCACAGCCCCGGAGGAGAACAGCCTTATTGATGCTAATCAGCAGGGAAGGAGGGACGGCTATGTGAGAGGCTGGAGGACAATGGGTGTGTCAGGGACAGAAACTTCATAATTGATGTTCAGAGATGGAGGAATTCCAGGTGGTGCAGGAGTTAGGGAGTAGCCATGGGCTGGAGGGCTGGAACGAGGTGGCAGTCCCTGTTATCCAGGAGGACACAGAATTGAGATGTTGGGAGGTTGACTTCTAGGAAATGTTAGAGTGAGCTGTTTCCCTTAGTTTCTTCATGAGTTATTTGTCTTTTAGTGAAAATGGAAAAAATACAGATATTCATAAAATGGAATGAGTTCTTTTCAGATCTCTTTCCTTCTGGTTTTGCTTGTAAGCCGAGTTTAGAAAATCAGAACAGTAACAGCAAAAGAAACCTATTTCATTTTTTGTACAAGTAAAAATTAACCAAGACCTTTTAAAAATGTGAAGGAAGCGCTTATTGAAGACTGTTGAAATGGGCGTCAGAACGTTGCAATAGGGAGAGCCGTTGGCCTCAACTTTCCTGAAGCCAAAGTGGGAGGGAAGGTTAAGCCCTGGGTGAGCTAGCAGAAATGCACTGGAGGTTGGTAGTGGCAGTCTTGCAGTGTGATTGGGCCATCTGCATTTGCTAGTTTGTCTTGTTGGAGTTAGGCTCCTACCTGCCTACAGAGACAGGGCTGCTGTCCCCTTGAGTAATTACATTTAAAGGGATGAGGGATCTGACTTATTCCTTATTTCCTTGTCCTGCTGTATGAATGGCTCATTTCAGGTAGAAAAGGTCTTGCATGTCCTTACTAATCCTAGAGTGTACACATATCCCAGTAAACAGTGTTGTGCCTCACTCGAGGCTGAGCAAGTTTCCCTGGTTGTTTGGAGACCCTCACACCTCTCCCTGAATTCTCCGTCCCTAGAGTTTGCAGCAGTCATCGCCCACCCTAGACTGCAGTAGCAGAAGCCACATGTGGTGCTCCCAGTGTGCCTTTATCCACACAGAGGAGCAGGGAGGCTCCGTCCTCATCTGGCCCTTTCCCTTGGATTGATGGATGCTTCTCAGCACATCAGCCTGAATTCTACTGCATCCTTCTCTCTGGCAACATCCATTCCTCTAAATTCAGTGGAGGTCGACCCTCATCCTGCATAGCTCTTGCCCTCATACCATTCTGTCCACCAAACATTTCACTCTACCTCTTCTTTTAATCATTCCATGTTTTAAACATATTGATGTTGTACTTGAAGATTCACATGAAATCTTTTTGCCACCTTTAGCCGGAATGGCCTGCTTCTTCTAAGGTCCTAAAGCTTCATGACGCCAAATTGTACCCATGATGTTTTTTCATCTTTCAGCCTTGAATACTTTTATTTATTTTGTTTTTTAAAGGTGTGCTGTCATAGGGTCTAGAAAATGAACTGCTGTACCTCTGTTGAATTTAGCTTTTTCCTATGGAATTTAGTAATAACAATTAATAAATAATTTTATATTGTTATGCGCTATTAGATGTAATTAGTTAAAGTAATCAGAATTAATTTATTAACCCCCTACTTTATGTTGCAGTCATCCATGCACTCTGGTACGGCAATTAGCAAAACATGCAGCTTCCCTTCTAGAGTAAGGAAGCAAATGTTACATATAGTAAGTGAAGTGTACAGGGAGTGAGATGGTTGCAATTCTGTAGTTAGCAATGAGGAAAATCCGGAGAATGGAGGTCACCAGGGGGAACTTGTTGCAATTTTAAACTGAGAGATCATAAAAGACCTCAGTGACCAAGTGAAGTTTTAGCTGAGACCTCAGATCCTTGGGAGAAAGTCAGGTGGACCTCTGGCAGATGCCCCAAGATGCAGCCATCTTGATCCAGTTCATAGTTCAGAATACTATGGAAAGTTAATTCAGGGACCACATGATTCCAAGTCTGTGGCAGTCACATGAAGCCAAAGAAGGCTCCTGGTCTTCACACCGTGATTCCCTATTTGTGTCCTTCACCATCTAAACAAGAAGAAGTCTGGGATCATTACCCACTCTGTCCTTGCGGGGTTCTGCATGGGCTTCCCCATCTATGCAGTGTCTCATTGGGTACCTGGACCCCTGAACTGCCTCAGCACCCTGCAGCAACAAGAAGGCTACCATGTTCCTGGTGAAATGCTTTCCCTCCCTCATCCCTTATCCCCTCTGAAGCTGTATTTTCCAGGCAGAATCAGGTTCTCAGCAGCTTTAGGGCAACACAAGAGAGTGCGCGCTGTAAAGTGCAGTGGAGCATTTGTCTGTGTGCATTTTCTGGGTGTGAAGACAACTGTATGAGTGTGAAATCCAGGTCTTAGTAGACATGGCTGGAGGGTGCTTTTGATGAAGACATGCCAGTGTGAGCTGCTGTGCTTTCTGTTCCATGCATCCCGCCTTTGCTAACAACCCATTTCCCTCTTAATGAAAGTTTTTTCAGTGGATCTCATGTAACCCTATGTCTTAAATGGAAAATGTACAATCTGACATTGTTCAATGAAACTCCAATTCTTTAGCACAGAGGATGGTGTTTTTTCCGAGAGAAGTAATGATTTTGTGACTGCATGAAATTGAAGCTGACACTGATTGTATGCCCAGCACACGGGAGCTCTTTGAGAGCGGATCCAGAGAAAATGAGGCAGGGTGAAAAGGCAGAGCAGTGGATGTGGAAATCGGTGCTGTCATATGGGCCTTCTTTTCAATTTGGGTCTGAAGCCCAAACTCTTGCTTGAAATTCCTGGAATTTGGAATTTTATATTGTTCAAAAATTTGATTTTGCTTTTTGGTACGTGTATCCCAAGTATCTTGACACAGACACGTATCACACTTTAAAGAGGTGTAAACACAGAAATCTTGTTACAAGGCATTTATTTGGGATGAGGAAAGGAAATTGAGCAGAAGGTACAGGAGTAATAGCAATTCCCTTTAGCTCTCAAAGCAAATTTTGAGCTCATTTTTCTTTTTTCTGCAAACTCAGCAGCAGAATGCCCAGACTCTTCCCTGGTAGAAGCAGGTCCCATAGCGACGTTCTCCTGCAAGGCACGATGGTATTCTGCAAGCGCAGGCCATGTTTTTCCTTGAGCCTGGGACAGGGAGAGCATCAGAAATTGAGTATAGGGTTAGCAATGGGTAAGAAAAAGAATCTTGGGGAAGTCACATGCTAGCTGACAGGTGATGCTGGCTGCATTGCAGCCAGTAGCATGAACAACCTCAGTCAATAGGAATAAATACGCAGAGCAGTGCTGGTCACACAGAATTTGAGACTCATTCTCCTTTGCTCTCATTTTTGCATTCCTGCCCCATCAAACACACATCTGAACATACCCTCAGGCTTGGCTCCAGTTTTTAAAGGCTCGTCTATAGATAGAGTAAAATGTTCTCTTTATAATTAAGTCTACTTGTTTAGATCCAGAAATAACTAGTCTGTCTCTTCATATCTTAAACTTAGTGAATTTCACAGATGTTTCTTGGAATCAAGTCTTTGGAGAAATAAAATTTCTCAGGTTTATTTGGCTCTCTGTTCAATTTATAGTTGAGAAAATCAAGGCCCAGAGATGCTAAGTGAAGCCACCTCAGTGACATAGACTGCTGAGACCCAACTCTGGAACCTGTCTCCCATCCTTCCCTCTAGACTCAGCAGCTCTGCATGCCTGCCTCTCTCACCTGAATCCTTTGGAGCCAAGCTTTTGTCCCATGCAAGGGAAACAACCACTTCTGGGTTGTCTGCTGGAATCTGCTCCTGGGCTGCAGCAAACTCGTCACCTCTTGCCTGGAGTGGCTCAGCCTGGGCCTGCAGGGCCACCAGGAGAATGGCAGCAAGGATGGCGAGGGTCCTCATGGCTGGAGTCACCTGGAGGAGGGAGAGCAGGAGCGGATGTGTGGGGAGGGAGAAGCCAGCCTGGATTTATAGCTCTACTAGGAGAAGGCTCAGAGACAAGAAGCCTTCTTCACCCTCAGTGAGAGGAGGTGTGCATTTTATAAGAGAGGCCCATTGGTCTCAAGGTTGCTCGAATGCTCCTGTTCTCTCAGTTTCATGCTAGTATAAACCTGTACATTTAATGTCTGTGCTAGGTTGGAGCTGATAACGACAAGAAAGACCCTGCTATGTTACTCCTACGTTCACCTGCTTAAATATTATTATTTACTTTTTAACATTCCAAAAAGAATAGAAATTGCACTTTCATTCGACAGGCTCAGGGAACAAATGCTTCTTAGTTTCTGAAGATGGGTCCTGCTGCTCTCTGGAGGTCTAGATTCTGGTGTCCTATATGAGTTCCAATGGAATAGAGAGTAATTCACTTCAGGATTCAGGTGACTTACCATCCTCATGAAGAGGTTTTTGAGGTTATGGGGTGAGTAGTCTCCTGTAGGAATCAGGGTGGAGAGGACAATGATTTTATCAGGCTAAAGGTGAAATAAGCTCAGTGACATGAGTTGTTTAGGTAAAAAAAAAAAAAAAGTTTATTATTTCCAGCTCTATTTAGACTTGAGTAACAATTAACAATTGTATATTTATAGTGTACACTACCTCATGATTTTATATATGTATGTATTTAAATCTTTATCTCACACCATGTAGAAACATTAACTCAGAATGAATTGACCTAAATGTAACACCTGAAACCATAAACTACTAGAAGTGTATATAAGGATAAAGCTTTTGACATTGATGTAGGTAATGATTTCTTGGCTATGACACCAAAGGCACAGGCAATAAAAGGGAAAACAGACAAGTGTGGCTGCATTTAACGCTAAAGCATCTGCACAGCAAAGGAAACAATGAGAGAAAATATTTGCAAATCCTACATGGCAGAAGGGGCAAATATCTGTATACATAAGGAATTTGAACAACTCAATAGCAAAAATCAAACAACCTGATTGAAAAACTGACCAAGGATCTAAATAGGTTTTTCTCAAAAGAATGTTCCAAAGACCTGCGATTGTCTATATTGGACATGTCAACTAGGACTCGTGTGTTTAGAAGGAAACTGCTTGAGTTTCTCTATTAATTTAGCTGGAAGCCATTGTCCCCAGCAGCCACCAGAGGTCCAGACAGACGTTCCCAGCAGAGATTCACCCGCTGGGTCCCTCTGGGGTGGCCCCACAGTCAGAGATCAGGTTGGAGGCATAGCTTCAATGACGAAAACTCAGTGTAAAGTTTAAGTTTTGTATTACTTACAGATCCTTTATCTGGGCAGGGCGACCAGACAGGGCAGACAGCAGTCCTCTGTCCCAGGTCTTCTATAGCAAGGAGCAGCCGTGCGCAAGTGGACTTCCCCTATTTAAAGGTCTTTTGGGATGTGGTGTCCTAATTTCCGGGGTTACTTTCTGTTGGGTCCATTAAATAATTGTGGTGGCAAGGACAGTTGAGAAATTTGGTGGGAAGGTGAGGTTAAAGTAGAACTCCACAGAGGAACCCCTCTTCTACCTTGGTCAGCCAAGGCCAATCCCAGGCAGCAACCACCTATGGATTCTCAATGGCTCCTAACACAGCTGACCCTGTGATGCATTGGCTGTGGCTGAGGTGAACTACCTGCATCAAGGGAATATTTAAAGCCTCTGGGACAGCCTGGCTGCATATCGTAGTATACACCCTGCAAAGAGACTAGGATAGGAATGCCACCTACACACAGAGGAGGATTTGGAATCTGTTTCTAAAGCAGTGTCCCGAGGACATGGGGTCTAACCATAAAAACAAATCAAAGCCATTTGGCTGAGCTGGGATGTTGGAGAACACCCAGGTGAGACTGAGTGCTACCTGGGTATCTGTTGCTATGTGGAACAGACATTTTTGGGTTCTCCTGAGTTATGGATGTACACGCGGCATGTGGTTCCCCAGAGGGGACAATCACCTACTTGCTTGGCCAATGAACAGTTTAAGGTTAAACAATTGTCTAGGATCATCTGGGCCAAGAACTGGTTGAAGCGTTAGCCATCAGGGTGGGGGTGGCCTTTCCAGATGGCCACCCAAGAAGGGAAGTGGGAGTCTGGGCATTCACTTTACTGCTGCTGTTGCACAGCCTCTCAGCCCCTGTGGGTCTTCAGAGAAGCATTTAGCAAAAGCTTGAGCGGTGCTTCCTGGGAGGCATAGGAGGTTTCCATCCTTAACTCGTACCCATCAGAGCACAGGCGTATCCCTGAGCCAATGATCATGTCTGGATGCTTTCTGTGAATGCAAGGCTCCAACTCTTCATGCTGCAGTCTGGGTGTGTGCTGCGGCATCGTGAGCCCATTTGGATTGAAGCCTGTGCATCCAGAGAACTACCTCCTCATCCTTAAAACACGATCTGTGGTTGTGAGGGCTGCTGGTGTTTCAGCATTGGTGCCATGGGACCCATTCAATATCGAAGAGTTGAGTTGCCCACCTTGGACACAGTTCAGGTTGTATTTGGGGTGCGGCCCCTCTAACAGGGCTTACAGGGAATTTCCCAGTTTTCCAGCCTGGAGTACAAATTCTGACTAGGGCTGTCCTGTTCCAGCAGCCCTCTAGGCTGCCAGGCCTGGGTTTAACAGCTACCCCACAAGCCATTCGTACATAAGATACCAAGCAAGGCCAATCATAGAGAACACTGACATCTTGTCACTCGGGGCTTTCTTCCCAGTGCTTCCATATTGACACTGATTATGGGGTTGGCTGGCACCCACTTTTCCTTGGAGCCTTTCTCCCCCATGGCAACGTTTGGTGATGGCACTTCCGTATGGTCTTTCCCTGATGTAGTTGGTGTCTCGAGTTTGAAGTCTTCTTCTCCTCGTTTACTGCCTCTGACTGCACCCTCGGTGGGTTCTGGAGCAATAATCCCTACTTCCCGCCAGGAAGAGTAAGTGGGAAACGTTAGATAACCTTTAAAACCGGTAAAAACGGGAGCTTTTTCCAGAAGCTGCATGTGAAATGGAGAGGTGTGGTCTAGCAAAAGCCTCGTGGTCCTGCTGGGTGCCAGTGGGCCTGGGGCGTCAGTCCTCAGAAGATCGTAGTTTACTATCCATCCACGATCCATTGTTCAGTAAATGTTTGATGTTGAGATGGTGGATGTCCTGTGATGGTGTGGGGAGGTCTCATTATTGCAGAACATGTAAATGATGTTATCTGTAAGGGAAAAATGAAGCTAACTCTTCTGTGATGACCAAGGTGGGCACCAAAGTGGGTCTAGCCCAATTGTGATGAGGTGGTGGTGGCCATGGGGTTGAGACTTAAAAAAGTGAGGGCCCTTGGAAGGACCTTGGTGCCTTGGGTGTCCATAGCACATCCAGAGACATTAATAACCGTGACTTTAGGAGGCCACCGTGCTGCTTGAGGAGGCTGGTGGATTGGGGACGATGGACTAAATGAGACTCCCTTAACCCACCCTCGTGTTGTGATGTCCTGAGGTGGGAGCCTCCATCTGAATCAATGATAGGTGTGGTTCTAAAGGAGAAAGCAAAGAAACGCCACGAAAAGAGAACACCTGTTCCACCCAGCACATAAGGAGCTCCGGTCCCTGGAAGACTACATGTGCAGAAGCCCATAGCCAGGACAGGTGTGCTTTGTCCAGAGGCTCTGAGAGTTGTGATGGGCGGTAGTGAGGGCCTCCCCATGAAACTCAGAACCCGGGACCCGGGCATGTCCTGGAGAGATCACCTGCTGGGCCAGCTACAGACTGTATCCTGCTGTGTCCCGAGTGGATGTGAAGGGCTTCTGGGTGATGGCATTTGTGGGCCTCAGCAGAATGGACAAGTGGGGTATAGCTGTCTCCAAAGACACGATGTCCCAGTACATGGAGGGCCTGCTGCAAAGTGGCTAGCACACTAGTGGTGAGGATTTGGTTTTGAACTGTAAAGGGACTTTGTCAGCCCACTGAGGACAAATTGATGCCCAGAATCTTTACAACAGTGTTGGAGGGGCCATGGGTGCGTCCTGCAGAAACCTGGCCACTGTCCAGGAAGAGGGAGAGTGGGTGCAGCGGCCCTGCCACAGGTGTGTGGCCTGGCCCAGGCGGTGGCTTTACATGCAGCACCCAGAGCAATTTGGGGAGCTCAGGGAGAACAGAGACCCTCCAGCTGGCTCAGAGTCACTGGTGGCTCTTGTCCCTGGAGAGGTGGCCTTCTCTGCCCCAACCCAGTCTTGTGCTCTCCTTCCCTCCCATTCTTGGCTGCAGGACTGGGAATCATTTGCTGGGATGTTGCTCTGTGTCTGCCTCATGGCCATGCTCCCATCCTTGCCTCCTCCATAGACTGCGGTCAGGACTCGGCAGCCCAGAGCCCCAGAAGGGTCTCAGTCTGTGCTGAGGTCACACCTAGGCATTGTCGCCATCCTTTCCCAGGTGATTCTCAAACTCCAAAACTCAAATGAGAACAGAGAGATTCTTCTCTGTGGTCTTTTTCACTTTTCTCTTTTGGCTGCACCAGAAACTTGGCAGAATTTTGTGGTTTAAACAAAAAAGGTGTTATGTCTACAAATTTTTTACAGTACTTTCACTTCCATGTTGATCCATAGCCCCCAACCCCAGCATGATATTTTCCACTGATTGCAGCCAGTGTAGACAATCAGTGTCCACACTGTAGACACTGTATGTAGATGCAGCTGAAGCTGTTTTTTCAGACACATGCATTTGAATTTTAGGGAATATTGAAGTGAGTCTAGACTCAATGAAAACCTTGACATCACCAGTCTGGGGTAAACATTCTGAAGCCGTGGGTGGGGTTGTAGGTGTGAGAGGAGAGAAGCTTCCAGGAGCAGCACGTATATTCTCACACACGTTTATGGTGTCTGGTGGCCTCAGCAGACACAGTGTGTGTGGATCTTGGGCAGGGCCCTGGGGTGATGGTTTGACCTGGTAGGAAAGAGTAGTCATGGAACACAGCATGCGTGTTAGTGTGGGGCAGAGCAGGGGCTACGTGGAGGTGAACTCTGAGGAGGACCCTCCACCTCCCAGCTCCTCAGAGTGCATCGCCCTGTCCCTCCCCTCAGCCCTTTGTCCACTGTCCTGCAGGGAGGGTCCTGGTGCTGCCTGTGCCACACAGTCACTCCCAGGCCTGCAGATCCAGCTGGGGCAGGCAGGAGCTCCCAGTCTCTGCCCTTTGTCTGCCTTTCACAGCTGCCTCTCACAAGCTGTCTGTGTGTCTGGTGTTGACGATTGCAGCAGGTTTATTTTACAATAAACCATAAGGAAATAACTTCCTTGAACTGTTTTAAAATATGGCCCTAAATCCCTGACTCTTTTCACATAAAAATGGAGGTAAAAATGTCTCCTGTTGAGTCTCGATTGGGTGACATCTTGACCAGTTGAACACACCTGACTTAACACCATTCCATTTGTTGGGCTAAGGTCATAAGAAGTTGGTATCTTTCACTTCCTGTGTATTGGATGGTGCTGCAGCCTGAATGTTTTTGTCCCTCTGAAATTCATATGTTGGAATCCCTCCCCTGGTGATAGCATGAAAAGGTGGGGCTTTCTGGGAAGTGATATGTTCAGGAGGGTGGAGTCCTCATGAGTCACGTTAGTGCCCCTGACAAAGAAGCCCCAGAGAGCTCCTTCATTCATTCCCTCAGGTGAGGAAGCAGTGAAAAGGTGCCATCTATGAACCAAAAAGCTGGTCCTCACCAGACACCAAATCTGTTGGCACCTTGATTTGGACATCTCAGCCTCGAGAACACTGAGAAATGTATTTTTGTTGTTTATAAGTTACTTGGTGAATGATTTTTTCCCCCCAGCATCCCACATATACTAAGAGTGCTAGTGCCTTTGAAGCCCAGATACAATACTTGGAGGAAGTCTAAGCATTGCAAAAAAAGGAACTGAACCCACCTGCAAGGATGAGCTAGAGAACCCAGAGCAAGCAGCTTTCTAGGAAAAACAAAACTCTGATATGCAGTGTTTGTAAATCTTTTTGGTTCAAATCCTGCTAGCTATGAGTGGGATAAAAAGTGTCACACCTATCTTTTCTCTCATGAGCTGGCATGACCTGGCCTCAGTGCATCACAGTGTCTCATCCCTCAGCCTGTCAGAGCTCCCTCTGAGCCAGCCCAGCACTCCCTGCTACCTGTGCGCAAGCGTCTTGGCCCTGAGGTTTTCAGATCCCAGCAGAACCTCTCCTCTGATGCCCATGGAAGGAGCTATTTCCCAATTGCAAATGTGTGAATGAAGACCTGATCGTGCTGTTTTAATTCCCTAAGTTTTGTGGTGTCTTTTCACACAGCCCTAGATGTACAGAGGGCATTTTCACAGTATTGGTGAGGAATTGGATTTGTACATATTTTGTGTGTGTAAATCTCAACTTCTCTGAAATATTGATAAAATAGGAACGAATTTTCTCAACTTCTTCCCAAAGTGTCACAAAGAGCCCATTGTGGTGGGGGATGAAACTGTGGAGTCTATGGAGTGACTGAGGAACGCTGTTTCATCCATTCTTAGTTTCAATTTTTCCTGTGTGGAGCAGGGGTAGTGGGTCCATGTGGAGTCTCAATCTCTCCACTGAGTGACAGACTCAGAGGAGAGCATGGGACTCGGGAGCTGACTGAAACAATGGAGAAAGAAATAGGGGTTTTCTCCCGGAGATCAGCAATGGAGGCTGTGGGGAGATAACCACAATTCATATGGCTGTCTCTTGGGGAGCAAGTGCAAGTTAAGATCTAGAGAAAAATGGGGGTGATAAAAGGTAAAGACAACAAGTTCTCTTATGCTTTGGGTCCTTCAATCAGGGATTTTATGAAGCCAGAATTCTTTCTTAATTATCAGGTGTGGCAGTCAAAATGTTAACTCAGCTTGTTGTGGTTTCTTAAATTTGAATGCAAAACTCAACTAATATGCCTGAAAATGATATAAAAATATTATGTAGCTCAGAGAATCTGAGTTAAAGACGGTACAGTTCATAAGAACAGGAAATGAGGGTAGATGGCAGGTATTCTTGGTGCAGCCTGGGGAACAGACTCCCGGGTGATTCCCAGGCACATTTCTGTGGGAGAACAGCCTTATCAATGCTGATCAGCAGTGAAGGAGGGACGGCTACTGGAGAGGCTGGAAGAACAGCAGGTGAGTCAGCGACAGGGACCTTCATACTTGATATTCAGAGGTGGAAGAATTCCAGGTGGTGGCAGGACCATGGGGTGGAGGGCTGGAACAAAGGTGGGGGTCACTGTCAGCCAGGAGGTTACAGCATTGAGAGATTGGGTGGGTGACTGAGAGGAAATGTTAGAGTGGGCTCTTTCCCTTAGGTTCTTCATGAGTTGTTTGTTTCTTAGTGAAAAAGGAAAAAATTCCGATATTCATAAAATGGAATGAGTACTTTTCAGATCTCTTTCCTTCTGGTTTTGCTTGAAAGCCGAGTTTAGAAAATCAGAAAAGAAATAGCAAAAGAAACCTATTTCATTTATTGTACAAGAAAAACTTCACCAAGACGTCTCAGAAATGTGAAGGAAGCGCTTATTGAAGACTGGTGAAATAGGTGTCAGAACGTTGCAATAGGGAGAGCCGTTGGCCTCAACTTCCCTGAAGACAAAGGCAGGAAAGGTGAAACCCTGGGTGAGCTAGGGGAAATGCACTGGAGTTTGGCACCCACTCTGCCCTCCCTGGGATCTGCATGGGCTTCCCCATCCATGCAGTGTCTCAGTGGGGTGCCTGGGCCCCTGAGCTGCCTCAGCACCCTGCAGCAACAAGAAGGCTACCATTTTCCTGGTGAAATGCTTTCCCTCCCTCATCCCTTATCCCCTCTGAAGCTGTATTTTCGAGGCAGAATCAGGTTCTCAGCGGCTTTAAGGCAACACAAGAGAGTGCGTGTTACAAAGTGCAGTGGAGCATTTGTGCTTGTGCGTTTTCTGGGTGTGAAGACAACTTTATGAGTGTGAAATCCAGGTCTTAGCAGACCTGGCTGGAGGGTGCTCTTAATGTGGACATCCCGGTGTGGGCCGCTATGCTTTCTGTTCCATGCATCCCGCCTTTGCTAACAACCCATTTCCCTCTTAAAGTTGTTTCAGTGAATCTCCTATAAGCCAATGGCTTAAAAGGCAATTGTGTGACCTGGACACGTTCAATAAAAGTCCAGTTCTTTAGGACAGAGATGATGGTGCTTTATTCTGAGGAGGAATGATTTTGTGACTGCGTGAAGTTTAAGCTGACACCGATTGTTTTCCCAGCACACGGGAGCTCTTTGAGTGCATCCAGAGAAAATGAGGCAGAGTGAAAAGACAGAGCAGTGGATGGGGAGATTGGTGGTGTGATTTGGGCCTTCATTTCCATTTGAGTCTGAAGCCCAAATGCCTGCTTGAAATTCCTAGAATTTGGAATTTCGTTTTGTTTAAAAACTTAGGATTCTGGTAGGTGCATCCCAAGTGTCTTGAGATCCAAAGACACATCAAATGTGAAAGAGATGTAAAGACAGAAATCTTGCAACAAGGTATTTATTTTGGATGAGAAAAGGAAATGGAGGACAAGGTACAGGAGAAACAAGAATTTCTTTTAACTCTCAAAGTAAATTCTGAGCTTATTTTTCTTGATTCTGCAAGCTCAGCGGCAGCAGATCCGGTGGAGTGTGCCACGAAAGGCGCAGGATCCAAAGTGACGTTGTAAGAAACGGCAAACTCCTCTTCTACAAATGCACCTCAAGCCTCTCGCTGAGTCTGGGAACACAGAGAAAGCATCAGAAATGGATCAGAAGGTCAGCAGTGGGCGGTAAGGGAATCTTGGAGAAGTCACGTGCCAGCAGTGAATGATGTTGTCTGCCTTAGGGCCAGTAGCATGAACAACCTCAGTCAATAGGAGTAAATACACAGAGCAGTGCTGGTCACACAGGATTTGAGACTCATTCGCATTTGCTCTCATTTTTGTGCTTCTGCCCCATCACATACACAGCTGAACACACTCTTGGGCTTGGCTCTACTTTTTAAAAACTATCCTACAGATACAGTAAAATATTCTCCTTATAATGAAGTCTACTTGTTTGAATCCAGAAAGAACTAGTCAGACTGTCTCTTCATATCTTAAACCTACTGAATTTCACAGACATATCTTGACATCAAGTTTTATTTTTTAATTTTATAGATTTTCTAAAGTGAAAGGATTGTTAAGGAAATAAAGGAATAAAAGAATGGTTACTCTCCAGGCAGAGCAGCCTCAAGTCTTTAAAGACAGAAAACCTGTTAGATTTATTTGCCTCCCTATTCAATTTATAGATGAGAAAACTAAGGCCCAGAGATGCTAAATGAAGCCCCGAAATGACATAGACCATTGAGACGTGATTCCAGACACTGTCTCCCATCCATCCCTCTAGACCCAGCAGTTCTGCATGCCTGCCTGTCTCACCTGAAAGTGGAAGAGCGGCACTTTCATCCCATGTAAAGGCATGAGCCATTTCCTGATCATCTGCTCCAGGCTGCTCCTGGGCTGCAGTTTCATCAGCTCTTGCCCGGAGTGGCTCCGCCTGAGCCTGCAGGGCCACCACGAGAAGCATGGCAGCAAGGAGGGCGAAGGTCCTCATGGCTGCGGTGACCTGGAGGAGGGAGAGCAGGAGCAGACGAGTCGGGAGAGAGGAGTTAGCCTGGATGTATACGTCTGCAGAGAGAAGACTCAGAGACAAGAAACTTTGAACCTTCTCAGAGAAAGGAGGTGTGCATTTCGTTGGAGATTGTGTGGGATCCCATTGGTCTCAATGTCCCTGTTTTCTTCCTTTGCTCTCCCAGCTTTCACTGTAGTTTGAATCTCTATGTGTAGTGTCTGTGTTGGGTTGGAGAGGATGGTGTCGATGAGGATCCTGGCATGTTTTTCCTGTTTCTCACTTCATTATATATTTACTTTTTGCTATTCTACCAAAGGATAACAGCAGTGCTTTTGTTCAGTAAGTTCAGGGTGCAAATGTCTCTTTTCCTGCAGATGGACCCACTACTCTCTACAAGTCTACACTCTGGCAGCAGGCATGAATTCCTATCAGGCGAAGAGTCATTTTTTGCAGGCATCAAGGACGTGACCACTCTCATGAAGGCATGGGGTGAGTAGCCTCCTGTAGGGGCCAGTGTGAAGAGGACAATGACCCTATCAGGCGATAGGTGAAATGAACACAGTGATATTGAGCTAAAAAGTTCATCTACAGCCAAAAATTTGTTTCCGGCTCTATTGAGATATGAATAAGAATTTAAAATGGTATATATATCCTGTATTCCACCTTAGGATTTGATGTTCATGTACATGTGTTTTTTAATCATATACTATATACACAAATCAACTCAAAATGATCGAAGACCCAAACATAGACCTGAAACCATAAAATGACGAGAGGAACATACGAAGATAATGCTTTGACATTGATGTTGGTAATGATATCTTGTCTATGACACCAAAGACACAGGCAATAAATGGGAAAATAGAAAAGTGGGGCTGTACTGACCTCTAAAGCATCTGCACGTCAAAAAACAAACTAACAAACAAATGATCAACTGAGTGAAAAAGCAACCCAAAAAATGAAAGACAATAATTGCAAACCCTAGGTGGTAGAAGGGGTAAATATCTAAATACATAAGGAAGGCAAACAACTCAACTCCTGGAGCAAGAGCAGCCGTCCACAAACAGGAGAGGACTTCCCTATTTAAGAGTCATTTGGGATCAGGTGCCCTAATATCCAGGATTACTTTCCGTTGGGTATATTAAATAACTCTGGTGGCAAGGGCAGTTGAGAAATTTGATGGGAAGCTGGGGTTCAGACAGCAGTCCATGGGGGGTCCCCTCATCTGCCTTGGTCAGCCCTGGCCAGGCCCAGGCAGCAACCAACGATGGATTCTCCATGACTCCTAAGACAATGGACCACGAGATGCCTGTACTGGTGGCTGATGCTGAGCTAGCTGCAGCAAGGGAATATTTAAATCCCCCAGGAGAGCCTGCCTGCGTATCACAGGATACACTCTGTTAGGGAGACAAATTCATGGTTGACACCCATGCACAGGAGAGGATGAGGAATCTTGCCCTGAACCAGCCTCCCCAGTACCTGAGCTCTAACCATAACAAGACATCAAAGCCGATTGGTGGGCTGGGATGTTGCAGACCACCTGGTTGAGACTGAATCCCACGTCGGCTTGTGTTACCAGGCAGGGCAGGTTTTGCTGGGTTTGTTAAGGATGTGCACACAGCATGTGGTTCCCTAGAGTGGAAAATTGCCTCATTGCTTGGGCAATGGACAGTTTAAGGCCAAATGAATGTCCAGGACCACTGGGGCCAAGGACTCCTGAGTTTGCTGTTTGACACCTAATGTCTCTTGAAAGTCTCTCAGGGAGGCGGCCAAGGTGGCAGTGAGTTTGGTGTTAGCTTGCATCACCTGGTGCTGTGTGCTCAAATACCTTGCTCTTAAGCCAATTCTGGGCAGGCTTAAGAGTCTCCATGCACATAGCCTGAGTGGGATGATCAGTGGTCACTTGAAATACGCAGGATCAAATTCCTGTAGTTCCACCTGTGTTATTTGAGGAGAATTCCTAAGAAGAGTAGAGCACACTTTAAAATGTACCACTATCCACCGTCCTCCTCCTTCTCCTAGTGAGGTAGATGGGATAAGGTTTCTGGAGATGAGAAATGAATGCAGTCACTCGAGAGGCAATAAATACCTACGGTGAGGTTGCTGAACCCAGTGTGCAGGCCGGGCAGCCCCTGCCACCATGGGAATGTCGTGCACAGCGCTGGTCCCACAGGCTGGGTGCTCAGGGTCTCCCCTGTGGCTCTGTGTGAAGGCAGCAGGCATTGGCCTGTGGAGGCTGTGAAGGACTAGGGGCAATGGAGTGAGAACTGATGCGTCTCCCTCAACCTTAAGGTAGGAGGTGGCATCTCAAGCCTTGCTAGGGGTGGTCGCTGTGGCAGAGCAGTGGGGTCTCCTTTCCCTCTGAGGAAGCAGTGATTTCCTGATGTGTGGCAGGCCCAGGAACTTCAGCATTGGAGGAAGTGAGCACCAGTTTCATCCCAGCATAAGAAGAAATTTGGGCTATTTAGGGAAACTGAGGCCCTGGTGACAGTTTTAGTTTTCAGGGCATTAGTAAGTGCCTGTAGGGTGGCAATGATGAGGTTATAGGGACAAGATACGAAGGGGTGTATGTGAGCTAGAGGAAGATCTCTGGGTTCTGGAAATGTCCCATGTCCTGTGGAAGTGAAACCTGGACCTGCTTCCTGCATACGGAACACACTCCAGTCCATAGGCATTTCCACAGCACTGCATGAGCATTATCACTGGAGAGCTGGTGAGATTTGGGCCTGGTATTCTGTACACAGTTCTCACAAGTCTATAGTTTTCCACAGCCTGTAGGGCAGCTTTACAATCTGACTGAGACTCTATGGGTTCCTTGCAGCATAAAGTAATGGGCTTATTCTGAAAGCAAATGGTGATCTCAGCAAAATTCCACTCTAATGAGGTCATTTTTGGGGTAATCAGCAAAGCATGAGGTCAGGGAAGCAGCAAGGCAAGGGTTTGGGTACTGGACATGAGCCAGCGCTGTGTAGTGGAGATTGCGAGGTCCATATTTGTAGCAGTAAGGAGAGGCTGGTTGGTGGTGATCTCATGGTCAAAGTGATTTTCCTCTACAAGGGACTTAAACAAATAAGTAAGCAAAAAAGAAATGACCCGATTAAAATGTGTGCCAGGGCATGAACAGATACTTCTCAAAAAAAGACATACAAGAAGCCAAGAAACATGCAAAAATGCTCCACATTACTGATCATTAGAGAAATGCAAAATAAAACCTCAAAGGGATACCAGCTCACACTAGTCAGAATGGCTGTTATTGAAAAGTTTAAAAATACTGATATTGGCAAGACTGCAGAGAAAGAGAACGCTTATACACTATTGAGGAGAATGTTAATGAGTTCAGCCATAGTGGAAAGCAGTTTAGAGATTTCGCAAATAACTTAAAATAGAACCACCATTCAACCAAGGAATCTCACTACTGGGTATATATCCAAAGGAAAACAAATTATTCTGCCAAAAAGACACATGTACTCGTATGTGCATGGCAGCATCATTCTTGATAACAAAGACATGGAGTCAACCTAGATGCCCATCAGTGTTGGACTGGATGAAGAAAATGTGGTACATATACATGATGGGATACTACATTCATAAAAGAGAATGAAATTATGTCGTTTGCAGCGAGTTGGATTCAGTGAGAAGGTGCCGTCTAGGAATCACAAAACTGGTCCTCACCAGACACCAAGTGTGTTGGCACCTTGTTTTGGACTTCTCAGCCTCGAGAACACCAAGAAATATATTTCTGTTGTTTCTAAGTCACTTGGTGTATGGTATATTTTTCCAGCGCTCCACATACATTAAGATTGCTTGTGTCTTTGAAGCCCGGATACCATGCTTGGAGGAAGTCTAAGTGTTGCAAATCCTGCTAGCTATGAGTGGGATACGAAGTGTCACACAAATCTCCTCCTTCATGAACCGGCATGATCTGACCTCAGTGCCTCACAGGATCTCATCCCTCAGCCCTGTCAGAGCTCCCGCTGAGCCAGCACCTCCCGCCACCTGTTCACAAGTGTCTTGGTCCTGAGGTTTTCAGATCCCAGCAGCACCTCTCCTCTGATGCATGTGGAGAGAGCCACCTCCCAATTGCAAATATGTGAATGAAGACCTGATCATGTTGTTTTAATCCATTAAGTTTTGAGATTTCTTTTCATACAGCCCTAGAGGAACAGAGGGCAATTTTCACAGTATTGTTGACAAATTGGACTTGTACTTTTTGTGTGTGTGTAAATCTCAGCTTCTCTAAAATGTTGATGAAACAGGACAGAACTTTCTCAATTTATTCCCAAAGTATCACAAAGAGCCCGTTGTGTTGGGGGCATGGAATTGTGGACTCTTTGGAGTGACTGAGGAACCTCGTCTCACCCATTCTTAGTTTGAATTTTCCCTGTGGGGAGCTGGGGTAGTGTGGGATCCAGGTGGAGTCTCAACCTGTCCCCTCAGTGACAGACTCAGAAGAGGGCATGGAACTCCAGAGTTGGCTAAAACAATGGAGAGAGAAGTAGGGGTTTTCTCCCGGAGATCAGCTATGGGGGCCAGGGGAAGATGACCACTATTCATATGGCTGTCATCTGGCGAGAGACCCCAAGTTAAGACCAAGAGAAAAAAGCAGGAAGAAAAAAGGTAAAGACAACAAGGTAACTCATGCTTAGAGTCCTTGGATCAAGCATTTCAGGAAGGCAGAATTATTCTTTCTTTTCTTTTCTTTCTTTCTTTTTTTTTTTTTTTTTAGGTAGAGTGTGGCTCTGTCACCCAGGCTGGAGTGCAGTGGCGTGATGTCGTCTCACTGCAACTTCCACCTCCCAGGTTGAAGCGATTCTCCTGCCTCAGCCTCCTGAGTAGCTGAGATTATAGGCACACGCCACCACACCCGTCTAATTTTTCTCTTTTCAGTAGAGACAGTTTTCACCATGTTGCGCTGTCTGGTCTTGAACTCCTGACCTCATGATCCACCCTCCTTGGCTTCCCAAAGTGTTTGAATTACAGGTGTGAGCCATCGCGCCTGGGCCAGAATTCTTTCTTAATTTTCAGGTGGGGCATTCAAAATGTTAACTCAGCTTGTTGTGGTTTCTTAAATTTGAATGCAAAATTCTGCTAATATGCCTGAAAAAGATACAACAAAAATTACCCAGATAAGAAAACCTGAGGCAAAATGGTGCAGTGCATAAGAACAGGAAATGAGAGCAGATGACAGGTGTCCTGGGTGCAGCCTGGGGAAGAGAATCCTGGATGATTCCCATGCACAGCCCCGGAGGAGAACAGCCTTATTGATGCTGATCAGCAGGGAAGGAGGGACGGCTATGTGAGAGGCTGGAGGACAATGGGTGTGTCAGGGACAGGAACTTCATAATTGATGTTCAGAGATGGAGGAATTCCAGGTGGTGCAGGAGTTAGGGAGTAGCCGTGGGCTGGAGGGCTGGAATGAGGTGGCGGTCCCTGTTATCCAGGAGGACACAGAATTGAGATGTTGGGAGGTTGACTTCTAGGAAATGTTAGAGTGAGCTGTTTCCCTTAGTTTCTTCATGAGTTATTTGTCTTTTAGTGAAAATGGAAAAAATACAGATATTCATAAAATGGAATGAGTTCTTTTCAGATCTCTTTCCTTCTGGTTTTGCTTGTAAGCTGAGTTTAGAAAATCAGAACAGTAACAGCAAAAGAAACCTATTTCATTTTTTGTACAAGTAAAAATTAACCAAGACCTTTTAAAAATGTGAAGGAAGCGCTTATTGAAGACTGTTGAAATGGGCGTCAGAACGTTGCAATAGGGAGAGCCGTTGGCCTCAACTTTCCTGAAGCCAAAGTGGGAGGGAAGGTTAAGCCCTGGGTGAGCTAGCAGAAATGCACTGGAGGTTGGTAGTGGCAGTCTTGCAGTGTGATTGGGCCATCTGCATTTGCTAGTTTGTCTTGTTGGAGTTAGGCTCCTACCTGCCTACAGAGACAGGGCTGCTGTCCCCTTGAGTAATTACATTTAAAGGGATGAGGGATCTGACTTATTCCTTATTTCCTTGTCCTGCTGTATGAATGGCTCATTTCAGGTAGAAAAGGTCTTGCATGTCCTTACTAATCCTAGAGTGTACACATATCCCAGTAAACAGTGTTGTGCCTCACTCGAGGCTGAGCAAGTTTCCCTGGTTGTTTGGAGACCCTCACACCTCTCCCTGAATTCTCCGTCCCTAGAGTTTGCAGCAGTCATCGCCCACCCTAGACTGCAGTAGCAGAAGCCACATGTGGTGCTCCCAGTGTGCCTTTATCCACACAGAGGAGCAGGGAGGCTCCGTCCTCATCTGGCCCTTTCCCTTGGATTGATGGATGCTTCTCAGCACATCAGCCTGAATTCTACTGCATCCTTCTCTCTGGCAACATCCATTCCTCTAAATTCAGTGGAGGTCGACCCTCATCCTGCATAGCTCTTGCCCTCATACCATTCTGTCCACCAAACATTTCACTCTACCTCTTCTTTTAATCATTCCATGTTTTAAACATATTGATGTTGTACTTGAAGATTCACATGAAATCTTTTTGCCACCTTTAGCCGGAATGGCCTGCTTCTTCTAAGGTCCTAAAGCTTCATGACGCCAAATTGTACCCATGATGTTTTTTCATCTTTCAGCCTTGAATACTTTTATTTATTTTGTTTTTTAAAGGTGTGCTGTCATAGGGTCTAGAAAGTGAACTGCTGTACCTCTGTTGAATTTAGCTTTTTCCTATGGAATTTAGTAATAACAATTAATAAATAATTTTATATTGTTATGCGCTATTAGATGTAATTAGTTAAAGTAATCAGAATTAATTTATTAACCCCCTGCTTTATGTTGCAGTCATCCATGCACTCTGGTACGGCAATAAGCAAAACATGCAGCTTCCCTTCTAGAGTAAGGAAGCAAATGTTACATGTAGTAAGTGAAGTGTACAGGGAGTGAGATGGTTGCAATTCTGTAGTTAGGAATGAGGAAAATCCGGAGAATGGAGATCACCAGGGGGAACTTGTTGCAATTTTAAATTGAGAGATCATAAAAGACCTCAGTGACCAAGTGAAGTTTTAGCTGAGACCTCAGATCCTTGGGAGAAAGTCAGGTGGACCTCTGGCAGATGCCCCAAAATGCAGCCATCTTGATCCAGTTCATAGTTCTGAATACTATGGAAAGTTAATTCAGGGACCACCTGATTCCAAGTCTGTGGCAGTCACATGAAGCCAAAGAAGGCTCCTGGGCTTCACACCGTGATTCCCTATTTGTGTCCTTCACCATCTAAACAAGAAGAAGTCTGGAATCAATACCCACTCTGTCCTCACAGGGTTCTGCATGGGCTTCCCCATCTATGCAGTGTGTCATTGGGTACCTGGACCCCTGAACTGCCTCAGCACCCTGCAGCAACAAGAAGGCTACCATGTTCCTGGTGAAATGCTTTCCCTCCCTCATCCCTTATCCCCTCTGAAGCTGTATTTTCCAGGCAGAATCAGGTTCTCAGCAGCTTTAGGGCAACACAAGAGAGTGCGCGCTGTAAAGTGCAGAGGAGCATTTGTCTGTGTGCATTTTCTGGGTGTGAAGACAACTTTATGAGTATGAAATCCGGGTCTTATTGGACGTGCCTGGAGGGTGCTTTTGATGAAGACATGCCAGTGTGAGCTGCTGTGCTTTCTGTTCCATGCATCCCGCCTTTGCTAACAACCCATTTCCCTCTTAATGAAAGTTTCTTCAGTGGGTCTCATGTAACCCTATGTCGTAAAAGGAAAATGTACAATCTGACATTGTTCAATGAAACTCCAATTCTTTAGCACAGAGGATGGTTTTTTTTCCCAGAGAAGTAATGATTTTGTGACTGCATGAAATTGAAGCTGACACCGATTGTATGCCCAGCACACGGGAGCTCTTTGAGAGTGGATCCAGAAAAAATGAGGCAGGGTGGAAAGGCAGAGCAGTGGATGTGGAAATCGGTGCTGTCATATGGGCCTTCTTTTCAATTTGGGTCTGAAGCCCAAACTCTTGCTTGAAATTCCTGGAATTTGGAATTTTATATTGTTCAAAAATTTGATTTTGCTTTTTGGTACGTGTATCCCAAGTATCTTGACACAGACACGTATCACACATTAAAGAGGTGTAAACACAGAAATCTTGTTACAAGGCATTTATTTGGGATGAGGAAAGGAAATTGAGCAGAAGGTACAGGAGTAATAGCAATTCCCTATATCTCTCAAAGCAAATTTTGAGCTCATTTTTCTTTTTTCTGCAAACTCAGCAGCAGAATGCCCAGACTCTTCCCAGGTAGAAGCAGGTTCCATAGCGACGTTCTCCTGCAAAGCACGATGGTATTCTGCAAGCGCAGGCCATGTTTTTCCTTGAGCCTGGGACAGGGAGAGCATCAGAAATTGAGTATAGGGTTAGCAATGGGTAAGAAAAAGAATCTTGGGGAAGTCACATGCTAGCTGACAGGTGATGCTGGCTGCATTGCAGCCAGTAGCATGAAGAACCTCAGCCAATAGGAATAAATATGCAGAGCAGTGCTGGTTACACAGAATTTGAGACTCATTCTCCTTTGCTCTCATTTTTGCATTCCTGCCCCATCACACACACACCTGAACATACCCTCAGGCTTGGCTCCAGTTTTTAAAATCTCTTCTATAGACAGAGTAAAAGGTTCTCTTTGTAATTAAGTCTACTTGTTTAGATCCAGAAATAACTAATCTGTCTCTTCATATCTTAAACTTAGTGAATTTCACAGATGTTTCTTGGAATCAAGTCTTTGGAGAAATAATGTTTCTCAGATTTATTTGGCTCTCGGTTCAATTTGTAGATGAGAAAATCAAGGCCCAGAGATGCTAAGTGAAGCCACCTCAGTGACATAGACTGTTGAGACCCAAGACTGGAACCTGTCTCCCGTCCTTCCCTCTAGACTCAGCAGCTCTGCATGCCTGCCTCTCTCACCTGAATCCTTTGGAGCCAAGCTTTCGTCCCATGCAAGGGAAACAACCACTTCTGGGTTGTCTGCTGGAATCTCCTCCGGGGCTGCAGCAACCTCATCACCTCTTGCCTGGAGTGGCTCAGCCTGGGCCTGCAGGGCCACCAGGAGAATGGCAGCAAGGATGGCGAGGGTCCTCATGGCTGAGGTCACCTGGAGGAGGGAGAGCAGGAGCGGATGTGTGGGGAGGGAGGAGCCAGCCTGGATTTATAGCTCTACTAGGAGAAGGCTCAGAGACAAGAAGCCTTCTTCACCCTCAGTGAGAGGAGGTGTGCATTTTATAAGAGAGGCCCATTGGTCTCAAGGTTGCTCAAATGCTCCTGTTCTCCCAGTTTCATGCTAGTATAAACCTGTACATTTAATGTCTGTGCTAGGTTGGAGCTGATAATGACAAGAAAGACCCTGCTATGTTACTCCTACGTTCACCTGCTTAAATATTATTATTTACTTTTTAACATTCCGAAAAGAATAGAAATTGCACTTTCATTCGACAGGCTCAAGGAACAAATGCTTCTTAGTTTCTGAAGATGGGTCCTGCTGCTCTCTGGAGGTCTAGATTCTGGTGTCCTATATGAGTTCCAATGGAATAGAGAGTAATTCACTTCAGGATTCAGGTGACTTACCATCCTCATGAAGAGGTTTTTGAGGTTATGGGGTGAGTAGTCTCCTGTAGGAATCAGGGTGGAGAGGACAATGATTTTATCAGGCTAAAGGTGAAATAAGCTGAGTGACATAGAGTTGTTTAAGTAAAAAAAAAAAAAAAAAAAGTTTATTATTTCCAGCTCTATTTAGACTTGAGTAACAATTAACAATTGTATATTTATAGTGTACACTACCTCATGATTTTATATATGTATGTATTTAAATCTTTATCTCACACCATGTAGAAACATTAACTCAGAATGAATTGACCTAAATGTAACACCTGAAACCATAAACTACTAGAAGTGTATATAAGGATAAAGCTTTTGACATTGATGTAGGTAATGATTTCTTGGCTATGACACCAAAGGCACAGGCAATAAAAGGGAAAACAGACAAATGTGGCTGCATTTAACGCTAAAGCATCTGCACAGCAAATGAAACAATGAGAGAAAATATTTGCAAATCCTACATGGCAGAAGGGGCAAATATCTGAATACATAAGGAATTTGAACAACTCAATAGCAAAAATCAACCAACCTGATTGAAAAACAGACCAAGGACCTAAATAGGTTTCTCTCATAAGAATGTTCCAAAGACCTGCGATTGTCTATATTGGACATGTCAACTAGGACTCGTGTGTTTAGAAGGAAACTGCTTGAGTTTCTCTATTAATTTAGCTGGAAGCCATTGTCCCCAGCAGCCACCAGAGGTCCAGACAGACGTTCCCAGCAGGGATTCACCCGCTGGGTCCCTCTGGGGTGGCCCCACAGTCAGAGATCAGGTTGGAGGCATAGCTTCAATGACGAAAACTCAGTGTAAAGTTTAAGTTTTGTATTACTTACAGATCCTTTATCTGGGCAGGGTGACCAGACAGGGCAGACAGCAGTCCTCTGTCCCAGGTCTTCTATAGCAAGGAGCAGCTGTGCGCAAGTGGACTTCCCCTATTTAAAGGTCTTTTGGGATGAGGTGTCCTAATTTCCGGGGTTACTTTCTGTTGGGTCCATTAAATAATTGTGGTGGCAAGGACAGTTGAGAAATTTGGTGGGAAGGTGAGGTTAAAGTAGAACTCCACAGAGGAACCCCTCTTCTACCTTGGTCAGCCCTGGCCAAGCCCAGGCAGCAACCACCTATGGATTCTCAGTGGCTCCTAACACAGCTGACCCTGTGATGCATTGGCTGTGGCTGAGGTGAACTACCTG
The DNA here is from genome assembly GCF_028885625.2 of Pongo pygmaeus. Lineage (NCBI taxonomy): Eukaryota > Metazoa > Chordata > Mammalia > Primates > Hominidae > Pongo > Pongo pygmaeus. The sequence continues at coordinate 7,039,482 of NC_072380.2, forward strand.
CATCAAGGGAATATTTAAAGCCTCTGGGACAGCCTGGCTGCATATCGTAGTATACACCCTGCAAAGAGACTAGGATAGGAATGCCACCTACACACAGAGGAGGATTTGGAATCTGTTTCTAAAGCAGTGTCCCGAGGACGTGGGGTCTAACCATAAAAACAAATCAAAGCCATTTGGCTGAGCTGGGATGTTGGAGAACACCCAGGTGAGACTGGGTGCTACCTCGGTATCTGTTGCTATGTGGAACAGACATTTTTGGGTTCTCCTGAGTTATGGATGTACACGCGGCATGTGGTTCCCCAGAGGGGACAATCACCTACTTGCTTGGCCAATGAACAGTTTAAGGTTAAACAATTGTCTAGGATCATCTGGGCCAAGAACTGGTTGAAGCGTTAGCCATCAGGGTGGGGGTGGCCTTTCCAGATGGCCACCCAAGAAGGGAAGTGGGAGTCTGGGCATTCACTTTACTGCTGCTGTTGCACAGCCTCTCAGCCCTTGTGGGTCTTCAGAGAAGCATTTAGCAAAAGCTTGAGCGGTGCTTCCTGGGAGGCATAGGAGGTTTCCATCCTTAACTCGTACCCATCGGAGCACAGGCGTATCCCTGAGCCAATGATCATGTCTGGATGCTTTCTGTGAATGCAAGGCTCCAACTCTTCCTGCTGCAGTCTGGGTGTGTGCTGCGGCGTCGTGAGCCCATTTGGATTGAAGCCTGTGCATCCAGAGAACTACCTCCTCATCCTTAAAACACGATCTGTGGTTGTGAGGGCTGCTGGTGTTTCAGCATTGGTGCCATGGGACCCATTCAATATCGAAGAGTTGAGTTGCCCACCTTGGACACAGTTCAGGTTGTATTTGGGGTGCGGCCCCTCTAACAGGGCTTACAGGGAATTTCCCAGTTTTCCAGCCTGAGGTACAAATTCTGACTAGGGCTGTCCTGTTCCAGCAGCCCTCTAGGCTGCCAGGCCTGGGTTTAACAGCTACCCCACAAGCCATTCGTACATAAGATACCAAGCAAGGCCAATCATAGAGAACACTGACATCTTGTCACTCGGGGCTTTCTTCCCAGTGCTTCCATATTGACACTGATTATGGGGTTGGATGGCACCCACTTTTCCTTGGAGCCTTTCTCCCCCATGGCCACGTTTGGTGATGGCACTTCCATGTGGTCTTTGCCTGATGTAGTTGGTGTCTCGAGTTTGAAGTCTTCTTCTCCTCGTTTACTGCCTCTGACTGCACCCTCGGTGGGTTCTGGAGCAATAATCCCTACTTCCTGCCAGGAGAAGTAAGTGGGAAATATTAGCTAACCTTTAAAACCGGTAAAAACGGGAGCTTTTGCCAGAAGCTGCATGTGAAATGGAGAGGTGTGGTCTAGCAAAAGCCTCGTGGTCCTGCTGGGTGCCAGTCGGCCTGGGGCATCAGTCCTCAGAAGATCGTAGTTTACTATCCATCCACAATCCATTGTTCAGTAAATGTTTGATGTTGAGATGGTGGATGTCCTGTGATGGTGTGGGGAGGTCTCATTATTGGAGAACATGTAAATGATGTTATCTGTAAGGGAAAAATGAAGCTAACTCTTCTGTGATGACCAAGGTGGGCACCAAAGTGGGTCTAGCCCAATTGTGATGAGGCGGTGGTGGCCATGGGGTTGAGAATTAAAAAAGTGAGGGCCCTTGGAAGGACCTTGGTGCCTTGGGTGTCCATAGCACATCCAGAGACATTAATAACCGTGACTTTAGGAGGCCACCGTGCTGCTTGAGGAGGCTGGTGGCTTGGGGACGATGGACTAAATGAGACTCCCTTAACCCACCCTCGTGTTGTGATTTCCTGAGGTGGGAGCCTCCATCTGAATCAATGATAGGTGTGGTTCTAAAGGAGAAAGCAAAGAAATGCCACGAAAAGAGAACACCTGTTCCACCCAGGGCATAAGGAGCTCCGGTCCCTGGAAGACTACATGTGCAGAAGCCCATAGCCAGGACAGGTGTGCTTTGTCCAGAGGCTCTGAGAGTTGTGATGGGCGGTAGTGAGGGCCTCCCCATGAAACTCAGAACCCGGGACCCGGGCATGTCCTGGAGAGATCACCTGCTGGGCCAGCTACAGACTGTATCCTGCTGTGTCCCCAATGGATGTGAAGGGCTTCTGAGTGGTGGCATTTGTGGGCCTCAGCAGAATGGAGAAGTAGGGTATAGCTGTCTCCAAAGACACGATGTCCCAGTACATGGAGGGCCTGCTGCAAAGTGGCTAGCACACTAGTGGTGAGGATTTGGTTTTGAACTCCAAGGGGACTTTGTCAGCCCACTGAGGACAAATTGATGCCCAGAATCTTTACAACAGTGCTGGAGGGCCATGAGTGTGTCCTGCAGAAACCTGGGCACTGTCCAGGAAGATGGAGAGCAGGTGCAGCAGCCCTGCCACAGGTGTGTGGCCTGGCCCAGGCGGTGGCTTTACATGCAGCACCCAGAGCGGTTTGGGGAGCTCAGGGAGAACAGACATCCTCCAGCTGGCTCAGAGTCACTGGTTGCTCTTGTCCCTGGAGGGGTGGCCTTCTCTGCCCCAACCCAGTCTTGTGCTCTCCTTCCCTCCCATTCTTGGCTGCAGGACTGGGAATCATCTGCTGGGACGTTGCTCTGTGTCTGCCTCATGGCCATGCTCCCATCCTTGCCTCCTGCATAGACTGGGGTCAGGACTTGGCAGCCCAGAGCCCCAGAAGGGTTTCAGTCTGTGCTGAGGTCACACCTAGGCGTTGTTGCCATCCTTTCTCAGGTGATTCTCAAACTCCAAAACTCAAATGAGAACAGAGAGATTCTTCTCTGTGGTCTTTTTCACTTTTCTCTTTTGGCTGCATCGGAACCTTGGCAGAATTTTGTGGTTTCAACAAAAAAGGTGTTATGTCTACAAATTTTTTACAGTACTTTCACTTCCATGTTGATCCATAGCCCCCAACCCCAGCATGATTTTTTCCACTGATTGCAGCCAGTGTAGACTGAAGCTGTTTTTTCAGACACATGCATTTGAATTTTAGGGAATATTGAAGTGAGTCTAGACTCAATAAAAACCTTGACATCACTAGTCTTGGGTAAACATTCTGAAGCCGTGGGTGGGGTTGTAGGTGTGAGAGGAGAGAAGCTTCCAGGAGCAGCACATATATTCTCACACACGTTTATGGTGTCTGGTGGCCTCAGCAGACACAGTGTGTGTGGATCTTGGGCAGGGCCCTGGGGTGATGGTTTGACCTGGTAGGAAAGGGTAGTCATGGAACACAGCATGCGTGTTAGTGTGGGGCAGAGCAGGGGCTACGTGGAGGTGAGCCCTGAGGAGGACCCTCCACCTCCCAGCTCCTCAGAGTGCATCGCCCTGTCCCTCCCCTCAGCCCTTTGTCCACTGTCCTGCAGGGAGGGTCCTGGTGCTGCCTGTGCCACACAGTCACTCCCAGGCCTGCAGATCCAGCTGGGGCAGGCAGGAGCTCCAAGTCTCTGCCCTTTGTCTGCCTTTCCCAGCTGCCTCTCACAAGCTGTCTGTGTGTCTGGTGTTGACGATTGCGGCAGGTTTATTTTACAATAAACCATAAGGAAAAAACTTCCTTGAACTGTTTTAAAATATGGCCCTAAATCCCTGACTCTTTTCACATAAAAATGGAGATGAAAATGTCTCCTGTTGAATCCAGATTGGGTGACATCTTGACCAGTTGAACACTCCTGACTTAACACCATGCCATTTGTTGGGCTAAGGTCATAAGAAGTTGGTATCTTTCACTTCCTGTGTGTTGGATGGTGCTGCAGCCTGAATGTTTTTGTCCCTCTGAAATTCGTATGTTGGAATCCCTCCCCTGGTGATAGCATGAAAAGGTGGCGCTTTCTGGGAAGTGATATGTTCAGGAGAGTGGAGTCCTCATGATTCACGTTAGTGCCCCTGACAAAGAAGCCCCAGAGAGTTCCTTCATTCATTCCCTCAGGTGAGGAAGCAGTGAAAAGGTGCCATCTATGAACCAAAAAGCTGGTCCTCACCAGACACCAAATCTGTTGGCACCTTGATTTGGACATCTCAGCCTCGAGAACACTGAGAAATGTATTTTTGTTGTTTATAAGTCACTTGGTGTATGATTTTTTTCCCCCAGCATCCCACATATACTAAGAGTGCTGGTGCCTTTGAAGCCCAGATACAATACTTGGAGGAAGTCTAACTAAGCATTGCAAAAAAAGGAACTGAAGCCACTTGCAAGGATGAGCTAGAGAACCCAGAGCAAGCAGCTTTCTAGGAAAAACAAAACTCTGATATGCAGTGTTTGTAAATCTTTCTGGTTCAAATCCTCCTAGCTCTGAGTGGGATAAAAAGTGCCACACCTATCTTTTCTCTCATGAGCTGGCATGACCTGGCCTCAGTGCATCACAGTGTCTCATCCCTCAGTCTGTCAGAGCTCCCACTGAGCCAGCCCAGCACTCCCTGCTACCTGTGCGCAAGCGTCTTGGCCCTGAGGTTTTCAGATCCCAGCAGAACCTCTCCTCTGATGCCCATGGAAGGAGCTATTTCCCAATTGCAAATGTGTGAATGAAGACCTGATCGTGCTGTTTTAATTCCCTAAGTTTTGTGGTGTCTTTTCACACAGCCCTAGATGTACAGAGGGCATTTTCACAGTATTGCTGAGGAATTGGATTGGTACATATTTTGTGTGTGTAAGTCTCAACTTCTCTGAAATATTGATAAAATAGGAATGAATTTTCTCAACTTCTTCCCAAAGTGTCACAAAGAGCCCATTGTGGTGGGGGATGAAACTGTGGAGTCTATGGAGTGACTGAGGAACCCTGTCTCATCCATTCTCAGTTTGAATTTTTCCTGTGTGGAGCAGGGGTAGTGGATCCAGGTGGAGTCTCAGTCTCTCCACTGAGTGACAGACTCAGAGGAGAGCATGGGACTCAGGAGTTGACTGAAACAATGGAGAAAGAAATAGGGGTTTTCTCCCGGAGATCAGCAATGGAGGCTGTGGGGAGATAACCACAATTCATATGGCTGTCTCTTGGGGAGCGAGCGCAAGTTAAAATCAAGAGAAAAATGGGGGTGATAAAAGGTAAAGACAACAAGGTCTCTTATGCTTTGGGTCCTTCAATCAGGGATTTTATGAAGCCAGAATTCTTTCTTAATTATCAGGTGTGGCAGTCAAAATGTTAACTCAGCTTGTTGTGGTTTCTTAAATTTGAATGCAAAACTCAGCTAATATGCCTGAAAATGATATAAAAATATTACCTAGCTCAGAGAATCTGAGTTAAAGATGGTATAGTTCATAAGAACAGGAAATGAGGGTAGATGACAGGTGTTCCTGGTGCAGCCTGGGGAAGAGACTCCCAGGTGATTCCCAGGCACATTTCTGTGGGAGAACACCCTTATCAATGCTGATCGGCAGGGAAGGAGGGACGGCTACTGGAGAGGCTGGAAGAACAGCAGGTGAGTCAGCAACAGGGACCTTCATACTTGATATTCAGAGGTGGAAGAATTCCAGGTGGTGGCAGGACCATGGGGTGGAGGGCTGGAACAAAGGTGGGGGTCACTGTCAGCCAGGAGGTTACAGCATTGAGAGATTGGGTGGGTGACTGAGAGGAAATGTTAGAGTGGGCTCTTTCCCTTAGGTTCTTCATGAGTTGTTTGTTTCTTAGTGAAAAAGGAAAAAATTCCGATATTCATAAAATGGAATGAGTACTTTTCAGATCTCTTTCCTTCTGGTTTTGCTTGAAAGCCGAGTTTAGAAAATCAGAAAAGAAATAGCAAATGAAATCTATTTCATTTATTGTACAAGAAAAACTTCACCAAGACGTCTCAGAAATGTGAAGGAAGCGCTTATTGAAGACTGGTGAAATAGGTGTCAGAACGTTGCAATAGGGAGAACCGTTGGCCTCAACTTCCCTGAAGACAAAGGCAGGAAAGGTGAAACCCTGGGTGAGCTAGGGGAAATGCACTGGAGTTTGGCACCCACTCTGCCCTCCCTGGGATCTGCATGGGCTTCCCCATCCATGCAGTGTCTCAGTGGGGTGCCTGGGCCCCTGAGCTGCCTCAGCACCCTGCAGCAACAAGAAGGCTACCATTTTCCTGGTGAAATGCTTTCCCTCCCTCACCCCTTATCCCCTGTGAAGCTGTATTTTCCAAGCAGAATCAGATTCTCAGCAGCTTTAAGGCAACGCAGGAGAGTGCGTGTTGCAAAGTGCAGTGGAGCATTTGTGCTTGTGTGTTTTCTGGGTGTGAAGACAACATTATGGGTGTGAAATCCAGGTCTTAGTAGACCTGGCTGGAGGGAGCTCTTAATGTGGACGTCCCGGTGTGGGCCGCTGTGCTTTCTGTTCCATGCATCCGGCCTTTGCTAACAACCCATTTCCCTCTTAAAGTTGTTTCAGTGAATCTCCTATAAGCCAATGGCTTAAAAGGCAATTGTGTGACCTGGACACGTTCAATAAAAGTCCAGTTCTTTAGGACAGAGATGATGGTGCTTTCTTCTGAGGAGGAATGATTTTGTGACTGCGTGAAGTTTAAGCTGACACCGATTGTTTGCCCAGCACACGGGAGCTCTTTGAGTGGATCAAGAGAAAATGAGGCAGAGTGAAAAGACAGAGCAGTGGATGGGGAGATTGGTGGTGTGATTTGGGCCTTCATTTCCATGTGAGTCTGAAGCCCAAATGCCTGCTTGAAATTCCTAGAATTTGGAATTTCGTTTTGTTTAAAAACTTAGGATTCTGGTAGGTGCATCCCAAGTGTCTTGAGATCCAAAGACACATCAAATGTGAAAGAGATGTAAAGACAGAAATCTTGCAACAAGGTATTTATTTTGGATGAGAAAAGGAAATGGAGGGCAAGGTACAGGAGAAACACGAATTTCTTTTAACTCTCAAAGTAAATTCTGAGCTTATTTTTCTTGATTCTGCAAGCTCAGCGGCAGCAGATCCGGTGGAGTGTGCCACGAAAGGCGCAGGATCCAAAATGACGTTATAACAAACGGCAAACTCCTCTTCTACAAATGCACCTCAAGCCTCTCGCTGAGTCTGGGGACACAGAGAAAGCATCAGAAATGGATCAGAAGGTCAGCAGTGGGTGGTAAGGGAATCTTGGAGAAGTCGTGCGCTAGCTAATGAGTGATGTTGTCTGCCTTAGGGCCAGTAGCATGAACAACCTCAGTCAATAGGAGTAAATACACAGAGCAGTGCTGGTCACACAGGATTTGAGACTCATTCTCATTTGCTCTGATTTTTGTGCTTCTGCCCCATCACACACACAGCTGAACACACTCTTGGGCTTGGCTCTACTTTTTAGAAACTATCCTACAGATACAGTAAAATATTCTCCTTATAATGAAGTCTACTTGTTTGAATCCAGAAAGAACTAGTCAGACTGTCTCTTCATATCTTAAACCTACTGAATTTCAGAGACATATCTTGACGTCAAGTTTTATTTTTTAATTTTATAGATTTTCTAAAGTGAAAGGATTGTTAAGGAAGTAAAGGCATAAAAGAATGGTTACTCTCCAGGCAGAGCAGCCTCAAGTCCTTAAAGACAGAAAACCTGTTAGATTTATTTGGCTCCCTATTCAATTTATAGATGAGAAAACCAAGGCCCAGAGATGCTAAATGAAGCCCCGAAGTGACATAGAACATTGAGACTCGATTCCAGACTCTGTCTCCCGTCCACCTCTCTAGACCCAGCAGTTCTGCATCCCGGCCTGTCTCACCTGAAAGCGGAAGAGCGGCACTTTCATCCCATGTAAAGGCATGAGCCATTTCCTGATCATCTGCTCCAGGCTGCTCCTGGGCTGCAGTTTCATCAGCTCTTGCCCGGAGTGGCTCCACCTGAGCCTGCAGGGCCACCAGGAGAAGCATGGCAGTGAGGAGGGCGAAGGTCCTCATGGCTGGGGTGACCTGGAGGAGGGAGAGCAGGAGCAGACGAGTCGGGAGAGAGGAGTTAGCCTGGATGTATATGTCTGCAGAGAGAAGACTCAGAGACAAGAAACCTTGAACCTTCTCAGAGAAAGGAGGTGTGCATTTCGTTGGAGATTGTGTGGGATCCCATTGGTCTCAATGTCCCTGTTTTCTTCCTTTGCTCTCCCAGCTTTCACTCTAGTTTGAATCTCTATGTGTAGTGTCTTTGTTGGGTTGGAGAGGATGGTGTCGATGAGGATCCTGGCACGTTTTTCCTGTTTCTCACTTCATTATATATTTACTTTTTACTATTCTACCAAAGGATAACAGCAGGGCTTTTGTTCAATAAGTTCAGGGTGCAAATGTCTCTTTTCCTTCAGATGGCCCCACTACTCTCTACAAGTCTACACTCTGGCAGCAGGCATGAATTCCTATCAAGTGAAGAGTCATTTGTTGCAGGCATCAAGGACGTGACCACTCTCATGAAGGCATGGGGTGAGTAGCCTCCTGTAGAGGCCAGTGTGAAGAGGACAATGACCCTATCAGGCGATAGGTGAAATGAACACAGTGATATTGAGCTAAAAAGTTCATCTACAGCCAAAAATTTGTTTCCAGCTCTATTGAGATATGAATAAGAATTTAAAATGGTATATATATCCTGTATACCACCTTAGGATTTGATGTTCATGTACATGTGTTTTTTTATCATATACTATATGCACAAATCAACTCAAAATGATCAAAGACCCAAACATAGACCTGAAACCATAAAATGACGAGAGGAACATAGGAAGATAATGATTTGACATTGGTGTTGGTAATGATATCTTTTCTATGACACCAAAGACACAGGCAATAAACAGGAAAATAGACAAGTGGGGCTGCACTGACCTCTAAAGCATCTGCACGTCGAAAAGCAAACCAACAAACAAATAATCAACTGAGTGAAAAAGCGACCCAGAAAATGAAAGACAATAATTACAAACCCTAAGTGGTAGAAGGGGTAAATATCTAAATACATAAGGAAGTCAAACAACTCAATAGCAAATAACAACCTGATTGAAAAACAGGCCAAGGAGCAGGATAGGCTTCTCTCCAAATAAAAGGATGTTTTAAGGAGCTATTGTTGTCTCTATTGGATGTGTCAAGTAGGACACGTGTATTTAGAAGGAAATTCCTTGAGTTTCTCTATTAATTGAGCTGGTAGCTATGCTCCCTGCAGCCACCAGAGGTTCAGACAGAAATGCACAGCAGAGGATTCACCCACTAGGTCCCGCTGGGGTGGCCCGGGAGTCAGAGGTGAGACTGGGGGCATAGGTTCAATGTTGAAACCTCAATGTGAAAGTTTAAGTTTTGGGTTAATTACAGATCCTCAAGCTAGGCAGAGTGAAGAGAGAGGGCAGACAGCAGTCCTCTGTCCCGGGTCTCCTGGAGCAAGAGGAGCTGTCCACAAACAGGAGAGGACTTCCCTATTTAAGAGTCATTTGGGATCAGGTGTCCTAATATCCTGGGTTACTGTCCCCTGGGTATATTAAATAACTCTGGTGACAAGGGTAGTTGAGAAATTTGATGGGAAGCTGGGGTTCAGACAGGAGTCCATGGAGGGTCCCCTCATCTGCCTTCGTCAGCCCTGGCCAGGCCCAGGCAGCAACCAACGATGGATGCTCCATGACGCCTAAGACAATGGACAACGAGATGCCTGTACTGGTGGCTGATGCTGAGCTAGCTGCAGCAAGGGAATATTTAAAGCCCCCAGGAGAGCCTGGCCTGCGTATCACAGCATACACTCTGTTAGGGAGACAAATTCATGGTTGACACCCATGCACAGGAGAGGATGAGGAATCTTGCCCTGAACCAGCCTCCCCAGTACCTGAGCTCTAACCGTAACAAGACATGAAAGCCGATTGGTGGGCTGGGATGTTGCAGACCACCTGGTTGAGACTGAATCCCACCTCGCCTTGTGTTACCAGGCAGGGCAGGTTTTGGTGGGTTCGTTAAGGATGTGCACACAGCATGTGGTTCCCTAGAGTGGAAAATTGCCTCATTGCTTGGGCAATGGACAGTTTAAGGCCAAACGAATGTCCAGGACCACTGGGGCCAAGGACTCCTGAGTTAGCTGCTTGACACCTAATGTCTCTTGAAAGTCTCTCAGGGAGGCGGCCAAGGTGGCAGTGAGTTTGGTGTTAGCTTGCATCACCTGGTGCTGTGTGCTCAAATACCTTGCTCTTAAGCCAATTCTGGGCAGGCTTAAGAGTCTCCATGCACATAGCCTGAGTGGGATGATCAGTGGTCGCTTGAAATACGCAGGATGAAATTCCTGTAGTTCCACCTGTGTTATCTGAGGAGAATTCCTAAGAAGACTAGAGCACATTTTAAAATGTACCGCTATCCACCGTCCTCCTCCTTCTCCTAGTGAGGTAGATGGGATAAGGTTTCTGGAGATGAGAAATGAATGCAGTCACTCGAGAGGCAATAAATACCTACGGTGAGGTTGCTGAACCCAGTGTGCAGGCTGGGCAGCCCCTGCCACCATGGGAATGTCGTGCACAGCGCTGGTCCCACAGGCTGGGTGCTCAGGGTCTCCCCTGCAGCTCTGTGTGAAGGCAGCAGGCATTGGCCTGTGGAGGCTGTGGAGGACTAGGGGCAATGGAGTGAGAACTGATGCGTCTCCCTCAACCTTAAGGTAGGAGGTGGCATCTCAAGCCTTGCTAGGGGTGGTCGCTGTGGCAGAGCAGTGGGGTCTCCTGTCCCTCTGAGGAAGCAGTGATTTCCTGATGTGTGGCAGGCCCAGGAACTTCAGCATTGGAGGAAGTGAGCACCAGTCTCATCCCAGCATAAGAAGAAATTTGGGCTATTTGGGGAAACTGAGGCCCTGGTGACAGTTTTAGTTTTCAGGGCATTAGTAGATGCCAGTAGGGTGGCAATGATGAGGTTATAGGGACAAGATACGAAGGGGTGTATGTGAGCTAGAGGAAGATCTCTGGGTTCTGGAAATGTCCCATGTCCTGTGGAAGTGAAACCTGGACCTGCTTCCTGCATACGGAACACACTCCAGTCCATAGGCATTTCCACAGCACTGCATGAGCATTATCACTGGAGAGCTGGTGAGATTTGGGCTTGGTATTCTGTACACAGTTCTCACAAGTCTATAGTTTTCCATAGCCTGTAGGGCAGCTTTACAATCTGACTGAGGCTCTATGGGTTCCTTGCACCATAAAGTAATGGGCTTATTCTGAAAGCAAATGGTGATCTCAGCAAAATTCCACTCTAATGAGGTCATTTTTGGGGTAATCAGCAAAGCATGAGGTCAGGGAAGCAGCAAGGCAAGGGTTTGGGTACTGGACATGAGCCAGCGCTGTGTAGTGGAGATGGCGAGGTCCATATTTGTAGCAGTAAGGAGAGGCTGGTTGGTGGTGATCTCATGGTCAAAGTGATTTTCCTCTACAAGGGACTTAAACAAATAAGTAAGCAAAAAAGAAATGACCCGATTAAAATGTGTGCCAGGGCATGAACAGATACTTCTCAAAAAAAGACATACAAGAAGCCAAGAAACATGCAAAAATGCTCCACATTACTGATCATTAGAGAAATGCAAAATAAAACCTCAAAGGGATACCAGCTCACACTAGTCAGAATGGCTGTTATTGAAAAGTTTAAAAATACTGATATTGGCAAGACTGCAGAGAAAGAGAACGCTTATACACTATTGAGGAGAATGTTAATGAGTTCAGCCATAGTGGAAAGCAGTTTAGAGATTTCGCAAATAACTTAAAATAGAACCACCATTCAACCAAGGAATCTCACTACTGGGTATATATCCAAAGGAAAACAAATTATTCTGCCAAAAAGACTCATGTACTCGTATGTGCATGGCAGCATCATTCTTGATAACAAAGACATGGAGTCAACCTAGATGCCCATCAGTGTTGGACTGGATGAAGAAAATGTGGTACATATACATGATGGGATACTACATTCATAAAAGAGAATGAAATTATGTCGTTTGCAGCGAGTTGGATTCAGTGAGAAGGTGCCGTCTAGGAATCACAAAACTGGTCCTCACCAGACACCAAGTGTGTTGGCACCTTGTTTTGGACTTCTCAGCCTCGAGAACACCAAGAAATATATTTCTGTTGTTTCTAAGTCACTTGGTGTATGGTATATTTTTCCAGCGCTCCACATACATTAAGATTGCTTGTGTCTTTGAAGCCCGGATACCATGCTTGGAGGAAGTCTAAGTGTTGCAAATCCTGCTAGCTATGAGTGGGATACGAAGTGTCACACAAATCTCCTCCTTCATGAACCGGCATGATCTGACCTCAGTGCCTCACAGGATCTCATCCCTCAGCCCTGTCAGAGCTCCCGCTGAGCCAGCACCTCCCGCCACCTGTTCACAAGTGTCTTGGTCCTGAGGTTTTCAGATCCCAGCAGCACCTCTCCTCTGATGCGTGTGGAGAGAGCCACCTCCCAATTGCAAATATGTGAATGAAGACCTGATCATGTTGTTTTAATCCATTAAGTCTTGAGATGTCTTTTCTTACAGCCCTAGAGGAACAGAGGGCAATTTTCACAGTATTGGTGACAAATTGGACTTGTACTTTTTGTGTGTGTGTAAATCTCAGCTTCTCTAAAATATTGATGAAACAGGACAGAACTTTCTCAATTTATTCCCAAAGTATCACAAAGAGCCCGTTGTGTTGGGGGCATGGAATTGTGGACTCTTTGGAGTGACTGAGGAACCCCGTCTCACCCATTCTTAGTTTGAATTTTCCCTGTGGGGAGCTGGGGTAGTGTGGGATCCAGGTGGAGTCTCAACCTGTCCCCTCGGTGACAGACTCAGAAGAGGGCATGGAACTCCAGAGTTGGCTAAAACAATGGAGAGAGAAGTAGGGGTTTTCTCCCGGAGATCAGCTATGGAGGCTGGGGGAAGATGATCACTATTCATATGGCTGTCATCTGGCGAGAGACCCCAAGTTAAGACCAAGAGAAAAAAGCAGGAAGAAAAAAGGTAAAGACAACAAGGTAACTCATGCTTAGAGTCCTTGGATCAAGCATTTCAGGAAGGCAGAATTATTCTTTCTTTTCTTTTCTTTCTTTCTTTTTTTTTTTTTTTTTTTTAGGTAGAGTGTGGCTCTGTCACCCAGGCTGGAGTGCAATGGCGTGATCTCATCTCACTGCAGCTTCCACCTCCCAGGTTGAAGTGATTCTCCTGCCTCAGCCTCCTGAGTAGCTGAGATTATAGGCACACACCACCACACCCGTCTAATTTTTCTCTTTTCAGTAGAGACAGTTTTCACCATGTTGCGCTGTCTGGTCTTGAACTCCTGACCTCATGATCTGCCCTCCTTGGCTTCCCAAAGTGTTTGAATTACAGGTGTGAGCCATCGCGCCTGGGCCAGAATACTTTCTTAATTTTCAGGTGGGGCATTCAATATGTTAACTCAGCTTGTTGTGATTTCTTAAATTTGAATGCAAAATTCTGCTAATATGCCTGAAAAAGATACAACAAAAATTACCCAGATAAGAAAACCTGAGGCAAAATGGTGCAGTGCATAAGAACAGGAAATGAGAGCAGATGACAGGTGTCCTGGGTGCAGCCTGGGGAAGAGAATCCTGGATGATTCCCATGCACAGCCCCGGAGGAGAACAGCCTTATTGATGCTGATCAGCAGGCAAGGAGGGACGGCTATGTGAGAGGCTGGAGGACAATGGGTGTGTCAGGGACAGGAACTTCATAATTGATGTTCAGAGATGGAGGAATTCCAGGTGGTGCAGGAGTTAGGGAGTAGCCATGGGGTGGAGGGCTGGAATGAGGTGGCGGTCCCTGTTATCCAGGAGGACACAGAATTGAGATGTTGGGAGGTTGACTTCTAGGAAATGTTAGAGTGAGCTGTTTCCCTTAGTTTCTTCATGAGTTATTTGTCTTTTAGTGAAAATGGAAAAAATACAGATATTCATAAAATGGAATGAGTTCTTTTCAGATCTCTTTCCTTCTGGTTTTGCTTGTAAGCCGAGTTTAGAAAATCAGAAGAGTAACAGCAAAAGAAACCTATTTCACTTTGTGTACAAGTAAAAATTAACCAAGACCTTTTAAAAATGTGAAGGAAGCACTTATTGAAGACTGTTGAAATGGGCATCAGAACGTTGCAATAGGGAGAGCCGTCGGCCTCAACTTTCCTGAAGCCAAAGTGGGAGGGAAGGTTAAGCCCTGGGTGAGCTAGCGGAAATGCACTGGAGGTTGGTAGTGGGAGTCTTGCAGTGTGATTGGGCCGTCTGCATTTGCTAGTTTGTCTTGTTGGAGTTAGGCTTCTACCTTCCTACAGAGACAGGGCTGCTGTCCCCTTGAGTAATTACATTTAAAGGGATGAGGGATCTGACTTATTCCTTATTTCCTTGTCCTGCTGTATGAATGGCTCATTTCAGGTAGAAAAGGTCTTGCATGTCCTTACTAATCCTAGAGTGTACACATATCCCAGTAAACAGTGTTGTGCTTCACTCGAGGCTGAGCAAGTTGCCCTGGTTGTTTGGAGACCCTCACACCTCTCCCTGAATTCTCCATCCCTAGAGTTTGCAGCAGTCATCGCCCACCCTAGACTGCAGTAGCAGAAGCCACATGTGGTGCTCCCAGTGTGCCTTTATCCACATAGAGGAGCAGGGAGGCTCCGTCCTCATCTGGCCCTTTCCCTTGGATTGATGGATGCTTCTCAGCACATCAGCCTGAATTCTACTGCATCCTTCTCTCTGGCAACATCCATTCCTCTAAATTCAGTGGAGGTCGTCCCTCATCCTGCATAGCTCTTGCCCTCATACCATTCTGTCCACCAAACATTTCACTCTACCTCTTCTTTTAATCATTCCATGTTTTAAACATATTGATGTTGTACTTGAAGATTCACATGAAATCTTTTTGCCACCTTTAGCCGGAATGGCCTGCTTCTTCTAAGGTCCTAAAGCTTCATGACGCCAAATTGTACCCATGATATTTTTTCATCTTTCAGCCTTGAATACTTTTATTTATTTTGTTTTTTAAAGGTATGCTGTCATAGGGTCTAGAAAATGAACTGCTGTACCTCTGTTGAATTTAGCTTTTTCCTATGGAATTTAGTAATAACAATTAATAAATAATTTTATATTGTTATACGCTATTAGATGTAATTAGTTAATGTAATCAGACTAATTTATTAACCCTCTACTTTATGTTGCAGTCATCCATGCACTCTGGTACGGCAATAAGCAAAACATGCAGCTTCCCTTCTAGAGTAAGGAGGCAAATGTTACATGTAGTAAGTGAAGTGTACAGGGAGTGAGATGGTTGCAATTCTACAGTTAGGAATGAGGAAAATCCAGAGAATGGAAGTCACCAGGGGGAAATTGTTGCAATTTAAAATTGAGACATCAGAAAAGACCTCAGTGACCAAGTGAAGTTTTAGCTGAGACCTCAGATGCTTTGGAGAAAGTCAAAGTCAGGTGGACCTCTGGCAGATGCCCCAAGATGTAGCCATCTTGATCCAGTTCATAGTTCAGAATACTATGGAAAGTTAATTCAGGGACCACATGATTCCAAGTCCGTGGCAGTCACAGGAAGCCAAAGAAGGCTCCTGGGCTTCACACCGTGATTCCCAATTTGTGTCCTTCACCATCTAAACAAGAAGAAGTCTGGGATCATTACCCACTCTGTCCTCGCGGGGTTCTGCGTGGGCTTCCCCATCTATGCAGTGTCTCATTGGGTACCTGGACCCCTGAACTGCCTCAGCACCCTGCAGCAACAAGAAGGCTACCATGTTCCTGGTGAAATGCTTTCCCTCCCTCATCCCTTATCCCCTCTGAAGCTGTATTTTCCAGGCAGAATCAGGTTCTCAGCAGCTTTAGGGCAACACAAGAGAGTGCGCACTGTAAAGTGCAGTGGAGCATTTGTCTGTGTGCATTTTCTGGGTGTGAAGACAACTTTATGAGTGTGAAATCCAGGTCTTAGTAGACGTGCCTGGAGGGTGCTTTTGATGAAGACATGCCAGTGTGAGCTGCTGTGCTCTCTGTTCCATGCAACCCGCCTTTGCTAACAACCCATTTCCCTCTTAATGAAAGTTTTTTCAGTGGATCTCATGTAACCCTATGTCTTAAATGGAAAATGTACAATCTGACATTGTTCAATGAAACTCCAATTCTTTAGCACAGAGGATGGTTTTTTTTCCGAGAGAAGTAATGATTTTGTGACTGCATGAAATTGAAGCTGACACCGATTGTATGCCCAGCACACGGGAGCTCTTTGAGAGCGGATCCAGAGAAAATGAGGCAGGGTAAAAAGGCAGAGCAGTGGATGTGGAAATCGGTGCTGTCATATGGGCCTTCTTTTCAATTTGGGTCTGAAGCCCAAACTCTTGCTTGAAATTCCTAGAATGTGGAATTTTATATTGTTCAAAAATTTGATTTTGCTTTTTGGTACGTGTATCCCAAGTATCTTGACACAGACACATATCACACATTAAAGAGGTGTAAACACAGAAATCTTGTTACAAGGCATTTATTTGGGATGAGGAAAGGAAATTGAGCAGAAGGTACAGGAGTAATAGCAATTCCCTTTAGCTCTCAAAGCAAATTTTGAGCTCATTTTTCTTTTTTCTGCAAACTCAGCAGCAGAATGCCCAGACTCTTCCCTGGTAGAAGCAGGTCCCATAGCGACGTTCTCCTGCAAGGCACGATGGTATTCTGCAAGCGCAGGCCATGTTTTTCCTTGAGCCTGGGACAGGGAGAGCATCAGAAATTGAGTATAGGGTTAGCAATGGGTAAGAAAAAGAATCTTGGGGAAGTCACATGCTAGCTGACAGGTGATGCTGGCTGCATTGCAGCCAGTAGCATGAACAACCTCAGTCAATAGGAATAAATACGCAGAGCAGTGCTGGTCACACAGAATTTGAGACTCATTCTCCTTTGCTCTCATTTTTGCATTCCTGCCCCATCAAACACACATCTGAACATACCCTCAGGCTTGGCTCCAGTTTTTAAAGGCTCGTCTATAGATAGAGTAAAATGTTCTCTTTATAATTAAGTCTACTTGTTTAGATCCAGAAATAACTAGTCTGTCTCTTCATATCTTAAACTTAGTGAATTTCACAGATGTTTCTTGGAATCAAGTCTTTGGAGAAATAAAATTTCTCAGGTTTATTTGGCTCTCTGTTCAATTTATAGTTGAGAAAATCAAGGCCCAGAGATGCTAAGTGAAGCCACCTCAGTGACATAGACTGCTGAGACCCAACTCTGGAACCTGTCTCCCGTCCTTCCCTCTAGACTCAGCAGCTCTGCATGCCTGCCTCTCTCACCTGAATCCTTTGGAGCCAAGCTTTCGTCCCATGCAAGGGAAACAACCACTTCTGGGTTGTCTGCTGGAATCTGCTCCTGGGCTGCAGCAAACTCGTCACCTCTTGCCTGGAGTGGCTCAGCCTGGGCCTGCAGGGCCACCAGGAGAATGGCAGCAAGGATGGCGAGGGTCCTCATGGCTGGGGTCACCTGGAGGAGGGAGAGCAGGAGCGGATGTGTGGGGAGGGAGGAGCCAGCCTGGATTTATAGCTCTACTAGGAGAAGGCTCAGAGACAAGAAACCTTCTTCACCCTCAGTGAGAGGAGGTGTGCATTTTATAAGAGAGGCCCATTGGTCTCAAGGTTGCTCGAATGCTCCTGTTCTCCCAGTTTCATGCTGGTATAAACCTGTACATTTAATGTCTGTGCTAGGTTGGAGCTGGTAATGACAAGAAAGACCCTGCTATGTTACTCCTACGTTCACCTGCTTAAATATTATTATTTACTTTTTAACATTCCAAAAAGAATAGAAATTGCACTTTCATTCGACAGGCTCAAGGAACAAATGCTTCTTAGTTTCTGAAGATGGGTCCTGCTGCTCTCTGGAGGTCTAGATTCTGGTGTCCTATATGAGTTCCAATGGAATAGAGAGTAATTCACTTCAGGATCCAGGTGATTTACCATCCTCATGAAGAGGTTTTTGAGGTTATGGGGTGAGTAGTCTCCTGTAGGAATCAGGGTGCAGAGGACAATGATTTTATCAGGCTAAAGGTGAAATAAGCTCAGTGACATAGAGTTGTTTAGGTAAAAAAAAAAAAAAGTTTATTATTTCCAGCTCTATTTAGACTTGAGTAACAATTAACAATTGTATATTTATAGTGTACACTACCTCATGATTTTATATATGTATGTATTTAAATCTTTATCTCACACCATGTAGAAACATTAACTCAGAATGAATTGACCTAAATGTAACACCTGAAACCATAAACTACTAGAAGTGTATATAAGGATAAAGCTTTTGACATTGATGTAGGTAATGATTTCTTGGCTATGACACCAAAGGCACAGGCAATAAAAGGGAAAACAGACAAGTGTGGCTGCATTTAACGCTAAAGCATCTGCACAGCAAAGGAAACAATGAGAGAAAATATTTGCAAATCCTACATGGCAGAAGGGGCAAATATCTGAATACATAAGGAATTTGAACAACTCAATAGCAAAAATCAACCAACCTGATTGAAAAACAGACCAAGGACCTAAATAGGTTTCTCTCATAAGAATGTTCCAAAGACCTGCGATTGTCTATATTGGACATGTCAACTAGGACTCGTGTGTTTAGAAGGAAACTGCTTGAGTTTCTCTATTAATTTAGCTGGAAGCCATTGTCCCCAGCAGCCACCAGAGGTCCAGACAGACGTTCCCAGCAGGGATTCACCCGCTGGGTCCCTCTGGGGTGGCCCCACAGTCAGAGATCAGGTTGGAGGCATAGCTTCAATGACGAAAACTCAGTGTAAAGTTTAAGTTTTGTATTACTTACAGATCCTTTATCTGGGCAGGGCGACCAGACAGGGCAGACAGCAGTCCTCTGTCCCAGGTCTTCTATAGCAAGGAGCAGCCGTGCACAAGTGGACTTCCCCTATTTAAAGGTCTTTTGGGATGTGGTGTCCTAATTTCCGGGGTTACTTTCTGTTGGGTCCATTAAATAATTGTGGTGGCAAGGACAGTTGAGAAATTTGGTGGGAAGGTGAGGTTAAAGTAGAACTCCACCGAGGAACCCCTCATCTACCTTGGTCAGCCAAGGCCAAGCCCAGGCAGCAACCACCTATGGATTCTCAATGGCTCCTAACACAGTTGACCCTGTGATGCATTGGCTGTGGCTGAGGTGAACTACCTGCATCAAGGGAATATTTAAAACCTCTGGGACAGCCTGGCTGCATATCGTAGTATACACCCTGCAAAGAGACTAGGATAGGAATGCCACCTACACACAGAGGAGGATTTGGAATCTGTTTCTAAAGCAGTGTCCCGAGGACATGGGGTCTAACCATAAAAACAAATCAAAGCCATTTGGCTGAGCTGGGATGTTGGAGAACACCCAGGTGAGACTGAGTGCTACCTGGGTATCTGTTGCTATGTGGAACAGACATTTTTGGGTTCTCCTGAGTTATGGATGTACACGTGGCATGTGGTTCCCCAGAGGGGAGAATCACCTGCTTGCTTGGCCAATGAACAGTTTAAGGTTAAACAATTGTCTAGGATCATCTGGGCCAAGAACTGGTTGAAGCGTTAGCCATCAGGGTGGAGGTGGCCTTTCCAGATGGCCACCCAAGAAGGGAAGTGGGAGTCTGGGCATTCACTTTACTGCTGCTGTTGCACAGCCTCTCAGCCCTTGTGGGTCTTCAGAGAAGCATTTAGCAAAAGCTTGAGCGGTGCTTCCTGGGAGGCATAGGAGGTTTCCATCCTTAACTCGTACCCTTCGGAGCACAGGCATATCCCTGAGCCAATGATCATGTCTGGATGCTTTCTGTGAATGCAAGGCTCCAACTCTTCCTGCTGCAGTCTGGGTGTGTGCTGCGGCGTCATGAGCCCATTTGGATTGAAGCCTGTGCATCCAGAGAACTACCTCCTCATCCTTAAAACACGATCTGTGGTTGTGAGGGCTGCTGGTGTTTCAGCATTCGTGCCATGGGACCCATTCAATATCGAAGAGTTGAGTTGCCCACCTTGGACACAGTTCAGGTTGTATTTGGGGTGCGGCCCCTCTAACAGGGCTTATAGGGAATTTCCCAGTTTTCCAGCCTGGGGTACAAATTCTGACTAGGGTTGTCCTGTTCCAGCAGCCCTCTAGGCTGCCAGGCCTGGGTTTAACAGCTACCCCACAAGCCATTCTTACATAAGATACCAAGCAAGGCCAATCATAGAGAACACTGACATCTTGTCACTCGGGGCTTTCTTCCCAGTGCTTCCATATTGACACTGATTATGGGGTTGGCTGGCACCCACTTTTCCTTGGAGCCTTTCTCCCCCATGGCAACGTTTGGTGATGGCACTTCCGTGTGGTCTTTCCCTGATGTAGTTGGTGTCTCGAGTTTGAAGTCTTCTTCTCCTCGTTTACTGCCTCTGACTGCACCCTCGGTGGGTTCTGGAGCAATAATCCCTACTTCCCGCCAGGAAGAGTAAGTGGGAAACGTTAGATAACCTTTAAAACCGGTAAAAACGGGAGCTTTTTCCAGAAGCTGCATGTGAAATGGAGAGGTGTGGTCTAGCAAAAGCCTCGTGGTCCTGCTGGGTGCCAGTGGGCCTGGGGCGTCAGTCCTCAGAAGATCGTAGTTTACTATCCATCCACGATCCATTGTTCAGTAAATGTTTGATGTTGAGATGGTGGATGTCCTGTGATGGTGTGGGGAGGTCTCATTATTGCAGAACATGTAAATGATGTTATCTGTAAGGGAAAAATGAAGCTAACTCTTCTGTGATGACCAAGGTGGGCACCAAAGTGGGTCTAGCCCAATTGTGATGAGGTGGTGGTGGCCATGGGGTTGAGACTTAAAAAAGTGAGGGCCCTTGGAAGGACCTTGGTGCCTTGGGTGTCCATAGCACATCCAGAGACATTAATAACCATGACTTTAGGAGGCCACCGTGCTGCTTGAGGAGGCTGGTGGCTTGGGGACGATGGACTAAATGAGACTCCCTTAACCCACCCTCGTGTTGTGATGTCCTGAGGTGGGAGCCTCCATCTGAATCAATGATAGGTGTGGTTCTAAAGGAGAAAGCAAAGAAACGCCACGAAAAGAGAACACCTGTTCCACCCAGCACATAAGGAGCTCCGGTCCCTGGAAGACTACATGTGCAGAAGCCCATATCCAGGACAGGTGTGCTTTGTCCAGAGGCTCTGAGAGTTGTGATGGGCGGTAGTGAGGGCCTCCCCATGAAACACAGAACCCGGGACCCGGGCATGTCCTGGAGAGATCACCTGCTGGGCCAGCTACAGACTGTATCCTGCTGTGTCCCGAGTGGATGTGAAGGGCTTCTGGGTGATGGCATTTGTGGGCCTCAGCAGAATGGACAAGTGGGGTATAGCTGTCTCCAAAGACACGATGTCCCAGTACATGGAGGGCCTGCTGCAAAGTGGCTAGCACACTAGTGGTGAGGATTTGGTTTTGAACTGTAAAGGGACTTTGTCAGCCCACTGAGGACAAATTGATGCCCAGAATCTTTACAACAGTGTTGGAGGGGCCATGGGTGCGTCCTGCAGAAACCTGGCCACTGTCCAGGAAGAGGGAGAGTGGGTGTAGCGGCCCTGCCACAGGTGTGTGGCCTGGCCCAGGCGGTGGCTTTACATGCAGCACCCAGAGCAATTTGGGGAGCTCAGGGAGAACAGAGACCCTCCAGCTGGCTCAGAGTCACTGGTGGCTCTTGTCCCTGGAGAGGTGGCCTTCTCTGCCCCAACCCAGTCTTGTGCTCTCCTTCCCTCCCATTCTTGGCTGCAGGACTGGGAATCATCTGCTGGGACGTTGCTCTGTGTCTGCCTCATGGCCATGCTCCCATCCTTGCCTCCTCCATAGACTGCGGTCAGGACTTGGCAGCCCAGAGCCCCAGAAGGGTCTCAGTCTGTGCTGAGGTCACACCTAGGCATTGTCGCCATCCTTTCCCAGGTGATTCTCAAACTCCAAAACTCAAATGAGAACAGAGAGATTCTTCTCTGTGGTCTTTTTCACTTTTCTCTTTTGGCTGCACCAGAAACTTGGCAGAATTTTGTGGTTTAAACAAAAAAGGTGTTATGTCTACAAATTTTTTACAGTACTTTCACTTCCATGTTGATCCATAGCCCCCAACCCCAGGATGATATTTTCCACTGATTGCGGCCAGTGTAGACAATCAGTGTCCACACTGTAGACACTGTATGTAGATGCAGCTGAAGCTGTTTTTTCAGACACATGTATTTGAATTTTAGGGAATATTGAAGTGAGTCTAGACTCAATGAAAACCTTGACATCACTAGTCTGGGGTAAACATTCTGAAGCCGTGGGTGGGGTTGTAGGTGTGAGAGGAGAGAAGCTTCCAGGAGCAGCACGTATATTCTCACACACGTTTATGGTGTCTGGTGGCCTCAGCAGACACAGTGTGTGTGGATCTTGGGCAGGGCCCTGGGGTGATGGTTTGACCTGGTAGGAAAGGGTAGTCATGGAACACAGCATGCGTGTTAGTGTGGGGCAGAGCAGGGGCTATATGGAGGTGAACTCTGAGGAGGACCCTCCACCTCCCAGCTCCTCAGAGTGCATCGCCCTGTCCCTCCCCTCAGCCCTTTGTCCACTGTCCTGCAGGGAGGGTCCTGGTGCTGCCTGTGCCACACAGTCACTCCCAGGCCTGCAGATCCAGCTGGGGCAGGCAGGAGCTCCAAGTCCCTGCCCTTTGTCTGCCTTTCCCAGCTGCCTCTCACAAGCTGTCTGTGTGTTTGGTGTTGACGATTGCGGCAGGTTTATTTTACAATAAACCATAAGGAAATAACTTCCTTGAACTGTTTTAAAATATGGCCCTAAATCCCTGACTCTTTTCACATAAAAATGGAGGTGAAAATATCTCCTGTTGAATCCAGATTGGGTGACATCTTGACCAGTTGAACACACCTGACTTAACACCATGCCATTTGTTGGGCTAAGGTCATAAGAAGTTGGTATCTTTCACTTCCTGTGTGTTGGATGGTGCTGCAGCCTGAAAGTTTTTGTCCCTGTGAAATTCATATGTTGGAATCCCTCCCCTGGTGATAGCATGAAAAGGTGGGGCTTTCTGGGAAGTGATATGTTCAGGAGAGTGGAGTCCTCATGAGTCACGTTAGTGCCCCTGACAAAGAAGCCCCAGAGAGTTCCTTCATTCATTCCCTCAGGTGAGGAAGCAGTGAAAAGGTGCCATCTATGAACCAAAAAGCTGGTCCTCACCAGACACCAAATCTGTTGGCACCTTGATTTGGACATCTCAGCCTCGAGAACACTGAGAAATGTATTTTAGTTGTTTATAAGTCACTTGGTGTATGATTTTTTCCCCCAGCATCCCACATATACTAAGAGTGCTGGTGCCTTTGAAGCCCAGATACAATACTTGGAGGAAGTCTAACTAAGCATTGCAAAAAAAGGAACTGAACCCACCTGCAGGGATGAGCTAGAGAACCCAGAGCAAGCAGCTTTCTAGGAAAAACAAAACTCTGATATGTAGTGTTTGTAAATCTTTCTGGTTCAAATCCTCCTAACTCTGAGTGGGATAAAAAGTGTCACACCTATCTTTTCTCTCATGAGCAGGCATGACCTGGCCTCAGTGCATCACAATGTCTCATCCCTCAGCCTGTCAGAGCTCCCACTGAGCCAGCCCAGCACTCCCTGCTTCCTGTGCGCAAGCGTCTTGGCCCTGAGGTTTTCAGATCCCAGCAGAACCTCTCCTCTGATGCCCATGGAAGGAGCTATTTCCCAATTGCAAATGTGTGAATGAAGACCTGATCGTGCTGTTTTAATTCCCTAAGTTTTGTGGTGTCTTTTCACACAGCCCTAGATGTACAGAGGGCATTTTCACAGTATTGCTGAGGAATTGGATTGGTACATATTTTGTGTGTGTAAGTCTCAACTTCGCTGAAATATTGATAAAATAGGAATGAATTTTCTCAACTTCTTCCCAAAGTGTCACAAAGAGCCCATTGTGGTGGGGGATGAAACTGTGGAGTCTATGGAGTGACTGAGGAACCCTGTCTCATCCATTCTCAGTTTGAATTTTTCCTGTGTGGAGCAGGGGTAGTGGATCCAGGTGGAGTCTCAGTCTCTCCACTGAGTGACAGACTCAGAGGAGAGCATGGGACTCAGGAGTTGACTGAAACAATGGAGAAAGAAATAGGGGTTTTCTCCCGGAGATCAGCAATGGAGGCTGTGGGGAGATAACCACAATTCATATGGCTGTCTCTTGGGGAGCGAGCGCAAGTTAAAATCAAGAGAAAAATGGGGGTGATAAAAGGTAAAGACAACAAGGTCTCTTATGCTTTGGGTCCTTCAATCAGGGATTTTATGAAGCCAGAATTCTTTCTTAATTATCAGGTGTGGCAGTCAAAATGTTAACTCAGCTTGTTGTGGTTTCTTAAATTTGAATGCAAAACTCAGCTAATATGCCTGAAAATGATATAAAAATATTACCTAGCTCAGAGAATCTGAGTTAAAGATGGTACAGTTCATAAGAACAGGAAATGAGGGTAGATGACAGGTGTTCCTGGTGCAGCCTGGGGAAGAGACTCCCAGGTGATTCCCAGGCACATTTCTGTTGGAGAACAGCCTTATCAATGCTGATCGGCAGGGAAGGAGGGACGGCTACTGGAGAGGCTGGAAGAACAGCAGGTGAGTCAGCGACAGGGACCTTCATACTTGATATTCAGAGGTGGAAGAATTCCAGGTGGTGGCAGGACCATGGGGTGGAGGGCTGGAACAAAGGTGGGGGTCACTGTCAGCCAGGAGGTTACAGCATTGAGAGATTGGGTGGGTGACTGAGAGGAAATGTTAGAGTGGGCTCTTTCCCTTAGGTTCTTCATGAGTTGTTTGTTTCTTAGTGAAAAAGGAAAAAATTCAGATATTCATAAAATGGAATGAGTACTTTTCAGATCTCTTTCCTTCTGGTTTTGCTTGAAAGCCGAGTTTAGAAAATCAGAAAAGAAATAGCAAAAGAAACCTATTTCATTTATTATACAAGAAAAACTTCACCAAGACGTCTCAGAAATGTGAAGGAAGCGCTTATTGAAGACTGGTGAAATAGGAGTCAGATAGTTGCAATAGGGAGGTCGGTTGGCCTCAACATCCCTGAAGACGAAGGCAGGAAAGGTGAAACCCTGGGTGAGCTAGGGGAAATGCAATGGAGTTTGGCACCCACTCTGCCCTCCCTGGGATCTGCATGGGCTTCCCCATCCATGCAGTGTCTCAGTGGGGTGCCTGGGCCCCTGAGCTGCCTCAGCACCCTGCAGCAACAAGAAGGCTACCATTTTCCTGGTGAAATGTTTTCCCTCCCTCACCCCTTATCCCCTGTGAAGCTGTATTTTCCAAGCAGAATCAGATTCTCAGCGGCTTTAAGGCAACGCAGGAGAGTGCGTGTTGCAAAGTGCAGTGGAGCATTTGTGCTTGTGTGTTTTCTGGGTGTGAAGACAACATTATGGGTGTGAAATCAAGGTCTTAGTAGACCTGGCTGGAGGGAGCTCTTAATGTGGACGTCCCGGTGTGGGCCGCTGTGCTTTCTGTTCCATGCATCCGGCCTTTGCTAACAACTCATTTCCCTCTTAAAGTTATTTCAGTGAATCTCCTATAACCCAATGGCTTAAAAGGCAATTGTGTGACCTGGACACGTTCAATAAAAGTCCAGTTCTTTAGGACAGAGATGATGATGCTTTCTTCTGAGGAGGAATGATTTTGTGACTGCGTGAAGTTTAAGCTGACACCGATTGTTTGCCCAGCACACGGGAGCTCTTTGAGTGGATCAAGAGAAAATGAGGCAGAGTGAAAAGACAGAGCAGTGGATGGGGAGATTGGTGGTGTGATTTGGGCCTTCATTTCCATGTGAGTCTGAAGCCCAAATGCCTGCTTGAAATTCCTAGAATTTGGAATTTCATTTTGTTTAAAAACTTAGGATTCTGGTAGGTGCATCCCAAGTGTCTTGAGATCCAAAGACACATCAAATGTGAAAGAGATGTAAAGACAGAAATCTTGCAACAAGGTATTTATTTTGGATGAGAAAAGGAAATGGAGGACAAGGTACAGGAGAAACAAGAATTTCTTTTAACTCTCAAAGTAAATTCTGAGCTTATTTTTCTTGATTCTGCAAGCTCAGTGGCAGCAGATCCGGTGGAGTGTGCGACGAAAGGCGCAGGATCCAAAATGACGTTATAACAAACGGCAAACTCCTCTTCTACAAATGCACCTCAAGCCTCTCGCTGAGTCTGGGGACACAGAGAAAGCATCAGAAATGGATCAGAAGGTCAGCAGTGGGTGGTAAGGGAATCTTGGAGAAGTCGTGCGCTAGCTAATGAGTGATGTTGTCTGCCTTAGGGCCAGTAGCATGAACAACCTCAGTCAATAGGAGTAAATACACAGAGCAGTGCTGGTCACACAGGATTTGAGACTCATTCTCATTTGCTCTGATTTTTGTGCTTCTGCCCCATCACACACACAGCTGAACACACTCTTGGGCTTGGCTCTACTTTTTAGAAACTATCCTACAGATACAGTAAAATATTCTCCTTATAATGAAGTCTACTTGTTTGAATCCAGAAAGAACTAGTCAGACTGTCTCTTCATATCTTAAACCTACTGAATTTCAGAGACATATCTTGACGTCAAGTTTTATTTTTTAATTTTATAGATTTTCTAAAGTGAAAGGATTGTTAAGGAAGTAAAGGCATAAAAGAATGGTTACTCTCCAGGCAGAGCAGCCTCAAGTCCTTAAAGACAGAAAACCTGTTAGATTTATTTGGCTCCCTATTCAATTTATAGATGAGAAAACCAAGGCCCAGAGATGCTAAATGAAGCCCCGAAGTGACATAGAACATTGAGACTCGATTCCAGACTCTGTCTCCCGTCCACCTCTCTAGACCCAGCAGTTCTGCATCCCGGCCTGTCTCACCTGAAAGCGGAAGAGCGGCACTTTCATCCCATGTAAAGGCATGAGCCATTTCCTGATCATCTGCTCCAGGCTGCTCCTGGGCTGCAGTTTCATCAGCTCTTGCCCGGAGTGGCTCCACCTGAGCCTGCAGGGCCACCAGGAGAAGCATGGCAGTGAGGAGGGCGAAGGTCCTCATGGCTGGGGTGACCTGGAGGAGGGAGAGCAGGAGCAGACGAGTCGGGAGAGAGGAGTTAGCCTGGATGTATATGTCTGCAGAGAGAAGACTCAGAGACAAGAAACCTTGAACCTTCTCAGAGAAAGGAGGTGTGCATTTCGTTGGAGATTGTGTGGGATCCCATTGGTCTCAATGTCCCTGTTTTCTTCCTTTGCTCTCCCAGCTTTCACTCTAGTTTGAATCTCTATGTGTAGTGTCTTTGTTGGGTTGGAGAGGATGGTGTCGATGAGGATCCTGGCACGTTTTTCCTGTTTCTCACTTCATTATATATTTACTTTTTACTATTCTACCAAAGGATAACAGCAGGGCTTTTGTTCAATAAGTTCAGGGTGCAAATGTCTCTTTTCCTTCAGATGGCCCCACTACTCTCTACAAGTCTACACTCTGGCAGCAGGCATGAATTCCTATCAAGTGAAGAGTCATTTGTTGCAGGCATCAAGGACGTGACCACTCTCATGAAGGCATGGGGTGAGTAGCCTCCTGTAGAGGCCAGTGTGAAGAGGACAATGACCCTATCAGGCGATAGGTGAAATGAACACAGTGATATTGAGCTAAAAAGTTCATCTACAGCCAAAAATTTGTTTCCAGCTCTATTGAGATATGAATAAGAATTTAAAATGGTATATATATCCTGTATACCACCTTAGGATTTGATGTTCATGTACATGTGTTTTTTTATCATATACTATATGCACAAATCAACTCAAAATGATCAAAGACCCAAACATAGACCTGAAACCATAAAATGACGAGAGGAACATAGGAAGATAATGATTTGACATTGGTGTTGGTAATGATATCTTTTCTATGACACCAAAGACACAGGCAATAAACAGGAAAATAGACAAGTGGGGCTGCACTGACCTCTAAAGCATCTGCACGTCGAAAAGCAAACCAACAAACAAATAATCAACTGAGTGAAAAAGCGACCCAGAAAATGAAAGACAATAATTACAAACCCTAAGTGGTAGAAGGGGTAAATATCTAAATACATAAGGAAGTCAAACAACTCAATAGCAAATAACAACCTGATTGAAAAACAGGCCAAGGAGCAGGATAGGCTTCTCTCCAAATAAAAGGATGTTTTAAGGAGCTATTGTTGTCTCTATTGGATGTGTCAAGTAGGACACGTGTATTTAGAAGGAAATTCCTTGAGTTTCTCTATTAATTGAGCTGGTAGCTATGCTCCCTGCAGCCACCAGAGGTTCAGACAGAAATGCACAGCAGAGGATTCACCCACTAGGTCCCGCTGGGGTGGCCCGGGAGTCAGAGGTGAGACTGGGGGCATAGGTTCAATGTTGAAACCTCAATGTGAAAGTTTAAGTTTTGGGTTAATTACAGATCCTCAAGCTAGGCAGAGTGAAGAGAGAGGGCAGACAGCAGTCCTCTGTCCCGGGTCTCCTGGAGCAAGAGGAGCTGTCCACAAACAGGAGAGGACTTCCCTATTTAAGAGTCATTTGGGATCAGGTGTCCTAATATCCTGGGTTACTGTCCCCTGGGTATATTAAATAACTCTGGTGACAAGGGTAGTTGAGAAATTTGATGGGAAGCTGGGGTTCAGACAGGAGTCCATGGAGGGTCCCCTCATCTGCCTTCGTCAGCCCTGGCCAGGCCCAGGCAGCAACCAACGATGGATGCTCCATGACGCCTAAGACAATGGACAACGAGATGCCTGTACTGGTGGCTGATGCTGAGCTAGCTGCAGCAAGGGAATATTTAAAGCCCCCAGGAGAGCCTGGCCTGCGTATCACAGCATACACTCTGTTAGGGAGACAAATTCATGGTTGACACCCATGCACAGGAGAGGATGAGGAATCTTGCCCTGAACCAGCCTCCCCAGTACCTGAGCTCTAACCGTAACAAGACATGAAAGCCGATTGGTGGGCTGGGATGTTGCAGACCACCTGGTTGAGACTGAATCCCACCTCGCCTTGTGTTACCAGGCAGGGCAGGTTTTGGTGGGTTCGTTAAGGATGTGCACACAGCATGTGGTTCCCTAGAGTGGAAAATTGCCTCATTGCTTGGGCAATGGACAGTTTAAGGCCAAACGAATGTCCAGGACCACTGGGGCCAAGGACTCCTGAGTTAGCTGCTTGACACCTAATGTCTCTTGAAAGTCTCTCAGGGAGGCGGCCAAGGTGGCAGTGAGTTTGGTGTTAGCTTGCATCACCTGGTGCTGTGTGCTCAAATACCTTGCTCTTAAGCCAATTCTGGGCAGGCTTAAGAGTCTCCATGCACATAGCCTGAGTGGGATGATCAGTGGTCGCTTGAAATACGCAGGATGAAATTCCTGTAGTTCCACCTGTGTTATCTGAGGAGAATTCCTAAGAAGACTAGAGCACATTTTAAAATGTACCGCTATCCACCGTCCTCCTCCTTCTCCTAGTGAGGTAGATGGGATAAGGTTTCTGGAGATGAGAAATGAATGCAGTCACTCGAGAGGCAATAAATACCTACGGTGAGGTTGCTGAACCCAGTGTGCAGGCTGGGCAGCCCCTGCCACCATGGGAATGTCGTGCACAGCGCTGGTCCCACAGGCTGGGTGCTCAGGGTCTCCCCTGCAGCTCTGTGTGAAGGCAGCAGGCATTGGCCTGTGGAGGCTGTGGAGGACTAGGGGCAATGGAGTGAGAACTGATGCGTCTCCCTCAACCTTAAGGTAGGAGGTGGCATCTCAAGCCTTGCTAGGGGTGGTCGCTGTGGCAGAGCAGTGGGGTCTCCTGTCCCTCTGAGGAAGCAGTGATTTCCTGATGTGTGGCAGGCCCAGGAACTTCAGCATTGGAGGAAGTGAGCACCAGTCTCATCCCAGCATAAGAAGAAATTTGGGCTATTTGGGGAAACTGAGGCCCTGGTGACAGTTTTAGTTTTCAGGGCATTAGTAGATGCCAGTAGGGTGGCAATGATGAGGTTATAGGGACAAGATACGAAGGGGTGTATGTGAGCTAGAGGAAGATCTCTGGGTTCTGGAAATGTCCCATGTCCTGTGGAAGTGAAACCTGGACCTGCTTCCTGCATACGGAACACACTCCAGTCCATAGGCATTTCCACAGCACTGCATGAGCATTATCACTGGAGAGCTGGTGAGATTTGGGCTTGGTATTCTGTACACAGTTCTCACAAGTCTATAGTTTTCCATAGCCTGTAGGGCAGCTTTACAATCTGACTGAGGCTCTATGGGTTCCTTGCACCATAAAGTAATGGGCTTATTCTGAAAGCAAATGGTGATCTCAGCAAAATTCCACTCTAATGAGGTCATTTTTGGGGTAATCAGCAAAGCATGAGGTCAGGGAAGCAGCAAGGCAAGGGTTTGGGTACTGGACATGAGCCAGCGCTGTGTAGTGGAGATGGCGAGGTCCATATTTGTAGCAGTAAGGAGAGGCTGGTTGGTGGTGATCTCATGGTCAAAGTGATTTTCCTCTACAAGGGACTTAAACAAATAAGTAAGCAAAAAAGAAATGACCCGATTAAAATGTGTGCCAGGGCATGAACAGATACTTCTCAAAAAAAGACATACAAGAAGCCAAGAAACATGCAAAAATGCTCCACATTACTGATCATTAGAGAAATGCAAAATAAAACCTCAAAGGGATACCAGCTCACACTAGTCAGAATGGCTGTTATTGAAAAGTTTAAAAATACTGATATTGGCAAGACTGCAGAGAAAGAGAACGCTTATACACTATTGAGGAGAATGTTAATGAGTTCAGCCATAGTGGAAAGCAGTTTAGAGATTTCGCAAATAACTTAAAATAGAACCACCATTCAACCAAGGAATCTCACTACTGGGTATATATCCAAAGGAAAACAAATTATTCTGCCAAAAAGACTCATGTACTCGTATGTGCATGGCAGCATCATTCTTGATAACAAAGACATGGAGTCAACCTAGATGCCCATCAGTGTTGGACTGGATGAAGAAAATGTGGTACATATACATGATGGGATACTACATTCATAAAAGAGAATGAAATTATGTCGTTTGCAGCGAGTTGGATTCAGTGAGAAGGTGCCGTCTAGGAATCACAAAACTGGTCCTCACCAGACACCAAGTGTGTTGGCACCTTGTTTTGGACTTCTCAGCCTCGAGAACACCAAGAAATATATTTCTGTTGTTTCTAAGTCACTTGGTGTATGGTATATTTTTCCAGCGCTCCACATACATTAAGATTGCTTGTGTCTTTGAAGCCCGGATACCATGCTTGGAGGAAGTCTAAGTGTTGCAAATCCTGCTAGCTATGAGTGGGATACGAAGTGTCACACAAATCTCCTCCTTCATGAACCGGCATGATCTGACCTCAGTGCCTCACAGGATCTCATCCCTCAGCCCTGTCAGAGCTCCCGCTGAGCCAGCACCTCCCGCCACCTGTTCACAAGTGTCTTGGTCCTGAGGTTTTCAGATCCCAGCAGCACCTCTCCTCTGATGCGTGTGGAGAGAGCCACCTCCCAATTGCAAATATGTGAATGAAGACCTGATCATGTTGTTTTAATCCATTAAGTCTTGAGATGTCTTTTCTTACAGCCCTAGAGGAACAGAGGGCAATTTTCACAGTATTGGTGACAAATTGGACTTGTACTTTTTGTGTGTGTGTAAATCTCAGCTTCTCTAAAATATTGATGAAACAGGACAGAACTTTCTCAATTTATTCCCAAAGTATCACAAAGAGCCCGTTGTGTTGGGGGCATGGAATTGTGGACTCTTTGGAGTGACTGAGGAACCCCGTCTCACCCATTCTTAGTTTGAATTTTCCCTGTGGGGAGCTGGGGTAGTGTGGGATCCAGGTGGAGTCTCAACCTGTCCCCTCGGTGACAGACTCAGAAGAGGGCATGGAACTCCAGAGTTGGCTAAAACAATGGAGAGAGAAGTAGGGGTTTTCTCCCGGAGATCAGCTATGGAGGCTGGGGGAAGATGATCACTATTCATATGGCTGTCATCTGGCGAGAGACCCCAAGTTAAGACCAAGAGAAAAAAGCAGGAAGAAAAAAGGTAAAGACAACAAGGTAACTCATGCTTAGAGTCCTTGGATCAAGCATTTCAGGAAGGCAGAATTATTCTTTCTTTTCTTTTCTTTCTTTCTTTTTTTTTTTTTTTTTTTTAGGTAGAGTGTGGCTCTGTCACCCAGGCTGGAGTGCAATGGCGTGATCTCATCTCACTGCAGCTTCCACCTCCCAGGTTGAAGTGATTCTCCTGCCTCAGCCTCCTGAGTAGCTGAGATTATAGGCACACACCACCACACCCGTCTAATTTTTCTCTTTTCAGTAGAGACAGTTTTCACCATGTTGCGCTGTCTGGTCTTGAACTCCTGACCTCATGATCTGCCCTCCTTGGCTTCCCAAAGTGTTTGAATTACAGGTGTGAGCCATCGCGCCTGGGCCAGAATACTTTCTTAATTTTCAGGTGGGGCATTCAATATGTTAACTCAGCTTGTTGTGATTTCTTAAATTTGAATGCAAAATTCTGCTAATATGCCTGAAAAAGATACAACAAAAATTACCCAGATAAGAAAACCTGAGGCAAAATGGTGCAGTGCATAAGAACAGGAAATGAGAGCAGATGACAGGTGTCCTGGGTGCAGCCTGGGGAAGAGAATCCTGGATGATTCCCATGCACAGCCCCGGAGGAGAACAGCCTTATTGATGCTGATCAGCAGGCAAGGAGGGACGGCTATGTGAGAGGCTGGAGGACAATGGGTGTGTCAGGGACAGGAACTTCATAATTGATGTTCAGAGATGGAGGAATTCCAGGTGGTGCAGGAGTTAGGGAGTAGCCATGGGGTGGAGGGCTGGAATGAGGTGGCGGTCCCTGTTATCCAGGAGGACACAGAATTGAGATGTTGGGAGGTTGACTTCTAGGAAATGTTAGAGTGAGCTGTTTCCCTTAGTTTCTTCATGAGTTATTTGTCTTTTAGTGAAAATGGAAAAAATACAGATATTCATAAAATGGAATGAGTTCTTTTCAGATCTCTTTCCTTCTGGTTTTGCTTGTAAGCCGAGTTTAGAAAATCAGAAGAGTAACAGCAAAAGAAACCTATTTCACTTTGTGTACAAGTAAAAATTAACCAAGACCTTTTAAAAATGTGAAGGAAGCACTTATTGAAGACTGTTGAAATGGGCATCAGAACGTTGCAATAGGGAGAGCCGTCGGCCTCAACTTTCCTGAAGCCAAAGTGGGAGGGAAGGTTAAGCCCTGGGTGAGCTAGCGGAAATGCACTGGAGGTTGGTAGTGGGAGTCTTGCAGTGTGATTGGGCCGTCTGCATTTGCTAGTTTGTCTTGTTGGAGTTAGGCTTCTACCTTCCTACAGAGACAGGGCTGCTGTCCCCTTGAGTAATTACATTTAAAGGGATGAGGGATCTGACTTATTCCTTATTTCCTTGTCCTGCTGTATGAATGGCTCATTTCAGGTAGAAAAGGTCTTGCATGTCCTTACTAATCCTAGAGTGTACACATATCCCAGTAAACAGTGTTGTGCTTCACTCGAGGCTGAGCAAGTTGCCCTGGTTGTTTGGAGACCCTCACACCTCTCCCTGAATTCTCCATCCCTAGAGTTTGCAGCAGTCATCGCCCACCCTAGACTGCAGTAGCAGAAGCCACATGTGGTGCTCCCAGTGTGCCTTTATCCACATAGAGGAGCAGGGAGGCTCCGTCCTCATCTGGCCCTTTCCCTTGGATTGATGGATGCTTCTCAGCACATCAGCCTGAATTCTACTGCATCCTTCTCTCTGGCAACATCCATTCCTCTAAATTCAGTGGAGGTCGTCCCTCATCCTGCATAGCTCTTGCCCTCATACCATTCTGTCCACCAAACATTTCACTCTACCTCTTCTTTTAATCATTCCATGTTTTAAACATATTGATGTTGTACTTGAAGATTCACATGAAATCTTTTTGCCACCTTTAGCCGGAATGGCCTGCTTCTTCTAAGGTCCTAAAGCTTCATGACGCCAAATTGTACCCATGATATTTTTTCATCTTTCAGCCTTGAATACTTTTATTTATTTTGTTTTTTAAAGGTATGCTGTCATAGGGTCTAGAAAATGAACTGCTGTACCTCTGTTGAATTTAGCTTTTTCCTATGGAATTTAGTAATAACAATTAATAAATAATTTTATATTGTTATACGCTATTAGATGTAATTAGTTAATGTAATCAGACTAATTTATTAACCCTCTACTTTATGTTGCAGTCATCCATGCACTCTGGTACGGCAATAAGCAAAACATGCAGCTTCCCTTCTAGAGTAAGGAGGCAAATGTTACATGTAGTAAGTGAAGTGTACAGGGAGTGAGATGGTTGCAATTCTACAGTTAGGAATGAGGAAAATCCAGAGAATGGAAGTCACCAGGGGGAAATTGTTGCAATTTAAAATTGAGACATCAGAAAAGACCTCAGTGACCAAGTGAAGTTTTAGCTGAGACCTCAGATGCTTTGGAGAAAGTCAAAGTCAGGTGGACCTCTGGCAGATGCCCCAAGATGTAGCCATCTTGATCCAGTTCATAGTTCAGAATACTATGGAAAGTTAATTCAGGGACCACATGATTCCAAGTCCGTGGCAGTCACAGGAAGCCAAAGAAGGCTCCTGGGCTTCACACCGTGATTCCCAATTTGTGTCCTTCACCATCTAAACAAGAAGAAGTCTGGGATCATTACCCACTCTGTCCTCGCGGGGTTCTGCGTGGGCTTCCCCATCTATGCAGTGTCTCATTGGGTACCTGGACCCCTGAACTGCCTCAGCACCCTGCAGCAACAAGAAGGCTACCATGTTCCTGGTGAAATGCTTTCCCTCCCTCATCCCTTATCCCCTCTGAAGCTGTATTTTCCAGGCAGAATCAGGTTCTCAGCAGCTTTAGGGCAACACAAGAGAGTGCGCACTGTAAAGTGCAGTGGAGCATTTGTCTGTGTGCATTTTCTGGGTGTGAAGACAACTTTATGAGTGTGAAATCCAGGTCTTAGTAGACGTGCCTGGAGGGTGCTTTTGATGAAGACATGCCAGTGTGAGCTGCTGTGCTCTCTGTTCCATGCAACCCGCCTTTGCTAACAACCCATTTCCCTCTTAATGAAAGTTTTTTCAGTGGATCTCATGTAACCCTATGTCTTAAATGGAAAATGTACAATCTGACATTGTTCAATGAAACTCCAATTCTTTAGCACAGAGGATGGTTTTTTTTCCGAGAGAAGTAATGATTTTGTGACTGCATGAAATTGAAGCTGACACCGATTGTATGCCCAGCACACGGGAGCTCTTTGAGAGCGGATCCAGAGAAAATGAGGCAGGGTAAAAAGGCAGAGCAGTGGATGTGGAAATCGGTGCTGTCATATGGGCCTTCTTTTCAATTTGGGTCTGAAGCCCAAACTCTTGCTTGAAATTCCTAGAATGTGGAATTTTATATTGTTCAAAAATTTGATTTTGCTTTTTGGTACGTGTATCCCAAGTATCTTGACACAGACACATATCACACATTAAAGAGGTGTAAACACAGAAATCTTGTTACAAGGCATTTATTTGGGATGAGGAAAGGAAATTGAGCAGAAGGTACAGGAGTAATAGCAATTCCCTTTAGCTCTCAAAGCAAATTTTGAGCTCATTTTTCTTTTTTCTGCAAACTCAGCAGCAGAATGCCCAGACTCTTCCCTGGTAGAAGCAGGTCCCATAGCGACGTTCTCCTGCAAGGCACGATGGTATTCTGCAAGCGCAGGCCATGTTTTTCCTTGAGCCTGGGACAGGGAGAGCATCAGAAATTGAGTATAGGGTTAGCAATGGGTAAGAAAAAGAATCTTGGGGAAGTCACATGCTAGCTGACAGGTGATGCTGGCTGCATTGCAGCCAGTAGCATGAACAACCTCAGTCAATAGGAATAAATACGCAGAGCAGTGCTGGTCACACAGAATTTGAGACTCATTCTCCTTTGCTCTCATTTTTGCATTCCTGCCCCATCAAACACACATCTGAACATACCCTCAGGCTTGGCTCCAGTTTTTAAAGGCTCGTCTATAGATAGAGTAAAATGTTCTCTTTATAATTAAGTCTACTTGTTTAGATCCAGAAATAACTAGTCTGTCTCTTCATATCTTAAACTTAGTGAATTTCACAGATGTTTCTTGGAATCAAGTCTTTGGAGAAATAAAATTTCTCAGGTTTATTTGGCTCTCTGTTCAATTTATAGTTGAGAAAATCAAGGCCCAGAGATGCTAAGTGAAGCCACCTCAGTGACATAGACTGCTGAGACCCAACTCTGGAACCTGTCTCCCGTCCTTCCCTCTAGACTCAGCAGCTCTGCATGCCTGCCTCTCTCACCTGAATCCTTTGGAGCCAAGCTTTCGTCCCATGCAAGGGAAACAACCACTTCTGGGTTGTCTGCTGGAATCTGCTCCTGGGCTGCAGCAAACTCGTCACCTCTTGCCTGGAGTGGCTCAGCCTGGGCCTGCAGGGCCACCAGGAGAATGGCAGCAAGGATGGCGAGGGTCCTCATGGCTGGGGTCACCTGGAGGAGGGAGAGCAGGAGCGGATGTGTGGGGAGGGAGAAGCCAGCCTGGATTTATAGCTCTACTAGGAGAAGGCTCAGAGACAAGAAACCTTCTTCACCCTCAGTGAGAGGAGGTGTGCATTTTATAAGAGAGGCCCATTGGTCTCAAGGTTGCTCGAATGCTCCTGTTCTCCCAGTTTCATGCTGGTATAAACCTGTACATTTAATGTCTGTGCTAGGTTGGAGCTGGTAATGACAAGAAAGACCCTGCTATGTTACTCCTACGTTCACCTGCTTAAATATTATTATTTACTTTTTAACATTCCAAAAAGAATAGAAATTGCACTTTCATTCGACAGGCTCAAGGAACAAATGCTTCTTAGTTTCTGAAGATGGGTCCTGCTGCTCTCTGGAGGTCTAGATTCTGGTGTCCTATATGAGTTCCAATGGAATAGAGAGTAATTCACTTCAGGATTCAGGTGACTTACCATCCTCATGAAGAGGTTTTTGAGGTTATGGGGTGAGTAGTCTCCTGTAGGAATCAGGGTGGAGAGGACAATGATTTTATCAGGCTAAAGGTGAAATAAGCTCAGTGACATAGAGTTGTTTAGGTAAAAAAAAAAAAAGTTTATTATTTCCAGCTCTATTTAGACTTGAGTAACAATTAACAATTGTATATTTATAGTGTACACTACCTCATGATTTTATATATGTATGTATTTAAATCTTTATCTCACACCATGTAGAAACATTAACTCAGAATGAATTGACCTAAATGTAACACCTGAAACCATAAACTACTAGAAGTGTATATAAGGATAAAGCTTTTGACATTGATGTAGGTAATGATTTCTTGGCTATGACACCAAAGGCACAGGCAATAAAAGGGAAAACAGACAAGTGTGGCTGCATTTAACGCTAAAGCATCTGCACAGCAAAGGAAACAATGAGAGAAAATATTTGCAAATCCTACATGGCAGAAGGGGCAAATATCTGTATACATAAGGAATTTGAACAATTCAACAGCAAAAATCAAACAACCTGATTGAAAAACAGACCAAGGACCTAAATAGGTTTCTCTCATAAGAATGTTCCAAAGACCTGCGATCGTCTATATTGGACATGTCAACTAGGACTCGTGTGTTTAGAAGGAAACTGCTTGAGTTTCTCTATTAATTTAGC
The DNA here is from genome assembly GCF_028885625.2 of Pongo pygmaeus. NCBI lineage: Eukaryota > Metazoa > Chordata > Mammalia > Primates > Hominidae > Pongo > Pongo pygmaeus. The sequence goes on from NC_072380.2 coordinate 7,077,146, forward strand.
TGGAAGCCATTGTCCCCAGCAGCCACCAGAGGTCCAGACAGACGTTCCCAGCAGGGATTCACCTGCTGGGTCCCTCTGGGGTGGCCCCACAGTCAGAGATCAGGTTGGAGGCATAGCTTCAATGACGAAAACTCAGTGTAAAGTTTAAGTTTTGTATTACTTACAGATCCTTTATCTGGGCAGGGCGACCAGACAGGGCAGACAGCAGTCCTCTGTCCCAGGTCTTCTATAGCAAGGAGCAGCCGTGCGCATGTGGACTTCCCCTATTTAAAGGTCTTTTGGGATGAGGTGTCCTAATTTCCGGGGTTACTTTCTGTTGGGTCCATTAAATAATTGTGGTGGCAAGGACAGTTGAGAAATTTGGTGGGAAGGTGAGGTTAAAGTAGAACTCCACAGAGGAACCCCTCATCTACCTTGGTCAGCCCTGGCCAGGCCCAGACAGCAACCACCTATGGATTCTCAGTGGCTCCTAACACAGTTGACCCTGTGATGCATTGGCTGTGGCTGAGGTGAACTACCTGCATCAAGGGAATATTTAAAGCCTCTGGGACAGCCTGGCTGCATATCGTAGTATACACCCTGCAAAGAGACTAGGATAGGAATGCCACCTACACACAGAGGAGGATTTGGAATCTGTTTCTAAAGCAGTGTCCCGAGGACGTGGGGTCTAACCATAAAAACAAATCAAAGCCATTTGGCTGAGCTGGGATGTTGGAGAACACTCAGGTGAGACTGGGTGCTACCTGGGTATCTGTTGCTATGTGGAACAGACATTTTTGGGTTGTCCTGAGTTATGCATGTACACGCGGCATGTGGTTCCCCAGAGGGGACAATCACCTACTTGCTTGGCCAATGAACAGTTTAAGGTTAAACAATTGTCTAGGATCATCTGGGCCAAGAACTGGTTGAAGCGTTAGCCATCAGGGTGGGGGTGGCCTTTCCAGATGGCCACCCAAGAAGGGAAGTGGGAGTCTGGGCATTCACTTTACTGCTGCTGTTGCACAGCCTCTCAGCCGTTGTGGGTCTTCAAAGAAGCATTTAGCAAAAGCTTGAGCGGTGCTTCCTGGGAGGCATAGGAGGTTTCCATCCTTAACTCGTACCCATCGGAGCACAGGCATATCCCTGAGCCAATGATCATGTCTGGATGCTTTCTGTGAATGCAAGGCTCGAACTCTTCATGCTGCAATCTGGGTGTGTGCTGCGGCGTCGTGAGCCCATTTAGATTGAAGCCTGTGCATCCAGAGAACTACCTCCTCATCCTTAAAACACGATCTGTGGTTGTGAGGGCTGCTGGTGTTTCAGCATTGGTGCCATGGGACCCATTCAATATCGAAGAGTTGAGTTGCCCACCTTGGACACAGTTCAGGTTGTATTTGGGGTGCGGCCCCTCTAACAGGGCTTACAGGGAATTTCCCAGTTTTCCAGCCTGGGGTACAAATTCTGACTAGGGCTGTCCTGTTCCAGCAGCCCTCTAGGCTGCCAGGCCTGGGTTTAACAGCTACCCCACAAGCCATTCGTACATAAGATACCAAGCAAGGCCAATCATAGAGAACACTGACATCTTGTCACTCGGGGCTTTCTTCCCAGTGCTTCCATATTGACACTGATTATGGGGTTGGATGGTACCCACTTTTCCTTGGAGCCTTTCTCCCCCATGGCCACGTTTGGTGATGGCACTTCCATGTGGTCTTTGCCTGATGTAGTTGGTGTCTCGAGTTTGAAGTCTTCTTCTCCTCGTTTACTGCCTCTGACTGCACCCTCGGTGGGTTCTGGAGCAATAATCCCTACTTCCTGCCAGGAGAAGTTAAGTGGGAAATATTAGCTAACCTTTAAAACCGGTAAAAACGGGAGCTTTTGCCAGAAGCTGCATGTGAAATGGAGAGGTGTGGTCTAGCAAAAGCCTCGTGGTCCTGCTGGGTGCCAGTGGGCCTGGGGCGTCAGTCCTCAGAAGATCGTAGTTTACTATCCATCCACAATCCATTGTTCAGTAAATGTTTGATGTTGAGATGGTGGATGTCTTGTGATGGTATGGGGAGGTCTCATTATTGGAGAATATGTAAATGATTTTATCTGTAAGGGAAAAAAGAAGCTAACTCTTCTGTGATGACCAAGGTGGGCACCAAAGTGGGTCTAGCCCAATTGTGATGAGGCGGTGGTGGTCATGGTGTTGAGACTTAAAAAAGTGAGGGCCCTTGGAAGGACCTTGGTGCCTTGGGTGTCCATAGCACATCCAGAGACATTAATAAGCATGATTTAGGAGGCCACCATGCTGCTTGAGGAGGCTGGTGGCTTGGGGACGATGGACTAAATGAGACTCCCTTAACCCACCCTCGTGTTGTGATTTCCTGAGGTGGGAGCCTCCATCTGAATCAATGATAGGTGTGGTTCTAAAGGAGAAAGGAAAGAAATGCCACGAAAAGAGAACACCTATTCCACCCAGGGCATAAGGTGCTCCGGTCCCTGGAAGACTACATGTGCAGAAGCCCATAGCCAGGACAGGTGTGCTTTGTCCAGAGGCTCTGAGAGTTGTGATGGGCGGCAGTGAGGGCCTCCCCATGAAACTCAGAACCCGGGACCCGGGCATGTCCTGGAGAGATCACCTGCTGGGCCAGCTACAGACTGTATCCTGCTGTGTCCCCAATGGATGTGAAGGGCTTCTGGGTGGTGGCATTTGTGGGCCTCAGCAGAATGGACAAGTAGGGTATAGCTGTCTCCAAAGACACGATATCCCAGTACATGGAGGGGCTGCTGCAAAGTGGCTATCACACTAGTGGTGAGGATTTGGTTTTGAACTCCAAGGGGACTTTGTCAGCCCACTGAGGACAAATTGATGCCCAGAATCTTTACAACAGTGCTGGAGGGCCATGAGTGTGTCCTGCAGAAACCTGGGCACTGTCCAGGAAGATGGAGAGCAGGTGCAGCAGCCCTGCCACAGGTGTGTGGCCTGGCCCAGGCGGTGGCTTTACATGCAGCACCCAGAGCGGTTTGGGGAGCTCAGGGAGAACAGACACCCTCCAGCTGGCTCAGAGTCACTGGTGGCTCTTGTCCCTGGAGGGGTGGCCTTCTCTGCCCCAACCCAGTCTTGTGCTCTGCTTCCCTCCCATTCTTGGCTGCAGGACTGGGAACCATCTGCTGGGACGTTGCTCTGTGTCTGCCTCATGGCCATGCTCCCATCCTTGCCTCCTCCATAGACTGCGGTCAGGACTTGGCAGCCCAGAGCCCCAGAAGGGTGTCAGTCTGTGCTGAGGTCACACCTAGGTGTTGTCGCCATCCTTTCCCAGGTGATTCTCAAACTCCAAAACTCAAATTAGAACAGAGAGATTCTTCTCTGTGGTCCTTTTCACTTTTCTCTTTTGGCTGCACCAGAACCTTGGCAGAATTTTGTGGTTTAAACAAAAAAGGTGTTATGTCTACAAATTTTTTACAGTACTTTCACTTCCATGTTGATCCATAGCCCCCGACCCCAGCATGATTTTTTCCACTGATTGCAGCCAGTGTAGACAATCAGTGTCCACACTGTAGACACTATATGTAGATGCAGCTGAAGCTGTTTTTTCAGACACATGCATTTGAATTTTAGGGAATATTGAAGCGTGTTTAGACTCAATAAAAACCTTGACATCACTAGTCTGGGGTAAACATTCTGGAGAAGCTGTGTGTGGGGTTCTAGGTGTGAGAGGAGAGAAGCTTCCAGGAGCAGCACGTATATTCTCACACACGTTTATGGTGTCTGGTGGCCTCAGCAGACACAGTGTGTGTGGATCTTGGGCAGGGCCCTGGGGTGATGGTTTTGACCTGGTAGGAAAGGGTAGTCATGGAACACAGCATGCGTGTTAACGTGGGGCAGAGCGGGGGCTACCAGGAGGTGAGCTCTGAGGAGGACCCTCCACCTCCCAGCTCCTCAGAGTGCATCACCCTTTCCCTGCCCTCAGCCCTTTGTCCACTGTCCTGCAGGGAGGGTCCTGGTGCTGCCTGTGCCACACAGTCACTCCCGGACCTGCAGATCCAGCTGGGACAGGTAGGAGCTCCAAGTCCCTGCCCTTTGTCTGCCTTTCCCAGCTGCCTCTTACAAGCTGTCTGTGCGTCTGGTGTTGACATTTGCAGCAGGTTTATTTTACAATAAACCATAAGTTAATAACTTCCTTGAGCTGTTTGAAAATATGGTCCCTAAATTCTTTTATTGTTTTTTATAGAAAGGAAGGTTTCTGTTCTCTCCTGTTAGGTCTAGGACAGGTGACATTTTGTGCAACAGACTACATGCAACTAGATGCCATGCTGTTTTCTGGGATCAGGCCCTAGTGAACTGGTGTCTTTTACTTTCTCTGTGTTGGATGGTGCTGTGGCCTGAGACATTTTTCCTCTGAGATTCGTATGTTGAAGTCTTAGACCCTAGGATGATAGCATTAAAAGAAGGGGCTTTTTGGAAGTGAGGAGGTCAGCATGGTGGAGTCCTCATGAATGGAATGAGTGCCCCTGTAGAAGAGGTCCCAGAGAGCTCCTTCATTCCTTCCACCAGATGAAGACACAATGAGAAGATGTTGTGTATGAACCAAAAAGGTGGTTCTCACCAGACACTGATTCTGCTGCCATCTTGATTTGGACTTCTCAGCCTCCACAGGGGATTCCGAGTGCTGGCAGAAGTTAGGGTGTGGCCATGGGGTGGAGGGTTGGAACAAAGAAGATGAAGGGTCACTGTTGTCCAGGAGGACAGAGCGCTGAGGGGTAGTGAAGGTGACCTTCCAGGCAATATTAGAATAACTTCGTTCATGGCATTTTGAATTTTTTTTAGCAGTCCACATGTGCTAAAAGGGCTGGTGCCTTTGGAGCCCAGATACCATGCTTGGAGGAAGACTAAGCATCCCACAGGGAGAGGAACTGAGCCCACCTGCAAGGATGGGCTAGAGAACACAGAGCAACCAGCTTTCTAGGAAAAAACAAAACTCTGATTTACAAAGTTTGTAAATTTCTGTGGTTAAAATGCTCCCAGCTATGGACGGTTTAAGAATTATCACACAAAAACTCCTCTCTCATGAGCTGGCCTGATCTGGCCCCAGCACATCACAGGGTCTCATCCTTCAGCTTTCTCAGAGTTCCCAGCTGAGCCAGCACCACCTGCCACCTGTGCATGAGTGTCCTGGCCCTGAAATTTTCAGATCTCATCAGAACCTCTCCTCTTATGCCTGTGGAAGGATCCAAACCCCAATTGCAAATGTGTGAGTGAAGACCTGATCGTGCTGTTTCAATCCACTACTTTCTGTGGTGTCTTTTCACACAGTCCTAGATTAACAGAAGGCACAGTCTTGGTGAGAAGTTGAATGTGTGCCTTTTGTATGTGTGTAAATCTCAGCTTCTCTATAATATTGATGAAGTAGGACAGAACCCTCTCACCTTATTCCCAAACTGTCACAAAGAGCCCATCGTAATGGCAGCATGGAATTGTGGACCCTTTGGAGTGACTGAAGAACCCCCCTTACCCATTCTTAGTTTAAATTCTTCCTGCTCAGAGCAGGGGTGGTGTGGGAGCCAGGTGAAGTCTCAACCTCTCCCCACAGTGACAGACTCAGAGGAGGCCATGGGACTTGGGGGTTGGCTGGAACAACACGGAAAGAAGTAGGGATTTTCTCCAGGAGATTAGCTACAAAGGTCATAGAGAGATGACCATGATTCACATGGCTGTCACTGGGAAGACAGCCCAAAGTAAGATCAAGAGAAACAAAGGGGAAAAAAAAGGCGAAGGCAACAGTGTAACTCATGCTTTGATTTCTTGGATCAAGCAATTCCTGAAGCCAGAATTCCTCCTCAATTCCAAGATATAGGAGTCAAAATGTTAACTTAGCTTGTCGTTGGTTTCTGACATTTGAATTCAAGTCCCCATTAAGAGATCTGAAAAACATCAAAAATACCAGACTCAGAGAACCTGAGGCAAAGACGATGCAGTGCACAAGGACAGGAGATGAGAGCAGATGGCAAGTGTCCCGGGGGCAGCTTGAGACCAGATGACAGGTGTACTGGGGGTAGCTCAGGCATCAGGCTCCCTGGTGATTCCCATGCACAGCCCCGGGGGAGAATAGCCTTGTTAATGCTGATCAGCAGGGAAGGAGGGGCAGCTACGTGAGAGGCTGGAAGGACAGCAGGTGAGTCAGGGATGGGGAGCTTTATAGTTGATGTGCAGAAATGGAGGAATTCCAGGTGATGGCAGGAGTTAGTGGGTGGCCATGGGTGGAGGGCTGGGGCAAAGAGGAGGGGGTCACTGTTATCCAGGATCTCAAAGCATTGAGAGGTAGTGAGAGTGACCTTCTGGGAAATATTAGAGTGAAAAATAACTTCTCATAATCTTAAGTTTCTTCATGAGTTATGGGGCTTTTAGCAGCAAAAGACAAAATATGCCAAAGTTCAGAAAAGGGAACAAGTACTTTTCTCATCTCTTACATTCTTTTCTTGTTGTAAACAGAGTTCAGAATATCACATAAACAAGCACAAAATATCAACGGCAACAATAACGAGCCAATACCCTTTGTTTAAAAGAAAAATTGCACCAGATACTTTTTTGAAATGCCAAGGAATTGGTTATTGAGGAATGTCCCAATAGGTGTTAACTCTTTGCAATAGGGAGAGCAGTTGAATTCAACTCTCTTGAGGCCAAACACAGGAGAGTTTAAGCCCTAGGGTGAGCTGGTGGAAAAGTACTGGAGGTTGCTGGCAGGAAGGTTGAGCAGTGTGATTGGGCCATCTGTGTTTCCCAATTTGTATTTATGGAAGGTAGGCTCCTATCCTCCCACAGAGAAAAGGCTAATTTCTTCTTGGAAAATGACATTTCAAAGGGTTAGCTTCATATTTGACTTATTCTTTATTTTCTTCTCCTACCGTATGAGTGGCTTATTTAAGGTAGAAATATCTCATTGGCATTCCATAAATGTCCTGTGTGTGTGCATTCCAATAATAAGCTTTGGGTGTTATTTGAGGCTAAGCAAGTTGCTTCCGTTGTTTGGACACCCTCACACCTCTCCCTGCATTCCCTGTCTTTAGTGTTTGCAACTGTCATTGCCCACCCTAGACTGCTGTAGCAGAATCTTCATGTGGTTCTCCCAGTATGCCTTTATCCACACAGAGGAGCAGGGATATTCTGTCCTCATCTGCCCCTTTCCGTTAAATTGATGGATGTCTCCGAGAATATCAGCTCGAATTACCAGTTCATCCTTTTGTCTTGCAACATCATTTCCTCCAAATCCAGTAGATTTAGACCCTGACCTTGCATATTTCTGTCCCTGATACCATTCTGTCCAGCAAACATTCTTCTCTAACCCTCCTTTTAATCTATTCAGTTGTAAACATCTTTATGTTCCAATTTAAGATACACCAAAAAATCTATCCTTGCCACTCCAAGACAAAATGATCTCTTCTTTCTAAAGTCCTAATGTTACATAAAGCCACATTTTACCCATGATATTCTCCTATATTTCATTCTTAAAAGATTTTAGTTTTTGAAAGGTCTGGTATCACATGAACTGACATACAGAATTTTTTCCTCTGTAGGTTTCAGCTTTTTTTCTATGAAGTTGAGTAATAATAATGCAATTTGTAATATTATGTGATGTTGGGGATAATTAATTAATCAGAATTAATTTATTGATCCCCAGCTATGTGTTAGGCAGTCATCTGGGCACTGTGGTACAACAATGAGCAAAACATGCAGCTTCCCTTCTAGCACAGAGAGACAAATGTTACCGAGAGTTAAGTGAAATATATAGGATGTGAAATGGTTTGAAATGCTACAGTTAGAAATAAAGAGAACAAGGAGGATGGAGGTATCCAGGGGAACTTGTGGCAATCTTAAATTGAGAAATCAAGAAAGATTTCAGTGACCAAGGGATGTTTTAGCTGAGACCCCAGGAGCTGGAGGAATGAGCCGGGCGGACTTCTGGGTGAAGGGCAGGTGCCGCAACATGAAGTGATCCTGGCCCCGTGGACAGTTAGGAGTAATTTGCAGAGTTAGTTCAAGGACCACATGACTCCAGCTCCAAGGCAGTGACAGGAACCCAAGGAAGGTTGCTTGTTTTTCACCCCCTGAATCATAATATGTGTCCTTCACTGTCTACACAAGGGGGAAGATCTGGGAGCATTTATTTTGTCAGACACCAACCCACTGTGTCCTCCTTGAGGTCTGCAGTAGGTTCCCCAGCTGTGCAGTGTCTCAGTGGGGTGCCTGGAACCCTGAGCTGCCTCTTTACATAGGCAGAGCCTCAGTCTGGGGCTGAGACTTGCTCGGAATCTGCATGGATTGGACGTGGACAGCACCTGCTTCCTTCTCCTGGGTGCTGGGCATTTCTGGTTGCTGTTGGTCACAGCTGTATCTGGATTCATTAGATTGTTTTATTCAAGAATGGTGAATAATCTACTTGAAGCACTATTTCTTCCTTTGCAAACTGTGGTCTCTCTGTCACTGTAAGAGTTCTTGGGGGCATTTTACCAGTACCACCCAATAAGAGTAGCCAAGGCTTGAACAGACATATTTTTATTCAAAAAATGTATTGTGGAATCACAAACTAGCACTACTAAATTTAAAGTAAAATAAAGACCCTGGGGCTTATGCTAGAATCCTTCCCGGGGCTCTGGGACTCACGCTGGAATCCTTCGTGGGGCTTTGTAGTCGTGTTCTCATAGGCTATTTGCAGGATATGTTGAACTAGTGTTCAAGGTTCAATGGGCGCCTAGAGAAAGAAAGAGAAGAGAGACAGGAAGGGTCACATCACACCTCAGCAAGATGTCAGCCTGGCCTCAGGGACACCGGTATTGACCCTGTCTTCTTGGAGGAGAGGAGAAAAACAGGCTCAGGAAGGTACATACCCCACGTGTGCTCTGCCTGGTGGGGAGGCTGCAGTTGGAGGCAGGACAACAGGGGGCACTGTGGCCTTCCCGGCAAATGCTCTGAGCATCTCAGAGGGTGCTGAACTCCTGGTTCATTCCCTTTCCCCAGACCTGGTTTCCTGGTCAGTCGCTGATGTGCAGGACGTTCTGGGTATCAGAACCTCAGCACCCTGCAGCACCAGCCAGGACGCAGATTACTTGGATAGCTTTTCCCCCACTTCTGTTCTCCCAGTGCCCCTTTAAAACTGTATTTTCAGGTAGAATCGGGTCCTCCGCAGTTTTAAGGGAACACAAGAGTGTTACCAGATGGAAGGTCTTGACTGTGAGTTGTCCAGATTCTTAGTGCATTTAACAAATAATTCAACAAAACGTACAAACAAAGCAACAAAAGAACGAAGCAACGAAAGACAAACCAAAGCAACATGAAAATGCAGTAACAAAAGTACAGATTTATTGACACTCCACAGAGTGGAAGCTGGTTCAAGCAAGTGGCTCAAGAGCCCCCTAGTTAGGGTTTTTATTAAGCTCAAAGAATTTGGTGTGCTGCCTAATCTTGGCTGGAACTGGCTGCACCTGCTGTTCTTTTCCCTATGCCTTAACCCTTGATTACCCTATTTCCCTATTCTCCTGTCTCAAGGGTGCATTTTTCAGAATACAGTTGAGGAATCTGCATTTTGTTTGTGTGAAGACAACTTTATGAATATGAAATCAAGATTTTCCCTGGCATGGGTGGAAAATATTGATGATGAGTCTGTTGCAGTGAGATGCTCCTATGCTTTTCGTTGTACTCATTATAGGATTTGTTTTGTTTTGTTTTTTTGATGGAGTCTCACTCTTGTCACCCAGGCTGGAGTGCAATGGCATGATCTTGGCTCACTGCAACCTCCATTTCCCAGGTTCAAGCGATTCTCCTGCCTCAGCCTCCCAAGTAGCTGGGATTACACACACGTGCCACCACTCTCGGCTAATTTTTGTATTTTTAGTAGAGACGAGGTTTCACCATGTTGGCCAGGCTAGTCTCAAACTCCTGACCTCAGATGATCCACCTGCCTCAGCCTCCCAAAGTGCTGGGATTACAGGTGTGAGCCACCGCCCCCGGTCTGGAACCATTTCTTTGCTGCTGGGATTACAGGTATGAACCACCACACCCGGCCCATTACAGCTTTCTTAACTGTCCATTCCAATCTCAATTAAATTTTTTTCAATAGAGCTGTGACAACCCCAGGTCTTCAAAGGCAGATGTGTGATCTGGGTCTGTTCAATGAAACTCCAACACTTCAGGAAAGAACATGGTGGTTTTTTTCCTAAGAAGTAGTGATGTTATGATTGTGTAAACTGAAAGCTGACAATGACTGTTTTTCCTAACACATGGGAGTTACCTTTGAGTGAATCCAATCAAAATGAAGCAGAGTGAAAAGACAGAGAAGTAGAAGGAGAAATCGGCAGCATAATTTGTGCTTATAAATCAATTTGTGTCTGAAGCCAATGTTTGTCCTTGATATTCTTAGAATTTGGAGTTGTATTTTGCTTAAAAAGCTTAATTTAGGATTCTGGTACTTGCATCCCAAAGAGTCTTGACTAAGAGGTGCATTAAACATCAGACAGGTACAAACACAGAGAACTTGCTACAAAGACTTTATTAGGAATAAGAGAAGAAAATTGAAGACAAGGTAAAGGAGTAATAAAAGTTCGCCTCTAGATCTCAAAGCAAATGATGAACACATTTTCCTCTGTGCTCCATGTTCAGAGGCAGCAGAAAAGATAGCAGATCCCACTATTGGTGCAGGTCCCATAGCGGTGTTTGCAAAAATGGCAGCCTGATATTCTGCAATAGCAGACCAAACCCCTGGTTGATCCTGAAGACACAGAGATAGCATCAGGCATTGGGACTGGGGTCAGACGCGGTTGGTAAGGAGAATCCCCGTGCGGTTACCTACTGGGCTGATTGCATTCATCATGGTGGCCACATCACAGCAGCAGCAAGATCAGCTCAATCAATAGGAATCAACGTACACAGCAGTGCTGCTCACAGGCAGGATTAGAGACTTATTCTCGTTTGCTCACTTTTTGTGATGCTGCTTCTTCACACACACATTTTAGTACACCCTTAGGTCCATTCCCATTTGTGAAGTTCCTCTAACAAACAAAGTGAAATATGTTTCTTTCCAAGTGGGTTCTCATCCTCGATGCCAGAGAGACTCCCCAGCATGTTTCCACATAGCATAAGATAACTAAATTTCACTGACTTTTCACAGAATCAAGTATCTTTGGAGGATCCTTGTCCATTGAATATCATCTGATTCTGTCTTTTCAGTCTACACTTGAGGAAATCGAGGCCTGGAGAGGTGATCACCTAAGAGAAAAAACCAGCTATTGGGTCTGATTCTAGAGGTGCCTGGTTTCCCTCTCTAGACTCCTGGCCCTGCAATGCTGGCAGCTCTCACCTGAAGCTCTAAAACCTGAGCTTATGTCCCCTGTGAAGGAGATGGCAAAGTCCTGGTCGTCTGCCCCAAGCTGCTCCTGGGCTGCAGCCTAGTCAGCTCTTGCCTGGAGTGGCTCAAGCCGGGGCCTGGAGGGGCACCAGGAGAATGGCAGTGAGGAGGGTGAGGGTCCTCATGGCCGGGGTCACCTGGAGGAGGGAGAGCAGGAGTGGATGTGTGGGGAGTGAGGAGCCAGCTTGGATTTATAGCTCTGCTGGGAGAAGACTCAGAGACAGATGCTGCAGTGAGAGGAGGTAGAGCATGTGATTGGGGAAGAGAAGGGCTGCCTTTGCCATCAAGATCACTTTGATGCTCCTCTGTTCTCCCAGCTTTTATCATAGCATGAGTCTGTTTATTGAGTGTCTGTTCTGGGTCCAAGCCAATAATGATGATCAGGACCATGCTATAATTTCCTGTGTCTCATCTGCTGTAACATTTACTTCTTAATGTTCAAAAAAGAGAAGAAACACTGCTCTTATTCAATAAGTTCAGGCAATAAATGCGACTTATTTTCTGAAGATGAGCCCTGCTATTCTTGGTGGTCTAGACCCTGAGGCAAGACCTGGACCCCAGCGTATAGAGTAATTCATTGCAGGATTCTGGGGCATTTCCATCCTCATGAAGGAGGCTTTTGAGGTTCTGGAAGGCATAGTCTTCTGCCACTGCTAGTGTGGAGAGGACAATGGCCTCATCAGGCTATCAGTGAAATAAGCTCAGTGGGATACTAGGTAAAGAGTTGGTCTGAATAAGGTTAAAAATGTTTTTTTATTTCCAACTGTATTGAGAGGAGTGACAATTAGAAATTATATCTGTTGAAAGTACACAACCTGATAATTCAACGTATATCTACATTTGTACCCTTATCTCACACCATATGTAAAAATCAACTCTGAATGAATTGAAGACCTAAATATAAGTCTTGAAATCATAAAACTTACTAGAAGAACCTATAGGGATAAAGCTTCCTAACCTTGAACTGGGAGATTATTTCTTGGATATTACATTAAAGGTACAGGCAACTAAAGCAAAAATATACCAGTTGGAGTTCATTTAACTGTAAAACATCCGCATAGCAAAGGAAATCATTAACTGAGCAAAAAGGCAACCTAGCAAGAGAGAGAAAATATTTTTAAACCATACATGTAATAAAGGTAAATATCTAAACATATAAAGAACTTAATAGAAAAAAAAGTATTAATGATAAATGTGACAAAACAACTAAAAGAAACCATTATTACATAATTAAAGGAAACTGTGATGACAATATCTTTTCAAAGGCAGAATATAATAAAGTGAAGTTACGAAGAAACATGAAATTCTGGAATTGAGAAGTACAATAATTGAAATGTAAATTTTATTAATGGCTGCTCAATAGTATACTTAAACTGGCAGAACCAAGAATTAGGAAATGTGTATACAGATAGATAAAATATTATACAGTCCAGAGAACAGAGAAAAAAGATGAAGAAACAAGAATAAAGTTAGAGAAATATGAGACACTATTAGACATGAAAACACTCACTGGGTTTAGAGGGGAACTCTCAATCTGTTAAGGCAGCAGTCCCCAACTTTTTTGGCACCAGGGACATCTATGACAAACCCACAACTAACATCATACTCAATGGTTGAAAAAAAAAAAAAAAGGATGCTTTCCTACTGAGCTTAGAAACCAGCCAAGGATATCAAGGATATCTGAAGTCACCACTTCTACTCAACATTGTGCTGGAGTTCTAGGGCAATCAGTCAAGAAGAAAAAATTAAATGACATCCAGGTTAGAAAAGAAGTAAAATAATCTCTGTTTGCAAAGACATGATCTTTTATATATAGAAAATCCAAAACAATTTATTAAAAAACTATTAGAACTAGTAAGGGAGTTTAGCATGGTTGAAAAATAGAAGACCAGTGCACAAAAATCAACTGTATTTTTTCTTTCATAATAAACTTTTCAAAAATGAAGCTAAAAACTCCTTTTACAAGCAGCATCAAAAGGAACATAGCTAGTCATTGAATTAACAAAAATGTGCAAAATTTATACTCCCCAAACCACAAAAAGGTGAAAAATTTTTAAGAATATCTAAATAACTGGAAAGAGAGCTTATGCTCATGGATTGTAAGGCTTAATGTGAGATGTCAATGCTCCCCAAACTGATCTATGGATTCAGCTCAATCTATTTCAGAATCCCTAATGACTTCTTTGTAGAAATTGACTAGGTGATTCTAAAATTTATATGGAATAGCAAGGATCCCAGAATGCTAAATAATCTTGAAAAAGAAGAAAAGATTCTTGTTTTCAAAACATCCTACAAAGAAACAGTAATCATGACAGGGTGGTACTGCTGTAAAGATAGACATAGATCCGTGGAATAGAATTGAGAGTTCAGAAATAAAAATGTGTCTATGGTTATTAACTCATTTTCTGCAATGGTGCCAAGGGCATTCAATGGAGGCAAGAAAATTCTTTTCAACAAATGGTTGAACTAGATGGCCACAAGCATCAGAATGAGTTGGACCCTACCTCACACTATATTTAAAAGCTAATTCAAAATGGGTTAGAAATCTAAATGTAAAATCTAAAAGCATATAACTTTTCTAAGTAAACATAGGGGCAAGCCTTCATAACCTCTGTTTGGCAATGGATTCTTAGATATAATATCAAAAGCATGAGCAACAAAAGAAAATCAGGTAATTGGATATTATCAAAATTAAAATCTTTTGTGTTTCAAGTGACACTATCAAGAAAGTGAAAAGGCAACTCACAGAATGAGAGAAAATACTTACAAATCACATATCTCATGAAAGACATGTATCCAGAATATATGCACACCTCTTATGATAAACACTTAAAGCTAAACAAACAAATTTAAAAATGGGCAAAGGATCTCCTTAGACATTTCTCTAGGGAAGATATACAGATAGTCAATAAGCACATGAAAAAATTCTCGACATCATTATTTATTAAGGAAATTCAAATCAAAACCACAGTGAAATACCACTTCATATCCACCAGGGTTTTCTAGAATCAAAAAGGCAGATAATAGACAAAAGCTCTCGAGGATGTGGAGAAATTTACTTCTGTGGTGTAAAATGGGGCAGTCTCTGGGGAAAACAGTTTTAGAGATTCCTTAATAAGTTAAACATAGAATTACCCTGTGAGCTAGGAATTCCACTCCTAGGTATATACCCAAAAGCTATGAAAGCATATGTCCACATAAACACTCATGGGGAAGAGGAAGAAGCCAGACACAAAAGACCATGTATTACATGATTCTGTTTATATGAAATATCCAGAATAGGCAAATCTATGGGGACAGAAAATAGCTTAGTGGTTGCTCAGAGGTAGAGGGATGGGAATATAGGAAGGGAGGAATGGAAAGTCCTTGGGTTCTTTATGAAGTGATGAAAATTAATTTGACTGTGGTTATTGCTGCACATATCTGTGAATACACTAAACACCACTGAATTCTGCACTTTAAATGTGTGAGTTGTACGTCATGTTAATTTTTTCTCAATAAAGTAACTTTAAAAAACAAAATAACATGAAAAATGATATAACCAATTATTTTTTAAGTTACCAAATGCATTTCCTTTCTCTATATATGGTGCACTAGTGGTTTGGGGCCAAATATAAAATAAAATATGCTTGGCATGATGGAAATTGTGTTATATTGCTACATTAATTGTGGTTTATTATGTGACCTGGATTAGTGTAATCTGAGAGATATTTGTCATTAAGTTTTTCCAAGCAAACCTTGTTTACTCAAATGTGGAGGCAATTATTACTGCTTTTCTTCACTCCCAACTTTTTTTGTAAGATCATGCATTCAAAAAGCTCTTTTGGAACAACTAAAATGTTAAATATTTTACGCTATATGATACTATTATCATTTTTGTTTGTTCGTTGTGAGATGGAGTTTGCACTGCTGCCCAGGCTGGAGTGCAATGGCGGGACCTCGGCTCACTGCAACCTGCGCCTCCCGGGTTCAAGCAATTCTCCTGCCTCAGCCTCCCCAAGTAGCTGGGTTTACAAGCGTGCACCACCATGCCCTGATAATTTTTGTATTTTTAGTAGAGACAGGGTTTCACCATATTGGCCAAGCTGGTCTTGAACTCCTGACCTCAGGTGATCCGCCACCCGCCTTGGCCTCCCACAGTGCTGGGATTACAAGTGTGAGCCGCTGCGCCCAGCCTATCATTTATTTTTATTGTGTATGTTGTTGCAGTTCAATGTAATCATCAATTATAAAATGTCTCCCCCATTTCACATTTCATAAGAGTGAAGAGGTTTTTTTAAAAGAGATTTTCTAGAATAGAGGATGTGACATAATTTTGTTCTCTTTTAAGATTGGAAATGTAAGGATTTTTAGAAGATTTCTAGGCAGGGCAGAGAACTCAGTTGTGCTTTCATTGGATTTACGGGGTGGGGGCTTTTTCTCAGAATCAAAGTGAAGGTGAGAACAATATAAAAGTGATGTGGGCTTAGCATTTGGCATTTGCCCAGAGAGATGAGAGAGTAGGGGGAAAGGAATGAGGTCCTCATTCAATAGTGATTAAATGACAGAACACAGGCCAGGGCTGGATGTGAAAGAATTAAAAGAGTTTGGACAACTGATTGGGAAATAGTGGTGTTCCTAGAGAATGGAAGTGTTGATGACATTGAGTGACAGTATGGGAACGGCTGAGTCAGAAAGATTGAGGGGTGGGGACGAGGCAGGTTAGGATGCTGGAATCTGCATTTTTAAGATGAGAGTATCTCCAAGTGATAAGAAGATTGATGTTATGGCTGTGGAGTGGGGGAATAAAACAGAGTATAAGGAAGGTTTCTGAAACCAACAGGTCAAGGATCCCTGAGGTGTTGGAAGCTGTGTGAGAGCAGTGCTATTTCCCACACCACAGCAGGTGTTCTCAAAGCCAGAGCTCTGAACCAGAAGCACCAGCATCACCTGGGAACATGGTAGCAATACAAACTCCTGGATGCCACCTCAGACCTACTGAATCAGAAACTCTGTGGAGTGGGTCCTAGCAATAGTGTTTTACTGAGGCCTCTGCAGACCTAGTGGAGGTTTACTGCTCATAGACCATCATCACTCAGGACAAAGACTCTTTCTCCCAGGTCCTTAGAAAAGCAATGGACATAAATGCTTTCTATTAAATACCAATGCTGAGGTCCGTACAGAGTGAAAGAATTCTGAAACTTTTCAGCCATTTCCAGAGATGTGCATTTTGTGTGTAAATGCATTTGTTTTATATTTACTTGAACTTGGCATTCATTTATCCACTGTGAGGTGACCTTTTAACCAAGGCCCAGGTTTCCAATTAAACCTGCCTCCTTCACCCCAATTTTTTTTGAGGCAGAGTCTTGCTCTGTCACCCAGGCTGGAGTGCAGTAGCACGATCTCAACTCACTGCAACCTCTACCTCCTGGGTTCAAGTGATTCTCTTGCCTCAGCCTCCCAAGTAGCTGGGATTACAGGTGTACACCACCACACTCAGCTAATTTTTGTATTTTTAGTAGAGACAGGGTTTCACCGTGTTGGCCAGGCTGGTCTCAAATTCCTGACCTCAACTGATCCACCCGCCTCGGCCTCCCAAAGTGCTGGGATTACAGGTGTGAGCCACCATGCCCAGCCCTTCACCCCAAATTCTGCTTGTTCATTGTGAATTAAAGCTGTCCACATCACTTTCCCCACTTGCTCAAGGGGAGGACAACAATTACCTTATCACCTGGCAATCCTACCCAGGAGCTATTACTCAGCTACCCTGATCTATCTAAGAGGACAAGATTCTTCTAAGGATAAGTGGTCCTGATTTCCTGGTCTTGACCCAAAGGGGAATTCTGGAATTGTCTGATCTACCTTTGGGAAATAAGAAGTGGCCCCAGCTTACTCTATGAAATAGAAGATAACACGATAACACAGCCTAGTTCGCATGGTGATTGGTAAACATATAGACAGACGGGAAGCAGGGACTCTTATCAGGATCCGTATCATGACTCATGAAATCATCAGAGGCACCAAGCAAATAGATGGCACACCTGGAATAAGAAGAACATCAAAGGGCTTTGGAGACAATAAGGGAACTTCAAATGGTTTGCTTTCCTCTCTTCCCTCTCCTCCCAGCCCCCATACTCACATATGTACAAATGTCCAAGCCCTATTCAGCAAAGCCCGTTACTCTTGGGTCCAGCTTTCAATGAACAAATGCAAACACAGGATGGGTATGTTTCTCCCTCATTAGCCATCAGGCTCGTGCAGCTTCGTGAGAAGAAACGACTGTCCCCTGTGATGACCGGTGGTCATGAGGACCTTATCCCTGCTCAGTGCCCTTCTCTCGTTCACTCCACCCCACCCCACCCCACCCCCCATCGAAGCCAGAGCATTTTCACTGAAGCTCAATCTTTTTGTGCCAACGGCTCTTTCTCCTTTTTCCTCAGTAGCTTCAGTATGTTTCCACCTTGACATGACCTCAGTTATCAGAGGGCGACTTAGCAGTGCCCACGCTGTATTCCCAGTCAAGGAGAACCTGCTCTTACAGAAAGCTGGGCCAGCAGAGCCACAGTAGCACCTTAAGGACAGCAGGCGGCGCTCCTGCCCCTTATAAAGTTACCCTGGAGGAACTGCATAGGTACACTACTGAATAGCGGTGTCCAGCAAATTCTTTTTTTTTTGGTTGTTGTTGAGACAGAGTCCTGCTCTGTCGCCCAGGCTGGAGTGCAGTGGCGCGCGATCTCGGCTCACTGCAACCTCGCCTCCCAGGTTCAAGAGATTCTCTTACTTCAGTCTCCCGCGTACCTGGGATTACAGGCACACACCACCATGCCAGGCTAATTTTTTTTGTATTTTTAGTAAAGACGGGGTTTCACTATGTTGACCAGGCTGGTCGCGAACCTCAGGTGATCTGCCCACCTCGGCCTCCCAAAGTGCTGGGATTATAGGCATGAACCACCAGGCTGAGGCTGTCTGGTGGCCCCAGCAGACACAGGGTGTGTGGACCTTGGGCAGGGCCCTGGAACATGGTTTTGACCTGGTAGGGAAGGGCAGTCTTGGAACATAGCCTGCGTGTTAGCGTGGGGCAGGGCGGAGGCTGCGTGGGGATGAGCTCTGAGGACTGTCCACCTCCCAGCTCCTCAGAGAGCACTGCCCTGTCCCTCCCCCTAGCCCTTTGTCCACCCTCCTGGAGGGAGGGTCCTGGTGCTGCCTGTGCCACACAGCGACTCCCACGCCTGCAGATCCAGCTGGGACAGGCAGGAGCTCCGAGTCCCTGCCCTTTGTCCCCCTTTCCCAGCCACCTCTCACAAGCTGTCTATGTGTCTGGTGTTGGCGTCTGCAGAAATTTTACAAAAAACTGTGAGGGAATAACTCCCTTGAGCTGTTTAAAATGCGTCCCTAAATCATTGACCCTCCTCACACAGAAAAGGAGGTTTACTTGTCTCCTGTTGAATCGAGACCGGGTAACATCTCGACAAATTGAATGCATCTGACTTAGTGCCATGCTGTTTTTCTGGGATCGGGCCTGATGAACTGGTATCTTTCACCGCCTCTCTACTGGATGGTGCTGCAACCTGAATGTTTTTGTCCCTCTGATATTCATATGTTAAAATCTTAAACCATTAGTTGATAGTAAAAGAGGTGGAAGCTTTTGGGAGGTAAGAAGGTCAGGAGAGCACAGGCTTTATGAGTAGCATTAGTGCCCTTATAGAAGATGCCCCAGAGAGCTCCCTCTCTGGTGAGAGGGCTCACTAGATGAGAATACAGTAAGAAGATGCCATCTATGAATCAGAAAAGCGGCTCTCATGACACCAAATCTCCTGGCATCTTGATTTAGACTTAGCAGTCCGTGAAAAACACATTTCTGTTTTTATAAGCAGCTTGGTTTATGGCATTATTTTGCTAACAGCCCAGGCAGACTAAGAGTGCTGGTGACTTTGGAGCCCAGGCACCATGCTTGGAGGAAGCCTAAGTGTTGGACAGGGAGAGGAACTGAGCCCACCTACAAGGACTGGCTAGAGAATGCAAAACAACCTGCTTTCTGGGGGAAAAAAAAAACAAACAAACTCTGATTTGCAGTGTTTTTAAGTTTCTATTCTTAAAATTCTCCCAGCTATGGATCATTTAACAATTATTTCACAAAAATTCCTCTCTCATGAGCCAGCATGATCTGACCCCAGCACATCACACAGTCCCTTCCCTCAGTCTTGCCGGAGCTCCCACCTGAGCCAGCACTGCCTACCTCTGTGCAGGAGTGTCTCAGCCCTGAGATCTTCAGATCCCAGCAGAACCTCTTCTCTGATGCTCCTGGAGGGAGCCAGGCCCCAGTTGCAACTGTGTGAGTGAAGACCTGATGCTGCTGTTTCAATCCTCTAAATTTTGTGGTGGCTTTTTACAAAGCACCAGGTGAACAGGGGGAGAAATTCTCATTGTCATGGACAGAAGTTGGACTTGTGCACTTTTTGTATGTAAACTTTTGCTTCTCTAAAATATTGATGGATCTTCTCACTTTATTTTCAGAGTGTAACACAGAGCCCATTGTGGTGGGGGAATGGGATTGTGGACTTTTTCCAGTGACTGACTGACCCCCTGTCAACTGTTCTTAGTTTCAAGTCTTCCTTGGGGAGTGGGGCGGTATGGGACCCAGGTGTGGTGCCAACCTCTGCCCTCAGTGACAGATTCAGAGGAGGCCATGGGACTTGGCTGTTGGCTGGAACAATGGGAAGGAAGTAGGGATTTTCTCCAGGAGATCAGCTATGAAGGTCACAGAGAGATGACCATGATTCACATGGCTGTCACCTGGGGAGAGAGCCCAAAGTAAGATCAAGAGAAATAAATGGGAAAAAGGTGAAGACAACAATGTAACTTATGCTTTGAGTCCTTAAATCAAGTATTTCCTGAAGCCAGAATTCCCCCTCAATTCCAAGATGTAGGAGTCAAAATGTTAACTCAGCTTGTCATGGTTTGATGTTTGAATTCAAGACCCCACTAAGATGTCTGAGAAACATTAAAAATACCAAACTCAAGAGAATCTGAGGCAAAGATGGTGCAGTGCACAAGGACAGGAGATGAGAGCAGATGACAGGTGTACTGGGGGCAGTCTGGGCATCAGGCTCCCTGGTGATTCCCGTGCACAGCCCCGGGGGGGAGAACAGCCTTGTTGATGCTGATCAGCAGGGAAGGAGGGATGGATACATGAGAGGCTGGAAGGACAGCGGGTGAGTCAGGGATGGGGAGCTTCATAGTTGATGTTCAGAGCTGGAGGAATTCCAGATGGTGGCAGGAGTTAGTGGGTGGCCATGTGGTGGAGAGCTGGGACAAAGAGGACGGGGAGTCACTGTCATCCAGGAGGACAAAGCACTGAAAGGTTGGGAGGGTGATCTGTCAGGAAATATTAGAGTGGACTTTTTCCCTTAGTTTTTTTTTTTTTATGAGTTATTTAGCTTTTAGTGGCAAAGGAAGAAATACACAACTTCAAAAAAGGAAACAAGTACTTTTCTCATCTCTTACATTCTGGTTTTGTTTGTAAGCAGAGTTCAGAACAAACAGAGATACAGAAAAAAAACTCCGTACTTTTCTTGTAAAAGAAAAATTTCACCGAGACTTTCAAGAAATGTCAAGGAAACGTTTATTGAAGACTGTTGCAATAGGAGTCAAAATGCTGTAATAGGAAGAGCTGTTGGACTCAACTTACCTCAAGCCAAAGGCAGGAGAATTCAAGCCTCGAGGGGAGCTAGCAGGATAGTTCTGGAGTTCGTTAGGAGGGAAGTTGGCTGGTGTGATTGGGCAATCTCTGTTTGCTAATTTGTGCTTGTTGGAGTAAGGCTCCTATCCTCCCATAGAGACAGGGCTGCTGCCCTCTTGGGTAATCACATTTATAGGGATGAGGTATCTGACTTATTCAATATTTATTGTTCCACCACACGAGTGGTTCAAGGTAGAAAATCTCTTGTATGTCATCAGTGAATGTAGAGTGTTTGTGCATCCCAGTGAACAGTTCTGGGTCTTACTTGAGGCTGAGCAAGTTGCCCTGGTTGTTTGGGGACCCTCACACCTCTCCCTGAATTCTCCGTCCCTAGATTTTGCAGCAGTCATCGCCCACCCTAGACTGCAGTAGCAGAAGCCACATGTGGTGCTCACAGTGTGCTTTTATCCACACAGAGGAGCAGGGAGGCTCCGTCCTCATCTGCCCCTTTCCCTTGAGTTGATGGATGCTTCTCAGCATATCAGCCTGAATTCTACTCCATCCTTCTCTCTGGCAACATCCATTCCTCTAAATTCAGTGGAGGTCCACCTGACCCTGCATATTTCTTGCCCTGATATTATTCTCTCCACCGAACATTCTACTCTACCCCTTCTTTTAATCTACCCACATTTTAAATACCTCTGTGTTTCACCATGAAGTCTTTCCTTGCACTCAAAACCAAAATAATCTATTTCTTTCTTCTAAACTCCTATTGCTTCATGAAGCCACATTTTCCCAAGGATATTTTTCTATACATCAGCCTTCAATGTTTTTAATTGGCATTTTTTTCCATGCTGTCACAGAAACTTGATATGTGGACTGCTTTGTGGCTGTAGTTTTCATTTTTTCCTATTCAGTTTAGTAATAATAATCTAATGTTATTTCATTATGTGATATTGAATATAATTAATTAATTTTATCATAATTAATTTATTGATCTCTTACTATGTGCTAGGCAGTCATCTGGATACTGTGGTACAATAATGAGCAAAACATGCAACTTCCCTTCTTGAGTAGGGAGGGAAATGTTACAGAGAGTGAGTGAAGTGTACAGAATGTGAGACCGTTACAATTCTACAGTTAGAAATAAAGAGAACAAGTGGGATGGAGATTGCCCAGGAAAATTGCTGCAGTTTAAAATTGAGAAATCAGGAAAGACCTCAGTGACAAAGTGAAATTTTAGAGGAGACCCCAGGTCTGGGAAATGAGCCAGGTGTACTTCTGGGTGAAATGCAGATGCCCCCGGGTGGAGTCAGCCTGGCCCAGCCCACAGTTTGGAACAATATGGAACGTTAGTTCAGGGACCTCAGGACTTTGAAGTAGTGGCAGTTACTAGAAACCAAGGAAGGCTCCTGGCCTTCACAATCTGAGGTTCTGTGTGTGTCCTTCACCGTCTAAACAAGGGGAAGGGTGGGATCATTTGTCTGTCAGAATGCCTGTGTCCTCCCTGGGATCTGTGTTGGGTTCCCCAGCCGTGCAGTGTTTCAGTGAGGTGCCTGGACACCTGAACTGCCTCTTCAGACAGGCAGAGCCTCAGTCTGGGACTGAGACCTCCTCAGAATCTCATGGGGTGAACGTGGGAATCACCTGCTCCCTTCTCCTGGGCTCTGGGTGTTTGTGATTGGTGTTGGGGGGTCACAGCAGTGTCTGGCCCTTGAGATGTTTTGGTCAAGAATGGTGTAAACCCACTTGAAATGCTGTCCCTTTCTTTGAAGTCTGCAATCTGTCTGTCCCACTCAAACTCCTTGTGTCATTTTACCAGTGACCACCTAAGAGTAGCTATGGCTTGAATATAGGTTTTGGTATGTTGTGTTTCTAATTTCATTTGTTTCAAGCAATCTTTAAATTTCCTTATTTTTTTATTGACCCATTGGTCATTCAGGAACATGTTGTTTAATTCCATGTGTCTGTACAGTTTCCAAAGTTCCTCTTATCATTGATTTCAAATTGTATTCCACTGTGGTCAGAATAATACTTGATATTATTTTGATATACTTGATATAGTTTTGACTTAAAAATTTGTTGAGAGTTGTTTTGTGGACTAACATATGATCTGTTCTGGAGAATGTTCCATGTGCTGATGAGAAGAATATATTCTGCATCAGTTGGATGAAATATGCTGTAAATGTCAGTTAGGTCCATTTGGGCTAGAGTGTAATTTAACTCTGATGTTTGGTTTTGTTAATTTTCTGTTTAAATGGTCAGTTCTTTATTGAAAGTGAGTTGTTGAAGTTTTCTACTATTATTGTATTGCAGCTTATCTCTTTAGATCCATTAATATTTGCATTTCAATGCTGTTTGAATTTTTATATACTCTTGCTAAATTGACCACTATATCGTTATGTAATGACCTTGTTTGCCTCTTTTTGTAATTTTTGACTCAAATTCTATTTTGTCTGATAGAAATATGGCTACTGTTGCTCTCTTTTGGTTTCCATTTGCATGGAATATCTTTTTTCATCCCTTCACTTTCAATCTATATGTGTCTTTATAGACGAAGTAATTTTCTTGTAGGGAGCATATAGTTGGATCTTGATTTTCAATCCATTCAGCCAATGTATGTCTATAAATTGAAGAATTTACTTTATACTTAATGTTATTATTGACAGGTAAGAACTTACTATTACCATTTTGTTACTTATTTTCTGGTTGTTTTGTAACTCATCTCTTCCTTTTCTTTCTTCTTTTATTACTTTCCTCCTTAGCAGTTAAATGATTTTCTCTGGTAGTGCTTTAATTCTTTGCTTTTAAAAAAGTGTATGCATGGCTGGGCACGGTGGCTCACGCCTGTAACCCCAGCACTTTGGGAGGCCGAGGCAGGTAGATTACGAGGTCAGGAGATCAAGACCATCCTGGCTAACATGGTGATACCCTGTCTCTACTAAAAATACAAAAACTTAGCTGGGGGTGGTGGCTGACTCCTGTAGTCCCAGCTACTTGGGAGGCTGAGGCAGGAGAATGGCCTGAACCCGGGAGGTGGAGGTTGCAGTGAGCTGAGATTGCACTGCTGCACTCCAGCCTGGGTGACAGAGTGAGACTCTGTCTCAAAAAAAAAAAAAAAGTGTATGCATTACAGGTTTTTGCTCTGGGGTTACTATGAAGATTATAAAATGTTTATAAGAAGTTATTTTCAACAAATGACAACTTAACTTTGATCACAAAGAAAGTAGAAGAAACTAACAAAGAGAGAAAAACCTAAAAAACTCTATATTTTAACTCCCTTCCCCCCAACATTTAGACTTTTTTGGTCTCAATGTACATCTTTTTATATTGCCTATCTCTTAACAAATTTTTTTATTTATTATTTTCAATAGATTTGCCTTTAAGTATTCATACTAGAGATATGAGAGATCTACATACCACAATTATAGTATTAGAGTATTCTAAAATTGTCTGTGTACTTACTTTTACCAATTAGTTTTATACCTTCAGATGTTTTCTTATTGCATGTTGGCATCATCTTCTTAAAGACTAAAGAATTTCCTTTTATAATTTTGTGTTAAGACAGACAGGTCTGGTAATGAATTTCCTCAGTTTTTGTTTGTCAGGCACAACCTTTATTTCTACTCCATATATGAAAGATAGCTTTGCTGGGTACAGTATTCTTGGTGGGAAGATTATCCCTCAGCCTGCCCCCTAGCACTTTGAGCATATCATCCCTCTCCTTGTTGGTCTGTAGGATTTCCATGGAGAAGTTTGTAGCCAGACAAATTGGAGCCTCTTTATGTTTAATTTGCTTCTTTCTTCTTGCTGCTTTTAGAATCCTCTCTTTGTCCTTTGAGAGTTTAATGACCATATACCTTATGATAGTCTTTTTTGTGTTGAATCTGTTTGATGATCTTTAACCTTCCTGTACCTAGGTATTTATATCTTTCTCTATATTTGAAAAGTTTTCTATTATTATTTATTTAAGCTTTGTAGCCCTTGCCTTCTCTCAGCTCCCTTTTGAAGGTCAATGACTTTTAGATTTGTTCTTTTGAGGTATTTTCTATATTTAATAAGTATTCTTCATTCTTGTCATTCTTTTTCCCTTTTTTCTCCTCTTACTTTGTGTTTCAAACGGCCTGCATTTGAGCTTACTGATTTCTTTTTTTACTTGATCAATTCTGTTATTAAGAGTCTGATAGTTTTCTGCTAGGCAGTTTATTTTCTCAGTTCCAGGATTTCTATTTGGTTTTTAGAAAATGATTTTGATATACTTGCTAAATTTTTCTGATAAATTTTGGAATTACTTTTCTGTGTTATCACAAAGTTTGCTGAATTTCCTAAAAACTGCTGTTTTGAATTATTGAACATTGCCATCTTCTTAGGATTGGTCACTAGCTCCTTCGTCCATTGGGGGAGGTCATCTTTTTCTGTTTGCTGTTGTTTCTTATGCAACATCAGGTATACCGAAGACTAAAGGATGGGCTGCCATGTACCAGGCCTCCATTTCTTCATCTCTCAAATCTACATAATTGTCTCTCTCCTACCTCATGTGTGGTAGGGAAAGCATTTGGTGTGATGCCTAACACAATGGGGGCAATGAATGGATATTAACCAATATTGCCATATTTCCTTGATCCTAAGATGGTAGCTGTCTTATATTATTTTTTTTGTTTCTGTAACTGAATACCTAAGACTGGGTAACTTACAAAGAAAATACATTTTTTTCTTACAACTCTGAAGGCTGGGAAGTCTGAGGTTTAGAGGCTGCATCTGGTGAGGGCCTTCTTGATGACAAGAAATCTCTGCAGTCCTCAGTGGTGCAGGGTATCACATGGTGAGGCGGGACACACTGAGAGGAACTGGCTTTTACAACAGACTCACAGCAGACTCACTCTTGTGACAATCTACTAACACGTTAATTCATGAATGGGTTAATCCATTCGAGGGCATAGAGCCCTCAAGACCCCATCACCTCTTAAAGACCCCAACTTTTAATAGTGTTATATTGAGGATTAAGTTTCAACACGAACTTTTGGAGGACATACTCAAATTATAGTAATACCAATTACATAATTATAGAAGTTTATCAAAGTAAATCAAAGCAAAACCACTATCAGATTACATTTACACAGAGATGTAAGATGCATCAAAAGTTTCAGAAGCAAGGCTGGGTGTGGTGGCTCAAACCTGTAATCCCAGCCCTTTGGGAGGCCAAGGCGGGTGGATCACCTGAGATTGGGAGATCGATACCAGCCTGAACAACATGGTGAAACCCTGTTACTACTAAAAGTATAAAAAATTAGCTGGGTGTGGTTGCATATGCCTATAGTCTCAGCTACTTGGGAGGCTGAGGCATGAGAATCGCTTGAACCTGAGAGGCAGAGGTTGCAGCTGGCTGATATCACACCACTGTACTTCAGCCTGGGTAACACAGTGAGGCTCTGTCAAAAAAAGAAAAAAAAAAGAAAAGAAAAGAAAAAAAAAAAACCCAACAACAGTTTCAAGCATTTAATCTGTGAAAAACATGATATAGAATATGATAGAACTAGGATATTATTAAAGTCCTTCTAAAGAACTGGAACAAGATTGAAATACAGAGAAGACTTAGAAGATTGCTCAGTAAAACTTAAGGTCTAGTGTGTGGTTAATTTTATGTGTCAACTTGGCAGGTTTGCAGTGGACCAGATATTTGGTCAAACATTATTCTGGGTATTTATGTAAGGGTGTCTTATTGGATGTGATTAATCTTTAAGTTGGTGGACTTTCAGTGAATTAAATTGTCTTGCATAATGTAGGTGGTCCTCATCCAATCAGCTGAAGGCTTGAATAGGGAAAAGGTTGACCTTCCCTGAGCAAGAAAGAATTCTGCCAGCAGACAGGCTCTAGACTTGAACTGCAACTTTGACTCTTCCCTGGGTCTCCAGCTTGATGACCCATCCTGGAGATTTTTGACTTGCTAGCTCCTTAGTCACATGAGGCATTTACTTGAAACAAATCTCTCTATACATACACATTCTTTTGGTTCTGTTTCTCTGGAGATCCTTGACCAAGACATACAGTTTAGGTAGACACTTCATTTGTGTGGTCACCTGAATTTTCTGCAGCAGAGAACAGGAAGATCTGCAGTTAGACTGATTGGGGTTGGGACATGAGAATGAGGATGTGTGGGATGGAAAGATGAGGAGATATATGCAGGACATAGTTAAAACAAGAGTGAAGTGCCTTTTATCAGACCTTTATGTTTAGGTCCATGCTGAGCCAAGAATTTCCATTAACAATTAGAAAAAGCTTCCCATTGCCTGAAGGAAGGGTGAAGAACATCTTCTGTTTATCTTGGGTTTTGCATAACTTGCTGTCCTCCTGACCAGACACTCGATGCTCAATTTAATAGCTTTGGGCCTGAGGAAACATTTATTTTGTTTCTTACTGTAAGTTTTACTCAGGATAGTAGAGAGTAGGGTATTCTCTCCCATGACCTTGGAGTCCTACTCCATGGAAGTTATTCATATCCCCTGATCACTGTGCTAATATAAGACAAGAGTCTTAGCTTCAAGAGAAAACTGGACATTGAAGAGATCTGCCTGGAAAACCTAGGTTTCTTTATACTGTAGCTGCTCAGAATGGAGCAGCAGAGCCTCTAACAAACTCCCACATTGTAGCTGATATTTACATAAAGGCTGATGAGGAACAGGAGGTGCTATTCAAGATTCTTATAAAAACAGAACCCATTGGCCCAGCACAGTGGCTCATGCCTGTAATCCCAGCACTTTGGGAGGCCAAGGTGGGGAGATCATTCAAGGCTAGGAGTTCGAGACCAACCTGGGCAACATTGTGAAACCCTGTCTCTACAAAAAATACAAACCGTTAGCACGGTGTGGTGGCACATGCCTGTAGTCCCAGCTACTCAAGAGGCTGAGGTGGGAGGATCATTTGAGCACAGGAGGTCAAGGCTGCAGTGAGCCGAGATTGCACCACTGTACTCCAACTTGGATGGCTAAGTGAGACACTGTCTCAAACAACAACAACAACAACAACAAACCCAATTATATTCATTTTTGCTATTTGTTATTGCTCTATGATGCTCAAATTGTGCGTCATTGGAAAGCAAAGACCAGTTAACTTAATGTAGATCAGAATTCTCTATACAAAGGAACCATACAAACCACCATGTAACGAAGCAAAAGGAAAAAATAAAAACGAAAAAGAAAACTAAAAAGGTCAAACACACTAAGTTTAATGCTTGAACTTTATTTTGGAGAGAGAAATTTAGAAAGACACAAGGTACGCAGAGTAAAATGTTTTTCTTTTTTCAGGACCTTGGATTGAGTCTTGCACTGCTTTGGTTTCTATCTAGGAAGCTCAGCGACAGCAGAGTCTGTAGCGGCGGCCACTGATGTAGCACCTCCCGGAGTAGGACTCAATGGCAGCACAAAGGCCGATTCGGCAATAGCACGTGGATCTCGCCTGAGAATCTGTGGAAAGAAGAGAGGGTCAGGCACAGCGAGGGAGGTGGGAAAAAGGACAGGCACAGCCAGACTAACTGAGATAGTCTAAATAAGAGACACTGTATCAGTCATGTTAGGATGGAGAAAATTCATGTCTTTGTCGTAAATGACAAGAAATCTTACTACCTATGTGTTAATCATGCAAGATCATAGTTTTTTTCCCCATCTGAGTCTATCCAGGACATATTTATTACCTGCTCCCTGGTCCAACAATATACCTCTCAACCTCAGGGTTATCTACTCTTCATTCTGCTTAATCCACACCCCTAATCTTGACCTCCATGTATGATTTCCATGTCCTAACAAGGCTCCCTAAAGCAACTGGATCAGTTTCTGAAATGCTGCATTATGCATGCTCATGTCATGGACCCAAATACTTTGGTGCTCAAGGAGTCTTTGAAGAACTTCCAAATTCAAATTCTTCATTCTCTGTCTCTCCTTCTTTTTTTTTTTTTTTTTTTAACATTTTACTTATTTACTTGTTTTAATTGACAAACAATAATTGTGTATATGTATGAGACACAATATGATGTTTGGATCTAAGTATGTATTGTAGAAAGATTTAATCAAGCCTATTAGCCTATATCGAAACACACCTATAGGTTCCTCTCTAGATTCTAAAAGCTTTTCCAATGGACAAAGTAAAACATTCTATAACTAGGTCTACCCATTTAGACCTACAAAGAACTAGTCAGTGTAGCTCTTTCTATCTTAAAAGTAGCAAATTTCACAGAAATGTCTTGGAACTAAAAGTCTTAGAAGAAAGAAAATTTTTTAGATTTATTTGGTTCTCACTGATTAATTTATAGATGAGAAAATCAAGGTCCAAGAAGATTAAGTCACTCAAGTGAAGTAGACCTTTCCACACTTGACTCCAGTTCCTTTCTCCAATCCTTTTGTTCTAGATTTTGCAGATCTGCAAGATTGATGTCTCCTACCTGAGGCTCTAAGAGTAGAGAGTCCATTTCCTGCAAAGGAGACAGCAAGGTCCTGGTTGTCTTCCCCGGACTGCTTCTGGGTTGCAGCCTCATCAGCTCTTTCCTGGAGTGACTCAGCCTGGGCCTGCAGGGCCACCAGGAGAATGGCAGCAAGGATGGCGATGGTCCTCATGGCTGGGGTCACCTGGAGGAGGGAGAGCAGGAGTGGATATGTGGGGAGTGAGGAGTCAGCCTGGATTTATAGCTCTGCCGGGAGAAGACCTGAGACAGAAGCTGCAGTGAGAGGAGGTGGGCATGTGATTGGGAGGGGAAGGGCTGCCTTTGCCCTCATGATCCCTTTGATGCTCCTCTTTCTTCCAGCTTTCATCACAGCATGAGTCTGTATGCTTAATGCCTCTTCTTGATCCAAGCTGTTAATGATGATAAGGACATTACTATCCTGTTCTGTTTCCCATCTGCTTGAGTATTTACTTTCATATATTTAAAAAAGAAAAACAACAGTGCTTTCATTCAATAAGTTTGGGGATCAAATGCCTCTTGTTTTCTGAAGATGGTCCCTGGTACTCTCTGGATGACTCTCTGGGGTCAGACCTGGGGCCCAGTGGAGTAGAGAGTTAAGTCATTGCAGGATTCAGGGATATTACTAACCTCATGTAGGAGGCTTTTGAGATCTTGAGGTGAGTAGTCTCCTGCTGGGGCCAGTATGGAGAACAATGACCTTATCAGGCTATAGGGGAAATGAGTTCAGTAAAATAGTAGGCCAAGTTTATCAGATTAAAATAAAAATTCAGATTTAGTTCAAGAAGTTGGTGTGATCTGAATGCATCACATAAAATATGTAGCAGGTACTTCTCTCCACTTTGAGGAATATCAAAGTAATTTAGGTGCCTACAGCCCCTTTCTGAGCCTTTTTTTTTTTTTTTTTTTAGTTTCAGAAAATTGTAAATTATGCACAAGGAACAACATTCAAAAGGTAGAAGTAATGAGCTCTCATTTCTACTCCCAGGCCTTCAGTTCTGACCCAGGAAACCATCACTGTTAACAGTTACACATAGTATTCTGCACTTTGCTTTTTTCACCTGTATCATGGGCACTTGGTTTATCAAAACACATGGAATGCTATTATAATTTTTAATAGGCTTATACTATCCCAGGGTTTGTATATGCCATCACTTATTTTTTGTACTGATAAAATATTATAAAATTATTACAATTTGGTTATTCTTAAACTTTTGCAGTAAGAAGTAAAGTTACAGTAATTATCTTGTATATATGTTCTCTTACCCATATGGATAAACTTATACAAATAGAATTGCTGCGTCAAAGAATGCATCTTATGCCAGCATGGTGGCACATGCCTGTATTTCTAGCTATTTGAGAGGCTGAGGTGGGAGGATCACTGGAGACCAGGAGTTCAATACCAGCCTGACAACATAGTGAGACCCCCTTCTCTTAAAAAAAAAAAAATGAGAGACTATATCTTACACATTTTTAAGATATTACTACATATTTCCATAATATTACCATATTTGATCCAAATCCTTTGATGCTCAGTGGGCCCTTGGAGAGCCTCTACATTTGAATTTCTCATTTAATTTTTTTCAAATTTATTTATTTTTCATTGAAAAATAATTTTGTGTATATTTGTAGGGTATGATGTGATGTTTGGATTGATATCCACATGGCAGAAACATATAAGCTAATTAAGATAGCCATCACCTCACCAACTTAATTTTTTAAGGAGAATTACAAATCAATTCCTTTAGCAGTTTGAAAGATACAATACATCACTAGTAACTGTGGTCACCATGCAGTGCCATAGATCACTAAGACTCTCCAGCATAACTGAAACTTTGTACTCTTGGCTCAACATCTTCTCTTTTCCTATCCCTCCCTCTCACCCACCTCCAGCTTCTGATAACCACCTTTGTACTCTAGTTCCATACAATCGACATTTTAACATTCTCTATATAAGTGATATCATATAGTATTTGTCTTCCTGTGTCTGGTTTATTTCATTTAGTACATTGTCCTCTGGTTCCATCCATGTTGTCATGAATGAAGAATTTCCCTCTTTTTACTTTTTTTTTGAGACGGAGTATTGCTCTGTCACCCAGGCTGGAGTGCACTGGTGCGATCCCGGCTCACTGCAACCTCCGCCTCCCGGGTTCACGCCATTCTCCTGCCTCAGCCTCCCGAGTAGCTGGGACTACAGGCGCCCGCCACCACGCCTGGCTAATTTTTTTTGTATTTTTAGTAGAGACGGGGTTTCACCGTGTTAGCGAGGATGATCTCGATCGCCTGACCTCATGATCCGCCCTCCTCGGCCTCCCAAAGTGCTGGGATTACAGGCGTGAGCCACCGCGCCCGGCCAATTTCCTTCTTTTTTAAGGCTGTGTGGTATACCATCTTGCATATATACCATATTTTCTTTATTCATTCATCCACTGATGAACATTTAGGCTGATTCCATATCTTGCTTATTTTGAATAATGCTGAAATGGACATGGGAGTGCAGATTCTTCTTTGATACAGTGATTTCAATTTCTTGGGAGATATACCCAGAAGTGGGATTGCTGGGTCATATGGTAATTCTATGTTTAGTGCTTTGAGGAACCTCCATACTATTTTCCAAAACGGCTGCACTAATTTACATTTCCACCAATGGCCTACAAGGGTCCCCCTTTTTTTATATCCTCACCAACACGTATTATTTGTCTACTCGTTAAAAGCCATTCTAACAGATGATTACCTCTTTGTGATTTTAATTTGCATTTCCTTGATAATTAGTGATGTTGAGTATGTTTTTCATATATCTGTGGGCCAGGTTTATTGCCCTTTTTTAAATTGAGATGTTTGTTTTCATCTTATTGAGTGTTTGAATTCCTTATATCTTTGGGATATTAGCCCCTTATCAGATATATGGTTTGCAAACACTTTCTCCTAGTCCCTGGATCATCTTTTCACTTTGTTTCCTTTCCGTGCAGAAGTTTTTTAGTTGATGTAACTAACCTCCTTGGTCTATTTTTGCTTTTGTTGTCTTTGCTTTTGGAGTCCTGTCGTAGAAATAATTGCCCAGAGAAATGTCATAAAGATTTCCCTCCATGTTTTCTTCTAGTAGATTTACAATTTCGGGTCTTTTATGTAAATCTTTAATCCATTTTGAGTTGATTTTTGTGTATAGTGTGGGATAAGTGTCCAATTTCATTCTTCTGCTTGTGGATATCTAGTTTTCCTTACACCTTTTATTGAAGAGACTGTCCTTTCCCCACTGTGTGTTCTTGGCATCTTTGTTGAAGATCAAGTAATCATAAAGACCTGGGTATAGTTTTGGGCTTTCTACTCCTTTCCTTTGGTTATTGTGTCTGCTTTTACACCAGGCCATGCTGTTTTGCTTACAATAACTTTATGATACTTTTTAAAATCAGAGAGCATGATACCTCTATCTTTGTTATTTTTGCTCAAGATTGCTTTGGCTATTCAGGGTCATTTCTGATTTCGTGCCAATTTTAGTATTTTTTTAATTCCTGTGAAAAATTGCATTGGAATTTTGATGGGGATCTACAGATCACTTTGGGTAGTATAGACATTTTAATAATATTAATTCTTCCAATCCATGAACTCAAGATATCTTTCCATTTATTTGTGTCTTCTTCAGTTTTATTCATCAATATTTATAGTTTTCAGTGTACAGATCTTTCACTTTTTTGGTTAAAATTACTTCTAAGAATTTTATTTTTGAGTGCTATTATAAATGAGATTGTGTGGGCTTCTAAACCTTTGTGCCAGTCCAAACTCCTGTCTTTATTCTTAGTGACTCCTACAAAATTAGAAAGTGTCAAGTCATGCTATTGCCTTGAGAGAGTGGGAGAGAAGCCAGACCTTTAGAATACAGTGGAGAGGTTGGGGTGTTTGATATGTGTTTCAGTTTTTTCTTTCTTTGCAGAGAAACTGATAGAGTGTATCTCTCACTTATTCTGCCTTATGAAAATGAGAGGATCTGAATTAAATCTGTAATATCTATAATATTTATTTGAATTCGTGAATTAACAGGGAGACTGGGAGGGACTAATTTCCTGCATCAGTGATTCCAGATTTCATGGCCCGTGTGTTGCCCTGGTGGCCATTTAGCACCAGGTTTTAAACCATCTGTATTTGTACTGCTTCTCTATTTCTCACTGGACATTGCCGAGTTTGTAGATAGCATTCCACGATTGTTTCCTAGCCTACATCTCTCTGGCATTGTCTCTCTGAATCTCTAGCCATGACTGAAGAAACAATTTGGGACATTTTTATTCCAGTTCTAACCTTTCTACATGAATTCTGTCATGTGTTTGATCACCCAGAGTCCTTATTAATTGGAGAAATTGATATCTTCAGTCTCTCTTCATCCTTCTCTGACCCCAAAATTAATTGGGTGAGCAGAAAATCTGGAAAGAGAAGTGGGTGGTTTAAAAACCACTGTCCAGGCCCTGTGGTGTGACAGGCAGAGCTGAGCACTGGCTAAGCCAGAAGATGCCTGGTGGCCCGTCTTGCCAGGACCAGGCCCTCGTCAGCAGCCCATTGCTCAGCCTTAGACACAACTCTGTTGCCAATCAAGTTTCTCTTTATCTCTGGCAGAAGTATTTCTAGAGAACTCCACTGGGCTGGGCGCAGTGGCTCATGTCTGTAATCCCAGCACTTTGGGAGGCCAGGCGGGAAGATCATTTGAAGTTAGGAGGTCGAGACCAGCCTTGCCAACGTGGTGGAACTCCATCTCTACGAAAAATACAAAAATTATCTAGATGTGCAGCGGGTGCCTATAGTCCCAGCTACTCTGGAGGCTGAGACACGAGAATCTCTTGAACCTGGATGGCAGAGGTTGCAGTGAGCTGAGATTGTGCCAGTGCACTCCAGCCTGGGCAACAAAGCGAGACTCCATCCCCCCCCAAAAAAAAAGAAAGAAAGAAAAAGAAAACTGCACTGACATTGTGGAAAATAATTTTAGTTTCTTAATGTGTTTGTAAATAATCATTTAGAATAAAATGCCTTTCCTGTTCCCTTTGTTCTTTAACTGTAGCAAAGTGCCCATTATCTATTGTCCCCTTGACTTCAAACGTGCTGTCATTTAAAATAAAGCCTGAAAAACTATTTTTCTTGTCCTTTATTCTGAGTCCAATCTTGCCTCTCCTATACTCAGTGCTGGGACAAAAACAGGATTTCCATCCATAATATGGACATTCACTCTTAATTTCCATCCATAATATGGACATTCACTCTTAGAAGGCATGTACTCCCTGGGCGATGATTTAATTATTTAACATAAAAATTAATTTAACTGTGCTAAAAAGTAGAGGGCAAGAGAATTGGCCTGAAAGAAAATACTTCAGATAGCAACAGAATCTGGTTTTATAATAGAGGTTTTGTATTGCGGGATATTCCAGGGGACAAACAATGCTTAGATGTGTGTTTATTACTGGTAGCAGTCAAGCAGATGGGAGACAGGGAGAGTGATAGGGGCCTTCATGAACATGAAGAGCAGGTGTTTCAGTGCAGCTGCTGGATTGGAGAATCGTCAAAGGTCTGAACTATCAACCCAAAGGATGCCTCTATCCCACAGCCACACAGGTATGGGGTAGCTCATTGCCCTGGGATGCTGCTTCCTCCAGATAGCACAGAGCTGGGGTCTTTTTACTCCCCTTGGTCCTCAGGCTCCTTCGGTCCCTTGAGAGACATTGAACCTCTAGGAGGCTCACAGCCCTGAGAGCCTTTCTCCTTGTCCTTCTCTGGAGCCTCTTGGAGAAAGCTCACCAGGTGCTAGCCTTGGAGCAGCCTGGGACAGAGGACCCAGATGTAGCTGTCCCCTTTGCAGGAATGAAAACTGCATTATGGGCTTTGGGTAAGACAGCAGGCCAATGTGCTCTCTGTTGGGAGCTGCAGTCTCAGTGGTGCCATCAACTAGCTGTGGGATCATTAGTGCATGACTTCACCTATCATGGCCTCTGTCTTGCAACTCTAAATTGGGGGCAATAGAGTGTCTCCAAGGGGTCTTGGGTGCAAGACCTTGAAACCCTTGAAAGATTAATGTATGTAGTTCATCCCACAGGAACGAGCAGACAACTAGGCAACAAATAACAGCCACTTAAAGCTTTCTTAGCCTAAGCTGCTTTCAGAAACAGCCTGTCAAAGTTTCTCCACGCTCTATGGTGCCTTTGAATATCAAATTTTTAACCCCAAAGTCCATGTCATTCATTCAGGCAATCACCCAATATTATTCAAATTTCATGTAGTTCATTCAGGCAATCACCCAATATTACTGAAATTTCAATCTTCTCTTAGAATACTCATTCTCCATGTAATCTTTTCCAAATGTATGGTGCTAAATGCTGCCAATTTCGAAATGATTCCTGCATTTTTATCTTCAGCTCCAACTACCGAGCTGAACTCCAGACTCCGGAACACATTTCCTGACGTGTCCGCTAGAATCTCCGACAGATATTTCAACCCCAGTGTCCAAAACTAAACTCTTCACTGTACATCTCCCCAGCTTGCAGGCAGCACACACACATACAGGTGTTGTCATTTCAGAAAATGGCACCAGTGTCTCTGCAGTTGTTTAGGGCAAAAAATAAAAATATTCTTCAGATATCCTAATATTCCATATTCTTACATCAGCAACTGCTGTTGCCTCTGTACCTTCAACATAAATTTTGAATGGGGCAATTTCTCATCCCCTGCACTGCCAGCATCCTGGTGCAACATACACTGGCTTCTCATCTGGGCTTCCTCAGCCCCCTTGTAACTGAGCTTCCGCTGATACTGGGCACTGTGCTGCCTCTGAGCACCCGTTTTCCAGAGCTGGTCAATACCCCTGTCTAGCAAGGCTCTTTCCCAGCCATTTTCAAGATGCAACACCCAGGTACTAAGTCCTGACAGGCACTAATCTCCACGGTTCTCCAGGAATGAACAATAAGGGAATAACTACACATATCCCATGTATCCACAAAAGTAGTGCCTTTTTTTAAAAGAGGATGGGTAGTTCATTGCCCTTTCTTAAAGAAGCACTACGTTTTTGGATACATGTGAGTACATAGGATGTCCCCACAGCTATGCTCTTGCAATTGGTGTCCAGCAGCCTCTGAACAAGTGAGGAAGGTTCATCCAATAGTGCAAAACTGGGCTGTAGGTGCCCACCAGGAGGAGCCAGAGGTCCTCATGTTCATGAAGGCCCTTATCTCTCTCCCATCTGCTTGACTGTTACCAGCAATAAATATGGTCATGTCTGAGCATCATTTGTCGCCTGGAATATCCTGGAATACGAAACCTCTATTATAAAACCACATTCTATTGCTATCTTATTTTCTTCCAGGCCAATTGCCTTGCACCCTACTTTGTAACACAGTTAAGTTAATTCCTATGTTAAATAATTAACTCATCCATCAGAGGAGTACATGCATTCTAAGAGTGAATGTTCATACTATAGGTGGAAATCCTGTTTTTGTCCTGGCCCTGAGTGACCCGGACAAGTAGATCTTTCTACCCTGAGATTCAGCTCCTCAGGGTAGAAAGTGCAGAGCTGACATCTCTATGAAAATGACCAGGGCAATAGAAACGAAAAGGTAAGAAAAAAAAGTAAAGAAAAAAATAAGGGAAAGAAAAGGGGGGACTACATGGCCCAAATACATTGAGCTTACTGTGAAAACTCATTTTTGGAGATACAGAGAAGATAAAGCACAAGGTAGAGAGACTAAATTGTTCATTTCCAGGTTTTCAAATGGAATCTTGCCCTGATTTGGGTCTCAATTAACAAAGCACAAGGACAGCTGAGCCTGTAACAGGTGTTGCTGAGGATACAGGACCCCGAGTGATGCTCAGTGGCAACATGGACGTCTGCAACTGCAGGCGCCTCTCACCCGGTGACCTGCAGGAAGATGGAGGAGCATATTGGGCACAGTGCTGGGTTTGGGGGTACAGGAAATCAGATCAGAGCAGCCCAGAGGAGGACTGTGTCTGCTCACAGGAAGCATACCTCACAGGTTCTATTAGAGCAGAATAAAGAGATCAAAACTGGCCATCTGTCGGCCATTCAAGATCTGGTTCTTCCTTTCATGTTTTCTGTCACGTATATCACACAGTCCCCACTCCCTGCACACAGGCAGTCAGACCCAGAGACATGTACATGCACATCTATAACACACACATCCCCAATTTCCACCTCACAACACACTCCACTCACCACACAGGCATGCACACACCTGTACAATATAAACATGCAAACATATGCACAGGTGCACGCATGCACACACACCCTGAAGTGCAGACTCCAAACTCTAATAGATCTGGTTTAGTCTCTGAGGCTGAAGCTGCTCAGAGGGCGCCCTCCGCGATGCCGGAAGTGATATCGCCCCCGTCTCCCCCGCTGGATATTACGAGCCACATCGCAGGGGGGTAAGGGCGCCCCCCGCGATGCGGGGAGTGATATCTCCCCCCTCTCCCTCCCTGGATATTACGGTCCACAGTGGTCACACAGTGTGTTGACGTTATTGTCAGTAACATCTTCTCCGCCTCTGGAAATTACCAACTATATCACAGACCGGTGTACATCTTCTTCACTATGTGTAGTAATAGCATCCTCTTCCCCCTGGATATTAAGAACAGTATCACAGGAGTCTTTCTACCCCCAGCGGCATTGGGTGTAGTATCGTCCTCTCCCACGTTGAAATTATGAACCATATCACTGGGGGCGTGTCCACCCCATGCGATATTGAAAGTAACATCATCCTCTTCTGTCCTGGATCATGGGAACTATATCACTGGGGTGGTGTACACTTTCTGCGGTATTGGCAGTAAGATCATCCTCTCCACCTTGGAATATGAAGGACCATATCACAGGGGGGCCGTACACACCCTGCCCTATGAAGACGAATATTATCCTCTCCCACCCTGCACATTAGAAAAAACATCACAGGGTGGGTGTACACCTCCTGCGATATGGGAGGTAATATCATCTTCTCTTCTTCTGGATGGTAGGAACAATATCACACGGGTTTGTACACTTTCTGTGATATTGGGAGTAATATCAACCTCTCTGCCTTTGAATATTAAGAACAATATCACAGACTGGATGTACACCCCCTGCGATATTGGGAGTCATATCAGCCTCTCCTCTCCATGGATATTAGGAATAATATCCCAGGATGCGTGCACACCTCCTGCTGTATGGGGAGTCATATCGTCCTCTCCCTTCCTGGCTACTAGGAATAATATCAGAGGGTGGGTGTACACAGCCTGCGATATTGACAGTAATATCACCCTCTCTGCCTCCGGATATTAGGAACAATGTCACAGAAGGTGTGTACACTTCCTGCGATACTGGGAGTGATAGCATTCTCTTCTTCCGTGAGTATTAGCAGCAATATCACCGGGTGGATGTACACCCACTGCTATATGGGGAGGAACGTCATACTCCACCCCCCGGAGTTTATATTCGGATCAATATCAGTGGGTGGGTGTACACCTACTGCGATATTGAACGGAATATCACGCTCTCTCTCTCCCTGGACATTAGGAACAATATCACAGGTGGGTGTACACCCACTGAGGAATTAGGCATAATATTACTATTCATTATTCCTCATTTATTATTCACATGAGTATGAATCACCAATATTAATATTAATAAATAATTGCTAATAAAAAGGGTTCAGAATATTAATATTAATTATTAGGAGCTAATATTACTGTTTTCTAATGAATAAGATCAATCTCAGTTATTAATATCAGGTGTTATTAATCATTAATATTAATCATTTATTGTTATCGTTCGTATAACTATTTAATATTAATTATCATTATTATTGGTATTGATATTAAAAATTATATTATCAGTTATTAATATCAATAATGGATGTTATTAATTTTGATAAGTAATATTGATATTAAAATAGATATTATTGATTATTAATTATTAATTGCGATATTATTATTAATTGTGATAAGTAATATTGATATTGAAATTGATATTATTAATTGCAATAAGTAATATCGATATTAAAATGGATATTATTGATTATTAATTATTAATTGCGATAATAATATTAATTAATTGCGATACTGATATTAATTGCGATAAGTAATATTCATATTAAAATTGATAGTATTAATTGCTATAAGTAATATTGATATTAAAATTGATATTATTAATTGCAATAAGTAATATTGCGCCATTCCACTTCATATCTGTGATCTTGTTGCTAATATCCAGGTGGGGAGAGGACGGTATTAATGCCAAGAATCCAGAAGGCGTAGACCTCCCCTGTGATATTGTCCCTAGTATCCAAAGGTGGAGAGGAAGATATATCTCCCAATTTCACAGAAGTTGTACACCTCCCCTGTGACGTTGTTCCTAATATCCAGGGATAGAGAAAATGACATGACTCACAATATGGCAGGGAGTGAACACCCCCTCCATGATACTGTTCCTAATATTCATGGGGGAAGAGTATGATGTTACTCCCAATATCATAGGGGATGTACTCTCCATATCTCAGGGGGTGGATAGTATCCCGATCTGTGATAGACTCCGCCACGAGGCGGGAGTAATGTCATCCCCCTCTCCTTCCCTTGCTACTACGATACACATAGCAAGGGGGCAGGCGACCCCCGCGATGCAGGGAGAAATATCACCCCCGCATCCCTGATCTTATGAGCCACATCGCAGGGGGGTAGACACCCCCAGTGATGCGGGGAGTAATATCTATCCCCCTTCCCTGTGGATATTAGGAGCCACATCTCAGGGGCGTGGACACCCTCCGCTGATGCGCAGAGTAATATTAACCCCTGTCCCTCCCTGCATGTTAGCAGCCACTGAGGACACACAGTGTATTTACGATATTTCCAGTAAGATCATCTTTTCGATTGAACCTTGTGAACAAGATCACAGAGGTGTTACCCTTCCTGCGATACTGGGGGTAATAGCATTCTCTCCTCCACTGCATACTGGGAACAATATCACAGGGGCGTGTATTCCGCCTTGCATCCTGAGAGTCATATCATACTTGCCTTCCATATATTAAGAACAATAGCAAAGAGGGGGCAGACACTTTGACGATATTGGGAGTAACATCATTCTCTCTACCCCTGGATATTAGTAGCAATATCACAGGGGGATGTACATTTCTTGTGATATTGAGAGTAGTAGTATTGTCTTCCCCGCTGGATATGAAAAATAATACCACAAGGGGCGTCAAACCACCTGCCAAATTTGAGGGAATGTTATCCTCTCTGCCCCCGGATATTAGAGACAATAACACAGGGGTAATGTACACCCACTGCTTGACTGGGAGAAGGATCATCCTCTCCCTTCTTGGACATTAGGAACAATATCATGGGGGTGGGGGGTGGTGTACTGCCTCTGTGATATTGGGAGTAAAACTCTCCTGTCTTCCCCTGGATATTAGGAAGTGTATCAGAGGGGGAGGGTGCACATTCCCTGCGATATTCAATGTAATCTTATCCTCTCCCTCCCAGGGTATGAAGAACAATATTACAGGAGGGGTGTACACCCTCTGTGATATTGAGAGTCATATCATCCTCTTTCACTCTGGATATTAGGAAGAATATCACAGGGCTGTGTACACCCCCTGCGATATTGGCAGTAATAGCATCCTGTCGCCCTGAGGAGGGAAGCCATTTCTCTACTGTCTCCTGTCTCTGAAGAGGAGGAGGAAGTAAAAGTGGAAAAACAACAGGAATGAAGTTAGTGGCAAGACCAGCCGGTGGCACTGAGGAACCGGCCTGAGGTGAAAAGATTAACGCCCCCTTAGATTAACTCTAAGCACATGTGCTCTGAATCCATCACGGCCCTTTCACGTGGAACCCCTTGGAGTTGTAAGCCCTTAAACGGGCCAGGAACTCTGTCTTCCTTGGAGGAGCTGGGTTCTTAAGACGCGAGTCTGTCGACGCTCCCGGCCGAATAAAAATACCTCTTCCTTCTTGAATCCGCTGTCTGAGGGACTTCGTCCACGGCTCGTTCTACTTCTTTTCTTAGTGCCCTGATCGGGAATCAAAAGCGGGCAGCAGCACTAAGAGCGCCGAATCCCAACCACTAGACCACCAGGGGAACTTTGAACCTTGTGGGAAATAGATTGCCCACCATTAGAAGTGTGTCGGCCATCAGAAGGAAGCCTGGACAGGTCCCTTGCTTCTAAGGTGTGGCAAAAGGTAACTGGTAAAGGATACCTAGACAAGTTCATATACATAGACACTTGGTGACAGCTGGTGCTAGACCCCCCACAGTGGCTAAGAGGGCAGGCAGCAGCAATACTAGTAGCAAAGGGACAGATAGCTAAGGAAGGATCCCACTCCACCTGCCCAGGGAAATCAACTCCTGAAGCTCTGTTCCACCCAGCATCAGAAGATGCATTGCAGGAGATGGCATCAGTGATCCCAGTGGTGCCCTCCCCTTACCTGGGAAAGAGGCTCCCCACTCTTGAGCCCACAGTGTTTGTGCCTCGGCAAGACAAGCGTATCCCTAGACCACCCAGAGTAGACAAGGACTTGGGAGAAACCCCTCCCTTGGCAGCTCGTTTATGACCCAAAACCGGGATCCAAATGCCCCTGAGAGAGCAGAGGTATACTGGTATAGATGAGGATGGTCACGTGGTGGAGAGGCGTGTTTTTGTGTACCAGCCCTTCACCTCTGCCCACCTCAACTGGAAAAGCAATACCCCGTCCTATACCAAAAAGCCACAAGCTCTGATTGATTTGCTCCAAACTGTTATCCAGACCCACAACCCCACCTAGGCTGATTGCCACCCGTTGCTCATGTTCCTCTTGAACAGAGATGAAAGGCAGAGAGTGCTCCAAGCAGCAACTAAGTGGCTAGAGGAACATGCATCAGCTGATTATCAAAAACCCCGAGAGCATGTAAGGACCCAGTTACCAGGAACCAACCCCCAGTGGGACCCACATGAAAGAGGGGGATATGCAAATGCTAAAACGAGACAGGGAAGCTCTCTTGGAAGTACTAAAGAGGGGAGCTCAGAAGGCCACAAACATTCACAAGGTCTCTGAGGTCATTCAGGGAAAAGAAGAAAGTCCAGCACAATTATACGAGAGACTGTGTGAGGCCTATGATATGTATATTCCCTTTGATCCCGATAGCCCTGAAAATCAGCGTATGATTCACATGGCTTTAGTCCATCAAAGCGCAGAAGAAATGAGAAGAAAACTGCAGAAACAGGCTGGGCTTGCAGGGATGAATACATCACAATGATTAGAAATAGCTAACCAGGTGTTTGTAAACAGGGACGCAGTAAGCCGTAAGGAAAACCGCAAAGAGAATGAATGTCAGGCCTGGAGAAACACCGACCTGTTTGTTAGCTGCAGCAATCAGAGGGGCCCCCCCGAGAGAGGCAAGGGAAGGGGGGCCCTGGGACAGAAACTCAGCTTGGCTGTCAGAGTTTGCAGCATAACCAGTGTGCTTATTGTAAAGAAATAGTACATTGGAAGAACAAATGTCTTCAGCTCGAAAGAAAACAAGGTGACTCAGAGCAGGAGGCCCTGGACAAGGAGGAAGGGGCCCTGCTTAACCTGGCAGAAGGGTTATTGGACTGAGGGAGACCAGGCTCGAGTGTCCCCAAAGAGCCTCTGGTCAGAAGGACAGTCGGGGATAGAGACATTGATTTTCTTGTAGATACTGGTGCTGAACATACGCTAGTAACTGCCCCGGTCGCCCCCTTATCCAAAAAGACTATTGACATCATCAGAGCCACAGGGGTTTCAGCAAAGCAAGCTTTCTGCTTGCCTCGGACTTGTGCTGTAGGAGGACATAAAGTTATTCATCAGTTTTTTACACGCCTGACTGTCCCTTGCCCTTGTTGGGAAAGGACTTGCTTAGCAAGCTGAGAGCCACTATCTGTTTTACAGAGCATGGCTCTTTGCTGCTAAAGTTACTCAGAACGGGAGTCATTATGACCCTTACGGTCCCCTGAGAGGAGGAATGGAGACTTTTCTTAACTGAGCCACGCCAAGAGATAAGACCAGCTCTGGCTAAGCAGTGGCCAAGAGTATGGGCGGAAGACAACCTTCCAGGGTTGGCAGTCAACCAAGCCCCTGTACTCATAGAAGTGAAGCCTGGGGCCCAGCTGGTTAGGCAAAAACAGGACCCAGTCCCCCAGAGAAGCTCTTCAAGGGATCCAGGTCCATCTCAAGCACCTAAGAACTTTTGGAATCAGAGTTCCTTGTCAGTGTCCATGGAACACCCCCCTCCTGCCTGTTCCCAAGCCATGGACCAAGGACTACAGGCCAGTACAGGATTTGCACTTGCTTCATCAAGCTACACTGACTTTACATCCAACAGTACGTAACCCGTCCACATTGTTGGGGTTGCTGCCAGCTGAGGGCAGCTGCTTCACCTGCTTGGACCTGAAAGATGCTTTCTTTCCTATCAGATTAGCTCCTGAGAGCCAGAAGCTGTTTGCCTTTCAGTGGGAAGATCTGGAGTCAGGTGTCACTACTCAGTACACTTGGACCGGGCTTCCCCAAGGGTTCAAGAACTCCCCCACCATCTTTGGGGAGGCGTTGGCTCAAGAAATCCAGAAGTTTCCCACCAGAGACCTAGGCTGCGATTTGCTCCAGTACATTGATGACCTTTTGCTGAGACACCCCACGGCAGTTGGGTGTGCCAAGGGAATGGATGCCCTACTCCAGCACCTGGAGGACTGTGGCTATAAGGTGTCCAAGAGAAAAGCTCAGATCTGCTGACGGCAGGTACATTCCTTGGGATTTACTATCCAACAGGGGGGACATAGCCTGGGATCAGAAAGAAAGCAGGTCATTTGCAATCTACCGGAGCCTAAGACCAGAAGGCAGGTGAGAGAATTCTTAGGAGTTGTGGGGTATTGTAGACTACGGATCTCAAACTTTGCAGTATTAGCCAAGCCTTTGTATGAGGTCACAAGGGGGCGGGGACTGGGAACCTTTTGAATAGGGATCCCAACAACAGCAAGCCTTTCATGAGTTAAAGGAAAAAACTTATGTCAGCCCCAGCCCTGGGGCTACCCATTCTGACAAAGCCTTTTCCATTGTGTGTGTCAGAGAGAGAAAA
The DNA here is from genome assembly GCF_028885625.2 of Pongo pygmaeus. Lineage (NCBI taxonomy): Eukaryota > Metazoa > Chordata > Mammalia > Primates > Hominidae > Pongo > Pongo pygmaeus. The sequence goes on from NC_072380.2 coordinate 7,121,680, forward strand.
GATGGCAGTTGGAGTTTTAACCCAAACTGTGGGGCCCTGGCTGAGGCCGGTGGCCTACCTCTCTAAACAACTAGATGGGGCTCCTAAAGGATGGCCTCCATGTTTGAGGGCCTTGGCAGCAACTGCCCTGCTAGTACAAGAAGCAAATAAGCTGACTCCTGGGCAAAACCTGAATATAAAGGCCCCCATGCTGTGGTGACTTTCATGAATACTAAAGGACATCATTGGCTAACCAATGCTGGACTCACCAAGTACCAAAGTTTGCTCTGTGAAAATCCCCATATAACCGTTGAAGTTTGGAACACCCTAAACCCTGCCACCTTGCTCCCGGTATCAGAGAGCCCTGTCGAGCATGATTGCATAGAAGTGTTGGACTCAGTTGACTCTAGCAGACCTGACCTCCAGGACCAGCCTTCGGCCATCCATAGACTGGCAACTATACGTGGACGGGAGCAGCTTCATCAACCCCCAAGGAGAGAGAGGTGTAGGGTATGCAGTGGTAACCCTGGACACTGTTGTTGAAACCAGATCGTTGCCCCAGGACACTTCAGCCCAGAAAGCTGAACTCATTGCTTTCATTCGGGCCTTAGAACTCTGTGAAGGTAAGACTGTCAACATTTACACTGATTCTCGGTATGCCTTTTTAACCCTTCAAGTGCATGGAGCATTCTAGAAAGAAAAGGGCCTATTGAACTCTGAGGGAAAAGACATAAAATATCAACCAGAAATCTTGCAATGACTTGAAGCAGTATGGAAACCCCACAAGGTGGCAGTTATGCATTGCAGAGGACACCAGCGAGCTTCCACCTTGGTGGGTTTGGGGAATTCCTGCGCTGACTCAGAGGCTCAAAAAGCACCATCTGCCCCCTTCCGGGCATCAGTCACAGCCCCTCTGCTCCCTCAAGCACCTGATCTTGTACCTACTTCTTCTAAAGAAGAAAAGGACTTTCTCCAGGTAGAGGGAAGCGCAAGTGATGGAGGAAGGATGGATTCGGTTACCAGATGGGAGAGTAGCTGTGCCACAGCTCCTGGGAGCTACAGTTGTACTGGCTGTGCATGAAACCACCCATCTAGGTCAGGAGTCACTGGAAAAGTTGTTAGGCTGGTATTTCTACATCTCGCATTTGTCAGCCCTTGCCAAAACGGTGACCCAGCGGTGTGTTACCTGCCGACAGCATGATGCGAGGCAAGGTCCAGCCGTTCTGCCCGGCATACGAGCTTATGGAGCAGCCCCCTTTGAAGATCTCCAGGTGGACTTCACAGAGATGCCAAAGTGTGGAGGTAACAAGTATTTACTAGTTCTTGGGTCTACCTACTCTGGCTGGGTGGAGGCTTATCCAACACGAACTGAGAAAGCTCGTGAAGTAACCCGTGTGCTTCTTCGAGATCTTATTCCCAGATTTGGACTGCCCTTATGGATCAGCTTAGATAAGGGGTCTGCATTTGTGGCTGACTTGGTACAAAAGACGGCAAAGGTATTGGAGATCACATGGAAACTGCATGCCGCCTACCGGCCTCAGAGTTCCAGAAAGGTGGAGCGGATGGGTCGGACTATCAAAAATAGCATTATTGTCTTCCCCACTGGATATTAAAAACAATAACACAAGGGGCATCAAACCACCTGCCCAATTGGAGGGTATGTTAACCTCTCCCCACTGCCTCCACCGCCCCCATATATTAGAGACAGTAACACAGGGGTGATGTACACCCACTGCTTTATTGGGAGTAATCTCATCCTCTCCCTTCTTGGATATTAGGAACAATACCACAGTGCGCGTGTATGTCTGTCGTGAAATTCGATGTAATGTCATCCTGTGCCTCCCTGGATGTGAAGAACAATATCACGGGGGATGTACAACTTCTGAGATATTGGGAGTGATATCATCCTCTCCCCTCTGGAAGTTAGGGACAACATCACAGGGGTAGTGTACACCCTCTGTGATGTTGGGACTAATGTCATCCTCCCGCCCCCTGGATATTACAAACCATATCATAAGGGGTGTGTACACACACTTCAATATTGGTATTAACACCATCCTCTCCCTCTTTGGATATTCAGTGCAATATTTCAGGTGGGGTATACACCACCTGCAATATTGGAAGTACTATTATTTTCTCCCCCCATGGATATTAGCAACAATATCACAGGGGGTATGAAAAACCCCCTCGATATTTGGAGTAATATCGTCATCTCCCCTCATGAATATTAAGAACAATATCCTGGGGGGGCCTGTACACCCCCTTTGATATTTGATATCATCCTCTTCCCCCCTGGATATTAGGAACAATGTCAGGAAGGGATGTACAGACCCTGCAACATTTGCTGTCATCTAATTGTCTCTCCCCTAGATATTAGGAAAAATGTCACTGGGGATGTGAACACCCCTGCGATATTGGGAGTACTATCATCCTTTCCCCCCTTGCATATTAGGAACAATATCACAGGTGGGGTATACTGCCTCTGCGATATTGGGTGTCAAATTATCCTCTCTTCCCCTGGATATGAGAAAGGGTATCAGAGGGGGAGGGTGTACATTCCCTGAGATATTCAATGTAATCTTATCCTCTCCCTCCCAGGGTATGAAGAACAATATGAAGGAGAGGTGTACACCCTCTGTGATACTGAGAGTCATATCATCCTCTTTCGCTCTGGATATTAGGAACAATATCACAGGGTTGTGTACACGCCCTGCAGTATTGGGAGTAATATCGTCCTCTCTCCCTCTGGAGATTAGGAGGAGTATCACAGGGCTGTGTACACCCCCTGCAGTAGTGGGAGTGATATCATCCTCTCTCCCTCTGGATGTGAGGAAGAGTTTCACAGGGATGTGTGCACCCCCTGCGATATTGGGAGTAATAACATCCTGTCGCCCTCTGGATAGTAGGAAGAATACACATGGGTGTGTACACTCCCTGCAACATGGAGAGTAATATCATCCTCTGCCCCCTGGATGTTAAAAAGCAAATCACGGGGGTTGTACACCTGCTGCGATATTGGGAGTAATATCTTCCTCTCTCTGCCTGGATATTAGAAGTAATATCACAGGGGTGGTTTACATCCCCTGCGATATTGGGAGTAATATCATCCTCTCTCCTCCTGGATATTAGGAACAACATCACACGGGGGTGTCCACCCCCTGGGATATTGGTGTCAAGCCCCCTGTGATATCAGGAGTAATATATCATCCTCTCGCCCTATGGATATTAGGAACAATATCACGGGGTGGGGGGTGTACACCCGTGCGATATTGAAAGTAATATCATCTCTCCCCCACGGTTTTTGGAAACGAAATCACAGTGGGTTGTACAGCTGGTGCGATATTGATAGTAATATCGTTCCCTCCTTGCCTAGATATTAGGAACAACATTACAAGGGGGTTGTACACCACCTGCGACATTTGGAGTCATATGATTCTTTGCCCACCTGGATATTAGGAACAACATCACGGCGCAGGGGTCGTGGAAAACCCCGGCTATTTTGAAAGTATCATCCTCTTTTTCCCTGGATACTATGAACAGTATCACAGGAGGGATGTACACTTTCTGCGATATTGGGAGTCATATTATCCTCTCCCGCCCTGAATATTTAGAAAAATGTCACAGTGGGGTGTACACCCCTGCGGTATTGGGAGTAATATCATCCTCTCCACCCAGGAAATTACTAACAAGGTCATGGGGTGGTGTACTCTCCCTGTGACATTGGGAGTAATGTTGTCCTCCCCAAACCTGGATGTTAGCAACAAGATCACAGAGGGGGTGTACACACTCTGCGGTATTGGAAGTAATATGATCCTTTCCCCCCGGATATTGGGAAAAATATCGCAGCGCGGGTATTCATTTCCTACACTGTTGGGAGTAGTATCATTCTTTTCCTCTCTGGATATCAGGAAAAATATCACAGGGGTGGTGTACATTTCCTTCGATATGGGGAGTAATATCATCCTCTCCCCGCTGGGATATTAGGAACAATATCCCAGGGTTGTCCACCCTCTGCAATATTGGGAGTAATATCATCCTCTCTTTCCCTGGATATTAGATACAATATCACAAAAAGGTGTACATCCCCTGTGATATTGGGAGTAATATCATACTCTCCTTCCCTGGATATTAGAAAACAGTATCATCAGAGGTGAACACCCCCTGTGATAATGGGAGTAATATTTTCTCTTTTCTTTTTCTTTCTTTCTTTCTTTCTTTCTTTATTTATTTATTTTTGAGACAGAGTTTCACCCTTGTTGCCCAGGCTGGAGTGCAATGGCATGATCTCGGCTCATTGCAACCTCTGCCTCCTGTATTCAAGCGATTCTCCTGGCTCAGCCTTCCGAGTAGCTGGGATTACAGGCATGCGCTACCATGCCTGGCTAATTTTTTTTTTTTTTGTATTTTTACTAGAGACATTGTTTGTCCATACTGGTCAGGCTGCTCTTGAACTCCCGACCTCAGGTGATCCACCCGCTTTGGCCTCCCCAAGTGCTGGGATTACAGGTGTGAGTGACCGTGCCCAGCCACCACTTAGCATTTTCATTTGACATTTGTTGAAGTTATAGATTTATACACACATTGATTGCTGCTTTATTATACACTCGCATATACATAAGATGGGAAATAGAAAAGAATAAAATGGGCACAGTATCCCTAAAGTTTCACATTCCGAGACATTTTAAAACTATTTGCTTTTTAGAAACTTGTTTCAATTAAGAAACTGTGGGATACACACACAACGAAGTATTATTCAGCCTGAAAAGGAAGAAAATCCTCTCCACTGCAGAAAAAATGGATGAGACTGCAGGTCTGTATGTTAAGCGAAATAAGCCAGGCACAGAATGACAAACATTACATGTCCTCACTTCTATATAGGAACAAAAAAGAAAATCTTGGCCAGGTGTGGTGGCTCAGGCCTGTAATCCCAGCACTTTGGGAGGCCGAGTCACACGGATCACTTGAGGCCAGGAGTTTGAGACCCACCTGGCCAACATGGTGAGACCCCGTCTCTACAAATAACACAAACAATGAGCTGGGCGTTGGGATGCGTGTCTGTAGTCTCAGCTACTCAGAAGGCTGAGGCCCAAGAAGCACTTGAATTCGGGAGGCGGAAGTTGCAGTGAGCCCGGATTGTGCCTGTACACTCCAACCTGGGCAACAGAAAGAGACTCTATTCCACACACGCCTATACACAGAAGGAATCTCAGGAAGGTGGAGAGTATAAAGGGGGTTAGCAGATGCTAGGAAGAAAAGGGGTGGGATGGGGAATGAAGAGAAGTGGATAATTGGGCCCCAAAATACAGAAAGATGGAGTGAGTTCTAGTGTTTGATAGTACAGTATGAAAATTTTAGTTCACAAGAATTTCTTGCATATTTCCAGATACTTTTGTAAGAAACTTCCTAACTTTCTCATTATGCTAGTTTTGAAGCTCTTCTCTTTCTGCTCTTGAAATCATGCTGGTTTTTTCATTTTTTTGTTTTTTGTTTTGAGATGGAGTTTCGCTTTTGTTGCCCAGGCTGGAGTATAATGGTGCAATCTTGGCTCACTGCAACCTCTGCCTCCTGGGTTCAAGCGATTCTCCTGCCTCCACCTCCCGAGTAGCTGGGATTACAGGCATGTGCCAGCACCCCCAGCTAATTTTGTATTTCTAGTAGAGATGAGGGTTTCTCCCTGTCAGTCAGGCTGGTCTTGAACTCCTGACCTCAGGTGATCCACCCGCCTCGGCCTCCCAAAGTGCTGGGATTACAGGCATCAGCGACTGCGCCCGGCACATGCTGTATCCTTATCTGTTGTCTGTTGTTGTTTGTTTGTTTCTGAGCTCAGAAATAACTTCTCACCTATATGTTCAAATGATTTTTATCATCAGTGCTAAGAAAGCTCATTGGTGGAAAAGCAGCCTTTTCAAGAAATGGTGTTGGAGAAACTTGATTTCCACATGCAGAAGAATGAAGGTGGACCCTATGCCACACCGGGTGCAAAAATTCACACAAACTGGATCAAAGACATAACCCCAAGCGCTAAAAGTATCATATGCCTAAAAGAAAACATTGGCCACACTTTCATGACATCAGATTGGGCAATGCTCTCTGGGATACGACACCAAAAGCATAGGCAACAAAAGAAAATTAGATTCCTTGGATTACATCTAAATGACAGACACTTTTGTGAAGCAAAAAACACTACAAATTGAGTGAAAAGATAACCCATGGATTAGGAAAAATATTTGCAAATCATATATCTGAAAAGAGGCTGATATCCATCATATATAAAGAATGGCTAGAACTAAACAACAAGAAACCCAAAGCATCCCATCAACAATGGTCAGAAGATTCGAGTAGATGCGTTCCTAAAGAAGATATAGCAATGTCCAATAAGCATCTAAAATGATGTTCAAAATCACTAATCACAGCGAAGTGCAAATCAAACCAATAATGTGATAACACACATTAGGATGGATATGATAAACAAACAAGCATTGGTGAGACTAGAGGGAAATAGGAATGCTCGAATATGATCAGAGGGAATGTAAAACCGTGAAGGAACAGGGAAAATAGGATGACGTATACTGGAAAAATCAGAAACAGAATTATCAGATGTTCCGCAGTTGCATTTGTGGGTACCTACCAAAAACAATTAGAAGCCAGGAGTGGAAGACAGATTTTTGTACACCCATATTCATAGCAGCATTATTTGCAACAGCCAAAATGTGGAAGCAACCCAAGTGTTCATGGACAGATAAATGGAAAAGCACACTGCAGTTCATTCATACAATGGAAGACTATTCAGCCTTCAAAACGCAGGCACTTCTGGCCGGTGCAGTGGCTTACACCTGGAATCCCAGTATCTTGGAAGACCAAGGTGGGTGGATCACCTGAGGTCAGGAATTCAAGACCAGCCTGGCTATCTTGGTGAATCCGTCTCTATTGAAAATGCAAAAAATTAGATGAGCTTGGTGGCATGTGCCTATAATCCCAGCTACTCGGTAGGCTGAGGCACAAGAATCGCTCGAACCCGGGAGTTGGAGGTTGCAGTGAGCCCAGATTGTGCCACTGCACTCCAGCCTGTGTGACAGAGTGAGACTCCATGTAAACACAAAACAAAACAAAGTAAAATGAACAAACAAACAAAAAACAAAAAAACAGACAGGCACTTCTGACGTAGGCCACAACATGGATGAACCTTGAAGACATTATCATCAGTGAAATAAAGAAATCCCAAAAGGATAAACACAACCAGGCTCAGTGGCTCACACCTGTAACCCCAGCACTTCCGGAGGCTGAGGCAGGCGGATCACTTAAGGTCAGGAGCTCGAGACCAGCCTGGCCAATATGGTGAAAGCTCGTCTCTATTAAAAATACAAAAATTAGCTGGGCGTGGTGGCACACGCCTGTAATCACAGCTACTTGGGAGACTGAGACACAAGAATCACTTGAACCCGCGATGTGGAGGTTGCAGTGAGCCGAGATCACACCACTGCACTCCAGCCTGGGTGACAGAGAAAGATTGTCTCCAAAAAAAAAAAAAAAAAAAACGGTATGATTCCACTTATCTATCAAGTGTCTAGAGTAGTTAAACTCATAGAGTTGCAAACTAGAATGGTGGCCCTCAGGGGTGGGCGAGAGAGAGGAGTGGAGAGATTGGTGAATGGGTGCAATTTCCATTTTGAAAGATAAGACTCTTCCGGAGATGATGGCGGTGATGGTTGCTAAACAATGTGAATGTACTTAATGTCATTAAACTGTAAACTGAAAAAGAGTGGAAATTGTAAATGTGTATACTGGCCATTCTATATGAACTAATATATATTTATAATTTTTAATATTTATACGTGGTATATTTTCCCATAATAAAAGGCAAAAATTAAAGCAGTTGGATCTTTGAAAAGAAAAGAAAGAAGCAAATAATACACACCAGCTTTCTCCTGATTAGAGGAAGAGCCCCAAAGTTTCTATGGACACTCACTTTTCTCTTCTTCTTCTTGCAATATTATGAGGAAATCCTTAGAGATTGGGGAACTTGGGCGACTTTGGCTAATGAGGAGCTCTGTGCCTTGAGCCCCAGAAGCCACAGAACAGTAAATACTCAGGAGCAGGGGTTCTCCTTGGGGGCCCTTGTCCAACAGTGATTCAGAGATCCCTCAGGTTTCCATCTTTTAATTCTGCCATCTCAGAGTTTTTCACTTGTAGCCGTATGGATAGGAAGAGAGGGAACATAGCTCACACTTGCCTTTGATAACCTTGGCCCAGAAGTTATCTCTTACATTCCTGTTGGTGGAAATGCAGTCACATGGTTTCAAACTAACTGCAAGGGAGGCTGGGAAATGTAGTCTTTCTGCATGTCCAGGAAGAGGAATGGTGTGAACACAGCATTGTCTTTGACACACTAAGCATGTGCTAAAGAGTTCTTACTCTTATAGGAGGTTTGTCTGTCCTGTGTAACTTTCTCAGTTTTTGCTTAGATAGTTTCAGGCAATGTTGTTTGGTGCGTTCAGCTTGATGATTATTATGTCCTCTTGGCAAAGTAGTCAAGATTCCCATCAGTTTGAATGAAAGTGTTTACAGAGAGGTCAGGAAATGTTAACACTTTAAAAGGCCCTTCTCTTCCTCCACTCTACAGATAAGAACAACAGAGTCCTAGAGAGAGGAGGTCATGGGTCTCACTCATGGGTGGCAGAATTGAAACCAACATGGCAGTAATTTTGCTTTTCCCCCGTCATGTTGTTCTCCCTCTATCTTCACTCTGCTGATTTCTTCACTTGCTCCATACAGACCTCCCAGTGCCAACTGTATAAGGAGTGATTAATCTAAGTTTCTTCAGAAAGTCCATTCCTGGTAGGCACTGAGAATAAGAAATCTCAGAGTATAAAATAACATCAAGGTGTAGCACTTTTGTGAATGGCTCCCAAATTAGTTCCTTTACCTTTTTTTTTTTCATGAAGCGCAGTTGCACAAAACACGCTTAGCCTGAGATGAAGCACATATTAGAGAAAGGTTCTCTCTATAGCATTATTTATTACTCTAATGAGCATGAAAAAGAGGAGAGGGGACATGCTCTCTCTAACTATTATTACCTCCAGTATAGAGTTGACATACACAAACTCATTATTGCATTATGTTTTATTCAACAAAATAAATTTAATGTTGTAGTTTAAACTGAATTTGCTAAAACATCTTTATCTCCAGCATAATGTGCCTCAAGTGCCTTCTTGCTGCCTGCATTTTCTCCAGAATTATAGTGCTGAAGCTATGTAATGGTGAAATTATATGCAATCTGCAAAACAATGTGGCTATAAAGTTATAATTGGCCTTCCACATAATTAAAGGATCATTTCCTCCTCAGAGCTGTTCCATCAGAGACCCAAAAGCTATCGTTGTACAAATCACCCGCTTAGGAAAACCTTTATTCCCAGTAGCCTATAAAAATCTGGTTATACAAACAGATTTGCTTATTCAGCAACATTAATAGCTCCTCATAGTTAAAAAGTCCTATAATCTGTTTCCTCTGTGACCAAGTGTCATTTTTATTTTGACAATTGGGAGCCTTTTGACTCTTTCATAGCTGGCATGAAGGCACAGGGAGGGAAATCTCAAAAACCAACAACCTGTGTATTCCCAGCCTATTAATCAATAGAAAATCACTTCAACTGGATTGGGGTCTTGTACCTGGCAGAAAGGCTCTTATGGACATTGGAATTGGATTTTTACACTTGATATGACACCTCCTTGAGTCAGATCAGATTCGTGTTTGATAGACTCTTGCCGAAAAATTGCTCCAGGGTCTGTGCAGTAGCTAAAGCCTTTTTGTTGTTGTTGTTTTAAAAGCAGCATTAAATGTTTTCATTAAGACCTTCCCAGCAGTTATTTTATTGTGAATATGGTTTTTAGCTCTGGTGCTGAATAACTCACACTGAGGAAACCTCTAACAAATGTTTTATTGGAAGATGTCTGATGGATGGTTGGTTTTAATAACAAATCTCTTCCCTTTTTCTGTCCCCTGTGTTCTATTCTCCTTTCTCTACATGTTATTCAGGGAAGATTCACCTATTCCCAAAGTCCTTTCCTCCTTATTTCCATTCCAGAGCTCTCTGTATAACTCCAGGTTGATGAACCCAACTGCCCACTGGTTATCTCCACTTGGCTGTCTGTCTTGCATTGATCTCATCTTACTTTGCCTCTCCTGATTTCCTCTTCTGCTTGGGCTCACCACATCAGATTCACACCACCATCCACCCAGCTTCCAAAACACCTGGGCCTCATCCTGCATTACTCCCTCTTTCTCAGTCAAGTTAGTCTACCGTCTCCTCTCCATCCTCACTGCCACAGCCTTGGTCCAGCCAACCATCTTGTCTCACTTGGTGTATTGCAGCCTCCTACCTGATCTACTCAGCTCCCACTCTCCTCCAGCCAGACTGCTCTTTTTATAGCACAAAGTGGATCATTACTCCCCTGCCTAGAAACATCTACTGTCTCCCTTTGTCTATAGGATAAACATGACAAAAAGCCTTTAAGATTTGGCTCCAACTTAGCTCTACATTAGTCACTTTTTACAATTATACATCTCGCAGCTCCTCACCCTCTCACTTCTCGATTTTTGCACATGCTCTTCCCTCTGCTGGGAATGATCTTCCACACCTCTCCTATCAACCTGGCTAATTCCTACCATTTTCTAATCTTCAACTTAGGAGTTCTCTGTTGGAGAATTGTTTCTGACCACCTGATATAGATTGGATGCCCACCCATCTCCTGGCTTTTTTTTTTTTTTTTTTTTTTTTTTGACAGAGTCTCGCTCTGACCACCCAGGCTGGAGTGCAGTGGTGCGATCTTGGCTCACTGCAATCTCCACCTCCCGTGTTCAAGCAATTCTCCAACCTTAGCCTTCTGAGTATCTGGAAATACAGGTGCTCACCACCACACCCGGCTAATTTTTTTGCATTTTTAGTAAAGACAGGGTTTCACCATGTTGGCCAGGCTGTTTTCGAACTCCTGGCCTCAAGTGATCCACCCACCTTGGCCTCCCAAAGTGCTGGGATTACAGGCATGAACAACTGCACCTGGCTGATTGGGTGCCCCTTCTATGTGCTCCCATTGCCCCAGGCATACTGCCACCATAACTCTTACCATTCTGAGTTGAAAAGGATTTTTATTTTTTTTTTTGCTTTTTATTTCTCTCATTAAATGCAAAGCTCATTGAAAAGAGGACAGTGGTTGTTCACTGTTGTACTCCTAACCTTTGACTCAGTGTCCTGAGGTTGGCTCTAGAGCTGTGCACACATGTTCAGACATTGGAGCACATCTTGTCTAGCACCTCTTTTGAGGTGGCTTAGAGAAAAGTCAGTAGGTACTTCCCCAAGGATGAAACAGAAGCTTCACCTAAATCAGTTCTTCAACTTCAGCCTGCATTAGAATCCTCAGAGCTTGTTAAAAATACAGTCTCCTAGAGCCCACTCTTCAAGAGTCAGTGAGTTGCTTCATCATCAAAATATATACAGAATTTAGCCAGTCTTCAGCGCCAGCCTGGTCTGAGCCACTGTGGACTCCCACCTGCAGAATCTCCCTGCTGGTCTCCTTGCTTCTGCTCTTGCCTTCTTATTATCCATTCAAGTAGCCAGGGTGATCCTTTTTAGAACATTTTTAAAATTTTTTTGAGATGAAGTCTCACTCTGTTGCCCAGGCTGTAGTGCAGTGGTGCTATCTCAGCTCGCTGCAGCCTCTACCTTCTGGGCTAAAGCCATCCTCCCACCTCAGCCTCCTGGGTAACTGGGACCACAGACATACACCACCACACCCGGCTAATTTTTGTATTTTTTGTAAAGACACGGTCTTGCTATGTTGCCCAGGCTAGTCTTGAACTTCTGTGTGCACCCACCTCAGCCTCCTGCATTTTTAGGAGGCTCCTCTTGTAGGGATTTTGATGCAGAGGCTTGGGTGCCTCATGTCTCCTCCCATCTCTCTCTGTCTTTCTGCCTCTGTCTCTGTCTCTGTCTCTCTGTCTCTCTCTCTCTCTCTGTCTCTCTCTCTTTGCCTTATAGCTGCCCTGTGGACTAGACTTTGCCTTAGGCATCCCTCTGACTCCTGTTTGCTTTTACACTGAGGCTGCTTTAAGTTGCACCTTGATCTGAAGCCTTGGGCTTCTGTTCCTATTCCTTGCTTTTGTTGGAAGGGCCATGCAGCTTCTTCACAAATTGCAAAGGTGCCCATGAGTTTCCAAGTCCCCAAGAACCAAACCAGATGACAAACAAGGATGCAGCCCACAGCAAGGGAGACAGATTTCATGTCCGCACAGAGACTCCAAGATGCTGAACTGAAATCCACCCCAAAATCTGTTTACTCTCTCATTTAAGCTCAATGTCACCTGGGGGCTTGCAGGGCAGGGCTGGTGACCATTCACAGTGCGAAGATGCTTTGAAATGTCAACTGAGAATGGTGTGGTGGTTGACAGATGGCACGTCAGAGCACAGAATAACATGGAAAGAGAAACTCACCCGTTGGGGGGAATGTGTGAAGCTGGCAGCCACACAGAGGGCTTTTCCTGTGAGCTCTCACATAGATTCAAACAGCCAGGAGGTTTTGCTTTCTGAGCCTGAGTGGAAGAATGTTCCTCCCTGCACATTGCCGCTCTGCAGCAAATGTTTATTCCTGTTGCATTGATTAAAAGTGCTTGCCAGGCCGGGCGTGGTGGCTCAAGCCTGTAATCCCAGCACTTTGGGAGGCTGAGGCAGGCGGATCACAAGGTTAGGAAATTGAGACCATCCTGGCTAACACGGTGAAACCCCGTCTCTACTAAAAATACAAAAAATTAGCCGGGCGTGGTGGCAGGCACCTGTAGTCCCAACTACTTGGGAGGGTGAGGCGGGAGAATGGCATGAACCTAGGAGGCGGAGCTTGCAGTGAGCTGAGATTGCGACACTGCACTCCAGCCTGGATGAGAGAGCAAGACTCCATCTCAAAAAAAAAAAAAAAAAAGTGCTTACCGAAGGGCTTTGAGGGGAGTGGTGACAGTGTGAGTTACGGCTCTGCCGGCTGCCAGTGGAGAGAGCCGCTCTGCACAGCTGTGCAAGGATGTTTTGAAAAGTGGCTCAGCCAGCCAGGAGTGACTGGGTGTAAATGTTGCTGCCATAACATCTTGTAGCCTGATTGGGGCTGTATTTGCAGAACCCCTAAACCACTACACTTGTTCAGGCTTAAAAATAAGCTTACTTTTTGTTTATTTGTTTGTTTTGGTTTGTTTTATGAGATGGAGTCTTGTTCTGTCGGCGGGTTGGAATGCAGTGGCATGATCTCGGCCCACTGCAACCTCTGCCTCCTGGATTCAAGTGATTCTCCCGCCTCAGGCTCCCGAGTAGCTGGGACTACAGGCGTGCGCCATCATGCCCAGCTAATTTTTGAATTTTTAGTAGAGACGGGGCTTCACCATGTTGGCCAGGATAGTCCGATCTCTTGACCTCGTGATCTGCCCGCCTCGGCCTCCCCAAGTGCTGGGATTACAGGCGTGAGCCACCGTGCCTGGCCAAACGTAAACTTATTTTCTTACCTCTTCTGCTGAATTCTATTTGCTTCTTTTCCCAAACGTCTTTATCCAGAAGAGCTTTTAGCAACAGTTAGCCAATGCCCTTCCCTAGTCTCTCCTTGTAACTGGCTCTCAGCAGGGGGTAGGAGGAAATCCTTGACAGAACCAATTTACATGACTGTTTGGAGGACTCTGGCTAGCCCCAGGAGGTGTTTGCATTTTTAAATTGGTTACTAGTGTCAGAATGTTTCATGAGGAAGAGCACAGCCTCTATGTTGGATGCCCTGAATTTGAATCTCAGCATTGCCGCTTTGCATAGAACCAGAGGAGGGATTTGGGGACCCAATGGATCTACCATGACATGAACTTGCACCAACATTCATGTGACCTCCAAAATGCCTATTCTGATGGGTAGAAGCTATTCTCGTCCTAGTGCCAGTTCAGAGCCTGTGTCCAGTGATCCTGCACAGGTCTCATTAGTTCCTTTTCCCCTGTTCAGTCATCCTGGTAAAAGGCTGTATATTCCTTTGGGGGCAGGCTGGGAGAAAGATTGACAGCACAAATTTTTGGCAGTGGAGCAGAGTCCTTTCTGGAGGGGACTTGGCTTCCCATTCAGACAAGGGCCTTCGGGTCTGTGAACTGGCTTATGTCTGGAAATTGACTGGGGACTGTGACTCTGTTTTTATGATTCAGATTAGACTTCTGCTCACCTGACCTAGAACTCTTCTGCAAACACAGATCAATTAAAAATGTGGCAGGCTTCTTATCTATTTCACTTCTAGGAATGCCACGATCAGCCAGCACCATAGGTCTCTGCGAGTCAGGCTATTCTGGTTGCAGCTTTGACTCTGCTGTCTTTTATGGTAACTACATCCACCTTTCCTCTGGGGATTGAGTGCTGCGATCACTTGGCCCCAGCCTCTGTAGTGTGCCTATGTCACTTACCCTCTTTATACCTCAGTCTCTTCCTCTGTAAAATGGGCATCCTAATAGCAACCACCCCCAGGGCTGCTGTAAGGTATAGATGGATTAGCATATGGAAAGTAATAGAAGAGGGTCTCAAAGCCCATGTGTCATTATTAGAATTACTTCATAATGGGGAGAGCTGGAGGAGAGAAGAAGGTGCTGAGCAGACCCATGTGCTCACCCACCAGTGTCTCCTAAGCACCTACTATGTGCTGCCCACTGTGAGAGCTGTTAGGGTTGAAATAGGGAGCACAGCAGGGTAGGGGCTGCCATCAGGAGCTTAGTGGGGAGATGATTGTACAACATGGTTCCAGCACTTGGGTGGGGAAGCTCAGGGAGTACAGGGGCCTAGGATCCTGGGCAGAATCATGGAAAGGACACAGCCTCCCCAGCCTCTCCTGCCTCCACTGCCTCCCTGGCCTCCTCTGCTTCTCTGGCCTCTCCTGCCTTCCTGCCTTCCCCTGTCTCCCCGGCCTCCCCTGTCTCCCCTGTCTCTCCTGCTTTTGAGGTAGGCCGGGAGCTGCTGGTGCTCACTTAGCCTGTCCTGGACTCTGGGTGTAGCACCTCAATGTCTAGAAAATACCCCCGGGTTCAGCTCATCACACAGCCAAGGAAGGAGCTCCACACTGACACTAAGGGTGCATCCTGGGCTCATTCATCAGGGCATGCCTCCAAAATATTTCTCCACGTCTCCTCCCTTTGCCCACCTGCATTGTCTCTGTGCCTGAGCCCCGACTGGGGGCCTGCAAGGATCCCCTACCTCCTCTGTCCCTGCACGGCTGGGTCCCAGGCAATCTGTCAGCCCACCACACCTCTCTCCCCTTGCCCACCACGCTCCAGCCCCATAGTCCTCTTTCTGCTTCTTTCCCAGCCTCTGGGCTTTTGCACACGCTGTTCCCTCTGCCTGAACATGCTCCACTGGGCTGAGAAGAACTCTCTGAGACCTCTCTCAGCTGTTGCTTCCTTTGGAACAGCCGCTGCTGCTGTCACTCTCGCAGCTCCAGGACCTGCTGAGCCTCCTGTCTTTTTCAGTTCCCTTGCACCCAGCACTTCTTCTTGGCCTCCTTTTGCCCAATTGACAATGTCCATTCTCAATGCCTTCTCACCCAGGGCTGAGCCCCACTGGGTGAAGACAATGCCTGTCATGTTCACTACAATATCCCCTCCCCCATCACCACGCCTGGTCCACAGTCATGCTCAAAAAAGATCTGTTGGTAGGCAATGCGAAGGTGCATTCATGTCATCCTGCAGGCGGAATTCTCCACGAGTTTTGAGCAGCGTCGGTTTTCCCACCACCTCCAAATCATGCAAGACACAGGGTAAGAGCAAAGACAAGGTGGCTGTGGCCGATGTCCACCCTCTCGGGGTGTCCCTTCTCTTCTCTCCTCCTTGGGCAGGGAGACCATCGGGGTGCAACCTGGCTGGGGCGGGGAGGAGGTGCAGGGCCTGGCCAGAGCGGGCCTGGCCACGGGCAGGGGACAGCGACCGTCTGGGCCGGGGCAGGTGAGCACGGTGCAGGCCAGGGCCCGGCGTGTACGCGGTGCGCGCGAGCGGCCAGCAGAGGGCGCCAGAGAGCCAGGAGCGGCCCGCGGAGGAGCCCGCGCCCGCCCCGATGCCCAGCTCCGCCCCGCGCGGACCCACGGAGCCCGCGCTCAGACGCCCCAGCTCCGCCGAGAGGCCACTCGCGCCGGGTCCTTCCTCTTCCCCAGGTGCAGGTAGAGCCCCCGGAGCCATGGCCAGCCCTTCCGGCAGCTCCGAAGCCACTGGCAAGCCCCGAGGCAGGGATGGCCGGCCCAGGAGGGAGGAGGACGACGTCCCTCCCGAGGAGAAGAGGCTGCGGCTGGGGCTGGGGCGGGGAAGCGCACAGCCCGAGGACTGCGAGGACCGGGAGGAGGCGCCGCGGCCGGGCAGGGAGGAGACCGGCACCCAGATAGGTGGCGACGGCAGAGGAGTAAGTGACGCTGGCGCGGGGGTCCGGGGGTGCCGGGGGCGCGGGGTAGGGGCGGCGGGAGGCTCCATGGCCGGCCCCGGGTTGAAGTTGGTAATTGAGCGGCAACTCCAGCGGGCGCGGAGTGACAGCTCGTGACGGCCTCCGAGACACCAGCTGCCCCTTCTCGGCTGTGTGGCTTCGACTTCCTGATTCTCCCACGACGTCCCTGGGCGGGAGACCCGCTGGACTCTGCGGCTGGCCAAAAGGGGAGGGGGAGCCCCGCGTCCTGGGGGCCCCTAGCAGGGGAAGGGGCGGGGGTGGAGCTGGGCATCCTGTCTGGGGCATCTGTCTGGGACTCTGTCAGTGCCTCTCACCTGGCGAGGGGCTTGTGGTGTGGGTAGGGGGGACGTTCCTGGCGCCAGGCTTGGCCGAGCCCTGCTCTGCTGGGCTGCGGGCTGGCGGCGCTCACCCAACTCCCCTCCTGTCCTGCATCTTCCTGTTTTTCTTCCCTTTCTGGTTGGGCAGCGAGAGCTGAGAGGAGGCAGATGGCTTCCATCCCAGAAATCGCTCTCCTTTTTCTATCCCTACAGAGAGGGACAGAGAGGCAAAGTTCCTTGCATCCCCCGGGGCGCTGTCCCTGTGAGCTCCGGGTGTCCTGCACGCGTGGGCCCCTGAGTCACCGGGCCTGTGTGTGTGGGATGGGGCTCCGTGGCCATCCTGGCCTCCTGGGGTTCACTTTCTGCTTTCCTACCCCAGCGCTTCCTGTGGGGCTTTGCTGGCCTTCCACTGAGGAGGCACATGGGTTTGGAGGGCAGATGAGGGCCCGCTGGAGAGCTGTACCCCTCAGTGAGGGCCGCCACCTTGATGGTTTTTGATGGATAATGGGGTTGACCTCTTTGTTCCTTCCACATGTTTTTATGTTTGACCATTTGCTCAGCTGAGCTTGTCTTAATAATTTGATTCGTGGTTAATGAGCCCCACATGGGAGAGAGGGCGGCCTTCATTCTGAACCCATTTAGGCAGCACGGGCGGCCCTCCTTGCCATGGGCTGCAACAGAGCTCCCCCTGCCCAGTCTTGGGGTTGCTCCTGGAGGCTGTCTGGGAGGCTTGCTCATGGTGACATCCTCAACTCCCCGTGCACGTTACTGCATTCAGAGCTTGGGTCACCTGGACACTGAACTCAGGTGAATTTTCTCTGAGATCTCGGGAGAAGGAGGACAGTTCTTTGGAAGGTTTTCCAGGGCCAATCACGGAAAGGATGAGAAGGGAGATGTCCTGGTCGGGGACACAATTACGGTGGCAGTGTAACGCCAGGAAACTTTGTTGCGTGAAGTCCCTCTCACTCCCTCTACCTCCCTCTTTTACGTGGACTCTGCCAAAGACCAGGATACCAGAATGCAGTGGAGTGACCAAGTGTAGCAGGACCTTGGGAACGTGAGCCTGGAGCCAGGTGGCTGGGGTTTGCATCCTGGTTCTGCCCCTCCTTAGCTGGCTGACATGGCACACGCCACTTACCCTCTGTGAGCCTTACTGTCAGTGGCAAATGGATCTGTCAACAGGCCCCATTGCCTGGGGCTGTTATTGCTGAGATTAAGGGAAGCTTGTCCATAGAAACACTTAGCGTTGTGCCTGGTACATAGTGTGTAGTGGATAAATGGGACTTAGGACTGAAACTCATGCCTTGGTGTGTTTTTTGCAGTGATGTTTTGTTCTGGGGTGCATCACAAGAGACAAGGTCCTTGGCCGGGCGTGGTGGCTCAAGCCAATAATCCCAGCACTTTGAGAGGCCGAAGGGAGAGGATCGCTTGAGCCCAGGAGTTTGAGACCAGCCTGGGCAATGTGGTGAAGCCTTGTATCTACCCAAAAAAAAAAAAAAAAAAGCCAGGTATGGTGGCGTGTACCTGTAGTCCCAAGTACTTGGGAGGCTGAGGTGGGAGGATTGCTAGAGCCTGGAAGGTCAGGCTGCAGTGAGCTGTGATCATGCCACTGCACTCCAGCCTAGGTGACAAAATGTGACCCTGTTTCAAGGAAAAGCGAGAGAGAGAGAGACAGACAGACCCACAAGAGTCTTAAGCCAGAATCTCCATGTTAAAATGTTTTCTGGAGGCTAAAAGGGTGATATATTGATAATGAAATATTTAAAAGGCAGAAACCCCACTGAATTTTCTGGTCCACAGAGGGAAATGGGAATCCCATGATGTGAAGGATGATGGAGGAACTGAACACACACCATCCTTGTTTCCTGCATCTGAACTTGGTACCCTCTTTTCACGGAGTCTGTATCTGCTCAGTGCGGCGGCCCCTCGAAAAGAGGGAATCTTGATTTTCAAACTTAAAATTTGGCCCAAAGCCCATTGCTGCCCACAATGCCCGCCAGACACATTCCTCTTCCTTTTTAGTTTCTATGGGAATACTCTCTTTGAAGAACCCATGAAGCAGTGTCAGGCTGGTGTGAGGGTCAGCAGTGATTTCTTTGAGGAGGAGAGCCCGTTTCTTCACTCACAGGCCATGTCTGAGTGGATCAAGATGAACAGAGTGTCCTTTTATGAGATTTTGTCTGCGTAGACCATTAGCTTGGATAAAATGTCAAAACCATCCTCGTTCTTTAATAGCAGATGATTTTGGACTTTTCTCTGCAAGAAGCAGCATGGGCATTCAGATGCTTTTAAGGATAAAATGTTCTTTCTCATCACCAGGCCTGGTGCTCTGGATGGCTGAGGTTTTCATGTGACTGGATGTCCCTTGGAGTGGCTCCCAGGCTGTTCTCTTGTGGTTGGGTGGCAAGGGGTTTCTTTATTCGGTGGTGGCTAGAGAATGTTTCAGCACGTATATCGGGCCCCCAGGCGCCCCTAAGTGCCAAGTCCTGTTGCAGGGCTTGTGTTTATGGTGGAGAGATGGGGAGTTGGGGGTGCGGGGCATTGATTTCCTGCCAATATCAGAAGTTTCACAGGCTTCTTGTGTATCCACAAACACCTACCCCATTGAGAAGACCTAGAAAACCTGGCCCTCCCCAAGCCTTTATTGACCCCTTGTGAATGATCCCAGGGTGTGTCTGACCCCCAGCTCCTCCTGGAGGGAGAGAAAAGTCTCTCCTAGGTACTTGGTTATCAACCTCAACCATTTGCTGAGCCTTCCCCAAGACCAGGCAATTCGGCAGAGATTTCTGGGTTGTCAGGCAGAACCAAGCATTCAAGGGTAATAACTCATTGGAGTCCCTGAAATCCCTGATGGATGCACCAGGTAAAAGCATCCAGGGTTGAAACCAGATGAGGAAGGTTATTGTCAGCCTGGGGCTCCTGTAGATGTGCATCCACGTTGCAGGTATTTTCCCTTCTTGCTGAGGAGAAACCTGGATTTCTCAGCTTTGGCACAGTCACAACACTTGGGGTCAGACTATTAGTGGTGGTGGTGGTGGGGCCGTCCTGTGTATTGTAGGAGGGTTAGCAGCATCTCTGCTCTCCATCCTCTAGGTGCCGTTCTACCCTCTCAGCTATGGCTACCCCAGATGTCTCCAGACGGTTTCAAATGCCATGGAGCAAGGGAGTGGTATGTGAGAAAACCACCCCAGTTGAGAGCCATCGGTCTACACTTGTGGAAATGTTTGAGGGTGAGAATGTTGAGCTTGGGTCCCTGCTGTACCTTTATGAGCAATGCGGTCTTGGAATATTAATACTACTCCAGGGGCCTCAGTTTTCTCATCTATAAAATGGAGATAAATGAGATACACTTTCATAGGAAGGTTATATGGGATTTACTGAGATAATAAGACAGTACATGGAAAATGCTGGGCATAGCTTTATTTATTTTTATGTTTTTTAAAGATGGAGTCTTACTCTGTTGCCGAGGCTGGAGTGCAGTGGCATCATCTCTGCTCACTGCCACCTCCACCTCCTGGGCTCAAGTGATTCTCCTGCCTCAGCCTCCCGAGTAGGTGGGATCACAAGTGCCCAACACCACACCTGGCTAATTTTTGTATTTTTAGTAGAGATGAGGTTTCACCATGTTGGCCAGGCTGGTCTCAAACTCCTGACCTAAGGTGATCCGCCCGCCTCGGCCTCCCAAGGTGCTGAGATCACACGTGTGAGTCACCATGCTGGGCTGGGCATAGCATTTTAACACAGACAAAGCACAAAATACTTGGGCAATATCTTTTTACATTTGGCTTGTCTAGACTCCATCCTCCATCCCCTCATGCACTGGTGCCGTGCAGACCAGATTATCACCCACCTAGACTGCAGAGTGGATTTGGGTGGCATCTTGGCTTTCTGCACAAGACTTTCCTGTTCCCCACCACGTCCCCCTGGTTCTCAGGGTCCAGGATTCCAGGAGGCAGGGATGTGGGCAGGCAGGGCAGGTGGCCCACCCATTTCACTCCCACACTGGGGACTTGCAGAGCCAGCTCCCTGAAACAGGGTGTTTGGACCAACATCTGGGTTTCTGGATTTCCATTTGAGCACAGCTGGACTACACAGGCTGAAGCTCTCTCTGCCGAGATATAGATATTTCCCTGGCGACGATATTTCAAGTTGACATGAAGACACGGCCACCCGCTAGAACATGGTGTGTCTGCCGTGGCGCTCTTGTAATTTGTGAGGCAGGCTCCTGAGGAATGAAGTGCGTAAGTGGGAAATGGTGAGAAGTTCTTGCATCCCCCCCACGGCTGAAAGTGCTGCCTGCACAGTTTGGTGGACGGTCCTTTGAGCAGGAAGAAGACACGGAGCACATTCCTGTTAGCTATGGCAGAGAGGGGCAGGGTACACACTGGACATTTCAAGCCCCTCCAGAGAAGCTAGTCTTGCTGTGCTGGGAGTACTTGTGGAGTGGGGGCTGTGTTGCCCTGGGCTTTAATTATTTCAGGAACATTTAACCGCAGGGCCGGCAGGCTGGATCTTGATATGTGTTTCTCAGTTGGAAAGACTTTGGACCATAGGGAAATGTCTTCTCAATTCTTTTAATTTCATTAAGGTGGTCATTTTTCTTCTTGTGGCCTCTGGAATGTGACAGAGAACTCAAGGGACAGGAAGGAGATGAGTTGGAGGCTGGGACAGAGGTCCCTGCCAGGGATGCTGGTGACTCACATGACGGTGTTGATGTGTGGAGTCCCGTGCCTGGTTTGGGGAATGTTCGTGGGATATGTGCCAAAGGACTGACGGACCTATCAGGTACCGGAGGTGAATAGTCAAGTCTGATCTCAGGGCTGACAGTGTCAGGCAAGGACAGGAAGTTGATGTTGGACTCATTGGCTGAGGGGGCAATGTGTGCCAGGACAGATGGGTCTGGGGCTAGGAAGGCAGGTTTGGGCTGGAGACTCGGGCTTGGGAGGCATCCCGGGTAGACAGTGGTTGAGGCTGTGGAAATGACCGCGATTGCCTGGGATGAGAGTGGAGACACACAAGATGGGGGCTTTGCTCTAAGCCTGGGGAACCCACCTCCCAGGTTCAAAGGATTCTCCAGCCTCAGTCTCCCAAGTAGCTGGAAATGCAGGTGCGCGCAACCATGCCCGACTAACTTTTGTATTTTTAGTAGAGATGAGGTTTGGCCAGGCTGGTCTCAAACTCCTGACCTCAAGTGATCGGCCCACCTTTGCCTCCCAAAGTGCTAGGATTACAGGCATGAGCCGCCATGCCTGACCATTTTTAAATATTAATTTTTATGAAATATTTTCAAACACATTTTACTGTACATTGGAAAAGTCAATCATGATTTGAAAACTTTATCAAAATCCAATCAAATGTCAATTAACCATTTAATTGTAGATAGGTAAGGAGACTATTTTGACCAAAACATGTTAGAACAATTACCACTTATAGAAATAATCTATGTTTTAATGTTTTAGTTGAATTAAACAATCTTTTATATTTTGTCCAGGCGCAGTGGCTCACACCTGTAATTCCAGCACTTTCGGAGGCTGAGGCTGGCGGATCACCTAGGGTCAGGATTTCGAGACCAGCCTGGCCAACGTGGCAAAACTGTCTCTACTAAAATACAGAAATTAGCCAGGTATGATGGCACACACCTGTAATCCCAGCTACTTGGGAGGCTGAGGGAGGAGAATCGTTTGAACCTGGGAGACAGAGGTTGCAATCAGCCGAGATCACACCACTGTACTTCAGCCAGCCTGGGTAACAGAGCAAGACTATGTTTCAAAAATAAATAAATAAATAAAATAGAATTCTGAATTTTATTTTTAATAATTATTTTGTAAAGAGAGTGTCTTGTTTTTTGGAGTTGTTGAATTTATTGAATTGACAAAAATTATGTACAAGAGGGTATACAACATGATGTGATTGAAGTATGTATACATTATGAAATGGCTAAATCAAGCTAAATAACGTATCACCGCCCAGACTTATTTTTTTGTGGTGAGAACACTTAAAAAATCTACTCTCTTAGTGATTTCCAAGTGTATGATATGTTGTTATTAACTATAGGTATCATGTTGTCCCATGGATCTCCTGAACTTATTCTTCCTCTCTAAAAATGACATTCTGTGTCCTTTGGCATCTGCCCATGTCCCCACCCTGGCAACCATCATTCTACTCTGCTTCTGTGAATTCAACTTTTTTCTTTACTTTTTCTTTCTTTTTTTTGAGACAATCTCATTCTATTGCCCAGGCTGTACTGCAGGGGTGTGATCTTGGCTCACTGCAGCCTTGACCTCCCAAGCCCAATCAATCCTCCCACCTCAGCCTCCTGAGTATCTGGGAGTACAGGCTTGCACCACCACGCTCCACTAATTTTTGTATTTTTTGTAGAGATGGGGTCTTGCTGTGTTATGCAGGCTGGTCTCGAACTCCTGGGCTGAAGCAATCTGCCGGCCTCAGCCTCCCAAAATGCTGGGAATACAGGCGTGAGCCATCATGCCTGGCCGAGTTCAACTTTTTTAGATTCCACATATAAGTGAGATCATGTGGTATTTCTCGTTCGATGCCTGGCTTATTTCACTTAACATAATATCCTCCAGGCTCATCCATGTTGTCTCAAATGACAGGATTTCCTTCTTTTTGAAGGCCGAATAGTATTCCATTGTGTACATACACCACATTGTTGCTGGAAGTGTAATGGAGGCCATCTGGGGGAGGAGGGGGAAAAGATTCGCTCTAAGTCTAGATGCTCCAGCACCCACCCAGGATGTGTGCAAGGAAGTGCAGGATGCTCTTGGTCTTGCAATCTGTGGTTTGTGAGACTCCAAAGCCACTATCCTTCCACGAAGCTTTCTGTCCTGTTATCGCATTTCCTTGGAGGAGAACCCAGCCTTGATGGAGAGCCCTGCTCTGGCTTTGTCCCTCGGCATGAGACGGCAAAGGATGATGCTGCTGGGAGACCCTCACGTCTGCGCACTGGAGGCTGTTTGCCTTCTCCATTCCTTCTTCAAGTATCTGAGCAGCTCCTGTGTGCCAGCTGCAGGTCTACGAGATGGATGGGCCCTTGGAGATCATGCTGTAGCAGACGAGGCAGGCTGTAGCCCACAGGCCAGAACCAGCCCCCTGCCTGTTCATACAAATAAAGTTTTAGTGGAACACAGCCACACCCATTTCAGTGCATATTGTCTGTGGCTGCTTTCCTGCTACAGTGGAGAGTTGAATAGTTGGGACAGAGACCTATGGCTTGCAATGCTGAACTATTTACCATCTGGCCCTCAAGAGAAAGGAAAAAATGCTGATCCTTGTACCCCAACAGTCTTAGGTTTAGAGGACTTTGTACCACCCTGACGTCCCACGGGGCCATGAGTCCAGCCACCCTTGAAATGTACACAGGTCTGGGCTAGGGTTGCAGCAGGGGAGTCCCAATTTTGCAGGTCTTTGGTATCAGGGGCACAACCCAGGATTCTGAGTGGGGTTTCCTCAACGCTGTGGCTGGGCACTGGGCTAGTGTGCTTTCTGATTTTTGTATGGGGAAGAGAAAAGAGGGAGGAAATGGCAACTTGTTGCCCTGTTCTAACATTTTCCTCAGATAGGTCTCCAGGCAAGGGCTTGGGATCTCACCTTGCACAGCTTACAAAACCCAGTGAGGCCAGCTGTCTTGGCGCTGCCACTCTGAGGGATGGAGCCCCGAAATTCCTAGGAAGGGAGATAAAAGAATGGTTTCTGCGAGCACAAGAACTGGCGTTATTGGAATTAACATTTCCCCCAAGTTTTATAATGTCTAGGCATGCATATTTAAGTGTCTGCCTCAAAAGCTCTTGCTAATAACCAGATGGTGCATTTAATTTCTTTTTTTTTGTTCTGTGAGCAACATGCAGCTTCCTGCACAGCCCTCCTTGCAGGCAACTGCGCTGAAGTGACAGTCCTCCTGACTGCCAGCACAGATCCCCAGGGCCTCTGAGAGCCCTGTATTCTGGGGGCAGCCTTTCCCCTTCTATTCGGCCCCAGCTGGAAGGGGGCACATTACCCACAGCCTATCACAGGGCTTCTGCCTTAGCTTCTCTAGGGAGTCTGGCTCCCTGTGATCCTCTAGACCTCACCAGCTGAGGATCAGAGCCCCAGGGCAGGAGCCAGGGCCAGGGGGCATTGGGGGGGTGGCTTGAGAGTGCAGCTCTGGAGGGGGGCAGGGCAGGCCCAGGAAAAGCTGCTCGAGGGAGACTGCAAAGAGATGGCAGAGTTAGGACAAGAGGGCTGGGCATGGTGGCTCACACCTTTAATGCCAGCACTTTGGGAGGCCGAGGTGGGCGGATCACCTGAGGCCAGGAGTTTGAGACCAGCCTGGCCAACATGGTGAAAACCTGTGTCTACTGAAAATACAATAATTAGCCAGACGTGGTGACACCTATAATCCCAGCTACTCGGGAAGCTGAGCCACAAGAATTGCTTGAACCCAGAATGTGGAGGTTGCAGTGAGCTGAGATTGTGCCACCGCACTCCAACCTGGGCAACAGAGCAAGTTTCCATCTCAAAAAAAAAAAAAAAAAAAAGAGGACAAGAGGAGGAGGGAGGAGAAAGGAGCTGTGGGGCAGCAGCCAGGACATTAAAGGCACAGAAGAGGAAGCTTGGATTTCCAATTCCAAAAGACGTGAAGACAAAGTCACACACCTTTATTTAACCTGCTCCAGTTGAGGCTGGGCTTTGTGTATTTTCCTTGTTTTCCTTTTCCTTGTGTTCAGGCTGTTGTAGAAACAGGTACACAGGGGCTCTGTCTAGTGCCCTGTTCTGGTGGCCTTCAGGAAGCACGGGGTGCCCTGGTTTCCTTGGCTTTGTGTCTCCCTTTCCTCCTGCCACCCCTGACTATGCACCCCACCTTGTCCCTCAGACCATCCTCCTGGAGGAGCCTGGCCAGGGCTTGTGTCCTTGCTAGTCTCTGGGGAGGAAGACTCTGTGGCTTGAAAGCCTGTCGGCTTAAGTTGCAAGGTGTAGGTGTCTGGGAGGTCACGTGCACGGCCCTCTTGACTGATCCATTCATGTTTTTCTTTTTTGACTCTTTTCTTTGTTGTCCTGATGGAGGGGTAAGCCCCTGCCTTCTGCCTTTCCTGTCTTGGACTCTTGCAATTGGGCCAGATGAGAGGGTCCATGTGGTCTGAGAATTCAAGCAATGCAGGCCAGGCATGGTGGCTCACACCTGGAATCCCAGCACTTTTGGAGGCCAAGGCGGGCGGGCCAGGAGTTCGAGACCAGCTTGGCCAAA
Source organism: Pongo pygmaeus (assembly GCF_028885625.2). Classification (NCBI taxonomy): domain Eukaryota; kingdom Metazoa; phylum Chordata; class Mammalia; order Primates; family Hominidae; genus Pongo; species Pongo pygmaeus. Next base: position 7,147,683 of record NC_072380.2, read on the forward strand.
GGAGTGAAACCCTATCTCTACAAAAAATACAAAAATTAGCTGGGCTTCGTGGCGTGCACCTGTAATCCTAGTTATTTGGGAGGCTGAGGCAAAAGAATCACTTGAACCCAGAAGGAGCAGGTTGCAGTGAGGAGGAGGTTGCGGTGAGGAGGAGGTTGCAGTGAGGAGCAGGTTGTGGTGAGGAGGAGGTTGCGGTGAGGAGGAGGTTGCAGTGAGGAGGAGGTTGCAGTGAGCTGAGACTGTATCCCTGGACTCCAGCCTGGGCAACAGAGCAAGACTATGTCTCCAAAAAAAAAAAAAAAAAAAAAAAATTATATAGAAAACAAAAAACAAAACTTCCTCTTGATTTGCTTTTCCTGATCTTGCTTCTCAGAGGTAACACTGGGAAGGGTTGGGGTATACCTCTCCACACCTTTTTCTTTGATTTCTTTTTATTTTTTCTTCTACATTCTGAGATGCCTGTGCTGAGTGTGCAGGTTTGTTACATAGGTGTACATGTGCCGTGGGGCTTTACTGCACCTATTCACCCATCATCTAGGTTTTAAGCCCCGCATGCATTAGGTATTTGTCCTAACAGTCTCCCTCCCCTTGTCCCCCACCCTCGACGGGCCCCAGTGTGTGATGCTCCCCTCCCTGTGTCCACATGTCCTCATTGTTCAACTCCCACTTATGAGTGAGAACACGCAGAGTTTGGTTTTCTTTTCCTGTCCACACCTTTTTCTTCTGTGCACACAAGCACATGTATTTGCACATAAGTGTTTATTGTAACCTTTTTTAAAAAATAAAAATGGAACAATGCTATATTTATTCTTTGGAAAGCCTGCTTTTCAGGCAGCATGTCTTTGGCATTGTCTCACGTTGGAACCTGGGTACCACCTTCTTCTCCCAGCAGTTATTCTGACGTGTGGATGCACAATGCTTCATTTAACCAGCCCTGTACCGATTCGTCTTTGGATGGTTTCTGCCTTTTCCGAATCACAGACGGTGTTCTGATGAATTTCCTCGCACACATCACTTGGTGCTGTGTGCCTGCATTTCTGTGAGATATTCCTGGAGGTGGGCTGTCTAGGTCAGAGGGGGATCTGTGCTTAATTGGCATCCTGTGCAAAATTCCATCCAGTATTCCGGCTCCCCAAGGGCTCACATGTGTTTGCCTTCTTCAGGCCTCAGTTTTCTCATAAGTAAAATGGGGTAATGTGATGCTACTGTCTGCATCCTAGAGCTGCCATGAGGGTTCAGTGAGATCACTGTTGAGAGCACGTTCACAGCGCCGGCCTTGTGCGCAGTCAGCACCTGTGGGGCAGGGCTGTTGCTGATACGTGGTTGACTGTCATTGCTAGAATGTGGCTTTCCCAGGGGCATTGTCTTGAGTGCCGAGCCCAGAGCCATCCCTAGTACCTGCTGTGTTTATAGAGTGATTGAGTGGCAGGGTCAGAGACTGGGGCAATGGCAGCAGAAACAGGAAAGAACTGGGGCTTCTAATAGGTCCTGAAACAATGGCCCTTGAGATGAAGACTTCTTGCCAAGGTCTGGGGCTGTGCTGTATGTTCTAGGCCCGAGACTGGAAGCTAGGCCTGGCTGCAGCCCTGGCTGAGCTGGGAAAGTGCAGGTCAGCATCCTGCTTGATTAGGACACCTCCAAGCCCAGCTTAGACGTGGATGTCAGGTGACCCCCTGTTTACTCTGAGCCCAGACAGAGGACAGGGAATTGTGCAAGGGTGGGGACTCTCATCACAGCCCTTGACTCTGTAAGGCATATGGGTTTGTGCACGTGTGTGAGCACGGCCGTGGCTTCTCTGTGAGTTTCAAGCTCGAGGTTGTGTTTATGCAGGGTTAGGCTTGCCAGGTAAAATACAGGAGGTCCAATTAAACCTGAATTTCTCATTAACCTTTTTTTTTTTTTTTTTTTTTTTTTGGTGCAAATATATCCCATGCAATATTTGGGACCTACTTACCCTATAAAATGATTTGTTGTTTATCTGAAATTCATTTAACTGGCATCCTGTCTTTTAGCTTGCTACGTATGAGAGTTCCGTGTTGGGGTTATCAGTGTGCATTTGTGAGTTCCCATGTGAAGGACCTCTTCAAGTCTCTGTAGATGCCAGGATGGAGATGGACAAAGAAGATCCTCTTGGGCTGCTTTAGTGGCACCTAGAGGCTGTCGGGTTGGGCATTTCAGCTCCAGGGGCCTGGGTAGCACTGTCCAGCACCTGCATGCTCCTGTCTTCTCCACGGAGCCTGGCTTCCCTGCCATCTCTCTCCAAATACGGTGGCAAGAGCTATCCCATCCGCCCCCATCGGGAGCTCGGCTGCCCAGCCTGACAAGATGGCAGTGTGCAGATAGTTGCAAAGCTTTCCTCAGTTCCTTCTGCAAGGGGCCTGTAGATGAAATGGAAGCCCTCATCCTCACTGCCTCCCCCTTCCAGAAAACCCAGGCAATAGCCACCTCTGAATGCTGCTTTAGAAGCTTCTCCCTCCTGGTGATTAAACCACCCCAAACAAATAAAGCACTGCATTTCCACAATAAGCTTGTTCACATGCACGCAGCCAATTGTCTTGGATCTGCCCATGGGCCTGATTCATCAGGGTGAGGGGTTCTCCTCTGAGGTGCATGCAAAGAGCTGCTTAATTTTCATCTGAAAGACTCTCTGTAGAAACCAGGCCCAGCTTTGGAAGAAAGCCTTTTCTCCCTCTTTAGCAAATTCTGTGTCATTCTTTGTTTTTTTTTCTTACTTTTTGAGACGGAGTTTCACTTTTGTTGAGTTTCACTTTTGTTGCCCGGGCTGGAGTGCAATGGTGCAATCTTGGTTCACTGCAGTCTCTGCCTCCTGGATTCAAGCGATTCTCATGCCTCAGCCTCCTGAATAGCTGGGACTAGAGGCACCCACCACCACACCCAGCTAATTTTTTTGTATTTTTAGTAGAGAGGGAGTTTCACCATGTTGGCCAGGCTGGTCTCAAACTCCTGACCTCAGATGATCCACCTTGGCCTCCCAAAGTGCTGGGATTACAGGCATGAGCCACCACGCCTGGCTGGAATTCTGTGTCATTCTGAATACTTATCATGACTTCAAGCATCCAGGACTCTCTCCTGGGTATTCTGAGCCTGAAGGTGTATGTGTGTCCAGCTGGCTTGGAGGTTGTCTACAGGCAGGTTGAACTTGGCCTCCGAGTCCATGGCAGCCTCACATGGGAAATACCACCAAGGAGCCTCATCCTGTGCTTTTAGGAGATAGTTTCCATTTAGTCATTGCTGAATCTGTTACAGACAGGGTCTCAATTTCTTGGAAGTCCTGTATGAAGTGGGCTGTGATTATCCACGTGTTCACTTGCTCTCTCTGGCCTCTTTCAGGCTCTTGCACTTCCTTTGCTATTTTCCTGCCACAGGGCCTTTGCACATCCTGCTCTTTCTGCCTGGAAAGATTTTCCCTCTCCCTGCCTCTTCACCTGGTCATAGTCTCATCTGACAGTGGAGTCACTACATCCTCAGGGACGCCTGGCCACACTGACTCAGTCACAGCAACCTCCTGTTATCTGCTTTCATGACACCAGGTGCCTCTCTGTGGTAGACACTAGCTCAGCTATGGCTTCCTATTTCTGTGTGTGTCATTCTTCCCCTTCAAGACCGTGGTCACCATGAGGGCCAGGGCCATGCCTGTTCCTGATTCTCATTTGTGTCTCTGGTGTTTAGTATATGCTCACATAGAATTTGATGAATGAATGACGTCATACCCATTTTACAGATGAGAAAGTTGAGGCTCAAGAACATTATGTAACTTGCTCGGTATTAGATAGTGATGGTTTGAAGCCATCTGGCTGGTCCCTGGGTGCACACTCTTAACCACTTCACTATGGTTCTTCTCTCATGGTAGTTCTCCAACAGCAGGAGTGAGAGACAACTTTAGGACAGGTGTAACCAGAATCACAGGGGTTATCCTGGAAGGTGGTGTCAGGAACATACTTGCCTATGGGCCTTCTTACTGTATTGCATAAAATACCCAGTTTTTCTGACTCACCTTTAGTAAAGACCTTAGCAATATTTGAAGCACAGTTGTCAGTAAGAAAGGGTGGATGTTTATACTTTTTTAAAAAGGAGTCTATATCATATTTATCTTGTGGTCTGCCATGCCCCCCGATCTTCTTCAGCTTCAGTTATGCAAAATTAACACTTCTTGTCTTGACTGCCTCTCTCTTACCTGTTCAGTTTCTTTTCTGTGTTCAAGATTGCTTAGAAATTTTCCCCATTACTACAGCCTACTTCCCACCTGCATCCCCCACCCAGCTTGTTCTGGGTTTTGTCAACAACAGTTCCAGCGTTTAGTGAGGGCTGGATTGAAGGAAAGCCTTGGAAAAGGCCGTGTGATGAAAGGTGAAGATACCCAATGGGCAGGCAGTCATCAGGGTTAATTCAAAGGCTAGAAGAAGGGCTGACCTGGAGGACTGGAAATGTCTTTGAGCCGAAGGTCATGTGCAGGTGGAATGAAGAGGGTGAGCTTTTTGGGGTGAACTGCAAGTATTTGATAAGATCCCTGTCCCCATGGTTGGGGAAATCTTGATAAGCATTCTTAATGTGATGGAGGGACTAAGGAACCCCTGGCTCTGCCTGCCCAGCATGGCAGTAACATGACACAGCCAAGTTATTGATTATTGGTTGCCCAGCTGTCATCACTCAACATCTTCTGTTAGTTATAGCTGTAACTTGCATTAGTTATCAATGCCAGTTTTGACTTTCCTAGTCAATAAAGTGTTCTGAGAGTGGCGACTAAGGCTGAGCACTACCCATAATCATGAGTATTACAGAGGTAAGCCCCCTTGCCCACCCATCTGCAGGTGATGACACACCGTAGGGAAATCACTCAATTCTTTGGAGGACCCCAAATAAATGCTCAAGTCCATCTGTTCATCTGCCTGTCCATCCATCCACCCTTCCATCCATCCATCCACCCACCTACCCATCTATCCACCCACCCACCCGTGTATCCATCCAACCCACTCTCTTATGCACCCAGCTATCATCCACCTACCGACCCACCAACCCATCTATCCATCCACTCACCCATGCATCTACCCAACCATTCACTCATCTACCCATCTGTCCACCAACCCGTCCATCCATTTATCTATCCCTCCACCCATTCACCCACTCATCCATTTCTCCACCCACTCAGCCATCCCTTCACCGACTCAACCATCCATTCATTCATCCACCTGCCCACCCACCCATCTTTCCATCTACCCATCTATCCACCCACCCACCTGTGTATCCATCCATCTGCTTGTCCTTCTGTTCATTTATTCCACAAAGACTCATTAACCACCTACTAGATTCTGGGGAGGTATCTGCTTTAGTAATGGAGAACCATGGTTTCTGGAATCTGATTCCCTGGGCTCAAACTGAGCTGCCTCCTAGCTAGCTGCTTGGGTAAGTTATAGAAACTGTACTTTGATTTTCTTATCTGAAAATTGGCTATTAATAGCTTCTATTCTTGCAGATATAGTGAGGATTAAATAAGATGTCACATTAAAAGTGCATCATCGACACTCAATAGAGATTAGGTTTTACCATTCATTATTATTCTTGGCAGATGCTGCAGATAACGTGGAGAGCATACAGAAGACACATGTTTGAACAAGTAGTGACATACGGGTGCTAAATTCTGCAGTAGGGGAAGGGCAGAGAGCAATGGAGAGGGCCTGGCCCAATCCTGGAGCCTCAGAAAAAATTCTCCATTGAATTGCTGTTTTAGCTGAGACTTGTGGGATGAGTAGTAGTTGGAGATCTCAGACAGGATGTGACTGAGTTAGCCAGGGAAAAATTTGGTCCTGGCACCCATGGCAGAATTGAGTGATCCAGTCCTTCTATCTCCTCTGGCTGGAAGTCCACCAGATCTGGGAATGTCAAGTTGGGGGAGGGGACTGACAATGCTCATGACCTTCACCTGTCCTCACATGTCCTCTGTGTATCTGCAAAGCCTCTACCTCAGTCTCCCTTCTGGACAGTGGGATTGGAAACCACATCTGCTTTTCCCCCAGGACTGCTAGGAAGACAAGATTAGATGGCAGGTGAGAGCTCTTGGAAAATGAAAACATTCTACTATTTGAATGCAAAGTGTTCTTCTGCCTGTGATGTTTCCTAATCTGTGAAACATACTGGGCCTCGAAGCTGTCTATTAAAAAAAATAGCAAAGTGGCTGGGCATGGTGGCTCATGCCTATAGTAGTCCTAGCACTTTGAGAGGCTGAGGAGGGTGGATCACTTGAGGCCAGGAGTTCGATACCAGCCTGGCCAATATGCGAAACCCCATCTCTACTAAAAATACAAAAATTAGCCAGGTGTGGTGGCATCTGCCAGTAGTCCCAGCTACTCGGGAAGCTGCGGCACAAGAATCATTTGAGCTCAGGAGGCAGAGGTTTCAGTGAGCCGAGATTGCACCACTGCACTCCAGCCTGGGCAATAGAGTGAGGCTCTGTCTGAAAAAAGAAAAAAAAAAAAAAAAGCAAAGCTAAAACTTCCTCCATCTCTCACCTGGGGCAGGCAATTTGTCAAAGATTGTTGTTGGATTTTACACACAGGGAAATCTAAGGAAGGTGTGGAAACCAGACCAGGACTCCAGACTCTGGTCTCCCTGTTTGCAGGGTCTTAAATGGGGGAGCCACTTTGGGTTCTTTCTACAAGATTGCTTTTTTAAAAACAAACAAACAAACAACTCAAAAAAAAAAAAAAAAAACAGCCCTGACCTAAATATTCACAAGGGACCTTAGGCAATATCTGCAAACAAAAATGAGTGATGAGTGGAATCTGTCGTTTGTACAACTAGGACAGCTCCAGAGTTGAAGCAAGCGGAAATATCTCTAGAGACAGAGATTTGGGCAGGTTTTGCCAGTTACAAGCTATGAGAACCTGGGCAGGTTTACCTCTCTCAGCTTCTGTGACCTTGTAAAATAGGATGTATTGTGCTAAACATGCAGGAGGAATCCCAGCATCTTCCTGTGCACAAGGCTGGTTTCTTCCCATCCTTTTCGTTGTTCTGCCTCTCTCCTCCTCTCCAAGAGATGAATACATTTGGACCCAGTAGGGGCCAGTTTTTGCAAAAGCTCACAGGTGATTCTCATGTAGCCAGCCTGGCTCTGGCACTGAGTTCTTGGACACTTCTGGAGGCACACTTACTAGTGAGGAAGGTCACTGTGTGTTAAAGGCATGACTCACCTTCTTTCCTTTCTTCCATGAAGCAAGGTGCATGGGTCGACTGAGCTGGGAGAGTCCACAGTGTCAGCCTCCCCCATGCTTCCCTCCCTCCTTATTCCTTGTGTGCTGTGCTTTGTCTTGATTTCCTGGACTCTGCACCAAGCCAGGAGATGGTAAGATCTCAAAAAAATCATTTTTTTGGGAAATGGGATCAAGAGGGTTTTTGTTTGCTGGTTTGTTTGTTTGAGACAGGGTCTGTCACCCAGGCTGGAGTGCAGTGGCATGACCTTGGCTCACTGCAGCCTTGACCTTCTGGGCTCAGGTGATCCTCCCACCTCAGCCTCCTGAGTAGCTGGGACTGCAGGTGCACACCACCATGCCTGACTAATTTGTCTATTTTTTGTAGAGATAAGGATTCACTATGTTGCCTAGGCTGGTCTCAAACTCCTGGGCTCAAGCAGTCCTCCATCCACCTTAGGGTCCCAAAGTGCTGGGATTACAGGCATGAGCTGCTGTGCCTGGCCAAGGTTTTTTTTTTATTATTATGAAAAATTTTCAATATACGTAAAAGTAGAGAGACTAGTTTAATGAGCTATCATATACCCATCATATAGGTTTAAAAACTGTTAACGTTTGCAATATTTACTCCATTTGTTTTTCTGAAGTATTTAAAAAGTAGTTTACAGTAGTTATGTAATTGCATCATGATATTCACCCCTACATAATTTACTTTCCTTCTAAAAACATGAGGGCATTTTTTATATGATCATTGTCATACCTAATAAAGTTACCAGTAATTCCTTAACTTCCTCTAAGATCAAGTTTACATTCAGAAGTCCTAAATATGTCAACTGTGATTATTTTTCTCTTTGAGCAAAGATAATAAGATCTCAAGAATTAATGACGGAGATTCCATGTTAGCCCTGATATCTAATCTCTGTGGTCCATTGTCGCTTTACTTGAAAGTCTCAGGCTAGGCTTGGTGACTCACACCTGTAATCCCAGCATTTTGGGAGGCCAAGGTAGGCAGATCATGAGGTCAAGAGATCAAGGCCATCCTGACCAAGATAGTGAAACCCTGTCTCTATTAAAAATACAAAAATTAGCCAAGCATGGTGGCGGGCACCTATAGTCCCTGCTAGACTGGAGGCTAAGGCAGGAGAATCGCTTGAACCCAGGAGGCAGAAATTGCAGTGAGCTGAGATTGCACCACTGCATGCCAGCCTGGGTGGCAAGAACGAGACTCTGAAAAAAAAAAAAAGTCTCTCACTGTGGTGTCATAATAAAAGGACACTCCATTTCCCATCTGGCCCCTGCTCCTTAATGTTAGCCCCCTCCTTTGGGGAATAGGGGGTGACCTTCAGCGCAGGTTCAAGCATTCCCAGGGCTGGCTCTGATCCCGATAAAGCCCATCGTCATGAATGAATGCTTCCCTTGCAGGTTATTCTAAGTATTGGAAATAGTGCACGTGGAGAGTCCTCATGATGCCTGGGATGATAGTGAATATTTATACTTTTCTTTTAGTGCCTTTTTTTTTAGTGTTTTCCATAGTTCCATGTTTCTACAACCCTTAGGAACACCAGAATCATGTGTGTGTGGTTGTTTATTAAATAAACCAATTCCTGGAGCTCACTCCCAGTGACTCTCAATCTGATGATTAGGGCTTCAGCTGGGACTTATGTTTGCAAAAGCTCCCAGCTGATCTCATGCAGCCAGCCTGGCTCTGGCTCTGGCTCTGGGAGCTGGGTTGGGATCTAGTCTTTGGTGCTATTCTGCTGAAACTTCTAGTTGGGCTCTTTGACTCCGCCTTGTATTGTCATCACTTGTATTCAGGTCTGTTCTTCCCCTGGATTGTAAACTCCTTGATGTGTGGGTCATCTCAGCTCATGAGCTGAGCTTTCAGTGGGTGCTCAGTGGAACAGGAGCTGAATGGAGTCAGGCTCTAGGGAGGCCAGCGTGTGTTGGTAAGTGAGAGACAAAAATCATTTTAAAAAGAATCTTTTTGCCCTTCGGTTGTGTTTGCCATGAGTTACTGTGATTTACTCTAGTGGAAGCCAGTGCATCTTAAATGGAGGCCTTGCCCTGAAATGGAGCCAGGTTATGGATCAGCAGAGCTGCCAAAAGTGTTTTGGGGGAAATGTTTCTGTGTCACCCTCAGTTGATTCAACTCAAGTTTTCACTCCTGTTTAACACCACGTGGGGGCCATTCTGATTTCTGCGAAGTGGGTGTGATCAGATCTTCTGTAAAAGTGTAAGTGAGGAGGCTGGGCACGGTGGCTAACACCTGTAATCTTAGCATTTGGAAGGCTGAGGTGGTCAGATCACTTGAGGCCAGGAGTTTGAGACCAGCCTGGCCAACATGGTGAAACCCCTGTCTGTACTAAGAATACAAAAATTAGCCAGGCATGATGGTGCATGCCTGTAATCCCAGCTACTCGGGAGGCTGAGGCAGGAGAATCACTTGAACCTGGGAGGTGGAGGTTGCAGTGAGCTAAGGTTGCACCACTGCACTGCACTCCAGCCTGGGTGACAGAGCGAGACTCCGTCTCAAAAAATAAAAAAGTGTGTGTGAGGAAACTGGGATTGAGCTTGGGGATGTTGGGGGATGGAAGTACTTCATCTACTGAACAAAAACCGTGGGATACCAATGCTGGAGGAAGAAGCATCATCCTCAGTTTGTACTAACTCAACCATGCATGAGATGGGGACTTGGAGTCTGAGAGAAGAGCCTCTTTTTAGGTCTTCAACCTTGATGAAACCATTTCTGAATTCCTCAAACACATATAATCAGGTGCTATGAGTGGTACTGATTGGATAATCTTTCTGTCATTTCCTGTGCTAAGAAGGAAAATACATGTACAGCCAACTTCCTGGAGGGTTTGTTCTTTTGCATCAGGGTGTCTCAAACTCCTGCCCTTAAAACACTTGTAAGAGAATCATCCGGGGTGCTTGCTCACTCTGCATACAGCCCCTTTAGAATCAGAGTCAGAATCCCTGGGGCTGGAGCCACAAAATGAAATGACATTTCAACAAGTTTGTCATCACGTAAGAGAGAACAGGTGAGTACTTGGATACCTATAATACAAAGTAGATTCAAAAAGAATGACTTGATTATTTTAAATGTTGTGTTTAAAAAATTTAATACAGAAAAGGCTGGGTGCAGTGGCTCACACCTGTAATCCTAGCACTTTGAGAGGCCAAGGCAGGTGGATCATTTGAGGTCAGGAGTTCAAGACCAGCCTGGCCAACAAGGTGAAACCCCTTCTCTAGTAAAACTACAAAAAGTAGCCAGTCGGTGGTGGTGCACGCCTGTAATCCTGGCTACAGGGGAGGCTGAGGCAGGAGAATCACTTAAGGCTGGGAGGTGGAGGTTTGTGGAGCTGAGATCGTACCATTGCACTCCAAAGTGGGTGACGATTGTTTAAACACCACCAAAATGGGTTCTGAGCCCAAATATTAATATGAAGGACATTGGTGACATCGTCTCAAAAAAATTAATGAATACAGAAAAGTACAAAAAGGGAGAGAAATCACCCCAAATCTCATGACCCCAAGAAATAAACCTCCTTAATATTAAGTGAACAGCATTCGTTGCTATGCACAAAGATGGCTAGAGACATGAACAGACATCACACAAATGAGATTTTAAAAACAAGAAGTAGCAAATTGAATGCTCTGTAAATTTATCAGAAGAAAAAGAAACGGAAGTGAAACTGAAGGAACTGGTCACCTCAGATAAATGTAGTTTTTCCTCACTAAAAATCAGTTTCTAGAACATCTAAGAAATCAAAGATGATGAAAAATATTGATGTTTTATATATATGTAAAAGTCTTTACATTTGAGTGATCATATCATAAAAAATTTGTACAGTCACTGCAAATAAAGTCATTGCAAAATCTTTACCCTTTTGGCTTTTTGCCAGCACCAACATTGGCCTTTGCAGTCTCTTGACTTCATTCTGCCCTTGCATTCCTTTTGCTGTTTTCTCCAGGTCATCTTCTTCTCATGCCAGCCATGTCTTGCAAGTCTATGTTTGAGTTAATTATTCTTTGCATAATTGAAAGAAACAGAGAGCATGCCAAAGCCCATTGTTTAACCACCATCAAAATGGGTTCTGAGTCCATATATTAATATGAAGAAGACATCCATTGTGGTCTTGTACATTTTGTTGCCTTCCCGGGGTGAAGGACATTGGTGACCATTTGTTTCCTCTGGAGCGGTAGGTTGGTCATGTACTTCCTGTTCCAGATAGTTACTGTGTCATTCATCATGGTGGTTGATCCTCAGGCAGTTAGGGGGGAAAATAAACAAGAAATTATATGTTGAAAACCACGTTTCAATTTTAGACCTGATTAATTGACTTAATAAAGGGCATTAGCACTTCTACTTCCTACAGTCCCTCCCTTTACCTCTGGAAACTAGTTATTTCTAGGTTGTTTTATGTTGTTAAGGTTGACCACCTTTTTCTGTTATGCAATCATAGTCCTATTTTTGAATGGATTCACCTCTCATCACTAGCCATTTGTCATGGTCATTCAATTCACAAGTTGCTTATTTTTTAATTTCTTGGCTGACTAAATTTTATTATGAAGGCTTTTTTTTAAAGAGCTCAGAAATACTGTATTCTCTAAGTTTTGAACATGTGATAGTATCTTTTGCCTATTTTGATTGGGCAATAATTTAGCTGGCTATAAAATTCTTGGATTATACTCTATTTCCCTTAGAAATTATAGGCACCCATCCACTGACTTATTTCATGGTGCTTTCTCTATTTTTTTGAGACGGAGTCTCACTCTGTCACCCAGGTTGGAGTGCAGTGGTGCCATCTCAGCTCACTGCAAGCTCCGCCTCCCGGGTTCATGCCATTCTCCTGCCTCAGCCTCCCGAGCAGCTGCAACTACTGGCACCCGCCACCACGCCTGGCTAATTTTTTGTATTCTTAGTAGAGATGGGGTTTCACCATGTTAGCCAGGATGGTCTCGATCTCCTGACCTCGTGATCCACCAGCCTTGGCCTCCCAAAGTGCTGGGATTACAGGTGTGAGCCACGTATGAGCCCAGCCTCATTGTGCTTTCTACTAACCCCCTTTCCCTGGCCTCTTCCATCTTGTCTTCTTCTCTCCCAGTAGTTTCTTCATGAAGAGGCCATGTGCTATATTCCATGAGATATTTCACACTCAAAGAAGACTGCTTTTATACTCTTTTGATAATTTGGGAATCACTGCCTTGATTTATTAGGGAGTTTATAATAAATACAGCAAAAGAGAAACACACAAGGTATTTTAAGACATGAGCGAAGGGAGAAAGCAATTCTATTAATATTTGGGGTTGGCAGGGAAGGCTTAGTTAAGAGGTGACATTTGAATAAGCCTTGTAATAAGGGAACGATTTGGCCATGCAGTAATGGGGAGAGAGTAGAAGCGAGGCATGAGGGTTGATGCTATGTATCAATTTGACTGGGTTGTGGGGTGCCCAGATATTTGGCTACACATTATTCTGGGTGTGTCCCTGAGGTATTCTGGATGAGGATAACATTTAATTGGTAGACCAAATAAAGCAGATTGTCCTCCCCAATGTGGGTGAGCCTCATCCAATCCAATGAAGGCCTGAACAAAACAAAAAGGTAGAGTCCCAGAGAATTTGCTGTCTTTACCTGATTATATTTGAGTTGGGACATCAATCTTCTTCTGACTTTCGATGTGGACTCAAGTTGGAACTATATCATTGGCTGTCCTGGGTCTCCAGCTTGCTGGCTGCAGACTCCAGGACTCCTTAGCCTCCATAACCATGTGAGCCATCCCTTACAACAAATCAATCTGTCTCTCTCTATGTGTATAGTTCTACCTCTATCTCTCTGCTCTTTGGAGAACCTAGAGTAATACACAATGTTATATTAGAGAAGAGGATGACCCAAGGAAAAGCATGGAGGCAGAAAAGTGTGAAGAGGGTTTGGTAAGACTGGGGTCCTGATGGGGAGTTTGGATTTCGCTGTATGTAGCATGGAGAATCCTTGAAAATACTCAAGAGGTGAAAATTGTATTTGTGGAAAAATACCAGGAGTATGTGAAAAGAAAAACACTCATTCAATTTTAACTCCACTGAAGGGGGCATCAAAGGGATGCACTGGGGATGTGGGTTGGAGGGGAGGATCTTTACTTCTAGGCTGAGTCTAAAGTTCTCTTTCTGGGGAGTGGGAGATCATTACAAATCTTTGAGCTCCACTCAAGTGATGGTTTTGCTAACAATGGCAGGGCGACGGTGGTGGTGGTGGTGGTGGTGGTGGTAGGAAGCTGGTAGCATGAATTCTAATTGGGCTTCTGTTATTCTAGCTGAGGAAGTTGGGGAGTGGACTTTCAGTAGAATAATGCAGATCTGGGAACCAACTGCATGGAGGAGGTAGTTATAGGTGATGAGATGGTTCAGGGACAAAGTTTGGTAGAAGGAGAAAGGATACTAGGCTGGTACAGAAATAATTGCTATTTTTGCCATTACTTTTAATGGCAAAATCTGCAATTACTTTTGCACCAACCTAATGGGATGCAAACTTCGGAGCCATCTGCATCAGAGGGTTTGTTGAAGATCAACAAAGTTTGGGAACACAGGAAAGGAGCGGGGAGGGTAATGACTTGAGGGCATAGCAGGGATGATCAAGGTTTTTCTTGTTAGCATGTGGAGACTTAAGCATGATTATATGTTCAACACCTGTCACATACGTGGTACAAAATATGAGTGAAATGATGAGTATAGGCGATGAGTCATGGGAGTTCCAAGGGAACGGGTGATAAAGGGAGGTCTCAGATGAGGTACAATTGGAGAAGGTAGCTTCGGAAAGGAGAAGGATGCTTCTCCTTATAAGATGGGAAAGGCAGAGGAAGAGGGTCAAGATACAGTGATCTAGGGGTGAGATGGAAGTGAGTTGAGAGAACTCAACTCTGGGCTCTGAAACCCCTAGGGATGGGTTTGGGGGCTTTGAGATATGGAAGAGGTTTAAAGTCAATTGTTATAGCAAATATGGTTTGGAATTTGTTTGTGATGCTTAAAAATATTGCTGAACAGAAGTGAAGTTTACCCTAGAGTTGGATGGTGAGATTATTTCGTGGAACTACGAGATCCATGTTGTGATTCTTTCCAGTATCATTCAGCAGCCCTTGGGCAATTGCGAGGCAAGTCATCAATGGGGTATGGAGATTTTCCAGGTGTGTGTGGTTGAAGGCAGAGAAGAATGCGTTTAGGAGCACATTACAAGAAGGTGACTGTTAGGTCCAGGCTGAGCAGGAAGGTAAAGCAAGAAGGAAACATGAGGTTGTGAAGAGAAGTTTAGAGGGATGAGGAGGCAGGAGAGGTGAATAGTTGCAGGATGTAGCTAGAGTGGCGATGTTAGATCTTGGGGCCAGAGAGCTTTACAGTGATGATAAAGATCAGAGGGCTTTAGAATCAAGCTATAAAGCACCGCTGTTTGATGTTGGGATGTAAGGATGCTGCAGGTGGATGTCTGCACATTGATGGTGAGAACGTGGTCACCCTGGCCCTGCTGGGTCTTCGCTAAGGAGACTGTGCTCTGTTCTTGGGGCCGTTTTCATCATCTGATTAGAGCAGTGGTCCCCAAATGGTGTTCCTTGGACCATCTATAAAATGTTCATAGGTCAAGGATAAAATGGAAAAACAGAAAATGTCACAGAAATGTGCCCATTGTTGAAAGACCACCAGCTGCCCATTTTGGAGGATTGTTCTTTATTCTAAAAATATATATATTCTATTCTATTAAAACATTTTTGTATTTGCATTTTTTTCTCTTTTATGAAATGCCATGGGGTAGAAATTTGTAATGTATCCAATTCTCCTGTCTCCATGCATTGCAGTGTGGTGGGGGAGGGGATGTGGCTAGTACTGGCCAAGAGGCTGTGGGCAGAGGTGCAGTGTGAGACTTCTAGCCTGGAGCATTTAATTCTTAGTACAAGGCTCTCTAGCATTCTTCTTCCTCTGTTCCCTGCTTAGTGATACTTGAGGTAATTCAACACCCATTAGCCTTAGTCTTAGGGCAAGTTTGATGGAAAACAGAGCACCCCACACTTCCCTGCAGATGTAGTATGAGTGACAAAAACAACTTCTGATGTTTGAAGTTACCAAGATTTAGGAGTGGTTTGTTATTGCAGCAAAACCTAACCTATTCTGACCAATCATGATGGAATTTCTGTGTGTGTGTGTGTGTGTGTGTGTGTGTGAAACTGATAGTTTAAAAAAGTTCCTTCTTACCAAAAAGAAAAAAAAAATTGCAACCTTATGTTGGTTCTCAAATTAAAAAAATATTTTTACTGGGTTATAAAATAGGAAAATCTGAGAATCTGTAGCTTAGAGAACTACAGTGTGGGATGTCTCTAAAGACCAGGTTATTTTAGCAGCTCCTAATACCACTTTATAGAAGCTTAGTCAAGACTTGCACTATTTCAGTCTTTCCCATTCCACATTCCATGGACTCTTAAAGAGACATTGATGAAACGGTGCAGCCATGAACCACCCTAACTCAATCCTAGTGGCAGAATCCGCCTTTTACTGCAGAATGAGCTTCTTGCTACAGTGATACTTGAATCCCTTAGATATATTCTGTACTAACTATATTAAAACATGACCAATGCTTTTGCTTTGTTTTCCCCCAAATTAAACACCTTAATCATGAGGACCCAGAGAATTCGATTTACTGTGACTGATTCCCAACTTTCAGTAAGAACATAATTAGATTATATTTTTCTCCAGTTCAAATAAAAGAAAAATGACAATAAAATGCAGATCAATATGTGTGGCTCAGGAGGTAGAGCCTGCTTTGAGATGCAGAAGTGTTTGGTTTTTTTAGATCTATATTCTTGAGTAAAGAAAAAATCCATCTCTCTTTCCTAGAGGGGAAGACTTTCAGAGCCAGGCTTGGCAACAGCCTATCAGAGGCTGAATTAAACAAATAGGTACCTCCCTGGAGTGAATGGTGCATTTCTCCTGTTCGGGGGACTGTGTTTTTATGGTGGAGTTTGCTTACTGTCTTGGTCTCCGGATGTGTGTATCTGTGGGTGGATGTCTACATGTAAATGGCAGTGTATACCTGTTTGGGTGTTTACAGAATTCCCATGTGAATCTCAGCTTTGTGGGGATCTCCAGGTCTTGAGCCCAGCAGATGCCATTTGAAGAAAAATCACTTGAAAATGAGACAGAAAGAATGGAATCTAAATCCTAGCTCTAAAGGCACCAGGCTGACTGAAAAAAAAAAAAAACTCTGGATTTTCTTTGTTTTGGACTCTACCTGCCTCCAAATGACATTTCTGTTTCCTATGCAATGATCAGAATGAAAGAGATCCTCAGCATGAAACAGCAGATACTGTGTAATTCTGCGTATGACAGGGTTTCAGCTGTGACACTGCTGATATTTGGCTCAGCAATTTCTCTGTTGTATGTGTGGGGGTTCCCTGTGCATTTTAGGATGTTGAGCAGCATCCTTGGATCCCTGGACTCACTGGATGTAGTAACACAACTCCCCCCAAGTAGAGACAACCCCCAGTGTCTCCAGATATTGCCTAATGTCCCCAGGGGGCAAAATAGGCCCCATCTCAGAACTGCTGCTTTCATAAAGTACAATGTCAGGTGAAATAGGTGGAGGCTGTTTGTAATCAGGGGTCAGTAGAGATGGAAGATACCCAAGGAATATCCTGGAAGGGGCTGTAATGTTCTGTTTCTTGAAATGGGTGCCGGTAATATGGAGATGTTCAGTTTTTTTTTTTTTTTTTGAGTCAGGATCTTGCTCTGTCACCCAGGCTGGAGCACAGTGGCACCATCATGGCTCACTGCAGCTCTGCCTCCTGGGCTCAAGCAGTCCTTCCACCTCAGCCCTCCCAAGTAGCTGGGACTACAGGCATGTGCCACCACTGCTGCCTAATTTTTTATTTATTTGTTTTTTGTAGACAGGGGGGTCTCACTATGTTGCCCAGGCTGGTCTCTGGCTCCTGGGCTCAAGCAATCTGCTCACCTCAGCCTCCCAAAGTGCTGAGATGACAGGCATGAGCCACTGTGCCTGGCCAGTATGTTCAGTTTGTAAGGAAAGTACTGTGTTGACCTCTTCTGTGTGCACATTTCTTCAAGTAATAATTCAATAAAGCATTTAGAAAAATTTGTCATAATAGGAGTGACTTATAGAGTGATTGGCATGAAAGCTGACCATCTTAATTTGAACTACTCTGAAATGAGCACTAGGGGCCACCAAGAAGAGCCTTTCAAGGTGTCATAGCCAAGGATAGGAGTGTGTTGTGTACATCTGTGCATAAAGGATTTGCTGGTTACGTGGAAGGATGAAGCCTCCTTCTGAGGACAGAGGCAGCAAAGCAAGTGGAAGCCCAAAGCATTGAGCTTTCTAAATGGACTTTGCTAAAATCTTGTGGATGACTCATGCTCTTAACATACACCCATGTACATATTGTCCATATAAACATTAATTCTGTAACAAGGCCCACACATAAGGGGTTTTTTTTTTTTCTTTTGAGACAGTCCTGTTTTATTGCCCAGGCTAGAGTACAGTGGCATAATTTTGACTCACTGCAATCTCTGCCTCCGGGGTTCAAGCAATGCTTTTGCCTCAGCCCCCTGAGTAGCTGCGACTATAGGTGCACAACACCATGCCTGGCTAATTTTTGTATTTTTAGTAGAGATGGGGTTTCACCATGTTGGCCAGGCTGGTCTCAAACTCCTGGCCTCAAGTGATCTGCCCACCTCAGCCTCCTAAAGTGTTGGGATTACAGGTGTGAGCCACTGCGCCTGGGCCCCCACATAAGGTTTGAGTTGAGATAGAGAAAACTCTGGCAAAACTGAGGAATTGGGCCACAGTCTCTGGGAAATATGCACAATTTCTGGAACCTTCTCTACTTCCAGAGTTTCCACTTTCTGTCTCCTGTTTATTCAACAAACTTGTATGGAACCACAGTGTGTCTAGAACTTGCCAGGTGTGGAGGATGAAAAGATGACTGAGGTTGGGCATGGTGGCTCATGCCTGTAATCCCAGCACTTTGGGAGGCAAAGGCAGGCAGTTCACTTGAGGTCAGGAGTTTGAGCACAGCCTGGCCAACATGATGAAACATCTCTACTAAAAATACAAAAATTAGCCAGGCATGGTGGCACGCACATGTAGTCCTAGCTCCTTGGGAAGCTGAGGCAGGAGAATCGCTTGAACCCAGGAGGCAGATGTTGCAGTGAGCTGAGATCACACCGGTGCATTCCAGCCTGGGAGACAGAGCGAGATTCCATGTCAAAAAAAATGATGACTGAGATATAGACTCCATCAGAGTAGACCCTAACACAAATTAGGTAAGAGCCCAAGGTCTGACTGGGCAAGCAGCTTGAGCAGCTTCATCCTGCAGCCTCTACCAGAATGAAGAACACTTTTTTCTTTACCCATGAAAATGTTTTGTGCTTCATACCTACAAGTGCAATTTGTGTTAATTCTACAAAATTTGCTGTATAACTATGCCTGTATTCTTAGCATTTTTATTTTGAGAGATTTTTCAGCACATCATGTTTGGACTATGTGGAATTCGACATTTACTTAGAGTCAACAACAAGTACAGGAAAGTCAGTTCTTAATCAAGAGTTAGGTTTTCAAAGATAGTGGATAAAATTTAAAAAATTAGTACAGTCAAGATTATATAAGCAAATCCACTCATCATTCATAAAGTTTAGCAGTCAGTCTTACCGTGGCTCACCAGGTCCAATCCACACTTCATCCACCACAATTGGAGCAGAGGGTGATTTTTTTTATGAGCAACTGAAGAAGTCATTTAGAGACCATTTGCTGTAGGAGCCATGTGTACTAAAGACCAATCAATGTGCCCTCATGGCTCCATTTCTGCCTCTCTCCCTCTTTGTTCTTGCCAAGTACCCATAGTTCATTTTCCATAGATTAAAAGAGCCCAAGTTGGGCGTATACCTAGGAGCACAATTGCTGGTCATTTGGTAACTCTATGTAGAATTGTCTGGGAAATTGTCAAACTGTTTCTCACAGTGGCTACACCATTTCAGTTTCTACCAGTGGTGTATGAATGTTCTAGTTTCTCTGCATCCTCACCAACACTTGTTATTTTCTGTTTTTTTTTTTTTTTGAGATTAAGCCTTGCTCTGTCACCCAGGCTGGAGGGCAGTGGCAGAATCTTGGCTCACTGCAACCTCTGTCTCCCCGATTCAAGTTACTCTCCTGCCTCACCCTCCCGAGTAGCTGGGATTATAGGCACCCACCACCATGCCTGGCTAATTTTTGTATTTTTTTAGTAGAGACAGGGTTTCACCATGTTGGCCAGGCTGGTCTCAAACTTCTGGCCTCAGGTGATCTGCCTGCCTCGATCTCCCAAAGTGCTGGGATTACAGGCATGAGCCACTGCACCAGGCCAATTTTCTGTATCTTCGATTCTAGCCACCCTTATGGGTATGAAGTGGTATCTCATTGTGGTTTTGATTTCTGTTTCCTTGGTGATGAATTTCACTGTGCATCTTTTCATGTGCTTATTGGCCACTTTTATGTCTTCCTTGGAGATGTGTCATATTTTCATGTTGAAAAATGAAAGCGCAGGTCGACACAAACATTTGTACATGAATAATTACAGTAGCATCACTCCTAATAACCCAAAGAGGGAATTAATCCAAATGCCCATCACCAGATGAAGAGGTACACCGAATGTTGTCTACCCACATGGTGGAATATTATTTGATCACAAAAAGAGCAAAGTACATATGCTACAGCACAGATGAGCCTTCAAAACAGATGAAAGATCACATTCTACATGATTTCATTCAGATGGAAATCTATAGAAATAGGAAGTCGATTAGTGGTTGCTTAGGGCTGGTAGGGGCATGGGAGGATAGGGGGTGTTAGCTAAAGGGTATGAGGTTTCTTTTCGAGGTCATGAAATGTTCTAAAATTGACTGGTAATGTTTGTGTATATCTCTGAATATATTAAAAACCATTGAAATATAAAAAATGGAAAGAAAAAACAGCCCAAGTTGCAATTTTATTCAACACTTTATTGGCTTTAAAAATAGATTCCAGGCTGGGCATCGTGGCTCACACCTGAAATCCTGGTGCTTTGGGAGGCTGCAGTGGGAGGATTCCTTGAGGCCAGGAGTTCCAGGCCAGCCTTGGTCACATGGCAAGACCCTGTGTCTACAAAAAAATAAATAAATAAATAGCAGCTGGGTGCAGTGGCTCACACCTGTAATCCCAGCACTTTGGGAGGCTGAGGCGGGCAGATCACCTAATATCAGGAGTTCAAGACCAGCCTGGCCAACATGGTGAAACCCCATCTCTACCAAAAATATAAAATTTAGCCTTTTGGTGCTCTGAGCAGCACTATGGTGTTTGTTAAGAACAAGTGCCTTATGAAAGGTGGCAAAAAGGGAGTTAAGAAGAAAGTTGATCCATTTTCTAAGAAAGATAAGTATGATGTGAAAGCACCTCCTATGTTCAATATAAGAAATATTGGAAAGACTTGGTCACCAGGACCCAAGGAACCCAAATTGCATCTGATGGTCCCAAGGGTCTTGTGTTTGAAGTGAGTCTTGCTGATTTGCAGAATGCTGAAGTTGCATTTAAAAAATTCAAGCTGATTACTGAAGATGTCCAGGGCAAAAACTGCCTGACTAACTTCTATGGCATGGGTCTTACCTGTGACAAAATATGTTCCATGGCTGAAAAATGTTCAACAATGATTGAAGCTCATGTTCATGTCAAGACTACAATGGTTACTTCTTTCATCTTGTTTTGTGTTGGTTTTACTAAAAAATGCAACAATCAGATACGGAAGACCTCTTATGCTCAGCACCAACAATCTGCCAAATCCAGAAGAAAATGATGGAAATCATGACCTGAGAGGTGCAGACAAATGACTTGAAAGAAGTGGTCAATAAATCCATTCCAGACAACATTGGGAAAGATGTGGAAAAGGCTTGCCAATTTATCCTCTCCATGATGTCTTCATTAGAAAGTAAAAATGCTGGAGAACCCTGGGTTTGAAAGATATGGAGCTTCGTGGTGAAAGTAGTAGTTCTGGAAAACCCACTAGGGATGAGACACATGCTAAAGTTGAATGAGCTGATGGATATGAACCACCAGTCCAAGAATCTGTTTAAAGTTCAGACTTATAATAGTGGCAAATAAAAAGTCCTATTTGTGAAATCAAACAATAAACAACAGTGAAAAAAGCAAAATTAGCCTGGTGTGGTGGTGCATGCCTGTAATCCTAGCTACTCAGGAGGCTGAGGCACGAGAATCACTTGAACCTGGAGACAGAGTTTGCAGTGAGCCAAGATTGCACCATTGCACTCCAGCCTGGGAAACAGAGTGAGACTCTCTTCAAAAAGAATAAAGAAAATAAAAGTATCTGGGCTTGGTGGCATTCACCTGTAGTCTCAGCTACTCTGAAGGCTGAGGTGGGAGGATGGCTTCAGGCCAGGAGTAATTTGAGGCTGCAGTGAACTATGATTGTGACACTGCACTCCAGCCTGGACTGCAGAGCAAGACCCTATCTCTTATGCATACATACATACACACACGCACACATACCTACATACCCAGGATCTACCTCTGGCGATTCTGACTCAGTAGGGCTGGGTATCCCCTAGGGATCCTGCTGTTCAGCCTGGTCTGGGATCCACTTTTCATTGGGAACTGAGACACTGGCTGTGAGCCTTTCTGTCCTGAGATGTAGAGGTCATGGCAATGCAGGTTCAAGCTTAAGGAGACCTGACTGCGTTAGGTATTGTGCTGAACATCATCTCTTTCTCTCATAGCAACATCCGTAGAAGGTTGATGTGTCCCTGCTCTACAGATGAGGAACTGAGCTTTCAGAGGAGTTTAGCTTGTTCAAAACTTATTCTTCCTATTGGAAACTTTGTACCCTTTGACCACTGTCTCCTATCCCCTACCTTTCCTCCACCCCAGCCCCTGATAACCACTGTCCTACTCTCTATTTCTGTGAGTTCAACTTCTTTAGATTCCACATATAAGTAAAATCATGCAGTATTTGTCTTTCTGTGCCTTGCTTATTTCACTTAACCCAATGTCTTTCAAGTTCACCTATACTGTTGAAAATGACAGGATTTCTTTCTTTTTTAAGGGTTAATAGTATTCCGTTGCGTGTATATAGTACATTTTCTTTATCCTTTCATCCACTGACGGACACTTAGGTTGATTCTATATCTTGGGTATTGTGAATAGTGCTGCAGTGAACATAGGAATGTAGAGAACCCTTCGACATATTGACTTTGATTTTTTTTTTGGTCTATACCCAGAAGTTGGGTTGCTGGATTATATGCTTTGAATTCTATAGCACAGCAGCGTGACTGTAGTCAATAATAACATATCTTTCAAAATAACTAAAAGGGTACATTTCAAATGTTTCATCATAGAAATTTGCAGTAAATTAGGGGATGGACATGTTAATTAGTTTGATATAATCATTGCACATTGTATACACATATCAAAACATCACATAAATGTGTACAATTATGATTTGTCAATTAAAATAACATTAGTTAAAAAAATAAGCAACTTGTTCAAAGCCCCAGTTGGGATTGCTGGAGCTGGAACATGCACCAAGGCTGTTGCTCTCAGGCTCACAGAGTCCTTGGTCCACGAATGTTGAAGCCCTACCTGAGATTTCTACTGAGATCAGTGTGGGGATTCAATGTCTCAGAATCATCCCATCCTCCAGGGCCCACAACTCCATGACTGCTGCCTCTACCCCCAACACTACTGACCTGAAATTTGGCCCTTGCTTTCATTTCTGGGAGCATACAACACTTACACCAAGCACTGATGGGTTTTGTTGACTTCATTTGAGATGTGGGGCTATGGAGAGGGTCCCATGATCCTTGCTTGGTGTTGACCAACTCATTGACTTCTCTCCTTTGACTTCACCCTTCCCTTTTCTACTCAGCTCCTCTGACATGGATTGCTCTGGGAATTCTGAGCCCTTGTTCCTTTATTTTGCAGATAGCCTTCACTCTTCTCTGCAACAAATTCCAAAAGTATATAGTTGAGCTGACTGCAAGGTACTTGACATGCAAGAGACTCCACAAATGGGATTCGGCCTCTGGAAAGTGGTGGTAGTTCCAGATTTATGTGGATGTTACTTTGTTTTTCCGTATAAAATATATTATTTAAACTATCAAACTCTTGGCTCCTGGATGCCGTCCTTTGCTGGTGGCAGTGGGCTGGGTACTGCCATCGGGGAGAAATGCTGCCCACTTAGAGAAAGAGAAACTGGTTCTCTTTAAGAGGCAGAGGGAGGTTTCCAGTGCCAGTTTGTTTGGAGGCCAAATGGTTGTTGTATTAAAATTGCCCAAACTTGGGCTGGTGCCTTCTGTGTTTAGAGCTCATAGCCATGATTGCTTTCTTTCTTTCTTTCTTTCTTTTTTTTTTTTTTTTTTGGTGGTCTTTTTTCCATCCTTTTGTTTGGCAGGATTCTGTTAATAGCTCCGACCTCAAGAGTTCCATTATACAGACACTAATAGCACCTACTATGTGTCAGTCTGCAGTGCCTACTATGTGCTAGGCATTGGAGATAATATAATGATGAACAAGATAAACATGGCACTTGGAAAAGAGAGTCTAGTTCCCACTCTCAGACCACCCCAAAGAGAGGCTGGAATTGGGCTTCCAAAGATCTCAGATGCCCTTGCATCATCTCCCTGAAGAGGGAAGTTGAAGCTTTGGTGTCTGAAGAGAATTTGGCTGGACAATCACCAAGGTTTGGAAAGATGGGGAGGAGCTGCCATTTGTGTTTAAGGTGAGAAGTGGGGGATTGGCTGGATATCAGAGGAAGCCAAGATTAAGAGAAGGTTTTTGTGAGTTCTTATGCATAGTGGAGACCTGTTATAGTGAGGGTCCCTGAGGCTGAGCCTGTGGGTCAGTGGAATGGTGCTGTGAGGAGGGTCTTGTTATAGCAGATGGCTCAAAGAAAGTTGATGGATCATGAGCAGCTGGAAGAATGGAGAGTTCGGCGGATGTAATTCCTACCTGGCTTTCCAACAGTGTGTAAGCCCAGTATTCTTACGTAAGCCCATGGAGAAGGGAAAGGAATGCTGGTAATGACAAGATTGAATTTTCCATCTGCCAGGCATCCAGGGACTCATAGCAGATTTAACTGAAGTTATAGAAATAGGAATGTGGCATTTCCTATATCCGGGTATGCTGGAGCAAAATGTATACCCTCTCTGGTTTGTAGGGAAAGAAAATGTTAATAGACAAGACTCCAGGTTTTCACTATTAAACCTGGTGCCTAGAAATGCATTTTCTACTGGATGTAGACAGAAGCTCCATATAGATATATCCATCGCTGCATCTCTCATGCCTTGTGTTCTTCCTAATTTTCCCTTTTTAACCGACAGAGGAAGAAAGTTCCAGCATCACTTCTGGCCTCTCAAGAGTGAGTTAGGTGGCCAAGTGGGGTTGCTCATGCCTGTAATCTCAGCCCTTTGGGAGGCCGAGGTGGGCAGATCACTTGGGGCCAGGAATTTGAAACCAGCTTGGCCAACATGGTGAAACTGTGTCTCTACTAAAAGTAAAAAATTAGCCAGGCGTGGTCGTGGGTACCTGTAGTCACAGCTACTCTGGAGGCTGAGGCATGAGAATCAGTTGAACCCAGGGGACAGAGGTTGCATTGAGCCAAGATTGCACCACTGCACTCTAGCCTGGGTGATAGAGCGAGACTCGGTCTCAAAACAAAACAAAAACAAAGAAAAGTGAGTTAGGATGAAAGCTTCCAAGTCTCTCTGCCCCTTTCATACATCTCCTCCCTGGTGAGCAGAGGAGTTGACTTTATTGGCAAGACTGAGGAAATGCTGACTGTATTTCTGCCATGTTCACTTATTAGTGGATGGGTTATTTTGCCTAGACTATGATCATGGGAGCCACCTCTCAGTCCCTTGTATAGTCACCAGGCTTTTTTAGGGAAAGCAGGACAGGTAAGATCTTCCTCTGGCAGAGCCAGCCAGGTCTCCTTACCCTCTGCTTCCCTTTCTGCCTATGACTGAATGGGCATGTCAGGGTCTAGTAGGAGAACCAGGAGGAGGAAGCCTCATTAACTTCTATTCTGTAGCAATTGATGGCCACCCAACTTGAACAGTGGGGGCTTATCACATCATGTACTAAGACCGGAGATAGCTGATGCCGAGGTTGGCTAAATTAGTAGCTTGAGATGTTAGGGTTTTCATTTGAGGTTTCTATGCTGCTATGGCCTTCTGCTCTTGGTCACAGAGGCTGCCACAATCCGCATGTCAAGTCCTCATGTGACAATATCCAGAGACAGCAAGGAAGAGGTACAGTGTATTCCTGCATGTTTCTTAAAAAATTGTTTTTGATAGAGAATAATTGTACACATTTATGGGATCCATGTGAGATTTCGGTACATGCATGCAATGTGTAATGATCAAATCAGGGTCTTTAGGATATTAATCACCTCAAACATTGATTGATTTCTTTGTGTTGGGAATATTTCAAATCTTATTGCTATTTAGAAATATACAATAAATTCATTTATCAGGATACAAAATCTATGTATACAAATCAGTAGCAGTGCTATACATCAACAGCAACCAGGCTGAGAATCAAATCAAACCCATTTATAATAGCTGTAAAAATAAAATACTTAGGAATATACCTAACCAAGGAGGTGAAAGATCCCTACAAGCAAAACTACAAAACACTGCTGAAAGAAATCAGAGATGACACAAACAAATGGAAATACATTCCATGCTCATGGATGGTTAGACACAATATTGTGAAAATGACCATACTGCCAATAGCAGTCTACAAATTCAATGCAATTCCTATCAATATACCATCATCATTCTTTATAGAACTAGAAAAAACAATGCCAAAATTCATTTGGAACTAAAAAAAGAATCTGCAAAGCGAAAGCAAAACTAAGCAAAAAGAACCAATCTAGAGGCATCACATTACCCAACTTCAAAGTATATTACAAGGTTATAGTCACCAAAACAACATGGTGCTGGTATAAAAATAGGCACATGACCAATAGGACAGAGTAGAGATCCTAGAAATAAAGCCAAACACTTAACAGCCAACTGATCTTTGACAAAGTAAACAAAAACATATTAGGGAAAGTAAACCCTATACAAAAAATAATGCTGGGATAATTGGCAAACCACATGTAAAAGAATAAAACTGGATCCTCATCTCTCACCTTATACAAAAATCAAGACAATATGGATCAAAGACTTAAATCTAAGGTCTGAAACCATAAAAATTCTAGAAGATAACATTGGAAAACGCTTCTACACATTGGCTTAGGCAAACAGTTCATGACCAAGAACCCAAAAGCAAATGCAACAAAAACAAACATAAATAGATGGGACTTAATTAAACTAAAAGCCTCCTGCACAGCAAAGGAAATAATCAGCAGAGTAAACAGATCACCCACAAGAGTGGGAGAAAATTTTGACAAACTGCATCTGACAAAGGACTAATGTCCAGTATCTGCAGGGAACTCTAATCAACAAGATATAATCCCATCAAAAAGTGTGCCAAGGACATGAATAGACAATTCTCAAAAGAACATATAAAAATGGCCAACAAACATATGAAAAAATGCTCAACATCACTAATTATCAGATAAATGCCAATCAAAACCACAATGCAATACCACGTGTAAAATAAACAAAAATAGGGCAGGGCGAGGTGGCTCACGCCTATAATCCCAGCACTTTGGGAGGCTGAGGTGGGTGGATCACGAGGTCAGGAGTTTGAGACTAGCCTGACCAACATGGTGAAACCCCATCTCTACTGAAAATACAAAAATTAGCCGGGCATGGTGGCGGTTGCCTGTAATCCCAGCTACTCAGGAGGCTGAGGCAGGAGAATTGCTTGAACCTGGGAGGCAGACGTTGCAGTGAGCTGATATTGCACCACTATACACCCAGCCTGGGCAAAAGAGTGAGACTCTATCTCAAAAAAAAAAAAAAAAAAAATCAACAACAGAAAAAAAAGTAAAAAATTCAAAAATTGATGTTGGCATGGACGTGGTGAAAGAGAACGCTTTTCCACTGATGGTGGGAAGGTAAGCTAGTACCACCACTATGGAAAGCAGTATGGAGATTCATTAAAGAACTAAAAGTAGATCTACGATTTGATCCAGCAATCCCACTGCTAGGTATCTACCCAGAGGAAAGGAAGTCATTATATGAAAAAGACACTTTTGCACAAATGTTTACAGCAGCAAAATTCACAGTTGCAAAACTATAGAACCAGCCCAAATGCTCATCAATCAATTAGTGGATAAAGAAAATGTATTTTATATGTATATATACCATAGAATACTACTTAGCCTTAAAAAGGAATGAAATAATGGCATTCATAGCAACCTGGATGGAGTTGGAGACCATTATTCTAAATGAAGTAACTCAGGAATGGAAAACCAAACATTGCATGTTCTCACTTATAAGTGGGAGCTAAGCTATGATGATGCAAAGGCACAAGAATGACACAGTGGACTTTGGGGGCTCAGGGGGAAGGGGGAAGGGGTGAGAGATAAAAGACTATACATTGGGTAAACTGCTTTGGTGATGGGTACGCCAAAATTTCAGAGATCACCACTAAAGAACTTATCCATGTAACCAAATACCACCTGTTCCCTAAAAACTATTGAAATAAAAAAAAAGAAATATGCAATAATTGTAATCACTTTCTGTGATATTGAACACTAGATATTATTCCTTCTATTATATATTTTTATACCCATTAATCAACCTCTTTTCAAACCCCTCCTATTCCCAGCCTCTGGTAACTATCATTCTACTCTTTATCTCCATGATATCAATTTTATATAGCTCCAGGGCACACAAGTCCATAACTGCGGTCTCTATCCCTTACCCTACTGACCTGAAATATGGCCCTGCTTTGATTTCCAGGAGGATAAACCGCTCATATAAGTGAGAACATGCAATACTTTTCTTTCTGTTCATGGCCTAGTTCAACTAACATTATGACCTTTAATTCCATCCATTTAGCAGAAAATGACAGGATTTCATTCTTCTTTATGGCTGAATACTATTCTATTGTGCGTATATTCCCATTTTCTTTATCCATTCATCCATTGATTGACACTAGGATTGATTCCATATCTTGGCTATTGTAAATAGTGTTACAGTAAATATGGGGGTACAGGTATCCCGTTGATACACTGATATCCTTTTTTTTGGATGTATACCCAGGAGTGGGATTGCTGGATCATATGGTAGATCTGTTCTTAGTTTTTTGAGAAATCTCTGAACTTTTTTTCATAATGGCTGTACTAATTTACATTCCCACCAACAATATACAATAATTTTCTTTTCTTCGCATGCTTGCCAGCATTTGTTGTGCTTTGTCTTTTTAATACCCATTCTAACAAGTGTGAGATGATATCTCATTGTGGTTTTGATTTGCGTTTCCATGAGGATTAGTGATGTTGAATATTTTTTCATAAACTTGGTCATTTGTTTGTCTTCTTTTGAGAAATGTCTGTTTATTTTTTGATAGTTTCTTTTGCTGTGCAGAAGCTCTTTCATTTAATTTGATCCCATTTGTCAATTTTTGCTTTTGTTGCAATTGCTTTTTGCATCTTCACCATGAACTCTTAGCCCATCACTATGTACCGGATGGTATTGCCTAGGTTGTCTTCCAGCGTTTTTATATTTATGAGTTTTACATTTAAGTCTTAGACCATCTTGAGTTAATTTTTGTATATGGTGTAAGGGAGGGGTGTTGTCTTTTCACTCTGTTGATTGTTTTCTTTGATATGCAGAAGGTTTTTAGTTTAATATAATCCCATTTGTCTGTTTTTGTTGCTTGTACTTTTTAAGTGTTAGCCATACAATCTTTGCTCTCAAAATTTCTCCTGTGTTTACTTCTAGTAGTTTTATAGTTGAGGCTGTTACATTTAAGTCTTTAATCGATTTTGAGTTTATTTTTTTAAGTGATGAGAGATAAGGGTCTAATTTTATTCTTCTGTGTTTTGATATCTAGTTTTCCTGGCACCATTTAATGAAGAGGGTGTCCTTTATTCAATGTATGTTCTTGACATCTTTCTTGAAAATCAGTTAGCTGTAAATGTGTGGATTCATTTCTGGGTTCTTTAGTCTGTTTCCTTTGATTTTGTGTCTATTTTAATACCAATACATGCTGTTTTGGTTACTATAGCTTTGCAGTATATATATATATATATATATATATATATATATATATGTGTATATATATATGTATACGTATATATACGTATATATGTATATACGTATATATGTATATATGTATATATGTGTGTATATATGTATATATATGTATGTATATGTATATATGTATATATATATATATATATTTTTTTTTTTTTTGAGACGGAGTCTCGCCTTGTCGCTCAGGCTGGAGTGCAGTGGTGCAATCTTGGCTCATTGCAATCTCCGCCTCCCAGGTTCATGCTATTCTCCTGCCTCAGCCTCCCGAGTAGCTGGGACTGCAGGCGCCCACCACCACTCCAGGCTAATTTTTTTTTTTTTTTTTTTAGTAGAGACGTGGTTTCACCGTGTTAGCCAGGATGATCTCGGTCTCCTGACCTCATGATCCACCTGCCTTGGCCTCCCCAAATTCTGGGATTACAGGCGTGAGCCACCACGCCCAGCTGCTTTGAAGTATATTTTTATATCAGGTAGTGTGAGGCTTCTAGCTTTATTCGTTTTGCTCAGTATTGCTTCGGCTATTTGGGGTCTTCGGTGGTTCCATATGAATTTCAGGGTTTTTTTTTTCTGTTTCTGTCAAAAATATAATTGATAGGGATTATACTGAACCTCTAGATTGCTTCAGGTAGTATGGTCATTTTAACAGTATTAGTTATTCCAACCCACGAGCATGAGATGCCTTTCCATTTGTTTGTGTCTTCTCAAATTATTTTGACAGTGTTTTGTGGTTTTCATTGTAGAGGTTTTTTGTTTTTTTTTTCCCCCCATCCTTGGTTAAGTTTATTCCTAGGTATTTTATTTTTGTAGCTATTGTAAATAGAATTTCTTCCTTGGTTTCTTTTTTAGCTAGTTTGTTACTGGTATATAGAAACATTACTGATTTTTGTATGTTGATTTTGTGTCCTGAAGCTTTACTGAATTATACATCTGTTTTTAAAAATTTTTTTTGTTTTTTATTTTTTGAGATAGAGTCTTGCTCTGTTGCCGAGGCTGGAGTGCAGTGGTGTAATCTTGGCTCACTACAACCTCTGCCTCTTGGTTTCAAGCAATTCTCCTGCTTCAGGCTCCCAAGTAGCTGGGATTACAGGCACCTACCACCATGCCTGGCTAATTGTATTTTTAATAGAGACAGGATTTCACCATGTTGGCCAGGCTGGTCTGAAACTCCCTACCTCAGGTGATCCACCCACCTTGGCCTCCCAAAGTGCTGGGATAACAGGCATGAGCTACCATGCCGAGCCCAATTTATCCATTTTAAGAGTTTTTTGGTGGAGTCTTTAGGTTTTTCTGTTTACAAGTATAAGGTGTGTCATCTGCAAAGTGAGACAATTTGACTTCCTCTTGTCTAGTTTGGATGCATTTCTTTATCTTGTCTGATTACTCTGGCTTGCATGTCCCATACTGTGTTGAATAAGAGTGGTGAAAGTGGGCACCCTTGTCTTGTTCCAGTTCTTAGAAGAAAAGCTTTTCAATTTTTCCCAGTGAGTATGATGTTAGCTGTAGATGGGTCATATATGCCTTTTCTTATGTTGAAGTGTTCCTTTTATGCCTAATTTGTTGAGAGTTTTCATCATGAAGGAATGGTAAGTTTTACTGAGTGATTTTTCTGCATCTGCTGAGATGATCAGATAGTTTTTGCCTTTCATCTTGTTGATGTGATGTATCACATGTATTGATTTTGTGTATGTTGAGCCATCTTTGCATTCCTGAGATAAATCCCTGTTGATCATGGTATATTATCTTTTCCATTCATCATTAGATTTGGCTTGATAGTATTATGCTGAGAATTTTTCCATCTGTGTTCATTAGGAATATTGGCCTGTAGTTTTCTCTTTTTTTCGTGTCCTTGTCTTGATTGGATATCAGGGTAATGCTGGCCTTATACAATGAGTTAGGAAGAATTACCTCCACTTCAATTTTTGGGAATAGTTTGAGAAGAATTGGTGTTTGTTTTTCTTTATAAAGTGGGAAGAAATCAGCATAAGAGCCTAGTCTAGGACTTTTCTCTTTGGGAAGACTTTTTGTTACTGATTCAAACCTGCTATTCATTTTGAGTCAGTTCAGGTTTTCTGTTTCTTCCTAGTTCAATCTTGGTAGGCTGTATAAGTCTGGGAATTTATCGCTTTAAGTTTTCCAATTTGTTAGCATATGGTTGTTCATAATAGCCTCTAATGACCCCTTTTATTTCTTTGGTAACAGTTGTAATGTCTCCATTATCGTTTCTGATTGTATTTATTTGGGTATTCTTTCTTTTCTTTCTTTTTTTTTTTTTGTTAGCCTCACTAGTGGTTTATCCATTTTTTTTAACTTTTCAAAAAACCAACATTTATCTTGTTGATTCTTTGCGTTTCTTTTTTGTCTCTGTTGCATTTGGTTTTGCTGTTATTTATTTTTCTTTCTACTAATTGTATGTTTGGTTTGTTCTTGCTTTTTGAGTTCCTTGAGGTGCATCATGAGGTTGTTTATTTGAGATCTTTCTACTTTTTTGGTGTAGGCATTTATTGCTATAAACTTTCCTGCTAGTACTGCTTTTGCTGTATCCCATAGGTTTTGCATGATGTGTTTCTATTTTCTGCTTAAAAAAAAATTTTGATTTCCATCTTAATTTCTTCATTGACCCAATGATCATTCAATAGCACATGTAATGTCCATGTATTTGTACAGTTTCCAAATTTCTTCTTGTTATTGATTTCAAGTTTTATTCCATTGTGTTCTGAGAAGATACTTCATATGATTTTAATTTTTAAAATTTTGCTGAGCCTTGTTTTGTGTCCTAACATATGGTCTATCCTGGAGAATGTTCCATGTGTTGATGAGATGATTGTGTATTCTGCTGCTGCTGGATGAAATATTGTGAAAATATCTGTTAAGCCCATTTGGTCTGAAGTGCAGCTTAAATCTAATGTTTCTTTGTTGATTTTATGTCTGGATGAACTGTCCAATGCTGAGACTAGGATATTGAAGTTCTCAACTATCATTGTGTTGGACTCTATCTCTCCCTGTAGATTTAATAATATTTGCTATGTGTGTCTGGATGCACTTGTGTTGATTGCATGCATATTTAGAATTGCTATATTTTGTTGAATTTGTTCCTTTATTAGCATATAATGACCTTCTTTGTCCTTTTTACAGTTTTTGACTTAAAGTCTGTTTTATCTGATGCAAGTTTAGCTACTCCTGATTACTTTTGATTTCTGTTTGTGTGGCATATCTTTTTCAATTCCTTCACTTTCAGTCTGTGTGTGTCTTTACAAGCAAAGTGAGTTTCTTGTAGATGTTGTTGGGTCATTTTTTATCCATTAAGCCTGTCTTTTAGGTAGGTAATTTAACCCATATTCAAAGTTATTATTGATAGGTGAGGACTTATTCCTGTCATTTTGTTCACTGTTTTGTGGTTATTTTGTATATCCTTTTGATTTGGTTTGTCTGTGTCCCCACTCAGATCTCATCTTGAATTCCCATGTGTTGTGGGACGGACCCAGTGGGAAGTAGTTGTATCATGGGGGCAGGTATTTTCCATGCTATTCTTTTGATAGTAAGTCTTATGAGATCTGATGGTTTTAAAAGGAGGAGTTTCCCTGCTCAAGCTCTCTCTTTGCCTGCTGCCATCCCTGTAAGATGTGACTTGTCTCTCCTTGACTTCTGCAATGATTTTGAAGCCTCCCCAGCAATGTAGAACTATAAGTTCACTAAACCTCTTTGTTTTGTAAATTTCCCAGTCTTGTATGTGTCTTTATCAGCTGTGTGAAAATGGACTAATACAGTAAATTGATACCAGAAGTGGGGTGTTGCTAAAAGATACCTGAATATGTGGGAGTGGCTTTGGAACTGGGAAACGGGGAGAGGTTGGAGGGCTCAGAAGGAGACAGGAAAATGTGGGAAAATTTGGAAGAGATTTCCTAGAGACTTGCCCAAAATGCTGATGGTTATATGCACAATAAAGTCTAGGCTGAGATTGTCTCAGATGGAAATAAGGAACTTGCCAGGAACTGGTGCAAAGGTGACTCCTGTTATGTTTTAGCAAAGAGACTGGTGGGATTTTGCCCCTGCTGTAGAGATTTGTGGAATTTTGAACTTGAGAGAGATGATTTAGGGTATCTGGCAGAAGAAATTTCTAAGCAGCAAAGCATTCAAGAGATGACTTGGGTGGGGTTAAAGGCCCTCAGTTTTATAAGGGAAGCAGAGCATAAAAGTTTGGAAAATTTTCAGCCTGACAATGCAATAGAAAAGAAAATCCCATTTTCTCAAGAAAAATTCGATCTGGCTGCAGAAGTTTAAGTAATGAGTCAAATGTGAATCCCCAAGACAATGGGGAAAATGTCTCCAGGGCATGTCACAGGTCTTCATGGCAGCCCCTGTCATCAAAGGCCCAGAGGCCTAGGGAGAAATGATGGTTTTGTGGGCCGGACCCAGAGACCCCTGCTGTGAGCAGCCTCGGATGCCTGAGTTCTAGCCACTCCAGCTGCAGCTAAAAGGAGTCAAGGTACAACGTGGGCTGTGGCTTCAGATGGTGGAAGCCCCAAGCCTTAGCAGCTTCCACATAGTGTTGAGCCTATGGGTGCACAGAAGTCAAAAATCGAGGTTTGGGAACTGCTGCCTAGACTTCAGAAGGTGTATGGAAATGCCTAGATGTCCAGGCAGGAATTTGCTGCAGGGGCAGGGCACTCATGGAGAACCTCTACTTGGGCAGTGTAGAAGGGAAATGTGGGGTCGGAGCCCCCACATGGAGTCCCTACTGCGGCACCACCTAGTGGAGCTGTGAGAAGACGGCCACCATCCTCTGGATCCCAGAATGGTGGATTCACTGACAGCTTGCACTGTGTGCCTGGAAAACCTGCAGACACTCAATGCCAACCTGTGAAAGGAGCCCAAAGGGGGTTTATACCCACAAAGCCACAGGAGTGAAGGTGTGGCCTTTTTTCTCCCAAGGCCATGTGAGCCCACCCCTTACATCAGTATGACCTGCATATGAGACATGGAGTCAAAGGACATCATTTTGGAGCTTTGAGATTTGACTGCCCCACTGGATTTTGGGCTTGCATGGGGCCTGTAGCCCCTTTGTTTTGGCAATTTTCTCCCATTTGGAATGACTGTGTTTACCCAATGCCTATACCCCCATTGTATCTAGGAAGTGACTAACTTGCTTTTGATTTTACATGCTCATAGGTGGAAGGGATTTGCCTTGTCTCACATGAGACTTTGGACTGTGGACTTTTGAGTTAATGCTGAACTTAGTTCAGACTTTGGGGGACCGTTGGGAAGGCATAATTGGTTTTGAAATGAGATTTGGGAAGGGCCAGGGGCAGAATGATATGGTTTGGTTGTGTCCCCACCCAAATCTCATCTTGAATTCCCACATGTTGTAGGAGGGACCTGTTGGGAAGTAATTGAGTCATGGGGGCGGGTCTTTCCCATGCTGTTCTCATGATAGTGAATACGTCTCACAAGGTCTGATGGTTTTAAAAAGGGTAGTTTCCCTGCAGAAGCTCTCTCTTTGCCTGCTGCCATCCATGTGAAGATATGACTTGCTTTTTCTTGCCTTCCAACATGATTGTGAGGCTTCCTCAGCTACATGGAAATGTAAGTCCATTAAACTTCTTTCTTTTGTAAATTGCCCAGTCTCAGTCAGGTATGTCTTTATCAGCAGTGTGAAAACAGACTAATACACCTTTGTTCCTTTTTTCTCTCATTATTTATTGTTGCACTTTGGTGGTTTTCTTTAGTGGTGACGTTTGAATCCTTTCTCCTTTGTGTGTCTGCGCTACCATGAGATTTATACTTTCATGTATTTTCCTGATGGTAGATATTGTTCTTTTGCTTCCTGATGTAGGACTCCCTTAAGCATTTCTTGTAGAACCACAACAAACAAGACACAAACAAACAGTCTTTTGCTTATCTGGGAAATATTTCTCTCCCTCTCTCTTTTTTTTTTTTTTTCTTTTTTTTTTTTTAAGCAATGGAGTCTCACTCTGTCACCCAGACTCGAGTACAGTGGCATGATCATAGCTCACTGCAGCCTTGAACTCCTGGGCTCAAATGATCCTCCTGCCTCAGCATTCTGAGTCTCTGGAATTGCAGATGTGAGCCACTGTGCCAGTCTCCTTCATTTGTGAAGGATAGCTTTACTGGGTATAGCATTTTTGGCTTAGTTTTTTTTTTTTTTTTTTACTTTTAATATACATCCCCTTTTCTCCTAGCCTGTAAGGTTTCTGCTCAGAAATCCCCTGTTAGCCTGATGGAGATTCTCTTATAAGTGACTTGATGCTTTTCTCTTGCTGTTTTTAGCATTTTCTCTTTGTCTTTTGACAATTTTACCATAATGTGCCTTGGAGAAGGCCTTTTTGAGTTGTATTTATTTGGTAATCTTTGAGCTTCCTGTATTTGGAAGCTTTCAAGAAGTTTTCAGTTATTATTTTATTAAATAGGTTTTCTATGCTTTTACCCATCTCATCTCCATCCAGAAATCCCAGAATTTCAGTTTTTGTTCATATATGTGTCCCATATGTCATGTAGCCTTGCTTCATTCTTTTTTCTTTCTTTTTGTCTCATTGGATTATTTTAAAAGACAGTCTTCAGGTTCAGAATTTCTTTGTTTTGCTTGTTCTAGTCTATTGTTAAAGCTGTCAATTATCTTTTGTATTTCTTTCAATGATTTCGTCTCTTCCAGGATTTGTGTTTGGTTCTGTGTTATGCTGTCTATATCTGTTGAATTTCTCATTCAGATCATGAATTGTTTTCCTGATTTTTTCGTATTCATTATCTGTGTTCTCTTATATCTCCCTGAGTTTCTGTATTATCATTATTCTGAATTTTTTTCAGGCATTTCATAGATTTTCTTTTCATTGGAATCTGTTGCTGGAGAATTATTGTGCTTCTTTGGTGATGTTATGTTTCCTTTTTCATATTTCTTGCGTCCTTATGTGACTATCTGTGCCTCTGACATAGCAATCACTTATTCCAATTTTATGGGTTGGCTTTTATATGGGAAAGATCTTTTCTTACAGTTTTAAATACAGTGTTCATTGGATATCACACTTTGGCTTTGATTCTGGGTGTGTACAGTGGTATAGTCTGCATATGATTTCTTCAGCTATAATTGGCATGAGTGGTGTCTGTGAGTTATTCAGTGGCTTAGACTGCAGTTTTTTTTTTTTGTTTGTTTGTGGTTGTTGAGATGGAGTCTAGCTCTGTCACCAGGCTGGTGTGCAGTGATGCAATCTCAGCTCACTGCAACCTCTGCATCCCAGGTTCAAGCGATTCTCCTGCCTCAGCCTCCTGAGTAGCTGGGACTACAGACCCGTGTCACCAAGCCCAGCTAATTTTTGTACTTTTAGTAGAGACGGGGTTTCACCATGTTGGCCAGGCTGGTCTCGAACTCCTGACCTCGTGATCTACCTGCCTTGGCCTCTCAAAGTGCTGGGATTACAGGTGTGAGCCACCACACCCAGCCAGACTGCAGTTGTTATTGGAGACTGTGGTGAGGCTTTGCTGAGGATGGGGATGCCAGGAAGTCTTGTCCTTCAGCATCAGTGGTAGTGGTGGTAGACCAGGTGTGTCAATACTAGGGATCATGGGCAGAGTATGTGGGCACTGATGATAGCCTGTCTGCATTGGCCAATCTCTGGGCCTCCAGGTGGCTTCTTTGGTTGCTGGCAGTGGCAACACTGGGCCAGGTGGGCAGGTGCACCACTGGGCTCCTGGGTGGTGTGTGTGGCAGTCTGATCTCTAGTTCTTCAGGTGATGTATGCAGGTTCTGGTGGTGGGTAGGCAGGCGTTTCCTCAGGCCGCTCAGTAGTAGTGTGAGCACTAGATCTGGAGGCAGGATAAGTCAATCTCCAGGCCCCCACATAGTACTTTCAGGCACCAGCATATTCCTATGCATTTCTAGATAAAAGTATTTTTCAGAAAACCTGAGCATATGTCCTATTAATATAACTTACCCTCATCAGCTCTGCATGAGAAGAAGGGGGAATTCCCTCAGTAGAACAGTCAGAATGTAATCACAGGCTTGTTTTGAGGCAGTCACTGGTAAGCGGGGGTAGGCTAAAATGATAAGCTCAGAATCTAAACCTTAGACTAGGGAATGGCAGACTTTTTCCATAAAGAGGCAAATGGTAACATTTTAGGCTTTTGCTCTAGATAACTTCTGTTGCAGTGACACAGTGGTGCCATTGTAGCCTAAAAGCATATGTAGACAATGCATAAATGAATGGACCTGGTTTTATTCCAATAAAAATTTATACAAACAGTCAGAGGACCAGACTTGGAGTCAGAGGACCGTACTTGGCCCTTGATCAATAGTTTGCCAACCCTGTTTAGACCAGTCACAATTTATTCCCTGGGGCTGGGCCAATTTTTTCTTAAAAAAAAAAAAAAAGCAACACGTTGTCAGAATAAAATAGGGTTTCTATTTAAAAAGAAGAGACTGGGTGTGGTGGCTCATGTCTATAACCCTAGAACTTTGGGAGGGTGAGGCAGGAGGACTGCTTGAGGCCAGGAGTTTGAAACCAACTTTTGTAATATAGTGAGACCCTGTCTCTGCAAAGAATAAAAAAATTAGCCAGGCATGGTGGCACATGTCTGTAGTCTTAGCTGCGTAGGAGGTTGAAGGGGAAGATCAGTTGAGCCCAGGATTTTGAGGTTACAGTGAGCTCTGACTGTGCCACTGGTACTCTAGCCTAGGCAAAGAGTGAGACCCCATTTAAAAAAAAAAAAAATGGTTGGTTGGGGCGGGTTGGAGAAGAAAGTATTTCTGAATTTCTGGGTAGGTAACTGGTAGTGTCAGGCCAAACTAGCTCTACAGTCTTATTCATTATAAATAATGGCAACTAGGAGATCTCCATCTAGCTATTAAAAAATGGTTAAAATCTACAGAGATAAAGGATGGTGACCCTTGTATCAGTTAGTTATTGTCACAAAATGCTGCATAACAAGTCACTCCAAATCTCAGTGGCTTAATACAACAGTCATTTATTTTCGTGGATCTATGGGTCAGCTGAGGATTGGTTAATCTAGCATGAGCATGTCTAGGAAACTCTACTTTGCTCTTGGTGTCTCTTATCTTCTGCTGGAAGCAGCAGGCTGGCCTGGGCTTGTTCTCATGGTGATAGCAGGAGTGAGTGAGCACAAATGAATGCACACTTTCTAAGTTTTTAGTCATGCAGATTAATATTCAAGTGGCCAAAGCTAGACACATGACTAAACCCAACATTAGGAGCTGGAGAAATATACTCCGATTCTTCAGTGGGAGGAACTGCAGAGACAAATGACAGAGTCTTGGATACAGGGAGGACATGGATCCATTAATGTACCTTAATCAATCACAGCCCTCTAACCACCAGTACAATTAAATAAGTATTTGTTGAATGCACTTGTGCCTGAATGCTTCTGGCTGCAGCCCAGGCAATGGGGGCCTGACTGGGGAGGGACATAGCAGGGACTTGATGTCCTGCAGGTCTGCATGTAATTGTGTACAGCCGACTCCACATTGGTCATGGCTGATTTGCTTTGTCCTGTGTCCCCAAGGGGCAATGATTGGCTGATTTTATTACTGAACAATTTTGACAAAGTTGTTTTCCGGAGCCCAGGAAGCAAATCAATTGTAGATTTGAATTTTGCAGGGGGTCAGAATTGTTGAATATATATATAGTCTTTTACATGCTGATAATTATTTCTATACCACAAAGAAGGCTAGCTATTAGGAGGCTGCTGTTCAATTCCTTTGCCCCGTGAGCTCATGAGCTGTGTCTAGGTGGGGGGCACTCACTTGTTAGAGCTGTTTCCTTTCAGAACATTAGCCAACATTCTAAATAAATGCAGGAAATTAAATAGTCTTCCCCAGACAGGTACTTTGCCCTTCTAAAGTGAATTACACATTGTAAAATAAAACACGGTCACATTAAAAAACCAAAAGGTCTTTGTGTTAGGTTGGTCTGGCTTCAGCAAAGATAATATTTTCCTCCAGAGTAGAAGATCCTTGTAATGCACGATATTGCATGTGGCAGCCCCACATCTCGTTTCCTTTTTTGTTGCTGTTTTTAACTAAAAGAGTTGACAATTTTATTTTCACATTTCCCAATACAAATGAAAACTGCATCTTTTTTGGTCCCACTTCTCCCCTCCAAAGCTATTCGCTTTGATAGGGCAAGGGGGCAAGTCTTCCTTATGCTGTTAAGAAAACCAGGCATCACAGCAGCATGATCTCCTGGTGAAGGGAGCAGATAAATATAAAACTCATATAGGTCGGGCGCAGTGGCTCACACCTGTAATCCCAGCAGTTTGGGAGGCTGAGGCGAGCGGGTCACGAGGTCAGGAGATTGAGACCATCCTGGCCAACATGGTGAAACCCAGTCTCTACTAAAATAAAAAAACAAATAGCCAGGCATGGTGCGCACGCCTGTTGTCCCACACTACGCAGGAGGCTGAGGCAGGGGAATCGCTTGAACCCGGGAGGTGGAGGTTTCAGTGAGCTGAGATCGTGCCTCTGCCCTCCAGCCTTGGAGATAGAGGAAGACTCTGTCTCAAAAACAAAACAAAACCTTACAAACAAAAAAACAACAATAACAACAAAACAACACTGATATAATGAGGCCTCCCCTCTATCCTTTTCTGTCTGGTCGAGTCATTCTGGGCTGACTGGGCACCATCATGAGACGGGCAGGGGATCTAATCATTGGGCACCCAGGCATCATGGGCATGTGGCCTCCCATGGGCATCCTCATTCCAGGAGCAGGTCCCACTGGCATCATCCCAGGAGGAGGAGGGCCCATCATTGGCATCATGGGAGTGCCCCCCCATATGGTATGCTGCCATCATTCTGAGATGTGCGAGAAGTGTCAAATACACATTAGATTGTGAAGGCTTAATATAAAAAGAAAGCAAAGTATTTTGTTAATGTTAAAATATTTTATACATGTAGACCTGGTATTTTGGATAGATTTGTTTAAATCTGTGATATTATTCCAATTACCTTCACTTCTTTTGTTTTACTTGTTAAAATGTGGTTACTACAAAATGCAAAAGTAAATATGTGGCTTGCATCATATTTCATCACATTTAGTGTGGACCCTGTGGATCTAGGGGATTTCTCAGCCTTAAGTTGAGGGTGACCCAGGTCAGCGTGAATTGCTCTGAAAGAGAAACAAAGAGCATAAAGAGAACGTATAAATGGAGAGACGGAGCTCAGTCTCACAGGGTGAGGAAAGGCTTTCTTTCTGACACAGTCTAGCACTTCTTCAAAAGCTTAAACACAGAGTTCTATGACCCAGCACTTCCACTCCAGTTTATGAAAGAAATGAAAATATGTGTCCGTGCAGAAACTTGCACGCAAATGCTCATAGCAGCATTATTCATAATAGCGCCAAAGGGAAAACAATACAAATGCTTGTCTACTGATGAGTGGAGAAATAGAACATGGTTTGACCATGCAATGGAATATTATTCAGTCATCAAAAGGAATGAAGTACTACACGTGCTACAACACGGATGAACTATGAGAATATTATGCTAAGTGGAAGAAACCAGTCACAAAAGGTGACATATTATAAGACTTCATTTATATGAAATGTCCAGAGCATGCAAATCTATGAAGACAGAAACCATGTCTCTACAAAAAATACAAAATTAGGTGGGCGTGGTGGCACATCCCTGTAATCCCAGCTACTCGGGAGGCAGGAGTATTGCTTTAACCCGGGAGGCGGAGGTTACAGTGAGCCGAGATTTTGCCACTGCACTCCAGCCTGTGACAGAGACTCTATCTCAAAAAAAAGTAGATTGTCAGGGCTTAGTGGGAGGAGGAAATGGCAGATATCTGCTCATGGATACAGGGTTTCTTTTTGGGGTGATGAAAATATTTTAAAATTGATCATGATGGTGCTTGCCGAGCTCTGTGAATGCACAGAAATCATTGATTTGTTCACTTTAAATGGGCAAATCATACGGTACCTGAATTATATTTTAATAGTTATATTAAAAAAGTAAAATCTTCCTTGAAGAGATGACACTTAAGGAGAGGCCTAGGGGGTGGAATGAGTTCACTATGTGGAGAAATGGGGAACAGCATTTCAGGGTGAGGAACAGCATAGTGAAGTCCCTGAGGTTGATGGGCATAGAGCAGATTTAAGAGACCATTTTTTTGAGATGGACTTTCACTCTTGACGCCCAGGCTTGGGTGGAGTGGTGCGATCTTGGCTCACTGCAACCTCTGCCTCCCGAGTTCAAGTGATTTTCCTGCCTCAGTCTCTTGAGTAGCTGGGATTACAGGTGCCATCCACCACACCTGGCTAATTTTGGGATATTTAGTAGAGATGGAGTTCCACAATGTTGACCAGGCTGGTCTCGAACTCCTGATCTCAGATGATCCACCCGCCTCAGCTTCCCAAAGTGCTGGGATTACAGGCGTGAGCCACTGCGTTCAGCCAGATTTAAGGGACTTTCAAGAAGTTTGTGTGGCTGAAGCCTGCAGGGCAAGCGAGAGAATCAGGAAATGAGGCTTGTGAAAGAGAGAAGCTAGGTCATGGAGGGTCTCATGGGTGTGGAAACTTCACACGAGTGGTCCAACCTTGGGCATCCCACATAACTACTCTGTGTCCCAGCTTCCCCACTGGTGAAATAAAGGGCTGATGTAGGGATGGACTGGGAGAGTGTGTGCTCAGTAAAGGTGACTTTTTATCTTTTTTTTTTTTTTTTTTTTTGAGATGGAGTCTCATTCTGTTGCCCAGGCCGGAGTGCAGTGGCGCGATCTCGGCTCACTGCAAGCTCCATCTCCCAGGTTCACACCATTCTCCTGCCTCAGCCACCCAAGTAGCTGGGATTACAGGCACCTGTCACCACGCCTGGCTAATTTTTTTGTATTTTTAGTAGAGATGGGGTTTCACCGTGTTAGCGAGAATGGTCTGGATCTCCTAACGTCGTGATCCGACCGCCTCGGCCTCCCAAAGTGCTGGGATTACAGGCTTGAGCCACCCCGCCCAGCCGAGCTTTTATCATTGTTAACCGACACAGCAGTGGGATCCATTGGAAGTTGAGTGATCTGTTTGGATGTACCTTCTGAAGTGATTGCTTTGGTCCCTGTGAGGAGTGCAGATTTTCACAGGGCCAGGGAAAAGCAGAGGTCAGTCTGGAGACATTTGCAGTCAAACAGTTGACGGTGATGGTGGCTTGGTTTATGGTGGTGTCAGGAGAGTGGATGAGCAGTGAATTATATGAAAAAGATTTAGGAGGTAAAACCCATGTGACTTGGTCACTGAATGTGGGTTGGGTGGGCTGGAGGGAAGGTAAGAAAGAATGAGAAGAAAATCATACTCAAGTAGGCCCTCCAGCCTAAGGTTACTTGAGGTCCTTTTGTGAAGAGGAATATTTATGTTTATCATGAAGATATCTAGACTTTGAAAGGCCATTTGCAGTACTTTTTTTTTTTTTTCAAAGCCAACAACTCCTCCTTCTCTCTGCCCTAATTTATCACAGAGGGATGGACATTCATTTGCTTTAATGAGAAATGCGGAATGCCAATAAGAAAGCATATTAAATTAATCTGGGTTGCTGTGAGGGAGTTAAATCCGTTTAGATGTGCACCAGCGTTACTTTAATAGTTTGGTCTAAACCCATTTCTGGCCTGCGGTTGCAGGAGGTTGACTCCCAGCTTGCTTTCATTGGAAAGATCCCAGCAACAAGCACATTTGGCATTTCCAGCCAAACCCACTTTGTGCAATGAAGGAAATGTTGAGGAGTGCCTCTGTTGTTTTCCCCCAAATTATTTGGCAGAAATGTGGCTGGGAGCTTCATTGCTGATTTTTTCAGTTTTAATATTGCATTGGAAAGCCTGTACCAACACTCACCTATGTTATTAATCCACAGCTCCTGTCTGGGCTGTGATTTGTTTTTCCTTTGAGTGACACAACCTTATTTTCCACTAAGACTCAATGCAAATTGCAAATAGACACTCATGGACTATCACCATCACTCCCTCTGATTGGTGGAGGGAAGTCAATGGAGTGATTCTAGTTTGGTGTTCATATCGGAGGGTTTTATTTATTTATTTTGAGATGGAATCTCTCTCTGTCACCAGGCTGGAGTGCAGTGGTGCGCTCTCGGCTCACTGCAACCTCTGACTCCCTGGTTCAAGCGATTCTTCTGTCTCAGCCTCCCGAGTAGCTGGGCTTACAGGCATGTGCCACCACCCCCAGCTAATTTTTTGTATTTTTAGTAGAGACGGGGTTTCACCGTGTTAGCCAGGATGGTCTTGATCTCCTGACCTCGTGATCCGTCCGCTTCGGCCTCCCAAAGTTCTAGGATTATGGGCGTGAGCCACCGCGCCTGGCCTGGAGTTGTTTTTAAAAGCACATTTCTCTCAAATTAACTCCGGGGTGTCCCACTGTGACTTGGGCAAAGGTTTGGATTTTCTGGAGGTGGAAAGTTAAACTTCAAATAGAATTTGGAGGCTGGGCACTGTGTCTTATGCCTGTAATCCCAGTACTTTGGGAGGCTGGGGTGGGTGGATCATTTGAGACCAGAGGTTCGAGACCAACCTGGACAACATGACGAGGTCTCATTTCTACTAAAAATACAAAAATTAGCTAGGCGTGGTGGTGCATGCCTGTAATCCCAGCTACTTGGGAGGCTGAGGCAGGAGTTATCACTTGAACCTGGGAGGCAGAGATGTCCTGGGTCCCAACCCCATGAGGCATATCAGCTGGCTGAAGATAAAATCGGTCACGCTGTGTTGAGATTGGGGTTGCTGTTATCATACCTCATCCCCACCCCTGCTAGGCATCCACAAATAGTCATCTTCAATGAGACAGCCCTCCTGCCCCTGGCTGCTTTATTTCATCTGCACCCAACCATATCCATTGC
Organism: Pongo pygmaeus; assembly: GCF_028885625.2. Lineage (NCBI taxonomy): Eukaryota > Metazoa > Chordata > Mammalia > Primates > Hominidae > Pongo > Pongo pygmaeus. The sequence goes on from NC_072380.2 coordinate 7,191,962, forward strand.
TTGTCATTGGGTCTCAACCTTGGCTGCACCTTGGAATCTCTTGAGGATATGAGACAATACCAAGGCTCTCTCTCACTTAACATGATGTTTCCAAGGTCCATCCACATGTAGTAGGCACCAATACTTCCATTGTATGGATACAGCACATTTTGTTTATTCATTCATCAACCAAATGTCCATTTTGGTTGTTGCTACCTTTTGGTTATTATATATATTACATGATTCCATTTATGTGAAAGGTCCAGAATAGGCAAATCTATAGAGGCAGAAAGAAGGTAAGTGGTTGCCAGGAACTGGGGGAAAGGGGAGGGGATGGAGAGTGCTTGATGAATACAGGGTTTTTTGGGGGGGGGCGGGGGGTGTTAATGAAAATGTTTTGGAACTAGAGAGAGATGATGATTGCTTAACATTGTGAATGTATTTAATGATACTGAAGTGTATGGTTTCATACAGGGACTTGTATGTTATGTGAATTTTGCCTCATTAAAAAAATACTGCTAGGAGCAATGGCTCATGCCTGTAATCCCAGCATTTTGGGAGGCCAAGGCGGGCAGATCACCTGAGGCCGGGAGTTAGAGACCTGCCTGGCCAACATGATGAAACCCTATCTCTATTAAAAATACATAAATTATCCCTTCACATCTTTTTGGGGTAATTTTTACAATGCAGTCTAACAACCAGCTGCCTCAAAATGCACTGGGATCCCTCGTAACCAGGTAGCTCCCCCATCTCCAACTCTGACCTGCCAAGTCAGAATCTTGTGGGTGGGGCCGAGGACTGTACATATTGAAACAGGCAGTAACCTGGGAACTATTTCTGAACACCCCAATGTTTCCTCTGTGTCTGCCCTTTCCTTTCACATTTGGACCCCTTTGTGTGCTGACCACTGGGCTGTTTCACGTAGACATAACATAAAAAAGACAAGCCAGGTGTAGTGGTTCATGCCTGTAATCCCAGCACTTTGGAATGCCAAGGTAGGCGAATCAGTTGAGGCCAGGAGTTCAAGATCTGCCTGGCCAACATGACGAAACCCCATCTCTACCAAAAATATGAAATTAGCTGGGTGTGGTGATGTACACCTTTGATCCCAGCTACTCAGGAGGCTGACGCTGGAGAATCCCTTGAGCCCAGGAGGCAGAGACTGCAGTGAGCCGAGATCGCACCATTGCACTCCAGCCTGGGTGACAGTGAGACTCTTAAAAAAAAAAAAAAAAAAGGGCAGAGAGGGTCCTTCCTTTATGGAGCTCTCAGTAAAATAAGAAAGCTCATGATGTCCTGGCGTTTGTCAGAAATACATTTGGTATATGTAGCTGGGGTCACATGCTTGACATGCCTATTGAAAGCTTCTGGGTAGGAAGAGAACAATCATCACAGCATCACAGCTTGGCATAACCGTCTCCCAGTACAGGTCTCCCTGGGGAGACTGAGACCACAACTTTGAAATCAGAGCTCAAATCCAGGTTCTACATTTCGCTCAGTAATGTACATGATGTAGGACAGTTTTTATATTAGTTATCTTTTGCTGTGCAACAATATTACTGCAAACTTTGTGGCTTGAGACAGCAGACAGTTATCACTGCACGGTTTCTGTGGGTCAGGAATTCAGGCGTGACTCAGCTGGGTTCAGTGCAAGACTGCAGCCATAGTGTCAGGCAGGGCTCAGTTCTCATCTGGAGGCTTGACTGGTGATTGATCTGCTTCCAGGCTCATCTGGTTGGTGGCAGCATTCACTTCCTTGCAGGCTGCTGGACTCAGGGCCTCAGTTTCTTGCTGCCTTCAGCTTCTTGCCACATGGGCCTCTCCATCTGGCTGCTCATGGCATGGCAGCTCACATCTTCAAAGCCGGCAAGACAGACAGCCTCCTAGTGAGACAACTTAACATCCTATCTAACATAATCACTACATCCTGTCACCTCTGCCATATTCTCTCGGTTATAAGAAAGTCATAGGTCCCTTTGTCAGATGAGTAGATTGCAAAAATTTTCTCCCATTCTGTAGGTTGCCTGTTCACTCTGGTGGTAGTTTCTTTTGCTGTGCAGAAGTTCTTTAGTTTAATTAGATCCCATTTGTAAATTTTGCCTTTTGTTGCCATTGCTTTTGGTGTCTTAGACATGAAGTCCTTGCCTATGTCCTGAATGGTATTGCTGAGGTTTTCTTCTAGGTTTTCTATGGTTTTAGGTCTAACATTTAAGTCTTTAATCCATCTTGAATTAATTTTTGTATAAGGTGTAAGGAAGGGATCCAGTTTCAGCTTTCTCCATATGGCTAGCCAGATTTCCCAGCACCATTTATTAAATAGGGAATCCTTTCCCCATTGCTTGTTTTTGTCAGATTTGTCAAAGATCAGATAGTTGTAGATGTGTGACATTATTTCTGAGGCCTCTGTTCCGTTCCATTGATCTATATCTCTGTTTTGGTACCAGTACCATGCTGTTTTGGTTACTGTAGCCTTGTGGTATAGTTTGAAGTCATGTAGCTTGATGCCTCCAGCTTTGTTCTTTTGGCTTAAGGTTGACTTGGCAACGTGGGCTCTTTTTTGGTTCCATATGAACTTTAAAGTAGTTTTTTCCAATTCTGTGAAGAAAGTCACTGGTAACTTGATGGGAATGGCATTGAGTCTATAAATTACCTTGGGCAGTATGGCCATTTTCACGATATTGATTCTTCCTACCCATGAGCATGGAATGTTCTTCCATTTGTTTGTATCCTTTTTGATTTCATTGAGCAGTTTTTTGTAATTCTCCTTGAAGAGGTCCTTCATGTCCCTTGTAAGTTAGATTCCTAGGTATTTTATTCTCTTTGAAGCAATTGTGAATGGGAGTTCACTCATGATTTGACTCTCTGTTTGTCTGTTATTGGTGTATAAGAATGCTTGTGATTTTTGCACACTGATTTTGTATCCTGAAACTTTGCTGAATTTTGGTATTTTTAGTAGAGATGGGGTTTGCTGAATGCATCCCTCAGTCACGTACTCCCTACTTGGTCAATCGATCACGACCCTCTCATGTGGACCCCCTTAGAGTTGTGAGCCCTTAAAAGGGACAGGAGTTGCTCACTTGGGGAGCTGGGTTGTTAGAGACATGCATCACCATGCCCAGCTAATTTTTTTATTTTTAGTAGAGACAGGGTTTCACCATGTTGGTTGGCCAGGATAGTCTTGATATCTTGACCTCGTGATCTGCCCACCTCGGCCTCCCAAAGTGCTGGGATTACAGGCATGAGCCACTGCACCTGGCCCACAGAAGGCTTTTCATACTTCCTTCACAGCCTTCTGCATCCTACCCCAGCACCAGGAGCTCACAACCTGTGGGCTGTGCTCATCCCTGATCATCTCTCCCCAGGCCTACTGTTCCTCAAGAAAGGAAGTTGTAATGGGCAGAGTTCTAGGACAGCCCCCAAGAGACCCATTCCCTTATATCTGCTCCCTGTATCATCTCCTCTTCTTGAGTGTGTGCAGAGCTTGTGATTTGGCCAAGAGGAAGGAATTTTGTACATGTGATTATGGTCACACTTGCTTTGTTAAGCACACTTGCTCAGCTGACTTTGAGTTCATCCATAGCAGGATGATCTTAGGTGGGCCAGAACTAATCAGGTGAATCTTTTAAAGGTGAAGTTTCAGAGATTCAACCCTTAGCCTCCAAGGAGACACAAATGGCCATGCTGTGAGCTGTCTTTGGAGGTGGCAGCTCTAGGAGTTGAGGGACTTTGTTCAACAATTGCAAGAAATTGAATTCAGTCCACAAACTAAATAAGCTTGGAAGAGGACACTGAACATCTGATGAGACCGCAGCTCCAACTGACACTCTGATTGCAGTATTGAGACCCTGAATAGAAGACCCAGTTAAACCCTGCCTAGACCCTTGGCTCATGAAAACAGATAATAACTGGGTGGTGTTTTAAGCTGCTCAGTTTGCACTGGTAAATCTACGAACAGGAAATTAATATAGAAGTTAAATGGGCTGGGTGTGGTGGCTCATGCCTGTAATTCCAACACTTTGGGAGGCTAAGGTGGGTGGATCACAAGGTCAATAGATCGAGACCATCCTGGCCAACATAGTGAAACCACGTCTCTACTAAAAATACAAAAATTAGCCAGGCATGGTGGCACGCACCTGTAGTCCCAGCTACTCAGGAGGCTGAGTCAGCAGAATCACTTCAACCCAGGAGGTGGAGGTTGCAGTGACCTGGGACCATGCCACTGCACTCCAACCTGGGCAACAGAGAGAGACTCCATCTCAAAAAATAAAAATAAAAAATTTAAATGAATACTTTTGACCATTGATGGAAGTTACTTTCATTCCCTCTTACTTAATCATCTTTATCTTAGCCCCGAAAGAGGGATGCTTTAACCCCATTTGTATCAATTGAGTCTGAGGCCCAGGAAAGTGATAGAATGTAGTAAAGTCCACCTTGCTACCTGGTGGCCCCAGCTAGAACTCAGCCCCAGGTCCATATACCAAAAGTCATGACAACATCCACTAAAATTTTGCCCCTCTCTCCATGCCTTCCTCTTAAGAAGCCTGTTCCTTCAGGGATAGATCCCAACCCAGTGTTAAAAGGTACTGAACTCTAATTTTCACAAAATATAGTAACTACCACCCAAAATTAATAATAGTATTTTTGAGCCGGGTATGGTTGTTCATGCCTGTAATCCCGACACTTTGGGAGGCTGAGGTGGGTGGATCGTGAGGTCAAGAGATCAAGAGCATCCTGGACAACATGGTGAAACCCCATCTCTACTAAAAATACAAAAATTAGCTGGGAGTGGTGGCAGGCATGTGTAATCCCAGCTACTCAGGAGGCTGAGCCAGTAGAATCGCTTGAACACAGGAGGCAGAGTTTGCAGTGAGCTGAGATTGCACCACTGCACTCCAGCCTGGCAACAGAGCAAGACTCTGTCTCAAAAAAAAAAAAAAAACAAAAAAACTATTTTTGAGTCTTTATGTGTCAACCACTGGGCTATCCCAACACCAATAGATATTATGATTATGATTAGTTTTTCCATTTTGTTGATGAGGAAACCAACACATAGAAAGGTAAAGGAACTTGCAAAAGGTGACGGTCACACAGCCAAAGAACTGTAGAAGCAGCACAGGAATCCCAGCAAACTCACAACCAAGCTCTGCTTTTCACCTTCACATCATACTGTCCTCAGACTAAAACCCTAACTCTGACCTTCCCAATCAAAAATCACACTCAAGGCTGGGCGCAGCAACTTACACCTGTAATCTCAGCACTTTGGGAGGCCAAGGCAGGTGGATCACCTGAGGTCAGGAGTTCCAGACCAGCCAGGCCAACATGGTGAAACCCCATCTCTACTAAAAATACAAAACTTAGCCAGGCATGGTGGTGGGTGTCTGTAGTTCCAGCAATTTGGGAGGCTGAGGCATGAAAATCACTTGAACCCAGGAGGCAGAAGTTGCAGTGATCCATGATCATGCCACTGCACTCCAGCCTTGGCAAGAGAATGAGACTGTCTCAAAAAAAAAAAAAAATTGTGCTTAATAATAGCTTGGAAGTGCACATATCTTCTGTGAAGTTTGATGGACTACAATTAGCTTCAAAACACAAATCAGTAACTGCGTTTCAATGAGATCGTCTGTGTAAGAGCTAGGGAACATCAATGTAGCTATTCATATTTTGGTTCCCCTTCCAGGCACAGAGAAGTTGCCCATGACTCTGTGATCTGTTTTGTCCAATGAACCATGAGAAAGAGCAACTTGAGTCACCTCCAGGTGGAAGTGTTAAGAGGCTCTGTGATCCACCACATTCCCTTGCCCCTTAAGTGGTGATCAAGGACAAATGCAGAGATGGGGCTTTTGTCACCCTGGATCCGAGTGAACACAATGAACAGACCACCCCACAATGCCCTAACACAGCCCAGACATGCAATGTGACCAAGAGTAAGCCTCACTGTGGCCAGGCATGGTGGCTCATGCCTGTCATCCCAGCACTTGGGAGGCCAAGGCAGGTGGATCATTTGAGGTCAGGAGTTCAAGACCACCCTGGCTAACATGGTGATCTCCAGTCTCTACTAAAGTACAAAAATTAGCGAGACAGTAGTGGCACGGGCCTGTAATCCCAGCTACTCAGGAGGCAGGAGAATCGCTTGAGTCTGGGAGGCAGAGGTTGAAGTGAGCTGAGATTGCACCACTGCACTCTAGTCTGGGTGACAGAGTGAGACCCTGTCTCAGAAAACAAACAAAGAAACAAACATACCTCACTGCATGGAGCCACTGAGATTTGGGGATTGTTGTTACTGTACCAGAACCTAAATCATCCTGACTGCTAGACTGTCCTAACTAGGGTTTCTTACCAAAAGCAAAGGCAGTTTTAAAGTTCGTGACATTTAAACAAAAGAGCAAATACCAATATCTGCCACTTTGTCAGGCTAACAAACCCAAACAAAGCCGACAGCCAGAAGTTAAAAGAGACAGATCATTAGGTTGAAAACAGAACTGTCAAAACAGGCACAGTTGACTTCATTTAGTGATTGCAAAGAACATCAGGCAAGACACAGGTGTGGTCATCATATCATTTATCACTTGCTTATTGCACATATTTGACTAAGAAAAACACAAAGTATTTAAGCTCATCTGTAGTCCAAAGTGCCTATCCATGTATTTATCTGTTCATCCTGATTTATGTATTGAGCAACTCTTTTGTGCCAGGCACTGTGCTGGGTGGTGGTAATGCAATGATGAAGATGGTAGGCACAGCTCTGCCCTCCAGGAGTTTCTAGGGTTTGGAGGGAGACAAACAAAAAGTAAGTAAATCCATGAAAGAAGTATTGATGGAACCTGCCCCCAATATTTCAATGTAGGTTCTTTCTATTTTCCATAAGTGTCAGCTGGCTGAGAAATAGAGGCACTACAAAGAGAGGAATCTTACAGCTGGGCCGCTTGGGGTGACATTACATATCAGTAGGTCCATGATGCCTGCTGAGTCTCAGACCAGCAAGTTTTTATTAAGGGGTTCAAAAGGGGAGGGGGTGTAAGAACAGGGAGTAGGTACAAAGATCACATGCTTCAAAGGGCAAAAAGAACTACTACTAAGGGTCTAAGAAAGATCACATACTTCTGAGGGAACAGGACAAAGGGCAAAAGCAGAACTACTGATAAAGATCCAGCAAAGATCACAAAGCAAAGGCCAAAAGCAGAACCACTGATAAGGGTCTATGTTCAGTGGTGCACGTATTTTCTTGATAAACATCTTAAACAACAGAAAACAGGGTTCAAGAACAGAGAACGAGTCTGACCACAAATTTACCAGGGTGGAGTTTTTCCCCACCCTAGTAAGCCTTTAGGTACTGCAGGAGCCCAGGGCGTATCTCAGTCCTATCTCAGTCTTATCTCAACTGTATAAGACAGACATTCCCAGAGCGGCCATTTATAGACCTCCCCCCAGGAATGCATTCCTTTCCCAGGGTATTAATATTAATATTCCTTGCTAGGAAAAGAATTTAGTGATATCTGTCCTACTTGCACGTCCATTTATAGACTCTGTGCAAGAAGAAACATATGGCTCTTTTTGCCCAACCCTGCAGGAAGTTAGACCTTATGGTTGTCTTCCCTTGTTCCCTAAAAATTGCTGTTATTCTCTTCTTTTTCAAGGTGTACTGATTTCATATTTTTGAAACACACATGTTTTACAATCAATTTGTACAGTTAACACAATTATCACAGTGGTCTTAAGGTGACATACATCCTCACTTTATGAATATAACAGGATTAAGAGATTAAAGTAAAGGCAGGCATGAGAAATTATAAAAGTATTATTTGGGAACTGATAAATGTCCACGAAATCTTCACAATTTATGTTCCTCTGCCATGGCTTCAGCCAGTCCCTCCATTTGGGGTCTCTGACTTCCCACAACAAGAAATAATAAGAGGTTAAGGTGGAGAAGAGTAGGGAAGTCCACTTTATAAAGGGGTCAGGAAAGAGCTGTCTGGAAGCACTATTTTAGCTGAGATCTAAAGGATGGTCTAATTTGGGGAGGTGCAGTGGAAAATCATTCCAGGCTGAAGCAGCAAGTACAAAGGCCCTGTTGTGGAGAAAGGTTTGAAAGTCGAAGAAAAAAAAAGGAGGCCAGAGTGGCTGAAATAGACTAGGCCATGGGGAGGAGATAGGAGAGAGCTGGAGAGGTGGCAGGAACAGGCAGAAGACTCGGGGTCTCGATTTTATTCTATGTGCCATTGGCAGGAAAGGCAGGGATGAGACTCAATGGACACCTTAAGATCACTGAAGCTGCCAGGTGGGAAATGGATTGCTGAGCATGGAGAGCAGGTGCAGAGGACCAGTTAAGACCAGTTAGGAGGCTGCTGCTGTAGCCCAGCTGGGATAGCCATGTCCTAGGCAAAGATAATGACAGTGAAGATAGAGAGATTGGATAAGTTGGATAAAGTTTAGAATCACAGGACTTGCTGACTAGAGAAGAGGGCAAAAGCAGAGTTAGCACAACACATGAGTTACGACTACCTTGAGCAGCCCAGCAGGGGGTGGTGCCATTTACAGAACAGAGATGGCATGGACAGAGCCCATGGAGAAGGAGGAGGAAAAAGAGTTTGGCTTTGGGTTTTTTTTTTTTAAATACAGGCTCTGGCTCTGTCACCCAGGCTGGAGTGCATTGGTGCAATCATAGCTCTTTGCAGCCTCAAACTCCTGGGCTCAAGTGATCCTCCTGCCTCAGCCTGCCATGTAGCAGGACTACAGAACCTACAGATGCACATCACCATGCCTAGCTTTTTTTTTTTTTTTTTTTTTTTTTTTTGTCTTTTGTAGACAGGGAGTCTCACTGTGTTTTCCAGGCTGGCTTCAAACTCCTGGCCTCAAGTAATCCTCCCACCTCAGCCTCCCATAGCACTGGGATTACAGCCGTCACCTACCATTCCAAGCCATGAGTTTGGCTTTGGATTTAACAAGGTTGAGGTGTTCATGAGTTGACAAGTGGAAAATCAAGATAGAAGTTGAGTGTTTAAGACTGCTGTTTGAAAGAGAAGTTTAGCCTCAAGACAAAAGTTCAGGACTCATCAGCTGAGAAATGGCACTGAAAATTATAAATGGCACTGAAAATTATGCAAATGGATGAGCTCAACTAGCAAACAAGTCCAGAGAGAGCAGAAAGTCGAGAGAGAGCAGCACTGGGCTATGCACCTAGCCTAATGCCACCCCGCTCCTCCCAGTCTCTGTGTTATGCTGGAGAGGGTTCAGCCTCTGGTGAGTTTCACCAAACCCCCACAGCTCTTTCTCCTGAGAACTTCTCTAAAATCCCCTCTTTTATACTTAGTGAAACGGGATTATCTTTTTCCCATCCAGCTTAAGCAAAAACTTTTGACTATGAGTAGAATGAGGATGCATTTAGTATCTGTTCTGCACGGCTAATTCCATCGAAGATTTCTCATTATTCATGCCTGGCAGTCTCATTTTCTTTTTTGCCTCTAAGAGCACAGTCATAGCCTTAATTACTGACCTTTTCACCCTTCTAATACCAGCGATTTCCCCCATCTCAGTTCTCAGGAAGTTCTGTTCACAGAATTATCTCCTGAATCCTCACCTGGGGATAGAAATTGTTCTCTGTGGCCGTGTCTTTTCCCCTCTAATTCTTATCAAAAAACTCAGTGATCTCTGTGCATCAAATATTAAACTCAAGCTTAACAGATCGTGATTCTGGCTTCTCTCTCTCTCTGGCCTGTACGTTAACAGGTTTGCAACCTTTGCAAAGACACCAAATTCTCAGGAGGCCAGAGTTTCCAAGCTTACTGGTCACTCTTTCTCTCTTTCTCCTGCTCAAAATTCAGCACTACAGAGTGTTACACCATTGCACCTGTAGAGGAGTTCATCTGACTCTAGGGACTACAGGGGAGAGAGATGGACAAACTAACAGGCATTCAGAAAATGACTACCACAATTGGGAAGAAAATGAAAGTCAAACCAAATAAGCAATGGTCAAAAAAAAAAAAAAAATCTAGAGGCCAGCTGCAGTGACTCACACCTGTAATGCCAGCACTTTGGGAGGCCAAGGCAGGTGGATCACTTGAGATCAGGATTTCGAGACCAGCCTGGGCAACATAGTGAAGTCACCTCTCTACTAAAAATACAAAAATTAGCCAGGTGTGGTGGCTGGCACCCGTAATCCCAGCATTTTGGGAGGCTGAGGTGGGTGGATCACCTGATGTCAGGAGTTTGAGACCAGCCTGGCCAACATGGTAAAACCCTATTTCTATTAAAAAATACAAAAATTAGCCAGGTGTGGTGGCAGGTACCTGTAATCCCAGCTACTTTGGAGGCTGAGGCAGGAGAATTGCTTGATCTCAGGAGGCAGAGGTTGTGGCAAGCAAAGATTGCACCACTGCACTCCAGCCTGGGCAACAGTGAGACTCTGTTTCAAAAAAACAAAACAAAACAAAAACAACAACCTAGAGATGTCCATCCAGGCTGAAGAGAATATTCCAGAGCAGAGGTTGGGAGACTACGGCCCATGGGCCAAATCTGACCTGCTTGCACACGTGTTTGTCAATAAAGTTTTATTGAAACACAGCCATGCCCATTTGCTACATATTGTCTATGGCTGCTGGATTAGGCTGTTCTCTCATGCTATAAAGAAATACCTGAGGCTGGGTAATGTATAAAGAAAAGAGGTTTAATTGGCTCACAGTTTTGTAGGCTGTACAGGGAGCATGACACTGACATCTGCTGAGCTTCTGTGAAGGCCTCAGGAAACTTACAATGATGGCAGAAGGTGAAGCGGGAGCGAGAGTAAGGAGGGAGGTACTACACATTCGTAAACAACCAGATCTTGCAAGAACTCACTCACTATTGCAAGGACAGGACCAAAGTGATGATGCTAAATCATTCATGAGAAATCCACCCCCATGATCCAATCTCTTCCCACCAGACCCCACCTCTAACACTGGGGATTACATTGCAACATGAGATTTGGGCAGGGACACATATTCAACCTATATCAGCTCCTTTCATGCTATGGGTGGCAGAGTTGAGTAACTACTACAAGAGACTGTATGGCCCACGAATTCTAAAATATGTACTGTCTGATGCTTTCAAGAAAAAGTTTGCAAACCCTGCTCTTGAAAAGAAAGGGAAGGAAGAGGAGAGGAGGAAGGCAGGAAGGAGCAGAGAGGGACACGGGGCTCTATTTAAACATCTGTTGTTAAGAAAGAGAAATTCAATTTATTTGGCATGGTCCAAGTTATCAAACTAGGAGCACTCCTTTGAAGTTTCAGGACAAACACTGTGCTGAATATAAGGATGACCCCATTTGTAATGCCTAACCTTGTTTTTATTAACTTTGTTCTTAGACTTTCTTTTTCTTTTAATCACTTAGGCTTGTTTCTACCTGAATTGACTTTCTTTTAGCTAAGAGAGCTAGACAGATTTTTTCTTGGCTTTTTCACTGGCAGCCCCTTCCTCAAGGACTTAACTTGTGCAAACTGACTCTTAGCACATCTGAGAATGCAATTAACTGATAAGACACTGTGGCGAGCAATATTCGCAGTTCCTAGGAATTTGTCCGATTGATAATGCCTAAAGCCCCACGTCTATCACTTTGTAATAGTCCTAAAGCCCTTAGACCTAGAATTGTTTCCTTTCCTGTAACAGTTTATCCTTTTAACTTTTTTGCCTACTTTACTTCTGTAAAATTGTTTTAACTAGACCACTTCCCCTTTCTAAACTGAAGTATAACAGAAGATCTAGCCCCTTCTTCAGGGCCAAGAGAACATTAAGAGTTAGCCATCTCTTGGCCGCCAGCTAAATAAACAGACTCTTAATTCATGTCAAAGTGTGGCATTTTCTCTAACTCGCTCAAGTACAACATTTGGAGGCCCCAGTGAGAAACCCACCAGGCGAGAGCCGGGCTCGCTCCAGGCTCCCCTGGAAGGACGGCCAGCTTGTAGGGGTGGTGCCACCTGACAAAAATTTTCAGGTCCCCGAAAGGTGACCGTCTTCCAGAGGAGAGCAAATCGACTACCGTGTGGGTGCCCATAAAAATTCCACCTCTGAGTCCTCAACTTCTGACCCCGAGGTCAGGTACGTCAGATTTGACTTCAGTTCTAGTAAGAGGGAAGCGGCCCTGATGAGGGCGTCCCTCTTTTGACTCCTCCCATTTCTCTAGGACGCTAGAAGGTAGAGCCCTGGTTTTCTGTTGGGCACCTCTGTGTCTCTTTCTAGGAGGGAAGTGGCCCTGACAGGGGCCCTCCCTTGACTCAGTCCACATCCCAGGATGCTGGAGGACTGAGTCCTGGTTTCTGGCAGACCGGTCACTCACTCTCTTTTTCTGTCTCTCATCTTTCTCTTGTTCAAGTTTCTTGAAGAATCTCCAAAAAGAAAAAAAAAAAAACTGTTATAAACTCTGTGTGAATAATGAATGAATGAGGGAGGACAAGGGCTTGCGCTTGTCCTCCAGTTTGTAGCTCCACAGCGAAAGCTACGGAGTTCAAGTAGGCCCTCACCTGCGGTTCCACGGCGACCTCATAAGGCTTAAGGCAGCATCAGGCATAGCTTGATCTGAGCCGGAAATTTATACCGGCCTGCCAATGCTAAGAGGAGCCCAAGTCCCCTCAGGGGGAGCGGCCAGGCAGGCATCTGACTGATCTCATCACAGGAACCCCTCCCCTTGTCTGTCAAAAAAAAAAAAGGAAGAAACTGTCATAACTGTTTACATGCCCTAAAGTCAATAGTTTGTTTTATGTTTATTGTTCTCAAGTGTCTATTGTCTTGTTTAGTAGTTGTCAAAGTTTTGCATGTTAAGACGTTGATATTGCCAAAGACATCTAAGTAAAAACTTCTTCAAAGTCCTTAGTGCTGATTTTTTGTCACAGGAGGTTAAATTTCTCATCAGTCATTTAGGCTGTCCACCACAGTTCTGTCTTTTCACCCAGAAGCAAGTCAAGTGTTGTTACAAGAACAAGTGTGAAAAACATTTGCCTCATTAAGATTTCTAGCACCATGAAAGTTGTAAGTATTTATATTGTCATACCCCACGTCCAAGTGATTAGACCTCCTCTAAACAAAACCAGTATTAAGTTCAAAACAGCCACCCTGAAGATTTCCTTGCTCACCTCTTTTGTCATTCTGTAACTTTTCCTGTGCCCTTAAGTAGAACACCGTGTAAAGAAACGTACGCCCGTACTGCTTTACTTCGTTTAGATTCTTACTCTGTTCCTCTGTGGCTACTCTCCCATCTTAAAAATGATCCGAGTAGTCCTTTTCCTTCTTGTCCCTGTCCCCTAACACGCACATCTCATTTTCCGGTGCGACAACAAGTTCAGCGTCTCCAGGACTTGGCTCTGCTCTCACTCCTTAAACCCTTAAAAGAAAAAGCTAAGTTTAAGCTATTTGCCTTTAAGTCATAAAGACATCAAAAGTATTTAAAGTGCAGATCTAGAAGAAGAACGCCTAGATCAAACTGACCCAGATCTCAGGCTGGCTCTAGTCCTCCTCCCCCAATGTTAAAGCTACAGTAATGTAGCAAGTAGTAGTATCTGTTGTAGTTTTTTCTGCTCTTTTTAGTGTTGTTGATTCTGCTCTTTCACTATTCCGGTCCCCCAAGAAATAAGTTTCTCTGTCCATGCTAAGTTTAATATCTATGCTCAAATCTTATTAAATTGCCTTCAAAAAAAAAAAAAAAGAAACACTTCCTCCCAGCCTTGTAAAAGTTAAAGCCCTCTCCAATGTATGCTGTAGAATTTTCCTCTCAGTTTCTCAGAGGATTATAAAGTCCACCTTAAAAAAGGCAAGCTCCAGACACTGTGCAAAATAAAATGGCCAAAGTTTAAAGTCAAGTGGCCCCCTGAAGGATCATTGAACCTCACAATTGTTCAAGCTGTGTGGCAGGTTGTTACTGAAACTCTTCGCCACCCTGATCAGTTTCCCTACATTGATCAATAGCTAAGTTTAGTCAGGATCCTCCCTCCACGGCTTCGTTCATGCGCCATTCATAATTTCACCTCCAAGGTCCTCCTAAGCCAGACCGTGTTTTCGCCTTGACCGTCAGCCGGTTCAGCTCCCTGTAATGCCTCGCTCTGAAGAGGAGAGTCTCCCTCACCCAGTCCCACCGCCTTACAACCAAACTTCTTCCTTAAATTTATCCCATGTCTCCTCGACGACGTCCCCTGTAGGCTCGCCACCCATTACCTCTCAATCATGACCGTGGCAGGAAGAACTAGCCTCTCTACTACCACTGAGAGAGGCACAAGTCCCTCCAAGTGATGAGCGCTCAGCACCTTTCTTAGTTTGTGTCCCTTTTTCTACTTCTGACTTATATAATTAGAAAATCCATAATCCTCCCTTCTCTGGAAAGCCCTAGGCTTTGACCTCTCTGAGAGAGTCTGTACTCAGGACTCACCCGCCCACCCCACTTAAGCTGATTGCCAACAGCTCCTTTTAACACTTTTCACCTCTGACAAGAAAGAACGTATCCAAAAAGAAGCCAAAAAGTACTTCCTCACATCAGCCAATGGACCGGAATAAGAAGCAGCTAGAGACCTCCTTGAGATCTTTCCCTCTACCCGGCCTAACTGGGACCCAAATTCCTCAAGTAGAAAGGGAGCTTTAGGCGATTTTCACCGGTATCTCCTTGCAAGTATTAAAAGAGCCGCTCAGAAACCCATAAACTTGTGTAAGACGACCGAAGTTGTCCAAAGGCCCGATAAGTCACCAAGAACGTTTTTAGAGCTCCTCCACGAGGCTTATCGGATTTACACCCCTTTTGACCCGGCAGCTCCTGAAAATAGCCGTGCTCTTAATTTAGCATTTGTGGCTCAGGCAGCCCCGGATATTAAAAAGAAACTCCAAAAACTAGAAAGATTTGCTAGAATATCAGTCAGCTTTTAGAAATAGCCCAAAAAGTTTTTGAGAATCAAAAGTTTAAAAAACAAAAACAAGCAACACAGGCAGCTGAAAAGGCCGCTGATAAAGCATTCAAAAGACAAACAAAAATCTTGGTGGCAGCTATCCAAGAAGTACAGAATGAAATAGCCCGTTAATTTAGCATTAAATGAAGCCCCTGCTTTAGCCTTCCCTAATATCTCCATAAAAGCCAAGGAGTTGCTAAAGACTTGCTTACTCAGACTCTAAGACCCTAAAGATGCCCAGTGACCTATTTATCTAAGAGGCTAGATCCTGTGGCCTCTAGATGGCCAAGTTGTCTGTGAGCCGTAGCGGCTACAGCAAGCGTGGCCCAAGAAGATGATAAGTTAACTCTAGGCCAAAATTTAACACTTACAGCTCCTCATGCCGTAAAGACCTTACTACAAAATGCTTCTGGCAAATAGATGTCAAATGCTCGCATCTTGCAGTATCAAAGCTTACTGTTAGATCAGCCTCGTTTGACTTTCTCTCCCACAAAGTGTTTAAATACAGCTACACTACTTCCCGACTCAGACTCCACTATTCCTGTTCATGACTGTCAAGAACCGTTAGAAACTATCGAAACTGGCCGATCTGATTTTCAAGATGTGCCCCAAGAAAAGGCAGATTCCACCGTGTTCACAGACTGTAGCAGCTTCCTCAAGCAGGAAGTATGAAAAGACAGTGCAGCTGTTACCACGGAGACAGATGTGTTGTAAACTCAAGCTTTACCAGCGAACACCTCAGCACAAAAGGCTGAATTGATCGCCCTCACTCAGGCTCTCCAATAATGTAAGAATAAACGTATTAACATTTACACTGACAGCAAGTACACCTTTGCTACTGTGCATGTACATAAAGCCATCTACCAGGAAAGCAGGATACTCATTTCAGTGAGTAGCTGTGATCCATTGCAAAGGACATCAAAAAGAAAACACGGCCGTTTCCCGTAGTAACCATAAAGCTGATTCAGCAGCTCAGGTCGCAGCGAGACTTTCAGTCACGCCTCTAAACTTGCTGCCCACAGTCTCCTTTCCACAGTCAGATCTGCCTGACAATCGCGTATACTCAACAACAACAACAACAAAAAACTGGCTTCAGATCTCAGAGCCAATAAAAATCAGGAAAGTTAATAGATTCTTCCTGACTCTAGAATCTTCACACCCTGAACTCTTAAAGAAACTTTAATCAGTTACCTACAGTCTACCACCCATTTAAGAGCAAATCTACCTCAGCTCCTCCGGAGCCATTTTAAGATCCCCCATCTTCAAAGCCTAACAGATTAAGCAGCTCTCAAGTGCACAGCCTGCGCCCAGGTAAATGCCAAACAAAGTCCTAAGCCCAGCCCAGGCCACTGTCTCTGAAAAAAGTCACCAAGAAAAAAGTAAGAAATTGACTTTACAGAAGTAAAACCACACCAGGCTAAGTACAAATACCTTCTAGTACTAGTAGACACCTTCTCCAAATAGACTAGGGTATTTGCTACCAAAAACGAAACCACCAACACGGTAGTTAAGTTTTTACTCAGTGAAATCATCCCTCAATATAGGCTGCCTGCTGCCATAAAGCCTGATAATAGACCAGCCTTCACCTCACCTATAGCTCAGTCAGTCAGTAAGGCATTAAACATTCAATAGAAGCTCCATTGTGCCTATCAACCCCAGAGCTCTAGGCAAGTAGAACGCATGAACCACACCCTAAAAAACACTCTTACAAAAGTAACCTTTAAAAAGCAGTGTAAATTAAGTAAGACTCCTTTCTTTAGCTCTACTTAAAGAAAGGTGCACCACTTACCAGGCTAATTTCTCACCTTTTGAAATCATGTATAAGAAGGCGCCGCCTATCTTGCCTAAGCTAAGCGATGCCAAATTAGCAGAAATATCACAAACGAATTTATTACCGTACCTATAGTCTCTCCAACAGGTACAAGATATCATCCTGCCACTTGTTCGAGGAGCCCATCCCAATCCAATTCCTGACCAAAGTCCTGCCATTCGTTCCAGCCAGGAGACCTAGTGTTTGTTAAAAAGTTCCAAAAAGAAAGACTCACTCCTGCTTAGAAAAGACCTCACACTGTCATCCTCACGACGCCAATGGCTCTGAAAGTAAATGGCATTCCTGCTTAGATTCATCACTCCCGCATCAAAAAGGCCAACAGAGCCCAACTAAAAACATATGTCCCCAGGCCTAAGTCAGTCCCCTTAAAACTGCACCTAAGTCAGGTGAAGCCATTAGATTCATTCTTTTTATCTACCTCACTTATTTGTTTTTGCCCGTTACATCCTCTGTGCCTTCCTACTCCTTTCTCTTCACCTCTTTGACAACAGGACGTGTATTTGCAAACACCACTTAGAAGGCCAGTACCTCCAAGGAAGGCTCCTTTGCAGTTGATTTATTTGTACTGTTCCTAAAGCCAGCCCACACCCACGAAAAGCGACACAATCTGCCAGTCCCAGGAGCAGGAAGTGTCGACCTTGCAGCAAGATTCAGACACTCCAAGAGCCAAACTAAGTGTAGAAGCTCAAAAAGTGCAGGAAAAAGACTCCAAAATATTGACTTTTACCTCTCTCCTAGAAATCACCCTGATGCTAGCTGTCAAGAATTAGACATGTGTAACTTTAGCCACCTACTCTAAAAGATCAACCAGATCTTCAACTCTTTCCATAAGTCGTGCTTCTCATCCTAAATTATGTACTAGAAAAAATTGTAATCCTCTTACTATAACTGTCCATGACCTTAATTCAACTCAATAGTATCATGGCATGTCATGAAGATCAAGATTTTATATCCCAGGATTTAATGTTAAGACTAGGTTCACCATCCAAAAAAAACCCTATTCTCATTAGTCTCATAAATCCCTCCCAAGTCAATCAGGCCTTTAACTGATCTAAGTAACCCTGTGTTCCAGAAACCCCCTGAAAAAGTTGATTTAAGTGTTCCTCCACCATTCTTAGTAATAAAAGATACACTCTAGAAAGTGCAAGAAAATCTAGATAAGCGCCAACAAGAACAAGAAAAAACATCCCCTAGTATCAAAGCACGTTCAACTAGAACCCAGAGCTAACTATTCTAAATACGAAGGTAGCCAGACCCCCTCCCCATCCTACTATTAAGTCTAATTTTTGGACCTTGTATTTTAAATTAGTTTTTTTTTTTCTTTTATTATTATTATACTTTAGGTTTTATGGTACATGTGCGCAATGTGCAGGTAAGTTACATATGTATACATGTGCCATGCTGGTGCGCTGCACCCACCAACTCGTCATCTAGCATTAGGTATATCTCCCAATGCTATCCCTCCCCCCTCCCCCCACCCCACAACAGTCCCCAGAGTGTGATGTTCCCCTTCCTGTGTCCATGTGTTCTCATTGTTCAATTCCCACCTATGAGTGAGAATATGCGGTGTTTGGTTTTTTGTTCTTGTGATAGTTTACTAAGAATGATGATTTCCAATTTCATCCATGTCCCTACAAAGGACGTGAACTCATCATTTTTTATGGATGCATAGTATTCCATGGTGTATATGTGCCACATTTTCTTAATCCAGTCTATCATTGTTGGACATTTGGGTTGGTTCCAAGTCTTTGCTATTGTGAATAATGCCGCAATAAACATACGTGTGCATGTGTCTTTATAGCAGCATGATTTATAGTCCTTTGG
Source organism: Pongo pygmaeus (assembly GCF_028885625.2). Classification (NCBI taxonomy): domain Eukaryota; kingdom Metazoa; phylum Chordata; class Mammalia; order Primates; family Hominidae; genus Pongo; species Pongo pygmaeus. The sequence continues at coordinate 7,210,487 of NC_072380.2, forward strand.
GTATATACCCAGTAATGGGATGGCTGGGTCGAATGGAATTTCTAGTTCTAGATCCCTGAGGAATCGCCACACTGACTTCCACAAGGGTTGAACTAGTTTACAGTCTCACCAACAGTGTAAAAATGCTCCTATTTCTCCACATCCTCTCCAGCACCTGTTGTTTCCTGACTTTTTAATGATTGCCATTCTAACTGGTGTGAGATGGTATCTCATTGTGGTTTTGATTTTCATTTCTCTGATGGCCAGTGATGGTGAGCATTTCTTCATGTGTTTTTTGGCTGCATAAATGTCTTCTTTTGAGAAGTGTCTGTTCATGTCCTTCACCCACTTTTTGATGGGGTTGTTTGTTTTTTTCTTGTAAATTTGTTGGTGTTCATTGTAGATTCTGGATATTAGCCCTTTGTCAGATGAGTAGGTTGCAAAAATTTTCTCCCATTTTGTAGGTTGCCTGTTCACTCTGATGGTAGTTTCTTTTGCTGTGCAGAAGCTCTTGAGTTTAATTAGATCCCATTTGTCAATTTTGGCTTGTGTTGCCATTGCTTTTGGTGTTTTAGACATGAAGTCCTTGCCCATGCCTATGTCCTGAATGGTAATGCCTAGGTTTTCTTCTAGGGTTTTTATGGTTTTAGGTCTTAGTTTCTTAATTTTGTAAAACAACACATAGCTTCTGTCAAACTTATGTATCTTAAGACTCAATATAACCCCCTTGTTATAACTGAAGAATTAACGATTTGATTCCCCAAAAACACAAGTGAGGAATGTAATGCCCAACATTGTTTTTAGTAACCCTGTTCTTAGACTCTCCCTTTCTTTTAATCACCTAGCCTTGTTTCCACCCGAATTGACTCTCCCTTAGCTAAGAGAGCCAGACAGACTCCATCTTGGCTCTTTCACTGGCAGCCTCTTTCTCAGGGACTTAACTTGTGCAAGCTGACTCCCAGCACATTAAAGAATGCAATTAACTGATAAGCTACTGTGGTGAGCAATATCCGCAGTTCCCAGGAATTCGTCCAATTGATAACGCCCAAAGCCCTGCATCTATCACTTTGTAATAGCCTTAAAGCCCCTAGACCTAGAACTGTTTACTTTCCTGTAACAATTTATCCTTTTAACTTTTTTGCCTACTTCTGTAAAATTGTTTTAACTAGACCCCCCTCCCCTTTCTAAACCAAAGTATAAAAGAAAATCTAGCCCCTTCTTCGAGGCCGAGAGAACTTTAAGCGTTAGCTGTTTCTTAGCCGCTGGCTAAATAAACAGACTCTTACTTCGTCTCAAAGTGTGGCATTTTCTCTAACTCAGTCAAGTACAACACAACCAGCAGGCACGTAATCCACTCTAAAATGCCGTCCTGGGGTAGTGAAGATGATGTTGCTGGAAATATCCTTAAATGGCATGTGGATGAGTTCCCCCAGAGGCATACATGTTGAGCTAAATACTTTGCTGATGAAGGGTACAGGTTGAAGGGGTTTTGAAAGGCAGAGTGAGGTTCCTCAGAAGGCTGTTGCTACAGAAAGCCAGGAGGAGAAATTACATGGCCAGATAGAGTGGCATGACCATTGGATAAGGGCTATTTGTTTGTTTTTGAGATGGAGTTTTACTCTTGTTGCCCAGGCTGGGGTGCAATGGCACATCTCAGCTCACTGCTACCTAAGCCTCCCAGGTTCAAGAGATTCTCCTGCCTCAGCCTCCCTAGTAGCTGGGATTACAGGTATGTGCCACCACGGCCAGCTAATTGTGTATTTTTTGTAGAGATGGGGTTTCTCCATGTTTGTCTGGCTGGTCTTGAACTCCCAACCTCAGGCGATCCACCCGCCTTGGCCTCCCAAAGTGCTGGGATTACAGGCTTGAGTGCCCAGCCTGGATGAGGGTCTTTAGCAAAGATGGAAGTTTTGGTAGCTTGCAGTTTAATCTCTTCATTTATATCCTCCTGAAATCTTCAGGACTAGCACTATTTTGTCAATACTTCTGGGGTCGTACTTAGGGGGACTTAAAGGAGATGTGATGTGGCAGCCTTTGACTCAAGGGAGTATCATACTAGCTCAAAGAGATCTGGGTACATGCCAGTTGAACCAACTCTTTTGAGGATGTAATAGATCCTGGAAGGCCACTCTGATCCTGCCAACCTCAGGGCCAGATGAGTCTTTGAGAAACATGGTTTGGCTTAACACCAGCACTTAGTCTAATACCAACCATGAATCTTGCTGAAGTGAAGCTATACAAATACCTTTTCAAAAGTTTTTTTTTCATTCCAGATCCTTCTTAGAAATTCCTAAGTCTCAATGCTGTGTGGAAGATTCTGAGAAAGAAAATAGTTTCTGATCTTTGGGATTCCCCTGAGATTGTCCAATCTGCAAAAAGTTCATTGCCATTTCCATCAAGGATACTGAGAACAAGAGTCTTATCCGGATTGGATCCTGGGAATTGAGAAGCTTCAGCAGGTGGGAAGTGCACCCTCCACAGGCTCACACCCTTGTGGGCTGTTTCAGTTACCTATTGCAACTAAAATTAGAAACTTTAAACCACTAGAAGTTATTATTGCTCATGACCCTGTGAGTTGCATGGGGACTTCCTGGCTGGTTTAACCTGGGCTCATTTATGTGGCTACCTGCAGCTGGAGGGCCAGCTGGGCGGAACATCCAGGATGGCCTCATGCATGTGCCTGGCAGTTGGTGCCGGTTGTTAGCCGGGGAACCTTGTTTTCCTCCATGTGGCCCCTCGCCCTCCAGAGCCCCTCTCCAAATGGCCCTTTAAGCAGGATAGCCAAGGTTTGCTTGGTGCCAGCATCCAAGAGGGCAAAAATATGGAAACTACGAGAGGGCTCTCAAGGCCTAAGACTATATGCACCCCAAAAATCTGAGGTCTCCGTTAATTCAGAAAGTTTATTTTGCCAAGGTTGAGGATGCACGCCTGTGACACAGCCTCAGGAGGTCCTGACAACACGTGCTTAAGGTGGTAGGGACACAGCTTGGTTTGATACATTTTAGAGAGACATGAGACATCAATCAATATGTGTAAGATGTACACTGGTTCAGTCTGGAAAGGCGGGACAACTCCAGGTGAAGGTGAAGTTGAGACAACTCGAAGCGGGGAAGGGGCTTCCAGGTCATAGGTAGTTAAGAGACAAATGGTTGCATTCTTTTGAGTTCCTGATTAGCCTCTCCAAATGAGGCAACCAGATATACATTTATCTCAGTGAGCAAAGGGGTGACTGAATAGAATGGGAGGCAGGTTTCCCCTAAGCAGTTCCCAGCTTGACTTTTCTCTTTAGCTTAGTAACTTTTTTTTGGTGAGGGGACAGAATCTCACTTCTGTTGCCCAGGCTGGAGTGCAGTGGTACGATCTCGGCTCACTGCAACCTCCAACTCCAGGGTTCAAGCAATTTCCCTGCCTCAGCCTCCCAAGTAGCTGGGATTACATGCGCCTGCCACCAAGCCTGGCTAATTTTCATATTTTTTAGTAGAGACGGGGTTTCGTCATGTTGGCCAGGCTGGTCTTGAACTCCTGACCACAGATGATCTGCCCGCCTCAGCTTCCCAGAGTGCTGGGAACTCCTGACCTCAGGTGATCTGCCTGACTCAGCTTCCCAAATTGCTGGGATTACAGGCGTGAACCACCGAGCCCAGCCTAGCTTAGTGATCTTGGGGCCCCAAGGTTTATTTTCCTTTCACGGCTAGAAGTTGGTCACCATCACTTTGGCAGCATTCCACTGGCCAAAGCAAGTCATAGGCAGCCCAGATTCATGTAGAGGAATATAAACTCTACCTCTTAAAGGAAAGATTGGTCAATTACACCGCACGAGCATTTGCAGAAAGTTGTACCCATCTTTGGAAACTACCACACACACACACACACACACACACACACACACACACACACACACACACCCCTTTACATGCAACCCTCCCTTGAGGTGCATCTTCTTCCAGGCAGAACCAAAACTTGACAGTAGTCGACAGAAGTAAAGTAGTGTCCTAAATGCCAGTTCTCTTCTTACTCAACTTCGGCCTCATTATAAGCAAATTCTAACAGTTTATGTGTCTTGAGAAACATTTTAATTAAACTTTGGAATTTAAAAATTTGAATTTATGGCAGTAGCCTGTGCATAGGATATACGCATATTGTAAGTTTTTCCTTTCTGATAAATCATGCTGGGGGAACCACAATGTAAATTATTATTATTATTATTATTATTTTTTGAGATGGAGTCTCACTCTGTTGCCCAGGCTGGAGGGCAGTGGCATGATCTCAGCTCACTGCAACCTCCGCCTCCTGGGTTCAAGTGATTCTCCTGCCTCAGCCTCCTGAGTAGCTGGGATTACAGGCGCACAAGACAGGGTTTCACCGTGTTGGTCAGGTTGGTCTCGAACTCCTGACCTCTGATCTGCCCACCTCAGCCTCCCAAAGTGCTGGGATTATAGGCGTGAGCCACTGGCTCATGTATACTGTAACTGTATATTGAAAGTTTCTTTTTTTAATAATTAATAGGTTTAACAGAATGTGTCTCCTGATCTATTCCTTTCACTGCAGACATCTATTGTCTTTTCAGCCTAGCAGCCCTCCCCTCTATAGAGACTCATACTTCCTACTCCAGTCACGTGGCTCTCATGGGGGCTGCCATGTTCTCACATGACTCCATCCCTCTAGCCTCAGTTGATTGGTCCAGGGATGAGCATCTGGCCTAAATTGGCCAATCAGAATTCTTCCCTTGAATATTCTTCCAAAGTAGAACTAGACCAAGTTAATCATTGTCTGTGATGACAGGAACTGTGTGTAGTGAGAAATACGGGAGCTTTTGTGGCCACGTTTCTCGCCTTATGGAGAAAAGGCTTGAGTAAGAAGAAATTAAGCCAGTATGCAGACAAAGCTAGAGACAGAGATGGAGAGAGAGATCTTGTGGTAAGCCCCTTGGTTTTTATCATTCTAGTACATGCTTGCTACTGCACACAACCAAGACTTTCACCTGAGGGCTTTCTCAAAGTCAGGCATGGAGTATGTCAGAAAAGCCACAGAAGCCGGGCGCAGTGGCTCACTCCTGTAATCCCAACACTGGGAGGCCGAGGCAGGTGGATCACGAGGTCAGGGGTTCGAGACCAGCCTGACCAACATGGCAAAACCCCGTCTCTACCAAAAAATAAAAAAATTAGCAGGGCATGCTGGCAGGCTCCTGTAATCCCAGCTACTCAGGAAGCTGAGGCAAGAGAATCATTTGAACCTGGGAGGCAGATGTTGCAGTGAGCCGAGATCATGCCATTGCAGTTCAGCCTGGGTGACAGAGCAAGACTATGTTTCAAAAAAAAGAAAAGAAAAAAGAAAAAAGCCAGTTGATATCCTGGGACCAGTGCTCAGCCTGTGACGGATGGGAGCCAGGCTATAAATGCTTAAATATCTTTGCCCTCTGGATGGAACAACTTTGAAATGCATTCCACATCACCTCCCAGAGGTCCCCAGTGGGGTCAAATCCTAGTTGCCTGGAGTGGTAAGCTGCTCATTGAAGCCCCCTGTGTGGCCTCCTGCCTTTCCATGTATCAGTTCCTCACTCCCCTATTGGTGTTCCCTGGAATCATCTCCTAAATAATCCACTTGCAATCCTGTCCCTCTTTCAGGATCTGCTTGGGGTTGGAGTTGGGCAGTGCAGACAAAAACATGATCCCTTTTCCACTCGATACTAGTAAGATGAGTTTCTGTCACTGGCAACCAAGGGTTCTGACTATTACCTCCTTCTGAGATAATTCCTAAAATGTATTTGGGAATTCCCCACCTCCACCCCACTGCATATGTCATCAATATGTAGATTTCTTAACAAAGTTTAATGGTATTCTTTGATCAACCTCAAGTTTCACAAAACACACTGCACTTTCATAAGGGCTCCCCATGACTGACAGATCAGCCGTTCAAAAGAAGGGAAGTGTCAGAGATGGCTCTGCTAGACTCATATTTTTCAGTAGAATCTGGGTCAGGATGGTGTGGTCGGGAGATGCTTCTGGAGCTCTGGGACCCACAAGCCTGTGTGTCCCATGGTGGAGTATTAGGACAAATTGAAAACATAGTGGCAGGAGGCGGCTTCCTCCCTCCCCTGCAGTTCATCCTCCACCACACCCAACGTGCTCAATAGATATTGGGTAAATGAATAATGGGGCCGGGCATGGTGGCTCACGCCTGTAATCCCAGCACTTTGGGAGGCTGAGGCAGGTGGATCACCTGAGGTCAGGAGTTCAAGACCAGCCTGGCCACAGAGGCAGGAGAAGCACTTGAACCTGGGAGGCAGAATTTACAGCATGCTGAGATGGCACCACTGTGCTCCAGCCTGGGCAACAGAGCGAGACTCAAAAAAAAAAAATAATAATAATAATGGATTTATTCCTTCCAAACTGCAACTTACCAAAAGAAGACCAACACACATCACAATGTTGTGGCCATTATCACCACAGTGACAATAATCAACTCTCGAGCCAGCCACCTCCACTGAACCTAGTGGATCACATCTGATGTTTCACTTTGGGGGTGTTTTAGTGGTCATGGTAGATTGTTGCCTGACTCCTTGCTGTTTCTACCATGTTTCAGGAATATAGAGATGTGTACAGATGACCCCTGAAATTAATTAGTATGCAATTCTCAAAGAGCCAAACTGTACCCCAAAAGCTACTGGAATAAAAAAAAAAGTTTTAATTCTCAAAGAGACAAACTAGATAGTAAAAGCATTTATGTTCCCTTGGATAATCTTCTCACCAAGGACTAAAAGTTGTCTCCAGACCAGGGAATGCCTGGGGCCTTGGACGTTCCCAATTCTGGTATCACCTCCCTTCTCCTTTAGGTCCAGTTTTCTCAGAGGAACATACATTGTTCATTGCCACCAAGGGTATCCAAGGACACAAACTGAAGATAATAGTGCTTTATTGTCTCTCAGTCATCTTTCTCTCCCACATGCTGGAAGAAGAGCCAAGTCCAATTTATCCAATTACAAAATAGCAACATTGGCATCATGAGACCAGCTAACAAAACTTTCAGAGACAATCTATCTTCCTACCAAAAGTAACAAACATCTATGGAGTACTTACCATGACTAAGGGTCAACTTAAGTGGTTTGCATGCTGCATGCATCAGGATGGACTAGGTTATGCTGCAGTAACAAATTAACCCCAGAGTCTCAGCAGCTTAGCAACCAAGGTTGATTTCTTACATCCCATGTCCACAATGGGTTGGCTGGGTATGGTGTGCTCCATATGGCCACTCAAAGACCTAGAATGATGGAAATTCTACCATCTTAATGCAAGGATTCTCCCATAGTTACTGCACCAGGAGATGAGAGAATGAGACAGTTATTCCCAAGCCCTCAAAAGCTGTAGACTAGAGGTGATGTCAGTGATTTCCACTTATAGAGCATTGGACGCTGGCATGGATCCATCTAACTACTGGGGGTCTGGGGAATACGGGGAGCACATGGAAATCCCATGAGCAGTAACCATTCCTGGCAGCATGCATTATTTCATCTGAACCTCACAAACCCATGGAATATATAACAGAGGCTTGGAGAGTTATGGGACCTGCTCCAAGGCATCATAGATAATGAGTTACAGAGCTGAGATATGACCCTCAGCCTGGCAGGATTCAAACCACTATGCTGCATACTCATTGCAAAATTCTATGAAATTCCTTCATACAGCAAAACACCACAGCAAGTAAAAAGAAAGCCGAGTTGTGCAAATACAAAATAGAACTCCCCTGACACTTCCCCTCCTCACCCACCCCAGCCCCAACGAAAGAATCAACCTACGCAAATAACTGGAATGAAATTCTCAGGCAATTTCAGCAGGGGAAATGGGGTTATCTCATCTGGGTCGCACATCCGACCTCGTCAAGACAAGACCTTCCCTAAACTTCCTGAACACCTGGACACACCATCATGTCTTGCTGCATCTTGTTACTGGAAATCCAATGATGATGTCTTTATACAATTTATGGGTCTTTCTATAAGTGCCAAGATAAATGTCATCTCTGTACCTACATATCATTCAGAGGTAGGCAAGCTTCTATGTAAAGTGCTAGATAGTAAATATTATCAGCTTTGCAGGACTCATCTGATCTCCATCCTATATTTTTTTTGTTTTTGTTTTACAATTTTTTTCTCTTTTTAGATAGGGTCTAAAAAGAAAATAAAACTTATCCATGTTGTGATATGGATGAACATTAAAAACATGCTCAGTGAAAGAAGCAGACATGAAAGGTCATATATTGTACAATTCCATTTATATGCAAGGTTCAGACTAAGCCAATCGACAGAGGTAGAAAGATGAGAGGTTTCCAGGGGCTGCAGGAGGGGGTATGCCGAGTGACGGCTGAATGAATATGAGGCTTCCAATTGAGGTGTTGGAAAAGCTCTGAAACTAGGTAGTGATGATAATTGCACAACATGATAAATGTGCAAAATGTCACTGAATTGTACACTTTCAGATGCACAAAATGGTAAATGTTGCATATATTACACCACAGTTTTATTCATTTATTTTAGAGATAGAGTCTCACTCCATCACCCAGGCTGCAGTGCAATGGCACAAACATAGCACACTGCTGCCTTTACCGCCGGGGCTCCAGCAATCCTCCCACCTAGGCTTCCAAGTAGCTGGGACTACAGGTGAACCCAACTACACCCAGGTTTTTAAATTTTTTTATAGAGTTGCATTCTCACTATATTGCCCAGACTGGCCCAAACTCCTAGCTTCAAGTGATTCTTTCATCTCAGCCACCAAAAGTGCTGGGATAACAGGTGTAAGCCATCAGGGTAGGCAATTTTTAATTCCTATGCGAAATTTTCAACTAATAAATTCCTAGGATTAAAAAAGTGTCGATCAACATGGGGATTAGAGGAAAAAACAATTTTAAAGAAGAGAAAAAATTAAATGAGATGATGTATATGTATACAGTGCCTGGCCTCATGATCACTGAATCCACTGCAGCATTTTTTTTTTTTTTCCCCAGACAGGGTCTCACTCTGTCACCCAGACTGAGTACAGTAGCATAATCATGGCTTACTGCAGCCTCAACCTCCTGGGCACAATTGATCCTCTTACCTCAGCCTCTCAAGTAGCTGGGACTATAGGTGCACACAACCACACCTAGCTATTTTTGTTGTTGTTGTTGTATTTTTTGGTAGTAGCAGGGTCTTACCATGTTGCCCAGGCTGGCATCTTGAACTCCTGGGATCAAGCGATCCTCCCACCTCAGCTTCCCAAAGTGCTGCGATTACGGGTGGGAGCCACCATGCCCATCCTGTTGTAGCTATTTTAATAGTGCTGGTGAACAATAATTTGCTCTCCCTATAAAAACAGGACATACTAAGCCAAGGAAACCACCAATCTAGTTTATTCTCCCCAGATCTTCTAAATGTTGGAATTAGTCTAAGAGCCCAAAATATTTCATGTGGTGAATTAGTATAAGAGTCCAAAATATTTCATGTGGTTTGATTTTTTGTTTTTTTTTTTTTTTTTTGGAGATGCAGTGTCGTTCCATTGTCCAGGTTGGAATGCAGTCTAGCGATCTCGGCTCACTGCAACCTCCGCCTCCCGAGTTCAAGCGATTCTCCTGCCTCAGCCTCCTGAGTAGCTGAGATTACAGACATGTACCACCACGTCTGGCTAATTTTTGCATTTTTAGTAGAGATGGGGTTTCTCCATGTTGGCCAGGCTTGTCTTGAAATCCTGACCCCAAATGATCTACCCACCTTGGCCTCCCAAAGTGCTGGGATTACAGGTGTAAGCCACCATGCCTGGCAAGTTTGATTTTTTTATTGTGGTAAAATACATACAAAATCTATTATTTTAGCCGTTTTCAAAGGAAAAATTCAGTGGTGTTAAGTGCATCCACACATTGTACAGCCATGTCCCCCATCCATCTCCAGAATGCTTTCATCCTGTCCTGCAAATTTGCAGCACCTTGCTACGCTCCAGGTTGTTTGTCCCACAACAGAGGTGGGCTGAATTATTAATGTGGACTTTGTTCAACAACGGGCTAAAGAGGGAGAAGCCCATGAACTCTGTGAGGAGTGCATGACAGGTGCTGGTGGGATGACAGGGCTTGGCACCCTCCAGCTGCTGCTGCCTGTCCTGCTGGGCGACCACCGTCTCCCAGGGAAGAAGAGCACTCACAGCTGCTGCTGATCTCCTTCCAGGGCTTCCGCTGGGACTAGGATCAGGATATGGACACCCTCAACCTGGACCGTCTGGCCGGGGAGGGTGTCAAGGCCAAGTACCTCATGTCGCCCCTTGTCACAATGACCACCCAATCCCACTTCACTGCCATCCCAAATAAGCACCAAAGTGCCACTCTGCCCATTTCACCCGATGCCCATCAAGAAAAGCGCCACTCTGCCCATTTCACCCGATGCCCATCAAAGCCCCAGCATCCGTCATTCCCTGTGATAAGAAGCAAAAGTTCGGTCAGCTCTAGGGAGGCTGAGGCGACTCCAGGGTCTCACTCTGTTGCCCAGGCTGTAGCTCAGTGGCATAATCACAGCTCAGTGGAGTCTCAAAACTCCTGGTCTCAAGCAGTCCTCCCTACCTCAGGCTCCCCAGTAGCTGGGGATACAGAGAAACTACCATGCCTAGTTTCCTCATTTTCTTAGAAATTAGGGCAGGGAGAGTCTCACTATGTTTCCTAAGTTGGTTTTGGACTCCTGGCCTCAAGTGATCATCCCACCTCAGACTCCCAAAGTGCTGAGATTGGAGACATGAGCTACCATGCCTGGCCTGATCTTTTTTAAAAAAGTAAATAAGGCTGGGCATGGTGACTCACCCCTGTAATCCCAGCACTTTGGGATGCTGAGGCGGGTGGATCACCTGAGGTCAGGAGTTCAAGACCAGCCTGGCCAACTTGGTGAAACATCGTCTATCCTAAAAATACAAAAATAAGCTGGGTGTGGTGGCAGATGCCTATAACCACAGCTACTCGGGAGTCTGATACAGGAGAATCACTTGAACCCAGGCAGTGGAAGTTGAAGTGAGCTGATATCATGCCATTGCACTCCAGTTTGGGCAAGAGAGCAAGATTTTGTCTAAAAAAAAAAAAAGTAATAAAAAGGTAAATAAATAAAATCACTTTTAAATAATTGTATAAAAATAATAAAATATTGACATTTACAGAGGTCAGTTAGATGAGGTGACTCATACCCTCCAATTCTGTCCTGGATTTCTTACATGAGAATTCAAATGTCTTTCTGTGGCCCAAAAGATCCCACACAGCTTGGCCCCTGGCCCATCTTCTGCCAGCCTCTCTCATCTCTCTCCCTCTCCTTCACTTCCTTCCAGATCACAAAGGCCTTCTGCCTGTGCTTTCTGCCCTGGCTCCCTCCAGCCCCAGGGCCTTGGCCTGTGCTAGTCCAGTCCCTCCAGCTCAACAAGAGCATGCAGTCCAGTCAGGGAGACAGACACCAGACACTGAAACAGGCACATACATCCCGTGACAACTCGGGAGGCATCAAGGAGGAAAATGAGTTTTCCAGGCACAGACTACAGGGGTAAACTGGCTTCAAATTAGAGAGGGAGAAAGGGGGTCTCTGAGCAAGGGGCAGTTGAGCTGAAAGAGATGTCAGGGGACCAGAGCAAGGAAAACTGTTTCAGGCAGAGGGAAGAGCATGTGTGAAGTCTCTGAGACAAAGACCTGGTCATTTCAGAATCCCAATGACCACTAAAATAGAGGGATTCCAACCTAAAAAGGAGGAAGAGGAGGCTGCTGGAAAGCAAAGGTGTCTGTGTAAGAATCATAATAGTGGGGATGAAGTCAAAATGGCCAAATAGGAACAGCTCCGGTCTACAGCTCCCAGCATGAGCAATGCAGAAGACAGGTGATTTCTGCATTTCCAACAGAGGTACTGGGTCCATCTCACTGGGGAGTGTCAGAAAGTGGGTGCAGGACACTTGGGGCAGTGCATTGAGCATGAGCCCAAGCAGGGCAAGGCATTGCCTCATCCAGGAAGTGTAAGGGGTCAGAGAATTCCCTTTCATAGCCAAAGAAACGGGTGACAGATGGCACCTGGAATATCGGGTCACTCCCACCCTAATACTGCACTTTTCCAATGGTCTTAGCAAATGGCACACCAGGAGATTATATACCGCACCTGGCTCGGAAGCTCCTATACCCATGGAGCCTCACTCATTGCTAGCACAGCAGTCTGAGATCAAACTGCAAGTCGGCAGCAAGGCTGGGGGAGGGGCGCCAGCCATTGCCTAGGCTTCAGTAGGTAAACAAAGCAGCTGGGAAGCTCCAACTGGGTGGAGCCCACCACCGCTCAAGGAGGCCTGCCTGCCTCTGTAGACTCCACCTCTGAGGGCAGGGCATTGGCTAACAAAAGGCAGCAGAATCCTCTGCAGACTTAAATATCCCTGTCTGACAGCTTAGAAAAAGTAGTGGTTCTCCCAGCAGTCAGCTGGAGATCTAAGAATGGACAGACTGCCTCCTCAAGTGGGTCCCTGACCCCCGAGTTGTCTAACTGGGAGGCACCCCCCAGTAGGGGCAGAATGACACCTCACATGGCCGGGAACTCCTCTGAGACAAAACTTCCAGAGAAACGATCAGGCAGCCACATTTGCTGCTCACCAATATCTGCTGTTCTGCAGCCTCCACTGCTGATACCCAGGCAAACTCCAACAGACCTGCAGCTGAGGGTCCTGACTCTTAGAAGGAAAACTAATAAACAGAAAGGACATCCACACTAAAACCCCATCTGTACGTCCCCATCATCAAAGACCAAAGGTAGATAAAACCACAAAGATGGGGAAAAACCAGAGCAGAAAAACTGGAAACTCTAAAAAATCAGAGTGCCTCTCCTCCTCCAAAGGAATGCAGCTCCTCACCAGCAATGGAACAAAGCTGGACAGACAATGACTTTGACAAGTTGAGAGAAGAAGGCTTCAGACGATCAAATTACTCTGACCTAAAGGAGGAAGTTCAAACCCATGGCAAAGAAGTTAAAAACCTTGAAAAAAAATTAAATGAATGGCTAACTAGAATAACCAATGCAGAGAAGTCCTTAAAGGACCTGATGGAGCTGAACACCAAGGCATGAGAACTACATGACAAATGCACAAGCCTCAGTAGCCGATTTGATCAACTGGAAGAAAGGGTATTAGTGATGGAAGATGAAATGAATGAAATGAAGTGAGAAGAGAAGTTTAGAGAAAAAAGAATAAAAAGAAATGAACAAAGCCTCCAAGAAATATGGGACTATGTGAAAACACCAAATCTACATCTGATTGGTGTACCTGAAAGTGAAAGGGAGAATGGAACCAAGTTGGAAAACACTCTGCAGGATATTATGCAGGAGAACTTCCCCAATCTAGCAAGGCAGGCCAACATTCAAATTCAGGAAATACAGAGAACACCATAAAGATACTCCTCAAGGAGAGCAACTCCAAGACACATAATTCTCAGATTCACCAAAGTTAAAATGAAGGAAAAAATGTTAAGGCAGCCCGAGCGAAAGGTCAGGTTACCTACAAAGGGAAGCCCATCAGACTAACAGCAGATCTCTCTGCAGAAACTCTACAAGCCAGAAGAGAGTGGGGGCCAATATTCAACATTCTTAAAGAAAAGAATTTTCAACCCAGAATCTCATATCCAGCCAAACTAAGCTTCATAAGTGAAGGAGAAATAAAATACTTTACAGACAAACAAATGATGAGAGATTTTGTCACCACCAGGACTGCCCTACAAGATCTCCTGAAGGAAGCACTAAACATGGAAAGGAACAACCAGTACCAGCCATGGCAAAAACATGCCAAACTGTAAAGACCATCAAGGCTAGGAAGAAACTGCATCACCTAATGAGCAAAATAACCAGCTAACATCATAATGACAGGATCAAATTCACACATAATAATATTAACCTTAAATGTCAATGGGCTAAATTCTCCGATTAAAAGACAGACTGGCAAATTGGATAGAGTCAAGACCCATCAGTGTGTTGTATTCAGGAGACCCATCTCATGTGCAAAGACACACATAGACTCAAAATAAAGGGATGGAGCAAGATCTACCAAGCAAATGGAAAACAAAAAAAAGTCAGATGTTGCAATCCTAGTCTCCAATAAGACAGACTTTAAACCAACAAAGATCAAAAGAGACAAAGGAGGTCATTACATAATGGTAAAGGGATCAATTCAATGAGAAGAGCTAACTATCCTAAATATGTATGTACCCAATACAGGAGCACCCAGATTCATAAAGCAAGTCCTTAGAGACCTACAAAGAGAATTAGACTCCCACAAAATAATAATGGGAGATTTTAACACCCCACTGTCAACAAAAGACAGATCAACAAGACAGAAAGTTAACAAGGATATTCAGGAATTGAACTCAGCTCTTCACCAAGCTGACCTAATAGACATCTACAGAACTCTCCACCCCAAACCAACAAAATGTACATTCTTCTCAGCACCACACCAATCTTATTCCAAAATTTACCACATATTTGGAAGTGAAGCACTCCTCAGCAAATGTAAAAGAACAGAAATTATAACAAACTGTCTCTCAGACCACAGTGCAATCAAACTAGAACTCAGGATTAAGAAACACACTCAAAACTGTTCAACTACATGAAAATTGAACAACCTGCTCCTGAATGACTACTGGGTACATAAAGAAGTGAAGGCAGAAATAAAGATGTTCTTTGAAACCAAAGAGAACAAAGACACAACGTACCAGAATCTCTCAGGCACATTCAAAGCAGTGTGTAGAGGGAAATTTATAGCACTAAATGCCCAGAAGAGAAAGCAGGAAAGATCTAAAATTGACACCCTAACATCACAATTAAAAGAACTAGAGAAGCAAAGAGCAAACACGTTCAAAAGCTAGCAGAATGCAAGAAATAACTAAAATCAGAGCAGAACTGAAGGAAATAGAGACACAAAAATCCCTTCAAAAAATCCATGAATCCAGGAGCTGGTTTTTTGAAACGATCAACAAAACTGACAGACCATTAGCAAGACTAATAAAGAAGAAAGGAGAGAAGAATCAAATAGACACAGTAAAACTTGATAAAGGGGATATCACCACCAATCCCGCAAAAATACAAACTACCATCCGAGAATACTATAAACACCTCTATGCAAATAAACTAGAAAATCTAGAAGAAATGGATAAATTCCTGGACACATACACCTTCCCAAGACTAAACCAGGAAGAAGTTGAATCTCTGAATAGACCAACAACAGGCTCTGAAATTGAGGCAATAATTAATAGCTTACCAACAAAAAAAGTCCAGGACCAGATGGATTCACAGCTGAATTCTACCAGAAGTACAAGGAGGAGCTGTTACCATTCCTTCTGAAACTATTCCAATCAATAGAAAAAGAGGGAATCCTCCCTAACTCATTTTATGAGGCCAGCATCATCCTGATAGCAAAGCCTGGCAGAGACAAAACAAAAAAAAGAGAATTTCAGACCAATATCCCTGATGAACATCGATGCAAAAATCCTCTATAAAATACTGGCAAACCGAATCCAGCAGCACATCAAAAAGCTTATCCACCATGATCAAGTGGGCTTCCTTCCTGGGATGCAAGATTGGTTCAACATACGCAAATCAGTAAACATACTCCAGCATATAAACGGAACCAATGAAAAAAACCACATGATTATCTCATTAGATGCAGAAAAGACCTGTGACGAAATTCAACAACATTTCATGCTAAAAACTCTCAATAAATTAAGTATTGATGGGACGTATCTCAAAATAATAAGAGCTATCTATGACAAACCCACAGCCAATATCATACTGAATGGGCAAAAACTGGAAGCATTCCCTTTGAAAACTGCCACAAGACAGGGATGCCCTCTCTCACCACTCCTATTCAACATAGTATTGGAAGTTCTGGCCAGGGCAATCAGGAAGGAGAAGGAAATAAAGGGTATTCAATTAAGAAAAGAGGAAGTCAAATTGTGCCTGTTTGTATATCTAGAAAACCTCATTGTCTCAGCCCAAAATCTCCTTAAGCTGATAGGCAACTTCAGCAGTCTCAGGACACAAAATCAATGTGCAAAAATCACAATCATTCTAATACACCAATAACAGACAAACAGAGAGCCAAATCATGAGTGAACTCCCATTCACAATTGCTTCAAAGAGAATAAAATACCTAGGAATCCAACTTACAAGGGATGTGAAGGACCTCTTCAAGGAGAACTATAAACCACTGCTCAATGAAATAAAAGAGGACATAAACAAATGGAAGAACATTGCATGCTCATGGGTAGGAAGACTCAATATCATGAAAATGGCCATACTGCCCAAGGTAATTTATAGATTCAATGCCATCCCCATCAAGTTACCAATGACTTTCTCCACAGAATTGGAAAAACTCCTTTAAAGTTCATATGGAACCAAAAAAGAGCCCACATTGCCAAGTCAACCCTAAGCCAAAAGAACAAAGCTGGAGGCATCAAGCTACATGACTTCAAACTATACCACAAGGCTACAGTAACCAAAACAGCATGGTACTGGTACCAAAACAGAGATATAGATCAATGGAACAGAACAGAGGCCTCAGAAATATTGCCACACATCTACAACTATCTGATCTTTGACAAATCTGACAAAAACAAGCAATGGGGAAAGGATTCCCTATTTAATAAATGGTGCTGGGAAATCTGGCTAGCCATATGGAGAAAGCTGAAACTGGATCCCTTCCTTACACCTTATACAAAAATTAATTCAAGATGGATTAAAGACTTAAATGTTAGACCTAAAACCATGAAAACCTCAGTGATACCATTCAGGACATAGGCATGGGCAAGGACTTATGCCTAAAACACCAAAAGCAATGGCAACAAAAGCCAAAATTAACAAATGGGATCTAATTAAACTAAAGAGCTTCTGCACAGCAACCGAAACTACCATCAGAGTGAAAAGGCAACCTACAGAATGGGAGAAAATTTTTGCAATCTACTCATCTGACAAAGGGCTAATATTAAGAATCTACAATTAACTCCAACAAATTTACAAGAAAAAAACAAACAACCCATCAAAAAGTGGGTGAAGGATATGAACAGACACTTCTTAAAAGAAGACATTTATGCAGCCAAAAGACACATGACAAAAATGCTTATCATCACTGGCCAGAGAAATGCAAGTCAAAACAACAATGAGATACCATCTCACACCAATTAGAATGGCAATCATTAACAAGTCAGGAAACAACAGGTGCTGGAGAGGGTGTGGAGAAATAGGATCACTTTTACACTGTTGGTGGGACTGAAAACTAGTTCAACCATTGTGGAATTCTGTGTGGCGATTCCACAGGGATCTAGAACTAGAAATACCATTTGACCCAGCCATCCCATTACTGGGTATATACCCAAAGGATTACAAATCATGCTGCTATAAAGACACATGCACACGTATGTTTATAGGGGCACTATTCGCAATAGCAAAGACTTGCAACCAAGCTGAATGTCCAACAACAATAAGACTGGATTAAGAAAATGTGGCACACAGACGCCATGGAATACTATGCAGCCATAAAAAATGATGAGTTTATGTCCTTTGTAGGGACATGGATGAATCTGGAAACCATCATTCTCAGCAAACTATCAGAAGAACAAAAAACCAAACACCTCATATTCTCACTCATAGGTGGGAATTAAACAATGAGAA
Organism: Pongo pygmaeus; assembly: GCF_028885625.2. Classification (NCBI taxonomy): domain Eukaryota; kingdom Metazoa; phylum Chordata; class Mammalia; order Primates; family Hominidae; genus Pongo; species Pongo pygmaeus. The sequence continues at coordinate 7,228,128 of NC_072380.2, forward strand.
CACATGGACACAGGAAGGGGAACATCACAAACCGAGGCCTCTTGTGGGGTCGGATGAGGGGGGAGGGATAGCATTAAGAGATATACCTAATGTTACATGACGAGTTAATGGGTACAGCACACCAACATGGCACTTGTATACATATGTAACAAACCTGCACTTTGTGCACACGTACCCTAAAACTTAAAGTATAATAAAAAATACAAAATAAAATAAAAACTTTGGCTGTTGACTTCAAATATCCTGCTTCATCATCTCTCCACTCCAGAAACTTTTCACATGCTTACAAAGGGTGTTCATTTCTCCTCTAAGTATTTGCTCCCCAGCCCCACCTGCAAGAAGGTGGAAGTAGGGCCTCTGCCTGGGATGGTAACTCTCAAATACAAGGCAAGACCTGTCTCTCCTCCAATATCCCCAGGACTGAAGGACTGTGAAAGTCTGCATATTGATCAAGCTTCTCCCTCCCTTATCTGAAGGGACTTGCTTCCTTCAAGACACTTTTCCTCTTCCCACCTAGCTCCATGCCCCCATCCAGTCATCTTCCAACCCATCTCTCCCCACCTGCATGCCACAGAAGAGGGGCATGACCACAGCACTGGAAGTTCCTGAAAATTGAATGGTGTGTCAGACCGGGTGCGGTGGTTCATGTCAGTAACCCCAGCACTTTGGGAGGCTGAGGCAGGCAGGTCACTTGAGGTCAGGAGTTCGAGACCAGCCTGGCCAAAATGGTGAAACTCCGTCTCTACTAAAAATACAAAAATTAGCTGGGTGTGGTTGTGCATGCCTATAGTACCAGCTACTTCGGGGGCTGAGGCAAGGGAATCACTTGAACCTGGGAGGCAGAGGTTACAGTGAGCCAAGATTGCACCATTGCACTCCAGCCTGGGCGATAGAGTGAGACTGTCTCAAAAAAAAAAAAAAAAAAGAAAATCAAATGGTGTGATTAGCTTACGATTTTTAAAAAATGGAATGATGTATTCATTTTCTAAGCTGCATAACAAATTAACACAAATTTAGCAGCTTAAAACACCCATCTATTACCTCTCCTTTCCTGTAGGTCAGGAGTCTGGGGGTGCAGCTTTAGCTGGGTCCTCTGCTCAGGTTCTTACAAGGTTGTGATCAAGGTGTCGGCTGGAATTAGTGTCTCATATGAGGCTTGGGGTCTTCTCCCAACCTCACAAGGTTGTCGGCAGAATTTAATTCCATGCAACTGTGGAACTCATGTGGCTGGCTTCTTCAAAACCACCCAGGCATGGTGGCTCACGCCTGTAATCCCAGCACTTTCGGAGGCCGAGGCAGGTGGATCACCTGAGGTCAGGAGATCGAGACCAGCCTGGCCAATATGGTGAAACCCCGTCTCTACTAAAAATACAAAACTTAGCCGGGCATGATGGCACACGCCTGTAATCCCAGCTACCTGGGAGGCTGAGGCAGGAGAATCACTTGAACCCGGGAGGCAGAGGTTGTAGTAAGCCGAGTTCATGCCACTGCAATCCAGCCTGGGCAACAGAGTGAGACTCCATGTCAAAAACAAACAAACAAAAACCAAAAACCAGGAGGAAGGAGTCTCTCTCCTCCAGACCCTCACTGAAGATCTCACCTGAAGATGTCAGGCCCATACTGAATAATCTCCCTTTTGATTAACTCAAAGTGAATGGATTGGGGCTTAGATACATCTGCAAAATCCCTTCAACTTTTCCATAGGTATAGATTAGAAGCAAGCCACGGGTCCTGCCTACACTCCAGGGGAGAGGAGATTACACCTGGCATTTATCCAGGGCAAGAACCTAAGGGGTCATCTCAGAATTCTGCCTTCCAAATAGATCCTCGGTGGAGCTCACATGGCTGGGCGAGCACCAGCCTTTGTTTAAAGGCAACAGAGAATGGTGACCTGGATCAGATCTCCAGGAAGCCTCCAGAATGATGGTCCAGTCTCTGAACCCAGGGCCAAGGCAGCAGGAGCTTTGGGTGCATATGGGGGCTTCCCCCACTTTGAAGTGAGTCATCACATCCGTATTAGACCTTAGCTGTTTCTTAGGCAAAAATGATGATTTAGAAGAAGATGGAGAGAAGAGGAGAGTTAATTTAAAAGTATTTATATTCGGCTGGACATGGTGGCTCACGCCTGTAATCCCAGCACTTTGGGAGGCTGAGGCAGGCGGATCACAAGGTCAGGAGATGGAGACCACCCTGGCTCACACGGTGAAACCTTGTCTTTATTAAAAATAAAAAAAGATTAGCTGGGCGTGGTGGTAGGCGCCTGTAGTCCCAGCTACTCGGGAGGCTGAGGCAGGAGAATGGCTTGAACCCAGGAGGCAGAACTTGCAGTGAGCCGAGATCCCACCACTGCACTCCAGCCTGGGCAACAGAGCGAGACTCTGTCTCAAAAAAAAAAAAAAAAAGTACTTATATTCATTCCCTAGGGCTGCCACAACCAAGTACCAAAATTGATTGTCTTGTGGCTCTGGTGGCCAGCAGTGCCACGTTCCCTCCTGCACTTGTTGGGGAGTCCTGCCTTGCCTCTTCCTACCTTCCTGTAGGCTCCTGGCAGTCTTCAGTGTTTCTTGGTTTGCAGACGCATCAGTCCAATCTTCCGTCCAATCCATGGCCTTCTTCCCTGTGTCTCTGTGACTCGGCGTGTCCTCTCCTCTTTTATAAGGACACCAGTCATTGACTTAGGGCCCTCCCTACTCCAGGATGACTTCATCCTAATCAATAGCATCTGCAACAACCCTATTTCTTTCTTTGTTTTTTTTGTTTCTTTTGAGACGGAGTTTCACTCTTGTTGCCCAGGCTGGAGTGCAATAGCGTGATCTCAGCTGAATGCAACCTCGGCCTCCGGGGTTCAAGGGATTCTCCAGCCTCAGCCTCCCGAGTAGCTGGGATTACAGGTATGCACCACCACACCCAGCTAATTTTGAATATTTAGTAGAGACGGGGTTTCTCCATGTTGGTCAGGCTGGTCTCAAACTCCTGACGTCAGGTGATCCACCCTCCTCAGCCTCCAGAAGTGCTGGGATTACAGGTGTGAGCCACCATGCCCAGCCCACAATAACTCTATTTCTAAATAAGGTCACATTCTGAGCTACTAGAATTTAGGATTTCAACATGTTTTGAGGAGGACTCAATTTAACCCATAAAAATACTATGTGGGCCACTCATGCTGTTTCACATCTGTTATCCCAGCACTTTGGGAAGTTGAAGCAGGAGGATCATTGCTCAGGACATAGGGGGACACCAGGTGCATAAGACCACAGCGTTGACTGGTGTGGGAGCTCACACCTGTAAGTTTGGGAAGCTAAGGCAGGACAATCACTTGAGCCCAGAAGTTTGAGGCCAGCCTGGGTGACATAGTGAGATCTCATTTCTAAAAAAAAAAAAAAAAAAAAAAAATTTAATTAGCTGGGCATGGTGGTACCTGCCTACAGTCCCAGCTACTCAGGAGGCTGAAGCAGGAGGGTCGCTTGAGTCCAGAAGATCAAGGCTGTGGAGAACTGTGATTGCACCTGCACTCCAGCCTGGGCAATAGAGCAAGCCCTGTCTCAAAAAAAAAAAAAAAAAAAGTCATCTCCCTTGTCTTCTGATTCCCTGAGCTGTGACAGAAAGGAAGTCAAGCAGTGAAAGCATCCCCTCAAAAGGGACTTTTCAAAACTATCCTAAGCAACATAGCAACACCTTGCCTTTAGAAAGTATTTAAATTTGAAGGAAAAAAAAAAAGCAGTACTATGGCACAGAGTTGACAGCTACAGGTGTGGCTACATCCAGGTCCTCAAACTATATCATCAGAATGACCCCTCCCCCTCCCCCACTTTTCATTTTACTTTCTTAAGCATGAACATGAAATTTCCAAGATTGTCTCTCCTTTGACTAATCTGCTTCTCAGACCCAATCACTGTGTCCAGGGTGGTGGAAGGATACTGACATCCAGGCTGGGACCACATGCCCCAGCTCCAGATCAGGGTGGGGAATGGCAAGTCGCATACATGCCATGGGGGACTAGTGACTCCTCGGTGGAAAATCGGGGACTGTCATTGTAAGGAGCGATAGAAGAAAGGCTGACACAGTGCAATGTATCTCCTGCACCAGCCTGGGCCTCGATGTCTTGAGTACTGATGACCCAGTACTCAGTCCAGGGCAATCCCAACTCCATCTGTGGGGCTGCCAACAGTACATGGACCCCCTCACTGGATTAGCTGACCACGCGTGCAAACAGCCACCTCCCAGCCCCTCTCCCCGCAGTCCCCCTGAACCCTGTCAAAATTCCCCTCAGTTCTCACCGAGATTAAAAGCAATTCTGAGGGAGAGCGGCTCATTCTGCTAGTTTAACTCTCGATTCCTTCCCTCTCCAGAGCTCTGTACTTACTGCTCCGTCACTGGTAATGACAATGAACATCTTCAGAATCTCCGGTTTTATTGCAAAGTGATTGAGGACCAGTTAGAATAAGTTATGCTACAGAAACCAAAGAAATCCCGTCAAGCAAATGATGTGTAATAGAAAGTCTTAGGGCAGCCGCGTATATTTTCTACCACAATGAATCAATTGAAAATGAGAAGCTTTTACCGCCATCTTCCGGGCAGAAGCTATCAAAAGTATAAGCCATCATATTATAATTTGATGATTTTTCATCCGTCAAATGGATATGGCCCAGGGGTGAAAAGTGGATACTCTGTAACTAGATGATGGTCAAGAGTTATAAAAATGAGGTCCTCTCTGTTCAACATTTCTCCTTTCTTGAAAGGATACTCAATGTCATGCTCAGGGCCTCTAATGGCCAGAAATAAAGTTCCTCCCAGTTCCAGAGCACCCAAGGGCAACCCCAAAACCAGAGCAACTGCTTATTGCCATGTAGACTATGTACTATGCAATTCCTGGGGTGGCATTTTCATAAATATGTGGCTGACGCACCCTGGAGGTGTGCAATGCACAACTTGCACAAATGGTAAGTCATCGTATCCCAAAGTCCACAAAGAAGATGTAAACAAAATTCCCATCGATGTTGCCATCAGTCATGAGTCTTCCTTTTCTTCATGGGACAGTAGCAAAAACAATCTGGCCAAGTGTGCTTGGATGATCTCTAAGATGGAATCAGGGTCTCTCACTTTCAGCACTATTGACATTTGGGGCTGGATCATTATTTTGTCTTAGTGGGAGTTGTCCGGGGCATTGTAGGATGTTTAGCAGCATCCCTGGCCTCTACCCATTAGCTGCCAGCAGCACCACCTCCTCCAGCTGCAACAACCAAAATTGTCTCCAGACACGGCCACATGTTCTCTGGGGGGCAAAATCACCCCCTGGTTGAGAAGCCCTGAAGTAAAGACATAATACGCAGATCACATGTAAGTAAGAGAGCCTAAGGGCCACACAGACGATACTGTACCCATGACAAAGACAGAGTCTTAAAGAGGCTAAAGAGGTGAAGAAAGAGAAAGGAAATGAAGTCCCAGCTGCCGAGAGCAACAGATGCTGACTAGATGTTGTTGATAGTCATCTTTAAACTGAGTTAAAAGATGCTGAGAAACCATCAGCTCCCATCTTGCTCTACAGGGACAACGCTGCTGAAAAAGGTCTGGAGATCAACAAAGCCCCAAACACAGGTACGCTGAACAAAGAAACCAGAGATTGAGACAAAAAAGACATTCCCTCAAAGACTACTCATTTCCAAGAGGGGAGAAAAAGTGGAGTCATGAAAAACAGTTGAGGCTGGGTAGAGTGACTCACACCTGTAATCCTAACACTTTGGGATTACTCCCAGGCTGCGATGGGAAGATTGCTTGAACTCAGGAGCTCAAGAGCAGCCTGGGCAAAATGCAAGACCTTGCCTCTAGAAAAAGGGAAAAAATTAGCCAGGTGTGGTGATACATACCTGTGGTCTCAGCTACTCAGGAGGCTGAGGTGGGAGGATCACTTGAACCCAGGAGGTAGAGGCTGCAGTGAGCCAGGATCGCACCACTGCACTCCAGCCTGGGCTACAGATCCTGTCTCAAAAAAGAAAAAAATTAAACAAAATTAAGGCCAGGCACGATGGCTCATGCCTGTAATCCCAGCACTTTGGGAGGCCAAGGTGAGCAGATCACGAGATCAGGAGATTGAGACCATCCTGGCTAACACGGTGAAACCTTATCTCTACTAATAATACAATTAGCCGGACATGGTGCTGGGTGTCTATATTCCCAGCTACTCTGGAGGCTGAGGCAGAAGAATGGCGTGAACTCGGGAGGTGGAGCTTGTAGTGAGCCAAGATCACGCCACTACACTCCAGCCTGGGCAGAAGAGCAAGACTCCATCTCAAAAAAGAAAAGAAAATTAAAATTTTTTTTGAGACCAAGTCTCGCTCTGTCACCCAGGCTGGAGTGAAATGGTGCGATCTCGGCTCACTGCAACCTCCGCCTCCTCGGTTCAAGTGATTCTCATGTCTCAACCTCGTGCCTCAACATGACTACAGGCATGTTGTCACCATGCCTAATTTTTGCATTTTTAGTAGAGATGGGGTTTCACCATGTTGTCCAGGATGGTCTTGAACTCCTAGGTTCAAGCAATCTACCCACCTCAGCCTCCCAAAATGCTGAGATTACAGGCATGAGCCACCGTGCCCGACCTCTAACTTTTCATTATGGAAATTTCCCATATGCACAAAAAGTAGGAAGAGAATTGAACCATGAAACCCCATGCACCCATCATCCCACTTGTCAACATTTCACCAATCTCATCCCAGTTCCCACTTTTCTTTTCCTTCTTGCTATTTTAGGATATTTTAAAGCAAATTCCAGACATTTCATTTCACCCACATCCATAACACACCAGGGTGCATTCTTGATGTAAGGATTTTGTTTTGTTTGATAACCCCCATGCCATTGCCACAGTTCATAGATTTAACATGAAGAAACTAAGATTCTTGCAGGTGGAGAAAAGATCTAATTACCACCTTAAAGCCTCTCCTACTAGAGCTTCTCAGATCTCAACGTGTATGCAAATCACCCGGGCATCTTGTTAAAATGCAGATTCTGGCCCAGCAGGTCCTTCCGGGTGAGCCCTGAGAGTCTTCAATTCCAAAAGCTCCCAGGTGACACAATGCTGCGGGTCCATGAATCACACAAGAGGAAGGGTCGGACAAACACCCACAACAAATGGGTGCAAAGTCCTGACTGTTCCTGACTGCAGGGCCTTCAGTGAACTGGGAAGCTGGGGATCATTTGGGAAAGAAGGGAGGTTTTTCGTATCAGCTCCAGGCTTGTAGAACTGCCAGGGAATAACAGACACAAGGTCAGCAAAGTCTAACCAACAGCACGAGTGCATTCATATTGCACAACCACTGCAGCAAAGAACCATGAAATTGGTGGCTTCAAACAATGTCTGGGCCGGGAGCCGTGGCTCACATCTAACAATGTCTTTGCCGGGTGCCGTGGCTCACACCTAAATAATCTCAGCACTTTGGGAGGCTGAGGTGGGTGGATCACTTGAGGCCAGGAATTCGAGACCAGCCTGGCCAATATGGCAAAACCTCGTCTCTACTAAAAATACAAAAATTAGCCATGCATGGTGACAGGCACCTGTATTCCCACTTCTTGGGATGCTGAGGCAAGAGAATGGCTTGAGCCTGGGAGGTGGAGGTTGCAGTGAACTGAGATCGTGCCACTGCACTCCAGACTGGGCAACAGAGCAAGCCTCTGTCTAAAAAAAAAAAAAAAAAAAAATTGCATGGAGGCCAGAAGTCCAAAATCAATCAAATATCAGCAGGAACATGCTCTTTCAGAGGTTCTAGGGGAGAATCCATTCCTTGCCTCTTCCAGCTTGTAGAGGCTACTAGAATTCCTCAACTTGTGGCTACATGATCCAATCTCTGCCTCTGTGATCACCTCTTCTGAAGGAAGAGTGTCAGGCCTCTGAGCCCAAGCTAAGCCATCATATCCCCTATGACCTGCATGTACACATCCAGATGGCTGGTTCCTGCCTTAACTGATGACATTATCTTGTGAAATTCCTTCTCCTTGTTCATCCTGGCTCAAAAGCTCTCCTACTGAGCACCTTGTGACCAACACTCCTGCCTGCCAGAGAACAAAGCGCAGAAGACATTAGAAGAAAACTGCAGAAACAGGCTGAGTTTGCAGGGATGAACACCTCACAGTTATTAGAAATAGCTAACCAGGTGATTGTAAGCCAGGGATGCAGTAAGCCATAAGGAAAACCGCAGAGAGAATGGACGTCAGGCCCAGTGAAACGCCGACCTGTTAGCGGCAGCAATCAGAGGGGTCCCACCAAAGAGGCAAGGGAAGGGGGACACCGGGAAAGAAACACAGCCTGGATGTCAGAGCTTGCAGCATAATCAGTGTGCTTATTGTAAAGAAATAGGACATTGGAAGAACAAATGCCCTCAGCTAAAAAGAAAACAAGGTGACTCGGAGCAAGAGGTTCCAGACAAGGAGAAAGGGGCCCTGCTCAATCTGGCAGAAGGGTTATTGAACTGAGGGGGACCGGGCTCAAGGACCCCCAAAGAGCCTATGGTCAGGATGACAGTTAGGGGTAAAGACATTGATTTTGTTGTAGATACCGGTGCTAAACATTCGGTAGTAAGTGCCCCGGTCACCCACTTTATCCAAAAAGATTATTGACATCATCGAACCCACGGGAGTTTCAGCAAAACAAGCTTTCTGCTGGCCCTGGACTTGTACTGTAGGAGGACATAAAGTGATTCATGAGTTTTTGTACACGCCTGACTGTCCCTTGCCCTTGTTGGGAAGGGACTTGCTTAGCAAACTGAGAGCCACTATCTCTTTTACAGAGCATGGCTCTTTGCTGCTTAAGTTACCTAGAACGGGAGTCATTATGACCTTTTCGGTCCTCTGAGAGGAGGAATGGACACTTTTCTTAACTGAGTTGGGCCAAGAGATAAGACCAGCTCTGGCTAAGCGGTGTCCAAGAGTGTGGGCGGAAGACAACCCTCCAGGGTTGGCAGTCAACCAAGCCCCCGTACTTATAGAAGTTAAGCCTAGGGCCCAGCCGGTTAGGCAAAAACAGGACCCGGTCCCCAGAGAAGCTCTTGAAGGTATCCAGGTCCATCTTAAACACCTAAGAGCTTTTGGAATTAGAGTTCCTTGTCAGTCTCCATGGAACACTCCCTTCCTGCCTGTTCCCAAGCCTAGGACCAAGGACTACAGGCCGGTACAGGATTTGCGCTTGGTTAATCAGGCTACAGTGAGTTTACATCCAGCAGTACCTAACCCGTACACATTGCTGGGGTTGCTGCCAGCTGAGGAGAGCTGCTTCACCTGCTTGGACCTGAAAGATGCTTTCTTTTCTATCAGATTAGCCCCTGAGAGCCAGAAGCTGTTTGCCTTTCAGTGGGAAGATCCGGAGTCAGGTGTCGCTACTCAGTATACTTGGACCCGGCTTCCCCAAGGGTTCAAGAACTCCCCCACCATCTTTGGGGAGGCATTGGCTCAAGACCTCCAGAAGTTTCCCACCAGAGACCTAGACTGCGTGTTGCTCCAGTACGTTGATGACCTTTTGCTGGGACACCCCACGGCAGTTGGGTGCGCCAAGGGAACAGATGCTCTACTCCGGCACCTGGAGGACTGTGGATATAAGGTGTCCAAGAAAAAAGCTCAGATCTGCCGTCAGCAGGTACGTTACTTAGGATTTACTATCCGACAGGGGGAGCGCAGCCTAGGATCAGAAAGAAAGCAGGTCATTTGCAATCTACCGGAGCCTAAGACCAGAAGGCAGGTGAGAGAATTCTTAAGGGCTGTGGGGTTTTGCAGACTGTAGATCCCAAACTTTGCAGTATTAGCCAAGCCTTTGCATGAGGTCACAAAGCTGGGGGAGGGGGGGTGTCCAGGAACATTTTGAATGGGGATCCCAGCAACAGCAAGCCTTTCATGAGTTAAAGGAAAGAGTTATGTCAGCCCCAGCCCTGGGGCTACCTGATCTAACAAAGGCTTTTCCATTGTATGCGTCAGAGAGAGAAAAGATGGCAGTTGGAGTTTTAACCCAAACTGTGGGGCCCTGGCCGAGGCCGGTGGACTACCTCTCTAAACAACTAGATGGGGTTTCTAAAGGATGGCCCCCGTGTTTGAGGGCCTTGGCAGCAACTGCCCTGCTAGTACAAGAAGCAGATAAGCTGACTCTTGGAAAAAACCTGAACATAAAGGCACCCCATGCTGTTGTGACTTTAATGAATACTAAAGGACATCATTGGCTAATGAATGCTGGACTCCCTAAGCACCAAAGTTTGCTCTGTGAAAATTCCCGTATAACCATTCAAGTCTGTAACACCCTGTACCCCACTACCTTGCTCCCAATAACAGCCCTGTCGAGCATGACTGTGTAGAAGTGTTGGACTCAGTTTACTCTAGCAGACCTAACCTCCAGGACCAGCCTTAGGCATCAGTAGACTAGGAACTATACGTGGATGGGAGCAGCTTCATCAACCCACAAGGAGAGAGATGTGCAAGATATGCAGTGGTAACTCTGGACACTGTTGTTGAAGCTAGATCATTTCCCCAGGGCACTTCAGCTCAGAAAGCTGAACTCATTGCTTTAATTCAGGCCTTAGAACTCAGTGAAGCTAAGAATGTCAACATTTACACTGACTCTCAATATGCCCTTTTAACCCTTCAAGTGCATGGAGCATTATATAAAGAAAAGGGCCTATTGAACTCCAGGGGAAAAGACATAAAATATCAACCAGAAATCTTGCAATGATTTGAAGCAGTATGGAAACCCCACAAGGTGGCAGTTATGCATTGCAGAGGACACCAGCGAGCTTCCACCTTGATGGGTTTGGGGAATTCCAGCGCTTACTTGGAGGCTCGAAAAGCAGCATCTGCCCCCTTCCGGGCATCAGTCATAGCCCCTCTCCTCCCTCAAGCACCTGATCTTGTACCTACTTATTATAAAGAAGAAAAGGACTTTCTCCAGGCAGAGGGAGGACAAGGGATGGAGGAAGGATGAATTCGGTTACCCGATGGGAGAGTAGCTGTGCCACTGTTGCTAAGAGCAGCAGTTGTACTGGCTGTGCATGAAACCACCCATCTATGTCAGGAATCACTTGAAAAGTTGTTAGGCTGGTATTTCTACATCTCACATTCATCACCTCTTGCCAAAACGGTGACGCAGTTGTGTGTTACCTGCCGACAGCATAATGCGAGGTAAGGTCCAGCCGTTCCACCCAGCATACAAGCTTATGGAGCAGCCCCCTTTGAAGATCTCCAGGTGGACTTCACAGAGATGCCAAAGTGTAGAAGTAAGAAGTATTTACTAGTTCTTGGGCGTACCTACTCTGGGTAGGTGGAGGCTTATCCAACACGAACTGAGAAAACTCGTGAAGTAACTCGTGTGCTTCTTCGAGATCTTATTCCTAGATTTGGACTGCCCTTGCCGATCGGCTCAGATAACGGCCGGCATTTCTGACTGACTTAGTACAGAATGCGGCAAAGATATTAGGGATCACATGGAAACTGCATGCTGCCTACTGGCCTCAGAGTTCCAGAAAGGTGGAGCGAATGAATCGAACTATCAAAAATAGTTTAGGGAAAGTATGTCAGGAAACAGGATTAAAATGGATACAGGCTCTCCCCATGGTATTATTTAAAATTAGATGTACCCCTTCTAAAAGAACAGGATATCCCCCTTATGAAATATATCATAGGCCCCTCCTATATTGCGGGGACTTCCAGGCACTCCCTGAGTTAGGTGAAATTGAGTTACAGCGACAGCTACAGGCTTTAGGAAAAATTACACAAACAATCTCCGCCTGGGTAAATGAGAGATGCCCTGTTAGCTTATTCTCCCCAGTTCACCCTTTCTCCCCAGGTGATCGAGTGTGGATCAAGGACTGGAACGTAGCCTGTTTGTGTCCATGGTGGAAAGGACCCCAGACTGTCGTCCTGACCACTCCCACCGCTGTGAAGGTAGAAGGAATCCCAGCCTGGATCCACTACAGCCATGTAAAACCTGCAGCGCCTGAAACCTGGGAGGCAAGACCAAGCCCAGACAACCCTTGCAGAGTGACCCTGAAGAAGACGACAAGCTCTGCTCCAGTCACACCTGGAAGCTGACTGGTCCACGCACGGCCAAAGCATGAGGAAGCTCATCATGAGATTCATTTTTCTTAAATTTTGGACTTATACAGTAAGGGCTTCAACTGACCTTACTCAAACTGGGGACTCTTCCCAGTGTATTCATCAGGTCACCAAAGTAGAACAGCAAATTAAAACAATCTTTCTGTTCTATAGTTATTATGAATGTATGGAAACATTAAAAGAAACTAGTTTGTATAATGCCACTCAGTACAAGGTATGTAGCCCGAGAAATGACAGACCTGATGTGTGTTATAACCCATCTGAGCCCCCTGCAACCACCGTTTTTGAAATAAGAACTGGCCTTTTCTTCGGTGATACAAGTAAAATAATAACTAGAACAGAAGAAAAAGAAATTCCCAAGCAAATAACTTTAAGATTTGATGCTTGTGCAACCATTAATAGTAAAAAGCTAGAAATAGGATGTAGTTCTCTTAATTGAGAAAGGAGCTAAAGAGTAGAAAATAAATATGTTTGTCATGAGTCAGGGGTTTGTAAAAAATTGTGCCTACTGGCCATGTGTTATTTAGGCTACTTAAAAAAAAAACAAAAAGGACCCGGTTTATCTTCAGAAGGGGGAGGCCAACCCCTCCTGTGCTGCCGGTCACTGTAATCCACTAGAACTAATAATTATCAATCCCCTAGATCCCCACTGGAAAAAGGGAGAACATGTAACCCTGGGGATCAATAGGACAGGGTTAAACCCTCAAGTTGCCATTTTAATTAGAGGGGAGGTCCACAAGTGCTCTCCTAAACCAGTATTTCAAACCTTTTATGAGGAGCTGAATCTGCTAGCAGCAGAACTTCTGAAAAAGAGAAAAAAATTGTTTCTCCAATTAGCAGAAAATGTAGCTCATTCCCTTAATGTTACTTCTTGTTATGGATGCGGAGGAACCACTATCGGAGACAGATGGCCTTGGGAAGCCCAAGAGTTGGTGCCTACTGATCCAGCTCCTGATATAATTCCAGTTCAGAAGGCCCAAGCTAGCAACTTCTAGGTCCCAGAAACCTCAATTATTAGACAATACTGTATAGCTAGAGAAGGGAAACACTTTATCATCAATGTAGGAAAGCTTAATTGTATAGGACAGAAGTTGTGTAACAGCACAACAAAGACAATTACTTAGTGGGGCCTAAACCACACTGAAAAGAATCCACTTAGTAAATTTTCTAAATTAAAAACTGCTTAGGCTCATCCAGAATCTCATCAGGACTGGACGGTTCCCGCTGGACTATGCTAGATATGTAGGCACAGAACCTACATTCTGTTACCTAATAAATGGGCAGGTAGTTGTGTTATTGGCGCTATTAAGACGTCCTTTTTCTTATTACCCATAAAAACGGGTGAGCTCCTAGGTTTCCCTGTCCATGCCTCCCGAGAAAAGAAAGGCATAGTTATAGGAAACTGGAAAGATAATGAGTGGCCTCCTGAAAGGATCATACAGTATTATGTGCCTGCCACATGGGCACAAGACAGCTCATGGGGATACCGAACCCCCATCTACATGCTCAATCGGATCATACGGTGGCAGGCCATCCTAGAAATAATTACTAATGAAACTGGCAGAGCTTTGACTGTTTTAGCTTGACAAGAAACCCAAATGAGGAATGCTATCTATCAGAATAGACTGGCCTTAGACTACTTGCTAGTAGCTGAAGGAGGAGTTTGTGGAAAATTTAACTTAACCAATTGCTGCCTACAAATAAATGATCAAGGACAGGTGGTTAAAAACACAGTCAGGGACATGACAAAAGTGGCACGTGTGCTTTTACAGGTTTGGCACGAGTTTAATCCTGAGTCTTTATTTGAAAACTGGTTTCCAGCTATAGGAGGATTTAAAACCCTCATTGTAGGTGTATTGCTAGTAATAGGAACTTGCTTGCTGCTCCCCTGTGTATTACCCTTGCTTTTTCAAATGATAAAAGGTTTTTTTGCTACTTTGGTTCATCAGAAAACTTCAGCACATGTGTATTATATAAATCACTATCGCTCCATCTCACAAAGAGACTCAAAAAGTAAAGATGAGAGTGAGAACTCCCACTAAAAAGTGAAAATTCTCAAAGCGGGTAATATGGTATGAGACCACCACTTCTGTTGTCCTTCCCAGTTTCTCCCCAACCTCCCCTTTTCCCTAGTTTATAAGACAGGAAAAAAGGGAGAAAGCAAAAAGTTGGAAAAAACAGAAGTTAAATAAATAGCTAGACGACCTTGGCGCCACAACCTGGCCCTGGTGGTTAAAATAACAATAATATTAACCCCTGACAAAAACTACTGGTGTTATCTATAAATTCCAGACATTGTATGAGAAAGCACTTTAAAAACTTTTTGTTCCGTTAGCTGAGGTATGTAGCCCCCAGTCACGTTCCTCACGCTTACTTGATCTTTATGACTTTTCACATAGACCCCTTAGAGTTGTAAGCCCTTAAAAGGGCTAGGAATTTCTTTTTCAGGGAGCTCGGCTCGACACGAGTCTGCTGACCCTCCTGGCTGAATAAAAAAACCTCCTCCTTCTTTAATCCGGTGTCTGAGTTTTGTCTGCAACTCATCCTGCTACACTAGCTCTCCATGACTCATCCCAACCCTTTCCATTACACACAGCCGAAGTGCAGCACTGTGCAGTTGAAATTCTTACACAAGGACCAGGATCACGTTCTGTAGCCTTTTTGTCCAAACAACTTGACCTTACTGTTTTAGGTTGGCCTTTATGTCTCCATGGAGCAGCTGCTGCCACTCTAATACATTTAAAGGCCCTTAAAATCACAAACTATGTTCAACTCATTCTCTATAGCTCTCATAATTCCAAAATCTATTTTCTTCCTCACACCTGCCACATATACTTTCTACTCCCTGGCTCCTTCAGCTGTACTCACTCTTTGTTGAGTCTCCCACAATTCCCATTGTTCCTGGCCCGGACTTCAATCCAGCCTCCCACATTATTCCTGATACCACACCTGACCCTCATGACTGCATCTCTCTGATCCACCTGACGTTCACCCCATTTCCCCACATTTCCTTCTTCCCTGTTTCTCACCCTGATCACACTTAGTTTATTGATGGCAGTTCCACTAGGCCTAATCGCCACGCACCAGCAAAAGCAGGCTATGCCATAGTACAAGCCACCAACCCGCCTCTTAGAACCTCCCATTTCCTTTCCAACATGGAAATCTATCCTCAAGGAAATAACTTCTCAGTATTCCATCTGCTATTCTACTACTCCTCAGGGATTCTTCAGGCCCCCTCCCTTCCCTGCACATCAAGCTCAGGGATTTGCCCCCAGCCAGGACTGGCAAATTTGCTATTCTGCTACTTCTCAGGGATTATTCAGGCCCCCTCCCTTCCCTACACATCAAGCTCAGGGATTTGCCCCCACCCAGGACTGGCAAATTAGCTTTACTCAACGTGCCCTGAGTCAGGAAAGTAAAATACCTCTTTGTCTCGGTAGACACTTTCACTGGATAGGTAGAGGCCTTTCCCACAGGGTCTAAGAAGGCTACCACAGTCATTTCTTCCCTTCTATCAGACATAATTCCTCAGTTTGGCCTTCCTACCTCTATAAAGTCCGATAGCAGACCGGCCTTTATTAATCAAGTCAGTCAAGCATTTTTTCAGGCTTTTAGTATTCAGTGAAACTTTTATATCCCTTACAGTCCTCAGTCTTCAGGAAAGGTAGAACAGACTAATGGTCTTTTAAAAATACACCTCACCAAGCTCAGCCACCAACTTAAAAAGGACTGGACAATACTTTTACCACTTTCCCTTTTCAGAATTCAGGCCTGTCCTCGGAATGTTACAAGGTACAGCCCATTTGAGCTCCTGTATAGATGCTTCTTTTTTATTAGGCCCCAGTCTCATTCCAGACACTAGACCAACTTGGACTGTGCCCCAAAAATCTCATCCCTACTATGTTCTGTCTAGTCATACTCCTATTCACCGTTCTCAACTACTCATATATGCCCTGCTCTTGTTTACACTGGCAGTTTACACTGTTTCTCCAAGCCATCACAGCTGATATCTCCTGGTGCTATCCCCAAACCACCACTCTTAACTCTTAAATAAATAATCTTTGCTGGCAAGGCTATGCTGAACCTCCTTAGGCACTCTCTAATTAGATGATCTAGGTCCTCTCAATTCTTAGTCCTTTAATACCTGTTTTTCTCCTTCTCTTATTCCGTTTAGTTTTTCAATTCATACAAAACTGTATCCAAGCCATCACCAATAATTCTAAATGACAAATGTTTCTTCTAACAACCCCACAATATCACCCCTTACCACAAAATCTTCCTTCAGCTTAATCTCTCCTACTCTAGGTTCCCATGCCACCCCTAATCCGGCTCGAAGCAGCCCTGAGAAAAATCACCCATTATCTCTCCATATCACCCCCAAAAAATTTTCACCATCCCAACACTTTACCACTATTTCATTTTATTTTTCTTGTTAATGTAAGAAGACAGGAACATCAGGCCTCTGAGCCCAAGCTAAGCCATTATATCCCCTGTGACCTGCACATATACATCCAGATGGCCGGTTCCTGCCTTAACTGATGACACTCCACCACAAAATAAATGAAAATGGCCTGTTCCTGCCTGAACAGATGACATTATCTTGTGAAATTCCTTCTCCTTGCTCATCCTGGCTCAAAAGCTCCCCTACTGAGCTCCTTGTGACCCCCACTCCTGCCTGCCAGAGGACACACTTCTTCCTTTACCTACCCAAATCCTATAAAATGGCCCCACCCCATCTGCCTTTGCTGACTCTCTTTTTGGACTCAGCCCACCTGCACCCAGGTGAAATAAACAGCTTTGTTGTTCACACAAAGCCTGTTTTGTGGTCTCTTCACACAGACGCGCATGAAAAAGAGTGTCCTTTTTTTTTTTTTTTTGAGACGGAGTTTCACACTTGTTACCCAGGCTGGAGTGCAATGGCATGATCTCAGCTCACTGCCACCTCCTCCTGGGTTCAAGCAACTCTCTTGCCTCAGCCTCCCCAGTAGCTGGGATTGCAGACATGTGCCACCATGCCCTGCTAATTTTGTGTTTTTAGTAGAGATGGGGATTTCCATGTTGGTCAGGCTGGTCTCGAATTCCTGACCTGAGGTGATCCACTCACCTCGGCCTCCCAAAGTGCTGGGATTACAGGCATGTGCCACTGTACCCGGACAAAAGTGTCCTCTTATAAGGACACTTGTCTTTAGATGTACAGCCTACCTAAAATACTCCAGGATAATCTCAAGATCCTTAACTTAATTACATGTGCAAAGACCCTTTTTCCAAATAATGCCACCTCCACAGATTCTAGGCACAAGGATCTGGATATATCTTGTGCAAAGCTACCATTCAGCTCACTACACTAGAAAGAGGAAAAACAATGAAGCAACAAAAGGCGCAGAAGAAAGAACAGATGCAGCTTGTGTAGCAGTGGCCATCAAGGCAGGCTGGGCTAAAATTGTGTTAACTGTAACCCCAGATAGAACTCAAGTGTGGCCATCTACTCCCAGTTACTCACAGAGAATGTTTTTGTTTCTGACAGCAGAGTAAGAGAAGAGGTGGGAAGAGAGATAGCCCATTCTCTGTTGGCCTAATTCCTAAGGAATCGTGCCTCTGCCTTCGGGTCATTCTCAAGTCTTGTTCAAGGGTAAAATGATTTATTGATGGCCGTAATTAAAAAGCAATGCCAACAGAAGCAGCGTCAGCATTTTTCATTTGTACTTACACATGAGCAACAGCAGTTTAGAGAAACGGGTGCCTTCAGGTTCTGTTTTCTCCATCTAGAAAAGGGCTGCCTTCGTGGAATGCTGGTCCTGGGAAGAAGCCTCATTTCTATAGCAGGAATTGATACAGTTTTAAATTCCGATTGGTACACGGAGCTACCCGTCCTCATTTCAAGCACTTCTGGTTTGTTCTGGGTTCAGTGGGTGAGCAATGAGTAGAACTCTGGGGAGGAGGATTTGGAGCGAGCGTGGTTTTGATCCCCAGAGGGAGCTGTTTTTCCATCAATGTCTTCACTGTGATTCAGAATGGGCTTCTCCGCTCAAGATGGGACTACTGGGCTGATTTAAGGCAGGTGATTGACTTGATTTGGTGGCTACTTTTATACTAGCTGGTTAACGAGCTATTTTCTTCATTAGTTTCAGGCATGCGAGCTTAATGAAGCATTGGACCTCCCAAATTACAAGGAAAATAAAGATATAGCTTGCATGGTAGGTTCAAAGGAGTTAGTGAACAAACACAGTAGGGCCACAAATTATTGTTAAAGACATGAATGCATGAAAGTGTATCTATGTCCAAATGGACTCTCTGCAACCATACTGTTCCACCTGAAAATTAGTAGATAGAAATTCAGCAAATGCTTGGACAGGGGATACTCTCAGAAGTATTCTGACTAAATAGCATGGTTTCTTTTCATATCACTAAAGTAATTTCTTCCCAAATTGACTCTGGACTAAATCTTATGATACCTACTTGATCCGATTGTACTTAGCCACCTGCAAATAAGGTAGGGACAGTGGTAAGAGGAGCTGTTGAACGAAATTAAACATTTGTTGAATGCCTACTGAAGATAAAGCCCTGTGCTTTGTGCCAGGGAGACTCCAGAATAAATGAGGCACAGACCTACTCTCAGGAAGCTTTTGCAAACTAATGGAGAAAACACATCTGCAGGCAACGACGTATGGTATAAGAGGAAATGGAGCCAGGTACGGTGACTCACACCTGTAATCCCAGCACTTTGGGAGGCCGAAGTAGGTGGATCACTTGAGGTCAGGAGTTCAAGACCAGCCTGGCCAACATGGCGAAACCCTGTCTCTACTAAAAATACAAACAAACAAAAAAAAATTAGCCAGGCTTGATGGTGTGCACCTGCAATCCCAGCTACTTGGGAGGCTGAGGCACAAGAATCACTTAAACCCAGGAGTTGGAGACTGTAGTGAGCCGAGATGCCACCCCACTGCACTCCAGCCTAGAAGACAGAGCGAGACTCTGTCAATAAAAAAAGGGAAATAAGATTGGTGTTGAATGGGAAATCTAAGCAGGATGGAATGGCAGGAGAGCACCCACTTGCCCAGCTCCAATAACACTTTTGACAGCCATGACAATACTGCAGGGACACCCATTCCTCATGGTATCTGAAGTTCCATGAAGGCTTGAGTCTGGAGGCTGGTTCAGTCTTGACTTTAAGATCAGGGGATACAAGGAATGATTTTCATCTATCCCAAGCCAATATTCCAGCCAAAAATCTAGGTCTGAGACGATGAGAAAAACAAGTCATCAACCATGTCAGCCATTTCATCATCATCATCATCATCATCATCATCGTCATCAAAAACAAAAGACAGACTTGTTACCGTCTTGTGTGCCTGGCTCTCATCTTAGTTCAAAATATAGAAGTAAATTCTATGGCTGGTGAACAAAGACCAAAATAGCTCTCATCACTCTTGTCTGTCACCAGGTAAGACGTGCCTTTTGCCTTCCACCATGATTTCAAGACTTCTTCAGCCACATGGAACTGTGAGCCCATTAAACCTCTTTTTCTTTATAAATTACCCAGTCTTGAGTAATAAAATAGTGATTTGTCCACAACGTCAATGAACGATGCTGTCACTTGTTCCAAACACGTATCATTTAAGAGGTTTGAATAAAGAACAACCTAAAATAAATAAGCACTAAGTAAACTCAGGGCTACATAATCCCTGTGGTGAGGTAACTGACAGTGAGTATAACTGGGACGGTTTACTGTTAAATCACCTCTATTTACATGTCCCCAAGCAGTGAGATACTTCGTTTTAATCTTAAAAATCATGGTGCACATTTACTCCTGCCTTCCAACTGGGCTCTAACGTCACCTCCTCAGAGAAGCCCGCTTTTCCGTTCTTCCACTCTGCTTTTTTCCAGCATTTAGTAGAGCATCAGTCACCATCCGTATCTGGGAACAATGATTGTAAGAAACAGAAACCCATTTGCATGAGCTGGAGGGAAAGGAGCACACCTTATCTCTAACAGGCGAACTCATGGGCACGAGAAACAAATGAGAGGCCGTGAGAGAATGGAAACTGCAGTTACAGAAACCAAAATTCCTCTTTCCCGCTTTCAGAAGCCAATGGTCTCTTTTTTTTTTTTTTTTTTTTTTTGAGATGCAGTCTCGCTTTGTCGCCCAGGCTGGAGTGCCGTGGTGAGATCTCAGCTCACTGCAAGCTCCACCTCCCGGGGTTCACGCCATTCTCCCACCTCAGCCTCCCAATTAGCTGGGGCTACAGGCACCCACCACCACACCCAGCTAATTTTTGTATTTTTAGTAAAGATGGGGTTTCACCGTGTGAGCCAGGATGATCTCGATCTCCTGACCTCGTGATCCGACCATCCTGGACTCCCAAAGTGCTGGGATTACATGCGAGAACCACCGCGTCCGGCAGCCCATGGTCTTTCTTATCAGCCCTGTGGACTTTCTTATCTCTGCTTCTCTCACTCACAACCAATTTTCCCTTTTTGCTGGTGGCCCGTCATGGCAGCCAGCAGAGCCCACCACCAGCTGATCAGTCAGTTACTGGATATCTTGGAGAGGGAGGGAGGGAGGGAGGGAGAGAGAGAGAATGACAATTGGGCTTCTGGCCAACCAATTGAGTATAGGGAGGGGAAGTACCATGGTACAAATATGGCACCAAGACCTGCTTTCCAGCATGGCCAGTGAGTAGGGAAATTGAGGGAAGGTACCTGCAAACACAGCAGACATCTCAGAACATGCTCTCTGTTCTTAGTTCTCTCTCCTGCCTTCTCCTAGATTGTAAATGTCACAAGACAATCTAGGATAGTACCTGGCTCAAAATATTTGAGAAGGAGAAAAAGGAAGGCATTGGATCCAACTGTGGACTTCGTGGTTTCCTAAATTCACTCTGTAAGTGTTTGGGTTTCTTGTTTTTTGAGACAGAGTCTCGCTCTGCTGCCCAGGCTGGAGTGCAATGGCATAATCTTGGCTCACTGCAAACTCCACCTCCCAGGTTCAAGCAAATCCCCTGCCTCAGCCTCCTGAGTAGCTGAGATTACAGGCACGCACAGCTACACCAGTTAATTTTTGTATTTTTAGTAGAGACGGGGTTTCACCATGTTGGTCAGGCTGGTCTCGAACTCTTGACCTCGTGATCCACCTACCTCGGCTTCCCAAAGTGCTGGGATTACAGGTGTGAGCCACCACACCTGGCTGACTCTGCAAGTATTTAAGTGAATGAATGTCAGTCCCTGAGAATCAGAAGAAAGACATTAAATCTCCGTTAGGTTTAATCATGGTCAGCAGCTGTGGGGTGTCCTGGGTTTCGGATCAGTGGGATGAGGAACAAGCAGGTTCTCCAAACCACCACGCAGGGAGGGGCGGTGTTAACTAGGCCAAAGATGATGGGTGGGGTACGTGCCTGGGTTTCAAACAGTTTATGCCAGTCCTAAAAACCTACGCTGAGGCAGAAACTGTATTAAGCAAATTGATGACACAATGGAGGGGGTCAAAAAGTTTAATATTGCTAAGAAGAATACAAATATTGATCATGCAATATGTTATGGTTATCACGCCATCTCCTGCTACATGCCAGGTTCCCTTTAACATGAGATAGAAGAGATTTGTGGATCTGACTTAACCCTCCAAATTGTAAGGTTCCTGAGAGTGGGCTCATGACATTCATGTTTTATAAATGTGGCATAAAAGTTCACACTGGCTGCCATATGGCCCAGTGCCAGTTTGATGCTGCATTCAAAGAACCATCATTCCAGCATCCAAGCATACTTAAAGACAACTGAAATGTTTACTGCCGTCCCTCAAGACAAACACCAAAGAAAAATTATTTTCAAAATGCATGGCAACACTTCTTAAAATCTTATTTTCCCATCTCTTTCTCTCTCTCTACCACATTCCCAGGATTTTCCCAGGAGCAAAACTAGCATAAAGACCCAGGAACAAAATGATTAATGACTTCACTATATCTGATTCTGATTTAGTTGGTTTAGCGTGGTGTCCGGGCATACGTATTTTTTAAAATCTTGCTGGGCACAGTGGCACATACCTGTAGTCTCAGCTACTCAGGAGGCTGAGGCAGAAGAATCACTTGAGCCCAGGAGTTTGAGTCCAACCTGGACAACATAGCAACACCGTGTCTCTGAAGAAAAAAAAAGCAAAAACAAATCTCTTCCAGCTGCAGTCAGAGTTGATAACTAGTTGATCAAATAATTGTGGTAGCCATCCTTCACAATGGACCTTAATATTCCCACCTCCTGGTGTTATTCATTGTGGAATCTGTCTTAGCCAGTCCTCAATCGGGTCTGGTATCCAGGCCCCACCTTGAGAGGCTTGTCCCACTTCCTACCCCACATATGGTTTTACACTTACTTTCAAGACTGACCTAAAAATGTAAAATGTACTTGTT
The DNA here is from genome assembly GCF_028885625.2 of Pongo pygmaeus. Classification (NCBI taxonomy): domain Eukaryota; kingdom Metazoa; phylum Chordata; class Mammalia; order Primates; family Hominidae; genus Pongo; species Pongo pygmaeus. The sequence goes on from NC_072380.2 coordinate 7,250,600, forward strand.
TTCACCTTGTTTCCAATGAAACAACTATTCTAAACATTCATTTAGGATGGTTATGGAAATTTGAACACTGGCTACATATTAGAAGATATTTGCTTCAAAATAACCCAGCTTGGTAATGAGATGATGGTGGCTGAGGCTGGTGATAGGCACAGAGGGCTTCATTATCAAATAGAAACAAGTGGAAAAACCAGAATATTTCCATAATAAAAATGTAAGGTAAACACGAAAATGTATTGAGTGCATAAAAAGAATCTATGGTCTCGCAGGCATTAGCTTATAATTTGAACATCAAAAATAAAAGTGATGGCCAGGTGCAGTGGCTGATGCCTGTAATCCCAGCACTTTGGGAGACCGAGGTGGGTGGATCACTTGAGTCAAGGAATTTGAGACAAGCCTGAGCAACATAGTGAAACCCCCATCTCTAAAATAAATAAATATAAATTAAAGTGACTAGAATTGATTACAGAGCATCAACTCGATTTGAGTCTATAAAGATTGCTGGTGGAGGGGAACAATGGGGAGAAGGAGAAAGAGAATACATTTGTGACCTAGATTATTTTCCTTAGTTTTGAGAGAATCTTCAGGTCTCCTGGGTCTTCTAGCCCAGTACTTATTTTTATTTTTATTTATTTAGTTATTTTTTATTTTTTTAGGTGGAGTCTCACTCTGCCACCAGACTGGAGTGCAGTGGTGTGATCTTGGGACACTGCAACTTCTGCCTCCCAGGTTCAATCTATTCTCCTCTCTCAGTCCCCCAAGCAGCTGGGACTACAGTTACCTGCCACTTCACCCAGATAATATTTATATTTTTTTTTTTTTTTGAGACAGAGTCTGGCTCTGTTGCCCAGGCTGGAGTGCAGTGGTGCAATCTCGGCTCACTGCAAGCTCCACCTCCCAGGTTCATGCCATTCTCCTCCCTCAGCCTCCCGAGTAGTTGGGACTACAGTCACCTGTCACCACCTCCCGCTAATTTTTTTGTATTTTTAGTAGAGACAGCGTTTCACCGTGTTAGCCAGGATGGTCTCGATCTCTTGACCTCGTAATCTGCCCGCCTCAGCCTCCCAAAGTACTGAGATTACAGGCACGAGCCACTGTGCCCGGCCGCACCCAGCTAATTCTTGTATTTTTTGTAGAGATGGTGTTTCACCATGTTGATCCAGGCTGGTCTCGAACCCCTGACCTCAGGTGATCCGACTGCCTTGGCATCCCAAAATGCAAGGATTACAGGCATTAGCCACCACACCCTGCCTATTTTCCTTAGTTTTCAGAGAACCTTTGTGTCCCCTGGGTGTTCTAGCCCAGTATATCTCAAACTTTGCTGCACCGTGGACATGGTTTAAATGCAGGTTCTCATCTGGGAGGCTCAGTGGGCCAGCAAATCTGCATTGGTTTAGGAAGCTCACGCTGAGTATCAAGCTTCAGTGAGGACCAGGCATACCCCTGCCTGCCAACCCCCTCTCAGCTGGGCTTAACTCTGGCTCTTTCCTGCCAGGGTTCTTCCCCTCAAAATAGCAGCTATTTTCAAAAAGTCTCTTGGAAAAAAAGCCCTGTTTTAAAATTGGGGTGCTCAGGATTGGCCATCTGCTCACCATGGGGTTTTAAGACCTTTGCCCAGACCCCTGCAACCAACTTAGAGCTGACATCTTTACTTTTGAAGGCCCCACTCCACACCATATTAAATTCATTAAAATCAACCCCCATTACAGGCATATCTCAGGCATCATGCCCTCAGAACGGAGTTGCAGCTGATCACTTGACAATGTTGTAAAGCATTAAACATGCATTCATTTCAGCCTTGCAGTTTTCACATTTAGGAGCCAATTGTCTTAGGTCTAAAGCATTCATGTAGAAGCATTTTTATGGGCCCCAGACACTACGCTTCCCAGCCTTAATGGCCTCTGCAATGCTGGTTCCTACTGCCCCACCCCTGGGTTCTGGCCGGCTAGCCCATGCCACCTCATTGCTCCCCCGTTCAAGTGTGCCTTAGATGTGTGGTTTCCAAACTCATCTACACTTTAGGGTCACCTGTGATTTTCTTTAAATCTTCCAAAACCCAGGCCACACCCAAGAACAATTAAACCTCAACTTCTGGAATGGGACATAGCATCCGTTTTTTGTTTTGTTTGTTTTTGAGACAGGGCCTCGCTCTGTTACCCAGGCTGGAGTGCAGGGGCACAATCATAGATTATTACAGCCTCCAACTCTCGGGCTCAAGAAACCCTCCAATTTCAACCTCCACGGTAGCTGGGATCACAGGCGGGCACCACCACGCCTGGCATATTTTTAAATTATTTATAGAGACAGTATCTCCCTATGTTCTCCAGGCTGGTCTCAAACTCCTGGGCTCAAGCGATACTCCCGCCTCAGCCTCCCAAACTGCTGGGATTAAAGGCATGAGCCGTCATGCCTGGACATCAGCATCTGTATTTTTTGAAGCACAGACGAGTTTGGGAACTACCGCCCTAGACTGAGCTCGGTTTCCTAGCCCTGTCTGACTGTAGTATTCTGCTGGACTGCTTCTGAAAACGGAGCTCCCAGGCTCCTTCCCAGGTAATTCTGATTCATTAGGTCTGGGGTGGGCCCCGGAATGTGCATTTTTTATGAGATCCCTCTGGGTGAATCAGGCTAAAGCCAATTTTGGATCTGAGACCTTGGAGATCATTCCCCAGCTTCCCTCCTAACCCAGTTCCCAGCTTGGCCCACCTCACCCAGGCTGTGTCACATCTGACTTCACAGATTACACCTGAGAGGGAAGCCCCAGCCATCACAATGTGAGAACATTTTACAATCACGAGGATATGCCAAATACACTTTAAAACTCATTCAGGATTAGCGTTCACTTCAAAGTTGACAGACTCTGAGAATGGGCTGGCCACGTGCTGTGCACAACCCTTAGTGCTCTTCTGTGACTAATATTTGGATAATTGATTGTTGGAAGCTCAGGAAGCCTCTCTCTCTCAGAGGGGTCGAAGTTAACTTCTTTATTTCTGAGGTAGGGAAGAAAATGAGGATGTTCTGCCTTTTGCTAGACTGAATACCGTCCTACAAAAATTCACATTCACCAGGAATCTCAGAATGAGACCTTATTAGAAAATAGGGGCAGGGCATGGTGGCTCATGCTTGTAATCTTAGCACTTTGGGAGGCTGAGGCAGGATGATCACTTGAGGTCTGGAGTTCGAGACCAGCCTGGCTAGCATGGCAAAACCCTGTCTCTACTAAAAACACAAAAATTAGCTAGGCAAGGTGGCGTGCACCTGTAATCCCAGCTACTTCGGAGGCTGAGGCTGAAGAATTACTTGAACCCAGGAGGTAGAGTTCCAGTGAGCTAAGATTTTGTCACTGAACTCCAGCCTGGGCAACAGAGCTAGACTCCATCTCAAAAAAAAGAAAAGAAAATAGGGTCACTGCAGATCTAATTACAAAGAGGTCATATTGGAATAGCGTGGACCTTAAATCGAGTAATAATGGCATCCCCATGGGAAGAGAAGAAGAGACAGAGACACACAGGGGAGAAGGCCACATGAGAATGAAGGAAGAGAATGGAATGATGTGGCCACAAGCCAAGGATTGCCAGCAACCACCAGAAGCCAGAAGAGGCAAGGAAGAATTCATTCCTAGAGCCTTCAGAGGGAGCACGGCCCTGCCCGTTTCAGACATTAAGCTTCTGGAACTGGAGAGAATGACTTTTTGTTGTCCTGAGCCACCCATTTGGGGAACTTTGTTAGAACAGTCACAGCCAGGTCATGTGCTCCTGAATGCATCTCAGGCATTAATAAGCACTGTCTTGGCCAGTCAGGGTGGCTGATCCTTGTAATCCAAGAACTTTGGGAGGCTGAGGTGGGTAGATCACCTGAGGTCAGGAGTTCGAGACCAGCCTGACCAACATGGAGAAACCCCATCTCTACTAAAAATACAAAAATTAGCTGGGCGTGGTGTTGTGCACCTGTAATCCCAGCTACTTGGGAGGCTGAGGCAAGAGAATCACTTGAACCCTGGAGGCAGAGGTTGCAATGAGCCGAGATTGTGCCATTGCACTCCAGCTTGGGCAACAAGAGCGAAACTCCATCTCAAAAAATATAATAAGTACTGTCTTGACAATGGTCATCAAAAATATCTGATTAAGGGTTAGCAAGAAAGCCTGACCCTTTCACAGACGGATGGAAGGGCCAAAAGAAAATAGATCGTTTGCACTAGGGCAAGAAGGATAAGAATTCTATGGAAAAAACAGAGGGATTTGTTTAGTGAGCGCTACGGAGAGGCATTTGTTTTCTTGCTTAAAAAAGAAACACAGGTTGGGTGCGGTGGCTCAAGACTTAATCCCAGCACTCTGGGAGGCCAAGGTGGGTGGATCAGCTAAGGTCAGGAGTTCGAGACCAGCCTGACCAACACTGTGAAACCCCATCTCTACTAAAAAGACAAAAATAAAAGAAAGAAAGAAATTAGCCAGGCATGGTGGCGAGCGCCTGTAATCCCAGCTACTCGGGTGGCTGAGGCAGAGAGTCAGTTGAACCTGGGAGGCAGAGGTTGCTGTAAGCCAAGATGGCATCATTGCACTCCAGCCTAGGCAACAAGAGTGAAACTCTGTCTCAAACAAAAAAAAGAAAGAGAGAAAAAAAAGTACTTTTAAGTCCACTCAGTGGAGATTAAAAATACATTCCCATTACACAGTGCATTTGGAATCTTTTCTAAACTTTTGTTGCACATGATCTAATTTGATCTTCATAGCAACTCCCTGAGGTGGATAGGGCAGGCCTTTCTGAACACCTATTTTCTAGTTTGCATTAAAAGAACGGAATTGACTGGGACCAGTGGCTCATGCCTATAATCCCAACACTTTGTGATACAGAAGGGAAGTGCTCAGAAGGGAAGAATGTGGTCCCTTTAAATGATATGGAAGTGAGGAAGGGAAGTACTGGGTAGAGGAGGGTGTGGTCCCTGGCTAAGGCTCCATCCCAGGGCTTGTGCCTACAGACCTAGGTGAGGACAGGCATTTTTTTTTTTCTGCCCAAGTGTTGCATTTCCCAAGACCACCCTGGCTGCCACACCCCCATTCTGTGCCTATAAAAACCCTGAGACCCTAGCAGGCAGACACACAGGCAGCTGGACTTAGAGAGGAGCACATCAGCGGAGGAACACAAGGGTGCTGGACATCAAGACGAATGCACCAATGGGCACCGGCACACCACAGGCCACTGACTGGCAGAAAAACACAGAGTTTGGCTGGGACAGTTGGAGAAGAGTCAGGCCACTCGCCCGACTCCAGGGGTAAACCATCTCCCTTCTGGCTCCCCCATCTGCTGAAAGATACTTCCACTCAATAAAACCTTGCACTCTCACGCCTGTAATCCCAGCACTTTGGGAGGCCGAGGCGGGCAGATCACGAGGTCAGGAGATCCAGACCATCCTGGCTAACACAGTGAAACCCCATCTCTACTAAAAATACAAAAAAATTAGCCGGGCATGGTGGTAGGCGCCTGTAGTCCCAGCTACTCGGGAGGCTGAGGCAGGAGAATGGCGTGAACCTGGGAGGCGGAGCTTGCAGTGAGCTGAGATCACACCACTTCCGGTACAACAAGGCAAGAACTCCGGGACAAAGAGAGCCCTCTGTCCTTGCAATAAGGCAGGGGTCTAATTGAGCCGACTAACACAAGCTACCTACAGATGGCTAAACTAAAAGAGCAACCTGTAACACAGGCCCACTGGGGCTTCAACTATAAACATTCACCCCTGGACACTGCCATGGGACTCCCTGCCTGTCTGTATGCTCTCCTAGAGGTTTGAGCGGTGGGGCACTGAAGAAGCGAATCACACCCACATTGCATGCCCTTCAAGGGGGACAACAGAACTTTTCCCATTTCATCTGAGAGACCAAGGCAGGAGGGTCGCTTGAGCCAATGAGTTTGAGACCAGCCTGCACAACATAGCAAGACCCCATCTCTACAAAAAAAATAAGTAAACAAAAAAATAAACATTAAAAATTAGCCAGCTGTGGTGGCACACACCTGTAGTCTCAGATACTCAGGAGGCTGATGTGGAAAAATTGCTTGAGCCCAGGAGGTTGAGGCTGCAGTGAGCCAAGATTGAACCGCTGCACTCCAGCCTGGGTGACAGAGTGATACCCTGTTTTGACAACAACAAAAAGAATGGAACAAAATAACTTCTCAAATAGCTAGCAGAGGCAGATCTGGTTCTCAAATGCAGGTTTTCCAGGTTTCAATTCTTGTTTCTAGCAGTATTATGGAGAAACATGATCACTAATACATGAAGGAGAGGAGGTTTCAAGTTCTGATGAAAAGATGGTGAAGAGAGGAATTAGTTGACTAGGAGTGACTAGGAATGGGAAGAAAATGCATGACACTACTTAGAGGAAAGAAGAAAAATAAGCATAGAGGTGACTGAGCAGACAGAAAGGACTTGGAAGAAGCGTGTTTGGCCCTGTCTCTGCGTTTTTTCCCCTGCATTAGTAACTTCCCTGATGACTTGGATGAATCCTCTCTTCCAGGGCACCCAGCGTTCCCTTTCTGTCCACTTCTCCTTTCCCGGGGCCCATACAGTCTGGGAAAGCATGCTCTGCCAGCTTCTCATATATTTCCTTCCTTAATCAGCCCCTAGCATCTCTAGATAACCCATAGACACCTGGAGTTACACATGTCCCAGTCTTTGCACTGCAGTGAATTCAAAGAAAGGTAGACTCTAGCTGGGTGCAGGGGCTCACACCTGTAATCCCAGCACTTTGGGAGACAGAGGCGGGCGGATCAGCTGAGGTCAGGAATTTGAGACCAGCCTGGCCAACATGTTAAAACCCTGTCTCTACTAAAAATACAAAAATGGCCCAGCATGGTGGCTCACGCCTGTAATCCCAGTTACTCGGGAGGCTGAGGCAGGAGAATCGCTTGAACCCGGGAGGTGGAGGTTGCAGTGAACCGAGATCTCACCATTGCACTCCAGCCTGGGGAACAAGAGAGCGAAACTCCGTCTCAAAAAAAAAAAAAAAAAAAAAGATTTCTTCTGTGTGCATGGCTCAGCTCTGTGGTCCGCTAGCGTCCATCCTCAATCTGCTTCCAATCTATGGACTCAGGAAAGACTGAACCAACCCAGATTTATTAATATTTTAGTATAACATAATACAGTGTTACTTACGATGGCATTGACCATATACGCCCTTTTGCTCCTTGGAGGAAAGGCAATTAATAGCTATTATGTGAGTTAATAAAATAAGACCAGAATTTATGAGTGTAACTAACCTGTTCCCATTGGTTTTCCTTGTCTCCCGCAGGCAGAGAGCCGATCAAAACAGCAAAAGCAAAGCAGTGCCCCTGGCCCAGTTCTGAAGCCAAACTTCCTTAACCACTCAGACCCATCCCTGGTTAGGACTTGCTGTGGATCCTCAGGTGACTCCATCTCAGGATAGAGGAACTGAGAGGGGGTATGCAACATCTCAGACCCAGAAACCGTTGATTCTGTCTAAAAACACAGCAATAACCACATCCCACCCTCTTGATTTAAATGAAAGTGTTTGGGAGAATAAAAGATGAACTTTTTTTTCTTTGTCAGATCTTGCGCTCATTTGGTTCCGGTGGGGAACAACAGCTATGAGAGAACAAGTGTATTCAATTAGAATTAATGCCCCTCTCTTATTCTCATAGCTGAGCAGGGCTCAAGTGCCTCTCATCTGAAAGAAGTAATAAGATTTAATCTGTCTCCTCATCTACCTTCTGCAAGTATACTTAAAAAATTAGCTCTTGGGACTCTTCTAAACGGAGTTTTATGAGGCATTTGCTAAGGTAAACGTTTTAGACTTTGAACACAGTTCAGATTTCAGGGGAAGTACTGAAATCTGAACTGTGTTGCTAACTGCCCTGCCTTTCAACTCAAGACAAAATAACTTTGAACTAAAATAATTATATTTTTATTGTTTTCCACTCTGTCCCCAAGTCTATATCACCACCACCCCTAATCCCACCCCGCAGGAGCTAACTCCTCCTTCCTGTCCCTGCAAGATCAAAACTCCTCCTGGAAGCCCCGCTAGCTCTGTCTGCTCGCCTTCGTGGCAGATATCGCTATTGTACTTTTATACTCATTTGTGTGATAAGTACTTCAATGTCCACTTCTTCCACGAGCCCCTGAGCCCCTGAGCCCCTGGAGGGACAGGGGGACAGAGGGAAAGCTCCCTCCTGTCGGGCCCCAGACGGGTGGCGCTGATGGAGAGGCGGCTAGGATAAGGCCTCCAGGACCTAAGCGCCCACCCGTAAGGCCCCTGCCAAAAAGACCTTCCTGAAGGCGGAAGAACTGCGAGAGTGCCTACTTTGGCCCAAGGCCTGACCCGAGGATCCCAGGGACCCTTGCCGTAACGGCCCCGCCTCCCGGGCCCCAAACCCGGACTCGGCCCAGCCCAAAGCTCCGGCTCCTAGGGCCCGCCCCTGGCCCCGCCTCGGCCGACCGTGGCCTCGCTCCTGGGCCTGCCTCAAACCCTCCGCAGGTAACGCCTCCCGAACGTGAGCCACACTCCGATCCTCTCCTCAAACACCTCCCCGTTTCCCACACCCTGGACCCCTCGCTCCGTCCCGGCCCCGCCCCAAGCCCAGCTCCGTCTCGGCCCCTGAGCCCAGCCCCGACCCACCTCCCAGTCCCTGAGTCCCTCCCGACACTGGCCCCTCCTTAAGCTCCGCCTCCCAGGGCCCGAGCAGCGCCTGGCCATACCCCAGGGCCCGCCTCCTGAGCGTAGCCCGCAGCCCGGACTCGGCCCCGCCTCCCGGATCCTGGGCCCCTCCCCACGTCGGCCCGCCCTAAGCTCCGCCTCCCAGAGTTCGAGCACCGCCTGGTCATGTGCAATGACATAGTCAACGCCCCACCCCGGCCCCGCCTCCTGAGCCCTTCTCTGGGTTGGCCTTAGCCCCGCCCTAAGATCCGTCTCCTGGGCTCTGCTCGGAGTCCCGCCTCCTGAACCCAATCATCGTTTATCCCCGCCCTAATGCCCGCCTCCAGGACTCTTATCCTGCCCCCACGCAAGGCCCCGCCTCCAGGACGCCACCAACCTGGACGCTTCCGAAGCCCCGCTTCCAGGATCGCCCTATCCTGGCCCCGCCCCAGGACCCGCCAACCTGGACTCTCCCCAGGACCTGCCCCAATGACGCTTATCCTGGCCCTACCCCAGGCCTTGCCCTCATGTCGCTCATTCTGGCCCCACCCCAGGCCCCGCCCTCATAACGCTCATCCTGGCCCCGCCCTAGAGTCCGCCCCCACGACGCTCCTCCTGATCCTATCCCCGGTCCCCGCCCCCTCTCTGCCCCCAAGCACTGCCATGGGCCCGCCCCCTCTTCAGTCTAGGCCTGGCTTCTGCCCGGTTTCCCGGCAACGCTGCGGCCCTGCCCACGTCATGGCGCCCGAGGAGAACGCGGGGACCGAACTCTTGATGCAGAGTTTCGAGCGCCGCTTCCTGGCTGCGCGCACACTGCGCTCCTTCCCCTGGCAGGTGGGCGGCGGGGCGAGCGGAGAGGCCCGCGGGGCTCGCTGGAGTCCAGGGGCAGACGGGATGGGTCTCTGTGCTGAAGCCCCCCGCGCTCCCGCCACGTGAGTGCCTGGGCTCCCGCCGGTCAGTGCCGCGCGACCCCGTCCCCATCCCTGGGGCCTGGCCAGAGTCTCTCGCACCCATCCTGCCCCGCGGGCTGGCGGCGGAAGCTGGGGGCGTCTCCGCCGTCTTGGGGGGCAGATGCGCGCTCAGTGTGGGGTACAGTTCACGATCATTTTCACGACATTTTAAAGGCAGTAATCGTTCTGGTCACTGGGCTACAGCTGCCCTCACCCATTCTAAAAAGTCAGCGCCCTCAGGAGCGTGGGTAACCATGTCCTCCTGAGCGCAGTGACCAGGTCACCGGCTGTCCCTCGGGCCTCAGTGTTCTCATCTGTATGTCCAGCACTGCACAGAATCAGCTCATGCGCTGAGGCTCTCACGCCTGTGATGGAAGAGACAGAGAAGGGGGTGGCCTGTCATCTCCCTGGGGACCTGCCATTCTCAGCACAGGCGCATGGCAGGCAGCAGCCTCCCTTATGCCAGCACAGGGGCTTAATGCACCCCGCCCCATTTGTAATTCATGTGCGGTGAGCTCACTGGGATGAGTCAGTTTGGATATGTATTCCTCCCTGAGTCTGCCCCATTTTATGGGGTGTTGCTTAATCATTTGCGTTATTCCATTGACATAAAATATTTAGCACTCAGAGATCATTCCTGGTCAGGAGAAATTTGTGCATTTTTAACCCAAAATAGAAACTGTCATAAAAGCATCATAGGTCTCCATTCAATATTGACTATAATTGTTCACATGTCCACGCTGAATGCTAACTTGGGCTCACCCTCAACACCCACGAGGTGGGTACTATTATCACTCACATTTGACCAGAGGGATTGTTTGATTAGGGTGAAGTAGTTGAGAGTTCAGACCCAGGAGATAGCCTGCCTGCTTCGAATCCTGGCCCAACCCCTGGCCCTGTGGGACCTTGGGCAAGTGACTGCATCTCTCTGTGCTATTGTTTTCTTATTAATAAAATTGGGGATATAATGATACCTACCTCTTAGGGTTGTTGTCAGAGTTGAGTCCAAAAGCCTGTGGATCAGTGCCTGGCTCATGGTAAATGCATGTCGGTGTTAGCTACTGTTTTTATTCGGTCTCAAAATGTTTAATAAATGCCTTCCGTGAGCCAGGCACCATGGATCAGCAGTACCCATGACAGATGAGGCTCTGCTTGCATGGGAGAGCCAGAGAATAAACAAATAAATGAATAAACAAGAAAAGACCAGATGAGAGTGGCTTTAAAGCCAAGAAAACAGGGAAATGGTGAATGGAGCAACTGGGGAGAAGAGTCACCAAAGTCGGGGAATCAGGGAAGCCTGTGGGCGGCAAGCCACCCAGGCGCCGAGGCAAGAGACAGAGGACATGAGCTGTTCCAGTATAATAAAACATAAAACAAGAATTTATACCAGATATAGATCTTAGATATGATTATATATAAATATCATTAATCATTAGTTTTTAGCAATTACTTTTTATTCCAATATTATAATAATCCTCGCTCTATAATCATAGCCTAGGAAAAACCAGGCCATACAGAAATAGGAGCTGAGGGGACATAGTGAGGTGTGACCAGAAGACAAGAGTGCGAGCCTTCTGTTATGCCCGGACAGGGCCACCAGAGGGCTCCTTGGTCTAGCGATAATGCCAGCATCTGGGAAGATGCCCATTGCCAGGTGGACTGTGGTCCAGCAGTAGCGTAAGTGTCAAGGGAAAACACCCTCTACTTAGCAGACCGGGAAAGGTGGGGGGGGGGGTCTTCCTTTCCCTGGGGGAGTTTAGAGAAGACTCTGCTCCTCCACCTCTTGTGGAGGCCCTGACATCAGTCAGGCTCGCCCACAGTTATCTGGAGGCCTAACTGTCTCCCCGTGATGCTGTGTTTCAGTGGTCACACTCCTAGTCCGCCTTCATGTTCCATCGTGTACACCTGGCTCTGCCTTCTAGATAGCAGTAGTAAATTAGTGAAAGTACTAATAGTCCCTGATATGCAGAAATAATGACATAAGCTGTCTTTCTGTCTCCTCTCCCTCTCTGCCTCGGCTGCCAGGCAGGGAAGTGCCCCCTGTCCAGTGGACACATGACCCACGTGACCTTACCTATCATTGGAGGTGACTCACATTCTTTACCCTGCCCCTTCTGCCTTGTACCCAATAAATAACAGCGCAGCCAGACATTCGGGGACACTACCGGTCTCTGCGCATTGGTGGTAGTTGTCCCCCAGGCCCAGCTGCCTTTTCTCTTATCTCTTTGTCTTGTGTCTTTATTTCTACACTCTCTCATCGCTGCACACAGGGAGAGACCCACCGACCCTGTGGGGCTGGTCCCTACAGAAGCCTTCCCCAAAGAGGTGGCATTTGAACTGGGGCCTGAGGGGTGAAGCAGCTAGCCATGGGAAGGGCTTGAGGAACAGGATATGCAAAGGCCTGTGGTGGAAACAAGCCAGCTGTGGTTGAGGAACAACAGCAAGGCAGCCAGTGTGGCTGGAGTGGATTGAGCAGGGTGGGCAAGGGGTGAGGGAGAACAGGCCAGAGAGAGGGATTAGGACCAGGTGTTGTAGAGCCTTTTACAGCATGGAAGGAGCTCTGAAGCAATGAAGTACCTTGCCTTGTGTCACATACCAGCCGAGACAGTCTGCCTAACTCGGGAGCCAAAGCTCGCTGCTGGGCTTGAGGCCCCTGTAAGAGGTCAATATTACCCAGGCTGGTACGGGCACATTCTGCATTTCCACTTAAACTCAGATGGCAAGCCCATCAAACCTTGGTGCCATGGCTGCCCTGGTAATTCCTGGCTGACCAGTGCAACCAGGTAGCTGGCCCATAACCTGGGTGGCAGCTAAGTAGCCAGGACTAATGTGTCCAAGAGTCAGTCTTCTAGCCTTCTTCCTGTCACTCATCCAGGTGCACCCTGCGATATCTGAAGGTCAGGCTTTCAGCTGCTGTGGCTTCCACTTCCAACTGGCTCCACGTCCCCAGGGAGGGATCACATAGGGCTTTGCCCACACATTCTATTGCGCGTTTCATGTTCCTGTGAATGCGCCCTTGAGATTTCTGTCTCCCCTCCACACAGAGCTTAGAAGCAAAGTTAAGACACTCATCAGATTCTGAGCTGCTGCGGGATATTTTGCAGAAGGTAAGAATCCCAGAGTCCCTAGGACTCATGACCCTGCCTCCTGAATCTCTCCGGAAGACGTGAGAGAAGAACCACAGGTGTGCTTTTACTCTTTAAAAACACCCCTGTTCAAAGAAAAAAACCATTGAATCAGCACTGCAGGTGGGTGTCAGCACCTCCGAGAGCTCCAGCCCTTTCGTTTTCTATCTAAGACTTAGACAAAGACATCAGAATATACAAAAATCTGCATGAGAGGGGGGAATCTAGGGAATGTTTTTTAAACCATCCACAGCAAAAACAGAGATGACGGGTGCAAACAGCTTCTGGCATTTTGTAGATGCTCAGAGACTTTCTTTTTTGCATTCATGAGGCCTGTCCTGCCCACTCCTGTCTATTCTAGACCTAAATGGGCCCTTGCTTTGCCCAGGGTGGGGTTTGGACTCAAGTGTATCTGCATGCAGGTGAGAGGCAGTATCAGGATCACCACCCGGTCCAGCCACAGCCTGACCTTGGCCTTGAGGGCGAAGTGCAGATCACCCTGCATCCTGGGTCTTCACTTTCGAAGGGCCATGAGCCCTTCAGAAAAGACAAAGCAACAGACTCCCTCCCAGAAAGAAGTGCACCAGAAGAATGCGTTTTCCATACAAACTCAGGGGAGGCAGACATCCTCCACCCCCACCCACCAAGCCCATGCTAGGAGCCCCAGTTAAGAATTCCTGTGCTAGAGGTGAACCAAGACTATCCACGTGGAAAAGATGCAGCCACAGCAGGGAAGACTTTCGGGGCAATACAGTAGGTCAGGGCTTCGAGCATGGAGATACCTGAAGTTATCTCGCACCCTGCTCTGAGTTTCACCCTGAGCCTCACTCTCATAGGTGGTGAAGCATGAAATGTAGGGAGGGCTGCTTTAAAATCCAGCACAAGGCTGGGTGCACTGGCTCACATCTGTAATCTCAGGACTTTGGGAAGCTGATGTGGACGGATCACCTAAGGTCAGGAGTTCAAGGCCGGCCTAGCCAACATGGCAAAAACCCATCTCTACTAAAAATACAAAAATTAGCTGGGCGTGGTGGTGCACGCCTATAGTCCCAGTTACTCGGGAGGCTGAGGCAGGAGAATCGCTTGAACCTGGGAGGCTGAGGCTGCAGTGAGCCAAGATCGGGCCACTGCACTCCAGCCTGGGCAACAGAGCAAGACTCTGTGTCAGAAAAAATGAAAAACCAGCCCCAGCCTGAAGAGCCTGTGTATTGCATGGGGTACTTTCCTGCCCTTGGGCAGAATCTGCATCCCTCCCAGCCAGCAGGCACTGCGGACCATCTCCTCCCTCTCCCTCCAGGCTCCTGTTTTCGCACCGTTCCCACTCCTGCTGCACCATTCCCTCTGCCCTCCTTTCCCAGTGCCAGGCTGTGGCCACCTCAGAGCTTGCACCGGCTGTTCCCACTGCCTGGAACTTGCTCGTACTGCACTTGGCTTCCCTTGGCTTCAGCTGGAGTGTCACCTTGAGCATCCCCTCCCCTCCATCCTCTCCCCAGGGACACACGCTCCAAGAGAGCAGTTGCCGAGTGGGCCTTCCCGCCTCTTTCATAGAGCCAGACAGTTGGCGGCTGTCCTTACTGCAAACCCTGGTTCACACTGGCTCCTCTGGGAGGGAGGTGGTTTGGGCCCACATGCCCTGTGTTCCTGCTCAGAATGGGTGTTAGAGATGCCTCCATAGCCTGTGCCGCTTCAGTGGAAGCATTTTTAGGAAACGGCTTATATCTTAAGACAAACTTCAGATGCATGGGTCCAGAACGCTGTGTCCATCTACATCTTTGCTGAGGGATCAGGTAGCCTGGAGTTTGCCCTCTGCTGTGTTGGCTTGAAGCTCATAGGAGACCTAAGATGGGCTCTCGAGCAACCAACTTTCTGTCCTTTGCCATAGACTGTGAAGCATCCTGTGTGTGTGAAGCACCCGCCGTCAGTCAAGTAGGCCCGGTGCTTTCTCTCAGAACTCATCAAAAATGTCAGTTATGGGCAGTGTCCGCCCAGTAGCCAGACAGCATAGCCACCTGCGTGCTGGAGCCCCCGTCCTTCCCAGGCCCTGGGCCTGCTTTTCAAACCCCAGCATGGCAGGATCCTCTCCAGGCAACTGGCTGCAGCTGCATGTGACCCATGGGAGACAGTGCAGGGCGGGAAGAAGAGGGGGCCAGTGTCTCTCCCTCACTGCCTCCTGGGGTTTCCACAGCAGCTGCTTCTCTGGGGCCCCAGCTCCTAGCATGTGGATTCTCATTCCTACCAAGCTGGCCCAGCCCACAGCACTGGAACCCTCACCAACACCCTCTGTCCTGCCCCCCGAAGGGTTTGTAGTTTCCTGCTCTTGTCCGTCTCTGGGTTGCCCCACGGGCCCCTGTTAGAAATTTTAGCTCTTGCCATACCTTTGGAACTAGTTACTCTGGTGAATTCTCTGCATTGATCCTGCTGGAATGATCTCTTTCCTGACTGATATAGGATGGATTTTATTTTTTACTTATTTATTTATTTTTTTGAGACAGAGTCTCACTGTGTTGCCCAGGCTGGATTACCGTGGCACAATCTCGGCTCACTGAAACCTCTGCCTCCTGGGTTCAAGCAATTCTCTTGCCTAGCCTCCTGAGAAGCTGAGACTACAGGCATACGCCACCATGCCTGGCTAGTTTTTGTATTTTTAGTAGAGACAGAGTTTCACCATGTTGGCCAGGCTGGTCTCGAACTCCTGACCTCAGGTGATCCGCCTTCCTCGGCCTCCCAAAGTGCTGGGATTACAGGCATGAGCCACCGCACCTGGCCTAGGATGGATTTTAAAGAAGGGCCCGAACTGCAGGGTTTGACATGAGGATGTCGAGAGGCCATTCCTTAGTAGGCAGTAGCAGACCTGCTGAGTGAAAGGGCCACACTTTTAGCAAATAAACAATCCCCTGCTTCTCCAATACCTGCTTTCTCCCTAGTCCTCCCCAAAAGGGCGCATCTGTGGTCACCAGCAGGTCTGCCCTGTGCCACCAGGAGAGGGCAGCAGTCACCCAGTGTACTCTGCTGCTGCCCTGTGAATCTTAGGATGAGGCCAGCCGTGGAGAAGCAGCCTGCTGACAGCCACAGCCTGCAGCATAGGCTGCCCTCACAGTTCTGCCTGGGCTCACTTCAAAGCACTTTTTGTTTTCCTCCTCTCTGTGTTCGATCCAAACACAGAGCTCTCTATCATGGTCACGTGGCAGCTCTCACAGAACCCTTGTCTCCTGCCCTAGACTACACCTAACCCTACCCTCTCAACACCTCTTGTTGAAGGTCCTCCCGTCCAGGTTTCCCTACCAAATGGAATTATTTTTTTTTTAGAGACAAGATCTCTGTTGCCCAGGCTGTCCTCGAACTCCTGGGCTCAAGCAGTCCTCCCATGTCAGCCCCTAGAGTAGCTGGGACTATTCAGCACACACCATCACGCCCAATGAAGTGAATATTTTATATGCCAGCTGGCCAGTATTACACATTCCATCCCAAATCTCCCCTCCAAACTTGGTGAAAATCATCTGGCCATTTTTACAGATTAGAACAAAAGCCAACAAGCTCTCACTCTGTCTGCCCCCAGCACGAGGCTGTCCACACGGAGACCTTGGATGAGCTGTACGAGGAGCTGGCGGAGACCCTGATGGCCAAGGAGTCCACCCAGGGCCACCGGAGCTGTTTGCTGGTATGAGAAGGGCACCATCCTCCCCCTCAGAGCCCAGATACCCTTCCTGCACAGACAAAGTGAAAACGTGGGTGTGGGTTTAAATCCTGACTCACCCATTCTGTAGTCTTAGACATGAGGTCCATTAACCTTCTTTAGCCTCAGTTTCCCTGTCTGTAAATCAAGCACTTCAACAACAATAGCATGTCTCGTGGGGTTGTTGGGCATTTGTCCAATAGGTAACACACACTACCTGCTGCACAAGGACCTGGTGCCCAGTCCTCAAAGAATACTTGACAGGGCCAGGTGCGGTGGCTCACGCCTGTAATCCCAGCATTTTGGGAGGCTGAGGCGGGTGGATCCGAGTTCAGGAGTTCGAGACCAGCCTGGCCAATATGGTGAAATGTGTCTCTACTAAAAATACAAAAATTAGGCTGGGCGTGGTGGCTCATGCCTGTAATCCCAGCACTTTGGGAGGCTGAGGTGGGTGGATCACCTGAGGTCAGGAGTTCAAGACCAGCCTGGCCAACATGGTGAAACTCCATCTTTACTAAAAATACAAAAATCAGCGGGGTGTGGCAGTGGGTGCCTGTAATCCAAGCTACTCGGGAAGCTGAGGCAGGAGAATCTCTTGAACCCAGGAGGTGGAGGTTGCAGTGAGCCAAGATTGCACCATTGCACTCTGGCCTGGGCAACAAGAACAAAACTCTGTCTCAAAAAAAACTACAAAAATTAACCAGACATGATGGCACATGCCTGTAGTCGCAGCTACTTGGGCAGCGGAGGCAGGAGAATTCCTTGAACCCAGTAGGTGGAGGTTGCAGTGAGCCAAGATCGTGCCACTGATTCCAGCCTGGGTGACACAGCTCAAAAAAAAATAAGATAAAACATAGATACAGAAAATCACAAAGGAAAAACATAGCATATTGAAACATCACAAGGCAGCCACCCCTTCACAGCCACACCCGGCCCCTGACCATGGCTGAACTGTGCTCCATCACCAGAATTCCATCGTCTCAGGAATGTTGGATGAGTGGAATCCTGTATGGCCTGAGATGAGTGTCTTTCACGCTGCATGACACCCTTGAGGCCCGTGCAAGCTGTTGGCATGTCAACAGTTAGCTGCTTCTCATTGCTGAGTGGAAATTGGTCCTGTCATCGTTTACTCAGCCATGTGGTGGATGGCTACTTGTCTCCTAAGCCACTTGTCTTCTGATTGCTGGACTAACTGTCTCGTCCTCTCTTGGTGCAGGCCTCAGTGGGCTCGGTCATACTCTCCGAGAGCACGGCCATCATCTCCCATGGCACCACGGGCCTGGTCACATGGGATGCTGCCCTCTACCTTGCAGAATGGACCATCGAGAACCCGGCAGCCTTCACTCACAGGTGACCTCGGGGTGCAGGGCAGGGCACCGAGGCAGGCTTACCCTGGTGCAGTCGCAGAAACGTTCCCCTTTCTTCGTGCCAGGACTGTCTTAGAGCTTGGCAGTGGTGCCAGCCTCACAGGCCTGGACATCTGCAAGATATGCCGCCCTCGGGCATATATCTTCAGCGATTGTCACAGCTGGGTCTTCAAGCAGCTCCTAGGGAAAGTCCTTCTCAATGGCCTCTCATTAGAGGCAGACATCACTGCCAACTTAAGACAGCCCTAGGGTGACAATGGCCCAGCTGGACTGGGATGTCGTGATGGTCCATCAGCTCTCTGCCTTCCAGCTAGATGTTGTCATTGCAGCAGGTAATGCCCAGCCATGGGCACCCTATGCAGGCGGTGTCCTTGCAGCTCTACTCAGCTCTTGGCTCTGGGAAAAGGGAACAATGGACGCTGTCGGGCATGGACATGATGGGGCTTCCAGAAGAGTTACTCTGGGCCTCCAGGGTGACATCAACGGACAGGGGTGCCTCTTAAGGTGACCTTCAAGCCACAGCCCTCTTGTTGGAGACAGGCATACTCCCGTTACAGTTATCACCACATGGCTCAGTCCCAGAGCCATGCCCTGTGTCCTTCAGAGACCACAAGAGGAAAACAACTACTTCTGGGACAAGGACAGGGTCCTTGAGAGAAGGTGGTGTTTGGCTGGGCCACCAAAAACCCCTCGCCCCTGCCAGCACACTCAGTCCCCTCTCTGGTCGAACAGAGCTCTGCCTGTGGTCCTGGGTCCCAGCCCTGAAAACCACAGGTCCAGCAGTGGACAGGGGACACAGGCCCACCCCTGCAAGCCAGCAGAGTAATCAACAGATGCCTGAAACGCGAAGTTCATGGCAGGGTCAGGCTTTGTGTCATTCGAAGCCCTCTAGATAGGCCGAGAACCAGAGCTGGTTTTTTAAGGAACACCAGTGAGTCTGGAGATTTTTTTCTTTTGCTTTGGTCTTTTGCAGCTTTCTCTACTAAGGGTTCTCCTTTTTCACCCAAGTAATTGCCTTTCCATCTAATGGCCCAAATGGTCAAATGGCATCTAATAGTCTCATATGAGCGCTGCCTCTCTGGCCTCGCCCTGCTGCTGAGGTCAGCATGACCTGGAACTGTCCGCTGCTCCCTTTCAGTAACCTGAAGCTTTCACCATAGACGTGCTATATTGCCCAGAAGCCATTGTGTCGCTTGTCGGGGTCCTGCGGAGGCTGGCTGCCTGCCGGGAGCACCAGCAGGCTCCTGCGGTCTAAGTGGTCTTCACTGTCCACAACCCAGAGACGGACCGGCTGTTCACCACGGAGCTAGGTGAGCCCCCATGCCCACCCGGGCCTGCATGGTCCCCGAGCTGTCCCTGCAGGACTCCAGTGGAAGTGAAAGAACTGGGCACCGGGGAAAGGCTAGGATGCCCCACACTCCCATACCATGCGGGGAACTCGTGCAGAGGCCAGTGAGCAGGGTGGGCTTGGGGCATGGGGGGCTTGCGGCAGGAGGAGGGCAGCTCAGCACAGGGAGGGAGGGTCTGAGCCCAGCAGCCCTACTGTGTTCTTCAGAGCAGGGTTCCCTAAGCCCTTGGGCCCCGGTTTCCCCATCTATAAAATGGAGGTGGCAGGAGAGGCAGTCGGGGTCAGGGCTGGACACAGCTGTGGCCTGCAGGACGCTGGAGCACAGGCTGTACAGGCGGATCCACCAGGACACTGTCCTGAACACCCAGTCGATGGAAGACGAGCACGGTGACTGTAGAGAAGGGGAACTGGCCCCGTAGTGGGCCAGCCACTGTCCTCAGACCTGACATTTGTCAGCCCCCAGCACCTGTGAGGGTGTGCTGTCATTGTCCCATCTCACCAACAAAGACACTAGGACACACAGAGGCCAAGCGACCCCTGAGCTCCCGCAGACTGCAGCCCGGCCACCTGGCTCTCGTGCCTCCACACGACACACTCAAGCCCCCCAATGCCACCAGCCTCTGCCCCAGCTCGCCCTGAGCACAGCCCCTCCTGACAGCCATGTGCACAGATGCACCCGCAGCAGCCTCTGCCTGCACACAGAGATACGGACGACCCAATGTCTGTCCACATGAGGCAGCCCGTTAACTACAGATCCAACAAACAAGCCAGCAAACGAAAGCATACTGGGTTCCACGACAGAGTCCCATACAACCTCGCACAGGAGTCTGGCTGGGCACGGGGCTCAGGCCTGTCATCCCAGCACTTTAGGAGGCTAAGGCAGGAGGACTCCTTGACGCCAGGAATTCAAGACCAACCTGGGCAACATAGTGGGACCCCATCTCCACAAAACATACAGAAACTAGCCGGGCGTGGTTGCACACACCTGTAGTCCCAGCTACTCGGGAGGCTGAGGTGGGAGGATGGCTTGAGCCCAGGAGGTGGAGGCTGCAGGGAACTCTGATCTCGCCACTGCACTCCAGCCTAGGCAACAGAGCAAGACCCTGTCTCAAAAAGGCAAAAAAAAAAAAGGAAGTCTTCCTTCAGATACTTACGTGAAAAAATACCTGCAATATCTTTTAAGTGAAAAAAGTGCCAAACAGCAAAAATAGTATAAGCCCCCACCAACCTTTTTTTTTTTTTTTTTTTTTTTGAGACAGAGTCTGGCTTTGTATTGCCCAGGCTGGAGTGCAGTGGTGCCATCTCGGCCCACTGCAACCTCCCACCTCCCAGGTTCAAGCTATCCTCCCATCTCAGCCTCCTGAGTAGCTGGGACTACAGGCGCGTGCTACCGAGCCTGGCTAATTTTTGTATTTTTTGTAGAGTCGAGGTTTCGCCATGTTGGCCAGGCTGGTCTTGAACTCCTGTCCTCAAGTGATCTGCTGCCTCAGCCTCCCAAAGTGTTAGGATTACAGGCATGAGCTACTGCGCCCAGCCCATTTTTGTTTAAAAACTAATAATAATCACCCACACATGGTTATGAGTGCCTATATTCCCAACTACTCAGGAGGCTGAGGCAGGAGGATGGCTTAAGCCCAGGAGTTTGTGGCCACCTTGAGCAACATAGCAAGACTTCATCTCAAAAACAATGATCACAATAATCATTTTCACATAAGTAAACCTATAGGGGAAAACCTAGAATATGTACATAGCAGGCTTGTCCGACCTGCGGCCCAATACAAATCTGTAAACTTTCTTAAAACAGTACGAGGAGTTTGTGTGATTTTTTTTCTTTTAGGTCATCAGCTATTGCTAGTGTTAGTGTATTTTTTGTGTGGCCCAAGGCGATTCTTCTTCTTCCAGTGTGGCCCAGGGAGGCCAAAAGATTGGAAATCCCTCATATACACGGTAACAGGTGCCATCTTTGGGTGTCAGGATTATAGAGACTTCTACATGTTCATGTCTGTACTACTTCATTTTTGTAAATACGCATTTTCCACTTGTAACAAAAAACTAATTGAAAATCATCCCGGGTCACAGTGTCTCACGCCTGTAATCCCAACACTGTAAGAGGCTGAGGCTTTGGGAGGCTGAGGTGAGCAGATCACTTGAGGTCAAGAGTTCAAGACCAGCCTGGCCAACACGGTGAAACCCCATCTGTACTAAAAACACAAAAATTAGCCAGGCATGGTGGTGCACACCTATAATCCCAGCTACTCGGGAGGCTGAGGCAGGAGAATCACTTGAACCAGGGAGGCGTTGCAGTGAGCTGAGATTGCACCACTGCACTCCAGCCTGGGGAACAGAGTAAAACTCCGTCTAAAAAATAATAATAAAAGAAGCTGAGGCAGGAGCATCACTTGAGGCCATGTGTTCAGGACCCCATCTCTACAAAATAAAAAAATTACTGGCATGGTGGCATGCACCTGTCATCCCAGCTACTCAGGAAGTGGGAGGAATGCTAGAGCCCAGGAGTCGAGGCTGTGGTGAGCAATGACCGTGCCACTGCACTCCAGCCTGGATGACAGAACAAGATCCTGTCTCAAAAAAAAAAAAAAAAAAAAAGAATCATTCTGGCTAATGGCTCTTCAGACATCTGTGCTTATGAGAACACCAGCCCCTTCTAAGCTTTGTGTGTGTGTGTGTGTGTGTGGCTTTTTTTTTTTTTTTTTTGAGATGGAGTCTCACTCTGTCACTCAGGCTGCAGTGCAGTGGCACAATCTCGGCTCACTGCGACCTCCGCCTCCTGGGTTCAAGCAATTCTCCCGCCTCAGCCTCCCAAGTAGCTGGGATTACAGGTACCCGCCATCATACCTGGCTAATTTTTGTATTTTTGTAGAGATGGGGTTTCACCATGTTGGCCAGGCTGGTCTCGAACTCCTGACCTCAAGTGATCCACCCGCGTTGGCCTCCCAAAATGTTGGGATTACAGGCGTGAGCCACTGTGCCCGGCTGCTTTCTAAGATTTGTGAAGAGTGGGTTGACTGAGCAGCCAGGTAGATGTGGGTTCAGATCTCTGCTTCTGTCTCGCTGTGCCAAGTGCTGGGGCAGACGTGGGCAGAGAGTGGACAGCGGCATGGTGCCTGCTGCTAGCCATTTCTATGAAAAACCAGATTTCTGGTCCCATCCTGGAGGCCAATTCTAGGTACATGGGTGGGCCTGGGAACCTGTGAACCAAGTAAACTGACTTGGACACCCCCCCACCCTGCCAGGCCTGTCTTAGCAGCCCCACACAATATGCTCATGTCCTGTCCCCAAACACCGCCATCCTCAAACACGTGCTCTGTTCCCAGGCCAGGCCGGGCCGGGATCAGATGGGAAGCAGAAGCTCATCATGACCAGAAACTGTTTCCCTATGGAGAGCACTTAGAGATGGCAATGCTGAACCTCACACTGTAGGACTCACACACGGCTCCAATGTGATTGTGAGAATCAAGTCACTCTCGTGGGAAGAATTTTTATATGGGAAAGCGGATAAAAGTTTCATTGGACTAGAATGTTTGAAGAATGTTAAATTCCAAGTCAGGAACCACAAACTGCCCTCTAATAAGACATCGGCTATCTAAGCATGTGGGTGCCCCCTTTCTGCCAGCAGTTCTGGTTCTTAAGAAAATCACCATAAATCAGACATGAAAATTCTGGCTCCAAAAACGGCATTTTCTTTGTGCAACTAAAAACGTGTGTATCAAGTATGACGTTCCCCCAACGTGGACACACTCGGTTCCTCAGAAAGCCAAGCCCGCTGCAGCTGCCACATCCCTGGACACACTCGGTTCCTCAGAAAGCCAAGCCCGCCGCAGCTGCCACATCCCTGGACACACTCGGTTCCTCAGAAAGCCAAGCCCGCCACAGCTGCCACATCCCTAGACACACTCGGTTCCTCACAATGCCAAGCCCACCACAGCTGCCACATCCCTGGACACACTCGGTTCCTCACAAAGCCAAGCCCGCCGTAGCTGTCACATCCCTGGACACACTCTGTTCCTCACAAAGCCAAGCCCGCTGCAGCTGCCACATCCCTGGGCTTATGGTGCAGCAGGTGCTTTTTTGAAGACAGGAATCAAAGTGTTAGGAACACGGCAGAAAGGTGACACCTGGAGACCAAATACAGGATGAGGAGTACTGCAGAGGTCACAGGGAAGTCACAGAACAGTAATACGCTAGCAGGGGCATGAGGCATGAAGAACAGAAGAAGATACGAAGCGTTTCCGAGCCTCCAAAGAAGAAATCTGGGCCAACCACAGCTTCCCGGGTCACAGAACCAATTCATTCACCAGGCGGCACCACTGCCGTCATTTCAGTTTCTGGCCACTGGGAGGCGCTGCTCGAAAGGGTTTGCCCTGAGACTGCAAGAAGAAGCTGCAGGAAGGACAGCAGGGGTCCTGGGGTTTTAGCCTCTGGCCCAGGAGTTATGTGTCCATAACCAAAGGGAGCACAGTCTGCACCCAGCTCTCATCCCATCAGAGCTACTGCGACTCACGCAGGTTCTTCCGGAACTGGTTTAGCTTGCCTGCAGGATCAGGAAAGTTTGAGAAAAGCATCTGCAAAATACTAAAGAGCAGAGCTTACCTCATTGCCTGTCCCCACCACATGCCAGGTCACCACCTGGCTGACCCCAGGTCCCCGACCCAACAACAACCCCTCCCAAGTCCCTAACTCCCTCACTTGGACTTGAAACCCTTCACACTCCAGCAGCGCTCCGCCTACAACTTGACATTATGCTTTCTGGAAACTTCCCCCTATGTCCCACTTTCCCACACTTGGTGCCCTGGAGCACCTTCCGACCTCTACATGCTGTACGTTCCCCTGTGAGCACCCTCCTCTCGGCCTCTGGCCAACACAGTCCCACCCATCTGTGGGTAACAAGGGGGTGTCGGTGTTCTTTTCAGCCTTGCTAAACTGTCTGAATCAAGGATCACAAACTACAGCCTGCAGGCCAAATCCAGCCCACAGCCTGTGTTTCTAAATAGTTTTATTGGAACAAAGCCACACCCCTTAATCTACAGATGAGCTGTGGCTACTTTCACACCACAACAGAGTACCATGGTTCTGACAGAGACTGGGGGACCTAGTCTAAATGACTTCCGACCTGGACCTTTACTGAAAATCCTCCCAATCATTCTGTTGACAAGAATGATGTATTACTTTTTGCAATAAGAAACAAGTAACCTTTGCAGAATTCCACCCATCTTTCAAGGCTGGTCCCAGAAGTTCCCTTTGCCCGCTTACCTACCTGATCCTGATCACTTCCTAAACTGCAGCCTGGCTCACCCGGCTCCAGCATCATTTGTGGAGTGTCAGCTCCATAAATCCAGAGGGCAAGTGGGGGTGTGTCCTAACTTTCCCAAGCCTACTGTACCGAAATGGGACAGCAGAGTAGGCCAGCCTCTGTGACTTCTGCTCCCTCCCTAGCTTTTCCACCAGACCCCGCATGGTCCCACCCTGGCTGTGGGAAGCAGGGATCAGGGAGCATGGCTCGGTGCCAGTCTCCAGAACCCTGCCCACCCTGGCGTGGTGGCAGACATGGCTACCTGCAGCTGAGCTGCCAGTTCCTCTGAGTCCTCAAAGACCAGGCCATTTTCTTCATGTTTCACCAGCTCATGTAAACTGCAAAGAGAACCAAGGGAGCCTGAGAGCTGCCTGGAGAAGACACAAGAACCCTGGAATGCCCAGCTGGGCTCCCATCCACCCCAAGCTCAAGCCAGGCTGGGGGTTGGAACAGGGGGTGTGGTTTCTGGGTGCTGGTTCTTAGATTTGGCATCTGAAGGGTTTAAAGGCCTGGGGGGGTGCACATCAAAATGGCCAAACTGATTTGAGGAGGGAGCCTTAAGGAGGGTTTGTACCTTCTGTGCTGGATGCTCTTCAAGGACTGAAGAATTATTTTTGCATGTTTTTCTTAGTTCCATGGCCATGGAACAAGTGAAGGCAAGCCCCTGGGGACGGGCTCAGCACATAAAAGATGACTTTTCTAGGGCACCAGATTTTATCCCGACATTCCCTGAGCTCAGCTCACACGAGGGGCTCGCATCCCTGAATCCCATCCAGGGGCCGGCTCCTGAGCAGGTGCCAAGGGCTTAACTTGTGCTGGGGCTACTGCTTCTAGAATCTCCTCTAATGTCGCCCTTTCAAACACCCGTCTATGCTGGGTGGAGTGAGCCACAGCATGACACTCATTTAACTGATTCAAACCCACCATGTGAGCTTGGCCAAAAGGGACATGGTGGGAGAGAAAGAAACAAAGAAAACCATGTAAGCCTGCAGGCAATTCCCACCAATTCTACTCCAGGAGCAAAAGCCCCGAGTGGAGTTCTAGTATTTAAGGTGCTTTTTTTTTCATATTAGGTTGGTGCAAAAGTAATTGCCATTTTTTAATGGCAAAAACCGTGATTACTTTTGTACGAACCTAAATATAACATGAGCTCTAAATGGAAGCAACTACTTCAGCGAGGCTCAGCCCAGCCACAGTAACCGCAGGGCTCCTCCTCCTGGCCTCCAGTGTGTGCTGGACTGACCAAGGGGCAGGGCTTCACTGTGGGCAGCTCGCTCCACACTGCTTTCCCCTCAGCGGTGGATCTGGGAAGCTATCCCCAGAAAGATTCGGGTTCTGCTCCTACCACTTGAAGTTCACGGCACACGCAGGCAAACAGCACCCGAACATGTCCACCAGCTTCATGGGCAGGTCCAGGCCACTGGAGGACGTGTCCAAACAGACACCCAGGTCCACCGACCCCACTAGGCAAGAGGGGTGGGTCAGAGCACTGGTCTCTGCCCTGGGAACACAAATCCTCCCAGCACAGTGAGGCCAACATCCCCCGAGGGGAGTGAAAATTGGATAAGGCCCCCGACAGCCCCAAGCACAAGTGGCTTAAGCTGGCCAAGAAGCCACAGGGCCTGGCTGGGACGTCTGAAAATGTAAGTTGACACTTTCTCTATGTAACCACAATTTGGTTTTTTTTGCTGTTGTTTTGTTTTGTTTCGTTTTGTTTTGAGACAGAGTCTCACTCTGTCACCCAGGCTGGAGTGCAGTGGCATAATCTCAGCTCACTGCAACCTCCACCTCCCAGGGTCACCTCCCGCCTGTAATCCCAGCATTTTGGGAGGCCAAGGTGGGCGGATCACCTGAGGTCAGGAGTTTAAGACCAGCCTGGCCAACATGGTGAAACCCCATCTCTATTAAAAAAAAATACAAAATTAGCGAAGCGTCGTGGCAGGTGCCTGTAATTCCAGCTACTCAGGAGGCTGAGGCAGGAGAATCGCTGGAACCCAGGAAGGCAGAGGTTGCAGTGAGCCAAGATCGTGCCATTGCACTCCAGCCTGGGCTACAAGAGCGAAACTCCGTCTCAAAATAATAATAATAATAATAATAATAATAATAATAATAATAATAATGAACCACAGCACACCCACCACAAACCAGCTGTCAGTGTGAAAATAAAGCCAAATAGCTTAACATTTCTAAAGACTAGCTGGGGCCAGGCATGATGGGTCATGCCTGGAATCCCAGCACTTATGGAGGCCAAGACGAGAGGATCACTTGAGGTCAGGGGTTCAAGAACAGCCTGGCCAACATGGTGAAACCGTCTCTACTAAAAATACAAAAATAAGCCAGGTGTTGTGGCGCACTCCTGTAATCCTGTAATCTACTCGGGAGGCTGAGGTGGGAGAATCGCTTGAACCCAGGAGGCACAGGTTGCATGAACTGAGATCATGCACTCCAGCCTAGGCAACGGAGCAAGACTGTCTAAAACAAAGACTAGTTGGAGAATCCTGCCAGGAAAAGGTCCTCAGCCTCCAACAGCTCTGCTCACTCGAAGCTGGAAGATGCAGCTCTAGAGATGCATCAGGACCAAGCCACGACTCCCCACTTGGAGAAATCAACGGGGAAAGAGACGGAGGCAAAGGAGAACCATCTCACTGGGAGAGGTGAAGCCGTTTGACATATCGTCCCTGTACCTCCCAAAGCCACTGCCCTCCCACACCTGGGCAACAGTGGCCCCAACCCCAGGCCCAGCCCTCCTGCAGGAAGGAAGAGGACTGAATGGAGGGTGTGGCAGGCTGAAAGGACGTGGCCTCCTCAAACCCCTTGATAAAGGGCCTCTGGGGCCATCTGGCAGGGAGGGGCTGGCACACCAGAAAGTAGCCTCCTCCAGGGAGTTCAGCCAGAGCCCAGGTCCTGTCCCCAAGTGGCCTCCAGAGCCACCTTTTCATAAAAAGTATATCCTGCCCACCCCTGTTCCCCCTGCTTAACGCCCTGCCTAACGCCCTGCCTCCTCCCTGAGCCTCCTGCTGGCCTCTCACCTAGAAGCGGGGGTAGTCCTCGGCCCTCTAGCCAGGGGGTGCAGACCTGGATGTGCTGGAAATGCTTCTGGTGGATGAGGTGGCTGTAATACTCCCTCAGAGGCCCTTTGCCTTCACAGAGAAGAGCAGACACTGCCATGGACCCATCTCTGTCCCTGCCACATGGCCCCAAGCCCAAGACACTCCCCGCTAGGAGGGATCCTTTTCCCAGAAGCTCCACCCCTCAGCAGCTCCAGTCAGGCCCCATCTGGGCCCTTCCAGAAGCAACCCAGGAGCCCCGAGACCTGCAGAGGTGTGTGCACCCTGACCCCTGACGCATAGCCCTGCACCTGCAGCCAGCTGGCCTCAGGCTGCAAACATGGCGGGGTAAGCACTGGCCTGGCACCTGACCACCCACTAGGTGTACCCAGCCTTCTGTCTGTGTTGTGCACAGGGGACACGAGGACTCCCACTGCCCTAGCGCAGAGCACATGGCCCAGGTTCCAAGCCGCCCTGCCCTGCCACAGCCCCCAGAGCACATGAGGCGGGTTCCAAGACGCCCCTGCCCTGCCACTGCCTCCAGAGCACGTGGCACAGGTTCCAAACCACTCCTGGGAGCCTAGAGGCCAGAGGAGGGAGGAGAGCAGGACCAGCAGCTGGCCCAGACCCCGCCTCTTCCCAAACCACTTCCGCTTTTCTCCCTCCTCCCTGAGTCGTCTTGAAAGAGCTTAGCAGCAGTAACTGTGGGACAGGGGCTCTTCCGTTTGAAAAATTAAAAGAGGTTTGGTTAAGGCACCAATGACATGGCCGGGCACAGTGGTTCATATCTATAATTCCAGCATATTGGGAGGCCAAGGTGGGTGGATCACTTGAGGTCAGGAGTTCAAGACCAGCCTGGCCAACATGGTGAAACCCTGTTTCCACTAAAAATACAAAAATAAGCTGGGTGTGGTGGGCACCTGTAGTCCCAGCTACTCGGGAGGCTGAGGCATGAGAATTGCTTGGATGTGAGAGGCGGAGGTTGCAGTGAGCTGAGATCGCACCACTGCACCCCAGCCTGGGCGACAGAGACTTTGTCTCAAAAAAAAAAAATAAATAAAGACACCAATGACGTAACAACAAAGAAAAGATGCCTGGAAACTACTGAAAAAGTAGAAAGCTTGGTATCTACAGATTCAAATCTGGGCTCCCTGCCCTGCTATGAAACCCTCTGAGCCTCAGTTTCCCACATGCCAAGCAGTATAAGACCCTATGGCAGAGAGCTGCAGTGAGGATTAAGGAGACAAGATGGTGGGAAGCACAGGGTAAAGGCTGCGTGCCCCTCCCCCTCTGCCATCCCCCAACCAAACAGACACCCAGGGTCCCAGGCGGTACCTGTTATCACACAGACGACAGAAGGAAGGTTGTGTCCATCAAGAGTCAGTTGTTCAAACTCTGTGTTTAAAAAAAGAAACAATTCTACATGGAATTTCTGATAGAGTTTTTTTTTTTTTTTTTACTGACAGACTCTCGCTCTGACACCCAGGCTGGAATGCAATGGCATGATCTCAGCTCACTGCAACCTCTGCCTCCCAAGTTCAAGTAATTCTCGTGCATCAGCCTCCCAAGTAGCTGGGATTATAGGCACCCACCACCATACCTAGCTAATTTTTGTATTTTTAGTAGAGACAGATTTCGCCATGTTGGCCAGGTTGGTCTCAAACTCCTGACCTCAGGTGATCTGTCTGCCTCGGCCTCCCAGAGTTCTAGGATTACAGGTGTGAGCCACCATGCCCATTCAGAAAAATTTTTTAAATAAACAATAGCCAGAGTCACCTGGTCAGGTGGAGAAAGTGCACTGCTCTGGCAGGGAGGCCACCAGCCTCTGTGAGATACTCTCCTGGAGGGGGCATTTCAGCCTCAGGGCCTGGTCACTCAATGACCCAACTGGGGATTCAGTGCGGCCCACCTCCACCACCCCTACTGTCCCCAGGCTGCCCTACCCAGTAGCCCGGGACAGGAACATGCTGCAGGCCAGGCAAGCAGCTCACAGCTCAGTGGCCCCGACAAGACCAGAGCTCCTCACCGCAGCCACACACCTAATTTCTAAAGCTGTCAGCAGGATAGAGAAGTCTTCCTCCTCTATGAGAAGAGAATTGAATGTCAGGGGCCTGTTTCTAGACACCACTCTTCCAGCTCACACGCCCTCCCCTTCTCATTGAGACCGTGGCAGGGTGGGGGCATGCAGGACTGGCAGGTGTGAGGAGAACACAGGTTGGCCAGGTGCCCGTCACACCAACCCCAAGTGCCCCAGGGGTCATGCAGACCTGTCCAGCTTGTGCTGCTGACCAGCAGGGCTGGCCGCTCGCGGAGACGCGTCAACAGCCCGCTCCCAGCATCCCGCTCCGTGAAGGCCAACTGCTCCGTGGCTAATTCCTCAGGTTCTGAGCTGAAAGAGCAGAAAAAAACCCTGTGAGAGGCCACAGAGCAGGCCCAGGACCCAGAACGGGCATCTCCTGTCATGGTAAGGCCGCAGGCTCCCAACGGTTGGGGTGCCCAGCCGCATCAGCATCACCAGGCCACCCCTGCCATCCGAGGACTGGGCTTGCTTTCTCTAATATTGTTGCTGGGTGCTAAGGTTACAACAGCAAACAAGACTGACTCATTCCTTTTCTCCACGGGACTTACTGTCTTATCATCCCCTGGACTCAAGATGAGGGTGCTAGGACGCCCTCCCACACCAACCCAGCTTGCCCAGGGGCACACCTCAGGGTATGTGGACCTGCACAAAGGTCCCTTCCTTAGCCCCATGAGACACCCCAGGGGACACACAGGTCCACAGATCCTGCCACAGGCCTGGGAACCCATTGGCAGGAGAGTAAGACAGTGCAGGGGTCCACCAACATTTCTTAAAGGGCCAGAAAGTAAATACTTCAGGCTTTGCGGGCCACAGGTTCTCTGTTGCAAACCGCTATTCTGCTATTGTAGCTCAAAGGCGGCTATAGACAACTCAGAAGTTAATGAGTGTGTTGTGTCCCAATGAAACTTGATTTACAAAAGCAGGAGACTGGCCTGTAGCCTTAGTTTGCCAACCCCTGGATGAGTGGGTTCCCAGGTCTGCAGTGAGAAGGGGAGAGGCCAGGGCAGTGGGGAGCAGGAGAGAAGGCAGCTGAGGATGGGAGGCCTACCGGGCCCTGAACGGAGAGTGCGTGCCACCCAGCTTCATGAAGAGCCGGTGCTGCAGGTCCAGAGGTGCCTCTTTAAAGAAAGATGCCGGCTTGTCATAGAAGGTCACAGCCCTGCAATGAAATCATGGCAGGGCTATTGCATTAGTCCAGTGTGGAGGCTACTTTCTGCTCAAACCACTCATTTGGGTCCCGCTCCCAACGTCACCCATCCTCAGCAAAACAACCTTTATTTCCTTCTTCCTGGTTTCCATAAAGTTCCCCTGAAGCCTTGAGGAATCACCGAATGAAAGGGGATTTACAAACAGGAAACTTAAGTGGAGTGCCAATACACAACATGGATTGCGCCAGGCTAGGTCTAAGATAAAACCAGACTGTGGACAACAGGACAGATAAGACCCACATGGCTCTGCACTGCCTGGGTCTGTTATTGTGTGGAGGAATGCCTTAGTCTGTTGCTCCTGTGGGTGTAGCTAAAGCACGAACCAGGAGTCTTCATCCTTAGAAAGCAATTAGACAGACACCTGAGAACCAATCCCAAACTGCAGCCTTCCACAGAACCTTCTGGAACCTTCTGGAATGTAACTCATTACTGCCAGAGGGTCTTTGATGAGAGTCTACTCTCCACCATTTGTCTTCAAAGAGAATACCCACATATTCTCTTTCCATGGAAAGGTAAGTTATTAGAGTTTATGCAGTCTGGTATATTAATTGAGAGCTTTACTTCAAAGAATGTCACGTTTACGATTTAGTCTCACAGACTGTGTTAAAAAGACAGTGTTGACTATTAAGTTGTAAATTACTATGATGATCATTATTATACAAGCAAGCTGTGAGAAATAAGCATTATCTCACAATATCTGCATTTTAGTGAAACTGAAGGAAGAGTGTATTTGCTGGAATTACAGAAGCCTGAGAACCATAGGGGAATTCTCACTGCAGGGTATTCAGGGTCCAAAGCTGATTCTATTTTGCATGCTCAATCCTTCCTCAATTTATTTTTATTTATTTATTTATTTTTTGAGACAGGGTCTCACTCTGTCGCCCAGGCTGGAGTGCCTTGGTGCAATCTCAGCTCACTGCAACCTTGCCTCCCAGGTTCAAGTGATTCTCCTGCCTCAGACTCCAGAGTAGCTGGGGTTTCAGGCATCCACCACGAAGCCCAGCTAATTTTTGTATTTTTAGTAGAGATGGGATTTCACCATGTTGGCCAGGCTGGTCTCGAACTCCTGACCTCAGGTAATCCTCCTGCCTCGGCCTCCCAAAATGCTGGGATTACAGGCATGAGCCACTGTGCCCGACCCTCAATTTTATTTTTCTATTTATTTGTTTATTTATTTATTTATTTAGAGATGGATTTTCACTCTTCTCCCCCAGGCTGGAGTGCAGTGGCGTGATCTCGGCTCACTGCTACTTCTGCCTCCAGGATTCAAGCGATTCTCCTACCTCAGCCTCCCGCGTAGCTGGGATTATAGTCACGCACCCCTAAGCCTGGCTAATTTTTGTATTTTTAAGTAGAGACAGGGTTTCACCATGTTGGCCGGGCTGGTCTCGAACTCCTGACCTCAGGTGATCCACCCGCCTCGGCCTCCCAAAATGCTGAGATTACAGGTGTGAGTCACTGCACCTGACCCTTCAATTTAATTTTAATAAAATTATCAAGGAAATAAGCCACAAAAGGACAATGTGCAAAGTTTAGAACAGAGCTGTCCAATAGAAATATAATGTAATCCACATGTGTAATATTAAATAATTTAGTCACCACATTAGAAAAAATAAAAGGGGTGAAATGAATTCTCCTAGTAAACTTTAACCAATATATTCAAAATATTATTATTTCAACATTAAAGAATACTTAAAAATTCTTAATGGATATTTTATGTTCTTTTTTTTTTTTTTTTTTTTTTTGCTTATGAAGGCTTGGAAATCTAGTGTATATTTTACACTAACAGCATATCTCAATTGAGATGGCCACATCTCAAGTGCCCAGTAGCCACATGTGGCCTGAGACCACGACTCTGGACAGTACAGCTTTAGGTGAGTCTAGGGCAGGGCAGGGGGGGCACTTGGGATCAGGTGTGGAGCCTGGGGCCTTGTTTAGCACCCTTTGGTGAGGGCACTTTCTTTCCATAAAACCCAGGTCAAGCGTGCCTCACAAAGGGGCCAGTGGAGGTGCCTCAGTTTGCTTGGGAGCTTGGCCTCTCCAGCTTGCCTTCCTACTGCCTGGAAGAAGATTGGTGTCCTCTTGCCTTCTCTAACCCCTTTCCCAAGAACTCTCCCAGAATTTAGTCCTATGAAGGGCCAGGGGTGCAAGGAGTCACCCACACAATGACAGGACCCACCAGCGGTACCAGAAGTTGGCCAGCCCTACTCATCCAAATTCTTTTCTGCCAGCTGGACATCACAAGGATTTCAGACTGCCATCCTGTGGCAACTCCATTTTGGGGTCTGGGGATGTAAGGGTTACTGTATTTGTCCATTCTCACTCTGCTAATAAAGACATACCTGAGACTGGGTAATTTGTAAAGAAAAAGAGGTTTAATGGATTCACAGATCTACATGACTGGGGAGGCCTCATGATTATGACAGAAGGTGGAGGAGGAGCAAAGTCACATCTTACATGGCAGCAGGCAAGAGAGTTGTGCAGGGGAGCTCCCCTTTATAAAACCATTAGATCAGGAAGGGCACAGTGACTCACATCTCTAATCACAGCACTTTGAGAAGCCAAGGTGGGTGGATCACCTGAGATCAGGAGTTTGAGACCAGCCTGGCCAACATGTTGAAACCCCATCTCTAATAAAAATACAAAAATTAGCCAGGTGTGATGGCTCATGCCTGTTGTCCCAGATTCTCAGGAGGCTGAGGCACGAAAATTGCTTAAATCCAGGAGGCAGAGGTTGCAGTGATCTGAGATCACGCCACTGCACTCCAGCCTGGGCAACAGAGTGAGACTTAGTCTCAAAAACAGAAAAAAAGAATTAGATATTGTGAGACTTATTCAATGTCATGGGAACAGCAGGGAAAAGACCCACCCCATGATTTAGTTACCTCCCACTAGGTCCTTCCCACAGCATGTGGTGATTATGGGAACTACAATTAGAGATTTGGGTGGGGACACAGCCACACCATATCAGTTACTGAGCTGGGCATCTTCTTCCTTGAATGCATACTGCCCTCTGAGGCACTTCCTGGTTAACCTCATTCCACAGCTGAGAAAACCCAGGCTTGGCACAGGCAAGGGATCTGACCCAACGTCTCCCATCTTATTAGTGGAAGGACCAAGACTGGATCCACAACTGTGCTCCTGTTTTGAGTCACCATGCTGCCCCCAAGATCAGATCTCAAAACAAGCAGACATGGAGGCTCAGAAAGTCCCCAGCCTAGAATTTTCCTGTCAACCCAATGACACTAAAGGCTAAGCTGGCTGCTTATTATTCTGGATTCACACTAGAGTGACCTTGGGGTGTGTTTCACACATGCTGATGTCTGGAGTTTCACCTCCAGCTAACTGACTATGAATCTCTGGGTTGGGGCCTGGAGGCTGATATTCATGCAGAGCTTCTGAGATTATCCTATTGCATTGCCAAGATCGACACCTGAGGAAACATTGCACACTTTTTCATTCATTTAGTTATTAAATATGTAATATTTATTATTATTTTTCCAGACACAGAAGCTTTGCAAGAATAGTACAAAGACATTCTTTATACCCTTTGCTGAGATTCCCCAGCACTACCATTTTACCCCATTTGCTTTATTATTTTCTAAGTGGCAGATGAGTTATCCTTTACCCCTAAATATTCCTGTGTATTCCTTAATAACAAGGACTTTCTCTTATATAACCAAGGCAATGATCAAAATCAGGAAACTAACCCTGCTACAATACGGTTTTCTAATATGTGGACCTCATTCAGATTTCGCCAGTTAACAAAATAATGTACATTGGAGCAAACGATCATCCCAGTTCATGCATTATTTTCAGTTGTGTCTCTGTAGGTCCCTTTTAGCGTGGAACAGCTCCTCAGTTTTTCTTTATCTTTCATGGTATTGGCATTCTTGAAGAACGCAAGACGGTTATTTGGTAGACTGTCCCTTACTTTGGATTTGGCTGATGTTTCTTTGTGGTGATATTCTTATGCATTTGGGGTGGGACTATCACAGCAATGGTGTCATGTTCTCTGTGCATCGCATCAGGAGGGACATGCTCATGGTTTACCCCATTACACCAAAGTGAATGTTGATCGTTCAGTGAAGGTGGGCACAGGTTCATTGCATTATATTGCAGAAGCCATCATCAGCCATACTCGCTCTGATTAACCGATCATCTTACGTAGCCATTTATCTAACAATGCTGTAAGGGTCTTGAACTCAGGGTAAGCAAGCCTTAAAGCAGAGGAGAAGAAAGAAAGTAAGGCTCTAGAACCTGGAGCTTTGGCAAAGGGGGCAGGTGTCGGGAACGCACCACCAAAGTTCCTCCTGGCATTAGGATGAAGAGGAAGGAGAACATTCTATCTAGAAGGGGTTTGGGGTTAGCCAGAGGGGTGTGGGAGAGTCAGAGTCTGCCCACTTGTGGTTTTGCTGAGGGATACACTGTGGTAGACAGGTCTTTCATTGCTGCTCTTGAAAATTTTGTTTCGCAATCCTTCATCTAAAACGGAGCAATTCCGTTTTTCTAAGTTTTGGCCCACTTTGCTTCATCTGTCTTCTCTTCTCTTATTTTTAGAGACAGGGCCTTGCTCTGTTGCCCAGGCTGGAGCACAGTGATGTGATCATAGGTCACTGCAGCCTTGACCTCCTGGGCTTAAGCAATCCTCCTGCCTTAGCCTCCTGAGTAGCTGGGACTACAGGTGTGCACCACTGCACCTGGCTAATTTATTATATTTAGTTTAGTTATTGTAGAGACGAGGTCTCACTTTGTTGCCCAGGCTGATCTTGGACTCTTGGCTTCAAAGGATCCTCCCGGCTCGGCCTCCCAAAGTGTTGAGATGACAGGCATGAGCCACCACTCCCACCTCTGTCTTTTCTCTTGGGATTAATGACTTCCACATTAGCTCCAGGAATAATTTCTGTTAAGGTCATGCCTGGCTTGACACTTCTGGTAACTCCCGTTGTTTATCTTTTGCTTATCTCCAGAACCCATTTGATGCTTCCTACTTCAAAGTGCACTAGCGCCTGTCAGCTTGAAGGCATCCCCTGAGCTGCTGGCAAACAAGGCCTTTTTACCCACAGATTAACATCTTATTTGTTTTAATAAATGATCAAAAGTTGGTTTGCCTCCTGTGCGTATGTTGGTTGGGGCCAAGAGCTGATTGTGGTGATTTCTGTCCACCTGGGACCTCAGGCCTCCTGGTGGCCCCTGAACAAAAGTGAGGCAGGCAGAGCAATGAGCAGTGTTCCCCGTCTGCCTCGCTGCCATCAGTATTTCTGCCTGTGGTTGTCTTTGGCACGTTATCAGGATATGTCACTCCCTCATCTTTGTTCCCTCTCCTTCTTGTATTTACCTTCACCTGGGCTGCTAAGTGCTGTGGGAGAAACATCGGGTTGTTGTGGAGATTGTGGCCACAACAAATTTAGGTTCCCCACCCTCAGGTTGTCCCTCACTAGTCTCTTCCTCATACCTTTGAAGAAAACAACTCGTGGAGGTCGTCTTATTCGTAAAGGTGAACATTTCACAGAGCAGGGCACTGTTGTGGGTTGAATTGCATCCCCTCTCCCACAAAAGACTTCTTGGAGTCCTGACCCCCAGTACCTCAAAATGTGACATATTTGGAGATACTCATTACAAAGGTAGTCAAGTTAAAATCAGGTTGATAGAGTGGGCTTTATCCAGTATAATGGGTGTCCTTATGGAAAGGGGAAATTGGCCAGGTGCAGTGGCTCATGCCTGTAATCCTAGCACTTTGGGAGGCTGAGGCAAGAGGATCACTTGAGGCCAAGGTTCAAGAACAACCTGACCAACATAGGGAGACTCCTGTCTCTATTAAAAAGATAATTAATAAAATAGGCCGGGCAAAGTGACTCATGCCTGTAATCCTAGCACTTTGGGAGGCTGAGGCAGGAGGATCACTTGAGGCCAAGTTTCAAGACCAACCTGGCCAACATAGCAAGACCCCCATCTCTATTAAAAAATAATAAAATAGGCCAGGCACGGTGGCTCACGCCTGTAATCTTAGCAGTTTGGGAGGCCGAGGTGAGTGGATCACTTGAGGTCAGGAGTTCAAGACCACCCTGGCCAACATGGTGAAATCTGTCTCTACTAAAAGTACAATAACATTAGCTGGGCACAGTGGTGGCCACCTGTAATCCCAGCTACTCAGGAGGCTGTGGCAGGATAATTGCTTGAACCCGGGAGGCGGAAGTGGCAGTGAGCCAAGATTGCACCACTGCACTCCAGCCTGGGTGACAGAGCAGGATTCTGTCTCTAAATAAATAAATAAATAAAATTATATATATCTATATATATATATACACACACTACATATATGTGTATTTGTGTGTGTAGATGTAGACATAGATATAGATATAGATATAGATATATGGAAAGGGGAAAATTTGGACACAGATGCACACAGGGAGAAGGCCACGTGAAGACTGGACTTCAGCTGCCACAAGCTAAGGAGTTGGTGGAAGCTGGGAGGGAGATCCTTCCCCTAGCATCCTCAGAGGGAGCGTGGCCCTGACAATGCCTTCATCTCAGCCTGCTGGCCTGCAGGTGTGAGCCGATGCATTTCTGTAGTTCTAAGCCATTCAGCTTGTGGTACCTTGTTATAGCAGCCTGAGGCATTTAATACAGCAGCATTCTGAGCTCTTCCCATATAAACTCTTCATTTAATCTTCACTACAACAGCCCCACCCATAAGTGCTGTTGTTATTGTCTTCATTTTATCTTCTTTTTATCCATGATGTCTGCAGCACAGAGAGGTTCAGTAATTTGCTCATGGTCACTTGAGATAATAAAACCCCACTCTAGGGAACCTCTCATGCCTGCTTCTGGCTGTCACCTTCCCTCTCCCCTTTCCTCCTGTCCCCTTCCTCTCCATCTCCTTTATGAGGCCTTCTTTGCTGTCCCATCTCTTCTTTGTGTTTTTACTTTTTATTAATTTTTTTGTGGGTGGTGGAAATGGGGTCTCGCTATGTTGTTCAGGCTGATCTTGAACTCCTGGCCTTGAGCTATCCTACTGTCTCAGCCTGAGTAGCTGGGATTACAGGTGTGAGCCACCATACCCAGTTGTTGTCCCATCTCCTAAATGTCTGCATTCCCCAGCATCCCTGCCCAAAGTTCCTGCCTCAGTAGCCCCTCCTGAGCCTCAGTCACCACCTGTGCTGATGAATTGCTGCTCGCCCTCCTCTCAGGCAGGATGCCCCATGGCCACTGCAGGCTCAGCCCATCCACAACAGATTCACAAA
The DNA here is from genome assembly GCF_028885625.2 of Pongo pygmaeus. NCBI lineage: Eukaryota > Metazoa > Chordata > Mammalia > Primates > Hominidae > Pongo > Pongo pygmaeus. The sequence goes on from NC_072380.2 coordinate 7,288,589, forward strand.
GCCTGTCCTTCAATGCTGGATTTCCTAGATTTCCCTGCAAATAGTACCACCAGCTTAAAACCCTGCAGCCATGCCTAAATCCTCTATCTTCCTGTACCCCACATCCCCACGACCAACCCTTGCTGATTTTATGGCTAAATCCCTTTCTTGACAGTCAGGACCAGCTGCAGAATTTGCAAGGCCCAGTGCAAGATGAAAACATGGGCCCCCTTATTCAAAAATCAGAGGAAAACACTGCTGAAGTATTAACATAAAAAGCATTTTCTTTCTTCTGTGGTCTCTGTGTTTCAATTTCTCATGATGCTTTCATTTGTTATTTAATGTCCTTCTAAGTAAAAAAACAATTATCATTTTAAGTTACTAGTATGGATTATACCGTTCCTCTTTACATTGTGCAATGCCAGATTTAAATAGGAACATTGGACTCAAATGTGGAATCACAGAAATGACATAATTTGTACTTTGCATGTGGGATTTTTTGCCTCACAGAAACAGTGAGACATTGCAGGAAACTAATTCAGCTGTTTTTGTTTGTTTGTTTGTTTTGTTTTTTTCCCTGACACAGAGTCTTGCTCTCTTGCCCAGGCTGGAGTGCAGTGGTGAGATCTCAGCTCACTGCAACCTCTGCCTCCCAGGTTCAGGCCATTCTCCTGCCTTAGCCTCCTGAGTAGCTGGGATTACAGGAGCCTGCCACCACACCCGCCTAATTTTTGTATTTTTAATAGAGACGGGGTTTCACCATGTTGGCCAGGCTGGTCTCGAACTCCTGATCTTGTGATCCACCCACCTTGGCCCCCCAAAATGCTGGGATTACAGACAGGAACCACCACACCCTGCCAATCAGCTGTTTTTATTTCACTTTTTCACACCTATACAATCTACCACCACTCTCTACCTTTGGCTTACTGATATGTAAGGAAGAATTGAAAGGAAAAATAACTATGACTCTGCTCTCTTTGCCTCTCCTATGTCATCATTTCCAGTGGAAGTGGCTGGCTACTACAGGGAATCAGATGAATAGAAAAGGCTGGGAGAGAGTTCCTTGTTTGTTCCTGTTTCTTAGAATGCCATTGACTTGGTTTTCAATTCTGATTCTATAATAAGAGAAAGTGTAACCTCTTGGTGCTGTCAGCATCTCTCGCAGACTCCGTTGTGGACATAGTAGGCTTCCCTTATGCTCACTTGGAGACTTGCTGGGCTCCCATGCACTGCAGACCCCCCAAGATACTATGCTCAGGGCATGGCAGACACGCCATGGGGAGTGCGGTGGCAAGGGACGGGGGTAACTCATATTGTTGGTGTCTTGTCTGCCCACACACATGTTCTATTGCCCCGTTGGATTTCACTGATAAAACATAGGTTCAGACTGGGTGCAGTGGCTCATGCCTGTAATCCCAGCACTTTGGGAGGCTGAGGTGGGCAGATCACTTGAGGCCAGGAGTTCAAGATCAGCCTGGCCAATATGGTGAATCCCACTCTCTACTAAAAATACAAAAATTAGCCAGGTGTGGTGGCAGGTGGCTGTAGTTCCAGCTACTTGGTAGGCTGAGGCAGGAGAATCACTTGAGCCTGGGAGGTGGAGGTCGCAGTGAGCAAAGATGGTGCCAGTGCACTCCAGCCTGGGTGACAGAGCGAGATTTTTTCTCAAAACAAAACATAGATTCAAACATAAAATGAGGAGGAATTTTAAGACAGTGACAGCAGAGCATTAAGCCAAGCTCGGGGTCCCTCTCAGTATGGGGTCTTGTGTGACTGCACAGGCCAAACACCCATGAATTCATCTCAATTTCCATCCCTCTCACACTCTTACCCACTGCTGTGGTCTCAGTTGGCACCTTCCTCATTTCTACTCCGGAGGACTGCCCGTAACCTGATTTCTTCAAGGGGCTCTCCAGTCTATCAGACGCAGGCCAACCCAGGGTTTCTCTGCATTGCAATCCAACCAGCATCACCCACCTGCTTACCAGCCTGCAGTAGCTCCCATGTCCCTTCAGGTTAAAATTCAGACTCCTTAGCAAGGCACTGCTTATTTCTCCAGCCTCTATGACAGCCTCACACCCTACAATCGAGCTCTGCTGATCCTGGAGAAGCTCCCTCTGAGCCTTTGCACACCTGTCTCTGCTACTTGAGGGTGATTTCCACCTGGTTACCTCCTGGTGTCACCTCCCACCTGGAAGCCTTCCTCATCTCTGGGGTGGGTCAGATGTAGCCGTTTTTGCCCTCTCCCTACACACCCTGCGTTTCCTCTCTCTCAGCGTTCATCTCGTGATGTACAATAAGCAATTGACTAACTTGTCCTTAAGGCCAGGGCCATACCGGGTCTTCTTGGTGACAAATGAGGGAGCAGCGAGTACTTTTGCCCTCTAATGGCATCTGTGGATCACTAGCTGGAGGCCTTGGGGCTCTAAGAGCCAAGCTATTCAAGTGCTACAAATAACACCGCATGGCCCCCGGTCTTTCCTGTTTCCTCCCTGCATCTATCAAGAAGTAGCAGCTGTTTTTTGAAGCCCTGCTTTCCTTCCCACGGCTTTGCTCACCTCCGCCCTGCTTGGCCTCCAAACTCAGAGCTTTAACTTTCCTATAAATACAGTTTCTCTACAAGTCAACTTGATTCATTCATGCAGGGTCCTAGTTCTCTCTCTCTGCCATTACAATTCTCCTCTTTCCATTACATTTAAGAGAACCCAGGCTGGGCATGGTGGCTCACACCTGTAATCCCAGCACTTTGAGAGGCCAGAGCAGGTGGATCATCTGAGGTCAGGAGTTTGAGACCAGCGTGGCCAATATGGCAAAACCCCATCTCTACTAAAAAACAAAAATTAGCTGTGTGTGGTGGCACATGCCTGTAGTCCCAGCTACTTGGGAGGCTGAGGCAGGAGAATCACTTGAACCTGAGAGGCAGAGGTTGCAATCACACCACTGCACTCCAGCTTGGGTGACAGAGTGAGACTCTGTCTCAAAAAATACCCCAAAACGACCAAGAAAATGACATTCATTTATGGTATAAGAGCGGAAACCAAAAGTCAGAGGTTCCTCGATGGAGCTCTGCTGGGACTGTGCATATCATCCATTCAATCTCTTCTCCACCCGGCGCACATCCAGAAAAGCCCCGCTGGGATTGATTTAGGGGCTATAAGTAAACATTATCAAGTAGACGAATTTGCAGCTACAGAATCTGCAGGTAATGAGGATTGATTGTAGATGCACCAATGAACTGGAGGTCAGATTTTCAACTTAACCATCCAGGAGATGGCCAGCAACCAAGAGCTAGAAAAAAGGATTCCTGGAGGGTGGTGAAGAAAATAGAAGTCTCAGAGGCTCAGAGACAGATGAATGTAATCCCTCAGCTGTCACCTGAGCTGTGGCTATAAAATGAGGCAACAGATTAAAAATAGTAAGCATAAAATTGAGGCCAGGCTCGGTAGCTCATGCCTGTAATCCCAGCACTTTGGAAGGCCAAGGCAGGTGGATCATCTGAGGTCGGGAGTTAGAGACCAGCCTGGCCAACATGGTGAAACTCCATCTCTACTAAAAATACAAAAAAATTAGCCAGGCGCGGTGGCACATGCCTGTAATCCCAGCTACTCAGGAGGCCGTGGCAGGAGAATTGCTTGAACTGGGGAGGCGGAGGTTGCAGTGAGCTGAGATCTCACCATAGCACTCCAGCCTGGGCAACAGAGCAAGACTACATCTCAAAAAAAAAAAAAAAAAAAAAAAAGATTGGGGCAGTCAGAAGCGACCACCGTCAACAAAGGAAGGATGAGGGGGAGTGAATAAAGGGTCTACAGGAGAATTAAGAAACTGTGGGCTCTTGGGGCCATTCGGTGAAGTGGAGCCAGGTCACTGGCGAGTGTGCCAGGGAATCAATTAAGCATGAATATGAAGCTTGAGGCCAGGCCAGCATAATTGCCGTGTGGGCGCCTGTATTTCTTCACATTTGCTGACTGTCAATCCAGCCTCCTGTGCTTCTGTGAAATACAAAGGAAGAAATGCTGTGACTTCCCCTCACTCTAAGGTGAAACCAAAGAAGGGGAAACTGAGACACCTGTCCGAAATCCTCCACCGAGCCAATGGGGAGGCTGGAATAGATACAGCCAGTCAACTGAGCTGTTCTCTAGGCACGGCTTTTTGGATTTGCCACTTACATCTGTTTCAAGTTTTGGAAACTTCCAGGCTCGGGCTTTTTTGCTGCTTTGGGGAACAAAGCATGTTAGGTCAAGTGTACAGCAAACCTGTCCTGCTCCTAAATCCAGTCATCTTCAAAATAGATTTTTGAGGTTTATGGTGCTACTCTCCAAATGTCATTATCATCCTTAAAGTGAAAAAAAAGGTTTAATTATTATGAGCAGTGAAATTACCATATAATCTTCCAATTAACTGAATAAGGCACCAAATAAGTGCCCTCAAGCCTTACTTTCTACCTTGAAGTTAAGATAGGTATCATGCTTACCTTGATCATCCTACACATCCTCAAAGTGGGCAGAGTTGAAAGGCTGTCTAAGCGGGTGGGGTGGAAGGCGGTGCCCTTCCACCCTCCTGTCTGTTTGTCGAGCTCCGTTGGTCCTTCTGATTGGTTAGCGACCCTGAGTGTTTCTGAGAGCCTTTTGTTGTATGCTGGGGCAGAACCACTAATCTGGCCAATTCCAAGCAGAAAAGATCAAGTATAGATTTCATATCTGAGTTTTAAGTGCTAGTAAAAAGTTGCATTAAGTTATCAAATGCACTGTGATCCTGGCTTCATCACCAAGTGGCTCTGCAGTTTGAGGATTATGCTGCATCCCCAACAAAAGAAAAGAAAATTGTTCCGTTTAGATGCTTGGGGTAAAGGGGGATTGATCCAGTTACTTTTCAATTAATCTAAGTCAGATAGTGTTTGCTGCATAACTTTCTAAGGTTGGTACTTGGTCAAAGAACAAAGTGTTAATTTTTTTTTTTTTTTTTTTGAGACGGAGTCTCGCTCTGTCGCCCAGGCCGGAGTGCAGTGGTGCAATTTCGGCTTACTGCAAGCTGCGCCTCTCAGGTTCATGCCATTCTCCTGCCTCAGCCTCCCAAGTAGCTGGGACTACAGGCGCCCACCACCACACCCGGCTAATTTTTTGTATTTTTAGTAGAGATTGGATTTCACCATATTGAAGGCCTTAGGTTGAAAAGGCATGAAGAAGTTTCTACCAGTCCTGTTTGAAATAAAATAGTAGTATAATCTAAAGATTGTAATACAAGACAAACACAGCACATTAAGAGTAACTTTTTAAAATTGGTTGACTGATGGGCTTCTCTCTCTCTCTCTTTCCACAGATGAGTGTGTAGCATATTACATAGAGAAATCTACAAGCCCTGGGTTATGTTGGTTGCTGATGAGGATTAATCAGAAGCTACTACTCACTTATTCACCTTTGATCTGCTCTTGTTCTGGTAGTCTTCTTCATTGTGTCATTCATTCAAGAACTGTTCATTGGGCTGGGTGCAGTGGTTCACACCTGTAATCCCAGCACTTTGGGAGGCTGAGGCGGGAGGATCATGAGGTCAGGAGTTTGAGACCAACCTGGCCAACATGGTGAAACCCCACCTCTACTAAAAATACAAAAATTAGCTGGGCCTGATGGCAAGTGCCTGTAATCCCAGCTACTCAGGAGTCTGAGACAGGAGAATTGCTTGAACACCTGGGAGACAGAGGTTGCAGTGAACTGAGATTGCGCCACTGCACTCCAGCCTGGGTGACGGAGCAAGACTCCATCTCGGGAAAAAAAAAAAAAAATTGCATGGTCATGTCAGCATCCTCCCCATCCCCCCTTCCCCAGATCAACCAAAAAATGGAGAAAAATCTAGAAGGCCGCTCTGTTAGACCACTAATGCTAAGTATGAGTGCACACTCACAAAGCATGCAAGTCAGCTATATTAGTTCATTCTTGCATTCCTATAAAGAAATATCTGAGACTGGTAATTTATACTTGATCTTAGCGAAAAGGCTGAGAAGCAATGGGATTGGGTAATTTATAAGGAAAGAGGTTGAATTGTCTCACTCTTCTGCAGACTGTACGGGAAGCATAGCAGCTTCTGCTTCTGGTGAGGCCTCAGGAAGCTTTCAATCATGGCAGAAGATGAATGAGGAGCAGTCCTCTTACATGGCAGGAGCAGTAGCCACAGACAATGACTGGGGGAGGTGCTGTGCACTTTTTTTTTTTTTGAGACAGAGTCTTGCTCTGTCACCCAAGCTGGAGTGCAATGGCATGATCTTGGCTCACTGCATCCTCTGCCTCCTGAGCTCAAGTGATTCTCCTGCCTCAGCCTCCCAAGTACCTGGGATTACAGGCGCCCACCACCATGCTGGCTACTTTTCGTATTTTTACTAGACACAGGGTTTTGCCATGTTGGCCAGGCTGGTCTTGAACTCCTGACCTCAGATGATCCACCCAACTCAGCCTTTCAAAGTGCTGGGATTACAGGCATGAGCCACCACGCCCGGCCCCACACACTTTTAAATGACCAGATGTCATGAGAACTCACTCACTATCATGAGTACAATACCAAAGAGAATGGTGCTAAACCATCCATTGGAAACCTGCCCCCATGATCCAATTGCCTCCCACCAGGCCCCAGCTCCAACTCTGGGGATTACAATTCAACACACAATTGCGTGGAGATACAGATCCAAACTCTATCACCAGCCCTTCTGCTCTCACCTCCCCCGTTTTAGACAACCAGGATTTGAATTGCCTGTTCCACTTCTGTGCCAAATTATGACTCTGAAGAGGATGCCTCTCTGCCCATTGTTGGACATTATGGGCTGTACAGAGTGCTCCTTTTTCTGAAGCAATGACGTTGGCCATCAAGATTCATGCAGTATCTCCTGTTCTGTTTTTTTTTTCCCCCTTTTCTTTTCTTTTTTTTTTTCTTTTTTGAGACAGAGTCTCCCTCTGTCTCCCAGGCTGGAGGGCAATGGCACGATCTCTGCTCACTGTAACCTCCGCCTCCTGGGTTCAGGTGATTCTTCCGCCTCAGCCTCCCGAGTAGCTGGGATTGGCTAATTTTTTTGTATTTTTGTAGTGACGGGTTGTCACCATGTTTGCCAGGCTGGTCTTGAACTCCTGACCTCAGGTGATCTGCCCACCTCAGCCTCCCAAAGTGTTGGGATTACAGGCATGAGCCATCATGCCTGGCCTTTTTCCTTTTTTTTTAAGGGCACTCTGAGTGTTTGCATCTTCTACCATGCAAACAAAGCCCAGTCCAGAGACAGCGTCTATTCCTGTCAAGACCTAGATGTAGCCCCCCACGGCTGCCAGCATCCATCTCACTTGCCAGTTATGCTAAGAGCTTTCCCACCAGGGAATGTGCCTCACAGCCATGGGCAGTCTCTATTCTCTTACTGGCAGACAGAACAGTTCTTTTTTTTTTTTTTTTTGAGACATTGTTCCACTCTTGTTGCCCAGGCCGGGGTCCAATGGCATCATCTCGGCTCACAGCAACCTCCACCTCCTGGGTACAAGCAATTCTTCTGCCTCAGTTGGGATTATAGGCATGCACCACCATGCCCCGGTAATTCTGTATTTTTAGTAGAGATGGGGTTTCTCCATGTTGGTCAGGCTGGTCTCGGACTCCCAACCTCAGGTGATCCACCCACCTTGGCCTCCCAAAGTGCTGGAACTACAGGCTTGAGCCACCGCAGCCAGCGACAGAATAGTTATTGGCATTATGAGCCTGAGGGTCATGGCTAGATTCAGCCCACCTCTGCACTGCTGCAGAACCACCTTGTTCACTCATTTCATGGACCCAGGCGACCACCTCACGGGAGCACACAGAAAAAACCCACTTGGTGACTCCAGCCACCTCCTGAGCCTGGAAGGGAGTTTTTCTGATGGCCGTGAACCTGTTCTACTTCAAGGCATTTTTCACATCTCCACAGGGCTGTGCCCCATATGGATATCCCATTAGTAAGCCAGGTGGCTATTGCCCTCTTGCTTGAGTGTACAGCCAAGACACTGGTCGCTGCCCAGGAGTCAGTAAAAACCCAAACACGGGGCTTCTACCACTGTTCAACTGATCAAATATATATTTCACAATACCACACTCCTGTAGAGCACTTTGGGACACATACCATGATTCTTTGAAAATCAGTTATTGACATCATTCTAGTATAAATCAGTGGCTAGGAAAACAGCATGAAATTCAACTCACTGAGCTGACTGATTTTTACTGTCTTTAGCCAGAGTAGCAGCCCTCCAAACAGGATGTTGTTCGTTCACCTTGAAATTGTCATCCATAGACCAAACAGCTGGGGGTGAGTGAGTTGAGAGCTGGTTATATAGGGCATTGTCGAACTGTTGATAGAATCCAGCAGCTCCTCACTGTTCCAGAGTCAGTCGTAGGAGAAAAGAGGCTCCCTCCTTGGGAATATCTCCTCCCTGCATTCCCCACATAGCATGATGCTGTATAAACCATTTCCATTTTATTATATTTCTTTTTTTTTTTCTGAGATGGAGTCTTGCTCTTGTCGCCCAGGCTGCAGTGCAATGGTGCCATCTTGGCTCACTGCAACCTCTGCCTCCCAGGTTCAAGCTATTCTCCTCCCTCAGCCTCCCAAGTAGCTGGGATTACAGGCATCCACCATCATGCCTGGCTAATTTTTTGTACTTTTAGTAGAGACGGAGTTTCACCATGTTGGCCAGGCTGGTCTCGAACTCCTCATCTCAGGTGATCCACCCACCTCGGTCTCCCAAAGTGCTGGGATTACAGGTGTGAGCCACTGCGCCCAGCCTCATTAGAGTGTTTCTATGACGTCACCTGAGACAGCATGGGTATTTCAGGTGTCAAGATCATTTTATGGGCTGGGAGTTGTCACTGGGAGACGGTGACAGGCTTTTGCCATACGCTGCATTAGAGGCTCCATAGAGGGGTTATCGAATGGAGAATATGTCCCTCCCAGCTCAGCAGCTTCCACTCTGCACTTTGTGGGCTGGGGGCAATCTTACTGGTTCCCATCTCATGTCCCATTAATATTGCTTGAAGGACAAGTCAGATACAAAGTCCATTCCCTAATACAATCAGGTAAAAGAGATGTAACCATTTCATATGAAGCATGTTCAAATATACCAACTTTCATAATTCTACCAACCCTTACATTTTTAAGTTCTAGATCCAGGAGCTTCTCTTCTCCACCAGCCAGTGCAAAAGGCTTTGAGTCACCAGCAGAGGGTTGAGCCAAGGAACCTTTGCCCTTTTGTCAATCTTTATCTCAAATAACCTGCCTCAACCTTGGCCCAGGTGATTGCTGATCAGCTTTCGCATTGTAATCTCTGCTTAATGACCTTTAAAATTTCTCCAAACTAAGGTGAATACAGCAAACCCATTTGGAACTCCTTAATGATGGCAGCCAGCAAGGGCTCTTTTTGGTCCACCCAATCTTCAATAGTGTTGCATTAAGACCTTTGTTTTCACCCCATCAATTTCCATTCTATTCGTCTCATTTCTTAAGCACCACTAAAGATTTTCAGCCTCCTGCGATGAGTCCCATGGTGCTTCCCTTTTTCCTCTTAGTTTTAGCTTTATTAATGTTTTCTTTAATCTCTTTGTTTCTTAATAACTGCTTAAATACATCCACCTTCATGGGATGAGTCCTTTGAATCTATCCTCTGCTTTTCTGCATTATTTTATTAATTGCCCTAATGTTTTTATTAGCATTTATAAGACCCATGAGCTGAAGCTGAGATAGCAAATTCAATAAGGCTTCTCCGACCATAGCTTGATTTTACAGCAGTGAGATTGCTTGAGGTGTCCATGCAAATGGGGCCCCTTAATCACAGCATTTCCCATGACCTGGGTAACAGGCAATGTAGTGGGTGGATATCCCAGTCACCATAAAGCCAGTCCCATGTGGCTTGCATACAAAGCATGTCAGCTGCATCATCTGGAGCACTCCACTTGGCATTTATAGGTGGAGTTGGACAGTCCCCCTTCTCAGGGTAAACAAACATTATGGTGACCGCGGCAAGTTGTAATCATTTTGCCAAAGTTAAGGATACCCACCAGGGAGACAGGTCTATGCCTTTCTCCAAAGATAATTTTAAGGGCTTCAATATTTAAAGGGGAAAGGATGGATATTGGAGGAATATACAAGTTTCATATGAGGGTGAGAAGAGGAAATAGTCATTCATGCTGTCACTTCGTCTGGCTAAGGGAATCTGCAATTTTACATAAGATAATGTAAACAATAGGGCAGAGGAAGCAATCAGAAATCAGATATACATTTCTGATTGCCCTCAGGTGAGCAGAAGGATGACTTTGAGTTCTGTCCTGTCCTGTCCCACATCTGTGGATAAGCTATCAAGTGATATTGCCAGGGTGAAATTCAACAGAACTGTTTTCAAGTAAAGATCTTGGGGCCTGCAAGGAATCTCCTTGTGGGCAAAAGGTGAGCGATGTATGTAGCTTTTTATCTTTGTAGCCATCTTAGTTAGGAACCAAATGGGAGGCAGGTTTGCGTGACCCAGTTCCCAGCTTGACAGTTCACTTTGGCTTGGTAAGTATGGGGCCCCAAGATTTATTTTCCTCTCACACTGGTCTTTCTATAGTCACTGGATTATTTGAATATTAATGGATTTTCATTGTAAATGTGATGAGGATGACAATCCCAAGAAGGATTTCCCTGTGTCTTTCAGAAGACAGAGGAGAGCTCCCTCCACACTTAGGGATTCATGTCGTGAACTCCTCATCTGTATTCAAAAAATGAAAACCTAAGAACTTTAGTCTAAGCTTTTCTAATATTTGCTCCACCCAAGCCTTTTAGGATACTCCTTTGAGGAAGGTTTTAGCCATGGCAGTAGCTGTAAGAGTTTCTGCTGATACACAGTGGGAGGATTCAACAGGGAAGAGTATCTTGGAGTTACACATGAGGTGTACCAAGATCCCTGAGTGATGTGAAGCTGAGAAAAAAGAGTCTACACCCAGCTGGTCATGGTGGCTCATGCCTGTAATCCGAGCATGTTGGGAGGCTGAGGCAGAAGGATCACCTGAGGTCAGGAGTTCGAGACCAGCCTGGCCAATATGGTGAAACCCCGTCTCCACTAAAAATAAAAAAATAGCCAGGCATGGTGGCATGCTCCTGTAGTCCCAGCCACTCAGCAGGCTGAGGCAGGAGAATTGCTTGAACCTGGGAGGCAGAGGTTGCAGTGAGCCGAGATCGTGCCATTGCACTCCAGACTGGGTGATAGGAAAAAAAAAAAAACCTACATCCTCCCATTTCCTCTCCTCACCAGTTTAACAAGGATCAACAGAGCATCTCCAGGCTCTACTGGATTCCAGGACTGATTTCTTAACAGAGTGTGCACAACTGCCATCTTCCAGGATAGCAAATACTTGCCCACAAATAGAGTTAGACTGTACAAGCTCTAGCTGAAATGATTAAGAAATAAAGCAGTTTTGACTGATCCAACATGATGGCTAATTTGACCCGGAGGGAATCATTAATAAACAGCTGCATTAGTAGTTGTTCTTTAAAAAGGATCTCTCTTCAACCAGCCAAGAAACCAAGGTGTGGGAAGTTCAGTGGCATGACTCTGCCCAGCACACTGGAATGCATGAGCTTGCCTACTGGGAAAGAAGTATGCCAGAAGGGGCATGAGATTGGGAGCAGCTCATCTGTCATCTGCCTTTTGTTTAACGACAACCTTGGCAGCTGGCTCCTGCTCCACCCCACTTCCTACCTTCATCCTGGGAGACGCCTGGTCCACAGGGCATCTTCACTCTCAGTCCTGGCATCCTTGTTTCCAGCAACCTTCTCCACCAACCACTTCTAGCTCCTTCCATGGCCACTCCTGGACGTTTCCATAACCTGCAAATCCACCTTGAAATCACTTTTCAAACAACTTGTGGGCACAGCCTCCTGCCTTTCCAGCCGCTGTGTGATTCCCTCACTCTGACCTTGCTGGTCCTCATCAGGATCTCTGATCCCTTGGGCCCCTCCCCTCTTCTGTGCTCATTTCCTTTCTTACAATTAGCTTGGAGCCCACGGTTCATCATTTTGAGCAGTCTCTCGACAATATCCCCCTTCAAACTTGTCGGACCATAACCCACAGTAAGAAATCTAATACATATGAGCCGGGCACAGTGGCTCACACCTGTAATCCCAGCACTTTGGGAGGCTGAGGTGGGTGGATTACTTGAGGTCAGGAGTTCCAGACCAGCTGGCCAAAAACAAAAATTAGCCGGGCATGGTGCGGGCACCTGTAATCCCAGCTACTCCGGAGGCTGAGGCAGGAGAACTGCTTGAACCAGGAAGGTGGAGGTTGCAGTCAACTGAAATCGTGCCACAGCACTCCAGCCTGGGTGACAAAGGGAGACTCCATCTTGGGGAAGAAAAAAAAGGAAAGAAATCAAATACTTATGATCTAAGGGTCATCTGCATACGTATTTATCTATACACATACATATATACACAAGCCTCTTTCAACTTTAACTCAATCACAATTATTTAAAAATCTCTCCCTGAACATCACTTCTTACAGCTATGTTTCTCTCTCTCTTTTTTTTTTTTTTGAGATGGAGTCTTGCTCTTTCGCCTAGGCTGGAGTGCAGTGGTGTGATCTCAGCTCACTGCAACTCCACCTCCCAGGTTCACACCTTCTCCTGCCGCAGCCTCCCGGCGTCCGCCACCAAGCCCAGCTAATTTTTTGTATTTTTAGTAGAGATGGGGTTTCACCATGTTAGCCAGTATGGTCTCGATCTCCTGACCTTGTGATCTGCCCACCTCAGCCTCCCAAAGTGTTGGGATTACAGGCGTGAGCCACTGCACCCGGCACAGCTCTGTTTCTCTCATCTTCACCACACTGTTGCCACAGTCATCTATACAAACTGTATTAGTATTCCTATTGCTTCTGTAACAAATTGCCACAAACTCAGCGGCTTAAAACAGCACACATTTATTCTCTTACAGTTCTAGTTGTCAGATGTTTGCAATGAAGATTTCTGCATGGCTGCATTCCTTTTGGAGGTTTCAAGGCAAAATCTTTTTCCTTGCCTTTTCCCGTTTCTAAAGACTGCCTACATTCTTGGACTCATGGCTTCATCGTTCCAACTACTGGTTCTGTTGTCACAACTCCTTTTTCTGACTCTCTGACTCTGACTCTCTTGCCTTCCTCCTTTTTTATTGAGATGGAGTCTTTCTCTTGTTGCCCAGGCTGGAGTGCAATGGTGCAATCTCGGTTCACTGCAACCTCCACCTCCCGGGTTCAAGTGATTCTCCTGCCTCAGCCTCCCAAGTAGCTGGGATTACAGGCATGCACCACCGTGCCTGACTAATTGTCATATTTTTAGTAGAGATGGGATTTCACCATGTTGGCCAGGCTGCTCTCGAACTCCTGAGCTCAGGTGATCCACCTGCCTCAGCCTCCCAAAGTGCTGGGATTACAGGTGTGAGCCACCACGCCTGGCCGGGCCTAGGTTTTTGAAGAAGGAATTGAACTGAGTGTACGGCAGGTTGTACTGCTGAAGTGTCTTCTTTGTACTTGGAATGTGCTAGGACGGATAGACTTCAAAGTGCAAAGCGCCTGAAGGATCTGGCATTAGTTAATTGTATCCACTGAGCTTCTGTCCCCAGAATACCACTCTCAGAGTAAGAATATGGCAAGGCCGGTTGGATAGGTGGGGCATGGATTGGAGGCTCAGGCCACTGCACTGCACATACAAGTCTTGATGTAAATGGGCTGGCGGAGGTCAAGTCCTGTTTAGCGGAGATAGACCATGTGACAGAGTGAATAAAGGTAGTGGTCTAAACGCTGCAAAGTTTCATTCCCACTCATGTGACAGTCTGTGGAGCAGGCAGCTCCTCTCCTCACGAACCTGGGACCCAGGTATCTTCCATCTTGTGGCTCTGCTTCTCCTGAGCCTTGTCATTTTTTTCATCTAGCTATAGTGACAAGATCTTTTGGGTAAGCCATGAATATTAAACCAAAGGCAAACTCTGAAAATTGATTTGACATGTGGTCAGCTGCTTATTTAGCACAGTTCGGGGAATGCTGGGGTGATGGACAAGAAGGTTTTCATGAGGAGGCTGAAGAGATCTAAGTATAGGGGTGTCAGCATGGGGCACTTCAGAAGGGGCACTGGCCTAGGGGTAGCAACAGGGTGACCCTGATTTCCCTGGGGCAGGGTGTGGCTCACGACAGGGTGCTGAGAACCCACCAAGAAGGCTGGAACTTTCAGTACTCATTGTTTTATGAGGGCCTGCCTGTGTGCCACAAGGGTCTCAGATGTGTCATCTTCCCCGAGAAAGGCTGCAGTGGCCTCAGTGATGTATACGGTGGTCACCCCCATGCTGAAACCCTTCATCTACAGCCTGAGAAACAGGGCTATTAAAAGTGTCCTGCGGCGGCCGCACGGCAGCACAGTCTAATCTCAATATCTCCTTATCTGTTCCATTCCTTCTGTACTGTGGGTTAAAAAAGGCTGCAAGGTCAAATAAGAATGATATCACAGGGTGAACACCCACTGTGATATTAGGAGTGATACCTCCCTAGGTTATAAAATATACTGCCACAGAGTATACACACATGGGGTACACCCACTGTGATATTACAAGCAATATCTCCCTAAAGTATGATGAAAAATATCACAGGGTGGGCACACTGTGTGATACGAGGAGTAAGAGTTACCCTGGATATTACGACTAATATCAAGGGTGTACACACAAGGGGTACATGCACTGTGATATCAGGAGTTGTATCTCCCTAGGATATTACGAATCATATCACGGGGTGTACACTATGTGTGTACATCCACTGTGATCTTTGAAGTAATATCTCTCTATGAGATTACAAATAATATCAAAGGGTGTACACCCCTGTGACATATTAGGAGTAACATCCTTCTAGGGTATTACAGGTAACGTCACAAGGTGTACACCTTCTGTGACATTTTGTACACTCTTTGTGACATTAAAAGAAACATCTCCCTAGGATATTATGAATAATAACGGCGGTGTACACACATGGTGTACACCGCCTGTGTCATCAGGAGTAACATTCCCCTAGGATATTACGAATAATATCACAGCAGGTGTACACACATGGTGTACATCCCATGTGACATGCGGAAGAGCATGCCCCTAGGATATTAAGAATAGTATCACAGGCATTGAATAGGCATGATACACATCCCCGGTGACATTAAAAATAACATCCCCCTTGGATATGATGAATAATATGACAGGGAGTACACCCCGTGTGACATTAGGAGTAACATCCCCCGAGGATATACAGAATAATATCAGAGGGTGTACATGCATTGTGACCTTAGTAGTCACATCTCTTTAGGATATTACAAATAATATCACAGGGTGTACACGCATTGTGACATTAGTAGTAACATCCCGCTAGGATATGATGAGTCATATCACAGGGTGTACACCCCCATAACAATAGTAGCAATATCCCCCTAGGATATTATGAATAATATCACAGGAGGTACAGCCCCTGTGGTTGACGAGGAACATTTCTATAGAATATTACAACTCATATGACTGTGTGTACCCTGTGTATACCCCGTGTGACTTTAGGAGTAACATCCCCCAAACTATGACGAATAATATCACAGGCTGAGCACCCCCTGTGACCTGAGGAATAACGTAGTTTTAGGATATTATGAATGATGTGACAAGGTGTACACACCCTGTGACATAAGGAGCAATATCCGTCTAGGATATTAGGAAGAATATCACATGGAACACACCGCCTGTGACATTAGGATATTATGAATAATACCAGAAGGTGTACATGCATTGTGACATTAGTACTAATATCCCTCTAGTACGCTATGAATAATATCACAGGGTGTACATCCCTGTGACATTAGGAGTAACACCCCCCTAGAATATTATGAATAACATCAGAGGGGGGAGAAAACACATAATGTATGCACCTTGTAAAATTAGGAGTAGCATCTCCCTACGATGTTATGAATAATATCACAGAATGTGTACAAACATGGCATATACCCCATGTGATATTAGGAGTTACATCCTTCTAGTATGTTAGGAAGAATACCACAAAGGTGTCCACACATGGTTAACAGCATATGGAATATGAGGATTAGCATCCCTAGAGAACATTACAAATAACATCACAAGGGCTGTACACACATGGTGCTAAACACATGGTGCCCTATGATATTATGAAAACTATCCCTGGGTGTACCCTCTGTGGGTTACTAGAAGTAATGTTTACCATGGATATTACAAATAATATCACAGGGTGTACACATATGGGGTACACCCACTGTGATATTAGGAGAGATATCCCTTGAATATATTACAAATAATATCCCAGTGGGTGTACCCCATGTGTGTACACCCACTGTGATATTTAAAGTAATATCTCTCTATAAGATTACAAATAATATCAAAAGGTGTACACACCCTGTGATACTAGGAGTAACATCACCCTACAATATTGGGAACAATATCACATGGTGTACACCCCCGTAACAGATGCCATTACAAATGAATTCAACTTTTTCTTGCACAATTAAATAATTCTTCATAATTTTAAGTGATTGTTCTATTGATACACAGTGCTATATATTTTTAAATAGTCTCATAAGGTTTATCTTTTTGAACTCCTACATCTGTTCTGCATTTTTTTTCTATTTCTTTCCTCATAATCAGGCTTGTAAACTTCACCTGCCTCAAGGAGAACAGATGAACACCTCCTTAAGACTGTTACTGAAAATCTGAATTGAGAAGATTAATATACATCTTAAAATTATTGTTAAGGCCATTTTTAGGCCTCTGTAGGCCGAGCTGGCGCATGCATTTACCAGCTTGTTCTTCTTCTATGCCTTTCCAGTCACCTGCACCATATTCCACATGAAACACCTGGAGATGTTATAAAGCATGATCATATCTCTTATTTCCTGTAATCATTGAAAAACACCAGTAACAGATGTTTTTCCCCTTGTACAGAGGAGGAAACAAGTTCAGGGAGCTGAGGTGACTTGCCTGAGATCTGACAGCAAATAGAAATCTGAGCTCTCTGGACCATGTTCATGCTGGAAGGCTTTCAGGGAAAGCCAGTGCCAGGCATTTTGGTTGACCGACCTAAGCTGTGAGAAAGTACCTTGAAGATGGTTGGCTGGCTTTGTCATTTATTCATGTTTTTATGTATCTCCAAAACACATAGTGATAATCTGGCTGCTTCACATCAGAGAGTTTTTTTTTTCTTTCTTTTGAGATGGAGTCTCACTCTGTCATCCAGGCAGAAGTGCAGCGGCATGATCTCAACTCACTGTAACCTCCGTCTCCCGGGTTCAAGTAATTCTCCTGCTTCGGCCTCAAGAGTATCTGGGACTATGGGCGCACGCTGCCACACTGGGCTAATTTTTTGTATTTTAGTACAGATGGGGTTTCACCATGTTGCCCAGGCTGGTCGTGAACTCCTGAGCTCAGGCAATCCGCCCACCTCAGCCTCCCAAAATGCTGAGATTACAGGCGTGAGCCACCGTGCCTAGCTACCAGAGAGTTTTTGAGAGCAGTCTGTTTTGCCTTCTCAAGCAGGTCAGGGAAAGGAGAGAAAGAGATGGGCGGCAGTGTGCAATTTGCACATGAGCCTATTAGGCCTGCCGTGTCTATGCATTTCTCTGTCTACTTTTGTCATCTTCCTTTTTCTTATGGATTTGTAATTTCCTACTGATATAAGAACAAGTGATATCAACCTCTTTCTGACCTATAAATTGCAAATTTCCTTTTCTCAGTTTCATTTGCAATGCTAATTTGTGTGTGTGTATGTTTTATAAAGAAGTTTGCAAAGTTTTATGTTGTCTAAGTCATCAGTCTTTTGTGGATATTTGACATTCTTATCTGCCCTATATCAAGATTATAAAGATATTTTAATTGACAAGTTATTTTTACATTTAAACTTTTGCTATTATTAGTGTCTTTTGATGCAAGCAATAAGTTAGGAATCAAGTTTTGTTTTTGTCTGCCAAATGCTTGGTTTCCTTATACTAGTGATTAAAATATCCAAAATTTTTCCATTATTTAAAATGCTAAACTCTCACATACATAGTTATATTTCTTTTTTTCTCATTGTAAGTAATATGTCTATTTATTCTGCTTATTCCTCACTGTTTAACTTTTGTACTATAGCTACCATTTTAAAATTCATTAAGGAAAATCTCACTACTCTTCTTTTAAATTATTTTCCTGGCCAGGATGTTAGATTTGTGTCCACCCCAAATTAAGGCAGATAATTCTACATTTTGAATAGTTTACTTCCTGTTATTAGCAGGAGGGTAAAAAAGAAAATTGCTTTTGGAAGTAGATAATTTGGCTTTTATTTAGTATTGAAGGTAGCTTTCTGCTGAGAACTCATTCATCAGTGCTTAGTTTCCCCAGGAGTAAGTACTGGACTTAAATGCTTAGCATCTCAGAGTTGGAGGGATCTTAGAGATCATCTAATCCAGGGTTGTTATTTTCCAGATGAGGAAGTTAAGCTCCAGGAATAAGAAGGAACTTGCCCCAAAATTCATAGGCAAGTAGTGTCACTAGAGCCACACTAAAAGAAAATAAAAATACAAAAAAAAAATATTGGGGTATTTTCTAAAATGAACATTTCAAAATAAGATTCTCAATGATTTTTGTGGTTTCTCAACAAAAACTTTTTTATCCATCTATTCCAAATGCATTTTTATAAAGTACTCTCTAGGCACTCTCCTAAGAACTGAAGGTACCAAAACTCCTCACCTCTTCTCAGAAGAATTAATTACATGGCTCTACAATGCTCTTTTACTCCGCTGCCCATTCAGTGGTTAAAACCTGGGTCCGGTTATATTTAAACACTTTGTTTCAAAGTCTGTCTCCCCCAGACATATTTTAAGCAGGAGTTGTTCCTTATTATTATATTTTTTTCTAGAATTTTATACACTTTCATTTTCACTTACTTCTCCACTCAGAGATCTTACATTCTCCATTTATTTACCATCTTAACCCTAATGAAGTTCCACAATTTCGTGGAAAGTTCCTTTCCCATTCTTCTCATCTTTTCCATGTCCTCTAGCTCTCACAGTCTCAGCCTTCCCACTTGCAGTGTGAAGAGCTGGCCCAGCCATCGTCTAAGTTTTCACACAGAGGTAGTGCTTTGGTTTTTTGATGCCTTCCCATCGCTTGTGTGACCTCTTGTCCAGAGACAGAGCTTTGGTTATTTGACACCCTTCACATTGCTGGTACATCTGAGTGGCTGCTTAGCTCTTGGTGGTAAAGTAGCTTCCTCATGACCTTCCTGGGAAGCTGTGACTATGCTAAGCACTCCAGCATGTTAGTAGGCTCCGTTTCCTAAAACTTTGGCTTAGTAGCCAAGTCCACTGCAGGAAAAAAACACATTTGCAAATGCTAATGGGGTACCTAATGCTTGTGCTTGGGCCACTGACAGGCACATGAGGCTAGTCTGGAGGTTGCTGACTCAATGGTGTTTTTGGTTCACTAGCACCAGTGTGGTCATATCATGGTCAGGCTATCAGCGGCACATTCAGAGACAATCATCCAAGAATGAGGAAGAGGTTGAGCAAGCTCTGCTGCTGTCCACAGGTGGGAAAGGAGGTAACTGAGTCCTTGACACTTCGCAGACTTGGGAGGATTTGGTACTGGGCTGTATGTTCCAGACCAGCTATTTTTAATACTACATTCTCAGGCAGGAAGGTAGTTGAACCAAGTAGAACATTTTATTCTCACGCACATCTCACTGCTTCTTCCCTGTGGCATGTGCACAAGTCTTAGAAGTTTGTAGGTCCACAGATTCCAGATCTGAGAAGTAACTTTGGGAGATCATCTAACCCCATCTCAGATGAGGTTATTTTGTCATTCACAGGTGAAGGACCTGAGAAATAGAGAGGTGATGTGACCTGTAATCCAGAAGCAGAGTCAGAGCCAGGACCTATGTACCCCAAATCTTCATGCATTTGTATATTTACCGCATAATGCTCTGAAGATCACTGAAGCTTTTCCTATGGAAGAGTCTAGGCTACAGTAAGTGGTACTGTATGTTGGTTTTGAGCATAGGTGTAGCATGAGCTTGAGTTAAATTTCTGCTCGACCTTATTAGAGATGAGGTCTTGTTTCTTCAACTCTAGAACAATCATTCTTAGGACATCTAACGACTGTCTTGAGGAGGAGCCTGTGAAACACTTAGCACGATCCTTTGCTCATCGTCAGGGGTCATAAGCACCAGGAGGCAAGCCCTGATGATGAGCAAAAATTGCATCCATTTCCACACTTACGGCTATATTACAGAAGACCAAAAGCCCCATAACTACATATGTAGAGTGATATATTTCATTTTCATTGACTTACAGTGAAATAGACTTTCTTGTGTTCTCATTTTAAGGAGGATGTTGGCAAATTGGAAATGACCCTGAAGTGAACAAAGAGGCTGGCGGGGGATTGAGAAAACTTTGTCCGGGGAGCAGCTGTGAGCTCTGGGGCTCTTCAGAACAAAGAAGGGAATGCTCAGGAGAGCATGACTGGTGTCTTCAGAGACATAAACGGTTAGCACAGAGAAGGAAGATGAAACTCTGAATTTCTATGGTTTTGTAAAAGGTGTTTTATACTTTTAGGTGACAGTTATTCTTTGTCTGGTTCAGACTGAGGAGCTCAATGCTGAGAACACAAAGAGTAAACAAACCCAGCCTGGGGTTAACAACTCATAGTCTCAACAAATAATAGGTTAACAAATATGGAGGATCCAACAGGCTCATGGTGACAAGGCAACAATGTTCTCTTTCTAGTGAGAGAAAGTTAATTCAGTAAGACCTGTTATGTCAAGGAGAGGCTGATGAGTTCAGGCTTCTGTGGGCCAGAGAGTTGGGGGAAGGAGAGAACAGCTGGAATTTTGTTTTCTCACCAAAGATAATAGCAGTGTTCTAACCCAAGCTTGTCTGTGCAGTGACCTTCTTTCCTAGAGTGTACCCTCATGGGAAGCACTGAGGGGCCTTGACTGCCCCAAGGTGCAGAAGAATTTTGCAAGAGATTCACATAAAATCTCAATCTCTGTTTTCCTCTTGTTCTCCTCCTCTTTCTCTTCTTTCTTCTCCTTTTTCTCTCCCTTTCCCTCTACTTCTCTTCTATTTTTCTTTCCTTAAAATTCAACCATCATTATGTTGAGCTTAATTTTTCTCACTTTCCCCCAGTGATTTCCCTCAGGGTTTACAAAAAGTAGTGCCCCTAAATATTCCTAGATCCAAAGTAGATTTTCTCTGGCTCTAACTTGTTAAGTGGAAACCATCACTTGAACTAAATCACCCCAATTTTGACCCCTACATGGGGTAGGCTCAGTGGAAGGGCCACAGAGGCACTGTTTTTTCTTGTGTGTGTGCTGTCATTAAAATTCTCTCAATTTCTTCATCAGAGACAGATTTGTTTGTGATCCCCAAGGACATTTGGACTGTAACTACAACTTGTGCTTAATGCGTGAGTTGAAACTCTTAATCAAGTTCTGGAAGAAAAATCAAAGGCTTTTACAGAAGAAATCACATGTATTGAAGAACAACTGAAACATCTGTTTTTTTAAAAAACTAAATATCTGATTTGGTTTTTGAATATTAAGGGAGTTGGTCTTTGACATGAGAAGAGAAGAATTAGAGAGACAAGAAAGAAAAGGTGGACTAAATTGAAGAGAAGGAGGCAATTTTTGCCTTGTGGTAACTGAGAGAGAGTTCTGCAAATTTAAGGGACATCTACCAGCCTTACTGGGTAATGCTATTTTGACATTTCTCAAGTGCCCATGGTTTCTTCATTTGTAAAGTGAGTAGTTTGTGTTAAATGATCCCTGAAGTCTTTAGTAATTGTTAACCAATGCACTTAGATGAGGAGTCAAAATGCTAATTATTTACAAATGTATGATTTTGTGATTGAAAAACTGTTGAGAAGTAATCACAAAAAAATCAAAACCAATGAGTTCAACCTGTGGGCTAGTGATAAATTTGATATACAAAATCAATAGCTTTGTCTACGCAAACAGTAGCCAATTATAAAATACAATGAAAGAAGAATGTGACTCAAATAAAAATAATTAAGTTAGTTATTTTTATAACTAAGTTACAAAATGTTTTAGATCTATATGAAGAAACATCTTGAAGAGTATCAAAAAGATATATTAAAATGAGACAAAAATATTTGAAGTAAAATTCTGTTCTTAGGAAGGCTCAATAGTCCACATATTATTTTTTCCTTAAACAAAACCTGTAGTTTCAATTTCATGTCAGTTAAAAAAGCAATGAAATTGTTTTAACTTGATAAAGTAATTTAAAAGTTATTTTGTAAGAGTGAATCCTATAGGGTAGCCATGAATTCTGATAAAGACTGGTAGAAGCTACATTCATTAAAATCGCATGGTACTGGCACAGGGAAAGACAGGAGAGTAGAGGAGAATGGAAGCCATTGGATGAGCTAGGAATGCCTGGGCAATTGATATGCGGCAAGGTTTGTGTTTGCCCTGCAGTGAGTGTGCAGAACGTGCTGTGTGTTCTCTGTAGGATGTTTGGCTGTCCTCGAGCATCGAGATGGGCCTAGCATTTTAAATTCCTTAGAATCCTGCATAATTTTGTTTCTTTACTGTACAGGCTCAGATTTCTAAGACAACGGTGACATGAACCCAGACATAGGCCTTTTGTATGAGACAGAATATAGTGAGTGATGACATTTCTGCAGGCTCAGGAAATTTATACTTCTGGATGCAGCAAGAAACAGTTTCTATGTCATTGCTGGGAAGACAAGTCTGCCATGACTTTTCAGAACAGCCTTTATCTCAAGGCTGAAAAACTAACAGGAACACAGAAATAATTAGGTAAACACACAAAACGAATGTCTTTTAGTGAAATCAAACATGAACTACATAAAAAAGTGATCACTGTGCATATTTTGGCTACTAGATGAGCAAACACAAATTAAAAAGCAAGCCAGAAACAATTCTTGCAATACCTATGATAAAGGATGTTAAATATGCACAGTTTTAGAAATCAGTAAGTACAGATGAGTGAGCCAACAGAAAAATAGGTAACAAGAAAGAAAAATAACCAATGAACATTCAAAAAGAGCTTATTCTCAGAAATAATTTTTACAAGGTATGGTGAGACAAGCAGGAATAATATATTCACTCATATGATTGACAAAGATTAAAACAATTGATAATAATTAGTATTGGTAAGAATATTCATTGTTAAAAGATACTTCCGTATATTTCAGTAAGAGGAAAAAAGTGTGTGAACAGTTTCTAGAGTGGGCAATTGGCCAGGTGAGGTGGCTCACACCTTTAATCCCAGCATTTTGGGAGGCTGAGGTGGGCAGATCATGAGATCAGGAGTTCGAGATAAGCCTGGCCAACACAGTGAAACCCCATCTCTACTAAAAATACAAAAATTAGCTGGGTGTGGTGGCATACGCCTGTAGTCCCAGCTACTCGGGAGGCTGAGGCAGGAAAATTGCTTGAACCTGGGAGGCAGAGGTTGCAGTGAGCTGAGATCGTGCCACTGTTCTCCAGCCTTGGGGGACAGAGTGAGACTCCATCTCAAAAACAAATAAATAAAGGAATAAAAATAAAACTTGAAATATGCATAGCTGTTGACATTCTATTTCTAGGAATTTTTACAAAGTAGTAGGCATATACATTTTAAAAGATATATGCACAGACATATAAATATATGAGGCAAATACATATGAACAAATATTAAATCACCTCTGAGATAATATTTAAATATGAAAAACATGCAATGGAGCTGGCTGTGAAGTTTAAGACAGATATTTATGCGATTTATTTGCAAAGGGAATGAATTAAAATGCTTTGAATGGTAAATGGTGGTTATAGTTGAAGGGAGAAGCTATGGGGGTTTTCTACCTTCTTTTTTTTTTTTTTTTTTTTTTTTACATTTCTCTATTATTTGGGATTTTGTAATATGTAAGTGTTATTTTTTAAAATTAGAAGAATAATAGATTTAAGTGCAAGCAAATTATAACATTGAAATTCTAGGACTGACCTGGGTTTATTTTTCCACTAACTTTTAACCAATTCTTTCTTCCTTTAATGAAGATTCTCTAGGGAGGTTGTAACTAACCAACTGCCATATTGGTTTATCCTTTTAAGTCTGAAACATCTAGCCAATTTGCTTCAAAATCTTTTCCAATTACTTTCCTCACCTGTGAAGGACCTTCCTTATTCTATTGTTATCACAGCTTGACTCTTGGCCCCACTACTTGCCTACAGGCCTCTACCTCACCTTTACACCATTCTCCTACGAGATGGTCAGAGGACAGCGTCATACCCACGGGTTGAGGAAAACCAGGGCAAGTGTCAGCTGAGAATTAGGGAGCAGGAGAGGTGGACACTGTTGTCATGGAGGAGCAGGATCTTGGATTAGTGAGATGTTGATCTTTGTATAATCTTCACATCACTGCAAGTCCCTCTGACAGAACCTCAGCCGTCTAATTTTATCTTCTTGTTTCTTCCCATCAGGTCTTCAAGAACCTCGGCTGTTTAACGATGAGACTCCACGTTTTCCTCACTGCTCTTTTTGCCATCTTCCAGGTACTACCCGGTAAATACCAACATCATGGCCCTTTCTTCTTATTATTATTGTGCTTTTTCCTCTCCCTAAGTCAACAACAGTTGGAAGGTTAAGGATTAGGGGGCTACTTAGAGGTCATCACTACACCCCAAAATAACTTACTGAAAAGGTAAAAGAAATTCCTTTGTAACTGTCTGCTGTGTCTTCATGATGTTAAAAGTCCTGTTAAGGTCCGGGCGCGGAGGTTCACGCCTGTAATCCCAGCACTTTGGGAGGCCAAGGCAGGCGAATCACGAAGTCAGGAGATCCAGACCGTCCTGGCTAACATGGTGAAAGCCCGTCTCTACTAAAAATACAAAAAAATTAGCCAGGCGTGGTGGCGGGCGCCTATAGTCCCGGCTGCTGGGGTGACTGAGGTAGGAGAATGGCGACAACCCGGGAGGCGGAGCTTGCAGTGAGCAGAGATCGCGCCACTGCACTCCAGCCTGGGCGACAGAGCCAGACTCCTTCTCAAAAAAAAAAAAGTCCTGTTAGGTCACTATCTTCTACTCTTCTGCTTTCCCCCAATGAATTGGATGATTTGAGGACCAAATCTATTGACTCATGTGATCAGTATAAACTGGGGTGGAGACAAAGATTCTTTGTGTTTGCCCTGACCAGAGACCTGGTGCCACTCATCACAGTGATGACTTCAGTTTGCCTGAACAGGGCTTCCGTCTTAACAGACTGTGAGAGTTGGGCCAGGTCATGTGGGGTAGGAGAGCAGGGGTGCCGGGAGAGATGGACCAGGAGATAGGTATTGATCGTACTGCACCCCTGACACGTGAACCAACGCCTGTTTATTCCCAAGGGAGGAAAGATGATTTGGTCAGTAGCTATACTAACAACAATGGGAACTTATGGGAGATTGAGAGGGTGAAGGGAGGAGAGGCTGAGGCCTTGGAATCAAACCCACTTGCTGTTAGTGTTTAGCTGGGAAAGGTGGAGATTCCATCTGCATGGTGATCTCTCCTGCTTTCCTCCTCAGACTTTTGGCTTCATACAAACATCTTTCCATTTTTCAGGTATCACTAGGGCACTCCATTTTGAAAGACCCTGCTACCTTAGAGGTGGGATCTGTCTGAAGCGCGGAACACCGAATTGTGAGCCTTTCAGAGGACCCTGCAGAGCTTTCACTGTCTGCTGTAAAATAAGGAGAAGCTGATGGAGGAGCCCGGCAAGGAACACAGGTGCAGGATGTGAAGCATGGCTCCTTTAGTCCAAATGAGAGCAAACATTACTCAAGTCCACATAATTGATTATTATCATCAGGAATGATTAAAGAAAGTTATGTTTCCCATGAAGGGATAGGCACCGGTTAGGAGAAAATTATAATTAAACTTATATTATGTTTTAAAGTTTGCAAAGCATTTTATTCACATAACATATTTAATCCTTAAACCCATTTTGGTTTATAAACTCCGTTTCACAGATGTGGAAACCGAAACTCAGCTAGGTTAAATAACTTGCCTAAGATCACGCAGTCTAAGATTTTTCTTTCAGTGGTTTGGCAACACTTTATCTGCATGGAAGGGAGAGTAGATATGAAAGAATTTACTACAGTTTGGGGAGGAGATGTGAGGACAGAGCTGGGCTTGGGACCCCCTGCAGTGGGTATTGCGCTGAGTAGGAGGAACCTACTGAGGGTGCACAGTGCTGGGAGCATTGCCGTGTTGGGATGTGCAGGTGGAAGGCACAGCTGTCCAGAGAGACTACCCAAAGTAGTCAGTCCCACGCAGAGATGTAGGCAGAAGTCTGTTGAGAGGTAGGAATTCCAGATGCAGGTCAGAGGCTTATGCTGCAAGGCTGGAGTCCTGGGGCCGGTATGATTATTGTGTGTCTTCCTTGGCCACTTTTCTTTTCCAGGTCTCGGCATCAGCTGTAGTGTCCTGAGCAAGTCTTCCCTCTACTACGAGCGTCTGTGTCCTGCTCTGGTGTGGGAGTTAGCTTAGAGATGACCATTGCTTTCTGTAATTCACAACGCAAGTTTGGGGTGGGAGGATGGAGACAGAAAATACCGCAAGGTGCCCCGGAAGATGGAGGACAAAAAGAAAGATGAGATACACTAACATGCAGCCAACACGTAAATAATCACATGGAAAAGAAGAGTTTCACTGACAGCGTGAGGACTAACAAACGGAACCATTGGTCAGGTCTCAATCAATGAGCAACTACAGAAAATTCAGCACAGGGGCCGGGCACGGTGGCTCACGCCTGTAATCCCAGCACTTCGGGAAGTCGAGGAGGGTGGATCATGAGGTCAAGAGATTGAGACCATCCTGGCTAACACAGTGAAACCCCGTCTCTACTAAAAATACAAAAAATTAACCGGGCGTGGTGTCGGGCGCCTGTAGTCCCAGCTACTCGGGAGGCTGAGGCAGGAGAATGGCTTGAACCCGGGAGGCGGAGCTTGCAGTGGGCCGAGATCTTGCCACTGCACTTCAGCCTGGGCGACAGAGCGAGACTCCGTCTCAAAAAAAAAAGGAAAAGAAAAGAAAATTTAGCATAGGTTTGCAAATGAACAATCAGTAGGGATATCCAGGTAAACATACAAATATTAACTTCTCCAATTGTTTTTTCATTGGCACTGGCTTCCTATACTGTCTGTCTACAGGGATTATTACAGGATTTTGAATATTTTTGGTGCCTATGAACTTGGTTCACAGCATGCTCTGTCAGAACGGTTTATCTGTCCATCAGGAAAATGGTCTAACTCCAGGGAAGTTACTTGCTCCACGCTGTACTCTTTGGAAGCAAGTCCTTAAGCTTAGGCCACGCTTAAGGTGTAGGGAATTAGACTCCACTTCCTCAAAGTGCTGTATCTACATAAGTTATTTGCAATTTTTCTGTATGGGAAATTTGTCACTTCTCCTTTATTTATTGAATCACTTATTTATATCGACATAAACTTATGGATATTATTTTATACATCAGTTAATAATCCAAGACTATGATACTTTTTTTGTTGTTGCTCAAATATTCTAGCTTTGGCCATCAGGAGCTCTTTCTGTTAACCTTTGTGTCACTTTGACCTACTACCCTCAACCTTTTGTTTTTGAGCACTTTTTAGTTTTTGGAATCTTAGAAAAATGCTTTCACAAAATGGCTAATCTCTTGGTTAATGTGGTGTCTGCTAGGATTTTTCTCTACATAGCTATTGTTTCTCTTTGAAAGTACTAAATAACTTGGGGGAGATACTTTGCAATTATGCAAATATCCTATTTCTGCTTAAACTTTCACTCTTTAATGATGGATCTTGCCTGTAGTAATTATTAGTGTTTTGTTTTACTGTTAATTTTCTATTTCCTCATCGCCCCTTCCTTTATTAATCATTCATTAATGAAGAGCTGTCCCTTATTGATTTGGTTATTTGTTCATATCAAATATGACTCATGAGTATTTATTTTATCCTTTGGGTTATAACTCAAAACTTTAATTTTTATTAGGTTGGCTCAAGTTTGGCCATTGGGAGCTCTTTCAGGTTTCTTTTGCCTTTATGCTCTCTTTTATTTATTTATTTATTTTTTTTTGAGCATTTCCTGACTTTCTGACATTACAAGGTGTTCCATGTTTATCTTATATTTTCTCTGCCCCAGTACTGGAATGAATTGGTTCTTTAAGGATTCTGGGTCCATTTACTGAAACATAGTACTTAGAAATCAAGACCATGAATTGGTTCTTTAAGGATTTTGGGTCCACTTCCATTTACTGAAACATAGTGCTTAGAAACCAAGACCATGAATTGGTTCTTTAAGGATTCTGGGTCCACTTACTGAAACATACTACTTAGAAATCAAGAGCATGAATTGGTTCTTTAAGGATTCTGGGTCCACTTACTGAAACATAGTACTTAGAAATCAAGACCATTAATTGGTTCTTTAAGGATTTTGGATCCACTTCCATTTGCTGAAACATGGTACTTAGAAACCAAGACCATGAATTGGTTCTTTAAGTATTCTGGGTCAACTTCCATTTACTGAAACATAGTACTTAGAAACCAAGACCATGAATGGGTTCTTTAAGGATTCTGGGTCCACTTACTGAGACATAGTACTTAGAAATCAAGACCATGAATTGGTTCTTTAAGGATTCTGGGTCCATTTACTGAAACATAGTACTTAGAAACCAAGACCTGAGCACCAGGTATACTCATTGCTACTGAGATGTCAGTGTTTCTTGTTTTCATAAGAGGTTAGATTTAGGAAACATACATGTGAATATTAATTTATCCACTCACACATGTGTGTGCGTGTGTATATAAATATATATATTATATATCCATGTATACATTTTTTTTTTAAATCCATGCTCCACATTAATATCTTCAACTGCAACCCAAAATCACAGTGTTCATTCTGCCTTTCCCACTTCCTTACGTATAACCCATTTTCTAAAACTGCCTCTTATTATTTATAGTATTTTTTATTTGTTCAACATTAGGATACACATTGTTTTAAAATTGGTAACACAACTGCTGTTAGAAACAAATCTAACAATTGGGATGCAGTGCAGATGAAAGACAATATAAAGCCTTTTCATCTTTGTAGTACTCAATCAAAACAGTCTTTCAAAGTTACTTAAGTCAATTCCTTTCTTCCCCTTCCACTTTAGTATGTGTATTAGTCTGTTCTCACACTCGGGTATGAAGAAATACCTGAGACTGGGTAATTTACAAAGGAAAGAGGTTTAGTTGACTCACAGTTCTGCATGGATGGGGAGGCCTCAGGAAACTTACAATCATGGCAGAAGGCAAAAGGGAAGAAAGGCACCTTCTTCACAAGGTGTCAGGAAGGAGAAATGCCAAGCAAGAGGGGAAGAGTCCCTTATAAAACCATCAGCTCTTGTGAGAACTCACTCACTATCATGAGAACAGCATGTGGGAAACCAGTCCCATGATTCAATTACCTCTACCTAGTTGGAAATGTGGATATGGGGATTATGGGGATTATAATTCAAGGTGAGATTTGGGTGTGGACAAAACACCTAACCATATCAGTGTGGTCATATCATTAATTTTTTTAATACAGTTGGATTTATTTTTCACAATCTGCATTTCATTTTTCTTCCCATCAGGTTACTTTTTATATAGTAAAATTCAAAGTTTGTGGTTTTGAGTTCTGAAGGATTTGCATATGCAGAGCTCTGTGTTCATTGCCACACTTCTATATGGAACGTTGCTTTCACCCCCAGTTTCTTTGTAGTAGTCTATTTTCACACTGCTGATAAAGACATACCCGAGACTAGGCAATTTACAAAAGAAAGAGGTTTATTAGACTTACACTTCCACGTGGCTGAGGAGGCCTCACAGTCATGGTGGAAGGCAAAAGGCATGACTTACATGGTGACAGAAAAGAGAAGAGGGCTTGTGCAGGGAAACTGCCCTTTTTAAAGTCATCAGATCTCATGAAACTTGTTTGCTATCAGGAGAGCAGCATGGGAAAGACTTGCCCCCATGATTCAGTTTCCTCCTGCTGGGTCCCTCCCACAACACATGGGAATTCAAGATGATATTTGGGTGGGGACACAGCCAAACCATATCACCATTTACAGACAAACCCTTCCTGTGACTCTGAAACCCCGACAGCCACTGATCTGGTTTCTGAGCTCACAGTTTTGCCTTTAGTGTCATATAAATGGAGTCATGCAATCTGTAGCCTTTATGTCTGGCTTCCTTAATTCAGCAACAGCCCTTTAAGATTCATCCAAGTTATTGTATGCATCAATCATTTATTCCTCTTTGTTACTGAGTAGTCTTTCATTACATGATGTTCTACAGTCAATTCACTGGTCAAAAGACAGCTGTGTTGCTTACAATTTGGGACAATTATTGATAGAACTGCTATAAACATTTACATACATGTTTTCAGTTTGAACATACATTTTCATTCCTCTATGATGAATACCCATGTGAGGGATTGTTGAGTCATTAGGTAAGTGTATATTTTACTTCACAAGGAACTGCCAAACTGTCTTCCAGAGTAGCCATACTATTTTGCATTCCCATCAATGGTGTATGAGAGTTCAATTTGGTACAATAAAGGAAGCTGCTAAGAGAAAAGATGATTAAGAAATTGTTTTTGGACTGTTTCAAAATGGGAGACATTAAGTTACTGCTGAATATTGGACTTTCCAGTCTAATCAGCAGTCTTCCACTGTAAAATTTGATCTTATCTATGCTGAAAACAATTCCTTGGGTTCTAAGAAAATGGTTCTAAAGAAATCTTGATATTTGGAAAGATGCCTTTGGAGAGAAGAAAATAATCCCTGTCTCTCTAAATCTTGATCTTCTGTAAATCAATGAGTTGATTTCAGTAATGTCTGAGTTCTGATTCTATGTGTTAATGCCTAAGTGCCAAGTTAAATATTTCTGTAGAAGGCCAACTTATTTTCCTAGCTGTTTAATAATCAACTGGGATCCATCACTTGATACCCAAGAGCTGTTAAGGGGCAAGGATAAAAACAAGTGAGAACAAAATCTCTGTGAGAGCTGAGTGTGGTAGCTCACTTTTGTAATCTGAGCACTTTGGATGGGAGAATCGTTTGAGGTCAGTCTGGCAACACAGAGAGATCACTACAAAAAATTTTTTTTAAGTTAGCCAGGCATGGTGGAGCATGCCTGTTGTCCCAGCTCCTAGGGAGGTTAAGGTAGGCGAATTACTTGAGCCCGGTAGTTTGAGGTTGCAGTGAGCCATGATTTCACCATTGCACTCCAGCCTGGGAGACAAAGTGAGACCCTGTCTTAAAAACAAAAACAAAAATAAAACCTCTGTGACTTTTTAACTTATAGCCAACCAACACACACACACACACACACACACACACACACACAGCCTTCATCCAAAAATCCATAGAGTCACAGACATATAAACAGCATACAGGTGTCTTAGAGAATACCCATTTCAGTGGTTAGAGGTGAAGAAACTGAAATCTAGGAAAAGAAAGGCCTTATCCAAAAATCAATCAGGGAGTTAGTGGCGTGACCAAACCCAGATTCTACATTCTCCCGTCTCTGGTCCAATGGCCTAAAAGTTAAACATGTTCTCAGAAAGAGGGTCCACATGAGTGGTGATGCCTTTATTAAGCAGAAGTCAGAGGCTGTGGTTCTCCTGGGCTACCCTGAGGCCACTCCAGCTGTTGCAGCTACAGCCTACAGCAGTGTTTGTACCGGCTTTTGCACTGTGCAGGGAGGATAGAGCAGCCGTGGGTGTTTTGGTGCCTGCAGACACCACCCATGTGTTCACATCCATGGAATCTATCCTTTCTCTCATATCCTATAAGGGAAGAAGGGGGAAAGAAGCAAAAAAGTAAAATCCTGTTTAAAAAACTTTACTAGAATTAATCTTCTTTAGCACACGATAGTCCACAGGCAAAACTAGCTCTGCTTCTTTTGGTATGACGTGTGAACTTAGGACAGTTTTTACATCTTTAAATTATTTTAAAAAATTCAAAACCAAATTTTTGGTGATACATGAAAATTATATGAAACTCAAATTTCAGTGTCCATAAATAAAGTTCTAGAGGACGACAGCCACGCTTATTTATTTACACATTATCTATGGCTGCTTTCATCATACACAGGCAGAGATGAGTTATTATGACAGAGATCACATGGTCCACAAAGTCCAAAGAATTCACTACCTGGTCCTTTACAGGAAAAGCTCACTGACTGCTGTAGTAGTCTCTTCTGACTGTGTCAGAATATATAGGAATATAAAATTCACTTCCTTCCACATGCTCTCCATAAAAGCTTTCTAAAGTGCCTTGCTTCTTCTTGACAGGGCAAAACTTTACAAGTATTGAGTACGAATTAGTCAATAAGTATTTAATGAATAGATAACTAGAGTGATGTCCTGAGTATTCTGATTCCTGAATACGGTGCGCCTTCCGTATTCTGTGAAGTGTGAATTCTTTCATAGTTTGTGATCCTTTCAATGCCAAAGCCGAGGCATGGAGTAGGCACCTGCCTTCCTACGCTCAGTGAGCTAGGCTGGAAAGAGAATGACAAGACAGGCAGGAGGTTGACCTTAGTCCTAAAGAGAGCAGGTCTAGAGAGCCAGAGAGAGAATGACCAACAACCATAAGAAAACAGTGAGTATGAAGTGTTTCCATTAGAGTTTACGTCTCTTAAAGGCATGGCATTGTGATGGAAAGCATACTTAACTAGGATTAGGAAACTTGGTTTCTAATTCATGCTCCATCCACCGCAACTATACTTATTGGCAACCAGGTTTTCCTATGTGAGTCACAGACGCTCCTAATGTCTCATAAGGAAGACACATATACAGATACGGGTATACGTTCATATCTGTATCTACATCCATATCTATAGCTATGTATCTGTCTATCATCTATGTAATCTAACCTCTATCATCTATACTCTATTAACCATCTGTCTATCTATCATCTATCTATGTCATCTATCAACAATCATCTATCTTTCACAATCAGGCTGTTAGGCTGTTCACCAAATAGATCTGGCTCTCTATTTTCTTGATACCAAGTAGGATTGCCTCCCTATCTTTTGTTAGGAAGTGCCCATGAGACTTGCTTGGGTAATAAATTTTGAGCAGAAGAAATGTGTCCTTTCAGGGTTGAAGCCCTTACCTGCAAGTGGCAGAACCTCAGAGCTCTTTCCTTTGCAGTGGCCAGCAGTTGTCAAGGTGGTGGCCGCTCTACCAGTGGGGGCTGAGCAACTACAGTAGGCAGTGCAGCCCTGTGACCATGATGCATTTGTAACAGAAGTGGGAATTAAATCTTTGCTCTTTTAGGATACCAAGATTTGAACGTTGTTTTCGCCATATCATAACCTGGCCCATGCTAACATATGCAAAAGGTTGCCAGGAAAATGTGAGACCTCTAGTTAAATTTGAATATCAGATAAACAATGAATAATCTTGTAGTATAAGCTTGTCCCAAGTGTTGCATGGGACATACACATATTTAAAACTGTTCCTTTTTGTATATAATTTAATAAGTAAACCTATTTTCAAGTATTGTTGAGTATTTGGTAAGAGCATAATCTTGGGAATGAAACCAACTTTAAGCTTGAATCTAGGCTTCACCACATATAATCCTTTTGACTTTGGACAAGTGATGCCATTTCTTAGTCTCATATGTAAGGCAGGGCTAAAAATACCTGCCCCAGAAATATTGTTATGAGAAGTACATGGGAGATAACATGTTAAAACACAACACATCTTTGCTGTGATGTCTGGTAAAGAGAAAGTGGTCAGCATTATTTGTTATTAGTATTAATGTTGTCGTTGCCGTTGCTTTGGTTCACATGGAAATGGTTAGTAAGCTGTGATGCCTACTATTAATGTTATCTATCACAATTGTTAGTTATGTCTGGTATCTATTGCAACAACTAGATGAAGGTAATCTTGGGAAAAAATTTTAAATTTCTTTAAGCTTCTCTCTCCTGATTTGTAAAATGAAATTTATTGTACATGCTGTGCTTTTTCTCAGCTATGCAGCTGTTCAGTTATTCCATATTTCAGTGCATCCTTGGCTGATGAATCAATTTGGCCTACGTCAGCTCCAAGGGCATCCACCTCATCATCCTCCAGGTGGACTTGTAGCTTACCTGAGGCTGTTTGTATCAGACATCCAAGAAGGAGAAAGAGAAGGAACAGCAGTCTCATGATGGGAAATGAGTGGTCAGGATTATACGACGGCCTTACAACCTGAAGGTGGCCCTTTCTTCAGTGTACATCAATTGAGGAGGACAAGTGATCTGGGAATGAGTTTGAATTCAGCTGCGAAACTAACACAGGAATAGAAAACCAAATATTGCACGTTCTCACTTATAAATAAGAGCTAAGCATTGAGAAGACATGGACATAAATATGGGAATTATAGACACTGTGAACTACTAGAGGGTGGAGGGAGGAGTTGGGTTAAAAAATTACCTATCTGGTACTATGTTCAGTACCAGGGTAATGAGATACATACTCACAACCACAGCATAATACAATATTCCCATATAACAAATCTGCGCATGTACCTACTGTATCTAAAGTAAGGTGAAATTTTAAAAAATGAACATACATAGAGTAAATGGATCATTTTTGAAATAATTTTGGGTAACTAATACTTAAATCCAGAAGCAGCATTTTATTGCACTTTTGTTTCATTTTAGCCAATTTCTGCATGTATGTGGCTAAGCACAGAACGGCGTGATGCAAAAACGACTAAAGAGATCTGCTGAGCTACCTGCAAATGTCTTTCAGAAATAAAATAAAGCATCCTTTAGTAGTGATGCTTCTTGTCAAGAGCAAATGACTCCACTTAAAGTAAATCACTGCAAAATTTAAAAAGAAGAAGAATAACAACAACAACAATTCAACTAGAGAGAAAAAGCTTGCATTCCTGATTCAAATGTTCAAATTATGGCATGGGTGTAAGCTGAGAATGTTCCATCTGTGGACTCATGATTACAGATCCAAGTCTCCTCCTGTTCAAATAGAAGGGCTTCACAGTAATTTTGCATTTTCTGGTGGATTTTCATTTCTGCTTATAGCTCTGAGGTTTGGTACCTTTTTTTCCCCCAGAATAAATTGTTATAAAATAGTGATTTTGAGGATTCATCCATTTATTCATTTATCCTCATTCATTTCATGTCCCTGCATCTATCAACTTTCTTTTCGGAAATACAAATAAAACCACCCTTTAAAATTTTTTGTTTTTTCCATTCTATAAAAAAGTTTATTTTTAATGCCAGACCATGTAAGGGCAGCTATTTTAAAATTGCATTTTGATTAAAATTGCATTTTGAGTTCTTTTGTCAACTGCCTGTTTCCACACATCTACGGACTAAATAAACCAATATTTAAAACCACTGACATTACATTATTTCAGATCTGAAAGTGCTTCATGAGTCATTAAAGAGAGGTTAAATTCTCTCTCTTCTTTTCAAATTTTGGTAGGTTTTGGGGTACGGATAGTTTT
This sequence comes from Pongo pygmaeus, assembly GCF_028885625.2. Classification (NCBI taxonomy): domain Eukaryota; kingdom Metazoa; phylum Chordata; class Mammalia; order Primates; family Hominidae; genus Pongo; species Pongo pygmaeus. The sequence continues at coordinate 7,324,112 of NC_072380.2, forward strand.
TTGTTACATGGATGAATTATATAGTGATGAATTCTGAGATTTTAGTACACCTGTCACCTGAGTAGAGTACATTGTACCTAATATGTAGTTTTGTATCCCTAGCCCTGCCGCCTTCTGAGTCTCTAAAATCCATCATATCACTCTGTATGCCTTTTTGTACTCATAGCCTACCTCCCACTTATAAATGAGAACATATGTTTTTTTTGGAAAACCACCCATTTTAGAAGCTAAAAAAGGAGAAGAAATGCTGTAAATGGAAATTACCTTTTTTCCTTTGTTGAGTTCAATTTTTGATTTTTTTTTTTTTTTTGCTACCTGGTTAAAAGAGATAATTCTAGGCAGGCTATTACCATGTCAATGTTTTGCATAGATTACAACTAGGTGACACATTAGGGGCCAAAGAATTTCTTAATCCATGTAGTGCAATGCATTCTTATGGTAAAGGAATTAAAGAGCAGAAAATATACAAGGTAGAACACTGAAATTCCTCCTTGTCTCTTTCCCCTCCACATCTGTGTTGCTTTATATTGTTTCTACATCTCACTCCTTCTCCACACTGTGAGCTTCTAAAGTAACAGGCACTGTCTGTTACCTTACTTCCTCAGCCCCTGAGCAGTACCTAGCAGAGACGAGGTACTCACGTATTTGTTTAAACAAATGGAACTTGAACGAAAGAATCAATACATGAATGAATAAATGGATGGAGGGAGGAAGGAGGTAAGGAAGTGCTGTGGTCTAAATGTTCGAATATTTGTGTCTCCCCATTCATCTGTTGAAATGCCAACCCCCAAGGTGGTGATGATATTACAAGGTGCAGGCTTTGGGGAGGTGATTAAGTCATGGAGCTGAAGCCATTGTGATGGGATTGCTGCCCTTATAAAAAGAGGCCTGAAGGAGCTCATTAGTACCTTTCACCACGTGACAATACAGAGAAGGAAGCGACCTCTCTCCAGACACCTATGCTGGTGTCTTGATCTTGGACTTCCAGCCTCAAGAACTGTGAGAAGTAAACTTCTGTTCTTTATAAGCCACTTTGTTTATATTACTTTTAATAGCATCCCAGATGGACTAAGGCAGAAAGGAAGGAAGAAAAGAAGGAAGGAAAGCAGGGAGGAAACTCAGAAATGCATATCTTTCAACCTCTCTAACAGTGGTCACCCTACATTAATAATCAGTATGTGTTGAGAAGCCAAAAGGTAGATTGTTGCTGAGATGTAGACATCAGAGAAATCAGCCAAGCTCTGACGTAAGCTGTGGTCTTTGCAAAAATAGAGACAATTGTTTTTTTTGTACCTAAGAATAAAAGAGCTCTAAAGTCAGATAACCCCGGTTTCAAAGCTTTTGCTCTGCCATTCTTCAACTGAGTGATCTTGTGCAAATAATTCAACCTTTCAAAGCTCCAGTGTCTCCTGTTTATTTGGTGATGGCTATAGTGTCAACTTTGTACTCTTCATCTCAGAAAAAAAAAAAAAAATCTTAGGAGGAGTCAATTGCTACCCAATACCTATCCACACAGAGTTGTGTTTTAACTAGGATCACCACAAGAGTTTCAACCCCATCAAACAGTGGGCGAAGGATGTGAACAGACATTTCTCAAAAAAAGACATTTATGCAGCCAACAAACATATGAAAAAAAGCTCATCATCATTGGTCATTAGAGAAATGCAAATGAACCTAACCTGTAAGAGGAACTTTTAAGTCAACTTCTGTATACCTGAAATCACACAAGACACTACTTTCCTCCATAAGGCCTGGAATGTCTCAAAAACATCTCTAAAATTTAAAACTTAATAAGGACAACTTTGCCTTTTAGCGCCCATGGAATTAGAGGCTGGTAGGGAAACTTTGGCCATTTTGGGTGTGGGAGAAAGATGTTCTTAGATAAGGCCTAAAATTGTAGGAACACACTGAATTTCACTTATTAAATGTTAGCATAACTTAAGATTACATAATTTAATAAAATAATATAGAAACTCCTCTGTCACTCCAGTAAGAATGAACATTCTTGAACACCTATCATGCACCATGAATCTTGAAAGTGGTATCTTAGTTGACATAACTTTTATATGAGATAGGCATTTCCTCTGAGCAAGTCAATGCAGGTTATACAACTAGTGATTGAGCTGGGATTTGAACGATCCACAATCAAAACTTTTGCTTATTTTACAGTCTTTCTTGCTAAAAAAGAAAGATAATACTTTTTAAGTAAAGGAACACATCTCTAGTGAGATAAACTAGTTCTGTGTGTTTGACAGCAAAAGAGCTTGAGGTTTACAGAATGAACAGGGTCACGCATAAAAGGTTGTCTGAATTGCACTTCCCTAACAAAGGGAGAAAGTCTGCATCAGGTGGGCCACGGTGGGTCAAGTGGGTGAAGTTCAGTGCTCCCTAAGCAAGCTCACCAAATAATTTATAACCCAAACAGAAACATTTTTTAGGGGCCTGTTATTGATGGTTACACTGGAACAACAGACATAAACTTGGACGGCCCCCAGACAATCTGGGTATATTGCTACCCTGTCCCTAAGGAAACTCCTTTGTTAGTAACCACAAATTTCTCTGCTGCAGGCTTAGTTAAAGCCTTGGAGTTGATCACTGTCTCTCCAATGTCCTCCCCATCACCACCCTAGAAATTGACAACAACACGTTAACCAATCACAGGGTTCTCCTAGGACACAGAGATCATTGTTGGCACTGGCTTATCTTTCTAGCTAGTCCCAGTTTTCTCTTTCAGCCCAAAGATTATGGTAGGAAAAGACTTCAGAAACAGTAACACCTTCTTCCACTGGGAAGTCATGTCAGCAACTCAATAAGTATGCATTTCTGATTTTACACTAAGGTTAAACACACTTTTACTTCTAATTACATACCATCCACAATTGCATCCTAAAAGAAACAGCATTGTCACAGGTAAACATTCTTCTGGGAGGAGATGCTGAGAGGGTTTTCCTGCTTACCCACTCTTGGGGAGTGTACAAATTCATCCATCTATTAGAAAATCCTCATCACGCAAGGATAACGTCAAATTATTTTTGGAACAAAGTGAGGGTATCAGTGAACAATTTCTTTAATATTTTAGCCCATGTATCACCCCCTGGGTTGGGAGGGGGTCTGGTGAGGATGCTCTAATCTGCCTATCTTCAGTGTCTCTGTGCAAAAGTGGCCTCCTCCAGCCCCTTACTCAGCCTGAGATCAAGTCTTCATTCTTGCTCCTTATTTACCTCTGTCCTTAGACAACTCCATGAAACTCTCAGTAAATGAAGTAAGTATGTTTCTGACATTTTCCCTTGGTCCAGGGCAAACGTAGAGATTAAATGTTTCCACTTTGAAACTTTCAGTCAGTATTTGAATCTTTTACTATATAGATATCTATTTTTGTTTAGTGATCCTGACCCAGAATAAAAGTAATATTTCTGGTAAAATATTTTAAATAAGTCACACAATTTAACACAGAGCCTGTGAGGGTTTTGCTCCCTTGGCCTCAACAATAGTATTTTTCTGATAGTAATGATGATGATGATGAATATGTCCTAATCCATTTGTGATGCTATAACAAAATACCTTAGAATGAGTCATTTATAAACAATAGAAACGCATCACTCACAGAGGCTGGGAAGTCCCAGATCAAGACCCTGGCAGATTCGGTGTCTGGTGAGAGCCCATTCCTTACAGAAGGTGGCTTCTAACTGGACACTCACAAGGTAGAAAAGGCAAGGGAGCTCTCTAGGACCTCTTTTATAAGGGTCTTAACTATTTGTGAGGGCTCTGCCTTCATGACCTAATCACTTCCCAAAGGTTCCACTTCTTAATACTATTGCATTGGGGATTAGATTTCAGCATGAATTTTGGGGAAGAGACACAAACACTCAAACCACAGCAAATAATGATGGTGATAATAATACTGATAATCATAATAATAATATTAATAATAATACCACTAGAAAGTAAAGTGGGGGCTGAAATCTGTTGTCTACATTCCTGTCTCCTACACTTACACCCTGAAAGCAATCCTCTTTATTGCCTCCCACCCCTTCTCTAACCCCAGTTGGCCCTACTGGAAACCCACCTTGCAGTTGGTTCCTCCACCCTCCACAGGCTGTGTGCTGTATGTCCCTTTGGGCAACACAGCTGAGAGCAGCTCCAGTGACCACATAATTAGGGGTCAGATCAATGGGCAGAGGCAGGGTTGAGTGAGGTCATGCAGAAGGCATTATGACCCTATTGACAGAAGTCAGGTTTGAGTGGCAGTGAGGGAAAGAAGGGTGGTAGGATGTGGGGACTGTGTAGGCACCCCTTTCATAGGGTTTCCCTGAAAAGCTGGGCAAACACAAAAGATGACAGCTCTTGTGTGTGCAAAAAGTGTTTTTCTTTTAGTTGGTATAGATGCAGTAGAGGGGAATAAGAGATACAGCAGGTGAGAGAAAGAATTGCTGGAGTCCTGATGTGGTTTGGCTCTGTGTCTCCACCCAAATCTCATCTCCAATTGTAATCCCCACATGTCAAGGGAGGGATCTGGTGGGAGGTGATTAGATCATGGAGGCGGTTTCTCCCATGCTGTTCTTGTGACAGTGAGTGAGTTCTCATGAAATCTGATGGTTTAAAAATGGTGCTTCCCTCTTCTCTCTCTCTCCTGCTGCCATGTAAGACGTGCCTGCTTCCTCTTTGCCTTCTGCCATGATTGTAAGTTTCCTCAGGCCTCCCCAACCCTACAGAACTGTGAGTCAATTAAACCTACCTTTATTTTTTAATAAATTACTCAGTTCTTTATAGCAGTGTGAAAAGGACTAATACAAGTCCTGTCCATGAGTAAGCAAGGAAATGTGATCTACGACCCTTTCTCTCTTCTTCCCTCTTTACCCTTCCCTCCTTTGTTCCCTCCTTTCCTCTCTCCTTCCTTCCCTCCCTTTTTTTTATTCCTCCCACCCTGCTTTCCTCCCTCTCCTTTCCCCCTCCCTTTCCTTCTTCCTTTTTCCATCCCTTCTGTCTTTTCTTACCATTCTTTATCTCTCTCTCTCTCTTTCAGCGCTATGTCTTTTTTTTTTTAACTTCTCTTTCAATACATGCCAGGACAAAATAAAGGAATGGTGAAACTAAAGTCATCTGAAAGCCAAAGGTTGTGATGGAGAATAGTGAAGAGACCACATTGCACACTTATGGCAAGGGTTCACTGTATAAAGTGCCCTAAGCATATTATGAGCTTCTCTAGGTGCCCCAAAACTCTTCCATTTAATTATAAAAGGATATACTTATAAAGAGATAGCCAGAATTTCTATCACTGAAATAAAATTAATCTTTTTACTTCCATTAAAATGGCACTTATCCCCGAAACATAGGCACCCCAGTCTTGCCAAGAAAAAGCGATGGGATCATCACAGGTTATTTCGGTCTGTTAGGTTGGGCCATGAAAACATAAAACTCTGAAACCTCCTTTAAAGCTATATGTACCTTCAATGTTAAAGGGAAGGTGCTTAGTTTTAACAAACAGTTCAAATAGTCTATTTGGTCTAGAGAAAGAATGAGTAATCAACTACAGTCAACCCTCAATTTATGTCAACCCTCTTGTTTCTCAGCTCCCACTTACCTGGAGCAGGCAACAAGGATAAAAATGGCAAAGTGAAGAGCAGGTAACAGACATTCATAGCTGGTGGCTGACCAGCCAAGTGACCAGCCAAGATTGCTACCTTCTTAAGAGTCTGACACTTTCTATGCAAATGCAGATCCTAAGAATGTACATTTTTGACCTCAGGTTATTGTGGATTATGATCTTTCACATCTGGAACTCAGATGACACTTGAAGGCATTGAAGGCAGCTTGATGTTTTGCAAGGCAGCAATTTGCTGTTTTTTTTTTTTTTTTTAAGAATAGCACTTTGGGGGTTTGTGATTGATTAATGAAGAATTAGACCTTGAACCATAAGAATAAATCTCTGACAGTATATATTTACTCTTTGCCAATTCTATGCAGGAAGTGCTTTTGGTGTAGGAATATCCTGGAGATATGAAACCACGGAATGGAGACATATGCCCTCCACCCTCATCCAAGACTGAATCTGTTCACAATAAATTCCAAGCAACAGATCTGAAATAAATGGCTTATTCATGTAATGCTGAGCTCAGAGTACCTTCTGAGGGAGAAAGAGTTATCATATGAGCCTTGGTCATTTCTATGATAAAAACATATAAAGTTCAGTAACTTGTTGTGAGGTTTTCATCATTTTTTTCTCCATTAAACAAATGTAGGCTTAGGTCTTTTGTGTTACTAATTTTATGCTCAATTCATGATTTGGAACTAGGATATAGTTGACCCTCTGTGTTGATCTGAAAATATTCAGGAAAAAAATGTGTCTGGTCTGAACATATACAGGTTTTTTTTTGTCATTATTCCCTAAACAATATAAGGTAACACCCATTTACTTAGCATTTACATTGAGTTACAGGTAATCTAGAGATGATGTAAAGTACATAGGAGGAAATGCAAAGGTTATATGATAATACCCATGCCGTTTTACATCAAGGACTTCAGCATTTGAGGAATTTCATATCCACAGAGGGCCTGAAAACAATCCCCCCCGGACACCAAGGAGCAACTGTATTTGTTAATTACTGCTGAAGTAGTAAATTCTCATTAACCTTAGTGGCTTTAAACAATGCTAACTAATTATCTTACAGTTCGGGGGAACAAAATATCCAAAATCAAGGTGTCAGCAAGACCGTGTTCCTTTCTAGAGTCTCTAAGTGAGAATCTTTGTTTGCTTTTTTGTTTTGTTTTGCATTTTCAAGCTTTAGAAGCTGCCCACGTTCCTTGGCCTGTGGCTTCGTCATCTCAAAGCCAGCAATGCCTGTCAAGTCATTCTCACATCACATCATGAAGACACTGACTGTTCTGTCTCTCTTTCCAAATTTAATGATCCTTTTGATTACATTGGTCTCATTCACCTAATCTAAGATAACCTCCCTATCTGAAAGTCAGCTGATTAGCAACCTTAATTCTCTCTGCTAACCTTAATGCTTATCTGCTATGTAAAGAAGCATAATCATAGGTTCTAGGAATTGGGACATGGACATCTTTGGGAGGCCATTATTATGCCTACTACACCTAGTAAAATAAAACTCAGTGTAGCAAATAAATACTTTGGCCACAAAAATTGTCTTTAAGGAGAAAAATGTCTGTGAATAATTTTTAGTATATGGACGTTGCAAATATCATGGGATATATAATGTAAACTCTACCTAAACTTCCAGGAACCAGGAGAGCAACAAATTCATTCAAACTAAAAATGTCACACATTATAAAAATTAAATGATTAAATAAATAACACTATCGGACAGGCCTGGGATCAAGGTGAGGCGGGTAAGTTTGAGTTGGACAATAGCAGGATTACATTCTGTCCTTATTTAAAACTTGAATATTTTGTAGATCGTGGTTATTTTGAATCAATTTTTTTTACAAAAAAAACATGCATTATAAGATCACTTATCTTGAGTGCAGAATTTTTTGATCCCCAAATTCTGCACCTGCATCCAGTGCCTCCCTCACCTCTTGGCCTGGTTAAAGGATCTACATATAATCTCTAGGTCTGATTTTTTTTTTTTTCCAATCTTCATACTCTAGGAAATCCAATGGATTATTTTAGATGAAAATGCATTTAGCCAGAGGTTGATGGTATGCACATTAAGAGAAAAGTTTATATCAAGAAGCAGAGAGCTTCATAGACATGTAGGGTATACCTGCAGAGTTCACGATTTAACTATCAAACGAGTTAAACTGCCCAATGAGAGAGGGCAGGGCTAGGCAGGTACCTGTATCCTTCCCCTTAGAGTCTGTGCTGTCTTTCTTCTTGATGTTTGCTCTCCTCTCGTTGTGTTCTGTGCTATATTGCCCTCATTTAACTGTGCCTTCAAAAAGGACCTATTTTTAAGAGCTTTTACATGAATCAAAATTATGTCTAGATGTGAGGAAATGCTTTGTGCAACTCAACTTTGCCATTAAATGTATAATAATTTATGAAGTAACACCTCTTCCTCAATGACCAGTATATACATGAATAAGAGAAAGTCCATACCTGTAGAGAGCTCATAGACTAATGGAGAAGTAAAAAATTATCCACATGAGCAGGAAGCACAATTGCATAAGCAGCCTAAACCAGAAGGAGGGAGTGCTTGTGAAGAACAGGAGGATAGGGTGCTCCCTCCTTAGTGGATCACCCTGATTCCAGGAGGAAAGAGGTCTTTGAGTCGGGACAATAATGAGGCACAGTCTTCAGGGAAGATGTGGGGTAGGTGAGGGCATGCAAAGAGAGGAAGTAGGAGGAGCAAAGCACAGTTACAGGAAAACAATGGGAATAATTGGGGAAGGTCAAGGGACCTAAAGGGAACAGATGTCACTAAGCCTCCCCCAAATCACAGCAGTGCCAGTCTCCTTGTTAGAAACTTATGACTCAGAATCATTCACTCACATCTCATGATCATGATGGAAAAGCTCAGGTTTGGAAAAGAACCTCACCGTGGATTTATTCAAGATGATACTGACACAGACTTTGTGTCTTTCTGACATGGGGTTTGAATTCTAACATCCTGTTGCTCCTGTTGGTTTTGGGTTACTGGAGGAGCAACCCAAAAAACTCCTCCTGTGCCATCCCTGACCCCTGGTCTGGAGTGCTGGGAAGGACATTCCAAGGATGTCAGACATTGGCTTGTTGGAAACCAACATTACACAATCACAATTACAATTACTAGGATCAAGAGTCCATGTCTTCGAACACCGTAGCTTAATTTGGTTGACATGTCACATGTCTCTGCTGAGTGAGCCCTTTCTGAATCCACATTAGTCACAGAAGCTTCTTGGACTCCTCATTACTTTTTGCAGCATTTTATTCTGTCATGGCCATAGGTGCCAATCTGTTTCAAGCTTGTAGAGCAAATATTCAGAACACACACACCTTTATTCCAGTGTCAGCTAACAGGATTTCTTATATCTTTAGAAAAACCTAAAGAAAGGAAAAGAAAAAAGAAAAAAAAACCCCACAAGCAATAAACAATAAGCAAATCAAAGAACAATAGGAGCGATAGGGTGTTAGAATTCAAAACCCCGTGTCAGAAAGGCACAAAGCCTGTGTGGGTGTTGTCTTGAATAAATCTGTGGTGAGTTTCTTTTCCAAGCCTTGGATTTTCCATCATGATCATGAGACATGAGTGAATGATTACGTGAACCCAAGTTTCTTAAAAGAAGGCTGGCCCTGCTGTGGTTTGGGGATGTTTTGTTCCTGGAACCAGAATGTGAAAGACTGATCTCTGCTAAGTAACCGGGGCCTCCAGATGGGTTCAGGTAGCAGGTCAACAAGGATTTCTTGACAATTCAGCTCCACCACAAAAAAAAATAACCTCAAGGCTACCCTACCTCCATTTACACACACAGGCCAGTAACCTCTGCTTTCCAAATCATGAAGTCCATTAAGTATTTGAACTGAGTTGGAAGAAAAGATGTGGCTCAAATGGTAGAAATTGTTTAATGTGAATTTAATATGAAAGTAACTTAGGGCCGGGCCCAGTGGCTCACGCCTCTAATCCCAGTACTTTGGGAGGCCGAGGTGGGTGGATCACATGATGTCAGGAGTTTGAGACCAGCCTGGCCAACCTGGTGAAACCCTGTCTGTACTAAAAATATGAAAATTAGCTGGGCATGGTGGTAGACACCTGTAATCCCAGCTACTCAGGAGGCTGAGGCAGGAGAATCACTTGAACCCGGGAGGCGGAGGTTTCAGTGAGCCAAGATCACACCATTGCACTCCAGCCTGGGCGACACAGCAAGACTCTGTCTCAGGAAAAAAAAAAAAAAAAAAAAAAGGAGGGGCAAGGAGGGGCAGGGGGAGGGGAGCTGGGAATAAAAAAAGAAAAATAAAAGAAAGTAGCTTACAATTAAAAACAATAATTAACAGTAGAAGTAAATCTTTGTAATGAATTCTTTCTAATCTCCAAATTCTGTTATCAATCTCACCCTTCCATTTGTCCTCCCTCCTTCCTTTCCTCCTTCCCTGCCTTTTTTCTCTTCCTTCACACTCTCCTAAGTGGTGGAATATCACCCAGTGTCTGTGCCTCCAGGAACCCTGCTGCTCCTCTGTAACCCAAAACCCATAAACAATATGGATAAAATGAAGCTTTTTCAATGTAATTTCTATCAGATTAGATATCTCAGGTCTTAATTTCAAATTATCTTTCTCTCTCCCTTCCTCCCTTCCACTCTCCTTTTCTTCCTTCACCCTTTTATTTTATTCATATAGTATCAAGGAGAAAATAAAATTAGTCATTCCATTTTAAAAGTGGCTTTCAGTAGGCTTTTTTGTTCTGTGAACCTAGAGCAGCCACAGAGGGCAAGTGTTCTCCAGGGCCTTCCATCTGAAAAGACGAAGGGCCGGTGTCCCAAACACAACTTCACAAAGTACAGGCTGCACCTTATCACTCCCTAAAATTCTCTAGGTCGCTCAAATCTACCCTTTAAATATAAAAATTTAGAAAATGACATTCTGTACTTAATTCTTTGGATAAAATGAAAATTTCTCACTTTTATTGGAAAATAAAAGTCACTTGACAGGTTTCAGCCATAGTCTTCACAGTCACACAGTGAAGGTCAGGGAGGAGATGAGATTTCCAAGCTACTGGGCCCCTCTGGCTTAGAAGAGGGAGTGAGGTGGCCATGAGGCTCTTAAACTCCTTTCATATTGAAGGAAATGGAGTTTGGTTCAATAAAGCAAGGCATGCAATCTACTCAGTCTAGAAGTGAGCATAGAAGAAAGACAGAAAGGGAGAAAGGGAGTTAAGCTGTAGGGGAGACAGGGAGAGAGGGAGTGCTCTGACACTAAGAGAAATACAAGAGGCAGAGAAAGAAGAGAGACAAAGGAGAGATATAGATATAAGAGAGACAGAGAAAAAGAGAGACAGTGTCTATGGCCATACCACCTTGAACACGTTTGATCTCCTCTGATCTTGGAAGCTAAGCAGGGGTGGGCCTAATTAGTGCTTGGATGAGAGAGAAAGAGGTGAGAGAGAGGCAACAGAGAGCCTCTGCCCCATTTTTCCACTTGTCCAAGCCTCCTATTTCCCTGACCCATCTCACTTGGAAGTTGCATCAGGAATATGAAGCAGAATGAGAAGAGAAGACAAGGACCCTTATGGATGATGGCTGGGAGCTTCACCATGAGCTGAGGCTGGGGAGGACACCGAATCTTCCATCTAAACAGGTCTTGGTCCCTGGTCACTGGGCAGAATTCAGAACAGGTATTGCCTACCATGTCAGTAATTACAGTGATTGAAACTGACCACCTTACTGGGGGCATCAGAAAAATGGCCCTCTGAGAGCAAAGTATACCCAGGAGCTCTTATGCAAATTTGGGCACAAGAAACCCCAGAACATCCCCTCGTTCTGCTCATAGGACCAGGGCTTCTTTCTGTCTTATACCATTTGGGACCTGGGATGTGAATGGATTGAGGGGCAAGGTCTTTCTTACAGGGCAACAGACTCAGGGTCTGTGAACTGGAGATCACCTGCCTGCTCTGTGGATGTCCTGTGTTTCCTGAATGTCTAGGGACAGTCGCAGGCCAAACAGGGAGCCGCTTCCATCTAATTCTATCCATTGCTGGGACATTCAGCCCCTGGGGATGATACAGGGCTGGCTCAGACCCAGGGACCTGAGAGGGGCTCATGGCTTCCGGCAGCACCAGGAGCAGGGTGGGCCCCATCCTCACATATCTGAGCTGGTGTGAAAGGTCCCCTGAAACTCCCCGTCATCCCCACGGGACAGAGATGAGGCAGATGGGTGCCCACTTCCTTCCTCTGAGAAGGAGAATGGGAGGGTGGGATTGTGACTACATGTGTCCCCTCAGAGTCCACCCAGGCCCAGGCCAGGAGGTGGCCTACAACCCGCACTTGAGTTCCCTCCGTTCACACCGTCACTCAGGGAATGTCAGCTCCACAGGGCTTCAGGGCGTTGGGAGCCAGGACTTTCTCTGCTTTCCACAGACATCAGTGCTAAGTGAGCTCAATGCCATTGGGATTTGGTAGAGAAGCACGGAGTGGGGATGCAAGGCCTCCACATGGTCTCTTTCACCTGCATCCGTGTGAAGAGACCACCAAACAGCTTTTGTGTGAGCAATAAAGCTTTTTAGTCACCTGGGTGCAGGTGGGCTGAGTCAGTGAAGGGAGATAGGGGTGGGGCCGTTTTACAGGATTTGGGTAGGTAATGGAAAATTACATTCAAAGGGGGTTGTTCTCTGGTTGGCAGGGGTGGAGGTCACAAGGTGCTCAGTGAGGGAGCTTTTGAGCCAGGATGAGCCAGGTGAAGGAATTTCACAAGGTAATGTCATCAGTTAAGGCAGGAAGAGGCCATTTTCACTTCTTTTGTGATTCTTCAGTTACTTCAGGCCATCTGGATGTATACGTGCAGGTCACAGGGGATATGATGGCTTAGCTTGGGCTCAGAGGCCTGACAGCCTCCCTGTTGGTGACGGGACCCACTTCTGCAGAAGCCCTGTGTATTCAGAGCTGTGCAAGGTCTCTGGGCACTCTCAGGACCCTGTCCTTCCTCCATAACCCAGAGTAGCAATCGGTGGCCATAGGCAATGGACAGAGTCCCTGTTGTCCGATGCTCAGGGGTGGAGCTTTTCAAGGGAAAATAAGTGGCATTCATCTGGGCTCCTCCCTCTTTGGATCCAAGGGAAGTTTGAGAGACAAGCAGGCCCCAGTGTCAGGTGTAGCAATGACACCAAGGTGTAGCTGTGACAGCCATGGGGACAATGAGCTTTGAGCCATGGTCTACACTTTAAATGTCACACTTGAAGAATTCACAGTTTGAGGCAGGCCAGAGGTGTTTTTAAAGAAAGCTGCAATGGATTGTATGAACAAGATCTTTAATGTCTTTCTTATGATGAAAGGAAGTTTCTGATGAGGTAGGCAAAGAGAGGGCTGGGTTGGGTGCCCTCAGAACTGCTAAAGGAATCTGAATCCAGGGCTGCAGCTGACTCAGCAGGGAGTCACTCCCTTTGTCAGAACTTTGTTTTCCTCTGTGCTGAGCAGGCTGGAATTGAGGGGCAGACTCATTCATTTCCTGACACTATAACTATTCCTGGCCAAGGAAGCCAAAGAGAAAAACTGAATGAAAAAAAAAGCATATATGTGCTGTCTAAATTAATAAATAATTTAAAAAATATACTTTCTATGTGGCTGTCACCTTTTGAAAGAAAACGTCATGACCCTTCACCCTAATTATCTCAGCATGGATCTCTTATAAATAAGAAAAAAATTCCTGCATCAATCACAATACCATTTATGCACATTAACAAGAAAAATTCCCTGGCCTGAACATTGGGACAGCAGCCGTAGGTGCTCAGGAAGCAAAGTGTCAGTAAATTATTGCAAAACAGAAGTGTGTGCATGGACACTGAAATTGTTCCAAGAATCGCTTCGTGGCTGTTGAGTTTTCTGGGTACATGTTCAATCCAGATTCACACATCGAATTAGGTTGTCACGCCTCTTTCCTGGTTGAGTAAATATTCTTAAGGAAATGCCATGGTACGTGGCAAGGGGCCTTACTGGCGTTATTACATAACTCTTATATGTAAATAAGAGTTTGAGTTAAGAGAGTGGTTCCCATCTTTTTCATGTGTGGCATCACTCCTGATTGATATGTCCTTAATGACTGCTGTACTTAACATGATTATTATAAAAGTAATACACTCACATTTAAAAACTCACCCAGAGAAGAGTGTGAATTTCTCCTATAATCCCGTTGCAATACCCAGAACCACCAATAGCATTGTGGTTTTATATTTGTTGTCCTCTCTAGCTCTTAGTACATTTGTGAGGCCTTGTTAGAGAAGGAGGTGAAATTGCTCTGAAATAGGAAAGTCACTGTGAAATGCAGCACCTCTGTGTCCCTGGGGAAGAAGCCACGAAGGCTTAGGGAACATGAGCCTGGTTGCTCAAGGACAGCTGGGCTGACTGTTCCCATGAAGACTCCTCTGGTTGCAGCTATTTCTTTTTTCCTGGCACAGCCCGATGTGCCTCCTTCAGAGCAGTGTTCATCCTGGTGATAAAGTGTATCTGATAAAGATCAAGGGACGAGCACTTTTATCTTAACGGTAGGGTTATTACCTTGCTTCAGCAAGGAAGACTATCCACCAGCACAGATATGGGTTTTTTCCCAAACCAGAGGCTGTTTTCTGTGGCAAAGTAGTTCAGTTCCTCAGGCAAGAGTGGGCATTCCTTTAGATAAGCTCCCAGAAAGCAAAGTCTCTCATATCTACAATTTCAGAAAGCAAAGTTTCTCTGCACTGTGTCCTCAATGGTAAATAACAGAAGCAGTTTTACTGGCTCTCAATTCTGGAGGCAGGGCCAGCTTCATGGTCTTGAGGGCTGGGCAGTGACACAGGGACCTGCCCTCAGAAGGGCCAGTGCCTGGCATCAGGCTCTGCCGACACCTTCTAGACCTTCTTAGTTTTTTTCTTTGAACTTGCATTTTGTAAGTGAAGCCCACTGAGACAATGCAGCAGGCACACGGGCAGAGTGGCTATGAGGGGGGATGAGGTGGGCAGGCTCAGGCCCAGTGACATGAAGGCCACAGGCTGGAGCTTGCTGCCCTGAGCACGGGCGACTTGGAGCAGCCCAGGCACATCTCTACTGGGAAGGAAGATGGCAACGGTCCAGGATGGGATGTGGCAGCAGCAGTAGCAGGTGTCCTCAGCTCTGGGGTGAAAGGAGCGTCTCTGAGTGGAGGCAGCACCGACATCTCTGCGCCTGTGTGTTCTCAGAGTCATCCTTGGAGCTTCTGCACCAATATTTACCCCCTGACCTGAGCACTGGGACAGGAACCATAGGTGCTCAGATAGCAAATTGGGAGGAGAGAATCACAACACAAAAGTGTGCCCATGGACATTGCGAAAGAGTATGCCAGGGAGTTCTTCGAATTCTTCAGGGAGTTTAGAAATCTTCAAGGAGTTATCCAAGGCTCAGAAATATAAATTAAATATATAATGATAGTCACAAAACTTCTGATGGGATGGGCATGGTGGATCACACCTGTTATCCCAGCACTTTGGGAAGCTCAGGTTAGAGGACTGTTTGAAGCCAGGTGTTGGAGACCACCGTGGGCAGTATAGTGGGCAGTATAGTTAGACCCAAACATTAAAAAAAAAAAAAAGATTAGCTGAGCACAGTGGCACATGCCCATAGTCCTAGCTACTTGGGAGGCTGAGGTAGGAGGACCACACGAGTTCAGGAGTTTGAGGCTGCAGTGAGCCATGATCATGTCTGGTCAACAGATGGAGACACTATCTCAAAAAGAAAAGAAAAGAAAAGAACACTTCTGATCAATCAATTATTAACAAGTAGAGCAATTTTAAAAATTAATTTTTTCTTGTTGTTAAAGATACAACAATAGAATTCAAAAACGAGTTTTGAATAAGTTAAAAATCATGATGCCACATTTAGTCTGCTGTGGGCCTCTGCAACTTACAGAACATGTCTGAAGATGCATCAAAATTCCATTGGAGAAATTTACACTTAAAATTAAATTCAAACTTCCATAAAACTGATATGCTTAAAGAGTTAAATCCTTCGAAAAAAATAGTTCCACAAACAAGCACGAACTCCAGATATACTAAAATTTGTGTCAAAATAATTTATCCCAGTGTTGTCAGAGCTTAGATAATATTCCAGAAACTGTTGCTTCAGCAGATTCTTTTCAGAAGAAAAAATGAAGTTGCTCAAGGAATAAAGTTTGATGACCTAATGACTTAATTGATGGAAAAGTTGGCCAGAAAAATTGTTTGATTCATCTAGATCCAATTAATAAAGTATTATTATTTATTCTATTAAAACTGTGACACTGATTTCTGGTGGGAATTTATATGATTCTGTTCTTACTCTTCTATAAGTATTATCCCTATTACATTTTTCAAATCATAAAAAATATTGGCTTGAGAAAGCTGAATATCCTCCTGCCTTTCATGACACTTTCTTCTGCTGTTCTTTGAACAAGGCACCCTGCATTTCCATTTTGCACTGAGCCTTGGGAATTTTGCAGCCAGCCCTGCTGTGGCCATTTTTATACAAGTTATCTCATTTAACCCTCAGAAGCAAACATGCCAGGGGTGTATTACCCAAGCTTACAGAGGCAGGTCCTGGGGCGTAGAAAGGTTAGAGGACATGTTCAAGGTCACCTGGCTACTAAGTGACAGAGATATACTATTTGAAAAATAATCCCCCTCTCTTCAAAGCCCGTGTTCCTAACCACCACCACACAATCACCATAGTGTCCTGACAACCTTCCCTCTTCATCCTCCTACAACCCCAAAGCTACAGTAATGCTCTGCTTAAGGCCAGAGTCCATGGAGCTACTGTCACCCTCTCCCATCTCCTGAGCTGAGTGGTGAGTCCAGAGCCTGGCCTGGCCTTGCAGGAGGTGAGGGAATGAGCGCGCGGTTACTGCCACCTCCTGGCAGCTCTGCTACATGACCCTAAAACGCAGATCTAATCTGTTTCCTGCCTGCCTAAAGCCTGGGTGTGCACCTGAGACTTCTAGTAATTTCTTTTTTCCCCTTAAGGAACTTATTGAGAGTTCTCACAATTTTATGCATTCTCTCAAGCAATTAGCTTTCATTTATTTATTTTTAATGTTCTCTTTTGTGTCCACATTCTTTTTTATTCACTTGTTTTCCTATTTACTTTCAGCTTAATTTGTTCTTTTTTCCTCCAGGTTTTTTACAATGGAACATTAGATTGTCTATTTCTGAGCTTTTGACTTCCCATTATAATAGCAGTTAATGTTATAAATTTCCCTCCAAGCACTGCTTTAGTTGTATTGCCACAAATTTTGGTATGTTATGTTTCCATTTGCTGTCATGTGAAAATATTTTAAATTTCTCCTTGGACTCATTAGAAATATGTTGACTAATGTCCAAATATGTGGGGAATTTTCCAGCTATTTTCCATTAGTCACAGCTTCATACATTCCACTGTGGATACACATTGTGCTTCATATGATTTTAAATTGTTTTGATTTTTTGTTTCTTAGTCCAATATGAGCTCTCTTAGATAATATGTCAATGCATTTTACTGTTATTGGGAGGAGTGTCCTGTAAAGCTTAAATAGGTCATAATGGATGATACTGTTGTCAAGTCCTCTGTATCTTTATTTATACTTTGCTGCTAAAAAAACGATTTCAAAGAAAAAAGTGTTGAAATATTCAATGGTAATTCTTAATTTTTCAATTTCTTCTCAGTTCTATCAATTTCTTTTTAAAAATTTTGAGATTCTCTGATTAGGTGCATACTAATTTAATAATAATGATATCTGCTCTTGGTGATTTAACAACTTTATCACTGGAAAACATAGGCTTTTTATCAGTAATAATACACCTTGCTGTAAAATTTACTTTGATTTATAGTCAATTAGCCGATACAGCTAATTCTGTTTTCGTTAGATTAATGTTTCCATACTATAACTCTTTCCGTCCCTTTACTATCAACCTATCTTTGTCCTTATATTTGATAAAGACATTGGGTTTTCATAGACAGCGTGTATTTGGGTCTTTTTTTATACTACAAGTTTGCTAGTGAGGAATTCTCTTAGTTATTGTTGTCATTAGAAAATGCCTTTACGCAGTGGCTCACGCCTGTAATCCCAGCACTTTGGGAGGCCGAGGTGGGCGGATCACGAGCTCAGGAGATCCAGACCATCCTGGCTAATACGGTGAAACCCCATCTCTACTACAAATACAAAAAAATTAACCGGGCGTGGTGGCAGGCGCTTGTAGTCCCAGCTACTGGGGAGGCTGAGGCAGGAAAATGGCGTGAACCCGGGAGGCAGAGCCTGCAGTGAGACGAGAGCGCACCACTGCACTCCATTCTGGGCGACAGAGTTAGACTCCGTCTCAAAAAAAAAAAAAAAAGAAAAAGAAAAAGAAAATGCCTTTACTTATTATTGGAATATGTGTTTAGCATTAATCTACAAATGTATTTTTGCTTGTCAGGGTCCTATGTTGATATATTTTTCTTCTTTTGGTACTTAAATATGTCTCTTTATTTTTTGTACTTCTGTAAGCCGTGTCTTCTCTCAGCATGCTTTTAATATTTTCTCATTATTTTTGATTCAAAACAATTTGATTATTGATATGGTTTGGTTCTATGTCCCTACCCAAATCTCATCTGGAATTATAATCCCATAATCCCCAGTGTGGGGGGGGGCGGGACCTGGTGGGAGGTGATTGGATCATGGGGAGGTGATTTCTGCCTTGCTGTTCTCATGTTAGTGAGTGAATTCTCAAGAGATGTGATGGTTTTATAAATGACAGTTTCCTTCTGCGCTTGCTCTTGTGCTCTGTCTCTCTTCCTCTCTCTCTCTCCCTCTCTCTTTCGTCTGACACCATGGAAGACTTGCTTGCTTCTGCTTCACCTTCCATCACCATTGTGAGATTCCTGAGGCCTCCTAGCCATGCTTTCTGTTAATCCTGCATAACTGGGAGTCAAAGAAACCTCTTTTATTTATAATTATCCAGTCTCAGGTAGTTCTTTACAGCAGTGTGAAAATGAACTTGTATAATTGTGATATTCTTGTTCTGTTTTTTTTAAATAATTATTCTTCTTGAATGTCTTTCAATACCAAATTTGTATGTTTCCAGTCTTACCAAATTTATAAAAATAGGCTATTATTTCATTAACTTTATGCTTTCTCCTGGAACTTCTTTCTGCCTGCAAACACACATAGGTGCTAGATTGCTTGATATATCTGTGAAGTACACTGTTTATTTTTTATCCAGATTTTTTTTCTCCCTTTGCTTCATTTACTCATTTGTTTGTGTTAATGTAGACTCAGGCTGACTGATCCTTTCTTCTATACTGTCATGTGTCATGAATCCAATTCAGAAAATTTTTTGTTCTCATGCTCATTTTGTTTTATTGCTGGAAGGCCCATTTAGTTCTTTTTATGTGTTCCTCCTCATCAAAAAGATTTTCTCTTCAGCCTTTGACATATTTATAACTTTTATAATAGCTCCTTTACATTCCCTTTTCTAATCCTAGTACCTTTGTCATTATTGGGTCTGTTTTTACTGAATGACTTTTCTTCTAGTTAGGGGCTGTATTTTCCTACTTTTTTCATGCTTGGAAATTTTTGATTGGATTCATTATATTATAAAGCCTATTTTTTTTTTTTTTAATTTGGAAACAGGGTATTGCTCTGTTGCCCAGGCTGGAATGCAGTCATGCAATCTCAGATCACTGCAACCTCTGCCTCCCTGGTTTAAGCAATTCTCTTGCCTCAGCCTCCTGAATAGCTGGGACTACAGGCCTGTGGCACCATGCCCAGCTAATTTTTCTAATTTTAGTAGGCATAGGTTGGCCTGGCTGGTCTCGAGCTCCTGTCCTCAAGTGATTCACCTGTCTTGGCCTCCCAAAGTGCTGAGATTACAGGCATGAACCGCCGCGCCTGGCCAGCTTAAGTTGTTGAATAACAATTTTGGTTGTTTTTTTTTCCCCAAAGAATCCAAGACATTATCTGGTTCATTTTTGGGGTTCTATATGTTCGTTTAGTTTTTTCAGGAATGGCTTGAAAATTTCTTGAAGCAGTTGCAGAGCAGTTTAATCTAGAGCTAACTAGCACCACTACTTGCTGATGGCTTTCTGAGGACTCTGAGTTCTCCCCACTTTGCTGTGGAGATGCAAAGTTTTCAAGGCTTGTCTGTCGTCCTGAAAATTCCATTCACTCCCTTATGGAGTTTTTGCTTTTTTGTGGCTTGGGGAAGACTTAGCACAAGTGTGCACACATCATAACATAGCCCAAGAGTGAAGGCATTCTTCTCTTCTCCAACACTCAAAATCAGTGCTTCCTTTCAGTGGCCCACTCTCTGATATGTGCCCTGGAAATTGGGGTCTGATGCAGGTTGGATGTTTGTACTCTCCAAATACTATGTTGAAATGTAACCCCCGGTCTTGGAGGTGGGACCTGGCAGGAGGTGTTTGGGTCATTGGGGTGGATCCTTCATGAATGGCTTGGTGCTGTCCTAGAGATAATCCGTGAGTTCCTTCTTTGAGTCATGGGAGATCTGGTTGTTTAACACAGTGTGGCACCCCCCCAACTGTGACTCCTTCTCCTGACTTGTGATACTCCTGCCCCCTTTCCCCTTCCTAAACAAACAGAAGCGTTCTGAGGCCTCAAAAGGAGAGATGCTGGCAACATGCTACTCATACAGCCCACAGAATAGGGAGCCAAAATAAACTTCTTTTCCTTATGAGTTACCCAGGGTTAGGTATTCCTTTATAGGAGTAAAAACAAACTGACACAGAAAATTGGTACTGTGCAAGGGGCATTGCTGTAAAGACAGCTGAAAATATGGAATTGGCTTTGTCACTGGGTACTGGCAGAGGTTGAAAGGGTTTGCACGACCCAGCAAAAGATAGAAAGATGAGGGAAAGTTTCGAATTCTTTAGAAACTTGTTAAATGTATGTGACCAAAATGCTCACAGAGATAGGGACAGTGAAGTCCAGGCTGTCAAGGTGTTAGATGGAAAAGTGGAAGTTACTGGGAATTGGAGCAATGGTCCCCAGTGTTACACCCCAGTAAAGAGCTTGTCTGCATGGTGTCCACGTCCTAGGGATTTGTAGAAAGTTGAACTTTACAGTGATTACCTAGAGCATCTGGTTTAAGTAGTTTCCAAGGAGCAAAGTATTCAAGATATGTAGCTGCTTCTACAAGCTTACAGTCAGATACAGGAGCAAAGAAATGATTTAAATTTGCAACTTATATTTAAAGGGGAAGCAAAGCATAAAAATTTGGAAAATTTGCAGCCTAGGAATTTAGTAGAGAAATAAAAAGCATTTTCAGAAGAGGAATGTAAGGGGCTTTGGAGAAACCACTTGCTAGAGAGATTCGCATGACGGAGATGGAGCCAAGTGCTAACAGCCAAGACAATGGGGAAAAGGCTTACAAGGCATTTTTGAAAAATTTGAGGCATTCCCTCCCACCAGAGCTCACAGGCCTAGGAGGAAAGAATGGTTTCAGTGGCCACACCCAGGGCACAGCTGCCCTGTCAGCCTCAAGACACTTCCCACATCCTGGCTGCCCAGCCTCCAGCCTCAGCTCAAAGGACCTAATGTACAGATTGGCCACTGCTTCAGTGGTAAAAGCTATAACGTCTTGGCAGCTTTCATGTGGTGTTAAGCCTGCAAGTATGCAGAGTGCAAAAAGGAAGGAGGCTTGGCAACTTCTACCTAGATTTCAGAGGATGTGTGGCAAAGTCTGGTTCTCCAGGCAGAAAACTGCTGCCGAGGGAGAGTACCAAGAGAAAAACTCTTCCAGGGCAGTGCTAAGGGGAAATATGGGGTTGGATTCCCCACACAGTGTCCCCAGTGGGGCATTGCCTAGTGGAGCTGAGGGAAGGGGAACACTGCCCTCCAGACCTGAGAATAGTAGCACCGTTGACAGCTTGTACCCTCAGCATGGAAGAGCCATGGGCATCAGATTCTGACCTGTGACAGGAGCCACGTGGGCTGCACTGTGTAAAACCACAGGGGCAGAGTAGCCCAAGGTCTTCAGAGCTCACCCTCACACCGGAATACAGTACATGGAATCAAAAATTGTTTTGGATCTTTGAGGTTTAATAGCTGCCCCGCTGAGTTTCTGACATGTGTGGGGCCTGTAATCCATTTTATTGGCCAATTTCTGCCTTTTAGAATGGTAGTGTCTAGCCAATGCCTGCCATTGTAACTTGAAAGTAGATAACTTGTTTTTGATGGTACAGGCTAAAAGGTGGAAGGAACTTGAGTCTCAGGGGATGAGATTTTGGACTTTGGACTTTTGATTAAGTTAATGGTGGAAGTAGTTAAGACTTTTGGGAGTGATTGGGAAGGGATGATTATATTTTGCAATGTGAGAAGGACATGAGATTTGAGGGGCTGGGGGAAGAATAACATTTTTCAGATGTTTGTCTCCTCAAAACCTCCTGCTGAAATCTAATCCTCAATGTTGGAAGTGGAATCTGGTGGGAAGTGTTTGGGTTGTGGGGGTGAATCCCTAATGAATGACTAAGTGCTTTCCTCACAATAATGAGTGAGTTCTTGCTCTGAGTTCATACAACATATAGTTGTTTAAAAGAGTCTGGGACGTCCTTTCACCCTCTCACTCCACTCTTACTGTCAGGCCTCTGAGCCCAAGCCAAGCCATCGCATCCCCTGTGACTTGCACATATACACCCAGATGGCCTGAAGTAACTGAAGAATCACAAAAGAAGTGAATATGCCCTGACTCACCTTAACTGATGATGTTCCACCACAAAAGAAGTGTAAATGGCTGGTCCTTGCCTTAACGGATGACATTACCTTGTGAAAGTCCTTTTCCTGGCTCATCCTGGCTCAAAAAGCTCCCCCACTGAGCACCTTGTGACCCCCACTGCTGCCCACCAGAGAACAAACCCCCTTTGACTGTAATTTTCCTTTACCTACCCAAATCCTATAAAACAGCCCCACCCTTATCTCCTTTCACTGACTCTCTTTCTGGACTCAGCCCGCCTGCACCCAGGTGAAATAAACAGCCATGTTGCTCACACAAAACCTGTTCGGTGGTCTCTTCACATGGACGTGCATGAAATTTGGTGCTGTGACTCAGATCAGGGGACCTCCCTTGGGAGATCAATCCCCAGTCCTCCTGCTCTTTGCTCCATGAAAAAGATCCACATATGACCTCAGGTCCTCAGATCCACCAGCCCAAGGAACATCTCACCAATTTAAAATCGGGTAAGCGGCCTCTTCTTACTCTCTTCTCCAACCTCTCTCACTGTCCCTCAACCACTTTCTCCTTTCCACTCTTCAATCTCTCCCTTCTCTTAATTTCAATTCCTTTCATTTTCTGAGAGAGACAAAGGAGACACGTTTTATCCATGGACCCAAAACTCCGGTGCCGGTCACGGACTGGGAAGGCAGCCTTCCCTTGCTGTTTAATCATGGCAGGGATGCCTCTCTGATTATTCACCCATATTTCAAAGGTGTCAGACCATTCAGGGATGCCTGCCTTGGTCCTTCACCCTTAGTGGCAAGTCCAGCTTTTCTGGGGAAGGGGCAAGTACCCCCAACCCCTTCTCTCCTTGTCTCTACCCCTTCTCTGCTTTTCTGGGGGAGGGGCAAGTACCCCTCAACCCCTTCTCCTTCACCCTTAGTGGCAAGTCCTGCTTTTCTGGGGAAGAGGCAAGTACCCCTCAACCCCTTCTCCTTCATTCTTAGCAGCAAGTCCCACTTTTCTAGAGGAGGGGCAAGTACCCCAACCTCATATCTCTGTGCCCCAATCCCTTATTTCTGTGCCCCAACCTGTTATATCTCTGTGCCTCAATCCCTTATTTCTGTGCCCTGACCTCTTATCTCTGTGTCCCAATCCCTTAATTCTGTGCCCTGACCACTTATTTCCATGCCCCTACCACTTATTTCCGTGCCCCTACCACTTATTTCCGTGCCCATACCACTTATTTCCATGCCCATACCACTTATTTCCATGCCCATACCACTTATTTCCGTGCCCCTACCACTTATTTCCATGCCCATACCACTTATTTCCATGCCCATACCACTTATTTCCGTGCCCCTACCACTTATTTCCGTGCCCATACCACTTATTTCCATGCCCATACCACTTATTTCCGTGCCCCTACCACTTATTTCTGTGTCCTGACCCCTTATTTCTGCACCTCATCCCTTATTTCTGTACCCTGACCTCTTATCTCTGCACCCCAGCCCCTTTTCCCACTTTTCTGGAAGGTAAGAACCCCTGAACCCCTTCCCTCCATTTCTCTACTCTCTCTTTTCTCTAGGCTTGCTTCCCTCACTATGGGCAACCTTCTACTCCCTTGGCCTGTGTTCTCGAAAACTTAAAACCTCTTCAACTCACACCTGACCTCAAACCTAAATGCCTTATTTTCTTCTGCAATGCCGCTTGACCCCAATACAAACTTGACAGTAGTTCCAAATAGCCAGAAAATGGCACTTTGAATTTTTCCATCCTGCAAGATCCAAATAATTCTTGTTGGAAAATAGGCAAATGGTCTGAGGTGCCTGATGTCCAGGCATTCTTTTACACATCAGTCCCTTCCTAGTCTCTGTGCCCAGTGCAACTCATCCCAAATATTCCTTCTTTCCCTCCTGCCTGTCCCCTCACTACCAACCCCAAGCATCGCTGAGTCTTTCTAATCTTCCTTTTCTACAGACCCATCTGACCTCTCCCTTCCTTCCCAGGCTTCTCCTCGCCAGGCCAAGCTAGGTCCCAATTCTTCCTCAGCCTCTGCTCCTCCACCCTATAATCTTTTTCTCACCTCCCCTCCTCACACCTGGTCTGGCTTACAGTTTTGTTCCATGACTAGCCCTCCCCCTCCTGCCCAGCAATTTACTCTTAAAAAGGTGGCTGGAGCTAAAGGCATAGTGAAGGTTAATGCTCCTTTTTCTTTATCCCAAATCAGATAGTGTTTAAGCTCTTTTTCATCAAATGTAAAAATCCAGCCCAGTTCATGACTTGTTTGGCAGCAAACCTGAGACACTTTACATCCCTAGACCCTAAAAGGTCAAAAGGCCGTCTTATTCTCAAAATACATTTTATTACCCAAACTGCTCCCGACATTAAATAAAACTCCAAAAATCAAATTCCGGCCCTCAAACTCCACAACAGGATTTAATTAACCTCGCTGTCAAGGTGTACAATAATAGAAAAAAGTTGCAATTCCTTGCCTCCACTATGAGACAAACCCCAGCCACATCTCCAGCATGCAAGAACTTCCAAACGCCTGAACCGGAGTGGCCAGGCATTCCTCCAGAACCTCCTCCCACAGGAGCTTGCTACACATGTCGGAAATCTGGCCACTGGGCCAAGGAATGCCCGCAGCCCGGGATTCCTCCTAAGCCGCGTCCCATCTGTGTGGGACCCCACTGAAAATCGGACTGTTCAACTCACCTGGCAGCCACTCCCAGAGCCCCTGGAACTCTGGCCCAAGGCTCTCTGACTGACTCCTTCTCAGATCTTCTCGGCTTAGCAGCTGAAGACTGACACTGCCCGATCGCCTCAGAAGCCCCCAAGACCATCACAGATGCTGAGCTTCGGGTAACTCTCACAGTGGAGGATAAGTCCATCCCCTTCTTAATCAATACGGAGGCTACCCACTCCACGTTACCTTCTTTTCAAAGGCCTGTTTCCCTTGCCTCCATAACTGTTGTAGGTATTCACAGCCAGGCTTCTAAACCTCTTAAAACTCCCCAAATCTGGTGACAATTTAGACAATACTCTTTTAAGCACTCCTTTTTAGTTATCCCCACCTGCCCAGTTCCCTTATTAGGCTGAGATAATTTAACTAAATTATCTGCTTCCCTGACTATTCCTGGACTACAGCTATATCTCATTGCCACCCTTCTTCCCAATCCAAAGCCTCCTTTGCGTCCTCTTCTTGTATCACCCCACCTTAACCCACAAGTATAAGATACCTCTACTCCCTCCTTGGTGACTGATCATGCACCCCTTACCATCTCATTAAAACCTAATCACCCTTACCCCACTCAATGCCAATATCCCATCCCACATCATGCTTTAAAAAGATTAAAGCTTGTTATCACTCACCTGCTACAGCATGGCCGTTTAAAGCCTATAAACTCTCCTTACAATTCCCCCATTTTACCTGTCCTAAAACCAGACAAGCCTTACAAGTTAGTTCAGGATCTGCGCCTTATCAACCAAATTGTTTTGTCTATCCACCCCCTGGTGCCAAACCCATATACTCTCCTATCCTCAATACCTCCTTCTACTACCCATTATTCTGTTCTGGATCTCAAACATGCTTTCTTTACTATTCCTTTGCACCCTTCATCCCAGCCTCTCCTTGCTTTCACTTAGACTGACCCTGACACCCATTAGGTTCAGCAAATTACCTGGGCTGTACTGCCACAAGGCTTCACAGACAGCCCCTGTTACTTCAGGCTAGCCCAAATTTCATTCTCATCTGTTACCTATCTTGGCATAATTCTCATAAAAACACACGTGCTCTCCCTGCTGATCATGTCCAATTAATCTCCCAAACCTCAATCCCTTACAAAACAACAACTCCTTTCCTTCCTAGGCATGGTTAGTATGGCCAGAATTCTTACACAAGAGCCAGGACTGCACCGAGTAGCCTTCCTGTCCAAACAACTTGACCTTACTGTTTTAGCCTAGCCCTCATGTCTGTGTGCAGTGGCTGCTGCTGCTTTAATAATTTTAGAGGCCCTAAAAGTTGCAAACTATGCTCAACTCACTCTCTACATTTCTCATAACTTCCAAAATCTATTTGCTTCCTCATACCTGATGCATATACTTTCTGCTCCCCGGCTCCTTCAGCTGTACTCACTCTTTGTTAAGTCCCACAATTACCATTGTTCCTGGCCCGGACTTCAATCTGGCCTCCCACATTATTCCTGATACCACACCTGACCCCAATGACTGTATCTCTCTGATCCACCTGATATTCACCCCATCTCCCCATATTTCCTTATTTCCTGTTCCTCACCCTGATCACGCTTGATTTATTGATGGCAGTTCCACCAGGCCTAATCGCCACACACCAGCAAAGGCAGGCTATGCTATAGTACAAGCCAATAGCCCACCTCTCAGAACCTCTCATTTCCTTTCCATCATGGATATCTATCCCCAAGGAAATAACTTCTCAGTGTTTCATCTGCTATTCTACTACTCCTCAGGGATTATTCAGGCCCCCTCCCTTCCCTACACATCAAGCTCGAGGATTTGCCCCACCCAGGACTGGCAAATTAGCTTTACTCAACATGCCCTGAGTCAGATAACTAAAATACCTCTTAGTCTAGGTAGATACTTTCACTGGATAGGTAGAGGCCTTTCCTAAAGGGTCTGAGAAGGCCACCACAGTCATTTCTTCCCTTCTGTCAGACATAATTTCTCAGTTTAGCCTTCCCACCTCTATACAGTCTGATAAAATTCCCAGCCTTTATAGCCAAATCAGCCAAGCAGTTTTTCAGGCTCTTAGTATTCAGTGAAACCTTTATATCCCTTACGGTCCTCCATCTTCAAGAAAAGTAGAATGGACTAAAGATCTTTTAAAAACACACCTCACCAAGCTCAGCCACCAACTTAAAAAGGACTGGAAAATACTTTTACCACTTTTGCTTCTCAGAATCCAGGCCTGTCCTCGGACTGCTACCAGGTACAGCCCATTTGAGCTCCTTTTTATTAGGCCCCAGTCTCATTCCAGACACTGGACCAACTTAGACTGAGCCCCCAAAAAACTTGTCACCCCTACTATTTTCTGTCTAGTCATACTCCTGTTCTCCATTTTCAACTACTCATGCATGCCCTGCTCTTGTTTACACTGCCAGTTTACACTGTTTCTCCAAGCCATCACAGCTGATATCTCCTCATGCTATCCCCAAACTGCCACTCTTAACTCTTGAAATAAATAAATAATCTTTGCTGGCAGGACTATACTGAATCTCCTTAGGCACTCTCTAATCAGATGTCCTAGGTCCTCCCAATTCTTAGACCTTTTATACCTGTTTTACTCCTTCTCTTATTCCATTTAGTTTCTCAATTCATCCAAAACCATATCCAGGACATCACCAATCATTCTATATGACAAATGTTTCTTCTAACATCCCCACAATATCACCCGTTACCACAAGACCTCCCTTCAGCTTAATCTCTCCCACTCTAGGTTCCCATGCCGCCCCTAATCCTGCTTGAAGCAGCCCTGAGAAACATCGCCCACTCTCTTTCCATACCACCCCCCAAAAATTTTCACCACCCCAACACATCAACACTATTTTGTTTTATTTTTCTTATTAATATAATAAGGCAGGAATGTCAGGCCTCTGAGCCCAAGCCAAGCCATCGCATCCCCTGTGACTTGCAGGTATATACGCCCAGATGGCATGAAGTAACTGAAGAATCACAAAAGAAGTGAATATGCCCTGCCCCACCTTAACTGATGACATTCCACCACAAAAGAAGTGTAAATGGCCGGTCCTTGCCTTAACTGATGACATTACCTTGTGAAAGTCCTTTTCCTGGCTCATCTTGGCTCAAAAAGCTCCCCCACTGAGCACCTTGCGACCCCCCACTCCTGCCCACAAGAGAACAAACCCCCTTTGACTGTAATTTTCCTTTACCTACCCAAATCCTATAAAAGGGCTCCACCCTTATCTCCCTTCACTGACTCTCTTTTCAGACTCAGCCCGCCCACACCCAGGTGAAATAAACAGCCATGTTGTTCACACAAAGCCTGTTTGGTGGTCTCTTCACACGGACACGCATGAAACTTACCATGTGATATTCCTGCTCTCACTTCATTTTCCACTATGACTGAAGGCTTATGGAGGCCTAACAAGGAGCGGATGCAGGCACCATGCTTCTCACACAGCCTGCAGAATAGTGAGCTAAAATAACTTCCTTTCCTGATGTATAATCCCACCTCAGGTATTCCTTTAGAGCAACACACACAGACTGACACAGGGCGTATCATGTTGTGTGAGATTTGACCTCGGTCTCCTCAATGCTACGGGGTGCTGGTCTCCATGTGAGACTTCCTCCCTGTGCTGTGGCCTGTAACCTGGCCCTCTAGAGAGCTGGGGGCAAAAGAACATTCAGTTTATTTGTTGATTGCACTGCTTATTATCCGGTGTCTGAACACAGCTGTCTCACACCTGCTGACTGGTTCCATCTCGTCTACTGTAGGAGGGCAATTCCCATAGCAGTGAGTCCATTTGGATGGAAACTGAGGAACAGACTCAACTTTTTCAGTCTTTGTCCCTTCTTCCCGAGAGCCTCATTGTCTTTTCATATAAGCCTTCAGAATTTGAGAAAGATATACATAAAGGTCAGTAAAATGTTGATAGGTTTTCATCTTTGTTCTCCATTACATAAATGTAGCCTTAGCTTTTTGTGTTACTAATTTTATGCTCAGTTTATAATTAGAAATGAGTAGGCCCTTCCTATTTGTGGGTTCCACATCAGGAAACATTCTACAAAAGCATTGTGTCTGAATTGAGCATAAACAGGCTTTTTTCTCTTGCCATTATTTTCTAGGAAATACAGCATAACTCCTATTTACTTAGCATTTACATTGTGTTCAGTGTTATGAGAGATCTAGGAATGATTTAAAGTATATGCAAGGAGGTGTGAAGATTGTATGAAATTACTACTCTTTTATATCAGGGACATGAGCATCCGAGGCATTTGATATACACAGGGGGTTCTGGAACCAATCCCCCATGGATACTGAGGAGCAATTGTATTTGTTTTCTGTTGCTGAAGTAACAAATTGTCATAAGCTTAGTGACCTAAACCAATACAAATTATCTTGCAGTTTTGGGGATCAAACATGAAAAATCAAAGTGTCCGTAGGACCTTGTTCCTTTCCAGAGGCTCTAAGAAGCTGAGTTTGCTTTCCTTTTTTTTTCTTCTTTGTCTTTTCAAATCTGAGAGGCTGCTCATGTTCCTTGGTTTGTGGACCCTTCCTTCATCTTCAAATCCAGCAATGGCTGTTGAGTTGTTCCCACATCGCATCATGCAGACACTGACTCTTCTGCCTTCCTTTTCCACATTTAAGGATTCTTGGATTACGTTGGTCTCATTCACATGATCTAAGTTAATCTCCCTGTTTTAAAGTCAGCATATTAGCAAACTATTCTACCTGCTGCTTTAATTCTTATTTGCCATAAAGTTTAACATAACTCCAGGTTCTAGGGATAAGGATATGGACATCTTTGGGATGCCGTTATTATGCCTGCTACACCTAGTAAAATAAAACTCAGTGACATA
This sequence comes from Pongo pygmaeus, assembly GCF_028885625.2. Taxonomy (NCBI): domain Eukaryota; kingdom Metazoa; phylum Chordata; class Mammalia; order Primates; family Hominidae; genus Pongo; species Pongo pygmaeus. The sequence goes on from NC_072380.2 coordinate 7,353,943, forward strand.
ATAAATATTTTCGCCAAGAAAAATATCTTTAAAGAGAAAATGTTTTCATTGATTAATAGTGTTATCAGATGAATATAGGAGGCCAAGTTCAATTTGGCTTTCAGGTGAAGCATGAAGAACTTTTTAGTGTATTTAATCCCAAATAGTATGAGACAGATAATGTCACAATAAGCTGGATGTTGTTTATCTAAAACTCACATTTAACTGAGTGTCCCATATTTTTATTTGCGAAGTCTGTCAACCCTAGTCATTTAGGATTAATACAAACAAATACATGTTTCTTCTAAGTTGTTCACATATGAGAGCAAAACAAAGAAAAGTACATTTAAGGTTCTATCACAGGTCTCTCAGGAAAAGTTTTCTGGATGTGTTATCATCTCCCAGATACCCTACAATTAGATCTTTCTGATGTTTCTTTAGTGTTTTTTTAAATTATCTCTCTTTGATCAAGACCTTCACTGAAATGTATTATTTTAAAAGCAAACACTCTTCCATTTTGGATTCATTAAGAGACAGATGTTAGCATGAAAAAGCCCATATCCCAGGAAGGCTAGGGCATCTGAAAAATGTCTGACTCTTTACATTTTTGAATAGACTCTCCTGTCTTATGTAAAAATATTAAATAATTGAATTCTAGTACTTGATACAATATGTGAAGTCAATATCACAATAGATGGGATTAATAGCAAATTGACCAGAGCAGAGTAGAGGATCCAAGAATTAAAACACAGGTTAGTAGGCCGGGCGTGATGACTCACGCCTGTAATCCCAACACTTTGAGAGGCCAAGGCAGGCAAATCACTTGAGGTCAGGAGCTGAAGACCAGGCTGGCCAACATGGTGATATTCTATCTCTACTAAAAATACCAAAAAAAAAAAAAAATTAACTGGATGTGGTATAGGACACCTGTAATCCCAGCTACTCAGAAGGCTGAGGCAGGAGAATTGCTTGAACCTGGGAAGCAGAGGTTGCAGTGAGTCGAGATCACACCACTGCACTCCAGCCTGGGTGACAGAGCAAGGCTCTGTCTCTCAAAAAAAAAAAAAAAAAAAAAAGTAAGAATACAAGTCAGTGGAAAATTTTCAGGTTGAAGTGCAGAGATATAAAATAATGCAAAATACAAAAAATGACATAAATATATATATGTGAAGACACAGTAAAAGGATGCTTTGTATATGTGTGTCTGTGTGTTTGTATTGAATATATATGCAATACACACGTGTTGCATATGTGTTTGTGTACATACATATGGTTGGTGCAAAAGTAATTGCGGTTTTTGCCATTACCTTTAAAGGCAAAAACCACAATTACTTTTGGACCAATTCTCTATCTATCTAGACAATTCTATTCCCAGGAAGAGAAAGGAGAGAGGGACAGCAGCAATAACTGAAGAACTAATGGCTGAAAATCTGCTCAAAACAGTGATATTATTCCATATATTCAAAAAGCTCTGAAAACACCAAGAGGATGTGTCAAAAGTAAACTCTACCTAGACTACTCACAGACAAACCCTGTTCTTTGGAGAGTTTCTTCATCTGCTTTAAATATAGTTGGAACAAGATCAGTTGCTAATTTTGTAGCCAGGTGAATTCAATAAAATAATGAATGAGCTGCAGTGTTTAAAATTAATACCTTTTTTGTTTTCTTATGAGTCTTCAGGCACGATGAAATGGGAAAAATTTTATGCCATTAAGTCATGAGTTCACAGGTTCAGAGACTCAGATTATGACACGCAAGCTCACTTGGTTGGAATGGATTCTGTGAATTCTGTAAACTTTTGGAGTTATTCTATTTTTGAGCATCCAAATTAAACAGCTCCAGCTCCCATTCCTCATTAGTATAGACAGTCAAATGTTTCTCAGAACTCCCTATAGGTGCTTATGCTCCTAATATCTTGTACAAATTCTTATTTCTGTCTTCTGTGTAAATTCTCTGGCCACCTCCACCTCACTCCTGCAACTAACTACACATTTTCTTTGTAGCTTTGCATTAAGAATTACTGAGGCTTTCTGCCTTTTCCAAGAATTTTCAAATACACAGCCATTGATTGAGACACAGTTTTGCAAAAACATAAGGATAATGATGGGTGGTTAATGCACAGAACTGTTAAAAATAAGATTAGAAATGAGAGTGCATTCTAGCTAAAGAGTTCAGCCACTCTTGCTAATAACCACTACAGGTCACTTTGTGCCCTGATGTTACAGGTATAACTGCTCCTTTTGGAACCTAGAACTCCTTTCATTGTTAATCTCTGAGGGCCAAGAAACCTTTAGCAATTTATTTTTAGAACTGTAGAATGATTTAGCGCTTACTGGATTGTATCTCTATTTCATAGATGCAGTCAGGTGTCCTATCTTCCAAGACCTAAACAGCCATTAAAAGGTCTTCTTAAATAAAAGGAGAGTTTCTTTCTAAGAGAGTTGTGCTGTTTCCCCTAAAACATAGGAATGAATGTCATTGTCATGGTGACTTTTAGTTTTTTTGTGTGTGAAGCTTCACTTCTTTTGTACAATCAAATGATATATGCTTCCAGGAATCAAGAAATCCACTAACTGGTTCAAAATAACAGTGTATACATGATGAATATTAAATGAACAAATAAAGGCAGGGTCCGACTGTCCTGGCATCAAGGTAGGTGAGTGTGACTGAGTTGGACAATTACAGGATTAGACCCTGTCTTGATTTAAATTTTGGAGAGTTTGTTAATTATGGTGATTTTTTCATGAATATTATTTTTTTAAAAATCTATCGCATTATAAGATCATCTATATTAACTATGGAATATCTTAGTGCTTACATTTTATATCTGAGGCCAGAGCCTCCCTCGCTTCACCCTAGTCCTGGCTTTGTCATCACATCTGGATAAAATCTATATCCAGATAAAAATGCTTTTACTCTAACAAGGTCTGGTTACTTTTTTCAATCTTGAGATTAGGAAAGACAATGGATTATTTTGGAACTAAGGTGCATTTTCCCAGAGGTAGATGATATGCACATTCAGTGCAGAGTTAATGTGAAGAAACAGAGAGTTTCTTATGCATCTAGGATATACCCACAGTGTTCATGATTTAAGGACCAAACCCTCCCAAGGAGAGAGAGCAGGGCCAGGGAGCTATCTTGATTCTTCCCCTTAGAGTCGATGCGTCTTTCTTCTTGAGGTTTGCTCTCCTATGCTTGTGTCCCATGCCATGTTGTCCTCATTTAATTGTGCCCTCAAAAAGACTTGTTTTTAACAGCATTTACTTGGATCCTATTATATTTGTATGTAAGGAAACCCTTGTACAACTGCATTTTGCCATCCAATTTATGAAATAGTTTATGAATGGCCAGCACATGAATGAATAAGACAAAGTCCACACCAGTAGAAATCTCATAGCTAAATGGAGAATTAAAAATTCATCCACCTCTGTAGGAGGTGTAATTGCATAAGAAACCTTAACCAGAAGAAGGGAGTCCTTGTGAATAACAGGACTGGGCATCCCCTCCCTTGGCAGATCCGCCATGATTCCATGAGGGAAGTGGTCTTTGAGTTGGGCTTGCTTTTTCTACGGAAGATGTGGGGTAGGTGATGGCATGCAAGGGGAGGATGCAGGAGGAGCAAAGCACATGTTCTAGGAAAATGCCGGGAATAAATGGGGAAGGTCAAGGGATCCAAAGAAAACAGATGCCTGTGACCCTGGAAAGCACTCCAAGCCCCACTGTGGCATCCCTGACCCCTGCCTGGAGAGCGGAAAAGGATGTTTCAAGGATATTAGAGATGGCCTGCCCAAACCAACATCACACAATGACCACAATTACTAGGATAAAGATTCCGTATCTTTGGACACCATAGTTTAATTTGGTTTACATGACGCACGTCTCTGATGAGGGAGCCCTTTCTGAATCCACATCAGCCACAGCAGCTTCTTGGCCTCCTCATGGCTTTTTGCAGCATTTTATTACAGAGAGACCACAGGTGCCAATATGTTTATACCTTCTAGGGCAAAAGCCTGGATGACATATGGCACCACTCCTAAGGCAGGTAACAGGATTGCTAATATCACCAAAAACACCTAACAGGGAAAAAACACACAAAAAGAGCAAACAGCCTGTTAGAACTCAAAACTCATGTTGGAAAAACACAAACCCTGTGTCAGTATCACCCTGAGTAAATCCACAGTGGGCTTCTTTCCTAAGCCTGGGCTTTTCCATTATGATAATGAGATGCGAGTCAATCATTTGGATCTAAGTTTCTGACATGGAAACTGGCACTGCTGTGGTTTGGGGGATGTTTATTTTTGTAGAACCTCATTGTGAAAGACCCTGATCTCTCCTGAGTGACCGGGGCCTCCAGGTGGGGTCTGGTAGGAGCTCAGCAACGATCTCTTGTGAATTCAGCTCCACCACAAGAAGATAACATCAAAGCCACTATACCGCCATTTTAACACACACAACCCAGTAACCTTTTGATTTTTCAAATCATTTAGTCTGTTAAGTATTTGAGCTGAGATGGGGTAAAAAGATGCAACTCACTGAAATTGTTTAATATGAAATTAACACCAAGTAACTTACAGTTGAAAACCACAATTAGCCATAGAAATAAACATTTGTAATGGCTTTTTTCTAATATCTAAGTACTGGTTTCAACCTCATTCTTCTTTTTTTATCCCTCCCTCCCTCCCTCCTTCCCTCCTTCCCTCCCTCCCTTCCTCTCTCCCTGCCTGCCTGCCTCCCTGCCTTCCTTCATGATACTGTTCTAGGTGTTGGAAAATATGAGGTCTCTGGTGCCTCTCAGAGCCCCGTTGTTCTCACAAAACCCAGGACTCATAAATAAAATTGGTAAAATGAGGCTTTCACAATTTAATATCTATGTGATTAACTGTTTTAGGTTTTATTCTCAAATTTTCTTTTTCCCTCTCTCCATCCTTCCCTTCCACTCTCCCTCTTTTATCCTTTCATGGTTTTTATTTTATTTTCATAATATCAAGGAGAAAATGAAGGTTAGGCATCCAGGCTTAAAAGTTGGTTTCAATGGGCCCTCCCTGTCCTGTGAACCTGCAGTGGCCTCGTGGCAGGGACTGTTCTCAGGGCCTCTGATCAGAAAAGTCCTGGGGGCAGAGTGTCTGCCGCAGTAGTTCCCACAGTATAGGCTGCACCTTAAGATTATCTGGGATTCTCTAGGTTGCAGTACCTATCCTTTAACTATAAAAATTTAGAAAATGACATTCTATACTACTTTCTTTAGATAAAGTCAAAATTGCTGTCTTTTTTTAAAAAAGTCACCTAACAGGTTTCAACCATAGTCTTAGCAGTTGCAGCATGGAAAGCAGTGAGGAGATGAGATTTACAAGCTACTGTGCTCCTTCATATTGGCTTAGAAGAGAGAGTGAGGTGTCCATGGGGTTCTCAAACTCCTTTTCTATTGAAGGAAACAATTCTTGGTTCAATTAAATAGGGCATTCAGTCTACTCAGTCTAAAAGTGTGGGTAGAAGAAAGGAAACAGAAAGAAAGATGTGCTCTGGGGAGAGAGGGAAAAAGAAAGACAGAAAAAAAGAGAGAGAGAGAGGGAAGAAGAGAGAGAAGCAGGAGAGAAGGATGGAGGGGACAGAGAGAGAGAGGCAGGAGAGAGAGGGATGAGGCAGAGATAGGTGGAGGGGAATGAGAGGAGACAGAGAGATTCTATGCCATTCTTCCATTTGTCCAACCCTCCTATTTCCCTGGCCCATCTCACCTGGAAGAGGCATCAGGAATATGAAGAGGAATGAGAAGAGGAGATACAGGACCCTCATGGCTGATGGCTGGGAGCTTCACCAGGAGCTGAGTCTGGGGAGGACATCAAGCCTTCCACCTTATAAAGGTCCTGGCCCCTGGTCACCGGGTAGAGTTCAGAACTGGTATTGGCTGCAATGCTCATTACAGAGATTAGAATTCAACCACTTACCTGGTGAGTCAGAGAATGGTCCTCAAAGAACAATGCACACACAGCACATCTTATGCAAATCTCGACTCAGGAAACCCCAGAAAATCCCTTCCTCCTGCTCTTGGGACCAGAAAATTACTCTTATCTTGTGCCATTTAAAACCCAGTATATGAATGGAGTCAAGGGCTGGGCCTGTCTCACAGGAGAACAAACTCAAACTCAGGGCCTATAACCTGCCACTCACCTGCTGCACACTCTGTGGGACGTCCTGTTTTTCCTATCTGGGGACAGTCTCAGGCCAAATTGAGAGCTCTTTCCATCTAATTCTATCCATTGCTGGGACATTCAGCTCCTGGGGATGATACAGGGCTGGCTCAGACCCAGGAACCCTGGAGAGGCTCAGGGCTTCTGGCAGCACCGGGAGCATGGTGGGCCCTGTCCCCCTAGGAGATCTGAGCTGGTGAAATTCATGTGGAAAATCCCCTGAAACTCCCCGTCTTCCCCATGGGACAGAGATGAGGCAGATGGATGCTGGCTTCCTTCCTCTGAGAAGGAGAATGGGAGGGTGGGATTGTGACTACATGTGTCCCCTCAGAGTGCACCCAGGCCTGGGCCAGGAGGTGGCCTACCACCTGCACTTGAGTTCCTTCCTTTCACACCATCACTCAGGGAATGTCAGCTCCACAGGACTTCAGGGCTTTGGGAGCCAGGGCTTTCCCTGCTTTCCACAGATGTCAGTGTGAAGGGAGCTCACTGCCGTTGGGATTTCATGGAGAAGCATGGAGTGGGGCTGCAAGGCCTCCATGTGGTCTCCCTGTCGGTGATGGGTCTCTCAGGACCCTATCCTTCCTCTGTAACCCAGAGAAGTCATTGGCTGTCATAAACAATGAATATAGCCCCAAGCCAGGTGCTCAGGGGCCAGGCTTTTCTCAGGAAAATAAGAGCCCTTTATCCTGGTTCCTCCCTCTTTGGATCTAAGGGCAGTTTGAGAGACAAGCAGGCCCTGGTGTCCAAGTCTGTGATGTCTCAGAGATGCAGCAGTGACAGAGCCATGGGGACAATGAGACTTTCCTCATGACCTGCCTGACCTCTTCATTTAAAATGCCAGGTTCTGAAGAACCCTTGTTCTTGGCAGTCCAGAAGTGGATTTAAAGGAAGCTGGTGAGGACATTGCATGGCCAAGATGCTCAATGATTTTTTTTCATAAAAGGGAGTTTCTGATGGGGTATGCAAAGAGAGGGCTGGGTCAGGTGCCATTGGAACTGCTATACAAACACGCACTCAGGGCTGCAGCTCAGTCACCAGAGAGTCATTCCCTTTGTCAGGACTTTGTTTCCCTGTGTGTTGAGCAGGCTGGAATCGAGGGGCAGACTCATTCATTCCTGACACTAAGGCGATTTCCTCCTGGTGAAGAAAGCATACAAAGAAACGGATTGTGAAATAAAGCCTTTATGTGCTTTGTCTAAATTAATAATCATGTTTTAAAAATACATATGTCTCTGTCACCTCTAGAAAGAGGCAAACATCGTGACACTTCACCCTACTTATCTCAGCATGGATCTCTTACAAATGAAGGAGAATTCTCACACCAATCACGGTACCATTTACACAAATTAACAAGAATAACTCCCTGGCCTGAACGGACAGGAGCCCTAGGTGCTCAGGAAGCAAAGTGTCAGTAAATTATTGCAAAACAAAAGTGTGCCCATGGACACTGAACTGTTCCAAGAATCGCTTCATGGCTGTTGAGTTTTCTGGGTACGTGTTCAATCCAGATTCACACATCGAATTAGGTTGTCACGCCTCTTTCCTGGTTGAGTAAATATTCTTAAGGAAATGCCATGGTACGTGGCAAGGGGCCTTACTGGAGTTATTACATGACTCTCACATGTAAATAAGAGTTTGAGTTAAGAGAGTGGTTCCCATCTTTTTCATGTGTGGCATCACTCCTGATTGAGATGTTCTTAATGACTGCTGTACTTAACGTGATTATTATAAAAGTAATACACTCACATTTAAAAACTCACCCATAGAAGAGAGTGAATTTTTCCTACACAGCCTTTCCAATCCGAGGAACCACCGATAGCATTGTGGTTTTATACTTGTTGTCCTCTCTAGATCTCAGTACATTTGTGAGGCCTTGTTAGAGAAGGAGGTGAAATTGCTTTGAAATAGGAAAGTCACTGTGAAATGCAGCACCTCTGTGTTCCTGGGGAAGAAGCCACCAAGGCTTAGGTAACATGGGCCTGGTTGCTCAAGGACAGCTGGGCTGACTGTTCCCGTGAAGGTTCCTATGGTTGCAGCTGCCTCTTTTTTCCTGGCACAGCCGGGTGTGACTCCTTCACAGCCATGTGTGTCCTGCTCATAAGGTTTGTCTGATAAAGTCCACCAGAGTATCACTTTTGTCTTTCAAAGGTACAGTTATGATCTTGCTTCAGCAAGGGAGGCCATCCACCAGCACAGACATGAGATTCTTCCCAAAAACTCAAAGCGTAGCTGTTAGAGGATTTGAGGGCATGCCGAGCTTAGGTAAAATCTAATTTAATTCATTTTTATGAGCTCAAAACAAAGGCATGTAAAAGGGGAACCATCAAGCCTGACTGAGAGACTCAGGGCCTGTTTTTAATGGAATGTGAGGACACATGCTGTGTCCCCAGACCTCTTTCCTGTAACTGGGGAGGAACTTTCAGGCTGTTTCTTTGTGGCAAAATGGTTCAGCTCCCCAGGCGAGAGTGGGAAGCCTCATTCCTGTAGCTAGGCTCCCAGAAAGCAGAGTCTCTCCTATTTGTGATTTTAGAAAACAAAGTTTCTCAGCACTAAGTCCTCAGTGTTAAGTAACAGAAGCAGTTGTATTCATTTCTATTTCTGTGGAATGGCCAGCTTCTTGGGTGTCAGGGCAGGGCAGTCCCACAGGGACCTGCTCTCAGAGGGCTGGGGCCTGGTGTAAGAAAGCCATCCTATCAACATTCTGAAGACTTTTTTATCTGAACCTATGTTTTGTAAGTGCAGTCCTGTGAGACAGTGGAGCATGTGCAGGGGCAGAATGGATACACTGGGACACAAGGTAGACAGGTGCAGTTCTTCGGGCACCACAGGCACGTGACTGGAGATAGCTGGTCTAGCTGCCCTTAGCACACACATCCCTGGAGCAGCCCAGACACCTGGGGACTGGGACAGGAGGTGGCAGTGGCAGCAGCAGCAGTGTTCTCAGCCCTGGGGTGAAAGGAGGGTCTCTGTGTCAGGGCAGCAATGACACCTCTGTGCCTGTTCATCCCCAGAGTCACTCTTGGAGCTTCTGAACAAATATTAACTTTCTTGCCTGAGCACTGGGACGGGAATCGTAGATGCTCAGGCAGCAAACTATCAGTAAATTATTGCAAGACAAAATGTGCACACGGACACTGCAATAAAGGAGGCCAGGGAGTTAGAGTTCTTCAGAGAGTTTAGAATTCTTCAAGGAGTTATCATGGCCTCAAAAATGGAAATTAAATTTATCAAGATAATCATGTTCAACAGAGAAGAGTGCTGCTTTTACTTTTATATAAACTTTCAGATGAATCAAACCTTAACAAGGAGGGCAATTTTTAAATAGCTTTTCTTCGTGTTATTAAAGATACAGAAGTGGAATGCATATGCAGGCATTTTCAATAAGCTACAAATTATGATGCCACTTTGGGTCTGGCGTAGGCCTCTGCAAATTACAGGAAATATATGAAGAGGCGTCAAAATTCCACTGGATAAGTTCACATTTAAAATTCAGTTCACACTTACATGAAAATGGTTTGTTTAAACCATTTTAAAAGAATCCATTTTATGGTAGCTCACCCCTGTAATCCCGGCACTTTGGGAGGCCGAGGAGGGCAGATCACGTGAGGTCAGGAGTTCCCGACCAGCATGGACAACATGGCAAAACACTGTCTCTACCAAAATTACAAAAATTAGCCAGGTGTGGTGGCACATGCCTGTGATTCCAGCTACTCAGGAGGCTGAGGCAGGAGAATCGCTTGAGCCTGGGTGGCAGAGGTTGCAGTAAGCCGAGATTGCGCCACTGCACTGCAGCCTGGGAGGGAAAGCGAGATTCCATCTCCAAAAAACAAACAAACAAACAAAAACAAACAAACAAACAAACAAAAAATTTTAAAAGAATCACTAGCTCCAGATATACTAAAATTTGTTAGTATGTCAAAATAATTCATCCTATATTGTCACAGCTTAGAAAATATTCCGGAAACATTTGCTTCAGCAGAGTCTTCTCAAAAGAAAATGAAGTTGCACAAGGTATAAAGTTTGATGATCAAACAAATTAATAGACAGACCAGTGGGCCAGAAAAATTGTGTGATTCACCCACATATCCCATTAGCAAGGCATTATTATTTATTCTATTATAATCATGACCGTCATTTTGTGGGGAGATTTGTATGACCGTCATTACTCCCGTAAAACTACTATCTCTATTATATTTTTAAAATAATGGAAAACACTGGCTTGAGAAAGCTGAATATCCTCCTGCCTTTCATGACACTTTCTTCTGCCGCTCTTTGAACAAGGCGCTCTGCATTTCCAGTTTGCACTGAGCCTTGGGAATTTTGCAGCCAGCCCTGCCGTGGCCATTTTTATACAAGTTATCTCATTTAATCCCCAGAAACAAACGTGCCAGGGGAGTATTACCCAAGTTTACAGAGGCAGGTCCTGGGGCCTAGAAAGGTTAGAGGACATGTTCAAAGTCACCTGGCTACTAAGTGACAGAGATGCAATTTGAAATAGAATCCCTCTCTCTTCAAAGCCCATGTTCCTAACCACCGCCACACAATCACCATAGTGTCCTGATAACCTGCCCTCTTCTCTTCCTACAGCCCCAAAGCTACAGTAATGCTCTGCCTAAGGCCAGAGTCCATGGGGCTACTGTCATTCTCTCCCATCTTCTGAGCTGAGTGGTGAGTCCAGAGCCTGGCCTGGCCTTGCAGGAGGTGAGGGAATGAGCTCGCAGTTACTGCCACCTCGTGGCAGCTCGTCTGTATGACCCTAAAACGCAGATCTAATCTCAGTTTCCTGCCTGCCTGAAGCCTGGATGTGCACCTGAGAGTTTTTGTCATTTCTTTACCCCTTAAGGAACCTATTGAGAGTTCTCACAATTGTATGGATCCTCTCAAGGAATCAGCTTTTATTTATTTATTTTTAATGTTTTTTTGTGTCCAGTTTCTTTTTATTCACTTTTTCTTTTTCTCTTTTTTTTTTCTTTTTCTTATTTACTTTGGGTTTAATTTGTTCCCTTTTCCCATACCATTTCTTACAGTGGAATCTTAAATTGCCTTTTTGTGAGTTTTTCCTCTGTCATAATAGCATTTAATTATAAATTTGTCTCCAAGAGCCACTTTAGTGGCACTTCCACAAATTTTGGTATGTTACGGTTTCATTTTCTATCAGTTCAACCTATTTTTTGATTTCTCCTTTGGACGATTTAGAAACATGTTCATTGATGTCCCAATATATGGAGATTTTTCCAGATGACTTTCTGTATTGATAGCTTTGTAAATTCCACTGTAGATAGACGCTGTCTTTTGTATAACTTTAAACTATGTTGATTTTTTGAGATGTTTCATAGGTTAGTATGAGCTCTATTGGGTAATATTTTAATGCATTCTGCTGTTATTTGGTAGAGTGTTCTATAAATCTCAAATAGGTTGTGCTGGATGATAGCGTTGTTCAAGTCTTCTCTACCTTTACTAATATTTTGTCTGCTTTAAAAAATCTATTACAGGAAGAGAAGTGTTGAATTGTCTAACTGCAATTGTTAATTTGTCTATTTCTTTAATGTCTATTGATTTTTCTTTAAGAATTTCAAAATTCTGTTATTAGGGGCACACACTGATTTAATATTAATATCTGTTCTTGGTGATGTAACCACTTTATCATTAGGAAAAATATCTCTCCCTATTACTGATAATACCCTTTGCTCTAAAATCTACCCTAATTTATGTCAATGAGCCAATATAGCCAATCCTATTTTCTTTATACTAATGTTTTCATACTTTATCTCTTTCCATCCTTTTATTTTAACTGTTTGTTCTTACAGTTTATATATAAAGTGGGTTTTTATAGACAGCATGTAGTTGGGTCTTGCTTTTTACTGAACTGACAATCTCTCTCTTTAAGGAGCTTCTAGAATGTTCACAGCATGCTCTTTTCATCATATGGAATGAAATTTCTACCTGGCGTCTTCCCTTTCTGCCAAAAAATTATCTTTGCATTTTATAGTACAGACTTGCTGGTGAGGAATTCTCTTAGCTTTTATTGTTGTTACTGGAAATTGCCTTTACTTATTATTTGATTATGTGTTTACTCTTTTTTTAGAAAAATACTTTTGCTGGGGTGGATTTCTAAGAGAACATTTTTTTTCTTTCGGCAGTTGAAGATATCACTTACATTTTGTTCTTCTGTAAGTAATATGTCTCCTTTCAGGCTGCTTTTTAGTTTTATTTTTGTTTTTGAGATGGAGTCTCTCTCTGTTGCTCAGGCTGGAGTGCAGTAGGTTGATCTCGGCTCACTGCCATCTCCGCCTCCTGGGTTCAAGAGATTCTCCTGCCTCAGCCTCTCAAGTAGCTAGGATTATAGGTGCGTGCCACCATGCCTGGCTAATTTTTGTATTTTTTTTCAGTAGTTACAGGGTTTCACCATGTTGGCCAGGCTGGTCTCAAACTCCTGACCTCAGGTGATCCGCTTACCTTGGCCTCCCAAAGTGCTGGGATTACAGGCATGAGCCACTGTGCCTATCCTCAGGCTGCTTTTAAAATTTTCTTTTTATTACTGATATAAAATAACTTGATTATGATATGTTTCATGTGGTTTTCTTCATGTTTCATATTTCAGCTTGGATGTCTTCATGTGGTAAATTTGTGTGTTCATAGTCTCACCAAATTTGGAAAACAATAGGCCATTTCTTCCTTAGCTCTATCGTCTCTCCCAAAACTTTTTTTTTTTATTCGAGATGGAGTCTTGCTCTGTCTCCCAGGCTGGAGTGCAGTGGCTTGATCTAGGCTTACTGCAACCTCTGCCTCCCAGATTTAAGTGATTCTCCTACCTCAGCCTCCAGAATAGCTGGGATTACAGGTGCATGCCACCACGCCCAGCTAATTTGTGTATTTTTAGTAGAGATGGGGTTTCACCATATTGGCCACGCTGGTCTTGAACTCCTGACCTTGTGATCCACCCTCCTCAGCCTCTCAAAGTGCTGGGATTACAGGTGTGAGCCACTGCGCCTGGCCGTCTAAACACACATAGTTGCTAGATTGCTTGATGTTTCTGCACAGGTCACTGCTTATTATTTTCCAGCCCTTTTCTCCTCTCTTTGCATTATTTCTTCATTCATTTGTAGTAATATAAACTCAGGTTTACTGATCTTTATTTTGGAATATATGCCACAATCCAATTCACAGTATCTTTTACTCAGATGTTTATTTTTAATCTCTGGAAATTCCATTTGTTTCTTTATATCTCTCACTGATCATGAACAGTTTTTCTCTTCAAACTTGGACATATTTATAACATTTATAATAGCTCATTTATATCTTTTTTTGCTGATCCTAGTATCCTTGTCATTTCTGGATCTGTTTTTTCTGAATGATTTTTCTCTTGATTATGACCATATTTTCCTGCATAGCAGCTAATTTTTTATTGGATTCAGTGTGCTATAAGGCACAAATTGTTGAGTGATGGATTTAGTTGTTTTTCTTTGAAGAATGTTAGGCTTTATTCTGTCCCACATTTAAGTTTCTTATAGATCGGTCTGGTCCTTTCAAGACTGGTTTAGAAAAAAATTTGTTAGAGTGGTTGCAGAACAATTTAATCTAGAGCCAAATAGCACTACTACTAATGTGTTAGCTGCCCAAGGACTCTGCAGTCTCTCCACTTTGCTGGTGGGAATGAAAACATTTCCCGCCTTTAGTGCTCCTGAAATTGTTATCCAATCCCTTTTGGGTGTTTTTGTTTGGCTCTAGCCTTGTGAAGTCTTACCCCAAGTGTGCTCACATGAAAACACAGCCCAGGATGGAAGATTTACCATGTGTCCCTGCCCCCACCACCAACACTGAGGTACCCTCTCTCTGCTATTCTGCCCTGGAAGTGGGGGTGTCTTGTGCTTCGAGAAGTTTGATTTTAGTCTCTTCAATGCCTCAGGATCGCTGGACTTCGTTTGAGTCTTCCTCTATGTGCTGTGGTCTGGACTCTGCTGCTGTAGTGAGCTGCGGGCAATCGAAAGTCTCACTTCATTGGTCTGTTGCACTGCTTATTATCCAATGTCTGAACACAGCTGTCACACCTCTTGACAGGTTCCCTTTTGTCTACTGTCAGAGGGAGATGCCCATAGCAGTGAGTCCATTTTGGATAGAAAGTGAGGAGCAGTCTCATCTTTTTGGGCCCTTGAGCCTTTCTTCCTAAGAGCCTTGTTGTATTGTCTTTTCTCCATACATGGAGCCATGACTGGGGTCTGGTGTCAGGTATGAAGGACCATGCACTCCATTTGCTGGAATCCTTCTGCATCAACATTGAGAGAGCACTAGGTAGTAAAACTGCAGTATCTCCAAATCATTTGAAGGATTAAAGATACTTAAATCAATAAATCATTTGAATATACTTCAATTCAATAAATACTTGTTGAGCAGCCTTCATGCTCAGGGCACTTTACAAGCAGTCCAGGAAGAATTAAGACACGCTCCTTGCTTTTAAGGCTCACAAAATCTAATATGGAGATTGGCAATATGTCGCTGTACACAATGTAAAAACCAAGCAAGGGTTGTAGATGGAGGACTCAAGTCAGAACCCTGTGGTGAACCAGAGAAAAGACTGTAAGCATTTGGGAAATCACCTGTGTTTTTAAGATGGAGATAAAATGTGAGATGGTCCCTGAAGGACAGGTTAAAGTTTAGAGATGAAGTTGGAGGAGTGAGGCAGACATGAGATCAACCAGAGCAGAGGCATGGGTGAGAGAAAGCAAAGTGAATATCTGAGGAAGAGCCAGTTTCCTTATTTCTCAGAAGACAAAGTTTTTGGAAGGAATTGGGATAGCCCCTGAGGGATGCATGAAAACCTTAGAGATAGGTTTGGTGGAGAGATGCCATTTGGGGTAGAGGGACTGAAAAGGTCCAAGGCTTGGATGACATGAAAGCAAAGGGCATATCTCAAGAGAGTGAAGAGTCCAACTTCACTGGGGCATAACGTTCACAAAGGAGGAATAGAACCTGGTAACCCTTGGATAATAAGGTTGGGCTCCCTTACAGATTTCTCCAGAGATTCTACTTTCTTTGAGTGAAAGGTGAGTCCTTAAGATTTTCTGAGTTGTCTGTTTGGAAACAACTACCAAAATAACCAGATTAAAAAAAAAAATCAAGCTCCTATTTTTTTTTGAAAAAAAATTAATTTGATTTTACTTTTATAAACTTTAAGAAGGCATTTCCAAACTTTACAACACTCTCATCATGTTTCAGGGTTTTTATTTCTTTCTTCGGCAGCATTTTCGGCCACGTGTCGAACACTTGCCAATCTGTTCCTCCTTTGGAAGGCAGCTGAGCACAGCACACCGGCCGCCTCTGACTCTGCAATAATATTTCTGTAATGTGTTTATGATTCCTCCATGACCTGCAATGACAAAATAGCACACATGGAAAGGTTTTAGGAAGGCTTTTGGTACACGTACAAGGCTTCTGGAATTCCTCAAATAACTCATCTGTTGCTTTTATTGTATTCTTTTCTTTCTTTTTCCTTTTTCTATAAAATCAGGAGGAAAATAAAGGTATGACTAAACAACCCATAGACAATGTTTCTAAGGCTGCAGCTCAGCTGTGGACCCACAGTGGCACCGGGGAAGTGGCGTGACCCTGTGACTGCCGCAGGAACAGTGGGGGTGCTGAGGCTGTGGTGTCCTCAGAGGTAGCCCAAACACTCCACCTCCAACCACTGCACTTAGTAAAACACAAGCTTGTGCTTCTATTCTCAGAGTAAATCAATCTTTCTTGCTGTATTAAAATTTTATGTCTGATTCATGTCTCATCAGCTGGTATAATAATCTTCCCTTGAAGAGGTGGGGAAAGAGATAGCTTTGGGGAGCTATTTAGTTTCTTAATGATTCTGTTTTTTTTTTTTTGTTTTTTTTTTTTTGTTTTTTTTTTTTTTGAGATGGACTCTTACCCTGTCACCCAGGCTGGAGTGCAGAGGCGTGACCTCGGCTTACTGCAACCTCCGCCTGCCAGGTTTAAGCAATTCTCTGCCTCAGCCTCCTGAGTAGCTGGGATTACAGGTGCCCGCCACCGTGCCCGGATAATTTTTGTATTTTTAGTAGAAACGGGGTTTCACCATCTTGGCCAGGCTGGTCTTGAACTCCTGACCTCGTGATCCGCCCACCTCGGCCTCCCAAAGTGTTGGGATTACAGGCGTGAGCCACTCCGTCTAGCCTCTTAATGATTCTTGTCTGAAAAAATAATGGTGATGCCTAGTTCCCATACAACAAACCTGCTTGGTCTAAAGCGCTGTGAAGGATGGAGAAATACTGACTCTGAATTATATATTCTCAATTAGCTCAATCCTTAGATTTCCCAGCCCATCTTACCTGGAACAGGCACCAAAAACAGGAAGAGCAAAGCAAACAGAAGATAATGGATCCTCATAGCTGCCAGGCTTCACCCACGCTGAGACTGGATGGAAAGGTGTGCTTGGTCACCTTATAAAGGTTCCAGCCACGGCTGCAATTCTTGTCATGTTACAGTGATGACACTATGACATGTTTCCTGATGCGTCATACCAATGCCTCTCAACATGCAGAATACACCCACTCACTCAGTTAATTAGGAACCCAATGGTGAGGCAGAGCTCCCTATGGATGTGTGGCTGTCCGGGTGCTCTTTGGGCTCCAGGGGCTTGTCTGGGTGTGGGTCAGATTGGGTTGTGGGTACAGATAGGGCTGGCGTGGGCAAGAATGCCCCCTTTGGGGAATAGTCTCAGCGCATGTGGCTGGGGCCTGACTTGTCTGTACTTTGCTACTTTGGAGCTTTTTTCCTCTTCCTAAAGTGCTGGGAGAGTCTAAGGCCCTCCTGGGGACCAAATAAATCCAGCCCTGGACATATTCAATATCTGGCAATAGGACTGGCTTTTTGGTAGTGAGGTAAGGGAGAAAAATGGGCTACATTCAAGGTTAGCTGACCACCTGGCCCTTGGCCTATGATGGGGTGCTATAATTTGAGTGAAATATGTCTCATTCTTTCATTTTTTTTTTTTTTTTTGAGAGACAGAGTATCACTTTGTTGTGCAGGCTGGAGTGCAGTGGCATGATTAGAGCTCACAGCAGCTTGAGCTGTCAGGCTCAAGAGGTCCTCCCACTTCAGCCCCCTGAGTAGCTGGGACCACAAATGCATGCCTCCACACACGGCTAAATTTTAAATTTTCTGTAGAAAATAAAGTGGGGTCTCACTATGCTGCCTAGACTGGTTTTGAGCCCAGATGTGAACTCCTGGGCTCAAGCAATCCTCCTGCTTTAGCCTCCTAAATTGCTGAGATTACTGGTATGAGCCACTGTGTGCAGCCCACGTCAGATTCTTCATCATTGTCTAAAATCTACCAAATTTATGAGTAAAGAAGGTGTTGAATTTTACTTCATCAGAGAGAGGGGATGCTGGGATGATAGTTTTAATAGACTGGCATCTCCTCCTGGTCAATGACTGTCCCTGTGCAAAAGAGGGGCTTCAGAATAGACATTTAAGACCTCAAGTTACTCTTGACTCAGGAGCATTCAAGGCAGTCCAGGGGCCAGATGATTTCCCCTGGATATAGATTCAATGTTTAGAGGGAAAAATGCTAAAAAAGAAAAAAAAACAGCTATTAAACTTAAATGTTCAGGAATCCAATGGATGGGTTGTATTTGGTTGACTATCAATTGGGAGCTAAGTAAGTCAATGACAATTCAACCGAGAGCTGAAGTCACCGTGATGTCTCCTAGCTGCTGCATCATGTGAATGCAATTATAACGGATCCACTAAGGATCAAGGGTGTGTTAGTTCTGGGAGTGTGTGTTCAGAATTTGGGTGCACCACACCTGTCAGATTCAGTGAGCAAACTCTGAACACATACTATAGGAAGGGACAAGTATCATGTTTTCAGTGTAGGTGAGGGTGAAGTGGATGAGATACCAAGAGGGACAAGTCTTGGTTATTTCTCTCCAGAAGCTCTGTGTAGGGCCAGGTAGATGGACAGACCGTCAAATGATAAATTTAGGATGGACTTTAATGGGAGTCATAGGAAGAGTTCAAGCACAGGGCTGCAGAAATGTAGAAGAAAGATAACTCATCATAACTCAAAGATAACTCTTTGAGCCAAGAGTGGAGCTCAATCAGCAGATTTAAGACTTTAGATATGTAGATGCTTCTTTTTAAAATCTAACTTTCCTCTTAAGTTCATGATTTGAAACAAAGCAATTGGAAATATTTATAAATGGAGGAAGGAGGTGAGTGTGGGTGGGATGGGTGCTGACTTCACAGTCTTCCTATGTCAGAGATAACGATGGCATTGGGTGTTGTAGAGTATTAGCACTGGCTCTCAGCCTAGGGTGCAGATAGTCAGATGCTGGAGACGACTTGCTTTTCCACATGGAGAATAGACATCTACAGGTGAATCCCTGGTCTAACCTGTTCCTTCACAGACTGGGAGGCATTTTTATGGCAACACCACTACTTCATAAAGGTTCCTTGGGGAGGAAAAAGCGCCACTTTTTCTTGTCAACTAATTTGGGAGCTGGGAATTTGAGATTGGGCTGTAACAATCAGCCTTTTCAAGTTTGGACATACTCCTCACACACAAAATCAGTTTTGAGGGGGACATATGTGTTTTAAGAAAATTATAAAAGTAATGCATTTTTATGGTAAAATTTCAAACAATAGAAGAGAGAGACAGTGTAATTTACTTCTCTACTCCAGGGAGCCACTGATAACTGTGAATTGCCCTCTTTTTGGCTTATTATAATCCTTTTTATGTCATAAATACTTTTAGCCTCTCAAATGATAACAAGTACACATGTACTGTCTAATAGTTGGGTGAATAGATTCATGTGTCTGAAACCTTACAACACTAATGAGAGCTGGGTCTTGTCACTCCCTGCCCCTGGGCTCTGAGTCACAGCACTTGGAACTGCAGATCCTGCAAATTTTTGTACCCATGTGCTTGGTTTCCCTGTAGCTCTCACAGCCAGCATTTCTACAATTTTGTAGAAATTGAGCGAGGAAGAGAAACTTTAGTTATTTATCACCTTTGTTCACGTCAGACTTTCCTTTAATTATTAATTTTTAAATCCTGTTCTTAAAATGTGGAGCAGAGATGTGATTGGTCCACATTTTTGGCTTAAGGGCAGAGCTATGTGGAAGACAAACACCAAGTCTGAAGTGAGGCATCATTGGGCTATCGCTCAGCCCTACCATGTATGGCGTGGGTTTACCTGAATACATTACCTAAGCTCTGTGAGCATCTGTAACTCAGCAACAAAGCACAGAGAGCAGTACATTTCCTGTTTAGGTCACAGTGAAAGCTCTATGAGTTAATGGTGTGAAATTGACTTGTACATTGCAAATTACCATGTGACCCATGTATCACCCATGTATCACCCACATGACCCTCGGTTAACAATATCAAGACTCTGGCATGGGCTCCCAGCACGGGAATCCAGGGTGTCAACCCTTCTTCATCTTGACATAGTCTAAGATGAAGGTTGGCTCAGCCATCCTCCTTTGCAGCCATTAATCTTGTCACAACCACCATTATATAAGTTATACAAATAAAGGCAGACATTTTTCCAATTTTATAGATGAGGACACTGAGGTTCAGAGAGGTTGAGTGACATGCTGTAGTGAATAGCAGCATTGTGACCTGAAGCCAGCATGGCCAGTCATTCCTCTGCCTGCTCTCAGAGGAATCCCTTGCCTGCTCGTGGTCTACACTCATGTGTAGTGGTCTATACTTAGGTGTGTACCCTTTTCCATCACCCCATTGTCCCTAAACTCATTGCATCCTAGCATCTTAAGAAATCTGTCCAAACTACTCTTCCTAAGTTCAGCCAAGCCTTTTACATCCCCAGCTCAATGAGTTTTTTGTCTGTAATCTTCCAACCTGACCATTTTGCAATATGTGCCTTGTAAGGCCACTTTCAGAAATCTATCCCTCCATTTCAATTCAACGTCCAGAGAACTTCGTGGACATCTGCTCTGTATTAGGGTCTTAGGACCTGGTGCTGTGCAGGAAAGAAAGGTAAACAATATTTACTCTCTGAGCTCTGAATTTTCACTATTTCCCAGTCTAATGGAAAAAGATACAAGCTGACAGTAACACGATATAACAGACATCCTCTTTCCATTTTCTGGCCCTATCCTTCCCATTACTGCCTTTGGTTCATCATGGAACTTTTCTTCCTTCTCCTGTCCCTGAAGTCCCCAAAAGCGAGCATCTTCAAGAATTTAACATTTTCATGGCAATCATAATGATGATGATGATAATGATCCCCCTCCTCATGATCATCGTCACATCATCCTAACAGATTTATTGAGCACATATTATGTTCTACACACTGTGCTAAGCAATTTACTTGCATTTATTTCATTTGAATCATGCAGTAATTTAATAATGTTGATACACTTATCTGCATTTCACAAATGGAGAAAGGCCAGTTGATGATCGCATGCTCCTAACTGTATTCCAGATGCTTACTCGTGGGCCTCTGCTGGCTTCATACCATCTTTGGGATGTGGTTGTCTATGCCTGCATGCGGCTACCTTCCATCTTCATCTCTAGTCTGGACCATTTCCCCAATGTTCTCAATCAATCTTTACATCACTTGAAGATCTTTACCATCTTGATAACATTAATACCTTGTACCTCTTCTCTTCTTCTGTAAGTATCAACTTCACTCTCCAAATTGCTTGGTGATAGAGGCTGGAAACTAGATTCTTTCTCACTCTCCTTTTTTTTTTTTTTTTTTTGAGACAGAATCTCACCCTGTCTCCCAGGCTGGAGTGAAGCGGCGCAATCTTGGCTCACTGCAACCTTTACCTCCCAAGTTCAAGCGATTCTCCCACCTCAGCCTCCCAAATAGCTGGGGCTATAAGTTTGCGCCACCATGCCCAGCTAATTTTTGTATTTTTAGTAGAGACAGGGTTTCACCATGTTGGCCAGGCTGGTCTTGAACTCCTGACCTCCAGGGACCTGCCCTCCTCGGGCTCCCAAAGTGCTGGGTTTACAGGCATGAGTCACCATGCCTGGCCAGGCATCAGCCAATTCTTTTACAAAGTGGTTTGCATAATTTTTGGGGACCAACCCAAATACCAGCTCCTCATGATCCCAATCACCCCAGTTGAAAGTGATCCCTCCCTCCTCTGCAGTTCTGCAGAGCACATTTTGCATGACACTTGGAGCTTCTACCAAGTTCCATAATGAATGCCATATACTATTTGTGAACATTTCTTATTATATTTAATAGATGGTATCTTTTCATTTATGTCCTTATGTTAATGAGAAAGTACATACTCAAGTCCTATGTTGCTTTCACCCTTTAGATAATGAGAATTATTTTCAAATCCTAGAGTATCTCCTAGGCTGCTCAGGATGAATATCACAAAGAAGAAATACTTCCAGAAGAGCAAGGAAATAGGGAGAGAACACTAGCAGCTAATGCAAAGACAACAAATGATTTACAACATGGGAACAACCTGAACACACTTATGGTTTAACAAAACATAAATAAATTTGTGAGATACTGAGTGTGGCAGGCAGCCACTGCAATGGCCCCCAGTAACCCTTGCCTTTAGGGAATGCTGGTATCATGCTTTGGTGCAGATATGATATGGAGGGTGGAGCAGAGGCTTACCAGACTGAAGGCCAGAAGACCAAGAGCTGAACTCAGGGCTGCTGTGTTTTGGATGCCAGTGGGAGAAAGAGTCAGACCTGAGTGCCAGAGCCATCTAGAAGAAGCAATCAAGAGTTAATACAATGGTTGAGCATGAGAGAAGGAATTAAGAGAGGAGGCATGCTAGGGACACTGTTCAGGAGACAGGGTAGGTTGTGGTCCCATTAATTAGAATTAAAGTGGTGATACCAGCAGGCACTGAGGGAGACATGCTATGGAGAGAGAGCCAGGCTTAACATATGGCATCTTTTTTAAACAGGCTCAAACTAGTTTAGGAATTTATAGGCTTAGCAGTGATCTGGGGTTGCATGCCTTTCCCAGAGTTTCTAAAATCATGCCTGACAAGATGGGGGCTGACTCTCCTAATTCCTATAGGCAAAATCAAGGAGGGGATAAGTGTATGAGAAATTCATATAAAGCTACCCTAAAGACATTTTTCTACCCATTTGGCAGCAATATTTTCACCACAAATAGAATGAAGTTCATAATAGCGCCTTACCTTCTGTTTACACTGTGATACTCCAACCAGGTTCTTTCTATTTAATCATGGCCCTTTCCCAGTAAAAACACACCCTATACTACCTCTGGCCACCAGCCTGCACAGTTCCACTGGCTGCTTCATCAGGGAGGAGTTTTAGGGGACAGGTGGCTCTTACAAAACAATCATGAGGTCAATTCATCAATGGGCTGGCAGCCGAGGTGGGGAAGTGATGCATCCAAGGCAAAAGGTGTGACCCAGGGGACTTTTTTGTTAAAACAGGTCATCTGCCACTATCCTTTCTTCAGAACTGGTAATTGAAATGAGCCTATTGACTGATGTGGTAATAGGCCATGGATGACTATTAAATGATTTGCACATGGTGGCTAGTATCTATGGAGCTGTTATTACGTACCTGGCATGGCAGTTGGTGCTTTAATGCATTTCTCTGACAAAAAAAGGCATAAAGTAGGAATCAGAATTTTTACTTAAGGATAAGGAAGAGGCACAGTAGCTCACACCTGTAATCCTAGCACTTTGGGAGGTCAAGATGAGTGGATCACCTGAGGTCAGGAGTTTGAGACCAGCCCGGCCAACATGGTGAAACCTCGTGTCTACTGAAAATACAAAAATTAGCTAGAAGTGGTGGCGGGCGCCTGTAATCTTAGCTACTTGGGAGGCTGAGGCAGAAAACTTGCTTGAACCTGGGAGGTGGAGGTTGCAGTGAGCCAAGATCACGCCATTGCACTCCAGCCTGGGTGACAGCAAAATTCTGTTTCAAAAAAAAAAAAAAAAAACAAAAAAGATTAGGAAACTAAGCCAAAGACAAATGAAATAACTTTCTAAAATTTGAAGCCCAGGACCATCAGGCTCACAGATTATGTTAACTACTTGCTTTATTATTCAGGTTATTGTAGTTATATTTTATATCCATGTTTCTGTCGAAGGTTTTTGGTGTGGGGTTTCCCAGTGGAAAGATAAATGATTATATGTGGTGGAGAATAAATGAGAGAGGGTTTGGGGAATGGAAGCCACACCTCACCCACTTGGCTCAGACCACAGGGCTACTCCAGTTTTGAGAATTTCCAGCTAACTGCCTTATAAAATTACATAGCATGGTATTTATGGTGCTAGAGCACCAAGAAAAATTCAATAAAATGATGAATTTGACATCTCTGACTCAATCTCCTCTTCCATATTTTTCAAGAGGTTTTATGATTGCATATATTAGGGGCCAGCAAACCTTTTGTGTAAGGGCTAGACAGTAAATATTTCTAGGCACTGCTGGCCATGTGGCTTCTGTTGCAACTACTTAATTCTGCAGGTGTAGTACAGAAGCAGTCATAAACAATACATAAACAAATGGCCATGGCTTTGTTCCAATAAAAAATTATTTATAAAACTGGGTGGCAACTGGATTTAGCCAGTAGTCCATAGTTTTCTGACCCCTGGCATAAATTTGTGAGACACTGAGTGTGGCAGGCAGCCTCTAGGATGGCTGCCAGAGATCCCTGTCTTTGTGAAATGCTGTTATTCATGCTCTGGTGTAAGCCACTCCTTTTGTTTATGAGCTGGCCTTATTCACTCATTTCTAATAAATAGATTATAAGTCTATGAAGCAATAGATTATAACCTAATCTCAGAAGTCATGAGAGTAAGCTATAAAAAGGCTGTGGGTTCAGTTTTGGATGCCTTCTCACTCTTCTTGCTCTTATGGAAGCCAGCTGCCATGTTTTAAGTTGCCCTATGGAGAGACCTACAAGGCAATGAACTGAGGGGCTTCTCTGGCCAACAGCTAGAGAGTCGCTAAGGCTCTTAATATACCAGCCCACAGGAAACTAACTCCCTCCAATAACTATGTGAGTGAGTTTACGGAAGTAGATCCCTCCCTGTGTAGGCTTCAGATAAAACCGCAATCCTGGCTGACAGCTTAACTGCGACTTCATGACTGAGCTTGATCTAGAAGCACCCAGCTGGGCCGTGCCTGGTTTCTACAATCCACAGAATGTGTGAGATAACAATGTTTCTTGTTTTCATCCGCTAAGTTTTGGGATAATTTGTTATGTAGCAATGGATAACTAAAATAGTGAGGTATAGTGCAAAGAATGGAAGAGATTTAGAGACCTATGTTTCAGTCCCAGTTTTCTTTACAAATTTGCTATGTAAATTTAGGCTAACTGTTGACCAAGTCTAGCCCTTCCATTTTTTATTCTGCCTACAAAAGGGAAAGGAATCATGGATTTCTGAGGTCATTACAGGTCTAAGTCTTCATGGTTCATTGAATTGAGTCAAGCTGATTCCTGCATCTAAACCAGAGTCTTGAATTGGAAACCCATGAGTAAAATATAGTCCATCAACGTATTTTGATATTAGGTGTCAACATTTAAAAAACTAAAAATTTTGTATAAAAATCCAGTTTTCTGACTTCTTCAGAAAAATTCAATGATTAAACCACCAGGGCTCACATTTCTACATGTAACACTAAGATTTATCCAAAAATCTCTTGTCCCGTTACATCACAGGTCCCCAGCCTCTGGGCCATGGACCAGTACCAGTCCCTGGACTATTAGGAACCATGCCACACAGGATGAGGTGGGCGACAGGCAAGTGAGCGAAGCTTCATCTGTATTTACAGCCACTCTTCATCACTCACATTACCACCTGAGCCCCACCTCCTGTCAGATAAGTGGCAGCGTTAGATTCTCATAGGAGCGCGAACCCTATTGTGAACTGTACGTGCCAGGGATCTAGGTTGCATGTTTCTTATAAGAATCTAATGCCTGATGATCTGTCACTCTCTCCTATCACCCCCAGATAGAGCTCTTTAGTTGCAGGAAAACAAGCTCAGGGCTCCCACTGATTCTACACTATGATGAGTTGTATAATTATTTCACTGTATGTTACAATGTAATAATAGAAATAAAGTGCACAATAAATGTAATGCACTTGAATCATTCCAAAACCATCTCCCCCACCTTGGTCCATGGAAAAATTGTCTTCTACAAAGCTAGTCCCTGGTGCCAAAAAGGTTGGGGACAGCTTCTTTACATAGAATATGAGTGCTCCAATGCACTGCAGTACCCAATTCCTTACTATCTCTCACTGGCCTGACTCTGATGGACTTTGGGGAACCACTTGAATGATGCTTGATTGTATTTTGAGATCTTCCCTAAAACAGAGAAATTATGTTCTTTTACCATCTGGTTGTATCTTGGGTCCAGGACACTGGCCAATTTTACTTCAATATGGCCTTTGTGAAGTTCTGTGATGTCATAACATCTAGATCCACAAGTCCCGCTGACACAAACTTCAGGGAAATCCCAGATCAGAGCCACATATTCTTATGTTAGAACATTAGAGCTCTTATGTTCTTCTCTCTCTTCCTCACATCTAGAATACATCTTATCCCTCCATCTTTACAAAAAAAGACACACACTTCTACATACACACACACATTTCTAGTTTCACACCATTGTGGCTGGTAAAACATACTTCATATGATGTTAATCTTCTTAAATTTATTAACTTGTTTTGTGGCCTCACATGTTGTCTACTCTGGAGAATATTCTACGTGCCCTTGAGAAGAATGTGTATTCTGCTGTTGAATAGAATGTTCAGTATATCTCTGTCAGGTCCATTTGGCCTTTAGTGTTGTTCAAGTCCACTGTTTCTTTATTGTGTTTCTTTCTAGATGACCTATCCAATGTTGAAAGTGGGGTGTTGAAGTCTCTGATATTACTGAATTGCTGTTACTCCTTTCAGTTCTGTAAATCTTTGCTTTATATATTTATAATTGTTTTATTTTCTTGATGAATTGACCACTTTATCATTATATAATAACTTTATTTTTCTCTTGTTGGAGTTTTTGACTTAAAGTCTCTTTTGTCTGATGTAGGAACAGCCACTCTTGCTCTTTTTGGTTACCATTTGCATGGAATATTTTTCCCATCCCTTTACTTTCAGCCTATGTGAGGCCTTCTAGCTAAAGTGAGTCTCTTGTAGACAGCATATAGTTGGACCTTGGTTTTTTATACATTCAACCACTTTACATGTTTAGATTAGAAAATTTAATCCATTTATATTCAAAGTGATAGGTAATGACTTACTATTGTCATGTTGTTAATTGTTTTTCTACAGTGTTTGTAGTTCCTTTGCTTATAAAATCAATGTACTATTTCTTTCTCTTCCTTAACTTCAGATCTCAGAGTATATTTAAGAATATCACATCTTTGAGCAGTTGCCCATTAATTCAGTCTCAAAACTGGGCATCTTCTTTAAGTCAAGCTATGAGTTCTTCACGCCATTCTGTGCAATGGCAAACCAAAAGTGTGTGTTAGTTTTTCTCCAAAACATATTGAAATCTCTTTATCTAGTTTTTGGGGACAGAAGATTATAGGAGTGGAAATCAGTATCCTCCTCTTCTCTATTCATCTCTGATATAAGCATGTGCACGGAGGTGGTTTTTGGCATTTCTCCATTTTCTGGGGACAGACTCTTTGAAAAGGAAGTCTTTTTCTCTGTTTTTATTTCCATAAAGGCTACTCAGCCAAATAAATGAGATAGCTATTCATTTCCCTACCCTGCAATCTATTTGTTCTTTTTTCAAGGTTCCAACTTCTTCTTACTATTTTTTCCTTTTTTTCCAGGAAGAAAAAAATATTTAATTTGATCCTAACTTGAAGAATCCAGGCTCAACACCTCCTGAGATACAAAAAGAGGGTGACAGTGTGCCTTAATGATCCAAGAAGGCATGAGGTGGAGCAGGAAAGAAATCAAATGCTACTTTGGTGAACAATGAGAGCCTAACTCTTGGGGAAGTGAGAAGCATCTCAGTAATCAGGGAAATATTTCTTTCTTCACTTGGGGTTCAGACTGTACAGTCCTCAGAACCTAACATTTGTTCTGGGGAGTTGTACAGGTGTTCTATCTACCAGGTTCATGAGCTAAGAAATAAGCTTGTCTGCACTCACCCTGGTGAGCATGCATGGAGACAGCCTGAGGGTTGGACCAGTACCCAGTAGACAAGGCATTTTGGAAAGCTCAGCCCCTTAGGCTTAATGTTCTCTGGAGCTTGGGTGTCACTAGATACCCATGATATTCCTGCTGCTGTTCTCAGTGACTGCTGCAGCCGGTTTAAGTGAAGAGAAAGAGGTGCTGGAACAATAAAGTGGTGTCCTCACTGCTGGCAGGGGGGAGGGAGGTAGGGAAGGAGAGCAGTGAAGCAAGACTGCACTCTCAAGCAGTGAAGGAGAGAAGGAGGGTGAATGAAGGAGGAGGACAACTTGTGGTCAAGAGACTGAGGCTGGAACATGTAAGAGCCCACTGGCCTTTTAAAGGATCTAAGCAGAGAAACTTCCCATTTGGAATCTGGGAAAAGCATTAATTTTCCAGACTTTAATTTGTTGCCCTTCTTTGATGAAATCTCCAGAAACTTTGGTAAAATGTTCTGTTTGTACTGCATAGGTCTCGTACAAAAGTGTGAGGGAGTTTGAGGGGACTTTTGGTCAGGGGAGGGTCACTGTGGTCCACTGCAACCCTCCTGTGTGCTCCTGGAGAGAGGGCATCACCTTTTACATGGAGGTGACTACAGCAGAAGACCATGACCCCCAGCAGGGCCTCGATTCTGGGCAATGCTCACAACACATAGGAGGACCCAGAAACACTTTGTTCAGGAAGAACCACAACTCTGTACTTCAAGCAATGGTTCTGAGCTCTGGACGCAGAATGAGCACAATGAGGTATCTTAATAAAAACAGCTAAAGATCCACCCCAGACAAGGAAGTCAGGTGACTGCAGGAGGTGCCTTGGCGTAATATTTAATTTTCAAAAGCAGCCAAGATGGGGATGAGAACCACAGGATTAGAGGAAGATGACTCCTTAAGGATGAGGACACTCATCTGGCTTAGAGACACAACCTGGCCTGTAGCTGATACTGTCTGCACCTCAGGCTCCTCCCTGTAACAACTCAGTGACAATGGTAAACTCAAATGTGAAGCTTTTCCAGTTCCTTTGGTTTTGCTCACATGTGACGTGCACCACACCTAGCATCAAACATCGCAGCTGAATATTCAGTCCTGTGAGTCACCGTGACTCTCTGCCATCAGCTGGTCAGGCAGATGTGAACTCCAGGAAGACCGAGGCTGGCGCATCCCCCTGCCGGGAATGGACCTAGCCCCTGCCCTGTCTCGTGGTGTGAATGTGCTTTCCTGGTGCTGAGATTGCCCGGCCACCTTTACTCCCAGTCATGCTAGAGTCTGCCAGGCTTTCCTCACCTGGAGGAGGACACGTGAGTCTTGTGTGAGGAATTGGATA
Organism: Pongo pygmaeus; assembly: GCF_028885625.2. NCBI lineage: Eukaryota > Metazoa > Chordata > Mammalia > Primates > Hominidae > Pongo > Pongo pygmaeus. The sequence continues at coordinate 7,382,559 of NC_072380.2, forward strand.
GATAGACACCCCCCTTTAGAGGAAGAAGGATGGAGAAGCACAATGATGCCAAAATGCTGCCTTCCAAGACTTCTTCAGCTCTAGCAACTTTCCCCACTTCCAGGCACTACCACATGCCTGGTCAATCCTACAGAGAGGCTGAGAGTCTCTTTGTCACCTGGTCCCCCCGTTGCTGCCCCTCTACCCGGCCTTGCAGCTAATGCTTCCCTCCATGGGCTCCCCCACCCAGGATCTAGGCACTGAGTCAACTGGGAGGCAGGAAGGGAGGACAGAGGCCCTTTGACTCTGCCCACATTCTGGTGGGGCTGATCTGTCACTCTTCCGGGTGCAGCCACCGGGCTAGTCCTTAACTTCCTTCCTTCATTTCTTCCTTCCTTCCTCCCACTTTCATTCTTCCCTCCGTTTCCTCTTCTTTCCACAAACATAGGCATCGAGCTAAATATTCAGGAAGATAAATGGTGCACAGGTCACAGGCTCTGGATGGCACAGGAGTCTGTAAAGGACAGCAGACACAGGAGGCAGTTGCATGGTGACAGACTCCAGCTCCAGGTGGGACCAGCAGTGGAGGAGTCACAGGAGGGGCAGCCAGCCACATTCGGGCCTGAGTGTCGGCTTCCCGGAGAAAGTGTAGTCAGAGCTGCAACCTAAAGGGTGAATAGGGGAAAATGTGAGCAACGCCTCAGGTGTAGGAACCAGAGGGTACAAAACTGGAAAATAAAAAAGCATGTGAGTTCAGGAATTTAAAATACCTTGGGACTGGAAGTGGTGGCTCAACACCTAAAAAAAACTAGCAGTGTGCCATGGTGCATGCCTGTGGTCCCAGGTATTTGGGAGGCTAAGGTGGGAGGAGCACTTGAGTCCAGGAGGTGGAGGCTGCAATAAGCAGTAATAGTGCCACTGCACTCCAGCCTGGGAAACAGAGTGAGACCCTGTTTCAAAAAACAACAACAAGAAAAAATACTTTGAGCTGGTTGGAGATGAACAAGGCAGCAGTTTTGGCTGGGGAGTTTAGCAGGGGCTTCTGTACAAGGGGTCTTGGGGACTCTATTGGGAAGTTTGGGGCTAACCAGGAGGACAGTGAGCAGCTTGTGATGGGGTTTAGGCAGTCAATGCGGGGGTCAGACTAGGCTTCAGGACAGTCAGCCCGGTACCCAGGGAGGCCTGGGAGCACCAGGCTCAGTGTCAGGGAGGCTCTTGAGCTCCTTCCTGTCTGGTGCCCATCGCCCCTTTACCGGCCACCTGGCTTTGGTTTTCATGTCTCCGTCTTGCTTTTAGACCAAAACTGGTGGCTGAATCCATGCCCAGGGCCTGGGACCTGGCTTTGCTCTCTGCTGGCCTCCCTGTGCTTGCTCATCGAGTCTTTCCCACTTGTCATTTTCAGCTTCCATGCTGTACCCAGGATCCCACCATAGGAAGGAAGCCAGTTCGCCCTGCTACATTGAGTTTATGCTTCTCTCTTGTTTTTCTGCACCATGCAGACCCACTCGGGGACCAGGGGAGCCTGCTGTAGTGATGGGCCTCATGCGTGAGCCTGACCCTTCTCTCTCCCTGCAGCCCTGCATTGGAGTCCCGGGATACGAGAAGCTGGCAATTCAAGGCCTGACAGCAGGCTTAAGCCAGTGTCTAGAGGCATGGAACTGTGCCTCTAGTTCCATTTATTTTTTTGAGTAGGAAATAGGAACAATGGATTCAAACTTCTCCTTGGAAGTTCAAATGACAGGAGGAGAAGCCTGCTGTGCTAACATGGATCAAAGGGATGGAGATTTTTTGAGTGTAAAATCATCCACCAGCTTCTCCCAATACCCACTCCTCGGACAGACACAAATCTCCCTCCTTCCAGGCCCATCTTGCCAGGCTCCTGTCTGCTTCCTTTCTCCTGAGACAGGGCAGAGGTCCCTTATCTCTTAATCTTGAGGTGAGCTCTGAAATACCTTGAGATGGCTTCCCAGAGTGGCATGGAGCAAAGCCCACAAGTCATTTTCCACCTTGCCCAAATCCAGGAATACACGCATTTGGCAGAAACCCCAAACTCCTTTTACACATTCCCACCAAAGCAAGAATAGGAGACTCTGCCCCTTTCTTCCACTTTACCAGCTGTGTGCTCTTGGGCAAGTTTCTCAACTTGGGTGAGTTTCCATTTCTTCGTGTCCAAGTAATAATAACCACTTCATTGCAGATCAAGTGTAAAACCTAAAAAGCAATTCTTAACGCATGGTCTTCTGTTATCCTCGTTACGACCACAGTGGTTGTCACAAGCACTATTTATTAAGAGAGGGAGAGCTAGAAGTGACATTGTGGGTGAACAGCATGTCTCCTGTATTTGATGGCATAGGAACCATGTGGCATAAGGGAAAGTGCACCAGGTTGGGGGCCCATCAGGGTCCACCATTGACTTGCTCCATGCAGACATGCCTCTTGAACCTTAAAATAGACATAGTAAAAGTCTGCTGGCTCCTGGCTGTGTGGCTCTGGGTAAGTGACTTCACATTTCTGAGTCTTAAGTATCTCATCTGCAGTGTAGGCATATTCTTGCCACTCCATGGATGACCTGGGATCAATGCATGGGCAGTGCTCGGCATAGAAGCTGGAGTGGAGAAAGCATTCAGTAAGCTCCAAGGAGCTGGGAGAGGTGCTGTTGCTAGGTCTACCTGCAGGAGGTGCTTGGGCCCCTGGGAGTTTAGCAGCAGAGTTCTTCTATACCTATATGCTGGACAGATCTGGTCTGAGCTCTGCATCTGCCTGGGCCTTGTCTGTGCTGGTGCTTGTGTCCCATCCCAGGGGCCTCCCTCTGGGTAACCACAGTGACCATGAAGCCCTTGCTGGCCTGTCTATGGGGTGGGCTACTCCTTTGTGTGCATTCTCAGATTTAGGCAGGACAGGCACATGTTTCCCTGCAGGTGAGACCTGTGACTAAGCTTCCAGTGGAGTCACCTGTAGAACAACCTGCAGGTGATCTAACACACACGTGGCATCCCATGGGGAGGAATCCTGAAACAGTTTGAACCTCTGGCATCCCACCATCCTGAGGACCATCAGGATTTTAGAGACGCCATTTATGGTCTTCTGAGTGTGGCGGACCCTTGCTTCACTTCAGAGTGAGGGAGGAAGCCGAGCACCTTGGGTGAATTTCTTTTATAATTTTGGGTGAATTTCTTAATTCATTCCGAACAGATGACATTATTTGTGTGCATAGAGGCAGATGTGGAAGGCAATCCCAAAGAGGAATTTTAGTATTCTGAGGTATTGCAGTGTTATTGTTAAAGCACATAGCCTATGGTCCTGCAAGAGTAGTATTTTGAAAGGTTTCCTTCTTTGTTTTGTTAAAAATCCATCTCATCCCTTTATTGTTGCAGTATGTTAACAGACAGCCATTTTCAGGTGGTCAATAATCAGCCTGGGAGAGCTATGCTGACTGTCTCTGCCTCATGTGAGGAAGGAAAGGGGCTCGGAGGAGTTTCGGTGGGATGGACCTGCTCGTATCGCCCAGCACAGGATTGTCATGGGGGTGGGATTTGGTGGTAATAAATCACCTTCAGAGATGGGTGGCAGGACAAGAGCCTCACCTTTCTGTGACGATTATTTGCATTCAAGGGTTCCAAGAGGTGGCAAGACAGGCCTGACTGCCTTGATCTGAAGAGCCCAGACCAACTCTAAAAGGTTTAGACATTGAGCTTATGTGGGAGATTGGCTCATGCATGGGTGGTTTAAAAATCCATTCTAGGCCGGGTGTGGTGGATGATGCCTGTAATCCCAGCACTTTGGGAGGCCAAGGAGGGTGGATCACCTGAGGTCAGGAGTTTGAGACAAGCTGGCCAACATGGTGAAGCCCCGTCTCTACTAAAAATATAAAAACTAGCCAGGTTCAGGTGGGCACATCTGTAATTCCAGCTACTTGGGAAGGATGAGGCAGGAGTATCCCTTGAACCTGGGAGGCGGAGGTTGCGGTGAGCCGAGATTGCACCACTGCACTCCAGCCTGGGTGACAGAGTGAGACTCAGTCTAAAAAAAAAAAAAAAAAAAAAAAAAAATCCATTCTAGCTATAATTGCGTAGTGAGACACTATGTGTAAATTATACATGTATCTGCATGTGTGTATTTTAGTCACTAAATTAGTCCACCTGTATGGTGTTAAAATGCAATATGTACTCTTTCCAGGTTGACAACTATCTCAAATCACATTTGCTGTATCTTATTTGAATCAAGAAGATTCAATTATTAGTTAATAAAATGAATCACCTGTACAGTCCCAGTACTGTATGGTTCATAAGGAATTTTGTGTATCCTTTGTTTTCAAAATCAAAGAGCACACGTGTGTTCAAATTACCAAGGAAAGGCCAAAGCTCAGTGAGGTCAAGGATGGCAGACATAGGACAAGGATGCAGGCATTTTCATTCCTAGTTTAGGGCTTTTTCAAGGATGCCATGAGGCTCATTGGGGGATGGCTTTATTTAATGTCATTCTGGGTCCCTTTTCTGTCTATGATTCCATGAGGGAAGGACAGAGGGTGCACATGTCATGCTGTCAGAGGCAGATGCTCAGTGTGGAGACTCAGGGGCCAGGGGGCTCTTCACTTCTCCAGCCCCCACACGTCGAGCCTCCCTGTTAGCTCTGCCACCTCCCGTGGGGTAAGTGTTAAGCCCCTGAAAATGAAGGGGTTACAAGTTCTGTTGTGAGGCCCTATAATAAAGGAGAGCTAATAAAGGCTTCGCCCCACCTTCTGACCGGATTGTAGACACGAGTACCCCAATGGGAGGGGGAGTGGCTGGAATGAGGAGAGGAAGAAGGCGGTGAAACCAGGGGGTTGTGAGAGATAAGACAGGGATATGGGCTTCAGGCTGTGACTAGGATGTGGCCGCGATCACAGTGGGATTTCCCAGCATCCCCTGGTGAAATCTGCCCCAGTGCTTGGATTAAAAAGGACAGTGGTGGTGCACTGAAGAAGATCAGTGTTTGAGGCTTAGGTTAATTCACTCATTCCTTCCTCTATTTCATATTTATTGTTCTTCACTGGTTGCTAAAGATGTAAATATGCGTATTTATGAATACCAAGCCCTGTCCTTGAGGAGCTCAAGGTCTAGTGGGAGGACTATAAATATGTAAATAAATGATGGCAACAGAGTGACAAGACCCTATGATAGGATGCACCAAAGTGTCTGAGGGGCAGAGACATAGAGCAATTGATAATGCCAGGCAGGAATGCGGGGAGAGGGCCAGGAAAGCTTCAGAGTGGGGTTGAAATTCGAGCCGATTTGAGTACTAGGAGGGAACAGCTCTGTCATTCCTGGTTACTGTGTCATCTCAGGAAGCTGATTCCTTAGAGATACAGTGGAGATGATCATACTTATCTCAGAAGAAAGAGCTATGTGGAAAGTATGAGAATTTGCCAAGAAAAACATCCTGGGCCCCCATTGGACCAGGCCTAGTCCTTCTGCCCCTGCCGGCTGACTGGAGCTCCGGCCCACCACCAGGAACCCTCCTGCCCCTCCTGGGGTTGGCAGAGGGTTCACGCACCTCTGAGTGTCAGCCAGCGAAGCAACTTGCAATGTCCTGGGTCTCCCAACACCTCTTCCCAGCTTCCCCTGACCACAGGCTGAAGGTGTCTTAGCAAGGACAAGGCAGGTGAATCCTCAAGTTGAAAACAGATCTGGACGGAGGGCAGGATGGGGTGGACACAATCACTACTTTTATTTGTCCTCGCACTGAGGATCATACTCCAGTCTCTCACATGGATCCCGGGGGAGCCAGTCCACGGAGCACAGCCCAGAGGCAGCCCAGGCTTAGTCAGAGCCACAGACTGTGGGTGAGGCTCCTGATCTTCTGCTGCAGAGAGCTGCCTTCTGGCCTCTGAGGCCGATCTGCCTGGGCCACCCTGCGGTCACAACTCCAGAAGACAGGAGGCAGGAAGAGGAAGGCTCTACTCTCCTTATCCACAGCGTTGTCTGTGCTGCTGGCCTGTCCCTGTTCCCAAATAAAAGCAGATGCCTGACAATGCCTCAATAAATATCCCTGTTGATTCAGTCTGAACTTAATTCATTTCCACACCCCTGGCATGAATGGTACCCTGTGCAGGGCAGAGACGAATGAGGCACTGTAATCAGTGCCATGACATTCAGGCCAGAAGCGTTGGTAACCTGGGCTCCCTGGCTCTCCCCTGTGGTGACCCCAGCTGCTCCTGTCCTTAGCCCAGTGCTCAGCTTCAGAACAAGTGGTCAAAAAAAAAAATCCCATCTGCGGGCCCTGGAAGGGCAGCGCGCCCCCGCGTGGTAGGTGTTGGTATTGCCGGGATGCCTGCCTGACCCAGGCCTTTGAGGCTTTGAAAAAGAGCGTTTTGGGGATTCTGTCTTAAAACCACGCCAGGACATTTTAGGACTGAGTTCAATCCTGTCACTTTACAGACGGGGACAGGGATGCTATGGAGATCTGCCCAATATCCCAGAGGGGCGGAACAAGAAAGTGAGCCCCAGTTTTGGGGGCTCTCACTTTGTCTCTGGGCTGATCCAGTCAGATTCATTCTCAGGCCTCACAGAGACACTTTACATTGAAAAAAAGAAAAAGAAAAAACAGCCAAAAAGTAAATAAAAATTAAAAAGGGAACAGAGCAACTCCGGAGCTCACCACTGAGGACTCCAGGAGCCTGCATCGCCTTCCCTCCCCTCCCCTCCCCTCCCCTCCCCTCCCCTTCCCTTCCTTTCCCTTCCCTTCCCTTCCCTTCCATGTTTGCTTCCCGGAAGCCTCAGCAAACACTCCCAGGCAGCCTGTTTTGTGCTGGGCAATGCCATAAGTACCAGTTTTTTACCATGCCTGACAGGTGGACAAACACTTCCTTTGGAGAAATTTTACATAAGAGGGAGATAACATTTTCCACAATTTAGATCAGCCCAGGCCCAGGATCCACCTTAAAAATATTAAATAATACAGCCTAGGGCCCACGCGAGTGCCCGGCTGGCCGGCCCTGGACTCTGTGGAGGGCTCCCTGGGGGTTCTCACCTGCATCACCCTGGCAGGGAGGGACGGGGTTCCCATCCTCCCCACCTCACCTGGTGGAGACCCCCTGGTCCTTGGATGAGGCTCTGCTTCCACACCCCCAGGCTGCTGTGCTCTGATGGGGTCTGAGATTGAGCCCAGCTCCTTCATTTCATTTCTGAGGAACATGAGGCCAAGAGAAGGGGCTGCTGTCTAACAGCACCTGCCCGGAAGTCCCATCCTTATGGAACCAGGCTTCAGCCCCCGCAGTGGCCCTTCATATTATTTTGTGTTTCTGGTACACAGATCTGCTGGTGTGGGTTGGTGGCATTCCTCGCTGAGAATGTGTCTGCCAGTTGTGAGGTATGGACGTTTACTGCGTTTCACTCTGAGCCAAGGCTAATAGGGGCCAATGCCCTTCAGGAAGTCATTCCCTTCAGGGATGGAACAATGGCTCTCCCCTCTAGAGGCATGACAGAGAGCCCTGCAGAGGTGCCTGTGCCTAAGAGAGACTTACTCTGTGCACTTCCAGAGGTCTGTCTGATTGTATTTAGAAAAGAAAAAAACAAGAGTGAGTTTAGAAGAGGCTGCGAGAGGCCAAAGGCATGATGCCAAATATTCATTGCAACTTGAGCTGGGAATTGAAACTGGAGCCCCAAAGTGTACATTGTAGGGGGCTCTTTGAAGCACCTCAGCTCATTCAGGAGCACACTGGACTCAGGCAGCGACAGAAACAGGGACACAGAGCATCTTCCCAAGCCACCTGTCAGTTGGGAAAAGCTTGGCATGTGGTCTCTATCTCTCAGCATGTTTGTTTTTATTATTTTTTAAATTCCTTACCTGTGATTGGTATTCACTACTCTTGGAATTAGTATTCAACAAATTCAAGCAGGCTCCAGAGAAAGGCAAAAGGCAGCTAAGCATTCAGGAATCTCCATGAACAGGGGCGCTGCCTTACTCCAATTGCACAGAAATATGTTTTTTAGAAGGATCATAGAAGAATGAACGCTGGCTGATAGGCATACCGAGAATGCCATTTATTAATTACTAGCCTAGGGGAAATGTGCTTCACCTGATGATTTTCATTTTTCTTTCATTGCTAAAATGGACCCGCTTACACCTTATTATACACACTATCAGCTTGTTGTGTTAATAAATTGAAAAAGCCTAAGAATAAATGCTTGAAAACAATACTATCCTACTGAAGTGTGACCTGTTGGTGTTATTACTTGAGGAAGTGTAAAGGGAAAAGGGATAAGGTGCATTACCATCTGGGTGAATAAGCAGGAGAAGGCTAGTGCTGGGTGTGGTAAGAAAGATGTCATCAGGTGGAAAACAGAGCAGCAGATCGGTTGCATTCATGTCCCTCTGAAAATCAGTTTGGAGCTTGGTTTCTAGTCTGTTCCCATCTCCAGATACTTAAGAGATATTCCTTTGACTAGGAAAGGAAAGTGGAATATCACAAAATTCTGAGACCCCTTTGAAAAGGCAGTACATGGAGAAGTAAGGAAGTTAAAAAAAGTCTTTTATCAGCTCTCCACCTTTGGTGCTAAATTCATTCAACAGATATTTATTGAACACCTACTATAAGCCACACATTCCTTTAAGCCCTTGGGATACTTCAAGATCCCTGCCTTCCAGGAGCTTATATTTTAGATCCCAGATCTGCCATCCTTCTCTGGTTTCTCTTTTCCTTCTTCATCTGTATTTGACACGCAACACCTATTCCAGGGATCAGAGCAAATGTCACGCTTTTTCTCACCAGAATGGCAGAAAAAAAGTCTGCAGGTCCCTTGCTGCATATAGCAGATGGTATTTCTAATTCCTGGTGGAACATCACCTATGGATATACAATAGAAGAGAGCTGACATTTAACTCATATAGTGTAGAGACTAGAAGATGACCCCAGCCCACAGCCAAGGGTTACATATTCTGACAATGCTAAGTACTTTTGGACAAGCCCCAGTTTAACCGAACTTTGGCTTCTTAGCTTTAAAACAGGAACGTTAATTTATATCTGAAATGTTGCCAGGAGGATGATAGGGTGTGTCTTATGCATGCTCACCTGGCCCATCTAGGCCCTAAAAAGCCCATGCAGATCTTAAATCAGGGTCCTCGAGCCTCCTGGTGAGAGATGTGCACTAGAAGGAAGCAAAGGGAGTTTTGGAAAACAGAAGTGGCCCAGAATGGGACAGGTCTTGGTCTCTAAGGAAATTAGAAGTATTAACCCATTCTCAGCTTATGGCCCAATTTTTAGTTTTATGTCCTACAATGAAAAGGAGAAAATAAAACCTCTCTCCTCACCAGGACCTGTGGGCTTGTAAGTCACGAATGACCACCTAAATTTTTTATAACAATAGGACACTGGGCAAGAGATGGTTGAAAGAAAGAACTTACTTATGTCAGATCTGCAAATGCCACATACAATGACTTTAAACAACAACAAACAACAACAACAGCAACAACAACAACAACAACACAATGTGGGTCTTGCATGATTATGAAAATGCTCTTGCACAACATCCAACCTCCAGATGGGGTCTAATCTCTGATTCTGTATCATCTCAGCCCTGTCACAGCTTGGAGGAGACAGCAAAGTGAAGAAGGTGGGGGGGTCCACCTTTAGTCAAGACAGAAAAGCCCCCAGCCTGGAAGCGCGGAGACCTGGATTCTGGTCTTACTTCTTCCAATATCTCATTATGTCTCCTTAGGCAACTCATTTAACTCGTTACACTTCAGCTTGCCCATCTGTAAAATGTGTTATATGTGCAAGCAGGGGGAATATTATAAGTTTGAAGACCTACTATGACCATGATGATTCATCGCACAGGGGTAAATCAACCCTTTCTCTGGACTTTGGTTTTCTTTTTGTAGAGTATGGGGCTGCTACAGACAATCTCTGATTCCCTTCCAGCTCTGACATTCATATGACTATAACTTTCTTCTGAAAACTTTTCTCAGACTGCAGTGAGTGCTTGCCACTTGTATCAGAGCAAGAATACCCCTTTGTCTTGTGTCAAGACCTTTATAACACTTATTTAGCTTTTAAAAAACTAAAATTGTCCAAGGCTGAGCCCCATGGTGGCCCACCTGCACCCACTAACAACATGCAGACACACCTACACACTGTCCATACAGACACACACATAAATGGAATTCCTGCATGACCTTCCCCAGGGCTAACCAGGAGACATTTACCTGAGTTTGTTTGGACCAAACAAAAGAGAACAGCAAACAGAAAAAAGACCTTCATGTTTTAAGGTCCATTGAACCTCCCTGCCCTCCCGTGAAGGAGAGCAAATATGATGAATGACGGAATGAAATGGAGCGGAGAAGGCACAAAATGGGACATTTATAGGTTTTTGGGAATACTGATCAGCATGAGCATATTTATCTGCTCTACTGAGTAAGGCTGTGGGCAGAAGGTTACTGACTACTCTTCCCTTTCTGCCTAAAAATAGACTGGCTTCCTGATATTCAGAGAAGCAGGGATCAACCAATAATTCCATACACGGATATTGAAGAGGAAAGTGAACCAACGTTGAGGTATGGCTACTTAGTGCCAAGCGGTGTGCTAGGTGCTAGAGACATGGTTGTGTAAAGATATATTTTCTGCCTTCAGAAAGCTGCGATGTCCACCACAGTTGAGCAGATAAATAGCTTATTTCCTAGCAACATGACTCCCATCTACCAACAGAAACATAGGCCCATGTGCATTAGGAGACACGTGCACGAACGTTCACTGTAGCACAGTTCCTTGCAGCCAACAGAATGCAACCAAATAGTGTATTATGACAACAACAAAACACAATGTATTTCCACACCACAACAAGAATATAAAAACAAGAAGATGTGTACAACAACGTGGATGAACCTCACAAATGCTATGCTGAAAGAAAAAAAAAAAGAGACAACATATGACATTATTCCAAAAATTTGGCAAAATTCATCTATTTATGAAGAGCCAAGATGTTGTCTACTTTGGGGGAAGAGGACAGGCTCTTCTCTCATCTGATGAAGTTATCCACTGTTGGAAGTGACAGTCTAGTGAGGGATGCAGAGAGCCCCCAGCAACCGCAGGGCTGTGTCATCCTGGGCTGGAGGGAGCTTTGTGGGCTCTGGGGTGTTGGGGGTTGTGAAAACAGAGTCTGCAAGGACACGATATTTTTGTGTGTGGGTTTATATAATGTGTGGTATTAAAACACACAGTGGATAAAGCTGCACATTTTGCCCCTATTTGATTTTAGTCCCAGGATCACTTAGATTTATTCCCCTTAAAATTCTCTTAAGCAAAAGGGGCAAATGAGAAGGATGTCTTCTCTCCTATACCCCTGGGCTTCATAACAATTGCTATTAGCTTCTTATTAATCCTTCCAGAGGTGTCCCACGTATATGGAAGCAGAGATGAATCCATACCCCATTTATATGTAAGCAATAACAGACTCTAGATATTATTCTGGACTTGCCTATATTACTTGTTACATCTTGCAGGGCTTTGTTATTCTTCAGAGCAGCTTCATCATATTTTCTGCCTTATTTAACCTGTCTACAACAACCAGATCTCACCATGAGTCTTACCTAGACATGAATTTTGAAAAAGACACATCAAGCAGTGGCCTTGGACTTTCTGCGTGGGTGAACAGTGTGAGCATCTCAAAGAGGCAGGGGCTGGGTGTTCATTTTGAACTTTCCAGCTCTGGAGAGATTAAGCAGGACAATGTGCCCTGGCAGGGACTCTCTGACTCACAGACCTTTCTGTACCTTGCAAAAGCACCTTTGAAGTTAGGACTTTAGGGAAAATTGGGCACTCCAAGCTGCTTTTGACCCTCCACCAAAAAAAAAAAAAAAAAAAAAAGAGAGAGAAGAAAAAAGTTACCTTAAATGTTAGCCATGTACTAAGTAATTGTAAAATAGTTATGAATATTTGTGAGGGTCCAACTCAGTACTTTAAAAAGTCGACTAAAATGTGAAATTCTTTCTCTGTGGAGCATTTGTTCTGAAGACATCTCTGAAATCTCTCATTAAAAAAAAAAAAGAAAGAAAAGCAGTTTCATTTGCCCCTTAGGGAAATTGGCTTCCACACCAAGATGATACCCTAACTTCAAGGGTCCCAAGGAATAATGATAATTCTGAATGTATCCTGTGCATGGACAAAGTGGCTGTACGATACATGAATAATTGTTTGATAAAAACACTGAATGTGGATATTCAAACATTTGAGTCATTTTTAAAAAGTCACTAAGATGACTTATAGCTAAAACAATAAAATGCACATTTTATCCTTTACATTCATTCTTTCTATTTATACTACACCTTATTTGGAAAGGATCCAAGGTAAAGGTGGATGGCATATTTTTTCTAGCAGTACAGTCACTAATCAAATCATTGTGAAATTATAGTTCAGAAAATTTCTGTATAGTTTGGAAACAATAAACTATGATGGAAAATAAATTCATTTGAGGGAGAAATAAATTAATAGTATCAAATTTTATCATGTACCTTCTCCTCCAGACTTGAATCCATTTCCAAATCACAGACCCAGAAAGCAATCCCCAAGGAACTATTTCGTGGATAATTCTGAAGAATAAGGCATATCATTTCAAAGAAATCAAACTAGAAAATCAAGCTTATTGGCTAATTTTGTTTATATCTGGTCATAGGTTCATAGGTTCATCTAATTGCAGAGTTAAAAGGAAATAGAGTGCAATTTGTCCCAACACACAAGATAATTATTCTGATGTGCATCATACTCATGAATGGAAAAGAAGAGTGTAAGGAGAAGAGAGGAAAGATACCTTTGGGTTTGCAAACATTTGATAGTAGAAAAAATGTTTCTGTATTTTAAAAAATATTGATACAATTCAACAGCAAAAAGACAAACAACACATTTAAAAATGGACAAAGGACTTAAATCGATTTTTCCAAAGAAGAAATTCAAATGGGCAGCAAGCGCACGAAAGATGCTGAATGTCATTAGTCATTAGAAAAATGCAAATCAAAACCACAATGAGATATCACTTCACATCTACTAGGATGGTCATAAAAAAAATAAAACTTCAGAAGCGGAGGCTCACCCCTGTAATTCCAGCATTTTGGGAGGCCAAGGCAGGCGGATCACAAGGTCAGGAGTTCGAGACCAGCCTGGCCAATATGGTGAAACCCCATCTCTACTAAAAATACAAAAATTAGCGGGCAATTAGCCGGGCGTGCTGGCGGGTGCCTGTAATCCCAGCTACTCAGGAGGCTGAGGCAGGAGAATCGCTTGAATCCGAGAGGCGGAAGTTGCAGTGAGCCAAGATCGGGCCACTGCACTCTAGCCTGGGCGCCAGAGCGAGACTGTCTCAAAATGTTACAAAACAAAACAAAATTTCTGAAAACAGCAAGTGTTGGTGAGGATGTGGAGAAATTGTAACCTTCATATGTTGCTGGTAGCAATGTACAGTGGTGCAGCTGCTGTGGAAAAGTCTGGCAGTTCCTCAGAAAGTTAAACAATGTGAGTTACCAATATGGCCTAGCAATTCAACTCCTAGGTGTAAACATACAAGCGGTGAAAATAGGTGTTCAAACAGCAACCTGTACATGAGTGTAGTGTTCATAGCAGAATTAGTCACAACTGTCAAAGGTGGAAGCAATGCAAATGTGCCTCAGGTGATGAATGTATAAGCAAAGTGTGGTGCATCCATACAATGCAATATTATTCGGTCACAAAAGGAAAAGAAGTACTGCCACGTTCTCCAACATAGAGGAACCTTGAAAATCTCAGATTAAGTAAAATAAGCCAGGCACAAAATACCACATATTGTATGATTCCATATATATGAAATGTGCACAGCTGGCAAATCCAGTGGCTGCTTACTGGTGTCTCCTTTTGGGATGATGAAAAAGTCAGCTGGGGGTTCTCCCCACTTTTTTATCCTCATGGACAATGCTAATGTTATTCCTCTTGCTCCAGAGATTTTTTTTTTTTTTTTTTTTGGTCTTTCAAGAAAGAGGCAGGGTTTGTGTTAATGAATGTAATCTCTCTTTATGAAGGCATACTAACTTTCCATTTTGGTCTTATTATTTCCGTTTTGGTCTTATCAACTAAGGGAGATTCCCTGGGTGCAGAAGGTCATTTCCCATGACCCAAAGAGGTAAGAATAAGCCAGGTGACAGCAGGTCAAGCCTGCAGAGTTGCGGTGACCACCACATGTAGGGACAGGAAGAAAAGATTAGAAGTGCCCATTATTTATGTCACATGAGGTGCAATGGGGTGAAGTTGACTGAGCCTGCCCACCTGTTCCTTGCCCTGCAGACCTCAGGCATTGAAGAGAAGACAGGCTTCCTGATGATGGGGACTCTGAGCAATGGATGAGTCAGAAGGATCAAATCCCGGGAAAAGCAGCTGGGGTGCAGGCGAGGGAAGGACACTGCGTGGAAGGTGGGCGTGCAGAGTGGAATACGAGGCAGTCAGGTGTGCTGCAGTGGGTTCTGAGACAGCCTCCAGCAAGCTCCTGTCTAAGGACCTCTTCCCACTGCGGTACAACTGGTTGCCATAAAACCTCATCAGGGCTTAGGGGCCTGTACTAAAAAGGTGCTGTGAGAACAAAGAATGCATAACTAATGGAATTGCTGGCTCAGGACTGACCTTGAGAACCCATTATGTTTATTCAGTTGTCTCCAAGCAGGATGACACTTTTTTTTTTTTAATGTCTGTAATTTTTATTTATTTTTATTTTATTTTACTTTAAGTTCTGGGATACATGTGCAGAATGTGCAGGTTTGTTACATAGATATGCATGTGCCATGGTGTTTTGCTGCACCCATCAACCCGTCATCTATGTTCTAAGCCCCGCATGCATTAGGCATTTGTCCTAATGCTCTCCCTCCCCTTGTCCCCAACCCAGCACAGTAAATATTATAATACCAAAGAATGAGAGGAAAAAAAATCAGTTTCTACCTGTTTTTTATGAATCCCAGGTAGGCTCCAAAATCTCCCTGGGTAACATGTTTTAATGTCTATCATCTTTTTATAAAATTATTTTTTTTTACTCACCACTATACAAACAAGGAGTCTTATCATCTTACTGCCCAGGAAATGCTTTCTTATGTTAACTCTGTGAGTTTCTGGGTGCGACTTAAGTCTACAACAGAATGTCTTTGATTATAATTAAGTGATATCTTTGTATACACATATATATATTTATTTTTAGGCACATTAATTTTGTTCTTACAAATGTATATTTAACATTTAAGAGTAATGCAATAACTTGACAGTATTTTTAGAGGTACAAATATCTAAAAATCACCAACAATTTTAACATTAGAAACTTTATTGTTTTTAAACATACTTTTCACAGTTAATTTTATATCAAATATGTGAACATTGGTATCATAATTTTTAGGACAGATAAGTATTTTGAAAATGTTATGCATTTTAATGGTTTTTCACTGTGTTATATTTATTATACCTAAGGAATATGTAATATCTCTGAGTAGATGTATTATAGTTTGCTAATATAGTGCTCCATTTTGAACTTTTTAGAGTTTTTTTTGGTTTCTCAAAGTATTTTTTTATTTCCTAGGATAATTTCTGAGCAGAATAACTGAAACAATGAGAACAAGTATTTTATGTCTTACATACATATTAAGATTGCTTTACAAAGAGGTTATTTAAGTTACCAGTGCTTCTGGTTTTGTATGTGAGGACTAGTTTCAAATACCTTCATTATCCGTGGGTATCAGCCCTATGTGAGTGTGCCCATATATAAGTTGATTAAGGAACATCTTTGTTCAGAAAAAAAGCCTGTAAAGGTGGCATTCTGTAAAGGGCTCTGTGTACCTAGTTTCTTTCCTATGCTGAGCCCCGGGATCCTGATTCTTAACCCAGATACTTGTATTTAGGTTGGTACAAAAGTAATTGCGGTTTTGACCGTTATTTTCAATGGCAAAAACCGCAATTACTTTTGTAGCAATCTAATACATAACAATATTTGCAGGAAGTTTTGATTTATGGGAATTAAAGAAAGCTGCAAAGAGAATAATGAGCTCAAAGTTTTGTGATGTGCAGTTTATTATTAATTAACTTGAGCCTAAAATAATTACCACTGATGAAGATTTTATGGACAGATTAGGCAAATATCATTATTTCTTCCCTATTTATTTATTAAAGACATCCATGAAACTTATTTTAAGTAGATACCCTACAGAAAATTTTAAGACAAACAGCAGATTCTACCCACATTCATTCTTTGCCACCTCTCACTCACTTGCTTACCCTACCAAAGCAATCCTCCACAGCTGGTCTGCATGAGCAAGTAGATATTAGTGGTCAGTGTAAAACTAGCAGAAGAGAAGTCAGCACTTTTAAAAATTGGAAGAGACTTAACTGAACTGCAATATGTGCGATTTCAATGGAAAAATGCAGTTTTAAAAAAATCAATATGTATTTATTCCTAATGAGATTTGAGAAACTATGGTCAGCAAAATGAGAATTAGATCCCATGAGAAAGTCACATGTTGAGAAAGAAAGAGACTATTTGCAAATATAAGACTATTTAAAAATAATTAAAAATCTAATAACTGAACTTCAAAATCCAAAAATAGTAAAAAAAAAAAAAAAGGGCTCTACAGAAAGAGAAACTGATATAAAAATAAATATCTGCAAAGTAGAGAACAAAAGGGAAAAGCATGAAAATTATGGTTGAAAGATAATAAGAAGATATTTCAAGGATAACTGGGGTTTAAGCAGGAGGCGTTCCAGAGAAAGGGAAGATAATTGATGGAGGAAAGAATATGTAAGGTTAGATATAAAGGGAGCAAATGTACATGGATAAGAATAAATTAGTAACCTGGCTGGGCACGGTGGCTCACACCTGTAATCCCAGCACTTTGGGAGGCCGAGGCGGACGGATCACCTGAGGTCGGGAGTTCAAGACCAGCCTGATCAACATGGAGAAACCCCGTCTCTACTAAAAATACAAAATTAGCCAGGCGTGGTGGTGCACACCTGTAATCCCAGCTACTTAGGAAGGCTGAGGCAGGATAATTGCTTGAACCCAGGAGAATCGCTTGAACCTGGGAGGTGGAGGTTTTGGTGAGCCAAAATCGCACCATTGCACTCCAGCCTGGACAACAAGAGTGAAACTCTGTCTCAAAAAAAAAAAAAAGAATAAAGTAGTAACCCAGTAAAACTAATAAATTTTACAGAAGAGAAAAAATGATCAATAAACAAATGAAAAAATGCTCAACTACACAGTAATCAAGGGTGTGCCAGACTGATATCTGCAAGACGGTGGAATAAGAGGCTCCAGCCTTTCCTTCCTTCCATGGATATACCAAAGAAATACCAACACACAGCTTGGTTCTTTCTGAGAGAAAGCCAAAGACTAGTGAAAGACTACTACACATCAAGCAACTGAGAAAATATTCATGTGAAAACAGGTGGGAAGAGCTGAGGCACACTCCCAGCACAATCCCTATCCCAGGCATAGCACCTTACAATTAATTGGTAAGGAAGTCCCAACTCCTAGCTTCTCCCTGAGGAGTGAAGAGTTTGGACCACACATATAGTACCCTGACCTTTATGCTTCCCAGCCAGGGGTTTGGCTCCTAAATCACCTAGATTGGGGTTGATAGAGCTGGGCATCTGCAGGTCTCCCTGAACCACAGACATGAAAGAGATGGTTGGACACAGATTTGCAAGCACTTTTGGCAGCTCTCTCCCTGTGCTCAGGCCAGAGCAGGCAGGCAAATGCCCGCCTCCCGGTTTCTACCTGCAAGAGGTTTATCTACCCATTTTCCCATGTGCTGCCTGAGGGTTGACTTCTGGGTCTGTATCTGGGAGCCAAAGGGGAAGGGTGAAGAGTAGACCTGTGGGAGCCTGAACAGAGGTATAGGTAGGCACTGCACCTGCTCCTCTCAACTAGCTCCAGCAAGAAATCCAGGTCTCCAACTTCTCCCTAGAAGGAGAATACATCAAGCACAGTTTTATAGCTGCCACCTGGGGACTGGCTCCTAAATCACTTATCTCTAGAAGTGAATGTGAGGCAGGAGAATTGCAGAGGAAATTGGAAGTTGGATAAAGGATAGAAAGAATGAAAGCAGAAACAGAAGCAAGGTGAAGGGGTGGGTGAGCAAGAAGCAAGATAAAAGGCAGAAGCAAAGCAGCCAAAACAAAAAGTAAGATAAAGAAGAGAGCAAGGACCCCATGGCCCGCAAGATCCAGACCAAACCAGGAAAGGGCAGCTCTTCAGAGGTAGGCATGCACATTAAAAAGTATCCTTAACAGGATGCCGTATGATAATCAGCTCATTAAAGCTCATGCATATGGACTACCTATCATGCATGTACTTAAAATTATGGGATGGAGACAACGCACATGCCCGCAGAGGCTAAAGTAACTAAGCAACACACTTATCAGTCAAAAGGCAGGCACCGGCAAAAGATCAGGCAGCCTTGCGAAGAGAAGGAAAAAAAAACACATAAGAAGACCCAAGGTACACCGAAGCCATGCTGATCTCATCTGGCAGAAGTCAGCCCACTCTCCCCTCTCCGGGAGTGTAATACTGCACTTCACACACTTTTGCTGCTTGCTTTGCTATCTGAGTATCACAGCCAGTTCTTTGTTCAGGACACCAAAAGCCTGGAACTGCACAGCACCATCGGGTCACAAATGGGGCTCTGCATTTTGTGTCTTCTAAGGCCACAGAGAACAAACGAGTAGTTTTAAAGGGGCAGAAGAGGACTTCCAGAGGGTATTCTTCCAGGTTTAGCACAAAGAGAACAGGCAGTAACTCCCAGCACTCAGTCTCTCCCCAGAAGGCATTTGCCTGCACACTCTCTCAGCTGCTGCTAGAGAACAGGGCTTTGAACTGGCCTGCATGTAGGAGCTGATGGGGCTGACGGAGAATGGGTTTGACCACACACCTAACACCTCAACTACATTTCACAGTACTTAGAATAGAATGGACTCCATTGCACAGTACCTAGAATAGAAGTCGGCATTCAAAAAATAGTTTTTAAATAAAAGAACAAATTATTTGAATTCTTTCTAATAAAAGTTTATTATATCCACATTTACTAGCACAAATTGTGTGATTTTGAAAATTCTGTTCACATCAAGCTAAGTCATCTTCTGTAAGATCACAGGTAGCATTTTTGTCATTTATTTTGCCACAATAAAATATTTGAATTGTCTGGCACAAGTGGCAATATCTCCGCTCCCTGCTGCTCCAACACTTCGGCAAAAAACCTGCACCTGATTGGACAACGTGGCCCAGGAGAACAGGTAAGTGGCAGAGCTTTGTTTCTATATCAGCAACATCAGTTTTAATGTAAGCAGCAGGCGTCTTTCTTTTTAGAGCAGTAGCCTACTTGTGTTTCCATATAATTACAGTATTCTTGACAGAAGCCTTCACTTCTCTTGCAGTCAACAACTTTTAAATCTGATTCAGGTTCTGCATTAAAAAAGAAAAAAATCCATCATTAGCTTCTTAAGACCATCTCCAGAATCAAACAGTGGTCATTTCAGCCGTGAGGGACAGGGAGGGGGTGGCATGGATATGAAACAGCTTTCCATAGTTAATAGCTTCAAGTTCCAAACTAAAACATCAACTCCAGATATATAGCTCTGCCCCACTAAATCTCCTTTAACCAAAGGAAGGAATAATCCTGTCTCATAGGAATACCGTTAGACTAAATAACACATGCCTACTATTGCACCTGTTTATATTTGCTGTGTAATAATTGAGTTTTCTTTTTCCCTTCCCTTGGGAGGAGATCCAGATGAATGAGTCCTTTGGAACTGAGGGCCAATTAGAAAGGGATGGGAGGTTGGGTAGGATGCTGCAGGCATCAAATTCAGCAGGACTTTATTTACTGGATGTCACAGCAATTTGCCAACACCCTCTTGTCTTTCTTGCTCTTGCCCACTGAGCTGCTAACCTAGTTCTCCCTGTCTTAGGATCAGCAATGAGGTTGGGATTAAAGAAGCATCTTGGAAATTACAGGCTCCTCCAGGCCCTTCTGGATTTGAAGCTGGTCCTGCCCAGGGGTTTGGGGGCTGATCAGAAGCCTGGCCCTTCTGGAAGAGTCCAGAAGAGTGGCTGTGGGCTCAATTGTTCCTTGCCATTTCCTGCTGCCTCCTTGCCTGAGTAGACTGACAATACAGTCTATTCTCTGCCCCCATCCTCAGAAAGCATTTCCCAGACCTCATTGGACACCTGGAACTTAGTAGGTATTCAGTAAATTCCTTGAAGGGGAATGACCTCTAAAGCTAAGGGCAAGGGGCTGCAACCTGTCAGGAGGCCACGTTTCCACCAGTGTCTCCTCTGGCTCCTGTTCTTGGAGGAAGTCAGCAATTACAGACTTGGCTTCAGATAAATTGCCTTTTGGCCCCTCAATACTCCCACGTTCCCAGACGTGGCTTCAGATAAATTGCCTTTTGGCCCCTCAATACTCCCACGTTCCATGAGGCCCTCAATGATCCAGCCCCAGAGGAAGCTGTGAGACCCCGTGCCCTCCCTGACAGGCAGGGCAGCCCAATGTACCCACACCAAGTCTTCCCCAAACAATGACTGCTCACCCACCCCGACCAGCACAGACACCTTCCCATCTATTTGTTCCCTCTACATCTCCCCAGTGGATGCACCTGTTGCACGTGTTGCTCCCTGACTCACCTTGGTAAGGTGGGGTGCGCGGTGGTAAGAGGTCCCGTTTCACTGGGTGGCGTAGCAGCTGAAACCTGTTTGTGCCTTGCCCAGGGGCTCTTTCCCTGAGTTCTCCGAGAGCATCAGTGGCTGAGTGGTTCACATGTCTGGCTTGAGACGATCCTGTGCACGTGGAAACACACGGCTGAGGATGCTCTGAGGCCTCCGCGTGGCAGACCCGTCAGCATGAGGTACCTACACTCTACCATGTGAGTGAGCATGGGTGATTGGGTGGGGGAGTTGGGAGAGTTGCTAGTGTTCCATGTGTGTGCACATTTGTGCACATGCATTGTATGCACCTGTGTGTAGAGAGAGAAGAAGGTGAATGACATATAAGAAATGTATGCCATGAACGGTGAGTCTGAGCACCTCCTCAAAGTCAGCGCAGCCAGAGAATTTATTTCAAGTGTCACTAATGCAGTTGTTAAGATTCCCTAAAATGTAATGTTCTTCTGTGTAAGAGAAAGAGAAATGTTAAAAGGATAAGAAAATGGAGTCAGAGAGGGACACTCTCCCCTGGGAAGCAAGTGCCATGGGCCAATTCAGAGTGCCATTTATGAACCCAGTTCAGAGACTCGTACCCAAAGCTCCACCAGGAATACGTGCTCCAAGGACTTCATCTCTCCCTGTCCAGCCTGGACTCCCATACCTCAGATGACCATTGCAGAAAGATTCTGACACCCAGATCTGGGTCACCTTTCCATTTTACCTGGAAGCAGCAGGGCCACAAGGAGAAGGCTGGCGACGGACAGGAGCAATCGTTGCCTCATGTCTGCCAAGAGGACTGCAAACCAGAAAGCACCCAGGGTGGGTGGGCAGGCAGCGGGGCTCCTTTGATGGAGTGGGGCTGAGTGTGTGGGCCCAGAGCGTGGGAAGGGCTGTGCTCCAGAATGACTTTTCATTCTCAAAGAACAATGTGGACGCACTACTCTCCCACTGCTGGTGGAACAAACACTTGAGCCACATATTTCAGGAAGTAAATAATATGCCTGAATGCCTTGGGTGGGTTTGGTGAATAAGGAAGAACAGAGAGAAACAGAAAGATGAAAGGCATGGAGGGGCAGAATAAACATGAATTATCATAAAGTTGCCAATGTCCTTGGATGCTTCTCAAAAGCCCCCTGAAGTTCACGAGAACAGGGACATAAATAAACTGCCATGTTGATTCTATCCTGTTGGCGGAGCGTTTTTATTTTAGTGTTAAAAAATCATGCATAAGACACACAACATAACAGGTGGGACCTGGTTTTGCAAACTGTCCCTTCCTCAAGTTATACAGAGAGTTCCAAGGCTGCTCAAAATGTTCTTTTCTTTTCTTCTCCTCTCTGAGTCTCTCTCCCTGTTTCTTGGTCCCCTCCACTTCTCCTTCCTCGCTTTGGACCCCCCTCCTTTCTATTTTAACTTATTTGAGTTGTCTTGATTTTTCTCTCCCCTTTCTATTCTCTTTACCCCCAGACACCTCCTGTTGATGTCACTGGGTCCAATTCCATTCTTTTAAAAAAGAAAAAAAATCTGTGTTTGAGTCTGGGTTTTCTTCTCTAGTAATATCCAAGCAGAGGACTTGTCTTCCCTTCTCCTCCATCTTTTTAAACATTTTAACCAAGTGTGTGTTTCTTATTTGGCTGTATTAGCTGAGGCATGCATGTAACCCAGACAGTCTGCTCTGGACTTAACTAAAGTGATGAAGGCTTTGGTTGAAGAGTTTTGTATTCACATAACATCCAATATAATATCAGTGATGTCTGGAAAAGATAGTGCTTATCTCATATGTCTCATTTGCATGTATATTTTAATCCAGGCAGAGAAAACAACTTATTTGTTTTGTGTAAATAAAACTTATTTGTCATTTGTGTAAATAAAAATACTTATTTTTATTTTTGTGTCTTTTCCATATGGAAAAAGACCTGGAGAAAGCTGGAAGCAAATGGAGAAAGAGGCAGCAATGACAATAGAGACCTGGGCATCCAGGGAAGCACCAACAAAGGACAGAAGGTTTGCAGCTGCGGACAGATGCACACAGCAGCTGCCCCGGCAGCACAATGTGGAGGCCACTATCTTTTGGGTCTCAGGACAGATTCTCCACTGCAAAGCATGAGGTGCTGGTCAGGGAGAGCAGGAGCATCGTTCACATCCTTTCACTTTAAGGAATTAGGAAGTCTTCCAATTCCAAGAGCACAGGGGGACACTGCGGAGATAGGTGACAACTGGCCCATGATAAGTTTCTTTAATCACTTACTGCATCAAATTCTGATAATTGGATGTTGGAAGAACACAGATGGTCAAGAAAGGAGGTAGACAGCTGCTGCTACCTCAACCCTAAATGAAGATTTATTCACTCATCTACGTACTCTGGGTATTTTTTATACTCTAGTTCAATAGCAATTTCTTACAGTTGTATTTATAATTATTTAAACTTGGAATGTGGATCTTTTATAAAAGTGATGGAAGTTTTGGAGTATATTGGTAACTTATTTCTATATATTTTTATCTTCTCTATAAAAGGAAAGAAAACAAAAACAAGCCCATTCCACTATTCAGATATTGATAGTAATGAATCATTAATCAAAATCATGATTTAAAATATAATAGCATTTGAGTAATTACCACCCAGGTAACGGAATCTTCTTCTAAGTCATTTAAATTATTTGATATAATTTAAATGAAGAAACTGAGCCAAAAATAGTCAGACCTCACTTCCTTTGTCTATGTCTTGAGATAAAGTAAGCCCCCTCTTCCATGCTTCCGAAAAGAACAATCTTAAAAAAGAGCAGCCGGGAAAACCTAGTTCTGCTCTTTGACAGGCAAAAGCTGGTGAAGTCATAATAAAGGCAATTAATGTTACATCTGTCCTAACACAACAATGCTCTCAGCTCCTGTATTCTTCTGCCAGATTTCTGTGTCCTAAAAAAAGTCTTTGAATAATTCTCCTGCTAAAAGCCACATCCATCCTGAGGGGGAGAATGGCAGAACCCATTATAGAATATTCTAATAATTGTTTCAAGATTTTTTTTGGTCCATTCAACCAATAAATCGTATTCTTTTTTAAAACTGCTTAGTATGTGGTATCTTGATTTGTTTGGACTAAGTAGGTGGGCTAAAGTAAAATGATCAAGATTTTATTATCAAATAAGAAGTTCTGCAAATACATATTCCTGAAGGATCTTATTGGAAATTGCACACACGTGCAGGGAGTAAGATTTTCCACATTGTCACATCCTCCTTCTTGCTTCCCAAGTAGCATCCTGGTAAATCCTGGAAAATATGAATGCAAGAAGGAAAACCCTATTGTAGCCCAGTTTGGAATCAGAAGTTCTCTGCAGAATCAAATTTAGACTCTTCTTTTGCATTACTAAATGACCCAGTGAAAGTTTCCCTGGAGGAGACTCACAGAAGAGTGAAGCAAAGATTCCTATTCAGATTTTCTTATTCTTAAGTCTGAGATGGTAACATGCTAACAAGTCTGTAAGACCAACTAGAATGCCATTTACAGAGGCACAGACTTCCCTCTAGGGAAAATAATTGATATATGGAAAAGACACAAATATTAGAGTCTTCTTTGGAAAAAGAAGTCAGGAAGAATTACATGATAGGAGAGAAAACTGCTTTTGGATCGTGGTAAAAGAAGTGGCTTTGAGAATTGTGCAAAAATATTCTTTGGTATTTTGTTTCTTTTTCATGCACAGAATCACAAAATGAATTGTGTTTTCAGAAGTCAATTTGACCTGTAGCCATTTCAGCCATCCCAAGAATGCTCTTAAGGCAGCATATAAAAGAACACAGGAAATCCTTATATGACTGCTAAGGCATAAACACCATTTATTTTTAGTAATAAAAACATGGTATAAGTTTAAATCTGTTGAGGTTGCTTATTCTTTTTTTTTTTTTTTTCTTTTTTTCTGAGACGGAGTCTCACACTGTTGCCCAAGCTGGAGTGCAGTGGCGCCATCTCGGCTCACTGCAACCTCCGCCTCCCGGGTTCAAGCGACTCTCCTGCCTCAGCCTCCTGAGTAGCTGGGATTACAGGTGCCTGCCACCGTGCCCAGCTAATTTTCATATTTTTAGTAGAGATCGGGTTTTCACCGTGTTGGCCAGGCTGGTCTTGAACTCCTGACCTCAAGTGATCCTCCCGCCTCTGCCTCCCAAAGTGCTGGGATTACAGACGTGAGCCACCCTGCCTGGCCGAGGTTGCCAATTCTGAAGAAACAATTATAACATTTTGGAACTGAAAGCTGTCTTAGAGACCTGACCAATATTTGAAGAAGAGGAAATGGAGGATGAGTGAAAAAGCGATGTGTCTATATGTGTTAATTAAAGACTAAAGATCTGGAGCAGGCTATGCACTGCAGACACTACTAACAGAATGAAGTCCACGTAAATAAACAAAGGGTGCTCAAAGTTAAAGGGAAAGGCAGCAAATTTGTTTGGGAAAGAGCAGGAGTTCATGGTGGTCACAGACATAAGAAGAAATGTAGTTTTTCACAGGAAAGTATCTTTTCTCCATGATGCTTTTATTATTTTGTGTGTAATTTCTCATAACTGGAAAGCATTTCAGCCCCTTCCCAGTCCTCAGAGGTTGACCATTTTTTCGCTCGGATTCAGTCACAAAGGCAGCTCTACCACTCACCATGTGTCTGCCTTTGATTTTTTCATGTTGGGAAGACTCAGGACCCCACCTTCTTTTACCCACAGGGCTGTCTGTGCCTATGAAACTGAGGTCCCAGCAGTGCTTGTGGACATATCACAATCTAAAATTCAGGAATAAGAAAATCTACATAGGAATCTCTGCTTCACTCGCCTGTGAGACTCTTCCAGGCTGATTTTCTTTGGGTCATGTGGTAATGCAAGAGAAGGTTGATTCTATAGCAACTTCTGAGCACAAACTTGGCTGCAATATGTTTCCCCTTTACACAGTCATATTTTCCAGGATTTAATGGGATGTCTCTTGGGAGGCAAGAAAGAGAATGTGCCACTGTGGAAAACCTTAACTGTTGCACGTTGAAAATTTCAAGTTCTTCTCTTCTGGATATTTCAATAAGGAACTGGGTGGTGATTTGCTCACCCAGAGATTTTCTCTGTTAATCTCTGTCTCTCTCTCTCAACTTCAAATAATAAAAAACGCATAAATTAAAAAGTGAAAAATATCCAAACAATCCTTCCTTCTGTTGATTTTCATTAGGCACATTTCAAAGGGTTACTGATCATTCATTATGAACTACAGACTTCAGATCGGTATCCATCCTTTGGAGATAGAAGATAAGTAGCGATGTTATTGGGTTTCTGATTGTGTTTGTAGTGCATCAAGTACAAATTATTAAATATTTCCTGCCAATTCTGGAAACAATAAAAGAGAACAATCTATCTTTGTTCTTTTACTGTAAAGCCCTGAAATTAAAGTAGTGTGACTTTGTGATGTCGTTAAGTGCTGAGGATAGCAGTTCATTAATATGACTACGTGAATTACACCTGAGGGCGGGAGGGGGCGCTGTTTCAGAATCCAGCCTCTTTAGAGAGCAAAACAATAGGACACCAGGACGGCAAGCCAAACCCAGGGCTCTTCAGAGAAGACCACGATACAAGGCCTTTCAATGTTATCTGACGATGAGATAGCTTTGCTTTCTGCTTGTTATTGTCTCTCTGGCCACTATGGCTGGTGGTGTTGATTAAAGCCTGTAGAAGTCCCTTGCTTTGCTCTATATTTACATTGGGAAGTACAAGATGGCCTCTCTTGGCAAGGCATCCAATTAAATTTTAAAAGGAGACAAAAAATAATTTTAGCACAGGGTCAGCAGTTGGATCTGTGTTTGTAAGTGTTGTTGGGCAGAACGGCCATGTGGCAGGAGGGGAAATCAAGGTAGAAGTCAGATAAGTCACCTTCCCAAGGTCACCTGCTAAGCAGTAGAGCTGAGATTCCAGGCTTTGTGTATTTGTACATGCCATGCTGTGCTGCCTCTGAATTGCACTTGAGATGTGGGGTCTAGGCCTGGTCTGGCCTAATATCGTGGCCGATATTAGGAAAACCACTAGTCCCTCTGAACCTTAGTAACAGTGCCTAAAAGGCGAAGATGTTGACACTTACCATGCCTAATTCAAGAGTTTATGGTGAGGATCAAAGGAGATTATGTATTAAAAGTATTTTATAAAATACGAAATATGAGAATAATGAAAAGAGTCTAAAACAATATAAGAACAAAATAAATGTCACATTGTCGTATAGCGTGTTCTGTATGTTGCATTTGGAGTGTGGCATCCTTGGGGGTGGTTCAGTAGTTTCTTCTTTTCCTGTAATTGCAGTGATGAGATCTAGGGGCTTGCCCAGATATGCACTCAATTTTCAGCACAATATTTTATAGATGCAATAGAAGTACGCATCACCATCTATGCAAGAGGCCTTGGAGGTAAACAACCTGAGGCAGTATGTGGACCTTCCAGGATCCAGATTCTAATAAAGCAACTCTTAAAAAGGCACTTATGAAATGCTCAGGGTCATTTAAATACAGATTGGCTGTTAAATTGTATTAAGGAATGACTGCTGATTTTTTTCCGGGGTGATGATAGTATTGGGGTTCTATTTTACAAAATGAGTTGTTCCCCCTTGAGTGACACCTTCTGGAGTATTTTCAAATGGGCATCTTTGAAATAATTTATTTTTATTTGAGATAATCTAGCAGAGG
Source organism: Pongo pygmaeus (assembly GCF_028885625.2). Lineage (NCBI taxonomy): Eukaryota > Metazoa > Chordata > Mammalia > Primates > Hominidae > Pongo > Pongo pygmaeus. The sequence continues at coordinate 7,409,881 of NC_072380.2, forward strand.
ATCTTATCAAGGGATGAAACAAGACTAACCTCATGTTGAGGCTGGGTGACGGCTACGCAAAGGGCCATTACACTGTTTTGGCAGAAAGGGCACAATCCAGCCTCAGTTTCCACCCTGAAAAGATGAGGATGATGCCGCTTACCATGACTAGAAGCTCGTACGTGGCATTATGTCCTATTAGGAAGCACAGGGTAGCAGGTTGTCTTTCTGGCTTATTTTAATCGCTGTTGACATTCCTTGGCTAGATCCTTGTTTCCCTGTGTGTTTGCAAAATGGCGACACTCCTTATTTATTAGCTGGACTGCTTTCGAGGAGAGAAGCTTTTGACTACCTTAAAATTTGGTTTGGACAGGAAAGGCAGGCAAGTCAAATATTTCATCACTCACCTTTCTTTATCTTAAAATTTGGTTTGGTCGGGAAAGGCAGGCAAGTCAAATATTTCATCACTCACCTTTCTTTACCGGTTTTCAGGATCAAGAATCCACAGCTCAGCGCAGGGCTGCTCTCTGCTGCCCTCTGCTGGATGGGACTCTCCACAGACACTCACTTGCTCAACCCCTTAAGTTCCAAAGGGTTCCCAAGCTTGTCATCACACATCACCCCTTTTGTTTTTCTCCTCAGAGGTCTATGTCTTGAAATATAGTGTATTCTAAACAAGGCACACTTAACATTGATTTACTTTCCGTTTTAATTAACACACGATATATATAACTGCTGAGCAAAACTTTCGATCGGAAAAGAAAACCAATATTATCAGGATAAAAATGATGTTTTTCTCAGGTTTATAGCTGATTAGGTAGACATATTTTTTGTTCAACTTATAAAGTGTTGAAACTCATGCTTAACCCCCATTGCTATTCTTCATTATCACAACCAGAGGCGGCTTTCCAGCCTGTATTCTTCTTCAATCTCCTGTATTGGCTTTGCGTTGAGTAGAAGCTCAGCAAACCTTGTTTGATAACTGAATCCGTGGTTGCAATGGGGATGCCCTTGCTGCTAGGCCACAGGAAGGAAAGCTACTGAGGTCCTAATTCCAGCGACTCTAGGGACCAGCACTACTTCATTTCAGGGTTTTGTACGATTCAGTAAGCTCTCATCCCATTTTCTCAAACAGCATGCATAGGTGTTGGGACATCTTCCAATTCTGTATTCTTGGCTGCGACATTTCTTCCGGCAGCGAGCAGTCCCATAACCACATATTCTGTCCAATTCAAATTCGCTTCTCACTAGATAACAGGATATGGCACTGTGATTAATTGCGTACTGGCACCAAAAGGCAAGGCTTTGGCAGAAAGTGTTTTCGGAGGGGGATAGAGAATGCTAGTGCATGGTGGTAGAGGTTTTCCTGGACCCCCATCCTCCTCCACTTTCCTAGACGATTGACTTGACCTTCTGATTCCCAACCAGCATGGATTTTATTTGAAAATATACATCAGTCCATGTCACACCTATTTTCAAGATCTCTACAAGTTTACTATTGTTTTTTTGATTAAATCTCTCCAAGCACATTACTGGGTCTCCAAAACAATCGTGATCTGATCTTGGGCCACTTTTTCAGATTCGTGTTGTTCCACTGTGGCCCTCACTCTGTCCATGAAACCCTCGCCGGCCTCCCTTCTGTTCCATGTGAGCTTACTCTTTGCTATCCTGGTACCTTCACGCGTACTGTCCCCTCTGCCTGGAAGGTTTTTCTTCCTTCCCATAAGTGGATTCTTTGAACTTTTATGTCTCAACCTTAAGGTCCCAATATTGGGCAAATCTTTCTCTGTCCTCTTCATGTATTTAAATGCCCCAAAACTATTTTTCTCCCTATGCATTTGTTATTCTTTTATATCACGTATCACAAGTTGTAGTTATATATCTATGTATCTATATAGATATATATATACACACATATAGAGAGAGAGATACATACAAACATAGATATAGATATAGATATGTATATATGTATGTATATTTTGTTATTTGCTATTCTCAATGGAACTGTGAGCTCCCTGACAATGAGGCCCACGTTTATGTTGCTTACCATTGTGTAACTGGTACCAGGAACATAGCCTGTTCTCAGTAAGGACTTGGTGAGTAAATGATTGGATAGACTAGACCAGAATAAAGTAGAGTGGTTGCAAGTAGAGCGGAGGAAACTAGAAAGGAGCAGAATCCTGATCGTTTGGCCCTTGGCCCAGAGCAGTTTTCAGGAGACATGGATTTAGCTTCTCAGTCTCAGGATGTGCTCTCTGAAGCTGCAAGCAGCTTTGTAAAGCTCATTATCTCACATGCCACACTGATAGGATCTTACAGAGATATCAGGAAAACCCAGAAGCAAGGCTGATGGTAGGGAGGACAGTGTAACATGGACCGAGAGAGCCTCACTGGAGAGAGCTTTGCAAGAGGTTCTCTAGCAAACTCAGCAGGAGCCAGGCTTGGCGGAGGGTGTCAGAGGAACTCTGGGGAGGGGAGAGTCAGGGCTGCAAATGGACCTCTTTGCAGAGGTTGGGGTCCAAGAGTCCTAATTTCACCTGAGCCCTGAGTCCTTCTCCCCTGTTGCATCTGTTCATTTTCCACAAAGCAGAAGGGCAGGAGAACTGAAACAGGCTGCTAATCCTCACACCAGCATTTTATGTCTTTCCTTTGTTCTGGCAAAGAGAAGCCTCCTGTTTCTGATGCTTAGGTGTCAAGGTTCTTTGTCCAGGATGTAGGTGAGGACTAAAAGGCAGTTTGACCAATTCATGTGCTTGATAGGATATTGAAGGGGTTTATATTTGGAAAGGCCCCACAGTGAGTGATGAGGAAAGACTGTTTTGCTGTAGGCTTCATTCAAAAGCAAGCCCTCGTGGTCACAGTACAAGGCAATGAAGAAAGGAGTGAGGTGGGCTGCAATGTGTATCATGCTGAGGGAGTATGTGGAGGTTGGGTAGCAGATATGTGCCTTCTGACATATCTGTGGCAGGCCACTTTACAACCTGGAGTTAGAGGAGGAAAAGGAAGACAGCATGCTCGCTTAGGGAAAACGAAGCTTAGCATTAGGGGAGAAGAAGACTAGACTAGGAAGAGAACACAACCTTTAAAATGTTAGACTGTCAGTTTCAAGCAAGCCCTCACAGGCCATCTATTCAGAGATGGGAATTAAGGCTCAGAGAAGGAAAATGACTAATCTGAGGTCACACAGCAACTATGTGTCAAAGCTGGAACAAAAACCTAGTTGGTGTGTCTTATAGTCTGAGTAAACAGAATGCAAAAGGGAGAATACAGTCCATACACTAAGGCTGAGTAATAAACATATCCTAAGCAATAAATACATTCCAGGTTAGACTACACTACACTAGTTTCTTTCTTGCATAAGCAATTTTCCTCCTCTGCTCTGTAGACCCAAAAAGTCTTAGACAGGTCTCAGGTCTTAGTTAATGTAGAAAGTTTATTTTGTCAAGGTTGAGGACACACCTGTGACACAACCTCAGGAGGTCCTGAGGACATGTGCCCAAGGTGGTTGTGATACAGCTTGCTTGCTTTTATACATTTTAGGAGACATAAAACATCAATTAATACATGTAAGATTTACTTTTTTTTTTTTTTTGAGACAGAGTCTTGCTCTGTCGCCCAGGGTAGAGTGCAATGGCACAATCTCAGCTCACTGCAACCTCCACCTCTTGGGTTCAAGCAATTCTCCTGCCTCCGCCTCCTGAGTAGCTGGAATTACAGACATGCACCACTACACCCAGCTAATTTTTGTATTTTTAGTAGAGACAAGATTTCACCATGTTGGCCAGGCCAGTCTCGAACTCCTGACCTCAAGTGATCATGCAAACCTCAGCCTCCCAAAATGCTGAGATTACAGGCATGAGCCACTACACCTGGCTGATTTACATTGGTTTGGTCCAGAAAGGTGGGACAATTCAAAGTGGGGGGCGGCGGGGGGCCTGTGGGGGTACAGTGGGAGTGTGTGGCAGGTGGCCTTCCAGGCTATAGGTAAATTTAAACATTTTCTGGTTGACAATTGATTGAGTTTGTCTAAAGACCTGGGATCAATAGACAGGAATGTTTGGATTGTGACAAGAGGTTGTATTGTGGAGACTAAAGTTGTACCATGCAGTTGATGCTTTTAGCTAGCAGGCTTCAGAGAGAACAGGCTGTAAAATGTTTCTTATCAGACTTAAAGTCTGTGTTGATGTTCATGCTGGAAAGTATAATGAGGCATGTCCAACCCCCACTTCCTTCCATGGCCTGAACCAGTCTTTCAGATTAAATTTTAAGAGCCCTGGCTGAGGAGGGAGTCCATTTAGATGGTTGGGGAGGGGGCTTAGAATTTTATTTTTGGTTGACAGCACCCATCCCCAGTCCCTGTGGGTATCTGAGGGGGTGACTGTGTGTGACAGCCAAACTTACCCAAAGCAGGGGTGGCAGGAGAAGAGGCAGGAAGCACATGTCATTCACCCTCACCTACTTCTGCCACTTCCCTCCCAAATCCTCTTCCTGCTAAGGGTCTTTCTCAGAATTCGACTGCAGAGGCCAGTCTGACCCAGCCCTCAGCAGCCAAGTGCAAGTAATGGCAGCCAGCTCTGCCGTGCATTCTTCAGGATCTGCAGGGATCCCTGACTCAGGCTTTCCATCCCAAGAAGTTCTTTGTCTTGGGATCATACGTTGAAGAAAACCTGTTCTTTGATAAATTGCTATCATATTTTGACAGACCTGGAGCATGCTCATAGCTGAATTTCACAGAAGTGTCTTTGGGAAACGACACAGGAAGAAAGAACAAGGAAGAGTTAACTTAAACAGCTACCCTCTGAAAAAAATCATTAACCCATCTGAATCACAGCAGAGGCTCAGCCTGGAAGGGTAAAAAGATGGGTGCTGGGTGTCTGTCAAAGCCCCATAAAATTGACTGAGCAGCTTGGAAGAGAAGATCCGATGGCTTCTATGAGTCAAAACAATTGGTTTTGTCCCAGCACTGCTAGACTTGTTAAGCAACTCTAAAAATCTTATTTTCTATAACTGTACTATAGAGAATGTTGCTCAGCTTGTAAAAGAAGGGAATTAGATTAGGTGCGCTCTATATCCCTTGCAAATATATTAAGAAATACATGCTTCTAGGGACATAGATTAACATAGGAGTCGGAAGATTGCTGACATCTCAGTCTAACTTTAAAATTTCCTGAGCAGAGTTCAAAGGCACCTGCTATTTGTGTTGTCAGTAAATTATGTTCTTGCCTACTGAAATCACTGCATCCCCTTTAATCCTAATCATCTGACTTGATATGGAAAGTTGAGAAATTTAGGAGGATGAGTAGGTGCCCTTTCTGTGCAGAGTAAAGCTGTTCCAAAGAAGGAGGATGGAGGAAGGCATCTTATTCTACAAAATCAACAGTGAATAATTGCCGCTGCTCTGCAATGGAACAAGCATGGCTAGTGAGTCCTCATCGCCGAGGATTCCATGAGGAATTGTTACCGTGTGTGGCCAGGGGGCCAAGGACATCTAAGACTCCTGATCTCTACGTTTCTTTTTTCCTCCTTGAGCTAGTAAGCCTCGTGGCTGTAAGGTGCATACATGGACTGCCACATACTGCATTTTACTAATGGACCCAATGAAAGCGAAGAGAAAAAAGGCTGGGATTGAAGAAGATTACTCCATCCTTCAGGATTTATTTTCTAAATCAAATGTTTTTCTTCTCCACCTGTCATCCCCAGGAACTGTGCATATTTCCAGCTGAGAGTCCCTTTTTACCTGGAAGATCTTGATAGAGTAGAAGAGAAATGGCTAATAGCAGCACAAGTCTCCGCATAATGCTGGGGCTGCTGGCGAGAAGCAGACGCAAGTCAGAGGGAATCACCCCAGGCAGGAGAAGGGCAGGTATATTTATGGGCAGAGGCTGCTCCTGATTACTGAGGCTTATCAAAAGGCAGCATTCCTTGGTAAACACTCACCAAGGCACAGTGTGGGGGAGGTGTTGGGGCTACAGAAATGCCAGCTGGGCAGTGTTGAGGGTAGGGAGAGAGTATTAGCATAGGTGAAGTCCAAGTCACTTCACTTGCTTCCCTGTGTCTTTTCTGAAGCAAGAATTGGATTGGATGATCTCTAAGATACTTTCCAGCCTTGACATTCCTTGATTCTGGTGAGAGGACTTTCTCTTCCATTTCAGTAAGTTTCAGTCAGGAGATTCTTGTTGAAAATGGTGATGTGGGTAATGGCATTGAAGACCATCACTCCGAAGACCTCTCTGAAGTAAACATCGAAACAAACATACAATGTCAAGAAGAATGGCATGGAGCATGGCGAGGTCATAAATGCGTAAGAGGTCCCAGCACATTTCTGTGATAGAAAGAGTGTAGGATGAGGATGACAAGTGACAACAAAGAATACTTGATGGCGGGCATTATCCAAGGGTGAGATTGTAACCACAGAGCATCAGGCTCACTTAGGGCTTGGGTGAAAAGGAGGACAAGAGTGAGAAGAGAGGTTAAAAGGAGATGATTTATGGGAATGCTGTATTTCTAACAACGGCTTCAAATAAAACATAACCTTCCAGAGAGCATACGCCCTGCCCTCAACCCAGGGTATATGCTCCCTGGATTTAACCCCAACCCCACCCCAGGCAAAACATGCAGAGCATATGCTCCTGGCATTTGCCCTTAGGGAAAACACCAGATAATTTTATTTTAAGAAAAAAATACTTCATTTCTCTAAATTGAAGTATTTTAGAGAAAGTAAAATCATCCAATCTTGGAAGTTGACATTCTCGAATAAGCTCCCCTCATTCTAGAACACAGATAGGCAAAGCCTGACAGACATACATCGCTTGCACATCCTAAGCAAAATCTAGCAGTCAGTGTGTCTCCCCCAGAGTTCTCACTTAGGGGAGAATGTGATGGAAAACCAGGTCTCCTTACACGGTAACAGAATAGAATAGAAGATCAGAAATCACAAACTGTGCCAGTTTGGGTGCTCCATGAAGCATATATCAACAAGAATTAGAAAGGAAATAAATTTATTGGGAAATGCCTGTGAAAGATAAAGGGGAGCCAGGTGCAGTGGCTCACACCTGTAAATCCCAGCACTTTGGGAGGCGGAGCGAGGGAGGAGGATCATTTGAGCTTAGGGGTTTGAGTCCATCATGGACAGCATAGAGAGACTCCTTCTCTACACAAAAAGAAAATTAGCCAGGGATGGTGGTGTGTCCCTGTAGTCCCAGCTACTCGGGAGGCTGAGGCAGGAGGGTCTCTTGAGCCCAGAAGTTCGTGGTTGCAGTAAGCTATGATGGCACTACTGCACTCCAGTGTAGGCAATAGAGCAAAACCTTGTCTCTGAAAAAAAATAAAATAAAAATTCAAAATAAAAAGATGAAGGGGAGCGGGAACAAGATTGAGTAGGGAAAGTCTTCAGAACATGATGTCAATTAACACCTGTGAAAAGATTTGGAGTCAGGGGAGCCTCAGACTGCAGTGCAGAAAATTTCAGCATTGCCAGTGGGGAACCCCAGTGCAAAGACTGTCTTACACCAGCAGACATGGCCCAGCTCTAGTCCACATTGTGCTCATTCACTGCCTGGAAGCAGCCAGGGCGACAGTGGTAGCCATGGGAATCCTGCCGCAGGTTACAAACGTGCAGCAGGTAGAGGCCGTCAGATACTCTCCTCACAGCAGACACACAGCAAGCACAAACATGCAGGATACATGGGACCCTCCTAGCCTGCCACATGTCAGGCTTTAGTAATTTTTGATGATGAGCTTCAAAGGAAAAACATCAGCCAATATTCAAGGTCATCTATGTGACCAGGATTCTGAAGAAAATTGAAAAATTGTGATGATAATAAATATTCAGCAGTTCTTCAAAAAAAAAAAAAAAGGAATTCATATACAGGGACTGAATAACCAAACTTCAAAAGAAATCCTATATCTTCTTAGGAGAAAAAAATAATAAAAGCTTTATTTGCTGAGTCCTTATAAAGTATTTCAGAGTTCTGGTTTCGGTCGCTACAAGTAAAAAGACTGAAAGTCACTACTTTAATCCTTAAAAAAAGAAAAAAAAAAGCCAAATAAACGGAAAAATCAATGACTTTTCTTGGACCCATTAGAGAACTGAGGGCTCCGGGCAAACCCATCGCCTGGAAATCTGAAGTCACAGCTGAGATGAGCTAACCTGGAATGGAAGCTCTGAAACCATAAACTAGCAGGAACACTTACGGTGACTTTGACAACTTGCTGGAGGCCAAACGTGGACATTTAGGCGAGTGAAAAACTGCTAGAGACCATGGTCAAAGGCTTCCCCTTCTCAACCCCTGCTTTCCTGGGTTTTAAATCCAGGAAGCCCCCCAAGGTTATCATGGTGAAGAGCCAGAATGGAAGCCCTCATTGCTCTGAAAGGAGAAGGGAAGAGTGATATTGTGAAACATGTCCAGAGGATTCCCCATAACAAAAGCCTCCTCCTCTGCAGGAAAAACGATTTTACTCGAGCCATATCCCACCTGGAGGGGAAGAAGTTTCCCTATTCCAGCCCCATCTGACTTTCCTGTCTCACTTGAGGGATGGGGGTAGCTAAGAATTTCTTGTGAGCCAGGCACGGTGGCTCATGCTTGTAACTCCAGCACTCTGGGAGGCCAAGGTGGGCAGATCACAAGGTCAGAAGTTCAAGACCAGCCTGCCCAATATGGTGAAACCCCATCTCTACTTAAAAAGTACAAAAATTAGCCAGGTGTGGTGGTACATGCCTGTAGTCCCAGCTACTTGGGAGGCTGAGGCAGAAGAGTCGCTGAACCTGGGAGGAGGAGGTTGCAGTGAGCCAAGATCATGCCACTATACTCCAGCCTGGTGACAGAGATTAAAAAAAAAAAAAAAAGTTCTTGTGACAGTCACAGTGCAGGGACACACAGGCTCAGGTAAAGATGAGATTTACTTATAAGATTATAGAATGCTTCCTTTTCCCCTGCCTCCTTTTTGTTCATCCCTTGCAGCTGTCTGAGACATAAGATCCTTAATATCATCCTCAGGTTAGTACCATTCAGCCATCGTCTCCATTTGCAGGCTTGACCAGTTCCCAGTATCATGTGGATAAATTGACAAAGATCAGGAAGTCATGGATTGTCTGTTTAAATGAGGATTCTAAATTCCTCAGCAAATTCCTGGGGGTTTTCCTTTGGGTTAGGGAAGTCTTTCATTATTTCTGTCAGTTCGGATTTTGACCAAGACATAAAGGTAATTAAAGAAGGCAGACACAATTGATCTGAGGAACTAACTTTAGAAGGCATTTTCCTAACTTGCTTGTCATCTTCAGAGTAGAAAGGCAGCTGAGTGAAGAGGGTAGTGGAATCAGAGTAATTAGGCAGAGGAAGAAGAGAGACAGGAGGAAAAGAAGGAGCATTCAGAGTTGAGTGAGTCAATGTACAATTTTTTATCATCACTGATTAAGTGCTTAAGCTTTTAATTTGCCTTTTGTAAAGAGTCTTTAAGAAAGGCAAGTTTTGATTTGCTTAGTCTTTTAGAAGCCTCTGCATGCCAATTAAAAACATATCTCTTTTTTTTGAGGCATTTAGGATCACTTCTCTTTCAATGTAGCTTATAGATGAATAACTCTTTAGGTTAAAATTTCTTCACTGTGACCACTGTAATTCTAAGTTGTCTTTAGTAAAGTTTACACATTTATTTAGAAAAACATAGGTTCTGGGTCCATAGTTTTTATACATGAACGTAGCTAGAGTCCCAGATGGAGAGGTTCCAGACTACCTGGATACAGATGAACTCATGATTCTTCGTCTTCCCCAAACCCTGCCTTCTTAAGACCTTCTGTTGGACCCAGTCCAGTTTCTGTTGGATGCAGACACAGAGAGAAAGCATTGAGTAAAACGGGCTCAGCTGGTAACTACATCTGGCTACTCATTGTCCCAGGAACCATTATCAGGGCTTCTTTGGGTCCCTCTTCTGACAACAGAAGTATTAAAAAATAAACTTAGGCACATAAAAATCTTAGAGTTTTATTTTGAGCAGATATCAATTTAAGAATCGGGCAGGCTCCAAATCACAAGTCTTTTGGGGCTCACGCAAAGAGGCATGAGGAAAAGGCTTTTATAGGGTGAAAATGGAAGAAAGGCAAATTAAACATTTAATTGGTTAAGGTGGAGTAGAAGCCTTATTCCAATCATTCCATTCCCTTGTTAGAGGTTAGTTGGTGGTTTCTGATTGGTTAAAGTTTTCTTTTACCATTCAAACTGAGTTGAGTTTTAGTTTGCTTATGTAGAAACCGAGTGCACTCAAGCTCCCGCAGTGTAATGGCCTCTCATTTAATTATTTTAACAAGAGAAATATTCTGTGTTCATATAATAGAGAATTTAACGTTAAGATGTCAATTATTTACAACTTGATCTATAGATTAAATATAATCCCAATCAAACTTTTAGCAAGATATGTTGTTATTTCCAAACTGATTCAAAAGACCTAGGATCGTCAATACAATACTGGAAAGAACAAGGTTGGTGGGTGATATGGTTTGTGTCTCCTTCCAAATCTCATCTTGTATTCTTGCTCCCATAATCCCCACGAGTCATGGGAGGGACCTGGTGGGAAGTAAATGAATCATGAGAGCGGTTTTTTTCTGTACTGTCCTCATGATAATGAGTAAGTCTCACAAGATCTGATGGTTTTATAAAGGTCAGTTCCCCTGCACACACTGTCTTTCCTGTCACCATGTAAGACATACCTTGCTCCTTCTTTGCCTTCTGTCGTGATCGTGAGACCTCCCCAACTGTGTGGAACTGTAAGTCCATTAAACCTCTTTTTCTTCATAAATTACCCCATCTCAGATATTTCTTTATAGCAGTGTGAAAATGGGTTAATACAGTGAACTTACACTACCTTATATCAAGACTCACTAAAAAACTGCAATGATGAAGGCAGTGTGGGAGTGGTGAAGCAATAAATAAATAAATCAAACAGAGCAACAGAACAGAATGGATAGCTCAGAAAAGACCAAAGCAACTCCTCTCTATCAAAGAAGCAAAGGTAATATAATGGAAGAAGAATAGTCTTCTAACAAATGGTGCTTGAACAATTAGATATCCATATGAAAAAGAGAAAGAGAAGGAAAGGTAGAGAGTAGAAGAGAAGGCAATGAAGTGGGGGAAAAGAGGGAGGGAGAGAGAGTGAGAGAGAGAGAGAGAGAGAGATGGCCTACGATGAGGGAGTGATTAAACAAACTGTGGTTCATCCATATCCTGGAATACTGCCCAACAATAAGAAGGAAAGAGCTATTGATACATGCAACAACCTGGATGAATCTCCAGAAAGTTATGCTGACTGAAAAAAGCCAGTCTAATAAGGATTTATACATTCCATTTATATGGCATTCCTGAAAGGACAAAATTGTAGAAACGGAGAATAAATCACTTATACAGGGGTTAAGAAGGAGGTGGAGGTGTGAGGGAAGAGGAAGTGGCTCTGAAAGGGTAACATGAGAAGTCCTCCTGATAATGGAAATGTTATGCATCAGTGTCAATAACCTGGTTGTGATATTGCACTATGGTTTTACAAAGTTGTTACTATTGAGGAAAATAGAGTAAAAGATCTGGGTATCTCTCTGCATTATTATTATTATTTTTGGAACTATATAGGAATCTACAATTATCTCAAAATGGAAACTGTAACTAAAACATCCTTTTCATGAAAAGGTTATTGATTCTAATAGAATTAAATCTATTGCCTTTGAAAAATTAAAGGGGAGGTAAGGCAAGATTTCTGAGCCAGCAGGAAACCAAAACTAACTCTTAAGCACTGGAAACATGACAGGAAATTCTTACTTAACCTAAGTAATTGTCTCAGTCCATTCAAGCTGCTATAATAAAATGTCTTATACTGGGTGATTTATAAACAATAGAAATTTATTACTTACAGTTTTAGGGGCTGGAAGACCTCAAAAGATTTATTATATCCTGAGGACCCAGTTTGTGCTTTCAAGATAGCACCCTGTTGCTCAGCCTTCACATGGCAGAAGAGACAAACGCTGTGTCCTCCCATGGTGGAAGGAGCAAGGCAGCTTCTTTCAACCTCTTTTATAAGGGTGCTAATTCCATTCATGAGGGCAGGGCCCTTGAGGCTTAATCACCTCCTCAAAGGCCTCACCTGTTAATCACCAGAGTGGGGATTAGGCTTCAGCATTAATTTTGGAAGAACACATTCCCACCATAATAGTGACATTGAGGCTTAGAATCAGAAGGTAAACTGTCAGCCAGTTCCTAGGAAAATCGTAGGCAGTGATTTGGGGAAGAGGGTCTAAATCACTGGAGTTACTGAGAGTCATAGAGGTATTTACGACCCCGTTGCCTGTCAGCAAATTTTATCTCAGACTTACATGTAGAGAACAAGTCTATAGGAAATATTTAATTAGCCCCAATTAAAGACATGGGGTCATGATGATTAATTTAGACAGGTGTGTGTGTGACACATAAAAGTCCTTGATAAATGGACTGCCTATCCATCAATTTGTCATTCATGTAGCTATTCATGTAAATGTATGCTCATTTATGTGGGCATATGGCATGATGGTAGAAATTTTTAAAAAGTGTGCTCTTGTGATAGTTTGCTGAGAATGATGGTTTCCAGTTTCAAGGACAAAAAAACAAACACCGCCTGTTCTCACTCATAGGTGGGAATTGAACAATGAGAACACTTGGACACAGGAAGGGGAACATCACACACTGGGGCCTGTTGTGGGATGGGGGGAGAGGGGAGGGATAGCATTAGGAGATATACCTAAAGTAAATGACGAGTTAATGGGTGCAGCACACCAACATGGCACATGTATACATATGTAACAAACCTGCACATTGTGCACATGTACCCTAGAACTTAAAGTATAATAAAAAGAAAAAGAAAAAAAAGAATAAAATTTTGTTTTGTATTAAAAAACAGTGTGCTCATTTCTCTACCTATTCATCTTCTTTCTACCTCCCTCTGTCTCTTTCCTTTGTTTTCTTTTGTTTACTTCTTTCATCTCAATAGGTTAGTAAGCGCCAACTGACTGAATACAAGCTAGAGATTTGTTGATTTCTAGTCTCTTCTAGTTCTCTTTTAAAAAAAAATCAGATGGCTTTGGGACAATTTATTTACTCCAGAATGATAGAAAAATAAACCAGGATGGAGGGAGCATCAAGGTCAGGCAGTGTTGTTCTCCTTTCTAAATGAAACACTTGACAAACTGAGCAAAGACAGTCATTTATTTTTATTAAAGTGTCTGCCTACAGCAGAGGCAAGAGTAAAAAGAAGCTAGGTTATGTATACTTCTCTGAAAACCTAAATCTTCTGCATTAATCTATAATGCTCCCACATGGCTGGATGGTCCGACAGCATTTCAGAGACTTCTGGCAGAGAGCAATAAGTTCTTCATTTTTCCCGCAATTGTTCTTGCATGTCCCTTTAAGTTTGCCGCATTTCTCATCAAAAAATTCATTCTTGGCTATACGAGGGAAGGAGCCATTTGGATTAATTCCCTTTTCAGACATGTATGTTTACCAGATACAGTTGTATGACTAGTTGGTGAAGATTTTTTCACAAGCTGTCATAGTGCCATATCCTACCGGTAGATGAGATGGTAGGGGACCTGATTTTTATCTGATATTTCAGTCTCGTAGTCACACAGGGTAAAATACTAGAAAGAATACATTTGTCTTCCAGCATTTGAGACCAAGCTGTGTAGGAGCTTTGGGAAACGTAAGCTATGGTTCTTTGATCAAAATCTGTTGGGGATAATTATCAACTTGTTCCCATAAACACTCCCAGAGGCGGCTAATTTTCCTGGTGCACTCTCAGAGGCTGCTACTTGGTGAGAGTAGAGCAAGAGCTGAGACTGAGGAGATAGCTCCAGACCCGAGCAAAGGAAGGGATAAAGATATAAAAAGAAAATGAATTTACTGTGATAGATAGAAACTTGCTTGGAAGGCTCAGCCTGATTTCTCCTCCATATTCACCAAAGCAACGACTGTGGAAAACTTGTGCTTTAGAGAAGGAGGGTGCAGCATGTTGGGAATGTTTTTCTAAGATTTTTTCAGTTCAGTTTGCGTAGAATTCCAGTTCCCACCTTAGGGCTTTATCAGTGGCAGTCCCAAGAGCAGCCTGCTTCAAGTTAAGGACAGACAGCACGTCTTATCAGGATCAACATTTTAGAGTTGCCCAATTTGTGTATACATAATGAAGGCATCAGATGTACAGAGATTGCATTTAATGTCTATACTATAATGTACATACATTTAATGTCAACATATAAAGGTGCCTAATTCACATCTACATAAAACTTACAGCCAGATGGATTAGTGCCAGCATATGCACTAATCATTATCCAGGATCAGCACGTCAGTTCATAAATGAAAATACTCCACTATTTCAAAGCTCGATGAACTCTGGCTCTCACTGGCAGGGGTCTATGTTCTCTCTGCCCTACTGTAAGGCAGATACTAATATAATACTATACTATAGACTATAGTGTGGTATTGAGGTAAAATCATTTTGGTTTAGTATAGTATTGTAGTATACTTAGTATATACTATAAAAATACTAGTATTATAACATATACTAGTATAATAGTGTATACTATTATACTAGTATATATACTATACTATATACTAGTTTATTATAGTAGTATATATACTATATACTAGTTTATTATAGTAGTATATATACTATATACTAGTGTATTATACTAGTATACTATACTATATACTAGTGTATTATACTAGTATACTATACTATATACTAGTGTATTATACTAGTGTATACACTATACTATATACTAGTATAGAATACTTCTAGTAATAATATAGTATATATACTATAGTATTATACGAGTATATATACTATAGTATTATACGAGTATATATACTATAGTATTATACGAGTATATATACTATAGTATTATACGAGTATATATACTATACTATATGCTAGTGTATCATACTAGTATATATGCTATAGTATATACTAGAGTATTATACTAGTATATATACTATACTGTATACTAGAGTATTATACTAGTATATATACTATACTATCTACTAGTGTATTATACTAGTATATATACTATACTATTTACTAGTATATAATACTACTAGTAATAGTATACTAGTATCGTATAGTATCTGTCCGGATGCAGTGGCTCACACCTGTAATCCCAGCACTTTGGGAGGCTGAGGAGGGTGGATCACGAGGTCAGGAGTTCGAGACCAGCCTGACCAACATGGTGAATCCCCGTCTCTATTAAAAATACAAAAAATTAGCCAGGCATGGTGGCACATGCCTGTAATCCCAGCTACTCAGGAGGCTGAGGCAGGAGAATCGCATGAACCCAGCAGGCAGAGGTTGCAGTGAGCTGAGATTGTGCCACTGCACTTCAGCCCGGGAAACAGAGCAAGACTCTATCTCAAAAAAAAAAAAAATGTATATATAATATATACTAGTACAATACTATATAGTATATAATACTAGTATAATACCATACTGTAACACTGTAAATAATTATAGTATACACTATCCTATACTATAATACTATACTAAACCAAAAAGATTTTCTCTAATACTATTATAGTATAGTATTATACTCTAGTATATCTAAGAGATAATCATTAGATTATCTAATAATTATATAACAAGTGTTATGTAATTATAGATAAGTATCTATAATTATATAATAATTATAGTAACTAATTATAATTTTATAATTATAGTATTATCTAACAGATAATTTTATAGTACATAACATCATTTTTTTGACGAATTATATAATAAGTATGAGTGATCTGAAAAAGATACCTCTGGCCAGTTTCGAATGTGCATATCAAAACCAGTGGCCTGAATATGGCATAGGTCACTGTGAGTCCTAGATCCTCCTGTCTTGACACAGAATCTACTCTCACAGGCTTGTCACAAAACAGACCAGAGCTATGAGCAGCTGGTGTGAAAAGTTGAGCATTATACCTGGGATCGTATATCACTGGCATCTGGCACAAATTGGGACTTGCTGTGGGCTCTGAGAATCCCTTTCTTCAGCTCTCTGGAGGCTCACATGAGCCTGGTCTTAAGCCTTACTTTTGAAGAGGATACAATTGGAGCCACTGGAGATTCCCAGGAGCAGGAGAAAGTGAAGAGAGTTTTGCTATGGGAAGGGTGTCTTTAATGCCTCTTACTGTGGCAAGACAGTTGCGCTGCTATCCTGGCTTTGTTTTGGTTATCTGTAAGACTCTGAGAAGCACTTAGCCCATCTGAGGCACAATTTCTGCATCTGTAATAAAATTTGTAAAATGGACCTTCAAACCCAAAAAGATTTTCTCTAACTGCCGTTAAATTAGGGGTAGGACAGAGTTTTCCTTAAAGGCGCTGGCACTGGAAGACTAGATGCATTTTATGGGAAGCTCTCATCACAGTACGTGGCTTGATGATATGTGATCAGGAAATGGCAGTCCAAGTTATGCTGCTTTACCTGTTGCCATGACTGGAATGAATGCATAGGTGTCTCTAAGCTCAGATCCTTACCTGTCCCTTCTCCTTACCTGTCCCTTCTCCTTACCTGTCTCAATCTCTACCATAACTAAATTTTAAAAGGTTCATAGACTGCTATCCTTGTTTTTAATTTTTTCCCAATTTTTGTTTTTCTTAGTGAGCATGAGACTGGATGCCAAAAGGCATCTTCCTGGCCTTCTTTTATTCTTTCAAACCTGTGACAGCCCCTCCTAGATAACAATGTGAAATGCAAAGGAATTACAGAAGAGGCGTTGGGGGATATCACCTCTTGTAGTAGATGGGTTGATCACTCCCAGGCATTCACTGAAGGGGACCCTGTCTCTGGGACACCACCTCTGATCACCTTCCCTGTAAAGATGCCCATTTTACCTGGGGTCAGAAAGAACAGCACAGCAAAGAGAAAGAGGAAAGTCCTCATGACCGGGTGGGTCTTGAGAGATCAGCACCGTGTCCATGAGGAAAGAGAAGCAAACACCCACATTTATACGTTTCTCCAGACCAAGTAACATCTTGATCAGTGAGGCTTAGCAGAAATGAGAGGATTTCCATGCTCTGCTGCGCAGAGCCCACCCAACCTCAGTGGGTGTCACTCAGTCTACAGCTCATCATTTTTCTGATTCTGGAAAGTTTTCAAGAAGGAAAGTGGGGATGAAGGGAGGACAGAGTAGGGCAGACACAGAAAAAATAAAAAAATCTGGAGTCCAGTAGTTTGGTTTCTAATCCTGGCTGTATTCCTGAACAGCTTTGGTTTACTCATATGTAAAATGAGAGTAATTATACAATATCTCAATGCTTCAGTTAAGAGCTGATGAACCGTAGTGAGGTGGAATCTGAATTCCAGATTCAGTCTTTTTGAGCTTTGTAAACTTGGCAAAGGGCTTGACCTAAGCATATATTTGTTTAAAAATGTGAATCTTGCTGTATGCTGCACGCTTTTCGTAGTTACTCCTGCCATGCTGCCCACCTGTACCATGGCACTGTTGGCCCAGCAGGGGGCTGGTAACCATCATGCCTTGCCCTAGACACTCAGGGCTTAGACACTCAACTCCAGTCCTCTGCACATTCACACCCAGGTCACTGTGGGATGGATGGTTGCTGGAAGGGGATCTTAAGGGGGAGGCCAGGTGGGGCCCAAGGTGCCAAAAGTGAGGGATGAGTGGCTAAGAATACTCCCAGGAAGGTGAAAAGGGAAGGTAGTCTGGAGTGCACATAAGCCATGCTTCCAAAGTCCCAGAGCATGCTCCACTGTCCCATTAGACTTATTTACAATGCATATATTCAAAGGTAAAGTTATTAAGACTTTCAACACAGTGACTGCAGAGCATTAAACCCCAAGTTGAGGCAAGGAGCTGTGACTTCACTGGGCATTTGCCCAGGAGGCTGGTCCTGATGCAGGCTATACAAAATGCCTAAAAGCTGAAAGCCTGGAGACTCGGCCCTATCCCCTATGTATACAGGCATTAGCTTGGATTCTGAATCTGAATTGTTTGCAAGTCACAGCAGCAACATACAAATGAGTGCTTTCCTGCATAGGTCAGAAAAGGTTCATGGTGAATTAATGGACTTGAAAAAGGTTTACAGAAAACTTGAGCACAAGGCTGAATAGAGAGAAATGTGCATGTAGTACCAGTGATAGTAGCCAGGAGCTCTGCTAAGCACTTTATATACCTTATCTCAGTCAAGCCTCTCAAATGCTCTGTGACTAAGTACCGTAATTATATCTTCATTTTAAGGGTTAGGAAACTGAGGTTCGTCAAATTAAGCAACGTATTCAAGGTCATATACTTTGTAAATCATATACTTTGTAGTCTATATTTTAAAATTATTCTACTTTACATTACAGAAATGAAGAAGAGAACGTTGCATAAATATAGGCAACAGGGTAGGAATAAGCAGGACTTATTTGAGGGGAAGATAGTAGTATAAATCTTGCTTTTCATTCCGTGTGTGTGTGTGTGTTTGTGTGTGTTTTGTTTTGTTTGAGCCAGGATCTCGCTCTGTTGCCCAGGCTGGAGTGCAGTGGCATGCTCATGGCTCACTGCAGCCTTAAACTGCTGGTTCAGGCGCTCCTCCCACATCAGCCTCCCAAGTAGCTGTGACTACAGGTACATACCACCATGTCCAGTGAATTTTTTTAAATTTTTTTTTGTGGAGACAAGGTCTCACTGTGTTGTTCAGGCTGGTCTCGGAACACCTGGGCTCAAGCAATCCACCTGCCTTAGGCTCCCAAAAGCTATGATAATAGACATAAGCCACCCATCTGGGCCAATACTCATGTCCTTAATGAATTTAAAATATGCAGTAATTATGGCTTTGGTGTGTGAAGTGATATCTTACAGGAAAGGGGACTCAGAGCTAACTTGACAAAATGATTGCTACCTCTCCTTTTCTCCCTGTGATACTTGTAGACAATAAAAAGGAAAGCTAGAAAAGTGAGAGTCCACATTTATTGAGTTCTTACATGGTACCAGGCCTCCTTCCAAGCATTCCACATGTTCAAAACACTTTTGCATTATAATCATATTAGATTCTTACAAAACCTTGAGAGGCAGGCAGAATTTGCGAGTGGATTCTTATTTTCTCCCAGAAAACAGAAGCTGGAAGAGATGAAAGGGGCCACTAGCTTCTGGCCCCTGCATTAGTATGGTGAAAACTCGCATGGCCCCTGCTCTTTCAACCTCTAGCCTGGTGTTCTTTCCGCTATACCAGTTAGACTCCCCAAAATAAAAGAGTTTCTGGATGCCAAGGATTATTATCCATGATATCATCCCTTGATCCTGGGAAATGAAGCATATAATTGTGTTTTATTGATTCACTTCACTGATCAAGAGCATCTCCCCATTACTTTTAAATAAAAATGAGCCTCTCATTTGGGTCTTCTGAAGGAAATCCCAATCTCTATTCTGAAGAGTCTTCCCTAAAAGATGGCACTGATCAGGAAGACATTTTATTTTCTATTTGCTGTGTTCTTCGTTTTGGTTCAACTGCCATCAGGTAAGTAAAAATGGATGGGATTTTGATTGGGCAGATTATAAAGCCTGTTGATTCTTTCATGTTTGACCTTAATGGTCAAGCTCTCATAGCGCCTGTCATGGGAATTTCTTAGACCTACAGTGACATTTTCTAAGAGCAAACAGCATATAGTGTATTTTTTTTTTTTTGTAATTTGTTTTTGCTGGTTACCTGGAATGCTGGCCTTGAGAAATAGAATAAAGATTGCAACTCTGTGATCTGCTGTCTCCTGCTATGCTATGTCACATGTGGAGTTGGGAATGTTTTATACAGTGTTAATTCCTGTGTTGATTTTAATTTTCAAAATGCATTTTGTTTTGCATTTAGAGTGCCAGGCAGGACTCGATTTTTCCCAACCATTTCCATCAGGTAAGTTAAATCTCTTGTATATAATTATTTTTTCTCTTAGGAACTCTGGCGCTGTTAGCTCTCTCTGATGTCTGGAGGCAAAGAGGGGACAGAGATAGTGGCGAAAATAGAATTGTCTGAAAAATCAGTTCGCCAACTTATCTTCTTCTCTTTCTCTTGTTCCAAGTATAATATTTGGATATCTTTGATTTCACAGAAACATATCTTTGTGACTGGACTGTAATTTGGCCATAGACATTTGGACTCAGTGGCTTTTCCCATTAGCTATTGGTGCTCACTAAACCAAGTTCTTAGATTTATTCTTGTACCACCCAATTAGCACTGCTCTGTGAACATGCCTGCCCATCTCTTGCAAGCTCTGCTGCTAAGTCTGGTAATAATATATGTCACAAATGCATGAGGTTAGTTGAAGGAAGCTCAAATTAAAGAGTGAGGTTGCCTCAATGAAAACTCAGCACCATTGCAGAAAAGCTATTCATAACGAATAGCCCCCAGATCTTTTCTTTTCTTTGAAGTCATCTTATACAGAAAGAAAGCACATTGTAAACAAAACTAAAAGAAATATTGTAGACAAAGTTGAAAAGGTTTTAGACAGAATTTCAAAGTGAGAAATATTAAGGTTGCTACTAGTCCTTGAGTGTTTGCTCTGTACCAGGCATCCTGTTAAAAACTTTCAATGGACTTTGTCATGTAATCCTCAAAACAGTCCTATGTGGTAGGTATTATTACAATGAAAATATTTGCATATAATATTCCATTTGATCCCTAAACTGATTTAAAAATGTAGTCAGGTGCTTCTAGAATGGCCATTGAACAAATGAGAATGTGGACCTTAACCTGCCGGTTACTAAGCCCAAACTAGAGCTGAACCTAAGTTTCTTAACTTCATCTTCAAGGATCTTTCCAAAACCACAATATACCCCTCCCATTTTTTGTCTAGCAAACTTCACAGTCATAACAAGTATGCATTTTTATGGTTCTGTAATATGTATGTCTCTTTGTCTGTCTGTGGTTTACTTTTGATCCCTGCAAGATTATAAACACTTGGAGAGTAGGAATTGTGATGATCTGTTGCTTAAAAATTAACTCTCCCCAACTCCCTACTGCAAAAAGCAGAAACTATATTTGAAAAATCTGGGCTGATTCTTGAAAATATTCTTTGTAATTATACATATGAACTCTCCCTTTTTTTTGGTGGTCTTTGACATGTTCCCCATTTCCAGACATTTCCTGGAAAGCTCCCTCAGCAGCTCTTTCTTGGCACAGGTGAGTTTGCTGTCTGTGAGTCATGCAAGCTCGGTCGGGGAAAATGCAGGAAAGAGTGCTTGGAGAATGAGAAGCCCGATGGAAATTGCAGGCTGAACTTTCTCTGCTGCAGAGAGAGGATCTGACAAACCAGACCAGCACACTTCTGGCCTTAGAAGCAGACCTGGATATTCAAAGAAGTTCACGAGAAGTTATGTGGCTTATCCAAATCACACAGTGAGTGAGTCTCAGAATCATTCTCATTTCTTTCTCTCTTTGTTTTGTTTTATTGCTTATTTTTTAAAGATGACTTTTTTTTTTTTTTTTTTTTTTTTTTTTTTGAGGTGGAGTCTCACTCTGTTGCCCAGGCTGGAGTGCAGTGGCTCGATCTTGGCTCACTGCAACCTCCACCTCCCGGGTTCAAGCGATTCTCCTGCTTCAGCCTCCCAAGTAGCTGGGACTACAGGTGCACACAGCCATGCCTGGCTAATGTTTGTATTTTTACTAGAGATGAGGTTTCACCATGTTGGCAAGGCTGGTCTTGATCTCCTGACCTCAGGTGATCTGCTCACCTCGGCCTCCAAAAGTGCTGGGATTATAGGCATGAGCCACCATGATGGGCGAGATGACCTTTAAAAAAAATCAAGACATGAGTGTGTACCCAGTATCTGCTCAATCAGACACCACTACTATGTATTTGTAGAGTACCTTACAATTTATGAAATATTTTCCATACTTCTCTCATATGACTCATGATTACCTTATGAGGTAGGTTTTATTACTCCTATTTACATTTGAAAATATTGAGGCTCAAGAGGCTGTTAATTCTTCAGAGCCATAGCTAGGATCCAGTAACTGGTGTGCACATTGCTGTCATGGTTTGTGTATCCATCTGTATGTACTAACTATGTTAATGGAATAATAATTCTATCAAATATAATACATTATTTTTATATTCACATTATTTCTTGGTTTGTCTAAATATTGTCATTCATTGATTCTAGTACTTATGGTGTATTTACCTGTGAAAGAAAATGATTAGAGATTAACTTAAAATGTTCAACACAGAATGTGCATAAATGGTTGACTGTATAATTTTGCCTTGTGAAATAAAACTCAGCTTCACAAAATAAAGGCCAAAATTACCAGCCCTATGACCAGTGACTTGAACTTGGTTACTTACATTTAACGTATGAGATTAAACAATGTTTTGTTTAACATTTGGGCCTATTATTTGTCTCTTTGTGCTCAAATCTGTTCCTTGTTTTTTTCTGCTTTGCTGAGTAAAATGGGAACTATTAATTGCAAACTACATTTTCTAGGCTTCCTGATTTCTGGCTAGTTTTGGTCAATGTGTCTCCTAGGAGAATGGGAGATTGAAGAAGGAAGGACAATGTGAATTTTTCCCTGACTCTCTCTTTTTTCCAGCAGTGGCTTTTCCTGCTCAGCAAAGCCCCTGCTTTTCTGTCTTCTGCTCTCACCTGGCAGTCCCACTGCAAGTTTAGCTTCTGCCAGCCAGTGCCGCTCCCAGGCTCACACAAATCCTTCCATTTTTCCTCAAATCTTAGGGCAGTGGGAGATTTCTGCTGTGACTATCAGTAGGGTTGCCTCATTGCTCCCGCTTTGCATTGTCATCTTTTCCAACACTTTATCTGTACATATTAAATTCTTTCTGTGGAACTATCCATTGGGGGAAGCCTTTTAATGCTTGATTGGTTCAATTTTTAGATTCACTCTATTTACATATGATCCACTGTTTTCCAAAAGAGATTTGAAACACAGCCCTCAAGAAGCCTAGAGTGTTTCCTTCATTTATACAGGAATTACCCCAGGGAAGTGGGAAGTGGGGTATTTGGTCTTAAGAGTCCAGTTCACAGTAATTAATCTGCTGGCAGATGCTCCTCTGCCCCAGGTCTCCACAGTGCAAATGCAGCTGCTAGTTTACAGAACACCATGAAACTGGAATACTACTTACTCGTTCCAAATACTGCATTGCTTTATCTTAAAAAAATGCTCTGGAACCTAGTTGAAGTTTCTTTTAATGAAAGATTCATGTGAGTGTCTCAGAGTCATACAAAGTGGTAGACCAGTAGCTTTGCCCTGATATCACCTCACTAATGACCTCATCTAGCATCCAGATGGCAGCTGCAGAGGACACCTCCCACAGGTGCTCACCTAGTCACAAATTATTCCCTTTCATGGCAGGCCAGGTCTCACTAATGCAAGCCTCCATAACAACTGTTTTAGTACCCACTGAGGGGTTAAGTTAAATATTAAAAGCTTAAAAAGCCAGTGCCCTGATATAAAGGCTGGAATGTAACAAAAGCCCACTAAGAGTTTTGCTTAGGTCTTTCCTGGGCCTTAAAGCATGACAAAATAACAAAGGAGTTCTTAACAGGACCCGTTTAGGATTAAACAAGTTTATAGGAGGTCTGAAGAAACTCTCCAAACATCAGTGATTTAGCAGGAGACAAGATAAGGGTAATAACCCCAGCACCTGGATCCATTTAGATTAAGTACATTTACTGAGGCTCCAGAGGAAGGTCTTCAGGACTGAGACCTTAGTTATAGATTAAAAGAAGTTAATCACTTATGTCTTTAGATGAATGCACACTTACACATAAACATATAGCTTGGAAGGTATATAAGCTCTGGAAAACTTTGTAATTTTAAGTTGGTCTGGCAATAATTTCCAGGACTTCTCCCTATAACTGGTTGCAGAAATAAAAACTCTCTTCCTCCCGAGTTTATTTGCATCTTGTTATCGGGCTATGAGAAATAGCAGCCCAACCCTCAGTTTAGTCCAGGAACACTTTTTCTTTACACTTTAGATTCACAGAAACAAAGAGACTGAAAGTAAAAGGATGGAAAGAGATTTGCCATACAAACAATAACCAAAAGAGAGCTGTAGTGGCTATACCAATAGTGCACAAAACAAACTTTAAGACAAAATTGGTACTAAAGATGAAGGGCATTTTATAATGTTAGCGATTTAATCTATCAAGATAATATAACAAGTATAAACACATGCACCTGACAACAGAGTGCCAAAATACATGAAGGGAAAATTGACAGAATTGAAGGGAGAAATAGAGAATTCAACAGTTATAGCAGGAGACTTTAATACACCACTTTTAATAATAGACAAAACAACTAGAAAAAAGATTAGCAAGGAAATATAAGATTTGAACAGCACTGTAAAACAATGACCTCAAAGTCATCTGTGGAACATGGCACCAATTACAGCAAAATACACATTCTTCTTCTGTTCACATGAAATATTCTTTAGAATAGACTGTATGTTAGGTTTAAAAACAAGCTCCTCAATACATTTAAAAGGATAGGAATCGTACAAAGTATGTTCTCTGAACAAAATGGGATAATAGAAAGAAATTTGGGAAAGTCACAACTATGTGGAAATTAAACAACACAAGTGTGAATAAATGATGGGTCAAAGCAGAAAACATAAGGGAACATAGAAAATATTTTAAAGAGAACCCCCAAAACACTTTAAAATATACAACACAACAGCAAATTATCAAAACTGTGAGATGCAGCTAAAACAATGCTTAAAGGAAAATTTATGGTTGTAAATGCCTATGTTTACAAAGAAGATAGATTTAAAATCAATAAATTATCTTCCATCTCAAGAAAATTAAGGAAGAGCCAACTAAACCCAAAGCAAGCAGAAGGAAGAAAATAATAAATATTAGCGTGGAAATAAATGAAATAGAGACTAAGAAAACAATAGAATAAATCAACAAAACAAAAATTTATTTTTTGAAATGATCAACAAAATTGGCACGCCTTTAACTAGACTGACTAAGAAAAAAAGAGAATACTCATATTACTAAAATCATGAGTGAAAGAGAAATTTTACAAATGATCTTACAAAAATATTTTTTAATGTTATAAAGGAATACTATAAACAATTGTATGGCAACAATTTTGATAACCTAGATGAATAAATGCCTAGAAATGCATACATATCAAACCTAATTCAAGAAGAAATAGAAAGTCTAAAATGGACCTATAACAAATAAAGTGCATGAATTGATAATAATAACACTAACAAAAATCCCACATAGTAAAACCCAGGGCCAAATGGCTTCACTGGAACATTGTGAAGATGTTACTCCATTTTATTCTGCCTCGATTTTTTTTCAGACAGGGTCTCACTCTGAAGCTCAGGCTGCAGTGCAGTGGTATGATCTCGGCTCACCCCATCCTCTGTCTCCGGGGCTCAAGTGATCCTCCCGCCTCAGCCTCCTGAGTGGCTGGGACCACAGGTGCCTGCCACCATGTCCAGTTAATTTTCGTATGTTTTGTAGAGATAGGGGTCTCATTATGTTGCCCAGGCTAGTCTCAAACTAAACTCCTGGCTCAAGTGATCTGCCCACCTTGGCCTCCCAAAGTGCTGGGATTACAGGCGTGAACCACCACACCTGGCCTGGCTTGCATATTTTTTGATGAGAAGTTTGCTGCAGTTATTCTGTCATCTTTCTACAGGCAGGAGGCATGTATGCCTTCTCTGTTGACAAAGGTAGAGGATGTTTTTTGTTTTTGTTTTTTAAGGTGCTCCCTTCTCCTAGTTCTCCTAGCTTTAATATTTTGTTTTGCATTTTTTTAGATTGTTTATTCACCAGTGCTGTACAAACAACTGTTGTTCTTCCCCCAGTTTCTTAATTAAGAAATTAAGACTTTCTTTTCCATATAAGAGAAAGATTCTTGCAAGCTTTTGTTCTTTCTCACAGTGGCTACTGTTCCCCTCACCCAACTTACATCACGAAATACTCTAATCTTTTTTGTAAGCACCTGCTGAGTCTGTGGAGAAGACGTTAGAAGTTGGTGTGAATTTCTCTTTTGTCTGTGACCCCAGATGTTTATATTGTTTCTCTAGTTTATGCTTGCTCTTAGCAATTCTTTATGGACTTTACCTGAAACCTTTTAAATCATATTCTGGGGGTAATCTGCTTCAGGTAAGCAAGCACTCATGGTCTTTATTTTTTGGAGGTTCCTGTCTTTTCTTATATTTGTAGGTAGGTGGCTGACTTGTGACCTTAGCTTTCCGAAGAGTTCAAGAAACTGAATATTTGCAGTTTGCCATGTGTTTTGCTGTGTATTTGTTTCATGTGGGATGATTTTCTTTATGTATTTCTACATCTTAAGCAGAAGCCATTCTTCATTTAATAACACATTTACTTTCTTTAAGAGATACAGAAATACTTACATTTTCTGCTAATTCTTGTGTCAATTTTGGTAAGTTAAATTTTTGAGAGAATTTTTCTATTTTATGTAAGTTGTGAAATGTTTTGGCATATACATGTTGACAAAATTTTTATATTAGTTTAATGTTTCTTGGATCTGTAGTGATAACTTCTTTTTCATTTATTCTGCATACTTGGGCTTACATTGTTCCCTTTTCTAAGGTTCTTAGAGCATAATTTTAAGTCATAGATTTAAACATTTCTTCTTTTCTACAATAAGTATTTGTACACCAATTTCTTTTGAAGTCATTGTTTTGTTGTGTTCCACAAAATTTGATATATAGAAATGCTTTCTAATTATTCTCATTATTTATTCTTTGATACAAACACAATCTAGAATTATGTTGCTTTATTTCCACATATTTGGAAATATCCTAAATAGCTTATTTTATAGATTTCCAATTTAATCCCCTTGTGGTGAGAAATATACTCTGAAGAATTTAAATGTGTTTAAACACATCAGTATTTGTTTTATGGCCTAGCATATGGTTCATTTTTATGAATGTATCATATGTACTTAAAAAAATGTGTATTTTGCAGTTGTCTTATGATCTGTTCTATAAATATCAATGCAGTCAATGGAATGGTGGTATTGTTCAGATCATGCATGACTTTGCTAATTTTTCCCTGTGTTCTATCAGTTGCTGAGAGAGTGGTGTAAAAATTTTCTACTATGAATATAGAAGTGTCTGTTTCTCCCTTTAAGTAAATTAAATAATATAAAAACATGTTAACGGTTTTTATGTATTTTCGATGGATTAACCCTTTTCCCCTTAAGCATCAGCACTCCATGCAATACAGCGAGACCCTGTCAAACAAAAAAAACCTGCACATGTACTCCTGAACTTAAAATTAAAGGTTTTTGTTTGTTTTAATTATTATTTTAAGAATAGGTTTTATGTAAAATCATGTACTAGGAAAAGGATGGTGGCTATATATCTTATTGGCATGGTAATACTTGAGATAAGACTTGAAGGAAAAATGAGAGAAGTCTAAGCAGAGACACAGAATAGAATATTCCAGGCAGAAAGGCAGGGTTCTCTGCATCTCTCCCATAAATGTGATTTAGTTAAAATCTGATTCATCAGCCCACACATTAATCAGTGGAGCATGGAAAATAGTATGTTCCCAATGAACATTACAAACCAAGGATGACTTCCAGCCCCTTCAGGGCAGTAGAACATATTTTAATCAATGCCCCTTGATAAAAGAGCTTGATTCCAGCTACTGCACTTCCTTCATCAGCTCTCCACTGATGCCTGGAGCCATGAAAATATTTTTCTTTATTTTTGCTGCTCTCATTCTTCTTGCTCAAATTTTCCAAGGTAAGAGGGAAATTCTTTTAGAAGTAGAGATGACAATCTGCCCAGGATCTGTCTTTTGAGAAGAAAGCTCAACTTTTACAAAGTTGAAGGTTCCAAGGCAAACCAGTCACTGAAAACCTTTTCCTGAGCTCAGACACAAAACAATGGGACCACATTGACCGGGACCATCTCCAACCATAATAGTTTCTAGTCAACTTCCCTAACAGCTCTGCCAAGGAATTCAGACTTCTTTGTACTTTTAGATCTCTTTCCTCCTTTTGTAATCTGCAACGCAGGTTCAGCATACCCTTTTTTTGTTTGTTTGTTTGTTTGAGACGGGGTCTCGCTCTGTCGCCCAGGCTGGAGAGCAGTGGTGCGATCTCGGCTCACTGCAAGCTCCGCCTGCCGGGTTCACGCCATTCTCCTGCCTCAGCCTCCCGAGTGGCTGGGACTACACGCACCCGCCACCACGCCCAGCTAATTTTTTTGTATTTTTAGTAGAGACGGGGTTTCACCATGTTAGCCAGGATGGTCTCTATGTCCTGACTTCATGATCCACCCTCCTGGGCCTCCCAGAGCCCTGGGATTACACGCATGAGCCACCACGCCTGACCAGCATATTCTAAAGTGATTTCTTTAAAATGAAAAAAAAAAAAAAATTATCCGAGGCAAATGCCAAACATATTTGTTAAGTTAGGGAAGTACAGCCTTTGTAGTCTAAATTAAACTAAAGTTATGTTACTAGATTCTTAGACAGCTAATTTTTTTTTCATGTCTGAGTCGTTGGTCCAAATCTCTTATCCGTACATTATTTTACACTTTTTGGCTTTCACACACTGGTTGAAAATTACACCATTAAAACCACTAAACTAACATCTTGCTTACTATTCTCTGAAGTCTTTGCGTCTTTGAGATTCTCTTTGCTTGATACAGCCACGACTCTGTTCCTAAGAAATGTTTATGTCCATACCTCCTCAACTATCCTTCGTTCCTTCTGTTGTGAAGCTTTTCCTATTAGAGGTTCTCCATGCATCATAAAGCCCGCTGTCTGCTCCTTCATGGCTCCTGAATTTCTACATTTCTTTATTACACATTCTGTCCTCAGTAGTCCTAGAAAACCAATAGATATTGAATGTGTGCTAACCACTTGTAAGAAATTGTTCTGTCCACTATGATAAAGGTAGGTAAAATGAAGAGGTAAAAATATAAAGCATGGACATTGACCTTAATTTGCTTGAAGTTATTAGTCTATTCCTTCTGTGTTGTTCGAAAATAGGTTGCCTGTAGTGGTAAATAAGCTTTCAATACATTTAACATGTATAAGTAAGTATATCAATGAGACAGGAAAATTCACAAATAACTTTAATATGAAACAGTTTTCACAAGTGCCATAAAAGATGCAAAGCATAAAGAGAAGTCATAGATGTGGAAACTTGGTTCTAATTAGGAAATACAGAAAGGCTCCCTGGGAAGTAGTATTTGTTTTGCACATTTGGAAATAGGCAAGCCTAGAACTAAAGAACAGAGCCGAGGAACAATGTCCCCATGAAAGTTTCAGTGACTCCATGAAAGTCTCAGTTGTAAAATCAGTTCCCGATTTTCTGCCCTCAGCATCTTTTCGTAGATGTCAGACAATGCTCCAGAATAGACAAACTCATTTTAAATTGTCTTCTCCATCCACTTTAATCAGTACTCCAATTTATTCAGATCAGTCTATAGATGTGGATGCCTAATAGCTCCCTGTCCACAAAACTCATCTCAGATGTATTTGAATTACAATAATAAGCATAGTTTGGGCACAAATTAGAACCACCACCATCACCATAATCACATAGAATCTCAGAGTTAGAAGTGAATTTAATGATCAATATAAAAGGTAATAAACATAGGTTATTAGGCCAAACTATATGAGTTTGGATCTCAGTGCTAATCTTTATAAGCTGTATGCACCCTGTGTTTTACTTTCCATTCTATAAATGATAATAATAATAGCATTGTTTTGAAGATGAATAAACTTGTTATATTAATTAGAAACTAACTTGTTATAATAAAGAATCTTAATAATAGAGTGACTGAAGAAAGACAAAACCTTATTTCTCTTTCATGTAAAAGTCCAAAAATAGCTAAGTTGACTAGGTGAGGGTAGAGGGTTCTTTTTCACCAAGTTATGTTGTGATTTGGGCTGAAGGTCAACCCTACCATCCTCAACAGTTGACCATTTTATTTGGTTCCAAGGATATGCTAACAGGCAGGGTTAGAAAGTATAGAACCTGATTAAGATTACATAGAAGCAGCTCACATCATTCCACTCCTTTTTCATTTTTCCAAATTTGTCCATGTGGACATATAGAAATAGGAAGCTAGGAGCTGATGTGATTAGCTAAGTATTCATGTGTCCAGCTAAACCCAGAGGTTCTATGACTAAAAGTCTGAAGGTAAAAATGACTGCTTTGGGACAGTTTAACAATCTCTCTGTATAACTGCTTGGGCAGTGGCAGGCACATACTCTATGCTATGTTAGCATTTACCATTGTTTGTCATTTGTTCTTCTACTTATTTTTTTTTCTCTGCCCTGATTCAGTATTGAACACCCTATACATTATATATATGTATACACATGTATATGTATATGTGTGTGTGTGTGTGTGTGTATGTGTGTGTGTGTGTCTCAACTGATTGTCCAGATGCCTGATAAATTTCAGTGATCTGTAGTTCACGGTATCCCAAGTTCAACTTTGGACTATTCAAAAATTTCTCCTTAATTTGAGCAGAAATCTAAGTCCCTGCAATTTCTTTCCATTAGTCTTTGCCTTAACTTGGCACTAACAAAATATATTCCACATGATAATATTTCAGATATATGGCAGCTAATATGTACTGTTTCTCTCCCAAAGTTGTTATTTCCAGGAATAAACATTACTCCTTGTGAGAATAACTGCTACTTCTTCCTCTATTTTTTCCTAAGAACATATCTTACCAATTAAAAAAGATTCCTGTTTTGACATACTTTTTCCTCTTCAACCTAATCTCTGTTATGAATGAATACACATTGCCTCTGTCTCTCTAAATTTGCTTGCCAGAGCTAAATACATGATTCCATTAGTGTTCTTTGCACAGTAAATTGAGAAGGACTAGCATCATGTTGTTTATCTTTCTACCTAAAACTGTGAGACTCCCAAAGCATATGCCAGGGCATATGATCTACTATTGGTCTGCCTATAATGTAACAGAACACTCTTTAACTTTTGCTATAAATCAGAGACTATTTGGAGACATGAAAAAAAAAAATCTGTTGATAAGGATTGTTCATTGGAATTAGAAAGTATTTTGTCACCTTCCTTGGAAGAAACATTCTGTTTCTGTACAAGCTGGGTATGATTTTGACATATGAAAATCTTTTCTGTTTTTTTCCAATTGGCTATTTAATAAGGACATTGATTATATTGTACTAGGGGCCTGAGCTCAGACATGACTGTTCAGATAACATCTGATTTTTCTAATTTCTAGGTTAATAGTCTGTGTCTCTAGGAGTTATGGTAATGAGGAAGTCTGAATTTGGCCTGGGCGATGTAATTTTATCTTACAGTTACTAATTACTAGATAACTAAATACAAATTGCTTTCTTTACTTAGCCAGGACAGCAATTCATAGAGCACTAATTTGTAAGAGAATGGAAGGTCACTGTGAAGCTGAATGTCTTACCTTTGAAGTAAAGATTGGGGGCTGTAGAGCTGAATTAGCACCATTTTGCTGCAAAAACAGAAAGAAACATTAAAAACTAAGCACCAGCTGCAAGAAAGAAAGAGGTGAAGTTCTCTGGCTGCGATATCAGTGGGATAAATCTCTCTGGACCGTCTCTCTTTGATCTGCAAAGTTTGGATTATCTGAAGCCATGTCAGTCCAGTTCCCAATGCTACAAGGAGATACCCTTCCTAGGCTGTGAACTTCTTCCAGGCAGACACTATATCTTGCTGACCTTTGCACTCTCAGTTCCGGACACAGGGCCTATTAATGATTTTTTTTTTACTTTATATAAAAGTGAGCCATTGAATACACAGATAAAACAGATGGAATGGAATGGCTGGACTGGCACTCAGGTGAATTCAGTTCTAAAGTTATAGCTCTGGCTTTAAACAGATGTAGGACATTGGGCCCTCTGTGCCAAGATTCTGATATCTATAATGTGAGCAGATTGAACCTCTCAGTAAAGGGAATACCTGCTAGATGCTAATTGTGGCTGCTTCAGCAGTATCACGTCATGTACTCCTTTCTCCCTTTTATAGGTAGGAACTGTTTAGATTCTTGTTCATTTACCTGTTTGATCTAAAACATCAAGTTTTAGAATGAAATGCACCCATATCAAAATTCAAGTTGTCTGTAGATTGAGCAACATCTTCATTCTGGCCATTTGCAGTGAGAATTGATCAAATCATGGGTTTCTGAAGCAGTAAGTTCCCCAAAGGTCATCGAATTCAATGCCCTTATTACAAATGAGGAGAGTGAGACTGAAGCAGATTATACAGTTACTGACTTAGTCACATTTATATTCCATCTTCGGGCTTTCTGGACTTGTCTGCTTAGCATGTCCACAACATAGCATGCTGGAAGATAATAGAACAACAAAAGGCAGTCCTAAAGATGGAACGTTTCTCAGTGGGTTCAGGTGAACAGTTAAATGGAGGAAGAAATTGAAACAAACTGAAAAAAAAACCAAAAAAAACATAGAAAAAAAGACACTTTCTAAAATCTCTGTTGTAATCCTGCAATCCCTGCCCTTTCAGAGCATAACAATGGCAAACTGAGGCTTGCCTTTTCCCTAATTTGCCAAAATTTGGAGTCCCAGCTTTCTACCAGAAGCAAGCATATATCACAGACCATTTCATCATAGAAGACTTATAGTACACCATCCCAGAACAGAAGCAAAATCCCTCTGCGCTGCTCTAGAAAATGTCCTTCTCTATTCAATTAAGCTGGCTTCCTGTAGAGATGTAAATAAAAGAGAAAAAAAAAATCTGGAACAAGACAATGTGTAAAATGTTTTATAATAAAAAATAAAATGTGTTTTTGAAAGATCTTCTGGTATTGCCACTTGTCTTCATGGTGCTAATTTTCTTATTCTGAAAACTATGCTGGAGGAAAATATGTAAAGTTATCTGTTTCAATCAGAGGATTTTTCTGTTCTGCATTTTCCCTAGAAATTCCTTAAACATTGTCTCAGATAAAACTAACTGCCTTTGAGAATCTAAGTGTGTTTAGACTGTCTCGTTTCTTCGTTTTTTCTTTTTCCTCTTCTTTCTCTGTCAGTGTCAAATGACTTGAAATATAGCACACATTTCCTGTCTCCAGTGTTTTTATACCCTATTTCCTTCTCAACCTATAGAAATCTCTTAAAACCAGGCATGGAGGCTCATGCCTGCAATTTCAGCAATTTGGGAGGCCAAGACAGGAGGATCTTTTGAGCCCAGGAGTTCAAGACCAGCCTGGGCAACATAGGGAGACCCCATCTCTACAAAAAATTAAAAATTTAGGCTGGGCACAGTGGCTCACGCCTGTAGTCGCAGCACCTTGGGGGACCGAGGTGGGCAAATCATGAGGTCAGGAGTTTGAGACCAGCTTGACCAACCTGGTGAAACCCCGTCTCTACTAAAAATATAAAAATTAGCCAGGCATGGTGGCATGCATCTGTAATCCCAGCTACTTGGGAGTCTGAGACAGGGAATCGCTTGA
The DNA here is from genome assembly GCF_028885625.2 of Pongo pygmaeus. Lineage (NCBI taxonomy): Eukaryota > Metazoa > Chordata > Mammalia > Primates > Hominidae > Pongo > Pongo pygmaeus. Next base: position 7,443,287 of record NC_072380.2, read on the forward strand.
ACCCGGGAGGCAGAGGTTGCAGTGAGCCAAGATCATGCCATTGCACTCCAGCCTGAGTGACAAGAGCAAGTCTACGTCTCAAAAAAAAAAAAAAAAAAAAAAAAGCCAGGTATAGTGGCTCACACTCATAGTCCCAATTGCTTGGGGGTTGAGCAGGTATAGTGGCTCACACCCATAGTCCCAATTGCTTGGGGGTTGAGCCCTGGAATTTGAGGCTGCAGTAAGCCTGATCATGCCATTGCACTCCAGCCTGAGTGACCAGAGGGAGACTCTGTCTCAAAAAAAAAAAAAAAAAAAAAGAGACCCTGTTTCAAAAGAAGAAGAAGGAGAAGAAGAAGAAAGAAGAAGAAGAAGAAGAAGAAGAAGAAGAAGAAGAAGAAGAAGAAGAAAAAGAAGAAGAAGATTATTTTAGCTCTCATCGTACTACTGGAATTTCTCTTTATAAAGGTACCAGGTACCTCCTTGGTCAGTTAATAGTAGTTTTTCTCTTAATAAATTACCAGGGCCAACTCCAGTGACCTATGGCCAGTATTCATCTTTCAGGCCCTTTCTGAAACATTTTACAAGGTGATCTATCTCCTGCACCTTAATTTCTCTGTCTTCTGGCCGTGAGAATGTTTATCTGCTGGACATTTCTCTTTGTCTTCTCCACACATTCTCAGTCGTCTTTGCTGACTCTTCCTTATGCTCTCTTGGCTAGGATTGCTTTCACTTATGTTTCATTCTCTTCTTATTATACATGTTATCTCCAAACAATCTCCTCCATTCTCATGGTTCCCACTCTTTATGGACTAATGACATGGTGTTACTACTTTACTTTTATGACTTCTTTACTCTGCTCTGTGGTGCTGTGCTGGGACTCTGAAAACTGCATTTGTCATACTGCTTGGCCAGTTAGCTTCTTGTTAGCACCTTTAATGAAAGGTATTAGCAGGAGAGTGGAAAACAAGACAAGGAGTGAAGGCATCTGTTCCTACGCCGTTTTTGTCAGCCCCATTCCGATAGCAGCAGATGGTTGGCTCCAGGCTTCAGGCTTTATATTCTTTCCACTTTCTCAGCAGCCCCACAAATATGCCAGAAAAGGACCAGCAGCATCCTAGCTCTACCTCCTTTGTTGTAAGAGGACCGGCTGAGCTACAATCTGCTTTTCTATGCACCTTGTCTATCCAAGCACTTGTTGGGCCATGTCTCCTCCTCAGAAGTCTGAACACTGGCTATCAAGTGCCTCTGCCTCATTTGCCTGTGCATCAGTCATTGATTATTGCTCCCTTAAAATTTTAAGCATGACTTATGTGGTGTAACCCACTAAGAGACCTGGGCACCTGGTACTGTATCTCCTCCTCATAGGTTCAAGCTCTAGCTGCATACAAGTAAGATAATTTTGAGCGCTAGCCCCTGAGAGTACCTTTACTCCTTTGTTCCTATATGTTAAAAGGTGATATCTCTTTTGTGTGGTTATCTCTGTGCCTTTTCAACCTTCCACTACTTATGTATCCAATTTAAGTTTACTGAGCTACTCTAAGTGGATTTCTGATAGGCCCTTCAAAGGTAATATCTTTATTGCAATTTATTGGTTTGCTTCCAAATCTGGCCTTCATTTAATATTCTAAATCTTAGAAAATATTGTTATCATTTACTTGACATTCAGGTTAAAAGTAGGGGTTTACTCAGGAATGCTTACTTTTCTGAATAAGTCACACAATTTACCCATGACATTAATCTGCATAAATTGCTCATTAATCCCTGTAAATCTTAATGCAATTATCTCCTTCCCTCTTTCTCCTCACTGATGTTCTAGATCAGTGCCTTATTATCTTCAGCCTCTACTCTTACTCTGTCAAACTTGGTGTTAACAAATTTATCCTCACAACCAATTATCTAAAATTTACTTATAATTTGTGGATTGAACTTTGCATGAAGTAAAGGAATAGTTCTACTTTTTTATGATGTATGAGCACACACATGAGCATACACACACCCATGTGAATTGACAAACCATAAAAATTAGTCTAAGATTTATATTCAGATGTCTACGAATCCTTAGAACACTCAAATATTAGAACTAGAAGTAGCCTTAGAGATCACTTAAGTCCCTGTTTCCAGAACTATATTGGTTAATTATAATCAGTGTAACTAGCCTAGAATACTTATAATTAGAGCTCTATGCCCCACTCTAACACTTTCAAATGGGGATCTCTTAAGAATCTAAATTTGTAAAATGACTTTTCCAATTAAGTCTCCTGCACAGTGACATTTGAGACCTGTTGATCACTGAACACAGAAGCATCTGAGATCCATTGATCTCTGTCCCACACCTCCAGTTAGCTGCAGAAATAGACACAGGCTCAAATCCAGGATTCCTGCCTTCATGTCCAGTGGCATATCACTGTGTTGCACTTTTCCATTTGTAAAGGAGTTATGGATAGGGCATGACCAAGTGGTTCACCTTGCTCAAGCCCAGGAACAGAAGCTCAAACTTTATTGAGTAGACAGACACATGTACAGCAAACGAACATTCCATGTGTTAAGTTCTACAGCCTGATCCGAGACCTGTGGGAGTTGAGAACATGTGCAGTTAGACTAATTACAACTGGAGTCATTGGGGTCCAGAGAGGTTTCACAGACAAAATGTCCTGTGACCATTTAAACCAACTGGTTTATCAACTTAGAGTAAATCACTTTAACTGAAACCGAAGGAGTATTGTTGCTAAACTTCCTTTGTTGCCAATATATTTGTAGTTTATATTCCCATTTGACAATTATTTCCATTCAAAATTGCTCACTTTCATTCTTCTGGGGACCTGAACCAAAAATGTTAAGGACTCTCTGTTCTCTTATGAAAGCCATTCCGCTCATATGGTGCACTTCTGTCCCTGGTTGTCTATATTGAGGTAAAGAAAAGTCCTTTTTATCCAAACGAAGACATTCCACTGGCCCAGGTGAGCTGCTGACCAAGATGAAGCCACCTATCTCCTGTCTGTATGGACACCTTCACCTGTGAGGACTATTATCATTCTCATTTGCCACTTAATTTTTTTCCCATTTCACTTTTTTTTTTTTGAAACAAGTCTCACTAGGTGGCAAAACAATCTGTGGAAGCCTTGACAAGTTTAATGAAACTGAGACCTTGAGAGAATCCCCTGGGCAAAATCTCCAGTATCTATATATGGAGAAGGGGCTGTATGAGAAACCAGGAAAACCGATGACAGAGAGAACTGTAGTCGTCTAACCCGTGCGCAGGCCCTTCCGGCTGTGTGAACTGCAGAGCGGGCCAGGTAAAGGCTGACTTAGATGAACTGCAGTAAGAGGTGCTCCAGGTGTCTGGATCCACCTCTGCTTCATCACTGAAACTGAACAGGATCTGAATAGCAGAAAATGGGGCATTTTCATGATTTTATTTTATTTTATTTTTTTGAGACAGGGTCTCATTCTGTTGCCCAGTCTGGAGTGCAGTGGCACAATCATAGCTGGGATTACAGGCACATGCCACCATGTCTGGATAAATTTTTTTATTTTAGTAGAGATGAGGTGTCACTATATTGCTCAGGCTGATGACAGACACCTGAGTTCAAGCAATCCTCTTTAGTGATTTTAAGAAACTTACAAGAGAGAGCTATGGCAAAGCTCTGTGGACCCAAGGCAAACAGTGTAACAGGGGCTGACTTGTAAGGATCACCATCCATCTTAGCAACCTAATCCATTGTCCTTCAATACTGCTGCTCTTCTGGGCTTGACTCTGTTCCTATGACTTTATTCCAATCCTTGGCTGTACCTCTTTTTTTTTTTTTTTTTTTTTTTTTGGTCAACCCCTGGTCTTTTCAAATAGAACTTACAGAGATCAAAACTCTCACTCTGAAACTGAGTGTACTCCTTCACATTCAAGTTAGGAACAAGAACTACAGGTATAAAGTCTTCTGCATGGACAGGCTTTGGAGCAGCTCTGAATCAGACTCCCTACCTTTGTCCAAGGAAATGCATGTGCATTAGGATCAGATCCCTTCTGAGGAGGTAGGGCTGGTTATGCCCAGGAAGTGATGTGGACACATGTTGCCTTATATACACTGCACTGCATTTTAGATGGACCATCTTCTCATCAGGACTTCTTAGTGACCCAGTCAAGCAGCCTTCCCACAACCATTGTGCTTTGGTAGGGTTGTAGTTTCTTCTGGAAAAGCTAAGGAAATTTTCTAAGGTAGGACAGGAAAATCTTGTTTTAGATAGTAATAATAAATCATAATTTTAAAAATTATGCTTCAATGCATTGTCATTTTTTTCACTCCTCAGCTTTTTTTTTTTTTTTTTTTTTTTTTTTTTCTTGAGACGGAGTCTTGCTCTGTCACCCAGGCTGGAGTGCAGTGGCGCAATCTTGGCTCACTACAAGCTCCGCCTTCCGGTTCACGCCATTCTCCTGCCTCAGCCTCCTGAGTAGCTGGGACTACAGGCACCCGCCACTACGCCCGGCTAATTTTTTGTACTTTTAGTACAGACGGGGTTTCACCGCGTTAGCCAGGATGGTCTCGATCTCCTGACCTCGTGATCCACCCGCCTCGGCCTCCCAAAGTGCTGGGATTACAGGAGTGAGCCACCGTGCCCGGCCCACTCCTCAGCTTTTATCAGATCCATTTTCTAGGCAAGGAATCAGAGACTCAGAGACACAGTGAGCAGACCTTAATTTACCCAGACATTCATTTAGTGGGTTGGTTTCTCGTAAGGGGCTTCCAAATGTAGACAATGTGTGTCCCATGCAGACTCAAGAGGAATCAATTCAGTCTATTTGAAGACTCCCCAAACTCATATTTTGTAGAAACCAAAAAACAAAATATTTGGTAGAGAAGGTTGAAGTGTCTGAACGGTACATACAGGCAGAGCTACATTACTCCTATGTGAAGAGAGAGGGAGCTGCAGAAAAACTAAATGGGAGGGCTCAGATATATGAATTTCTTCAACTGAAATTGCACACAATCCTGGCTCCTTAATCTGTGTCCACTTCCCAGCAGGTATGAGCTCAGCTCAGGGGAAACAAACTTAGCTCTGGAAATCTGGAGAAGCAGTGAGCAGGGCTGATTCCCCAAGCACCCTGATGAATCCCAGTGTTCTTTCTGTTCAATTACCTAAGGGAAGCTATTCAAATTTTAAATCCATTTTGAATCAAAATATTGATATAAATTTTTTAAAAAACTTAAAATTTAAAGAAACTGGTATTAGTTACAGGAAAACCAGAAGGGTACCCTCATTTGGAAATAATCTTTGAGAAATCTTTGCAGTGTGAACTGTTGGGATTTGGTCTTTCCAAAATCCAGCTAGCATGCACTTAAGAAAAAGGAAAATCAGGAAATGTAGAAAATGAAATGCTAACTTACATATTTCACTTTAACATTTATTAAGGATATTAATGAGGCTATTGAAAATTGAAAATGCAGTTTTGCTATTTTAAAAAACGTTCTTGTGTGCGAGTAGACATCCCTTGGTAAATGTCCATGGAATATTGAACATTTAATTTTTCATTAGTTCTAAACAAAATCATGTATTTCCTAAAAGGTATGCATTTTACATGGCTCAATATCCTTAGGTGACACAAAATACTCTGAAACAGAAAACAAAACATTAAACTATCCCATATTTTAAATTAAAAATATTTTTTCAAATAGCTCTGAGAACACTGAAATATGTGAAATTACAATATATTCTAAAACGATTACCTAAGAAAATTAGAGGATGTCATCCACGTTTGTCTCAAAGGAATTCAGATTTATGATTCATCTTAAGAAATGTGAAAAGAACACATTAAATATAAAGATGGATAAAGGAATTTATTAATATACACAGTAACTTTTGTTCTTTTAAAGCAATGATTCGGGCCTCCTGGGCCCAGCTCATGTCCTGGCCCAAGAAGTCCCTGGAACAGAGCCCTTGCTTTTGTCCCTGCCTCTCGGGTGAATGAGGAATAGAAAAGGAACCTACATTCCTCATCCTTGGTGTGAATTTGCATGCTCCCCACCGGCCAAGTGTGGCAATTCACATTGTAGTTCTGACAATAAATGGCCCGTTCTGACTGGGTTGGTGGGGGTCCTGTTCCAGCCACCTCCAGCCAGGGGCCCCTGGATCGTGAAGGCGCCACCACCTGCTCCACTCAAGATGTACAGCTCCCCCCACTCACGCTAGAGAGAAAGAAGAACTTCTGCCATAAACTTTGGTTGTTATTGTTTTGTTTTGTTTGGTTTGAGACAGGGTCTCCCTCTGTTGCTCCCCCTGGAGTGCAGTGGCCCCATCATGGCTCACTGCAGCCTCGACCTCTTGGGCTCAAGTGATTCTCATGCTTCAGCTTCCGGAGGAGCTGGGGCCTCAGGCACCCACCACCACACCTGGCTAAGTTTTTGTATTTTTGTAGAAACGAGGTCTCGCTCTGTTGCCCAGGCTGGTCTTAAACTCCGCCCACCTCAGCCTCCCAAAGTGCTGGGATTCCAGGTGCGAGCCACCGCACCCAGCCTCCTAAACTGTTTTTAATTTGTCCAGAATGAACCGGGTCATCAACCACTGTAAGTGGTCTGACTACCCTGACCATAAAGTATCGGAAACATTCAACTTGCAGCTGGTGGAAGCAGCCTAGCCCCACTGCACGTAAAACACTCACGTGGTGGCAAACGCGGAGACCAAGGCTGCACTGGCCGGAAGTGGGGACAGATCCCGATACGCCCTGGGGACAGAGCAGGGAAGCTCAGGCGTGGTCCACACTGGTTCTGCCCTCTTTCTAGCCCACTACCCCATTCTGAGACTGCAAGTTCCGGCGGACCCGGATGCAGATTTTCCGGATGAAAGGCCCCTTTCCTAGAGTGGACTTTGATATTTTCTGTTCACAACTCCGTGTCACCATCCTCCACACCTAGGATCTGGCGTCTGGTGTCACTGCCGACGTCACAATCCCTGCACCTACGTGTCTCAGCCGCGGTAGCCGTACGTCGCTGTCAGACGCTGGGAGGTTGGTGCCCCGCCATGCTTTTCTGTCTTTTGTCTTTTCACCCTCTCCCCTCCCCACCCAGTGCCCCGTCTAAGTCCCCACTCGGAAGTGGCTTCTCACCCCTCGCGGCCCTTTGTGGGCAAAGCCAGGAGGAGGAAGGCCGCAACCTCCCGCTGGCTTTGGGATTTCTTAGACATCAGTAGTCTCCTAAGGCCCTCCACCCTGCCCGCACCCCTCCTTCATCCTCGCGTCTCTTGGGACCCTGCCCTGCTGCCCTCAGGCCTTTCCTTAGTCACAGACTCGGAGAGGCCCCTGAACCCCCTCGGCTTGGACATCACCGGCCACAGTCCTGTGACGCCCTGTGATCTTCTGTCCCAGATCTCATTCCACTGGCTGTGCCTGTCAGGGTGTGCTTAGATTTTGGAGTCCCAATGTAAGGCGTGCTCTTATTGGGAAGGGGGCTTCTTCATTCTCTTCTTGTGAATGTAGATGTGAAGCCAGGGGATAAGGAGAAAAAGAGAGGCCAAAAGAGAACCAGAGAGCCAGAGAGCTAGGGAGAGTGAGGTTGAAAAATAAGGTAAAATTGAGGATTGGAAAGCTGTCTCTGATGGATTTTGAAATGCAGTGATAGTGAAAGAGTTCTAGAAGCTTTGTAGAAGGTGTTGAAAAAAATAGTGAAAGTTACGTGGGCAAGAAACAGTGGGATAGATGACATAGACAAAGAGAATCAGGAGAGAGGTGGAGGACAGAATAGAAAGGGGATTCTGACCAACCATAGCAGAGGAGTAAAGGAAAGATAGATCCCCAATTCATTAGGGTTTTTTTAAAAAGTCTTAATTATATTCTCTTTTAATTTTGTTTCAGATTCTGATGATGAGGCCTCTTTAGTTTTTTAGTCTTTATTATATTTTGGAAATATCTTTTAGTACTTAGTAAAGGATTTTACGCTATTTCAATGTGCTCTTGGAAAGGGTATTGATTTTTTTATATTAACAGTCAAAACCTAGTTTAATCGGTAAGTCTATTCTTCTACTGTCTCCGTTATTTCCTTACATGGCCTTTTCACTGGGTCTGTAAAATACAATTTTCAGGGAAGTGTATGTTCCCTTGACCTCTCTCTGCAAATTTTCAAGGATGGGCTGAAGTGATCAGGAATTTTGTTCTAACAGAGCCATTCTGTTCATGATTACTAAATTGCTCAGAGCTATTTCAAGCCAATAAGTAGGTATCCTTAATTTCATATTTTTGATAATTCAATGAGTTGTTCTGGAAAAAAAGGAATTTAATGCTTGAAATCAGATTATTGTGATTAAAACCACGAGAAAGAATTTGCTCTTGCTTAAGAGTATGAAATATGGTATAGAATCTTTAGGGGAAAGAGGAGAAAAAACCCTATCACAATTCGTCACAGCACATCATTCTTGTGAAGCTAGTGGTGGTTACTCTCTACTGGCATCTCCTACTGACCTTTCCTGCCCCAAGACCCCAGTACAGAATGACAAGGCAGCTTGATGAGGGGAGAGTCAAGACTTTTTAAACTAAGTACAGAACAAAATTATCTCTCCAATTAAGAGGGGACACTTGGTGCTATAAATGAATATAAATGACATGAGAATGACATAGGAATGAAAACTGTCAATATAATAAATAGTTTGCAAAAGCTCTAACTTAAAACACACAGGACTTTCAGGGTAGAGAATTCCTAGCTCTGTAAGGAATTTGGGACTCCAATTGAGAGAAGCCTTGATCTCTACTCACTGTGAACCAACATTCAGCCAGGTACCACCCTTGGTATGTTACAAAAAAAACTCAGTAAAAAATACCTTCTTGAGAAGGAAATAGGAAAGGAAAGTCTTTACAAGGGCAACCGATTGTCTTGTGGATTACCAAATACTGCAGATTTCAGGTCGGAAAACTGAGTCATGGAGAATAAAAAAAGAAACTAAAATACAATTGAGCAAATAATTCATAATTTAGAGAATGTATCTATTCATTAAATATGTGAAGTGTAAATATATAATAGTTATGTGACCTGGGAATTTTGAATACAAAATTATGTAAGCAACTTTATTATTTTTTAATAGAAAAATACTTGCAAATATTGAAACAATAAAACCTGTTGCTGAAAAATCTAATATGTTGTTAAAGTTCTAGTTTTATTTATGCAGGTCTGACACATAGATTTGCATAAGCTATCCTTGGCATGTGAGTAGAGATTTCATCTTTCTCTTCCCGTTTCCCCATCATCAACAGCTTTTTTTCTTTCCACAGCAAAACTCCCTTCATTCCAACTTCCACCAAAACCGCTTCTCTGGATCTATCCCTGGAGTTGACACAACAGGGATCTTCAGCCCCAGGTGCCAGGTTTCTCAGTGATCCATTACACAGATTTAACAGGGAAATGGGGGCAGTATCAAAAACACCCAGTATAAACCATTGAATTACCCCAGCCCTTGTCTCTGCCCATGAACAACTGCCTTGGGCCAGAGAATTAGGCATCCCTGCTCTTCTTTCCCTCAGAAAGCCCTTGAGACGTTCTCCTTGAAGCTCCCCTAAGTGGGGGTAGAAGTTCATCTCCTGACACTCCACGTTTTATTCATGAGTCCTGAGTTATGATACAGAGGACACAGTTGTGCTCCCCTTACTGCGGACTAGCAGATAAAGCACCTTAACCTCTCAGCCACCATGCAAACCCTTCTTATATTTGATTCAATATACTTTTCCACAAGCAAAATAAAAGTTCTGACCAAGGAGGTGTCCTCTGATTTGACTCTAGAACTTGCAAATGCATTAGCTTTCAGCAAATCTCAGTACTGAATGTAAACTTCAGGGAGAAATGGTTCCAGGAAATAAATTGGGATGATATTGAACTTTTAGCAAACTGCAAAATCCTGAAAGCATGGACCTTACTGAGGCCAACTAAATGGGCTAATTCATGGGTGAAAGTGGTACATCCTAAAAATTCTCCACAAGTGATTCTACACTGAAGCCAAGGTTTATGTCAAGTACTGTGTCAAACAGTGACCCCACTCAGGACTTGGAAGGAGGAGCACAGGAAAAGCCCCAAATTTGCCAAGAAAACTGTCAGAAATGTGGCAGTTATTTCATAAGTACCTGAATAATAAACCCAAACAATGGAAAACAAAACTAAACAGAGGCAAATGTGAATGGAAACGTGATGAGTGAGAGCAGGAGAGTGTCTCAGTTGGAAGCAAGCACAGCAGTCACCACTACTTCATTCAATCACATCAAGATTTATTCAAAAGCATTGGCCTGGGGAGTGTAGGGAACCTGGACTAAGACAAGGAATGGGGCACAGCTTGGAGAAAAAGGGGAGAATCTCAGGGAAGAAATAGAGCACCAGCCTTAGGAATTATTTATTGTGGCATCAGACCAATGACTACAAGGACGTCAGCATTCAAGGGGCAGTGTTAGCCCCGGGAGTGAGCAGCTGTCTTCAGATGAATTTTCAGGCCACGTCATGCTGGAAGCAGAACTCTCACATGGAGCAGTCAGGGATTCGACTGAGTGTGGTTGGATGTACGTGGTTAAATAGGAAGAGAAAGTCTAAGGGACAGTGTGTGGGAAGTGGAATGTGAATGTTTTATTTGAACTCCCTGCGGTTCTCCCACTCCCTGCAGCATCTGGGACCCTCCGCTGTTGAAGACAGTGGGTGATGATGGGAAACAGCAAAGGGGAAGCAAGCGGTCCTTGGAATTACTTTCTCTCCACATTTCAGAGAATGCCCTGACTAAGGACTTGGACAATCTCTGACCTATCAATGCAGGGGGTGGCTCTTGGGTTAAATCAACTCCTAAAGAGACATCTCCGTGCCCTGCTGGGAGGCCTATGGTGAACCCTGTGATAGATCTGGGGACCAGGACTTGGTGAAGAGGGCATAGGTCTGAGGGAGGAGGTGCACAAGAGCTCCATACCATGCAGGCTGAAACTGGAGTCGGCTGGTCTAGGGCATCCCATGGGACTCGGTGTGGGTGGTAGAGGGTAGCGTTGGGGGAAGGCTGTCAGACAGCGTGGAATGCACAATGGGGTTACTAGGAAAGAAGGGCTGATCCCAGCCATGTGGTTTGCTGGGGGTATCATGCAGGGCTGCTGATACAGGGGTGCTGCCTCCCCTTCTTCTGCAGGTGAAAAAGGCACATTCTCTCTTCTCATGTCTGAGATGTCTCCATCTTGAGCATGGCACTCCAAGCTGAAGTCACCAACGGGAGGCATGATGTACTGGATCTGTACAGGGGACTGCAGGCCATCTTGTGACCTCAGGACACGCTCAGGGACAATCACAAGGACTGTGTTCTCCAGGGTCAGCTGCAGCGCTGTCTCTGGGGCCAGGATGAGGACACCCTCTTCCAGGCTCAACCTCACTTCTGTCCCTTGTTCCAGGACTATGATGAGCTCCTCAGTTCCAGAATCCTGTTGCTCCTGTGGAAAGACAGTCCTCAGTATTCTGCCCTCCAAAAAGGCTGCAAATGATGCTCATGGGGAGGGAGATGCCAGGAGCTTCACCCTTTACAACTTTAAAATACAATATCCCTCCCAGAATTGGTTCTCATGCCAACCCACCTAAATATACATCCACTGGATGTCCCTTGAGCCTGAAGATTGTGCAGCACTGTCCAATCTTTGTTATGCAAGGACACAGGAACTTACCTGGGGAGGTTCCAGGGACTGGCATGAATTCAGGTGTGGAGCTCCTGAAATTGAGGGTATTTTTGCACCTGCAGAGAGACCACAGGGAGGGAGGTTAAGGCTCTCTTCCAGCAAGAGTCTCTTGCATTTCAGAATGTGACCTTCAGAAATCCACCACCCAGGACTGGCCAGCCTTAGGACACCAGTCCCCATCAGTCAAGCATGACTTTCCACTCATCCTGCAGAAAGCGCCCTCTCCATTTATGGTATCACGAGACATGACACTGACTTCCAGGCATGGGAATCTTAAAAAATATTAGGGAAAGTGCCTTACCTGTACTGGGACCCTGCTCCACTTGGCGACGTTTGGGTGGATTCATTTGTGTGGTAGCCAAACTGCAGGACAGAAAGGGACCCATCAGTCTTCCACATAGTGACACAAAGTCCAATTCTCACAAGCCCCAAACTTCATTAGTCATCAGGCACACATTGTTGCTGTGGCCCAAAATCACATGCACTTGTGTTCAGCTCCAAATCCTACCTGCATCCAGAAAGTCCTAACGCTCATCTCCCACCCTCTCCTTTTCTAGAGGCTTTTCCTATTGGTGCATGTGTGTGATAAGAGATGGTGATCACAGGAAAGAGTTTGCTTTTTCAGGAGCTCATCCACATGAGAAGGAGGGACATCTAATTTGGCCCGAGGACTTTAGGAGAAGATGCTGATTTTCCAGGTATCTAACCCCTGTGTCTATGCAGTTACAGTGTGAATGGAGTGATAAATGACAAGAAATGTTCCATTTTCTAGTGAGCACAAGGAAAAAATTTAGATCATGCCCACAGTTTACCTGTCTCCACACAAGAGGCAACTTCTATTTACCCAGAGGACAAAGATTAACAATGGGAAGAAACATGAGATGAGCCCCCTGACAGGTTCCAGAAACCCCCCATGCTGGCTGCATCCTGTGGCCTCCACTGTGGGTCTCATATCTCCCCAGTGTGTTCTAAATTTATAATGTTCAATGTCATGGCAGGCCAGGGTGTCTGCTCTGCCCTAGTTTGGCCCTTTAGCATACATTCACACACACACACACACACACACATCCAGTCACACACAGTCACATGTCAACCTCCTGGCAACCCAAAGTAGCCACATACTCCAACATACCTGGTCTCTCCTTCATTGTCATTCTGTGGTTCTGTCTGGGAATCCCTGGGGCTTCTTGGGTGCCGGTAACCATACATGGTAAACGTTCTCTGGACTTGCTTGTGTCAAAAAAATCTCAATCTTTGGCCTATTTTCTGTAAATCTATATAGTTTATGCCTTGATCTTTTACTTTACCTGGAGAAAAATTATCAGCCCTTAGCACAGCACAGCCAGAGCATGGAAGAGTGTGCCCTGGCCAGGGACCGGTCAAATGGTGCTTTGGTAGAGTGAGCTCTTGGGGAAATCCTCCAAGGGTCTTATAAGAGGTGGAGCCATGGGATTTGTCAAAATGGATGAATGCGATTGGCTAGTGGTGCTGATTAAACAACATGAGGGGCCAGCATGGGAGTGGTTTTATCAAAACTCAATCAATATGAGTGTGACCCCATCAGAATTAGCCTAATTCAATCAAAATTAATTCAAGATCTCTACTCTGATTCACCATATAATTGTGATATAAAATAACGGTATTTTAAACTAGCGATATTTACTTTCTATTGCAGTCTGTTCATTAATTTGGTAGGACAGTTATTTTCTGTAAAGTTCATGTGTATGTTGTTTCTTAGTAAACATAAAGGATTGGGTCTAGAAAACTTTAAAGATGCCACAATTTGTATATACTCAAGTCTCTTGTATAAAATGGTGTAGAATTTGGATATAACATATTCACATTAATTTATATAATTTAAATGATCTCTTGATTACTTACAATACCTAATGCAATGCCCAGATGTCACGTCATTTATGTGAACTCAAAAGAACGTTATGCATGGAAAATTTAAGGTTTCTTTGAAGAAACTTGTGCAACTCTTTTGTGAATATTTTCTATTCAAGATTAGTTGAATCCATGAAGATGGAACCTATGGATGTGGAGGGCTGACAGTATTTTTAAATAAAAAAAAAATAGGTATTTTAAGTGAATTAAGTTTTAAAATGAATCTCCTGGGGAAAGTTATCCAAACATAAGAAGTGAATATTATAAGACAAGCTGGGGAAAATACAAAAAAGAACCTTTACTTAATTGCTAATATATCATTGTGTATTAATCTGTCTGTTAATTTATTTCTTGCCTGTATCCCCACTGGACTAATTTCAGAATTATAACATAAGTTTTGCTTTCAATATTACTTATTAATTACAAATCCATCATTTTTATTGGCAAAGTCACCTAAACTTCTTGCAGGTGGCCAGACACCATACGCCTGAACTCAAAATTAGTCATTTTAAGATTAAAAATTATTTGGCAACATAAAGAATAATAGATGGTATTGGGGGAAAACAGTAATCCAGTAATCACCAGAATTGAACTAGAAGGAAAATCTGTGAGGGTGCACCATTACTGAGCGTGCCATCTCTAACAGGCCCCTGAGCTCAGGGCTTCATTCTGTCTCTAGAACTTGTATAAATTTGTTTGTGGATTCTCCTTGCATTTAGCTGATAATTTCGTCAGTTTTATTAGGTGAAGTATAGACCCTGTTTCCCTTAAATGTTAAAAAAAATTGAATCTAATTAGCAAATGCCTTTTGCACTGAAGCTTTCCTCTCCAGTTAGATAAATCATTTAGATGAATAAAAGGAAAACAGGAAGATTCCTTTAATTTTGCCAATGTCTCAAAAGCCTCCAAGGGGAACATTAGTGCCTTTATCCAGAGAACTCTCTGCTTTGGGGATTTTGATAATTTCTGAGAACAGCAGGTAATTGGCTGAATATCAGATGTAGTTATAAAATTGGATTAATTGCCTACATTCTTTCTGGCTGCGGGCTTCAGGTTGAGATATTCAAGAAATAGCCTCTATTGATGATTCTGGAGTATGTACATTTTACAGTCAAGAAAGAGAAAGGCCCCTCATTGTGAGTTTCTGTGTGTCACGTCTAGCTGAAAACCTATGGACTGCAAACCAGCACAAGAATAAAAATATGAGGGACTCGCCAAATAAATATTCTACCTTTATAATCGCTTTGATTATAAACAAAATGTTTTAATAGATAAATTAATAAATTTGCAGCATAAAAGTCCCAGGATATATCCTGCAACACAGAATAATAACTTATTTTTGAAGAAATATTTAAGCAATATGTTTTCATTTGGGGTAGAAACTGTTTTTCACAAACGTGTAGCTTTCCCCTTGCATGTGTAATGAAAATCACTTTTAAATCTGCAGTGCTATGGTAAAATTAAAGACGTGGCTCTTGCCGTTTTAATAGCAACAATTTAAGGATGCATCAGTGCTCCTCCCTTTCATTGTCTCACTAGTTTTCAGTGACTTTGGCACCGTAGGAAAGATGAGTCCCTCACAATGTGAAAATGCAGGGATGCAGAGTGCGGGGTTTCCCTGCAGGGGCCCCTTACTCGCGAGCTGCGCGACACTGCGTCCCCGTGCCCAGGCCACATACTCCTTCCTCTGCAGGGTCCCCGTATTCTGTAGATTTTCCTCACAATTCTTGTGTTTCTCCTCATAATCAATCCTGACAGAGGTTGCGAGGAAGACACATTACAGCCTGCTATGGTTATCAATGAAAATCCCTAAGGAATACATATATTTGTAAAATAATTCTTGCTAATATATCCCAACAGACAGTGCAGAAGAAAACTCGTAGGAACAGCCCAGAAAATGAAGTCGTTAGTGCTGTTTCAGAAAAAATATCCGGGAGACGCGCAGGGAATCTCACTCCTCAGCAGGTAGGGCTGTGAACAGGAGCATTTTCCTTAAGATGGATGCAGCCCGATTTGCCCCAAAGCCAGGGCGGCGCCTCCTCCTCCCTGGCCTGAGGAAGGGAAGTTCCCTTCTTCCCTGGAGATCTGGCCCCGCTTCCGCAAGCAGAATGCGCATGAGCCCCGCACGACCAGAAAGCGAGTTCCATTGCCCTCTGCCGACTATGGGCTTGCAGCGCGGGACTCCTGGCCTTCGCTGTTTAGCGGTTCACCTGCGTCTGAATCGCTGAAATTCCAGTTTTATCAGTACCTTCCTTTTGGAAGATCAAATGCAAATGGAGCACGGTATCTTTTTTCTTTTTCTTTCTCTTTTTCTTTTTCTTTTTTTTTTTTTATGAAAGAGGATGGAAATAAAGAAGCAAAGTCGAAAGACCGTATAAAATAGTCTGTTGATTCCCTGTATGTGGAGGAAAGAGGAGCTCGAATAAAAGAAGCATTCTGTGTGATGCTTTAATGCCAGAGATCTGCCACTATGCATTTGTCAAATACGATACAATTTTACAGCACAAACAGTACATCTTAGTGGGTCAGGATTACAGCAAATGACATGTAAAATTTGGAGAACATTACATATTTAATTAAATAGGTTAAAGTATAAATAATGTGAGGCCTGCCTGGACACAGCCTCTGCCTCTCCTTCCAGATTGTCATGGGCTTGAATTGATGTCTCCTCATCCTCACACAGGAATTGACATAAACCCTGGCTTTAACGTAAAAACAGCTGGGCAGATTTTTAAACATTATGATGTTTCACTTTCACCCATGAATTAGCCAATTTAATTGGCCTCAGTAAAGTCTATGATTTTGGGATTGTGCAGTTTGGTAAAAGCTCAAAGTCATCTCAGTATATTTCCTGGGACCACTTCTCCTTGGTGTTTAGATTCAGTACTGAGATTTGTTGAAGCACAATACATATCCAAGCCGTAGAGTCAAAGCAGAGGATGCCCACTGGTCAGGACATTCATTTTGCTTGTGGAAAAGTCCATTGCATCTGATATAAAAGGGCTTGCATGGTGACTGAGAAGTTAGAGTGTTTTAGTTTGCTGGCGCTTTATCTGGTAGGCTATAGTAAGAGGACCAATGCTGTGTCCTTCTCTGTGTCATAACGCAATTACTCACTTGAATGAAAAGTGGGATGTCATGAGATGAATTCCTATTCCCACTTTGGGAGGCTTTAGGAACAAAATCTCAAGAGTTTTCTGAGGGATACAAGAGCAGGGCTGCCTGACTCTGCCCTGGGAGCTGTTCATGGGCAGAGACAAGGGCTGGGGTCATACAGTGGTTTATACAAGGTGTCTTTGATATGACTCCCATTTCCCTGCTAAATCTGGGTAATGGCTCATTGAGAAACCTGGCATGAAGATCCCTGTTTTGACAACTCCAGGGATGGATGGAGACAAATATTTTTGTTGGAAGTTGGAATTAGGGGACATGGGCTGTGCGGCAAAAATAAAAAAACTCTTGAAGAAGGCAGGGACTCGAAGAAAGGGGTGGAATTTCTGCCTGCATGCCAAAGAGTGCAGAAGGAATTCTAAGTGTTAGAGCGGCATAAATAAAACTAGATCTTGCACAACATATTACATTTTTCAGCAACAGGTTATGTTGTTTCAATATTTGCAAGTATTGTTCTCTTAAAAAACTTGAGGAGGTGCTTAGACCTCTGGAGAGAAAAATTGAGACATGTAAGAGGGCAGGAGTGACACAGTGGTGACACACTCTGGAGTCCCGCCCACAAGCAGCACACTTTGACCCACTCCACAAAAGCTCTAGTCCACAGCTCAATTCCTCCTTAAAAAGAATGTGAGAAACAAATCTAAAAATTAGGAGAAAACAAGGAGAATGACCCACTTTCAAGCACTTCCTAGATTTTATGACAACTCTACTAGCCAGACTTTATGTAAAATGGAAGTAATGTGGTCTTTGTGCACATTAAAAAAAAAAAAAAAGCCCTAAGGTCGACCTGCAAATTATAGATTTCCTAAGGTCTCTTTTTCTCTCTTTTCTTTTCTGCCTGCTTTATATCAGCTGTTACTTTATGACTGAGGTAAAAACCACTGTTTGGATATAACAGGGTTTTGTTTGTTTGTTTGTTTTTCAAGCCAGTTTCATCTCATTCCTAAAGTTCTCAAGCAAAAGCTACAGGATTTTCTTTTCTGTGCAAATATGTGCATGTATATATTTAAAAGGCCTTTATGATTTCTATAATTTTGTGTTATGTAGCAGTTACATCCAATTTAATTTCTCTCTAGCACAACAGACTTTTTCTCTGTGTTCCTCAGATATAAGTTTCCTATCTGATTTTCACCTATGAATTGTTTCCTTTGATATGCAAAGTAAGGCTATTTAGCTGACAGCTACCTAAGGTAGTCAAACAGGTTATCAAGAATTTGAAAACCTAAGACAGGAAACAATAGGGTCTTATGAATCTATAAGATGTACATCTATTGGCGTGCCTAATACATCTATGTATTTATGTGTTGTGTACACAATGTTTCACTATTAAAAATATATACAAGAGCTCAAATTGGCTTTAAAAATAAAAGCACATAAATCAGATACTTAATCAAATAAAGGACTACACAAATGCTTTTTTAAGTTCACTTAAGTAAAATATTTAATAAATAAGCTGGTTTTAAAATTATGGGTAAAGTAAGATTAGAAATGTCATAAAAACTGTTAGCATTTTTGTTTTGTGTTTATCGATCAAGTAATTCCATGCTTAATCCTGCAGAATAATATAAGATTAACCATAAGGGTAATAAAATTATGAAACCCAGACCAAGACAAAATGATCTTTGCTTGTGTAATTTTAGACAAGAAAGACATGGAATATTCTTTTAATGAAATCCTAAATTATTTGTAAAAACACTCTTATATTTAACTTTAGGTTTCCTATGTAAGTAAACACCTAAAATGCACAGCTATAAAAATCGGTAACAGGGAAATAACTTAAAGGACTGTTACAGTTTTGGTCAATAATCTAGGTAAACTATTGAATAATGTAATCAGGGAAATGTGATGGAATAAATGCTTGTAAACAAACTTGTCATATAATTTAGGATCTAAGGTTATTCATAAATATTGAGTATACGGGTAATTCAAAACTTAAAAATTATAAAAAATTTTTAAATGTTCTTATTAAAATGTAAATATCTTTGTGTAACTGAAAGCCTACTTAAATGTTATGTATAGAACAAGGTAAAAAGAAATGTAAAAAAATTTAAAGATTTAAAGTGGTACCTTTTTATAGGGAAGGGATAAAGGAAAGTAATTTTAAATCAGAAAGAATCTTGTGTAGTAAATTTTTGTCCTAGAATAAAATGACTGGGTCATTCAAGAAAGAGGAACATTTAAGAAAAAACAGAAAGTCTAAACATGTTTTGAATGGTCTATGTAAGTCATAACAGGGTTAGTAAAAATGTTTTTTTTTTTAAAGGGGTTGTATAATTCAGTTGGCTATCATTAATAGTCTTTCTAGGGATGGGTCTTTGATATTTAAAAATATACATTAATGTAAAACTGAAATAATTGGTTAAAACCAGATTTTTATTAAAAATATTAACTTATCATTAATGCAAAAAGTTGTTAAATTTTAAATTCTAGAATCTGTCTCTTTGAAATTCTTCAGATAAAATAGGTCAAAACTTCAGCTCTTCCTCTTTGAAAGGGCCTTGGATGATAGCTCTCTCCTTCACCTTTTGTTGTCTCCTGTAACTTTTATTAATTATCTAAAGTAAGAAAGGGAATTTTTTTAAAAAAAACAGTCAAATGAAATATCCTTTGGACCTGCCTTTTTATTCTGCATGTGTGTTATATCTCCATCTTTATATGCGTCATGTGGAAGTGGTATTTAACTCCCAAACTACATGAAAGAACTCTAATCAAGTAACTTTTCTTAAAGAAATGTAGCTGCTTATTAGACTGGTACAAGCTATCTCAAATGCCCTTTTAATTCTCATAACCTTAAGAATCTTTGGTAAAATTAATTTGGTAAATTCAGTCTCAAAACTCTCCAGTAATTTAAAAGCTTAAAGTCATGTTAAAAATCTCAGGTTAGGTTATTTTTCACTGGAAATTTGGATTACTGAAAGTTAAAATGGCAAGAGCATAAAATTTGTTTTTGGTGAATTTTATAAAGCATAAAAGTGTTGACTTTGCTTAAAAAAGAAAATATATTTTTCCTCTAGCTAGAAAACTATTTAAGAGTTGCTTTAAAATGAAGGAAAAATTATACAGCTATAACTAAATAAAAAGAATAATTAAGCTAGGGACACAAAAGTTAACTCTGAGACCCGTGGCTACCAAACGATAGTCAATCAATGTGGGGGAAGAGCAAAACTAACTAAAACCAGAGGGTATAATGTAAAGAATTGTTCCATTTTGTAGTTTAGTATCATCAGCTTCTTTAAAAAATCCTTACTATAATGGATTGAGAAAAAACACTTTAAGGACAAGATTCTTAATTTTAAGTGTTACACGATTTAAGAGCTTGTTTGGGTTAATGCAGGCCCCACAGTTCACTATTGAACAATCACTAACATGTGATCCAAATACCCTGGAGGTTATTCCTAAGAGAATAATCAGCATAATATACCCAGAAAATGCCACCATAAAGTCTGTTTTCTCTGAATAGGGGACTACCTAACTCTCCCAATAAAATACCAAGTGGAACACCCCAGATGGAGCAGTTAATATGCTACTTATGTGAACCATGTTGGACTGGCTTAATAATGACTGGGGTATGCTCCCACCAAATTGTCTGTTACCCAGATTATGTTAAATTTTGGTGCTAAGAGGGCCCCTTTTACATGGGTGCCCCTCCCACAAAATCATGAGAGTGTTTGAGAAGTCGTATCAAATTTGCTGCCCCTTAGAGGCCTTACAGATGCAATTCCCTGCTGCAGAAACCAAACCCTTTTTCAATAGAAAAGGTAAAATGATTTGGGGGTATTAAAAAAAACTTCTGGAACCAGAACATATAAACATACAGGTTAATAGAGTTATGAAATTGAAAATATTTAAACAGGTTTTATGTAAGGTAGTTGTAACCTCCTTTACTACCTGGGAGAGGTTTCCCCTTTCTAGTAGTATAAAACTGAAGGCATATAAATCTGCTCTTTTGAGAAATGTTAATTGGACATGCCAAATGGGAACTAGTAAGACTGCCTAAGCCCACAAAGTAGAGGGTAGAAGCTGGAGTGCTAGTCGGGACAAATCCTGCACTTCATAGCCCTTTGTGTAACATTTATTGGGGCTGATGGCAAAAAAAAACTGTGAGTTCTTCCTGATGACAATGATAGAACAAGGGAATTTCTAGCTCAGGGACATTTACTACCTTACTATGGAATGCTAACTGAACCAACTTCTATGATAGTGGAAATAATGTTGCCCCAAAAGAGTTTCATGATGAAATAAAAATGGTTTACATAGAATCTTGCTACCTGGGGATATACGGAGGAGATACTAATAAGCAGGCAGCCTCATTCCTAGGACTAATCCTACCTCTGTGAGGAGCTGCTAGATTCCATAGTGCCTGATCGACAGCTCTCAGGAGCTGTTTGGTTTGTGCGTGACATTTCCAAGATAAACAAACATCTCGTGTGAAAGCCACTGCTCTTGTTAAAGGAGAGTCCAGACAATCTTTTTCTTTAATTCATTTTGATGAAGTTTGTTTTTGTAAGCAAATTTATCTTTCTGAGTTCTCCAAAATTCAGATCCTAATTTTATGACAATATAGTTGTTTGCATAAGTTTCAATAAGAGTTTTTAAAACAATTAGAGACTTGAACTAAAGTGGTATATTTTTAGGTAAGGTGCCAGCAAAGCCAACTTAAAATGAGCCTATATGGCCAATCAATTCTTGCTGCATTTTACGCAAATAATCCAGCCAACCATGATAAGACTAAAACTTACTTGGCACACAAACTGGTCTTACTATAATCTCTCTTCAGTAGAAAAAAAAAGTGCAGATAGAAAAATTGTTTAAAAGGAAAAGCTTAAGGATTAGTACTAGATTTCAGTCCTAACTCTTTTTAAGTGCAGATTAAATCATTATTACTTTGCTGTAATAATCCTCTAGAGAGTACCAGATCATAATTTATCTTCATATTTTTAGCTGGTTCCCTAATGAAGTAGGTTCCTTTTTCCATTCTGACACACAAATACTCTTTTGATTGTGAAACTATAAATGTTATTTACCTCTCCTTGTTTTACTTCCAAGGAAACCAAAATTACAGTATTCTGAAGACCAGAGATGTGAATCCCCCTCATTTGACATCCCACTGGGTCCAGATCTGTATTTCACTGTGAATCTTCTGCTGCTAAAACTATATAAGCAACCTCTCTCTAGGCTCAGGGACTGTCTTGGAAGAGGCAGGCACATGAGATTGTAAGAGCTAGTTTAGAGGGATGAACTTAGGTCCAAGTCAAACTCTCCAAATGAAGGAGGGGTACAAAGATGGTACAGCTGGCAAAACAAGGGACATTTCCTTCTAGACTATAGTGTGTCAATTTTGCATCCACCCCAACCATAAATAATTTTCTGCTGCTCATAGATTTAAAAGAAAATATTTACTGATGGGATAAAGATGCCTTATGACAAAGCCTCTTGGTATAATACTCCTAAGTATAAATTGCACATATAGTTTCAAATTGTGCTAATGCCATTAGTATACAATGGCAACAGCAATCCTGATGAATCCGGCAAAATTCGCCACCCAGAAATTAAAACATGACCTCACTGGAAAAGTTGGAGCTGGCCTAGGTATATTGGTGTAAGCTGAGTTCATAGCTAATGAGGAGAGGCATTTCTTAGAGAAAAGTTTTCTGTCAAAAATAGCCCACATAGAAGGAATGTTATTCCAGGAAGATGGAAAAGGATGGGAAGCTGCTTTAAAAAATAATGCAACACTCATCAAATGGATAGGAGAAACCAAACAAACCATAAAAACATACTCTCAAACCCAAAGGTGGGAGTGAGCACGTTCTGTAACCCAACAGGGGCTTATGTCTATTTTATTACAAACAGAATCTAAGGTGGCTATGAAGCAACGGCCTACACTCATCGGTGCCGAGGCACAATCCAAATACCTGTGGAAAATACACGGCCCCCCAAACATATGGAAAATTTCCGATGGTAAATGTGACCTCAAACATTGTATTCTCAGAGCATAGGCACCAAAGTTAAATGAGGCTCAAAGGTACTCTGTGGTTCAACTGGCAGGCATTGTAAACAATACAGAAATACTCCCCTGGGGAAATAGGTGGACTATTTCAGCTCATGATAACACATGGCGTCCCATCTCCCTTTCAGATTGTGAAAACAGAAAAGGGGAATGGTTATGCCCTCAGTCCACTTAGAACCCTAATTTTCCCCAACTTAGCCCCTAATATCCACTCCCATAGGACATGATATTTGTTATATGGGAAAGGGCCGTTTCTGTGGGAAAGGACAACAAAATGAAACTATAGAATCATGTGACTTCTCCTTTAAAGAACATTATTTTCTCTCACAAATACATACCAGTATATAGTGCAATACAAGTGGTGTGAAAAATAGATGTGTCTACTGTTAACAAATCCTGTAACAATTTAGATATAGAACACCAGGCATTTCTTGCACTTGATTTATACCCTCGTCAGGATGTTATACCTATGGAGACCAGTTGGCCCAAAGAAAACCAAGCTGCACTCTTACTACCTTGGGCACATGTTCTGAGGACCTCCTGAGGGCTGTGTCATAGGCCATGGTTACTTATATCTAGCTCAGAATAAATCTCTTCAATATATTGCAGAGTTTGACTGCTTTACTCAAAAAGTACTGGGGATTAGGGTAGAAATACACCGATGTGAAGGACGGCGCCATTTCTCAACTCACAGAAATAAAGGAAGAGAAAACACCTGGAGAGGGAGGAGGAGAAGGGGGAGGGGAACGGGGAGAGGAGGAGGAAGGGGAGGAGAGGAGGAGGAGGGGGAGGGGGAGGGGGAGGGGGAGGGGGAGGAGGAGGAGGAGGAGGAGCTGCTGCTGAGCCTGGAGCTGCCGCCAGCCCCTGAGTGAGTCCTTGAGGTGGAAGAACAGGGAGTTTGTCCTGAGCCTGCCCCGGATCCACCCGCACCAGAACCCTAGAATCCCAGTTTCTGGATGGGACCCAGTCCCACCCAGGCCAGACACTTCCTTGACCCGGAGGCCGGGCCCTGCCTAGCCTCTGCTGCCACCACTCATGACAGAGTCCGGGGCCCCTGCGCCGCCTCCGCAACAGCAGGGCTCTGGGAGGGCGGTGCCAAAGACGCCCAGTGGGACTTCTCGTCCGCAGGGGGATCCTGACGCCCTAAGGGCGCAGAAAGGCGCCCCCTGCACTGGGGCAGCCATCTCCAGTCTTGCAGAGGAAGCGGCCTCTCCAGCGCCCAGAGTCAAAACCTCCCCGCAGGCCCGGCCTGGTGAGGACGCCCCGGCTGGTGATGACGCCCTGGCTGGGCCTCTCATGTGGATGAAGGCTGCTTCTGCCCCAGCCGAGATGCAAAACTCTGAGGAGAATCAAACCTGAAAAGGTGCCTGTCCTCCTTCCCAGAGGGGAAAGGCAGTTCCTGAAACCTCAGTAGAAGAGAAAACGCTGTGAGGGCTGGAGGGACCAAGGACACCCTTCCCAGGCCAGCAAGGCCAGAGTAGGAAAAAGCTGCACCCACCTCCAGGGGACAGGTGAGGTTTTAGACGCTCAGGCAAGTCAAGGGCAAACGCCCTGTACTCCCCCCGGCGTCATGAGCACTCTCCGCCTACTGGGGTTGTGCTCAGGGAGGCCAGGACATTATCCTCGCATCTCCCCTGCCTCCAGGACCCAGGTTGACCAGGAAAAGGTGGTGGTAGCTCCAGCTGGCCATGGACGCACAGGCTGGGACATGCAGGCCAACAAAGAGGTTCTGGGCCCTCAAGAGGACTGCTAGATTTCCTAGACACTCCAGAGACACAGTGACACCCAGGCAGGACAGGGAGAGCCTGGGAGCAGCTGTGAGCAAGCGCAGGTGCCCATCCCAACACACAGAGCCAAGCTCTGTTCAATCACTTGCTAAGCCAGACCAATCCCAGGGCCCAGAGGTGCAAACAGTGACCCCACTCAGGACTTGGAAGGAGGAGCACAGGAAAAGCCCCAAATTTGCCAAGAAAACTGTCAGAAATGTGGCAGTTATTTCATAAGTACCTGAATAATAAACCCAAACAATGGAAAACAAAACTAAACAGAGGCAAATGTGAATGGAAACGTGATGAGTGAGAGCAGGAGAGTGTCTCAGTTGGAAGCAAGCACAGCAGTCACCACTACTTCATTCAATCACGTCAAGATTTATTCAAAAGCATTGGC
This sequence comes from Pongo pygmaeus, assembly GCF_028885625.2. NCBI lineage: Eukaryota > Metazoa > Chordata > Mammalia > Primates > Hominidae > Pongo > Pongo pygmaeus. The sequence continues at coordinate 7,468,156 of NC_072380.2, forward strand.
CTGGGGAGTGTAGGGAACCTGGACTAAGACAAGGAATGGGGCACAGCTTGGAGAAAAAGGGGAGAATCTCAGGGCAGACATAGAGCACCAGCCTTAGGAATTATTTATTGTGGCATCAGACCAATGACTATAAGGATGTCAGCATTCAAGGGGCAGTGTTAGCCCCGGGAGTGAGCAGCTGTCTTCAGATGAATTTTCAGGCCGCGTCATGCTGGAAGCAGAACTCTCACATGGAGCAGTCAGGGATTCGACTGAGTGTGGTTGGATGTATGTGGTTAAATAGGAAGAGAAAGTCTAAGGGACAGTGTGTGTGAAGTGGAATGTGAATGTTTTATTTGAACTCCCTACGGTTCTCCCACTCCCTGCAGCATCTGGGACTCTCCGCTGTTGAAGACAGTGGGTGATGATGGGAAACAGCAAAGGGGAAGCAAGCGGTCCTTGGAATTACTTTCTCTCCACATTTCAGGGAAGGCACTGACTAAGGACTTGGACAATCTCTGACCTATCAATGCAGGGGGTGGCTCTTGGGTTAAATCACTTCCTAAAGAGACATCTCCATGCCCTGCCGGGAGGCCTATGGTGAACCCTGTGATAGATCTGGGGACCAGGACTTGGTGAAGAGGGCATAGGTCTGAGGGAGGAGGTGCACAGTAGCTCCATACCATGCAGGCTGAAACTGGAGTCGGCTGGTCCCACAGGACTAGTTGTGGGTAGTAGGGGGAAGACTGCCAGACAGCATGGAATGCATAATGGGGTTACTAGAAGAAAAGGGCTGATCCCAGCTATGTGGTTTACTGGGGATCTCATCAAGGGCTGGTGATATAGGGGTGTTGCCTCCCCTTCTTCTGCAGGTGAAAGAGGCACATTCTCTCCTTTCGTGTCTGAGATGTCTCCATCTTGAGCATGGAACTCCAAGGTGAAGTCATCAAAGGAAGGCATGATGTACTGGATCTGCACAGGGGACTGCAGGCCATCTTGTGACCTCAGGATATGCCAGGAACAATCACAAGGACTGTGTTCTCCAGGGTCAGCTGCAGCGCTGTCTCTGGGGCCAAGATGAGGACACCCTCTTCCAGGCTCAGCCTCACTTCTGTCCCTTGTTCCAGGCCTATGATGAGCTCCTCAGTGCTGGAATCCTGCTGCTCCCGTGAAAAGATGGCCGTCAGTATTCTCCAAAAAGGCTGCAAATGATGCTCATGCGGAGGGAGTTGCCAGGAGCTTCACCCTCTACAACTTTAAAATACAATATCCCTCCCAGAATTGGCTCTCATGCCGACCCACCTAAATGTACATCCACTGTATGTCCCTTGAGCCTGAAGATTGTGCAGCACTGTCCAATCTTTGCCATGCAAGGACATATGAACTTAACCTGGGGAGGTTCCAGGGACTGGCATGAATTCAGGTGTGGAGCTCCTGGAATTGAGGGTGTTTTTGCAATCTTTGCCATGCAATGACATAATAACTTACCTGGCGAGGTTCCAGGGTCTGGCCTGAATTCACTGTGGCGCTCCTGGAATTGAGGGTGTTTTTGCAATCTTTGCCATGCAATGACATAATAACTTACCTGGCGAGGTTCCAGGGTCTGGCCTGAATTCAGTGTGGAGCTCCTGGAATTGAGGGTGTTTTTGCAATCTTTGCCATGCAATGACATAATAACTTCCCTGGCGAGGTTCCAGGGTCTGGCCTGAATTCAGTGTGGAGCTCCTGGAATTGAGGGTGTTTTTGCAATCTTTGCCATGCAATGACATAATAACTTCCCTGGCGAGGTTCCAGGGTCTGGCCTGAATTCAGTGTGGAGCTCCTGGAATTGAGGGTGTTTTTGCAATCTTTGCCATGCAATGACATAATAACTTCCCTGGCGAGGTTCCAGGGTCTGGCGTGAATTCAGTGTGGAGCTCCTGGAATTGAGGGTGTTTTTGCACCTGCAGAGAGATCACAGTGAGGGAGGTTAAGGCTCTTCCAGCAAGAGTCTCTTGGATTTCAGAATATGACCTTCAGAAATCCACAACCCAGCACAGGCCAGCCTCAGGACACCAACCCCCATCAATCAAGCATGACTTTCCACTCATCCTGCAGAAAGCACCCTCTCCTTTTATAAGATTGTGAGACATGACACTGACCTCCAGGCAGGGAGATCTGAAGAAATATCAGGGAAAGTGCCTTACCTATATTGGGACCCTGCTCCACTTGGTGACGTTTGGGTGGGTTCATTTGTGTGGTAGCCAAGCTGCAGGACAGAAGGGGATCCGTTAGTCTTCCACACAGAGTGTGACACAGAGTCTAATTCTCACAAGCCCAAAACTCCATTTATCATCCAGCACACATTCTTTCTGTGTCCCTCAGTCAAGTGCACTTGTGTTGGGCTCCAAATCCTACCTGCATCCAGTAAGTCCTAATGCTCATCTCCCACCCTCAACTTTTCTAATGGCTTTTCCTATTGGTGAATGTGTGTGATAACGGATGGTGACCACAGGAAACAGTTTGCTTTTTCAGGAGCTCATCCACCTGAGAAAGGACATCTAATTTGGTCTGAGGACTTTCAGGGAAGAAGTTGACATTTCAGGTATCTGAGCCCTGTGTCTACACAGTTACAGTGTGAATGGAGTGAGAGATGATGGGAAATGTTTCATTTTCTAATGAGCACAGGGAAGAAATTTAGATCATGCCCACAGTTTACCTGTCTCTGCACAAGAGGTGACTTTCATTTAGAGAGGGAACATAGATCGACAGTGGGAGGAAACCTGAGATGAGCCCCCTGACAGGTCCAGAAACCCCCCATGCTGGCAGGATCCTGTGGCCTCCACTGTGGGTCTCATGTCTCCCGCAGGTGTTCTAAATTTATAACGTTCAATGTCATGGCAGGCCAGGGTGCCTTCTCTGCCCTAGTTTGACCTTTTGTCACACATTCACACCACACACACACACACACACACGAATGCACACAGTCACACACAGTCTCATGGCAACCTCCTGGCAACCCAAGGTAGACACACACTAACATACCTGCTCTCTCCTTCATTGTCATTCTGTGATTCTGTCCAGGAATCACTGAGGCTTCTTTGGCGCCAGTAACCATACATAGTAAAGGTTCTCTAGACTCCCTTGTATCAGAAAATCTCAATGTTCATCTTATTTTCTATAAATCTATACAGTCTATGACTTGATCTTTTACTTTTCCTGAAGAAGATGATCAGCTCAGCACAGCCAGAACATGGAATAGTGTGCCCTGGCCTGGTGCAGGTCGAATGATGCTATGGTAGATTTAAATCTTGGGCAAATCCCAAAAGTTTTATAAGAGATAGAGCTGTGGGATTTGTCAAAATGGATGAATGAGATTGGCTAGTGCTGCTGATTAAATAATAGAAGAGACCTGCATGGGAGTGCTTTTATCAAAACTCAATTGATATGGGTGTGCCCCTGTTAGAATTAGCCTAATCTAATCAAAATCAATCTAATGTAACCTCTACTCTGATTCACCATAGAAATGTGATATAAAATATCAGTCTTTTAAAATAGTGCTATTTACATTCTATTTATACTATTCATTAATTAGGAAAGACAATTATTTTCTGTAAGTTTCATGTGCATAATCATTTCTGGGTAAACATAAAGGATTGGTTCTAGGAAACTTTGAAGGTAAAAAAATTTGTGGATGCTCCAGTTCTTTGTATAAAGTGGTGTAGAATTTAGATGTAACTTACTCATATTAATTCATATAGCTTAAATTATCTCTAGATTACTTATAATACCTAATACAATGCCCAGACCTTACATTATTTATGTGTTCTCAACAAAGAACTTGGTGAATGGAAAATTCAAATTTTTTTTGAGGGGGTGGAAATTGTGTAAATATTTTTTGAATATTTTCTATTCAAGATTAGTTGAATCCATGGAGCTGGAACCCATGGATGTGGAGGGCTGAAAGTATTTTTTTTTTGAGATGGGGTCTCACTCTGTCTCCCAGGCAGGAATGCAATGGTACAATCTAGGCTTACTGCAAGCTCCACCCCCTGGGTTCAAGTGATTTTCCTGCCTCAGAGTACCGAGTAGCTGTGATTACAGGCATGTGCCACCACGCTTGTCTAATTTTTGTATTTTTATTAGAGACAGGGTTTCACCATGCTGGCCAGGCTGGTCTCAAACCCCTGACCTCAAGTGATCCATCCACCTCGGCCTCACAAAGTGCTGGGATTACAGACGTGAGCCACCGCTTCTGGTGACAGTATTTTTAAATAATAAAATAATATGTATTTTAAGTGAATTAACTTTTAAAATGAATCTCCTGGGGAAAGTTATCCAAACATAATAGGCTCATATCATAAGATGAGCTGGGAAAAATACCAAAAGGACATTTACTTAATTTCTAATATATCACTATGTGCTAATCTGTCTGTTGGCTTATTTCTTCCCTGTATCCCCCACTGGAATGACTTCAGAATTATAATGCAAGTTTCCCTTTCAACATTACTTATTAATTAAAAATCCATGATTTCCATGGACGAAGTCACCTAAACTTCCATCAGGAGGCCAGACACCAAATGCCCAAACTCAGAAGTAATCATTTTATGATTAAAAATTATTTGACAACATAAAAAAGGTTGGATGATATTGGGGAGAAAAGATGACCAGTAAATACCAAAATTGAACTAAATGGAAATTCTGTGAGGCTGCACCGTTACTGAGTGTGCTGTCACTAACAGGCCCTTGAGCTCAGGACGTCATTCTCTCCCTAGAAATTGTATAAATTTGTTTGTAGATTGTTTCCATTTAGCTGATATCCTCATCAGCATTATTAGGTGAGGTATAGACCCTGTTTCCCTTGGATGCTCTTAAAAATAAATCTAATTACAAGATGTATTTTTCAGAACCTTCCTCTGTAGTAAGAAATCATTTAGATAAGAAAAACAGGATGATTCCTTTAATTCTGCTAACGTCTTAGAGGCGCCCACGGCAGACCTTAGTGTCTTTATTCAGAGGTCTGTCTGCTTTGTGGATTTTGGTCTTTTCTGAGGAGAACAACAGATACCTTGCTGAAGATCAGATGTAGTTTGTTTGTTTGTTTTTCAGATGGAGTCATGCTCTGTTGCCCAGGCTGGAGTGAGGTGGCGCAATCTGGCTCACTGCAACCTCCACCTCCCGGGTTCAAGCGATTCTCCTGTCTCAGCCTCTCGAGTAGCTGGGATTACAGGTGTGCACCACCATGCCCAGCTAATTTTTGTATTTTGGTTAGAGACGGGGTTCCACCATGTTGGCCAGGCTGCTCTCAAACTCCTGACCTCAAGTGATCTGCCCATCTCAGCCTCACTAAATGTTGGGATTACCAGCGTGAGTCATGGTGCCCGGCCAGATGTAGTTTTAAAATTGGGTTACTTGGCCAGGCACAGTGGCTCATGCCTATAATCCCAGCACTTTGGGAGGCTGAGACAGGCGGATCAGGAGGTCAGGAGTTTGAGACCAGCCTGGCCAACATAGTGAAACCCCATCTCAACTAAAAATACAAAAAATTAGCTGGGCGTGGTGGCGGGCACCTGTAATCCCAGCTACTCGGGAGGCTGAGGCAGGAGAATAGCTTGAACTCGGGAGGTGGAGGTTGCAGTGAGCGAAGATCATGACATTGCACTCCAGCCTGGTGACAGTGTGAGAATCTGTTTCAAAAAAAAAAAAAAAAAAAAATTGGGTTCCTTCTCTACATTCTCTCTGGTTGTAGGGATCAGGTTGAGATATTCAAGAAACAACTTACACTGAGGGTTCTGGAGTATGCATATTTTATGGTCAAGAAAGAGGCCCCTCATTGTGAGTTTCTGTGTGTCAATTCTAGCTGAAAACCCAGTAGAAGAATAAAAATATGAAGAACTTGCCAAATATTCTACCTTTATAATTGCTTTGACTATAAACAAAATGTGTTTTAACCAATAAATTCATAAGGTTATAGCTTAAAATCTCAGGATATATCCTGCAACACAGAATAATGACTTATTTTTGAAGAAATATGTAAGCAATATATTTTCATTTGGGGTCCAAACTGTTGTTCACAAGTGTACCTCTTCCCCTTGCCTTTGTAATTAAAACGATTTTTTAAATCTGCAGTGCTATGATGAAAAGAAAGATGTGGTTCTGAATGCTTTATCGTCAACAACTGAACGTTGAATTAATGTCCCTCTCTTTCATTGTCTATTTTTCAGTGACTTTAGCACTGTAGGAAAGATGAGCCCCTCACAATGTGGAAATGCAAGGATGCAGAGCGCGGGTTTCCCTGCAAGGGCCCCTTTCCCACGGGCTGCACTGAAACTGTGTGGCCCTGCCCTGGCCCGACTCCTTCCTCTGCAGGGTCCCCGTATTCTGTAGATTTTCCTCACAATTCTTCTTGTTTCTCCTCACAATCAATCCTCAATGAGGTCACAGGGAGGACATGTTACAGCCTGCTTCTATTGTCTATCAGAAAGCCCTCCCCAAGCCCAAATTTATACATTTGTAAAATAATGCTAAAATATCCCAACAGAAAATACAGAATAAAACACTTGGCAACAGTCCTGAAAATGAAGTCTTTATTGCTGTTTCAGAAGAATATCCGGGATACTCTGCAGCGAATCTCCCTTCTCAGCAGTTAGGGCTGCGGACAGGAAGTTTTCCTCCTGATGGACATCGCCTGAGTTGCTCCAAAGCCAGGGCGGCGCCTCCTCCCTGACCAGAGGAAAGGAAACTCACGTACTTGCTGGAGACCCAGCCCCGTCTCCGCAGGCAGAACGCGCATGCGCTCCGCAGGGCGCCCTCTGCCGGCCGTGGGGTTGCAGCGCAGGAGGCTTGGCTTTTACTGCTTAGCGATGGACCTAAGTCTCTGAATGGCTGAAATTCTGGTTTAGATTATTCAGTACCTTTCTTTTGGAGGATCAAATGAAAATAGAACATGGTATCATTTGCTTTGATGGAAGATAATTGAAATAAAGAAGCAACGTCCAAGGACCATATACAAAAAGCGATTGATTCCCTGTATGTGGACGGAAGAGGAGCTTGAATAAGAGAAGGGTTCTGTGATACTTTAATGCTGGAAACCTGCTGCTATGCATTTTTCAAATCCCATACAATTTTACTGCATAAATAGTACATCTTAACTTGGCTCAGGACTACAGCTTATGTCATATACGATTTGGGGGAAAATTACATATTTAATTAAATAGGTTAAAATGTGAACAATAATGTGAGCCCTGCTTGGACCAGATTGCCTGCCAAGCAGATTGCCATCCTCATCCTCACACAGTACTTGACATAAACCCTGGCTTCAGTGTAGAATCATTTGTGGAGAATTTTTAGGATGCACCACTTTCACCCATGAATTAGCCCATTTAATTGGCCTCAGTAACGTTCTTGCTTTCAGGATTTTGCAGTTTGCTAAAAGTTCAATGTCATCCCAATTTATTTCCTGGAACCATTTCTCCTTGAAGTTTACATTCAGTACTGAGATTTGCTGAAAGCCAATGTATTTCCAAGTTCTAGAGTCAAACCAGAGGATGCCTTCTTGGTCAGAAATTACTGCTCATAACTGATTTTGAGGTCGGCTCAATTGATAACCTGTCTGCAAGTCATGCGCATCACACTGTAGTTTTCAAACACGTCACACAGAGACCCTGTTCGTATGCACATTTGGGTGCTTGAACAGGGTTGCACCCAAGATTCTGTGGTTCTACGGAGCCCTGAGTTGTGCCCTGGACAACTTTCCTCAGGGGTTGGTCAACTTTGATCACTGCACCTAACGAGAAAGGGACCATGAAATCTAATCAGCAAAAAAAGAAAAGGAAGGAGCCGTTTCCCACAATCATTTCCACTGGAACACCACGTCGGATAAATAAGTCGGATTGCAGGACAGGGATTTTGCTTCAGAGATGCACCTTGCGCAGCTGGACGAATGACCCGGAATCTCCCCAAACGCCATTTGTAAACACACCAAATGAGATTTATTTCAGGGCTTTCTGATTTTATTTTAGTTGAATACACACATTCCTGTGTTTGATTTCCTTTATTATCAATACGACTTACTTCCAAATGACTTACATGCCAGTGGGAAAATTTTCTCCAATTCATTGGAATTGGACACCGTGAAACAGGCAAGTCGGTCTGTCTGTTTCCAGCGTTATGTGGGTTCCCCCAAGGGCACAAGCCCTAGGGCGCCTGAGGTCCATTAAAAAACCAATGTAAAAACGGCGAGCCAGGGTAAGAAAGAAGAGTACGCTTCCTATCTTCCAAATGCATTCCGGTTTCCACGATTCAAGGTGGCGAGAATGATCCACAGATGTCCCACATTAGCAAAATTTCACCTTCTCATGCCGACCAACAACTGACTAATGAAACACACCCCAAGAGAAAATAGTAAACCCAGTCCCCTGCAATAAACTCACACGCATACCTACACGTCAATATGTCATATTCAGAAATGCACACTGACTGTCATCTACCATGAACACAAACACACAGACAGTCCCTACAGAGGTCCAGGAGACTCATGACTCGAAAACTTGATGTTTCCCATGTGTGGGCTCATCCTGAGACGCAGCCATCACTATCCAGTTGTCCCTTTGTACAGACAGAAACTTGGGCTCCTCATTACTTTATGTAGGCTTGACGGTGTTCGCGTTTGTGTCGGTGTGTGCGTGTTTGCACGCGCTTGTGGGTGTATTTGTGTGTGTGTGTGTGCACCCCTACATGTGGGTCGGCACTTCCACTGAGATCACTGGCACACAAGCAGAGCCCTCTTGCTGTGTTTGTTCTTCCCTTTGGATCTCCAGGTCCTCCCTTGCAGAGAAGCGAGTGTGCCAGTGTTCATGGACTCCTGATCCATTGGGTTCCTTGAAGAGAGGTTTAGCAGGGAGCTTTGCTGTTCAGGATGATGGTTTTTCATCCCACAGTTGGATTTTGATTGATGAATCACAACGACGTTGGGAGGCAGGGTAGCTTAGACTTTTCTGATGTTGAACTCAGGCATCGTTTTGTTTTGCTCTTGGAGGAATTTCCAGTGGTCTAAGGTGCTTCCCTGAGTGGCCGTTTCCACCAAGTGCTCATCCAACTCGGGTACCTGGAGGCCAGGGGTCTCTCTTGAGCTCTCCTTGCGTTGCTCGCCTGTCTGTGTCTTCAGCGCCAAGGGCTCTTGGTTCCCTGCCTCTTGACACACTCTCACGGTGTCTTTCCAATTCACTCTGCTGGATGTAAAAGAGGATATAGGCCTGTTGACTCAGGACAGAAGTGATACCAGAGGCAGTGACCTCGGCATCATCCATTTTATACCACTGGCCTTCTTGAGCTTTGACATAAGAGAAGTAATGTCCGTTGTGACAACTCCACCCGGCGGGGACCAGCACAGCATAGAGGACATAGACAAGAGGTCCTGTGTTCTGCTGAGACATGTATGGCTGCATGTCAACGCACTCAGGATATTGCACATTCTTGGCAAGTTTGTTGCCTGTGACATGGGAGAATCTCTTCAATACAAGGATGAGGACCTTGGCAGAAGTGTGTAAAGTTAACGTCTTGGAGGCAGGCGCCTTCTGGAGACAAAGACCACAATGATAGGCATTCTCTCCATTGAGTTCTTCGGGCTTCACCAACTGTTCCAAAGCTTGCTTCACACTCTGAGCTGCCTGGATATCCAGGGCGATGTCCAGGTAAGGGTCAAAGGTGTCTGAAATGCCCTGGCAGTGGAGACACTTGATTTGAGATCTCCAGTACCCTCCAAATATTTGGTGCATGAGGGTGGTGTCCTTAGAGTGATGATCTACCTGCTTGTGCCCGGGAAGGCATGCCTTTTTCATGGCATCCACAGTGAACATCAGAAATTCATGGGCGTCTTCCTGCTTGCCTCTATGGAAGCCAGCAGCCAATGCCCGTGAGGGCTGGATGACATGGCCAGGATGGTGGAGGGCCCGTGTGATGTGAGCTTTCATAGTACACAGCATGCAGCACTTGTGATGATGACAAGTTTGAGAGTGCTCCCGGGACAGCATGTAGTTCGCAAGGGGTAGTGTGTATGTCAGGCCCTGCAGGGAAGCATTCACATAGCAGGTATTTCCCATATTCTGGAGCCCAGCCCCCACCGCAGCTGGTCTCCTGCTACTCAGAGGAAGCTTCTCCCTGGGAGCAAGCTGTCTTGCCACAGGAGCCAAATCATCACAGAGGTCGACACGGGTCTCAGATGACAGTGGTGACTTCTCAGGGAGAGATGTCCGCTGGATTTCAGCAAAAGCTGCATCTGGCCGAGAAAATGTGAGTTTTGAAAAGTGGTTGAACTGCCACTCACCTCCCAAGTAGAGTGAGTCGTCCTCCATGTCGCCTGGAACAAGGATCACAAGGTTTTTCTTCTGGGACCGCAGGTTGCAGAAAGACGCTATCCCTTCTGAGAGAGTCTTCAAATAACGAGCTGTCTGGCCGCATCAGCCCTTATATAACTCACCCCGACCAACCGCGAGCACACCACCCACCCATCAGGTGCGTGATAAACCAATCAAATATCAGCACTGAATTAAGGAAGGAGTCACACGGTGTGTCCCCTAGCATTCCTCAGAATTCAACAGACACAGCCCACATCATGATTTCTAGAACACCTGAATCAATTATGGATATGGTTATCCATGAACTTTGTGTTTTCCTTATGCTGCTTTCAATTGCCTTGAGGAACATGTTTCATTTGACTCTGAGTCCAAACAACTCATTTGTCCCTACATCTGTACATTGTCCTTCACTTAGGGGAATCTCTAATTTCTAATGCGTTTGTTTTATTTTTATGATCAATATTATAGTAATTAACATTGTCATTATCTTCATTGTTGATATTCAGTTATTTTTATTAGTGGAGTTTATATGAATTATTATTTTGTGGCTGCTCACACCAAGATGAAGATAATTTATTAGTTCAGGAAGAATCTGCATTCTGAAGGCAAATAGAAGTTCCAACTACAGACGGGCAGACAGATGCCCTCTCAATTCCTGATGGACCTCCTAATGCCTCCTGGACCTAAAGGGCCTCCTGCAATGTTCCAAGACGCCACCAAGGCAGGGATCTGTTCATGCATTCCTGAAACCCATGATGAAGTGAGGCTCTGGAAAAATGCATGACTTTCCACATAATCCCAAAAAACCTTACAGGTGAACTGGATGCCACAGAAAGGTGAGTGGTCTTTGATACAATAAAATCACCAAAATTATTTCGAAGTCAAATAGGAAGCTCAGGAATCATTTTTGCTGCCATTAAGTGGAAGAACAGGAGCCTGTGAATGGCATCCTTGTCCTACCTGAGACCCCACAGATATTTCTATGTGGCTTCAGACACCAGAAATCTCTGTGATTTTCAGAAAGGCAGGGACAGCTCATGCCAGCCCGTCCCTCTGCAGAATGTGTCCCAGCAGATCAGCGGCATGGAACCATCATGGACAGCACAAAGGCTCAAGGGCAGATTCCCAGGACTGCCTGTGACTCTAGATAAGTTCTCAGTCCCTGTGGGTGCCCAGGAAAGGTCAGTGATGACCTGGAAAGAAGGGACAGGCTGAAACCACACCTAAGCAATCTGCAGGATTCCAACTTCAGCAGGAAGCCAAGGACAAGCTTGCACCAAACCTGTGCCCCCTGAAAGCCCCTGGATGCAATGCCACTCGGCAGAAAGTTCAACAGAGAAGTTGCGGGGAATTTTGCAATCCAGGCGGCATTTTACAGGGCCTCTGGACACATGATCAGAAATTTAACATTAATGTATCTAACTGTGATATTTTTCATGAAGTAATTTTTTAAAATGTGGTAATAAAGACAAAATATAATTTGACCATATGTATTATATATCAAAGTATGCTTCACAGGCATCAAGTACACTGACCTAGAGATACAATCTTGGAAAAGCTCCATCTTCAGAATATATTCTTTTCCAGACTGAAACTCTACCACCAAAAACAATAACATCACAGGCATTCATCTCTGACAAGCTGATGGAAAATAAATACATTCATTCTACCACCGTCAATTGCACTGAACTGGGAAACATAGATAAGGAAAGTCAACACTGCTTTGCCTTTCAGTGCCTGGCTCGTTTTACAACTCCTCTTGTGATTACAGATATTATGCTTGAAAAGTCTCCGAGACACATGTGAGGCTCTATTTCCTGCTGGACATCATCTTAGAGTGGGCTGTGCAGGTAGAGCATTCCAGGTCATGTAATTGGATTAAGTTAATTGTAATTAATGTAAATGTAACTGATTAGGTTGGGGTACGTTCCACGTCAGGTGACCAGAGGCAGTATAAAAGGCAGCCTGGAAAGCAGAGGTCCCTCTCCGCCCCTTCCTCCGTCTTCCTGGATGCTGCATCGCTTCCAGCGGGGCTGCTCCAGCAGCTGCCCATCTCAGCGCCAGCCGGGGAAAGAAAGTAGACCGGTAATTTCAGGTTCGTTTCACTGAACAGTTGTTTGTTTCCCGCAATCCCTGAGGGGTGGGGGGAAAAGAGACAAAGGAGACTGAAAGAAACCGATCACACTGGGGCTTGCTGATGGGGTAGGATGTGCTTGCTCTCGTTTCCAGTAATTCTTGGAAGAGAAAACGAGAAAACATTTCCGTCTCCATGGGTGGGATAAGACCAAGATGGGAATGCGAAAAGAAATGAACTGCAGCACGCTGAATGGGTGGGTAAATGGAAAAAGGACTTTGGAAAAAAAAGGGTGGTTTGCCCTTCAGCCGTGTAAGAAATCGATACGATATGGCACGTGTTCACTGTTTGTTTAGATGAATTCGTGTGGCATGTGTAAAATACCAGAACAATAAATAAAGAGGGGCTGGAGCGAAAGCCAGAAAGCTAGAACAGGAAAGACCATCACCTGCTATTGTGGTAGAGAGGAAGATAACTTCTCTCTATGAATTTGTGTTTGGAAGTCGCCTAATGAAATGGCAAGAGTAGCGATTCAAGTTGTGACGGGAAGCGTCCCTTATCCCTGATTTCAAACAGACCTGCCAAAGGGTGACATAGGCCATGCCCTGTGGCTTCGATCGTTCTGTCCGTCAGGGAGCTAGAATCATCGGGTCTTCTACCGGAGTGAATCGTGATAGACCTAAGTCCAGTCTCCAGAATCAGTTGTTTGTTTGGGGTTGAAAGCTCCACTCCCCATACCTAGGCCACGGGCCCTGTGGCAGGCGAGGTTTACTCTTGGACTAGGTAATCATGGCAGAGGAACACACAATATCTGAGGATGCACACAGCACATTGCTTTCCACAGATCTGACCGACTGGTGGTGAGGTCTGCTCATCACCGCACCGGAAGGAGTTAGCTGGGGGCTTCCTGTGGGTGTGTGAATATCCAATGTGCTTAACCATCGACATGTGTGTGTTTGTGTGTGTTTCAGGTGACCCAACAATCAACCCCTGAAAAAGGCGGTCATAAAACCCCCAGGGGATGAAGACGATGGCACGTCGTGACCCCAAAACCGGGGCAAACAGACTCGTGCGAGCCCAGACCCTCCAGAAGCAGCGGAGGGCCCCAGTTGGGCCAAGGGCTCCCCCGCCCGATGAAGAAGACCCCAGGGTAAGTCTAGCCCTGGATCTCTTGGGTATCGGGGTGGGGGTGGGAGCGGGGGGAGGGGGTGTAACAGGGTCCTCAGATACTGGGTTGGATTCCAAAGAGTTCTGTCACCACCACCCAGGCTGCTTTTCCCGTCCAAGGTGGGCGTGGCTTGGGACCTCCTCCCCCGCCCCACAGGTCCCTTGAGAGACTCTTGGGAGCAACCTCCCTTTCTACTTAGAATCCTGTGTAGCCACGTTTGGCCGTGTTGTTGACATCGGGTTCACCATCGTGCCCCTTAGAACCTTGAGTCCTTCCTTTTAGAGTTCCTCCGTCACATGGGCTTTGGGAGAGAACATCGTATCCGAACTCTCCCAGCACTTAACGGCCCCCATGCCGGTGTCCCCTCTTTAGAATCCTTATTCAGCTCTGAATTCACAGTCCGTGGCTTCAGCTCACTCACTGACATCACTTCCTTTCCACCCACAGCTCAAGTGCAAAAACTGCGGGGCCTTTGGCCACACGGCCAGAAGTACCAGGTGCCCCATGAAGTGCTGGAACGCAGCCCTGGTTCCACAGACCTTTGGGAAAAAGGAAGGGAAGGAAAACCTGAAGCCGTGGAAGCCCCGGATTGAAGCGAAGCCGGGGCCCTTGAACAAGGATAAGGGAGAGAAGGAAGAGAGACCAAGGTGAGCAGAGGGAGGGGTTTTCACCACTCTCAGCGTAGTGCCTTCTAAGGACATGGTGTCTCTGCACCTGCACAGCGTGTGCCTTTCCGTCTCTGGGCCAGGGAAGGAACGCTGCAGAGAAATAGACCGGAGCTCCGTTTCCTCCGGGGTTCCACACCCAGGAGCTCCTTTGGCTCTGGGAGATTCAGGGACGGGGAGAGGCGGGGGCGCTTCGTGCAGTTTCCCCACGACGGCGAGAAAAGCAATGGGATCCAAATCACAGTCCTTAGTTGGGAAACCTAGAGGGCCACCTGGAGGATGGAAAGGTTGGCACGTGAGGGAAGGGGCAGAGGCGGAAATGGCACCAGATGTCCATTTGTGTATCACAAAACACGGAATGGGACTGGGCCCCGGACAGGGTTCTCCCTGTCTCCTGGGGAAAACCAGGGGCCACGGCCTGACCTTTTTCTCTTCTGCAGGCAACAAGACCCGCAGAGGAAGGCTCTCCTCCACATATTTTCCGGCAAACCTCCAGAGAAGCCGCTGCCAAATCGAAAAGGATCCACGGAATCTTCGGATTATCTGAGGGTGAGTGTCACCCTGGGCCCCTGGTCTTTTTCTCCTCTAGGTCACCCTGGTTGATTTCCTTTCAGCTTCCCATCTGCGGGAGGGAATCGGGGAACCCCTCTTTCTTGCCTTCTCGGGGTCGGGGACTCCACGATCCTTCCGGGTCAATTTGATTCCAGGCGAAGGCATCTGAAGATGCCGTATTTCCTGCTGCTTTCTTTCTGTCCAATTATGGCAAGCCTGCCAACAACATGTTCCCAGCGGCATGAGGAAATTAGTCCCTCGGAGGCCCCAAACACGGAGAAGGCTAAACTCAGGAACATGCATGTTTTCAGAGAAGACGTCCTGAGTACCCTTGAGCCACCAACCTGCCTTCAGAAGGGCATTAGTCCGTTCCACTTCATGGAAGGCTGAGTGGAGGTTCATGTGTCTTGTCCTGATCAGCACTCAGGTGGAGGGTCTGTCCCTACTTCCAAGGACCGCCTGTCGATACTGTCCTAAGAATTTCATGGCGTGTGCACCTTGTCTTTGGATGTGGTTGATTTTCATGTCGGCTCCACGCTGAGGAACTTCTAACCTGTGTTGTTTCCTTTCTTTCAGGTTGCAAGCGGGCCAATGCCGGTCCACGCAACCAGTAAGAGGCCGCGCGTGGACCCTGTCCTCACCGATCGCTCAGCTACCCAAATGTCTGACAGGGGCTCCGCCTTGGCTTCACTGTCTCCCCTCAGAAAAGCCAGTCGGAGCTCCTCCTCAAGTCTTGGAGCAAAGGAAAGACAGACAGGGGCTGCGGCCGACATCCCTCAGCCTGCAGTGAGGCACCAGGGCCCCGAGCCTCTCCTCGTGGTGAAGCCGACACACAGCAGCCCTGAGGGTGGCTGCCGAGAAGTTCCCCAGGCCGCCTCCAAAACCCACGGCCTGCTCCAGGCCATCAGCCCCCAGGCACAAGACCAGCTTCCTGCGGTGACCTCACAGCCCTGCCCACCAGCCCCCACACAGGGCTTGGGCCTCGGCTCCAATCTCAGCTTCAGGCCAGGAGCCAAGAGACCTGCGCAGGCTCCGATTCAGGCTTGCCCGAACTTCCCCAAGAAACCGAGACTGGGTCGCTTCCAGATCCCCGAAAACGCCACCCAGGGAGTTGAGCTGGGGGCCCCGGAGAATCTGCAACCTCCGCCAGCCGCAACGGAACTTGGACCAAGTAGGTCGCCCCAGATGGGCAGGAGGACACCCGCCCAGGTGCCCAGCGTCGACCGGCAGCCACCGCACAGCAGACCTTGCCTGCCTACCGCCCAGGCCTGCAGCATGTCCCATCACCCAGCGGCCAGCTATGATCCGGCCCAGCCTCTCAGAGTGCTCTTCCGGAGACTGGAAAACGGATGCTGGAGCTCCAGCCTCCTGACAGCCCCCTCATTTCACTCTCCTGAGAAGCCGGGAGCCTTCCTCGCTCAGAGCCCTCGTGTCTCAGAGAAGTCCGAGGGTCCCTGTGTTCGTGTCCCACCGAGCGTCCTCTATGAGGACCTTCGGGTTTCCTCCTCCTCAGAGGACAGCGATTCTGACCTGGAGTGAGACTGCAGGTGGCAGGGGCTCCTTGGCCTCCAGCTCCCGTGACTTGGAGGGGACTGTGGGACTGAGGAGCGGTAGAGCACGGAGCAGACTCTGTGCGGTGACTCCGAAGCTCCCCGGCTGCGGCGCCTCTGTGGATGTGGGAGCCCAGGCCAGGCAGGGAGCAGATGCGGGGACTCTGCCTCCTTGAATTCTGGTGAGGGACATTGTAGTTCGCATGGGTATCCGGAAACGCGCCAGGAAAAGCTTCCGTGCCAGTGATTCGTTGCCTCAGAAACTGCCTGACGCGCAGGAGTCAGACTTCCGCTGGGACGTCAATAGGAAACTGGGGAACTACTGTGTATTTGCTCTCTAGATGACTGAATAAGGGAAAAGTTAGGGAACCCTGAGAGGTGCAGCCCTCCCGCTGTGCCCCGCCCTGAGAGCAGTGTTTCGGACGCTGTGAAGCGTGCTGTGCAAAGCGCTCTCGGGGTCTTTCCTCAGCCTCGAAAACTGGGCTCTGGAATGCCTTTGTAAATATGTGTGTTTCATTGGTTTTGAAGTGAATAAAATTCTCAAAAAGATGACATATTGTCTTTTGACTCTCATTCCGTGTTTGTGTTTAACTGATTTTCCAAGCGAAGGGGTGGCCTGCCCCTCCACACCTGTGGGTGTTTCTAGTCGGGTGGGATGAGAGACGGAGAAAAGAAGTAAGACACAGAGACACAGTATAGGGAAACAACAGTGGGTCCAGGGGACGGGCACTCAGCACACCGAGAACCTGCAGCGGCACCGGCCTCTGAGTTCCCTCAGTTTTTATTGATTACGATTCTCATTATTTCAGCAAAAAGGAAGGTAGTAGGAGAGCAGGGTGACAATAAGGAGAAGGTCAACAAAAAACATGTGAGCAAAGGAATCTATATCATAATTAGGTCCAAGGGAAGGTACTCTGCCTGAACGTGCACGTAGGCCAGATTTATGTTTCTCTCCACCCAAACATCTCAGCGGAGTAAAGAATAGCAAGGCAGCATTACTGCAAACATGTCTTGCCTCCCGCCACAGGGCAGCTTTTCTCCTATCTCAGAGTTGAACAAAGGTACAATCGGGTTTTACACCGAGACATTCGGTTCCCACGGGCAAGCAGGAGACAGTGGCCTTCCTCCATCTCAACTGCAGGAGGCTTTCCTCTTTTACTAATCCACCTCAGCACAGACCCTTAACGGGTGTCAGGCTGGGGGACAGTCAGGTCTTTCTCATCCCACGAGGCCATATTTCAGACTATCACATGGGGAGAAACCTTGGACAATACCCTGCTTTCAAGGGCAGAGGTCCCTGCGGCTTTCCACGGCATTGTGCCCCTGGTTTATTGAGACTAGAGAGTGGCAATGACTTTTACCAAGTATACTGCTTGTGAACATTTGGTTAACAAGGCACGTCCTGCACAGCCCTAGATCCCTTAAACCTTCATTTCATACAACACAGGTTTTTGTGAGCTCCAAGCTGGGGCAAAGCGGCTGGGGCAAAGTGACTGGGGCAAAGCTACAAATTAACAACATCTCAGCAAAGCAATTGTTTAAAGTACAGGTCTTTTTCAAAATGGAGTCTCTTGTGTCTTCCCTTTCTACATAGACACAGTGAGAGTCTGATCTCTCTTTCTTTTCCCTACATCCAAGGGCTTGAAAATTTCTTGACTTGTTAGCAACCCAAATCGTTATGTCTCCGAAACAGAGTTGACTGAGGGCACCGCAGGGCTGGGCAGGACCTTTGACTTCTTATCCATCCACAGGAGCAAGAAAACCTCAGCCCCACTCTACCGACACGCACCTAGTAAAATTCCGCCAACTGAATCTCACGCACGCTAACACGTGGGGAGGGTTGCTTGCACCACGAGTCCCCATTTGGCTCAACCGCCGATGCCAAATGTGTGGCCCCAGTTACGACGGCCCCCGTGAAGTGGCTTCCGGATGTGCGAACGAACCAGGCAGAGTTTCATTGGCCAAATAGACCCCAGCAAAGCTGAAGTTAACTCCCAGATTTGGGATGTCCTTCCGAGGTAAAACATTCATCCCGTCTTCTTTCCGGATATCTGACACCGGGACTTTCCATGGTTCTCCCCCTGATCCTAAGAGTAGCTGAGGTAGAGACTCACTGAAAGATCTAGGCAGGGATATCCCATCATGCACAGGCTATCTCCATTCTCTGACCTGGGAACAACTCTGAGCGGGATTCCACATCTAGGAGGCCTCGGAACGGAGCGGGATTTTCTGAGACACACCAAATGGCTGCTCCCTTTGCACCGCTGATGAGGGTCGTTATCTTGATTATCCAGATCACCTAGAAAGTATCCGTATCCAGAATCCATAAGATCAACTCTCTGCTCCTCTGACAGCAGAAGGAGCATGACCACAATGAACCAAAGAGGGTGGAAGGAAACGATGTGAGACCAGAAAGCTCAGAGAACGGCCACAGGGGGTCGTAAGCAGGGCTTCCAACCTGAATCATGAATAATTAATGAAGCGCAAATCAAAGGGGAATCGAGTCTCAGCAGGTGCAATTTATCCAACGGGAGATCGCCGGAGGGCCAACAAGATTGAGAAACTGGGAGTCGGGTGCAGTGTCAAGGGGGACGCGACTGGTTCCAAAGCTCAAGAAGACCATGGGGTCACTTGGGCTACATGAGAAAACGCCCCAGTGTGCTGCTTCAGCATTCCGACTCCTGCCTGTCCCTTCCCATCCAAGGGACATGGACCCTAACTCCTGCAGGTGCAGATGACCATGGGCAGAATTAAGGGTCGTGGCACAAAAGTTCACCGACACGGGAGTTCCACAGGAGGTCCGGTGGATCTTCGCAAATCCAGAGAAATGGCAATGGGACCCAGGGAATTAGAGCCTCAGAGGCGTCCGGGAGACTTCTCAGGCATAATGCCTGGAGTGGCAAGACCAGCTGAAAAGGGAGCCAGGCACTGAAGGACAAAGCGGTGTTGACTTTCTTCATCTGTGTTCCCCAGTGCAGTCCAATTCACGGTGGTTTCCAAGCGCCTCCTGGAGGAGAAAACACATGAGGGTGTTGTCAGGTTCTCTGCCGACAGACTTACGGTGGGGAAGAAAGAGAAGCTCTGAAGATGGATCATGGCCGTGACTGCATGTCAAGGAGAATCTCCTTGCTGACACTGAGGCCTACGTGGAGATATAGTAAATACGGTCCAATTAAAAGGTGTCTGTTTTACCACATTTTTTAAAACAAAACAAAACAAAAAAACCAAAAAGATGGAAAAGAAGACAGGGGTACAGGCACCAGTGTTACATGTCTGACGGGGAACATCTATTCTTCAAAGCTTGCAGCTGTACACCTAGGTTTTAGAATGTCTGTCAGCAGTGGACATGATCTTAGAGTGGGCTGTGCAGACAGACCTTTCCGGGTCATGCGATTGGATTAAGTTAATGGTAATTAAGGTGCATGTAACTGATTAGGTTAGGGTACGTTCCACGTCAGGTGACCAGAGGCAGTATAAAAGGCAGCCTGGAAAGCAGAGGTCCCTCTCCGCCCCTTCCTCCGTCTTCCTGGATGCTGCATCGCTTCCAGCGGGGCTGCTCCAGCAGCTGCCCATCTCAGCGCCAGCCGGGGAAAGAAAGTAGACCGGTAATTTCAGGTTCGTTTCACTGAACAGTTGTTTGTTTCCCGCAATCCCTGAGGGGTGGGGGGAAAAGAGACAAAGGAGACTGAAAGAAACCGATCACACTGGGGCTTGCTGATGGGGTAGGATGTGCTTGCTCTCGTTTCCAGTAATTCTTGGAAGAGAAAACGAGAAAACATTTCCGTCTCCATGGGTGGGATAAGACCAAGATGGGAATGCGAAAAGAAATGAACTGCAGCACGCTGAATGGGTGGGTAAATGGAAAAAGGACTTTGGAAAAAAAAGGGTGGTTTGCCCTTCAGCCGTGTAAGAAATCGATACGATACGGCACGTGTTCACTGTTTGTTTAGATGAATTCGTGTGGCATGTGTAAAATACCAGAACAATAAATAAAGAGGGGCTGGAGCGAAAGCCAGAAAGCTAGAACAGGAAAGACCATCACCTGCTATTGTGGTAGAGAGGAAGATAACTTCTCCCTATGAATTTGTGTTTGGAAGTCGCCTAATGAAATGGCAAGAGTAGCGATTCAAGTTGTGACGGGAAGCGTCCCTTATCCCTGATTTCAAACAGACCTGCCAAAGGGTGACATAGGCCATGCCCTGTGGCTTCGATCGTTCTGTCCGTCAGGGAGCTAGAATCATCGGGTCTTCTACCGGAGTGAATCGTGATAGACCTAAGTCCGGTCTCCAGAATCAGTTGTTTGTTTGGGGTTGAAAGCTCCACTCCCCATACCTAGGCCACGGGCCCTGTGGCAGGCGAGGTTTACTCTTGGACTAGGTAATCATGGCAGAGGAACACACAATATCTGAGGATGCACACAGCACATTGCTTTCCACAGATCTGACCGACTGGTGGTGAGGTCTGCTCATCACCGCACCGGCAAGGAGTTAGCTGGGGGCTTCCTGTGGGTGTGTGAATATCCAATGTGCTTAACCATCGACATGTGTGTGTTTGTGTGTGTTTCAGGTGACCCAACAATCAACCCCTGAAAAAGGCGGTCATAAAACCCCCAGGGGATGAAGACGATGGCACGTCGTGACCCCAAAACCGGGGCAAACAGACTCGTGCGAGCCCAGACCCTCCAGAAGCAGCGGAGGGCCCCAGTTGGGCCAAGGGCTCCCCCGCCCGATGAAGAAGACCCCAGGGTAAGTCTAGCCCTGGATCTCTTGGGTATCGGGGTGGGGGTGGGAGCGGGGGGAGGGGGTGTCACACGGTCCTCAGATACTGGGTTGGATTCCAAAGAGTTCTGTCACCACCACCCAGGCTGCTTTTCCCGTCCAAGGTGGGCGTGGCTTGGGACCTCCTCCCCCGCCCCACAGGTCCCTTGAGAGACTCTTGGGAGCAACCTCCCTTTCTACTTAGAATCCTGTGTAGCCACGTTTGGCCGTGTTGTTGACATCGGGTTCACCATCGTGCCCCTTAGAACCTTGAGTCCTTCCTTTTAGAGTTCCTCCGTCACATGGGCTTTGGGAGAGAACATCGTATCCGAACTCTCCCAGCACTTAACGGCCCCCATGCCGGTGTCCCCTCTTTAGAATCCTTATTCAGCTCTGAATTCACAGTCCGTGGCTTCAGCTCACTCACTGACATCACTTCCTTTCCACCCACAGCTCAAGTGCAAAAACTGCGGGGCCTTTGGCCACACGGCCAGAAGTACCAGGTGCCCCATGAAGTGCTGGAACGCAGCCCTGGTTCCACAGACCTTTGGGAAAAAGGAAGGGAAGGAAAACCTGAAGCCGTGGAAGCCCCGGATTGAAGCGAAGCCGGGGCCCTTGAACAAGGATAAGGGAGAGAAGGAAGAGAGACCAAGGTGAGCAGAGGGAGGGGTTTTCACCACTCTCAGGGTAGTGCCTCCTAAGGACATGGTGTCTCTGCACCTGCACAGCGTGTGCCTTTCCGTCTCTGGGCCAGGGAAGGAACGCTGCAGAGAAATAGACCGGAGCTCCGTTTCCTCCGGGGTTCCACACCCAGGAGCTCCTTTGGCTCTGGGAGATTCAGGGACGGGGAGAGGCGGGGGCGCTTCGTGCAGTTTCCCCACGACGGCGAGAAAAGCAATGGGATCCAAATCACAGTCCTTAGTTGGGAAACCTAGAGGGCCACCTGGAGGATGGAAAGGTTGGCACGTGAGGGAAGGGGCAGAGGCGGAAATGGCACCAGATGTCCATTTGTGTATCACAAAACACGGAATGGGACTGGGCCCCGGACAGGGTTCTCCCTGTCTCCTGGGGAAAACCAGGGGCCACGGCCTGACCTTTTTCTCTTCTGCAGGCAACAAGACCCGCAGAGGAAGGCTCTCCTCCACATATTTTCCGGCAAACCTCCAGAGAAGCCGCTGCCAAATCGAAAAGGATCCACGGAATCTTCGGATTATCTGAGGGTGAGTGTCACCCTGGGCCCCTGGTCTTTTTCTCCTCTAGGTCACCCTGGTTGATTTCCTTTCAGCTTCCCATCTGCGGGAGGGAATCGGGGAACCCCTCTTTCTTGCCTTCTCGGGGTCGGGGACTCCACGATCCTTCCGGGTCAATTTGATTCCAGGCGAAGGCATCTGAAGATGCCGTATTTCCTGCTGCTTTCTTTCTGTCCAATTATGGCAAGCCTGCCAACAACATGTTCCCAGCGGCATGAGGAAATTAGTCCCTCGGAGGCCCCAAACACGGAGAAGGCTAAACTCAGGAACATGCATGTTTTCAGAGAAGACGTCCTGAGTACCCTTGAGCCACCAACCTGCCTTCAGAAGGGCATTAGTCCGTTCCACTTCATGGAAGGCTGAGTGGAGGTTCATGTGTCTTGTCCTGATCAGCACTCAGGTGGAGGGTCTGTCCCTACTTCCAAGGACCGCCTGTCGATACTGTCCTAAGAATTTCATGGCGTGTGCACCTTGTCTTTGGATGTGGTTGATTTTCATGTCGGCTCCACGCTGAGGAACTTCTAACCTGTGTTGTTTCCTTTCTTTCAGGTTGCAAGCGGGCCAATGCCGGTCCACGCAACCAGTAAGAGGCCGCGCGTGGACCCTGTCCTCACCGATCGCTCAGCTACCCAAATGTCTGACAGGGGCTCCGCCTTGGCTTCACTGTCTCCCCTCAGAAAAGCCAGTCGGAGCTCCTCCTCAAGTCTTGGAGCAAAGGAAAGACAGACAGGGGCTGCGGCCGACATCCCTCAGCCTGCAGTGAGGCACCAGGGCCCCGAGCCTCTCCTCGTGGTGAAGCCGACACACAGCAGCCCTGAGGGTGGCTGCCGAGAAGTTCCCCAGGCCGCCTCCAAAACCCACGGCCTGCTCCAGGCCATCAGCCCCCAGGCACAAGACCAGCTTCCTGCGGTGACCTCACAGCCCTGCCCACCAGCCCCCACACAGGGCTTGGGCCTCGGCTCCAATCTCAGCTTCAGGCCAGGAGCCAAGAGACCTGCGCAGGCTCCGATTCAGGCTTGCCCGAACTTCCCCAAGAAACCGAGACTGGGTCGCTTCCAGATCCCCGAAAACGCCACCCAGGGAGTTGAGCTGGGGGCCCCGGAGAATCTGCAACCTCCGCCAGCCGCAACGGAACTTGGACCAAGTAGGTCGCCCCAGATGGGCAGGAGGACACCCGCCCAGGTGCCCAGCGTCGACCGGCAGCCACCGCACAGCAGACCTTGCCTGCCTACCGCCCAGGCCTGCACCATGTCCCATCACCCAGCGGCCAGCTATGATCCGGCCCAGCCTCTCAGAGTGCTCTTCCGGAGACTGGAAAACGGATGCTGGAGCTCCAGCCTCCTGACAGCCCCCTCATTTCACTCTCCTGAGAAGCCGGGAGCCTTCCTCGCTCAGAGCCCTCGTGTCTCAGAGAAGTCCGAGGGTCCCTGTGTTCGTGTCCCACCGAGCGTCCTCTATGAGGACCTTCGGGTTTCCTCCTCCTCAGAGGACAGCGATTCTGACCTGGAGTGAGACTGCAGGTGGCAGGGGCTCCTTGGCCTCCAGCTCCCGTGACTTGGAGGGGACTGTGGGACTGAGGAGCGGTAGAGCACGGAGCAGACTCTGTGCGGTGACTCCGAAGCTCCCCGGCTGCGGCGCCTCTGTGGATGTGGGAGCCCAGGCCAGGCAGGGAGCAGATGCGGGGACTCTGCCTCCTTGAATTCTGGTGAGGGACATTGTAGTTCGCATGGGTATCCGGAAACGCGCCAGGAAAAGCTTCCGTGCCAGTGATTCGTTGCCTCAGAAACTGCCTGACGCGCAGGAGTCAGACTTCCGCTGGGACGTCAATAGGAAACTGGGGAACTACTGTGTATTTGCTCTCTAGATGACTGAATAAGGGAAAAGTTAGGGAACCCTGAGAGGTGCAGCCCTCCCGCTGTGCCCCGCCCTGAGAGCAGTGTTTCGGACGCTGTGAAGCGTGCTGTGCAAAGCGCTCTCGGGGTCTTTCCTCAGCCTCGAAAACTGGGCTCTGGAATGCCTTTGTAAATATGTGTGTTTCATTGGTTTTGAAGTGAATAAAATTCTCAAAAAGATGACATATTGTCTTTTGACTCTCATTCCGCGTTTGTGTTTAACTCATTTTCCAAGCGAAGGGGTGGCCTGCCCCTCCACACCTGTGGGTGTTTCTAGTCGGGTGGGATGAGAGACGGAGAAAAGAAGTAAGACACAGAGACACAGTATAGGGAAACAACAGTGGGTCCAGGGGACGGGCACTCAGCACACCGAGAACCTGCAGCGGCACCGGCCTCTGAGTTCCCTCAGTTTTTATTGATTACGATTCTCATTATTTCAGCAAAAAGGAAGGTAGTAGGAGAGCAGGGTGACAATAAGGAGAAGGTCAACAAAAAACATGTGAGCAAAGGAATCTATATCATAATTAGGTCCAAGGGAAGGTACTCTGCCTGGACGTGCACGTAGGCCAGATTTATGTTTCTCTCCACCCAAACATCTCAGCGGAGTAAAGAATAGCAAGGCAGCATTACTGCAAACATGTCTTGCCTCCCGCCACAGGGCAGCTTTTCTCCTATCTCAGAGTTGAACAAAGGTACAATCGGGTTTTACACCGAGACATTCGGTTCCCACGGGCAAGCAGGAGACAGTGGCCTTCCTCCATCTCAACTGCAGGAGGCTTTCCTCTTTTACTAATCCACCTCAGCACAGACCCTTAACGGGTGTCAGGCTGGGGGACAGTCAGGTCTTTCTCATCCCACGAGGCCATATTTCAGACTATCACATGGGGAGAAACCTTGGACAATACCCTGCTTTCAAGGGCAGAGGTCCCTGCGGCTTTCCACGGCATTGTGCCCCTGGTTTATTGAGACTAGAGAGTGGCAATGACTTTTACCAAGTATACTGCTTGTGAACATTTGGTTAACAAGGCACGTCCTGCACAGCCCTAGATCCCTTAAACCTTCATTTCATACAACACAGGTTTTTGTGAGCTCCAAGCTGGGGCAAAGCGGCTGGGGCAAAGTGACTGGGGCAAAGCTACAAATTAACAACATCTCAGCAAAGCAATTGTTTAAAGTACAGGTCTTTTTCAAAATGGAGTCTCTTGTGTCTTCCCTTTCTACATAGACACAGTGAGAGTCTGATCTCTCTTTCTTTTCCCTACATCCAAGGGCTTGAAAATTTCTTGACTTGTTAGCAACCCAAATCGTTATGTCTCCGAAACAGAGTTGACTGAGGGCACCGCAGGGCTGGGCAGGACCTTTGACTTCTTATCCATCCACAGGAGCAAGAAAACCTCAGCCCCACTCTACCGACACGCACCTAGTAAAATTCCGCCAACTGAATCTCACGCACGCTAACACGTGGGGAGGGTTGCTTGCACCACGAGTCCCCATTTGGCTCAACCGCCGATGCCAAATGTGTGGCCCCAGTTACGACGGCCCCCGTGAAGTGGCTTCCGGATGTGCGAACGAACCAGGCAGAGTTTCATTGGCCAAATAGACCAGAGCAAAGCTGAAGTTAACTCCCAGATTTGGGATGTCCTTCCGAGGTAAAACATTCATCCCGTCTTCTTTCCGGATGTCTGACACCGGGCCTTTCCATGGTTCTCCCCCTGATCCTAAGAGTAGCTGAGGTAGAGACTCACTGAAAGATCTAGGCAGGGATATCCCATCATGCACAGGCTATCTCCATTCTCTGACCTGGGAACAACTCTGAGCGGGATTCCACATCTAGGAGGCCTCGGAACGGAGCGGGATTTTCTGAGACACACCAAATGGCTGCTCCCTTTGCACCGCTGATGAGGGTCGTTATCTTGATTATCCAGATCACCTAGAAAGTATCCGTATCCAGAATCCATAAGATCAACTCTCTGCTCCTCTGACAGCAGAAGGAGCATGACCACAATGAACCAAAGAGGGTGGAAGGAAACGATGTGAGACCAGAAAGCTCAGAGAACGGCCACAGGGGGTCGTAAGCAGGGCTTCCAACCTGAATCATGAATAATTAATGAAGCGCAAATCAAAGGGGAATCGAGTCTCAGCAGGTGCAATTTATCCAACGGGAGATCGCCGGAGGGCCAACAAGATTGAGAAACTGGGAGTCGGGTGCAGTGTCAAGGGGGACGCGACTGGTTCCAAAGCTCAAGAAGACCATGGGGTCACTTGGGCTACATGAGAAAACGCCCCAGTGTGCTGCTTCAGCATTCCGACTCCTGCCTGTCCCTTCCCATCCAAGGGACATGGACCCTAACTCCTGCAGGTGCAGATGACCATGGGCAGAATTAAGGGTCGTGGCACAAAAGTTCACCGACACGGGAGTTCCACAGGAGGTCCGGTGGATCTTCGCAAATCCAGAGAAATGGCAATGGGACCCAGGGAATTAGAGCCTCAGAGGCGTCCGGGAGACTTCTCAGGCATAATGCCTGGAGTGGCAAGACCAGCTGAAAAGGGAGCCAGGCACTGAAGGACAAAGCGGTGTTGACTTCCTTCATCTGTGTTCCCCAGTGCAGTCCAATTCACGGTGGTTTCCAAGCGCCTCCTGGAGGAGAAAACACATGAGGGTGTTGTCAGGGTTCTCTGCCGACAGACTTACGGTGGGGAAGAAAGAGAAGCTCTGAAGATGGATCATGGCCGTGACTGCATGTCAAGGAGAATCTCCTTGCTGACACTGAGGCCTACGTGGAGATATAGTAAATACGGTCCAATTAAAAGGTGTCTGTTTTACCACATTTTTTAAAACAAAACAAAACAAAAAAACCAAAAAGATGGAAAAGAAGACAGGGGTACAGGCACCAGTGTTACATGTCTGACGGGGAACATCTATTCTTCAAAGCTTGCAGCTGTACACCTAGGTTTTAGAATGTCTGTCAGCAGTGGACATGATCTTAGAGTGGGCTGTGCAGACAGACCTTTCCGGGTCATGCGATTGGATTAAGTTAATGGTAATTAAGGTGCATGTAACTGATTAGGTTAGGGTACGTTCCACGTCAGGTGACCAGAGGCAGTATAAAAGGCAGCCTGGAAAGCAGAGGTCCCTCTCCGCCCCTTCCTCCGTCTTCCTGGATGCTGCATCGCTTCCAGCGGGGCTGCTCCAGCAGCTGCCCATCTCAGCGCCAGCCGGGGAAAGAAAGTAGACCGGTAATTTCAGGTTCGTTTCACTGAACAGTTGTTTGTTTCCCGCAATCCCTGAGGGGTGGGGGGAAAAGAGACAAAGGAGACTGAAAGAAACCGATCACACTGGGGCTTGCTGATGGGGTAGGATGTGCTTGCTCTCGTTTCCAGTAATTCTTGGAAGAGAAAACGAGAAAACATTTCCGTCTCCATGGGTGGGATAAGACCAAGATGGGAATGCGAAAAGAAATGAACTGCAGCACGCTGAATGGGTGGGTAAATGGAAAAAGGACTTTGGAAAAAAAAGGGTGGTTTGCCCTTCAGCCGTGTAAGAAATCGATACGATATGGCACGTGTTCACTGTTTGTTTAGATGAATTCGTGTGGCATGTGTAAAATACCAGAACAATAAATAAAGAGGGGCTGGAGCGAAAGCCAGAAAGCTAGAACAGGAAAGACCATCACCTGCTATTGTGGTAGAGAGGAAGATAACTTCTCTCTATGAATTTGTGTTTGGAAGTCGCCTAATGAAATGGCAAGAGTAGCGATTCAAGTTGTGACGGGAAGCGTCCCTTATCCCTGATTTCAAACAGACCTGCCAAAGGGTGACATAGGCCATGCCCTGTGGCTTCGATCGTTCTGTCCGTCAGGGAGCTAGAATCATCGGGTCTTCTACCGGAGTGAATCGTGATAGACCTAAGTCCAGTCTCCAGAATCAGTTGTTTGTTTGGGGTTGAAAGCTCCACTCCCCATACCTAGGCCACGGGCCCTGTGGCAGGCGAGGTTTACTCTTGGACTAGGTAATCATGGCAGAGGAACACACAATATCTGAGGATGCACACAGCACATTGCTTTCCACAGATCTGACCGACTGGTGGTGAGGTCTGCTCATCACCGCACCGGAAGGAGTTAGCTGGGGGCTTCCTGTGGGTGTGTGAATATCCAATGTGCTTAACCATCGACATGTGTGTGTTTGTGTGTGTTTCAGGTGACCCAACAATCAACCCCTGAAAAAGGCGGTCATAAAACCCCCAGGGGATGAAGACGATGGCACGTCGTGACCCCAAAACCGGGGCAAACAGACTCGTGCGAGCCCAGACCCTCCAGAAGCAGCGGAGGGCCCCAGTTGGGCCAAGGGCTCCCCCGCCCGATGAAGAAGACCCCAGGGTAAGTCTAGCCCTGGATCTCTTGGGTATCGGGGTGGGGGTGGGAGCGGGGGGAGGGGGTGTAACAGGGTCCTCAGATACTGGGTTGGATTCCAAAGAGTTCTGTCACCACCACCCAGGCTGCTTTTCCCGTCCAAGGTGGGCGTGGCTTGGGACCTCCTCCCCCGCCCCACAGGTCCCTTGAGAGACTCTTGGGAGCAACCTCCCTTTCTACTTAGAATCCTGTGTAGCCACGTTTGGCCGTGTTGTTGACATCGGGTTCACCATCGTGCCCCTTAGAACCTTGAGTCCTTCCTTTTAGAGTTCCTCCGTCACATGGGCTTTGGGAGAGAACATCGTATCCGAACTCTCCCAGCACTTAACGGCCCCCATGCCGGTGTCCCCTCTTTAGAATCCTTATTCAGCTCTGAATTCACAGTCCGTGGCTTCAGCTCACTCACTGACATCACTTCCTTTCCACCCACAGCTCAAGTGCAAAAACTGCGGGGCCTTTGGCCACACGGCCAGAAGTACCAGGTGCCCCATGAAGTGCTGGAACGCAGCCCTGGTTCCACAGACCTTTGGGAAAAAGGAAGGGAAGGAAAACCTGAAGCCGTGGAAGCCCCGGATTGAAGCGAAGCCGGGGCCCTTGAACAAGGATAAGGGAGAGAAGGAAGAGAGACCAAGGTGAGCAGAGGGAGGGGTTTTCACCACTCTCAGGGTAGTGCCTCCTAAGGACATGGTGTCTCTGCACCTGCACAGCGTGTGCCTTTCCGTCTCTGGGCCAGGGAAGGAACGCTGCAGAGAAATAGACCGGAGCTCCGTTTCCTCCGGGGTTCCACACCCAGGAGCTCCTTTGGCTCTGGGAGATTCAGGGACGGGGAGAGGCGGGGGCGCTTCGTGCAGTTTCCCCACGACGGCGAGAAAAGCAATGGGATCCAAATCACAGTCCTTAGTTGGGAAACCTAGAGGGCCACCTGGAGGATGGAAAGGTTGGCACGTGAGGGAAGGGGCAGAGGCGGAAATGGCACCAGATGTCCATTTGTGTATCACAAAACACGGAATGGGACTGGGCCCCGGACAGGGTTCTCCCTGTCTCCTGGGGAAAACCAGGGGCCACGGCCTGACCTTTTTCTCTTCTGCAGGCAACAAGACCCGCAGAGGAAGGCTCTCCTCCACATATTTTCCGGCAAACCTCCAGAGAAGCCGCTGCCAAATCGAAAAGGATCCACGGAATCTTCGGATTATCTGAGGGTGAGTGTCACCCTGGGCCCCTGGTCTTTTTCTCCTCTAGGTCACCCTGGTTGATTTCCTTTCAGCTTCCCATCTGCGGGAGGGAATCGGGGAACCCCTCTTTCTTGCCTTCTCGGGGTCGGGGACTCCACGATCCTTCCGGGTCAATTTGATTCCAGGCGAAGGCATCTGAAGATGCCGTATTTCCTGCTGCTTTCTTTCTGTCCAATTATGGCAAGCCTGCCAACAACATGTTCCCAGCGGCATGAGGAAATTAGTCCCTCGGAGGCCCCAAACACGGAGAAGGCTAAACTCAGGAACATGCATGTTTTCAGAGAAGACGTCCTGAGTACCCTTGAGCCACCAACCTGCCTTCAGAAGGGCATTAGTCCGTTCCACTTCATGGAAGGCTGAGTGGAGGTTCATGTGTCTTGTCCTGATCAGCACTCAGGTGGAGGGTCTGTCCCTACTTCCAAGGACCGCCTGTCGATACTGTCCTAAGAATTTCATGGCGTGTGCACCTTGTCTTTGGATGTGGTTGATTTTCATGTCGGCTCCACGCTGAGGAACTTCTAACCTGTGTTGTTTCCTTTCTTTCAGGTTGCAAGCGGGCCAATGCCGGTCCACGCAACCAGTAAGAGGCCGCGCGTGGACCCTGTCCTCACCGATCGCTCAGCTACCCAAATGTCTGACAGGGGCTCCGCCTTGGCTTCACTGTCTCCCCTCAGAAAAGCCAGTCGGAGCTCCTCCTCAAGTCTTGGAGCAAAGGAAAGACAGACAGGGGCTGCGGCCGACATCCCTCAGCCTGCAGTGAGGCACCAGGGCCCCGAGCCTCTCCTCGTGGTGAAGCCGACACACAGCAGCCCTGAGGGTGGCTGCCGAGAAGTTCCCCAGGCCGCCTCCAAAACCCACGGCCTGCTCCAGGCCATCAGCCCCCAGGCACAAGACCAGCTTCCTGCGGTGACCTCACAGCCCTGCCCACCAGCCCCCACACAGGGCTTGGGCCTCGGCTCCAATCTCAGCTTCAGGCCAGGAGCCAAGAGACCTGCGCAGGCTCCGATTCAGGCTTGCCCGAACTTCCCCAAGAAACCGAGACTGGGTCGCTTCCAGATCCCCGAAAACGCCACCCAGGGAGTTGAGCTGGGGGCCCCGGAGAATCTGCAACCTCCGCCAGCCGCAACGGAACTTGGACCAAGTAGGTCGCCCCAGATGGGCAGGAGGACACCCGCCCAGGTGCCCAGCGTCGACCGGCAGCCACCGCACAGCAGACCTTGCCTGCCTACCGCCCAGGCCTGCAGCATGTCCCATCACCCAGCGGCCAGCTATGATCCGGCCCAGCCTCTCAGAGTGCTCTTCCGGAGACTGGAAAACGGATGCTGGAGCTCCAGCCTCCTGACAGCCCCCTCATTTCACTCTCCTGAGAAGCCGGGAGCCTTCCTCGCTCAGAGCCCTCGTGTCTCAGAGAAGTCCGAGGGTCCCTGTGTTCGTGTCCCACCGAGCGTCCTCTATGAGGACCTTCGGGTTTCCTCCTCCTCAGAGGACAGCGATTCTGACCTGGAGTGAGACTGCAGGTGGCAGGGGCTCCTTGGCCTCCAGCTCCCGTGACTTGGAGGGGACTGTGGGACTGAGGAGCGGTAGAGCACGGAGCAGACTCTGTGCGGTGACTCCGAAGCTCCCCGGCTGCGGCGCCTCTGTGGATGTGGGAGCCCAGGCCAGGCAGGGAGCAGATGCGGGGACTCTGCCTCCTTGAATTCTGGTGAGGGACATTGTAGTTCGCATGGGTATCCGGAAACGCGCCAGGAAAAGCTTCCGTGCCAGTGATTCGTTGCCTCAGAAACTGCCTGACGCGCAGGAGTCAGACTTCCGCTGGGACGTCAATAGGAAACTGGGGAACTACTGTGTATTTGCTCTCTAGATGACTGAATAAGGGAAAAGTTAGGGAACCCTGAGAGGTGCAGCCCTCCCGCTGTGCCCCGCCCTGAGAGCAGTGTTTCGGACGCTGTGAAGCGTGCTGTGCAAAGCGCTCTCGGGGTCTTTCCTCAGCCTCGAAAACTGGGCTCTGGAATGCCTTTGTAAATATGTGTGTTTCATTGGTTTTGAAGTGAATAAAATTCTCAAAAAGATGACATATTGTCTTTTGACTCTCATTCCGTGTTTGTGTTTAACTCATTTTCCAAGCGAAGGGGTGGCCTGCCCCTCCACACCTGTGGGTGTTTCTAGTCGGGTGGGATGAGAGACGGAGAAAAGAAGTAAGACACAGAGACACAGTATAGGGAAACAACAGTGGGTCCAGGGGACGGGCACTCAGCACACCGAGAACCTGCAGCGGCACCGGCCTCTGAGTTCCCTCAGTTTTTATTGATTACGATTCTCATTATTTCAGCAAAAAGGAAGGTAGTAGGAGAGCAGGGTGACAATAAGGAGAAGGTCAACAAAAAACATGTGAGCAAAGGAATCTATATCATAATTAGGTCCAAGGGAAGGTACTCTGCCTGGACGTGCACGTAGGCCAGATTTATGTTTCTCTCCACCCAAACATCTCAGCGGAGTAAAGAATAGCAAGGCAGCATTACTGCAAACATGTCTTGCCTCCCGCCACAGGGCAGCTTTTCTCCTATCTCAGAGTTGAACAAAGGTACAATCGGGTTTTACACCGAGACATTCGGTTCCCACGGGCAAGCAGGAGACAGTGGCCTTCCTCCATCTCAACTGCAGGAGGCTTTCCTCTTTTACTAATCCACCTCAGCACAGACCCTTAACGGGTGTCAGGCTGGGGGACAGTCAGGTCTTTCTCATCCCACGAGGCCATATTTCAGACTATCACATGGGGAGAAACCTTGGACAATACCCTGCTTTCAAGGGCAGAGGTCCCTGCGGCTTTCCACGGCATTGTGCCCCTGGTTTATTGAGACTAGAGAGTGGCAATGACTTTTACCAAGTATACTGCTTGTGAACATTTGGTTAACAAGGCACGTCCTGCACAGCCCTAGATCCCTTAAACCTTCATTTCATACAACACAGGTTTTTGTGAGCTCCAAGCTGGGGCAAAGCGGCTGGGGCAAAGTGACTGGGGCAAAGCTACAAATTAACAACATCTCAGCAAAGCAATTGTTTAAAGTACAGGTCTTTTTCAAAATGGAGTCTCTTGTGTCTTCCCTTTCTACATAGACACAGTGAGAGTCTGATCTCTCTTTCTTTTCCCTACATCCAAGGGCTTGAAAATTTCTTGACTTGTTAGCAACCCAAATCGTTATGTCTCCGAAACAGAGTTGACTGAGGGCACCGCAGGGCTGGGCAGGACCTTTGACTTCTTATCCATCCACAGGAGCAAGAAAACCTCAGCCCCACTCTACCGACACGCACCTAGTAAAATTCCGCCAACTGAATCTCACGCACGCTAACACGTGGGGAGGGTTGCTTGCACCACGAGTCCCCATTTGGCTCAACCGCCGATGCCAAATGTGTGGCCCCAGTTACGACGGCCCCCGTGAAGTGGCTTCCGGATGTGCGAACGAACCAGGCAGAGTTTCATTGGCCAAATAGACCCCAGCAAAGCTGAAGTTAACTCCCAGATTTGGGATGTCCTTCCGAGGTAAAACATTCATCCCGTCTTCTTTCCGGATATCTGACACCGGGACTTTCCATGGTTCTCCCCCTGATCCTAAGAGTAGCTGAGGTAGAGACTCACTGAAAGATCTAGGCAGGGATATCCCATCATGCACAGGCTATCTCCATTCTCTGACCTGGGAACAACTCTGAGCGGGATTCCACATCTAGGAGGCCTCGGAACGGAGCGGGATTTTCTGAGACACACCAAATGGCTGCTCCCTTTGCACCGCTGATGAGGGTCGTTATCTTGATTATCCAGATCACCTAGAAAGTATCCGTATCCAGAATCCATAAGATCAACTCTCTGCTCCTCTGACAGCAGAAGGAGCATGACCACAATGAACCAAAGAGGGTGGAAGGAAACGATGTGAGACCAGAAAGCTCAGAGAACGGCCACAGGGGGTCGTAAGCAGGGCTTCCAACCTGAATCATGAATAATTAATGAAGCGCAAATCAAAGGGGAATCGAGTCTCAGCAGGTGCAATTTATCCAACGGGAGATCGCCGGAGGGCCAACAAGATTGAGAAACTGGGAGTCGGGTGCAGTGTCAAGGGGGACGCGACTGGTTCCAAAGCTCAAGAAGACCATGGGGTCACTTGGGCTACATGAGAAAACGCCCCAGTGTGCTGCTTCAGCATTCCGACTCCTGCCTGTCCCTTCCCATCCAAGGGACATGGACCCTAACTCCTGCAGGTGCAGATGACCATGGGCAGAATTAAGGGTCGTGGCACAAAAGTTCACCGACACGGGAGTTCCACAGGAGGTCCGGTGGATCTTCGCAAATCCAGAGAAATGGCAATGGGACCCAGGGAATTAGAGCCTCAGAGGCGTCCGGGAGACTTCTCAGGCATAATGCCTGGAGTGGCAAGACCAGCTGAAAAGGGAGCCAGGCACTGAAGGACAAAGCGGTGTTGACTTTCTTCATCTGTGTTCCCCAGTGCAGTCCAATTCACGGTGGTTTCCAAGCGCCTCCTGGAGGAGAAAACACATGAGGGTGTTGTCAGGTTCTCTGCCGACAGACTTACGGTGGGGAAGAAAGAGAAGCTCTGAAGATGGATCATGGCCGTGACTGCATGTCAAGGAGAATCTCCTTGCTGACACTGAGGCCTACGTGGAGATATAGTAAATACGGTCCAATTAAAAGGTGTCTGTTTTACCACATTTTTTAAAACAAAACAAAACAAAAAAACCAAAAAGATGGAAAAGAAGACAGGGGTACAGGCACCAGTGTTACATGTCTGACGGGGAACATCTATTCTTCAAAGCTTGCAGCTGTACACCTAGGTTTTAGAATGTCTGTCAGCAGTGGACATGATCTTAGAGTGGGCTGTGCAGACAGACCTTTCCGGGTCATGCGATTGGATTAAGTTAATGGTAATTAAGGTGCATGTAACTGATTAGGTTAGGGTACGTTCCACGTCAGGTGACCAGAGGCAGTATAAAAGGCAGCCTGGAAAGCAGAGGTCCCTCTCCGCCCCTTCCTCCGTCTTCCTGGATGCTGCATCGCTTCCAGCGGGGCTGCTCCAGCAGCTGCCCATCTCAGCGCCAGCCGGGGAAAGAAAGTAGACCGGTAATTTCAGGTTCGTTTCACTGAACAGTTGTTTGTTTCCCGCAATCCCTGAGGGGTGGGGGGAAAAGAGACAAAGGAGACTGAAAGAAACCGATCACACTGGGGCTTGCTGATGGGGTAGGATGTGCTTGCTCTCGTTTCCAGTAATTCTTGGAAGAGAAAACGAGAAAACATTTCCGTCTCCATGGGTGGGATAAGACCAAGATGGGAATGCGAAAAGAAATGAACTGCAGCACGCTGAATGGGTGGGTAAATGGAAAAAGGACTTTGGAAAAAAAAGGGTGGTTTGCCCTTCAGCCGTGTAAGAAATCGATACGATACGGCACGTGTTCACTGTTTGTTTAGATGAATTCGTGTGGCATGTGTAAAATACCAGAACAATAAATAAAGAGGGGCTGGAGCGAAAGCCAGAAAGCTAGAACAGGAAAGACCATCACCTGCTATTGTGGTAGAGAGGAAGATAACTTCTCCCTATGAATTTGTGTTTGGAAGTCGCCTAATGAAATGGCAAGAGTAGCGATTCAAGTTGTGACGGGAAGCGTCCCTTATCCCTGATTTCAAACAGACCTGCCAAAGGGTGACATAGGCCATGCCCTGTGGCTTCGATCGTTCTGTCCGTCAGGGAGCTAGAATCATCGGGTCTTCTACCGGAGTGAATCGTGATAGACCTAAGTCCGGTCTCCAGAATCAGTTGTTTGTTTGGGGTTGAAAGCTCCACTCCCCATACCTAGGCCACGGGCCCTGTGGCAGGCGAGGTTTACTCTTGGACTAGGTAATCATGGCAGAGGAACACACAATATCTGAGGATGCACACAGCACATTGCTTTCCACAGATCTGACCGACTGGTGGTGAGGTCTGCTCATCACCGCACCGGCAAGGAGTTAGCTGGGGGCTTCCTGTGGGTGTGTGAATATCCAATGTGCTTAACCATCGACATGTGTGTGTTTGTGTGTGTTTCAGGTGACCCAACAATCAACCCCTGAAAAAGGCGGTCATAAAACCCCCAGGGGATGAAGACGATGGCACGTCGTGACCCCAAAACCGGGGCAAACAGACTCGTGCGAGCCCAGACCCTCCAGAAGCAGCGGAGGGCCCCAGTTGGGCCAAGGGCTCCCCCGCCCGATGAAGAAGACCCCAGGGTAAGTCTAGCCCTGGATCTCTTGGGTATCGGGGTGGGGGTGGGAGCGGGGGGAGGGGGTGTAACAGGGTCCTCAGATACTGGGTTGGATTCCAAAGAGTTCTGTCACCACCACCCAGGCTGCTTTTCCCGTCCAAGGTGGGCGTGGCTTGGGACCTCCTCCCCCGCCCCACAGGTCCCTTGAGAGACTCTTGGGAGCAACCTCCCTTTCTACTTAGAATCCTGTGTAGCCACGTTTGGCCGTGTTGTTGACATCGGGTTCACCATCGTGCCCCTTAGAACCTTGAGTCCTTCCTTTTAGAGTTCCTCCGTCACATGGGCTTTGGGAGAGAACATCGTATCCGAACTCTCCCAGCACTTAACGGCCCCCATGCCGGTGTCCCCTCTTTAGAATCCTTATTCAGCTCTGAATTCACAGTCCGTGGCTTCAGCTCACTCACTGACATCACTTCCTTTCCACCCACAGCTCAAGTGCAAAAACTGCGGGGCCTTTGGCCACACGGCCAGAAGTACCAGGTGCCCCATGAAGTGCTGGAACGCAGCCCTGGTTCCACAGACCTTTGGGAAAAAGGAAGGGAAGGAAAACCTGAAGCCGTGGAAGCCCCGGATTGAAGCGAAGCCGGGGCCCTTGAACAAGGATAAGGGAGAGAAGGAAGAGAGACCAAGGTGAGCAGAGGGAGGGGTTTTCACCACTCTCAGGGTAGTGCCTCCTAAGGACATGGTGTCTCTGCACCTGCACAGCGTGTGCCTTTCCGTCTCTGGGCCAGGGAAGGAACGCTGCAGAGAAATAGACCGGAGCTCCGTTTCCTCCGGGGTTCCACACCCAGGAGCTCCTTTGGCTCTGGGAGATTCAGGGACGGGGAGAGGCGGGGGCGCTTCGTGCAGTTTCCCCACGACGGCGAGAAAAGCAATGGGATCCAAATCACAGTCCTTAGTTGGGAAACCTAGAGGGCCACCTGGAGGATGGAAAGGTTGGCACGTGAGGGAAGGGGCAGAGGCGGAAATGGCACCAGATGTCCATTTGTGTATCACAAAACACGGAATGGGACTGGGCCCCGGACAGGGTTCTCCCTGTCTCCTGGGGAAAACCAGGGGCCACGGCCTGACCTTTTTCTCTTCTGCAGGCAACAAGACCCGCAGAGGAAGGCTCTCCTCCACATATTTTCCGGCAAACCTCCAGAGAAGCCGCTGCCAAATCGAAAAGGATCCACGGAATCTTCGGATTATCTGAGGGTGAGTGTCACCCTGGGCCCCTGGTCTTTTTCTCCTCTAGGTCACCCTGGTTGATTTCCTTTCAGCTTCCCATCTGCGGGAGGGAATCGGGGAACCCCTCTTTCTTGCCTTCTCGGGGTCGGGGACTCCACGATCCTTCCGGGTCAATTTGATTCCAGGCGAAGGCATCTGAAGATGCCGTATTTCCTGCTGCTTTCTTTCTGTCCAATTATGGCAAGCCTGCCAACAACATGTTCCCAGCGGCATGAGGAAATTAGTCCCTCGGAGGCCCCAAACACGGAGAAGGCTAAACTCAGGAACATGCATGTTTTCAGAGAAGACGTCCTGAGTACCCTTGAGCCACCAACCTGCCTTCAGAAGGGCATTAGTCCGTTCCACTTCATGGAAGGCTGAGTGGAGGTTCATGTGTCTTGTCCTGATCAGCACTCAGGTGGAGGGTCTGTCCCTACTTCCAAGGACCGCCTGTCGATACTGTCCTAAGAATTTCATGGCGTGTGCACCTTGTCTTTGGATGTGGTTGATTTTCATGTCGGCTCCACGCTGAGGAACTTCTAACCTGTGTTGTTTCCTTTCTTTCAGGTTGCAAGCGGGCCAATGCCGGTCCACGCAACCAGTAAGAGGCCGCGCGTGGACCCTGTCCTCACCGATCGCTCAGCTACCCAAATGTCTGACAGGGGCTCCGCCTTGGCTTCACTGTCTCCCCTCAGAAAAGCCAGTCGGAGCTCCTCCTCAAGTCTTGGAGCAAAGGAAAGACAGACAGGGGCTGCGGCCGACATCCCTCAGCCTGCAGTGAGGCACCAGGGCCCCGAGCCTCTCCTCGTGGTGAAGCCGACACACAGCAGCCCTGAGGGTGGCTGCCGAGAAGTTCCCCAGGCCGCCTCCAAAACCCACGGCCTGCTCCAGGCCATCAGCCCCCAGGCACAAGACCAGCTTCCTGCGGTGACCTCACAGCCCTGCCCACCAGCCCCCACACAGGGCTTGGGCCTCGGCTCCAATCTCAGCTTCAGGCCAGGAGCCAAGAGACCTGCGCAGGCTCCGATTCAGGCTTGCCCGAACTTCCCCAAGAAACCGAGACTGGGTCGCTTCCAGATCCCCGAAAACGCCACCCAGGGAGTTGAGCTGGGGGCCCCGGAGAATCTGCAACCTCCGCCAGCCGCAACGGAACTTGGACCAAGTAGGTCGCCCCAGATGGGCAGGAGGACACCCGCCCAGGTGCCCAGCGTCGACCGGCAGCCACCGCACAGCAGACCTTGCCTGCCTACCGCCCAGGCCTGCACCATGTCCCATCACCCAGCGGCCAGCTATGATCCGGCCCAGCCTCTCAGAGTGCTCTTCCGGAGACTGGAAAACGGATGCTGGAGCTCCAGCCTCCTGACAGCCCCCTCATTTCACTCTCCTGAGAAGCCGGGAGCCTTCCTCGCTCAGAGCCCTCGTGTCTCAGAGAAGTCCGAGGGTCCCTGTGTTCGTGTCCCACCGAGCGTCCTCTATGAGGACCTTCGGGTTTCCTCCTCCTCAGAGGACAGCGATTCTGACCTGGAGTGAGACTGCAGGTGGCAGGGGCTCCTTGGCCTCCAGCTCCCGTGACTTGGAGGGGACTGTGGGACTGAGGAGCGGTAGAGCACGGAGCAGACTCTGTGCGGTGACTCCGAAGCTCCCCGGCTGCGGCGCCTCTGTGGATGTGGGAGCCCAGGCCAGGCAGGGAGCAGATGCGGGGACTCTGCCTCCTTGAATTCTGGTGAGGGACATTGTAGTTCGCATGGGTATCCGGAAACGCGCCAGGAAAAGCTTCCGTGCCAGTGATTCGTTGCCTCAGAAACTGCCTGACGCGCAGGAGTCAGACTTCCGCTGGGACGTCAATAGGAAACTGGGGAACTACTGTGTATTTGCTCTCTAGATGACTGAATAAGGGAAAAGTTAGGGAACCCTGAGAGGTGCAGCCCTCCCGCTGTGCCCCGCCCTGAGAGCAGTGTTTCGGACGCTGTGAAGCGTGCTGTGCAAAGCGCTCTCGGGGTCTTTCCTCAGCCTCG
This sequence comes from Pongo pygmaeus, assembly GCF_028885625.2. Taxonomy (NCBI): domain Eukaryota; kingdom Metazoa; phylum Chordata; class Mammalia; order Primates; family Hominidae; genus Pongo; species Pongo pygmaeus. Next base: position 7,507,542 of record NC_072380.2, read on the forward strand.
AAAACTGGGCTCTGGAATGCCTTTGTAAATATGTGTGTTTCATTGGTTTTGAAGTGAATAAAATTCTCAAAAAGATGACATATTGTCTTTTGACTCTCATTCCGCGTTTGTGTTTAACTCATTTTCCAAGCGAAGGGGTGGCCTGCCCCTCCACACCTGTGGGTGTTTCTAGTCGGGTGGGATGAGAGACGGAGAAAAGAAGTAAGACACAGAGACACAGTATAGGGAAACAACAGTGGGTCCAGGGGACGGGCACTCAGCACACCGAGAACCTGCAGCGGCACCGGCCTCTGAGTTCCCTCAGTTTTTATTGATTACGATTCTCATTATTTCAGCAAAAAGGAAGGTAGTAGGAGAGCAGGGTGACAATAAGGAGAAGGTCAACAAAAAACATGTGAGCAAAGGAATCTATATCATAATTAGGTCCAAGGGAAGGTACTCTGCCTGGACGTGCACGTAGGCCAGATTTATGTTTCTCTCCACCCAAACATCTCAGCGGAGTAAAGAATAGCAAGGCAGCATTACTGCAAACATGTCTTGCCTCCCGCCACAGGGCAGCTTTTCTCCTATCTCAGAGTTGAACAAAGGTACAATCGGGTTTTACACCGAGACATTCGGTTCCCACGGGCAAGCAGGAGACAGTGGCCTTCCTCCATCTCAACTGCAGGAGGCTTTCCTCTTTTACTAATCCACCTCAGCACAGACCCTTAACGGGTGTCAGGCTGGGGGACAGTCAGGTCTTTCTCATCCCACGAGGCCATATTTCAGACTATCACATGGGGAGAAACCTTGGACAATACCCTGCTTTCAAGGGCAGAGGTCCCTGCGGCTTTCCACGGCATTGTGCCCCTGGTTTATTGAGACTAGAGAGTGGCAATGACTTTTACCAAGTATACTGCTTGTGAACATTTGGTTAACAAGGCACGTCCTGCACAGCCCTAGATCCCTTAAACCTTCATTTCATACAACACAGGTTTTTGTGAGCTCCAAGCTGGGGCAAAGCGGCTGGGGCAAAGTGACTGGGGCAAAGCTACAAATTAACAACATCTCAGCAAAGCAATTGTTTAAAGTACAGGTCTTTTTCAAAATGGAGTCTCTTGTGTCTTCCCTTTCTACATAGACACAGTGAGAGTCTGATCTCTCTTTCTTTTCCCTACATCCAAGGGCTTGAAAATTTCTTGACTTGTTAGCAACCCAAATCGTTATGTCTCCGAAACAGAGTTGACTGAGGGCACCGCAGGGCTGGGCAGGACCTTTGACTTCTTATCCATCCACAGGAGCAAGAAAACCTCAGCCCCACTCTACCGACACGCACCTAGTAAAATTCCGCCAACTGAATCTCACGCACGCTAACACGTGGGGAGGGTTGCTTGCACCACGAGTCCCCATTTGGCTCAACCGCCGATGCCAAATGTGTGGCCCCAGTTACGACGGCCCCCGTGAAGTGGCTTCCGGATGTGCGAACGAACCAGGCAGAGTTTCATTGGCCAAATAGACCAGAGCAAAGCTGAAGTTAACTCCCAGATTTGGGATGTCCTTCCGAGGTAAAACATTCATCCCGTCTTCTTTCCGGATGTCTGACACCGGGCCTTTCCATGGTTCTCCCCCTGATCCTAAGAGTAGCTGAGGTAGAGACTCACTGAAAGATCTAGGCAGGGATATCCCATCATGCACAGGCTATCTCCATTCTCTGACCTGGGAACAACTCTGAGCGGGATTCCACATCTAGGAGGCCTCGGAACGGAGCGGGATTTTCTGAGACACACCAAATGGCTGCTCCCTTTGCACCGCTGATGAGGGTCGTTATCTTGATTATCCAGATCACCTAGAAAGTATCCGTATCCAGAATCCATAAGATCAACTCTCTGCTCCTCTGACAGCAGAAGGAGCATGACCACAATGAACCAAAGAGGGTGGAAGGAAACGATGTGAGACCAGAAAGCTCAGAGAACGGCCACAGGGGGTCGTAAGCAGGGCTTCCAACCTGAATCATGAATAATTAATGAAGCGCAAATCAAAGGGGAATCGAGTCTCAGCAGGTGCAATTTATCCAACGGGAGATCGCCGGAGGGCCAACAAGATTGAGAAACTGGGAGTCGGGTGCAGTGTCAAGGGGGACGCGACTGGTTCCAAAGCTCAAGAAGACCATGGGGTCACTTGGGCTACATGAGAAAACGCCCCAGTGTGCTGCTTCAGCATTCCGACTCCTGCCTGTCCCTTCCCATCCAAGGGACATGGACCCTAACTCCTGCAGGTGCAGATGACCATGGGCAGAATTAAGGGTCGTGGCACAAAAGTTCACCGACACGGGAGTTCCACAGGAGGTCCGGTGGATCTTCGCAAATCCAGAGAAATGGCAATGGGACCCAGGGAATTAGAGCCTCAGAGGCGTCCGGGAGACTTCTCAGGCATAATGCCTGGAGTGGCAAGACCAGCTGAAAAGGGAGCCAGGCACTGAAGGACAAAGCGGTGTTGACTTCCTTCATCTGTGTTCCCCAGTGCAGTCCAATTCACGGTGGTTTCCAAGCGCCTCCTGGAGGAGAAAACACATGAGGGTGTTGTCAGGGTTCTCTGCCGACAGACTTACGGTGGGGAAGAAAGAGAAGCTCTGAAGATGGATCATGGCCGTGACTGCATGTCAAGGAGAATCTCCTTGCTGACACTGAGGCCTACGTGGAGATATAGTAAATACGGTCCAATTAAAAGGTGTCTGTTTTACCACATTTTTTAAAACAAAACAAAACAAAAAAACCAAAAAGATGGAAAAGAAGACAGGGGTACAGGCACCAGTGTTACATGTCTGACGGGGAACATCTATTCTTCAAAGCTTGCAGCTGTACACCTAGGTTTTAGAATGTCTGTCAGCAGTGGACATGATCTTAGAGTGGGCTGTGCAGACAGACCTTTCCGGGTCATGCGATTGGATTAAGTTAATGGTAATTAAGGTGCATGTAACTGATTAGGTTAGGGTACGTTCCACGTCAGGTGACCAGAGGCAGTATAAAAGGCAGCCTGGAAACAGAGGTCCCTCTCCGCCCCTTCCTCCGTCTTCCTGGATGCTGCATCGCTTCCAGCGGGGCTGCTCCAGCAGCTGCCCATCTCAGCGCCAGCCGGGGAAAGAAAGTAGACGGGTAATTTCAGGTTCGTTTCACTGAACAGTTGTTTGTTTCCCGCAATCCCTGAGGGGTGGGGGGAAAAGAGACAAAGGAGACTGAAAGAAACCGATCACACAGGGGCTTGCTGATGGGGTAGGATGTGCTTGCTCTCGTTTCCAGTAATTCTTGGAAGAGAAAACGAGAAAACATTTCCGTCTCCATGGGTGGGATAAGACCAAGATGGGAATGCGAAAAGAAATGAACTGCAGCACGCTGAATGGGTGGGTAAATGGAAAAAGGACTTTGGAAAAAAAAGGGTGGTTTGCCCTTCAGCCGTGTAAGAAATCGATACGATACGGCACGTGTTCACTGTTTGTTTAGATGAATTCGTGGGGCATGTGTAAAATACCAGAACAATAAATAAAGAGGGGCTGGAGCGAAAGCCAGAAAGCTAGAACAGGAAAGACCATCACCTGCTATTGTGGTAGAGAGGAAGATAACTTCTCTCTATGAATTTGTGTTTGGAAGTCGCCTAATGAAATGGCAAGAGTAGCGATTCAAGTTGTGACGGGAAGCGTCCCTTATCCCTGATTTCAAACAGACCTGCCAAAGGGTGACATAGGCCATGCCCTGTGGCTTCGATCGTTCTGTCCGTCAGGGAGCTAGAATCATCGGGTCTTCTACCGGAGTGAATCGTGATAGACCTAAGTCCAGTCTCCAGAATCAGTTGTTTGTTTGGGGTTGAAAGCTCCACTCCCCATACCTAGGCCACGGGCCCTGTGGCAGGCGAGGTTTACTCTTGGACTAGGTAATCATGGCAGAGGAACACACAATATCTGAGGATGCACACAGCACATTGCTTTCCACAGATCTGACCGACTGGTGGTGAGGTCTGCTCATCACCGCACCGGCAAGGAGTTAGCTGGGGGCTTCCTGTGGGTGTGTGAATATCCAATGTGCTTAACCATCGACATGTGTGTGTTTGTGTGTGTTTCAGGTGACCCAACAATCAACCCCTGAAAAAGGCGGTCATAAAACCCCCAGGGGATGAAGACGATGGCACGTCGTGACCCCAAAACCGGGGCAAACAGACTCGTGCGAGCCCAGACCCTCCAGAAGCAGCGGAGGGCCCCAGTTGGGCCAAGGGCTCCCCCGCCCGATGAAGAAGACCCCAGGGTAAGTCTAGCCCTGGATCTCTTGGGTATCGGGGTGGGGGTGGGAGCGGGGGGAGGGGGTGTAACAGGGTCCTCAGATACTGGGTTGGATTCCAAAGAGTTCTGTCACCACCACCCAGGCTGCTTTTCCCGTCCAAGGTGGGCGTGGCTTGGGACCTCCTCCCCCGCCCCACAGGTCCCTTGAGAGACTCTTGGGAGCAACCTCCCTTTCTACTTAGAATCCTGTGTAGCCACGTTTGGCCGTGTTGTTGACATCGGGTTCACCATCGTGCCCCTTAGAACCTTGAGTCCTTCCTTTTAGAGTTCCTCCGTCACATGGGCTTTGGGAGAGAACATCGTATCCGAACTCTCCCAGCACTTAACGGCCCCCATGCCGGTGTCCCCTCTTTAGAATCCTTATTCAGCTCTGAATTCACAGTCCGTGGCTTCAGCTCACTCACTGACATCACTTCCTTTCCACCCACAGCTCAAGTGCAAAAACTGCGGGGCCTTTGGCCACACGGCCAGAAGTACCAGGTGCCCCATGAAGTGCTGGAACGCAGCCCTGGTTCCACAGACCTTTGGGAAAAAGGAAGGGAAGGAAAACCTGAAGCCGTGGAAGCCCCGGATTGAAGCGAAGCCGGGGCCCTTGAACAAGGATAAGGGAGAGAAGGAAGAGAGACCAAGGTGAGCAGAGGGAGGGGTTTTCACCACTCTCAGGGTAGTGCCTCCTAAGGACATGGTGTCTCTGCACCTGCACAGCGTGTGCCTTTCCGTCTCTGGGCCAGGGAAGGAACGCTGCAGAGAAATAGACCGGAGCTCCGTTTCCTCCGGGGTTCCACACCCAGGAGCTCCTTTGGCTCTGGGAGATTCAGGGACGGGGAGAGGCGGGGGCGCTTCGTGCAGTTTCCCCACGACGGCGAGAAAAGCAATGGGATCCAAATCACAGTCCTTAGTTGGGAAACCTAGAGGGCCACCTGGAGGATGGAAAGGTTGGCACGTGAGGGAAGGGGCAGAGGCGGAAATGGCACCAGATGTCCATTTGTGTATCACAAAACACGGAATGGGACTGGGCCCCGGACAGGGTTCTCCCTGTCTCCTGGGGAAAACCAGGGGCCACGGCCTGACCTTTTTCTCTTCTGCAGGCAACAAGACCCGCAGAGGAAGGCTCTCCTCCACATATTTTCCGGCAAACCTCCAGAGAAGCCGCTGCCAAATCGAAAAGGATCCACGGAATCTTCGGATTATCTGAGGGTGAGTGTCACCCTGGGCCCCTGGTCTTTTTCTCCTCTAGGTCACCCTGGTTGATTTCCTTTCAGCTTCCCATCTGCGGGAGGGAATCGGGGAACCCCTCTTTCTTGCCTTCTCGGGGTCGGGGACTCCACGATCCTTCCGGGTCAATTTGATTCCAGGCGAAGGCATCTGAAGATGCCGTATTTCCTGCTGCTTTCTTTCTGTCCAATTATGGCAAGCCTGCCAACAACATGTTCCCAGCGGCATGAGGAAATTAGTCCCTCGGAGGCCCCAAACACGGAGAAGGCTAAACTCAGGAACATGCATGTTTTCAGAGAAGACGTCCTGAGTACCCTTGAGCCACCAACCTGCCTTCAGAAGGGCATTAGTCCGTTCCACTTCATGGAAGGCTGAGTGGAGGTTCATGTGTCTTGTCCTGATCAGCACTCAGGTGGAGGGTCTGTCCCTACTTCCAAGGACCGCCTGTCGATACTGTCCTAAGAATTTCATGGCGTGTGCACCTTGTCTTTGGATGTGGTTGATTTTCATGTCGGCTCCACGCTGAGGAACTTCTAACCTGTGTTGTTTCCTTTCTTTCAGGTTGCAAGCGGGCCAATGCCGGTCCACGCAACCAGTAAGAGGCCGCGCGTGGACCCTGTCCTCACCGATCGCTCAGCTACCCAAATGTCTGACAGGGGCTCCGCCTTGGCTTCACTGTCTCCCCTCAGAAAAGCCAGTCGGAGCTCCTCCTCAAGTCTTGGAGCAAAGGAAAGACAGACAGGGGCTGCGGCCGACATCCCTCAGCCTGCAGTGAGGCACCAGGGCCCCGAGCCTCTCCTCGTGGTGAAGCCGACACACAGCAGCCCTGAGGGTGGCTGCCGAGAAGTTCCCCAGGCCGCCTCCAAAACCCACGGCCTGCTCCAGGCCATCAGCCCCCAGGCACAAGACCAGCTTCCTGCGGTGACCTCACAGCCCTGCCCACCAGCCCCCACACAGGGCTTGGGCCTCGGCTCCAATCTCAGCTTCAGGCCAGGAGCCAAGAGACCTGCGCAGGCTCCGATTCAGGCTTGCCCGAACTTCCCCAAGAAACCGAGACTGGGTCGCTTCCAGATCCCCGAAAACGCCACCCAGGGAGTTGAGCTGGGGGCCCCGGAGAATCTGCAACCTCCGCCAGCCGCAACGGAACTTGGACCAAGTAGGTCGCCCCAGATGGGCAGGAGGACACCCGCCCAGGTGCCCAGCGTCGACCGGCAGCCACCGCACAGCAGACCTTGCCTGCCTACCGCCCAGGCCTGCAGCATGTCCCATCACCCAGCGGCCAGCTATGATCCGGCCCAGCCTCTCAGAGTGCTCTTCCGGAGACTGGAAAACGGATGCTGGAGCTCCAGCCTCCTGACAGCCCCCTCATTTCACTCTCCTGAGAAGCCGGGAGCCTTCCTCGCTCAGAGCCCTCGTGTCTCAGAGAAGTCCGAGGGTCCCTGTGTTCGTGTCCCACCGAGCGTCCTCTATGAGGACCTTCGGGTTTCCTCCTCCTCAGAGGACAGCGATTCTGACCTGGAGTGAGACTGCAGGTGGCAGGGGCTCCTTGGCCTCCAGCTCCCGTGACTTGGAGGGGACTGTGGGACTGAGGAGCGGTAGAGCACGGAGCAGACTCTGTGCGGTGACTCCGAAGCTCCCCGGCTGCGGCGCCTCTGTGGATGTGGGAGCCCAGGCCAGGCAGGGAGCAGATGCGGGGACTCTGCCTCCTTGAATTCTGGTGAGGGACATTGTAGTTCGCATGGGTATCCGGAAACGCGCCAGGAAAAGCTTCCGTGCCAGTGATTCGTTGCCTCAGAAACTGCCTGACGCGCAGGAGTCAGACTTCCGCTGGGACGTCAATAGGAAACTGGGGAACTACTGTGTATTTGCTCTCTAGATGACTGAATAAGGGAAAAGTTAGGGAACCCTGAGAGGTGCAGCCCTCCCGCTGTGCCCCGCCCTGAGAGCAGTGTTTCGGACGCTGTGAAGCGTGCTGTGCAAAGCGCTCTCGGGGTCTTTCCTCAGCCTCGAAAACTGGGCTCTGGAATGCCTTTGTAAATATGTGTGTTTCATTGGTTTTGAAGTGAATAAAATTCTCAAAAAGATGACATATTGTCTTTTGACTCTCATTCCGTGTTTGTGTTTAACTCATTTTCCAAGCGAAGGGGTGGCCTGCCCCTCCACACCTGTGGGTGTTTCTAGTCGGGTGGGATGAGAGACGGAGAAAAGAAGTAAGACACAGAGACACAGTATAGGGAAACAACAGTGGGTCCAGGGGACGGGCACTCAGCACACCGAGAACCTGCAGCGGCACCGGCCTCTGAGTTCCCTCAGTTTTTATTGATTACGATTCTCATTATTTCAGCAAAAAGGAAGGTAGTAGGAGAGCAGGGTGACAATAAGGAGAAGGTCAACAAAAAACATGTGAGCAAAGGAATCTATATCATAATTAGGTCCAAGGGAAGGTACTCTGCCTGGACGTGCACGTAGGCCAGATTTATGTTTCTCTCCACCCAAACATCTCAGCGGAGTAAAGAATAGCAAGGCAGCATTACTGCAAACATGTCTTGCCTCCCGCCACAGGGCAGCTTTTCTCCTATCTCAGAGTTGAACAAAGGTACAATCGGGTTTTACACCGAGACACTCGGTTCCCACGGGCAAGCAGGAGACAGTGGCCTTCCTCCATCTCAACTGCAGGAGGCTTTCCTCTTTTACTAATCCACCTCAGCACAGACCCTTAACGGGTGTCAGGCTGGGGGACAGTCAGGTCTTTCTCATCCCACGAGGCCATATTTCAGACTATCACATGGGGAGAAACCTTGGACAATACCCTGCTTTCAAGGGCAGAGGTCCCTGCGGCTTTCCACGGCATTGTGCCCCTGGTTTATTGAGACTAGAGAGTGGCAATGACTTTTACCAAGTATACTGCTTGTGAACATTTGGTTAACAAGGCACGTCCTGCACAGCCCTAGATCCCTTAAACCTTCATTTCATACAACACAGGTTTTTGTGAGCTCCAAGCTGGGGCAAAGCGGCTGGGGCAAAGTGACTGGGGCAAAGCTACAAATTAACAACATCTCAGCAAAGCAATTGTTTAAAGTACAGGTCTTTTTCAAAATGGAGTCTCTTGTGTCTTCCCTTTCTACATAGACACAGTGAGAGTCTGATCTCTCTTTCTTTTCCCTACATCCAAGGGCTTGAAAATTTCTTGACTTGTTAGCAACCCAAATCGTTATGTCTCCGAAACAGAGTTGACTGAGGGCACCGCAGGGCTGGGCAGGACCTTTGACTTCTTATCCATCCACAGGAGCAAGAAAACCTCAGCCCCACTCTACCGACACGCACCTAGTAAAATTCCGCCAACTGAATCTCACGCACGCTAACACGTGGGGAGGGTTGCTTGCACCACGAGTCCCCATTTGGCTCAACCGCCGATGCCAAATGTGTGGCCCCAGTTACGACGGCCCCCGTGAAGTGGCTTCCGGATGTGCGAACGAACCAGGCAGAGTTTCATTGGCCAAATAGACCAGAGCAAAGCTGAAGTTAACTCCGAGATTTGGGATGTCCTTCCGAGGTAAAACATTCATCCCGTCTTCTTTCCGGATGTCTGACACCGGGCCTTTCCATGGTTCTCCCCCTGATCCTAAGAGTAGCTGAGGTAGAGACTCACTGAAAGATCTAGGCAGGGATATCCCATCATGCACAGGCTATCTCCATTCTCTGACCTGGGAACAACTCTGAGCGGGATTCCACATCTAGGAGGCCTCGGAACGGAGCGGGATTTTCTGAGACACACCAAATGGCTGCTCCCTTTGCACCGCTGATGAGGGTCGTTATCTTGATTATCCAGATCACCTAGAAAGTATCCGTATCCAGAATCCATAAGATCAACTCTCTGCTCCTCTGACAGCAGAAGGAGCATGACCACAATGAACCAAAGAGGGTGGAAGGAAACGATGTGAGACCAGAAAGCTCAGAGAACGGCCACAGGGGGTCGTAAGCAGGGCTTCCAACCTGAATCATGAATAATTAATGAAGCGCAAATCAAAGGGGAATCGAGTCTCAGCAGGTGCAATTTATCCAACGGGAGATCGCCGGAGGGCCAACAAGATTGAGAAACTGGGAGTCGGGTGCAGTGTCAAGGGGGACGCGACTGGTTCCAAAGCTCAAGAAGACCATGGGGTCACTTGGGCTACATGAGAAAACGCCCCAGTGTGCTGCTTCAGCATTCCGACTCCTGCCTGTCCCTTCCCATCCAAGGGACATGGACCCTAACTCGTGCAGGTGCAGATGACCATGGGCAGAATTAAGGGTCGTGGCACAAAAGTTCACCGACACGGGAGTTCCACAGGAGGTCCGGTGGATCTTCGCAAATCCAGAGAAATGGCAATGGGACCCAGGGAATTAGAGCCTCAGAGGCGTCCGGGAGACTTCTCAGGCATAATGCCTGGAGTGGCAAGACCAGCTGAAAAGGGAGCCAGGCACTGAAGGACAAAGCGGTGTTGACTTTCTTCATCTGTGTTCCCCAGTGCAGTCCAATTCACGGTGGTTTCCAAGCGCCTCCTGGAGGAGAAAACACATGAGGGTGTTGTCAGGTTCTCTGCCGACAGACTTACGGTGGGGAAGAAAGAGAAGCTCTGAAGATGGATCATGGCCGTGACTGCATGTCAAGGAGAATCTCCTTGCTGACACTGAGGCCTACGTGGAGATATAGTAAATACGGTCCAATTAAAAGGTGTCTGTTTTACCACATTTTTTAAAACAAAACAAAACAAAAAAACCAAAAAGATGGAAAAGAAGACAGGGGTACAGGCACCAGTGTTACATGTCTGACGGGGAACATCTATTCTTCAAAGCTTGCAGCTGTACACCTAGGTTTTAGAATGTCTGTCAGCAGTGGACATGATCTTAGAGTGGGCTGTGCAGACAGACCTTTCCGGGTCATGCGATTGGATTAAGTTAATGGTAATTAAGGTGCATGTAACTGATTAGGTTAGGGTACGTTCCACGTCAGGTGACCAGAGGCAGTATAAAAGGCAGCCTGGAAAGCAGAGGTCCCTCTCCGCCCCTTCCTCCGTCTTCCTGGATGCTGCATCGCTTCCAGCGGGGCTGCTCCAGCAGCTGCCCATCTCAGCGCCAGCCGGGGAAAGAAAGTAGACCGGTAATTTCAGGTTCGTTTCACTGAACAGTTGTTTGTTTCCCGCAATCCCTGAGGGGTGGGGGGAAAAGAGACAAAGGAGACTGAAAGAAACCGATCACACTGGGGCTTGCTGATGGGGTAGGATGTGCTTGCTCTCGTTTCCAGTAATTCTTGGAAGAGAAAACGAGAAAACATTTCCGTCTCCATGGGTGGGATAAGACCAAGATGGGAATGCGAAAAGAAATGAACTGCAGCACGCTGAATGGGTGGGTAAATGGAAAAAGGACTTTGGAAAAAAAAGGGTGGTTTGCCCTTCAGCCGTGTAAGAAATCGATACGATACGGCACGTGTTCACTGTTTGTTTAGATGAATTCGTGGGGCATGTGTAAAATACCAGAACAATAAATAAAGAGGGGCTGGAGCGAAAGCCAGAAAGCTAGAACAGGAAAGACCATCACCTGCTATTGTGGTAGAGAGGAAGATAACTTCTCCCTATGAATTTGTGTTTGGAAGTCGCCTAATGAAATGGCAAGAGTAGCGATTCAAGTTGTGACGGGAAGCGTCCCTTATCCCTGATTTCAAACAGACCTGCCAAAGGGTGACATAGGCCATGCCCTGTGGCTTCGATCGTTCTGTCCGTCAGGGAGCTAGAATCATCGGGTCTTCTACCGGAGTGAATCGTGATAGACCTAAGTCCAGTCTCCAGAATCAGTTGTTTGTTTGGGGTTGAAAGCTCCACTCCCCATACCTAGGCCACGGGCCCTGTGGCAGGCGAGGTTTACTCTTGGGCTAGGTAATCATGGCAGAGGAACACACAATATCTGAGGATGCACACAGCACATTGCTTTCCACAGATCTGACCGACTGGTGGTGAGGTCTGCTCATCACCGCACCGGCAAGGAGTTAGCTGGGGGCTTCCTGTGGGTGTGTGAATATCCAATGTGCTTAACCATCGACATGTGTGTGTTTGTGTGTGTTTCAGGTGACCCAACAATCAACCCCTGAAAAAGGCGGTCATAAAACCCCCAGGGGATGAAGACGATGGCACGTCGTGACCCCAAAACCGGGGCAAACAGACTCGTGCGAGCCCAGACCCTCCAGAAGCAGCGGAGGGCCCCAGTTGGGCCAAGGGCTCCCCCGCCCGATGAAGAAGACCCCAGGGTAAGTCTAGCCCTGGATCTCTTGGGTATCGGGGTGGGGGTGGGAGCGGGGGGAGGGGGTGTAACAGGGTCCTCAGATACTGGGTTGGATTCCAAAGAGTTCTGTCACCACCACCCAGGCTGCTTTTCCCGTCCAAGGTGGGCGTGGCTTGGGACCTCCTCCCCCGCCCCACAGGTCCCTTGAGAGACTCTTGGGAGCAACCTCCCTTTCTACTTAGAATCCTGTGTAGCCACGTTTGGCCGTGTTGTTGACATCGGGTTCACCATCGTGCCCCTTAGAACCTTGAGTCCTTCCTTTTACAGTTCCTCCGTCACATGGGCTTTGGGAGAGAACATCGTATCCGAACTCTCCCAGCACTTAACGGCCCCCATGCCGGTGTCCCCTCTTTAGAATCCTTATTCAGCTCTGAATTCACAGTCCGTGGCTTCAGCTCACTCACTGACATCACTTCCTTTCCACCCACAGCTCAAGTGCAAAAACTGCGGGGCCTTTGGCCACACGGCCAGAAGTACCAGGTGCCCCATGAAGTGCTGGAACGCAGCCCTGGTTCCACAGACCTTTGGGAAAAAGGAAGGGAAGGAAAACCTGAAGCCGTGGAAGCCCCGGATTGAAGCGAAGCCGGGGCCCTTGAACAAGGATAAGGGAGAGAAGGAAGAGAGACCAAGGTGAGCAGAGGGAGGGGTTTTCACCACTCTCAGGGTAGTGCCTCCTAAGGACATGGTGTCTCTGCACCTGCACAGCGTGTGCCTTTCCGTCTCTGGGCCAGGGAAGGAACGCTGCAGAGAAATAGACCGGAGCTCCGTTTCCTCCGGGGTTCCACACCCAGGAGCTCCTTTGGCTCTGGGAGATTCAGGGACGGGGAGAGGCGGGGGCGCTTCGTGCAGTTTCCCCACGACGGCGAGAAAAGCAATGGGATCCAAATCACAGTCCTTAGTTGGGAAGCCTAGAGGGCCACCTGGAAGATGGAAAGGTTGGCACGTGAGGGAAGGGGCAGAGGCGGAAATGGCACCAGATGTCCATTTGTGTATCACAAAACACGGAATGGGACTGGGCCCCGGACAGGGTTCTCCCTGTCTCCTGGGGAAAACCAGGGGCCACGGCCTGACCTTTTTCTCTTCTGCAGGCAACAAGACCCGCAGAGGAAGGCTCTCCTCCACATATTTTCCGGCAAACCTCCAGAGAAGCCGCTGCCAAATCGAAAAGGATCCACGGAATCTTCGGATTATCTGAGGGTGAGTGTCACCCTGGGCCCCTGGTCTTTTTCTCCTCTAGGTCACCCTGGTTGATTTCCTTTCAGCTTCCCATCTGCGGGAGGGAATCGGGGAACCCCTCTTTCTTGCCTTCTCGGGGTCGGGGACTCCACGATCCTTCCGGGTCAATTTGATTCCAGGCGAAGGCATCTGAAGATGCCGTATTTCCTGCTGCTTTCTTTCTGTCCAATTATGGCAAGCCTGCCAACAACATGTTCCCAGCGGCATGAGGAAATTAGTCCCTCGGAGGCCCCAAACACGGAGAAGGCTAAACTCAGGAACATGCATGTTTTCAGAGAAGACGTCCTGAGTACCCTTGAGCCACCAACCTGCCTTCAGAAGGGCATTAGTCCGTTCCACTTCATGGAAGGCTGAGTGGAGGTTCATGTGTCTTGTCCTGATCAGCACTCAGGTGGAGGGTCTGTCCCTACTTCCAAGGACCGCCTGTCGATACTGTCCTAAGAATTTCATGGCGTGTGCACCTTGTCTTTGGATGTGGTTGATTTTCATGTCGGCTCCACGCTGAGGAACTTCTAACCTGTGTTGTTTCCTTTCTTTCAGGTTGCAAGCGGGCCAATGCCGGTCCACGCAACCAGTAAGAGGCCGCGCGTGGACCCTGTCCTCACCGATCGCTCAGCTACCCAAATGTCTGACAGGGGCTCCGCCTTGGCTTCACTGTCTCCCCTCAGAAAAGCCAGTCGGAGCTCCTCCTCAAGTCTTGGAGCAAAGGAAAGACAGACAGGGGCTGCGGCCGACATCCCTCAGCCTGCAGTGAGGCACCAGGGCCCCGAGCCTCTCCTCGTGGTGAAGCCGACACACAGCAGCCCTGAGGGTGGCTGCCGAGAAGTTCCCCAGGCCGCCTCCAAAACCCACGGCCTGCTCCAGGCCATCAGCCCCCAGGCACAAGACCAGCTTCCTGCGGTGACCTCACAGCCCTGCCCACCAGCCCCCACACAGGGCTTGGGCCTCGGCTCCAATCTCAGCTTCAGGCCAGGAGCCAAGAGACCTGCGCAGGCTCCGATTCAGGCTTGCCCGAACTTCCCCAAGAAACCGAGACTGGGTCGCTTCCAGATCCCCGAAAACGCCACCCAGGGAGTTGAGCTGGGGGCCCCGGAGAATCTGCAACCTCCGCCAGCCGCAACGGAACTTGGACCAAGTAGGTCGCCCCAGATGGGCAGGAGGACACCCGCCCAGGTGCCCAGCGTCGACCGGCAGCCACCGCACAGCAGACCTTGCCTGCCTACCGCCCAGGCCTGCAGCATGTCCCATCACCCAGCGGCCAGCTATGATCCGGCCCAGCCTCTCAGAGTGCTCTTCCGGAGACTGGAAAACGGATGCTGGAGCTCCAGCCTCCTGACAGCCCCCTCATTTCACTCTCCTGAGAAGCCGGGAGCCTTCCTCGCTCAGAGCCCTCGTGTCTCAGAGAAGTCCGAGGGTCCCTGTGTTCGTGTCCCACCGAGCGTCCTCTATGAGGACCTTCGGGTTTCCTCCTCCTCAGAGGACAGCGATTCTGACCTGGAGTGAGACTGCAGGTGGCAGGGGCTCCTTGGCCTCCAGCTCCCGTGACTTGGAGGGGACTGTGGGACTGAGGAGCGGTAGAGCACGGAGCAGACTCTGTGCGGTGACTCCGAAGCTCCCCGGCTGCGGCGCCTCTGTGGATGTGGGAGCCCAGGCCAGGCAGGGAGCAGATGCGGGGACTCTGCCTCCTTGAATTCTGGTGAGGGACATTGTAGTTCGCATGGGTATCCGGAAACGCGCCAGGAAAAGCTTCCGTGCCAGTGATTCGTTGCCTCAGAAACTGCCTGACGCGCAGGAGTCAGACTTCCGCTGGGACGTCAATAGGAAACTGGGGAACTACTGTGTATTTGCTCTCTAGATGACTGAATAAGGGAAAAGTTAGGGAACCCTGAGAGGTGCAGCCCTCCCGCTGTGCCCCGCCCTGAGAGCAGTGTTTCGGACGCTGTGAAGCGTGCTGTGCAAAGCGCTCTCGGGGTCTTTCCTCAGCCTCGAAAACTGGGCTCTGGAATGCCTTTGTAAATATGTGTGTTTCATTGGTTTTGAAGTGAATAAAATTCTCAAAAAGATGACATATTGTCTTTTGACTCTCATTCCGTGTTTGTGTTTAACTGATTTTCCAAGCGAAGGGGTGGCCTGCCCCTCCACACCTGTGGGTGTTTCTAGTCGGGTGGGATGAGAGACGGAGAAAAGAAGTAAGACACAGAGACACAGTATAGGGAAACAACAGTGGGTCCAGGGGACGGGCACTCAGCACACCGAGAACCTGCAGCGGCACCGGCCTCTGAGTTCCCTCAGTTTTTATTGATTACGATTCTCATTATTTCAGCAAAAAGGAAGGTAGTAGGAGAGCAGGGTGACAATAAGGAGAAGGTCAACAAAAAACATGTGAGCAAAGGAATCTATATCATAATTAGGTCCAAGGGAAGGTACTCTGCCTGGACGTGCACGTAGGCCAGATTTATGTTTCTCTCCACCCAAACATCTCAGCGGAGTAAAGAATAGCAAGGCAGCATTACTGCAAACATGTCTTGCCTCCCGCCACAGGGCAGCTTTTCTCCTATCTCAGAGTTGAACAAAGGTACAATCGGGTTTTACACCGAGACATTCGGTTCCCACGGGCAAGCAGGAGACAGTGGCCTTCCTCCATCTCAACTGCAGGAGGCTTTCCTCTTTTACTAATCCACCTCAGCACAGACCCTTAACGGGTGTCAGGCTGGGGGACAGTCAGGTCTTTCTCATCCCACGAGGCCATATTTCAGACTATCACATGGGGAGAAACCTTGGACAATACCCTGCTTTCAAGGGCAGAGGTCCCTGCGGCTTTCCACGGCATTGTGCCCCTGGTTTATTGAGACTAGAGAGTGGCAATGACTTTTACCAAGTATACTGCTTGTGAACATTTGGTTAACAAGGCACGTCCTGCACAGCCCTAGATCCCTTAAACCTTCATTTCATACAACACAGGTTTTTGTGAGCTCCAAGCTGGGGCAAAGCGGCTGGGGCAAAGTGACTGGGGCAAAGCTACAAATTAACAACATCTCAGCAAAGCAATTGTTTAAAGTACAGGTCTTTTTCAAAATGGAGTCTCTTGTGTCTTCCCTTTCTACATAGACACAGTGAGAGTCTGATCTCTCTTTCTTTTCCCTACATCCAAGGGCTTGAAAATTTCTTGACTTGTTAGCAACCCAAATCGTTATGTCTCCGAAACAGAGTTGACTGAGGGCACCGCAGGGCTGGGCAGGACCTTTGACTTCTTATCCATCCACAGGAGCAAGAAAACCTCAGCCCCACTCTACCGACACGCACCTAGTAAAATTCCGCCAACTGAATCTCACGCACGCTAACACGTGGGGAGGGTTGCTTGCACCACGAGTCCCCATTTGGCTCAACCGCCGATGCCAAATGTGTGGCCCCAGTTACGACGGCCCCCGTGAAGTGGCTTCCGGATGTGCGAACGAACCAGGCAGAGTTTCATTGGCCAAATAGACCCCAGCAAAGCTGAAGTTAACTCCCAGATTTGGGATGTCCTTCCGAGGTAAAACATTCATCCCGTCTTCTTTCCGGATGTCTGACACCGGGCCTTTCCATGGTTCTCCCCCTGATCCTAAGAGTAGCTGAGGTAGAGACTCACTGAAAGATCTAGGCAGGGATATCCCATCATGCACAGGCTATCTCCATTCTCTGACCTGGGAACAACTCTGAGCGGGATTCCACATCTAGGAGGCCTCGGAACGGAGCGGGATTTTCTGAGACACACCAAATGGCTGCTCCCTTTGCACCGCTGATGAGGGTCGTTATCTTGATTATCCAGATCACCTAGAAAGTATCCGTATCCAGAATCCATAAGATCAACTCTCTGCTCCTCTGACAGCAGAAGGAGCATGACCACAATGAACCAAAGAGGGTGGAAGGAAACGATGTGAGACCAGAAAGCTCAGAGAACGGCCACAGGGGGTCGTAAGCAGGGCTTCCAACCTGAATCATGAATAATTAATGAAGCGCAAATCAAAGGGGAATCGAGTCTCAGCAGGTGCAATTTATCCAACGGGAGATCGCCGGAGGGCCAACAAGATTGAGAAACTGGGAGTCGGGTGCAGTGTCAAGGGGGACGCGACTGGTTCCAAAGCTCAAGAAGACCATGGGGTCACTTGGGCTACATGAGAAAACGCCCCAGTGTGCTGCTTCAGCATTCCGACTCCTGCCTGTCCCTTCCCATCCAAGGGACATGGACCCTAACTCCTGCAGGTGCAGATGACCATGGGCAGAATTAAGGGTCGTGGCACAAAAGTTCACCGACACGGGAGTTCCACAGGAGGTCCGGTGGATCTTCGCAAATCCAGAGAAATGGCAATGGGACCCAGGGAATTAGAGCCTCAGAGGCGTCCGGGAGACTTCTCAGGCATAATGCCTGGAGTGGCAAGACCAGCTGAAAAGGGAGCCAGGCACTGAAGGACAAAGCGGTGTTGACTTCCTTCATCTGTGTTCCCCAGTGCAGTCCAATTCACGGTGGTTTCCAAGCGCCTCCTGGAGGAGAAAACACATGAGGGTGTTGTCAGGGTTCTCTGCCGACAGACTTACGGTGGGGAAGAAAGAGAAGCTCTGAAGATGGATCATGGCCGTGACTGCATGTCAAGGAGAATCTCCTTGCTGACACTGAGGCCTACGTGGAGATATAGTAAATACGGTCCAATTAAAAGGTGTCTGTTTTACCACATTTTTTAAAACAAAACAAAACAAAAAAACCAAAAAGATGGAAAAGAAGACAGGGGTACAGGCACCAGTGTTACATGTCTGACGGGGAACATCTATTCTTCAAAGCTTGCAGCTGTACACCTAGGTTTTAGAATGTCTGTCAGCAGTGGACATGATCTTAGAGTGGGCTGTGCAGACAGACCTTTCCGGGTCATGCGATTGGATTAAGTTAATGGTAATTAAGGTGCATGTAACTGATTAGGTTAGGGTACGTTCCACGTCAGGTGACCAGAGGCAGTATAAAAGGCAGCCTGGAAACAGAGGTCCCTCTCCGCCCCTTCCTCCGTCTTCCTGGATGCTGCATCGCTTCCAGCGGGGCTGCTCCAGCAGCTGCCCATCTCAGCGCCAGCCGGGGAAAGAAAGTAGACGGGTAATTTCAGGTTCGTTTCACTGAACAGTTGTTTGTTTCCCGCAATCCCTGAGGGGTGGGGGGAAAAGAGACAAAGGAGACTGAAAGAAACCGATCACACAGGGGCTTGCTGATGGGGTAGGATGTGCTTGCTCTCGTTTCCAGTAATTCTTGGAAGAGAAAACGAGAAAACATTTCCGTCTCCATGGGTGGGATAAGACCAAGATGGGAATGCGAAAAGAAATGAACTGCAGCACGCTGAATGGGTGGGTAAATGGAAAAAGGACTTTGGAAAAAAAAGGGTGGTTTGCCCTTCAGCCGTGTAAGAAATCGATACGATATGGCACGTGTTCACTGTTTGTTTAGATGAATTCGTGGGGCATGTGTAAAATACCAGAACAATAAATAAAGAGGGGCTGGAGCGAAAGCCAGAAAGCTAGAACAGGAAAGACCATCACCTGCTATTGTGGTAGAGAGGAAGATAACTTCTCTCTATGAATTTGTGTTTGGAAGTCGCCTAATGAAATGGCAAGAGTAGCGATTCAAGTTGTGACGGGAAGCGTCCCTTATCCCTGATTTCAAACAGACCTGCCAAAGGGTGACATAGGCCATGCCCTGTGGCTTCGATCGTTCTGTCCGTCAGGGAGCTAGAATCATCGGGTCTTCTACCGGAGTGAATCGTGATAGACCTAAGTCCAGTCTCCAGAATCAGTTGTTTGTTTGGGGTTGAAAGCTCCACTCCCCATACCTAGGCCACGGGCCCTGTGGCAGGCGAGGTTTACTCTTGGACTAGGTAATCATGGCAGAGGAACACACAATATCTGAGGATGCACACAGCACATTGCTTTCCACAGATCTGACCGACTGGTGGTGAGGTCTGCTCATCACCGCACCGGCAAGGAGTTAGCTGGGGGCTTCCTGTGGGTGTGTGAATATCCAATGTGCTTAACCATCGACATGTGTGTGTTTGTGTGTGTTTCAGGTGACCCAACAATCAACCCCTGAAAAAGGCGGTCATAAAACCCCCAGGGGATGAAGACGATGGCACGTCGTGACCCCAAAACCGGGGCAAACAGACTCGTGCGAGCCCAGACCCTCCAGAAGCAGCGGAGGGCCCCAGTTGGGCCAAGGGCTCCCCCGCCCGATGAAGAAGACCCCAGGGTAAGTCTAGCCCTGGATCTCTTGGGTATCGGGGTGGGGGTGGGAGCGGGGGGAGGGGGTGTAACAGGGTCCTCAGATACTGGGTTGGATTCCAAAGAGTTCTGTCACCACCACCCAGGCTGCTTTTCCCGTCCAAGGTGGGCGTGGCTTGGGACCTCCTCCCCCGCCCCACAGGTCCCTTGAGAGACTCTTGGGAGCAACCTCCCTTTCTACTTAGAATCCTGTGTAGCCACGTTTGGCCGTGTTGTTGACATCGGGTTCACCATCGTGCCCCTTAGAACCTTGAGTCCTTCCTTTTAGAGTTCCTCCGTCACATGGGCTTTGGGAGAGAACATCGTATCCGAACTCTCCCAGCACTTAACGGCCCCCATGCCGGTGTCCCCTCTTTAGAATCCTTATTCAGCTCTGAATTCACAGTCCGTGGCTTCAGCTCACTCACTGACATCACTTCCTTTCCACCCACAGCTCAAGTGCAAAAACTGCGGGGCCTTTGGCCACACGGCCAGAAGTACCAGGTGCCCCATGAAGTGCTGGAACGCAGCCCTGGTTCCACAGACCTTTGGGAAAAAGGAAGGGAAGGAAAACCTGAAGCCGTGGAAGCCCCGGATTGAAGCGAAGCCGGGGCCCTTGAACAAGGATAAGGGAGAGAAGGAAGAGAGACCAAGGTGAGCAGAGGGAGGGGTTTTCACCACTCTCAGGGTAGTGCCTCCTAAGGACATGGTGTCTCTGCACCTGCACAGCGTGTGCCTTTCCGTCTCTGGGCCAGGGAAGGAACGCTGCAGAGAAATAGACCGGAGCTCCGTTTCCTCCGGGGTTCCACACCCAGGAGCTCCTTTGGCTCTGGGAGATTCAGGGACGGGGAGAGGCGGGGGCGCTTCGTGCAGTTTCCCCACGACGGCGAGAAAAGCAATGGGATCCAAATCACAGTCCTTAGTTGGGAAACCTAGAGGGCCACCTGGAGGATGGAAAGGTTGGCACGTGAGGGAAGGGGCAGAGGCGGAAATGGCACCAGATGTCCATTTGTGTATCACAAAACACGGAATGGGACTGGGCCCCGGACAGGGTTCTCCCTGTCTCCTGGGGAAAACCAGGGGCCACGGCCTGACCTTTTTCTCTTCTGCAGGCAACAAGACCCGCAGAGGAAGGCTCTCCTCCACATATTTTCCGGCAAACCTCCAGAGAAGCCGCTGCCAAATCGAAAAGGATCCACGGAATCTTCGGATTATCTGAGGGTGAGTGTCACCCTGGGCCCCTGGTCTTTTTCTCCTCTAGGTCACCCTGGTTGATTTCCTTTCAGCTTCCCATCTGCGGGAGGGAATCGGGGAACCCCTCTTTCTTGCCTTCTCGGGGTCGGGGACTCCACGATCCTTCCGGGTCAATTTGATTCCAGGCGAAGGCATCTGAAGATGCCGTATTTCCTGCTGCTTTCTTTCTGTCCAATTATGGCAAGCCTGCCAACAACATGTTCCCAGCGGCATGAGGAAATTAGTCCCTCGGAGGCCCCAAACACGGAGAAGGCTAAACTCAGGAACATGCATGTTTTCAGAGAAGACGTCCTGAGTACCCTTGAGCCACCAACCTGCCTTCAGAAGGGCATTAGTCCGTTCCACTTCATGGAAGGCTGAGTGGAGGTTCATGTGTCTTGTCCTGATCAGCACTCAGGTGGAGGGTCTGTCCCTACTTCCAAGGACCGCCTGTCGATACTGTCCTAAGAATTTCATGGCGTGTGCACCTTGTCTTTGGATGTGGTTGATTTTCATGTCGGCTCCACGCTGAGGAACTTCTAACCTGTGTTGTTTCCTTTCTTTCAGGTTGCAAGCGGGCCAATGCCGGTCCACGCAACCAGTAAGAGGCCGCGCGTGGACCCTGTCCTCACCGATCGCTCAGCTACCCAAATGTCTGACAGGGGCTCCGCCTTGGCTTCACTGTCTCCCCTCAGAAAAGCCAGTCGGAGCTCCTCCTCAAGTCTTGGAGCAAAGGAAAGACAGACAGGGGCTGCGGCCGACATCCCTCAGCCTGCAGTGAGGCACCAGGGCCCCGAGCCTCTCCTCGTGGTGAAGCCGACACACAGCAGCCCTGAGGGTGGCTGCCGAGAAGTTCCCCAGGCCGCCTCCAAAACCCACGGCCTGCTCCAGGCCATCAGCCCCCAGGCACAAGACCAGCTTCCTGCGGTGACCTCACAGCCCTGCCCACCAGCCCCCACACAGGGCTTGGGCCTCGGCTCCAATCTCAGCTTCAGGCCAGGAGCCAAGAGACCTGCGCAGGCTCCGATTCAGGCTTGCCCGAACTTCCCCAAGAAACCGAGACTGGGTCGCTTCCAGATCCCCGAAAACGCCACCCAGGGAGTTGAGCTGGGGGCCCCGGAGAATCTGCAACCTCCGCCAGCCGCAACGGAACTTGGACCAAGTAGGTCGCCCCAGATGGGCAGGAGGACACCCGCCCAGGTGCCCAGCGTCGACCGGCAGCCACCGCACAGCAGACCTTGCCTGCCTACCGCCCAGGCCTGCACCATGTCCCATCACCCAGCGGCCAGCTATGATCCGGCCCAGCCTCTCAGAGTGCTCTTCCGGAGACTGGAAAACGGATGCTGGAGCTCCAGCCTCCTGACAGCCCCCTCATTTCACTCTCCTGAGAAGCCGGGAGCCTTCCTCGCTCAGAGCCCTCGTGTCTCAGAGAAGTCCGAGGGTCCCTGTGTTCGTGTCCCACCGAGCGTCCTCTATGAGGACCTTCGGGTTTCCTCCTCCTCAGAGGACAGCGATTCTGACCTGGAGTGAGACTGCAGGTGGCAGGGGCTCCTTGGCCTCCAGCTCCCGTGACTTGGAGGGGACTGTGGGACTGAGGAGCGGTAGAGCACGGAGCAGACTCTGTGCGGTGACTCCGAAGCTCCCCGGCTGCGGCGCCTCTGTGGATGTGGGAGCCCAGGCCAGGCAGGGAGCAGATGCGGGGACTCTGCCTCCTTGAATTCTGGTGAGGGACATTGTAGTTCGCATGGGTATCCGGAAACGCGCCAGGAAAAGCTTCCGTGCCAGTGATTCGTTGCCTCAGAAACTGCCTGACGCGCAGGAGTCAGACTTCCGCTGGGACGTCAATAGGAAACTGGGGAACTACTGTGTATTTGCTCTCTAGATGACTGAATAAGGGAAAAGTTAGGGAACCCTGAGAGGTGCAGCCCTCCCGCTGTGCCCCGCCCTGAGAGCAGTGTTTCGGACGCTGTGAAGCGTGCTGTGCAAAGCGCTCTCGGGGTCTTTCCTCAGCCTCGAAAACTGGGCTCTGGAATGCCTTTGTAAATATGTGTGTTTCATTGGTTTTGAAGTGAATAAAATTCTCAAAAAGATGACATATTGTCTTTTGACTCTCATTCCGTGTTTGTGTTTAACTGATTTTCCAAGCGAAGGGGTGGCCTGCCCCTCCACACCTGTGGGTGTTTCTAGTCGGGTGGGATGAGAGACGGAGAAAAGAAGTAAGACACAGAGACACAGTATAGGGAAACAACAGTGGGTCCAGGGGACGGGCACTCAGCACACCGAGAACCTGCAGCGGCACCGGCCTCTGAGTTCCCTCAGTTTTTATTGATTACGATTCTCATTATTTCAGCAAAAAGGAAGGTAGTAGGAGAGCAGGGTGACAATAAGGAGAAGGTCAACAAAAAACATGTGAGCAAAGGAATCTATATCATAATTAGGTCCAAGGGAAGGTACTCTGCCTGGACGTGCACGTAGGCCAGATTTATGTTTCTCTCCACCCAAACATCTCAGCGGAGTAAAGAATAGCAAGGCAGCATTACTGCAAACATGTCTTGCCTCCCGCCACAGGGCAGCTTTTCTCCTATCTCAGAGTTGAACAAAGGTACAATCGGGTTTTACACCGAGACACTCGGTTCCCACGGGCAAGCAGGAGACAGTGGCCTTCCTCCATCTCAACTGCAGGAGGCTTTCCTCTTTTACTAATCCACCTCAGCACAGACCCTTAACGGGTGTCAGGCTGGGGGACAGTCAGGTCTTTCTCATCCCACGAGGCCATATTTCAGACTATCACATGGGGAGAAACCTTGGACAATACCCTGCTTTCAAGGGCAGAGGTCCCTGCGGCTTTCCACGGCATTGTGCCCCTGGTTTATTGAGACTAGAGAGTGGCAATGACTTTTACCAAGTATACTGCTTGTGAACATTTGGTTAACAAGGCACGTCCTGCACAGCCCTAGATCCCTTAAACCTTCATTTCATACAACACAGGTTTTTGTGAGCTCCAAGCTGGGGCAAAGCGGCTGGGGCAAAGTGACTGGGGCAAAGCTACAAATTAACAACATCTCAGCAAAGCAATTGTTTAAAGTACAGGTCTTTTTCAAAATGGAGTCTCTTGTGTCTTCCCTTTCTACATAGACACAGTGAGAGTCTGATCTCTCTTTCTTTTCCCTACATCCAAGGGCTTGAAAATTTCTTGACTTGTTAGCAACCCAAATCGTTATGTCTCCGAAACAGAGTTGACTGAGGGCACCGCAGGGCTGGGCAGGACCTTTGACTTCTTATCCATCCACAGGAGCAAGAAAACCTCAGCCCCACTCTACCGACACGCACCTAGTAAAATTCCGCCAACTGAATCTCACGCACGCTAACACGTGGGGAGGGTTGCTTGCACCACGAGTCCCCATTTGGCTCAACCGCCGATGCCAAATGTGTGGCCCCAGTTACGACGGCCCCCGTGAAGTGGCTTCCGGATGTGCGAACGAACCAGGCAGAGTTTCATTGGCCAAATAGACCAGAGCAAAGCTGAAGTTAACTCCGAGATTTGGGATGTCCTTCCGAGGTAAAACATTCATCCCGTCTTCTTTCCGGATGTCTGACACCGGGCCTTTCCATGGTTCTCCCCCTGATCCTAAGAGTAGCTGAGGTAGAGACTCACTGAAAGATCTAGGCAGGGATATCCCATCATGCACAGGCTATCTCCATTCTCTGACCTGGGAACAACTCTGAGCGGGATTCCACATCTAGGAGGCCTCGGAACGGAGCGGGATTTTCTGAGACACACCAAATGGCTGCTCCCTTTGCACCGCTGATGAGGGTCGTTATCTTGATTATCCAGATCACCTAGAAAGTATCCGTATCCAGAATCCATAAGATCAACTCTCTGCTCCTCTGACAGCAGAAGGAGCATGACCACAATGA
Source organism: Pongo pygmaeus (assembly GCF_028885625.2). NCBI lineage: Eukaryota > Metazoa > Chordata > Mammalia > Primates > Hominidae > Pongo > Pongo pygmaeus. The sequence goes on from NC_072380.2 coordinate 7,532,035, forward strand.
ACCAAAGAGGGTGGAAGGAAACGATGTGAGACCAGAAAGCTCAGAGAACGGCCACAGGGGGTCGTAAGCAGGGCTTCCAACCTGAATCATGAATAATTAATGAAGCGCAAATCAAAGGGGAATCGAGTCTCAGCAGGTGCAATTTATCCAACGGGAGATCGCCGGAGGGCCAACAAGATTGAGAAACTGGGAGTCGGGTGCAGTGTCAAGGGGGACGCGACTGGTTCCAAAGCTCAAGAAGACCATGGGGTCACTTGGGCTACATGAGAAAACGCCCCAGTGTGCTGCTTCAGCATTCCGACTCCTGCCTGTCCCTTCCCATCCAAGGGACATGGACCCTAACTCCTGCAGGTGCAGATGACCATGGGCAGAATTAAGGGTCGTGGCACAAAAGTTCACCGACACGGGAGTTCCACAGGAGGTCCGGTGGATCTTCGCAAATCCAGAGAAATGGCAATGGGACCCAGGGAATTAGAGCCTCAGAGGCGTCCGGGAGACTTCTCAGGCATAATGCCTGGAGTGGCAAGACCAGCTGAAAAGGGAGCCAGGCACTGAAGGACAAAGCGGTGTTGACTTCCTTCATCTGTGTTCCCCAGTGCAGTCCAATTCACGGTGGTTTCCAAGCGCCTCCTGGAGGAGAAAACACATGAGGGTGTTGTCAGGGTTCTCTGCCGACAGACTTACGGTGGGGAAGAAAGAGAAGCTCTGAAGATGGATCATGGCCGTGACTGCATGTCAAGGAGAATCTCCTTGCTGACACTGAGGCCTACGTGGAGATATAGTAAATACGGTCCAATTAAAAGGTGTCTGTTTTACCACATTTTTTAAAACAAAACAAAACAAAAAAACCAAAAAGATGGAAAAGAAGACAGGGGTACAGGCACCAGTGTTACATGTCTGACGGGGAACATCTATTCTTCAAAGCTTGCAGCTGTACACCTAGGTTTTAGAATGTCTGTCAGCAGTGGACATGATCTTAGAGTGGGCTGTGCAGACAGACCTTTCCGGGTCATGCGATTGGATTAAGTTAATGGTAATTAAGGTGCATGTAACTGATTAGGTTAGGGTACGTTCCACGTCAGGTGACCAGAGGCAGTATAAAAGGCAGCCTGGAAAGCAGAGGTCCCTCTCCGCCCCTTCCTCCGTCTTCCTGGATGCTGCATCGCTTCCAGCGGGGCTGCTCCAGCAGCTGCCCATCTCAGCGCCAGCCGGGGAAAGAAAGTAGACCGGTAATTTCAGGTTCGTTTCACTGAACAGTTGTTTGTTTCCCGCAATCCCTGAGGGGTGGGGGGAAAAGAGACAAAGGAGACTGAAAGAAACCGATCACACTGGGGCTTGCTGATGGGGTAGGATGTGCTTGCTCTCGTTTCCAGTAATTCTTGGAAGAGAAAACGAGAAAACATTTCCGTCTCCATGGGTGGGATAAGACCAAGATGGGAATGCGAAAAGAAATGAACTGCAGCACGCTGAATGGGTGGGTAAATGGAAAAAGGACTTTGGAAAAAAAAGGGTGGTTTGCCCTTCAGCCGTGTAAGAAATCGATACGATACGGCACGTGTTCACTGTTTGTTTAGATGAATTCGTGGGGCATGTGTAAAATACCAGAACAATAAATAAAGAGGGGCTGGAGCGAAAGCCAGAAAGCTAGAACAGGAAAGACCATCACCTGCTATTGTGGTAGAGAGGAAGATAACTTCTCCCTATGAATTTGTGTTTGGAAGTCGCCTAATGAAATGGCAAGAGTAGCGATTCAAGTTGTGACGGGAAGCGTCCCTTATCCCTGATTTCAAACAGACCTGCCAAAGGGTGACATAGGCCATGCCCTGTGGCTTCGATCGTTCTGTCCGTCAGGGAGCTAGAATCATCGGGTCTTCTACCGGAGTGAATCGTGATAGACCTAAGTCCAGTCTCCAGAATCAGTTGTTTGTTTGGGGTTGAAAGCTCCACTCCCCATACCTAGGCCACGGGCCCTGTGGCAGGCGAGGTTTACTCTTGGGCTAGGTAATCATGGCAGAGGAACACACAATATCTGAGGATGCACACAGCACATTGCTTTCCACAGATCTGACCGACTGGTGGTGAGGTCTGCTCATCACCGCACCGGCAAGGAGTTAGCTGGGGGCTTCCTGTGGGTGTGTGAATATCCAATGTGCTTAACCATCGACATGTGTGTGTTTGTGTGTGTTTCAGGTGACCCAACAATCAACCCCTGAAAAAGGCGGTCATAAAACCCCCAGGGGATGAAGACGATGGCACGTCGTGACCCCAAAACCGGGGCAAACAGACTCGTGCGAGCCCAGACCCTCCAGAAGCAGCGGAGGGCCCCAGTTGGGCCAAGGGCTCCCCCGCCCGATGAAGAAGACCCCAGGGTAAGTCTAGCCCTGGATCTCTTGGGTATCGGGGTGGGGGTGGGAGCGGGGGGAGGGGGTGTAACAGGGTCCTCAGATACTGGGTTGGATTCCAAAGAGTTCTGTCACCACCACCCAGGCTGCTTTTCCCGTCCAAGGTGGGCGTGGCTTGGGACCTCCTCCCCCGCCCCACAGGTCCCTTGAGAGACTCTTGGGAGCAACCTCCCTTTCTACTTAGAATCCTGTGTAGCCACGTTTGGCCGTGTTGTTGACATCGGGTTCACCATCGTGCCCCTTAGAACCTTGAGTCCTTCCTTTTAGAGTTCCTCCGTCACATGGGCTTTGGGAGAGAACATCGTATCCGAACTCTCCCAGCACTTAACGGCCCCCATGCCGGTGTCCCCTCTTTAGAATCCTTATTCAGCTCTGAATTCACAGTCCGTGGCTTCAGCTCACTCACTGACATCACTTCCTTTCCACCCACAGCTCAAGTGCAAAAACTGCGGGGCCTTTGGCCACACGGCCAGAAGTACCAGGTGCCCCATGAAGTGCTGGAACGCAGCCCTGGTTCCACAGACCTTTGGGAAAAAGGAAGGGAAGGAAAACCTGAAGCCGTGGAAGCCCCGGATTGAAGCGAAGCCGGGGCCCTTGAACAAGGATAAGGGAGAGAAGGAAGAGAGACCAAGGTGAGCAGAGGGAGGGGTTTTCACCACTCTCAGGGTAGTGCCTCCTAAGGACATGGTGTCTCTGCACCTGCACAGCGTGTGCCTTTCCGTCTCTGGGCCAGGGAAGGAACGCTGCAGAGAAATAGACCGGAGCTCCGTTTCCTCCGGGGTTCCACACCCAGGAGCTCCTTTGGCTCTGGGAGATTCAGGGACGGGGAGAGGCGGGGGCGCTTCGTGCAGTTTCCCCACGACGGCGAGAAAAGCAATGGGATCCAAATCACAGTCCTTAGTTGGGAAGCCTAGAGGGCCACCTGGAAGATGGAAAGGTTGGCACGTGAGGGAAGGGGCAGAGGCGGAAATGGCACCAGATGTCCATTTGTGTATCACAAAACACGGAATGGGACTGGGCCCCGGACAGGGTTCTCCCTGTCTCCTGGGGAAAACCAGGGGCCACGGCCTGACCTTTTTCTCTTCTGCAGGCAACAAGACCCGCAGAGGAAGGCTCTCCTCCACATATTTTCCGGCAAACCTCCAGAGAAGCCGCTGCCAAATCGAAAAGGATCCACGGAATCTTCGGATTATCTGAGGGTGAGTGTCACCCTGGGCCCCTGGTCTTTTTCTCCTCTAGGTCACCCTGGTTGATTTCCTTTCAGCTTCCCATCTGCGGGAGGGAATCGGGGAACCCCTCTTTCTTGCCTTCTCGGGGTCGGGGACTCCACGATCCTTCCGGGTCAATTTGATTCCAGGCGAAGGCATCTGAAGATGCCGTATTTCCTGCTGCTTTCTTTCTGTCCAATTATGGCAAGCCTGCCAACAACATGTTCCCAGCGGCATGAGGAAATTAGTCCCTCGGAGGCCCCAAACACGGAGAAGGCTAAACTCAGGAACATGCATGTTTTCAGAGAAGACGTCCTGAGTACCCTTGAGCCACCAACCTGCCTTCAGAAGGGCATTAGTCCGTTCCACTTCATGGAAGGCTGAGTGGAGGTTCATGTGTCTTGTCCTGATCAGCACTCAGGTGGAGGGTCTGTCCCTACTTCCAAGGACCGCCTGTCGATACTGTCCTAAGAATTTCATGGCGTGTGCACCTTGTCTTTGGATGTGGTTGATTTTCATGTCGGCTCCACGCTGAGGAACTTCTAACCTGTGTTGTTTCCTTTCTTTCAGGTTGCAAGCGGGCCAATGCCGGTCCACGCAACCAGTAAGAGGCCGCGCGTGGACCCTGTCCTCACCGATCGCTCAGCTACCCAAATGTCTGACAGGGGCTCCGCCTTGGCTTCACTGTCTCCCCTCAGAAAAGCCAGTCGGAGCTCCTCCTCAAGTCTTGGAGCAAAGGAAAGACAGACAGGGGCTGCGGCCGACATCCCTCAGCCTGCAGTGAGGCACCAGGGCCCCGAGCCTCTCCTCGTGGTGAAGCCGACACACAGCAGCCCTGAGGGTGGCTGCCGAGAAGTTCCCCAGGCCGCCTCCAAAACCCACGGCCTGCTCCAGGCCATCAGCCCCCAGGCACAAGACCAGCTTCCTGCGGTGACCTCACAGCCCTGCCCACCAGCCCCCACACAGGGCTTGGGCCTCGGCTCCAATCTCAGCTTCAGGCCAGGAGCCAAGAGACCTGCGCAGGCTCCGATTCAGGCTTGCCCGAACTTCCCCAAGAAACCGAGACTGGGTCGCTTCCAGATCCCCGAAAACGCCACCCAGGGAGTTGAGCTGGGGGCCCCGGAGAATCTGCAACCTCCGCCAGCCGCAACGGAACTTGGACCAAGTAGGTCGCCCCAGATGGGCAGGAGGACACCCGCCCAGGTGCCCAGCGTCGACCGGCAGCCACCGCACAGCAGACCTTGCCTGCCTACCGCCCAGGCCTGCACCATGTCCCATCACCCAGCGGCCAGCTATGATCCGGCCCAGCCTCTCAGAGTGCTCTTCCGGAGACTGGAAAACGGATGCTGGAGCTCCAGCCTCCTGACAGCCCCCTCATTTCACTCTCCTGAGAAGCCGGGAGCCTTCCTCGCTCAGAGCCCTCGTGTCTCAGAGAAGTCCGAGGGTCCCTGTGTTCGTGTCCCACCGAGCGTCCTCTATGAGGACCTTCGGGTTTCCTCCTCCTCAGAGGACAGCGATTCTGACCTGGAGTGAGACTGCAGGTGGCAGGGGCTCCTTGGCCTCCAGCTCCCGTGACTTGGAGGGGACTGTGGGACTGAGGAGCGGTAGAGCACGGAGCAGACTCTGTGCGGTGACTCCGAAGCTCCCCGGCTGCGGCGCCTCTGTGGATGTGGGAGCCCAGGCCAGGCAGGGAGCAGATGCGGGGACTCTGCCTCCTTGAATTCTGGTGAGGGACATTGTAGTTCGCATGGGTATCCGGAAACGCGCCAGGAAAAGCTTCCGTGCCAGTGATTCGTTGCCTCAGAAACTGCCTGACGCGCAGGAGTCAGACTTCCGCTGGGACGTCAATAGGAAACTGGGGAACTACTGTGTATTTGCTCTCTAGATGACTGAATAAGGGAAAAGTTAGGGAACCCTGAGAGGTGCAGCCCTCCCGCTGTGCCCCGCCCTGAGAGCAGTGTTTCGGACGCTGTGAAGCGTGCTGTGCAAAGCGCTCTCGGGGTCTTTCCTCAGCCTCGAAAACTGGGCTCTGGAATGCCTTTGTAAATATGTGTGTTTCATTGGTTTTGAAGTGAATAAAATTCTCAAAAAGATGACATATTGTCTTTTGACTCTCATTCCGTGTTTGTGTTTAACTGATTTTCCAAGCGAAGGGGTGGCCTGCCCCTCCACACCTGTGGGTGTTTCTAGTCGGGTGGGATGAGAGACGGAGAAAAGAAGTAAGACACAGAGACACAGTATAGGGAAACAACAGTGGGTCCAGGGGACGGGCACTCAGCACACCGAGAACCTGCAGCGGCACCGGCCTCTGAGTTCCCTCAGTTTTTATTGATTACGATTCTCATTATTTCAGCAAAAAGGAAGGTAGTAGGAGAGCAGGGTGACAATAAGGAGAAGGTCAACAAAAAACATGTGAGCAAAGGAATCTATATCATAATTAGGTCCAAGGGAAGGTACTCTGCCTGGACGTGCACGTAGGCCAGATTTATGTTTCTCTCCACCCAAACATCTCAGCGGAGTAAAGAATAGCAAGGCAGCATTACTGCAAACATGTCTTGCCTCCCGCCACAGGGCAGCTTTTCTCCTATCTCAGAGTTGAACAAAGGTACAATCGGGTTTTACACCGAGACATTCGGTTCCCACGGGCAAGCAGGAGACAGTGGCCTTCCTCCATCTCAACTGCAGGAGGCTTTCCTCTTTTACTAATCCACCTCAGCACAGACCCTTAACGGGTGTCAGGCTGGGGGACAGTCAGGTCTTTCTCATCCCACGAGGCCATATTTCAGACTATCACATGGGGAGAAACCTTGGACAATACCCTGCTTTCAAGGGCAGAGGTCCCTGCGGCTTTCCACGGCATTGTGCCCCTGGTTTATTGAGACTAGAGAGTGGCAATGACTTTTACCAAGTATACTGCTTGTGAACATTTGGTTAACAAGGCACGTCCTGCACAGCCCTAGATCCCTTAAACCTTCATTTCATACAACACAGGTTTTTGTGAGCTCCAAGCTGGGGCAAAGCGGCTGGGGCAAAGTGACTGGGGCAAAGCTACAAATTAACAACATCTCAGCAAAGCAATTGTTTAAAGTACAGGTCTTTTTCAAAATGGAGTCTCTTGTGTCTTCCCTTTCTACATAGACACAGTGAGAGTCTGATCTCTCTTTCTTTTCCCTACATCCAAGGGCTTGAAAATTTCTTGACTTGTTAGCAACCCAAATCGTTATGTCTCCGAAACAGAGTTGACTGAGGGCACCGCAGGGCTGGGCAGGACCTTTGACTTCTTATCCATCCACAGGAGCAAGAAAACCTCAGCCCCACTCTACCGACACGCACCTAGTAAAATTCCGCCAACTGAATCTCACGCACGCTAACACGTGGGGAGGGTTGCTTGCACCACGAGTCCCCATTTGGCTCAACCGCCGATGCCAAATGTGTGGCCCCAGTTACGACGGCCCCCGTGAAGTGGCTTCCGGATGTGCGAACGAACCAGGCAGAGTTTCATTGGCCAAATAGACCCCAGCAAAGCTGAAGTTAACTCCCAGATTTGGGATGTCCTTCCGAGGTAAAACATTCATCCCGTCTTCTTTCCGGATGTCTGACACCGGGCCTTTCCATGGTTCTCCCCCTGATCCTAAGAGTAGCTGAGGTAGAGACTCACTGAAAGATCTAGGCAGGGATATCCCATCATGCACAGGCTATCTCCATTCTCTGACCTGGGAACAACTCTGAGCGGGATTCCACATCTAGGAGGCCTCGGAACGGAGCGGGATTTTCTGAGACACACCAAATGGCTGCTCCCTTTGCACCGCTGATGAGGGTCGTTATCTTGATTATCCAGATCACCTAGAAAGTATCCGTATCCAGAATCCATAAGATCAACTCTCTGCTCCTCTGACAGCAGAAGGAGCATGACCACAATGAACCAAAGAGGGTGGAAGGAAACGATGTGAGACCAGAAAGCTCAGAGAACGGCCACAGGGGGTCGTAAGCAGGGCTTCCAACCTGAATCATGAATAATTAATGAAGCGCAAATCAAAGGGGAATCGAGTCTCAGCAGGTGCAATTTATCCAACGGGAGATCGCCGGAGGGCCAACAAGATTGAGAAACTGGGAGTCGGGTGCAGTGTCAAGGGGGACGCGACTGGTTCCAAAGCTCAAGAAGACCATGGGGTCACTTGGGCTACATGAGAAAACGCCCCAGTGTGCTGCTTCAGCATTCCGACTCCTGCCTGTCCCTTCCCATCCAAGGGACATGGACCCTAACTCCTGCAGGTGCAGATGACCATGGGCAGAATTAAGGGTCGTGGCACAAAAGTTCACCGACACGGGAGTTCCACAGGAGGTCCGGTGGATCTTCGCAAATCCAGAGAAATGGCAATGGGACCCAGGGAATTAGAGCCTCAGAGGCGTCCGGGAGACTTCTCAGGCATAATGCCTGGAGTGGCAAGACCAGCTGAAAAGGGAGCCAGGCACTGAAGGACAAAGCGGTGTTGACTTCCTTCATCTGTGTTCCCCAGTGCAGTCCAATTCACGGTGGTTTCCAAGCGCCTCCTGGAGGAGAAAACACATGAGGGTGTTGTCAGGGTTCTCTGCCGACAGACTTACGGTGGGGAAGAAAGAGAAGCTCTGAAGATGGATCATGGCCGTGACTGCATGTCAAGGAGAATCTCCTTGCTGACACTGAGGCCTACGTGGAGATATAGTAAATACGGTCCAATTAAAAGGTGTCTGTTTTACCACATTTTTTAAAACAAAACAAAACAAAAAAACCAAAAAGATGGAAAAGAAGACAGGGGTACAGGCACCAGTGTTACATGTCTGACGGGGAACATCTATTCTTCAAAGCTTGCAGCTGTACACCTAGGTTTTAGAATGTCTGTCAGCAGTGGACATGATCTTAGAGTGGGCTGTGCAGACAGACCTTTCCGGGTCATGCGATTGGATTAAGTTAATGGTAATTAAGGTGCATGTAACTGATTAGGTTAGGGTACGTTCCACGTCAGGTGACCAGAGGCAGTATAAAAGGCAGCCTGGAAACAGAGGTCCCTCTCCGCCCCTTCCTCCGTCTTCCTGGATGCTGCATCGCTTCCAGCGGGGCTGCTCCAGCAGCTGCCCATCTCAGCGCCAGCCGGGGAAAGAAAGTAGACGGGTAATTTCAGGTTCGTTTCACTGAACAGTTGTTTGTTTCCCGCAATCCCTGAGGGGTGGGGGGAAAAGAGACAAAGGAGACTGAAAGAAACCGATCACACAGGGGCTTGCTGATGGGGTAGGATGTGCTTGCTCTCGTTTCCAGTAATTCTTGGAAGAGAAAACGAGAAAACATTTCCGTCTCCATGGGTGGGATAAGACCAAGATGGGAATGCGAAAAGAAATGAACTGCAGCACGCTGAATGGGTGGGTAAATGGAAAAAGGACTTTGGAAAAAAAAGGGTGGTTTGCCCTTCAGCCGTGTAAGAAATCGATACGATATGGCACGTGTTCACTGTTTGTTTAGATGAATTCGTGGGGCATGTGTAAAATACCAGAACAATAAATAAAGAGGGGCTGGAGCGAAAGCCAGAAAGCTAGAACAGGAAAGACCATCACCTGCTATTGTGGTAGAGAGGAAGATAACTTCTCTCTATGAATTTGTGTTTGGAAGTCGCCTAATGAAATGGCAAGAGTAGCGATTCAAGTTGTGACGGGAAGCGTCCCTTATCCCTGATTTCAAACAGACCTGCCAAAGGGTGACATAGGCCATGCCCTGTGGCTTCGATCGTTCTGTCCGTCAGGGAGCTAGAATCATCGGGTCTTCTACCGGAGTGAATCGTGATAGACCTAAGTCCAGTCTCCAGAATCAGTTGTTTGTTTGGGGTTGAAAGCTCCACTCCCCATACCTAGGCCACGGGCCCTGTGGCAGGCGAGGTTTACTCTTGGACTAGGTAATCATGGCAGAGGAACACACAATATCTGAGGATGCACACAGCACATTGCTTTCCACAGATCTGACCGACTGGTGGTGAGGTCTGCTCATCACCGCACCGGCAAGGAGTTAGCTGGGGGCTTCCTGTGGGTGTGTGAATATCCAATGTGCTTAACCATCGACATGTGTGTGTTTGTGTGTGTTTCAGGTGACCCAACAATCAACCCCTGAAAAAGGCGGTCATAAAACCCCCAGGGGATGAAGACGATGGCACGTCGTGACCCCAAAACCGGGGCAAACAGACTCGTGCGAGCCCAGACCCTCCAGAAGCAGCGGAGGGCCCCAGTTGGGCCAAGGGCTCCCCCGCCCGATGAAGAAGACCCCAGGGTAAGTCTAGCCCTGGATCTCTTGGGTATCGGGGTGGGGGTGGGAGCGGGGGGAGGGGGTGTAACAGGGTCCTCAGATACTGGGTTGGATTCCAAAGAGTTCTGTCACCACCACCCAGGCTGCTTTTCCCGTCCAAGGTGGGCGTGGCTTGGGACCTCCTCCCCCGCCCCACAGGTCCCTTGAGAGACTCTTGGGAGCAACCTCCCTTTCTACTTAGAATCCTGTGTAGCCACGTTTGGCCGTGTTGTTGACATCGGGTTCACCATCGTGCCCCTTAGAACCTTGAGTCCTTCCTTTTAGAGTTCCTCCGTCACATGGGCTTTGGGAGAGAACATCGTATCCGAACTCTCCCAGCACTTAACGGCCCCCATGCCGGTGTCCCCTCTTTAGAATCCTTATTCAGCTCTGAATTCACAGTCCGTGGCTTCAGCTCACTCACTGACATCACTTCCTTTCCACCCACAGCTCAAGTGCAAAAACTGCGGGGCCTTTGGCCACACGGCCAGAAGTACCAGGTGCCCCATGAAGTGCTGGAACGCAGCCCTGGTTCCACAGACCTTTGGGAAAAAGGAAGGGAAGGAAAACCTGAAGCCGTGGAAGCCCCGGATTGAAGCGAAGCCGGGGCCCTTGAACAAGGATAAGGGAGAGAAGGAAGAGAGACCAAGGTGAGCAGAGGGAGGGGTTTTCACCACTCTCAGGGTAGTGCCTCCTAAGGACATGGTGTCTCTGCACCTGCACAGCGTGTGCCTTTCCGTCTCTGGGCCAGGGAAGGAACGCTGCAGAGAAATAGACCGGAGCTCCGTTTCCTCCGGGGTTCCACACCCAGGAGCTCCTTTGGCTCTGGGAGATTCAGGGACGGGGAGAGGCGGGGGCGCTTCGTGCAGTTTCCCCACGACGGCGAGAAAAGCAATGGGATCCAAATCACAGTCCTTAGTTGGGAAACCTAGAGGGCCACCTGGAGGATGGAAAGGTTGGCACGTGAGGGAAGGGGCAGAGGCGGAAATGGCACCAGATGTCCATTTGTGTATCACAAAACACGGAATGGGACTGGGCCCCGGACAGGGTTCTCCCTGTCTCCTGGGGAAAACCAGGGGCCACGGCCTGACCTTTTTCTCTTCTGCAGGCAACAAGACCCGCAGAGGAAGGCTCTCCTCCACATATTTTCCGGCAAACCTCCAGAGAAGCCGCTGCCAAATCGAAAAGGATCCACGGAATCTTCGGATTATCTGAGGGTGAGTGTCACCCTGGGCCCCTGGTCTTTTTCTCCTCTAGGTCACCCTGGTTGATTTCCTTTCAGCTTCCCATCTGCGGGAGGGAATCGGGGAACCCCTCTTTCTTGCCTTCTCGGGGTCGGGGACTCCACGATCCTTCCGGGTCAATTTGATTCCAGGCGAAGGCATCTGAAGATGCCGTATTTCCTGCTGCTTTCTTTCTGTCCAATTATGGCAAGCCTGCCAACAACATGTTCCCAGCGGCATGAGGAAATTAGTCCCTCGGAGGCCCCAAACACGGAGAAGGCTAAACTCAGGAACATGCATGTTTTCAGAGAAGACGTCCTGAGTACCCTTGAGCCACCAACCTGCCTTCAGAAGGGCATTAGTCCGTTCCACTTCATGGAAGGCTGAGTGGAGGTTCATGTGTCTTGTCCTGATCAGCACTCAGGTGGAGGGTCTGTCCCTACTTCCAAGGACCGCCTGTCGATACTGTCCTAAGAATTTCATGGCGTGTGCACCTTGTCTTTGGATGTGGTTGATTTTCATGTCGGCTCCACGCTGAGGAACTTCTAACCTGTGTTGTTTCCTTTCTTTCAGGTTGCAAGCGGGCCAATGCCGGTCCACGCAACCAGTAAGAGGCCGCGCGTGGACCCTGTCCTCACCGATCGCTCAGCTACCCAAATGTCTGACAGGGGCTCCGCCTTGGCTTCACTGTCTCCCCTCAGAAAAGCCAGTCGGAGCTCCTCCTCAAGTCTTGGAGCAAAGGAAAGACAGACAGGGGCTGCGGCCGACATCCCTCAGCCTGCAGTGAGGCACCAGGGCCCCGAGCCTCTCCTCGTGGTGAAGCCGACACACAGCAGCCCTGAGGGTGGCTGCCGAGAAGTTCCCCAGGCCGCCTCCAAAACCCACGGCCTGCTCCAGGCCATCAGCCCCCAGGCACAAGACCAGCTTCCTGCGGTGACCTCACAGCCCTGCCCACCAGCCCCCACACAGGGCTTGGGCCTCGGCTCCAATCTCAGCTTCAGGCCAGGAGCCAAGAGACCTGCGCAGGCTCCGATTCAGGCTTGCCCGAACTTCCCCAAGAAACCGAGACTGGGTCGCTTCCAGATCCCCGAAAACGCCACCCAGGGAGTTGAGCTGGGGGCCCCGGAGAATCTGCAACCTCCGCCAGCCGCAACGGAACTTGGACCAAGTAGGTCGCCCCAGATGGGCAGGAGGACACCCGCCCAGGTGCCCAGCGTCGACCGGCAGCCACCGCACAGCAGACCTTGCCTGCCTACCGCCCAGGCCTGCACCATGTCCCATCACCCAGCGGCCAGCTATGATCCGGCCCAGCCTCTCAGAGTGCTCTTCCGGAGACTGGAAAACGGATGCTGGAGCTCCAGCCTCCTGACAGCCCCCTCATTTCACTCTCCTGAGAAGCCGGGAGCCTTCCTCGCTCAGAGCCCTCGTGTCTCAGAGAAGTCCGAGGGTCCCTGTGTTCGTGTCCCACCGAGCGTCCTCTATGAGGACCTTCGGGTTTCCTCCTCCTCAGAGGACAGCGATTCTGACCTGGAGTGAGACTGCAGGTGGCAGGGGCTCCTTGGCCTCCAGCTCCCGTGACTTGGAGGGGACTGTGGGACTGAGGAGCGGTAGAGCACGGAGCAGACTCTGTGCGGTGACTCCGAAGCTCCCCGGCTGCGGCGCCTCTGTGGATGTGGGAGCCCAGGCCAGGCAGGGAGCAGATGCGGGGACTCTGCCTCCTTGAATTCTGGTGAGGGACATTGTAGTTCGCATGGGTATCCGGAAACGCGCCAGGAAAAGCTTCCGTGCCAGTGATTCGTTGCCTCAGAAACTGCCTGACGCGCAGGAGTCAGACTTCCGCTGGGACGTCAATAGGAAACTGGGGAACTACTGTGTATTTGCTCTCTAGATGACTGAATAAGGGAAAAGTTAGGGAACCCTGAGAGGTGCAGCCCTCCCGCTGTGCCCCGCCCTGAGAGCAGTGTTTCGGACGCTGTGAAGCGTGCTGTGCAAAGCGCTCTCGGGGTCTTTCCTCAGCCTCGAAAACTGGGCTCTGGAATGCCTTTGTAAATATGTGTGTTTCATTGGTTTTGAAGTGAATAAAATTCTCAAAAAGATGACATATTGTCTTTTGACTCTCATTCCGTGTTTGTGTTTAACTGATTTTCCAAGCGAAGGGGTGGCCTGCCCCTCCACACCTGTGGGTGTTTCTAGTCGGGTGGGATGAGAGACGGAGAAAAGAAGTAAGACACAGAGACACAGTATAGGGAAACAACAGTGGGTCCAGGGGACGGGCACTCAGCACACCGAGAACCTGCAGCGGCACCGGCCTCTGAGTTCCCTCAGTTTTTATTGATTACGATTCTCATTATTTCAGCAAAAAGGAAGGTAGTAGGAGAGCAGGGTGACAATAAGGAGAAGGTCAACAAAAAACATGTGAGCAAAGGAATCTATATCATAATTAGGTCCAAGGGAAGGTACTCTGCCTGGACGTGCACGTAGGCCAGATTTATGTTTCTCTCCACCCAAACATCTCAGCGGAGTAAAGAATAGCAAGGCAGCATTACTGCAAACATGTCTTGCCTCCCGCCACAGGGCAGCTTTTCTCCTATCTCAGAGTTGAACAAAGGTACAATCGGGTTTTACACCGAGACACTCGGTTCCCACGGGCAAGCAGGAGACAGTGGCCTTCCTCCATCTCAACTGCAGGAGGCTTTCCTCTTTTACTAATCCACCTCAGCACAGACCCTTAACGGGTGTCAGGCTGGGGGACAGTCAGGTCTTTCTCATCCCACGAGGCCATATTTCAGACTATCACATGGGGAGAAACCTTGGACAATACCCTGCTTTCAAGGGCAGAGGTCCCTGCGGCTTTCCACGGCATTGTGCCCCTGGTTTATTGAGACTAGAGAGTGGCAATGACTTTTACCAAGTATACTGCTTGTGAACATTTGGTTAACAAGGCACGTCCTGCACAGCCCTAGATCCCTTAAACCTTCATTTCATACAACACAGGTTTTTGTGAGCTCCAAGCTGGGGCAAAGCGGCTGGGGCAAAGTGACTGGGGCAAAGCTACAAATTAACAACATCTCAGCAAAGCAATTGTTTAAAGTACAGGTCTTTTTCAAAATGGAGTCTCTTGTGTCTTCCCTTTCTACATAGACACAGTGAGAGTCTGATCTCTCTTTCTTTTCCCTACATCCAAGGGCTTGAAAATTTCTTGACTTGTTAGCAACCCAAATCGTTATGTCTCCGAAACAGAGTTGACTGAGGGCACCGCAGGGCTGGGCAGGACCTTTGACTTCTTATCCATCCACAGGAGCAAGAAAACCTCAGCCCCACTCTACCGACACGCACCTAGTAAAATTCCGCCAACTGAATCTCACGCACGCTAACACGTGGGGAGGGTTGCTTGCACCACGAGTCCCCATTTGGCTCAACCGCCGATGCCAAATGTGTGGCCCCAGTTACGACGGCCCCCGTGAAGTGGCTTCCGGATGTGCGAACGAACCAGGCAGAGTTTCATTGGCCAAATAGACCAGAGCAAAGCTGAAGTTAACTCCGAGATTTGGGATGTCCTTCCGAGGTAAAACATTCATCCCGTCTTCTTTCCGGATGTCTGACACCGGGCCTTTCCATGGTTCTCCCCCTGATCCTAAGAGTAGCTGAGGTAGAGACTCACTGAAAGATCTAGGCAGGGATATCCCATCATGCACAGGCTATCTCCATTCTCTGACCTGGGAACAACTCTGAGCGGGATTCCACATCTAGGAGGCCTCGGAACGGAGCGGGATTTTCTGAGACACACCAAATGGCTGCTCCCTTTGCACCGCTGATGAGGGTCGTTATCTTGATTATCCAGATCACCTAGAAAGTATCCGTATCCAGAATCCATAAGATCAACTCTCTGCTCCTCTGACAGCAGAAGGAGCATGACCACAATGAACCAAAGAGGGTGGAAGGAAACGATGTGAGACCAGAAAGCTCAGAGAACGGCCACAGGGGGTCGTAAGCAGGGCTTCCAACCTGAATCATGAATAATTAATGAAGCGCAAATCAAAGGGGAATCGAGTCTCAGCAGGTGCAATTTATCCAACGGGAGATCGCCGGAGGGCCAACAAGATTGAGAAACTGGGAGTCGGGTGCAGTGTCAAGGGGGACGCGACTGGTTCCAAAGCTCAAGAAGACCATGGGGTCACTTGGGCTACATGAGAAAACGCCCCAGTGTGCTGCTTCAGCATTCCGACTCCTGCCTGTCCCTTCCCATCCAAGGGACATGGACCCTAACTCCTGCAGGTGCAGATGACCATGGGCAGAATTAAGGGTCGTGGCACAAAAGTTCACCGACACGGGAGTTCCACAGGAGGTCCGGTGGATCTTCGCAAATCCAGAGAAATGGCAATGGGACCCAGGGAATTAGAGCCTCAGAGGCGTCCGGGAGACTTCTCAGGCATAATGCCTGGAGTGGCAAGACCAGCTGAAAAGGGAGCCAGGCACTGAAGGACAAAGCGGTGTTGACTTCCTTCATCTGTGTTCCCCAGTGCAGTCCAATTCACGGTGGTTTCCAAGCGCCTCCTGGAGGAGAAAACACATGAGGGTGTTGTCAGGGTTCTCTGCCGACAGACTTACGGTGGGGAAGAAAGAGAAGCTCTGAAGATGGATCATGGCCGTGACTGCATGTCAAGGAGAATCTCCTTGCTGACACTGAGGCCTACGTGGAGATATAGTAAATACGGTCCAATTAAAAGGTGTCTGTTTTACCACATTTTTTAAAACAAAACAAAACAAAAAAACCAAAAAGATGGAAAAGAAGACAGGGGTACAGGCACCAGTGTTACATGTCTGACGGGGAACATCTATTCTTCAAAGCTTGCAGCTGTACACCTAGGTTTTAGAATGTCTGTCAGCAGTGGACATGATCTTAGAGTGGGCTGTGCAGACAGACCTTTCCGGGTCATGCGATTGGATTAAGTTAATGGTAATTAAGGTGCATGTAACTGATTAGGTTAGGGTACGTTCCACGTCAGGTGACCAGAGGCAGTATAAAAGGCAGCCTGGAAACAGAGGTCCCTCTCCGCCCCTTCCTCCGTCTTCCTGGATGCTGCATCGCTTCCAGCGGGGCTGCTCCAGCAGCTGCCCATCTCAGCGCCAGCCGGGGAAAGAAAGTAGACGGGTAATTTCAGGTTCGTTTCACTGAACAGTTGTTTGTTTCCCGCAATCCCTGAGGGGTGGGGGGAAAAGAGACAAAGGAGACTGAAAGAAACCGATCACACAGGGGCTTGCTGATGGGGTAGGATGTGCTTGCTCTCGTTTCCAGTAATTCTTGGAAGAGAAAACGAGAAAACATTTCCGTCTCCATGGGTGGGATAAGACCAAGATGGGAATGCGAAAAGAAATGAACTGCAGCACGCTGAATGGGTGGGTAAATGGAAAAAGGACTTTGGAAAAAAAAGGGTGGTTTGCCCTTCAGCCGTGTAAGAAATCGATACGATATGGCACGTGTTCACTGTTTGTTTAGATGAATTCGTGTGGCATGTGTAAAATACCAGAACAATAAATAAAGAGGGGCTGGAGCGAAAGCCAGAAAGCTAGAACAGGAAAGACCATCACCTGCTATTGTGGTAGAGAGGAAGATAACTTCTCTCTATGAATTTGTGTTTGGAAGTCGCCTAATGAAATGGCAAGAGTAGCGATTCAAGTTGTGACGGGAAGCGTCCCTTATCCCTGATTTCAAACAGACCTGCCAAAGGGTGACATAGGCCATGCCCTGTGGCTTCGATCGTTCTGTCCGTCAGGGAGCTAGAATCATCGGGTCTTCTACCGGAGTGAATCGTGATAGACCTAAGTCCAGTCTCCAGAATCAGTTGTTTGTTTGGGGTTGAAAGCTCCACTCCCCATACCTAGGCCACGGGCCCTGTGGCAGGCGAGGTTTACTCTTGGGCTAGGTAATCATGGCAGAGGAACACACAATATCTGAGGATGCACACAGCACATTGCTTTCCACAGATCTGACCGACTGGTGGTGAGGTCTGCTCATCACCGCACCGGCAAGGAGTTAGCTGGGGGCTTCCTGTGGGTGTGTGAATATCCAATGTGCTTAACCATCGACATGTGTGTGTTTGTGTGTGTTTCAGGTGACCCAACAATCAACCCCTGAAAAAGGCGGTCATAAAACCCCCAGGGGATGAAGACGATGGCACGTCGTGACCCCAAAACCGGGGCAAACAGACTCGTGCGAGCCCAGACCCTCCAGAAGCAGCGGAGGGCCCCAGTTGGGCCAAGGGCTCCCCCGCCCGATGAAGAAGACCCCAGGGTAAGTCTAGCCCTGGATCTCTTGGGTATCGGGGTGGGGGTGGGAGCGGGGGGAGGGGGTGTAACAGGGTCCTCAGATACTGGGTTGGATTCCAAAGAGTTCTGTCACCACCACCCAGGCTGCTTTTCCCGTCCAAGGTGGGCGTGGCTTGGGACCTCCTCCCCCGCCCCACAGGTCCCTTGAGAGACTCTTGGGAGCAACCTCCCTTTCTACTTAGAATCCTGTGTAGCCACGTTTGGCCGTGTTGTTGACATCGGGTTCACCATCGTGCCCCTTAGAACCTTGAGTCCTTCCTTTTACAGTTCCTCCGTCACATGGGCTTTGGGAGAGAACATCGTATCCGAACTCTCCCAGCACTTAACGGCCCCCATGCCGGTGTCCCCTCTTTAGAATCCTTATTCAGCTCTGAATTCACAGTCCGTGGCTTCAGCTCACTCACTGACATCACTTCCTTTCCACCCACAGCTCAAGTGCAAAAACTGCGGGGCCTTTGGCCACACGGCCAGAAGTACCAGGTGCCCCATGAAGTGCTGGAACGCAGCCCTGGTTCCACAGACCTTTGGGAAAAAGGAAGGGAAGGAAAACCTGAAGCCGTGGAAGCCCCGGATTGAAGCGAAGCCGGGGCCCTTGAACAAGGATAAGGGAGAGAAGGAAGAGAGACCAAGGTGAGCAGAGGGAGGGGTTTTCACCACTCTCAGGGTAGTGCCTCCTAAGGACATGGTGTCTCTGCACCTGCACAGCGTGTGCCTTTCCGTCTCTGGGCCAGGGAAGGAACGCTGCAGAGAAATAGACCGGAGCTCCGTTTCCTCCGGGGTTCCACACCCAGGAGCTCCTTTGGCTCTGGGAGATTCAGGGACGGGGAGAGGCGGGGGCGCTTCGTGCAGTTTCCCCACGACGGCGAGAAAAGCAATGGGATCCAAATCACAGTCCTTAGTTGGGAAACCTAGAGGGCCACCTGGAGGATGGAAAGGTTGGCACGTGAGGGAAGGGGCAGAGGCGGAAATGGCACCAGATGTCCATTTGTGTATCACAAAACACGGAATGGGACTGGGCCCCGGACAGGGTTCTCCCTGTCTCCTGGGGAAAACCAGGGGCCACGGCCTGACCTTTTTCTCTTCTGCAGGCAACAAGACCCGCAGAGGAAGGCTCTCCTCCACATATTTTCCGGCAAACCTCCAGAGAAGCCGCTGCCAAATCGAAAAGGATCCACGGAATCTTCGGATTATCTGAGGGTGAGTGTCACCCTGGGCCCCTGGTCTTTTTCTCCTCTAGGTCACCCTGGTTGATTTCCTTTCAGCTTCCCATCTGCGGGAGGGAATCGGGGAACCCCTCTTTCTTGCCTTCTCGGGGTCGGGGACTCCACGATCCTTCCGGGTCAATTTGATTCCAGGCGAAGGCATCTGAAGATGCCGTATTTCCTGCTGCTTTCTTTCTGTCCAATTATGGCAAGCCTGCCAACAACATGTTCCCAGCGGCATGAGGAAATTAGTCCCTCGGAGGCCCCAAACACGGAGAAGGCTAAACTCAGGAACATGCATGTTTTCAGAGAAGACGTCCTGAGTACCCTTGAGCCACCAACCTGCCTTCAGAAGGGCATTAGTCCGTTCCACTTCATGGAAGGCTGAGTGGAGGTTCATGTGTCTTGTCCTGATCAGCACTCAGGTGGAGGGTCTGTCCCTACTTCCAAGGACCGCCTGTCGATACTGTCCTAAGAATTTCATGGCGTGTGCACCTTGTCTTTGGATGTGGTTGATTTTCATGTCGGCTCCACGCTGAGGAACTTCTAACCTGTGTTGTTTCCTTTCTTTCAGGTTGCAAGCGGGCAAATGCCGGTCCACGCAACCAGTAAGAGGCCGCGCGTGGACCCTGTCCTCACCGATCGCTCAGCTACCCAAATGTCTGACAGGGGCTCCGCCTTGGCTTCACTGTCTCCCCTCAGAAAAGCCAGTCGGAGCTCCTCCTCAAGTCTTGGAGCAAAGGAAAGACAGACAGGGGCTGCGGCCGACATCCCTCAGCCTGCAGTGAGGCACCAGGGCCCCGAGCCTCTCCTCGTGGTGAAGCCGACACACAGCAGCCCTGAGGGTGGCTGCCGAGAAGTTCCCCAGGCCGCCTCCAAAACCCACGGCCTGCTCCAGGCCATCAGCCCCCAGGCACAAGACCAGCTTCCTGCGGTGACCTCACAGCCCTGCCCACCAGCCCCCACACAGGGCTTGGGCCTCGGCTCCAATCTCAGCTTCAGGCCAGGAGCCAAGAGACCTGCGCAGGCTCCGATTCAGGCTTGCCCGAACTTCCCCAAGAAACCGAGACTGGGTCGCTTCCAGATCCCCGAAAACGCCACCCAGGGAGTTGAGCTGGGGGCCCCGGAGAATCTGCAACCTCCGCCAGCCGCAACGGAACTTGGACCAAGTAGGTCGCCCCAGATGGGCAGGAGGACACCCGCCCAGGTGCCCAGCGTCGACCGGCAGCCACCGCACAGCAGACCTTGCCTGCCTACCGCCCAGGCCTGCACCATGTCCCATCACCCAGCGGCCAGCTATGATCCGGCCCAGCCTCTCAGAGTGCTCTTCCGGAGACTGGAAAACGGATGCTGGAGCTCCAGCCTCCTGACAGCCCCCTCATTTCACTCTCCTGAGAAGCCGGGAGCCTTCCTCGCTCAGAGCCCTCGTGTCTCAGAGAAGTCCGAGGGTCCCTGTGTTCGTGTCCCACCGAGCGTCCTCTATGAGGACCTTCGGGTTTCCTCCTCCTCAGAGGACAGCGATTCTGACCTGGAGTGAGACTGCAGGTGGCAGGGGCTCCTTGGCCTCCAGCTCCCGTGACTTGGAGGGGACTGTGGGACTGAGGAGCGGTAGAGCACGGAGCAGACTCTGTGCGGTGACTCCGAAGCTCCCCGGCTGCGGCGCCTCTGTGGATGTGGGAGCCCAGGCCAGGCAGGGAGCAGATGCGGGGACTCTGCCTCCTTGAATTCTGGTGAGGGACATTGTAGTTCGCATGGGTATCCGGAAACGCGCCAGGAAAAGCTTCCGTGCCAGTGATTCGTTGCCTCAGAAACTGCCTGACGCGCAGGAGTCAGACTTCCGCTGGGACGTCAATAGGAAACTGGGGAACTACTGTGTATTTGCTCTCTAGATGACTGAATAAGGGAAAAGTTAGGGAACCCTGAGAGGTGCAGCCCTCCCGCTGTGCCCCGCCCTGAGAGCAGTGTTTCGGACGCTGTGAAGCGTGCTGTGCAAAGCGCTCTCGGGGTCTTTCCTCAGCCTCGAAAACTGGGCTCTGGAATGCCTTTGTAAATATGTGTGTTTCATTGGTTTTGAAGTGAATAAAATTCTCAAAAAGATGACATATTGTCTTTTGACTCTCATTCCGTGTTTGTGTTTAACTGATTTTCCAAGCGAAGGGGTGGCCTGCCCCTCCACACCTGTGGGTGTTTCTAGTCGGGTGGGATGAGAGACGGAGAAAAGAAGTAAGACACAGAGACACAGTATAGGGAAACAACAGTGGGTCCAGGGGACGGGCACTCAGCACACCGAGAACCTGCAGCGGCACCGGCCTCTGAGTTCCCTCAGTTTTTATTGATTACGATTCTCATTATTTCAGCAAAAAGGAAGGTAGTAGGAGAGCAGGGTGACAATAAGGAGAAGGTCAACAAAAAACATGTGAGCAAAGGAATCTATATCATAATTAGGTCCAAGGGAAGGTACTCTGCCTGGACGTGCACGTAGGCCAGATTTATGTTTCTCTCCACCCAAACATCTCAGCGGAGTAAAGAATAGCAAGGCAGCATTACTGCAAACATGTCTTGCCTCCCGCCACAGGGCAGCTTTTCTCCTATCTCAGAGTTGAACAAAGGTACAATCGGGTTTTACACCGAGACACTCGGTTCCCACGGGCAAGCAGGAGACAGTGGCCTTCCTCCATCTCAACTGCAGGAGGCTTTCCTCTTTTACTAATCCACCTCAGCACAGACCCTTAACGGGTGTCAGGCTGGGGGACAGTCAGGTCTTTCTCATCCCACGAGGCCATATTTCAGACTATCACATGGGGAGAAACCTTGGACAATACCCTGCTTTCAAGGGCAGAGGTCCCTGCGGCTTTCCACGGCATTGTGCCCCTGGTTTATTGAGACTAGAGAGTGGCAATGACTTTTACCAAGTATACTGCTTGTGAACATTTGGTTAACAAGGCACGTCCTGCACAGCCCTAGATCCCTTAAACCTTCATTTCATACAACACAGGTTTTTGTGAGCTCCAAGCTGGGGCAAAGCGGCTGGGGCAAAGTGACTGGGGCAAAGCTACAAATTAACAACATCTCAGCAAAGCAATTGTTTAAAGTACAGGTCTTTTTCAAAATGGAGTCTCTTGTGTCTTCCCTTTCTACATAGACACAGTGAGAGTCTGATCTCTCTTTCTTTTCCCTACATCCAAGGGCTTGAAAATTTCTTGACTTGTTAGCAACCCAAATCGTTATGTCTCCGAAACAGAGTTGACTGAGGGCACCGCAGGGCTGGGCGGGACCTTTGACTTCTTATCCATCCACAGGAGCAAGAAAACCTCAGCCCCACTCTACCGACACGCACCTAGTAAAATTCCGCCAACTGAATCTCACGCACGCTAACACGTGGGGAGGGTTGCTTGCACCACGAGTCCCCATTTGGCTCAACCGCCGATGCCAAATGTGTGGCCCCAGTTACGACGGCCCCCGTGAAGTGGCTTCCGGATGTGCGAACGAACCAGGCAGAGTTTCATTGGCCAAATAGACCCCAGCAAAGCTGAAGTTAACTCCCAGATTTGGGATGTCCTTCCGAGGTAAAACATTCATCCCGTCTTCTTTCCGGATATCTGACACCGGGACTTTCCATGGTTCTCCCCCTGATCCTAAGAGTAGCTGAGGTAGAGACTCACTGAAAGATCTAGGCAGGGATATCCCATCATGCACAGGCTATCTCCATTCTCTGACCTGGGAACAACTCTGAGCGGGATTCCACATCTAGGAGGCCTCGGAACGGAGCGGGATTTTCTGAGACACACCAAATGGCTGCTCCCTTTGCACCGCTGATGAGGGTCGTTATCTTGATTATCCAGATCACCTAGAAAGTATCCGTATCCAGAATCCATAAGATCAACTCTCTGCTCCTCTGACAGCAGAAGGAGCATGACCACAATGAACCAAAGAGGGTGGAAGGAAACGATGTGAGACCAGAAAGCTCAGAGAACGGCCACAGGGGGTCGTAAGCAGGGCTTCCAACCTGAATCATGAATAATTAATGAAGCGCAAATCAAAGGGGAATCGAGTCTCAGCAGGTGCAATTTATCCAACGGGAGATCGCCGGAGGGCCAACAAGATTGAGAAACTGGGAGTCGGGTGCAGTGTCAAGGGGGACGCGACTGGTTCCAAAGCTCAAGAAGACCATGGGGTCACTTGGGCTACATGAGAAAACGCCCCAGTGTGCTGCTTCAGCATTCCGACTCCTGCCTGTCCCTTCCCATCCAAGGGACATGGACCCTAACTCGTGCAGGTGCAGATGACCATGGGCAGAATTAAGGGTCGTGGCACAAAAGTTCACCGACACGGGAGTTCCACAGGAGGTCCGGTGGATCTTCGCAAATCCAGAGAAATGGCAATGGGACCCAGGGAATTAGAGCCTCAGAGGCGTCCGGGAGACTTCTCAGGCATAATGCCTGGAGTGGCAAGACCAGCTGAAAAGGGAGCCAGGCACTGAAGGACAAAGCGGTGTTGACTTTCTTCATCTGTGTTCCCCAGTGCAGTCCAATTCACGGTGGTTTCCAAGCGCCTCCTGGAGGAGAAAACACATGAGGGTGTTGTCAGGTTCTCTGCCGACAGACTTACGGTGGGGAAGAAAGAGAAGCTCTGAAGATGGATCATGGCCGTGACTGCATGTCAAGGAGAATCTCCTTGCTGACACTGAGGCCTACGTGGAGATATAGTAAATACGGTCCAATTAAAAGGTGTCTGTTTTACCACATTTTTTAAAACAAAACAAAACAAAAAAACCAAAAAGATGGAAAAGAAGACAGGGGTACAGGCACCAGTGTTACATGTCTGACGGGGAACATCTATTCTTCAAAGCTTGCAGCTGTACACCTAGGTTTTAGAATGTCTGTCAGCAGTGGACATGATCTTAGAGTGGGCTGTGCAGACAGACCTTTCCGGGTCATGCGATTGGATTAAGTTAATGGTAATTAAGGTGCATGTAACTGATTAGGTTAGGGTACGTTCCACGTCAGGTGACCAGAGGCAGTATAAAAGGCAGCCTGGAAAGCAGAGGTCCCTCTCCGCCCCTTCCTCCGTCTTCCTGGATGCTGCATCGCTTCCAGCGGGGCTGCTCCAGCAGCTGCCCATCTCAGCGCCAGCCGGGGAAAGAAAGTAGACCGGTAATTTCAGGTTCGTTTCACTGAACAGTTGTTTGTTTCCCGCAATCCCTGAGGGGTGGGGGGAAAAGAGACAAAGGAGACTGAAAGAAACCGATCACACTGGGGCTTGCTGATGGGGTAGGATGTGCTTGCTCTCGTTTCCAGTAATTCTTGGAAGAGAAAACGAGAAAACATTTCCGTCTCCATGGGTGGGATAAGACCAAGATGGGAATGCGAAAAGAAATGAACTGCAGCACGCTGAATGGGTGGGTAAATGGAAAAAGGACTTTGGAAAAAAAAGGGTGGTTTGCCCTTCAGCCGTGTAAGAAATCGATACGATATGGCACGTGTTCACTGTTTGTTTAGATGAATTCGTGTGGCATGTGTAAAATACCAGAACAATAAATAAAGAGGGGCTGGAGCGAAAGCCAGAAAGCTAGAACAGGAAAGACCATCACCTGCTATTGTGGTAGAGAGGAAGATAACTTCTCTCTATGAATTTGTGTTTGGAAGTCGCCTAATGAAATGGCAAGAGTAGCGATTCAAGTTGTGACGGGAAGCGTCCCTTATCCCTGATTTCAAACAGACCTGCCAAAGGGTGACATAGGCCATGCCCTGTGGCTTCGATCGTTCTGTCCGTCAGGGAGCTAGAATCATCGGGTCTTCTACCGGAGTGAATCGTGATAGACCTAAGTCCAGTCTCCAGAATCAGTTGTTTGTTTGGGGTTGAAAGCTCCACTCCCCATACCTAGGCCACGGGCCCTGTGGCAGGCGAGGTTTACTCTTGGGCTAGGTAATCATGGCAGAGGAACACACAATATCTGAGGATGCACACAGCACATTGCTTTCCACAGATCTGACCGACTGGTGGTGAGGTCTGCTCATCACCGCACCGGCAAGGAGTTAGCTGGGGGCTTCCTGTGGGTGTGTGAATATCCAATGTGCTTAACCATCGACATGTGTGTGTTTGTGTGTGTTTCAGGTGACCCAACAATCAACCCCTGAAAAAGGCGGTCATAAAACCCCCAGGGGATGAAGACGATGGCACGTCGTGACCCCAAAACCGGGGCAAACAGACTCGTGCGAGCCCAGACCCTCCAGAAGCAGCGGAGGGCCCCAGTTGGGCCAAGGGCTCCCCCGCCCGATGAAGAAGACCCCAGGGTAAGTCTAGCCCTGGATCTCTTGGGTATCGGGGTGGGGGTGGGAGCGGGGGGAGGGGGTGTAACAGGGTCCTCAGATACTGGGTTGGATTCCAAAGAGTTCTGTCACCACCACCCAGGCTGCTTTTCCCGTCCAAGGTGGGCGTGGCTTGGGACCTCCTCCCCCGCCCCACAGGTCCCTTGAGAGACTCTTGGGAGCAACCTCCCTTTCTACTTAGAATCCTGTGTAGCCACGTTTGGCCGTGTTGTTGACATCGGGTTCACCATCGTGCCCCTTAGAACCTTGAGTCCTTCCTTTTAGAGTTCCTCCGTCACATGGGCTTTGGGAGAGAACATCGTATCCGAACTCTCCCAGCACTTAATGGCCCCCATGCCGGTGTCCCCTCTTTAGAATCCTTATTCAGCTCTGAATTCACAGTCCGTGGCTTCAGCTCACTCACTGACATCACTTCCTTTCCACCCACAGCTCAAGTGCAAAAACTGCGGGGCCTTTGGCCACACGGCCAGAAGTACCAGGTGCCCCATGAAGTGCTGGAACGCAGCCCTGGTTCCACAGACCTTTGGGAAAAAGGAAGGGAAGGAAAACCTGAAGCCGTGGAAGCCCCGGATTGAAGCGAAGCCGGGGCCCTTGAACAAGGATAAGGGAGAGAAGGAAGAGAGACCAAGGTGAGCAGAGGGAGGGGTTTTCACCACTCTCAGCGTAGTGCCTTCTAAGGACATGGTGTCTCTGCACCTGCACAGCATGTACCTTTCCGTCTCTGGGCCAGGGAAGGAACGCTGCAGAGAAATAGACCGGAGCTCCGTTTCCTCCGGGGTTCCACACCCAGGAGCTCCTTTGGCTCTGGGAGATTCAGGGACGGGGAGAGGCGGGGGCGCTTCGTGCAGTTTCCCCACGACGGCGAGAAAAGCAATGGGATCCAAATCACAGTCCTTAGTTGGGAAACCTAGAGGGCCACCTGGAGGATGGAAAGGTTGGCACGTGAGGGAAGGGGCAGAGGCGGAAATGGCACCAGATGTCCATTTGTGTATCACAAAACACGGAATGGGACTGGGCCCCGGACAGGGTTCTCCCTGTCTCCTGGGGAAAACCAGGGGCCACGGCCTGACCTTTTTCTCTTCTGCAGGCAACAAGACCCGCAGAGGAAGGCTCTCCTCCACATATTTTCCGGCAAACCTCCAGAGAAGCGGCTGCCAAATCGAAAAGGATCCACGGAATCTTCGGATTATCTGAGGGTGAGTGTCACCCTGGGCCCCTGGTCTTTTTCTCCTCTAGGTCACCCTGGTTGATTTCCTTTCAGCTTCCCATCTGCGGGAGGGAATCGGGGAACCCCTCTTTCTTGCCTTCTCGGGGTCGGGGACTCCACGATCCTTCCGGGTCAATTTGATTCCAGGCGAAGGCATCTGAAGATGCCGTATTTCCTGCTGCTTTCTTTCTGTCCAATTATGGCAAGCCTGCCAACAACATGTTCCCAGCGGCATGAGGAAATTAGTCCCTCGGAGGCCCCAAACACGGAGAAGGCTAAACTCAGGAACATGCATGTTTTCAGAGAAGACGTCCTGAGTACCCTTGAGCCACCAACCTGCCTTCAGAAGGGCATTAGTCCGTTCCACTTCATGGAAGGCTGAGTGGAGGTTCATGTGTCTTGTCCTGATCAGCACTCAGGTGGAGGGTCTGTCCCTACTTCCAAGGACCGCCTGTCGATACTGTCCTAAGAATTTCATGGCGTGTGCACCTTGTCTTTGGATGTGGTTGATTTTCATGTCGGCTCCACGCTGAGGAACTTCTAACCTGTGTTGTTTCCTTTCTTTCAGGTTGCAAGCGGGCCAATGCCGGTCCACGCAACCAGTAAGAGGCCGCGCGTGGACCCTGTCCTCACCGATCGCTCAGCTACCCAAATGTCTGACAGGGGCTCCGCCTTGGCTTCACTGTCTCCCCTCAGAAAAGCCAGTCGGAGCTCCTCCTCAAGTCTTGGAGCAAAGGAAAGACAGACAGGGGCTGCGGCCGACATCCCTCAGCCTGCAGTGAGGCACCAGGGCCCCGAGCCTCTCCTCGTGGTGAAGCCGACACACAGCAGCCCTGAGGGTGGCTGCCGAGAAGTTCCCCAGGCCGCCTCCAAAACCCACGGCCTGCTCCAGGCCATCAGCCCCCAGGCACAAGACCAGCTTCCTGCGGTGACCTCACAGCCCTGCCCACCAGCCCCCACACAGGGCTTGGGCCTCGGCTCCAATCTCAGCTTCAGGCCAGGAGCCAAGAGACCTGCGCAGGCTCCGATTCAGGCTTGCCCGAACTTCCCCAAGAAACCGAGACTGGGTCGCTTCCAGATCCCCGAAAACGCCACCCAGGGAGTTGAGCTGGGGGCCCCGGAGAATCTGCAACCTCCGCCAGCCGCAACGGAACTTGGACCAAGTAGGTCGCCCCAGATGGGCAGGAGGACACCCGCCCAGGTGCCCAGCGTCGACCGGCAGCCACCGCACAGCAGACCTTGCCTGCCTACCGCCCAGGCCTGCACCATGTCCCATCACCCAGCGGCCAGCTATGATCCGGCCCAGCCTCTCAGAGTGCTCTTCCGGAGACTGGAAAACGGATGCTGGAGCTCCAGCCTCCTGACAGCCCCCTCATTTCACTCTCCTGAGAAGCCGGGAGCCTTCCTCGCTCAGAGCCCTCGTGTCTCAGAGAAGTCCGAGGGTCCCTGTGTTCGTGTCCCACCGAGCGTCCTCTATGAGGACCTTCGGGTTTCCTCCTCCTCAGAGGACAGCGATTCTGACCTGGAGTGAGACTGCAGGTGGCAGGGGCTCCTTGGCCTCCAGCTCCCGTGACTTGGAGGGGACTGTGGGACTGAGGAGCGGTAGAGCACGGAGCAGACTCTGTGCGGTGACTCCGAAGCTCCCCGGCTGCGGCGCCTCTGTGGATGTGGGAGCCCAGGCCAGGCAGGGAGCAGATGCGGGGACTCTGCCTCCTTGAATTCTGGTGAGGGACATTGTAGTTCGCATGGGTATCCGGAAACGCGCCAGGAAAAGCTTCCGTGCCAGTGATTCGTTGCCTCAGAAACTGCCTGACGCGCAGGAGTCAGACTTCCGCTGGGACGTCAATAGGAAACTGGGGAACTACTGTGTATTTGCTCTCTAGATGACTGAATAAGGGAAAAGTTAGGGAACCCTGAGAGGTGCAGCCCTCCCGCTGTGCCCCGCCCTGAGAGCAGTGTTTCGGACGCTGTGAAGCGTGCTGTGCAAAGCGCTCTCGGGGTCTTTCCTCAGCCTCGAAAACTGGGCTCTGGAATGCCTTTGTAAATATGTGTGTTTCATTGGTTTTGAAGTGAATAAAATTCTCAAAAAGATGACATATTGTCTTTTGACTCTCATTCCGTGTTTGTGTTTAACTGATTTTCCAAGCGAAGGGGTGGCCTGCCCCTCCACACCTGTGGGTGTTTCTAGTCGGGTGGGATGAGAGACGGAGAAAAGAAGTAAGACACAGAGACACAGTATAGGGAAACAACAGTGGGTCCAGGGGACGGGCACTCAGCACACCGAGAACCTGCAGCGGCACCGGCCTCTGAGTTCCCTCAGTTTTTATTGATTACGATTCTCATTATTTCAGCAAAAAGGAAGGTAGTAGGAGAGCAGGGTGACAATAAGGAGAAGGTCAACAAAAAACATGTGAGCAAAGGAATCTATATCATAATTAGGTCCAAGGGAAGGTACTCTGCCTGGACGTGCACGTAGGCCAGATTTATGTTTCTCTCCACCCAAACATCTCAGCGGAGTAAAGAATAGCAAGGCAGCATTACTGCAAACATGTCTTGCCTCCCGCCACAGGGCAGCTTTTCTCCTATCTCAGAGTTGAACAAAGGTACAATCGGGTTTTACACCGAGACACTCGGTTCCCACGGGCAAGCAGGAGACAGTGGCCTTCCTCCATCTCAACTGCAGGAGGCTTTCCTCTTTTACTAATCCACCTCAGCACAGACCCTTAACGGGTGTCAGGCTGGGGGACAGTCAGGTCTTTCTCATCCCACGAGGCCATATTTCAGACTATCACATGGGGAGAAACCTTGGACAATACCCTGCTTTCAAGGGCAGAGGTCCCTGCGGCTTTCCACGGCATTGTGCCCCTGGTTTATTGAGACTAGAGAGTGGCAATGACTTTTACCAAGTATACTGCTTGTGAACATTTGGTTAACAAGGCACGTCCTGCACAGCCCTAGATCCCTTAAACCTTCATTTCATACAACACAGGTTTTTGTGAGCTCCAAGCTGGGGCAAAGCGGCTGGGGCAAAGTGACTGGGGCAAAGCTACAAATTAACAACATCTCAGCAAAGCAATTGTTTAAAGTACAGGTCTTTTTCAAAATGGAGTCTCTTGTGTCTTCCCTTTCTACATAGACACAGTGAGAGTCTGATCTCTCTTTCTTTTCCCTACATCCAAGGGCTTGAAAATTTCTTGACTTGTTAGCAACCCAAATCGTTATGTCTCCGAAACAGAGTTGACTGAGGGCACCGCAGGGCTGGGCAGGACCTTTGACTTCTTATCCATCCACAGGAGCAAGAAAACCTCAGCCCCACTCTACCGACACGCACCTAGTAAAATTCCGCCAACTGAATCTCACGCACGCTAACACGTGGGGAGGGTTGCTTGCACCACGAGTCCCCATTTGGCTCAACCGCCGATGCCAAATGTGTGGCCCCAGTTACGACGGCCCCCGTGAAGTGGCTTCCGGATGTGCGAACGAACCAGGCAGAGTTTCATTGGCCAAATAGACCAGAGCAAAGCTGAAGTTAACTCCGAGATTTGGGATGTCCTTCCGAGGTAAAACATTCATCCCGTCTTCTTTCCGGATGTCTGACACCGGGCCTTTCCATGGTTCTCCCCCTGATCCTAAGAGTAGCTGAGGTAGAGACTCACTGAAAGATCTAGGCAGGGATATCCCATCATGCACAGGCTATCTCCATTCTCTGACCTGGGAACAACTCTGAGC
Organism: Pongo pygmaeus; assembly: GCF_028885625.2. Taxonomy (NCBI): domain Eukaryota; kingdom Metazoa; phylum Chordata; class Mammalia; order Primates; family Hominidae; genus Pongo; species Pongo pygmaeus. The sequence goes on from NC_072380.2 coordinate 7,561,966, forward strand.
GGGATTCCACATCTAGGAGGCCTCGGAACGGAGCGGGATTTTCTGAGACACACCAAATGGCTGCTCCCTTTGCACCGCTGATGAGGGTCGTTATCTTGATTATCCAGATCACCTAGAAAGTATCCGTATCCAGAATCCATAAGATCAACTCTCCGCTCCTCTGACAGCAGAAGGAGCATGACCACAATGAACCAAAGAGGGTGGAAGGAAACGATGTGAGACCAGAAAGCTCAGAGAACGGCCACAGGGGGTCGTAAGCAGGGCTTCCAACCTGAATCATGAATAATTAATGAAGCGCAAATCAAAGGGGAATCGAGTCTCAGCAGGTGCAATTTATCCAACGGGAGATCGCCGGAGGGCCAACAAGATTGAGAAACTGGGAGTCGGGTGCAGTGTCAAGGGGGACGCGACTGGTTCCAAAGCTCAAGAAGACCATGGGGTCACTTGGGCTACATGAGAAAACGCCCCAGTGTGCTGCTTCAGCATTCCGACTCCTGCCTGTCCCTTCCCATCCAAGGGACATGGACCCTAACTCGTGCAGGTGCAGATGACCATGGGCAGAATTAAGGGTCGTGGCACAAAAGTTCACCGACACGGGAGTTCCACAGGAGGTCCGGTGGATCTTCGCAAATCCAGAGAAATGGCAATGGGACCCAGGGAATTAGAGCCTCAGAGGCGTCCGGGAGACTTCTCAGGCATAATGCCTGGAGTGGCAAGACCAGCTGAAAAGGGAGCCAGGCACTGAAGGACAAAGCGGTGTTGACTTTCTTCATCTGTGTTCCCCAGTGCAGTCCAATTCACGGTGGTTTCCAAGCGCCTCCTGGAGGAGAAAACACATGAGGGTGTTGTCAGGTTCTCTGCCGACAGACTTACGGTGGGGAAGAAAGAGAAGCTCTGAAGATGGATCATGGCCGTGACTGCATGTCAAGGAGAATCTCCTTGCTGACACTGAGGCCTACGTGGAGATATAGTAAATACGGTCCAATTAAAAGGTGTCTGTTTTACCACATTTTTTAAAACAAAACAAAACAAAAAAACCAAAAAGATGGAAAAGAAGACAGGGGTACAGGCACCAGTGTTACATGTCTGACGGGGAACATCTATTCTTCAAAGCTTGCAGCTGTACACCTAGGTTTTAGAATGTCTGTCAGCAGTGGACATGATCTTAGAGTGGGCTGTGCAGACAGACCTTTCCGGGTCATGCGATTGGATTAAGTTAATGGTAATTAAGGTGCATGTAACTGATTAGGTTAGGGTACGTTCCACGTCAGGTGACCAGAGGCAGTATAAAAGGCAGCCTGGAAAGCAGAGGTCCCTCTCCGCCCCTTCCTCCGTCTTCCTGGATGCTGCATCGCTTCCAGCGGGGCTGCTCCAGCAGCTGCCCATCTCAGCGCCAGCCGGGGAAAGAAAGTAGACCGGTAATTTCAGGTTCGTTTCACTGAACAGTTGTTTGTTTCCCGCAATCCCTGAGGGGTGGGGGGAAAAGAGACAAAGGAGACTGAAAGAAACCGATCACACTGGGGCTTGCTGATGGGGTAGGATGTGCTTGCTCTCGTTTCCAGTAATTCTTGGAAGAGAAAACGAGAAAACATTTCCGTCTCCATGGGTGGGATAAGACCAAGATGGGAATGCGAAAAGAAATGAACTGCAGCACGCTGAATGGGTGGGTAAATGGAAAAAGGACTTTGGAAAAAAAAGGGTGGTTTGCCCTTCAGCCGTGTAAGAAATCGATACGATATGGCACGTGTTCACTGTTTGTTTAGATGAATTCGTGTGGCATGTGTAAAATACCAGAACAATAAATAAAGAGGGGCTGGAGCGAAAGCCAGAAAGCTAGAACAGGAAAGACCATCACCTGCTATTGTGGTAGAGAGGAAGATAACTTCTCCCTATGAATTTGTGTTTGGAAGTCGCCTAATGAAATGGCAAGAGTAGCGATTCAAGTTGTGACGGGAAGCGTCCCTTATCCCTGATTTCAAACAGACCTGCCAAAGGGTGACATAGGCCATGCCCTGTGGCTTCGATCGTTCTGTCCGTCAGGGAGCTAGAATCATCGGGTCTTCTACCGGAGTGAATCGTGATAGACCTAAGTCCAGTCTCCAGAATCAGTTGTTTGTTTGGGGTTGAAAGCTCCACTCCCCATACCTAGGCCACGGGCCCTGTGGCAGGCGAGGTTTACTCTTGGACTAGGTAATCATGGCAGAGGAACACACAATATCTGAGGATGCACACAGCACATTGCTTTCCACAGATCTGACCGACTGGTGGTGAGGTCTGCTCATCACCGCACCGGCAAGGAGTTAGCTGGGGGCTTCCTGTGGGTGTGTGAATATCCAATGTGCTTAACCATCGACATGTGTGTGTTTGTGTGTGTTTCAGGTGACCCAACAATCAACCCCTGAAAAAGGCGGTCATAAAACCCCCAGGGGATGAAGACGATGGCACGTCGTGACCCCAAAACCGGGGCAAACAGACTCGTGCGAGCCCAGACCCTCCAGAAGCAGCGGAGGGCCCCAGTTGGGCCAAGGGCTCCCCCGCCCGATGAAGAAGACCCCAGGGTAAGTCTAGCCCTGGATCTCTTGGGTATCGGGGTGGGGGTGGGAGCGGGGGGAGGGGGTGTCACACGGTCCTCAGATACTGGGTTGGATTCCAAAGAGTTCTGTCACCACCACCCAGGCTGCTTTTCCCGTCCAAGGTGGGCGTGGCTTGGGACCTCCTCCCCCGCCCCACAGGTCCCTTGAGAGACTCTTGGGAGCAACCTCCCTTTCTACTTAGAATCCTGTGTAGCCACGTTTGGCCGTGTTGTTGACATCGGGTTCACCATCGTGCCCCTTAGAACCTTGAGTCCTTCCTTTTACAGTTCCTCCGTCACATGGGCTTTGGGAGAGAACATCGTATCCGAACTCTCCCAGCACTTAACGGCCCCCATGCCGGTGTCCCCTCTTTAGAATCCTTATTCAGCTCTGAATTCACAGTCCGTGGCTTCAGCTCACTCACTGACATCACTTCCTTTCCACCCACAGCTCAAGTGCAAAAACTGCGGGGCCTTTGGCCACACGGCCAGAAGTACCAGGTGCCCCATGAAGTGCTGGAACGCAGCCCTGGTTCCACAGACCTTTGGGAAAAAGGAAGGGAAGGAAAACCTGAAGCCGTGGAAGCCCCGGATTGAAGCGAAGCCGGGGCCCTTGAACAAGGATAAGGGAGAGAAGGAAGAGAGACCAAGGTGAGCAGAGGGAGGGGTTTTCACCACTCTCAGCGTAGTGCCTCCTAAGGACATGGTGTCTCTGCACCTGCACAGCGTGTGCCTTTCCGTCTCTGGGCCAGGGAAGGAACGCTGCAGAGAAATAGACCGGAGCTCCGTTTCCTCCGGGGTTCCACACCCAGGAGCTCCTTTGGCTCTGGGAGATTCAGGGACGGGGAGAGGCGGGGGCGCTTCGTGCAGTTTCCCCACGACGGCGAGAAAAGCAATGGGATCCAAATCACAGTCCTTAGTTGGGAAACCTAGAGGGCCACCTGGAGGATGGAAAGGTTGGCACGTGAGGGAAGGGGCAGAGGCGGAAATGGCACCAGATGTCCATTTGTGTATCACAAAACACGGAATGGGACTGGGCCCCGGACAGGGTTCTCCCTGTCTCCTGGGGAAAACCAGGGGCCACGGCCTGACCTTTTTCTCTTCTGCAGGCAACAAGACCCGCAGAGGAAGGCTCTCCTCCACATATTTTCCGGCAAACCTCCAGAGAAGCCGCTGCCAAATCGAAAAGGATCCACGGAATCTTCGGATTATCTGAGGGTGAGTGTCACCCTGGGCCCCTGGTCTTTTTCTCCTCTAGGTCACCCTGGTTGATTTCCTTTCAGCTTCCCATCTGCGGGAGGGAATCGGGGAACCCCTCTTTCTTGCCTTCTCGGGGTCGGGGACTCCACGATCCTTCCGGGTCAATTTGATTCCAGGCGAAGGCATCTGAAGATGCCGTATTTCCTGCTGCTTTCTTTCTGTCCAATTATGGCAAGCCTGCCAACAACATGTTCCCAGCGGCATGAGGAAATTAGTCCCTCGGAGGCCCCAAACACGGAGAAGGCTAAACTCAGGAACATGCATGTTTTCAGAGAAGACGTCCTGAGTACCCTTGAGCCACCAACCTGCCTTCAGAAGGGCATTAGTCCGTTCCACTTCATGGAAGGCTGAGTGGAGGTTCATGTGTCTTGTCCTGATCAGCACTCAGGTGGAGGGTCTGTCCCTACTTCCAAGGACCGCCTGTCGATACTGTCCTAAGAATTTCATGGCGTGTGCACCTTGTCTTTGGATGTGGTTGATTTTCATGTCGGCTCCACGCTGAGGAACTTCTAACCTGTGTTGTTTCCTTTCTTTCAGGTTGCAAGCGGGCCAATGCCGGTCCACGCAACCAGTAAGAGGCCGCGCGTGGACCCTGTCCTCACCGATCGCTCAGCTACCCAAATGTCTGACAGGGGCTCCGCCTTGGCTTCACTGTCTCCCCTCAGAAAAGCCAGTCGGAGCTCCTCCTCAAGTCTTGGAGCAAAGGAAAGACAGACAGGGGCTGCGGCCGACATCCCTCAGCCTGCAGTGAGGCACCAGGGCCCCGAGCCTCTCCTCGTGGTGAAGCCGACACACAGCAGCCCTGAGGGTGGCTGCCGAGAAGTTCCCCAGGCCGCCTCCAAAACCCACGGCCTGCTCCAGGCCATCAGCCCCCAGGCACAAGACCAGCTTCCTGCGGTGACCTCACAGCCCTGCCCACCAGCCCCCACACAGGGCTTGGGCCTCGGCTCCAATCTCAGCTTCAGGCCAGGAGCCAAGAGACCTGCGCAGGCTCCGATTCAGGCTTGCCCGAACTTCCCCAAGAAACCGAGACTGGGTCGCTTCCAGATCCCCGAAAACGCCACCCAGGGAGTTGAGCTGGGGGCCCCGGAGAATCTGCAACCTCCGCCAGCCGCAACGGAACTTGGACCAAGTAGGTCGCCCCAGATGGGCAGGAGGACACCCGCCCAGGTGCCCAGCGTCGACCGGCAGCCACCGCACAGCAGACCTTGCCTGCCTACCGCCCAGGCCTGCAGCATGTCCCATCACCCAGCGGCCAGCTATGATCCGGCCCAGCCTCTCAGAGTGCTCTTCCGGAGACTGGAAAACGGATGCTGGAGCTCCAGCCTCCTGACAGCCCCCTCATTTCACTCTCCTGAGAAGCCGGGAGCCTTCCTCGCTCAGAGCCCTCGTGTCTCAGAGAAGTCCGAGGGTCCCTGTGTTCGTGTCCCACCGAGCGTCCTCTATGAGGACCTTCGGGTTTCCTCCTCCTCAGAGGACAGCGATTCTGACCTGGAGTGAGACTGCAGGTGGCAGGGGCTCCTTGGCCTCCAGCTCCCGTGACTTGGAGGGGACTGTGGGACTGAGGAGCGGTAGAGCACGGAGCAGACTCTGTGCGGTGACTCCGAAGCTCCCCGGCTGCGGCGCCTCTGTGGATGTGGGAGCCCAGGCCAGGCAGGGAGCAGATGCGGGGACTCTGCCTCCTTGAATTCTGGTGAGGGACATTGTAGTTCGCATGGGTATCCGGAAACGCGCCAGGAAAAGCTTCCGTGCCAGTGATTCGTTGCCTCAGAAACTGCCTGACGCGCAGGAGTCAGACTTCCGCTGGGACGTCAATAGGAAACTGGGGAACTACTGTGTATTTGCTCTCTAGATGACTGAATAAGGGAAAAGTTAGGGAACCCTGAGAGGTGCAGCCCTCCCGCTGTGCCCCGCCCTGAGAGCAGTGTTTCGGACGCTGTGAAGCGTGCTGTGCAAAGCGCTCTCGGGGTCTTTCCTCAGCCTCGAAAACTGGGCTCTGGAATGCCTTTGTAAATATGTGTGTTTCATTGGTTTTGAAGTGAATAAAATTCTCAAAAAGATGACATATTGTCTTTTGACTCTCATTCCGCGTTTGTGTTTAACTGATTTTCCAAGCGAAGGGGTGGCCTGCCCCTCCACACCTGTGGGTGTTTCTAGTCGGGTGGGATGAGAGACGGAGAAAAGAAGTAAGACACAGAGACACAGTATAGGGAAACAACAGTGGGTCCAGGGGACGGGCACTCAGCACACCGAGAACCTGCAGCGGCACCGGCCTCTGAGTTCCCTCAGTTTTTATTGATTACGATTCTCATTATTTCAGCAAAAAGGAAGGTAGTAGGAGAGCAGGGTGACAATAAGGAGAAGGTCAACAAAAAACATGTGAGCAAAGGAATCTATATCATAATTAGGTCCAAGGGAAGGTACTCTGCCTGGACGTGCACGTAGGCCAGATTTATGTTTCTCTCCACCCAAACATCTCAGCGGAGTAAAGAATAGCAAGGCAGCATTACTGCAAACATGTCTTGCCTCCCGCCACAGGGCAGCTTTTCTCCTATCTCAGAGTTGAACAAAGGTACAATCGGGTTTTACACCGAGACATTCGGTTCCCACGGGCAAGCAGGAGACAGTGGCCTTCCTCCATCTCAACTGCAGGAGGCTTTCCTCTTTTACTAATCCACCTCAGCACAGACCCTTAACGGGTGTCAGGCTGGGGGACAGTCAGGTCTTTCTCATCCCACGAGGCCATATTTCAGACTATCACATGGGGAGAAACCTTGGACAATACCCTGCTTTCAAGGGCAGAGGTCCCTGCGGCTTTCCACGGCATTGTGCCCCTGGTTTATTGAGACTAGAGAGTGGCAATGACTTTTACCAAGTATACTGCTTGTGAACATTTGGTTAACAAGGCACGTCCTGCACAGCCCTAGATCCCTTAAACCTTCATTTCATACAACACAGGTTTTTGTGAGCTCCAAGCTGGGTCAAAGCGGCTGGGGCAAAGTGACTGGGGCAAAGCTACAAATTAACAACATCTCAGCAAAGCAATTGTTTAAAGTACAGGTCTTTTTCAAAATGGAGTCTCTTGTGTCTTCCCTTTCTACATAGACACAGTGAGAGTCTGATCTCTCTTTCTTTTCCCTACATCCAAGGGCTTGAAAATTTCTTGACTTGTTAGCAACCCAAATCGTTATGTCTCCGAAACAGAGTTGACTGAGGGCACCGCAGGGCTGGGCAGGACCTTTGACTTCTTATCCATCCACAGGAGCAAGAAAACCTCAGCCCCACTCTACCGACACGCACCTAGTAAAATTCCGCCAACTGAATCTCACGCACGCTAACACGTGGGGAGGGTTGCTTGCACCACGAGTCCCCATTTGGCTCAACCGCCGATGCCAAATGTGTGGCCCCAGTTACGACGGCCCCCGTGAAGTGGCTTCCGGATGTGCGAACGAACCAGGCAGAGTTTCATTGGCCAAATAGACCAGAGCAAAGCTGAAGTTAACTCCCAGATTTGGGATGTCCTTCCGAGGTAAAACATTCATCCCGTCTTCTTTCCGGATGTCTGACACCGGGCCTTTCCATGGTTCTCCCCCTGATCCTAAGAGTAGCTGAGGTAGAGACTCACTGAAAGATCTAGGCAGGGATATCCCATCATGCACAGGCTATCTCCATTCTCTGACCTGGGAACAACTCTGAGCGGGATTCCACATCTAGGAGGCCTCGGAACGGAGCGGGATTTTCTGAGACACACCAAATGGCTGCTCCCTTTGCACCGCTGATGAGGGTCGTTATCTTGATTATCCAGATCACCTAGAAAGTATCCGTATCCAGAATCCATAAGATCAACTCTCCGCTCCTCTGACAGCAGAAGGAGCATGACCACAATGAACCAAAGAGGGTGGAAGGAAACGATGTGAGACCAGAAAGCTCAGAGAACGGCCACAGGGGGTCGTAAGCAGGGCTTCCAACCTGAATCATGAATAATTAATGAAGCGCAAATCAAAGGGGAATCGAGTCTCAGCAGGTGCAATTTATCCAACGGGAGATCGCCGGAGGGCCAACAAGATTGAGAAACTGGGAGTCGGGTGCAGTGTCAAGGGGGACGCGACTGGTTCCAAAGCTCAAGAAGACCATGGGGTCACTTGGGCTACATGAGAAAACGCCCCAGTGTGCTGCTTCAGCATTCCGACTCCTGCCTGTCCCTTCCCATCCAAGGGACATGGACCCTAACTCGTGCAGGTGCAGATGACCATGGGCAGAATTAAGGGTCGTGGCACAAAAGTTCACCGACACGGGAGTTCCACAGGAGGTCCGGTGGATCTTCGCAAATCCAGAGAAATGGCAATGGGACCCAGGGAATTAGAGCCTCAGAGGCGTCCGGGAGACTTCTCAGGCATAATGCCTGGAGTGGCAAGACCAGCTGAAAAGGGAGCCAGGCACTGAAGGACAAAGCGGTGTTGACTTTCTTCATCTGTGTTCCCCAGTGCAGTCCAATTCACGGTGGTTTCCAAGCGCCTCCTGGAGGAGAAAACACATGAGGGTGTTGTCAGGTTCTCTGCCGACAGACTTACGGTGGGGAAGAAAGAGAAGCTCTGAAGATGGATCATGGCCGTGACTGCATGTCAAGGAGAATCTCCTTGCTGACACTGAGGCCTACGTGGAGATATAGTAAATACGGTCCAATTAAAAGGTGTCTGTTTTACCACATTTTTTAAAACAAAACAAAACAAAAAAACCAAAAAGATGGAAAAGAAGACAGGGGTACAGGCACCAGTGTTACATGTCTGACGGGGAACATCTATTCTTCAAAGCTTGCAGCTGTACACCTAGGTTTTAGAATGTCTGTCAGCAGTGGACATGATCTTAGAGTGGGCTGTGCAGACAGACCTTTCCGGGTCATGTGATTGGATTAAGTTAATGGTAATTAAGGTGCATGTAACTGATTAGGTTAGGGTACGTTCCACGTCAGGTGACCAGAGGCAGTATAAAAGGCAGCCTGGAAAGCAGAGGTCCCTCTCCGCCCCTTCCTCCGTCTTCCTGGATGCTGCATCGCTTCCAGCGGGGCTGCTCCAGCAGCTGCCCATCTCAGCGCCAGCCGGGGAAAGAAAGTAGACCGGTAATTTCAGGTTCGTTTCACTGAACAGTTGTTTGTTTCCCGCAATCCCTGAGGGGTGGGGGGAAAAGAGACAAAGGAGACTGAAAGAAACCGATCACACTGGGGCTTGCTGATGGGGTAGGATGTGCTTGCTCTCGTTTCCAGTAATTCTTGGAAGAGAAAACGAGAAAACATTTCCGTCTCCATGGGTGGGATAAGACCAAGATGGGAATGCGAAAAGAAATGAACTGCAGCACGCTGAATGGGTGGGTAAATGGAAAAAGGACTTTGGAAAAAAAAGGGTGGTTTGCCCTTCAGCCGTGTAAGAAATCGATACGATATGGCACGTGTTCACTGTTTGTTTAGATGAATTCGTGGGGCATGTGTAAAATACCAGAACAATAAATAAAGAGGGGCTGGAGCGAAAGCCAGAAAGCTAGAACAGGAAAGACCATCACCTGCTATTGTGGTAGAGAGGAAGATAACTTCTCTCTATGAATTTGTGTTTGGAAGTCGCCTAATGAAATGGCAAGAGTAGCGATTCAAGTTGTGACGGGAAGCGTCCCTTATCCCTGATTTCAAACAGACCTGCCAAAGGGTGACATAGGCCATGCCCTGTGGCTTCGATCGTTCTGTCCGTCAGGGAGCTAGAATCATCGGGTCTTCTACCGGAGTGAATCGTGATAGACCTAAGTCCAGTCTCCAGAATCAGTTGTTTGTTTGGGGTTGAAAGCTCCACTCCCCATACCTAGGCCACGGGCCCTGTGGCAGGCGAGGTTTACTCTTGGACTAGGTAATCATGGCAGAGGAACACACAATATCTGAGGATGCACACAGCACATTGCTTTCCACAGATCTGACCGACTGGTGGTGAGGTCTGCTCATCACCGCACCGGCAAGGAGTTAGCTGGGGGCTTCCTGTGGGTGTGTGAATATCCAATGTGCTTAACCATCGACATGTGTGTGTTTGTGTGTGTTTCAGGTGACCCAACAATCAACCCCTGAAAAAGGCGGTCATAAAACCCCCAGGGGATGAAGACGATGGCACGTCGTGACCCCAAAACCGGGGCAAACAGACTCGTGCGAGCCCAGACCCTCCAGAAGCAGCGGAGGGCCCCATTTGGGCCAAGGGCTCCCCCGCCCGATGAAGAAGACCCCAGGGTAAGTCTAGCCCTGGATCTCTTGGGTATCGGGGTGGGGGTGGGAGCGGGGGGAGGGGGTGTCACACGGTCCTCAGATACTGGGTTGGATTCCAAAGAGTTCTGTCACCACCACCCAGGCTGCTTTTCCCGTCCAAGGTGGGCGTGGCTTGGGACCTCCTCCCCCGCCCCACAGGTCCCTTGAGAGACTCTTGGGAGCAACCTCCCTTTCTACTTAGAATCCTGTGTAGCCACGTTTGGCCGTGTTGTTGACATCGGGTTCACCATCGTGCCCCTTAGAACCTTGAGTCCTTCCTTTTAGAGTTCCTCCGTCACATGGGCTTTGGGAGAGAACATCGTATCCGAACTCTCCCAGCACTTAACGGCCCCCATGCCGGTGTCCCCTCTTTAGAATCCTTATTCAGCTCTGAATTCACAGTCCGTGGCTTCAGCTCACTCACTGACATCACTTCCTTTCCACCCACAGCTCAAGTGCAAAAACTGCGGGGCCTTTGGCCACACGGCCAGAAGTACCAGGTGCCCCATGAAGTGCTGGAACGCAGCCCTGGTTCCACAGACCTTTGGGAAAAAGGAAGGGAAGGAAAACCTGAAGCCGTGGAAGCCCCGGATTGAAGCGAAGCCGGGGCCCTTGAACAAGGATAAGGGAGAGAAGGAAGAGAGACCAAGGTGAGCAGAGGGAGGGGTTTTCACCACTCTCAGGGTAGTGCCTCCTAAGGACATGGTGTCTCTGCACCTGCACAGCGTGTGCCTTTCCGTCTCTGGGCCAGGGAAGGAACGCTGCAGAGAAATAGACCGGAGCTCCGTTTCCTCCGGGGTTCCACACCCAGGAGCTCCTTTGGCTCTGGGAGATTCAGGGACGGGGAGAGGCGGGGGCGCTTCGTGCAGTTTCCCCACGACGGCGAGAAAAGCAATGGGATCCAAATCACAGTCCTTAGTTGGGAAGCCTAGAGGGCCACCTGGAGGATGGAATGGTTGGCACGTGAGGGAAGGGGCAGAGGCGGAAATGGCACCAGATGTCCATTTGTGTATCACAAAACACGGAATGGGACTGGGCCCCGGACAGGGTTCTCCCTGTCTCCTGGGGAAAACCAGGGGCCACGGCCTGACCTTTTTCTCTTCTGCAGGCAACAAGACCCGCAGAGGAAGGCTCTCCTCCACATATTTTCCGGCAAACCTCCAGAGAAGCCGCTGCCAAATCGAAAAGGATCCACGGAATCTTCGGATTATCTGAGGGTGAGTGTCACCCTGGGCCCCTGGTCTTTTTCTCCTCTAGGTCACCCTGGTTGATTTCCTTTCAGCTTCCCATCTGCGGGAGGGAATCGGGGAAACCCTCTTTCTTGCCTTCTCGGGGTCGGGGACTCCACGATCCTTCCGAGTCAATTTGATTCCAGGCGAAGGCATCTGAAGATGCCGTATTTCCTGCTGCTTTCTTTCTGTCCAATTATGGCAAGCCTGCCAACAACATGTTCCCAGCGGCATGAGGAAATTAGTCCCTCGGAGGCCCCAAACACGGAGAAGGCTAAACTCAGGAACATGCATGTTTTCAGAGAAGACGTCCTGAGTACCCTTGAGCCACCAACCTGCCTTCAGAAGGGCATTAGTCCGTTCCACTTCATGGAAGGCTGAGTGGAGGTTCATGTGTCTTGTCCTGATCAGCACTCAGGTGGAGGGTCTGTCCCTACTTCCAAGGACCGCCTGTCGATACTGTCCTAAGAATTTCATGGCGTGTGCACCTTGTCTTTGGATGTGGTTGATTTTCATGTCGGCTCCACGCTGAGGAACTTCTAACCTGTGTTGTTTCCTTTCTTTCAGGTTGCAAGCGGGCCAATGCCGGTCCACGCAACCAGTAAGAGGCCGCGCGTGGACCCTGTCCTCACCGATCGCTCAGCTACCCAAATGTCTGACAGGGGCTCCGCCTTGGCTTCACTGTCTCCCCTCAGAAAAGCCAGTCGGAGCTCCTCCTCAAGTCTTGGAGCAAAGGAAAGACAGACAGGGGCTGCGGCCGACATCCCTCAGCCTGCAGTGAGGCACCAGGGCCCCGAGCCTCTCCTCGTGGTGAAGCCGACACACAGCAGCCCTGAGGGTGGCTGCCGAGAAGTTCCCCAGGCCGCCTCCAAAACCCACGGCCTGCTCCAGGCCATCAGCCCCCAGGCACAAGACCAGCTTCCTGCGGTGACCTCACAGCCCTGCCCACCAGCCCCCACACAGGGCTTGGGCCTCGGCTCCAATCTCAGCTTCAGGCCAGGAGCCAAGAGACCTGCGCAGGCTCCGATTCAGGCTTGCCCGAACTTCCCCAAGAAACCGAGACTGGGTCGCTTCCAGATCCCCGAAAACGCCACCCAGGGAGTTGAGCTGGGGGCCCCGGAGAATCTGCAACCTCCGCCAGCCGCAACGGAACTTGGACCAAGTAGGTCGCCCCAGATGGGCAGGAGGACACCCGCCCAGGTGCCCAGCGTCGACCGGCAGCCACCGCACAGCAGACCTTGCCTGCCTACCGCCCAGGCCTGCAGCATGTCCCATCACCCAGCGGCCAGCTATGATCCGGCCCAGCCTCTCAGAGTGCTCTTCCGGAGACTGGAAAACGGATGCTGGAGCTCCAGCCTCCTGACAGCCCCCTCATTTCACTCTCCTGAGAAGCCGGGAGCCTTCCTCGCTCAGAGCCCTCGTGTCTCAGAGAAGTCCGAGGGTCCCTGTGTTCGTGTCCCACCGAGCGTCCTCTATGAGGACCTTCGGGTTTCCTCCTCCTCAGAGGACAGCGATTCTGACCTGGAGTGAGACTGCAGGTGGCAGGGGCTCCTTGGCCTCCAGCTCCCGTGACTTGGAGGGGACTGTGGGACTGAGGAGCGGTAGAGCACGGAGCAGACTCTGTGCGGTGACTCCGAAGCTCCCCGGCTGCGGCGCCTCTGTGGATGTGGGAGCCCAGGCCAGGCAGGGAGCAGATGCGGGGACTCTGCCTCCTTGAATTCTGGTGAGGGACATTGTAGTTCGCATGGGTATCCGGAAACGCGCCAGGAAAAGCTTCCGTGCCAGTGATTCGTTGCCTCAGAAACTGCCTGACGCGCAGGAGTCAGACTTCCGCTGGGACGTCAATAGGAAACTGGGGAACTACTGTGTATTTGCTCTCTAGATGACTGAATAAGGGAAAAGTTAGGGAACCCTGAGAGGTGCAGCCCTCCCGCTGTGCCCCGCCCTGAGAGCAGTGTTTCGGACGCTGTGAAGCGTGCTGTGCAAAGCGCTCTCGGGGTCTTTCCTCAGCCTCGAAAACTGGGCTCTGGAATGCCTTTGTAAATATGTGTGTTTCATTGGTTTTGAAGTGAATAAAATTCTCAAAAAGATGACATATTGTCTTTTGACTCTCATTCCGCGTTTGTGTTTAACTCATTTTCCAAGCGAAGGGGTGGCCTGCCCCTCCACACCTGTGGGTGTTTCTAGTCGGGTGGGATGAGAGACGGAGAAAAGAAGTAAGACACAGAGACACAGTATAGGGAAACAACAGTGGGTCCAGGGGACGGGCACTCAGCACACCGAGAACCTGCAGCGGCACCGGCCTCTGAGTTCCCTCAGTTTTTATTGATTACGATTCTCATTATTTCAGCAAAAAGGAAGGTAGTAGGAGAGCAGGGTGACAATAAGGAGAAGGTCAACAAAAAACATGTGAGCAAAGGAATCTATATCATAATTGGGTCCAAGGGAAGGTACTCTGCCTGGACGTGCACGTAGGCCAGATTTATGTTTCTCTCCACCCAAACATCTCAGCGGAGTAAAGAATAGCAAGGCAGCATTACTGCAAACATGTCTTGCCTCCCGCCACAGGGCAGCTTTTCTCCTATCTCAGAGTTGAACAAAGGTACAATCGGGTTTTACACCGAGACATTCGGTTCCCACGGGCAAACAGGAGACAGTGGCCTTCCTCCATCTCAACTGCAGGAGGCTTTCCTCTTTTACTAATCCACCTCAGCACAGACCCTTAACGGGTGTCAGGCTGGGGGACAGTCAGGTCTTTCTCATCCCACGAGGCCATATTTCAGACTATCACATGGGGAGAAACCTTGGACAATACCCTGCTTTCAAGGGCAGAGGTCCCTGCGGCTTTCCACGGCATTGTGCCCCTGGTTTATTGAGACTAGAGAGTGGCAATGACTTTTACCAAGTATACTGCTTGTGAACATTTGGTTAACAAGGCACGTCCTGCACAGCCCTAGATCCCTTAAACCTTCATTTCATACAACACAGGTTTTTGTGAGCTCCAAGCTGGGTCAAAGCGGCTGGGGCAAAGTGACTGGGGCAAAGCTACAAATTAACAACATCTCAGCAAAGCAATTGTTTAAAGTACAGGTCTTTTTCAAAATGGAGTCTCTTGTGTCTTCCCTTTCTACATAGACACAGTGAGAGTCTGATCTCTCTTTCTTTTCCCTACATCCAAGGGCTTGAAAATTTCTTGACTTGTTAGCAACCCAAATCGTTATGTCTCCGAAACAGAGTTGACTGAGGGCACCGCAGGGCTGGGCGGGACCTTTGACTTCTTATCCATCCACAGGAGCAAGAAAACCTCAGCCCCACTCTACCGACACGCACCTAGTAAAATTCCGCCAACTGAATCTCACGCACGCTAACACGTGGGGAGGGTTGCTTGCACCACGAGTCCCCATTTGGCTCAACCGCCGATGCCAAATGTGTGGCCCCAGTTACGACGGCCCCCGTGAAGTGGCTTCCGGATGTGCGAACGAACCAGGCAGAGTTTCATTGGCCAAATAGACCAGAGCAAAGCCGAAGTTAACTCCCAGATTTGGGACGTCCTTCCGAGGTAAAACATTCATCCCGTCTTCTTTCCGGATGTCTGACACCGGGCCTTTCCATGGTTCTCCCCCTGATCCTAAGAGTAGCTGAGGTAGAGACTCACTGAAAGATCTAGGCAGGGATATCCCATCATGCACAGGCTATCTCCATTCTCTGACCTGGGAACAACTCTGAGCGGGATTCCACATCTAGGAGGCCTCGGAACGGAGCGGGATTTTCTGAGACACACCAAATGGCTGCTCCCTTTGCACCGCTGATGAGGGTCGTTATCTTGATTATCCAGATCACCTAGAAAGTATCCGTATCCAGAATCCATAAGATCAACTCTCTGCTCCTCTGACAGCAGAAGGAGCATGACCACAATGAACCAAAGAGGGTGGAAGGAAACGATGTGAGACCAGAAAGCTCAGAGAACGGCCACAGGGGGTCGTAAGCAGGGCTTCCAACCTGAATCATGAATAATTAATGAAGCGCAAATCAAAGGGGAATCGAGTCTCAGCAGGTGCAATTTATCCAACGGGAGATCGCCGGAGGGCCAACAAGATTGAGAAACTGGGAGTCGGGTGCAGTGTCAAGGGGGACGCGACTGGTTCCAAAGCTCAAGAAGACCATGGGGTCACTTGGGCTACATGAGAAAACGCCCCAGTGTGCTGCTTCAGCATTCCGACTCCTGCCTGTCTCTTCCCATCCAAGGGACATGGACCCTAACTCGTGCAGGTGCAGATGACCATGGGCAGAATTAAGGGTCGTGGCACAAAAGTTCACCGACACGGGAGTTCCACAGGAGGTCCGGTGGATCTTCGCAAATCCAGAGAAATGGCAATGGGACCCAGGGAATTAGAGCCTCAGAGGCGTCCGGGAGACTTCTCAGGCATAATGCCTGGAGTGGCAAGACCAGCTGAAAAGGGAGCCAGGCACTGAAGGACAAAGCGGTGTTGACTTTCTTCATCTGTGTTCCCCAGTGCAGTCCAATTCACGGTGGTTTCCAAGCGCCTCCTGGAGGGGAAAACACATGAGGGTGTTGTCAGGGTTCTCTGCCGACAGACTTACGGTGGGGAAGAAAGAGAAGCTCTGAAGATGGATCATGGCCGTGACTGCATGTCAAGGAGAATCTCCTTGCTGACACTGAGGCCTACGTGGAGATATAGTAAATACGGTCCAATTAAAAGGTGTCTGTTTTACCACATTTTTTAAAACAAAACAAAACAAAAAAACCAAAAAGATGGAAAAGAAGACAGGGGTACAGGCACCAGTGTTACATGTCTGACGGGGAACATCTATTCTTCAAAGCTTGCAGCTGTACACCTAGGTTTTAGAATGTCTGTCAGCAGTGGACATGATCTTAGAGTGGGCTGTGCAGACAGACCTTTCCGGGTCATGTGATTGGATTAAGTTAATGGTAATTAAGGTGCATGTAACTGATTAGGTTAGGGTACGTTCCACGTCAGGTGACCAGAGGCAGTATAAAAGGCAGCCTGGAAAGCAGAGGTCCCTCTCCGCCCCTTCCTCCGTCTTCCTGGATGCTGCATCGCTTCCAGCGGGGCTGCTCCAGCACCTGCCCATCTCAGCGCCAGCCGGGGAAAGAAAGTAGACGGGTAATTTCAGGTTCGTTTCACTGAACAGTTGTTTGTTTCCCGCAATCCCTGAGGGGTGGGGGGAAAAGAGACAAAGGAGACTGAAAGAAACCGATCACACTGGGGCTTGCTGATGGGGTAGGATGTGCTTGCTCTCGTTTCCAGTAATTCTTGGAAGAGAAAACGAGAAAACATTTCCGTCTCCATGGGTGGGATAAGACCAAGATGGGAATGCGAAAAGAAATGAACTGCAGCACGCTGAATGGGTGGGTAAATGGAAAAAGGACTTTGGAAAAAAAAGGGTGGTTTGCCCTTCAGCCGTGTAAGAAATCGATACGATATGGCACGTGTTCACTGTTTGTTTAGATGAATTCGTGTGGCATGTGTAAAATACCAGAACAATAAATAAAGAGGGGCTGGAGCGAAAGCCAGAAAGCTAGAACAGGAAAGACCATCACCTGCTATTGTGGTAGAGAGGAAGATAACTTCTCTCTATGAATTTGTGTTTGGAAGTCGCCTAATGAAATGGCAAGAGTAGCGATTCAAGTTGTGACGGGAAGCGTCCCTTATCCCTGATTTCAAACAGACCTGCCAAAGGGTGACATAGGCCATGCCCTGTGGCTTCGATCGTTCTGTCCGTCAGGGAGCTAGAATCATCGGGTCTTCTACCGGAGTGAATCGTGATAGACCTAAGTCCAGTCTCCAGAATCAGTTGTTTGTTTGGGGTTGAAAGCTCCACTCCCCATACCTAGGCCACGGGCCCTGTGGCAGGCGAGGTTTACTCTTGGACTAGGTAATCATGGCAGAGGAACACACAATATCTGAGGATGCACACAGCACATTGCTTTCCACAGATCTGACCGACTGGTGGTGAGGTCTGCTCATCACCGCACCGGCAAGGAGTTAGCTGGGGGCTTCCTGTGGGTGTGTGAATATCCAATGTGCTTAACCATCGACATGTGTGTGTTTGTGTGTGTTTCAGGTGACCCAACAATCAACCCCTGAAAAAGGCGGTCATAAAACCCCCAGGGGATGAAGACGATGGCACGTCGTGACCCCAAAACCGGGGCAAACAGACTCGTGCGAGCCCAGACCCTCCAGAAGCAGCGGAGGGCCCCATTTGGGACAAGGGCTCCCCCGCCCGATGAAGAAGACCCCAGGGTAAGTCTAGCCCTGGATCTCTTGGGTATCGGGGTGGGGGTGGGAGCGGGGGGAGGGGGTGTCACACGGTCCTCAGATACTGGGTTGGATTCCAAAGAGTTCTGTCACCACCACCCAGGCTGCTTTTCCCGTCCAAGGTGGGCGTGGCTTGGGACCTCCTCCCCCGCCCCACAGGTCCCTTGAGAGACTCTTGGGAGCAACCTCCCTTTCTACTTAGAATCCTGTGTAGCCACGTTTGGCCGTGTTGTTGACATCGGGTTCACCATCGTGCCCCTTAGAACCTTGAGTCCTTCCTTTTAGAGTTCCTCCGTCACATGGGCTTTGCGAGAGAACATCGTATCCGAACTCTCCCAGCACTTAACGGCCCCCATGCCGGTGTCCCCTCTTTAGAATCCTTATTCAGCTCTGAATTCACAGTCCGTGGCTTCAGCTCACTCACTGACATCACTTCCTTTCCACCCACAGCTCAAGTGCAAAAACTGCGGGGCCTTTGGCCACACGGCCAGAAGTACCAGGTGCCCCATGAAGTGCTGGAACGCAGCCCTGGTTCCACAGACCTTTGGGAAAAAGGAAGGGAAGGAAAACCTGAAGCCGTGGAAGCCCCGGATTGAAGCGAAGCCGGGGCCCTTGAACAAGGATAAGGGAGAGAAGGAAGAGAGACCAAGGTGAGCAGAGGGAGGGGTTTTCACCACTCTCAGGGTAGTGCCTCCTAAGGACATGGTGTCTTTGCACCTGCACAGCGTGTGCCTTTCCGTCTCTGGGCCAGGGAAGGAACGCTGCAGAGAAATAGACCGGAGCTCCGTTTCCTCCGGGGTTCCACACCCAGGAGCTCCTTTGGCTCTGGGAGATTCAGGGACGGGGAGAGGCGGGGGCGCTTCGTGCAGTTTCCCCACGACGGCGAGAAAAGCAATGGGATCCAAATCACAGTCCTTAGTTGGGAAGCCTAGAGGGCCACCTGGAGGATGGAATGGTTGGCACGTGAGGGAAGGGGCAGAGGCGGAAATGGCACCAGATGTCCATTTGTGTATCACAAAACACGGAATGGGACTGGGCCCCGGACAGGGTTCTCCCTGTCTCCTGGGGAAAACCAGGGGCCACGGCCTGACCTTTTTCTCTTCTGCAGGCAACAAGACCCGCAGAGGAAGGCTCTCCTCCACATATTTTCCGGCAAACCTCCAGAGAAGCCGCTGCCAAATCGAAAAGGATCCACGGAATCTTCGGATTATCTGAGGGTGAGTGTCACCCTGGGCCCCTGGTCTTTTTCTCCTCTAGGTCACCCTGGTTGATTTCCTTTCAGCTTCCCATCTGCGGGAGGGAATCGGGGAACCCCTCTTTCTTGCCTTCTCGGGGTCGGGGACTCCACGATCCTTCCGGGTCAATTTGATTCCAGGCGAAGGCATCTGAAGATGCCGTATTTCCTGCTGCTTTCTTTCTGTCCAATTATGGCAAGCCTGCCAACAACATGTTCCCAGCGGCATGAGGAAATTAGTCCCTCGGAGGCCCCAAACACGGAGAAGGCTAAACTCAGGAACATGCATGTTTTCAGAGAAGACGTCCTGAGTACCCTTGAGCCACCAACCTGCCTTCAGAAGGGCATTAGTCCGTTCCACTTCATGGAAGGCTGAGTGGAGGTTCATGTGTCTTGTCCTGATCAGCACTCAGGTGGAGGGTCTGTCCCTACTTCCAAGGACCGCCTGTCGATACTGTCCTAAGAATTTCATGGCGTGTGCACCTTGTCTTTGGATGTGGTTGATTTTCATGTCGGCTCCACGCTGAGGAACTTCTAACCTGTGTTGTTTCCTTTCTTTCAGGTTGCAAGCGGGCCAATGCCGGTCCACGCAACCAGTAAGAGGCCGCGCGTGGACCCTGTCCTCACCGATCGCTCAGCTACCCAAATGTCTGACAGGGGCTCCGCCTTGGCTTCACTGTCTCCCCTCAGAAAAGCCAGTCGGAGCTCCTCCTCAAGTCTTGGAGCAAAGGAAAGACAGACAGGGGCTGCGGCCGACATCCCTCAGCCTGCAGTGAGGCACCAGGGCCCCGAGCCTCTCCTCGTGGTGAAGCCGACACACAGCAGCCCTGAGGGTGGCTGCCGAGAAGTTCCCCAGGCCGCCTCCAAAACCCACGGCCTGCTCCAGGCCATCAGCCCACAGGCACAAGACCAGCTTCCTGCGGTGACCTCACAGCCCTGCCCACCAGCCCCCACACAGGGCTTGGGCCTCGGCTCCAATCTCAGCTTCAGGCCAGGAGCCAAGAGACCTGCGCAGGCTCCGATTCAGGCTTGCCCGAACTTCCCCAAGAAACCGAGACTGGGTCGCTTCCAGATCCCCGAAAACGCCACCCAGGGAGTTGAGCTGGGGGCCCCGGAGAATCTGCAACCTCCGCCAGCCGCAACGGAACTTGGACCAAGTAGGTCGCCCCAGATGGGCAGGAGGACACCCGCCCAGGTGCCCAGCGTCGACCGGCAGCCACCGCACAGCAGACCTTGCCTGCCTACTGCCCAGGCCTGCACCATGTCCCATCACCCAGCGGCGAGCTATGATCCGGCCCAGCCTCTCAGAGTGCTCTTCCGGAGACTGGAAAACGGATGCTGGAGCTCCAGCCTCCTGACAGCCCCCTCATTTCACTCTCCTGAGAAGCCGGGAGCCTTCCTCGCTCAGAGCCCTCGTGTCTCAGAGAAGTCCGAGGGTCCCTGTGTTCATGTCCCACCGAGCGTCCTCTATGAGGACCTTCGGGTTTCCTCCTCCTCAGAGGACAGCGATTCTGACCTGGAGTGAGACTGCAGGTGGCAGGGGCTCCTTGGCCTCCAGCTCCCGTGACTTGGAGGGGACTGTGGGACTGAGGAGCGGTAGAGCACGGAGCAGACTCTGTGCGGTGACTCCGAAGCTCCCCGGCTGCGGCGCCTCTGTGGATGTGGGAGCCCAGGCCAGGCAGGGAGCAGATGCGGGGACTCTGCCTCCTTGAATTCTGGTGAGGGACATTGTAGTTCGCATGGGTATCCGGAAACGCGCCAGGAAAAGCTTCCGTGCCAGTGATTCGTTGCCTCAGAAACTGCCTGACGCGCAGGAGTCAGACTTCCGCTGGGACGTCAATAGGAAACTGGGGAACTACTGTGTATTTGCTCTCTAGATGACTGAATAAGGGAAAAGTTAGGGAACCCTGAGAGGTGCAGCCCTCCCGCTGTGCCCCGCCCTGAGAGCAGTGTTTCGGACGCTGTGAAGCGTGCTGTGCAAAGCGCTCTCGGGGTCTTTCCTCAGCCTCGAAAACTGGGCTCTGGAATGCCTTTGTAAATATGTGTGTTTCATTGGTTTTGAAGTGAATAAAATTCTCAAAAAGATGACATATTGTCTTTTGACTCTCATTCCGTGTTTGTGTTTAACTGATTTTCCAAGCGAAGGGGTGGCCTGCCCCTCCACACCTGTGGGTGTTTCTAGTCGGGTGGGATGAGAGACGGAGAAAAGAAGTAAGACACAGAGACACAGTATAGGGAAACAACAGTGGGTCCAGGGGACGGGCACTCAGCACACCGAGAACCTGCAGCGGCACCGGCCTCTGAGTTCCCTCAGTTTTTATTGATTACGATTCTCATTATTTCAGCAAAAAGGAAGGTAGTAGGAGAGCAGGGTGACAATAAGGAGAAGGTCAACAAAAAACATGTGAGCAAAGGAATCTATATCGTAATTAAGTCCAAGGGAAGGTACTCTGCCTGGACGTGCACGTAGGCCAGATTTATGTTTCTCTCCACCCAAACATCTCAGCGGAGTAAAGAATAGCGAGGCAGCATTACTGCAGACATGGCTTGCCTCCCGCCACAGGGCAGCTTTTCTCCTATCTCAGAGTTGAACAAAGGTACAATGGGGTTTTACACCGAGACATTCGGTTCCCACGGGCAAGCAGGAGACAGTGGCCTTCCTCCATCTCAACTGCAGGAGGCTTTCCTCTTTTACTAATCCACCTCAGCACAGACCCTTAACGGGTGTCAGGCTGGGGGACAGTCAGGTCTTTCTCATCCCACGAGGCCATATTTCAGACTATCACATGGGGAGAAACCTTGGACAATACCCTGCTTTCAAGGGCAGAGGTCCCTGCGGCTTTCCACGGCATTGTGCCCCTGGTTTATTGAGACTAGAGAGTGGCAATGACTTTTACCAAGTATACTGCTTGTGAACATTTGGTTAACAAGGCACGTCCTGCACAGCCCTAGATCCCTTAAACCTTCATTTCATACAACACAGGTTTTTGTGAGCTCCAAGCTGGGGCAAAGCGGCTGGGGCAAAGTGACTGGGGCAAAGCTACAAATTAACAACATCTCAGCAAAGCAATTGTTTAAAGTACAGGTCTTTTTCAAAATGGAGTCTCTTGTGTCTTCCCTTTCTACATAGACACAGTGAGAGTCTGATCTCTCTTTCTTTTCCCTACATCCAAGGGCTTGAAAATTTCTTGACTTGTTAGCAACCCAAATCGTTATGTCTCCGAAACAGAGTTGACTGAGGGCACCGCAGGGCTGGGCGGGACCTTTGACTTCTTATCCATCCACAGGAGCAAGAAAACCTCAGCCCCACTCTACCGACACGCACCTAGTAAAATTCCGCCAACTGAATCTCACGCACGCTAACACGTGGGGAGGGTTGCTTGCACCACGAGTCCCCATTTGGCTCAACCGCCGATGCCAAATGTGTGGCCCCAGTTACGACGGCCCCCGTGAAGTGGCTTCCGGATGTGCGAACGAACCAGGCAGAGTTTCATTGGCCAAATAGACCAGAGCAAAGCTGAAGTTAACTCCCAGATTTGGGATGTCCTTCCGAGGTAAAACATTCATCCCGTCTTCTTTCCGGATGTCTGACACCGGGCCTTTCCATGGTTCTCCCCCTGATCCTAAGAGTAGCTGAGGTAGAGACTCACTGAAAGATCTAGGCAGGGATATCCCATCATGCACAGGCTATCTCCATTCTCTGACCTGGGAACAACTCTGAGCGGGATTCCACATCTAGGAGGCCTCGGAACGGAGCGAGATTTTCTGAGACACACCAAATGGCTGCTCCCTTTGCACCGCTGATGAGGGTCGTTATCTTGATTATCCAGATCACCTAGAAAGTATCCGTATCCAGAATCCATAAGATCAACTCTCTGCTCCTCTGACAGCAGAAGGAGCATGACCACAATGAACCAAAGAGGGTGGAAGGAAACGATGTGAGACCAGAAAGCTCAGAGAACGGCCACAGGGGGTCGTAAGCAGGGCTTCCAACCTGAATCATGAATAATTAATGAAGCGCAAATCAAAGGGGAATCGAGTCTCAGCAGGTGCAATTTATCCAACGGGAGATCGCCGGAGGGCCAACAAGATTGAGAAACTGGGAGTCGGGTGCAGTGTCAAGGGGGACGCGACTGGTTCCAAAGCTCAAGAAGACCATGGGGTCACTTGGGCTACATGAGAAAACGCCCCAGTGTGCTGCTTCAGCATTCCGACTCCTGCCTGTCTCTTCCCATCCAAGGGACATGGACCCTAACTCCTGCAGGTGCAGATGACCATGGGCAGAATTAAGGGTCGTGGCACAAAAGTTCACCGACACGGGAGTTCCACAGGAGGTCCGGTGGATCTTCGCAAATCCAGAGAAATGGCAATGGGACCCATGGAATTAGAGCCTCAGAGGCGTCCGGGAGACTTCTCAGGCATAATGCCTGGAGTGGCAAGACCAGCTGAAAAGGGAGCCAGGCACTGAAGGACAAAGCGGTGTTGACTTTCTTCATCTGTGTTCCCCAGTGCAGTCCAATTCACGGTGGTTTCCAAGCGCCTCCTGGAGGAGAAAACACATGAGGGTGTTGTCAGGGTTCTCTGCCGACAGACTTACGGTGGGGAAGAAAGAGAAGCTCTGAAGATGGATCATGGCCGTGACTGCATGTCAAGGAGAATCTCCTTGCTGACACTGAGGCCTACGTGGAGATATAGTAAATACGGTCCAATTAAAAGGTGTCTGTTCTACCACATTTTTTAAAACAAAACAAAACAAAAAAACCAAAAAGATGGAAAAGAAGACAGGGGTACAGGCACCAGTGTTACATGTCTGACGGGGAACATCTATTCTTCAAAGCTTGCAGCTGTACACCTAGGTTTTAGAATGTCTGTCAGCAGTGGACATGATCTTAGAGTGGGCTGTGCAGACAGACCTTTCCGGGTCATGTGATTGGATTAAGTTAATGGTAATTAAGGTGCATGTAACTGATTAGGTTAGGGTACGTTCCACGTCAGGTGACCAGAGGCAGTATAAAAGGCAGCCTGGAAAGCAGAGGTCCCTCTCCGCCCCTTCCTCCGTCTTCCTGGATGCTGCATCGCTTCCAGCGGGGCTGCTCCAGCACCTGCCCATCTCAGCGCCAGCCGGGGAAAGAAAGTAGACGGGTAATTTCAGGTTCGTTTCACTGAACAGTTGTTTGTTTCCCGCAATCCCTGAGGGGTGGGGGGAAAAGAGACAAAGGAGACTGAAAGAAACCGATCACACTGGGGCTTGCTGTTGGGGTAGGATGTGCTTGCTCTCGTTTCCAGTAATTCTTGGAAGAGAAAACGAGAAAACATTTCCGTCTCCATGGGTGGGATAAGACCAAGATGGGAATGCGAAAAGAAATGAACTGCAGCACGCTGAATGGGTGGGTAAATGGAAAAAGGACTTTGGAAAAAAAAGGGTGGTTTGCCCTTCAGCCGTGTAAGAAATCGATACGATATGGCACGTGTTCACTGTTTGTTTAGATGAATTCGTGTGGCATGTGTAAAATACCAGAACAATAAATAAAGAGGGGCTGGAGCGAAAGCCAGAAAGCTAGAACAGGAAAGACCATCACCTGCTATTGTGGTAGAGAGGAAGATAACTTCTCTCTATGAATTTGTGTTTGGAAGTCGCCTAATGAAATGGCAAGAGTAGCGATTCAAGTTGTGACGGGAAGCGTCCCTTATCCCTGATTTCAAACAGACCTGCCAAAGGGTGACATAGGCCATGCCCTGTGGCTTCGATCGTTCTGTCCGTCAGGGAGCTAGAATCATCGGGTCTTCTACCGGAGTGAATCGTGATAGACCTAAGTCCAGTCTCCAGAATCAGTTGTTTGTTTGGGGTTGAAAGCTCCACTCCCCATACCTAGGCCACGGGCCCTGTGGCAGGCGAGGTTTACTCTTGGACTAGGTAATCATGGCAGAGGAACACACAATATCTGAGGATGCACACAGCACATTGCTTTCCACAGATCTGACCGACTGGTGGTGAGGTCTGCTCATCACCGCACCGGAAAGGAGTTAGCTGGGGGCTTCCTGTGGGTGTGTGAATATCCAATGTGCTTAACCATCGACATGTGTGTGTTTGTGTGTGTTTCAGGTGACCCAACAATCAACCCCTGAAAAAGGCGGTCATAAAACCCCCAGGGGATGAAGACGATGGCACGTCGTGACCCCAAAACCGGGGCAAACAGACTCGTGCGAGCCCAGACCCTCCAGAAGCAGCGGAGGGCCCCATTTGGGACAAGGGCTCCCCCGCCCGATGAAGAAGACCCCAGGGTAAGTCTAGCCCTGGATCTCTTGGGTATCGGGGTGGGGGTGGGAGCGGGGGGAGGGGGTGTCACACGGTCCTCAGATACTGGGTTGGATTCCAAAGAGTTCTGTCACCACCACCCAGGCTGCTTTTCCCGTCCAAGGTGGGCGTGGCTTGGGACCTCCTCCCCCGCCCCACAGGTCCCTTGAGAGACTCTTGGGAGCAACCTCCCTTTCTACTTAGAATCCTGTGTAGCCACGTTTGGCCGTGTTGTTGACATCGGGTTCACCATCGTGCTCCTTAGAACCTTGAGTCCTTCCTTTTAGAGTTCCTCCGTCACATGGGCTTTGGGAGAGAACATCGTATCCGAACTCTCCCAGCACTTAACGGCCCCCATGCCGGTGTCCCCTCTTTAGAATCCTTATTCAGCTCTGAATTCACAGTCCGTGGCTTCAGCTCACTCACTGACATCACTTCCTTTCCACCCACAGCTCAAGTGCAAAAACTGCGGGGCCTTTGGCCACACGGCCAGAAGTACCAGGTGCCCCATGAAGTGCTGGAACGCAGCCCTGGTTCCACAGACCTTTGGGAAAAAGGAAGGGAAGGAAAACCTGAAGCCGTGGAAGCCCCGGATTGAAGCGAAGCCGGGGCCCTTGAACAAGGATAAGGGAGAGAAGGAAGAGAGACCAAGGTGAGCAGAGGGAGGGGTTTTCACCACTCTCAGGGTAGTGCCTCCTAAGGACATGGTGTCTCTGCACCTGCACAGCGTGTGCCTTTCCGTCTCTGGGCCAGGGAAGGAACGCTGCAGAGAAATAGACCGGAGCTCCGTTTCCTCCGGGGTTCCACACCCAGGAGCTCCTTTGGCTCTGGGAGATTCAGGGACGGGGAGAGGCGGGGGCGCTTCGTGCAGTTTCCCCACGACGGCGAGAAAAGCAATGGGATCCAAATCACAGTCCTTAGTTGGGAAGCCTAGAGGGCCACCTGGAGGATGGAATGGTTGGCACGTGAGGGAAGGGGCAGAGGCGGAAATGGCACCAGATGTCCATTTGTGTATCACAAAACACGGAATGGGACTGGGCCCCGGACAGGGTTCTCCCTGTTTCCTGGGGAAAACCAGGGGCCACGGCCTGACCTTTTTCTCTTCTGCAGGCAACAAGACCCGCAGAGGAAGGCTCTCCTCCACATATTTTCCGGCAAACCTCCAGAGAAGCCGCTGCCAAATCGAAAAGGATCCACGGAATCTTCGGATTATCTGAGGGTGAGTGTCACCCTGGGCCCCTGGTCTTTTTCTCCTCTAGGTCACCCTGGTTGATTTCCTTTCAGCTTCCCATCTGCGGGAGGGAATCGGGGAACCCCTCTTTCTTGCCTTCTCGGGGTCGGGGACTCCACGATCCTTCCGGGTCAATTTGATTCCAGGCGAAGGCATCTGAAGATGCCGTATTTCCTGCTGCTTTCTTTCTGTCCAATTATGGCAAGCCTGCCAACAACATGTTCCCAGCGGCATGAGGAAATTAGTCCCTCGGAGGCCCCAAACACGGAGAAGGCTAAACTCAGGAACATGCATGTTTTCAGAGAAGACGTCCTGAGTACCCTTGAGCCACCAACCTGCCTTCAGAAGGGCATTAGTCCGTTCCACTTCATGGAAGGCTGAGTGGAGGTTCATGTGTCTTGTCCTGATCAGCACTCAGGTGGAGGGTCTGTCCCTACTTCCAAGGACCGCCTGTCGATACTGTACTAAGAATTTCATGGCGTGTGCACCTGGTCTTTGGATGTGGTTGATTTTCATGTCGGCTCCACGCTGAGGAACTTCTAACCTGTGTTGTTTCCTTTCTTTCAGGTTGCAAGCGGGCCAATGCCGGTCCACGCAACCAGTAAGAGGCCGCGCGTGGACCCTGTCCTCACCGATCGCTCAGCTACCCAAATGTCTGACAGGGGCTCCGCCTTGGCTTCACTGTCTCCCCTCAGAAAAGCCAGTCGGAGCTCCTCCTCAAGTCTTGGAGCAAAGGAAAGACAGACAGGGGCTGCGGCCGACATCCCTCAGCCTGCAGTGAGGCACCAGGGCCCCGAGCCTCTCCTCGTGGTGAAGCCGACACACAGCAGCCCTGAGGGTGGCTGCCGAGAAGTTCCCCAGGCCGCCTCCAAAACCCACGGCCTGCTCCAGGCCATCAGCCCACAGGCACAAGACCAGCTTCCTGCGGTGACCTCACAGCCCTGCCCACCAGCCCCCACACAGGGCTTGGGCCTCGGCTCCAATCTCAGCTTCAGGCCAGGAGCCAAGAGACCTGCCCAGGCTCCGATTCAGGCTTGCCCGAACTTCCCCAAGAAACCGAGACTGGGTCGCTTCCAGATCCCCGAAAACGCCACCCAGGGAGGTGAGCTGGGGGCCCCAGAGAATCTGCAACCTCCGCCAGCCGCAACGGAACTTGGACCAAGTAGGTCGCCCCAGATGGGCAGGAGGACACCCGCCCAGGTGCCCAGCGTCGACCGGCAGCCACCGCACAGCAGACCTTGCCTGCCTACTGCCCAGGCCTGCACCATGTCCCATCACCCAGCGGCGAGCTATGATCCGGCCCAGCCTCTCAGAGTGCTCTTCCGGAGACTGGAAAACGGATGCTGGAGCTCCAGCCTCCTGACAGCCCCCTCATTTCACTCTCCTGAGAAGCCGGGAGCCTTCCTCGCTCAGAGCCCTCGTGTCTCAGGGAAGTCCGAGGGTCCTTGTGTTCGTGTCCCACCGAGCGTCCTCTACGAGGACCTTCGGGTTTCCTCCTCCTCAGAGGACAGCGATTCTGACCTGGAGTGAGACTGCAGGTGGCAGGGGCTCCTTGGCCTCCAGCTCCCGTGACTTGGAGGGGACGGTGGGACTGAGGAGCGGCAGAGCACGGAGCAGACTCTGTGCGGTGACTCCGAAGCTCCCCGGCTGCCGCACCTCTGTGGATGTGGGAGCCCAGGCCAGGCAGGGAGCAGATGCGGGGACTCTGCCTCCTTGAATTCTGGTGAGGGACATTGTAGTTCGCATGGGTATCCGGAAACGCGCCAGGAAAAGCTTCCGTGCCAATGATTCGTTGCCTCAGAAACTGCCTGTCGCGCAGGAGTCAGACTTCCGCTGGGACGTCAATAGGAAACTGGGGAACTACTGTGTATTTGCTCTCTAGATGACTGAATAAGGGAAAAGTTAGGGAACCCTGAGAGGTGCAGCCCTCCCGCTGTGCCCCGCCCTGAGAGCAGTGTTTCGGACGCTGTGAAGCGTGCTGTGCAAAGCGCTCTCGGGGTCTTTCCTCAGCCTCGAAAACTGGACTCTGGAATGCCTTTGTAAATATGTGTGTTTCATTGGTTTTGAAGTGAATAAAATTCTCAAAAAGATGACATATTGTCTTTTGACTCTCATTCCGTGTTTGTGTTTAACTGATTTTCCAAGCGAAGGGGTGGCCTGCCCCTCCACACCTGTGGGTGTTTCTAGTCGGGTGGGATGAGAGACGGAGAAAAGAAGTAAGACACAGAGACACAGTATAGGGAAACAACAGTGGGTCCAGGGGACGGGCACTCAGCACACCGAGAACCTGCAGCGGCACCGGCCTCTGAGTTCCCTCAGTTTTTATTGATTACGATTCTCATTATTTCAGCAAAAAGGAAGGTAGTAGGAGAGCAGGGTGACAATAAGGAGAAGGTCAACAAAAAACATGTGAGCAAAGGAATCTATATCGTAATTAAGTCCAAGGGAAGGTACTCTGCCTGGACGTGCACGTAGGCCAGATTTATGTTTCTCTCCACCCAAACATCTCAGCGGAGTAAAGAATAGCGAGGCAGCATTACTGCAGACATGGCTTGCCTCCCGCCACAGGGCAGCTTTTCTCCTATCTCAGAGTTGAACAAAGGTACAATGGGGTTTTACACCGAGACATTCGGTTCCCACGGGCAAGCAGGAGACAGTGGCCTTCCTCCATCTCAACTGCAGGAGGCTTTCCTCTTTTACTAATCCACCTCAGCACAGACCCTTAACGGGTGTCAGGCTGGGGGACAGTCAGGTCTTTCTCATCCCACGAGGCCATATTTCAGAGTATCACATGGGGAGAAACCTTGGACAATACCCTGCTTTCAAGGGCAGAGGTCCCTGCGGCTTTCCACGGCATTGTGCCCCTGGTTTATTGAGAGAAGAGAATGGCAATGACTTTTACCAAGTATACTGCTTGTGAACATTTGGTTAACAAGGCACGTCCTGCACAGCCCTAGATCCCTTAAACCTTCATTTCATACAACACAGGTTTTTGTGAGCTCCAAGCTGGGGCAAAGCGGCTGGGGCAAAGTGACTGGGGCAAAGCTACAAGTTAACAACATCTCAGCAGAGCAATTGTTTAAGGTACAGGTCTTTTTCAAAATGGAGTCTCTTGTGTCTTCCCTTTCTACATAGACACAGTGAGAGTCTGATCTCTCTTTCTTTTCCCTACATCCAAGGGCTTGAAAATTTCTTGACTTGTTGGCAACCCAAATCGTTATGTCTCCGAAACAGAGTTGACTGAGGGCACCGCAGGGCTGGGCGGGACCTTTGACTTCTTATCCATCCACAGGAGCAAGAAAACCTCAGCCCCACTCTACCGACACGCACCTAGTAAAATTCCGCCAACTGAATCTCACGCACGCTAACACGTGGGGAGGGTTGCTTGCACCACGAGTCCCCATTTGGCTCAACCGCCGATGCCAAGTGTGTGGCCCCAGTTGCGACGGCCCCCGTGAAGTGGCTTCCGGATGTGCGAACGAACCAGGCAGAGTTTCATTGGCCAAATAGACCCCAGCAAAGCTGAAGTTAACTCCCAGATTTGGGATGTCCTTCCGAGGTAAAACATTCATCCCGTCTTCTTTCCGGATGTCTGACACCGGGCCTTTCCATGGTTCTCCCCCTGATCCTAAGAGTAGCTGAGGTAGAGACTCACTGAAAGATCTAGGCAGGGATATCCCATCATGCACAGGCTATCTCCATTCTCTGACCTGGGAACAACTCTGAGCGGGATTCCACATCTAGGAGGCCTCGGAACGGAGCGAGATTTTCTGAGACACACCAAATGGCTGCTCCCTTTGCACCGCTGATGAGGGTCGTTATCTTGATTATCCAGATCACCTAGAAAGTATCCGTATCCAGAATCCATAAGATCAACTCTCTGCTCCTCTGACAGCAGAAGGAGCATGACCACAATGTATCAAAGAGGGTGGAAGGAAACGATGTGAGACCAGAAAGCTCAGAGAACGGCCACAGGGGGTCGTAAGCAGGGCTTCCAACCTGAATCATGAATAATTAATGAAGCGCAAATCAAAGGGGAATCGAGTCTCAGCAGGTGCAATTCATCCAACGGGAGATCGCCGGAGGGCCAACAAGATTGAGAAACTGGGAGTCGGGTGCAGTGTCAAGGGGGACGCGACTGGTTCCAAAGCTCAAGAAGACCATGGGGTCACTTGGGCTACATGAGAAAACGCCCCAGTGTGCTGCTTCAGCATTCCGACTCCTGCCTGTCTCTTCCCATCCAAGGGACATGGACCCTAACTCCTGCAGGTGCAGATGACCATGGGCAGAATTAAGGGTCGTGGCACAAAAGTTCACCGACACGGGAGTTCCACAGGAGGTCCGGTGGATCTTCGCAAATCCAGAGAAATGGCAATGGGACCCATGGAATTAGAGCCTCAGAGGCGTCCGGGAGACTTCTCAGGCATAATGCCTGGAGTGGCAAGACCAGCTGAAAAGGGAGCCAGGCACTGAAGGACAAAGCGGTGTTGACTTTCTTCATCTGTGTTCCCCAGTGCAGTCCAATTCACGGTGGTTTCCAAGCGCCTCCTGGAGGAGAAAACACATGAGGGTGTTGTCAGGGTTCTCTGCCGACAGACTTACGGTGGGGAAGAAAGAGAAGCTCTGAAGATGGATCATGGCCGTGACTGCATGTCAAGGAGAATCTCCTTGCTGACACTGAGGCCTACGTGGAGATATAGTAAATACGGTCCAATTAAAAGGTGTCTGTTCTACCACATTTTTTAAAACAAAACAAAACAAAAAAACCAAAAAGATGGAAAAGAAGACAGGGGTACAGGCACCAGTGTTACATGTCTGACGGGGAACATCTATTCTTCAAAGCTTGCAGCTGTACACCTAGGTTTTAGAATGTCTGTCAGCAGTGGACATGATCTTAGAGTGGGCTGTGCAGACAGACCTTTCCGGGTCATGTGATTGGATTAAGTTAATGGTAATTAAGGTGCATGTAACTGATTAGGTTAGGGTACGTTCCACGTCAGGTGACCAGAGGCAGTATAAAAGGCAGCCTGGAAAGCAGAGGTCCCTCTCCGCCCCTTCCTCCGTCTTCCTGGATGCTGCATCGCTTCCAGCGGGGCTGCTCCAGCACCTGCCCATCTCAGCGCCAGCCGGGGAAAGAAAGTAGACGGATAATTTCAGGTTCGTTTCACTGAACAGTTGTTTGTTTCCCACAATCCCTGAGGGGTGGGGGGAAAAGAGACAAAGGAGACTGAAAGAAACCGATCACACTGGGGCTTGCTGATGGGGTAGGATGTGCTTGCTCTCGTTTCCAGTAATTCTTGGAAGAGAAAACGAGAAAACATTTCCGTCTCCATGGGTGGGATAAGACCAAGATGGGAATGCGAAAAGAAATGAACTGCAGCACGCTGAATGGGTGGGTAAATGGAAAAAGGACTTTGGAAAAAAAAGGGTGGTTTGCCCTTCAGCCGTGTAAGAAATCGATACGATATGGCACGTGTTCACTGTTTGTTTAGATGAATTCGTGTGGCATGTGTAAAATACCAGAACAATAAATAAAGAGGGGCTGGAGCGAAAGCCAGAAAGCTAGAACAGGAAAGACCATCACCTGCTATTGTGGTAGAGAGGAAGATAACTTCTCTCTATGAATTTGTGTTTGGAAGTCGCCTAATGAAATGGCAAGAGTAGCGATTCAAGTTGTGACGGGAAGCGTCCCTTATCCCTGATTTCAAACAGACCTGCCAAAGGGTGACATAGGCCATGCCCTGTGGCTTCGATCGTTCTGTCCGTCAGGGAGCTAGAATCATCGGGTCTTCTACCGGAGTGAATCGTGATAGACCTAAGTCCAGTCTCCAGAATCAGTTGTTTGTTTGGGGTTGAAAGCTCCACTCCCCATACCTAGGCCACGGGCCCTGTGGCAGGCGAGGTTTACTCTTGGACTAGGTAATCATGGCAGAGGAACACACAATATCTGAGGATGCACACAGCACATTGCTTTCCACAGATCTGACCGACTGGTGGTGAGGTCTGCTCATCACCGCACCGGCAAGGAGTTAGCTGGGGGCTTCCTGTGGGTGTGTGAATATCCAATGTGCTTAACCATCGACATGTGTGTGTTTGTGTGTGTTTCAGGTGACCCAACAATCAACCCCTGAAAAAGGCGGTCATAAAACCCCCAGGGGATGAAGACGATG
This sequence comes from Pongo pygmaeus, assembly GCF_028885625.2. Taxonomy (NCBI): domain Eukaryota; kingdom Metazoa; phylum Chordata; class Mammalia; order Primates; family Hominidae; genus Pongo; species Pongo pygmaeus. The sequence continues at coordinate 7,594,530 of NC_072380.2, forward strand.
GCACGTCGTGACCCCAAAACCGGGGCAAACAGACTCGTGCGAGCCCAGACCCTCCAGAAGCAGCGGAGGGCCCCAGTTGGGCCAAGGGCTCCCCTGCCCGATGAAGAAGACCCCAGGGTAAGTCTAGCCCTGGATCTCTTGGGTATCGGGGTGGGGGTGGGAGCGGGGGGAGGGGGTGTCACACGGTCCTCAGATACTGGGTTGGATTCCAAAGAGTTCTGTCACCACCACCAAGGCTGCTTTTCCCGTCCAAAGTGGGCGTGGCTTGGGACCTCCTCCCCCGCCCCACAGGTCCCTTGAGAGACTCTTGGGAGCAACCTCCCTTTCTACTTAGAATCCTGTGTAGCCACGTTTGGCCGTGTTGTTGACATCGGGTTCACCATCGTGCCCCTTAGAACCTTGAGTCCTTCCTTTTAGAGTTCCTCCGTCACATGGGCTTTGGGAGAGAACATCGTATCCGAACTCTCCCAGCACTTAACGGCCCCCATGCCGGTGTCCCCTCTTTAGAATCCTTATTCAGCTCTGAATTCACAGTCCGTGGCTTCAGCTCACTCACTGACATCACTTCCTTTCCACCCACAGCTCAAGTGCAAAAACTGCGGGGCCTTAGGACACACGGCCAGAAGTACCAGGTGCCCCATGAAGTGCTGGAACGCAGCCCTGGTTCCACAGACCTTTGGGAAAAAGGAAGGGAAGGAAAACCTGAAGCCGTGGAAGCCCCGGATTGAAGCGAAGCCGGGGCCCTTGAACAAGGATAAGGGAGAGAAGGAAGAGAGACCAAGGTGAGCAGAGGGAGGGGTTTTCACCACTCTCAGGGTAGTGCCTCCTAAGGACATGGTGTCTCTGCACCTGCACAGCGTGTGCCTTTCCGTCTCTGGGCCAGGGAAGGAACGCTGCAGAGAAATAGACCGGAGCTCCGTTTCCTCCGGGGTTCCACACCCAGGAGCTCCTTTGGCTCTGGGAGATTCAGGGACGGGGAGAGGCGGGGGCGCTTCGTGCACTTTCCCCACGACGGGGAGAAAAGCAATGGGATCCAAATCACAGTCCTTAGTTGGGAAGCCTAGAGGGCCACCTGGAGGATGGAATGGTTGGCACGTGAGGGAAGGGGCAGAGGCGGAAATGGCACCAGATGTCCATTTGTGTATCACAAAACACGGAATGGGACTGGGCCCCGGACAGGGTTCTCCCTGTCTCCTGGGGAAAACCAGGGGCCACGGCCTGACCTTTTTCTCTTCTGCAGGCAACAAGACCCGCAGAGGAAGGCTCTCCTCCACATATTTTCCGGCAAACCTCCAGAGAAGCCGCTGCCAAATCGAAAAGGATCCACGGAATCTTCGGATTATCTGAGGGTGAGTGTCACCCTGGGCCCCTGGTCTTTTTCTCCTCTAGGTCACCCTGGTTGATTTCCTTTCAGCTTCCCATCTGCGGGAGGGAATCGGGAAACCCCTCTTTCTTGCCTTCCCGGGGTCGGGGAATCCACGATCCTTCCGGGTCTATTTGATTCCAGGCGAAAGCATCTGAAGATGCCCTATTTCCTGCTTCTTTCTTTCTGTCCAATTATGGCAAGCCTGCCAACAGCATGTTCCCAGCGGCATGAGGAAATTAGTCCCTCGGAGGCCCCAAACACGGAGAAGGCTAAACTCAGGAACATGCATGTTTTCAGAGAAGACGTCCTGAGTACCCCTGAGCCACCAACCTGCCTTCAGAAGGGCATTAGTCCGTTCCACTTCATGGAAGGCTGAGTGGAGGTTCATGTGTCTTGTCCTGATCAGCACTCAGGTGGAGGGTCTGTCCCTACTTCCAAGGACCGCCTGTCGATACTGTACTAAGAATTTCATGGCGTGTGCACCTTGTCTTTGGATGTGGTTGATTTTCATGTCGGCTCCACGCTGAGGAACTTCTAACCTGTGTTGTTTCCTTTCTTTCAGGTTGCAAACGGGCCAGTGCCGGTCCACACAACCAGTAAGAGACCGCGCGCGGACCCTGTCCTCACTGATCGCTCAGCCACCCAAATGCCTGACAGGGGCTCCGCCTTGGCTTCACTGTCTCCCCTCAGAAAAGCCAGTCGGAGCTCCTCCTCAAGTCTTGGAGCGAAGGAAAGACAGACAGGGGCTGCGGCCGACATACCTCAGCCTGCAGTGAGGCACCAGGGCCCCGAGCCTCTCCTCGTGGTGAAGCCGACACACAGCAGCCCTGAGGGTGGCTGCCGAGAAGTTCCCCAGGCCGCCTCCAAAACCCACGGCCTGCTCCAGGCCATCAGCCCCCAGGCACAAGACCAGCTTCCTGCGGTGACCTCACAGCCCTGCCCACCAGCCCCCACACAGGGCTTGGGCCTCGGCTCCAATCTCAGCTTCAGGCCAGGAGCCAAGAGACCTGCCCAGGCTCCGATTCAGGCTTGCCCGAACTTCCCCAAGAAACCGAGACTGGGTCGCTTCCAGATCCCCGAAAACGCCACCCAGGGAGGTGAGCTGGGGGCCCCAGAGAATCTGCAACCTCCGCCAGCCGCAACGGAACTTGGACCAAGTAGGTCGCCCCAGATGGGCAGGAGGACACCCGCCCAGGTGCCCAAGGTCGACCGGCAGCCACCGCACAGCAGACCTTGCCTGCCTACTGCCCAGGCCTGCACCATGTCCCATCACCCAGCGGCCAGCCATGATCTGGCCCAGCCTCTCAGAGTGCTCTTCCGGAGACTGGAAAACGGATGCTGGAGCTCCAGCCTCCTGACAGCCCCCTCATTTCACTCTCCTGAGAAGCCGGGAGCCTTCCTCGCTCAGAGCCCTCGTGTCTCAGGGAAGTCCGAGGGTCCTTGTGTTCGTGTCCCACCGAGCGTCCTCTACGAGGACCTTCGGGTTTCCTCCTCCTCAGAGGACAGCGATTCTGACCTGGAGTGAGACTGCAGGTGGCAGGGGCTCCTTGGCCTCCAGCTCCCGTGACTTGGAGGGGACGGTGGGACTGAGGAGCGGCAGAGCACGGAGCAGACTCTGTGCGGTGACTCCGAAGCTCCCCGGCTGCCGCACCTCTGTGGATGTGGGAGCCCAGGCCAGGCAGGGAGCAGATGCGGGGACTCTGCCTCCTTGAATTCTGGTGAGGGACATTGTAGTTCGCATGGGTATCCGGAAACGCGCCAGGAAAAGCTTCCGTGCCAATGATTCGTTGCCTCAGAAACTGCCTGTCGCGCAGGAGTCAGACTTCCGCTGGGACGTCAATAGGAAACTGGGGAACTACTGTGTATTTGCTCTCTAGATGACTGAATAAGGGAAAAGTTAGGGAACCCTGAGAGGTGCAGCCCTCCCGCTGTGCCCCGCCCTGAGAGCAGTGTTTCGGACGCTGTGAAGCGTGCTGTGCAAAGCGCTCTCGGGGTCTTTCCTCAGCCTCGAAAACTGGACTCTGGAATGCCTTTGTAAATATGTGTGTTTCATTGGTTTTGAAGTGAATAAAATTCTCAAAAAGATGACATATTGTCTTTTGACTCTCATTCCGTGTTTGTGTTTAACTGATTTTCCAAGCGAAGGGGTGGCCTGCCCCTCCACACCTGTGGGTGTTTCTAGTCGGGTGGGATGAGAGACGGAGAAAAGAAGTAAGACACAGAGACACAGTATAGGGAAACAACAGTGGGTCCAGGGGACGGGCACTCAGCACACCGAGAACCTGCAGCGGCACCGGCCTCTGAGTTCCCTCAGTTTTTATTGATTACGATTCTCATTATTTCAGCAAAAAGGAAGGTAGTAGGAGAGCAGGGTGACAATAAGGAGAAGGTCAACAAAAAACATGTGAGCAAAGGAATCTATATCGTAATTAAGTCCAAGGGAAGGTACTCTGCCTGGACGTGCACGTAGGCCAGATTTATGTTTCTCTCCACCCAAACATCTCAGCGGAGTAAAGAATAGCGAGGCAGCATTACTGCAGACATGGCTTGCCTCCCGCCACAGGGCAGCTTTTCTCCTATCTCAGAGTTGAACAAAGGTACAATGGGGTTTTACACCGAGACATTCGGTTCCCACGGGCAAGCAGGAGACAGTGGCCTTCCTCCATCTCAACTGCAGGAGGCTTTCCTCTTTTACTAATCCACCTCAGCACAGACCCTTAACGGGTGTCAGGCTGGGGGACAGTCAGGTCTTTCTCATCCCACGAGGCCATATTTCAGAGTATCACATGGGGAGAAACCTTGGACAATACCCTGCTTTCAAGGGCAGAGGTCCCTGCGGCTTTCCACGGCATTGTGCCCCTGGTTTATTGAGAGAAGAGAATGGCAATGACTTTTACCAAGTATACTGCTTGTGAACATTTGGTTAACAAGGCACGTCCTGCACAGCCCTAGATCCCTTAAACCTTCATTTCATACAACACAGGTTTTTGTGAGCTCCAAGCTGGGTCAAAGCGGCTGGGGCAAAGTGACTGGGGCAAAGCTACAAGTTAACAACATCTCAGCAGAGCAATTGTTTAAGGTACAGGTCTTTTTCAAAATGGAGTCTCTTGTGTCTTCCCTTTCTACATAGACACAGTGAGAGTCTGATCTCTCTTTCTTTTCCCTACATCCAAGGGCTTGAAAATTTCTTGACTTGTTGGCAACCCAAATCGTTATGTCTCCGAAACAGAGTTGACTGAGGGCACCGCAGGGCTGGGCAGGACCTTTGACTTCTTATCCATCCACAGGAGCAAGAAAACCTCAGCCCCACTCTACCGACACGCACCTAGTAAAATTCCGCCAACTGAATCTCACGCACGCTAACACGTGGGGAGGGTTGCTTGCACCACGAGTCCCCATTTGGCTCAACTGCCGATGCCAAGTGTGTGGCCCCAGTTGCGACGGCCCCCGTGAAGTGGCTTCCGGATGTGCGAACGAACCAGGCAGAGTTTCATTGGCCAAATAGACCCCAGCAAAGCTGAAGTTAACTCCCAGATTTGGGATGTCCTTCCGAGGTAAAACATTCATCCCGTCTTCTTTCCGGATGTCTGACACCGGGCCTTTCCATGGTTCTCCCCCTGATCCTAAGAGTAGCTGAGGTAGAGACTCACTGAAAGATCTAGGCAGGGATATCCCATCATGCACAGGCTATCTCCATTCTCTGACCTGGGAACAACTCTGAGCGGGATTCCACATCTAGGAGGCCTCGGAACGGAGCGAGATTTTCTGAGACACACCAAATGGCTGCTCCCTTTGCACCGCTGATGAGGGTCGTTATCTTGATTATCCAGATCACCTAGAAAGTATCCGTATCCAGAATCCATAAGATCAACTCTCTGCTCCTCTGACAGCAGAAGGAGCATGACCACAATGTATCAAAGAGGGTGGAAGGAAACGATGTGAGACCAGAAAGCTCAGAGAACGGCCACAGGGGGTCGTAAGCAGGGCTTCCAACCTGAATCATGAATAATTAATGAAGCGCAAATCAAAGGGGAATCGAGTCTCAGCAGGTGCAATTCATCCAACGGGAGATCGCCGGAGGGCCAACAAGATTGAGAAACTGGGAGTCGGGTGCAGTGTCAAGGGGGACGCGACTGGTTCCAAAGCTCAAGAAGACCATGGGGTCACTTGGGCTACATGAGAAAACGCCCCAGTGCGCTGCTTCAGCATTCCGACTCCTGCCTGTCTCTTCCCGTCCAAGGGACATGGACCCTAACTCCTGCAGGTGCAGATGACCATGGGCAGAATTAAGGGTCGTGGCACAAAATTTCACCGACACGGGAGTTCCACAGGAAGTCCGGTGGATCTTCGCAAATCCAGAGAAATGGCAATGGGACCCAGGGAATTAGAGCCTCGCAGGCGTCCGGGAGACTTCTCAGGCATAATGCCTGGAGTGGCAAGACCAGCTGAAAAAGGAGCCAGGCACCGAAGGACAAAGCGGTGTTGACTTTCTTCATCTGTGTTCCCCAGTGCAGTCCAATTCACGGTGGTTTCCAAGCGCCTCCTGGAGGAGAAGACACATGAGGGTGTTGTTAGGGTTCTCTGCTGACAGACTTACGGTGGGGAAGAAAGAGAAGCTCTGAAGATGGATCATGGCCATGACTGCATGTCAAGGAGAATCTCCTTGCTGACACTGAGGCCTATGTGGAGATATAGTAAATACGGTCCAATTAAAAGGTGTCTGTTTTACCACATTTTTTAAAACAAAACAAAACAAAAAAACCAAAAAGATGGAAAAGAAGACAGGGGTACAGGCACCAGTGTTACATGTCTGACGGGGAACATCTATTCTTCAAAGCTTGCAGCTGTACACCTAGGTTTTAGAATGTCTGTCAGCAGTGGACATGATCTTAGAGTGGGCTGTGCAGACAGACCTTTCCGGGTCATGTGATTGGATTAAGTTAATGGTAATTAAGGTGCATGTAACTGATTAGGTTAGGGTACGTTCCACGTCAGGTGACCAGAGGCAGTATAAAAGGCAGCCTGGAAAGCAGAGGTCCCTCTCCGCCCCTTCCTCCGTCTTCGTGGATGCTGCATCGCTTCCAGCGGGGCTGCTCCAGCACCTGCTCATCTCAGCGCCAGCCGGGGAAAGAAAGTAGACGGGTAATTTCAGGTTCGTTTCACTGAACAGTTGTTTGTTTCCCGCAATCCCTGAGGGGTGGGGGGAAAAGAGACAAAGGAGACTGAAAGAAACCGATCACACTGGGGCTTGCTGATGGGGTAGGATGTGCTTGCTCTCGTTTCCAGTAATTCTTGGAAGAGAAAACGAGAAAACATTTCCGTCTCCATGGGTGGGATAAGACCAAGATGGGAATGCGAAAAGAAATGTACTGCAGCATGCTGAATGGGTGGGTAAATGGAAAAAGGACTTTGGAAAAAAAGGGTGGTTTGCCTTCAGCCGTGTAAGAAATCGATACGATATGGCACGTGTTCACCGTTTGTTTAGATGAATTCGTGTGGCATGTGTAAAATACCAGAACAATAAATAAAGAGGGGCTGGAGCGAAAGCCAGAAAGCTACAACAGGAAAGACCATCACCTGCTATTGTGGTAGAGAGGAAGATAACTTCTCTCTATGAATTTGTGTTTGGAAGTCGCCTAATGAAATGGCAAGAGTAACGATTCAAGTTGTGACGGGAAGCGTCCCTTATCCCTGATTTCACACAGACCTGCCAAAGGGTGACATAGGCCATGCCCTGTGGCTTCGATCGTTCTGTCCGTCAGGGAGCTAGAATCATCGGGTCTTCTACCGGAGTGAATCGTGATAGACCTAAGTCCAGTCTCCAGAATCAGTTGTTTGTTTGGGGTTGAAAGCTCCACTCCCCATACCTAGGCCATGGGCCCTGTGGCAGGCGAGGTTTACTCTTGGACTAGGTAATCATGGCAGAGGAACACACAATATCTGAGGATGCACACAGCACATTGCTTTCCACAGATCTGACCGACTGGTGGTGAGGTCTGCTCACCACCACACCGGAAAGGAGTTAGCTGGGGGCTTCCTGTGGGTGTGTGAATATCCAATGTGCTTAACCATCGACATGTGTGTGTTTGTGTGTGTTTCAGGTGACCCAACAATCAACCCCTGAAAAAGGCGGTCATAAAACCCCCAGGGGATGAAGACGATGGCACGTCGTGACCCCAAAACCGGGGCAAACAGACTCGTGCGAGCCCAGACCCTCCAGAAGCAGCGGAGGGCCCCAGTTGGGCCAAGGGCTCCCCCGTCCGATGAAGAAGACCCCAGGGTAAGTCTAGCCCTGGATCTCTTGGGTATCGGGGTGGGGGTGGGAGCGGGGGGAGGGGGTGTCACACGGTCCTCAGATACTGGGTTGGATTCCAAAGAGTTCTGTCACCACCACCCAGGCTGCTTTTCCCGTCCAAGGTGGGCGTGGCTTGGGACCTCCTCCCCGGCCCCACAGGTCCCTTCAGAGACTCTTGGGAGCAACCTCCCTTTCTACTTAGAATCCTGTGTAGCCACGTTTGACCGTGTTGTTGACATCGGGTTCACCATCGTGCCCTTTAGAACCTTGAGTGCTTCCTTTTAGAGTTCCTCCGTCACATGGGCTTTGGGAGAGAACATCGTATCCGAACTCTCTCAGCACTTAACGGCCCCCATGCCGGTGTCCCCTCTTTGGAATCCTTATTAAGCTCTGAATTCACAGTCCGTGGCTTCAGCTCACTCACTGACATCACTTCCTTTCCACCCACAGCTCAAGTGCAAAAACTGCGGGGCCTTTGGCCACACGGCCAGAAGTACCAGGTGCCCCATGAAGTGCTGGAACGCAGCCCTGGTTCCACAGACCTTTGGGAAAAAGGAAGGGAAGGAAAACCTGAAGCCATGGAAGCCCCGGGTTGAAGCGAAGCCGGGGCCCTTGAACAAGGATAAGGGAGAGAAGGAAGAGAGACCAAGGTGAGCAGAGGGAGGGGTTTTCACCACTCTCAGGGTAGTGCCTCCTAAGGACATGGTGTCTCTGCACCTGCACAGCGTGTGCCTTTCCGTCTCTGGGCCAGGGAAGGAACGCTGCAGAGCAATAGACCGGAGCTCCGTTTCCTCCGGGGTTCCACACCCAGGAGCTCCTTTGGCTCTGGGAGATTCAGGGACGGGGAGAGGCGGGGGCGCTTCGTGCACTTTCCCCACGACGGGGAGAAAAGCAATGGGATCCAAATCACAGTCCTTAATTGGGAAGCCTAGAGGGCCACCTGGAGGATGGGAAGGTTGGCACGTGAGGGAAGGGGCAGAGGCGGAAATGGCACCAGATGTCCATTTGTGTAGAACAAAACACGGAATGGGACTGGGCCCCGTACAGGGTTCTCCCTGTCTCCTGGGGAAAACCAGGGGTCACGGCCTGACCTTTTTCTCTTCTGCAGGCAACAAGACCCGCAGAGGAAGGCTCTCCTCCACATATTTTCCGGCAAACCTCCAGAGAAGCCGCTGCCAAATCGAAAAGGATCCACGGAATCTTCGGATTATCTGAGGGTGAGTGTCACCCTGGGCCCCTGGTCTTTTTCTCCTCTAGGTCCCCCTGGTTGATTTCCTTTCAGCTTCCCATCTGCGGGAGGGAATCGGGGAACCCCTCTTTCTTGCCTTCTCGGGGTCGGGGACACCACGATCCTTCCGGGTCAATTTGATTCCAGGCGAAGGCATCTGAAGATGCCGTATTTCCTGCTGCTTTCTTTCTGTCCAATTATGGCAAGCCTGCCAACAACATGTCCCCAGCGGCATGATGAAATTAGTCCCTCGGAGGCCCCAAACACGGAGAAGGCTAAACTCAGGAACATGCATGTTTTCAGAGAAGACGTCCTGAGTACCCCTGAGCCACCAACCTGCCTTCAGAAGGGCATTAGTCCGTTCCACTTCATGGAAGGCTGAGTGGAAGTTCATGTGTCTTGTCCTGATCAGCACTCAGGTGGACTGTCTGTCCCTACTTCCAAGGACCGCCTGTCGATACTGTACTAAGAATTTCATGGCGTGTGCACCTGGTCTTTGGATGTGGTTGATTTTCATGTCGGCTCCACGCTGAGGAACTTCTAACCTGTGTTGTTTGCTTTCTTTCAGGTTGCAAGAGGGCCAATGCCGGTCCACACAACCAGTAAGAGGCCGCGCGTGGACCCTGTCCTCACTGATCGCTCAGCTACCCAAATGTCTGACAGGGGCTCTGCCTTGGCTTCACTGTCTCCCCTCAGAAAAGCCAGTCGGAGCTCCTCCTCAAGTCTTGGAGCAAAGGAAAGACAGACAGAGGCTGCGGCCGACATCCCTCAGCCTTCAGTGAGGCACCAGGGCCCCGAGCCTCTCCTCGTGGTGAAGCCGACACACAGCAGCCCTGAGGGTGGCTGCCGAGAAGTTCCCCAGGCCGCCTCCAAAACCCACGGCCTGCTCCAGGCCATCAGCCCCCAGGCACAAGACCAACTTCCTGCGGTGAACTCACAGCCCTGCCCACCAGCCCCCACACAGGGCTTGGGCCTCGGCTCCAATCTCAGCTTCAGGCCAGGAGCCAAGAGACCTGCCCAGGCTCCGATTCAGGCTTGCCCGAACTTCCCCAAGAAACCGAGACTGGGTCGCTTCCAGATCCCCGAAAACGCCACCCAGGGAGGTGAGCTGGGGGCCCCGGAGAATCTCCAACCTCCGCCAGCCGCAACGGAACTTGGACCAAGTAGGTCGCCCCAGATGGGCAGGAGGACACCCGCCCAGGTGACCAGCGTCGACCGGCAGCCACCGCACAGCAGACCTTGCCTACCTCCTGCCCAGGTCTGCACCATGTCCCATCACCCAGCGGCCAGCCATGATCTGGCCCAGCCTCTCAGAGTGCTCTTCCGGAGACTGGAAAACGGATGCTGGAGCTCCAGCCTCCTGACAGCCCCCTCATTTCACTCTCCTGAGAAGCCGGGAGCCTTCCTCGCTCAGAGCCCTCGTGTCTCAGGGAAGTCCGAGGGTCCTTGTGTTCGTGTCCCACCGAGCGTCCTCTACGAGGACCTTCGGGTTTCCTCCTCCTCAGAGGACAGCGATTCTGACCTGGAGTGAGACTGCAGGTGGCAGGGGCTCCTTGGCCTCCAGCTCCCGTGACTTGGAGGGGACGGTGGGACTGAGGAGCGGCAGAGCACGGAGCAGACTCTGTGCGGTGACTCCGAAGCTCCCCGGCTGCCGCACCTCTGTGGATGTGGGAGCCCAGGCCAGGCAGGGAGCAGATGCGGGGACTCTGCCTCCTTGAATTCTGGTGAGGGACATTGTAGTTCGCATGGGTATCCGGAAACGCGCCAGGAAAAGCTTCCGTGCCAATGATTCGTTGCCTCAGAAACTGCCTGTCGCGCAGGAGTCAGACTTCCGCTGGGACGTCAATAGGAAACTGGGGAACTACTGTGTATTTGCTCTCTAGATGACTGAATAAGGGAAAAGTTAGGGAACCCTGAGAGGTGCAGCCCTCCCGCTGTGCCCCGCCCTGAGAGCAGTGTTTCGGACGCTGTGAAGCGTGCTGTGCAAAGCGCTCTCGGGGTCTTTCCTCAGCCTCGAAAACTGGACTCTGGAATGCCTTTGTAAATATGTGTGTTTCATTGGTTTTGAAGTGAATAAAATTCTCAAAAAGATGACATATTGTCTTTTGACTCTCATTCCGTGTTTGTGTTTAACTGATTTTCCAAGCGAAGGGGTGGCCTGCCCCTCCACACCTGTGGGTGTTTCTAGTCGGGTGGGATGAGAGACGGAGAAAAGAAGTAAGACACAGAGACACAGTATAGGGAAACAACAGTGGGTCCAGGGGACGGGCACTCAGCACACCGAGAACCTGCAGCGGCACCGGCCTCTGAGTTCCCTCAGTTTTTATTGATTACGATTCTCATTATTTCAGCAAAAAGGAAGGTAGTAGGAGAGCAGGGTGACAATAAGGAGAAGGTCAACAAAAAACATGTGAGCAAAGGAATCTATATCGTAATTAAGTCCAAGGGAAGGTACTCTGCCTGGACGTGCACGTAGGCCAGATTTATGTTTCTCTCCACCCAAACATCTCAGCGGAGTAAAGAATAGCGAGGCAGCATTACTGCAGACATGGCTTGCCTCCCGCCACAGGGCAGCTTTTCTCCTATCTCAGAGTTGAACAAAGGTACAATGGGGTTTTACACCGAGACATTCGGTTCCCACGGGCAAGCAGGAGACAGTGGCCTTCCTCCATCTCAACTGCAGGAGGCTTTCCTCTTTTACTAATCCACCTCAGCACAGACCCTTAACGGGTGTCAGGCTGGGGGACAGTCAGGTCTTTCTCATCCCACGAGGCCATATTTCAGAGTATCACATGGGGAGAAACCTTGGACAATACCCTGCTTTCAAGGGCAGAGGTCCCTGCGGCTTTCCACGGCATTGTGCCCCTGGTTTATTGAGAGAAGAGAATGGCAATGACTTTTACCAAGTATACTGCTTGTGAACATTTGGTTAACAAGGCACGTCCTGCACAGCCCTAGATCCCTTAAACCTTCATTTCATACAACACAGGTTTTTGTGAGCTCCAAGCTGGGTCAAAGCGGCTGGGGCAAAGTGACTGGGGCAAAGCTACAAGTTAACAACATCTCAGCAAAGCAATTGTTTAAGGTACAGGTCTTTTTCAAAATGGAGTCTCTTGTGTCTTCCCTTTCTACATAGACACAGTGAGAGTCTGATCTCTCTTTCTTTTCCCTACATCCAAGGGCTTGAAAATTTCTTGACTTGTTGGCAACCCAAATCGTTATGTCTCCGAAACAGAGTTGACTGAGGGCACCGCAGGGTTGGGCAGGACCTTTGACTTCTTATCCATCCACAGGAGCAAGAAAACCTCAGCCCCACTCTACCGACACGCACCTAGTAAAATTCCGCCAACTGAATCTCACGCACGCTAACACGTGGGGAGGGTTGCTTGCACCACGAGTCCCCATTTGGCTCAACTGCCGATGCCAAGTGTGTGGCCCCAGTTGCGACGGCCCCCGTGAAGTGGCTTCCGGATGTGCGAACGAACCAGGCAGAGTTTCATTGGCCAAATAGACCCCAGCAAAGCTGAAGTTAACTCCCAGATTTGGGATGTCCTTCCGAGGTAAAACATTCATCCCGTCTTCTTTCCGGATGTCTGACACCGGGCCTTTCCATGGTTCTCCCCCTGATCCTAAGAGTAGCTGAGGTAGAGACTCACTGAAAGATCTAGGCAGGGATATCCCATCATGCACAGGCTATCTCCATTCTCTGACCTGGGAACAACTCTGAGCGGGATTCCACATCTAGGAGGCCTCGGAACGGAGCGAGATTTTCTGAGACACACCAAATGGCTGCTCCCTTTGCACCGCTGATGAGGGTCGTTATCTTGATTATCCAGATCACCTAGAAAGTATCCGTATCCAGAATCCATAAGATCAACTCTCTGCTCCTCTGACAGCAGAAGGAGCATGACCACAATGTATCAAAGAGGGTGGAAGGAAACGATGTGAGACCAGAAAGCTCAGAGAACGGCCACAGGGGGTCGTAAGCAGGGCTTCCAACCTGAATCATGAATAATTAATGAAGCGCAAATCAAAGGGGAATCGAGTCTCAGCAGGTGCAATTCATCCAACGGGAGATCGCCGGAGGGCCAACAAGATTGAGAAACTGGGAGTCGGGTGCAGTGTCAAGGGGGACGCGACTGGTTCCAAAGCTCAAGAAGACCATGGGGTCACTTGGGCTACATGAGAAAACGCCCCAGTGCGCTGCTTCAGCATTCCGACTCCTGCCTGTCTCTTCCCGTCCAAGGGACATGGACCCTAACTCCTGCAGGTGCAGATGACCATGGGCAGAATTAAGGGTCGTGGCACAAAATTTCACCGACACGGGAGTTCCACAGGAAGTCCGGTGGATCTTCGCAAATCCAGAGAAATGGCAATGGGACCCAGGGAATTAGAGCCTCGCAGGCGTCCGGGAGACTTCTCAGGCATAATGCCTGGAGTGGCAAGACCAGCTGAAAAAGGAGCCAGGCACCGAAGGACAAAGCGGTGTTGACTTTCTTCATCTGTGTTCCCCAGTGCAGTCCAATTCACGGTGGTTTCCAAGCGCCTCCTGGAGGAGAAGACACATGAGGGTGTTGTTAGGGTTCTCTGCTGACAGACTTACGGTGAGGAAGAAAGAGAAGCTCTGAAGATGGATCATGGCCATGACTGCATGTCAAGGAGAATCTCCTTGCTGACACTGAGGCCTATGTGGAGATATAGTAAATACGGTCCAATTAAAAGGTGTCTGTTTTACCACATTTTTTAAAACAAAACAAAACAAAAAAACCAAAAAGATGGAAAAGAAGACAGGGGTACAGGCACCAGTGTTACATGTCTGACGGGGAACATCTATTCTTCAAAGCTTGCAGCTGTACACCTAGGTTTTAGAATGTCTGTCAGCAGTGGACATGATCTTAGAGTGGGCTGTGCAGACAGACCTTTCCGGGTCATGTGATTGGATTAAGTTAATGGTAATTAAGGTGCATGTAACTGATTAGGTTAGGGTACGTTCCACGTCAGGTGACCAGAGGCAGTATAAAAGGCAGCCTGGAAAGCAGAGGTCCCTCTCCGCCCCTTCCTCCGTCTTCGTGGATGCTGCATCGCTTCCAGCGGGGCTGCTCCAGCACCTGCTCATCTCAGCGCCAGCCGGGGAAAGAAAGTAGACGGGTAATTTCAGGTTCGTTTCACTGAACAGTTGTTTGTTTCCCGCAATCCCTGAGGGGTGGGGGGAAAAGAGACAAAGGAGACTGAAAGAAACCGATCACACTGGGGCTTGCTGATGGGGTAGGATGTGCTTGCTCTCGTTTCCAGTAATTCTTGGAAGAGAAAACGAGAAAACATTTCCGTCTCCATGGGTGGGATAAGACCAAGATGGGAATGCGAAAAGAAATGTACTGCAGCATGCTGAATGGGTGGGTAAATGGAAAAAGGACTTTGGAAAAAAAGGGTGGTTTGCCTTCAGCCGTGTAAGAAATCGATACGATATGGCACGTGTTCACCGTTTGTTTAGATGAATTCGTGTGGCATGTGTAAAATACCAGAACAATAAATAAAGAGGGGCTGGAGCGAAAGCCAGAAAGCTACAACAGGAAAGACCATCACCTGCTATTGTGGTAGAGAGGAAGATAACTTCTCTCTATGAATTTGTGTTTGGAAGTCGCCTAATGAAATGGCAAGAGTAGCGATTCAAGTTGTGACGGGAAGCGTCCCTTATCCCTGATTTCACACAGACCTGCCAAAGGGTGACATAGGCCATGCCCTGTGGCTTCGATCGTTCTGTCCGTCAGGGAGCTAGAATCATCGGGTCTTCTACCGGAGTGAATCGTGATAGACCTAAGTCCAGTCTCCAGAATCAGTTGTTTGTTTGGGGTTGAAAGCTCCACTCCCCATACCTAGGCCATGGGCCCTGTGGCAGGCGAGGTTTACTCTTGGACTAGGTAATCATGGCAGAGGAACACACAATATCTGAGGATGCACACAGCACATTGCTTTCCACAGATCTGACCGACTGGTGGTGAGGTCTGCTCACCACCACACCGGAAAGGAGTTAGCTGGGGGCTTCCTGTGGGTGTGTGAATATCCAATGTGCTTAACCATCGACATGTGTGTGTTTGTGTGTGTTTCAGGTGACCCAACAATCAACCCCTGAAAAAGGCGGTCATAAAACCCCCAGGGGATGAAGACGATGGCACGTCGTGACCCCAAAACCGGGGCAAACAGACTCGTGCGAGCCCAGACCCTCCAGAAGCAGCGGAGGGCCCCAGTTGGGCCAAGGGCTCCCCCGTCCGATGAAGAAGACCCCAGGGTAAGTCTAGCCCTGGATCTCTTGGGTATCGGGGTGGGGGTGGGAGCGGGGGGAGGGGGTGTCACACGGTCCTCAGAGACTGGGTTGGATTCCAAAGAGTTCTGTCACCACCACCCAGGCTGCTTTTCCCGTCCAAGGTGGGCGTGGCTTGGGACCTCCTCCCCGGCCCCACAGGTCCCTTCAGAGACTCTTGGGAGCAACCTCCCTTTCTACTTAGAATCCTGTGTAGCCACGTTTGGCCGTGTTGTTGACATCGGGTTCACCATCGTGCCCTTTAGAACCTTGAGTGCTTCCTTTTAGAGTTCCTCCGTCACATGGGCTTTGGGAGAGAACATCGTATCCGAACTCTCTCAGCACTTAACGGCCCCCATGCCGGTGTCCCCTCTTTGGAATCCTTATTAAGCTCTGAATTCACAGTCCGTGGCTTCAGCTCACTCACTGACATCACTTCCTTTCCACCCACAGCTCAAGTGCAAAAACTGCGGGGCCTTTGGCCACACGGCCAGAAGTACCAGGTGCCCCATGAAGTGCTGGAACGCAGCCCTGGTTCCACAGACCTTTGGGAAAAAGGAAGGGAAGGAAAACCTGAAGCCATGGAAGCCCCGGGTTGAAGCGAAGCCGGGGCCCTTGAACAAGGATAAGGGAGAGAAGGAAGAGAGACCAAGGTGAGCAGAGGGAGGGGTTTTCACCACTCTCAGGGTAGTGCCTCCTAAGGACATGGTGTCTCTGCACCTGCACAGCGTGTGCCTTTCCGTCTCTGGGCCAGGGAAGGAACGCTGCAGAGCAATAGACCGGAGCTCCGTTTCCTCCGGGGTTCCACACCCAGGAGCTCCTTTGGCTCTGGGAGATTCAGGGACGGGGAGAGGCGGGGGCGCTTCGTGCACTTTCCCCACGACGGGGAGAAAAGCAATGGGATCCAAATCACAGTCCTTAATTGGGAAGCCTAGAGGGCCACCTGGAGGATGGGAAGGTTGGCACGTGAGGGAAGGGGCAGAGGCGGAAATGGCACCAGATGTCCATTTGTGTAGAACAAAACACGGAATGGGACTGGGCCCCGTACAGGGTTCTCCCTGTCTCCTGGGGAAAACCAGGGGTCACGGCCTGACCTTTTTCTCTTCTGCAGGCAACAAGACCCGCAGAGGAAGGCTCTCCTCCACATATTTTCCGGCAAACCTCCAGAGAAGCCGCTGCCAAATCGAAAAGGATCCACGGAATCTTCGGATTATCTGAGGGTGAGTGTCACCCTGGGCCCCTGGTCTTTTTCTCCTCTAGGTCCCCCTGGTTGATTTCCTTTCAGCTTCCCATCTGCGGGAGGGAATCGGGGAACCCCTCTTTCTTGCCTTCTCGGGGTCGGGGACACCACGATCCTTCCGGGTCAATTTGATTCCAGGCGAAGGCATCTGAAGATGCCGTATTTCCTGCTGCTTTCTTTCTGTCCAATTATGGCAAGCCTGCCAACAACATGTCCCCAGCGGCATGATGAAATTAGTCCCTCGGAGGCCCCAAACACGGAGAAGGCTAAACTCAGGAACATGCATGTTTTCAGAGAAGACGTCCTGAGTACCCCTGAGCCACCAACCTGCCTTCAGAAGGGCATTAGTCCGTTCCACTTCATGGAAGGCTGAGTGGAAGTTCATGTGTCTTGTCCTGATCAGCACTCAGGTGGACTGTCTGTCCCTACTTCCAAGGACCGCCTGTCGATACTGTACTAAGAATTTCATGGCGTGTGCACCTGGTCTTTGGATGTGGTTGATTTTCATGTCGGCTCCACGCTGAGGAACTTCTAACCTGTGTTGTTTGCTTTCTTTCAGGTTGCAAGAGGGCCAATGCCGGTCCACACAACCAGTAAGAGGCCGCGCGTGGACCCTGTCCTCACTGATCGCTCAGCTACCCAAATGTCTGACAGGGGCTCTGCCTTGGCTTCACTGTCTCCCCTCAGAAAAGCCAGTCGGAGCTCCTCCTCAAGTCTTGGAGCAAAGGAAAGACAGACAGAGGCTGCGGCCGACATCCCTCAGCCTTCAGTGAGGCACCAGGGCCCCGAGCCTCTCCTCGTGGTGAAGCCGACACACAGCAGCCCTGAGGGTGGCTGCCGAGAAGTTCCCCAGGCCGCCTCCAAAACCCACGGCCTGCTCCAGGCCATCAGCCCCCAGGCACAAGACCAACTTCCTGCGGTGAACTCACAGCCCTGCCCACCAGCCCCCACACAGGGCTTGGGCCTCGGCTCCAATCTCAGCTTCAGGCCAGGAGCCAAGAGACCTGCCCAGGCTCCGATTCAGGCTTGCCCGAACTTCCCCAAGAAACCGAGACTGGGTCGCTTCCAGATCCCCGAAAACGCCACCCAGGGAGGTGAGCTGGGGGCCCCGGAGAATCTCCAACCTCCGCCAGCCGCAACGGAACTTGGACCAAGTAGGTCGCCCCAGATGGGCAGGAGGACACCCGCCCAGGTGACCAGCGTCGACCGGCAGCCACCGCACAGCAGACCTTGCCTACCTCCTGCCCAGGTCTGCACCATGTCCCATCACCCAGCGGCCAGCCATGATCTGGCCCAGCCTCTCAGAGTGCTCTTCCGGAGACTGGAAAACGGATGCTGGAGCTCCAGCCTCCTGACAGCCCCCTCATTTCACTCTCCTGAGAAGCCGGGAGCCTTCCTCGCTCAGAGCCCTCGTGTCTCAGGGAAGTCCGAGGGTCCTTGTGTTCGTGTCCCACCGAGCGTCCTCTACGAGGACCTTCGGGTTTCCTCCTCCTCAGAGGACAGCGATTCTGACCTGGAGTGAGACTGCAGGTGGCAGGGGCTCCTTGGCCTCCAGCTCCCGTGACTTGGAGGGGACGGTGGGACTGAGGAGCGGCAGAGCACGGAGCAGACTCTGTGCGGTGACTCCGAAGCTCCCCGGCTGCCGCACCTCTGTGGATGTGGGAGCCCAGGCCAGGCAGGGAGCAGATGCGGGGACTCTGCCTCCTTGAATTCTGGTGAGGGACATTGTAGTTCGCATGGGTATCCGGAAACGCGCCAGGAAAAGCTTCCGTGCCAATGATTCGTTGCCTCAGAAACTGCCTGTCGCGCAGGAGTCAGACTTCCGCTGGGACGTCAATAGGAAACTGGGGAACTACTGTGTATTTGCTCTCTAGATGACTGAATAAGGGAAAAGTTAGGGAACCCTGAGAGGTGCAGCCCTCCCGCTGTGCCCCGCCCTGAGAGCAGTGTTTCGGACGCTGTGAAGCGTGCTGTGCAAAGCGCTCTCGGGGTCTTTCCTCAGCCTCGAAAACTGGACTCTGGAATGCCTTTGTAAATATGTGTGTTTCATTGGTTTTGAAGTGAATAAAATTCTCAAAAAGATGACATATTGTCTTTTGACTCTCATTCCGTGTTTGTGTTTAACTGATTTTCCAAGCGAAGGGGTGGCCTGCCCCTCCACACCTGTGGGTGTTTCTAGTCGGGTGGGATGAGAGACGGAGAAAAGAAGTAAGACACAGAGACACAGTATAGGGAAACAACAGTGGGTCCAGGGGACGGGCACTCAGCACACCGAGAACCTGCAGCGGCACCGGCCTCTGAGTTCCCTCAGTTTTTATTGATTACGATTCTCATTATTTCAGCAAAAAGGAAGGTAGTAGGAGAGCAGGGTGACAATAAGGAGAAGGTCAACAAAAAACATGTGAGCAAAGGAATCTATATCGTAATTAAGTCCAAGGGAAGGTACTCTGCCTGGACGTGCACGTAGGCCAGATTTATGTTTCTCTCCACCCAAACATCTCAGCGGAGTAAAGAATAGCGAGGCAGCATTACTGCAGACATGGCTTGCCTCCCGCCACAGGGCAGCTTTTCTCCTATCTCAGAGTTGAACAAAGGTACAATGGGGTTTTACACCGAGACATTCGGTTCCCACGGGCAAGCAGGAGACAGTGGCCTTCCTCCATCTCAACTGCAGGAGGCTTTCCTCTTTTACTAATCCACCTCAGCACAGACCCTTAACGGGTGTCAGGCTGGGGGACAGTCAGGTCTTTCTCATCCCACGAGGCCATATTTCAGAGTATCACATGGGGAGAAACCTTGGACAATACCCTGCTTTCAAGGGCAGAGGTCCCTGCGGCTTTCCACGGCATTGTGCCCCTGGTTTATTGAGAGAAGAGAATGGCAATGACTTTTACCAAGTATACTGCTTGTGAACATTTGGTTAACAAGGCACGTCCTGCACAGCCCTAGATCCCTTAAACCTTCATTTCATACAACACAGGTTTTTGTGAGCTCCAAGCTGGGTCAAAGCGGCTGGGGCAAAGTGACTGGGGCAAAGCTACAAGTTAACAACATCTCAGCAAAGCAATTGTTTAAGGTACAGGTCTTTTTCAAAATGGAGTCTCTTGTGTCTTCCCTTTCTACATAGACACAGTGAGAGTCTGATCTCTCTTTCTTTTCCCTACATCCAAGGGCTTGAAAATTTCTTGACTTGTTGGCAACCCAAATCGTTATGTCTCCGAAACAGAGTTGACTGAGGGCACCGCAGGGTTGGGCAGGACCTTTGACTTCTTATCCATCCACAGGAGCAAGAAAACCTCAGCCCCACTCTACCGACACGCACCTAGTAAAATTCCGCCAACTGAATCTCACGCACGCTAACACGTGGGGAGGGTTGCTTGCACCACGAGTCCCCATTTGGCTCAACTGCCGATGCCAAGTGTGTGGCCCCAGTTGCGACGGCCCCCGTGAAGTGGCTTCCGGATGTGCGAACGAACCAGGCAGAGTTTCATTGGCCAAATAGACCCCAGCAAAGCTGAAGTTAACTCCCAGATTTGGGATGTCCTTCCGAGGTAAAACATTCATCCCGTCTTCTTTCCGGATGTCTGACACCGGGCCTTTCCATGGTTCTCCCCCTGATCCTAAGAGTAGCTGAGGTAGAGACTCACTGAAAGATCTAGGCAGGGATATCCCATCATGCACAGGCTATCTCCATTCTCTGACCTGGGAACAACTCTGAGCGGGATTCCACATCTAGGAGGCCTCGGAACGGAGCGAGATTTTCTGAGACACACCAAATGGCTGCTCCCTTTGCACCGCTGATGAGGGTCGTTATCTTGATTATCCAGATCACCTAGAAAGTATCCGTATCCAGAATCCATAAGATCAACTCTCTGCTCCTCTGACAGCAGAAGGAGCATGACCACAATGTATCAAAGAGGGTGGAAGGAAACGATGTGAGACCAGAAAGCTCAGAGAACGGCCACAGGGGGTCGTAAGCAGGGCTTCCAACCTGAATCATGAATAATTAATGAAGCGCAAATCAAAGGGGAATCGAGTCTCAGCAGGTGCAATTCATCCAACGGGAGATCGCCGGAGGGCCAACAAGATTGAGAAACTGGGAGTCGGGTGCAGTGTCAAGGGGGACGCGACTGGTTCCAAAGCTCAAGAAGACCATGGGGTCACTTGGGCTACATGAGAAAACGCCCCAGTGCGCTGCTTCAGCATTCCGACTCCTGCCTGTCTCTTCCCGTCCAAGGGACATGGACCCTAACTCCTGCAGGTGCAGATGACCATGGGCAGAATTAAGGGTCGTGGCACAAAATTTCACCGACACGGGAGTTCCACAGGAAGTCCGGTGGATCTTCGCAAATCCAGAGAAATGGCAATGGGACCCAGGGAATTAGAGCCTCGCAGGCGTCCGGGAGACTTCTCAGGCATAATGCCTGGAGTGGCAAGACCAGCTGAAAAAGGAGCCAGGCACCGAAGGACAAAGCGGTGTTGACTTTCTTCATCTGTGTTCCCCAGTGCAGTCCAATTCACGGTGGTTTCCAAGCGCCTCCTGGAGGAGAAGACACATGAGGGTGTTGTTAGGGTTCTCTGCTGACAGACTTACGGTGAGGAAGAAAGAGAAGCTCTGAAGATGGATCATGGCCATGACTGCATGTCAAGGAGAATCTCCTTGCTGACACTGAGGCCTATGTGGAGATATAGTAAATACGGTCCAATTAAAAGGTGTCTGTTTTACCACATTTTTTAAAACAAAACAAAACAAAAAAACCAAAAAGATGGAAAAGAAGACAGGGGTACAGGCACCAGTGTTACATGTCTGACGGGGAACATCTATTCTTCAAAGCTTGCAGCTGTACACCTAGGTTTTAGAATGTCTGTCAGCAGTGGACATGATCTTAGAGTGGGCTGTGCAGACAGACCTTTCCGGGTCATGTGATTGGATTAAGTTAATGGTAATTAAGGTGCATGTAACTGATTAGGTTAGGGTACGTTCCACGTCAGGTGACCAGAGGCAGTATAAAAGGCAGCCTGGAAAGCAGAGGTCCCTCTCCGCCCCTTCCTCCGTCTTCGTGGATGCTGCATCGCTTCCAGCGGGGCTGCTCCAGCACCTGCTCATCTCAGCGCCAGCCGGGGAAAGAAAGTAGACGGGTAATTTCAGGTTCGTTTCACTGAACAGTTGTTTGTTTCCCGCAATCCCTGAGGGGTGGGGGGAAAAGAGACAAAGGAGACTGAAAGAAACCGATCACACTGGGGCTTGCTGATGGGGTAGGATGTGCTTGCTCTCGTTTCCAGTAATTCTTGGAAGAGAAAACGAGAAAACATTTCCGTCTCCATGGGTGGGATAAGACCAAGATGGGAATGCGAAAAGAAATGTACTGCAGCATGCTGAATGGGTGGGTAAATGGAAAAAGGACTTTGGAAAAAAAGGGTGGTTTGCCTTCAGCCGTGTAAGAAATCGATACGATATGGCACGTGTTCACCGTTTGTTTAGATGAATTCGTGTGGCATGTGTAAAATACCAGAACAATAAATAAAGAGGGGCTGGAGCGAAAGCCAGAAAGCTACAACAGGAAAGACCATCACCTGCTATTGTGGTAGAGAGGAAGATAACTTCTCTCTATGAATTTGTGTTTGGAAGTCGCCTAATGAAATGGCAAGAGTAGCGATTCAAGTTGTGACGGGAAGCGTCCCTTATCCCTGATTTCACACAGACCTGCCAAAGGGTGACATAGGCCATGCCCTGTGGCTTCGATCGTTCTGTCCGTCAGGGAGCTAGAATCATCGGGTCTTCTACCGGAGTGAATCGTGATAGACCTAAGTCCAGTCTCCAGAATCAGTTGTTTGTTTGGGGTTGAAAGCTCCACTCCCCATACCTAGGCCATGGGCCCTGTGGCAGGCGAGGTTTACTCTTGGACTAGGTAATCATGGCAGAGGAACACACAATATCTGAGGATGCACACAGCACATTGCTTTCCACAGATCTGACCGACTGGTGGTGAGGTCTGCTCACCACCACACCGGAAAGGAGTTAGCTGGGGGCTTCCTGTGGGTGTGTGAATATCCAATGTGCTTAACCATCGACATGTGTGTGTTTGTGTGTGTTTCAGGTGACCCAACAATCAACCCCTGAAAAAGGCGGTCATAAAACCCCCAGGGGATGAAGACGATGGCACGTCGTGACCCCAAAACCGGGGCAAACAGACTCGTGCGAGCCCAGACCCTCCAGAAGCAGCGGAGGGCCCCAGTTGGGCCAAGGGCTCCCCCGTCCGATGAAGAAGACCCCAGGGTAAGTCTAGCCCTGGATCTCTTGGGTATCGGGGTGGGGGTGGGAGCGGGGGGAGGGGGTGTCACACGGTCCTCAGAGACTGGGTTGGATTCCAAAGAGTTCTGTCACCACCACCCAGGCTGCTTTTCCCGTCCAAGGTGGGCGTGGCTTGGGACCTCCTCCCCGGCCCCACAGGTCCCTTCAGAGACTCTTGGGAGCAACCTCCCTTTCTACTTAGAATCCTGTGTAGCCACGTTTGGCCGTGTTGTTGACATCGGGTTCACCATCGTGCCCTTTAGAACCTTGAGTGCTTCCTTTTAGAGTTCCTCCGTCACATGGGCTTTGGGAGAGAACATCGTATCCGAACTCTCTCAGCACTTAACGGCCCCCATGCCGGTGTCCCCTCTTTGGAATCCTTATTAAGCTCTGAATTCACAGTCCGTGGCTTCAGCTCACTCACTGACATCACTTCCTTTCCACCCACAGCTCAAGTGCAAAAACTGCGGGGCCTTTGGCCACACGGCCAGAAGTACCAGGTGCCCCATGAAGTGCTGGAACGCAGCCCTGGTTCCACAGACCTTTGGGAAAAAGGAAGGGAAGGAAAACCTGAAGCCATGGAAGCCCCGGGTTGAAGCGAAGCCGGGGCCCTTGAACAAGGATAAGGGAGAGAAGGAAGAGAGACCAAGGTGAGCAGAGGGAGGGGTTTTCACCACTCTCAGGGTAGTGCCTCCTAAGGACATGGTGTCTCTGCACCTGCACAGCGTGTGCCTTTCCGTCTCTGGGCCAGGGAAGGAACGCTGCAGAGCAATAGACCGGAGCTCCGTTTCCTCCGGGGTTCCACACCCAGGAGCTCCTTTGGCTCTGGGAGATTCAGGGACGGGGAGAGGCGGGGGCGCTTCGTGCACTTTCCCCACGACGGGGAGAAAAGCAATGGGATCCAAATCACAGTCCTTAATTGGGAAGCCTAGAGGGCCACCTGGAGGATGGGAAGGTTGGCACGTGAGGGAAGGGGCAGAGGCGGAAATGGCACCAGATGTCCATTTGTGTAGAACAAAACACGGAATGGGACTGGGCCCCGTACAGGGTTCTCCCTGTCTCCTGGGGAAAACCAGGGGTCACGGCCTGACCTTTTTCTCTTCTGCAGGCAACAAGACCCGCAGAGGAAGGCTCTCCTCCACATATTTTCCGGCAAACCTCCAGAGAAGCCGCTGCCAAATCGAAAAGGATCCACGGAATCTTCGGATTATCTGAGGGTGAGTGTCACCCTGGGCCCCTGGTCTTTTTCTCCTCTAGGTCCCCCTGGTTGATTTCCTTTCAGCTTCCCATCTGCGGGAGGGAATCGGGGAACCCCTCTTTCTTGCCTTCTCGGGGTCGGGGACACCACGATCCTTCCGGGTCAATTTGATTCCAGGCGAAGGCATCTGAAGATGCCGTATTTCCTGCTGCTTTCTTTCTGTCCAATTATGGCAAGCCTGCCAACAACATGTCCCCAGCGGCATGATGAAATTAGTCCCTCGGAGGCCCCAAACACGGAGAAGGCTAAACTCAGGAACATGCATGTTTTCAGAGAAGACGTCCTGAGTACCCCTGAGCCACCAACCTGCCTTCAGAAGGGCATTAGTCCGTTCCACTTCATGGAAGGCTGAGTGGAAGTTCATGTGTCTTGTCCTGATCAGCACTCAGGTGGACTGTCTGTCCCTACTTCCAAGGACCGCCTGTCGATACTGTACTAAGAATTTCATGGCGTGTGCACCTGGTCTTTGGATGTGGTTGATTTTCATGTCGGCTCCACGCTGAGGAACTTCTAACCTGTGTTGTTTGCTTTCTTTCAGGTTGCAAGAGGGCCAATGCCGGTCCACACAACCAGTAAGAGGCCGCGCGTGGACCCTGTCCTCACTGATCGCTCAGCTACCCAAATGTCTGACAGGGGCTCTGCCTTGGCTTCACTGTCTCCCCTCAGAAAAGCCAGTCGGAGCTCCTCCTCAAGTCTTGGAGCAAAGGAAAGACAGACAGAGGCTGCGGCCGACATCCCTCAGCCTTCAGTGAGGCACCAGGGCCCCGAGCCTCTCCTCGTGGTGAAGCCGACACACAGCAGCCCTGAGGGTGGCTGCCGAGAAGTTCCCCAGGCCGCCTCCAAAACCCACGGCCTGCTCCAGGCCATCAGCCCCCAGGCACAAGACCAACTTCCTGCGGTGAACTCACAGCCCTGCCCACCAGCCCCCACACAGGGCTTGGGCCTCGGCTCCAATCTCAGCTTCAGGCCAGGAGCCAAGAGACCTGCCCAGGCTCCGATTCAGGCTTGCCCGAACTTCCCCAAGAAACCGAGACTGGGTCGCTTCCAGATCCCCGAAAACGCCACCCAGGGAGGTGAGCTGGGGGCCCCGGAGAATCTCCAACCTCCGCCAGCCGCAACGGAACTTGGACCAAGTAGGTCGCCCCAGATGGGCAGGAGGACACCCGCCCAGGTGACCAGCGTCGACCGGCAGCCACCGCACAGCAGACCTTGCCTACCTCCTGCCCAGGTCTGCACCATGTCCCATCACCCAGCGGCCAGCCATGATCTGGCCCAGCCTCTCAGAGTGCTCTTCCGGAGACTGGAAAACGGATGCTGGAGCTCCAGCCTCCTGACAGCCCCCTCATTTCACTCTCCTGAGAAGCCGGGAGCCTTCCTCGCTCAGAGCCCTCGTGTCTCAGGGAAGTCCGAGGGTCCTTGTGTTCGTGTCCCACCGAGCGTCCTCTACGAGGACCTTCGGGTTTCCTCCTCCTCAGAGGACAGCGATTCTGACCTGGAGTGAGACTGCAGGTGGCAGGGGCTCCTTGGCCTCCAGCTCCCGTGACTTGGAGGGGACGGTGGGACTGAGGAGCGGCAGAGCACGGAGCAGACTCTGTGCGGTGACTCCGAAGCTCCCCGGCTGCCGCACCTCTGTGGATGTGGGAGCCCAGGCCAGGCAGGGAGCAGATGCGGGGACTCTGCCTCCTTGAATTCTGGTGAGGGACATTGTAGTTCGCATGGGTATCCGGAAACGCGCCAGGAAAAGCTTCCGTGCCAATGATTCGTTGCCTCAGAAACTGCCTGTCGCGCAGGAGTCAGACTTCCGCTGGGACGTCAATAGGAAACTGGGGAACTACTGTGTATTTGCTCTCTAGATGACTGAATAAGGGAAAAGTTAGGGAACCCTGAGAGGTGCAGCCCTCCCGCTGTGCCCCGCCCTGAGAGCAGTGTTTCGGACGCTGTGAAGCGTGCTGTGCAAAGCGCTCTCGGGGTCTTTCCTCAGCCTCGAAAACTGGACTCTGGAATGCCTTTGTAAATATGTGTGTTTCATTGGTTTTGAAGTGAATAAAATTCTCAAAAAGATGACATATTGTCTTTTGACTCTCATTCCGTGTTTGTGTTTAACTGATTTTCCAAGCGAAGGGGTGGCCTGCCCCTCCACACCTGTGGGTGTTTCTAGTCGGGTGGGATGAGAGACGGAGAAAAGAAGTAAGACACAGAGACACAGTATAGGGAAACAACAGTGGGTCCAGGGGACGGGCACTCAGCACACCGAGAACCTGCAGCGGCACCGGCCTCTGAGTTCCCTCAGTTTTTATTGATTACGATTCTCATTATTTCAGCAAAAAGGAAGGTAGTAGGAGAGCAGGGTGACAATAAGGAGAAGGTCAACAAAAAACATGTGAGCAAAGGAATCTATATCGTAATTAAGTCCAAGGGAAGGTACTCTGCCTGGACGTGCACGTAGGCCAGATTTATGTTTCTCTCCACCCAAACATCTCAGCGGAGTAAAGAATAGCGAGGCAGCATTACTGCAGACATGGCTTGCCTCCCGCCACAGGGCAGCTTTTCTCCTATCTCAGAGTTGAACAAAGGTACAATGGGGTTTTACACCGAGACATTCGGTTCCCACGGGCAAGCAGGAGACAGTGGCCTTCCTCCATCTCAACTGCAGGAGGCTTTCCTCTTTTACTAATCCACCTCAGCACAGACCCTTAACGGGTGTCAGGCTGGGGGACAGTCAGGTCTTTCTCATCCCACGAGGCCATATTTCAGAGTATCACATGGGGAGAAACCTTGGACAATACCCTGCTTTCAAGGGCAGAGGTCCCTGCGGCTTTCCACGGCATTGTGCCCCTGGTTTATTGAGAGAAGAGAATGGCAATGACTTTTACCAAGTATACTGCTTGTGAACATTTGGTTAACAAGGCACGTCCTGCACAGCCCTAGATCCCTTAAACCTTCATTTCATACAACACAGGTTTTTGTGAGCTCCAAGCTGGGTCAAAGCGGCTGGGGCAAAGTGACTGGGGCAAAGCTACAAGTTAACAACATCTCAGCAAAGCAATTGTTTAAGGTACAGGTCTTTTTCAAAATGGAGTCTCTTGTGTCTTCCCTATCTACATAGACACAGTGAGAGTCTGATCTCTCTTTCTTTTCCCTACATCCAAGGGCTTGAAAATTTCTTGACTTGTTGGCAACCCAAATCGTTATGTCTCCGAAACAGAGTTGACTGAGGGCACCGCAGGGCTGGGCAGGACCTTTGACTTCTTATCCATCCACAGGAGCAAGAAAACCTCAGCCCCACTCTACCGACACGCACCTAGTAAAATTCCGCCAACTGAATCTCACGCACGCTAACACGTGGGGAGGGTTGCTTGCACCACGAGTCCCCATTTGGCTCAACTGCCGATGCCAAGTGTGTGGCCCCAGTTGCGACGGCCCCCGTGAAGTGGCTTCCGGATGTGCGAACGAACCAGGCAGAGTTTCATTGGCCAAATAGACCCCAGCAAAGCTGAAGTTAACTCCCAGATTTGGGATGTCCTTCCGAGGTAAAACATTCATCCCGTCTTCTTTCCGGATGTCTGACACCGGGCCTTTCCATGGTTCTCCCCCTGATCCTAAGAGTAGCTGAGGTAGAGACTCACTGAAAGATCTAGGCAGGGATATCCCATCATGCACAGGCTATCTCCATTCTCTGACCTGGGAACAACTCTGAGCGGGATTCCACATCTAGGAGGCCTCGGAACGGAGCGAGATTTTCTGAGACACACCAAATGGCTGCTCCCTTTGCACCGCTGATGAGGGTCGTTATCTTGATTATCCAGATCACCTAGAAAGTATCCGTATCCAGAATCCATAAGATCAACTCTCTGCTCCTCTGACAGCAGAAGGAGCATGACCACAATGTACCAAAGAGGGTGGAAGGAAACGATGTGAGACCAGAAAGCTCAGAGAACGGCCACAGGGGGTCGTAAGCAGGGCTTCCAACCTGAATCATGAATAATTAATGAAGCGCAAATCAAAGGGGAATCGAGTCTCAGCAGGTGCAATTCATCCAACGGGAGATCGCCGGAGGGCCAACAAGATTGAGAAACTGGGAGTCGGGTGCAGTGTCAAGGGGGACGCGACTGGTTCCAAAGCTCAAGAAGACCATGGGGTCACTTGGGCTACATGAGAAAACGCCCCAGTGTCCTGCTTCAGCATTCCGACTCCTGCCTGTCTCTTCCCGTCCAAGGGACATGGACCCTAACTCCTGCAGGTGCAGATGACCATGGGCAGAATTAAGGGTCGTGGCACAAAATTTCACCGACACGGGAGTTCCACAGGAAGTCCGGTGGATCTTCGCAAATCCAGAGAAATGGCAATGGGACCCAGGGAATTAGAGCCTCGCAGGCGTCCGGGAGACTTCTCAGGCATAATGCCTGGAGTGGCAAGACCAGCTGAAAAAGGAGCCAGGCACCGAAGGACAAAGCGGTGTTGACTTTCTTCATCTGTGTTCCCCAGTGCAGTCCAATTCACGGTGGTTTCCAAGCGCCTCCTGGAGGAGAAGACACATGAGGGTGTTGTTAGGGTTCTCTGCTGACAGACTTACGGTGGGGAAGAAAGAGAAGCTCTGAAGATGGATCATGGCCATGACTGCATGTCAAGGAGAATCTCCTTGCTGACACTGAGGCCTACGTGGAGATATAGTAAATACGGTCCAATTAAAAGGTGTCTGTTTTACCACATTTTTTAAAACAAAACAAAACAAAAAAACCAAAAAGATGGAAAAGAAGACAGGGGTACAGGCACCAGTGTTACATGTCTGACGGGGAACATCTATTCTTCAAAGCTTGCAGCTGTACACCTAGGTTTTAGAATGTCTGTCAGCAGTGGACATGATCTTAGAGTGGGCTGTGCAGACAGACCTTTCCGGGTCATGTGATTGGATTAAGTTAATGGTAATTAAGGTGCATGTAACTGATTAGGTTAGGGTACGTTCCACGTCAGGTGACCAGAGGCAGTATAAAAGGCAGCCTGGAAAGCAGAGGTCCCTCTCCGCCCCTTCCTCCGTCTTCGTGGATGCTGCATCGCTTCCAGCGGGGCTGCTCCAGCACCTGCCCATCTCAGCGCCAGCCGGGGAAAGAAAGTAGACGGGTAATTTCAGGTTCGTTTCACTGAACAGTTGTTTGTTTCCCGCAATCCCTGAGGGGTGGGGGGAAAAGAGACAAAGGAGACTGAAAGAAACCGATCACACTGGGGCTTGCTGATGGGGTAGGATGTGCTTGCTCTCGTTTCCAGTAATTCTTGGAAGAGAAAACGAGAAAACATTTCCGTCTCCATGGGTGGGATAAGACCAAGATGGGAATGCGAAAAGAAATGTACTGCAGCATGCTGAATGGTTGGGTAAATGGAAAAAGGACTTTGGAAAAAAAGGGTGGTTTGCCTTCAGCCGTGTAAGAAATCGATACGATATGGCACGTGTTCACCGTTTGTTTAGATGAATTCGTGTGGCATGTGTAAAATACCAGAACAATAAATAAAGAGGGGCTGGAGCGAAAGCCAGAAAGCTACAACAGGAAAGACCATCACCTGCTATTGTGGTAGAGAGGAAGATAACTTCTCTCTATGAATTTGTGTTTGGAAGTCGCCTAATGAAATGGCAAGAGTAGCGATTCAAGTTGTGACGGGAAGCGTCCCTTATCCCTGATTTCACACAGACCTGCCAAAGGGTGACATAGGCCATGCCCTGTGGCTTTGATCGTTCTGTCCGTCAGGGAGCTAGAATCATCGGGTCTTCTACCGGAGTGAATCGTGATAGACCTAAGTCCAGTCTCCAGAATCAGTTGTTTGTTTGGGGTTGAAAGCTCCACTCCCCATACCTAGGCCACGGGCCCTGTGGCAGGCGAGGTTTACTCTTGGACTAGGTAATCATGGCAGAGGAACACACAATATCTGAGGATGCACACAGCACATTGCTTTCCACAGATCTGACCGACTGGTGGTGAGGTCTGCTCACCACCACACCGGAAAGGAGTTAGCTGGGGGCTTCCTGTGGGTGTGTGAATATCCAATGTGCTTAACCATCGACATGTGTGTGTTTGTGTGTGTTTCAGGTGACCCAACAATCAACCCCTGAAAAAGGCGGTCATAAAACCCCCAGGGGATGAAGACGATGGCACGTCGTGACCCCAAAACCGGGGCAAACAGACTCGTGCGAGCCCAGACCCTCCAGAAGCAGCGGAGGGCCCCAGTTGGGCCAAGGGCTCCCCCGTCCGATGAAGAAGACCCCAGGGTAAGTCTAGCCCTGGATCTCTTGGGTATCGGGGTGGGGGTGGGAGCGGGGGGAGGGGGTGTCACACGGTCCTCAGAGACTGGGTTGGATTCCAAAGAGTTCTGTCACCACCACCCAGGCTGCTTTTCCCGTCCAAGGTGGGCGTGGCTTGGGACCTCCTCCCCGGCCCCACAGGTCCCTTCAGAGACTCTTGGGAGCAACCTCCCTTTCTACTTAGAATCCTGTGTAGCCACGTTTGGCCGTGTTGTTGACATCGGGTTCACCATCGTGCCCTTTAGAACCTTGAGTGCTTCCTTTTAGAGTTCCTCCGTCACATGGGCTTTGGGAGAGAACATCGTATCCGAACTCTCTCAGCACTTAACGGCCCCCATGCCGGTGTCCCCTCTTTGGAATCCTTATTAAGCTCTGAATTCACAGTCCCTGGCTTCAGCTCACTCACTGACATCACTTCCTTTCCACCCACAGCTCAAGTGCAAAAACTGCGGGGCCTTTGGCCACACGGCCAGAAGTACCAGGTGCCCCATGAAGTGCTGGAACGCAGCCCTGGTCCCACAGACCTTTGGGAAAAAGGAAGGGAAGGAAAACCTGAAGCCGTGGAAGCCCCGGATTGAAGCGAAGCCGGGGCCCTTGAACAAGGATAAGGGAGAGAAGGAAGAGAGACCAAGGTGAGCAGAGGGAGGGGTTTTCACCACTCTCAGGGTAGTGCCTCCTAAGGACATGGTGTCTCTGCACCTGCACAGCGTGTGCCTTTCCGTCTCTGGGCCAGGGAAGGAACGCTGCAGAGAAATAGACCGGAGCTCCGTTTCCTCCGGGGTTCCACACCCAGGAGCTCCTTTGGCTCTGGGAGATTCAGGGACGGGGAGAGGCGGGGGCGCTTCGTGCACTTTCCCCACGACGGGGATAAAAGCAATGGGATCCAAATCACAGTCCTTAGATGGGAAGCCTAGAGGGCCACCTGGAGGATGGGAAGGTTGGCACGTGAGGGAAGGTGCAGAGGCGGAAATGGCACCAGATGTCCATTTGTGTAGAACAAAACACGGAATGGGACTGGGCCCCGTACAGGGTTCTCCCTGTCTCCTGGGGAAAACCAGGGGTCACGGCCTGACCTTTTTCTCTTCTGCAGGCAACGAGACCCGCAGAGGAAGGCTCTCCTCCACATATTTTCCGGCAAACCTCCAGAGAAGCCGCTGCCAAATCGAAAAGGATCCACGGAATCTTCGGATTATCTGAGGGTGAGTGTCACCCTGGGCCCCTGGTCTTTTTCTCCTCTAGGTCCCCCTGGTTGATTTCCTTTCAGCTTCCCATCTGCGGGAGGGAATCGGGGAACCTCTCTTTCTTGCCTTCTCGGGGTCGGGGACTCCACGATCCTTCCGGGTCAATTTAATTCCAGGCGAAGGCATCTGAAGATGCCGTATTTCCTGCTGCTTTCTTTCTGTCCAATTATGGCAAGCCTGCCAACAACATGTTCCCAGCGGCATGAGGAAATTAGTCCCTCGGAGGCCCCAAACACGGAGAAGGCTAAACTCAGGAACATGCATGTTTTCAGAGAAGACGTCCTGAGTACCCCTGAGCCACCAACCTGCCTTCAGAAGGGCATTAGTCCGTTCCACTTCATGGAAGGCTGAGTGGAAGTTCATGTGTCTTGTCCTGATCAGCACTCAGGTGGAGGGTCTGTCCCTACTTCCAAGGACCGCCTGTCGATACTGTACTAAGAATTTCATGGCGTGTGCACCTTGTCTTTGGATGTGGTTGATTTTCATGTCGGCTCCACGCTGAGGAACTTCTAACCTGTGTTGTTTCCTTTCTTTCAGGTTGCAAGCGGGCCAATGCCGGTACACACAACCAGTAAGAGGCCGCGCGTGGACCCTGTCCTCACTGATCGCTCAGCTACCGAAATGTCTGACGGGGGCTCCGCCTTGGCTTCACTGTCTCCCCTCAGAAAAGCCAGTCGGAGCTCCTCCTCAAGTCTTGGAGCAAAGGAAAGACAGACAGGGGCTGTAGCCGACATCCCTCAGCCAGCAGTGAGGCACCAAGGCCCCGAGCCTCTCCTCGTGGTGAAGCCGACACACAGCAGCCCTGAGGGTGGCTGCCGAGAATTTCCCCAGGCCGCCTCCAAAACCCACGGCCTGCTCCATGCCATCAGCCCCCAGGCACAAGACCAACATCCTGCGGTGACCTCACAGCCCTGCCCACCAGCCCCCACACAGGGCTTGGGCCTCGGCTCCAATCTCAGCTTCAGGCCAGGAGCCAAGAGACCTGCCCAGGCTCCGATTCAGGCTTGCCCGAACTTCCCCAAGAAACCGAGACTGGGTCGCTTCCAGATCCCCGAAAACGCCACCCAGGGAGGTGAGCTGGGGGCCCCGGAGAATCTCCAACCTCCGCCAGCGGCAACGGAACTTGGACCAAGTAGGTCGCCCCAGATGGGCAGGAGGACACCCGCCCAGGTGCCCAGCGTCGACCGGCAGCCACCGCACAGCAGACCTTGCCTGCCTACTGCCCAGGCCTGCACCATGTCCCATCACCCAGCGGCCAGCCATGATCTGGCCCAGCCTCTCAGAGTGCTCTTTCGGAGACTGGAAAACGGATGCTGGAGCTCCAGCCTCCTGACAGCCCCCTCATTTCACTCTCCTGAGAAGCCGGGAGCCTTCCTCTCTCAGGGCCCACGTGTCTCAAAGAAGTCCGAGGGTCCCTGTGTTCGTGTCCCACCGAGCGTCCTCTATGAGGACCTTCGGGTTTCCTCCTCCTCAGAGGACAACGATTCTGACCTGGAGTGAGACTGCAGGTGGCAGGGGCTCCTTGGCCTCCAGCTCCCGTGACTTGGAGGGGACTGTGGGACTGAGGAGCGGCAGAGCACGGAGCAGACTCTGTGCGGTGACTCCGAAGCTCCCCGGCTGCCGCACCTCTGTGGATGTGGGAGCCCAGGCCAGGCAGGGAGAAGATGCGGGGACTCTGCCTCCTTGAATTCTGGTGAGGGACATTGTAGTTCGCATGGGTATCCGGAAACGCGCCAGGAAAAGCTTCCGTGCCAATGATTCGTTGTCTCAGAAACTGCCTGACGCGCAGGAGTCAGACTTCCGCTGGGACGTCAATAGGAAACTGGGGAACTACTGTGTATTTGCTCTCTAGATGACTGAATAAGGGAAAAGTTAGGGAACCCTGAGAGGTGCAGCCCTCCCGCTGTGCCCCGCCCTGAGAGCAGTGTTTCGGACGCTGTGAAGCGTGCTGTGCAAAGCGCTCTCGGGGTCTTTCCTCAGCCTCGAAAACTGGGCTCTGGAATGCCTTTGTAAATATGTGTGTTTCATTGGTTTTGAAGTGAATAAAATTCTCAAAAAGATGACATATTGTCTTTTGACTCTCATTCCGTGTTTGTGTTTAACTGATTTTCCCAGCGAAGGGGTGGCCTGCCCCTCCACACCTGTGGGTGTTTCTAGTCGGGTGGGATGAGAGACGGAGAAAAGAAGTAAGACACAGAGACACAGTATAGGGAAACAACAGTGGGTCCAGGGGACAGGCACTCAGCACACCGAGAACCTGCAGCGGCACCGGCCTCCGATTTCCCTCAGTTTTTATTGATTACGATTCTCATTATTTCAGCAAAATGGAAGGTAGTAGGAGAGCAGGGTGAGAATAAGGAGAAGGTCAACAAAAAACATGTGGGCAAAGGAATTTATATCATAATTAAGTCCAAGGGAATGTACTCTGCCTGGACGTGCACGTAGGCCAGATTTATGTTTCTCTCCACCCAAACATCTCAGCGGAGTAAAGAATAGCGAGGCAGCATTACTGCAGACATGGCTTGCCTCCCGCCACAGGGCAGCTTTTCTCCTATCTCAGAGTTGAACAAAGGTACAATGGGGTTTTACACCGAGACATTCGGTTCCCACGGGCAAGCAGGAGACAGTGGCCTTCCTCCATCTCAACTGCAGGAGGCTTTCCTCTTTTACTAATCCACCTCAGCACAGACCCTTAACGGGTGTCAGGCTGGGGGACAGTCAGGTCTTTCTCATCCCACGAGGCCATATTTCAGAGTATCACATGGGGAGAAACCTTGGACAATACCCTGCTTTCAAGGGCAGAGGTCCCTGC
The DNA here is from genome assembly GCF_028885625.2 of Pongo pygmaeus. NCBI lineage: Eukaryota > Metazoa > Chordata > Mammalia > Primates > Hominidae > Pongo > Pongo pygmaeus. The sequence goes on from NC_072380.2 coordinate 7,628,849, forward strand.
GGCTTTCCACGGCATTGTGCCCCTGGTTTATTGAGAGAAGAGAATGGCAATGACTTTTACCAAGTATACTGCTTGTGAACATTTGGTTAACAAGGCACGTCCTGCACAGCCCTAGATCCCTTAAACCTTCATTTCATACAACACAGGTTTTTGTGAGCTCCAAGCTGGGTCAAAGCGGCTGGGGCAAAGTGACTGGGGCAAAGCTACAAGTTAACAACATCTCAGCAAAGCAATTGTTTAAGGTACAGGTCTTTTTCAAAATGGAGTCTCTTGTGTCTTCCCTTTCTACATAGACACAGTGAGAGTCTGATCTCTCTTTCTTTTCCCTACATCCAAGGGCTTGAAAATTTCTTGACTTGTTAGCAACCCAAATCGTTATGTCTCCGAAACAGAGTTGACTGAGGGCACCGCAGGGCTGGGCAGGACCTTTGACTTCTTATCCATCCACAGGAGCAAGAAAACCTCAGCCCCACTCTACCGACACGCACCTAGTAAAATTCCGCCAACTGAATCTCACGCACGCTAACACGTGGGGAGGGTTGCTTGCACCACGAGTCCCCATTTGGCTCAACTGCCGATGCCAAGTGTGTGGCCCCAGTTGCGACGGCCCCCGTGAAGTGGCTTCCGGATGTGCGAACGAACCAGGCAGAGTTTCATTGGCCAAATAGACCCCAGCAAAGCTGAAGTTAACTCCCAGATTTGGGATGTCCTTCCGAGGTAAAACATTCATCCCGTCTTCTTTCCGGATGTCTGACACCGGGCCTTTCCATGGTTCTCCCCCTGATCCTAAGAGTAGCTGAGGTAGAGACTCACTGAAAGATCTAGGCAGGGATATCCCATCATGCACAGGCTATCTCCATTCTCTGACCTGGGAACAACTCTGAGCGGGATTCCACATCTAGGAGGCCTCGGAACGGAGCGGGATTTTCTGAGACACACCAAATGGCTGCTCCCTTTGCACCGCTGATGAGGGTCGTTATCTTGATTATCCAGATCACCTAGAAAGTATCCGTATCCAGAATCCATAAGATCAACTCTCTGCTCCTCTGACAGCAGAAGGAGCATGACCACAATGAACCAAAGAGGGTGGAAGGAAACGATATGAGACCAGAAAGCTCAGAGAACGGCCACAGGGGGTCGTAAGCAGGGCTTCCAACCTGAATCATGAATAATTAATGAAGCGCAAATCAAAGGGGAATCGAGTCTCAGCAGGTGCAATTCATCCAACGGGAGATCGCCGGAGGGCCAACAAGATTGAGAAACTGGGAGTCGGGTGCAGTGTCAAGGGGGACGCGACTGGTTCCAAAGCTCAAGAAGACCATGGGGTCACTTGGGCTACATGAGAAAACGCCCCAGTGTGCTGCTTCAGCATTCCGACTCCTGCCTGTCTCTTCCCGTCCAAGGGACATGGACCCTAACTCGTGCAGGTGCAGATGACCATGGGCACAAGTAGCGGACGTGGCACAAAATTCACTGAGATGGTGGTTCCACAGAGGGTCCAGTGGATCTTCGCATATCCAGAGAAACGGCAATGGGACCCAGGGAATTAGAGCCTCACAGTCGTCCGGGAGAGTTCTCAGGCATGATGCCTGGAGTCACAAGACGAGCTGAAAAAGGAGCCAGGCGCTGAAGGACAAAGCGATGTTGACTTTCTTCATCTGTGTTTCCTAGTGCAGTCCATTTCGCCGTGGTAGACTTCATGTATTTATTTTCCGTTGGCTTGTAGTTGCAAACTTTTGATGTTATTGATTTTTGGTTGGAGAGTTTCAGTTAGAAAAAATAGATATTTTGAAGATGTAGGTTGTCCAAGATTGTATCTCAAAGTGAGTCTATTTGATGCCAGTGAAGCATACTTTGACCTATAATGCATATGTTCGAATTATATTTTGTCTATTTTACCACATTTTAAAAAATCACTTCGTGAAAAATGACAGAGTTAGATAAACCAATGTTAAATTTCTCATCATGTGTCCAGAGGCACTGCAAAAATGCATTCTAGAATGCAAAATTCCCAGCCACTTCTACATGGAACTTTCTGCAGAGTGGCATTGCATCCGGGGTTTTCACGGGGCACAAGTGTGGTATGAGCTGGTCCTTGGCTTCCTGCTGAAGTTGGAATCCTGCAGATTGCTTAGGGGTGGTTTCATCTTATCCCTTCTTTCGAGGTCATCACTAACATTTCCTGGGCACCCGCAGGGACTCAGAACTTATCTAGAGTCACAGGCAGTCCTGGGAATCTGCCCTTGAGCCTTTGTGCTGTCCATGATGGTTCCATGCCGCTGATCTGCTGGGACACATTCTGCAGAGGGACGGGCTGGCATGAGCTGTCCCTGCCTTTCTGAAAATCACAGAGATTTCTGGTGTCTGAGGCCACATAGAAATATCTGTGGAGTCTCATGTAGGCCAGGGATGCCATTCACAGGCTCCTGTTCTTCCACTTAATGGCAGCAAGAGTGATTTCTGAGTTTCCTGTTTGACTTCAAAATAATTTTGTTGATTTTGTTGTGTCAAAGACCACTCATCTTTCTGTGGCATCCAGTTCACCTGTAGGGTTTTTTGGGATTATGTGGAAACTCTTGCATTTTTCCAGAGCCTCCCTTCATCCTGGAAGTTCTCAGGAATGCACGAGCTGATCCCTGCCTTGGTGGCGTCTTGGAACATTGCAGGAGGCCCCTTAGGTCCAGGAGGCACTAGGAGGTCCATCAGGAATTGAGAGGGCATGCATCTTCCCATCTGTATCTGGAACTTCTATTTGCCTTCAGAATGCAGATTCTTCCTGAGCTAATAAATTATCTTCATCTTGGTGTAAGTAGCCACAATATAATAATTCATAGTAACTCTATTAATAAAAATAACTGAATATCAACAATGAAGATAATGACAATGTTAATTTTTATATTATTAATAGTAAAAATAAAACAAAGGCTTTAGAGATTAGGGATTCCCCTAAGTGAAGGACAATGTACAGATATAGGGACACATGAGTTGTTTGGACTCAGAGTCAAATGAAACGTGTTCCTCAAAGGCAAAGGACAAGCAGCATAAGGAAAACAAAAAGTTCATGGATGACCACATGGGCTACCTTGGAACTCATGTGGCAACACTGCAGGCAAAGTGTACCTGGTACTGGGACTGCCCACCAGGCAGCCCCCACCCACCTTTATGAGGTAGGACAGCAGGTTAATGGGGAAGGGTTCAATGCAAGGGATGCACGCCTCCTGTCACACCTGATTCAAAGAAGCACCGCTTCTGACAGATATTTATCTCCTAACACTGTGTCAACTCAAACTGCCTGGCTGCATGTCTGCCATCTGTTCTTAGGTCACAGGAGGGACAGATATTACTGTCCACCTATCTGCATACAGAGCCATTGGAGGCCATTACCCTTGTTGCTTCCTCTTTGGAAAGGGGCAGCATACATGGCAGATGCCATTCTCTGTCTCTTTGGAAAACTTTGTCAGCACATTTAAGGTTTTCTTCAGCCACAGAAAGCCACCTGCTTCAAAGTCTCATCCTCCACAAGTGGCAAGCACACAATCATTAATGAAGGCAAGGGGTGCATAAGCTTTGCCATTTGATTCAGTTGGGACAAATAGGGGAGGTCTTCTTAGCTCTACAGCTCTGTCCGTGCAGCCAGCTGACAATGCCAGGCTGCACTGCCATTTGATTTGTCCCTTTGCACATAAGGCTTCCCTCCAATCCTTTCCACGGATGTGGATCCTGACATCACTTCCTAATAAACATCCTGCACACTAAACTTCATCTATATCCAGTTCCCTGGGAACCAAACCTGTGACAAAAGTGAAAAGTTTCTAGGGAAAATAGGGTTTCCTTATCAGACAGGAATCAAATTCTGCTGAGCTAGAAAATAAGGTAAAGTCTGATGCCATCTCATGATTTTTTTTTATTAGGACATTACCACTGCCAGCAAGAATTATGTGCATCAATTTGTGGGGACAAACATCATATTGGAGTGGGATGAAGTTGTTGTGAGTTGAGGAGAAATGCTGATGAATGGACTTTACCCTCAACTTGGATTCAGGAGAGGACATAAAGACAGCTGGAAATAAAAGGTATCAGAAAACATTTTTCTGGTTTTTCAAAACTTCAAATTTCATGTTGGGAGACACTGTATGTTTAAATTCTAAAGGTATGTAGTATACCGAGAAGAAATAACTATAGATACAGTGTCCAGAAATAATTATAAAGTGTCCATTTTATGAATAATACAATTTATGGTATGACAGGAGACCAAGGGACAAAACACAAATTTGGAGTTAAAGAAATCAACAGACATTCTCGATAATTCCTCAGCTATTATGGCGGAGATGCTGGGACAATGGATGTCCATGTAGCAGTACGTTTTTTTTTTTTTTTTTTGGAGACGGAGTCTCACTCTGTAACCAGGCTGCACTGCAATGGTGCAATCTCGGCTCACTGCAACCTCTGCCTCCCAGGTTCAAGCAATCCTCCTGCCTTGGCCTCCCGAGTAGCTGGCACTACAGGCACACACTATCACACTCAGCTAATTTTTGTATTTTTAGTACAGACGGGGTTTCACCATGTTGGCTAGGATGGTCTCAGTTTCCCGATCACGTGATCTGACTGCCTTGGCCTCCCAAAGGGTTGGGATTACAGGTGTGAGCCACCACACCTGGCCCATGTAGCAGTACTTTTGAACTTAATGGCTGAAAGCATCCACCTCCAAACTTACGTATTATATCTGCAAAAGAGTACAAACCATGTGATAAAATTTTAAGGGGAAGACAAGCCTGTGGAAATTCAACAGCCATGGCAACGTTTTGAACTTCTTCGTATTAAACATGTAAGAAGTAAGTGAAGTTCAAGACCTAACAGAATTGCCAGGAATTATTTGAGGAATTACCAAGATGACCGTAGACACTATGAAATCCTTACAATGCCCTCTGCTGAAATTTCCTCCTAGAGCCAGTGATTTTAAGCCAGAAGCAAATGTCTCTGCAGGCCTAAGAATTCAACCCAAATGAACTATTCAATTTTAAATGAGATGGCAATGAAATTATGTGCTATATAGCAACAACTTTTTTTTTTCTTTCAGACAGAGTCTTTCTCTGTTGCCTAGACTGGAGTGCAGTGGGGCACTCTTGGCTCACTGCAATCTCTGCCTCCTGGGTTCAAGTGATTTTCCTACCTTTTTCACAATGTATCCTTATCCTCAAACTCATCCTCCTAAGTATCTGGGATTATAGGCATGTGCCACCATGTCTGGCTGATTTTTGTATCAGCAAAATTATTTCTGGGGTGGAGAGTTAGGGACCTTTTTTCTCCCACACCCAAAAACATGTTCTCCAAATGATCTGTCAATGGAAATAACTGATACCTATATTTGCTAACCTACCTTTTCTTGTCTTTAAATTCAGAACTAGAGTGTGGAAAAGTGATATTAAGAAGGTTCTCTTAATTTTCAACACAAATTATGGGCTAGGCACTGTGCTAGGTGCTACAGATACGCACTAATATACCCACAATAGTTTTGCCTTATTGCCTTCTATGTTCTAATAATGCACCAAAAGAAAAGTATAGATTAGCTTTTTATTTTTTTGAGATGAAGGTTAATTCTGTCATCCAGGATGGAATGCAGAGGCGGGATCTTGGCTCACTGCAGCTTCTGCCTCCTGGGTTCAAGTGATTCTCCTGCCTCAGCCTCCTGAGTAGCTGGGATTACAGGCACGTGCCACCATGCCCAGAAAATTTTTGTATTTTTCAGAAAGACAGCTTTCATCATGTTGACCAGGCAGGTCTCAAACCCCTGGCCTCAAGTGATCCACCTATCTTGGCCTTCCAAACTGCTGGGATTCCAGGCATGAGCCATAGTGCCCAGCCAAAGAGAATAGCTTTAAATAGAAAGTATGAAACCAAAAGAAACGTATGCTCATCAATTTTATACTGTATTTGGCCAGGGGCAGAAGATCAACTTGTACTAATGTAAGGGAATAAGGTCAATTCACATCTAAGTGTTTGGACAAGTCACCAGAAATCAAAAGTTGGAGGAGTTGTATCTTTTGAGGCGGGTTGCACAGGCAAGCAGCAAGTTGCTACCTCTCCAAAGTCCTAAACTGTTCCATTTGTCCTACTCTGGAAAAATGAGTCTTCTACTTGACTTCAATTTATATAGGAAAATGGTTAATAAAACTAATAAGGGCTACATTCCAGGACACAGCCAGACCACACATACACTGAACCTTGATTCTAGAGACACATCCTGTTCAATGTAATTGGATTTTCAAGACAACAAAAACATAACTCTGACACAATATTGGAGAGCCAAAAGGAAAGGACATTTTGGGTTGAATTTTTTTCTTTTAAAAATGTGTCCTTGAGTTCTATTAACAATAGCTGAAGCCTGGGAACAGCTCAAATGTCTATTGAGAGGAAATGGATAAATTATATGCATATTATAGAGTAATATTTAGCAATAAAGGGGAATAATCAACTCTATTAATCAACATCATGATCATGGATCAATATAATCTTTCTAACCCTGAGTGGGGAAAGCTAAGCTAAAAAGTGTCCTATAATATAAATAAATGTTTACAAAATTCTAGAACAGACAAATGTAATATAAGCTAAAAAAGTTCAGAAAAGCCAGGTGCAGTGGCTCATGCCTGTTATGTCAGAACTTTGTGAGGTGGGTGGATCGCATGAGTTCAGGAGTTCAAGACCAGCCTGGCCGACATGCTGAAGCTACTCCATCTTCACCAAAAATACAAAAATTAGCCCCGTGTGGTGTGGTACGCAGGAACAGAAAACCAAATACTACATGTTCTCATGTATAAGTGAGAGCTAAACATTGGGTTATACACTGTTTAGCTCTCACTTACATGGAAACAACAGACACTGGATATTCTTAGAGGGAGGAGGGAGGGTTGGGTGCAAGGCCTGAAAAACTACCTATTGGGTATTATGTTCACTACGTGTGTGATGAGATCATTCATACTCTAAACCTCAGCAGCACACAATACATCCATGTAACAAACCTGCACATGTATCCTCTGTGTCTAAAATAAAAATTAAAAACGTAAAAAATGAACAAAGATATATGAGCAGGCATTTCTCGAAAAAGGAGATACAAATGGAAAACATATATATAAACAATTCTTACCCTCTCTAGTCATCATGGGAATGCAAGTGAAAACTACCAAGAAATATCACCTCACACCTGTTAGAATAGCTATTATCAAAAAGATGGATGATAACAAGTGTCGGTAAGGATGTGGAGAAAAGGGAACCTTTGTATACTGGTGGTGGGAATGTAAATTAGTATGGTCACCTTGGAAAATAGTATGGAGTTTTCTCAAAAAATTAACAATAAAAATACCATTTTGTTCCAGCAATCCCACTTATTTTATATATAATATATATATCCATATATATATAAATATATATATATATATGAAGTCATTGAAATCAGTATATGAAAGAGATATCTGCGCTCCTATGTTCCTTTTGGCACTGTTCACAATAGTCAAGATCTACGAAGAAGACATACAGGTTATCATTCATTCATGGATGGCTGAATTAATGTTGTATATATATATATATATATATATATATATATATATGCACAATGGATATTATATAATAATGAAACCCTGTCATTTGTGACAACATTGATGGATCTGAAGGGCATGAAGTTATGTGAGATAAACCAAACACAGAATGACAAATACTAAATGGTTCCACTTATATTTGAAATATCAAAAAAACAAACTCAGAAGCAGAGGGTAGACTGGCCAGGAGCTGTGGTGCATAGGTGTGATTAGAGTACAAAGTTTTAGATATACCACATAAATAAGTTCAGGAGGTCTAATTTACAGCAGAGTGCTTATAGCTGTGAATACTGTATTGCATACTTAAAATATAATAGGAGGGTGAATTTTATGTTAATTATTCTTACCAATAAAAGTAATAATTAGAATGAGAGGGAGAACTTTAGGAGGTGATGAATATGTTTATAATCTTGATGGTAGTGATGCTTTCACAATGTATCCTTATTCTCAAACTCACTGAGATATACACATTAAATAGGTACAGCTTTTTGAATGTAGTCAGGTCTCAACAAAGTGTTTTTAAGGTGGGTTGGTTAAAAAATTTAAAAAGGAAGGGTAGATGTTCCTTTGCCCTTGTCTCATGCCTTTTTTCTCCCTGCTGTCTAGAATTCAGAAATAATAGGTGGGAATTTAGCACCCAAACTAGGGCCTTTTCTAAAGTAAAGCAGAGCAGAGAGCTGGAAGGGACCTGCATCCCTAATGATATTAGAAAGTATCTGTACTAGCCCTGAATGGTATAACTACAGGTTAATTTTAAGTGAAAAAGAAATCAACTTCTGCCTTGTTTAAGCGAACTTATTCAGGCATTAATTTTATAAACATGTAGAGAATACATACTCCTTATGAGCAGAAACAATGTTGATGCCATATAGTCCATGATGGGTGTTCAATGTGTGATGATGATAATAATGAAGACAATGGTGATAAATAAAAGAAAATAAAAAGCAGTGAAACAAAGTGGTTTAATAGCTATACATAGTTATTTTGTTGAAAGATTCTGCTGCTAATATTATTCAATATTTTTGTATGCTGGTGCAAGTAAGGAAATTTACATCTGCTAATAAAAATTATTAATCAATTTATAAAACAGTAAAAATTTCATAGAATGGGGCTAAGAATCTGAATTGCAAACTAAATCTTTCAGTTGATTTCATGCACTGTAATTATTGAGAATCCCCTTATCTAGATCCAATGGATCTGGACATACATAAGTGCTATCAAGACTTAAGGAAGAAAATTTTGCTGACTCTATCCATACCTCCAGTTAGTAATAGATCTAGAGATTCAGAACCGAAATCCAGACCTCCTGCTTCCATGTGCAGTGACCTTTCACTGTCCTGTTTTGCTTCACTTGATGAAGAGAATTTGAGAATAAATGACCACATGATTCAACTCCTCCTCAGCTCTGAGGAATGTAGCCCTGTCCTGGCAAACAAGAAGCTCCTGCAGTAGTAGAGGCAAATATACATTCACTAATCTAACATACAAGGCAGTAGGCACTGTACCATAAACAAGGCACTGTGGGGGTTCAGACCAGGGGCAAAGCGGGGATTAATAGGGCTAGTAAAGTCTAGGAAGTGTTCACTAACAAAATGTCTAATCATTAACTAAACTAAACAGTTTCTCAACATGGACTAATTAATTGTAACTTAATATAAATGGTTGTTTGTTCATAAACCTTAATCTTTTGCCAAAATATTTGTAGCTTATGTTCCTATTTAACAAGGTTTTCTGGTCAAAACTGTGCACCCACATCATTCTAATGAACTTAGTGTCCAATAAAACATGGACTCTCAGTCGTCCCACGAAGGTGATTTTGTGTGCATAGTACATCTCTGTGAATATGCCTAATGAGGTATGGAAGGACACTTATTATCCAAACAGAGACATTCCACTGGTGCTAGAGAGCCACAGACGGAAATTTTCTCTGCCTACTGGAAATAAAGCCAAGCTTTCTTCTTTCCTCAGCCGTGAGGATTGCTGACCTCCTCTTTATCATTCTCTCTTTTTTTTTTTTATCAGCCAAGCTCCACCAAATAACAAGATAAACTTTGTGTAAGACTTGGTGAGAGTAGAGTGTCTGACACCTTATGGTGGTGTAATACTCAAAGCGAAAGCAAAATCACCTATGACCAGAAAAGGGAGTCACATAGGAAATCTAGAAGACCTGTTGGCTGAGAGACCTGCAGCCTCATAGTTCATTAGCTCTCCATAGCAACTCTCACATGAAATGAAGTCAGTGGTGTTTCAAGTGCTTGAAACCCTCTTTACTCTACCTCTAAATGTGAATTAATTAGGCAAGTTTACTAGCACTTTCTAGACCTCAAAAGCAAAACAATCAGGCATTATTCTACTAAATATTGGTCTCCATAACTCCTCTATTTTCTTTAGGAAAAGTTAGTTAACCTAAAACATTTGGCATAAAGGCTATGCCAAAACTTTGATGGGGCCAGCCAGGAAGGATTCATGGGAGTCTCCTTGAAAATATTACAATAATCTAAGAAATCTTCCACCTATTGCCCCTCAGTACTGTTGGTCCCCTGTACTTGACTTTTCCCCTTAAGTTTGATTCCAATTCCTAACATTATCATTCCCTCTTCCTTCTCAGCAACTAGTCTTCTAAATTAGAACTTAAACACAATGACCAGATATGACCCTGCAACAGAGCATACCCTTCTACATTTAGCATGCAATCATGAATCACAGGTGTAAGACCCCTTGAACAGACATGGTTTTGGTGATTACGTGTAGGACTTATTGCTTTTACCCAAGAAGAAGATCAGGCATTCTAAGTAGATCAGAAAATTTTCTGGAGCTCTTGAATGTGTATAGGCAAGAAAGATTAAGCAACCTGTTGCCTTATATGAGGCAAACTATCTCCTCATATTTTCTTTTGAATTCAGGATGTCAAGGTTGGGGAAGGAGTGGGAAGGTAGCCATGGACATGTGAGAATGTGGATGATCCTTTTACATTGTCAGGGATGGTCAAATTCTATGCTTTATGTTGTTTGCTAAAAGACACTTTACAAAGTTTTCAGCAGAAAATATGATGGCACACATGCCTATTCTTGGTGAACCCAGACTTTTTTATCTAGTCTGTGATAGTAAATTTAAAAGGACTGCTTAGGGTTAATGAATCCTTCTAGTTATAAAGATGAAGGGCAGGTTTTGGACAATTCCCATTTTGCTGTAGGAAATCTAATCTGGAAGAAGTAAAAGGGAGAGATTGAAGAGGAGAGAACGGAGATGGAAAATGAGTTCAGTTGATCAAATATTTGTCAAGCACCCACTGTATGTGGGGCCCTTACAAGGAAACAAGCAGACAAAGAACAAAAGCATGTGATGGCCTTGCTCCTAAGAAGCCAGAGGCCAGTCACCTGGATTGCTACATACCAGGAAGACGTCAACAAGCCCCTACAATACAGCACTGGCATAGGATGAAGAAGAGGTTTCTATGAGATAAATAGCACACAACCAAAAAAGAAAGCCAAAAGTTACACAAGGCTCAAAAACCTAAGGCACCAACCATTAAGAGATCTGATTGTCGGTGGTGACTTTGGAAGGAAAATTTTTATTAGGATTATTTTAGTACTAAGAGTTTTGAGCTGTCTATCCAAGATTTTCATCTGCACCTCTGCCTTAGGTAATACTGTGTGTGTGTGTGTGTGTGTGCATGTGTGTGTGCCTTTGCATGTGTTTGAAATATATTCTGTATCCCACACTCCACATAGGTTTGGGGCTGATCTGAAACTATACTCTTATGGATGGGGTTAAGCTACTCTATCACATTGTGAAGAGTTGATATGTAAGAGACTCTTAACATTTTATAAATTACCTTTAAAATGTTTCCTTTTCTGTGAAGGGAAGAATAAGAATTTGTAAACAAATGGAAAAATATCTTTAACTAAACAAAAGAACAGTTTGTTAGCCTTGTTATGATTAGCAGAGAGGATAGCTGCAGACACTGTAAGATCACTCAGCAAAAAGATTTGACAAAACCTTAAATATGGCTCTATTTTTCCTGTTTTATAGAGGAAAATATTAAGGCTCTAGGAACTGAAGTGCTTTTCCCAACAGTGGAGTAAATGTCAGAGTCAAGGCTGGGTTTTACATCCCAGCTTTCCCTATACATTCCACCCTGTGGTTCTATTGTGCTGTTTCTTTGTGTGACTCCGTAAAGCCTGGTTAAAGGTGATACCATATCAAATTGTATTAACTCAGTAGCACACAACACCAGGGAATTGATTTATAAGATTTTTATCCTTGTGGCATTCCTGAAGACACATCTGATGAGTAGTTATCAAATAGTCATCCTGGCTAAATATATGGGTTTGATTTTTAATTTTGAAAATGAAAAAAAAATATATGTCTTACATCCATATCCCCAGGAAATTCTAATCAAGTTTTAACACTTCCAAATTTAGATAAACTAATGGTTTTTTTGTTTTAATTTTCACTCAATGAAAATAGAAGAAACTAATCGAATAGAACAGCACAGCAGAAGCATTACTTATAGCCAAAAATGGAATACAAGAAGACTGGAGAAGAAAACGCAAGACAGTGCTTAAAAAAGGAGTCTAATGAAAAGTGGGGTCTCTTCTGGATGTCCTTAGGTAGACATTGCAGCAGAACTGTAAAGTATTTCTAGAAAGCTGGGGAAGAGAGGAGGAAAGAGAGAAGGGGCAAGAGGAGAAAATAGAATGAGGCTCAGAATACCAAGCCTTAGTGCTGTCCCTATCACCTTCCTCACTAGATCACTGGGTGATCTTGGGCAAGTTTCTTCCTTTCCCTCAGCTCATTTCCTCATCTGTAAGGTAAGTGACTAGACAAGACAGTCTATGATGTTCATTGTAACTCTAGCTTTTGTTCCTAAAGCAAATAGCTGGAAAATACAATGTGCTCACAATATGCAACAAATAAAAACAAAAGATTTTTAAAAACCCCTAATGTAACTTGAATTCTTACAAATAAGCAGTGGTACATCATAATTTTACAAAGCCCTTTTGTGATTTCATTTTTAAAATCATGTCATTTTATTTTACTTCATAATAAAGAAATGGGAGATAATGGGTTCATGAAGGAATGTATGGAAAAGACACAATAATACAAAATAGGTAATTGTTATATTAGTAGTTCCCTTTACTGGGGGGGGGGGGAGCAGATAAAAGAATGTTAGGAAAAGCTTCATAAAGTGGATTATGTAGAATGTGCTTTAAAAGAGTTTGGTGTTTTATTGACTGGGGAAAGAGCAACATGGGGAGTTATTGTTCAAGGGTTAAAGCTATACAAAATGAGTCAATTACAGAGATAGGCTCCAAAACATAGTACCTATAGTTAACAATGAGGTATTTATATCTAACAATTTGTTAAAAGGGTCGATCTTAGGGGTTCTGACAACAACAACAACAATAACAACAACAACAAAAGGACGTAGGAAACATTTGGAGGTGATGGATATATTATTACCTGGATATTGGTTGTGGTAACAAGAGTAATATATACGTGCAAACTTGCCAAACTATATCCATTAATTATGTACAGTTTGTGTATAACAATTTTACCTCAGTTCCTACTATGTTGCCTGGCAAACAATAGATGTATAAAGTAAGATCAATGATTATTGCATGTGCATGTCGAAAATAATAAAGAAAGCAGGTGACAACAAAGACATCCTGAGTCTTTGGGAAATAAATAGCATTCACCTGCTTTCTCATCCATTGAGATATCACCACATTTATGTACTTGTGTGTCCCTGGAAGTTTCCTGTGGGAGATTTAGTTATTCTCTTTTCGTTAGGCTCTACTAATCAAGGACAAATCACAGACTCAGACAGCATCATAAAAAGGCCCAGATCCACAATGCCGAGACTCCAGGCTCAACCCACATTGATGCTGGCCCTTCAGCAATGAGACTCCATTTGCTTCTCCTTATTCTCCTTCTCTTTTCAATTCTCTTATCCCCAGGTAAGTTGGTAGCTGATTACTATAAGGTTCTGCAGATTAGAAGGCTATATCCCTGGCCAGACAAGATCCTAGAAACAGTCCTGTGGGTTCAAGAACCTAATATTTACAGCTTCACTAGGATTATAATAGGGAAAAATAGAAAAGAGACTCATTTAGCAGTAGCTCCTGTTGATAAGATTCCATCCATGTCTTTTGACTTAGTGAGCGGATATAATAATGGATGCTGCTGAAATTCAATCCTGTCAGATCAAACTGCCTACATATAAATTTTGATGCCCCACCAAGACATCTCAAGATACAAAGTAAGGATACAACAGAATGTGACCTCAATGAGATGCCTTTGTGGGACATGGAATTTATACGCAGGCAGTTAGATCTGACAGGATTAAATTTCTGTGGCATCTATAATTATATTCACTCACTAGGTCAAAAGAGATGGATGGAATCCTATCAATAGGAGCTACTGCTAAATGAGTGTTGACAAATCTGAAAGTTTTATTCGAAGGGACAAACAGAAAAATTATAATCCTAGAATAAGAGAAAATTATATGAGGGACTTTTCAAAATAAATTGTTTTATGTGGTTATGAATAAAAAATGATTTGCAAAGTGAAACTGAGGACTAGAAAGGAGAGTTAAAGGAACTTCAGACAAGTGAATTAATAAGGAGCAAAGACACCGAGAAGTGCTGCTCATGGTATATTACAGGTAACCACAAAGAAATGGGTAACATAACTTTCAATACAAAAATGGCTAAAATTTAATGGGCTAAGCATTAATTTTGGGGGCTTTTGGAAAAAAACAGCATAATAAACCTAAAGAAGATAAAGGGAAAATTATAAATACAAAATATAAATTAATGAAACAAATGAGAAAAAGTAGTATTTTAAAAAACGTTTTTCAAAAAGTCTAATACACTTTATAATAACCTGGCAACACTGAACAAGAGAAAATGAGAACATGCTTAAAATAACTATTGCAGGAATGAAAGGTTAATATTGAAACAGATGTTTCAGAGATTCAAATAATTTTTAAATTTGTGTATTATATTCCCTCTTCACTGTGTACTTGGGGATTTTCCTGTTGCAGTTCACTATATCATGACTGTGCCATTAATTTTGATGCTAGTAAATTATTACCATCAGCATACAAATATGCTGTTGTTTTTCTGATCTAAGTAAAAGAATGTCCTTGCTTTTCTTCTGATGCCAGCTGTCATTCCATTTTTTGCTCTACTTTTCAGCAAAACATCTTAAAATAGTTGTCCATACTCTCTGTCTTCAATTCCTGTCCTCTCATTGTTTCTTAAATATATCCCAATCAGGCTCTCTCCCCCTTTTTCGATCATGCTATTGACACCACTTTTGTCAAAGTTATGAATAATCTCCATATTGCTAGATCCAATGATCATTTTTCACTACAACTTTAATTGGCCTATTAGCAGCATTTGACACAAATAATCACTTCCTTCTTCACAGTATACTTTCCTCACTTGGCTTCCAGGACAGCACATTCACTTGATTCTCAGCCTATCTCACCGGAGCTACCACTTCGGCTTCCTTTGTTTCTTCCTCATCTTTTTGTATCACACCTCCTATAGGAGAGCTCCAGAGCTCAGTTCCTGGTCCTCTTCTCTTCTCCCTCACCACACACTCTTTGGAGGGGCTCAGCAAGTCTCATCCCTTTAAATTCTCCTTTTGGACCTCCTTTTGAACTCCAGGCTTATAATAAATTATCCAACTGCATAACTGGTATATCTACTTGGACACTTGACTTCAAAAGTAATGTATATCCAAAACTGAACTCACGATTTTCCCTCATAAACCTCTACAAACAGATTTTCTCTTCTTGCAGAGTGCCACCATCAGCATTGGAGCCTCTCTTAGCTTTCCTGTCCACTTTCATCCTCAGCAAGCCTCTATCTCTGCACCTCAAGAATCTCTCAGGGCTCCCATCCCTTGCCCAACCTCGGGCAGTAGCTGCCTCACACTCAGTGAAAGACCAGAGAATCTTTTTCTCTCAGCTACCTGCCCTGCCCTGCCTTCAGACCTCATCAGGCCTCTCTTCTTATGCACCTGTGAGAAAAGAGAGTGAAGGGGGGATTCTCTCAGCTCCCCAACCCACTCCCCAGTAACAGTGGATTTTCCCCGATTCTCACAGTGAGACCTTTACCATGCTCTGACCTCAAATTGCAGCAGTTCCTACATTCCTGTCCCTCAAAAGGGTCTCAGGTAGTTCTGCTCTCCGTCTGATCTTACCTAGGAGAGCACACAAGATAGGTCATGAAAAACCCATTAGTGGGGCCGGGCGCGGTGGCTCACGCCTGTAATCCCAGCACTTTGGGAGGCCGAGGCGGGCAGATCACGAGGTCAGTGGCTAACGCGGTGAAACCCTGTCTCTACTAAATACAAAAAATTAGCCGGGCGTGGTGGCACGTGCCTGTAGTCCCAGCTACTCGGGAGGCTGAGGCAGGACTATCGCTTGAACCCTGGAGGCAGAGGTTGCAGTGAGCCGAGATCGCGCCATTGCACTCTAGCCTGGGCGACAGAGTGACACTTCCTTAAAAAAAAAAAAAAAAAAAAGAAAGAAGGAAAAGAAAGAAAGAAAGAGAAAGAAAAGAAAAGCATTAAAGCATTAGTGAGTGAGAGTGAGTGTGTCTGGGCCCCTACTGATGCTAAACTATCACAAGCCCACACTCAGCCTTTCAATATTTGCTTGAGGTTCACTTGTTTGCTTCTTATCTCCATCAAGGGCAGCTTCCTCCTGCTTCTGCTGCTGCAACTCAGGTACACACAAAGCATCTGTGGATCCGTTCTTTTTTCAGTAGGGCTTCATCACTCTGAATTTAAGTTAATTAGCTTTTTTTGAGACCTCAGCTCTGTCTTTTAAAATGAAATCTATGATCTATAGATTATCCAGCTTATTCTCTTTGTCAGGGCAAGAGCATTTTTCTATAACTTTCTAAATTCTAAACAAAAGTAAAAGTTCACGTCTTTTCAGAATCCCCCCATGTCAGAAAGTATTACTATTATCATCAGTTTGGTGATATTTATGGAATTCCAAGTTGACTCTGAGATCAGCTTTTGGGTTAAATTCTTTCTTCCTGATATGTAGCCTTTGAAATTTTATTTGCTGCAGATCTCTTGATAGTGAACAATTTTTATCTGTCAATTCCATATTGTTATTTTTGTTCTTGAAAGACAGCATTACTGAGTACCCAATTCTATACTAACAGTTATTTTCTCTCAATATTTGTTGATACTAGTTTACTCGTTTTTAGTTTTTGCTTTACTATAATAATCAGATAAATATTATTTCATTATAAATTGTCATTTTTTCAATGTTTGTGTGGTCTGGTGTTTGGTTTTAATGTTTTATAATTTATAATTTAATAATGTGAATTTATTTTTATATCATCTGTTAGAAATACATTCTTTGAATCAATGGATTTATACTTTTTCCTAATTTCTTTTTAAGACTCTCTTGAAACAGTGAATCCTCTTACACTTCTCTCCCCCCATATTTGAATTAAATAAATGTTAGATCTTCTGTTTCCGTGCTACATTCTGGGTATATCATTCAAACATTTTTTCTTTACTAACTGTCCTGTTACCTGTGTCTAATATATCATTAATAACTTGCATTTATTTTTAAATTATTTTTTTGTTTCAGACCTGCCTTTTTTTTTTTGGAGATAGAGTCTTGCTCTGTCACCCAGGCTGGAGTGCAGTGGTGCGATCTTGGCTCACTGCAACCTCCGCCTCCCGGGTTCAAGTGATTTTCCTGCCTCAGCCTCCTGAGTAGCTGGGACTACAGATGCCCACCACCATGCTCGGCTAATTTATATATATATATATATATATTTTTTTTTTTTTTAGTAGAGACAAGTTTTCACCATCTTGCGCATGCTGGTCTGGAACTCCTGACCTCATGATCCACCCACCTCAGCCTCCCAAAGTGCTAGGATTACAGACATGAGCCACAATGCCCAGCCAGACCTGCCCATTTTTTCTATCATCTATATTGTTTTACTATTGTTTACATCTTTGTAATAGTAGATTGTTTCTTTAAACAATCGATACATAGCTGCTTAATTATTTCTCCTCATTGACAATTTCAATACATTTAGTTTACAAGGGTTTAAATATGCTATTCATTTCATTAACTTTTATTCATGGTGTCTTGCTTACCTGATCATTTTTAATACTGAACTCATTGCTCATCCTTAATCTACCATCATTCTACGGTCTGAAATGAGAATGCTATTATCCAAACTTCCTCTGCAAAACTGACTCAATGCTTTATCTCAATATACAAGTTCCAGGATTAACAAACTGGAATTTCTGATGGCCCAAGAGTCAGTAGTACCACCATTAGCATTGCTGATAATAGCAGATCTTCCCAGAAGATCTGGGAAACCCTCATCCCCCTCCATCAGCTATCCAATACAAAGTGCCCAGTGCTCAAGCTCCAGTTCACAGACTATTTTTGTGTTTGAAAGAGGAGATATTTTAAGAACTTGCCTAACCATTTTCAAGAATAGAAATGTCTCAAAGAGATCCTCTAAAATATATTTGTTTTATAGCAGCAGTCACTTGAGAGCAGCTAACTTGCAGTCATGGCCAAAAGCCTAAATCTCTTTCATTGTAATCACACTTATTTTGTATCTTTTGGGGATATCTCAGATTCAGATGCATTCATAGTATTCTATGATTTGGGACACTACTATAGATTCTTCAAAACGTTACATTCCAGTTGTATTTTTGGAGGTATAGAAGGAGAGGAAAAACAATGGGCTCAAGTCTCCCCTGACTTCTCTTCTTACAACATATTTCATTGTCCAAAACTTTTAGAACTATATTAATACAGCATTGACAGTGGGCATTCTTCTTTTCCTTCTGACTTTAATAGGATTGAAGGAAGTGTTTTGCTATGAAATTGCTATATGAGTTGTATTCAGACAAATTTTGACTTTGTAAAGGCAAAATTCTTCTCATTATTTTTAAATGTTTACCAGGATTCACAGTATTATTTTCAATTCTCCCCATTCGAAGGCTTATTTAAATAACTTGATGAAATGGGTATATTATATATGTTACTCTACTACAGAAACAGAAAAACCACCACCAAATTATATTCTAAGATACTTTGTACACCAATTGCACCACCTTTTTTATCTAAGACATTCAATTCTTCCACAGGTGGGAGCACATGAATTAGCATCATTTACTACGTAGTTTTCACTACAGACTTTCAGACTTATGGTGCCTAAAGTAAATAGAATGCTTCTAGCTGAGTTTAAAAGCTACAAATAAACAGAAGAAATATACATTATTTTGAAAGTACCACTTGAGTGTTATGTATGTATTTCAATACTACGTTGCTAATTTTAATTATTCAAGGTTAAAGAGCTTAAATCTCCTCCTCATGCATTCCTGAATCACCCATTACTCCCACACATACATTGTTTGATACAGCATAAACCTAAGTAAATAAAGACGTGGCAAAATGAAAAAAAATAAAATAATGTTATACCATTCTCATCTAGGAATGGCATCAGTAGACAGATGTGAATAAAAGTAATGTGATTATAATTTTTAAAATCATATTTAATAGGATCCATTTATTATTAAATAAACATTAAATTACTTAAAGTATAATAAAACTTTGACACAATGAAGACTCTTAATGCAGAGTGAGATCAAAATGAAGGTATTAACTGTTTCTTTCCTAATCCTTGCTTTAGTTGTTCTTTTCACCAGACTGTCAGTTTATTTTAAGGATATTATAATAGCACAAAGCCATCAGCTTTACCATTAGAGAAATCTTCATTAAATTATCTTTATCGTAATAAAGGTCATCTGGAGAAAATACTGGTCTGAACACAATAATAAATGTTAAGCATTCTAATATTTTCCACTTTTAGACACAAATTGAAATAATAATTTATAATGTCAAAAATATCTTTTTTCTAACTAATGTATTCTACGATTAAGACACTATTAGCAATTAAAGTAGATTAAATCTAAATGTGGGGAGAAAAAGTAATTTCTACTTATGTTTGAACAGATGAAAGCATGAATGAATTGAAAGCCTGAAATATTAGCTTGGGGGAATAATGTCACTTGGGGGAGCAGGAGCAGGATATACCAACCTTTAGCTCTATACCCTCCCCCCAAGAAAAAATATATAGATAGCTTTGTGCAAACCAAAATAGCCCTGAGAGTGTTCAAGGGACCATTTTAGAAACTATGGCAACACAGTGAAGCCAAAAAAAAAAAAAAAAAAGAAGAAGAGGGAGAGAGAGAGAGAGAGTGAAAGAAAAAAGAATAGCCACATAGAAAAAACAACTGCTGAAATCAGCATACCTGAGATGCCAGAAACATCTTTTTTGGCTAGAAACAAAAGCAGAAAGGGACTATCTGTATCAGCCACAAGGTGGAACCACCATGGTCCTCAGTAACCCACTCTGGCAGAAGACACTGACATTTTTTGCCACTGGGGTAAGCAACAGCACTTTCTGACAGAAAACAGAGAAAAAGATGAAGATGTACCATCTCCTCTCACATCGCTTTTCCCCACCAAAAATGTAGTGACTCTTGGGCCAAACCAGGATTGGTACTGCTACCTTTCTTAATCTGCATGTGTCTCTGACATATGAGCAGCAACCATTTCAAGAGCTCCCACATAAAAATGCTCATACTAAATTTATTCTATTACTTAAGAGTGTTTATGGATTTACATTCCAATTGTGGACTAACTGTCTCACTGGATCTTCTTTCCTGCAGTAAGAGGTGGTTTGGGTGCTGCTGAAGGTCATTGTCTCAATTTGTCTGGTGTTTGCAGAAGAGATGTCTGTAAAGTAGTAGAAGATCAAATTGGTGCCTGCCGAAGAAGGATGAAGTGCTGTAGAGCATGGTGGATTTTAATGCCAATTCCAACACCACTTATCATGTCAGATTATCAAGAACCCCTTAAACCAAAGTTGAAATGAAACTGAGATAAAATAAAAACACATCAAAAGTGAAGTTATTTGCATCTAAGAATATTAAAATATACATATTAAGTACTTCCATCTTGATAACCATCTTGCATTTTCACTTAACAACATAAATGAATAAATACTAATTTCAAATATACCCAAGTACTATTTCTTTGTAAGTCATTAACAGATCTTAACAAAACTTTTAAAAATGAGAAAACTGTTACTTTTGTTTTCCAAGATGGTGGATTGAAGGCATTGTTAGTCTGCCTCTTGCCCTTGGAAAGACAAAATGTTGTGTAGAGATTCACACTGTGAACTTTCTTTCAAGAAGCAACACAGGAATTTAACAGGAAAATTGAAATAAGCCACGGACCATTTGAAAGAAGAAGCAGGATGCAGCTTATGCCATAAGCTAGGCAGAAAATTGTAAGTTTCCAGGGTGTGAGATGGGGGTAAACTGACTCTAAGATATACACTTCCACTGGGAAACCTATCAGTCCAGGCCGGGAGGGAAGGCCTTAACCCTACGCAGCGCTGGAGCTGATTTAGGGAAGAGTGGTGAGTATATGAGGAGTGGCATTGGGATGTGCTTTGAATCTCCAGCACATTCCCAGTTTCTGGCAGGATGGAGGGAAGCCATTTCTGATTCTACCTCAGAGAGGACCTCCTAGAAGTCTGCCAGATAACTCAGACGGTGGTCACAGGTTGAGAGAACCTCCCAACTGAAATGTTTGATATAATCTTGACTGGGGACTAACTCCCCAGGCCAGAACTGAGAAGTGAGTGGGAAGTCTGCTGCAGCAGCAAGCACAGGAGCTGGGGGCCCCTGCTCTGCAGGTGGATCAGGAAGGGTGTGGCCTGAAGGTTGCAGTTGCTGTCTCCATAGGAGAGGCTTATAGTATGGGTCAGTTTTGAGTTCTGAGCTCAGACTTCTTGAAACTTAGCTAGCTACTCCCAGTGGAACACTGTGGGTGTGAGACCTGCCTTGCCAAGTGTGTGGGAGCTGGATGGGGCTTACTACCAAGCTGCTACTCCCCATTCTTCATATGGACTCTCCTTGTACAGTGGCAGAGACAGCTTCACTTCTCTCTGGAAAATTACCCCAGTGGCCCAAGAACTGCCTTCCAATTGCCACTGGAGCCACGGCTTGTCCCACACGTAGAGAGCCAGAGCATCACCTTACCTGACCTAGTTCCCACCTGGCTTTGCTCAACCACCTACCCTGGTAGATTAACACAAATAACAGAAGAAACTTTTAGAAGCTCTATGGCTCCACCGATTTCCTGAGACACCAGAGTGCCTCCCATGGGTAACATAAGGCAAGTCCAAATCTCACCACTACCACCACAGCTGGCAGTCTTTTGGAAGCACCACTTCCTGGCTGAAGACCTACTGACACAGTCCTTTACAGCATCTGCAGGCAGAATAACATAGCACCCAGGAAGGAGAAAAGTTGTGATTGACCATAACTGTTACCATTGCTTGCATCACTCTGGCTAACCAGGAGGCCCTGAGTCTGTCCATGTGATAAGTTCATTACTACTACAACTGGCATTTGAGAAATCCAACACACAACACACTAGGACTATTTATAACCAAGGAATCTCTCAGAGTCTACATCACTCCCCTGCCATCCCCATCTGATCAGCTGCTGATACACACTGCTGTGAGACTTGAGGACAGATTACATCACTGGATCCATTGCAGACATTCTTGACCACCAGCCTGGTGTGTGGCAGCCCCACTGGGTAGCTAGACCCAGAGAAGCAGCAGCAGCATATGCAGTAATCTGAATTTCAGGGACTCCTACACTGAGGAAAGAGGAAGCACACCACATCAAGGGAGCACCCTGGGGACAAAATAATCTAGATGGCCTTGAGTCCCAGAACATTCCACTTGTGGGAAGTTGTTTGGTGGTTTGTTTGTTTTTGGTTTTTTTCCAGCAGAGGAACATGTGCATGCTAGGCTAAGTGAGGGAAGTCTGTAGCTATATCCCAACAATCAGGCAGCCTTGATGTTCAAGAAGGGTCTTGGAGAATGGAGGCTTATCTTCCATCTCATACACTACTGCAGACACAATAGTACTGTGCTCAGAGCCAGTGTACTGAGGTGAGCAGCCATAAAACCTACTGAGACACCAGCCAGGACAGCTAAAGGAGTACTTGCATTACCACTCCCCCAACCCCAGGCAGCACAGCTTGCAGCTCCAAAAAAGACCGCTTCCTTCTGCTAGAGATTAGAGGAAAGAGTAAAAAGGACTTTGTCTTGCATCTTGGATATCAGTTGAGCCACAGTAGGATAGGGCACTGGTCAGGGTCATGAGGTCCCCATTGTGGATGTAACTAACTTTTTTTTTTTTAATTTTATAGGCTGATAGGCAGAAGGGACTTGTCTCAAATAAGACTTTGGACTTGAGGTTTTGAGTTATGCTGGAATCAGTTAAGACTTTGGGGAACTGTTGGGAACGCATGATTGGTTTTGAAATATATATAAAAGACATGAGATTTGGGAGGTGCCAGGAGCAGAATAATATGGTTTGGCTCTGTGTCCCCACCCAAACCTCATCTCAAATTATTATCCCCACACATCGACAGAGGGTCCTGTAATTGCCATGTGTCGAAGAAGTTTACTTCATGCTATCCTCATGATAGTGAGTGAATTCTTAGGAGATCTGATGGTTTTAAAAGTAGGAGGTTTTTTTTTTTTCTGTGCACTCACTTCTCTCTCCTGCCACCTTGTGAAAAAAGGTGCCTGCTTCTGTCTTGCCTTCCACCATGACTGTAAGTTTCATGAGGCCTCCCCAGTGATGCAGAACTGTGAATTAATTAAACATCTTCCCTTTGTAAATTACCCAGTTTGGGGTAGTGTCTTTACAACAATGTAAAAATGGACTAATGCAGGTTCCCTGAAATAGATCTGAGTCCCTTTGGAGGCAAGAGTCTCTTCATACCAGCATGGTATACTGATGAAGTACATCCTGATCTTCTCATGGGCTGAGAAAGAAGTTATACATACCCTTTATGTGCCAGCAACTCTATGTGCAGGCTTTCGAGCCCCAGAATGGGCTTTCTTGCCTCATCTAGTCTATTTAACATATTTCTAAGCCAACTCAATATCTCTTATCCACACTGGGAAAGGTCCTAAATTGCTGTCTGTTACCCACCTGAGATAATAAGATGTTGTTAAATCAGGTGTGTGTGACGCAGATACATCTATCCGGAGTGGCAGGAGAGGGTCTATCTGCCCACCAGAGTCTCTGCAACATTTTCTAAGTCAGTTCAGAAGCTTATTAATTCACCTTTGCGGGCAACTTAGCCATGAGAAAGGTCTCCAAAAATTCCTGACCTTCTGGAAATTTTTAAAGTCTCTGCAGGTGTCCAGAGGTGACTGTAGCTGTACTGAAAGTCACTGCCTGGATAACTGGCCTGTTAAAGCAAATGCAAAATACGCTAAGCCCACTAAGGATACCCAGAAGCCATGGTATTCAGTTAATTTTTGTCTTTCTTGCAGGTGGGAAAATACTGAGGATTATGCCCTCCTATAGCAAGTGAAGGTTACGCCAGTGCCTAGATGTACTAGTCAAGAGGGGCCATGAGAGAGCAGATGGCAGAAGGGCAGCCAGGTCCTTTTGCTGGGGTTTACTGCTTGTCATGAGCTCTGCTGCTGGGCAGCATGTGTGATTTCTGACTCCTGCCATGTTTTCAAGAAGCCTTGCCCCATCAGCCAGCTGTGCTACCTCCTGAAAGCTGGTGCATGTTTGTTAGCATGGAGATCCAGAACAAGAGTCACTTTAGTATTTATCCATAGAGTCCCCATGTGTGCACATGTCTACCTGCAGGTTGTTTTTCCTATTTTTCTGAATGTTAATCTTTGCCTTCTGGAACTCGATATTACCCCATGTGGCCAAATATGGGATAATTGTCAGGAGAAACTGCTCTTTAGGTCCCAAGTCCACAGTGTTAGTATTATTATCAATATTAAAATGATTAATTATGGATATTAGTATCATAATAATCATCATCATTCTTGTTAATGCTCATCAATATGTTTATTATTACTATCATTAAGATGGTTTATTAATGTTATTATTCAGTAATAAATGTTTAGTTTCTCCTTTCACTCAGTCAAACTGGAGTCTGACTACAGATATGACTATGGATAAGACTGCATATGACTATGAGGGTTACCCTGCAGATATAGACATGAACAGCTGTCCCAGAGACAGCTCCTGCAGCCACCAATTGCTCTTTCATAGGATGAGTTCCTTACAGGAGAGAAGGGCTGATCTCCATGATGTGGTTTCCTCAGGGTCTCATCATCAATGATGACCTGTTGACGTGTAGGTTTGCGTGTGAGGTTATTGCAGGGGATTGGGTTTACTATTTTCTCCTGGGGTGTGTTTCATTCCGCAGTTGTTTGTCGGCATGAGAAGGTGAAATTTTGCTAATGTGGGACATCCGTGGATCCTTCTAGCCACCTTGAATCGTGGAAACTGGAATGCATTTGGAAGATTGGAACGGTGCTCTTCTTTCTTACCCTGGCTCGCTGTTTTTACATGGGTTTTTGAAAGGACCTCAGGCGCCCTAGGACTTGTGCTCTTGGTGGAACCCACACTACGCCAGAAACAAACAGACCGACTTGCCTGTTTCACGGTGTCCACTTCCAATGAGTTGAAACGGAAAATTTTCCCACTGGCATGTAAGTCATTTGGAAGTAAGTCGTATTGATAGTCAAGGAAATCACACACAGGACTGTGTGTCTTCAATGAAAATAAATTCAGAAAGCCCTGAAATCAATCTCATTTGGTGTGTTTACAAATTGTATCTGGGGAGATTCCGGGTCATCTGTCCAGCTGCGAAAGGTGCATCTCTGAAGCACAGTCCCTGTCCTGCAATCAGACTTATTTATCCGACGTGGTGTTCCAGTGGAAATGATTCTGGGAAATGGCCCCTTCCTTTTCTGTATTTGCTGATTAGATTTCATGGTCCCTTTCTCATTAGGTGCAGTGATCAAAGTTGACCAACCCCTGAGGAAGGTTGTCCAGTGCACAACCCAGGGCTCCGTAGAACCGCAGAAACTTGGGTGCAACCCTGCTCAAGCACCCAAATGTGCATACGAACAGGGTCTCTGTGTGACATGTGTGAAAACTACAGTGTGATGAGCATGACTCGCAGAGAGGTTATCCGTTGGGCTCCCCTCAAAATCAGTTATGAGTATGAAAGGACACCGATGCCCAGGTCCCGGCTCCAGGAATAAGACCCTCCAACGTCTTGTGTGAAGCCACGGCATCTGGATTGCTCAGGCTTCCGGGGATCATTCTCCTGAAAATGGTGGCTCCTTTCTCCCTGTGGAGCATCTTTCCAAACAGTGCTCCTTTCTTCCCCCAGGACACTTGACATCAGGCACAGGAAGCCTTCTGATTGAGCACACCTGGCCCATGAAAAGACAAGGGAAAGAAATGGGGCCAAAGGTCATAGTCCTCTCATTCCACCATCCTCCTTAAAATCATCCTAATTTCATGGGCCTCGAGGCCAGGGCTGTTTCTTTACACCTCGAGGGCTTGGCGCCGGGCCTCAATTCTGCCCTGCTGCTTACTGTCTAAGACACTTTGGGAAAACCCCTAGAGCCAGGATCTCCATTCCTGGTAAGCCAGAGAGCCTGAAGACACACCTACATTCCGACTCTCTTAGCTCAGGGAACATGTCCACGTTCGTCAGCATTAAAATTTTTGCACCAGATGTGCTAACTGCAATTCCACCATACAATGCCTAACTGGAAATGGAGGCAATATCTCAGATCCTGAACAATTGATGCGAGAATCCATGAGACACACGGCCTATTTGGGCCTTTTGCCACTGAAACAAGGGCCAGCATTAACAATGTTATACAATCCTCTGATTCACTCCCTGCTTTTAAACCTCTCCGACGGTTTCTTCTTGAGACAGGGCCTCACTCCCATCACCCAGGATTTTCTACGGTATAATTTTCCTTCTTTGCTTTGGTCAAATTGAGAACTTTTTATTTCATCTCTATCCAATGTTGATCCATTAGCACATAGGTATGAAAATATTATCACCCATACTGGGAGATATGTTGCTTCTATTTTCATCATTTCTCTCATAAACCAAAGGTTTTAGTTGGGATACTTCTGATGTCTCAAGTTTTTTGTTTCATGTTTTCTTAAACTGCCGTCGGACGTCTGAAACCACTGACTGTACCATGTCATTACTATTTTTCTTTTCCGGTAAACATAAATTTGGGGAATGTCATCAATTAGTCTCTCGGTGATTGCATGATGTCCCAAAAGTCTTTCACATTCTACTTTGTGCACTGAGTATCTCTTCAAACTTCAGTGCATGTTTCTACCACTTGATGCTTTATTCTTTGGGAATCTAACTTCCATAAGAGCATTTCATGCAAAGACTTGTCTTGTTCCCTACTGGCAGGTAATTTCACTCGGATACACAATCAATAGGCTGAGCATGGAAAGGTTATCGCTGGAAGGTCTGTTTGATTCCACGGATCTCTCCTTTTTTATTCAGGAAAAAAATACGCTGTGCTAATTACTATAATTCATTGACTATTCTCCAGACAGAAAGCACACTTCTGACTTCTTGTCCTTCAATCGCTGAAAGGAGGATGATATCTGCCAAAAGCACTCACTTGGAAGCACATCTCAGCACAAACACACACACACACACACAGACACACACACACAAGCGCACACACACGGTTTCATAGGTAAAGATTTCTTCCCTGAAATTGTTTTACCTAAAATAAGGCAAGTGTGTGGCCACTGTCCTAACCCGGTTACACTCGTATTATATGTGCCTATCATCCTGAGGACTAATTGGATTCAGGTGTTCTAGAAAGCGTGATGTGGGCTGTGTCTGTTGAATTCCCAGCAATGCAAGGGGACACACCCTGTGACTCCTTCCTTAATTGAGTGCTGATATTTGATTGGTTTTTCGCGAACCTGATGGGTGGGTGGGGTGTTCGAGGTTGGTGGGGGTGAGGTATATAAGGGCTGATGCGGCTAGACAGCTACTCATTGGAACACCCTCTCGGAAGAGATAGCGTCTTTCTGCAACCCGCGGTCCCAGCAGAAAAACCTTGTGATCCTTGCTCCAGGCAACATGGAGGACGACTCACTCTACTTGGGAGGTGAGTGGCAGTTCAACCACTTTTCAAAATTCACATGTTCCCGGCCAGATGCAGCTTTTGCTGAAATCAAGCGGACTTCTCTCCCGGAGAAGTCACCACTCTCATCTGAGACCTGTGTCGACCTCTGTGATGATTTGGCTCCTGTGGCAAGACAGCTTGCTCCCAGGGAGAAGCTTCCTCTGAGTAGCAGGAGACCTGCTGTGGTGGGGTCTGGGCTCCAGAATATGGGAAATACCTGCTACGTGAATGCTTCCCTGCAGTGCCTGACATACACACGGCCCCTTGCCAACTACATGCTGTCCCGGGAGCACTCTCAAACTTGTCATGGTCGCAAGTGCTGCATGCTCTGTACTATGCAAGCTCACATCACACGGGCCCTCCACCGTCCTGGCCATGTCATCCAGCCTTCACAGGCATTGGCTGCTGACTTCCTTTGAGGCAAGCAGGAAGACGCCCATGAATTTCTGATGTTCACTGTGGATGCCATGAAAAAGGCATGCCTTCCCGGGCACAAGCAGGTAGATCATCACTCTAAGGACACCACCCTCATGTACCAAATATTTGAAGGGTACTGGAGATCTCAAATCAAGTGTCTCCACTGCCAGGGCATTTCAGACACCTTTGACCCTTACCTGGACATCGCCCTGGATATCCAGGCAGCTCAGAGTGTGAAGCAAGCTTTGGAACAGTTGGTGAAGCCCGAAGAACTCAATAAAGAGAATGCCTATCACTGTGGTCTTTGTCTCCAGAAGGCGCCTGCCTCCAAGACGTTAACTTTACACACTTCTGCCAAGGTCTTCATCCTTGTATTGAAGAGATTCTCCCATGTCACAGGCAACAAACTTGCCAAGAATGTGCAATATCCTGAGTGCCTTGACATGCAGCCATACATGTCTCAGCAGAACCCAGGACCTCTTGTCTATGTCCTCTATGCTGTGCTGGTCCACGCCGGGTGGAGCTGTCACAATGGACATTACTTCTCTTATGTCAAAGCTCAAGAAGGCCAGTGGTATAAAATGGATGATGCCGAGGTCGCTGCCTCTGGCATCACTTCTATCCTGAGTCAGCAGGCCTATGTCGTATTTTACATCCAGAAGAGTGAATTGGAAAGACACAGTGAGAGTGTGTCAAGAGTCAGGGAGCCAAGAGCCCTTGGCGCTGCAGACAAGTGAATTGTGTTTGAAGTAAAATATCATGAGTATATCTTGCAGCAGATTATTTGTTTGTCTCTCTTTGTAATCAGTGAATGAGCTTTAACAAATATCAATGCCTTGTGCCTACGCCCCAGAAGTAAGAACTTCCAGTGTCTTGTGTGTAACCATGGCATCTGGATTGCTCATGATTCTAAAGATAATTCTCCTGTCCTCCTATATTTCAGAATCACTGCAGATGGTGGAAACTGATAACACATCAGTCCCTTGCTCTCTCTTTTCTTTTCTCTCAGGAAAACTGAGTATGTTGCACATCCCTGGCCTATGAAAAAATAAGGGGATGTAATGGTTCCAAAGACCATACTCTGCTCACTCCACCATCGACTCTGAAACTATCCTGATTTCATGAGCCCTGTGTCAGAAGCTGTTTCTTTACACCTCTAGGCCTTTCCTCATGGCCTAAATATGTCCCCATTTCTCACAGCTTGTAAATTTTGACAAAACCCTCAGAGCCTAAATCTTCATTCCTCATAGGCCAAAGGGAGATACACGAGAATTCTGTCCCTCTGAGACTGCGGTACATCTCAGCTTCCATTAACATGAAATTTTGCACCAAATATAGATACTGCATTTCCACCTCACAATGAGTATCTGGAAGTTCAGACATGTCAGACACTATACAGTTTCTGGCCAAGCTCATTTGGTTTGACAATTCTTTTACTCTATAAATCAGTTGTGAGAACACTTAGGATTCATATTATTTAGTCTTTTAATCAGTCTGTTATTCTTTTCAATGTATTTACTAGACTTTAGTTTAATATTTCTGATAAAGTTTGATGCAAAAATTCTCAATATAATAGTGGCAAACCAAATCCAGCAACATATCAAAAAGCTTATCCACCAAGATCAAGTCAGCTTCAACCCTTTGGGGAAAGGCTGGTTCAACATATGGAAATCAATAAATGTAATTCAGCACGTAAACAGAACTAAAGACAAAAACCCCATGATTATTTCAGTAGACTCAGAAAAGGTGTTTGATAACATTCAAAATTCCTTTATGTTAAAAACCTCATGAAACTATTTATTGATGGAACATACCTCGAAATAATGAGAGACATTTATGACAAACTCACAGCCAATATCATATTGAATAGGCAAAAGCTGGAATTATTCCGTTTGAAATTCGCCTCAAGGCAAGTATGCCCTCTCTCACCACTCCTACTCAATATAGTACAGGAAGTTCTGGCCAAGGCAATCAGGCATGAGAAAGAAGTAATGCATATTCAAATAGTAAAAGAAGTTGAACTGTCTTTGTTTGCAGATGACATGATCCTATATCTATAAAATCCCATCATCTCAGCCCAAAAGATTCTTAAGCTTATAAGCAACTTCAGTAAAGTCTCAAGATACAAAACCAGTGTGCAAAAATCACAAGTATTCTTATACACCAACAGTAGACAAGAAGAGAGCCAAATCACAAATGAATTCCCATTTACAATTGCTACAAAGAGTATAAAATACATAGGAATATAGCTAACAAGGCAAGTGAAGGAATTCTTTAAGGAGAGCTACAAACAACTACTCAAGGAAATAAGAGAGGACACAAACAAATGGAAACACATTCCATGCTCATGGGTAGGAAGAATCAATATCATGAAAACGCCATACTTCCCAAAGTAATTCATAGATTCAATGCTATTCCCATAAACTACCATGGACATTCTTTCCAAAATTGGAAAAAACTAATTCTAAATTCATATGGAATGAAAAAAGAGCCCATATACCCAGGACAATCCTAAGCAAAAATAACAAAGTTAGAGGCATCATGCTACCTGACTTCAAACTACATTACAAGGCTACAGTAACCCAACAGCATGGCAGTGGTACAAAACAGACATATAGATCAATGGAATGGAATGGAAATATCAGAAATAAGATTGCATATCCACAACCATTTTATTTTTAATGAAAACAAGCAATGGGGAAAGGATTCTCTATTTAATAATAAATGGTGCTTGAAAAACTGGCTAGACATATGCAGAAAACTGAAACTGTACCCCTTCCTTATACCTTATACAAAAATGAACTGACAATGGATTAAAGACTTAAATGTAAAACCCAAAACTATAAAAAATCCAACCCCATATAAAAGTGGGCAATAGCTGGGTGCAGTGGCTCATGCCTGTAATCCCAGCAGTTTGGAAGGGTGAAGTGGGCAGATAACTTGAGGCCAGGAGTTCAAGATCAGCCTGGCCAAGCTGCTGAAACCACGTCTCTACTGAAAATACAATAAATTAGCCGGATGTAGTGGTGCGCGCCTGTAATCCCAACTACTCAGGAGCCTGAGAGAGAAGAATCGCCTGAATCTGGGAGGCAGAGGTTGCAGTGACCCAAGATTGTGCCACTGAACTCCATCCTGAGTGACAGAGCAAGACTCGGTCTTAAAAAATAAAAATTTAAAAAGGTAAGCAAAGGACATGAGTGGACACTTCTCAAAAGAAGACATTTATGCAGCCAACAAACATGAAAAAAAAAAGCCCAACATTACTGATCATTAGAGAAATACAAATCAAAAACCACAGTGAGATACCATCTCATGCCAGTCAGAATGGTGATTATTAAAAAGTCAAAAAACAACAGATGCTGGTGAGACTGTGGGGAAATAGGAACACTTTTACACTGTTGGTGCAAATGTAAGTTAGTTCAACCACATTGGGAGACTGTGGTAATTTTTCAAAGACCTAGAATCAGAAATACCATTTGACCCAGCAATCCCATTACTGGGTATATACCCAAAGGAATATAAATTCTTGTATTATAAAGATACATTCATGTATATGTTCATTGCAGCACTATTCACAATAGCAAAGACATGGAATCAACCCAAATGCCCATCAATGATAGACTGGATTCAGAAACTGTGATACATATACACCATGGAATACTATGCATCCATAAAAAGGAATGAGATCATGTCTTTTGCAGGGACATGGATGAAGCTGGAAGCCATTATTCTCAGCAAACTAATGCAGGAACAGAAAACCAACTACACATGTTCTCACTTATAAGTGGGAGATGAACAATGAGAGAACATAGACAAAGGGAGGGGAACAACACACACTGGAGCCTGTCTGGGGGTGAGTGGGGAGGGAGTGCATCAGGATAAATAGCTAATGCATGTGGGCTGAATACCTAGGTGATGGGTTGATAGGTACAGCAAACCACCATGGCACACATTTACCTATGTAACAAACCTGCATATCTTCCACATGTATCCCAGAACTTAAAATGAAATAAAATAAAATTTTAAAAAACTTTATTTTTTCTAACCTTCCAAAATGCAGGGATTACAGGCATGAGCCACTGTGCCTGGCCCTGTTTTATCATATCTGAACAAGATTTAAGACATCAGTTTGAAAAGAGCCCCTCTATGACAGCAACATGAATTCTGCCAAAGCTGAAGCAAGAACAAACATCAAATTCATGGTGAAGCTGGGGTACAAAAAATGGTGAAATAAATTATTCTTTATGAAGAGTCTATGGGAACAATGACTGGAAGAATCAGTCATTTACAAATGGATAACTTATTCTAAGAAGTGATAATACAGTGTTGAAGATGAAGTCAACAGAGGAGGGACATCCATATCAATTTTTGAGAAAAAAAAATATTTCTATGCCCTGATTG
Source organism: Pongo pygmaeus (assembly GCF_028885625.2). NCBI lineage: Eukaryota > Metazoa > Chordata > Mammalia > Primates > Hominidae > Pongo > Pongo pygmaeus. The sequence goes on from NC_072380.2 coordinate 7,661,385, forward strand.
AGGAGGATTGACAATTAACAAGAGATATTATAGCCAACACCACAGACATCTCAATTGGTTCAGCTTACACAATACTGAGTATAACATGAAAGTTGAGAAACTTTACATTTGATAAGTCCCAAATACCCTTGTGCCTAGATCAGCAGTGGACAAAAGCAGAGCTATTAGTGATTATTTTGAGAAAGTGGAATCAAGATCCTGAAGCATTACTTTGAAGAATTATAACAGGGAGTGAAACTGGCTTTATCAATAAGATCCTGAAGACAAATCACAATTCAAACAATGGCTACCAAGAGGTAGAAGTGGTCCAGTCAAAGCAAAAGCAAACTTCTCAAAAGCAAAAGCCATGGAGGTTTTGGGGATGCTCAAGGCATTTTTCTTGTTAACTTTCTGTAGAATCAAAGCACCATAACATCTGCTTACTAGGAGAGTTCTTAGAGAAAATTAGCAAATACTTTTGCAGAAAAGCGCCCTGTAAAGCTTCACTAGAGAGTCCCTCTGCACCACAACAACACTTCTCTTCCTTCCTCTCATCAAACATGGGTAATTTTGCAAGAGTTTTCATGGGAAATTATTAGGCATCAACATTACAATCCTGATTTGGTTTCTTCTGACCATTTTTTCCCTAGTCTTAAAATAACTGTAAAGGGCACCCATTTTTCTTTAGTTAATAATAGAAGACTGCATTGACACGGTTCAATTCCCATTACCCTCAGTTCTTTAGCAATGGACTGAATGGCTGGGATCATCCCTTAATTGAGTGTCTTGACCTCAGTAGAGCTTATATTGAGAAATAAACTTTATATTTATATTTTTATTTTTAATTCCATTTTTCACTGACATTTTTAAATCCCTTCACAATTCACGTTTGTCTCAAAGGTGTTTAAGTTTAGAAATCATAACAAGTGTGAAATAAAGAAAATTATATAGAGAGAGGGAGAACAGAATCTATAAATATGCATGTTTGTGTACATACATCCATATACATACATATGTGTGTGCATGCAGTAATTTTGTTCTCCCAAAGCAATGCCTCTGCCTTCCACTCTCACTGCACATGTCCTAGTCCTGTGACGTCCCTGGAACTGAGCACCTGATTTTCTTCTCTGCTTCCCACCTGAACAGGGAATAGAAATGGAAACCATGCTCTGTGGTTGCTGTTGTGAAAATCCATGTTCCCCACAGGCTGAGTTTGGCATCTTACATTCCAGTTCCCATTGTAAAAAAGCAAGCAACAAACAAAAACTACAAAAGAAAAAATGAAATATTTGAAAGTCTAGAGCCACAGAGGTTCCGGATCCACCCACCACCCACGGTGACCTCCACAGCCCTCCAGGCCTGAGGGCAGTTATGCCTGAACAGCCTGCCTCTTCACCATCCACGCAGGAAAGTGACCTTAATCTTCAATAGCTATTACTCTGTTCCACAAGGAACCAGGTCAACATTCAAAGTCAGTGGTCTGACAACTCTAAGCTTCGGCTGGAAAGTATTGGAAACATTTAACGTGCAGTGGATGAAGCAGCTCGGTCCCACTGCACATAACACACTCGCAGGGACTCAAAGGAGGAGACTCAGGATCCGCTGGGTGGAAGTGAGGACAGACCCAGATACACAGGTGGTGGTGGTGGGGGTCAAACCAGGAAGGCTCAGTCCCTGACCTCCTCCTATGCCCTGCCTCTCTAGAATTCACAGTTTTTTTCTGACCCGGAAGAGGATTTCACTGATGGAAAAGAAGTTCAGTATTTCTGGTCCAGCCCAGTAAGCTGCTCCCATTGCCCAGCCTTCCACATCCCTGCAGAAGTCACAATCCCTGCACCCACTAACCTGACAAGGGAGCTATGCATCACCTGGAGATGGTTCTAGGCCTGAACCCCTGTGATGGGGTCCAGGGTCTGTGTCCATTTCTGGTTAAAATTGCTGTAAGGCTGGTCTCTGTCTTGGCCTTCCCTGCTTCCTCTCTGTTCACTTCTCCCCTCCTCACCCCATGTGAAGCTTTTACTCAGGAAATGGATTCTCTCCCCTCTTGGAACATCAAGGACAGCACAAGGACACCGCATCATCCCTTTGACCCTGGAATTCTGTAGACCTCAGTCTTATCCTGAGGACCCCTCCCTCCCTACCTCATTTTTTCCATACTTCTGGGACCTGATCCTGCTACACCTCAGGCTTCCTCTTCACAGTCACAGACTGAGGGATCCCCCTTCATCTTTGGGCTCTGGCCACAGCTCACCTGCTGCAGGACACTCAGTGGCTTTCAGTAGTTCATCCAGACATCCAGTTGGAAGTGGGATTTCCTGGAAGGAAAGCAGGAACCCAGAATTACACTGAATTCTAACACCAGGGCCCAGATTCCCCTTCTGCATGGGACACTAAGCTGCAAACACTACATAGGCAATTTAATGCTCAGCTGTCCTTCTAACATCTGGTCCAGTTGTGTCCCTCCTCCTTGGAATATCTCAGAAAATGTATCTCTACCTAGAGTTCTTTGAAAGCATCATCCTATGGGATTCCAGACCATCAGGGGGTGCTATGGGTCCTTACCGGTATTTCCACTCTGCTTGGAAGACTTAGAAAATCCTGAGGCTGCTCAGAGGGTCAGATTCCCATCTCTGTGTTTCAGTAAAACTTCAGTCTTCCCCGGACAAGTAAGGAGACAGAAAATGTCTAGTCTCTGGCACATCTTTTGCAAGCAATGGCGGCTCCCAGGAATCAAAACTATCAATGAATATATTTGTGAGACTCTGGTCAAAAGAAGAGTCATCCTGCAATATCAGGTAGGATGGAGTGGTTCTGTGGCTCCTGAGGTGATTTTGAAAAGATCTTGACTCTCAGAAGGACCAAGGAGGACATTTCTGGCATTTCCAGACCAGGAAGAGTGACTGATGGACCTCCAGTGTTACTTGGAAAACTTTTTTGTTGGACAGCTTGTAATAAGAGGATCTTGCTTTGGCTTTCAGGCATTCACATAGGTTGTTTAGATCATGGAAGTGCTTCTGTATTTCTGCGTAGGCTCAGGATGCCTTCTCAAGTCGTCCCTGCAATTATGAGACAGTTGCTGTCTCCAGAGGTCACTTAGAATAATACAAGAGGCTTCACCCTCAAAGGGACACCAGACAATATAGCCACAGTTCAGCCAAGATTATCTGTATTTACATACCTGTAAAGTAACACTCCTAGTTATCTCCATTAACTTGGACATCTTTCATGAATAGGGAAACTCTAGGGATTGTTATATAACAGCTGCCACAAAAATTAACCAATAAAAAGAAATGATAAATGAAAAATAATTAATAATGATAACGAACATAATGACCTAAATAGTATGAATTTTAATACTAGTGATAATATGAACATAAGGATACAAAAATTAATGTGGAGATTCTCCTAAATATATGAAAACTTCACAAATTGGGTCCTCCTTGTGTAATTTGGAGTCAGAGTCAAAGAATTTCTGTATGAAATGTGTTCCATGATGGGAAACATCAAAAACAGGAGGTGAAAGAAAAGCAAGCCGCAGGAGACCATGGGCTAATATGAACACTTGAGTGCAAACCTCTCTCATCAAGAACTACCAGCCAGAGGTGAAGGGACTCTGGTTTGTCTCCTGCCTACCACTGGGCACACAAAAGCTTTCAGTAGTGCAACCAGATGGCTGGTTTGGCCTGGCTCCCTGCAAAGCAGACACGTCTCTGATCCCCACCAGTCCATCAGTCCTGGAACTCAGAATCCTACATGCAGTAAACATGAAACTCCAACTCCACAGCTGACTTTACCTCCTTACTGTCCTTCTGCCATCTGGTGTTTCAGGTGCTCTCCAGATGTGGACTTCTTGGCTCCCCTACCTTTACCGAGTGAACTCTGGATGTATCATTCTCAGTCTTCTCCTGCCAGTCCAAGGTGAAACTCACCAATACAGGCATACCCTGGATGGGCTTCCTTGGAATATTTAGAAAACACTGAGCTTGCTCGGGTGTGGTGTGTGCTCTAGGAGTAGAGTTACAGTCTTCCATGGAAACCTGAGAGGACTTAGAATATTCCCAAAGGCCTAAGAAGTCCAATCTGTCCTGGAAACATCAGGAATGATATACTCGGTCTTCCTAAGGCTCCAAAATTTTTCTAAATAAACTCAGAGGTTACAGAACCATTTTTATCTTGGGGACTGAAGTGGAGTTATTTGCCTTCTGCCAGCATCTCACATTTTTTTTTCCTCTAAGTTAGCTTTTGAGCCCAGAAGTAGATATTCCTTGTATTTGATTTACACACGGAGCTTCCTAGAATGCCCGTGCCTCTGGATATTTTCTGCATTCACTCAGGTATTCACAAAATGCTGCAGTTCTACTGAAAATCTCTGAGACGACCATTTGATCACCTGAGTAACTTTAGAATGTGTCTTCTATGGAAGCCCTGGAACCTCCCTTCTGGTATTTCATCCATTGCTGGTACCAAGTCCCAGGGTGAAAGCCTCCATCAGACATTGTTGGCAATTCCAGTATGGAAATGACTCTAACATGATGGGGCTCAAGAATCAGATGGTAGAAGACCAGCTGGGAGGTGAAGTCTCAGTAGGCTAGGGGATTAATATTCAATGCACATCAGACTTCTGAGACTCAGGAGGCAGGTGTGGATCTGTCTGCCCAGTGCCTCTCATCTACAGCCTGGACCAGCTATTTCTTGGGGTGAACTACTGAAGGCTTTTGTATGACCTGTGTCAGGCAAGACTCTGGCCAGACCCTTTGCCATAGTCCATTTGTAATGTATTTCCACATGGCACAGGTATCTCCACTTTTGCCCATGCTCTCATGTGGCTCAGAATTATTCTCCCTACTGCCACTCTTCTTTGCCATCACAGAACATATTTCAAGATGTAGCCCTAAGCTTCTCCTTCTAATCAATAACATGAGGGCTTGTATGGGAATATTGTAACAGGCTTACAGGAATATGTTCTTAAATATCTGCTTTTTTAATTACTCTCTTCATTAAACTGACATTTATATCATCACCATTATGATTGTTATTACTGTTATTATTATACTGGTACAGTTCTTTATCATGGATATATTCGTGGTAGTTTTTATGCAATGTTGAATAATTTTTTTATGTTCCTGAAGACTGTTGAATTTCCTGAAGATGATTAAAAGACAACCTTAAAACATAAATACCACAGCAACCCCAGGACTCCTACTGTACTGCCTGGTGTCCTGTAGAAGAATGGGCTTCCTGAATTATTCTTTTATTTTTCAGGCAAGTACCTATTCATACCAGCATAGGAGACTGATGAAGTGCACCCTCATCTTGCCACGGGCTCAGAAAGAATTCATACATATGCTTTATACGATAGCAACTCTATGTATAGGCCTGTGAGCCCTAGAATGCACTTTCTTTCACCAACTAGTCCACCTAAAAGTTTTCTAAGTCAAATCCCCCCTCCATGCTTGGATAGGTCATGAATGGCTTTCTGTTACCCACCTAAGATGAAGGGATATTGCTAAATCAGGTTTGTGGCCAAGAAACTTTTACCTGGAGTGGCAGGAGAGGGCCTACCTGTTCACCAGAGTGTCTGCAACATTTTCTTTTTTCTTCCTTTTTATTTATTTATTTATTTACTTATTTATTTTATTTTATTATTTTATTTTTTTTGAGATAGAGTCTCGCTGTGTCACTCAGGCTGGAGTCCAGTGTTGCGATCTTGGCTCTCTGCAACCTCAGACTCCCAGGTTCAAGCGATTCTCCTGCCTCACCCATCTGAGTAGCTGGGATTACAGGTGTGTGTCACCACGTCCGGCTAATTTTTGTATTTTTAGTAGAGGGGGTTTCACCATGTTAGTCAGACTGGTCTCAAACTCCTGAACTCATGATCCGCCTGCCTTGGCCTCCCAAAGTGCTGGGATTACAGGCATAAGCCACCGCACCTGGCCTCTACCACATTTTCTAAGTCAGTATAGAAGCTCTTTGAACCACCTTTTCAGTCAAAGAACTCATGAAAACGTCCTCCAAGGACTTGTAACCTTCTGGAAATTGTCAAAATCTCTACAGGTGTCCAGAGTCATCTAGATCTGTATTGCAAGCCACTGACTGGGTTCCACCATTATTAAAGCAAATGCAAAATATGCTATGCCCAACAAAAAAAATCCAGGAGCCATGGTATTTAGCTGTTTCCATCTTTCTTGCCTCCTGCAGGTGGGAGAGCACTGAGTATCATGCCCTCCTACAGCCTCTGGAGGACATGCCAGTGCCTAGAGGTACCAGTAGAGAGGGGCCATGAAAAAGCAGATGACAGCCAGGTGGCTGGGAATGACATTGTCCTGGGGCTTATTGCTTGTTATGAACTCTGCCACTGGGCAACATATGCGGGTCTGGACCCATGCCTTCTCTGGATCCCTGCCCCATCAGCCAGCTGTCTTATCTCCTGGAACCTGGCAGGTGTTGGTCAGCATGGTGTTCCAGGACTAGGGTTATATTAACATTCCCTCTTAGTCTGAAACCCCAGAAGTTAACACAGGAGTCCCCAGGTGTGCACATACCAATCTCCAGATTGTTTTTCTTCTCATTCTAGATGTTCATCCTTGCTTTTTGGGACTTGAAATAACCCTACACAGGCAAATATTTATTCCTATTATCCATTTATGGAAAACTTATATGTCCCAAGTCCATAGGGTTAGTATTATTATCAGTATTAAAACCATTAATACTAATATCATGATGATAATCATTACTGTTAATATCCATCAATATTTTTATTACTGCCATTGTTAATATGGATTTTTCATTATTGTACAGCAGTGAATATGGTTTATCCATTCACAAATGGTGTTCAGTTACCAAAGATGACTACAAGGCATGTTCTACAGACATATACACACACAGCTGTCCTGGAGACCCAGCTTTGCCACCAATTGCTCTTTCGTAAGATGAGATCCCCCAATACCCACCAGTTTTTCGGGACTCGACCTGATCTGGCTCAGCTAGACTTGGAAAAGTTTCCTATGCCCAAATGTACTTGGAAAAATTTTAAAGTCTCTTCAGAGGCCCAGTGATAGCTTTTGGCAGCTTCTAAGACCAGGGAGAGTTTCTTGGCCATTCAGAGCCATTCAAATATTCTAAGTAAACTCAAGGATCCAGAAACCCCACTTGCAGTCATGAAATACCAGTGAACGGCCTCTGTGAGTCTCTTCAAGTTTTTCAAAGATGACTCCTGGGAAGGCTGGCCAGGAAGTCACCCAAGCCCAACCTTCTGCAGGATGTTCTACGTCAGCCAGGGACCCAGTGAATTGCCATTGAACAGAAGGGAGGAACAGAGACAGCATGCCTGAGCTTCTGGAAACATTCTAAGGGCCCTTGTTGGCCCAGAAAAGACTGATGCTACCATATGAGGCACAGACTTGGCAACCTACCTACTCCAGGAACCACGGAAGGTTTAAACGTTCCCAGGAAATCCCAGGAAGGGCAGCCATGGCCCTTTAGAGCCATCAGATTTTATTCTAAGTCTACGTGGGAGACAGTGCTATTAGCTTTATAAAAACACCAGTGGAGGTGCTATCACTCGCACTGGATATCAACAGTATCCAGTCTTTTCTACCTCATCTCAGAGCCAGGCAGCCACTATTTCCCAAAGCTGCTGTGCAATGAAAGGGGAATATTCTAGGTGCTCTCCTGTGCCCACGAAATTCTGTGATTGCGCTGAAAGGCAGGAGTCGTCCTCCGGAATGCTCCTCAGAAATCTGACAACACTGGTCAAGATTAAAGAAGCTCAATTCAACGTCATACAAAACCAATCACAAAAAAAAAAAAAAAAGCATAGTGAGACAAAATGATGAACACACCCGCTAATAATCATGAATGACAATAATAACAATAATGATGATCTTAGTTATAATGCCACCAACACTGTTAATGGAAATAAAAATAAACCTGAGGTAATGAGTGTTAGGGTCCCGATTCAACGATGTGAAGGATGGCGCCAATTTCTGGCCTCACAGAAATAAAGGAAAAGTAAACACCTGGAGGAGGAGGAGGTGAACCTGGAGCTCCCGCCGGCCTCTAGGCGCTTCTTGGTGGAAGGAGAGGAACTTGGTCCTGAGCCTGCCCGGATCCATCCACACCAGAACCCCGGAGTCCCAGTTCCTGGATGGGCTCAGTCCCACCCAGGCCAGACCCCCCGGAGCCCCGGAGACCCGGAGCCCGGGAGCCCGGGTCCTCCAGCCCTCGCTGCCGCCGCTTCTCGCGGAGCCGGGGCCCCTCCCGCGCCACCTCAGCCTCTGCGGGGCTCTGGGAGGGCAGCGCCGAGGATGCTCCGGGCCCAGCGGGGGCATCTGGGCCCACCGGGGGTATCCGCGCCGGATACTGACGCCCTGAGGGCGGGGAATAGGGCGGCCTGCACAGGGCCCGCCGTCTCGAGCCTTGCAAAAAGAGCGGCCTCTCCGACGCCCCTCCCGGAACCTCCCCGGAGGCCCCAGCCCCAAAGCCAGGGCGATGGCGCCTCCCTGACTATGGGTAAAGAAAACTCAGGTCCTTCCTGGAGACTTGGTCAGCCGCGGGAAGCAAATCGCGCATGCGCCCTGCATGGCAGGAAAGATGGGTTTCACTGCCCTCTGCCGGCCGTGAGGTGGCAGCACAGGACGTTTGTCCTTAGTGGTGGACCTGAGTCTGAATCACTGAAATTCAGGTGTAGATTATTCAGTACTTTTCTTTTGGAAGATCAAATGGAAATTGAGTACGATATCATGTGCTTTAATTAAAGAAGATGGAAATAAAGAAGCAAATTCAAAAATCAGTATACAAAAGTCGATTGATTCCCTCTATGTGGAGGGAAGAAGAGCTTGAATAAGAGAAGCATTCTGTGTTATGCTTTAATAATGGCTGGAGATCTGCCACCATGCATTCATCAAATCCCGTAGAATTTCACAGCACAAATAGTACATGTTAATGTGGCTCAGGAGTACATATAATGTCAGCCACAGTTTGAGGGTAAATTACACATTTAATTAAATAGATTAAACAATAAATAATGATATGAGCTCTGCCTGGACATATTCCTTGTCTCTCCAACCAGTTTGCCAAGGGCTTGAATTTCTTGCTCATTATCCTCACACTTGACATAAATCCTGGCTGCAGAGTAAAGTCAACCACTTGTGGAGATTTTTTAATATAATGATGTGTCAATTTCAACCATGGATAAGGCCATTTAGCCTTAGTAATGCCTATCGTATCAAGATTGTGCCTGTTTTGCAAAATTTCAAGCCATCCCACTTCATAATCAGGAAACATTTTCTCTTGAGGTTTAGGTTCAGTACTGAGGCTCCTTGATGGACAATACATTTTCCAACACTGAGGACAAGGCAGGGAGGCCCCATTTGTGAGAACTTTCATTTTGCTTCGGGAAAAGTACATTGAATCAAATATAGGAAAGGCTTGCAAGGTGGCTGACAGGTTTGGCTGTTTTATCATGCTGGTATTTTATCTTCTGGACTGCAGTAAAAGGAGCACAGCTGTGTCTGTCTCTGTGTAATGACTCACGACTTACCTGAATAAAATGTGGGGTGTCATGAGATGAATTGCTACCTCCAGTTAGATAGGCTCCAGGAACAAAATTTCAACAGCCTTCTCAGGGATAGAAGAGAAGAGGTGCCTTATTCTCTGATCCCAGGTAACTGCTCAGAGACAGAGGCAAGGGCTGGGGATGTCCAAATGCATATACTAGGTGTCTTGGATACAGCCTCCATTTCCCTGCTAAATCTATGCAATGACCCACTGAGAAATCTGGCAAGTGGGGCTGAAGATCCCTGGTGTGTCAACTCGAGGGTTGGATGGAAACAAGTGGTTTTAGTGGACGTTGAAATAAAGGGAGATGACCTGTGAGGAAAGAGCTGTTGAAGACTGGGGAGACTCAGAAGTTGGGGTAGAATCTCAAACAATAATCTCAGCCAAGGAGTGCAGATGCAAATCGATTTGTTACGGCTGCATAAATGAAACAAGGACTTCTCCAACATACTAAGTTTTTTCAACGACCGATTGTATTCTTTCAATATTTGTAAGTATTGATATTTTGGAAAAGTTTAATGAAATTTCTTATATAATTCTGCATTCAATTTATTCCCTGATCACCTTGCTATTATACATTTACATGCCACATTTTTATGAATAGACATTTTCTCAAATTTCTGAATTATTTTGCTAAAGTATGTGTTAAGAGTTTTTTCTAGAGGTCCACCTTCTTGACTCACTTTTCTGATGAGAAATCTATCAGGTTTCTCCACAGTGATTTTCAAGTTTGATAGCTCCTCAATGTGAGAAACTTAATGTCAACTAAGAAATGAATTACCACTAAAGAATTTTCTCCTTTCAAGATGCTAACCATGTTTTGTCCAGTGTGAAATCTCACGTGTGCCACAAGTGTTGCTCTATGAAGAAAGGATTTCTCATGATTTTTCATTGTATAACTTCTCCAGTAAGACGTATTTGGTATTCCAAGAGAATTCATTGCCCTTGGAAAGAATTTCCCTTCTTATTTAGCTTATAAAGGCTTTCCTCTCTTGTTTTCCATTTTAGCAGCATTTTATCACTGTGTTTTCTTGTGAACCACAAGCCTGGTTCTTGGCTGAATGTTTATTCACAGAAAATACAAATAAAGTGTTCATCCAAGTAAAGTTTTCTCATGTTAATTGACAATAAATTGCAAATAAAAACATTTTCACACTGAATGCAGAGTTAGAGATTCTCTACCTGAAAGTCCCACATGTTTTAAGTTAAAGCTGTTGCTGAAGACTTTTAGTTTATTATGTTGACAGTTTCAGCTCTCTCATGTCATTTATGATCAGATCATTAACAAGTCTTTGGTACATACACATCATACAATTTCTCTTCCATATGAATTTATTGATGTGGACTGAAGAATAAAGGTAACTGAAGTATCTTCTTTGTTGATTACAGTATTTCTTCAAAATATGAGTCCTTTGGTATGTTTAGATGTTACAACTACAGCTGAAGTCTCTTCCACATTCCTTACATTCGTCATTCCTAACACCATGTCATCTAAAGTCAGAATATGTTCTGAAGAAGTTTATAATTTTCTCTCCAGGGTGAATTTTCTGATGCTATTTAAGATTAGTACATTGACTGAAGGCTTTCCCACATAAATGGCATTCATATGGCTTTTCTCCAGTGCATGTTCTCTCATGTCATCTAAGGTCGGGAGACAGACTGAAGGCCTTCCTGCATAGAAGACAAGCATGTGGTTTCTCTCCAGTGTGAATTACTTTGTTTCCTCTAAAGCCAGAGCTTTGACTAAAGGCTTTCCCACTTTTATCACATTCATAACACTTTTTTCCAAGGTGAGTTCTCTCATGTCTTCGAAGGTTAAAGGATTGAATAAAGGCTTTCCCACATTGATGACACTTATACGATCACTCTCCCATGTGAGTTTTCTCATGTCTTCTAAGGTGAGAACACTGAGTGAAGGCTTTTCCACATAGATCACATGCATATGGCCTCTCTCCAGTGTGAGTCATCTTGTGCCGTCTAAGGTGAAAGCAATTAGTATACGCCTTTTCACATAGATTACATTGATATGATTTACATTTAGTATGAATTTGTTTATGTGGTTTAGGGGACAACTGATTACTAAGGGATTTTCCATACTGTTTGCTGACATAGGGTTTCTTTCCACTATGAGTTAACAAACACTGAGTTATTGTGGAACTGTGAGTGCAATCTTCTCCCAAATCATTACATTCAAAAGGATCCTCCAGAATGAGAGAGTTCTCCTTTGCGGGCAAAGATTAAAAGCTCTTAATGGTTTACCCACAGATATCTATGCATTCATTTCACTATCTTTGAATCCTAGACCAACCATTCAGTGGTAGACCCCAGTTGAAATCTTTCCAGTGTTACTTGTGTGAAAGGAAATGAAATTTTGGGACCCCAAACTCATTTAACCAAAGGGAAAAATCAAGCTGGGAACTGGGTCACACAAACCTGCCTCCCTCTTCTGGTTCCTAAATAAAATGGCTACAAGATGAAAAGCTACACACCTCCCCCACATTTTGCCCACAAGGAAATTCTTCATGAGCTTTTAAAATTACACCATGGCAATGCAGACTGATAGCTTGTCTTTACAGGTGCAGTCATCCCCAGTTCACCAGACACAAATACATATCTGATTATTTCCCTGTTCAATTTTGCCTATGTTGTCTTATGTAAAATGCAGCTTTCCTGCATTATTCGTCTGCCTCATTTGTCTATGTCATCTTATGTTCAAAAATCCAGATTCACTGAGCCAGAAAAATGCATGAATGACTATTTTTTCTACCCACCTTTTACATGAAAATTGTGTACTTCTCAATATCCCACCCTTTCCCCTTTAAATTTGGAGACTTCAAAATCATCTTTGGAGAAAGGCATACACCTGTCTCCTGGGTGGATGTCCTTAACTTTGGCAAATAAATCTCTTAAAATGATTGAGACTTGTCTTGTCATTTTTCTTGATTGACATTTGCATACACATTATCTCCTGCAGGTACAGATATGTTCTGTTCTGTAAGATCCCAACTGCAGACTTATTGCATTAATTGTGATGATATCAATATCTTTCAATGTCTGGGCATGAGAAATGTATATGCACTTGTTCTATTTTGGAGATCTCATGCTATGGTTTAGAGCACAGGTCAATTTATTCACTAAATTCAAAGTATCCAATTTTTTTTGCTTAGAAAGCATTTAATGCCAGCCTAATTACACTCAGGTGATTGTGCTTCATTACTAACTTAGCCCATTACCATGTCTTTAACTTAGATGACTGGTGTACACAGCTATAAAACTTACCATTGTCATACTGGTGGATGCGTCTTTTCTGATGATAGGATGCATGGATGTCATATGTTTTTTCTTAAGGGCACTTTCCCTGTCTGAAATAATTGAAAAATAAATTGTTACATTGGTATTATGGTGATAAAATTGTTTGAAAAGCCCCAAGGCCCATTTACTTTTTTTCAAAAATTGACACTTAGATGTGGCAAGTGTGTCAAATGAAGAAACTACTTGAATAGAAGAAATAGATTGTACAGTGTCAGCAATTAGAAAAGATTTTTAAAATTAAAATGTGGAAAGAGTTAAAATGGAGATGAGATATGAGACAGGTAAATAGAGGGATAGTCTTCACAGGGGTATCAGGAAAAGAGTCAGCAAGTGAAAGTTTAACCCCAACAAGTATATGAATTATTCTTTTCCCAAAAGTAAAAGAAAAGGCAAGAGGACACAAGAGTAGCATCTGACACATGAACGAAATGATAATAACATCTAAGGAATTCTGCTCCAGTAGCCTAACCTACATTTTAGAAATTATCACTCATTTAATAAAACCACTAATTAATATTCAACTGATATTATTCATTGACAAAGCACCTCCTCCTATTAGAGCACAGGACCCTGTTGCTTACCTGGATTCTGGTCTGGAAGAAATTCTCTTCCTTCCTGCCACAGCCCTTTTCCTTGCTCCAGCTACAAAGTTATACAGGATTTGCTTATCTGGTACCCTGTTAGTGGAAAGAATACATGTGTTTTGAGTTCACTGTCAATAAATGTGCATTATCACCAAGTGTAAGGCTGGCTATCAAGGAAGAATAAAAACAGTGAAGGTCAGCTCAGGCCACAAGACCTAGAACACAGAAAACTCCCCAGGATTTTTCTGAACCAACGTGAGACTAGAAAACAAATCCAAACTAAAGGTCCATCAGGAAAAGAAAATTCAAAACAGTCAGGACCTACGAATGCTGACTCCATGCCTAAGTTCCAAGACACAATGCATAATACACAATCTTCTCAGAATGAGAGTAATTAAATCTCTGCACAGTGTGTTTATTATTATTCTCATGCAGAACAAAAAAAAAAAACGTTCGATTTACAAAAATAATTGGTGTTCTATATGGAAAAGATATTGCTATTGTTTTCACTAATTGGTCTCAGCCTAAGCATACACTAAAGCAGAAGAGTTATTTAGAAAATATTTAATTTAATACATTGAAAATACTCATTAAGTTCCCAGGTCTGTTATGAGTATTAGAGACTCAGTAACAAGGAAACCATGAAATCCTTGTCAAGATTACATTCTAATTGAGTGAGAAACTAAATAAAATAAAATTAAAAGAAAGATATTTATTTCAGATAGATTTAGAGAGTTCAAACTTTTTTCAGATGAGATCTGTGAGAGAATCAGAGAAGAGATTAGAGTGACATATGGGGAAGCTGTTCTAACACTTGTTGAATGAATGAGCGAATGTGTGTCTACATATGTACGTGAATGTTGAGGGACTCACCGAGGGACACCAGGTGACTGATATTTTCCAGCATCACATCTCTGTACAGCTTTCTCCTGGATGTGTCCATCCTGGCCCAGTCTTCCTGGGTGAAGTCAATAGCTACATCTTCAAAAGTCACTTTCTTCTAAAACATCACAGACATTTTAGTTTAGACAGAGAAATCCCTTTCAATGTCTGGAAGAGGAAGGCTGTGATGACATAGCTAGGAGCTGGGTATGCAGAATACTCAGTGTTTTGGGTTCCAGCCAGTTCATTCTCAGTACTAAGCTGGTATCTGCCTTTCATATTCACTCACAGAGATATACCCACTCTGAATCCATTAAACTTTACTATAAAGAAATATCGCATGAGGTGTGGCATAATATAACCCAGATATTTTTCAGTAATGTGTTAATCACCTCTACATAACTGATTATAAAATTTTCACTTGAACATTCATAAATAAAATGAAATGTACCATGAATTTCAAGTAAATTACAGATTTGTCACAAGGCAAATAACCATGATTTACTACTTTTTAAACATGACTGTGATGAAATAAATAATTTCTCTAGATGAATCACAGTTTTCTCACCAATCAAATGGTTAAAAGACCTATTATGTGTTTTGAATAATCTAACGAACTAATAGAAAACGTGTTTCCTATCTAGCAAATATTTATTAAATATAAGTCATTGGTCCCTTATTCATTAAAAAGTTAGAAAGTAATGAACCAGACTCCAGCATTCTTCAGAACTGAACAAGCTTTATGCAGAATATAGGATTCAATTCACACATATAGTCTCTCTAATGTTATATAATTCAGGTGTTCATGACAAGGCTTAAAGACAGTCCAGCAGCACAAGACAAGACCGCTGAGGTTGCTATACTGAGGAAATCTTAGTCTGATGATTCCTGTGATATGAAGCCTCCTGTTCTCAACTTTCTCTCGGCAATCTAAACATCAGTTATCATTGTTTCTCTTTTAAATTTACCTGTCACTTCACTTGTTCAAGGATTAAAAAAGCCCCTTTATTTATTTTTTTTCTAACCAGCCCTTATAAAGCATTTCCACAGAACCCTAAATTGTACTGTATCTCCTATATTCCTTCTTCTGAGTGTGCAACCATAATTAAATAATTATATTTCTCATATGTTACTTTCAGTTACCAGAAGGCAAAAAGTTTAATTACCAAAAGGTAAAATGAATGGGGATAAGAATAATAATAACTTCTTTAGTTATCCTTTCGCAAAGTTTTTAAAAACTCAATTATATTTTATCAAACTTTTCTTTTCCCTCAACACTGCACAGCTCTTGCCCAAATCCTATCACACTGGATTTATTGAACTCAGCTGGTAGAACATCAGACTCATTGTTGGGCTGTGATGTTCTGCTCTTCACTCATCTCTATTGCCTGCATTCATCACAATCCTAAGTCTATTTCAGCCAACAGTACAGTTAATGGGTCAATTATTTCCCATGAGATTATAGGATGGATAGAAGAAAAAGAAATATATAAATGAAACCTCACATATCTTTTTTTTGCAAATAGCCTTAATAGGGGTTGGAATAAAGTAATGTAATATTAGAAATTATATTGATA
This sequence comes from Pongo pygmaeus, assembly GCF_028885625.2. Taxonomy (NCBI): domain Eukaryota; kingdom Metazoa; phylum Chordata; class Mammalia; order Primates; family Hominidae; genus Pongo; species Pongo pygmaeus. The sequence continues at coordinate 7,677,277 of NC_072380.2, forward strand.
ATTTAGGAGTCTTTGACACACGATACCCAACCTAGAGTCCTGAGAAAACTTAATTGGAGGCCAGATAACTAAAAGCCTCCTGATTGCATTTGGAACACCCAGGCTGGTTGGATTTTACATAGTAAAAACAAACAAAAAAAAGAATAAAAATGAAACACCCATGCAAATTGGAGAAAACTGCCCATTTGCCAGCAATATGGGTATAATTTCAGTAGAAAGAGGCATCCCCTACTCACTAGTGAATGCGTTGTCAGGAACTCAGTTTCTCTCTGTCTTCTTCTGGATTTCCACTTGCAGACACTTTAGGCACTAAGAAAAGCTGAGGTTGGAGAAAGAACATGTGAGACACCAGTCTTGCGCACCATTTTCAGATCAACCTGTGATGAAAAGCCAGACTTTCACTGAAGTGTGACATCACTTGCACCACAGCCTAACCAACAGACACAAACAAGCAGAGGCCTCTCCTCTTTTCCCGTGGTCAAAATTAGGAAGCCTATGGCTATGGTTGCTAATAAAGAAGGAACACAGATATCTGTGAATTAGAACGTCAAAAGCACTAGGTTTTGTATGTTAATTGGCACAAGTCCAGATATTCAATTCCCTCACTGATTTTAAAACACAGGGATCCCTGACTCCATCCACATGTGGAATATGATTTCCACCTATAGATAAACACTGGGATTTCTCAGATTTTATTATCCTAGCTTTATGCCCTAGCAATGTTTCTCCAACACCCACTACAGCCTTCTGAAGCCTTACTCCACTTTTACTTTCACTCAATTCTGACTTTTGTATTTCCCCTTGGAACTTGGAAATAATCAAGTAAGAATCTGTTTTAGGGTCAAGTGCAGTGGCTCACGCCTGTAATCCCAGCACTTTGGGAGGCCAAGGCAGGCGTATCACCTGAGCTCAAGGGTTCAAGACTAGCCTGGCCAACATGGTGAAACCCCGTCTCTACTAAAAATACAAAAATTAACTGGATATGGTGGTCCTTGCCTGTAATCCCAGCTACTCAGGAGGCTGAAGCAGTAGAATCGCTTGAACTCGAGAGGCAGAGATTAGAGTGAGCCGAGATCCCACCACTGCACTCCAGCGAGGGTGACAGAGCGAGACTCTGTCTCAAAAAAAAATCTGTTTTAGGATGGGGATAATCAATTCAGGGATTTATTTCACTTAGAGGGTCAACACTCCTATCCTGCTAATCTAGCCCTTAAAACCTCCTGCATCAGAAATTAGCAGGAGTACCCTGAGTCATGGTGTTTCTGTCCTGTGTACACAGTCACAATCCTCTAGGATGCTCAGAAAATACAAAATGACTTAGGGGTGGGAGAAATTTAGCAGCTCAATCTGATATTTTACTAATGTGGTATCTAAAATTCTTGCAATCATGGTTTATATTAGTCTTTGTTAGTTGCAATATCTCGGATTATCATGATACATATTTGCTGAGAAATACCGATGCCCATGTATATATTCATACATAGATATGTATGACTGCATTCGCGGTCAAGGGATACAGCAAGAAACCAGACAAACTAGAGTCTTATGGAGACTCTATATTCTAAAATTCTTTGGCGGTAAACTAGACTTGAAAACAAATGGAAGGTGAATAGATATAAAAAGTTTCAATGTTCATGATGATGTAAAAAATAAAATATATTGCAGAAATGAAATCAGGAAGTGATAGGGGTCATGTAGTATTTGTAAACCACTGGTATTGTCTGAAATTCAAGCAGGCTGCAGAAATTTGGGTAACTAAAAGGAAAGCAGATGCTAATAGAAGACAATGAAGAAAGGGCCTCAAAGACATTTCAGAGACATTGGCTGGTGGCAGCCCCTCTCCTCAAAGGCCTGGAGGCCTAGAAGGGAAGAATGGTTTTGTGGGCTGGGCCTAGGGCTACACCACCCAGTGCAAGTGCAGGACAGTGCTCACAGCATTCTAGGTCTCAGCCACTCCAGCTCCAGCCATGGCTTAAAGGGCCCTAGACACAGTTTGGGGCACTGCTTTAGAGGGTGCAAGCCATAAGCCTTGGCAATTTCCAAGGGGTATTAAACCTGCAGGTACACAAAGTACAGGAGTATGCTGCTGATAAAGATATACCTGTGACTGGACAATTTACAAAAGAAAGAGGTTTAATTGGACTTACAGTTCCACATGGCTGAGGGGAGGCAGAAGGCAAAAGGCATGTCTTACATCACAGCAGGCAAGTGAGAGAATGACAGCCAAGCAAAACTGGTTTCCCCTTATCAAACCATCAGAACTCGTGAGACTTATTCACTACCATGAGAACAGTATGGGAGAAACTGGCCCCATGATTCAGTTATCGCCACTGAGCCCCCCCCCCACAACATGTGGGAATTATGGGAGTACAATTTGAGCTGAGATTTGGGTGGGAACACAGAGCCAAACCATATCAGAAGCCTTCACCTGGATTTCTAAATATTTATGGAAAAGCCTGTATGTCCAGTAGAAGTCTGCTGGGGTGGAGATTTCACTGTGAATGTCTACTACAGCAGTGCAGAGGGAAAATGTGGGGTTGGAACCCCCAGAGTCCACACTGGGGCACTGCCTAGTGGAGCTCTGAGAAGACAGCCACCATCCTCCAGACCCTAGAATGGTAGATCCACTGACAGCTTGCACCCTGAGCCTGGAAAAGCTGCAGGCACTCAGCACTGGCCCTTGACAGCAGCCATGGGGACTGACCCTTGTATCCAAAAGAAAATAAATTGTTCTACCATAAAGACATGTGCACTCATATATTTATTATAGCATTATTTGCAATAGCAAAGACATGGAATCAACCTAGATGTCCATCAATATTAGACTGGATAGAGAAAATACAGTATATGTACACCATGGAATACTACGCAACCATAAAAAAATTATGTCCTTTGCACCAACATGGATGCAGCTGGAGACCATCATTCTAAAATAATGCAGGAAGAGAAAACCAAATACCATATGTTCTTAGTTATAAGTGAGAACAAAGCATTGGTTACACATGGATGTAAAGATCAGAACAACAGATACTGGGGACTACAAAAGGGGGAAGGGAAGGTGGGACAAAGGCCTGAAAAACTATCTATTGGGTATTATGTTTTCAATCTGGGTCACAAGATCATTCATACTCCAAGCCTCAGCATCACACAATGTGTCAATGTAAAAACCTGCACATGCATCCCCTGAACCTAAAATAAAAGTTGAATTTTTTTTTAAATGGACAAAGATCTGGCTAACACGGTGAAACCCTGTCTCCATTAAAAAAAAAAAAAATTACAAAAAATTAGCTGGGCGTGGTGGCAGATGCCTGTAGTCCCAGCTACTCGGGAGGCTGAGGCAGGAGAATGGTGTGAACCTGGGAAGTGGAGCTTGCAGTGAGCCGAGATCACACCACTGCACTCCAGCCTGGGTGATAGAGCGAGACTCCATCTCAAAAAAAAAAAAAAAAGAAGGGCAAATATCTGAATAGACATTTCCCAAAAGAACAGATACAAATGGCCAACAAATATGTGAAAAAATTCTTACCATCTCTAATCATCAGGGGGATGCAAATAAAAACCACCATGAACTATCACCTGATACCTCTTAGAATAGCTATTATCAAAAAGATGTATAACAAGTATTAGCGAGGATGTGGAGAAAAGATAACCCTTGTATACTTGTGGTGGAAAAACAAATTACTATGTCCATTTCCAATAATAGTATGAATGTCTCTCAAAAAATTTTAAAATAAAACTACCTACTGATGAGGCTGTTGTGATATAGGAACACTTTTACACTGTTGGTGGGAATGCAAATTAGTTCAACCATTGTGGAAGACAGTATGGAGATTCCTCAAAGACCTACAATGAGAAATACCACTTGACCCAGCAATCCCATTACTGGGTATATATCCAAAGGAATATAAATCATTCTATTATAAAGATACATGCACACATATGTTCATTGCAGCACTATTCACAATAGCAGAGACATGGAATCAACCCAAATGTCCATCAGTGACAGACTGGATAAAGAAAATGTGGTACATATACACCATGGAATACAATGCAGCCATAAAAAGGAATGAGATCATGTTCTTTGCAGGAACATGGATGGAGCTGGAAGCCATTATCCTCAGCAAACTAACCCAGGAACAGAAAACCAAACACTGCATGTTCTCACTGACAAGTGGGAGCAGAACAGTGAGAACACATGGATACTAGGAGGGGAACAACACACACTGGGGCCTGTTGGGAGGCAGGTGGAGGGAGAGTATCAGGATAAATGGCTAATACATATATGCAATGGAATATTATTCAGTGTTACATAATAATGAAACCCTGTCATTTGTGACAACATGGATGGACTTGGAGGGCATTACGTTATATGAAATAGGCCAACAACAGAATGACAATTACTATATGATTTCACTTGTATTTGAATTCTAAAATAGACAAATTCACAAAAGCAGAGAGTAGAATGGTGGTTGCCCGGGGCCGTGGTGCTGGGGAAATGGGTAGATGTGGTTAGAGCACAAAGTTTCAGATATACCACATGAGTAAGTTCTGGAGGTCTCGTTTACAGCATAGTGCTTACAGCTAAGAATACTGTATTGCATGCTTACAAATTGCTAATAGGGTAGATTTTTTATTCTTACCAAAATTTCTTACCAAAAACAAATAATAATAAAGGGGGGGGGACTTTGAGAGGTGAGGGATATGTTTATAATCTTGATGGTAGTGATGTGTTCATGTTGTATACTTACCCCCAAACTCACTGAGATGTACACCTTAAATATGTACAGCTTTTTAAATGTAATCATAGCTCAACAAAGTCGGTTAAAAAAAAACAAGAGGGGGTTGGTTAAAAAATTTAAAAGGAGGGGTAGATGTTCCCTTGTTTTTCTCTCTTGGCTTTTTTCTTTCCTGCTGCCTGGAATTCTAAAATGATAGGTGGGGATTTAGCAGCCAAACTAGAGCCTCTTCAAATGTATAGCAGAACAGAGAGCTGGAAGGGGCCTGCGTCCCTAATGAATTTGGCAAGTGTCTGTACTAGCCATGGTAGGTATAACTATAGATTTAAGTGAGGGAGAAATAAACTTCTGCCTTGTTTAAGCCATTTTGTTCAGACGTTAATTTTATATACATACAGAGAACATATGCTCCTTTATGAGTAGGAAAAATGTTTATGCCATAGGGTCCATGATGGGTGTTCAACAATGTAGGATGGGGCTGATTATGACGACAATGGTGAAAAACAGCATGAAATAATAAGCAATGAAAAAAGTGGCCTCATAGTTGTGTATGGTTACTTTATTTAAAGATTCTGCTGCTAATATCATTCAATGTATTTGTATGCCGGTGGGAGTTTTATTAGATGTAGATTAAGAAAGTTTACATTATTTAATGAAAAATACTTGACCAATTTTTTTAAAAAATAAAAATATCACGAGATGGAATTAAGCATCTGTATTTCAAAGTAACTCTCCCAGTTGATTTTCTGCATAGTAATGTTTGAGAATCCCCTGATCTAGATCCAACAGATCTCGACCTCTATAGGTGCTATCAAGGAAGCACCTAAGGAAGACAATTTTCCTGACTATAGCCATACCTCCAGTTAGTAATAGATCTAGAGATCTAGAACCCAAATCCAGACCTCCTGCTTCCATGTGCGGTGGTCTTTTGCTGTTGTTTTGTTCCACTTGGTGAAGAGGATTTGAGAATCAATAGCCACATGATTCAACTCCCTCCTCAGCTCTGAGGAATATAACCTTGTCCTAGCAAGCAACAAGCTCATACAGTAGTGGATGAGGCAAATGTACATTCACTAATCTAACATACAAGGCAGTAAGCACTGTAACATAAACAAAGCACTTTGGAATTTCAGACCAGGAGCAAGTGGGGTGATTAATTCTTAGCAGGGCTAGTAAAGTCTGGGAAGTGTTCACTAACAAAATGTCTGGTCATTAACGAAACCTACTGGTTTCTCAACACAGTCTAATTAATTGTAACAATATAAATGGTTGCTTGTTCATAAACTTTCATCTTTTGCCAAAATGTTTGTAGCTTATGTTCCCATTTAACAAGGTTTTCTGGCCAAAACTGTGCACCCACATCATCCTAATGAACTGGCTGTCCAATAAAAAAAGGACTCTCAGTCTTCCCATAAAAGCAATTTTGCATGCATAGAACACCTCTATCTAGGAATATCCCTAATGAGGTACAGAAAGGCTCTTATTATCCAAACAGAGACATTCCACTGGTGCTAGAGAGCCACAGACAGAAGTTTTCTCTGCCTCCTGGAAATGAAGCCAAACTTTCTTCTTTCTTCAACCGTGAGGATTGCTGTCCTCCTCTTCACGATTTTCTTCTTTATGAGCCAGGTTCTACCAGGTAACAAAATAAACTTGGTAAGAGTAGAGTGCCTAACACCTTACAGGGATTCAACACTCAGAGAGAAATCACCATCACCTATGACCAGAAAAGGGGGTCTCATAGGAAATCTGGAAGACATATAGGCTGAGAGGCCTGCAGCCATCTAATTCGTTAATTCTCCATAGCAACTCGGTTAAATGAAGTCAATGGTGTTTCAAGTCTTTGAAACCCTCTTATTCCATTTCTAAATTAGGCAAGTTTACTAGCAGTTACTAGACCTCAAAAATTAAAAATCAGGCATTATTCTACTAAATCTTGGTCTCTAAAGCTCCTGTAGTTTCTTTCAGCAAAAGTTAGTTATCCTAAGACCCTGGCATAAGAGCTATGCCAAAGCTGTGGTAGGCTCAGACAGAACGGATTGGTGGAAGAAGTCTCTTTGAAAATATTACTATTATCTAAGAAATCTTTAACCTATTGCTCCCCAGTACTGTTGGTCCCTGGGACTTGACTTTTCCCCTTAAGGCACCATCTCCATCCCTGGCTTTCCCTCTTCCTTCTCAGCATCTAGTCTTGTAATGTAGAATTTAAACACAGGGACCAGGGGTGACCCCACACCAGAGCATAGCCTACTGCATTCAGCATGCAAACATTAATCACAGGTAGAAGGCCCCTTGCACAGACATGCTTTGGAGAAGTGTGTATAGGACTTCTTGGATTTGCCCAAGGTGGTTACCAGACTCCGAAAGTGGATCTGAAAATTTTCTGGAACTCCTGAACATGTGTATTCAAGGATGAATAAGCAACTTATTCCCTCTATTTTTGCTGTTTTATAGAGGAAAAAATTAAGGCCCTGGAAACTGAAGTACTTTTCCCAACAGTGGGGTAAATGTCAGAGTCAACGCTGTGTTTTAATATCCTGGCTTTTCCTATACATCCCACCCTAGAGTTCTGTTGTGCTGTTCCTTTGTGTGACTTTCTAAAGCCTGAAAAAAGGTGATACCATATCCAATTATATTAACTCAGTAGCACACAACATTGGGGACTGACTTATAAGATTATTATCCTTGTGGCATTACTGAAGTCCTGTCCCACTAGTACTTGTTAAATAGTCACCCTGGCTAAATACATGGGTTTCATTTTTTTAATCAGTTAAAAATATTTTAAAATATTTATCTTACATCTATAACCCCCATAAAATCAATGCTTTTAATCAAGGTTTAAAAATTACAAATTTGGATAAATAAATTTTTTTTTGTTTTCACTGTCACTCAATCAAAATAGAAGAAACTAATTGGATAGAACAGCACAGGCAGAAGCATTACTGACAGTCAAAAATGGGACACAACAAGACTGGAGAAGAAAACACAGGATGGTGCTAAAGAATGCAGCCTAATGAAAGGTGGCATCTCCTCTGGATGTCCTTAGGTAGACATTGAAGCAGAACTGCAATCTTTTTGTAGAAGGCTAGAGAGGAGAGGAGGACACAGAGAGAGGGCGAGAGTGGAAAATAGAATGAGGCTCAGAATATCAAGCCTTAGTGCTGTCCCTAACATCTGCCTCACTCGATCACTGGGTAATCTTGGGCAAGTTTCTTCCTTTCCATCAGCTTATTTCCTCATCTTTAAGGTAAGTGACTAGACAAGATAGCCTATGATGTTCATTGTTACTCTAGCTTTTGTTCCTAAAGCAAATGGCTGGAAAAGACATAGTGTCCACAATATGCAATACACAAGGTTTACAAGCACATCATAATTTTAAAAAGCCCTTTGTAATTTCAACTTTTTAAAATAATTTCAACCTTTATTTTAGATTCAGGGAGTGCACGTGCAGATTTGTTACATGGGTATATTGTGTGATATTGAGGTTTGGGGTATGAATAACTCTGTCACGCAGGTAGGGTGTACCCAAAGTGTAGCTTTACAGACTTTACTCCCTCTCCCTCTCCTCCTGGTAAGACCCAATCTCTCTTGTTCCCATTTTTATGTCCATGTGCACTCATTGCTCAGCTCCCACTTATAACTGAGAATATGTGGTATTTGGCTTCCTGTTCCTGAGCTAATTTGCTTAGAATAAAGTCCTCCAGCTTCATCCATGTTGCTGAAAAGGACACAATTTTGTTCTTTTTATGGCTGCATAGTATTCCATGACATATATGTACTACATTTTCTTTATTCAATCCACTGTTGGTGAACACCTAGTTTGATTCCATAACTTTGCTACTGTGAACACCACTGTGATGAACATACAAATTTAGGTCTTTTTACAAGACTGATTTATTTTCCTATGGATACACACCCAGTAATGAGATTATTGGGTCACATGGTAGTTCTGTATTAAATTTCTTGAAAAGTGGCTTGAAAATAAAATGCTCAATAGAATCAGGTATAGTAAAAGAGTACACATGATTCAAAGACCTGTGAACCGAGAGTAACAACAAATTTCTGCACAAATATATTGCAAGTTAGAAAATAGCTGTATTTTAATCAATTATTCCACAATCATTTACTGAACAGATATTGTAAGCCAAGATTTTAATCAGATTCTGGAATATACATACAGAGGAGAATAAGATATGATTCCTGCCCTCAAGAAATTCATTATCAAGAATTGAGGTCAGATGGGAAAACACCACCTGTAGTAGAATGCGAGAAGTACTACCACAGAGGGATGTTCAAGAGTGATTTTTGACATATGACAAGACAGGTCAGTTGTTCATCCTCTACACTATACTAATCTCTTATGACTCTTCCAGTTGCAAAGGGCCAATTTTAACCCAAGGACAGTGGGCTGGGGTACTACTATACATAGTAGCTGACTACTTACAGATAAAAGGAAGAGATGGAAAGCTCAGGGATCAAAAAACTCAGATTTCAGCTTGTTTCTACCAAGTGGTCAACATTTAGAATTATCATTGTCTTCAAAAAAGCATGACCTTTATTTCCCAATTTGCATTATAGATATAAATATGATGTTGCATATATTTGGTCTTCACATCAATCCACTAATTGCTTTGTGACCATTGAAAAGTTAAATTGAATTTAATGCATTTCGATTTCAGTTCAATTAAATAGGCATTTATTGAATGTTTATTAAAATTGTTGTACTGATTGAAAGCTATTCTGGAATTCGCTTTTGTGTTCCAGAACAGAAAAAAAAAAAAAAAGTGTTGGTTTTTATACCTCTCTTATTGCCAAGAAGTTGTCATGGAAAAGGTGCTCTGTGTTACATACAAAGACTGCTCAGAATTAAAACACTTTTCCAACTAAACACCTCAATATGTGTGGCCTATTCCCAGAGCAGTGATATCTTAGGAAATAAATGAAATACTATTCAATGTTTCCAACAAGTATAGTTTTTGAGCCTTTAAGAAGATCTTGAATGTTTCACTCTTAAAATATGCAATGGTTTCTAGAGAAAAATTGCAACCTCAAAGACCAGTGTCAGAGATATAAGTAGTGAGTGAAGTCTCAGGGTGTAACAAGTACTGGCACAGATATATTTGTGTATTAAACACATAGGAATATTGTTCCCTTCCACAGGAAAAATATCCTAACAATTAAAGTATATTATCTTTTAGGTCTATATTTCAGTTCTACTTTTGAAAAAATACATCTATTATAACCTATCATATAGAGTGTGTGTGTGTGTTTATGTGTGTAGAAATAAAAAGAGATGAGCCAAAAGAGATTTTCTTCTCTTTCACTCCAGGAAAATCCATAGTACAAGACATTATATTTTTTTAAAAGGCTGAAATCTCCCATCAGTGTTAGAAGATAATAAGGAAGAAATAAACTGAAACGTGCAGGCTCTAGAACTTGTAAAGGGGAGTGGGCTACTCACCTCCAGCCTTTTGTCATGTAGGTGCACCCAATATTCTCAGATTTTTCAAGAACACCAAAAAATCCAAATTTTTGTGTGACAGCAGATTTTTAAGTGTTGAAGAAATCAAATAACACACACACACACACACACACACACACGCACACACACAAATCCACACAAGATTATTTTCAGGCACTGCCCCCTATGTCCATGTAATTCAATACAAAGTAAAGAAAGACTGATGAATGATTACAATAACCCTCTTCTGCATGTAGCCAGGGGCAAATTCAACGAGATCTCTGAATGTCCAAATGGCTCTTGTCGGGACTTTTGCCTCAAAACAGAAATCCATGTTGAGAGATGCTTAAATAGCCGACCCTGCTGCCTTCCTCTGGGGCATCAACAAAGAATTGAGAGCACTACACCCAAAAAGGAAGGAAGCCTGTTGTTTTCTGGAGATTTTATGTTCTCTTTTTCTCTCTCCCTCTCCCTGTCTCCCTGTCTCCCTTTCCCTCTCTCCATTTTTCTCACAGGGATTTTTATTGAATCCTCAAAAAAGAATAAAGCAAAACCAACCAGCATGAAACCTCTTTTAAAAGTTTATATTACTGGCTGGGTGCGGTGACTCATGCCTGTAATCCTAGCAATTCGGGAGGCCAAGGTGTGTGGATCATGAGGTCAGGAGATCAAGACCATTCTGGCCAACATGGTGAAACCCTGTCTCTTTTAAAAATATAAATATTTAGCCAGGCATGGTGGTGGGCTCCTGTAATCCCAGCTACTCAGGAGGCTGAAGCAGAAGAATTGCTTGAACCCATGAGGTGGAGGCTGCTGTGAGCCGAGATCCCAACACTGAATTCCAGCCTGGGTGACAGAACAAGACTGTGTCTCCAAAAAGAGAAAAGGAAAAGAGAGAAAGAAAGAAAGAAAGAAAGAATGAAAGAAAGAAAGAAAGAAAGAGAAAGGAAGGAAGGAGGAAGGAAGGAAGGAAGGAAGGAAGGAAGGAAGAAGTTTATATTACATGTTATGACTTGATTACTGTTTGGTTTCCAGTATCCTTCTATCCCATCTAGATGAGCTCTTAGTTGAAAATGACCTACAGCAGGGTGGGGGAATTTTCGCCATCCCTATTGCTTTTGTCTAGCACTGTAACCCTTCACCCTGCATATGGGAAGACTACTCCCCTTTTTTACTGGGAAAATGCACCATCCTATTCCATGCAGCCTTGCAGGGGTCTGTCTCTCCCTGATAAAGGTGGAGCGCATGGGAAAATTGCACAATCAAATCAACCAGACTTCACCAGAAATCTAAATTATAAAAAGAGGTGCACTCAGATTAAAGGCAATTTCTTCAGCACCCTTTTCAAAGGCAATTCCCTGGGTCTGTACATGTATGCCTGGCCAAGATCCAGGGAATTCCTTTAGTTCCTGACTTTCACTGGGCATAATCATTCAGCATTTTCTTCCATCTTTTAAAACACTGCATCGGCTTCCTATGGTTGCTATCACAAATTACAACAAACTTGTGGCTTAAAGCAACACAAATGCATTTTCTGACCATTCTATAGGCTGCAGGCTTCAGTTGGATCACAGTGGGCCAACATCAAGGTGTCAGCAGGGCTGAGCTTTCTTCTGGAAGCTCTGCAGTTTTCTTCCTGCACCTTTATCCTAGCAATGGCAGGTTACTCCTGTGCACCATATTTTCCTTCATCCATTTTCAAAGCCAGCAACGGAGCATTGAGTCCTCACATTCCATCATTCTGAATTCATCTTCTCCCCACTCTTCCATTTTTTAGGACTCATGATTACATTGAGCCCACCTGGATAATCTAAGATAATCTCCCTATTTTAAGGTCAGCTGATTAACAGCCTTTATTTCACATGAAACCTCAATTCCCCTTTGCCTTACAAGGTGGCACATTCACAGGACCCAGCAGTTAGAATGTGGATAGCTTTGGCGGGAGACAGAGGGGATATTATTCTGCCTACCACAGCCACTGAGTGCTTTTACCACCTGTCACCATTTTGCTCCATTTAGACACAACTTTAGTTGCTTTGTGTGAAGAGATTCTCATTCATAGAGTTTTCTTTTTTGTGTAAAGTAGTGGGGGGCCTCCCCGTGGACATTTAAAGAGTATAGAATCAAGATATTTAAAAGTATATCAGCTGGATTTTATTTTTCACCATGCCTGATTTGGCCAAGAAAGAATGTTAAGTTATGTCACATGAGCTACTTGAAATCTCAAAAAGTTCAAAACATTGGGTTCAAAATCTCAGAGACTGAGATATATTCCAACCAACTCAACCCTGTAGAAGTGCCAAGTTTTCCTCAGTGCCACTCTTGAAATTACATCACCAACTGACCCTTTAATATATTTTTGCACTATATAATATTTATTTCTTGGAGTAAGTGCTTCCCTAGAAAAGCAGCAGTTTGGACACGTATATTAAAGCCGTCACATAGAATATTATCCTCTCATTGCTAGGAGGTGGCCTTCAAGATGGCTGACTAGAGGCACCAGGCACTGTGTCCTCCCAAAGAAAGACCAAAACAGCAAGTAGATAATCATACCTTGAAGAGGGCTTGAGAGAGGGCACTAGAATTCAGCAGCAAAGTGACAAGGAATCTCTGAGGTGTGGAAGGAAAGGAAAATGAAGCAGCAGCCCAGCCAGAATCAGCTTAAAACCAGGACAGGCTCTCCAGTGTGGTGAAAAGGTAAAAAAGAGAGCCCCATTGGCCCATATTCCCACCATGGACACTGCAATTCTAGCCAAAGGACAGTCTCTTGGCCCTCGCAGGCCCTGAGACTACTATAGGGAGCTGCCTGGAGTCCATGGGATGGTCATTGTCCCAGAGAAGGAGTTGGCACTGGATCGTTTGCACCCATCCCCAGATACAGGGAGCTGTGGCACAGTGCCATTTTGAGAGCCCAGCCCCCAACAGACTACATCCTGCCCTAGGGCCAAACAGCCCCTGCATCTCCACACCTCTGGACCCCCAGTGACATTCCCTCATGTACATCCAGAGTGCTGCAGAGTCACAATACCAGCTGAACTCACCAGTGTAGCCTGGTCCCCATCACTCTAGCCTACACAGTGTCCTACACTCCAGGGAACTGGCAGTGCCATTCACTAGGGAGGCTGCCCCCAGAACAAAGGGAGCTGAAGCAGGCACTCTTCACAAGTGGAGAGTCACCTTCCCAGGGCCACTGACACTGACAGCAATCCTGACCCCCAGGAGCAGGGTCACTGCACACCTGCAGGCATCCTCAGGAGACCTAGGGACTCGCCTGCCTGGGCACTATTCCAGGGCCAGAGCACAGGCCCATCCCACCCATTGCTGTCACTACGACTACCCAAGCTCTTTGTCCAGGAGGCTGGGGATCAACCCACACTGCTCTCTGTCATTGGCACCTTTGCATGCCTTCTTGTGACCTGAGTATGAACCCACCCAGCCTGGCGGTGCCTGTGCACATTGTCTGGGAGCCTGGGGATTAATCCACCATGCCTATCACCATCAAGTACCTGTGTGTCTCCTGAGAGCCTAAGGATAGGACTTCCCAGCTGGCCATCACCGCTGCCACCAGTGCCCACATATTTGCAGCAGGTGAAAGCCCGAGGACTACTCTGTCCATCAGGTTGCCATGACTGTTGGTGTCTGCACATGCCATCTGGGGTCACAATAGTTGACCTGCTATGACTACGGCAACTGCTGATGCTACACATGCCTCCCAGGGTCTTGAGGGCATACCTATCTACCTAGCTCACCACTGTCACTACGGGCACTTGAGAAAGCCACCAGACTCATGCCTGTAATCCTAGCACTTTGGAAAGCTGAGGGAGGCAGATGACCCGAGGTCAGGAGTTCGAGACCAGCCTGACCAACGTGGAGAAACTCCATCTCTACTAAAAAAAAAAAAATACAAAATTAGCTGGGCATGGAGGCGCATGCCTGTAATCCCAGCTACTTGGGAGGCTGAGGCAGGAGAATGGCTGGAACCCGGGAGGCAGAGGTTGCAGTGAGCTGAGATCACGCCATTGCACTCCAGCCTGGGCAACAAGAGCAAAACTTCGTCTCAAAAAAACAAACAAAAAAAAAAGCCACCTGAAAGCCCAAGGATGGCCTGCCTGAAACTTCAACCACTAGTGCCCACGTAAATCACCCAGAAGTTCAAAGACCAACGCAACTGGTACCCAAGGACCAAACTGCCTGGCCGGTCTTTCCCCAGCAAAATCTCACCACAGCCTCCATTAACAATGAAGGCTAAGACACTGAGGAGCTCACAGACATCAGTGATGCTGATTATAGCTGAAGAAATCATAGAAGTCTAAACTACTGAGCCAACCCAGAACTGAAGGCAAAGTGTCTTACTGATTTAACAGTATAGATACAGCTACAGAAGTCAGTCTTTCACTACCAAAGCCAATCTATAAAATTAGAAGGAGCAACTGTTTTACCAGATATTCAAATATCAATGTAAGGACATAAGAAACATTAAAGAGCAAGGAAACACAGCATCTCTGAAGGAAAAACAATAATTCTCCAGCAACAGATTTCAATCAAACACATCCATAAAATGAGTGAAAAGGAATTTAACAACAGAAATTGAATAATTCAATACATAAAATAAATAATACAACTTGAGAACCTCAACAATAGACTAGATTAAGATGAAAGACTTTCTAAACATAAAGATCAATCTTCATATACAGGATTAAATGGATTAAAGACTTAAATGTGAAACACAAAACTATAAAAACCCTGGAAGACAACCTAGGCAATACCATTCAGGACATAGGCATGGGCGAAGATTTTGTAACAATGACACCAAAAGCAATTGTGACAAAAGCAAAAATTGACGAATGGGATGTAATTAAACTAAAGAGCTTCTGGGCAGCGAAAGAAACTATTAATAGAGTAAAAAGACAACCTGCAGAATGGGAGAAAATTTTTGCAAGCTATGCATTCGACAAAGATCCAATATATAGCATCTACAAGGAACTTAAACAAATTTACAAAAAAAAAAAAAAAACCTTTAAAAAGTAGGCAAAGACATGAACAGACACTTCTTAAAAGAAGACATACATGCTGCCAACAATCATAGGAAAAAAAAAGCTCAAGGGTCATGAGGGATTATGACAGACAGGAGGCAGAACTAGATTCCAGCTCTGGACAGAGCAGCATGCTGAGGCTTGCATTGTGAATTTTAGCTCTAGATGGGCTGCAAGAACAGACCAGCAATGCTGACAGGACCCATAGACCCTCCGAAGGAAGCAGACTGCTCTTGCAGGACCTGTGAGACACCCCAAATACTTTAAGTCACTTAAACACGGAAATGAGAAAGGGAGACGCTCGTCTCCTGAACACACACCCCCACTGGAGAAGCTGAAAGTCTGTTTGTAGGAGAAGTTCCTGACTTTACCTGGAGCTGAGGCAAGTTAGAGAGCCGAGCTGAGTGACATACAGGAGTAGAGGAAGTAGCAGAAAGGCACTGGAAGGCCGCTGGATCCCCAAGTAGCCCATTCCTGCCTGGCAAAACAGGCATCCATCAGGAGGGTGTCCAGAGGAGCAGGTGGTAAAACTTCACAGGGAGAAGGACTTCTCTACCTGAACTTTGTAAAAAATTGAATGGGGTGAGAAGCCTCCTGGCCAGAACTCAGGGGAGGGCGTGAATCCGGCTTGCAGACTTCACAGGCGGGGTAAAAACTGAAGCCCATTTCTTTGTCAGTCGGGAGGCAGAAAGCCTCAGGTAAGTTTTCAAGCGAGATTCGCCTTCGGCCTGGAAACAGACTCCGGGCTATTGCCAGGGGCATTGTGGGAGTGAGACCAGCCTTTCAGTGTGTGTGGAAGCTAGCTTTCCCCCACTTCCCTGACAACATGCATGACTCAGCAGAGGCAGCCATAATCCTTCTAGGTACACAACTCCAGTGACCTGGGAATCTCACCTCCATCCCCCACAGCAGCTAAAGCAAGACCCACCAAACGAGAGTCTGAGCTCAGGCATGCCTAGCTCCGCCGCCACCTGATGGTCCTTCCATATCCACCCTGGTAGCAGAAGACAAAGAACATATGATCTTTGGAGTTCTAGAGCCCTGCCCACCACCGGTCCCTCCCCACAGTGTCCAGAATTGGTGGGTTCTTGGTCTCACTGAGTTTAAGAATGAAGCCGCAGACCCTCACTGGGTGAGTGTTAACAGTTCTTAAAGATGGTATGTCCAGAGTTGCTCATTCCTCCCAGTGGGTTCATGGTCTCTCTGGCCTAAGAAGTGAAGTTGCCGACCTTCACAGTGAGTGTTACAGCTCTTTTTTTTTTTTTTTTTTTTTTGACATGGAGTCGCTGTTGCCCAGGTTGGATGCAGTGGCGCGATCTCGGCTCAATGCAGGCTCCGCCCCCCGGGGTTCACGCCATTCTCCCGCCTCAGCCTCCTGAGTAGCTGGGACTACAGGTGCCCGCCACCTCACCCGGCTAATTTTTTGTATTTTCAGTACAGACGTGGTTTCACCGTGTTAGCCATGATGGTGTAAATCTCCTGACCTCGTGATCCGCTACTTCAGCCTCCCAAAGTGCTGGGATTACAGGCATGAGCCACCGCGCCCAGCCGTGTTACAGTTCTTAAAGACAGCGCAGACCCAAAGAGTGAGCAGCAGCAAGCTATATTGCAAAAAGCGAAAGAACAAACCTTCCACAGCATGGAAGGGGACCCAAGCCTGTTGAGCTGTGGGCTCCGGTGGCCTGCTTTTATTCCCTTCTCTGGCCCCACCCACATCCTGCTGACTTGTCCATTTTACAAAGAGCTGATTGGTCCGTTTTGACAGAATGCTGACTGGTGCATTTACAAACCTTTAGCTAGACACAGAGTGCTGATTGGTGCATTTACAATCCTTTAGCTGGACACAAAATTCTTCAAGTCCCCACCAGATTAGCTAGACACAGAGCGCTGATTGGTGCATTAACAAACTTTCAGCTAGACACAGAGTGCTGATTGGTGCATTTACAATCCTTTAGCTAGAGAGAAAAACTCTCCAAGTCCCCACCCGGCCCAGAAGCCCAGCCGGCTTCACCTCTTGATGGCACTCGCCAGACAGGACTTCGCAGCACCCAGCCCAGGCACTCCAGCAGCCTAGAGAGAGCTCATCCCCCAGTCAAGCCCAGCAGGCACAGGCCAGCTACAAAAAGTGTGGGGCCCGCCGAGCGCGGGCCCACCCAGAACCCGTGCCAGCCCACAAGCGCCACACACAGCCCCAGCTCCCACCAGCACCTCTCCCTCCGCACCCCGCAAGCAGAGGGAGCCGGCTCCGGCCTTGACCAGCCCCAGAGAGGGTCCCACACAGTGCAGCAGCGAGCTGAAGGGCTCCTTGAGTGCAACCAGAGTGGACGCCCAGGCCAAGGAGGCGCTGAGAGCAAGCGAGGGCTGCTAGCATGCTGTCATCTCTCAACATTACTACAGCGGATGCTTTCTGGAAAGTGCCACCTCCAGCAGGAGGCCCATCAGCACAAAAAATAGAGCCTTAAACCACCAAAATGGTGGAGGCAGTTTGAAAAACAGGTTGGCAGTTCTTAAAGAATTAAAAATAGAGTTACCATATAACCCAGCAATTCCACTCTTAGGTATATACTTAAGAAAATAGTTTGTACCTAAGAGTTGAAAAACTCTCAGTGAATTCTTATAGCAGCATTATTCATAATAGTAAAAAAGCTGAAATAACCCGAATGCCCATCAGCTGATAAATATATAAACACAATGTGGTATATTTATATAATACAGTATTATTTATTGATAGAAGGAATGAAATAGCTATATATTCTACAACTTGGATGACCCCCATGGAGTCATCAAAACACCACCATCATTCTTCAGAGTTAGAAAAAACAATTCTAAAATTCATATGGAACCAAAAAAGAGCTCACATATCCAAAGCAAGACTAAGCAAAAAGAACAAATCTGGAGGCATCACACTACCTGATTTCAAACTATACTATAAGATCATAGTCACCAAAACAGTGTGGTACCCGAAAAATATATACATTAAAATATATGCACTTAAATAACATAGCATCAAATTTATAAAACAAAAATTGAGCAACCTACAAGGAAAAATGAAAAAATTCCAAACTATAGAGGGAGATTATAACTTATTTTTCTTAGTCATTCAAAGAAAAAGAAGACTTTAAACATCAGTAACACATTGGATATTAATAAAAATTTACTATTTTTATGAAGTGAATAATTACAAAGAACTTCATTCAACAACTACAGAATACAATTTTAATAGGACATATTGAATATGCACAAATATTGACCATGTAACGATTTGTTCTACATGCCAAATCTTAACAAAAGTCAAATAACTGACACTCTACAGAAAGTGTTCATTTATGACACTGATATGAAATTATAAGAAACGGTTCTAAAACCCAGTTGATTAAAGAAAAAAATCTTAGTGAAAAACTAAAATATATTGAAATTAAAATATTACTTATTAAGACTTTTTGGAATCCATTGGTACAATATTAAAGAGGACATTCAGAGTCATAAATGCTGATATTAGAAAATTAAAAAGGTGGGTCTTTGGCAATACCATCATGAACACTCCTGATCTCATCTGATCTCAGAAGAAAATAATAATAGAAAACCAAAATATCTCAGTCTTTGCAGTATGAATTACAAAGAAAATAAAATGCACAAATAAAAATAACAAGAAAAAAGGAAGCATCTTTAAATATGCAAAACCATTAAAGAAACTTGACAAAATTAACTCAAGATGAAACAGAAAATAAGAATGTTTTACTGAATTAATAAAGCAACTAATTCTGTAATCAATAACCTCCTAAAAAAGAGGGCCCTTAACTTATATTTTCAACCACATTTCAGAAATTTAAAAAATTGTAATTATATCCAACCTCTTCTAAGAAAACAAAGAAAAAGAGACACTCCAAAACATCATATTTATCAAAACAATTTTTATTAAGATAATATTCACATAACAAAATATTCACTGTTTCAACAATTTTGATTTGTTTAATTTAATAGATGTTAGTATATTTACAATGTTGTGCAGACATCACCACTATTTAATTCCAAAACCTTTCCATCACCCCAAAAAGAAACTCCCTCTCTAATCCCCAGAAACTACTAATTTGTTTTCTATCTCTATAGATTTGACTATTCTGGACATTACATAACTGGAATTATAAAATATATACCCATTTGTGTCTGCCTTCCATAACTTAGCATAATTTTTCAAGGTCATCCAAGTTGTAGGATACCTAGCTATTTCATTCCTTCTATCAATAAATAATACTGTATTATATAAATATACCACATTGTGTTTATATATTTATCAGCTGATGGGCATTTGGGTTATTTCAGCTTTTTTACTATTATGAATAATGCTGCTATAAGAATTCGTTGAGAATTTTTCAACTCTTAGGTACAAACTATTTTCTTAAGTATATACCTAAGAGTGGAATTGCTGGGTTATAAGGTAACTCTATTTTTAATTCTTTAAGAACTGCCAAGCTGTTTTTCAAACTACCTCCACCATTTTATGTTTCCATCAGAAATGTATGTGAATCCAATTTCTCCACATTTTCCACAACACTTGTTATTTTCCATCTTTCTTGATGATAGTTATTCCACTCGATATCAAATGGTATGTCATTGTGGTTTTGATTTTCATTTCCCTTTCATGTGCTTATAGCCCACTTAAATATCTTTTTCAAAAAACTTTTCAAATCTTTTGATCATTTCTTGGATCATTTGTGTTTTATTGGCATTGTTGCTGCTGCCGATTTGTAGTAGTTCTTTATATATTCTGGATATTAATCCAATTTTCAAACATTTTTCTCATATTCAGTGGGCTTTTTTCCCCTTTCTTGGTAGTATCCTTTAATGCACTCAAGTTTTTAAATTAAATGAAGTCCAACTTAACTATTTTTTGTGGCTATGTTTTTTGTGCCATATTTAAGAAACCATTGCCTAATCCAAGGTCACAAATATTTGTACCATTTTTTCCTAAACATCTACAATTTTAGTTATTATGTTAAGGTCTTTGGTCAGTTTTGAATTAATTCTCTTTTTTTTTTCTTTTTTTTTATTATTATTATACTAGGTTTTATGGTACATGTGTGCAATGTGCAGGTTAGTTACATATGTATACATGTGCCATGCTTGTGCACTGCACCCACTAACTTGTCATCTAGCATTAGGTATATCTCACAGTGCTATCCCTCCCCCCTCCCCCCACCACATATATGGCATGAGGTAGACAAATTTTTCCTTTTACATGTGAATATCCAGTTGTCCCAGCACCATTTGTCGATGACTATTCTTTCCTCATTAAATTGTCTTAGAACCCTTGTTGAAAATCAATTGCATGTAGGTGAATGGGTTTATTTCTGAACTTTAAATTTGATTTTATCAGTCTATATGTCTATTCTTACACCATTATCACACTGTTTAGATTATTGTGACTTTGAGGTAAGTTTTGAAATTGAGAAATTTGAGTACTCCCACTTTGTTCTTCTGTTTCAAAATTGTTTTGGCTATTTAATCGTCTTTTCATTTCTATATAAATTTTAGAATAATTTTTGTCAATTTCTGCAAAAAGACAGAATTTTGATAGGGATTGCATTAAATCTGTAAATCAATTTGGGAAGTATTTTCATTTAAATTATATTAAATCTTCCAACTCATGAGCATGAGAAATCTTTCCATTCACTTGGGTCTTCTTTAATTTCTTTCAAAAATATTTTGTAGACTCAGCATACAAGTCTTACACTTCCTTGATTGTACTATTTCCTATGTAATTTTTTATGCTATTGTAAGTATCATTGTTTACTTCATTTAACTTCCAAGATGTTCATTGCAATTACAGAAAAGAAATGCAGCTGAATTTTGCATATTGATCTTGTATCTTCAAACTTTGTTGAAATTGTTTATTAGCTCTAATAGATTTTTGTGAATTCTTTTGAGTATTCTACATGTAATATCATTCCATGGCTTAATGGAGATAATAATGCTTCTTCCTTTCCTCCGAATGCCTTTAGTTTCTTCTTAGCCTAATTGCCTTTGCTAGAACTTCCAGCACATTGTTGAACGGAAGTGTCAAGGGCAGACATTCTTTTCTTGTTCCTGCTTTTAGGAGAAAACCTTTTAGTCTTTCACTATTAGGTATGATGTTAGCTACACTTTTCTTATCGATGCTCGTTATCAGGGTGAGAAAATTGTCTTGGATTTATGATTTCTTGAGTGTCATCATGAAAGGGCACTGGACTTTGTCAAATAATTGTTTATGTCTTTTGAGACGATTGTGGCTTTTTTTCCCTTTATTCTACTAATATTGATTGATTTTGCATATTTAAAAAAACTTCTTTTTTTTTTTTGAGACAGGGTCTTGCACTGTCACCCAGGCTGGAGGGCAGTGGTGCAATCTCAGCTCACTGCCGCCTCTGCTTCCCGGGTTCAAGCGATTCTCTTGCCTCAGCCACCTGAGTAGCTGAAATTACAGTCGTGCGCCACCGTGCCCAGCTAATTTTTGTATCTTTAGCGGAGATGGTGTATTGCCATGTTGGCCAGGCTGGTCTCGAACTCCTCGCCTCAAGTGACCTGCCTGCCTTAGCCTCCCAAAGTGCCGGGATTACAGGCATGAGCCATCCCCCCCAAGCCAATTCTTAAAATAAATTGCACTTGGTTGTAGTGCATAATCCTTTTAGTATATTGCTAGATTCCATTTTTAAGTATTTTATTAAGAATTTTTGTATCTTTATTTGTAAAGAATACTGGACTAGTTTTCATTTCTGGTAATGTCTTTGTCTTTCTTTCATATCAGGGTAATACTGGTCACATAAAATTAGTTTGGAAATGTGTCATAATTTTTTGAAGATTGTAGGAAAGATTAGCCTTCATTATTCTTTAAACGTGATAAAATTCACTAGTACAGCCATCTGGTTCTGGATTATTTTTTTGGAAGTTTTTAATCACAGACTCACTATCGTCACTTGTTATATGTCTATCTGTATTTTTTATTTCTTCTTGACTCAGTTTTGGTAGTTTATTTGTAGAAATAGTCCATCATTTTATTTAGGGTATCTAATTTGTTGACATACAATTATTCATAGGGTTTGCTTATAATTCCTTTTTTCTGTGTAAGTTTGGCAGTAGTATCCCAACTCTTTATTTTTTGAGACAGAGTATCGCTTTGTCGCCCAGGCTGGAGTGCAGTGGCGCCATCTCCGCTCACTGTATACTCCGCCTCCCGGGTTCATGCCATTCTCCTGCCTCAGCCTCCCAAGTAGTTGGGACTCCAGGCGCCCACCACCATGCCAGGCTAAATTTTTGTATTTTTTTAGTAGAGACGGGGTTTCACCGTGTTAACCAGGCTGGTCTCGATCTCCTGATCTCATGATCTGCCTGCCTCAGCCTTCCAAAGTGCTGGGATTACAGGCATGATCCACTGCGCCTGGCCTTTATTTTTAATTTTGGTAATTTAAGTATTCTTCCTTTTTTCCTTGGTCAGTATAGCAAAAGGCTAGTCAGGTTTCTTGATCTTTTCAAATAATCAACTTTTGGTTTTGCTGATTTCTCTACTGATCTGTTATTCTCTATTTCACTTTGCTCTAATATTTATTATTTTATTTTTCCTGCTTGCTATGAATTTAATTAGTTCTTCTTTTCCTGGGTTCTGAATTTAGAGTGTTAGCTATCTATTTTATTCATTCTTTTTTCAGGTAAGAGTTTACATCTATAAATTTTTGTCTGAGCTTAGCTTTTGCTGCATCCCTGATGGTATTTTCATTTTGGTTCTTCTCCAAGCATTTTTCAATTCCCTTTGTGATTTCTTCTTGGACACATTGGTTATGTAGGGGTATGGTATTTAATTCTCACATATTTGTGAATTTTTCCGTTTTTTTCTGTTATTTTTAGTTTCATCCCATAGTGATTGGAGAAAGCATTTTGTATGATTTTAATATTTTAAAATTTTCTGAGATTTATTTTATGGCCTAAGGCAGACTATTTTGGAGTCTGTTTTGTGTTTACTTAAGAAAAAATATGTATTCCCCTGTTGTTAATTGGAGTGTTGTATAGATGTCTGTTAGTCTACTGGTTTATAGTGTTGTTCAAGTTTTCCATTTTCTTACCAGTCTTCTATCTAGTTATTTTGTATTATTAAATTTTGAGTATCAGAATATCCATACTTTTTAGCTATTCTCTCTTCAGTTATATTAGCATATATGTATTTCAGGGCTCTCTTATTAGGTGCATACATATTTATAATTATTAGATCTTATTAATGGATTCATCCTTTTAACATTATATAATATCCTTTTGGTTGTAAGAAATTGTCTCAAAGTCTATTTTGTCTGACATCAATATAGTTATTTCTGCTCTTTTTTGGTCACAATTTGCATGAAATATTATTTTCCATTCTTTTATTTTCAAACTCCTTGTGTATTTTAATCTAAAATGAGCCCCATAGATAACATATAATTGGAGCATGTTTTTAAATATATTCTCTCAATCTCTGCCTTTAATTGTAGAATTTAATTCATTTACATGGAATATAATTACTAATAAGGAAGGATTTCTGCCATTTTTCTATTTGTTGTCTATATATCTTATATGTTTTTTGTTCTTCAATTCTTTCATTCCTCCATTATTGCCTTCCTTTGTATTAAATATTTCTAGTGTGTCATTTTAATTATCTTGTTCTTATACTACTTTTTTTTTTATTATTTCATTTTCCTTTAAGTTCTGGGATACAAGTGCAAAACGTGTAGGTTTGTTGCAAGGTTTACCTGTGCCCTGGTGGTTTGCTGCTCCTACCAACCCCTCATTTAGGTTTTAAGCTCCACATGCATGAGCTATTTATCCTAATGCTCTCCCTCCCCTAGCGCCCCCCATCCCCTGACTGGCCCTGGTGTGTGTTGTTCCCCTTCCTGTGTCCATATATTCTCATTGTTCAACTCCCACTTATGAGTGAGAACATGTGGTGTTAGTTTTTCTGTTCCTGTGTTAGTTTGCTGAGGATGATGGCTTCCAGCTTCATCCATGTCCCTGCAAAGGATATGATCTCATTCCTTTTTATGGCTGCATAGTATCCCATGGTGTATATTTACCACATTTTCTTTACCAGTCTATCATTGATAGGCATTTGGGTTGGTTACATGTCTTTGCTATTGTAAATAGTGCTGTAATAAACATACATGTGCGTGTGTCTTTACAATAGAATGATTTATTATTCCTTTGGGTATATGCCCAGTAATGGGATTGCTGGGACAAATGGTATTTCTGGTTCTAGATCCTTGAAGAACCGCCACACTGTCTTCTACAATGGTTGATCTGATTTACATTCCCACCAATGGTGTAAAAGCATTCTTATTTCTCCAGAGCATCACCAGCATCTATTGCTTCTTGACTTTTTAATAATCACCATTCTGACTGGCATGAGATAGTATGTCATTGTGGTTTTGATTTGCATTTCTTTAATAATCAGTGATGTTGAGCTTTTTTTTTGTATGTTTGTTAGCCACATAAATGTCTTCTTTTGAGAAGTGTCTGTTCATATTCTTTGCCCACATTTTAATGGGATTGTTTTTTCTTGTAAATTTGCTTAAGCTCCTTCTAGATTCTGGATATTAGACTTTGTCAGATGGGTAGATTGCAAAAATTT
The DNA here is from genome assembly GCF_028885625.2 of Pongo pygmaeus. Lineage (NCBI taxonomy): Eukaryota > Metazoa > Chordata > Mammalia > Primates > Hominidae > Pongo > Pongo pygmaeus. Next base: position 7,702,129 of record NC_072380.2, read on the forward strand.
TCTCCCATTCTGTAGGTTTCCTGTTCACTCTGATGATAGTTTCTTTTGCTGTGCAGAAGCTCTTTAGCTTAATTAGATCCCATTTGTCAATTTTGACTTTTGTTGCAAATGCTTTTGGCATTTTCATCATGAAGTCTTTGCCCATGCCTAGGTCCTGAATGGCATTGCCTAGGTTTTCTCCTATAATTTTCATGGTTTGGGGTTTTAAATTTAAGTCTTTAATCCATCTTGAGTTAAATTTTATATAAGGTGTAAGGAAGTGGTCCAGTTTTAATTTTCTGAATATGGCTAGCCAGTTTTCCCATCACCATTTATTAAATAGGGAATCACATCGTCTGCAAACAGAGACAATTTGACTTCTTCTCTTCCTATTTGAGTACTTTTATTTCTTTCTCTTGCCCGACTGCCCTCGCCAGAAATTCCAATACTATGTTGAATAGGAGCGGTGAGAGAGGGCATCCTTGTCTTGTGATGGATTTCTATCTCTGGTAGAATTCAGCTCTGAATCAGTCTGGTCCTGGACATTTTTTGGATGGTAGACTATTAATTACTGTCTCAATTTCACAGCTTCTTATTAGTCTATTCAGGGATTCACCTTCTTCCTGGTTTAGTCTTGAGAGGGTGTATATGTCCAGGAATTTATCCATTTCTTCTAGGTTTTCTAGTTTATTTGCATAGAGGTATTTATAGTATTCTCTAGTGATAGTTTGTATTTCTGTAGGGTCAGTGGTGATATCCCCTTTATCATTTTTATTGTGTCTATTTGATTCTCCTCTCTTTTCTTCTTTATTAGTCTAGCTAGTGGTCTATTTTGTTAATTTCTTCAAGAAATCATCTTGTAGATTAATTGATTTCTTGAAGGGTTTTTTTGTATCTCTATCTCCTTCAGTTCTGCTCTGATCTTAGTTATTTCTTGCCTTCTGCTAGCTTTAGGATTTGTTTGCTGTTGCTTCTCTAGCTCTTCTAATTGTGATGTTAGGCTGTCATTTTTGAGATCTTTCTAGCTTTCTGATGTGGGCATTTAGTGCTATAAATTTCCCTCTTAACACTGCTTTAGCTGTGTCCCAGAGATTCTGGTACATTGTCTTTGTTCTCATTGGTTTCAAATAATTTCTTGATTTCTGCCTTAATTTCATTATTTACCCAGGAATCATTCAGGAGCAGGTTGTTCAATTTCCATGTAGTTGTGTGGTTTTGAGTGAGTTTCTTCATCCTGAGGTCTAATTTGGTTGCACTGTGGTCTGAGAGATGGTTTGTTGTATTTTCAGTTCTTTTGCATTTTCTGACGAGTGTTTTACTTCCAACTATGTAGTCGATTTTAGAATATGTGTCATGTGGCACTGATTAGAATATATATTCTGTTGATTTGGGGTGGAGAGTTCTGTAGACGTCTATTAAGTCCACTTGATCCAGAGCTGAGTTCAAATCCTGCATATCTTTGTTAATTTTCTGTCTTGTTGATCTAATATTGACAGTGGGGTGTTAAAGTCTCCCATTATTATTTTGCAGGAGTCTAAGTCTCTTTGTAGTGTCTAAGAATTTGTTTTATGAATCTAGGTGCTCCTGTATTGGGAGCATATATATTTAGGATAGTTAGCTCTTCTTGTTGAATTGATCCTTTTATTATTATGTAATACTCTTCTTTGTCTTTTTTTATCTTTGTTGGTTTAAACTCTGTTTTATCAGGGACTAGGATAGCAACCCCTGCCTTTTTTTGCTGGGATTACAGGCATGGGCCACCATGCCCAGCTAATTTTGTATTTTTGGTAGACACGGGATTTCTCCATGTTGGTCAGGCTGCTCTCGAACTCCTGACCTCAGGTGATCCGCCCGCCTCGGCCACCCAAAGTGCTGGGATTACAGGCGTGAGCAACCGGGCCCGACCTAAATCACATCTTTATACATTGAATGATCATTAACATAGGTTTATATTTATTGCTTTATGCATTGACTTTCTTTTTATTGTATTTAAGACATACAATATGTTTGTGTATATATACATATACATGTATATGTAGTGCAATGATTGCCATAATCAAGCAAATTAACATATCCATCATCTCACATAGTTACTTTTTCGTGGTAAAAGTATCTAAAATCTACTCTGGGCAAATTTCTGGAGTATGATACGTTATTAACTACAGCTCTTGTGTTGTACATGAGATCTCTAAGATTATTTATTTTATATAGCTGAAACTTGTACCCTTTAGCTTTCATCTTCCATCTTCCGCATGCCTCCCACCTCTTTCTAACCTTTCTATTTCTTAGGGCTTTTGTGGGGCTTTTTTGTTTAGGGTCTACCTATAAATGAGATAATGCAGTATTTTTCTTTCTGTGCCTGATTTATTATTAGCATAATGTCTTCTAGGTTCATTCATGTTGATGCAAATGAAAGAAACTTCTTTATAAAACTGAGTGATATTTTATTATGTATGTAATTCCTTTATCAATCTGTTCATAACCACTTAGGTTTTTTCAATATCTTGGGTATTGTGAGTAATGCTGCCATGTGATATGCAGTTGTTTTTAAATCAGAAGAAAAGAGGATATTGCTTATATATACTAAAGTTACCTTTATTAAAGATACACACACACACACCCTCCCCAGCATTTTTACTCATTTATGTGTTTGAAATTACTATCTAATGTTCTTTCATTTCAACCCAAATAACTCCTCATAGAATTTTTTATCATCCCACTCCATTCTTAAAAGAGGTCAGCTGTAAATTTACTGTAAATCACGAATAACTAATCTCCCCTTATCTGCAATTTTCCTTTCCATGGCTTCAGTTACCTATAGTCAACTTTCACCTGAAAATATGAAATGGAAAATTTCAGAAATAAACAATTTTCAGTTGCATGCCATTTGAGTAGCATGATGAAATCTCATGCTATCTGGCTTCATCCCACTTGGGATGTGAACGATTCCTTTGTCCAAAATATTCATCCTGTATATGCTACTGACCCATTAGTCAATTAGCACCTGTCCTGGTTATCAGATTGACTGTCACACTATCACAGTCCTGTATTCAAGTAACCCTAATTTTACTTAATAATGGCCCCAAAATGCAAGAGTACTCCCCCTAATTTATATATTAAAATTATCAAATTTTAAACTTTGATTAAATGTTATTGTAAGTATGTATTAAGAAACATAATATGTGTATGATTCAATACTATCCATGGTTTCAGGCATTCACTAGGAGTTTTGAAATGTATCCCTCATGGATAAGAAGGAACTACTATAAATGATAAGTCTCTACTCTCCTACTGTTTTCAAGATTTACTCTTTGGCTTTGGATTTGAGCCATTTGGTTATGATATGTCTTTGGGTGGTCGCTTTGAGTTTATCCATCTAGAGTACATTGAGCTTATTGTACATGTAGATTAAATTTTTCATAAAATTTGGTAAGTATTAGACAATTATATCTTCAAATATATTTTGTGTACCTTTCTCTCTCTCTTTTCTTTTTGGAAATTCCATTATGCCTATGTTGATATCTTGATGGTGTTCCACAGGTCTATTAGGCTCCATTTATTATTCTTCATTCTTTTCTCTAACTGAGATTTTCTCTAACTGGATAATCTCAATTGACCTATTTTCATGTTCACTAATTTCTTGTACCTCCTCAAATCTGTTGTTTAGCCATCTAGAGCATTTTTCATTTCCATTATTTTATCTTTCAACTCCAGAATTTCTGTTTGATTTCTTTTTAAAAGAACATTATAAAATAAATAATTTTTTTTAAAAAAATTATTGATAGTCTCTATTTTGTGAGATATCATTCTCATGTTTTTTAAAAAAAATTGTCTCTTATTGATGTTATCTATTTTTGTAAGATATCTTTCTCATGTTTCTCTTTAGTTCCTTAGATGTCGTTTCCTTTAGCTCTTTGAACATATCTAAAATAGTTGATTTAAAGTCTGTTTCTATTAAGGCCAGTGTCTGGATCTCTTCAGGGGTAGTTTTTATTAACTGCATTTTTTCTTTTCCATGTGCAATAATTTCTTGGGTTTTTTATTTTGCATGTCCCATACTTTTTTTGAATACCAGACTTTTTAAACATGACAATGTGGCCACTCTAGAAATAAGATTCTCCCTCCTCCCCACGTTGTACTCCTCATTGTAGTTATTTGTTTGTTTAGTATCTTTTCTGAATAAACTTTGTGATCTCTATTTTTTGTCACCTATGTCGAGTAAAATATTTTTTCCATTAGCTTAGAGGTCAGCTAATAATTTGACAAAGATTTCCATATGTGTTTGGAACTTGCAGAGGGGCTTTGTGTATGTGTTGGTCCCTGCTTTCAACACTCAGCCAGACACTTTACAACTCTGCCTTGGCCTACACTTTCTGCTTGTACAGAGAAGGTAGAAATTTCCCAGGTTGTTACTGAACATGCACACAGCCCTGACATACACAGTTTTGCGAATTCTCAGAAATATGTTGAAGATTTTCAAAGCCCATATTCCCCAAAGCATCTCATTCCCAGTACTTTCTCTCAAGATTTTTGTTTAGTCTATTGTTTTCCCCAGTGTTCAGGCAGCAGTATTTATAATGTTTTTCTGTAAATGTTTTCTAACACCCCCCTACACCAAGTAGCAGCTTTACCACTGCGTGAGGTCCAGATTAGGTGAAAAAACAAGGCTTTTGAGAATATATTCCAGGGAGTCAAAAGGCAGATCAATTTTTCATGAATGAGGTCCCTTCTGTTTCTTCTGGCATTGGTATTAAGAATCTGGCATTATTTTCAAGCCTGCTGCTTCTCTGTGAAGAATGGAAACAGGGTAAGTTAAAAACCACATGTCGATGTTCTTACTGAGACCAGATATTTTGATAGAATTAGCACTCCCTAGATTGCTGAAAACCTTAGGTTAGTTTTCAGAGTTCTAAAAAGCTTTATTTTGACAGTCGTTGCCAGTTTTTTAGTATATTTTATAAAGAGATAAAATTTTGAACATTTTTATTCCATTTTTGCTGATGTCACTACACCACAACCTTTTTATTATATTATTTGTACCATATACTTTATTCATTATATGGCACAAATTTATTTGTATAGTATAATTTATTCATTATACTATTATTATTAGTCACAACATTCTCAATATTAAAAATGAGGGACAATAAAATTCTGGCAATTTTAGTCAAGAGCATAATGGATTGAACCACATAAAATTGACATTTTTGAAACTGAAAAAAAATTATAGCTACAGTGGCACATTGTATTTTTCAAAAATGCATTGCCAAAAATTGTAGTTTTCTAAAAATACATATTCCATCCCACAAGATCTTTTTATAATGTAACATAGATACTCCTCCACTAAGAGGTGAAGTCTACGTTCCCTCTGCTTGATCTGAGGCAAACCTTTGTAACTGCATTAACTAATAAATACAGTGCAGATGATGCTTTCTGACTTCTCAGGCTACATAATAATAGGTTATATGACTTCTGTTTGTATCTGCCTCCCCAGAACCACTAGCTGAAAGACTGGAAATCTTAGCCAGAGCAATCAGGTAAGAGAAAGAAATAAAAGGCATCCAACTAGAAAGAGAGGAAGTCAAACTGTATCTCTTCACAGACGATATGACTCTATAATGAGAAAATTCCACAGTCTCTGCCCAAAGGCCATAGACCTGATAATCAGTAAAGTTTCAGGATGTAAAATCAATGTATAAAAAATCAATATCATTTCTACACACCAAGTTGTGGGCCACACCAAGAACAAAATCCCATTCATAATAGCTGGAAGAAAAAATAAAAATACCTAGGAATACAGCTAACCAGGAGGATGAAAGATCTCTAAATGAGAATTATAAAACAATGCTGAAAGAAATCAGGGATGACACAAACAAATGAAAAAACATTCTATGCTCACGGATAGGAAGAATCAATATTCTTAAAATGGCCATACCGCTCAAAGCAATTTACAGATTCAGTGCAATTCCTATCAAACTATCAATGACATGTTTACAGAGATAGAAAACCTATTTTAAAATTCATGTGAGACCAAAAAAAAAAAAAGAGTCTGATGAGTGAAAGTAATCCTAAGCAAAAGAGAACAACACTGGAGGCATCACACTACCTGACTTCAAACTATATGACAAAGCTGCAGAAACCAAAACAACATGGGACTGGTACAAAAGCAGACACATGGACCGGTGGAACAGAATCTCTATTCCAGATTGCTGTAACACAGAAATAAAGCTGCACACCTATAACCATCTGCTCTTTGACAAAGTTGACAAAAATAAACAATGGGGAAAAGACTCCCTGTTCAATAAATGGTGCTGAGATAGCTGGCTAGCCATATGTAGAAGGATGAAACTGAATGCCTACCTTTCACCATATACAAAAAACTAACTCAAGATGGATTAAAGATTTCAATGTAAGGCCTCAAACTATAAGAATTCTAGAAGAAAATCTAGGAAACATCATGTTAGACATTGGCCTTGGGAAATAATGCATGACTAAGTCCTCAAAAGCAACTGTAACAAAAACAAAAATTGATGAGTGGAGCTGAATTAAACTAAAGAGCTTCTGCAGAGAGGAAAAAAAAAAAAAAAAACTATTAACAGAGTAAACAGCAAACTACAGAATGGGAGAAAATATTTGCAAACCATGCATCTGACAAAAGTCTGATATCCAGAATCTATAAGGAATTTAAATCAACAAGCAAAAACTAAAACCTTTATTTAAAAATTTGGAAAACATGGACACTTCTCAAAAGCAGACATACAGAGAGACACCCAACATATTTTTAAAAATGCCCAATATCACTAATAACTAGAGAAATGCAAATCAAAACCACAGTAAGATCCCCTCTCACACCAGTCAGAATAGATATTATTAAAAGTCAAATAATAACAGACCCTGGTGAGGCTTTGGAGAAAAGGGAATGCTTATACACTGCTAGTGGAAATATAAATTAGTTCAGCTATAGTGGAAAGTAGTCTGAAGATTTCTGAAAACACTTAAAATAGAAGCAATATTTGACACAGCAATCCCATTACTTAGTATATATCTAAATGAATATCAATTATTCCACCATAAAGATACATGCATGTGTATGTTCATTGCAGCATTATTCACAATAGTAAAGACATGGAATCAACCTTGATGCCCATTAACAGTGGACTAGATAAAGAAAATGTGGCATATATGCACCATGGAATACTATGAAGCCATGAAAAAGAAAAAATCTTGTCCTTTGCAGCAGCATGGATGCAGCTGGAGGCCATTATTCTAACCAAATTAACACAGAAACAGAAAGCCAAATACCATATATTCTTACATAAAAGGGGAAGCTATTGGGAGGCTGAGGCAGGCAGATCATGAGGTCAGCAGATTGAGACCATCCTGGCTAACATGGTGAAATCTTGTCTCTACTAAAAATACAAAAATTTAGCTGTGCATGGTGGCACACACCTGTAGTCCCAGCTACTCAGGAGGCTGAGGCAGGAGAATCACTTGGACCCGGGAGGCGGACGTTGCAGTGAGCCAAGATCATGCCACTGCCCTCCAGCCTGGACAACAGAGCAAGACTCTGTCTCAAAAAAAAAAAAAAAGGGGGGAAGCTAAACACTGAATACACATGGACACAAAGAAGGGAACAACAGACACTAAGGCCTACCGGGGGTGGAGGGTGGGAGGAGGGTGAGGATTGAAAAACTACCTATTGAGTAACATGCTGAATACTTGGGAAAATTATCTGTATACCAAACCCCCAGGACACACAGTTTATCCATGTTACAAACCTGCATACGAACCACTTGAATGAGTTACATAACAAGAATGAGGGCATTAAAAAAAAAAAAAAAAAACAACTTTACTTAGCACCTTTGTCAAAATCATTGAGCATGGATAAATGTGTATGGTCTTACCCATATACAGACCATTCATATGATGGTCTTATCCTTGACTCTCTATTATGTTCTGTTGAACTATCTGTCTGTCCTTATTCCAGTATCACAGTGTCTTCATTATTGTAGCTTTGTCTTGAAACAAGGCAGTCTAAATTCTCTGGCTTTGTTCCTTTTCAAAAAACATTTTGAATCTTAGTCTTTTGGAACATTTATGCAAACCTAAAATTATTAAGGCATAAATTATTAATGAAGAAATAAATTAGCAAATGCTCATAAATACATCAGCTAACATGAAAATGATCAAAAGTAGTCAAATAAAAGCTATATAAAAGTTATATATAATATGTATCTAGAATTTTTCCAAAAAGACTGACACCATATATGAAAGTTGACAAATTTAAAAAAATATCAATTCAGGGAAATACGCCAATAAGGAATTTAACAGAAGGTAAATTTGTTTTGGGTAAGTTGGATTTTCCTCAATTGATTCTTGATTAAAGGCATGCTCTGAAGATTTCGATATTTTGTTGCTATGTGGTGGGTTAGGGTGAAAGGTTAGGGGAATCTCTTTAAGCTATAGGCTCAGAGTCTTTTGACAGGAGCTGTGCACTTTACTCTTTTATCTTTCAACTCTCCTGATCTTACTTCTCTTGTTGTATGAGATAATTATACAAAGGATCAATAACGATTAAAAAATACTTGTTTTCAATATGAATTAAATGTATCCACCTTTCAGATGTGATTAAGAACACCTCACGGCCGGGCGCAGTGGCTCACGCCTGTAATCCCAGCACTTTGGGAGTCCAAGGCGGGCAGATCATGAGGTCAGGAGATCAGGACCATCCTGGCTAACACGGTGAAACCCCGTCTCTACTAAAAATACAAAAAATTAGCCAGGCGTGGTGGTGGGCGCCTGTAGTCCCAGCTACTGGGGAGGCTGAGGTAGGAGAATGGCGTGAATCTGGGAGGCGGAGCTTGCAGTGAGCCGAGATCACGCCACCGCACTCCAGCCTGCAGTCTGGGCGACAGAGGGAGATTCCATCTCAAAAAAAAAAAAAAAAAAAAAAGAACACCTCACACAAGTGACAGCCTCTCTTTTAAGGACTAACTTAAAAAAACAAACAAACAAACAAACAACAAAAAAAAAAACATAGCTTTTCATAAATGGACCTTAGATAATACTCTTGCCCCTCTTGTAAAAAAAAAAAAAAAAATAGTGTATTATGGAAATATTTCCTTACAAGCCCTAGGACTTTTGCAATAAGGATGTTCTGTACTCACATGGCCTTACTTCTTGGCCCCATTCAAGGAAGAAAATTAACTAAAGGTATGAATTAACCTCTGGTGAAATTGAGAGCCATAGAAAAAGGAAAGCGTTAGCCATCTGGTTTCCTACAATTAGGTTAATTTGTCACCAAATTTAGAGACTCTAGAGTTTGGAAATATTCCAACGGAAGCTGTTTTATTTCCTTTCTGTTAAGCTTCACTGACCAAAAGGAACCTCAGGGCCCCAGAATTAAATAAAAGCCCCTGTGTTCCACCAGCCCTGATCACTCACCTCTCTCTTGGGCACTCAACCATGAAACTCCATTCCCTTATTTCTGTTCTCCTCCTCTTTGTGACTTTAATACCAAAAGGTAAGACGGTGAATGATTGTAGAGGTCTATTGGGACGCCTAGACCAGAGGAGGTCTACTGAGATAATTACACTGTGGCCATCCTAACTCAGACCCCAATTCACAGCCTTAGGAATTCAGAAATCCAACATGTTTATCTTCTTTGGTACTAATGAGGCCACAATTGAGAAGCAGGACAAGGAGTTCTTTCAACAGAAAATGGGGGTTCAAGGGCTCGATAATTAGAAAATGGGGCTGAAATAGAGTTAGGGGTATAGAAGCTCCGATATGTGATTTAAAGGTTAGTAAATAAAGCAAACAGCTGTCATCAAGGCTTCACTCTCCAAAAAGGAGAGTGAAGATGACAGTTCTTGGTTGAGACTCGGCAGTGAATGGAAGTGATGTAGAGTCTATTGGTGAGGAATATTTGTGAAGGGTAGCAGTTAGGCAAATAAGACAGAGTTCAACAAGAAAATTTTGCATCAAATTATAAAAGACCAATAGAAATTTGGGAGCAAGGGAATTTGGAAAAGAATAAACAGTGGTATGAAGCTTTAATGGTAAAATTTTAAGCATAAGACAAGACTCTTAGTTGCATCCTTAGGGTCCATGATTCAGAAGTTTAAATATTGAAATGTAGAATCAAACACCTTCAGGGTGTTTCATCCAGATCCTGGTAAGATATGATAAAATTATTATCTCCACTGTTAATAGTGGGATGTTCATATTCCCCAAAATAAAGTGTGTGGTCAATGAACAAAGATCTATTCCTCCCTTTATCTCTGAGATTATTTTTTAAATAATTTCAACTTATATTGTAGATTCAGGGGGTGCACGTGCAGGTTTGTTATGTTGGTATATTTTGTGATGTGAGGTTTGGGGCATGATGGTAATCCCATCACTCAAGTAGTGAGCATAGTACCAAATAGGTTTTCAATCCTTGTTTTCCTCCCTCCCCACTCTAGTGGTCTCCAATGTCCCATCTTCATGTCCATGAGTATCCAATGTTAACTCCCACTTATAAGTGAGAACATGCAGTATTTGGTTTTCTATTTCTGCATTAATTTGCAGTCCTCCAGCTGCATCAATGTTGCTACAAAGGATATGATTTTGTTCTTTTTTATGGCTTCATAGTATTCCATGGTCTATATGTACCACATTTTCTTTATCAAGTCCACCATTGATGAGCACCTGGGTTGATTCTTTGTCTTTACTATTGTGAGTAGTTCTGTGATGAACATAGGAGTGCAGGTATGTTTTGGGTAGAATTGTTTGTTTTCTTTTGGATGATATACCCAGTAATGGAATTGCTGGGTGGAATGGTAGCTCTGTTTTAAGTTCTTTGAGAAATCTTCAGACTGCTTTCCACAGTGGCTGAACTAATTTACATTTCCACCAACAGTGTATAAGCACTCCTTTTCTCCACAGCCTCATCTGCATTTCTGTTATTTTTTGACTTTTTAAAAATAGCCATTCTCATTGGTGTAAGATAGTTCTCATTGTGGTTTTGATTTGCATTTCTCTAGTGATTAGTGATGTTGAGCTATTTTTCATGTTTGCTGGCTGCTTCTATGTCTTCTTTTGAGAAGAATCTGTTCATGTTTTTCATGTCTTTTCCCCACTTTATTTGTTTTTTGCTTGTTGATTTAAATTCCCTGTAGATTCCAGATATTAAATTTGTGTCAGATGCATAGTTAGCAAATATTTTTTCCCATTCTGTTGTTTTCTGTTTACCCTGTTAATAGTTTCTTTTTCTCTGCAGAAGTTCTTTAGTTTAATTCAGCTCTACTTGTCAACTTTTGTTTTTGTTGCAATTGCTTTTGAGTACTTAGTCATAAATTATTCCCCAAGGCCAATATCTAGAATGGTGTTTCTTAGGTTTTCTTCTAGGATTCTTATAGTTTGAGGTCTTACATTTAAATACTTAATCCATCATGAGTTAATTTTTTGTATATGGTGAAAGATAGGCATCCAGTTTTATTCTTCTGCTTATGGCTGGCTAGCTATCCCAGCACCATTTATTGAACAGGGAGTCCTTTTCCCGTTGTTATTTTTGTCAACTGTGTCAAAGAGAAGATAGTTATAAATGTGCAGCTTTATTTCTGGGTTCTCCATTCTGTTCCAGTGGTTCATGTGTCTGCTTTTGTTCCAGTCCCATGCCGTTTTAGTTACTGTAGCCTTATAGTATAATTTGAAGTCAAGTAGGATGATGCATCCAGTGTTGTTCTTTTTCCTCAGGATTATTTTGGTTGTCTGAGTTGTTTTATGGTTTCATATGAATTTTAGAATAGTTTCTTCTGTTCTGTGAAAAATGTCATTGGTAGTTTGATAGGAATAGCACTGTATCTATAAATTGCTTTGGGCAATATGGCCATTTTCACAATATTGATTCTTCCAATCCACAGCAGGGAATATTTTTCTATTTGTGTCATCTGTGATTTCTTTCAGTAGTGATTTGTAGTGTCACTTGTAGAGATCTTTCACCTCTTTGGTTAAATGTATTCATGGATATTTAATTTTTTGTGTGGCTATTGTAAATGGGATTGCATTCTTGACTCAGCTCTCGGGTTGAACATTATTGGTGTATAGAAAGGCTACTGATCTTGTGCATTGATTTTGCATCCTGAAACTTTACTAAAGTTGTCTATCAGGTCCAGGAGGCTTTGAAACAATCTTTAGGGTTTCTTAAGTGCAGAATAATATCATCAATAAAAAGAGGTAATTTGATTTCTTCTTTTCCTATTTAGATACCTTTTATTTCAAAAAGCTGATTGGTCTGGCTCATATTTCCAGTACTATGTTGATTAGGATGGTGAGAGAGATCACTCTTGTTTTGTTCCAGTTCTGAGATTCTTTTAAGTGCAATCGAAGCCACTCAATTGTTTGATCTTTAACTAATCTGTGGACATGTTGAGATCCACCTCACATATGATTGCCTCCTTCTGAAGGAGCTTATGCAATTCTATTTGGTTCTCAGCTTTGGTCAGAAGATACAATTGAGGTCAGATACACTTGTAGTGACATCTGATATGAAATTATATGATGGTAATAATTTGAAATTAAAATAAAATTTAGTGGCAATTGTTTTTATTTTAGATAATAAAACCCATGTACAGATAAAGAATGTGATTTTACTCCAATCACATAGGTAGTAGCAATATTGCAGCTAAAAGCCAATCTCTTTAATCTGGGTCAATGTGGTTTTTAATCAATCCATAGGTGTAGATATGCATACAAAAATGATAACTCTGATTTCTGCCAGACTTTTTCCTCAAAATCTTCTAATTATAGATTGAGGAAACTAAGGAGGTTTTCTGCTATATGTGACAACATAGATGAACCTGGAGGACATTATGCTAAATGAAATAAGCCAGTCACAGAAGACAAATACTGCATGATTCCACTTATATGAGGTGCCTAAAATAGTCAAACTCATGGAAAGAGGTAGCAGAATGGTGGTTTCCAGGGACTGGGGAGGGAGGAGGAAATAGGGAGCTGCTATTTAATGAGTAAAAGTTTTCAGTTTTATTAGATGAATAAGCTCTAAATATCAACTATATAGTATTATACCTATAGCACTTAAAAATTTCTTAAGAAGGTAGGTCTCACTTTAATTGTTATTACCACAATAAAATAAAAGATGAAGAACAAGAGGTTATTTGAGGTTGAAAGCTGAGTTAATCTCCCCACAAATATGACAAGAATCCTTCAGAGGCCTGTCTTTCAAGCCGTGACATCTTCCTGCAGGAATGCATATATCAGCCCTTCTTTGTTCCTTCCAAATCAGTTATACCACGAAGAAGGACTAAATGAAGGTCCTATAATTCTGCACAGGAGGGAATCACTTTTGAATAGCCAAGTTTCTTGTGATCAGAGGATATTAAAACCATATGTAAAGGTCAAAATACCTTACTTGTGCATATTGAGATGTTCTTGGACACATTATGAAGTGGGACCCAGAACACTCAGGTCAAAAAATAGGAATTTCATTATCAGTTTTGTGTGGTCTCTTAGTACTGAATAGTTAATTGCTGAGCTGTCTATACAATTTAATAATACCGCACTCCAAAAATTCTGATCTTAATCTCTGCTGTGACTGTTGGGCATGTAGAATTTATCAGGTGTCTAGAAGCATTCTGATAATCTTAGAAATTTTATAACTCCTATATAACTTTTATCTCATAAAATTCTTTTAAGAAAAATTGAGTGGCTAGATCATGAAGAGTTTCGTTAAAGACATTTTTACACCAAAAATATCCAATTAAGTAAAAAAGTTATTGTTTCCATGAAAAAATTTCTCCAAAGAAACTACATAATCTGAAATATTAGTTTATCAGCTTAATGTCTGATGAATATTAAGTTATAGCTACTTGAATATATGTTTTTATATATCCTTATATTTATTCCAAAAAGAATCCATGGTATCCTACAAAAAATTGGAATAGCTCATATAGATTTATATATACACACAAACATACATATATATGCTGGGAATATGAGTCTAAGGAGGTTAGAATGGCATAAATCTTGGATTGCTGCATTAGCTCTCTGAGAATTAAGAAAATTATAGCATTCTTCTTACACTGACTGTGGAGAATAACATAATATCTAAATACACGACATTGGACAGGAGCAGAAGGCAGCTTGAACTCACATTATGTAGAGAAAAGGAAACTTCACTTCCATTTTTTGATTGATAAAGTTCCAGGAAGAGCCTGTTCCATTTAAATCCTCTACATCACCCAAAAAAAAACTTAAAAGTTACTAACTCAATGAGTTCTAATGCTAAGAAAGTTATATCCTTTTAGAAAGTAGATGAATGTGCTATTAAGGGTCTTTTCCAGTGTGATTCTAAGTCCTTCTCACTGCATCCACAGAAATTAATGTTGTGATATAATATGAAGTGAACATCTAAATTGTTTCCAAAGGCACTTATTAAATATGCATCCTTTCCTCAACTGCCATGTGATATAACCATTATAACATATTCATGTCAAATAAATTCTGAAGCGTATTAGAGAGTGCCTCTCTTCTTTTGCTCTATATGTATATACTTCTGTCAATAAGTCTGAAAATAAATGTGAGTATCTGGGAAGAAATTTCCTTCCTCATGAATGAGGAATATGAGTCTGAATATGAATTAAGTAATTTAATCTTATCTTTTTGACTTAAACTAGTGCCCTTGGCATGATGATATGTCACTGTCATCGGTAAAAAGGGAGATTATAACTCTTTGGCTTCATGCTCAAAGCATATCTCCTTAAATTAAACTTCTCATGTAGCAAGAAGCGCATCACTGGCCTACCAGTGATGAACTGTTCCACTCCTTTTGAGTGAAGCAAGGGACATCTCCCAAATAGAGGAATTGGCACTGTCTTAGGCTACATGCTGTGTCATTAGGCTGAACTTTACAGTATCGTAGGTGACGCATACTACTGAGAGGAAGTTCACTCTTTTGGCTTCAGCTGAAGATTCACATTCCACCTCATTTTGCATGGATGCCTCTAAGTTCACATGCATAGGCCTCCTTGATACCATACTCTGTCTCTTACTATATCTTTCCCAGTACTAATAACCCCT
Organism: Pongo pygmaeus; assembly: GCF_028885625.2. NCBI lineage: Eukaryota > Metazoa > Chordata > Mammalia > Primates > Hominidae > Pongo > Pongo pygmaeus. Next base: position 7,717,189 of record NC_072380.2, read on the forward strand.
GATTTTAGCTTCATTTAAAAAGTCTGACAATGTTGCCAGACGTTAAATGTATGGATGAAGTTATCAGGGAAAAGACCAATGGCTAGCAACAGGTCTGCTATGCTTCTGAGCGTGAAGCCTGTGTTCTGTGTAGACAATGCAGTTGAACCAGCACCTTCCACAACTGGCTGGGGAGACTTCAGGTCTCTCTCTGAAAGGCAGCCACTTTCTCTTCCACAATAGTTTTGGAAAAAAGAGAGAATATTACAAGATATTACCCAACTCCCGCATCATGATATTCTCTTGCTGCACAGAAACCCTGAGTTTATGAACTGTTAGTCTGATAGTAGAGTATAATACCAGATTGCACTAGGTTGAAGCTTCTAACAAGAGTAGAAGACAATCTTGCATAGATTGTGAGCACTCAGTTCCAAAAGGCTGCATTGGTTTTTCTGGCTATGGATCTATTTCTACAGAGTAGAGAAACAATAATGATAGCCTAGTTTAAATACAAAACAATAACAAACAGCAACAAAAAGATTGAGAGCTGAAAAGGCCACCAAACTGTTACTCATCTACAGAAGCAAAGAAGCCAGAGGTAGTATATTAGAGGACAGTAAAAACAAAATAAGATCCAGGTGTGTTAACAGGATGGTTAAGGAACTAATGTCTGTTAATGAACATCAGCAAAAGTGTCTTTCTTATATAACATCTGCAGTGATATACAGTATGAAAAATAAACTATGGTTGTGCTGAGAAGGCAAGAGAAAGGATAGTAAGCATAGAGAGAACTACTGAATTAGAGCACACCCTTAGCAATATGCTTCTCAACAACCAGATGAATTAAGAGAACATGTGGATACACTTAAGGGAAAATACATTTTAGCTCTGTGAGTAATTCTCCCCAGGTGTCTATCTGTCTGTCTATCTATCTATCTATCTATCTATCTATCTATCTATCTATCCATCCATCCCTCCATCTATCTATGAGGTATTGAGCAAAATAGGAAAGGTACTTCTTACATAGTCCTGAAATGAGGAAATTACTTTAGATAAAATCTAAAGGATTGATAGGCTTTCTATTAAAGGAGATAAAGATATGAACATGAACCATTTGATAGGGATGATGTATGCAGAGATGGGAATTTAGAGGGACACATACTTCCTTTGAAACAGTTTCTTATTGGTGGCATTGTTGGTGTTTGGTGCAAGACAATTCCTTAGGTGAAAAATTTAGCAATGCTGTGCTATCTGCTAAATACCAAAGACACCTTCCCTAGGCATGGTGGCAAGAACAAATGGTCCCACACATTTCAAAATGTACTGTGCTGGGGGAGGACAATCCCTTTAAAGGATTTTAGAAATTGGCCTATTTCCTCCAAGGTGTATATAATCTAAAATCTTAGCTCCCTTCCCATAAAAAGGCACAATTTCTGTCTACGGGTCTGATCCTTTCATACAGACAATGTTTTCTTTCCTATCCCAAAGCCATTCTTCTGGGGGTTTATTGTTTTATGTATATTTTCAATAGTGAATTAATGATGTTCTTAAATCTCTTCCTGTGTAGGAAAGACTGGCGTTATTCCAGGACAAAAACAGTGTATTGCTTTGAAAGGGGTGTGCAGAGACAAACTATGCAGCACACTAGATGATACCATTGGTATATGTAATGAAGAAAAAAAATGTTGTAGAAGGTGGTGGATATTTGAGCCGTATCCAACTCCGGTTCCCAAAGGAAAATCTCCTTAGGTGGGAGCAAACGTTAAGCCCTTTGAACTCCAGAATGGATGGATAAATTTTGCAGACTCCTGTTTAACCCAATTTCTTATTCTTCCTTGACTGGAAATAAATGTTGTCCTAATCCCACATGTACCGACTGCCTCCTGGAGCATTTCTTCTTGATGCACATGCAAGCCTCTTAAGAACTATAAGAATAAAGTAAATAACAGAAGAATCTCATACCCTACAGGTACTTATAAAAATAAGTTTCTAAGAAAAAATATAAAAATGTTAAATATGTAAAACAATAAGAATATGAAGTATCAGTAGGCAGTCTTTGATTATTTGAAGTGCAATGTCAGTCTTCTTCCTCATCCAGTTCTGAAGAAATATCATTTTCATTACTAATAGAGACGTACTTAGATAATAAGGGTTAAAGCCTGCTAGTCATGTGACCTTGCTAACATTGCACCTGAGAATTAGGCGCATGATCATTCCAGTCATTCCAGCACTTGAAGCGGGTCTCCCCTCTACTGCCCCCTGCCCCTAGAGAAGTAGAAAAGAAGACCTTCTTTCTACAAGTAGGCTCACTAGGAGGAGCTGTAGAGCTGAAGAGTTGCTAACTCAGCAGCATGCCTGGTTAGTTCTTTCCAAACCCTCCATTAGATAACTCCTTTTCCTGGGGCCAAGAAAATTAAAGGGCAGGGAGGATACCAGGAGTATGACATGCCATGAGTGTCACAAAGATGGAAAACATCTAGAATGAGGCCAAATTACCCCACAAACAAAATTCAAGATTTTGTATTTCTGTAACCACGAAGCTTATGGTCAATCAATCAGGGGAGGATGGGTTATCTCCCTATGCAGATGAGATGTCAGGAGTCTATTAAAATAACTCTAATCTCATCTTCATGGATCTGTTTCTTTAATACTAGTCATTACTTTTTCTATATCTTCTCAGAAGCACTCATGAACAGCATATTACTCTGAGATCAGATTCTAAGCTAATCTCAGAATAATACACTAATACAATTTTTACCATATACATTTTACACATAGCTGAAAATTTACATCTCCTCTTCTTTGTCATCTTAAGTTATGTGCCACTACATTCTCCAGTGTAGTACATTAGAGATTCTTTGATAATTAAATGACATTAAGAGACTTTAAAAATCATAAATACCCTCCTATATTAAAATGCTAAAAAAGAAAAATTTCCCACCTTTGAATATAAACAAGTTTTCTTATAAAATTTCTAGGCATAAATTGAAGGTCAAAGATTGAATCTCTTCAATCTCTATGTTAAAGCCCAACGACATTAGAATCCAAATGAATTACTGCCTGAAATGAAATTATCTTCCCCTTGTTAAGTCCAAATTTTTCTATTAAATGTAAGCAAAAAAAAAAAAAAATCACTCATTTCTTATTCTCCGTCTTAGTGAATTAGTGAAAGTTTCTTCAGAGACTTGGCATTGAATTAATATAACATCTCAACTCACTGAAGCAAAAAGAACTTTTTTTTTTTTTTTTTTTTTTGAGACGGAGTCTCGCTCTGTCACCCAGGCTGGAGTGCAGTGGCGCCATCTCTGCTCACTGCAAGCTCCGCCTTCCGGGTTCTCGCTATTCTCCTGCCTCAGCCTCCCAAGTAGCTGGGACTTCAGGTGCCTGCCACCACGCCTGGCTAATTTTTTGTATTTTTAGTAGAGACAGGGTTTCACCCTGTTAGCCAGGATTGTCTCGATCTCCTGACCTCGTGATCCGCCCGCCTCGCCCTCCCAAAGTGCTGGGATTACAGGCGTGAGCCACCGCGCCTGGACAGAACGTTTTTTATCTCTGAGCAAGAAGAAAAAACAGGTAAAGGAAATGAAAAAGATAAGGAACAAAAAGAATCAGTCCAGAAAATCTAATTTCTTTTTATTTTTAAGTGAGACAAAGTTTATTAAGAAAGTAAAGGAATAAAAGAATGGCTATCCATAGGCAGGGGAGCCTCTAATTTCTAATTCTGATTGTTTTTCTTAATTTTTTTTCTAATGATACTCTCGATTTTACCATAAAATATTGGCCATTTAATAAATAAGTTCAGGGACAGACAATAAAATATAAAGTAAAGCAATGTCTCTCATCTCCAGCACTGTCAACATTTTGAGAACAATTTTTTTTTTTTTTTTTTTTTGCTGTGGGGAGCTTTCCTGTATATTGTAGAATGTTTAGCAGCCTCTCTTGCATCTAAAACATTTCTCCCACCTGTGACCAAAAAATAAATAAACAAACAAACAATGAAAAATCTCTACACATTACTAAAAGTCCTCTGAGGGCAACATTGTCCCTAGTTGCAAACCGCTATAGTAAAGAAATCATCAAAGTTGAAAGTAAATAGGAGTTAGAAAATTCACTCAAATAGAGCCCTTTGCCTGTAAACTTTCAAAAAGTAAGACAGCTTCACATATAAAATAATAGATCAGAAAATTCTTCTGACAATCCAAAGATGAATTATGTCTCTTTATCTGAAAGAGATAGATCTAGAGATAACCCCTTTGGTTTTTTTACTGCTGTGCTAGTTGTTATAAATACCTGACCATATCTTAACCATTCAGATTTTAGGGCAATATTGCTCTGATATCTCATCCAGAGGTGGAGAAATCCACGTTTTAGGGACATTTAAAAGATTTCTGGGAAAAGGCTGTCTGTGCCTTTTGATAATAAGACTGGGTGAATTACATGCAATCTCTTGGAGTACTTGACTATATCTTCTGGAGAAGGCCATGTTTACTGTATACAATGATATGATTCTGTGCATGGAACATATTATATTGATACTAATTTATGAGGGCATAGTTGATAAACCCCAAAGAAGTTAATTTTATTGTTATATAAAGGCAAAGGCTGGCTGGATGCAGTGGCTCACACCTGTAATCCCAACAATTTTGGAGGCCAAAGTCAGGAGTTCAAGACCAGCCTGGCCAACATGTCAAAACCCCATCTCTAGTAAAAATACAAAAATTAGCCAGGCATGATGGTGGGTGCCTGTAATCCCAGCTACTCGGGAAGCTGAGGCAGGAGAATTGCTTGAACCCAGGAGGCAGAGGTTGCAGTGAGCCGAGATTGCACAACTGCACTCGAGCCTGGGCGACAGAGCGAGTCTCCATCTCAAAAAAGAAAAAAAAAAGGCAAGGGCAATACTATATATCATGAAGGCCTGAGATACTCTCAGACCTTTGCCAGTTGTACATTTAGAAGTTTGTTTTGTTCTTTCTATCTTTCTGGAAAATTTGATATGATCGAGACAATAGAGTTTCCGAATAAATGGCAAGTCACAAAAATACTTGAAAATAGTCCAAGTAAAATGGATTTTACTATCACTAGAAAAAGATTGCAATTTCCATATTCAAAATACAAAATAAAATATTTCTGCTGCTGTAAGAACCATAGCTCATATAACCTTGAAAGGTTTTTATATTATATGTAAAGTTGTATGACACCCAATGATAGACTGCGATGGGTTAAAGAGCAATACTATGAACACTAAAGCAACTCTTAAATAACACAACAGTTTAATTACAAAAAAAATTGAATAATCACAATGACCCAACTACTTGAAAAAAAGAAGAAAAAGAAATCAAAGAACAAATGAAACAGGACATCTGTAAGATGGCTAAGTAGAAGGTCCCCAGCCTTCATCCACCCACGGAACACTGATTTGGCAACCATCCATGGATAAAATGTCTTTGTGGGAACGTCAGGACCCAGTCAGGAGGTCATGACAACCCACTGAAGCCCAAGACCAAGGAAAACTGCTTTGAGAAGGCAGGCCCATGCCCCGGGAGTAGGCTCACCAATCATAGACCTGGCCATGAACACAGAAACACCGCCATCTGCCTGTGGACCCTGCTGCAGCCCTGCTTACATGTGGTTCCAGATGCAGCCTCAAAAGTCATTCCCAAAAGTCATTCAGGAGCAGGTTGTTTAATTTCCATGTAATTGTATGGTTTTTAGTGATTTTCCTAATATTTATTTCTATTTTTATTGGGTTGTGATCAGAGAGGGTGGTTGGTATAATTTCGAGTTTTTTGAATTTGCTGAATATTGTTTTATGGCCAATCACATGGTTGATTTTAGAGTGTGTACCATGTGCAGATGAGAAGAATGTATATTCTGTTGTTGGGTGGACTGTTCTGTAGATGTCTTTTAGGTCCATTTGGTCAAATGTCTAGTTAAGGCCTAAATATCTTTGTTAGTTTTCGCTCTCAATGATCTGTCGAATGCTGTCAGTGAGGTGTTGAAGTCTCCCAGTACTACTGTGTGGTTATCTAAGTCTTTTTGTAGGTCCCTAATAACTTGTTTTATGAATTTGCACACACTTGTCTTGGGTGCATATACATTTAAGATAGCTAAGTCTTCTTGTTGAATTGAACCCTTTACCATTATGTAATGCCCTTCTTTGTCTATTTCTATCTTTGTTGGCTTAAAGTCTCTTTTGTCTGAAATTAGAATGGCAACCCCTGCTTTTTAGTTTCCCATTTGCTTGGGAGATCATTCTTTGAGCCTTTACTTTGAGCCTATGAGTGACGAGTCTTACATGCAATGACACCGAAGACAGCATACAGTTGGGGCTTGCTTCTTTATCCAACGTGTCACTTTGTGCCTTTTAAGTAGGGCATTTAGTCCATTTACGTTCAAGGTTAATATTGCTATGTGTGGAGTTGATCCTGTTATTGTGTTGTTAGCCGGTTATTATGCAGACTTCATTGTGTGTTGCTCTGTGGTGTCAATATCTATGTGATTAATTGTGTTTTGTGGTGGCTGGTACTCTTTCATTTCCATATTTAGCACTCCCTTAGGGACCTCTGGTAAGGCATGTCCGATGGTAACAAATTTCCTTAGCATTTGCTTGTCTGAAAAGGATTTTATTTCTCCTTTGCTTATAAAGTTTAGTTTAGATGGATATAAAATTCTTGGTTGGGATTTCTTGTCTTTAAGAATGCTGAATGTAGGCCCACAATCTCTTCTGGCTTATAGAGTTTCAGCTTAACAGTCAGCTGTTAGCCTAATGGGATTCCCTTTTTGGGTTACCTGCTCCTTTTCTCTAGCTGCCTTTAATACTCTTTCTTTCATGTCGACCTTGGAGAATCTGATGACATATGTCTAGGGGATGGTTGTCTTGTGTAGTATCTGGCAGGGGTTCTCTGCATTTCCTAAATTTGAATCAACCTCTCTAGTGAGGTTGGGGAAATTTTTGTGGAAGATATCCTCAAATATGTTTCCCAAGTTGTTTGCTTTCTCTCCTGCTCTTTCAAGGATGCCAGTGAGTCATATATCTGGTCGCTTTACATAATTCCATATTTCTCAGAGGTTTGTTCATTTTTTTGAATTATTTTTTCTTTATTTTTGTCTAACTGAACAAGTCTTCGATCTCTGAGATTTCTTCCCTCAGCATGGCCTATTTTTTTATTATTATTATACTTTAAGTTCTAGGGTACATGTGCACAATGTGTACATTTGTTACATATGTATACATGTGCCATGCTGGTATGCTGCACCCATTAACTCATAATTTACACTGGGTATATCTCCTATTGCTATCCTTCCCCCCTCCCACTACCCCATGACAGGCCTCAGTGTGTGATGTTCCCCTTCCTGTGTCCAAGTGTTCTCATTGCTCAATTCCCACCTATGAGTGAGAACATGCGGTGTTTGGTTTTCTGTCCTTGGGATAGTTTGCTGACAATGATGATTTCCAGCTTCATCCATGTCCCTACAAAAGACATGGAGTCATCCTTTTCTTATGGCTGCATAATATTCCATGGTGTATGTGTGCCACATTTTCTTAATCCAGTCTATCACTGATGGAAATTTGGGTTGGTTCCAAGTCTTGCTGTTGTGAATAGTGCCGCAATAAACACGTGTGCATCAGCATGGCCTATTTTGCTGTTAATACTTGTGATTGTATTATTAAATTCTCATAGTGAGTTTTTCATATCTGTCAGACCAGTTTTGTTCTTTCTTAAAAGGGCTATTTTGTCTTTCAACTCATATCATTTTATTAGATTCCTTAGATTTGTTGAATTTGGTTTCAACTTTCTCCTGAATCTCGATGATCTTCATTCCTATCCTGATTCTAAATTATATGTCTGTCATTTCAGCCCAGTTAAGAACCATTGCTGGGGAGCTACTGCAGTCCCTTGAAGGTAAGAAGACACTCTGGCTTTTTGAGTTGCCAGAGTTCTTGTGCTGGTTCTTTTTAATCGGTGTAGACTGATGTTTCTTTAATCTTTGGTGTTGCTGTCTGTATTAATCTGTTCTCAATCTGGTAATAAAGACATACCAGAAACTGGGTAATTTAAAAGGAAAGAGGTTTAATTTGCTCACAATTCCACATGATTGGGGAGGCCTAACAATCATGGCAAATGAGGAGTAATGTTACATCTTACCTGGTGTCAGGCAAGGGAGCTTGTGCAGGGGAATTCCCATTAATAAAATCATCATATCTCATGAGAGCTCACTCATGGGGGAACCACCACCATGATTAAGTTATCTCCATCTGGTCCTGCCCTTGACACATGGGGATTTATTCAAGGTGACACTTGGGTGGGGACACACAGCCAAACCATATCACTGTCCTTTGGATGGTGTTTTTGCTCTTATATTCTTTGACATCTTTGACGGTTTGATTGTGGAATAAGGTGTGTTCCGTTGACTGGCTTCATTTCTGGGAAACCTCTGGGGGCCAAGTCTCAGCTCATTACACCTGGGCTGTGTTCCCTAATGCTGGGAAGCTGGTACCAGGCTCCTGGCTTTGTTCTCTTGTCCCTTGAGGTGAGAAACCTGCTGCACTTGACATTGGACATTTTAAGTTCTAACTTAAGTTCTAGCCTCAAAAGCACAGACAATGCAAGCAAAAATAGACAAATTCGATTATAATCAAAATAAAAAGCTTATGCACACCAAACAAAACAATTAAAGAGACAATCTACAGATTGGGAGAAAATATTTGCAAGCCATACATCTGATAAGGGGTTAATAGACAACATTTATAAGGAACTCAAACAACTCTACAGAAAGAAAACAAATAGTCCAATTAAAAAATGGGCAAGGGAGGTGCATAGGCATTTCTGAAAAGAAGACATAAAAATGACAAACAAACATATGAAAAAGTATTCAACATCACTAATCATTAGGGAAACGGAAATTAAAACCACAATGAGATATCACCTCACACCTGCAAGAATGGCTACTACTGAATAAAGGAAATATAACAGTTGTTGGAGAGGATGTGTAGAAAAGGGAACACTTGCACACTGTTGTAGGAATGTAAATTACTGTAGCCATTATGTAAAACTTATAAGTTTCTCAACAAAAATAAAAATAAAATTACATATGACCTAGCAATCTCACGTCTGGGTATTTACTGAAAAGACTGGAAATTTGTATATTGAAGAGATGTCTGCATTTCCATATTCATTGCAGCACTTTTTGCAATAGTCAAGTTTTGGAATCAACCTAAGTGTCTATCAACAGATAAATGGATAAAGAAAATATAGTATATATACACAGTAGAATACTATTCTACCTTAAAGAAAAGAAACTTTTTTATTTGCAGCAACAAAGATGGAATTGGAGAATTATGCTAAGTGAAATAAGGCTGGCACAGAAAGAAAAATATTACATGTTTCACTTATTTGTGGAATCTAAAACAATCAAATTCAAATAAGCAGAGAGTAGAACAGTGGTTACCAGAGACTGGGGATGGTAAAGGGATGAGGACATCATGGTCAAACAGTACAAAGCCTCAACTGGACAGGAGTATAAGGTTTCTTTAAGATATACTGCACAGCATGGTGAATATAGTAAAAAATGTATTATACATTTCGAAATTGCCAAGAGAGTACATTTCAACCATTCTCAAGACAAAAAAATAATGATTTTAGGTGATTGGTGTGTTAATTAGCTTGATCTAATTATTCCACATTGAATTCATAAATCATAACATCACTTTGTACACAATAAATAAGACAACTATAATTTATCAATTTATAATTAATAATTTGTTAATAAATAAGATAACAGGCAAAAGATTTGAGTACACATTTCACCAAAGAAAATATGTGAATGGGCATAAACACATGAAAAGATTATCAGAATCATTAGTCATTAGTGAAATGCAAATTAAAACCACAATGAGAAGCCACTTAACACACACTAGAGTAACTATAATAAAAATGACCAGTGGTAAAATATGTCCATGAAGATGTGGCTAAATGAGGGCCCTTTACAGTGCTGATGGAAATATAAAATAATATCACCGCTTTGGAAAATACTTTGGCCTTTTCTTAAAGCTGATAAATATGAATATATCATGCAATTTAATGATACTATTCTTAGGTTTCTATCCCATATATTAGTATAAGGATAAACAAAATGTACTATATCTATACAGAGAAATACTATTTCGTAATAAAAAAGAACAAATACTAGTACATGATACATCATGGATGAACTTCCACAACATTATGCTGCATGAAAAAAGCCAGTGAATGAGTTTATATATAACCCCCACACTCCCAGTCTTCAGATTAAAATGCAGCCCCAGCTGACAGCTTTTGTCTGCAACCTCAACACAGACCTTTAGCCAAAAGCACCCAGTTAAGCCTCATCGCACAGAAACTTGTGATAATCAGTTTGTTGTTTTAAGCCACTACATTTTGGAATATCTTGTTATGCAACAATAACTAATACACTACCCCTGTGAAATTTCTATATTGTGCTTATTCTCTTTCATAAAATGTGTTGAGTAACCACCTAGCTCCATCTGTAATCTCTATTCTTAAGAAATAGGAATTATCACACTTTGGGAGGCCAAGGCGGGCTGATCAGGAGGTCAGTAGATCGGGACCATCCTGGCTAACAGGAGGAAACCCCGTCTCTACTAAAAAATACAAAAAAAAAAATTAGCCGGGTGTGGTGGCGGGTGCCTGTAGTCCCAGCTACTCGGGAGGCTGAGGCAGGAGAATGGCGTGAACCCGGGAGGCGGAGCTTGCAGTGAGTCGAGATCGCGCCACTGCACTCCAGCCTGGGTGACAGAGCAAGACTTCGTCTCAAAAAAACAAAAAAAAGAAATAGGAATTATCTATTCCCTCAGGATTGTACATAAAATCTTGCTAGTTCTAGCACCTTTTGGATGTAAAAAGATAGAACATTGACTACTTGTAAGTTTGTTTTGGTCAATATTATTCATTTATATTTCCCTAAAAGTGTCCATTTCATTCACATATTCAGGATAGAGGGTTTAAAGTATTCTATCATGATATCAAAGCTCTATCTGTAGTCTATGTTCGTTTTCTTCCCTGTATTATTTTTTTTTCTCTTTTTCTCATGATGTTTTCCTAAGACTCATCTAATATATGAATCTTCCCATAAACTACCTAGTGGTCTGACTAAATAACTCTACAATGTTTCTTGCTTTGTTTTGTTTCTTATTTATGTGTGATATTATTTTTGTTTACTGCTTCCTATTTTGTTTCAGATTTTGCTTCTTTTTATTTTGTTATTTATTTCGAGTCTTCAGTTGAGCAGTATGCTGCTTTCATACTTTCGTGAATCCTAGTAAATGTCTTGAAGACCATAAATGTCTGTTTTTATACCACTTTGGCTCCATTCCACAGGATTTCATTTATAGTGCTTTCCGTTTTTTCAGATCTAATTATTTTGTATTCATTTTTATATACGCCTTAGCCCAAATGTTATGTAGGAATGTGTTGTGTTTTAATATCTCTGTGTATGAATTTGGGAATATATCTTATTGTTATTGATTTCTGATATTAGCAACTTGCTGCAGGGAGCATGACCTTTTTAATATCAATTTTATTTTAGAATTTATTCAATAATTATGGAAAGCCTCTCTGTGATGGTGACACAGGAACAAAGACTGAATGAAATAGGCAGACAGAGTTTCCATAGAAATATCTTAGAAAAGAATAATCCTTGCAATGGTAATAGTAAAAACAGAGGCTATGAGGTAGAAATGAGTTTGAAATGTTAATGGAAGAGCAAGAAAACTAATACGTGTGGAACAGAATGAAAAGAGGGAACACTAGCGGGAAAAAAAAGATTGGAGAAATATTCAGCAACCAAATCAGGTAGGACATTGTGTGCCATGTAAACAGACTGGATTTTATTCTATGTAGTTTTTTTAAAAAAGTAATTAGATTTTCAATAAGGAAATAATTTGATTTAATTTGCATTTTAGAAACATATCTCTGGTGTCTGAACACAAATTAGAGTATGCAAAGCTCTCATAGAAACATAGAGACAAGTTAGAGGGCTCTCTCCAGAGACACTAGTGACTTGGACAATGTTGCAATGACAGATGAAGTGAACAAAGGTTAGATTTAAGACACATTTTAGGCTGGGCCCAGTGACTCACACCGATAATCCCAGCACTTTGGGAGGCCAAGGCAGGCGGATCATCTGAGGACAGGAGTTTGAGAACAGCCTGACCAACATGGCGAAACCCCATCTCTACAAAAATAAGATACAAAAATTAGCTGAGAATTGGTAGCTAGCACCTGTAATCCCAGTTACTCGGGAGGCTGAGACACAAGAATCGCTTGAAACTGGGAAGCAGAGGTTGCAGTGAGCAGAGATCACACCATTGTACTCCAGCCTAGGTAACAGAGTGAAACTCTGTCTCAAAAATTTTAAAAAATAAAAAATAAAAAAGATATTTTAAAGATAGAACTGGGCTTGCTAATGGGTTGTAATTATGAAATGAGAGAATCAAAGGTACACCCAGAGTTTTTGTTTGTTTTTGTTTTTTAACCTAAACAACTAGGTACATGAGCCCATCATTGAGAGAGCAAGACTAAGGAGAGTGTGAGTATTAACAGAGAAAGCGGTATGAATCAAAAACTCATTCTGGAATTCTTGAGTTGCTTATTAGACATCCAACAGTAGATGTCAAGTCAATAGTTGAATTTTTTTATTCTGAAGCTTATGGGGTACATCCAGGCTAGAGCTAATACTTCATTTACACAGAGAGAGACAGCAACCTTGTGCCAATATGCTTCTCATAGCTATGAAGAGAATCTATCTATAGACTTGATCAACTCAAGCATAGAAAGAGAAAAAAAAATGTCTCCTAACAACTGATGGAGTGATTTTACTCATTTTGTTTGACCTTATGTCTATCATTTATTTTTACCTTATTTTTTATCTTTTTCTCTTATTTTGCTAGTTGAACAAAGTTATTATCCATTTCTTACCCATATTGGAAAATAGTCTATACTAAGATTCCCCTTTCAATTAACAATGTATTGAACTAAAGATTTCACTCACTCTATATAATTTAAGCACACCTGCAACTCCAGCAGCCACTTGAGTCTGGAGACCTAGTCAGAAACTGATTTAGAAACAGTAGAGAAGCCCCTTGGGACAATCGCATAACATTTCAATAGTGAAAGTATAAACACCAAACAATGCCCAACAATGAAAGGATGATTACATAAATATATTATGAAATATCCATAATATGGAATATTATGCAGAAAGTAAAAATTACTCTTTTGGAGTATTTGAAAATAGCATAGGAAAATATTTACAATAAAGTAATACCTATTAAATAAATAAAGCTATAGGTGAATCACAAGAATAAGAGAGAGAGAAATTTAATGGAAAGTAAATAAACTAAAATAGTAATGATCTTTTAAGTTATCAAGTAATGTGTTATATCTATTATCATGATAATCTTATTTTTCCAATTTTTAAATAAAAAACTATTTAGGAATCAATAAAAATAAATATACATATAGGATATAGGCATATATGTGTTTGTCTACTCTTATACAGAGAAAAATTTGTGAGTGATTTAGCAAAAGTATATTCAATGGAAAGCTGAGGGAAAATGTCAGCCACGTGTGGGATAAGAAGTGAATGAAAGATAAAATGAAAATGAAGCATAGAGACTATGATTTTCCTGAGGGAGAAAGGGAAAAGGCTAGGGCATTCATTAAAAAAAAAACTAAATACAGGAAAGACAATTTTGTGTTTTGTTTTTAACATGGCAGGAACTTGAGGATATTGATAGACTTAAAGTAAGGAAAACAATGGATTTAGAAAGCTGGCAGCAGCCAGGCACATAGCTCACTGCTGTAATCCCAGCACTTTGGGAGGCAGAGGCAGGCAGATCGCTTGAGGCCAAGAGTTCAAGACCAGCCTGGTGGACATGGTGAAACCTCATCTCTACCAAAAATACAAAAATTATCTGGGTGTAGTGGCACACCCCTGTAATCCCAGCTATGCGGGAGGCTGAGGCAGGAGATTCACTTGAACCTGGAGGTGGAGGTTGCAGTGAGCTTAGATCATGCCGCTGCCCTCCAGCCTCAGTGACAGAGTAAGACTCTGTCTCAAATAAATAAATAAATAAGAAAAAGAAAACCAGCAACAACAAGAAGAAAAATAGATAATTAATGCATCAAAGTCCCCAAAACTGTCAGTACTGCTGAAGGCAGGGAAGGAAGATAAACAATGAATACTTGATTATAAATTGTTTGTTGAAAATCTGGTGCCTTCCTGGAGAGTTATGTGCAATAAAACGCAATAATTTCTGGGTCACATGTAATTATCTAATGGTAAATTGCCTTCTTTCTTTTTCTACTGTGACAACTTATATTTGATACCTTGATAGCTATCTGATTTTCTTCTTGGTGTTCTTTTAAGGAAAGTCATTGGTCAAAGCACTTTATCTTTCTTTGCTGAAGCCCTCTGCAATCTAAGCCATCTTTCAATGCTCATCTGGTACCTACTGGTCCACCCCCAGAATGCAATGAACCTCCCTCTGACCCTTCTTTGATATCCCTGATTGCCAGCCCATGGGTTACACAATGTTCTTGGGCTTCCTGGGCAGGATTCCAAGCCTGCCTCCTTGCTCCAAATCTCTTAGGTTGGTGCAAACATAATTGCGATTTTTGCCATTGAAATTAATGGCAAAAACCGCAATTACCTTTGCAGCAACCTGTATCAGGCTGGCAAACAAATGTTCATAGAAAATATCAAGCAGTGAAAATTATGCCCTTAGTGTTCCATAAAGGATTTCAATTATCTGTTCTCATACATTGTATTGCTTTGCAGTGTAAACTGTACTTCCAAAGCTTTCCCTCATGATCAAGAAAGAAATAATTCTCAGATAGGTGAGAAAAATCAGTAAATTCTGGATTCTTGATCAGAGATGCTAATGATCCTAGGCCATTCTGGCTTCAGTAAATGGAATAGTCAGCAATAACCAGCACAATGACCCTAAGATCCCCCTCTGAGTTTCTAGGGTGCTGGCAGAGGCTTGTGCCCAGGAACCGCTGCCCCAGCAACTCAGGAGGAATGACCTGAATGGAGGTTTAGGGAAAAACATCCCCAGAGCTTTCATGCCCCTCACTGGCCCTCCTTAGGCTAAGACTTGGGAAGTTTGCCTCTTCCAAGACCTCCCAATCCCTGACTCAAGATTTCATTTTCAAAGTCTCTAAAGGCAGGGAGGACCTGCTGAAATAATGTAACCACATGTTCCATTCACTAACAGTCTGAAGTATTATAGAAGTGGCACCAAGAAGAAGCCATGGCAGAAAGAGACCTTCCTTCTTGGTACAGAGAAAAGTTACTTCACCTGTAGTGAGACCATCTAGAAAGGAATGAAGGTCAAGTAAGACCAGGAATGTGCATGTACTTTGCAGTTTCTGAAGTTGATATTCTGGCCAGACGTGGTGGCTCACCCCTGTAATCCCAGCACTTTGTGAGGCCGAGGCGGGTGGATCACTTGAGGCCAGGCATTCGAGACCAGCCTGGCCAACATGGCAAGACCCTGTTGCTACTAAAGATACAAAGCTTAGCTAGGCATGAAGACATGTGCCTCTATTCCCAGCTACATGGGAGGCTGAGGCAGGAGAATCACTTGAACCCGGGAGGCAGAGGTTGCAGTGAGCCAAGATCGCACCACTGCACTCCAGCCTGGGCGAAAGTGTGAGACCCTGTCTCTAAATAAAAAATAAATAAATAAATAAAGTTTACTCATACCCTCTTTAAGCATTCCCTACGGCACCCAGAGTATTCTGGTGTTTATGTTCATTTCCTTAGTGTCTAAGAAGTAATTTGTGCATCTTTGTCAGAAATATACTCGTGTTGCATTGCCGTTTCTTTCTATATATTATTTGCTTTCCAAAGTATATTACAGATTCCCTAAGGCCCACTCTTCTTTCTTTAATTCCTCTCATATTCCATATAACTGATGTGCAAACAGTTTGTGTTAACTTAGATTTCCATATAAAAGTTAGTTTATCTCATTCGATTGATTGGACAGAAAGATGAGCAAATAAAAGCTTTTCTGTATCTCACTAGTCTGTTTATAATTTCAAATTGAATTCCATTGCTTAAGCATGCTAACACACAGTGCCAAAATATTAATAAATAGGCATGCTGTTGCATTACATTCTTCTTCCTATTATCAGAAAAATAAAATGAATGCTTTTCCTCTATAACTGCTTCCTTAAATTTTACAGTTCCTCCAGAATGCATAAGACAATGCCGATATTTCAACAGTCTCTCTCCTGCCTTTGCCATGGCTGTGCTTTCTACTACCTTTGCACACACCCTGTTGACCTTTGATAAATGTACTTTAAATGACTGATAGTCATGATGATTGCATGCTGTCTCCTGATATAAAATCTCATTGAAACACAGACATGTTCTTGCTCCTGAAAGGTTCAATAATCACTCAGCAACTCACCTCTTAAGAGGAATGAATGTACACAGAAGTCGCCTTCATCTCAGCTACTGATTCTCTCTAACGTGCTTTACCTATTCAACTATAAGGGTCTTGTTTTTTGTCTTTGGAGTCCTTTCCTTGATGTCCACAGTTCTTCCAGGTAAGACAGAAACTTTTTTATTCCAAAGTTCTAAAAATATAAGTAAAAGAAAATGCAAGGTCTTTCAAGAGTCTGAAAATAAATTAGGCATGGGCAGATTTTACTGTACCATGAAGGCTGCTCAGAGGATTGAAGAGTTGATACTAAAGAAATCAATAAGGTGGTTCACTGCAGTGATTTAACCTATGATAAACTCACTTGAGGCTGGGCACAGTGGCTCATGTCTATAATCCCAGCATTTGGGGAGTTTGAGGTGGGTAAGCTCAGGAGTTCTAGACCAGCCCAGTGGGGGCAACAGGGTGAAACCCCATCTCTACAAAAAAAAAATACAAAAAATTAGTCAGGTATAGTGGTACGTGCCTGTGGTTCTGGCTACTCAGGAAGCCTAGGCAGGAGGATCGCTTGAGCCTGAGATGTCAAGGCTGCATTCAGCTTAGGTCATGCCACTGAACACCAGCCTGGGCAACAGAGTGAGACCCTGTCTCAAAAAATAATAATAATAAAAAATAAACTTACTTGAGAGTTGTGTTTGATCAAAAGATGGTGAAAGGGTGCACACAGAACACAGGAAATTTAAAGAATTGGAAAAATGAAAAGCGAATGATGACTAGAAGAAGGGCTAGAGGTGAACAGGTGGGTACTCCACCATAATCCTTGGTTCACAGGATACTTTCACCACTGATCCAGGCAAGGACCTAGCCTCTGTGTTCCTTTAAAGTTGAATAAAATTCATATGATATCATTTAATGTATATGGAAATTACTTTTTGTATGGTGAGAGTTAGGATTCCACCTTAATTTTTAACCACATAACTAGCCAATTATATATAAACATATTTATTTATCAATATGACTTTCCCAAGTTAATTTTAAAATTCATCAATATTCCATAATAAAAACATGTTAAACTGTGGTTTATACCTGAGATTTAGAGTACTGGTTGACTTATTTATCATTTCTGAAGCACATTTTAATACTTCACAATTCAAGATTTCCTCATTTATGTCATACTTCATGATTCCAGGTTCCCTTATTTATATAATTACAAATAATTATGCCTTTCCTCCATGAATGTTAGTGGGTTTTTTATATTTTTATTGAGACACAATTTACCGTAAAATTCATTGCCTTAAAGTGTTCTATTCAGTGGTTATCAGTGTATTCTTAAAATTGTGCAACCCTCACCACTATCTAATTCTAGAATATTTTTATAACCCCAAGAAGAAATCTCTCCTCCTCCCAGTCCCTAGCAACCACTGATCTAATTTTTGTCTCTATGTATATTCCTATTCTGGACATTTACTCTGAACAGAATAATAAATATGTGATCCTTCATGTCTGTCTTCTTTCATTTAGCATAATGTTTTCAAGATTCATCCATGTTGTGGCATATATTCGTACTTCATTCCTTCATTCAGTGGTCATCAGTATATCCCATTTTAAGAATCCACTGATACTCACTAAATGGAACACTCTAAAGGAGTGAATTTTATAGTAAATTATATCTCAATAAAAATATAAAACACCAACATTCACGGAGGAAAAGTATAATTCTGTATAATTGTATAAACGATGGAATCTTGACATAAATATTAAAATGTGCTCTGACGTAATATGTGCTTCAGAAAAGATAAATAAGTCAATTGATAATCTAAATCTCTGGTATAAACCACGGTTTAATATGTATTTATTATAAAGTATTGGTGGATTTTAAAATTAATTTGGGAAAGTTAGATTGATTATTGGCGTTGGTAAAAAAAATTCATCGTATGGATTATTTAGCATATGGTTGTTTATAACAGACTCTAATGATCCATTGTGCTTCTCTTATATCAGTTGTAACGTCTCCTGTTTTACTTCTGATTTTATTTATTTGGCATTCTCTCTTTGTTCTTGGTTATTCTAGCTAGCAGTTTATAAAGTCTGTTTATCTCTTCCAAAAGTCAACTTTTTGTTTCATTAATTCTTTGCATTTTTTAAATCTCTAATTCACTTAGTTCTGCTCTGATTTTTATTATTTCTTTCCTTCTCCTAAGTTTGGATTTCATTTTTTCTTGTTTTTCTTGTTCCTTGAGGTGCATAGTAGCTTGTTTATAATCTTACTATGTTCTTGCAGTAGGCATTTATTGCTATAAAATTCTCTCTTAGCACTGTCTTTGTTGTATTCCATAGGTTTTGGTATGTTGTGTTTCCATTTGCATTTATTTCAAGAACATTTGTTATTTTCTTCTTAGTTTTTCCATTGACTCAATGGTTGTTCAGAAGCATGTTGTTTAATTTCCATGTTATCTGTATGGTTTCCAAAGTTCTTCCTAGTATTCATTTCTAGTTCTAGTCTATTTTTGTCTAGAATATACTTGATATAATGTTGATTTTTCAAAATTTGTTGAAACTTGTTTTGTGTCTTAACATATGTTCTAGCCTGGAGAATGCTCTATGTGATGAGGAGAAGAATGTGTATTCCACAGCTATTGGATGAAATGTTCCGTAAATGTCTGTTTAGTCTATTTGGTCTGTGGTACAGATTAAATTCGATGATTATTTGTTAGCTTTCTACCTAGATGATCTGTCCAATGCTGAAAGTCGGGTGTTGAAGTCCTCAGTTATCATTATGTTGAGGTGTATCTCTCTCTTTAGCTCTAATGACATTTTTAATATATCTAAGTATTCCACTACTGAGTACATATATATACACATTTGGGACTTTTATACCCTCTTGCTGAATTGGCCCTTTTATCATTATATGATCACCTTCTTTGTCTCTTTTTATGTTTTTTCACTTAAAGTCAATTTTGTCCAATATAAATATAGATGTATTAGGCCATTCTTGCATTGCTATAGGGTTATCATAATAAAGTACCACAGAATGGGTGCCTTAAATAACAAAAGTTCATTTTCTCACAGTTCTGGAAGTTATAAGTCTAAGATCAAGATGTCAACACATTTGGTTCCTCCTGAGGCCTGTCTTGGCTTGCAGCTGGTTGCCTTCTTGCCATGTCCTCTGATGGCATTTTTTCTGTGCACATGCATTCCTGGTGTCTCTTCCTCTTCTAATAAGGACATCAGCCATATTGCATGAGGGCCATACCCTGGGAGTGTCATTTTATATTTATCACTCCTTAAAAAAAAAAAAAACTTATCTTCAAATATGATTACATTCTGAGATACTAAAGATTGGAACTTCAACATACAAATTTTGGAGGAACACTGGTTAGCCCATAACGATGAATTCATCAATAGACTGATATGATCAAGGAAAGAATCAGTGAGCTTAAAGAAGTTTAAATAGCAACTTCCAAAACTTAAAAGCAAAGAAAAAAGAATTAAAAAGAACAGAATATTTAATAAGTGTAGGCCAATTACAAAAGGAACAATATATGTGTAATGAAGTATCAGGAGGAGGAGAAAGAAAGGAACAGAAGAAATATTTGAAGAAATTCTGACTGAGATTTTCCCAAAATTGAAAATAAACAAAATCTACATATCTAGGAAGCTGAGAGAATACCAAGCAAGATAAATACAAAAAAATTAAACATAGGCATATTATATTGAAACTGCCAAAAATCAAAGACAAAAAGAAAATCTTAAAAGAAGCCAGGAGGGGAAAATATCTTTATCTATGGACAACCAAGGATAAGAATTACATCAGACTTCCCTTAAACCACATAAGCAAAAAGAGAAGATAGTGAAATATTAAAGTGTTTAAAAAAAAAAAAAAAGAACACTATCTTAAAACTCTCTACCTAGCAAAATTATCTTTTTTTTTTTTTCAGACAGAGTCTCACTTTGTCACTCAGGCTGGAGTGCAGTGGCAGTGACCCTGGCTCACTGCAGCCTCTGCCTCCTGGGTCTAAGCAATCTCATGTCTCAGACAGCCACCACCATGCCTGGCTAATTTTGTATTTTTAGTAAAGACTGGCTTTCGCTATGTTGGCAAGGCTGGTCTCGAACTCCTGACCTCAGGTGATCTGCCTGCCTTGGCCTCCCAAATTGCCAGGATTAAAGGTGCAGGCCACTGCACCCAGCCTACCCTTTAAATTTAAAGTAAAAATGCATAATTTTCTTAGGTAAACAAAAATAGAGTTTGTCACCAGTAGTCCTACCTTACAATAAAAGTAAAAATAAATTCCTCACTCATACTCAATGGTGAAAAACTAAAAGCTTTTCTTCTAAGATCAGGAACAAGCAAAAGTGCCCCTTCTTGCCACATTTATTTAACATGATACTAAAAGTTCTAGCAAGAACAATTAGGCAAGAAAAGGAAATAAATGGCATTGAAACTGTTGGGGTGGTGGGGAATGAGTAAAACTATCTATTTCCAAATGACATAATTTTTTTGTAAAAAACCCAAAACTTCACTCCCCCAAAATTATTAAAACTAATAACAAATTCAGTCAAGTTGCAGGATAGAAAATCAACATACAAATATCTGTTGTGTTTCTATAACACTAACAACAAGCAACTGGAAAGCAAGTAAAGAAAATCCCATTCACAATAGCAAGAAAAAGATAAGATACTTAAGAATAAACAACAAAAAGATGAAAGACTGGTACATTAAAAATTGCAGACATTCATGAAAGAAATTAAAGAAGACACAAATCAGTGGAAAGATATCCCAAGTTCATGAATTGGAAGACATAATAATATTAAAATATCCATACTATTCAAAGCAATTTATAGATTATATACAATCCCTATCCAAATCCTAATGGCACTCTTGACAGAAATAGAAAAAACAATCTTAAAATTCATATAAAACCACAAAGGACCCAGAATAGTCAAAACAATGAGCAAGAAAAACAAAGCTAGGGGCATCACATTTTCTAATTTCAAAATGTATTATAAAGATAGAGTAATCAAAACTGTGTGCTACTGGCATAAAGACAGACAATAGGCCAGTGGAAGAGAATAAAGGGCCCAGAAATAAACCCACACTTCTACAGTCAACTGTCCTTCCACAAACATGTGAAGAATATATAATGGGGAAAAGATGGTTTCTTCAATACATGGTACTGAGAAAACTGAATGTTCACATGCAAAAGAATAAAATTGGGCCTGTATCTTACACTACACACAAAAAGCAACTCAAAATGAACTACACATTTAAACATAATTACCTGAGACTGTAAAACTTATAGAAGAAAACATAAGGAGAAACTTTCATGATGTTGGTCATGGCAATTATTTTAACTTATAAATTGTAACAAAAGGATTTGGGAAGGACTGATAGGTTTAAAGGGAATATTTATGGGAGATTATGGGTTATAGGCTCCTGTGCATATCTCAGTAACTTCCTCAGTAAAGAAGACATGGCCTTGAGCCCAAATACACTGGGAAGCTGGAACTAAGACTCAACTCCTTCTGACTCCTTCTCTCAATTAAGGATTCTTTTTTCTCATTTCATCAAGAATAGAGAAGCAACCAAAGATAGATTTTCCACTTTTCCACCACCATATCTCTTCACATAGTTTTATCTTTATCTATAATCTACCTTCTCTTCACTCTCTGATTCAAGGCCAACCCCTCCACTTACACTAGATTCCATCCCCAATGACGTTTTAAGAATTTAACTCCAGAAGTTAAACATTATTTCCTGCATTATGAATCTCTACACGACCCCCAAGCTGGATAATTCATTTTAGGTAGAAATATGTGGCAATAGTTCTCATTTAAAATTGTGTATATTTCCAGCTACTGCCTCATTTGTCTACTCTCTTTATAGAAGAAATCATCATTTGTCTTTATTCAGCATCTCCACTTTTTCTCTTGCATTCATTTGCTGTTGTTTTTGTTTTTCTGGGAAAGTTCTTTAATGTTTTTAATTTATTATAAAACATTTCAGATATTTAAAAATAAAAAGTAAGTAATATTGGGTCATATAAGTAGTCTTCTCTTTTTAAAGCCAGAAGCTTCATTTCTAATGATGAATGTCCTTCAGAACATTATCATTGCAGACTGAAGTGCAATGCTGATGAACATGCAATTAGATACTGTGCTGACTTCAGCATCTGCTGCAAACTGAAGATCATTGAAATTGATGGACAGAAGAAGTGAAAATTCTAACTCCATCTTCTTCAGACTCCGGGAGAAAAAAACGTGTCTTAAACTCTCTTATCTATGAATAATTAACATGATGGATGAAAATTATTATAGTTGCATGTTTAGATGGTCAGGTGAAAATAAATATAAATTTTATAAATGCTCACACTCTATTTTCATTTGTGCATTTTAACATTTACTCCCTTAATTTACATCCACAACCACATTGTTGTTTCACCCATAGTACTATATCCCAGCCCTACCACTTATTACCTGTTCAAGCTTGGGCAAGCTATTTCTTTTCTGTCTATCTCAGCTTCCTTATTTATAAAATGGTATAGCAATAGGTACCTACATTGTGGTACTGTTAGGATTATATGAGTTAGTATATGTGAAGTTCTTAAACAGCATTTGACCCTATTATAGACATTATATAAATGTTAGCTATAATTTCATGAAACCCAAGAATCTGATCCATCTTATTGCTTTTGGGGTTTTATATAATTATTCTGTGTGGCCTGAGAGTTCATATTTGTTAAAATGTTAGGTGGTTTTGAAAATAAGGTATATTTTTCAGGTTATGAGATATATAATTTTATATAAACACAATCTATTAATGCAACATTATTCTATTCCAGTAATCTAGGACTTGATCACTAGTAGTGAGAACTAAAAAGAAAGAAGAGATGCAAGGTGAATTTTAGAATTAGGATTGGCAGGATTTATTGGCCATATGATATATTGAGAAGGCATGAATGATGATTCTGAGATTTCAAAGCTGATAAAAAGATGGATGCCAATATAACTCACTAAACTAGAAGGGCCAGAAGAGAAAGGAGGTTGGGAATGTGGGGAGAGTCAATGAAGAGATGTTTTGGCATAATAGGGTTTTAGTCATGTAAGGGATATGTCAGTCTACTAGGCATATTTACAAAAGTATAATTTTCCTGTTCTATAAATTAACTGAATTCCTATTAGGAATCTTATTTTGCCTGGTCACAGAAACATAAACTTAGCCAATTAATAGTTGATCATATCTTCTCCAAGTTATTTTTAAGTTCCAAAAGAAGTAAGCAGTGATGAGGTATCTGGGAGAGCATTTATTATGTTAACCTACTAAAACATCTTCATTCTCATCTGATCTTCTGTCACTAATCTAGGTACAACTGCTGAGTTGTGTCTCATTCTTATTTTTAATAAAATTTGTAAAGCTCTTTGGGTGAGGCCCATTCTTTGGTACATTGGTTGGTCCTGCTCCTCAAGCAGCATCCTAGGTCCTTAGGTTACAAGTAAGTCCCAATAAGGGCCACAAAATAGTATTTCTCTTGTACTACTGCAGAGAGCCCAGCCTCATCTCACCTCAAATTCTTTCTAAAAAGTCTTGCATCACATCTCAGATGAGTCCTAATATGTGGCATACACTATTTTTCTTGTCTGTTTTTCTGCCTGCAAGTGATAATGTCCTGTTGGTAGTGGAAGCACTGGGGTTACCTCTCATTGTTGTTGTGGAAGCTGGTACCAAGTGTTGCCGATGCCTTGGCCCTTTGCGTCCCAAGACATCTGTGAAAGAAAAAGAAAGAAAGAAAGAAAGAAAGAAAGAAAGAAAGAAAGAAAGAAAGAAAGGAAAAAGAAAAAAGGAAGGAAAGAGAAAGCTTCTTTAGCTTTTTTAGTGTCACTTCCTTACCATAAGTTCTAGTTCCCCAGGCCCTGGCATCTACTAATTCTTCCTGACTGGCCCAGACTAGATTCAAACTAGAATTTTTGCTATATTTCAGAACCCCTTTATCCCAGGAGACAATATAGAACAGTGGTTAATAAATTTGGGTTCTAGAATCTCTGTAAGACTTCTCAGTCCCACATGTGTGATTTTAGAAGAATTACTCAAATCTCTGCTTCAACATCTTGAAAATGTGAATGGCGAAAATGTCTAGTTAAAAGAGCATTTGTAAGATTAAGTGAGGCAATATTAAAAAAAATACATACTACAATCGTTGATGCCTCAAAGTGCCCCAAATACCAGTTGTTAGGAATATATCTGCAGTAGTTCCCCACACAGCCACAGTTCTAGTTACTTACAGTCAACCACAGTCCAAAATATTACATACGCTGTGTGCAGTGGCTCACGCCTGTAACCCCAGCACTTTGGGAGACCAAGGTGGGTGGATCACTGGATGGCAAGGGTTTGAGACCAGCCTGGCCAACAGGGTGAAACCCCATCTGTACTAAAAATACAAAAATCAGCCGGGTGTGGTGGCAGGTGCCTGTAATCAGCTACTCAGGAGGCTGAGGCAGGAGAATTGCTTGAACCCGGGAGGGAGAGGTTGCAGTGAGCCAAGATCATGCCACTGCACTCCAGCCTGGGCGAAAGAGCAAGACTCCATCTCAAAAAAAATAAATGAATAAACACAAAATTCTATAAATAAACAATTAATGTTTTAAATTGCAGGCTGTTCTGAGTAACACGAAATCTTGCACAACGCAGCTCCATGCACCCAGAATGTGAATCATCCCTTTGTCCAGTGTATCCAGACTGTAAACACTGCATGCCCATTAGTTATCGAAATCATCTGCTTCTGAGATCCGGCCATTAACATCGTCATGGCTCAGTGACCCAGGATCACCCGAAGCAGACGATCCTCCTTCTGACGTATGGTCAGAAGATTAGCAGTAGCCTAATGCTATGTCACAATGCCTATGTGATTTTCCTCACTTCCTCTCATCACATAGGCATTTTATCATCTTACATCAGCACAAGAAGAAGAGTGAGCACAGCACAATAAGATATTTTGTGGGAGACAGAATTCACATTCACATAACTTTTATAGTATTGTTATTATAGCATATTGTTATAATTGTTCTATTTTATTATTAGTTATTGCTATTAAAATCTTACTGTGCCAAATTTATAAATTTAACTTTATCATAGGTCTGCCTGTATAGAAAAAAACACAGTATATATAGAGTTCTGTATTATCCACTGTTTCAAGCATCTACTGGGGGTCTTGGAACACAGCCCCGTGAATAAGGGATAACTACTATATATTGTAAAGTTAAAGTATAAACCTAACATCTAGAGTTCATTTATTTCTTCAGCAAATATACCTTTGGCATTGATGGCCTGCTAGACTTTGAGCCCAATACTGGTGTAAAATGATAAATAAGACAGTCATGGAAATCTGTACTCGGATCTCACAGTCTAATCATAGAGACACAACTAATTTATATAGCTACAATTGTGACAAGTGCTATGAAAAAAAGGAATGGGTGCTCTGAAAATGTGTAATGGGAAGGAAGACCATCTCTTCACAGAGGATACAGAAACTGCTTCCTTCTGCATCTCCCACTGTTGGCTAGAATACATTTCTGTTTATTAGGATTGTTATTTGGAAAGGCTGCATATTGAATCTGTAATTCTGAGGGTCAGACAGCGACATTTCCATTGCAGCTGAGAGTATGGCGTTGCAGAACAACCACAGATGAGGAAGATGAGAAGAGTAACATGATGACCCTAAATAAATACCAAACCCAGGAGGCAGAAGAAAGAGCCATCTAGTCCTAGCATGGAGCATACTGTACTTCTCCATTTTCTAGTCCCAGAGCACCATGTGGCCTTAGGGGAATATATGGATGAAAAAAAAAAGCTGGTGTGCTGGCTTTTTAAACCACAAACTTGTTTTCAAATGATGCACAGATCTCTCCTCTTTATCCCCAAAGTCTATGAACTAGGTCAGCTCCCAACTCGTGGCACCCACAGTGAACCAGACACTGAGACAGGGGAGCTCTAGATAACAAGAGATGATCTCTGACAGTTGTTGAAATTCTTCTTTACCTCTTAGAGCAAAACTCAGAGGCTGTCCTGTTCTGATATTTAAGTACAATCAGGAATTGCTTGTAGTTGGTGACCTAGTCAGTGAACCAGGTCCTTATCAATAGTGAGAGAATAATAGTAATAGTCCGTTCTGGGGAAAAGAATGTGGCACTACAGTGGTCTTGGGGTTTTTTAACTTTGGCTTTGTAAGCAACTTTATTTTTGCTTGGGTTAAAGCCTCTTCCAGCTGTTTATCAACATAGATAAAAGTATATTGCTTTATTATTTCTTCTTGAGTCATATTCAATGCTTTCTTTGCATGGGCAATGCCAATATCCCATTGAGCATGTCCTCTCTGAGGTTGAGGTTTCCAGGTCTTTTGTTTCTCAGAATGATTGCTGACTTGTTTGGGAGCCTCAGCCAGTAATTCTTTATACTGTTTATGACTTTTATACTCCCATACCTGCTTTTCACAAACCCATGCCCTCACTAGCTGGTTGCTAAGAAATTGGACATGATATGACCAGGCACCCCTTGTGTCAATTTTAGTATGAACTTCCAGCTGGTTCTCACTTGAAACCAAGGTAGGAACACAAGGTAGAAATGATGGATTACTGCCTTGGGCTTTTTTTGTTGGGTAGGTGGTTTACTACTGATTCTATTTCAGATCTCATTATTGGTTTGTTCAGGCATTCAATTTCTTTCTAGTTCGATCTTGGGAGGTTGTACTGTTCCAGGAATTTATCAATTTCTTCTAGGCTTTGTAGCATGAATGCATGCAGATGCTCCTAATAGTCTCTGACGGTTTTTTGCATTTCTTTTGCGTCAGTGGTAATATTCTCTTTCTCATTTCTGATTGTGTTTATTTGGATCTTCTTTTTTTAGTCTAGCAGCAGTCTAAATAAGCAGACTTATTCATTCTTTTAAAGAGCCAACTTTTGGTTTCATTAATCTTTTGTATTGGTTCATGTCTCTATTTCATTCAGTTCAGCTCTGATTTTGGTTATTTCTTTCCTCGGCTGTTTTGGGTTGATTTGCTCTTGTTTTTTTAGTTCTTCTAAGTGTGATGTTAGGTTCTTAATTTGAGATCTTTCTAACTTTTTAGTGTAGGCATTTTCGGGCTATAAATGTTCCTCTTAACACTGCTTTAGTGTCTCAGGGATTCTGGTATTGGACCTTTGTTTTCATCGGTTTCAATGAACTTCTTTTTTTTTTTTTAGACAGTGTCTCACTCTATCACCCAGGCTTGGGTGCAGCAGGACAACCACAGCTTACTGTAGTCCCAGCCCCTTAGGCTCAAGCAATTCTCCCACCTCGACCTCCCAAGTAGTTGGGACTACAGTCGTGCACCATCACACCTGGTTAATTTTTTTTTTAATCTTGTAGAGACAGAGTCCCACCATGTTGCACAAGCTGGCCTTAAACTCCTGGACTCAAGCGATCTACCTTCCTTAACCTTTCAAAGTGCTGGCATGACAGGTGTGAGCCACTGCACCTGGCCCAGTTTCAAAGAATTTCTTGATTTCTGCCTTCATTTCATCCTTTACCCAAAAATCATTAAGGAGCATATTGTTTAATTTCCATGTACTTGTATCATTTTGAGAGATCTTCTTGGTATTGATTTCTATCTTTATTGCATAGCGGTCTGAGAATGTTACTGGTATGAGTTCTTTTTAATTTGTTAAGAATTGCTTTATGGCCAAGCATGTGGTTGATCTTAGAGCATGTGCCATGTACAGATGACAAGAATGTGTATTCTGTTGGTGTGCAGTGGAATGCTCCATAGATGTCTGTTAAGTCCATTTGGTCAAGGGTTGAGTTTAGGTCCTCAATATCTTTATTTGTTTTCTGCCTCAATGGTCTGCTTAACACTGTCAGTGGGGTGTCAATGTCTCTCATTATTATTGTGTGGTTATCTAAGTCTCTTCATAGGTCTCTAAGAACTTGTTTTATAAATCTCAGTGCTCCAATGTTGGGTGCATATATATTTAGGATTATTAAGTCTTCTTTTTGAATTGAACACTTTACCATTTTGTAATGCCTTTCTTTGTCCTTTTTGATCATTATTGCTTTTAGTCTGTTTTGTCTGAAATAAGAATAGCAACCACTGTTCTTTTTCTTTTCCATTTGCTTGCTAGATCTTTCTCCATCCCTTTACTTTGAGGCTATGAATGTCATTGCATGTGAGATCTCTTGATGACAACATAGAGCTGTGGCCAGCCTTTCTACTCCTGAATATTTGCAAAAGAAAAATGAAAGCATATATCCATACCATGACTTGTACATGAATGTCCATAGCAGCTTTATTTACAATAGCCAAAAACTGGAAATAATCAAACATCCATCAATACGTGACTGGATAAACACACGGATGTATATCCATGCAATGGTGTTCAGCAATGAAAAGGAATGAACAACTAATTCATATTATAGCAAGGAGGAATCTCAAATAATTATGCTGAGTAAAAGAAACCCAACAAGAAAGAGTATAGAATATATTACTCTATTCACATAAAATTGCAAGAAAATACAAAGTAATCTACAGTGTCAGCAGAAAAGTTGTGGCCTGGAGACTGAGGTGAAAGAGAATCAGGAGGGGAATATTACAAAAGGCATGAAGAAATGTTAGGGGGAATGGATCTGTTCATTATTTTGAATGTGACGATAGTTTCACAAATGTATAGATATGGCAAAAGTTATCCGATTGTACACTTTACTGTTTGAAGTTTATTGTATGTCATTTATACTTCAATAAAAATGTTTTTTTAAATAGTGACAATTATTTTAAATAACCTTGACAAAATATTGTGCAACATTTAAAAATACTATTTATGAAGTTTATAGTGATACTGATATATAGTGTATATCAAGTTACAAAGCAGGATATCTAATTATAAGAATATTGTTTACAGCTATGTAAAACAAAATATTAAACAACAAACTAGGCATAAATGAAACTTTATTTAGAATGACAGTTTGTCTCTGAGAAGAGAAGTTCAAGTGTAACTTGTCCATCCTTGTCATGTTTAATATTTTACCAATATGCTAAAATTAGCATTTACATTTTTATTGTAACAAAAGCCTATCAAATTTTAATTTTATTCATTTAATAGAGTAAGAGCACATAGTTCTCAGGCCTCCGTGTACTTTTGGAAAAACTGGGTGGGAGAACAGTGTCTTTGTCAATAGGAAAAGCTGTCAAACAAGAAAGCGCTGTCCAGTTTTTTCCTCAGATGAGCATTGCCAACACAGCTGCCTCAGGGGTGTTCAGTGTAGCATATCTACCTGAAGTGAGGCATACCCCAGCCCTGAGAGGTTTGTATAGGACTGTGTGCTCAACCCCTTCTCTCTATTCCCTGACAGCCAACGTCAGACCCTGCCACTAGCCTCCTCAACAGAAGTTCCCAGCCATGAAGCCTCTCCTCGTTATGTTTGTCTTTCTTTTCCTTTGGGATCCAGTGCTGGCAGGTAAAACTGGCATATTTTGGGGGTTAGGGGTGCTTCATATAGAAGAACAGTGCCACTAAACAACCCAATAAACATACTCCACCCATGGGCCATTTAATTTTCAAACTAGAAGAAAGCATCAACTACTTTTGATGTCAGCAAGACCTGGGCTTGAATCTGGCTGTCCAACTTGTTAACTATATAGCTTTGGACAAAGGTCTAAGCTTCTCTGAGCCTTAGTTTCCTTTTTTTTTTTTTTTTTTTGGCTGAACTGATCAGCACCAATGAGCCTTAGTTTCTTCATTTGAAAAATGGAAATGAATAGTCTCACAAGGATTAAGTCGGATCATATATGGAATATGTCCATACATAATATGAAAAGTACCTGGCTCATGAGAGCTATCATTGTATTTTCATTAGTAATGCCCAACCTGTCTTCCTGCTGTTATTTTGTCTCTAATTCAAGAACGTATCTAAGTATAATAGTCAAAACCAGAAAATAGTGACAACACAATTTGTTAATTTTCTAATATACTGAAATTTCCTACAGTTAATTTACTATTTGTGAATCCATTAGTTACATGAGGAAACACATTTAGAATGGCTAGTTTCAAGAGAATCACTGAGCTTTCTGCGATAGAAGAAATGCCTGATCAGATGAGATAGCAGCCAGGGAGACATGACAGAGAGTGTGAGTGGCCCTGTACTCTAGCTTCACCATATCCTTTCTGACTTTAGCAATCTTATCTTGAAAATTCTTTTCACTCAGTGTTACTGAATCGGTCCAGTCAGATTGGTTCATCTGCCTAGATGGACTGAAGTGTTTACCTGAAGTATTCTCCAGGCAAATGAATCAGATGTTCAGGTTATGTGACTCACCAGGCTAAATTTAAGAATTCATGGTATCATGGCCTCTTAAAGCTGTTGATGGAACCAATTCCACTATGGTTTGTGGCAATGGATTTGTGGTCTCCAGACAAAGAACCCCATCTAGTGTACAATATTCCCTTCCATTCCTTTTGCATTCTCATAACTTGTCATTTCCATCAAAATTTCTTGTCTCATTTCATAGACCATTATATTTCATCTTCCCAAAAGTGTTACAGATTGTCCTCTAGGGCTCCTGTCTTGCAAACTAAGTAACACTGATCCCTTCTTGTTCCTGTAGGACAATTAACTTCCAGGGCATTATGACTCAGATAGGGTATGTGTTTGCTCAAAATTTCTGCGGATTCCTTGAGCCTCAATAAGACTTCTCAAATCTTCAGAATTGATTTCATCCTCCTCCAAACTCACAAGACCATTCCACATTGCAAATACATCACTGCACTTGTCATGTTTTTTCCTCTCTCAGAGATATTTTATATTTCTTCTCTTTTTGTCTAGAATGAAAATTCATTGAGGTTAAACTCTATATCATACTGAAATCTGTACCCCAACAGTCCTTGATTCACAGGATTTATAAAAATTGGTTTATGAATAATAATGAGTAAGGAATTATTTAAAAAATAATGAGTGAATGACTATGTGAATAGCTAGCTTGATTGTTTGGGTTATATTCATTGACAAATTCAGGGAAACTTCCAAATTATTAGTTGTTTTAGTCAGCTTGGGCTGCGATAACAAAATTCCGCAGACTGTGGCTTAGACAAAATTTATTTTCTCATAGTTCCAGAAGATGAGAAATCCAAGATCAAGGTGCTAGCTGATTCAATTTCTGATTAGGGCTTGCTTTCAAGCTTTTAGATGGCCATCTTTTTGCTGTGAGCTTCACTAACAAGACCATCAATCCTATTGGATTAGCCTATCAATCTTATTGGATTAGGGTTCCACCATCATGACCTCATTTAACTTACATTGCTTCATGAAGGCCCTATCTCCAAAGACAGTCACATCAGGGGTTAAGGTTTCAGCATATGAATTTTGGGGTGACACAATTCAGCCCCTACCACTAATTATTTTTTTCAGTTACAGGATCAATTATCATAACCAAATCTCCTTGGAATCCAGTTGGATAAAAATTGAGGGACTAGCAATTTTATGGTCCAAAAAGACCTGTAGTGAATTGTCTTTCTACTCATTTTCCTTCCAGGTATAAATTCATTATCATCAGAAATGCACAAGAAATGCTATAAAAAGGGCATCTGCAGACTTGAATGCTATAAGAGTGAAATGTTAGTTGCCTACTGTATGTTTCAGCTGGAGTGCTGTGTCAAAGGAAATCCTGCACCCTGACATAAGAAACCAGTGAATGGCCACTATCCTAAAGGCCCTTGATTCTATCATCTTTCACAAAACCAGGGAATTTAGATCAAACTGTGATACCATGATATGTCCATGACTACTGGTTTTTAGCATTTTTATAAGCCAGCAGACTCTTGTGGTCTTAAATTTAAAGAGCTGAGCTTTAGCTTTCTTTAAAAGAGCTTGGTTTTTCACAAAAACAATGTAGAAGATATTTTCTCACTTCAAAGTGGTGTCCAGTGTGCTCATCAGCACCTGTTTCTCCCTCTAATCATAGAGGATATTCTTATTATTTAGAGAGGCTTCAAGAGAAACAAATTTTGACATCTAAGTCATGTCTTACCTTCACTTCAGCTTCCCATTTCCCATTTCTGTGAAATTCCCAACTTTAGAGAAGCAGATTTGCCATGGCCTTCTGACAACCTTGTACATCTCTCACATAAACCACACAGGCAGGGCTTCATTACAGGCTGGCCTAAGTCTGAACTAAGTCTGACCCTGAAATTCCTTTGGAACAGGAGAGGCCATCTTGTGATGGGCTAGCACAAAGTAATTTCTCATCCACCTCCCTAGTTTCAGTTGAGCAATGGAACTTCCCACCTGAGCCCCTAGGGTTCAGCTACAGGCTATAAGATGACAATCCTGTGGTTTAGTGTTGGTTCCTTAGCAGCAGAGTGATGCCACCTCTGCTGCCCATCATCTGACCCTTCTGGATGGGTGTCATCCTGTGGCTTAAGAGCTAACACCATGCTGATCTTGCTCTGCTATATGTGTAACTAATAAACTGCCTAAATCCATTTGGACTCATGGTTTTCTTTACCAATAAACTTTATGAAGGTGTAACAGGAAAACTTAGCAACTTCTGTCATGTTGCTTCTGGCCCTACTGGCTACGCTGGTGAATTCTTGCTTCATTTTTCAACAACATTCACTCTTATAGATGCATGAATGTGTGAGTTCTGTATCTGCTGTTCAGGCTAAAGACTGGGTGGCAAAGGAAAGTAGATTCTGGCTGTGGAGCAACTTTCATGATCTTCAGTGATGGATATGGCTCAGGCTCTCTAGTGATGTGGGATTGACAGTGTGGGGCTCTTGCCACAAATAGCCAGTTGCTGATGTGGTACAAGGATAAGGATACAGTATCTTAGTTCTGGGGCTGAGATGACAGTGCTGCCTGCCCAACCACACATGGCTGCTGGGAAGGGATGAAAAGAGAACAGCTGGAGAAAAAGCATGATGGGTTGTAAGGAGTTCTGTACTTCCAGCAAATGTCCAACCTTTAAGCAAATTCAGTGTTGGTGTCTTTGGAGAGGAAGATACTAAAAATCCAGTGGAATATGTCCTCTCTGAGGCCCAGACTCCCTATATAGACTGTAGAGAAGTTTGGTTAAAATTGAATGGGAACAGAGATGGCCTGGAATTGTAACTATCGTTACTAAGTGTGCAGAGTAAATGCATCCAGACATGGCCAGGAAAACTGCCACTGAGGGAGGTAGAGGGGTCCCTACCGGAAGAGCACCAAATCTTCTGAAACATTGGCCTCATAACATCGTGGACAGTCTTAGGCTTGCTTTTCATCTCACTCCTCCTAGTTGGGTGCAAGTTCTCTACACATACAGATAAAGAGAAACCTGAAAACAATCCAGCCTGCTGACACTCTGAAGAATGAGGTGTGATGACACTTTACAGACTAAGTAGAAAGCTGATCCCCAAAGCCAGGAAGAGAGTCTACATTCTCTGTGCTAGAAAGTACTCTCTGGAATCTGGTTAAGCTCTGCATGGACAGAACTTTCCACTGCTTCATGATATCAAAATAAGGCTATTACATCAGGGCCAGGCAACCTCTATGCCTTAGACTCTGCTCTACTATTTGCACCAGCCAATATTAAACCTCCTTATCCCACCTCCCGGCTCCTTCCCATGGAAATTTGCTAATCCTGCACTGCCTTCACCTTACCCTTGACAAGCCATATACCCTGTCAGGAAATGAACTCTGTAACAACCAAGGTAGCTGCAAACTTTATTCTTTTGAGAGAAAATGTGTTTGTTATATGCCCACCCTCCAGCCTTGCTGAAGGAACCTGAACAGATATTCACTAACTTTGGTTGGTCTCTGTACATTGACACTTCCAAAAGAAACCCAATTCCAAGATCCAAAGCTTTTTAAAACATAACTTAAGTATTTACCAAATCTATCTGTATAGAAAGAAAATGGGGAAGGGATTTGTCACAATACGGAGCAAACTCTCTTCAAAATACTTTCTGAATATCGTTCCCTGAAATCTTACACATTCAGTAGTGAAAACTGCATTGTCTAAAAGCAACATCTAGCATTTATCTGGGATATCTAGAATTTGTAATAGAGATTCTGAGAAGCCTCAAAGGTAAGAACAAGCTCTGTCTTTAGGGAAACTCATTTTTACTTAGAGCTAATTTTTGACATTTTTTCCAGTTTTATTGAGATATGATTGCCTAATAAATGTTGCACTCTGAAAGTCTGCACTGAATGCTAAGCAGGGGTGAGCTGACTACTCAGAGCCCAGCCTCAACATCAATCACCCAAATTCCACCAAAGAAGAAAAATCAGAGATCATCATGGTCCATGAGTTGAGCCTCCGAGGGCATCATGCTTCAGCTGATCCCTTCGTGTCTGTGTGTCTACAGTGGTCCTGTGGCATCAGACACCTGCACGTGCTCATTTCAAACCACCCCCTTATCAAAAAAAAGAAAAAAAAATACAGGGAAGGACATTGCAAAAGTTCACCAAACAATATAAATTCAATGAAATTAACATAAAAATAGAAAACAAAAGAGAAAACTGGGTGAAGGGAAAAAGCAGATATTCTTTCACCAGATGTCAAAAGGATCTAATGCTCAAAAAAGCTAAAAACCCCAACCCTTTTCTTGCAGTTTCTAAGGCCATGGTCACTCCAGCCTGATGGAGATGCTGCTGTAACTTTGACAGTGGGGTGCAGAAAAGACACAACTCTCTCCAGCAGCATTCAGAGAGGACTGAAACATTTACAATTACTTTTGCTGAAAACCCACACAAGAAACAAGAATACTAAATTATCACACACAAACAGCATAATGTATTGACCCTGTAGCCCACTGGGTGTGGACTCTGAGTCAGTGGGCAGCATCTCTGAGGGGGCCACAGGTGTCAATCTCACTCTCCAAGTCCCAGGACAGCCATGAGGAGGGTCCACAATTTAGGCTTAGAGACCTATATCCCCAGAAATTTTACTGGGGTGAATGACAGAATCACATGGGTGCCATTGAGATATCCGTTCGTCCCGATGCAGCAAACTGTTTCAGGACATTGATTCGACAGAACAGCCCTGCAGAGCCCCCTTGGTGTATAGGCACATCTCACATCTATTCTGTGGTGGTAAGATATATTCCCAGTACACTTTCTGTATGCTTAAGATATCCAGAGTTAGTGTCTGTTACTTGAAACCAAGAATTCTGGCCAGGTGCGGTGGCTCACACCTGTAATCCCAGCACTTTGGGAAGCCGAGGTGGGCAGATCATCTGAGGTCAGGAGTTCGATACTAGCCTGGCCAACATGGTGAAACTCCATCTCTACAAAAATACAAAAACTAGCCGGGCTGGTCTTGAAGTC
Source organism: Pongo pygmaeus (assembly GCF_028885625.2). NCBI lineage: Eukaryota > Metazoa > Chordata > Mammalia > Primates > Hominidae > Pongo > Pongo pygmaeus. The sequence goes on from NC_072380.2 coordinate 7,752,948, forward strand.
CTGACCTCAGGTGATCCATCCACCTCGACCTCCCAAAGTGCTGGGATTACAGATAGACCCACCGCAACTGGCCAAATCACATCTTTTCAAAAGTACTCAGCTGTCAAATAATAATCACTGAGGACTCCCCATCCTGTGTCTGTCAAGTTACATTAAAGGGTTCAGATCTGGAGCCACGGCACTTTTCCAAAAGCCAGCATCTCTGCCTTTCAAGTTCCAGGTATGCAGAAGCTCAGCTTTTGTTCAACAAACATCAGACTCCTCTTACCACCCAGTTCCTGATGTTGCATCTCAAGAACTCCAAAAACCATGCTGGAAACAACCATTTTTAGTGGAATGAGCAAGTGAGATGAGAGGAGTGAAAAGGAGAGGGCGCTGTTTTATTATTGCCTCTGTGGGGCCCTTCTAGAAACCAGTTCAACTTCTCCCTCTGGTCATTGGTCTGGGAGTGAGGGGACTTGAGAAGAGCAATCAACTCCTGCACAACAGAACCAGGTCATGTTGTGTCCCCTGAGATCATTATGATGTCCACCATCACTGAGACGGTGTCAGACCCTAAGAAAGGCAGGATTCTGTTAGCGACTAGCTGTCCCTACCATTGGATGTTCAGAGATCCCGAATAAGAGCAGAGGTCTCATCAGTTTCCTGAAACTGGCCTTTGGCAGGGAACACATGTCTCCCATCTCCACAATAACTGCCCACTGTGCTGGGTTCATGCCCAGACATCCCAGCAGATGGGACTGAGCAAGGCATGGCTGCTGAGTCACAGGCAGACCCTGAGGTTCAGGCTTGGCCTATTGGAAAGTACGGTCAGCCACAGCGGTATAGAAGCTAAATTCCCTGCCTTTGTTCCCCCGACAATCGAGCAATAGTCAGCTCCACCTGTCAGATCCGGGTGCTGTGTTATCCCCACAAAACCTTGGTAGAAGCCTCTGCTGCTCAGTCCTTCTCCGCTAGCACCAGCAGAGAGCTTCTGACCCGATCAGGCAGGAAAGGCTGGAGTCAACACGTTGGGACAACAGTGCCTTCTTTATCTGCTGGTGCTTTGGTTTGGGGACACAGACAGGTTTTTTCTCAAATTATGAGATATCCCAGCTCTTCTTAGCCCACTCATCTGCTTCTGAGGACAAAAGCAATTCCATCGCACAGAGTTGATGGGAGTAGCAGTTCCTTAAGCTCCCTCCAAAAGATACCTGATTGCTTCATATTGCAGCATGTTTCACAAGCTGTGCCAACACTCACAGTTTGGGGTTTAAGCAGGCAATGCCAATGGCCACATTCTGAAGGGACAATGACTTAGTATTCTAGACCTCAGTCATGGCTTCTTCTTTTTTATTTTCTTTTTTGAAATGGAGTCTCGCTCTGTCACCAGGCTGGAGTGAAGTGGTGCGATCTTGGCTGACTGCAACCTCCACCTCCCAGGTTCAAGCAACTTTCCTGCCTCAGCCTCCTAAGTAGCTGGGACTATGGGCAAGTGCTACCACGTCCAACTAATTTTTTTGTATTTTTAGTTGAGAAGGGGTTTCACTGTGTTGGCCAGGCTGGTCTTGAGACCTTGAACTCAGGTGATCCACCAGCCTCGACCTCCCAAAGTGCTGGGATTACTGGCATGAGCCACCGCGCCCAGCCTATGTCATGGCTTCTTAACTCAGGCTGGAATCACGACCAGTGCACAATACAGGAGTAATTGACTGTGAGCATGAGGTGTTCAGATGGATTCCTCACCCTGATTCCTGAGGTTGTATGTGAGAAAGTCTTCCAATCTTGTTCTCTATAATTGGAGCAAATTGGCCGGGTGCAGTGGCTCACGCCTGTAATCCCAGCACTTTGGGAGGCCAAGGCAGGCAGATCACGAGGTCAGGAAATCGAGACCATCCTGGCTAACACGATGAAACCACATCTCTACAAAAAATACAAAAAATTAGCCAGCTGTGGTGGCGGGCGCCTGTAGTCCCAGCTACTCCAGAGGCTGAGACAGAGAATGGCGTGAACCCAGGAGGCAGAGCTTGCAGTGAGCCGAGATCACACCACTGCACTCCATCCAGCCTGGGCAACAGAGCGAGACTCTGTCTCAAAAAAAAAAAAAAAAAAAAAAATGGAGCAAATTGGCTGGGTGCAGTGGCTCATGCCTGTAATCCCAGCACTTTGGGAGGCCAACGCGGGCAGATCACGAGGTCAGGAGTTCAAGACCAGCCTGGCCAACATGGTGAAACCCGGTCTCTACTAAAAATACCAAAATTAGCTGGGCATGGTGGCAGGTGCCTGTAATCCCAGCTACTTGGGAGGCTGAAGCAGGAGAATTGCTTGAACCTGGAAAGCAGAGGTTGCAGTGAGCCAAGATGGCACTACTGCACTCTAGCCTGGGAGACAAAACAAGACTCCATCTCAAAAAAAAATATTGAAGCAGATTACTCAACTAATTGCCAACCCATCAGGGGACCTGATAGTGTAAAATCTTTCATAACTAAAGTACAGGTGTAAAAGCTAACATTCAGAGCAGGCAAGACATTTTCCCAGGACCACACAACTCATCAGTGTGCAAAACTGGGATTCAAACACAAATCTAGCCACTCCCTTTCTGCTTCCTGATCTGTAACATGAAGCCTCGGTCTCTCTGAGAGCACTGCTGTAACAGGAAGGGGAAGAGGTGAACTGCAACTTTCTGGAGATGTGGAGTCAGGTTAGAAAAGCATGGGTCAGGATGTCAGGAGAAATCCACCCTTCAAACCAGATCATGAGGCAGGGATCCTTAAGCTCATAGCCTGGTACTTTGACAGGACCTTACAGGTTGAACCTCATCTAAGAAATTCCCTTCCCAGTATCCGGACAGGAGATTTCTAGCTTCTGTCTGGTTTTCTCCACAGGTTAGCACTGCTCAGCTCTGCTCAACTGAGGAGCTAGACAAGAGAGGAATTGAGAAGAAGGAGAAGCTGCAGAAGAAACTGACCTTTCCTTCAACTGCCCTGGAGTTAGCTCACTCCCAGAGGGATAAAAGACCTTGAATCAAGTTCTTTGGGCTGCACTTGATGGTGCTTTTCCTCCCACAACCTCAGGGGCAGGCTGACTGTCAGGTGTCTGGCCGGCTCCAGCTTGAGTCCTGACAGGAGCAACCTGTATCTTGATGGCCTTCAATGGGCCTGGAAAAGGGCAGAAGGAGTACAAATGTTGCTGGTGTCCCAGGTCTCTTTCACAGACCAAAAACTCCCTGGAATGGGGAAAGGTGTTTATTGGATTTGGCAGAATATCGAAAGTCTTACACTCTCTCCTTGTATACTCACAAGGCCCTGTCATCTGTAGCTGGCCTCCTGACACTGAGCAGGTGTTCTGTATAGGATGTTCCCTTCACACACACCAGAAATAAGTGGCTTTCTGACTTTACAGCCAGATATCTTGTGGGCTTGGTAACCACAATCTAAATTGCTTCTAGGGAACCCGGCCAAATAAACTTTCTGAACTTCTATTTGCTGGGTTTGTTTCATCTCAAATGCTGAGAACTGTGAGCCAGGCCCAAATATAAAAGCCCCTTGGGGCTGAGTGCCATGGTTCATGCCTGTAATTCCAGCACTTTGGAACTCCAAAGTGGGGCAGATTGCTTGAGCACAGGCGTTTAAGGCCAGCCTGGGCAACATGGCTGTATCTACAAACAATACAAAACTTAGCCAGGTGTGGTGGCTCGCACCAGTACTCCCAGCTACTCAGGAGGCTGAGGTGGGGGGATCGCTTGAGCCTGCAGAGATTGAGGCTGCAGTGAGCCATGATTGCACCACTGCATACAGCCTGGGTGAGACACCAACACCCTGTCCCAAAAATTAAAATTAAAAAAGCCCCTCAGGAGACCCAGCCTAATATTACTGAACATACTTGTGCTTTTCTTCACCTTTGCTCTAGGGGAATCTAAAATCCCTCCCAGTTCTGCAATTCCCTGCTGTGGGCTCAGAAGCCTTAGTTATTCTGGAAGCAGCAAGAGGTTCATTTTAGGCCAAAATCTATTTATTCTTCTCTCAATGTCTCAAAGGAAAATGGAAAGTAATGCAATGCTCCACATCTTCATTGAGGAAGAACATGATATTTCCCCTTTGTTTCTCTAAAGGAAAGGATGCTTAGGCAAATGTCTAAGCCATGAAGATCCCCCACCCTCACTCTTGCTCTCCTTCTCTTAGTCCCCTCTGTTTCATGTAAAGCAGAATCTTTGGAGGATACACAGAGTAATTACAAATAAATACGGGGTTGTGCTGGCCCAGGGTATGCTGACTTTTTGCTCAGCCCATGGCAAACCACCATGGCTAAGAACTCATTCTCCACACCCCTCTGCCCACTTAGCCCAGGCTGCATCCTGACCTGTGCCTGCAGGACACTGGTGTGGGACTCAAGAAATATCTGATGACAGAGTGCATGAGAGGCAGTAGGGACAGGGCAAGTGGGGAGCACATGCTGCTCCCAGGGCTGCTGGCTGCCTGTCCTGGGAACAGGGGCCTGGGATGCCATCCAAATCTCATCCGTGGCCACAGGGCCATGGGCTGGTTTTGAGTGGGCTTTAGTATTGAACAGCTGGATCTCAAACCTGATTCTTCCTGAGCCACTTGTTAGCTGGATGATAGGAATGAGTCATTTAACCTCTTTCAGCTTCAATGTGCTCTTCCCTAAAACAGGGATAATAAGAGAAGTTAATTCACAGGACTGTTGGGAGGATTAAGTGAGCTTAAAAAGTACTGATCATGACGGCTGGCAAATAGCAAGTGCTCGATGAGTATTAACCAGTAAGTAAGCACTCAGCAGGTAGTAGCTGTTGCTGCTGCTGCTGCTGCTGCTGTTATTTGGAAGTGGTTTTTGCCTTCTAATTCTTGCCGAATTATCTTCTCACTGCACCACATCAATGGCACAACGGGTCAAGGCAGCCACCTCCAGTGCCCCGTAGGCTCAGATTCACTAACCGTTAGAAGGACCTGTTCCTAGATGTACCCATTAATGGACAGGAGAGTCCGTGGCCCACCCATTAGGGAGAGAGTTCCCACAGCCATCCTGTCTTCCCAGCCACAGCAGCACCCCTCCCCCACAATCACCCTTCCCTTGGCAGCCTCACACCAGCCTGCTAGGAGGTCGTGTGGCTCATGAGCAAAGCCCAGGTCTGGGAGTCAGCGGTTTCCTCACCCATGCACTGACCATCTCTGTGACTCTAGGCACATCACCTCAACTGCCTGCAATGTGAAGGGTTGGACTGAGGTACCATGGTACTCTCTACTAAGGAAGAAAGAGGGCACCAGTCTAGAAAACATCTGGAGACAGTAGACGGTGCCCAGGAAGCACCAGCTCATGACTAGCGTGGAGGCATTGCAGAAATACACAGCGCAGAGCCCTCCCCAGGACCCCTGGGCCCCCAGCTGAGTGTCCAGGGAGCCAAGGAACTGCACCTGAAGGCTTCTCCCAACAGCACTCTTGAGCTAGGCCCTCACCCACAGAGCACGGCAGGATTCATGAGCTGCTTTCACATAACGTGGACAGAGTTCATTATTCCATTTTCTTTTAGAGAAGGAAACCACAGCGCAAACAGTAAAATGATCTATACAAAGACATATAGCTAGAGAATAGGGGAGCTGGGGCGTCCAGGCAGCTGTCTTGACTCACAGTCTAGTGCTCTTTCCATTTGAATGCTGTGAAAAACGAAGAACTAGGTTGATTATTTTGGCCTAAGCTTTATCACCTACTAAAAGCTAATCCCAACCCCATCTCCCCAAACTCTCTTGCTGCCCAGAATGTGTCCAGAAAGTACTCATGGGCTCAAAGATCGAACTTCCAGGGAAGAGAGATGGACATTGCAATTTCTGCCCAGAACTTCAGGACACATATTCCACATCCAACCCTGGGGACCTCCCAAGACAAGTGAGCTCACTCCTCTTCTCAGCCCTCACTTCGCTCTGATCTCCAGGCTAAAGCACCCAGCTGCTCTGATTCCCAGGACACTGCTCAGAGCTGTGTCTGAGCGGCCCCCACTCCTGCTGAGCTCCCGTTTGTTTCAAGCAGGATATTTTACATCTGGTCCAGCCTGAAGACAGAGAAAGAATGGGATGCTCTTGTCTCTAATCTCAGATCCCAAAATTCCATGAATACAGCTTGAAACCAAACTCATTTTGTGGGAGTCGCACCACCGACTACTAATATGAATTTTCCATCTACAAAAGCCAGTCATGCTTTGTCTCAAAGACTTCATCCTGGGATTCCTGTCTTGAGTTGTGTAAGTTTGGGGCAATAATGAGTAAACTATGAAGTGGAGTAGGTCAAGGTTTATAGGCTTCTGCCCTTGTCTACTGCTGGTTACTTCCTCCTTTACCAGAGCACCTGCCACCCCACTCTCAGCAATGTTCATCTCAAAGAGGCTGAGACAAGCTGAATCCACAAGGGAATCTCAATTGTAAGGATCAACAAACTTTTTCTGTGAAGGCCAGAGAGTAAATATTGTAGGCTTTGCAGGGCATGCGGTCCACATTACAACTACTCAGCTCTACGATGGAGTGAAAGTAGCCATAGACAATATATGAGTGAAGCCGTGTTTCAATAAAACTTTATTTATACAAACAGACAGTTGTCAGATTTAGCCCACAGGGTGCAGTTTGCCAACTCCTACTCCAATGGGACATTTCAGCTGCTGTGGCCTACCACAGAGCGCCATACAGAGAAGCTTGCACCAAGACTCTGCCCTCAAGCAGCTTCTAATCTACACGTTTGTGAAAGATGAGTAAGTATAGGAAGGGGGAACATGCAATAATATTCTTTCATATCATCACAGCTTTTCCATTCACTCCTAGAGGGTTTGCCCTGCACTCGCTGTGTGCCAGGCACTGTGCTTGGCCCGTGGGGAGGTAGAGATGAAGTCCCCATGCTGCCCCAGGGAGTACCCCACTCCCATTGGAGCTCTGTGAACAAGGCTCTGGTCTTCTCTCCAGGAATACCAAAGGGAGCACAGACACCAGAGGGCAAAGGAGGAATAGCAAGAAGGGAGTGCCTGAATCATCCACAAACCTTCTGTCCTCAGCCCTCCAGTGTGAATTTGGATGAGTTATGAACTCTAAATCTCAGCTTCTCCTCCTATTTGAGGAAACAATGCTTATCCCCAAGGATTGTTATGGAGCTTAAATGACACATTTGCAAAGCACAGGGCCTGACACATGTTAGATGCTTACTAGTTGATACTTTTGTTTCCTTAACTATGAAAGAATAAAAAACACTTCCCAATGGGGCCGTGCAAGATGGATCAATCCTGTAATCCCAGCATTTGGGAGGCCAGGGTGGGAGGACCACTTGAACCTAGGAGGTCAAAACCAGCCTAGGCAACATAGCAAGACCCTGTCTCAAAAAAAATTTTTTTTAATTTAAAAATAATTTAAAAATTTTTCAAAAAGCTTTCCGATGAACACTACTCCTGACCATTCCATGCAATTCTGAGCAGTGTTATTCCCTCTAGAGCAAGAATAAAGCATCCCAAAATGCCAAATTTCATTTGTTTATTCATTCATTCAGGTATTCATCTTACAAACATATAATTCACACCTACTATGTAAGTAGACACCCTCCAAAAAGCCTGGAGGTCTATCCTCTTTGAGTTTACAGCATAATAGAGATGATAAACTAAAAAATAAATAAAAATAAACAAGTTAATAATTACAAAAATGGCAATTGTTTTGAAGGAAGAGTGCAGGGAAAGATTTATATATGTACATGTACGAACATGTGTACATACATACACACGTGTAATGTGCTGCACAACATACGTACCATACACAGATCAAGGTATCAGATGTTCCCACAACCCCAGAAAAGTCCCTCATGCCATTCTCAGGCATTAACCCTACCAGAGACAGCTACTACTCTAAATTATGTGACCATCAGTGAATTTTGTCTGTGGCTGAACTTGGCGTTAACGGAATCACACTATGTGCAGTCTCGTGTGACTGGTTTCTTTTGGTCAAGGTTATGTTTATTAGGTTCATTCTGCTTGTGAAAGAGCAGTTCATTCTTTTTTATTACTGTCTATAACACAGTGTGTCTGTTCTCCTATTGATGAGCATTTGGCTTGCCTCCACTTTTTCATTATTAAAAATAGAGCTATTGGCAGGGGGTGGTGGCTCATGCCTGTAATCCTAGCACTTTAGGAGCCCAAAGTGGGTGAGTTCCCTGAGGTCAGGAGTTTGAGACCAGCCTGGCCAACACGGTGAAATGCCGTCTCTACTAAAAATACAAAAAATTAGCTGGGTGTGGTGGCATGTGCCTGTAGTCCCAGCTACTTGGGAGGCTGAGGCAGGAGTACTGCTTGGACCAAGGAAGTGGAGGCTGCAGTGAGCCAAGATCATGCCATTGCACTCCAGCCTGGGCAACATGAGTGAAACTGCGACTAAATAAATAAATAAATCAGGCCTTTCTTTACCCAACCCCAACCCCAAGGTGGTGCTCATCATCGTGTGCTTACACCTCCTGTTATCATTTCTATCAAAAATAATAACAATAACACAAAATTTAAAAGCAAAGTAGATTAATGGGTTGGGCATGGTGGCTTGTGCCTGTAATCCCAGCACTTTGGGAGGTTGAGGCAGGTGGATCACCTGAGGTCAGGAGTTCGAGACCAGCCTGGCCAACATGGTGAAACCCTGTCTCTACTAAAAATACAAAAATTAGCTGGGCATGGTGGCCTACATCTGTAATCCCAGCTACTTGGTTGGGAGGCTGAGGCAGGAGAATCGCTTGAACACAGGAGGCGAAGGTTGCAGTGAGCCGAGATCGTACCATTGCACTCCAGCCTGGGCAACACAGCGAGGCTCATCTCAAATAAATTAATAAATAAATGCAAAGTAGATTAATAAAGGCAAAGCCTCTCTTTGCATAATTTCTCTACAAGAATGTCCACTCTCCAAATTGTCTGTGACCTGTTTGCAGAACGTGACAGTTTACAACACTAAAGGCACAAGAGGTTACAGCTGTGGCCTTCCTCTCACAGCAAGGGGGAGCTAGGGCCCAAATAAGCATTCAAACCAAGGAGCACAGCAGTGAGTGTCCTAATGGTGGGATAGCGGGAGACTGAGCACTGGGTGAGGCCGTCCCAGGGGAGACCCTCCTGCCACTGCTGGGTCTGACCCAGAAAAGCCACCCCTGCTGTGGGCCCATGAGACAGCTGCCAGAAGGCCAAGCTGCCCATGACAGCTCCCTCGCCTGCAAACACACACACACATGCCTGGAGATGGATCTGGCAAGGCCCTTGGAAATCACCTCTGAAGATGAGTAAACTGAGGCTCAGAGAGGTGAAGGAACATTGCCAGGACCACACTGTGAGGGAGGCCAGAAACCTCACTGGATCTCAGGTCTGCGGAGGGGCAGCCCAGTGCCCCATGCACCACACCATGTGCATTTAAGGAAGGAAGTTGGCAAAAACAATGGGTGGAAATCAATTTCTGACCACTTAGAAAGTGGAAATCCTTAGCAAAGATAAGTTGATAAGATGTATCAATTGGGTTTAATTCTGTAAAAAGTTGTACATTCAAAATGTATATAAAAGGAAAGACACAAATTTGGAAAACAAGGCAGGTGGAGGCAAAACAAAAGTAATAATAATCAGTGAACAGAACAGCACCGTGCTGGCCCGGTGGCTCACGGCTGTAATCCAAGCAATTTGGAAGGCTGAGGTGAGGAGATCACTTGAATCTAGGAGTCTGATTCCAGCCTGGGCAACATAGAGAGACCCCACCACCACCGCCCATCTCTTCAAAAAATAAAAACACAGCTGGGGCCAGGTGCAGTGGCTCACACCTGTAATCCCAACACTTTGGGAGGCAGAGGTGGGCAGATCACTTGAGGTCAGGAGTTCAAGACCAGCCTGGCCAACATGGTGAAACCCCACACTAAAAATACAAAAATTAGCCAGGTGTGGTGGTGCGTGCCTGTAATCTCAGCTACTTGGGAGACTGAGGCAGGAGAACTGCTTGAACCTGGGAGGCAGAGGTTGCAGTGACCCGGGATCGCACCACTGCACTCCAGCCTGGGTGACAGAGTGAGACCCTCTCTCAAAAAAAAGAAAAAAATATAGCCAGATGTGGTGGTGCACACCTGTGGTCCCAGCTACTCCAGTGGCTGACATGGGAGGATCACTTGACCCCAGGAAGTAGAGGCTGCAGTGAGCCGAGATTGGACCATTGCACTCCAGCCTGGGTGAGAGTGAGACCCTCTCAAAAAAAAAAAAAAAAAAAAAAAAAAAAAGAGTACCAAGAGAGCAGCACTGAAAGATGTTAGAGACTTGGATGCAGTCAGCCTGGGCTCTGCTCAGTGTGTCACTTACTAGCTACGTGACATTCTGGAAGGTATTGAACTTTCTGAACTTCAGTTACTCACTGCTAAACAGAAAAATAATAATTGCACAGTACAGCATGAGGAAGTTAATGCAGTTAGCACAATATCTAGTACCTCATGTGAGTTCAATAGATGTTGAGTGCATCTGATTCTATTCATGGATGATAAGAATTGATAGCACATGTCAGACCTACACCCAGATTCCTTTTGACAAGATAGAATTTATCAAAAATCCAAGCTTTGCTGAGGTCTAGATAGAAAACTTGCAAACTGCGTAGGGCTTCCCTCAAAGAGCAACAAATCACAGAAGCGCCTGAGAGCAGGGCCAAGTGTTTACAGTGCTGAATGCCCTTTCAGTCCTTTTCATCTTCCATAGACTGTAGGACAGTGTGTCTTCCAAGATGCGTGCTCACATCCGATCACTGAGGAAATCATTCAAAACATTAGCTAGACAACATTAGCGAGAAGCCTACAGACCGCCCCGCCCCCCGCCAACGCCCCACCGCCCCGCTGACATTTCAACCAAGCTCCTGTTCTCCCTTCCTAATTTTCTAACAATGCCCAGGCCCCGCCCTCGAGCCACCCACCCACTGCCTCCCGAGCGATGGGCACTCCCAGACAAGACCCAGGCTTTCCTCCCTGCGGCGCCAGCCTGGGAAAAGCAGACAGAGCACGGGCCCTGATGGCCCCTCCGCCAGCTCCCCCAGCCCTTCCCTTCCCTGGCACCAAAACAGATGACTTCATCTGAGGGATACAGCTCCTATCAGCCAGCCAGGCCTCCGGAAAGGGAGCGGAAGGGAGCACCAAGGCTGGCCTCTGCTCTGGTTACTTTGGCACAGGACGAGGCTCTGTGGAGTGTCAGCCACAGCCTTCAAATCAGAGGAGCCACAGCCTTGCTCCAGGGTCCCTGCCACCCGGGACCAGCACTGCCCCTGCACGTGGCCGCCTCTCCCAGCCTGACCTCCTCCCTCCTCCACACTGCGCTGGGGTGCACAGCAGCTGAGTTAGGAACAGATAACAGAGGAGCCTCCCTTTCTGAGTCCTTGCTCCCGGTCCTGAGCCCCCAAGCTGCTGACCACAGTCCATTCATTTGGTCCAGGTTGGAAGTGTCAGTCCAGTCCAGTCGTTTTTAATCCAGAGCAGGAATTAAAGCCTCGATCACTGTCTAGATCCGGGTGTCCACTCTCCTGCTCCTCAGCCCCCTTCCTTGATGGCACCATACGTGACTATGGAGGGGCCCACAGGGAGTGTGGAGAGAGTTGCTCAGGCAGGCAGTGGCCCCAGGGAAAGGGCTACATCCCACCTCGGCATGTCACTGCACTGGTGGCTTTACTGTTGGTCTTTTTCCAGCTGGTCCAATGCTTTACAAGTACCGGTTGCTGCCCTGGACGGAATGGAGCACGTGCTGTCACCCCTAAGCGGGCACCGGCTGGAGCTGGGCTTGGGTTTCCCACAGCCATGTGAGCTTGCGCCAAGTAAGTTACCTAACCTTGCTGGACCTCAGTGGTCTCATCTGTAAAATGGGGACATAACTGTTACCATCTCAGCACATTGTTGTAACAATTACTGCTTTGTGCCCAGTGCGTAGTAAGCACTCAATAAATGCGAGTTTTTTTGTTTTGTTTTGTTCTAAATAGAGTCAAGGTCTCCTTCTATTGCCCAGGCTGGAGTGCAGAGACACGATCATAGCTCACTGCAGCCTTGACCTCCATGAGTTACTTTTATTACCTGGGTCTGTCTGGTGGTGAGGGTTTCTATGATATACGATGGCCTTGGTGGGGTAGTCAGCTTCAGCCTGACTTTCTCAGTTCGACTACACCACCCTTTGAGTGTATAAGTGGGGGCTCTGGACCCCCAAGGTAGCCCCGGACTCCCACGTGCTGGATCGTGGGTTTCAGGTGTCCCTCTCTGTTTCAGCCTGGGATGGGACACACTGCAATTCCTGGTGCCCAGACACATCAGAATCACTAGATGGAGAAGCAGGCTTTGCCCAACATGAGAAGAGAACTGGGCCTGGCGTGGTGGCTCACACCTGTAATCCCAGTGCTTAGGGAGGCCGAGGTGGGTGGATCATATGAGGCCAGGAGTTTGAGACCAGCCTGGCCAAAATGGCGAAACCCCATCTCTATTAAAATTACAAAAAATTAGCCAGGCATGGTGGCACATGCCTGTAGTCCCAGCTGCTTGGGAGGCTGAGGCATGAGAATTGCTTGAACCAGGGAGGCGGCGGTTGCAGTGAGCCAAGATTGTGCCATCCTGGGTGACAGAGTGAGACTGTGTCTCAAAAAACAAACCAAAAAACAGAAGAGAACTGTGTCATGCCTCTTCTGCACCCAGAGGGGCAGATGCCAATGGATGGAGAATGCACTCCCCTTCTCGAATCTCCCCAAGTCAATGTTCTCACCCAGACACCACTCCCTGGGAGCTACTTCCTATGCATCTCAGGGCACCAGAGGCCAGTTTACTCTGTTGAGCCTTTGTGCAGACTCTGAGTGACTCTCATTCACCTCTTTGTGGCTGGGAATCATCTCCATGGTAGAGCCTGCTCCTGTCTCTTAAAGGGTGGATGTGGGACAGGGTCAGGGAGTAACCCCAGGAGCAGGAAGGGCCGTGGACACTGTTTCTCATCAGATTTCATGTTTTTACCCATCTTCTGCCTGCCTCTGAGGGATCCTTGCATGTGCATTAGGCTCTTCTGTCTCTCTACCTGATTAGCATGCGTTCTCTGCCCCACAACACCTCCGTAGATTGGGAGGGTGTTTACGGGTCTCCATCTTGTGCTTGTGAACACAGAAAGGAGAGAGCCAGTGACCACCCCACCAAGCAGCTTGTTCCAAAATAAGATCAGGGTTTCCTGGTTCTGGTTTTGGAGAGGAGCCTCAATGTCCAGCCAGTTACCCCAAGAGAGGATACTCACTCTGTCCCTAGAGTGACAGTTGAGTGAGGTCCCAGAGGGCTGACTTCTGTGCCTCCCTCTGCACAGCCCGGGAGTCATGGTCAGTGATGACCTGCAGAGATTCCTGCTGAGGCCATGGAGGCCCTGCCATGCGCTGAGCACTGGGAAAGCCCCAGGCACCTACATGCCCCTAGACGGGAAGACCCTCCAGGCCCACGGTCTTCATGAGATGCCATTTTTTAATGGTGAGAATGAGTGTTGGTGAAAGTGCTCATCAACAGACACTGCCACACTTCACGGGGAATAGCAAACCCAAAACAAACCTTTTGGGACGAAAGTGGACTCTGCAGCTCAGAACACTTAAAAACCAGGTGCCAAAGGCACTTCCAGTGTTCTCCTTGACCCTCCCCTGTCATTTCAAACCTCATGTGCAACTCAAATCTCCTCTCAACACAACTCCAAATCCCTGGCTGCTCTCCTCAGCTTCATTCCTGCCCTGAACCCATTGTATGCCTTTGGTTTTCTGTGCACCTGACATTAACCCTGAATTTTCTTTTTTCTTTCTTTTTTTTTTTTTTGATATGGAGTCTCACTCTGTTGCTCAGGCTGGAGTGCGTGGCGCGATCTCAGCTCACTGCAACCTCTGCCTCCTGGTTTCAAGGGGTTCTCATGCCTCAGCCTCCCACGTAGCTGGAATTACAGACACGTGCCACCATGCCTAGCTAATTTTTGTATTTTTAGTAGAGATGGGGTTTCACCATGTTGGCCAGGCTGGTCTCGAACTCCTGATCTCGTGATCTGCCCGCCTCAGCCTCCCAATGTGCTAGGATTACAGGCATGAGCCACTGCTCCCAACCTAACCCTCAATTCTTTTACAAAATTTTGGCTTAGATTCACCTCTCTGACTCTTCCCAGGACAGACGGACCCTGGTAGGATGCTTCCAATGGCCCCTCATGCCTGAGCACATGGCACCAGGGATGTGACTGCTACTGCGATGAGGGTATCAGCTATTCAGTAAATAAGAAAGTAGGCCTGGTGCGGCAGCTCATGCCTCTAATCCCAGCACATTGGGAGGCCGAGGTGGGGGGACCACTTGTATTCAGGAGTTTGAGACCAGCCTGGCCAACATGGAGAAACCCCATCTCTAATAAAAATACAAAAATTAGCCAGGTGTAGTGGTGTACACCTGTACTCCCAGCTACTCGGGAGGCTGAGGCAGGATAATTGCTTGAACCCAGGAAGCGGAGTCTGCAGTGAGCTGAGATTCCACCACTGCACTCCTGCCTGGGCGTCAGAGTGAGACTCTGTCTCAAAAAAAGAAAGGGATGGAAGGAAGGAAGGAAGGAGGGAAGGAAGGAAGGAAGGGTGGGTCTAGGTTGAGCACAATAGCTCACACCTGTAATCCCAGCACTTTGAGAGACTGAGGTGGGAGGATTGCTTGAGCCCAGAGGTTCGAGACCAGCGTGGGTAAAATGAGTCCCGGTCTCTACTAAAAATTTAAAAATTATCCGAGCCCAATGTGGTGGTGTGCATAGTCCCAGCTACTTGGGGGGCTGATGCAGAAGGATCTCTGGAGTGTGGGAGGTTGATGCTGCAATGAGCTGTGATTGCACAACTGCACTCCTGCCTGGGTGATAAAGCAAGACCCTGTTGGAAAGGGAAGGGAAGGGAAGGGAAGTGAACGGAAGGGAAGGGAAGGGGAGGGGAGGGGAGGGAGGAAGGGAGGAAGGGAGGAAGGGAGGAAGGGAGGAAGGGAGGAAGGGAGGAAGGGAGGAAGGAAGGAAAGGAGGAAGGAAAGGAGAAAATAAAAAGTAAAAAGTCAGGCCAGGCATAGTGGCTCATGCCTGTAATCCCAGCACTTTGGGAGACTGAGGCAGGTGATCACATGAGGTCAGGCGTTCAAGACCAGTCTGGCCAACATGGCAAAACTCTGTCTACTAAAAATACAAAAAATTAGCCGGGCATGGTGGCTTGGTGGCAGATGCCTGTAATCTCAGCTACTTGGGAAGCGGGAGAATTGTTTGAACCCGGCAGATGCAGGTTGCAGTGAGCCAAGATCACACCATTGCACTCCAGCCTGGGTGACAGAGCAAGACTCAGTCTCAAAAAAAAAAAAAAAAAAAAAAAATCTGAGGGTTTGGGGTTTCAATCAGACTGGAGAGAAAATGACTCAGGCTCTGTGTAAGAAAAAGGCCAGTAACTTCATCAACTAGAGCTGAAAATATTAGGCATATTTCCAGGCAGCCCATAACCAACTTCCAGACAGGCTGCCCCTCAAGTTCACCCTTAATGTTTCTTTCCCCCTTTTTAACAATGTGATATCTACTACCGGTGTTAGGGGCTGCGTAGCACATAAGTGTAACTTTCTCTGTCCACCCCTCACTAAGGGTGTCCACAGGGTCTAAGTCCTGAGAGCACGCCCTCCAGAGCAGTTGGCCTCCCTTTCCTCCCTTTCCTCCCTCTCCTCCTTCTAGGTTGCTGCCATATGGTGCAAGTTTCCAAGAACATGGCCCATGGCTAGGACCCCAGATTTCAAGTCCAGAGACCTAGGTTCTTTCCTTCCCGGCTGTGCAACCGTGAGTGAGTCATTTAACCTTTGCAGGCTACAGTTTCCTCATCTGTGACAGATACAAGAAGTCTTGCTCTTTCTCCCTTCCAGGTGGTAGGAATCAAACAAGACCACAAATGTGGACGACTCCACACTCTGCAATGCCTGCCACAGTCTCCAGGTTTCCAAGCAGACTCTCCTGGGCTCCAGCCTCTCCTCCCAACCCTGGATATGGGGACAAGGAGCAACCTGATCCCCCACCTCAGATCAAGATAGAACTTCCCACCATCCTGAGGAAGTGAGAGCCCCACTCACCACTCCAGACACCCTTCCCCATGACTTCATTTGACATGCAGAGGAAATGATGGCTGGGCACAGTGGCTCACACCTGTAATACCAGCACTTTTGGAGGCCAGAGCAGGAGGATCACTTGGGGCCAGGAATTTGAGACCAGCCTGAGCAACATAGCAAGACCCTGTCTCTACAAAAATAAAAATTTGTTTTAAAAGAACTTTTAAAAAGAAGACAAAATGACTTAAAATGGATAACAAAAGCAACCTGAATCAGTGGGACCAAGACCATAAATATCAGGCAGAACTGCAAGGGGCTGTGTGCAACTCCTTGCACCACAAGAAGCGGGAGAGACTGTCTAGAGTTGCAGTGGCAGATGGGCCCTGGAGGGCCCCCGATATCTTGAGTTTCTCGGATGCAGGAATGGGGCTTATTCTTTGTATTCTCCAGAACCAGCAGAGTTCCAGGAACCTCCTAAACTGCTGAAGAAGAGGCATAGAGCCTGAGAAGTGTGGGAGAGGATGAATGCAGCGGAGGAAGTGGGAGGCCTTGTTTTCAGGCACCATCCTGCCCGTGTGCCCTGGGAATGGAAGAAAGGGAGGAAGGAGGTTTTCAAAGCTGCTGTGGCCACCCACAAGCTGAGCCACCTCACATCCCTGCTTCCTAGTATGATTCATTGGCCTCCCTGTTACTCTAATGACTCTGATTTGCCCCGCCATCACACTCCGGGTGATTCTGGGCACCGGTCTGGCTCTGGTGTATCCCCTGCACTGCCGCCGCCATGAGCTGCATCCCCCTCCCAGGCCCCAAGAGCTCCTCTTGCCATCACTGTCTGCCCATTGGGTCTGCTCAGAGCTGTACACCCCTTGCTGGTCCCCACCCCAGAACAGTCATCATTGCAGAGGCTTCTCTGGAGGGGCGGGAGAGGCCGCAGACAAGCTGTCGGGCTGAGGCCACTTATCTGGGCCGCCCACACAGGGAAATGAGATAGTCCAGCACGACTTTTCCCACTAATATTCTTATCTTGACTGGAAAGAATACTGTGCTTGTGTGTGAAGACGTGCGCGTGTGATTTTGCAAACTCTTGTGTGTGTCTATTTGAGTGTTTTCATCCCATGACTTCTGACCACATGGCTATACATTGCGACCATTTTCTGTGAATCATGTCTGTCTGGGGCGTGCTGTATGAAAAGAAGATGGCAAGAAGGGAGACAAGACGTGGAAGATGCTGAGGAGAAAGACAACAATCAGAAGGAAAAAACATTTTAAAAACGGAAAACAACTAGTTTGGGTAAAAGGATGAAGCAGTGGGTATTTTCATACACTGATTATGAGGGTGTGTATTGATACAGCATTTATGGAGAGCAATCTCTAAATGCTAAAATCTTGAAATGTTAAATGTGTCTTCTCTTGATTGGAAGTGTACCTTCCATATCTTCCCAAGAGAAATGCTTGCATCTAGACACACAGAAATATGTACAAGAATGCTCATGCAGAATTTAGTAGCGAAAATTATAAACAACCTAAATGTTAATTGACAAGGGAGTGGTTAAATATAGTATTTTATTGTTGCTTTTATATCTTTCCTTTAGTTTTTTTCTTTCTTTCTTATATCTGATGTTTCCTTAGATAAATTATATTATAGCACAGTATAACAATGCTCTGGAATACTATGTACCAGTCAGAGAGAATAAGAAAAGTCTTTATACCAGAATGAAAAGATTCCCCAAATATGTAAGTTCTTAAAAATTGCAAAATGTATATGGATTATACCATGTAAGCAACAAAAGGGAAAAAGCACATATATGTGTGTGTGTATGTGTGTATATATATCTCGAGAGAGAGAGAGAGAGAGCTGGAAGGAGTATACACTAAAATGACAGTGGTGGTCATCTTTAAATGGAAGGACTAGAATTGAAGGTGGGAAAAGTATCTTTTGCTTTCTGTGCATTATCTGAATTATTCTGCAATGGAAGTAAGTTTCTGTATTACTTATGAATTTATAAACACTTTTTGATTTTTTAAAATCAGCAAGAGTAGAATCCAGTCACTGTAGATACTATGATCTAAACAAAGGCCAAGAAAGAAAATAAATGCCTTGTTTTCTGTGGCAACTGTGATGCAGCCTGATTCCCATTCTCCAGATGGGGTGGAGAGGGACACAGGAGCAGAGGCAGGCGGGAAGAAGGCAGCCCCAATGCCAGGATATCCTGGAAAAATAGCTACCACTGCAAAGAACTTGGGGTGGGGGGGGGGGTGGCTGGAAGTGTTCCTCAGTGTTAAATTCAGGAAAGGGTTTAATTTGAGTCAACATTGTGTCTTTATCAATGGTGAAACTGAGGCCTGGACTGAGAAAAATGAGGTAGAGTATCACACCCAAAGTAAAAATTAATTTCTGCAAGTCTACAATTATTTCTCTTTCTCTCTGTGTAAGTGGAGGAGGAGAGGGAAATTCAATTTGTAGACACCAGTGAGTGTTCATTCCTCCTCCCAAGGAGAAATTCTGGCAAAGTTCTTGAATGTGAGCAGACCCACAGATACTGAGTGCCAGCACAATCCAAAATCTAACTCTATGAGGAGAGAGGGGAACCAGGAAGCCTAGAACCAGAAGCTGAAGACTAAAGCTCCCAGTGCCTACTGAACCACCCCGTCCCAAATCTCCTTGTGAAGATGGCAAGTTTATTCAGAAGGGGGCTGCCAAGGTTAAACAGAGCTATTGAAGAAGAAATCATCCCTCACCCCTCCACCACAGGCCCAAAGAAGAAATATAAGAGGATCCTCTGGAAAATGAGATTGAATTTTGCTCTTGTGGCCACAAGGAATAGAACCAGCATCAAGGGTACATAATGTAATAGTTCTTTCAATTAGTGTGTGTGAATAGATAAACTCCATCTTTGTATGAACATATTTTTGGTTTTTTGGGTTTATTTTCCCCCCCGTTATTCTCAAGCTGTACCCAGTTTCGTTGGGTACAAAATTCCAGGTCACCAGTCATTTTCCTTCAATACTTATTCCATTGTATTCTGGTTTTTTATAACTGTTTAAATGTCTATTGACCATCAGAATGCTGTGCCTTGGCATGCTAATCCATTCTTTCTCTCTAGTTGCTTTAGAAATTTTCCCCCTATCTTTGGTATTCTACAATGCATACGGAAATCAATTTTTTAAAACCTTTTTAGGACTTGTGTTTCCTGAATCTAAGGATATCTGTCCTTCAACATTTCTGAAAAGCTCTCAAGTATTATCGTTTCAAATATTGCCTTTCCCTAATTCTTTGCATTTCCCCCTTTTGCCTTAGTTTAAGTTCCTATGAAAGCAGAACCTGAAAGGAAGACTTGAGTTAATTTTAGAGGTGGTCACAGTGAACAGAAGAGATGGAATCAGAAGAGTAAAACAGAAAATCCAATAAAGCTGTATTATGAGCTGGCTACCACTGAGATTCCCTGGGGTTCAGTCCTGCTGAGGATTCTTTGAATAAATTAATAGAGAATGACTTAAATTATCTCACCAAAGGACAGTTGAGTTGATACATTTATCTACTTATTCTCATCCCTCATTAGTTGAGGGCTGCTGCCAGCTGTGTCTACACCTTCAAATGTCTGAACTATTTGTGCATAAGCTAAATGGGCTTTTGCAGTGTTGGGAAAAGCCCAGAGTCAGAAGAACAGAGAGACACTGTGGTCTGCTGTTGGGAAGGGATGCTGGCATTGCCCATGAAATGTGCATGAAATGTTGGCACTGAACTACGGCTGCACAAAATCAGATAGGTCAAGCAAATTAGCACAATGCATGACCAGCATCATCTTCAAATTTATAGTGAAACTTCTCATTTGATCTTTCATATCTCTTGGCTTCATTTCTATATTTTTCATTGCTTTTTAGCTCTGAGCCTCAAATGTGGCAGTTTCCTCAGCTCTCTATTCTTATTTGTTGATTTTCTATTTAGCTGTATGTAAATAGCTCATCTTTCTCATAATAGCATTTTCTTATAGTTTCATCTCTCACATGTTTATTTGTTTGCTTTCAGATTGTACCATTATCTCAGTATCTTTGGCAGTAATCCTGGTATTCATGGTGTCTACTGACTATCATGGCAGGCTATTTTTCTATGTGTTTTGTGATGTATTTTCAGTGTGGATTTATTGAACTTTAATTTACTGAACTTTAATTTATTGAACTTTAATTTATTAATTTATTGAACTCTAGTTTACTGAACTTATTTTCAGTGAGGATTTACCACCCCACTCCCTGCCATTCTATTGTAGAAATTTGTTGAACTATTAATTTATTGAACTTTAATTTACTGAACTTTTTTCAGTGAGGATTTACTTATTCATTTTTTCACTTATTTCAGTGAGGACTTGCCACCCCACTCCCTGCCATTCTATTGTAGAAATTCTGCACACTGGGAAGAGAATCATGTACTTTACTATTTGATTCTTCCAGATGCTCCATGAAGGGTATCATAAACTTGGGATCATTTTTGTCTATTGTGATAAAATACACATAACATAAATTGACCATTTTAAACATTTGTAAGTGTACAGTTCAGTGGCATCAAGTATATTTGCATTATTGGACAACCATCACCACCATCCATTTCCACAACTTTTTCATCATCCCAAACTGAAACTCTGTGCACATGAAACACTAACTCCCCATTCCACTCTTTCCCAGCCCTGATAACCACAATTCTACCTTCTGTCTCTATTAATTTGACTTCTTTAGGTACCTCATATAAGCAGAATTATACAGTATTTGTCCTTCTGCATCTGGCTTCTTTCACTTGGCATAATGTCCTCAAGGTTCATCCGTGTTATGGTATGTATCAGAATTTCCTTTCTTTTTTAAGGCAGAATAATATTCCATTGTACGTATATTCCACGTTTAGTCTGTCCATTCATCCATGGATGGATATTTGAGTTGTTTGGACCAATGTTTAAGTGAATTTCTCAGCTTAGATTTTGGTTTATTACATGAGAGAGATTTTTTTTCCCCACAGAGAGCCTAAGCAACTGAAGTCTCCCTCACCAGCAAGCAGGATTTGTCTGGTCTCCCATTCACTGAGCAGGCAGCTTTTCAAGGGTCCTGACTTTTGCACAAATCTCAGATCCAGCTCCCCTTTCTAAGGCCTCATCACCTGTCCCTGTGAGCATGCATCAGAATGTGCCCCACCCAGGCTCCGGCTCCCCCACATCGGCTCTCACACTTGCCACTCTACCTTTCTTTTTGTTTTTTGTTTTGTTTGTTTGTTTGTTTGGAAACAGAGTCTCACTCTGTCGCCCAGGCTGGAGTGCAGTGGCATGATCTCCACTCACTGCAAGCTCCACCTCCTGGGTTCACGCCATTCTCCTGCCTCAGCCTCTCCCAGTAGCTAGGATTACAGGTGCATGACACCACGCCTGGCTAATTTTTTGTATTTTTAGTAGAGAAAGGGTTTCACTGTGGTCTCGATCTCCTGACCTTGTGATCTGCCCACCTCGGCCTCCTAAAGTGCTGGGATTACAAGCGTGAGCGCCCACGCCCCACCGCCACTCTACCTTTCCATGTCCTCTTCATCTCTGGCATCTGGGACTCCTCTTTCTTGATTTGAAGAAATGGTTTTCAATCTTGGCTTATATTTACGCAACTGGGGACATTTTTTAAAAGCCCAAGACACAACCCAGACCGATTACATTCAAAGCTCTGGCATAAAAAGTGAGGTTTTAAAAATATATTATACGAATAATAGTACAATAGGTACCTGGATATGTAAAAACTCATAAAGTTATAACTTGAGCTATCAAAATATTGTGAGCCCTGCTCTAGTACTGCTGCCTGTGTTAGGTGCTTCTGGACTCTGGTTCTAACAGTGGGAGGTTGTGTTTGTGATCATTTCTAGGCACAACTTTAATCTGGAAATAAAATAGTCATTTTGGCTTTCTCTTTCAGCCTCCTACATGACAGTTTCCCAATTCTAAGACCATTCTGATATTCTATGCCACATCTTCCTATGGGATATGAACAATTTTTCAATAATAGCAAATAAATGAGTCTTCTCAGTGTATCTTCATCTTGTCACCGCTGCTGAAGAGCGTGATTCTCCTCTAGCCTATACATGAGCTTCGACTGCTGTTCAGTTACTCCAGTAAACTCCAGGATACTTATTAATGATGATAACAGCAGCCAACAAGTATTAAGAACTTTTGCTATTAAACTGCCCTGCTACCATTGGGACCAAGAATCTGGACCACAAATTTTCCATTTTTATTTTTTATTTTCCCTCCATAAATGTTAGTATACAATATATAACGAATATAAAATGTATACAATGTAATAAATATATAGTGTAATAAATATATACTGTATAATATTACTCTTAATATAAACTATATATTTATTATGAACTATTATAAACATAGAGATAAGCACAGAAAAACAGACCTCAGTAGGACCACATGAAGGATTTAATAGATGTCAATACTTTGGCACACTGGTATCGGATGTTTTGAAAGAGAAAGCAAGTTGTGGCCAGGTATGGTGGCTCACGCCTGTGATCCCAGCATTTCGGGAAGCCAAGGTGGGAAGATTGCTTGAGACCAGGACTACCCTGGGCAACATAGTGAGACTCCCATCTCTACCAATAAATCAGTGAAAAAAGAAATGGTTACAGATAAAACTAAAACCCTTACCACTCCTTCACCCCTACCCAACCCAAAGGTAACTACTATCTTGAAGTTATGTTTACTATTTCCAAGCGCATTTGTCCTCTTTCTACGTGTGCATATATTCATAAATAGCCTACGATGCATGTAAATTTTCTACATAAATTCGATTGTGTTGGAATGACGGAGTGACTGAATGGCTGCCTGCTCACGTGCAGCGCCTGCTTGCTCCAGTAGATGTCACTCGGGTCCCAGTCGGTGAGGGCACAGCTGTTCTGTTCTCAGCAGCGAGTTTGGGATTCCCTCTGTGGTAGTGCTGACTCGCTTTGCAGTCTGAAACTGTTCACCTGCAAAATGCAGTAGCTTTATTTTTCAAAATGTAAAGTAACATCGGAAACAATGACACCTCGAATGATTTCAGTTGTGACTGGGTGCGGTGGCTCACGCCTGTAATCCCAGCACTTTGGGAGGATGAGGCAGGTGGATCACTTGAGGCCAAGAGTTCGAGATCAGCCTGGGCAACATAGCAAGATCCGCATCTCCAGCAAAAATACAAAAATTAGCCAGTCTCATAACCCCGAATCAAAATAAATAAATAAAAATTTAAAAATAAAATTAAAAAAAATTAACTAAAAGAATGATTTCTTTACCTAGAGAGAAAGCTCAAGAGAATGCAATCACAGGGCAGAGGACGGAGAGCTGCGTTCATGTCCCTCTTGCTCAGCCGAGCAGCAGACAGGG
Organism: Pongo pygmaeus; assembly: GCF_028885625.2. Classification (NCBI taxonomy): domain Eukaryota; kingdom Metazoa; phylum Chordata; class Mammalia; order Primates; family Hominidae; genus Pongo; species Pongo pygmaeus. The sequence continues at coordinate 7,776,395 of NC_072380.2, forward strand.
CTTCAGCTGGCCAGGACCCTCCCTGCCTCAGTGCTCTCCTCTGAGAATGGGAGAGTTGGACTGATTCAGGGGTGGCAAATCCTCCCATGTCACATGCCGCCTCTTGTCCACTGACAGTGGCTCCCTGGAGGCTGCTCTGGGCAGAGAAAGAAAAGGTTCAGTCCTGGACCAGCAATAGAGGGGCATGAGAGGGATGGGGCAGCATGCATGCTGCTAACCCAGGAGGCCAACTAAGGCCCTCCTAGCATAAAACCCACCTCCTGCCCTTCTCTGTGTGCTGGGGAGCAGCCCAGAGATTCAGACCCACGGCCAGGACCATGCTCCCATCTGGGTTGCACACAGATGTCATTATTTTGGAAGTGTTGTGGCTTACTTTCAGGCCCAGGAAGGCTTAGGAAGCTTGACTTCACAGGTGACAGACTCAGGACCAGGGAGCGCAGAGGCTGAGAAATATCCCTAGGTGCTGTGTGTGCTGTGATCAAGCTCTGGTCTTTCCCTCCTGAAACCGCCAGCAGATTAACCCTGGCCCCCAGGTCCATGGCAGAGCCTGAACACACATCCACAGCTTCCCCACTCACTCAAATTTGCCAACAGATCCAGCAAATTTGATGAAACAAAAACAAGTCCAGAGAAGTAAGTGCTGCCAGTTTGATACGGTTCCAGGATGCAGTCGTGGCCGGTGTCTTCCTTGGGAAATCTGTTGGTCCTAGTGACTGGCCTGGAGGCAGGGGCATGGACAAACTGGTCCCCAGGGCACACTCCAGAGGGCTGAGAGCCCCACTGGCTGAGCCAAAGGCACCAGCAGCCTCCCTGCCTGCTCCTCCTACTGGCCCCTCCCTGACCTGCCCTCTTGCTGGCCTCAGGGCCCCAGGGGAGGCCTAAAGAGGCCGTGGGAGTTTGGCTACCATTATCTGGCCCTTATCACCACTAACATTCAAGCTGACACTGAGCCCACTTAGTTCAATGACAAGGAGCCGACCTGGGGGTCACGCCTGTCTCCAGAGAGCCGGTGCTATCTCAGTGACCTGCGGAAACCTTGGCATGAGCTCATGTTTTCTGATGACAGAGGACCCCAGCCTATCACAGGCCCGCACCCCCACCCTCTGCATCTGGCATGAGCCCGGTGAAGGCTTTACCATTACTCACTGATATAGCAACACTGATAACCACAGCAGGCAGAAGTGTATTGATGAATTTCCATTCAGAAAAGCACCTACTCCGGCCCTGCCCATTGCCTGCATGTGTCCAATGTGGTGGACAGCCAGGCACAGGCAGAGCCATTCTTGGGCACAGCCCCAAAACATCACCACCCCCAACCCAGCCCCCGTTGTTCGGGAACTGGCCTCAAAATCTGGCCATAAACTACCCCAAGACTGGCCATAAACAAAATCTCTGCAGCACTGTGACATTTTCGTGATGGCCATGACACCCACGCTGGAAGGTTGTGGGTTTACCGGAATGAGAGCAAGGAACACCTGGCCCACCCAGGGCGGAAAACCGCTTAAAGGCGTTCTTAAACCACAAATGATAGGATGAGGGATCTGTGCCTTAAGTACATGTTCGTGCTACAGATAATGAGCCAGACCCATCCCTTTACTTTTGCCCATCCCTTTATTTTCCATAAGGAATACTTTTAGTTAATGTATAATCTATAGAAACAATGCTTATCACTGGCTTGCTGTCAATAAATACATGGGTAAATCTCTGTTCCAGGCTCTCAGCTCTGAAGGCTGTGAGACCCCTGATTTCCCACTCCACACTATATTTCTGTGTGGGTGTCTTTAATTCCTCTAGTGCCACTGGGTTAGGGTCTCCATGACCGAGCTGTTTTCGGCACCCCGTGAAGATATGATGTGTCCATATGCCGTTACAGGAATATGTATCCCGAGAATTCATGCTACACCGTACTTTCTCCTCACTTGGGAAAATGCTTTTAGGATAGAAACCTTGTTTGATATATTTGTATGTTCCGAAATTGTCCCCGGCCTCACCAGCACAGGCTGTTCTACATAAACGGGCTGGGTTGAATTGAATTGAGCAGAGTTGACAGAACACAGGACCAGGAAGCATGTCACCCGAGCTGCTGGCCCTGCCATGGCTCCTGGTGGACCTGAGGGAGGTGAGTTTCCTCTCTATGGTCCAGGTGGAGTTACCTTCTATGGTCTTAAGATCTGTCTATTAAGAAGAGCACTTAGTGCATTTACATTTAATGTCATTACTGACATATTTGAGTTAAATCTACCACTACTTTTGTCATTTTCTTTTTTTAATTAATTAATTAATTTATTTATTTATTTATTTTTGAGATGGAGTCTCACTCTGTCACCAGGCTGGAGTGCAGTGGTGCGATCTCTCCTCTGCCTGCCAGGTTCAAGCGATTCTCCTGCCTCAGCCTCCCAAGTAGCTGGGACTACAAGTGTGCGCCACCATGCCCATCTTATATTTGTATTTTTAGTAGAGACGGAGTTTCACCATGTTGGCCAGGATGGTCTCGATCTCTTGACTTCGTGATCCACTTGCCTCAGCCTCCCAAAGTGCTGGGATTACAGGCTTGAGCCACTGTGCTCGCCTCTTTTGTAATTTTCTATTTGTCCTGACTGTTCTATGTTTGTTTTTCTCTCTCTTCTTACCATCGCTTTTTTTATTTTTTATTTATTTATTTTTTTGAGACAGAATCTTGCTCTGTTGCCTAAGGCTGTAGTGCAGTGGCATGATTACAGCTCACTATGGCCTCAACCTCCTGTGTTTAAGGAATTCTCCTGCCTCAGCCTCCTGCATAGCTAGAATTACAGGTGGAAGCGACTACACCCAGCCAATTTTAAAATTTTTTGTTGAGATGGTTTCACCATGTTGACCAGGCTGATCTCAAACTCCTGGGTTCAAACAGTCCACCTGCCTCAGCCTCCCAAAGTGCTGAGATTACAGGCATGAGCCACCACACCTGGCTCTTCGTCACTTTATTTAATGTTATCATTCCATTCTTTCCCTCTACTAATTTGAAAAGTATATGCACTATTTTATCATGATTAGTCTAGCAATTAAACATACAGAGTTAACTTCTCATCAAAGTATAAAATTGAGTGCTATTGACTGTGAGTGGTGGCACTTGCCTGTAATCCCAACATATTGGGAGGCCAAGGTGGGAGGATCATTCTATCTCAGGAGATCGACACCAGCCTGGGTAGCATACCAAGACCTCATCTCTACTCAAAATAAAAAGTTAAATAAATAAATAAGTAAAAATTAAAAATTAGTAGAGTGTGGTGGTAGTGCACATGGGTGGTCCCAGCTACTATGGAGACTGAGGCAGAAAAATCACTTGAGCCTGAAAGGTTGAGGCTGCATTGGGCCGTGATCATGCCACTGCACTATGGCCTGAGTGACGGAGCCAAACTCTGTCTCAAGAAAAAATAAGTTGGGCTCATTGGCTTACATCTGTAATCCTAGCAATTTTTGAGGCCAAGGTGGGCGGATCATCTGAGGTCAATTCAAGACCAGCCTGGCCAACATAGTGAAACCCCATCTCTACTAAAAATACAAAAATTAGTCAGGTGTGGTGGCATGCACCTGTAATCCCAGCTACTCAGGAGGCTGAGGAAGGAGAATCACTGGAACCCAGGAGGTGGAGGCTACAGTGAACCAAGATTGTGCCATTTGACTCCAGCCTGGGTGACAGAGCAAGACTGTGTCTCAAAAAAATAAATAAATAAAATAAAAGGAAAGAAAGAAAGAAAGAATTTGATTACCTTCGGAATTCTATTATTAATTTTGTCTGGCTACTTTAAGATTTTTTTCTTTGTCTTTGGTTTTCTCCAGCTTTATTAAGATGTGTGGAAGTATGTTTTATTTATTCAGGTAGCAATTTATTCTATTAGACTTGAGTTGTGGATTTGGGCCTTTTATCAGTTCTAGAAAATAATTAACTATTATCACTTCAATTATTGCCTCTATTCTGTTCTCTCTTCTGGGATTCAACTAAACTGATTCTGTCTTCTATATATCTTATCCTTTCTTCTCTGTTTTCCATTGTCTCATTTCTTCATGTCGCATTCTGGTTAATTTCTTCTGGATAACTTCCTACTCACTAATTCTTTCTTTAATTGTGTCCAATCTGCTGTTACACCCATTCATTACTGAACTTTTAATTTTCAGTTATTGTATTTTTCATTTGCACAAGTTCTTTTTGCTTCCTTTTAAAATCTGCTGTGTTTCAAAGTCATTGAAAGAGAAGGAAAAAAAATTCTGGTATATTGCTCTTGAAAGTTTCCTGCAGATATTTCCTAGCTTCTTCTATATTTCCTTAAGTATGCTAATTATATTTTTGGTGGGTTTTATTTTTGTATGTGTCAGTGGGAGGGTCCCACTCTGACTATTCCAGCAGTCAAAGCATTTGTAGATCTGATTCTCTTGCCTGTTCTTTCTCCTTGTTCTCCTCACAGTATCTTATTTTCTTTTGGTGTCAGGTTACCTTTCATTGTGTGCTGCTCATTCCACTAAAAATATATTTATAGTAATCATTTCAGGTCCAGGATGACACTACCTTGCTCCAAAAACTATTTTGCTTGCCTCTGCAGGGTGCCTAGAGGCTCCCAGTAATATCAGTAATATCGCCCTCTCACCCTCCAGATATTAGGAACAGTATCACAGAAGGGGGTGTACTGGGAGTAATAGCATTCTCTTCTTCCGTGAATATGAGGAGCAATACCACCGGGTGGATGTACACCCACTGCAATATTGGGAGTAACGTCATACTCCACCCCCTGGAGATTATATTCGGATCAATATCACTGGGTGGGTGTACACCTACTGTGATATTGAATGTAATATCATGCTATCTCCCTCCCTGGACATTAGAAACATTATCACAGGTGGGTGTACACCCACTGAGGTATCAGGCGTAGTATTAGTATTCATTATTACTCATTTATTACTCACATGAATATGAATTACCAATATTAATATTTAGAAATAATTGCTAATAAAAAGTTTTCAGTTGCTAATATTAATTTTTAGGCGCTAATATTACTGTTTTCTAATGAATAAGATCAGTATCAGTTGTTAATATGAGGCATTATTAATCATTAATATCAATGATTTATTGTTACTGTTAGTATAACTATTTAATATTCAACATCATTATTATCGGCATTGATTTTAAAAATTATATTATCAGTTATTAATATTGATAATTCTTAGTGTCAGCTAATAATTGATATTAATTGCAATAAGTAATATTGCAACATTCCTCACAATATTGCAGAAAATGTACACACCCCCCTGTGATGTTGTTCCTAATAGCCAGGGATAGAAGATGACATTACTCCAAATATCACACTGGGTGTACATCCCTTCTGTGATCTTGTTGCTCATATACAGGCGGGGAGAGGATGGTATTAATCCCAATAATCCAGAAGGTGTTACAAACAACATCACAGTGCATGTCCACCCATGGTGTACACGCACTTTGATGTTAGGAATAATATCTCCCTAGGATATTATGAATAACACCACAGGGTGTACAGAAACTGTGATATTAGAGGTAATATCCCTCTAGAATCTTAAGAATCATGTCATCACAGGGTGTACACCCACTGTCATACTGGGAGTAATATCTCTCTAGGATAGTACAAATAATATCACAGAGTGCACACTCAATGTGATATTAGGAGAAATATCTTTCTGGGATATTAAAAATTAGATCACAGAGTGTACACACATGGTGTACATCCACTTTGATATTAGGAGTAATATCTTCCTAGGACATTACAAAGAACATCACAGAGTGTACACCCACTGGAATATTAGGAGTCATATCTCCCTAGGTTATTACAAATAATATCAGAGGGTGTGCACCCACTGCGATATTAGGAGTAATATCTTCCTAGGGTATTACGAATAATTTCATAGTGTGTACACACGTGGTGTACACTCACTGTGATATTAGGAGTAATATCGACCCAGTATATAACAAATAGCATCACAGGGTGTACACCCACTTTGCTATTAGCTGTAATATTTTTCTAAGTTGTTACAAATAATATCACAAGGTGTACAAACATGGTGTACACTCACTGTGATAGTAGGAGTCGTGTCTCCATAATACATTTTGAACAATATCACAGGGTGTACACCCACTGTATTATTAGGAGTAATATCTCTGTAGGATATTACAATTAATATCACAGGGTGTACACCCACTGTGATGTTAGGAGCAATATCTTTCTAGGATATTGCAAATAATATCACAGTGTGTTCGCCCACTCTGATGTCAGGAGCAATATCTCCCTAGGATATCAAAACTAGGATCACAGGGTGTGAAATCCCTGCCTTCCAGGTTCTAAGGGATTCTCCTGTTTCAGCCTCCCGAGTAGCTAGGGTTACCCACCACCACGCCCGACTAATTGTTCTTTTTTTTTTTTCACTAGAGACGGGGTTTCACCATGTTGGCCAGGCTGCTCTTGAACTCCTGACTTCAGGTGATCCATCAGCCTCGGCCTCCCAAAGTGCCGGGATTACAGGTGTGAGCCATGGCGCTCGGCCAAGAGTTATATATTCAATTAATTTGGAGACACAGCTCCCACATTTGACTGTGCATGGTCTTTTATGAAGAAAGGATGGCTATAAATGTGAAAAGTAACTGGCATGCTGAAAGGTCTTCCGATTAAGAGCTATAAGGTTCGATTTCACTTTTAGATAATGCGGTCCAAGCTCTTGTATCAACCTTATACATATTCTACATCAAAGGAATTTGTCGCAAGGTGTCAGAATACAACAGAGTCTATTTCACTGCTTCTTAATTTCTTTCAATTAGACTGAGATCTTTTTCTTAAAGAGAGAAGAGCATCTTCATAGCATATTATTTTTTCTGAAAAGAGTAGGCCATATTTTACTGAGATCACAGATTTCTTATATATTAAGTTTTGGTCTTCTAACATTCTTCAGTGGATTTTCTTTAAAGTAGTATGTACAGAAAGAGTTGAATAGCAAAAAAGTAAATCATGTTGTAATTCTGAGATTTTTGGGTTTGTCACAACTGAGAAATATTGCTGACGGTGTATGGTCCTCAAGTGTGAAAATGTTCCTTGTGAATTGCTTGCATCCAAAATATACACACAGCATTAAGGGCTGGTTTTTATCTTTTATTTTTCCAATCCTCTTTTCTTCTCAAGGTGTCCAAGTCACACAGAGCCACGGAATCTCACAGGTGTCTGAGAATTCCTCCTCCTGGGGCTCTCAGAGGATCCAGTACTGCAGCCCATCCTCCCTGGGCTGTCCCTGTCCATGTACCTGGTCACGGTGCTGAGGAACCTGCTCATCATCCTGGCTGTCAGCTCTGACTCCCAACTCCACACCCCCATGTGCTTCTTCCTCTCCAACCTCTCCTGGGCTGACATCGCTTTCACTTCGGCCATGGTTCCTGAGATGATTGTGGACATGCAGTCACATAGCAGAGTCATCTCTTATGTGGGCTTCCTGACACAGATGTCTTCCTTTGTCCTTTTCACATGTATAGAAGACATGCTCCTGACTCTGATGGCCTATGACCGATTTGTGGTCATCTGTCAGCCCCTGCACTATCCAGTCATCATGAATCCTCACTTCGGTGTCTTCTTCGTTTTGGTGTCCTTTTTCCTTAGCCTGTTGGATTCCCAGCTGCACAGTTGGATTGTGTTACGATTCACCCTTTTCAAGAATGTGGAAATCTCCAATTTTGTCTGTGAGCCATCTCAACTTCTCAACCTTGCCTGTTCTGACAGCGTCATCAATAGCATATTCATATATTTAGATAGTACTATGTTTGGTTTTCTTTCCATTTCAGAGATCCTTTTGTCTTACTCTAACATTGTCCCCTCCATTCTAAGAATGTCATCGTCAGATGGGAAGTCTAAAGCCTTCTCCACCTGTGCCTCTAACCTGGCAGTTTTCTGCTTATTTTATGGAACAGGCATTGGCATGTACCTCACTTCAGCTGTGTCACCACCCCCTAGGAGTGGTGTGGTGGCATCAGTGATGTACACTGTGGTCACCCCCATGCTGAACCCTCTCATCTACTGCCTGAGAAACAGCGACATTCAAAGCGCCCTGTGGAGGCTGCGCAGCAGAACAGTCGAATCTCATGATCTGTTCCATCCTTTTTCTTGTGTGGGTAAGAAAGGGCAGCCACATTAAATCTCTACATCTGCAAATCCTTCCCCTTAGTCACATTATTTTTGTGGCTTGATAGCTTTTCTTCCTTTCCGCATTTCCTATGTGAGTATTGTTTTCTTCGTTATACCTTTAACTGGAATGTGTGAGTATTCTGGGATCCTTTGTTTAGCAGAAACCTCATGACTGAATCCTCTATACCTAGGCGGCCTCCTTTAGTTTCTGAGCAATAACCCTGTCCTCCAGGTGGAATCACAACCATCTTTGTATATACATGAAGTACTCACTTCATTTTCGAATTCCCTGAAAATTGACTTTATGGAAGCAATGTACAGCAGGTCCTCCAACACCACTGGTGCATTCAAAGATGTGTAGTTATAATGTTGGTGAGGAATAAGTGGTTTCACTATACCTAATTTTGCTTAAAGGTGAAGTTTCCAAGAGACTTTCAAAGATGTTAAGTGAGGACATACTGTACATCAAATTCATACCCTCTTCCAGAGTTCATGTGGAATTTCTTTATAAACTGCATCTAGAGAATCTATTTAGGCAGGTTATGTGTAGAGATCCATGTCACCGGTCCTCAATCTTGGCTTTGAGTCAAATCACCTGGGGAGCTTACAAATGATGAGGCCTGGGTCTCATTACCTGAGATTCTGATTTCCCTGAACCTGTGTGAGTATGTGGATTTTTTTTTTTTTTTTTTAAAGCACCGGAGGTGGTTGCAATGACGAAGGTTTTAGAGGCATCAAGCTCCAATGAGTAAGAACAGAAGTTAATTGTAATATGATTTCTTCAAATATTATCTTCAAATGCATTGTCCATCAACACCATACAAATGTTTATTATGCTGTTGTTTCTTACCATTTAGCATTTTCTATTTTTTTCTTTTTCTTTTTTCTTTTTTTTCTTTTTGAGTTAGAGTTTCACTCTTGTTGCCCAGGCTGGAGTGCAATGGCACAATCTCAGCTCACTGAAACCTCTGCCTCCTGTATTCAAGCAATTCTCCTGTCTCAGCCTTCCAAGTAGCTGGGATTACAGGCATGTGCTACCATGCCCGGCTAATTTTTATTTATTTATTTATTTATTGTATTTTTAGTAGAGACAGTGTTTCTCCATATTGGTCAGGCTGGTCTTGAACTCCCGACCTCAGGTGATCCACCCGCTTCAGCCTCCCAAAGTGGTGGGATTACAGGCGTGAGTGACCGCGCCCAGCCACCACTTAGCATTTTCATTTTACATTTGTTAAAGTTGTAGATTTAGACACACATCGATTGCTGCTTTCTTATACACTCGCATATACATAAGATGGGAAATAGAAAAGAATAAAATGGGCAGAGTATCCCTGAAGGTTCACTTTCCGAGGCATTTTAAAACTATTTGCTTTTTAGAAATTTGTTTCAATTTAGAAAGTGTGGTATACACGCACAATGAAGTATTATTCAGCCTAAACAGGAATAAAATCCTCTCCACTGCAGACAAAATGGATGAGATTGCAGGTGTGTATATGAAGTGAAATAAGCCAAGCACAGAATGACAAATATTTCATGTCCTCACTTCTACGTAGGACCAAAAAAGGAAATCTTGGCCAGATGTGGTGGCTCAGGCCTGTAATCCCAGCAATTTGGGAGACCGAGTCGCACGGATCACTTGAGGCCAGGAGTTCGAGACCCGCCTGGCCAACATGGTGAAAAGGCCCAAGAAGCGCTTGAACTCGGGAGGTGGAGGTCGCAGTGAGCCTGGATTGTGCCTGTATACTCCAACCTGGGCAACAGAAAGAGACTCCATCACACACTTACACACAAAAGGAATCTCAGGAAGGTGGAAAGTATAAAGGTGGTTAGCAGATACTAGGAAGAAAACGCGTGGGATGGGGAATGAAGGTGAAGGGGTGGGTTGCCCCTCCACACCTGTGGTTGTTTCTCGTTAGGTGGAAAGAAAGAGAGACTTGGAAAAGAAAAAGACACAGAGACAAAGTATAGAAAAAGGAATAAGGGGACCCAGAGGACCAGTGTTCAGCATATGGAGGATCCTGCCAGCCTCTGAGTTCCCTTAGTATTTATTGATCATTCTCGGGTGTTTCTCAGAGAAGGGGATGTCTCAGGGTCATAGGATACTAATGGAGAGAAGGTCAGCAGATAAACACGTGAACAAAGGTCTCTGCAACATAGACAAGGTAAAGAATCAAGTGCTGTGCTTTAGATATGCATACAGATAAACATCTCAATGCCTTACAGAGCAGTATTGCTGCCCACATGTCTCACCTCCAGCCCTAAGGCAGTTTTCCCCTATCTCAGCAGATGGAACATACAATTGGGTTTTATACAGAAACATTCCATTGCCCAGGGAGGGGCAGGAGACAGATGCCTTCCTCTTGTCTCAACTGCAAAGAGGCATTTCTTCCTCTTATACAAATCCTCCTCAGCACAGACCCTTTACGGGTGTCAGGCTGGGGGACGGTCACATCTTCCCTTCCCATGAGGCCATATTTCAGACTATCACATGGGGAGAAACCTTGGACAATACCTGGCTTTCCTAGGCAGAGGTCCCTGCAGCCTTCCGCAGTGTTTGTGTCCCTGGGTACTTGAGATTAGGGAGTGGTGATGACTCTTAAAGAGCATGCTGCCTTCAAGCATCTGTTTAACAAAGCACATCTTGCACAGCCCTTAATCCATTTAACCCTGAATTTGACACAGCACATGTTTCAGAGAGCACGGGGTTGGGGGTGCTGTTATAGATTAACAGCATCTCAAGGCAGAAGAATTTTTCTTAGTACAGAACAAAATGGATTCTGCTATGTCTACTTCTTTCTACACAGACACAGTAACAATCTGATCTCTCTTTCATTTCCCCACAGAAGAGAAGTGGATAATTGGGCCACAAAATACAGAAAGATGGAATAAGTGAGTTCTAGTGTTTGATAGTGCAGTATGAAAATTTTAGTTCACAAGAATTTCTTGCATATTTCCAGATGCTTTGGTAAGAAGCTTCCTAACTTTCTCATTATGCTGGTTTTGAAGCTATTCTCTTTCTGCTCTAGAAATCATGCTGGATTTTTGTTTTTGGCTTTTGTTTTGAGATGGAGTTTCACTCTTGTTGCCCAAGCTGGAGTGTAATGATGCAATCTTGGCTCACCGCAACCTCTGCCTCCTGGGTTCAAGCGATACTCCTGCCTCCACCTCCCGAGAAGATGGGATGACAGGCATGCCCCAGTACGCCCAGCTAGTGTTGTATTTGTAGTAGAGAGGGGGGTTTCTCCCTGTCGATCAGGCTGGTCTTGAACTCCTGACCTCAGGTGATCTGCCTGCCTTGGCCTCCCAAAGTGCTGGGATTACAGGTGTGAGCAACCGCGCTGGGCCCATGCTGTATCCTTATTTTTGTCTGTTGTTGTTTTTTTGTTTTTGAGCCCAGAAATAACTTCTCACCCATATGTTCAAATGATTTTTAACATGAGTGCTAAGAAAGTTTATTGGTGGAAAAGCAGCCTTTTCAAGAAATGATGTTGGAGAAAGTTGAGCAAAAGAATGAAGGTGGACCCTATGTCACACCAGCTGCAAAAATTCACACAAACTGGATCAAAGACCTAATCCCAAGTGCTAAAAGTATCATATGCCTAAAAGAAAATATTGGCCACACTTTCATGACATCAGATTGGGCAATGCTCTCTGGGATATGACACCAAAAGCACAGACAACAAAAGAAAATTAGATTCCTTTTATTCCATCTGAATGACAGACACTTTTGTGCATCAGAAAACACTGTGAACTGAGTGAAAAGATAACCCACAGATTAGGAAAAATATTTGCAAATCATATATCTGAAAAGAGGCTGATAGGCATCATATGTAAAGAACAGCTAGAACTAAACAACAAGAAACCCAAAGCATCCCATTAACCATGGTCAGAAGACTCGAGTAGGCGTGTCCCCAAAGAAGATATAGCAATGGCCAGTAAGCATCTAAAATGATGTTGAAAATCACTAATCATAGGGAAGTGCAAATCAAACCAATAATGTGATACCACACATTAGGATGGATACGATAAACAAACAAGCATTGGTGAAACTAGAGGGAAGTAGGAATGCTCATCTGATTGGAGGGAATGTAAAACCGTGAAGGATCAGGGAAAATAGTATGGCGTGTACTGGAAAAAGTAGAAACAGAATTATCAGATGTTCCCCAGTTGCACTTGTGGGTACCTACCAAAAAGAATTAGAAGCCAGGAATGGAAGAGATATTTGTACACCCATATTCATAGCAGCATTATTCGCAACAGCCAAAATGTGGAAGCAACCCAAGGGTTCGTGGACAGATGAATGGAAAAGCACACTGCAGTTCATTCATACAATGGAAGACTATTCAGCCTTCAAAAGGCAGGCACTTCTGGCCGGTGCGGTGGCTCACGCCTGGAATCCCAGCATCTTGGAAGACCGAAGGGGGCAGACCACCTGAGGTCAGGAATTCAAGACCAGTCTGGCTATCTTGGTGAAACCCTGTCTCTACTGAAAATGCCAAAAATTAGATAAGCGTGGGGGCGTGTGCCTAGAGTCCCAGCTACTCGGGAGGCTGAGGCACAAGAATCGCTCGAACCCGGGAGTTGGAGGTTGCAGTGAGCCCAGATTGTGCCACTGCACTCCAGCCTGTGCGACAGAGTGAGATTCCATGTAAACACAAAACAAAACAGAACCAACAAATAAACAAATAAATAAATGAATAAACGAAAAGAAACAGACAGGAACTTCTGACACAGGCTGCAACGTGGATGAAACTTGAAGACATTATCGTCAGTGAAGTAAATAAATCCCAAAAGGATAAACACGACCAGGCTCAGTGGTTCTCCCGTGTAACCCCAGCACTTTGGGTCGCTGAGGCAGGCAGATCACTTAAGGTCAAGAGTTTGAGATCAGCCTGGTCAATATGGTGAAAGCTCATCTCTATTAAAAATACAAAAATTAGCTGGGCATGGTGGCACACGCCTTTAATCCCAGCTACTCAGGGGACTGAGACACAAGAATCTCTTGAACCCACGATGTGGAGGTTGCAGTCAACCGAGACCATGCCACTGCACTCCAGCCTGGGTGACAGAGAAAGACTCTGTCTCCAAAACAAACAACTAAACACGGTATGATTCCACTCACATCAAGGATCTTGAGGAGTTAAACTCAGAGCTGCAAAATAGAATGGTGGCCCAAGGGGGGGGCGACAGAGAGGAATGGAGAGTTTGGTGAATTGGTGCAATTTCCATTGTGAAAGGTAAAACTGTTCTGGAGATGATGGCGGTGATGGTTGCTAAACAATGTGAATGTACTTAATGTGATTAAACTGTAAACTGAGAAATAGTGGAAATTGTCAATTTTGATACAGGCCATTCTATAGGAAATAATATATATTTATAATTTTTAATATTTATACGTGACATATTTTCCCATCATAAAAGATGAAAATTGAAGCACTTGGATCTTAAAAAAGGAAAGAATGAAGCGAACAATCCACACAAGCTTCCTTCTGATGAGAGGAAGAGCCCCAGAGCTTCTATGCACACTCACTTTTCTCTTCTCCTTCTTGCATGATGATGAGGAAATCCTTAGAGGTTGGGGAACTTGGGCCACTCTGGCTAATGAGGAGCTCTGTGCCTTGAGCCCCCCAGGTAATAGAATAGTAAATACTCAGTCTGTGCCTCCAGCCCTGCATGTGAGGTTCCAGGCCTGTGGGCTCCACACCGGTCACCTGTGTCAGGAGGCTCCTGTCTCACCCTGTCTTCTTGCCAGCATTAAGGACGGAGTCTGAGCCTCCAACGTGCACCATGCTGGGAGGACAGTTGACCTGTTCTCTGTGGTCATGGCCCAGCAGAGGGGAAGGGCGGTTCAGTGAGTGCTGCGGGACTGTCGGGAGCCTCGTTTTCTTTCCTCCTCCTCAGGACAAACAGGAGAGTGCCGTGGGCAGATGGGAGGAGACCAATGTGCAAACTGTCAGCTCAGCAGACTGTGGAGTTTCTGTTCTTGGTTGTGGAGGGGGGGTCGCTCTCAGAAATCTCATTCAAAATGTTGCCTTCCTCCATGACTGCTTGTCCTTTTCACAGACATCTCACCCATGATAGCAGGGAATGAGTCCCTCTAAATTGTTCCCTCAGAACAACAAAAAGATGATGAAGGTGATGGTGAGGATAAAGAGGATGATGACAGACACCATGGCATCATGAACCCTTACTGAGGGCTTCCTAAAGGCCAGGCTCTGAGCTCTGTGCTCTATGCAGCTTGTTTCATTTCATCTGTGTAGTCTCCCCATTATGAGTGCACATATCATGATGATTTTACAGACTAGAAAAGGAGCAACGCATTTTCATAGAACTTGTACCACATCATGAAGTCAAAAAGGGTGAAATCCAATATGAACCAGGCAGTCTAAGTCCAGACACATGGCATTTGGCCAGTCCTCTCCCTGCATCCAACCTGCTCTCTCAAATCCTTGTCACTCAGGCCAATGCCCCTGCTCACTGTGCCCTTCCCTTTGGGGGTTCCTTGGAGACCACAGCTAGACCAGTGGGTGCCACAGTCACTGTGTCAAGTATGGAAAGGGCAGCTGAGATCACATCAAAGATTCCAGAAAGAATTGGCACAGGATCATTCGGGACGCATCTCTCCCTTGGCCCTGTTCCTGGTTTTCCTTACAGCTCTCGACTTCCTCAAAGGGGTCATCAATTCAGAGTTTGGCTTCCATTGCTCTTGAGGAAACTGGAAACCATTTCAAAAATGCTCCTCAGATATGGCTGTGGTTAAGACCTTTGAGCTCTGCTGAAACTTTTTGAAGCAGGGCGCGGTGGCTCACGCCTGTAACCCCAGCCCTTTGGGAGGCTGAGGTAGGGGAATCACAAGGTCAGGTGTTCGAGACCAGCCTGACCAACATGGTGAAACCCCATCTCTCCTAAAAAGAGAAAAAATTTTCCGGGCTTAGTGGCGGGCGCCTGTAATCTCAGCTACTCCGCAGGTTGAGGCAGGAGAAGAGCTTCAACCTGGGATGTGGAGGTTGCAGTGAGCTGAGATCACTCCACTGCACTCCAGCCTGGGCAACAGAATGAGACTCCATCTCAAAAAAACAAAAAGAAAAACAAAAAAAAACCCACAACTTTTTGAGAGTTGGGAGACCATCAAGTATAGTACCCGGGACTTAGAGTCTGGCCATTAATTTTCAATACCACCCTTTCTACTTATCTGTATGGCAAGGGGTGAGATGTCCATCCTCTGAGACTCAGCACTCTCATCTGAGTTGATTTCTAGTTGATCCAACGGAAGTGAGCTATGATTAAACCGATCGTGGGTGCCCGCTGCGTGATCTCTATGTGATGGATGTGTAAAGTAAAGGCAAAGTGAATCTTAGATACATTTGTTAATATTTTAAGCTTCAACTCCATACAGTTCAAAGGAAATATCTCCTGACCTGAAGTTCTGGTTTCCCTGCATTCCAGACAGGACATATTATTTTGTGCTTATCTCAGTAAGTACTGAGTATTGGGAGAGGAACAAGTGAGTCTCTTTTGTTTCTGATTCCCCAGATCCGATATCTTGCTTGGCACATAGGAGAGAGCAAAAGTAAAAATCTATGTGAATTATTGAATTGACACTTCCTTGGTTCACAAAAATTGGCTGTCATCAGTGTGACATCAGTATGACAGAGTGTGTGTTTTTTGTTTTTCGATTTTTGAGATGGAATTTTGCTCTTGTTGCCCAGGCTGGAGTGCAGTGGTGTGATCTCGGCTCACTGTAGCCTCTGCCTCCCAGGTTCAAGCCATTCTCCTGCCTCAGCCTCCCGAGTAGCTGGGACTACAGGTGCGCGCCGCCATACCGGGCAAAGTTTTTGTGTTTTTCATAGAGATGGGTTCACGATGTTGGCCAGGATGGTCTTGATCTCCTGACCTCGTGATCTGCACTCCTCGGCCTCCCAAAGTGCTGGGATTACAGGCGTGAGCCACCGCATCCGGCCAAACATTCTGTTGAAAACTCTAAGTCCACCTAAGCTAAGGACAGGAGTTATAGCCTCCATGAATTTTAAAGCAAGACCCACCGATTTGAGTAAACAATTACTCTCTTGAAGGAGAAAAGTCCGAAAACATAATGATGAAATCACTAGGACCTAACTGGCCTGTGGAACTATTTTCTGCTTATGAACTATCAACTTTAGTTTCTTTTCCAGATGGCATGGCCTCAGCTGCTATCAGTGTTTATAAATGTTCTAATTCAAGGGAATGTGTATCAATCTGTTCAAATCAAATAAAATATTTGAGTTCTTAATTTCCTTTAATTAGGATAACCTTTTTCTTAAAGTGAAGAGAATGGTTTTACTGCAGAGTTTTCATAGGAAAAGATAGGCTGTATTTTCTGGCAATTAGGAATTTGTTAGATATGATGATCTGGTTCTTGGAACATTCTTGAATCTAGTGTCTCTAAGGCAGGTGTGTACAGCAAGAAGTGAATAACACAGAAATCAATGATGAAAGAATTAGAAGACAATTGAGTTTGTCAGAACTGCAAAATACTGCTGAGTGTGGATTGCTCTGAAATCTGAAAACATTACTTCTGAATTGCTTCTATCAAAAATGCAGACACAATGCTAGGTGTCGGTTTACTTGTTCCCGATTTTTCAACCCTCTTTTCTAGGCAAAAGGTGTCCAATCTCTACAGACCCAAAGAATCTAACAGATGTCTCTATATTCCTCCTTCTAGAAACTCAGAGGATCCAGAACAGCAGCCGGTCCTCGCTGGGCTGTTCCTGTCCATGTGCCTGGTCACGGTGCTGGGGAACCTGCTCATCAGCCTGGCCATCAGCCCTGACTCCCACCTCCACACCCCCATGTACTTCTTCCTCTCCAACCTGTCCTTGCCTGACATCGGTTTCACCTCCCGCATGGTCCCCAAGATGATTGTGGACATCCAATCTCACAGCAGAGTCATTTCCTAGGCAGGCTACCTGACTCAGATGTCTCTCTTTGCCATTTTTGGAGGCGTGGAAGAGAGACATGCTCCTGAGTGTGAAGGCCTATGACCGGTTTGTAGCCACCTGTCACCCTCTGTATCATTCAGCCATCATGAAGTCATGTTTCTGTGGCTTTCTAGTTTTGTTGTCTTTTTTTTTTTCTCTCAGTCTTTTAGACGCCCAGCTGCACAACTTGATTGCCTTGCAAATGGCCTGCTTTGAGGATGTGGAAATTTCTAATTTCTTCTGTGACCCTTCTCAACTCCCCATCTTGCATGTTGTGACAGCTTCACCGATAACATCATCATGTATCTCCCTGACGCCATATCTGCTTTTATTCCCATCTCGGGGACCCTTTTCTCTTAATATCAAATTGTTTCCTCCATTCTGAGGGCTTCATCATCAGGTGGGAGGTATAAAGCCTTCTCCATCTGTGGGTCTCACCTGTCAGTTGTTTGCTTATTTTATGGAACAGGCATATGGGGGTACCTCAGTTCAGATGTGTCATCTTCCCTGAGAAAGGCTGCAGTGACCTCAGTGATGTACACGGTGGTCACCCGCATGCTGAACCCCTTCATCTACAGCCTGAGAAACAGGGCTATTAAAAGTGTCCTGTGGCGGCCGCACGGCAGCACAGTCTAGTCTGAATATGTCCTTATCTGTTCCATTCCTTCTGTAATGTGGGTTAAAAAAGGCTGCAAGGTCAATTAAGAATGATATCACTGAGTGAACGCCCACTGTGATATTAGGAGTGATACCTCCCTAGGATATAAAATATACTGCCACAGAGTATACACACATGGAGTACACCCACTGTGATATTACAAGCAATATCTCCCTAAAGTATGATGAAAAATATAGCAGGGTGGGCACACTGTGTGATACGAGGAGTAATAGTTACCCAGGATATGACGACTAATATCAAGGGTGTACACACACGGGGTATACACACTGTGATATCAGGAGTTGTATCTCCCTAGGATATTAAGAATAATATCACGGGGTGTACACTATGTGTGTACATCCACTGTGATTTTTGAAGTAATATCTGTCTATGAAATTACAAATAATATCAAAGGGTGTACACCTCGGTGACCTATTAGGAGTAACATCCTTCTAGGGTATTACAGATAACGTCACAAGGTGGACACCTTCTGTGACATTTTGTACACTCTCTGTGACATTAAAAGAAACATCCCCCTAGAATATTATTAATAATAACACAGGCGGTGTACACACATGGTACACCACCTGAGTACATCACCTGTGTCATCAGGAGTAACATTCCCCTAAGATATTACGAATAATATCACATCAGGTGTACAAACATGGTGTACAACCCATGTGACATTAGGAAGAGCATGCCCCTAGGATATTAGGAATAGTATCACAGGCATTGAATACACAGGATATAAACCCTGGGTGACATTAAAATTAACATCCCCCTTGGATATGGTGAATATTATGACAGGGAGTACACCCCGTGTGACATTAGGAGTAACATCCCCCGAGGATATACCGAATAATATCAGAGGGTGTACATGCATTGTGACCTTAGTAGTCACATCTCTTTAGGATATTACAAATAATATCACAGGGTGTACACGCATTGTGACATTAGTAGTAACATCCCGCTAGGATATGATGAGTCATATCACAGGGTTTACACTCCCGTGACAATAGTAGCAACATTCCCCTAGGATATTACGAATAATATCACAGGAGGTAAAGCCCCTGTGGTTGACGAGGAACATTTCTATGGAATATTACAACTCATATGACTGTGTGGACTCTGTGTACACCCCGTGTGACTTTAGGAGTAACATCCCACAAAACTATGACGAATAATATCACAGGCTGAGCACCCCCTGTGACCTGAGGAATAACGTAGTTTTAGGATATTATGAATGATGTGACAAGGTGTACACACCCTGTGACGTGAGGAGCAATATCCGTCTAGGATGTTAAGAAGAATATCACATGGAACACACCCCCTGTGACATTAGGATATTATGAATAATACCAGAAGGTGTACACGCATTGTGACATTAGTACTAATATCCGTCTGATACACAATGAATAATATCACAGGGTGTACATCCCTGTGACATTAGGAGTAACATCTCCCTAGAATATTATGAATAACATCAGAGGGGGAGTACACACATAATGTATGCACCTTGTAAAATTAGGAGTAGCATCTCCCTACGATGTTATGAATAATATCACAGAATGTGTACACACTTGGCATATACCCCGTGCGATATTAGGAGTTACATCCTTCTAGTGTGTTAGGAAGAATACCACAAAGGTGTTCACACACGGTTAACAGCATATGGAATATGAGCATTAACATCCCTTGAGAACATTACAAATAACATCACAAGGGCTGTGCACACATGGTGCACATGCCCTGTGACGTTAGGAGTACATTTCCCTGACACATTACTAGGAATATCACAGAGTGTACACTTTCTGTGACATTTGGAGTATAACGTCCCCTAGGGTGGTATGAATAAAATCACAGGGTGTACATCCCCTGTGACATGAGGAGTAACATCTTTCTTGGATATTGTGAATAATATCACGAAACGCACAGCCCCTGTGACTCCAGGAGTAACATCCACCTAGGATATTATGAATAATATCACAGGGAGTACACCCCGTGTGACAGTAGGAGTAAACTCACCTGAGGATATAACGAACAAATACAGAGGATGTACATGTGTGTTGACATTAGCAATAACATCCATTTAGGATATTATGAATAATATCACAGTGTGAACACACCCTGTGACATTAGGAGTAACATCTCCCTGGGATGTTATGAATAATGTCACTGGGGGCACATCCTCTGTGATATTAGCAGCAACATCTTTCTAGGATATTATGAATGATATCACAGGGTGTAAACTCACTTTGATATTAGAAGGAATATCTCCCTAGGATATAAGCTATCATATCACAGACTGTACACACATGGTGTACACCCACCGTGTTATTAGCAGCAATATCTCCCTATGATATTATGAAAACTATCCCAGGGTGTACCCTCTGTGGGTTACTAGAAGTAATGTTTACCATGGATATTACAAATAATATCACAGGGTGTACACATATGGGGTACACCCACTGTGAATTTAGGAGTGATATCTCTTGAATATATTACAAATAGTATCCCAGTGGGTGTACCTCATGTGTGTACACTCACTGTGATATTTAAAGTAATATCTCTCTATAAGATTACAAATAATATCGAAGGGTGTACGCCCCCTGTGACATTAGGAGTAACATCACCATACAATATTGGGAACAACGCCACACGGTGTACACCCCCGTAACGTTAGGAGTAACATCCCCCCTGAATATTACTAATAATATCACAAGGAGTACAGGCATTGTGACATTAGTTGTAATATCCTGCTAGCATATTTTCAATAATATCACAGAAGGAGCACACCTGTGACATTAAGAGTAACATTCCCCTAGAATAGTAAGCATAATATCACGGGGTGTACACCTCCTGTGACATTAGGAGTATCATCTCGCCAGAATATGACGAAGAATGTCACAGGGTGTTATCCTCTGTGCCAATAGGAGTATAGACCCCTGGGAAATTATGAATACTATCAAAGGGTGTAGACCCCTGTGACATTAGGAGTAACATCTTTCTAGAATATCACGAATAATATCACAATGTGTACACCCCTTGTGTCATTAAAAGTAAAATTGCCCTAGGATATCATGAAATACAACACAGGGAGTACACCCCATGTGACATTAGAAGTAACATCCCGCGAGGATATAACGAATAATATCAGAGAATGTATCTGCATTGGGACATCAGTAGTAAAATCTCTTCAGGAAATACGAATAATATCAAAGAGTGTACACGCATTGTGAAATTAGTAGTGAACTCCCGCTAGGATATTACGAATTTTATAACAGGGTCTACAAGCCCTGTGACATTAGCAGTCATGTTTTCCTAGACTATTACGAAGAATATGAAAGGGTGTACAGGACCTGTGAATTACGGGTAACATTTCTATAGAATGTTGCGCGTAACATCACTGTGTGTACACCCCGTGTAATATTAGGGGTAACATCCCACAAAAATATAACGAATAATTTCACAAGGTGTGCACCCTCCGTGACATGAAAAGTAACATTTCCCTAGAATATGATGATAATATCAGAGTGTACACCTCTGTGATATGAGGAGTCACATCTTATAAGTATAATACGAGTAATTTGACAAGGTGTACAAACCCTGTGACACAAGCAGTGACATCCCTCTAGAATGTTAGGAATACTATCAAAGGGAATCTACCCCGTGTGACAATAAAAGTAACCTCCTCTTAGGAGAACAACAATAACACCACAAGGTGTACACACACTGTGACATTATTATGAATGAACAGCTAGGATATTGGGAATAACATCACAGTGTGTAGAGTCCTGTGACAACAGGATTAACATTCTCCTACAATATGACGAATAATATCTCAGGGTGTATATCCTCTATGATTTAGTAGTGGCATCTTGCTAGAATATGGAAAACAATGTCCCAGGTTGTGAACCAAGGTTGGCAGCAGAGAAAAGATCGTAGGAAAAATGGGGGAGTAATATCGCTCCCCTCTCCCCGCCTGGATATTATGAGCCACATCTCAGGGGGGCGAGGGCGCCCCCCGCGATGCGGGGAGTGATATCGCCCCTGTCTCCCCCCCTGGATATTACGAACCACGGTGGTCACACAGCGTGTTGACGTTATTGTTAGTAATATCTTCTCTGCCTCTGGAAATTACCAACTATATCACAGACTGGTGTACATCCTCTGCACTATGTGTAGTAATAGCATCCTCTTCCCCCTGGATATTAAGAAGAGTATCACAGGAGTCTTTCTACACCCAGCGGCATTGGGTGTAGTATCGTCCACTCCCACGTTGAAATTAGGAACAATATCACTGGGGGCGTGTCCACCCCATGTGATATTGAAAGTAACATCATCCTCTTCTCTCCTGGATCATGGGAACTATATCACTGGGGTGGTGTACACTTTCTGCGGTATTGGCAGTAAGATCATCCTCTCTGCCTTGGAACATTAAGGACCATATCACAGGGGGGCTGTACACACCTTGCGCTATGAAGACCAATATTATCCTCTCCCGCCCTGCACATTAGAAAAAATATCACAGGGAGGGTGTACACCTCCTGCGATATGGGAGGTAATATCATCTTCTCTTCTTCTGGATAGTAGGAACAATATCACACGGGTTTGTACACTTTCTGTGATATTGGGAGTAATATCAACCTCTCTGCCTTTGAATATTAAGAACAATATCACAGACTGGATGTACACCCCCTGCGATATTGGGAGTCATATCAGCCTCTCCTCTCCATGGATATTAGGAATAATATCCCAGGATGCGTGCACACCTCCTGCTGTATGGGGAGTCATATCGTCCTCTCCCTTCCTGGCTACTAGGAATAATATCAGAGGGTGGGTGTACACAGCCTGCGATATTGACAGTAATATCACCCTCTCCGCCTCCGGATATTAGGAACAATGTCACAGAAGGTGTGTACACTTCCTGCGATACTGGGAGTAATAGCATTCTCTTCTTCCGTGAATATTAGCAGCAATATCACCGGGTGGATGTACACCCACTGCTATATGGGGAGGAACGTCATACTCCACCCCCTGGAGTTTATATTCGGATCAATATCAGCGGGTGGATGTACACCTACTGCGATATTGAACGGAATATCATGCTCTCTGCCTCCCTGGACATTAGGATCAATATCACAGGTGGGTGTACACCCACTGAGGAATTAGGCATAATATTACTATTCATTATTCCTCATTTATTATTCACATGAGTATGAATTACCAGTATTAATATTAATAAATATTTGCTAATAAAAAGTGTTCCGATTATTAATATTAATATTTTTAAGAGCTAATATTACTGTTTTCTAATGAATAAGATCAATATCAGTTATTAATATCAGGCGTTATTAATCATTAATATTAGTCATTTATTGTTATCGTTCATATAACTATATTAATATTAATTATTATTATTATTGGTATTTATATTAAAAATTATATTACCAGTTATTAACATCGATAATTATTAGTATCAATTAATAATTGCTGTTATTAATTGCGATAAGTAATATTGATATGGAAATGGATATTATTTATTATTAATTATTAATTGCGATAATAATATTATTAATTATTAATTGCAACAAGTAATATTGATGTTGAAATGGATATTATTGATTATTAATTATTAATTGCGATAGTAATATTATTAATTATTAATTACGATAAGTAATATTGATATTTAAATTGATATTATTAATTGCGATAAGTAATATTGCGCCATTCCACTTCATATCTGTGATCTTGTTGCTAATATCCAGGCGGGGAGAGGACGGTATTAATCCCAAGAATCCAGAAGGCGTAGACCTCCCCTGTGATATTGCCCCTAATATCCAAAGGTGGAGAGGAAGATATAGCTCCCAATTTCACAGAAGTTGTATACTTCCCCTGTGACGTTGTTCCTAATATCCAGGGGTAGAGAAAATGACATGACTCACAATATGGCAGGGGGTGAACACACCTTCCATGATACTGTTCCTAATATTCAGGGGGGAAGAGTATGATATTACTCCCAATATGACAGGGTGTGTACTCCCCATATCCCAGGGGGTGGATAGTATCCCGATCTGTGATAGACTCCGTCACGAGGCGGGGAGTAATATCATCCCCCTCTCCTTCCCTGGATGTCACCATATACATCGCAAGGGGGCCGGGCGACACCCGCGATGCGGGGAGAAATATCACCCCCCCCGCCCCCGATATTATGAGCCACATCGCTGGGGAGTAGACACCCCCAGTGATGCGGGGAGTAATATGTATCCCCCTTCCCCGTGGATATTAGGAGCCACATGTCAGGGGCGTGGACACCCTCCGCTGATGCGCAGAGTAATATCAACCCCCCGTCCCTCCCTGCATGTTAGCAGACACTGTGGACACACAGTGTATTTATGATATTTTCAGTAAGATCATCTTTTCGGTTGAACTTTAGGAACAAGATCACAGAGGGGTGTACCCCTCCTGCGATACTGGTGGTAATAGCGTTCTCTCCTCCACTGTATACTGGGAACAATATCACAGGGGCGTGTATTCCTCCTTCCATATTGAGTGTCATATCATACTTGCCTTCCGTATATTAAGAACAATAGCAAAGAGGGAGGCGGAGACTTTGACGATATTGGGAGTAACATCATTCTCTCTACCCCTGGATATTAGTAGCAATATCACAGGGGGATGTACATTTCTTGTGACATTGAGAGTAGTAATATTGTCTTCCCCGCTGGATATGAAAAACAATACCACAAGGGGTGTCAAACCAACTGCCAAATTTGAGGGCATGTTATCCTCTCCGCCCCCGGATATTACAGAGAATAACACAGGGGTAATGTACACTCACTGGTTGATTGGGAGAAGGATCATCCTCTCCCTTCTTGGATATTAGGAACAATATCATGGGGGTGGGGATATGTACTGCCTCTGCGATATTGGGAATAAAATTCTCCTGTCTTCCCCTGGATATTAGGAAGTGTATCAGAGGGGTAGGGTGCACATTCCCTGCGATACTCAATGTAATCTTATGCTCTCCCTCCCAGGGTATGAAGAACAATATTACAGGAGGGGTATACACCCTCTGCGATATTGAGAGTCATATCATCCTCTTTCACTCTGGATATTAGGAAGAATATCACAGGGCTGTGTCACCCCCTGTGATATTGGCAGTAATAGCATCCTGTCACCCTGAGGAGACAAGCCATTTCTCTACTGTCTCCTGTCTCTGAAGAGGAGGAGGAAGTAAAAGTGGAAAAACAACAGAAATGAAGTCAGTGGCAAGACCAGCCGGTGGCACTGATGAGCCGGCCTGAGGTGAAAAGATTAACCCCCCTTAGATTAACTCTAAACACATGTTCTCTGAATCCATCACGGCCCTTTCACGTGGAACCCCTTGGAGTTGTAAGCCCTTAAACGGGCTAGGAACTCTGTTTTCCTTCGAGGAGCTGGGTTCTTAAGATGTGAGTCTGTCGACGCTCCCGGCTGAATAAAAAAACCTCTTCCTTCTTGAATCCGCTGTCTCAGGGACTTCGTCCATGGCTTCTTCTACTTCGTTTCTTAGTGCCCTGATCGAGAATCGAATGCAGAGAGCTGAGGTAAGAGTGCTGAATCCCAACCACTAGACCACCAGGGGAAGTTTGAAGCTTGTGGGAAGTAGATTGCCCACCATTAGAAGTGGGTTGACCATCAGAAGGAAGCCTGGACAGGACCCTTGCTTCTAAGGTGTGGCACAAGGTAACTGGTAAAGGATATCTAGACGAGTTCGTATACATAGATACTTGGTGACAGCTGGTGCTAGACCCCCCACAGTGGCTAAGCGGGCAGGCAGCAGCAATACTAGTAGCAAAGGGACAGATAGCTAAGGAAGGATCCCACTCCACCTACCCAGGGATATCAACTCCTGAATTTCTGTTCCACCCAGCATCAGAAGATGCATTGCGGGAGATGGCACCAGTGATCCCAGTGGTTCCTTCCCCTTACCTGGGAAAGAGGCTCCCCACTCTTGAGCCTACAGTGCTTGCGCCTCCGCAAGGCAAGTCTATCCCTAGCCCACCCAGAGTAGACAAGGACTCGGGAGAAACCCCTCCCTTGGCAGCTCGTTTATGAACCAAAACTGGGATCCAAATGCCCCTGAGAGATCAGCGGTATACTGGGATAGATGAGGATTGTCACGTGGTGGAGAGTCGTGTTTTTGTGTACCAGCCCTTCACCTCTGCCCACCTTCTCAACTGGAAAAGCAATACCGCGTCCTATACCAAGAAGTCACAAGCTCTGATTGATTTGCTCCAAACTGTTATCCAGACCCACAACCCCACCTGGGCTGATTGCCACTCATTGCTCATGTTCCTCTTGAACAGAGATGAAAGGCGGAGAGTGCTCCAAGCAGCAACTAAGTGGCTAGAGGAACATGCACCAGCTGATTATCAAAAACCCCGAGAGCATGTAAGGACCTAGTTACCAGGAACCAACCCCCAGTGGGACCCACATGAAAGAGGAGATATGCAGAGGCTAAACAGAGGCAAGGAAGCTCTCTTGGAAGGATTAAAGAGGGAAGCTCAGAAGGCCACAAATGTTAACAAGGTCTCTGAGGTCATTCAGGGAAAAGAAGAAAGTCCAGCACAATTCTACGAGAGACTGTGTGAGGCCTACGGTATGTATACTCCCTTTGATCCCGATAGTCCTGAAAATCAGTGCATGATTCACATGGCTTTAGTCAGGCAAAGCGCAGAAGACATGAGAAGAAAACTGCAGAAACAGGCTGGGCTTGCAGGGATGAATACATCACAATGATTAGAAATAGCTAACCAGATGTTTGTAAACAGGGATGCAGTAAGCCATAAGGAAAAACTCAAAGAGAATGAATGTCAGGCCTGGAGAAACACCGACCTGTTTGTTAGCTGCAGCAATCAGAGGGGCCCCCCGAGAGAGGCAAGAGAAGGGGGGCCCTGGGAAAGAAACTTGGCTTGGCTGTCAGAGTTTGCAGCGTAAGCAGTGTGCTTATTGTAAAGAAATAGTACATTGGAAGAACAAATGTCCTCAGCTCGAAAGAAAACAAGGTGACTCAGAGCAGGAGGCCCTGGACAAGGAGGAAGGGGCCCTGCTTAACCTGGCAGAAGGGTTATTGGACTGAGGGAGACCAGGCTCGAGTGTCCCCAAAGAGCCTCTGGTCAGAAGGACAGTCGGGGATAGAGACATTGATTTTCTTGTAGATACTAGTGCTGAACATTCGCTAGTAACTGCCTTGGTCACCCCCTTATCCAAAAAGACTATTGACATCATCAGAGCCACAGGGGTTTCAGCAAAGCAAGCTTTCTGCTTGCCTCAGACTTGTGCTATAGGAGGACATAAAGTGATTCATCAGTTTTTGTACACGCCTGACTGTCCCTTGCCCTTGTTGGGAAGGGACTTGCTTAGCAAGCTGACAGCCACTGTCTCTTTTACAGAGCATGGCTCTTTGCTGCTAAAATTACTCAGAACAGGAGTCATTATGACCCCTACGGTCCCCTGAGAGGAGGAATGGAGACTTTTCTTAACTGAGACAGGCCAAGAGATAAGACCAGCTCTGTCTAAGCAGTTGCCAAGAGTACGGGTTGAAGACAACCCTCCAGGGTTGGCAGTCCACCAAGACCCTGTACTCATAGAAGTGAAGCCTGGGGCCCAGCTGGTTAGGCAAAAACAGGACCCAGTCCCCCAGAGAAGCTCTTCAAGGGATCCAGGTCCATCTCAAGCACCTAAGAACTTTTGGAATCAGAGTTCTTTGTCAGTCTCCATGGAACACTCCCCTCCTGCCTGTTCCCAAGCCATGGACCAAGGACTACAGGCCGGTACAGGATTTGCGCTTGCTTCATCAAGCTACACTGACTTTACATACAACAGTACCTAAACCGTCCACATTGTTGGGGTTGCTGCCAGCTGAGGGAAGCTGCTTCACCTGCTTGGACCTGAAAGCTGCTTTCTTTCCTATCAGATTAGCCCCTGAGAGCCAGAAGCTGTTTGCCTTTCAGTGCGAAGATCCAGAGTCAGGTTTCACTGCTCAGTACACTTGGAGCGGGCTTCCCCAAGGGTTCAAGAATTCCCCCACCATCTTCGGGGAGGCGTTGGCTCAAGACATCCAGAAGTTTCCCACCAGAGACCTAGGCTGTGATTTGCTCCAGTACTTTGATGACCTTTTGCTGAGACACCCCATGGCAGTCGGGTGCGCCAAGGGAGTGGATGCCCTACTCCAGCACCTGGAGGACTGTGGCTATAAGGTATACAAGAAGAAAGCTCAGATCTGCTGACAGCAGGTACGTTCCTTGGGATTTACTATCCAACAGGGGGAACACAGCCTGGGCTCTGGTCATTTGCAATCTACCGGAGCCTAAGACCAGAAGGCAGGTGAGAGAATTCTTAGGAGCTGTGGGGTATTGTAGACTACGGATCTCAAACTTTGCAGTATTAACCAAGCCTTTGTGTGAGGTCACAAGGGGGCAGGGACTGGGAACCTTTTGAATGGGGATCCCAACAACAGCAAGCCTTTCATGAGTTAAAGGAAAAAACTTATGTCAGCCCCAGCCCTGGGGCTACCCGATCTGACAAAGCCTTTTCCATTGTGTGTGTCAGAGAGAGAAAAGATGGCAGTTGGAGTTTTAACCCAAACTGTGGGGCCCTGGCTGAGGCCGGTGGCCTACCTCTCTAAACAACTAGACGGGGCTCCTAAAGGATGGCCTCCATGTTTGAGGGCCTTGGCAGCAACTGCCCTGCTAGTACAAGAAGCAAATAAGCTGACTCCTGGGCAAAACCTGAACATAAAGGCCCCCATGCTGTGGTGACTTTCATGAATACTAAAGGACATCATTGGCTAACCAATGCTGGACTCACCAAGTACCAAAGTTTGCTCTGTGAAAATCCCCATATAAACATTGAAGTTTGGAACACCCTAAACCCTGCCACCTTGCTCCCGGTATCAGAGAGCCCTGTCAAGCATGATCATGTAGAAGTGTTGGACTCAGTTGACTCTAGCAGACCTGACCTCTGGGACCAGCCTTCGGCCATCCATAGACTGGGAACTATACGTGGACGGGAGCAGCTTCATCAACCCTCAAGGAGAGAGAGGTGCAGGGTATGCAGCGGTAACCCTGGACACTGTTGTTGAAACCAGATCGTTGCCCCAGGGCACTTCAGCCCAGAAAGCTGAACTCTTTGCTTTCATTCGGGCCTTAGAACTCTGTGAAGGTAAGACTGTCAACATTTACACTGATTCTCCGTATGCCTTTTTAACCCTTCAAGTGCATGGAGCATTCTAGAAAGAAAAGTGCCTATTGAATTCTGGGGGAAAAGACATAAAATATCAACCAGAAATCTTGCAATGATTAGAAGCAGTATGGAAACCCCACAAGGTGGCAGTTATGCATTGCAGAGGACACCAGTGAGCTTCCACCTTGCTGGGTTTGGAGAATTCCTGCGCTGACTCAGAGGCTCAAAAAGCACCATCTGCCCCCTTCCGGGCATCAGTCACAGCCCCTCTGCTCCCTCAAGCACCTGACCTTGTACCTACTTCTTCTAAAGGAGAAGAAGACTTTCTCCAGGTAGAGGGAAGGGAAGTGATGGAGGAAGGATGGATTCGGTTACCAGATGGGAGAGTAGCTGTGCCACAGCTGCTGGGAGCTACAGTTGTACTGGCTGTGCATGAAACCACCCATCTAGGTCAGGAGTCACTGGAAAAGTTGTTAGGCTGGTATTTCTACATCTCGCATTTGTCAGCCCTTGCCAAAACGGTGACCCAGCGGTGTGTTACCTGCCCACAGCATGATGCGAGGCAAGGTCCAACCGTTCCGCCCAGCATAGGAGCTTATGGAGCAGCCCCCTTTGAAGATCTCCAGGTGGACTTCACAGTGATGCCAAAGTGTGGAGGTAACAGGTATTTACTAGTTCTTGGGTCTGCCTACTCTGGGTGGGTGGAGTCTTATCCAACACGAACTGAGAAAGCTCGTGAAGTAACCCGTGTGCTTCTTCGAGATCTTATTCCCAGATTTGGACTGCCCTTATGGATCAGCTTAGATAACGGGCCTGCGTTTGTGGCTGACTTGGTACAGAAGACGGCAAAGGTATTGGGGATCACACGGAAACTGCATGCCACCTACCGGCCTCAGAGTTCCGGAAAGGTGGAGCGGATGGGTCGGACTATCAAAAATAGCATTATTATCTTCCCCGCTGGATATTAAAAACAATAACACAAGGGGCATCAAACCACCTGCCCAATTGGAGGGTATGTTAACCTCTGCCCCCTGCCTCCACCGCCCCCATATATTAGAGACAGTAACACAGGGGTGATGTACATCCACTGCTTTATTGGGAGTAATATCATCTTCTCCCTTCTTGGATATTAGGAACAATACCACAGTGCGCGTGTATGTCTGTCGTGAAATTCGATGTAATGTCATCCTGTGCCTCCCTGGATACGAAGAACAATATCACGGGGGATGTACAACATCTGAGATATTGGGAGTGATATCATCCTCTCCCCTCTGGAAGTTAGGGACAACATCACAGGGGTAGTGTACACCCTCTGTGATGTTGGGAGTAATGTCATCCTCCCGCCCCCTGGATATTACAAACCATATCATAAGGGGCGTGTACACACACTTCGGTATTGGTATTAACACCATCCTCTCCCTCTTTGGATATTCGGTGCAATATTTCAGGTGGGGTATACACCACCTGCAATATTGGAAGTACTAATATTTTCTCCCCCTGTGGATATTAGCAACAATATCACAGGGGGTGTGAAAAACCCCCTCGATATTTGGAGTAATATCGTCATCTCCCCTAATGAATATTAAAAACAATACCCTGGGGGGGCCTGTACACCCCCTTTGATATTTGATATCATCCTCTTCCCCCCTGGATATTAGGAACAATGTCAGGAAGGGATGTATAGACCCTGCAACATTTGCTGTCATCTAATTGTCTCTCCCCTAGATGTTAGGAAAAATGTCACTGGGGACGTGAACACCCCTGCGATATTGGGAGTACTATCATCCTTTCCCCCCTTGCATATTAGGAACAATATCACAGGTGGGGTATACTGCCTCTGCGATATTGGGTATCAAATTATCCTCTCTTCCCCTGGATATGAGGAAGGGTATCAGAGGGGGAGGGTGTACATTCCCTGAGATATTCAATGTAATCTTATCCTCTCCCTCCCAGGGTATGAAGATCAATATTAAGGAGAGGTGTACACACTCTGCGATATTGAGAGTCACATCATCCTCTTTCGCTCTGGATATTAGGAACAATATCACAGGGTTGTGTACACCCCCTGCGGTATTGGGAGTAATATCATCCTCTCTCCCTCTGGAGATTAGGAGGAGTATCACAGGGCTGTGTACACCCCCTGCAGTAGTGGGAGTGATATCATCTTCTCTCCCTCTGGATGTGAGGAAGAGTTTCACAGGGATGTGTGCACCCCCTGCGATGTTGGGAGTAATATCATCCTGTCGCCCTCTGGATAGTAGAAAGAGTACACACGGGTGTGTACACTCCCTGCAACATGGAGAGTAATATCATCCTCTGCCCCCTGGATGTTAAAAAGCAAATCACGGGGGTTGTACACCTGCTGCCATATTGGGAGTAATATCATCCTCTCTCCTCCTGGATATTAGGAACAACATCACACGGGGATGTCCACCCCATGGGATATTGGTGTCAAACCCCCTGTGATATCAGGAGTAATATATCATCCTCTCGCCCTCTGGATATTAGGAACAATATCACGGGGTGGGGGGTGTACACCTGTGCGATATTGAAAGTAATATCATCCTCTCCCCCACGATTTTTAGAAACGAAATCACAGTGGGTTGTACAGCTGGTGCGATATTGGTAGTAATATCGTTCCCTCCTTGCCTGGATATTACGAACAACATTACAAGGGGGTTGTACACCACCTGCGACATTTGGAGTCATATGATTCTTTGCCCACCTGGATATTAGGAACAACATCACGGCGCAGGGGTCGTGGAAAATCCCGGCTATTTTGAAAGTATCATCCTCTTTTTCCCTGGGTACTATGAACAGTATCACAGGAGGGATGTACACCTTCTGCGATATTGGGAGTCATATTATCCTCTCCCGCCCTGAATATTTAGAAAAATGTCACAGTGGGGTGTACACCCCTGCGATATTGGGAGTAATATCATCCTCTCCACCCAGGAAATTACTAACAAGGTCATGGGGTGGTGTACTCCCCCTGTGATATTAGGAGTAATGTTGTCCTCCCCAAACCTGGATGTTAGCAACAAGATCACAGAGGGGGTGTACACACCCTGCGGTATTGGAAGTAATATGATCCTTTCCCCCCGGATATTGGGAAACATATCACAGCGCTGGTATTAATTTCCTACACTGTTGGGAGTAATATCATTCTTTTCCTCTCTGGATATCAGGAACAATATCACAGGGGTGGTGTACAATTCCTTCGATATGGGGAGTAATATCATCCTCTCCCCGCTGGGATATTAGGAACAATATCCCAGGGTTGTCCACCCTCTGCAATATTGGGAGTAATATCATCCTCTGTTTCCCTGGATATTACACACAATATCAAAAAAAAGTGTACACCCCCTGTGAGATTGGGAGTAATATCATACTCTCCTTCCCTGGATATTAGAAAACAGTATCATCAGAGGTGAACACCCCCTGTGATAATGGGAGTAATATTTTCTCTTTTTTTCTTTTTCTTTTTATTAATTAATTAATTAATTAATTTATTTATTTATTTATTTATTTTGAGACAGAGTTTCACTCTTCTTACCCAGGCTGGAGCGCAATGGCACGATCTCGGCTCATTGCAACCTCTGCTTCCTGTATGCAAGCAATTGTCCTGGCTCAGCCCTCTGAGTACCTGGGATTACAGGCATGCGCTACCATGCCTGGCTAAATTTTTTTATTTTTTATTTTTTTATTTTTACTAGAGACATTGTTTCTCCATACTGGTCAGGCTGCTCTTGAACTC
This sequence comes from Pongo pygmaeus, assembly GCF_028885625.2. Taxonomy (NCBI): domain Eukaryota; kingdom Metazoa; phylum Chordata; class Mammalia; order Primates; family Hominidae; genus Pongo; species Pongo pygmaeus. The sequence continues at coordinate 7,809,155 of NC_072380.2, forward strand.
CCGACCTCAGGTGATCCTCCCGCTTTGGCCTCCCCAAGTGCTGGGATTACAGGCGTGAGTGACCGCGCCCAGCCACCACTTAGCATTTTCATTTGACATTTGTTGAAGTTATTGATTTATACACACATTGATTGCTGCTTTATTATACACTCGCATATACATAAGATGGGAAATAGAAAAGAATAAAATGGGCGCAGTATCCCTAAAGTTTCACATTCTGAGACATTTTAATACTATTTGCTTTTTAGAAACTTGTTTCAATTAAGAAACTGTGGTATACACACACAACGAAGTATTATTCAGCCTAAAAAGGAAGAAAATCCTCTCCACTGCAGAAAAAATGGATGAGACTGCAGGTCTGTATGTTAAGTGAAATAAGCCAGGCACAGAATGACAAATATTACATGTCCTCACTTCTATATAGGAACAAAAAAGAAAATCTTGGCCAGGTGTGGTGGCTCAGGCCTGTAATCCCAGCACTTTGGGAGGCCGAGTCACACGGATCACTTGAGGCCAGGAGTTTGAGACCCACCTGGCCAATAGGGTGAGACCCCGTCTCTACAAATAACACAAACAATGAGCCAGGCATGGCGACGCGTGCCTGTAGTCCCAGCTACTCGGAAGGCTGAGGCCCAAGAAGCGCTTGAATTCGGGAGGCGGAGGTTGCAGTGAGCCCGGATTGTGCCTGTATACTCCAACCTGGGCAACAGAAAGGGACTCCATCCCACACACACCTACACACAAAAGGAATCTCAGGAAGGTGGAGAGTATAAAGGGGGTTAGCAGATGCTAGGAAGAAAAGGGGTGGGATGGGGAATGAAGAGAAGTGGATAATTGGGTCCCAAAATACAGAAAGATGGAGTGAGTTCTAGTGTTTGATAGTACAGTATGAAAATTTTAGTTCACAAGAATTTCTTGTATATTTCCAGATGCTTTGGTAAGAAGCTTCCTAACTTTCTCATTATGCTGGTTTTGAAGCTCTTCTCTTTCTGCTCTTGAAATCATGCTGGTTTTTTTGCTTTTTTGTTTTTTGTTTTGAGATGGAGTTTCGCTTTTGTTGCCCAGGCTGGAGTGTAATGGTGCAATCTTGGCTCACCGCAACCTCTGCCTCCTGGGTTCAAGCGATTCTCCTGCCTCCACCTCCCGAGTAGCTGGGATTACAGGCATGTGCCAGCACCCCCAGCTAATGTTGTATTTCTAGTAGAGATGAGGGTTTCTCCCTGTCAGTCAGGCTGGTCTTGAACTCCTGACCTCAGGTGATCCACCCGCCTCGGCCTCCCAAAGTGCTGGGATTACAGGCATCAGCGACTGCGCCCGGCACATGCTGTATCCTTATCTGTTGTCTGTTGTTGTTTGTTTGTTTCTGAGCCCAGAAATAACTTCTCACCTATATGTTCAAATGATTTTTAACATCAGTGCTAAGAAAGCTCATTGGTGGAAAAGCAGCCTTTTCAAGAAATGGTGTTGGAGAAACTTGATTTCCACATGCAGAAGAATGAAGGTGGACCCTATGCCACACCAGGTGCAAAAATTCACACAAACTGGATCAAAGACATAACCCCAAGCGCTAAAAGTATCATATGCCTAAAAGAAAACATCGGCCACACTTTCATGACATCAGATTGGGCAATGCTCTCTGGGATAGGCCACCAAAAGCATAGGCAAAAAAAGAAAATTAGATTCCTTGGATTACATCTAAATGACAGACACTTTTGTGCAGCAAAAAACACTGTGAACTGAGTGAAAAGATAACCCAGGGATTAGGAAAGATATTTGCAAATCATATGTCTGAAAAGAGGCTGATATCCATCATATATAAAGAATGGCTAGAACTAAACAACAAGAAACCCAAAGTATCCCATCAACAATGGTCAGAAGATTCGAGTAGACGTGTTCCTAAAGAAGATACAGCAACGGCCAATAAGCATCTAAAATGATGTTGAAAATCACTAATCATAGGGAAGCGCAAATCAAACCAATAATGTGATAACACACATTAGGATGGATATGATAAACAAACAAGCATTGGTGAGACTAGAGGGAAATAGGAATGCTCGAATCTGATCAGAGGGAATGTAAAACCGTGAAGGAACGGGGAAAATAGGATGGGGTGTACTGGAAAAATCAGAAACAGAATTATCAGATGTCCCGCCATTGCATTTGTGGGTACCTACCAAAAACAATTAGAAGCCAGGAGTGGAAGACAGATTTTTGTACACCCATATTCATAGCAGCATTATTCGCAACAGCCAAAATGTGGAAGCAACACAAAGGTTCGTGGACAGATGAATGAAAAAGCACACTGCAGTTCATTCATACAATGGAAGACTTCAGCCTTCAAAAGGCAGGCACTTCTGGCCAGTGCGGTGGCTCACGCCTGGAATCCCAGCATCTTGGAAGACCAAGGTGGGCGGATCACCTGAGGTCAGGAATTCAAGACCAGCCTGGCTATCTTGGTGAATCCCTGTCTCTACTGAAAATGCAAAAAATTAGATGAGCGTGGTGGCATGTGCCTATAATCCCAGCTACTCGGTAGGCTGAGGCACAAGAATCGCTCAAACCCGGGAGTTGGAGGTTGCAGTGAGCCCAGATTGTGCCACTGCACTCCAGCCAGGGCGACAGAGTGAGACTCCATGTAAACACAAAACAAAACAAAGTAAAATGAACAAACAAACAAAAAACAAAAAAACAGGCACTTCTGATGCAGGCCGCAACATGGATGAACCTTGAAGACATTATCGTCAGTGAAATAAATCCCAAAAGGATAAACACCACCAGGCTCAGTGGCTCACACCTGTAACCCCAGCACTTCGGGAGGCTGAGGCAGGCGGATCACCTAAGGTCAGGAGTTCGAGACCAGCCTGGCCAATATGATGAAAGCTCGTCTCTATTAAAAATACAAAAATTAGCTAGGCGTGGTGGCACATGCCTATAATCGCAGCTACTCGGGAGACTGAGACACAGGAATCGCTTGAACCCGCGATGTGGAGGTTGCAGTGAGCCGAGATCACGCCACTGCACTCCAGCCTGGGTGACAGAGAAAGAGTGTCTCCAAAAAAAAAAAAAAATTAAACACGATATGATTCTACTTATCTATCAAGTGTCTAGAGTAGTTAAACTCATAGAGTTGCAAACTAGAATGGTGGCCCACAGGGGTGGGCGAGAGAGAGGAGTGGAGAGTTTGGTGAATGAGTGCAATTTCCATTTTGAAAGATTAGACTCTTCCGGAGATGATGGCTGTGATGGTTGCTAAACAATGTGAAAGTACTTAATGTCATTAAACTGTAAACTGAAAAAGAGTGGAAATTGTAAATGTATATACTGGCCATTCTATATGAACTAATATATATTTATAATTTTTAATATTTATACGTGGTATATTTTCCCATAATAAAAGACAAAAATTAAAGCAGTTGGATCTTTAAAAAGAAAAGAAAGAAGCGAATAATACACACCAGCTTTCTCCTGATTAGAGGAAGAGCCCCAAAGCTTCTATGGACACTCACTTTTCTCTTCTTCTTCTTGCAATATTATGAGGAAATCCTTAGAGATTGGGGAACTTGGGCGACTTTGGCTAATGAGGAGCTCTGTGCCTTGAGCCCCCGAGGCCACAGAATAGTAAATACTCAGGAGCAGGGGTTCTTCTTGGGGGCCCTTGTCCAACAGTGATTCAGAGATCCCTGAGGTTTCCATGTTTTAATTCTGCCATCTCAGAGTTTTTCACTTGTAGCGGTATGGGTAGGAAGAGAGGGAACATAGCTCACACTTGCCTTTGATAACCTTGGCCCAGAAGTTATCTCTTACATTCCTGTTGGTGGAAATGCAGTCACATGGTTTCAAACTAACTGCAAGGGAGGCTGGGAAATGTAGTCTTTCTGCATGTCCAGGAAGAGGAATGGTGTGAACACAGCATTGTCTTTGACACACTAAGCATTTGCTAAAGAATTCTTACTCTTATAGGAGGTCTGTCTATCCATCCTGTGTAACTTTCTCAGTTTTTGCTTAGATAGTTTCAGGCAATGTTGTTTGGTGCATTCAGATTGATGATTATTATGTCCTCTTGGCAAAGTAGTCAAGATTCCCATCAGTTTGAATGAAAGTGTTTACAGAGAGGTCAGGAAATGTTAACACATTAAAAGGCCCTTCTCTTCCTCCACTCTACAGATAAGAACAACAGAGTCCTAGAGAGAGGAGGTCATGGGTCTCACTCATGAGTGGCAGAATTGAAACCAACATGGCAGTAATTTTGCCTTTCCCCCATCATGTTGTTCTCCCTCTATCTTCACTCTGCTGATTTCTTCACTTGCTCCATACAGACTTCCCAGTGCCAACTATATAAGGAGTGATTAATCTGAGCTTCTTCAGAAAGTCCATTCCTGGTAGGCACTGAGAATAAGAAATCTCAGAGTATAAAATAACATCAAGGGGTAGCACTTCTGTGAATGGCTCCCTAATTACTTCCTTTACCTTTTTTTTTTTTCATGAAGTGCTGTTGCACAAAACACGCTTAGCCTGAGATGAAGCCCATATTAGAGAAAGGTTCTCTATATAGCATTATTTATTACTCTAATAAGCATGAAAAAGAAGAGAGGGGACATGCTCTCTCTAGCTATTATTACCTCAACTATAGAGTTGACACACACAAAATCATTATTGCATTATGTTTTATTCAACAAAATAAATTTAATGTTGTAGTTTAAACTGAATTTGCTAAAACATCTTTATCTCCAGCATAATGTGCCTCAAGTGCCTTCTTGATGCCTGCATTTTCTCTAGAATTATAGTGCTGAAGCTATGTAATGGTGAAATTATATGCAATCTACAAAACAATGTGGCTATAAAGTTATAATTGGCCTTCCACATAATTAAAGGAACATTTCCTCCTCAGAGCTGTTCCATCAGAGACCCAAAGGCTATCGTTGTACAAATCACCCACTTAGGAAAAACTTTATTCCCAGCAGCCTATAAAAATCTGGTTATACAATCAGATTTGCTTATTCAGTTACATTAATAGCTCCTCATAGTTAAAAAGTCCTATAATCTGTTTCCTCTGTGACCAAGTGTCATTTTTATTTTGACAATTGGGAGCCTTTTGACTCTTTCATAGCTGGCATGAAGGCACAGGGAGGGAAATCTCAAAAACCAACAACCTGTGTATTCCCAGCCTATTAATCAATAGAAAATCACTTCAACTGGATTGGGGTCTTGTACCTGGCAGAAAGGCTCTTATGGACATTGGAATTGGATTTTTACACTTGATATGACACCTCCTTGAGTCAGATCAGATTCGTGTTTGATAGACTCTTGCTGAAAAATTGCTCCAGGGTCTGTGCAGTAGCTAAAGCCTTTTTGTTGTTGTTGTTTTAAAAGCAGCATTAAATGTTTTCTTTAAGACATTTCCAGCAGTTATTTTATTGTGAATATGGTCTTTAGCTCTGCTCCTGAATAACTCATACTAAGGAAACCTCTAACAAATGTTTTATTGGAAGATGTCTGATGGTTGGTTGCTTTTAATAACAAATCTCTTCCCTTTTTCTGTCCCCTGTGTTCTAGTCTCCTTTCTCTACATGTTATTCAGGGAGGATTCACCTATTCCCAAAGTCCTTTCCTCTTTATTTCCATTCCAGAGCTCTCTGTATAACTCCAGGTTGATGAACCCAACTGCCCACTTGTTATCTCCACTTGGCTGTCTGTCTTGCATTGACCTCATCTTACTTTGCCTCTCCTGATTTCCTCTTCTACCTGGGCTCACCACATCGGATTCACACCACCATCCACCCAGCTTCCAAAACACTTGGGCCTCATCCTGCATTCCTCCCTCTTTCTCAGTCAAGTTAGTCTACTGTCTCCTCTCCATCCTCACTGCCACAGCCTTGGTCCAGCCAACCATCTTGTCTCACTTGGTGTATTGCAGCCTCCTACCTGATCTACTCAGCTCCCACTCTCCTCCAGCCAGACTGCTCTTTTTATAGCACAAAGTGGATCATTACTCCCCTGCCGAAAAACATCTACTGTCTCCCTTTGTCTACAGGATAAACATGACAAAAAGCCTTTAAGATTTGGCTCCAACTTAGCTCTATATTAGTCACTTTTTACAATTATACATCTCGCAGCTCCTCACCCTCTCACTTCTCGATTTTTGCACATGCTCTTCCCTCTGCTGGGAATGATCTTCCACACCTCTCCTATCAACCTGGCTAATTCCTACCATTTTCTAGTCTTCAACTTAGGAGTCCTGTGATGGAGAAGTATTTCTGACCACCTGATATAGATTGGATGCCCACCCATCTCCTGGCATTTTTTTTTTTTTTTGACAGTCTCGCTCTGACCACCCAGACTGGAGTGCAGTGGTACGATCTTGGCTCACTGCAATCTCCACCTCCTGGGTTCAAGCAATTCTCTCACCTCAGCCTTCTGAGTATCTGGAATTACAGGTGCTCGCCACCACACCCGGCTAATTTTTTTTGCATTTTTAGTAAAGACAGGGTTTCACCATGTTGGCCAGGCTGTTTTCGAACTCCTGGCCTCAAGTGATCCACACACCTTGGCCTCCCAAAGTGCTGGGATTACAGGCATGAACAACTGCACCTGGCTGATTGGGTGCCCCTTTTATGTGCTCCCATTGCCCCAGGCATACTGTCACCATAACTCTTACCATTCTGAGCTGAAAAGGATTTTTTTTTTTTTTTGCTTTTTATTTCTCTCATTAAATGCAAAGCTCATAAAAAGAGGACAGTGGTTGTTCACTGTTGTACTCCTAACCTTTGACTCAGTGTCCTGAGGTTGGCTCTAGAGCTGTGCACACATGTTCAGACATTGGAGCACATCTTGTCTAGCACCTCTTTTGAGGTGGCTTAGAGAAAAGTCAGTAGGTACTTCCCCAAGGATGAAACAGAAGCTTCACCTAAATCAGTTCTTCAACTTCAGCCTGCATTAGAATCCTCTGAGAGCTTGTTAAAAATACAGTCTCCTAGAGCCCACTCTTCAAGAGTCAGTGAGTTGCTTCATCATCAAAATATATACAGAATTTAGCCAGTCTTCAGCGCCAGCCTGGTCTGAGCCACTGTGGACTCCCACCTGCAGAATCTCCCTGCTGGTCTCCTTGCTTCTGCTCTTACCTTCTTATTATCCATTCAAATAGCCAGGGTAATCCTTTTTAAAAAATTCTTAAAATTTTTTTGAGATGAAGTCTCACTCTGTTGCCCAGGCTGGAGTGCAGTGGTGCTATCTCAGCTCGCTGCAGCCTCTACCTCCTGGGCTAAAGCCATCCTCCCACCTCAGCCTCCTGGGTAACTGGGACCAGAGATATACACCACCACACCCGGCTAATTTTTGTATTTTTTGTAAAGACACGGTCTTGCTATGTTGCCCAGGCTAGTCTTGAACTTCTGTGTGCACCCACCTCAGCCTCCTGCATTTTTAGGAGGCTCCTCTTGTAGGGATTTTGATGCAGAGGCCTGGGTGCCTCATGTCTCCTCCCATCTCTCTCTGTCTTTCTGCCTCTCTCTCTGTCTCTCTGTCTGTCTGTTTCTCTCTCTCTCTCTCTCTCTCTTTCTCTCTGTCTCTCTCTTTGCCTTATAGCTGCCCTGAGGACTAGACTTTGCCTTAGGCATCCCTCTGACTCCTGTTTGCTTTTACACTGAGGCTGCTTTAAGTTGCACCTTGATCTGAAGCCTTGGGCGTCTGTTCCTATTCCTTGCTTTTGTTGGAAGGGCCATGCAGCTTCTTCGCAAATTGCAAAGGTGCCCACGAGTTTCCAAGTCCCCAAGAACCAAACCAGATGACAAACAAGGATGCAGCCCACAGCAGGGGAGACAGATTTCATGTCCGCACAGAGACTCCAAGATGCTGAACTGAAATCCACCCCAAAACCTGTTTTATCTCTCACTTAAGCTCAATGTCACCTGGGGGCTTACAGGGCAGAGCTGGTGACCATTCACAGGGCAAAGATGCTTTGAAATGTCAAATGAGAATGGTGTGGTGGTTGACAGATGGCACGTCAGAGCACAGAATAACATGGAAAGAGAAACTCACCCATTGGGGGGAATGTGTGAAGCTGGCAGCCACACAGAGGGCTTTTTCTGTGAGCTCTCACATAGATTCAAACAGCCAGGAGGTTTTGCTTTCTGAGCCTGAGTGGAAGCATGTTCCTCCCGGCACATTGCCGCTCTGCAGCAAATGTTTATTCCTGTTGCATTGATTAAAAGTGCTTGCCAGGCCGGGCGTGGTGGCTCAAGCCTGTAATCCCGCACTTTGGGAGGCTGAGGCAGGCGGATCACAATGTTAGGAGATTGAGACCATCCTGGCTAACACGGTGAAACCCCGTCTCTACTAAAAATACAAAAAATTAGCCGGGCGTGGTGGCAGGCACCTGTAGTCCCAGCTACTTGGAAGGCTGAGGCGGGAGAACGACCTGAACCCGGGAGGCGGAGTTTGCAGTGAGCTGAGATTGCGACACTGCACTCCAGCCTGGATGAGAGAGCAAGACTCCATCTCAAAAAAAAAAAAAAAAAAGTGCTTACCGAATTAGTTTGAGGGAGTGGTGACCGTGTGAGTTATGGCTCTGCCGGCTGCCAGTAGAGCCAGCCGCTTTGCACAGCTTTGCAAGGGTGTTTTTAAAAGTGGCTCAGCCAGCCAGGAGTGACTGGGTGTAAATGTTGCTGCCACAACATCTTGTAGCCTGATTGGGGCTGTATTTGCAGAACCCTAAACCACTACACTTGTTCAGGCTTACTTTTTGTTTATTTGTTTGTTTTGGTTTGTTTTATGAGATGGAGTCTTGTTCTGTCGGCGGGTTGGAATGCAGTGGCATGATCTCGGCCCACTGCAACCTCTGCCTCCTGGATTCAAGTGATTCTCCCGCCTCAGGCTCCCGAGTAGCTGGGACTACAGGCGTGCGCCATCATGCCCAGCTAATTTTTGAATTTTTAGTAGAGACGGGGCTTCACCATGTTGGCCAGGATTGTCTGATCTCTTGACCTCGTGATCTGCCCGCCTCGGCCTCCCCAAGTGCTGGGATTACAGGTGTAAGCCACCGTGCCTGGCCAAACATAAACTTACTTTCTTATCTCTTCTGCTGAACTCTATTTGCTTCTTTTCCCAAATGTCTTTATCCAGAAGAGCTTTTAGCAACAAAGTTACCCAATGCCCTTCCCTAGTCTCTCCTTGTAACTGGCTCTCAGCAGGGGGTAGGAGGAAATCCTTGACAGAACCAATTTACATGACTGTTTGGAGGACTCTGGCTAGCCGCAGGAGGTGTTTGCATTTTTAAATTGGTTACTAGTGTCAGAATGTTTCATGAGTAAGAGCACAGCCTCTATGTTGGATGCCCTGAATTTGAATCTCAGCATTGCCGCTTTGTATAGAACCAGAGGATGGATTTGGGGACCCAATGGATCTAGCATGACATGAACTTGCACTAACATTCATGTGACCTCCAAAATGCCTATTCTGATGGGTAGACCCTAGTCTGGTCCTAGTGCCAGTTCAGAGCCTGTGTCCAGTGATCCTGCACAGGTCTCATTAGTTCCTTTTCCCCTGTTCAGTCATCCGGGTAAAAGGCTGTGTATTCCTTTGGGGGCAGGCTGGGAGAAAGACTGACAGCATAAATTTTTGGCAGTGGAGCAGAGTCCTTTCTGGAGGGGACTTGGCTTCCCATTCAGACAAGGGCCTTCAGGTCTGTGAACTGGCTTATGTCTGGAAATTGACTGGGGTCTGTGACTCTGTTTTTACGATTCAGATTAGACTTCTGCTCACCTGACCTAGAACTCTTCTGCAAACACAGATCAAGTAAAAATGTGGCAGGCTTCTTATCTATTTCACTTCTAGGAATGCCACGATCAGCCAGCACCATAGGTCTCTATGAGTCAGGCTATTCTGGTTGCAGCTTTGACTCTGCTGTCTTTTATAGTAACTGCATCCACCTTGCCTTTGGGGATTGAGTGCTGCGATCACTTGGCCCCAGCCTCTGTAGTGTGCCTATGTCACTTACCTGAAGGGGGTGGGTCACCCCTCCACACCTGTGGGTGTTTCTCGCTGGGTGGAACGAGAGACTTGGAAAAGAAAAAGACACAAAGTACAGAGAAAGAAATAAGGGGACCCAGGGGACCAGAGTTCAGCATATGGAGGATCCCACTGGCTTTTGGGTTCCCTTAGTATTTATTGATTATTTATCGGTGTTTTTCAGAGAGGGGGATGTGCCATGGTCACAAGACAACAGTGGGGTGAGGGTCAGCAGAGAAACACGTGAACAAAGGTCTTTGCATCATAGACAAGGTAAAGAATCAAGTGCTGTGCTTTAGATATGCATAGACATAAACATCTCAATGCTTTGTTAAGCAGTATTGCTGCCCACATGTCTCACCTCCAGCCCTAAGGCAGTTTTTCCCTATCTCAGTACATGGAACGTACAATCGGGTTTTATACCGAGACATTCCATTGCCCAGGGACGGGCAGGAGACAGATGCCTTCCTCTTGTCTCAACTGCAAGAGGCATGCCTTCCTCTTATACTAATCCTCCTCAGCACAGACCCTTTACGGGTGTCAGGCTGGGAGACGGTCAGGTCTTTCCCTTCCCATGAGGCCATATTTCAGACTATCATATGGGGAGAAACCTTGGACAATGCCTGGCTTTCCTAGGCAGAGGTCCCTGCGGCCTTCTGCAGTTTTTGTGTCCCTGGGTACTTGAGATTAGGGAGTGGTAATGACTCTTAAGGAGCATGCTGCCTTCAAGCATGTGTTTAGCAAAGCACATCTTGCATAACCCTTAATCCATTTAACCCTGAGTTTGACACAGCACATGTTTCAGAGAGCACGGGGTTGGGGGTAAGGTCACAGATTAACAGCATCTCAAGGCAGAAGAATTTTTCTTAATACAGAACAAAATGGAGTCTCATGTCTACTTCTTTCTACACAGACATATTAACAATCTGATCTCTCTTGCTTTTCCCCACACTTACCCTCTTTATACCTCAGTCTCCTCATCTAAAATGGGCATCCTAATAGCACCCACCCCCAGGGCTGCTGTGAGGTATAGATGGATTAGCATATGGAAAGTAATAGAAGAGGGTCTCAAAGCCCATGTGTCGTTATTAGAATTATTTCATAATGGGGAGAGCTGGAGGAGAGAAGAAGGTGCTGAGCAGAACCATGTGCTCTCCCACCAGTGTCTCCTGAGCACCTACTATGTGCTGCCCACTGTGAGAGCTGTTAGGGTTGAAATACGGAGCACAGCAGGGTAGGGGCTGCCATCAGGAGCTTAGTGGGGAGATGATTGTGCAACATGGTTCCAGCACTTGGGGTGGGGAAGCTCAGGGAGTACAGGGGCCTAGGATCCTGGGCAGAATCATGGAAAGGACACAGCCTCCCCAGCCTCTCCTGCCTCCACTGCCTCCCTGGCCTCCTTTGCTTCCCTGGCATCTCCTGACTTCCTGCCTTCCCCTGTCTCCCCGGCCTCCCCTGTCTCCCCTGTCTCTCCTGCTTTTGAGGTAGGCCGGGAGCTGCTGGTGCTCACTTAGCCTGTCCTGGACTCTGGGTGTAGCACGTCAATGTCTAGAAAATACCCCCGGGTTCAGCTCATCACACAGCCAAGGAAGGAGCTCCACACTGACACTAAGGGTGCATCCTGGGCTCATTCATCAGGGCTTGCCTCCAAAATATTTCTCCACGTCTCCTCCCTTTGCCCACCTGCATTGTCTCTGTGCCTGAGCCCCGACTGGGGGCCTGCAAGGATCCCCTACCTCCTCTGTCCCTGCACGGCTGGGTCCCAGGCAATCTGTCAGCCCACCACACCTCTCTCCCCTTGCCCACCACGCTCCAGCCCCACAGTCCTCTTTCTGCTTCTTTCCCAGTCTCTGGGCTTTTGCACACGCTGTTCCCCCTGCCTCAACACCCTCTACTGGGCTGAGAACAACTCTCTGAGACCTCTCTCAGCTGTTGCTTCCTTTGGAACAGCCGCTGCTGCTGTCACTCTCCCAGCTCCAGGACCTGCTGAGCCTCCTGTCTTTTTCAGTTCCTTTGCACCCAGCACTTCTTCTTGGCCTCCTTTTGCCCAATTGACAGTGTCCATTATCAATGCCTTCTCACCCAGCGCTGAGCCCCACTGGGTGAAGACAATGCCTGTCATGTTCACTACAATATCCCCTCCCCCATCACCACGCCTGGTCCACAGTCATGCTCAAAAAACATCTGTTGGTAGGCAATGCGAAGGTGCATTCATGTCATCCTGCAGGCGGAATTCTCCGCGAGTTTTGAGCAGCCTCGGTTTTCCCACCACCTCCAAATCATGCAAGACACAGGGTAAGAACAAAGACAAGGTGGCTGTGGCCGATGTCCACCCTCTTGGGGCGTCCCTTCTGTTCTTTCCTCCTTGGGCAGGGAGACCATCGGGGTGCATCCTGGCTGTGGCGGAGAGGAGGTGCAGGGCCTGGCCGGAGCGGGCCTGGCCACGGGCAGGGGACAGCGACCGCCTGGGCCGGGGCAGGTGAGCGCGGCGCAGGCCAGGGCCCGGCGTGTACGCGGTGCGCGCGAGCGGCCAGCAGAGGGCGCCAGAGAGCCAGGAGCGGCCCGCGGAGGAGCCCGAGCCCGCTCCCGCCCCGATGCCCAGCTCCGCCCCGCGCGGACCCACGGAGCCCGCGCTCAGACGCCCCAGCTCCGCCGAGAGGTCACTGGCGCCGGGTCCTTCCTCTTCCCCAGGTGCAGGCAGAGCCCTCGGAGCCATGGCCAGCCCTTCCGGCAGCTCCGAAGCCACTGGCAAGCCCCGAGGCAGGGATGGCCGGCCCAGGAGGGAGGAGGACGACGTCCCTCCCGAGGAGAAGAGGCTGCGGCTGGGGCTGGGGCGGGGAAGCGCACAGCCCGAGGACTGCGAGGACGGGGAGGAGGCGCCGCGGCCGGGCAGGGAGGAGACCGGCACCCAGACAGGTGGCGACGGCAGAGGAGTAAGTGACGCGGGCGCGGGGGTCCGGGGGTGCCGGGGTCGCGGGGTAGCGACGGCGGGAGGCTCCGTGGACGGCCCCGGGTTGAAGTTGGTAATTGAGCGGCAACTCCAGCCGGCGCGGAGTGACAGCTCGTGACGGCCTCCGAGACACCAGCTGCCCCTTCTCGGCTGTGTGGCTTCGACTTCCTGATTCTCCCACGACGTCCCTGGGCGGGAGACCCGCTGGACTCTGCGACTGGCCAAAAGGGGAGGGGGAGCCCCGCGTCCTGGGGGCCCCTAGCAGGGGAAGGGGAGGGGGTTGCGCTGGGCATCCTGTCTGGGGCATCTGTCTTGGACTCTGCCACTGCCTCTCACCTGGCGAGGGGCTTGTGGTGTGGGTAGGGGGGAAGTCCGTGGCGCCAGGCTTGGCCGAGCCCTGCTCTGCTGGGCTGCAGGATGGCGGCGCTCACCCAACTCCCCTCCTGTCCTGCATCTTCCTGTTTTTCTTCCCTTTCTGGTTGGGCAGCGAGAGTTGAGAGGAGGCAGATGGCTTCCATCCCAGAAATCGCTCTCCTTTTTCTATCCCTACAGAGAGGGACAGAGAGGCAAAGTTCCTTGCATCCCCCGGGGCGCTGTCCCTGTGAGCTCCGGGTGTCCTGCACACGTGGGCCCGAGTCACCGGGCCTGTGTGTGTGGGATGGGGCTCCGTGGCCAGCCTGGCCTCCTGGGGTTCACTTTCTGCTTTCCTACCCCAACGCTTCCTGTGGGGCTTTGCTGGCCTTCCACTGAGGAGGCACATGGGTTTGGAGGGCAGATGAGGGCCCGCTGGAGAGCTGTACCCCTCAGTGAGGGCCGCCACCTTGATGGTTTTTGATGGATAATGGGGTTGACCTCTTTGTTCCTTCCACATGTTTTTATGTTTGACCGTTTGCTCAGCTGAGCTTGTCTTAATAATTTGATTCGTGGTTAATGAGCCCCACATGGGAGAGAGGGCGGCCTTCATTCTGAACCCATTTAGGCAGCACGGGCAGCCCTCCTCGCCATGGGCTGCAACAGAGCTCCCCCTGCTCTGTCTTGGGGTTGCTCCTGGGGGCTGTCTGGGAGGCTTGCTCATGGTGACATCCTCAACTCCCCGTGCACGTTACTGCATTCAGAGCTTGGGTCACCTGGACACTGAACTCAGGTGAATTTTCTCTGAGATTCCGGGAGAAGGAGGACAGTTCTTTGGAAGGTTTTCCAGGGCCAATCACGGAAAGGATGAGAAGGGAGAAGTCCTGGTCGGGGACACAATTACGGTGGCAGTGTAACGCCAGGAAACTTTGTTGCGTGAAGTCCCTGTCACTCCCTCTACCTCCCTCTTTTACGTGGACTCTGCCAAAGACCAGGATACCAGAATGCAGTGGAGTGACCAAGTGTAGCAGGACCTTGGGAACGTGAGTCTGGAGCCAGGTGGCTGGGGTTTGCATCCTGGTTCTGCCCCTCCTTAGCTGGCTGACATGGCACACGCCACTTACCCTCTGTGAGCCTTACTGTCTTCAGTGGCAAATGGATCTGTCAACAGGCCCCATTGCCTGGGGCTCTTACTGCTGAGATTAAGGGAAGCTTGTCCATAGAAACACTTAGCGTTGTGCCTGGTACATAGTGTGTAGTGGATAAATGGGACTTAGGACTGAAACTCATGCCTTGGTGTGTTTTTGCAGTGATGTTTTGTTCTGGGGTGCATCACAAGAGACAAGGTCCTTGGCCGGGCATGGTGGCTCAAGCCAATAATCCCAGCACTTTGAGAGGCCGAAGGGAGAGGATCGCTTGAGCCCAGGAGTTTAAGACCAGCCTGGGCAATGTGGTGAAGCCTCATATCTACCAAAAAAAAAAAACAACAACAACAACAAAAAAAACATGCCAGGTATGGTGGTGTGTGCCTGTAGTCCCAGGTACTTGGGAGGCTGAGGTGGAAGGATTGCTAGAGCCTGGAAGGTCAGGCTGCAGTGAGCTGTGATCATGCCACTGCACTCCAGACTAGGTGACAAAATGGGACCCTGTTTCAACGAAAAGAGAGAGAGAGAGACAGACCCACAAGAGTCTTAAGCCAGAATCTCCATGTTGAAATGTTTTCTGGAGGCTAAAAGGATGATATATTGATAATGAAATATTTAAAAGGCAGAAACCCCACTGAATTTTCTGGTCCACAGAGGGAAATGGGAATCCCATGATGTGAAGGATGATGGAGGAACTGAACACACACCATCCTTGTTTCCTGCATCTGAACATGGTACCCTCTTTTCACGGAGTCTGTATCTGCTCAGTGCGGCGGTCCCTCGAAAAGAAGGAATCTTGATTTTCAAACTTAAAATTTGGCCCAAAGCCCACTGCTGCCCACAATGCCTGCCAGACACATTCCTCTTCCTTTTTAGTTTCTATGGGAATACTCTCTTTGAAGAACCCATGAAGCAGTGTCAGGCTGGTGTGAGGATCAGCAGTGATTTCTTTGATGAGGAGAGCCCGTTTCTTCACTCACAGGCCATGTCTGAGTGTATCAAGAAGAACAGAGTGTCCTTTTATGAGATTTTCTCTGCGTAGACCATTAGCTTGGTGAAAATGTCAAAACCATCCTCGTTCTTTAATAGCAGATTATTTTGGACTTTTCTCTGCAAGATGCAGCATGGGCATTCAGATGCTTTTAAGGATAAAATGTTCTTTCTCATCACCAGGCCTGGTGCTCTGGATGGCTGAGGTTTTAATGTGACTGGATGTCCCTTGGAGTGGCTCCCAGGCTGTTCTCTTGTGGTTGGGTGGCAAGGGGTTGCTTTATTCGGTGGTGGCTAGAGGATGTTTTAGCACGTATATCGGGCCCCCAGGAGTCCCTAAATGCCAAGTCCTGTTGCAGGGCTTGTGTTTATGGTGGAGAGATGGGGAGTTGTGGGTGCGGGGCATTGATTTCCTGCCAATATCAGAAGTTTCACAGGCTTCTTGTGTATCCACAAACACCTACACCATTGAGAAGACCTAGAAAACCTGGCCCTCCCCAAGCCTTTATTGACCCCTTGTGAATGATCCTAGGGTGTGTCTGACCCCCAGCTCCTCCTGGAGGGAGAGAA
Organism: Pongo pygmaeus; assembly: GCF_028885625.2. NCBI lineage: Eukaryota > Metazoa > Chordata > Mammalia > Primates > Hominidae > Pongo > Pongo pygmaeus. Next base: position 7,825,163 of record NC_072380.2, read on the forward strand.
AAGTCTCTCCTAGGTACTTGGTTATCAACCTCAACCATTTGCTGAGCCTTCCCCAAGACCAGGCAATTCGGCAGAGATTTCTGGGTTGTCAGGCAGAACCAAGCATTCAAGGGTAATAACTCATTGGAGTCCCTGAAATCCCTGATGGATGCACCAGGTAAAAGCATCCAGGGTTGAAACCAGATGAGGAAGGTTATTGTCAGCCTGGGGCTCCTGTAGATGTGCATCCACGTTGCAGGTATTTTCCCTTCTTGCTGAGGAGAAACCTGGATTTCTCAGCTTTGGCACAGTCACAACACTTGGGGTCAGACTATTAGTGGTGGTGGTGGCGGGGCCGTCCTGTGTATTGTAGGAGGGTTAGCAGCATCTCTGGTCTCCATCCTCTAGGTGCCGTTCTACCCTCTCAGCTATGGCTACCCCAGATGTCTCCAGACGGTTTCAAATGCCATGGAGCAAGGGAGTGGTATGTGAGAAAACCACCCCAGTTGAGAGCCATCGGTCTACACTTGTGGAAATGTTTGAGGGTGAGAATGTTGAGCTTGGGTCCCTGCTGTCCCTTTATGAGCAATGCGGTCTTGGAAAATTAATACTACTCCAGGGGCCTCAGTTTTCTCATCTATAAAATGGAGATAAATGAGATACACTTTCATAGGAAGGTTATATGGGATTTACTGAGATAATAAGACAGTACATGGAAAATGCTGGGCATAGCTTTATTTATTTTTATGTTTTTTAAAGATGGAGTCTTACTCTGTTGCTGAGGCTGGAGTGCAGTGGCATCATCTCTGCTCACTGCAACCTCCACCTCCTGGGCTCAAGTGATTCTCCTGCCTCAGCCTCCCGAGTAGGTGGGATTACAGGTGCCCAACACCACACCTGGCTAATTTTTGTATTTTTAGTAGAGATGAGGTTTCAGCATGTTGGCCAGGCTGGCCTCAAACTCCTGACCTAAGGTGATCCGCCCGCCTCGGCCTCCCAAGGTGCTGAGATCACACCTGTGAGTCACCATGCTGGGCTGGGCATAGCATTTTAACATAGACAAAGCACAAAATACTTGGGCAATATCTTTTTACATTTGGCTTGTCTAGACTCCATCCTCCATCCCCTCATGCACTGGTGCCGTGCAGACCAGATTATCACCCACCTAGACTGCAGAGCGGATTTGGGTGGCAACTTGGCTTTCTGCACAAGACTTTCCTGTTCCCCACCACGTCCCCCTGGTTCTCAGGGTCCAGGATTCCAGGAGGCAGGGATGTGGGCAGGCAGGGAAGGTGGCCCACCCAGTTCACTCCCACACTGGGGACTTGCAGAGCCAGCTCCCTGAAACAGGGTGTTTGGACCAACATCTGGGTTTCTAGATTTCCATTTGAGCACAGCTGGACTACACAGGCTGAAGCTCTCTCTGCTGAGATATAGATATTTCCCTGGCGGCGATCTTTCAAGTTGACATGAAGACATGGCCACCCGCTGGAACATGGTGTGTCTGCCGTGGTGCTCTTGTAATTTGTGAGGCAGGCTCCTGAGGAATGAAGTGAGTAAGTGGGAAATGGTGGGAAGTTCTCGCATCCTCCCCCAGCTGAAAGTGCTGCCTGCACAGGTTGGTGGACGGTCCTTTGAGCAGGAAGAAGACACGGAGCACATTCCTGTTAGCTATGGCAGAGAGGGGCAGGGTACACACTGGACATTTCAAGCCCCTCCAGAGAAGCTAGTCTTGCTGTGCTGGGAGTACTTGTGGAGTGGGGGCTGTGTTGCCCTGGGCTTTCATTATTTCAGGAACATTTAACCGCAGTGCCGGCAGGCTGGATCTTGATAAGTGTTTCTCAGTTGGAAAGACTTTGGACCATAGGGAGATGTCTTCTCAATTCTTTTAATTTCATTAAGGTGGTCATTTTTCTTCTTGTGGCCTCTGGAATGTGACACAGAACTCAAGGGACAGGAAGGAGATGAGTTGGAGGCTGGGACAGGGGTCCCTGCCAGGGATGCTGGTGACTCACATGACGGTGTTGATGTGTGGAGTCCGGTGCCTGGTTTGGGGAATGTTCGTGGGATATGTGCCAAAGGACTGACGGACCTATCAGGTACTGGAGGTGAATAGTCAAGTCTGATCTCAGGGCTGACAGTGTCAGGCAAGGACAGGAAGTTGATGTTGGACTCATTGGCTGAGGGGGCAATGTGTGCCAGGATAGATGGGTCTGGGGCTAGGAAGGCAGGTTTGGGCTGGAGACTCGGGCCTGGGAGGCATCCCGGGTAGACAGTGGTTGAGGCTGTGGAAATGACCGCGATTGCCTGGGATGAGAGTGGAGACACACAAGATGGGGGCTTTGCTCTAAGCCTGGGGAACCCACCTCCCAGGTTCAAGGGATTCTCCAGCCTCAGTCTCCCAAGTAGCTGGAAATGCAGGTGCGCGCAACCATGCCCGACTAACTTTTGTATTTTTAGTAGAGATGAGGTTTGGCCAGGCTGGTCTCAAACTCCTGACCTCAAGTGATCGGCCCACCTTTGCCTCCCAAAGTGCTGGGATTACAGGCATGAGCCGCCATGCCTGACCATTTTTAAATATTAATTTTTATGAAATATTTTCAAACACATTTTACTGTACATTGGAAAAGTCAATCATGATTTGAAAACTTTATCAAAATCCAATCAAATGTCAATTAACCATTTAATTGTGGATAGGTAAGGAGACTATTTTGACCAAAACATGTTAGAACAATTACCACTTATAGAAATAATCTATGTTTTAATGTTTTAGTTGAATTAAACAGTCTTTTATATTCTGTCCAGGCGCAGTGGCTCACACCTGTAATTCCAGCACTTTCGGAGGCTGAGGCTGGCGGATCACCTAGGGTCAGGATTTCGAGACCAGCCTGGCCAACGTGGCGAAACTGTCTCTACTAAAATACAGAAATTAGCCAGGTATGATGGCACACACCTGTAATCCCAGCTACTTGGGAGGCTGAGGGAGGAGAATCGTTTGAACCTGGGAGACAGAGGTTGCAATCAGCCGAGATCACACCACTGTACTTCAGCCAGCCTGGGTAACAGAGCGAGACTATGTTTCAAAAATAAATAAATAAATAAAATAGAATTCTGAATTTTATTTTTAATAATTATTTTGTAAAGAGAATGTCTTGTCTTTTGGAGTTGTTGAATTTATTGAATTGACAAAAATTATGTATAAGAGGGTATACAACATGACGTGATTGAAGTATGTATACATTATGAAATGGCTAAATCAAGCTAAATAACATATCACCTCCCAGACTTATTTTTTTGTGGTGAGAACATTTAAAAAATCTACTCTCTTAGTGATTTCCAAGTGTATGATATGTTGTTATTAACTATAGGTATCATGTTGTCCCATGGATCTCCTGAACTTATTCTTCCTCTCTAAAAATGACATTCTGTGTCCTTTGGCATCTGCCCATGTCCCCACCCTGGCAACCATCATTCTACTCTGCTTCTGTGAATTCAACTTTTTTCTTTACTTTTTCTTTCTTTTTTTTTTGAGACAATCTCATTCTATTGCCCAGGCTGTACTGCAGGGGTGTGATCTTGGCTCACTGCAGCCTTGACCTCCCAAGCCCAATCAATCCTCCCACTTCAGCCTCCTGAGTATCTGGGAGTACAGGCTTGCACCACCACACTCCACTAATTTTTGTATTTTTTGTAGAGATGGGGTCTTGCTGTGTTATGCAGGCTGGACTCTTACTCCTGGGCTGAAGCAATCTGCCGGCCTCAGCCTCCCAAATGCTGGGAATACAGGCGTGAGCCATCATGCCTGGCCAAGTTCTACTTTTTTAGATTCCACATATAAGTGAGATCATGTGGTATTTCTCATTCTGTGCCTGGCTTATTTCACTTAACATAATATCCTCCAGGCTCATCCATGTTGTCTCAAATGACAGGATTTCCTTCTTTTTGAAGGCCGAATAGTATTCCATTGTGTACATACACCACATTGTTGCTGGAAGTGTAATGGAGGCCATCTGGGGGAGGAGGGGGAAAAGATTCGCTCTAAGTCGAGATGCTCCAGCACCCACCCAGGATGTGTGCAAGGAAGTGCAGGATGCTCTTGGTCTTGCAATCTGTGGTTTGTGAGACTCCAAAGCCACTATCCTTCCACGATGCTTTCTGTCCTGTTATCGCATTTCCTTGGAGGAGAACCCAGCCTTGGTGGAGAGCCCTGCTCTGGCTTTGTCCCTCGGCATGAGACGGCAAAGGATGATGCTGCTGGGAGACCCTCACGTCTGTACACTGGAGGCTGTTTGCCTTCTCCATTCCTTCTTCAAGTATCTGAGCAGCTCCTGTGTGCCAGCTGCAGGTCTACGAGATGGATGGGCCCTTGGAGATCACGCTGTAGCAGACAAGGCAGGCTGTAGCCCACAGGCCAGAACCAGCCCCCTGCCTGTTCATACAAATAAAGTTTTAGTGGAACACAGCCACACCCATTTCAGTGCATATTGTCTGTGGCTGCTTTCCTGCTACAATGGAGAGTTGAATAGTTGGGACAGAGACCTATGGCCTGCAATGCTGAGCTATTTACCATCTGGCCCTCAAGAGAAAGGAAAAAATGCTGATCCTTGTACCCCGACAGTCTTAGGTTTAGAGGACTTTGTACCACCCTGACGTCCCACGGGGCCATGAGTCCAGCCACCCTTGAAATGTACACAGGTCTGGGCTAGGGTTGCAGTAGGGGAGTCCCAATTTTGCAGGTCTTTGGTATCAGGGGCACAACCCAGGATTCTGAGTGGGGTTTCCTCAACGCTGTGGCTGGGCACTGGGCTAGTGTGCTTTCTGATTTTTGTATGGGGAAGAGAAAGGAGGGAGGAAATGGCAACTTGTTGCCCTGTTCTAACATTTTCCTCAGATAGGTCTCCAGGCAAGGGCTTGGGATCTCACCTTGCGCAGCTTACAAAACCCAGTGAGGCCAGCTGTCTTGGCGCTGCCACTCTGAGGGATGGAGCCCCGAAATTCCTAGGAAGGGAGATAAAAGAATGGTTTCTGTGAGCACAAGAACTGGCGTTATTGGAATTAACATTTCCCCCAAGTTTTATAATGTCTAGGCATGCATATTTAAGTGTCTGCCTCAAAAGCTCTTGCTAATAACCAGATGGTGCATTTAATTTCTTTTTTTTTTGTTCTGTGAGCAACATGCAGCTTCCTGCACAGCCCTCCTTGCAGGCAACTGCGCTGAAGTGACAGTCCTCCTGACTGCCAGCACAGATCCCCAGGGCCTCTGAGAGCCCTGTATTCTGGGGGCAGCCTTTCCCCTTCTATTCGGCCCCAGCTGGAAGGGGGCACATTACCCACAGCCTATCACAGGGCTTCTGCCTTAGCTTCTCTAGGGAGTCTGGCTCCCTGTGATGCTCTAGACCTCACCAGCTGAGGATCGGAGCCCCAGGGCAGGAGCCAGGGCCAGGGGGCATTGGGAGGGTGGTTTGAGAGTGCAGCTCTGGAGGGGGGCAGGGCAGGCCCAGGAAAAGCTGCTCGAGGGAGACTGCAAAGAGACGGCAGAGTTAGGACAAGAAGGCTGGGCATGGTGGCTCACACCTTTAATGCCAGCACTTTGGGAGGCCGAGGTGGGCGGATCACCTGAGGCCAGGAGTTTGAGACCAGCCTGGCCAACATGGTGAAAACCTGTGTCTACTGAAAATACAATAATTAGCCAGACGTGGTGACACCTATAATCCCAGCTACTCGGGAAGCTGAGCCACAAGAATTGCTTGAACCCAGAATGTGGAGGTTGCAGTGAGCTGAGATTGTGCCACTGCACTCCAACCTGGGCAACAGAGCAAGTTTCCATCTCAAAAAAAAAAAAAAAAAAAGAGGACAAGAGGAGGAGGGAGGAGAAAGGAGCTGTGGGGCAGCAGCCAGGACATTAAAGGCACAGAAGAGGAAGCTTGGATTTCCAATTCCAAAAGACATGAAGACAAGGTCACACACCTTTATTTAACCTGCTCCAGTTGAGGCTGGGCTTTGTGTATTTTCCTTGTTTTCCTTTTCCTTGTGTTCAGGCTGTTGTAGAAACAGGCACACAGGGGCTCTGTCTAGCGCCCTGTTCTGGTGGCCTTCAGGAAGCACGGTGTGCCCTGGTTTCCTTGGCTTTGTGTCTCCCTTTCCTCCTGCCACCCCTGACTCTGCACCCCACCTTGTCCCTCAGACCATCCTCCTGGAGGAGCCTGGCCGGTGTTTGTGTCCTTGCTAGTCTCTGGGGAGGAAGACTCTGTGGCTTGAAAGCCTGTCGGCTTAAGTTGCAAGGTGTAGGTGTCTGGGAGGTCACGTGCACGGCCCTCTTGACTGATCCATTCATGTTTTTCTTTTTTGACTCTTTTCTTTGTTGTCCTGATGGAGGGGTAAGCCCCTGCCTTCTGCCTTTCCTGTCTTGGACTCTTGCAATTGGGCCAGATGAGAGGGTCCATGTGGTCTGAGAATTCAAGCAATGCAGGCCAGGCATGGTGGCTCACACCTGGAATCCCAGCACTTTTGGAGGCTAAGGCGGGCGGGCCAGGAGTTCGAGACCAGCTTGGCCAAAGGAGTGAAACCCTATCTCTACAAAAAATACAAAAATTAGCTGGGCTTCGTGGTGTGCACCTGTAATCCTAGTTATTTGGGAGGCTGAGGCAAAAGAATCACTTGAACCCAGAAGGAGCAGGTTGCAGTGAGGAGGAGGTTGTGGTGAGGAGCAGGTTGCCGTGAGGAGGAGGTTGCAGTCAGCTGAGACTGTATCCCTGGACTCCAGCCTGGGCAATAGAGCGAGACTATGTCTCCAGAAAAAAAAAAAAAAAAAAAATTTATATACAAAACAAAAAACAAAACTTCCTCTTGATTTGCTTTTCTTGATCTTGCTTCTCAGAGGTAACACTGGGAAGGGTTGGGGTATACCTCTCCACACCTTTTTCTTTGATTTCTTTTTATTTTTTCTTCTACATTCTGAGATGCCTGTGCTGAGTGTGCAGGGTTGTTACATAGGTGTACATGTGCCGTGGGGCTTTACTGCACCTATTCACCCATCATCTAGGTTTTAAGCCCCGCATGCATTAGGTATTTGTCGTAACACTCTCCCTCCCCTTGTCCCCCACCCTCGACGGGCCCCAGTGTGTGATGCTCCCCACCCTGTGTCCACATGTCCTCATTGTTCAACTCCCACTTATGAGTGAGAACACGCAGAGTTTGGTTTTCTTTTCCTGTCCACACCTTTTTCCTCTGTGCACACAAGCACATGTATTTGCACATAAGTGTTTATTGTAACCTTTTTAAAAAAATAAAAATGGAACAATGCTATATTTATTCTTTGGAAAGCCTGCTTTTCAGGCAGCATGTCTTTGGCATTGTCTCACGTTGGAACCTGGGTACCACCTTCTTCTCCCAGCAGTTATTCTGACGTGTGGATGCACCATGCTTCATTTAACCAGCCCTGTACCGATTCGTCTTTGGATGGTTTCTGCCTTTTCCGAATCACAGACGGTGTTCTGATGAATTTCCTCGCACACATCACTTGGTGCTGTGTGCCTGCATTTCTGTGAGATGTTCCTGGAGGTGGGCTGTCTAGGTCAGAGGGGGATCTGTGCTTAATTTGCATCCTGTGCAAAATTCCATCCAGTATTCCGGCTCCCCAAGGGCTCACATGGTACTGTCCTCTGTAGACATCATCTTCTGCAGATGATGGCACGACGGCCTCTCTTACTTTTACTCACACCAGTCTGCACCCTGGTGTCCTGGGGGGGTCCAGCCCCTACCCGCTTGTCTGCCCTCACCCCACAGTCCCCCCAGCCCCTGCTAACAGGGGCTCTGGCTTGTGAGTTCTGGCAGACTGCCTCACACTGGAGAAGTTTGCTTTCTCAAACATTCCTGGCAATGTTACTTCAAATCCCGAGGCCTGTGTTTGCCTTCTTCAGGCCTCAGTTTTCTCATAAGTAAAATGGGGATAATGTGATGCTGCTGTCTGCGTCCTAGAGCTGCCATGACGGTTCAGTGAGATCACTGTTGAGAGCACGTTCACAGCGCCGGCCTTGTGCGCAGACAACACCTGTGGGGCAGGGCTGTTGCTGACACGTGGTTGACTGTCATTGCTAGAATGTGGCTTTCCCAGGGGCATTGTCTTGAGTGCCGAGCCCAGAGCCACCCTTAGTACCTGCTGTGTTTATAGAGTGATTGAGTGGCAGGGTCAGAGACTGGGGCAATGGCAGCAGAAACAGGAAAGAACTGGGGCTTCTAATAGGTCCTGAAACAATGGCCCTTGAGATGAAGCCTTCTTGCCAAGGTCTGGGGCTGTGCTGTATGTTCTAGGCCCGAGACTGGAAGCTAGGCCTGGCTGCAGCCCTGGCTGAGCTGGGAAAGTGCAGGTCAACATCCTGCTTGATTAGGACACCTCCAAGCCCAGCTTAGACGTGGATCCCAGGTGACCCCCTGTTTACTCTGAGCCCAGACAGAGGACAGGGAAGTGTGCAAGGGTGGGGACTCTCATCACAGCCCTTGACTCTGTAAGGCATATGGGTTTGTGCACGTGTGTGAGCACGGCCATGGCTTCTCTGTGAGTTTCAAGCTCGAGGTTGTGTTTATGCAGGGTTAGGCTTGCCAGGTAAAATACAGGAGGTCCAATTAAACCTGAATTTCTCATTAACCTTTTTTTTTTTTTTTTTTTTGGTGCAAATATATCCCATGCAATATTTGGGACCTACTTACCCTATAAAATGATTTGTTGTTTATCTGAAATTCATTTAACTGGCATCCTGTCTTTTAGCTTGCTACGTATGAGAGTTTCGTGTGGGGGTTATCAGTGTGCATTTGTGAGTTCCCGTGTGAAGGACCTCTTCAAGTCTCTGTAGATGCCAGGATGGAGATGGACAGAGAAGATCCTCTTGGGCTGCTTTAGTAGCACCTAGAGGCTGTCGGGTGGGCATTTCAGCTCCAGGGGCCTGGGTAGCACTGTCCAGCACCTGCCTGCTCCTGTCTTCTCCACGGAGCCTGGCTTCCCTGCCATCTCTCTCCAAATACGGTGGCAAGAGCTATCCCATCCGCCCCCATCTGGAGCTCGGTTGCCCAGCCTGACAAGATGGCACTGTGCAGATGGTTGCAAAGCTTTCCCCAGTTCCTTCTGCAAGGGGCCTGTAGATGAAATGGAAGCCCTCATCCTCACTGCCTCCCCCTTCCAGAAAACCCAGGCAATAGCCACCTCTGAATGCTGCTTTAGAAGCTTCTCCCTCCTGGTGATTAAACCACCCCAAACAAATAAAGCACTGCATTTCCAAAATAAGCTTGTTCACATGCACGCAGCCAATTGTCCTGGATCTGCCCATAGGCCTGATTCATCAGGGTGAGGGGTTCTCCTCTGAGGTGCTTGCAAAGAGCTGCTTAATTTTCATCTGAAAGACTCTCTGTAGAAACCAGGCCCAGCTTTGGAAGAAAGCCCTTTCTCCCTCTTTAGCAAATTCTGTGTCATTCTTTGTTTTTTTTCTTACTTTTTGAGATGGAGTTTCACTTTTGTTGCCGGGCTGGAGTGCAATGGTGCAATCTTGGTTCACTGCAGTCTCTGCCTCCTGGATTCAAGCGATTCTCATGCCTCAGCCTCCTGAATAGCTGGGACTAGAGGCACCCACCACCACACCCAGCTAATTTTTTCGTATTTTTAGTAGAGAGGGAGTTTCACCATGTTGGCCAGGCTGGTCTCAAACTCCTGACCTCAGATGATCCACCTCGGCCTCCCAAAGTGCTGGGATTACAGGCACGAGCCACCACGCCTGGCTGGAATTCTGTGTCATTCTGCATACTTATCATGACTTCAAGCATCCAGGACTCTCTCCTGGGTATTCTGAGCCTGAGGGTGTATGTGTGTCCAGCTGGCTTGGAGGTTGTCTACAGGCAGGTTGAACTTGGCCTCCGATTCCATAGCAGCCTCACATGGGAAATACCACCAAGGAGCCTCATCCTGTGCTTTTAGGAGATAGTTTCCATTTAGTCATGCTGAATCTGTTACAGACAGGGTCTCAATTTCTTGGAAGTCCTGTATGAAGTGGGCTGTGATTATCCACGTGTTCACTTGCTCTCTCTGGCCTCTTTCAGGCTCTTGCACTTTGCTATTTTCCTGCCACAGGGCCTTTGCACATCCTGCTCTTTCTGCCTGGAAAGATTTTCCCTCTCTCTGCCTCTTCACCTGGTCACAGTCTCATCTGACAGTGGACCCATTACATCCTCAGGGATGCCTGGCCACACTGACTCAGTCACAGCAACCTCCTGTTATCTGCTTTCATGACACCAGGTGCCTCTCTGTGGTAGACGCTAGCTCAGCTATGGCTTCCAATTTCTGTGTGTGTCATCCTTCCCCTTCAAGACCGTGGTCACCATGAGGGCCAGGGCCATGTCTGTTCCTGATTCTCATTTGTGTCTCTGGTGTTTAGTATATGCTCACATAGAATTTGATGAATGAATGACGTCATACCCATTTTACAGATGAGAATGTTGAGGCTCAAGAACATTATGTAACTTGCTCGGTATTAGATAGTGATGGTTTGAAGCCATCTGGCTGGTCCCTGGGTGCACACTCTTAACCACTTCACTATGGTTCTTCTCTCATGGTAGTTCTCCAACAGCAGGAGTGAGAGACAACTTTAGGACAGGTGTAACCAGAATCACAGGGGTTATCCTGGAAGGTGGTGTCAGGAACATACTTGCCTATGGGCCTTCTTACTGTATTGCTTAAAATACCCAGTTTTTCTGACTCACCTTTAGTAAAGACCTTAGCAATATTTGAAGCACAGTTGTCAGTAGGAAAGGGTGGATGTTTGTACTTTTTTAAAAAGGAGACTATATCATATTTATATTGTGGTCTGCCATGCCCCTCGATCTTCTTCTGCTTCAGTTATGCAAAATTAACACTTCTTGTCTTGACTGCCTCTCTCTTACCTGTTCAGTTTCTTTTCTGTGTTCGAGATTGCTTAGAAATTTTCCCCATTACTACAGCCTACTTCCCACTGCATCCCCCACCCAGCTTGTTCTGGGTTTTGTCAACAACACTTCCAGCGTTTAGTGAGGGCTGGATTGAAGGAAAGCCTTGGAAAAGGCCGTGTGATGAAAGGTGAAGATACCCAATGGGCAGGCAGTCATCAGGGTTAATTCAAAGGCTAGAAGAAGGGCTGACCTGGAGGACTGGAAATGTCTTTGAGCCGAAGGTCATGTGCAGGTGGAATGAAGAGGGTGACCTTTTTGGTGTGAACTGCAAGTATTTGATAAAATCCCTGTCCCCATTGTTGGGGAAATCTTGATAAGCATTCTTAATGTGATGGAGGGATTAAGGAACCCCTGGCTCTGCCTGCCCAGCATGGCAGTGACATGACACAGCCAAGTTATTGATTATTAGTTGCCCAGCTGTCATCACTCAACATCTTCTGTTAGTTATAGCTGTAACTTGCATTAGTTATCAATGCCAGTTTTGACTTTCCTAGTCAATAAAGTGTTCTGAGAGTGGCGACCAAGGCTGAGCACTACCCATAATCATGAGTATTACAGAGGTAAGCCCCCTTGCCCACCCACCTGCAGGTGATGACACACCGTAGGAAAATCACTCAATTCTTTGGAGGACCCCAAATAAATGCTCAAGTCCATCTGTTCATCTGTCCGTCCATGCATCCACCCATCCACCCACCTACCCATCTATCCACCCACCCACCCATGTATCCATCCAACCCACTCTCTTATGCACCCAGCTATCATCCACCTACCGACCCACCAACCCATCTATCCATCCACTCAGCCATGCATCTACCCACCCAGTCACTCATCTACCCATCTGTCCACCAACCCGTCCATCCATTTATCTATCCCTCCACCCATTCACCCACTCATCCATTTCTCCACCCACTCAGCCATCCCTTCACCGACTCAACCATCCATTCATTCATCCACCTGCCCTCCCACCCATCTTTCCATCCACCCATCTATCCACCCACCCACCTGTGTATACATCCATCTGCTTGTCCTTCTGTTCATTTATTCTGCAAAGACTCATTAACCACCTACTAGATTCTGGGGAGGTATCTGCTTTAGTAATGGAGAACCATGGTTTCTGGAATCTGATTCCCTGGGCTCAAACTGAGCTGCCTCCTAGCTAGCTGCTTGGGTAAGTTATAGAAACTGTGCTTTGATTTTCTTATCTGAAAATTGGCTATTAATAGCTTCTACTCTTGCAGATATAGTGAGGATTAAATAAGATGTCACATTAAAAGTGCATCATCGACACTCAATAGAGATTAGGTTTTACCATTCATTATTATTCTTGGCAGATGCTGCAGATAACGTGGAGAGCATACAGAAGACACATGTTTGAACAAGTAGTGACATACGGGTGCTAAATTCTGCAGTAGGGGAAGGGCAGAGAGTAATGGAGAGGGCCTGGCCCAATCCTGGAGCCTCAGAAAAAATTCTCCATTGAATTGCTGTTTTAGCTGAGACTTGTGGGATGAGTAGTAGTTGGAGATCTCAGACAGGATGTGACCGAGTTAGCCAGGGAAAAATTTGGTCCTGGCACCCATGGCAGAATTGAGTGATCCAGTCCTTCTATCTCCTCTGGCTGGAAGTCCACCAGATCTGGGAATATCAAGTTGGGGGAGGAGACTGACAATGAGCATGACCTTCACCTGTCCTCACATGTCCTCTGTGTATCTGCAAAGCCTCTACCTCAGTCTCCTCTTCTGGAAAGTGGGATTGGAAACCACATCTGCTTCTCTCCCAGGACTGCTAGGGAGACAAGATTAGATGGCAGGTGAGAGCTCTTGGAAAATGAAAACATTCTACTATTTGAATGCAAAGTGTTCTTCTGCCTGTGATGTTTCCTAATCTGTGAATCATACTGGACCTCGAAGCTGTCTATTAAAATCAAATAGCAAAGTGGCTGGGCATGGTGGCTCATGCCCATAGTCCTAGCACTTTGAGAGGCTGAAGGGGGTGAATCACTTGATGTCAGGTGTTCGATAGCAGCCTGGCCAATAAGTGAAACCCCATCTCTACTAAAAATACAAAAATTAGCTAGGTGTGGTGGCGTCTGCCTGTATTCCCAGCTACTCGGGAGGCCGAGGCACAAGAATCATTTGAGCTGAGGAGGCAGAGGTGGCAGTGAGCCAAGATGGCACCACTGCACTCCAGCCTGAGTGACAGAGCGAGGCTCTGTCTGAAAAAAGAAAAAAAAGAAAAAAAAACAAAGTTAACACTTCCTCCATCTCTCCTCTAGGGGAGGCAATTTGTCAAAGATTGTTGTTGGATTTTACACACAGGGAAATCTAAGGAAGGTGTGGAAACCAGACTGGGACTGCAGACCCTGGTCTCCCTGTTTACAGGGTCTTAAATGGGGGAGCCACTTTGGGTTCTTTCCACAAGATTGCTTTGTAAAAAAAACAAGAAACAAACAAACAAAAAACTCAAAAAAAAGCCCTGATCTAAATATTCACAAGGGACCTTAGGCAATATCTGCAAGCAAAAGTGAGTGGTGAGTGGAATCTGTCATCTTTACAACTAAGACAGCTCCAGAGTTGAAGCAAGTGGAAATATCTCTAGAGACAGAGATTTGGGCAGGTTTTGCCAGTTACAAACTATGAGAACTTGGGCAGGTTTACCTCTCTGAGCTTCTGTGACCTTGTAAAATAGGATGCATTGCACTAAACTTTCAGGAGGAGTCCCAGCATCCTCCTGTGCACAAGCCTGGTTTCTTCCCATCATTTTCCTTGTTCTGCCTCTCTCCTCCTCTTAAAGAGTTGAATACATTTGGACCCAGTAGGGGCCTATGTTTGCAAAAGTTCCCTGGTGATTCTCATGCAGCCAGGCTGGCTCTGGCACTGAGTTCTTGGACACTTCTGGAGGCATATTTACTAGTGAGGAAGATCACTGTGTGTTAAAGGCATGACTCATCTTCTTTCCTTTCTTCCATGAAGAAAGGTGCATGGGTCGACTGAGCTGGGAGAGTCCACAGTGTCAGCCTCCCCCACGCTTCCCTCCCTCCTTATTCCTTGTGTGCTGTACTTTGTCTTGATTTCCTGTACTGTGCACCAAGCCAGGAGATGGTAAGATCTCAAAAAAATCATTTTTTCGGGGAAATGGGATCAAGAGGGTTTTTGTTTGCTGGTTGGTTTGTTTGAGACAGGGTCTGTCACCCAGGCTGGAGTGCAGTGGCATGACCTTGGCTCACTGCAGCCTTGACCTTCTGGGCTCAGGTGATCTTCCCACCTCAGCCTCCTGAGTAGCTGGGACTGCAGGTGCACACCACCATGCCTGACTAATTTGTCTATTTTTTGTGGAGATGAGGTTTCACCATGTTGCCTAGGCCGGTCTCAAACTCCTGGGCTCAAGCAGTCCTCCATCCACCTCGGCCTTCCAAAGTGCTGGGATTACAGGCATGAGATGCTGTGCCTGGCCAAGGTTTTTTTTTTTTTATTATTATTATGAAAAATTTTCAATATACATAAAAATAGAGAGACTGGTTTAATGAGCTATCATATACCCATCACATAGGTTTAAAAACTATTAACTTTTCCAATACTTACTCCATTTGTTTTTCTGAAGTATTTAAAAAATAGTTTACAGTAGTTATGTCATTGCATCATGATATTCACCCCTACGTAATTTACTTTCTCTCTAAAAACATGAGGGCATTCTTTATATGACCATTATCATACCGAATCAAATTACCAGTAATTCCTTAATATCCTCTAAGATCAAGTTTACACTCAGATGTCTTGTCCTCAAAATGTCAATTGTGATTATTTTTTCTTTGAGCAAAGATAATAAGATCTCAAGATTTAATGACAGAGATTCCATATTAGCCCTGATGTCTAAGCTCTGTGGTCCATTGTGGCTTTACTTGAAAGTCTCAGGCTAGGCGTGGTGGCTCACACCTGTAGTCCCAGCACTTTGGGAGGCCAAGGTTGGTGGATCGTGAAGTCAAGAGCTCAAGACCATCCTGACCAACATGGTGAAACCGTGTCTCTATTAAAAATATAAAAATTAGCCAGGTGTGGTGGCGGTCACCTATAGTCCCAGCTACTCGGGAGGCTGAGGCAGGAGAATCGCTTGAACCCGGGAAGTGGAAGTTGCAGTGAGCTGAGATTGCACCACTGCACACCAGCCTGGGTGGCAAGAATGAGACTCTGGAAAAAAAAAGTCTCTCACTGTGGTCTCATAATAAAACCACACTCCATTTTCCATCTGGCCCCTGCTCCTTAATGTGAGCCCCCTCCTGTGGGGAGGAGGGGGTGACCTTCAGCGCAGGTTCAAGCATTCCCAGGGCTGGCTCTGATCCCGATAAAGCCCATCATCATGAATGAATGCTTCCCTTGCAGGTTATTCTAAGTATTGTAAATAGTGCACGTGGAGCATCCTCGTGATGCCTGGGATGGTAGTGAATCTTTATAGATTTATTTAGTGCCTTTTTTTAAAATGTTTTTCATAGTTCCATGTCTCTACAACCCTTAGGAACATCAGAATCATGTGTGTGGGTGCTTATTAAACCAATTCCTGGAACTCACTCCCAGTGACTCCCAGTCTGATGATTAGGGGCTCAGCTAGGACCTATGTTTGCAAATCTCCCAGCTGATCTCATGCAGCCAGCCAGACTCTGGCTCTGGCTTTGGGAGCTGGGTTGGGAACTAGTCTTTGGTGCTATTCTGCTGAAACTTCTTGTTGGGCTCTTTGACTCCATCTTGTATTGTCATCACTTGTATTCAGGTCTGTTCTTCCCCTGGATTGTAAACTCCTTCATGTCTGGGTCATCTCAGCTCATGAGCTGAGCTTTCAGTGGGTGCTTAGTGTAACAGGTGCTGAATGGAGTCAGGCTCTAGGGAGGTCAGCGTGTGTTGGTAAGTGAGAGACAAAAATCATTTTAAAACGAATCTTTTTGCACTTCAGTTATGTTTACCGTGAGTTAATGTGATTTACTCTAGTGGAAGCCAGTGCAGCTTAAGTGGAGGTGTTGCCCTGAAATGGAGCCAGGTTATGGATCAGCAGAGCTGCCAAAAGCATTTTGGGGGAAATGTTTCTTTGTCACCCTCAGTTGATTGAACTCAAGTTTTCACTCCCGTTTAACACCACGTGGGGGTCATTCTTACTTCTGCGGAGTGGGTATGATCAGATCTTCTGTAAAAGTGTAAGTGAGGAAGCTGGGCACGGTGGCTCACACCTGTAATCTTAGTATTTGGAAGGCTGAGATGGTGCGATCACTTGAGGCCAGGAGTTTAAGACCAGCCTGGCCAACATGGTGAAACCCTGTCTGTACTAAAAATACAAAAATTAGCCAGGCATGATGGTGCATGCCTATAATCCAAGTTACTCGGGAGGCTGAGGCAGGAGATTCACTTGAACCTGGGAGGTGTAGGTTGCAGTGAGCTGAGGTTGCACCACTGCACTGCACTCCAGCCTGGGTGACAGAGCGAGACTCCATCTCAAAAAAAAAAAAAAAAAAGTGTATGTGAGGGAACTGGGATTGAGCTTGGGGATGTTGGGGGATGGAGGTACTTCATCTACTGAACAAAATCCATGGGATACCAATGCTGGAGGAAGAAGCATCATCCTCAGTTTCTACTAACTCAACCACGCATGAGATGGGTACTTGGCGTCCGAGAGAAGAGCCTCTTTGTAGGTCTTCAGCCTTGATCAAACCATTTCTGAATTCCTCATACACATATAATCAGGTGCTATGAGTGTTAGTGATTGGATAATCTTTCTGTCATTTCCAGTGCTAGGAAGGATAATACATGTACGGCCAACTTCCTTGAGGGTTCGTTCTTTTGCATCAGGGTGTCTCAAACTCCTGCCCTTAACACACCTGTGAGAAAATCATCGAGGCAGCTTGCTCGCTCTGCTTGCAGACCCTTTAGAATCAGAGTCAGAATCCCTGGGGCTGGAGCCACAAAATGAAATGACATTTCAACAAGTTTGTCATCACATAAGAGAGAATAGGTGAGTATTTGGATACCTATAATACAAAGTAGATTCAAAAAGAATGACTTGATTATTTTAAATGTTGTGTTTTAAAAAATTTAATACAGAAAAGCCTGGGCGCGGTGGCCCACGCCTGTAATCCTAGCACTTTGGGAGGCCAAGGCGGGTGAATCATTTGAGGTCAGGAGTTCAAGACCAGCCTGGCCAACAAGGTGAAACCCCATCTCTACTAAAAATACAAAAATTAGCCAGGCGGTAGTGGTGCGTGCCTGTAATCCCAGCTCCGGGGAAGGCTGAGGCAGGAGAATCACTTAAGCCTGGGAGGCGGAGGTTTGGTGAGCTGAGATCGTACCAGTGCACTCCAATGTGGGTGATGATTGTTTAACCACCACCAAAATGGGTTCTGAGTCCAAATATTAATATGAAGGACATTGGTGACATTGCCTCAAAAAAATTAATGGATACTGAAAAGTACAAAAAGGGAGAGAAGTCACGTCAAATCTCACGACCTCAAGAAATAAACCTACTTAATATTAAGTGAACAGCATTCTTCGCTATGCACAAAGATGGCTAGAGACATGAACAGACACTTCTGATCACACAAAATGAGATCTTAAAAACAAGAAGTAGCAAACTGAATGCTGTGTAAATTTATCAGAAGAAAAAGAAATGGAAGTGAAACTGAAGGAACTGGTCAACTCAGATAAACGTAGTTTTTTTCTTACCGAAAATCAGTTTCTAGAACATCTAAGAAATCAAAGATGATGAAAAACATTAAGATGATTTATATATATGTAGAAGTCTTTACAGTTGATTGACCATCTCATGAAAAATTTGTACAGTCACTGCAAATAAAGGCATTGCAAAATCTTTACTCCTTTTGCTTTTTGCCAGAACTGACATTGGGCTTTGCAGTCTCTTGACTTCATTCTGCCCTTGCATTCCCTTTGCTGTTTTCTTGAGGTCGCCGTCTTCTCATGCCAGCCGTGTCTTGCAAGTCTATGTTTGAGTTCATTTTTCTTTGCATAATTCAAAGAACCCGATAGCATGCCAAAGCCCATTGTTTAACCACCACCAAAATGGGTTCTGAGTCCAAGTATTAATATGAAGATGACATCCACTGTGGTCTTGTACATTTTGTTGCCTTCCCGGGGTGAAGGACATTGGTGACCATTTGTTTCCTCTGGAGCGGTCCATTTGTCATGAAATTCCTGATCCAGATAGTTACTGTGTCATTCATCATGCTGGTTGATCCTCAGGTAGTTAGGGAGGAAAATAAACAAGAAGTTATATATTTAAAACCACGTTTCAATTTTAGAGCTGATTAATTGACTTAATAAAGGGCATTACCACTCCTATTTCCTGCAGTCCCTCCCTTTACCCCTGGAAATTAGTTATTTTTAGGTTGTTTTATGTTGTTAAGGTTGACCACCTTTTCATTCTGTTCTGCAATCATAGTCCTATTTTTAAATGGATTCACCTCTCATCACTAGCCTTTTGTCATGGTCATTCAATTCACAAGCTGCTTGTTTTTTAATTTCTTGGCTGACTAAATTTTATTATGAAGTATTTTTTTTTTAAAGAGCTCAGAAATACTGTATTCTGTAAGTTCTTGAACATGTGATAGTGTCTTTTGCCTATTTTGATTGGGCAATAATTTAGCTGGCTATAAAATTCTTGGATTATACTCTATTTCCCTTAGAAATTATAGGAACCCATCTACTGACTTATTTCATGGTGCTATCTTTTTTTTTTTTTTTTTGAGTTGGAGTCTTGCTGTGTCACCCAGGCTTGAGTGCAGTGGTGTGATCTTGGCTCACTGCAAGTTCTGCCTCCCGGGTTCACAACACTCTCCTACCTCAGCCTCCCAAGTAGCTGGGACTACAGACACCCACCTCCATGCCTGGCTAACTTTTTTGTACTTTTAGTAGAGACAGGGTTTCACCGTGTTAGCCAGAATGGTCTCGATCTCCTGACCTCATGATCCACCGGCTTTAGCCTCCCAAAGTGCTGGGATTAGAGGTGTGAGCCACCGTATGAGCCCAGCCTCATTGTGCTTTCTACTAACCCCCTTTCCCTGGCCTCTTCCATCTTCTCTTCTTCTCTCCCAGTAGTTTCTTCATGAAGAGGCCATGTGCTATATTCCATGAGATATTTCACACTCAAAGAAGACTGCTTTTATACTCTTTTGATAATTTGTCTGGGAATCACTGTCTTGATTTATAAGGGAGTTTGTAATAAATACAGTAAAAGAGAAACACACAACATAGTTTGAGACATCAGAGAAGGGAAAAAGCAATTCTATTAATATTTGGGGTTGGCAGGGAAGGCTTAGTTAAGAGGTAACATTTGAACTAAGCCTTAAAATAAGGGAAGGATTTGGATATGCAGTAATGGGGAGAGAGTAGAAGCAAGACATGATGGTTGATGTTATCTATCAATTTGACTGGGTTGTGGGGTGCCCAGGTATTTGAATACACATTATTCTGGGTGTGTCTCTGAGGTATTCTGGATGAGGATAACATTTAATTGGTAGACCAAATAAAGCAGATTGTCCTCCCCAATGTGGGTGAGCCTCCTCCAATCCACTGAAGGCCTGAACAAAACAAAAAGGTAGTCACAGAGAATTTGCTGTCTTTACCTGATTATATTTGAGCTGGGACATCAATCTTCTCCTGACTTTAGATGTGGACTCGAGTTGGAACTATATCAATGGCTGTCCTGGGTCTCCAGCTTGCTGGCTGCAGACTCCAGGACTCCTTAGCCTCCATAACAATGTGAGCCATCCCTTACAACTAACCAATCTGTCTCTCTCTATGTGTATAGCTCTACCTCTATCTCTCTGCTCTTTTTCCGGAGAAGCTAGAGTAATGTACAAGGTTATATTAGAGAAGAGGACGACCCAAGGAAAAGCATGGAGGCAGAAAAGTGCAAAGAGGGTTTGGGAAGACTGGCGTCCTGATGGGGAGTTTGGATTTCACTGTGTGTGGCAAGGAGAATCCTTGAAAATATTCAAGAGGTGAAAATTGTATTTGTGGAAGAACACCAGGAGTATGTGAAAAGAAAAACACTCACTCCATTTTAACTCCACTGAAGGGGGCATCAAAGGGATGCACTGGGGACATGGGTTGGAGGGTAGTAGAGGCCATATCCGGAGGATCTTTACTTGTAGGCTGAGTCTAAAGTTATCTTTCTGGGGAGTGGGGGATTACAAACCATTGAGCTCCACACAAGAGATGGTTTTGCTAACAATGGCAGGGCGACGGTGGTGGTGGTGGTGGTGGTGGTGGTGGTGGTGGTAAAGTGGTAGCACGAATTCTAATTGGCCTTCTGCTATTCTAGCCAAGGAAGTTGGGGAGTGGACTTTCAGTAGAATAATACAGATCTGGGAATCAACTGCATGGAGGAGGTAGTTATAGGTGATGAGATGGCTCAGGGACAAAGTTTGGTAGAAGGAGAAAAGATACTAGGCTGGTACAAAAATAATTGCTCTTTTTGCCATTACTTTTAATAGCAAAATCCGTAATTACTTTTGCACCAACCTAATAGGATGCAAACTTCGGAGTCATCTGCACCAGAGGGATTGATGAAGATCAACGAAGTTTGGGAACACAGGAAGGGAGCAGGGAGGGTAATGACTTGAGGGCATAGCAGGGATAATCAAGGTTTTTCTTGTTAGTGTATGGAGACTTAAGCATGATTATATGTTAAATGCCTGGCACATACATGGTGCAAAATATTTATGAGTGAAATGACAAGTGAAGGTGGTGAGTCAGGGGAGTTCCAAGGGAACGGGTGATAAAGGGAGGTCTCAAATGAGGCACAAGTGGAGAAGGTAGCTTGGGAAAGGAGAAGGATGCTTCTCCTTATAAGATGGGAAAGGCAGAGGAAGAGGTTCAAGACACAGTGATCTAGGGGTGAGATGGAAGTGAGTTGAGAGAACTCAACTCTGGGCTCTGAAACCCGTAGGGATGGGTTTGGGGGGCTTTGAGATACAGAAGAGGTTTAAAGTCAATTGTTCTGGCAAATATGGTTTGGAATTTATTTTTGATGCTTAAAAATATTGCTGAACAGAAGTGAAGTCTACCCTAGAGTTGGATGGTGAGATTATTTAGTGGAACTACCAGATCCATGTTGTGATTCTTTCCAGTATCATTCAGCAGCCCTTGGGCAGTTGCAAGGCAAGTGATCAATGGGGTATGGAGACTTTCCAGGTGGGTGTGGTTGAAGGCAGGGAAGAACGAGTTTAGGAGCACATTACAAGAAGAAGGTGACTGTAAGGTCCAGGCTGAGCAGGAAGGTAAAGCAAGAAGGAAACCTGAGGTTGTGAAGAGAAGTTTAGAGAGATGAGGAGGCAGGAGGAGTGAACAGTTGCAGGATGTAGCTAGAGTGGTGATGTTAGATCTTGGGGCCAGAGAGCTTTACAGTGATTATGAAGATCAAAGGGCATTAGAATCAATCCTCAAAGAGCCACTGTTTGATGTTGGGATGTGAGGATGCTGCAGGGGGATGTCTGCACATTGACGGTGAGAACGTGGTCACCCTGGCCCTGCTGGGTCTTTGCTAAGGAGACTGTGCTCTGTTCTTGGAGCCGTTTTCATCACCTGATTAGAGCAGTAGTCCCCAAATGGTGTTCTTTGGACCATCTGTATAAAATGTTCATAGGTCGAGGATAAAATGGAAAAACAGAGAAAATGTCATAGAAATGTGCCCATTGGTGAAAGACCACTAGCTGTCCTTTTGGGAGGATCATTCTTTATTCTAAAAATGTATATATTCTATTCTATTAAAACATTTTTCTATTTGCATTTTTTTCTCTTTTATGAAATGCCACGGGGTAGAAATTTGTAATGTATCCAGTTCTCCTGTCTTCATGCATTGCCCTGTGGTAGGGGAGGGGATGTAGCTAGTACTGGCCAAGAGGCTGGGGTCAGAGGTGCAGTGTGAGACTTCTAGCCTGGAGCATTTAATTCTTAGTACAAGGCTCT
Organism: Pongo pygmaeus; assembly: GCF_028885625.2. Classification (NCBI taxonomy): domain Eukaryota; kingdom Metazoa; phylum Chordata; class Mammalia; order Primates; family Hominidae; genus Pongo; species Pongo pygmaeus. The sequence goes on from NC_072380.2 coordinate 7,847,071, forward strand.
CTAGCTTTCTTCTGCCTCTGTTCCCTGGTTGGTGATACTTGAGGTAATGCAACCCCCATTAGCCTTAGTCTTAGGGCAAGTTTGATGGAAAACAGAGCACCCCACACCTCTCTGCAGATGTAGCATGAGTGAGAAAAACAACTTCTGATGTTTGAAGTTACTAAGATTTAGGAGTTGTTTGTTATTGCAGCAAAACCTAACATATTCTGACCAATCATGGTGGAATTTCTGTGTGTGTGTGTGTGTGTGTGTGTGTGTGTGTGTGTGTGTGTGTAACTGGTAGTTTAATAAATTCCTTCTTCCCAAAAAGAAAAAAAATAGCAACCTTATGTTGGTTCACAAATTAAAAATATATTTTTACTGGTTTATAAAATAGAAAAATCTGAGAATCTGTAGCTTAGAGAACTACAGTGTGGGATGTCTGTAAAGACCAGATTATTTTATCAGCTCTTAACACCCTTTCATAGAAGCTTAGCCAAGACTTGGACTATTTCAGTCTTTCCCATTCAACATTCCATGGACTCTTGAAGAGACATTGATAAAACAGTGCAGCCATGAACCACCCTAACTCAATCCTAGTGGCAGAATCCCCCTTTTACTGCAGAATGAGCTTCTTGCTACAGTGATACTTGAACCCCTTAGATATATTCTTTACTAATTATCTTAAAACACGACCAATGCTTTTGCTTTGCTTTCCTCCAAATTAAACACCTTAATCACGAGAACCCAGAGAATTGGATTTAGTGTGACTTATTCCAAGCTGTCACTAAGAACATAATTAGGTTATATTTTTCTCCAGTTCAAATAAAAGAAAATTCACAGTAAAATGCTGATCAATATGTGTAGCTCAGGAGGTAGAGTCTGCTTTGAGTTGCAGAAGTGTTTGTTTGTTTTTTTTTTAGATCTATATTCTTGAGTAAAGAAAAAATCCATCTCTCTTTCCTAGAGGTGAAGACTTTCAGAGCTGGGCTTGGCAACAGCCTGACTATCAGAGGTTGAATTAAACAAATAGGTATCTCCCTGGAGTGAATGGTGCATTTCTCCTGTTTGGGGGACTGTGCTTTTATGATGGAGTTTGCTTTCTGTCTTGGTCTCCAGATGTGTGTACCTGTGGGTGGATGTCTGCATATAAATGGCAGTGTATACCTGTGTGGGTGTGCACAAAATTCCCATGTGAATCTCAACTTTGTGGGGATCTCCAGGTCTTGAGCCCAGCAGATGCCATTTGAAGAAAAATCACTTGAAAATGAGACAGAAAGAATGGAAACCAAATCCTAGCTCTAAAGGCACCAGGCTGATTAAAAAAAAAACCCTGGATTTTCTTTGTTTTGGACTCTACCTGCCTCCAAATGACATTTCTGTTTCCCATGAAATGTTTAGAATGAAAGAGATCCTGAGCAAGAAAGAGCAGATACTGTGTGATTCTGTGTATGTCAGGGTTTCAGCTGTGACGCTGCTGACATTTCGGCTCAGCAATTTCTCTGTTGTATGTGTGGGGGTTCCCTGTGCATTTTAGGATGTTGAGGGGCATCCCTGAATCCCAGGACTCACTGGATGCAGTAACACAACTCCCCCCAAGTAGAGACAACCCCCAGTGTCTCCAGATATGGCCTAATGTCCCTAGGGGGCAAAATAACCCCCATCTGAGAACTGCTGCTCTCATAAAGTACAATGTCATGTGAAATAGATGGAGGCTTTTGGTAGTCAGGGATTAGTAGAGATGGAAGAGACCCCAGGAATATCCTGGAAGGGGCTGTAATATTTTGTTTCTTGAATCGTATGTCGGTAAAATGGAGATGTGTTTTTTTTTGTTTTTGTTTTTTTGTTTGTTTGTTTTTGAGGCAGGATCTTGCTCTGTCACCCAGGCTGGAGCACAGTGGCACCATCATGGCTCACTGCAGCCTCTGCCTCCTGGGCTCAAGCAGTCCTCGCACCTCAGCCCTCCAGAGTAGCTGGAACTACGGGCATGTGCCACCACTGTTGCCTAATTTTTGTATTTATTTATTTTGTGTAGAGAGGGGCTTCTCACTATGTTGCTCAGGCTGGTCTCGACCTCCTGGGCTCAAGCAATCTGCTCACCTCAGCCTCCCAAAGTGCCAGGATGACAGGCATGAGCCACTGCGCCTGGCCAGTGTGTTCAGTTTGTAAGAAAAGTACCGTGTTGACCTCTTCTATGTGCACACTTCTTTAAGTAATAATTCAATAGAGCATTTAGAAAATCGGTCATAATAGGAGTGATTTGTAGAGTGATTGGCATGAAAGCTGATCAACTTAATTTGAACTACTCTGAAATGAGCACCAGGGGCCACCAAGAGTAGCCCTTCAAGGCATCTTAGCCAAGGATAGGAGTGTGTTGTGTACATCTCTGCATAAAGAATTTGCTGATTACATGGAAGGATGAAGCCTCTTTCTGAGGACAGAGGCAGCAAGGCAAGTGGAAGCCCAAAGCATTGAGCTTTCTAAATGGACTTTGCTAAAATCTTGTGGATGACTCATGCTCTTAACATACACCCATGTACATATTGTCCATATAAACATTAATTCTGTAACAAGGTCCACACATAAGGGTTTTTTTTTTTTTTCTTTTGAGACAGTCTTGCTTCATTGCCCAGGCTAGATTACAGTGGCATAATCTTGACTCACTGCAACCTCCGCCTCCTGGGTTCAAGCAATGCTTGTGCCTCAGCCCCCTGAGTAGCTGGGACTACAGGTGCATACCACCATGCCTGGCTAATTTTTGTATTTTTAGTGGAGACAGGGTTTCACCATGTTGGCCAGGCTGGTCTCAAACTCCTGGCCTCAAGTGATCTGCCCACCTCAGCCTCCTAAAGTGCTGGGATTACAGGTGTGAGCCACTGCGCCTGGGCCCCCACATAAGGTTTGAGTTGAGATAGAGAATCTCTGGCAGGACTGAGGAATTTGGCCACAGTCTCTGGGAAGTATGCACAATTTCTGGAATCTTCTCTACTTCCAGAGTTCCCACTTTCTATCTGTCTCCTATTTATTCACCAAACTTGTATGGAACCACAGTGTGTCTAGAACTTGCCAGGTGTGGAGGATAAAAAGATGACTGAGGTCGGACAAGGTGACTCATTCCTGTAATCCCAGCACTTTGGGAGGCCAAGACAGGCGGATCACTTGAGGTCAGGAATTTGAGCACAGCCTGGCCAACATGATGAAACATCTCTACTAAAAATACAAAAATTAACCCGGCATGGTGGCACGCACATGTAGTCCCAGCTACTTGTGAAGCTGAGGCAGGAGAATCGCTTGAACCCAGGAGGCAGATGTTGCAGTGAGCTGAGATCACACCGCTGCATTCCAGCCTGGGAGACAGATCGAGATTCCATGTCAAAAAAAAAAAGATGACTGAGATACAGACTCCATCCGAGTTGACTCTAACACAAAGTTGGTAAGAGCCCAAGGTCTGGCTGGGCAAGCACCTTGATCGGCTTCATCCTGCAGCCTCTACTAGAATGAAGAACACTTTTTTCTTTACCCATGAAAATGTTTTGTGCTTCATACCTACAAGTGCAATTTGTGTTAATTCTGCAAAATTTGCCGTATAACTATGCCCCTGTATTCTTAGCATTTTTCTTTTGAGAGATTTTTCAGCACATCATCTTTGGACTATGTGGAATTGGAAATTTACTTAGAGTCAACAACAAGTACAGGAAAGTGAGTTCTTAGTCAAGATTTAGGTTTTCAAAGACAGTGGATAAAATAAAAAAATCTAGTACAGTCAAGATTATACGTGCAACTCCCCTCATCATTCATAAAGTTTAGCAGTCAGTCTTGCCGTGGCTCTCCAAGTCCAATCCACATTTCTTCTGCTACGAGTGGAGCAGAGGGGGATTTTTTTTTGAGCAACTGATGAAGTCATTTAGAGACCGTTTGCATTAGGAGGCCTGTGTACTAAAGACCAATCAATGTGTCCTCATGGCAGCATTTCTTCCTCTCTCCCTCTTCGTTCTTGCCAAGTACCCATAGTATTTTTTTTTTTTTTTTTGAGATGAAGTCTTGCTCTGTCACCCAAGCTGGAGTGCAGTGGCACAATCTTGGCTCACTGCAACCTCTGCCTCCCAGGTTCAAATTACTCTCCTGCCTCAGCCTCCCGAGTAGCTGGGATTATAGGCACCTGCACCCAGGCCTGGCTAATTTTTGTATTTTTTTATTAGAGACAGGGTTTCACCATGTTAGCCAGGATAGTCTCGAAATCCTCACCTTGTGATCTGCCCACATCGGCCTCCCAAAGTGATGCGATTATAGGCTTGAGCCACAGCGCCCGGTCTCTTTGCATTATATTTTTAAATCAGGTAGTGTGAGGCTTCTAGCTTTGTTCTTTTTGCTCAGTATTGCTTTGGCAATTTGGGGTCTTCTGTGGTTCCATGTGAATTTCAGGGTTTTTTTTTCCTGTTTCTGTGAAGAATATATTTGATAGGGATCATACTGAATCTCTAGATTGCTTCGGGTAGTATGGTCATTTTAACAGTATTAGTTATTCAAACCCATGAACATGAGATGCCTTTCCATTTGTTTGTGTCTTTCTCAATTTATTTTATCAGTGTTTTGTGGTTTTCATTGTAGAGGTTTTTTGGGTTTTTTTCCCCCCATCCTTGGTTAAGTTTATTCCTAGGTATTTTATTTCTGTAGCTATTTTAAATAGAATTTCTTCCTTGATTTCTATTTTAGCTGGTTTGTTACTGGTATATAGAAACATTACTGATTTTTGTCTGTTGGTTTTGTGTCCTGAAGCTTTACTGAATTATACATCCGTTTTTTAATTTATTTTTTATTTTTTATTTTTTATTTTTTGAGATAGAGTCTCACTCTGTTGCCCAGGCTGGAGTGCAATGGTGCAATCTTGGCTCACTGCAACCTCCACCTCTCGGGTTCAAGGGATTCTCCTGCTTCAACCTCCCAAGTAGCTGGGATTACAGGCACCTACCACCATGCCTGGCTAATTGTATTTTTAGTAGAGACAGGGTTTCACCTTGTTGGCCTGGCTGGTCTCAAACACCCAACCTCATGTGATCCACCCACCTTGTCCTCCAAAAGTGGTGGGATTACAGGCATGAGCTACCACGCCCAGCCTAATTTATCCATTTTAAGAGTTTTTTGGTGGAGTCTTTAGGTTTTTCTGTTTACAAGTATAAGATTATGTCATCTGCAAAGTGAGACAATTTGACTTCCTCTTGTCCATTTTGGATGCCTTTTATTTCTTTATCTTGTCTGATTACTCTGGCTTGGATGTCCCATACTGTGTTGAATAAGAGTAGTGAAAGTGGGCATCCTTGTCTTGTTCCAGTTCTTAGAGGAAAGGCTTTTCAATTTTTCCCAGTGAGTAGGATGTTAGCTGTAGATTTGTCATATATGCCTTTTCTTATGTTGAAGTGTTCCTTCTATACATAATTTGTTGAGAGTTTTCATCATGAAGGAATGGTAAGATTTACTGAGGGATTTTTCTGCATCTGCTGAGATGATCAGATAGTTTTTGCCATTCATCTTGTTGATGTGATGTATCACATGTATTGATTTGTGTATGTTGAGCCATCTTTGCATTGCTGGGATAAATCCCTCTTAATCATGGTATATTATCTTTTTCATTCATCATTAGATTTAGCTTGGTAGTATTATGCTGAGAATTTTTCCAACTATGTTCATTAGGAATATTGGCCTGTAGTTTCCTCTTTTTGTTGTGACCTTGTCTTGATTGTATATCAGGGTAATGCTGGCCTTATACAATGAGTTAGGAAGAATTCCCCCCTCTTCAATTTTTGGGAATAGTTTGAGAAGAATTGGTGTTCGTTTTTCTTTATAAATTTGGTAGAAATCAGCATAAAACTCTAGTCTAGGGCCTTTCTCTTTTGGGAGACTTTTTGTTACTGATTCAAATCTGCTATTCATTTTGGGTCAGTTCAGGTTTTCTGTTTCTTCCTAGTTCAATCTTTGTAGGCTGTGTATGTCTGGGAATTTATCCCTTTCCTCTAGGTTTTCCAATTTGTTAGCATATGGTTGTTCATAGTAGCCTCTAATGATCCTTTTTATTTCTTTGGTAACAGTTGTAATGTCTCCTTTTTCATTTCTGATTGTATTTATTTGGATCTCCTTTTTTTTTTTTTTTGGTTAGCCTCACTAGTGGTTTATCAATTTTGCTTAACTTTTCAAAAAACCAACTTTTATCTTGTTGATTCTTTGCATTTCTTTTTTATCCCTGTTGCATTTGTTTCTGCTATGTTATTTATTTTTTCTTTCTACTAATTTTGTGTTTGGTTTGTTCTTGCTTTCTGAGTTCCTTGAGGTGCATCATTAGGTTGTTTATTTGAAATGTTTCTACTTTTTTGGTGTAGGAATTTATTGCTATAAACTTTCTTCTTAGTACTGCTTTTGCTGTATCCCATAGGTTTTGCAAGATGTGTTTCCATTTTCTGTTTAAAAAACATTTTTGAGGTCCATCTTAATTTCTTCATTGACCCAATGATCATTCAATAGCATGTTTAATGTCCATGTATTTGTACAGTTTCCAAATTTCTTCTTCTTATTGATTTTAAGTTTTATTCCATTGTGGTCTGAGAAGATACTTGATATGATTTTAATTTTTAAAATTTTGTTGAGCCTTGTTCTGTGTCCTAACATATGGTCTATCCTGGAGAATGTTCCATGTGTTGATGAGATGATTGCATATTCTGCTGCTGCTGGATGAAATATTCTGAAAATATCTGTTAGGTCCATTTGGTCTAAAGTGCAGCTTAAATCTAATGTTTCTTTCTTGATTTTATGTCTAGATGAACTGTCCAATGCTGAGAGTAGGATATTGAAGTTCTCAACTATCATTGTATTGGACTCTATCTCTCCCTGTAGATTTAATAATATTTGCTATGTGTGTCTGGATGAGCTTGTGTTGGTTGCATGCATATTTAGAATTGTTATACTTTGTTGTGAATTGATCCCTTTATTACCATATAATGACCTTCTTACAGTTTTTTGCTTAAAGTCTGTTTTATCTGATGTAAGTTTAGCTACTCCTGATTACTTTTGATTTCTGTTTGTGTGGTATATCTTTTTCAATCCCTTCACTTTCAGTCTGTGTGTGTGTCTTTAAAAGTGAAGTCAGTTTCTTGTAGACGTTGTTGGGTCATTTTTTATCCATTAAGCCTGTCTCTATCTTTTAGGCAGGTAATTTAACCCATATTCGAAGTTATTATTGATAGGTGAGGACTTATTCCTGTCATTTTATTCATTGTTTTCTGGTTATTTTCTATATCCTTTTGATATGGTTTGGCTGTGTCCCCACTCAGATCTCATCTTGAATTCCCATGTGTTGTGGGAGGGACCCAGTGGGAAATAGTTGAATCATGGAGGCAGGTATTTCCCATGCTATTCTTTTGATAGTGAGTAAGTCTCATGAGATCTGATGGTTTTAGAAGAAGGAGTTTCCCTGCTCAAGCTCTCTCTTTGCCTGCTGCCATCCCTGTAAGATGTGACTTGTCTCTCCTTGACTTCTGCAATGATTTTGAAGCCTCCCCAGAAATGTAGAACTGTAAGACCATTAGACCTCTTTCTTTTGTAAATTTCCCAGTCTTGAATGTGTCTTTTTCAGCTGTGTGAAAACAGACCAATACAGTAAATTGGTACCAGAAGTGGGGTGTTGCTAAAAGATAGCTGAATATGTGGAAGTGACTTTGGAACTGGGAAACAGGCAGAGGTTGGAACAGTTTGGAGGGCTCAGAAGGAGACAGGAAAATGTGGGAAAATTTGGAAGAGATTTCCCAGAGACTTGCACAAAATGCTGATGGTTATATGGACAATAAAGTCTAGGCTTAGGTTGTCTCAGATGGAAATGAGGAACTTGTTGGGAACTGGCACAATGGTGACTCCTGTTATGTTTTAGTAAAGAGACTCGTGGCTTTTTGCCCCTGCTGTAGAGATTTGTGGAATTTTGAACTTGAGATCATTTAGGGTATCTGGTAGAAGAAATTTCTAAGCAACAAAGCATTCAAGAGATGACTTGGGTGCTGTTAAAGGCCCTCAGTTTTACAAAGGAAGCAGAGCATGAAAGTTTGGAAAATTCACAGCCTGACAATGCAATAGAAAAGAAAATCCCATTTTCTCAAGAAATATTCGATCTGGCTGCAGAAGTTTAAGTAACAAGGAGTCAAATGTGAATCCCCAAGACAATGGGGAAAATGTCTCCAGGGCATGTCACAGGTCTTCATGGCAGCCTCTCCCATCAAAGGCCCAGAGGCCTAGGAAGAAAAGATGGTTTTGTGGGCTGGACCCAGGGCCCTTCTGCTGTGAGCAGCCAAGGGTCCCTGAGTCCTAGTCACTCCAGCTGCAGCTAAAAGGAACCAAGGTACAACGTGGGCTGTAGCTTCAGAGGTTGCAAGCCCCAAGCCTTAGCAGCTTCCACATAGTGTTGAGCCTATAGGTGCACAGAAGTCAAAAATTGAGGTTTGGGAACTGCTGCCTAGATTTCAGAAGATGTATTGAAATGCCTCGATGTCCAGGCAGGAGTTTGCTGCAGGGGCAGGGCACTCATGGAGAACCTCTACTAGGGCAGTGTGGAAGGGAAATGTGGGGTCGGGAACCCCCATACAGAGTCCCTACTGCAGCGCCAACTAGTGGAGCTGTGAGAAGAGGGCCACCATCCTCCAGACCCCAGAATGGTGGATTCACTGACAGCTTGCACTGTGTGCCTGGAAAACCTGCAGACACTCAATGCCAGCCAATGAAAGGAGCCAGGAGGGGGGTTATACCCTACAAAGCCACAGGAGTGGAGCTGTGGCCTTTTTTCTCCCAAGGCCACGGGAGCCCACCACTTATATCAGCATGACCTTCATGTGAGACATGGAGTCAAAGGAGATCATTTTGAAGCTTTGAGATTTGACTGTCCCACTGGATTTTGGGCTTGCATGGGGCCTGCAGCCCCTTTGTTTTGGCAATTTTCTGCCATTTGGAATGACTGTGTTTACCTAATGCCTATACCCCCATTGTATCTAGGAAGTAACTAACTTGTTTTTGATTTTACATGCTCATAGACAGAAGGGATTTACCTTGTCTCACATGAGACTTTGGACTGTGGACTTTTGAGTTAATGCTGAACTTAGTTAAGACTTTGGGGGACTGTTGGGAAGGCATGATTGGTTTTGAAATGTGAGGATATGAGATTTGGGAAGGGACAGGGGCAGAATGATATGGTTTGGTTATGTCCCCACCCAAATCTCATCTTGAATTCCCATATGTTGTGGGAGGGACCTGGTGGGAAGTAATTGAGTCATGGGGGTGGGTCTTTCCCATGCTGTTCTCATGATAGTGAATACGTCTCACAGGGTCTGATGGTTTTAAAAAGGGTAGTTTCTCTGCAGAAGTTCTCTCTTTGCCTGCTGCCATCCATGTGTGACATGACTTGCTTCTTCTTGCCTTCCAACGTGATTGTGAGGCTTCCTCAGCTATGTGGAAGTGTAAGTCCATTAAACCTCTTTCTTTTGTAAATTGCCCAGTCTCAGTCAAGTATGTCTTTATCAGCAGTGTGAAAACAGACTAATACAACTTTGTTCCTTTTTTCTCTCATTATTTATGGTTGCAGTTTGGTGGTTTTCTTTAGTGGTGATGTTTGAATCTTTTCTTCTTTGTGTGTCTGCGCTACCATGAGTTTTATACTTTCATGTATTTTCATGATGGTAGATATTGTTCTTTTGCTTCCCAGTGTAGGACTCCCTTAAGCATTTCTTGTAGGACCACAACAAACAAGACACAAACAAACAGTCTTTTGCTTATCTGGGAAATACTTTTTTCTCTTTTATTTTTATTTTATTTTTTTAGCAATGGAGTCTCACTCTCTCACCCAGGCTGGAGTACAGTGGCATGATCATAGCTCACTGCAGCCTCGAACTCCTGGGCTCAAATGAACCTCCTGCCTCAGCCTTCTGAGTCTCTGGAATTGCAGATGTGAGCCACTGTACCAGGCTCCTTCATGTGTGAAGGATAGCTTTGCTGGGTATAGTATTTTTGGATTTTTTTTTTTTTTTTTTTTTTTTTACTTGTAGTATACATCCCGTTTTCTCCTAGCCTGTAAGGTTTCTGCTGAGAAATCCCCTGTTAGCCTGATGGAGATTCTCTTATAAGTGGCTTGATGCTTTTCTCTTGCTATTTTTAGCATTTTCTCCTTCTCTTTTGACAATTTTACCATAATGTGCCTTGGAGAAGACCTTTTTGAGTTGTATTAATTTGGTAATCTTTGAGCTTCCTGTATTTGGAAGCTTTCAGGAAGTTTTCGGTTATTATTTCATTAAATAGGTTTTCTATGCCTTTATCCATCTCACCTCAATCCAGAACTCCCAGAATTTCAGTTTTTGGTCACCTATGTGTCCCATAGGTGAAACAAGGCAATGAAGGCTTGAAACAAGCTTCATAAAAAAAGAATGAAACAAGGCTACATGAAACAAGGCTATGTCATGTAGCCTTGTTTCATTCTTTTTTCTTTCTTTTTGTCTGACTGGATTATCTTAAAAGACTAGTCTTCAGGTTCAGAAATTCTTTGTTTTGCTTGATCTAGTCTATTGTTAAAGCTGTCAATTATCTTTTGTATTTCTTTCAATGATTTATTCTCTTCCAGGATTTGTGTTTGGTTCTTTGTTATGCTGTCTCTCTCTGTTGAATCTCTCATTCAGATCATGAATTGTTTTCCTGATTTTTTTGTATTCATTATCTGTGTTCTCTTGTATCTCCCTGAGTTTCTTTAATAACATTATTCTGCATGTTTTTCAGGCATTTCACAGATTTTCTTTTCATTGGAATCTGTTGCTGGAGAATTGTTGTGTTTCTTTGGAGATGTCATGTTTCCTTTTTCATATTTCTTGCATCGTTATGTGACTATCTGTGCCTCTGACATAACAGTCATTTCTTTCAATTATATGGATTGGCTTTTATATTGGAAAGACCTTTTCTTATAGCTGTATCTACAATGTTCATTGGATATCACACTTTGGCTTTGATTCTGGGTGGGTACAGTGGTATATTCTGCATATGATTCCTTCAGCTGTAATTGGCATGAGTGGTATCTGTGAGTCAATCAGTGGCTTAGACTGCAGTGGGTTTTTTTTGTTTTTTTTTTTTCTGTGTGTGTGTGGTTGTTGAGATGGAGTCTAGCTCTGTCACCAGGCTGGAGTGCAGTGACACAATCACAGTTCACTTCAACCTCTGCTTCCCAGGTTCAAGCAATTCTCCTGCCTCAGCCTCCTGAGTAGCTGGGACTATAGGCATGTGCAACCATGCCCAGCTAATTTTTGTATTTTTAGTAGAGACGAGGTTTCACTATGTTGGTCAGGCTGGTCTTGAACTCCTGACTTCATGATCTACCTGCCTCGGCCTCTCAAAGTGCTGTGATTACAGGCATGAGCCACCATGCCTGGCCAGACTGCAGTTGTTATTAGAGGCTGTGGTGAGGCTTTACTGAGGATGGGGATGCCAGAAAGTCTTGTCCTTCAGCATCAGTGGTTGTGGTGGTGGACCAGGTGTGTCAATACTAAGGACCATGGGCAGTGTATGTGGGCACTGATGATAGCCTCTCTGTGTGGACCAATCCCTGGGCCTCCAGGTGGCTTCTTTGGTTGCTGGCAGTGGCAGCACTGGGCCAGGTGGCCAGGTGCACCACTGGGCTCCTGGGTGGTGTGTGTGGCAGTCTGATCTCTAGTTCTCCAGGTGATGTGTGCAGGTTCTGGTGGTGGGTAGGCAGGCGTTTCCTCAGGCCTCTCAGTAGTAAGTGTGAACACTAGCCCTGGAGGCAGGATGAGTCAATCTGCAGGCCCCCAGATGGTACATTCAGGCACCAGCATACTCCTACGCATTTCTAGAAGAAAGTATTTTTCAGAAAACCTGAGCATATGTCCTATTAATACAACTTACCCTCATCAGCTCTGCATGAGAAGAAGGGGGAATTCCCTCAGTAGAACAGTCAGAATAGAATCACAGACTTGTTTTGAGTCAGTCACTGGTAAGGGGGGGTAGGCTAAAATGATGAGCTCAGAATCTAAACCTTGGACTAGGGAATGGCAAACTTTTTCCATAAAAAGGCAAACGGTAATATTTTAGGCTGTTGGTCTACATAACCTCTGTTGCAGTGACGCAGTGGTGCCATTGTAGCCTAAAAGCATATGTAGACAATGCATAAATCAATGGACCTGTTTTTATTCCAATAAAACTTAATTTATACAAACAGTCAGAGGGCCAAATTTGGCCCTTGGTCTATAGTTTGCCAACCCTGTTTAGAAGAGTCACAATTTATTCCCTGGGGCTGGGCCAATTTTTCTTAAAAAAAAAAAAAAAAAAGAAAGCAACCCACTGTTAGAATAAAATAGGCTTTCTATTTAAAAAGAAGAAGAGGCTGGGTGTGGTGGCTCATGCCTATAATCCTAGCCCTTTGGGAGGATGAGGCAGGAGGACTGCTTGAGGTCAGGAGCTTGAAACCAACGTGGGCAATATAGTGAGACACTGTCCTGCAAAGAATATAAAAATTAACCAGGCATCCTGGCACATGTCTGTAGTCTTAGCTACATAGGAGGCTGAAGGGGAAGATCACATGAGCCCAGGATTTTGAGGTTACAGTGAGCTCTGACTGTACCACTTGTATTCTACCCTAGGCAAAGAGGGAGACCCCAAAAACAAACAAACAAAAAAAACAGAAACAAAAGTTGGTTGGGGCACGTTGGAGAAGAAAATATTTCTGAATTTCTGGGTAGGTAACTGGTAGTGTCAGGCCAAACTAGCCCAACAGTCTTATTAATTATAAATAAAGGCAACTAGCAGATCTCCATCTAGCTATTAAAAATTGGTTAAATTCTACATAGATAAAGGACGGTGACCATTTTATCAGTTAGTTGTCGTCAAAAAATGTTGCATAACAAATCACTCCAAATCTCAGTGGCTTAATACAACAATCGTTTATTTTCATGGATGTATGGGTCAGCTGAGGATTGGTTAATCTGACATGAGCATGTCTGGGAAGCTTGACTTTGCTGTTGGTGTCTCTTACCTTCTGATGGAAGCAGTAGTCTGGCCTGGGCTTGTTCTCATGGTGATAGCAGGAGTGAGCGAGCACAAATGAATGCACACTTTCCAAGTTTTTGGTCATGCAGATTAAAATTCCAGTGGCCAAAGCTAGACACATGACTAAACCCAACATTAGGGGCTGGAGAAATATACTCCGATTCTTCAGTGGGAGGAACTGCAGAGACAAATGGCAGAATCTTGGATACAGGGAGGACATGGATCCATTAATATACCTTCATCAACCGCAACCCTCTAACCTCCAATACAATTAAATAAGTATTTGTTGAATGCACTTGTGCCTGAAGGCTTCTGGCTGCAGCCCAGGCAATGGGGGCCTGACTGGGGAGGGACCATAGCAGGAACTCGATGTCCTGCATGTCTGCATGTAATTGTGTATGGCCGACTCCACATTGGTCATGGCTGACTTGCTTTGTCCTGGGTCCCCAAGGGGCAACGATTGGCTGATTTTATTTCTGAACAATTTTGACTAAGTTGTTTTCAGGAGCCCAGGAAGCAAATCAATTGTAGATTTGAATTTTGCAGGGGTCAGAATTGATGAATATATATATATAGTCTTTTACATGCTGATAATTATTTCCATACCACAAAGAAGGCCAGCTATTAGGAGGCTGCTGTTAAATTCCTTTGCCCTGTGAACTCATGAGCTGTGTCTATGTGGGGGGCACTCACTTGTTACAGCTGTTTCCCTTCATAATAACATCAGCCAACATTCTAAATAAATGCAGGAAATTAAATAGTCTTCCCCAGACAGGTACTTTGCCCTTCTAAAGTGAATTACACATTGTAAAATAAAACACAGTCACATTAAAAAAACAAAAGGTCTTTGTGTCAGATTGGTCTGGCTTCAGCAAAGACAATATTTTCCTCCAGAGTAGAAGATCCTTGTAATCCACGGTATTGCATGTGGCAGCCCCACATCTTGTTTCCTTTTCTTTTTTGTTTTTAACTAAAGAGTTGACAATTTTATTTTCACATTTCCCAATACAAATGAAAACTGCATCTTTTTGGTCCCACTTCTCCCCTCCAAAACTATTCTCTTTGATAGGGCAAGGGGGCAAGTCTTCATTATGCTGTTAAGAAAAGCCAGCATCACAGCGGCATGATCTCCTGGTGAAGGGAGCAGGTAAATATAAAACTCATACAGGCTGGGCGCATGACTCACGCCTGTAATCCCAGCACTTTTGAGGCTGAGGCAAGCGGGTCACGAGGTCAGGAGATTGAGACCATCCCGGCTAACATGGTGAAACCCTGTCTCTACTAAAATAAAAAAAAAAAATTAGCCAGGCATGGTGCGCACGCCTGTAGTCCCAGCTACTCAGGAGGCTGAGGCAGGGGAATCACTTGAACCCAGGAATTGGAGGTTTCAGTGAGCTGAGATCGTGCCACTGCCCTCCAGCCTGGGCAACAGAGGAAGACTCTGTCTCAAAAACAAAACAAAACAAAAAAACACAACAATAACAACAACAAAAAACAACACTGATGTAATGAGGCCTCCACTCTATCCTTATCTGTCTCGTCGAGTCATTCTGGGCTGACTGGGCACCATCATGAGACGGGCAGGAAGTCTCTTCATTGGGCACCCAGGCATCATGGGCATGTGGCCTCCCATTGGCGGCCTCATTCCAGGAGCAGGTCCCACTGGCGTCATCCCAGGAGAAGGAGGGCCTATCATTGGCATCAAGGGAAGGTCCCCCATATGGCATGCTACCATCATACTGAGATGTATGAGAAGTGTCAACTACACATTAGATTGTGAAGCGTTAATATAAAAAGACAGCAAAGTATTTTGTTAATGTTAAAATATTTTGTACATGTAGACCTGGTATTTTGGATAGATTTGTTTAAATCTGTGATATTATTCCAATTACCTTCACTTCTTTTGTTTTACCTTTTAAAATGCGGTTATTACAAAATGCAAAAGTAAATATGTGGCTGGCATCATATTTCATCACATTTAGTGTAGACCCTGAGGGTCTAGGGGATTTGTGAGCCTTAAGTTGAGGGTGACCCAGGTCAGCGTGAATTGCTCTGAAAGAGAAGCAAAGGGCATAAAGAGAACGTATAAATGGAGAGAGGGAGCTCAGTCTCACTTGGTGAGGAAAGGCATTCTTTCTTACCCAGTCTGGCACTTCTTCAAAAGCTTAAATGCAGAGTTCTATGACCCAGCACTTCCACTCCAGTTTATGAAAGAAATGAAAATATATGTCCGTGCAGAAACTTGCACACAAATGCTCATAGCAGCATTTTCATAATAGCGCCAAAGTGCAAACAACACAAATGCTTGTCTACTGATGAGTGGAGAAATAGAACATGGTTTGACCATGCAATGGATTATTATTCAGTCATCAAAAGGAATGAAGTACTAACACATGCTACAACATGGATGAATCATGAGAATATTATGCTAAGTGGAAGAAACCAGTCAAAAAAGGTCACATAAGATTTCATTTATATGAAATGTCCAGAACACACAAATCTATGAAGACAGAAACCGTGTCTCTACTAAAAATACAAAATTAGATGGGCGTGGTGGCACATGCCTGTAATCCCAGCTACTCAGGAGGCAGGAGAATTGCTTGAACCCGTGAGGTGGAGGTTGCTGTGAGCCGAGATTGTACCACTGCACTCCAGCCTGTGACAGAGACTCTATCTCAAAAAAGTAGATTGTCACGGCTTAGTGGGAAGAGGAAGTGGCAGGTACCTGCTAATGGATACAGGATTTCTTCTTGGGGTGATGAAAATGTTTAAAATTGATAATGGTGGTTGCCGAGCTCTGTGAATGCACTGAAACCATTGATTTGTTCACTTTAAATGGGCAAATCATATGGTACCTGAATTATATTTTAATAGTTACATTAAAAAGGTAAAATCTTCCTTGAAGAGATGACACTTCAGGAGAGGCCTAGGGCGTGGGATGAGTTCGCTAGGTGGAGAAATGACGAACAGCATTTCGGGGTGAGGAACAACATAGTGAAGTCCCTGAGGTTGATGGGCATACAGCAGATTTAAGGGACTTTTTTTTTTGAGGCAGACTTTCACTCTTGACGCCCAGGCTGGAGTGGAGTTGTGTGATCTTGGCTCACTGCAACCTCTGCCTCCTGAGTTCAAGCGATTTTCCTGCCTCAGTCTCCGGAGTAGCTGGGATTACAGGTGCCCTCCACCACACCTGGCTAATTTTTGGATATTTAGTAGAGATAAGGTTTCACCATGTTGACCAGGCTGGTCTCGAACTCCTGATCTCACGTGATCCACCCGCCTCAGCATCCCAAAGTACTGGGATTACAGGTGTGAGCCACTGTGCTCAGCCAGATTTAAGGGACTTTCTAGAAGTTTGTATGGCTGAAGCCAGCAGGGCAAGCGAGAGAATCGGGAAACGAGGCTGGAGAAAGAGAGGGGCTAGGTCATGGAGGGTCTCACATTAGGGTGTGGAAACTTCACACGAGTGGTCCCACCTTGAGCATCCCACGTAACTACTCTGTGTCCCAGCTTCCCTACTGGTGAAATCAAGGGCTAATGTAGGGATGGACTGAGATAGTGTGTGCTCAGTAAAGGTGAGCTTTTATCATTGTTTTTGCTTGTTTGCTTGTTGTTTTCAGATGGAGTCTCACTCTGTCTCCCGGGCTGGAGTACAGTGGCGCTATCTCGGCTCACTGCAACCTCCGCCTCCCGGGTTCACGCCATTCTCCTGCCTCAGCCTCCGGAGTAGCTGGGACTACAGGCGCCCGCCACCACGCCTGGCTAATTTTTTAATATTTTTAGTAGAGACGGGGTTTCACCGTGTTAGCGAGAATTGTCTGGATCTCCTATCGTCGTGATCCACCCGCCTCGGCCTCCCAAAGTGCTGGGATTACAGGTGTGTGCCACCACGCCCGGCCGAGCTTTTATCATTGTTAACCCACAGAGCAGTGGGAGCCATTGAAAGTGAGTGATCAGTTTGGATGCACCTTCTGAAGTGATTGCTTTGGTCCCTGTGAGGAGTGCAGATTGTCAGAAGGCCAGGGGAAGACAGAGGCCAGTCAGGAGGCATTTGCAAACAGCTGGAGGTGATGGTGGCTTGGTTTATGGTGGTGTCAGGAGAGTGGCTGAGCAGTGAACGGATCTGAGAAAGATTTAGGAGGTAAAACCAACGTGAATTGGTCACTGAATGTGGGTTGGGTGGGCTGGAGGGAAGGTAAGAAAGAATGAGAAGAAAAACATACTCAAGTGGGCCCTCCAGCTTAAGGTTACTTGAGGTCCCTTTGTGTAGAGGAATGTTTGTGTTTATGATGAAGATGTCTAAACTTTCAAAGGCAATTTGTAGTACCATTTTTTTTTTTAACAGCCAAAAACTCCTCCTTCCCTATGCCCTAAACATATGAATTTTCTTTGCCCTAATTTATCACAGAGGGATGGACATTCATTGGCTTTAATGAGAAATGCAGAATGCCATTAAGAAAGCATATTAAATTAATCTGGATTGCTGTGAGGGAGTTAAATGTTTAGATGTGCACCAGCGTTAATTTAATAGTTTGGTCTAAACCCATTTCTGGCCTGCGGCTGCAGGAGGTTGACTCCCAGCTTCCTTTCATTGGAAAGATCCCAGCAACAAGCACATTTGGCATTTCCAGCCAAACCCACTTTGTGCAGCGAAGGAAAAGATGAGGAGTGCCTCTGTTGTTTTCCCCCAAATCATTTGGCAGAAATGTGGCTGGGAGCTTCACTGCTGATTTTTTCAGTTTTAATATTGCTGTGGAAAGCCTGTACAAACAATCAGCCATCTTATTAATCCACAGCTCCAGTCTGGGCTGTGATTTGTTTTTCCTTTGACTGACACAACCTTATTTTCCATTAAGACTCAATGCAAATAGACACTCATGCACCATCACGATCACTCCCCCTGAATGGCGGAGGGAAGTCAATGGAGTGATTCCAGTTTGGTGTTGATATCGGAGGGTTTTATTTATTTATTTATTTTGAGACGGAATCCCTCTGTGTCACCAGGCTGGAGTGCAGTGGCGCGATCTCGGCTCCCTCCAACCTCTGACTCCCTGTTTCAAGCGATTCTCCTGCCTCAGCCTCCCGAGTAGCTGGGCTTACAGGCATGTGCCACCACGCCCGGTTAATTTTTTGTATTTTTAGTAGAGACGGGGTTTCACTGTGTTAGCCAGGATGGTCTTGATCTCCTGACCTCGTGATCCATCCGTTTCGGCCTCCCAAAGTGCTAGGATTATAGGCGTGAGCCACTGCGCCTGGCCCGGAGTTGTTTTTAAAAGCACATTTCTCTCAAATTAACTCCGGGGTGTCCCACTGTGACTTGGGCAAAGGTTTGCATTTTCTGGAGGTGGAAAGTCAAACTTTAAATAGAATTTGGAGGCTGGGCACTGTGGCTCATGCCTGTAATCTCAGTACTTTGGGAGGCTGAGGTGGGTGGATAATTTGAGGCCAGAGATTCGAGACCAACCTGGGCAACATGACGAGACCTCGTTTCTTCTAAAAATACAAAAATTAGCCAGGCATGGTGGTACATGCCTGTAATCCCAGCTACTTGGGAGGCTGAGGCAGGAGTTATCACTTGAACCTGGGAGGCAGAGATGTCCTGTGTTAAAACCCCATGAGGCGTATCAGCTGGCTGAAGATAAAATCGGTCACGCTGTTTTGAGATTGGGGTTGCTGTTATCACACCTCATCCCCACCCCTGCTAGGCATCCACAAATAGTCATCTTCAATGAGACAGCCCTCCTGCCCCTTGCTGCCTTATTTCATCTGCACCCAACCATATCCATTGCTTGTCAGTGAGTCTCAACCTTGGCTGCAACTTGGAATCTCCTGGGGAGATGAGACAATACCAAGGCTCTCTCTCACTCAGCATGATGTTTCCAAGGTCCATCCACATGTAGTAGGCACCAGTACTTCCATTGTATGGATACAGCACATTTTGTTTATTCATTCATCAACCAAATGGCCATCTTGGTTTTTGCTACCTTTTAGTTATTATATATATTACATGATTCCATTTATGTGAAAGGTCCAGAATAGGCAAATCTATAGAGGCGGAAAGCAGGTAAGTGGTTGCCAGGAGCTGGGGGAAAGGGGAGGGGATGGAGAGTGCTTGATGGATACAGGGTTTTTTTTGGGGGGGCAGGGGGTGTTAATGACAATGTTTTGGAACTAGACAGAGATGATGATTGCTTAACATTGTGAATGTATTTAATGATAATGAAGTGTATGGTTTCATAGAGGCACTTGTATGTTATGTGAATTTTGCCTCATTAAAAAAATACTGCTAGGAGCAATGGCTCATGCCTGTAATCCCAGCGCTTTGGGAGACCAACGCGGGAGGATCACCTGAGGCTGGGAGTTCGAGACCTCCCTGGCCAACATGGTGAAACCCTACCTCTATGAAAAATACAAAAATTAGCCAGGCGTGGTGGTGCACGCCTGTAATCCCAGCTACTTAGGAGGCTGAGGTAGGAAAATGGGTTGAACCCAAGAGGCGGAGGTTGCAGTGAGCTGAGATCGCACCACTGCACTCCAGCCTAGGTGACAGAGCAAGATTCCGTCTCAAAACACACACACACACACACACACACACACACACATACACACACACACACAAAATACTGTTTCATCCCTAAGAGATTCTGTAATAATTGATCTGGGCTGCAGAGCCTGTATACTAGGGTTTTAAAATCTCCTCAGCTGATTCTGACATGCAGCTGTGGTTGAGAATCTCCTTCTGTAATGAACTTGTTCATGTTTTACTTGTGTTCTTTTCTAGCCTTCCTATGGCTTTCTGTTTCCCTTCACATCTTTCGGGGGTAATTTTTACAATGCAGTGTAACAACCAGCTGCCTCAAGATGCACTGGGATCCCTCTTAACCAGATAGCTCCCCATCTCCAACTCTGACCTGTCAAGTAAGAAAATTGTGGGTGGGGCCCAGGACTGTACATATTGAAACAGGCAGTGACCTGGGAACTATTTCTGAACACCCCTATGTTTCAAACCCCTGTGTTTGCCCTTTCCTTTCACATTTGGACCCCTTTGTGTGCTGACCACTGGGCTGTTGCACGTGGACATAGCATAAAAAAGACAGGCCAAGTGCAGTGGCTCTTGCCTGTAATCCCAGCACTTTGGGAGGCCAAGGTAGGTGAATCACTTGAGACCAGGAGTTCAAGATCTGCCTGGCCAACATAACAAAACCGCATCTTTACCAAAAATACGAAATTAGCTAGGTGTGGTGATGTACACCTTTGATCCCAGCTACTCAGGAGGCTGAGGCTGGAGAATCCCTTGAGCCCAGGAGGCAGAGACTACAGTGAGCTGAGATCGCACCATTGCACTCCAGCCTGGGTGACCGAGGGAGACTCTTAAAAAAAAAAAAAAAAAAAGACAGAGATGGTCCTTCCTCTATGGAGCTCTAAGTAAAACAAGAAAGCTCACGATGTCCTGGCATTTGTCAGAAATGCATTTGGTATATGTAGCTGGGGTCACATGCTTGACATGCCTATTGAAAGCTTCTGGGTAGGAAGAGAACAGTCATCACAGCATCACAGCTTGGCATAACTGTCTCCCAGTACAGGTCTCCCTGGGGAGACTGAGACCACAACTCTAAAATCAGAGCTTAAATCCAAGTTCTATATTTCCCTCAGTAATGTACACGATGTAAGAAAGTTTTTATATTAGTTATCTATTGCTATACAACAATACTACTGCAAACTTTGTGACTTGAGACAGCACATAGTTATCACTACACAGTTTCTGTGGGTCAGGAATCCAGGCGTGACTCAGCTGGGTTCAGTGCAAGGCTGTAGTCATAGTGTCAGCCAGGGCTCGGTTCTCATCTGGAGGCTTGACTGGTGATTGATCTCCTTCCCGGTTCATCTCTTCATTGGCAGCATTCAGTTCCTTGCAGGATGCTGGACTCAGGGCCCCAGTTTCTTGCTGCCCTCAGCTTCTTGCCACATGGGCCACTCATGACATGGCAGCTGGCATCTTCAAAGCCAGCAAGACAGACAGCCTCCTAGCAAGACAATTTAACATCCTATCTAACATAATCACTACATCCCCTCACCTCTGCCATATTCTCTTGATTATAAGAAAGTCATAGGTCCCTTTGTCAGATGAGTAGATTGCAAAAATTTTCTCCCATTCTGTAGGTTGCCTGTTCACTCTGATGGTAGTTTCTTTTGCTGTGCAGAAGCTCTTGAGTTTAATTAGATCCCATTTCTCAATTTTGGCTTTTGTTGCCATTGCTTTTGGTGTTTTAGACATGAAGTCCTTGCCCATGCCTATGTCCTGAATGGGATTGCCTAGGTTTTCTTCTAGTTTTTATGGTTTTAGGTCTTATATTTAAGTCTTTAATCCATCTTGAATTAATTTTTGTATAAGGTGTAAGGAAGGGATCCAGTTTCAGCTTTCTCCATAAGGCTAAGCCAGTTTTCCCAGCACTATTTATTAAATAGGGAATCCTTTCCCCATTTCTTGTTTTTGTCAGGTTTGTCAAAGATCAGATAGTTGTAGATGTGTGGCATTATTTCTGAGGGCTCTGTTCTGTTCCATTGGTCTATATCTCTGTTTTTCTACCAGTACCATGCTGTTTTGGTTACTGTAGCCTTGCAGTAGAGTTTGAAGTCAGCTAGCGTCATGCCTCCAGCTTTGTTCTTTTGGCTTAGAATTGACTTGGTAATCCGGGCTCTTTTTTGGTTCCATATGGATGTTAAAGTACTTTTTTCCAATTCTGTGAAGAAAGCCATTGGTAACTTGATGGGGATGGCATTGAATCTACAAATTACCTTGGGCAGTATGGTCATTTTCACGATATTGATTCTTCCTACCCATAAGCATGGAATGTTCTTCCTTTTTTTGTATCCTCTTTTATTTCGTTGAGCAGTGGTTTGTAGTTCTCCTTGAAGAGGTCCTTCACGTCCTTTGTAAGTTGGATTCCTAGCTATTTTATTCCTTGAAGCAATTGTGAATGGGAGTTCACTCATGATTTGGCTCTCTGTTTGTCTGTTATTGTTGTATAAGAATGGTTGTGATTTTTGCACATTGATTTTGTATCCAGAGACTTTGCTGAATTTTGGTATTTTTAGTAGAGATGGGGTTTGCTGAATGCAGCCCCAAGTCACGTACCCTCTGCTTGATCAATCGATCATGACCCTCTCACAATCACGACCCTCTCACATGGACCCTCTTAGAGTTGTGAGCCCTTAACCGTGACAGGAATTGCTCACTTGGGGAGCTGTGTTGTTAGAGACGTGTGCCATCATGCCCAGCTAATTTTTGTATTTTTAGTAGAGACGGGGTTTCACCATGTTGGATGGCCAGGATAGTCTTGATCTCTTGATCTCGTGATCCTCCCACCTCAGCCTCCCAAAGTGCTGGGATTACAGGTATGAGACACTTCACCTGGCCCAGAGAAGGCTTTTCAAACTTGCTTCTCAGCCTTCTGCATCCTACCCCAGCACCATGCACTCACCACCTGTGGGCTACACTCATCCCTGATCATCTCTCCCCAGGCCTGCTGTTCCTCGAGAAAGGAAGTTGTAATGGGCAGATTTCTAGGGCAGCCCCACTCCTTTATATCTGCTCCTTGTATCATCATCTCTTCTTGAGTGTGTGCAGAGCTTGTGATTTGGCCAAGGGGAAGGAATTTTGCAAATGTGATTATGGTCACACTTGCTTTGTTAAGCACATTTGCTCACCTGACTTTGAGTTCATCCAAAGCAGGATGATCTTAGGTGGGTCAGACCTAATCAGGTGAGCCTTTTAAAGGTGAAGTTTCAGAGAGTCAAACCTTAGCCTCCAAGGAGACACAAATGGCCATGCTGTGAGCTGTCTTTGGAGGTGGCAGCTCTAGGAGTTGAGGGACTTCGTTCAACAATTGCAAGAAATTGAATTCAGTCCACAAACTGAATAAGCTTGGAAGAGGACACTGAGCATCTGATGAGACCACAGCTCCAACTGACAGTCTGATTGCAGTATTGTCACCCTGGATAGAAGACCCAGTTAAACCCTGCCCAGACCCTTGGCTCATGAAAACAGATAATAACTGCGTGGTGTTTTAAGCTGCTCAGTTTGCACAGGTAAATCCACCAATAGGAAAGTAATATAGAAGTTAAATAGGCCGGGTGCGGTGGCTCATGCCTGTAATCACAACACTTTGGGAGGCTAAGGTGGGTGGATCACAAGGTCAAGAGATCGAGACCATCCTGGCCAACATAGTGAAACCACGTCTCTACTAAAAATACAAAAGTTAGCCAGGCATGGTGGCACGCACCTGTAGTCCCAGCTACTCAGGAGGCTGAGGCAGCAGAATCACTTCAACCCAGGAGATGGAGGTTGCAGTGACCTGGGACCGTACCACTGAACTCCAACCTGGGCAACAGAGAGAGACTCCATCTCAAAAAAAAAAAAAAAAAATTTAAACGAATACCTTTGACCATCGATGGAAGTTCCTTTCATTCCCTCTTACTTAATCATCTTTATCTTAGCCCCGAAAGAGGGATGCTTTAACCCCATTTGTAACAAGTGAGTCTGAGGCCCAGGAAAGTGATAGAATTTAGCAAAGTCCACCTTGCTACCTGGTGGCCCCAGCTAGAACTCAGCCCCAGGTCCATATACCAAAAGTCATTACAACATCCACTAAAATTTTGCCCCTCTCTCCATGCCTTCCTGTTTAGAAACCTGTTCCTTCAGGGATAGATCCCAACCCAGTGTTAAAAGGTACTGAACTCTGATTTTCACAAAATATAGTAACAACCACCCAAAGTTAATAATAGTATTTTAGAGCCAGGTACAGTGGTTCATGCCTGTAATCCCAACACTTTGGGAGGCTGAGGTGGGTGGATCATGAGTTCAAGAGATCGAGAGCCTCCTGGACAACATGGTGAAACCCCGTCTCTACTAAAAATACAAAAATTAGCTGGGAGTGGTGGCAGACATCTGTAATCCCAGCTACTCGGGAGGCTGAGGCAGGAGAATCGCTTGAGCCCAGGAGGCAGAGTTTGCAGTGAGCTGAGATTGCACCACTGCACTCCAGCCTGGCAACAGAGCAAGACTCTGTCTCAAAAAAAAACAAAAAACTATTTTTGAGTCCTTATGTGTCAACCACTGGGCTATCCCAACACCAATAGATATTATGATTATGATTAGTTTTTCCATTTTATTGATGAGGAAACCGACACATAGAAATTTAAAGGAACTTGCCAAAGGTGACGGTCACACAGCCAAAGAGCTGTAGAAGCAGCACAGGAATCCCAGCAAACTCACAGCCAAGCTCTGCTTTTCACCTTCACATCATATTGTCCTTAGACTAAAATCCTAACTCTGACCTTCCGAATCAAAAATCATACTCAAGGCCAGGCGCAGTGGCTCACGCCTGTCATCTCAGCACTTTGGGAGGCCGAGGCAGGTGGATCACCTGAGGTCAGGAGTTCCAGACCAGCCAGGCCAACATGGTGAAACCCTGTCTCTCCTAAAAATACAAAACTTAGCCAGGCACAGTGGTGGCTGTCTGTAATCCCAGCACTTTGGGCAGCTGAGGCATGAAAATTACTTGAACCCAGGGGGCAGATGTTGCAGTGATCCATGATCATGCCACTGCATTCCAGCCTGGGCAAGACAGTGAGACTCTGTCTCCAAAAAAAAAAACATTTTGCTTAATAATATCTTGGAAGTGCACATATCTTCTGTGAAGGTTGATGGACTACACTTAGCTTCAAAACACAAATAAGTATCTGTGTTTAAATGAGGCCTTCTGCGTAATAGCTAGTGAAAATCAATGTAGCTATTCATATTTTGGTTCCCCTTCCAGGGACAGAGAAGTTGCCCATGACTCTGTGATCCATTTTGTCCAATGAACCATGAGCAGGAGCAACTTGAGTCACCTCCAGGTGGAAGTGTTAAGAGACTCTGTGATCCACCACATTCCTTTTCCCCTGAAGTGGTGATTAAGGACACTTGGAGAGATGGGGCTTTTGTCAGCCTGGGTCCCTGAGTGAACACAATGAATAGACCACCCCACAATGCCCTAACACAGCCCAGACATGCAACGTGACCAAGAATAAGCCTCACTTTGGCCAGGCACGGTGGCTCATGCCTGTCATCCCAGTATTTTGGGAGGCCAAGGCAGGTGGATCACTTGAGGTCAGGAGTCCAAGACCAGCCTGGCTAACATGGTGATCTCCCTGTCTCTACTAAGTACAAAAATTAACCAGACAGTAGTGGCACAGGCTTGTAATCCCAGCTACTGAGAAAGCAGGAGAATCACTTCAGTCTGGGAGGCAGAGTTTGCAGTGAGCTGAGATTGCACCACTGCACTCTAGTCTGGGTGACAGAGTGAGACCCTGTCTCAAAAACAAACAAACAAATACCTCACTGCATGGAGCCACTGAGATTTGGATATTGTTGTTACTGCACCAGAACCCAAATCATCCTGACCACTAGACTATCCTAACTAGGGTTTCTTACCAAAAGCAAAGGCATTTTGAAAGTTCGTGACATTTAAACAAAAGAGTAAATAACAATATCTGCCATTTTGTCAGGCTAACAAACCAAACAAAGCCAACAGCCAGAAGTTAAAAGAAACAGATCATTAGGTTGAAAACAGAACTGTCAAAACAGGCACAATTGACTTCATTTAGTGATTGCAAAGAACATCAGGAAAGACACAGGTGAGGTCATACCATTTATCACATGCTTAATTGCACATGTTTGACTAAGAGAAACACAAAGTATTTAAGCTCATCTGTAGTTCAAAGTGCCTATCCGTGTATTTATCCATTCATCCTGATTTATGTATTGAGCAACTCTTTTGTGCCAGGCACTGTGCTGGGTGGTGGTAATGCAGTGATGAAGATGGCAGGCATGGCTCTGCCCTCCAGGAGTTTCTAGGATATGGAGGGAGGCAAAAAATAAGTAAATCCATGAAAGAATTATTGGTGGAACCTGTCCCCAATATTTCAACATAGGTTCTTTCCATTTTCCATAAGGGTCAGCCAGCTGAGAAATAAAGAGACACTACAAAGAGAGGAATTTTACAGCTGGGCCGCTGTGGGTGACATTACATATCAGTAGGACCGTGATGCCCCCTGAGTTTCAGACCAGCAAGTTTTTATTAAGGGTTTCAAAAGGGGAGGGGGTGTAAGAAGAGGGAGTAGGTACAAAGATCACATGCTTCAAAGGGCAAAAAGCAGAACTACTACTAAGGGTCTAACAAAGATCACATGCTTCTGAGGGAACAGGACAAAGGGCAAAAGCAGAACTACTGATAACGATCCAGCAAAGATCACAAAGCAAAGGGCAAAAGCAGAACCACTGATAAGGGTCTATGTTCATCGGCACATGTATTGTCTTGATAAACATCTTAAACAACAGAAAACGGGGTTTGAGAGCAGAGAACCAGTCTGACAACAAATTTACCAGGGCAGAGTTTTTCTCCAGCCTAGTAAGCCTTTGGGTACTGCAGGAGACCAGGGCGTATCTCAGTCCTTATCTCAACTGCATAAGACAGACATTCCCATAGCGGCCACTAATAGACCTCCCCACAGGAATGCATTCCTTTCCCAGGGTATTAATATTAATATTCCTTGCTAGGAAAAGAATTTAGTGGTATCTCTCCTACTTGCACGTCCATTTATAGGCTCTCTGCAAGAAGAAACATATGGCTCTTTTTGCCCGACCCTGCAGGCAGTCAGACCTTATGGGTTTCTTCCTTTGTTCCCTAAAAATCACTTTTATTCTCTTCTTTTTCAAGGTGCACTGATTTCATATTGTTGAAACACACATGTTTTACAATCAATTTGTACAGTGAACACAATTATCACAGTGGTCCTGAGGTGATGTACATCCTCAGTTTATGAATTTAACAGGATTAAGAGATTAAAGAAACGCATAAGAAATTATAAAAGTATTATTTGGGAACTGATAAATGTCCATGAAATCTTCACAATTTATGTTCCTCTGCTGCAGCTCCAGCCAGTCCCTCCATTTGAGGTCCCTGACTTCCCGCAACAAGAAGTAATAAGAGGTTAAAGTGGAGAAGAGCAGGGAAGTCCACTTTATAAAGGGGTCAGGAAAGAGCTCTCTGTGGAAGCACCATTTTAGCTGAGGCCTAAAGGATTGTCTAATTTGGGGAGGTGCAGAGGAAAATCATTCCAGGCTGAAGCAGCAAGTGAAAATGCCCTGTTGTGGAAAAAGGTTTGAAAGTCCAAGAAAACAAAAGGAGGCCAGAGGGGCTGAAATAGAGTAGGCCAAAGGGAGGAGATAGGAGAGGGCTGGAGACGTGGCAGGAACAGGCAGAAGACTCGGGGTCTCGATTTTATTCTATGTGCCATGGGCAGGAAAGGCAGGGATGAAACTCAATGGACACCTTAAGATCACTGAAGCTGCCAGATGGGAAATGGATTGCTGAGCATGGAGAGCAAGTGCAGAGGAACAGTTAAGACCAGTTAGGAGGCTGCTGCTGTAGTCCAGCTGGGATAGCACTGTCCTAGGCAAAGATAATGACAGTGAAGATAGAGAGAATGGACAAGTTGGATAAAGTTTAGAATCACAGAACTTGCTGACTGGAGAAGAGGGCAAAAGCAGAGTTAGCACAACACATGAGTTATGACCACCTTGAGCAGCTCAGCAGGGGGTGGTGCCATTTACAGTACAGAGATGGCATGGACAGAGCCCATGGAGAAGGAGGAGGAAAAAGAGAGTTTGGCTTTGGGTTTAAGACAGGGTCTCTGGCTCTGTCACCCAGGCTGGGGTGCACTGGTACAATCATAGCCCTTTACAGCCTCAAACTCCTGGGCTCAAGTGATCCTCCCACCTCAGCCTCCCAAGTAGCAAGATTACAGATCCTACAGATGCACATCACCATGCCTAGCTAATTTTTTTTTTTTTTTTTTTGTAGATAGGGAGTCTCACTGTGTTTTCCAGGCTGGCTTCAAACTCCTGGCCTCAAGTAATCCTCCCACCTCAGCCTCCCATAGCACTGGGATTACAGCCATCACCTACCACTCCAAGCCATGAGTTTGGCTTTGGATGTAACAAGGCTGAGGTGTTCATAAGTTGACAAATGGAAAAAAGAAGAAAGAAGTTGAGTGTTTAAGACTGCTGTTTGAAGGAGAAGTCTAGCCTCAAGACAAAAGTTCAGGACTCATCAGCTGAGAAATGGCACTGAAAATTATGCAAATGGATGAGCTCAGCTAGCAAACAAGTCCAGAGAGAGCAGAAAGTCCAGAGAGAGCAGCACTGGGCCATCCACCTGGCCTAAGGCCACCCCACTCCTCCCAATCCCTGTGTTATGCTGGAGAAGGTTCAGCCTCTGGTGAGTTTCACCAAACCCCCACATCTCTTTCTTCTGAGATCTTCTCTAAAATCCCTTCTTTTATACTTAGTGAAATGGGATTCTCTTTTTCCCATCCAGCTTAAGCAAAAACTTTTGACTATGAGAAGAATGAGGATGCATTTAGTATCTGTTCTGCATGGCTAATTCCATCAAAGATTTCCCATTATTCATGCCTGGCAGTCTCATTTTCTTCTTTTGCCTCTCAGAGCATAGTCGTAGCCTTAATTAGTGACCTTTTCACCCTTCTAATACCAGCGATTTCCCCTATCTCAGTTCTCAGGAAGTTCTGTTCGCAGAATTATCTCCTGAATCCTCACCTGGGGATAGAAATTGTTCTCTGTGGCTGTGTCTTCCCCGCTAATTCTTATCAAAAAACTCAGTGATCTCTGTGCATCAAATATTAAACTCAAGCTTAACAGATCATGCTTCTGGCTTCTCTCTCTCTCTGGCCTGTGGGTTAACAGGTTTGCAACCTTTGCAGAGAAGACACCAAATTGTAAGGAGTCCAGAGTTTCCAAGAGTGCTGGTCACTCTTGCTCTCTTTCTCCTGCTCAAAATTCAGCACTAGAGAGTGTTACACCATTTCACCTGCAGAGGAGTTCATCTGACTCTAGGGACTGCAGAGGAGGGAGACGGGCAAACTAACAGGCATTCAGAAAATGACTACCACAATGGGGGAGATAATGAAACTCAAACCAAATAAGCAATGGTCAAAAAAAAAAAAAAATCTAGGGGGCAGCTGCAGTGGCTCACACCTGTAATCCCAGCACTTTGGGAGGCAGGTGGATCACTTGAGATCAGGAGTTCGAGACCAGCCTGTGCAACACAGTGAAATCACATCTCTACTAAAAATACAAAAATTAGCCAGGTGTGGTGGTGGGCACCTGTAATCTCAGTGTTTTGTGAGGCTGAGGTGGGTGGATCACCTGATGTCAGGAATTTGAGACCAGCCTGGCCAACATGGTAAAACCCTATTTCTATTAAAAAATACAAAAATTAGCCAGCTGTGGTGGCAGGTTCCTGCAATCCCAGCTACTTGGGAGGCTGAGGCAGGAGAATTGCTTGAAACCAGGAGGCGCAGGTTGCAGCATGCAAAGATTGCACCACTGCACTCCAGCCTGGGAGACAGTGAGACTTTGTCTCAAAAAAAAAAAAAACAAATGTAGAGACATCCATCCAGGCTGAAGAGAATATTCCAGAGCAGGTGTTGGAACACTAAGGCCCATGGGCCAAATCTGACCTGCCTGCACATGTTTTTGTCAATAAAGTTTTATTGAAACACAGCCATGCCCATTTGCTACATACTCTCTCTGGCTGCTGGATTAGGCTGTTCTCTCATGCTATAAAGAAATACCTGAGGCTGGGTAATGTATAAAGGAAAGAGGTTTAATTGGCTCACAGTTTTGTAGGTTGTACAGGGAGCATGATGCTGACATCTGGTGAGCTGTGGAGGCCTCAGAAAAATTACAATCATGGCAGAAGGGGAAGCGGGGGCAAGAGAGTGAGGAGGGCGGTCCTACACACTCGTAAACAACCAGATCTTGCAAGAACTCACTCACTATTGCAAGAACAGGACCAAAGGGATGATGCTAAATCATTCATGAGAAATCCACCCCCATGATCCAATCTCTTGCCACCAGCCCCACCTCTAACACTGGGGATTACACTGCAACATGAGATTTGGGCGGGGACACATATTCAACCTATATCAGCTGCTTTCATGCTATGGGTGGCAGAGTTGAGTAACTACTACAAAAGACTGTATGGCCCACGAATTCTAAAATATTTACTATCTGATGCCTTCAAGAAAATGTTTGCAAACCGTGCTCTTTAAAATGAAGGGAAGGAAGAAGGCAGGAAGGAGCAGAGAGGGACACGGGGCTGTATTCAAACATCTGTTGTTAAGAAAGAGAAATTCAATTTATTTGGCATGGCCCAAGTTATCAAAGTAGGAGCACTCCATTGAAGTTTCAGGAGAAACACTGTGCTGAATATAAAGATGACACCATCTGTAATGCCTAACCTTGTTTTTATTAACTTTGTTCTTAGACTTTCCTTTTCTTTTAATCACTTAGCCTTGTTTCTTCCTGAATTGTCTTTCTTTTAGCTAAGAGAGCTAGACAGACTTTATCTTGGCTTTTTCACTGGAAGCCCCTTCCTCAAGGACTTAACTCGTGCAAGCTGACTCTTAGCACATCTAAGAATGCAATTAACTGATAAGATACTGTGGCTAGCCATATCCGCAGTTCCTAGGAATTCGTCCGATTGATAATGTCTAAAGCCCCGCATCTATCACTTTGTAATAGTCTTAAAGCCCTTAGACCTAGAACTGTTTACTTTCCTGTAACAATTTATCCTTTTAACTTTTTGCCTACTTTACTTCTGTAAAATTGTTTTAACTAGACCCCCCCTTTCCCCTTTCTAAACTAAAGTATAAAAGAAAATCTAGCCCCTTCTTCGGGGCCAAGAGAACTTTAAGCGTTAGCCGTATCTTGGCTGCTGGCTAAATAAACAGACTCTTAATTTGTCTCAAAGTGAGGCATTTTCTCTAACTCGCTCAAGTACGACATTTGGAGGTCCGAGCGAGAAACGCCACCAGGTGAGAGCCAGGCTCACTCCGGTCTCCCCCGGAAGGATGGCCAGCTTCTGGGGAGGTGCCACCTGAAAAAAATTTTCAGGTCCCCGAAAGTTGACCATCTTCCAGAGGAGAGCGGATCGACTAACATGTGGGTGCCCACAAAAATTCCACCTCTGAGTCCTCAGCTTCTGACCCCGAGGTCAGGTAGGTCAGATTTGACTTCAGTTCTAGTAAGAGGGAAGCGGCCCTGATGAGGGCGTCCCTGTTTTGACTCTGTCCGTTTCTCTAGGATGCTAGAAGGTAGAGCCCTGGTTTTCTGTTAGGCACCTCTGTGTCTCTGTCTAGGAGGGAAGTGGCCCTGACAGGGGCCCTCCTTTGACTCAGTCCACATCCCAGGATGCTGGAGGACTGAGTCCTGGTTTCTGGCAGACCGGTCTCTCTCTCTCTCTCTTTTTCTGTCTCTCATCTCTCATCTTTCTCTTGTTCAAGTTTCTTGAAGAATCTCCAAGAAAGAAAAAAAAAAACTGTTATAAACTCTGTGTGAATAATGAATGAATGAAGCGCAAGCCCTTGTCCTCCAGTTTGTAGCTCCACGGCGAAAGCTACAGAGTTCAAGTAGGCCCTCACCTGCCGTTCCATGGCGACCTCATAAGGCTTAAGGCAGCATCAGGCATAGCTTGATCTGCGCCGGAAGTTTATACCGGCCTGCCAATGCTAAGAGGAACCCAAGTCCCCTCAGGGGGAGCGGCCAGGCAGGCATCTGACTGATCCCATCACAGGACCCCCTCTCCCCTAGTCTGTCTTAAAAAAAAAAAAAAAGGAAGAAACTGTTCTAACTGTTTACATGCCCTAAAATCAATTGTTTATGTTTATTGTTCTGTTCAGTGTCTATTGTTCTTGTTAGTAGTTGTCAAAATTTTGCATGTCAAGATGTTGATATTGCCCAAGACGTCTAAGCAAAAACTTCTTCAAAGTCCTTAGTGCTGATTTTTTGTCACAGGAGGTTAAATTTCTCATCAGTCATTTAGGCTGGCCACCACAGTCCTGTCTTTTCTGCCAGAAGCAAGTCAAGTGTTGTTACAAGAATAAGTGAGAAAAACATTTGCCTCATTAAGATTTCTAGCACCATGAAAGTTGTAAGTATTTATATTGTCATACCCCACGTCCAAGTGATTAGACTTCCTCTAAACTAAACCAGTAGTAAGTTGAAAACAGCCACCCTGCAGATTTCCTTGCTCACCTCTTTTGTCATTCTGTAACTTTTCCTGTGCCCTTAAGTAGAACACCGAGTAAAGAAACGTATGCCCCTACTGCTTTACTTCATTTAGATTCTTACTCTGTTCCTCTTTGGCTACTCTCCCATCTGAAAAATGATCCGAGTAGTCCTTTTCTGCCTTATCCCTGCCCCCTACCCCACCCATCTCATTTTCTGGTGTGACAGCAAGTTCAGTGTCTCCAGGACTTGGCTCTACTCACACTCCTTAAACCCTTAAAAGAAAAAGCTAAATTTAAGCTATTTGCCTTTAAGTCATAAAGAAACCAAAAGTATTTAAAGTACAGATCTAGAAGAAGAAGAATGTCTAGATCAAACTGACACAGAAGATCTCAGGCTGGCTCTAATCCTCCTCCCTCAATCTTAAAGCTATAGTAATGTAGCAAGTATTAGTAGCTGTTGTAGTTTTTCTGCCCTTTCTAGTCATGTTGATTCTGTTCTTTCAGTACTCCAATCCCCCAAGAAATAAGTTTCTCTGTCCATGCTAAGTTTAATATCGATGCTCAAATTTTATTAAATTTCCTTCAACAACAACAAAAAAAAGAAACACTTCCTCCCAGCCTTGTAAAAGTTAAAGCCCTCTCCAATGTATGCTGCAGAATTTTTCTCTCAGTTTCTGAGAGGATTATAAAGTCTGCATTAAAAAAGGCAAGCTACAGACACTCTGCGAAATAAAATGGCCAAAGTTTAAAGTCAAGTGGCCCCCTGAAGGGTCATTGAACCTCACAGTTGTTCAAGCTGTGTGGCAGGTTGTTACTAAAACTCCTCGCCACCCTGATCAGTTTCCCTACATTGATCAATAGCTAAGTTTAGTCAGGAGCCCCCTCCATGGCTTCGTTCATGCGCCACTCATAATTTCACCTCCAAGGTCCTCCTAAGCCAGACCGCGTTTCCGCCTCGAACCTCAGCCGGTTCAGCTCCCCCTTACTGCCTCCCTCTGAAGAAGAGGAGAGTCTCCCTCACCCAGTCCCACCCCCTTACAACCACCCTGCTCCCTTAAAGTTATCTCATTTCTCCTCGACGACGTCCCCTGTAGGCTCGCCACCCATTGCCTCAACTCATTCCTCCACTCATTCCTGCACAGTCGCGACCGTTGCAGGAAGAAGTAGCCTCTCTACTACCACTGAGAGAGGCACAAGTCCCTCCAGGTGACGAGCGCTCAGCACCCTTCTTAGTTTGTGTCCCTTTTTCTACTTCTGACTTATATAATTAGAAAATCCATAATCCTCCCTTCTCTGGAAAGCCCTAGGCTTTGACCTCTCTGAGAGAGTCTGTACTCAGGACTCACCCGCCCACTTAAGCTGATTGCCAACAGCTCCTTTTAACCCTTTTCACCTCTGAAAAGAAAGAACGTATCCGAAAAGAAGCCAAAAAGTACTTCCTCACATCAGCCAATGGACCGGAAGAAGAAGCTAGAGACCTCCTTGAGAAGGACTTTCCCTCTACCCGGCCTAACTGGGACCCAAATTCCTTAAGTAGAAAGGGAGCTTTAGGCGATTTTCACCGGTATCTCCTCGCAAGTATTAAAAGAGCCGCTCAGAAACCCATAAACATGTGTAAGACGACCGAAGTTGTCCAAAGGCCCGATAAGTCACCAAGAACGTTTTTAGAGCTCCTCCAGGAGGCTTATCGGATTTACACCCATTTTGACCCGGCAGCTCCCGAAAATAGCCGTGCTCTTAATTTAGCATTTGTGGCTCAGGCAGCCCCGGATATTAAAAAGAAACTCCAAAAACTAGAAAGATTTGCTAGAATAAATATCAGTCAGCTTTTAGAAATAGCCCAAAAAGTTTTTGACAATCAAAAGTTTAAAAAACAAAAACAAGCAACACAGGCAGCTGAAAAGGCCGCTGAGAAAGCATTCAAAAGACAAACAAAAATCTTGGTGGCCGCTATCCAAGAAGTATAGAATGAAATAGTCTGTTAATTTAGCATTAAATGAAGCCCCTGCTTTAGCCCTCCCTAATATCTCCATAAAAGCCAAGGAGTTGCTAAAGACTTGCTTACTCAGACTCTAAGACCCTAAAGATGCCCAGTGACCTATTTATCTAAGAGGCTAGATCCTGTGGCCTCTAGATGGTCAAGTTGTCTGTGAGCCGTAGCGGCTACAGCAAGCGTGGCCCAAGAAGATGATAAGTTAACTCTAGGCCAAAATTTAACCCTTACAGCTCCTCATGCCGTAAAGACCTTACCACAAAATGCTTCGGGCAAATAGATGTCAAATTCTCGCATCTTGCAGTATCAAAGTTTACTGTTAGATCAGCCTCGTTTGGCTTTCTCTCCCACAAAGTGTTTAAATCCAGCTACACTACTTCCCGGCTCAGACTCCACTATTCCTGTTCATGACTGTTAAGAACTGTTAGAAACTATCGAAACTGGCCGATCTGATCTTCAAGATGTGCCCCAAGAAAAGGCAGATGCCACCGTGTTCACAGACTGTAGCAGCTTCCTCAAGCAGGAAGTATGAAAAGCCAGTGCAGCTGTTCCCACGGAGACAGATGTGTTGTAAGCTCAAGCTTTACCAGCGAACACCTCAGCACAAAAGGCTGAATTGATCGCCCTCACTCAGGCTCTCCCATAATGTAAGAATAAACGTATTAACATTTACACTGACAGCAAGTACACCTTTGCTACTGTGCATGTACATAAAGCCATCTACCAGGAAAGCAGGATACGCATTTCAGTGAGTAGCTGTGATCCACTGCAAAGGACATCAAAAAGAAAACACGGCCGTTTCTCGTAGTAACCATAAAGCTGATTCAGCAGCTCAGGTCGCAGCGAGACTTTCAGTCACGCCTCTAAACTTGCTGCCCACAGTCTCCTTTCCACAGCCAGATCTGCCTGACAATCGCGTATACTCAACAACAACAAAAAAAAACTGGCTTCAGATCTCAGAGCCACTAAAAATCAGGAAAGTTAATAGATTCTTCCTGACTCTAGAATCTTCACACCCTGAACTCTTAAAGAAACTTTAATCAGTTACCTACAGTCTACCACCCATTTAAGAGCAAAGCTACCTCAGCTCCTCCGGAGCCATTTTAAGATCCCCCGTCTTCAAAGCCTAACAGATTAAGCAGCTCTCAACTGCACAGCCTGCGCCCAGGTAAATGCCAAACAAAGTCCTAAGCCCAGCCCAGGCCACTGTCTCTGAAAAAAGTCACCAAGAAAAAAGTAAGAAATTGACTTTACAGAAGTAAAACCACACCAGGCTAAGTACAAATACCTTCTAGTACTAGTAGACACCTTCTCCAAATAGACTAGGGTGTTTGCTACCAAAAACGAAACCACCAACACGGTAGTTAAGTTTTTACTCAGTGAAATCATCCCTCAATATAGGCTGCCTGCTGCCATAAAGCCTGATAATAGACCAGCCTTCACCTCACCTATAGCTCAGTCAGTCAGTAAGGCATTAAACATTCAATAGAAGCTCCATTGTGCCTATCAACCCCAGAGCTCTAGGCAAGTAGAACGCATGAACCACACCCTAAAAAACACTCTTACAAAAGTAACCTTTAAAAAGCAGTGTAAATTAAGTAAGACTCCTTTCTTTAGCTCTACTTAAAGAAAGGTGCACCACTTTCCAGGCTAATTTCTCATCTTTTGAAATCATGTATAAGAAGGCGCCGCCTATCTTGCCTAAACTAAGCGATGCCAAATTAGCAGAAATATCACAAACGAATTTATTACCGTATCTATAGTCTCTCCAACAGGTACAAGATATCATCCTGCCACTTGTTCGAGGAGCCCATCCCAATCCAATTCCTGACCAAAGTCCTGCCATTCGTTCCAGCCAGGAGACCTAGTGTTTGTTAAAAAGTTCCAAAAAGAAAGACTCACTCCTGCTTAGAAAAGACCTCACACTGTCATCCTCACGAAGCCAATGGCTCTGAAAGCAAATGGCATTCCTGCTTAGATTCATCACTCCCGCATCAAAAAGGCCAACAGAGCCCAACTAAAAACATATGACCCCAGGCCTAAGTCAGTCCCCTTAAAACTGCACCTAAGTCAGGTGAAGCCATTAGATTCATTCTTTTTATCTACCTCACTTATTTGTTTTTGCCCGTTACATCCTCTGTGCCTTCCTACTCCTTTCTCTTCACCTCTTTGACAACAGGACGTGTATTTGCAAACACCACTTAGAAGGCCAGTACCTCCAAGGAAGTCTCCTTTGCAGTTGATTTATTTGTACTGTTCCTAAAGCCAGCCCACACCCACGAAAAGCGACACAATCTGCCAGTCCCAGGAGCAGGAAGTATCGACCTTGCAGCAAGATTCAGACACTCCAAGAGCCAAACTAAGTGTAGAAGCTCAAAAAGTGCAGGAAAAAGACTCCAAAATATTGACTTTTACTTCTCTCCTAGAAATCACCCTGATGCTAGCTGTCAAGAATTAGACATGTGTAACTTTAGCCACCTACTCTAAAAGATCAACCAGATCTTCAACTCTTTCCATAAGTCGTGCTTCTCATCCTAAATTATGTACTAGAAAAAATTGTTATCCTCTTACTATAACTGTCCATGACCTTAATTCAACTCAATAGTATCATGGCATGTCATGAAGATGAAGATTTTATATCCCAGGATTTAATGTTAAGACTATGTTCACCATCCAAAAAAAACCCTAGTCTCATTAGTCTCATAAATCCCTCCCAAGTCAATCAGGCCTTTAACTGATCTAAGTAACCCTGTGTTCCAGAAACCCCCTGAAAAAGTTGATTTAATTGTTCCTCCACCATTCTTAGTAATAAAAGGTACACTCCAGAAAGTGCAAGAAAATCTAGATAAGCGCCAACAAGAACAAGAAAATAATATCCCCTAGTATCAAAGCACGTTCAACTAGAACCCAGAGCTAACTATTCTAAATACGAAGGTAGCCAGA
Organism: Pongo pygmaeus; assembly: GCF_028885625.2. Classification (NCBI taxonomy): domain Eukaryota; kingdom Metazoa; phylum Chordata; class Mammalia; order Primates; family Hominidae; genus Pongo; species Pongo pygmaeus. Next base: position 7,884,188 of record NC_072380.2, read on the forward strand.
CCCCCTCCCCATCCTACTATTAAGTCTAATTTTTGGACCTTGTATTTTAAATAGTTTCTTTTTTTTTTTTCTATTATTATTATACTTTAGGTTTTATGGTACATGTGCACAATGTGCAGGTAAGTTACATATGTATACATGTGCCATGCTGGTGCGCTGCACCCACCAGCTCGTCATCTAGCATTAGGTATATCTCCCAATGCTATCCCTCCCCCCTCCCCCCACCCCACAACAGTCCCCAGAGTGTGATGTTCCCCTTCCTGTGTCCATGTGTTCTCATTGTTCAATTCCCACCTATGAGTGAGAATATGAGGTGTTTGGTTTTTTGTTCTTGTGATAGTTTACTGAGAATGATGATTTCCAATTTCATCCATGTCCCTACAAAGGACATGAACTCATCATTTTTTATGGCTGCATAGTATTCCATGGTGTATATGTGCCACATTTTCTTAATCCAGTCTATCATTGTTGGACATTTGGGTTGGTTCCAAGTCTTTGCTATTGTGAATAATGCCTCAATAAACATGCGTGTGCATGTGTCTTTATAGCAGCATGATTTATATTCCTTTGGGTATATACCCAGTAATGGGATGGGTGGGTCGAATGGAATTTCTAGTTCTAGATCCCTGAGGAATCGCCACACTGACTTCCACAAGGGTTGAACTAGTTTACAGTCCCACCAACAGTGTAAAAGTGTTCCTATTTCTCCACATCCTCTCCAGCACCTGTTGTTTCCTGACTTTTTAATGATTGCCATTCTAACTGGAGTGAGATGGTATCTCATTGTGGTTTTGATTTGCATTTCTCTGATGGCCAGTGATGGTGAGCATTTTTTCATGTGTTTTTTGGCTGCATAAATGTCTTCTTTTGAGAAGTGTCTGTTCATGTCCTTTGCCCACTTTTTGATGGGGTTGTTTGTTTTTTTCTTGTAAATTTGTTGGAGTTCATTGTAGATTCTGGATATTAGCCCTTTGTCAGATGAGTAGGTTGTGAAAATTTTCTCCCATTTTGTAGGTTGCCTGTTCACTCTGATGGTAGTTTCTTTTGCTGTGCAGAAGCTCTTGAGTTTAATTAGATCCCATTTGTCAATTTTGGCTTTTGTTGCCATTGCTTCTGGTGTTTTAGACATGAAGTCCTTGCCCATGCCTATGTCCTGAATGGTAATGCCTAGGTTTTCTTCTAGGGTTTTTATGGTTTTAGGTCTTAGTTTCTTAATTTTGTAAAACAACGCATAGCTTCTGTCAAACTTATGTATCTTAAGACTCAATATAACCCCCTTGTTATAACTGAAGAATTAACGATTTGATTCCCCAAAAACACAAGTGAGGAATGTAATGCCCAACATTGTTTTTAGTAACCCTGTTCTTAGACTCGCCCTTTCTTTTAATCACCTAGCCTTGTTTCCACCCGAATTGACTCTCCCTTAGCTAAGAGAGCCAGACAGACTCCATCTTGGCTCTTTCACAGGCAGCCTCTTTCTCAGGGACTTAACTTGTGCAAGCTGACTCCCAGCACATTAAAGAATGCAATTAACTGATAAGCTACTGTGGCGAGCAATATCCGCAGTTCCCAGGAATTCATCCAATTGATAACGCCCAAAGCCCTGCATCTATCACTTTGTAATAGCCTTAAAGCCCCTAGACCTAGAACGGTTTACTTTCCTGTAACAATTTATCCTTTTAACTTTTTTGCCTACTTCTGTAAAATTGTTTTAACTAGACCCCCCTCCCCTTTCTAAACCAAAGTATAAAAGAAAATCTAGCCCCTTCTTCGAGGCCGAGAGAACTTTAAGCGTTAGCCGTTTCTTAGCCGCTGGCTAAATAAACAGACTCTTACTTCGTCTCAAAGTGTGGCATTTTCTCTAACTCAGTCAAGTACAACACATCCAGCAGGCACGTAATCCACTCTAAAATGCCGTCCTGGGGTAGTGAAGATGATGTTGCTGGAAATATCCTTAAATGGCATGTGGATGAGTTCCCCCAGAGGCATACATGTTGAGCTAAATACTTTCCTGATGAAGGGTACAAGTTGAAGGGGTTTTGAAAGGCAGAGTGAGGTTCCTCAGAAGGCTGTTGCTACAGAAAGCCAGGAGGAGAAATTACATGGCCAGATAGAGTGGCATGACCATTGGATAAGGGCTATTTGTTTGTTTTTGAGATGGAGTTTTACTCTTGTTGCCCAGGCTGGGGTGCAATGGCACATCTCAGCTCACTGCTACCTACGCCTCCCAGGTTCAAGAGATTCTCCTGCCTCAGCCTCCCTAGTAGCTGGGATTACAGGCGTGTGCCACCACGCCCAGCTAACTGTGTATTTTTTGTAGAGATGGGGTTTCTCCATGTTTGTCTGGCTGGTCTTGAACTCCCGACCTCAGGCGATCCACCCGCCTTGGCCTCCCAAAGTGCTGGGATTACAGGCGTGAGTGCCCAGCCTGGATGAGGGTCTTTAGCAAAGATGGAAGTTTTGGTAGCTTGCAGTTTAATCTCTTCATTTATGTCCTCCTGAAATCTTCAGGACTAGCACTATTTTGTCAATACTTCTGGGGTCGTACTTAGGGGGACTTAAAGGAGATGTGATGTGGCAGCCTTTGACTCAAGGGAGTATCATACTAGCTCAAAGAGATCTGGGTACATGCCAGTTGAACCAACTCTTTTGAGATGTAATAGATCCTGGAAGGCCACTCTGATCCTGCCAACCTCGGGGCCAGATGAGTCTTTGAGAAACATGGTTTGGCTTAACACCAGCACTTAGTCTAATACCAACCATGAATCTTGCTGAAGTGAAGCTATACAAATACCTTTTCAAAAGTTTTTTTTTTCATTCCAGATCCTTCTTAGAAATTCCTAAGGCTCAATGCTGTGTGGAAGATTCTGAGAAAGAAAATAGTTTCTGATCTTTGGGATTCCCCTGAGATGGTCCAATCTGCAAAAAGTTCATTGCCATTTCCATCAAGGATACTGAGAACAAGAGTCTTATCCGGCTTGGATCCTGGGAATTGAGAAGCTTCAGCAGGTGGGAAGTGCACCCTCCACAGGCTCACACCCCTGTGGGCTGTTTCAGTTACCTATTGCAACTAAAATTAGAAACTTTAAACCACTAGAAGTTATTATTGCTCATGACCCTGTGAGTTGCATGGGGACTTCCAGGCTGGTTTAACCTGGGCTCATTTATGTGGCTACCTGCAGCTGGAGGGCCAGCTGGGCGGAACATCCAGGATGGCCTCATGCATGTGCCTGGCAGTTGCTGCCGGTTGTTAGCCGGGGAACCTTGTTTTCCTCCATGTGGCCCCTCGCCCTCCAGAGCCCCTCTCCAAATGGCCCTTTAAGCAGGATAGCCAAGGTTTGCTTGGTGCCAGCATCCAAGAGGGCAAAAATATGGAAACTACGAGAGGGATCTCAAGGCCTAAGATTATATGCACCCCAAAAATCTGAGGTCTCCGTTAATTCAGAAAGTTTATTTTGCCAAGGTTGAGGACGCACGCCTGTGACACAGCCTCAGGAGGTCCTGACAGCATGTGCCTAAGGTGGTAGGGACACAGCTTGGTTTGGTACATTTTAGAGAGACATGAGACATCAACCAATATGTGTAAGATGTACACTGGTCCAGTCTGGAAAGGCGGGACAACTCCAGGTGAAGGTGAAGTTGAGACAACTTGAAGCGGGGAAGGGGCTTCCAGGTCATAGGTAGTTAAGAGACAAATGGTTGCATTCTTTTGAGTTCCTGATTAGCCTCTCCAAATGAGGCAACCAGATATACATTTATCTCAGTGAGAAAAGGGGTGACTGAATAGAATGGGAGGCAGGTTTCCCCTAAGCAGTTCCCAGCTTGACTTTTCTCTTTAGCTTAGTAACTTTTTTTTGGTGAGGGGACAGAATCTCACTTCTCTTCCCCAGGCTGGAGTGCAGTGGTACGATCTCAGCTCACTGCAACCTCCGACTCCAGGGTTCAAGCAATTTCCCTGCCTCAACCTCCCAAGTAGCTGGGATTACATGCGCCTGCCACCAAGCCTGGCTAATTTTCATATTTTTTAGTAGAGAAGGGGTTTCGTCATGTTGGCCAGGCTGGTCTTGAACTCCTGACCTCAGATGATCTGCCCGCCTCAGCTTCCCAAAGTGCTGGGAACTCCTGACCTCAGGTGATCTGCCTGCCTCAGCTTCCCAAAGTGCTGGGATTACAGGCGTGAGCCACCGAGCCCAGCCTAGCTTAGTGATCTTGGGGCCCCAAGGTTTATTTTCCTTTCACGGCTAGAAGTTGGTCACCATCACTTTGGCAGCATTCCACTGGCCAAAGCAAGTCATAGGCAGCCCAGATTCATGTAGAGGAATATAAACTCTACCTCTTAAAGGAAAGATTGGTTCAATTACACCGCACGAGCATTTGCAGAAAGTTGTACCCATCTTTGGAAACTACCACACACACACACACACACACACACACCCCTTTACATGCAACCCTCCCTTGAGGTGCATCTACTTCCAGGCAGAACCAAAACTTGACAGTAGTCGACAGAAGAAAAGTAGTGTCCAAAATGCCAGTTCTCTTCTTACTCAATTTCGGCCTCATTATAAGCAAATTCTAACAGTTTATGTGTCTTGAGAAACATTTTAATTAAACTTTGGAATTTAAGAATTTGAATTTATAGCAGTAGCCTGTGCATAGGATATACGCATATTGTAAGTTTTTCCTTTCTGATAAATCATGCTGGGGGAACCACAATGTAAATTATTATTATTATTTTTTGAGATGGAGTCTCACTCTGTTGCCCAGGCTGGAGGGCAGTGGCATGATCTCAGCTCACTGCAACCTCCGCCTCCTGGGTTGAAGTGATTCTCCTGCCTCAGCCTCCTGAGTAGCTGGGATTACAGGCGCACAAGACAGGGTTTCACCGTGTTGGTCAGGTTGGTCTCGAACTCCTGACCTCTGATCTGCCCACCTCAGCCTCCCAAAGTGCTGGGATTATAGGCGTGAGCCACTGGCTCACGTATACTGTAACTGTATATTGAAAGTTTCTTTTTTTAATAATTAATAGGTTTAACAGAATGTATCTCCTGATCTATTCCTTTCACTGCAGACATCTATTGTCTTTTCAGCCTAGCAGCTCTCCCCTCTATAGAGACTCATACTTCCTACTCCAGTCACGTGGCTCTCATGGGGGCTGCCATGTTCTCACATGACTCCATCCCTCTAGCCTCAGTTGATTGGTCCAGGGATGAGCATCTGGCCTAAATTGGCCAATCAGAATTCTTCCCTTGAATATTCTTCCAAAGTGGAACTAGACCAAGTTAATCATTGTCTGTGATGACAGGAACTGTGTGTAGTGAGAAATACGGGAGCTTTTGTGGCCACGTTTCTCGCCTTATGGAGAAAAGGCTTGAGTAAGAAGAAATTAAGCCAGTATGCAGACAAAGCTAGAGACAGAGATGGAGAGAGAGATCTTGTGGTAAGCCCCTTGGTTTTTATCATTCTAGTACATGCTTGCTACTGCACACAACCAAGACTTTCACCTGAGGGCTTTCTCAAAGTCAGGCATGGAGTATGTCAGAAAAGCCACAGAAGCCGGGCGCAGTGGCTCACTCCTGTAATCCCAACACTGGGAGGCCGAGGCAGGTGGATCACGAGGTCAGGGGTTCGAGACCAGCCTGACCAACATGGCAAAACCCCGTCTCTACCAAAAAATAAAAAAATTAGCAGGGCATGCTGGCAGGCTCCTGTAATCCCAGCTGCTCAGGAAGCTGAGGCAAGAGAATCATTTGAACCTGGGAGGCAGATGTTGCAGTGAGCCGAGATCATGCCATTGCAGTTCAGCCTGGGTGACAGAGCAAGACTATGTTTCAAAAAAAAGAAAAGAAAAAAGAAAAAAGCCAGTTGATGTCCTGGGACCAGTCCTAAGCCAGTGACGGATGGGAGCCAGGCTATAAATGCTTAAATATCTTTGCCCTCTGGATGGAACAACTTTGAAATGCATTCCACATCACCTCCCAGAGGTCCCCAGTGGGGTCAAATCCTAGTTGCCTGGAGTGGTAAGCTGCTCACTGAAACCCCCTGTGTGGCCTCCTGTCTTTCCATGAATCAGTTCCTCACTCCCCTATTGGTGTTCCCTGGAATCATCTCCTAAATAATCCACTTGCAATCCTGTCCCTCTTTCAGGATCTGCTTGGGGTTGGAGTTGGGGAGTGCAGACAAAAACATGATCCCTTTTCCACTCGATACTAGTAAGATGAGTTTCTGTCACTGGCAACCAAGAGTTCTGACTATTACCTCCTTCTGAGATAATTCCTAAAATGTATTTGGGAATTCCCCACCTCCACCCCACTGCATAAGTCATCAATATGTAGATTTCTTAACAAAGTTTAATGGTATTCTTTGATCAACCTCAAGTTTCACAAAACACACTGCACTATCATAAGGGCTCCCCATGACTGACAGATCAGCCGTTCAAAAGAAGGGAAGTGTCAGAGATGGCTCTGCTAGACTCATATTTTTCAGTAGAATCTGGGTCAGGATGGTGTGGTCGGGAGATGCTTCTGGAGCTCTGGGACCCACAAGCCTGTGTGTCCCATGGTGGAATATTAGGACAAATTGAAAACATAGTGGCAGGAGGCGGCTTCCTCCCTCCCCTGCAATTCATCCTCCACCACACCAAACGTGCTCAATAGATATTGGGTAAATGAATAATGGGGCCGGGCATGGTGGCTCACGCCTGTAATCCCAGCACTTTGGGAGGCTGAGGCAGGTGGATCACCTGAGGTCAGGAGTTCAAGACCAGCCTGGCCACAGAGGCAGGAGAAGCACTTGAACCTGGGAGGCAGAATTTACAGCACGCTGAGATGGCACCACTGTGCTCCAGCCTGGGCAACAGAGCGAGACTCAAAAAAAAAAAAATAAATAATAATGGATTTATTCCTTCCAAACTGCAACGTACCAAAAGAAGACCAACACACATCAAAATGTTGTGGCCATTATCACCACAGTGACTATAATCAACTCTCGAGCCAGCCACCTCCACTAAACCTAGTGGATCACATCTGATGTTTCACTTTGGGGGTGTTTTAGTGGTCATGGTAGATTGTCGCCTGACTCCTGGCTGTTTCTACCATGTTTCAGGAATATAGAGATGTGTACAGATGACCGCTGAAATTAATTAGTATGCAATTCTCAAAGAGCCAAACTGCACCCCAAAAGCTACTGGAATAAAAAAAAAAGTTTTAATTCTCAAAGAGACAAACTAGATAGTAAAAGCATTTATGTTCCCTTGGAGAATCTTCTCACCAAGGACTAAAAGTTGTCTCCAGACCAGGGAATGCCTGGGGCCTTGGACGTTCCCAATTCTGGTATCACCTCCCTTCTCCTTTAGGTCCAGTTTTCTCAGAGGAACATACATTGTTCATTGCCACCAAGGGTATCCAAGGACACAAACTGAAGATAATAGTGCTTTATTGTCTCTCAGTCATCTTTCTCTCCCACATGCTGGAAGGAGAGCCAAGTCCAATTTATCCAATTACAAAATAGCATCATTGGCATCATGAGACCAGCTAACAAAACTTTCAGAGACAATCTATCTTCCTACCAAAAGTAACAAACATCTATGGAGTACTTACCATGACTAAGGGTCAACTTAAGTGGTTTTCATGCTGCATGTGTCAGGATGGACTAGGTTATGCTGCAGTAACAAATTAACCCCAGAGTCTCAGCAGCTTAGCAACCAAGGTTGATTTCTTACATCCCATGTCCACAATGGGTTGGCTGGGTATGGTGTGCTCCATATGGCCACTCAAAGACCTAGAATGATGGAAATTCTACCATCTTAATGCAAGGATTCTCCCACAGTTACTGCACCAGGAGATGAGACAATGAGACAGTTATTCCCAAGCCCTCAAAAGCTGTAGACTAGAGGTGATGTCAGTGACTTCCACTTATAAAGCATTGGACCCCGGCATGAATCCATCTAACTACTGGGGGTCTGGGGAATACGGGGAGCACATGGAAATCCCATGAGCAGTAACCATTCCTGCCAGCATGCATTATTTCATCTGAACCTCACAACCCCATGGAATATATAACAGAGGCTTGGAGAGTTATGGGACCTGCCCCAAGGCATCATAGATAATGAGTTACAGAGCTGAGATATGACCCTCGGCCTGGCAGGATTCAAACCACTATGCTGCATACTCATTGCAAAATTCTATGAAATTCCTTCATACAGCAAAACACCACAGCAAGTAAAAAGAAAGCCGAGTTGTGCAAATACAAAATAGAACTCCCCTGACACTTCACCTCCTCACCCACCCCAGCCCCAACGAAAGAATCAACCTACGCAAATAACTGGAATGAAATTCTCAGGCAATTTCAGCAGGGGAAATGGGGTTATCTCATCTGGGTCGCACATCCGACCTCGTCAAGACAAGACCTTCCCTAAACTTCCTGAACACCTGGACACACCATCATGTCTTGCTGCATCTTGTTACTGGAAATCCAATGATGATGTCTTTATACAATTTATGGGTCTTTCTATAAGTGCCAAGATAAATGTCATCTCTGTACCTACATATCATTCAGAGGTAGGCAAGCTTCTATGTAAAGTGCTAGATAGTAAATATTATCAGCTTTGCAGGACTCATCTGATCTCCATCCTATATTTTTTTTGTTTTTGTTTTACAATTTTTTTCTCTTTTTAGATAGGGTCTAAAAGGAAAATAAAACTTATCCATGTTGTGATATGGATGAACATTAAAAACATGCTCAGTGAAAGAAGAAGACATGAAAGGTCGTATATTGTACAATTCCATTTATATGCAAGGTTCAGACTAAGCCAATCGACAGAGATAGAAAGATGAGAGGTTTCCAGGGGCTGCAGGAGGGGGTATGCCGAGTGACTGCTGAATGAATATGAGGCTTCCAATTGAGGTGTTGGAAAAGCTCTGAAACTAGGTAGTGATGATAATTGCACAACATGATAAATGTACAAAATGTCACTGAATTGTACACTTTCAGATGCACAAAATGGTAAATGTTGCATATATTATACCACAGTTTTATTCATTTATTTTAGAGATAGAGTCTCACTCCATCACCCAGGCTGCAGTGCAATGGCACAAACATAGCACACTGCTACCTTTACTGCCGGGGCTCCAGCAATCCTCCCACCTAGGCTTCCAAGTAGCTGGGACTACAGGTGAACCTTACTACACCCAGCTTTTTAAATTTTTTTATAGAGTTGCATTCTCACTATATTGCCCAGACTGGCCCAAACTCCTGGCTTCAAGTGATTCTTTCATCTCAGCCACCAAAAGTGCTGGGATAACAGGTGTAAGCCATCAGGGCAGGCAATTTTAAATTCCTATGCGAAATTTTCAACTAATAAATTCCTAGGATTAAAGAAGTGTCGATCAACATGGGGATTAGAGGAAAAAATAATTTTAAACAAGAGAAAAAATTAAATGAGATGATGTAGATGTATACAGTGCCTGGCCTCATGATCACTGAATCCACTGCAGCATTTTTTTTTTTTTCCAGACAGGGTCTCACTCTGTCACCCAGACTGAGTACAGTAGCATAATCATGACTTACTGCAGCCTCAACCTCCTGGGCACAATTGATCCTCTTACCTCAGCCTCTCAAGTAGCTGGGACTATAGGTGCACACAACCACACCTAGCTATTTTTGTTGTTGCTGTTGTATTTTTTGGTAGTAGCAGGGTCTCACCATGTTGCCCAGGCTGGCATCTTGAACTCCTGGGCTCCAGCGATCCTCCCACCTCAGCTTCCCAAAGTGCTGGGATTACGGGTGGGAGCCACCATACCCATCCTGTTGTAGCTATTTTAATAGTGCTGGTGAACAATAATTTGCTCTCCCTATAAAAACAGGACATACTAAGCCAAGGAAACCACCAATCTAGTTTATTCTCCCCAGATCTTCTAAATGTTGGAATTAGTCTAAGAGCCCAAAATATTTCATGTGGTGAATTAGTATAAGAGTCCAAAATATTTCATGTGGTTTGATTTTTTGTTTGTTTTTTTTTTTTTTTGGAGATGCAGTGTCGTTCCATTGTCCAGGTTGGAATGCAGTCTAGCGATCTCGGCTCACTGCAACCTCCGCCTCCTGGGTTCAAGCAATTCTCCTGCCTCAGCCTCCTGAGTAGCTGAGATTGCAAACATGTACCACCACGTCTGGCTAATTTTTGCATTTTTAGTAGAGATGGGGTTTCTCCATGTTGGCCAGGCTTGTCTTGAAATCCTGACCCCAAATGATCTACCCACCTTGGCCTCCCAAAGTGCTGGGATTACAGGTGTAAGCCACCATGCCCGGCAAGTTTGATTTTTTTATTGTGGTAAAATACATACGAAATCTATTATTTTAGCCGTTTTCAAAGGAAAAATTCAGTGGTGTTAAGTGCATCCACCACATTGTACAGCCATGTCCCCCATCCATCTCCAGAACGCTTTCATCCTGTCCTGCAAATTTGCAGCACCTTGCTACGCTCCAGGTTGTTTGTCCCACAACAGAGCTGGGCTGAATTATTAATGTGGACTTTGTTCAACAACGGGCTAAAGAGGGAGAAGCCCATGAACTCTGTGAGGAGTGCATGACAGGTGCTGGTGGGATGACAGGGCTTGGCACCCTCCAGCTGCTGCTGCTGCTGCCGCCTGTCCTACTGGGCGACCACCGCCTCCCAGGGAAGAAGAGCACTCACAGCTGCTGCTGATCTCTTTCCAGGGCTTCCGCTGGGACTAGGATCAGCATGTGGACACCCCCAACCTGGACCGTCTGGCCGGGGAGGGTGTCAAGGCCAAGTACCTCATGTCGACCCTTGTCACGATGACCACCCAATCCCACTTCACTGCCATCCCAGATAAGCACCACAGTGCCACTCTGCCCATTTCACCCGATGCCCATCAAAAAAAGCACCACTCTGCCCATTTCACCCGATGCCCATCAAAGCCCCAGCATCCGTCATTCCCTGTGATAAGAAGCAAAAGTTCGGTCAGCTCTAGGGAGGCTGAGGCGACTCGAGGGTCTCACTCTGTTGCCCAGGCTGTAGCTCAGTGGCATAATCACAGCTCAGTGGAGTCTCAAAACTCCTGGTCTCAAGCAGTCCTCCCTACCTCAGTCTCCCCAGTAGCTGGGGATACAGAGAAACTACCATGCCTAGTTTTCTCATTTTCTTAGAAATTAGGGCAGGGAGAGTCTCACTATGTTTCCTAAGTTGGTTTTGGACTCCTGGCCTCAAGTGATCATCCCACCTCAGCCTCCCAAAGTGCTGAGATTGGAGACGTGAGCTACCATGCCTGGCCGGATCTTTTTTAAAAAAGTAAATAAGGCTGGGCATGGTGACTCACCCCTGTAATCCCAGCACTTTGGGATGCTGAGGCGGGTGGATCACCTGAGGTCAGGAGTTCAAGACCAGCCTGGCCAACTTGGTGAAACATCGTCTATCCTAAAAATACAAAAATAAGCTGGGTGTGGTGGCAGATGCCTATAACCACAGCTACTCGGGAGTCTGATACAGGAGAATCACTTGAACCCAGGCAGTGGAAGTTGAAGTGAGCTGATATCATGCCATTGCACTCCAGTTTGGGCAAGAGAGCAAGATTTTGTCTAAAAAAAAAAAAAAGTAATAAAAAGGTAAATAACTAAAATCACTTTTAAATAATTGTATAAAAATAATAAAATATTGACATTTACAGAGCTCAGTTAGATGAGGTGACTCATACCCTCCAATGCTGTCCTGGATTTCTTACATGAGAATTCAAATGTCTTTCTGTGGCCCAAAAGATCCCACACAGCCTGGCCTCTGGCCCATCTTCTGCCAGCCTCTCTCATCTCTCTCCCTCTCCTTCACTTCCTTCCAGATCACAAAGGCCTTCTGCCTGTGCTTTCTGCCCTGGCTCCCTCCAGCCCCAGGGCCTTGGCCTGTGCTAGTCCAGTCCCTCCAGCTCAACAAGAGCATGCAGTCCAGTCAGGGAGACAGACACCAGACACCGAAACAGGCACATACATCCCGTGACAACTCGGGAGGCATCAAGGAGGAAAACGAGTTTTCCAGGCGCAGACTACAGGGGTAAACTGGCTTCAAATTAGAGATGGAGAAAGGGGGTCTCTGAGCAAGGGGCAGTTGAGCTGAAACAGATGTCAGGGGACCAGAGCAAGGAAAACTGTTTCAGGCAGAGAGAAGAGCATGTGTGAAGTCTCTGAGACAAAGACCTGGTCATTTCAGAATCCCAGTGACCACTAAAATAGAGGGATTCCAACCTAAAAAGGAGGAAGAGGAGGCTCCTGGAAAGCAAAGGTGTCTGTGTAAGAATCATAATAGTGGGGATGAAGTCAAAATGGCAAAATAGGAACAGCTCCGGTCTACAGCTCCCAGCATGAGCAATGCAGAAGACAAGTGATTTCTGCATTTCCAACAGAGGTACTGGGTCCATCTCACTGGGGAGTGTCAGAAAGTGGGTGCAGGACACTTGGTGCAGTGCACCGAGCATGAGCCCAAGCAGGGCAAAGCATTGCCTCATCCAGGAAGTGTAAGGGGTCAGAGAATTCCCTTTCATAGCCAAAGAAACGGGTGACAGATGGCACCTGGAATATCGGGTCACTCCCACCCTAATACTGAACTTTTCCAATGGTCTTAGCAAATGGTACACCAGGAGATTATATACCGCACCTGGCTCAGAAGCTCCTATACCCATGGAACCTCACTCATTGCTAGCACAGCAGTCTGAGATCAAACTGCAAGTCGGCAGCAAGGCTGGGGGAGGGGCGCCAGCCATTGCCTAGGCTTCAGTAGGTAAACAAAGCAGCTGGGAAGCTCCAACTGGGTGGAGCCCACCACCGCTCAAGGAGGCCTGCCTGCCTCTGTAGACTCCACCTCTGAGGGCAGGGCATTGGCTAACAAAAGGCAGCAGAATCCTCTGCAGACTTAAATATCCCTGTCTGACAGCTTTGAAAAAGTAGTGGTTCTCCCAGCAGTCAGCTGGAGATCTAAGAATGGACAGACTGCCTCCTCAAGTGGGTCCCTGACACCTGAGTTGCCTAACTGGGAGGCACCCCCCAGTAGGGGCAGAATGACACCTCACATGGCCGGGAACTCCTCTGAGACAAAACTTCCAGAGAAACGATCAGGCAGCCACATTTGCTGCTCACCAATATCCGCTGTTCTGCAGCCTCCACTGCCGATACCCAGGCAAACTCCAACAGACCTGCAGCTGAGGGTCCTGACTCTTAGAAGGAAAACTAATAAACAGAAAGGACATCCACACTAAAACCCCATCTGTACGTCCCCATCATCAAAGACCAAAGGTAGATAAAACCACAAAGATGGGGAAAAACCAGAGCAGAAAAACTGGAAGCTCTAAAAATCAGAGTGCCTCTCCTCCTCCAAAGGAATGCAGCTCCTCACCAGCAATGGAACAAAGCTGGACAGACAATGACTTTGACAAGTTGAGAGAAGAAGGCTTCAGACGATCAAATTACTCTGACCTAAAGGAGGAAGTTCAAACCCATGGCAAAGAAGTTAAAAACCTTGAAAAAAAATTAAACGAATGGCTAACTAGAATAACCAATGCAGAGAAGTCCTTAAAGGACCTGATGGAGCTGAACACCAAGGCATGAGAACTACATGACAAATGCACAAGCCTCAGTAGCCGATTTGATCAACTGGAAGAAAGGGTATTAGTGATGGAAGATGAAATGAATGAAATGAAGTGAGAAGAGAAGTTTAGAGAAAAAAGAATAAAAAGAAATGAACAAAGCCTCCAAGAAATATGGGACTATGTGAAAACACCAAATCTACATCTGATTGGTGTACCTGAAAGTGAAGGGAGAATGGAACCAAGTTGGAAAACACTCTGCAGGATATTATGCAGGAGAACTTCCCCAATCTAGCAAGGCAGGCCAACATTCAAATTCAGGAAATACAGAGAACACCATAAAGATACTCCTCAAGGAGAGCAACTCCAAGACACGTAATTCTCAGATTCACCAAAGTTAAAATGAAGGAAAAAATGTTAAGGCAGCCAGAGCGAAAGGTCCGGTTACCTACAAAGGGAAGCCCATCAGACTAACAGCAGATCTCTCTGCAGAAACTCTACAAGCCAGAAGAGAGTGGGGGCCAATATTCAACATTCTTAAAGAAAAGAATTTTCAAACCAGAATCTCATATCCAGCCAAACTAAGCTTCATAAGTGAAGGAGAAATAAAATACTTTACAGACAAGCAAATGATGAGAGATTTTATCACCACCAGGACTGCCCTACAAGATCTCCTGAAGGAAGCACTAAACATGGAAAGGAACAACCAGTACCAGCCACGGCAAAAACATGCCAAACTGTAAAGATCATCAAGGCTAGGAAGAAACTGCATCACCTAATGAGCAAAATAACCAGCTAACATCATAATGACAGGATCAAATTCACACATAATAATATTAACCTTAAATGTCAATGGGCTAAATTCTCCGATTAAAAGACAGACTGGCAAATTAGATAAAGAGTCAAGACCCATCAGTGTGTTGTATTCAGGAGACCCATCTCATGTGCAAAGACACACATAGACTCAAAATAAAGGGATGGAGCAAGATCTACCAAGCAAATGGAAAACAAAAAAAAGTCAGATGTTGCAATCCTAGTCTCCAATAAAACAGACTTTAAACCAACAAAGATCAAAAGAGACAAAGGAGGTCATTACATAATGGTAAAGGGATCAATTCAACAAGAAGAGCTAACTATTCTAAATATGTATGTACCCAATACAGGAGCAGCCAGATTCATAAAGCAAGTCCTTAGAGACCTACAAAGAGAATTAGACTCCCACAAAATAATAATGGGAGATTTTAACACCCCACTGTCAACAAAAGACAGATCAACAAGACAGAAAGTTAACAAGGATATTCAGGAATTGAACTCAGCTCTTCACCAAGCTGACCTAATAGACATCTACAGAACTCTCCACCCCAAATCAACAAAATGTACATTCTTCTCAGCACCACACCAATCTTATTCCAAAATTTACCACATATTTGGAAGTGAAGCATTCCTCAGCAAATGTAAAAGAACAGAAATTCTAACAAACTGTCTCTCAGACCACAGTGCAATCAAACTAGAACTCAGGATTAAGAAACTCACTCAAAACTGTTCAACTACATGAAAATTGAACAACCTGCTCCTGAATGACTACTGGGTACATAAAGAAGTGAAGGCAGAAATAAAGATGTTCTTTGAAATCAAAGAGAACAAAGACACAACGTACCAGAATCTCTCAGGCACATTCAAAGCAGTGTGTAGAGGGAAATTTATAGCACTAAATGCCCACAAGAGAAAGCAGGAAAGATCTAAAATTGACACCCTAACATCACAATTAAAAGAACTAGAGAAGCAAAGAGCAAACACGTTCAAAAGCTAGCAGAAGGCAAGAAATAACTAAAATCAGAGCAGAACTGAAGGAAATAGAGACACAAAAATCCCTTCAAAAAATCCATGAATCCAGGAGGTGGTTTTTTGAAAAGATCAACAAAACTGACAGACCATTAGCAAGACTAATAAAGAAGAAAGGAGAGAAGAATCAAATAGACACAGTAAAACTTGATAAAGGGGATATCACCACCAATCCCGCAAAAATACAAACTACCATCCGAGAATACTATAAACACCTCTAAGCAAATAAACTAGAAAATCTAGAAGAAATGGATAAATTCCTGGACACATACACCTTCCCAAGACTAAACCAGGAAGAATTTGAATCTCTGAATAGACCAACAACAGGCTCTGAAATTGAGGCAATAATTAATAGCTTACCAACAAAAAAAGTCCAGGACCAGATGGATTCACAGCTGAATTCTACCAGAAGTACAAGGAGGAGCTGTTACCATTCCTTCTGAAATTATTCCAATCAATAGAAAAAGAGGGAATCCTCCCTAACTCATTTTATGAGGCCAGCATCATCCTGATAGCAAAGCCTGGCAGAGACAAAACAAAAAAAAGAGAATTTCAGACCAATATCCCTGATGAACATCGATGCAAAAATCCTCTATAAAATACTGGCAAACCGAATCCAGCAGCACATCAAAAAGCTTATCCACCATGATCAAGTGGGCTTCCTTCCTGGGATGCAAGATTGGTTCAACATACGCAAATCAGTAAACATACTCCAGCATATAAACGGAACCAATGAAAAAAACCACATGATTATCTCATTAGATGCAGAAAAGACCTGTGACGAAATTCAACAACATTTCATGCTAAAAACTCTCAATAAATTAAGTATTGATGGGATGTATCTCAAAATAATAAGAGCTATCTATGACAAACCCACAGCCAATATCATACTGAATGGGCAAAAACTGGAAGCATTCCCTTTGAAAACTGCCACAAGACAGGGATGCCCTCTCTCACCACTCCTATTCAACATAGTATTGGAAGTTCTGGCCAGGGCAATCAGGTAGGAGAAGGAAATAAAGGGTATTCAATTGAGAAAAGAGGAAGTCAAATTGTGCCTGTTTGCAGACGACATGATTGTATATCTAGAAAACCTCATTGTCTCAGCCCAAAATCTCCTTAAGCTGATAGGCAACTTCAGCAAAGTCTCAGGACACAAAATCAATGTGCAAAAGTCACAAGCATTCTAATACACCAATAACAGACAAACAGAGAGCCAAATCATGAGTGAACTCCCTTTCACAATTGCTTCAAAGAGAATAAAATACCTAGGAATCCAACTTACAAGGGATGTGAAGGACCTCTTCAAGGAGAACTACAAACCACTGCTCAACGAAATAAAAGAGGACATAAACAAATGGAAGAACATTCCATGCTCATGGGTAGGAAGACTCAATATCATGAAAATGTCCATACTGCCCAAGGTAATTTATAGATTCAATGCCGTCCCCATCAAGTTACCAATGACTTTCTCCACAGAATTGGAAAAACTCCTTTAAAGTTCATATGGAACCAAAAAAGATCCCACATTGCCAAGTCAACCCTAAGCCAAAAGAACAAAGCTGGAGGCATCAAGCTACATGACTTCAAACTATACCACAAGGCTACAGTAACCAAAACAGCATGGTACTGGTACCAAAACAGAGATATAGATCAATGGAACAGAACAGAGGCCTCAGAAATAATGCCACACATCTACAACTATCTGATCTTTGACAAATCTGACAAAAACAAGCAATGGGGAAAGGATTCCCTATTTAATAAACGGTGCTGGGAAATCTGGCTAGCCATATGGAGAAAGCTGAAACTGGATCCCTTCCTTACACCTTATACAAAAATTAATTCAAGATGGATTAAAGACTTAAATGTTAGACCTAAAACCATAAAAACCCTAGAAGAAAACCTCAGTGATACCATTCAGGACATAGGCATGGGAAAGGACTTATGCCTAAAACACCAAAAGCAATGGCAACAAAAGCCAAAATTAACAAATGGGATCTAATTAAACTAAAGACCTTCTGCACAGCAACCGAAACTACCATCAGAGTGAAAAGGCAACCTACAGAATGGGAAAAAATTTTTGCAATCTACTCATCTGACAAAGGGCTAATATTAAGAATGTACAATTATCTCCAACAAATTTACAAGAAAAAAGCAAACAACCCATCAAAAAGTGGGTGAAGGATATGAACAGACACTTCTCAAAAGAAGACATTTATGCAGCCAAAAGACACATGAAAAAAATGCTTATCATCACTGGCCAGAGAAATGCAAGTCAAAACAACGAGATACCATCTCACACCAATTAGAATGGCAATCATTAACAAGTCAGGAAACAACAGGTGCTGGAGAGGATGTGGAGAAATAGGATCACTTTTACACTGTTGGTGGGACTGAAAACTAGTTCAACCATTGTGGAATTCTGTGTGGCAATTCCACAGGGATCTAGAACTAGAAATACCATTTGACCCAGCCATCCCATTACTGGGTATATACCCAAAGGATTACAAATCATGCTGCTATAAAGACACATGCACACGTATGTTTATAGGGGCACTATTCGCAATAGCAAAGACTTGCAACCAAGCTGAATGTCCAACAACAATAAGACTGGATTAAGAAAATGTGGCACACAGACGCCATGGAATACTATGCAGCCATAAAAAATGATGAGTTTATGTCCTTTGTAGGGACATGGATGAATCTGGAAACCATCATTCTCAGCAAACTATCACAAGAACAAAAAACCAAACACCTCATATTCTCCCTCATAGGTGGGAATTAAACAATGAGAACACATGGACACAGGAAGGGGAACATCACAAACCGAGGTCTCTTGTGGGGTCGGATGAGGGGGGAGGGATAGCATTAAGAGATATACCTAATGTTACATGACGAGTTAATGGGTACAGCACACCAACATGGCACTTGTTTACATATGTAACAAGCCTGCACTTTGTGCACATGTACCCTAAAACTTAAAGTATAATAAAAAATACAAAATAAAATAAAAACTTTGGCTGTTGACTTCAAATATCTTGCTTCGTCATCTCTCCACTCCAGAAACTTTTCGCATGCTTACAAAGGGTGTTCATTTCTCCTCTAAGTATTTGCTCCCCAGCCCCACCTGCAAGAAGGTGGAAGTAGGGCCTCTACCTGGGATGCTAACTCTCAAATACAAGGCAAGACCTGTCTCTCCTCCAATATCCCCAGGACTGAAGGACTGTGAAAGTCTGCATATTGATCAAGCTTCTCCCTCCCTTATCTGAAGGGACTTGCTTCCTTCAAGACACTTTTCCTCTTCCCACCTAGCTCCATGCCCCCATCCAGTCATCTTCCAACCCATCTCTCCCCACCTGCATGCCACACAAGAGGGGCGTGACCACAGCACCTGGAAGTTCCTTAAAATTGAATGGTGTGTCAGACCGGGTGCGGTGGTTCATGTCAGTAACCGCAGCACTTTGGGAGGCTGAGGCAGGCAGGTCACTTGAGGTCAGGAGTTCGAGACCAGCCTGGCCAAAATGGTGAAACTCCGTCTCTACTAAAAATACAAAAATTAGCTGGGTGTGGTTGTGCATGCCTGTAGTACCAGCTACTTCGGGGGCTGAGGCAAGGGAATCACTTGAACCTGGGAGGCAGAGGTTACAGTGAGCCAAGATTGCACCATTGCACTCCAGCCTGGGCGATAGAGTGAGACTGTCTCAAAAAAAAAAAAAAAAGAAAAGAAAATCAAATGGTGTGATTAGCTTACGATTTTTAAAAAATGGAATGATGTATTCATTTTCTAAGCTGCATAACAAATTAACACAAATTTAGCAGCTTAAAACACCCATCTATTACCTCTCCTTTCCTGTAGGTCAGGAGTCTGGGGGTGCAGCTTTAGCTGGGTCCTCTGCTCAGGTTCTTACAAGGTTGTGATCAAGATGTCGGCTGGAATTAGTGTCTCATATGAGGCTTGGGGTCTTCTCCCAACCTCACAAGGTTGTCGGCAGAATTTAATTCCATGCAACTGTGGAACTCATGTGGCTGGCTTCTTCAAAACCACCCAGGCATGGTGGCTCAAGCCTGTAATCCCAGCACTTTCGGAGGCCGAGGCAGGTGGATCACCTGAGGTCAGGAGTTCGAGACCAGCATGGCCAATATGGTGAAACCCCGTCTCTACTAAAAATACAAAACTTAGCCGGGCATGATGGCACACGCCTGTAATCCCAGCTACTTGGGAGGCTGAGGCAGGAGAATCACTTGAACCCGGGAGGCAGAGGTTGTAGTAAGCCGAGTTCATGCCACTGCAATCCAGCCTGGGCAACAGAGTGAGACTCCATGTCAAAAACAAACAAACAAACAAAAACCAAAAACCAGGAGGAAGGAGTCTCTCTCCTCCAGACCCTCACTGAAGATCTCACCTGAAAATGTCAGGCCCATCCTGAATAATCTCCCTTTTGATTAACTCAAAGTGAATGGATTGGGGCTTAGATACATCTGCAAAATCCCTTCACCTTTTCCATAGGTATAGATTAGAAGCAAGCCACGGGTCCTGCCTACACTCCAGGGGAGAGGAGATTACACCTGGCATTTATCCAGGGCAAGAACCTAAGAGGTCATCTCAGAATTCTGCCTTCCAAATAGATCCTCGGTGGAGCTCACATGGCTGGGCGAGCACCAGCCTTTGTTTAAAGGCAACAGAGACTGGTGACCTGGATCAGATCTCCAGCAAGCCTCCAGAATGATGGTCCAGTCTCTGAACCCAGGGCCAAGGCAGCAGGAGCTTTGGGTGCACATGGGGGCTTCCCCCACTTTGAAGTGAGTCATCACATCCGTATTAGACCCTAGCTGTTGCTTAGGCAAAAATGATGATTTAGAAGAAGATGGAGAGAAGAGGAGAGTTAATTTAAAAGTATTTATATTCGGCTGGGCATGGTGGCTCACGCCTGTAATCCCAGCACTTTGGGAGGCTGAGGCAGGTGGATCACAAGGTCAGGAGATGGAGACCACCCTGGCTCACACGGTGAAACCTTGTCTTTATTAAAAATAAAAAAAATTAGCTGGGCGTGGTGGTAGGCGCCTGTAGTCCCAGCTACTCGGGAGGCTGAGGCAGGAGAATGGCTTGAACCCAGGAGGCGGAACTTGCAGTGAGCCGAGATCCCACCACTGCACTCCAGCCTGGGCAACAGAGCGAGACTCTGTCTCAAAAAAAAAAAAAAAAAAAAAAAAAGTACTTATATTCATTCCCTAGGGCTGCCACAACCAAGTACCAAAATTGATTGTCTTGTGGCTCTGGTGGCCAGCAGTGCCACGTTCCCTCCTGCACTTGTTGGGGAGTCCTGCCTTGCTTCTTCCTACCTTCCTGTAGGCTCCTGGCAGTCTTCAGTGTTTCTTGGTTTGCAGACGCATCAGTCCAATCTTCCGTCCAATCCATGGCCTTCTTCCCTGTGTCTCTGTGACTCGGCGTGTCCTCTCCTCTTTTATAAGGACACCAGTCATTGACTTAGGGCCCTCCCTACTCCAGGATGACTTCATCCTAATCAATAGCATCTGCAACAACCCTATTTCTTTCTTTGTTTTTTTTGTATTTTTTGAGACGGAGTTTCACTCTTGTTGCCCAGGCTGGAGGGCAATAGCGTGATCTCAGCTCAATGCAACCTCGGCCTCCGGGGTTCAAGGGATTCTCCAGCCTCAGCCTTCCGAGTAGCTGGGATTACAGGTATGCGCCACCACACCCAGCTAATTTTGAATTTTTAGTAGAGACGGGGTTTCTCCATGTTGGTCAGGCTGGTCTCAAACTCCTGACGTCAGGTGATTCACCCTCCTCAGCCTCCAGAAGTGCTGGGATTACAGGTGTGAGCCACCATGCCCAGCCCACAATAACTCTATTTCTAAATAAGGTCACATTCTGAGCTACTAGAATTTAGGATTTCAACATGTTTTGAGGAGGACTCAATTTAACCCATAAAAATACTATGTGGGCCACACATGCTGTTTCACATCTGTTATCCCAGCACTTTGGGAAGTTGAAGCAGGAGGATCATTGCTCAGGACATAGGGGGACACCAGGTGCATAAGACCACAGCGTTGACTGGTGTGGGAGCTCACACCTGTAAGTTTGGGAAGCTAAGGCAGGACAATCACTTGAGGCCAGAAGTTTGAGGCCAGCCTGGGTGACATAGTGAGATCTCATTTCTAAAAAAAAAAAAAAAAAAAATTTAATTAGCTGGGCATGGTGGTACCCGCCTACAGTCCCAGCTACTCAGGAGGCTGAAGCAGGAGGGTCGCTTGAGTCCAGAAGATCAAGGCTGTGGAGAACTGTGATTGCACCTGCACTCCAGCCTGGGCAATAGAGCAAGCCCTGTCTCAAAAAAAAAAAAAAAGTCATCTCCCTTGTCTTCTGATTCCCTGAGCTGTGACAGAAAGGAAGTCAAGCAGTGAAAGCATCCCCTCAAAAGGGACTTTTCAAAACTATCCTAAGCAACATAGCAACACCTTGCCTTTAGAAAGTATTTAAATTTGAAGGAAAAAAAAAAAAAAAAAAAAAAGCAGGTTTTCGCCGTGTTGACCGGGCTGGTCTCCAGCTCCTGGCCTCGAGTGATCTGCCTGCCTCGGCCTCCCGAGGTGCTGGGATTGCAGACGGAGTCTCGCTAACTCAATGCTCAATGGTGCTCAGGCTGGAGTGCAGTGGTGTGATCTCGGCTCTCTGCAACCTCCACCTACCAGCCTCCTGCCTTGGCCTCTTAAAGTGCTAAGATTACAGCCTCTGCCCCACCGCCACCCCGTCTAGGAAGTGAGGAGCGTCTCTGCCTGGCCGCCCATCGTCTGGGATGTGAGGAGCCCCTCTGCCCGGCCGCCCTATCTGGGAAGTGAGGAGCGCCTCTGCCCGGCCGCCCATCATCTGGGATGTGAGGAGCGCCTCTGCCCGGCTGCCACCCCGTCTGGGAGGAAGTGAGGAGCGCCTCTGCCCGGCTGCCCCGTCTGGGAGATGAGGAGCACCTCTGCCCGGCCGCCCCGTCTGGGAGGAAGTGAGGAGCGCCTCTGCCCTGTTGCCCTATCTGGGAAGTGAGGAGCGCCTCTGCCTGGCCGCCACCCCGTCTGGGAGGTGAGGAGCGCCTCTGCCCGGCTGCCACCCCATATGGGAAGTGAGGAGCGCCTCTGCCCAGCCGCCCCTTCTGGGAGGTGAGGAGCGCCTCTGCCCAGCCGCCCCGTCTGGGAGGTGAGGAGTGCCTCTGCCCGGCCGCCCCGTCTGGGAGGTGAGGAGCGCCTCTGCCTGGCAGCCACCCCGTCTGGGAGGAAGTGAGGAGCACCTCTGCCCAGCTGCCCCATCTGGGAAGTGAGGAGCGCCTCTGCCCGGCTGCCACCCCCTATGGGAAGTGAGGAGCGCCTCTGCCCGGCCGCCCACTCTGGGAAGTGAGGAGCGCCTCTGCCCGGCCCCCCACTCTGGGAAGTGAGGAGCGCCTCTGCCCGGCCGCCCACTCTGGGAGGTGAGGAGTGCCTCTGCCCGGCCGCCCCGTCTGGGAGGTGAGGAGCGCCTCTGCCTGGCCGCCACCCCGTCTGGGAGGAAGTGAGGAGCACCTCTGCAAGGCCGCCCACTCTGGGAGGTGAGGAGCGCCTCTGCCTGGCCACTCCGTCTGGGAGATGAGGAGCACCTCTGCCCGGCCGCCCCGTCTGGGAGGTGAGGAGTGCCTCTGCCCGGCTGCCACCCCGTCTGGGAGGAAGTGAGGAGCACCTCTGCCCGGCCGCCCCCTCTGGGAAGTGAGGAGCGCCTCTGCCTGGCCGCCACCCCGTCTGGGAGGAAGTGAGGAGCGCCTCTGCCTGGCTGCCCCATCTGGGAAGGGAGGAGCACCTCTGCCCGGCCGCCACACCGTCTGGGAAGTGAGGAGCGCCTCTGCCTGGCTGCCCCATCTGGGAAGGGAGGAGCATCTCTGCCCGGCCGCCACACCGTCTGGGAAGTGAGGAGCGCCTCTGCCTGGTCGCCCCGTCTAGGAGGTGAGGAGCGCCTCTGCCCGGCCGCCCAGTCTGGGAAGTGAGGAGCGCCTCTGCCCGGCCGCCCTGTCTGGGAGGTGAGGAGCGCCTCTGCCTGGCCGCCACCCCATCTGGGAGGAAGTGAGGAGCGTCTCTGCCCGGCCGCCCCCTCTGGGAAGTGAGGAGCGCCTCTGCTCGACCGCCCCCTCTGGGAAGTGAGGAGCGCCTCTGCTCGGCCGCCCCGTCGGGGAAGTGAGGAGCGCCTCTGCCCGGCCGCCCCGTCTGGGAGGTGAGGAGCGCCTCTGCCCGGCTGCCACCCGGTCTGGGAGGAACTGAGGAGCGCCTCTGCCCGGGCGGCCCCGTCTGGGAAGCGAGGAGCGCCTCTGCCCGGGCGGCCCCGTCGGGGAAATGAGGAGCGCCTCTGCCCGGCCGCCCCGTCTGGGAGGAGAGGAGCGCCTCTGCCCGGGCGGCCCCGTCTGGGAAGCGAGGGGCGCCTCTGCCCAGCCGCCCTGTCTGGGAGGTGAGGAGCGCCTCTGCCCGGCCGCCCCGTCTGGGAGGAGAGGAGCGCCTCTGCCCGGGCGGCCCCGTCTGGGAAGCGAGGGGCGCCTCTGCCCAGCCGCCCTGTCTGGGAGGTGAGGAGCGCCTCTGCCCGGCTGCCCTGTCTAGGAGGTGTACCCAACAGCTCCGAAGAGACAGCGACCATCGGGAGCGGGCCATGAGGGCGATGGCGGTTTTGTTGAAGAGAAGGGGAGGAAGTGTGGGGAAAGGAAGGAGAGATCAGATTGTTGCTGTGTCTGTGTAGAAAGGGGTGGGCATAGGAGACTCCATTTTGTTCTGACTAGGAGAAATTCTTCTGCCTTGGGATGCTGTTGATCTATGGCCTTTCCCCCAGCCCCCTGCTCTCTGAAACATGTGCTGTGTCAACTCAGGGTTGAATGGATTAAGGGTGGTGCAAGATGTGCTTTGTTAAACAGATGCTTGAAGGCAGCATGCTCTTTAAGAGTCATCACCACTCCCTAATCTCAAGTACTCAAGGGAACAAACACTGCAGAAGGCCGCAGGGTCCTCTGCCTAGGAAAACCAGAGACCTTTGTTCATGTGTTTATCTCCTGACCTTCTCTCCACTATTATCCTATGACCCTGCCATATCCCCCTCTCCGAGAAACACCCAAGAATGATCAATAAATACTTCAGAAAAAAAAAAAAAAAAAAAAAAAAAAAAAAAAAAAAGCAGTGCTATGGCACAGAGTTGACAGCTACATGTGTGGCTACATCCAGGTCCTCAAACTGTATCATCAGAATGACCCCTCCCCCTCCCCCGCTTTTCATTTTACTTTCTTAAGCATGAACATGAAATTTCCAAGATTGTCTCTCCTTTGACTAATCTGCTTCTCAGACCCAATCACTGTGTCCAGGGTGGTGGGAGGATACTGACATCCAGGCTGGGACCACATGCCCCAGCTCCAGATCAGGATGGGGAATGACCAGTCGCATACATGCCATGGGGGACTAGTGACTCCTCGGTGGAAAATCGGGGACTGTCATTGTAAGGAGCGATAGAAGAAAGGCTGACGCAGTGCAATGTATCTCCTGCACCAGCCTGGGCCTCGATGTCTTGAGTACTGATGACCCAGTACTCAGTCCAGGGCAATCCCAACTCCATCTGTGGGGCTGCCAACAGTACATGGACCCCCTCACTGGATTAGCTGACCACACGTGCAAACAGCCACCTCCCAGCCCCTCTCCCCGCAGTCCCCCTGAACCCTGTCTAAATTCCCCTCAGTTCTCACCGAGATTAAAAGCAATTCTGAGGGAGAGTGGCTCATTCTGCTAGTTTAACTCTCGATTCCTTCCCTCTCCAGAGCTCTGTACTTACTGCTCCGTCACCGGTAATGACAATGAACATCTTCACAATCTCCGCTTTTATTGCAAAGTGATTGAGGACCAGTTAGAATAAGTTATGCTACAGAAACCAAAGAAATCCCGTCAAGCAAATGATGTGTAATAGAAAGTCTTAGGGCAGCCGCGTATATTTTCTACCACAATGAATCAATTGAAAATGAGAAGCTTTTACCGCCATCTTCCGGGCAGAAGCTATCAAAAGTATAAGCCATCATATTATAATTTGAGGCCCAGGGGTGAAAAGTGGATACTCTGTAACTAGATGATGGTCAAGAGTTATAAAAATGAGGTCCTCTCTGTTCAACATTTCTCCTTTCTTGAAAGGATACTCAATGTCATGCTCAGGGCCTCTAATGGCCAGAAATAAAGTTCCTCCCAGTTCCAGAGCACCCAAGGGCAACCCCAAAACCAGAGCAACTGCTTATTGCCATGTAGACTATGTACTATGCAATTCCTGGGGTGGCATTTTCATAAATATGTGGCTGACGCACCCTGGAGGTATGCAATGCACAACTTGCACAAATGGTAAGTCATCGTATCCCAAAGTCCACAAAGAAGATGTAAACAAAATTCCCATCGATGTTGCCATCAGTCATGAGTCTTCCTTTTCTTCATGGGACAGTAGCAAAAACAATCTGGCCAAGTGTGCTTGGATGATCTCTAAGATGGAATCAGGGTCTCTCACTTTCAGCACTATTGACATTTGGGGCTGGATCATTATTTTGTCTTAGTGGGAGTTGTCCGGGGCATTGTAGGATGTTTAGCAGCATCCCTGGCCTCTACCTATTAGCAGCCAGCAGCACCACCTCCTCCAGCTGCAACAACCAAAATTGTCTCCAGACACGGCCACATGTTCTCTGGGGGGCAAAATCACCCCCTGGTTGAGAAGCCCTGAAGTAAAGACATAATACGCAGATCACATGTAAGTAAGAGAGCCTAAGGGCCACACAGATGATACTGTACCCATGACAAAGACGAGTCTTAAAGAGGCTAAAGAGGTGAAGAAAGAGAAAGGAAATGAAGTCCGAGCTGCCGAGAGCAACAGATGCTGACTAGATGTTGTTGATAGTCATCTTTAAACTGAGTTAAAAGATGCTGAGAAACCATCAGCTCCCATCTTGCTCTACAGGGACAACGCTGCTGAAAAAGGTCTGGAGATCAACAAAGCCCCAAACACAGGTACGCTGAACAAAGAAACCAGAGATTGAGACAAAAAAGACATTCCCTCAAAGACTACTCATTTCCAAGAGGGGAGAAAAAGTGGAGTCATGAAAAACAGTTGAGGCTGGGTAGAGTGACTCACACCTGTAATCCTAACACTTTGGGATTACTCCCAGGCTGCGATGGGAAGATTGCTTGAACTCAGGAGCTCAAGAGCAGCCTGGGCAAAATGCAAGACCTTGCCTCTAGAAAAAGGGAAAAAATAAGCCAGGTGTGGTGATACATACCTGTGGTCTCAGCTACTCAGGAGGCTGAGGTGGGAGGATCACTTGAACCCAGGAGGTAGAGGCTGCAGTGAGCCAGGATCGCACCACTGCACTCCAGCCTGGGCTACAGATCCTGTCTCAAAAAAGAAAAAAATTAAATAAAATTAAGGCCAGGCACGATGGCTCATGCCTGTAATCCCAGCACTTTGGGAGGCCAAGGTGAGCAGATCACGAGATCAGGAGATTGAGACCATCCTGGCTAACACGGTGAAACCCCATCTCTACTAATAATACAATTAGCCGGACATGGTGCTGGGTGTCTATATTCCCAGCTACTCTGGAGGCTGACGCAGAAGAATGGAGTGAACTCGGGAGGTGGAGCTTGTAGTGAGCCAAGATCACGCCACTACACTCCAGCCTGGGCAGAAGAGCAAGACTCCATCTCAAAAAAGAAAAGAAAATTAAAATTTTTTTTGAGACCAAGTCTCGCTCTGTCACCCAGGCTGGAGTGAAATGGTGCGATCTCGGCTCACTGCAACCTCCGCCTCCTGGGTTCAAGTGATTCTCATGTCTCAACCTCGTGCCTCAACATGACTACAGGCATGTTGTCACCATGCCTAATTTTTGCATTTTTAGTAGAGATGGGGTTTCACCATGTTGTCCAGGATGGTCTTGAACTCCTAGGTTCAAGCAATCTACCCACCTCAGCCTACCAAAATGCTGAGATTACAGGCATGAGCCACCGTGCCCGACCTCTAACTTTTCATTATGGAAATTTCCCATATGCACAAAAAGTAGGAAGAGAATTGAACCATGAAACCCCATGCACCCATCATCCCACTTGTCAACATTTCGCCAATCTCATCCCAGTTCCCACTTTTCTTTTCCTTCTTGCTATTTTAGGATATTTTAAAGCAAATTCCAGACATTTCATTTCACCCACATCCATAACACACCAGGGTGCATTCTTGATGTAAGGATTTTGTTTTGTTTGATAACCCCCATGCCATTGCCACAGTTCATAGATTTAACATGAAGAAACTAAGATTCTTGCAGGTGGAGAAAAGATCTAATTACCACCTTAAAGCCTCTCCTACTAGAGCTTCTCAGATCTCAACGTGTATGCAAATCACCCGGACATCTTGTTAAAATGCAGATTCTGGCCCAGCAGGTCCTTCCGGGTGAGCCCTGAGAGTCTTCAATTCCAAAAGCTCCCAGGTGACACAATGCTGCGGGTCCATGAATCACACAAGAGGAAGGGTCGGACAACCACCCACAACAAATGGGTGCAAAGTCCTGACTGTTCCTGACTGCAGAGCCTTCAGTGAACGGGGAAGCTGGGGATCATTTGGGAAAGAAGGGAGGTTTTTCGTATCAGCTCCAGGCTTGTAGAACTGCCAGGGAATAACAGACACAAGGTCAGCAAAGTCTAACCAACAGCACGAGTGCATTCATATTCCACAACCACTGCAGCAAAGAACCACGAAATTGGTGGCTTCAAACAATATCTGGGCCGGGAGCCGTTGCTCACACCTAACAATGTCTTTGCCGGGTGCCGTGGCTCACACCTAAATAATCTCAGCACTTTGGGAGGCTGAGGTGGGTGGATCACTTGAGGCCAGGAATCCGAGACCAGCCTGGCCAATATGGCAAAACCTCGTCTCTACTAAAAATACAAAAATTAGCCATGCATGGTGACAGGCACCTGTATTCCCACTTCTTGGGATGCTGAGGCAAGAGAATGGCTTGAGCCTGGGAGGTGGAGGTTGCAGTGAACTGAGATCGTGCCACTGCACTCCAGACTGGGCAACAGAGCAAGCCTCTGTATAAAAAAAAAAAAAAAAAAAAATTGCATGGAGGCCAGAAGTCCAAAATCAATCAAATATCAGCAGGAACATGCTCTTTCAGAGGTTCTAGGGGAGAATCCATTCCTTGCCTCTTCCAGCTTGTAGAGGCTACTAGAATTCCTCAACTTGTGGCTACATGATCCAATCTCTGCCTCTGTGATCACCTCCTCTGGAGGAAGAGTGTCAGGCCTCTGAGCCCAAGCTAAGCTATCATATCCCCTATGACCTGCATGTACACATCCAGATGGCTGGTTCCTGCCTTAACTGATGACATTATCTTGTGAAATTCCTTCTCCTTGTTCATCCTGGCTCAAAAGCTCTCCTACTGAGCACCTTGTGACCAACACTCCTGCCTGCCAGAGAACAAAGCGCAGAAGACATTAGAAGAAAACTGCAGAAACAGGCTGAGTTTGCAGGGATGAACACCTCACAGTTATTAGAAATAGCTTACCAGGTGTTTGTAAGCCAGGGATGCAATAAGCCATAAGGAAAACCGCAGAGAGAATGGACGTCAGGCCCAGTGAAACGCCGACCTGTTAGCGGCAGCAATCAGAGGGGTCCCACCAAAGAGGCAAGGGAAGGGGGGCCCCGGGAAAGAAACACAGCCTGGCTGTCAGAGCTTGCAGCATAATCAGTGTGCTTATTGTAAAGAAATAGGACATTGGAAGATCAAATGCCCTCAGCTAAAAAGAAAACAAGGTGACTCGGAGCAAGAGGTTCCAGACAAGGAGAAAGGGGCCCTGCTCAATCTGGCAGAAGGGTTATTGAACTGAGGGGAACCGGGCTCAAGGACCCCCAAAGAGCCTATGGTCAGGATGACAGTTAGGGGTAAAGACATTGATTTTGTTGTAGATACCGGTGCTAAACATTCGGTAGTAAGCGCCCCGGTCACCCCCTTTATCCAAAAAGATTATTGACATCATCGGACCCACGGGAGTTTCAGCAAAACAAGCTTTCTGCTGGCCCTGGACTTGTACTGTAGGAGGACATAAAGTGATTCATGAGTTTTTGTACACGCCTGACTGTCCCTTGCCCTTGTTGGGAAGGGACTTGCTTAGCAAACTGACAGCCACTATCTCTTTTACAGAGCATGGCTCTTTGCTGCTTAAGTTACCTAGAACGGGAGTCATTATGACCTTTTCGGTCCTCTGAGAGGAGGAATGGACACTTTTCTTAACTGAGTTGGGCCAAAAGATAAGACCAGCTCTGGCTAAGCGGTGTCCAAGAGTGTGGGCGGAAGACAACCCTCCAGGGTTGGCAGTCAACCAAGCCCCCGTACTTATAGAAGATAAGCCTAGGGCCCAGCCGGTTAGGCAAAAACAGGACCCGGTCCCCAGAGAAGCTCCTGAAGGTATCCAGGTCCATCTTAAACACCTAAGAACATTTGGAATTAGAGTTCCTTGTCAGTCTCCATGGAACACTCCCCTCCTGCCTGTTCCCAAGCCTAGGACCAAGGACTACAGGCCGGTACAGGATTTGCACTTGGTTAATCAGGCTACAGTGACTTTACATCCAGCAGTACCTAACCCGTACACATTGCTGGGGTTGCTGCCAGCTGAGGAGAGCTGCTTCACCTGCTTGGACCTGAAAGATGCTTTCTTTTCTATCAGATTAGCCCCTGAGAGCCAGAAGCTGTTTGCCTCTCAGTGGGAAGATCCGGAGTCAGGTGTCGGTACTCAGTACACTTGGACCCGGCTTCCCCAAGGGTTCAAGAACTCCCCCACCATCTTTGGGGAGGCATTGGCTCAAGACCTCCAGAAGTTTCCCACCAGAGACCTAGACTGCGTGTTGCTCCAGTACGTTGATGACCTTTTGCTGGGACACCCCACGGCAGTTGGGTGCGCCAAGGGAACAGATGCTCTACTCCGGCACCTGGAGGACTGTGGATATAAGGTGTCCAAGAAAAAAGCTCAGATCTGCCGTCAGCAGGTACGTTACTTAGGATTTACTATCCGACAGGGGGAGCGCAGCCTAGGATCAGAAAGAAAGCACGTCATTTGCAATCTACCGGAGCCTAAGACCAGAAGGCAGGTGAGAGAATTCTTAAGGGCTGTGGGGTTTTGCAGACTGTAGATCCCAAACTTTGCAGTATTAGCCAAGCCTTTGCATGAGGTCACAAAGGGGGGGGGGGTGGGGGGTGTCCAGGAACATTTTGAATGGGGATCCCAGCAACAGCAAGCCTTTCATGAGTTAAAGGAAAGAGTTATGTCAGCCCCAGCCCTGGGGCTACCTGATCTAACAAAGGCTTTTCCATTGTATGTGTCAGAGAGAGAAAAGATGGCAGTTGGAGTTTTAACCCAAACTGTGGGGCCCTGGCCGAGGCCGGTGGACTACCTCTCTAAACAACTAGATGCGGTTTCTAAAGGATGGCCCCCGTGTTTGAGGGCCTTGGCAGCAACTGCCCTGCTAGTACAAGAAGCAGATAAGCTGACTCTTGGAAAAAACCTGAACATAAAGGCACCCCATGCTGTTGTGACTTTAATGAATACTAAAGGACATCATTGGCTAATGAATGCTGGACTCCCTAAGTACCAAAGTTTGCTCTGTGAAAATCCCCGTATAACAATTCAAGTCTGTAACACCCTGTACCCCACTAACTTGCTCCCAATATCAGAGAACCCTGTCAAGCATGACTGTGTAGAAGTGTTGGACTCAGTTTACTCTAGAAGACCTAACCTCCAGGACCAGCCTTAGGCATCAGTAGACTAGGAACTATACGTGGATGGGAGCAGCTTCATCAACCCACAAGGAGAGAGATGTGCAAGATATGCAGTGGTAACTCTGGACAATGTTGTTGAAGCTAGATCATTTCCCCAGGGCACTTCAGCTCAGAAAGCTGAACTCATTGCTTTAATTCGGGCCTTAGAACTCAGTGAAGCTAAGAATGTCAACATTTACACTGACTCTCAATATGCCCTTTTAACCCTTCAAGTGCATGGAGCATTATATAAAGAAAAGGGCCTATTGAACTCCAGGGGAAAAGACATAAAATATCAACCAGAAATCTTGCAATGATTTGAAGCACTATGGAAACCCCACAAGGTGGCAGTTATGCATTGCAGAGGACACCAGCGAGCTTCCACCTTGATGGGTTTGGGGAATTCCAGCGCTGACTTGGAGGCTCAAAAAGCAGCATCTGCCCCCTTCCAGGCATCAGTCATAGCCCCTCTCCTCCCTCAAGCACCTGATCTTGTACCTACTTATTCTAAAGAAGAAAAGGACTTTCTCCAGGCAGAGGGAGGACAAGGGATGGAGGAAGGATGAATTCGGTTACCCGATGGGAGAGTAGCTGTGCCACTGTTGCTAAGAGCAGCAGTTGTACTGGCTGTGCATGAAACCACCCATCTATGTCAGGAATCACTTGAAAAGTTGTTAGGCTGGTATTTCTACATCTCGCATTCGTCACCTCTTGCCAAAACGGTGACGCAGTTGTGTGTTACCTGCCGACAGCATAATGCGAGGTAAGGTCCAGCCGTTCCACCCAGCATACAAGCTTATGGAGCAGCCCCCTTTGAAGATCTCCAGGTGGACTTCACAGAGATGCCAAAGTGTAGAGGTAAGAAGTATTTACTAGTTCTTGGGAGTACCTACTCTGGGTAGGTGGAGGCTTATCCAACACGAACTGAGAAAACTCGTGAAGTAACTCGTGTGCTTCTTCGAGATCTTATTCCTAGATTTGGACTGCCCTTGCCGATCGGCTCAGATAACGGCCGGCATTTCTGGCTGACTTAGTACAGAATGCGGCAAAGATATTAGGGGTCACATGGAAACTGCATGCTGCCTACTGGCCTCAGAGTTCCAGAAAGGTGGAGCGAATGAATCGAACTATCAAAAATAGTTTAGGGAAAGTATGTCAGGAAACAGGATTAAAATGGATACAGGCTCTCCACATGGTATTATTTAAAATTAGATGTACCCCTTCTAAAAGAACAGGATATCCCCCTTATGAAATATATCATAGGCCCCTCCTATATTGCGGGGACTTCCAGGCACTCCCTGAGAGTTAGGTGAAATTGAGTTACAGCGACAGCTACAGGCTTTAGGAAAAATTACACAAACAATCTCAGCCTGGGTAAATGAGAGATGCCCTGTTAGCTTATTCTCCCCAGTTCACCCTTTCTCCCCAGGTGATCGAGTGTGGATCAAGGACTGGAACGTAGCCTCTTTGTGTCCACGGTGGAAAGGACCCCAGACCGTCGTCCTGACCACTCCCACCGCTGTGAAGGTAGAAGGAATCCCAGCCTGGATCCACCACAGCCATGTAAAACCTGCAGCGCCTGAAACCTGGGAGGAAAGACCAAGCCCAGACAACCCTTGCAGAGTGACGCTGAAGACGACGACAAGCTCTGCTCCAGTCACACCTGGAAGCTGACTGGTCCACGCACGGCCAAAGCATGAGGAAGCTCATCATGAGATTCATTTTTCTTAAATTTTGGACTTATACAGTAAGGGCTTCAACTGACCTTACTCAAACTGGGGACTCTTCCCAGTGTATTCATCAGGTCACCAAAGTAGAACAGCAAATTAAAACAATCTTTCTGTTCTATAGTTATTATGAATATATGGAAACATTAAAAGAAACTAGTTTGTATAATGCCACTCAGTACAAGGTATGTAGCCCGAGAAATGACAGACCTGATGTGTGTTATAACCCATCTGAGCCCCCTGCAACCACCGTTTTTGAAATAAGAACTGGCCTTTTCTTAGGTGATACAAGTAAAATAACTAGAACAGAAGAAAAAGAAATTCCCAAGCAAATAACGTTAAGATTTGATGCTTGTGCAACCATTAATAGTAAAAAGCTAGAAATAGGATGTAGTTCTCTTAATTGAGAAAGGAGCTAAAGAGTAGAAAATAAATATGTTTGTCATGAGTCAGGGGTTTGTAAAAAATTGTGCCTACTGGCCATGTGTTATTTAGGCTACTTAAAAAAAAAACCAAAATGGACCCGGTTTATCTTCAGAAGGGGGAGGCCAACCCCTCCTGTGCTGCCGGTCACTGTAATCCACTAGAACTAATAATTATCAATCCCCTAGATCCCCACTGGAAAAAGGGAGAACATGTAACCCTGGGGATCAATAGGACAGGGTTAAACCCTCAAGTTGCCATTTTAATTAGAGGGGAGGTCCACAAGTGCTCTCCTAAACCAGTATTTCAAACCTTTTATGAGGAGCTGAATCTGCTAGCAGCAGAACTTCTGAAAAAGAGAAAAAAATTGTTTCTCCAATTAGCAGAAAATGTAGCTCATTCCCTTAATGTTACTTCTTGTTATGGATGCGGAGGAACCACTACCGGAGACAGATGGCCTTGGGAAGCCCAAGAGTTGGTGCCTACTGATCCAGCTCCTGATATAATTCCAGTTCAGAAGGCCCAAGCTAGCAACTTCTAGGTCCCAGAAACCTCAATTATTAGACAATACTGTATAGCTAGAGAAGGGAAACACTTTATCATCAATGTAGGAAAGCTTAATTGTATAGGACAGAAGTTGTGTAACAGCACAACAAAGACAATTACTTAGTGGGGCCTAAACCACACTGAAAAGAATCCACTTAGTAAATTTTCTAAATTAAAAACTGCTTAGGCTCATCCAGAATCTCATCAGGACTGGACGGTTCCCGCTGGACTATGCTAGATATGTAGGCACAGAACCTACATTCTGTTACCTAATAAATGGGCAGGCAGTTGTGTTATTGGCGCTATTAAGACGTCCTTTTTCTTATTACCCATAAAAACGGGTGAGCTCCTAGGTTTCCCTGTCCATGCCTCCCGAGAAAAGAAAGGTATAGTTATAGGAAACAGGAAAGATAATGAGTGGCCTCCTGAAAGGATCATACAGTATTATGTGCCTGCCAAATAGGCACAAGACGGCTCATGGGGATACCGAACCCCCATCTACATGCTCAATCGTATCATACGGCTGCAGGCCATCTTAGAAATAATTACTAATGAAACTGGCAGAGCTTTGACTGTTTTAGCTTGACAAGAAACCCAAATGAGGAATGCTATCTATCAGAATAGACTGGCCTTAGACTACTTGCTAGTAGCTGAAGGAGGAGTTTGTGGAAAATTTAACTTAACCAATTGCTGCCTACAAATAAATGATCAAGGACAGGTGGTTAAAAACACAGTCAGGGACATGACAAAAGTGGCACATGTGCTTTTACAGGTTTGGCACGAGTTTAATCCTGAGTCTTTATTTGAAAACTGGTTTCCAGCTATAGGAGGATTTAAAACCCTCATTGTAGGTGCATTGCTAGTAATAGGAACTTGCTTGCTGCTCCCCTGTGTATTACCCTTGCTTTTTCAAATGACAAAAGGTTTTTTTGCTACTTTGGTTCATCAGAAAACTTCAGCACATGTGTATTATATAAATCACTATTGCTCCATCTCACAAAGAGACTCAAAAAGTAAAGATGAGAGTGAGAACTCCCACTAAAAAGTGAAAATTCTCAAAGGGGGTAATATGGTATGAGACCACCACTTCTGTTGTCCTTCCCAGTTTCTCCCCAACCTCCCCTTTTCCCTAGTTTATAAGACAGGAAAAAAGGGAGAAAGCAAAAAGTTGGAAAAAACAGAAGTTAAATAAATAGCTAGACGACCTTGGCTCCACAACCTGGCCCTGGTGGTTAAAATAACAATAATATTAACCCCTGACAAAAACTACTGGTTTTATCTATAAATTCCAGACATTGTATGAGAAAGCACTTTAAAAACTTTTTGTTCCGTTAGCTGATGTATGTAGCCCCCAGTCACGTTCCTCACGCTTACTTGATCTTTATGACTTTTCACATAGACCCCTTAGAGTTGTAAGCCCTTAAAAGGGCTAGGAATTTCTTTTTCAGGGAGCTCGGCTCGACACGAGTCTGCTGACCCTCCTGGCTGAATAAAAAAACCTCTTCCTTCTTTAATCCGGTGTCTGAGTTTTGTCTGCAACTCGTCCTGCTACACTAGCTCTCCATGACTCATCCCAACCCTTTCCATTACACACAACCGAAGTGCAGCACTGTGCAGTTGAAATTCTTACACAAGGACCAGGATCACGTTCTGTAGCCTTTTTGTCCAAACAACTTGACCTTACTGTTTTAGGTTGGCCTTTATGTCTCCATGGAGCAGCTGCTGCCACTCTAATACTTTTAAAGGCCCTTAAAATCACAAACTATGTTCAACTCATTCTCTACAGCTCTCATAATTCCAAAATCTATTTTCTTCCTCACACCTGCCACATATACTTTCTACTCCCTGGCTCCTTCAGCTGTACTCACCCTTTGTTGAGTCTCCCACAATTCCCATTGTTCCTGGCCCGGACTTCAATCCGGCCTCCCACATTATTCCTGATACCACACCTGACCCTCATGACTGCATCTCTCTGATCCACCTGACGTTCACCCCATTTCCCCACATTTCCCTCTTCCCTGTTTCTCACCCTGATCACACTTAGTTTATTGATGGCAGTTCCACCAGGCCTAATCGCCACGCACCAGCAAAAGTAGGTTATGCTATAGTACAAGCCACCAACCCGCCTCTTAGAACCTCCCATTTCCTTTCCATCATGGAAATCTATCCTCAAGGAAATAACTTCTCAGTGTTCCATCTGCTATTCTACTACTCCTCAGGGATTCTTCAGGCCCCCTCCCTTCCCTGCACATCAAGCTCACGGATTTGCCCCCAGCCAGGACTGGCAAATTTGCTATTCTGCTACTTCTCAGGGATTATTCAGGCCCCCTCCCTTCCCTACACATCAAGCTCAGGGATTTGCCCCCACCCAGGACTGGCAAATTAGCTTTACTCAACGTGCCCTGAGTCAGGAAATAAAATACCTCTTTGTCTAGGTAGACACTCTCACTGGATAGGTAGAGGCCTTTCCCACAGGGTCTAAGAAGGCCACCACGGTCATTTCTTCCCTTCTGTCAGACATAATTCCTCAGTTTGGCCTTCCCACCTCTATAAAGTCCGATAGCAGACCGGCCTTTATTAATCAAGTCAGTCAAGCACTTTTTCAGGCTTTTAGTATTCAGTGAAACTTTTATATCCCTTACAGTCCTCAGTCTTCAGGAAAGGTAGAACAGACTAATGGCCTTTTAAAAATACACCTCACCAAGCTCAGCCACCAACTTAAAAAGGACTGGACAATACTTTTACCACTTTCCCTTTTCAGAATTCAGGCCTGTCCTCGGAATGTTACAAGGTACAGCCCATTTGAGCTCCTGTATAGATGCTTCTTTTTTATTAGGCCCCAGTCTCATTCCAGACACAAGACCAACTTGGACTGTGCCCCAAAAATCTCATCCCTACTATGTTCTGTCTAGTCATACTCCTATTCACCGTTCTCAACTACTCATATATGCCCTGCTCTTGTTTACACTGGCAGTTTACACTGTTTCTCCAAGCCATCACAGCTGATATCTCCTGGTGCTATCCCCAAACCACCACTCTTAACTCTTAAATAAATAATCTTTGCTGGCAAGGCTATGCTGAACCTCCTTAGGCACTCTCTAATTAGATGTTCTAGGTCCTCCCAATTCTTAGTCCTTTAATACCTGTTTTTCTCCTTCTCTTACTCCGTTTAGTTTTTCAATTCATACAAAACTGTATCCAAGCCATCACCAATAATTCTAAATGACAAATGTTTCTTCTAACAACCCCACAATATCACCCCTTACCGCAAAATCTTCCTTCAGCTTAATCTCTCCTACTCTAGGTTCCCATGCCACCCCTAATCCCGCTCGAAGCAACCCTGAGAAAAATCACCCATTATCTCTCCATATCACCCCCAAAAAATTTTCACCATCCCAACACTTTAAAACTATTTCATTTTATTTTTCTTGTTAATGTAAGAAGACAGGAACATCAGGCCTCTGAGCCCAAACTAAGCCATCATATCCCCTGTGACCTGCACGTATACATCCAGATGGCCGGTTCCTGCCTTAACTGATGACACTCCACCACAAAATAGATGAAAATGGCCTGTTTCTGCCTTAACAGATGACATTATCTTGTGAAATTCCTTCTCCTTGCTCATCCTGGCTCAAAAGCTCCCCTACTGAGCTCCTTGTGACCCCCACTTCTGCCTGCCAGAGGACACACTTCTTCCTTTACCTACCCAAATCCTATAAAATGGCCCCACCCCATCTCACTTTGCTGACTCTCTTTTTGGACTCAGCCCACCTGCACCCAGGTGAAATAAACAGCTTTATTGTTCACACAAAGCCTGTTTTGTGGTCTCTTCACACAGACGCGCATGAAAAAGAGTGTCCTTTTTTTTTTTTTTGAGACGGAGTTTCACACTTGTTACCCAGGCTGGAGTGCAATGGCATGATCTCAGCTCACTGCCACCTCCTCCTGGGTTCAAGCAACTCTCTTGCCTCAGCCTCCCCAGTAGCTGGGATTGCAGACATGTGCCACCATGCCCGGCTAATTTTGTGTTTTTAGTAGAGATGGGGTTTCTCCATGTTGGTCAGGCTGGTCTCGAACTCCTGACCTGAGGTGATCCACTCACCTCGGCCTCCCAAAGTGCTGGGATTACAGGCATGAGCCACTGTACCCGGACAAAAGTGTCCTCTTATAAGGACACTTGTCTTTAGATGTACAGCCTACCTAAAATACTCCAGGATAATCTCAAGATCCTTAACTTAATTACATGTGCAAAGACCGTTTTTCCAAATAATGCCACCTCCACAGATTCTAGGCACAAGGATCTGGATATATCTTGTGCAAAGCTACCATTCAGCTCACTACACTAGAAAGAGGAAAAACAACGAAGCAACAAAAGTCGCAGAAGAAAGAACAGATGCAGCTTGTGTGGCAGTGGCCATCAAGGCAGGCTGGGCTAAAATTGTGTTAACTGTAACCCCAGATAGAACTCAAGTGTGGCCATCTACTCCCAGTTACTCACAGAGAACGTTTTTGTTTCTGACAGCAGAGTAAGAGAAGAGGTGGGAAGAGAGATAGCCCATTCTCTGCTGGCCTAATTCCTAAGGAATCGTGCCTCTGCCTTCGGGTCATTCTCAAGTCTTGTTCAAGGGTCAAATGATTTATTGATGTCCGTAATTAAAAAGCAATGCCAACAGAAGCAGCGTCAGCATTTTTCATTTGTACTTACACATGAGCAACAGCAGTTTAGGGAAACGGGGGCCTTCGGGTTCTGTTTTCTCCATCTAGAAAAGGGCTGCCTTCGTGGAATGCTGGTCCTGGGAAGAAGCCTCATTTCTATAGCAGGAATTGATACAGTTTTAAATTCCGATTGGTACACGGAGCTACCCGTCCTCATTTCAAGCACTTCTGGTTTGTACTGGGTTCAGTGGGTGAGCAATGAGTAGAACTCTGGGGAGGAGGATTTGGGGCGAGCGTGGTTTTGATCCCCAGAGGGAGCTGTTTTTCCATCAATGTCTTCACTGTGATTCAGAATGGGCTTCTCCGCTCAAGATGGGACTGCTGGGCTGATTTAAGGCAGGTGATTGACTTGATTTGGTGGCTACCTTTATACTAGCTGGTTAACGAGCTATTTTCTTCATTAGTTTCAGGCATGCGAGCTTAATGAAGCATTGGACCTCCCAAATTACAAGGAAAATAAAGATATAGCTTACATGGTAGGTTCAAAGGAGTTAGTGAACAAACACAGTAGGGCCACAAATTATTGTTAAAGACATGAATGCATGAAAGTGTATCTATGTCCAAATGGACTCTCTGCAACCATACTGTTCCACCTGAAAATTAGTAGATAGAAATTCAGCAAATGCTTGGACAGGGGATACTCTCAGAAGTATTCTGACTAAATAGCATGGTTTCTTTTCATATCACTAAAATAATTTCTTCCCAAATTGACTCTGGACTAAATCTTATGATACCTACTTGATCCGATTGTACTTAGCCACCTGCAAATAAGGTAGGGACAGTGGTAAGAGGAGCTATTGAACCAAATTAAACATTTGTTGAGTGCCTACTGAAGATAAAGCCCTGTGCTTTGTGACAGGGAGACTCCAGAATAAATGAGGCACAGACCTACTCTCAGGAAGCTTTTGCAAACTAATGGAGAAAACACATCTGCAGGCAACGACGTATGGTATAAGAGGAAACGGGGCCAGGTACGGTGACTCACACCTGTAATCCCAGCACTTTGGGAGGCCGAAGTATGTGGATCACTTGAGGTCAGGAGTTCAAGACCAGCCTGGCCAACATGGCGAAACCCTGTCTCTACTAAAAATACAAACAAACAAAAAAAAATTAGCCAGGCTTGTTGGTGTGCACCTGCAATCCCAGCTACTTGGGAGGCTGAGGCACAAGAATCACTTAAACCCAGGAGTTGGAGACTGTAGTGAGCCGAGATGCCACCCCACTGCACTCCAGCCTAGAAGACAGAGCGAGACTCTGTCAGTAAAAAAAGGGAAATAAGATTGGTGTTGAATGGGAAATCTAAGCAGGATGGAATGGCAGGAGAGCGCCCACTTGCCCAGCTCCAATAACACTTTTGACAGCCATGACAATACTGCAGGGACACCCATTCCTCATGGTATCTGAAGTTCCATGAAGGCTTGAGTCTGGAGGCTGGTTCAGTCTTGACTTTAAGATCAGGGGATACAAGGAATGATTTTCATCTATCCCAAGCCAATATTCCAGCCAAAAATCTAGGTCTGAGACGATGAGAAAAGCAAGTCATCAACCATGTCAGCCATTTCATCATCATCATCATCATCATCATCATCATCGTCACCAAAAACAAAAGACAGACTTGTTACCGTCTTGTGTGCCTGGCTCTCATCTTAGTTCAAAATATAGAAGTAAATTCTATGGCTAGTGAACAATGACCAAAATAGCTGTCATCACTCTTGTCTGTCACCAGGTAAGACGTGCCTTTTGCCTTCCACCATGATTTCAAGACTTCTTCAGCCACATGGAACTGTGAGCCCATTAAACCTCTTTTTCTTTATAAATTACCCAGTCTTGAGTAATAAAATAGTGATTTGTCCACAACGTCAATGAACGATGCTGTCACTTGTTCCAAACACGTATCATTTAAGAGGTTTGAATAAAGAACAACCTAAAATAAATAAGCACTAAGTAAACTCAGGGCTACATAATCCCTGTGGTGAGGTAACTGACAGTGAGTATAACTGGGACAGTTTACTGTTAAATCACCTCTATTTACATGTCCCCAAGCAGTGAGATACTTCGTTTTAATCTTAAAAATCATGGTGCACATTTACTCCTGCCTTCCAACTGGGCTCTAACGTCACCTCCTCAGAGAAGCCCGCTTTTCCGTTCTTCCACTCTGCTTTTTTCCAGCATTTAGTAGAGCATCAGTCACCATCCGTATCTGGGAACAATGATTGTAAGAAACAGAAACCCATTTGCATGAGCTGGAGGGAAAGGAGCACACCTTATCTCTAATAGGCGAACTCATGGGCACGAGAAACAAATGAGAGGCCATGAGAGAATGGAAACTGCAGTTACAGAAACCAAAATTCCTCTTTCCCGCTTTCAGAAGCCCATGGTCTCTTTTTTTTTTCTTTTTTTTTTTTTTTTGAGATGCAGTCTCGCTCTGTCGCCCAGGCTGGAGTGCAGTGGTGAGATCTCAGCTCACTGCAAGCTCCACCTCCCGGGGTTCACGCCATTCTCCCACCTCAGCCTCCCAATTAGCTGGGGCTACAGGCACCCACCACCACACCCAGCTAATTTTTGTATTTTTAGTAAAGATGGGGTTTCACCGTGTGAGCCAGGATGATCTCGATCTCCTGACCTCGTGATCCGACCATCCTGGACTCCCAAAGTGCTGGGATTACATGCGAGAACCACCGCGTCCGGCAGCCCATGGTCTTTCTTATCAGCCCTGTGGACTTTCTTATCTCTGCTTCTCTCACTCACAACCAATTTTCCCTTTTTGCTGGTGGCCCGTCATGGCAGCCAGCAGAGCCCACCACCAGCTGATCAGTCAGTTACTGGATATCTTGGAGAGGGAGGGAGGGAGGGAGGGAGAGAGAGAGAATGACAATTGGGCTTCTGGCCAACCAATTGAGTATAGGGAGGGGAAGTACCATGGTACAAATATGGCACCAAGACATGCTTTCCAGCATGGCCAGTGAGTAGGGAAATTGAGGGAAGGTACCTGCAAACACAGCAGACATCTCAGAACATGCTCTCTGTTCTTAGTTCTCTCTCCTGCCTTCTCCTAGATTGTAAATATCACAAGACAATCTAGGATAGTACCTGGCTCAAAATATTTGAGAAGGAGAAAAAGGAAGGCATTGGATCCAACTGTGGACTTCATGGTTTCCTAAATTCACTCTGTAAGTTTTTGGGTTTCTTGTTTTTTGAGACAGAGTCTCGCTCTGCTGCCCAGGCTGGAGTGCAATGGCATAATCTTGGCTCACTGCAACCTCCACCTCCCAGGTTCAAGCAAATCCCCTGCCTCAGCCTCCTGAGTAGCTGAGATTACAGGCACGCACAGCTACACCAGTTAATTTTTGTATTTTTAGTAGAGACGGGGTTTCACCATGTTGGTCAGGCTGGTCTCGAACTCTTGACCTCGTGATCCACCTACCTCGGCTTCCCAAAGTGCTGGGATTACAGGTGTGAGCCACCACACCTGGCCGACTCTGCAAGTATTTAAGTGAATGAATGTCAGTCCCTGAGAATCAGAAGAAAGACATTAAATCTCCGTTAGGTTTAATCATGGTCAGCAGCTGTGGGGTGTCCTGGGTATCGGATCAGTGGGATGAGGAACAAGCAGGTTCTCCAAACCACCACGCAGGGAGGGGCGGTGTTAACTAGGCCAAAGATGATGGGTGGGGTACGTGCCTGGGATTCAAACAGTTTATGCCAGTCCTAAAAACCTACGCTGAGGCAGAAACTGTATTAAGCAAATTGATGACACAATGGAGGGGGTCAAAAAGTTTAATATTGCTAAGAAGAATACAAATATTGATCATGCAATATGTTATGGTTATCACGCCATCTCCTGCTACATGCCAGGTTCCCTTTACCATGAGATAGAAGAGATTTGTGGATCTGACTTAACCCTCCAAATTGTAAGGTTCCTGAGAGTGGGCTCATGACATTCATGTTTTATAAATGTGGCATAAAAGTTCACACTGGCTGCCATATGGCTCAGTGCCAGTTTGATGCTGCATTCAAAGAACCATCATTCCAGCATCCAAGCATACTTAAAGACAACTGAAATGTTTACTGCCGTCCCTCAAGATAAACACCAAAGAAAAATTATTTTCAAAATGCATGGCAACACTTCTTAAAATCTTATTTTCCCATCTCTTTCTCTCTCTCTACCACATTCCCAGGATTTTCCCAGGAGCAAAACTAACATAAAGACCCAGGAACAAAATGATTAATGACTTCACTATATCTGATTCTGATTTAGTTGGTTTAGCGTGGTGTCCGGGCATACGTATTTTTTAAAATCTTGCTGGGCACAGTGGCACACACCTGTAGTCTCAGCTACTCAGGAGGCTGAGGCAGAAGAATCACTTGAGCCCAGGAGTTTGAGTCTAACCTGGACAACATAGCAACACCGTGTCTCTGAAGAAAAAAAAAGCAAAAACAAATCTCTTTCAGCTGCAGTCAGAGTTGATAACTAGTTGATCAAATAATTGTGGTAGCCATCCTTCACAATGGACCTTAATATTCCCACCTCCTGGTGTTATTCATTGTGGAATCTGTCTTAGCCAGTCCTCAATCGGGTCTGGTATCCAGGCCCCACCTTGAGAGGCTTGTCCCACTTCCTACCCCACATGTGGTTTTACACTTACTTTCAAGACTGACCTAAAAATGTAAAATGTACTTGTTTTCACCTTGTTTCCAATGAAACAACTATTCTAAACATTCATTTAGGA
Organism: Pongo pygmaeus; assembly: GCF_028885625.2. NCBI lineage: Eukaryota > Metazoa > Chordata > Mammalia > Primates > Hominidae > Pongo > Pongo pygmaeus. The sequence continues at coordinate 7,927,576 of NC_072380.2, forward strand.
TGGTTATGGAAATTTGAACACTGGCTACATATTAGAAGATATTTGCTTCAAAATAACCCAGCTTGGTAATGAGATGATGGTGGCTGAGGCTGGTGATAGGCACAGAGGGCTTCATTATCAAATAGAAACAAGTGGAAAAACCAGAATTTTTCCATAATAAAAATGTAAGGTAAACACGAAAATGTATTGAGTGCATAAAAAGAATCTATGGTCTCACAGGCATTAGCTTATAATTTGAACATCAAAAATAAAAGTGATGGCCAGGTGCAGTGGCTGATGCCTGTAATCCCAGCACTTTGGGAGACTGAGGTGGGTGGATCACTTGAGTCAAGGAATTTGAGACAAGCCTTAGCAACATAGTGAAACCCCCATCTCTAAAATAAATAAATATAAATTAAAGTGACTAGAATTGATTACAGAGCATCAACTCGATTTGAGTCTATAAAGATTGCTGGTGGAGGGGAACAATGGGGAGAAGGAGAAAGAGAATATATTTGTGACCTAGATTATTTTCCTTAGTTTTGAGAGAATCTTCAGGTCTCCTGGGTCTTCTAGCCCAGTACTTATTTTTATTTTTATTTATTTAGTTATTTTTTATTTTTTTAGGTGGAGTCTCACTCTGCCACCAGACTGGAGTGCAGTGGTGTGATCGTGGGACACTGCAACTTCCGCCTCCCAGGTTCAATCTATTCTCCTCTCTCAGTCCCCCAAGTAGCTGGGACTACAGGTACCTGCCACTTCACCCAGATAATATTTATATTTTTTTTTTTTTTGAGACAGAGTCTGGCTCTGTTGCCCAGGCTGGAGTGCAGTGGTGCAATCTCGGCTCACTGCAAGCTCCACCTCCCAGGTTCATGCCATTCTCCTCCCTCAGCCTCCCGAGTATTTGGGACTACAGGCACCTGTCACCACCTCCGGCTAATTTTTTTGTATTTTTAGTAGAGACAGCGTTTCACCGTGTTAGCCAGGATGGTCTCGATCTCCTGACCTCGTAATCTGCCCGCCTCAGCCTCCCAAAGTACTGAGATTACAGGCACGAGCCACTGTGCCCGGCCGCACCCAGCTAATTCTTGTATTTTTTGTAGAGATGGAGTTTCACCATGTTGATCCAGGCTGGTCTCGAACTCCTGACCTCAGGTGATCCGACTGCCTTGGCATAACAAAATACAAGGATTACAGGCATTAGCCACCACACCCTGCCTATTTTCCTTAGTTTTCAGAGAACCTTTGTGTCCCTTGGGTGTTCTAGCCTAGTATATCTCAAACTTTGCTGCACCGAGGACATTGTTGAAATGCAGGTTCTCATCTGGGAGGCTCAGTGGGCCAGCAAATCTGCATTGGTTTAGGAAGCTCACGCTGAGTATCAAGCTTCAGTGAGGACCAGGCATACCCCTGCCTGCCAACCCCCTCTCAGCTGGGCTTAACTCTGGCTCTTTCCTGCCAGGGTTCTTCCCCTCAAAATAGCAGCTATTTTCAAAAAGTCTCTTGGAAAAAAAGCCCTGTTTTAAAATTGGGGTGCTCAGGATTGGCCATCTGCTTACCATGGGGTTTTAAGACCTTTGCCCAGACCCCTGCAACCAACTTAGAACTGACATCCTTACTTTTGAAGGCCCCACTCCACACCATATTAAATTCATTAAAATCAACCCCCATTACAGGCATATCTCAGGCATCATGCCCTCAGAACGGAGTTGCAGCTGATCACTTGACAATGTTGTAAAGCATTAAACTTGCATTCATTTCAGCCTTGCAGTTTTCACATTTAGGAGCCAATTGTCTTAGGTCTAAAGCATTCATGTAGAAGCATTTTTATGGGCCCCAGACACTACGCTTCCCAGCCTTAATGGCCTCTGCAATGCTGGTTCCTACTGCCCCACCCCTGGGTTCTGGCCGGCTAGCCCATGCCACCTCATTGCTCCCCCGTTCAAGTGTGCCTTAGATGTGTGGTTTCCAAACTCATCTACACTTTAGGGTCACCTGAGATTTTCTTTAAATCTTCCAAAACCCAGGCCACACCCAAGAACAATTAAACCTCAACTTCTGGAATGGGACATAGCATCCGTTTTTTGTTTTGTTTTTGAGACAGGGCCTCGCTCTGTTACCCAGGCTGGAGTGCAGTGGCACAATCATAGCTCATTACAGCCTCCAACTCTCGGGCTCAAGAAACCCTCCAACTTCAACCTCCACGGTAGCTGGGATCACAGGCGGGCACCACCACGCCTGGCTAATTTTTAAATTATTTATAGAGACAGTATCTCCCTATGTTCTCCAGGCTGGTCTCAAACTCCTGGGCTCAAGCGATACTCCCGCCTCAGCCTCCCAAACTGCTGGGATTAAAGGCATGAGCCATCATGCCTGGACATCAGCATCTGTATTTTTTGAAGCACAGACGAGTTTGGGAACTACCGCCCTAGACTGAGCTCGGTTTCCTAGCCCTGTCTGACTGTAGGATTCTGCTGGACTGCTTCTGAAAACGGAGCTCCCAGGCTCCTTCCCAGGTAATTCTGATTCATTAGGTCTGGGGTGGGCCCCGGAATGTGCATTTTTTATGAGATCCCTCTGGGTGAATCAGGCTAAAGCCAATTTTGGATCTGAGACCTTGGAGATCATTCCCCAGCTTCCCTCCTAACCCAGTTCCCAGCTTGGCCCACCTCACCCAGGCTGTGTCACATCTGACTTCACAGATTACACCTGAGAGGGAAGCCCCAGCCATCACAATGTGAGAACATTTTACAATCACGAGGATATGCCAAATACACTTTAAAACTCATTCAGGATTAGCGTTCACTTCAAAGTTGACAGACTCTGAGAATGGGCTGGCCACGTGCTGTGCACAACCCTTAGTGCTCTTCTGTGACTAATATTTGGATAATTGATTGTTGGAAGCTCAGGAAGCCTCTCTCTCTCAGAGGGGTCGAAGTTAACTTCTTTATTTCTGAGGTAGGGAAGAAAATGAGGATGTTCTGCCTTTTGCTAGACTGAATACTGTCCTCCAAAAATTCACATTCACCAGGAATCCCAGAATGCGACCTTATTAGAAAATAGGGGCAGGGCATGGTGGCTCATGCTTGTAATCTTAGCACTTTGGGAGGCTGAGGCAGGATGATCACTTGAGGTCAGAAGTTCGAGACCAGCCTGGCTAGCATGGCAAAACCCTGTCTCTACTAAAAACACAAAAATTAGCTAGGCAAGGTGGCATGCACCTGTAATCCCAGCTACTTCGGAGGCTGAGGCCGAAGAATTACTTGAACCCAGGAGGCAGATTTCCAGTGAGCTAAGATTTTGTCACTGAACTCCAGCCTGGGCAACAGAGCAAGACACCATCTCAAAAAAAAGAAAAGAAAATAGGGTCACTGCAGATCTAATTACAAAGAGGTCATATTGGAATAGCGTGGACCTTAAATCGAGTAATAATGGCATCCCCATGGGAAGAGAAGAAGAGACAGAGACACACAGGGGAGAAGGCCACATGAGAATGAAGGAAGAGAATGGAATGATGTGGCCACAAGCCAAGGATTGCCAGCAACCACCAGAAGCCAGAAAAGGCAAGGAAGCATTCATCCCTAGAGCCTTCAGAGGGAGCACGGCCCTGCCCGTTTCAGACATCAAGCTTCTGGAACTGGAGAGAATGACTTTCTGTTGTCCTGAGCCACCCATTTGGGGAACTTTGTTAGAACAGTCACAGCCAGGTCATGTGCTCCTGAATGCATCTAACGCATTAATAAGCACTGTCTTGGCCAGTCAGGGTGGCTCATCCCTGTAATCCAAGCACTTTGGGAGGCTGAGGTGGGTAGATCACCTGAGGTCAGGAGTTCGAGACCAGCCTGACCAACATGGAGAAACCCCATCTCTACTAAAAATACAAAAATTAGCTGGGTGTAGTGTTGTGCACCTGTAATCCCAGCTACTTGGGAGGCTGAGGCAAGAGAATCACTTGAACCCTGGAGGCAGAGGTTGCAATGAGCTGAGATTGTGCCGTTGCACTCCAGCTTGGGCAACAAGAGCGAAACTACATCTCAAAAAATATAATAAGTACTGTCTTGACAGTGGTCATCAAAAATATTTGATTAAGAGTTAGCAGGAAAGCCTGACCCTTTCACAGACGGACGGAAGGGCCAAAAGAAAATAGATCGTTTGCACTGGGGCAAGAAGGATAAGAATTCTATGGAAAAAACAGAGGGATTTGTTTAGTGAGCGCTGCGGAGAGGCATTTGTTTTCTTGCTTAAAAAAGAAACACAGGTTGGGTGCGGTGGCTCAAGACTTAATCCCAGCACTCTGGGAGGCCAAGGTGGGTGGATCACCTAAGGTCAGGAGTTCGAGACCAGCCTGACCAACACTGTGAAACCCCATCTCTACTAAAAAGACAAAAATAAAAGAAAGAAAGAAATTAGCCAGGCATGGTGGCGAGCGCCTGTAATCCCAGCTACTCGGGTGGCTGAGGCAGAGAATCACTTGAACCTGAGAGGCAGAGGCTGCTGTAAGCCAAGATGGCATCATTGCACTCCAGCCTAGGCAACAAGAGTGAAACTCTGTCTCAAACAAAAAAAAGAAAGAGAGAAAAAAAAGTACTTTTATGTCCACTCAGTGGAGATTAAAAATACATTCCCATTGCACAGTGCATTTGGAATCTTTTCTAAACTTTTGTTGCACATGATCGAATTTGATCTTCATAGCAACTCCCTGAGGTGGATAGGGCAGGCCTTTCTGAACACCTATTTTCTAGTTTGCATTAAAAGAACGGAATTGACTGGGACCAGTGGCTCATGCCTATAATCCCAACACTTTGTGATACAGAAGGGAAGTGCTCAGAAGGGAAGAATGTGGTCTCTTTAAATGATATGGAAGTGAGGAAGGGAAGTACTGGGTAGAGGAGGGTGTGGTCCCTGGCTAAGGCTCCACCCCAGGGCCTGTGCCTACGGACCTAGGTGAGGACAGGCATTTTTTTTTTTCTGCCCAAGTGTTGCATTTCCCAAGACCACCGTGGCTGCCACACCCCCACTCTGTGCCTATGAAAACCCTGAGACCCTAGCAGGCAGACACATAGGCAGCTGGACTTAGAGAGGAGCACATCAGTGAAGGAACACAAGGGTGCTGGACATCAAGAGGAATGCACCAATGGGCACCGGCACACCACAGGCCACTGACTGGCAGAACAACACAGAGTTGGGCTGGGACAGTTGGAGAAGAGTCAGGCCACTCGCCCGACTCCAGGGGTAAAACATCTCCCTTCTGGCTCTCCCATCTGCTGAAAGATACTTCCACTCAATAAAACCTTGCACTCTCACGCCTGTAATCCCAGCACTTTGGGAGGCCGAGGAGGGCAGATCACGAGGTCAGGAGATCCAGACCATCCTGGCTAACACAGTGAAACCCCATCTCTACTAAAAACACAAAAAAATTAGCCGGGCATGGTGGTAGGCGCCTGTAGTCCCAGCTACTCGGGAGGCTGAGGCAGGAGAATGGCGTGAATCTGGGAGGTGGAGCTTGCAGTGAGCTGAGATCACACCACTTCCGGTACACCAAGGCAAGAACTCCGAGACAAAGAGAGCCCTCTGTCCTTGCAATAAGGCAGGGGTCTAATTGAGCCGACTAACACAAGCTACCTACAGACGGCTAAACTAAAAGAGCACCCTGTAACACAGGCCCACTGGGGCTTCAACTATAAACATTCACCCCTGGACACTGCCATGGGTCTCCCTGCCTGTCTGTATGCTCTCCTAGAGGTTTGAGCGGTGGGGCACTGAAGAAGTGAATCACACCCAGATTGCATGCCCTTCGAGGGGGACAACAGAACTTTTCCCATTTCATCTGAGAGACCAAGGCAGGAGGATCGCTTGAGCCAATGAGTTTGAGACCAGCCTGAACAACATAGCAAGACCCCATCTCTACAAAAAAAATAAGTAAACAAAAAAAATAAACATTAAAAATTAGCCAACTGCGGTGGCACACACCTGTAGTCTCAGCTACTCAGGAGGCTGATGTGGAAGAATTGCTTGAGCCCAGGAGGTTGAGGCTGCAGTGAGCCACGATTGAACCACTGCACTCCAGCCTGGGCGACAGATTGATACCCTGTTTTGACAACAACAAAAAGAATGAAACAAAATAACTTCTCAAATAGCTAGCAGAGGCAGATCTGGTTCTCAAATGCACGTTTTCCAGGTTTCAATTCTTGTTTCTAGCAGTATTATGGAGAAACATGATCACTAATAAATGAAGGAGTGGAGGTTTCAAGTTCTGATGAAAAGATGGTGAAGAGAGGAGTTAGTTGACTAGGAGTGACTAGGATTGGGAAGAAAATGCATGACGCTACTTAGAGGAAAGAAGAAAAATAAGCATAGAGGTGACTGAGCAGACAGAAAGGACTTGGAAGAAGCGTGTTTGGCCCTGTCTCTGCATTTTTTCCCCTGCATTAGTAACTTCCCTGATGACTTGGATGAATCCTCTCTTCCAGGGCACCCAGCATTCCCTTTCTGTCCACTTCTCCTTTCCCAGGGCCCATACAGTCTGGGAAAGCATGCTCTGCCAGCTTCTCATATCTTTCCTTCCTTAATCAGCCCCTAGCATCTCTAGATAACCCATATACACCTGGAGTTACACATGTCCCAGTCTTTGCACTGCAGTGAATTCAAAGAAAGGTAGACTCTAGCTGCGTGCAGGGGCTCACACCTGTAATCCCAGCACTTTGGGAGACAGAGGCGGGCGGATCAGCTGAGGTCAGGAATTTGAGACCAGCCTGGCCAACATGTTAAAACCCTGTCTCTACTAAAAATACAAAAATGGCCCAGCATGGTGGCTCACGCCTGTAATCCCAGTTACTCGGGAGGCTGAGGCAGGAGAATCGCTTGAACCCGGGAGGTGGAGGTTGCAGTGAACCGAGATCTCACCATTGCACTCCAGCCTGGGCAACAAGAGAGAGAAACTCCGTCTCAAAAAAAAAAAAAAAAAAGATTTCTTCTGTGTGCATGGCTCAGCTCTGTGGTCCGCTAGCGTCCATCCTCAATCTGCTTCCAATCTATGGAATCAGGAAAGACTGAACCAACCTAGATTTATTAATATTTTAGTATAACATAATACAGTGTTACTTACAATGGCATTGACCGTATACCCCCTTTTGCTCCTTGGAGGAAAGGCAATTAATAGCTATTATGTGAGTTAATAAAATAAGCCCAGAATTTATGAGTGTAACTAACCTGTTCCCGTTGGTTTTCCTTGTCTCCCGCAGGCAGAGAGCTGATCAAAACAGCAAAAGCAAAGCAGTGCCCCTGGCCCAGTTCTGAAGCCAACCTTCCTTAACCACTCAGACCCATCCCTGGTTAGGACTTGCTGTGGATTCTCAGGTGACTCCATCTCAGGATAGAGGGACTGAGAGGGGGTATGCAACATCTCAGACCCAGAAACCGTTGATTCTGTCTAAAAACACAGCAATAACCACATCCCACCCTCTTGATTTAAATGAAAGTGTTTGGGAGAATAAAAGATGAACTTTTTTTTCTTTGTCAGATCTTGCGCTCATTTGGTTCCGGTGGGGAACAACAGCTATGAGAGAACAAGTGTATTCAATTAGAATTAATTCCCCTCTCTTATTCTCATAGCTGAGCAGGGCTCAAGTGCCTCTCATCTGAAAGAGGTAATAAGATTTAATCTGTCTCCTCATCTACCTTCTGCAAGTATACTTAAAAAATTAGCTCTTGGGACTCTTCCAAACGGAGTTTTATGAGGCATTTGCTAAGGTAAACGTTTTAGACTTTGAACACAGTTCAGATTTCAGGGGAAGTACTGAAATCTGAACTGTGCTGCTAACTGCCCTGCCTTTCAACTCAAGACAAAATAACTTTGAACTAAAATAATTATATTTTTATTGTTTTCCACTGTGTCCCCAAGTCTATATCACCACCACCCCTAATCCCACCCCGCAGGAGCTAACTCCTCCTTCCTGTCCCTGCAAGATCAAAACTCTTCCTGGAAGCCCCGCTAGCTCTGTCTGCTCGCCTTCGTGGCAGATATCGCTATTGTACTTTTATACTCATTTGTGTGATAAGTACTTCAATGTCCACTTCTTCCACGAGCCCCTGAGCCCCTGGAGGGACAGGACCACACGTAGTTTTTCTCACTGTTACATCTGCCTTGCCAGGCACATGGTAGGCGCTTAATAAGTATTTAGTGAACGAATGGCTTGTTTGGTGACAGTCCAAAGGCTGGGGGACAGAGGGAAAGCTGCCTCCTGTCGGGCCCCAGACGGGTGGCGCTGATGGAGAGGCGGCTAGGATAAGGCCTCCAGGACCGAAGCGCCCACCCGTAAGGCCCCTGCCAAAAAGACCTTCCTGAAGGCGGAAGAACTGCGAGAGTGCCTACTTTGGCCCAAGGCCTGACCCGAGGATCCCAGGGACCCTTGCCCTAACCGGCCCCGCCTCCCGGGCCCCAAACCCGGACACGGCCCCGCCCAAAGCTCCGGCTCCTAGGGCCCGCCCCTGGCCCCGCCTCGGCCGACCGTGGCCTCGCTCCTGGGCCTGCCTCAAACCCTCCGCAGGTAAAGCCTCCCGAACGTGAGCCACACTCCGATCCCCTCCTCAAACACCTCCCCGTTTCCCACACCCTGGACCCCTCGCTCCGTCCCGGCCCCGCCCCAAGCCCAGCTCCGTCTCGGCCCCTGAGCCCAGCCCCGACCCACCTCCCGGTCCCTGGGTCCCTCCCGACACTGGCCCCTCCTTAAGCTCCGCCTCCCAGGGCCCGAGCAGCACCTGGCCATACCCCAGGGCCCGCCTCCTGAGCGTAGGCTGCAGCCTGGACTCGGCCCCGCCTCCCGGATCTTGGGCCCCTCCCCACGTCGGCCAGACCTAAGCTCCGCCTCCCAGGGTCCGAGCACCGCCTGGTCATGTGCTATGACATAGTCAACGCCCCACCCCGGCCCCGCCTCCTGAGCCCTTCTCTAGGTTGGCCTTAGCCCCGCCCTAAGATCCGTCTCCTGGGCTCTGCTCGGAGTCCCGCCTCCTGAACCCAATCATCGTTTATCCCCGCCCTAATGCCCGCCTCCAGGACTCTTATTCTGCCCCCACGCAAGGCCCCGCCTCCAGGACGCCACCAACCTGGACGCTTCCGAAGCCCCGCTTCCAGGATCGCCCTATCCTGGCCCCGCCCCAGGACCCGCCAACATGGACTCTCCCCAGGACCTGCCCCAATGACGCTTATCCTGGCCCTACCCCAGGCCTCGCCCTCATGTCGCTCATTCTGGCCCCACCCCAGGCCCCGCCCTCAAACGCTCATCCTGGCCCCGCCCTAGAGTCCGCCCCCACGACGCTCCTCCTGACCCTATCCCCGGTCCCCGCCCCCTCTGTTCCCCCAAGCACTGCCCTGGGCCCGCCCCCTCTTCAGTCTAGGCCTGGCTTTTGCCCGGTTTCCCGGCAACGCTGCGGCCCTGCCCACGTCATGGCGCCCGAGGAGAACGCGGGGACCGAACTCTTGCTGCAGAGTTTCAAGCGCCGCTTCCTGGCTACGCGCACACTGCGCTCCTTCCCCTGGCAGGTGGGCGGCGGGGCGAGGGGAGAGGCCCGAGGGGCTCGCTGGAGTCCAGGGGCAGACGGGATGGGTCTCTGTGCTGAAGCCCCCCGCGCTCCCGCCACGTGAGTGCCTGGGCTCCCGCCGGTCAGGGCCGCGCGACCCCGTCCCCATCCCTGGGGCCTGGCCAGAGTCTCTCGCACCCCTCCTGCCCCGCGGGCTGGCGGCGGAAGCTGGGGGCGTCTCCGCCGTCATGGGGGGCAGATGCACGCTCGGTGTGGGGTAGAGTTCACGATCATTTTCACGACTTCTTAAAGGCAGTAATCGTTCTGGTCACTGGGCTACAGCTGCCCTCACCCATTCTAAAAAGTCAGCGCCCTGAGGACCGCGGGTAACCATGTCCTCCTGAGCGCAGTGACCAGGTCACAGGCTGTCCCTCGCGCCTCAGTGTTCTCATCTGTATGTCGAGCACTGCACAGAATCAGCTCATGCGCTGAGGCTCTCACGCCTGTGATGGAAGAGACAGAGAAGGGCGTGGCCTCTCGTCTCCCTGGGGACCTGCCATTCTCAGCACAGGCGCATGGCAGGCAGCAGCCTCCCTTATGCCTGCACAGGGGCTTAATGCACCCCGCCCCATTTGTAATTCATGTGCGGTGAGCTCACTGGGATGAGTCAGTTTGGATACGTATTCCTCCCTGAGTCTGCCCCATTTTATGGGGTGTTGCTTAATCATTTGCGTTATTCCATTGACATAAAATATTTAGCACTCAGAGATCATTCCTGGTCAGGAGAAATTTGTGCATTTTTAACCCAAAATAGAAACCGTCATAAAAGCATCATAGATCTCCATTCAATATTGACTATAGTTGTTCACATGTCCACGCTGAATGCTAACTTGGGCTCACCCTCAACACCCACGAGGTGGGTACTATTATCACTCACATTTGACCAGAGGGATTGTTTGATTAGGGTGAAGTAGTTGAGAGTTCAGACCCAGGAGACAGCCTGCCTGCTTCGAATCCTGGCCCAACCCCTGGCCCTGTGTGACCTTGGGCAAGTGACTGCATCTCTCTGTGCTATTGTTTTCTTATTAATAAAATGGGGGATATAATGATACCTACCTCTTAAGGTTGTTGTCAGAGTTGAGTCCAAAAGCTTGTGGATCAGTGCCTGGCTCATGGTAAATGCATGTCGGTGTTAGCTACTGTTTTTATTCGGTCTCAAAATGTTTAATAAATGCCTTACGTGAGCCAGACACCATGGATCAGCAGTACCCATGACAGATGAGGCTCTGCTTGCATGGGAGAGCCAGAGAATAAACAAATAAATGAATAAACAAGAAAAGACCAGATGAGAGTGGCTTTAAAGCCAAGAAAACAGGGAAATGGTGAATGGAGCAACCGGGGAGAAGAGTCACCAAAGTCGCGGAATCAGGGAAGCCTGTGGGCGGCAAGCCACCCAGGCGCCGAGGCAAGAGACAGAGGACATGAGCTGTTCCAGTATAATAAAACATAAAACAAGAATAGTTATACCAGATCTAGATCTTAGATATGATTATATATAAATATCATTAATCATTAGTTTTTAGCCATTACTTTTTTTCCAATATTATAATAATCCTTGCTCTATAATCATAGCCTAGGAAAAACCAGGCCATACAGAAATAGGAGCTGAGGGGACATAGTGAGTTGTGACCAGAAGACAAGAGTGCGAGCCTTCTGTTATGCCCGGACAGGGCCACCAGAGGGCTCCTTGGTCTAGCGGTAATGCCAGCATCTGGGAAGATGCCCATTGCCAGGTGGACTGTGGTCCAGCAGTAGCGTAAGTGTCAAGAGAAAACACCCTCTACTTAGCAGACCGGGAAAGGTGGGGGGTGGGTCTTCCTTTCCCTGGGGGAGTTTAGAGAAGACTCTGCTCCTCCACCTCTTGTGGAGGCCCTGACATCAGTCAGGCTTGCCCACAGTTATCTGGAGGCCTAACTGTCTCCCCGTGATGCTGTGTTTCAGTGGTCACACTCCTAGTCCGCCTTCATGTTCCATCCTGTACACCTGGCTCTGCCTTCTAGATAGCAGTAGTAAATTAGTGAAAGTACTAATAGTCCCTGATATGCAGAAATAATGACATAAGCTGTCTTTCTGTCTCCTCTCCCTCTCTGCCTCGGCTGCCAGGCAGGGAAGTGCCCCCTGTCCAGTGGACACGTGACCCACGTGACCTTACCTATCATTGGAGGTGACTCACATTCTTTACCCTGCCCCTTCTGCCTTGTACCCAATAAATAACAGCGCAGCCAGACATTCAGGGCCACTACCGGTCTCCGCGCATTGGTGGTAGTTGTCCCCCAGGCCCAGCTGCCTTTTCTCTTATCTCTTTGTCTTGTGTCTTTATTTCTACACTCTCTCGTTGCTGCACACAGGGAGAGACCCACCGACCCTGTGGGGCTGGTCCCTACAGAAGCCTTCCCCAAAGAGGTGGCATTTGAACTGGGGCCTGAGGGGTGAAGCAGCTAGCCATGGGAAGGGCTTGGGGAACAGGATATGCAAAGGCCTGTGGTGGAAACAAGCCAGCTGTGGTTGAGGAACAATAGCAAGGCAGCCAGTGTGGCTGGAGTGGAGTGAGCAGGGTGGGCAAGGGGTGAGGGAGAACAGGCCAGAGAGAGGGATTAGGACCAGGTGTTGTAGAGCCTTTTACAGCATGGAAGGAGCTCTTAAGCAATGAAGTACCTTGCCCTGTGTCACATACCAGCCGAGACAGTCTGCCTAACTCGGGAGCCAAAGCTCGCTGCTGGGCTTGAGGCCCCTGTAAGAGGTCAATATTACCCAGGCTGGTACGGGCACATTCTGCATTTCCACTTAAACTCAGATGGCAAGCCCATCAAACCTTGGTGCCATGGCTGCCCTGGTAATTCCTGGCTGACCAGTGCAACCAGGGAACTGGTCCATGACCTGGGTGGCAGCTAAGTAGCCAGGACTAATGCGGCCAAGAGTCAGTCTTCTAGCCTTCTTCCTGTCACTCATCCAGGTGCACCCTGCGACATCTGAAGGTCAGGCTTTCAGCTGCTGTGGCTTCCACTTCCAACTGGCTCCACGTCCCCAGGGAGGGATCACATAGGGCTTTGCCCACACATTCTATTGCGCGTTTCATGTTCCTGTGAATGCGCCCTTGAGATTTCTCTCTCCCCTCCACACAGAGCTTAGAAGCAAAGTTAAGACACTCATCAGATTCTGAGCTGCTGCGGGATATTTTGCAGAAGGTAAGAATCCCAGAGTCCCTAGGACTCATGACCCTGCCTCCTGAATCTCTCCGGAAGACGTGAGAGAAGAACCACAGGTGTGCTTGTACTCTTTAAAAACACCCCTGTTCAAAGAAAAAAACCATTGAATCAGCACTGCAGGTGGGTGTCAGCACCTCCGAGAGCTCCAGCGCTTTCGTTTTCTATCTAAGACTTAGACAAAGACATCAGAATATACAAAAATCTGCATGAGAGGGGGGAATCTAGGGAATGTTTTTTAAACCATCCACAGCAAAAACAGAGATGACGGGTGCAAAAGAGCTTCTGGCATTTTGTAGATGCTCAGAGACTTTCTTTTTTGCATTCCTGAGGCCTGTCCTGCCCACTCCTGTCTATTCTAGACCTAAATGGGCCCTTGCTTTGCCCAGGGTGGGGTTTGGACTCAAGCATATCTGCATGCAGGTGAGAGACAGTATCAGGATCACCACCCGGTCCAGCCACAGCCTGACCTTGGCCTTGAGGGCGAAGTGCAGATCACCCTGCATCCTGGGTCTTCACTTTCGAAAGGCCATGAGCCCTTCAGAAAAGACAAAGCAACAGACTCCCTCCCAGAAAGAAGTGCACCAGAAGAATACGTTTTCCATACAAACTCAGGGGAGGCAGACATCCTCCACCCCCACCCACCCAGCCCATCCTAGGAGCCCCAGTTAAGAATTCCTGTGCTAGAGGTGAACCAAGACTATCCACGTGGAAAAGATGCAGCCACAGCAGGGAAGACTTTCGGGCAATACAGTAGGTCAGGGTTTCGAGCATGGAGATACCTGAAGTTATCTCGCACCCTGCTCTGAGTTTCACCCTGAGCCTCACTCTCGTAGGTGGTGAAGCATGAAATGTAGGGAGGGCTGCTTTAAAATCCAGCACAAGGCTGGGTGCACTGGCTCACATCTGTAATCTCAGGACTTTGGGAAGCTGAGGTGGATGGATCACCTAAGGTCAGGAGTTCAAGGCCGGCCTAGCCAACATGGCAAAAACCCATCTCTACTAAAAATACAAAAATTAGCTGGGCGTGGTGGTGCACGCCTATAGTCCCAGTTACTCGGGAGGCTGAGGCAGGAGAATCACTTGAACCTGGGAGGCGGAGGCTGCAGTGAGCCAAGATCGGGCCACTGCACTCCAGCCTGGGCAACAGAGCGAGACTCTGTGTCAGAAAAAATGAAAAACCAGCACCAGCCTGAAGAGCCTGTGTATTGCGTGGGGTACTTTCCTGCCCTTGGGCAGAATCTGCATCCCTCCCAGCCAGCAGGCACTGCGGACCATCTCCTCCCTCTCCCTCCAGGCTCCTGTTTTCTCACCGTTCCCACTCCTGCTGCACCATTCCCTCTGCCCTCCTTTCCCAGTGCCAGGCTGTGGCCACCTCAGAGCTTGCACCGACTGTTCCCACTGCCTGGAACTTGCTCGTCCTGCACTTGGCTTCCCTTGGCTTCAGCTGGAGTGTCACCCTGAGCGTCCCCTCCCCTCCATCCTGTCCCCAGGGACACACGCTCCAAGAGAGCAGTTGCCGAGTGGGCCTTCCCGCCTCTTTCATAGAGCCAGACAGTTGGCGGCTGTCCTTACTGCAAACCCTGGTTCACACTGGCTCCTCTGGGAGGGAGGTGGTTTGGGCCCACATGCCCTGTGTTCCTGCTCAGAATGGGTGTTAGAGATGCCGCCATAGCCTGTGCCGCTTCAGTGGAAGCATTTTTAGGAAACGGCTTATATCTTAAGACAAACTTCAGATGCATGGGGCCAGAACGCTGTGTCCATCTATATCTTTGCTGAGGGATCAGGTAGCCTGGAGTTTGCCCTCTGCTGTGTTGGCTTGAAGCTCATAGGAGACCTAAGATGGGCTCTCGAGCAACCAACGTTCTGTCCTTTGCCATAGACTGTGAAGCATCCTGTGTGTGTGAAGCACCGGCCGTCAGTCAAGTAGGCCCGGTGCTTTCTCTCAGAACTCATCAAAAATGTCAGTTATGGGCAGTGTCCGCCCAGTAGCCGGACAGCATAGCCACCTGCGTGCTGGAGCCCCCGTCCTTCCCAGGCCCTGGGCCTGCTTTGCAAACCCCAGCATGGCAGGATCCTCTCCAGGCAACTGGCTGCAGCTGCATGTGACCCATGGGAGACAGTGCAGGGCGGGAAGAAGAGGGGGCCAGTGTCTCTCCCTCACTCTGCCTCCTGGGGTTTACACAGCAGCTGCTTCTCTGGGGCCCCAGCTCCTAGCATGTGGATTCTCATTCCTACCAAGCTGGCCCAGCCCACAGCACTGGAACCCTCACCCACACCCTCTCTCCTGCCCCCCGAAGGGTTTGGAGTTTCCTGCTCTTGTCCGTTTCTGGGTTGCCCAACAGGCCCCTTTTAGAAGTTTTAGCTCTTGCCATACCTTTGGAACTAGTTCCTCTGGTGAATTCTCTGCATTGATCCTGCTGGAATGATCTCTTTCCTGACTGATATAGGATGGATTTTATTTTTTACTTATTTATTTATTTTTTTGAGACAGAGTCTCACGGTGTTGCCCAGGCTGGATTACCGTGGCACAATCTCGGCTCACTGAAACCTCTGCCTCCTGGGTTCAAGCAATTCTCGTGCCTAGCCTCCTAAGAAGCTGGGACTACAGGTATACGCCACCATGCCTGGCTAGTTTTTGTATTTTTAGTAGAGACAGAGTTTCACCATGTTGGCCAGGCTGGTCTCGAACTCCTGACCTCAGGTGATCCGCCTGCCTCGGCCTCCCAAAGTGCTGGGATTACAGGCATGAGCCACCGCACCTGGCCTAGGATGGATTTTAAAGAAGGGCCCGAACATGCGGGGTTTGACATGAGGATGTCGAGAGGCCATTCCTTAGTAGGCAGTAGCAGAACTGCTGAGTGAAAGGGCCACACTTTTAGCAAATAAACAATCCCCTGCTTCTCCAATACCTGCTTTCTCCCTAGTCCTCCCCAAAAGGGCGCATCTGTGGTCACCAGCAGGTCTGCCCTGTGCCACCAGGAGAGGGCAGCAGTCACCCAGTGTACTCTGCTGCTGCCCTGTGAATCTTAGGATGAGGCCAGCCGTGGAGAAGCAGCCTGCTGACAGCCACAGCCTGCAGCATAGGCTGCCCTCACAGTTCTGCCTGGGCTCACTTCAAAGCACTTTTTTTTTCCTCCTCTCTGTGTTTGATCCAAACACAGAGCTCTCTATCATGGTCACGTGGCAGCTCTCACAGAACCCTTGTCTCCTGCCCTAGACTACACCTAACCCTACCCTCTCAACACCTCTTGTTGAAGGTCCTCCCGTCCAAGTTTCCCCACCAAGTGGAATTATTTTTTTTTTAGAGACAAGATCTCTGTTGCCCAGGCTGTCCTCGAACTCCTGGGCTCAAGCAGTCCTCCTATGTCAGCCCCTACAGTAGCTGGGACTATTCAGCACACACCATCACGCCCAATGAAGTGAATATTTTATATGCCAGCTGGCCGGTATTACACATTCCATCCCAAATCTCCCCTCCAAACTTGGTGAAAATCATCTCGCCATTTTCACAGATTAGAACGAAAGCAAACAAGCTCTCACTCTGTCTGCCCCCAGCACGAGGCTGTCCACACGGAGACTTTGGATGAGCTGTACGAGGAGCTGGCGGAGACCCTGATGGCCGAGGAGTCCACCCAGGGCCACCGGAGCTATTTGCTGGTATGAGAAGGGCACCATCCTCCCCCTCACAGCCCAGATACCCTTCCTGCACAGACAAAGTGAAAACGTGGGTGTGGGTTTAAATCCTGACTCACCCATTCTGCAGTCTTAGACATGAGGTCCATTAACCTTCTTTAGCCTCAGTTTCCCTGTCTGTAAATCAAGCACTTCAACAACAATAGCATGTCTCGTGGGGTTGTTGAGCATTTGTCCAATAGGTAACACACACTACCTGCTTCACAAGGACCTGGTGCCCAGTCCTCAAAGAATACTTGACAGGGCCAGGTGCGGTGGCTCATGCCTGTAATCCCAGCATTTTGGGAGGCTGAGGCGGGTGGATCCGAGTTCAGGAGTTCGAGACCAGCCTGGCCAATATGGTGAAATGTGTCTCTACTAAAAATACAAAAATTAGGCTGGGCGTGGTGGCTCATGCCTGTAATCCCAGCACTTTGGGAGGCTGAGGTGGGTGGATCACCTGAGGTCAGGAGTTCAAGACCAGCCTGGCCAACATGATGAAACTCCATCTTTACTAAAAATACAAAAATCAGCGGAGTGTGGCAGTGGGTGCCTGTAATCCAAGCTACTCGGGAAGCTGAGGCAGGAGAATCTCTTGAACCCAGGAGGTGGAGGTTGCAGTGATCCAAGATTGCACCATTGCACTCTGGCCTGGGCAACAAGAACAAAACTCTGTCTCAAAAAAAAGTACAAAAATTAACCAGACATGATGGCACATGCCTGTAGTCGCAGCTACTTGGGCAGCTGAGGCAGGAGAATTCCTTGAACCCAGTAGGTGGAGGTTGCAGTGAGCCAAGATCGTGCCACTGATTCCAGCCTGGGTGACAGAGCTCAAAAAAAAAAATAAGATAAAACATAGATACAGAAAATCACAAAGGAAAAACATAGCATATTGAAACATCACCAGGCAGCCACCCCTTCATAGCCACACCCGGCCCCTGACCACGGCTGACCTGTGCTCCATCACCAGAATTCCATCGTCTCAGGAATGTTGGATGAATGGAATCCTGTGTGGCCTGAGATGAGTGTCTTTCATGCTGCATGACACCCTTGAGGCCCGTGCAAGCTGTTGACATGTCAACAGTTAGCTGCTTCTCATTGCTGAGTGGAAATTGGTCCTGTCATCGTTTACTCAGCCATGTGGTGGATGGCTACTTGTCTGCTAAGCCACTTGTCTTCTGATTGCTGGACTAACTGTCTCGCCCTCTCTTGGTGCAGGCCTCAGGGGGCTCTCCGAGAGCACGGCCATCATCTCCCATGGCACCACGGGCCTGGTCACATGGGATGCTGCCCTCTACCTTGCAGAATGGGCCATCGAGAACCCGGCAGCCTTCACTCACAGGTGACCTCGGGATGCAGGGCAGGGCACCGAGGCAGGCTTACCCTAGTGCAGTCGCAGAAACCGTCCCCTTTCTTCGTGCCAGGACTGTCTTAGAGCTTGGCAGTGGTGCCAGCCTCACAGGCCTGGACATCTGCAAGATATGCCGCCCTCGGGCATATATCTTCAGCGATTGTCACAGCTGGGTCTTCAAGCAGCTCCTAGGGAAAGTCCTTCTCAATGGCCTCTCATTAGAGGCAGACATCACTGCCAACTTAAGACAGCCCTAGGGTGACATGGCCCGGCTGGACTGGGAGGTCGTGATGGTCCATCAGCTCTCTGCCTTCCAGCTAGATGTTGTCATTGCAGCAGGCAATGCCCAGCCCTGGGCACCCTATGCAGGCGGTGTTCTTGCAGCTCTACTCAGCTCTTGGCTCTGGGAAAAGGGAACAATGGACGCTGTCGGGCATGGACATGATGGGGCTTCCAGAAGGGTTACTCTGGGCCTCCAGGGTGACATCAACGGACAGGGGTGCCTCTTAAGGTGACCTTCAAGCCACAGCCCTCTTGTTGGAGACAGGCATACTCCCGTTACAGTCGTCACCACATGGCTGTGTCCCAGAGCCATGCCCTGTGTCCTTCAGAGACCACAGGAGGAAAACAACTACTTCTGGGATAAGGACAGGGCCCTTGAGAGAAGGTGGTGTTTGGCTGGGCCACCAAAAACCCCTCACCTCTGCCAGCACACTCAGTCCCCTCTCTGGTCGAACAGAGCTCTGCCTGTGGTCCTGGGTCCCAGCCCTGAAAACCACAGGTCCAGCAGTGGACAGGGGACACAAGCCCACACCTGCAAGCCAGCAGACTAATTAACAGATGCCTGAAACACGAAGTTCATGGCAGGGTCAGGCTTTGTGTCTTTCGAAGCCCTCTAGATAGGCCGAGAACCAGAGCTGGTTTTTTAAGGAACACCAGTGAGTCTGGAGATTTTTTTCTTTTGCTTCGGTCTTTTGCAGCTTTCTCTACTAAGGGTTCTCCTTTTTCACCCAAGTAATTGCCTTTCCATCTAATGGCCCAAATGGTCAAATGGCATCTAATAGTCTCATATGAGCGCTGCCTCTCTGGCCTCGCCCTGCTGCTGAGGTCAGCATGACCTGGAACTGTCCGCTGCTCCCTTTCAGTAACCTGAAGCTTTCACCATAGACGTGCTGTATTGCCCAGAAGCCATCGTGTCGCTGGTCGGGGTCCTGCGGAGGCTGGCTGCCTGCCGGGAGTACAAGCAGGCTCCTGCGGTCTAAGTGGTCTTCACTGTCCACAACCCAGAGACGGACCAGCTGTTTACCACGGAGCTAGGTGAGCCCCCATGCCCACCTGGGCCTGCATTGTCCCCGAGCTGTCCCTGCAGGACTCCAGTGGAAGTGAAAGAACTGGGCACCGGGGAATGGCTAGGATGCCCCACACTCCCATACCATGCGGGGAACTCGGGCAGAGGCCGGTGAGCAGGGTGGGCTTGGGGCATGGGGGGCTTGCAGCAGGAGGAGGGCAGCTCAGCACAGGGAGGGAGGGTCTGAGCCCAGCAGCCCTACTGTGTTCTTCAGAGCAGGGTTCCCTAAGCCCTTGGGCCTCGGTTTCCTTATCTATAAAATGGAGGTGGCAGGAGAGGCAGTCGGGGTCAGGGCTGGACACAGCTGTGGCCTGCAGGACGCTGGAGCACAGGCTGTAGAGGCGGATCCACCAGGCCACTGTCCTGAACACCCAGTCGATGGAAGACGAGCAGGGTGACTGTAGAGAAGGGGAACTGGCCCCGTAGTGGGCCAGCCACTGTCCTCAGACCTGACATTTGTCAGCCCCCAGCACCTGTGAGGGTGTGCTGTCATTGTCCCATCTCACCAACAAAGACACTAGGACACACAGAGGCCAAGCGACCCCTGAGCTCCCGCAGACTGCAGCCCGGCCACCTGGCTCTCGTGCCTCCACACGACACACTCAAGCCCCCCAATGCCACCAGCCTCTGCCCCAGCTCGCCCTGAGCACAGCCCCTCCTGACAGCCATGTGCACAGATGCACCCGCAGCAGCCTCTGCCTGCACACAGAGATACGGACGACCCAATGTCTGTCCACATGAGGCAGCCCGTTAACTACAGATCCAACAAACAAGCCAGCAAACGAAAGCATACTGGGTTCCAAGACAGAGTCCCATACAACCTCGCACAGGAGTCTGGCTGGGCACGGGGCTCAGGCCTGTCATCCCAGCACTTTAGGAGGCTAAGGCAGGAGGACTCCTTGACGCCAGGAATTCAAGACCAACCTGGGCAACATAGTGGGACCCCATCTCCACAAAACATACAGAAACTAGCCGGGCGTGGTTGCACACACCTGTAGTTCCAGCTACTCGGGAGGCTGAGGTGGGAGGATGGCTTGAGCCCAGGAGGTGGAGGCTGCAGGGAACTCTGATCTCGCCACTGCACTCCAGCCTAGGCAACAGAGCAAGACCCTGTCTCAAAAAGGCAAAAAAAAAAAGGAAGTCTTCCTTCAGATACTTACGTGAAAAAATACCTGCAAAATCTTTTAAGTGAAAAAAGTGCCAAACAGCAAAAATAGTATAAGCCCCCACCCACCCTTTTTTTTTTTTTTTTTTTTGAGACAGAGTTTGGCTTTGTATTGCCCAGGCTGGAGTGCAGTGGTGCCATCTCGGCCCACTGCAACCTCCCACCTCCCAGGTTCAAGCTATCCTCCCATCTCAGCCTCCTGAGTAGCTGGGACTACAGGCGTGTGCTACCGAGCCTGGCTAATTTTTGTATGTTTTGTAGAGTCGAGGTTTCGCCATGTTGGCCAGGCTGGTCTTGAACTCCTGTCCTCAAGTGAACTGCTGCCTCAGCCTCCCAAAGTGTAAGGATTACAGGCATGAGCTACTGCGCCCAGCCCCATTTTTGTTTAAAAACTAATAATAATCACCCACACATGGTTATGAGTACCTATATTCCCAACTACTCAGGAGGCTGAGGCGGGAGCATGGCTTAAGCCCAGGAGTTTGTGGCCACCTTGAGCAACATAGCAAGACTTCATCTCAAAAACAATGATCACAATAATCATTTTCACGTAAGTATACCTATAGGGGAAAACCTAGAATATGTACGTAGCAGGCTTGTCCAACCTGCGGCCCAATACAAATCTGTAAACTTTCTTAAAACAGTACGAGGAGTTTGTGTGATTTTTTTTCTTTTAGGTCATCAGCTATTGCTAGCGTTAGTGTATTTTATGTGTGGCCCAAGGCGATTCTTCTTCTTCCAATGTGGCCCAGGGAGGCCAAAAGATTGGACATGCCTCATATACACGGTAACAGGTGCCATCTTTGGATGTCAGGATTATAGAGACTTCTACATGTTCATGTCTGTACTACTTCATTTTTGTAAATACGCATTTTCCACTTGTAACAAAAAACTAATTGAAAATCATCCCGGGTCACAGTGTCTCACGCCTGTAATCCCAACACTGTAAGAGGCTGAGGCTTTGGGAGGCTGAGGTGAGCAGATCACTTGAGGTCAAGGGTTCAAGACCAGCCTGGCCAACACGGTGAAACCCCATCTCTACTAAAAACACAAAAATTAGCCAGGCATGGTGCTGCACGCCTATAAACCCAGCTACTCGGGAGGCTGAGGCAGGAGAATCACTTGAACCTGGGAGGCGTTGCAGTGAGCTGAGATTGCGCCACTGCACTCTAGCCTGGGGAACAGAGTAAAACTCCGTCTAAAAAATAATAAAAGAGGCTGAGGCAGGAGCATCACTTGAGGCCATGCGTTCAGGACCCCATCTCTACAAAATAAAAAAATTACTGGCATGGTGTCACGCACCTGTCATCCCAGCTCCTCAGCAAGTGGGAGGATTGCTAGAGCCCAGGAGTCGAGGCTGTGGTGAGGAATGACCGTGCCACTGCACACCAGCCTGGATGACAGAACAAGATCTGTCTCAAAAAAAAAAAAAAAAAAAAAGAATCATTCTGGCTAATGGCTCTTCAGACATCTGTGCTTATAAGAACACCAGCCCCTTCTAAGCTTTGTGTGTGTGTGTGTGTGTGTGGTTTTTTTTTTTTTTTTTTTTTTGAGATGGAGTCTCACTGTCACTCAGGCTGGAGTACAGTGGCACAATCTCAGCTCACTGCGACCTCCGCCTCCTGGGTTCAAGCAATTCTCCCGCCTCAGCCTCCCAAGTAGCTGGGATTACAGGTACCCGCCATCATGCCTGGCTAATTTTTGTATTTTTGTAGAGATGGGGTTTCACCATGTTGGCCAGGCTGGTCTCGAACTCCTGACCTCAAGTGATCCGCCCGCGTTGACCTCCCAAAGTGTTGGGATTACAGGCGTGAGCCACTGTGCCCGGCCGCTTTCTAAGCTTTGTGAAGAGTGGGTTGACTGAGCAGCCAGGTAGATGTGGGTTCAGATCTCTGCTTCTGTCTCGCTGTGCCAAGTGCTGGGGCAGATGTGGGCAGAGAGTGGACAGCGGCATGGTGCCTGCTGCTAGCCATTTCTATGAAAAACCACATTTCTGGTCCCATCCTGGAGGCCAATTCTAGGTACGTGGGTGGGCCTGGGAACCTGTGAACCAAGTAAACTGACTTGGACACCCCCCCACCCTGCCAGGCCTGTCTTAGCAGCCCCACACAATACGCTCATGTCCTGTCCCCAAACACCGCCATCCTCAAACACGTGCTCTCTTCCCAGGCCAGGCCGGGCCGGGATCAGATGGGAAGCAGAAGCTCATCATGACCAGAAACTGTTTCCCTATGGAGAGCACTTGGAGATGGCAATGCTGAACCTCACACTGTACGACTCACACACGACTCCAATGTGATTGTAAGAATCATGTCACCCTCGTGGAAAGAATTTTTATATGGGAAAGCGGATAAAAGTTTCATTGGACTAGAATGTTTGAAGAATGTTAAATTCCAAGTCAGGAACCACAAACTGCCCTCTAATAAGACATCGGCTATCTAAGCATGTGGGTGCCCCCTTTCTGCCAGCAGTTCTGGTTCTTAAGAAAATCACCATAAATCAGACATGAAAATTCTGGCTCCAAAAACAGCATTTTCTTTGTGCAACTAAAAACGTGTGTATCAAGTATGACGTTCCCCCAACGTGGTCACACTCGGTTCCTCAGAAAGCCAAGCCCGCTGCAGCTGCCATTTCCCTGGACACACTCGGTTCCTCAGAAAGCCAAGCCCGCCACAGCTGCCACATCCCTAGACACACTCGGTTCCTTACAAAGCCAAGTCCGCCGCAGCTGTCACATCCCTGGACACACTCTGTTCCTCACAAAGCCAAGCCCGCTGCAGCTGCCACATCCCTGGGCTTATGGTGCAGCAGGTGCTTTTTTGAAGGCAGGAATCAAAGTGTTAGGAACACGGCAGAAAGGTGACACCTGGAGACCAAATACAGGATGAGGAGTACTGCAGGTCACAGAGAAGTCACAGAACAGTAATACGCTAGCAGGGGCATGAGGCGTGAAGAACAGAAGAAGACAGGAAGCGTTTCCGAGCCTCCAAAGAAGAAATCAGGGCCAACCTCAGCTTCCCGGGTCACAGAACCAATTCATTCACCAGGCGGCACCACTGCCGTCATTTCAGTTTCTGGCCACTGGGAGGCGCCGCTCGAAAGGGTTTGCCCTGAGACTCCAAGAAGAAGCTGCGGAAGGACAGCAGGTGTCCTGGGGTATTAACCTCTGGCCCAGGAGTTATGTGTCCGTAACCAAAGGGAGTACAGTCTGCACCCAGCTCTCATCCCATCAGAGCTACTGCGACTCACGCAGGTTCTTCCGGAACTGGTTTAGCTTGCCTGCAGGATCAGGAAAGTTTGAGAAAAGCATCTGCAAAATACTAACGAGCAGAGCTTACTTCATTGCCTGTCCCCACCCCATCCCATGTCACCACCTGGCTGACCCAAGGTTCCCGACCCAACAACAACCCCTCCCAAGTCCCTAACTCCCTCACTTGGACTTGAAACCCTTCACACCCCAGCAGCGCTCCGCCTCCAACTTGACATCATGCTTTCTGGAAACTACCCCGTATGTCCCACTTTCCCACACTTGGTGCCCTGGAGCACCTTCCGGCCTCTACATGCTGTACGTTCCCCTGTGAGCACCCTCCTGTCGGCCTCTGGCCAACACAGTCCCACCCATCTGTGGGCAACAAGGGGGTGTCGGTGTTCTTTTCAGCCTTGCTAAACTGTCTGAATCAAGGATCACAAACTACAGCCTGCATGCCAAATCCAGCCCACAGCTTGTGTTTCTAAATAGTTTTATTGGAACAAAGCCACACCCCTTAATCTACAGATGATCTGTGGCTACTTTCACACCACAACAGAGTACCATGGTTCTGACAGAGACTGGGGGACCTAGTCTAAATGACTTCCGACCTGGATATTTACTGAAAATCCTCCCAATCATTCTGTTGACAAGAATGATGTATTACGTTTTGCAAGAAGAAACAAGTAACTTTGCAGAATTCCACCCATCTTTCAAGGCTGGTCCCAGAAGCTCCCTTTGCCCGCCTACCTACCTGATCCTGATCACTTCCTAAACTGCAGCCTGGCCCACCTGGCTCCAGCATCATTTGTGGAGTGTCAGCTCCATAAATCCAGAGGGCAGGTGGAGGTGTGTCCTAACTTTCCCAAGCCTACTGTACCAAAATGGGACAGCAGAGTAGGCCAACCTCTGTGACTTCTGCTCCCTCCCTAGCTTTTCCACCAGAGCCCGCATGGTCCCACCCTGGCTGTGGGAAGCAGGGATCAGGGAGCATGGCTCGGTGCCAGTCTCCAGAACCCTGCCCACCCTGGCGTGGTGGCAGACATGGCTACCTGCAGCTGAGCTGCCAGTACCTCTGAGTCCTCAAAGACCAGGCCATTTTCTACATGTTTCACCAGCTCATGTAAACTGCAAAGAGAACCAAGGGAGCCTGAGAGCTGCCTAGAGAAGACACAAGACCCCTGGAGTGCCCAACTGGGCTCCCATCCACCCCACGCTGAAGCCAGGCTGGGGGTTGGAACAGGGGGTGTGGTTTCTGGGTGCTGGTTCTTAGATTTGGCATCTGAAGGGTTTAAAGGTCTGGGGGGGCTGCACATCAAAATGGCCAAACTGATTTGAGGAGGGAGCCTTAAGGAGGGTTTGTACCTTCTGTGCTGGATGCTCTTCAAGGACTGAAGAATTATTTTTGCATGTTTTTCTTAGTTTCATGGCCATGGAACAAGTAAAGGCAAGCCCCTGGGGACGGGCTCAGCACATAAAAGATGACTTTTCTAGGGCACCAGGTTTTATCCCGACATTCCCTTAGCTCAGCTCACACAAGCGGCTCGCATCCCTGAATCCCATCCAGGGGCCGGCTCCTGAGCAGGTGCCAAGGGCTTAACTTGTGCTGGGGCTACTTCTTCTAGAATCTCCTCTAGTGTCGCCCTTTCAAACACCAGTCTATGCTGGGTGGAGTGAGCCATAGCATGACACTCATTTAACTGATTCAAACCCACCAAGTGAGCTTGGCCAAAAGGGACAATGGTGGGAGAGAAAGAAACAAAGAAAACCATGTAAGCCTGCAGGCAATTCCCGCCAATTCTACTCCAGGAGCAAAAGCCCCGAGTGGAGTTCTAGTATTTAAGGTGCTTTTTTTTTCATATAAGGTTGGTGCAAAAGTAATTGCCATTTTTTAATGGCAAAAACCGTGATTACTTTTGTACCAACCTAAATATAACATGAGCTCTAAATGGAAGCAACTACTTCAGTGAGGCTCAGCCCAGCCACAGTAACCGCAGGGCTCCTCCTCCTGGCCTCCAGTGTGTGCTGGACTGACCAAGGGGCAGGGCCTCACTGTGGGCAGCTCGCTCCGCACTGCTTTCCCCTCAGCGGTGGATCTGGGAAGCTATCCCCAGAAAGATTCGGGTTCTGCTCCTACCACTTGAAGTTCACGGCACACGCAGGCAAACAGCACCCGAACATGTCCACCAGCTTCATGGGCAGGTCCAGGCCACTGGAGGACGTGTCCAAACAGACACCCAGGTCCACCGACCCCACTAGGCAAGAGGGGTGGGTCAGAGCACTGGTCTCTGCCCTGGGAACACAAATCCTCCCAACACAGTGAGGCCAACATCCCCCGAGGGGAGTGAAAATTGGATAAGGCCCCCGACAGCCCCAAGCACAAGTGGCTTAAGCTGGCCAAGAAGCCACAGGGCCTGGCTGGGACATCTGAAAATGTAAGTTGACACTTGCTCTATGTAACCACAATTTGGTTTTTTATGCTGTTGTTTTGTTTCATTTTGTTTCGTTTTGTTTTGAGACAGAGTCTCACTCTGTCACCCAGGCTGGAGTGCAGTGGCATAATCTCAGCTCACTGCAACCTCCACCACGCAGGTTCACCTCCCGCCTGTAATCCCAGCATTTTGGGAGGCCAAGGCGGGCGGATCACCTGAGGTCAGGAGTTTATGACCAGCCTGGCCAACATGGTGAAACCCCATCTCTACTAAAAAAAAAATACAAAATTAGCGAAGCGTCGTGGCAGGTGCCTGTAATCCCAGCTACTCAGGAAGCTGAGGCAGGAGAATCGCTTGAACCCAGGAAGGCAGCGGTTGCAGTGAGCCAAGATCGTGCCATTGCACTCTAGCCTGGGCTACAAGAGCGAAACTCCGTCTCAAAATAATAATAATAATAATAATAATAACAATAATAATAATAACAGTAATAATAATAATAATAATAAACCACAGCACACCCACCACAAACCAGCTGTGAGTGTGAAAATAAAGTCAAATAGCTTAACATTTCTAAAGATTAGCTGGGGCCAGGCATGATGGGTCATGCCTGGAATCCCAGCACTTATGGAGGCCAAGACGAGAGGATCACTTGAGGTCAGGAGTTCAAGACCAGCCTGGCCAACATGGTGAAACCCTGTCTCTACTAAAAATACAAAAATAAGCCAGGTGTTGTGGCGCGCTCCTGTAATCCTGTAATCTACTCGGGAGGCTGAGGTGGGAGAATC
The DNA here is from genome assembly GCF_028885625.2 of Pongo pygmaeus. Classification (NCBI taxonomy): domain Eukaryota; kingdom Metazoa; phylum Chordata; class Mammalia; order Primates; family Hominidae; genus Pongo; species Pongo pygmaeus. The sequence continues at coordinate 7,954,340 of NC_072380.2, forward strand.
GCTTGAACCCAGGAGGGGCAGGTTGCATGACTGAGATCACGCACTCCAGCCTAGGCAACGGAGCAAGGCTGTCTAAAACAAAGACTAGTTGGAGAATCCTGCCAGGAAAAGGCCCTCAGCCTCCAACTGCTCTGCTCACTCGAAGCTGGAAGATGCAGCTCTAGAGATGCATCAGGACCAAGCCACGACTCCCCACTTGGAGAAATCAACGCGGAAAGAGACGGAGGCAAAGGAGAACCATCTCACTGGGAGAGGCGACGCCGTTTGACATATCGTCCCTGTACCTCCCAAAGCCACTGCCCTCCCACACCTGGGTAACAGTGGCCCCAACCCCAGGCCCAGCCCTCCTGCAGGAAGGAAGAGGACTGAACGGAGGGTGTGGCAGGCTGAAAGGACGTGGCCTCCTCAAACCCCTTGGTAAAGGGCCTCTGGGGCCACCTGGCAGGGAGGGGCTGGCACACCAGGAAGTAGCCTCCTCCCGGGAGTTCAGCCAGAGCCCAGCTCCTTTCCCCAAGTGGCCTCCAGAGCCACCTTCTCATAAAAAGTACATCCTGCCCACCCCTGCTCCCCCTGCTTAACGCCCTGCCTAACGCCCTGCCTCCTCCCTGAGCCTCCTGCTGGCCTCTCACCTAGAAGCGGGGGTAGTCCTCGGCCCTCTAGCCACGGGGTGCAGACCTGGATGTGCTGGAAATGCTTCTGGTGGATGACGCGGCTGTAATACTCCCTCAGAGGCCCTTTGCCTTCACAGAGAAGAGCAGACACTGCCATGGACCCATCTCTGTCCCTGCCACATGGCCCCAGGCCCAAGACACACCCCCTTAGGAGGGATCCTTTTCCCAGAAGCTTCACCCCTCGGCAGCTCCAGTCAGGCCCCATCTAGGCCCTTCCAGAAGCAACCCAGGAGCCCCGAGACCTGCAGAGGTGTGTGCACCCTGACCCCTGACGCATAGCCCTGCACCTGCAGCCAGCTGGCCTCAGGCTGCAAACATGGCGGGGTAAGCACTGGCCTGGCACCCGACCGCCAACTAGGTGGACCCAGCCTTCTGTCTGTGTTGTGCACAGGGGACACGAGGACTCCCACTGCCCTGGCGCGGAGCACATGGCCCAGGTTCCAAGCCGCCCCTGCCCTGCCACAGCCCCCAGAGCACATGAGGCTGGTTCCAAGATGCTCCTGCCCTGCCACTGCCTCCAGAGCACGTGGCACGGGTTCCAAACCACTCCTGGGAGCCTAGAGGCCAGAGGAGGGAGGAGAGCAGGACCAGCAGCTGACCCAGACCCCGCCTCTTCCCAAACCGCTTCCGCTTTTCTCCCTCCTCACTGAATCACCTTGAAAGGGCTTAGCAGCAGTATCTGTGGGACAGGGGCTCTTCCGTTTGAAAAATTAAAAGAGGTTTGGTTAAGGCACCAATGACATGGCCGGGCACAGTGGTTCTTATCTATAATTCCAGCATATTGGGAGGCCAAAGCGGGTGGATCACTTGAGGTCAGGAGTTCAAGACCAGCCTGGCCAACATGGTGAAACCCTGTATCCACTAAAAATACAAAAATAAGCTGGGTGCGGTGGGCACCTGTAGTCCCAGCTACTCGGGAGGCTAAGGCATGAGAATTGCTTGGATGTGAGAGGCAGAGGTTGCAGTGAGCTGAGATCGCACCACTGCACCCCAGCCTGGGCGACAGAGACTTTGTCTCAAAAAAGAAAAAAAATAAAGACACCAATGACGAAACAACAAAAAAAAGATGCCTGGAAACTACTGAAAAAGTAGAAAGCTTGGTATCTACAGATTCAAATCTGGGCTCCCTGCCCTGCTGTGAAACCCCCTGAGCCTCAGTTTCCCACATGCCAAGCAGTATAAGACCCTATGGCAGAGAGCTGCAGTGAGGATTAAGGAGACAAGATCATGGGAAGCACAGGGTAAAGGCTGCGTGCCCCTCACCCTCTGCCATCCCCCAACCAAACAGACACCCAGGGTCCCAGGCGGTACCTGTTATCACACAGACGACAGAAGGAAAGTTGTGTCCGTCAAGAGTCAGTTGTTCAAACTCTGTGATTAAAAAAAGAAACAATTCTACATGGAATTTCTCATAGAGTTTTTGTTTGTTTGTTTGTTTGTTTGTTTGTTTGTTTTTCTGACAGACTCTCGCTCTTCCACCCAGGCTGGAATGCAATGGCATGATCTCAGCTCACTGCAACTTCTGCCTCCCGAGTTCAAGTAATTCTCGTGCATCAGCCTCCCAAGTAGCTGGGATTACAGGCGCCCACCACCATACCTAGCTAATTTTTGTATTTTTGGTAGAGACAGGTTTCGCCATGTTGGCCAGGTTGGTCTCAAACTCCTGACCTCGGGTGATCTGTCTGCCTCGGCCTCCCAGATTTCTAGGATTACAGGTATGAGCCACCATGCCCATTCAGAAAAATTTTTTAAATAAACAATAGCCAGAGTCACCTGGTCAGGTGGAGAAAGTGCACTGCTCTGGCAGGGAGGCCACCAGCCTCTGTGAGATACTCTCCTGGAGGAGGCATTTCAGCCTCATGGCCTGGTCACTCAATGATCCAACTGGGGATTCAGTGCGGCCCACCTCCACCACCCCTACTGTCCCCAGGCTGCCCCACCCAGTAGCCCAGGACAGGAACATGCTGCAGGCCAGGCAAGCAGCTCACAGCTCAGTGGCCCCGATAAGAACAGAGCTCCTCACCGCAGCCACACACCTACTTTCTAAAGCTGTCAGCAGGATAGAGAAGTCTTCCTCCTCTATGAGAAGAGAATTGAATGTCAGGGGCCTGTTTCTAGACACCACTCTTCCAGCTCACACGCCCTCCCCTTCTCATTGAGACCGTGGCGGGGTGGGGGCATGCAGGACTGGCAGGTGTGAGGAGAACACAGGTTGGCCAGGTGCCCGTCACAGCAATCCCAAGTGCCCCAGGGATCGTGCAGACCTGTCCAGCTTGTGCTGCTGACCAGCAGGGCTGGCCGCTCGCGGAGACGCGTCACCAGCCCGCTCCCAGCATCCCGCTCCGTGAAGACCGACTGCTCCGTGGCTGATTCCTCAGGTTCTGGGCTGAATGAGCAGAAAAAAACCCTGTGAGAGACCACAGAGCAGGCCCAGGACTCAGAACGGGCATCTCCTGTCATGGCGAGGCCTGCAGGCTCCCAAAGGTCTGGGTGCCCGGCCGCATCAGCAGAACCAGGCCACCCCTGCCATCCGAGGCCTGGGCTTGCTTTCTCTAATATTGTTGCTGAGTGCTAAGGTTACAACAGCAAACAAGACTGACTCATTCCTTTTCTCCACGGGACTTACTGTCTTATCATCCCCTGGACTCAAGATGAGGGTGCTAGGACGCCCTCCCACACCACCCCACCTTGCCCAAGGGCACACCTCAGGGTATGTGGACCTGCGCAAAGTCCCTTCCTTAGCCCCATGAGACACCCCAGGGGACACACAGGTCCACAGATCCTGCCACAGGCCTGGGAACCCTTTGGCAGGAGAGTAAGACAGTGCAGGGGTCCTCAAACATTTCTTAAAGGGCCAGAAAGTAAATACTTCAGGCTTTGCGGGCCACAGGTTCTCTGTTGCAAACCGCTATTCTGCTATTGTAGTTCAAAGGCGGCTATAGACAACTCAGAAGTTAATGAGTGTGTTGTGTCCCAATGAAACTTGATTTACAAAGCAGGAGACTGGCCTGTAGCCTTAGTTTGCCAACCCCTGGATGAGTGGGTTCCCAGGTCTGCAGTGAGAAGGGGAGAGGCCAGGGCAGTGGCGAGCAGGAGAGAAGGCAGCTGAGGATGGGAGGCCTACCGGGCCCTGAACGGAGAGTGCGTGCCGCCCAGCCTCATGAAGAGCCGGTGCTGCAGGTCCAGAGGTGCCCCTTTAAAGAAAGAAGCCGGCCTGTCTTAGACGGTCACAGCCCTGCAATGAAATCATTGCAGGGCTATTGCATTAGTCCAGCGTGGAGGCTACTTTCTGCTCAAACCACTCATTTGGGTCCCGCTCCCAACGTCACCCATCCTCAGCAAAACAACCTTTATTTCCTTCTTCCATAAAGTTCCCCTGAAGCCCTGAGGAATCACCGAATGAAAGGGGTTTTTACAAACAGGAAACTTAAGTGGAGTGCCAATACACAACATGGATTGCACCAGGCTAGGTCTAAGATAAAACAAGACTGTGGAGAACTGGACAGATAAGACCCACATGACTCTGCACTGGCTGGGTCTCTTATTGTGTAGAGGAATGTCTTAGTCTGTGGCTCCTGTGGGTGTAGCTAAAGCACGAACCAGGAGTCTTCATCCTTAGAAAGCAATTAGACAGACACCTCAGAACCAATCCCATACTGCAGCCTTCCACAGAACCTTCTGAAACCTTCTGGAATGTAACTCATTACTGCCAGAGAGACTTTGATGAGAGTCTACTCTCCACCATTTTTCTTCGAAGAGAATACCCACATATTCTCTTTCCATGGAAAGGTAAGTTATTAGAGTTTATGCAGTCTGGTATATTAATTGAGAGCTTTACTTCAAAGAATGTCACGTTTACGATTTAGACTCATAGACTGGGTTAAAAAGACAGTGTTGACTATTAAGTTGTAAATTACTATGATGATCATTATTATTCAAGCAAGCTGTGAGAAATAAGCATTATCTCACAATATCTGCACTTTAGTGAACCTGAAGGAAGAGTGTATTTGCTGGAATTACAGAAGCCTGAGAACCACAGGGGAATTCTCACTGCAGGGTATTCAGGGTCCAAACTGATTCTATTTTGCATGCTCAATCCTTCCTCAATTTATTTTTATTTATTTATTTATTTTTGAGACATGGTTTCACTCTGTCACCAAGGCTGGAGGGCCTTGGTGCAATCTCAGCTCACTGCAACATTGCCTCCCGGGTTCAAGTGATTCTCCTGCCTCAGACTCCAGAGTAGCTGGGGTTTCAGGCATCCACAACAAAGCCCAGCTAATTTTTGTATTTTTAGTAGAGATGGGATTTCACCATGTTGGCCACGCTGGTCTCGACCTCCTGACCTCAGGTAATCCTCCTGCGTCGGCCTCCCAAAATGCTGGGATTACAGGCATGAGCCATTGTGCCCGACACTCAATTTTATTTTTCTATTTATTTATTATTTATTTATTTAGAGATGGATTTTCACTCTTCTCCCCCAGGCTGGAGTGCAGTGGTGTGATCTCGGCTCACTGCTACTTCTGCCTCCAGGATTCAAGCGATTCTCCTACCTCAGCCTCCCACGAAGCTGGGATTATCGTCACGCAACCCTAAGCCTGGCTAATTTTTGTACTTTTAAGTAGAGACAGGGTTTCACCATGTTGGCCGGGCTGGTATCCAACTCCTGACCTCAGCTGATCCACCCGCCTCGGCCTCCCAAAATGCTGAGATTACAGGTGTGAGTCACTGCACCCGGCTCTTCAATTTAATTTTAATAAAATTATCAAAGAAATAAGCCACAAAAGGACAATGTGCAAAGTTTAGAACAGAGTTGTCCAATAGAAATATAATGTAATCTACATGTGTAATATTAAATAATTTAGTCACCACATTAGAAAAAGTAAAAGGGGTGAAATGAATTCTCCTAGTAAACTTTAACCAATATATTCAAAATATTATTATTTCAACATCAAAGAATACTTAAAAATTCTTTACGGATATTTTATGTTCTTTTTTTTTTTTCCTTTTGAAGGCTTGGAAATCTAGTGTATATTTTACACTAACACCATATCTCAATTGAGATGGCCACATCTCAAGTACTCAGTAGCCACATTTGGCCTGAGACCACGACTCTGGGCAGCACAGCTTTAGGTGAGTCTAAGGCAGGGCACAGGGGGGCAATTAGGATCAGGTGTGGAGCCTGGGGCCTTGTTTAGCAGCCTTTGGTGAGGGCACATTCTTTCCATAAAACCCAGGTCAAGCGTGCCTCACAAAGGGGCCAGTGGACGTGCCTCAGTTTGCTTGTGAGCTTGGCATCTCCAGCTTGCCTTCCTACACAACACAAACACGAACACCGCCAATCCTAAGTAAAGTAATGAGGAGCCCAAGTTTCTGTCTGTACAACACGGACAACACAGACAACCTCTGGAGGGACTGTCTGTGTGTTTGTGTTCACGGTAGATGACATTCAGTGTGTATTTCTGAATATTACCTGTTGAAGTGTAGGTTTGCGTGTGAGGTTATTGCAGGGGACTGGGTGGACTATTTTCTCCTGGGGTGTGTTTCACTCGTCAGTTGTTGGTCGGCATGAGAAGGTGAAATTTTGCTAATGTGGGTTATCCGTGGATCCTTCTCGCCACCTTGAGTCGTGGAAACTGGAATGCATTTGGAAGATAGGAACGGTGCTCTTCTTTCTTACCCTGGCTCGCCATTTTTACATTGGTTTTTGAATGGACCTCAGGCGCCCTAGGACTTGTGCTCTTGGTGGATCCCACAGAACGCCGGAAACAGACAGACCGACTTGCGTGTTTCACGGTGTCCACTTCCAATGAGTTGAAACGGAAAATTTTCCCACTGTCATGTAAGTCATTTGGAAGTAAGTCGTATTGATAGTCAAGGAAATCACACACAGGAGTGTGTGTCTTCAACGAAAATAAATTCAGAAAGCCCTGAAATCAATCTCATTTGTTGGGTTTACAGATGGCATCTGGGGAGATTCCGGGTCATTCGTCCAGCTGCGAAAGGTGCATCTCTGAAGCCCAGTCCCTGTCCTGCAATCAGACTTATTTATCCGACGTGGTGTTTCAGTGGAAATGATTGTGGGAAATGGCCCCTACCTTTTCTGTATTTCCTGATTAGATTTCATGGTCCCTTTCTCGTTAGGTGCAGTGATCAGAGTTGACCAACCCCTGAGGAAGGTTGTCCAGTGCAAAACCCAGGGCTCGGTAGAACCGCAGAATCTTGGGTGAAACCCTGCTCAAGCACCCAAATGTGCACACGAACAGGGTTTCTGTGTGACGTGTGTGAAAACTACAGTGTGATGCGAATGACTCGCAGACAGTTTATCCATTGGGCTCCCCTCAAAATCAGTTATGAGCATGAAAGGACACTGATGCCCAGGTCCCGGCTCCAGGAATAAGACCCTCCAGGGTCTAGTGTGAAGCCACGGCATCTGGACTGCTCAGGCTTCTGGGGATCATTCTCCTGAGAATGGTGGTTCCTTCCACCCTGTGGAGCATCTTTCAAAACAGTGCTCCTTTCTTCCCCCAGGACACTCGACATCAGGCGCAGGAAGCCTTCTGATTGAGCACACCTGGCCCATGAAAAGACAAGGGAAAGAAACGGGGCCGAAGGTCACAGTCCTCTCATTCCACCATCCTCCTTCAAATCATCCTAATTTCATGGGCCCTGAGGCCAGGGCTGTTTCTTTACACCACGAGGCCTTGGCGCCGGGACTCAATTCTGCCCTGTTGCTTACTGTCTGAGACATTTTGGGAAAATCCCTAGAGCCAGGATCTCCATTCCTGGTAAGCCAGAGAGCCTGAAGACACACCCAAATTCTGACCCTCTTAGCTCAGGGAACATGTCCACCTTCGTCAGCATTAAAATTTTTGCACCAGATGTGCTAACTGCAATTCCACCATACAATGCCTAACTGGAAATGGAGGCAACATCTCAGATCCTGAACAATTGATGCGAGAATCTGTGAGACACACGGCTTATTTGGGCCTTTTGCTACTGAAACAAGGGCCAGTAATAACAACGTTATACAATCCTCTGATTCACTCCCTGCTTTTAAACCTCTGTGATGCTTTCTTCTCGAGACAGGGCCCCACTCCCGTCACCCATGCTTTTCTACGGTATAATTTTCCTTGTTTGCTTTTGTCAAATTGAGAACTTTTTATTTCATCTCTATCAAATGTTGGTCCATTATAACATACGTATGAAAATATTACCGCACATACTGTGAGATATGTTGCTTTTATTTTCATCATTTCTTTCATAAACCAAAGGTTTTAGTTGGGATACCTTCTGATATCTCAAGACTTTTGTTTCATGTTTTCTTAAACTGACGTCGGACGTCTGAAACCACTGACTGTAGCATGTCATGACTATTTCTCTTTTCTGGTAAACCTCAATTTGGGGAATGTCATCAATTAGTCTCTCGGTGATTGCATGATTTCACGAAAGTCTTTCACATTCTACTTTGTGCACTGAGTATCTCTTCAAACTTCAGTGCATGTTTCTACCACTTGATGCTTTATTATATGGGAATCTAACTTTCACAAGAGCATTTCAGGCAAAGACTTGTCTTGTTCCCCACTGGCAGGCAATTTCACTCGGATACACAATCAATAGGCTGAGCATGGAAAGGTTACCGCTGGAAGGTCTGTTTGATTCCACGGATCTCTCCTTTCTTATTGAGGAAAAAAAAATACGCTGTGCTAATTACTGTACTTCATTGACTATTCTCCAGTCAGAAAGCGCACTTCCGACTTCTTGTCCTTCAAGAAGCACAAAAGCACACACTTGAAAGTACATCCCAGCACAAACACACACACACACACACACACACAAACACGGACACACACACACAAGCGCGCACACACACACGGCTTCATAGGTAAAGATTTCTTCCCTGACATTGTTTTACCTAAAATAAGGCAAGTGTGTGGCCACTGTCCCAACCCGGTTACACTCGTACTCTACGTGCCTATCAGCCTGAGGAGTAATTGGATTCAGGTGTTCTGGAAAGCATGATGTGGGCTGTGTCTGTTGAATTCCCAGCAATGCAAGGGGACACACCCTGTGACTCCTTCCTTAATTGAGTGCTGATATTTGATTGGTTTATCGCGCACCTGATGGGTGGGTGGGGTGTTCGCGGTTGGTGGGGGTGAGGTATATAAGGGCTGATGCGGCCAGACAGCTCCTCATTTGAACACCCTCTCGGAAGAGATAGCGTCTTTCTGCAACCCGCGGTCCCAGCAGAAAAACCTTGTGATCCTTGTTCCAGGCGACATGGAGGACGACTCACTCTGCTTGGGAGGGGAGTGGCAGTTGAACCGCTTTTCAAAACTCACATGTTCTGGGCCAGGTGCAGCTTTTGCTGAAATCCAGCGGACTTCTCTCCCTGAGAAGTCACCACTCTCATCTGAGACCCGTGTCGACCTCTGTGATGATTTGGCTCCTGTGGCAAGACAGCTTGCTCCCAGGGAGCAGCTTCCTCTGAGTAGCAGGAGACCCGCTGCGGTGGGGGCTGGGCTCCAGAATATGGGAAATACCTGCTACGTGAATGCTTCCCTGCAGTGCCTGACATACACACCGCCCCTTGCCAACTACATGCTGTCCCGGGAGCACTCTCAAACTTGTCATGGTCACAAGGGCTGCATGCTCTGTACTATGCAAGCTCACATCACACGGGCCCTCCACCGTCCTGGCCATGTCATCCAGCCCTCACGGGCATTGGCTGCTAGCTTCCATAGAGGCAAGCAGGAAGACGCCCATGAATTTCTGATGTTCACTGTGGATGCCATGAAAAAGGCATGCCTTCCCGGGCACAAGCTGGTGGATCATCACTCTAAGGACACCACCCTCATGCACCAAATATTTGGAGGGTACTGGAGATCTCAAATCAAGTGTCTCCACTGCCAGGGCATTTCAGACACCTTTGACCCTTACCTGGACATCGCCCTGGATATCCAGGCAGCTCAGAGTGTGAAGCAAGCTTTGGAACAGTTGGTGAAGCCCGAAGAACTCAATGGAGAGAATGCCTATCATTGTGGTCTTTGTCTCCAGAAGGCGCCGGCCTCCAAGACGTTAACTTTGCACACTTCTGCCAAGGTCCTCATCCTTGTATTGAAGAGATTCTCCCATGTCACAGGCAACAAACTTGCCAAGAGTGTGCAATATCCTGAGTGCCTTGACATGCAGCCATACGTGTCTCAGCAGAACGCAGGACCTCTTGTCTATGTCCTCTATGCTGTGCTGGTCCACGCCGGGTGGAGCTGTCACAACGGACATTACTTCTCTTATGTCAAAGCTCAAGAAGGCCAGTGGTATAAAATGGATGATGCCGAGGTCACTGCCTCTGGCATCACTTCTGTCCTGAGTCAACAGGCCTATGTCCTCTTTTACATCCAGAAGAGTGAATGGGAAAGACACAGTGAGAGTGTGTCAAGAGGCAGGGAAGCAAGAGCCCTTGGCGCTGAAGACACAGACAGGCGAGCAACGCAAGGAGAGCTCAAGAGAGACCCCTGCCTCCAGGTACCCGAGTTGGACGAGCACTTGGTGGAAACGGCCACTCAGGAAAGCACCTTAGACCACTGGAAATTCCTCCAAGAGCAAAACAAAACCAAGCCTGACTTCAACGTCAGAAAAGTCGAAGGTACCCTGCCTCCCAACGTACTTGTGATTCATCAATCGAAATACAAGTGTGGGATGAAAAACCACCATCCTGAACAGCAAAGCTCCCTGCTAAACCTCTCCTCAACGAACCCGACAGATCACGAGTCCATGAACACTGGCACACTCGCTTCTCTGCAAGGGAGGACCAGGAGATCCAAAGGGAAGAACAAACACAGCAAGAGGGCTCTGCTTCTGTGCCAGTGAGCTCAGTGGATGTGCCGACCCACACATAGGGGTGCGCAAACTCACACACACACACACCCACAAGCACGCACGCAAACACACACACACCCACACAAACACGAACACTGCCAATCCTAAGTAAAGTAATGAGGAGCCCAAGTTTCTGTCTGTACAACACGGACAACGCAGACAACCTCTGGAGGGACTGTCTGTGTGTTTGTGTTCACGGTAGATGACATTCAGTGTGTATTTCTGAATATGACCTGTTGACGTGTAGGTTTGCGTGTGAGGTTATTGCAGGGGACTGGGTTGACTATTTTCTCCCGGGGTGTGTTTCACTCGTCAGTTGTTGGTCGGCATGAGAAGGTGAAATTTTGTTAATGTGGGACATCCGTGGATCCTTCTCGCCACCTTGAGTCGTGGAAACTGGAATGCATTTGGAAGATAGGAACGGTGCTCTTCTTTCTTACCCTGACTCGCCGTTTTTACATTGGTTTTTGAATGGACCTCAGGCGCCCTAGGACTTGTGCACTTGGTGGAACCCACAGAACGCCGGAAACAGACAGACCGACTTGCCTGTTTCACGGTGTCCAATTCCAATGAGTTGAAACGGAAAATTTTCCCACTGGCATGTAAGTCATTTGGAAGTAAGTCGTATTGGTAGTCAAGGAAATCACACACAGGAGTGTGTGTCTTCAACGAAACTAAATTCAGAAAGCCCTGAAATCAATCTCATTTGGTGTGTTTACAGACGGCATCTGGGGAGATTCCGGGTCATTCGTCCAGCTGCGAAAGGTGCATCTCTGAAGCCCAGTCCCTGTCCTGCAATCAGACTTATTTATCCGACGTGGTGTTTCAGTGGAAATGATTGTGGGAAATGACCACTTCCTTTTCTGTATTTGCTGATTAGGTTTCATGGTCCCTGTCTCGTTAGGTGCAGTGATCAGAATTGACCAACCCCTGAGGAAGGTTGTCCAGTGCACAACCCAGGGCTCGGTAGAACCGCAGAATCTTGGGTGCAACCCTGCTCAAGCACCCAAATGTGCACACGAACAGGGTTTCTGTGTGACGTGTGTGAAAACTACAGTGTGATGCGAATGACTCGCAGACTGTTTATCCATTGGGCTCCCCTCAAAATCAGTTATGAGCATGAAAGGACACCGATGCCCAGGTCCCGGCTCCAGGAATAAGACCCTCCAGGGTCTAGTGTGAAGCCACGGCATCAGGATTGCTCAGGCTTCTGGGGATCATTCTCCTGAGAATGGTGGCTCCTTTCTCCCTGTGGAGCATCTTTCAAAACAGTGCTCCTTTCTTCCCCCAGGACACTCGACATCACGCGCAGGAAGCCTTCTGATTGAGCACACCTGGCCCATGAAAAGACAAGGGAAAGAAACGGGGCCGAAGGTCACAGTCCTCTCATTCCACCATCCTTCTTTAAATCATCCTAATTTCATGGGCCCTGAGGCCAGGGCTGTTTCTTTACACCTCGAGGCCTTGGCGCCGGGACTCAATTCTGCCCTGTTGCTTACTGTCTGAGACATTTTGGGAAAATCCCTAGAGCCAGGATCTCCATTCCTGGTAAGCCAGAGAGCCTGAAGACACACCCAAATTCTGACCCTCTTAGCTCAGGGAACATGTCCACCTTCGTCAGCATTAAAATTTTTGCACCAGATGTGCTAACTGCAATTCCACCATACAATGCCTAACTGGAAATGGAGGCAACATCTCAGATCCTGAACAATTGATGCGAGAATCCGTGAGACACACGGCTTATTTGGGCCTTTTGCCACTGAAACAAGGGCCAGTATTAACAACGTTATACAATCCTCTGATTCACTCCCTGCTTTTCAATCTCTGCGATGCTTTCTTCTTGAGACAGGGCCTCACTCCCGTCACCCGGGCTTTTCTACGGTATAATTTTCCTTGTTTGCTTTTGTCAAATTGGGAACTTTTTATTTCATCTCTATCAAATGTTGAACCATTATCACATACGTATGAAAATATTACCACCCATACTGTGAGATATGTTGCTTTTATTTTCATCATTTCTTTCATAAACCAAAGGTTTTAGTTGGGATACCTTCTGATATCTCAAGACTTTTGTTTCATGTTTTCTTAAACTGCCGTCGGACGTCTGAAACCGCTGACTGTAGCATGTCATGACTATTTCTCTTTTCTGGTAAACCTCAATTTGGGGAATGTCATCAATTAGTCTCTCGGTGATTGCGTGATTTCACGAAAGTCTTTCACATTCTACTTTGTGCACTGAGTATCTCTTCAAACTTCAGTGCATGTTTCTACCACTTGATGCTTTATTATATGGGAATCTAACTTTCACAAGAGCATTTCAGGCAAAGACTTGTCTTGTTCCCCACTGGCAGGCAATTTCACTCGGATACACAATCAATAGGCTGAGCATGGAAAGGTTACCGCTGGAAGGTCTGTTTGATTCCACGGATCTCTCCTTTCTTATTGAGGAAAAAAAAATACGCTGTGCTAATTACTGTACTTCATTGACTATTCTCCAGTCAGAAAGCGCACTTCCGACTTCTTGTCCTTCAATCGCTGAAGGGATGATGGTATCTGCCAAAAGCACACACTTGAAAGTACATCCCAGCACAAACACACACACACACACACACACACACACACACAAACACGGACACACACACACAAGCGCGCACACACACACGGCTTCATAGGTAAAGATTTCTTCCCTGACATTGTTTTACCTAAAATAAGGCAAGTGTGTGGCCACTGTCCCAACCCGGTTACACTCGTATTCTACGTGCCTATCAGCCTGAGGAGTAATTGGATTCAGGTGTTCTGGAAAGCATGATGTGGGCTGTGTCTGTTGAATTCCCAGCAACGCAAGGGGACACACCCTGTGACTCCTTCCTTAATTGAGTGCTGATATTTGATTGGTTTATCGCGCACCTGATGGGTGGGTGGGGTGTTCGCGGTTGGTGGGGGTGAGGTATATAAGGGCTGATGCGGCCAGACAGCTCCTCATTTGAACACCCTCTCGGAAGAGATAGCGTCTTTCTGCAACTCGCGGTCCCAGCAGAAAAACCTTGTGATCCTTGTTCCAGGCGACATGGAGGACGACTCACTCTGCTTGGGAGGGGAGTGGCAGTTGAACCGCTTTTCAAAACTCACATGTTCTGGGCCAGGTGCAGCTTTTGCTGAAATCCAGCGGACTTCTCTCCCTGAGAAGTCACCACTCTCATCTGAGACCCGTGTCGACCTCTGTGATGATTTGGCTCCTGTGGCAAGACAGCTTGCTCCCAGGGAGCAGCTTCCTCTGAGTAGCAGGAGACCTGCTGCGGTGGGGGCTGGGCTCCAGAATATGGGAAATACCTGCTACGTGAATGCTTCCCTGCAGTGCCTGACATACACACCGCCCCTTGCCAACTACATGCTGTCCCGGGAGCACTCTCAAACTTGTCATGGTCACAAGGGCTGCATGCTCTGTACTATGCAAGCTCACATCACACGGGCCCTCCACCGTCCTGGCCATGTCATCCAGCCCTCACGGGCATTGGCTGCCGGCTTCCATAGAGGCAAGCAGGAAGACGCCCATGAATTTCTGATGTTCACTGTGGATGCCATGAAAAAGGCATGCCTTCCCGGGCACAAGCTGGTAGATCATCACTCTAAGGACACCACCCTCATGCACCAAATATTTGGAGGGTACTGGAGATCTCAAATCAAGTGTCTCCACTGCCAGGGCATTTCAGACACCTTTGACCCTTACCTGGACATCGCCCTGGATATCCAGGCAGCTCAGAGTGTGAAGCAAGCTTTGGAACAGTTGGTGAAGCCCGAAGAACTCAATGGAGAGAATGCCTATCATTGTGGTCTTTGTCTCCAGAAGGCGCCGGCCTCCAAGACGTTAACTTTGCACACTTCTGCCAAGGTCCTCATCCTTGTATTGAAGAGATTCTCCCATGTCACAGGCAACAAACTTGCCAAGAGTGTGCAATATCCTGAGTGCCTTGACATGCAGCCATACGTGTCTCAGCAGAACGCAGGACCTCTTGTCTATGTCCTCTATGCTGTGCTGGTCCACGCCGGGTGGAGCTGTCACAACGGACATTACTTCTCTTATGTCAAAGCTCAAGAAGGCCAGTGGTATAAAATGGATGATGCCGAGGTCACTGCCTCTGGCATCACTTCTGTCCTGAGTCAACAGGCCTATGTCCTCTTTTACATCCAGAAGAGTGAATGGGAAAGACACAGTGAGAGTGTGTCAAGAGGCAGGGAAGCAAGAGCCCTTGGCGCTGAAGACACAGACAGGCGAGCAACGCAAGGAGAGCTCAAGAGAGACCCCTGCCTCCAGGTACCCGAGTTGGACGAGCACTTGGTGGAAACGGCCACTCAGGAAAGCACCTTAGACCACTGGAAATTCCTCCAAGAGCAAAACAAAACCAAGCCTGACTTCAACGTCAGAAAAGTCGAAGGTACCCTGCCTCCCAACGTACTTGTGATTCATCAATCGAAATACAAGTGTGGGATGAAAAACCACCATCCTGAACAGCAAAGCTCCCTGCTAAACCTCTCCTCAACGAACCCGACAGATCACGAGTCCATGAACACTGGCACACTCGCTTCTCTGCAAGGGAGGACCAGGAGATCCAAAGGGAAGAACAAACACAGCAAGAGGGCTCTGCTTCTGTGCCAGTGAGCTCAGTGGATGTGCCGACCCACACATAGGGGTGCGCAAACTCACACACACACACACCCACAAGCACGCACGCAAACACACACACACCCACACAAACACGAACACTGCCAATCCTAAGTAAAGTAATGAGGAGCCCAAGTTTCTGTCTGTACAACACGGACAACGCAGACAACCTCTGGAGGGACTGTCTGTGTGTTTGTGTTCACGGTAGATGACATTCAGTGTGTATTTCTGAATATGACCTGTTGACGTGTAGGTTTGCGTGTGAGGTTATTGCAGGGGACTGGGTTGACTATTTTCTCCCGGGGTGTGTTTCACTCGTCAGTTGTTGGTCGGCATGAGAAGGTGAAATTTTGTTAATGTGGGACATCCGTGGATCCTT
The DNA here is from genome assembly GCF_028885625.2 of Pongo pygmaeus. Lineage (NCBI taxonomy): Eukaryota > Metazoa > Chordata > Mammalia > Primates > Hominidae > Pongo > Pongo pygmaeus. The sequence goes on from NC_072380.2 coordinate 7,969,929, forward strand.
CTCGCCACCTTGAGTCGTGGAAACTGGAATGCATTTGGAAGATAGGAACGGTGCTCTTCTTTCTTACCCTGACTCGCCGTTTTTACACTGGTTTTCGAATGGACCTCAGGCGCCCTAGGACTTGTGCACTTGGTGGAACCCACAGAACGCCGGAAACAGACAGACCGACTTGCCTGTTTCACGGTGTCCAATTCCAATGAGTTGAAACGGAAAATTTTCCCACTGGCATGTAAGTCATTTGGAAGTAAGTCGTATTGGTAGTCAAGGAAATCACACACAGGAGTGTGTGTCTTCAACGAAACTAAATTCAGAAAGCCCTGAAATCAATCTCATTTGGTGTGTTTACAGACGGCATCTGGGGAGATTCCGGGTCATTCGTCCAGCTGCGAAAGGTGCATCTCTGAAGCCCAGTCCCTGTCCTGCAATCAGACTTATTTATCCGACGTGGTGTTTCAGTGGAAATGATTGTGGGAAATGACCACTTCCTTTTCTGTATTTGCTGATTAGGTTTCATGGTCCCTGTCTCGTTAGGTGCAGTGATCAGAATTGACCAACCCCTGAGGAAGGTTGTCCAGTGCACAACCCAGGGCTCGGTAGAACCGCAGAATCTTGGGTGCAACCCTGCTCAAGCACCCAAATGTGCACACGAACAGGGTTTCTCTGTGACGTGTGTGAAAACTACAGTGTGATGCGAATGACTCGCAGACTGTTTATCCATTGGGCTCCCCTCAAAATCAGTTATGAGCATGAAAGGACACCGATGCCCAGGTCCCGGCTCCAGGAATAAGACCCTCCAGGGTCTAGTGTGAAGCCACGGCATCAGGATTGCTCAGGCTTCTGGGGATCATTCTCCTGAGAATGGTGGCTCCTTTCTCCCTGTGGAGCATCTTTCAAAACAGTGCTCCTTTCTTCCCCCAGGACACTCGACATCACGCGCAGGAAGCCTTCTGATTGAGCACACCTGGCCCATGAAAAGACAAGGGAAAGAAACGGGGCCGAAGGTCACAGTCCTCTCATTCCACCATCCTTCTTTAAATCATCCTAATTTCATGGGCCCTGAGGCCAGGGCTGTTTCTTTACACCTCGAGGCCTTGGCGCCGGGACTCAATTCTGCCCTGTTGCTTACTGTCTGAGACATTTTGGGAAAATCCCTAGAGCCAGGATCTCCATTCCTGGTAAGCCAGAGAGCCTGAAGACACACCCAAATTCTGACCCTCTTAGCTCAGGGAACATGTCCACCTTCGTCAGCATTAAAATTTTTGCACCAGATGTGCTAACTGCAATTCCACCATACAATGCCTAACTGGAAATGGAGGCAACATCTCAGATCCTGAACAATTGATGCGAGAATCCGTGAGACACACGGCTTATTTGGGCCTTTTGCCACTGAAACAAGGGCCAGTATTAACAACGTTATACAATCCTCTGATTCACTCCCTGCTTTTCAATCTCTGCGATGCTTTCTTCTTGAGACAGGGCCTCACTCCCGTCACCCGGGCTTTTCTACGGTATAATTTTCCTTGTTTGCTTTTGTCAAATTGGGAACTTTTTATTTCATCTCTATCAAATGTTGAACCATTATCACATACGTATGAAAATATTACCACCCATACTGTGAGATATGTTGCTTTTATTTTCATCATTTCTTTCATAAACCAAAGGTTTTAGTTGGGATACCTTCTGATATCTCAAGACTTTTGTTTCATGTTTTCTTAAACTGCCGTCGGACGTCTGAAACCGCTGACTGTAGCATGTCATGACTATTTCTCTTTTCTGGTAAACCTCAATTTGGGGAATGTCATCAATTAGTCTCTCGGTGATTGCGTGATTTCACGAAAGTCTTTCACATTCTACTTTGTGCACTGAGTATCTCTTCAAACTTCAGTGCATGTTTCTACCACTTGATGCTTTATTATATGGGAATCTAACTTTCACAAGAGCATTTCAGGCAAAGACTTGTCTTGTTCCCCACTGGCAGGCAATTTCACTCGGATACACAATCAATAGGCTGAGCATGGAAAGGTTACCGCTGGAAGGTCTGTTTGATTCCACGGATCTCTCCTTTCTTATTGAGGAAAAAAAAATACGCTGTGCTAATTACTGTACTTCATTGACTATTCTCCAGTCAGAAAGCGCACTTCCGACTTCTTGTCCTTCAATCGCTGAAGGGATGATGGTATCTGCCAAAAGCACACACTTGAAAGTACATCCCAGCACAAACACACACACACACACACACACACACACACACACAAACACGGACACACACACACAAGCGCGCACACACACACGGCTTCATAGGTAAAGATTTCTTCCCTGACATTGTTTTACCTAAAATAAGGCAAGTGTGTGGCCACTGTCCCAACCCGGTTACACTCGTATTCTACGTGCCTATCAGCCTGAGGAGTAATTGGATTCAGGTGTTCTGGAAAGCATGATGTGGGCTGTGTCTGTTGAATTCCCAGCAACGCAAGGGGACACACCCTGTGACTCCTTCCTTAATTGAGTGCTGATATTTGATTGGTTTATCGCGCACCTGATGGGTGGGTGGGGTGTTCGCGGTTGGTGGGGGTGAGGTATATAAGGGCTGATGCGGCCAGACAGCTCCTCATTTGAACACCCTCTCGGAAGAGATAGCGTCTTTCTGCAACTCGCGGTCCCAGCAGAAAAACCTTGTGATCCTTGTTCCAGGCGACATGGAGGACGACTCACTCTGCTTGGGAGGGGAGTGGCAGTTGAACCGCTTTTCAAAACTCACATGTTCTGGGCCAGGTGCAGCTTTTGCTGAAATCCAGCGGACTTCTCTCCCTGAGAAGTCACCACTCTCATCTGAGACCCGTGTCGACCTCTGTGATGATTTGGCTCCTGTGGCAAGACAGCTTGCTCCCAGGGAGCAGCTTCCTCTGAGTAGCAGGAGACCTGCTGCGGTGGGGGCTGGGCTCCAGAATATGGGAAATACCTGCTACGTGAATGCTTCCCTGCAGTGCCTGACATACACACCGCCCCTTGCCAACTACATGCTGTCCCGGGAGCACTCTCAAACTTGTCATGGTCACAAGGGCTGCATGCTCTGTACTATGCAAGCTCACATCACACGGGCCCTCCACCGTCCTGGCCATGTCATCCAGCCCTCACGGGCATTGGCTGCCGGCTTCCATAGAGGCAAGCAGGAAGACGCCCATGAATTTCTGATGTTCACTGTGGATGCCATGAAAAAGGCATGCCTTCCCGGGCACAAGCTGGTAGATCATCACTCTAAGGACACCACCCTCATGCACCAAATATTTGGAGGGTACTGGAGATCTCAAATCAAGTGTCTCCACTGCCAGGGCATTTCAGACACCTTTGACCCTTACCTGGACATCGCCCTGGATATCCAGGCAGCTCAGAGTGTGAAGCAAGCTTTGGAACAGTTGGTGAAGCCCGAAGAACTCAATGGAGAGAATGCCTATCATTGTGGTCTTTGTCTCCAGAAGGCGCCGGCCTCCAAGACGTTAACTTTGCACACTTCTGCCAAGGTCCTCATCCTTGTATTGAAGAGATTCTCCCATGTCACAGGCAACAAACTTGCCAAGAGTGTGCAATATCCTGAGTGCCTTGACATGCAGCCATACGTGTCTCAGCAGAACGCAGGACCTCTTGTCTATGTCCTCTATGCTGTGCTGGTCCACGCCGGGTGGAGCTGTCACAACGGACATTACTTCTCTTATGTCAAAGCTCAAGAAGGCCAGTGGTATAAAATGGATGATGCCGAGGTCACTGCCTCTGGCATCACTTCTGTCCTGAGTCAACAGGCCTATGTCCTCTTTTACATCCAGAAGAGTGAATGGGAAAGACACAGTGAGAGTGTGTCAAGAGGCAGGGAAGCAAGAGCCCTTGGCGCTGAAGACACAGACAGGCGAGCAACGCAAGGAGAGCTCAAGAGAGACCCCTGCCTCCAGGTACCCGAGTTGGACGAGCACTTGGTGGAAACGGCCACTCAGGAAAGCACCTTAGACCACTGGAAATTCCTCCAAGAGCAAAACAAAACCAAGCCTGACTTCAACGTCAGAAAAGTCGAAGGTACCCTGCCTCCCAACGTACTTGTGATTCATCAATCGAAATACAAGTGTGGGATGAAAAACCACCATCCTGAACAGCAAAGCTCCCTGCTAAACCTCTCCTCAACGAACCCGACAGATCACGAGTCCATGAACACTGGCACACTCGCTTCTCTGCAAGGGAGGACCAGGAGATCCAAAGGGAAGAACAAACACAGCAAGAGGGCTCTGCTTCTGTGCCAGTGAGCTCAGTGGATGTGCCGACCCACACATAGGGGTGCGCAAACTCACACACACACACACCCACAAGCACGCACGCAAACACACACACACCCACACAAACACGAACACTGCCAATCCTAAGTAAAGTAATGAGGAGCCCAAGTTTCTGTCTGTACAACACGGACAACGCAGACAACCTCTGGAGGGACTGTCTGTGTGTTTGTGTTCACGGTAGATGACATTCAGTGTGTATTTCTGAATATGACCTGTTGACGTGTAGGTTTGCGTGTGAGGTTATTGCAGGGGACTGGGTTGACTATTTTCTCCCGGGGTGTGTTTCACTCGTCAGTTGTTGGTCGGCATGAGAAGGTGAAATTTTGTTAATGTGGGACATCCGTGGATCCTTCTCGCCACCTTGAGTCGTGGAAACTGGAATGCATTTGGAAGATAGGAACGGTGCTCTTCTTTCTTACCCTGACTCGCCGTTTTTACACTGGTTTTCGAATGGACCTCAGGCGCCCTAGGACTTGTGCACTTGGTGGAACCCACAGAACGCCGGAAACAGACAGACCGACTTGCCTGTTTCACGGTGTCCAATTCCAATGAGTTGAAACGGAAAATTTTCCCACTGGCATGTAAGTCATTTGGAAGTAAGTCGTATTGGTAGTCAAGGAAATCACACACAGGAGTGTGTGTCTTCAACGAAACTAAATTCAGAAAGCCCTGAAATCAATCTCATTTGGTGTGTTTACAGACGGCATCTGGGGAGATTCCGGGTCATTCGTCCAGCTGCGAAAGGTGCATCTCTGAAGCCCAGTCCCTGTCCTGCAATCAGACTTATTTATCCGACGTGGTGTTTCAGTGGAAATGATTGTGGGAAATGACCACTTCCTTTTCTGTATTTGCTGATTAGGTTTCATGGTCCCTGTCTCGTTAGGTGCAGTGATCAGAATTGACCAACCCCTGAGGAAGGTTGTCCAGTGCACAACCCAGGGCTCGGTAGAACCGCAGAATCTTGGGTGCAACCCTGCTCAAGCACCCAAATGTGCACACGAACAGGGTTTCTGTGTGACGTGTGTGAAAACTACAGTGTGATGCGAATGACTCGCAGACTGTTTATCCATTGGGCTCCCCTCAAAATCAGTTATGAGCATGAAAGGACACCGATGCCCAGGTCCCGGCTCCAGGAATAAGACCCTCCAGGGTCTAGTGTGAAGCCACGGCATCAGGATTGCTCAGGCTTCTGGGGATCATTCTCCTGAGAATGGTGGCTCCTTTCTCCCTGTGGAGCATCTTTCAAAACAGTGCTCCTTTCTTCCCCCAGGACACTCGACATCACGCGCAGGAAGCCTTCTGATTGAGCACACCTGGCCCATGAAAAGACAAGGGAAAGAAACGGGGCCGAAGGTCACAGTCCTCTCATTCCACCATCCTTCTTTAAATCATCCTAATTTCATGGGCCCTGAGGCCAGGGCTGTTTCTTTACACCTCGAGGCCTTGGCGCCGGGACTCAATTCTGCCCTGTTGCTTACTGTCTGAGACATTTTGGGAAAATCCCTAGAGCCAGGATCTCCATTCCTGGTAAGCCAGAGAGCCTGAAGACACACCCAAATTCTGACCCTCTTAGCTCAGGGAACATGTCCACCTTCGTCAGCATTAAAATTTTTGCACCAGATGTGCTAACTGCAATTCCACCATACAATGCCTAACTGGAAATGGAGGCAACATCTCAGATCCTGAACAATTGATGCGAGAATCCGTGAGACACACGGCTTATTTGGGCCTTTTGCCACTGAAACAAGGGCCAGTATTAACAACGTTATACAATCCTCTGATTCACTCCCTGCTTTTCAATCTCTGCGATGCTTTCTTCTTGAGACAGGGCCTCACTCCCGTCACCCGGGCTTTTCTACGGTATAATTTTCCTTGTTTGCTTTTGTCAAATTGGGAACTTTTTATTTCATCTCTATCAAATGTTGAACCATTATCACATACGTATGAAAATATTACCACCCATACTGTGAGATATGTTGCTTTTATTTTCATCATTTCTTTCATAAACCAAAGGTTTTAGTTGGGATACCTTCTGATATCTCAAGACTTTTGTTTCATGTTTTCTTAAACTGCCGTCGGACGTCTGAAACCGCTGACTGTAGCATGTCATGACTATTTCTCTTTTCTGGTAAACCTCAATTTGGGGAATGTCATCAATTAGTCTCTCGGTGATTGCGTGATTTCACGAAAGTCTTTCACATTCTACTTTGTGCACTGAGTATCTCTTCAAACTTCAGTGCATGTTTCTACCACTTGATGCTTTATTATATGGGAATCTAACTTTCACAAGAGCATTTCAGGCAAAGACTTGTCTTGTTCCCCACTGGCAGGCAATTTCACTCGGATACACAATCAATAGGCTGAGCATGGAAAGGTTACCGCTGGAAGGTCTGTTTGATTCCACGGATCTCTCCTTTCTTATTGAGGAAAAAAAAATACGCTGTGCTAATTACTGTACTTCATTGACTATTCTCCAGTCAGAAAGCGCACTTCCGACTTCTTGTCCTTCAATCGCTGAAGGGATGATGGTATCTGCCAAAAGCACACACTTGAAAGTACATCCCAGCACAAACACACACACACACACACACACACACACACACAAACACGGACACACACACACAAGCGCGCACACACACACGGCTTCATAGGTAAAGATTTCTTCCCTGACATTGTTTTACCTAAAATAAGGCAAGTGTGTGGCCACTGTACCAACCCGGTTACACTCGTATTCTACGTGCCTATCAGCCTGAGGAGTAATTGGATTCAGGTGTTCTGGAAAGCATGATGTGGGCTGTGTCTGTTGAATTCCCAGCAACGCAAGGGGACACACCCTGTGACTCCTTCCTTAATTGAGTGCTGATATTTGATTGGTTTATCGCGCACCTGATGGGTGGGTGGGGTGTTCGCGGTTGGTGGGGGTGAGGTATATAAGGGCTGATGCGGCCAGACAGCTCCTCATTTGAACACCCTCTCGGAAGAGATAGCGTCTTTCTGCAACTCGCGGTCCCAGCAGAAAAACCTTGTGATCCTTGTTCCAGGCGACATGGAGGACGACTCACTCTGCTTGGGAGGGGAGTGGCAGTTGAACCGCTTTTCAAAACTCACATGTTCTGGGCCAGGTGCAGCTTTTGCTGAAATCCAGCGGACTTCTCTCCCTGAGAAGTCACCACTCTCATCTGAGACCCGTGTCGACCTCTGTGATGATTTGGCTCCTGTGGCAAGACAGCTTGCTCCCAGGGAGCAGCTTCCTCTGAGTAGCAGGAGACCTGCTGCGGTGGGGGCTGGGCTCCAGAATATGGGAAATACCTGCTACGTGAATGCTTCCCTGCAGTGCCTGACATACACACCGCCCCTTGCCAACTACATGCTGTCCCGGGAGCACTCTCAAACTTGTCATGGTCACAAGGGCTGCATGCTCTGTACTATGCAAGCTCACATCACACGGGCCCTCCACCGTCCTGGCCATGTCATCCAGCCCTCACGGGCATTGGCTGCCGGCTTCCATAGAGGCAACCAGGAAGACGCCCATGAATTTCTGATGTTCACTGTGGATGCCATGAAAAAGGCATGCCTTCCCGGGCACAAGCTGGTAGATCATCACTCTAAGGACACCACCCTCATGCACCAAATATTTGGAGGGTACTGGAGATCTCAAATCAAGTGTCTCCACTGCCAGGGCATTTCAGACACCTTTGACCCTTACCTGGACATCGCCCTGGATATCCAGGCAGCTCAGAGTGTGAAGCAAGCTTTGGAACAGTTGGTGAAGCCCGAAGAACTCAATGGAGAGAATGCCTATCATTGTGGTCTTTGTCTCCAGAAGGCGCCGGCCTCCAAGACGTTAACTTTGCACACTTCTGCCAAGGTCCTCATCCTTGTATTGAAGAGATTCTCCCATGTCACAGGCAACAAACTTGCCAAGAGTGTGCAATATCCTGAGTGCCTTGACATGCAGCCATACGTGTCTCAGCAGAACGCAGGACCTCTTGTCTATGTCCTCTATGCTGTGCTGGTCCACGCCGGGTGGAGCTGTCACAACGGACATTACTTCTCTTATGTCAAAGCTCAAGAAGGCCAGTGGTATAAAATGGATGATGCCGAGGTCACTGCCTCTGGCATCACTTCTGTCCTGAGTCAACAGGCCTATGTCCTCTTTTACATCCAGAAGAGTGAATGGGAAAGACACAGTGAGAGTGTGTCAAGAGGCAGGGAAGCAAGAGCCCTTGGCGCTGAAGACACAGACAGGCGAGCAACGCAAGGAGAGCTCAAGAGAGACCCCTGCCTCCAGGTACCCGAGTTGGACGAGCACTTGGTGGAAACGGCCACTCAGGAAAGCACCTTAGACCACTGGAAATTCCTCCAAGAGCAAAACAAAACCAAGCCTGACTTCAACGTCAGAAAAGTCGAAGGTACCCTGCCTCCCAACGTACTTGTGATTCATCAATCGAAATACAAGTGTGGGATGAAAAACCACCATCCTGAACAGCAAAGCTCCCTGCTAAACCTCTCCTCAACGAACCCGACAGATCACGAGTCCATGAACACTGGCACACTCGCTTCTCTGCAAGGGAGGACCAGGAGATCCAAAGGGAAGAACAAACACAGCAAGAGGGCTCTGCTTCTGTGCCAGTGAGCTCAGTGGATGTGCCGACCCACACATAGGGGTGCGCAAACTCACACACACACACACCCACAAGCACGCACGCAAACACACACACACCCACACAAACACGAACACTGCCAATCCTAAGTAAAGTAATGAGGAGCCCAAGTTTCTGTCTGTACAACACGGACAACGCAGACAACCTCTGGAGGGACTGTCTGTGTGTTTGTGTTCACGGTAGATGACATTCAGTGTGTATTTCTGAATATGACCTGTTGACGTGTAGGTTTGCGTGTGAGGTTATTGCAGGGGACTGGGTTGACTATTTTCTCCTGGGGTGTGTTTCACTCGTCAGTTGTTGGTCGGCATGAGAAGGTGAAATTTTGTTAATGTGGGACATCCGTGGATCCTTCTCGCCACCTTGAGTCGTGGAAACTGGAATGCATTTGGAAGATAGGAACGGTGCTCTTCTTTCTTACCCTGACTCGCCGTTTTTACACTGGTTTTCGAATGGACCTCAGGCGCCCTAGGACTTGTGCACTTGGTGGAACCCACAGAACGCCGGAAACAGACAGACCGACTTGCCTGTTTCACGGTGTCCAATTCCAATGAGTTGAAACGGAAAATTTTCCCACTGGCATGTAAGTCATTTGGAAGTAAGTCGTATTGGTAGTCAAGGAAATCACACACAGGAGTGTGTGTCTTCAACGAAACTAAATTCAGAAAGCCCTGAAATCAATCTCATTTGGTGTGTTTACAGACGGCATCTGGGGAGATTCCGGGTCATTCGTCCAGCTGCGAAAGGTGCATCTCTGAAGCCCAGTCCCTGTCCTGCAATCAGACTTATTTATCCGACGTGGTGTTTCAGTGGAAATGATTGTGGGAAATGACCACTTCCTTTTCTGTATTTGCTGATTAGGTTTCATGGTCCCTGTCTCGTTAGGTGCAGTGATCAGAATTGACCAACCCCTGAGGAAGGTTGTCCAGTGCACAACCCAGGGCTCGGTAGAACCGCAGAATCTTGGGTGCAACCCTGCTCAAGCACCCAAATGTGCACACGAACAGGGTTTCTGTGTGACGTGTGTGAAAACTACAGTGTGATGCGAATGACTCGCAGACAGTTTATCCATTGGGCTCCCCTCAAAATCAGTTATGAGCATGAAAGGACACCGATGCCCAGGTCCCGGCTCCAGGAATAAGACCCTCCAGGGTCTAGTGTGAAGCCACGGCATCTGGATTGCTCAGGCTTCTGGGGATCATTCTCCTGAGAAGGGTGGCTCCTTTCTCCCTGTGGAGCATCTTTCAAAACAGTGCTCCTTTCTTCCCCCAGGACACTCGACATCAGGCGCAGGAAGCCTTCTGATTGAGCACACCTGGCCCATGAAAAGACAAGGGAAAGAAACGGGGCCGAAGGTCACAGTCCTCTCATTCCACCATCCTTCTTTAAATCATCCTAATTTCATGGGCCCTGAGGCCAGGGCTGTTTCTTTACACCTCGAGGCCTTGGCGCCGGGACTCAATTCTGCCCTGTTGCTTACTGTCTGAGACATTTTGGGAAAATCCCTAGAGCCAGGATCTCCATTCCTGGTAAGCCAGAGAGCCTGAAGACACACCCAAATTCTGACCCTCTTAGCTCAGGGAACATGTCCACCTTCGTCAGCATTAAAATTTTTGCACCAGATGTGCTAACTGCAATTCCACCATACAATGCCTAACTGGAAATGGAGGCAACATCTCAGATCCTGAACAATTGATGCGAGAATCCGTGAGACACACGGCTTATTTGGGCCTTTTGCCACTGAAACAAGGGCCAGTATTAACAACGTTATACAATCCTCTGATTCACTCCCTGCTTTTCAATCTCTGCGATGCTTTCTTCTTGAGACAGGGCCTCACTCCCGTCACCCGGGCTTTTCTACGGTATAATTTTCCTTGTTTGCTTTTGTCAAATTGAGAACTTTTTATTTCATCTCTATCAAATGTTGATCCATTATCACATACGTATGAAAATATTACCACCCATACTGTGAGATATGTTGCTTTTATTTTCATCATTTCTTTCATAAACCAAAGGTTTTAGTTGGGATACCTTCTGATATCTCAAGACTTTTGTTTCATGTTTTCTTAAACTGCCGTCGGACGTCTGAAACCGCTGACTGTAGCATGTCATGACTATTTCTCTTTTCTGGTAAACCTCAATTTGGGGAATGTCATCAATTAGTCTCTCGGTGATTGCGTGATTTCACGAAAGTCTTTCACATTCTGCTTTGTGCACTGAGTATCTCTTCAAACTTCAGTGCATGTTTCTACCACTTGATGCTTTATTATATGGGAATCTAACTTTCACAAGAGCATTTCAGGCAAAGACTTGTCTTGTTCCCCACTGGCAGGCAATTTCACTCGGATACACAATCAATAGGCTGAGCATGGAACGGTTATCGCTGGAAGGTCTGTTTGATTCCACGGATCTCTCCTTTCTTATTGAGGAAAAAAAAATACGCTGTGCTAATTACTGTACTTCATTGACTATTCTCCAGTCAGAAAGCGCACTTCCGACTTCTTGTCCTTCAATCGCTGAAGGGATGATGGTATCTGCCAAAAGCACACACTTGAAAGTACATTCCAGCACAAACACACACACACACACACACACACACAAACACGGACACACACACACAAGCGCGCACACACACACGGCTTCATAGGTAAAGATTTCTTCCCTGACATTGTTTTACCTAAAATAAGGCAAGTGTGTGGCCACTGTCCCAACCCGGTTACACTCGTATTCTACGTGCCTATCAGCCTGAGGAGTAATTGGATTCAGGTGTTCTGGAAAGCATGATGTGGGCTGTGTCTGTTGAATTCCCAGCAACGCAAGGGGACACACCCTGTGACTCCTTCCTTAATTGAGTGCTGATATTTGATTGGTTTATCGCGCACCTGATGGGTGGGTGGGGTGTTCGCGGTTGGTGGGGGTGAGGTATATAAGGGCTGATGCGGCCAGACAGCTCCTCATTTGAACACCCTCTCGGAAGAGATAGCGTCTTTCTGCAACCCGCGGTCCCAGCAGAAAAACCTTGTGATCCTTGTTCCAGGCGACATGGAGGACGACTCACTCTGCTTGGGAGGGGAGTGGCAGTTGAACCGCTTTTCAAAACTCACATGTTCTGGGCCAGGTGCAGCTTTTGCTGAAATCCAGCGGACTTCTCTCCCTGAGAAGTCACCACTCTCATCTGAGACCCGTGTCGACCTCGGTGATGATTTGGCTCCTGTGGAAAGACAGCTTGCTCCCAGGGAGCAGCTTCCTCTGAGTAGCAGGAGACCTGCTGCGGTGGGGGCTGGGCTCCAGAATATGGGAAATACCTGCTACGTGAATGCTTCCCTGCAGTGCCTGACATACACACCGCCCCTTGCCAACTACATGCTGTCCCGGGAGCACTCTCAAACTTGTCATGGTCACAAGGGCTGCATGCTCTGTACTATGCAAGCTCACATCACACGGGCCCTCCACCGTCCTGGCCATGTCATCCAGCCCTCACGGGCATTGGCTGCTGGCTTCCATAGAGGCAAGCAGGAAGACGCCCATGAATTTCTGATGTTCACTGTGGATGCCATGAAAAAGGCATGCCTTCCCGGGCACAAGCTGGTAGATCATCACTCTAAGGACACCACCCTCATGCACCAAATATTTGGAGGGTACTGGAGATCTCAAATCAAGTGTCTCCACTGCCAGGGCATTTCAGACACCTTTGACCCTTACCTGGACATCGCCCTGGATATCCAGGCAGCTCAGAGTGTGAAGCAAGCTTTGGAACAGTTGGTGAAGCCCGAAGAACTCAATGGAGAGAATGCCTATCATTGTGGTCTTTGTCTCCAGAAGGCGCCGGCCTCCAAGACGTTAACTTTGCACACTTCTGCCAAGGTCCTCATCCTTGTATTGAAGAGATTCTCCCATGTCACAGGCAACAAACTTGCCAAGAGTGTGCAATATCCTGAGTGCCTTGACATGCAGCCATACGTGTCTCAGCAGAACGCAGGACCTCTTGTCTATGTCCTCTATGCTGTGCTGGTCCACGCCGGGTGGAGCTGTCACAACGGACATTACTTCTCTTATGTCAAAGCTCAAGAAGGCCAGTGGTATAAAATGGATGATGCCGAGGTCACTGCCTCTGGCATCACTTCTGTCCTGAGTCAACAGGCCTATGTCCTCTTTTACATCCAGAAGAGTGAATGGGAAAGACACAGTGGGAGTGTGTCAAGAGGCAGGGAAGCAAGAGCCCTTGGCGCTGAAGACACAGACAGGCGAGCAACGCAAGGAGAGCTCAAGAGAGACCCCTGCCTCCAGGTACCCGAGTTGGACGAGCACTTGGTGGAAACGGCCACTCAGGAAAGCACCTTAGACCACTGGAAATTCCTCCAAGAGCAAAACAAAACCAAGCCTGACTTCAACGTCAGAAAAGTCGAAGGTACCCTGCCTCCCAACGTACTTGTGATTCATCAATCGAAATACAAGTGTGGGATGAAAAACCACCATCCTGAACAGCAAAGCTCCCTGCTAAACCTCTCCTCAACGAACCCGACAGATCACGAGTCCATGAACACTGGCACACTCGCTTCTCTGCAAGGGAGGACCAGGAGATCCAAAGGGAAGAACAAACACAGCAAGAGGGCTCTGCTTCTGTGCCAGTGAGCTCAGTGGATGTGCCGACCCACACATAGGGGTGCGCAAACACACACACACACACACCCCCACAAGCACGCACGCAAACACACACACACCCACACAAACACGAACACTGCCAATCCTAAGTAAAGTAATGAGGAGCCCAAGTTTCTGTCTGTACAACACGGACAACGCAGACAACCTCTGGAGGGACTGTCTGTGTGTTTGTGTTCACGGTAGATGACATTCAGTGTGTATTTCTGAATATGACCTGTTGACGTGTAGGTTTGCGTGTGAGGTTATTGCAGGGGACTGGGTTGACTATTTTCTCCCGGGGTGTGTTTCACTCGTCAGTTGTTGGTCGGCATGAGAAGGTGAAATTTTGTTAATGTGGGACATCCGTGGATCCTTCTCGCCACCTTGAGTCGTGGAAACTGGAATGCATTTGGAAGATAGGAACGGTGCTCTTCTTTCTTACCCTGACTCGCCGTTTTTACACTGGTTTTTGAATGGACCTCAGGCGCCCTAGGACTTGTGCACTTGGTGGAACCCACAGAACGCCGGAAACAGACAGACCGACTTGCCTGTTTCACGGTGTCCAATTCCAATGAGTTGAAACGGAAAATTTTCCCACTGGCATGTAAGTCATTTGGAAGTAAGTCGTATTGGTAGTCAAGGAAATCACACACAGGAGTGTGTGTCTTCAACGAAACTAAATTCAGAAAGCCCTGAAATCAATCTCATTTGGTGTGTTTACAGACGGCATCTGGGGAGATTCCGGGTCATTCGTCCAGCTGCGAAAGGTGCATCTCTGAAGCCCAGTCCCTGTCCTGCAATCAGACTTATTTATCCGACGTGGTGTTTCAGTGGAAATGATTGTGGGAAATGACCACTTCCTTTTCTGTATTTGCTGATTAGGTTTCATGGTCCCTGTCTCGTTAGGTGCAGTGATCAGAATTGACCAACCCCTGAGGAAGGTTGTCCAGTGCACAACCCAGGGCTCGGTAGAACCGCAGAATCTTGGGTGCAACCCTGCTCAAGCACCCAAATGTGCACACGAACAGGGTTTCTGTGTGACGTGTGTGAAAACTACAGTGTGATGCGAATGACTCGCAGACTGTTTATCCATTGGGCTCCCCTCAAAATCAGTTATGAGCATGAAAGGACACCGATGCCCAGGTCCCGGCTCCAGGAATAAGACCCTCCAGGGTCTAGTGTGAAGCCACGGCATCAGGATTGCTCAGGCTTCTGGGGATCATTCTCCTGAGAATGGTGGCTCCTTTCTCCCTGTGGAGCATCTTTCAAAACAGTGCTCCTTTCTTCCCCCAGGACACTCGACATCACGCGCAGGAAGCCTTCTGATTGAGCACACCTGGCCCATGAAAAGACAAGGGAAAGAAACGGGGCCGAAGGTCACAGTCCTCTCATTCCACCATCCTTCTTTAAATCATCCTAATTTCATGGGCCCTGAGGCCAGGGCTGTTTCTTTACACCTCGAGGCCTTGGCGCCGGGACTCAATTCTGCCCTGTTGCTTACTGTCTGAGACATTTTGGGAAAATCCCTAGAGCCAGGATCTCCATTCCTGGTAAGCCAGAGAGCCTGAAGACACACCCAAATTCTGACCCTCTTAGCTCAGGGAACATGTCCACCTTCGTCAGCATTAAAATTTTTGCACCAGATGTGCTAACTGCAATTCCACCATACAATGCCTAACTGGAAATGGAGGCAACATCTCAGATCCTGAACAATTGATGCGAGAATCCGTGAGACACACGGCTTATTTGGGCCTTTTGCCACTGAAACAAGGGCCAGTATTAACAACGTTATACAATCCTCTGATTCACTCCCTGCTTTTCAATCTCTGCGATGCTTTCTTCTTGAGACAGGGCCTCACTCCCGTCACCCGGGCTTTTCTACGGTATAATTTTCCTTGTTTGCTTTTGTCAAATTGGGAACTTTTTATTTCATCTCTATCAAATGTTGAACCATTATCACATACGTATGAAAATATTACCACCCATACTGTGAGATATGTTGCTTTTATTTTCATCATTTCTTTCATAAACCAAAGGTTTTAGTTGGGATACCTTCTGATATCTCAAGACTTTTGTTTCATGTTTTCTTAAACTGCCGTCGGACGTCTGAAACCGCTGACTGTAGCATGTCATGACTATTTCTCTTTTCTGGTAAACCTCAATTTGGGGAATGTCATCAATTAGTCTCTCGGTGATTGCGTGATTTCACGAAAGTCTTTCACATTCTACTTTGTGCACTGAGTATCTCTTCAAACTTCAGTGCATGTTTCTACCACTTGATGCTTTATTATATGGGAATCTAACTTTCACAAGAGCATTTCAGGCAAAGACTTGTCTTGTTCCCCACTGGCAGGCAATTTCACTCGGATACACAATCAATAGGCTGAGCATGGAAAGGTTACCGCTGGAAGGTCTGTTTGATTCCACGGATCTCTCCTTTCTTATTGAGGAAAAAAAAATACGCTGTGCTAATTACTGTACTTCATTGACTATTCTCCAGTCAGAAAGCGCACTTCCGACTTCTTGTCCTTCAATCGCTGAAGGGATGATGGTATCTGCCAAAAGCACACACTTGAAAGTACATCCCAGCACAAACACACACACACACACACACACACACACACACACAAACACGGACACACACACACAAGCGCGCACACACACACGGCTTCATAGGTAAAGATTTCTTCCCTGACATTGTTTTACCTAAAATAAGGCAAGTGTGTGGCCACTGTCCCAACCCGGTTACACTCGTATTCTACGTGCCTATCAGCCTGAGGAGTAATTGGATTCAGGTGTTCTGGAAAGCATGATGTGGGCTGTGTCTGTTGAATTCCCAGCAACGCAAGGGGACACACCCTGTGACTCCTTCCTTAATTGAGTGCTGATATTTGATTGGTTTATCGCGCACCTGATGGGTGGGTGGGGTGTTCGCGGTTGGTGGGGGTGAGGTATATAAGGGCTGATGCGGCCAGACAGCTCCTCATTTGAACACCCTCTCGGAAGAGATAGCGTCTTTCTGCAACCCGCGGTCCCAGCAGAAAAACCTTGTGATCCTTGTTCCAGGCGACATGGAGGACGACTCACTCTGCTTGGGAGGGGAGTGGCAGTTGAACCGCTTTTCAAAACTCACATGTTCTGGGCCAGGTGCAGCTTTTGCTGAAATCCAGCGGACTTCTCTCCCTGAGAAGTCACCACTCTCATCTGAGACCCGTGTCGACCTCGGTGATGATTTGGCTCCTGTGGCAAGACAGCTTGCTCCCAGGGAGCAGCTTCCTCTGAGTAGCAGGAGACCTGCTGCGGTGGGGGCTGGGCTCCAGAATATGGGAAATACCTGCTACGTGAATGCTTCCCTGCAGTGCCTGACATACACACCGCCCCTTGCCAACTACATGCTGTCCCGGGAGCACTCTCAAACTTGTCATGGTCACAAGGGCTGCATGCTCTGTACTATGCAAGCTCACATCACACGGGCCCTCCACCGTCCTGGCCATGTCATCCAGCCCTCACGGGCATTGGCTGCCGGCTTCCATAGAGGCAACCAGGAAGACGCCCATGAATTTCTGATGTTCACTGTGGATGCCATGAAAAAGGCATGCCTTCCCGGGCACAAGCTGGTAGATCATCACTCTAAGGACACCACCCTCATGCACCAAATATTTGGAGGGTACTGGAGATCTCAAATCAAGTGTCTCCACTGCCAGGGCATTTCAGACACCTTTGACCCTTACCTGGACATCGCCCTGGATATCCAGGCAGCTCAGAGTGTGAAGCAAGCTTTGGAACAGTTGGTGAAGCCCGAAGAACTCAATGGAGAGAATGCCTATCATTGTGGTCTTTGTCTCCAGAAGGCGCCGGCCTCCAAGACGTTAACTTTGCACACTTCTGCCAAGGTCCTCATCCTTGTATTGAAGAGATTCTCCCATGTCACAGGCAACAAACTTGCCAAGAGTGTGCAATATCCTGAGTGCCTTGACATGCAGCCATACGTGTCTCAGCAGAACGCAGGACCTCTTGTCTATGTCCTCTATGCTGTGCTGGTCCACGCCGGGTGGAGCTGTCACAACGGACATTACTTCTCTTATGTCAAAGCTCAAGAAGGCCAGTGGTATAAAATGGATGATGCCGAGGTCACTGCCTCTGGCATCACTTCTGTCCTGAGTCAACAGGCCTATGTCCTCTTTTACATCCAGAAGAGTGAATGGGAAAGACACAGTGAGAGTGTGTCAAGAGGCAGGGAAGCAAGAGCCCTTGGCGCTGAAGACACAGACAGGCGAGCAACGCAAGGAGAGCTCAAGAGAGACCCCTGCCTCCAGGTACCCGAGTTGGACGAGCACTTGGTGGAAACGGCCACTCAGGAAAGCACCTTAGACCACTGGAAATTCCTCCAAGAGCAAAACAAAACCAAGCCTGACTTCAACGTCAGAAAAGTCGAAGGTACCCTGCCTCCCAACGTACTTGTGATTCATCAATCGAAATACAAGTGTGGGATGAAAAACCACCATCCTGAACAGCAAAGCTCCCTGCTAAACCTCTCCTCAACGAACCCGACAGATCACGAGTCCATGAACACTGGCACACTCGCTTCTCTGCAAGGGAGGACCAGGAGATCCAAAGGGAAGAACAAACACAGCAAGAGGGCTCTGCTTCTGTGCCAGTGAGCTCAGTGGATGTGCCGACCCACACATAGGGGTGCGCAAACTCACACACACACACACCCACAAGCACGCACGCAAACACACACACACCCACACAAACACGAACACTGCCAATCCTAAGTAAAGTAATGAGGAGCCCAAGTTTCTGTCTGTACAACACGGACAACGCAGACAACCTCTGGAGGGACTGTCTGTGTGTTTGTGTTCACGGTAGATGACATTCAGTGTGTATTTCTGAATATGACCTGTTGACGTGTAGGTTTGCGTGTGAGGTTATTGCAGGGGACTGGGTTGACTATTTTCTCCTGGGGTGTGTTTCACTCGTCAGTTGTTGGTCGGCATGAGAAGGTGAAATTTTGTTAATGTGGGACATCCGTGGATCCTTCTCGCCAACTTGAGTCGTGGAAACTGGAATGCATTTGGAAGATAGGAACGGTGCTCTTCTTTCTTACCCTGACTCGCCGTTTTTACACTGGTTTTCGAATGGACCTCAGGCGCCCTAGGACTTGTGCACTTGGTGGAACCCACAGAACGCCGGAAACAGACAGACCGACTTGCCTGTTTCACGGTGTCCAATTCCAATGAGTTGAAACGGAAAATTTTCCCACTGGCATGTAAGTCATTTGGAAGTAAGTCGTATTGGTAGTCAAGGAAATCACACACAGGAGTGTGTGTCTTCAACGAAACTAAATTCAGAAAGCCCTGAAATCAATCTCATTTGGTGTGTTTACAGACGGCATCTGGGGAGATTCCGGGTCATTCGTCCAGCTGCGAAAGGTGCATCTCTGAAGCCCAGTCCCTGTCCTGCAATCAGACTTATTTATCCGACGTGGTGTTTCAGTGGAAATGATTGTGGGAAATGACCACTTCCTTTTCTGTATTTGCTGATTAGGTTTCATGGTCCCTGTCTCGTTAGGTGCAGTGATCAGAATTGACCAACCCCTGAGGAAGGTTGTCCAGTGCACAACCCAGGGCTCGGTAGAACCGCAGAATCTTGGGTGCAACCCTGCTCAAGCACCCAAATGTGCACACGAACAGGGTTTCTGTGTGACGTGTGTGAAAACTACAGTGTGATGCGAATGACTCGCAGACAGTTTATCCATTGGGCTCCCCTCAAAATCAGTTATGAGCATGAAAGGACACCGATGCCCAGGTCCCGGCTCCAGGAATAAGACCCTCCAGGGTCTAGTGTGAAGCCACGGCATCTGGATTGCTCAGGCTTCTGGGGATCATTCTCCTGAGAAGGGTGGCTCCTTTCTCCCTGTGGAGCATCTTTCAAAACAGTGCTCCTTTCTTCCCCCAGGACACTCGACATCAGGCGCAGGAAGCCTTCTGATTGAGCACACCTGGCCCATGAAAAGACAAGGGAAAGAAACGGGGCCGAAGGTCACAGTCCTCTCATTCCACCATCCTTCTTTAAATCATCCTAATTTCATGGGCCCTGAGGCCAGGGCTGTTTCTTTACACCTCGAGGCCTTGGCGCCGGGACTCAATTCTGCCCTGTTGCTTACTGTCTGAGACATTTTGGGAAAATCCCTAGAGCCAGGATCTCCATTCCTGGTAAGCCAGAGAGCCTGAAGACACACCCAAATTCTGACCCTCTTAGCTCAGGGAACATGTCCACCTTCGTCAGCATTAAAATTTTTGCACCAGATGTGCTAACTGCAATTCCACCATACAATGCCTAACTGGAAATGGAGGCAACATCTCAGATCCTGAACAATTGATGCGAGAATCCGTGAGACACACGGCTTATTTGGGCCTTTTGCCACTGAAACAAGGGCCAGTATTAACAACGTTATACAATCCTCTGATTCACTCCCTGCTTTTCAATCTCTGCGATGCTTTCTTCTTGAGACAGGGCCTCACTCCCGTCACCCGGGCTTTTCTACGGTATAATTTTCCTTGTTTGCTTTTGTCAAATTGAGAACTTTTTATTTCATCTCTATCAAATGTTGATCCATTATCACATACGTATGAAAATATTACCACCCATACTGTGAGATATGTTGCTTTTATTTTCATCATTTCTTTCATAAACCAAAGGTTTTAGTTGGGATACCTTCTGATATCTCAAGACTTTTGTTTCATGTTTTCTTAAACTGCCGTCGGACGTCTGAAACCGCTGACTGTAGCATGTCATGACTATTTCTCTTTTCTGGTAAACCTCAATTTGGGGAATGTCATCAATTAGTCTCTCGGTGATTGCGTGATTTCACGAAAGTCTTTCACATTCTGCTTTGTGCACTGAGTATCTCTTCAAACTTCAGTGCATGTTTCTACCACTTGATGCTTTATTATATGGGAATCTAACTTTCACAAGAGCATTTCAGGCAAAGACTTGTCTTGTTCCCCACTGGCAGGCAATTTCACTCGGATACACAATCAATAGGCTGAGCATGGAACGGTTATCGCTGGAAGGTCTGTTTGATTCCACGGATCTCTCCTTTCTTATTGAGGAAAAAAAAATACGCTGTGCTAATTACTGTACTTCATTGACTATTCTCCAGTCAGAAAGCGCACTTCCGACTTCTTGTCCTTCAATCGCTGAAGGGATGATGGTATCTGCCAAAAGCACACACTTGAAAGTACATTCCAGCACAAACACACACACACACACACACACACACACAAACACGGACACACACACACAAGCGCGCACACACACACGGCTTCATAGGTAAAGATTTCTTCCCTGACATTGTTTTACCTAAAATAAGGCAAGTGTGTGGCCACTGTCCCAACCCGGTTACACTCGTATTCTACGTGCCTATCAGCCTGAGGAGTAATTGGATTCAGGTGTTCTG
This sequence comes from Pongo pygmaeus, assembly GCF_028885625.2. Classification (NCBI taxonomy): domain Eukaryota; kingdom Metazoa; phylum Chordata; class Mammalia; order Primates; family Hominidae; genus Pongo; species Pongo pygmaeus. Next base: position 7,991,015 of record NC_072380.2, read on the forward strand.
GAAAGCATGATGTGGGCTGTGTCTGTTGAATTCCCAGCAACGCAAGGGGACACACCCTGTGACTCCTTCCTTAATTGAGTGCTGATATTTGATTGGTTTATCGCGCACCTGATGGGTGGGTGGGGTGTTCGCGGTTGGTGGGGGTGAGGTATATAAGGGCTGATGCGGCCAGACAGCTCCTCATTTGAACACCCTCTCGGAAGAGATAGCGTCTTTCTGCAACCCGCGGTCCCAGCAGAAAAACCTTGTGATCCTTGTTCCAGGCGACATGGAGGACGACTCACTCTGCTTGGGAGGGGAGTGGCAGTTGAACCGCTTTTCAAAACTCACATGTTCTGGGCCAGGTGCAGCTTTTGCTGAAATCCAGCGGACTTCTCTCCCTGAGAAGTCACCACTCTCATCTGAGACCCGTGTCGACCTCGGTGATGATTTGGCTCCTGTGGCAAGACAGCTTGCTCCCAGGGAGCAGCTTCCTCTGAGTAGCAGGAGACCTGCTGCGGTGGGGGCTGGGCTCCAGAATATGGGAAATACCTGCTACGTGAATGCTTCCCTGCAGTGCCTGACATACACACCGCCCCTTGCCAACTACATGCTGTCCCGGGAGCACTCTCAAACTTGTCATGGTCACAAGGGCTGCATGCTCTGTACTATGCAAGCTCACATCACACGGGCCCTCCACCGTCCTGGCCATGTCATCCAGCCCTCACGGGCATTGGCTGCTGGCTTCCATAGAGGCAAGCAGGAAGACGCCCATGAATTTCTGATGTTCACTGTGGATGCCATGAAAAAGGCATGCCTTCCCGGGCACAAGCTGGTAGATCATCACTCTAAGGACACCACCCTCATGCACCAAATATTTGGAGGGTACTGGAGATCTCAAATCAAGTGTCTCCACTGCCAGGGCATTTCAGACACCTTTGACCCTTACCTGGACATCGCCCTGGATATCCAGGCAGCTCAGAGTGTGAAGCAAGCTTTGGAACAGTTGGTGAAGCCCGAAGAACTCAATGGAGAGAATGCCTATCATTGTGGTCTTTGTCTCCAGAAGGCGCCGGCCTCCAAGACGTTAACTTTGCACACTTCTGCCAAGGTCCTCATCCTTGTATTGAAGAGATTCTCCCATGTCACAGGCAACAAACTTGCCAAGAGTGTGCAATATCCTGAGTGCCTTGACATGCAGCCATACGTGTCTCAGCAGAACGCAGGACCTCTTGTCTATGTCCTCTATGCTGTGCTGGTCCACGCCGGGTGGAGCTGTCACAACGGACATTACTTCTCTTATGTCAAAGCTCAAGAAGGCCAGTGGTATAAAATGGATGATGCCGAGGTCACTGCCTCTGGCATCACTTCTGTCCTGAGTCAACAGGCCTATGTCCTCTTTTACATCCAGAAGAGTGAATGGGAAAGACACAGTGAGAGTGTGTCAAGAGGCAGGGAAGCAAGAGCCCTTGGCGCTGAAGACACAGACAGGCGAGCAACGCAAGGAGAGCTCAAGAGAGACCCCTGCCTCCAGGTACCCGAGTTGGACGAGCACTTGGTGGAAACGGCCACTCAGGAAAGCACCTTAGACCACTGGAAATTCCTCCAAGAGCAAAACAAAACCAAGCCTGACTTCAACGTCAGAAAAGTCGAAGGTACCCTGCCTCCCAACGTACTTGTGATTCATCAATCGAAATACAAGTGTGGGATGAAAAACCACCATCCTGAACAGCAAAGCTCCCTGCTAAACCTCTCCTCAACGAACCCGACAGATCACGAGTCCATGAACACTGGCACACTCGCTTCTCTGCAAGGGAGGACCAGGAGATCCAAAGGGAAGAACAAACACAGCAAGAGGGCTCTGCTTCTGTGCCAGTGAGCTCAGTGGATGTGCCGACCCACACATAGGGGTGCGCAAACACACACACACACACACCCCCACAAGCACGCACGCAAACACACACACACCCACACAAACACGAACACTGCCAATCCTAAGTAAAGTAATGAGGAGCCCAAGTTTCTGTCTGTACAACACGGACAACGCAGACAACCTCTGGAGGGACTGTCTGTGTGTTTGTGTTCACGGTAGATGACATTCAGTGTGTATTTCTGAATATGACCTGTTGACGTGTAGGTTTGCGTGTGAGGTTATTGCAGGGGACTGGGTTGACTATTTTCTCCCGGGGTGTGTTTCACTCGTCAGTTGTTGGTCGGCATGAGAAGGTGAAATTTTGTTAATGTGGGACATCCGTGGATCCTTCTCGCCACCTTGAGTCGTGGAAACTGGAATGCATTTGGAAGATAGGAACGGTGCTCTTCTTTCTTACCCTGACTCGCCGTTTTTACACTGGTTTTTGAATGGACCTCAGGCGCCCTAGGACTTGTGCACTTGGTGGAACCCACAGAACGCCGGAAACAGACAGACCGACTTGCCTGTTTCACGGTGTCCAATTCCAATGAGTTGAAACGGAAAATTTTCCCACTGGCATGTAAGTCATTTGGAAGTAAGTCGTATTGGTAGTCAAGGAAATCACACACAGGAGTGTGTGTCTTCAACGAAACTAAATTCAGAAAGCCCTGAAATCAATCTCATTTGGTGTGTTTACAGACGGCATCTGGGGAGATTCCGGGTCATTCGTCCAGCTGCGAAAGGTGCATCTCTGAAGCCCAGTCCCTGTCCTGCAATCAGACTTATTTATCCGACGTGGTGTTTCAGTGGAAATGATTGTGGGAAATGACCACTTCCTTTTCTGTATTTGCTGATTAGGTTTCATGGTCCCTGTCTCGTTAGGTGCAGTGATCAGAATTGACCAACCCCTGAGGAAGGTTGTCCAGTGCACAACCCAGGGCTCGGTAGAACCGCAGAATCTTGGGTGCAACCCTGCTCAAGCACCCAAATGTGCACACGAACAGGGTTTCTGTGTGACGTGTGTGAAAACTACAGTGTGATGCGAATGACTCGCAGACAGTTTATCCATTGGGCTCCCCTCAAAATCAGTTATGAGCATGAAAGGACACCGATGCCCAGGTCCCGGCTCCAGGAATAAGACCCTCCAGGGTCTAGTGTGAAGCCACGGCATCTGGATTGCTCAGGCTTCTGGGGATCATTCTCCTGAGAAGGGTGGCTCCTTTCTCCCTGTGGAGCATCTTTCAAAACAGTGCTCCTTTCTTCCCCCAGGACACTCGACATCAGGCGCAGGAAGCCTTCTGATTGAGCACACCTGGCCCATGAAAAGACAAGGGAAAGAAACGGGGCCGAAGGTCACAGTCCTCTCATTCCACCATCCTTCTTTAAATCATCCTAATTTCATGGGCCCTGAGGCCAGGGCTGTTTCTTTACACCTCGAGGCCTTGGCGCCGGGACTCAATTCTGCCCTGTTGCTTACTGTCTGAGACATTTTGGGAAAATCCCTAGAGCCAGGATCTCCATTCCTGGTAAGCCAGAGAGCCTGAAGACACACCCAAATTCTGACCCTCTTAGCTCAGGGAACATGTCCACCTTCGTCAGCATTAAAATTTTTGCACCAGATGTGCTAACTGCAATTCCACCATACAATGCCTAACTGGAAATGGAGGCAACATCTCAGATCCTGAACAATTGATGCGAGAATCCGTGAGACACACGGCTTATTTGGGCCTTTTGCCACTGAAACAAGGGCCAGTATTAACAACGTTATACAATCCTCTGATTCACTCCCTGCTTTTCAATCTCTGCGATGCTTTCTTCTTGAGACAGGGCCTCACTCCCGTCACCCGGGCTTTTCTACGGTATAATTTTCCTTGTTTGCTTTTGTCAAATTGAGAACTTTTTATTTCATCTCTATCAAATGTTGATCCATTATCACATACGTATGAAAATATTACCACCCATACTGTGAGATATGTTGCTTTTATTTTCATCATTTCTTTCATAAACCAAAGGTTTTAGTTGGGATACCTTCTGATATCTCAAGACTTTTGTTTCATGTTTTCTTAAACTGCCGTCGGACGTCTGAAACCGCTGACTGTAGCATGTCATGACTATTTCTCTTTTCTGGTAAACCTCAATTTGGGGAATGTCATCAATTAGTCTCTCGGTGATTGCGTGATTTCACGAAAGTCTTTCACATTCTGCTTTGTGCACTGAGTATCTCTTCAAACTTCAGTGCATGTTTCTACCACTTGATGCTTTATTATATGGGAATCTAACTTTCACAAGAGCATTTCAGGCAAAGACTTGTCTTGTTCCCCACTGGCAGGCAATTTCACTCGGATACACAATCAATAGGCTGAGCATGGAACGGTTATCGCTGGAAGGTCTGTTTGATTCCACGGATCTCTCCTTTCTTATTGAGGAAAAAAAAATACGCTGTGCTAATTACTGTACTTCATTGACTATTCTCCAGTCAGAAAGCGCACTTCCGACTTCTTGTCCTTCAATCGCTGAAGGGATGATGGTATCTGCCAAAAGCACACACTTGAAAGTACATTCCAGCACAAACACACACACACACACACACACACACACAAACACGGACACACACACACAAGCGCGCACACACACACGGCTTCATAGGTAAAGATTTCTTCCCTGACATTGTTTTACCTAAAATAAGGCAAGTGTGTGGCCACTGTCCCAACCCGGTTACACTCGTATTCTACGTGCCTATCAGCCTGAGGAGTAATTGGATTCAGGTGTTCTGGAAGGCATGATGTGGGCTGTGTCTGTTGAATTCCCAGCAACGCAAGGGGACACACCCTGTGACTCCTTCCTTAATTGAGTGCTGATATTTGATTGGTTTATCGCGCACCTGATGGGTGGGTGGGGTGTTCGCGGTTGGTGGGGGTGAGGTATATAAGGGCTGATGCGGCCAGACAGCTCCTCATTTGAACACCCTCTCGGAAGAGATAGCGTCTTTCTGCAACCCGCGGTCCCAGCAGAAAAACCTTGTGATCCTTGTTCCAGGCGACATGGAGGACGACTCACTCTGCTTGGGAGGGGAGTGGCAGTTGAACCGCTTTTCAAAACTCACATGTTCTGGGCCAGGTGCAGCTTTTGCTGAAATCCAGCGGACTTCTCTCCCTGAGAAGTCACCACTCTCATCTGAGACCCGTGTCGACCTCTGTGATGATTTGGCTCCTGTGGCAAGACAGCTTGCTCCCAGGGAGCAGCTTCCTCTGAGTAGCAGGAGACCTGCTGCGGTGGGGGCTGGGCTCCAGAATATGGGAAATACCTGCTACGTGAATGCTTCCCTGCAGTGCCTGACATACACACCGCCCCTTGCCAACTACATGCTGTCCCGGGAGCACTCTCAAACTTGTCATGGTCACAAGGGCTGCATGCTCTGTACTATGCAAGCTCACATCACACGGGCCCTCCACCGTCCTGGCCATGTCATCCAGCCCTCACGGGCATTGGCTGCTGGCTTCCATAGAGGCAAGCAGGAAGACGCCCATGAATTTCTGATGTTCACTGTGGATGCCATGAAAAAGGCATGCCTTCCCGGGCACAAGCTGGTAGATCATCACTCTAAGGACACCACCCTCATGCACCAAATATTTGGAGGGTACTGGAGATCTCAAATCAAGTGTCTCCACTGCCAGGGCATTTCAGACACCTTTGACCCTTACCTGGACATCGCCCTGGATATCCAGGCAGCTCAGAGTGTGAAGCAAGCTTTGGAACAGTTGGTGAAGCCCGAAGAACTCAATGGAGAGAATGCCTATCATTGTGGTCTTTGTCTCCAGAAGGCGCCGGCCTCCAAGACGTTAACTTTGCACACTTCTGCCAAGGTCCTCATCCTTGTATTGAAGAGATTCTCCCATGTCACAGGCAACAAACTTGCCAAGAGTGTGCAATATCCTGAGTGCCTTGACATGCAGCCATACGTGTCTCAGCAGAACGCAGGACCTCTTGTCTATGTCCTCTATGCTGTGCTGGTCCACGCCGGGTGGAGCTGTCACAACGGACATTACTTCTCTTATGTCAAAGCTCAAGAAGGCCAGTGGTATAAAATGGATGATGCCGAGGTCACTGCCTCTGGCATCACTTCTGTCCTGAGTCAACAGGCCTATGTCCTCTTTTACATCCAGAAGAGTGAATGGGAAAGACACAGTGAGAGTGTGTCAAGAGGCAGGGAAGCAAGAGCCCTTGGCGCTGAAGACACAGACAGGCGAGCAACGCAAGGAGAGCTCAAGAGAGACCCCTGCCTCCAGGTACCCGAGTTGGACGAGCACTTGGTGGAAACGGCCACTCAGGAAAGCACCTTAGACCACTGGAAATTCCTCCAAGAGCAAAACAAAACCAAGCCTGACTTCAACGTCAGAAAAGTCGAAGGTACCCTGCCTCCCAACGTACTTGTGATTCATCAATCGAAATACAAGTGTGGGATGAAAAACCACCATCCTGAACAGCAAAGCTCCCTGCTAAACCTCTCCTCAACGAACCCGACAGATCACGAGTCCATGAACACTGGCACACTCGCTTCTCTGCAAGGGAGGACCAGGAGATCCAAAGGGAAGAACAAACACAGCAAGAGGGCTCTGCTTCTGTGCCAGTGAGCTCAGTGGATGTGCCGACCCACACATAGGGGTGCGCAAACACACACACACACACACCCCCACAAGCACGCACGCAAACACACACACACCCACACAAACACGAACACTGCCAATCCTAAGTAAAGTAATGAGGAGCCCAAGTTTCTGTCTGTACAACACGGACAACGCAGACAACCTCTGGAGGGACTGTCTGTGTGTTTGTGTTCACGGTAGATGACATTCAGTGTGTATTTCTGAATATGACCTGTTGACGTGTAGGTTTGCGTGTGAGGTTATTGCAGGGGACTGGGTTGACTATTTTCTCCCGGGGTGTGTTTCACTCGTCAGTTGTTGGTCGGCATGAGAAGGTGAAATTTTGTTAATGTGGGACATCCGTGGATCCTTCTCGCCACCTTGAGTCGTGGAAACTGGAATGCATTTGGAAGATAGGAACGGTGCTCTTCTTTCTTACCCTGACTCGCCGTTTTTACACTGGTTTTTGAATGGACCTCAGGCGCCCTAGGACTTGTGCACTTGGTGGAACCCACAGAACGCCGGAAACAGACAGACCGACTTGCCTGTTTCACGGTGTCCAATTCCAATGAGTTGAAACGGAAAATTTTCCCACTGGCATGTAAGTCATTTGGAAGTAAGTCGTATTGGTAGTCAAGGAAATCACACACAGGAGTGTGTGTCTTCAACGAAACTAAATTCAGAAAGCCCTGAAATCAATCTCATTTGGTGTGTTTACAGACGGCATCTGGGGAGATTCCGGGTCATTCGTCCAGCTGCGAAAGGTGCATCTCTGAAGCCCAGTCCCTGTCCTGCAATCAGACTTATTTATCCGACGTGGTGTTTCAGTGGAAATGATTGTGGGAAATGACCACTTCCTTTTCTGTATTTGCTGATTAGGTTTCATGGTCCCTGTCTCGTTAGGTGCAGTGATCAGAATTGACCAACCCCTGAGGAAGGTTGTCCAGTGCACAACCCAGGGCTCGGTAGAACTGCAGAATCTTGGGTGCAACCCTGCTCAAGCACCCAAATGTGCACACGAACAGGGTTTCTGTGTGACGTGTGTGAAAACTACAGTGTGATGCGAATGACTCGCAGACAGTTTATCCATTGGGCTCCCCTCAAAATCAGTTATGAGCATGAAAGGACACCGATGCCCAGGTCCCGGCTCCAGGAATAAGACCCTCCAGGGTCTAGTGTGAAGCCACGGCATCTGGATTGCTCAGGCTTCTGGGGATCATTCTCCTGAGAAGGGTGGCTCCTTTCTCCCTGTGGAGCATCTTTCAAAACAGTGCTCCTTTCTTCCCCCAGGACACTCGACATCAGGCGCAGGAAGCCTTCTGATTGAGCACACCTGGCCCATGAAAAGACAAGGGAAAGAAACGGGGCCGAAGGTCACAGTCCTCTCATTCCACCATCCTTCTTTAAATCATCCTAATTTCATGGGCCCTGAGGCCAGGGCTGTTTCTTTACACCTCGAGGCCTTGGCGCCGGGACTCAATTCTGCCCTGTTGCTTACTGTCTGAGACATTTTGGGAAAATCCCTAGAGCCAGGATCTCCATTCCTGGTAAGCCAGAGAGCCTGAAGACACACCCAAATTCTGACCCTCTTAGCTCAGGGAACATGTCCACCTTCGTCAGCATTAAAATTTTTGCACCAGATGTGCTAACTGCAATTCCACCATACAATGCCTAACTGGAAATGGAGGCAACATCTCAGATCCTGAACAATTGATGCGAGAATCCGTGAGACACACGGCTTATTTGGGCCTTTTGCCACTGAAACAAGGGCCAGTATTAACAACGTTATACAATCCTCTGATTCACTCCCTGCTTTTCAATCTCTGCGATGCTTTCTTCTTGAGACAGGGCCTCACTCCCGTCACCCGGGCTTTTCTACGGTATAATTTTCCTTGTTTGCTTTTGTCAAATTGAGAACTTTTTATTTCATCTCTATCAAATGTTGATCCATTATCACATACGTATGAAAATATTACCACCCATACTGTGAGATATGTTGCTTTTATTTTCATCATTTCTTTCATAAACCAAAGGTTTTAGTTGGGATACCTTCTGATATCTCAAGACTTTTGTTTCATGTTTTCTTAAACTGCCGTCGGACGTCTGAAACCGCTGACTGTAGCATGTCATGACTATTTCTCTTTTCTGGTAAACCTCAATTTGGGGAATGTCATCAATTAGTCTCTCGGTGATTGCGTGATTTCACGAAAGTCTTTCACATTCTGCTTTGTGCACTGAGTATCTCTTCAAACTTCAGTGCATGTTTCTACCACTTGATGCTTTATTATATGGGAATCTAACTTTCACAAGAGCATTTCAGGCAAAGACTTGTCTTGTTCCCCACTGGCAGGCAATTTCACTCGGATACACAATCAATAGGCTGAGCATGGAACGGTTATCGCTGGAAGGTCTGTTTGATTCCACGGATCTCTCCTTTCTTATTGAGGAAAAAAAAATACGCTGTGCTAATTACTGTACTTCATTGACTATTCTCCAGTCAGAAAGCGCACTTCCGACTTCTTGTCCTTCAATCGCTGAAGGGATGATGGTATCTGCCAAAAGCACACACTTGAAAGTACATTCCAGCACAAACACACACACACACACACACACACACACAAACACGGACACACACACACAAGCGCGCACACACACACGGCTTCATAGGTAAAGATTTCTTCCCTGACATTGTTTTACCTAAAATAAGGCAAGTGTGTGGCCACTGTCCCAACCCGGTTACACTCGTATTCTACGTGCCTATCAGCCTGAGGAGTAATTGGATTCAGGTGTTCTGGAAAGCATGATGTGGGCTGTGTCTGTTGAATTCCCAGCAACGCAAGGGGACACACCCTGTGACTCCTTCCTTAATTGAGTGCTGATATTTGATTGGTTTATCGCGCACCTGATGGGTGGGTGGGGTGTTCGCGGTTGGTGGGGGTGAGGTATATAAGGGCTGATGCGGCCAGACAGCTCCTCATTTGAACACCCTCTCGGAAGAGATAGCGTCTTTCTGCAACCCGCGGTCCCAGCAGAAAAACCTTGTGATCCTTGTTCCAGGCGACATGGAGGACGACTCACTCTGCTTGGGAGGGGAGTGGCAGTTGAACCGCTTTTCAAAACTCACATGTTCTGGGCCAGGTGCAGCTTTTGCTGAAATCCAGCGGACTTCTCTCCCTGAGAAGTCACCACTCTCATCTGAGACCCGTGTCGACCTCGGTGATGATTTGGCTCCTGTGGCAAGACAGCTTGCTCCCAGGGAGCAGCTTCCTCTGAGTAGCAGGAGACCTGCTGCGGTGGGGGCTGGGCTCCAGAATATGGGAAATACCTGCTACGTGAATGCTTCCCTGCAGTGCCTGACATACACACCGCCCCTTGCCAACTACATGCTGTCCCGGGAGCACTCTCAAACTTGTCATGGTCACAAGGGCTGCATGCTCTGTACTATGCAAGCTCACATCACACGGGCCCTCCACCGTCCTGGCCATGTCATCCAGCCCTCACGGGCATTGGCTGCTGGCTTCCATAGAGGCAAGCAGGAAGACGCCCATGAATTTCTGATGTTCACTGTGGATGCCATGAAAAAGGCATGCCTTCCCGGGCACAAGCTGGTAGATCATCACTCTAAGGACACCACCCTCATGCACCAAATATTTGGAGGGTACTGGAGATCTCAAATCAAGTGTCTCCACTGCCAGGGCATTTCAGACACCTTTGACCCTTACCTGGACATCGCCCTGGATATCCAGGCAGCTCAGAGTGTGAAGCAAGCTTTGGAACAGTTGGTGAAGCCCGAAGAACTCAATGGAGAGAATGCCTATCATTGTGGTCTTTGTCTCCAGAAGGCGCCGGCCTCCAAGACGTTAACTTTGCACACTTCTGCCAAGGTCCTCATCCTTGTATTGAAGAGATTCTCCCATGTCACAGGCAACAAACTTGCCAAGAGTGTGCAATATCCTGAGTGCCTTGACATGCAGCCATACGTGTCTCAGCAGAACGCAGGACCTCTTGTCTATGTCCTCTATGCTGTGCTGGTCCACGCCGGGTGGAGCTGTCACAACGGACATTACTTCTCTTATGTCAAAGCTCAAGAAGGCCAGTGGTATAAAATGGATGATGCCGAGGTCACTGCCTCTGGCATCACTTCTGTCCTGAGTCAACAGGCCTATGTCCTCTTTTACATCCAGAAGAGTGAATGGGAAAGACACAGTGAGAGTGTGTCAAGAGGCAGGGAAGCAAGAGCCCTTGGCGCTGAAGACACAGACAGGCGAGCAACGCAAGGAGAGCTCAAGAGAGACCCCTGCCTCCAGGTACCCGAGTTGGACGAGCACTTGGTGGAAACGGCCACTCAGGAAAGCACCTTAGACCACTGGAAATTCCTCCAAGAGCAAAACAAAACCAAGCCTGACTTCAACGTCAGAAAAGTCGAAGGTACCCTGCCTCCCAACGTACTTGTGATTCATCAATCGAAATACAAGTGTGGGATGAAAAACCACCATCCTGAACAGCAAAGCTCCCTGCTAAACCTCTCCTCAACGAACCCGACAGATCACGAGTCCATGAACACTGGCACACTCGCTTCTCTGCAAGGGAGGACCAGGAGATCCAAAGGGAAGAACAAACACAGCAAGAGGGCTCTGCTTCTGTGCCAGTGAGCTCAGTGGATGTGCCGACCCACACATAGGGGTGCGCAAACACACACACACACACACCCCCACAAGCACGCACGCAAACACACACACACCCACACAAACACGAACACTGCCAATCCTAAGTAAAGTAATGAGGAGCCCAAGTTTCTGTCTGTACAACACGGACAACGCAGACAACCTCTGGAGGGACTGTCTGTGTGTTTGTGTTCACGGTAGATGACATTCAGTGTGTATTTCTGAATATGACCTGTTGACGTGTAGGTTTGCGTGTGAGGTTATTGCAGGGGACTGGGTTGACTATTTTCTCCCGGGGTGTGTTTCACTCGTCAGTTGTTGGTCGGCATGAGAAGGTGAAATTTTGTTAATGTGGGACATCCGTGGATCCTTCTCGCCACCTTGAGTCGTGGAAACTGGAATGCATTTGGAAGATAGGAACGGTGCTCTTCTTTCTTACCCTGACTCGCCGTTTTTACACTGGTTTTTGAATGGACCTCAGGCGCCCTAGGACTTGTGCACTTGGTGGAACCCACAGAACGCCGGAAACAGACAGACCGACTTGCCTGTTTCACGGTGTCCAATTCCAATGAGTTGAAACGGAAAATTTTCCCACTGGCATGTAAGTCATTTGGAAGTAAGTCGTATTGGTAGTCAAGGAAATCACACACAGGAGTGTGTGTCTTCAACGAAACTAAATTCAGAAAGCCCTGAAATCAATCTCATTTGGTGTGTTTACAGACGGCATCTGGGGAGATTCCGGGTCATTCGTCCAGCTGCGAAAGGTGCATCTCTGAAGCCCAGTCCCTGTCCTGCAATCAGACTTATTTATCCGACGTGGTGTTTCAGTGGAAATGATTGTGGGAAATGACCACTTCCTTTTCTGTATTTGCTGATTAGGTTTCATGGTCCCTGTCTCGTTAGGTGCAGTGATCAGAATTGACCAACCCCTGAGGAAGGTTGTCCAGTGCACAACCCAGGGCTCGGTAGAACCGCAGAATCTTGGGTGCAACCCTGCTCAAGCACCCAAATGTGCACACGAACAGGGTTTCTGTGTGACGTGTGTGAAAACTACAGTGTGATGCGAATGACTCGCAGACAGTTTATCCATTGGGCTCCCCTCAAAATCAGTTATGAGCATGAAAGGACACCGATGCCCAGGTCCCGGCTCCAGGAATAAGACCCTCCAGGGTCTAGTGTGAAGCCACGGCATCTGGATTGCTCAGGCTTCTGGGGATCATTCTCCTGAGAAGGGTGGCTCCTTTCTCCCTGTGGAGCATCTTTCAAAACAGTGCTCCTTTCTTCCCCCAGGACACTCGACATCAGGCGCAGGAAGCCTTCTGATTGAGCACACCTGGCCCATGAAAAGACAAGGGAAAGAAACGGGGCCGAAGGTCACAGTCCTCTCATTCCACCATCCTTCTTTAAATCATCCTAATTTCATGGGCCCTGAGGCCAGGGCTGTTTCTTTACACCTCGAGGCCTTGGCGCCGGGACTCAATTCTGCCCTGTTGCTTACTGTCTGAGACATTTTGGGAAAATCCCTAGAGCCAGGATCTCCATTCCTGGTAAGCCAGAGAGCCTGAAGACACACCCAAATTCTGACCCTCTTAGCTCAGGGAACATGTCCACCTTCGTCAGCATTAAAATTTTTGCACCAGATGTGCTAACTGCAATTCCACCATACAATGCCTAACTGGAAATGGAGGCAACATCTCAGATCCTGAACAATTGATGCGAGAATCCGTGAGACACACGGCTTATTTGGGCCTTTTGCCACTGAAACAAGGGCCAGTATTAACAACGTTATACAATCCTCTGATTCACTCCCTGCTTTTCAATCTCTGCGATGCTTTCTTCTTGAGACAGGGCCTCACTCCCGTCACCCGGGCTTTTCTACGGTATAATTTTCCTTGTTTGCTTTTGTCAAATTGAGAACTTTTTATTTCATCTCTATCAAATGTTGATCCATTATCACATACGTATGAAAATATTACCACCCATACTGTGAGATATGTTGCTTTTATTTTCATCATTTCTTTCATAAACCAAAGGTTTTAGTTGGGATACCTTCTGATATCTCAAGACTTTTGTTTCATGTTTTCTTAAACTGCCGTCGGACGTCTGAAACCGCTGACTGTAGCATGTCATGACTATTTCTCTTTTCTGGTAAACCTCAATTTGGGGAATGTCATCAATTAGTCTCTCGGTGATTGCGTGATTTCACGAAAGTCTTTCACATTCTGCTTTGTGCACTGAGTATCTCTTCAAACTTCAGTGCATGTTTCTACCACTTGATGCTTTATTATATGGGAATCTAACTTTCACAAGAGCATTTCAGGCAAAGACTTGTCTTGTTCCCCACTGGCAGGCAATTTCACTCGGATACACAATCAATAGGCTGAGCATGGAACGGTTATCGCTGGAAGGTCTGTTTGATTCCACGGATCTCTCCTTTCTTATTGAGGAAAAAAAAATACGCTGTGCTAATTACTGTACTTCATTGACTATTCTCCAGTCAGAAAGCGCACTTCCGACTTCTTGTCCTTCAATCGCTGAAGGGATGATGGTATCTGCCAAAAGCACACACTTGAAAGTACATTCCAGCACAAACACACACACACACACACACACACACACAAACACGGACACACACACACAAGCGCGCACACACACACGGCTTCATAGGTAAAGATTTCTTCCCTGACATTGTTTTACCTAAAATAAGGCAAGTGTGTGGCCACTGTCCCAACCCGGTTACACTCGTATTCTACGTGCCTATCAGCCTGAGGAGTAATTGGATTCAGGTGTTCTGGAAAGCATGATGTGGGCTGTGTCTGTTGAATTCCCAGCAACGCAAGGGGACACACCCTGTGACTCCTTCCTTAATTGAGTGCTGATATTTGATTGGTTTATCGCGCACCTGATGGGTGGGTGGGGTGTTCGCGGTTGGTGGGGGTGAGGTATATAAGGGCTGATGCGGCCAGACAGCTCCTCATTTGAACACCCTCTCGGAAGAGATAGCGTCTTTCTGCAACCCGCGGTCCCAGCAGAAAAACCTTGTGATCCTTGTTCCAGGCGACATGGAGGACGACTCACTCTGCTTGGGAGGGGAGTGGCAGTTGAACCGCTTTTCAAAACTCACATGTTCTGGGCCAGGTGCAGCTTTTGCTGAAATCCAGCGGACTTCTCTCCCTGAGAAGTCACCACTCTCATCTGAGACCCGTGTCGACCTCGGTGATGATTTGGCTCCTGTGGCAAGACAGCTTGCTCCCAGGGAGCAGCTTCCTCTGAGTAGCAGGAGACCTGCTGCGGTGGGGGCTGGGCTCCAGAATATGGGAAATACCTGCTACGTGAATGCTTCCCTGCAGTGCCTGACATACACACCGCCCCTTGCCAACTACATGCTGTCCCGGGAGCACTCTCAAACTTGTCATGGTCACAAGGGCTGCATGCTCTGTACTATGCAAGCTCACATCACACGGGCCCTCCACCGTCCTGGCCATGTCATCCAGCCCTCACGGGCATTGGCTGCTGGCTTCCATAGAGGCAAGCAGGAAGACGCCCATGAATTTCTGATGTTCACTGTGGATGCCATGAAAAAGGCATGCCTTCCCGGGCACAAGCTGGTAGATCATCACTCTAAGGACACCACCCTCATGCACCAAATATTTGGAGGGTACTGGAGATCTCAAATCAAGTGTCTCCACTGCCAGGGCATTTCAGACACCTTTGACCCTTACCTGGACATCGCCCTGGATATCCAGGCAGCTCAGAGTGTGAAGCAAGCTTTGGAACAGTTGGTGAAGCCCGAAGAACTCAATGGAGAGAATGCCTATCATTGTGGTCTTTGTCTCCAGAAGGCGCCGGCCTCCAAGACGTTAACTTTGCACACTTCTGCCAAGGTCCTCATCCTTGTATTGAAGAGATTCTCCCATGTCACAGGCAACAAACTTGCCAAGAGTGTGCAATATCCTGAGTGCCTTGACATGCAGCCATACGTGTCTCAGCAGAACGCAGGACCTCTTGTCTATGTCCTCTATGCTGTGCTGGTCCACGCCGGGTGGAGCTGTCACAACGGACATTACTTCTCTTATGTCAAAGCTCAAGAAGGCCAGTGGTATAAAATGGATGATGCCGAGGTCACTGCCTCTGGCATCACTTCTGTCCTGAGTCAACAGGCCTATGTCCTCTTTTACATCCAGAAGAGTGAATGGGAAAGACACAGTGAGAGTGTGTCAAGAGGCAGGGAAGCAAGAGCCCTTGGCGCTGAAGACACAGACAGGCGAGCAACGCAAGGAGAGCTCAAGAGAGACCCCTGCCTCCAGGTACCCGAGTTGGACGAGCACTTGGTGGAAACGGCCACTCAGGAAAGCACCTTAGACCACTGGAAATTCCTCCAAGAGCAAAACAAAACCAAGCCTGACTTCAACGTCAGAAAAGTCGAAGGTACCCTGCCTCCCAACGTACTTGTGATTCATCAATCGAAATACAAGTGTGGGATGAAAAACCACCATCCTGAACAGCAAAGCTCCCTGCTAAACCTCTCCTCAACGAACCCGACAGATCACGAGTCCATGAACACTGGCACACTCGCTTCTCTGCAAGGGAGGACCAGGAGATCCAAAGGGAAGAACAAACACAGCAAGAGGGCTCTGCTTCTGTGCCAGTGAGCTCAGTGGATGTGCCGACCCACACATAGGGGTGCGCAAACACACACACACACACACCCCCACAAGCACGCACGCAAACACACACACACCCACACAAACACGAACACTGCCAATCCTAAGTAAAGTAATGAGGAGCCCAAGTTTCTGTCTGTACAACACGGACAACGCAGACAACCTCTGGAGGGACTGTCTGTGTGTTTGTGTTCACGGTAGATGACATTCAGTGTGTATTTCTGAATATGACCTGTTGACGTGTAGGTTTGCGTGTGAGGTTATTGCAGGGGACTGGGTTGACTATTTTCTCCCGGGGTGTGTTTCACTCGTCAGTTGTTGGTCGGCATGAGAAGGTGAAATTTTGTTAATGTGGGACATCCGTGGATCCTTCTCGCCACCTTGAGTCGTGGAAACTGGAATGCATTTGGAAGATAGGAACGGTGCTCTTCTTTCTTACCCTGACTCGCCGTTTTTACACTGGTTTTTGAATGGACCTCAGGCGCCCTAGGACTTGTGCACTTGGTGGAACCCACAGAACGCCGGAAACAGACAGACCGACTTGCCTGTTTCACGGTGTCCAATTCCAATGAGTTGAAACGGAAAATTTTCCCACTGGCATGTAAGTCATTTGGAAGTAAGTCGTATTGGTAGTCAAGGAAATCACACACAGGAGTGTGTGTCTTCAACGAAACTAAATTCAGAAAGCCCTGAAATCAATCTCATTTGGTGTGTTTACAGACGGCATCTGGGGAGATTCCGGGTCATTCGTCCAGCTGCGAAAGGTGCATCTCTGAAGCCCAGTCCCTGTCCTGCAATCAGACTTATTTATCCGACGTGGTGTTTCAGTGGAAATGATTGTGGGAAATGACCACTTCCTTTTCTGTATTTGCTGATTAGGTTTCATGGTCCCTGTCTCGTTAGGTGCAGTGATCAGAATTGACCAACCCCTGAGGAAGGTTGTCCAGTGCACAACCCAGGGCTCGGTAGAACCGCAGAATCTTGGGTGCAACCCTGCTCAAGCACCCAAATGTGCACACGAACAGGGTTTCTGTGTGACGTGTGTGAAAACTACAGTGTGATGCGAATGACTCGCAGACAGTTTATCCATTGGGCTCCCCTCAAAATCAGTTATGAGCATGAAAGGACACCGATGCCCAGGTCCCGGCTCCAGGAATAAGACCCTCCAGGGTCTAGTGTGAAGCCACGGCATCTGGATTGCTCAGGCTTCTGGGGATCATTCTCCTGAGAAGGGTGGCTCCTTTCTCCCTGTGGAGCATCTTTCAAAACAGTGCTCCTTTCTTCCCCCAGGACACTCGACATCACGCGCAGGAAGCCTTCTGATTGAGCACACCTGGCCCATGAAAAGACAAGGGAAAGAAACGGGGCCGAAGGTCACAGTCCTCTCATTCCACCATCCTTCTTTAAATCATCCTAATTTCATGGGCCCTGAGGCCAGGGCTGTTTCTTTACACCTCGAGGCCTTGGCGCCGGGACTCAATTCTGCCCTGTTGCTTACTCTCTGAGACATTTTGGGAAAATCCCTAGAGCCAGGATCTCCATTCCTGGTAAGCCAGAGAGCCTGAAGACACACCCAAATTCTGACCCTCTTAGCTCAGGGAACATGTCCACCTTCGTCAGCATTAAAATTTTTGCACCAGATGTGCTAACTGCAATTCCACCATACAATGCCTAACTGGAAATGGAGGCAACATCTCAGATCCTGAACAATTGATGCGAGAATCCGTGAGACACACGGCTTATTTGGGCCTTTTGCCACTGAAACAAGGGCCAGTATTAACAACGTTATACAATCCTCTGATTCACTCCCTGCTTTTCAATCTCTGCGATGCTTTCTTCTTGAGACAGGGCCTCACTCCCGTCACCCGGGCTTTTCTACGGTATAATTTTCCTTGTTTGCTTTTGTCAAATTGAGAACTTTTTATTTCATCTCTATCAAATGTTGATCCATTATCACATACGTATGAAAATATTACCACCCATACTGTGAGATATGTTGCTTTTATTTTCATCATTTCTTTCATAAACCAAAGGTTTTAGTTGGGATACCTTCTGATATCTCAAGACTTTTGTTTCATGTTTTCTTAAACTGCCGTCGGACGTCTGAAACCGCTGACTGTAGCATGTCATGACTATTTCTCTTTTCTGGTAAACCTCAATTTGGGGAATGTCATCAATTAGTCTCTCGGTGATTGCGTGATTTCACGAAAGTCTTTCACATTCTGCTTTGTGCACTGAGTATCTCTTCAAACTTCAGTGCATGTTTCTACCACTTGATGCTTTATTATATGGGAATCTAACTTTCACAAGAGCATTTCAGGCAAAGACTTGTCTTGTTCCCCACTGGCAGGCAATTTCACTCGGATACACAATCAATAGGCTGAGCATGGAACGGTTATCGCTGGAAGGTCTGTTTGATTCCACGGATCTCTCCTTTCTTATTGAGGAAAAAAAAATACGCTGTGCTAATTACTGTACTTCATTGACTATTCTCCAGTCAGAAAGCGCACTTCCGACTTCTTGTCCTTCAATCGCTGAAGGGATGATGGTATCTGCCAAAAGCACACACTTGAAAGTACATTCCAGCACAAACACACACACACACACACACACACACACAAACACGGACACACACACACAAGCGCGCACACACACACGGCTTCATAGGTAAAGATTTCTTCCCTGACATTGTTTTACCTAAAATAAGGCAAGTGTGTGGCCACTGTCCCAACCCGGTTACACTCGTATTCTACGTGCCTATCAGCCTGAGGAGTAATTGGATTCAGGTGTTCTGGAAGGCATGATGTGGGCTGTGTCTGTTGAATTCCCAGCAACGCAAGGGGACACACCCTGTGACTCCTTCCTTAATTGAGTGCTGATATTTGATTGGTTTATCGCGCACCTGATGGGTGGGTGGGGTGTTCGCGGTTGGTGGGGGTGAGGTATATAAGGGCTGATGCGGCCAGACAGCTCCTCATTTGAACACCCTCTCGGAAGAGATAGCGTCTTTCTGCAACCCGCGGTCCCAGCAGAAAAACCTTGTGATCCTTGTTCCAGGCGACATGGAGGACGACTCACTCTGCTTGGGAGGGGAGTGGCAGTTGAACCGCTTTTCAAAACTCACATGTTCTGGGCCAGGTGCAGCTTTTGCTGAAATCCAGCGGACTTCTCTCCCTGAGAAGTCACCACTCTCATCTGAGACCCGTGTCGACCTCTGTGATGATTTGGCTCCTGTGGCAAGACAGCTTGCTCCCAGGGAGCAGCTTCCTCTGAGTAGCAGGAGACCTGCTGCGGTGGGGGCTGGGCTCCAGAATATGGGAAATACCTGCTACGTGAATGCTTCCCTGCAGTGCCTGACATACACACCGCCCCTTGCCAACTACATGCTGTCCCGGGAGCACTCTCAAACTTGTCATGGTCACAAGGGCTGCATGCTCTGTACTATGCAAGCTCACATCACACGGGCCCTCCACCGTCCTGGCCATGTCATCCAGCCCTCACGGGCATTGGCTGCTGGCTTCCATAGAGGCAAGCAGGAAGACGCCCATGAATTTCTGATGTTCACTGTGGATGCCATGAAAAAGGCATGCCTTCCCGGGCACAAGCTGGTAGATCATCACTCTAAGGACACCACCCTCATGCACCAAATATTTGGAGGGTACTGGAGATCTCAAATCAAGTGTCTCCACTGCCAGGGCATTTCAGACACCTTTGACCCTTACCTGGACATCGCCCTGGATATCCAGGCAGCTCAGAGTGTGAAGCAAGCTTTGGAACAGTTGGTGAAGCCCGAAGAACTCAATGGAGAGAATGCCTATCATTGTGGTCTTTGTCTCCAGAAGGCGCCGGCCTCCAAGACGTTAACTTTGCACACTTCTGCCAAGGTCCTCATCCTTGTATTGAAGAGATTCTCCCATGTCACAGGCAACAAACTTGCCAAGAGTGTGCAATATCCTGAGTGCCTTGACATGCAGCCATACGTGTCTCAGCAGAACGCAGGACCTCTTGTCTATGTCCTCTATGCTGTGCTGGTCCACGCCGGGTGGAGCTGTCACAACGGACATTACTTCTCTTATGTCAAAGCTCAAGAAGGCCAGTGGTATAAAATGGATGATGCCGAGGTCACTGCCTCTGGCATCACTTCTGTCCTGAGTCAACAGGCCTATGTCCTCTTTTACATCCAGAAGAGTGAATGGGAAAGACACAGTGAGAGTGTGTCAAGAGGCAGGGAAGCAAGAGCCCTTGGCGCTGAAGACACAGACAGGCGAGCAACGCAAGGAGAGCTCAAGAGAGACCCCTGCCTCCAGGTACCCGAGTTGGACGAGCACTTGGTGGAAACGGCCACTCAGGAAAGCACCTTAGACCACTGGAAATTCCTCCAAGAGCAAAACAAAACCAAGCC
The DNA here is from genome assembly GCF_028885625.2 of Pongo pygmaeus. NCBI lineage: Eukaryota > Metazoa > Chordata > Mammalia > Primates > Hominidae > Pongo > Pongo pygmaeus. The sequence goes on from NC_072380.2 coordinate 8,011,279, forward strand.
TGACTTCAACGTCAGAAAAGTCGAAGGTACCCTGCCTCCCAACGTACTTGTGATTCATCAATCGAAATACAAGTGTGGGATGAAAAACCACCATCCTGAACAGCAAAGCTCCCTGCTAAACCTCTCCTCAACGAACCCGACAGATCACGAGTCCATGAACACTGGCACACTCGCTTCTCTGCAAGGGAGGACCAGGAGATCCAAAGGGAAGAACAAACACAGCAAGAGGGCTCTGCTTCTGTGCCAGTGAGCTCAGTGGATGTGCCGACCCACACATAGGGGTGCGCAAACACACACACACACACACCCCCACAAGCACGCACGCAAACACACACACACCCACACAAACACGAACACTGCCAATCCTAAGTAAAGTAATGAGGAGCCCAAGTTTCTGTCTGTACAACACGGACAACGCAGACAACCTCTGGAGGGACTGTCTGTGTGTTTGTGTTCACGGTAGATGACATTCAGTGTGTATTTCTGAATATGACCTGTTGACGTGTAGGTTTGCGTGTGAGGTTATTGCAGGGGACTGGGTTGACTATTTTCTCCCGGGGTGTGTTTCACTCGTCAGTTGTTGGTCGGCATGAGAAGGTGAAATTTTGTTAATGTGGGACATCCGTGGATCCTTCTCGCCACCTTGAGTCGTGGAAACTGGAATGCATTTGGAAGATAGGAACGGTGCTCTTCTTTCTTACCCTGACTCGCCGTTTTTACACTGGTTTTTGAATGGACCTCAGGCGCCCTAGGACTTGTGCACTTGGTGGAACCCACAGAACGCCGGAAACAGACAGACCGACTTGCCTGTTTCACGGTGTCCAATTCCAATGAGTTGAAACGGAAAATTTTCCCACTGGCATGTAAGTCATTTGGAAGTAAGTCGTATTGGTAGTCAAGGAAATCACACACAGGAGTGTGTGTCTTCAACGAAACTAAATTCAGAAAGCCCTGAAATCAATCTCATTTGGTGTGTTTACAGACGGCATCTGGGGAGATTCCGGGTCATTCGTCCAGCTGCGAAAGGTGCATCTCTGAAGCCCAGTCCCTGTCCTGCAATCAGACTTATTTATCCGACGTGGTGTTTCAGTGGAAATGATTGTGGGAAATGACCACTTCCTTTTCTGTATTTGCTGATTAGGTTTCATGGTCCCTGTCTCGTTAGGTGCAGTGATCAGAATTGACCAACCCCTGAGGAAGGTTGTCCAGTGCACAACCCAGGGCTCGGTAGAACCGCAGAATCTTGGGTGCAACCCTGCTCAAGCACCCAAATGTGCACACGAACAGGGTTTCTGTGTGACGTGTGTGAAAACTACAGTGTGATGCGAATGACTCGCAGACAGTTTATCCATTGGGCTCCCCTCAAAATCAGTTATGAGCATGAAAGGACACCGATGCCCAGGTCCCGGCTCCAGGAATAAGACCCTCCAGGGTCTAGTGTGAAGCCACGGCATCAGGATTGCTCAGGCTTCTGGGGATCATTCTCCTGAGAATGGTGGCTCCTTTCTCCCTGTGGAGCATCTTTCAAAACAGTGCTCCTTTCTTCCCCCAGGACACTCGACATCACGCGCAGGAAGCCTTCTGATTGAGCACACCTGGCCCATGAAAAGACAAGGGAAAGAAACGGGGCCGAAGGTCACAGTCCTCTCATTCCACCATCCTTCTTTAAATCATCCTAATTTCATGGGCCCTGAGGCCAGGGCTGTTTCTTTACACCTCGAGGCCTTGGCGCCGGGACTCAATTCTGCCCTGTTGCTTACTGTCTGAGACATTTTGGGAAAATCCCTAGAGCCAGGATCTCCATTCCTGGTAAGCCAGAGAGCCTGAAGACACACCCAAATTCTGACCCTCTTAGCTCAGGGAACATGTCCACCTTCGTCAGCATTAAAATTTTTGCACCAGATGTGCTAACTGCAATTCCACCATACAATGCCTAACTGGAAATGGAGGCAACATCTCAGATCCTGAACAATTGATGCGAGAATCCGTGAGACACACGGCTTATTTGGGCCTTTTGCCACTGAAACAAGGGCCAGTATTAACAACGTTATACAATCCTCTGATTCACTCCCTGCTTTTCAATCTCTGCGATGCTTTCTTCTTGAGACAGGGCCTCACTCCCGTCACCCGGGCTTTTCTACGGTATAATTTTCCTTGTTTGCTTTTGTCAAATTGGGAACTTTTTATTTCATCTCTATCAAATGTTGAACCATTATCACATACGTATGAAAATATTACCACCCATACTGTGAGATATGTTGCTTTTATTTTCATCATTTCTTTCATAAACCAAAGGTTTTAGTTGGGATACCTTCTGATATCTCAAGACTTTTGTTTCATGTTTTCTTAAACTGCCGTCGGACGTCTGAAACCGCTGACTGTAGCATGTCATGACTATTTCTCTTTTCTGGTAAACCTCAATTTGGGGAATGTCATCAATTAGTCTCTCGGTGATTGCGTGATTTCACGAAAGTCTTTCACATTCTACTTTGTGCACTGAGTATCTCTTCAAACTTCAGTGCATGTTTCTACCACTTGATGCTTTATTATATGGGAATCTAACTTTCACAAGAGCATTTCAGGCAAAGACTTGTCTTGTTCCCCACTGGCAGGCAATTTCACTCGGATACACAATCAATAGGCTGAGCATGGAAAGGTTACCGCTGGAAGGTCTGTTTGATTCCACGGATCTCTCCTTTCTTATTGAGGAAAAAAAAATACGCTGTGCTAATTACTGTACTTCATTGACTATTCTCCAGTCAGAAAGCGCACTTCCGACTTCTTGTCCTTCAATCGCTGAAGGGATGATGGTATCTGCCAAAAGCACACACTTGAAAGTACATCCCAGCACAAACACACACACACACACACACACACACACACAAACACGGACACACACACACAAGCGCGCACACACACACGGCTTCATAGGTAAAGATTTCTTCCCTGACATTGTTTTACCTAAAATAAGGCAAGTGTGTGGCCACTGTCCCAACCCGGTTACACTCGTATTCTACGTGCCTATCAGCCTGAGGAGTAATTGGATTCAGGTGTTCTGGAAAGCATGATGTGGGCTGTGTCTGTTGAATTCCCAGCAACGCAAGGGGACACACCCTGTGACTCCTTCCTTAATTGAGTGCTGATATTTGATTGGTTTATCGCGCACCTGATGGGTGGGTGGGGTGTTCGCGGTTGGTGGGGGTGAGGTATATAAGGGCTGATGCGGCCAGACAGCTCCTCATTTGAACACCCTCTCGGAAGAGATAGCGTCTTTCTGCAACCCGCGGTCCCAGCAGAAAAACCTTGTGATCCTTGTTCCAGGCGACATGGAGGACGACTCACTCTGCTTGGGAGGGGAGTGGCAGTTGAACCGCTTTTCAAAACTCACATGTTCTGGGCCAGGTGCAGCTTTTGCTGAAATCCAGCGGACTTCTCTCCCTGAGAAGTCACCACTCTCATCTGAGACCCGTGTCGACCTCGGTGATGATTTGGCTCCTGTGGCAAGACAGCTTGCTCCCAGGGAGCAGCTTCCTCTGAGTAGCAGGAGACCTGCTGCGGTGGGGGCTGGGCTCCAGAATATGGGAAATACCTGCTACGTGAATGCTTCCCTGCAGTGCCTGACATACACACCGCCCCTTGCCAACTACATGCTGTCCCGGGAGCACTTTCAAACTTGTCATGGTCACAAGGGCTGCATGCTCTGTACTATGCAAGCTCACATCACACGGGCCCTCCACCGTCCTGGCCATGTCATCCAGCCCTCACGGGCATTGGCTGCTGGCTTCCATAGAGGCAAGCAGGAAGACGCCCATGAATTTCTGATGTTCACTGTGGATGCCATGAAAAAGGCATGCCTTCCCGGGCACAAGCTGGTAGATCATCACTCTAAGGACACCACCCTCATGCACCAAATATTTGGAGGGTACTGGAGATCTCAAATCAAGTGTCTCCACTGCCAGGGCATTTCAGACACCTTTGACCCTTACCTGGACATCGCCCTGGATATCCAGGCAGCTCAGAGTGTGAAGCAAGCTTTGGAACAGTTGGTGAAGCCCGAAGAACTCAATGGAGAGAATGCCTATCATTGTGGTCTTTGTCTCCAGAAGGCGCCGGCCTCCAAGACGTTAACTTTGCACACTTCTGCCAAGGTCCTCATCCTTGTATTGAAGAGATTCTCCCATGTCACAGGCAACAAACTTGCCAAGAGTGTGCAATATCCTGAGTGCCTTGACATGCAGCCATACGTGTCTCAGCAGAACGCAGGACCTCTTGTCTATGTCCTCTATGCTGTGCTGGTCCACGCCGGGTGGAGCTGTCACAACGGACATTACTTCTCTTATGTCAAAGCTCAAGAAGGCCAGTGGTATAAAATGGATGATGCCGAGGTCACTGCCTCTGGCATCACTTCTGTCCTGAGTCAACAGGCCTATGTCCTCTTTTACATCCAGAAGAGTGAATGGGAAAGACACAGTGAGAGTGTGTCAAGAGGCAGGGAAGCAAGAGCCCTTGGCGCTGAAGACACAGACAGGCGAGCAACGCAAGGAGAGCTCAAGAGAGACCCCTGCCTCCAGGTACCCGAGTTGGACGAGCACTTGGTGGAAACGGCCACTCAGGAAAGCACCTTAGACCACTGGAAATTCCTCCAAGAGCAAAACAAAACCAAGCCTGACTTCAACGTCAGAAAAGTCGAAGGTACCCTGCCTCCCAACGTACTTGTGATTCATCAATCGAAATACAAGTGTGGGATGAAAAACCACCATCCTGAACAGCAAAGCTCCCTGCTAAACCTCTCCTCAACGAACCCGACAGATCACGAGTCCATGAACACTGGCACACTCGCTTCTCTGCAAGGGAGGACCAGGAGATCCAAAGGGAAGAACAAACACAGCAAGAGGGCTCTGCTTCTGTGCCAGTGAGCTCAGTGGATGTGCCGACCCACACATAGGGGTGCGCAAACACACACACACACACACCCCCACAAGCACGCACGCAAACACACACACACCCACACAAACACGAACACTGCCAATCCTAAGTAAAGTAATGAGGAGCCCAAGTTTCTGTCTGTACAACACGGACAACGCAGACAACCTCTGGAGGGACTGTCTGTGTGTTTGTGTTCACGGTAGATGACATTCAGTGTGTATTTCTGAATATGACCTGTTGACGTGTAGGTTTGCGTGTGAGGTTATTGCAGGGGACTGGGTTGACTATTTTCTCCCGGGGTGTGTTTCACTCGTCAGTTGTTGGTCGGCATGAGAAGGTGAAATTTTGTTAATGTGGGACATCCGTGGATCCTTCTCGCCACCTTGAGTCGTGGAAACTGGAATGCATTTGGAAGATAGGAACGGTGCTCTTCTTTCTTACCCTGACTCGCCGTTTTTACACTGGTTTTTGAATGGACCTCAGGCGCCCTAGGACTTGTGCACTTGGTGGAACCCACAGAACGCCGGAAACAGACAGACCGACTTGCCTGTTTCACGGTGTCCAATTCCAATGAGTTGAAACGGAAAATTTTCCCACTGGCATGTAAGTCATTTGGAAGTAAGTCGTATTGGTAGTCAAGGAAATCACACACAGGAGTGTGTGTCTTCAACGAAACTAAATTCAGAAAGCCCTGAAATCAATCTCATTTGGTGTGTTTACAGACGGCATCTGGGGAGATTCCGGGTCATTCGTCCAGCTGCGAAAGGTGCATCTCTGAAGCCCAGTCCCTGTCCTGCAATCAGACTTATTTATCCGACGTGGTGTTTCAGTGGAAATGATTGTGGGAAATGACCACTTCCTTTTCTGTATTTGCTGATTAGGTTTCATGGTCCCTGTCTCGTTAGGTGCAGTGATCAGAATTGACCAACCCCTGAGGAAGGTTGTCCAGTGCACAACCCAGGGCTCGGTAGAACCGCAGAATCTTGGGTGCAACCCTGCTCAAGCACCCAAATGTGCACACGAACAGGGTTTCTGTGTGACGTGTGTGAAAACTACAGTGTGATGCGAATGACTCGCAGACTGTTTATCCATTGGGCTCCCCTCAAAATCAGTTATGAGCATGAAAGGACACCGATGCCCAGGTCCCGGCTCCAGGAATAAGACCCTCCAGGGTCTAGTGTGAAGCCACGGCATCAGGATTGCTCAGGCTTCTGGGGATCATTCTCCTGAGAATGGTGGCTCCTTTCTCCCTGTGGAGCATCTTTCAAAACAGTGCTCCTTTCTTCCCCCAGGACACTCGACATCACGCGCAGGAAGCCTTCTGATTGAGCACACCTGGCCCATGAAAAGACAAGGGAAAGAAACGGGGCCGAAGGTCACAGTCCTCTCATTCCACCATCCTTCTTTAAATCATCCTAATTTCATGGGCCCTGAGGCCAGGGCTGTTTCTTTACACCTCGAGGCCTTGGCGCCGGGACTCAATTCTGCCCTGTTGCTTACTGTCTGAGACATTTTGGGAAAATCCCTAGAGCCAGGATCTCCATTCCTGGTAAGCCAGAGAGCCTGAAGACACACCCAAATTCTGACCCTCTTAGCTCAGGGAACATGTCCACCTTCGTCAGCATTAAAATTTTTGCACCAGATGTGCTAACTGCAATTCCACCATACAATGCCTAACTGGAAATGGAGGCAACATCTCAGATCCTGAACAATTGATGCGAGAATCCGTGAGACACACGGCTTATTTGGGCCTTTTGCCACTGAAACAAGGGCCAGTATTAACAACGTTATACAATCCTCTGATTCACTCCCTGCTTTTCAATCTCTGCGATGCTTTCTTCTTGAGACAGGGCCTCACTCCCGTCACCCGGGCTTTTCTACGGTATAATTTTCCTTGTTTGCTTTTGTCAAATTGGGAACTTTTTATTTCATCTCTATCAAATGTTGAACCATTATCACATACGTATGAAAATATTACCACCCATACTGTGAGATATGTTGCTTTTATTTTCATCATTTCTTTCATAAACCAAAGGTTTTAGTTGGGATACCTTCTGATATCTCAAGACTTTTGTTTCATGTTTTCTTAAACTGCCGTCGGACGTCTGAAACCGCTGACTGTAGCATGTCATGACTATTTCTCTTTTCTGGTAAACCTCAATTTGGGGAATGTCATCAATTAGTCTCTCGGTGATTGCGTGATTTCACGAAAGTCTTTCACATTCTACTTTGTGCACTGAGTATCTCTTCAAACTTCAGTGCATGTTTCTACCACTTGATGCTTTATTATATGGGAATCTAACTTTCACAAGAGCATTTCAGGCAAAGACTTGTCTTGTTCCCCACTGGCAGGCAATTTCACTCGGATACACAATCAATAGGCTGAGCATGGAAAGGTTACCGCTGGAAGGTCTGTTTGATTCCACGGATCTCTCCTTTCTTATTGAGGAAAAAAAAATACGCTGTGCTAATTACTGTACTTCATTGACTATTCTCCAGTCAGAAAGCGCACTTCCGACTTCTTGTCCTTCAATCGCTGAAGGGATGATGGTATCTGCCAAAAGCACACACTTGAAAGTACATCCCAGCACAAACACACACACACACACACACACACACACACACAAACACGGACACACACACACAAGCGCGCACACACACACGGCTTCATAGGTAAAGATTTCTTCCCTGACATTGTTTTACCTAAAATAAGGCAAGTGTGTGGCCACTGTCCCAACCCGGTTACACTCGTATTCTACGTGCCTATCAGCCTGAGGAGTAATTGGATTCAGGTGTTCTGGAAAGCATGATGTGGGCTGTGTCTGTTGAATTCCCAGCAACGCAAGGGGACACACCCTGTGACTCCTTCCTTAATTGAGTGCTGATATTTGATTGGTTTATCGCGCACCTGATGGGTGGGTGGGGTGTTCGCGGTTGGTGGGGGTGAGGTATATAAGGGCTGATGCGGCCAGACAGCTCCTCATTTGAACACCCTCTCGGAAGAGATAGCGTCTTTCTGCAACCCGCGGTCCCAGCAGAAAAACCTTGTGATCCTTGTTCCAGGCGACATGGAGGACGACTCACTCTGCTTGGGAGGGGAGTGGCAGTTGAACCGCTTTTCAAAACTCACATGTTCTGGGCCAGGTGCAGCTTTTGCTGAAATCCAGCGGACTTCTCTCCCTGAGAAGTCACCACTCTCATCTGAGACCCGTGTCGACCTCTGTGATGATTTGGCTCCTGTGGCAAGACAGCTTGCTCCCAGGGAGCAGCTTCCTCTGAGTAGCAGGAGACCTGCTGCGGTGGGGGCTGGGCTCCAGAATATGGGAAATACCTGCTACGTGAATGCTTCCCTGCAGTGCCTGACATACACACCGCCCCTTGCCAACTACATGCTGTCCCGGGAGCACTCTCAAACTTGTCATGGTCACAAGGGCTGCATGCTCTGTACTATGCAAGCTCACATCACACGGGCCCTCCACCGTCCTGGCCATGTCATCCAGCCCTCACGGGCATTGGCTGCCGGCTTCCATAGAGGCAAGCAGGAAGACGCCCATGAATTTCTGATGTTCACTGTGGATGCCATGAAAAAGGCATGCCTTCCCGGGCACAAGCTGGTAGATCATCACTCTAAGGACACCACCCTCATGCACCAAATATTTGGAGGGTACTGGAGATCTCAAATCAAGTGTCTCCACTGCCAGGGCATTTCAGACACCTTTGACCCTTACCTGGACATCGCCCTGGATATCCAGGCAGCTCAGAGTGTGAAGCAAGCTTTGGAACAGTTGGTGAAGCCCGAAGAACTCAATGGAGAGAATGCCTATCATTGTGGTCTTTGTCTCCAGAAGGCGCCGGCCTCCAAGACGTTAACTTTGCACACTTCTGCCAAGGTCCTCATCCTTGTATTGAAGAGATTCTCCCATGTCACAGGCAACAAACTTGCCAAGAGTGTGCAATATCCTGAGTGCCTTGACATGCAGCCATACGTGTCTCAGCAGAACGCAGGACCTCTTGTCTATGTCCTCTATGCTGTGCTGGTCCACGCCGGGTGGAGCTGTCACAACGGACATTACTTCTCTTATGTCAAAGCTCAAGAAGGCCAGTGGTATAAAATGGATGATGCCGAGGTCACTGCCTCTGGCATCACTTCTGTCCTGAGTCAACAGGCCTATGTCCTCTTTTACATCCAGAAGAGTGAATGGGAAAGACACAGTGAGAGTGTGTCAAGAGGCAGGGAAGCAAGAGCCCTTGGCGCTGAAGACACAGACAGGCGAGCAACGCAAGGAGAGCTCAAGAGAGACCCCTGCCTCCAGGTACCCGAGTTGGACGAGCACTTGGTGGAAACGGCCACTCAGGAAAGCACCTTAGACCACTGGAAATTCCTCCAAGAGCAAAACAAAACCAAGCCTGACTTCAACGTCAGAAAAGTCGAAGGTACCCTGCCTCCCAACGTACTTGTGATTCATCAATCGAAATACAAGTGTGGGATGAAAAACCACCATCCTGAACAGCAAAGCTCCCTGCTAAACCTCTCCTCAACGAACCCGACAGATCACGAGTCCATGAACACTGGCACACTCGCTTCTCTGCAAGGGAGGACCAGGAGATCCAAAGGGAAGAACAAACACAGCAAGAGGGCTCTGCTTCTGTGCCAGTGAGCTCAGTGGATGTGCCGACCCACACATAGGGGTGCGCAAACTCACACACACACACACCCACAAGCACGCACGCAAACACACACACACCCACACAAACACGAACACTGCCAATCCTAAGTAAAGTAATGAGGAGCCCAAGTTTCTGTCTGTACAACACGGACAACGCAGACAACCTCTGGAGGGACTGTCTGTGTGTTTGTGTTCACGGTAGATGACATTCAGTGTGTATTTCTGAATATGACCTGTTGACGTGTAGGTTTGCGTGTGAGGTTATTGCAGGGGACTGGGTTGACTATTTTCTCCTGGGGTGTGTTTCACTCGTCAGTTGTTGGTCGGCATGAGAAGGTGAAATTTTGTTAATGTGGGACATCCGTGGATCCTTCTCGCCAACTTGAGTCGTGGAAACTGGAATGCATTTGGAAGATAGGAACGGTGCTCTTCTTTCTTACCCTGACTCGCCGTTTTTACACTGGTTTTCGAATGGACCTCAGGCGCCCTAGGACTTGTGCACTTGGTGGAACCCACAGAACGCCGGAAACAGACAGACCGACTTGCCTGTTTCACGGTGTCCAATTCCAATGAGTTGAAACGGAAAATTTTCCCACTGGCATGTAAGTCATTTGGAAGTAAGTCGTATTGGTAGTCAAGGAAATCACACACAGGAGTGTGTGTCTTCAACGAAACTAAATTCAGAAAGCCCTGAAATCAATCTCATTTGGTGTGTTTACAGACGGCATCTGGGGAGATTCCGGGTCATTCGTCCAGCTGCGAAAGGTGCATCTCTGAAGCCCAGTCCCTGTCCTGCAATCAGACTTATTTATCCGACGTGGTGTTTCAGTGGAAATGATTGTGGGAAATGACCACTTCCTTTTCTGTATTTGCTGATTAGGTTTCATGGTCCCTGTCTCGTTAGGTGCAGTGATCAGAATTGACCAACCCCTGAGGAAGGTTGTCCAGTGCACAACCCAGGGCTCGGTAGAACCGCAGAATCTTGGGTGCAACCCTGCTCAAGCACCCAAATGTGCACACGAACAGGGTTTCTGTGTGACGTGTGTGAAAACTACAGTGTGATGCGAATGACTCGCAGACAGTTTATCCATTGGGCTCCCCTCAAAATCAGTTATGAGCATGAAAGGACACCGATGCCCAGGTCCCGGCTCCAGGAATAAGACCCTCCAGGGTCTAGTGTGAAGCCACGGCATCTGGATTGCTCAGGCTTCTGGGGATCATTCTCCTGAGAAGGGTGGCTCCTTTCTCCCTGTGGAGCATCTTTCAAAACAGTGCTCCTTTCTTCCCCCAGGACACTCGACATCAGGCGCAGGAAGCCTTCTGATTGAGCACACCTGGCCCATGAAAAGACAAGGGAAAGAAACGGGGCCGAAGGTCACAGTCCTCTCATTCCACCATCCTTCTTTAAATCATCCTAATTTCATGGGCCCTGAGGCCAGGGCTGTTTCTTTACACCTCGAGGCCTTGGCGCCGGGACTCAATTCTGCCCTGTTGCTTACTGTCTGAGACATTTTGGGAAAATCCCTAGAGCCAGGATCTCCATTCCTGGTAAGCCAGAGAGCCTGAAGACACACCCAAATTCTGACCCTCTTAGCTCAGGGTACATGTCCACCTTCGTCAGCATTAAAATTTTTGCACCAGATGTGCTAACTGCAATTCCACCATACAATGCCTAACTGGAAATGGAGGCAACATCTCAGATCCTGAACAATTGATGCGAGAATCCGTGAGACACACGGCTTATTTGGGCCTTTTGCCACTGAAACAAGGGCCAGTATTAACAACGTTATACAATCCTCTGATTCACTCCCTGCTTTTCAATCTCTGCGATGCTTTCTTCTTGAGACAGGGCCTCACTCCCGTCACCCGGGCTTTTCTACGGTATAATTTTCCTTGTTTGCTTTTGTCAAATTGAGAACTTTTTATTTCATCTCTATCAAATGTTGATCCATTATCACATACGTATGAAAATATTACCACCCATACTGTGAGATATGTTGCTTTTATTTTCATCATTTCTTTCATAAACCAAAGGTTTTAGTTGGGATACCTTCTGATATCTCAAGACTTTTGTTTCATGTTTTCTTAAACTGCCGTCGGACGTCTGAAACCGCTGACTGTAGCATGTCATGACTATTTCTCTTTTCTGGTAAACCTCAATTTGGGGAATGTCATCAATTAGTCTCTCGGTGATTGCGTGATTTCACGAAAGTCTTTCACATTCTGCTGTGTGCACTGAGTATCTCTTCAAACTTCAGTGCATGTTTCTACCACTTGATGCTTTATTATATGGGAATCTAACTTTCACAAGAGCATTTCAGGCAAAGACTTGTCTTGTTCCCCACTGGCAGGCAATTTCACTCGGATACACAATCAATAGGCTGAGCATGGAACGGTTATCGCTGGAAGGTCTGTTTGATTCCACGGATCTCTCCTTTCTTATTGAGGAAAAAAAAATACGCTGTGCTAATTACTGTACTTCATTGACTATTCTCCAGTCAGAAAGCGCACTTCCGACTTCTTGTCCTTCAATCGCTGAAGGGATGATGGTATCTGCCAAAAGCACACACTTGAAAGTACATTCCAGCACAAACACACACACACACACACACACACACAGACAAACACGGACACACACACACAAGCGCGCACACACACACGGCTTCATAGGTAAAGATTTCTTCCCTGACATTGTTTTACCTAAAATAAGGCAAGTGTGTGGCCACTGTCCCAACCCGGTTACACTCGTATTCTACGTGCCTATCAGCCTGAGGAGTAATTGGATTCAGGTGTTCTGGAAAGCATGATGTGGGCTGTGTCTGTTGAATTCCCAGCAACGCAAGGGGACACACCCTGTGACTCCTTCCTTAATTGAGTGCTGATATTTGATTGGTTTATCGCGCACCTGATGGGTGGGTGGGGTGTTCGCGGTTGGTGGGGGTGAGGTATATAAGGGCTGATGCGGCCAGACAGCTCCTCATTTGAACACCCTCTCGGAAGAGATAGCGTCTTTCTGCAACCCGCGGTCCCAGCAGAAAAACCTTGTGATCCTTGTTCCAGGCGACATGGAGGACGACTCACTCTGCTTGGGAGGGGAGTGGCAGTTGAACCGCTTTTCAAAACTCACATGTTCTGGGCCAGGTGCAGCTTTTGCTGAAATCCAGCGGACTTCTCTCCCTGAGAAGTCACCACTCTCATCTGAGACCCGTGTCGACCTCTGTGATGATTTGGCTCCTGTGGCAAGACAGCTTGCTCCCAGGGAGCAGCTTCCTCTGAGTAGCAGGAGACCTGCTGCGGTGGGGGCTGGGCTCCAGAATATGGGAAATACCTGCTACGTGAATGCTTCCCTGCAGTGCCTGACATACACACCGCCCCTTGCCAACTACATGCTGTCCCGGGAGCACTCTCAAACTTGTCATGGTCACAAGGGCTGCATGCTCTGTACTATGCAAGCTCACATCACACGGGCCCTCCACCGTCCTGGCCATGTCATCCAGCCCTCACGGGCATTGGCTGCTGGCTTCCATAGAGGCAAGCAGGAAGACGCCCATGAATTTCTGATGTTCACTGTGGATGCCATGAAAAAGGCATGCCTTCCCGGGCACAAGCTGGTAGATCATCACTCTAAGGACACCACCCTCATGCACCAAATATTTGGAGGGTACTGGAGATCTCAAATCAAGTGTCTCCACTGCCAGGGCATTTCAGACACCTTTGACCCTTACCTGGACATCGCCCTGGATATCCAGGCAGCTCAGAGTGTGAAGCAAGCTTTGGAACAGTTGGTGAAGCCCGAAGAACTCAATGGAGAGAATGCCTATCATTGTGGTCTTTGTCTCCAGAAGGCGCCGGCCTCCAAGACGTTAACTTTGCACACTTCTGCCAAGGTCCTCATCCTTGTATTGAAGAGATTCTCCCATGTCACAGGCAACAAACTTGCCAAGAGTGTGCAATATCCTGAGTGCCTTGACATGCAGCCATACGTGTCTCAGCAGAACGCAGGACCTCTTGTCTATGTCCTCTATGCTGTGCTGGTCCACGCCGGGTGGAGCTGTCACAACGGACATTACTTCTCTTATGTCAAAGCTCAAGAAGGCCAGTGGTATAAAATGGATGATGCCGAGGTCACTGCCTCTGGCATCACTTCTGTCCTGAGTCAACAGGCCTATGTCCTCTTTTACATCCAGAAGAGTGAATGGGAAAGACACAGTGAGAGTGTGTCAAGAGGCAGGGAAGCAAGAGCCCTTGGCGCTGAAGACACAGACAGGCGAGCAACGCAAGGAGAGCTCAAGAGAGACCCCTGCCTCCAGGTACCCGAGTTGGACGAGCACTTGGTGGAAACGGCCACTCAGGAAAGCACCTTAGACCACTGGAAATTCCTCCAAGAGCAAAACAAAACCAAGCCTGACTTCAACGTCAGAAAAGTCGAAGGTACCCTGCCTCCCAACGTACTTGTGATTCATCAATCGAAATACAAGTGTGGGATGAAAAACCACCATCCTGAACAGCAAAGCTCCCTGCTAAACCTCTCCTCAACGAACCCGACAGATCACGAGTCCATGAACACTGGCACACTCGCTTCTCTGCAAGGGAGGACCAGGAGATCCAAAGGGAAGAACAAACACAGCAAGAGGGCTCTGCTTCTGTGCCAGTGAGCTCAGTGGATGTGCCGACCCACACATAGGGGTGCGCAAACACACACACACACACACCCCCACAAGCACGCACGCAAACACACACACACCCACACAAACACGAACACTGCCAATCCTAAGTAAAGTAATGAGGAGCCCAAGTTTCTGTCTGTACAACACGGACAACGCAGACAACCTCTGGAGGGACTGTCTGTGTGTTTGTGTTCACGGTAGATGACATTCAGTGTGTATTTCTGAATATGACCTGTTGACGTGTAGGTTTGCGTGTGAGGTTATTGCAGGGGACTGGGTTGACTATTTTCTCCCGGGGTGTGTTTCACTCGTCAGTTGTTGGTCGGCATGAGAAGGTGAAATTTTGTTAATGTGGGACATCCGTGGATCCTTCTCGCCACCTTGAGTCGTGGAAACTGGAATGCATTTGGAAGATAGGAACGGTGCTCTTCTTTCTTACCCTGACTCGCCGTTTTTACACTGGTTTTTGAATGGACCTCAGGCGCCCTAGGACTTGTGCACTTGGTGGAACCCACAGAACGCCGGAAACAGACAGACCGACTTGCCTGTTTCACGGTGTCCAATTCCAATGAGTTGAAACGGAAAATTTTCCCACTGGCATGTAAGTCATTTGGAAGTAAGTCGTATTGGTAGTCAAGGAAATCACACACAGGAGTGTGTGTCTTCAACGAAACTAAATTCAGAAAGCCCTGAAATCAATCTCATTTGGTGTGTTTACAGACGGCATCTGGGGAGATTCCGGGTCATTCGTCCAGCTGCGAAAGGTGCATCTCTGAAGCCCAGTCCCTGTCCTGCAATCAGACTTATTTATCCGACGTGGTGTTTCAGTGGAAATGATTGTGGGAAATGACCACTTCCTTTTCTGTATTTGCTGATTAGGTTTCATGGTCCCTGTCTCGTTAGGTGCAGTGATCAGAATTGACCAACCCCTGAGGAAGGTTGTCCAGTGCACAACCCAGGGCTCGGTAGAACCGCAGAATCTTGGGTGCAACCCTGCTCAAGCACCCAAATGTGCACACGAACAGGGTTTCTGTGTGACGTGTGTGAAAACTACAGTGTGATGCGAATGACTCGCAGACTGTTTATCCATTGGGCTCCCCTCAAAATCAGTTATGAGCATGAAAGGACACCGATGCCCAGGTCCCGGCTCCAGGAATAAGACCCTCCAGGGTCTAGTGTGAAGCCACGGCATCAGGATTGCTCAGGCTTCTGGGGATCATTCTCCTGAGAATGGTGGCTCCTTTCTCCCTGTGGAGCATCTTTCAAAACAGTGCTCCTTTCTTCCCCCAGGACACTCGACATCACGCGCAGGAAGCCTTCTGATTGAGCACACCTGGCCCATGAAAAGACAAGGGAAAGAAACGGGGCCGAAGGTCACAGTCCTCTCATTCCACCATCCTTCTTTAAATCATCCTAATTTCATGGGCCCTGAGGCCAGGGCTGTTTCTTTACACCTCGAGGCCTTGGCGCCGGGACTCAATTCTGCCCTGTTGCTTACTGTCTGAGACATTTTGGGAAAATCCCTAGAGCCAGGATCTCCATTCCTGGTAAGCCAGAGAGCCTGAAGACACACCCAAATTCTGACCCTCTTAGCTCAGGGAACATGTCCACCTTCGTCAGCATTAAAATTTTTGCACCAGATGTGCTAACTGCAATTCCACCATACAATGCCTAACTGGAAATGGAGGCAACATCTCAGATCCTGAACAATTGATGCGAGAATCCGTGAGACACACGGCTTATTTGGGCCTTTTGCCACTGAAACAAGGGCCAGTATTAACAACGTTATACAATCCTCTGATTCACTCCCTGCTTTTCAATCTCTGCGATGCTTTCTTCTTGAGACAGGGCCTCACTCCCGTCACCCGGGCTTTTCTACGGTATAATTTTCCTTGTTTGCTTTTGTCAAATTGGGAACTTTTTATTTCATCTCTATCAAATGTTGAACCATTATCACATACGTATGAAAATATTACCACCCATACTGTGAGATATGTTGCTTTTATTTTCATCATTTCTTTCATAAACCAAAGGTTTTAGTTGGGATACCTTCTGATATCTCAAGACTTTTGTTTCATGTTTTCTTAAACTGCCGTCGGACGTCTGAAACCGCTGACTGTAGCATGTCATGACTATTTCTCTTTTCTGGTAAACCTCAATTTGGGGAATGTCATCAATTAGTCTCTCGGTGATTGCGTGATTTCACGAAAGTCTTTCACATTCTACTTTGTGCACTGAGTATCTCTTCAAACTTCAGTGCATGTTTCTACCACTTGATGCTTTATTATATGGGAATCTAACTTTCACAAGAGCATTTCAGGCAAAGACTTGTCTTGTTCCCCACTGGCAGGCAATTTCACTCGGATACACAATCAATAGGCTGAGCATGGAAAGGTTACCGCTGGAAGGTCTGTTTGATTCCACGGATCTCTCCTTTCTTATTGAGGAAAAAAAAATACGCTGTGCTAATTACTGTACTTCATTGACTATTCTCCAGTCAGAAAGCGCACTTCCGACTTCTTGTCCTTCAATCGCTGAAGGGATGATGGTATCTGCCAAAAGCACACACTTGAAAGTACATCCCAGCACAAACACACACACACACACACACACACACACACAAACACGGACACACACACACAAGCGCGCACACACACACGGCTTCATAGGTAAAGATTTCTTCCCTGACATTGTTTTACCTAAAATAAGGCAAGTGTGTGGCCACTGTCCCAACCCGGTTACACTCGTATTCTACGTGCCTATCAGCCTGAGGAGTAATTGGATTCAGGTGTTCTGGAAAGCATGATGTGGGCTGTGTCTGTTGAATTCCCAGCAACGCAAGGGGACACACCCTGTGACTCCTTCCTTAATTGAGTGCTGATATTTGATTGGTTTATCGCGCACCTGATGGGTGGGTGGGGTGTTCGCGGTTGGTGGGGGTGAGGTATATAAGGGCTGATGCGGCCAGACAGCTCCTCATTTGAACACCCTCTCGGAAGAGATAGCGTCTTTCTGCAACCCGCGGTCCCAGCAGAAAAACCTTGTGATCCTTGTTCCAGGCGACATGGAGGACGACTCACTCTGCTTGGGAGGGGAGTGGCAGTTGAACCGCTTTTCAAAACTCACATGTTCTGGGCCAGGTGCAGCTTTTGCTGAAATCCAGCGGACTTCTCTCCCTGAGAAGTCACCACTCTCATCTGAGACCCGTGTCGACCTCGGTGATGATTTGGCTCCTGTGGAAAGACAGCTTGCTCCCAGGGAGCAGCTTCCTCTGAGTAGCAGGAGACCTGCTGCGGTGGGGGCTGGGCTCCAGAATATGGGAAATACCTGCTACGTGAATGCTTCCCTGCAGTGCCTGACATACACACCGCCCCTTGCCAACTACATGCTGTCCCGGGAGCACTCTCAAACTTGTCATGGTCACAAGGGCTGCATGCTCTGTACTATGCAAGCTCACATCACACGGGCCCTCCACCGTCCTGGCCATGTCATCCAGCCCTCACGGGCATTGGCTGCTGGCTTCCATAGAGGCAAGCAGGAAGACGCCCATGAATTTCTGATGTTCACTGTGGATGCCATGAAAAAGGCATGCCTTCCCGGGCACAAGCTGGTAGATCATCACTCTAAGGACACCACCCTCATGCACCAAATATTTGGAGGGTACTGGAGATCTCAAATCAAGTGTCTCCACTGCCAGGGCATTTCAGACACCTTTGACCCTTACCTGGACATCGCCCTGGATATCCAGGCAGCTCAGAGTGTGAAGCAAGCTTTGGAACAGTTGGTGAAGCCCGAAGAACTCAATGGAGAGAATGCCTATCATTGTGGTCTTTGTCTCCAGAAGGCGCCGGCCTCCAAGACGTTAACTTTGCACACTTCTGCCAAGGTCCTCATCCTTGTATTGAAGAGATTCTCCCATGTCACAGGCAACAAACTTGCCAAGAGTGTGCAATATCCTGAGTGCCTTGACATGCAGCCATACGTGTCTCAGCAGAACGCAGGACCTCTTGTCTATGTCCTCTATGCTGTGCTGGTCCACGCCGGGTGGAGCTGTCACAACGGACATTACTTCTCTTATGTCAAAGCTCAAGAAGGCCAGTGGTATAAAATGGATGATGCCGAGGTCACTGCCTCTGGCATCACTTCTGTCCTGAGTCAACAGGCCTATGTCCTCTTTTACATCCAGAAGAGTGAATGGGAAAGACACAGTGAGAGTGTGTCAAGAGGCAGGGAAGCAAGAGCCCTTGGCGCTGAAGACACAGACAGGCGAGCAACGCAAGGAGAGCTCAAGAGAGACCCCTGCCTCCAGGTACCCGAGTTGGACGAGCACTTGGTGGAAACGGCCACTCAGGAAAGCACCTTAGACCACTGGAAATTCCTCCAAGAGCAAAACAAAACCAAGCCTGACTTCAACGTCAGAAAAGTCGAAGGTACCCTGCCTCCCAACGTACTTGTGATTCATCAATCGAAATACAAGTGTGGGATGAAAAACCACCATCCTGAACAGCAAAGCTCCCTGCTAAACCTCTCCTCAACGAACCCGACAGATCACGAGTCCATGAACACTGGCACACTCGCTTCTCTGCAAGGGAGGACCAGGAGATCCAAAGGGAAGAACAAACACAGCAAGAGGGCTCTGCTTCTGTGCCAGTGAGCTCAGTGGATGTGCCGACCCACACATAGGGGTGCGCAAACACACACACACACACACCCCCACAAGCACGCACGCAAACACACACACACCCACACAAACACGAACACTGCCAATCCTAAGTAAAGTAATGAGGAGCCCAAGTTTCTGTCTGTACAACACGGACAACGCAGACAACCTCTGGAGGGACTGTCTGTGTGTTTGTGTTCACGGTAGATGACATTCAGTGTGTATTTCTGAATATGACCTGTTGACGTGTAGGTTTGCGTGTGAGGTTATTGCAGGGGACTGGGTTGACTATTTTCTCCCGGGGTGTGTTTCACTCGTCAGTTGTTGGTCGGCATGAGAAGGTGAAATTTTGTTAATGTGGGACATCCGTGGATCCTTCTCGCCACCTTGAGTCGTGGAAACTGGAATGCATTTGGAAGATAGGAACGGTGCTCTTCTTTCTTACCCTGACTCGCCGTTTTTACACTGGTTTTTGAATGGACCTCAGGCGCCCTAGGACTTGTGCACTTGGTGGAACCCACAGAACGCCGGAAACAGACAGACCGACTTGCCTGTTTCACGGTGTCCAATTCCAATGAGTTGAAACGGAAAATTTTCCCACTGGCATGTAAGTCATTTGGAAGTAAGTCGTATTGGTAGTCAAGGAAATCACACACAGGAGTGTGTGTCTTCAACGAAACTAAATTCAGAAAGCCCTGAAATCAATCTCATTTGGTGTGTTTACAGACGGCATCTGGGGAGATTCCGGGTCATTCGTCCAGCTGCGAAAGGTGCATCTCTGAAGCCCAGTCCCTGTCCTGCAATCAGACTTATTTATCCGACGTGGTGTTTCAGTGGAAATGATTGTGGGAAATGACCACTTCCTTTTCTGTATTTGCTGATTAGGTTTCATGGTCCCTGTCTCGTTAGGTGCAGTGATCAGAATTGACCAACCCCTGAGGAAGGTTGTCCAGTGCACAACCCAGGGCTCGGTAGAACCGCAGAATCTTGGGTGCAACCCTGCTCAAGCACCCAAATGTGCACACGAACAGGGTTTCTGTGTGACGTGTGTGAAAACTACAGTGTGATGCGAATGACTCGCAGACTGTTTATCCATTGGGCTCCCCTCAAAATCAGTTATGAGCATGAAAGGACACCGATGCCCAGGTCCCGGCTCCAGGAATAAGACCCTCCAGGGTCTAGTGTGAAGCCACGGCATCAGGATTGCTCAGGCTTCTGGGGATCATTCTCCTGAGAATGGTGGCTCCTTTCTCCCTGTGGAGCATCTTTCAAAACAGTGCTCCTTTCTTCCCCCAGGACACTCGACATCACGCGCAGGAAGCCTTCTGATTGAGCACACCTGGCCCATGAAAAGACAAGGGAAAGAAACGGGGCCGAAGGTCACAGTCCTCTCATTCCACCATCCTTCTTTAAATCATCCTAATTTCATGGGCCCTGAGGCCAGGGCTGTTTCTTTACACCTCGAGGCCTTGGCGCCGGGACTCAATTCTGCCCTGTTGCTTACTGTCTGAGACATTTTGGGAAAATCCCTAGAGCCAGGATCTCCATTCCTGGTAAGCCAGAGAGCCTGAAGACACACCCAAATTCTGACCCTCTTAGCTCAGGGAACATGTCCACCTTCGTCAGCATTAAAATTTTTGCACCAGATGTGCTAACTGCAATTCCACCATACAATGCCTAACTGGAAATGGAGGCAACATCTCAGATCCTGAACAATTGATGCGAGAATCCGTGAGACACACGGCTTATTTGGGCCTTTTGCCACTGAAACAAGGGCCAGTATTAACAACGTTATACAATCCTCTGATTCACTCCCTGCTTTTCAATCTCTGCGATGCTTTCTTCTTGAGACAGGGCCTCACTCCCGTCACCCGGGCTTTTCTACGGTATAATTTTCCTTGTTTGCTTTTGTCAAATTGGGAACTTTTTATTTCATCTCTATCAAATGTTGAACCATTATCACATACGTATGAAAATATTACCACCCATACTGTGAGATATGTTGCTTTTATTTTCATCATTTCTTTCATAAACCAAAGGTTTTAGTTGGGATACCTTCTGATATCTCAAGACTTTTGTTTCATGTTTTCTTAAACTGCCGTCGGACGTCTGAAACCGCTGACTGTAGCATGTCATGACTATTTCTCTTTTCTGGTAAACCTCAATTTGGGGAATGTCATCAATTAGTCTCTCGGTGATTGCGTGATTTCACGAAAGTCTTTCACATTCTACTTTGTGCACTGAGTATCTCTTCAAACTTCAGTGCATGTTTCTACCACTTGATGCTTTATTATATGGGAATCTAACTTTCACAAGAGCATTTCAGGCAAAGACTTGTCTTGTTCCCCACTGGCAGGCAATTTCACTCGGATACACAATCAATAGGCTGAGCATGGAAAGGTTACCGCTGGAAGGTCTGTTTGATTCCACGGATCTCTCCTTTCTTATTGAGGAAAAAAAAATACGCTGTGCTAATTACTGTACTTCATTGACTATTCTCCAGTCAGAAAGCGCACTTCCGACTTCTTGTCCTTCAATCGCTGAAGGGATGATGGTATCTGCCAAAAGCACACACTTGAAAGTACATCCCAGCACAAACACACACACACACACACACACACACACACAAACACGGACACACACACACAAGCGCGCACACACACACGGCTTCATAGGTAAAGATTTCTTCCCTGACATTGTTTTACCTAAAATAAGGCAAGTGTGTGGCCACTGTCCCAACCCGGTTACACTCGTATTCTACGTGCCTATCAGCCTGAGGAGTAATTGGATTCAGGTGTTCTGGAAAGCATGATGTGGGCTGTGTCTGTTGAATTCCCAGCAACGCAAGGGGACACACCCTGTGACTCCTTCCTTAATTGAGTGCTGATATTTGATTGGTTTATCGCGCACCTGATGGGTGGGTGGGGTGTTCGCGGTTGGTGGGGGTGAGGTATATAAGGGCTGATGCGGCCAGACAGCTCCTCATTTGAACACCCTCTCGGAAGAGATAGCGTCTTTCTGCAACCCGCGGTCCCAGCAGAAAAACCTTGTGATCCTTGTTCCAGGCGACATGGAGGACGACTCACTCTGCTTGGGAGGGGAGTGGCAGTTGAACCGCTTTTCAAAACTCACATGTTCTGGGCCAGGTGCAGCTTTTGCTGAAATCCAGCGGACTTCTCTCCCTGAGAAGTCACCACTCTCATCTGAGACCCGTGTCGACCTCGGTGATGATTTGGCTCCTGTGGAAAGACAGCTTGCTCCCAGGGAGCAGCTTCCTCTGAGTAGCAGGAGACCTGCTGCGGTGGGGGCTGGGCTCCAGAATATGGGAAATACCTGCTACGTGAATGCTTCCCTGCAGTGCCTGACATACACACCGCCCCTTGCCAACTACATGCTGTCCCGGGAGCACTCTCAAACTTGTCATGGTCACAAGGGCTGCATGCTCTGTACTATGCAAGCTCACATCACACGGGCCCTCCACCGTCCTGGCCATGTCATCCAGCCCTCACGGGCATTGGCTGCTGGCTTCCATAGAGGCAAGCAGGAAGACGCCCATGAATTTCTGATGTTCACTGTGGATGCCATGAAAAAGGCATGCCTTCCCGGGCACAAGCTGGTAGATCATCACTCTAAGGACACCACCCTCATGCACCAAATATTTGGAGGGTACTGGAGATCTCAAATCAAGTGTCTCCACTGCCAGGGCATTTCAGACACCTTTGACCCTTACCTGGACATCGCCCTGGATATCCAGGCAGCTCAGAGTGTGAAGCAAGCTTTGGAACAGTTGGTGAAGCCCGAAGAACTCAATGGAGAGAATGCCTATCATTGTGGTCTTTGTCTCCAGAAGGCGCCGGCCTCCAAGACGTTAACTTTGCACACTTCTGCCAAGGTCCTCATCCTTGTATTGAAGAGATTCTCCCATGTCACAGGCAACAAACTTGCCAAGAGTGTGCAATATCCTGAGTGCCTTGACATGCAGCCATACGTGTCTCAGCAGAACGCAGGACCTCTTGTCTATGTCCTCTATGCTGTGCTGGTCCACGCCGGGTGGAGCTGTCACAACGGACATTACTTCTCTTATGTCAAAGCTCAAGAAGGCCAGTGGTATAAAATGGATGATGCCGAGGTCACTGCCTCTGGCATCACTTCTGTCCTGAGTCAACAGGCCTATGTCCTCTTTTACATCCAGAAGAGTGAATGGGAAAGACACAGTGAGAGTGTGTCAAGAGGCAGGGAAGCAAGAGCCCTTGGCGCTGAAGACACAGACAGGCGAGCAACGCAAGGAGAGCTCAAGAGAGACCCCTGCCTCCAGGTACCCGAGTTGGACGAGCACTTGGTGGAAACGGCCACTCAGGAAAGCACCTTAGACCACTGGAAATTCCTCCAAGAGCAAAACAAAACCAAGCCTGACTTCAACGTCAGAAAAGTCGAAGGTACCCTGCCTCCCAACGTACTTGTGATTCATCAATCGAAATACAAGTGTGGGATGAAAAACCACCATCCTGAACAGCAAAGCTCCCTGCTAAACCTCTCCTCAACGAACCCGACAGATCACGAGTCCATGAACACTGGCACACTCGCTTCTCTGCAAGGGAGGACCAGGAGATCCAAAGGGAAGAACAAACACAGCAAGAGGGCTCTGCTTCTGTGCCAGTGAGCTCAGTGGATGTGCCGACCCACACATAGGGGTGCGCAAACACACACACACACACACCCCCACAAGCACGCACGCAAACACACACACACCCACACAAACACGAACACTGCCAATCCTAAGTAAAGTAATGAGGAGCCCAAGTTTCTGTCTGTACAACACGGACAACGCAGACAACCTCTGGAGGGACTGTCTGTGTGTTTGTGTTCACGGTAGATGACATTCAGTGTGTATTTCTGAATATGACCTGTTGACGTGTAGGTTTGCGTGTGAGGTTATTGCAGGGGACTGGGTTGACTATTTTCTCCCGGGGTGTGTTTCACTCGTCAGTTGTTGGTCGGCATGAGAAGGTGAAATTTTGTTAATGTGGGACATCCGTGGATCCTTCTCGCCACCTTGAGTCGTGGAAACTGGAATGCATTTGGAAGATAGGAACGGTGCTCTTCTTTCTTACCCTGACTCGCCGTTTTTACACTGGTTTTTGAATGGACCTCAGGCGCCCTAGGACTTGTGCACTTGGTGGAACCCACAGAACGCCGGAAACAGACAGACCGACTTGCCTGTTTCACGGTGTCCAATTCCAATGAGTTGAAACGGAAAATTTTCCCACTGGCATGTAAGTCATTTGGAAGTAAGTCGTATTGGTAGTCAAGGAAATCACACACAGGAGTGTGTGTCTTCAACGAAACTAAATTCAGAAAGCCCTGAAATCAATCTCATTTGGTGTGTTTACAGACGGCATCTGGGGAGATTCCGGGTCATTCGTCCAGCTGCGAAAGGTGCATCTCTGAAGCCCAGTCCCTGTCCTGCAATCAGACTTATTTATCCGACGTGGTGTTTCAGTGGAAATGATTGTGGGAAATGACCACTTCCTTTTCTGTATTTGCTGATTAGGTTTCATGGTCCCTGTCTCGTTAGGTGCAGTGATCAGAATTGACCAACCCCTGAGGAAGGTTGTCCAGTGCACAACCCAGGGCTCGGTAGAACCGCAGAATCTTGGGTGCAACCCTGCTCAAGCACCCAAATGTGCACACGAACAGGGTTTCTGTGTGACGTGTGTGAAAACTACAGTGTGATGCGAATGACTCGCAGACTGTTTATCCATTGGGCTCCCCTCAAAATCAGTTATGAGCATGAAAGGACACCGATGCCCAGGTCCCGGCTCCAGGAATAAGACCCTCCAGGGTCTAGTGTGAAGCCACGGCATCAGGATTGCTCAGGCTTCTGGGGATCATTCTCCTGAGAATGGTGGCTCCTTTCTCCCTGTGGAGCATCTTTCAAAACAGTGCTCCTTTCTTCCCCCAGGACACTCGACATCACGCGCAGGAAGCCTTCTGATTGAGCACACCTGGCCCATGAAAAGACAAGGGAAAGAAACGGGGCCGAAGGTCACAGTCCTCTCATTCCACCATCCTTCTTTAAATCATCCTAATTTCATGGGCCCTGAGGCCAGGGCTGTTTCTTTACACCTCGAGGCCTTGGCGCCGGGACTCAATTCTGCCCTGTTGCTTACTGTCTGAGACATTTTGGGAAAATCCCTAGAGCCAGGATCTCCATTCCTGGTAAGCCAGAGAGCCTGAAGACACACCCAAATTCTGACCCTCTTAGCTCAGGGAACATGTCCACCTTCGTCAGCATTAAAATTTTTGCACCAGATGTGCTAACTGCAATTCCACCATACAATGCCTAACTGGAAATGGAGGCAACATCTCAGATCCTGAACAATTGATGCGAGAATCCGTGAGACACACGGCTTATTTGGGCCTTTTGCCACTGAAACAAGGGCCAGTATTAACAACGTTATACAATCCTCTGATTCACTCCCTGCTTTTCAATCTCTGCGATGCTTTCTTCTTGAGACAGGGCCTCACTCCCGTCACCCGGGCTTTTCTACGGTATAATTTTCCTTGTTTGCTTTTGTCAAATTGGGAACTTTTTATTTCATCTCTATCAAATGTTGAACCATTATCACATACGTATGAAAATATTACCACCCATACTGTGAGATATGTTGCTTTTATTTTCATCATTTCTTTCATAAACCAAAGGTTTTAGTTGGGATACCTTCTGATATCTCAAGACTTTTGTTTCATGTTTTCTTAAACTGCCGTCGGACGTCTGAAACCGCTGACTGTAGCATGTCATGACTATTTCTCTTTTCTGGTAAACCTCAATTTGGGGAATGTCATCAATTAGTCTCTCGGTGATTGCGTGATTTCACGAAAGTCTTTCACATTCTACTTTGTGCACTGAGTATCTCTTCAAACTTCAGTGCATGTTTCTACCACTTGATGCTTTATTATATGGGAATCTAACTTTCACAAGAGCATTTCAGGCAAAGACTTGTCTTGTTCCCCACTGGCAGGCAATTTCACTCGGATACACAATCAATAGGCTGAGCATGGAAAGGTTACCGCTGGAAGGTCTGTTTGATTCCACGGATCTCTCCTTTCTTATTGAGGAAAAAAAAATACGCTGTGCTAATTACTGTACTTCATTGACTATTCTCCAGTCAGAAAGCGCACTTCCGACTTCTTGTCCTTCAATCGCTGAAGGGATGATGGTATCTGCCAAAAGCACACACTTGAAAGTACATCCCAGCACAAACACACACACACACACACACACACACACACAAACACGGACACACACACACAAGCGCGCACACACACACGGCTTCATAGGTAAAGATTTCTTCCCTGACATTGTTTTACCTAAAATAAGGCAAGTGTGTGGCCACTGTCCCAACCCGGTTACACTCGTATTCTACGTGCCTATCAGCCTGAGGAGTAATTGGATTCAGGTGTTCTGGAAAGCATGATGTGGGCTGTGTCTGTTGAATTCCCAGCAACGCAAGGGGACACACCCTGTGACTCCTTCCTTAATTGAGTGCTGATATTTGATTGGTTTATCGCGCACCTGATGGGTGGGTGGGGTGTTCGCGGTTGGTGGGGGTGAGGTATATAAGGGCTGATGCGGCCAGACAGCTCCTCATTTGAACACCCTCTCGGAAGAGATAGCGTCTTTCTGCAACCCGCGGTCCCAGCAGAAAAACCTTGTGATCCTTGTTCCAGGCGACATGGAGGACGACTCACTCTGCTTGGGAGGGGAGTGGCAGTTGAACCGCTTTTCAAAACTCACATGTTCTGGGCCAGGTGCAGCTTTTGCTGAAATCCAGCGGACTTCTCTCCCTGAGAAGTCACCACTCTCATCTGAGACCCGTGTCGACCTCGGTGATGATTTGGCTCCTGTGGAAAGACAGCTTGCTCCCAGGGAGCAGCTTCCTCTGAGTAGCAGGAGACCTGCTGCGGTGGGGGCTGGGCTCCAGAATATGGGAAATACCTGCTACGTGAATGCTTCCCTGCAGTGCCTGACATACACACCGCCCCTTGCCAACTACATGCTGTCCCGGGAGCACTCTCAAACTTGTCATGGTCACAAGGGCTGCATGCTCTGTACTATGCAAGCTCACATCACACGGGCCCTCCACCGTCCTGGCCATGTCATCCAGCCCTCACGGGCATTGGCTGCTGGCTTCCATAGAGGCAAGCAGGAAGACGCCCATGAATTTCTGATGTTCACTGTGGATGCCATGAAAAAGGCATGCCTTCCCGGGCACAAGCTGGTAGATCATCACTCTAAGGACACCACCCTCATGCACCAAATATTTGGAGGGTACTGGAGATCTCAAATCAAGTGTCTCCACTGCCAGGGCATTTCAGACACCTTTGACCCTTACCTGGACATCGCCCTGGATATCCAGGCAGCTCAGAGTGTGAAGCAAGCTTTGGAACAGTTGGTGAAGCCCGAAGAACTCAATGGAGAGAATGCCTATCATTGTGGTCTTTGTCTCCAGAAGGCGCCGGCCTCCAAGACATTAACTTTGCACACTTCTGCCAAGGTCCTCATCCTTGTATTGAAGAGATTCTCCCATGTCACAGGCAACAAACTTGCCAAGAGTGTGCAATATCCTGAGTGCCTTGACATGCAGCCATACGTGTCTCAGCAGAACGCAGGACCTCTTGTCTATGTCCTCTATGCTGTGCTGGTCCACGCCGGGTGGAGCTGTCACAACGGACATTACTTCTCTTATGTCAAAGCTCAAGAAGGCCAGTGGTATAAAATGGATGATGCCGAGGTCACTGCCTCTGGCATCACTTCTGTCCTGAGTCAACAGGCCTATGTCCTCTTTTACATCCAGAAGAGTGAATGGGAAAGACACAGTGAGAGTGTGTCAAGAGGCAGGGAAGCAAGAGCCCTTGGCGCTGAAGACACAGACAGGCGAGCAACGCAAGGAGAGCTCAAGAGAGACCCCTGCCTCCAGGTACCCGAGTTGGACGAGCACTTGGTGGAAACGGCCACTCAGGAAAGCACCTTAGACCACTGGAAATTCCTCCAAGAGCAAAACAAAACCAAGCCTGACTTCAACGTCAGAAAAGTCGAAGGTACCCTGCCTCCCAACGTACTTGTGATTCATCAATCGAAATACAAGTGTGGGATGAAAAACCACCATCCTGAACAGCAAAGCTCCCTGCTAAACCTCTCCTCAACGAACCCGACAGATCACGAGTCCATGAACACTGGCACACTCGCTTCTCTGCAAGGGAGGACCAGGAGATCCAAAGGGAAGAACAAACACAGCAAGAGGGCTCTGCTTCTGTGCCAGTGAGCTCAGTGGATGTGCCGACCCACACATAGGGGTGCGCAAACACACACACACACACACCCCCACAAGCACGCACGCAAACACACACACACCCACACAAACACGAACACTGCCAATCCTAAGTAAAGTAATGAGGAGCCCAAGTTTCTGTCTGTACAACACGGACAACGCAGACAACCTCTGGAGGGACTGTCTGTGTGTTTGTGTTCACGGTAGATGACATTCAGTGTGTATTTCTGAATATGACCTGTTGACGTGTAGGTTTGCGTGTGAGGTTATTGCAGGGGACTGGGTTGACTATTTTCTCCCGGGGTGTGTTTCACTCGTCAGTTGTTGGTCGGCATGAGAAGGTGAAATTTTGTTAATGTGGGACATCCGTGGATCCTTCTCGCCACCTTGAGTCGTGGAAACTGGAATGCATTTGGAAGATAGGAACGGTGCTCTTCTTTCTTACCCTGACTCGCCGTTTTTACACTGGTTTTTGAATGGACCTCAGGCGCCCTAGGACTTGTGCACTTGGTGGAACCCACAGAACGCCGGAAACAGACAGACCGACTTGCCTGTTTCACGGTGTCCAATTCCAATGAGTTGAAACGGAAAATTTTCCCACTGGCATGTAAGTCATTTGGAAGTAAGTCGTATTGGTAGTCAAGGAAATCACACACAGGAGTGTGTGTCTTCAACGAAACTAAATTCAGAAAGCCCTGAAATCAATCTCATTTGGTGTGTTTACAGACGGCATCTGGGGAGATTCCGGGTCATTCGTCCAGCTGCGAAAGGTGCATCTCTGAAGCCCAGTCCCTGTCCTGCAATCAGACTTATTTATCCGACGTGGTGTTTCAGTGGAAATGATTGTGGGAAATGACCACTTCCTTTTCTGTATTTGCTGATTAGGTTTCATGGTCCCTGTCTCGTTAGGTGCAGTGATCAGAATTGACCAACCCCTGAGGAAGGTTGTCCAGTGCACAACCCAGGGCTCGGTAGAACCGCAGAATCTTGGGTGCAACCCTGCTCAAGCACCCAAATGTGCACACGAACAGGGTTTCTGTGTGACGTGTGTGAAAACTACAGTGTGATGCGAATGACTCGCAGACTGTTTATCCATTGGGCTCCCCTCAAAATCAGTTATGAGCATGAAAGGACACCGATGCCCAGGTCCCGGCTCCAGGAATAAGACCCTCCAGGGTCTAGTGTGAAGCCACGGCATCAGGATTGCTCAGGCTTCTGGGGATCATTCTCCTGAGAATGGTGGCTCCTTTCTCCCTGTGGAGCATCTTTCAAAACAGTGCTCCTTTCTTCCCCCAGGACACTCGACATCACGCGCAGGAAGCCTTCTGATTGAGCACACCTGGCCCATGAAAAGACAAGGGAAAGAAACGGGGCCGAAGGTCACAGTCCTCTCATTCCACCATCCTTCTTTAAATCATCCTAATTTCATGGGCCCTGAGGCCAGGGCTGTTTCTTTACACCTCGAGGCCTTGGCGCCGGGACTCAATTCTGCCCTGTTGCTTACTGTCTGAGACATTTTGGGAAAATCCCTAGAGCCAGGATCTCCATTCCTGGTAAGCCAGAGAGCCTGAAGACACACCCAAATTCTGACCCTCTTAGCTCAGGGAACATGTCCACCTTCGTCAGCATTAAAATTTTTGCACCAGATGTGCTAACTGCAATTCCACCATACAATGCCTAACTGGAAATGGAGGCAACATCTCAGATCCTGAACAATTGATGCGAGAATCCGTGAGACACACGGCTTATTTGGGCCTTTTGCCACTGAAACAAGGGCCAGTATTAACAACGTTATACAATCCTCTGATTCACTCCCTGCTTTTCAATCTCTGCGATGCTTTCTTCTTGAGACAGGGCCTCACTCCCGTCACCCGGGCTTTTCTACGGTATAATTTTCCTTGTTTGCTTTTGTCAAATTGGGAACTTTTTATTTCATCTCTATCAAATGTTGAACCATTATCACATACGTATGAAAATATTACCACCCATACTGTGAGATATGTTGCTTTTATTTTCATCATTTCTTTCATAAACCAAAGGTTTTAGTTGGGATACCTTCTGATATCTCAAGACTTTTGTTTCATGTTTTCTTAAACTGCCGTCGGACGTCTGAAACCGCTGACTGTAGCATGTCATGACTATTTCTCTTTTCTGGTAAACCTCAATTTGGGGAATGTCATCAATTAGTCTCTCGGTGATTGCGTGATTTCACGAAAGTCTTTCACATTCTACTTTGTGCACTGAGTATCTCTTCAAACTTCAGTGCATGTTTCTACCACTTGATGCTTTATTATATGGGAATCTAACTTTCACAAGAGCATTTCAGGCAAAGACTTGTCTTGTTCCCCACTGGCAGGCAATTTCACTCGGATACACAATCAATAGGCTGAGCATGGAAAGGTTACCGCTGGAAGGTCTGTTTGATTCCACGGATCTCTCCTTTCTTATTGAGGAAAAAAAAATACGCTGTGCTAATTACTGTACTTCATTGACTATTCTCCAGTCAGAAAGCGCACTTCCGACTTCTTGTCCTTCAATCGCTGAAGGGATGATGGTATCTGCCAAAAGCACACACTTGAAAGTACATCCCAGCACAAACACACACACACACACACACACACACACACACAAACACGGACACACACACACAAGCGCGCACACACACACGGCTTCATAGGTAAAGATTTCTTCCCTGACATTGTTTTACCTAAAATAAGGCAAGTGTGTGGCCACTGTCCCAACCCGGTTACACTCGTATTCTACGTGCCTATCAGCCTGAGGAGTAATTGGATTCAGGTGTTCTGGAAAGCATGATGTGGGCTGTGTCTGTTGAATTCCCAGCAACGCAAGGGGACACACCCTGTGACTCCTTCCTTAATTGAGTGCTGATATTTGATTGGTTTATCGCGCACCTGATGGGTGGGTGGGGTGTTCGCGGTTGGTGGGGGTGAGGTATATAAGGGCTGATGCGGCCAGACAGCTCCTCATTTGAACACCCTCTCGGAAGAGATAGCGTCTTTCTGCAACCCGCGGTCCCAGCAGAAAAACCTTGTGATCCTTGTTCCAGGCGACATGGAGGACGACTCACTCTGCTTGGGAGGGGAGTGGCAGTTGAACCGCTTTTCAAAACTCACATGTTCTGGGCCAGGTGCAGCTTTTGCTGAAATCCAGCGGACTTCTCTCCCTGAGAAGTCACCACTCTCATCTGAGACCCGTGTCGACCTCTGTGATGATTTGGCTCCTGTGGCAAGACAGCTTGCTCCCAGGGAGCAGCTTCCTCTGAGTAGCAGGAGACCTGCTGCGGTGGGGGCTGGGCTCCAGAATATGGGAAATACCTGCTACGTGAATGCTTCCCTGCAGTGCCTGACATACACACCGCCCCTTGCCAACTACATGCTGTCCCGGGAGCACTCTCAAACTTGTCATGGTCACAAGGGCTGCATGCTCTGTACTATGCAAGCTCACATCACACGGGCCCTCCACCGTCCTGGCCATGTCATCCAGCCCTCACGGGCATTGGCTGCTGGCTTCCATAGAGGCAAGCAGGAAGACGCCCATGAATTTCTGATGTTCACTGTGGATGCCATGAAAAAGGCATGCCTTCCCGGGCACAAGCTGGTAGATCATCACTCTAAGGACACCACCCTCATGCACCAAATATTTGGAGGGTACTGGAGATCTCAAATCAAGTGTCTCCACTGCCAGGGCATTTCAGACACCTTTGACCCTTACCTGGACATCGCCCTGGATATCCAGGCAGCTCAGAGTGTGAAGCAAGCTTTGGAACAGTTGGTGAAGCCCGAAGAACTCAATGGAGAGAATGCCTATCATTGTGGTCTTTGTCTCCAGAAGGCGCCGGCCTCCAAGACATTAACTTTGCACACTTCTGCCAAGGTCCTCATCCTTGTATTGAAGAGATTCTCCCATGTCACAGGCAACAAACTTGCCAAGAGTGTGCAATATCCTGAGTGCCTTGACATGCAGCCATACGTGTCTCAGCAGAACGCAGGACCTCTTGTCTATGTCCTCTATGCTGTGCTGGTCCACGCCGGGTGGAGCTGTCACAACGGACATTACTTCTCTTATGTCAAAGCTCAAGAAGGCCAGTGGTATAAAATGGATGATGCCGAGGTCACTGCCTCTGGCATCACTTCTGTCCTGAGTCAACAGGCCTATGTCCTCTTTTACATCCAGAAGAGTGAATGGGAAAGACACAGTGAGAGTGTGTCAAGAGGCAGGGAAGCAAGAGCCCTTGGCGCTGAAGACACAGACAGGCGAGCAACGCAAGGAGAGCTCAAGAGAGACCCCTGCCTCCAGGTACCCGAGTTGGACGAGCACTTGGTGGAAACGGCCACTCAGGAAAGCACCTTAGACCACTGGAAATTCCTCCAAGAGCAAAACAAAACCAAGCCTGACTTCAACGTCAGAAAAGTCGAAGGTACCCTGCCTCCCAACGTACTTGTGATTCATCAATCGAAATACAAGTGTGGGATGAAAAACCACCATCCTGAACAGCAAAGCTCCCTGCTAAACCTCTCCTCAACGAACCCGACAGATCACGAGTCCATGAACACTGGCACACTCGCTTCTCTGCAAGGGAGGACCAGGAGATCCAAAGGGAAGAACAAACACAGCAAGAGGGCTCTGCTTCTGTGCCAGTGAGCTCAGTGGATGTGCCGACCCACACATAGGGGTGCGCAAACACACACACACACACACCCCCACAAGCACGCACGCAAACACACACACACCCACACAAACACGAACACTGCCAATCCTAAGTAAAGTAATGAGGAGCCCAAGTTTCTGTCTGTACAACACGGACAACGCAGACAACCTCTGGAGGGACTGTCTGTGTGTTTGTGTTCACGGTAGATGACATTCAGTGTGTATTTCTGAATATGACCTGTTGACGTGTAGGTTTGCGTGTGAGGTTATTGCAGGGGACTGGGTTGACTATTTTCTCCCGGGGTGTGTTTCACTCGTCAGTTGTTGGTCGGCATGAGAAGGTGAAATTTTGTTAATGTGGGACATCCGTGGATCCTTCTCGCCACCTTGAGTCGTGGAAACTGGAATGCATTTGGAAGATAGGAACGGTGCTCTTCTTTCTTACCCTGACTCGCCGTTTTTACACTGGTTTTTGAATGGACCTCAGGCGCCCTAGGACTTGTGCACTTGGTGGAACCCACAGAACGCCGGAAACAGACAGACCGACTTGCCTGTTTCACGGTGTCCAATTCCAATGAGTTGAAACGGAAAATTTTCCCACTGGCATGTAAGTCATTTGGAAGTAAGTCGTATTGGTAGTCAAGGAAATCACACACAGGAGTGTGTGTCTTCAACGAAACTAAATTCAGAAAGCCCTGAAATCAATCTCATTTGGTGTGTTTACAGACGGCATCTGGGGAGATTCCGGGTCATTCGTCCAGCTGCGAAAGGTGCATCTCTGAAGCCCAGTCCCTGTCCTGCAATCAGACTTATTTATCCGACGTGGTGTTTCAGTGGAAATGATTGTGGGAAATGACCACTTCCTTTTCTGTATTTGCTGATTAGGTTTCATGGTCCCTGTCTCGTTAGGTGCAGTGATCAGAATTGACCAACCCCTGAGGAAGGTTGTCCAGTGCACAACCCAGGGCTCGGTAGAACCGCAGAATCTTGGGTGCAACCCTGCTCAAGCACCCAAATGTGCACACGAACAGGGTTTCTGTGTGACGTGTGTGAAAACTACAGTGTGATGCGAATGACTCGCAGACTGTTTATCCATTGGGCTCCCCTCAAAATCAGTTATGAGCATGAAAGGACACCGATGCCCAGGTCCCGGCTCCAGGAATAAGACCCTCCAGGGTCTAGTGTGAAGCCACGGCATCAGGATTGCTCAGGCTTCTGGGGATCATTCTCCTGAGAATGGTGGCTCCTTTCTCCCTGTGGAGCATCTTTCAAAACAGTGCTCCTTTCTTCCCCCAGGACACTCGACATCACGCGCAGGAAGCCTTCTGATTGAGCACACCTGGCCCATGAAAAGACAAGGGAAAGAAACGGGGCCGAAGGTCACAGTCCTCTCATTCCACCATCCTTCTTTAAATCATCCTAATTTCATGGGCCCTGAGGCCAGGGCTGTTTCTTTACACCTCGAGGCCTTGGCGCCGGGACTCAATTCTGCCCTGTTGCTTACTGTCTGAGACATTTTGGGAAAATCCCTAGAGCCAGGATCTCCATTCCTGGTAAGCCAGAGAGCCTGAAGACACACCCAAATTCTGACCCTCTTAGCTCAGGGAACATGTCCACCTTCGTCAGCATTAAAATTTTTGCACCAGATGTGCTAACTGCAATTCCACCATACAATGCCTAACTGGAAATGGAGGCAACATCTCAGATCCTGAACAATTGATGCGAGAATCCGTGAGACACACGGCTTATTTGGGCCTTTTGCCACTGAAACAAGGGCCAGTATTAACAACGTTATACAATCCTCTGATTCACTCCCTGCTTTTCAATCTCTGCGATGCTTTCTTCTTGAGACAGGGCCTCACTCCCGTCACCCGGGCTTTTCTACGGTATAATTTTCCTTGTTTGCTTTTGTCAAATTGGGAACTTTTTATTTCATCTCTATCAAATGTTGAACCATTATCACATACGTATGAAAATATTACCACCCATACTGTGAGATATGTTGCTTTTATTTTCATCATTTCTTTCATAAACCAAAGGTTTTAGTTGGGATACCTTCTGATATCTCAAGACTTTTGTTTCATGTTTTCTTAAACTGCCGTCGGACGTCTGAAACCGCTGACTGTAGCATGTCATGACTATTTCTCTTTTCTGGTAAACCTCAATTTGGGGAATGTCATCAATTAGTCTCTCGGTGATTGCGTGATTTCACGAAAGTCTTTCACATTCTACTTTGTGCACTGAGTATCTCTTCAAACTTCAGTGCATGTTTCTACCACTTGATGCTTTATTATATGGGAATCTAACTTTCACAAGAGCATTTCAGGCAAAGACTTGTCTTGTTCCCCACTGGCAGGCAATTTCACTCGGATACACAATCAATAGGCTGAGCATGGAAAGGTTACCGCTGGAAGGTCTGTTTGATTCCACGGATCTCTCCTTTCTTATTGAGGAAAAAAAAATACGCTGTGCTAATTACTGTACTTCATTGACTATTCTCCAGTCAGAAAGCGCACTTCCGACTTCTTGTCCTTCAATCGCTGAAGGGATGATGGTATCTGCCAAAAGCACACACTTGAAAGTACATCCCAGCACAAACACACACACACACACACACACACACACACACAAACACGGACACACACACACAAGCGCGCACACACACACGGCTTCATAGGTAAAGATTTCTTCCCTGACATTGTTTTACCTAAAATAAGGCAAGTGTGTGGCCACTGTCCCAACCCGGTTACACTCGTATTCTACGTGCCTATCAGCCTGAGGAGTAATTGGATTCAGGTGTTCTGGAAAGCATGATGTGGGCTGTGTCTGTTGAATTCCCAGCAACGCAAGGGGACACACCCTGTGACTCCTTCCTTAATTGAGTGCTGATATTTGATTGGTTTATCGCGCACCTGATGGGTGGGTGGGGTGTTCGCGGTTGGTGGGGGTGAGGTATATAAGGGCTGATGCGGCCAGACAGCTCCTCATTTGAACACCCTCTCGGAAGAGATAGCGTCTTTCTGCAACCCGCGGTCCCAGCAGAAAAACCTTGTGATCCTTGTTCCAGGCGACATGGAGGACGACTCACTCTGCTTGGGAGGGGAGTGGCAGTTGAACCGCTTTTCAAAACTCACATGTTCTGGGCCAGGTGCAGCTTTTGCTGAAATCCAGCGGACTTCTCTCCCTGAGAAGTCACCACTCTCATCTGAGACCCGTGTCGACCTCTGTGATGATTTGGCTCCTGTGGCAAGACAGCTTGCTCCCAGGGAGCAGCTTCCTCTGAGTAGCAGGAGACCTGCTGCGGTGGGGGCTGGGCTCCAGAATATGGGAAATACCTGCTACGTGAATGCTTCCCTGCAGTGCCTGACATACACACCGCCCCTTGCCAACTACATGCTGTCCCGGGAGCACTCTCAAACTTGTCATGGTCACAAGGGCTGCATGCTCTGTACTATGCAAGCTCACATCACACGGGCCCTCCACCGTCCTGGCCATGTCATCCAGCCCTCACGGGCATTGGCTGCCGGCTTCCATAGAGGCAAGCAGGAAGACGCCCATGAATTTCTGATGTTCACTGTGGATGCCATGAAAAAGGCATGCCTTCCCGGGCACAAGCTGGTAGATCATCACTCTAAGGACACCACCCTCATGCACCAAATATTTGGAGGGTACTGGAGATCTCAAATCAAGTGTCTCCACTGCCAGGGCATTTCAGACACCTTTGACCCTTACCTGGACATCGCCCTGGATATCCAGGCAGCTCAGAGTGTGAAGCAAGCTTTGGAACAGTTGGTGAAGCCCGAAGAACTCAATGGAGAGAATGCCTATCATTGTGGTCTTTGTCTCCAGAAGGCGCCGGCCTCCAAGACGTTAACTTTGCACACTTCTGCCAAGGTCCTCATCCTTGTATTGAAGAGATTCTCCCATGTCACAGGCAACAAACTTGCCAAGAGTGTGCAATATCCTGAGTGCCTTGACATGCAGCCATACGTGTCTCAGCAGAACGCAGGACCTCTTGTCTATGTCCTCTATGCTGTGCTGGTCCACGCCGGGTGGAGCTGTCACAACGGACATTACTTCTCTTATGTCAAAGCTCAAGAAGGCCAGTGGTATAAAATGGATGATGCCGAGGTCACTGCCTCTGGCATCACTTCTGTCCTGAGTCAACAGGCCTATGTCCTCTTTTACATCCAGAAGAGTGAATGGGAAAGACACAGTGAGAGTGTGTCAAGAGGCAGGGAAGCAAGAGCCCTTGGCGCTGAAGACACAGACAGGCGAGCAACGCAAGGAGAGCTCAAGAGAGACCCCTGCCTCCAGGTACCCGAGTTGGACGAGCACTTGGTGGAAACGGCCACTCAGGAAAGCACCTTAGACCACTGGAAATTCCTCCAAGAGCAAAACAAAACCAAGCCTGACTTCAACGTCAGAAAAGTCGAAGGTACCCTGCCTCCCAACGTACTTGTGATTCATCAATCGAAATACAAGTGTGGGATGAAAAACCACCATCCTGAACAGCAAAGCTCCCTGCTAAACCTCTCCTCAACGAACCCGACAGATCACGAGTCCATGAACACTGGCACACTCGCTTCTCTGCAAGGGAGGACCAGGAGATCCAAAGGGAAGAACAAACACAGCAAGAGGGCTCTGCTTCTGTGCCAGTGAGCTCAGTGGATGTGCCGACCCACACATAGGGGTGCGCAAACACACACACACACACACCCCCACAAGCACGCACGCAAACACACACACACCCACACAAACACGAACACTGCCAATCCTAAGTAAAGTAATGAGGAGCCCAAGTTTCTGTCTGTACAACACGGACAACGCAGACAACCTCTGGAGGGACTGTCTGTGTGTTTGTGTTCACGGTAGATGACATTCAGTGTGTATTTCTGAATATGACCTGTTGACGTGTAGGTTTGCGTGTGAGGTTATTGCAGGGGACTGGGTTGACTATTTTCTCCCGGGGTGTGTTTCACTCGTCAGTTGTTGGTCGGCATGAGAAGGTGAAATTTTGTTAATGTGGGACATCCGTGGATCCTTCTCGCCACCTTGAGTCGTGGAAACTGGAATGCATTTGGAAGATAGGAACGGTGCTCTTCTTTCTTACCCTGACTCGCCGTTTTTACACTGGTTTTTGAATGGACCTCAGGCGCCCTAGGACTTGTGCACTTGGTGGAACCCACAGAACGCCGGAAACAGACAGACCGACTTGCCTGTTTCACGGTGTCCAATTCCAATGAGTTGAAACGGAAAATTTTCCCACTGGCATGTAAGTCATTTGGAAGTAAGTCGTATTGGTAGTCAAGGAAATCACACACAGGAGTGTGTGTCTTCAACGAAACTAAATTCAGAAAGCCCTGAAATCAATCTCATTTGGTGTGTTTACAGACGGCATCTGGGGAGATTCCGGGTCATTCGTCCAGCTGCGAAAGGTGCATCTCTGAAGCCCAGTCCCTGTCCTGCAATCAGACTTATTTATCCGACGTGGTGTTTCAGTGGAAATGATTGTGGGAAATGACCACTTCCTTTTCTGTATTTGCTGATTAGGTTTCATGGTCCCTGTCTCGTTAGGTGCAGTGATCAGAATTGACCAACCCCTGAGGAAGGTTGTCCAGTGCACAACCCAGGGCTCGGTAGAACCGCAGAATCTTGGGTGCAACCCTGCTCAAGCACCCAAATGTGCACACGAACAGGGTTTCTGTGTGACGTGTGTGAAAACTACAGTGTGATGCGAATGACTCGCAGACTGTTTATCCATTGGGCTCCCCTCAAAATCAGTTATGAGCATGAAAGGACACCGATGCCCAGGTCCCGGCTCCAGGAATAAGACCCTCCAGGGTCTAGTGTGAAGCCACGGCATCAGGATTGCTCAGGCTTCTGGGGATCATTCTCCTGAGAATGGTGGCTCCTTTCTCCCTGTGGAGCATCTTTCAAAACAGTGCTCCTTTCTTCCCCCAGGACACTCGACATCACGCGCAGGAAGCCTTCTGATTGAGCACACCTGGCCCATGAAAAGACAAGGGAAAGAAACGGGGCCGAAGGTCACAGTCCTCTCATTCCACCATCCTTCTTTAAATCATCCTAATTTCATGGGCCCTGAGGCCAGGGCTGTTTCTTTACACCTCGAGGCCTTGGCGCCGGGACTCAATTCTGCCCTGTTGCTTACTGTCTGAGACATTTTGGGAAAATCCCTAGAGCCAGGATCTCCATTCCTGGTAAGCCAGAGAGCCTGAAGACACACCCAAATTCTGACCCTCTTAGCTCAGGGAACATGTCCACCTTCGTCAGCATTAAAATTTTTGCACCAGATGTGCTAACTGCAATTCCACCATACAATGCCTAACTGGAAATGGAGGCAACATCTCAGATCCTGAACA
Source organism: Pongo pygmaeus (assembly GCF_028885625.2). Lineage (NCBI taxonomy): Eukaryota > Metazoa > Chordata > Mammalia > Primates > Hominidae > Pongo > Pongo pygmaeus. The sequence continues at coordinate 8,050,582 of NC_072380.2, forward strand.
ATTGATGCGAGAATCCGTGAGACACACGGCTTATTTGGGCCTTTTGCCACTGAAACAAGGGCCAGTATTAACAACGTTATACAATCCTCTGATTCACTCCCTGCTTTTCAATCTCTGCGATGCTTTCTTCTTGAGACAGGGCCTCACTCCCGTCACCCGGGCTTTTCTACGGTATAATTTTCCTTGTTTGCTTTTGTCAAATTGGGAACTTTTTATTTCATCTCTATCAAATGTTGAACCATTATCACATACGTATGAAAATATTACCACCCATACTGTGAGATATGTTGCTTTTATTTTCATCATTTCTTTCATAAACCAAAGGTTTTAGTTGGGATACCTTCTGATATCTCAAGACTTTTGTTTCATGTTTTCTTAAACTGCCGTCGGACGTCTGAAACCGCTGACTGTAGCATGTCATGACTATTTCTCTTTTCTGGTAAACCTCAATTTGGGGAATGTCATCAATTAGTCTCTCGGTGATTGCGTGATTTCACGAAAGTCTTTCACATTCTACTTTGTGCACTGAGTATCTCTTCAAACTTCAGTGCATGTTTCTACCACTTGATGCTTTATTATATGGGAATCTAACTTTCACAAGAGCATTTCAGGCAAAGACTTGTCTTGTTCCCCACTGGCAGGCAATTTCACTCGGATACACAATCAATAGGCTGAGCATGGAAAGGTTACCGCTGGAAGGTCTGTTTGATTCCACGGATCTCTCCTTTCTTATTGAGGAAAAAAAAATACGCTGTGCTAATTACTGTACTTCATTGACTATTCTCCAGTCAGAAAGCGCACTTCCGACTTCTTGTCCTTCAATCGCTGAAGGGATGATGGTATCTGCCAAAAGCACACACTTGAAAGTACATCCCAGCACAAACACACACACACACACACACACACACACACACAAACACGGACACACACACACAAGCGCGCACACACACACGGCTTCATAGGTAAAGATTTCTTCCCTGACATTGTTTTACCTAAAATAAGGCAAGTGTGTGGCCACTGTCCCAACCCGGTTACACTCGTATTCTACGTGCCTATCAGCCTGAGGAGTAATTGGATTCAGGTGTTCTGGAAAGCATGATGTGGGCTGTGTCTGTTGAATTCCCAGCAACGCAAGGGGACACACCCTGTGACTCCTTCCTTAATTGAGTGCTGATATTTGATTGGTTTATCGCGCACCTGATGGGTGGGTGGGGTGTTCGCGGTTGGTGGGGGTGAGGTATATAAGGGCTGATGCGGCCAGACAGCTCCTCATTTGAACACCCTCTCGGAAGAGATAGCGTCTTTCTGCAACCCGCGGTCCCAGCAGAAAAACCTTGTGATCCTTGTTCCAGGCGACATGGAGGACGACTCACTCTGCTTGGGAGGGGAGTGGCAGTTGAACCGCTTTTCAAAACTCACATGTTCTGGGCCAGGTGCAGCTTTTGCTGAAATCCAGCGGACTTCTCTCCCTGAGAAGTCACCACTCTCATCTGAGACCCGTGTCGACCTCTGTGATGATTTGGCTCCTGTGGCAAGACAGCTTGCTCCCAGGGAGCAGCTTCCTCTGAGTAGCAGGAGACCTGCTGCGGTGGGGGCTGGGCTCCAGAATATGGGAAATACCTGCTACGTGAATGCTTCCCTGCAGTGCCTGACATACACACCGCCCCTTGCCAACTACATGCTGTCCCGGGAGCACTCTCAAACTTGTCATGGTCACAAGGGCTGCATGCTCTGTACTATGCAAGCTCACATCACACGGGCCCTCCACCGTCCTGGCCATGTCATCCAGCCCTCACGGGCATTGGCTGCCGGCTTCCATAGAGGCAAGCAGGAAGACGCCCATGAATTTCTGATGTTCACTGTGGATGCCATGAAAAAGGCATGCCTTCCCGGGCACAAGCTGGTAGATCATCACTCTAAGGACACCACCCTCATGCACCAAATATTTGGAGGGTACTGGAGATCTCAAATCAAGTGTCTCCACTGCCAGGGCATTTCAGACACCTTTGACCCTTACCTGGACATCGCCCTGGATATCCAGGCAGCTCAGAGTGTGAAGCAAGCTTTGGAACAGTTGGTGAAGCCCGAAGAACTCAATGGAGAGAATGCCTATCATTGTGGTCTTTGTCTCCAGAAGGCGCCGGCCTCCAAGACGTTAACTTTGCACACTTCTGCCAAGGTCCTCATCCTTGTATTGAAGAGATTCTCCCATGTCACAGGCAACAAACTTGCCAAGAGTGTGCAATATCCTGAGTGCCTTGACATGCAGCCATACGTGTCTCAGCAGAACGCAGGACCTCTTGTCTATGTCCTCTATGCTGTGCTGGTCCACGCCGGGTGGAGCTGTCACAACGGACATTACTTCTCTTATGTCAAAGCTCAAGAAGGCCAGTGGTATAAAATGGATGATGCCGAGGTCACTGCCTCTGGCATCACTTCTGTCCTGAGTCAACAGGCCTATGTCCTCTTTTACATCCAGAAGAGTGAATGGGAAAGACACAGTGAGAGTGTGTCAAGAGGCAGGGAAGCAAGAGCCCTTGGCGCTGAAGACACAGACAGGCGAGCAACGCAAGGAGAGCTCAAGAGAGACCCCTGCCTCCAGGTACCCGAGTTGGACGAGCACTTGGTGGAAACGGCCACTCAGGAAAGCACCTTAGACCACTGGAAATTCCTCCAAGAGCAAAACAAAACCAAGCCTGACTTCAACGTCAGAAAAGTCGAAGGTACCCTGCCTCCCAACGTACTTGTGATTCATCAATCGAAATACAAGTGTGGGATGAAAAACCACCATCCTGAACAGCAAAGCTCCCTGCTAAACCTCTCCTCAACGAACCCGACAGATCACGAGTCCATGAACACTGGCACACTCGCTTCTCTGCAAGGGAGGACCAGGAGATCCAAAGGGAAGAACAAACACAGCAAGAGGGCTCTGCTTCTGTGCCAGTGAGCTCAGTGGATGTGCCGACCCACACATAGGGGTGCGCAAACTCACACACACACACACCCACAAGCACGCACGCAAACACACACACACCCACACAAACACGAACACTGCCAATCCTAAGTAAAGTAATGAGGAGCCCAAGTTTCTGTCTGTACAACACGGACAACGCAGACAACCTCTGGAGGGACTGTCTGTGTGTTTGTGTTCACGGTAGATGACATTCAGTGTGTATTTCTGAATATGACCTGTTGACGTGTAGGTTTGCGTGTGAGGTTATTGCAGGGGACTGGGTTGACTATTTTCTCCTGGGGTGTGTTTCACTCGTCAGTTGTTGGTCGGCATGAGAAGGTGAAATTTTGTTAATGTGGGACATCCGTGGATCCTTCTCGCCAACTTGAGTCGTGGAAACTGGAATGCATTTGGAAGATAGGAACGGTGCTCTTCTTTCTTACCCTGACTCGCCGTTTTTACACTGGTTTTCGAATGGACCTCAGGCGCCCTAGGACTTGTGCACTTGGTGGAACCCACAGAACGCCGGAAACAGACAGACCGACTTGCCTGTTTCACGGTGTCCAATTCCAATGAGTTGAAACGGAAAATTTTCCCACTGGCATGTAAGTCATTTGGAAGTAAGTCGTATTGGTAGTCAAGGAAATCACACACAGGAGTGTGTGTCTTCAACGAAACTAAATTCAGAAAGCCCTGAAATCAATCTCATTTGGTGTGTTTACAGACGGCATCTGGGGAGATTCCGGGTCATTCGTCCAGCTGCGAAAGGTGCATCTCTGAAGCCCAGTCCCTGTCCTGCAATCAGACTTATTTATCCGACGTGGTGTTTCAGTGGAAATGATTGTGGGAAATGACCACTTCCTTTTCTGTATTTGCTGATTAGGTTTCATGGTCCCTGTCTCGTTAGGTGCAGTGATCAGAATTGACCAACCCCTGAGGAAGGTTGTCCAGTGCACAACCCAGGGCTCGGTAGAACCGCAGAATCTTGGGTGCAACCCTGCTCAAGCACCCAAATGTGCACACGAACAGGGTTTCTGTGTGACGTGTGTGAAAACTACAGTGTGATGCGAATGACTCGCAGACAGTTTATCCATTGGGCTCCCCTCAAAATCAGTTATGAGCATGAAAGGACACCGATGCCCAGGTCCCGGCTCCAGGAATAAGACCCTCCAGGGTCTAGTGTGAAGCCACGGCATCTGGATTGCTCAGGCTTCTGGGGATCATTCTCCTGAGAAGGGTGGCTCCTTTCTCCCTGTGGAGCATCTTTCAAAACAGTGCTCCTTTCTTCCCCCAGGACACTCGACATCAGGCGCAGGAAGCCTTCTGATTGAGCACACCTGGCCCATGAAAAGACAAGGGAAAGAAACGGGGCCGAAGGTCACAGTCCTCTCATTCCACCATCCTTCTTTAAATCATCCTAATTTCATGGGCCCTGAGGCCAGGGCTGTTTCTTTACACCTCGAGGCCTTGGCGCCGGGACTCAATTCTGCCCTGTTGCTTACTGTCTGAGACATTTTGGGAAAATCCCTAGAGCCAGGATCTCCATTCCTGGTAAGCCAGAGAGCCTGAAGACACACCCAAATTCTGACCCTCTTAGCTCAGGGTACATGTCCACCTTCGTCAGCATTAAAATTTTTGCACCAGATGTGCTAACTGCAATTCCACCATACAATGCCTAACTGGAAATGGAGGCAACATCTCAGATCCTGAACAATTGATGCGAGAATCCGTGAGACACACGGCTTATTTGGGCCTTTTGCCACTGAAACAAGGGCCAGTATTAACAACGTTATACAATCCTCTGATTCACTCCCTGCTTTTCAATCTCTGCGATGCTTTCTTCTTGAGACAGGGCCTCACTCCCGTCACCCGGGCTTTTCTACGGTATAATTTTCCTTGTTTGCTTTTGTCAAATTGAGAACTTTTTATTTCATCTCTATCAAATGTTGATCCATTATCACATACGTATGAAAATATTACCACCCATACTGTGAGATATGTTGCTTTTATTTTCATCATTTCTTTCATAAACCAAAGGTTTTAGTTGGGATACCTTCTGATATCTCAAGACTTTTGTTTCATGTTTTCTTAAACTGCCGTCGGACGTCTGAAACCGCTGACTGTAGCATGTCATGACTATTTCTCTTTTCTGGTAAACCTCAATTTGGGGAATGTCATCAATTAGTCTCTCGGTGATTGCGTGATTTCACGAAAGTCTTTCACATTCTGCTGTGTGCACTGAGTATCTCTTCAAACTTCAGTGCATGTTTCTACCACTTGATGCTTTATTATATGGGAATCTAACTTTCACAAGAGCATTTCAGGCAAAGACTTGTCTTGTTCCCCACTGGCAGGCAATTTCACTCGGATACACAATCAATAGGCTGAGCATGGAACGGTTATCGCTGGAAGGTCTGTTTGATTCCACGGATCTCTCCTTTCTTATTGAGGAAAAAAAAATACGCTGTGCTAATTACTGTACTTCATTGACTATTCTCCAGTCAGAAAGCGCACTTCCGACTTCTTGTCCTTCAATCGCTGAAGGGATGATGGTATCTGCCAAAAGCACACACTTGAAAGTACATTCCAGCACAAACACACACACACACACACACACACACAGACAAACACGGACACACACACACAAGCGCGCACACACACACGGCTTCATAGGTAAAGATTTCTTCCCTGACATTGTTTTACCTAAAATAAGGCAAGTGTGTGGCCACTGTCCCAACCCGGTTACACTCGTATTCTACGTGCCTATCAGCCTGAGGAGTAATTGGATTCAGGTGTTCTGGAAAGCATGATGTGGGCTGTGTCTGTTGAATTCCCAGCAACGCAAGGGGACACACCCTGTGACTCCTTCCTTAATTGAGTGCTGATATTTGATTGGTTTATCGCGCACCTGATGGGTGGGTGGGGTGTTCGCGGTTGGTGGGGGTGAGGTATATAAGGGCTGATGCGGCCAGACAGCTCCTCATTTGAACACCCTCTCGGAAGAGATAGCGTCTTTCTGCAACCCGCGGTCCCAGCAGAAAAACCTTGTGATCCTTGTTCCAGGCGACATGGAGGACGACTCACTCTGCTTGGGAGGGGAGTGGCAGTTGAACCGCTTTTCAAAACTCACATGTTCTGGGCCAGGTGCAGCTTTTGCTGAAATCCAGCGGACTTCTCTCCCTGAGAAGTCACCACTCTCATCTGAGACCCGTGTCGACCTCTGTGATGATTTGGCTCCTGTGGCAAGACAGCTTGCTCCCAGGGAGCAGCTTCCTCTGAGTAGCAGGAGACCTGCTGCGGTGGGGGCTGGGCTCCAGAATATGGGAAATACCTGCTACGTGAATGCTTCCCTGCAGTGCCTGACATACACACCGCCCCTTGCCAACTACATGCTGTCCCGGGAGCACTCTCAAACTTGTCATGGTCACAAGGGCTGCATGCTCTGTACTATGCAAGCTCACATCACACGGGCCCTCCACCGTCCTGGCCATGTCATCCAGCCCTCACGGGCATTGGCTGCTGGCTTCCATAGAGGCAAGCAGGAAGACGCCCATGAATTTCTGATGTTCACTGTGGATGCCATGAAAAAGGCATGCCTTCCCGGGCACAAGCTGGTAGATCATCACTCTAAGGACACCACCCTCATGCACCAAATATTTGGAGGGTACTGGAGATCTCAAATCAAGTGTCTCCACTGCCAGGGCATTTCAGACACCTTTGACCCTTACCTGGACATCGCCCTGGATATCCAGGCAGCTCAGAGTGTGAAGCAAGCTTTGGAACAGTTGGTGAAGCCCGAAGAACTCAATGGAGAGAATGCCTATCATTGTGGTCTTTGTCTCCAGAAGGCGCCGGCCTCCAAGACGTTAACTTTGCACACTTCTGCCAAGGTCCTCATCCTTGTATTGAAGAGATTCTCCCATGTCACAGGCAACAAACTTGCCAAGAGTGTGCAATATCCTGAGTGCCTTGACATGCAGCCATACGTGTCTCAGCAGAACGCAGGACCTCTTGTCTATGTCCTCTATGCTGTGCTGGTCCACGCCGGGTGGAGCTGTCACAACGGACATTACTTCTCTTATGTCAAAGCTCAAGAAGGCCAGTGGTATAAAATGGATGATGCCGAGGTCACTGCCTCTGGCATCACTTCTGTCCTGAGTCAACAGGCCTATGTCCTCTTTTACATCCAGAAGAGTGAATGGGAAAGACACAGTGAGAGTGTGTCAAGAGGCAGGGAAGCAAGAGCCCTTGGCGCTGAAGACACAGACAGGCGAGCAACGCAAGGAGAGCTCAAGAGAGACCCCTGCCTCCAGGTACCCGAGTTGGACGAGCACTTGGTGGAAACGGCCACTCAGGAAAGCACCTTAGACCACTGGAAATTCCTCCAAGAGCAAAACAAAACCAAGCCTGACTTCAACGTCAGAAAAGTCGAAGGTACCCTGCCTCCCAACGTACTTGTGATTCATCAATCGAAATACAAGTGTGGGATGAAAAACCACCATCCTGAACAGCAAAGCTCCCTGCTAAACCTCTCCTCAACGAACCCGACAGATCACGAGTCCATGAACACTGGCACACTCGCTTCTCTGCAAGGGAGGACCAGGAGATCCAAAGGGAAGAACAAACACAGCAAGAGGGCTCTGCTTCTGTGCCAGTGAGCTCAGTGGATGTGCCGACCCACACATAGGGGTGCGCAAACACACACACACACACACCCCCACAAGCACGCACGCAAACACACACACACCCACACAAACACGAACACTGCCAATCCTAAGTAAAGTAATGAGGAGCCCAAGTTTCTGTCTGTACAACACGGACAACGCAGACAACCTCTGGAGGGACTGTCTGTGTGTTTGTGTTCACGGTAGATGACATTCAGTGTGTATTTCTGAATATGACCTGTTGACGTGTAGGTTTGCGTGTGAGGTTATTGCAGGGGACTGGGTTGACTATTTTCTCCCGGGGTGTGTTTCACTCGTCAGTTGTTGGTCGGCATGAGAAGGTGAAATTTTGTTAATGTGGGACATCCGTGGATCCTTCTCGCCACCTTGAGTCGTGGAAACTGGAATGCATTTGGAAGATAGGAACGGTGCTCTTCTTTCTTACCCTGACTCGCCGTTTTTACACTGGTTTTTGAATGGACCTCAGGCGCCCTAGGACTTGTGCACTTGGTGGAACCCACAGAACGCCGGAAACAGACAGACCGACTTGCCTGTTTCACGGTGTCCAATTCCAATGAGTTGAAACGGAAAATTTTCCCACTGGCATGTAAGTCATTTGGAAGTAAGTCGTATTGGTAGTCAAGGAAATCACACACAGGAGTGTGTGTCTTCAACGAAACTAAATTCAGAAAGCCCTGAAATCAATCTCATTTGGTGTGTTTACAGACGGCATCTGGGGAGATTCCGGGTCATTCGTCCAGCTGCGAAAGGTGCATCTCTGAAGCCCAGTCCCTGTCCTGCAATCAGACTTATTTATCCGACGTGGTGTTTCAGTGGAAATGATTGTGGGAAATGACCACTTCCTTTTCTGTATTTGCTGATTAGGTTTCATGGTCCCTGTCTCGTTAGGTGCAGTGATCAGAATTGACCAACCCCTGAGGAAGGTTGTCCAGTGCACAACCCAGGGCTCGGTAGAACCGCAGAATCTTGGGTGCAACCCTGCTCAAGCACCCAAATGTGCACACGAACAGGGTTTCTGTGTGACGTGTGTGAAAACTACAGTGTGATGCGAATGACTCGCAGACTGTTTATCCATTGGGCTCCCCTCAAAATCAGTTATGAGCATGAAAGGACACCGATGCCCAGGTCCCGGCTCCAGGAATAAGACCCTCCAGGGTCTAGTGTGAAGCCACGGCATCAGGATTGCTCAGGCTTCTGGGGATCATTCTCCTGAGAATGGTGGCTCCTTTCTCCCTGTGGAGCATCTTTCAAAACAGTGCTCCTTTCTTCCCCCAGGACACTCGACATCACGCGCAGGAAGCCTTCTGATTGAGCACACCTGGCCCATGAAAAGACAAGGGAAAGAAACGGGGCCGAAGGTCACAGTCCTCTCATTCCACCATCCTTCTTTAAATCATCCTAATTTCATGGGCCCTGAGGCCAGGGCTGTTTCTTTACACCTCGAGGCCTTGGCGCCGGGACTCAATTCTGCCCTGTTGCTTACTGTCTGAGACATTTTGGGAAAATCCCTAGAGCCAGGATCTCCATTCCTGGTAAGCCAGAGAGCCTGAAGACACACCCAAATTCTGACCCTCTTAGCTCAGGGAACATGTCCACCTTCGTCAGCATTAAAATTTTTGCACCAGATGTGCTAACTGCAATTCCACCATACAATGCCTAACTGGAAATGGAGGCAACATCTCAGATCCTGAACAATTGATGCGAGAATCCGTGAGACACACGGCTTATTTGGGCCTTTTGCCACTGAAACAAGGGCCAGTATTAACAACGTTATACAATCCTCTGATTCACTCCCTGCTTTTCAATCTCTGCGATGCTTTCTTCTTGAGACAGGGCCTCACTCCCGTCACCCGGGCTTTTCTACGGTATAATTTTCCTTGTTTGCTTTTGTCAAATTGGGAACTTTTTATTTCATCTCTATCAAATGTTGAACCATTATCACATACGTATGAAAATATTACCACCCATACTGTGAGATATGTTGCTTTTATTTTCATCATTTCTTTCATAAACCAAAGGTTTTAGTTGGGATACCTTCTGATATCTCAAGACTTTTGTTTCATGTTTTCTTAAACTGCCGTCGGACGTCTGAAACCGCTGACTGTAGCATGTCATGACTATTTCTCTTTTCTGGTAAACCTCAATTTGGGGAATGTCATCAATTAGTCTCTCGGTGATTGCGTGATTTCACGAAAGTCTTTCACATTCTACTTTGTGCACTGAGTATCTCTTCAAACTTCAGTGCATGTTTCTACCACTTGATGCTTTATTATATGGGAATCTAACTTTCACAAGAGCATTTCAGGCAAAGACTTGTCTTGTTCCCCACTGGCAGGCAATTTCACTCGGATACACAATCAATAGGCTGAGCATGGAAAGGTTACCGCTGGAAGGTCTGTTTGATTCCACGGATCTCTCCTTTCTTATTGAGGAAAAAAAAATACGCTGTGCTAATTACTGTACTTCATTGACTATTCTCCAGTCAGAAAGCGCACTTCCGACTTCTTGTCCTTCAATCGCTGAAGGGATGATGGTATCTGCCAAAAGCACACACTTGAAAGTACATCCCAGCACAAACACACACACACACACACACACACACACACAAACACGGACACACACACACAAGCGCGCACACACACACGGCTTCATAGGTAAAGATTTCTTCCCTGACATTGTTTTACCTAAAATAAGGCAAGTGTGTGGCCACTGTCCCAACCCGGTTACACTCGTATTCTACGTGCCTATCAGCCTGAGGAGTAATTGGATTCAGGTGTTCTGGAAAGCATGATGTGGGCTGTGTCTGTTGAATTCCCAGCAACGCAAGGGGACACACCCTGTGACTCCTTCCTTAATTGAGTGCTGATATTTGATTGGTTTATCGCGCACCTGATGGGTGGGTGGGGTGTTCGCGGTTGGTGGGGGTGAGGTATATAAGGGCTGATGCGGCCAGACAGCTCCTCATTTGAACACCCTCTCGGAAGAGATAGCGTCTTTCTGCAACCCGCGGTCCCAGCAGAAAAACCTTGTGATCCTTGTTCCAGGCGACATGGAGGACGACTCACTCTGCTTGGGAGGGGAGTGGCAGTTGAACCGCTTTTCAAAACTCACATGTTCTGGGCCAGGTGCAGCTTTTGCTGAAATCCAGCGGACTTCTCTCCCTGAGAAGTCACCACTCTCATCTGAGACCCGTGTCGACCTCGGTGATGATTTGGCTCCTGTGGAAAGACAGCTTGCTCCCAGGGAGCAGCTTCCTCTGAGTAGCAGGAGACCTGCTGCGGTGGGGGCTGGGCTCCAGAATATGGGAAATACCTGCTACGTGAATGCTTCCCTGCAGTGCCTGACATACACACCGCCCCTTGCCAACTACATGCTGTCCCGGGAGCACTCTCAAACTTGTCATGGTCACAAGGGCTGCATGCTCTGTACTATGCAAGCTCACATCACACGGGCCCTCCACCGTCCTGGCCATGTCATCCAGCCCTCACGGGCATTGGCTGCTGGCTTCCATAGAGGCAAGCAGGAAGACGCCCATGAATTTCTGATGTTCACTGTGGATGCCATGAAAAAGGCATGCCTTCCCGGGCACAAGCTGGTAGATCATCACTCTAAGGACACCACCCTCATGCACCAAATATTTGGAGGGTACTGGAGATCTCAAATCAAGTGTCTCCACTGCCAGGGCATTTCAGACACCTTTGACCCTTACCTGGACATCGCCCTGGATATCCAGGCAGCTCAGAGTGTGAAGCAAGCTTTGGAACAGTTGGTGAAGCCCGAAGAACTCAATGGAGAGAATGCCTATCATTGTGGTCTTTGTCTCCAGAAGGCGCCGGCCTCCAAGACGTTAACTTTGCACACTTCTGCCAAGGTCCTCATCCTTGTATTGAAGAGATTCTCCCATGTCACAGGCAACAAACTTGCCAAGAGTGTGCAATATCCTGAGTGCCTTGACATGCAGCCATACGTGTCTCAGCAGAACGCAGGACCTCTTGTCTATGTCCTCTATGCTGTGCTGGTCCACGCCGGGTGGAGCTGTCACAACGGACATTACTTCTCTTATGTCAAAGCTCAAGAAGGCCAGTGGTATAAAATGGATGATGCCGAGGTCACTGCCTCTGGCATCACTTCTGTCCTGAGTCAACAGGCCTATGTCCTCTTTTACATCCAGAAGAGTGAATGGGAAAGACACAGTGAGAGTGTGTCAAGAGGCAGGGAAGCAAGAGCCCTTGGCGCTGAAGACACAGACAGGCGAGCAACGCAAGGAGAGCTCAAGAGAGACCCCTGCCTCCAGGTACCCGAGTTGGACGAGCACTTGGTGGAAACGGCCACTCAGGAAAGCACCTTAGACCACTGGAAATTCCTCCAAGAGCAAAACAAAACCAAGCCTGACTTCAACGTCAGAAAAGTCGAAGGTACCCTGCCTCCCAACGTACTTGTGATTCATCAATCGAAATACAAGTGTGGGATGAAAAACCACCATCCTGAACAGCAAAGCTCCCTGCTAAACCTCTCCTCAACGAACCCGACAGATCACGAGTCCATGAACACTGGCACACTCGCTTCTCTGCAAGGGAGGACCAGGAGATCCAAAGGGAAGAACAAACACAGCAAGAGGGCTCTGCTTCTGTGCCAGTGAGCTCAGTGGATGTGCCGACCCACACATAGGGGTGCGCAAACACACACACACACACACCCCCACAAGCACGCACGCAAACACACACACACCCACACAAACACGAACACTGCCAATCCTAAGTAAAGTAATGAGGAGCCCAAGTTTCTGTCTGTACAACACGGACAACGCAGACAACCTCTGGAGGGACTGTCTGTGTGTTTGTGTTCACGGTAGATGACATTCAGTGTGTATTTCTGAATATGACCTGTTGACGTGTAGGTTTGCGTGTGAGGTTATTGCAGGGGACTGGGTTGACTATTTTCTCCCGGGGTGTGTTTCACTCGTCAGTTGTTGGTCGGCATGAGAAGGTGAAATTTTGTTAATGTGGGACATCCGTGGATCCTTCTCGCCACCTTGAGTCGTGGAAACTGGAATGCATTTGGAAGATAGGAACGGTGCTCTTCTTTCTTACCCTGACTCGCCGTTTTTACACTGGTTTTTGAATGGACCTCAGGCGCCCTAGGACTTGTGCACTTGGTGGAACCCACAGAACGCCGGAAACAGACAGACCGACTTGCCTGTTTCACGGTGTCCAATTCCAATGAGTTGAAACGGAAAATTTTCCCACTGGCATGTAAGTCATTTGGAAGTAAGTCGTATTGGTAGTCAAGGAAATCACACACAGGAGTGTGTGTCTTCAACGAAACTAAATTCAGAAAGCCCTGAAATCAATCTCATTTGGTGTGTTTACAGACGGCATCTGGGGAGATTCCGGGTCATTCGTCCAGCTGCGAAAGGTGCATCTCTGAAGCCCAGTCCCTGTCCTGCAATCAGACTTATTTATCCGACGTGGTGTTTCAGTGGAAATGATTGTGGGAAATGACCACTTCCTTTTCTGTATTTGCTGATTAGGTTTCATGGTCCCTGTCTCGTTAGGTGCAGTGATCAGAATTGACCAACCCCTGAGGAAGGTTGTCCAGTGCACAACCCAGGGCTCGGTAGAACCGCAGAATCTTGGGTGCAACCCTGCTCAAGCACCCAAATGTGCACACGAACAGGGTTTCTGTGTGACGTGTGTGAAAACTACAGTGTGATGCGAATGACTCGCAGACTGTTTATCCATTGGGCTCCCCTCAAAATCAGTTATGAGCATGAAAGGACACCGATGCCCAGGTCCCGGCTCCAGGAATAAGACCCTCCAGGGTCTAGTGTGAAGCCACGGCATCAGGATTGCTCAGGCTTCTGGGGATCATTCTCCTGAGAATGGTGGCTCCTTTCTCCCTGTGGAGCATCTTTCAAAACAGTGCTCCTTTCTTCCCCCAGGACACTCGACATCACGCGCAGGAAGCCTTCTGATTGAGCACACCTGGCCCATGAAAAGACAAGGGAAAGAAACGGGGCCGAAGGTCACAGTCCTCTCATTCCACCATCCTTCTTTAAATCATCCTAATTTCATGGGCCCTGAGGCCAGGGCTGTTTCTTTACACCTCGAGGCCTTGGCGCCGGGACTCAATTCTGCCCTGTTGCTTACTGTCTGAGACATTTTGGGAAAATCCCTAGAGCCAGGATCTCCATTCCTGGTAAGCCAGAGAGCCTGAAGACACACCCAAATTCTGACCCTCTTAGCTCAGGGAACATGTCCACCTTCGTCAGCATTAAAATTTTTGCACCAGATGTGCTAACTGCAATTCCACCATACAATGCCTAACTGGAAATGGAGGCAACATCTCAGATCCTGAACAATTGATGCGAGAATCCGTGAGACACACGGCTTATTTGGGCCTTTTGCCACTGAAACAAGGGCCAGTATTAACAACGTTATACAATCCTCTGATTCACTCCCTGCTTTTCAATCTCTGCGATGCTTTCTTCTTGAGACAGGGCCTCACTCCCGTCACCCGGGCTTTTCTACGGTATAATTTTCCTTGTTTGCTTTTGTCAAATTGGGAACTTTTTATTTCATCTCTATCAAATGTTGAACCATTATCACATACGTATGAAAATATTACCACCCATACTGTGAGATATGTTGCTTTTATTTTCATCATTTCTTTCATAAACCAAAGGTTTTAGTTGGGATACCTTCTGATATCTCAAGACTTTTGTTTCATGTTTTCTTAAACTGCCGTCGGACGTCTGAAACCGCTGACTGTAGCATGTCATGACTATTTCTCTTTTCTGGTAAACCTCAATTTGGGGAATGTCATCAATTAGTCTCTCGGTGATTGCGTGATTTCACGAAAGTCTTTCACATTCTACTTTGTGCACTGAGTATCTCTTCAAACTTCAGTGCATGTTTCTACCACTTGATGCTTTATTATATGGGAATCTAACTTTCACAAGAGCATTTCAGGCAAAGACTTGTCTTGTTCCCCACTGGCAGGCAATTTCACTCGGATACACAATCAATAGGCTGAGCATGGAAAGGTTACCGCTGGAAGGTCTGTTTGATTCCACGGATCTCTCCTTTCTTATTGAGGAAAAAAAAATACGCTGTGCTAATTACTGTACTTCATTGACTATTCTCCAGTCAGAAAGCGCACTTCCGACTTCTTGTCCTTCAATCGCTGAAGGGATGATGGTATCTGCCAAAAGCACACACTTGAAAGTACATCCCAGCACAAACACACACACACACACACACACACACACACAAACACGGACACACACACACAAGCGCGCACACACACACGGCTTCATAGGTAAAGATTTCTTCCCTGACATTGTTTTACCTAAAATAAGGCAAGTGTGTGGCCACTGTCCCAACCCGGTTACACTCGTATTCTACGTGCCTATCAGCCTGAGGAGTAATTGGATTCAGGTGTTCTGGAAAGCATGATGTGGGCTGTGTCTGTTGAATTCCCAGCAACGCAAGGGGACACACCCTGTGACTCCTTCCTTAATTGAGTGCTGATATTTGATTGGTTTATCGCGCACCTGATGGGTGGGTGGGGTGTTCGCGGTTGGTGGGGGTGAGGTATATAAGGGCTGATGCGGCCAGACAGCTCCTCATTTGAACACCCTCTCGGAAGAGATAGCGTCTTTCTGCAACCCGCGGTCCCAGCAGAAAAACCTTGTGATCCTTGTTCCAGGCGACATGGAGGACGACTCACTCTGCTTGGGAGGGGAGTGGCAGTTGAACCGCTTTTCAAAACTCACATGTTCTGGGCCAGGTGCAGCTTTTGCTGAAATCCAGCGGACTTCTCTCCCTGAGAAGTCACCACTCTCATCTGAGACCCGTGTCGACCTCGGTGATGATTTGGCTCCTGTGGAAAGACAGCTTGCTCCCAGGGAGCAGCTTCCTCTGAGTAGCAGGAGACCTGCTGCGGTGGGGGCTGGGCTCCAGAATATGGGAAATACCTGCTACGTGAATGCTTCCCTGCAGTGCCTGACATACACACCGCCCCTTGCCAACTACATGCTGTCCCGGGAGCACTCTCAAACTTGTCATGGTCACAAGGGCTGCATGCTCTGTACTATGCAAGCTCACATCACACGGGCCCTCCACCGTCCTGGCCATGTCATCCAGCCCTCACGGGCATTGGCTGCTGGCTTCCATAGAGGCAAGCAGGAAGACGCCCATGAATTTCTGATGTTCACTGTGGATGCCATGAAAAAGGCATGCCTTCCCGGGCACAAGCTGGTAGATCATCACTCTAAGGACACCACCCTCATGCACCAAATATTTGGAGGGTACTGGAGATCTCAAATCAAGTGTCTCCACTGCCAGGGCATTTCAGACACCTTTGACCCTTACCTGGACATCGCCCTGGATATCCAGGCAGCTCAGAGTGTGAAGCAAGCTTTGGAACAGTTGGTGAAGCCCGAAGAACTCAATGGAGAGAATGCCTATCATTGTGGTCTTTGTCTCCAGAAGGCGCCGGCCTCCAAGACGTTAACTTTGCACACTTCTGCCAAGGTCCTCATCCTTGTATTGAAGAGATTCTCCCATGTCACAGGCAACAAACTTGCCAAGAGTGTGCAATATCCTGAGTGCCTTGACATGCAGCCATACGTGTCTCAGCAGAACGCAGGACCTCTTGTCTATGTCCTCTATGCTGTGCTGGTCCACGCCGGGTGGAGCTGTCACAACGGACATTACTTCTCTTATGTCAAAGCTCAAGAAGGCCAGTGGTATAAAATGGATGATGCCGAGGTCACTGCCTCTGGCATCACTTCTGTCCTGAGTCAACAGGCCTATGTCCTCTTTTACATCCAGAAGAGTGAATGGGAAAGACACAGTGAGAGTGTGTCAAGAGGCAGGGAAGCAAGAGCCCTTGGCGCTGAAGACACAGACAGGCGAGCAACGCAAGGAGAGCTCAAGAGAGACCCCTGCCTCCAGGTACCCGAGTTGGACGAGCACTTGGTGGAAACGGCCACTCAGGAAAGCACCTTAGACCACTGGAAATTCCTCCAAGAGCAAAACAAAACCAAGCCTGACTTCAACGTCAGAAAAGTCGAAGGTACCCTGCCTCCCAACGTACTTGTGATTCATCAATCGAAATACAAGTGTGGGATGAAAAACCACCATCCTGAACAGCAAAGCTCCCTGCTAAACCTCTCCTCAACGAACCCGACAGATCACGAGTCCATGAACACTGGCACACTCGCTTCTCTGCAAGGGAGGACCAGGAGATCCAAAGGGAAGAACAAACACAGCAAGAGGGCTCTGCTTCTGTGCCAGTGAGCTCAGTGGATGTGCCGACCCACACATAGGGGTGCGCAAACACACACACACACACACCCCCACAAGCACGCACGCAAACACACACACACCCACACAAACACGAACACTGCCAATCCTAAGTAAAGTAATGAGGAGCCCAAGTTTCTGTCTGTACAACACGGACAACGCAGACAACCTCTGGAGGGACTGTCTGTGTGTTTGTGTTCACGGTAGATGACATTCAGTGTGTATTTCTGAATATGACCTGTTGACGTGTAGGTTTGCGTGTGAGGTTATTGCAGGGGACTGGGTTGACTATTTTCTCCCGGGGTGTGTTTCACTCGTCAGTTGTTGGTCGGCATGAGAAGGTGAAATTTTGTTAATGTGGGACATCCGTGGATCCTTCTCGCCACCTTGAGTCGTGGAAACTGGAATGCATTTGGAAGATAGGAACGGTGCTCTTCTTTCTTACCCTGACTCGCCGTTTTTACACTGGTTTTTGAATGGACCTCAGGCGCCCTAGGACTTGTGCACTTGGTGGAACCCACAGAACGCCGGAAACAGACAGACCGACTTGCCTGTTTCACGGTGTCCAATTCCAATGAGTTGAAACGGAAAATTTTCCCACTGGCATGTAAGTCATTTGGAAGTAAGTCGTATTGGTAGTCAAGGAAATCACACACAGGAGTGTGTGTCTTCAACGAAACTAAATTCAGAAAGCCCTGAAATCAATCTCATTTGGTGTGTTTACAGACGGCATCTGGGGAGATTCCGGGTCATTCGTCCAGCTGCGAAAGGTGCATCTCTGAAGCCCAGTCCCTGTCCTGCAATCAGACTTATTTATCCGACGTGGTGTTTCAGTGGAAATGATTGTGGGAAATGACCACTTCCTTTTCTGTATTTGCTGATTAGGTTTCATGGTCCCTGTCTCGTTAGGTGCAGTGATCAGAATTGACCAACCCCTGAGGAAGGTTGTCCAGTGCACAACCCAGGGCTCGGTAGAACCGCAGAATCTTGGGTGCAACCCTGCTCAAGCACCCAAATGTGCACACGAACAGGGTTTCTGTGTGACGTGTGTGAAAACTACAGTGTGATGCGAATGACTCGCAGACTGTTTATCCATTGGGCTCCCCTCAAAATCAGTTATGAGCATGAAAGGACACCGATGCCCAGGTCCCGGCTCCAGGAATAAGACCCTCCAGGGTCTAGTGTGAAGCCACGGCATCAGGATTGCTCAGGCTTCTGGGGATCATTCTCCTGAGAATGGTGGCTCCTTTCTCCCTGTGGAGCATCTTTCAAAACAGTGCTCCTTTCTTCCCCCAGGACACTCGACATCACGCGCAGGAAGCCTTCTGATTGAGCACACCTGGCCCATGAAAAGACAAGGGAAAGAAACGGGGCCGAAGGTCACAGTCCTCTCATTCCACCATCCTTCTTTAAATCATCCTAATTTCATGGGCCCTGAGGCCAGGGCTGTTTCTTTACACCTCGAGGCCTTGGCGCCGGGACTCAATTCTGCCCTGTTGCTTACTGTCTGAGACATTTTGGGAAAATCCCTAGAGCCAGGATCTCCATTCCTGGTAAGCCAGAGAGCCTGAAGACACACCCAAATTCTGACCCTCTTAGCTCAGGGAACATGTCCACCTTCGTCAGCATTAAAATTTTTGCACCAGATGTGCTAACTGCAATTCCACCATACAATGCCTAACTGGAAATGGAGGCAACATCTCAGATCCTGAACAATTGATGCGAGAATCCGTGAGACACACGGCTTATTTGGGCCTTTTGCCACTGAAACAAGGGCCAGTATTAACAACGTTATACAATCCTCTGATTCACTCCCTGCTTTTCAATCTCTGCGATGCTTTCTTCTTGAGACAGGGCCTCACTCCCGTCACCCGGGCTTTTCTACGGTATAATTTTCCTTGTTTGCTTTTGTCAAATTGGGAACTTTTTATTTCATCTCTATCAAATGTTGAACCATTATCACATACGTATGAAAATATTACCACCCATACTGTGAGATATGTTGCTTTTATTTTCATCATTTCTTTCATAAACCAAAGGTTTTAGTTGGGATACCTTCTGATATCTCAAGACTTTTGTTTCATGTTTTCTTAAACTGCCGTCGGACGTCTGAAACCGCTGACTGTAGCATGTCATGACTATTTCTCTTTTCTGGTAAACCTCAATTTGGGGAATGTCATCAATTAGTCTCTCGGTGATTGCGTGATTTCACGAAAGTCTTTCACATTCTACTTTGTGCACTGAGTATCTCTTCAAACTTCAGTGCATGTTTCTACCACTTGATGCTTTATTATATGGGAATCTAACTTTCACAAGAGCATTTCAGGCAAAGACTTGTCTTGTTCCCCACTGGCAGGCAATTTCACTCGGATACACAATCAATAGGCTGAGCATGGAAAGGTTACCGCTGGAAGGTCTGTTTGATTCCACGGATCTCTCCTTTCTTATTGAGGAAAAAAAAATACGCTGTGCTAATTACTGTACTTCATTGACTATTCTCCAGTCAGAAAGCGCACTTCCGACTTCTTGTCCTTCAATCACTGAAGGGATGATGGTATCTGCCAAAAGCACACACTTGAAAGTACATCCCAGCACAAACACACACACACACACACACACACACACACACAAACACGGACACACACACACAAGCGCGCACACACACACGGCTTCATAGGTAAAGATTTCTTCCCTGACATTGTTTTACCTAAAATAAGGCAAGTGTGTGGCCACTGTCCCAACCCGGTTACACTCGTATTCTACGTGCCTATCAGCCTGAGGAGTAATTGGATTCAGGTGTTCTGGAAAGCATGATGTGGGCTGTGTCTGTTGAATTCCCAGCAACGCAAGGGGACACACCCTGTGACTCCTTCCTTAATTGAGTGCTGATATTTGATTGGTTTATCGCGCACCTGATGGGTGGGTGGGGTGTTCGCGGTTGGTGGGGGTGAGGTATATAAGGGCTGATGCGGCCAGACAGCTCCTCATTTGAACACCCTCTCGGAAGAGATAGCGTCTTTCTGCAACCCGCGGTCCCAGCAGAAAAACCTTGTGATCCTTGTTCCAGGCGACATGGAGGACGACTCACTCTGCTTGGGAGGGGAGTGGCAGTTGAACCGCTTTTCAAAACTCACATGTTCTGGGCCAGGTGCAGCTTTTGCTGAAATCCAGCGGACTTCTCTCCCTGAGAAGTCACCACTCTCATCTGAGACCCGTGTCGACCTCGGTGATGATTTGGCTCCTGTGGAAAGACAGCTTGCTCCCAGGGAGCAGCTTCCTCTGAGTAGCAGGAGACCTGCTGCGGTGGGGGCTGGGCTCCAGAATATGGGAAATACCTGCTACGTGAATGCTTCCCTGCAGTGCCTGACATACACACCGCCCCTTGCCAACTACATGCTGTCCCGGGAGCACTCTCAAACTTGTCATGGTCACAAGGGCTGCATGCTCTGTACTATGCAAGCTCACATCACACGGGCCCTCCACCGTCCTGGCCATGTCATCCAGCCCTCACGGGCATTGGCTGCTGGCTTCCATAGAGGCAAGCAGGAAGACGCCCATGAATTTCTGATGTTCACTGTGGATGCCATGAAAAAGGCATGCCTTCCCGGGCACAAGCTGGTAGATCATCACTCTAAGGACACCACCCTCATGCACCAAATATTTGGAGGGTACTGGAGATCTCAAATCAAGTGTCTCCACTGCCAGGGCATTTCAGACACCTTTGACCCTTACCTGGACATCGCCCTGGATATCCAGGCAGCTCAGAGTGTGAAGCAAGCTTTGGAACAGTTGGTGAAGCCCGAAGAACTCAATGGAGAGAATGCCTATCATTGTGGTCTTTGTCTCCAGAAGGCGCCGGCCTCCAAGACATTAACTTTGCACACTTCTGCCAAGGTCCTCATCCTTGTATTGAAGAGATTCTCCCATGTCACAGGCAACAAACTTGCCAAGAGTGTGCAATATCCTGAGTGCCTTGACATGCAGCCATACGTGTCTCAGCAGAACGCAGGACCTCTTGTCTATGTCCTCTATGCTGTGCTGGTCCACGCCGGGTGGAGCTGTCACAACGGACATTACTTCTCTTATGTCAAAGCTCAAGAAGGCCAGTGGTATAAAATGGATGATGCCGAGGTCACTGCCTCTGGCATCACTTCTGTCCTGAGTCAACAGGCCTATGTCCTCTTTTACATCCAGAAGAGTGAATGGGAAAGACACAGTGAGAGTGTGTCAAGAGGCAGGGAAGCAAGAGCCCTTGGCGCTGAAGACACAGACAGGCGAGCAACGCAAGGAGAGCTCAAGAGAGACCCCTGCCTCCAGGTACCCGAGTTGGACGAGCACTTGGTGGAAACGGCCACTCAGGAAAGCACCTTAGACCACTGGAAATTCCTCCAAGAGCAAAACAAAACCAAGCCTGACTTCAACGTCAGAAAAGTCGAAGGTACCCTGCCTCCCAACGTACTTGTGATTCATCAATCGAAATACAAGTGTGGGATGAAAAACCACCATCCTGAACAGCAAAGCTCCCTGCTAAACCTCTCCTCAACGAACCCGACAGATCACGAGTCCATGAACACTGGCACACTCGCTTCTCTGCAAGGGAGGACCAGGAGATCCAAAGGGAAGAACAAACACAGCAAGAGGGCTCTGCTTCTGTGCCAGTGAGCTCAGTGGATGTGCCGACCCACACATAGGGGTGCGCAAACACACACACACACACACCCCCACAAGCACGCACGCAAACACACACACACCCACACAAACACGAACACTGCCAATCCTAAGTAAAGTAATGAGGAGCCCAAGTTTCTGTCTGTACAACACGGACAACGCAGACAACCTCTGGAGGGACTGTCTGTGTGTTTGTGTTCACGGTAGATGACATTCAGTGTGTATTTCTGAATATGACCTGTTGACGTGTAGGTTTGCGTGTGAGGTTATTGCAGGGGACTGGGTTGACTATTTTCTCCCGGGGTGTGTTTCACTCGTCAGTTGTTGGTCGGCATGAGAAGGTGAAATTTTGTTAATGTGGGACATCCGTGGATCCTTCTCGCCACCTTGAGTCGTGGAAACTGGAATGCATTTGGAAGATAGGAACGGTGCTCTTCTTTCTTACCCTGACTCGCCGTTTTTACACTGGTTTTTGAATGGACCTCAGGCGCCCTAGGACTTGTGCACTTGGTGGAACCCACAGAACGCCGGAAACAGACAGACCGACTTGCCTGTTTCACGGTGTCCAATTCCAATGAGTTGAAACGGAAAATTTTCCCACTGGCATGTAAGTCATTTGGAAGTAAGTCGTATTGGTAGTCAAGGAAATCACACACAGGAGTGTGTGTCTTCAACGAAACTAAATTCAGAAAGCCCTGAAATCAATCTCATTTGGTGTGTTTACAGACGGCATCTGGGGAGATTCCGGGTCATTCGTCCAGCTGCGAAAGGTGCATCTCTGAAGCCCAGTCCCTGTCCTGCAATCAGACTTATTTATCCGACGTGGTGTTTCAGTGGAAATGATTGTGGGAAATGACCACTTCCTTTTCTGTATTTGCTGATTAGGTTTCATGGTCCCTGTCTCGTTAGGTGCAGTGATCAGAATTGACCAACCCCTGAGGAAGGTTGTCCAGTGCACAACCCAGGGCTCGGTAGAACCGCAGAATCTTGGGTGCAACCCTGCTCAAGCACCCAAATGTGCACACGAACAGGGTTTCTGTGTGACGTGTGTGAAAACTACAGTGTGATGCGAATGACTCGCAGACTGTTTATCCATTGGGCTCCCCTCAAAATCAGTTATGAGCATGAAAGGACACCGATGCCCAGGTCCCGGCTCCAGGAATAAGACCCTCCAGGGTCTAGTGTGAAGCCACGGCATCAGGATTGCTCAGGCTTCTGGGGATCATTCTCCTGAGAATGGTGGCTCCTTTCTCCCTGTGGAGCATCTTTCAAAACAGTGCTCCTTTCTTCCCCCAGGACACTCGACATCACGCGCAGGAAGCCTTCTGATTGAGCACACCTGGCCCATGAAAAGACAAGGGAAAGAAACGGGGCCGAAGGTCACAGTCCTCTCATTCCACCATCCTTCTTTAAATCATCCTAATTTCATGGGCCCTGAGGCCAGGGCTGTTTCTTTACACCTCGAGGCCTTGGCGCCGGGACTCAATTCTGCCCTGTTGCTTACTGTCTGAGACATTTTGGGAAAATCCCTAGAGCCAGGATCTCCATTCCTGGTAAGCCAGAGAGCCTGAAGACACACCCAAATTCTGACCCTCTTAGCTCAGGGAACATGTCCACCTTCGTCAGCATTAAAATTTTTGCACCAGATGTGCTAACTGCAATTCCACCATACAATGCCTAACTGGAAATGGAGGCAACATCTCAGATCCTGAACAATTGATGCGAGAATCCGTGAGACACACGGCTTATTTGGGCCTTTTGCCACTGAAACAAGGGCCAGTATTAACAACGTTATACAATCCTCTGATTCACTCCCTGCTTTTCAATCTCTGCGATGCTTTCTTCTTGAGACAGGGCCTCACTCCCGTCACCCGGGCTTTTCTACGGTATAATTTTCCTTGTTTGCTTTTGTCAAATTGGGAACTTTTTATTTCATCTCTATCAAATGTTGAACCATTATCACATACGTATGAAAATATTACCACCCATACTGTGAGATATGTTGCTTTTATTTTCATCATTTCTTTCATAAACCAAAGGTTTTAGTTGGGATACCTTCTGATATCTCAAGACTTTTGTTTCATGTTTTCTTAAACTGCCGTCGGACGTCTGAAACCGCTGACTGTAGCATGTCATGACTATTTCTCTTTTCTGGTAAACCTCAATTTGGGGAATGTCATCAATTAGTCTCTCGGTGATTGCGTGATTTCACGAAAGTCTTTCACATTCTACTTTGTGCACTGAGTATCTCTTCAAACTTCAGTGCATGTTTCTACCACTTGATGCTTTATTATATGGGAATCTAACTTTCACAAGAGCATTTCAGGCAAAGACTTGTCTTGTTCCCCACTGGCAGGCAATTTCACTCGGATACACAATCAATAGGCTGAGCATGGAAAGGTTACCGCTGGAAGGTCTGTTTGATTCCACGGATCTCTCCTTTCTTATTGAGGAAAAAAAAATACGCTGTGCTAATTACTGTACTTCATTGACTATTCTCCAGTCAGAAAGCGCACTTCCGACTTCTTGTCCTTCAATCGCTGAAGGGATGATGGTATCTGCCAAAAGCACACACTTGAAAGTACATCCCAGCACAAACACACACACACACACACACACACACACACACAAACACGGACACACACACACAAGCGCGCACACACACACGGCTTCATAGGTAAAGATTTCTTCCCTGACATTGTTTTACCTAAAATAAGGCAAGTGTGTGGCCACTGTCCCAACCCGGTTACACTCGTATTCTACGTGCCTATCAGCCTGAGGAGTAATTGGATTCAGGTGTTCTGGAAAGCATGATGTGGGCTGTGTCTGTTGAATTCCCAGCAACGCAAGGGGACACACCCTGTGACTCCTTCCTTAATTGAGTGCTGATATTTGATTGGTTTATCGCGCACCTGATGGGTGGGTGGGGTGTTCGCGGTTGGTGGGGGTGAGGTATATAAGGGCTGATGCGGCCAGACAGCTCCTCATTTGAACACCCTCTCGGAAGAGATAGCGTCTTTCTGCAACCCGCGGTCCCAGCAGAAAAACCTTGTGATCCTTGTTCCAGGCGACATGGAGGACGACTCACTCTGCTTGGGAGGGGAGTGGCAGTTGAACCGCTTTTCAAAACTCACATGTTCTGGGCCAGGTGCAGCTTTTGCTGAAATCCAGCGGACTTCTCTCCCTGAGAAGTCACCACTCTCATCTGAGACCCGTGTCGACCTCTGTGATGATTTGGCTCCTGTGGCAAGACAGCTTGCTCCCAGGGAGCAGCTTCCTCTGAGTAGCAGGAGACCTGCTGCGGTGGGGGCTGGGCTCCAGAATATGGGAAATACCTGCTACGTGAATGCTTCCCTGCAGTGCCTGACATACACACCGCCCCTTGCCAACTACATGCTGTCCCGGGAGCACTCTCAAACTTGTCATGGTCACAAGGGCTGCATGCTCTGTACTATGCAAGCTCACATCACACGGGCCCTCCACCGTCCTGGCCATGTCATCCAGCCCTCACGGGCATTGGCTGCCGGCTTCCATAGAGGCAAGCAGGAAGACGCCCATGAATTTCTGATGTTCACTGTGGATGCCATGAAAAAGGCATGCCTTCCCGGGCACAAGCTGGTAGATCATCACTCTAAGGACACCACCCTCATGCACCAAATATTTGGAGGGTACTGGAGATCTCAAATCAAGTGTCTCCACTGCCAGGGCATTTCAGACACCTTTGACCCTTACCTGGACATCGCCCTGGATATCCAGGCAGCTCAGAGTGTGAAGCAAGCTTTGGAACAGTTGGTGAAGCCCGAAGAACTCAATGGAGAGAATGCCTATCATTGTGGTCTTTGTCTCCAGAAGGCGCCGGCCTCCAAGACGTTAACTTTGCACACTTCTGCCAAGGTCCTCATCCTTGTATTGAAGAGATTCTCCCATGTCACAGGCAACAAACTTGCCAAGAGTGTGCAATATCCTGAGTGCCTTGACATGCAGCCATACGTGTCTCAGCAGAACGCAGGACCTCTTGTCTATGTCCTCTATGCTGTGCTGGTCCACGCCGGGTGGAGCTGTCACAACGGACATTACTTCTCTTATGTCAAAGCTCAAGAAGGCCAGTGGTATAAAATGGATGATGCCGAGGTCACTGCCTCTGGCATCACTTCTGTCCTGAGTCAACAGGCCTATGTCCTCTTTTACATCCAGAAGAGTGAATGGGAAAGACACAGTGAGAGTGTGTCAAGAGGCAGGGAAGCAAGAGCCCTTGGCGCTGAAGACACAGACAGGCGAGCAACGCAAGGAGAGCTCAAGAGAGACCCCTGCCTCCAGGTACCCGAGTTGGACGAGCACTTGGTGGAAACGGCCACTCAGGAAAGCACCTTAGACCACTGGAAATTCCTCCAAGAGCAAAACAAAACCAAGCCTGACTTCAACGTCAGAAAAGTCGAAGGTACCCTGCCTCCCAACGTACTTGTGATTCATCAATCGAAATACAAGTGTGGGATGAAAAACCACCATCCTGAACAGCAAAGCTCCCTGCTAAACCTCTCCTCAACGAACCCGACAGATCACGAGTCCATGAACACTGGCACACTCGCTTCTCTGCAAGGGAGGACCAGGAGATCCAAAGGGAAGAACAAACACAGCAAGAGGGCTCTGCTTCTGTGCCAGTGAGCTCAGTGGATGTGCCGACCCACACATAGGGGTGCGCAAACTCACACACACACACACCCACAAGCACGCACGCAAACACACACACACCCACACAAACACGAACACTGCCAATCCTAAGTAAAGTAATGAGGAGCCCAAGTTTCTGTCTGTACAACACGGACAACGCAGACAACCTCTGGAGGGACTGTCTGTGTGTTTGTGTTCACGGTAGATGACATTCAGTGTGTATTTCTGAATATGACCTGTTGACGTGTAGGTTTGCGTGTGAGGTTATTGCAGGGGACTGGGTTGACTATTTTCTCCTGGGGTGTGTTTCACTCGTCAGTTGTTGGTCGGCATGAGAAGGTGAAATTTTGTTAATGTGGGACATCCGTGGATCCTTCTCGCCAACTTGAGTCGTGGAAACTGGAATGCATTTGGAAGATAGGAACGGTGCTCTTCTTTCTTACCCTGACTCGCCGTTTTTACACTGGTTTTCGAATGGACCTCAGGCGCCCTAGGACTTGTGCACTTGGTGGAACCCACAGAACGCCGGAAACAGACAGACCGACTTGCCTGTTTCACGGTGTCCAATTCCAATGAGTTGAAACGGAAAATTTTCCCACTGGCATGTAAGTCATTTGGAAGTAAGTCGTATTGGTAGTCAAGGAAATCACACACAGGAGTGTGTGTCTTCAACGAAACTAAATTCAGAAAGCCCTGAAATCAATCTCATTTGGTGTGTTTACAGACGGCATCTGGGGAGATTCCGGGTCATTCGTCCAGCTGCGAAAGGTGCATCTCTGAAGCCCAGTCCCTGTCCTGCAATCAGACTTATTTATCCGACGTGGTGTTTCAGTGGAAATGATTGTGGGAAATGACCACTTCCTTTTCTGTATTTGCTGATTAGGTTTCATGGTCCCTGTCTCGTTAGGTGCAGTGATCAGAATTGACCAACCCCTGAGGAAGGTTGTCCAGTGCACAACCCAGGGCTCGGTAGAACCGCAGAATCTTGGGTGCAACCCTGCTCAAGCACCCAAATGTGCACACGAACAGGGTTTCTGTGTGACGTGTGTGAAAACTACAGTGTGATGCGAATGACTCGCAGACAGTTTATCCATTGGGCTCCCCTCAAAATCAGTTATGAGCATGAAAGGACACCGATGCCCAGGTCCCGGCTCCAGGAATAAGACCCTCCAGGGTCTAGTGTGAAGCCACGGCATCTGGATTGCTCAGGCTTCTGGGGATCATTCTCCTGAGAAGGGTGGCTCCTTTCTCCCTGTGGAGCATCTTTCAAAACAGTGCTCCTTTCTTCCCCCAGGACACTCGACATCAGGCGCAGGAAGCCTTCTGATTGAGCACACCTGGCCCATGAAAAGACAAGGGAAAGAAACGGGGCCGAAGGTCACAGTCCTCTCATTCCACCATCCTTCTTTAAATCATCCTAATTTCATGGGCCCTGAGGCCAGGGCTGTTTCTTTACACCTCGAGGCCTTGGCGCCGGGACTCAATTCTGCCCTGTTGCTTACTGTCTGAGACATTTTGGGAAAATCCCTAGAGCCAGGATCTCCATTCCTGGTAAGCCAGAGAGCCTGAAGACACACCCAAATTCTGACCCTCTTAGCTCAGGGAACATGTCCACCTTCGTCAGCATTAAAATTTTTGCACCAGATGTGCTAACTGCAATTCCACCATACAATGCCTAACTGGAAATGGAGGCAACATCTCAGATCCTGAACAATTGATGCGAGAATCCGTGAGACACACGGCTTATTTGGGCCTTTTGCCACTGAAACAAGGGCCAGTATTAACAACGTTATACAATCCTCTGATTCACTCCCTGCTTTTCAATCTCTGCGATGCTTTCTTCTTGAGACAGGGCCTCACTCCCGTCACCCGGGCTTTTCTACGGTATAATTTTCCTTGTTTGCTTTTGTCAAATTGAGAACTTTTTATTTCATCTCTATCAAATGTTGATCCATTATCACATACGTATGAAAATATTACCACCCATACTGTGAGATATGTTGCTTTTATTTTCATCATTTCTTTCATAAACCAAAGGTTTTAGTTGGGATACCTTCTGATATCTCAAGACTTTTGTTTCATGTTTTCTTAAACTGCCGTCGGACGTCTGAAACCGCTGACTGTAGCATGTCATGACTATTTCTCTTTTCTGGTAAACCTCAATTTGGGGAATGTCATCAATTAGTCTCTCGGTGATTGCGTGATTTCACGAAAGTCTTTCACATTCTGCTTTGTGCACTGAGTATCTCTTCAAACTTCAGTGCATGTTTCTACCACTTGATGCTTTATTATATGGGAATCTAACTTTCACAAGAGCATTTCAGGCAAAGACTTGTCTTGTTCCCCACTGGCAGGCAATTTCACTCGGATACACAATCAATAGGCTGAGCATGGAACGGTTATCGCTGGAAGGTCTGTTTGATTCCACGGATCTCTCCTTTCTTATTGAGGAAAAAAAAATACGCTGTGCTAATTACTGTACTTCATTGACTATTCTCCAGTCAGAAAGCGCACTTCCGACTTCTTGTCCTTCAATCGCTGAAGGGATGATGGTATCTGCCAAAAGCACACACTTGAAAGTACATTCCAGCACAAACACACACACACACACACACACACACAGACAAACACGGACACACACACACAAGCGCGCACACACACACGGCTTCATAGGTAAAGATTTCTTCCCTGACATTGTTTTACCTAAAATAAGGCAAGTGTGTGGCCACTGTCCCAACCCGGTTACACTCGTATTCTACGTGCCTATCAGCCTGAGGAGTAATTGGATTCAGGTGTTCTGGAAAGCATGATGTGGGCTGTGTCTGTTGAATTCCCAGCAACGCAAGGGGACACACCCTGTGACTCCTTCCTTAATTGAGTGCTGATATTTGATTGGTTTATCGCGCACCTGATGGGTGGGTGGGGTGTTCGCGGTTGGTGGGGGTGAGGTATATAAGGGCTGATGCGGCCAGACAGCTCCTCATTTGAACACCCTCTCGGAAGAGATAGCGTCTTTCTGCAACCCGCGGTCCCAGCAGAAAAACCTTGTGATCCTTGTTCCAGGCGACATGGAGGACGACTCACTCTGCTTGGGAGGGGAGTGGCAGTTGAACCGCTTTTCAAAACTCACATGTTCTGGGCCAGGTGCAGCTTTTGCTGAAATCCAGCGGACTTCTCTCCCTGAGAAGTCACCACTCTCATCTGAGACCCGTGTCGACCTCGGTGATGATTTGGCTCCTGTGGCAAGACAGCTTGCTCCCAGGGAGCAGCTTCCTCTGAGTAGCAGGAGACCTGCTGCGGTGGGGGCTGGGCTCCAGAATATGGGAAATACCTGCTACGTGAATGCTTCCCTGCAGTGCCTGACATACACACCGCCCCTTGCCAACTACATGCTGTCCCGGGAGCACTCTCAAACTTGTCATGGTCACAAGGGCTGCATGCTCTGTACTATGCAAGCTCACATCACACGGGCCCTCCACCGTCCTGGCCATGTCATCCAGCCCTCACGGGCATTGGCTGCTGGCTTCCATAGAGGCAAGCAGGAAGACGCCCATGAATTTCTGATGTTCACTGTGGATGCCATGAAAAAGGCATGCCTTCCCGGGCACAAGCTGGTAGATCATCACTCTAAGGACACCACCCTCATGCACCAAATATTTGGAGGGTACTGGAGATCTCAAATCAAGTGTCTCCACTGCCAGGGCATTTCAGACACCTTTGACCCTTACCTGGACATCGCCCTGGATATCCAGGCAGCTCAGAGTGTGAAGCAAGCTTTGGAACAGTTGGTGAAGCCCGAAGAACTCAATGGAGAGAATGCCTATCATTGTGGTCTTTGTCTCCAGAAGGCGCCGGCCTCCAAGACGTTAACTTTGCACACTTCTGCCAAGGTCCTCATCCTTGTATTGAAGAGATTCTCCCATGTCACAGGCAACAAACTTGCCAAGAGTGTGCAATATCCTGAGTGCCTTGACATGCAGCCATACGTGTCTCAGCAGAACGCAGGACCTCTTGTCTATGTCCTCTATGCTGTGCTGGTCCACGCCGGGTGGAGCTGTCACAACGGACATTACTTCTCTTATGTCAAAGCTCAAGAAGGCCAGTGGTATAAAATGGATGATGCCGAGGTCACTGCCTCTGGCATCACTTCTGTCCTGAGTCAACAGGCCTATGTCCTCTTTTACATCCAGAAGAGTGAATGGGAAAGACACAGTGAGAGTGTGTCAAGAGGCAGGGAAGCAAGAGCCCTTGGCGCTGAAGACACAGACAGGCGAGCAACGCAAGGAGAGCTCAAGAGAGACCCCTGCCTCCAGGTACCCGAGTTGGACGAGCACTTGGTGGAAACGGCCACTCAGGAAAGCACCTTAGACCACTGGAAATTCCTCCAAGAGCAAAACAAAACCAAGCCTGACTTCAACGTCAGAAAAGTCGAAGGTACCCTGCCTCCCAACGTACTTGTGATTCATCAATCGAAATACAAGTGTGGGATGAAAAACCACCATCCTGAACAGCAAAGCTCCCTGCTAAACCTCTCCTCAACGAACCCGACAGATCACGAGTCCATGAACACTGGCACACTCGCTTCTCTGCAAGGGAGGACCAGGAGATCCAAAGGGAAGAACAAACACAGCAAGAGGGCTCTGCTTCTGTGCCAGTGAGCTCAGTGGATGTGCCGACCCACACATAGGGGTGCGCAAACACACACACACACACACCCCCACAAGCACGCACGCAAACACACACACACCCACACAAACACGAACACTGCCAATCCTAAGTAAAGTAATGAGGAGCCCAAGTTTCTGTCTGTACAACACGGACAACGCAGACAACCTCTGGAGGGACTGTCTGTGTGTTTGTGTTCACGGTAGATGACATTCAGTGTGTATTTCTGAATATGACCTGTTGACGTGTAGGTTTGCGTGTGAGGTTATTGCAGGGGACTGGGTTGACTATTTTCTCCCGGGGTGTGTTTCACTCGTCAGTTGTTGGTCGGCATGAGAAGGTGAAATTTTGTTAATGTGGGACATCCGTGGATCCTTCTCGCCACCTTGAGTCGTGGAAACTGGAATGCATTTGGAAGATAGGAACGGTGCTCTTCTTTCTTACCCTGACTCGCCGTTTTTACACTGGTTTTTGAATGGACCTCAGGCGCCCTAGGACTTGTGCACTTGGTGGAACCCACAGAACGCCGGAAACAGACAGACCGACTTGCCTGTTTCACGGTGTCCAATTCCAATGAGTTGAAACGGAAAATTTTCCCACTGGCATGTAAGTCATTTGGAAGTAAGTCGTATTGGTAGTCAAGGAAATCACACACAGGAGTGTGTGTCTTCAACGAAACTAAATTCAGAAAGCCCTGAAATCAATCTCATTTGGTGTGTTTACAGACGGCATCTGGGGAGATTCCGGGTCATTCGTCCAGCTGCGAAAGGTGCATCTCTGAAGCCCAGTCCCTGTCCTGCAATCAGACTTATTTATCCGACGTGGTGTTTCAGTGGAAATGATTGTGGGAAATGACCACTTCCTTTTCTGTATTTGCTGATTAGGTTTCATGGTCCCTGTCTCGTTAGGTGCAGTGATCAGAATTGACCAACCCCTGAGGAAGGTTGTCCAGTGCACAACCCAGGGCTCGGTAGAACCGCAGAATCTTGGGTGCAACCCTGCTCAAGCACCCAAATGTGCACACGAACAGGGTTTCTGTGTGACGTGTGTGAAAACTACAGTGTGATGCGAATGACTCGCAGACAGTTTATCCATTGGGCTCCCCTCAAAATCAGTTATGAGCATGAAAGGACACCGATGCCCAGGTCCCGGCTCCAGGAATAAGACCCTCCAGGGTCTAGTGTGAAGCCACGGCATCAGGATTGCTCAGGCTTCTGGGGATCATTCTCCTGAGAATGGTGGCTCCTTTCTCCCTGTGGAGCATCTTTCAAAACAGTGCTCCTTTCTTCCCCCAGGACACTCGACATCACGCGCAGGAAGCCTTCTGATTGAGCACACCTGGCCCATGAAAAGACAAGGGAAAGAAACGGGGCCGAAGGTCACAGTCCTCTCATTCCACCATCCTTCTTTAAATCATCCTAATTTCATGGGCCCTGAGGCCAGGGCTGTTTCTTTACACCTCGAGGCCTTGGCGCCGGGACTCAATTCTGCCCTGTTGCTTACTGTCTGAGACATTTTGGGAAAATCCCTAGAGCCAGGATCTCCATTCCTGGTAAGCCAGAGAGCCTGAAGACACACCCAAATTCTGACCCTCTTAGCTCAGGGAACATGTCCACCTTCGTCAGCATTAAAATTTTTGCACCAGATGTGCTAACTGCAATTCCACCATACAATGCCTAACTGGAAATGGAGGCAACATCTCAGATCCTGAACAATTGATGCGAGAATCCGTGAGACACACGGCTTATTTGGGCCTTTTGCCACTGAAACAAGGGCCAGTATTAACAACGTTATACAATCCTCTGATTCACTCCCTGCTTTTCAATCTCTGCGATGCTTTCTTCTTGAGACAGGGCCTCACTCCCGTCACCCGGGCTTTTCTACGGTATAATTTTCCTTGTTTGCTTTTGTCAAATTGGGAACTTTTTATTTCATCTCTATCAAATGTTGAACCATTATCACATACGTATGAAAATATTACCACCCATACTGTGAGATATGTTGCTTTTATTTTCATCATTTCTTTCATAAACCAAAGGTTTTAGTTGGGATACCTTCTGATATCTCAAGACTTTTGTTTCATGTTTTCTTAAACTGCCGTCGGACGTCTGAAACCGCTGACTGTAGCATGTCATGACTATTTCTCTTTTCTGGTAAACCTCAATTTGGGGAATGTCATCAATTAGTCTCTCGGTGATTGCGTGATTTCACGAAAGTCTTTCACATTCTACTTTGTGCACTGAGTATCTCTTCAAACTTCAGTGCATGTTTCTACCACTTGATGCTTTATTATATGGGAATCTAACTTTCACAAGAGCATTTCAGGCAAAGACTTGTCTTGTTCCCCACTGGCAGGCAATTTCACTCGGATACACAATCAATAGGCTGAGCATGGAAAGGTTACCGCTGGAAGGTCTGTTTGATTCCACGGATCTCTCCTTTCTTATTGAGGAAAAAAAAATACGCTGTGCTAATTACTGTACTTCATTGACTATTCTCCAGTCAGAAAGCGCACTTCCGACTTCTTGTCCTTCAATCGCTGAAGGGATGATGGTATCTGCCAAAAGCACACACTTGAAAGTACATCCCAGCACAAACACACACACACACACACACACACACACACAAACACGGACACACACACACAAGCGCGCACACACACACGGCTTCATAGGTAAAGATTTCTTCCCTGACATTGTTTTACCTAAAATAAGGCAAGTGTGTGGCCACTGTCCCAACCCGGTTACACTCGTATTCTACGTGCCTATCAGCCTGAGGAGTAATTGGATTCAGGTGTTCTGGAAAGCATGATGTGGGCTGTGTCTGTTGAATTCCCAGCAACGCAAGGGGACACACCCTGTGACTCCTTCCTTAATTGAGTGCTGATATTTGATTGGTTTATCGCGCACCTGATGGGTGGGTGGGGTGTTCGCGGTTGGTGGGGGTGAGGTATATAAGGGCTGATGCGGCCAGACAGCTCCTCATTTGAACACCCTCTCGGAAGAGATAGCGTCTTTCTGCAACCCGCGGTCCCAGCAGAAAAACCTTGTGATCCTTGTTCCAGGCGACATGGAGGACGACTCACTCTGCTTGGGAGGGGAGTGGCAGTTGAACCGCTTTTCAAAACTCACATGTTCTGGGCCAGGTGCAGCTTTTGCTGAAATCCAGCGGACTTCTCTCCCTGAGAAGTCACCACTCTCATCTGAGACCCGTGTCGACCTCTGTGATGATTTGGCTCCTGTGGCAAGACAGCTTGCTCCCAGGGAGCAGCTTCCTCTGAGTAGCAGGAGACCTGCTGCGGTGGGGGCTGGGCTCCAGAATATGGGAAATACCTGCTACGTGAATGCTTCCCTGCAGTGCCTGACATACACACCGCCCCTTGCCAACTACATGCTGTCCCGGGAGCACTCTCAAACTTGTCATGGTCACAAGGGCTGCATGCTCTGTACTATGCAAGCTCACATCACACGGGCCCTCCACCGTCCTGGCCATGTCATCCAGCCCTCACGGGCATTGGCTGCTGGCTTCCATAGAGGCAAGCAGGAAGACGCCCATGAATTTCTGATGTTCACTGTGGATGCCATGAAAAAGGCATGCCTTCCCGGGCACAAGCTGGTAGATCATCACTCTAAGGACACCACCCTCATGCACCAAATATTTGGAGGGTACTGGAGATCTCAAATCAAGTGTCTCCACTGCCAGGGCATTTCAGACACCTTTGACCCTTACCTGGACATCGCCCTGGATATCCAGGCAGCTCAGAGTGTGAAGCAAGCTTTGGAACAGTTGGTGAAGCCCGAAGAACTCAATGGAGAGAATGCCTATCATTGTGGTCTTTGTCTCCAGAAGGCGCCGGCCTCCAAGACGTTAACTTTGCACACTTCTGCCAAGGTCCTCATCCTTGTATTGAAGAGATTCTCCCATGTCACAGGCAACAAACTTGCCAAGAGTGTGCAATATCCTGAGTGCCTTGACATGCAGCCATACGTGTCTCAGCAGAACGCAGGACCTCTTGTCTATGTCCTCTATGCTGTGCTGGTCCACACCGGGTGGAGCTGTCACAACGGACATTACTTCTCTTATGTCAAAGCTCAAGAAGGCCAGTGGTATAAAATGGATGATGCCGAGGTCACTGCCTCTGGCATCACTTCTGTCCTGAGTCAACAGGCCTATGTCCTCTTTTACATCCAGAAGAGTGAATGGGAAAGACACAGTGAGAGTGTGTCAAGAGGCAGGGAAGCAAGAGCCCTTGGCGCTGAAGACACAGACAGGCGAGCAACGCAAGGAGAGCTCAAGAGAGACCCCTGCCTCCAGGTACCCGAGTTGGACGAGCACTTGGTGGAAACGGCCACTCAGGAAAGCACCTTAGACTACTGGAAATTCCTCCAAGAGCAAAACAAAACCAAGCCTGACTTCAACGTCAGAAAAGTCGAAGGTACCCTGCCTCCCAACGTACTTGTGATTCATCAATCGAAATACAAGTGTGGGATGAAAAACCACCATCCTGAACAGCAAAGCTCCCTGCTAAACCTCTCCTCAACGAACCCGACAGATCACGAGTCCATGAACACTGGCACACTCGCTTCTCTGCAAGGGAGGACCAGGAGATCCAAAGGGAAGAACAAACACAGCAAGAGGGCTCTGCTTCTGTGCCAGTGAGCTCAGTGGATGTGCCGACCCACACATAGGGGTGCGCAAACACACACACACACACACCCCCACAAGCACGCACGCAAACACACACACACCCACACAAACACGAACACTGCCAATCCTAAGTAAAGTAATGAGGAGCCCAAGTTTCTGTCTGTACAACACGGACAACGCAGACAACCTCTGGAGGGACTGTCTGTGTGTTTGTGTTCACGGTAGATGACATTCAGTGTGTATTTCTGAATATGACCTGTTGACGTGTAGGTTTGCGTGTGAGGTTATTGCAGGGGACTGGGTTGACTATTTTCTCCCGGGGTGTGTTTCACTCGTCAGTTGTTGGTCGGCATGAGAAGGTGAAATTTTGTTAATGTGGGACATCCGTGGATCCTTCTCGCCACCTTGAGTCGTGGAAACTGGAATGCATTTGGAAGATAGGAACGGTGCTCTTCTTTCTTACCCTGACTCGCCGTTTTTACACTGGTTTTTGAATGGACCTCAGGCGCCCTAGGACTTGTGCACTTGGTGGAACCCACAGAACGCCGGAAACAGACAGACCGACTTGCCTGTTTCACGGTGTCCAATTCCAATGAGTTGAAACGGAAAATTTTCCCACTGGCATGTAAGTCATTTGGAAGTAAGTCGTATTGGTAGTCAAGGAAATCACACACAGGAGTGTGTGTCTTCAACGAAACTAAATTCAGAAAGCCCTGAAATCAATCTCATTTGGTGTGTTTACAGACGGCATCTGGGGAGATTCCGGGTCATTCGTCCAGCTGCGAAAGGTGCATCTCTGAAGCCCAGTCCCTGTCCTGCAATCAGACTTATTTATCCGACGTGGTGTTTCAGTGGAAATGATTGTGGGAAATGACCACTTCCTTTTCTGTATTTGCTGATTAGGTTTCATGGTCCCTGTCTCGTTAGGTGCAGTGATCAGAATTGACCAACCCCTGAGGAAGGTTGTCCAGTGCACAACCCAGGGCTCGGTAGAACCGCAGAATCTTGGGTGCAACCCTGCTCAAGCACCCAAATGTGCACACGAACAGGGTTTCTGTGTGACGTGTGTGAAAACTACAGTGTGATGCGAATGACTCGCAGACAGTTTATCCATTGGGCTCCCCTCAAAATCAGTTATGAGCATGAAAGGACACCGATGCCCAGGTCCCGGCTCCAGGAATAAGACCCTCCAGGGTCTAGTGTGAAGCCACGGCATCTGGATTGCTCAGGCTTCTGGGGATCATTCTCCTGAGAAGGGTGGCTCCTTTCTCCCTGTGGAGCATCTTTCAAAACAGTGCTCCTTTCTTCCCCCAGGACACTCGACATCAGGCGCAGGAAGCCTTCTGATTGAGCACACCTGGCCCATGAAAAGACAAGGGAAAGAAACGGGGCCGAAGGTCACAGTCCTCTCATTCCACCATCCTTCTTTAAATCATCCTAATTTCATGGGCCCTGAGGCCAGGGCTGTTTCTTTACACCTCGAGGCCTTGGCGCCGGGACTCAATTCTGCCCTGTTGCTTACTGTCTGAGACATTTTGGGAAAATCCCTAGAGCCAGGATCTCCATTCCTGGTAAGCCAGAGAGCCTGAAGACACACCCAAATTCTGACCCTCTTAGCTCAGGGAACATGTCCACCTTCGTCAGCATTAAAATTTTTGCACCAGATGTGCTAACTGCAATTCCACCATACAATGCCTAACTGGAAATGGAGGCAACATCTCAGATCCTGAACAATTGATGCGAGAATCCGTGAGACACACGGCTTATTTGGGCCTTTTGCCACTGAAACAAGGGCCAGTATTAACAACGTTATACAATCCTCTGATTCACTCCCTGCTTTTCAATCTCTGCGATGCTTTCTTCTTGAGACAGGGCCTCACTCCCGTCACCCGGGCTTTTCTACGGTGTAATTTTCCTTGTTTGCTTTTGTCAAATTGGGAACTTTTTATTTCATCTCTATCAAATGTTGATCCATTATCACATACGTATGAAAATATTACCACCCATACTGTGAGATATGTTGCTATTATTTTCATCATTTCTTTCATAAACCAAAGGTTTTAGTTGGGATACCTTCTGATATCTCAAGACTTTTGTTTCATGTTTTCTTAAACTGCCGTCGGACGTCTGAAACCGCTGACTGTAGCATGTCATGACTATTTCTCTTTTCTGGTAAACCTCAATTTGGGGAATGTCATCAATTAGTCTCTCGGTGATTGCGTGATTTCACGAAAGTCTTTCATATTCTGCTTTGTGCACTGAGTATCTCTTCAAACTTCAGTGCATGTTTCTACCACTTGATGCTTTATTATATGGGAATCTAACTTTCACAAGAGCATTTCAGGCAAAGACTTGTCTTGTTCCCCACTGGCAGGCAATTTCACTCGGATACACAATCAATAGGCTGAGCATGGAAAGGTTATCGCTGGAAGGTCTGTTTGATTCCACGGATCTCTCCTTTCTTATTGAGGAAAAAAAAATACGCTGTGCTAATTACTGTACTTCATTGACTATTCTCCAGTCAGAAAGCGCACTTCCGACTTCTTGTCCTTCAATCGCTGAAGGGATGATGGTATCTGCCAAAAGCACACACTTGAAAGTACATCCCAGCACAAACACACACACACACACACACACACACAAACACGGACACACACACACAAGCGCGCACACACACACGGCTTCATAGGTAAAGATTTCTTCCCTGACATTGTTTTACCTAAAATAAGGCAAGTGTGTGGCCACTGTCCCAACCCGGTTACACTCGTATTCTACGTGCCTATCAGCCTGAGGAGTAATTGGATTCAGGTGTTCTGGAAAGCATGATGTGGGCTGTGTCTGTTGAATTCCCAGCAATGCAAGGGGACACACCCTGTGACTCCTTCCTTAATTGAGTGCTGATATTTGATTGGTTTATCGCGCACCTGATGGGTGGGTGGGGTGTTCGCGGTTGGTGGGGGTGAGGTATATAAGGGCTGATGCGGCCAGACAGCTCCTCATTTGAACACCCTCTCGGAAGAGATAGCGTCTTTCTGCAACCCGCGGTCCCAGCAGAAAAACCTTGTGATCCTTGTTCCAGGCGACATGGAGGACGACTCACTCTGCTTGGGAGGGGAGTGGCAGTTGAACCGCTTTTCAAAACTCACATGTTCTGGGCCAGGTGCAGCTTTTGCTGAAATCCAGCGGACTTCTCTCCCTGAGAAGTCACCACTCTCATCTGAGACCCGTGTCGACCTCTGTGATGATTTGGCTCCTGTGGCAAGACAGCTTGCTCCCAGGGAGCAGCTTCCTCTGAGTAGCAGGAGACCTGCTGCGGTGGGGGCTGGGCTCCAGAATATGGGAAATACCTGCTACGTGAATGCTTCCCTGCAGTGCCTGACATACACACCGCCCCTTGCCAACTACATGCTGTCCCGGGAGCACTCTCAAACTTGTCATGGTCACAAGGGCTGCATGCTCTGTACTATGCAAGCTCACATCACACGGGCCCTCCACCGTCCTGGCCATGTCATCCAGCCCTCACGGGCATTGGCTGCTGGCTTCCATAGAGGCAAGCAGGAAGACGCCCATGAATTTCTGATGTTCACTGTGGATGCCATGAAAAAGGCATGCCTTCCCGGGCACAAGCTGGTAGATCATCACTCTAAGGACACCACCCTCATGCACCAAATATTTGGAGGGTACTGGAGATCTCAAATCAAGTGTCTCCACTGCCAGGGCATTTCAGACACCTTTGACCCTTACCTGGACATCGCCCTGGATATCCAGGCAGCTCAGAGTGTGAAGCAAGCTTTGGAACAGTTGGTGAAGCCCGAAGAACTCAATGGAGAGAATGCCTATCATTGTGGTCTTTGTCTCCAGAAGGCGCCGGCCTCCAAGACGTTAACTTTGCACACTTCTGCCAAGGTCCTCATCCTTGTATTGAAGAGATTCTCCCATGTCACAGGCAACAAACTTGCCAAGAGTGTGCAATATCCTGAGTGCCTTGACATGCAGCCATACGTGTCTCAGCAGAACGCAGGACCTCTTGTCTATGTCCTCTATGCTGTGCTGGTCCACGCCGGGTGGAGCTGTCACAACGGACATTACTTCTCTTATGTCAAAGCTCAAGAAGGCCAGTGGTATAAAATGGATGATGCCGAGGTCACTGCCTCTGGCATCACTTCTGTCCTGAGTCAACAGGCCTATGTCCTCTTTTACATCCAGAAGAGTGAATGGGAAAGACACAGTGAGAGTGTGTCAAGAGGCAGGGAAGCAAGAGCCCTTGGCGCTGAAGACACAGACAGGCGAGCAACGCAAGGAGAGCTCAAGAGAGACCCCTGCCTCCAGGTACCCGAGTTGGACGAGCACTTGGTGGAAACGGCCACTCAGGAAAGCACCTTAGACTACTGGAAATTCCTCCAAGAGCAAAACAAAACCAAGCCTGACTTCAACGTCAGAAAAGTCGAAGGTACCCTGCCTCCCAACGTACTTGTGATTCATCAATCGAAATACAAGTGTGGGATGAAAAACCACCATCCTGAACAGCAAAGCTCCCTGCTAAACCTCTCCTCAACGAACCCGACAGATCACGAGTCCATGAACACTGGCACACTCGCTTCTCTGCAAGGGAGGACCAGGAGATCCAAAGGGAAGAACAAACACAGCAAGAGGGCTCTGCTTCTGTGCCAGTGAGCTCAGTGGATGTGCCGACCCACACATAGGGGTGCGCAAACACACACACACACACACCCCCACAAGCACGCACGCAAACACACACACACCCACACAAACACGAACACTGCCAATCCTAAGTAAAGTAATGAGGAGCCCAAGTTTCTGTCTGTACAACACGGACAACGCAGACAACCTCTGGAGGGACTGTCTGTGTGTTTGTGTTCACGGTAGATGACATTCAGTGTGTATTTCTGAATATGACCTGTTGACGTGTAGGTTTGCGTGTGAGGTTATTGCAGGGGACTGGGTTGACTATTTTCTCCCGGGGTGTGTTTCACTCGTCAGTTGTTGGTCGGCATGAGAAGGTGAAATTTTGTTAATGTGGGACATCCGTGGATCCTTCTCGCCACCTTGAGTCGTGGAAACTGGAATGCATTTGGAAGATAGGAACGGTGCTCTTCTTTCTTACCCTGACTCGCCGTTTTTACACTGGTTTTTGAATGGACCTCAGGCGCCCTAGGACTTGTGCACTTGGTGGAACCCACAGAACGCCGGAAACAGACAGACCGACTTGCCTGTTTCACGGTGTCCAATTCCAATGAGTTGAAACGGAAAATTTTCCCACTGGCATGTAAGTCATTTGGAAGTAAGTCGTATTGGTAGTCAAGGAAATCACACACAGGAGTGTGTGTCTTCAACGAAACTAAATTCAGAAAGCCCTGAAATCAATCTCATTTGGTGTGTTTACAGACGGCATCTGGGGAGATTCCGGGTCATTCGTCCAGCTGCGAAAGGTGCATCTCTGAAGCCCAGTCCCTGTCCTGCAATCAGACTTATTTATCCGACGTGGTGTTTCAGTGGAAATGATTGTGGGAAATGACCACTTCCTTTTCTGTATTTGCTGATTAGGTTTCATGGTCCCTGTCTCGTTAGGTGCAGTGATCAGAATTGACCAACCCCTGAGGAAGGTTGTCCAGTGCACAACCCAGGGCTCGGTAGAACCGCAGAATCTTGGGTGCAACCCTGCTCAAGCACCCAAATGTGCACACGAACAGGGTTTCTGTGTGACGTGTGTGAAAACTACAGTGTGATGCGAATGACTCGCAGACAGTTTATCCATTGGGCTCCCCTCAAAATCAGTTATGAGCATGAAAGGACACCGATGCCCAGGTCCCGGCTCCAGGAATAAGACCCTCCAGGGTCTAGTGTGAAGCCACGGCATCTGGATTGCTCAGGCTTCTGGGGATCATTCTCCTGAGAAGGGTGGCTCCTTTCTCCCTGTGGAGCATCTTTCAAAACAGTGCTCCTTTCTTCCCCCAGGACACTCGACATCAGGCGCAGGAAGCCTTCTGATTGAGCACACCTGGCCCATGAAAAGACAAGGGAAAGAAACGGGGCCGAAGGTCACAGTCCTCTCATTCCACCATCCTTCTTTAAATCATCCTAATTTCATGGGCCCTGAGGCTGTTTCTTTACACCTCGAGGCCTTGGCGCCGGGACTCAATTCTGCCCTGTTGCTTACTGTCTGAGACATTTTGGGAAAATCCCTAGAGCCAGGATCTCCATTCCTGGTAAGCCAGAGAGCCTGAAGACACACCCAAATTCTGACCCTCTTAGCTCAGGGAACATGTCCACCTTCGTCAGCATTAAAATTTTTGCACCAGATGTGCTAACTGCAATTCCACCATACAATGCCTAACTGGAAATGGAGGCAACATCTCAGATCCTGAACAATTGATGCGAGAATCCGTGAGACACACGGCTTATTTGGGCCTTTTGCCACTGAAACAAGGGCCAGTATTAACAACGTTATACAATCCTCTGATTCACTCCCTGCTTTTCAATCTCTGCGATGCTTTCTTCTTGAGACAGGGCCTCACTCCCGTCACCCGGGCTTTTCTACGGTGTAATTTTCCTTGTTTGCTTTTGTCAAATTGGGAACTTTTTATTTCATCTCTATCAAATGTTGATCCATTATCACATACGTATGAAAATATTACCACCCATACTGTGAGATATGTTGCTATTATTTTCATCATTTCTTTCATAAACCAAAGGTTTTAGTTGGGATACCTTCTGATATCTCAAGACTTTTGTTTCATGTTTTCTTAAACTGCCGTCGGACGTCTGAAACCGCTGACTGTAGCATGTCATGACTATTTCTCTTTTCTGGTAAACCTCAATTTGGGGAATGTCATCAATTAGTCTCTCGGTGATTGCGTGATTTCACGAAAGTCTTTCATATTCTGCTTTGTGCACTGAGTATCTCTTCAAACTTCAGTGCATGTTTCTACCACTTGATGCTTTATTATATGGGAATCTAACTTTCACAAGAGCATTTCAGGCAAAGACTTGTCTTGTTCCCCACTGGCAGGCAATTTCACTCGGATACACAATCAATAGGCTGAGCATGGAAAGGTTATCGCTGGAAGGTCTGTTTGATTCCACGGATCTCTCCTTTCTTATTGAGGAAAAAAAAATACGCTGTGCTAATTACTGTACTTCATTGACTATTCTCCAGTCAGAAAGCGCACTTCCGACTTCTTGTCCTTCAATCGCTGAAGGGATGATG
Organism: Pongo pygmaeus; assembly: GCF_028885625.2. NCBI lineage: Eukaryota > Metazoa > Chordata > Mammalia > Primates > Hominidae > Pongo > Pongo pygmaeus. The sequence continues at coordinate 8,093,407 of NC_072380.2, forward strand.
GTATCTGCCAAAAGCACACACTTGAAAGTACATCCCAGCACAAACACACACACACACACACACACACACAAACACGGACACACACACACAAGCGCGCACACACACACGGCTTCATAGGTAAAGATTTCTTCCCTGACATTGTTTTACCTAAAATAAGGCAAGTGTGTGGCCACTGTCCCAACCCGGTTACACTCGTATTCTACGTGCCTATCAGCCTGAGGAGTAATTGGATTCAGGTGTTCTGGAAAGCATGATGTGGGCTGTGTCTGTTGAATTCCCAGCAATGCAAGGGGACACACCCTGTGACTCCTTCCTTAATTGAGTGCTGATATTTGATTGGTTTATCGCGCACCTGATGGGTGGGTGGGGTGTTCGCGGTTGGTGGGGGTGAGGTATATAAGGGCTGATGCGGCCAGACAGCTCCTCATTTGAACACCCTCTCGGAAGAGATAGCGTCTTTCTGCAACCCGCGGTCCCAGCAGAAAAACCTTGTGATCCTTGTTCCAGGCGACATGGAGGACGACTCACTCTGCTTGGGAGGGGAGTGGCAGTTGAACCGCTTTTCAAAACTCACATGTTCTGGGCCAGGTGCAGCTTTTGCTGAAATCCAGCGGACTTCTCTCCCTGAGAAGTCACCACTCTCATCTGAGACCCGTGTCGACCTCTGTGATGATTTGGCTCCTGTGGCAAGACAGCTTGCTCCCAGGGAGCAGCTTCCTCTGAGTAGCAGGAGACCTGCTGCGGTGGGGGCTGGGCTCCAGAATATGGGAAATACCTGCTACGTGAATGCTTCCCTGCAGTGCCTGACATACACACCGCCCCTTGCCAACTACATGCTGTCCCGGGAGCACTCTCAAACTTGTCATGGTCACAAGGGCTGCATGCTCTGTACTATGCAAGCTCACATCACACGGGCCCTCCACCGTCCTGGCCATGTCATCCAGCCCTCACGGGCATTGGCTGCTGGCTTCCATAGAGGCAAGCAGGAAGACGCCCATGAATTTCTGATGTTCACTGTGGATGCCATGAAAAAGGCATGCCTTCCCGGGCACAAGCTGGTAGATCATCACTCTAAGGACACCACCCTCATGCACCAAATATTTGGAGGGTACTGGAGATCTCAAATCAAGTGTCTCCACTGCCAGGGCATTTCAGACACCTTTGACCCTTACCTGGACATCGCCCTGGATATCCAGGCAGCTCAGAGTGTGAAGCAAGCTTTGGAACAGTTGGTGAAGCCCGAAGAACTCAATGGAGAGAATGCCTATCATTGTGGTCTTTGTCTCCAGAAGGCGCCGGCCTCCAAGACGTTAACTTTGCACACTTCTGCCAAGGTCCTCATCCTTGTATTGAAGAGATTCTCCCATGTCACAGGCAACAAACTTGCCAAGAGTGTGCAATATCCTGAGTGCCTTGACATGCAGCCATACGTGTCTCAGCAGAACGCAGGACCTCTTGTCTATGTCCTCTATGCTGTGCTGGTCCACGCCGGGTGGAGCTGTCACAACGGACATTACTTCTCTTATGTCAAAGCTCAAGAAGGCCAGTGGTATAAAATGGATGATGCCGAGGTCACTGCCTCTGGCATCACTTCTGTCCTGAGTCAACAGGCCTATGTCCTCTTTTACATCCAGAAGAGTGAATGGGAAAGACACAGTGAGAGTGTGTCAAGAGGCAGGGAAGCAAGAGCCCTTGGCGCTGAAGACACAGACAGGCGAGCAACGCAAGGAGAGCTCAAGAGAGACCCCTGCCTCCAGGTACCCGAGTTGGACGAGCACTTGGTGGAAACGGCCACTCAGGAAAGCACCTTAGACTACTGGAAATTCCTCCAAGAGCAAAACAAAACCAAGCCTGACTTCAACGTCAGAAAAGTCGAAGGTACCCTGCCTCCCAACGTACTTGTGATTCATCAATCGAAATACAAGTGTGGGATGAAAAACCACCATCCTGAACAGCAAAGCTCCCTGCTAAACCTCTCCTCAACGAACCCGACAGATCACGAGTCCATGAACACTGGCACACTCGCTTCTCTGCAAGGGAGGACCAGGAGATCCAAAGGGAAGAACAAACACAGCAAGAGGGCTCTGCTTCTGTGCCAGTGAGCTCAGTGGATGTGCCGACCCACACATAGGGGTGCGCAAACACACACACACACACACCCCCACAAGCACGCACGCAAACACACACACACCCACACAAACACGAACACTGCCAATCCTAAGTAAAGTAATGAGGAGCCCAAGTTTCTGTCTGTACAACACGGACAACGCAGACAACCTCTGGAGGGACTGTCTGTGTGTTTGTGTTCACGGTAGATGACATTCAGTGTGTATTTCTGAATATGACCTGTTGACGTGTAGGTTTGCGTGTGAGGTTATTGCAGGGGACTGGGTTGACTATTTTCTCCCGGGGTGTGTTTCACTCGTCAGTTGTTGGTCGGCATGAGAAGGTGAAATTTTGTTAATGTGGGACATCCGTGGATCCTTCTCGCCACCTTGAGTCGTGGAAACTGGAATGCATTTGGAAGATAGGAACGGTGCTCTTCTTTCTTACCCTGACTCGCCGTTTTTACACTGGTTTTTGAATGGACCTCAGGCGCCCTAGGACTTGTGCACTTGGTGGAACCCACAGAACGCCGGAAACAGACAGACCGACTTGCCTGTTTCACGGTGTCCAATTCCAATGAGTTGAAACGGAAAATTTTCCCACTGGCATGTAAGTCATTTGGAAGTAAGTCGTATTGGTAGTCAAGGAAATCACACACAGGAGTGTGTGTCTTCAACGAAACTAAATTCAGAAAGCCCTGAAATCAATCTCATTTGGTGTGTTTACAGACGGCATCTGGGGAGATTCCGGGTCATTCGTCCAGCTGCGAAAGGTGCATCTCTGAAGCCCAGTCCCTGTCCTGCAATCAGACTTATTTATCCGACGTGGTGTTTCAGTGGAAATGATTGTGGGAAATGACCACTTCCTTTTCTGTATTTGCTGATTAGGTTTCATGGTCCCTGTCTCGTTAGGTGCAGTGATCAGAATTGACCAACCCCTGAGGAAGGTTGTCCAGTGCACAACCCAGGGCTCGGTAGAACCGCAGAATCTTGGGTGCAACCCTGCTCAAGCACCCAAATGTGCACACGAACAGGGTTTCTGTGTGACGTGTGTGAAAACTACAGTGTGATGCGAATGACTCGCAGACAGTTTATCCATTGGGCTCCCCTCAAAATCAGTTATGAGCATGAAAGGACACCGATGCCCAGGTCCCGGCTCCAGGAATAAGACCCTCCAGGGTCTAGTGTGAAGCCACGGCATCAGGATTGCTCAGGCTTCTGGGGATCATTCTCCTGAGAATGGTGGCTCCTTTCTCCCTGTGGAGCATCTTTCAAAACAGTGCTCCTTTCTTCCCCCAGGACACTCGACATCACGCGCAGGAAGCCTTCCGATTGAGCACACCTGGCCCATGAAAAGACAAGGGAAAGAAACGGGGCCGAAGGTCACAGTCCTCTCATTCCACCATCCTTCTTTAAATCATCCTAATTTCATGGGCCCTGAGGCCAGGGCTGTTTCTTTACACCTCGAGGCCTTGGCGCCGGGACTCAATTCTGCCCTGTTGCTTACTGTCTGAGACATTTTGGGAAAATCCCTAGAGCCAGGATCTCCATTCCTGGTAAGCCAGAGAGCCTGAAGACACACCCAAATTCTGACCCTCTTAGCTCAGGGAACATGTCCACCTTCGTCAGCATTAAAATTTTTGCACCAGATGTGCTAACTGCAATTCCACCATACAATGCCTAACTGGAAATGGAGGCAACATCTCAGATCCTGAACAATTGATGCGAGAATCCGTGAGACACACGGCTTATTTGGGCCTTTTGCCACTGAAACAAGGGCCAGTATTAACAACGTTATACAATCCTCTGATTCACTCCCTGCTTTTCAATCTCTGCGATGCTTTCTTCTTGAGACAGGGCCTCACTCCCGTCACCCGGGCTTTTCTACGGTGTAATTTTCCTTGTTTGCTTTTGTCAAATTGGGAACTTTTTATTTCATCTCTATCAAATGTTGATCCATTATCACATACGTATGAAAATATTACCACCCATACTGTGAGATATGTTGCTATTATTTTCATCATTTCTTTCATAAACCAAAGGTTTTAGTTGGGATACCTTCTGATATCTCAAGACTTTTGTTTCATGTTTTCTTAAACTGCCGTCGGACGTCTGAAACCGCTGACTGTAGCATGTCATGACTATTTCTCTTTTCTGGTAAACCTCAATTTGGGGAATGTCATCAATTAGTCTCTCGGTGATTGCGTGATTTCACGAAAGTCTTTCATATTCTGCTTTGTGCACTGAGTATCTCTTCAAACTTCAGTGCATGTTTCTACCACTTGATGCTTTATTATATGGGAATCTAACTTTCACAAGAGCATTTCAGGCAAAGACTTGTCTTGTTCCCCACTGGCAGGCAATTTCACTCGGATACACAATCAATAGGCTGAGCATGGAAAGGTTATCGCTGGAAGGTCTGTTTGATTCCACGGATCTCTCCTTTCTTATTGAGGAAAAAAAAATACGCTGTGCTAATTACTGTACTTCATTGACTATTCTCCAGTCAGAAAGCGCACTTCCGACTTCTTGTCCTTCAATCGCTGAAGGGATGATGGTATCTGCCAAAAGCACACACTTGAAAGTACATCCCAGCACAAACACACACACACACACACACACACACAAACACGGACACACACACACAAGCGCGCACACACACACGGCTTCATAGGTAAAGATTTCTTCCCTGACATTGTTTTACCTAAAATAAGGCAAGTGTGTGGCCACTGTCCCAACCCGGTTACACTCGTATTCTACGTGCCTATCAGCCTGAGGAGTAATTGGATTCAGGTGTTCTGGAAAGCATGATGTGGGCTGTGTCTGTTGAATTCCCAGCAATGCAAGGGGACACACCCTGTGACTCCTTCCTTAATTGAGTGCTGATATTTGATTGGTTTATCGCGCACCTGATGGGTGGGTGGGGTGTTCGCGGTTGGTGGGGGTGAGGTATATAAGGGCTGATGCGGCCAGACAGCTCCTCATTTGAACACCCTCTCGGAAGAGATAGCGTCTTTCTGCAACCCGCGGTCCCAGCAGAAAAACCTTGTGATCCTTGTTCCAGGCGACATGGAGGACGACTCACTCTGCTTGGGAGGGGAGTGGCAGTTGAACCGCTTTTCAAAACTCACATGTTCTGGGCCAGGTGCAGCTTTTGCTGAAATCCAGCGGACTTCTCTCCCTGAGAAGTCACCACTCTCATCTGAGACCCGTGTCGACCTCTGTGATGATTTGGCTCCTGTGGCAAGACAGCTTGCTCCCAGGGAGCAGCTTCCTCTGAGTAGCAGGAGACCTGCTGCGGTGGGGGCTGGGCTCCAGAATATGGGAAATACCTGCTACGTGAATGCTTCCCTGCAGTGCCTGACATACACACCGCCCCTTGCCAACTACATGCTGTCCCGGGAGCACTCTCAAACTTGTCATGGTCACAAGGGCTGCATGCTCTGTACTATGCAAGCTCACATCACACGGGCCCTCCACCGTCCTGGCCATGTCATCCAGCCCTCACGGGCATTGGCTGCTGGCTTCCATAGAGGCAAGCAGGAAGACGCCCATGAATTTCTGATGTTCACTGTGGATGCCATGAAAAAGGCATGCCTTCCCGGGCACAAGCTGGTAGATCATCACTCTAAGGACACCACCCTCATGCACCAAATATTTGGAGGGTACTGGAGATCTCAAATCAAGTGTCTCCACTGCCAGGGCATTTCAGACACCTTTGACCCTTACCTGGACATCGCCCTGGATATCCAGGCAGCTCAGAGTGTGAAGCAAGCTTTGGAACAGTTGGTGAAGCCCGAAGAACTCAATGGAGAGAATGCCTATCATTGTGGTCTTTGTCTCCAGAAGGCGCCGGCCTCCAAGACGTTAACTTTGCACACTTCTGCCAAGGTCCTCATCCTTGTATTGAAGAGATTCTCCCATGTCACAGGCAACAAACTTGCCAAGAGTGTGCAATATCCTGAGTGCCTTGACATGCAGCCATACGTGTCTCAGCAGAACGCAGGACCTCTTGTCTATGTCCTCTATGCTGTGCTGGTCCACGCCGGGTGGAGCTGTCACAACGGACATTACTTCTCTTATGTCAAAGCTCAAGAAGGCCAGTGGTATAAAATGGATGATGCCGAGGTCACTGCCTCTGGCATCACTTCTGTCCTGAGTCAACAGGCCTATGTCCTCTTTTACATCCAGAAGAGTGAATGGGAAAGACACAGTGAGAGTGTGTCAAGAGGCAGGGAAGCAAGAGCCCTTGGCGCTGAAGACACAGACAGGCGAGCAACGCAAGGAGAGCTCAAGAGAGACCCCTGCCTCCAGGTACCCGAGTTGGACGAGCACTTGGTGGAAACGGCCACTCAGGAAAGCACCTTAGACCACTGGAAATTCCTCCAAGAGCAAAACAAAACCAAGCCTGACTTCAACGTCAGAAAAGTCGAAGGTACCCTGCCTCCCAACGTACTTGTGATTCATCAATCGAAATACAAGTGTGGGATGAAAAACCACCATCCTGAACAGCAAAGCTCCCTGCTAAACCTCTCCTCAACGAACCCGACAGATCACGAGTCCATGAACACTGGCACACTCGCTTCTCTGCAAGGGAGGACCAGGAGATCCAAAGGGAAGAACAAACACAGCAAGAGGGCTCTGCTTCTGTGCCAGTGAGCTCAGTGGATGTGCCGACCCACACATAGGGGTGCGCAAACACACACACACACACACCCCCACAAGCACGCACGCAAACACACACACACCCACACAAACACGAACACTGCCAATCCTAAGTAAAGTAATGAGGAGCCCAAGTTTCTGTCTGTACAACACGGACAACGCAGACAACCTCTGGAGGGACTGTCTGTGTGTTTGTGTTCACGGTAGATGACATTCAGTGTGTATTTCTGAATATGACCTGTTGACGTGTAGGTTTGCGTGTGAGGTTATTGCAGGGGACTGGGTTGACTATTTTCTCCCGGGGTGTGTTTCACTCGTCAGTTGTTGGTCGGCATGAGAAGGTGAAATTTTGTTAATGTGGGACATCCGTGGATCCTTCTCGCCACCTTGAGTCGTGGAAACTGGAATGCATTTGGAAGATAGGAACGGTGCTCTTCTTTCTTACCCTGACTCGCCGTTTTTACACTGGTTTTTGAATGGACCTCAGGCGCCCTAGGACTTGTGCACTTGGTGGAACCCACAGAACGCCGGAAACAGACAGACCGACTTGCCTGTTTCACGGTGTCCAATTCCAATGAGTTGAAACGGAAAATTTTCCCACTGGCATGTAAGTCATTTGGAAGTAAGTCGTATTGGTAGTCAAGGAAATCACACACAGGAGTGTGTGTCTTCAACGAAACTAAATTCAGAAAGCCCTGAAATCAATCTCATTTGGTGTGTTTACAGACGGCATCTGGGGAGATTCCGGGTCATTCGTCCAGCTGCGAAAGGTGCATCTCTGAAGCCCAGTCCCTGTCCTGCAATCAGACTTATTTATCCGACGTGGTGTTTCAGTGGAAATGATTGTGGGAAATGACCACTTCCTTTTCTGTATTTGCTGATTAGGTTTCATGGTCCCTGTCTCGTTAGGTGCAGTGATCAGAATTGACCAACCCCTGAGGAAGGTTGTCCAGTGCACAACCCAGGGCTCGGTAGAACCGCAGAATCTTGGGTGCAACCCTGCTCAAGCACCCAAATGTGCACACGAACAGGGTTTCTGTGTGACGTGTGTGAAAACTACAGTGTGATGCGAATGACTCGCAGACAGTTTATCCATTGGGCTCCCCTCAAAATCAGTTATGAGCATGAAAGGACACCGATGCCCAGGTCCCGGCTCCAGGAATAAGACCCTCCAGGGTCTAGTGTGAAGCCACGGCATCAGGATTGCTCAGGCTTCTGGGGATCATTCTCCTGAGAATGGTGGCTCCTTTCTCCCTGTGGAGCATCTTTCAAAACAGTGCTCCTTTCTTCCCCCAGGACACTCGACATCACGCGCAGGAAGCCTTCTGATTGAGCACACCTGGCCCATGAAAAGACAAGGGAAAGAAACGGGGCCGAAGGTCACAGTCCTCTCATTCCACCATCCTTCTTTAAATCATCCTAATTTCATGGGCCCTGAGGCCAGGGCTGTTTCTTTACACCTCGAGGCCTTGGCGCCGGGACTCAATTCTGCCCTGTTGCTTACTGTCTGAGACATTTTGGGAAAATCCCTAGAGCCAGGATCTCCATTCCTGGTAAGCCAGAGAGCCTGAAGACACACCCAAATTCTGACCCTCTTAGCTCAGGGAACATGTCCACCTTCGTCAGCATTAAAATTTTTGCACCAGATGTGCTAACTGCAATTCCACCATACAATGCCTAACTGGAAATGGAGGCAACATCTCAGATCCTGAACAATTGATGCGAGAATCCGTGAGACACACGGCTTATTTGGGCCTTTTGCCACTGAAACAAGGGCCAGTATTAACAACGTTATACAATCCTCTGATTCACTCCCTGCTTTTCAATCTCTGCGATGCTTTCTTCTTGAGACAGGGCCTCACTCCCGTCACCCGGGCTTTTCTACGGTATAATTTTCCTTGTTTGCTTTTGTCAAATTGGGAACTTTTTATTTCATCTCTATCAAATGTTGAACCATTATCACATACGTATGAAAATATTACCACCCATACTGTGAGATATGTTGCTTTTATTTTCATCATTTCTTTCATAAACCAAAGGTTTTAGTTGGGATACCTTCTGATATCTCAAGACTTTTGTTTCATGTTTTCTTAAACTGCCGTCGGACGTCTGAAACCGCTGACTGTAGCATGTCATGACTATTTCTCTTTTCTGGTAAACCTCAATTTGGGGAATGTCATCAATTAGTCTCTCGGTGATTGCGTGATTTCACGAAAGTCTTTCACATTCTACTTTGTGCACTGAGTATCTCTTCAAACTTCAGTGCATGTTTCTACCACTTGATGCTTTATTATATGGGAATCTAACTTTCACAAGAGCATTTCAGGCAAAGACTTGTCTTGTTCCCCACTGGCAGGCAATTTCACTCGGATACACAATCAATAGGCTGAGCATGGAAAGGTTACCGCTGGAAGGTCTGTTTGATTCCACGGATCTCTCCTTTCTTATTGAGGAAAAAAAAATACGCTGTGCTAATTACTGTACTTCATTGACTATTCTCCAGTCAGAAAGCGCACTTCCGACTTCTTGTCCTTCAATCGCTGAAGGGATGATGGTATCTGCCAAAAGCACACACTTGAAAGTACATCCCAGCACAAACACACACACACACACACACACACACACACACACAAACACGGACACACACACACAAGCGCGCACACACACACGGCTTCATAGGTAAAGATTTCTTCCCTGACATTGTTTTACCTAAAATAAGGCAAGTGTGTGGCCACTGTCCCAACCCGGTTACACTCGTATTCTACGTGCCTATCAGCCTGAGGAGTAATTGGATTCAGGTGTTCTGGAAAGCATGATGTGGGCTGTGTCTGTTGAATTCCCAGCAACGCAAGGGGACACACCCTGTGACTCCTTCCTTAATTGAGTGCTGATATTTGATTGGTTTATCGCGCACCTGATGGGTGGGTGGGGTGTTCGCGGTTGGTGGGGGTGAGGTATATAAGGGCTGATGCGGCCAGACAGCTCCTCATTTGAACACCCTCTCGGAAGAGATAGCGTCTTTCTGCAACCCGCGGTCCCAGCAGAAAAACCTTGTGATCCTTGTTCCAGGCGACATGGAGGACGACTCACTCTGCTTGGGAGGGGAGTGGCAGTTGAACCGCTTTTCAAAACTCACATGTTCTGGGCCAGGTGCAGCTTTTGCTGAAATCCAGCGGACTTCTCTCCCTGAGAAGTCACCACTCTCATCTGAGACCCGTGTCGACCTCTGTGATGATTTGGCTCCTGTGGCAAGACAGCTTGCTCCCAGGGAGCAGCTTCCTCTGAGTAGCAGGAGACCTGCTGCGGTGGGGGCTGGGCTCCAGAATATGGGAAATACCTGCTACGTGAATGCTTCCCTGCAGTGCCTGACATACACACCGCCCCTTGCCAACTACATGCTGTCCCGGGAGCACTCTCAAACTTGTCATGGTCACAAGGGCTGCATGCTCTGTACTATGCAAGCTCACATCACACGGGCCCTCCACCGTCCTGGCCATGTCATCCAGCCCTCACGGGCATTGGCTGCTGGCTTCCATAGAGGCAAGCAGGAAGACGCCCATGAATTTCTGATGTTCACTGTGGATGCCATGAAAAAGGCATGCCTTCCCGGGCACAAGCTGGTAGATCATCACTCTAAGGACACCACCCTCATGCACCAAATATTTGGAGGGTACTGGAGATCTCAAATCAAGTGTCTCCACTGCCAGGGCATTTCAGACACCTTTGACCCTTACCTGGACATCGCCCTGGATATCCAGGCAGCTCAGAGTGTGAAGCAAGCTTTGGAACAGTTGGTGAAGCCCGAAGAACTCAATGGAGAGAATGCCTATCATTGTGGTCTTTGTCTCCAGAAGGCGCCGGCCTCCAAGACGTTAACTTTGCACACTTCTGCCAAGGTCCTCATCCTTGTATTGAAGAGATTCTCCCATGTCACAGGCAACAAACTTGCCAAGAGTGTGCAATATCCTGAGTGCCTTGACATGCAGCCATACGTGTCTCAGCAGAACGCAGGACCTCTTGTCTATGTCCTCTATGCTGTGCTGGTCCACGCCGGGTGGAGCTGTCACAACGGACATTACTTCTCTTATGTCAAAGCTCAAGAAGGCCAGTGGTATAAAATGGATGATGCCGAGGTCACTGCCTCTGGCATCACTTCTGTCCTGAGTCAACAGGCCTATGTCCTCTTTTACATCCAGAAGAGTGAATGGGAAAGACACAGTGAGAGTGTGTCAAGAGGCAGGGAAGCAAGAGCCCTTGGCGCTGAAGACACAGACAGGCGAGCAACGCAAGGAGAGCTCAAGAGAGACCCCTGCCTCCAGGTACCCGAGTTGGACGAGCACTTGGTGGAAACGGCCACTCAGGAAAGCACCTTAGACTACTGGAAATTCCTCCAAGAGCAAAACAAAACCAAGCCTGACTTCAACGTCAGAAAAGTCGAAGGTACCCTGCCTCCCAACGTACTTGTGATTCATCAATCGAAATACAAGTGTGGGATGAAAAACCACCATCCTGAACAGCAAAGCTCCCTGCTAAACCTCTCCTCAACGAACCCGACAGATCACGAGTCCATGAACACTGGCACACTCGCTTCTCTGCAAGGGAGGACCAGGAGATCCAAAGGGAAGAACAAACACAGCAAGAGGGCTCTGCTTCTGTGCCAGTGAGCTCAGTGGATGTGCCGACCCACACATAGGGGTGCGCAAACACACACACACACACACCCCCACAAGCACGCACGCAAACACACACACACCCACACAAACACGAACACTGCCAATCCTAAGTAAAGTAATGAGGAGCCCAAGTTTCTGTCTGTACAACACGGACAACGCAGACAACCTCTGGAGGGACTGTCTGTGTGTTTGTGTTCACGGTAGATGACATTCAGTGTGTATTTCTGAATATGACCTGTTGACGTGTAGGTTTGCGTGTGAGGTTATTGCAGGGGACTGGGTTGACTATTTTCTCCCGGGGTGTGTTTCACTCGTCAGTTGTTGGTCGGCATGAGAAGGTGAAATTTTGTTAATGTGGGACATCCGTGGATCCTTCTCGCCACCTTGAGTCGTGGAAACTGGAATGCATTTGGAAGATAGGAACGGTGCTCTTCTTTCTTACCCTGACTCGCCGTTTTTACACTGGTTTTTGAATGGACCTCAGGCGCCCTAGGACTTGTGCACTTGGTGGAACCCACAGAACGCCGGAAACAGACAGACCGACTTGCCTGTTTCACGGTGTCCAATTCCAATGAGTTGAAACGGAAAATTTTCCCACTGGCATGTAAGTCATTTGGAAGTAAGTCGTATTGGTAGTCAAGGAAATCACACACAGGAGTGTGTGTCTTCAACGAAACTAAATTCAGAAAGCCCTGAAATCAATCTCATTTGGTGTGTTTACAGACGGCATCTGGGGAGATTCCGGGTCATTCGTCCAGCTGCGAAAGGTGCATCTCTGAAGCCCAGTCCCTGTCCTGCAATCAGACTTATTTATCCGACGTGGTGTTTCAGTGGAAATGATTGTGGGAAATGACCACTTCCTTTTCTGTATTTGCTGATTAGGTTTCATGGTCCCTGTCTCGTTAGGTGCAGTGATCAGAATTGACCAACCCCTGAGGAAGGTTGTCCAGTGCACAACCCAGGGCTCGGTAGAACCGCAGAATCTTGGGTGCAACCCTGCTCAAGCACCCAAATGTGCACACGAACAGGGTTTCTGTGTGACGTGTGTGAAAACTACAGTGTGATGCGAATGACTCGCAGACAGTTTATCCATTGGGCTCCCCTCAAAATCAGTTATGAGCATGAAAGGACACCGATGCCCAGGTCCCGGCTCCAGGAATAAGACCCTCCAGGGTCTAGTGTGAAGCCACGGCATCTGGATTGCTCAGGCTTCTGGGGATCATTCTCCTGAGAAGGGTGGCTCCTTTCTCCCTGTGGAGCATCTTTCAAAACAGTGCTCCTTTCTTCCCCCAGGACACTCGACATCAGGCGCAGGAAGCCTTCTGATTGAGCACACCTGGCCCATGAAAAGACAAGGGAAAGAAACGGGGCCGAAGGTCACAGTCCTCTCATTCCACCATCCTTCTTTAAATCATCCTAATTTCATGGGCCCTGAGGCCAGGGCTGTTTCTTTACACCTCGAGGCCTTGGCGCCGGGACTCAATTCTGCCCTGTTGCTTACTGTCTGAGACATTTTGGGAAAATCCCTAGAGCCAGGATCTCCATTCCTGGTAAGCCAGAGAGCCTGAAGACACACCCAAATTCTGACCCTCTTAGCTCAGGGAACATGTCCACCTTCGTCAGCATTAAAATTTTTGCACCAGATGTGCTAACTGCAATTCCACCATACAATGCCTAACTGGAAATGGAGGCAACATCTCAGATCCTGAACAATTGATGCGAGAATCCGTGAGACACACGGCTTATTTGGGCCTTTTGCCACTGAAACAAGGGCCAGTATTAACAACGTTATACAATCCTCTGATTCACTCCCTGCTTTTCAATCTCTGCGATGCTTTCTTCTTGAGACAGGGCCTCACTCCCGTCACCCGGGCTTTTCTACGGTGTAATTTTCCTTGTTTGCTTTTGTCAAATTGGGAACTTTTTATTTCATCTCTATCAAATGTTGATCCATTATCACATACGTATGAAAATATTACCACCCATACTGTGAGATATGTTGCTATTATTTTCATCATTTCTTTCATAAACCAAAGGTTTTAGTTGGGATACCTTCTGATATCTCAAGACTTTTGTTTCATGTTTTCTTAAACTGCCGTCGGACGTCTGAAACCGCTGACTGTAGCATGTCATGACTATTTCTCTTTTCTGGTAAACCTCAATTTGGGGAATGTCATCAATTAGTCTCTCGGTGATTGCGTGATTTCACGAAAGTCTTTCATATTCTGCTTTGTGCACTGAGTATCTCTTCAAACTTCAGTGCATGTTTCTACCACTTGATGCTTTATTATATGGGAATCTAACTTTCACAAGAGCATTTCAGGCAAAGACTTGTCTTGTTCCCCACTGGCAGGCAATTTCACTCGGATACACAATCAATAGGCTGAGCATGGAAAGGTTATCGCTGGAAGGTCTGTTTGATTCCACGGATCTCTCCTTTCTTATTGAGGAAAAAAAAATACGCTGTGCTAATTACTGTACTTCATTGACTATTCTCCAGTCAGAAAGCGCACTTCCGACTTCTTGTCCTTCAATCGCTGAAGGGATGATGGTATCTGCCAAAAGCACACACTTGAAAGTACATCCCAGCACAAACACACACACACACACACACACACACAAACACGGACACACACACACAAGCGCGCACACACACACGGCTTCATAGGTAAAGATTTCTTCCCTGACATTGTTTTACCTAAAATAAGGCAAGTGTGTGGCCACTGTCCCAACCCGGTTACACTCGTATTCTACGTGCCTATCAGCCTGAGGAGTAATTGGATTCAGGTGTTCTGGAAAGCATGATGTGGGCTGTGTCTGTTGAATTCCCAGCAATGCAAGGGGACACACCCTGTGACTCCTTCCTTAATTGAGTGCTGATATTTGATTGGTTTATCGCGCACCTGATGGGTGGGTGGGGTGTTCGCGGTTGGTGGGGGTGAGGTATATAAGGGCTGATGCGGCCAGACAGCTCCTCATTTGAACACCCTCTCGGAAGAGATAGCGTCTTTCTGCAACCCGCGGTCCCAGCAGAAAAACCTTGTGATCCTTGTTCCAGGCGACATGGAGGACGACTCACTCTGCTTGGGAGGGGAGTGGCAGTTGAACCGCTTTTCAAAACTCACATGTTCTGGGCCAGGTGCAGCTTTTGCTGAAATCCAGCGGACTTCTCTCCCTGAGAAGTCACCACTCTCATCTGAGACCCGTGTCGACCTCTGTGATGATTTGGCTCCTGTGGCAAGACAGCTTGCTCCCAGGGAGCAGCTTCCTCTGAGTAGCAGGAGACCTGCTGCGGTGGGGGCTGGGCTCCAGAATATGGGAAATACCTGCTACGTGAATGCTTCCCTGCAGTGCCTGACATACACACCGCCCCTTGCCAACTACATGCTGTCCCGGGAGCACTCTCAAACTTGTCATGGTCACAAGGGCTGCATGCTCTGTACTATGCAAGCTCACATCACACGGGCCCTCCACCGTCCTGGCCATGTCATCCAGCCCTCACGGGCATTGGCTGCTGGCTTCCATAGAGGCAAGCAGGAAGACGCCCATGAATTTCTGATGTTCACTGTGGATGCCATGAAAAAGGCATGCCTTCCCGGGCACAAGCTGGTAGATCATCACTCTAAGGACACCACCCTCATGCACCAAATATTTGGAGGGTACTGGAGATCTCAAATCAAGTGTCTCCACTGCCAGGGCATTTCAGACACCTTTGACCCTTACCTGGACATCGCCCTGGATATCCAGGCAGCTCAGAGTGTGAAGCAAGCTTTGGAACAGTTGGTGAAGCCCGAAGAACTCAATGGAGAGAATGCCTATCATTGTGGTCTTTGTCTCCAGAAGGCGCCGGCCTCCAAGACGTTAACTTTGCACACTTCTGCCAAGGTCCTCATCCTTGTATTGAAGAGATTCTCCCATGTCACAGGCAACAAACTTGCCAAGAGTGTGCAATATCCTGAGTGCCTTGACATGCAGCCATACGTGTCTCAGCAGAACGCAGGACCTCTTGTCTATGTCCTCTATGCTGTGCTGGTCCACGCCGGGTGGAGCTGTCACAACGGACATTACTTCTCTTATGTCAAAGCTCAAGAAGGCCAGTGGTATAAAATGGATGATGCCGAGGTCACTGCCTCTGGCATCACTTCTGTCCTGAGTCAACAGGCCTATGTCCTCTTTTACATCCAGAAGAGTGAATGGGAAAGACACAGTGAGAGTGTGTCAAGAGGCAGGGAAGCAAGAGCCCTTGGCGCTGAAGACACAGACAGGCGAGCAACGCAAGGAGAGCTCAAGAGAGACCCCTGCCTCCAGGTACCCGAGTTGGACGAGCACTTGGTGGAAACGGCCACTCAGGAAAGCACCTTAGACTACTGGAAATTCCTCCAAGAGCAAAACAAAACCAAGCCTGACTTCAACGTCAGAAAAGTCGAAGGTACCCTGCCTCCCAACGTACTTGTGATTCATCAATCGAAATACAAGTGTGGGATGAAAAACCACCATCCTGAACAGCAAAGCTCCCTGCTAAACCTCTCCTCAACGAACCCGACAGATCACGAGTCCATGAACACTGGCACACTCGCTTCTCTGCAAGGGAGGACCAGGAGATCCAAAGGGAAGAACAAACACAGCAAGAGGGCTCTGCTTCTGTGCCAGTGAGCTCAGTGGATGTGCCGACCCACACATAGGGGTGCGCAAACACACACACACACACACCCCCACAAGCACGCACGCAAACACACACACACCCACACAAACACGAACACTGCCAATCCTAAGTAAAGTAATGAGGAGCCCAAGTTTCTGTCTGTACAACACGGACAACGCAGACAACCTCTGGAGGGACTGTCTGTGTGTTTGTGTTCACGGTAGATGACATTCAGTGTGTATTTCTGAATATGACCTGTTGACGTGTAGGTTTGCGTGTGAGGTTATTGCAGGGGACTGGGTTGACTATTTTCTCCCGGGGTGTGTTTCACTCGTCAGTTGTTGGTCGGCATGAGAAGGTGAAATTTTGTTAATGTGGGACATCCGTGGATCCTTCTCGCCACCTTGAGTCGTGGAAACTGGAATGCATTTGGAAGATAGGAACGGTGCTCTTCTTTCTTACCCTGACTCGCCGTTTTTACACTGGTTTTTGAATGGACCTCAGGCGCCCTAGGACTTGTGCACTTGGTGGAACCCACAGAACGCCGGAAACAGACAGACCGACTTGCCTGTTTCACGGTGTCCAATTCCAATGAGTTGAAACGGAAAATTTTCCCACTGGCATGTAAGTCATTTGGAAGTAAGTCGTATTGGTAGTCAAGGAAATCACACACAGGAGTGTGTGTCTTCAACGAAACTAAATTCAGAAAGCCCTGAAATCAATCTCATTTGGTGTGTTTACAGACGGCATCTGGGGAGATTCCGGGTCATTCGTCCAGCTGCGAAAGGTGCATCTCTGAAGCCCAGTCCCTGTCCTGCAATCAGACTTATTTATCCGACGTGGTGTTTCAGTGGAAATGATTGTGGGAAATGACCACTTCCTTTTCTGTATTTGCTGATTAGGTTTCATGGTCCCTGTCTCGTTAGGTGCAGTGATCAGAATTGACCAACCCCTGAGGAAGGTTGTCCAGTGCACAACCCAGGGCTCGGTAGAACCGCAGAATCTTGGGTGCAACCCTGCTCAAGCACCCAAATGTGCACACGAACAGGGTTTCTGTGTGACGTGTGTGAAAACTACAGTGTGATGCGAATGACTCGCAGACAGTTTATCCATTGGGCTCCCCTCAAAATCAGTTATGAGCATGAAAGGACACCGATGCCCAGGTCCCGGCTCCAGGAATAAGACCCTCCAGGGTCTAGTGTGAAGCCACGGCATCTGGATTGCTCAGGCTTCTGGGGATCATTCTCCTGAGAAGGGTGGCTCCTTTCTCCCTGTGGAGCATCTTTCAAAACAGTGCTCCTTTCTTCCCCCAGGACACTCGACATCAGGCGCAGGAAGCCTTCTGATTGAGCACACCTGGCCCATGAAAAGACAAGGGAAAGAAACGGGGCCGAAGGTCACAGTCCTCTCATTCCACCATCCTTCTTTAAATCATCCTAATTTCATGGGCCCTGAGGCCAGGGCTGTTTCTTTACACCTCGAGGCCTTGGCGCCGGGACTCAATTCTGCCCTGTTGCTTACTGTCTGAGACATTTTGGGAAAATCCCTAGAGCCAGGATCTCCATTCCTGGTAAGCCAGAGAGCCTGAAGACACACCCAAATTCTGACCCTCTTAGCTCAGGGAACATGTCCACCTTCGTCAGCATTAAAATTTTTGCACCAGATGTGCTAACTGCAATTCCACCATACAATGCCTAACTGGAAATGGAGGCAACATCTCAGATCCTGAACAATTGATGCGAGAATCCGTGAGACACACGGCTTATTTGGGCCTTTTGCCACTGAAACAAGGGCCAGTATTAACAACGTTATACAATCCTCTGATTCACTCCCTGCTTTTCAATCTCTGCGATGCTTTCTTCTTGAGACAGGGCCTCACTCCCGTCACCCGGGCTTTTCTACGGTGTAATTTTCCTTGTTTGCTTTTGTCAAATTGGGAACTTTTTATTTCATCTCTATCAAATGTTGATCCATTATCACATACGTATGAAAATATTACCACCCATACTGTGAGATATGTTGCTATTATTTTCATCATTTCTTTCATAAACCAAAGGTTTTAGTTGGGATACCTTCTGATATCTCAAGACTTTTGTTTCATGTTTTCTTAAACTGCCGTCGGACGTCTGAAACCGCTGACTGTAGCATGTCATGACTATTTCTCTTTTCTGGTAAACCTCAATTTGGGGAATGTCATCAATTAGTCTCTCGGTGATTGCGTGATTTCACGAAAGTCTTTCATATTCTGCTTTGTGCACTGAGTATCTCTTCAAACTTCAGTGCATGTTTCTACCACTTGATGCTTTATTATATGGGAATCTAACTTTCACAAGAGCATTTCAGGCAAAGACTTGTCTTGTTCCCCACTGGCAGGCAATTTCACTCGGATACACAATCAATAGGCTGAGCATGGAAAGGTTATCGCTGGAAGGTCTGTTTGATTCCACGGATCTCTCCTTTCTTATTGAGGAAAAAAAAATACGCTGTGCTAATTACTGTACTTCATTGACTATTCTCCAGTCAGAAAGCGCACTTCCGACTTCTTGTCCTTCAATCGCTGAAGGGATGATGGTATCTGCCAAAAGCACACACTTGAAAGTACATCCCAGCACAAACACACACACACACACACACACACACAAACACGGACACACACACACAAGCGCGCACACACACACGGCTTCATAGGTAAAGATTTCTTCCCTGACATTGTTTTACCTAAAATAAGGCAAGTGTGTGGCCACTGTCCCAACCCGGTTACACTCGTATTCTACGTGCCTATCAGCCTGAGGAGTAATTGGATTCAGGTGTTCTGGAAAGCATGATGTGGGCTGTGTCTGTTGAATTCCCAGCAATGCAAGGGGACACACCCTGTGACTCCTTCCTTAATTGAGTGCTGATATTTGATTGGTTTATCGCGCACCTGATGGGTGGGTGGGGTGTTCGCGGTTGGTGGGGGTGAGGTATATAAGGGCTGATGCGGCCAGACAGCTCCTCATTTGAACACCCTCTCGGAAGAGATAGCGTCTTTCTGCAACCCGCGGTCCCAGCAGAAAAACCTTGTGATCCTTGTTCCAGGCGACATGGAGGACGACTCACTCTGCTTGGGAGGGGAGTGGCAGTTGAACCGCTTTTCAAAACTCACATGTTCTGGGCCAGGTGCAGCTTTTGCTGAAATCCAGCGGACTTCTCTCCCTGAGAAGTCACCACTCTCATCTGAGACCCGTGTCGACCTCTGTGATGATTTGGCTCCTGTGGCAAGACAGCTTGCTCCCAGGGAGCAGCTTCCTCTGAGTAGCAGGAGACCTGCTGCGGTGGGGGCTGGGCTCCAGAATATGGGAAATACCTGCTACGTGAATGCTTCCCTGCAGTGCCTGACATACACACCGCCCCTTGCCAACTACATGCTGTCCCGGGAGCACTCTCAAACTTGTCATGGTCACAAGGGCTGCATGCTCTGTACTATGCAAGCTCACATCACACGGGCCCTCCACCGTCCTGGCCATGTCATCCAGCCCTCACGGGCATTGGCTGCTGGCTTCCATAGAGGCAAGCAGGAAGACGCCCATGAATTTCTGATGTTCACTGTGGATGCCATGAAAAAGGCATGCCTTCCCGGGCACAAGCTGGTAGATCATCACTCTAAGGACACCACCCTCATGCACCAAATATTTGGAGGGTACTGGAGATCTCAAATCAAGTGTCTCCACTGCCAGGGCATTTCAGACACCTTTGACCCTTACCTGGACATCGCCCTGGATATCCAGGCAGCTCAGAGTGTGAAGCAAGCTTTGGAACAGTTGGTGAAGCCCGAAGAACTCAATGGAGAGAATGCCTATCATTGTGGTCTTTGTCTCCAGAAGGCGCCGGCCTCCAAGACGTTAACTTTGCACACTTCTGCCAAGGTCCTCATCCTTGTATTGAAGAGATTCTCCCATGTCACAGGCAACAAACTTGCCAAGAGTGTGCAATATCCTGAGTGCCTTGACATGCAGCCATACGTGTCTCAGCAGAACGCAGGACCTCTTGTCTATGTCCTCTATGCTGTGCTGGTCCACGCCGGGTGGAGCTGTCACAACGGACATTACTTCTCTTATGTCAAAGCTCAAGAAGGCCAGTGGTATAAAATGGATGATGCCGAGGTCACTGCCTCTGGCATCACTTCTGTCCTGAGTCAACAGGCCTATGTCCTCTTTTACATCCAGAAGAGTGAATGGGAAAGACACAGTGAGAGTGTGTCAAGAGGCAGGGAAGCAAGAGCCCTTGGCGCTGAAGACACAGACAGGCGAGCAACGCAAGGAGAGCTCAAGAGAGACCCCTGCCTCCAGGTACCCGAGTTGGACGAGCACTTGGTGGAAACGGCCACTCAGGAAAGCACCTTAGACTACTGGAAATTCCTCCAAGAGCAAAACAAAACCAAGCCTGACTTCAACGTCAGAAAAGTCGAAGGTACCCTGCCTCCCAACGTACTTGTGATTCATCAATCGAAATACAAGTGTGGGATGAAAAACCACCATCCTGAACAGCAAAGCTCCCTGCTAAACCTCTCCTCAACGAACCCGACAGATCACGAGTCCATGAACACTGGCACACTCGCTTCTCTGCAAGGGAGGACCAGGAGATCCAAAGGGAAGAACAAACACAGCAAGAGGGCTCTGCTTCTGTGCCAGTGAGCTCAGTGGATGTGCCGACCCACACATAGGGGTGCGCAAACACACACACACACACACCCCCACAAGCACGCACGCAAACACACACACACCCACACAAACACGAACACTGCCAATCCTAAGTAAAGTAATGAGGAGCCCAAGTTTCTGTCTGTACAACACGGACAACGCAGACAACCTCTGGAGGGACTGTCTGTGTGTTTGTGTTCACGGTAGATGACATTCAGTGTGTATTTCTGAATATGACCTGTTGACGTGTAGGTTTGCGTGTGAGGTTATTGCAGGGGACTGGGTTGACTATTTTCTCCCGGGGTGTGTTTCACTCGTCAGTTGTTGGTCGGCATGAGAAGGTGAAATTTTGTTAATGTGGGACATCCGTGGATCCTTCTCGCCACCTTGAGTCGTGGAAACTGGAATGCATTTGGAAGATAGGAACGGTGCTCTTCTTTCTTACCCTGACTCGCCGTTTTTACACTGGTTTTTGAATGGACCTCAGGCGCCCTAGGACTTGTGCACTTGGTGGAACCCACAGAACGCCGGAAACAGACAGACCGACTTGCCTGTTTCACGGTGTCCAATTCCAATGAGTTGAAACGGAAAATTTTCCCACTGGCATGTAAGTCATTTGGAAGTAAGTCGTATTGGTAGTCAAGGAAATCACACACAGGAGTGTGTGTCTTCAACGAAACTAAATTCAGAAAGCCCTGAAATCAATCTCATTTGGTGTGTTTACAGACGGCATCTGGGGAGATTCCGGGTCATTCGTCCAGCTGCGAAAGGTGCATCTCTGAAGCCCAGTCCCTGTCCTGCAATCAGACTTATTTATCCGACGTGGTGTTTCAGTGGAAATGATTGTGGGAAATGACCACTTCCTTTTCTGTATTTGCTGATTAGGTTTCATGGTCCCTGTCTCGTTAGGTGCAGTGATCAGAATTGACCAACCCCTGAGGAAGGTTGTCCAGTGCACAACCCAGGGCTCGGTAGAACCGCAGAATCTTGGGTGCAACCCTGCTCAAGCACCCAAATGTGCACACGAACAGGGTTTCTGTGTGACGTGTGTGAAAACTACAGTGTGATGCGAATGACTCGCAGACAGTTTATCCATTGGGCTCCCCTCAAAATCAGTTATGAGCATGAAAGGACACCGATGCCCAGGTCCCGGCTCCAGGAATAAGACCCTCCAGGGTCTAGTGTGAAGCCACGGCATCTGGATTGCTCAGGCTTCTGGGGATCATTCTCCTGAGAAGGGTGGCTCCTTTCTCCCTGTGGAGCATCTTTCAAAACAGTGCTCCTTTCTTCCCCCAGGACACTCGACATCAGGCGCAGGAAGCCTTCTGATTGAGCACACCTGGCCCATGAAAAGACAAGGGAAAGAAACGGGGCCGAAGGTCACAGTCCTCTCATTCCACCATCCTTCTTTAAATCATCCTAATTTCATGGGCCCTGAGGCTGTTTCTTTACACCTCGAGGCCTTGGCGCCGGGACTCAATTCTGCCCTGTTGCTTACTGTCTGAGACATTTTGGGAAAATCCCTAGAGCCAGGATCTCCATTCCTGGTAAGCCAGAGAGCCTGAAGACACACCCAAATTCTGACCCTCTTAGCTCAGGGAACATGTCCACCTTCGTCAGCATTAAAATTTTTGCACCAGATGTGCTAACTGCAATTCCACCATACAATGCCTAACTGGAAATGGAGGCAACATCTCAGATCCTGAACAATTGATGCGAGAATCCGTGAGACACACGGCTTATTTGGGCCTTTTGCCACTGAAACAAGGGCCAGTATTAACAACGTTATACAATCCTCTGATTCACTCCCTGCTTTTCAATCTCTGCGATGCTTTCTTCTTGAGACAGGGCCTCACTCCCGTCACCCGGGCTTTTCTACGGTGTAATTTTCCTTGTTTGCTTTTGTCAAATTGGGAACTTTTTATTTCATCTCTATCAAATGTTGATCCATTATCACATACGTATGAAAATATTACCACCCATACTGTGAGATATGTTGCTATTATTTTCATCATTTCTTTCATAAACCAAAGGTTTTAGTTGGGATACCTTCTGATATCTCAAGACTTTTGTTTCATGTTTTCTTAAACTGCCGTCGGACGTCTGAAACCGCTGACTGTAGCATGTCATGACTATTTCTCTTTTCTGGTAAACCTCAATTTGGGGAATGTCATCAATTAGTCTCTCGGTGATTGCGTGATTTCACGAAAGTCTTTCATATTCTGCTTTGTGCACTGAGTATCTCTTCAAACTTCAGTGCATGTTTCTACCACTTGATGCTTTATTATATGGGAATCTAACTTTCACAAGAGCATTTCAGGCAAAGACTTGTCTTGTTCCCCACTGGCAGGCAATTTCACTCGGATACACAATCAATAGGCTGAGCATGGAAAGGTTATCGCTGGAAGGTCTGTTTGATTCCACGGATCTCTCCTTTCTTATTGAGGAAAAAAAAATACGCTGTGCTAATTACTGTACTTCATTGACTATTCTCCAGTCAGAAAGCGCACTTCCGACTTCTTGTCCTTCAATCGCTGAAGGGATGATGGTATCTGCCAAAAGCACACACTTGAAAGTACATCCCAGCACAAACACACACACACACACACACACACACAAACACGGACACACACACACAAGCGCGCACACACACACGGCTTCATAGGTAAAGATTTCTTCCCTGACATTGTTTTACCTAAAATAAGGCAAGTGTGTGGCCACTGTCCCAACCCGGTTACACTCGTATTCTACGTGCCTATCAGCCTGAGGAGTAATTGGATTCAGGTGTTCTGGAAAGCATGATGTGGGCTGTGTCTGTTGAATTCCCAGCAATGCAAGGGGACACACCCTGTGACTCCTTCCTTAATTGAGTGCTGATATTTGATTGGTTTATCGCGCACCTGATGGGTGGGTGGGGTGTTCGCGGTTGGTGGGGGTGAGGTATATAAGGGCTGATGCGGCCAGACAGCTCCTCATTTGAACACCCTCTCGGAAGAGATAGCGTCTTTCTGCAACCCGCGGTCCCAGCAGAAAAACCTTGTGATCCTTGTTCCAGGCGACATGGAGGACGACTCACTCTGCTTGGGAGGGGAGTGGCAGTTGAACCGCTTTTCAAAACTCACATGTTCTGGGCCAGGTGCAGCTTTTGCTGAAATCCAGCGGACTTCTCTCCCTGAGAAGTCACCACTCTCATCTGAGACCCGTGTCGACCTCTGTGATGATTTGGCTCCTGTGGCAAGACAGCTTGCTCCCAGGGAGCAGCTTCCTCTGAGTAGCAGGAGACCTGCTGCGGTGGGGGCTGGGCTCCAGAATATGGGAAATACCTGCTACGTGAATGCTTCCCTGCAGTGCCTGACATACACACCGCCCCTTGCCAACTACATGCTGTCCCGGGAGCACTCTCAAACTTGTCATGGTCACAAGGGCTGCATGCTCTGTACTATGCAAGCTCACATCACACGGGCCCTCCACCGTCCTGGCCATGTCATCCAGCCCTCACGGGCATTGGCTGCTGGCTTCCATAGAGGCAAGCAGGAAGACGCCCATGAATTTCTGATGTTCACTGTGGATGCCATGAAAAAGGCATGCCTTCCCGGGCACAAGCTGGTAGATCATCACTCTAAGGACACCACCCTCATGCACCAAATATTTGGAGGGTACTGGAGATCTCAAATCAAGTGTCTCCACTGCCAGGGCATTTCAGACACCTTTGACCCTTACCTGGACATCGCCCTGGATATCCAGGCAGCTCAGAGTGTGAAGCAAGCTTTGGAACAGTTGGTGAAGCCCGAAGAACTCAATGGAGAGAATGCCTATCATTGTGGTCTTTGTCTCCAGAAGGCGCCGGCCTCCAAGACGTTAACTTTGCACACTTCTGCCAAGGTCCTCATCCTTGTATTGAAGAGATTCTCCCATGTCACAGGCAACAAACTTGCCAAGAGTGTGCAATATCCTGAGTGCCTTGACATGCAGCCATACGTGTCTCAGCAGAACGCAGGACCTCTTGTCTATGTCCTCTATGCTGTGCTGGTCCACGCCGGGTGGAGCTGTCACAACGGACATTACTTCTCTTATGTCAAAGCTCAAGAAGGCCAGTGGTATAAAATGGATGATGCCGAGGTCACTGCCTCTGGCATCACTTCTGTCCTGAGTCAACAGGCCTATGTCCTCTTTTACATCCAGAAGAGTGAATGGGAAAGACACAGTGAGAGTGTGTCAAGAGGCAGGGAAGCAAGAGCCCTTGGCGCTGAAGACACAGACAGGCGAGCAACGCAAGGAGAGCTCAAGAGAGACCCCTGCCTCCAGGTACCCGAGTTGGACGAGCACTTGGTGGAAACGGCCACTCAGGAAAGCACCTTAGACTACTGGAAATTCCTCCAAGAGCAAAACAAAACCAAGCCTGACTTCAACGTCAGAAAAGTCGAAGGTACCCTGCCTCCCAACGTACTTGTGATTCATCAATCGAAATACAAGTGTGGGATGAAAAACCACCATCCTGAACAGCAAAGCTCCCTGCTAAACCTCTCCTCAACGAACCCGACAGATCACGAGTCCATGAACACTGGCACACTCGCTTCTCTGCAAGGGAGGACCAGGAGATCCAAAGGGAAGAACAAACACAGCAAGAGGGCTCTGCTTCTGTGCCAGTGAGCTCAGTGGATGTGCCGACCCACACATAGGGGTGCGCAAACACACACACACACACACCCCCACAAGCACGCACGCAAACACACACACACCCACACAAACACGAACACTGCCAATCCTAAGTAAAGTAATGAGGAGCCCAAGTTTCTGTCTGTACAACACGGACAACGCAGACAACCTCTGGAGGGACTGTCTGTGTGTTTGTGTTCACGGTAGATGACATTCAGTGTGTATTTCTGAATATGACCTGTTGACGTGTAGGTTTGCGTGTGAGGTTATTGCAGGGGACTGGGTTGACTATTTTCTCCCGGGGTGTGTTTCACTCGTCAGTTGTTGGTCGGCATGAGAAGGTGAAATTTTGTTAATGTGGGACATCCGTGGATCCTTCTCGCCACCTTGAGTCGTGGAAACTGGAATGCATTTGGAAGATAGGAACGGTGCTCTTCTTTCTTACCCTGACTCGCCGTTTTTACACTGGTTTTTGAATGGACCTCAGGCGCCCTAGGACTTGTGCACTTGGTGGAACCCACAGAACGCCGGAAACAGACAGACCGACTTGCCTGTTTCACGGTGTCCAATTCCAATGAGTTGAAACGGAAAATTTTCCCACTGGCATGTAAGTCATTTGGAAGTAAGTCGTATTGGTAGTCAAGGAAATCACACACAGGAGTGTGTGTCTTCAACGAAACTAAATTCAGAAAGCCCTGAAATCAATCTCATTTGGTGTGTTTACAGACGGCATCTGGGGAGATTCCGGGTCATTCGTCCAGCTGCGAAAGGTGCATCTCTGAAGCCCAGTCCCTGTCCTGCAATCAGACTTATTTATCCGACGTGGTGTTTCAGTGGAAATGATTGTGGGAAATGACCACTTCCTTTTCTGTATTTGCTGATTAGGTTTCATGGTCCCTGTCTCGTTAGGTGCAGTGATCAGAATTGACCAACCCCTGAGGAAGGTTGTCCAGTGCACAACCCAGGGCTCGGTAGAACCGCAGAATCTTGGGTGCAACCCTGCTCAAGCACCCAAATGTGCACACGAACAGGGTTTCTGTGTGACGTGTGTGAAAACTACAGTGTGATGCGAATGACTCGCAGACAGTTTATCCATTGGGCTCCCCTCAAAATCAGTTATGAGCATGAAAGGACACCGATGCCCAGGTCCCGGCTCCAGGAATAAGACCCTCCAGGGTCTAGTGTGAAGCCACGGCATCAGGATTGCTCAGGCTTCTGGGGATCATTCTCCTGAGAATGGTGGCTCCTTTCTCCCTGTGGAGCATCTTTCAAAACAGTGCTCCTTTCTTCCCCCAGGACACTCGACATCACGCGCAGGAAGCCTTCCGATTGAGCACACCTGGCCCATGAAAAGACAAGGGAAAGAAACGGGGCCGAAGGTCACAGTCCTCTCATTCCACCATCCTTCTTTAAATCATCCTAATTTCATGGGCCCTGAGGCCAGGGCTGTTTCTTTACACCTCGAGGCCTTGGCGCCGGGACTCAATTCTGCCCTGTTGCTTACTGTCTGAGACATTTTGGGAAAATCCCTAGAGCCAGGATCTCCATTCCTGGTAAGCCAGAGAGCCTGAAGACACACCCAAATTCTGACCCTCTTAGCTCAGGGAACATGTCCACCTTCGTCAGCATTAAAATTTTTGCACCAGATGTGCTAACTGCAATTCCACCATACAATGCCTAACTGGAAATGGAGGCAACATCTCAGATCCTGAACAATTGATGCGAGAATCCGTGAGACACACGGCTTATTTGGGCCTTTTGCCACTGAAACAAGGGCCAGTATTAACAACGTTATACAATCCTCTGATTCACTCCCTGCTTTTCAATCTCTGCGATGCTTTCTTCTTGAGACAGGGCCTCACTCCCGTCACCCGGGCTTTTCTACGGTGTAATTTTCCTTGTTTGCTTTTGTCAAATTGGGAACTTTTTATTTCATCTCTATCAAATGTTGATCCATTATCACATACGTATGAAAATATTACCACCCATACTGTGAGATATGTTGCTATTATTTTCATCATTTCTTTCATAAACCAAAGGTTTTAGTTGGGATACCTTCTGATATCTCAAGACTTTTGTTTCATGTTTTCTTAAACTGCCGTCGGACGTCTGAAACCGCTGACTGTAGCATGTCATGACTATTTCTCTTTTCTGGTAAACCTCAATTTGGGGAATGTCATCAATTAGTCTCTCGGTGATTGCGTGATTTCACGAAAGTCTTTCATATTCTGCTTTGTGCACTGAGTATCTCTTCAAACTTCAGTGCATGTTTCTACCACTTGATGCTTTATTATATGGGAATCTAACTTTCACAAGAGCATTTCAGGCAAAGACTTGTCTTGTTCCCCACTGGCAGGCAATTTCACTCGGATACACAATCAATAGGCTGAGCATGGAAAGGTTATCGCTGGAAGGTCTGTTTGATTCCACGGATCTCTCCTTTCTTATTGAGGAAAAAAAAATACGCTGTGCTAATTACTGTACTTCATTGACTATTCTCCAGTCAGAAAGCGCACTTCCGACTTCTTGTCCTTCAATCGCTGAAGGGATGATGGTATCTGCCAAAAGCACACACTTGAAAGTACATCCCAGCACAAACACACACACACACACACACACACACAAACACGGACACACACACACAAGCGCGCACACACACACGGCTTCATAGGTAAAGATTTCTTCCCTGACATTGTTTTACCTAAAATAAGGCAAGTGTGTGGCCACTGTCCCAACCCGGTTACACTCGTATTCTACGTGCCTATCAGCCTGAGGAGTAATTGGATTCAGGTGTTCTGGAAAGCATGATGTGGGCTGTGTCTGTTGAATTCCCAGCAATGCAAGGGGACACACCCTGTGACTCCTTCCTTAATTGAGTGCTGATATTTGATTGGTTTATCGCGCACCTGATGGGTGGGTGGGGTGTTCGCGGTTGGTGGGGGTGAGGTATATAAGGGCTGATGCGGCCAGACAGCTCCTCATTTGAACACCCTCTCGGAAGAGATAGCGTCTTTCTGCAACCCGCGGTCCCAGCAGAAAAACCTTGTGATCCTTGTTCCAGGCGACATGGAGGACGACTCACTCTGCTTGGGAGGGGAGTGGCAGTTGAACCGCTTTTCAAAACTCACATGTTCTGGGCCAGGTGCAGCTTTTGCTGAAATCCAGCGGACTTCTCTCCCTGAGAAGTCACCACTCTCATCTGAGACCCGTGTCGACCTCTGTGATGATTTGGCTCCTGTGGCAAGACAGCTTGCTCCCAGGGAGCAGCTTCCTCTGAGTAGCAGGAGACCTGCTGCGGTGGGGGCTGGGCTCCAGAATATGGGAAATACCTGCTACGTGAATGCTTCCCTGCAGTGCCTGACATACACACCGCCCCTTGCCAACTACATGCTGTCCCGGGAGCACTCTCAAACTTGTCATGGTCACAAGGGCTGCATGCTCTGTACTATGCAAGCTCACATCACACGGGCCCTCCACCGTCCTGGCCATGTCATCCAGCCCTCACGGGCATTGGCTGCTGGCTTCCATAGAGGCAAGCAGGAAGACGCCCATGAATTTCTGATGTTCACTGTGGATGCCATGAAAAAGGCATGCCTTCCCGGGCACAAGCTGGTAGATCATCACTCTAAGGACACCACCCTCATGCACCAAATATTTGGAGGGTACTGGAGATCTCAAATCAAGTGTCTCCACTGCCAGGGCATTTCAGACACCTTTGACCCTTACCTGGACATCGCCCTGGATATCCAGGCAGCTCAGAGTGTGAAGCAAGCTTTGGAACAGTTGGTGAAGCCCGAAGAACTCAATGGAGAGAATGCCTATCATTGTGGTCTTTGTCTCCAGAAGGCGCCGGCCTCCAAGACGTTAACTTTGCACACTTCTGCCAAGGTCCTCATCCTTGTATTGAAGAGATTCTCCCATGTCACAGGCAACAAACTTGCCAAGAGTGTGCAATATCCTGAGTGCCTTGACATGCAGCCATACGTGTCTCAGCAGAACGCAGGACCTCTTGTCTATGTCCTCTATGCTGTGCTGGTCCACGCCGGGTGGAGCTGTCACAACGGACATTACTTCTCTTATGTCAAAGCTCAAGAAGGCCAGTGGTATAAAATGGATGATGCCGAGGTCACTGCCTCTGGCATCACTTCTGTCCTGAGTCAACAGGCCTATGTCCTCTTTTACATCCAGAAGAGTGAATGGGAAAGACACAGTGAGAGTGTGTCAAGAGGCAGGGAAGCAAGAGCCCTTGGCGCTGAAGACACAGACAGGCGAGCAACGCAAGGAGAGCTCAAGAGAGACCCATGCCTCCAGGTACCCGAGTTGGACGAGCACTTGGTGGAAACGGCCACTCAGGAAAGCACCTTAGACTACTGGAAATTCCTCCAAGAGCAAAACAAAACCAAGCCTGACTTCAACGTCAGAAAAGTCGAAGGTACCCTGCCTCCCAACGTACTTGTGATTCATCAATCGAAATACAAGTGTGGGATGAAAAACCACCATCCTGAACAGCAAAGCTCCCTGCTAAACCTCTCCTCAACGAACCCGACAGATCACGAGTCCATGAACACTGGCACACTCGCTTCTCTGCAAGGGAGGACCAGGAGATCCAAAGGGAAGAACAAACACAGCAAGAGGGCTCTGCTTCTGTGCCAGTGAGCTCAGTGGATGTGCCGACCCACACATAGGGGTGCGCAAACACACACACACACACACCCCCACAAGCACGCACGCAAACACACACACACCCACACAAACACGAACACTGCCAATCCTAAGTAAAGTAATGAGGAGCCCAAGTTTCTGTCTGTACAACACGGACAACGCAGACAACCTCTGGAGGGACTGTCTGTGTGTTTGTGTTCACGGTAGATGACATTCAGTGTGTATTTCTGAATATGACCTGTTGACGTGTAGGTTTGCGTGTGAGGTTATTGCAGGGGACTGGGTTGACTATTTT
The DNA here is from genome assembly GCF_028885625.2 of Pongo pygmaeus. Lineage (NCBI taxonomy): Eukaryota > Metazoa > Chordata > Mammalia > Primates > Hominidae > Pongo > Pongo pygmaeus. The sequence continues at coordinate 8,123,784 of NC_072380.2, forward strand.
CTCCCGGGGTGTGTTTCACTCGTCAGTTGTTGGTCGGCATGAGAAGGTGAAATTTTGTTAATGTGGGACATCCGTGGATCCTTCTCGCCACCTTGAGTCGTGGAAACTGGAATGCATTTGGAAGATAGGAACGGTGCTCTTCTTTCTTACCCTGACTCGCCGTTTTTACACTGGTTTTTGAATGGACCTCAGGCGCCCTAGGACTTGTGCACTTGGTGGAACCCACAGAACGCCGGAAACAGACAGACCGACTTGCCTGTTTCACGGTGTCCAATTCCAATGAGTTGAAACGGAAAATTTTCCCACTGGCATGTAAGTCATTTGGAAGTAAGTCGTATTGGTAGTCAAGGAAATCACACACAGGAGTGTGTGTCTTCAACGAAACTAAATTCAGAAAGCCCTGAAATCAATCTCATTTGGTGTGTTTACAGACGGCATCTGGGGAGATTCCGGGTCATTCGTCCAGCTGCGAAAGGTGCATCTCTGAAGCCCAGTCCCTGTCCTGCAATCAGACTTATTTATCCGACGTGGTGTTTCAGTGGAAATGATTGTGGGAAATGACCACTTCCTTTTCTGTATTTGCTGATTAGGTTTCATGGTCCCTGTCTCGTTAGGTGCAGTGATCAGAATTGACCAACCCCTGAGGAAGGTTGTCCAGTGCACAACCCAGGGCTCGGTAGAACCGCAGAATCTTGGGTGCAACCCTGCTCAAGCACCCAAATGTGCACACGAACAGGGTTTCTGTGTGACGTGTGTGAAAACTACAGTGTGATGCGAATGACTCGCAGACAGTTTATCCATTGGGCTCCCCTCAAAATCAGTTATGAGCATGAAAGGACACCGATGTCCAGGTCCCGGCTCCAGGAATAAGACCCTCCAGGGTCTAGTGTGAAGCCACGGCATCTGGATTGCTCAGGCTTCTGGGGATCATTCTCCTGAGAAGGGTGGCTCCTTTCTCCCTGTGGAGCATCTTTCAAAACAGTGCTCCTTTCTTCCCCCAGGACACTCGACATCAGGCGCAGGAAGCCTTCTGATTGAGCACACCTGGCCCATGAAAAGACAAGGGAAAGAAACGGGGCCGAAGGTCACAGTCCTCTCATTCCACCATCCTTCTTTAAATCATCCTAATTTCATGGGCCCTGAGGCTGTTTCTTTACACCTCGAGGCCTTGGCGCCGGGACTCAATTCTGCCCTGTTGCTTACTGTCTGAGACATTTTGGGAAAATCCCTAGAGCCAGGATCTCCATTCCTGGTAAGCCAGAGAGCCTGAAGACACACCCAAATTCTGACCCTCTTAGCTCAGGGAACATGTCCACCTTCGTCAGCATTAAAATTTTTGCACCAGATGTGCTAACTGCAATTCCACCATACAATGCCTAACTGGAAATGGAGGCAACATCTCAGATCCTGAACAATTGATGCGAGAATCCGTGAGACACACGGCTTATTTGGGCCTTTTGCCACTGAAACAAGGGCCAGTATTAACAACGTTATACAATCCTCTGATTCACTCCCTGCTTTTCAATCTCTGCGATGCTTTCTTCTTGAGACAGGGCCTCACTCCCGTCACCCGGGCTTTTCTACGGTGTAATTTTCCTTGTTTGCTTTTGTCAAATTGGGAACTTTTTATTTCATCTCTATCAAATGTTGATCCATTATCACATACGTATGAAAATATTACCACCCATACTGTGAGATATGTTGCTATTATTTTCATCATTTCTTTCATAAACCAAAGGTTTTAGTTGGGATACCTTCTGATATCTCAAGACTTTTGTTTCATGTTTTCTTAAACTGCCGTCGGACGTCTGAAACCGCTGACTGTAGCATGTCATGACTATTTCTCTTTTCTGGTAAACCTCAATTTGGGGAATGTCATCAATTAGTCTCTCGGTGATTGCGTGATTTCACGAAAGTCTTTCATATTCTGCTTTGTGCACTGAGTATCTCTTCAAACTTCAGTGCATGTTTCTACCACTTGATGCTTTATTATATGGGAATCTAACTTTCACAAGAGCATTTCAGGCAAAGACTTGTCTTGTTCCCCACTGGCAGGCAATTTCACTCGGATACACAATCAATAGGCTGAGCATGGAAAGGTTATCGCTGGAAGGTCTGTTTGATTCCACGGATCTCTCCTTTCTTATTGAGGAAAAAAAAATACGCTGTGCTAATTACTGTACTTCATTGACTATTCTCCAGTCAGAAAGCGCACTTCCGACTTCTTGTCCTTCAATCGCTGAAGGGATGATGGTATCTGCCAAAAGCACACACTTGAAAGTACATCCCAGCACAAACACACACACACACACACACACACACACAAACACGGACACACACACACAAGCGCGCACACACACACGGCTTCATAGGTAAAGATTTCTTCCCTGACATTGTTTTACCTAAAATAAGGCAAGTGTGTGGCCACTGTCCCAACCCGGTTACACTCGTATTCTACGTGCCTATCAGCCTGAGGAGTAATTGGATTCAGGTGTTCTGGAAAGCATGATGTGGGCTGTGTCTGTTGAATTCCCAGCAATGCAAGGGGACACACCCTGTGACTCCTTCCTTAATTGAGTGCTGATATTTGATTGGTTTATCGCGCACCTGATGGGTGGGTGGGGTGTTCGCGGTTGGTGGGGGTGAGGTATATAAGGGCTGATGCGGCCAGACAGCTCCTCATTTGAACACCCTCTCGGAAGAGATAGCGTCTTTCTGCAACCCGCGGTCCCAGCAGAAAAACCTTGTGATCCTTGTTCCAGGCGACATGGAGGACGACTCACTCTGCTTGGGAGGGGAGTGGCAGTTGAACCGCTTTTCAAAACTCACATGTTCTGGGCCAGGTGCAGCTTTTGCTGAAATCCAGCGGACTTCTCTCCCTGAGAAGTCACCACTCTCATCTGAGACCCGTGTCGACCTCTGTGATGATTTGGCTCCTGTGGCAAGACAGCTTGCTCCCAGGGAGCAGCTTCCTCTGAGTAGCAGGAGACCTGCTGCGGTGGGGGCTGGGCTCCAGAATATGGGAAATACCTGCTACGTGAATGCTTCCCTGCAGTGCCTGACATACACACCGCCCCTTGCCAACTACATGCTGTCCCGGGAGCACTCTCAAACTTGTCATGGTCACAAGGGCTGCATGCTCTGTACTATGCAAGCTCACATCACACGGGCCCTCCACCGTCCTGGCCATGTCATCCAGCCCTCACGGGCATTGGCTGCTGGCTTCCATAGAGGCAAGCAGGAAGACGCCCATGAATTTCTGATGTTCACTGTGGATGCCATGAAAAAGGCATGCCTTCCCGGGCACAAGCTGGTAGATCATCACTCTAAGGACACCACCCTCATGCACCAAATATTTGGAGGGTACTGGAGATCTCAAATCAAGTGTCTCCACTGCCAGGGCATTTCAGACACCTTTGACCCTTACCTGGACATCGCCCTGGATATCCAGGCAGCTCAGAGTGTGAAGCAAGCTTTGGAACAGTTGGTGAAGCCCGAAGAACTCAATGGAGAGAATGCCTATCATTGTGGTCTTTGTCTCCAGAAGGCGCCGGCCTCCAAGACGTTAACTTTGCACACTTCTGCCAAGGTCCTCATCCTTGTATTGAAGAGATTCTCCCATGTCACAGGCAACAAACTTGCCAAGAGTGTGCAATATCCTGAGTGCCTTGACATGCAGCCATACGTGTCTCAGCAGAACGCAGGACCTCTTGTCTATGTCCTCTATGCTGTGCTGGTCCACGCCGGGTGGAGCTGTCACAACGGACATTACTTCTCTTATGTCAAAGCTCAAGAAGGCCAGTGGTATAAAATGGATGATGCCGAGGTCACTGCCTCTGGCATCACTTCTGTCCTGAGTCAACAGGCCTATGTCCTCTTTTACATCCAGAAGAGTGAATGGGAAAGACACAGTGAGAGTGTGTCAAGAGGCAGGGAAGCAAGAGCCCTTGGCGCTGAAGACACAGACAGGCGAGCAACGCAAGGAGAGCTCAAGAGAGACCCCTGCCTCCAGGTACCCGAGTTGGACGAGCACTTGGTGGAAACGGCCACTCAGGAAAGCACCTTAGACTACTGGAAATTCCTCCAAGAGCAAAACAAAACCAAGCCTGACTTCAACGTCAGAAAAGTCGAAGGTACCCTGCCTCCCAACGTACTTGTGATTCATCAATCGAAATACAAGTGTGGGATGAAAAACCACCATCCTGAACAGCAAAGCTCCCTGCTAAACCTCTCCTCAACGAACCCGACAGATCACGAGTCCATGAACACTGGCACACTCGCTTCTCTGCAAGGGAGGACCAGGAGATCCAAAGGGAAGAACAAACACAGCAAGAGGGCTCTGCTTCTGTGCCAGTGAGCTCAGTGGATGTGCCGACCCACACATAGGGGTGCGCAAACACACACACACACACACCCCCACAAGCACGCACGCAAACACACACACACCCACACAAACACGAACACTGCCAATCCTAAGTAAAGTAATGAGGAGCCCAAGTTTCTGTCTGTACAACACGGACAACGCAGACAACCTCTGGAGGGACTGTCTGTGTGTTTGTGTTCACGGTAGATGACATTCAGTGTGTATTTCTGAATATGACCTGTTGACGTGTAGGTTTGCGTGTGAGGTTATTGCAGGGGACTGGGTTGACTATTTTCTCCCGGGGTGTGTTTCACTCGTCAGTTGTTGGTCGGCATGAGAAGGTGAAATTTTGTTAATGTGGGACATCCGTGGATCCTTCTCGCCACCTTGAGTCGTGGAAACTGGAATGCATTTGGAAGATAGGAACGGTGCTCTTCTTTCTTACCCTGACTCGCCGTTTTTACACTGGTTTTTGAATGGACCTCAGGCGCCCTAGGACTTGTGCACTTGGTGGAACCCACAGAACGCCGGAAACAGACAGACCGACTTGCCTGTTTCACGGTGTCCAATTCCAATGAGTTGAAACGGAAAATTTTCCCACTGGCATGTAAGTCATTTGGAAGTAAGTCGTATTGGTAGTCAAGGAAATCACACACAGGAGTGTGTGTCTTCAACGAAACTAAATTCAGAAAGCCCTGAAATCAATCTCATTTGGTGTGTTTACAGACGGCATCTGGGGAGATTCCGGGTCATTCGTCCAGCTGCGAAAGGTGCATCTCTGAAGCCCAGTCCCTGTCCTGCAATCAGACTTATTTATCCGACGTGGTGTTTCAGTGGAAATGATTGTGGGAAATGACCACTTCCTTTTCTGTATTTGCTGATTAGGTTTCATGGTCCCTGTCTCGTTAGGTGCAGTGATCAGAATTGACCAACCCCTGAGGAAGGTTGTCCAGTGCACAACCCAGGGCTCGGTAGAACCGCAGAATCTTGGGTGCAACCCTGCTCAAGCACCCAAATGTGCACACGAACAGGGTTTCTGTGTGACGTGTGTGAAAACTACAGTGTGATGCGAATGACTCGCAGACAGTTTATCCATTGGGCTCCCCTCAAAATCAGTTATGAGCATGAAAGGACACCGATGCCCAGGTCCCGGCTCCAGGAATAAGACCCTCCAGGGTCTAGTGTGAAGCCACGGCATCTGGATTGCTCAGGCTTCTGGGGATCATTCTCCTGAGAAGGGTGGCTCCTTTCTCCCTGTGGAGCATCTTTCAAAACAGTGCTCCTTTCTTCCCCCAGGACACTCGACATCAGGCGCAGGAAGCCTTCTGATTGAGCACACCTGGCCCATGAAAAGACAAGGGAAAGAAACGGGGCCGAAGGTCACAGTCCTCTCATTCCACCATCCTTCTTTAAATCATCCTAATTTCATGGGCCCTGAGGCCAGGGCTGTTTCTTTACACCTCGAGGCCTTGGCGCCGGGACTCAATTCTGCCCTGTTGCTTACTGTCTGAGACATTTTGGGAAAATCCCTAGAGCCAGGATCTCCATTCCTGGTAAGCCAGAGAGCCTGAAGACACACCCAAATTCTGACCCTCTTAGCTCAGGGAACATGTCCACCTTCGTCAGCATTAAAATTTTTGCACCAGATGTGCTAACTGCAATTCCACCATACAATGCCTAACTGGAAATGGAGGCAACATTTCAGATCCTGAACAATTGATGCGAGAATCCGTGAGACACACGGCTTATTTGGGCCTTTTGCCACTGAAACAAGGGCCAGTATTAACAACGTTATACAATCCTCTGATTCACTCCCTGCTTTTCAATCTCTGCGATGCTTTCTTCTTGAAACAGGGCCTCACTCCCGTCACCCGGGCTTTTCTACGGTGTAATTTTCCTTGTTTGCTTTTGTCAAATTGGGAACTTTTTATTTCATCTCTATCAAATGTTGATCCATTATCACATACGTATGAAAATATTACCACCCATACTGTGAGATATGTTGCTTTTATTTTCATCATTTCTTTCATAAACCAAAGGTTTTAGTTGGGATACCTTCTGATATCTCAAGACTTTTGTTTCATGTTTTCTTAAACTGCCGTCGGACGTCTGAAACCGCTGACTGTAGCATGTCATGACTATTTCTCTTTTCTGGTAAACCTCAATTTGGGGAATGTCATCAATTAGTCTCTCGGTGATTGCGTGATTTCACGAAAGTCTTTCATATTCTGCTTTGTGCACTGAGTATCTCTTCAAACTTCAGTGCATGTTTCTACCACTTGATGCTTTATTATATGGGAATCTAACTTTCACAAGAGCATTTCAGGCAAAGACTTGTCTTGTTCCCCACTGGCAGGCAATTTCACTCGGATACACAATCAATAGGCTGAGCATGGAAAGGTTATCGCTGGAAGGTCTGTTTGATTCCACGGATCTCTCCTTTCTTATTGAGGAAAAAAAAATACGCTGTGCTAATTACTGTACTTCATTGACTATTCTCCAGTCAGAAAGCGCACTTCCGACTTCTTGTCCTTCAATCGCTGAAGGGATGATGGTATCTGCCAAAAGCACACACTTGAAAGTACATCCCAGCGCAAACACACACACACACACACACACACACACACACACACACACACAAACACGGACACACACACACAAGCGCGCACACACACACGGCTTCATAGGTAAAGATTTCTTCCCTGACATTGTTTTACCTAAAATAAGGCAAGTGTGTGGCCACTGTCCCAACCCGGTTACACTCGTATTCTACGTGCCTATCAGCCTGAGGAGTAATTGGATTCAGGTGTTCTGGAAAGCATGATGTGGGCTGTGTCTGTTGAATTCCCAGCAATGCAAGGGGACACACCCTGTGACTCCTTCCTTAATTGAGTGCTGATATTTGATTGGTTTATCGCGCACCTGATGGGTGGGTGGGGTGTTCGCGGTTGGTGGGGGTGAGGTATATAAGGGCTGATGCGGCCAGACAGCTCCTCATTTGAACACCCTCTCGGAAGAGATAGCGTCTTTCTGCAACCCGCGGTCCCAGCAGAAAAACCTTGTGATCCTTGTTCCAGGCGACATGGAGGACGACTCACTCTGCTTGGGAGGGGAGTGGCAGTTGAACCGCTTTTCAAAACTCACATGTTCTGGGCCAGGTGCAGCTTTTGCTGAAATCCAGCGGACTTCTCTCCCTGAGAAGTCACCACTCTCATCTGAGACCCGTGTCGACCTCTGTGATGATTTGGCTCCTGTGGCAAGACAGCTTGCTCCCAGGGAGCAGCTTCCTCTGAGTAGCAGGAGACCCGCTGCGGTGGGGGCTGGGCTCCAGAATATGGGAAATACCTGCTACGTGAATGCTTCCCTGCAGTGCCTGACATACACACCGCCCCTTGCCAACTACATGCTGTCCCGGGAGCACTCTCAAACTTGTCATGGTCACAAGGGCTGCATGCTCTGTACTATGCAAGCTCACATCACACGGGCCCTCCACCGTCCTGGCCATGTCATCCAGCCCTCACGGGCATTGGCTGCTGGCTTCCATAGAGGCAAGCAGGAAGACGCCCATGAATTTCTGATGTTCACTGTGGATGCCATGAAAAAGGCATGCCTTCCCGGGCACAAGCTGGTAGATCATCACTCTAAGGACACCACCCTCATGCACCAAATATTTGGAGGGTACTGGAGATCTCAAATCAAGTGTCTCCACTGCCAGGGCATTTCAGACACCTTTGACCCTTACCTGGACATGGCCCTGGATATCCAGGCAGCTCAGAGTGTGAAGCAAGCTTTGGAACCGTTGGTGAAGCCCGAAGAACTCAATGGAGAGAATGCCTATCATTGTGGTCTTTGTCTCCAGAAGGCGCCGGCCTCCAAGACGTTAACTTTGCACACTTCTGCCAAGGTCCTCATCCTTGTATTGAAGAGATTCTCCCATGTCACAGGCAACAAACTGGCCAAGAGTGTGCAATATCCTGAGTGCCTTGACATGCAGCCATACGTGTCTCAGCAGAACGCAGGACCTCTTGTCTATGTCCTCTATGCTGTGCTGGTCCACGCCGGGTGGAGCTGTCACAACGGACATTACTTCTCTTATGTCAAAGCTCAAGAAGGCCAGTGGTATAAAATGGATGATGCCGAGGTCACTGCCTCTGGCATCACTTCTGTCCTGAGTCAACAGGCCTATGTCCTCTTTTACATCCAGAAGAGTGAATGGGAAAGACACAGTGAGAGTGTGTCAAGAGGCAGGGAAGCAAGAGCCCTTGGCGCTGAAGACACAGACAGGCGAGCAACGCAAGGAGAGCTCAAGAGAGACCCCTGCCTCCAGGTACCCGAGTTGGACGAGCACTTGGTGGAAACGGCCACTCAGGAAAGCACCTTAGACCACTGGAAATTCCTCCAAGAGCAAAACAAAACCAAGCCTGACTTCAACGTCAGAAAAGTCGAAGGTACCCTGCCTCCCAACGTACTTGTGATTCATCAATCGAAATACAAGTGTGGGATGAAAAACCACCATCCTGAACAGCAAAGCTCCCTGCTAAACCTCTCCTCAACGAACCCGACAGATCACGAGTCCATGAACACTGGCACACTCGCTTCTCTGCAAGGGAGGACCAGGAGATCCAAAGGGAAGAACAAACACAGCAAGAGGGCTCTGCTTCTGTGCCAGTGAGCTCAGTGGATGTGCCGACCCACACATAGGGGTGCGCAAACACACACACACACACACCCCCACAAGCACGCACGCAAACACACACACACCCACACAAACACGAACACTGCCAATCCTAAGTAAAGTAATGAGGAGCCCAAGTTTCTGTCTGTACAACACGGACAACGCAGACAACCTCTGGAGGGACTGTCTGTGTGTTTGTGTTCACGGTAGATGACATTCAGTGTGTATTTCTGAATATGACCTGTTGACGTGTAGGTTTGCGTGTGAGGTTATTGCAGGGGACTGGGTTGACTATTTTCTCCCGGGGTGTGTTTCACTCGTCAGTTGTTGGTCGGCATGAGAAGGTGAAATTTTGTTAATGTGGGACATCCGTGGATCCTTCTCGCCACCTTGAGTCGTGGAAACTGGAATGCATTTGGAAGATAGGAACGGTGCTCTTCTTTCTTACCCTGACTCGCCGTTTTTACACTGGTTTTTGAATGGACCTCAGGCGCCCTAGGACTTGTGCACTTGGTGGAACCCACAGAACGCCGGAAACAGACAGACCGACTTGCCTGTTTCACGGTGTCCAATTCCAATGAGTTGAAACGGAAAATTTTCCCACTGGCATGTAAGTCATTTGGAAGTAAGTCGTATTGGTAGTCAAGGAAATCACACACAGGAGTGTGTGTCTTCAACGAAACTAAATTCAGAAAGCCCTGAAATCAATCTCATTTGGTGTGTTTACAGACGGCATCTGGGGAGATTCCGGGTCATTCGTCCAGCTGCGAAAGGTGCATCTCTGAAGCCCAGTCCCTGTCCTGCAATCAGACTTATTTATCCGACGTGGTGTTTCAGTGGAAATGATTGTGGGAAATGACCACTTCCTTTTCTGTATTTGCTGATTAGGTTTCATGGTCCCTGTCTCGTTAGGTGCAGTGATCAGAATTGACCAACCCCTGAGGAAGGTTGTCCAGTGCACAACCCAGGGCTCGGTAGAACCGCAGAATCTTGGGTGCAACCCTGCTCAAGCACCCAAATGTGCACACGAACAGGGTTTCTGTGTGACGTGTGTGAAAACTACAGTGTGATGCGAATGACTCGCAGACAGTTTATCCATTGGGCTCCCCTCAAAATCAGTTATGAGCATGAAAGGACACCGATGCCCAGGTCCCGGCTCCAGGAATAAGACCCTCCAGGGTCTAGTGTGAAGCCACGGCATCTGGATTGCTCAGGCTTCTGGGGATCATTCTCCTGAGAAGGGTGGCTCCTTTCTCCCTGTGGAGCATCTTTCAAAACAGTGCTCCTTTCTTCCCCCAGGACACTCGACATCACGCGCAGGAAGCCTTCTGATTGAGCACACCTGGCCCATGAAAAGACAAGGGAAAGAAACGGGGCCGAAGGTCACAGTCCTCTCATTCCACCATCCTTCTTTAAATCATCCTAATTTCATGGGCCCTGAGGCCAGGGCTGTTTCTTTACACCTCGAGGCCTTGGCGCCGGGACTCAATTCTGCCCTGTTGCTTACTGTCTGAGACATTTTGGGAAAATCCCTAGAGCCAGGATCTCCATTCCTGGTAAGCCAGAGAGCCTGAAGACACACCCAAATTCTGACCCTCTTAGCTCAGGGAACATGTCCACCTTCGTCAGCATTAAAATTTTTGCACCAGATGTGCTAACTGCAATTCCACCATACAATGCCTAACTGGAAATGGAGGCAACATCTCAGATCCTGAACAATTGATGCGAGAATCCGTGAGACACACGGCTTATTTGGGCCTTTTGCCACTGAAACAAGGGCCAGTATTAACAACGTTATACAATCCTCTGATTCACTCCCTGCTTTTCAATCTCTGCGATGCTTTCTTCTTGAGACAGGGCCTCACTCCCGTCACCCGGGCTTTTCTACGGTATAATTTTCCTTGTTTGCTTTTGTCAAATTGAGAACTTTTTATTTCATCTCTATCAAATGTTGATCCATTATCACATACGTATGAAAATATTACCACCCATACTGTGAGATATGTTGCTTTTATTTTCATCATTTCTTTCATAAACCAAAGGTTTTAGTTGGGATACCTTCTGATATCTCAAGACTTTTGTTTCATGTTTTCTTAAACTGCCGTCGGACGTCTGAAACCGCTGACTGTAGCATGTCATGACTATTTCTCTTTTCTGGTAAACCTCAATTTGGGGAATGTCATCAATTAGTCTCTCGGTGATTGCGTGATTTCACGAAAGTCTTTCACATTCTGCTTTGTGCACTGAGTATCTCTTCAAACTTCAGTGCATGTTTCTACCACTTGATGCTTTATTATATGGGAATCTAACTTTCACAAGAGCATTTCAGGCAAAGACTTGTCTTGTTCCCCACTGGCAGGCAATTTCACTCGGATACACAATCAATAGGCTGAGCATGGAACGGTTATCGCTGGAAGGTCTGTTTGATTCCACGGATCTCTCCTTTCTTATTGAGGAAAAAAAAATACGCTGTGCTAATTACTGTACTTCATTGACTATTCTCCAGTCAGAAAGCGCACTTCCGACTTCTTGTCCTTCAATCGCTGAAGGGATGATGGTATCTGCCAAAAGCACACACTTGAAAGTACATTCCAGCACAAACACACACACACACACACACACACACACAAACACGGACACACACACACAAGCGCGCACACACACACGGCTTCATAGGTAAAGATTTCTTCCCTGACATTGTTTTACCTAAAATAAGGCAAGTGTGTGGCCACTGTCCCAACCCGGTTACACTCGTATTCTACGTGCCTATCAGCCTGAGGAGTAATTGGATTCAGGTGTTCTGGAAAGCATGATGTGGGCTGTGTCTGTTGAATTCCCAGCAACGCAAGGGGACACACCCTGTGACTCCTTCCTTAATTGAGTGCTGATATTTGATTGGTTTATCGCGCACCTGATGGGTGGGTGGGGTGTTCGCGGTTGGTGGGGGTGAGGTATATAAGGGCTGATGCGGCCAGACAGCTCCTCATTTGAACACCCTCTCGGAAGAGATAGCGTCTTTCTGCAACCCGCGGTCCCAGCAGAAAAACCTTGTGATCCTTGTTCCAGGCGACATGGAGGACGACTCACTCTGCTTGGGAGGGGAGTGGCAGTTGAACCGCTTTTCAAAACTCACATGTTCTGGGCCAGGTGCAGCTTTTGCTGAAATCCAGCGGACTTCTCTCCCTGAGAAGTCACCACTCTCATCTGAGACCCGTGTCGACCTCTGTGATGATTTGGCTCCTGTGGCAAGACAGCTTGCTCCCAGGGAGCAGCTTCCTCTGAGTAGCAGGAGACCTGCTGCGGTGGGGGCTGGGCTCCAGAATATGGGAAATACCTGCTACGTGAATGCTTCCCTGCAGTGCCTGACATACACACCGCCCCTTGCCAACTACATGCTGTCCCGGGAGCACTCTCAAACTTGTCATGGTCACAAGGGCTGCATGCTCTGTACTATGCAAGCTCACATCACACGGGCCCTCCACCGTCCTGGCCATGTCATCCAGCCCTCACGGGCATTGGCTGCTGGCTTCCATAGAGGCAAGCAGGAAGACGCCCATGAATTTCTGATGTTCACTGTGGATGCCATGAAAAAGGCATGCCTTCCCGGGCACAAGCTGGTAGATCATCACTCTAAGGACACCACCCTCATGCACCAAATATTTGGAGGGTACTGGAGATCTCAAATCAAGTGTCTCCACTGCCAGGGCATTTCAGACACCTTTGACCCTTACCTGGACATCGCCCTGGATATCCAGGCAGCTCAGAGTGTGAAGCAAGCTTTGGAACAGTTGGTGAAGCCCGAAGAACTCAATGGAGAGAATGCCTATCATTGTGGTCTTTGTCTCCAGAAGGCGCCGGCCTCCAAGACGTTAACTTTGCACACTTCTGCCAAGGTCCTCATCCTTGTATTGAAGAGATTCTCCCATGTCACAGGCAACAAACTTGCCAAGAGTGTGCAATATCCTGAGTGCCTTGACATGCAGCCATACGTGTCTCAGCAGAACGCAGGACCTCTTGTCTATGTCCTCTATGCTGTGCTGGTCCACGCCGGGTGGAGCTGTCACAACGGACATTACTTCTCTTATGTCAAAGCTCAAGAAGGCCAGTGGTATAAAATGGATGATGCCGAGGTCACTGCCTCTGGCATCACTTCTGTCCTGAGTCAACAGGCCTATGTCCTCTTTTACATCCAGAAGAGTGAATGGGAAAGACACAGTGAGAGTGTGTCAAGAGGCAGGGAAGCAAGAGCCCTTGGCGCTGAAGACACAGACAGGCGAGCAACGCAAGGAGAGCTCAAGAGAGACCCCTGCCTCCAGGTACCCGAGTTGGACGAGCACTTGGTGGAAACGGCCACTCAGGAAAGCACCTTAGACCACTGGAAATTCCTCCAAGAGCAAAACAAAACCAAGCCTGACTTCAACGTCAGAAAAGTCGAAGGTACCCTGCCTCCCAACGTACTTGTGATTCATCAATCGAAATACAAGTGTGGGATGAAAAACCACCATCCTGAACAGCAAAGCTCCCTGCTAAACCTCTCCTCAACGAACCCGACAGATCACGAGTCCATGAACACTGGCACACTCGCTTCTCTGCAAGGGAGGACCAGGAGATCCAAAGGGAAGAACAAACACAGCAAGAGGGCTCTGCTTCTGTGCCAGTGAGCTCAGTGGATGTGCCGACCCACACATAGGGGTGCGCAAACACACACACACACACACCCCCACAAGCACGCACGCAAACACACACACACCCACACAAACACGAACACTGCCAATCCTAAGTAAAGTAATGAGGAGCCCAAGTTTCTGTCTGTACAACACGGACAACGCAGACAACCTCTGGAGGGACTGTCTGTGTGTTTGTGTTCACGGTAGATGACATTCAGTGTGTATTTCTGAATATGACCTGTTGACGTGTAGGTTTGCGTGTGAGGTTATTGCAGGGGACTGGGTTGACTATTTTCTCCCGGGGTGTGTTTCACTCGTCAGTTGTTGGTCGGCATGAGAAGGTGAAATTTTGTTAATGTGGGACATCCGTGGATCCTTCTCGCCACCTTGAGTCGTGGAAACTGGAATGCATTTGGAAGATAGGAACGGTGCTCTTCTTTCTTACCCTGACTCGCCGTTTTTACACTGGTTTTTGAATGGACCTCAGGCGCCCTACGACTTGTGCACTTGGTGGAACCCACAGAACGCCGGAAACAGACAGACCGACTTGCCTGTTTCACGGTGTCCAATTCCAATGAGTTGAAACGGAAAATTTTCCCACTGGCATGTAAGTCATTTGGAAGTAAGTCGTATTGGTAGTCAAGGAAATCACACACAGGAGTGTGTGTCTTCAACGAAACTAAATTCAGAAAGCCCTGAAATCAATCTCATTTGGTGTGTTTACAGACGGCATCTGGGGAGATTCCGGGTCATTCGTCCAGCTGCGAAAGGTGCATCTCTGAAGCCCAGTCCCTGTCCTGCAATCAGACTTATTTATCCGACGTGGTGTTTCAGTGGAAATGATTGTGGGAAATGACCACTTCCTTTTCTGTATTTGCTGATTAGGTTTCATGGTCCCTGTCTCGTTAGGTGCAGTGATCAGAATTGACCAACCCCTGAGGAAGGTTGTCCAGTGCACAACCCAGGGCTCGGTAGAACCGCAGAATCTTGGGTGCAACCCTGCTCAAGCACCCAAATGTGCACACGAACAGGGTTTCTGTGTGACGTGTGTGAAAACTACAGTGTGATGCGAATGACTCGCAGACAGTTTATCCATTGGGCTCCCCTCAAAATCAGTTATGAGCATGAAAGGACACCGATGCCCAGGTCCCGGCTCCAGGAATAAGACCCTCCAGGGTCTAGTGTGAAGCCACGGCATCTGGATTGCTCAGGCTTCTGGGGATCATTCTCCTGAGAATGGTGGCTCCTTTCTCCCTGTGGAGCATCTTTCAAAACAGTGCTCCTTTCTTCCCCCAGGACACTCGACATCACGCGCAGGAAGCCTTCTGATTGAGCACACCTGGCCCATGAAAAGACAAGGGAAAGAAACGGGGCCGAAGGTCACAGTCCTCTCATTCCACCATCCTTCTTTAAATCATCCTAATTTCATGGGCCCTGAGGCCAGGGCTGTTTCTTTACACCTCGAGGCCTTGGCGCCGGGACTCAATTCTGCCCTGTTGCTTACTGTCTGAGACATTTTGGGAAAATCCCTAGAGCCAGGATCTCCATTCCTGGTAAGCCAGAGAGCCTGAAGACACACCCAAATTCTGACCCTCTTAGCTCAGGGAACATGTCCACCTTCGTCAGCATTAAAATTTTTGCACCAGATGTGCTAACTGCAATTCCACCATACAATGCCTAACTGGGAATGGAGGCAATATCTCAGATCCTGAACAATTGATGCGAGAATCCGTGAGACACACGGCTTATTTGGTCCTTTTGCCACTGAAACAAGGGCCAGTATTAACAACGTTATACAATCCTCTGATTCACTCCCTGCTTTTCAATCTCTGCGATGCTTTCTTCTTGAAACAGGGCCTCACTCCCGTCACCCGGGCTTTTCTACGGTGTAATTTTCCTTGTTTGCTTTTGTCAAATTGGGAACTTTTTATTTCATCTCTATCACATGTTGATCCATTATCACATACGTATGAAAATATTACCACCCATACTGTGAGATATGTTGCTTCTATTTTCATCATTTCTTTCATAAACCAAAGGTTTTAGTTGGGATACCTTCTGATATCTCAAGACTTTTGTTTCATGTTTTCTTAAACTGCCGTCGGACGTCTGAAACCGCTGACTGTAGCATGTCATGACTATTTCTCTTTTCTGGTAAACCTCAATTTGGGGAATGTCATCAATTAGTCTCTCGGTGATTGCGTGATTTCACGAAAGTCTTTCACATTCTACTTTGTGCACTGAGTATCTCTTCAAACTTCAGTGCATGTTTCTACCACTTGATGCTTTATTATATGGGAATCTAACTTTCACAAGAGCATTTCAGGCAAAGACTTGTCTTGTTCCCCACTGGCAGGCAATTTCACTCGGATACACAATCAATAGGCTGAGCATGGAAAGGTTACCGCTGGAAGGTCTGTTTGATTCCACGGATCTCTCCTTTCTTATTGAGGAAAAAAAAATACGCTGTGCTAATTACTGTACTTCATTGACTATTCTCCAGTCAGAAAGCGCACTTCCGACTTCTTGTCCTTCAATCGCTGAAGGGATGATGGTATCTGCCAAAAGCACACACTTGAAAGTACATCCCAGCACAAACACACACACACACACACACACACACACACAAACACGGACACACACACACAAGCGCGCACACACACACGGCTTCATAGGTAAAGATTTCTTCCCTGACATTGTTTTACCTAAAATAAGGCAAGTGTGTGGCCACTGTCCCAACCCGGTTACACTCGTATTCTACGTGCCTATCAGCCTGAGGAGTAATTGGATTCAGGTGTTCTGGAAAGCATGATGTGGGCTGTGTCTGTTGAATTCCCAGCAACGCAAGGGGACACACCCTGTGACTCCTTCCTTAATTGAGTGCTGATATTTGATTGGTTTATCGCGCACCTGATGGGTGGGTGGGGTGTTCGCGGTTGGTGGGGGTGAGGTATATAAGGGCTGATGCGGCCAGACAGCTCCTCATTTGAACACCCTCTCGGAAGAGATAGCGTCTTTCTGCAACCCGCGGTCCCAGCAGAAAAACCTTGTGATCCTTGTTCCAGGCGACATGGAGGACGACTCACTCTGCTTGGGAGGGGAGTGGCAGTTGAACCGCTTTTCAAAACTCACATGTTCTGGGCCAGGTGCAGCTTTTGCTGAAATCCAGCGGACTTCTCTCCCTGAGAAGTCACCACTCTCATCTGAGACCCGTGTCGACCTCGGTGATGATTTGGCTCCTGTGGCAAGACAGCTTGCTCCCAGGGAGCAGCTTCCTCTGAGTAGCAGGAGACCTGCTGCGGTGGGGGCTGGGCTCCAGAATATGGGAAATACCTGCTACGTGAATGCTTCCCTGCAGTGCCTGACATACACACCGCCCCTTGCCAACTACATGCTGTCCCGGGAGCACTCTCAAACTTGTCATGGTCACAAGGGCTGCATGCTCTGTACTATGCAAGCTCACATCACACGGGCCCTCCACCGTCCTGGCCATGTCATCCAGCCCTCACGGGCATTGGCTGCTGGCTTCCATAGAGGCAAGCAGGAAGACGCCCATGAATTTCTGATGTTCACTGTGGATGCCATGAAAAAGGCATGCCTTCCCGGGCACAAGCTGGTAGATCATCACTCTAAGGACACCACCCTCATGCACCAAATATTTGGAGGGTACTGGAGATCTCAAATCAAGTGTCTCCACTGCCAGGGCATTTCAGACACCTTTGACCCTTACCTGGACATCGCCCTGGATATCCAGGCAGCTCAGAGTGTGAAGCAAGCTTTGGAACAGTTGGTGAAGCCCGAAGAACTCAATGGAGAGAATGCCTATCATTGTGGTCTTTGTCTCCAGAAGGCGCCGGCCTCCAAGACGTTAACTTTGCACACTTCTGCCAAGGTCCTCATCCTTGTATTGAAGAGATTCTCCCATGTCACAGGCAACAAACTGGCCAAGAGTGTGCAATATCCTGAGTGCCTTGACATGCAGCCATACGTGTCTCAGCAGAACGCAGGACCTCTTGTCTATGTCCTCTATGCTGTGCTGGTCCACGCCGGGTGGAGCTGTCACAACGGACATTACTTCTCTTATGTCAAAGCTCAAGAAGGCCAGTGGTATAAAATGGATGATGCCGAGGTCACTGCCTCTGGCATCACTTCTGTCCTGAGTCAACAGGCCTATGTCCTCTTTTACATCCAGAAGAGTGAATGGGAAAGACACAGTGAGAGTGTGTCAAGAGGCAGGGAAGCAAGAGCCCTTGGCGCTGAAGACACAGACAGGCGAGCAACGCAAGGAGAGCTCAAGAGAGACCCCTGCCTCCAGGTACCCGAGTTGGACGAGCACTTGGTGGAAACGGCCACTCAGGAAAGCACCTTAGACCACTGGAAATTCCTCCAAGAGCAAAACAAAACCAAGCCTGACTTCAACGTCAGAAAAGTCGAAGGTACCCTGCCTCCCAACGTACTTGTGATTCATCAATCGAAATACAAGTGTGGGATGAAAAACCACCATCCTGAACAGCAAAGCTCCCTGCTAAACCTCTCCTCAACGAACCCGACAGATCACGAGTCCATGAACACTGGCACACTCGCTTCTCTGCAAGGGAGGACCAGGAGATCCAAAGGGAAGAACAAACACAGCAAGAGGGCTCTGCTTCTGTGCCAGTGAGCTCAGTGGATGTGCCGACCCACACATAGGGGTGCGCAAACACACACACACACACACCCCCACAAGCACGCACGCAAACACACACACACCCACACAAACACGAACACTGCCAATCCTAAGTAAAGTAATGAGGAGCCCAAGTTTCTGTCTGTACAACACGGACAACGCAGACAACCTCTGGAGGGACTGTCTGTGTGTTTGTGTTCACGGTAGATGACATTCAGTGTGTATTTCTGAATATGACCTGTTGACGTGTAGGTTTGCGTGTGAGGTTATTGCAGGGGACTGGGTTGACTATTTTCTCCCGGGGTGTGTTTCACTCGTCAGTTGTTGGTCGGCATGAGAAGGTGAAATTTTGTTAATGTGGGACATCCGTGGATCCTTCTCGCCACCTTGAGTCGTGGAAACTGGAATGCATTTGGAAGATAGGAACGGTGCTCTTCTTTCTTACCCTGACTCGCCGTTTTTACACTGGTTTTTGAATGGACCTCAGGCGCCCTAGGACTTGTGCACTTGGTGGAACCCACAGAACGCCGGAAACAGACAGACCGACTTGCCTGTTTCACGGTGTCCAATTCCAATGAGTTGAAACGGAAAATTTTCCCACTGGCATGTAAGTCATTTGGAAGTAAGTCGTATTGGTAGTCAAGGAAATCACACACAGGAGTGTGTGTCTTCAACGAAACTAAATTCAGAAAGCCCTGAAATCAATCTCATTTGGTGTGTTTACAGACGGCATCTGGGGAGATTCCGGGTCATTCGTCCAGCTGCGAAAGGTGCATCTCTGAAGCCCAGTCCCTGTCCTGCAATCAGACTTATTTATCCGACGTGGTGTTTCAGTGGAAATGATTGTGGGAAATGACCACTTCCTTTTCTGTATTTGCTGATTAGGTTTCATGGTCCCTGTCTCGTTAGGTGCAGTGATCAGAATTGACCAACCCCTGAGGAAGGTTGTCCAGTGCACAACCCAGGGCTCGGTAGAACCGCAGAATCTTGGGTGCAACCCTGCTCAAGCACCCAAATGTGCACACGAACAGGGTTTCTGTGTGACGTGTGTGAAAACTACAGTGTGATGCGAATGACTCGCAGACAGTTTATCCATTGGGCTCCCCTCAAAATCAGTTATGAGCATGAAAGGACACCGATGCCCAGGTCCCGGCTCCAGGAATAAGACCCTCCAGGGTCTAGTGTGAAGCCACGGCATCTGGATTGCTCAGGCTTCTGGGGATCATTCTCCTGAGAAGGGTGGCTCCTTTCTCCCTGTGGAGCATCTTTCAAAACAGTGCTCCTTTCTTCCCCCAGGACACTCGACATCACGCGCAGGAAGCCTTCTGATTGAGCACACCTGGCCCATGAAAAGACAAGGGAAAGAAACGGGGCCGAAGGTCACAGTCCTCTCATTCCACCATCCTTCTTTAAATCATCCTAATTTCATGGGCCCTGAGGCCAGGGCTGTTTCTTTACACCTCGAGGCCTTGGCGCCGGGACTCAATTCTGCCCTGTTGCTTACTGTCTGAGACATTTTGGGAAAATCCCTAGAGCCAGGATCTCCATTCCTGGTAAGCCAGAGAGCCTGAAGACACACCCAAATTCTGACCCTCTTAGCTCAGGGAACATGTCCACCTTCGTCAGCATTAAAATTTTTGCACCAGATGTGCTAACTGCAATTCCACCATACAATGCCTAACTGGAAATGGAGGCAACATCTCAGATCCTGAACAATTGATGCGAGAATCCGTGAGACACACGGCTTATTTGGGCCTTTTGCCACTGAAACAAGGGCCAGTATTAACAACGTTATACAATCCTCTGATTCACTCCCTGCTTTTCAATCTCTGCGATGCTTTCTTCTTGAGACAGGGCCTCACTCCCGTCACCCGGGCTTTTCTACGGTATAATTTTCCTTGTTTGCTTTTGTCAAATTGAGAACTTTTTATTTCATCTCTATCAAATGTTGATCCATTATCACATACGTATGAAAATATTACCACCCATACTGTGAGATATGTTGCTTTTATTTTCATCATTTCTTTCATAAACCAAAGGTTTTAGTTGGGATACCTTCTGATATCTCAAGACTTTTGTTTCATGTTTTCTTAAACTGCCGTCGGACGTCTGAAACCGCTGACTGTAGCATGTCATGACTATTTCTCTTTTCTGGTAAACCTCAATTTGGGGAATGTCATCAATTAGTCTCTCGGTGATTGCGTGATTTCACGAAAGTCTTTCACATTCTGCTTTGTGCACTGAGTATCTCTTCAAACTTCAGTGCATGTTTCTACCACTTGATGCTTTATTATATGGGAATCTAACTTTCACAAGAGCATTTCAGGCAAAGACTTGTCTTGTTCCCCACTGGCAGGCAATTTCACTCGGATACACAATCAATAGGCTGAGCATGGAACGGTTATCGCTGGAAGGTCTGTTTGATTCCACGGATCTCTCCTTTCTTATTGAGGAAAAAAAAATACGCTGTGCTAATTACTGTACTTCATTGACTATTCTCCAGTCAGAAAGCGCACTTCCGACTTCTTGTCCTTCAATCGCTGAAGGGATGATGGTATCTGCCAAAAGCACACACTTGAAAGTACATTCCAGCACAAACACACACACACACACACACACACACACACAAACACGGACACACACACACAAGCGCGCACACACACACGGCTTCATAGGTAAAGATTTCTTCCCTGACATTGTTTTACCTAAAATAAGGCAAGTGTGTGGCCACTGTCCCAACCCGGTTACACTCGTATTCTACGTGCCTATCAGCCTGAGGAGTAATTGGATTCAGGTGTTCTGGAAAGCATGATGTGGGCTGTGTCTGTTGAATTCCCAGCAACGCAAGGGGACACACCCTGTGACTCCTTCCTTAATTGAGTGCTGATATTTGATTGGTTTATCGCGCACCTGATGGGTGGGTGGGGTGTTCGCGGTTGGTGGGGGTGAGGTATATAAGGGCTGATGCGGCCAGACAGCTCCTCATTTGAACACCCTCTCGGAAGAGATAGCGTCTTTCTGCAACCCGCGGTCCCAGCAGAAAAACCTTGTGATCCTTGTTCCAGGCGACATGGAGGACGACTCACTCTGCTTGGGAGGGGAGTGGCAGTTGAACCGCTTTTCAAAACTCACATGTTCTGGGCCAGGTGCAGCTTTTGCTGAAATCCAGCGGACTTCTCTCCCTGAGAAGTCACCACTCTCATCTGAGACCCGTGTCGACCTCTGTGATGATTTGGCTCCTGTGGCAAGACAGCTTGCTCCCAGGGAGCAGCTTCCTCTGAGTAGCAGGAGACCTGCTGCGGTGGGGGCTGGGCTCCAGAATATGGGAAATACCTGCTACGTGAATGCTTCCCTGCAGTGCCTGACATACACACCGCCCCTTGCCAACTACATGCTGTCCCGGGAGCACTCTCAAACTTGTCATGGTCACAAGGGCTGCATGCTCTGTACTATGCAAGCTCACATCACACGGGCCCTCCACCGTCCTGGCCATGTCATCCAGCCCTCACGGGCATTGGCTGCTGGCTTCCATAGAGGCAAGCAGGAAGACGCCCATGAATTTCTGATGTTCACTGTGGATGCCATGAAAAAGGCATGCCTTCCCGGGCACAAGCTGGTAGATCATCACTCTAAGGACACCACCCTCATGCACCAAATATTTGGAGGGTACTGGAGATCTCAAATCAAGTGTCTCCACTGCCAGGGCATTTCAGACACCTTTGACCCTTACCTGGACATCGCCCTGGATATCCAGGCAGCTCAGAGTGTGAAGCAAGCTTTGGAACAGTTGGTGAAGCCCGAAGAACTCAATGGAGAGAATGCCTATCATTGTGGTCTTTGTCTCCAGAAGGCGCCGGCCTCCAAGACGTTAACTTTGCACACTTCTGCCAAGGTCCTCATCCTTGTATTGAAGAGATTCTCCCATGTCACAGGCAACAAACTTGCCAAGAGTGTGCAATATCCTGAGTGCCTTGACATGCAGCCATACGTGTCTCAGCAGAACGCAGGACCTCTTGTCTATGTCCTCTATGCTGTGCTGGTCCACGCCGGGTGGAGCTGTCACAACGGACATTACTTCTCTTATGTCAAAGCTCAAGAAGGCCAGTGGTATAAAATGGATGATGCCGAGGTCACTGCCTCTGGCATCACTTCTGTCCTGAGTCAACAGGCCTATGTCCTCTTTTACATCCAGAAGAGTGAATGGGAAAGACACAGTGAGAGTGTGTCAAGAGGCAGGGAAGCAAGAGCCCTTGGCGCTGAAGACACAGACAGGCGAGCAAGGCAAGGAGAGCTCAAGAGAGACCCCTGCCTCCAGGTACCCGAGTTGGACGAGCACTTGGTGGAAACGGCCACTCAGGAAAGCACCTTAGACCACTGGAAATTCCTCCAAGAGCAAAACAAAACCAAGCCTGACTTCAACGTCAGAAAAGTCGAAGGTACCCTGCCTCCCAACGTACTTGTGATTCATCAATCGAAATACAAGTGTGGGATGAAAAACCACCATCCTGAACAGCAAAGCTCCCTGCTAAACCTCTCCTCAACGAACCCGACAGATCACGAGTCCATGAACACTGGCACACTCGCTTCTCTGCAAGGGAGGACCAGGAGATCCAAAGGGAAGAACAAACACAGCAAGAGGGCTCTGCTTCTGTGCCAGTGAGCTCAGTGGATGTGCCGACCCACACATAGGGGTGCGCAAACACACACACACACACACCCCCACAAGCACGCACGCAAACACACACACACCCACACAAACACGAACACTGCCAATCCTAAGTAAAGTAATGAGGAGCCCAAGTTTCTGTCTGTACAACACGGACAACGCAGACAACCTCTGGAGGGACTGTCTGTGTGTTTGTGTTCACGGTAGATGACATTCAGTGTGTATTTCTGAATATGACCTGTTGACGTGTAGGTTTGCGTGTGAGGTTATTGCAGGGGACTGGGTTGACTATTTTCTCCCGGGGTGTGTTTCACTCGTCAGTTGTTGGTCGGCATGAGAAGGTGAAATTTTGTTAATGTGGGACATCCGTGGATCCTTCTCGCCACCTTGAGTCGTGGAAACTGGAATGCATTTGGAAGATAGGAACGGTGCTCTTCTTTCTTACCCTGACTCGCCGTTTTTACACTGGTTTTTGAATGGACCTCAGGCGCCCTAGGACTTGTGCACTTGGTGGAACCCACAGAACGCCGGAAACAGACAGACCGACTTGCCTGTTTCACGGTGTCCAATTCCAATGAGTTGAAACGGAAAATTTTCCCACTGGCATGTAAGTCATTTGGAAGTAAGTCGTATTGGTAGTCAAGGAAATCACACACAGGAGTGTGTGTCTTCAACGAAACTAAATTCAGAAAGCCCTGAAATCAATCTCATTTGGTGTGTTTACAGACGGCATCTGGGGAGATTCCGGGTCATTCGTCCAGCTGCGAAAGGTGCATCTCTGAAGCCCAGTCCCTGTCCTGCAATCAGACTTATTTATCCGACGTGGTGTTTCAGTGGAAATGATTGTGGGAAATGACCACTTCCTTTTCTGTATTTGCTGATTAGGTTTCATGGTCCCTGTCTCGTTAGGTGCAGTGATCAGAATTGACCAACCCCTGAGGAAGGTTGTCCAGTGCACAACCCAGGGCTCGGTAGAACCGCAGAATCTTGGGTGCAACCCTGCTCAAGCACCCAAATGTGCACACGAACAGGGTTTCTGTGTGACGTGTGTGAAAACTACAGTGTGATGCGAATGACTCGCAGACAGTTTATCCATTGGGCTCCCCTCAAAATCAGTTATGAGCATGAAAGGACACCGATGCCCAGGTCCCGGCTCCAGGAATAAGACCCTCCAGGGTCTAGTGTGAAGCCACGGCATCAGGATTGCTCAGGCTTCTGGGGATCATTCTCCTGAGAATGGTGGCTCCTTTCTCCCTGTGGAGCATCTTTCAAAACAGTGCTCCTTTCTTCCCCCAGGACACTCGACATCACGCGCAGGAAGCCTTCTGATTGAGCACACCTGGCCCATGAAAAGACAAGGGAAAGAAACGGGGCCGAAGGTCACAGTCCTCTCATTCCACCATCCTTCTTTAAATCATCCTAATTTCATGGGCCCTGAGGCCAGGGCTGTTTCTTTACACCTCGAGGCCTTGGCGCCGGGACTCAATTCTGCCCTGTTGCTTACTGTCTGAGACATTTTGGGAAAATCCCTAGAGCCAGGATCTCCATTCCTGGTAAGCCAGAGAGCCTGAAGACACACCCAAATTCTGACCCTCTTAGCTCAGGGAACATGTCCACCTTCGTCAGCATTAAAATTTTTGCACCAGATGTGCTAACTGCAATTCCACCATACAATGCCTAACTGGAAATGGAGGCAACATCTCAGATCCTGAACAATTGATGCGAGAATCCGTGAGACACACGGCTTATTTGGGCCTTTTGCCACTGAAACAAGGGCCAGTATTAACAACGTTATACAATCCTCTGATTCACTCCCTGCTTTTCAATCTCTGCGATGCTTTCTTCTTGAGACAGGGCCTCACTCCCGTCACCCGGGCTTTTCTACGGTGTAATTTTCCTTGTTTGCTTTTGTCAAATTGGGAACATTTTATTTCATCTCTATCAAATGTTGATCCATTATCACATACGTATGAAAATATTACCACCCATACTGTGAGATATGTTGCTTTTATTTTCATCATTTCTTTCATAAACCAAAGGTTTTAGTTGGGATACCTTCTGATATCTCAAGACTTTTGTTTCATGTTTTCTTAAACTGCCGTCGGACGTCTGAAACCGCTGACTGTAGCATGTCATGACTATTTCTCTTTTCTGGTAAACCTCAATTTGGGGAATGTCATCAATTAGTCTCTCGGTGATTGCGTGATTTCACGAAAGTCTTTCACATTCTGCTTTGTGCACTGAGTATCTCTTCAAACTTCAGTGCATGTTTCTACCACTTGATGCTTTATTATATGGGAATCTAACTTTCACAAGAGCATTTCAGGCAAAGACTTGTCTTGTTCCCCACTGGCAGGCAATTTCACTCGGATACACAATCAATAGGCTGAGCATGGAAAGGTTACCGCTGGAAGGTCTGTTTGATTCCACGGATCTCTCCTTTCTTATTGAGGAAAAAAAAATACGCTGTGCTAATTACTGTACTTCATTGACTATTCTCCAGTCAGAAAGCGCACTTCCGACTTCTTGTCCTTCAATCGCTGAAGGGATGATGGTATCTGCCAAAAGCACACACTTGAAAGTACATTCCAGCACAAACACACACACACACACACACACACACACACAAACACGGACACACACACACAAGCGCGCACACACACACGGCTTCATAGGTAAAGATTTCTTCCCTGACATTGTTTTACCTAAAATAAGGCAAGTGTGTGGCCACTGTCCCAACCCGGTTACACTCGTATTCTACGTGCCTATCAGCCTGAGGAGTAATTGGATTCAGGTGTTCTGGAAAGCATGATGTGGGCTGTGTCTGTTGAATTCCCAGCAACGCAAGGGGACACACCCTGTGACTCCTTCCTTAATTGAGTGCTGATATTTGATTGGTTTATCGCGCACCTGATGGGTGGGTGGGGTGTTCGCGGTTGGTGGGGGTGAGGTATATAAGGGCTGATGCGGCCAGACAGCTCCTCATTTGAACACCCTCTCGGAAGAGATAGCGTCTTTCTGCAACCCGCGGTCCCAGCAGAAAAACCTTGTGATCCTTGTTCCAGGCGACATGGAGGACGACTCACTCTGCTTGGGAGGGGAGTGGCAGTTGAACCGCTTTTCAAAACTCACATGTTCTGGGCCAGGTGCAGCTTTTGCTGAAATCCAGCGGACTTCTCTCCCTGAGAAGTCACCACTCTCATCTGAGACCCGTGTCGACCTCTGTGATGATTTGGCTCCTGTGGCAAGACAGCTTGCTCCCAGGGAGCAGCTTCCTCTGAGTAGCAGGAGACCCGCTGCGGTGGGGGCTGGGCTCCAGAATATGGGAAATACCTGCTACGTGAATGCTTCCCTGCAGTGCCTGACATACACACCGCCCCTTGCCAACTACATGCTGTCCCGGGAGCACTCTCAAACTTGTCATGGTCACAAGGGCTGCATGCTCTGTACTATGCAAGCTCACATCACACGGGCCCTCCACCGTCCTGGCCATGTCATCCAGCCCTCACGGGCATTGGCTGCTGGCTTCCATAGAGGCAAGCAGGAAGACGCCCATGAATTTCTGATGTTCACTGTGGATGCCATGAAAAAGGCATGCCTTCCCGGGCACAAGCTGGTGGATCATCACTCTAAGGACACCACCCTCATGCACCAAATATTTGGAGGGTACTGGAGATCTCAAATCAAGTGTCTCCACTGCCAGGGCATTTCAGACACCTTTGACCCTTACCTGGACATCGCCCTGGATATCCAGGCAGCTCAGAGTGTGAAGCAAGCTTTGGAACAGTTGGTGAAGCCCGAAGAACTCAATGGAGAGAATGCCTATCATTGTGGTCTTTGTCTCCAGAAGGCGCCGGCCTCCAAGACGTTAACTTTGCACACTTCTGCCAAGGTCCTCATCCTTGTATTGAAGAGATTCTCCCATGTCACAGGCAACAAACTTGCCAAGAGTGTGCAATATCCTGAGTGCCTTGACATGCAGCCATACGTGTCTCAGCAGAATGCAGGACCTCTTGTCTATGTCCTCTATGCTGTGCTGGTCCACGCCGGGTGGAGCTGTCACAACGGACATTACTTCTCTTATGTCAAAGCTCAAGAAGGCCAGTGGTATAAAATGGATGATGCCGAGGTCACTGCCTCTGGCATCACTTCTGTCCTGAGTCAACAGGCCTATGTCCTCTTTTACATCCAGAAGAGTGAATGGGAAAGACACAGTGAGAGTGTGTCAAGAGGCAGGGAAGCAAGAGCCCTTGGCGCTGAAGACACAGACAGGCGAGCAACGCAAGGAGAGCTCAAGAGAGACCCCTGCCTCCAGGTACCCGAGTTGGACGAGCACTTGGTGGAAACGGCCACTCAGGAAAGCACCTTAGACCACTGGAAATTCCTCCAAGAGCAAAACAAAACCAAGCCTGACTTCAACGTCAGAAAAGTCGAAGGTACCCTGCCTCCCAACGTACTTGTGATTCATCAATCGAAATACAAGTGTGGGATGAAAAACCACCATCCTGAACAGCAAAGCTCCCTGCTAAACCTCTCCTCAACGAACCCGACAGATCACGAGTCCATGAACACTGGCACACTCGCTTCTCTGCAAGGGAGGACCAGGAGATCCAAAGGGAAGAACAAACACAGCAAGAGGGCTCTGCTTCTGTGCCAGTGAGCTCAGTGGATGTGCCGACCCACACATAGGGGTGCGCAAACACACACACACACACACACACCCACAAGCACGCACGCAAACACACACACACCCACACAAACACGAACACTGCCAATCCTAAGTAAAGTAATGAGGAGCCCAAGTTTCTGTCTGTACAACACGGACAACGCAGACAACCTCTGGAGGGACTGTCTGTGTGTTTGTGTTCACGGTAGATGACATTCAGTGTGTATTTCTGAATATGACCTGTTGACGTGTAGGTTTGCGTGTGAGGTTATTGCAGGGGACTGGGTTGACTATTTTCTCCCGGGGTGTGTTTCACTCGTCAGTTGTTGGTCGGCATGAGAAGGTGAAATTTTGTTAATGTGGGACATCCGTGGATCCTTCTCGCCACCTTGAGTCGTGGAAACTGGAATGCGTTTGGAAGATAGGAACGGTGCTCTTCTTTCTTACCCTGACTCGCCGTTTTTACACTGGTTTTTGAATGGACCTCAGGCGCCCTAGGACTTGTGCACTTGGTGGAACCCACAGAACGCCGGAAACAGACAGACCGACTTGCCTGTTTCACGGTGTCCAATTCCAATGAGTTGAAACGGAAAATTTTCCCACTGGCATGTAAGTCATTTGGAAGTAAGTCGTATTGGTAGTCAAGGAAATCACACACAGGAGTGTGTGTCTTCAACGAAACTAAATTCAGAAAGCCCTGAAATCAATCTCATTTGGTGTGTTTACAGACGGCATCTGGGGAGATTCCGGGTCATTCGTCCAGCTGCGAAAGGTGCATCTCTGAAGCCCAGTCCCTGTCCTGCAATCAGACTTATTTATCCGACGTGGTGTTTCAGTGGAAATGATTGTGGGAAATGACCACTTCCTTTTCTGTATTTGCTGATTAGGTTTCATGGTCCCTGTCTCGTTAGGTGCAGTGATCAGAATTGACCAACCCCTGAGGAAGGTTGTCCAGTGCACAACCCAGGGCTCGGTAGAACCGCAGAATCTTGGGTGCAACCCTGCTCAAGCACCCAAATGTGCACACGAACAGGGTTTCTGTGTGACGTGTGTGAAAACTACAGTGTGATGCGAATGACTCGCAGACAGTTTATCCATTGGGCTCCCCTCAAAATCAGTTATGAGCATGAAAGGACACCGATGCCCAGGTCCCGGCTCCAGGAATAAGACCCTCCAGGGTCTAGTGTGAAGCCACGGCATCAGGATTGCTCAGGCTTCTGGGGATCATTCTCCTGAGAATGGTGGCTCCTTTCTCCCTGTGGAGCATCTTTCAAAACAGTGCTCCTTTCTTCCCCCAGGACACTCGACATCACGCGCAGGAAGCCTTCTGATTGAGCACACCTGGCCCATGAAAAGACAAGGGAAAGAAACGGGGCCGAAGGTCACAGTCCTCTCATTCCACCATCCTTCTTTAAATCATCCTAATTTCATGGGCCCTGAGGCCAGGGCTGTTTCTTTACACCTCGAGGCCTTGGCGCCGGGACTCAATTCTGCCCTGTTGCTTACTGTCTGAGACATTTTGGGAAAATCCCTAGAGCCAGGATCTCCATTCCTGGTAAGCCAGAGAGCCTGAAGACACACCCAAATTCTGACCCTCTTAGCTCAGGGAACATGTCCACCTTCGTCAGCATTAAAATTTTTGCACCAGATGTGCTAACTGCAATTCCACCATACAATGCCTAACTGGGAATGGAGGCAATATCTCAGATCCTGAACAATTGATGCGAGAATCCGTGAGACACACGGCTTATTTGGGCCTTTTGCCACTGAAACAAGGGCCAGTATTAACAACGTTATACAATCCTCTGATTCACTCCCTGCTTTTCAATCTCTGCGATGCTTTCTTCTTGAGACAGGGCCTCACTCCCGTCACCCGGGCTTTTCTACGGTGTAATTTTCCTTGTTTGCTTTTGTCAAATTGGGAACTTTTTATTTCATCTCTATCAAATGTTGATCCATTATCACATACGTATGAAAATATTACCACCCATACTGTGAGATATGTTGCTTTTATTTTCATCATTTCTTTCATAAACCAAAGGTTTTAGTTGGGATACCTTCTGATATCTCAAGACTTTTGTTTCATGTTTTCTTAAACTGCCGTCGGACGTCTGAAACCGCTGACTGTAGCATGTCATGACTATTTCTCTTTTCTGGTAAACCTCAATTTGGAGAATGTCATCAATTAGTCTCTCGGTGATTGCGTGATTTCACGAAAGTCTTTCACATTCTGCTTTGTGCACTGAGTATCTCTTCAAACTTCAGTGCATGTTTCTACCACTTGATGCTTTATTATATGGGAATCTAACTTTCACAAGAGCATTTCAGGCAAAGACTTGTCTTGTTCCCCACTGGCAGGCAATTTCACTCGGATACACAATCAATAGGCTGAGCATGGAAAGGTTATCGCTGGAAGGTCTGTTTGATTCCACGGATCTCTCCTTTCTTATTGAGGAAAAAAAAATACGCTGTGCTAATTACTGTACTTCATTGACTATTCTCCAGTCAGAAAGCGCACTTCCGACTTCTTGTCCTTCAATCGCTGAAGGGATGATGGTATCTGCCAAAAGCACACACTTGAAAGTACATTCCAGCACAAACACACACACACACACACACACACACACACAAACACGGACACACACACACAAGCGCGCACACACACACGGCTTCATAGGTAAAGATTTCTTCCCTGACATTGTTTTACCTAAAATAAGGCAAGTGTGTGGCCACTGTCCCAACCCGGTTACACTCGTATTCTACGTGCCTATCAGCCTGAGGAGTAATTGGATTCAGGTGTTCTGGAAAGCATGATGTGGGCTGTGTCTGTTGAATTCCCAGCAACGCAAGGGGACACACCCTGTGACTCCTTCCTTAATTGAGTGCTGATATTTGATTGGTTTATCGCGCACCTGATGGGTGGGTGGGGTGTTCGCGGTTGGTGGGGGTGAGGTATATAAGGGCTGATGCGGCCAGACAGCTCCTCATTTGAACACCCTCTCGGAAGAGATAGCGTCTTTCTGCAACCCGCGGTCCCAGCAGAAAAACCTTGTGATCCTTGTTCCAGGCGACATGGAGGACGACTCACTCTGCTTGGGAGGGGAGTGGCAGTTGAACCGCTTTTCAAAACTCACATGTTCTGGGCCAGGTGCAGCTTTTGCTGAAATCCAGCGGACTTCTCTCCCTGAGAAGTCACCACTCTCATCTGAGACCCGTGTCGACCTCTGTGATGATTTGGCTCCTGTGGCAAGACAGCTTGCTCCCAGGGAGCAGCTTCCTCTGAGTAGCAGGAGACCCGCTGCGGTGGGGGCTGGGCTCCAGAATATGGGAAATACCTGCTACGTGAATGCTTCCCTGCAGTGCCTGACATACACACCGCCCCTTGCCAACTACATGCTGTCCCGGGAGCACTCTCAAACTTGTCATGGTCACAAGGGCTGCATGCTCTGTACTATGCAAGCTCACATCACACGGGCCCTCCACCGTCCTGGCCATGTCATCCAGCCCTCACGGGCATTGGCTGCTGGCTTCCATAGAGGCAAGCAGGAAGACGCCCATGAATTTCTGATGTTCACTGTGGATGCCATGAAAAAGGCATGCCTTCCCGGGCACAAGCTGGTGGATCATCACTCTAAGGACACCACCCTCATGCACCAAATATTTGGAGGGTACTGGAGATCTCAAATCAAGTGTCTCCACTGCCAGGGCATTTCAGACACCTTTGACCCTTACCTGGACATCGCCCTGGATATCCAGGCAGCTCAGAGTGTGAAGCAAGCTTTGGAACAGTTGGTGAAGCCCGAAGAACTCAATGGAGAGAATGCCTATCATTGTGGTCTTTGTCTCCAGAAGGCGCCGGCCTCCAAGACGTTAACTTTGCACACTTCTGCCAAGGTCCTCATCCTTGTATTGAAGAGATTCTCCCATGTCACAGGCAACAAACTTGCCAAGAGTGTGCAATATCCTGAGTGCCTTGACATGCAGCCATACGTGTCTCAGCAGAATGCAGGACCTCTTGTCTATGTCCTCTATGCTGTGCTGGTCCACGCCGGGTGGAGCTGTCACAACGGACATTACTTCTCTTATGTCAAAGCTCAAGAAGGCCAGTGGTATAAAATGGATGATGCCGAGGTCACTGCCTCTGGCATCACTTCTGTCCTGAGTCAACAGGCCTATGTCCTCTTTTACATCCAGAAGAGTGAATGGGAAAGACACAGTGAGAGTGTGTCAAGAGGCAGGGAAGCAAGAGCCCTTGGCGCTGAAGACACAGACAGGCGAGCAACGCAAGGAGAGCTCAAGAGAGACCCCTGCCTCCAGGTACCCGAGTTGGACGAGCACTTGGTGGAAACGGCCACTCAGGAAAGCACCTTAGACCACTGGAAATTCCTCCAAGAGCAAAACAAAACCAAGCCTGACTTCAACGTCAGAAAAGTCGAAGGTACCCTGCCTCCCAACGTACTTGTGATTCAT
Organism: Pongo pygmaeus; assembly: GCF_028885625.2. Classification (NCBI taxonomy): domain Eukaryota; kingdom Metazoa; phylum Chordata; class Mammalia; order Primates; family Hominidae; genus Pongo; species Pongo pygmaeus. The sequence goes on from NC_072380.2 coordinate 8,155,957, forward strand.
CAATCGAAATACAAGTGTGGGATGAAAAACCACCATCCTGAACAGCAAAGCTCCCTGCTAAACCTCTCCTCAACGAACCCGACAGATCACGAGTCCATGAACACTGGCACACTCGCTTCTCTGCAAGGGAGGACCAGGAGATCCAAAGGGAAGAACAAACACAGCAAGAGGGCTCTGCTTCTGTGCCAGTGAGCTCAGTGGATGTGCCGACCCACACATAGGGGTGCGCAAACACACACACACACACCCCCACAAGCACGCACGCAAACACACACACACCCACACAAACACGAACACTGCCAATCCTAAGTAAAGTAATGAGGAGCCCAAGTTTCTGTCTGTACAACACGGACAACGCAGACAACCTCTGGAGGGACTGTCTGTGTGTTTGTGTTCACGGTAGATGACATTCAGTGTGTATTTCTGAATATGACCTGTTGACGTGTAGGTTTGCGTGTGAGGTTATTGCAGGGGACTGGGTTGACTATTTTCTCCCGGGGTGTGTTTCACTCGTCAGTTGTTGGTCGGCATGAGAAGGTGAAATTTTGTTAATGTGGGACATCCGTGGATCCTTCTCGCCACCTTGAGTCGTGGAAACTGGAATGCATTTGGAAGATAGGAACGGTGCTCTTCTTTCTTACCCTGACTCGCCGTTTTTACACTGGTTTTTGAATGGACCTCAGGCGCCCTAGGACTTGTGCACTTGGTGGAACCCACAGAACGCCGGAAACAGACAGACCGACTTGCCTGTTTCACGGTGTCCAATTCCAATGAGTTGAAACGGAAAATTTTCCCACTGGCATGTAAGTCATTTGGAAGTAAGTCGTATTGGTAGTCAAGGAAATCACACACAGGAGTGTGTGTCTTCAACGAAAATAAATTCAGAAAGCCCTGAAATCAATCTCATTTGGTGTGTTTACAGACGGCATCTGGGGAGATTCCGGGTCATTCGTCCAGCTGCGAAAGGTGCATCTCTGAAGCCCAGTCCCTGTCCTGCAATCAGACTTATTTATCCGACGTGGTGTTTCAGTGGAAATGATTGTGGGAAATGACCACTTCCTTTTCTGTATTTGCTGATTAGGTTTCATGGTCCCTGTCTCGTTAGGTGCAGTGATCAGAATTGACCAACCCCTGAGGAAGGTTGTCCAGTGCACAACCCAGGGCTCGGTAGAACCGCAGAATCTTGGGTGCAACCCTGCTCAAGCACCCAAATGTGCACACGAACAGGGTTTCTGTGTGACGTGTGTGAAAACTACAGTGTGATGCGAATGACTCGCAGACAGTTTATCCATTGGGCTCCCCTCAAAATCAGTTATGAGCATGAAAGGACACCGATGCCCAGGTCCCGGCTCCAGGAATAAGACCCTCCAGGGTCTAGTGTGAAGCCACGGCATCAGGATTGCTCAGGCTTCTGGGGATCATTCTCCTGAGAATGGTGGCTCCTTTCTCCCTGTGGAGCATCTTTCAAAACAGTGCTCCTTTCTTCCCCCAGGACACTCGACATCACGCGCAGGAAGCCTTCTGATTGAGCACACCTGGCCCATGAAAAGACAAGGGAAAGAAACGGGGCCGAAGGTCACAGTCCTCTCATTCCACCATCCTTCTTTAAATCATCCTAATTTCATGGGCCCTGAGGCCAGGGCTGTTTCTTTACACCTCGAGGCCTTGGCGCCGGGACTCAATTCTGCCCTGTTGCTTACTGTCTGAGACATTTTGGGAAAATCCCTAGAGCCAGGATCTCCATTCCTGGTAAGCCAGAGAGCCTGAAGACACACCCAAATTCTGACCCTCTTAGCTCAGGGAACATGTCCACCTTCGTCAGCATTAAAATTTTTGCACCAGATGTGCTAACTGCAATTCCACCATACAATGCCTAACTGGAAATGGAGGCAACATCTCAGATCCTGAACAATTGATGCGAGAATCCGTGAGACACACGGCTTATTTGGGCCTTTTGCCACTGAAACAAGGGCCAGTATTAACAACGTTATACAATCCTCTGATTCACTCCCTGCTTTTCAATCTCTGCGATGCTTTCTTCTTGAGACAGGGCCTCACTCCCGTCACCCGGGCTTTTCTACGGTGTAATTTTCCTTGTTTGCTTTTGTCAAATTGGGAACATTTTATTTCATCTCTATCAAATGTTGATCCATTATCACATACGTATGAAAATATTACCACCCATACTGTGAGATATGTTGCTTTTATTTTCATCATTTCTTTCATAAACCAAAGGTTTTAGTTGGGATACCTTCTGATATCTCAAGACTTTTGTTTCATGTTTTCTTAAACTGCCGTCGGACGTCTGAAACCGCTGACTGTAGCATGTCATGACTATTTCTCTTTTCTGGTAAACCTCAATTTGGGGAATGTCATCAATTAGTCTCTCGGTGATTGCGTGATTTCACGAAAGTCTTTCACATTCTGCTTTGTGCACTGAGTATCTCTTCAAACTTCAGTGCATGTTTCTACCACTTGATGCTTTATTATATGGGAATCTAACTTTCACAAGAGCATTTCAGGCAAAGACTTGTCTTGTTCCCCACTGGCAGGCAATTTCACTCGGATACACAATCAATAGGCTGAGCATGGAAAGGTTATCGCTGGAAGGTCTGTTTGATTCCACGGATCTCTCCTTTCTTATTGAGGAAAAAAAAATACGCTGTGCTAATTACTGTACTTCATTGACTATTCTCCAGTCAGAAAGCGCACTTCCGACTTCTTGTCCTTCAATCGCTGAAGGGATGATGGTATCTGCCAAAAGCACACACTTGAAAGTACATTCCAGCACAAACACACACACACACACACACACACACAAACACGGACACACACACACAAGCGCGCACACACACACGGCTTCATAGGTAAAGATTTCTTCCCTGACATTGTTTTACCTAAAATAAGGCAAGTGTGTGGCCACTGTCCCAACCCGGTTACACTCGTATTCTACGTGCCTATCAGCCTGAGGAGTAATTGGATTCAGGTGTTCTGGAAAGCATGATGTGGGCTGTGTCTGTTGAATTCCCAGCAACGCAAGGGGACACACCCTGTGACTCCTTCCTTAATTGAGTGCTGATATTTGATTGGTTTATCGCGCACCTGATGGGTGGGTGGGGTGTTCGCGGTTGGTGGGGGTGAGGTATATAAGGGCTGATGCGGCCAGACAGCTCCTCATTTGAACACCCTCTCGGAAGAGATAGCGTCTTTCTGCAACCCGCGGTCCCAGCAGAAAAACCTTGTGATCCTTGTTCCAGGCGACATGGAGGACGACTCACTCTGCTTGGGAGGGGAGTGGCAGTTGAACCGCTTTTCAAAACTCACATGTTCTGGGCCAGGTGCAGCTTTTGCTGAAATCCAGCGGACTTCTCTCCCTGAGAAGTCACCACTCTCATCTGAGACCCGTGTCGACCTCTGTGATGATTTGGCTCCTGTGGCAAGACAGCTTGCTCCCAGGGAGCAGCTTCCTCTGAGTAGCAGGAGACCCGCTGCGGTGGGGGCTGGGCTCCAGAATATGGGAAATACCTGCTACGTGAATGCTTCCCTGCAGTGCCTGACATACACACCGCCCCTTGCCAACTACATGCTGTCCCGGGAGCACTCTCAAACTTGTCATGGTCACAAGGGCTGCATGCTCTGTACTATGCAAGCTCACATCACACGGGCCCTCCACCGTCCTGGCCATGTCATCCAGCCCTCACGGGCATTGGCTGCTGGCTTCCATAGAGGCAAGCAGGAAGACGCCCATGAATTTCTGATGTTCACTGTGGATGCCATGAAAAAGGCATGCCTTCCCGGGCACAAGCTGGTGGATCATCACTCTAAGGACACCACCCTCATGCACCAAATATTTGGAGGGTACTGGAGATCTCAAATCAAGTGTCTCCACTGCCAGGGCATTTCAGACACCTTTGACCCTTACCTGGACATCGCCCTGGATATCCAGGCAGCTCAGAGTGTGAAGCAAGCTTTGGAACAGTTGGTGAAGCCCGAAGAACTCAATGGAGAGAATGCCTATCATTGTGGTCTTTGTCTCCAGAAGGCGCCGGCCTCCAAGACGTTAACTTTGCACACTTCTGCCAAGGTCCTCATCCTTGTATTGAAGAGATTCTCCCATGTCACAGGCAACAAACTTGCCAAGAGTGTGCAATATCCTGAGTGCCTTGACATGCAGCCATACGTGTCTCAGCAGAACGCAGGACCTCTTGTCTATGTCCTCTATGCTGTGCTGGTCCACGCCGGGTGGAGCTGTCACAACGGACATTACTTCTCTTATGTCAAAGCTCAAGAAGGCCAGTGGTATAAAATGGATGATGCCGAGGTCACTGCCTCTGGCATCACTTCTGTCCTGAGTCAACAGGCCTATGTCCTCTTTTACATCCAGAAGAGTGAATGGGAAAGACACAGTGAGAGTGTGTCAAGAGGCAGGGAAGCAAGAGCCCTTGGCGCTGAAGACACAGACAGGCGAGCAACGCAAGGAGAGCTCAAGAGAGACCCCTGCCTCCAGGTACCCGAGTTGGACGAGCACTTGGTGGAAACGGCCACTCAGGAAAGCACCTTAGACCACTGGAAATTCCTCCAAGAGCAAAACAAAACCAAGCCTGACTTCAACGTCAGAAAAGTCGAAGGTACCCTGCCTCCCAACGTACTTGTGATTCATCAATCGAAATACAAGTGTGGGATGAAAAACCACCATCCTGAACAGCAAAGCTCCCTGCTAAACCTCTCCTCAACGAACCCGACAGATCACGAGTCCATGAACACTGGCACACTCGCTTCTCTGCAAGGGAGGACCAGGAGATCCAAAGGGAAGAACAAACACAGCAAGAGGGCTCTGCTTCTGTGCCAGTGAGCTCAGTGGATGTGCCGACCCACACATAGGGGTGCGCAAACACACACACACACACACACACCCACAAGCACGCACGCAAACACACACACACCCACACAAACACGAACACTGCCAATCCTAAGTAAAGTAATGAGGAGCCCAAGTTTCTGTCTGTACAACACGGACAACGCAGACAACCTCTGGAGGGACTGTCTGTGTGTTTGTGTTCACGGTAGATGACATTCAGTGTGTATTTCTGAATATGACCTGTTGACGTGTAGGTTTGCGTGTGAGGTTATTGCAGGGGACTGGGTTGACTATTTTCTCCCGGGGTGTGTTTCACTCGTCAGTTGTTGGTCGGCATGAGAAGGTGAAATTTTGTTAATGTGGGACATCCGTGGATCCTTCTCGCCACCTTGAGTCGTGGAAACTGGAATGCATTTGGAAGATAGGAACGGTGCTCTTCTTTCTTACCCTGACTCGCCGTTTTTACACTGGTTTTTGAATGGACCTCAGGCGCCCTAGGACTTGTGCACTTGGTGGAACCCACAGAACGCCGGAAACAGACAGACCGACTTGCCTGTTTCACGGTGTCCAATTCCAATGAGTTGAAACGGAAAATTTTCCCACTGGCATGTAAGTCATTTGGAAGTAAGTCGTATTGGTAGTCAAGGAAATCACACACAGGAGTGTGTGTCTTCAACGAAACTAAATTCAGAAAGCCCTGAAATCAATCTCATTTGGTGTGTTTACAGACGGCATCTGGGGAGATTCCGGGTCATTCGTCCAGCTGCGAAAGGTGCATCTCTGAAGCCCAGTCCCTGTCCTGCAATCAGACTTATTTATCCGACGTGGTGTTTCAGTGGAAATGATTGTGGGAAATGACCACTTCCTTTTCTGTATTTGCTGATTAGGTTTCATGGTCCCTGTCTCGTTAGGTGCAGTGATCAGAATTGACCAACCCCTGAGGAAGGTTGTCCAGTGCACAACCCAGGGCTCGGTAGAACCGCAGAATCTTGGGTGCAACCCTGCTCAAGCACCCAAATGTGCACACGAACAGGGTTTCTGTGTGACGTGTGTGAAAACTACAGTGTGATGCGAATGACTCGCAGACAGTTTATCCATTGGGCTCCCCTCAAAATCAGTTATGAGCATGAAAGGACACCGATGCCCAGGTCCCGGCTCCAGGAATAAGACCCTCCAGGGTCTAGTGTGAAGCCACGGCATCTGGATTGCTCAGGCTTCTGGGGATCATTCTCCTGAGAATGGTGGCTCCTTTCTCCCTGTGGAGCATCTTTCAAAACAGTGCTCCTTTCTTCCCCCAGGACACTCGACATCAGGCGCAGGAAGCCTTCTGATTGAGCACACCTGGCCCATGAAAAGACAAGGGAAAGAAACGGGGCCGAAGGTCACAGTCCTCTCATTCCACCATCCTTCTTTAAATCATCCTAATTTCATGGGCCCTGAGGCCAGGGCTGTTTCTTTACACCTCGAGGCCTTGGCGCCGGGACTCAATTCTGCCCTGTTGCTTACTGTCTGAGACATTTTGGGAAAATCCCTAGAGCCAGGATCTCCATTCCTGGTAAGCCAGAGAGCCTGAAGACACACCCAAATTCTGACCCTCTTAGCTCAGGGAACATGTCCACCTTCGTCAGCATTAAAATTTTTGCACCAGATGTGCTAACTGCAATTCCACCATACAATGCCTAACTGGGAATGGAGGCAATATCTCAGATCCTGAACAATTGATGCGAGAATCCGTGAGACACACGGCTTATTTGGGCCTTTTGCCACTGAAACAAGGGCCAGTATTAACAACGTTATACAATCCTCTGATTCACTCCCTGCTTTTCAATCTCTGCGATGCTTTCTTCTTGAGACAGGGCCTCACTCCCGTCACCCGGGCTTTTCTACGGTGTAATTTTCCTTGTTTGCTTTTGTCAAATTGGGAACTTTTTATTTCATCTCTATCAAATGTTGATCCATTATCACATACGTATGAAAATATTACCACCCATACTGTGAGATATGTTGCTTTTATTTTCATCATTTCTTTCATAAACCAAAGGTTTTAGTTGGGATACCTTCTGATATCTCAAGACTTTTGTTTCATGTTTTCTTAAACTGCCGTCGGACGTCTGAAACCGCTGACTGTAGCATGTCATGACTATTTCTCTTTTCTGGTAAACCTCAATTTGGAGAATGTCATCAATTAGTCTCTCGGTGATTGCGTGATTTCACGAAAGTCTTTCACATTCTGCTTTGTGCACTGAGTATCTCTTCAAACTTCAGTGCATGTTTCTACCACTTGATGCTTTATTATATGGGAATCTAACTTTCACAAGAGCATTTCAGGCAAAGACTTGTCTTGTTCCCCACTGGCAGGCAATTTCACTCGGATACACAATCAATAGGCTGAGCATGGAAAGGTTATCGCTGGAAGGTCTGTTTGATTCCACGGATCTCTCCTTTCTTATTGAGGAAAAAAAAATACGCTGTGCTAATTACTGTACTTCATTGACTATTCTCCAGTCAGAAAGCGCACTTCCGACTTCTTGTCCTTCAATCGCTGAAGGGATGATGGTATCTGCCAAAAGCACACACTTGAAAGTACATTCCAGCACAAACACACACACACACACACACACACACACACAAACACGGACACACACACACAAGCGCGCACACACACACGGCTTCATAGGTAAAGATTTCTTCCCTGACATTGTTTTACCTAAAATAAGGCAAGTGTGTGGCCACTGTCCCAACCCGCTTACACTCGTATTCTACGTGCCTATCAGCCTGAGGAGTAATTGGATTCAGGTGTTCTGGAAAGCATGATGTGGGCTGTGTCTGTTGAATTCCCAGCAACGCAAGGGGACACACCCTGTGACTCCTTCCTTAATTGAGTGCTGATATTTGATTGGTTTATCGCGCACCTGATGGGTGGGTGGGGTGTTCGCGGTTGGTGGGGGTGAGGTATATAAGGGCTGATGCGGCCAGACAGCTCCTCATTTGAACACCCTCTCGGAAGAGATAGCGTCTTTCTGCAACCCGCGGTCCCAGCAGAAAAACCTTGTGATCCTTGTTCCAGGCGACATGGAGGACGACTCACTCTGCTTGGGAGGGGAGTGGCAGTTGAACCGCTTTTCAAAACTCACATGTTCTGGGCCAGGTGCAGCTTTTGCTGAAATCCAGCGGACTTCTCTCCCTGAGAAGTCACCACTCTCATCTGAGACCCGTGTCGACCTCTGTGATGATTTGGCTCCTGTGGCAAGACAGCTTGCTCCCAGGGAGCAGCTTCCTCTGAGTAGCAGGAGACCCGCTGCGGTGGGGGCTGGGCTCCAGAATATGGGAAATACCTGCTACGTGAATGCTTCCCTGCAGTGCCTGACATACACACCGCCCCTTGCCAACTACATGCTGTCCCGGGAGCACTCTCAAACTTGTCATGGTCACAAGGGCTGCATGCTCTGTACTATGCAAGCTCACATCACACGGGCCCTCCACCGTCCTGGCCATGTCATCCAGCCCTCACGGGCATTGGCTGCTGGCTTCCATAGAGGCAAGCAGGAAGACGCCCATGAATTTCTGATGTTCACTGTGGATGCCATGAAAAAGGCATGCCTTCCCGGGCACAAGCTGGTGGATCATCACTCTAAGGACACCACCCTCATGCACCAAATATTTGGAGGGTACTGGAGATCTCAAATCAAGTGTCTCCACTGCCAGGGCATTTCAGACACCTTTGACCCTTACCTGGACATCGCCCTGGATATCCAGGCAGCTCAGAGTGTGAAGCAAGCTTTGGAACAGTTGGTGAAGCCCGAAGAACTCAATGGAGAGAATGCCTATCATTGTGGTCTTTGTCTCCAGAAGGCGCCGGCCTCCAAGACGTTAACTTTGCACACTTCTGCCAAGGTCCTCATCCTTGTATTGAAGAGATTCTCCCATGTCACAGGCAACAAACTTGCCAAGAGTGTGCAATATCCTGAGTGCCTTGACATGCAGCCATACGTGTCTCAGCAGAACGCAGGACCTCTTGTCTATGTCCTCTATGCTGTGCTGGTCCACGCCGGGTGGAGCTGTCACAACGGACATTACTTCTCTTATGTCAAAGCTCAAGAAGGCCAGTGGTATAAAATGGATGATGCCGAGGTCACTGCCTCTGGCATCACTTCTGTCCTGAGTCAACAGGCCTATGTCCTCTTTTACATCCAGAAGAGTGAATGGGAAAGACACAGTGAGAGTGTGTCAAGAGGCAGGGAAGCAAGAGCCCTTGGCGCTGAAGACACAGACAGGCGAGCAACGCAAGGAGAGCTCAAGAGAGACCCCTGCCTCCAGGTACCCGAGTTGGACGAGCACTTGGTGGAAACGGCCACTCAGGAAAGCACCTTAGACCACTGGAAATTCCTCCAAGAGCAAAACAAAACCAAGCCTGACTTCAACGTCAGAAAAGTCGAAGGTACCCTGCCTCCCAACGTACTTGTGATTCATCAATCGAAATACAAGTGTGGGATGAAAAACCACCATCCTGAACAGCAAAGCTCCCTGCTAAACCTCTCCTCAACGAACCCGACAGATCACGAGTCCATGAACACTGGCACACTCGCTTCTCTGCAAGGGAGGACCAGGAGATCCAAAGGGAAGAACAAACACAGCAAGAGGGCTCTGCTTCTGTGCCAGTGAGCTCAGTGGATGTGCCGACCCACACATAGGGGTGCGCAAACACACACACACACACACACCCCCACAAGCACGCACGCAAACACACACACACCCACACAAACACGAACACTGCCAATCCTAAGTAAAGTAATGAGGAGCCCAAGTTTCTGTCTGTACAACACGGACAACGCAGACAACCTCTGGAGGGACTGTCTGTGTGTTTGTGTTCACGGTAGATGACATTCAGTGTGTATTTCTGAATATGACCTGTTGACGTGTAGGTTTGCGTGTGAGGTTATTGCAGGGGACTGGGTTGACTATTTTCTCCCGGGGTGTGTTTCACTCGTCAGTTGTTGGTCGGCATGAGAAGGTGAAATTTTGTTAATGTGGGACATCCGTGGATCCTTCTCGCCACCTTGAGTCGTGGAAACTGGAATGCATTTGGAAGATAGGAACGGTGCTCTTCTTTCTTACCCTGACTCGCCGTTTTTACACTGGTTTTTGAATGGACCTCAGGCGCCCTAGGACTTCTGCACTTGGTGGAACCCACAGAACGCCGGAAACAGACAGACCGACTTGCCTGTTTCACGGTGTCCAATTCCAATGAGTTGAAACGGAAAATTTTCCCACTGGCATGTAAGTCATTTGGAAGTAAGTCGTATTGGTAGTCAAGGAAATCACACACAGGAGTGTGTGTCTTCAACGAAAATAAATTCAGAAAGCCCTGAAATCAATCTCATTTGGTGTGTTTACAGACGGCATCTGGGGAGATTCCGGGTCATTCGTCCAGCTGCGAAAGGTGCATCTCTGAAGCCCAGTCCCTGTCCTGCAATCAGACTTATTTATCCGACGTGGTGTTTCAGTGGAAATGATTGTGGGAAATGACCACTTCCTTTTCTGTATTTGCTGATTAGGTTTCATGGTCCCTGTCTCGTTAGGTGCAGTGATCAGAATTGACCAACCCCTGAGGAAGGTTGTCCAGTGCACAACCCAGGGCTCGGTAGAACCGCAGAATCTTGGGTGCAACCCTGCTCAAGCACCCAAATGTGCACACGAACAGGGTTTCTGTGTGACGTGTGTGAAAACTACAGTGTGATGCGAATGACTCGCAGACAGTTTATCCATTGGGCTCCCCTCAAAATCAGTTATGAGCATGAAAGGACACCGATGCCCAGGTCCCGGCTCCAGGAATAAGACCCTCCAGGGTCTAGTGTGAAGCCACGGCATCTGGATTGCTCAGGCTTCTGGGGATCATTCTCCTGAGAATGGTGGCTCCTTTCTCCCTGTGGAGCATCTTTCAAAACAGTGCTCCTTTCTTCCCCCAGGACACTCGACATCAGGCGCAGGAAGCCTTCTGATTGAGCACACCTGGCCCATGAAAAGACAAGGGAAAGAAACGGGGCCGAAGGTCACAGTCCTCTCATTCCACCATCCTTCTTTAAATCATCCTAATTTCATGGGCCCTGAGGCCAGGGCTGTTTCTTTACACCTCGAGGCCTTGGCGCCGGGACTCAATTCTGCCCTGTTGCTTACTGTCTGAGACATTTTGGGAAAATCCCTAGAGCCAGGATCTCCATTCCTGGTAAGCCAGAGAGCCTGAAGACACACCCAAATTCTGACCCTCTTAGCTCAGGGAACATGTCCACCTTCGTCAGCATTAAAATTTTTGCACCAGATGTGCTAACTGCAATTCCACCATACAATGCCTAACTGGGAATGGAGGCAATATCTCAGATCCTGAACAATTGATGCGAGAATCCGTGAGACACACGGCTTATTTGGGCCTTTTGCCACTGAAACAAGGGCCAGTATTAACAACGTTATACAATCCTCTGATTCACTCCCTGCTTTTCAATCTCTGCGATGCTTTCTTCTTGAGACAGGGCCTCACTCCCGTCACCCGGGCTTTTCTACGGTGTAATTTTCCTTGTTTGCTTTTGTCAAATTGGGAACTTTTTATTTCATCTCTATCAAATGTTGATCCATTATCACATACGTATGAAAATATTACCACCCATACTGTGAGATATGTTGCTTTTATTTTCATCATTTCTTTCATAAACCAAAGGTTTTAGTTGGGATACCTTCTGATATCTCAAGACTTTTGTTTCATGTTTTCTTAAACTGCCGTCGGACGTCTGAAACCGCTGACTGTAGCATGTCATGACTATTTCTCTTTTCTGGTAAACCTCAATTTGGAGAATGTCATCAATTAGTCTCTCGGTGATTGCGTGATTTCACGAAAGTCTTTCACATTCTGCTTTGTGCACTGAGTATCTCTTCAAACTTCAGTGCATGTTTCTACCACTTGATGCTTTATTATATGGGAATCTAACTTTCACAAGAGCATTTCAGGCAAAGACTTGTCTTGTTCCCCACTGGCAGGCAATTTCACTCGGATACACAATCAATAGGCTGAGCATGGAAAGGTTATCGCTGGAAGGTCTGTTTGATTCCACGGATCTCTCCTTTCTTATTGAGGAAAAAAAAATACGCTGTGCTAATTACTGTACTTCATTGACTATTCTCCAGTCAGAAAGCGCACTTCCGACTTCTTGTCCTTCAATCGCTGAAGGGATGATGGTATCTGCCAAAAGCACACACTTGAAAGTACATCCCAGCACAAACACACACACACACACACACACACACAAACACGGACACACACACACAAGCGCGCACACACACACGGCTTCATAGGTAAAGATTTCTTCCCTGACATTGTTTTACCTAAAATAAGGCAAGTGTGTGGCCACTGTCCCAACCCGGTTACACTCGTATTCTACGTGCCTATCAGCCTGAGGAGTAATTGGATTCAGGTGTTCTGGAAAGCATGATGTGGGCTGTGTCTGTTGAATTCCCAGCAACGCAAGGGGACACACCCTGTGACTCCTTCCTTAATTGAGTGCTGATATTTGATTGGTTTATCGCGCACCTGATGGGTGGGTGGGGTGTTCGCGGTTGGTGGGGGTGAGGTATATAAGGGCTGATGCGGCCAGACAGCTCCTCATTTGAACACCCTCTCGGAAGAGATAGCGTCTTTCTGCAACCCGCGGTCCCAGCAGAAAAACCTTGTGATCCTTGTTCCAGGCGACATGGAGGACGACTCACTCTGCTTGGGAGGGGAGTGGCAGTTGAACCGCTTTTCAAAACTCACATGTTCTGGGCCAGGTGCAGCTTTTGCTGAAATCCAGCGGACTTCTCTCCCTGAGAAGTCACCACTCTCATCTGAGACCCGTGTCGACCTCTGTGATGATTTGGCTCCTGTGGCAAGACAGCTTGCTCCCAGGGAGCAGCTTCCTCTGAGTAGCAGGAGACCCGCTGCGGTGGGGGCTGGGCTCCAGAATATGGGAAATACCTGCTACGTGAATGCTTCCCTGCAGTGCCTGACATACACACCGCCCCTTGCCAACTACATGCTGTCCCGGGAGCACTCTCAAACTTGTCATGGTCACAAGGGCTGCATGCTCTGTACTATGCAAGCTCACATCACACGGGCCCTCCACCGTCCTGGCCATGTCATCCAGCCCTCACGGGCATTGGCTGCTGGCTTCCATAGAGGCAAGCCGGAAGACGCCCATGAATTTCTGATGTTCACTGTGGATGCCATGAAAAAGGCATGCCTTCCCGGGCACAAGCTGATAGATCATCACTCTAAGGACACCAACCTCATGCACCAAATATTTGGAGGGTACTGGAGATCTCAAATCAAGTGTCTCCACTGCCAGGGCATTTCAGACACCTTTGACCCTTACCTGGACATCGCCCTGGATATCCAGGCAGCTCAGAGTGTGAAGCAAGCTTTGGAACAGTTGGTGAAGCCCGAAGAACTCAATGGAGAGAATGCCTATCATTGTGGCCTTTGTCTCCAGAAGGCGCCGGCCTCCAAGACGTTAACTTTGCACACTTCTGCCAAGGTCCTCATCCTTGTATTGAAGAGATTCTCCCATGTCACAGGCAACAAACTGGCCAAGAGTGTGCAATATCCTGAGTGCCTTGACATGCAGCCATACGTGTCTCAGCAGAACGCAGGACCTCTTGTCTATGTCCTCTATGCTGTGCTGGTCCACGCCGGGTGGAGCTGTCACAACGGACATTACTTCTCTTATGTCAAAGCTCAAGAAGGCCAGTGGTATAAAATGGATGATGCCGAGGTCACTGCCTCTGGCATCACTTCTGTCCTGAGTCAACAGGCCTATGTCCTCTTTTACATCCAGGAGAGTGAATGGGAAAGACACAGTGAGAGTGTGTCAAGAGGCAGGGAAGCAAGAGCCCTTGGCGCTGAAGACACAGACAGGCGAGCAACGCAAGGAGAGCTCAAGAGAGACCCCTGCCTCCAGGTACCCGAGTTGGACGAGCACTTGGTGGAAACGGCCACTCAGGAAAGCACCTTAGACCACTGGAAATTCCTCCAAGAGCAAAACAAAACCAAGCCTGACTTCAACGTCAGAAAAGTCGAAGGTACCCTGCCTCCCAACGTACTTGAGATTCATCAATCGAAATACAAGTGTGGGATGAAAAACCACCATCCTGAACAGCAAAGCTCCCTGCTGAACCTCTCCTCAACGAACCCGACAGATCACGAGTCCATGAACACTGGCACACTCGCTTCTCTGCAAGGGAGGACCAGGAGATCCAAAGGGAAGAACAAGCACAGAAAGAGGGCTCTGCTTCTGTGCCAGTGAGCTCAGTGGATGTGCCGACCCACACATAGGGGTGCGCAAACTCACACACACACACACCCACAAGCACGCACGCAAACACACACACACCCACACAAACACGAACACGGCCAATCCTTAGTAAAGTAATGAGGAGCCCAAGTTTCTGTCTGTACAACACGGACAACGCAGACAACCTCTGGAGGGACTGTCTGTGTGTTTGTGTTCACGGTAGATGACATTCAGTGTGTATTTCTGAATATGACCTGTTGACGTGTAGGTTTGCGTGTGAGGTTATTGCAGGGGACTGGGTTGACTATTTTCTCCCGGGGTGTGTTTCACTCGTCAGTTGTTGGTCGGCATGAGAAGGTGAAATTTTGTTAATGTGGGACATCCGTGGATCCTTCTCGCCACCTTGAGTCGTGGAAACTGGAATGCATTTGGAAGATAGGAACGGTGCTCTTCTTTCTTACCCTGACTCGCCGTTTTTACACTGGTTTTTGAATGGACCTCAGGCGCCCTAGGACTTGTGCACTTGGTGGAACCCACAGAACGCCGGAAACAGACAGACCGACTTGCCTGTTTCACGGTGTCCAATTCCAATGAGTTGAAACGGAAAATTTTCCCACTGGCATGTAAGTCATTTGGAAGTAAGTCGTATTGGTAGTCAAGGAAATCACACACAGGAGTGTGTGTCTTCAACGAAACTAAATTCCGAAAGCCCTGAAATCAATCTCATTTGGTGTGTTTACAGACGGCATCTGGGGAGATTCCGGGTCATTCGTCCAGCTGCGAAAGGTGCATCTCTGAAGCCCAGTCCCTGTCCTGCAATCAGACTTATTTATCCGACGTGGTGTTTCAGTGGAAATGATTGTGGGAAATGACCACTTCCTTTTCTGTATTTGCTGATTAGGTTTCATGGTCCCTGTCTCGTTAGGTGCAGTGATCAGAATTGACCAACCCCTGAGGAAGGTTGTCCAGTGCACAACCCAGGGCTCGGTAGAACCGCAGAATCTTGGGTGCAACCCTGCTCAAGCACCCAAATGTGCACACGAACAGGGTTTCTGTGTGACGTGTGTGAAAACTACAGTGTGATGCGAATGACTCGCAGACAGTTTATCCATTGGGCTCCCCTCAAAATCAGTTATGAGCATGAAAGGACACCGATGCCCAGGTCCCGGCTCCAGGAATAAGACCCTCCAGGGTCTAGTGTGAAGCCACGGCATCTGGATTGCTCAGGCTTCTGGGGATCATTCTCCTGAGAAGGGTGGCTCCTTTCTCCCTGTGGAGCATCTTTCAAAACAGTGCTCCTTTCTTCCCCCAGGACACTCGACATCAGGCGCAGGAAGCCTTCTGATTGAGCACACCTGGCCCATGAAAAGACAAGGGAAAGAAACGGGGCCGAAGGTCACAGTCCTCTCATTCCACCATCCTTCTTTAAATCATCCTAATTTCATGGGCCCTGAGGCCAGGGCTGTTTCTTTACACCTCGAGGCCTTGGCGCCGGGACTCAATTCTGCCCTGTTGCTTACTGTCTGAGACATTTTGGGAAAATCCCTAGAGCCAGGATCTCCATTCCTGGTAAGCCAGAGAGCCTGAAGACACACCCAAATTCTGACCCTCTTAGCTCAGGGAACATGTCCACCTTCGTCAGCATTAAAATTTTTGCACCAGATGTGCTAACTGCAATTCCACCATACAATGCCTAACTGGAAATGGAGGCAACATCTCAGATCCTGAACAATTGATGCGAGAATCCGTGAGACACACGGCTTATTTGGGCCTTTTGCCACTGAAACAAGGGCCAGTATTAACAACGTTATACAATCCTCTGATTCACTCCCTGCTTTTCAATCTCTGCGATGCTTTCTTCTTGAAACAGGGCCTCACTCCCGTCACCCGGGCTTTTCTACGGTGTAATTTTCCTTGTTTGCTTTTGTCAAATTGGGAAATTTTTATTTCATCTCTATCAAATGTTGATCCATTATCACATACGTATGAAAATATTACCACCCATACTGTGAGATATGTTGCTTTTATTTTCATCATTTCTTTCATAAACCAAAGGTTTTAGTTGGGATACCTTCTGATATCTCAAGACTTTTGTTTCATGTTTTCTTAAACTGCCGTCGGACGTCTGAAACCGCTGACTGTAGCATGTCATGACTATTTCTCTTTTCTGGTAAACCTCAATTTGGGGAATGTCATCAATTAGTCTCTCGGTGATTGCGTGATTTCACGAAAGTCTTTCATATTCTGCTTTGTGCACTGAGTATCTCTTCAAACTTCAGTGCATGTTTCTACCACTTGATGCTTTATTATATGGGAATCTAACTTTCACAAGAGCATTTCAGGCAAAGACTTGTCTTGTTCCCCACTGGCAGGCAATTTCACTCGGATACACAATCAATAGGCTGAGCATGGAAAGGTTATCGCTGGAAGGTCTGTTTGATTCCACGGATCTCTCCTTTCTTATTGAGGAAAAAAAAATACGCTGTGCTAATTACTGTACTTCATTGACTATTCTCCAGTCAGAAAGCGCACTTCCGACTTCTTGTCCTTCAATCGCTGAAGGGATGATGGTATCTGCCAAAAGCACACACTTGAAAGTACATCCCAGCACAAACACACACACACACACACACACACACAAACACGGACACACACACACAAGCGCGCACACACACACGGCTTCATAGGTAAAGATTTCTTCCCTGACATTGTTTTACCTAAAATAAGGCAAGTGTGTGGCCACTGTCCCAACCCGGTTACACTCGTATTCTACGTGCCTATCAGCCTGAGGAGTAATTGGATTCAGGTGTTCTGGAAAGCATGATGTGGGCTGTGTCTGTTGAATTCCCAGCAATGCAAGGGGACACACCCTGTGACTCCTTCCTTAATTGAGTGCTGATATTTGATTGGTTTATCGCGCACCTGATGGGTGGGTGGGGTGTTCGCGGTTGGTGGGGGTGAGGTATATAAGGGCTGATGCGGCCAGACAGCTCCTCATTTGAACACCCTCTCGGAAGAGATAGCGTCTTTCTGCAACCCGCGGTCCCAGCAGAAAAACCTTGTGATCCTTGTTCCAGGCGACATGGAGGACGACTCACTCTGCTTGGGAGGGGAGTGGCAGTTGAACCGCTTTTCAAAACTCACATGTTCTGGGCCAGGTGCAGCTTTTGCTGAAATCCAGCGGACTTCTCTCCCTGAGAAGTCACCACTCTCATCTGAGACCCGTGTCGACCTCTGTGATGATTTGGCTCCTGTGGCAAGACAGCTTGCTCCCAGGGAGCAGCTTCCTCTGAGTAGCAGGAGACCTGCTGCGGTGGGGGCTGGGCTCCAGAATATGGGAAATACCTGCTACGTGAATGCTTCCCTGCAGTGCCTGACATACACACCGCCCCTTGCCAACTACATGCTGTCCCGGGAGCACTCTCAAACTTGTCATGGTCACAAGGGCTGCATGCTCTGTACTATGCAAGCTCACATCACACGGGCCCTCCACCGTCCTGGCCATGTCATCCAGCCCTCACGGGCATTGGCTGCTGGCTTCCATAGAGTCAAGCAGGAAGACGCCCATGAATTTCTGATGTTCACTGTGGATGCCATGAAAAAGGCATGCCTTCCCGGGCACAAGCTGGTAGATCATCACTCTAAGGACACCACCCTCATGCACCAAATATTTGGAGGGTACTGGAGATCTCAAATCAAGTGTCTCCACTGCCAGGGCATTTCAGACACCTTTGACCCTTACCTGGACATCGCCCTGGATATCCAGGCAGCTCAGAGTGTGAAGCAAGCTTTGGAACAGTTGGTGAAGCCCGAAGAACTCAATGGAGAGAATGCCTATCATTGTGGTCTTTGTCTTCAGAAGGCGCCGGCCTCCAAGACGTTAACTTTGCACACTTCTGCCAAGGTCCTCATCCTTGTATTGAAGAGATTCTCCCATGTCACAGGCAACAAACTTGCCAAGAGTGTGCAATATCCTGAGTGCCTTGACATGCAGCCATACATGTCTCAGCAGAACGCAGGACCTCTTGTCTATGTCCTCTATGCTGTGCTGGTCCACGCCGGGTGGAGCTGTCACAACGGACATTACTTCTCTTATGTCAAAGCTCAAGAAGGCCAGTGGTATAAAATGGATGATGCCGAGGTCACTGCCTCTGGCATCACTTCTGTCCTGAGTCAACAGGCCTATGTCCTCTTTTACATCCAGAAGAGTGAATGGGAAAGACACAGTGAGAGTGTGTCAAGAGGCTGGGAACCAAGAGCCCTTGGCACTGCAGAGAATTGAATTGTGTGTAGTAAAATGTGATGAGTAAATCTTGCAGTAGATTATTTATTTTTCTCTCTTTGTAATCAGTGAATGAGCTTTAATAAATATCAGTGCCTTGTGCCTACCCCCCTGAAGTAAGAATTTCCAGTGTCTTGTGTGTAACCATGGCATCTGGATTGCTCATTATTCTGAAGATAATTCTCCTTTCCCTCAATGTTTCGGACATACTGCAGGTGGTGGAATCTGATAACAGATTAGTCCCTTGCTCTCTCTTTTCTCTTCAGTCAGGAAAACTGAGTATGTTGCACATACCTGGCCTATGAAAAAATAAGGGGAAGGAATAGTTCCAAAGATCATACTATGCTCACTCCTCCATCGCCTCTGACACTATCCTGATTTCATGAGCCCTGTGTTAGAC
Source organism: Pongo pygmaeus (assembly GCF_028885625.2). Classification (NCBI taxonomy): domain Eukaryota; kingdom Metazoa; phylum Chordata; class Mammalia; order Primates; family Hominidae; genus Pongo; species Pongo pygmaeus. The sequence continues at coordinate 8,174,811 of NC_072380.2, forward strand.
GTTACACCTCTAGGCCTTGCCTTATGGCCTAAATATATCCCCATTTCTTACATCTTATAAATTTTGACCAAACCCTCAGAGCCTAAATCTTCATTCCTCATAGGCCAAAGGTAGTTACTCCAGAATTCTGTCCCTCTGAGACTGCGGTACATCTCAGCTTCCATTAACATGAAATTTTGCACCAAATATTGATACTGCATTTCCACCTCACTATGAGTATCTGGAAGTTCCGAGATTTCAGACACTATACAGTTTCTGACCAGGCTCATTTGGTTTGACAATTCTTTTACTCTATAAATCAGTTGTCAGAGCACTTAGGATTCATATTATTTAGTCTTTTAATCTGTCTGTTTTTATTTTCAATGTATTTACTAGACTTTAATATTTCTGATAAACTTTGATGCAAAAATTCTCAATATAATAGTGGCAAACCAAATCCAGCAACATATCAAAAAGCTTATCCACCAAGTTCAAGTCAGCTTCATCCCTTTGGTGGAAGGCTGGTTCAACATATGCAAATCAATAAATGTAATTTACCACTAAGAAGAACTAAAGACAAAAACCCCATGATTATTTCAGTAGACTCAGAAAAGGTGTTTGATAGAATTCAACATTCCTTTATGTTAAAAACCTCATGAAACTAGGTATTGAGGGAACATACCTCAAAATAATAAGAGTCATTTATGACAAACCCACAGCCAATACCATATTGAATAGGCAAAAGCTGGAAGCATTCGTTTTGAAATTCAGCTCAAGGCAAGTATGCCCTCTCTCACCACTCCTACTCAATATAGTACTGGAAGTTCTGGCCAAGGCAATCAGGCAAGAGAAAGAAATAAAGCATATTCGAATAGTAAAAGAAGTTGAACTGTCTTTGTTTGCCGATGACATGATCCTATATCCAGAAAATCCCATCATCTCAGCCCAAAAGATTCTTAAGCTTATATGCAACTTCAGTAAAGTCTCAAGATACAAAACCAGTGTGCGAAAATCACAAGCATCCTTATACACCAACAATAGACAAGAAGAGAGCCAAATCACAAATGAATTCCCATTTACAATTGCTACAAAGAGTATAAAATACATAGGAATATAGCTAACAAGGCAAGTGAAGGACCTCATTAAGGAGAGCTACAAACCACTACTCAAGGAAATAAGAGAGGACACAAACAAATGGAAACACATTCCATGCTCATGGGTAAGAAGAATCAATATCATGAAAATGCCATACTTCCTAAAGTAATTCATACATTCAATGCTATTCCCATAAACTACCATGGACATTCTTTAAAAAATTAGAAAAAACTACTTCAAAATTCATATGGAATGTAAAAACAGCCCATATACCCAGGACAATCCTAAGCAAAAATAACAAAGTTAGAGGCATCATGCTACCTGACTTCAAACTATATTACAAAGTTACAGTAACCCAACAGCATGGCAGTGGTACAAAACAGACATATAGATCAATGGAATGGAATGGAGATATCAGAAATAAGATTGCACATCTACAACCATTTTATTTTTAATGAAAACAAGCAATGCGGAAAGGATTCTCTATTTAATAATAAATGGTGCTTGAAAAACTGGCTAGACATATGCAGAAAACTGAAACTGTACTCCTTCCTTATACCTTATACAAAAATGAACTGAAAATGGATTAAAGACTTAAATGTAAAACCCAAAACTATAAAAAATCCAACCCCATATAAAAGTGGGCAATAGCTGGGTGCAGTGGCTCATGCCTGTAATCCCAGCAGTTTGGGAGGGTGAAGTGGGCAGATAACTTGAGGCCAGGAGTTCAAGATCAGCCTGGCCAAGCTGGTGAAACCACGTCTCTACTGAAAATACAATAAATTAGCCAGATGTAGTGGTGTGCACCTGTAATACCAACTACTCAGGAGCCTGAGAGAGAAGAATAGCCTGAATCTGGGAGGCAGAGGTTGCAGTGACCCAAGATTGTGCCACTGAACTCCATCCTGAGTGACAGAGCAAGACTCAGTCTTAAAAAATAAAAATTTAAAAATTTAAAAAGTGAGCAAAAGACATGAATGGACACTTCTCAAAAGAAGACATTTATGCAGCCAACAAACATGAAAAAAAAACCCAACACTACAGATCATTAGAGAAATACAAATCAAAACCACAGTGAGATACCATCTCATGCCAGTCAGAATGATGATTATTAAAAAGCCAAAAACAACAGATGCTGGTGAGACTGTGGGGAAATAGGAACACTTTTACACTGTTGGTGTAAATGTAAGTTAGTTCAACCACGGTGGAAGACTGTGGTAATTTTTCAAAGACCTAGAATCAGAAATACCATTTGACCCAGCAATCCCATTACTGGGTATATACCCAAAGGAATATAAATTCTTGTATTATAAAGATACATGCATGCATATGCTCATTGTAGCCCTATTCACAATAGCAAAGACATGGAATCAACCCAAATGCCCATCAATGATAGACTGGATTCAGAAACTGTGATACATATACACCATGGAATACTACACAGCCATAAAAAGGAATGAGATCATGTATTTTGCAGGGACATGGATGAAGCTGGAAGCCATTATTCTCAGCAAACTAATGCAGGAACAGAAAACCAAATACACGTGTTCTCACTTATAAGTGGGAGATGAACAATGAGAGAACATAGACACAGAGAGGGGAACAACACACACTGGAGCCTGTCTGGGGGTGAGTAGGGAGGGAGTGCATCAGGATAAATAGCTAATGCATGTGGGCTGAATACCTAGGTGATGGGTTGATAGGTACAGCATACCACCATGGCACACATTTACCTATGTAACAAACCTGCATATCTTGCACATATATCCCAGAACTTAAAATGAAATAAAATAAAATTTTAAAAAACTTTATTTTGTCTAACCTTCCAAAATGCAGGGATTACAGGCATGAGCCACTGTGCCTGGCCCTGTTTTATCATATCTGAACAAGATTTAAGACATCAGTTTGAAAAGAACCCCTCTATGACAGCAACGTGATTTCTGCCAAACCTGAAGCAAGAACAAACATCAAATTCATGGTGAAGCTGGAGTACAGAACATGGTGAAATAAATTATTCTTTATGAAGGGTCTATGGGAAAAATGATCTGAAGAATCAGTCATTTACAAATGGATACCTTATTCTAAGAAGAGATAATACAATGTTGAAGATGAAGTCAACAGAGGAGGGACATCCATGACAATTTTTGAGAAAAAAAATATTTCTATGCCCTGATTGAGTAGGATTGACAATTCACAAGAGATATTATAGCCAACACCACAGACATCTCAATTGGTTCAGCTTACACAATACTGACTATAACGTGAAAGTTGAGAAACTTTACATTTGATGAGTCCCAAATACCCTTGTGCCTAGATCAGCAGTGGACAAAAGCAGAGCTATTAGTGATTATTTTGAGCAAGTGGAATCAAGATCCTGAAGCATTACTTTGAAGAATTATAACAGGGAGTGAAACTGGCTTTATCAATAAGATCCTGAAGACAAGGCACAATTCAAGCAATGGCTACCAAGTGGTAGAAGTGGTCCAGTCAGAGCAAAAGCAAACTTCTCAAAAGCAAAAGCCATGGAGGTTTTTTGGATGCTCAAGGCATTTTTCTTGTTGACTTTCTGTAGGATCAAAGCACCATAACATCTGCTTACTAGGAGAGTTCTTAGAGAAAATTAGCAAATACTTTTGCAGAAAAGCGCCCTGTAAAGCTTCACTAGAGAGTCCCTCTGCACCACAACAACACTTCTCTTCCTTCCTCTCATCAAACATGGGTAATTTTGCAAGAGTTTTCATGGGAAATTATTAGGCATCAACATTACAGTCCTGATTTGGTTTCTTCTGACCTTTTTTTCCCTAGTCTTAAAATAACTGTAAAGGGCACCCATTTTTCTTTAGTTAATAATAGAAGACTTCATTGACAGGGTTAAATTCCCATTACCCTCAGTTCTTTAGCAATGGACTGAATGGCTGGGATCATCCCTTAATTGAGTGTCTTGACCTCAGTAGAGCTTATATTGAGAAATAAAGTTTATATTTATATTTTTATTTTTAATTCCATTTTTCACTGACATTTTTAAATCCCTTCACAATTCACATTTGTCTCAAAGGTATTTAAATTTAGAAATCATAACAAGTGTGAAATAAAGAAAATTATATAGAGAGAGGGAGAACAGAATCTATAAATATGCATGTTTGTGTACATACATCCATATACATACATATGTGTGTGCATGCAGTAATTTTATTCTCCTAAAGCAATGCCTCTGCCTTCCACCCTCACTGCACATGTCCTAGTCCTGTGACGTCCCTGGAACTGAGCACCTGATTTCCTTCTCTGCTTCCCACATGAACAGGGAATAGAAATGGAAACCACGCTCTGTGGTTGCTGTTTTGAAAATCCATGTTCCCCACAGGCTGAGTTTGGCATCTTACATTCCAGTTCCCATTGTAAAAAAGCAAGCAACAAACAAAAACTACAAAAGAAAAAATGAAATATTTGAAAGTCTAGAGCCACAGAGGTTCCGGATCCACCCACCACCCACGGTGACCTCCACAGCCCTCCAGGCCTGAGGGCAGTCATGCCTGAACAGCCTGCCTCCTCACCATCCACGCAGGAAAGTGACCTTAAACTTCAATAGCTATTACTCTGTTCCACAAGGAACCAGGTCAACATTCAAATTCAGTGGCCTGACAACTCTAAGCTTTGGCCAGAAAGTATTGGAAACATTTAACGTGCAGTGGATGAAGCAGCCCGTCTCCACTGCACACAACACACTCGCAGGGAATCAAAGGAGGAGACTCAGGATCCGCTGGGTGGAAGTGAGGACAGACCCAGAAACACAGGAGGTGGGGGGGGAGGGGTCAAACCAGGAAGGCTCAGTCCCTGACCTCCTCCTAGGCCCTGCCTCTCTAGAATTCAGTTTTTTCTTAACCGGAAGCGGATTTCATTGATGGAAAAGAAGTTCAGTATTTCTGGTCCAGCCCAGTAAGCTGCTCCCATTGCCCAGCCTTCCATATCCCTGCAGACGTCACAATCCCTGCACCCACTAACCTGACAAGGGAGCTATGCATCACCTGGAGACGGTCCTAGGCCTGAACCCCTATGATGGGGTCCAGGGTCTGTGTCCACTTCTGGTTAAAATTGCTGTAAGGCTGGTCTCTGTCTTGGCCTTCCCTGTTTCCTCTCTGTTCACTTCTCCCCTCCTCACCCCATGTGAAGCTTTTACTCAGGAAATGGATTCTCTCCCCTCTTGGAACATCAAGGACAGCACCACGACACCGCACCATCCCCTTGACCCTGGAATTCTGTAGACCTCAGTCTTATCCTGAGGACCCCTCCCTCCCTACCTCATTTTTTCCATACTTCTGGGGCCTGAGCCTGCTAAACCTCAGGCTTCCTCTTCACAGTCACAGACTGAGGGAGCCCCCTTCATTCTTGGGCTCTGGCCACAGCTCACCTGCTGCAGGACACTCAGCAGCTTTCAGTAGTTCATCCAGACATCCAGTTGGAAGTGGGTTTTCCTGGAAGGAAAGCAGGAACCCAGAATTACACTGAATTCTAACACCAGGGCCCAGATTCCGCTTCTGCATGGAACACTAAGCTGCAAACACTACATAGGCACTTAATGCTCAGCTGTCCTTCTAACATCGGTTCCAGTTGTGTCCTTCCTCCTTGGAATATCTCAGAAAATGTATCTCCAACTAGAGTTGTTTGAAAGCATCATCCTATGTGATTCCAGACCATCAGGGGGTGCAATGGGTCCTTACCCGTATTTACACTCCGCTTGGAAGACTTAGAAAATCCTGAGGCTGTTCAGAGGGTTAGATTCCCATCTCTGTGTTTCAGTAAAACTTCAGTCTTCCCCGGACAAGTAAGGAGACAGAAAATGTCTAGTCTGTGGCACATCTTTTGCAAGCAATGGCGGCTCCCAGGAATCAAAACTATCAACGAATATATTTGTGAGACTCTAGTCAAAAGAAGAGTCATCCTGCAACTTCAGGTAGGATGGAGTGGTTCTGTGTCTCCTGAGGTGATTTTGAAAAGATCTTGACTCTCAGAAGGATCAAGGAGGACATTTCTGGCATTTCAAGACCAGGAAGAGTGACTGATGGACCTCCAGTGTTACTTGGAAAACTTTTTGTTGGACAGCTTTGTAATAAGAGGATCTTGCTTTGGCTTTCAGGCTTTCACATAGGTTGTTTAGATCATGGAAGTGCTTCTGCATTTCTGCATAGGCTCAGGATGCCTTCTCAAGTCGTCCCTGCAATTATGAGACAGTTGCTGTCTCCAGAGGTCACTTAGAATAATATAAGAGGCTTCACCCTCAAAGGGACACCAGACAATATGGCCACAATTCAGCCAAGGTTATCTGTATTTACATACCTGTAAAGTAACACTCCTAGTTATCTCCATTAACTTGGACATCTTTCATGAATAGGGAAACTCTAGTGATTGTTATATAACAGCTGCCACAAAAATTAACCAATAAAAAGAAATGACAAATGAAAAATAATTAATAATCATGATAATGAACACAATGACCTAAATAGTGCGAATTTTAATACTAGTGACAATATGAACATAAGGACACAAAAATTAATGTGGAGATTCTCCTAAATATATGAAAACTTCACAAATTGGGTCCTCTTTGTGTAATTTGGAGTCGGAGTCAAAGAATTTCTCTATGAAATGTGTTCCATGATGGCAAACATCAAAAACAGCAGGTGAAAGAAAAGCAAGCCACAGGAGACCATGGGCTAATATGAACACTTGTGTGCAAACCTCTCTCATCAAGAACTACCAGCCAGAGGTGAAGGGACTCTGGTTTGTGTCCTGCCTACCACTGGGCACACAAAAGCTTTCAGTAGTGCAACCAGATGGCTGGTTTGCCCTGGCTCCCTGCAAAGCAGACACGTCTCTGATCCCCACCAGTCCATCAGTCCTGGAACTCAGAATCCTACATGCAGTAAACATGAAACTCCAACTCCATAGCTGACTTTACCTCCTTACTGTCCTTCTGCCATCTGGTGTTTCAGGTGCTCTCCAGATCTGGACTTCTTGGCTCCCCTACCTTTACCAAGTGAACTCTGCATGTATCATTCTCAGTCTTCTCCTGCCAGTCCAAGGTGAAACTCACCAATACAGGCATACCCTGGATGGGCTTCCTTGGAATATTTAGAAAACAGTGAGCTTGCTCAGGGGTGGCATGTGCTCTAGGAGTAGAGTTACAGTCTTCCATGGAAACCTGAGAGGACTTAGAATATTCCCAAAGGCCTAAGAAGTCCAATCTGTCCTGGAAACATCAGGAATGATATACTCGGTCTTCCTGAGGCTCCAAAATTTTTCTAAATAAACTCAGAGGTTACAGAACCATTTTTCTCTTGGGAACTGAAGTGGAGTTATTCGCCTTCTGCCAGCATCTCACTTTTTTTTCTCTAAGTTAGCTTTTGAGCCCAGAAGTAGATATTCCTTGTATTTGATTTACACAGGGAGCTTCCTAGAAAGCCCTTGCCTCTGGATATTTTCTGCATTCACTCAGGTATTCACAAAATGCTGCAGTTCTACTGAAAATCCCTGAGATGACCATTTGATCACCTGAGGAACTTTAGACTGTGTCTTCTATGGAAGCCCTGGAGCCTCCCTTCTGGTATTTCATCCATTGCTGGCACCAAGTACCCAGGGTGAAACCCTCCATCAGATATTGTTGGCAATTCCAGTATGGAGATGACACTAACGTGATGGGGCTCAAGAATCAGATGGTAGAAGACCAGCTGGGAGGTGAAGTCTCAGTAGGCTAGGGGCTTAATGTTCAATGCACACCAGACTTCTGAGACTCAGGAGGCAGGTGTGGATCTGTCTGCCCAGTGCCTCTCATCTACAGCCTGGACCAGCTATTTCTTGGGGTGAACTACTGAAGGCTTTTGTATGACCTGGGTCAGGCAAGACTCTGGCCAGACCCTTTGCCATAGTCCATTTGTAATGTATTTCCACGTGGCACAGGTATCTCCACTTTTGCCCATGCTCTCATGTGGCTCAGAATTATTCTCCCTACTGCCACTCTTCTTTGCCATCACAGAAGATATTTCAAGATGTAGCCCTAAGCTTCTCCTTCTAATCAATAACATGAGGGCTCATATGGGAACATTGTCACAGGCTTACAGGAATATGTTCTTAAATATCTGCTTTTTTATTACTCTCTTCATTAAATTGACATTTAAATCATCACCATTATGATTGTTATTACTGTTATTATTATACTGGTACAGTTCTTTATCATGGATATATTTGTGTTAGCTTTTATGCAATGTTGAATAATTTTTTTATGTTCCTGAAGACTGTTGAATTTGCTGAAGATGATTAAAAGACAACCTTAAAACATAAATACCACAGTAACCCCAGGACTCCTACTGTACTGCCTGGTGTCCTGTAGAAGAATGGGCTTCCTGAATTATTCTTTTATTTTTCAGGCAAGTACCTATTCATACCAGCATAGGAGACTGATGAAGTGCACCCTCATCTTGCCATGGGCTCAGAAAGAATTCATACATATGCTTTATGTGATAGCAACTCTATGTGTAGGCCTGTGAGCCCTAGAATGCACTTTCTTTCACCAAGTAGTCCACCTATAAGTTTTCTAAGTCAAATCCCTCCTCCATGCTTAGATAGGTCATGAATGGCTTTCTGTTACCCACCTAAGATGAAGGGATATTGCTAAATCAGGTTTGTGGCCAAGAAACTTTTGCCTGGAGTGGCAGGAGAGGGCCTACCTCTTCACCAGAGTGTCTGCAACATTTTCTTTTTTCTTCCTTTTTATTTATTTATTTATTTATTTATTTATTTATTTATTTTGAGACAGAATCTTGCTCTGTCTCTCAGGCTGGAGTCCAGAGTTGCAATCTTGGCTCTCTGCAACCTCCGACTCCCAGGTTCAAGGGATTCTTCTGCCTCAGCCGCCTGAGTAGCTGGGATTACAGGTGTGTGTCACCACGCCCAGCTAATTTTTGTATTTTTAGTAGAGGGAGCTTCACCATGTTAGTCAGACTGGTCTCAAACTCCTGACCTCATGATCTGCCTTCCCTGGCCTCCCAAAGTGCTGGGATTACAGGCGTAAGCCACCGCATCTGGCCTCGGCAACATTTTCTAAGTCAGTATAGAAGCTCTTTGAACCGCCTTTTCAGTCAAAGAACTCATGAAAAAAGTCCTCCAAGAACTTGTGATCTTCTGGAAATTGTCAAAATCTCTACAGGTGTCCAGAGTCATCTAGATCTGTATTGCAAGCCACTGACTGGGTTCCATCATTATTAAAGCAAATGCAAAATATGCCATGCCCAACAAAAAAAATCCAGGAGCCATGGTATTTAGCTGTTTCCATCTTTCTTGCCTCCTGCAGGTGGGAGAGTACTGAGTATCATGCCCTCCTATAGCCTCTGGAGGACATGCAAGTGCCTAGAGGTACCAGTAGAGAGAGGCCATGAAAAAGCAGATGACAGCCAGGTGTCTGGGAATGACATTGTCCTGGGGCTTATTGCTTGTCATGAACTCTGCCACTGGGCAACATGTGCGGGTCTGGACCCGTGCCTTCTCTGGATCCCTGCCCCATCAGCCAGCTGTCTTATCTCCTGAAACCTGGTAGGTGTTGGTCAGCATGGTGTTCCAGGACTAGGGTTATATTAACATTCCCTTTTAGGCTGAAACCCCAGAAGTTAACACAGGAGTCCCCAGGTGTGCACATACCAACCTCCAGATTGTTTTTCTTCTCGTTCTAGATGTTCATCCTTGCTTTTTGGGACTTGAAATAACCCTAGACAGCCAAATATTTATGCCTATTATCCATTTATGGAAAACTTATATGTCCCAAGTCCATAGGGTTAGTATTATTATCAGTATTAAAACCATTAGTACTAGTATCATGATGATCGTCATTACTGTTAATATCTATCAATATTTTTATTACTGCCATTGTTAATATGGATTTTTCATTATTGTACAGCAATGAATATGGTTTATCCATTCACAAATTGTGTTCAGTTACCAAAGATGACTACAAGGCATGTTCTACAGACATATACACACACAGCTGTCCTGGAGACCCAGCTTTGCCACCAATTGCTCTTTCATAAGATGAGATCCCCCAATACCCACCAGTTTTTCGGGACTCGACCTGAGCTGGCTCAGCTAGACCTGGAAAAGTTTCCTATGCCCAAATGTACTTGGAAAAATTTAAAAGTCTCTTCAGAGGCCCAGTGATAGCTTTTGGCAGCTTCTAAGACCAGGGAGAGTTTCTTGGCCATTCAGCGCCATTCAAATATTCTAAGTAAACTCAAGGATCCAGAAACCCCACTTGCAGTCATGAAATACCAGTGAACAGCCTCTGTGAGTCTCTTCAAGTTTTTCAAAGATGACTGCCTGGGAAGGCTGGCCAGGAAGTCACCCAAGCCCAACCTTCTGCAGGATGTTCTACATCAGCCAGGGACCCAGTTAATTGCCATTGAACAGAAGGGAGGAACAGAGACAGCATGCCTGAGCTTCTGGAAACATTCTAAGTGCCCTCGTTGGCCCAGAAAAGACTGGTGCTACCATATGAGGCACAGACTTGGCAACCTACCTACTCCAGGAACCACAGAAGGTTTAAATGTTCCCAGGAAATCCCAGGAAGGGCAGCCATGGCCCTTTAGAGCCATCAGATTTTATTCTAAGTCTACATGGGAGACAGTGCGCTTAGCTTCATAAAAACACCAGTGGAGGTGCTATCACTTGCCCCAGTATCCAGTCTTTTCTACCTCATCTCAGAACCAGGCAGCCACTATTTCCCAAAGCTGCTGTGCAATGAATGGGGAATATTCTAGGTGTTCTCCTGTGCCCACAAAATTCTGTGGTTGCGCTGAAAGGCAGGAGTCATCCTCCGGAATGCTCTTCAGAAATCTGACAACACTGGTCAAGATTAAAGAAGCTCAATTCAACGTCATACAAAACCAATCACAAAAAAAAAAAAAAAAGAAAAAAAAGAAAAAAGCATAGTGAGACAAAATGATGAACACACCTGCTAATAATCATGAATGACAATAATAACAACAATGATGATCTTAGTGATAATGCCACCAACACTGTTAATGGCAATAACAATAAACCTGAGGTAATGAGTGTTAGGGTCCCGATTCACCAATGTGAAGGATGGCGCCAATTTCTGGCCTCACAGAAATAAAAGAAAAGTAAACACCTGGAGGAGGAGGAGGTGAACCTGGAGCTCCCGCCGGCCTCTGGGCGCTTCTTGGTGGAAGGAGAGGGACTTGGTCCTGAGCCTGCCCCGGATCCACCCACACCAGAACCCCGGAGTCCCAGTTCCTGGATGGGCTCTGTCTCACCCAGGCCAGACCCCCCCGGAGGCCAGGAGGCCCGGAGCCCCGGAGCCCCGGAGCCCGGGTCCTCCAGCCCTCGCTGCCGCCGCTTCTCGCGGAGCCAGGCCCCCCTACCCCGCGCCACTTCAGCCTCTGCGGGGCTCTGGGAGGGCAGCGCCGGGGATGCTCCGGGCCCAGAGGGAGCATCTGGGCCCAGCGGGGGTATCCGGCCTCAGGCGGATACTGACGCCCTGAGGGCGGGGAATAGGGTGGCCTGCGCAGGGCCCGCCGTGTCGGGCCTTGCAAAAAGAGCGGCCTCTCCAAGGCCCCTACCGGAACCTCCCCTGAGGCCCCAGCCCCAAAGCCAGGGCGATGGCGCCTCCCTGACCATGGGTAAAGAAAACTCAGGTCCTTCCTGGAGACTGGGCCCGCCGCGGGAGGCAGATCGCGCATGCGCCCTGCATGGCCGGAAAGATGGGTTTCATTGCCCTCTGCCGGCCATGAGGTGACAGCACAGGACGTTTGGCCTTAGTGGTGGACCTGAGTCTGAATCACTGAAATTCAGGTGTAGATTATTCAGTACCTTTCTTTTGGAAGATCAAATGGAAATTGAGTACGATATCTTGTGCTTTAATTAAAGAAGATGGAAATAAAAAAGCAAATTCAAAAATCAGTATACAAAAGTCGATTGATTCCCTCTATGTGGAGGGAAGACGAGCTTGAATAAGAGAAGCATTCTGTGTTATGCTTTAATAATGGCTGGAGATCTGCCACCATGCATTTGTCAAATCCCGTAGAATTTCACAGCACAAATAGTACATCTTAATGTGGTTCAGGAGTACATGTAATGTCAGCCACAGTTTGTGGGTAAATTACACATTTAATTAAATAGATTAAACAATAAATAATGATATGAGCTCTGCCTGGACATATTCCTTGCGTCTCCAACCAGTTTGCCAAGGGCTTGAATTTCTTGCTCATTATCCTCACACTTGGCATAAACCCTGGCTGCAGAGTAAAATCAATCACTTGTGGAGATTTTTTAATATAATAATGTGTCAATTTCAACCATGGATAAGGCCATTTAGCCTTAGTAAGTCCTATCGTATTAAAATTGTGCCAGTTTGGCAAAATTTCAAGTCATCCCACTTGATATTCAGGAAACATTTTCTCATGAGTTTTAGGTTCGGTACTGAGGCTCCTTGATGGACAATACATTTTCCAATTCTGAGGACAAGGCAGAGGAGGCCCCCTCTGTGAGAACTTTCATTTTGCTTCGGGAAAAGTACATTGAATCAAATATAGGAAAGGCTTGCAAGGTGGCTGACTGGTTTGGCTGTTTTATCATGTTGGTATTTTATCTTCTGGACTGCAGTAAAAGGAGCACAGCTGTGTCAGTCTCTGTGTAATAACTCAGGACTTACCTGAATAAAATGTGGGGTGTCATGAGATGAACTGCTACCTCCAGTTAGAGAGGCTCCAGGGACAAAATTTCAAGAGCCTTCTGAGGGATAGAAGAGAAGAGCTGCCTTATTCTCTGATCCCAGGTAACTGCTCAGAGACAGAGGCAAGGGCTGGGGACACCCAAATGTATATACTAGGTGTCTTTGATACAGCCTCCATTTCCCTGCTAAATCTATGCAATGACCCACTGAGAAATCTGGCAAGTGGGGCTGAAGATCGCTGGTGTGTCAACTCGAGGGTTGGATGGAAAGAAGTGGTTTTAGTGGACGTTGAAATAAAGGGAGGTGAGCTGTGAGGAAAGAGCTGTTGAAGACTGGGGAGACTCAGAAGTTGGGGTAGAATCTCAAACAATAATCTCAGCCAAGGAGTGCAGATGCAAATCGATTTGTTAGGGCTCCATAAATGAAACAAGGACTTCTCCAACATACTAAGTTTTTTCAACAACCGATTGTATTCTTTCAATATTTGTAAGTATTGATCTTTTGGAAAAGTTTAATGAAATTTCTTATATAATTCTGCATTCAATTTATTCCCTGATCACTTTGCTATTATACATTTACATGCCACATTTTTATGAATAGACATTTTCTCAAATTTCTGAAGTATTTTGCTAAAGTATGTGTTAAGAGTTTTTTCTAGAGGTCCACCTTCTTGACTCACTTTTCTGATGAGAAATCTATCAGGTTTCTCCACAGTGATTTTCAAGTTTGATAGCTCCTCAATGTGAGAAACTTAATGTCAACTAAGAAATGAATTACCACTAAAGAATTTTCTCCTTTCAAGATGCTAACCGTGTTTTGTCCAGTGTGAAATCTCCCATGTGCCACAAGTGTTGCTCTATGAAGAAAGGATTTCTCATGATTTTTCATTGCATAACTTCTCCAGTAAGATGTATTTGGTATTCCAGGAGAATTCTTTGCCCTTGGAAAGACTTTCCCTTGTTATTTAGCTTATAAAGGCTTTCCTCTCTTGTTTTCCATTTTAGCAGCATTTTATCACTGTGTTTTCTTGTGAACCTCAAGCCTGGTTCTTGGCTGAATGTTTATTCACAGAAAATACAAACAAAGTGTTCATCCAAGTAAAGTTTTCTTATGTTATTTGACAATAAATTGCAAATAAAAACATTTTCACACTGAATGCAGAGTTAGAGATTCTCTACCTGAAAGTCTCACTTGTTTTAAGTTAAAGCTGTTGCTGAAGACTTTTAGTTTATTCTGTTGACAGTTTCAGCTCTCTCATGTCATTTATGATTAGATCATTAACAAGTCTTTGGTACATACATGTCATACAATTTCTCTTCCATATGAATTTATTGATGTGGACTGAAGAATAAAGGTAACCGAAGTATCTTCTATGTTGATTACAGTATTTCTTCAAAATGTGAGTCCTTTGGTATGTTTAGATGCTACAACTACAGCTGAAGTCTCTTCCACATTCCTTACCTTCGTCATTCCTAACACCATGTCATCTAAAGTCAGAATATGTTCTGAAGAAGTTTATAACTTTCTCTCCAGGGTGAATTTTCTGATGCTATTTAAGATTAAGACATTGACTGTAGGCTTTCCCACATAAATGGCATTCATATGGCTTTTCTCCAGTGCATGTTTTCTCATGTCATCTAAGGTTGGAAGACAGACTGAAGGCCTTCCCGCATAGAAGACAAGCATGTGGTTTCTCTCCAGTGTGAATTATTTTGTTTCCTCTAAAGCCAGAGCTTTGACTAAAGGCTTTCCCACTTTTATCACATTCATAACACTTTTTTCCAAGGTGAGTTCTCTCATGTCTTCGAAGGTTAAAAGGGTTGAATAAAGGCTTTCTGACATTGATGACACTTTACAGTCTCTCTCCCGTGTGAGTTTTCTCATGTCTTCTAAGGTGAGAACACTGAGTGAAGGCTTTTCCACATAGATCACATGCATATGGCCTCTCTCCAGTGTGAGTCATCTTGTGCCGTCTAAGGTGAAAGCAATTAGTATAGGCCTTTTCACATAGATTGCATTGATATGATTTACCTTTAGTATGAATTTGTTTATGTGGTTTAGGGGACAACTGATTACTAAGGAATTTTCCAGACTGTTTGCTGACATAGGGTTTCTTTCCACTATGAGTTAACAAACACTGAGTTATTGTGGAACTGTGAGTGCAATCTTCTCCCGAATCATTACATTCAAAAGGATCCTCCAGAATGAGAGAGTTCTCCTTTGGGGGCAAAGATTAAAAGCTCTTAATGGTTTACCCACAGATATCTATATATTCATTTCACTACCTTTGAATCCTAGACCAACCATTCAGTGGTAGACTCCAGTTGAAATCTTTCCAATGTTACTTGTGTGAAAGGAAATGAAATTTGGGACCCCAAACTCATTTAACCAAAGGGAAAAATCAAGCTGGGAACTGGGTCACACAAACCTGCCTCCCTCTTCCGGTTCCTAAATAATATGGCTACAAGATTAAAAGCTACACACCTCCCCCATATTTTGCCCACAAGGAAATTCCTCATGAGCTGTTGAAATTAAACCATGGCAATGCAGACTGATAGCTTGTCTTTACAGGTGCAGTCATCCCCAATTCACCAGACACAAATACATATCTGATTGTTTCCCTGCCCAATTTTGCCTATGTTGTCTTATGTAAAATGCAGCTTTTCTGCATTATTAATCTGCTTCATTTGTTTATGTCATCTTATGTTCAAAAATCCAGATTCACTGAGCCAGAAAAATGCATGAATGACTATTTTTTCTACCCACCTTTTACATGAAAATTGTGTACTTCTCAATATCCTACCCTTTCCCCTTTAAATTTGGAGCCTTCAAAATCATCTTTGGAGAAAGGCATACACCTGTTTCCTGGGTGCATGTCCTTAACTTTGGCAAATAAATCTCCTAAAATGATTGAGACTTGTCTTGTCATTTTTCTCGATTGACATTTGCATACACATTATCTCCTGCAGATACAGATATGTTCTGTAAGATCCCAACTGCAGACTTATTGCATTAATTGTGATGATATCAATATCTTTCAATGTCTGGGTATGAGAAATGTATATGCACTTGTTCTGTTTTAGAGATCTCATGTTATGGTTTAGAACACAGGTCAATTTATTCACTTAATTCAAAGTATCCAATTTTTTTTGCTTAGAAAGCATTTAATGCCAGCCTAATTACACTCAGGTGATTGTGCTTCATTACTAATTTTACCCATTACCATGTCTTTAACTTAGATGACTGGTGTACACAGCTATAAAACTTACCATTGTCATACTGGTGGATGCGTCTTTTCTGATGATAGGATGCATGGATGTCACGTGTCTTTTCTTAAGGGCACTTTCCCTGTCTGAAATAATTGAAAAATAAATTGTTACATTTGTATTATGGTGATAAAATTGTTTGAAAAGCCCCAAGGCCCATTTACTTTTTTAAAAAAATTGACACTTAGATGTGGCAAGAGTGTCAAATGAAGAAACTGCTTGAATAGAAGAAATAGATTGTACAGTGTCAGCAATTAGAAAAGATTTTTAAAATTAAAATGTGGAAAGAGTTAAAATGGAGATGAGATATGAGACAGGTAAATAGAGGGATAGTCTTCACAGGGGTATCAGGAAAAGAGTCAGCATGTGAAAGTTTAACCCCAACAAGTACATGAATTATCCTTTTCCCAAAAGTAAAAGAAAAGGCAAGAGGACACAAGAGTAGCATCTGACACAGGAACAAAATGATAATAACATCTAAGGAATTCTGCTCCAGTAGCCTAACCTACATTTTAGAAATTATCATTCATTTAATAAAACCACTCATTAATATTCAACTGATATTATTCATTGAAAACACCTCCTCCTATTAGAGCACAGGACCCTGTTGCTTACCTGGATTCTGGTCTGGAAGAAATTCTCTTCCTTCCTGCCACAGCTCTTTTCCTTGTTCCAGCCGTAAAGTTATACAGGATTTGCTTACCTGGTACCCTGTTAGTGGAAAGAATACATGTGTTTTGAGTTCACTGTCAATAAATGTGCATTATCACCAAGTGCAAGGCAGGTTATCAAGGAAGAATAAAAACAGTGAAGGTCAGCTCAGGCCACAGGACCTAGAACACAGAAAACTCCCCAGGAGTTTTCTGACCCAACGTGAGACTAGAAAACACATCCAAACCAAAGGTCCATCAGGAAAAGAAAATTCAAAACAGTCAGGACCTACGAATGCTGAGTCCATGCCTGAGTTCCAAGACACAATGCATAATACACTATCTTCTCAGAAAGAGAGTAATTAAATCTCTGCACAGTGTGTTTATTATTATTCTCATGCTGAACAAAAAAACATTCGATTTACAAAAATAATTGGTGCTCCGTATGGAATATTGCTATTATTTTCACTAATTGGTCTCAGCCTAAGCATACACTAAAGCAGAAGAGTTATTTAGAAAATATGTAATTTAATACATTGAAACTATTCATTAAGTTCCCAGGTCTGTTATGAGTATTAGAGACTGAGTACCAAAGAAACCATGAAATCCTTGTCAAGATTGCATTCTAATTGAGTGACAAACTAAATAAAATAAAATAAAAAGAAAGATATTTATTTCAGATAGATTTAGAGAGTTCAAATTTTTTCAGATGAGATCTGTGAGAGAATCAGAGAAGAGATTAGAGTGAGATATGGGGAAGCTGTTCTAACACTTATTGAATGAATGAGCGAATGTGTGTCTACATATGTACGTGAATGTTGAGGGAATCACCGAGGGACACCAGGTGACTGATATTTTCCAGCATCACATCTCTGTACAGCTTTCTCTTGGATGTGTCCTTCATGGCCCACTCTTCCTGGGTGAAGTCAATAGCTACATCTTCAAAAGTCACTTTCTTCTAAAACATCACAGACATTTTAGTTTAGACAGAGAAATCCCTTTCAATGTCCGGAAGAGGAAGGCTGTGATGACATAGCTAGGAGCTGGGTATGCAGAATACTCAGTGTTTTGGGTTCCAGCCAGTTCATTCTCAGTACTAAGCTGGTATCTGCCTTTCATATTCACTCACAGAGATATACCCACTCTGAATCCATTAAACTTTACTATAAAGAAATATCGCATGAGGTGTGGCATAATATAACCCAGATATTTCTCAGTAATGTGTTAATCACCTCTACATAACTGATTATAAAATTTTCACTTGAACATTCATAAATAAAATGAAATGTACCATGAATTACAAGTAAATTACAGATTTGTCACAAGGCAAATAACCATGATTTACTACTTTTTAAACATGACTGTGATGAAATAAATTATTTCTCTAGATGAACCACAGGTTTCTCACCAATCAAATGGTTAAAAGACATATTATGTGTTTTGAATAATCTAACGAACTAATAGAAAACGTATTTCCTATCTAGCAAATATTTATTAAATATAAGTCATTGGTCCCTTATTCATTAAAAAGTTAGAAAGTAATGAGCCAGACTCCAGCATTCCTCAGAACTGAACAAGCTTTATGCAGAATATAGGATTCAATTCATACATATAGTCTCTCTAATGTTATATAATTCAGGTGTTCATGACAAGGCTTAAAGACAGCCCAGCAGCACAAGACAAGACCGCTGAGGTTGCTATACTGAGGAAATCT
The DNA here is from genome assembly GCF_028885625.2 of Pongo pygmaeus. Lineage (NCBI taxonomy): Eukaryota > Metazoa > Chordata > Mammalia > Primates > Hominidae > Pongo > Pongo pygmaeus. Next base: position 8,193,243 of record NC_072380.2, read on the forward strand.
TACTCTGATGATTCCTGTGATATGAAGCCTCCTGTTCTCAACTTTCTCTCGGCAATCCAAACATCAGTTATCATTGTTTCTCTTTTAAATTTACCTTGTCACTTCACTTGTTCAAGGATTAAAAAAGCCTCTTTATTGATTTTTTTCTAACCAGCCCTTATAAAGCATTTCCACAGAACCCTAAATTGTACTCTATCTCCTATGTTCCTTCTTCTGAGTGTGCAACCATAATTAAATAATTATATTTCTTATACATTACTTTCAGTTACCAGAAGGCAAAAAGTTTAATTACCAAAAGGTAAAATGAATGGGGATAAGAATAATAATGACTTCTTTAGTTATCCTTTCGCAAAGTTTTTAAAAGCACAATTATATTTTATCAAACTTTTCTTTTCCCTCAACACTGCATAGCTCTTTCGCAAGTCCTATCACACTGGATTTATTGAACTCAGCTGCTAGAACATCAGACTCATTGTTGGGCTGTGATGTTCTGCTCTTCACTCATCTCTATTGCCTGCATTCATCACAATCCTAAGTCTATTTCAGCCAACAGTACAGTTAATGGGTTAATTATTTCCCATGAGATTATAGGATAGATGAAAGAAAAAGAAATATATAAATGAAACCTCTCATATCTTTTTTGTAAATAGCCTTAATAGGGGCTGGAATAAAGTAGTGTAATACTAGAAATTATATTGATAATTTAGGAGTCTTTGACACATGATACCCAACATAGAGTCCCGAGAAAACTTAACTGGAGGCCAGATACCTGAAAGCCTCCTGATTGCATTTGGAACACCCAGGCTGGGTGGATTTTACATAGTGAAAACAAACAAACAAAAAGAATAAAAATGAAACACCTATGCAAATTGGAGAAAACTGCCCATTTGCCAGCAATATGGGTATAATTTCAGTAGAAAGAGGCATCCCCTACTCACTAGTGAATGCATTGTCAGGAACTCAGTTTCTCTCTGTCTTCTTCTGGATTTCCACTTGCAGACACTTTAGGCACTAAGAAAAGGGGTGGTTGGAGAAAGAACATGTGAGAAACCACTCTTGTGCACCATTTTCAGATCAACCTGTGATGAAAAGCCAGACTTTCACTGAAGTGTGACATCACTTGCACCACAGCCTAACCAACAGACACAAACACGCAGAGGCCTCTCCTCTTTTCCCGTGGTCAAAATTAGGAAGCCTATGACTATGGTTCCTAATAAAGGAGGATCACAGAAATCTTGTGAATGAGAACGTCAAAAGCACTGGGTTTTGTATGTTAATTGGCACAACTCCAGATATTCAATTCCCTCACTGATTTTAAAACACAGGGATCCCTGACTCCATCCAAATGTGGAATATGATTTCCACCTATAGATAAACACTGGGATTTCTCAGATTTTATTATCCTAAGTTTATGCCCTAGCAATGTTTCTCCAACACCCACCACAGCCTTCTGAAGCCTTACTCCACTTTCACTTTCACTCAACTCTGACTTTTGTATTTCTCCTTGGAACTTGGAAATAATCAAGTAAGAATCTGTTTTAGGGTCGAGTGCGGTGGCTCACGCCTGTAATCCCAGCAATTTCGGAGGCCAAGGCAGGAGGATCACCTGAGGTCAAGGGTTTGAGACTAGCCTGGCCAACATGGTGAAACCCCGTCTCTACTAAAAATACAAAAATTAGCTGGGTATGGTGGTGCTTGCCTGTAATCCCAGCTACTCAGGAGGCTGAAGCAGGAGAATCGCTTGAACCCGGGAGGCAGAGATTACAGTGAGCCGAGATCCCACCACTGCACTCCAGCGAGGGTGACAGAGCAAGACTCTGTCTCAAAAACAATAATCTGTTTTAGGATGGGGATAATCAATTCAGGGATTTATTTCACTTAGAGGGTCAACACTCCCATCCTGCTAATCTAGCCCTTAAAATCTCCTGCATGAGAAATTAGCAGGAGTACCTTGAGTCATGGTGTTTCTGTCCTGTGTACACAGTCACAATCCTCTAGGATACTCAGAAAATACAAAATGACTTAGGGGTGGGAGAAATTTAGCAGCTCAGTCTGATATTTTACTAATGTGGTATCTAAAATTCTTGCAATCATGGTTTATATTAGTCTTTGTTAGTTGCAATATCTTTGATTATCATGATACATATTTGCTGAGAAATACCGATGTCCATGTATATATTCATACATAGATATGTAGGTATATAGGTGCATATGTTTATATGAACGTATGTGTTTGAGACGGGGGAAACATGCATGTATTACTTCCCTGCTAAAAATATAAAAATAATTAAATATATTTTATGTACAAATGATAATTATGTGTCATAAACAAAAAATTTACTGACCCATTTCTACATGAAGTCCAGGAAAAATAAAAAGGGTAACTTTGTATTAATTGTGACATTGTGCTTACAGATGTACATATATTTCCTTATTTAACCCTCATCATAACCCTGCTGATTATAGTTTATTTACCAGTTTAATAAATGATCAACAGAGTTTGAAAAATATGACAAAATTAAAAAATTAGAAAATGACCCAGCAATACTTTTAATGATATTCTGCCTGTCGCTGCCTCTTCTTGCTTTTTGACAAAATTACTCACCTAACCAAGGTTTTCTATGATTCTGGGGACTCCAGCATTTAGACCCCAGTTCCCAAACATCATTGTGTCTGTTTTTACGGCCACATTTAATGCACATTTACAGACTTCAACAAGCACTTTTCAATATCAACTTTTTTCTTATTCCTTGGACTATTTTCTACATCTGTTCATCAAGACTCCAGTAACATATGACTCCATCTGCCTGTCGCTTCCATGAATGTACCTGACAGCACATGTATTATGTAGTCTAAAATTCAAGCAGAACTATAATTCAAGCAGAATTTTGAAGTCTGTAATTCCTTCAAAAAAATAAGATATTAGAGAATGCCTACAAAGCTTCAGTGAAACCAGCTGTGACCCTTAATATTATTACCATGTAAACTCTTCCTCGAATATCAAAATAAGATTTGGGCTTTAGAGAATATTCGTGTGTAATTATAACCCAAACGTGAACTAAAAGTAATTTAACTGGTCATATACAGACTGTGCCAGGGACAAAAAAGGACAAATATTATAAGAAAGTTAAAGCATACTTATTTCATAAAGGACTCTTGTGTGGAATCTATAAAAACTATTTCAAGATGGAGAGATTAAATATATTTTTAAACACATATATCCACAAGCAATCTTTAGGAGAAACTTTTAAAAACTTATGTTATGGGTCTAAAATTTTCATTAATTCGTGGAAAAAAATTTATTGACAAACTTTTCACCAGAGCAGGAATAACAACTTATGTATTTGGTGACTTCAAGATGAGAGCCTGCACAGCTTAGTATCTCCCTCCAGATGTCTCTCTCTCTTTTTTTTTATTTTTTTTGGCGGAGTTTCACTCTTGTTGCCCAGGCTGGAGTGCGGTGGCGTGATCTCGGCTCACCGCAACCTCCACCTCCCGGGTTCAAGCAATTCTCTAGCCTCAGCCTCCTGAGTAGCTTGGATGACAGGCATGCGCCATCGTGCTCGGCTAATTTTGTATTTTTAGTCGAGACAGGGTTTCTCCATTTTGGTCGGGCTGGTCTGGAACTCCTGACCTCAGGTGATCCGCCAGCCTCCGCCTCTCAAAGTGTTGGGATTACAGGCGTGAGCCACCGTGCCCGGCCCATATCTCTTTAAAAGTCATGAGGAAGGAGCCATTCTGCATCGTCTATATTACCTTAATATTTTAAGGGCACCCGTAACAATTAAGAGGCTGACTTTTGACTTCCTAGCCCTTTCATGGCTATTTAGACACACCTTAGTGAAGTATGAGGAATGTAGTATTAGGTATCAAGTTCCTAGACAACAAAACCATGTTCTCCAACAGATCTTCCGTAAAAATAGCTGATGTCTATATTCTTTTGCCTGTCCTTTCCCTTCCTTTTAATTCAGAACTGCAGTCTCTAAAAGTGCTATTATTTAGTAGATTCTCTCAATTCTCAACACCAGTGCTATACAATGTTGAGTGACATCTCAGGTGCTAGGGAAACAGCAGCTGATATTCTCGCAATGCACAAATAGAAAAGCAAAGATCAGCACAGAGTAAAAGAGAATAGGTTTTTTTTAAAGTATGAAACCAAAACGAATCTATATCAGATTACACTATAAATGGAAAATCCTATTATCTTGATGGGATTGCAAGCCTCTCATGGCTTCCAACATCCAATCTATTCAAAGCAGTTCAGGAATGATGAAAGTGGAATGGAATTTAACTTACCTGCACATTGGGCACATGTACCATAAAACCTAAAGTATAATAATAGTAATAATAATAATAATAATAAAAGAAAAATAAAATACAAAAAATAAATAAATAAAAATTCCAAATAATTTTAAAATAAATAAAAACCTCATTTTAAAAAAGAAAAAAAATAAAAAATAAAAAAAATAAAATTATTCTAAGGTTTTATGTGTGAAAGCACCATGCCCTGAAACAAAATATTTATTTTTAAAGTGCATAATGAACACTGCATATGAAGTTTGTGTAAAAGGAGAGAGGAAAAATCACACATTTTAAAAAAAGGAATATGCAACATATTTACATAAAATAAAATAAAAATTAAATTAAAATACACCAATGGAAGACAGAATCTCCATCTGAAAATCAAGGGAGAAATCTATTTTAAATAAACTTGGCACAATTTTTAAAGTAAGTTATGAAAAATAATAATACCTGAATATAGTACGTAAAAGTACCAATACAATAAAGCTAAAATAATACCCATGGAAAAAATTATTTTCTGTACATTATTTAAAAAAAAAATCTAAGTACTTACCTCAAGAAAGTAAATGAATGAAATTTAAAAATTGCCTGAGAAAATCTATGAAAGGAAATGAATATACAGAAGCAGAATATAATTTAACTATAAACCACACAAATAGAGTTTAGAAATAAGTGGTAGCCAACATGCCCAACAGGATTTTCTGTGATGAAAGAAATTCTCTATATCTGCATTGTCCAATGCAGTAACTACCACACATATGTAGTTACAGAATTTCTAGTTTGGCCATGAATTTGGCTATTACTACTAAGGATATGCCATTTAGTTATTTAATTATAATTAATTTAAACTTTATAGTCACATGTGACTAGTAGTTACAATATTGGCCAATGCAGATCTAGAATCTTGGAGGAGGCAGTTAAAATAATGATATATGGTCAAAACAAAAATGGAAAAGGCACACAAATAGTGAACACACAATATGAGAATGTGAGGTAACAATTTGCACAATAAAATTTAATGAGATGCTGCCTTAATGGGACTAACGTCTAATGATATACAAGGCTTCTCTTGTTACAGGTAGAAGAGCATGAGCAGGGCAGGAGAGAGCTCTTCCCCTACCCACTAGAAATGTCAAGTGATGGCCTGTCAATTGTCACATTGCCTCTCTAAAAATGATAATTAGGCAGCACCAGAGAGAGGCCATTTCCTGATGGTCTACACCTGTTAACATCAAAAATGTTAATTAAATGCAGACCCCAGGAAGAAGCAACTTCTTGGGCATGCATGTTAAGAGACAAAAATGGCAAAGTATAATCTTCCGGGGGCACACTCCACCGGAAAAGGAAAGAAAGCTTCAGATGGACATGCATATAACTCCCTAAGCACACCGTGCATGCTCAATTTCAAAGGGTAAGGAAAGCACTGTGCATGCTGGAAACTCCCTAAAGGAAGAATCATGGGAAAGAGGCAAACCCATCACAGGATCAAGGTTAAATGCTCTTTTCTTTCTTGGACCTTCAGGCATCTGCTTGGGTCTCTTCCAAGAGAATTTTCCTTTCCTTCCTGTTCTAAAGCCTTTTTAAATAAACTTCCACTCCTGCTCTGAAACTTACCTCAGTCTCTTTTTCCGCTGTATGCCCCTCAGTCAAATTCTTTCTTCTGAGGAGGCAAGGACTGAAGTTGCTTATGGACACATGCAGATATGCTACCAGTAACTGGAATCTCTTCTACTGGTAACAGTATCATTGTAAGGGAATGAGGCCAGATCACATCTCAGTGCTTGGAGAACTCACCAGAAATAAAAAGTTGGAGGATGCAGTGAACTTATCTACCTTCCAAGGCAAGTCCCACAAGCAAGAAGCAAGACTTTCTTTCCCCAAGGTCTTAAACTCTTCAGATGCTCCTTCTCTGGGAAAATGCATCCTCTGATTGGCTTCCCCTTATATATGAAAAAAATAATTAATAAACCTAATAACCACTACATTCCAAGAGACATGCCCTGATTGCACAGACACTGAACCTAATCAAAAACTTCATTCTGGAGACACACCTTGTTCAATTTGATTGGATTTTTGAGACAACTACTAAAAACCCTCACATAAAGTTGGAAACCAAAGAGTTAAGGCTATTTTGAAGAAAAATATGAAGATTTATTCATTTTTTTATTCATAAGTGCTTTTGAGTGTATTATATGTACTAGAAAGCATTCGCAGTCAAGGGATACAGCAAGAAACCAGACAAACTAGAGTCTTATGGAGACTTTATATTCTAAAATTCTTTGGCGGTAAACTGGACTTGAAAACAAACTGAAGATGAATGGATATAAAAATTTCAATGTTCATAATGATGTAAAAAAATAAAATATATTGCAGAAATGAAATCAGGAAGTGATAGGGGTCATGTAGTATTTGTAAGACCACTGGTATTGTCTGAAATTCAAGCAGCCTGCAGAAATTTGGGTAACTAAAAGGAAAGCAGATGCTAATAGAAGACAATTAAGAAAGGGCCTCAAAGACATTTCAGAGACCTTGGCTGGTGGCAGCCCCTCCCCTCAAAGGCCTGGAGGGCTAGAAGGGAAGAATGGTATGGTGGGCTGGGCCTAGGGCTACACCACCCAGAGCAAGTGCAGGACAGTGCTCACAGCATTCTAGGTCTCAGACACTCCAGGTCCAGCCATGGCTTAAAGGGCCCCAGACACAGTTTGGGACACTTCTTTAGAGGGTGCAAGCCATAAGCCTTGGCAATTTCCAAGGGGTATGCAACCTGCAGGTGCACAAAGTACAGGAATACACTGCTGATAAAGATATACCTGAGACTGGACAATTTACAAAAGAAAGAGGTTTAATTGGACTTACAGTTCCACATGGCTGGGGGGAGGCAGAAGGCAAAAGGCATGTCTTACATCACAGCAGGCAAATGAGAGAATGACAGCCAAGCAAATCTGGTTTCCCCTTATCAAATCATCAGAACTCGTGAGACTTATTCACTACCATGAGAACAGTATGGGAGAAACTGGCCCCATGATTCAGTTATCGCCACTGGGTCCCCCCACAACATGTGGGAATTATGGGAGTACAATTTGAGCTGAGATTTGGGTGGGGACACAGAGCCAAACCATATCAGAAGCCTTCACCTGGATTTCTAAAGATGTATGAAAAAGCCTGTATGTCCAGTGGAAGTCTGCTGGGGTGAAGACTTCATTGCGAATGTCTACTACAGCAGTGCAGAGGGAAAATGTGGGGTCAGAGCCCCCACAGAGTCCACACTGGGGCACTGCCTAGTGGAGCTCTGAGAAGACAGCCACCATCCTCCAGACCCTAGAATGGTAGATCCACTGACAGCTTGCAACCTGAGCCTGGAAAAGCTGCAGGCACTCAACACTGGCCCTTGACAGCAGCCATAGGGACTGACCCTTGTATCCAAAAGAAAATAAATTGTTCTACCATAAAGACATGTGCACTCCTATATTTATTATAGTATTATTTGCATTAGCAAAGACATGGAATCAACCTAGATGCCGAACAATATTAGACTGGATAGAGAAAATACAGTATATGTACACCATGGAATACTACGCAACCATAAAAAAATTATGTCTTTTACACCAACATGGATGCAGCTGGAGGCCATTATTCTAAAATAATTCAGGAAGAGAAAACCAAATACCATATGTTCTTAGTTATAAGTGAGAACAAAGCATTGGTTGCACATGGACGTAAAGATCAGAACAACAGATACTGGGGACTACTAGAGGGGTAAGGGAAGGTGGGGACAAAGGCCTGAAAAACTATCTATTGGGTATTATGTTTTCTATCTGGGTTACAAGATCATTCATACTCCAAGCCTCAGCATCACACAATGTGTCAATGTAAAAACCTACACATGCATCCCCTGAACCTAAAATAAAAGTTGAATTTTTTTTTAATGGGCAAAATCTGGCTAACACGGTGAAACCTTGTCTCCATTAAAAAAAAAAAATTACAAGAAATTAGCTGGGCGTGGGGGCAGATGCCTGTAGTCCCAGCTACTCGGGAGGCTGAGGCAGGAGAATGGTGTGAACCTGGGAAGCAGAGCTTGCAGTGAGCCGAGATCACACCACTGCACTCCAGCCTGGGTGACAGAGCAAGACTCCATCTCAAAAAAAAAAAGAAAAAAAAAAGGGGCAAAGATCTGAATAGACATTTTTCAGAAGAACAGATACAAATGGGCAACAAATATGTGAAAAAATTCTTACCATCTCTGATCGTCAGGGGCATGCAAATAAAAACCACCGTGAAATATCACCAGATACCTCTTAGAATAGCTATTATCAAAAAGATGTATAACAAGTATTAGCGAGGATGTGGAGAAAAGATAACCCTTGTATACTTGTGGTGGAAATACAAATTACTATGTCCATTTCAGATAATAGTATGAAGGTTTCTCAAAAATTTTTAAAATAAAACTACCTGCTGATGAGGCTGTTGAGATATAGGAACACTTTTACACTGTTGGTGGGAATGTAAATTAGTTCAACCATTGTGGAAGACAGTATGGTGATTCCTCAAAGACCTATAATGAGAAATACCACTTGACCCAGCAATCCCATTACTGGGTATATATCCAAAGGAATATAAATCATTCTATTATAAAGATACATGCACACATATGTTCATTGCAGCACTATTCACAATAGCAGAGACATGGAATCAACCCAAATGTACATCAGTGACAGACTGGATAAAGAAAATGTGATACATATACACCATGGAATACAATGCAGCCATAAAAAGGAATGAGATCATGTTCTTTGCAGGAACATGGATGGAGCTGGAAGCCATTATCCTCAGCAAACTAACCCAGGAACAGAAAACCAAACACTGCATGTTCTCACTTACAAGTGGGAGCAGAACAGTGAGAACACATGGATACTAGGAGGGGAACAACACACACTGGGGCCTGTTGGGAGGCAGGTGGAGGGAGAGTATCAGGATAAGTGGCTAATACATATATGCAATGGAATATTATTCAGTGTTACATAATAATGAAATCCTGTCATTTGTGACAACATGGATGGACTTGGAAGGCATTACGTTATATGAAATAGGCCAACCACAGAATGACAATTACTATATGATTTCACTTGTATTTGAAATCTAAAATAGACAAGTTCACAAAAGCAGAGAGTAGAATGGTGGTTGCCAGGGACCGTGGTGCTGGGGAAATGGGTAGATGTGGTTAGAGCACAAAGTTTCACATATACCACAGGAGTAAGTTCTGGAGGTCTTGTTTACAGCATAGTGCTTCTAGCTAAGAATGCTGTATTGCATACTTACAATTTGCTAAAAGGGTAGATTTTGTATTCTTACCAAAAATTCTTACCAAAAAAAAATAATAATAATAAAGGGCGGGGGACTTTGGGAGTTGAGGGATATGTTTATAATCTTGATGGCAGTGATGTGTTCATGGTGTATACTTATCCCCAAACTCACTGAGATGTACACCTTAAACATGTACAGCTTTTTAAATGTAATCATAGCTCAACAAAGTCGGTTAAAAAAAAACAAGAGGGGGTTGGTTAAAAAATTTAAAAGGAGGGGTAGATGTTCCCTTGTTTTTCTCTCTTGGCTTTTTTCTTTCCTGCTGCCTGGAATTCAAAAATGATAGGTGGGGATTTAGCAGCCACACTAGAGCCTCTTCTAAAGTATTGCAGAACAGAGAGCTGGAAGGGGCCTGCGTCCCGAATGAATTTGGCAAGTATCTGTACTAGCCATGGTAGGTATAACTATAGATTTAAGTGAGGGAGAAATAAACTTCTGTCTTGTTTAAGCCATTTTGTTCAGACGTTAATTTTATATACATATAGAGAACATATGCTCCTTTATGAGTAGGAAAAATGTTTATGCCATAGGGTCCATGATGGGTGTTCAACAATGTAGGATGAGGCTGATTATGACGACAATGGTGAAAAACAGCAAGAAATAATAAGCAATGAAAAAAGTGGCCTCATAGTTGTGTATGGTTACTTTATTTAAAGATTCTGCTGCTAATATCATTCAATGTATTTGTATGCCGGTGGGAGTTTTATTAGGTGTAGACTAAGAAAGTTTACATTATTTAATGAAAAATACTTGACCAATTTTTTAAAAAAATAAAAATATCAGGAGATGGAACTAAGCATCTGTATTTCAAAGTAACTCTCCCAGTTGATTTTCTGCATAGCAGTGATTGAGAATCCCCTGATCTAGATCCAACAGATCTCGACCTTTATAGGTGCTATCAAGGAAGCACCTAAGGAAGACAATTTTCCTGACTACATCCATATCTCCAGTTAGTAATAGATCTAGGGATCTAGAACCCAAATCCAGACCTCCTGCTTCCATGTGCGGTGGTCTTTTGCTGTTGTTTTGTTCCACTTGGTGAAGAGGATTTGAGAATAAATAGCCACATGATTCAACTCCCTCCTCAGCTCTGAGGAATATAGCCTTGTCCTAGCAAGCAAGAAGCTCATACAGTAGTGGATGAGGCAAATATACATTCACTAATCTAACATACAAGGCAGTAAGCACTGTAACATAAACAAAGCACTTTGGAGTTTCAAACCAGGAGCAAGTGGGGTGATTAATTCTTAGCAGGGCTAGTAAAGTCTGGGAAGTGTTCACTAACAAAATGTGTGGTCATTAACGAAACCTACTGGTTTCTCAACACAGTCTAATTTATTGTAACAATATAAATGGTTGCTTGTTCATAAACTTTCATCTTTTGCCAAAATGTTTGTAGCTTATGTTCCCATTTAACAAGGTTTTCTGGCCAAAACTGTGCACCCACATCATCCTAATGAACTGGCTGTCCAATAAAAAAAGGACTCTCAGTCTTCCCATAAAAGCAATTTTGCATGCATAGAACACTTCTATCTAGGAATATCCCTAATGAGGTACAGAAAGGCTCTTATTATCCAAACAGAGACATTCCACTGGTGCTAGAGAGCCACAGACAGAAGTTTTCTCTGCCTCCTTGAAATGAAGCCAAACTTTCTTCTTTCTTCAACCGTGAGGATTGCTGTCTTCCTCTTCACCATTTTCTTCTTTATGAGCCAAGTTCTACCAGGTAACAAAATAAACTTGGTAAGAGTAGAGTGCCTAACACCTTACAGGGATTCAATACTCAGAGAGAAATCACCATCACCTATGACCAGAAAAGGGGGTCTCATAGGAAATCTGGAAGACATATTGGCTGAGAGACCTGCAGCCATCTAATTCGTTAATTCTCCATAGCAACTCGGTTAAATGAAGTCAGTGGTGTTTCAAGTCTTTGAAACCCTCTTATTCCATCTCTAAATTAGGCAAGTTTACTAGCAGTTACTAGACCTCAAAAATTAAAAATCAGGCATTATTCTACTAAATCTTGGTCTCTAAAACTCCTCTAGTTTCTTTCAGCAAAAGTTAGTTATCCTAAGACCCTGGCATAAGAGCTATGCCAAAGCTGTGGTAGGCTCAGACAGAAGGGATTGGTGGAAGAAGTCTCTTTGAAAATATTACTATAATCTAAGAAATCGTTAACCTATTGCTTCCCAGTACTGTTGGTCCCTGGGGCTTGACTTTTCCCCTTAAGGCTCCATCTCCATCCCTGGCTTTCCCTCTTCCTTCTCAGCATCTAGTCTTGTAATGTAGAATTTAAACACAGGGACCAGGGATGACCCCACACCAGAGCATAGCCTACTGCATTCAGCTTGCGAACATTAATCACAGGTAGAAGGCCCTTTGCACAGACATGCTTTCGAGAAGTGTGTATAGGACTTCTTGGATTTGCCCAAGGTGGTTACCAGACACCCAAAGTAGATCCAAAAATTTTCTGGAACTCCTGAACATGTGCATTCAAGGATGAATAAGCAACTTATTCCCTCTATTTCTGCTGTTTTATAGAGGAAAAAATTAAGGCCCTGGAAACTGAAGTGCTTTTCCCAACAGTGGGGTAAATGTCAGAGTCAATGCTTTGTTTTAATATCCTGGCTTTCCCTATACATCCCACCCTAGAGTTCTGTTGTGCTGTTCCTTTGTGTGACTTTCTAAAGCCTGAAAAAAGGTGATACCATATCCAATTATATTAACTCAGTAGCACACAACATTGGGGACTGACTTATAAGATTATTATCCTTGTGGCATTACTGAAGTCCTGTCTCACTAGTACTTGTTAAATAGTCACCCTGTCTAAATACATGGGTTTCATTTGTTTTAATCAGTTAAAAATATTTTAAAATATGTATCTTACATCTATAACCCCCATAAAATCAATGCTTTTAATCAAGGTTTAAAAATTACAAATTTGGATAAATAAATTTTTTTGTTTGTTTTCACTGTCACTCAATCAAAATAGAAGAAACTAATTGGATAGAACAGCACAGGCAGAAGCATTACTGACAGTCAAAAATGGGACGCAACAAGACTGGAGAAGAAAACACAGGATGGTGCTAAAGAATGCAGCCTAATGAAAGGTGGCATCTCCTCTGGATGTCCTTAGGTAGACATTGAAGCAGAACTGAAAACTTTTTGTAGAAGGCTAGAGAGGAGAGGAGGACACAGAGAGAGGGCGAGAGTGGAAAATAGAATGAGGCTCAGAGTATCAAGCCTTAGTGCTGTCCCTATCATCTGCCTCACTCGATCTCTGGGTAACCTTGGGCAAGTTTCTTCCATTCCGTCAGCTTATTTCCTCATCTTTAAGGTAAGTGACTAGACAAGACAGCCTATGATGTTCATTGTAACTCTAGCTTTTGTTCCTAAAGCAAATGGCTGGAAAAGACATAGTGTCCACAATATGCAATACACAAGGTTTACAAGCAAAGAACAAATGAAAACAAAAGATTTTTAAAATCCCTAATGTTACTTGAATTCCTGCAAATGAAGAACGGTACATCATAATTTTAAAAAGCCCTTTGTAATTTCAATTTTTTAAAATAATTTCAACCTTTATTTTAGATTCAGGGAGTGCACGTGCAGATTTGTTACATGGGTGTATTGTGTGATATTGAGGTTTGGGGTATGAATAACTCTGTCACGCAGGTAGGGTGTACCCAAAGGGTAGCTTTTCAGACTTTACTCCCTCTCCCTCCCCTCCTGGTAAGAATCAATCTCTCTTGTTCCCATTTTTATGTCCATGTGCACTCATTGCTCGGCTCCCACTTATAACGGAGAATATGTGGTATTTGGCTTCCTGTTCCTGAGCTAATTTGCTTAGAATAAAGTCCTCCAGCTGCATCCATGTTGCTGAAAAGGACACAATTTTGTTCTTTTTATGGCTGCATAGTATTCCATGACATATATGTACTACATTTTCTTTATTCAATCCACTGTTGGTGAACACCTAATTTGATGCCATAACTTTGCTACTGTGAACACCACTGTGATGAATATACAAATTTAGGTCTTTTTACAAGACTGATTTATTTTCCTATGGATATACACCCAGTAATGAGATTACTGGGTTAGATGGTAGTTCTGTATTAAATTTCTTGAAAAGTGGTTTGAAAATAAAATGCTCAATAGAATCAGGTATAGTAAAATAGTACAAGTGATTCAAAGACCTGTGAACCGAGAGTAACAACAAATTTCCACACAAATATATTGCAAGTTAGAAAATAGCTATATTTTAATCAATTATTCCACAATCATTTACTGAACAGCTATTGTAAGCCAAGACTTTAATCAGATTCTGGAATATACATACAGAGGAGAATAAGATACAATTCCTGCCCTCAAGAAATTCATTATCAAGAATTGAGGTCAGATGGGAAAACACCACCCGTAGTAGAATGCAAGAAATACTACCACAGAGGGATGTTCAAGAGTGATTTATGACATATCACAAGACAGGTCAGTGGTTCATCCTCTACACTATACTAATCCCTTATGACTCTTCCAGCTGCAAATGGCCAATTTTAGCCCAAGGACAGTGGGCTTGGGTACCACTATACATAGTAGCTGACTACTTGCAGATAAAAGGAAGAGATGGAAAGCTTAGGGATCAAAAAACTCAGATTTCAGCTTGTTTCTACCAAGTGGTCAACATTTAGAATTATCATTGTCTTCAAAAAAGCATGACCTTTATTTCCCAATTTGCATTATAGATATAAATATGATGTTGCATATATTTGGTCTTCACATCAATCCACTAATTACTTTGTGACCATTGAAAAGTTAAATTGAATTTAATGCATTTGGATTTCAGTTAAATTAAATAGGCATTTATTGAATGTTTATTAAATTTGCTGTACTGATTGAAAGCTATTCTAGAATTGGCTTTTGTGTTCCAGAATAGAAAAAAAAGTGCTGGTTTTTATACCTCTCTTATTGCCAAGAAGTTGTCATGGAAAAGGTGCTCTGTGTTACATACAAAGACTGCTCAGAATTAAAACACTTCTCAAACTAAACACCTCAATGTGTGTGGCCTATCCCCAGAGCAGTGATATCTTAGGACATAAATGAAATACTATTCAATGTTTCAACAAGTATAGTTTTTGAGCCTTTAAGAAGACCATGAATGTTTCACTCTTAAAATATGCAAAGGTTTCTAGGGAAAAATTGCAACCTCAAAGACCAGTGTCAGAGATATAAGTAGTGAGTGAAGTCTCGGGGTGTAACAAGTACTGGCACAGATATATTTGTGTATTAAACACATAGGAATATTGTTCCCTTCCATAGGAAAAATATCCTAACAATTAAAGTATATTATCTTTTAGGTCTATATTTCAGTTCTACTTTTGAAAAATACATCTATTATAACCTATCATATAGAGTGTGTGTGTGTGTTTGTGTGTGTAGAAATAAAAAGAGATGAGCCAAAAGAGATTTTCTTCTCTTTCACTCCAGGAAAATCCATAGTACAAGACGTTATATTTTTTTAAAAGGCTGAAATCTCCCATCAGTGTTAGAAGATAATAAGGAAGAAATAAACTGAAACGTGCAGGCTCTAGAACTTGTAAAGGGGAATGGGCTACTCACCTCCAGCCTTTTGTCATGTAGGTGCACCCAATATTCTCAGATTTTTCAAGAACACCAAAAAATCCAAATTTTTGTGTGACAGCAGATTTTTAAGTGTTGAAGAAATCAAATAACACACACAGACACACACACACACACACAAACACACACACACAAATCCACACAAAATTATTTTCAGGCACTGCCCCCTATGTCCATGTAATTCAATACAAAGTAAAGAAAGACTGATGAATGGTTACAGTAACCCTCTTCTGCATGTAGCCGGGGGCAAATTCAAGGAGATCTGTGAACGTCCAAATGGCTCCTGTCGGGACTTTTGCCTCGAAACAGAAATCCATGTTGGGAGATGTTTAAGTAGCCGACCCTGCTGAATGCCTCTGGGGCATCAACCAAGAATTGAGAGCACTACACTCAAAAAGGACTGAAGCTTGTTGTTTTCTGGAGGTTTTATGTTCTCTTTTTCTTTCTCCCTCTCCCTGTCTCCCTGTCTCCCTTTCCCTCTCTCCATTTTTCTCACAGGGATTTTTATTGAATCCTCAAAAAACAATAAAGCAAAACCAACCAACACAAAACCTCTTTTAAAAGTTTATATTACTGGCTGGGTGCGGTGACTCATGCCTGTAATCCCAGCACTTTGGGAGGCCAAGGTGGGTGGATCATGAGGTCAGGAGATCAAGACCATTCTGGCCAACATGGTGAAACCCTGTGTCTTTTAAAAATACAAAAATTTAGCCAGGCATGGTGGTGGGCACCTGTAATCCCAGCTGCTCAGGAGGCTGAAGCAGGAGAATTGCTTGAACCCATGAGGTGGAGGCTGCAGTGAGCCGAGATCCCAACACTGCACTCCAGCCTGGGTGACAGAGTGAGACTGTGTCTCAAAAAAGAGAAAAGAAAGAAAGAAAGAAAGAAAGGAAAGAAAGAAAGAAAGAAAGAAAGAAAGAAAGAAAGAAAGAAAGAAAAAAAGGAAGAAGTTTATATTACATGTTATGATTTGATTACTGTTTGGTTTCCAGTATCCTTCTATCCCATCTAGATGAGCTCTTAGTTGAAAATGACCTACAGCAGGGTGGGGGAATTTTCACCATACCTATTGCTTTTGTCTAGCACTGTAACCCTTCACCCTGAATATGGGAAGACTACTCCCCTTTTTTACTGGGAAAATGCAACATCCTATTCCATGCAGCCTTGCAGGGGTCTGTCTCTCCCTGATAAAGGTGCAGCATATGGGAAAATTGCACAATCACATCAACCAGACTTCACCAGAAATCTAAATTATAAAAAGAGGTGCACTCAGATTAAAACAATTTCTTCAGAACCCTTTTCAAAGGCAATTCCCTGGGTCTGTACATGTATGCCTGGCCAAGATCCAGGGAATTCCTTTAGTTCCCAACTTTCACTGAGCATAACCATTCAGCATTTTCTGCCATCTTTTAAAACCCTGCATCGGCTTCCTATGGCTGCTATCACAAATTACAACAAACTTGTGGCTTAAAGCAACACAAATGCATTTTCTGACAGTTCTATAGGCTGCAGGTTTCAGTTGGATCTCAGTGGGCCAACATCAAGGTGTCAGCAGGACTGAGCTTTCTTCTGGAAGCTCTGCAGTTTTCTTCCTGCACCTTTATCCTAGCAATGGCAGGTTACTCCTGTGCACCATATTTTCCTTCATCCATTTTCAAAGCCAGCAACGGAGCAATGAGTCCTCACATACCATCATTCTGAATACATCTTCTCCCCACTCTTCCACTTTTTAGGACTCATGATTACATTGGGCCCACCTGGATAATCTAAGATAATCTCCCTATTTTAAGGTCAGCTGATTAACAGCCTTAATTTCACATGAAACCTCAATTCCCCTTTGCCTTAAAGGTGGCACATTCACAGGACTCAGGAGTTAGAATGTGGAAATGTGGATAGTTTTGGCGGGAGACAGAGGGGACATTATTCTGCCTACCACAACCACTGAGTGCTTTTACCACCTGTCACCATTTTGCTCCATTTAGACACAACTTTAGTTGCTTTGTGTGAAGAGATTCTCATTCATAGTGTTTTCTTTTTTGTGTAAAGTAGTGGGGGGCATCCCCATGGACATTTAAAGAGTATAGAATCAAGATATTTAAAAGTATATCAGCTGGATTTTATTTTTCACCATGCCTGATTTGGCCAAGAAAGAATGTTAAGTTATGTCACATGGGCTACTTGAAATCTCAAAAAGTTCAAAACATTGGGTTCAAAATCTCAGAGACTGAGATATATTCCAACCAACTCAACCCTATAGAAGTGCCAAGTTTTCCTCAGTGCCACTCTTGAAATTACATCACCAACTGACTCTTTAATATATTTTTGCACTATAAAACATTTATTTCTTGGAGTAAGTGCTTCCCTAGAAAAGAAGCAGTTTGGACACGTATATTAAAGCCGTCACATAGAATATTGTCCTCTCATTGCTAGGAGGTGGCCTTCAAGATGGTTGACTAGAGGCACCAGGCACTGTGTCCTCCTAAAGAAAGACCAAAACAGCAAGTAGATAATCATACCTTGAAGAGGGCATGAAAGAGGGCACTAGAATTCAGCAGCAAAGTGACAAGGAATCTCTGAGGTATGGAAGGAAAGGATAATGAAGCAGCAGCCCAGCCAGAGTCAGCTTAAACCCAGGACAGGCTCTCCAGTGTGGTGAAAAGGTAAAAAAGAGAGCCCCAGTGGTCCATATTCCCACCATGGACACTGCAATCCTAGCCAAGGGACAGTCTCTCGGCCCTCACAGGCCCTGAGACTACTATAAGGAGCTGCCTGGAGTCTATGGGATGGTCATTGTCCCAGAGAAGGAATTGGCACTGGATCGTTTGCACCCATCCCCAGATACAGGCAGCAGTGGCACAGTGCCATTTTGAGAGCCCAGCCCCCAACAGACTACATCCTGCCCTAGGGCCAAACAGCCCCTGCATCTCCACATCTCTGGACCCCCAGTGACATTCCCTCATGTACATCCAGAGTGCTGCAGAGTCACAATACCAGCTGAACTCACCTGTGTAGCCTGGTCCCCATCACTCTAGCCTACACAGTGTCCTACACTTCAGGGAACTGGCAGTGCCATTCACTAGGGAGGCTGCCCCCAGAACAAAGGGAGCTGAAGCAGGCACTCTTCACAAGTGAAGAGTCACCTTCCCAGGGCCACTGACACTGACAGCAATCCTGACCCCCAGGAGCAGGGTCACTGCACACCTGTAGGCATCCTCAGGGGACCTAGGGACTTGCCTGCCTGGGAACTATTCCAGGGCCAGAGCACCGGCCCATCCCACCCATTGCTGTCACTACCACTACCCAAGCTCGTTGTCCAGGAGGCTGGGGATCAACCCACACTGTTCTCTGTCATTGGCACCTGTGCATGCCTTCTTGTGACCTGAGTATGAGCTCAGCCAGCCTGGCGGTGCCTGTGCACATTGGCTAGGAGCCTGGGGATTAATCCACTATGCCTATCACCATCAAATACCTGTGTGTCTCCTGAGAGCCTAAGGATAGGACTTCCCACCTGGCCATCACCGCTGCCACCAGTGCCCACATATTTGCACCAGGTGAAAGCCTGAGGACTACTCTGTCCATCATGTTGCCAAGACTGTTGGAGTCTGCACATGCCACCTGGGGTCACAAGAGTTGACCTGCTATGACTACTGCAATTGCTGATGCTACACATGCCTCTCAGGGTCTTGAGGGCATACCTATCTACCTAGCTCACCACTGTCACTACTGGCACTTGAGAAAGCCACCAGACTGACACCTGTAATCCCAGCAGTTTGGAAAGCTGAGGGGGGCAAATCACCCGAGGTCAGGAGTTCGAGACCAGCCTGACCAACATGGAGAAACTCCATCTGTACTAAAAAAAAAAAAAATATATATATATATATATATATATATATATATATATATACGAAATTAGCCAGGCATGGAGGTGCATGCCTGTAATCCCAGCTACTCGGGAGGCTGAGGCAGGAGAATTGCTGGAACCCGGGAGGCAGAGGTTGCAGTGAGGTGAGATCACTCCATTGCACTCCAGCCTGGGCAACAAGAGCAAAACTACGTCTCAAAAAAAAAAAAAAAAAAAGGCCACCTGAAAGCCCAAGTATGGCCTGCCTGAAACTTCAACCACTAGTGCCCACGTAAATCACCCAGAAGTTCAAATACCAACGCAACTGGTGACCAAGGACCAAACTGCCTGGACTGTTTTTCTCCAGCAAAATCTCATCACAGCCTCCATTAACAATGAAGGCTAAGACACTGAGGAGCTCACAGACATCAGTGATGCTGACTATAGCTGAAGAAATCATAGACGTCTAAACTACTGAACCAACCCAGAACTAAAGGCAAAGTGTGTTACTGATTTAACAGTATAGATACAGCTACAGAAGTAAGTCTTTTACTACCAAAGCCAATCTATAAAATTAGAAGAAGTAACTGTTTTACCAGATATTCAAATATCAATGTAAGGACATAAGAAACATTAAAGAGCAAGGAAACATAGCATCTCTGAAAGAAAAACAATAATTCTCCAGCAACAGATTTCAATCAAACAAATCCATAAAATGAGTGAAAAGGAATTTAACAGCAGAAATTGAATAATTCAATAAATAAAATAAATAATACAACTTGAGAATCTCAACAATAGACTAGATTAAGAAGATGAAAGACTTTCTAAACATAAAGATCGGTCTTCATATACAGGATTAAATGGCTTAAAGACTTAAATGTGAAACACAAAACTATAAAAACCCTGCAAGACAACCTAGGCAATACCATTCAGGACATAGGCACGGGCGAAGATTTTATAACAATGACACCAAAAGCAATTGTGACAAAAGCAAAAATTGACGAATGGGGTGTAATTAAACTAAAGAGCTTCTGGGTAGCAAAAGAAACTATTAATAGAGTAAAAAGACAACCTGCAGAAAGGGAGAAAATTTTTGCAAGCTATGCAATTGACAAAGATCCAATATACAGCATCTACAAGGAACTTAAACAAATTTACAAAAAAATGAAACCTTTAAAAAGTAGGCAAAGGCATGAACAGACACTTCTCAAAAGAAGACATACATGCTGCCAACAATCATATGAAAAAAAAAAGCTCAAGGGTCATGAGGGATTCTGACAGAGAGGAGGCAGAACTAGATTGCAGCTCTGGTCAGAGCAGCATGCTGAGGCTTGCATTGTGAATTTTTGCTGCAGATGGACTGCAAGAACAGACCAGCAATGCTGACAGGACCCGCAGACCCTCTGAAGGAAGCAGACTGCTCTTGCAGGACCTGGGAGACACCTCAAATACTTTAAGTCCCCTAACGATGGAAATGGGAAAGGGAGACCCTCATCTCCAGAACACACACTCCCACTGGAGAAGCTGAAAGTCTGTTTGTGGGAGAAGTTCCTGACTTTACCTGGAGCTGAGTCAAGTTAGAGAGCCGAGCTGAGCAACATACAGGAGTAGAGGAAGTAGCAGAAAGGCACTGGAAGGCCGCTGGATCCCCAAGTAGCCCATTCCTGCCTGGCACCACAGGCATCCATCAGGAGGGTGGCCAGAGGAGCAGGGGGTAAAACTTCACAGGGAGAAGGACTTCTCTACCTGAACTTTGTAAAAAATTGAATGGGGTGAGAAGCCTCCTGGCCAGAACTCAGGGGAGGGCGTGAATCCGGCTTGCAGACTTCCCAGGCGGGGTAAGAACTGAAGCCCATTTCTTTGTCAGTCGGGAGGCAGAAAGCCTCAGGTAAGTTTTCAGGCCCGATTCGCCTTTGGCCTGGAAACTATTCCCAGAGGCATTGTGGGAGTGAGACCAGCCTTTCAGTGTGCGTGGAAGCTAGCTTTCCCCCACTTCCCTGACAACTTGCATGACTCAGCAGAGGCAGCCATAATCCTTCTAGGTACACAACTCCAGTGACCTGGGAATCTCACCTCCAACCCCCACAGCAGCAAAATGAAGACCCACCAAACGAGAGTCTGAGCTCAGGCACGCCTAGCTCTGCCGCCACCTGATGGTCCTTCCATATCCACCCTGGTAGCAGAAGACAAAGAACATATGATCTTTGGAGTTCTGGAACCCTGCCCACCACTGGTCCCTCTCCACAGTGTCCGGAATTGGTGGGTTTTTTGTCTTGCTGAGTTTAAGAATGAAGCCGCAGACTCTCCTGGGTGAGTGTTAACAGTTTTTAAAGATGGTGTGTCCATAGTTGCTCATTCCTCCCAGTGGGTTCATGGTCTCTCTGGCCTCAGAAGTGAAGTTGCAGATCTTCACAGTGAGTGTTACAGCTCTTTTTTTTTTTGAGACGGAGTCTCGCTGTCGTCCAGGTTGGATGCAGTGGCGCGATCTTGGCTCAATGCAGGCCCCGCCCCCCCGGGTTCACGCCATTCTCCCACCTCAGCCTCCCGAGTAGCTGGGACTACAGGCTTCCGCCACCTCGCCCTTGCTAATTTTTTGTATTTTCAGTAGAGACGGGGTTTCACCGTGTTAACCAGGATGGTCTCGATCTCCTGATCTCGTGATCTGCCTGCCTCAGCCTCCCAAAGTGCTGGGATTACAGGCGTGATCCACGGCGCCTGGCCTTTATTTTTAATTTTAGTAATTTAAGTATTCTTCCTTTTTTCCTTGGTCAGTATAGCAAAAGGCTAGTCTAGTTTCTTGATCTTTTCAAATAATCAACTTTTGGTTTTGTTGATTTCTCTACTGTTCTGTTATTCTCTATTGCACTTTGCTCTAATATTTATTATTTTATTTTTCCTGCTTGCTATGAATTTAATTAATTCTTCTTTTCCTGGGTTCTGAATTTACAGTGTCAGCTATCTATATTATTCATTCTCTTTTAAGGTAAGAGTACTTCTATAAATTTTTATCTAAGCTTAGCTTTTGCTGCATCCCTGATAGTATTTTCATTTTGGTTCTTCTCCAAGTATTTTTCAATTCCCTTTGTGATTCTTCTTGGACACATGGGTTATGTAGGGGTATGGTATTTAATTCTCACATATTTGTGAACTTTTCTGTTTTTTTTTTTCTGTTATTGATTTTTAGTTTCATCCCACAGTGATTGGAGAAAGTATTTTGTATGATTTTAATATAGTAAAATTTTCTGAGATTTATTTTATGGCCTAATGTGGACTATTCTGGAGACTCTTTTGTGGTTACTTAAGAAAAAATATGTATTCCCCTGTTGTTAATTGGAGTGTTGTATAGATGTCTGTTAGTCTCCTGGTTTATAGTGTTGTTCAAGTTTTCCATTTTCTTACCAGTCTTCTATCTAGTTATTTTGTATTATTAAATTTCGAGTATCAGAATATCCATACTTTTTAGCTATTCTCTCTTCAGTTATATTAGCATATATGTATTTGAGGGTTCTCTTCTTAGGTGCATACATATTTATAATTATTATATCTTATTAATGGATTGATCCTTTTAACATTATATAATATCCTTTTGGTTATAAAAAATTGTCTCAAAGTCTATTTTGTCTGACATCAATATAGCTATTTCTGCTCTTTTTTGGTCACAATTTGCATGAAATATTATTTTCCATTCTTTTATTTTCAAACTACTTGTGTATTTTAATCTAAAATGAGCCTCATAGATAACATATAATTGGATCATGTTTTTAAATATATTCTCTCAATCTCTGCCTTTAATTGTCGAACTTAATTCATTTACATGGAATATAATTACTAATAAGGAAGGATTTCTGCCATTTTTCTATTTGTTGTCTATATATCTTATATCTTTTTTGTTCTTCAATTCTTTCATTCTCCATTATTGCCTTCCTTTGTATTAAATATTTCTAGTGTATCATTTTAATTATCTTGTTCTTATGCTACTTTTTTTTATTTTTTCATTTTACTTTAAGTTCTGGGATACAAGTGCAAAACGTGCAGGTTTTTTGCAGGGTTTACCTGTGCCTGGTGGTTTGCTGCTCCTACCAACCCCTCATTTAGGTTTTAAGCTCCACATGCATGAGCTTTTTATCCTAATGCTCTCCCTCCCCTAGCGCCCCCATCCCCTGACTGGCCCTGGTGTGTGTTGTTCCCCTTCCTGTGTCCATGTGTTCTCATTGTTCAACTCCCACTTATGAGTGAGAACATGTGGTGTTAGTTTTTCTGTTCCTGTGTTAGTTTGCTGAGGATGATGGCTTCCAGCTTCATCCATGTATCTGCAAAGGGCATGATCTCTTTCCTTTTTATGGCTGCATAGTATTCCATGGTGTATTTTTACCACATTTTCTTTACCAGTCTATCACTGATAGGCATTTGGGTTGGTTACATGTCTTTGCTATTGTAAATAGTGCTGTAATAAGCATACATGTGCCTGTGTCTTTACAGTAGAATGATTTATGATTCCTTTGGGTATATTCCCAGTAATGGGATTGCTGTGACAAATGGTATTTCTGGTTCTAGATCCTTGAAGAATCGCCACACTGTCTTCTACAATAGTTGATCTGATTTACAATCCCACCAATGGTGTAAGAGCATTCCTATTTCTCCAGAGCATCACCAGCATCTATTGCTTCTTGACTTTTTAATAATAACCATTCTGACTGGCATGAGATAGTATCTCATTGTGGTTTTGAGTTGCATTTCTTTAATAATCAGTGAGGTTGAGCTTTTTTTTTATATGTTTGTTAGCCACATAAATATCTTCTTTTGAGAAGTGTCTGTTCATATTCTTTGCCCACTTTTTAATGGGGTTGTTTCTTCTTGTAAATTTGTTTAAGCTCCTTGTAGATTCTGGATATTAGGCCTTTGTCAGATGGGTAGATTGCAAAAATTTTCTCCCATTCTGTAGGTTTCCTGTTCACTCTGATGATAGTTTCTTTTGCTGTGCAGAAGCTCTTTAGCTTAATTAGATCCCATTTGTCAATTTTTACTTTTGTTGCAAATGCTTTTGGCATTTTCATCATGAAGTGTTAGCCCATGCCTATGTCCTGAATGGTATTGCCTAGGTTTTCTCCTAGAATTTTTATGGTTTTGGGTTTTACATTTAAGTCTTTAATCCATCATCAGTTAAATTTTGTTTAAGGTGTAAGGAAGGGGTCCAGTTTTAATTTTCTGAATATGGCTAGCCAGTTTTCCCATCACCATTTATTATATAGGGAATCACATCATCTGCAAACAGAGACAATTTGACTTCCTCTCTTCCTATTTGAATACTTTTTATTTCTTTCTCTTGCCTGACTGCCCTGGCCAGAAATTCCAATACTATGTTGAATAGGAGCGGTGAGAGAGGGCATCCTTGTCTTGTGCTGGTTTTCTATCTCTGGTAGAATTCAGCTCTGAATCAGTCTGGTGCTGGACTTTTTTTGGGTGGTAGACTATTAATTACTGTCTCAATTTCACAGCTTCTTATCGGTCTATTCAGGGATTCACCTTCTTCCTGGTTTAGTCTTGAGAGGGTGTATATGTCCAGGAATTTATCCATTTCTTCTAGGTTTTCTAGTTTATTTGCATAGAGGTATTTATAGTATTCTCTAGTGACAGTTTGTATTTCTATTGGGTCAGTGGTGATATCCCCTTTATCATTTTTATTGTGTCTATTTGATTCTCCTCTCTTTTCTTCTTTATTAGTCTAGCTAGTGGTCTATTTTGTTAATTTCTTCAAGAAATCATCTTGTAGATTAATTGATTTCTTGAAAGGTTTTTTTGTATCTCTATCTCCTTCAGTTCTGCTCTGATCTTAGTTATTTCTTGCCTTCTGCTAGCTTTTGGATTTGTTTGCTGTTGCTTCTCTAGCTCTTCTAATTGTGATGTTAGGGTGTCATTTTTGAGATCTTTCCAGCTTTCTGACGTGGGCATTTAGTGCTATAAATTTCCCTCAACACTGCTTTACCTGTGTCCCAGAGGTTCTGGTACGTTGTCTTTGTTCTCATTGGTTTCAAATAACTTCTTGACTTCTGCCTTAACTTCATTATTTACCCAGGAGTCATTCAGGAGCAGGTTGTTCAATTTCCATGTAGTTGTGTGGTTTTGAGTGAGTTTCTTCATCCTGAGTTCTAATTTGAATGCACTGTGGTCTGAGAGACCGTTTGTTATATTTTCAGTTCTTTTGCATTTTCTGACTAGTGTTTTACTTCCAACTATGCAGTCGATTTTAGAATATGTGTCATGTAGCACTGATTAGAATATATATTCTGTTGATTTGGGGTGGAGAGTTCTGTAGATGTCTATTAAGTCCACTTGATCCAGAGCTGAGTTCAAGTCCTGCATATATTTGTTAATTTTCTGTCTTGTTGATCTAATATTGACAGTGGGGTGTTAAAGTCTTCCATTATTTTGCAGGAGTCTGAGTCTCTTTGTAGGTGTCTAAGAATTTGTTTTATGAATCTAGGTGCTCCTGTATTGGGTGCATATATATTTAGGATAGTTAGCTCTTCTTGTTGAATTGATCCCTTTATTATTATGTAATACTCTTGTTTGTCTTTTTTTTATCTTTGTTGGTTTAAACTCTGTTTTGTCAGGGACTAGGATTGCAACCCCTGCTTTTTTTTGCTGGGATTACAGGCATGGGCCACCATGCCCAGCTAATTTTGTATTTTTGGTAGACGTGGGATTTCTCCACGTTGGTCAGGCTGCTCTCGAACTCCTGACCTCAGGTGATCCGCCCGCCTCGGCCTCCCAAAGTGCTGGGATTACAGGTGTGAGCAACCGGGCCCAACTTAAATCACATCTTTATACATTATATGATGGTCAACATAGGTTTATATTTATTGCCTTATGCATTGACTTTCTTTTTATTGTATTTAAGACATACAATATTATGTGTGTATATATATACATATACATATATATGTAGTGCAATGATTGCATAATCAAGCAAATTAACATATCCATCATTTCACATAGTTACTTTTTTTGTGGTAAAAGTATCTAAAATCTATTCTGGGCAAATTTCTGGAGTATGATACATTATTAACTACAGCTCTTGTGTTGTACATGAGATCTCTAAGCTTATTTATTTTATATAGCTGAAACTTGTACACTTTGGCTTTCATCTTCCATCTTCCACACACCTCCCACCTCTTTCTAACCTTTCTATTTCTTAGGGCTTTTGTGGGGCTTTTTTGTTTAGGGTCTACCTATAAATGAGATAATGCAGTATTTTTCTTTCTGTGCCTGATTTATTATTAGCATAATGTCTTCTAGGTTCATCCGTGTTGATGCAAATGAAAGAAACTTCTTTATAAAACTAAGTGATATTTTATTATGTATGTAATTCCTTTATCCATCTGTTCATAACCACTTAGGTCAATATCTTGGGTACTGTGAGTAATGCTGCCATGTGATGTGCAGTTGTTTTTAAATCAGAAGAAAAGAGGATATTGCTTATATATACTAAAGTTACCTTTATTAAAGATACACACACACACACACCAGCATTTTTACTCCTTTATGTGTTTGAAATTACTATATAATGTTCCTTCATTTCAGCCCAAATAACTCCTTGTAGAATTTTTTATCATCCCACTGCATTCTTAAAAGAGGTCAGCTGTAAATTTACTGTGAATCACTAATAACTAATCTCCCCTTATCTGCAATTTTCCTTTCCATGGCTTCAGTTACCTATAGTCAACTTTTGCCTGAAAATATGAAATGGAAAATTTCAGAAATAAACAATTTTCAGTTGCATGCCATTCGAGTAGCATGATGAAATCTCATGCTTTCTGGCTTCATCCCACTTGGGATGTGAACCATTCCTTTGTCCAGAATATTCATCCTGTATATGCTACTGACCCATTAGTCAATTAGCACCTGTCCTGGTTATCAGGTTGACTGTCACACTGTCACAGTCCTGTATTCAAGTAACCCTAATTTTACTTAATAATGGCCCCAAAAGGCAAGAGTACTCCCCCTAATTTATATATTAAAATTATCAAATTTTAAACTTTGATTAAATGTTATTATAAGTATGTATTTAAAAACATAATATGTGTATGATTCAATACTATCCATGGTTTCAGGCATTCACTAGGAGTTTTGAAATGTATCCCTCATGGATAAGAAGGAACTACTATAAATGATAAGTCTCTTCTCTCCTACTGTTTTCAAGATTTACTCTTTGGCTTTGGATTTGAGCCATTTGTTACGATATGTCTTCAGGTGGTCTCTTTGAGTTTATCCATCTAGAGTACATTCAGCTTATTGTATATGTAGATTACATTTTTCATAAAATTTGGTAATTATTAGACAATTACATCTTCAAATATATTTTCTGTACCTTTCTCTCTCTCTTTTCTTTTTGGAACTTCCATTATGCATATGTTGATATCTTGATGGTGTTCCACAGGTCTATTAGGCTCCATTTATTATTCTTCATTCTTTTCTCTAACTGAGATTTTCTCTAACTGGATAATCTCGATTGACCTATTTTCATGTTCACTGTTTTTTTGTACCTCCTCAAATCTGCTGTTTAGCCCTCTAGAGAATTTTTCATTTCCATTATTTTATCTTTCTACTCCAGAATTTCTATTTGGTTTCTTTTTAAAAGAACATTATAAAATAAATAATGTTTTTTTTAAAAAAATTATTGATAGTCTCTATTTTGTGAGATATCATACTCATGTTTTTTTAAAAAAATTGTCTCTTATTGATATCCTCTATTTATGTGAGATATCTTTCTCATGTTTCTCTTTAGTTCCTTAGATGTCGTTTCCTTTAGCTCTTTAAACATATCTAAAATAGTTGATTTAAAGTCTGTTTCTATTAAGGCCAGTGTCTGGATCTCTTCAGGGGTAGTTTTTATTAACTGCATTTTTTCTTTTCCATGTGCCATAATTTCTTGGGTTTTTTATTTTGCATGTCCCATACTTTTTTTTAATACCAGACATTTTAAACATGATAATGTGGCCACTCTAGAAATAAGATTCTCCCTCCTCCCGACGTTGTACTCCTCATTGTAGTTATTTGTTTGTTTGGTATCTTTTCTGAATAAACTTTGTGGTCTCTATTTTTTGTCACCTATGTCGATTAAAATATTTTTTCCATTAGCTTAGAGGTCAGCTAATAATTTGACAAAGATTTCTGTATGTGTTTGGAACTTGCAGAGGGGCTTTGTGTATGTGTTGGGCCCTGCTTTCAACACTCAGCCAGACACTTTACAACTC
Source organism: Pongo pygmaeus (assembly GCF_028885625.2). Classification (NCBI taxonomy): domain Eukaryota; kingdom Metazoa; phylum Chordata; class Mammalia; order Primates; family Hominidae; genus Pongo; species Pongo pygmaeus. Next base: position 8,221,635 of record NC_072380.2, read on the forward strand.
TGCCTTGGCCTACACTTTCTGCTTGTACAGAGAAGGTAGAAATTTCCCAGGTTTTTACTGAACATGCATACAGCCTTGACATACACAGTTTTGCAAATTCTCAGAAATATGTTGAAGCTTTTCAAAGCCCATATTCCCTAAAGCATCTCATTTTCAGTACTTTCTCTCAAGATTTTTGTTTAGTCTATTGTTTTCCCCAGTGTTCAGGCAGCAGTATTTATAATGTTTTTCTGTAAATGTTTTCTAACACCCCCCCACACCAAGTAGCAGCTTTACCACTGCATGAGGTCCAGATTAGGTGAAAAAACAAGGCTTTTGAGAATGTATTCCAGGAGTCAACAGGCAGATCAATTTCTCATGAATGAGGTCCATTCTGTTTCTTCTGGCATTGGTATTAAGAGTCTGGGCATTATTTTCAAGCCTGCTGCTTCTCTGTGAATAATGGAAACAGGGTAACTTAAAAACCACAAGTCGATGTTCTTACTGAGACCAGATATTTTGATAGAATTAGCACTCCCTAGATTGCTGAAAACCTTAGGTAAGTTTTCAGAGTTCTAAAAAGCTTTATTTTGACAGTTGTTGCCAGTTTTTTAGTATATTTTATAAAGAGATAAAATTTTGAACATTTTTATTCCATTTTTGCTGATGTCACTACAACACAACCTTTTTATTATACCAATTCTATCATATAATTTATTCATTATATGGTACAAATTTATTTGTATAGTATAATTTATTCATTATACTATTATTATTAGTCACAACAATTCCCAATATTAAAAATGAAGGACAATAAAACTCTGGCAATTTTAGTCAAGAGCATAATGGATTGAACCACATAAAATTGACATTTTTGAAACTGAAAAAAATATATAGGTACAGTGGCACACTGTGTTTTTCAAAAATGCGTTTCCAAAAATTGTAGTTTTCTAAAAATAAATATTCCATCCCACAAGATCTTTTTATAATGTAACATAGATACTCCTCCACTGAGAGGTGAAGTCTATGTTCCCTCTGCTTGATCTGAGGCAAACCTTTGTAACTGCCTTAACTAATAAATACAGTGCAGATGATGCTTTCTGACTTCTCAGGCTACATAATAAAAGGTTATATGACTTCTGTTTGTATCTCCCTCCCCAGAACCACTAGTTGAAAGACTGGAAATCTTAGCCAGAGCAATCAGGTAAGAGAAAGAAATAAAAGGCATCCAACTGGAAAGAGAGGAAGTCAAACTGTATCTCTTCACAGATGATATGACTCTATAATGAGAAAATTCCACAGTCTCTGCCCAAAGGCCATAGACCTGATAATCAGTAAAGTTTCAGGATGCAAAATCAATGTATAAAAAATCAATATCATTTCTATACACCAAGCTGTGGGCCACACCAAGAACAAAATCCCATTCCTAATAGCTGGAAGAAAAAATAAAAATACCTAGGAATACAGATAACCAGGAGGATGAAAGATCTAAAAATGAGAATTATAAAACAATGCTGAAAGAAATCAGGGATGACACAAACAAATGAAAAAACGTTCTATGCTCATGGATAGGAAGAATCAATATTCTTAAAATGGCCATACTGCTCAAAGCAATTTACAGATTCAGTGCTATTCCTATCAAACTATCAATGACATGTTTACAGGGTTAGAAAATCTATTTTAAAATTCATATGAGACCAAAAAAAAAAAGAGTCTGATGAGTGAAAGTAATCCTAAGCAAAAGAGAACAACACTGGAGGCATCACACTACCTGACTTCAAACTATATGACAAAGCTGCAGAACCAAAACAACGTGGGACTGGTACAAAAGCAGACACATGGACCAGCAGAACAGAATCTGTATTCCAGAGATAAAGATTGCTGTAACACAGAAATAAAGCTGCACACCTATAACCATCTGCTCTTTGACAAAGTTGACAAAAATAAAAAATGGGGAAAAGACTCCCTGTTCAATAAATGGTGCTGAGATAGCTGGCTAGCCATATGTAGAAGGATGAAACTGAATGCCTACCTTTCACCATATACAAAAAACTAACTCAAGATGGATTAAAGATTTCAATGTTAGACCTCAAACTATAAGAATTCTAGAAGAAAATCTAGGAAACATCATGTTAGACATTGGCCTTGGGAAATAATGCATGACTAGGTCCTCAAAAGCACTGTAACAAAAACAAAAATTGACAAGTGGAGCTGAATTAAACTAAAGAGCTTCTGCAGAGAAAAAAAAAAACTATTAACAGAGTAAACAGCAAACTACAGAATGGGAGAAAATATTTGCAAACCATGCATCTGACAAAAGTCTGATATCCAGAATCTATAAGGAATTTAAATCAACAAGCAAAAACTAAAACCTTTATTTAAAAATTTGGAAAACATGGACAGTTCTCAAAAGCAGACATCCAAAGAGACACCCAACATATTTTTTAAAATGCCCAGTATCACTAATAACTAGAGAAATGTAAATCAAAACCACAATAAGATCCCCTCTCACACCAGTCAGAATAGATATTACTAAAAGTCAAAAAATAACAGACCCTGGTGAGGCTTTGGAGAAAAGGGAATGCTTATACACTGCTAGTGGAAATATAAATTAGTTCAACTATAGTGGAAAGTAGTCTGAAGATTTCTGAAAACACTTAAAATAGAAGCACTATTTGACACAGCAATCCCATTATTTAGTATATATCTAAAGGAATATCAATTATTCCACCATAAAGATACATGCATGTGTATGTTCATTGCAGCATTATTCACAATAGTAAAGACATGGAATCAACCTAGATGCCCATCAACAGTGGACTAGATAAAGAAAATGTGGCATATATGTGCCATGGAATACTATGCAGCCATGAAAAAGAAAAAATCATGTCCTTTGCAGCAGCATGGATGCAGCTGGACGCCATTATTCTAACCAAATTAACACAGAAACAGAAAGACAAATACCATATATTCTTACTTAAAAGGGGAATCTATTGAGAGGCTGAGGCAGGCAGATCACAAGGTCAGCAGATTGAGACCATCCTGGCTAACATGGTGAAACCTTGTCTCTACTAAAAATACAAAACCTTAGCTGTGCATGGTGGCACACACCTGTAGTCCCAGCTACTCAGGAGGCTGAGGCAGGAGAATCACTTGGACCTGGGAGGTGGAGGTTGCAGTGAGCCGAGATCATGCCACTGGCCTCCAGCCTGGGCAACAGAGCAAGACTCTGTCTGAAAAAAAAAAAAAAAGAAAAAAAAAGTGGAAGCTAAACACTGAATACACATGGACGCAAAGAAGGGAACAACAGACACTAAGGCCTACCTGGGTGTGGAGGGTTGGAGGAGGGTGAGGATAGAAAAACTACCTATTGTGTAACATGCTGAATACTTGGGAAAATTATCTGTATACTAAACCCCCAGGACACACAATTTATCTGTGTAACAAACCTGCACAAGAACCACTTGAATGAGTTACATAAACAAGACTGAGGGCAGTAAAAAAAAAAAAAAAAAAGACTTAGCACCTTTGTCAAAATCATTGAGCATGGATAAATGTGTATGGTCTTACCCATATACAGACCATTCATATGATGGTCTTATCCTTGACTCTCTATTATGTTCTGTTGAACTATATGTCTGTCCTTATTCCAGTATCACAGTGTCTTCATTATTGTAGCTTTGTCTTGAAACAAGGTAGTCTAAATTCTCTGGCTTTGTTCTACTTTTCAAAAAATATTTTAAATATTAGCCTTTTGGAACATTTATGCAAACCTGAAATTATTAAGGCATAAATTATTAATGAAGAAATAAATTAGCAAATGCTCATAAATACATCAGCTAACATGAAAATGATCAAAAGTAGTCAAATAAAAGCTATATAAAAGTTATACATAATATGTATCTAGAATTTTTCAAAAAAGACTGATACCATATATGAAAGTTTACAAATTAAAAAAAATATCAATTCAGGGAAATATGCCAATAAGGAATTGAACAGAAGGTAAATTTGTTTTGGGTAAGTCGGATTTTCATCCATTGATTCTTGATTAAAGGCATGCTCTTAAGCTTTCGATATTTTGTAGCTATGTGGTGGGTTAGGGTGAAAGGTTAGGGGAATCTCTTTAAGCTATAGGCTCACAGTCTTTTGACAGGAGATGCGCACTTTACTCTTTTATCTTTCAACTCTCCTGATCTTACTTGTCTTTTTGTATAAGATAATTATACGAAGGATCAATAACGATGAAAAATATTTGCTTTCAATATGAATTAAATGTATCCACCTTTCAGATGTGATTAAGAACACCTCAGGGCCGGGCGCAGTGGCTCACGCCTGTAATCCCAGCACTTTGGGAGTCCGAGGCGGGCGGATCACGAGGTCAGGAGATCGGGACCATCCTGGCTAACACGGTGAAACCCTGTCTCTACTAAAAATACAAAAAATTAGCCAGCTGTGGTGGCGGGCGCCTGTAGTCCCAGCTACTGGGGAGGCTGAGGTAGGAGAATGGCGTCAACCTGGGAAGCGGAGCTTGCAGTGAGCCGAGATCGCGCCACCGCACTCCAGCCTGCAGCCTGGGCGACAGAGCGAGACTCCGTCTCAAAAAAAAAAAAAAAAAAGAACACCTCACACAAGTGACAGCCTCTCTTTTAAGGACTAACTTAGTAAAAAAAAAAAAAAAAAACATAGCTTTTCATAAATGGATCTTAGACAATACTCTTGCCCCTCTTGTAAAAAAAAAACAGTGTATTATGGAAATACTCCCTTACAAGCCCTAGGACTTTTGCAATAAGGATGTTCTGTACTCACATGGCCTTACTTCTTGGCCCCATTCAAGGAAGAATATTAACTAAAGGTATGAATTAACCTCTGGTGAAATTGAGAGCCATAGAAAAAGGAAAGGGTTAGCCATCTGGTTTCCTACAATTAGGTTAATTTGTCACCAAATTTAGAGACTCTAGAGTTTGGAAATATTCCAACGGAAGCTGTTTTGTTTCCTTTCTGTTAAGCTTCACTGACCAAGAGGAACCTCAGGCCCCCAGAATTAAATAAAAGCCCCTGTGTTCCACCAGCCCTGATCACTCACCTCTCTATTGGGCACTCAACCATGAAACTCCATTCCCTTATTTCTGTTCTCCTCCTCTTTGTGACTTTAATACCAAAAGGTAAGATGATGAATGATTGTAGAAGTCTATTGGGACACCTAGACCAGAGGAGGTCTACTGAGATAATTACACTGTGGCCATCCTAACTCAGACCCCAATTCACAGCCTTAGGAATTCAGAAATCCAACATGTTTATCTTCTTTGGTACTAATGAGGCCACAATTGAGAAGCAGGACAAGGAGTTCTTTCAACAGAAAATGGGGGTTCAAGGGCTCGATAATTAGAAAATGGGGCTGAAATAGAGTTAGGGGTATAGAAGCTCTGATATGTGATTTAAAGGTTAGTAAATAAAGCAAACAGCTGTCATCAAGGCTTCACTCTCCAAAAAGGAGAGTGAAGATGACAGTTCTTGGTTCAGACTCGGCAGTGAATGGAAGTGATGTAGAGTCTGTTGGTGAGGAATATTTGTGAAGGGTAGCAGTTAGGCAAATAAGACAGAGTTCAACAAGAAAATTTTGCATCAAATTATAAAAGACCAATAGAAATTTGGGAGAAAGGGAATTTGGAAAAGAATAAACAGTGGTATGAAGCTTTAATGGTAAAATTTTAAGCATAAGACAAGACTCTTAGTTGCATCCTTAGGGTCCATGATTCAGAAGTTTAAATATTGAAATGTAGAATCAAACTGAAAAGGGAATGTAGAATCAAACATCTTCAGGGTGTTTCATCCAGATCCTGGTAAGATATGATAAAATTATTATCTCCACTGTTAATAGTGGGATGTTCATATCCCCCAAAATAAAGTGTGTGGTCAATGAACAAAGATCTATTCCTCCCTTTATCTCTGAGATTATTTTTTAAATAATTTCAACTTATATTGTAGATTCAGGGGGTGCACGTGCAGGTTTGTTATGTTGGTATATTTTGTGATGTGAGGTTTGGGGCATGATGGTAATCCCATCACTCAAGTAGTGAGCATAGTACCAAATAGGTTTTCAATCCTTGTTTTCCTCCCTCCCCACTCTAGTGGTCTCCAATGTCCCATCTTTATGTCCATGAGTATCCAATGTTAACTCCCACTTATAAGTGAGAACATGCAGTATTTGGTTTTATATTTCTGCATTAATTTGCAGTCCTCCAGCTGCATCCATGTTGCTACAAAGGACATGATTTTGTTCTTTTTTATGGCTTCATAGTATTCCATGGTCTATATGTACCACATTTTCTTTATCAAGTCCACCATTGATGAGCACCTGGGTTGATTCTTTGTCTTTACTATTGTGAGTAGTTCTGTGATGAACATAGGAGTGCAGGTATGTTTTGGGTAGAATTGTTTGTTTTCTTTTGGATGATATACCCAGTAATGGAATTGCTGGGTGGAATGGTAGCTCTGTTTTAAGTTCTTTGAGAAATCTTCAGACTGCTTTCCACAGTGGCTGAACTAATTTACATTTCCACCAACAGTGTATAAGCACTCCTTTTCTCCACAGCCTCATCTGCATTTCTGTTATTTTTTGACTTTTTAAAAATAGCCATTCTCATTGGTGTAAGATAGTTCTCATTGTGGTTTTGATTTGCATTTCTCTAGTGATTAGTGATGTTGAGCTATTTTTCATGTTTGCTGGCTGATTCTGTCTTCTTTTGAGAAGAATCTGTTCATGTTTTTCATGTCTTTTCCCCACTTTATTTGTTTTTTGCTTGTTGATTTAAATTCCCTGTAGATTCCAGATATTAAATTTGTGTCAGATGCATAGTTAGCAAATATTTTTTCCCATTCTGTTGTTTTCTGTTTACCCTGTTAATAGTTTCTTTTTCTCTGCAGAAGTTCTTTAGTTTAATTCAGCTCTACTTGTCAACTTTTGTTTTTGTTGCAATTGCTTTTGAGTACTTAGTCATAAATTATTCCCCAAGGCCAATATCTAGAATGGTGTTTCTTAGGTTTTCTTCTAGGATTCTTATAGTTTGAGGTCTTACATTTAAATACTTAATCCATCATGAGTTAATTTTTTGTATATGGTGAAAGATAGGCATCCAGTTTTATTCTTCTGCTTATGGCTGGCTAGCTATCCCAGCACCATTTATTGAACAGGGAGTCCTTTTCCCGTTGTTATTTTTGTCAACTGTGTCAAAGAGAAGATAGTTATAAATGTGCAGCTTTATTTCTGGGTTCTCCATTCTGTTCCAGTGGTTCATGTGTCTGCTTTTGTACCAGTCCCATGCCGTTTTAGTTACTGTAGCCTTATAGTATAATTTGAAGTCAAGTAGGATGATGCATCCAGTGTTGTTCTTTTTCCTCAGGATTATTTTGGTTGTCTGAGTTGTTTTATGATTTCATATGAATTTTAGAATAGTTTTTTCTATTCTGTGAAAAATGTCATTGGTAGTTTGATAGGAATAGCACTGAATCTATAAATTGCTTTGGGCAATATGGCCATTTTCACAATATTGATTCTTCCGATCCACAGCAGGGAATATTTTTCTATTAGTGTCATCTGTGATTTCTTTCAGTAGTGATTTGTAGTGTCACTTGTAGAGATCTTTCACCTCCTTGGTTAAATGTATTCATGGATATTTAATTTTTTGTGTGGCTATTGTAAATGGGATTGCATTCTTGACTTGGCTCTCGGGTTGAACATTATTGGTGTATAGAAAGGCTACTGATCTTGTGCATTGATTTTGCATCCTGAAATTTTACTAAAGTTGTCTATCAGGTCCAGGAGGCTTTGAAAGAATCTTTAGGGTTTCTTAAGTGCAGAATAATATCATCAATAAAAAGAGGTAATTTGATTTCTTCTTTTCCTATTTGGATACCTTTTATTTCAAAAAGCTGATTGGTCTGGCTCATATTTCCAGTACTATGTTGATTAGGATGGTGAGAGAGATCACTCTTGTTTTGTTCCAGTTCTGAGATTCTTTTAAGTGCAATCAAAGCTACTCAATTGTTTGATCTTTACCTAATCTGTGGACATGTTGAGATCCACCTCACATATGATTGCCTCCTTCTGAAGGAGCTTATGCAATTCTATTTGGTTCTCAGCTTTGGTCAGAAGATACAATTGAGGTCAGATACACTTGTAGTGACATCTGATATGAAATTATATGATGGTAATAATTTGAAATTAAAATAAAATTTAGTGGCAATTGTTTTTATTTTAGAAAACAAAACCCATGTACAGATAAAGAATGTGATTTTACTCTGATCACATAGGTAGTAGCAATATTGCAGCTAAAAGCCAATCTCTTTAATCTGGGTCAATGTGGTTTTTAATCAATCCATAGGTGTAGATATGCATACAAAAATGATAACTCTGATTTCTGCCAGACTTTTTCCTCAAAATCTTCTAATTATAGATTGAGGAAACTAAGGAGGTTTTCTGCTATATGTGACAACATGGATGAACCTGGAGGACATTATGCTAAATGAGATAAGCCAGTCACAGAAGACAAATACTGCATGATTCCACTTATATGAAGTGCCTAAAATAGTCAAACTCATGGAAAGAGGTAGCAGAATGGTGGTTTCCAGGGACTGGGGAGGGAGGAGGAAATAGGAAGTTGCTATTTAATGAGTAAAAGTTTTCAGTTTTATTAGATGAATAAGCTCTAAATATCAACTATACAGTATTATACCTATAGCACTTAAAAATTTCTTAAGAAGGTAGATCTCACTTTAAGTGTTATTACCACAATAAAATAAAAGATGAACAAGAGGTTATTAGAGGTTGAAAGCTGAGTTAATCTCCCCAAAAATATGACAAGAATCCTTCAGAGGCCTGTCTTTCAAGCCATGACATCTTCCTGCAGGAATGCATATATCAGCCCTTCTTTGTTCCTTCCAAATCAGTTATACCACGAAGAAGGACTAAATGAAGGTAATATAATTCTGCACAGGAGGGAATCACTTTTGAATAGCCAAATTTCTTGTGATCAGAGGATATTAAAACCATATATAAAGGTCAAAATACCTTACTTGTGCATATTGAGATGTTCTTGGACACATTATGAAGTGGGACCCAGAACACTCAGGTCAAAAAATAGGAATTTCATTATCAGTTTTGTGTGGTCTCTTAGTACTGAATAGTTAATTGCTGAGCTGTCTATACAATTTAATAATACCGCACTCCAAAAATTCTGATCTTAATCTCTGCTGTGACTGTTGGGTATGTAGAATGTATCAGGTGTCTAGAAGCATTCTGATAATCTTAGAAATTTTATAACTCCTATATAACTTTTATCTCATAAAATTCTTTTAAGAAAAATTGAGTGGCTAGATCATGAAGAGTTTTGTTAAAGACATTTTTACACCAAAAATATCCAATTAAGTAAAAAAGTTATTGTTTTCATGAAAAAATTTCTCCAAAGAAACTACATAATCTGAAATATTAGTTTATCAGCTAAATGTCTGATGAATATTAAGTTATAGCTACTTGAATATATGTTTTTATATATCCTTATATTTATTCCAAAAAGAATCCATGGTATCCTACAAAAAATTGGAATAGCTCATATAGATTTATATATACACACAAACACACATATATATGCTGGGAATATGAGTCTAAGGAGGTTAGAATGTCATAAATCTTGGATTGTTGCATTAGCTCTCTGAGAATTAAGAAAATTATAGCATTCTTCTTACACTGACTGTGGAGAATAACATAATATCTAAATACACGACATTGGACAGGAGCAGAAGGCAGCTTGAACTCACATTATGTAGAGAAAAGGAAACTTCACTTCCATTTTTTGATTGATAAAGTTCCAGGAAGAGCCTGTTCCATTTAAATCCTCTACATCACCCAAAAAAAAAATTAAAAGTTACTGACTCAATGAGTTCTAATGCTAAGAATGTTATATCCTTTTAGAAAGTAGATGAATGCGCTATTAAGGGTCTTTTCCAGTGTGATTCTAAGTCCTTCTCACTGCATCCACAGAAATTAATGTTGTGATATAATATGAAGTGAACATCTAAATTGTTTCCAAAGGCACTTATTAAATATGCATCCTTTCCTCAACTGCCATGTGATATAACCATTATAACATATTCATGTCAAATAAATTCTGAAGCGTATTAGAGAGTGCCTCTCTTCTTTTGCTCTATATGTATATACTTCTGTCAATAAGTCTGAAAATAAATATGAATATCTGGGAAGAAATTTCCTTCCTCATGAATGAGGATTATGAGTCTGAATATGAATTAAGTAATTTAATCTTATCTTTTTGACTTATACTAGTGCCCTTGGCATGATGACATGTCACTGTCATCGGTAAAAAGGGAGATTATAACTCTTTGGCTTCATGCTCAAAGCATATCTCCTTAAATTAAGCTTCCCATGTAGCAAGAAGCGCATCACTGGCCTACCAGTGACGAACTGTTCCACTCCTTTTGAGTGAAGCAAGGGACATCTCCCAAATAGAGGAATTGGCACTGTCTTAGGCTACATGCTGTGTCATTAGGATGAACTTTACAGTATCGTGGGTTATGCGTCCTACTGAGAGGAAGTTCACTCTTTTGGCTTCAGCTGAAGATTCACATTCCACCTCATTTTGCATGGATGCCTCTAAGTTCACATGCATAGGCCTCCTTGATACCATACTCTGCCTCTTACTATATCTTTCCCAGTACTAATAACCCCTGATTTTAGCTTCATTTAAAAAATCTGACAATGTTGCCAGACATTAAATGTATGGATGAAGTTATCGGCGAAAAGACCAATGGCTAGCAACAGGTCTGCTATGCTTCTGAGCGTGAACCCTGTGTTCTGTGTAGACAATGCAGTTGAACCAGCACCTTCTACAACTGGCTGGGGAGACTTCAGGTCTCTCTCTGAAAGGCAGCCACTTTCTCTTCCACAATAGTTTTGGAAAAAAGAGAGAATATTACAAGATATTACCCAACTCCCGCATCAAGATATTCTCTTGCTGCACTGAAACCCTGAGTTTAGGAACTGTTAGTCTGATAGTAGAGTATAATACCAGATTGCACTAGGTTGAAGCTTCTAACAAGAGTAGAAGACAAACTTGCATAGATTGTGAGCACTCAGTTCCAAAAGGCTGCATTGGTTTTTCTGGCTATGGATCTATTTCTACAGAGTAGAGAAACAATAATGATAGCCTAGTTTAAATACAAAACAATAACAAACAGCAACAAAAAGATTGAGAGCTGAAAAGGCCACCAAACTGTTACTCATCTACAGAAGCAAAGAAGCCAGAGGTAGTATATTAGAGGACAGTAAAAACAAAATAAGATCCAAGTGTGTTAACAGGATGGTTAAGGAACTAATGTCTGTTAATGAACATCAGCAAAAGTGTCTTTCTTATATAACATCTGCAGTGATATACAGTATGAAAAATAAACTATGGTTGTGCTGAGAAGGCAACAGAAAGGATAGTAAGCATAGAGAGAACTACTGAATTAGAGCACACACTTAGCAATATGTTTCTCAACAACCAGATGAATTAAGGGAACACTTGGATACACTTAAGGGAAAATACATTTTAGCTCTGTGAGTAATTCTCTCCAGGTGTCTATCTGTCTGTCTATCTATCTATCTATCTATCTATCCATCCATCCCTCCATCTATCTATGAGGTATTGAGCAAAATAGGAAAGGTATTTCTTACATAGTCCTGAAATGAGGAAATTACTTTAGATAAAATCTAAAGGATTGATAGGCTTTCTATTAAAGGAGATAAAGATATGAACCTGAACCATTTGATAGGGATGATGTATGCAGAGATGGGAATTTAGAGGGACACATACTTCCTTTGAAACTGTTTCTTATTGGTGGCATTGTTGGTGTTTGGTGCAAGACAATTCCTTAGGTGAAAAATTTAGCAATGCTGTGCTATCTGCTAAATACCAAAGACACCTTCCCTAGGCATGGTGGCAAGAACAAATGGTCCCACACATTTCAAAATGTACTGTGCTGGGGGAGGACAATCCCTTTAAAGGATTTTAGAAATTGGCCTATTTCCTCCAAGGTGTATATAATCTAAAATCTTAGCTCCCTTCCCATAAAAAGGCACAATTTCTGTCTACGGGTCTGATCCTTTCATACAGACAATATTTTCTTTCCTATCCCAAAGCCATTCTTCTGGGGGTTTATTGTTTTATGTATATTTTCAATAGTGAATTAATGATGTTCTTAAATCTCTTCCTGTGTAGGAAAGACTGGCGTTATTCCAGGACAAAAACAGTGTATTGTTTTGAAAGGGGTGTGAAGAGACAAACTATGCAGCACACTAGATGATACCATTGGTATATGTAATGAAGAAAAAAAATGTTGTAGAAGGTGGTGGATATTTGAGCCGTATCCAACTCCGGTTCCCAAAGGAAAATCTCCTTAGGTGGGAGCAAACGTTAAGCTCTTTGAACTCCAGAATGGATGGATAAATTTTGCAGACTCCTGTTTAACCCAATTTCTTATTCTTCCTTGACTGGAAATAAATGTTGTCCTAATCCCACATGCACTGACTGCCTCCTGGAGCATTTCTTCTTGATGCACATGCAAGCCTCTTAAGAACTATAAGAATAAAGTAAATAACAGAAGAATCTCATACCCTACAGGTACTTATAAAAATAAGTTTCTAAGAAAAAATATAAAAATGTTAAATATGTAAAACAATAAGAATATGAAGTATCAGTAGGCAGTCTTTGATTATTTGAACTGCAATGTCAGTCTTCTTCCTCATCCAGTTCTGAAGAAATATCATTTTCATTACTAATAGAGACCTACTTAGATAATAAGGGTTAAAGCCTGCTAGTCATGTGACCTTGCTAACATTGCACCTGAGAATTAGGCGCATGATCATTCCAGTCATTCCAGCACTTGAAGTGGGTCTCCCATCTACTGCCCCCTGCCCCTAGAGAAGTAGAAAAGAAGACCTTCTTTCTACAAGTAGGCTCACTAGGAGGAGCTGTAGAGCTGAAGAGTTGCTAACTCAGCAGCATGCCTGGTTAGTTCTTTCCAAACCCTCCATTAGATAACTCCATTTCCTGGGGCCAAGAAAATTAAAGGGCAGGGAGGATACCAGGAGTATGACATGCCATGAGTGTCACAAAGATGGAAAACATCTAGAATGAGGCCAAATTACCCCACAAACAAAATTCAAGATTTTGTATTTTTTTAACCACAAAGCTTATGGTCAATCAATCAGGGGAGGATGGGTTATCTCCCTATGCAGATGAGATGTCAGGAGTCTATTAAAATAACTCTAATCTCATCTTCATGGATCTGTTTCTTCAATACTAGTCATTACTTTTTCTATATCTTCTCAGAAGCACTCATGAACAGCATATTACTCTGAGATCAGATTCTAAGCTAATCTCAGAATAATACACTAATACAATTTTTACCATATACATTTTACACATAGCTGAAAATTTACATCTCCTCTTCTTTGTCATCTTAAGTTATGTGCCACTACATTCTCCAGTGTAGCACATTAGAGATTCTTTGATAATTAAATGACATTAAGAGACTTCAAAAATCATAAATACCCTCCTATATTAAAATGCTAAAAAAGAAAAATTTCCCACCTTTGAATATAAACAAGTTTTCTTATAAAATTTTTAGGCATAAATTGAAGGTCAAAGATTGAATCTCTTCAATCTCTATGTTAAAGCCCAACGACATTAGAATCCAAATGAATTACTGCCTGAAATGAAATTATCTTCCCCTTGTTAAGTCCAAATTTTTCTATTAAATGTAAGCAAAAAAAAAATAAAATCACTCATTTCTTATTCTCCGTCTTAGTGAATTAGTGGAAGTTTCTTCAGAGACTTGACATTGAATGAATATAACATCTCAACTCACTGAAGCAAAAAGAACATTTTTTTTTTTTTTTTTTTGAGACGGAGTCTCGCTCTGTCACCCAGGCTGGAGTGCAGTGGCGCCATCTCTGCTCACTGCAAGCTCCGCCTTCCGGGTTCTCGCTATTCTCCTGCCTCAGCCTCCCAAGTAGCTGGGACTACAGGTGCCTGCCACCACGCCTGCCTAATTTTTTGTATTTTTAGTAGAGACGGGGTTTCACCCTGTTAGCCAGGATTGTCTCGATCTCCTGACCTCGTGATCCGCCCGCCTCGCCCTCCCAAAGTGCTGGGATTACAGGTGTGAGCCACCGCGCCTGGACAGAACGTTTTTTATCTCTGAGCAAGAAGAAAAAACAGGTAAGGGAAATGAAAAAGATAAGGAACAAAAAGAATCAGTCCAGAAAATCTAATTTCTTTTTATTTTTAAGTGAGACAAAGTTTATTAAGAAAGTAAAGGAATAAAAGAATGGCTATTCCATAGGCAGGGGAGCCTCTAATTTCTAATTCTGATTGTTTTTCTTAATTTTTTTTCTAATGATACTCTCGATTTTACCATAAAATATTGGCCATTTAATAAAGAAGTTCAGGGACAGACAATAAAATATAAAGTAAAGCAATGTCTCTCATCTCCAGCACTGTCAACATTTTGAGAACAATTTTTTTTTTTTTTTTTTGGTGTGGGGAGCTTTCCTGTATATTGTAGAATGTTTAGCAGCCTCTCTTGCATCTAAATCATTTCTCCCACCTGTGACCAAAAAATAAATAAACAAAGAAACAAAGAAAAATCTCTACACATTACTAAAAGTCCTCTGAGGGCAACATTGTCCCTAGTTGCAAACCGCTATAGTAAAGAAATCATCAGTTAAAGTTGAAAGTAAATAGGAGTTTGAAAATTCACTCAAATAGGGACCTTTGCCTGTAAACTTTCAAAAAGTAAGACAGCTTCACCTATAAATAATAGATCAGAAAAGTCTTCTGACAATCCAAAGATGAATTATGTCTCTTTATCTGAAAGAGATAGATCTAGAGATAACCCCTTTGGTTTTTTTTACTTCTGTGCTAGTTGTTATAAATACCTGACCATATCTTAACCATTCAGATTTTAGGGCAATATTGCTCTGATATCTCATCCAGAGGTGGAGAAATCCATGTTTTAGGGACATTTAAAAGATTTCTGGGAAAAGGCTGTCTGTGCCTTTTGATAATAAGACTGGGTGAATTACATGCAATCTCTTGGAGTACTTGACTATATCTTCTGGAGAAGGCCATGTTTACTGTATACAATGATATGATTCTGTGCATGGAACATATTATATTGATACTAATTTATGAGGGCATAGTTGATAAACCCCAAAGAAGTTAATTTTATTGTTATATAAAGGCAAAGGCTGGCTGGATGCAGTGGCTCACACCTGTAATCCCAACAATTTTGGAGGTAAAAGTCAGGAGTTCAAGACCAGCCTGGCCAACATGTCAAAACCCCATCTCTAGTAAAAATACAAAAATTAGCCAGGCATGATGGTGGGTGCCTGTAATCCCAGCTACTCGGGAAGCTGAGGCAGGAGAATTGCTTGAACCCAGGAGGCAGAGGTTGCAGTGAGCCGAGATTGCAGAACTGCACTCGAGCCTGGGCAACAGAGCGAGTCTCCATCTCAAAAAAAAAAAAAAAAAAGGCAAGGGCAATACTATATATCATGAAAGCCTGAGATACTCTCAGACCTTTGCCAGTTGTACATTTAGAAGTTTGTTTTGTTCTTTCTATCTTTCTGGAAAATTTGATATGATCGAGACAATAGAGTTTCTGAATAAATGGCAAGTCACAAAAATACTTGAAAATAGTCCAAGTAAAATGGATTTTACTATCACTAGAAAAAGATTGCAATTTCCATATTCAAAATACAAAATAAAATATTTCTGCTGCTGTAAGAACCATAGCTCATATAACCTTGAAAGGTTTTTATATTATATGTAAAGTTGTATGACACCCAATGATAGACTGTGATGGGTTAAAGAGCAATACTATGAACACCAAAGCAACTCTTAAATAACACAACAGTTTAATTACAAAAAAAAATTGAATAATCACAATGACTCAACTACTTGAAAAAAAGAAGAAAAAGAAATCAAAGAACAAATGAAACAGGACATCTGTAAGATGGCTAAGTAGAAGGTCTCCAGCCTTCATCCACCCACGGAACACTGATTTGGCAACCATCCATGGATAAAATGTCTTTGTGGGAACGTCAGGACCCAGTCAGGAGGTCATGACAACCCACTGGAGCCCAAGACCAAGGAAAACTGCTTTGAGAAGGCAGGCCCATGCCCCGGGAGTAGGCTCACCAATCATAGACCTGGCCATGAACACAGAAACACCGCCATCTGCCTGTGGACCCTGCTGCAGCCCTGCTTACATGTGGTTCCAGATGCAGCCTCAAAAGTCATTCCCAAAAGTCATTCAGGAGCAGGTTGTTTAATTTCCATGTAATTGTATGCTTTTTAGTGATTTTCCTAATATTTATTTCTATTTTTATTGGGTTGTGATCAGAGAGGGTGGTTGGTATAATTTCGAGTTTTTTGAATTTGCTGAATATTGTTTTACGGCCAATCACATGGTTGATTTTAGAGTGTGTACCATGTGCAGATGAGAAGAATGTATATTCTGTTGTTGGGTGGACTGTTCTGTAGATGTCTTTTAGGTCCATTTGGTCAAATGTCGAGTTAAGGCCTAAATATCTTTGTTAGTTCTCGCTCTCAATGATCTGTTGAATGCTGTCAGTGAGGTGTTGAAGTCTCCCACTACTACTGTGTGGTTATCTAAGTCTTTTTGTAGGTCCCTAATAACTTGTTTTATGAATTTGCACACACTTGTCTTGGGTGCATATACATTTAAGATAGCTAAGTCTTCTTGTTGAATTGAACCGTTTACCATTATGTAATGCCCTTCTTTGTCTATTTCTATCTTTGTTGGCTTAAAGTCTCTTTTGTCTGAAATTAGAATGGCAACCCCTGCTTTTTAGTTTCCCATTTGCTTGGGTGATCTTTCTTTGAGCCTTTACTTTGAGCCTATGTGTGACGAGTCTTACATGCAATGACACCAAAGACAGCATACAGTTGGGGCTTGCTTCTTTATCCAACGTGTCACTTTATGCCTTTTAAGTACGGCATTTAGTCCATTTATGTTCAAGGTTAATATTGCTATGTGTGGAGTTGATCCTGTTATTGTGTTGTTAGCTGGTTATTATGCAGACTTCATTGTGTGTTGCTCTGTGGTGTCAATATCTATGTAATTAATTGTGTTTTTTGTGGCTGGTACTCTTTCATTTCCATATTTAGCACTCCCTTAAGGACCTCTGGTAAGGCATGTCTGATGGTAACAAATTTCCTTAGCATTTACTTGTCTGAAAAGGATTTTATTTCTCCTTTGTTTATAAAGTTTAGTTTAGATGGATATAAAATTCTTGGTTGGGATTTCTTGTCTTTAAGAATGCTGAATGTAGGCCCACAATCTCTTCTGTCTTATAGAGTTTCAACTTAACAGTCGACTATTAGCCTAATGGGGTTCCCTTTTTGGATTACCTGCTCCTTTTCTCTAGCTCCCTTTAATACTTTTTCTTTCATGTCGACCTTGGAGAATCTGATGACATATGTCTAGGGGATGGTTGTTTTGTGTAGTATCTTGCAGGTGAGCCTTTTAAAGGTGAAGTTTCAGAGAGTCAAACCTTAGCCTCCAAGGAGACACAAATGGCCATTCTGTGAGCTGTCTTTGGAGGTGGCAGCTCTAGGAGTTGAGGGACTTCGTTCAACAATTGCAAGAAATTGAATTCAGTCCACAAACTGAATAAGCTTGGAAGAGGACACTGAGCATCTGATGAGACCACAGCTCCAACTGACAGTCTGATTGCAGTATTGTCACCCTGAATAGAAGACCCAGTTAAACCCTGCCCAGACCCTTGGCTCATGAAAACAGATAATAACTGCGTGGTGTTTTAAGCTGCTCAGTTTGCACAGGTAAATCCACCAATAGGAAAGTAATATAGAAGTTAAATGGGCCAGGCGTGGTGGCTCATGCCTGCAATCCCAACACTTTGGGAGGCTAAGGTGGGTGGATCAAAAGGTCAAGAGATCGAGACCATCCTGGCCAACATATTGAAACCACGTCTCTACTAAAAATACAAAAATTAGCCAGGCGTGGTGGCACGCACCTGTAGTCCCAGCTACTCAGGAGGCTGAGGCAGCAGAATCACTTCAGCCCAGGAGGTGGAGTTTGCAGTGACCTGGGACCATAACACTGAACTCCAACCTGGGCAACAGAGAGAGACTCCATCTCAAAAAAAAAAAAAAAAAAAAATTTAAACGAATACCTTTGACCATTGATGGAAGTTACTTTCATTCCCTCTTACTTAATCATCTTTATCTTTGCCCTGAAAGAGGGATGCTTTAACCCCATTTGTAACAAGTGAGTCTGAGGCCCAGGAAAGTGATAGAATTTAGCAAAGTCCACCTTGCTACCTGGTGGCCCCAGCTAGAACTCAGCCCCAGGTCCATATACAAAAAGTCATTACAACATCCACTAAAATTTTGCCCCTCTCTCCATGCCTTCCTGTTTAGAAACCTGTTCCTTCAGGGATAGATCGCAACCCACTGTTAAAAGGTACTGAACTCTGATTTTCACAAAATATAGTAACTACCACCCAAAGTTAATAATAGTATTTTAGAGCCGGGCACGGTGGTTCATGCCTGTAATCCCAACACTTTGGGAGGCTGAGGTGGGCGGATCATTAGGTCAAGAGATCGAGAGCATCCTGGACAACATGGTGAAACCCCGTCTCTACTAAAAATACAAAAATTAGCTGGGAGTGGTGGCAGATGTCTGTAATCCCAGCTACTCGGGAGGCTGAGGCAGGAGAATTGCTTGAGCCCAGGAGGCAGAGTTTGCAGTGAGCTGAGACGGCATCACTGCACTCCAGCCTGGCAACAGAGCAAGACTCTGTCTCAAAAAAAAAAAAAACAAAAAACTATTTTTGAGTCCTTTTGTGTCAACCACCGGGCTATCCCAACACCAATAGATATTATGATTATGATTAGTTTTTCCATTTTATTGATGAGGAAACCGACACATAGAAAGGTAAAGGAACTTGCCAAAGGTGACGGTCACACAGCCAAAGAGCTGTAGAAGCAGCACAGGAATCCCAGCAAACTCACAGCCAAGCTCTGCTTTTCACCTTCACATCATATTGTCCTCAGACTAAAACCCTAACTCTGACCTTCCGAATCAAAAATCATACTCAAGGCCAGGCGCAGTGGCTCACGCCTGTCATCTCAGCACTTAGGGAGGCCGAGGCAGGTGGATCACCTGAGCTCAGGAGTTCCAGACCAGCCAGGCCAACATGGTGAAACCCTGTCTCTCCTAAAAATACAAAACTTAGCCAGGCACAGTCGTGGCTGTCTGTAATCCCAGCACTTTGGGCGGCTGAGGCATGAAAATCACTTGAACCCAGGGGGCAGATGTTGCAGTGATCCATGATCATGCCACTGCACTCCAGCCTGGGCAAGACAGTGAGACTCTGTCTCCAAAAAAAAAACAACATTTTGCTTAATAATATCTTGGAAGTGCACATATATTCTGTGAAGGTTGATGGACTACAATTAGCTTCAAAACACAAATAAGTATCTGTGTTTAAATGAGGCCTTCTGCATAATAGCTAGTGAAAATCAATGTAGCTATTCATATTTTGGTTCCCCTTCCAGGGACAGAGAAGTTGCCCATGACTCTGTGATCCATTTTGTCCAATGAACCATGAGCAGGAGCAACTTGAGTCACCTCCAGGTGGAAGTGTTAAGAGACTCTGTGATCCACCACATTCCCTTTCCCCTGAAGTGGTGATCAAGGACACATGGAGAGATGGGGCTTTTGTCAGCCTGGGTCCCTGAGTGAACACAATGAACAGACCACCCCACAATGCCCTAATACAGCCCAGACATGCAACGTGACCAAGAATAAGCCTCACTTTGGCCAGGCACGGTGGCTCATGCCTTTCATCCCAGCACTTTGGGAGGCCAAGGCGGGTGGATCATTTGAGGTCAGGAGTTCAAGACCAGCCTGGCTAACATGGTGATCTCCTGTCTCTACTAAGTACAAAAATTAGCCAGACAGTAGTGGCACAGGCTTGTAATCCCAGCTACTGAGAAAGCAGGAGAATCACTTCAGTCTGGGAGGCAGAGGTTGCAGTGAGCTGAGATTGCACCACTGCACTCTAGTCTGGGTGACAGAGTGAGACCCTGTCTCAAAAACAAACAAACAAATAAATACCTCACTGCATGGAGCCACTGAGATTTGGATATTGTTGTTACTGCACCAGAACCCAAATCATCCTGACCACTAGACTGTCCTAACTAGGGTTTCTTACCAAAAGCAAAGGCATTTTGAAAGTTCGTGACATTTAAACAAAAGAGTAAATACCAATATCTGCCATTTTGTCAGGCTAACAAACCCAAACAAAGCCAACAGCCAGAAGTTAAAAGAAACATATCATTAGGTTGAAAACAGAACTGTCAAAACAGGGACAATTGACTTCATTTAGTGATTGCAAAGAACATCAGGAAAGACACAGGTGAGGTCATATCATTTATCACATGCTTAATTGCACATGTTTGACTAAGAGAAACACAAAGTATTTAAGCTCATCTGTAGTTCAAAGTGCCTATCCATGTATTTATCCATTCATCCTGATTTATGTATTGAGCAACTCTTTTGTGCCAGGCACTGTGCTGGGTGGTGGTAATGCAGTGATGAAGATGGCAGGCATGGCTCTGCCCTCCAGGAGTTTCTAGGATATGGACAGAGGCAAAAAATAAGTAAATCCATGAAAGAATTATTGGTGGAACCTGTCCCCAATATTTCAACATAGGTTCTTTCCATTTTCCATAAGGGTCAGCCAGCTGAGAAATAAAGAGACACTACAAAGAGAGGAATTTTACAGCTGGGCCACTGGGGGTGACATTACATATCAGTAGGACCGTGATGCCCCCTGAGTCTCAGACCAGCAAGTTTTATTAAGGGTTTCAAAAGGGGAGGGGGTGTAAGAACAGGGAGTAGGTACAAAGATCACATGCTTCAAAGGGCAAAAAGCAGAACTACTACTAAGGGTCTAACAAAGATCACATGCTTCTGAGGGAACAGGACAAAGGGCAAAAGCAGAACTACTGGTAAGGGTCCAGCAAAGATCACAAAGCAAAGGTCAAAAGCAGAACCACTGATAAGGGTCTATGTTCATCGGCACACGTATTGTCTTGATAAACATCTTAAACAACAGAAAACGGGGTTTGAGAGCAGAGAACCAGTCTCACAACAAATTTACCAGGGCAGAATTTTTCTCCAGCCTAGTAAGCCTTTGGGTACTGCAGGAGACCAGGACGTATCTCAGTCCTTATCTCAACTGCATAAGACAGACATTCCCAGAGCGGCCACTTATAGACCTCCCCCGAGGAATGCATTCCTTTCCCAGGGTATTAATATTAACATTCCTTGCTAGGAAAAGAATTTAGTGGTATCTCTCCTACTTGCACGTCCATTTATAGGCTCTCTGCAAGAAGAAACATATGGCTCTGTTTGCCCGACCCTGCAGGCAGTCAGACCTTATGGTTTTCTTCCCTTGTTCCCTAAAAATCACTTTTATTCTCTTCTTTTTCAAGGTGCACTGATTTCATATTGTTGAAACACACATGTTTTACAATCAATTTGTACAGTGAACACAATTATCACAGTGGTCCTGAGGTGATGTACATCCTCAGCTTATGAATATAACAGGATTAAGAGATTAAAGAAACACATAAGAAATTATAAAAGTATTATTTGGGAACTGATAAATTTCCATGAAATCTTCACAATTTATGTTCCTCTGCTGTGGCTCCAGCCAGTCCCTCCATTTGAGGTCCCTGATTTCCTGCAACAAGAAGTAATAAGAGGTTAAAGTGGAGAAGAGCAGGGAAGTCCACTTTATAAAGGGGTCAGGAAAGAGCTCTCTGTGGAAGCACCATTTTAGCTGAGGCCTAAAGGATTGTCTAATTTGGGGAGGTGCAGAGGAAAATCATTCCAGGCTGAAGCAGCAAGTGAAAATGCCCTGTTGTGGAAAAACGTTTGAAAGTCCAAGAAAACAAAAGGAGGCCAGAGTGGCTGAATAGAGTAGGCCAAAGAGAGGAGATAGGAGAGGGCTGGAGACGTGTCAGGAACAGGCAGAAGACTCGGGGTCTCGATTTTATTCTATGTGCCATGGGCAGGAAAGGCAGGGATGAAACTCAATGGACACCTTAAGATCACTGAAGCTGCCAGATGGGAAATGGATTGCTGAGCATGGAGAGCAAGTGCAGAGGAACAGTTAAGACCAGTTTGGAGGCTGCTGCTGTAGCCCAGCTGGGATAGCACTGTCCTAGGCAAAGATAATGACAGTGAAGATAGAGAGAGTGGACAAGTTGGATAAAGTTTAGAATCACAGGACTTGCTGACTGGAGAAGAGGGCAAAAGCAGAGTTAGCACAACACATGAGTTATGACCACCTTGAGCAGCTCAGCAGGGTGTGGTGCCATTTACAGAACAGAGATGGCATGGACAGATCCCATGGAGAAGGAGGAGGAAAAAGAGAGTTTGGCTTTGGGTTTAAGACAGGGTCTCTGGCTCTGTCACCCAGGCTGGGGTGCACTGGTGCAATCATAGCCCTTTACAGCCTCAAACTCCTGGGCTCAAGTGATCCTCCCCCCTCAGCCTCCCAAGTAGCAAGATTACAGATCCTACAGATGAACATCACCATGCCTAGCTAATTTTTTTTTTTTTTTTTTTTTTTTTTTTTTTTTTTTTTTGTAGATAGGGAGTCTCACTGTGTTTTCCAGGCTGGCTTCAAACTCCTGGCCTCAAGTAATCCTCCCACCTCGGCCTCCCATAGCACTGGGATTACAGCCATCACCTACCACTCCAAGCCATGAGTTTGGCTTTGGATGTAACAAGGCTGAGGTGTTCATAATCTGACAAATGGAAAAAAGAAGAAAGAAGTTGAGTGTTTAAGACTGCTGTTTGAAGGAGAAGTCTAGCCTCCAGACAAAAGTTCAGAACTCATCAGCTGAGAAATGGCACTGAAAATTATGCAAATGGATGAGCTCAGCTAGCAAACAAGTCCAGAGGGAGCAGCACTGGGCCATCCACCTGGCCTAAGGCCACCCCACTCTTCCCAATCCCTGTGTTATGCTGGAGAGGGTTCAGCCTCTGGTGAGTTTCACCAAACCCCCACATCTCTTTCTTCTGAGATCTTCTCTAAAATCCCCTCTTTTATACTTAGTGAAATGGGATTCTCTTTTTCCCATCCAGCTTAAGCAAAAACTTTTGACTATGAGAAGAATGAGGATGCATTTAGTATCTGATCTGCATGGCTAATTCCATCAAAGATTTCCCATTATTCATGCCTGGCAGTCTCATTTTCTTCTTTTACCTCTCAGAGTATAGTCGTAGCCTTAATTAGTGACCCTTTCACCCTTCTAATACCAGCGATTTCCCCTATCTCAGTTCTCAGGATGTTCTGTTCGCAGAATTATCTCTTGAATCCTCACCTGGGGATAGAAATTGTTCTCTGTGGCTGTGTCTTCCCCGCTAATTCTTATCAAAAAACTCAGTGATCTCTGTGCATCAAATATTAAACGCAAGCTTAACAGATCATGCTTCTGGCTTCTCTCTCTCTCTGGCCTGTGGGTTAACAGGTTTGCAGCCTTTGCAGAGAAGACACCAAATTGTAAGAAGGCCAGAGTTTCCAAGAGTGCTGGTCACTCTTGCTCTCTTTCTCCTGCTCAAAATTCAGCACTAGAGAGTGTTACACGATTTCACCTGCAGAGGAGTTCATCTGACTCTAGGGACTGCAGAGGAGGGAGATGGGCAAACTAACAGGCATTCAGAAAATGGCTACCACAATGGGAGAGATAATGAAACTCAAACCAAATGAGCAATGGTCAAAAAAAAAAATATCTAGGGGGCAGCTGCAGTGGCTCACACCTGTAATCCCAGCACTTTGGGAGGCAGGTGGATCACTTGAGATCAGGAGTTCGAGACCAACCTGGGCAACACAGTGAAATCACATCTCTACTAAAAATACAAAAATTAGCTAGGTGTGGTGGTGGACACCTGTAATCTCGGTGTTTTGTGAGGCTGAGGTGGGTGGATCACCTGATGTCAGGAATTTGAGACCAGCCTGGCCAACATGGTAAAACCCTATTTCTATTAAAAAATACAAAAATTAGCCAGCTGTGGTGGCAGGTGCCTGCAATCCCAGCTACTTGGGAGGCTGAGGCAGGAGAATTGCTTGAAACCAGGAGGCGGAGGTTGCAGCATGCAAAGATTGCACCACTGCACTCCAGCCTGGGAGACAGTGAGACTTTGTCTCAAAAAAAAAAAAAAAAAAAAAAACAAATGTAGAGACATCCATCCAGGCTGAAGAGAATATTCCAGAGCAGGTGTTGGAACACTAAAGCCCATGGGCCAAATCTGACCTGCCTGCACATGTTTTTGTCAATAAAGTTTTATTGAAACACAGCCATGCCCATTTGCTACATACTCTCTCTGGCTGCTGGATTAGGCTGTTCTCTGATGCTGTAAAGAAATACCTGAGGCTGGGTAATGTATAAAGAAAAGAGGTTTAATTGGCTCACAGTTTTGTAGGCTGTACAGGGAGCATGATGCTGACATCTGGTGAGCTTCTGTGGAGGCCTCAGGAAACTTACAATCATGGCAGAAGGGGAAGCGGGGGCAAGAGAGTGAGGAGGGAGGTCCTACACACTCGTAAACAACCAGATCTTGCAAGAGCTCACTCACTATTGCAAGGTTAGGACCAAAGGGATGATGCTAAATCATTCATGAGAAATCCACCCCCATGATCCAATCTCTTGCCACCAGCCTCACCTCTAACACTGGGGATTACATTGCAACATGAGATTTGGGCGGGGACACATATTCAACCTATATCAGCTGCTTTCATGCTATGGGTGGCAGAGTTGAGTAACTACTACAAAAGACTGTATGGCCCACGAATTCTAAAATATTTACTATCTGATGCCTTCAAGAAAATGTTTGCAAACCGTGCTCTTTAAAATGAAGGGAAGGAAGAAGGCAGGAAGGGGCAGAGAGGGACACGGGGCTGTATTCAAACATCTGTTGTTAAGAAAGAGAAATTCAATTTATTTGGCATGGCCCAAGTTATCAAAGTAGGAGCACTCCATTGAAGTTTCAGGAGAAACACTGTGCTGAATATAAAGATGACACCATCTGTAATGCCTAACCTTGTTTTTATTAACTTTGTTCTTAGACTTTCCTTTTCTTTTAATCACTTAGCCTTGTTTCTTCCTGAATTGTCTTTCTTTTAGCTAAGAGAGCTAGACAGACTTTATCTTGGCTTTTTCACTGGCAGCCCCTTCCTCAAGGACTTAATTCGTGCAAGCTGACTCTTAGCACATCTAAGAATGCAATTATCTGATAAGATACTGTGGCGAGCAATATTCGCAGTTCCTAGGAATTCGTCAGATTGATAATGTCTAAAGCCCCGCATCTATCACTTTGTAATAGTCTTAAAGCCCTTAGACCTAGAACTGTTTACTTTCCTGTAACAATTTATCCTTTTAACTTTTTGCCTACTTTAGTTCTGTAAAATTGTTTTAACTAGACCCCTTTCCCCTTTCTAAACTAAAGTATAAAAGAAAATCTAGCCCCTTCTTCGGGGCCAAGAGAACTTTAAGCCTTAGCCGTATCTTGGCTGCTGGCTAAATAAACAGACTCTTAATTTGTCTCAAAGTGAGGCATTTTCTCTAACTCGCTCAAGTATGACATTTGGAGGCCCGAGCGAGAAACGCTACCAGGTGAGAGCCAGGCTCACTCCGGGCTCCCCCAGAAGGATGGCCAGCTTCTGGGGGGGTGCCACCTGAAAAAAAATTTCAGGTCCCCGAAAGTTGACCATCTTCCAGAGGAGAGCGGATCGACTACCATGTGGGAGCCCACAACAATTCCATCTCTGAGTCCTCAGCTTCTGACCCCGAGGTCAGGCAGGTCAGATTTGACTTCAGTTCTAGTAAGAGGGAAGCGGCCCTGATGAGGGCATCCCTCTTTTGACTCTGTCCGTTTCTCTAGGATGCTAGAAGGTAGAGCCCTGGTTTTCTGTTAGGCACCTCTGTGTCTCTGTCTAGGAGGGAAGTGGCCCTGACAGGGACCCTCCCTTGACTCAGTCCACATCCCAGGATGCTGGAGGACTGAGTCCTGGTTTCTGGCAGAACGGTCTCTCTTCTCTCTCTTTTTCTGTCTCTCATCTCTCATCTTTCTCTTGTTCAAGTTTCTTGAAGAATATCGAAGAAAGAAAAAAAAAAACTGTTATAAACTCTGTGTGAATAATGAATGAATGAAGCGCAAGCCCTTGTCCTCCAGTTTGTAGCTCCACGGCGAAAGCTACAGAGTTCAAGTGGGCCCTCACCTGCGGTTCCGTGGTGACTTCATAATGCTTACGGCCCCATCAGGCATAGCTCGATCTGAGCCGGAAGTTTATACCGGCCTGCCAATGCTAAGATGAACCCAAGTCCCCTGAGGACGAGCGGCCAGGCAGGCCTCTGACTGATCCCATCACAGGACCCCCTCTCCCCTTGTCTGTCTTAAAAAAAAAAAAAAAGGAAGAAACTGTCATAACTGTTTACATGCCCTAAAATCAATTGTTTTTGTTTATTGTTCTGTTCAGTGTCTATTGTTCCTATTAGTTGTTGTCAAAGTTTTGCATGTCAAGATGCTGATATTGCCCAAGACGTCTAAGCAAAAACTTCTTCAAAGTCCTTAGTGCTGATTTTTTCTCACAGGAAGCTAAATTTCTCATCAGTCATTTGGGCTGGCCACCACAGTCCTGTCTTTTCTGCCAGAAGCAAGTCAAGTGTTGTTACAAGAGCAAGGGAGAAAAACATTTGCCTCATTAAGATTTCTAGCACCATGAAAGTTGTAAGTATTTATATTGTCATACCCCACGTCCAAGTGATTAGACTTCCTCTAAACTAAACCAGTAGTAAGTTCAAAACAGCCACCCTGCAGATTTCCTTGCTCACCTCTTTTGTCATTCTGTAACTTTTCCTGTGCCCTTAAGTAGAACACCGAGTAAAGAAACGTATGCCCCTACTGCTTTACTTCGTTTAGATTCTTACTCTGTTCCTCTTTGGCTACTCTCCCATCTGAAAAATGATCCGAGTAGTCCTTTTCTGCCTTATCCCTGCCCCCTACCCCACCCATCTCATTTTCTGGTGCGACCGCAAGTTCAGTGTCTCCAGGACTTGGCTCTGCTCACACTCCTTAAACCCTTAAAAGAAAAAGCTAAATTTAAGCTATTTGCCTTTAAGTCATAAAGACACCAAAAGTATTTAGAGTACAGATCTAGAAGAAGAAGAATGCCTAGATCAAACTGATGCAGAAGATCTCAGGCTGGCTCTAATCCTCCTCCCTCAATCTTAAAGCTATAGTAATGTAGCAAGTAGTAGTAGCTGTTGTAGTTTTTCTGCCCTTTCTAGTCATGTTGATTCTGTTCTTTCAATACTCCAGTCCCCCAAGAAATCAGTTTCTCTGTCCATGCTAAGTTTAATATCGATGCTCAAATTTTACTAAATTGC
Source organism: Pongo pygmaeus (assembly GCF_028885625.2). Classification (NCBI taxonomy): domain Eukaryota; kingdom Metazoa; phylum Chordata; class Mammalia; order Primates; family Hominidae; genus Pongo; species Pongo pygmaeus. The sequence goes on from NC_072380.2 coordinate 8,249,186, forward strand.
CATCAAAAAAAATAAAAAAAGAAACACTTCCTCCCAGCCTTGTAAAAGTTAAAGCCCTCTCCAATGTATGCTGCAGAATTTTTCTCTCAGTTTCTGAGAGGATTATAAAGTCTGCCTTAAAAAAGGCAAGCTCCAGACACTCTGCAAAATAAAATGTCCAAAGTTTAAAGTCAAGTGGCACCCTGAAGAGTCATTGAACCTCACAGTTGTTCAAGCTGTGTGGCAGGTTGTTACTAAAACTCCTCGCCACCCTGATCAGTTTCCCTACATTGATCAATAGCTAAGTTTAGTCAGGAGCCCCCTCCATGGCTCCACTCATGCGCCATTCATAATTCTACCTCCAAGGCCCTCCTAAGCCAGACCGCGTTTCCGCCTCGACCCTCAGTCCGTTCGGCTCCCCCTGTACTGCCTCCCTCTGAAGAAGAGGAGAGTCTCCCTCACCCAGTCCCACCGCCTTACAACCACCCTGCTCCCTTAAAGTTATCCCATTTCTCCTCGACGACGTCCCCTGTAGGCTCGCCACCCATTGCCTCTCAGTCGCGACCGTTGCAGGAAGAAGTAGCCTCTCTATTACCACTGAGAGAGGCACAAGTCCCTCCAGGTGACGAGCGCTCAGCACCCTTCTTAGTTTGTGTCCCTTTTTCTACTTCTGACTTATATAATTTGAAAATCCATAATCCTCCCTTCTCTGGAAAGCCCTAGGCTTTGACCTCTCTGAGAGAGTCTGTACTCAGGACTCACCCGCCCACTTAAGATGATTGCCAACAGCTCCTTTTAACCCTTTTCACCTCTGAAAAGAAAGAACGTATCCGAAAAGAAGCCAAAAAGTACTTCCTCACATCAGCCAATTGACCGGAAGAAGAAGCTAGAGACCTCCTTGAGAAGGACTTTCCCTCTACCCGGCCTAACTGGGACCCAAATTCCTCAAGTAGAAAGGGAGCTTTAGGCGATTTTCACCGGTATCTCCTCACAAGTATTAAAAGAGCGGCTCAGAAACCCATAAACTTGTGTAAGACGACCGAAGTTGTCCAAAGTCCCGATAAGTCACCAAGAACGTTTTTAGAGCTCCTCCGGGAGGCTTATCGGATTTACACCCCTTTTGACCCGGCAGCTCCTGAAAATAGCCGTGCTCTTAATTTAGCATTTGTGGCTCAGGCAGCCCCGGATATTAAAAAGAAACTCCAAAAACTAGAAAGACTTGCTAGAATAAATATCAGTCAGCTTTTAGAAATAGCCCAAAAAGTTTTTGACAATCAAAAGTTTAAAAAGCAAAAACAAGCAACACAGGCAGCTGAAAAGGCCGCTGATAAAGCATTCAAAAGACAAACAAAAATCTTGGTGGCAGCTATCCAAGAAGTACAGAATGAAATAGCCCGTTAATTTAGCATTAAATGAAGCCCCTGCTTTAGCCCTCCCTAATATCTCCATAAAAGCCAAGGAGTTGCTAAAGACTTGCTTACTCAGACTCTAAGACCCTAAAGATGCCCAGTGACCTATTTATCTAAGAGGCTAGATCCTGTGGCCTCTGGATGGCCAAGTTGTCTGTGAGCCGCAGCGGCTACAGCAAGCGTGGCCCAAGAAGATGATAAGTTAACTCTAGGCCAAAATTTAACCCTTACAGCTCCTCATGCCATAAAGACCTTACTACAAAATGCTTCTGGCAAATAGATGTCAAATGCTCGCATCTTGCAGTATCAAAGTTTACTGTTAGATCAGCCTCGTTTGGCTTTCTCTCCCACAAAGTGTTTAAATCCAGCTACACTACTTCCCGGCTCAGACTCCACTATTCCTGTTCATGACTGTCAAGAACTGTTAGAAACTATCGAAACTGGCCGAACTGATCTTCAAGATGTGCCCCAAGAAAAGGCAGATGCCACCGTGTTCACAGACTGTAGCAGCTTCCTCAAGCAGGAAGTATGAAAAGACAGTGCAGCTGTTCCCACGGAGACAGATGTGTTGTAAGCTCAAGCTTTACCAGCGAACACCTCAGCACAAAAGGCTGAATTGATCGCCCTCACTCAGGCTCTCCCATAATGTAAGAATAAACGTATTAACATTTACACTGACAGCAAGTACACCTTTGCTACTGTGCATGTACATAAAGCCATCTACCAGGAAAGCAGGCTACTCACCTCAGCGGGTAGCAGTGATCCACTGCAAAGGACATCAAAAGGAAAACACGGCCGTTGCCCATAATAACCATAAAGCTGATTCAGCAGCTCAGGTCGAAGCGAGACTTTCAGTCACGCCTCTAAACTTGCTGCCCACAGTCTCCTTTCCACAGCCAAATCTGCCTGACAATCGCGTATACTCAACAACAACAACAACAAAAAGCTGGCTTCAGATCTCAGAGCCAATAAAAATCAGGAAAGTTAGTAGATTCTTCCTGACTCTAGAATCTTCACACCCTGAACTCTTAAAGAAACTTTAGTCAGTTACCTACAGTCTACCACCCATTTAAGAGCAAAGCTACCTCAGCTCCTCCGGAGCCATTTTTAGATCCCGCGTCTTCAAAGCCTAACAGATTAAGCAGCTCTCAAGTGCACAGCCTGCGCCCAGGTAAATGCCAAACAAAGTCCTAAGCCCAGCCCAGGCCACTGTCTCTGAAAAAAGTCACCAAGAAAAAAGTAAGAAATTGACTTTACAGAAGTAAAACCACACCAGCCTAAGTACAAATACCTTCTAGTACTAGTAGACACCTTCTCCAAATAGACTAGGGTATTTGCTACCAAAAACGAAACCACCAACACAGTAGTTAAGATTTTACTCAATGAAATCATCCCTCAATATAGGCTGCCTGCTGCCATAAAGTCTGATAATAGATCAGCCTTCACCTCACCTATAGCTCAGTCAGTCAGTAAGGCATTAAACATTCAATAGAAGCTCCATTGTGCCTATCAACCCCAGAGCTCTAGGCAAGTAGAACGCATGAACCACACCCTAAAAACACTCTTACAAAAGTAATCTTTAAAAAGCAGTTTAAATTAAGTAAGTCTCCTTCCTTTAGCCCTACTTAAAGGAAGGTGTACCCCTTACCAGGCTAATTTCTCACCTTTGGAAATCATGTATAAGAAGGCGCCGCCTATCTTTCCTAACCTAAGAGATGCCAAATTAGCAGAAATATCACAAACTAATTTATTACCGTACCTATAATCTCTCCAACAGGTACAAGATATCATCCTGCCACGTGTTCGAGGAGCCCATCCCAATCCAATTCCTGACCAAAGTCCTGCCATTCGTTCCAGCCAGGAGACCTAGAGACCTAGTGTTTGTTAAAAAGTTCCAAAAAGACTGACTCACTCCTGCTTAGAAAAGACCTCACACTGTCATCCTCACGACGCCAATGGCTCTGAAAGCAAATGGCATTCCTGCTTAGATTCATCACTCCCGCATCAAAAAGGCCAACAGAGCCCAACTAAAAACATAAGTCCCCAGGCCTTAGTCAGTCCCCTTAAAACTGCATCTAAGTCAGGTGAAGCCATTAGATTCATTCTTTTTATCTACCTCACTTATTTGTTTTTGCCCGTTACATCCTCTCTGCCTTCCTACTCCTTTCTCTTCACCTCTTTGACAACAGGACGTGTATTTGCAAATACCACTTAGAAGGCCAGTACCTCCAAGGAAGTCTCCTTTGCAGTTGATTTATTTATACTGTTCCCGAAAGCCAGCCCATACCCACAAAAAGCGACACAATCTGCCAGTCCCAGGAGCAGGAAGTGTCGACCTTGCAGCAAGATTCAGACACTCCAGGAGCCAAACTAATTGTAGAAGCTCAAAAAGTGCAGAAAAAAGACTCCAAAATATTGACTTTTACCTCTCTCCTAGAAATCACCCTGATGCTAGCTGTCAAGAATTAGACATGTGTAACTTTCGCCACCTACTCTAAAAGATCAACTAGATCTTCAACTCTTTCCATAAGTCGTGCTTCTCATCCTAAATTATGTACTAGAAAAAAATGTAATCCTCTTACTATAACTGTCCATGACCTTAATTCAACTCAATAGTATCATGGCATGTCATGAAGATTAAGATTTTATATCCCAGGATTTAATGTTAAGACTATGTTCACCATCCAAAAAAACCCTAGTCTCATAAATCCCATCCAAGTCAATCAGGCCTTTAACTGATCTAAGCAACCCTGTGTTCCAGAAACCCCCTGAAAAAGTTGATTTAACTGTTCCTCCACCATTCTTAGTAATAAAAGATTCACTCCAGAAAGCGCAAGAAAATCTAGATAAGCGCCAACAAGAACAAGAAAATAACATCCCTTAGTATCAAAGCATGTTCAACTAGAACCCAGAGCTAACTATTCTAATTACGAAGGTAGCCAGACCCCCTCCCCATCCTACTATTAAGTCTAATTTTTGGACCTTGTATATTAGTTTCTTAATTTTGTAAAACAACACATAGCTTCTGTCAAACTTATGTATCTTAAGACTCAATATAACCCCCTTTTAATAACTGAAGAATCAACGATTTGATTCCCCAAAAACACAAGTGAGGAATGTAATGCCCAACATTGTTTTTAGTAACGCTGTTCTTAGACTCTCCCTTTCTTTTAATCACCTAGCCTTGTTTCCACCTGAATTTACTCTCCCTTAGCTAAGGGAGCCAGACAGACTCCATCTTGGCTCTTTCACTGGCAGCCCGTTCCTCAAGGACTTAACTTGTGCAAGCTGACTCCCAGCACATCGAAGAATGCAATTAACTGATAAGATACTGTGGCGAGCAATATCCGCAGTTCCCAGGAATTCGTCCAATTGATAACGCTCAAAGCCCTGCGTCTATCAGCTTGTAATAGCCTTAAAGCCCCTAGACCTAGAACTGTTTACTTTCCTGTAACAATTTACCCTTTTAACTTTTTTGCCTACTTCTGTGAAATTGTTTTAACTAGACACCCCTCCCCTTTCTAAACCAAAGTATAAAAGAAAATGTAGCCCCTTCTTCGAGGCCGAGAGAACTTTAAGCGTTAGCCATTTCTTAGCCGCTGGCTAAATAAACAGACTCTTAATTCGTCTCAAAGTGTGGCATTTTCTCTAACTCAGTCAAGTACAACACATCCAGCAGGCACATAATCCACTCTAAAATGCCGTCCTGGGTTGGTGAAGATGATGTTGCTGGAAATATCCTTAAATTGCATGTGGATGAGTTCCCCCAGAGGCATACATGTTGAGCTACTTTGCTGATGAAGGGTGCAAGTTAAAGGGGTTTTGAAAGGCAGAGTGAGGTTCCTCAGAAGGCTGTTGCTACAGAAAACCAGGAGGAGAAATTACATGGCCAGATAGAGTGGCATGACCATTGGATAAGGGCTTTTTGTTTGTTTGTTTTTGAGATGAAGTTTTACTCTTGTTGCCCAGGCTGGAGTGCAATGGCACATCTCAGCTCACTGCAACCTACGCCTCCCAGGTTCAAGCGATTCTCCTGCCTCAGCCTCCCTAGCAGCTGGGATTACAGGCATGTGCCACCACGCCCAGCTAATTGTGTATTTTTTGTAGAGATGGGGTTTCTCCATGTTTGTCAGGCTGGTCTTGAACTCCCGACCTCAGGCGATCCAACTCCCTTGGCCTCCCAAAGTGCTGGGATTATAGGCGTGAGTGCCCAGCCTGGATGAGGGTCATTATCAAAGATGGAAGTTTTCGTAGCCTGCAGTTTAATCTCTTCATTTATGTCCTCCTGAAATCTTCAGGAATAGCACTATTTTGTCAATACTTCTGGGGTCGTACTTAGGGGGACTTAAAGGATATGTGATGTGGCAGCCTTTGACTCAAGGGAGTATCATACTAGCTCAAAGAGATCTGGGTACATGCCAGTTGAACCAACTCTTTTGAGGATGTGATAGATCCTGGGAGGCCACTCTGATCCTGCCAACCTTGAGGCCAGATGAGTCTTTGAGAAACATGGTTTGGCTTAACACCAGCACTTAGTCTAATACCCACCATGAATCTTGCTGAAATGAAGCTATACAAATACCTTTTCAGAAGATTTTTTTTCATTCCAGATCCTTCTTAGAAATTCCTAAGGCTTAATGCTGTGTGGAAGATTCTGAGAAAGAAAATCGTTTCTGATCTTTGGGATTCCCCTGAGATGGTCCAATCTGCAAAAAGTTCATTACCATTTCCATCAAGGACACTGAAAACAAGAGTCTTATCCGGATTGGATCCTGGGAATTGAGAAGCTTCAGCAGGTGGGAAGTGCACCCTCCACAGGCTCACACCCTTGTGGGCTGTTTCAGTTACCTATTGCACCTAAAATTAGAAACTTTAAGCCACCACAAGTCATTATTGCTCATGACCCTGTGAGTTGCATGGGGACTTCCTGGCTGGTTTAACCTGGGCTCATTTGTGTGGCAACCTGCAGCTGGAGGGCCAGCTGGGCGGAACATCCAGGATGGCCTCATGCATGTGCCTGGCAGTTGGTGCCGGTTGTTAGCCGGGGAACCTTGTTTTCCTCCATGTGGCCCCTCGCCCTCCAGAGCCCCTCTCCAAATGGCCCTTTAAGCAGGATAGCCAAGGTTTGCTTGGTGCCAGCATCCAAGAGGGCAAAAATATGGAAACTACGAGAGGGCTCTCAAGGCCTAAGACTATCTGCATCCCAAAAATCTGAGGTCTCAGTTAATTCAGAAAGTTTATTTTGCCAAGGTTGAGGACGCACGCCTGTGACACAGCCTCAGGAGGTCCTGACAGCATGTGCCTAAGGTGGTAGGGACACAGCTTGGTTTGATACATTTTAGGGAGACATGAGACATCAATCAATATGTGTAAGATGTACATTGGTCCAGTCTGGAAAGGCGGGACAACTCCAGGTGAAGGTGAAGTTGAGACAACTCGAAGCGGGGAAGGGGCTTCCAGGTCATAGGTAGTTAAGAGACAAATGGTTGCATTCTTTTGAGTTCCTGATTAGCCTCTCCAAATGAGGCAATTAGATACACATTTATCTCAGTGAGCAAAGGGGTGACTTTGAATAGAATGGGAGGCACGTTTGCCCTAAGTGGTTCCCAGCTTGACTTTTCTCTTTAGCTTAGTAACTTTTTTTTTGGTGGGGGGACAGAGTCTGGTTCTGTTGTCCAGGCTGGAGTGCAGTGGTGTGATCTCGGCTCACTGCAACCTCCAACTCCAGGATTCAAGCAATTTTCCCTGCCTCAGCCTCCCGCGTAGCTGGGATTACAGGCTCCTGCCGCCACAGCTGGCTAATTTTCATATTTTTTAGTAGAGACGGGGATTCGTCATGTTGGCCAGGCTGGTCTTGAACTCTTGACCTCAGGTGATCTGCCCGCCTCAGCTTCCCAAATTGCTGGGATTACAGGCGTGAGCCGCCGAGCCTGGCCTAGCTTAGTGATCTTGGGGCCCCAAGGTTTATTTTCCTTTCACAGCTAGAAGTTGGTACCATCACTTTGGCAGCATTCCACTGGCCAAAGCAAGTCATAAGCAGCCCAGATTCATGTAGAGGAATATAAACTCTACCTCTTAAAGGAAAGATTGGCTCAATTACACTGCATGAGCGTTTGCAGAAAGTTGTACCCATCTTTGGAAAGTACCACACACACACACACACACACACACACACACACACACAGACCCCTTTACATGCAACCCTCCCTTGAGCTGCATCCACTTCCAGGCAGAATCAAAACTTGACAGTACTCGACAGAAGGAATGTAGTGTCCTAAATGCCAGTTCTCTTCTTACTCAACTTCAGCCTCATTATAAGCAGATTCTAACACAGTTTATGTGTCTTGAGAAACATTGTAATTAATTTTTGGAATTTAAGCATTTGAATTTATAGCAGTAGCCTGTGCATAGGAAATATGCATATGGTAAGTTTTTCCTTTCTGATAAATCATGCTGAGGGAACCACAATGTAAATTTTTTTTTTTTTTTTTTTTTGAGACGGAGTCTCACTCTGTTGCCCAGGCTGGAGGGCAGCGGCGTGATCTCAGCTCACCGCAACCTCCGCCTCCCGGCTTCCAGCGATTCTACTGCCTCAGACTCCTGAGTAGCTGGGATTACAGGTAGGCAAGACGGGGTTTCACCACGTTGGTCAGGTTGGTCTAGAACTCCTGACCTCTGATCTGCCCACCTCGGCCTCCCAAACTGCTGGGATTAAAGGCGTGAGCCACCGGCTCACGTATACTGTAACTGTATATTGAAAGTTTCTTTTTTTTTCTGGTAAATAATTGACAGGTTTAACAGAATGTATCTCCTATTCCCTTCACTGCAGACATCTCTTGCCTTTTCAGCCTAGCAGCCCTCCCTTCTATACTCACAGGTCCTACTCCAGTCATGTGGCTCTCATGGGAGCTGCCATGTTCTCAAATGACTCCACCTCTCTGGCCTCAGTTGATTGGTCCAGAGATGAGCATCTGGCCTAAGTTGGCCAATCAGAATTCTTCCCTTCAATATTTTTCCAAACTGGAACTAGACCAAGTTAATCATTCTCTGTGATGACAGGAACTGTGTGTAGTGAGAAATACACTACACATAGTAGTATTTTGTGGCCACGTTTCTCGCCTTATGGAGAAAAGGCTTGAGTGAGAAGAAATTAAGCCATTATGCAGACAAAGCTAGAGACAGAGATGGAGAGAGAGATCTGATGGTGTCTACATCCAGAGATGGAGAGAGAGATCTTGTGGTAAGCCCCTTGGTTTTTATCATTCTAGTACATGCTTGCAACTGCATACAACCAAGACTTTCACCTGAGGGCTTTCTCAGTCAGGCATGGATTATGTCAGAAAAGCCACAGAAGCCCGGCACAGTGGCTCACGCCTGTAATCCCAACACTGGGAGGCCGAGGCAAGTGGATCACGAAGTCAGGAGTTCGAGACCAGCCTGACCAACATGGCAAAACCCCGTCTCAACAAAAAATTAAAAAAATTAGCAGGGCATGGTGTCAGGCACCTGTAATCCCAGCTACTCAGGAAGCTGAGGCAAGAGAATCGTTTGAACCTTGGAGGCAGATGTTGCAGTGAGCCGAGATCACACCATTGCAGTCCAGCCTGGGTGACAGAGCAAAACTGTGTCTCAAAAAAAAAAAAGAAAAAAGAAAAGCCAGAAGGCTGATGCCCTGGGACCAGTCCTCAGCCAGTGACGGATGGGAGCCAGGCTATAAATTCTTCAATATCTTTGCCCCCTGGATGGAACAACTTTGAAATGTATTCCACATCACCTCCTAGAGGTCCCCAGTGGGGTCAAATCCTAGTTGTCTGGAGTGGTAAGCTGCTCACTGAAGCCCCCTGTGTGGCCTCCTGCCTTTTCATGAATGAGTTCCTCACTCCCCTATTGGTGTTCCCTGGAATCATCTCCTAAATAATCCACTTGCAATCCTGTCCCTCTTTCAGGATCTGCTTGGGGTTGGGGTTGGGGAGTGCAGACCAAAACATGATCCCTTTTCCACTCCACACTAATAAGATGAGTTTCTGTCACTGGCAACCAAGAGTTCTGACTATTACCTCCTTCTGAGCTAATTCCTAAAATGTATTCGAGAATTTCCCCACCTCCACCCCACTGCCTATGTCATCAATATGTAGATTTCTTAACAAAGTTTAATGGTATTCTTTGATCAACCTCAAATTTCACAAAGCACACTGCACTTTCATAAGGGCTCGCCATGACTGACAGATCAGTCTTTCAAAAGAAGGGAAGTGTCAGAAATGGCTCTGCTAGACTCACGTACTCTTTGGTAGAATCTGGGTCAGGATGGTGTGGTCGGGAGATGCTTCTGGAGCTCTGGGACCCACAAGCCTGCGTGTCCCATGGTGGAGTATTAGGACAACTTGAAAACATAGTGGCAGGAGGAGGCTTCCTTCCTCCCCTGCAGTCCATCGTCCACCACACCCAACGTGCTCAATAGATATTGGTTAAATAAGTAATGGGGCCAGGCGTGGTGGCTCACGCCTGTAATCCCAGCACTTTGGGAGGCTGAGGCGGGTGGATCACCCGAGGTCAGGAGTTCAAGACCAGCCTGGCCATAGAGGCAGGAGAAGCACTTGAACCTGGGAGACAGAGTTTACAGCACGGTGAGATGGCACCACTGTGCTCCAGCCTGGGCGACAGAGCGAGACTAAAAAAAATAATAATAATGAATTTATTCCTTCCAAACTGCAACTCACCAAAAGAAGACCAACAGGTATCACAATGTTGTGGCCATAATCACCACAGTGACCATAATGAATATAATCAACTCTCGAGCCAGCCTCCTCCACTAAACCTGGTGGATCGCATCTGGTGTTTCACTTTGGGGATGTTTTACTGGTCATGGTAGATAGTTGCCTGACTGCTGTCTGTTTCTACTGTGTTTCAGGAATATAGAGATGTGTATGGATGACGTCTAGAATTAATTAGTGTGCAATCCTCAAAGAGCCAAACTCTACCCCAGAAGATACTGGAATGAAAAAAAAAGAGTGTTAACTCTCAAACAGACAAACTAGATAGTAAAAGCATTTATGTTCCCTTGGAGAATCTTCCCACCAAGGACCCAAAGTTGCCTCCAGACCAGGGAATGCCTGGGGCCTTGGACATTCCCAATTCTGGTATCACCTCCCATTCTCCTTTAGGTCCAGTTTTCTCAGAGGAGCATACATTGTTCAATGCCACCAAGGGTATCCAAGGACACAAACTGAAGATAATAGTGCTTTATTGTCTCTCAGTCATCTGTCTCTCCCACATGCTGGAAGGAGAGCCAAGCCCAATTTATCCAGTTACAAAATAGCAACATTGGCATCATGAGATCAGCTAACAAAACTTTCAGAGGCAATCTATCTTCCTACCAAAAGTAACCAACATCTGTTGAGCACTTACCATGACTGAGGGTCAACGTAAGTGGTTTGCATGCTGCATGTTTCAGGGTGGACTAGGTTATGCTGCAGTAACAAATTAATCCCAGAGTCTCAGCAGCTTAGCAACCAAGGTTGGTTTCTTACATCCCATGTCCACAATGGGTTGGCTGGGTATGGTGTGCTCCATATGGCCACTCAAAGACCTAGAATGATGGAAATTCTACCATCTTAATGCAAGGATTCTCCCACAGTTACTGCACCAGGAGATGAGACAATGAGACAGTTATTCCCAAGCCCTCAAAAGCTGTAGACTAGAGGTGATGTCAGTGACTTCCACTTATAGAGCATTGGACGCTGGCATGGATCCATCTAACTACTGGGGGTCTGGGGAATACGGGGAGCACATGGAAATCCCATGAGCAGTAACCATTCCTGCCAGCATGCCTTATTTCGTCTGAACCTCACAACCCCATGGAATATATAACAGAGGCTTGGAGAGTTATGGGACCTGCCCCAAGGCGCCATAGATAATGAGTTGCAGAAGTGAGATATGACCCTCGGCCTGGCAGGATTCAAACCACTATGCTGCATACTCATTACAAAATTCTATGAAATTCCTTCATACAGGAAAACACCACACAAAGTAAAAAGAAAGCCAAGTTGTGCAAATACAAAATAGAACTCCCCTGACACTTCACCTCCTCACCCACACCACCCCCCACCGAAAGAATCAACCCACGCAAATAACTGGAACAAAATTCTTAGGCAATTTCGCAGGGGAAATGGGGTTATCTCATCCAGGTCTCACATCTGACCTCGTCAAGACAAGACCTTCCCTAAACTTTACCTGAACACCTGAACACACCGTCATGTCTTGCCGCTTCTTGCTACTGGAAATCCAATGATGATGTCTTTATACAATTTATAGGTCTTTCTATAAGTGCCAAGATAAATGTCATCCCTGTACCTGCATATCATTCAGAGGTAGGCAAGCTTCTATGTAAAGTGCTAGATAGTAAATATTATAAGCTTTGCAGGACACATCTGATCTCCATCCTATATTCTTTTTTTTTACAATTTTTTTTTTCTTTTTAGATAGTGTCTAAAAAGAAAATAAAACATTTCCATGCTTTGATATGCATGAACGTTAAAAACATGCTCAGTGAAAGAAGCAGACAGGAAAGGTCATATATTGTACAATTCCATTAATATGCTATGTTCAGACTAAGCCAATCGACAGAGATAGAAAGTAGACGAGAAGTTTCCAGGGGCTGCAGGAGGGGTATGCAGAGTGACTGCTGAATGGATATGAGGCTTCCAATTGAGGTGTTGAAAAAGCTCTGAAACTAGGTAGTGCTGATAATTGCACAACATGATAAATGTGCAAAATGTCACTGAATTGTACACTTTCAGATGCACAAAATGGTAAATGTTACATACATTATACCATAATATTATTCATTTATTTTAGAAATAGAGTCTCACTCCATCACCCAGGCTGCAGTGCAATGGCACAAACATAGCTCACTGCTGCCTTTACCGCCTGGGCTCAAGAAATCCTCCCACCTAGTCTTCCAAGTAGCTGGGACTACAGGTGAACGCTACCACACCCAGCTTTTTAAATTTTTTTATAGAGTTGCATTCTCACTATATTGCCCAGACTGGCCCAAACTCCTGGCTTCAAGTGAATCTCTCATCTCAGCCACCAAAAGTGCTTGGATAACAGGTGTAAGCCATTGCACCAGGCAATTTTTAATTCTTATGCAAAATTTTCAACTAATAAATTCCTAGGATTAAAAAAATGTTGATCAACATGGGGATTGGAGGAAAAAATAATATTAAACAAGAGAAAAAATTAAATGAGATGATGTATATGAATACCGTGCCTGGCCTCATGGTCACTGAGTCCACTGCAGCTTTTTTTTTTTTTTTCCCAGACAGGGTCTCCCTCTGTCACCCAGGCTGAGTACAGTGACATAATCATGGCTTGCTGCAACCTCAACCTCCTGGGCACAAGTGATCCTCCCACCTCAGCCTCTCAAGTATCTGGGACTACAGGTGCACACAACCACACCTAGCTATTTTTGTTGTTGTTGTATTTTTTGATAGTGACAGGGTCTCACCATGTTGCCCAGACTGGTCTTGAACTTCTTGACTCAAGCTATCCTCCCACCTCAGCGTCCCAAAGTGCTGGGATTACAGGTGTAAGCCGCCATGCTCATCCTGTTGTAGCTATTTTAATAGTGCTGGTGAACAATAATTTGCTCTTCTTATACAAGCAGGATATATTAAGCCAAGGAAAGCGCCAATCTAGTTTATTCTCCCCAGATCTTCAAACTGTTGGAATTAGTATAAGAGTCCAAAATATTTCACATGGTTTTTGTTTGTTTGTTTGTTTGTTTGTTTGTTTTTTTGGAGATGGAGTCTCTTTCCATCGTCCAGGTTGGAATGCAGTGGCGCGATCCCGGCTCACTACAACCTCCGCCTCCCGGGTTCAAGCAATTCTCCTGCCTCAGCCTCCCGAGTAGCTGGATTACAGACATGTACCACCACGCCAGGCTAATTTTTGCATTTTTAGTAGAGATGGGGTTTCTCCATGTTGGCCAGGCTGGTCTTGAGCTCCTGACCTCAAATGATCTACCCGCCTTGGCCTTCCAAGGTGCTGGGATTACAGGTGTAAGCCACCACGCCCGGCCAGTTTGATTTTTTTATTGTGGTAAAATACATACAAAATCTATTATTTTAGCCATTTTTAAAGGAAAACTTCAGTGGTGTTAAGTGCATCCACCACGTTGTACAGCCATGTCCCACATCCATCTCCAGAACGCTTTCATCCTGTCCTGCAAATATGCAGCACCTTGCTACACTCCGGGTTGTTTGTCCCACAACAGAGCTGGGCTGAATTATTAATGTGAACTTTGTTCAACAATCGACTAAAGAGGGAGAAGCCCAGGAACTCTGTGAGGAGTGCATGACAGGTGCTGGTGGGATGACAGGGCTCGGGGCCCTCCAGCTGCTGCTGCTGCTGCCGCCTGTCCTGCTGGGCGGCCACCCCCTCCCAGGGAGGAAGAGCACTCACAGCTGCTGCTGATCTCCTTCCGGGGCTTCCTCTGGGATTAGGATCAGGATGTGCACATCCCTAACCTGGACCGTCTGGCCGGGGAGGGCGTCAAGGCCAAGAACCTCATGCCGCCCTTTCTCACGATGACCTCCCCGTTCCACTTCACCGCCATCCCGGGTAAGCGCCACTCTGCCCATTTCACCCGATGCCCATCAAAGACCCAGCACCCGTCATTCCCCAGAATAAGAAGCAAAAGTTCGGTCAGCTCTATGGAGGCTGAGGCGGCTCTGTGGTCTCACTCTGTTGCCCAGGCTGTAGCTCAATGACATAGTCACAGCTCAGTGGAGCCTCAAATTCCTGGTCTCAAGCAGTCCTGCCTACCTCAGCCTCCCCAGTAGCTGGGGATAAAGACAAGACACCGTGCCTAATTTTCTCATTTTTGTTAGAGATTGGGGCAGGGGGTGTCTCACTATGTTGCCTAGGCTGGTTTTGAACTCCTGGCCTCAAGTGATCAACCCGCCCCAGCCTCCCAAAGTGCTGAGATTAGAGACATGAGCTACCAAGCCTGGTCTGATCTTTTTTAAAAAAGTAAATAAGGCCGGGCATGGTGGCTCACCCCTGCAATCCCAGCACTTTGGAAGGCTGAGATGGGTGGATCACCTGAGGTCAGGAGTTCAAGACCAGCATCGCCAACATGGTGAAACGCCGTCTCTCCTAGAAATACAAAAATAAGCCGGGCGTGGTGGCAGACGCCTATAACTCCAGCTACTCGGGAGTCTGATACAGGAGAATCACTTGAACCCAGGAGGTGGAAGTTGAAGTGAGCCAAGATCAAGTGCCATTGCACTCCCATTTGGGCAACAGAGCAAGATTTTGTCTCAAAAATAAATAAATAAATAAAAGTAATAAAAATAAAAAGGTAAATAATTAAAATCACTTTTAAAGAATTGTATAAAAATAATAAAACATTAACATTTACAGAACTCAGTTAGATGAGGTGACTCATACCCTCCAGTGTTGTCCTGGTTCTCTTACATGAGAATTCAAATGTCTTTCTGTGGCCCAGAAGATCCCACGCAGCCTGGTCCCTGGCCCATCTTCTGCCAGCCTCTCTCATCTCTCTCCTTCTCCTTCACTTCCCTCTAGATCACAAAGGTCTTTTGTCTTTGCCTTCTGTCCTGCTCTCTCCAGCCCCAGGGCCTTGGCCTGTGCTAGTCCAGTCCCTCCAGCTCACCAGGAGCATTCAGTCCAGTCAGGGAGACAAACACCAGACACCCTAACAGGCACATACATCCCATGGCAAGTCGGGAGTCACCAAGGAGGACAATGAGTTTTCCAGGCGCAGACTACAGGGGTAAACTGGCTTCAAACTAGGGAAGGAGAAAGGGGCTCTCTCAGCATGGGGCAGCTGAGCTGAAAGAGATCTCAGGGGACCAGAGCAAGGAAAAGTGTTCCAGGCAGAGGGAACAGCATGTGTGAGGACTCTGAGACAAAGACCTGGTCATTTCAGAAGCCCAGTGGCCACTAAAATAGAGGGTTATGACCTAAAAAGGAGGGAGAGAAGGCTGCTGGAAAGCAAAGGACTCTGTAAGAATCATAATGGGGGGGTGGAGCCAAGATGGCCAAATAGGAACAGCTCCAGTCTACAGCTCCCAGCATGAGCGACGCAGAAGACGGGTGATTTCTGCATTTCCAACTGAAGTACTGGGTTCATCTCACTGGGGAGTGTCAGAAAGTGGGTGCAGGACAGTGGGTGCAGTGCACCAAGCATGAGCCCAAGCAGGGCAAGGCAAAGCCTCACCTGGGAAGTGCAAGGGGTCAGAGAATTCCCTTTCCTAGTCAAAGAAAGGTGTGGCAGACGGCACCTGGAAAATCGAGTCACACCGACCCTAATACTGCACTTTTCCAATGGTCTTAGCAAACGGCACACCAGGAGATCATATCCTGTGCCTTGCTCAGAGGGTCCTACGCCCACAGAGCCTTGCTCATTGCTAGCACAGCAGTCTGAGGTCAAACTGCAAGGTGGCAGCAAGGCTGCGGGAGGGGCGCCCGCCATTGCCTAGTCTTCAGTAGGTAAACATAGCAGCTGGGAAGCTCGAACTGGGTGGAGCCCACTGCAGCTCAAGGAGGCCTGCCTGCCTCTGTAGACTCCACCTCTGGTGGCAGGGCATTGCCAAACAAAAGGCAGCAGAATCCTCTGCAGACTTAAATGTCCCTATCTCACAGCTTTGAAGAGTAGTGGTTCTCCCAGCACGCAGCTGGAGATCTGAGAACGGACAGACTGCCTCCTCAAATGGGTCCCTGACCCCCAAGTAGCCTAACTGGGAGGCACCCCCCAGTAGGGGCAGACTGACACCTCACATGGCCAGGTACTCCTCTGAGACCAAACTTCCAGAGGAAAGATCAGGCAGCAACATTTGTTGCTCACCAATATCGTCTGTTCTGCAGACTCTGCTGCTGATACCCAGGAAAACAGGGTCTGGATTGGACCTCCAGCAAACTCCAACAGACCTGCAGCTGAGGGTCCTGACTGTTAGAAGGAAAACTAACAAACAGAAAGGACTTCCACACCAAAACCCCATCTGTACATCACCATCATCAAAGACCAAAGGTAGATAAAACCACAAAAATGGGGAAAAAACGGAGCAGAAAAACTGGAAACTCTAAAATTCAGAGTGCCTCTCCTCCTCCAAAGGAATGCAGCTCCTCACCAGCAATGGAACAAAGCTGGACAGAGAAAGACTTTGACGAGTTAAGAGAAGAAGGCTTCAGACGATCAAATTACTCCGAGCTAAAGGAGGAAGTTCGAACCCATGGCAAAGAAGTTAAAAGCCTTGAAAAAAAATTCGACGAATGTCTTACTAGAATAACCAATGCAGAGAAGTCCTTAAAGGACCTGATGGAGCTGAAAACCAAGACACAAGAACTACGTGACGAATGCACAAGCCTCAGTAGCCGATTCGATCAATGGGAAGAAAGGGTATCAGTGATGGAAGATGAAATGAATGAAATGAAGGAAGAAGAGAAGTTTACAGAAAAAAGAATAAAAAGAACAAAGCCTCCAAGAAATATGGGACTATGTGAAAAGACCAAATCTACATCTGATTGGTGTACCTGAAAGTGACGGGGAGAATGGAACCAAGTTGGAAAACACTCTGCAGGATATTATGCAGGAGAACTTCCCCAATCAAGCAAGGCAGGCCAACATTCAGATTCAGGAAATACAGAGAACGCCACAAAGATACTCCTCGAGAAGAGTAATGCCAAGAAACATAATTGTCAGTTAAAATGAAGGAAAAAAATGTTTAGGGCAGCCAGAGAGAAAGGTTGGGTTACCCACAAAGGGAAGCCCATCAGACTAACAGCTGATCTCTCAGCAGAAACGTTGCAAGCCAGAAGAGAGTGGGGGCCAATATTCAACATTCTTAAAGAAAAGAATTTTCAACCCAGAATCTCATATCCAGCCAAACTAAGCTTCATAAGTGAAGGAGAAATAAAATACTTTACAGACAAGCAAATGCTGAGAGATTTTGTCACCACCAGGCCTGCCCTACAAGAGCTCCTAAAGGAAGCACTAAACATGGAAAGGAACAACTGGTACCAGCCAATGCAAAAACATGCCAAATTCTGAAGACCATCAAGGCTAGGAAGAAACTGCATCAACTAACGAGTGAAATAACCAGCTAATATCATAAGGATAGGATCAAATTCACACATAACAATATTAACCTTAAATGTAAATGGGCTAAATTCTCTGATTAAAAGACACAGACTGGCAAATTGGATAATGAGTCAAGACCCATCAGTGTCCTGTATTCAGGAAACCCATCTCATATTCAGAGACACACATAGGCTCAAAATAAAGGGATGGAGGAAGATCTACCAAGCAAATGGAAAACAAAAAAAAAGGCAGGTGTTGAAATCCTAGTCTCTGATAAAACAGACTTTAAACCAACAAAGATCAAAAGAGACAAAGAAGGCCATTATATAATGGTAAAGGGATCAATTCAACAAGAAGAGCCAAATATCCTAAGTATATACGCATCCAATACAGGGGCACCCAGATTTATAAAGCAAGTCCTTAGAGACCTACAAAGAGACTGAGACTCCCACACAATAATAATGGGAGATTTTAACACCCCACTGTCAACATTAGACAGATCAACGAGACAGCAAGTTAACAAGGATATCCAGGGATTGAACTCAGCTCTTCATCAAGCAGACCTAATAAACATCTACAGAACTCTCCAACCCAAATCAACAGAATATACATTCTCAGCACCACACCGCACTTATTCCAAAATTGACCACATATTTGGAAGTGAAGCACTCCTTAGCAAATGTAAAACAACAGAAATTATAACAAACTGTTTCTCAGACCACAGTGCAATATAACTAGACCTCACGATTCATCAACTCACTCAAAACCACACAACTACATGGAAACTGAACAACCTGCTCCTGAATGACTACTGGGTACATAACGAAATGGAGGCAGAAATAAAGATGTTCTTTGAAACCAATGAGAACAAAGACACAACATATCAGAATCTCTGGGACACATTCAAAGCAGTGTGTAGAGGGAAATCTATAGCACTAAACGCCCACAAGAAAAAACAGGAAAGATCTAAATTGACACCCTAACATCACAATTAAAAGAATTAGAGAAGAAAAGAGTAAACACACTCAACAGCTAGCAGAAGGCAAGAAATAACTACGATCAGAGCAGAACTGAAGGAAATAGAGACACTAAAAACCCTTCAAAACATCAATGAATCCAGGAACTGGTTTTTGGAAAAGATCAACAAAATTGATAGACCACTAGCAAGACTAATAAAGAAGAAAAGAGAGAAGAATCCAAAAGACACAATAAAAAATGATAAAGGGGATATCACCACCAATCCCACAGAAATGCAAACTACCATCAGTGAATGCTACAAACACCTCTATGCAAATGAACTAGAAAATCTAGAAGAAATGGATAAATTCCTCGACACATACACCCTCCCAAGACTAAACCAGGAAGAAGTTGAATCTCTGAATAGACCAATAACAGGATCTGAAATTAAGGCAATAATTAATAGCTTACCAACCAAAAAAAGTCCAGGACCAGATGGATTCACAGCCGAGTTCTACCAGAGGTACAAGGAGGAGCTGGTACCATTCCTTCTGAAACTGATTTCCAAACAATAGAAAAAGAGGGAATCCTCCCTAACTCATTTCATGAGGTCAGCATCATCCTGATACCAAAGCCTGGCAGAAACAAAACAAAAAAGGAGAATTTTAGACCAATATCCCTGATGAACATTGATGCAAAAATCCTCAATAGAAAACTGGCAAACCGAATCCAGCAGCACATCAAAAAGCTTATCCACCATGATCAAGTGGGCTTCATCCCTGGGATGCAAGGCTGGTTCAACATACACAAATAAATACACATAATCCCACATATAAACGAACCAATGGCAAAAACCATATGATTATCTCATTAGATGCAGAAAAGGCCTTTGACAAAATTCAACAACGCTTCATGCGAAAAACTCTCCATAAATTAGGTATTGATGGGATGTATCTCAAAATAATAAGAGCTATCTATGACAAACCCACAGCCAATATCATACTGAATGGGCAAAAACTGGAAGCATTCCCTTTGAAAACTGGCACGAGACATGGATGCCCTCTCTTACCACTCCTATTCAACAAAGTGTTGGAAGTTCTGGCCAGGGAAATCAGGCAGAAGGAAATAAAGGGCATCCAATTAGGAAAAGATTAAGTCAAATTGTCCCTGTTTCAAAGATGACACGATTGTATATCTAGAAAACCCCATCATCTCAACCCAAAATCTCCTTAAGCTGATAAGCAACTTCAGCAAAGTCTCAGGATACAAAATCAATGTGCAAAAATCACAAGCATTCTAATACACCAATAACAGACAAACAGAGAGTCAAATCATGAGTGAACTCCCATTCACAATTGCTTCAAAGAGAATAAAATGCCTAGGAATCCACCTTAGAAGGGACGTGGAGGACCTCTTCGAGGAGAACTACAAACCACTGCTCAATGAAATAAAAGAGGATAAAAACAAATGGAAGAAAATTCCATGCTCATGGGTAGGAAGAATCAATATTATGAAGATGGCCACACTGCCCAAGGTAATTTATGGATTCAATGCCATCCCCATCAAGCTAGCAATGACTTTCTTCACAGAATTGGAAAAAATTACTTTAAAGTTCATATGGAACGAAAAAAGAGCCTGCATTGCCAAGTCAATCCTAAGCCAAAAGAACAAAGCTGGAGGCTTCATGCTACCTGACTTCAAATTATACTACAAGGCTAGAGTAACCAAAACAGCATGGTACTGGTACAAAAACAGAGATATAGACCAACGGAACAGAATAGAGCCCTCAGAAACAATGCCACATATCTACAACTATCTGATCTTTGACAAACCTGACAAAAACAAGAAATGGGGAAAGGATTCCCTATTTAATAAATTGTGCTGGGAAAACTGGCTAGCCATATGGAGAAAGCTGAAACTGGATCCCTTCCTTACACCTTATACAAAAATTAATTCAAGATGGATTGAAGACTTAAATATTAGAACTAAAACCTTAAAAACCCTTGAAGAAAACCTAGGCAATACCATTCAGGACATAGGCATGGGCAAGGACTTCATGTCTAAAACACCAAAAGCAATGGCAACAAAAGCCAAAATTGACAAATGGGATCGAATTAAACTCAAGAGCTTCTGCACAGCAAAAGAAACTACCATCAGAATGAACAGGAAACCTACAAAATGGAGAAAATTTTTGCAATCTACTCATCTGACAAAGGGCTAATATCCAGAATCTACAATGAACTCAAACAAATTTACAAGAAAAAAAACCACCCCATCAACAAGTGGGTGAAGGATATGATCAAACAACTCTCAAAAGAAGACATTTATGCAACCAAAAGACACATGAAAAAATGCTCATCATCACTGTCCAGAGAAATGCAAATCAAAACCACAATGAGATACCATCTCACACCAGTTAGAATGGCAATCATTAACAAGTCAGGAAACAACAGGTGCTGGAGAGGATGTGGAGAAACAGGAACACTTTTACACTGTTGATGGGACTGTGAACTAGTTCAACCATTGTGGAAGTCAGTGTGGCAATTCCTCAGGGATCTAGAACTAGAAATACCATTTGACCCAGCCATCCCATTACTGGGTATATACCCAAAGGATTATAAATCATGCTGCTATAAAGACACATGCACACGTATGTTTATTCTGGCACTATTCACAACAGCAAAGACTTGGAACCAACCCAAATGTCCAACAACAATAGAATGGATGAAGAAAATGCGGCACATACACACCATGGAATACTATGCAGCCATAAAAAAGGATGAGTTCATGTCCTTTGTAGGGACATGGATGAAGCTGAAAACTATCATTCTCAGCAAACTATCACAAGGACAAAAAACCAAACACTGCATGTTCTCACTCATAGGTAGGGATTAAACAATGAGAACACATGGACACAGGAAGGGGAACATCACACACGGGGGCCTGTTGTGGGGTTGGGGGTGGGGGGGAGGGATAGCATTAGGAGATATACCTAATGTTAAATGACGAGTTACTGGGTGCAGCACACCAACATGGCACATGTATACATATGTAACTAACGTGCACGTTGTACACATGTACCCTAAAACTTAAAGTATAATGGAAAAAAAAAAAAAAGAGAATCACAGTAGCTTCCGTTCCTCATACACAGGCTTGTTGCTGGCACTGTGTGAAGTCCTTCACTTTCGTGATCTCTGATACACGGAGATAGCAGAGTCAGTGTCCCATTCTACAGATCGGAAAACTAAGGTTCAGAGATGCTGAACAGGCTGGGTGCAGTGGCTCATGCCTGTAATCCCAGAGCTTTCGGAGGCCATGGTGGTCGGATCACCTGAAGTCAGGAGCTCGAGACCCTCCTGGCCAACATGGAAAAACCCTGTCTGTAATAAATATACAAAAAGTATCCTGTTGTGGTAGTGCATGCCTGTAATCCCAGTTACTTGGGAGGCTGAGACAGGAGAATCGCTTGAACAAGGGAGGTGGAGGTTGCAGTGAGCCGAGATCATGCCACTGCACTCCAGCCTGGGTGACAGAGTGAGACTGTCTCAAAAACAACAACAACAACAAAAAACAGATGCTGAATAACTGACCAGATGCTCTGCTAGAAAGTAGGGAAGACAGACTTGGAATTGGGGCGTACCTGGCCACATGGAACTGGTTCTACCTGGTTTTCTGAGCCTGGAAGTTCCCCTCATGCAGTGCACCTCAAACCGAGAAAGGCAAGGCAAGGCAGAGTGCCTGGCGGCATGAGCCTCACTCCTATCCAAACAGCCACTTATTCAGGGATCCAGGAAAGCTTCTGGAACCTTGGAGATTCCAGGAAAATTGCGCGTACGTTCTTCTGGGGAGAGGGTTTATCACTTTCATCAGACTCTCAAAGGGGTCCTCGAATCAGAAACTTAAAAAATAGGCTGGGTGCAGTGGCTCACACATGTAATCTCAGCACTATGGGAGGCCAAGGCGGGCCAATCACCTGAGGTCAGGAGTTCGAGACCAGCCTGGCCAACATGGTGAAACTCCATCTCCACTAAAAGAAATACAAAAATTAGCCGAGTATCGTGGCACATGCCTGTAGTCCCAGCTTCTCAGGAGGCTGAGGCATGAGAATCGCTTGAACCTGGGAGGCAAAGGCTGCAGTCAGCCGAGACTGTGCCACTGCACTGCAGCCTGGGAGACAGAGTGAGACTCTATCTTAAAAAAAATTTTTTTTAAAAAAGAATAGAAATTGAAAAAACAAAGCTGAACAACCACTGAAAGGAAGATTTGCTGAGGTAGATTTTTCTACATGCAAACTCTGAGAGTCAAGTCATTCGGGGGTTCTTAGTGTCAGGAAGAAGGAGTCAAATATCCCTTTTCTTGAGAAAGGGGAAGCCACTTCGCAGTGGCATTAACATTATTACACTTAAAAGATTTCCTGTGGGCAGATCCTGGATCCATCCCTGAGTGCTGAGAATACGATGGGCACCAACTGTCATAAAGCGTGCCCACATTTTTTTATTCCCAGATTTTGATGAGAAGATATAAACAGTGAGAGCACATTTTTAAAATTTCAGAACCACCGCCACTGCTCTTCTACATTCAGGCCGGGCGCGGTTGCTTATGCCCATAATCCCAGCATTTTGGGAGTCCGAGGAGGGCAGATCACCTAAGGGTCAAAAGTACATGACAAGCCAGGCCAAGATGGCGAAACCCCATCTCTACTAAAAATAGAAAATTAGCTGGGAGTGATGGCATGCACCTGTAATCCCAGCTACTTGGGAGGCTGAGGCAGGAGATTTGCTTGAACCCAGGAGGCGGAGGTTGCAGTGAGCCAAGATTGAACCATCAGAATCCAGCCTGGGTGACAAGAGCAAAACTCTGACTCAGAAAAAAAAAAAAAAAAAGGAAAAGAAAGAAAAGAAATGTGTACGGCTTCAGTGAAGGGTAATTTGGCAAAATCAGATAGTGCACTGGACACAGGGCTCACACCTATAATCCCAGCGTTTTGGGAGGCCAAGGGGAGAGGATCACTTCAGCCCAGGAGTTTGAGACCAGCCTGGGCAATATGATGAGACCCCATCTCTACAAAAAATACACAAATTAGCCAGGCATAGTGGTGCACATCTGTAGTCCCAGCTACTCTGGAGGCTGAGGTGGGAGAACGGTTTGAGCCTAGAAAGTTGAGGCTGCAGTGAGCTGTGATCACACCACTGCACTCCAGCCTGGGTGACAGTGCAAGATCCTGTTTCAAAAAAAAATTTTTTTAATGCATGAACTTTCTTATTTGGCAATTCCACTTGTAGGAGTTTGTCCTGCTGACATATTTGCTCAGCGGTAAGGGATGTACATACAAAGCCATTCACTGCTTACAAATAACAAACCGTTGTAACATAAAATCTTTTTCTTTCACTCGTTGTGGAAACAACATATTCCTGTGTGCCTCTTATTTATAACCAGATATACCATTTATTGAGCTGGGGAACATTTACTCTGTTTCAACATGAAAACCGCTTTTTGGCCACACGTGGTGGCTCATGCCTATAATCCCAGCACTTTGAGAGACCAAGGCAGGAGGACTACTTGAGCCTAGGAGTTCAAGACCAGCCTGGGCAACATAGCAAGATCCCGTCTCTACAAGAAATTAAAATAAAAAGTTAGCCAGATGTGGTGGTGCACACCTATGGTTCCAGCTACTCAGGAGGCTGAGGTGGGAGAATCACTTAAGCCCAGGAGGTCAAGGCTGCAATGGGTTATGACTGCCACTGCATTCCAACCTGAGCAATGCAGTGAGACCCTGCCCCCACCTCCAAACCAAGAAATAGGTTTCTTAACCTCAGCACTATTGGCATTTGGGGCAGGATCCTTCTCTGCTGCATGGGGCTGTTCTGGGCACTGGGGGATGTTACTAGCTTTCCTGCCCTCTACTGACTAGATGGATACCATTGGCACCCCTGCTCCCATTGTGACAACCAAAAATATCTCCAGACACTGCCAAGTGCCTGATGGGGGGCAAATTCACCCTCAGCTGAGAACCAGTGCCCTGATATAACTCTACACCCTGTTGAACCCAGTACCTGGCTTCAGAAAATGCCCAGCAGATTTCACAATCATCAGCTCCCCTTCAATTCTCTAAACACTGAAAGCAAGTCAGGCAGGTTCCTTCCTTGCAGGTGAGAAATCAGAGGCTGAGGTCACACAGGTAGGGAGAGGCAGGGCAGGATTCCAACTCAGCCCTGGATGGTTCCAGCAACTGGGTGGCCCATCCCTGCCCCGGCCACCCCCCACCACCCTCCTCCAGCCTCAGCCCTCATGTGTCTTTGGTTCTAATTAAGTCATCATTACAAACCCCTATGAGTTTCACCCAGCTCCAAGCTTCCAGGCAGCAGATATATATCCCGAATATGTTGCCTTAATGAAACAGAGGGCACCCAGGACCTGGCAAAACCACTGGCATTTGTCTTCATGTGGCTGGGCTCAAGCCGACCTCTGGGTGACTCCAATGTGGAAAGGAATTATCCGTAATAGAAAAAATAATGGATAGAAATTGGTACTGCCAGCACCCAAAGACCTCATCAGATTCCAGGGGGTAGGCTGCACATAAACTATGATAAAGGGGGCTCCCTCAGCCTAGCCAGTTATTAACTGCAGTTTAAAATAAGGGGGACTGCTGGTGAGGCGGTGTGATTCCTGTTTCACATCCGGGCTGCAAGGCCATGCACATGTCCAATGAGGGTTCAGGTCCAAGAAGCCACGTAGACAGCCCTCCAAGCTGCCTAGACAGAGTCCTGGGGGTACCAGGAGCTTGGTGGGACCAAGCAGGAAGCAAAGCCGGCAGAGTCCAATCCCCCGGGCACAAGAGCCCTTCTGGGAGAGACTCCCTAAGACAGAGAGCTGACTTCACTGCCCAGATTCTCCCTGGGGCTCTTGGTATCTCTGCGAAGCCGAGCCAGTGGTACCCGCCACGTGCCTGTGGAGGTGCACGGTGCAGACATCTCAGACCTCACCTGGGAGACAGGATCACATGACCCTCATTAGCTTTCCCTGCTGCTGATGAAGAAAAGTCTTCCTGGAGAGTTCTTTGAGAGGGCTGATGCTGTATTCCTTCTTTCACTCGGGGAATACCCTTTGAGCATCTACTTTGGTCCAGGCAGTAGGAATGGTGGCAAACAATACAACTCATGTGTTTCCTGAATGGTGCCACCTTCCCAGGGCTTGTCCCATGACATGGGGCTCAGGTCCCCTCCACTCTGTGATCCCATAGATCTTTTTTTTTTTTTTTGGTTTTTTTTTTTTTTTTTGAGACAAGAGTCTCGCTCTGTCACCAGGCTGGAGTGCAGTGGCGAGATCTCGGCTCACTGCAACCTCCACCTCCCGGGCTCAAGCGATTCTCCTGCCTCAGGCTCCTGAGTAGCTGGGATTATAGGCATGCACCACCACGCCCGGCTGGTTTTTGTATTTTTAGTAGAGATGGGGTTTCACCATGTTGGCCAGGCTGGTCTTGAACTCCTGACCTCAAATGATCCACCCGCCTCGGCCTCCCAAAGTGCTGAGATTACAGGCGTGAGCCACCGCGCCCGGCCGATCCCATAGATCTTTATGTGAGAATGGCTTCCTTTTCTCTGTAGTTCAGCCCAGGGAGAAGGATTAAAAAGTCCCTTTTGGGAGGATGCTTTCACTGCTTCATTTCCTTTCTCTGACAGCTGAGGAAATCAGAAGACAAGGGAGATGACATATGTTGTTGTTTTTTGTTGTTGTTGTTTTGGAAACAGGGTCTTGCTGTATTGCCCAGGCTGGAGTGCAGTGGTGCGATCATAGCTCACCACAGCCTTAACCTTCTGGGCTCAAGCAATCCTCCTGCCTCAGCCTCCTGAATAGCTGAGACTACAGGTGTGCACCACCACGTGCAAATAGTTTTTATTTTTTTTTAGAAATGGGATCTCATTATGTTGCTCACGCTGGTCTCAAACCCCTGGGCTCAAGTGATCCTTCTGCCTTGGCCTCCCAAAGTGTTAGGATTATAAGCGTGAGCCCCCACACCTAGCCAAGACTGTATTCTTCCTCACCTGGTATCCCCCAAAACTTTCCCAATGTCCCAACTCCTCTGTGGCTCCTGGAAGGGGCTAAGCTTGTGAAGCTCCAGGCCAGGAGGAGTCTGTTTTCCTCCAGCACATTCTTTCCTAGAAGCAAGGAGGCCGAGGGTGCCAGCTGTTTGAGTGAGGGAAAGGCTCAGGGAGAGAGGATTTTTAAAAACATTGGCTGTTGACTCCAAATGTCCTGCCTCATCATCTCCCCACTCCAGAAACTTTTCACATGCTTACAAAAGGTGTTCTTTTCTCCACTAAGTATTTGCCCCCCAGCCCCACCTGCAAGAAGGTGGAAGTAGGGCCTCTGCCTGGGATGCTAACTCTCAAATACAAGGCAAGACCCGTCTCTCCTCCAATATCCCCAGGACAGAAGGACTGTGCAAGTCTGCATATTGATCAAGCTTCTCCCTCCCTTATCTGAAGGGACTTACTTTCTTCAAGACACTTTTCCTCTTTCCACCTAGCTCCATGCCCCCATCCAGTCATCTTCCAACCCATCTCTCCCC
The DNA here is from genome assembly GCF_028885625.2 of Pongo pygmaeus. Lineage (NCBI taxonomy): Eukaryota > Metazoa > Chordata > Mammalia > Primates > Hominidae > Pongo > Pongo pygmaeus. The sequence goes on from NC_072380.2 coordinate 8,276,205, forward strand.
ACCTCCATACCACACAAGAGGGGCTTGACCACAGTACCTGGAAGTTCCTTAAAATTGAATGGTGTGTCAGGCTGGGCACGCTGACTCATGCCAGTAACCCCAGCACTTTGGGAGGCTGAGGCAGGCAGATCACTTGAGGTCAGGAGTTCAAGACCAGCCTGGCCAACATGGTGAAACTCCATCTGTACTAAAAATACAAAAATTAGCTGGGTGTGGTGGCGCATGCCTGTAGTCCCAGCTACTTGGGGGGCTGAGGCAAGGGAATTACTTGAACCCGGGAGGCAAAGTTTACAGTCAGCCGAGATTGTGCCATTGCACTCCAGCTTTGGCAATAGAGTTAGACCGTCTCAAAAAACAAACAAACAAACAAACAAAAAATTGAATGGTGTGATTAGCTTATGATTTTCAAAAAATGGAATGATGTATTCATTTTCTAAGCTGCATAACAAATCAACACAAATTTAGCAGTTTAAAATACCCATCTATTAACTCTCCTTTCCTGTGGGTCAGGAGACTGGGGGTGCAGCTTTAGCTGGGTCCTCTGCTCAGGTTCTTACAAGGTTGTGATCAAGGTGTCGGCTGGAATTAGTGTCTCATATGAGGCTTGGGGTCTTCTCCCAACCTCACATGGTTGTTGGCAGAATTTATTTCCATGCAACTGTGGAACTCATGTGGCTGGCTTCTTCAAAGTGAGTCGGGCATGGTGGCTCATGTCTATAATCCCAGCACTTTTCGAAGGCCGAGGCAGGTGGATCACCTGAGGTCAGGAGTTCAAGACCAGCCTGGCCAATATGGTGAAACCCCATCTCTACTAAAAATACAAAATTTAGCCAGGCATGATGGCGCATGCCTGTAATCCCAGCTACTTGGGAGGCCAAGGCCGGAAAATCACTTGAACTCCGGAAGCAGAGGTTGCAGTAAGTTGAGATCGTGCCACTGCACTCCAGCCTGGGCAACAGAGTGAGACTCCATCTCAAAAACAACCAAACAAAAACCAAAAACCAGGAGGAAGGAGTCTGTCTCCTCCAGACCCTCATTGAAGATCTCACCTGAAGATGTCAGGCCCACCCTGAATAATCTCCCTTTTGATTAAGTCAAAGCGAACGGATTAGGGGCTTAGTTACATCCGAAAAATCCCTTCAACTTTTCCATAGGTATAGATTAGAAGCAAGACACGGGTCCTGCCTACACTCCAGAGGAGAGAAGATTACACCTGGCATTTATCCAGGACAAGAATCTAAGGGGTCATCTCAGAATTCTGCCTTCCAAATAGATCCTCGGTGGAGCTCACATGCCTGGGCGAGCACCAGCCTTTGTTTAAAGGCAACAGAGAATGGTGCCCTGGCTCAGATCTTCAGCAAGCTCCCAGAATGATGGTCCAGTCTCTGAGCCCAGGGCCAAGGCAGCAGGAGCTTTGGGCGCACATCGGGGCTGGCTTCCCCCACTGTGAAGTGAGTCATCACGTCCGTATTAGACCCTAGCTGTTGCTTAGGCAAAAATGATGATTTAGAAGAAGATGGAGAGAAGAGGAGAGTTAATTTAAAAGTATTTATATTCGGCCAGGCGCAGTGGCTCAAGCCTGTAATCCCAGCACTTTGGGAGGCTGAGGCAGGTGGATCACGAGGTCAGGAGATGGAGACAATCCTGGCTAACACAGTGAAACCCCATCTCTATTAAAAATACAAAAAATTAGCTTGGCATGGTGGCAGGCGTCTGTAGTCCCAGCTACTCTGGAGGCTGAGTCAGGAGAATGGCATGAACCCGGGAGGTGGAGCTTGCAGTGACCCGAGATCACTCCACTGCACTCCAGCCTGGGCAACAGAGCGAGACTCCGTCTCAAAAAAAGAAAGAAAAAAAAAGTACTTATATTCATTCCCTAAGACTACCACAATCAAGTACCACAAGCTGGGTGACTTGAAACAGGAGAAATTGATTGTCCTGTGGTTCTGGTGACCAGCAGTCTGAAATGGTGGTGCCAGCAGGGTCACACTTCCTCCTGCACTTGTTGGGGAGTCCTGCCTTGCCTCGTCCTGGCTTCCTGTGGTCTCCTGGCAGTCTTCAGTGTTCCTTGGTTTGCAGACACATCAGTCCAATCTTCCGTCCGATCCATGGCCTTCTTCCCTGTGTCTCTGTGACTCGGCGTGTCCTCTCCCCATTTATAGGACACCAGTCATTGACTTAGGGCCCTCCCTACTCCAGGATGACTTCATCCTAATCAATAGCATCTGCAATAACCCTATTTCTTTCCTTCTTTCTTACTTTCTTTCATTTTTTGAGACGGAGTTTCACTCTTGTTGCCCAGGCTGGAGTGCAATGGTGCGATCTCGGCTCAACGCAACGTCCACCTCCTGGGTTCAAGGGATTCTCCTGCCTCAGCCTCCCGAGTAGCTGGAATTACAAGTATGCACTACCACACCCAGCAAATTTTGTATTTTTAGTAGAGATGGGGTTTCTCTATGTTGGTCAGGCTGGTCTCAAACTCCTGATCTCAGGTGATCCACCCGCCTTGGCCTCCCAAAGTGCTGGGATTACAGGCAGGAGCCACCACGCCCAGCCTGCAATAACTCTATTTCTAAATAAGGTCACATTCTGAACTACCAGAATTTAGGATTTCAACATCTTTTGAGGCGGACTCAATTTAACCCATAAGAATACTATGTGGGCCACACATTGTACTTCACATCTGTTATCCCAGCACTTTGGGAGGTTGAGGCAGGAGGATCATCGCTCAGGGCCTGGGGGACATCAGGTGCATAAGAACACAGCGTTGACTGGGTGTGGGGACTCACACCTGTAAGTTTGGAAGCTAAGGCAGGGCGATCACTTCAGCCCAGGAGATTGAGGCCAGCCTGGGTGACATAGTGAGATATAATTTCTAAAAAAAAATTTAATTAGCTGGGCATGGTGGTACCTGCCTACAGTTCCAGCCACTCAGGAGGCTGAAGCAGAAGGGTCGCTTGAGTCCAGAAGATCAAGGCTGTGGCGAGCTGTGATTGTACCACTGCACTGCAGCCTGGGCAATAGAGCAAGCCCTGTCTCAAGGAAAAAAAAAAAAGTCCCCTCCCTTGTCTTCTGATTCCCTGAGCTGTCATAGAAAGGATATGAAGCAGTGAAAGCATCCCCCCAAAAGGGACTTTTCAAAATCAGCCTATGCAACATAGCAAGACCTTGCCTCTAGAAAGTATTTAAATTTGAAGGAAAAAAAAAAAAAAGCAGTACTATGGCACAGAGTGGACAGCTACAGGTGTGGCTACATCCAGGTCCTCAAACTATATCATCAGAATGACCCCTCACCCTCCCCCTGCTTTCCATTTTACTTTCTTAAACATGAACATGAAATTCCCAAGATTGTCTCTCCTTTGGCTAATCTGCTTCTCAGACCCAATCACTGTGGCCAGGGTGGTGGAAGGATACTGACATCCAGGCTGGGACCACATGCCCCAGCCCCAGATCAGGGTGGGGAGTGGCCAGTCGCACACATGCCATGGGGGACTAGTGACTCCTCAGTGGAAAGTCGGGGACTGTCATTGGAGAGGAGCGATGGAAGAAAGGCTGACACACTGCAATGTATCTCCTGCACCAGCCTGGGCCTCGACGTCTTGAGAATGGGAGTTTGCAGTCTGATGACCCAGTACTCAGTCCAGGTCAATCTCAATTCCATCTTTGGTGCCACTCACAGTACATGGACCCCCCACTTGATTTGCTGACCACACGTGCAAACAGCCATCTCCCAGCCCCATCCCCGCAGTCCCCCTGAACCCTGTTGAAATTCCCCTCAGTTCTCACCAAGTTTAAAAGCAATTCTGAGGGTGAGCGGCTCATTCTGCTAGTTTAAATCTCTCGGTTCCTTCCCTCTCTAGAACTCTGTACTTACTGCTCCATCACTGGTAATGACAATGAACATTTTCACAATCTCAGTTTTTATTGCAAAGTGATTGAGGACCAGTTAGAATAAGTTATGCTACAGAAACTAAAGAAATCCCATCAAGCAAATGATGTGTAATAGAAAATCTTAGGGCAGCCGTGTATATTTTCTCCCCCAATGAATCAATTGAAAACGAGAAGCCCTTACCGCCATTTTCCGGGCAGAAGCTATCAAAAGTGTAAGCCATGATATAATTTGATGAATTTGCATCCGTCAAGTAGATATGGCCCAGGGGTGAAAAGTGTATGCTTCGTAACTAGACGATGGTCAAGAGTTATAAAAATGAGGTCCTCTCTGTTCAACATTTCTCCTTTCTTGAAAGGATACTCAATGTCATGCTCAGGGCCTCTAATGGCCAGAAATAAAGTTCCTCCCGGTTCCAGCGCACCCCAGGGCAACCCCAAAATCAGAGAAACTGCTTATAACCATGCAGAATATATACTGTGCAATTCCTGGGGTGGCATTTTCATAAATATGTGGGTGGGGCCCCCTGGAGGTGTGCAATGCACAACTTACACAAATGGTAAGTCATAGTATCCCAAAGTCCACCAAGAACAGGTAAACAAAATTCCCATCGATGTTGCCATCAGTCATGAGTCTGCCTTTTCTTCATGGGACAGTAGCAAAAACAATTTGGCCAAGTGTGCTTGGAGGATCTCTAAGATGGAATCAGGGCCTCTCACTTCCAGCACTGTGGACATTTGGGGCTGCATCGTTATTTTGTCTTAGTGGGAGTTGTCCGGGGCATTGTAGGATGTTTAGCAGCATCCCTGGCCTCTACCCACTAGATGCCAGTAGCACCGCCTCCTCCAGCTGCAACATCGAAAATTGTCTCCAGACATGGCCACATTTTCTCTGGGGGGCAAAATCACCCCCTGGTTGAGAAGCCCTAAAGTAAAGACGTAATACTCAGATCAAATGTAAGTGAGAGAGCCTAAGGGCCACACAGGTGATGCTGTACCCATGACAAAGACAGAGTCTTAAAGAGGTTAGAGAGGTGAAGAAAGAGAAAGGAAATGAAGTCCCAGATGCTGAGAGCAACAGACACTGACTAGATGTTGCTGATAGTCATCTTTAAACTGAGTTAAAAGATGCTGAGAAGCCATCAGCTCCCATCCTGCTCTCCAGGGACAACGCTGCTGAAAAAGGCCTGGAGATCAACAAAGCCCCAAACACAGGTGCACTGAGCAAAGAAAGCAGAGTTGAGACAAAAAAGACATTCCCTCGAAGACTACTCATTTCCAAGAAGGGAAAAAAAGTGGAGTCACGAAAAACAGTTGAGGCTGGGTAGAGTGACTCACACCTGTAATCCCAGCACTTTGGGATTACTCCCAGGCTGAGAAGGGAAGATTGCTTGAGCTCAGGAGTTCAAGACCAGCCTGAGAAACATAGCAAGACCTTGCCTCTAGAAAAAGGGAAAAAATTAGCCAGGTGTGGTGATACATGCCTGCGGTCTCAGCTATTCGGGAGTCTGAGGTGGGAGGATCACTTGAACCCAGGAGGTAGAGGCTGCAGTGAGCCGGGATCGCACGACTGCACTCCAGCCTGGGCTACAGATTGAGATCCTGTCTAAAAAAAGAAAAAAATTAAACAAAATTAAGGCTGGGCACGATGGCTCATGCCTGTAATCCCAGCACTTTGGGAGGCCAAGGTGGACAGATCACGAGGTCAGGAGATCGAGACCATCCTGGCTAACACAGTGAAACCCCATCTCTACAAAAAACACAAACAATTAGCCAGACATGGTGGTGGGTGCCTATAGTCCCAGCTACTCTGGAGGCTCAGGCAGAAGAATGGAGTGAACTCGGGAGGTGGAGCTTGCAGTCAGCCAAGATCATACCACTGCACTCCAATCTGGGCAAAAGAGCAAGACTCCATCTCAAAAAAAAAAAAAAAAAAAGAAAATTAAAAATTTTTTTGAGAGCAAGTCTCTCTCTGTCACCCAGGCTGGAGTGTAATGGTGTGATCTTGGCTCACTGCAACCTCTGCCTCCTGGGTTCAAGTGATTCTCATGTCTCAACCTCGTGCCTCAACGTGACTACAGGCATGTTGTCACCATGCCTGGCTAATTTTTGCATTTTTAGTAGAGACGGACTTTTGCCATGTTGTCCAGGATGGACTTGAACTCCTAGGTTCAAGCAATCTACCCACCTCAGCCTCCCAAAATGCTGAGATTACAGGCATGAGCCACCGTGCCCGACCTCTAACTTTTCATTATGGAAATTTCCCATATGCACAAAAAGTAGGGAGAGAATTGCACCATGAACCCCCCATGCACCCATCATCCCACTGCAAGTAATTGTCAACATTTCCCCAATCTCATTCCAGTTCCTGCTTTTCTTTTCCTTCTTGCTATTTTAGAATATTTTAAAGCAAATTCCAGACATTTCATTTCATCCACATCCATAACACACCAGGATGCATTCTTGATGTAAGGATTTTGTTTTGTTTTATAACCCCCATGCCATTGCCACAGTTAATAGATTTAACATGAAGAAACTAAGATTATTGCAGGTGGAGAAAAGATCTAATTACCACTTTAAAGCCTCTCCTACTAGCGCTTCTCAGATCGGGAGGTGTAGGCAAATCACACGGGCATACTGTTAAAATGCAGATTCTGGCCCAGCAGGTCCTCCCTGGTGAGCCCTGAGAGTCTTCAATTACAAAAGCTCCCAGGTGACGCAATGCTGCGCGTCCATGGATCACACAAGAGGAAGGGATGGCCAAACACCCACAACAACTGGGTGCAAAGTCCTGACTGTCCCTGATTTCACGGCTTTCAGTGAATGGGGAAGCTGGGTACCATTTGGGAAAGAAGGGAGGTTTTTCATATCTCCAGGCCCTGTAGAACTGCCAGTAAATAACAGACACAAGGTCAGCAAAGTCCAACCAACAGCACGAGTGTATTCATATTCCACAACCACTGCAGCAAACAACCATGAAATGGGTGGCTTCAAACAATGTCTGGGCCGGGTGCCATGGCTCACACCTAAATAATCTCAACACTTTGGGAGGCTGAGGTGGGTGGATCACTTGAGGCCAGGAATTCGGGAACAGCCTGGCCAATATGGCAAAACCTCGTCTCTACTAAAAATACAAAAATTAGCCGTGCATGGTGGCAGGCACCTGTAGTCCCAGCTACTTGAGAGGCTGAGGCAAGAGAATGGCTTAAGCACAGGAGGTAGAGTTTGCAGTGAACTGAGACCGTGCCACTGCACTCCAGACTGGGCAACAGAGCAAGGCTCTGTCTTAAAAAAAAAAAAAAAAAAGTCTGTAGGCCAGAAGTCCAAAATCAATCAAATGTCAGCACGAGCAGCATACTCCTTCGAGGTTCTAGGGGAGAATCAATTCCTTGCCTCTTCCAAATTGTAGAGGTTACTAGAATTCCTCAACTTGTGGTTGCATGATCCAATCTCTGCCTCTGTGATCACCTTGTCTCCTCCTTTTCTGTCTGGGTCTCCTCCTCTGGAGGAAGAGTGTCAGGCCTCTGAGCCCAAGCTAAGCCATCATATCCCCTGTGACCTGCACGTACACATCCAGCTGGCCAATTCCTGCCTTAACTGATGACATTATCTTGTGAAATTCCTTCTCCTGGCTCATCCTGGCTCAAAATCTCCCCTACTGAGCACCTTGTGAGCCCCACTTCTGCCTGCCAGAGGACAACCCTTCTTTTTCCTTTACCTACCCAAATCCTATAAAATGGCCCCACCCCTATCTCCCTTCACTGACTCTCTTTTCGGACTCAACCCACCTGCACCCAGGTGAAATAAACATCTTTATTGCTCACACAAAGCCTGTTTGGTGGTCTCTTCACAGGGACCCATGTGAAATTTGGTGCTGTGACTCAGATCGGGGGAACTCCCTTGGGAGATCAATCCCCTGTCCTCCTGCTCTTTGCTCTGTGAGAAAGATCCACCTATGACCTCAGGTCCTCAGACTGACCAGCCCAAGAAACATCTCACCAATTTCAAATCCAGTAAGTGGCTTCTTTTTACTCTCTTCTCCAACCTCCCTCACTATCCCTCAACCTCTTTCTCCTTTCAATCTTGGCACCACACTTCAATCTCTCCCTTCTCTTAATTTTTCAATTCCTTTCATTTTCTGGTAGAGACAAAGGAGACACATTTTATCTGTGGACCCAAAACTCCGGCACTGGTCATGGACTAGGGAAGGCAGACTTCCCTTGGTGTTTAATCATTGCAGGGACACCTCTCTGATTATTCACCCAGGTTTCAGAGGCGTCAGATCACGCAGTGACGCCTGCCTTGTTCCTTCACCCTTAGCAGCAAGTCCCGCTTTTCTGGGGGAGGAGTGAGAACGCCTCAAACCATTCTCCTTCACCCTTAGCAGTAAGTCCTGCTTCTGTGGGGGAGGGGCAGGAACCCTGACCTCTTATCTCTGCACCCTAATCCCTTATTTCCACACCCCGACCTCCTATCTCTGTGCCCTGATCCCTTATTTCCATGCTCCGACCTCTTATCTCTGTGCCCCAACCACTTATTTCTGTGCCCTGACCTCTTATCTCTGCACCCCAACCCCTTTCCCACTTTTCTGGAAGGCAAGAACCCCCTACCCCTTCTCTCCATGTCTCTACTCTCTCTTTTCTCTAGGCTTGCTTCCTTCACTATGGGCAAGCTTCAGCCCTCCATTTCCCCTTCTCCTCCCTTACCCTGTGTTCTTAGAAACCTAAAACCTCTTCAACTCACACCTGACCTAAAACCTAAATGCCTTATTTTCTTCTACAATGCCACTTGAACCCAATACAAACTCGAAAGCTGTTCCAACTAGCCAGGAAATGGCACTTTCAATTTTTACATCCTACAAGATCTAGATAATTCTTGTTGTAAAATGGGCAAACGGTCTGAAATGCCTGACGTCCAGGCACTTTTTTACACATCAGTCCTTCCCTAGTCTCTGTTCCCAATGCAACTCATCCCAAATCTTCCTTCTTTCCCTCCCACCTGTTCCCTCAGTCCCAACCCCAAGCGTCGCTGAGTCTTTCTAATCTTCCTTTTCTACAGACCCATCTGACCTCTCCCCTCCTCACCAGGTCAAGCTAGGTCCCAATTCTTCCTCAGCCTCTACTTCTCCATCCTATAATCCTTTTATCTCCTCCCCTCCTCACACCTGGTCCGGCTTACAGTTTCGTTCCGTGACTAGCCCTCCCCCACCTGTCCAGCAATTTACTCTTAAAAAGGTGGCTGGAGCTAAAGGCACAGTCAAGGTTAATGCTCCCTTTTCTTTATCCCAAATCAGATAGCGTTTAGGCTCTTTTTCATCAAATATAAAAATCCAGCCCAGTTCATGACTTCTTTGGCAGCAACACTGAGATGCTTTACAGCCCTAGACCCTAAAATGTCAAAAGGCCGTCTTATTCTCAATATACATTTTATTATCCAATCTGCTCCCGACATTAAATAAAACTCCAAAAATTAAATTTCGGCCCTCAAACCCCACAACAGGACTTATTTAACCTCACCTTCAAGGTGTACAATAATAGAGTACAGGCAGCCAAGTAGCAACATATTTCTCAGTTGCAATTCCTTGCCTCCACTGTGAGACAAACTCCAGCCACATCTCCAGCACACAAGAACTTCCAAACGCCTAAAGGACAGTGGCCAGGTGTTCCTCCAGAACCGCCTCCCCCAGGAGCTTGCTACAAGTGCCAGAAATCTGGCCACCAGGCCAAGGGATGCCCACAGCCTGGGATTCCTCCTAAGCCATATCCCATCTGTGTGGGACCCCACTAGAAATCAGACTGTTCAACTCACCTGGCAGCCACTCCCAGAGGCCCTGGAATTCTGGCCCAAGCCTCTCTGACTGACTCCTTCCCACATCTCGGCTTAGCAGCTGAAGACTGACACTGCCCGATTGATCACCTGGGAAGCCTAAAGGACCATCAGAGATTCTCTAGGTAACTCTCACAGTGCGGGCCAAGTCCGTCCCCTTCTTAATCAATACAGAGGCTACCCACTCCACATTACCTTCTTTTCAAGGGCCTGTTTCCCTTGCCTCCATAACTGTTGTGGGTATTGATGGCCAGGCTTCTAAACCTCTTAAAACTCCCCAACTCTGGTGCCAACTTAGGCGATACACTTTTAAGCACTCCTTTTTAGTTATCCCCACCTGCCCAGTACCCCTATTAGGCCAAGACACTTTAACTAAATTATCTGCTTCCCTGACTATTCCTGGACTACAGCTACATCTCAGTGCCACCCACCTTAACCCACAATTAGAAGATACCTCTACTCCCACCTTGGCGACCTATCACGCACCCATTCCCATCTCATTAAAACCTAATCACACTTACCCTGCTCAATGCCAATATCCCATCCCACAGCATGCTTTGAAAGGATTAAAGCCTGTTATCACTCGCCTGCTACAGCATGGCCTTTTAAAGCCTGTACACTCTCCTTACCATTCCCCTATTTTACCTGTCCTAAAACCAGACAAGCCTTACAAGTTAGTTCAGGATCTGCGCCTTATCAACCAAATTGTTTTGCCTATCCACCCCATGGTGCCAAACACATATACTCTCCTATCCTCAATTCCTCCCTCCACAAACCATTATTCTGCTCTGGATCTCAAACATGCTTTCTTTACTATTCCTTTGCACCCTTCATCCCAGTCTCTCTTTGCTTTCACTTGGACTGACCCTGACACCCATCAGACTCAGCAAATTACCCGGGCTGTACTGCCACAAAGCTTCACAGACAGCCCCCATTACTTCAGTCAAGCCCAAATTTTTTCCTTATCTGTTACCTATCTCAGGATAATTCTCATAAAATCACACGTGCTCTCCCTGCTGATTGTGTCTGACTAATCTCTTAAACCCCAACCCCTTTTACAAAACAGCAACTCCTTTCCTTCCTGGGCATGGTTGGATACTTTCACCTTCAGATACCTGGATTTGCCATCCTAACAAAACCATTATATAATCTCACAAAAGGAAACCTTGCTGACCCCATAGATCCTAAATCCTTTCCCCACTCCTCTTTCTGTTCCTTGATGACAGCTTTAGAGACTGCCCCCAACTTAGCTCTCCCTGACACACCCCAACCCTTTTCATTACATACAGCCGAAGTGCAGGGCTGTGCAGTCGAAATTCTTATACAAGGACCAGGATCGTGTCCTGTAACCGTTTTGTCCAAACAACTTGACTTTACTGTTTTAGGCTGGCCATTATGTCTCCGTGCAGCAGCTGCTGCCACCATAATACTTTTAGAGGCCCTCAAAATCACAAACTATGCTCAACTCATTCTCTACAGCTTTCATAATTTCCAAAATCTCTTCTTCCTCACACCTGCTGCATATACTTTCTGCTCCCCGGCTCCTTCAGCTATACTCACTCTTTGTTGAGTCTCCCACAATTACCTTTGTTCCTGGCCCGGACTTCAATCCAGCCTCCCACGTTATTCTTGATACCACACCTGACCCTCATGACTGCATCTCTCTGATCCACTTGACATTCACCCCGTTTCCCCACATTTCCTTCTTCCCTGTTTCTCACCCTGATCACACTTAGTTTATTGATGGCCGTTAAACCAGACCTAAACGCCACACACCACCAAAGGCAGGCTATGCTATAGTACAATCCACTAGCCCGCCTCTTAGAACCTCTCATTTCCTTTCCATCGTGGAAATCTATCCTCAAGGAAATAACTTATCAGTGTTCCATCTGCTATTCTACTACTCCTCAGGGATTATTCAGGCCCCCTCCCTTCCCTACACATCAAGCTCAGGGACTTGCCCCCACCCAGGACTGGCAAATTAGCTTTACTCAACGTGCCCTGAGTAAGGAAACTAAAATACCTCTTGGTCTAGGTAGACACTTCCACTTGGTAGGTAGAGGCCTTTCCCACAGGGTCTGAGAAGACAACCACGGTCATTTCTTCCCTTCTGTCAGACATAATTCCTCAGTTTAGCCTTCCCACCTCTACGCAGTCCTATAGCAGACCAGCCTTTATTAGTCAAATCAGCCAAGCATTTCTTCAGGCTGTTAGTATTCAGTGAAACCTTTATATCCCTTACAGTCCTCAGTCTTCAGGAAAGGTAGAACAGACTAATGGTCTTTTAAAAACACACCTCACCAAGCTCAGCCACCAACTTAAAAAGGACTGAACAATATTTTTACCACATTCCCTTCTCAGAATTCAGGCCAGTCCTTGGAATGTTACAACGTACAGTCCATTTGAGCTCCTGTATAGAAGCTCCTTTTTATTAGGCCCCAGTCTCATTCCAGACACCAAACCAACTTGGACTGTGCCCCAAAAAACTTGTCATCCCTACTGTCTTCTGTCTAGTCATACTTCTATTCACCATCCTCAACTACTCATACATTCCCTGCTCTTATTTACACTGCCGGTTTACACTGTTTCTCCAAGCCATCACAGCTGATATCTCCTGCTGCTATCCCCAAACCGCCACTCTTAACTCTTAAATAAATAATCTTTGCTGGCAAGGCTATGCTGAACCTCCTTAGGCACTCTCTAAGTAGATGTCCTAGGTCCTCCCAATTCTTAGTCCTTTAATACCCATTTTTCTCCTTCCCTTATTCCGTTTAGTTTTTCAATTCATACAAAACTGTATCCAAGCCATCACCAATAATTCTAAATGACAAATGTTTCTTCTAGAAACCCCACAATATCACCCCTTACCACAAAATCTTCCTTCACCTTAATCTCTCCCACTCTAGGTTCCCATGCCACCCCTAATCCTGCTGGAAGCAGCCCTGAGAAACATCACCCATTGTCTCTCCATACCACCCCCATAATATTTTCACCATCCCAACACTTTACCACTATTTCATTTTATTTTTCTTATTAATATAAGAAGACAGGAACATCAGGCCTCTGAGCCCAAGCTGAGCCATCATTTCCCCTGTGACCTGCACGTATACATCCAGATGGCCGGTTCCTGCCTTAACTGATGACATTGCACCACAAAATAAATGAAAATGGCCTGTTCCTGCCTTAACTGATGACATTATCTTGTGAAATTCCTTCTCCTGGCTCATCCTGGCTCAAAAGCTCCCCTACTGAGCTCCTTGTGACCCCCACTCCTGCCTGCCAGAGGACCTCCTTCTTCCTTTACCTACCCAAATCCTATCTCCTTTCACTGACAGGAGTGAAACAGCCCCACCCCTATATCCTTTCACTGACTCTCTTTTTGGACTCAACCCGCCTGCACCCAGGTGAAATAAACAGCTTTATTGCTCACACAAAGCCTGTTTGGTTGTCTCTTCACACGGACGTGTGTGAAAAAGAGTGTCCTTTTTTTTTTTTTTTTGACATGGAGTTTCACTCTTGTTGCCCAGGCTGGAGTGCAATGGCATGATCTCAGCTCACTGCCACCTCCTCCTGGGTTCAAGCAACTCTCCTACCTCAGCCTCCCCAGTAGCTGGGATTGCAGGCATGAGCCACCATGCCCGGCTAATTTTGTATTTTCAGTAGAGATGGGGTTTCTCCATGTTGGTCAGGCTGGTCTCGAACTCCTGACCTCAGGTGCTCCACCCGCCTCAGCCTCCCAAAGTGCTGGGATTACAGGCATGAGTCACTGTGCCCGGAGAAAAGTGTCCTCTTACAAGGACACTTGTCTTTAGATGCACAGCCTACCTAAAATACTCCAGGATAATCTCATCTCAAGATCCTTAACTTAATTACATCTGCAAAGACCCTTTTTCCAAATAATGCCACCTCCACAGATTCTAGTCACAAGGGTCTAGATATATCTTGTGCAAAGCCACCATTCAGCTCACTACACTAGAAAGAGGAAAAACAACGAAGTAACAAAAAGGCACAGAAGAAAGAACAGATGCAGCTTGTGTGGCAGTGGCCATGAAGGCAGACTGAGGTAAAACTGTGTTAACAGAACCCCCAGATGGAACCCAAGTGCGGCCGTCTGCTCCCAGCTACTCACAGAGAACATTTCTGTTTCTGACAGCAGAGTAAGAGAAAAGGTGAGAAGAGAGATAGCCCATTCTCTGTTGGCCTAATTCCTAAGGAATCGTGCCTCTGCCTGCGGGCCATTCTCAAGTCTTGTTCAAGGATAAAATGATTTATTGATGACCGTAATTTAAAAGCAATGCCAACAGAAACAGCGTCAGCATTTTTCATTTGTACTTACACATGAGCGAGAACAGTTTAGGGAAACAGATGCCTTCAGGTTCTGTTTTCTCCATCTAGAAAAGGGCTGCCTTCATGGAATGCTGGTCCTGGGGAGAAGCCTTATTTCTATAGCAGGAATTGATACAGTTTTAAGTTCTGATTGGTACACGGAGCTACCCGTCCTCATTTCAAGCACTTCTGGTTTGTTCTGGGTTCAGTGGGTGAGCAATGATTAGAACTCTGGGGAGGAGGAATTGGGGCGAGAGTGGTTTTGATCCCCAGAGAAAGCTGTTTTTCCATCAATGTCTTGAGTGATTCAGAATGGGCTTCTCCGCTCAAGATGGGAGTACCGGCCTCATTTAAGGCGGGTGATTGCCTTGATTTGGTGGCTATTTTTATACTAGCTGTTTAATGAGCTATTTTCTTCATTAGTTTCAGGCATGTGAGCTTAATGAAGCATTGGACCTCCCAAATTACAAGGAAACTAAAGATATAGCTTACATGGTAGGTTCAAAGGAGTTAGTGAACAAACACAGTAGGGCCACAAATTATTGTTAAAGACATGAATTCATGAAAGTGTATCTATGTCCAAATGGACTCTCTGCAGCCATACTCTTCCACCTGAAAATTAGTAGATAGAAATTCAGCAAATGCTTGGACAGGGGATACTCTCAGAAGTATTCTGACTAAACAGCATGGTTTCTTTTCATATCACTAAAATAATATCTTCCCAAATTGACTCTGGACTAAATCTTATGATACCTACTTGATCCGATTGTACTTAGCCACCTGCAAATAAGGTGGGGGTAGTGGTAAGAGGAGTTGTTGAATGAAATTAAACATTTGTTGAATGCCAGCTGTGGACAAAGCCCTGTGCTTTGTGCCAGGGAGACTCCAGAATAAATGAGGCACAGAGCTACTCTCAGGAAGCTTGCAAATTAATGGAGAAAACATATCTGCAGGCAATGACTTATGATATAAGAGGAAATGGGGCCAGGTACGGGGACTCACATCTGTAATCCCAGCATTTTGGGAGGCCAAGGTAGGTGGATCACTTGAGGTCAGGAGTTCAAGACCAGCCTGGCCAACATGGCGAAACCCTGTCTCTACTAAAAATACAAAAAAAAAAAAAAAAAATGAGCCAGGCTTGATGGTGTGCACCTGCAATCCCAGCTACTTGGGAGGCTGAGGCACAAGAATCACTTCAACCCTGGAGGTGGAGACTGTAGTGAGCCAAGATCCCACCACTGCACTCCAGCCTAGGAGACAGAGCGAGACTCTGTCAAAAAAATTAAAAAGAAAATGAGATGGGTGTTCAATTGGAAATCTAAGCAGGATGGAATGGCAGGAGAGCACCCACTTGCCCAGCTCCAATAACACTTTTGACAGCCATGACAATATTGCAGGGACGCCCATTCCTCATGGTATCTGAAGCCCCATGAAGGCTTGCGTCTGGAGGCTGCTTCAGTCTTGACTTTAAGATCAGGGGATACAGGGAATGATTTTCATCTATCCCAAGACAATAGTCCAGCCAAAAAATCTAGGTCTGAGATGATGAGAAAAAGCAAGTCATGAACCATGTCAACCATTTCGTGACATGGTGATCATCATCATCATCATCACCAAAAACAAAAGACGGACCTGTAACCATCTGGTGTGCCTGGCTGTCATCTTAGTTCAAAATATAGAAGTAAATTCTATGGCCAGTGAACAATGACAAAAATAGCTCTCATCACTCTTGTCTGCCACCATGTAAGATGTGTCTTTTGCCTTCCACCATGATTTTGAGGCTTCTTCAGCCACATGGAACTGTGAGCCCATTAAACCTCTTTTTCTTTATAAATTACACAGTCTTGAGTAATAAAATAGTGGTTTGTCCACAACATCAATGAACGATGCTGTCACTTGTTCCAAGTGTGTATCATTTAACAGGTTTGGATGAACGACAACCTAAAATAAATAAGCACTAAGCAAACTCACGGCTACATAATCCCTATGGTGAGGTAACTGACAGTGAGTACAACTGGGAAAGTTTACTGTTAAATCACCTCTATCTACATGTGCCCAAGCAGTGAGACACTTGGTTTTAATCCTAAAAAATCATGGTGCACATTTGGTCCTGTCTTCCAACTGGGCTCTAATGTCACCTCCTCAGAGAAGCCCTCTTTTCTGTGCTTCCACTCTGCTTTTTTCAGCATTTAGTAGAGCATCAGTCACCATCCCAGTCACCTGGGAACAATGATTGTAAGAAACAGAAACCCATTTGCATGAGCTGGAGGGAAAGGAGCACACCTTATCTCTAACAGGCAAACTCATGGGCACGAGAAACCAATGAGAGGCCGTGAGAGAATGGAAACTGCAGTTACAGAAACCAAAATTCCTCTTTCTGACTCTCAGAAGCCCATGGTCTTTTTTTTTTTTTTTTTTTTTGAGACGCAGTCTCACTCTGTCGCCCAGGCTGGAGTGCAGTGGTGCCATGATCTCGGCTCACTGCAAGCTCCACCTCCCGGGGTTCCCACCATCCTCCCACCTCAGCCTCCCGAGTAGCTGGGACTACAGGCACCCACCACCATGCCCAGCTAATTTTTTGTATTTTTATTAGACATGGGCCTTTCACTCTGTGAGCCAGGATGGTCTCGATCTCCTAAACTTGTGATCTGCCCGTCTTGGCCTTCCAAAGTGGCGGGATTACAGGCTTAAGCCACTGCGCCCGGCCGCCTCTGGTCTTTCTTAACAGCCCTGTGGACTTTCTTGTCTCTGCTTCTCTCACTCACAACCAATTTTCCCTTTTTGCTGGTGGCCCATCATGGCAGCCAGCAGAGCCCACCACCAGCTGATCTGTTAGTTACTGGATGTCTTGGTAGAAGGAGAGGGAGAGAGAGAGAGAGAAAGAGAGAGACAGGGAGGGAGGGAGAGAGGGAAAGAGAGAGGGAGAGAGACAGAGAGAGAATTGGGCTTCTGGCCAACCAATTGAGTGCAGGGAGCGGGAGTACCATGGCACAAATATGGAGCCAAGACCTGCTTTCCAGCATGGCCAGTGAGTAGGAAAACTGAGGGAAGGTACCTGCAAACACAGAATACGTCTCAGAACATGCTGTCTGTTCTTAGTTCTCTCTCCTGTCTCCTAGATTTTAAATATCACAAGACAATCTAGGATAGTACCTGGCTCAAAATATTTGAGAAAGAGTAAAAGGAAGGGATTGGATCAAACTCTGGGCTTCATGGTTTCTTAAATTCACTCTGCAAATTTTTGGTTTTATTGTTTGTTTGTTTTTGAGACAGAGTCTCGCTCTGCTGCCCAGGCTGGAGGGCAATGGCATAATCTTGGCTCACTGCAACTTCCACCACCCAGGTTCAAGCAACTCCCCTGCCTCAGTCTCCTGAGTAGCTGATTACAGGCACACACTGCCACACCAGTTAATTTTTGTATTATTAGTAGAGATTGGGTTTCACCATATTGGCCATGCTGATCTCACACTCCTGACCTCATGATTCACCCACCTCAGCGTCCCCAAGTTCTGGAATTATAGGCATGAGACACCATGCCTGGCCGACTCTGCAAGTATTTAAGAAATGAATGAACGTCAGTCCCTGAGAATCAAAAGAAAGGCACTGAATCTCCATTAGGTTTAATCACGGTCAGCAGCTGTGTGGTGTCCTGGGTTTGGGATCAGTGGGATAAGGAACAAGCAGGTTCTCCAAACCACCACGCAGGGAGGGGAGGTATTAACTAGGCCAAAGACAACAGGCAGTGTAGGTTCCTGGGTTTCAAACAGCTTATGCCAGGCCTAAAAACCAACGCTGGGGCAGAAACTGTATTAAGCAAATTGATGACACAATGGAGAGGGTCAAAAAGTTTAATATTGCTAAGAAGAATACAAATATTGATCATGCAATATGTTATTGTTATCACGCCATCTCCTGCTACACGCCAGGTTTCCTTTACCATGAGATAGAAGAGATTTGTGGATCTGACCTAACCCTCCAAATTGTAAGGTCCCTGAGAGTGGGCTCATGACACTCATGTTTTATAAATGTGGCATAAAGTCTCACGCTGGCTGCCATGTGACCCAATACCAGTTCGATGCTACATTCAAAGAACCATCATTCCAACATCCAAACATACTTAAAGGCAATTGAAATGCTTACCGCTGTCCCTCAAGAAAAACACCAAAGAAAAATTATTTTCAAAATGCATAGCAACACTTCTTAGAATCTTATTTTCCCACCTCTTTCTCTCTCTCTACCACATTCCCAGGAGTTTTCCAGGAGCAAAACTGTCATAAAGACCCAGGAGCAAAATGATTAATGACTTCATTATATCTGATTCTGATTTAGTTGGTTTACAGTGGTGTCCGGGCATACTTTTTTTTAAAAAATCTTGCTGGGCACAGTGGCACACACCTGTAGTCTCAGCTACTCAGGAGGCTGAGGCAGAAGAATCACTTGAGCCCAGGAGTTTGAGTTCAGCCTGGGCAACATAGCAAGATCCTGTCTCTGAAAAACAAAACAAAACAAAACAAAACAAAACAAAAACAAATCTCTCTCAGCTGCAGTCACGGTTGATAACTAGTTGATCAAATTATTGTGGTAGCCAACTTTCGCAATGGACCTTAATATTCCCACCTCATGGTATTATTCACTGTGGAATCTGTCTTACCTAGTCCTCAATTGGGTCTGGTATCCAGACCCCACCTTGAGAGGCTAGTCCCACTTCCTACCCCAGATATGGTTTAACACTTACTTTCAAGACTGGCCTAAAAATGTAAAATGTACTTGTTTTGACCTTGTTTCCAATGAAACAACTATTCTAAACCTTTAGAATTGTTAGGGAAATTTGAACACTGGCTGAATATTAGAAGATATTTGCTTCAAAATAACCCAGGTTGGTAATGAGATGATGGCAGCTGAGGCTGGTGATAGGCACAGAGGGGTTCATTATCAAATAGAAACAAGTGGAAAAAATGGAATATTTTCCATAGTAAAAATTTAAGGTAAAAATGAAAGTGTATTGAGTGCATAAAAAGAATCTATGGTCTCACAGGTATTAGCTCCCACTGGCCATGTTAGGGATAATTTGAACATCAAAAATAAAAGTAACGACCAGGTGCAGCGGCTGATGCCTGTAATCCCAGCACTTTGGGAGACCGAGGTGGGTGCATCACTTGAGCCCAGGAGTTTGAGACCAACCTGAGCAACATAGTGAGACCCCATCTCTAAAATAAATAAATATAAATAAAAATGACTAGAATTGATTGTAGAACATCAACTCTATTTGAGTCTATAAAGATTACTGGCAGAGGGGGGCAATGGGGAGAAGGAGAAAGAGAATATATTTGTGACCTAGGTTATTTTCTAGGTCTTCTAGCCCAGTATTTATTTTTATTTTTTGTTTATTTATTTATTTATTTATTTATTTTGAGATGGAGTCTCACTCTGTCACCAGATTGGAGTGCAGTGGTGCTATCTCAGTTCACTGCAACTTCTATGTCCCAGTTTCAAGTGATTCTCCTGCCTCAGCCCCCCTAGTAGTTGGGACTACAGGTACCTGCCACTTCACCCAGATAATTTTTTTTTTTTTTTTTTGAGACAGAGTCTGGCTCTGTTGCCCAGGCTGGAGTGCAGTGGTGCAATCTCGGCTCACTGCAAGCTCCACCTCCCAGGTTCATGCCATTCTCCTGTCTCAGCCTCCCGAGTAGCTGGGACTACAGGTACCTGCCACCACGCCCCATTAATTTTTTTGTATTTTTAGTAGAGACGGGGTTTCACCGTTTTAGCCAGGATGGTCTCGATCTCCTGACCTCGTGATCTGCCTGCCTTGGCCTCCCAAAGTGCTGGGATTACAGACATGAGCCACTGTGCACGGCCACGCCCAGCTAATTTTTGTATTTTTTGTAGAGATGGTGTTTCACCATGTTGGACCAGGCTGGTCTCGAGCTCCCGATATCAAGTGATCCTCCCACCTTGGCATCCCAAAATACAAGGATTACAGGTGTGAGCCACCACACCCTATTTTCCTTAGTTTTCAGAGAAACTTTGTGTCCCTTGGGTGTTCTAGCCCAGTATATCTCAAACTTTGCTGCACCGAGGACCTTGTTGAAATGCAGGTTCTCATCTGGGAGGCTCAGTGGGCCAGCAAATCTGCATTGGTTTAGGAAGCTCACCCTGAGTAGAGTAGCAAGCTTGAGTGAGGACCAGGCAGGCCCTCGCCTGCCAATCCCCTCTCAGCTGGGCTTGACTCTGGCTCTCTCCCGCCAGTGTTCCTCCCCTCAAAATAGGAGCTATTTTCAAAAAGCCTCTTGGAAAAAAGGCCCAGTTTTAAAATTGGGGTGTTTAGAATTGGCCATCTGCTCACCATGGGGTTTTAAGACCTTTGCCCAGACCCCCACAACCAACTTAGAACTGACATTTTTACTCTTGAAGGCCCCATTCCACACCATATTAAATTCATTAAAGTCAACCCCCATTACAGGCATATCTCAGGCATCAGGTCCTCGGAACGGAGTTGCGGCTGACCACTTGACAATGTTGCAAAGCATTAAACATGCATTCATTTCAACCTTGCAGTTTTCACATTTAGGAGCCAACTGTCTTAGGTCTAAAGCATTCATGTCCAAGCATTGTTATGGGCCCCAGACACTATGCTTCCCAGCCTTGATGGCCTCTGCAATGGTGGTTCCTACTGCCCCACCCCTGGGTTCTGGCCAGCTAGCCCATGCCACCTCACTGCTCCCCCACTCAAATGTGCCTTAGATGTGTGGATTCCAAACTCATCTACACATTAGGGTTATCTGAGATTCTTTTTAAATCTTCCAAAACCCAGGCCACACCCCAGAACAATTAAATCTCAACTTCTGGAATGGGACATAGCATCGGTGTTTTCTTTGGTTTTGTTTTTGAGACAGAGCCTCACTCTCTTACCTAGGCTGGAGTGCAGTGGCACAATCATAACTCACTACAGCCTCCAACTCCTGGGCTCAAGAAACCCTCCCACTTCATCCTCCAGGGTAGCTGGGATCACAGGCGGGCACCACCACACCTGGCTAATTTTTAAATTTTTTATAGAGACAGTATCTCCCTATGTTCTCCAGGCTAGTCTCAAACTCCTAGGCTGAAGCGACCCTCCCAACTGAGCCTCCCAAAGTGCTGGAATTATACGCATGAGCCACCACGCCTGGCCATCAGCATCTGTATTTTTTGAAGCACAGACAAGTTTGGGAACTACCACATTAGAGTGAGCTGGGTTTCCTAGCCCTGACTGATGGTAGGATTCTGCTGGGCTGTTTTTGAAAACAGAGCTCCCCAGGCTCTTACCCAGGTAATTCTGATTCATTAGATCTGGGGTGGGCCCTGTAATGTGCATTTTTTACGAGGTCCCTCTGGGTGAATCAGGCTAAAGCCAGTTTCGGATCTGAGACCTTGGAGGTCATTCCCCACCTTCCCTCCTAACCCAGTTCCCAGCTTGACCCTCCTCACCCAGGCTGTGTCAGGTCTGACTTCACAGACTACACGTGAGAGGGAACCCTAGCCATCACGATGTGAGAACATTTTACAATGACGAGGAAATGCCAAATACATTTCAAAACTCATTCAGGATTAGCGTTCACCTTAAACTTGACAGACTCTGAGAATGGGCTGGCCACGTGCTGTGCACAACCCTTAGTGCTCTTCTGTGACTAATATTTGGGTAATTGATTGTTGGAAGCTCAGGAAGCTTCTCTCTCTCTCCGAGGTGTTGAAGTTAACTTCCTTATTTCTGAGGTAGGGAACAAAAGGAGGGTGTCCTGCCTTTTGCTAGACTGAATACTGTCCTCCAAAAATTCACATTCACCAGGAATCCCAGAATGTGACCTTATTAGAAAATAGGGACGGGCATGGTGGCTCATGTCTGTAATCTTAGCACTTTGGGAGGCTGAGGCAGGAGGATCACTTGAGGTCAGGAGTTCAAGACCAGTCTGGCTAGCATGGCAAAACCCTGTCTCTACTAAAAACACAAAAATTAGGCATGGTGGTGTGCACCTGTAATCCCAGCTACCTCGGAGGCTGAGGCTGAAGAATCATTGAACCCAGGAGGCAGAGTTGCAGCAAGCTGAGATTGTGCCACTGAACTCCAGCCTGGGCAACAGAGCAAGACTCCATCTGAAAAAAAAGAAAAGAAAACAGGATCACTGCAGATCTAATTACAAAGAGGTCATATTGGAATAGCGTGGATTTTAAAAGGAGTAGTAATGGCATCCCCATGGGAAGAGAAGAAGAGACAGAGACACGCAGGGGAGAAGGCCACATGAGAATGAAGGAAGAGAATGGAATGATGTAGCCACAAGCCAAGGATTGCCAGCAACCACCAGAAGCCAGAAGAGGCAAGGAAGGATTCATTCCTAGAGCCTTCAGAGGGAGCACAGCCCTGCACGTTTCAGACATCAAGCTTCCAGAAATCGAGAGAATGACTTTTTGTTGTCCTGAGCCACCCATTTGGGGAACTTTGTTAGAACAGTCACAGCCAGGTCATGTGCTCCTGAATGCACCTCAGGCATTAATAAGCACTGTCTTGGCCGGGCAGGGTGGCTCACCCCTGTAATCCCAGCACTTTGGGAGGCCAAGGTAGGTTGATCATCTGAGGTCAGGAGTTCGAGACCAGCCTGACCAACTCTGTGAAACCCCATCTGTACTAAAAAGACACAAAAAAAAAGAAAGAAAGAAATTAGCCAGGCATGGTGGTGGGCGCCAGTAATCCCAGCTACTCGGGAGGCTGAGACAGAGAATCACTTGAAGCTGGGGGGCGGAGGTTGCCGTAAGTCAAGATGGCATCATTGCAATCCAGCCTAGGCAACAAGAGTGAATCTGTCTCAAACAAAAAAAAGAAAGAAAGAAAGAAAAAAACCATAGTTTAAAGTCCACTCAGTGGAGTTTAAAAATACATTCCCATTGTGCAGTGCCTTCAGAATCTTTTCTAAACTTCTTTTGCACATGATCTAATTTGATCTTCATAGCAACTCCTTGAGGTGGATAGGGCAGGCCGTTCTCAACACCTGTTTTCTAGTTTGCATTAAAAGAATGGAATTGGCTGGGACTAGTGGCTCATGCCTGTAATCCCAGCACTTTGTGATACAGAAGGGAAGTGCTCAGAAGGGAAGAATGTGGTCCCTTTAAATGACATGGAAGTGAGGAAGGGAAGTACTGGGTAGAGGAGGGTGTGGTCCCTGGCTAGGGCTCCACCCCAGGGCCTGTGCCCATGGACCTAGGTGAGGACAGGCATTTTTGTTTTCCTGCCCAAATATTGCATTTCCCAAGACCACCCTGGCTCACTGTATTTTTTGTAGAAACGGGGTCTCACTATGTTGGCCAGGCTGGTCTTGAACTCCTGGACTCTAGAAGTCCACCTGCCTCAGCCTCTCAAAATGCCAAGATTACAAGCATGAGCCACTGCACCTGGCTGATTCCTTAGTTTTCTTTTTCTCTTTGCCCATTGCCTGGATTCCATAAGCAGAAGGAAAACCCAGGGGCTGACTTTGTAGGCAAGACTCTTTCCTCTTCAAAACGTAAGTTGTTTCAAGTGGTACCAAAACTGAAACATGGTTATAACTTAACATCTTTTCTTCCTATACCTTCAATCTCTTGAGCACTGAGAAAAGGCACTGAGCTCTTTCTTCGGTGACAGATAGTCTGTGCCCTCAAAGAACACTGACACCCTGGCAACATCCATTCGAAGAGCTTCTCTGTACCTCCCCTCCTTTATCCCCAAGGTCACTGGGTCAGAGCTCACCCAGTCATTCACAACATGACGTTTAACACCGAGACGCTCTGGAAGTGCTCCTTCAAGACTCAGAAGAAGACCCAGCGCTGAGACAATCGTGTTCTCTCTCTCTCTGGATCACCGCCCAGAGACAAGGACTGCCAGAGACCCTGGCTTCCCCGGCTGCTGCCTCTCATTCCTGCGCCTGTGGGACGAGAGTTCGAAGCTGTGCGACCTTGACCAAGTTACTTACCCTCTCTAAGCATATGTTTCCCTAAATGTGAAATAGGGATGAAGGTGATGTGTTTATTTCACAGATTTGATAGAAGGATTAAATGAGAGATTCATCAAAAGCAGTGGGCACAGGGTCGATGCTCAGTGAGCTTTCTCTTTTCTTATCAATACACAGGTCTCCATGAGGACAGAGACTGGCTTCATCTTGACTGTAGCCTCAGGGCTGGCCACAGTGTCTGCACCCAGCAGGACTTCAGTAAATATCTGTTTATACACTAACCACAGACTTAGGCATAAAAGCCCTTTGGAAGAAAGTTGACCATTTCATGCACCTTCAGACTATGAAGAGCAATGATGACGACTTTAGCTTGAGAGGGTCTCAGTGCCCATTCATCACCACTGTGAAAAGGCAGAAACCAGAGCTGTGTGTTTAACTCCCAGCCCCAAAACCTGGCTTTGCTTTATCACTATGAGCTTCCAATGGCATCCCTTTAGTATGGGGCCTCTCTCTTCTTCCCCAAGGGGCCAGCCTTCGCCCCAGACCTATCCTTATTACCTGGTTCCTCCTCTCTGTACTCAGAGCCCATGCTTTGCTCATCAGATAGCAACATGGGAGAATACAGCAGCTCAGAATGCAGGCTGCAGAGTTGGATCCCCAGAACGGGATCTCAGCCGGCTCCATTCTTCCTTAGCTGGGCGACCATGGCCAATGACTTACTCTCTGTGCCTGAGTTGCTCCATCTGCGAAATGAAGATTGTCAAAGTCCCTGCTTCAAAGAGTCACTGGGAGGATTAACTGAGAAAATGCAGGGAAGGTGCTTGGAACTAAATGCTCAAAAAAAGTCCATCTGGCCAGGTGCGGTGAATCACGCCTGTAATCACATCACTTCGGGAGACCAAGGCAGGCGGATGACTTGAGGTCAGGAATTCAAGACCAGCCTGGTCAACATGGCGAAACCCCGACTCTACTAAATATACAAAAATTAGCCAGGCATGGTGGCAGGCACCTGTAATCCCAGCTACTAGGGAGGCTGAGGCATGAGAATCGCTTGAACCTAGGAGGCAGAGGTTGCAGTGAGCCAAGATGGTGCCACTGCACTCCAGCCTGGGCAACAAGAGTGAAACTCTGTCTCAAAAAAAAAAAAAAGGTCCATCATTCTTATTAATGGAGGCCAAATCATCTCAGCGCTTCTTCGGCTGATCGGTACATTCCAAGCCAGTGTTATCCAATAGACCAGAAGTCCCCAGCCCCCAGACCACGGACCAGTAGTGGTCTGTGGCCTGTTAGGAACTGGGCTGCACAGAAGGAGGAGAGTAGCGGGCTAGCGAGTGAGGCTTCATCTGTATTTACAGCTGATCTCCCTGACTAGTGTTACCACCTGAGCTGTGCCTCCTGTCATATCAGCAGAGGCATTAGATTCTCATAGGAGCACCAACCCTATTGTGAACTGCATGTGGAAGGGATCTAGGTTGTATGCTACTTATGAGAATCTAGTGCCTGATGATCTGTCACTGTCTCCCACCACCCTGAGATGGGATTATCTAGTTGCAGGAAAACGAGCTCAGGGCTCCCACTGATTCTACATTATGGTGAGTTGTATAATGATTTCATTATATATTATAATGTTCATAACAATAGAAATAAAGTACACAATAAATGTAATGCACTTGAATCATCCCGAAACTTCCCCCCACAAATCCATGGAAACTGGTCCTTGGTGCTAAAAAAAACTGGGGACCACTGCAATAGACTATTCAGTCCCGGTCCAATCAAACATTCTGCCATGGTGGGCTTGCTCTACTCTACACTGTCCAACATGGCAGCTGCTAGCCACCCACATGGGCTGTTGAGCCCTTGAAATGTGGCTGGTGTGAATGAAGAGCCGAATTTTCAATTTTCTCTTATTTTAACTAATTTTTTTTTTTTGAGACAGTCTCACTCTATCCCCCAGGCTGGAATGCAGTGGCACAATCTCACTGCAACCTCCAACTCCCGGGTTCAAGCAATTCTCCTGCCTCGGCCTCCTGAGTACCTGGGATTACAGGAACCCACCATCATGTCCAGCTAATTTTGGTATTTTTGTAGAGATAGGATTTCACCATGTTGGCCAGGCTGATCTTGAACTCCTGACCTCAGGTGATCTGCCCACCTCGGCCTCCCAAAGTGCTGGGATTACAGGCATGAGCCACCACGCCCGGCCTTAATTCATTTCTAAATCACAAAATCTAAACAACAAGTGGCTAGGAGCTACCATAGTGTATAAGGCAGCTGTAGAAGCACAGGAAATTGTCAATGACCCTGTCCTGCTTCAAGTTGACTTTTCCCCCTCATGGTGAGACTCTAGATTCTTTCCTCTTCTCTCACAATTTTTAGATTTTCAGGCTTAGACCATGAAAATAAGTTCTGTCCTTCCAAGATAATAACGTTCATAACACTTACTGTATACCAGGCTGATTTCAGTGCTTTACCTGTATTAATTTACAACAACCCTATGGCAGGAGCTGTGATTATGCCCATTTAACAGATGAGAAAACTGAGGTACAAAGCAGTGCTGGAACTTCTCAAAGTCACACTGGTAGCAGGAGGTAGAGCTCGAATTTGAACTCACTTTGGGTTCAGCAACTCACAGCTCTCACCTATGACATAATATTACTTCTGTGGTCAAAACACTTAGACCGGATTTCACAGGGATCTTGTGCTTGCCTGGATGCTAGGGAGGTTTTCATCATCTTCCTTGTCTCACAGTTCAAAACCCAGGGCCTCCATGCTCTTGCTATGGTGGCCGTTCACTGGCAGGAGGCTTCTGGGAAAGTTCTCCTTTTCTGTCATTTTTCTTATTCGTGTTTTTTTGTCTCATTGGTGTTTATCTGCAGAACTTTGTTTCCTTCTGCTCAATTCATAATCAGAGTGCTTTTCCTCTTGGCTGAATTCATAACTGTTTATGCACAAAGAGTTTGGGCGCAGAGCCAAGCGACTGACGACACCCGGCACGCCTGGCAAGTGGATATCAAATTGTTGTATCTCGTTCTCCCATTCGAGGCTCTTGCTGTGGGGCTGGGCCATCTGCCAGCTCTCCAAGGAGCTGGCGGGAAACCGCTGCAATCAGAGTGAACCCACGGCCCGGGTCAGCCTGCCTCAGCATAGAACATCAGCTGGCCCCCAGTGCCTTTTGGGGACACATCTGCATTGCCAGGCAGGGCTGTGGGAGGGCCGCCTGCCTCCTGTCCATCACAGGGAAAACCTACCCTTG
Organism: Pongo pygmaeus; assembly: GCF_028885625.2. Taxonomy (NCBI): domain Eukaryota; kingdom Metazoa; phylum Chordata; class Mammalia; order Primates; family Hominidae; genus Pongo; species Pongo pygmaeus. Next base: position 8,303,454 of record NC_072380.2, read on the forward strand.
TCCCACGTCCCTTCCAGGCAACCTGTGTGGAGATTGCTGCATTAACCTTTAATATGGCTAAAATGATGTCCTTCAATGACAGTAATGCTGCCAGAACCCATCAAGATACCCAGGAACTGATGTGCTTTGGCAGATGATGCTGGAAAGATGGGATTCCCGGCAGCCTTTCCATCCCTTGCTCACAGCCCATGAATGTCTCCACCTTCCATCAAGGCTTCTCTCACGGTCAGGGAAGAAAGAGAGAGAGTCCATCTGGAGCAGGCTCGGATTTTAAATGAGTGTCCCCGATAATTTAACATGATCGATGGCTGAGGTATTTCACCAAGTTCAGGAATCCCAGCTCTCAGAGAGAGGCAGCCAGCCATGACTGTAAGACCTGGGCAAACCATAAAAACCAGACGGCAGGTCTCACCCTTCCCCAGAGAGCTCCAGAGAGGAACAAAGAGTGAAACAGCAGAGGGATGGTCTGGGTGGGGTCATCGTGGCTGGCAAGGGTCTGTGACAGTATCTTGTTAGGGTACCCCCAAGAGGAAATTTGGAGAGAGGGTGGGAGGACAACTCTCAGTGCAAGCCAAGTCTCCTGGAAAATAACTTTCAAACTTTGGAGGATTGTGAGCAAGATGGGACCAGCAACTTCTACCTAAAAGAATGTTAATACCAAGATAACTCATCCTAATATTGGTCCAAGCTAGGTCTTTATTATGTATCATAAAGGTTCTGAGAAAAACAATCTAACCTACAAAAGGGCTGGTGCTTTGAAGAATCTCAGGCAACTCGCTTTCTTCTGCTCAGTGACTCCCCTGGAGCACAGCAAAGCAAGGAAACACTTAGAGCCAAGCTTGAGTTCTGAATTTCAAATACAGGGAGTCCATCTCTTTCTACCCAGTTGTTCCCTAGATGAGTAACTAACTCCTTCCCCTTAACTGCACATACTTCCTACCAAAGCACAAGCACGATGGGCTGTCCATGAGCCTCCCCCAAACATGTGCACCTTGTGACATAAATTCTGTCACCCAAAGAGACAAGACAAAATGCAAAACCAAAGTGGAGCCTTTCCTTGAATTATAGGTTCTAAAGAGTTTTGGACTCTCTACAAAACCCAAGAGTTAGGAATTGCCTGTAAGAAGCACCAGCCCTTGTTTTAAAGAGGCAATTTAAGAACAATAGCCATGCTGATGCCACACTACGCTAAGGGAGAATAATGAACCTAATAAAACTAGCGATTTTCCAATTGCTTTTGCTGCTGGAAACACTGATTACGCTAATTAAAGGGTAGAATAGTAAATACTCACTCTTTTGCATCCAATTAAGTGTTCAGGTTATTTCTCAGAAGTATTTGTGGAAAATAGCACTTCTGATAATAATGGGTCCCAAATAAACAGAGTCAAGTGTGGTGTGGTACACTTGTGAGTTTGTGTGTGTGTGTGCGCGCACATGTGTCTTTCTGGAGCTCAGTTTATGGATATCCCGCATAGCTCCACAAATTCCTATGAGACCAAATAAGAAAAATCGCAGTTTCCTAAGACTATAGTTTGGGATATCTTTGGAAAATGTGTGTATCGAGAACACAGCATACGGAAACAATTTCGCGTTGACAATATCTGTGATTTGATACTGCAAACATCAGAAATACAACTGGTTCTTCAGAGCCACCTAAGTCCCACATAATGGAAATGTTAGCTTCTTCTAAATAATAAATTAGCCAGTCAAACTCTGTTCTACAGCATTTTAGAAGTTTCATCCTTCTAGTCGATGTCACATTTCAAGGCAAAATCAATTTATATGTAAGTTAAACAAAGTGCTGTCACTAAAAATTGAGAATTATGTCTAATGCCAATCAGAACTGGAATAAATAAGTATTAGAGGATTTGCAAGTTAAAGCAACCATAGAAATGATGTTATCAGGAAGGAAAATGTATTACCTGCAGAGGTTACAGATACGATGCTAGAACCCAGAAGAGAAAGATTCTCTGTAAATATTTCCATTAAGCTAACCAAGAGTGGCTGGGTACGGTGGCTCATGCCTGTAGTCCCAGGACTTTGGGAGGCCAAAGTGGGCGGATCACGAGGACAGGAGTTTGAGACCAGCCTGGCCAACATGGTGAAATCCTGTCTCTAATAAAAATACAAAAAATTAGCCTGGCCTGGTGGCGTGCACCTGTAATCCCAGCTACATGGGAGGCTGAGGCAGCAGAATTTATTTAATCCGGAAGGCAGAGGTTGCAGGGAGCTAAGATCACACTATTGCACTCCACCTGAGTGACAGATCATGGCTCCGTTTTGGAAAAAAAAAAAAAAAAAAGAAAGAAAGTTAATCAGGAATGAGAATAGGATGAGTTTTTCACCCACAAAAGGAGATGAGATTCATGCATTCTTTCAACAAGCATTCCACCAATAGTGAGCACTTACTCTGAGCTAGGCCTGTTCTAGGACCCAGGAAATGGGTAACCAACCAGACATGACCCCTGATTTGGAGCTCACATTTTAGAGCAGCTAAATGGACAGTAAATAAGTAAGCAAATTAAGATCATCTTAAATTGGGGGATGTTCCTTAGAGAAGCACTTCCACAAAGCTGAATCACATCATAGACTATGACTGCCAGGCAGTATGGAAGGTAATATCCCACCTGCCTGTGGATAGCAGAGCTTCTGAGGCCTTGCAAAGTGTTTAGTACTAAGATTTCTGTCTTAGGTCATGTTTCCTAAAAGCAGAGCCTGAGGCAGGGATTGAGTGCATGTAATTCATTCAGGAAGAACCCTCAGGAGATAGGAGTAAGGAAAACAGGATATGGCAGGGAAGGAGCTAAGTGAGATGTGGTCTCAACTGGAGACGGGCTCCAGTCTGATCCGACAGGGAGCTCCAGAGGATGAACTGCACCACCATGTTATCCCAGCCTAAGGTCTTTTGTTCTCCTGTGTCAGCCAGTCCCTGGCCAAGGGCTGCAGACTCTCTCGGGGCCCCAGCAGACTGGAGGAGAAGGGGCATGGTCTGTAGTCTACTCTTGTGCACACCCACCTACCTCTTCCCCAGCTGACACTGCTGGAGGAGGAGAGGGAAGAGATGTCATCTCCTCCTATGGCAACATGTGGGATGGCAATGGCCCTTTTCCTGTTGGGTGTAATCTGCTGCCATCTCTTGCTGTCTGCAGCCTGACACAGAAGGGTGAAGCTCACCAGGTTCCACTGACAGGGGTCTTTGTCTCAAGCAGCGACCCTAGGAACACGGCTCCCTTGCACGATTCAGCCACATTTCATGACTGTCTGCAACACACCCCATGCCTCTGACGGAAGGAACCCAATGCCCCATGCTGCAGCCATTTCTGCCAGACTAGGGTCCCTGATTTCAAATTCCCTCTGCAGTCCCCAACTCTGGGGTCTGAAGACACATTTCAGATCCCTCCTTAGTACCTCCCAGGAGGCAGAAGCCAGAGGAAATTATCCTTGCCCCAATGCACTTGAGCATGTCACCTCACTGCATGCTCTTTCTCCCTCTCCAGGAAAAATCAAGCCTGTTGAATACTTACCAATGTGCCCACATGCATTTAGTCTCCACAACCACTTCATGGGGCAGCATTATCATCCCCAAGTTACAGACGAGGAAACTGAGGAGAGCATTTATATAACATGCATCTAAGTGGTGGACAAAGGATCTAACCAGGCAGTGCAGCACCAGAGCACACTTTTTTGTTCTTTAGGGAGATGAGGTCTCTCTCTGTCCCTCAAACTGGAGTGCAGTGGCCTGATCATAGCTCACTGCAGCCTTGAGCTCCCAGGCTCCAGCAATCTTCCCGCCTCAGCCTCTCGAGTAGCTGGAACTACAGGCATTCACCACCAACCCAGCTAATTTTTAAAAAACATTTTTCTAGAAATAGGGTCTGATCCCAAACTCCTGACTTCAAGCGATCCTCCTGTCTCAGCTTCCCAAAGTGCTGGGATTACAGTCGTGAGCCCCCGCGCCCAGCCCAGAGCACACTTTTTTTTTTTTTTTTGAGACGGAGTCTCACTCTGTCGCCCAGGCTGGAGTGCAGTGGCAAGATCTTGGCCCAGAGCACACTTTTAACCACCATATCATTCTGCCTCTGGGTAAGTTAGTCAAGCTCTGTAGCTGATCAGATGTCTGTAGAGAGAAGGAGACATCAGTCTCCCCTTCTTCCAAACAACCCCAAATTCTACAAGTGATTTTCTCAGATCCCTCAGCATCAGGAATGAGGATGAGTAGGGCAGCCTGTCCCCTTCCCAACAGCCCAGCAGATATCCCAAGATTACATCTCATTGGCTCTGACGAGGACATGAGCCCAAAGCTGAACCAGTTGCTGTAGCCATGGCATGTAGCATCCTCGGTCCTCTGGCTAGGCCAGAGCCACATCCCACCTCTGGATCCTCGGGTTGAGTCAATACATCTTGAACCAGGCGCGGACTGAAGCTCAAGGGGGAGTCAGAGTAATGTGACCCAGCCCAGCAGGAAGTGGGTGCTGAGCAGGCAAGCATTCATCACCCACTACACACACCAGGGAAGGCCTGTAGTGGCTTAGTCCCACCTGCAGGCAAAGAAAAGAGTGCCTGCTCCCTGCCAAAATGTGATGCCCAACACTGTATCTTAAAGCTAGCTGGCCTTGTAATCCCAGCTACCTGGGAGGCCGAGGCAGGAGAATCACTTGAATCCAGGAGGCGGAGGTTGCAGTGAGCCAAGATCATGCCATTGCACTCCAGCCTGGATGACGAGAGAGATTCTGTCTCAACAAACAAGCAAACAAACAAACAAACAAACCAAAAAAAAGCTAGCCTGCTTAATCCTCACAAAGATGCCATCTACTTTTTGGCATTCTACAGGTAGAAACACTGAGACACTGGGAGATTTTAAAACTCACCACCAGCCGGGTGCGGTGTCTCACGCCTGTAATCCCAGCACTTTGAGAGGCTGAGGCAGGAGAATTACTTGAACCCAGGAGTTCAGGACCAGCCTGGGCAAATTAGCAAGACCTCATCTCTACAAATATTAAACAACAACAAAAAAAATAGGGCTAGGCGCCGTGGCTCACACATGTAATCTCAGCACTTTGGGAGGCCAGGGCAGGTGGATCACTTCAGCTCAGGGGTTTGAAACCAGCCTGGCCAACATGACAAAACTCTATCTCCACTAAAAATACAAAACTTAGCTGGGCACAGTGGCACGTGTCTATAATCCCAGCTACTTGGGAGGCTGAGGCATGAGAATTGCTTGAACCCAGGAGTCAGAGGTTGCAGTGAGCTGAGATCGTGCCACTGCACTCCAGCCTAGGCGACAGAGTGAGACCGTGTCTCCAAAAAAAAAAAAAAAAAAAGGTATGGTGGCACATGCCTGTGGCCCCAGCTACTCAAGGGGCTGAGGTGGGAGGATCGCTTAAGCCCAGTAGTTCAAGGGTGCAATGAGCTATGATTGTACCAATGCACCACTATATACATGTATATATATGTGTGTATATATATGTGTGTATATATAAACGTGTGTATATGTGTATACATATATGTGTATATATATATGTGTATACATATATGTGTGTATATATATATGTTTATATATATATAAAAAACACACATGCACAGATTCACCACCAACAACTCAGAAATTACTGTCTCCCTCTATTCTAAGGAATTATTTTTCATTTGCCATCTCTGAAGTTGGAATACACCTTACAATCACTGGAACGTCACAGTCTCGTTGGCAGCATTTTTCTGCTTAGTAGCCCATAAAATAATAGCACATCTTGTAACTAACAGTGTTGTAGATGCTATGAGATCCTGGGGAAGCCCAGGATCCTAGCTCCACCCTGTCTGACTCCAAAGACCACATATTTTTTATGCCTTTGGACTGGGGCACAGATGTCGACAACTCGAGCTTTGCTGATTGTGAGAAAGGTATGAGAAATGGCCCTGATGGAATTTTCTTCTTGTACTTGCAGGGGAACAAAGCCGCATCATTCCACTATTCCAGGGGAGGTGCTAAATACGAGGGTGAGACTGTCAAGCGGTCCCTGGTGGAGTCCTACACTCACCCAAACAGCAATGAGACAGAGAGGAAGGAGAACATCGATACTGTCGTGAACTTGTTCACCAAGGAAGACTTTGACTTTGTGACGCTGTACTACAGACAGCCAGATAACGTGGGACATCATTTTGTGCCAGAGGCAGAGAACAGGAAGTTGATGATTCAGCAAATCGACAGGACCATCGGGTATCTGGTGGGAGCCACTGAGAAGCACAGCCTGCAGAGCACCTCAGCGTCATCATCACATGACACCATGGGATGACCGCCGTGAAGAAGAGACCCAATGTCAACAAGATCCCCTTGTCCAAATACATCAAGTTCAGGGACTTGGTCAAGTTTGATATTGTGGGCTACGGTGGCTTTGGGATGCCCCTGCCCAAACTGGGGCAAGAGGAAGGACTTTACCAGTCAATGAAGAATGTGTACCCTCACCTCCACGTCTACAAGAAGGAGAAGTTTTCAGAACACTTCCATCTCTCTATTGGTTCTGCCAATCGTGATGTATGCCAACTCTGGTTACAGTATCAATGGGGTAAGATCATTCTAAGATGAATAAAGTCACCTTGGATCTAGGAGACAACCATTAGGGAAGGGTGGTTCTGCAAAAATCAAACATAAGTGCACAGCCGGGCACGGTGGCTCACGCCTATAATCCCAGTACTTTGGGAGGCCGAGGCAGGTGTATCACCTGAGGTCAGGAGTTTGAGACCAGCCTGGCCAACATGGTGAAACCCCATCTCTACTAAAAATACAAAAAATTAGCCGGGCCTGGTGGCGCGCATCTGTAGTTCCGGCTACTCTGGAGGCTGAGGCAGGAGAATCGCTTGAATCTGGGAGGCAGAGGTTGCAGTGAGCCAAGATCATGCTACTGCACTCCAGTCCGGGCAACAGAGTGAGACCCTGTCTCAAAAAATATATAATATAATATAATATAATATGATAAAACAAAACAAAACAAAACAAAATAAAATAAGTGCACACACTACGAGTTGTAGCCCACAGGGTCCTAAATGTTCCCCACCCCCCGCCCAAGCAATGCTGCCCCAAATTACCGTTATACAAGATTAATGACCAATTCAACTTGACAAGGCTGATTTAAAAATAAAAATAAGGGCTGACCATGGTGATTCATGCCTGTAATCTCAGTGTTTTGGGAGGCCAAGACAGGAGGATTGCTTAAGGCCAGGAGTTCAAGACCAGCCCGGGCAACATAGGGAGACCCTATCTCTACAAAAAACAAACAAATAAATAAATAGCAAGACACGGCGATATATGCCTGTAGTCCCAGCTACACAGGAGGCTGAGGTGGCAGGATTTCTTGAGCCCAGGAGGTCAAGGCTGCAGTAAGCTATGATTGCAACACTGAACTACAGCTTGAGCAACAGAGCAAGACCCCATCTCTAAAAAATAAATAAACAAATAATAAAAAATAAACACCAACTTCATTATTCAAAATTGTGCATAGCACTTCACTAAACATTGAATAGCAGTTCTTTCATTTTTGCCTTCCCAACAACCCTATAAAATAGATGCTCTTAGTTCCACCATTTTAAAGAAGAAATCAAAACCTAGAGAGAAGTGACTTGAGATTAAAAATGTAAGGTTGGGCTGGGTGCAGTGACTCACACCTGTAATCCTAGCACTTTAGAAGGTTAAGGTAGGGTAGATTGCTTCAGCCCAGGAGTTTGAGACCAGCCTAGGCAACACAGTGAAACACCATCTCTACAAAAAATGCAAAAAAAAAAAAATGAAGCTGGGCATAGTGGCACGTGCCTGTGGTCCCAGCAACTCAGGAGGCTGAAGTGGGAGAATTGCTTGAGCCCCGGGGGTGCTGAGGCTGCTATGAGCCATGATCACGTCACTGTAAGACAGGAGGCAGGGCTTGACTCCGCAGGCAGGGCTTGGACACCAGACCAAATTGACGACTAGCTAAAACAGGGCTGGGGCAGAAGAAGCTTTCCATCAGAGATGCCCACCAGTGTGCCATGTGAGTTTACTATTGCCATGGCAACAGCCGGGGGTTACTGCCCCTTTCCATGACAATGACCCAATGACTCAAAAGTTACTACCCATTTTCTAGAAATTCCTGCATAAACTGCCCTTTCATCTGCATGCAATTAAAAGTGGGTATAAATGTGATTGCAAACTCTCTGCCGCTACTCTCTGCCTCCAGGGTAGCCCTGCCCTACAGGAGCAGTCAGAGGGCTATAACGCTGCCTCTTCAATAAAGCTGTTTTCTTCTACACCTCCGGCTTGCCCTTGAATTCTTTCCAAGACAAAGGCAAGAACTCTCACGTGCTATTGAGAGGTGACAGCATGCTGGCAGCCCTGGAGCTCACTCTCGGCACCTCCTCTGCCTGGGCTCCCACTTTGGCAGCACTTGAGGAGCCCTTCAGCCCACTGCTGTACTGTGGGAGCCACTTCCTGGGGCTCTCCCTCAGAGGGAGAGGCGTGAGCGTGAACAAGGGCTGGGCACGGGGCTTTCGGGCCAGTGCAAGTTCCGGGTGGGCATGGGCTTGGTGGGCCCCACACTCAGAGAGGCCAGCTGGCCCCGCCGGCCCTGCGCAGTGACGGGCTTAGCACATGGACCAGCAGCTGCTGTGCTCGATTTCTCACCGGGCCTTAGCTGCCTCCCCACAGGGCAGAGCTCAGGACCTGCAGCTTGCCATGCCTGAACCTCACCTCCAACCACCGTGGGATCCTGCGCGGCCCGAGCCTCCCCGATGAGCACCGCCCCCTGCTCCACAGTGCCCAGTCCCATCGACCACCCAAGGGCTGAGGAGTGCCCTACACAGCAGCACGTGGCACGGGACTGGCAGGCAGCTCCATCTGCCGCCCTGGTGCAGGATCCACTGGGTGAAGCCAGCTGGGCTCCTGAGTCTGGTGGGGACTTGGAGAACCTTTATGTCTAGCTAAGGAATTTGAAATACACCAATCGGCACTCTGTACCTAGCTCAAGATTTGTAAACACACCAACCAGCACCCTGTGTCTAGCTCAGGGTTTGTGAATGCACCAATGGACACTCTGTATCTAGCTAATCTAGTAGGGACTTGGAGAACTTTTGTGTTTAGCTCACGGATTGTAAATGCACCAATCAGCACCCTGTCAAAACGGACCAATCAGCTCTCTGTAAAACAGACCAATCAGCAGGATGTGGGTGGGGCCAGATAAGAGAATAAAAGCAGGCTGCCCCAGCCATCAGTGGCAACCCGCTGGGTCCCTTTCCACACTGTGGAGGCTTTGTTCTTTTGCTCTTTGCAATAAGTCTTACTGTTGCTGACTCTTTGGGTCCACACTGCCTTTATGAGCTATAACACTCACCTTGAAGGTCTGCAGCTTCACTCCTGAAGCCAGCGAGACTATGATCCCACCGGGAGAAGCAAACAACTCCAGACGCGCCACCTTAAGAGCTGTAACACTCACCTTGAAGGTCTGCAGCTTCTCTCATGAAGCCAGCGAGACCATGAACCCATCAGAAGGAAGAAACTCTGAACACATCCGAGCATCAGAAGGAAGAAACTCCGGACATGCCGCCTTCAAGAACTGTGACGCTCACCGCGAGGGTCTGCAGCTTCATTCTTGAAGTCAGTGAGACCAAGAACCCACCAGTTCCGGACACACTATGCTCCACTTCAGGGCTCCCCTGCCCTGCATCAACTGCACTCTGGCCTGGGTGGCAGAGAGAGAGAGAACCTATCTTAAAAAAACAAAGAAATGTAAAGTTAAGTGCTGCCCCCAAGCCTGCATGGCCAATCATTATACAGAGTACACAAAGATCACCAAAAAATTCACCACAAAGGCCCCCCGCCACTGGTTGTCATTTGCCCATATCAAAAAATATGCAAGCCTGTTCATACAAAGACACACACAGATGCTCGTAGCAAAATTATTCATGATTGTCAAAAGGTGGCAACAACACAAATACCTATCAACAACAGATGAATGGGCAAACAAGTACAGTCTACCCGTGTGTTGGAACATTAATCAGCCAAAATATGGAATGAAGGGCTGATTCATGCTACAACCTGGATACACCTTGAAACCATTAGGCTAAGTGAGAGAAGCCAGACAAATATTAGATGATTATATATATATATATATATATATATATATATATATATATATATATATATGCCCAGAATATGAAAATCCAAAGAAACAAAGTAGATTAATGGTTACCAGGAGCCGAGGTGGGGATAGTCAGGGGAAAATAAGGGGTGACTACTAATGGATACAGGGTTTCTTCTGGGGTAATTAAAATTTCTAAAATTGATGGTGGTGATGGCTGCACAACTCTGTGAATATATTAAAAACCACTGAATTATACACTTTATTTATTTAGAGACAGGGTTTGGCTCTGTTGCCGAGGCTGGAGTGCAGTGGTGCAATGTCAACTCACTGCACCCTCCACTTCCCGGGCTCAAAGCATCCTCTCACTTCAGCCTCCTGAGTAGCTGGGACTACAGACACACACCACCATGCCCCGCTAATTTTTTTTGTATTTTTGGTCGTGGCAGGGTTTTGCCATGTTGCTCGGGCTGGTCTCAAACTCTTGGGTTCAAGCGATCCTCCCACATCAGCCTCCCAAAATGCTGGGATTACAAGTGTGAGCCACCATGCCTGGCCAAATTGAACATTTTAAATGGGTAAATTGTATTGTATTTGAATTATCTTTCAGTAAAGCTGTTATTAAAAATCAGCTTTAAGGGCCAGGCATAAGGGCCATGCCTGTAATCCCAGCACTTTGAGAGGCCAAGGCAGGAGGATAACTTCAGCCCAGGAGTTCAAGACCAGTCTAGACAACATGGCAAAACCTGGTCTCTACAAAAAATTTAAAATTTAGTCTTGGCGTGGTGGCTCACGCCTGTAATCTCAGCACTTTGGGAGGCCGAGGTAGGTGGATCACTTGAGGTCAGGAGTTCAAGACCAGTCTGGCCAACAAGGTGAATCCCTGTCGCTACAAAAAATATTTTTTAAAAATTAGCCAGGCATGGTGGTGGGTGCCGAGGCTGAGGCAGGAGAATCGCTTGAACCCGAGAGGTGGAGGTTCAGTGAGCTGAGATTACGCCACTGCACTCCAACCTGCTGGGCGACAGAGTGAAACTCCATTTCAAAAAAAAAAAAATTAAAAATTAAAAATTAGCCAGCAGTTGTGGCTCATGTTTGTAGTCCCAGCTATTCAGGAGGCAAAAGTGGGAGGATTGCTTGAGCCCAGGAGGTTGAGGCTGCAGTGAGCCAAGATTGTATCACTGCACTCTGGCCTCAGCAACAGAACAAGACCCTGTTTCACAATTTTAAAAACAATTAAAAAACAAGCCTAAAGAAAACACAAAAACCAATGCTAACTGTGAGACATAAATGAGGTGGTCTATTTTTTGTTAACTACCAACTAAAAATTCATGGCAGAAACAAAGTTTAAATAATGATAAAGCCGGGCGCCGTGGCTCACTCCAGTAACCCAACACTTTGGGAGGCTGAGGCGGGTGGATCACCTGAGGTCAGGAGTTTGAGACCAGCCCGGTCAACACGGTGAAACCCCGTCTCTACTAAAAATACAAAAATTAGCAGGGCATGGTAGGGGGTGCCTATAATCCCAGCTACTTGAGAGGCTGAGGTAGGAGAATCGCTTGAACCCCGGGGGGACGGAGGTTGCAGTGAGCCAAGATCACACCATTGCACTGCAGCCTGGGTGACAGAGCGAAAATCAGTCTCAAAAAATAAATAAATAATTAAATAAATGATGTTATAAACCTCATGTGAGGGAAGACTGCCCCAGGTACAGCTTGAAGAAGCTTGCTTTGAATAGGAGCCAAATGTGATAATTATGTTTGCAACTTACTTCATGTTAGCTTGTTGCAACTCCAGAGTATAACAGGTATTAGAAAACTCATGGGGTTACTGTTTAATGTTGGTGGAAATATTCACATTAAAATACAACAGTTTATCATCTAAGGTATATTTTATGCCTCAAGTGGCCCGGAACACTGTGATTACTGCACACCAATCCCACGCCCATAGCTAAGGCCCTGCCAAGGAGAAATTCCACAGTCACCTGGCCTATTTGTAAACCTGGTTTATGACGTTTTGTAACAGGATATCTTGACAGTAGCATGAGGACATTTAATGAGACAAGAACATTCCGCACTGACCAACCAGATAGTTTGAGGGAAGAGGATGCTGTGCTCAGTTTAATCTTCTGCTGAGCCAACCATTAGGCATAAAATCCTTTGGGTCAATGCCTCTCACTGAATCCACTTCTCAGATTTCTGTCCACCTGCCTGCTTTGCAGTGCAGAGTAAAGTGGGCCTTCCTTGACTCTCTTCAGGGACCAATGTGCTTGAGGCCATCATGAGGACATTCATTCTTTTTTTTTTTTTTTTTTTAACTTTTTGAGAGAGTCTCGCTCTGTCGCCCAGGCTGGAATGCAGTGGTGTGATCTCAGCTCCCCACTGCAACCTCTGCCTCCCAGGTTCAAGTGATCCACCTGCCTCGGCCTCCCAAAGTGCTGCTATTACAGGTGTGAGCCAACGTGCCTGGCCGAGGGCTTTCATTCTTGATGGACTGCTCCATAGCCTCAGAGACAGTCAGACTGGTTTCTTCAACCAGAGCCGAGCAGACAGGAAATTTCTGTATACACCAGGCCAAATATTAGATCAACTCTTCAATGTACAGAAAGCATCACATTTCTTATATGCTAGAATATCTGTTGGTCTAAAATATAAATAAACAGTATTGTAGCCAGCCACAGTGGCTCAGGCCTATAATTCCAGAGCTTTGTGGGGCTGAGCAGAAGGTTCACTTGAGGTCATGTGTTTGAGACCAGCCTGGGCAACACAGCGAGATCTCCCCCTCCCACTGGCACCTGCCATCTCTACAAAAATTAAAATAATTAGCTGGACATAGTAGTGTGGGCCTGTAGTCACAGCTACTTGGGAAGCTGATGTGGGTGGATTGCTCGAGCCCAGGAATTTGAGGCTGCAGTGGGCTATGACTGCATCACTGTACTCCAGCTAGATTTCGTCTCAAAAAAAAAAAAAAAAAAAAAGTGTTGCAATTGACATTACTTTATCATTTGAAAAGAGGGACAGACAAGAAAGGTATTTGGCATTTACCAAGCAATTACCCAGAATCCTCATCCCAACCTACACCCACCCTTCCCCTAAAAATGTATGCATGTTTTTACACCATAAAAAATACATCTATTTGGCTCTGGAACCAGAAAGCTTGGGTTCAGTGACCTGATCTAGTATTTGCTCCTGTTGACTCAGTGCAGATAAGCTCTGTAACTCAGTTTCCCCAGCTGTAAAATGGGGAATGGCGCCTTTACTGGGCTGCCATGAAGGTAAAGGAGGTAACATATATTTATGAAGCATTCAGAAGAATTCATGATACATAGTAAGCTCTATATATTTCAGCTTATTATTACTGTCAGAACGATTATCATCATCTTGCTGTTTCCAATGGCTACGCTTTCTACATTTTCTTTCTTAAAGACTTTTAAATCCTGGTATTCTCTCCACCACCACAGAGAGCAGTGTCCTTGTAGTTTAAATTCTCAAAGACTCCATGGATCCAACAAGCATGACATTAACTAAAGGACAGTTTTCTTTCAGGGGATTGGAAGGTAAAATGTCTTTTTTATTGTTATTATTTTTCAGAGAATTATAGTGTGTTTCAACAAAGGCAGCCATGGCTTTGATAACGTCCTCATGGATATGAAGACCATATTCAGAGCTTTCGGGCCAGATTTCAAGAGGAATCACCTGGCCGAGGCTTTTAACAGCATCCACATCTACCCATTCATGTGTAAGCTCCTGGGAGTCACCCACAAACCCACAACGGCTCCCTGGCAGTCACCCAGGAAATGCTCATGAACTCTTATGACCAGCAGCCAGGTGAGATACAAAAGCAGTTGCCAGAAAACTGTCAGCATAGTCTGCTCTGTCCTGAGATAGAAAAGAATCAAAAAGTGGTCTCATGGTGGGGAGGAGAGAATTCAAGCAGAACAATCCTGTTTCCCAGCAGCTTTGGAGCCCCAGGAACAAGATGCCAACAGCTCCAAAGAGATAGCACGGGAGGTAGGGAATCCCTCGACCTGCTGGTAACATTTTACATAGTGCCTTTTAGGCAAAGGGAAGGCACACTATAGAGAAAGTCGGGCTGTAATCCTTCCAGTCCTCAGGAAATCACTGTGTACAGTCTGCCCCCAAGATGTCCCTTCCAGATACAGAAATCATCCCTCCTTCAATAGCACAGAAAGCTGTTCATAGGGGAGGAGCAAAACCCTGCTGTTCACTCGATGCTGAAAAAAGGAGAGGGGAGAGTCTGAAACGAGACTGCAAATTCTCAAGTCTTGAAACCCCTTCAATCTGGGTGATACAAAGGAAGAATAAAATCATCTCCGAATTTGCTGTTGCCTTCTTTTGTGGGTTGTTTACAAACACTGGCTATCTTTCCTTTTGCCAGGAGAGACTTGGATACTGTCCAGTGATCTAACGAGCGCTTAAAGCAATTACATGTAAGGAGTAATGGGCTGGGCACAGTGCCTCCTACTTGTAATCCCAGGACTTTGGGAGGCCGAGGTAGGAGGATCACTTGGGGCCAGGAGCTTGAGACCAGCCTGGGCAACATAATGAGACTCTGTCTCTACAATAAATTAGCTGGGTGTGGTGTCACATGCCTGTAGTCCCAGCTACTGGGGAGGCTGAGGTGGGAGGATGGCCGGAACCCAGGGGTTGGAGGCTGCAGTGAGCTGTGATTGTGTTACAGCACTCCAATTCTTGCATAAAAAAAAAAAAAAAGGAAAAGAGAGGCAGGTAGGGGTGATATACATCCTTTCTCTTCTTGTAAGCCACTGCCCATGATCTCCTTGTGAACATAGAGGAAGCAGTCCCTTTTGTAGATAACTAAATAATGAATGACCAATTCACGCAATTATGGAGGATTTGTCTTCCTTTTAAGTTTTGGAGTTTTGCTACAACTATTTTGTAGCCCCTCCCTTGTCCCACATCCCACTGGGAGCCTGGGATAAGATGCATCTGACTGTCAGTTACTGATAAGCAGGACATCCCACAAACAGATTTTCAGCGAATTGGCTTTCAGCAAATTGATCATTTGGCAAAGTGGTCATTAGGCAAATGGATCATTTGGCGAAGAGATCATTTAGTAAATCGGCTTTCAATGACTTGCCCTATGAGATTTCTCTAGAATGAGCATTTTCTTGGGTTAAATGTACATTTCATTTCCATAATTAATACTCACTAGCGGCTAGATGGGAAACTTCCCAGGGAACCAGGAGCAGCCAGAACAGCCTCCTAATAATCAGACAATTAAAAATCCTGTTTCTTAACAGGAGCGGAGGTACAGAGGGCATCTGCTCTAAAAGGCGCAGTGATCATGCTCAGCATTGTCACAGGAGCTCTTGCGGTTCTGTTTGTTGCTAGTGTGACATACACAACCATTCGTCGGAGAAAGGACTGAGTCTCCTCAGTGGTCTTTGGGTCTCCTGTAGTTGATCATCATATGTCGTGACAACCCATGACAACTCCTTGCCACATGCCACAGGAGGTCCAGCACTCCAAGAACCCAGCAGCCAGGGCCGGCTTCATGGGCTAGCAACCTGGACAGTCCCACAGGGACACAGAAGAGTCCCCTCTGTGGTTTCATAATCTGCCATCACCATCTTGAAATTCCTTATTTTTTAACAAGGTGGGCCAGGGATAGTGGCTCATACCTGTAATCCTAGCGCTTTGGGAGGCCAAGGCAGGAAGATGGCTTGAGCCCAAGGAGTTTGAGACCAGCCTGGGAAACATAGCAAGACCCCATCTCTACAGAAAATGCAAAAATTAGCCAAGCATGTAGTCCCAGCTACTTGGAGGCTGGGATGCGAAAATTACCTGAACCCAGGGAGGTCAAGGCTGCAGGAGCTGAGATTGTACCACTGCACTCCAGCCTGGATGACACGGTGGGATCTTGTCTAAAAAAATAACCACAAAGCTGGGCGTGGTGGCTCATGCCTGTACTCCCAGCACTTTGGGAGCCTGAGACGGGCCGATCACTTGAGGTCAGGATTTTGAGACCAGCCCAGCCAACATGGTGAACCTGGGAGGAGGAGGTTGCAGAGAGACGAGGTCGCGCTGTTGCACTCCAGCCTGGGGCACAAGAGTGAAACTCCGTCTCCAAAAAAAAAACAACCACAACAACAACGAGGGCCCCACATGTGGCTGAAAACAACAGAAATGTATTGTCACACAGGCCTGGATGTTAGAAGCCCAAATCAAGGTGTCAGCCGGCCTTCGCGTCCTCTGAAACATGTGAGAGAGAATCCTTCCTGCCTCTTCTGGCTTCTGGTGGCCGCTGACAATGCTTGGTGTTCCTTGTAGATGCATCGCTCCAATCTCTCCTCCCTCATCACATAGCTGCCTTCTCCCTGTGTCTCTGTCCTCACCTGACATTCTCCTCTTTTATTTATTTGAGATGGAGTTTCCCTCTGTCACCCACGCTGAAGTGCAGTGGCACAATCTTGGCTCACTGCAACCTCTGCTTCCAAGGTTCCGGTGATTCTCCCACCTCAGCCTCCTGAGTAGCTGGGATTACAGGCACCAGCCACCACGCAGTGCTAATTTTGTATTTTTAGATGAGATGGAGTTTCACCATTTTGGCCAGGCTGGTCTCGAACTCCCGACTTCAAGTGATCCGCCCACCTCACCCTCCCAAAGTGTGCTGAGATTACAGGCATGATCCACCATGCCCGGCCCTTATTCTTTTCTTTTATAAGGACACCAGTCATTGCATCTGCCCCCTCACCAGCAGCCCCCAATCCAGTATGACTCATTGTTACTTGGTTACATCTACAAATACCCTATGTCCAAATAAGGTCTCATTCCTAGATACGGAGGATTAAGATTTCCAATTTTTTCCCTGACTCAATTTTTTTTGAGTCAGGGCCTCACCCTGTCACCCAGGCTGGAGTACACTTATGTGATTATAGCTCACTGCAGCCTCAAACTCCTGGGCTCAAGGGATCCCCTGACCTCAGCTTTCCAAGTGGCTGAGATTACAGGCACACATCACCATGCCTAACTAATTATTATTCTTATTTTGTACAGATTAGGTCTCACTCTGTTGACCAGGCTGGTCTCCTGACCTCAAGTGATCGTCTTGCCTTGGCCTCCCAAAGCACTGGGATTACAGGCGTTATCCCGTGCCTGGTCCTCTTTCTACATCTCAATCATTGTATCATTAGCCTGAGCTGCCCATATTCCTTATTCTGCCCATCCCTGACCAATCTCCTCCTTTAACATAACTTCCATCTCGATATCATGGGGCCTGCTGGGAACTGCAAACAGCCTAAGGAAAGTGGAAACTTTACTTAACCTTAAACCCTATTACAAAGTCCATATTGAACGTAATTTATATATGAACTATAAAATTTTCTGTAAGCTGAAACATGACCTATAAAGTCTCTACACCCTGAAACAACGTTTTAGAAAGAAATCAATTGGTCCTTTTCTGCACAAACCATTAACCATAGGAGAGATAAAGGAAAAACCTCAATGTACTGATTGAACTTCCATGCCCATAGCTTAACTTCTAAAAGGCAACGATTCCATACTGTTAAACTGCCTTAGATTGTTATTGCTGTTATTAAAGAGACCCTCAAAGCCAGAAGTTGAATCTTGACGTGAATTCTTGCACGTACACACACACACTCTTGCAACTGAAACCACTCAGATTGTCCTAATGCTGCGCCCCATAGCAACACCACCTGGAATTTTACGTTTGGTTTTAAGCATCAGTCCTAATCTTCACTTGCATCCGAACACACCGCACCTGTGACAGCCACGTGACATTAAAAAAATCCCTTCCATGAGGCCGGGCATGGTGGCTCACGCCTGTAATCCCAGCCCTTTGGGAGGCCAAGGCAGGTGGATCATGATGTCAAGAGATTGAGACAATCCTGGCCAACATGGTGAAACTCTGTCTCTACTGAAAATACAAAAATTAGCTGGGCATGGTGATGCGTGTCTATAGTCCCAGCTACTTGGGAGGCTGAGGCAGGAGAATTGCTTGAGCCCAGGAGGCAGAGGTTGCAGTGAGCAGAGATCGTGCCACTGCACTCCAGCCTGGCAACGGAGGGAGACTGTCTGAAACAAAAAAATCCCTTCAGTGCCTTGATCCTTCCAGATTCAGATCCAAGAAAAATGACATTTGTCCCTCACCAGAGCCCGCGCACCAAGATAAAGATTTCTTCTGGCTGGGCGCAGTGGCTCACGCCTGTAATCCCAGCACTTTGGGAGGCAGAGGCGGCGGATCACCTGAGGTCAGGAATTTGAGACCAGCCTGGCCAACGTGTTCAAACCCTGTCTCTGCTAAGAATACAAAAATGGCCCGGCATGGCGGCTCACGCCTGTAATCCCAGCTACTTGGGAGGCTGAGGCAGGAGAATCGCTTGAACCCGGGAGCTGGAGGTTGCAGTGAGCTGAGATCGCGCCATTGCACTCCAGCCTGGGGAACAAGAGAGCAAAACTCCATCTCCAAAGAAAAACAAAAAAACAAAAAAAAAAAGAAAAAGAAAAAAAGATTTCTTCTGTGTGCATGGCTCAGCTCTGTGGTCCGCTAGGGTCCTTCCTCAATTCGCTTCCAATGTATGGACTCAGGAAAGACTGAGCCAACCTAGATTTATTAATATTTTAGTATAACATAATACAGTGTTACTTACTATAGCATTGACCGTGTATGCCCTTTTGCTGCTTGAAGGAAAGGCAATTAATAGCTATTATGTGAGTTAATAAAATAAGCCCAGGATTTATAACTAACCTGTTCCCATTGGTTTTCCTTGTCTCCTGCAGGCAGAGAGCTGATCAAAACAGCAAAAGCAAAGCCCCTGGCCCAGTTCTGAAGCCAACCTTCCTTAATCACCCAGACCCATCCCTGGTTAGGACTTGCTGTGGATTCTCAGGCGACTCCATCTCAGGATACAGGGACTGAGAGGATGTATGCAACATCTCAGACCCAGAAACCGTTGATTCTGTCTAAAAACACAGCAAGAACCACACCCCACCATCTTGATTTAAATGAAAGTGTTTGGGGGAATAAAAGATGAACCTTTTTTTTTTTCTTTGTCAGATCTTGCACTCATTTGGTTCTGGGGGGGAACAACAGCTATGAGAGAACAAGTGTATTCAATTAGAATTAATTCCTCTCTCTTATTCTCATAGCTGAGCAGGGCTCAAGTGCCTCTCATCTGAAAGAGGTAATAAGATTTAATCTGTCTCCTTATCTACCTTCTGCAAGTATACTTAACAAATTAGCTCTCTGGACTCCTCCAAATGGAGTTTTATGAGGGGTTTGCTGAGGTAAACGTTTTAGACTTTGAACACAGTTCAGTATTTCAGGAGCAGTACTGAAATTTGAACTGTGTTGGTAACTGCCTTGCCTTTTAACTCAAGACACAATAACTTTGAACTAAAATAATTATTTTTTGTTGTTGTTTTCCACTCTGTCCCCACGTCTGTATCACCACCACCCCCATCCCACCCTGCAGGAGCTAACTCCTACTTCCTGTCCCTGCAAGATCAAAACTCCTTCTGGAAGCCCCGCTAGCTCTGTGTGCCCGCCTTCCTGGAAGATATCGTACTTTTATACTTATTTGTGTGATAATTACTTCAATGTCCACTTCTCCCACGAGCCTCTGAGCCCTTGGAGGGCCGGGACCACACCTAGTTTTTCTCATTGTTACAACTCCCTTGCCAGGCACATCGTAGGTGCTTAATAAATATTTAGTGAACAAATGGCTTGCTGGGTAACAGTCCAAAGCCTGGGGAACAGGGGGAAATCTCCCTCCTGTCGGGCCCCAGAGGGGTGGCGCTGATGGAGAGGAGGCTAGGATAAGGCCTCCCGGACCGAAGCGCGCACCTGTAAGGCCCCTGCCAAAAAGACCTTCCTGAAGGCGCAGGAACTGCGAGAGTGCCTATGGTGGCCCAAGGACTGACCCGACGATCCCAGAGACTCTCGCCCTAACCGGCCCCGCCTCCCGGGCCGCATACCCGGACTCCACTCGCGCGAAGCTCCGGATCCTGCGGCCCGACCCTGGCCCCGCCTCGGCCGACCGTGGCCCCGCTCCTGGGCCTGCCTCAAACCCTCCCCAGGTAACGCCACCCGAACTTGAGCCACACTCCGACCCCGTCCTCAAGCTCCTCTTCCAACACCTGGGACTCCTCGCTCCTTCTCGGCCCCGCCCCAAGCCCAGCTCCTTCTGGGCCCCTGAGACCAGCGCCGACCCTCCTCCCAGGCCCTGGGTCCCTCCCCACACCGGCCCCTCCCTCAGCTCCGCCTCCCAGGGCCCGAGCAGCGCCTGGCCACGCCCCAGGGCCCGCCTACTGAGCGCAGCCCGCAGCCCGGACTCGGTCCCGCCTCCCGGACAATAGGCCCCTCCCCACGTCGGCCCATCCCTAACCTCCGCCTCCCAGAATCCGAGCAGCGCCCGGTCATGTGCTACGACACAGTCAAGGCCCCACCCCGGCCCCGCCTCCTGAACCCTTCTCTTGGTCTCGTCTTAGCCCCACCCTAAGACCTGTCTACTGGGCTCTGCCCCGAGTCCCACCTCCTGAACCCAATCATCGTTTAGCCCCGCCCTAATACCCGCCTCCAGGATGCTCATCCTAGCCACGCGCAAGGCCCCGCCTCCAGGTCGCCAACAACCTAGACGCTTCCGAAGCCCCGCTTCCAGGATCGCCTGGAGAGTCCCGTCAACCTGGACTCTCCCCAGGACCTGCCCCAAAGACGCTTATCTTGGCCCTACCCCAGGCCTTGCCCACAAGACGTTCATCCTGGCCCCGCCCCAGGGTCCGCCCCCACGACGCTCCTCCTGGCCTTACCCCGGGCTCCGCCTCTCTGCCCCTCGTACTGCCCCGGGCCCGCCCCCTCTTGTGTTCAGGCCCAGGTTCCGCCCAGTCTCCCGGCAACGATGCGGTCCCGCCCACATCATGGCTCCCGAGGAGAACCCGGGGACCGAGCTCTTGCTGCAGAGTTTCGAGCGCCGCTTCCTGGCGGGGCCGCACTGCGCTCCTTCCCCTGGTAGGTGGGCGGCGGGCCGTGCGGGGGTCCAGGGGCAGACGGGATGGGTCTCCCTGCTGAAGCCCCTGGCGCCACAGCCAGTCAGGGCCGCGCGTCTGGGTCCCCATCCCCGGGGCTTGGCCAGAGTCCCTCACCCCTCCTTCCCCGCGGGCTGGCGGCGGAAACTGGGGACGTCTCCACCGCCTTGGGGGGCAGACGCTCGCTCGGTGTGGGGTACAGTTCATGATAATTTTCAAGACTTTTTAAAGGCAGTAATCTTTCTGGTCACTGGGACACAGCTGCCCTCACCCATTCTAAGATGTCAGCGCCCTCAGGACTGCGGGGTAACCACGTTCTCCTGAACGTGGTGACCAGGTCACAAGCTGTCCCTCGTGCCTCAGTGTTCTCATCTGTATATGGAGCACTGCACAGAATGGGCACCTGCGCTGAGGCTCTCACGCCTGTGATGGAAGAGACAGAGAAGGGGGTGGCCTCTCCTCTCCCTGGGGACCTTCTGCCAGCAGAGGGGCTTAATGCACTGGCCCCCATTTGTAATTCATGTGGGGTGACCTCACTGGGATGAGTCAGTTTGGATATATATTCCTCCCTCGGTCTGCCCCATTTTATGGGGTGTTGCTTAATCATTTGCGTTATTCCATTGACATAAAATATTTAGCACTCAGAGATCATTTCTGGTCAGGAGAAATTTGTGCATTTTTAACCCAAAACCTTCCGAAAAGCATCATAGGTCTCCATTCAATATTGACTATAATTGTTCACATGTCCACGCTGAATGCTAACTTGGGCTCACCCTCAACACCCACGAGGTGGGTACTATTATCACTCACATTTGACCAGAGGGATTGTTTGATTAGGGTGAAGTAGTTGAGAGTTCAGACCCAGGAGACAGCCTGCCTGCTTCGAATCCTGGCCCAACCCCTGGCCCTGTGTGACCTTGGGCAAGTGACTGCCTCTCTCTGTGCTATTGTTTTCTTATTAATAAAATGGAGGATATAATGATAACTACCTCTGAGGGTTGCTGTCAGGGTTGAGTACAAAAGCCTGTGGATCAGTGCCTGGCTCATGGTAAACGCATGTCGGTGTTAGCTACTGTTTCTATTCAGTCTCAAAATGTTTAATAAATGCCTTCCATGAGCCAGGCAAGCAGTACCCAAGACAGATGAGGCTCTGCTTGCATGGGAGAGCCAGAGAATAAACAAATGAATAAACAAGAAAAGACCAGATGAGAGTGGCTTTAAAGCCAAGAAAACAGGGAAATGATGAATGGAGCAACTGGGGAGAAAAGTCATCAAAGTCGGGGAATCAGGGAAGCCTTCCCCAAAGAGGTGGCATTTGAACTGGGGCCTGGGTGGTGAAGCAGCCAGCCATGGGAAGGGCTTGGGGAACAGCATACTCAAAGGCCCTGTGGTGGAAACCAGCCAGCTGTGATTGAGGAACAACAGCAAGGCAGCCAGTGTGGCTGGAGTGGAGTGAGCAAGGTGGGCCAGGGGTGAGGGAGAACAGGCCAGAGAGAGGGATTAGG
This sequence comes from Pongo pygmaeus, assembly GCF_028885625.2. Taxonomy (NCBI): domain Eukaryota; kingdom Metazoa; phylum Chordata; class Mammalia; order Primates; family Hominidae; genus Pongo; species Pongo pygmaeus. Next base: position 8,326,080 of record NC_072380.2, read on the forward strand.
ACCAGGACTTGTAGGCCTTTAACGGCATGGAAGGAGCTCTGAAGCAATGAAGTGCCTTGCCCTGTGTCACATACCAGCCGAGACAGTCTGCCTAACTCAGGAGCCAAAGCTCGTTGCTGGGCTTGAGGCCCCTGTAAGAGGACAATGTAACCCAGGCTGGTACGGGCACATTCTGCATTTCCACTTAAACTCAGATGGCAAGCCCATCAAACCTTGGTGCCATGGCTGCCCTGGTAATTCCTGGCTGACCAGTGCAACCAGGGAGCTGGCCCATGAGCCGGGTGGCCGCTGAGTAGCCAGGACTAATGCGGCCAAGAGTCAGTCTTCTAGCCTTCTTCCTGTCACTCATCCAGGTGCAGCCTGCGACATCTGAAGGTCAGGCTTTCAGCTGCTGTGGCTTCCGCTTCCAACTGGCTCCACGTCCCCAGGGAGGGATCACATAGGGCTTTGCCCGCACATTCTACTGCGCGTTTCATGTTCCTGTAGATGTGCCCTTGAGATTTCTCTCTTTCCCCTCCACACAGAGCTTAGAAGCAAAGTTAAGACACTCATCAGATTCTGAGCTGCTGTGGGATGTTTTGCAGAAATTAAGAATCCCAGAGTCCCTTGGACTCATGACCCTGCCTCCTGAATCTCTCCGGAAGACCTGAGAGAAGAACCACAGGTGTGCTTGTACCCTTTAAAAACACCCCTGTTCAAAGAACAAAACCATTGAGTCAGCACTGCAGATGGGTGTCAGCACCTGCGACAGCTCCAGCGCTTTCATTTTCTATCTAAGACTTAGACAAAGACATCAGAATATACAAAAATCTGCATGAGAGGGGGGAATCTAGGGAATGTTTTTTAAACCATCCACGGCAAAAACAGAGATGACGGGTGCAAAAGAGCTTCTAGCATTTGGTAGATGCTCAGAGACTTTCCTTTTTGCATTTATGAGGCCTGTCCTGCCCATTCCTGTCTCTTCTAGACCTAAATGGGCCCTTGCTTTGCCCAGGGTGGGGTTTGGACTCAAGTGCGTCTGCATGTAGGTGAGAGGCAGGATCACCACCCGGCCCAGCCACAGCCTGACCCTGGCCTTGAGGACCAAGTGCAGATCACCCTGCATCCTGGGTCTTCACCTTTGAAGGGCCACGAGCCCTTCTGAAAAGACAAAGCAATAGACTCCCTCCCAGAAAGAAGTGCACCACAAGAATACCTTTTCCATACCAACTCAGGGGAGGCAGACATCCTCCACCCCCACCCACCCAGCCCATCCGAGGAGCCCCTGTGAAGAATTCCTGTGCTAGAGGTGAACCAAGATTATCCACGTGGAAAAGATGCAGCCACATCATTTCCACAGCAGGGAAGACTTTCGGGGCAATACAGTAGGTCAGGGCTTCGAGCGTGGAGATACCCGAAGTTATCTCACACCCTGCTCTGAGTTTCACCCTGAGCCTCACTCTCGTAGGTGGTGAAGCATGAAATGTAGGGAGAGCTGCTTTAAAACCCAGCACAAGGCTGGGTGCACTGGCTCACACCTGTAATCCCAGGACTTTGGGAAGCTGAGGTGGACGGATCACCTAAGGTCAGGAGTTCGAGACCATCCAAGCCAACATGGCAAAAACCCATATCTACTAAAAATACAAAAATTAGCTGGGTGTGGTGGTGCATGCCTATATGCCCAGCTACTTGGGAGGCTGAGGCAGGAGAATCGCTTGAACCTGGGAGGTGGAAGCTGCTGTGAGCCAAGATTGGACCACTGCACTCCAGCCTGGGCAACAGAGCGAGACTGTGTCAGAAAAAATGAAAAACCAGCACCAGCCTGAAGGGCCTGTGTATTGCGTGGGGTACTTTGCTGTCTTTGGGCAGAATCTGAGTCCCTCCCAGCCAGCAGGCGCTGCGGACCATCTCCTCCCTCTCCCTCCATGCTCCTGTTTTCCCACCGTCCCCACTCCTGCTGCACCAGTCCCTCTGCCCTCCTTTCCAAGTGCCAGGCTGTGGCCACCTCAGAGCTTGCACCGGCTGTTCCCACTGCCTGGAACTTGCTTGTCCTGCACTTGGCTTCTCTCGGCTTTACCTGGAGTGTCACCTTGAGCGTCCCCTTCCCTCCATCCTGTCCCCAGGGACACATGCTCCAGGAAAGCAGTTGCTGAGTGGGCCTTCCCACCTGTTCCATAGAGCCAGACAGTTAGTGACTGTCCTTACTGCAAACCCTGGTTCACACTGGCTCCCCTGGGAGGGAAGTGCTTTGGGCCCACATGCCCTGTGTTCCTGCTCAGAATGGGCGTTAGAGATGCCGCCATAGCCTGCGCCGCTGCAGTGAAGCATTTTTAGGAAACGGCTTATATCTTAACACAAACTTCAGATGCGTGGGGCCAGAATGCTGTGTCCATCTACATGTTTGCTGAGGGATCGGGTAGCCTGGAGTTTGCCCTCTGCTGTGTTGGCTTGAAGCTCATAGGCTCATAGCTCTCCAGCAACCAACGTTCTGTCCTTTTCTGTAGACTGTGAAGCATCCTGTGTGTGTGAAGCACGCGCCGTCAGTCAAGTATGCCCGGTGCTTTCTCTCAGAACTAATCAAAAAGGTCAGTTATGGGCAGTGTCCGCCCAGCAGCCGGACAGCATAGCCACCTGCGTGCTGGAGCCCCCGTCCTTCCCAGGCCCTGGTCCAGCTTTGCAAACCCCAGCATGACAGGGGCCTCCCCAGGCAACTGGCTGCAGCTGTGTGTGACCCATGGGAGACAGTACAGGGCGGGAAGAAGGGGAGGCTAGCGTCTCTCCCTCACTCTGCCTCCTGAGGTTTCCACAGTAGCTGCTTCTCTGGGGCCCCAGCTCCTAACATATGGATTCTCATTCCTAGAAGGCTGGCCCAGCCCACAGCCCTGGAACCCTCACCGACACTCTCTGTCCTGCCCGCCGAACGGTTTGGAGTTTCCTGCTCTTGTCCATCTCTGGGTTGTCCCACGGGCTCCTGTTGGAAGTTTTAGCTCTTGCCATACCTTTGAAACTAGTTCCTCTCGTGAATTCTCTGCATTGATGCTGCTGGAATGAGCTCTTTCATGACTGATACAGGATTTTATTTTTTACTTATTTATTTATTTTTTTGAGACAGAGTCTCACTGTGTTGCTCAGGCTGGATCACTGTAGCACATTCTCGGCTCCCTGAAACCTCTGCCTCCTGGGTTCAAGCAGCTCTCATGCCTAGCCTCCTAAGAAGCTGGGACTACAGGCACTTGCCACCATGCCTGACTAATTTTTGTATTTTTAATAGAGACAGAGTTTCACCATGTTGGCCAGGCTGGTCTCGATCTCCTGACCTCAGGTGATCTGCCTGCCTCGGCCTCCCAAAGTGCTGCGATTACAGGCATGAGCCACCGCACCTGGCCTAGGATGGATTTTAAAGATGGCCCCGAAATGCAGGGTTTCTCATGAGCATGTTGAGAGGCTGTTCCTTAGTAGGCAGTAGCAGACCTGCTGAGTGAAAGGGCCACACTTTTAGCAAATAAACAATCCCTTGTTTCTCCAATACCTGCTTTCTCCCTAGTCCTCCCCAAAAGCATGCATCTGTGGTCACCAGCAGGTCTGCCCTGTGCCACCAGGAGAGGGCAGCAGTCACCCAGTGTACCCTGCTGCTGCCCTGTGAATCTTAGGATGAGGCCAGCTGTGGAGAAGCAGCCTGCTGACAGCCACAGCCTGCAGCATGGGCCACCCTCACAGTTCTGCCTGGGCTCACGTAAAGCACCTTTTGTTTTCCTCCTCTCTGTGTTTGATCCAAACACAGAGCTCTCTATCATGGTCACGTGGCAGCTCTCACGGAATCCTTGTCTCCTGCCCTAGACTACTCCTCACCCTACCCTCTCAACACCTCTTGTTGAAGGCCCTCCCATCCAGGTTTCTCTGCCAAGTAAATTTTTTTTTTTAGAGACAAGATCTCTGTTGTCCAGGCTGTCCTCGAACTCCTGGGCTCAAGCAGTCATCCCATGTCAGCCTCTAGAGTAGCTGGGACTATTCGCACACACTACCATGCCCAACGAAGTGAATATTTTATATGGCAGCTGGCCGGCATTACACCGTTCCATCCCAAATCTCCCCTCCGAACTTGGTGAAAATCATCTGGCCATTTTTACAGATTAGAACGAAAGCAAACAATCTCTCACTCTGTCTGCCCCCAGCACGAGGCTGTCTACACAGAGCCTTTGGACGAACTATACGTGGCGCTGGCAGAGATCCTGACGGCCAAGGAGTCCACCCAGGGCCACCGGAGCTATTTGCTGGTATGAGAAGGGCACCCTCCTCCCCCTCACAGCCCAGACACCCTTCCTGCACAGACAAAGTGAAAATGTGGGTATGGGTTCAAATCCTGACTCATCCATTCTGCAGTCTTAGACATGAGGTCTGTTAACCTTCTTTAGCCTCAGTTTCTCTGTCTGTAAATCAAGCACTTCAACAACAACAGCATGTCTCGTGAGGTTGTTGGGCATTTGTCCAATAGGTGACACACACTACCTGCTTCACAAGGACCTGCTGCCCAGTCCTCAAAGAATACTTGACATGGCCGGGCACAGTGGCTCACGCCTGTAATCCCACTACTTTGGGAGGCTGAGGCGGGTGGATCCGAGGTCAGGAGTTCGAGACCAGCCTGGCCAATGTGGTGAAACCCTGTCTCTACTAAAACTACAAAAATTAGCGGTGTGTGGTAGTGGGCACCTGTAGTCCCAGCTACTCGGGAGGCTGAGGCAGGAGAATCTCTTGAACCCGGGAGGTGGAGGTTGTGGTGAGCCGAGATCGCGCCATTGCACTCCAGCCTGGGCAACGAGAGTGAAACTCTGTCTCAAACAAAAGTACAAAAATCAGCCAGACATGGTGGCACAAGCCTGTAGTCACAGCTACTTGGGCAGCTGAGGCAAGAGAATTGCCTGAACCCAGGAGGCAGAGGTTGCAGTGAGCCAAGATCGTGCCACTGACTCCAGCCTGGGGTATAGAGCTCAAAAAAAAAAAAAAAGACAAAACATAGATACAGAAAACCACAAAGGAAAAACATAACATATTGAATCATCACAAGGCAGCCACCCCTTCATAGCCACACCCGGCCCCTGGCCACCACTGACCTGTGCTCCATCGCCAGAATTCCATCGTCTCAGGAATGTTCGATGAATGGAATCCTGTGTGGCCTGAGATGAGTATCTTTCACGCCGCATGACGCCCTTGAGACCCGTGCAAGCTGTTGGCATGTCAACAGTTAGCTGCTTCTAATTGCTGCGTGGTGATTGGTCCTGTCATGGTTTATTCAGCCATGTGGTGGATGGCTACTTGTCTTCTAAGCCACTTGCCTTCTGATCGCTGGACTGACTCTCTCACCTTCTCTTGGTGCAGCCCTCGGGAAGATCGGAGACACTCTCCAACAGCACGGCCATCATCTCCCACGGCACCAGGGGCCGGGTCACATAGGACGCCGCCCTCTACCTTGCAGAATGAGCCATCGAGAACCTGGCAACCTTCACTGACAGGTGACCTCGGGGCGCAGGACAGTTCACCGAGGCAGGCTTACCCTGGTGCAGTCGCAGACACGGTCCCCTTTCCTACCGCCAGGACTGTCCTAGAGCTTTACAGTGGCGCCGGCCTCACAGGCCTGTCCATCTGCAAGATGTGCCGCCCCCGGGCATACATCTTCAGCGACTGTCACAGCCGGGTCTCGAGCAACTCCGAGGGAATGTCCTTCTCAACAGCCTCTCATTAGAGGCAGACATCACTGCCAACTTAGACAGCCCCAGGGTGACAGTGGCCCAGCTGGACTGGGACGTCGCGAAGGTCCATCAGCACTCTGCCTTCCAGCCAGATGTCATTGCAGCAGGTAATGCCCAGCCCCGGGCACCCTGTGCAGGCGTGTCCTTGCAGCTCTACCCAGCTCTTGGCTCGGGGAAAAGGGAACAATGGACGCTGTCGGGCATGGACGTGATGGGGCTTCCAGAAGAGTTACTCTGGGACTCTAGGGTGACATCAAAGTACAGGGGTGCCTCTTAAGGTGACCTTCAAGCCACAGTCCTCTTGTTGGAGACAGGCATACTCCCGTTACAGTCGTCACCACATGGCTGTGTCCCAGAGCCATGCCCTGTGTCCTTCAGAGACCACAGGAGGAAAACAACCACTTCTGGGATGAGGACAGGGCCCTTGAGAGAAGGTGGCGTTTGGCTGGGTCACCGAAAACCCCTCGCCCCTGCCAGCACACTCTGTCCCCTCTCTGGTAGAACAGAGCTCTGCCTGTGGTCCCGGGTCCCAGCCCTGAAAACCACAGGTCCAGCGGTGGCCAGGGACATGGGCCCACCCTGCAAGCCAGCAGACAAATTGGCAGATGCCTGAAACACGAAGTTCATGGCAGGGGCAGGCTTTCTGTCATTCGAAGCCCTCTAGATAGGCTGAGAACCAGAGCTGGTTTTTTGAGGAACACCAGTGAGTCTGGAGATTTTTTTCTTTTGCTTCGGTCTTTTGCAGCTTCCTCTACTAAGGGTTCTCCTTTTTCACCCAAGTAATTGCCTTTCCGTCTAATGGCCCAAATGGTCAAATGGCATCTAATAGTCTCATATGAGCGCTGCCTCTCTGGCCTCACCCTGCTGCTGAGGTCAGCATGACCTGGAACTGTCCGCTGGTCCCTTTCAGTAACCTGAAGCTTTCACCGTAGACGTGCTGTGTTGCCCAGAAGCCATCTTGTTGCTGGTCGGGGTCCTGCGGAGGCTGGCTGCCTTCTAGGATCACCAGCGGGCTCCAGAGGTCTATGTGACCTTCACTGTGCACTGCCCAGAGACGTGCCAGCTGTTCACCACCGAGCTAAGTGAGCCCCCCGCCCACCTGGGCCTGCATGGTCCCGGAGCTGTCCCTGCAGGACTCCAGTGGAAGTGAAAGAACTGGGCACTGGGGAAAGGCTAGGATGCCCCACACTCCCACACCATGCGGGGAACTCGGGCAGAGGCTGGTGAGCAGGGTGGGCCTGGGGCGTGGGGTGCTTGCAGCAGGAGGAGGGCAGCTCAGCACAGGGAGGGAGAGTCTGAGCCGAGCAGCCCTACTGTGTTCTTCACAGCAGGGTTCCCTAAGCCCTTGGGCCTTGGTTTCCTCATCTATAAAATGGAGGTGGCAGGAGGGGCAGTCGGGTCAGGGCTGGACACAGCTGTGCCCTGCAGGACGCTGGAGCACAGGCTGTACAGATGGATCCACCACGCCACTGTCCTGAGCACCCAGTCGGTAGAAGATTAGCAGGGTGACTGTAGAGAAAGGGAACTGGCCCCGTAGTGGGCCAGCCACTGTCCTCAGACCTGACATTTGTCAGCCCCCAGCACCTGTGAGGGCGTGCTATCACTGTCCCATCTCACCGACAAAGACACTAGGACACACGGAGGCCAAGCGACTGCCTAGCTCCCGCAGACTGCATCCCGGCCACCTGGCTCTCACACCTCCACACTACACCCAAGCCCCCCAATACCACCAGCTTTTCCCCAGCTCCCCCTGAGCACAGCCCCTCCTGGCAGCCATGTGCACAGATGCCCCCGCAGCAGCCTCTGCCTGCACACAAAGACACGGACGACCCAATGCCTGTCCACGTGGGGCAGCCCGTTAACTACAGAGCCAACAAACAAGCCAGCACACGAGGCATACTGGCTTCCACGACAGAGTCTCGCACAACCTCACACAGGAGGCTGGCCGGGCGCGGGGCTCAGGCCTGTCATACCAGCACTTTAGGAGGCTAAGGCAGGAAGACTTCCTGATCCCAGGTGTTCAAGACTAACCTGGGCCACATAGTGGGACCCCATCTTCACAAAACATACAGAAACTAGCCAGGTGTGGTTGCACACCCCTGTAGTCCCAGCTACTCTGGAGGCTGAGGTGGGAGGATGGCTTGAGCCCAGGAGGTGGAGGCTGCAGTGAGCCCTTATCTCACCACACCACTGCACTCCAGCCTGGGCAAGAGGAAGACCATGTCTCAAAAAAGCAAAAAAAAAAAAAAAAAAAAAAAAAAGTCTTTCTTCAGATACTTATGTGCAAAAAAACCTGCAATATCTTTTAAGTGAAAAAACAGTGCCAAACAGCACACATACTATAAGACCTCAGCCACCTTTTGTTGTTGTTGTTTTTGAGACAGAGTCTGGCTTTGTATTGCTCAGGCTGGAGTGCAGTGCTGCCATCTCGGCCCACTGCAACCACCCACCTCCCAGGTTCAAGCTATCCTCCCATCTCAGCCTCCTGTGTAGCTGGGACACAGGCGCATGCTACCACGTCTGGCTAATTTTTGTATTGTTTGTAGAGTTGAGGTTTCGCCTTGTTGGCCAGGCTGGTCTTGAACTCCTGACCTCAAGTGATCTACCGCCTCAGCCTCCCAAAGTGTTAGGATTACAGGCATGAGGCACTGCGCCCAGCCCCATTTTTGTCTAAAAACTAATAATAATCTCCCACACATGGTTATGAGTACCTATATTCCCAACTACTCAGGAGGCTGAGGCGGGAGCATGGCTTAAGCCCAGGAGTTTGTGGCCACCTTGAGCAACATAGCAAGACTTCATCTCAAAAACAATTATCACAATAATCATTTTCACATAAGTAAACCTATAGGGGAAAACCTAGTGCATATATATAGCAGACTTGTCCAACCTGCGGCCCAACGCAAATCTGTAAACTTTCTTAAAACAGTATGAGGTTTTCTTGTGATTTGTTTTCTTTTAACTCATCAGCTATTGCTAGCGTTAGTGTATTTTATGTGTGGCCCAAGGCGATTCTTCTTCTTCCAGTGTGGCCCAGGGAGGCCAAAAGATTGGACATCCCTCATATACACGGTAACAGGTGCCATCCTTCAATGGCAGGATTATAGAGACTTCTACACGTTCATGTCTGCACTACTTCATTTATAGAAATACGCATTTTCCACTCGTAACAAAAAACTGTGATTGAAAATCATCCCGGGTCACAGTGTCTCATGCCTGTAATCCCAACACTGTAAGAGGCTGAGGCTTTGGGAGGCTGAGGTGAGCAGATCACCTGAGGTCAAGAGTTCAAGACCAGCCTGGCCAACACGGTGAAACCCCATCTCTACTAAAAACACAAAAATTAGCCAGGCGTGGTGCTGCACGCCTATAATCCCAGCTACTCGGGAGGCTGAGGCAGGAGAATCACTTGAACCTGGGAGGCATTGCAGTGAGCGGAGATTGCGCCACTGCACTCCAGCCTGGGGAACAGAGTAAAACTCCGTCTAAAAAAACATAATAGAAGAGGCTGAGGCAGGAGCATCACTTGAGGCCATGCGTTCAGGACCCCATCTCTACAAAATAAAAAAATTACTGGCATGGTGGCACGCACCTGTCATCCCAGCTACTCAGCAAGTGGGAGGATTGCTAGAGCCCAGGAGTCGAGGCTGTGGTGAGGAATGACTGTGCCAGTGCACTCCAGCCTGGGTGACAGAACAAGATTGTGTCTCAAAAAAAAAAAGACTCATTCTTGTTAATGGCTCTTCAGACATCTGTGCTTATGAGAACACCAGCCTCTTCTAAGCTTTGTGTGTGTGTATGTGTGTGTGTGTGTGTGTGTGTCTGTGTGTGTGTTTTTTTTTTTTTTTTTTTGAGATGGAGTCTCACTCTGTCATTCAGGCTGGAGTACAGTGACACAATCTCGGCTCACTGCAACCTCCGCCTTCTGGGTTCAAGCAATTCTCGTGCCTCAGCTTCCCAAGTTACTGGGATTACAGGCACCCACCATCATGCCTGGCTAATTTTTGTATTTTTGTAGAGATGGGATTTCACCATGTTTACCAGACTGGTCTCGAACTCCTGACCTCAAGTGATCCACCCGCCTTGGCCTCCCAAACTGTTGGGATTACAGGCGTGAGCCACTGTGCCCGGCTGCTTTCTAAGCTTTGTGAAGAGGGGGTTGAGTGAGCAGCCAGGTAGTTGTGGGTTCAGATCTCTGCTTCTGTCCCGCTGTGCCAAGTGCTGGGGTGCACACGGGCAGAGTGGACAGCGGCACTGTGCCTGCTGCTAGCCATTTCTATGCAAAACCGGATTTCTGGTCCCATCCTGGAGGCCAATTCTAGGCACCTGGGTGGGCCTGGGAACCTGTGAACCAAGTAAACTGACTTAGACACCCCCCCACCCTGCCAGGCCTGTCTTTGTAGGCCCACACAATACGCTTATGTTCTGTCCCCAAACACTGCCATCCTCAAACACATATGCTCTGTTTCCAGGCCGGGCCGGGATCAGATGGGAAGTGGAACCTTGGCATGACCAGAAACTGTTTCCCTACGAAGAGCACTTGGAGATGGCAATGCTGAACCTCACACTGTAGGATTCACACACGACTCCAACGTGATTGTGAGAATCAAGTCACTCTAGTGGGAAGAATTTTTATATGGGAAAGCGGAGAAAACTTTCATTGGACTGGAATGTTTGGAGAGTGTTAAATTCCAAACCAGGAACAACAAACTCCCCTCTAATAAGAAATTGGCTATCTAAGCGTGTGGATGCCCCCTTTCTGCCAGCAGTTCTGGTTCTTAAGAAAATCGCCATAAATCAGACATGAAAATTCTGGCTCCAAAAATAACATTTTCTTTGTGAAAATAAATACGTGGGTATCAAGTATGACGTTCCTCCAACGTGGACACACTCGGTTCCTCACAAAGCCAAGCCCGCTGCAGCTGCCACATCCCTGGGCTTATGGTGCAGCAGGTGCTTTTTTGAAGACAGGAATCAAAGTGTTAGGAACACGGCAGAAAAGTGACACCTGGAGACCAAATACAGGATGAGGAGTACTGCAGTTCACAGGGAAGTCACAGAACAGTAATACACTAGCAGGGGCATGGGGCGTGAAGAACAGAAGAAGACAGGAAGTGTTTCTGAGCCTCCAGAGAAGAAATCAGGGCCAACCACAACTTCCTGGGTCACAGAACCAATTCATTCACCAGGTGGCAGCACTGCCGTCATTTCAGCTTCTGGCTACTGGGAAGCGCTGCTCGAAAAGGGTTTGCCCTGAGACTCCGAAAAGAAGCTGTGGGAAGGACAGCAGAGGTCCTGGGGTTTTAGCCTCTGGCCCAGGAGTTATGTGTCCATAACCAAAGGGAGCACAGTCTGCACCCACCTCTCATTCCATCGGAGCTGCTGCGACTCCCGCAGGTTCTTCCGGAACTGGTTTAGCTTGCCTGCAGGATCAGGAAAGTTTGAGAAAAGCATTTGCAAAAAAATAAAGAAGAGAGCTTACCTCATTTCCTGTCCCCACTCCATCCCAGGTCACCACCTGGCTGGCCCTAGGTCCCTGACCCAACAACAACCCCTCCCAAGTCCCTAACTCCCTCACTTGGACTCGAGACCCTTCACGCACCAGCAGCGCTCTGCCTCCAATTTGACATCACGCTTTCTGGAAACTTCCCCGTATGTCCCACTTTCCCACACTTGGTGCCCTGGAGCACCTCCCAGCCTCTACATGCTGTACGTTCCCCTGTGAGCAACCGACTCTTGGCCTCTGGCCAACACAGTCCCACCCATTTGTGGGTAACAAGGGGGTGTCGGTGTTCTTTTCAGCCTTGCTAAACTGTCTGAATCAAGGATCACAAACTACAGCCTGCAGGCCAAATCCAAACCACAACCTGTGTTTGTAAATAGTTTTATCGGAACAAAGCCACACCCCTTAATCTAAAGATGATCTGTGGCTACTTTCACACCACAACAGAGTACCATGGTTCTGACAGAGACTGGGGGACCCAATCTAAATTACTTCCGACCTGGACCTTTACTGAAAATCCTGCCAATCATTCTGTTGGCAAGAATGATGTATTCCTTTTTGCAATAAGAAACAAGTAACCTTTGCAGAATTCCACCCATCTTTCAAGGCTGGTCCCAGAAGCTCCCTTTGCCCGCCTACCTACCTGATCCTGATCACTTCCTAAACTGCAGCCTGGCCCACCTGGCTACAGCATCATTTGTGGAGTGTCAGCTCCATAAATCTAGAGGGCAGGTGGAGGTGTGTCCTAATTTTCCCGAGACTACTACTCCAAAATGAGACAGCAGAGTGTGCCGGCCACTGTGACCTCTGCTCCCTCCCTAGCTTTTCTGCCAGACCCCACATGGTCCCACCCTGGCTGTGGGAAGCAGGGATCAGGGAGCATGGCTCGGTGCCAGTCTCCAGAACCCTGCCCACCCTGGCATGGTGGCAGACGTGGCTACCTGCAGCTGAGCTGCCAGTTCCTCTGGGTCCTAAAAGACCAGGCCGTTTTCTCCATGTTTCACAAGCTCATGTAAACTACAGAGAGAACCCAGGGAGTCTGAGAGCTGCCTGGAGAAGACACCAGACCCCTGGGGTGCCCACTGGGCTCCCACCCACCCCACGCTCAAGCCAGGCTGGGGGTTGGAACAGCGGGTGTGGTTTCTGGGAGCTGGTTGTTAGATTTGGCATCTGAAGGGTATAAAGGCCTGGGGGGGTGCACATCAAAATGGCCAAACTGATTTGAGGAGGGAGCCTTAAGGAGGGTTTGTATCTTCTGTGCTGGATGCTCTTCAAGGACGGAAAAATTATTTTTGCATGTTTTTCTTAGTTTCATGGCCATGGAACAAGTGAAGGCAAGCCCTTGGGGACGGGCTTAGCACATAAAAGATGACTTTTCTAGGGCACCAGGTTTGATCCCGACATTCCCTGAGCTCAGCTCACACGAGGGGCTCACATCCCTGAATCCCATCCAGGGTCCGGCTCCTGAGCAGGGGCCAAGGGCTCAGCTTGTGCTGGGGCTACTGCTTCTAGAATCTCTACCGCTGCCCTTCCAAACACCCGTCTATGCTGGGTGGAGTGAGCCACAGCATGACACTCATTTAACTGATTCAAACCCACCGTGTGAGCTTGGCCAAAAGGGACATGGTGGGAGAGAAAGAAACAAAGAAAACCATGTAAGCCTGCAGGCAATTCCCGCCAATTCTACTCCAGGAGCAAAAGCCCCGAGTGGAGTTCTAGTATTTAAGATGCGTTTTTTTCATATTAGGTTGACGCAAAAGTAATTGTCATTTTTAATGGCAAAAACCGTGATTACTTTTGTACCAACCTAAATATAACATGAGCTCTAAATGGAAGCAACTACTTCAGCGAGGCTCAGCCCAGCCACAGTAACCGCAGGGCTCCTCCTCCTGGCCTCCAGTGTGTGCTGGACTGACCGAAGGGCAGGGCCTCACTGTGGGCAGCTCGCTCCGCACTGCTTCCCCCTCAGCGGTGGATCTGGGCAGCTATCCCCAGAAAGATTCGGGTTCTGCTCCTACCACTTGAAGTTCACGGCACACACAGGCAAACAGCACCCGAACATGTCCACCAGCTTCATGGGCAGGTCCAGGCCACTGGAGGACGTGTCCAAACAGACACCCAGGTCCGCCGACCCTGCTAGGCAAGATGGGTGGGTCAGAGTGCTGGTCTCTGCCCTGGGAACACAAACCCTCCCAGCAAAGTGAGGCAACATCCCCCGAGGGGAGTGAAAATCGGATAAGGCCCCCGACAGCCCCAAGCACAAGTGGCTCAAGCTGGCCAAGCACACATACGGCCTGGCTGAGACATCTGAAAATGTAGTTGACACTTTTTATACGTAACCACAATTAGGTTTTTTTGTTGTTGTTTTGTTTTGTTTTGTTTTGAGACAGAGTCTCACTCTGTCACCCAGGCTGGAGTGCAGTGGCACAGTCTCGGCTCACTGCAACCTCCACCTCCCAGGTTCACCTCCTGCCTGTAATCTCAGCATTTTGGGATCCAAGGCAGTTGGATCACCTCAGGTCAGGAGTTCAAGACCAGCCTGGCCAACATGGTGAAACCCTATCTCTACTAAAAAAAATACAAAATTAGCGAAGCGTCGTGGCAGATGCCTGTAATCCCAGCTACTCAGGAGGCTGAGGCAGGAGAATCGCTTGAACCCGGGAAGGCGGAGGTTGCAGTGAGCCAAGATCACGCCATTGTACTCCAGCCTGGGCTACAAGAGCGAAACTCTGTCTCAAAATACTACTACTACTACTACTACTACTAATAATAATAATAATAATAAAGCCACAGCACACCCGCCACAAACCAGCTGTCACTGTGAAAATAAAGCCAAATAGCTTAACATTTCTAAAGACTAGGTGGGGCCAGGCGTGATGAGTCACGCCTGGAATCCCAGCACTTAGGGAGGCCAAGGCGGGAGGATCACTTGAGGTCAGGAGATCAAGACCAGCCTGGCCAACATGGTGAAACCGTGTCTCTACTAAAAATACAAAAATAAGCCAAGTGTTGTGGCGGGCTCCTGTAATCCTGTAATCTACTCGGGAGGCTGAGGTGGGAGAATCTCTTGAATCCAGGAGGCGGAGGTTGCATGAACTGAGATCGTGCACTTCAGCCTAGGCAATGGAGTGAGACTGTCTAAAACAAAGTCTAGCTGGAGAGTCCTGCCAGGAAAAGGCCCTCAGCCTCCAACTGCTCTGCTTACTCGAAGCTGGAAGATGCGGCTCTAGAGACGCATCAGGACCAAGCCACGACTCCCCACTTGGAGAAATCAATGGGGAAAGAGACGGAGGCAACAGAGAACCATCTCACTGGGAGAGGCGAATCTTTTTGACACACCGTCCCTGTACCTCCCAAAGCCACTGCCCTCCCACACCTGGGCAACAGTGGCCCCAACCCCAGGCCCAGCCCTCCTGCAGGAAGGAAGAGGACTGAATGGAGGGCGTGGCAGGCTGAAAGGACGTGGCCTCCTCAAACCCCTTGGTAAAGGGCCTCTGGGACCACCTGGCAGGGGGGGACTGGCACACCAGGAAGTAGCCTTCTCCCGGGAGTTCAGCCAGAGCCCAGGTCCTGTCCCCAAGTGGCCTCCAGAGCCACCTTTTCAAAAAAAGTACATCCCACCCACCCCTGTTCCCCCTGCTTAAGGCCCCGCCTCCTCCCTGAGCCTCCTGCTGGCCTCTCACCTAGAAGCGGGGGTAGTCCTCGGCCTCCAGCCAGGGGGTGCAGACCTGGATGTGCTGGAAATGCTTCTGGTGGGTGAGGCGGCTGTAATACTCCCTCAGAGGCCCTTTGCCTTCACAGAGAAGAGCAGACACTGCCATGGACACGTCTCTGTCCCTGCCACGTGGCCCCAGGCCCAAGACACTACCCCCTAGGAGGGATCGCTTTCCCAGAAGCTCCACCCCTCGGCAGCTCCAGTCAGGACCCATCCGGCCCTTCCAGAAGCAACCCAGGAGCCCCGAGACCTGCAGAAGAGGGTGCACCCTGACCCCTGACCCCTGACGCACAGCTCTGCACCTGCAGCCAGCTGGTCTCGGGCTGCAAACATGTCGGGGTAAGCAGTGGCCTGGCACCCGACCGCTCACTGGGTGGACCCAGGCTTTGGTCTGTGTTGTGCACAGGGGACACGGGGAATCCCCCTGTCCTGGTACAGCCCCCAGAGCACATGGTGCGGGTTCCAAACCACTCCTGGGAGCCTAGAGGCCAAAGGAGGGAGGAGATCAGGATCAGCAGCTGGCCCAGACCCCACCTCTTCCCACACCACTTCCGCTTTTCTCCCTCCTCACTGAGTCACCTTGAAAGGGCTCAGCAGCAGTAACTGTGGGACAGGGGCTCTTCCGTTTGAAAAATTGAAAGAGGCGCTCGGTTAAGGCACCAATGACATAGCTGGGCACAGTGGTTCATGCCTATAATTCGAGCATATTGGGAGGCCAAGGTGGGTGGATCACCTGAGGTCAGGAGTTCAAGACCAGCCTAGCCAACATGGTGAAACCCTGTTTCTTCTAAAAATACAAAAATTAGCTGCGTTTGGTGGGCACCTGTAGTTCCAGCTACTTGGAAGGCTGAGGCACGAGAATTGCTTGAATGTGAGAAGTGGAGGTTTCAGTGAGCTGAGATCGCGCCACTGCACCCCAGCCTGGGCGACAGAGACTTTGTCTCAAAAAAAAAAAGAAAAGACACCAATGACGTAACAACAACAACAAAAAAGATGCTTGGAAACTACAGAAATAGTAGAAAGCTTGCTATCTACAGATTCAAATCTGGGCTCCCTGCCCTGCTGTGAAACCGTCTGAGCCTCAGGTTCCCCCCACATCAAGCAGTATAAGACCCTATGGCAGAGAGCTGCAGTGAGGATTAAGGAGACAAGATCGTGGGAAGCACAGGGTAAAGGCTGCGTGCCCCTCCCCCTCCGCCATCCCCTAACCAAACAGACACCTAGGGTTTCAGGCGGTACCTGTTATCACACAGATGAGAGAAGGAAGGTTGTATCCGTCAAGAGTCAGTTGTTCAAACTCTGTGTTTAAAAAAAAGAAACAATTCTACATGGAATTTCTGATAGATTTTTTTTTTTTTTTTTCTGACAGACTCTCGCTCTGTCACCCAGGCTGGAATGCAATGGCACGATCTCATCTCACTGCAAACTGTGCCTCCCGGGTTCAAGTCATTCTTGTGCATCAGCCTCCCAAGCAGCTGGGAATACAGGCACCCAGCACCATACCTAGCTAATTTTTGTACTTTTGGTAAAGACAGGTTTTGCCATGTTGGCCAGGTTGGTCTCGAACCCCTGACTTCAGGTGATCTGCCTGCCTCAGCCTCCCAGAGTTCTACGATTACAGGTGTGAGCCACCATGCCCATTCAGAAAAATTTTTTTAAATAAACAATAGCCAGAGTCACCTGGTCAGGTGGATAAAGAGCACTGCTCTGGCGGGCAGGCCACCAGCCTCTGTGAGATACTGTCCTGGAGGGGGCATTTCAGCCTGAGGGCCTGATCACTCAATGACCCAACTGGGGATTCAAGGCGGCCCACCTCCACCACACCCGGTGTCCTGGGACAGGAGCATGCTGCAGGCCAGACAAGCAGCTCACAGCTCAGTGGCCCCCGACAAACCCAGAGCTCCTCACCACAATCACACACCTACTTTCTAAAGCTGCCAGCAGGATGGAGAAGTCTTCATCCTCTATGAAAAGAGAATTGAATGTCAGGGGCCTGTTTCTGGACACCCCTCTTCCAGCTCACACGCCCTCCCCTTCTCATTGAGACCGTGGCAGGGTGGGGTCATGCAGGACTGGCAGGGGTGAGGAGAACACAGATTGGCCAGGTGCCCCTCATACCAACCCCAAGTGCCCCAGGGGTCGTGCAGACCTGTCCAGCTCGTGCTGCTGACCAGTAGGGCTGGCCGCTCGTGGAGACGTCTCAACAGCCCGCTCCCAGCATCCCGCTCCGTGAAGGCCGACCGCTCTGTGGCTGGGTCCTCAGGTTCTGAGCTGAAAGAGCAGAAAAAAACCCTGTGAGAGGCCACAGAGCAGGCCCAGGACCCAGGAGGGGCATCTCCTGCCATGGCGAGGCCTGCAAGCTCCCAACGGTTGGGGTGCCCGGCCACATCAACAGCACCAGGCCACCCCTGCCATCCGAGGCCTGGGCTTGCTTTCTCTAATATTGTTGCTGGGTGCTAAGGTTACAATAGCAAACAAGACTGACTCATTCCTTTTCTCCATGGGACTTACTGTCTTATCATCCCCTAGACTCAAGATGAGGGTGCAGGGACGCCCTCCTACACCACCCCAGCTTGCCCAGAGGCACACCTCAAAGTGTGTGGACCTGCACAAAGTTCCCCTCCTTAGCCCCATGAGACACCCCAGGGGACACACAGGTCCACAGATCCTGCCACAGGCCTGGGAACCCATTGGCAGGAGAGTAAGATAGTGCAGGGGTTCACAAACATTTCTTAAAGTGACAGAGAGTAAATACTTCAGGCTTTGTGGGCCACAGGTTCTCTGTTACAAAACGCAATTCTGCTATTGTAGCTCAAAGGCGGTTGCAGACAACTCAGAAGTCAATGAGTGTGTTGTTTCCCAATGAAACTTGATTTACAAAAGCAGGAGACTGGCCTGTAGCCTTAGTTTGCCAACCCCTGGATGAGTGGGTTCCCAGGTCTGCGGTGAGAAGGGGATAGGCCAGGGCAGTGGCGAGCAGGAGAGAAGGCAGCTGAGGATGGGAGGCCTACCGGGCCCTGAACGGAGAGTGCGTGCCGCCCAGCTTCATGAAGAGCCTGTGCTGCAGGTCAAGAAGTGTCTCTTTAAAGAAAGATGCCGGCTTGTCATAGACTGTCACAGCCCTGCAATGAAATCACGGCCGGGCTATTGGGAGGGCTCAGGAAAGGCCTCAAGAATAGAGGACCCAGAGGCTCCAGGAAAAGAAGGACGCTTGGGGAATCCAAGTCTCAGATGATGACAAGAAGAATCCTTGCAATCACTTGGGAATGCACAGAGAGATGTCCCAGGACCAAAACTGCCTGGACCCCTGGCTGGCTGGGAAAGAAACTCTGCCTCCTCCTCTCCCGGCTTCCCCAAATTTTCCCATAATGTTGCCAAGTGTTAGTTCAGCATGGAGGCTACTTTCTGCTCAAACCACTCATTTGGGTCCCGCGCCCAGTGTCACCCATCCTCAGCAAAACAACCTTTATTTCCTTCTTCCTGGTCTCCAGAAAGTTCCCCTAAAGCCCTGAGGAATCACCGAATGAAAGGGACTTTTTACAAACAGGAAACTTAAGTGGAGTGCCAATACACAACATGGATTGCACCAGGCTGGGTCTAAGATAAAACCAGACTGTGGACAACAGAACAGAAAAGACACACATGTCTCTGCACTGCCTGAGTCTGTTATTGTGTGGAGGAATGTCTTAGTCTCTTGCTCCTGTGGGTGTAGCTAAAGCACGAAAAAGGAGTCTTCATCCTTTTTTTTTGAGACGGAGTCTTGCTCTGTCACCCAGGCTGGAGTGCAGTGGCGCGATCTCGGCTCACTGGAAGCTCTGCCTCCCGGGTTCACACCATTCTCCTTCCTCAGCCTACCGAGTAGCTGGGACTACAGGGGTCCACCACAAAGCCGGGCTAATTTTTTGTATTTTTAGTAGAGACAGGGTTTCACCATGTTAGCCAGGATAGTCTCGATCTCCTGACCTCTTGATCCACCCGCCTCCACCTCCCAAATTGCTGGGATTATAAGCGTGAGCCACCATGCCCAGCCGTCCTCATCCTAAGAAAGCAGTTAGACAGACACCTGAGAACCAATCACAAACTGCAGCCTTCCACAGAACCTTCTGGAACCTTCTGGAATGCAAATCATTACTGCCAGAGGGTCTTTGATGAGAGTCTACTCTCCACCATTTGTCTTCAAAGAGAATACTCACATATTCTCTTTCCATGGAAAGGTAAGTTATTAGAGTTTATGCAGTCTGGTACATTAATTGAGAGCTTTACTTCAAAGAATGTCACGTTTACGATTCAGTCTCATAGACTGGGTTGAAAAGGCAGTATTGACTATTAAGTTGTAAATTACTATAAAGATCATTATTATTATTCAAGCAAGCTGTGAGAAATGAGCAGTATCTCACAATATCTGCATTTTAGTGAACCTGAAGGAAGAGTGTATTCGATGAAATTACAGAAGCCTGAGAACCACAGGGGAATTCTCACTGCAGGGTATTCAGGGTCCAAGGCTGATTCTATTTTGCATGCTCAATCCTTCCTCAATTTATTTTTCTTTCTTTCTTTATTTTTTGAGACAGTGTCTCACTCTGTCGCCCAGGCCTGAGCGCCTTGGTGAAATCTCAGCTCACTGCAACCTCGACTCCCGGGTTCAAGGATTCTCCTGCCTCAGCCTCCGGAGTAGTTGGGATTTCAGGCACCCACCACAAAGCCCAGCTAATTTTTGTATTTTTAGTACAGACGGGATTTCACCATGTTGGCCAGCCTACTCTCGAACTCCTGACCTCAAGTCATCCTCCTGCCTCGGCCTCCCAAAGTGCTGGTTACAGGCATGAGCCACCGTGCCCGGCCCTCAATTTTATTTTTCTTTCTATTTATTTATTTATTTAGAGATGGATTTTTGCTCTTGTCCCCCAGGCTGGAGTGCAGTGGCGTGATCTCGGCTCACTGCTATTTCTGCCTCTAGGATTCAAGCAATTCTCCTATCTCAGCCTCCCGCATAACTGGGATTATAGTCACGCACCCCTACGCCCGGATAATTTTTGTATTTTTAAGTAGAGACAAGGTTTCACCATGTTGGCCAGGCTGGTCTCGAACTCCTGACCTCAGGTGATCCACCTGCCTCAGCCTCCCAAAATGCTGAGATTACAGGTGTGAGTCACTGCACCTGGCCCCTCAATTTAATTTTAATAAAATTATCAAGGTAATAAGCCACAGAAGGACAATGTGCAGACTTCAGAACAGAGCTGTCCAATAGAAATATAATGTAATCCACATGTGTAATATTAAATAATTTAGTCACCACATTAGAAAAAGTAAAAGGGGTGAAATGAATTCTAGTAAACTTTATTTAACCGATATATTCAAAATATTATTATTTCAACATTAATGAATACTGAAAAATTCTTAATGAGATATTTTATGTTCTTATTTTTTTTTTTTTTTTGCTTATGAGGGCTTGGATATCTAGTGTATATTTTACACTAACAGCTTATCTCAATTGAGACGGCCACATCTCAAGTGCCCAGTAGCCACGTGTGGCCCGAGGCCATGACCCTGGGCAGTACAGCTTTAGGTGAGTCTACGGCAGGGCAGAGGGGGGCACCTGGGATCAGGTGTGGAGCCTGGGGCCTTGTTTCACACCCTTTGATGAGGGCACTTTCTTTCCGTAAAACCCAAGTCAAGCATGCCTCACAAAGGGGCCAGTGGAGGTGCTTCGGTTTACTTGGGAGCTTGGCCTCTCCAACTTGCCTTCCTACTGCCTGGAAGACGATTGGTGTCCTCTTGCCTTCTCTAGACCCTTTCCAAGAACCCTCCCAGAATTTAGTCCTATGAAGGGCCAGGGGTGCAAGGAGTCACCCACACAATGACAGGACCCACCAGCAATACCAGAAGTTGGCCAGCCCTACTCATCCAAATTCCTTTCTGCCAGCTGGACATCATAAGGATTTCAGACTGCCATCCTGTGGCAACTCCATTTTGGGGTCCGGGGATGTAAGAGTTACTCTATTAGTCCATTCTCACTCTGCTAATAAAGACATACCTGAGACTGGGTAATCTGTAAAGAAAAAGAGGTTTAATGGACTCACAGATCCACATGACTGGGGAGGCCTCATGATTATGGCAGAAGGTGGAGGAGGAGCAAAGTCACATCTTACATGGCAGCAGGAAAGAGACTTGTGCAGGGGAGCTCCCCTTTATAAAACCATTAGATCAGGCAGGGCACAGTGACTCACCCCTCTAATCAGAGCACTTTGGGAAGCCAAAGTAGGTGGATCTCCTGAGATCAGGAGTTTGAGACCAGCCTGGCCAACATGTTGAAATCCCATCTCTAATAAAATTAAAAAAATTAGCCAGGCGCGATGGCTCATGACTGTTGCCCCAGATTCTCAGGAGGCTGAGGCAAGAAAATTGCTTAAATCCAGGAGGCGGAGGTTGCAGTGAGCTGAGATCACACCACTGCACTCCAGCCTTGGCAACAGAGTGCAACCCGGTCTCAAAAAAAGAAAAAAAAAAAATTAAATCTTGTGAGACATATTCAATGTCATGAGAACAGCAATGGAAAGACCTACTCCATGATTCAGTTACCTCCTACTAGGTCCCTCCCACAACATGTGGTGATTATGGGAACTACAATTAGAGATTTGGGTGGGGACACAGCCACACCATATCAGTTACTGAGCTGGGCATCTTCTTCCTTGAATGCACTTTAGCCTCTGAGGCACTTCCTGGTTAACCTCATTCCACAGCTGAGAAAACCCAGGCTTGGCACAGGCAAGGGATCTGACCCAACGTCTCCCATCTTATTAGTGGAAGGACCAAGACTGGACCCACAACTGTGCTCCTGTTTTGAGTCACCATGCTGCCCCCAAGATCAGATCTCAAAACAAGCACACATGGGGGGCTCAGAAAGTCCCCAGCCTAGAACTTTCCTGTCACCCAATGACACTAAAGGCTAAACTGGCTGCTTATTATTCTGGATTCACACTAGAATGACCTTGGGATGTGTTTCACACATGCTGATGTCTGCAATTTCACCCCCAGCTAACTGACTATGAATCTCTGGGTTGGGGCCTGGGCACTGATATTCATGCAGAGCTTATGAGATGATCCTATTGCATCGCCAAGGTTGACACCTGCAGAAACATTGCACACTTTTTCACTCATTTAGTTATAAAATATGTAATATTTTTTATTATTTTTCCAGACACAGAAGCTTTGCAAGAATAGTACAAAGACATCCTTTATACCCTTCACTGAGATTCCCCAGTGCTACCATTTTACCCCATATGCTTTATTATTTTCTAAGTGGAAGATGAGTTGTCCTTTACCCTTAAATACTCCTGTGTATTCCTTAATAACAAGGACTTTCTCTTATATAACCAAGGCAATGATCAAAATCAGGAATCTAACCCTGCTACAATACGGTTTTCTAATGTATGGACCTCATTCAGATTTTGCCAGTTAACCAAATTATGTACATTGGAGCA
This sequence comes from Pongo pygmaeus, assembly GCF_028885625.2. Classification (NCBI taxonomy): domain Eukaryota; kingdom Metazoa; phylum Chordata; class Mammalia; order Primates; family Hominidae; genus Pongo; species Pongo pygmaeus. The sequence goes on from NC_072380.2 coordinate 8,348,502, forward strand.
AATGATAAGCCCAGATCCTGCATTATTTTCAGTTGTTGTGTCTCTGTAGGTCCATTTTACCGTGGAACAGCTCCTCAGTTTTTCTTTATCTTTCATGGTATTGGCATTCTTGAAGAACACAAGACGGTTATTTGATAGAATGTCCCTTATTTGGATTTCGCTGACGTTTCCTGGTGGTGATATTCTTGTGCATTTGGAGTGGGACTATCACAGCAATGGTGTCATGTTCTCTGTGCATCGCATCAGGAGGGACATGCTCATGGTTTACCCCATTACACCAAAGTGAATGTTGATCGTTCAGTGAAGGTGGGCGCAGGTTCATTGCATTATATTGCAGAAGCCATCATCAGCCATACTTGCTCTGATTAACCGATCATCTTACATAGCCATTTATCTAACAAGGCTGTAACGGTCTTGAACTCAGGGTAAGCAAGCCTTAAAGCAGAAGAGAAGAAAGGAAGGAAGGCTCTGGAACCTGGAGCTTTGGCAAACGGGGCAGTTGTGGGGAACGTACCACCAAAGTTGCTCCTGGCATTAGGATGAAGAGGAAGGAGAACATTCTATCTAGAAGGGGTTTGGGGTGAGTGAGAGGGGTGTGGGAGAGTCAGAGTCTGCCCACTTGTGGTTTTACTGAGGGCTACACTGTGGTAGACAAGTCTTTCATTGCTGCTCTTGAAAATTTTGTTTCTCAATCCTTCATCTAAAAAGGAGCAATTCGGTTTTTCTAAGTTTTGGCCCACTTTGCTTCATCTGTCTTCTCTTCTCTTATTTTTAGAGACAGGGGCTTGCTCTGTTGCCCAGGCTGGAGTGCAGTGATATGATCATAGGTCACTGCAGCCTTGACCTCCTGGGCTCAAGCAATCCTCCTGCCTTAGCCTCCTGAGTAACTGGGACTACAGGTGTGCACCACTGCACCTGGTTAATTTATTTTATTTCGTTTAGTTTTTGTAGAGACGAGGTCTCACTTTCTTGCCCAGGCTGATCTTGGACTCTTGGCTTCAAGGGATCCTCCCGCCTCAGCCTCCCAAACTGTTGATATGACAGGCATGAGCCACCATGCCCACCTCTGTCTTTTCTCTTGGGATTAATGACTTCCACATTAGCTCCAGGAATAATTTCTGTTAAGGTGATGCCTGACTTGACACTTCTGGTAACTCCCGTTGTCTATCTATTGCTCATCTCCAGAACCCATGTGATGCTTCCTACTTCAAAGCACACTAGCGCCTGTCAGCTTGAAGGCATCCCCTGAGCTGCTGGCAAACAAGGCCTTTTTACCCACAGATTAACCTCTTATTTGTTTTAATAAATGATCAAAAGTTGGTTTGCCTCCTGTGCGTATGTTGGTTGGGGCCAAGAGGGGATCTTGGTGATTTCTGTCCACCTGGGACCTCAGGCCTCCTGGTGGCCCCTGAACAAAAGTGAGGCAGGTAGAGCAATGAACAGTGTTCCCCGTCTGCCTTGCTGCCATCAGTATTTTTGCCTGTGGTTGTCTTTGGCGCGTGTCACTCCCTCATCTTTGTTCCCTCTCCTTCTTGTATTTACCTTCACCTGGGCTGCTAAGTGCTGCGGGAGAAACATCGGGTTGTTGTGGGGATTGTAGCCACAACAAATTTAGGTTCCCCACCCTCACGTTGTCCCTCACTGTTCTCTTCCTCATACCTTTGAAGAAAACAACTCGTGCAGGTCGTCTTATTCACTAAGGTGAACATTTAACAGAGCAGGGCACTGTTGTGGGTTGAAATGCATCCCCTCTCCCACAAAAGACTATTTGAAGTCCTGACCCCCGGTACCTCAAAATGTGACATATTTGGAGACAGTCATTACAAAGGTAGTCAAGTTCAAATGAAGTTGATAGAGTGGGCTTTACCCAGTATAATGGGTGTCCTTATGGAAAGGGGAAATTGGCCAGGTGCAGTGGCTCATGGCTGTAATCCTAGCACTTCGGGAGGCTGAGGCAAAAGGATCACTTGAGGCCAAGGTTCAAGACCAACCTGGCCAACATAGGGAGATTCCCATCTGTATTAAAGAGATAATAAATAAAATAGGCCGGGAACAGTGGCTCATGCCTGGAATCCTAGCACTTTTGGAGGCTGAGGCGGGAGGATCACTTGAGGCCAAGTTTCAAGACCAACCTGGCCAACATAGCAAGACGCCCATCTTTAAAAAATAATAAATAGGCCAGGCACGGTGGCTCACGCCTGTATTCTTAGCAGTTTGGGAGGGCGAGGCAGGTGGATCACTTGAGGTCAGGAGTTCAAGACCAGCTTGGCCAACATGGTGAAACCTGTCTCTATTAAAAATACAAAAAAATTAGCTGGGCATAGTGGGGGGCACCTATAATCCCAGCTACTCGGGAGGCTGAGGCAGGATAATTGCTTGAACCCAGGAGGCAGAAGTGGCAGTGAGCCAAGATTGCACCACTGTACTCCAGCCTGGGTGACAGAGCAGGATTCTGTCTCAAAATAAATAAATAAATAAATAAATAAATAAATAAATAAATAAATAAATAAAATTATATATATCTATATATATACACACACTACATATATGTGTATGTGTGTGTGTAGATATAGATATAGATATAGATATAGATATAGATATAGATATAGATATGGAAAGGGGAAATTTTGGAAACAGGTTCACACAGGGAGAAGGCCACGTGAAGATTGGACTTCTGCTTCCACAAGCTAAAGAGCTGGTGGAAGCTGGGAGGGAGATCCTTCCCTAGTATCTTCAGAGGGAGCATGGCCCTGAGAACGCCTTCATCTCAGCCTTCTGGCCTGCAGGTGTGAGACGATGCATTTCTGTAGTTCTAAGCCACCCAGCTTGTGGTACCTTGTTACAGCAGCCCGAGGCATTTAATACAGCAGCACTCTGAGCCCTTCCCATATAAACTCTTCATTTAATCTTCACCACAACCACCCCGCCCATAAATGCTCTTGTTATTGTCTTCATTTTATCTTCGTTTTATCCATGATGTCTGCAGCACACAGAATTTCAGTAATTTGCTCATGGTCACTTTAGATAATAAAACCCCACTCTAGGGAACCTCTCATGCCTGCTTCTGGCTGTCACCTTCCCTCTCCCCTTTCCTCCTGTCCCCTTCCTCTCCATCTCCTTTTTGAGGCCTTCTTTATTGTCCCATCTCTTTTTTGTATTTTTACTTTTTATGAATTTTTTTGGTGGGGGGGAAATGGGGCCTCACTGTTTTACAGGGTGATCTTGAACTCCTGGCCGCGAGCTATCCTCCTGTCTCAGCCTCCTGAGTAGCTGGGATTACAGGTGTGAGCCACCATACCCAGCTGTTGTCCCATCTCCTAAATGTCTGCATTCCCCAGCATCCCTGCCCACAGTTCCTGACTCAGTAGCCCCTCCTGAGCCTCAGTCACCACCTGTGCTGATGAATTGCTGCTCGCCCTCCTCCCAGGCGGGATGCCCCATGGCCGCTGCAGGCTCAGCCCATCCACAACAGATTCACAAAGCCTGTCCTTCAATGCTGAATTACTAGATTTCCCCGCCAACAGTACCACCAGCTTAAAACCCTGCAGCCATGCCTAAACCCTCTATCTTCCGGTACCCAACATCTCCATGACAAACCCCTGCTGATTTTATGGCTAAATCCCTCTCTTGACAGTCAGGACCAGCTACAGAATTTGCAAGGTCCAGTGTAAGATGAAAACATGGGCCCCCTTATTCAAAAATCAGAGGAAAAGCACTGCTGAAGTATTAACATATAAAGCATTTTCTTTCTTCTGTGGTCTCTGTGTTTCAATTTCTCATGATGCTTTCATTTGTTATTTAATGTCCTTCTAAGTAAAAAAAATAATTAACATTTTAAGTTACTAGCATGGATTATACTGTTCCTCTTTACACTGTGCAATGCCGGATTTCAACAGGAACATTGGACAAAAATGTGGAATCACAGAAATGACATAATTTGTACTTTGCATGTGGGGTTTTTTTTGCCTCACAGAAACAGTGAGACGTTGCAGGAAACTAATTCAGCTGTTTCTGTTTGTTTGTTTGTTTGTTTGTTTGTTTTCCCTGAGACAGAGTCTTGCTCTCTTGCCCAGGTTAGAGTGCAGTGGTGAGATCTCAGCTCACTGCAACCTCTGCCTCCCGGGTTCAGACCATTCTTCTGCCTTCAGCCTCCTGAGTAGCTGGGATTACAGGAACCCGCCACCATACCAGCCTAATTTTTGTATTTTTAATAGAGATGGGGTTTCTCTATATTGGCCAAGCTGGTCTTGAACTCCTGACCTTGTGATCCACCCGTCTCAGCCTCCCAAAATGCTGGGATTACAGACATGAGCCACCACACCTGCCATTCAGCTGTTTTTATTTCACTTTTTCACACCTATACAATCTACCACCACTCTCTACCTTTGGCTTACTGATGTGTAAGGAAGAATTGAAAGGAAAAATAACTATGACTCTGCTATCTTTGCCTCTCCTATGTCATCATTTCCAGTGGAAATGGTTGGCTACCACAGGGAATCAGATAGGTAGAAAAGGCTGGGGGAGGGTTCCTTGTTTGTTCCTGTTTCTTAGAATGCCATTGACTTGGTTTTCAATTCTGATTCTATAATAAGAGAAACCGCGACCCCTTGATGCTGTCAGCATCTCTCGCAGACTCCGTTGTGGACATAGTAGGTTGCCCTTATTCTCACTTGGAGCCTTGCTGGGCTCCCATGCACTGCGGACCCCTCAAGATTCTATGCTAGGGCACGGCAGACACGCCGTGGGGAGTGTGGTGGCAAGGGACGGGGGTAACTCTTATTGTTGGTGTCTCGTCTGCCCATGCACATGTTCTATTGCCCCGTTGGATTTCACTGATAAAACATAGATTCAGACTGGGTGCAGTGGCTCACACCTGTAATCCCAGCACTTTGGGAGACTGAGGTGGGCAGATCACTTGATGTCAGGAGTTCAAGACCAGCCTGGCCAATATGGCGAAACCCACTGCCTACTAAAAATACAAAAATTAGCTGGGTGTGGTTGCGAGTGGCTATAGTCCCAGCTACTTGGGAGGCTGAGGCAGGAGAATCACTTGAGCCTGGGAGGTGGAGGTCGCAGTGATCCGAGATGGCACCACTGCACTTCAGCCTGGATGAAAGAGTGAGACTCTTTCTCAAAACAAAACAAAACATAGATTCAAACATAAAATGAGCAGGAATTTTAAGACAGTGACAGTAGAGCTTTAAGCCAAGCTCGGGGTCCCTCTCAGCATAACTCCCTGTGTGACTGCACAGGCCAAACACCCATGAATTTGTCTCAATTTCCATCCCTCTCACACTCTTCCCCACTGCTGTGGTCTCAGTTGGCACCTTCCTCATTTCTCCTCCGGAGGACTGCCTATACTCTGATTTCTTAAAGGGTCTCTCCAGTCTATCAGACTCAGGCCAACAAAGGGTTTCTCTGCATTGCAATCCAACCAGCATCACCCCCCTGCGTACCAGCCTGCAGTAGCTCCCATGTCCCTTCAGGTTAAAATTCAGGCTTCATAGCAAGGCACTGCTTAGTTCTCCAGCCTCTGTGACAGCCTCACACCCTACAATCGAGCTCTGCTGATCCTGGAGAAGCTCCCTCTGAGCCTTTGCACACCTGTCCCTGCTACTTGAGGGAGATTTCCACCTGGTTACCTCCTGGCATCAGCTCCCACCTGGAAGCCTTCCTCATCTCTGGGGTGGGTCAGATGTAGCCGTTTTTGCCCTCTCCCTACACACCCTGCGTTTCCTCTCTCCCAGCGTTCATCTCGTGACGTAAAATAAGCAATTGACTAACCTGTCCTTAAGGCCAGGGCCGTACCGGGTCTTCTTGGTGGCAAATGATGGCGCAGCAGAGCTTTTGCCCTCTAATGGCATCTGTGGATCACTAGCTGGAGGCCTTGGGACTCTAAGAGCCAAGCTATTCAAGTGCTACAAATAACACCGCACGGCCCCCAGTCTTTCCTGTTTCCTCCCTGCGTCTATCAAGAAGGAGCAGCTGTTTTTTGAAGCCCTGCTTTCCTTCCCACGGCTTTGCTCACCCCCACGCTGCTTGGCCTCCAAACTCAGAGCCTTAACTTTCCTATAAATACAGTTTCTCTCCAGCTCAACTTGATTCATTCATGCGGGTCCTAGTTCTCTCTCTCTCTGCCATTCCAATTCTCCTCTTTCCATTACATTTAGGAGAACCCTGGCTGGACATGGTGGCTCACACCTGTAGTCCCAGCACTTTGGGAGCCCAGCACAGGTGGATCACCTGAGGTCAGAAGTTTGAGACCAGCCTGGCCAATATGGCGAAACCGCATCTCTACTAAAAAACAAAAATTAGCTGTGTGAGGTGGCACATGCCTGTAGTCCCAGCTACACGGGAGGCTGAGGCAGAAGAATCACTTGGACCTGAGAGGCAGAGGTTGCAATCATGCCACCACACTCCAGTTTGGGTGACAGAGTGAGACTCTGTCTCAAAAAAACCCCAAAATGACCAAGGAAAGGGCATTTATTTGTGGTATAAGAGCGGAAACCAAAAGGCAGAGGTTCCTCGATGGAGCTCTGCTGGGACGGTGCATATCAGCCATTCAACCTCTTCAGCACGCGGCGCACATCCAGGAAAGCCCCGCTGGGATTGATTTAGGGGCTATAAAGAAACACTATCAAGTAGGTGAATTTGCAGCTACAGAATCTGCAGGTAACGAGGATTGATTGTAGATGCACCAATGAACTGAGGTTAGATTTTCAACTTAACCGTCCAGGAGATGGCCAGCAACCAAGACCTAGAAAAAAGGATTCCTGGAGGGTGGTGAAGAAAATAGAAGTATTAGAGGCTCAGAGACAGATGAATGTAATCCCTCAGCTGTCACCTGAGCTGTGGCTATAAAATGAGGTAACAGATTAAGAACAGTAAGCAAAAGATTGAGGCCAGGCTCGGTAGCTTGTGCCTGTAATCCCAGCATTTTGGGAGGCCAAGGCAGGTGGATCATTTGAGGTTGGGAGTTAGGGACAAGCCTGGCCAAAATGCTGAAACTCCATCTCTACTAAAAATGCAAAAAAAATTAGCCAGGCATGGTGGCGCATGCCTGTAATACCAGATACTCGGGAGGCCAAGACAGGAGAATCGCTTGAACTGGGGAGGTGGAGGTTGCAGTGAGCTGAGATCTAGCCACAGCACTCCAGCCTGGGCAACAGAGCAAGACTACATCTCAAAAAAAAAGAAATAAAAGATTGGGGCAGTCAGAAGCAACCACCGTCAGCAAAGGAAGGATGAGGGGGAGTGAATAAAGGGTCCACAGGAGAATTAAGAAAGTGAGGGCCCTTGGGGCCATTCGGTGAAGCGGAGCCAGGTCACTGGCGAGTGTGCCAGGGAATCAATTAGGGATGAATATGAAGCTTGAGGCCAGGCCATCATAATCACCATGTGGGCGCCCGTATTTCTTTACATTTGCTGACTGCCAATCCAGCTTCCTGTGTTTCTGTGAAATACAAAGGAAGAAATGCTGTGACTTCCCCTCATTCCAAGGTGAAACCAAAGAAGGGGAAACTGAGAGACCTGTCTGAAATCCTCCACCGAGCCAATGGGGAGGCTGGAATAGATACAGCCGGTCACCCGACCTGTTCTCTAGGCACAGTTTTTGGCTTTGCCGCTTACATCTGCTTCAAGTTTTAGAAACTTCCAGGCTCTGGCTTTTTTGCTGCTTTGGGGAACAAAGCATTTCCGGTCAAGTGTACAGCAAACCTGTCCTGCTCCTAAATCCAATCATCTTCAAAATAGATGTTTGAGGTTTATAGTGCTACTTTCCAAATGTCATTATCATCCCTAAAGTGAAAAAAAAAAGGTTTAATTATTATGGGCAGTGAAATTACCATATAATCTTCCAATTAACCGAATAAGGCACCAAATAAGTGCCCTCAAGCCTCAATTTCTACCTTGAGGTTAAAGTAGGTATCATGCTTACCTCGATCATCCTACACATCCTCAAAGTGGGTAGAGTTGAAAGGCTGTCTAAGCGGGTGGGGTGGAAGGCGGTGCCCTTCCACCCTCCTGTCTGTTTCTCGAGCTCTGTTGGTCCTTCTGATTGGTTAGCGACCCTGAGTGTTTCTGAGAGCCTTTTGTTGTATGCCGGGGCACAACCACTAATCTGGCCAATTCCAAGCAGAAAAGATCAAGTATAGATTTCATATCTGAGTTTTAAGTGCTAGTAAAAAGTTGCATTAAGTTATCAAATGCACTGCGATCCTGGCTTCATCGCCAAGTGGCTGTGCAGTTTGAGGGTTACACTGCATCCCGAAGAAAAGAAAATTGTTCCGTTTAGATGCTTGGGGTAAAGAGGGATTTATCCAGTTACTTTTCAACTAATCTAAGTCAGATGGAGTTCGCTGCATAATTTTCTAAGGTTGGTACTTGGTCAAAGAACAAGGTGATCATTTTTGTAGGATTGAGGGCCTTTGGTTGAAAAGGCATGAAGAAGTTTCTACCAGTCCTGTTTGAAATAAAATAGTAGTGTAATCTAAAGATTTTAATACAAGATCAACAGAGCACATTTAGAGTAACTTTTGAAAATTGGTTGACGGTTGTGCTTCTCTCTCTCTCTCTTTCCGTAGATGTGTGTGTAGCATATTACATAGAGAAATCTATAAGCCCTGGGTTATGTTGGTTGCTGAAGAGGATTAATCAGAAGCTAATACTCACTTATTCACCTTTGATGTGCTCTAGTTCTGGTAGTCTTCTTGACTTTGTCATTCATTCAAGAACGCTTCATTGGGCTGGATGCGGTGGTTCACACCTGTAATCCCAGCACTTTGGGAGGCTGAGGCGGGTGGATCATGAGGTCAGGAGTTTGAGACCAACCTGGCCAACATGGTGAAACCCTATCTCTACTAAAAATACAAAAATTAGCTGGGCCTGGTGGCGTGCACCTGTAATCCCAGCTACTCGGGAGGCTGAGACAGAATTGCTTGAACCCGGGAGGCAAAGGTTGCAGTGAGCTGAGATTGTGCCACTGCACTGCAGCCTGGGTGACAAAGCAAGACTCCATCTTGGGAAAAAAACAAAAAAAAATTGCATGGTCATGTCAGCATCCTTCCCACCCTCCCTTCCCCAGATCAACCAAAAAAATGGAGAAAAATCTGGAAGGCCACTCCTTTAGACCACTCATGCTAAGTATGAGTGCACACTCACAAAGCCTGCAAGCCAGCTGTATTAGTTCATTCTTGCATTGCTATAAAGAAATATCTGAGACTGGGTAACTTATACTTGATCTTAGCCAACAGCCTGAGAAGCAATGGGATTGGGTAATTTATAAGGAAAGAGGTTGAACTGGCTCACTCTTCTGCAGACTGTATGGGCAGCATAACAGCTTCTGCTTCTGGTGAGGCCTCAGGAAGCTTCCAATCATGGCAGAAGATGAAGAAGGAGCAGTTCTCTTACATGGCAGGAGCAGGAGCCAGAGAGAATGACCGGGGGAACGTGCTGTGCACTTTTTTTTTTTTTTTTTTGAGACAGAGTCTTGCTCTGTCTTCCAACCTGGAGTGCAATGGTGTGATCTTGGCTCACTGTAACCTCTGCCTCCTGAGCTCAAGTGATTTTCCTGCCTCAGCCTCCCAAGTAGCTGGGATTACAGGAGCCCAAGACCATGTTGGCTACTTTTTGTATTTTTACTAGAGACGGGGTTTTGCCATGTAGGCCAGGCTGGTCTTGAACTCCTGACCTCAGTTGATCCACCCACCTCAGCCTTTCAAAGTGCTGGGATTACATGCATAAGCCCGCACGCCCGGCCCCACACACTTTTAAATGACCAGATGTCATGAGAACTCACTCACTATCGTGAGTACAATACCAAAGAGAATGGTGCTAAACCATCCATTGGAAACCTGCCCCCATGATCCAATTGCCTCCCACCAGGCCCCAGCTCCAACACTGGGGATTACAATTCAACACACAATTGCGTGGAGATACAGATCCAAACTCTATCACCAGCCCTTCTGCTCTCACCTCCCCCGTTTTAGACAACCAGGATTTGAATTGCCTGTTCCACTTCTGTGCCAAATTATGACTCTGAAGAGGATGCCTCTCTGCCCATTGTTGGACATTATGGGCTGTAGAGAGTGCTCCTTTTTCTGAAGCAATGACATTGGCCATTAAGTTTCATGCAGTATCTCCTCTTCTGTTTTTTTTCCCCCTTTTCTTTCTTTTCTTTTCCTTTTTTTTTTTTTTTGAGACAGAGTCTCCCTCTGTATCCCAGGCTGGAGTGCAATGACACGATCTCGGCTCACTGCAACCTCCGCCTCCTGGGTTCAGGTGATTCTACTGCCTCAGCCTCCCAAGTAGCTGGGATTGGCTAATTTTTTTGTATTTTTGTAGTAATGGGGTGTCACCATGCTTGCCAGGCTGGTCTTGAACTCCTGACCTCAGGTGATCTGCCCTCCTCAGCCTCCCAAAGTGCTGGGATTACAGGCATGAGCCACCGTGCCTGGCCTTTTTTCTTTTTTTTTAAGGGCACTCTGAGTGTTTGCATCTTCTACCACACAAACAAAGCCCAGTCCAGAGACAGTGTCTATTCCTGTCAAGACCTAGATGCAGCCCCCCAGGGCTGTCAGCATCCATCTCACTTGCCAGTTATGTTAAGAGCTTTCCTACCAGGAAATGTGCCTCGCAGCCATGCGTAGTCCCTGTTTCTCTTGCTGGCACACAGAACAGTTCTTTTTTTTTTTTTTGAGAGGTTGTTCCACTCTTTTTGCCCAGGCCGGAGTCCGATGGCGTCATCTCGGCTCACCGCAACCTCCGCCTCTTGGGTACAAGCAATTCTCCTGCCTCAGCTGGGATTATAGGCATGCATTACCACGCCCTGGAAATTTTGTATTTTTAGTAGAGATGGGGTTTCTCCATGTTGGTCAGGCTGGTCTTGAACTCCCAACCTCAGGTGATCCATGGGCCTCGGCCACCGAAAGTGCTGCAACTACAGGCTTGAGCCACCGCACCCAGCGACAGAACAGTTCTTATTGGCATTTTGAGCCCGAGGGTCATGGCTAGATTCAGCCCATCTCTGCATTGCTGCAGAACCCCCTTGTTCACTCATTTCATGGACCCAGGGGACCGCCTCACAGGAGCACACAAAAAAAATCCACTTGGTGACTCTAGCCACCTCCTGAGCCTGGAAGGGAGTTTTTCTGATGGGCGTGAAACTGTTCTACTTTAAGGCATCTTTCACCTCTCCACAGGGCTGTGCCCCATATGGACATCCCATTAATAAGCCAGGTGGCTATTGCCCTCTTGCCTGAGGGTACAGCCAAGACACTGGTCACTGCCCAGGAGTCAGTAAAAACCCAAACAGGGGGCTTCTACCACTGTTCAACTGATCAAATATCTATTTCACAATATCACACTACTGAGGAACACTTAGACACATACCATGATTCTTTGAAAATCAGTTATTGGCATCATTCTGGTATAAATCAGCAGCTAGGAAAAAAGCATGCAATTCAGCTCACTGAGCTGACTGATTTTTACTGTCTTTAGCCAGAGCAGCAGCCCTCCAAACAGGATGTTGTTTGTTCACCTCGAAATTGTCATCCATAGACCAAACAGCTGGGGGTTAGTAAGTTGAGAGCTGGTTATATAGGGCACTGTCGAACTGTTGATAGAATCCAGCAGCTCCTCACTGTTCCAGAGTCAGTCGTAGTAGAAAAGAGGGTCCCTGCTTGGGAATATCTCCTCCCTGCATTCCCCAAATAGCATGATCCAGTATAAACCATTTCCATTTTATTATGTTTCTTTCTTTCTTTTTTTTTTAGATGGAGTCTTGCTCTTGTTGCCCAGGCTGGAGTGCAATGGTGTGATCTCGGCTCACTGCAACCTCTGCCTCCCAGGTTCAAGTGATTCAGCTGCCTCAGCCTCCCGAGTAACTGGGATTACAAGCGCCTGCCACCACACCCGGCTAATTTTGTATTTTTAGCAGAGATGGGGTTTTTCCATGTGAGTCAGGCTGGTCTTGAACTCTCAATCTCAAGTGATCCACCTGCCTCAGCCTCCCAAAATGCTGGGATTACAAGGATGAGCCACCGTGCCTAGCCCCTCCACTCACATTTCAACCTTTTCCAAACAAGTTTCTGTCCCCACCCCCCATTCCATATGGTTTCAAAATGGTTCTTTATGGCCTCCGTGTTGCTGAAACAATGGGGTTGTCTAACTGTCCTTCTTCCTGACCTTTTGGCACTGTAGACCAAACAGCTTGAGGCATGGGCAGGCAGCCTGGAGGACCAGAGCATTTGGGCAATGGCTGGTCCTCATGAGCCTGTCCTGCTGCCACCCAGCAACCTATCCTCGTGGGACTGAGGCTGGCTATGGAAGGCATTCTGCACCCCCTTGTTCCGTGTGTTACCCAATTCTCCATGGTGCCTAGACTTTCTTTATTGTTTAAAAGTGCAGGTCAGATAACTGCAGGTGAAGTTTTCTTAAACATTTGTGTTTACATATACAAAGTGGATAACTGGGTGAGCTTTCACAAAGTAAAGCACATGCACGCCATGCAGATCAAGGAACAGGGCATGGCCAGCTCACCTGAGCGTCTCATTCTCCCCTCCCTAATGCTAGCTCCTCTCCTGTCAAATGTAATGCTATCCTGGGGATACGGATTATTTTTTTCCTTTCAAATAGACTTAATGTGTTAGAGAAGTTCCAGGTTCATAGAAAAATGGAGCAGAGGCCAGGCACTGTGGCTCACACCTGTAATCGCAGCACTTTGAGAGGCCGAGGTGGGCAGATCACGAGGTCAGGAGTTTGAGACCAGCCTGACCAACATAATGAAACACTGTCTCTACTAAAAATACAAAAAAATTAGCCGGCCCTGGTGGTGCATGCCTGTAATCCTAGCTACTTAGGGGGCTGAGGCAGGAGAATTGCTTGAACCTGCGAGGTGGAGGTTGAAGTGGGCAGAGATCTTACCACTGTATTCCAACCTGGGTGACAAAGAAAGAAAAAAAGAAAGGAGAAAGAAAGGAGGGAGGGAGGGAGGGAAGGAAGTAAGGAAGGAAGGGAAGGAAAAGGAAAGAAACAGAAAAGAAAAGAAAGAAAGAAAAATGGACCAGAAAGTGCAGAGTTGTCTTCAGCCTCTACTCCCACCTGCCACACACACACACACGCAGCTTCCCCCACTAGCAATATCAAACCTCAGTGGGATATTTGTTATAATCAATAAACCTACATTGACACATCACTATCACCCAGAGTCCAAAGCTTACATGAGGGCTCAGTCTTGTTGTTGTACATTGCATGGGTTTGGACATATGGACAATGACATGGATCCACCATTGTAGTATCACACAGAGTAGTTTCACTGCCCTAAAAATCCTCTGACTTTCACCAATTCTTTCCTCCTTTCTCCTGACCTCTGGCAACAGTGGATATTTTCACTGTCTCCATAGTTTTGCTTTATCCAGAATGTCATATAGTTGGAATCATACAGTGCGCAGCCTTTTCAGATGGGCTTCGTTCACTTAGGAATATGCATTTAAGGTTTCTCCATGTCTTTTTGTGGTTTGATAGCTCATTTCATTTTAGTGCTAAATAACATTCCATTGTCTGGATGTGGGCCTAGATTTCTTTGTTTTTGTTGTTGTTGTTTCTTGAGATGGGGTTTTGCTCTGTTTCCCCGGCTGGAGTGCAGTGGCACAATCTCAGCTCACTGCAGCCACCACCTCCAGGGTTCAAGCAATTCCCCCACCTCAGCCTCCAGCGTAGCTGGAATTACAGAGGCGTGCCACCACACCCGGCTAATTCTTTGCATTTTTAGTGGAGATGGAATTTCACCATGTTGGTCGGGCTGGTCTCGAACTCCTGAGCTCAGGTGATCCACCTGCCTCAGCCTCCCAAAGTGCTGGGATTACAGGTGTGAGCCACCACGCCTGGCCGGGCCTAGGTTTTGAAGAAGGAAATGAACTGAATGTAAGGCAGGTTGTACTGCTAAAGCGTCTTCTTTGTACTTGGAATGTGCTAGGACGGATGGACTTCAAAGTGCAAAGCGCCTGAAGGATCTGGCATTAGTTAATTGTATCCACTGAGCTTCTGTCCCCAGAATACCACTCTCAGAGTAAGAATATGGCAAGGCCGGTTGGATAGGTGGGGCATGGATTGGAGGCTCAGGCCACTGCACTGCACATACAGGTCTTGTTGTAAATGGGCTGGCGGAGGTCAAGTCCTGTTTAGCGGAGATAGACTATGTGACAGAGTGAAGAAAGGTAATGGTCTAAACGCAGCAAAAGCTTCATTCCCACTCATGTGACAGTCTGTGGAGCAGGCAGCTCCTCTCCTCATGAACCTGGGACCCAGGTATCTTCCATCTTGTGGCTCTGCTTCTCCAGAGCATTGTCATTTTTTTCATCTAGCTATAGTGACAAGATCTTTTGGATGAGCCGTGAATATTAAACCAAAGGCAAACTCTGAAAATTGATTTGACGTGTGGTCAGCTGCTCATTTAGCACAGTCTGGGGAATGCTGGGGTGATGGACAAGAAGGTTTTCATGACGAGGCTGAAGAGATCTAAGTATAGGGGTGCCAGCCTGGGACACTTCAGCAGGGGCACTGACCCAGGGGTTGCATCAGGGGGATCCTGATTTCCCTGGCGCAGGGTGTGGCTCACGACGGGGTGCTGAGAACCCACCAAGAAGGCTGGAACTTTCAGTACTCATTGTTCTATGAGGGCCTGCCTGTGTGCCAGGCAGAAAGACACTGACCAGAGGCCCAGGGCCACTGAAGGGTCTCGGCCTGGTCTCTTGGTGCCTGGGGGGGGTACACTGTACAAGCGATGATGTAGTTCCAAGGGGCAGGATTCTGACACACACTCCTCATGCCAATGTCCATTTTGCCACTCATGTTAGATTTTGCTTCTCTAAGTGAACTTACTCAGGATAGCTGGGTTCTTGGCCATTCTTTCAGTGGTTTTCAAGGGTGAAAAAAGGAGTTTCAGCAAGACAGCTAACGTCTGGATGAGCGAGCCAGGAAGTGTCTGTAGCCTTCCTCTAGAGAGCACTCTGGGCTGGTGGGCGTAAGGACCCCAGTTTCATGTGCGTCCGTGTGAAGAGACCATGAAACAGGCTTTGTGTGAGCAACATGGCTGTTTACTTCACCTGGGTGCAGGCGGGCTGAGTCTGAAAGAGTCAGCGAAGGGAGATGGGGTGGGGCCATTTTATAGGATTTGGGTAGGCAAAGGAAAATTTCAGTCAAAGAGGGGTTGTTCTCTGGCGGGCAGATTGGGGGTCACAAGGTACTCAGTGTTGGAGGTTTTGAGCCAGGATGAGCCAGGAGAAGGAATTTCACAAGACAGTGTCATCAGTTAAGGCAGGAACAGGCCATTTTCACTTCTTTTGTGGTGGAATGTCATCAGTTAAGGCAGGAACCGGCCATCTGGATGTGTACGTGCAAGTCACAGGGGATATGATGACTTAGCTTTGGCTCAGAGGCCTGACATTCGTGTCTTCTTATATTAATAAGAAAAATAAAACGAAATAGTGGTAAAGTGTTGGGACAGTGAAAATTTTGGGGGATGGTATGGGGAGATAATGGGCGATGTTTCTCAGCGCTGCTTCGAGCAGGATTAGGGGCGGCATGGGAACCTAGAGTGGGAGAGATTAAGCTGAAGGAAGATTATGTGGTAAGGGGTGATATTGTGGGGTTGTTAGAAGGAACATTTGTCATTTAGAATTATTGGTGATGGCCTGGATAATTAAAAAACTAAACAGAATAAGAGAAGGAGAAAAACAGGTATTAAATGTATAAGAAATGGGAGGACCTAGGACATCTAATTAGAGTGCCTAAGGAAATTCAGCATAGTCCTGTAGCAAAGATTATTTATTTAATTCAAGAGTTTAGAGTGGTAGTTTGGGAATAGCACCAGGAGATATCAGCTGTGATGGCTTGGAGAAACAGTGTAAACCAGCAGTGTAAACAAGAGCAGGGCATGCATGAGTAGACGAGAACGGTGAATAGGAGTATGACTAGATAGGAGAAAGTAGGGATGACAAGTTTTTTGGGGTCACAGTCTAAGTTGGCCTGGTGTCTGGAATGAGACTGGGGCCTAATAAAAAGGAGCGTCTATACAGAAACTCCAATGGGCTGTATTTTGTAGCATTCTGAGGACAGGTCTGACTTCTGAGAAGGGAAAGTGGTAAAAGTATTGTCCAGTCCTTTTTAAGTTAGTGGCTGAGCTTGGTGAGGTGTGTTTTTAAAAGACCTTCAGTCCGTTCTACTTTTCCTGAAGATGGAGGACTGTAAGGGATATAAAGGTTTCACTGAATACTAAGAGCCTGAAAAACTGCTTGGCTGATTTGACTAATAAAGGCTGGTCTGTTATCAGACTGTATAGAGGTGGAAAGACTAAACTGAGGAATTATGTCTGACAGAAGGGAAGAAGTGACCGTGGTGGCCTTCTCAGACCCTGTAGGAAAGGCCTGTACCTATCCAGTGAAAGTGTCTACCTAGACTAAGAGGTATTTTAGTTATCTGACTCGGGGCATGTTGAGTAAAGCTAATTTGCCAGTCCTGGGTGGGGGCAAATCCCTGAGCTTGATGTGTAGGGAAGGGAGGGGGCCTGAATAATCCCTGAGGAGTAGTAGAATAGCAGATGGAACACTGAGAAGTTATTTCCTTGAGGATAGATTTCCACAATGGAAAGGAAATGAGAGGTTCTAAGAGGTGGGCTAGTGGCTTGTACTGTAGCATAGTCTGCCTTTGCTGGTGTGTGGCAATTAGGCCTGGTGGAACTGCCATCAATAAATCAAGCGTGATCAGGGTGAGGAACAGGAAAGAAGGAAATATGGGGAAATGGGGTGAATGTCAGGTAGATCCGAGAGATACAGTCATGGGAGTCAGGTGTGGCATCAGGAATAATGTGGGAGGCCGGACTGAAGTCCGGGCCAGGAACAACAGTAATTGTGGGACTTAACAAAGAGTGAATACAGCTGAAGGGGCCGGGAAGCGGACAGTATATGCAGCAGGTGTGAGGAAGAAAATAGATTTTGGAAGTTATGAGAAATGCAGAGAGTGAGTTGAGCATAGGTTGTGATTTTGAGGGCCTCTAAAAGTATAAGGGCGGCAGCAGCCTCTGCGCGGAGACATGATGGCTAGGCTAAAACAGCAAGGTCAAGTTATTTGGACAGAAAGGCTACAGGGTGCAGTCCTGGCTCTTGTGTAAGAATTCTGACCGCACTAACCATGCCTAGGAAGGAAAGGAGTTGTTGTTTTGTAAGGGATTGAGGTTTGGGACATTAATCAGACATGATTAGCAGGGAGAGCACGTGTGTTTTTATGAGAATTATGCTGAGACAGGTAATAGATGAGGATGAAATTTGGGCTTGAATGAAGTCATGGGGTTTGTCTGTGAAGGCTTGGGGCAGTACAGCTCAGGTAATTTGCTGAGCCTGATGGGTGTCAGGGTCAGTCCAAGTGAAAGCAAAGAGAGGCTGGGATGACGGGTGCAAAGGAATAGTAAGGAAAGCATGTTTGAGATCCAGAATAGAATAATGGATTGTGGCGGGAGGTACTGAGGATAGGAGAGTATATGTGTTTGACACCACGGGGTGGATAGGCAAAACAATTTGGTTGATAACGCGCAGATCCGGAACTAACTTGTAAGGCTTGTCTGGTTTTAGGACAGGTAAAATGGGGGAATTGTAAGGAGAGTTTATAGGCTTTAAAAGGCCATGCTGTAGCAGGCGAGGGATAACAGGCTTTAATCTTTTGAAAGCGTGCCGTGGGATGGGATACTGGCATTGAGTGGGGTAAGAGTGATTAGGTTTTAATGAGATGGTAAGGGGTGCATGATCGGTCACCAAAGAGGGAGTAGAGGTATCCTATACTTGTGTGTTAAGGTGGGGAGATACAAGAGGAGGATGTGAAGGAGGCTTTGAACTGGCAGAAAAGGTGGCAATGAGGTGTGGCTGTAGCCCAGGAATAGCCAGGGAAGCAGATAATTTAGTTAAAGTGTCTCGGCCTAATAAGGGAACTGGGCAGGTGGGGATAACTAAAAAGGAGTGCTTAAAAGAGTATTGCCTAAGTTGGCATCAGAGTTGGGGAGTTTTAAGAGGTTTAGAAGCCTGGCTGTCAATACCTACAACAGTTATGGAGGCAAGGGAAACAGGCCCTTGAAAAGAAGGTAATGTGGAATGGGTAGCCTTCGTATTGATTAAGAAGGGGACGGACTTACCCTCCACTGTGAGAGTTACCTAAAGCTCGGCGTCCATGATGGTCTACAGGGCTTCTGAGGCAATCAGGCAGCATCAATCTTCAGCTGCTAAGCCGAGAAGGAGTCAGTCAGAGAGGTTTGGGCCAGAGTTCCAGGGGCTCTGGGAGTGGCTGCCACGTGAGTTGAACAGTCCGATTTCCAGTGGGGTCTCGCACAGATGGGACACTGCTTAGGAGGAATCCTGGGCTGCAGGCATTCCCTGGCCTAGTGGCCAGATTTCTGGCACTTGTAGCAAGCTCCTGGGGGAGGACGTTCTGGAGGAACGCCTGGCTGCTGTGGTTCAGGCGTTTGGAAGTTCTTGTGTGCTGGAGATGTGGCTGGGGTTTGTCTCACAGTGGAGGCAAGGAATTGCAACTTTTTTCTATTATTGTACACCTTGAAGGTGAGGTTAATTAAATCCTGTTCTGGGGTTTGAGGGCCAGAATTTAATTTTTGGAGTTTTCTTTAATGCTGGGAGCAGATTGGGAAATAAAATGCATACTTGAGAATAAGACAGCCTTTTGATTTTTAGGGTCTAGGGCTGCAAAGCATCTCAGGGTTGCCGCCAAACAAGCCATGAACTGGGCTGGATTTTTATATTTGACGAAAAAGAGGCTAAATGCTATCTGATTTGGGATAAAGAAAAAGGAGAATTAACCTTGACTATGTCTTTAGCTCCAGGCACCTTTCTAAGAGTAAATTGCTGGGCAGGTTGGGGAGGATTAGTCATGGAATGAAACTGTAAGCCGGACCGGGTGTGAGGAGTGGAGGTGATAAAAGGATTATAGGGTGGAGGAGCAGAGGCTGCGGAAGAATTGGGACCTAGCTGGGCCTGGCAAGGAGCAGCCTGGGGAGGAGGGGAGAGGTCAGAAGGGTCTGTAGAAAAGGAAGATTAGAAAGACTCAGCGATGCTTGGGTTTGGGACTGAGGGGACAGGCGGGAGGGAAAGGAGGATTTGGGATGAGTTGCTTTGAGCACAGAGACTAGGAAGGGACCGATGTGTAAAAGAATGCCTGGAAGTCAGACACCTCAGACCGTTTGCCCATTTTACGACAAGAATTGTTTAGATCTTGCAGGATGAAAAAATTGAAAGTGCCATTTTCTGGCTATTTGGAACTACTGTTGAGTTTGTATTGGGGTCAAGCAGCATTGCAGAAGAAAATAAGATGCTTAGATTTTAGGTCAGGTGAGAATTGAAGAGGTTTTAAGTTCTTAAAAATACAGGCTAAGGGAGAAGAAGGAGGGATGGAGGCTGGACGGTTGCCCATAGTGAAGGAAGCAAAGCCCAGAGAAAAGAGACAGTAGAGACATGGAGGGAAGGGGTTCGGGGGTTCTTACCCACCAGAAAAGTGGGAAAGGTGTTGGGATGCAGAGATACAATGTCCGGGCATGGAAATAAGGGATCAGGGCATGGAGATATAAGAGGTCAGGGTCTGGAAATAAGGGATTGGGGCACAGAGAAAAGGGGTTGTGGCACGGAAATAAGGGATTGGGGTGCAGAGATACGAGGTTGGGGTACTTGTTCCTCCCCTAGAAAAGTGGGACTTGCCACTAAGGGTGAAGGAGAAGGGGTTGGGGGTTTCTTGCCCCCTAGAAAGGTGGAGAAGTGGTGGAGACATGGAGAGAAGGGGTTGGGGTACTTGCCCCTCCCACAGAAAAGCAGAGAAGGTGTAGAGACATGGAGAGAAGGGGTTGGGGTACTTGTCCCTCCCCCAGAAAAGCAGGACTTGCCACTAAGGGTGAAGGATCAAGGCAGGCATTCCTGGGTGGTCTGACACCTTTGAAACGTGGGTGAATCATCACAGAGGCGTCCCTGCAATGATTAAACACCAAGAGAAGGCTGCCTTCCCAGTCCATGACCAGCATCAATGTTTTGGGTCCACGGATAAAACGTGTCTCCTTTGTCTCTACCAGAAAATGAAAGGAATTGAAATTAAGAGAAGGGAGAGATTGAAGACTGGAAAGGAGAAAGTGGTTGACGGACAGAGAGAGGTTGCAGAAGAGAGTAAGAAGAGGCCACTTGCCCGATTTAAAATTGGTGAGATGTTCCTTGGGCTGGTGGGTCTGAGGACCTGAAGTTGTAGGTGGATCTTTTCATGCAGCAAAGAACAGGAGGACATGGGATTCATCTCCCAAGGGAGGTCCGCCGATCCAAGTCACGGCACAAAATTTCATGCACGTCCGTGTGAAGAGACCACCAAACAGGCTTTGTGTGAGCAACATGGCCGTTTATTTCACCTGGGTGCAGGTGGGCTGAGTCTGAAAAAGAGTCAGTGAAGGGAGATGGGGTGGGGCCGTTGTATAGGATTTGGGTAGGCAAAGGAAAATTACAGTCAAAGGGGGGTTGTTCTCTGGTCGGCAGAGTGGGGGTCACAAGGTACTCAGTGGGGGAGGTTTTGAGCCAGGATGAGCCAGGAGAAGGAATTTCACAAGACAATGTCATCAGTTAAGGCAGGAACAGGCCATTTTCACTTCTTTTGTGGTGGAATGTCATCAGTTAAGGCAGCAACCGGCCATCTAGATGTGTACGTGCAGGTCACAGAGGATATGATGGCTTAGCTTGGGCTCAGAGGCCTGGCACCCAGGGCAGGCTGGCTCAGCCCCTTTGAATTCAGATTGCAGGGAAGGCCAGGGAGCTGGATTGGGTGCCTGGATTTTCTGAGAATTATGTTTCTGAGAGGATTTTGTAACCTAAACAGAAATACTTTACACACAGGTCATCAAGCAGGAACTGAGAAGTCCTGAAACTGCCCTCCTTCATGCCACCTCCTCCCTTCAGAGGCCAAGGGCTGCCAAGCTGTCTCCCACACACCTCAGTGAAAAGTCCCTGGCTCTCCTCCCAGCCACGTCGCTGTGACCTTGTGAGGTGTGAGAAGGAGGAAGGGGATCTACTTTCTGGATGAACCTTCCTTCCTCCTTGCCGAGAAATAGTTTAGGCCCCTGTGTCTGCTGGGCCTCAGACCTTCTCAGAGCCCAGGGCCCACTGTAGTTCCTGCAAGCTGCCAGGGAATTCCAGGGAGGCTGACGGGCTGCCTGTCTTATTCCCAGTCTGCTGCAACCCCTTTCCTAAACTTGGGTGGCTGAAAACAACAGAAATTCATCCTCTCACAGTTCTGGAGGCCAGAGTCTGAATGCAGGTGTTGGCAGGGCTGTGCTGACTTTGAAGTTTCTAGGGCAGAATCCTTCCTGGCCTTTTCCAGTTTTGGGTGGTGGCCAGCAACGCTTGGCATTCCTTGGCTTCAGATGCATCGTTCCAGCTGCACACAGCTGTCTTCCCTCTGTGTCTCTTCTTTTCTTCTTATAAGGACACCAGTCATGTGGTGTGAAGGGTCCACCTTACTCCAGTATGTCGCCAAGTTAATTCGTTACATCTGCAACCACCCTATTTCCTAATGTCACATTCTGAGGTTCCTGATTGGAGGGATGGGTTGCCCCTCCACACCTGTGGGTGTTTCTATTCAGGTGGAACGAGAGACGTGGAAAAGAAAGAGACACAGACAAAGTATAGAGAAAGAAAATAGGGCCCAGGGGACAGGCGTACAGCATACGGAGGACCCCTGCCGGCACCAGCCTCTGAGTTCCCTTAGTATTTATTGATCATTATCAGGCATTTCCCAGAGAGGTGGATTTGGCAGGACAATAGGGTAATAGCAGAGAGAAGGTCAGTAAGAAAACACGTGAACAAAGGTCTCTACATCTTAAACAAGGTAAAGAATTAAGTGCTGTGCTTTTGATGTGCATACACATAAACATCTTAATCCATTAAAGAGCAGTACTGCTGACAGCATGTCCCACCTCCAGCCGTAAGGTGGTTTTCCCTTATCCCAGTAGATGGACTATACAATCGGGCTTGACACCGAGATATTCCATTGCCCAGGGACAAGCAGGAGACAGATGTCTTCCTCTTATCTCAACTGCAAAGAGGCTTTCCTCTTTCACTAATCCTCCTCAGCACAGAACCCTTACGGTTGTCAGGCTGGGGGACGGTCAGGTCTTTACCTTCCCACGAGGCCACATCTCAGGCTATCCCATGGGGAGAAACCTTGGACAATACCTGGCTTTCCCAGGCAGAGGTCCCTGTGGCCTTCTGCAGTGTTTTGCATCTCTGAGTCCTTGAGATTAGGGAGTGGTGATGACACTTAACAAGCATGCTGCCTTCAAGCATTTGTTTAACAAAGCACACCCTGCACGGCCCTTTATCCATTTAACCCTGAGTTGACACAGCACATGTCTCAGGGAGCACAGGGTTGTGGGTAGGGTTACAGATTAACAGCATCTGAAGGCAGAAGAATTATTCTTAGTACAGGACAAAATGGAATCTCTTATGTCTACTTTCTACACAGACACAGTAACAATCTGATCTCTCTTTCTTTTCCCCACACTGATGAACGTGAATTTGAAGGGACGCCATTCAACCCACAGCAGAGCCCCACCATCACCTCTCTGCGCAGGACACCCTGCCTGTCTTTCCTCTCTAGCACCAAGACAGAGCCAAGAGTGATTTCTTGAAATGAAACTGCATCCTCTCATCCCAATAAGGCATGGCCTCACTAGTGGGAGAGGAGCAAATGAAAGCCTCCCTCAAGATGGGTATCCACCCATCCAGGGGACTGTCACCCTGATTTTTTTTCCTGGTTTATAAAGGTGCTTCAGGACTTCTTGGCTCCTGGCCAACACCTTAGTGCTTCCTGAAGGGGAAAGAGCCCTCCAAACCATTCAGTGGGCCATCCCAGACTGAGGTTTCTGACCCAGACATTGAAACAGGAGGAGTTCCGTTATCCCCCTTGCAGGGCATGTGACAGGGACATGGCTCGCTTCTCAGTACCCTGCTGCTCAAACCCCTAGAGGGAGCGTGCAGACAGCCAGTTCGTTGGGAGCGTTTCTGGGCTCCAACTCCACAGCAGCGTGTGGAATTGGGTGTTTACAGCTCCTGAAGCCCCAGTGGGCAGGTGTTACAGTGGTCTCCTTCAGTTTTGCCATCTGCAGGTGGCTTGTGTTAATTAGCTCAATTAGGCCCTCTGCCTTATCACAAAGACAGGGCTTTCTGTATCCCGGGTTCTTTCCCTAGTGTACTTGAAAAATCAGATAGCACGTGGACTTGGAGAATGAACGCAAGATTTTATTGAGTGGAGGAGGTGGCTCTCAGATGGATGGGGAGCCAGAAGGGGGATGGAGTGGGAAGGTGGTCTTCCCCTAGAGTCGGGCTGCCCAGCAGCCAGACTCTCCTCCGACCGTCCCTGACTGAATTCCACATCCCCCTGCTTTCAAAAGCCTGCCAGCATCTGCTGATGTCTGTCGGTGTGCTCTTCTGCTTCTCTGCTCCTCTTGACGTCCAGCCACTTGTGTCTGTGCCCACTAGGGTCTTGGGTTTTTTATGGGCACAGGATGGGAGTCATAGCAGGCCAGAGTAGTCGTGGAAAATGCAACATTTGGACATGAAAACAGGAGTGCCTCTTCTCACTAAGGTCCAAGGGCACAAGCCCGAGGGTGGAGCCCTTGCCAAGGAACCCACCCTTCTCTACTCAGCACTCCCGTACTCCCTTCCATATCAACATGAAAGCTGACATTGGCTCCTGTGCCCCACCTCTGGGTCTGGTTTGGTGACCTCTGCACAAGAGCTGCTAGGGAGGCCCCATCCCACATGTTTTTAACTCAACAGCCCTTCCCCAGGGGAACCAACATCCTCCTGTCCCCAAACCCAAGGAGGAGTGGTGGGTTCCTGGGCCTCTTGTAACCCGACTGAATATTTTCCAGGTTACCTAACCAAACTCCTGCAAAACCACACCACCTATGCCGGTGATGGGGACTATTTGAATCTACAGTGCCCTCGGCATTCTACGATAAGTGTTTAATCGGCATTTTATGGGCAAGATTATCAAGTGTGTAGTTCCCAGAAGCCTGCCTCCCAGAGGGAAGACAGCTTAACCTGTGTGGCACCCACCACCTTCCAGGTATTGCCTTTTATAGACACATTAAGATGATACAGTTTCAACAGACATTCTTTCTCTCTCTCTGGGTATAAATATATTTGTGATTATATAGTTCAATCCAAGCAAAACTGTTCCATGAAAAATCCCAACTTATACAGATCACCAGTTTTGCAGGCGAGCTATTATTTGCTTCTCAAAGGATTTGTTACCCAACAAAACTAAATAGAATTCCTATCTATTGTGGAGCCCCCTTTGTACACTTCAATATGAATTTATTTGTAGGTTTACTCCTTACTTCAGTATAGCAAAGTACAACCAGGATAGATTCCAACCTCCAGGCCCATATCTCCCATAAATACTCCTGTAGAAAGGGAAGGTGGGTTCCTTAATGGAAACCACAAGTATCTCTTTGAGGCTGACATCTGAACTCATGACCAACTTCTTAGAAAATGTACTCAAAGGGCCAGGCGCGGTGGCTCATGCCTGTAATCCCAGCACTTTGGGAGGCCAAGGCTGGTGGATGACGAGGTCAGGAGATTGAGATCATCCTGGATAACAGGGTGAAAATCTGTCTCTACTGAAAATACAAAAAATTAGCCAGGTGTGGTGGTGGGTGCCTGTAGTCCCAGCTACTCCAGAGGCTGAGGCAGGAGAATGGCATGAACCCGGGAGGCGGAGCTTGCAGTGAGCCGAGATCGTGCCACTGCACTCCAGCCTGGGCTACAGAGTGAGACTCTGTCTCAAAAAAAACACAAAAAACAAAAAAATCAAATCATTACTAAACATTTTTACTAATTAAATGGTTTTGGAGTACATTCTTTAAAAAAAACAATTAACTATGTTTTCTTCAACAGTGCACACAAAATGCCAACCTTGTATGACATTGCAAAGAAAGATTTTACCATGATAAGCAGATTAAGCAAACAAACAAACTTTTCCTTGAATTCTTTGGGAACAAAGTACAACCTGGTCCAAATCATCCTAACCTAGAATGCACCATCAGCTTGACAGTCAGTTGTTCCTGGATTTACCAGATTTGGGGCAGACTTTTCATGCTTCTCTAAAGAGGGATTCTTAACTGACACCATGCCTTGTTTTTGCCCTTTTCCTAGTAAAGGAAATGATTTGATTTGGTATCATATCATCTTTCTTGCTTTTTTTTTTTTTTTAATTAGAGACGAGGCCTTGCTATATTTCCCAGATTGGTCTCCAACTTCCGGGCTCCAGCGATCCTCCTGCCTCAGCCTCCCTCCCAAAATGCTGGGATTACGGGTGTGAGCCACTGTGCCTGGCCTCTTTCTTGCCTTTTAAACAAATAAATGTAAGCTGGGCATGGTGTGCATTCATATATCCCCAGGTACTTGAACAGCTGAGGTGAGAGGATCCCTTGAGACTAGGTTTGAGCCCAAGAGTTCAAGGATGCAGTGAACTATGATTGCACCACTGCACTCTAGCCTGGGTAACAGAGTGAATCCCTGTCTCTAAAAAACTAAACTAATGCCAGGCACGGTGGCTCACAGCTGTAATCTCAGCACTTTCAGAGGCTGAGGCGGGTGGATCACGAGGTCAGGAGATCGAGACCATCCTGGCTAACATGGTGAAACCCCGTCTCTACTAAAAATACAAAAAAATTAACCGTGTGTTGTGACCCATGCCTGTAATCCCAGCTACTCGGGAGGCTGAGGCAGAAGAATTGCTTGAACACGGGAGGCGGAGGTTGCGGTGAGCCGAGATCGTGCCATTGCACTCCAGCCTGGGCAACAAGAGTGAAACTCCATCTCAAAAAAAACAAAAAACAAAAAACAAAACAAAACAAAAAAACTAAGCTAAACTAACATACTAAATAATTCATACACACAAGGGGATGCCAGTTGAGGGGCTGGAGGTGAGGTTTAACTGGGCTCTCTCCAGAGAGAGAAAGAAGCTTAATGCTTCTTTCAAGTAATTTCTGGTCTGTCTTTACCTATGTGAATCCCAAGCCAACATTTGAGAAAAGGCTTCCTGCAGTGAAGGAATGTGTGACCTTACGTGGTGAGCGAGAGAAACTTCCTTTCTAGCCAGGCCCTTCCTGGGACCTAACTCCATGCGTCTGCCTCCTTAACGCCAGCACCTCTCATCCATTTACCCCTTAGTATAATTCCCAGGGTCTTTGCGCTTGTCAACAGGTTACTTCCCACCCGCTTCCTGCAGAGGGCTTTGTTTTCTGGGGTCAGAGACAGCATGAGCCCACAGGGCCATCCCCACTGCCCCCTTCTCAGGTTGCAGCCCCAGGGAAATGAGCAGTGGACTTGGAAAGAGCTCATCAATTCCTTCTGGGGGAAGCTGATGGTGCCTTCAATTTTTGTTTCTGCTTCAGATGAATTAAAAAACAAAACCGTCTGTGAAGACCAGGAGCTGAAACTGCACTGCCATGAATCCAAGTTCCTCAACGTCTACTCTGCGACCTATGGCAGGAGGACCCAGGAAAGAGACATCTGCTCCTCTGAGGCAGAGCGTCTCCCCCACTTTTCGGTATGTGCTTTTGTGTGTATACTAGCCAGGGTTGTCTAGAGGGACAGAACTAATAGGCTATATGATTGTGGAAGTCAATACTTAATAACACAATCACAATCTTTTGATCATGTAAGTTAATACTTAATAAACTCCCATATGTGTGGGAGTGTGTGTGTGTGTGTGTGTGTGTATAAATGCTTGTAAAGGGTAATCTGCCAAAAATAAGTAAAAGAACAAGAACTGGCCGGGCACAGTGGCTCACGCCTATTATCCTGTCACTTTGGGAAGCCGAGGTGGGTGGATCACGAGGTCAGGAGTTCAAGACCAGCCTGGCCAACATGGTGAAACCCCGCCTTTACTAAAAATACAAAATTATCTGGGCATGGTGGCGCATGCCTGTAATCCCAGCTACTTGGGAGGCTGTGACAAGGATGATCACTTGAACCTGGTAGGCGGAGTTGGCAGTGAGCTGAGATCTCACCACTGAACTCAGCTTGGGTGAGAAGGGTGAAACTCTGTCTCAAAAAAAAAAAAAAGACACGGTCCTGTTTTCATGGGGTGAACAGTTGAGGGAGAAAGGCAAGCATTAACCAAATAGCCAGACACATCATCATGCCCTATTGTGACAAATGCTATTTTAGAAAAGGGAAGAAGACTATAGCAGTGGAGGGGGCCTAATTTAGCTTTGGGGTGGTGATTTAAATCTTCCAAAGAGAACCATCCTGTAGGGTGAACACTGGGGTGTGCACACTAGCTGCACACTGGGGGCTGAGACGCTGAGGTTGCTGAGTGGGAGAGGAAAGGAGTTGATAAGGAGGAAGATGGCCCTGGTTTCAACTGCTGAGAACAGGGTCCTGCACACAGTACGAGCTCCATGAAGAGTGGTCCCTAGTGTTTTCACCAACATATCTGAAGTGGAGCAGGACGGTGATCAATCACACCCCAGTCCCCGACCTCATTCTGAGCCAATTTGAAACAAGGAGATGCAAAAATCTGACAACTGTGTTGACAAAGGTGATTTTAAAGGTCCTAAAAGATTCTCTGGATATCAGAGCCCATTTCACATAGTAGAGGGGCACATTCCCTGCAGTGGCCTGTGTCATACACAGCCAATTTAACCTTTTCACTGCCTGGTTATTCTGCAAAGTGCATCCTAGAATGACCTTCCTCTCTGAGCTCCTCTTCAAAATTCTGATTCTTTCTCAAACTGTAAAGCCTCTGGCATTTGCCAAGAGCCAAGGCCCTCCTGAAGCCACAGTTTGAGAACAAACCAAGAGGCAGACATGAGAAAGAGGTACCACTCCTGGCAGGGAGAGCTGACACTTCCCAGGCTACTGCATCCTTCTCGGGGCCCAGAAATGTATGAGAGGTAATTAAAGCAGAAAGCATTTTGCAGCAGCTCAGCTCAGGTCTCTTAAGCTGCCATGGTCCCAGGATGAGTGGTGTGCCCTGAGGAAAGCCAAGGGACAATTCCTTGAGGCCCTGGAAATCATCAGCCACCTCCAGCAACTTCACGGGGCCTCCCTGGGAAGTCTCCCTTGCTGCTGATGGGCACGAAGGCACCAGGGCCTCCTGTACATGGAAAACTCACAATCTAGGAATGTCCTGTGGTTGTTGATCCTGGGACATCCGCAGAAGAATTTAGTTAAGCCCTCCGAGAAAGGAAACAAGGTTTTCTTGCTGCTGAAGATGTCTCACTTGTTCTTTTTTAAAAAAGCAGTGCAACTGAATTTGCAATTTGTTTTCACTTTCTTTCCATTTCCTGTTGCTACTTCTCCAAGATCTCAGCTGAGCTGAGGAACAAAGAAAAATAAGCAATTTTGTGCAGCACGAATATTGGGTTTCCACTCCT
The DNA here is from genome assembly GCF_028885625.2 of Pongo pygmaeus. Lineage (NCBI taxonomy): Eukaryota > Metazoa > Chordata > Mammalia > Primates > Hominidae > Pongo > Pongo pygmaeus. The sequence continues at coordinate 8,376,970 of NC_072380.2, forward strand.
TCCTCCCAGCCTTCTGCAGTGTGCTTCGCCTGCAGAATTCTTGCTCTGCCCTCTGTTTCAGCGGGTGCTGTCATCTGCCAGCTGCTTCGCCTGGGGATTCTGACACCCCAGGGCTTATTCTTAGGGTCAGTTCAGCAGAGTCTTAAACCACCTTCAAAGGAGTCGGTCACGCTGCCATCCTCTCTGCATCTTTCTGTAGCCCTTTCTGATGATATTTAGCAAATTACTTTAGCACAGAGTCTTCGAATTCTTTCCAGATTTACGATGGAAACACAGAGGCAAAGAGCTTGGGGTAGAAAGCAGAACAGCAGGTGCTGGGAGAGTTTGATGGTGGGTTTTGAGTTGGTCACAGTCATTTTGCTTTACTAAGTCCAGGGAAGCTCATCTTCAGAGTTAACCACTATATATATATATATATGTATATATATATATATATATATTTTTTTTTTTTTGAGATAGAGTCTTGCTCTGTCACCCAGGCTGGAGTGCAGTGGCACACTCTCAGCTCACTGCAACCTCCACTTCCTGGGTTCAAGTGAGCACGTCTGGCTAATTTTTGTATTTTTTAGTAGAGATGGGTTTTCACCATGTTGGCCAGGCTGGTCTTGAACTCCTGACTCAAGTGATCCACCTGCCTCAGCCTCCCAAAGTGCTAGGATTACAGGCTTGAGCCACCGTGCCTGGCCCAGAGTTAACCACTCTATTGAAGTATTGTTTATTTTTCTTAAAAGTCTATTACACGTGAATAAAATTCAATGATTTTTAGTAAATTTAGAGTTGTGCAACCATCACTACCCTCCAGTTTTAAAACATTTCCACAATCCCCCAAGCTCCCTTGTGCCCATTTGCCATCACTGCCCCATTCCCAACCCCCCAGTCCCAGATAACCACACATCTACTTTCTCTCTAGATTTGCCTTTTCTGAATAATTCATACAAATGGAATTATGCGATGGATGGTTTTGTGTGTGTGTGCACGGCTGACTTCTTTAACTGAATGTAATGTTTCAGAGGTTCATCCATGTTGTAGCATGTATCATATAGGTACTTCACTTTTTATTTTTTTGGAGTTGAAATCTCACGCTGTCACCCAGGCTGGAATGCAGTGGTGCGATCTTCGCTCACTGCAACGTCTGCCTCCTGGGTTCAAGCAATTCTCCCTGCCTCAGCCTCCCAAGTAGCTGGGATTACAGCCTTGTGCCACCAAGCCCAGCTAACTTTGTATTTTTACTACAGATGGGCTTTCCAATATTTTGGCCAGGCTGGTCTCAAACTCCAAACTCCTGACCTCAAGTAATCTGTCCTCCTCGACCTCCCAAAGTGCTGGGATTACAGGTGTAAGCCACCATGCCGAGCCTTCATTTCTTTTTATTACAGAGGTATATTCTGCTGGATGGATATATCATATCTTGTTTTTATTCTCCATTTTTTGAATATTGCAAAATGGGCCCAAAACCACCCCTCTGGAGCATTTGATGATCACGTGGATACCATTGCGTTGTGTGTATGTATGTGTATCTAACAGGGAGAATGAGTGATTCTTGCACTGATTTGGCAAGTGATTTTAAAATCTTATCTACATTGCATTTAAAAATATATTAAGAGTCCAGAATTTAAAAATATACCACATATTTAAAATATTTCTTTTTGTCTTTTAGTTCCCAAGAACATACTGGCGGTGATTGATCCAGCCATTGCTAATCTAAAACCTTCTTTGAAGCAGAAACATGGTGAATATGGTGATTTTTATGGCTTACTACCAGCATTTCTCTTTAAGTAATGGTAAACAGCCACTGGGTGACCACAGTTGGACACACGTTGATTAGAATGGAAGGGGCTGTCAGGAGGTGTGTTTGAGGTACCAGTCCTGGTGATGATAGTGCTTCAGCCAATAGTTGCAGTGAACACCATTTTATTTTGTTTTGATTTTTTAACATCAGAAGTAGGATAAACCTCCCCTTCATTCTCCTCTCACTTCCTAAAAGGAAAATCACTTTGAAAAGACATCTGCTCAGAAATAAATTTGGGCTTCCTGGGTTACACAATGAGCTTTTTGCAAAGCTCAGCCCATTGGAACCGACGTAGGTGCCAGTGCCGGCTAGGACCTGAGGGCCTCTGTACCTCTGTACACCACCTTCCTCATTAGTTTCCTTCCTTCCTTCTTTCCTTCTTTCCTTTCTTTCTTCCTTCCTTCCTTTCTTTTGCTTCCAGTTTCACTCTTGTTACCCAGGGCCAGCTAGGACCTGAGGGCCTCAGTACCTCTGTACACTCCACCTTCCTCCTGAGTTTCCTTCCTCCCTTCCTTCCTCCCGTCCTCCCTCCCTCCCTCCCTCCCTTCCTCTCTCTCTCCCTCATTTCTTCCTTCCTTCCTTCTTCTCCTTCTTCCTCTTCTTTCTTTCTTTCTCTCTGTTTCTTTCTTTTTCTCTTTCTCTCTCTTTCTTTCCCTCCCTCCCTCTCTCTCTCTTTCTTTCTTTATTCCTTCCTTTCTTCTTTTTCTTTGGAGTTTTGCTTTTTCTCACCCAGGCTGGAGTGCAGTGGCACAATCTCCACTCATTGCAACTTCTGCTTCTGGGTTCAAGTGATTCTCCTGCCTCAGCCTCCCGAGTAGCTGGGATTATAAGTTTCCACCACCACACCTTGCTAATTTTTGTGTTTTTAGCAGAGACGGGGTTTTACCATGTTAGTCAGGCTGGTCTCGAACTCCTGACCTCAGGAGTTGCCCTCGCCTCAGCCTCCCAAAGTGCTGGGATTACAGGTGTGAACCACTGCACCCGGCCCCTCCTTAGTTTTCACTTGGCTTTTGTAAATGGGGTGGACGGGTTTGGGGGGTGTTGATGGGATTGAGCATTTGGATTTTCTTATCAAATCTAGAATGGAATTCAAACCCATGGGGTCCCTAATAGAAATTTCAGAGATCCAGTAGAGCATCTAACAGGTTAGGCTTTGGTGAGAGTTTTGTCTTGTGTTACCTTTATTGTATGTATTAGGCCTTTCCCCCCTAAGTATAAAAGTAAAGTATGTTTGATATGAAAACCTCATGAAAGCACCCCTAGTTCAAAAGCTCAGAGAGAACTATGGTAATGTTCTTCTGTGTCCTTTTAGCTGGCCACCTTGGCTTTCTGGCAGGCTCTGTGTTCCTTAGCTCCACTTCTCCTTCTTTTTTTTAAAAAATTAACTAATTAATTAACTATTATTATTATTTTTCTAAAGACAGGGCTTTGCCAAGTTGCCCTGGCTGGTCTCCAACTCCCAGGCTCAAGCGATCCACCCACTTCATCCTCCAAAGGTGCTGGGATTACAGGCGTAAGCCACCATACCCAGCCTCCTCTTATTTTTCTAACAGGGTTCCCACCCGATCCATAAAAAGCCTGGTCCCCCTGCAGTGGGGGCCTGAGAGCCAGCGCTGTGCCATCTCTCCTCAAAGGCATCTGTCCTGTCTGACATGGCTAGGAGTCCCCCAATCCACCAACAGGCTACCCTATCACAGGCTTGCTAATCTCCATCCAGCAGTGTAACCAGGATCTAAAAGCGATTTGCCTCACATTTTGCTGTTGTTTCCAAAAAAAAGTAGCCCAATACCACCTCCCTCTGTAATGGAGGATTGTTTTATCTCTGGCCACACAGCGGACAGCAACTCCATGCTTAACGTGAGATATTATTGGCCGGGGGCGGTGGCTCACACCTGTTAACCCAGCACATTGGGAGGCCGAGGCAGGCAGATCGCCTGAGGTCAGGAGTTCCAGACCAACCTGGCCAAAGTGGTGAAGTCCCATCTCTAATAAAAATACAAAAATTTGCTGGGCATGGTGGCACGTACCTGTAATCCCAGCTACTCAGGAAGCTGAGGCAGGAGAATCGCTTGAACCCTGGAGATAGAGGTTGCAGTGAACCGAGATTGCGCCATTGCACTCCAGCCTGGACAACAAGTGTGAAACTCCATCTCAAAAATAAATAAATAAATAAAATAAAATAAAGTGAGATGTTATTAAGCCTCCAAGGGGCATGATGAGTGTCACTGTCTTTAGGATGGGAAAATCCATTTGTTCCCTTCCGCAGTGGAGTGGAAGACCAGCACCTGAAGTTGGAACCAACACTTAAAACAATTTCTAATCCTTTTTGTACTTTAATATTTTCGGGGACTGCTTACTATTTAATAAGTGCTCTTCCTGGGTTAATCTTCTATAATTTAGCCAGAGGCCCATTTGTTTGATTTTTGTGACTTTTAATTATGCTGGCGGTGCCTGGAGTAGGAACAGCAGAGGTCTCTTAGAATAGGCATACTATGAACAGCTGTGATTAATTGGTTTTGCATTTTTCATGAAACAGGTATAAACTTTGACCCAATCGAATCGAAGGTTCTGAAGAAAGATGGAATTCTTGTTAGCAACTCTCTGGCCACCTTTGCTTACATTAGAGTTAGGTCAATGAATCAAAGCTTCCTAGAATGCTGATGGATTTACTAAAGTCTTGTTAATAAATGTGCTGTTCAATTATAACACTCAGATAACTAAAGGACAATGACTTCAAGTTTGACATGCCAACCACCGTTTCTAAGATTCAGAAACACAGAGGCCTGAGTTCAGGCACGGTTGCAACCAGGCAGTCAGCAAGAGAACCACATAAACAGACAAAGTCACACTATGTAGGAGTTGAGTTCCACAGATATTGTTCGCTTTTGAAAAGAAGAAACCCGAGGAATGCATTTCCCAGCTCTAAAATTTGGGAAGGAACTAGGATTATTGAATTCCAACCCTGGCTGGAAGAAAAATGAGCCAGAAGGTCACTTAGTAAACAAGACAGATGATGCCCCATGAAGACAGAACCACTCTCTGGGTCATGAGTGTTATTCCTAAGGGTTGCCAAGGATTCCCTTGTTAGTCTTCCCCATGAGGATCCATCAGACTCAGCCCTAATGAATTAGCAGAGCCAAAAGGCTTATACCATGGCCGGCCACACAGCGGGGACATCATCACTGAGGGGAAGGTATGTACAATTTTTCCTCACCGCTCTCTCTGCTTATCCTAAGATAGAACGCATTTTGGAATGTCATCTGCAAGTTTCATCAATGCCTGCCTATGTTCAGAGAGACAAAAACCAGAGACCTTCAGTAGAATACATGTTAATATAACACATAACAGTATTACTATTCAAGGCCTGCAAAGATGGGGCTATTTGGGGTAAGCCTGTCTCAGAGGAAAATAGAGGCTTAGGGAATGTATTTGTCTGTTCTCATGCTGCTAATAAAGACATACCTGAGGCTGGGTAATTTATAAAGGAAAGAGGTTGAATGGACTCACAGTTCCACATGGTTAAGGAGGCCCCACAATCTCGGTGGAAGGAGAATGAGGAGCAAAGTCACGTCTTACTTGGTAGCAGGCAAGAGAGCTTGTGCAGGGGAACTCCCCTTTATGAAACCATCAGATCTCTTGAGACTTATTCACTGTCATGAGATCAGCATGAGTAAGACCCATTCAGTGATTCAATTACCTCCCACCACGTCCCTCCCATGACACATGCGTATTAGGGGTGCTACAATTCAAGATGAGATTTGGGTGGGGACACAGCCAAACCATATCAGGGAATGATCTCAATACATGAGATGCAGAGTTCAGTCTCGGGGTCCCCTGCTGTTCTATTCTCCTCCTGCATCAGGATTCCTCCTGTATGTGTGTGTTGTGTGGTTGTTGGTTTCTTCTGCGAGTCCTCTCTTTTCCAGCCACCTTCTCATTTTCATGTCTTGCTGTTCCTGATCATTGCCAACGTTAAGAACAGTAAGGATTTTTCTTGTCAGAAACATCCCCATATTTACAAAGACCCCAGGGAGCTTCTTGGAGAAAAGCCATCATGAAAATCCTCCAGTCAGAGAATAACAATTCAAGGGGAATGAGACTGACTGGGCTCAGTGAGCTGTGGCCGTGCTGTGTGCTTTACCCCAACTACCTTGTCGGTTCCTCTCAACAACTGCCTCAGCCAGCCCAGCTGCCATAACGAAGTACACGAGACTGGATGGCCTAAATAACAGACATTGATTTTCTCACTGTTCTGGAGGTCAGAAGTTCATGATCAAGTATCCACCAATCACTTTCTGGTAAGGGCTGTCTTCCTGGCTTGCAGACAGCAGCCTTCTTGCTTGTCCTCACATGACAGAGAGGGGGAGAGACAGAGACAGAGACATCTCTTTTTATAAAACCACCAATCCTATCAGATTAGGATTCCACCCTTATGACTTCCTTTAACCTTAATTAGCTCCTAATGAGTGAATTGGGGGGAAAACAATTCAGTCCATAGCAACAACCCTGAGAGATGGGACTCTGGTCCCCTGTTCTGCACTTGAAGCCAGTGGTCAGAGGAGTTGAGCCATTTGCCTGAGGACACCATGGACAACGGCAGGGCCAGGATTCAGGCTCAGCTAATGCAAGGCTTGCACTCCAGCTACTCTGAATTTTGAGGGATGCAACCACCTCCCCACTCTGATCCTGAGTTGTCTAAATTAGCTTTCCTCCATCCTTTTCTATCCTTTTATGTGATTGTCATTCCCAGAAACCACAGGATGGAGATATTCGTTTAGGGACTGTCTCTCCTGCCAGTGGCTCAGCTCCACAGGGGCAGGTGCTTTGTCATCTTATTTCATGTGGTGTCCCTGCATCTAGGATGCGGTGCTGGTACAGTACAGGTGCAGTCAGTAGTTAACGAGCAATTGAATGATGACTGCTGATCTGGACTTATGAGCTTTTTCCTGTGCCTTATTGTCATCCAATATTTGCTATTTATAAAATGTCAGGTTTTTTTTGTTTAAATGTGAGGAGTTGATGAGCTGTTATTTGGTTTTTTTGAGGGCTGTTTTGGGACATTTATCTCAGCAAACCATGGTCAGGCCTCCATATCATGTCCAAGAGAAAGAGTCTCTAAATGCACTGTGTTGGATTTTAGCTAAATGAAATCACCACAAGAAGCTCGTGACTCAAATCACAGAGGCTCACAAAGCCCTAGAAGAACGGGCGACTCTGGGCTTCCCTGTGGGTTTTCTTGGTGTGTCTGTATTGCTGTCTGGGTGACCACTCTAGAGGTGAGAAGCATGCAGTGCATGCTCGGGGGTCTGCAGGCCAGTGTGCCACAGAGGTGCATGTGGACATCAGGCTGGGCCATTTGGACCTAAACAGGCAGTGGCCACCAGCCAACGTCACACAGTGCTGAGCTCCATCCTCAATGCTGCTGGAGAGAGGTGCCCAGACAACTCTCAGTCGCATCTCCGGCCCCACTGTGGGGATGTGACCCACGGGATGAGTTGGGGTCTCTAGGCACCCCCAAAGCAGGAGCAGCTGGGAGCCAAGAGTGTGAGCGGGCAGTTTCCAGCCCAAACCACCCAAATAGGTGGCAAATTGAGTGAATCCGAAAGTGCATTTCCCAGGTCAGGCTGCAAGTAGCTTTGACACAGTAGTGCAGTCCAGTGTACATGAGTACAAAGAGATGAGAAACCAAAATCGAGAGGTTTGTCCCCTGATATTAAAGCACAGAGATTGGCAGAAGGGAGAGGGAGATGAACAATGGTCCCTGGTGAAGTGTCTCCTGGGGTCATTTGAATGATCTGTGAGATGGTTACCCAAACATTGAAAAAGCTTCTTAGGCATGTTTGAATTTACTGACATTTCAATAATACAGACTTACTCCCTAAATTCATTCTAGAATCAAGATCATGAGTCTGAGGAAGCTCATAGAAAAAAATTGGAAATTAGAGAAATGGAAAAGGAGTGGTGTGTGTGTATGTGTGCGTGTGTGTGCATGTGTGTGCGTGTGTGCGCATGTGTGCACGTGTGCATGTGTGTGGGCTTCTGTGTGCACCTGTGCATGTGCATCTGTAAGCATGTGCATGCGTGTGTGAATGAGCATGTGTGTGCATGTGTGTGAGCGTGTGTGTGCATGCGGATGTGTGTATGTGTGTGCATCTGTGCATGTGTCTGTATCTGTGTGCATGTGTGCACGTGTGTTTTTGTGCATGCATGTGGATGTGTGTGCATGTGTGTTTGTGTGTACATTGTACATGCGTATCTGCATGTGCATGTTTGCATGTGTGTGCCTGTATGTGCATGCATGGGTATCTGTGTATGTGCATATGTGTGTGTGTGTGCATGTGTGTATGTGTGTGCATGTATGTGTGTCCGTATGTGTGTCTGGGTATGTGCGTGTGTGTTTGCATGTGTGTTCATGCATGTGTATCCCTGTGCATATGTGTATCTGTGTGTGCATGTGTGTATGTATTTGTGTGCATGTGTCTGTATGCATGTGCATGTGTTTGTGCCTTCGTGTGTTTGTGTGCATGTGTGTATCTGTGTGTGCATGTGTGTGTATCTGTGTGTGTGCATGTGTGTGCCTGTATGTATGTGTATCTGTATGTGTGTGCGTGTGTATGTGTGCTTGCATGTGTGTGTGTGGGTGCATGTGTGCATGCATGTGTGTGCATGCATATGTGCCTGTGTATCCGTGTGTGTAAGTGTGTGTTGGAAGTTCTTAGCAAGGCAGTGTAATAGCTGGCTCGGCATGAACCATTGTCCCCTGGCAGATTGTGCCCAAAGAGACTTATGTATTTAGACAGTCTTGCATGAGAATATGACCTCTCCTATTCCACCGAATTACTGTTTCATTGACATCTGGCTTTGGGTGTTTACCTCATATATTCCTGCAGGCATGTCTTTTGTGGCCTGATATTTCCGTCGCTGCCCCTGCCCCCTTGGGACAGTGACAGATATGTCATCAGCCTCTGGCAGGCCCTGCTGTGGGCTTTTGGGGCACAGGGGTAAGGAAGCTGGGCAGAAGGGACAGGCTTGCAGCCTGGGATATCCTGTGTTGGGAGGCATCATTGTTTCATAAGGGAGGAACTCTAGGGCCACAGACAATCTCATATTGAAAGAGAAACACAACAACAAGCTCCAGAGTCAGAGCTACAAGATTCCCCCACCAGGGAGGACCACTGGGAATCAGCACCACCTTGTCACAGAGATGTGGATTCAGATGTGTTCCCATGGTCTCCAATCTCTGGTTCCATGACAGAAGGTTTCTGTCACACCCCTAAGTGCTGTCAGACCAGCGCTCGGTACGCTTTGTGCTTTCTTCTGGACAACCCTCGGGCCCTGACTGTTGCCTTGATCCTTTCAACAGCAATAAGGCCCCGACAGGGGGATCCCTGGCCATGGCCTCTGGGTGTCTTATCTAGACATGAACGAGCTGGAGTGTGTGTTTGCCCCAAGTCAGGTTCTAAGAGTGGAAAGGAGCCTTAAAGGCCATAGGATCCCCTTCGGAGGCTCGCAAGGGCATACAATAGCTGATCAAATTAAAGTCATTCACTCCAGCTGGGGATGAACCAAGGCTAAATTTAGAGCAATGCCAGCAATAACACCGTGTAAAGATTCTGTTCCATCACAAGGAAAACTTTGTTTTTCCAGAATACAGAAAAGGAAAAGGAGACACAAAAGTACAAAGTTGTCCAAGTGATTCTAGAGAACAGTTGACATTCCCTTAGTGTAAAGCCTGGGACCATGGAGAGAGCCCTGGCCTGAGCTTGGGTTCCCAGCCAAGTGGTGGCTTTGCATAAGTGACTTGACTACAACAAGAGGGGTTGGACTAGCTCATCACTAAGATTCCAGCTGACAAACATCTGGTAAGTTTATAACTTCAAACTAGTTGAACTAGTTGATTCAGATGACTAGGAAGCCTTGTTCCCAGGGACTTCCCAAGCATTGCCCATGTTATCCATCTCTGGTGGCTGGATCTCAGCAGAGTTGATGCAGACTTGCCCTAAAGAGTGCTCACTTAGCAGGAGGCAGGCCTAGGCCAAGAGGCAGCTGGAGTCTTATGAGAGAGAAGCTCTCCTGGCAGGAGAACCCAGACACCCACCTCCCAGGAGAAGAGGAGAGGGAAAAATGGGAACTGATTTTATGGAGCCCCATCCCCAGGGCGCCAAGCTGAGTCCTCAAATTCATGATTCCCTCGTTTTATGCACTCAGCAAATATTTTCATAATGCCCACTCAGTGCCAGAGATGGCACTGGGGATTTGGCAAAGGACAAGATGGTTCCAGCCCCTGCCCTCAGGGAGCTTGCATTCTAGGTGGAGAGAAAGGATGGCACCCACTCAGCGAGTGAGTGAGGATTGTAAGTTGGGCTGTGAAGAAGACATTCAAGATACTCTGAGACTAAATGACAGGGTACCTGGCTAGGCTAAGGCAGGGGGACGTATCTAGTAGTGCTGGATGAAGAGGCAGGAAAGAACTTTCCAGGCTAACAGAAGAGCACATGCAGAGACACCAGGGTGCGCCGGCATCTGATGCAACACGAGTGAGGAATGGGAGGCTGGGGCGTGGAGGAGAGACGAAACGGAAGGTCTCGGGAGTTGAACTTGGGGAGGGTGACCAGGGCCAGGTCCTAGCCGGCCCTCTAGGCTGTGGTCAGGACTTGACTTTTATTAGGTTGGTGCAAAAGTAATTGTGATTTCCGACATTACTTTTTTTTTTTTTTCATCAGAGTCTGTCTCGGTCACCCAGGTTGGAGTGCAGTGGTGTAATCTTGGATCACTGCAACCTCCGCCTCCCAGGTTCAAGCCATTTTCCTGCCTCATCCTCCCAAGTAGCTGGGACTACAGGCGCATGCCACCACCCACGGCTAATTTTAATTTTTGTATTTTCAGAAGAGATGGGGTTTCACCATGTTGCCCAGGCAGATATCAAACTGCTGACCTCAAGTGATCCACCAGCCTCGGTCTCCCAAACTGCTGGAATTACAGGTGTAAGCCACCATGCCCACCCAATTTCTACCATTACTTTTAATGGTGGAAACAGCAATTACTTTTGCACTAACCTAATAGCTTAGGAGACGGAAGAGGTCATCTGCACGTTTTAAGTCAGGCAGTGATGTGTCCCAACGTGTATTTCTAAAAGATTATAGAGGTCATGCAGGAAAGATGGTTTACATATGGTCTGTGGTTCCTTTTGCACTACAACAGCAGAGTTGTTATATTTGCAACAGAGACCATATGACCCACAAAACCTGCAATAGTTCCTGTCTGGCCACTCACTAGAAAAGGGGGGCAAGAGAGGAGGATGGGGTCCAAGTGCCTGCAGGGAAGATGGAGCAGAACAGTGCTTCATCCCTGTTTTTCAGATAGTTTCACGAGGTCGAAAGACATCTTAATGAAAGTGAAAGTAAAAGGTACTTACCAGGAGATATTCACACCAGATGCCATGTCTCACACCTGCAATCCCAGCTTCACACCAGATGCAATGGCTCACACCTGTAATCCCAGCACTTGGGGAGGCCAAGGCAGTAGGAAGACTTTCAGCCAGGAGTTTAAGACCAGCCCGGGCAACAAAGTCAGACCTCATCTCTACAAAAAAATACAACAAAAAGTTAGCCGGGCATGATAATACATGCCTGTAGTCCCAGCTACTCAGAAGGCTGAGGTGAGAGGATTGTTTGAGCACAGAAATTCAGGGCCGCAGCACGCTATGATTGTGCCACTGCACTCCAGCCTGGGTGACAAAGGGAGACTCTCTCTCTTTCTCTCTCTCTCTCTCTCACATGCTCTCTCCCTCTCTCTCTCTCTGTATATATATACATGTATATATATATATATATATATATATTCACAAACTATTTCCTGTCAAAGGATTATCATCAAAAGTCTATAGAAAATATACATATCCTTGGACTGTGCCAAGTGGCTCATGCCTGTAATCCTACCACTTTGGGAAGCTGAGGCGAGTGGATCACCTGAGGTGAGGAGTTCAAGACCAGCTTGGCCAACGTGGCAAACCCCATCTCTACTAAAAATACAAAAATTAGCTGGTGTGGTGGCAGGCACCTGTAATCTCAGCTACTCAGGAGGCTGAGGCACAAGAATCACTTGAACCCGGGAGGCGGAGGTTGCAGTGAGCCCAGATTGTGCCACTGCACTCCAGCCAGGGCGACAGAGTAAGACTCCATGGAAACGCAAAACAAAACAAAACCAAACCAAAAGAAAAAACAACAAAAACAAACAGGCACGTCTGACGCAGGCCACAACATGGATGAACCTTGAAGACATTATCGTCAGTGAAATAAATCCCAAAAGGATAAACACGCCCAGGCTCAGTGGCTCGCACCTGTAACCCCAGCTCTTTGGGAGGCTGAGGTAGGCGGATCACTTAAGCTCAGGAGTTCGAGACCAGCCTGGCCAATATGGTGAAAGCTCGTCTCTATTAAAAATACAAAAATTAGCTGGGTGTGGTGGCGCAGGCCTGTAATCCCACCTACTCGGGAGACTGAGACACAAGAATGGCTTGAACCCAGGATGTGGAGGTTGCACTGAGCCGAGATCATGCCACTGAACTCCAGCCTGGCTGACAGAGAAAGACTCTGTCTCCAAAACAAAAAAAATAAACACGGTATGATTCCACTTATCAATGAAGTTTTTAGAGTAGTTAGATTCATATAGTTGCAAACTAGAAAGGTGACCTCCAGGGGTGGGTGAGAGAGAGGAGTGCAGAGCTTGCTAAATGGGTGCAATTTCCATTTTGAAAGATAAAACTGTTCCGGAGATGATGGGGGTGATGGTTGCTAAACAATGTGAACGTACTTAATGTCATTAAACTGTAAACTGAAAAAGAGTGGAAATTGTAAATGTTTATACTGGCCATTGTATAAGAACAAATATATAATTTTTAATATTTATACGTGGAATATTTTCCCATAATAAAAGATGAAAATTAAAGCAGCTGGATCTTTAAAAAGAAAAGAAAGAAGGGAAGAATACACACCAGCTTTCTCCTGATGAGACGAAGAACCCCAAAGCTTCTATGGACACTCACTTTTCTCCTTCTTGAATTATTATGAGGAAATCCTTGGAGGTTGAGGAATTTGGGTGACTTTGGCTAATGAGAAGCTCTGTGCCTTGAGCCCCCCAGGCCACAAAACAGTAAATAGTCAGTCTGTGCCTCCAGCCCTGCAGTGTGAGGGGCCAGTCCTGTGGGCTCCACACCCATCACCTGTATCAGGAGGCTCATGTCTCACCCTGTCTTCTTGCCAGCCTAGAGGACGGAGTCTGAGCCTCCATGGTGCACCACGCAGGGAGGACAGTGGACCTGCTCTCCGTGGTCATGGCCCAGCAGAGAGGAAGGGCAGTTCAGTGAGTGTAGGCAAAAGAAATAGAGATCAGACTGTTACACTGTCTATATAGAAAGGAAAGACGTAAGAGACTCCATTTTGAAAAAGACCTGTACTTTGAACAATTGCTTTGCTGAGATGTTGTTAATGTGCAGCTTTGCCCCAGCAACTTTGACCCAACCTGAAGCTCACAAAAACATGTGTTGTATGAAATCAATGTTTAAGGGATCTACAGTTGTCCAGGACGTGCCTTGTTAACAAGATATTTCCATGAAGTATACTTGGTGAAAGTCATCGCCATTCTCTAGTCTCAATAAACTAGGAGTACAATACACTGTGGAAAGCCGCAGGGAGCCCTGCCCTTGAAAGCGGTGTGTTGTCCAAAGTTTCTCCCCATGTGATAGTCTGAAATGTGGCCTCGTGGGATGAGAAAGACCTGACCATCCCCAAGCCCGACACCCTTAAAGGGTCTGTGCTGAGGTGGATTAGTCAAAGAGGAAAGCCTCTTGCAGTTGAGAGAGAGGAAGGCCGCTGTCTCCTGCCTGCCCCTGGGAACTGAATGTCTTGGTATAAAACCCGATTGTACATTTGTTCAATTCTGAGATGGGGGAAAAGCCGCCCTATGGTGGGAGGCGAGACATGTTTGCAGCAATGCTGCCTTGTTATTCTTTACTCCACTGAGATGTTTGGGTGGAGAGAAACATAAATCTGGCTTACGTGCACGTCCAGTCACAGTAGCTTACCTGGAACTTCCTCATGACATAGATTCTATTGCTCACATGTTCGTTGCTGACCTTCTCCTTCTTATCACCCTGCCCTCTTACTACATTCCTTTTTGCTAAAATAATAAAAATAATAATCAATAAAAACTGAGGGAACTCAGAGGCCGGTGCCTCTGCAGATCCTTGGTATGCTGAGCGCCGCTCCCCTGGGCTCACTGTTGTTTCTCTATACTTTGTCTCTGTGTCTTATTTCTTTCCTCAGTCTCTCATCCCACCCGACTAGAAATACCCACAGGTGTGGAGGGGAAGGCCACCCCTTCAAGTGAGTGCTCAGGGACGGTCCGGAGCCTTGTTTTCCTTCCTCCTCCTCAGGACAAACAGGAGAGTGCAGTGGGCAGATGGGAGGAGACCAATGTGCAAACTGTCCGCTCAGCAGACTGTGGAGTTTCTGTTCTTGGTTGTGCTGGGGGGTCTCAGAAATCTTATTCAAAATTTTGCTCTCCTCCCCCACTGGTTGTCCTTTTCATAGACATCTCACCCATGATAGCCGGGAATCAGTCCCTCTAAATTATTCCCTACGAACAACAAAAAGATTATGAAGGTGATGATGAGGATAGAGAGGATGATGATAGACACCATGGCATCATGAACAGTTATTGAGGGCTTCCTGAAGGCCAGGCTCTGAGCTGTATGCTCTATGCAGTTTCATTTCATCTGCGTAGGCTCCACGTTATTAGTGCACATCTCATGATGACTTTACAGACTAGAAAAGGAACAACGCCTTTTCACAGAACTCGTACTAGATGATGAAATCAAAAAGGGTGAAGTCCAATTTGAACCAGGCAGTCTAAGTCCAGACACATGGTATTTGGCCAGTCCTCTCCCTGCAACCAACCTGCCCTCTCAAATCCTTGTCACTCAGGTGAGTGCCCCTGCTCACTATGCCCTTCCCTTTGGGGGTTCCTTGGAGACCACAGCTAGACCAGTGGGTGTCACAATCACTGTGTCAAGTATACAAAGGGCAGCTGAGATCACATCAAGGATTCCAGAAAGAATTGGCACAGGATCATTCGGGACGCATCTCTCCCTTGGCCCTGTTCCTGGCTTTCCTTACAGCTCTCAACTTTCTCAAAGGAGTGATCGATTCGGAGTTTGGCTTCCATTCCTATTGAGGAAGTTGGAAAGGGTTTCAAAAATGCTCCTCCGACGTGCCTGTGGTTCAGAACTCTGAGCTGTGCTGAAAACTTTTGGAAGCTGGGTGAAGTGGCTCACGCCTGTAATCCCAGCCCTTTGGGAGGCTGAGGCAGGTGAATCACAAGGTCAGGAGTTCGAGACCAGCCTGGTCAACATGGTGAAACCCCGTCTCTACTGAAAATAGAAAAAAATGAGCCGGGCGTAGTCGCGGGCGCCTGTCATCTCAGTTACTCGGCAGGTTGAGACAGGAGAATAGCTTGAACCTGGGATGCGGAGGTTGCAGTGAGCCGAGATCACTCCACTGCACTCCAGCCTGGGCAACAGAATGAGAGTCTGTCTCAAAACAATCAAAACCAAAACCAAAACCAAAAAAGCCCACAACTTTTTGAGAGTTGGAAGACCGGGAATTATAGTACCCGAGTCTGGCCATGAATTTTGAATACCGCCCTTTCTACTTTTCTGTATGGCAAGGGGTGAGATGTCCATCCTCTGAGACTCAGCACTCTCATCTGACTTGATTTCCAGTTGATCCAATGGAAGTGAGCGATGATTAAGCCGATCGTGGGTGCCCGCTGCGTGATCTCTAGCTGACGGATGCATAAATTAAAGGCAAAGTGAATTTTAGATACATTCCTTAAGATTTTCAGCTTCAACTCCACAGAATTCAACGTAAATATCCCCTGACCTGAAGTTCTGGTTTCCCTGCATTCCAGACAGGACATTTTGTTTCGTCCTTCTCTCAGTAAGTACTGAGTACTGTGAGAGGAACAAGTGAGTCTCTTTGGTTTCTGATTCCCCAGAGCCGATATCTTGCTTGGCACATAGGGGGCAGCAAAAGCAAACATCTATGTTGATGATTGAATTGACACTTCCTTGCTTCACCAAAATTGGCTGTCATCAGCGTGACTTTGACTTACTTGATTCTTTTTGTTTTTTGTTTTTTGAGACGGAGTTTTGCTCTCGTTGCCCAGGCTGGCGCGCAGGGGTTTGATCTCGGCTCACTGTATTCTCTGCCTCCCAGGTTCAAGCCATTCTCCTGCCTCAGCTTCCCGAGTAGCTGGGACTACAGGCGTGTGCCGCCATGCCGGGAGAACTTTTTGTACTTTTAGTAGAGGCGGGGTTTCACCATGTTGGCCAGGATGGTCTTGATCTCCTGAACCCATGATCCGCCCTCCTCCGACTCCCAAAGTGCTGGGATTACAGGCGTGAGCCACCGCATCCAGCCAAACTTTCTGATGAAAACTCTAAGTCCACCTAAGCTAATGACAGGAGTTAGAGCTTTCATGAATTTTAAAACAAGACCCACCGATTTGAGGAAGCAATTACTCTCTTGAAGGAGAAAAGTCAGAAAACACAATGATGAAATCACTAGGACCTAACTGGCATGTGGAACTATTTTCTGCTTATGAACTATCAACTATCATTTCACTTCCAGGTGGCATGGTCTCAGCTGTTATACAGTGTTTACAAATGTTCTACATCAAGGGAATTTATATCAATCTAGAAGAATAAATAAAATATTTGAGTTCCTAATTTCCTTTAATTAGGATAACCTTTTTCTTAAAGTGAAGGCAATGGTTTTATTACATCCCTTTCTTTGGAAAAGATAGGCTGTATTTACTAGCAATAACGAATTTGTTATATATGATGATCTGGTTCTTGGAAGGTTCTTGAAGCTAGTTTCTCTAAGGCAGGTGTGTAAAGCAAGACGTGAATAACACAGCAATCGTTGTTGAAAGCGTTATATGGCAATTGAGTTTGTCAGAACTACAAAATGTTGCTGAGTGTGGATTGCTCTGAAATCTGAAAACATTACTTGTGAATTGCTTATATCCAAAATGCAGACACAATGCCGGCTGTTGGTTTACTTGTTTCCGATTTTTCAACCCTCTTTTCTGGGCAAAAGTTGTCCAAACGATACAGACCGACAGAATCTAACAGATGTCTCTATATTCCTCCTCCTCGAACTCTCAGAGGATCCAGCCCAGCCGGTCGTCGCTGGGCTGTTCCTGTCCATGGGCCTGGTCACGGTGCTGGGGAACCTGCTCATCATCCTGGTCATCAGCCCTGACTCCCAACTCCACACCCCCATGTACTTCTTCCTCTCCAACCTGTCCTTGCCTGACATCGGTTTCATCTCCACCACGGTCCCCAAGATGATTGTGGACATCCAATTTCACAGCAGAGTCATCTCCTATGCAGGCTGCCTGACTCAGATGTGTCTCTCGGCCATTTTTGGAGGCATGGAAGAGAGACATGCTCCTGAGTGTGATGGCCTATGACCGGTTTGTAGCCATCTGTCACCCTCTATATCGTTCAGCCATCTTGATCCCGTGTTTCTGTGGCTTCCTAGATTTGTGGTGTTTGGTTTTTTTTTTTCTCAGTCTTTTAGACTCCCAGCTGCACAACTTGATTGCCTTACACATGACCTGCTTCAAGGATGTGGAAATTCCTGATTTCTTCTGGGAACCTTCTCAACTCCCCCATGTTGCATTTTGTGACACCTTCACCAGTAACATCAACATGTATTTCCTTGCTGCCGTATTTGGTTTTCTTCCCATCTCGGGGACACTTTCCTCTTACTGTAAAATTGTTTCCTCCATTCTGAGGGTTTCATCATCAGGTGGGAAGTATAAACCTTCTCCACCTGTGGATCTCAGCTGTCAGTTGTTTGCTGATTTTACGGAACAGGCATTGGAGGGTAGCTGGGTTCAGATGCATCATCTTCCCCGAGAGAGTGTGCAGTGGCCTCAGTGATGTACACGGTGGTCACCCTCATGCTGAACCCCTTCATCTACAGCCTGAGAAACAGGGATATTAAAGGTGTCCTGCGGCGGCCGCACGGCAGCACAGTCTAATCTCAATATCTTCTTATCTGTTCCATTCCTTTTGTAGGGTGGGTTAAAAAAGGCAGCAAGGTCAAATAAGAATGATATCACAGGGTGCACAACCACTGTGACATTACGAGTAATACCTCCCTAGGATATAAAAAATACTGTCACAGAGTACACACACATGGGGTACACCCACGGTGATATTAGAAGCAGTATCTCCCTGAAATATTGTGAAAAATAGCAAAGGGTGTGCACACTGTGTGATATGAGGAGTCATATTTACCCTGGATATTGCGACTCATATCAAGGGTGTACACACACGGGGTACACACACTGTGATATCAGGAGTTGTATCTCCCTAGGATATTACAAATAATATCACAGGGTATACACTACGTGTGAACATCCACTGTGATGTTTGAAGTCATGTCTCTCTATGAGATTACAAATAATATCAAAGTGTGCACACCCCTGTGACATATTAGGAGTAACATCCTTCTAGGGTAATACAGATAACATCATAAGTTGTACACCTTCTGTGACCTTTTGCACACACTTTGTGCCATTCACGGAAACATCCCCCTAGGATATTACGAATAATGACACAGGCTGTTGACACACATGGTGTACATCTCCTGTGCCATCTGGAGTAATATTCCCTTAGGATATTACGAATAATATCACAGCAGGTGTACACATATGGTGTTTGCCCCATGTGACATTAGGAGGAACATGCCCCTAGGATATTAGGAGTAGTATCACAGGCGTTGAATACGCATGATATACACACCCGGTGACATGAAAAGTAACATCCCCCTAAGATATTATGAATAATATCACAGGGAGCACACCCCGTGTGACATTAGGAGTAACATCCCCCGAGGATATAACTAATAATATCAGGGGGCGTACATGCATTGTGACTTTAGTGGTAACATCTCTTTAGGATATTACAAATAATATCACAGGGTGTACAATGACCATGATATTACGAGTCCCATTTTCCTAGGATATTATGGATAATATCCCAGGAGCTGTTCACACACAACTTGTACACCATGTGTGTACACCCAATGTGATATTTGAAGTCATATGTCCCTAGGATCTTACGAATATTATCAAAGGGTGTACACCCCATGGGACATTAAAAGTAACATCCCTTTTAGATATTCCGAATGCTATCACAGGATGTGATATTAGGAGTAGGATATTAGGAGTAACCTCTTTCTAGGATAGCCCATGTGATATTAGGAGTAACCCCTTCCTAGGATATTACCAATAACATCACAGGGTTTACCCCCCGGGACTTTAAAAGTAACACCCCCTCCTAGGGATGTTACGAATAACATC
Source organism: Pongo pygmaeus (assembly GCF_028885625.2). Taxonomy (NCBI): domain Eukaryota; kingdom Metazoa; phylum Chordata; class Mammalia; order Primates; family Hominidae; genus Pongo; species Pongo pygmaeus. Next base: position 8,396,198 of record NC_072380.2, read on the forward strand.
ACAAGGTGTACACCCCTGTGACTTTAAAAGTAACGCCCTCCTAGAATATTACAATAATATAACAGGGTGTATACCCCCTGTGACTTTAGGAGTAACATCTCCCTAGGATATTTCCAATGATGTCACTGGGGGCACAACCTCTTTGATATTAGCAGCAACATGTTTCTAGGAGATTACGAATGATATCACAGGGTGTACACTCACTGTGATATTAGAAGGAATATCTCCCTAGGATATAAGCTATCACATCACAGAGTGCACACACACGGTGTACACCCACTGTGTTATTAGAAGCAATATCTCCCTATGATATTATGAAAACTATCACAGGGTGTACCCTCTGTGGGATACTAGAAGTAATGTTTAACATAGAAGTTACAAATAATATCACAGGATGTACACAAATGGGGTACACCCACTGTGACATTAGGAGTTATATCTCCCTAAGATATTACAAATACTATCCCAGTGGGTGTACCCCATGTGTGTACACCCACTGTGATCATTAAAGTAATATCTCTCTGTAAGATTACAAGGAATATCAGAGGCTATACACCCCCTGTGACATTAGGAGTAACATACCCTTACAATATTGGGAGCAATATCACACGGTGTACACCCCTGTAACTTTAGGGGTATCATTCCCACAGAATATTACTTATAATATCACTAGGTGTACAAGCATTGTGACATTAGTAATTTTCAGGTAGCATATTTTCCATAATATCACAGAAGGAACACACCTGTGACATTAAGAGTGACATCCCCCAAGAATAGTAAGAATACTATCACACGGTGTACACCTCACGTGATATTAGGAGAATCATCTCACCAGAATATTACGAATAATGTCACAAGGTGTTATGTTCTGTGACATGAGGAGTATAGACCCCTGGGAAATTATGAATACTATCAAAGGGCGTACACTCCTGTGACATTAGGAGTAACATCCTTCTAGAATATCATGAATAATATCAGAAAGTGTACATCCCCTGTGTCATTAACAGTAAAATTGCCCTAGGATATTAGGAAATAGAACACAGGAAGTACACGCCGTCTGACATTAGAAGTAACATCCCCCGAGTATATAACGAATAATATCAGAGAATGTGCATGCACTGGGACATGACTAGTAACATCTCTTTAGGATAATACGAACAATATCAAAGGGTGTACATGCACTGTGAAATTAGTAGTGAACTCCCGGTGGGATATTACGAATTTTATGACAGGGTCTACACACGCTGTGACATTAGTAGTCACGTTTTCCTAGAATATGACGAAGAATATTAAAGTGTGTACAGGACCTGTGATTCACGAGTAACATTTCTATAGAACATTACACGTAATATCACTGTGTGTACACCCCGTGTGAGGTTAGGAGCCACATCCCACAAAAATATAACGAATAATTTCACAAGGTGTGCAACATCTGTGACATTAAAAGTAACATTTCTCTAGAACATGACGATAATATCACAGAGTGTACACCCTCGGTGATATGAGGAGTGACATCTTATAAGGGTAATACGAGGAATTTGACAAGGTGTACAAACCCTGTGACATAAGGACTGACATCCCTCCAGGATATTCCGAATCATAGAAAAGGGAAACTACTCCGTGTGACAATAAAATCAACCTCCCCTTAGGAGATTAAGAACAAAAGCACCAGCTGTACACACATTGTGACATTATTATTAACGTTCCGCTATGGTATTGCGAATAATATCAGAGTGTATAGAGACGTGTGACATCAGGATTCACATTTCGCTACAATATCACGAATAATATCTCAGGGTGTATACCCCCTGGGACTTAAGCAGTGACATCTTCCTACAATATGGAAAATAATGTCCCAGGGTATTAACAAAGTGCGGCAGTAGAGTAAATATCCCAGGAGAAATGGAGTAATAACAACCCCTCTTCCCTCTGGATATTGTGAGCCACATCACAGGGGAGCGAGGACGCCCCCAGCGATGCAGGCAGTAATATCATCCGAGACTCCCCACTGGATATTACGAGCCACATCACAAGGACACGGACACCACACTCGAAGGGAGGAGTAATATCACCCGCTATTCCCACGCTGGATATAACCGCCCACATGGCAGGGGAACTGGCGACCCCCTCACGCGGGGAGTAATAGCACCCCCCAATCCAGGGTTGGATATGACGAGGACGAGGAACCAGCCCCCTCTTCCCTCCCTGGCTCTTAGGACCCCCCTCGCAGGGGGGTGAGGCACCCCCCGCGAGGCGGGGACTGGGAGCCAGCCCCCTCTTCCCTCCCTGGCTCTTAGGACCCCCCTCGCAGGGGGGTGAGGCACCCCCCGCGAGGCGGGGACTGGGAGCCAGCCCCCTCTTCCCTCCCTGGCTCTTAGGACCCCCCTCGCAGGGGGGTGAGGCACCCCCCGCGAGGCGGGGACTGGGAGCCAGCCCCCTCTTCCCTCCCTGGCTCTTAGGACCCCCCTCGCAGGGGGGTGAGGCACCCCCCGCGAGGCGGGGACTGGGAGCCAGCCCCCTCTTCCCTCCCTGGCTCTTAGGACCCCCCTCGCAGGGGGGTGAGGCACCCCCCGCGAGGCGGGGACTGGGAGCCAGCCCCCTCTTCCCTCCCTGGCTCTTAGGACCCCCCTCGCAGGGGGGTGAGGCACCCCCCGCGAGGCGGGGACTGGGAGCCAGCCCCCTCTTCCCTCCCTGGCTCTTAGGACCCCCCTCGCAGGGGGGTGAGGCACCCCCCGCGAGGCGGGGACTGGGAGCCAGCCCCCTCTTCCCTCCCTGGCTCTTAGGACCCCCCTCGCAGGGGGGTGAGGCACCCCCCGCGAGGCGGGGACTGGGAGCCAGCCCCCTCTTCCCTCCCTGGCTCTTAGGACCCCCCTCGCAGGGGGGTGAGGCACCCCCCGCGAGGCGGGGACTGGGAGCCAGCCCCCTCTTCCCTCCCTGGCTCTTAGGACCCCCCTCGCAGGGGGGTGAGGCACCCCCCGCGAGGCGGGGACTGGGAGCCAGCCCCCTCTTCCCTCCCTGGCTCTTAGGACCCCCCTCGCAGGGGGGTGAGGCACCCCCCGCGAGGCGGGGACTGGGAGCCAGCCCCCTCTTCCCTCCCTGGCTCTTAGGACCCCCCTCGCAGGGGGGTGAGGCACCCCCCGCGAGGCGGGGACTGGGAGCCAGCCCCCTCTTCCCTCCCTGGCTCTTAGGACCCCCCTCGCAGGGGGGTGAGGCACCCCCCGCGAGGCGGGGACTGGGAGCCAGCCCCCTCTTCCCTCCCTGGCTCTTAGGACCCCCCTCGCAGGGGGGTGAGGCACCCCCCGCGAGGCGGGGACTGGGAGCCAGCCCCCTCTTCCCTCCCTGGCTCTTAGGACCCCCCTCGCAGGGGGGTGAGGCACCCCCCGCGAGGCGGGGACTGGGAGCCAGCCCCTTCTTCCCTCCCTGGCTCTTAGGACCCCCCTCGCAGGGGGGTGAGGCACCCCCCGCGAGGCGGGGACTGGGAGCCAGCCCCCTCTTCCCTCCCTGGCTCTTAGGACCCCCCTCGCAGGGGGGTGAGGCACCCCCCGCGAGGCGGGGACTGGGAGCCAGCCCCCTCTTCCCTCCCTGGCTCTTAGGACCCCCCTCGCAGGGGGGTGAGGCACCCCCCGCGAGGCGGGGACTGGGAGCCAGCCCCCTCTTCCCTCCCTGGCTCTTAGGACCCGCGGTGGTCTCACAGCCTGTTTACCATATTGTCAGTAATATCATCTCCCCCTCTTGAGATTATGAAGTGTTTCACAGACGTGTGCCCACCCACGATGTACACAGGGTGTACATCCGTGTATATTGGGCATAATATCATCCTCTTCCTCCTTGAATGTTAAGAACGGTATTACAGGGGTGTTTCTACTCCCGGAGATATCGCGTGTCATATCCTTCTCTCCCACTTTGCAAATGTAAACAATATCAGTGGGGGCGTGTCCACCTTCTCTGATATTTAAAGTAATATCATCCTCTTCCCTCCAGGATCATGGGAGCAATATCCCTGCTGGGTGTTCACTTTCTGCCATATATGTTTTCATATCACCTCCTCCGCCTTGGAATATTGTTACAGACCATCTCACACGGGGTGTACACTTCCTGCGATACTGGGAGTAATAGCATTCCCTTCTTCCGTGAATATTAGGAGCAAAATCAGCGGGTGGATGCACAGCCAGTGCTATATTGGGAGTAAGGTCATACTCTACCCCCTGAAGATTATATTCGGATCAATATCACCGTCTGGGTGTACACCTACTGCGATATTGAACATAACGTCATGCTTTCTCCCTCCCTGGACATTAGGAGCAATATCAGTGGTGGGTGTACACTCACTGATATATTAGGCGTAATAGTAGTATGAATTATTCCTCATTTAATATTAACATGAATATGAATGACCGATATTAATATTAATATTATGAAATAATTGCTAATAGTTTTCAGATTATTAATATTAATTATTAGGAGCTAATATGACTATTTTCTAATGAATAAGGTCAATATCAGCTATTAATATCAGGAGTCATTAATCATTAATATTAATCATTTATTGTTATCGTTAGTATAACTATTTAATATTAATTATCATTACTGTCGATATTGATTTAAAAATTATATTATCAGTCATTAATATTGATAATTATTAGTGTCAATTAATTATCAAATAATTATTAGTGTCCCATTAGTCCCATTAGTCCCATTAGTCCCATTAGTCCCATTAGTGTCAAATAATTATTAGTGTCCCTTTGCGCCATTCCACCCCTTCCTCGGCAGCCCGTTTACGACCCAAAACGGGGGTACAAATGCCTCTGAGAGAGCAGCTGTATACTGGGATAGATGACGATGGTCACGTGGCGGAGAGGCGTGTTTTTGGATACCAGCCCTTCACCTCCGTCGACCTTCTCAACTGGAGAAACAATACACCGCCCTATACCGAAAAGCCAGAAGCCCTAATTGATTTGCTCCAAACTGTTATCCAGACCCACAACCACACCTGGGCTGATTGGCACCAGTTGCTCATGTTCCTCTTTAACAGCGAAGAAAGGCGGAGAGTCCTCCAAGCAGCAACTAAGTGGCTAGAGGAATATGCACCTGCTGATTATCAAAACCCCAAAGAGTATGGAAGGACCCAGTTGCCAGGAACCGACCCCCAGTTGGACCCCCATGAAAGAGAGAATATGCAAAGGCTAAACCGAGACGGGGAAGCTCTCTTGGAATTATTAATGAGGGGAGCTCAGAAGGCCACAAACGTTAACAAGGTCTCTGGGGTCATTCAGGGAAAAGAAGAAAGTCCAGCACAATTCTACCAGAGACTGTGTGAGGCCTATGCTATGTATACTCCCTTTCATCCCGATAGCCCTGAAAACCAGCGCATGATTCACGTGGCTTTAGTCCATCAAAGCGCAGAAGACATGAGAAGAAAACTGCAGAAACACGCTGGACTTGCAGGGATGAACACATCACAATTACTAGAAATATCTAGCCAGGTGTTTGTAAACAGGGATGCAGTAAGCCGTCAGGAAAACGGCGAAGAGAATGGAGGTCAGGCCCGGCGAAACACCGACCTGTTCGTTAGCAGCAGCAATCAGAGGGGCCCCCCCAAAGAGGCAAGGGAAAGGAGGCCCTGAGAAAGAAACTCAGCTTGGCTGTCAGAGTTTGCAGCGTAACCAGTGTGCTGATTGTAAAGCAATAGGACAGTGGAAGAACAAATGCCCTCAGCTGAAAAGAAAACAAGATGTTTCAGAGCAGGAGGCCCTGGACAAGGAGGAAGGGGCCCTGTTCAACCTGGCAGAAGGGTTCTTGGACTGAGGGAGACTGGGCTCAAGTGTCCCCAAAGAGCGACTGTTCAGAATGACAGTCGGGGGTGGAGACATTGACTTTCTTGTAGATAGCAGTGCTGAACATTCGCTAGTAATTGCCCCGGTCGCCCCCTTATCCAAAAAGACTATTGACGTCATCGGAGCCACTGAGGTTTCAGCAAAGCAGGCTGTCTGCTTGCCTCGGACTTGTACTGTAGGAAGACATAAAGTCATTCATCAGTTTTGGTACATGCCTGACTGTCCCTGGACCTTTTTGGGAAGGGACTTGCTCAGCAAGCTGAGAGCCACTATCTCGTTGACAGAGCACGGCTCTTTGCTGCTAAAGTTATCCGGAACGGGAGTCATTGTGACCCTTACGGTCCCCCGAGAGGAGGAATGGAGAATTTTCTTATCTGAGCTGGGCCAAGAGAGAAGACCAGCTCTGGCTAAGCGGTGGCCAAGAGTACGGGCGGGACACAACCCTCCGGGATTGGCCAGTTAAGACTGGGGCCCAGCCGGATAGGCAAAAACAGGACCCGGTCCCCAGAGAATCTCTTCAAAGTATCCAGGTCCGTCTCAAGCACCTAAGAACTGTTGGAATTATTGTTCCTTGTCAGTCTCCATGGAACACTCCCCTCCTGCCTGTTCCCAAGCCACAGACCAAGGACTAACGCCCGGTACAGGATTTGCGCTTTCTTCATCAAGCTACACTGACTTGACATCCAACAGTACCTAACCCGTCCACATTTTTGGGGTTGCTGCCAGCTGAGGACAGCTGGTTCACCTGCTTGGACTTCAAAGATGCTTTCTTTCCTATCAGATTAGCCCCTGAGAAGCAGAGGCTGTTTGCCTTTCAGTGGGAAGATCCGGAGTCAGGTGTCACTACTCAGTACACTTGGACCGGGCTTCCCCAAGGGTTCAAGAACTCCCCCACCACCTTCGGGGAGGCGTTGGCTTGAGACCTCCAGAAGTTTCCCACCAGAGACCTAGGCTGCTTGTTGCTGCAGTAGGTTGATGACCTTCTGCTGGGACACCCAACGGCAGTCGGGTGTGCCAAGGGAACAGATGCCCCACACCAGCACCTGGAGGACTGTGGGTATAAGATGTCCAACAAGAAAGCTCAGATCTGCCGACAGCAGGTACGTGACTTGGGATTTACTATCCGACAGGGGTCAGAACGCAGCCCGGGATCAGAAAGAAAGCAGGTCATTTGCAATCTAGTGGAGCCCAAGAGCAGAAGGCAGGTGAGGGAATTCTTAGGAGCTGTGGGGTTTTGTAGACTGGGGATCCCAAACTTTGCAGTATTAGCCAAGCCTTTGTATGAGGTCACAAAGGGGACGGGGACCGGGAACCTTTGGAATGCAGATCCCAACAACAGCAAGTCTTTCATGAGTTAAAGGAAAAACTTCTGGCAGCCCCAGCCCTGGGGCTACTCGATCTGACAAAGCCTTTCCCATTGTATGCATCAGAGAGAGAAAAGATGGCAGCTGGACTTTGAACCCAAACGGTTGGGCTCTGGCCAAGGCCGGTGGCCTACCTCTCTAAACAACTAGACGGGTCTACTAAAGGATGTCCCCCTGTTTGAAGGCCTTGGCAGGAACTGCCCTGCTAGCACAAGAAGCAAATAAGATGACTCTTGGGCAAAACCTGAAGATAAAGGGCCCCCATGCTGTGGTGACTTTCATGAACACTAAAGGACATCATTGGCTAACGAATGCCAGACTCACCAAGTACCAAACTTGGCTATGTGAAAATCCCCGTGTAACCATTGAAGTTTGTAACACCCTACACCCCGCCACCTTGCTCCCGGTATCAGAGAGCCCTGTCGAGCCTGATTGTGTGGAAGTGTTGGACTCAGTCGACTCTAGCAGACCTGACCTCCGGGACCAGCTTTAGGCATCAGTAGACTGGGAACTATACGTGGATGGGAGCAGCTTCTTCAACCCCCAAGGAGAGGTGCAGGGTATGCAGTGGTAACCCTGGACACTGTTGTTGAAGCCAGATCATTGGCCCAGGCCACTTCAGCCCAGAAAGCTGAACTCATTGCTTTCATTCGGGCCTTAGGACTCAGTGAGGGTGAGATTGTAAACATTTACACTGATTCTCGGTATGTCTTTTTAACCCTTCAAGTGCATGGAGCGTGATAGAAAGAAAAGGGCCTATTGAACTCTGGGAGAAAAGACAGAAAATATCAACAAGAAACCTTGCAATGATTAGAAGCAGTATGGAAACCCCACAAGGTGGCAGTTATGCATTGCAGAGGACACCAGCGAGCTTCCACCTCGGTGGGTTTGGGGAATTCCCGCGCTGACTCAGAGGCTCGAAAAGCAGCATCTGCCCCCTTCTGGGCATCAGTGCTCCCTCAAGCACCTGATCTTGTACCTACTTCTTCTAAAAAAGAAGAGGACTTTCTCCATGTAGAGGGAAGGACAAGTGATGGAGGAAGGATGGATTCGGTTACCAGATGGGAGAGTAGCTGTGCCACAGCTGCTAGGAGCTGCAGTTGTACTGGCTGTGCAAGAAACCACCCATGGAGGTCAGGAGTCATTGGAAAAGTTGTTAGGCCGGTATTTCTACATCTCGTCTTTGTCAGCCCTTGCCAAAACGGTGAGGCAGCGGTGTGTTACCTGCCGACAGCATGATGCGAGGCAAGGTCCAGCCGTTCCGCCTGGCATACGAGCTTATGGATCAGCCCCCTTTGAAGATCTCCAGGTAGACTTCACAGAGATGCCAAAGTGTGGAGGTAACAAGTATTTACTAGTTCTTGGGCGTACCTACTCTGGGTGGGTGGAGGCCTATCCAACACGAACTGAGAAAGCACGTGAAGTAACCCGTGTTCTTTTTTGAGATCTGATTCCTAGATTTCGACTGCCCTTATGGATCGGCTCAGATAACGGGCCTGCGTTTTTGGCTCCCTTGGTACAGAAGACAGCAAAGGTATTGGGGATCACACGGAAACTGCATGGCGCCTCCCGGCCTCAGAGTTCCGGAAAGGTGAAGCGGAAGCAACGGACTATCAAAAATAATACTATTGTCTTCCCGCTGGATATTTAAAACAACACCACAAGGGCCGTCAAACCACCTGCTAAATTTGAGGGAATGTTATCCTCTCCCCCCCTACCCCGGCCCCGGATATTAGAGACAATAACACAGGGGTAATGTACACCCACTGTTTTATTGGGAGTAATATCATCCTCTCCCTTCTTGGATATTAGGAACAATATCACACTGTGCGTGTAGTCTTGCCGCGAAATTCAATGGAATGTGATCCTTCACCTCCCTGGATATGACGAACAATATCATGGGAGATGTACAACTTCTGAGATATTCAGAGTGATATCATCCTCTCCCCTCTGGAAGTTAGGGACAATATCACAGGGGTAGTGTACACCCTCTAGGATGTTGGGACTAATATCATCCTCCCGCCCACTGGATATTAAAAACCATATCACAAGGGGGGTGTACAGACACTTCGATATTGGTATTAATACCATCCTCTCCCTCTTTGGATATTCGGTGCCATATTTCAGATGGGGTATACGCCACCTGCAATATTGGAAGTAATATGATTTTATCCCCCCCGGATATCAGAAACGATATCACAGGGGTGGTGAACAACCCCTGCGATATTTGGAGTAATATCATCGTCTCCCCTCACGATTATTAAGAACAATATCGTACTGGAGGGGGGTGTACACCCCCCTTCATATTTGATACCATCCTCTTCCCCCCCTGGATATTAGGAACAATATCAGGAAGGGATGTAGAGACCCTGCGACCTTTGCTGTCATATAATTGTCTCTCCCCTACATATTAGGAAAAATGTCACTGGGGATGGGAACAGCCCTGCGATATTGAGGATAGTATCATCCTCTCCCACCTTGCATATTGGGAACAACATCACAGGTGGGGTGTACCGCCTCTGCGATATTGGGAGTAAAATTTTCCTCTCTTCCCCTGGACATCAGGAAGGGTATCAGAGGGGGAGGGTGTACATTCCCTGCCGTATTCAACGTAACTTTATCCTCTCCCTCCCAGGGTATTCAGAACAATAGGACAGGAGGTGTGTACACCAACTGCGATATTGAGAGTCATATCATGCTCTTTCGCTCTGGATATTAGGAACAATATCACAGGGTTGTGTACACCCCCTGCGATATTGGGAGTAATATCATCCTCTCTCCCTGTGGATATTAGGAAGAGTATCACAGGGCTGTGTAAATCCCCTGCGGTACTGGGAGTAATACCATCCTCTCTCCCTCTGAATAGAGGAAGATTTTCACAGGTGTGTGTACACCCCCTGCAATATTGGGAGTAATGTCATCCTCCCCAAACCTGGATGTTAGCAACGAGATCACAGAGGGGGTGTACACACCCTGCGACATTGGAAGTAATATGATCCTCTCCCCACCTGGATATCGGGAAAGATACCACAGCGCGGGTATAAGTTTCCTACGCTGTTGGGAGTAATCTCATTCTTTTCCTTTCTGGATATGAGGAAGAATATCACAGGGATGCTGTACAATTACTTCGATATTGGGAGTAATATCATCCTCTGTTTTCCTGGATATTGGGCACAATAAGACAAAAAGGGGTACAACCCCTGCGATATTGGGAGTAATATACTCTCCTTCCCTGGATGTTAGAAAACAATATCATCAGGGCTGAACACCCCGTGCGATAATGGGAGTCATATTTACACTTTCACAGGCCATTTGGAACAATATCACAGGGGGTGTTTACGAACAGGGGTGGTGTACACCCCCTGTGATATTGGGAGTAACATTATTCTCTCCACCTCCACATATTAAGAACAATATCCCGGCGGGAGGTGGTACACCCCCAGTGATATTGGGAATCATGTCACCCTCTCCTTCCCTGGATATTCGGAACAATATCACAGGGGGGTGTACCCCTTCTGTGATATTGGAAGCAATATCATCCTCTCCCCCACTGGATATTAGGAAAAATATCACTCATGGTGTACACCGACTGTGATATTAGGAAGAATATTACAGGGTGTATACCCACTCTCACTTTAGGAGAAATAGCTCCCTAAAAGGTCACAAATAATATCACAGGGTATACAGTAATATCTCCCTAGGATAATGCAAATATTATCACAGGGTGTACACCCACTCTGATAACAGGAATAATATGTCCCAAGGATACTACCAATAATATCACAAGGCTGTACACCCAATATGACATAAGGAGTGATACCTCCCTAAGATATTATGAATAACATCACAGAATGTACACCCATGGTGTGCACCCACGGTGATATTAGGAGTAATATCAACCCAGGACATAACCAATAACACCACAGGCAGTACATACATGATATACACCCACGGTGATGTTATGAGAACTATCTCCCTAGGATAATACGAATAACATCACAGAGTGTACACACATGGTAGACACCCACTGTGGCACTAGGACTAATAACTTTCTAAGATATTACGAATAGCATCACAGAAACACATGGTGTACACCCACTGTAACATTACGTGTAATTTCTCCCTAGCATGTTACGAGTAACATCTCAGTGTGTAAACACATGGTGAACACCCACTGTGACCTTAAGTGTAATATCCCCCTAGGATGTTACAAATAAAATCACAGGGTGTCCACCCGTGGTGTACACGCACTGTGATGTTAGGAATAATATCTCCCTAGGATAATACGAATAACACCACAGGGTGTACAGAAACTGTGATATTAGAGGTAATATCTCTCTAGGATGTTAAGAATCAGGTTATCACAGGGTGTACACCCACTGTCATACTGGGAGCAGTATCTCTCTAGGATAGTACAAATAATATCACAGAGTGCACACCCAGTGTGATATTAGGAGCAATATCTCTATGGGATATTACAAATTAGATCACAGAGTGTACACACATGGTGTACATCCACTTGGATATTAGGAGTAATATCTTCCTAGGACATTACAAAGAACATCACAGAGTGTACACCCACTGTAATATTAAGAGTCGCATCTCCCTAGGTTATTACAAATAATATCAGAGGGTGTGCACCCACTGCGATATTAGGAGTAATATCTTCCTAGGGTATTACAAATATTTTCACAGTGTGTACACACGTGGTGTACACTTACTGTGATATTAGGAGTAATATCTACCCAGTATATAACAACATCACAGGGTGTACACCCACTTTGATATTAGCTGTAAGATTTCTTAAGTTGTTACAAATAATATCACAGGGTGTACAAACATGGTGTACACTCACTGTGATAGTAAGAGTCGTATCTCCATAATACATTTTGAACAATATCACAGGGTGTAAACCCACTGTATTATTAGGAGTAATATCTCTGTAGGATATTACAATTAATATCACAGGGTGTACACCCACTCTGATGTTAGGAGCAATATCTTTTTAGGATATTGCAAATAATATCACAGGGTGTTCGCCCACCCTGATGTCAGGAGCAATATCTCCCTAGGATATCAAAACTAGTATCACAGGGTGTACAATCCCTGTCTTCCAGGTTCTAAGGGATTCTCCTGTTTCAGCCTCTCGAGTAGCTAGGTTTACCCACCACCACGCCTGGCTAATTGTTTTTTTCTTTGTTTTCACTAGAGACGGGGTTTCACCATGTTGGCCAGGCTGCTCTTGAACTCCTGACCTCAGGTGATCCATCAGCCTCGGCCTCCCAAAGTGCTGGGATTACAGGTGTGAGCCATGGCGCTTGGCCAAGAGTTATATATTCAATTAATTTGGAGACACAGCTCCCACATTTGACTATGCATGGTCTTTTATGAAGAAATGATGTCAGAAAACCTAAGGATGGCAATAAATATGAAAAGTAACTGGCATGCTAAAAGGTCTTCTGATTAAGAGCTATAAGGTTCGATTTCATTTTTAGATAATGCGGTCCTAACTCTTGTGTCGTCCTTTTAAATATTCTACATCAAAGGAATTTGTAGCACGGTGTCAGAATAAAATAAAGGGTATTTCACTGCTTCTTAATTTCTTTCAATTAGACTGAGATCTTTTTCTTAAAGAGAGAAGAGCATCTTCATTGCATTTTATTTTTTCTGAAAAGAGTAGGCCGTATTTTACTGAGATCACGGATTTCTTATATATTAGGTTTTGGTCTTCTAACATTCTTCAGTGGATTTTCTCTAAAGTAGTATCTACAGAAAGAGTTGAATAGCAAAAAAGGAAATCATGTACTAATTCTGAGATTTTTGGGTTTGTCACAGCTGAGAACTATTGCTGACGGTGTATGGTCCTCAAGTGTGAAAATGTTCCTTGTGAATTGCTTGCACCCAAAATATACACACGGCATTAAGGGCTGGTTTTTATCTTCTATTTTTCCAGTCCTCTTTTTTTCTCAAGGTGTCCAAGTCACACAGAGCCACGGAATCTCACAGGTGTCTGAGAATTCCTCCTCCTGGGACTCTCAGAGGATCCAGAACTGCAGCCCGTCCTCCCTGGGCTGTCCCTGTCCATGTACCTGGTCACGGTGCTGAGGAACCTGCTCATCATCCTGGCTGTCAGCTCTGACTCCCACCTCCACAGACCAATGTGCTTCTTCCTCTCCAACCTGTGCTGGGCTGACATCGCTTTCACCTCAGCCACGGTTCCCAAGATGATTGTGGACATGCAGTGGCATAGCAGAGTCGTCTCTTATGCGGGCTGCCTGACACGGATGTCTTTCTTGGTCCTTTTCACATGTATAGAAGACATGATCCTGACTCTGATGGCCTATGACTGATTTGTGGCCATCTGTCACCCCCAGCATCCAGTCATCATGAATCCTCACCTCGGTGTCTTCTTCGTTTTGGTGTCCTTTTACCTTAGCCTGTCGGATGGATTGTGTTACGATTCACTCTCTTCAAGAATGTGGAAATCTCCAATTTTGTCTGTCACCCATGTCAACTTCTCAACCTTGCCTGTTCTGACAGCGTCATCAATAGCATATTCATATATTAAATAGTGCTATGTTTGGTTTTCTTCCCATTTCAGGGATCCTTTTGTCTTACTCTAACATTGTCCCCTCCATTCTAAGAATTTCATCGTCAGATGGGAAGTCTAAAGCCTTCTCCATCTGTGGCTCTCACCTGGCAGTTGTCTGCTTATTTTATGGAACAGGCATTGGCATGTACCTGACTTCAGCTGTGTCACCACCCCCCAGGAGTGGTGTGGTGGCATCAGGGATGTACACTGTGGTCACCCCCATGCTGAACCCTCTCATCTACTGCCTGAGAAACAGGGACATTCAAAGTGCCTTGTGGAGGCTGTGCAGCAGAACAGTCGAATCTCATGATCTGTTCCATCCTTTTTCTTGTGTGGGTAAGAAAGGGCAGCCACATTAAATCTCTACATCTGCAAATCCTGCCCCTTAGTCACATTATTGTTGTTGCTTGATGGCTTTTATTCCTTTCCACATTTCCTATGTGAATATTGCTTTCTTCATCATGCCTTTAACTGGAATGTGTGAGTATTCTGGGATCCTTTGTTTAGCATAAACCTCATGACTGAATCCTCTATACCTAGGCAGCCTCCTTTAGTTTCTGACCAGTAACCCTGTCCTCCAGGTGGAATCACAACCATCTTTTTATATACAGGAAGTCCTTACTTCATTTTGGAATTCCCTGAACATCGACTTTATGGAAGCAATATACAGCAGGTCCTCCAACACCATTGTTGTGTTCAAAGTTGTTATGATGTTGATGAGGAATAAGTGGTTTCACTATACATAATTTTGCTTAAAGGTGAAGTTTCCAAGAGACTATCAAAGATGATAAGTGAGGATATACTATACACCAAATTCATATCCTCTTCCAGAGTTCATGTGGAATTTCTCTATAAACTGCTTCTAGAGAATTTATTTAGGCAGGTTATTTTTAGAGATCCATGTCACCGGTACTCAAGCTTGTCTTTGAATCAAATCACCAGGGAAGCTTACAAATGATGAGGCCTGGGTCTCATTACATGAGATTCTGATTTACTTGCACCTGTGGTGGTATGTGGATTTTTTTTTTTTTTCTTTTAAAGCACCACAGGTGATTCCATTGATGAAGTTTTTAGAGGTATCAAGCTCCAATAAGTAAGAAAAGAACTTAATTCTAATATGATTTCTTCAAATATTATCTTCAAATGGGTTGTCCTTCAACACCATACAAATTTTTATTATGCTGTTTTTTCTTACCATTTAGCATTTTCTTTTTTTTTATTTTATATTTTTTTGAGTCAGAGTTTCACTCTTGTTGCCCAGGCTGGAGTGCAATGGCACGATCTTGGCTCACTGCAACCTTTGCCTCCCGCATTCAAGTGATTCTCCTGTCTCAGACTTCTGAGTAGCTGGGATTACAGGCATGCACTACCACGCCCGGCTATTTTTTTTTTTTTTTTTGTATTTTTGGTAGACACAATATTTCTTCATATTAGTCAGGCTGGTCTTGAACTCCCGACCTCAGGTGATCTGCCCGCTTCGGCCTCCTAAAATGCTGGGATTACAGGCGTGAGGGACCGCGCCCAGCCACCACTTAGTATTTTCATTTTGCATTTGTTGAAGTTATGGATTTATATACCCATTGATTGCTGCTTTATGATACACTTGCATATACATAAAATGGGAAAGAGAAAAGAATAAAATGGGCACAGTATCCCTAAAGTTTAACTTTCCCAGACATTATTTGATATTAGTTTCAATTAGGAAACTGTGGTATACACACACAGCGAAGGATTATTCAGCCTCAAAAGCAGCGAAATCCTCTCCACAGTAGAAAAAATGGATGAGATCGCAGGTCTGTATATGAAGTGAAATAAGCCAGGCACAGAATGAGAAATATTACATGTCCTCACTTCTATGTAGGAAGAAAAAAGGAAATCTTGGCCAGATGTGGTGGCTCAGACCTGTAATCCCAGCACTTTGGGAGGCCAAGTCGCACAGATCACTTGAAGCCAGGAGCTTGAGACCGGCCTGGCCAACATGGTGAAACCCCATCTCTACTAAAAACACAAAACATTAGCCGGGCGTGGTGACTCGTGCCTGTAGTCTCAGCTACTCGGAAGGCTGAGGCCCAAGAAGTACTTGAACTCGGGAGGTGGAGGTTGCAGTGAGCCCGCATTGTGCTTGTATGCTCCAACCTGGGCAACAGAAAGAGACTCCATCACACACCTACACACAAAAGGAATCTCAGGAAGGTGGAAAGTATAAAGGTGGTTAGCAGAACCTAGGAAGAAAAGGCGTGGGATGGGGAATGTAGTGAAGTGGATAATTGGGCCCCAAAATACAGAAAGACGAATAAGTGAGTTCCAGTGTTTGATAGTACACTATGAAAATTTTAGTTCACAAGAATTTCTTGCATATTTCCAGATGCTTTGGTAAGAAGCTTCCTCACTTTCTCATTATGCTGGTTTTTAAGCTATTCTCTTTCTGCTCTTGAAATCATGCTGTTTTTTTGTTTTTGGTTTTTTGTTTTGAGATGGAGTTGTGCTCTTCTTGCACAGGCTGGAGTGTAATGGTGCAATCTTGGCTCACCACAACCTCTGCCTCCTGGGTTCAAGCGATTCTCCTGCCTCCATCTCCCGAGTCACTGGGATTACAGGCAGGAGCCAGCACGCCCAGCTAATGTTGTATTTTTAGTAGAGACGAGGGTTTCTCCCTGTCGGTCAGGCTGGTCTTGAACTCCTGACCTCAGGTGATCCGCCTACCTCGGCTTACCAAAGTGTTGGGATTACAGGCGTGAGCAAACTCGCTAGGCCCATGCTGTATCTTTATCTGTTGTCTGTTGTTGTTTGTTTGTCTTTGAGCCCAGAAGTAACTTCTCACCTATATGTTCAAATGATTTTCAACATGAGTGCTAAGAAAGTTCATTGGTGGAAAAGCAGCCTTTTCAAGAAATGATGTTGGAGAAACTTGATTTCCACATGCAGAAGAATGAAGGTGGACCCTATGTCACACCAGGTACAAAAATTAACACAAACTGGAACAAAGACCTAACCCCAAGTGCTGTAAGTATAATATGCCTAAAAGAAAACATTGGCCACACTTTCATGACATCAGATTGAGCAGTGCTTTCTGGGATATGACACCAAAAGCATAGGCAACAAAAGAAAATTAGATTCCTTGGATTACATCTAAATGACAGACACTTTTGTGCATCAAAAAACACTGTGAACTGAGTGAAAAGATAACCCATGGATTAGGAAAAATATTTGCAATCATATATCTGAAAAGAGGCTGATATCCATCATATATAAAGAACAGCTAGAAATAAACAACAAGAAACCCAAAGCATCCCATTCAAAATGGTCAGAAGATTCAAGTAGACGTGTCCCTAAAGAAGATATAGCAACGGCCAATAAGCATCTAAAATAATGTTCAAAATCACTAATCCTAGGGAAGCACAAATCAAACCAATAATGTGATACCACGCATTAGGATGGATATGATAAACAAGCAAGCATTGGTGAAACTAGAGGGAAGTAGGAATGCTCGAATATGATTGGAGGGAATGTAAAACCGTGAAGGACCAGGGAAAATAGTATAGCGTGTACTGGAAAAATTAGAAACAGAATTATCAGATGTTCCCGCAATTACACGTGTGGGTACCTACCAGAAAGAATTAGAAGCCAGGAGTGGAAGAGATATTTGTAAACCCATATTCATAGCAGCATTATTCACAAGAGCCAAAATGTGGAAGCAACCCAAGGGTTCGTGGACAGATGAATGGAAAAGCACACTGCAGTTCATTCACACAGTGGAAGACTATTCAGCCTTCAAAAGGCAGGCACTTCTGGCGGGTGCGGTGGCTCATGCCTGTAATCCCAGCATCTTGGAAGACCGAAGTGGGCGGATCACCTGAGGTCAGGAATTCAAGACCAGCCTGGCTATTTTGGTGAAACCCTGTCTTTACTGAAAATGCAAAATATTAGACGAGCGTGGTGGCGTGTGCCTATAATCCCAGCTACTCGGGAGGCTGAGGCACAAGAATCGCTTGAACCCGGGAGGCGGAGGTTGCAGTGAGCCCAGATTGTGCCACTGCACTCCAGCCTGTGCGACAGAGTCAGCGTCCACGTAAACACAAAACAAAATAAAACAAAACAAAAAAGCAACAAAACCAGACAGGCACTTCTGACACAGGCTGCAACATGGATAAACCTTGAAGACATTATCGTCAGTGAAATAAATGAATCCCAAAAGGATAAAGATGACCAGGCTCAGTGGCTCGCACCTCTAATCCCAGCAGTTTAGGAGGCTGAGGCAGGCGGATCACTTAAGGTCAGGAGTTCGAGACCAGCCTGGCCAATAGGGTGAAAGCTCATCTCTATTAAAAATACAAGAATTAGCTGGGTGTGGTGGCGCACGCCTGTAATCCCAGCTACTCGGGAGACTGAGACACAACAATCGCTTGGACCCACGATGTGGAGGTTGCAGTGAGCCGAGATCACGCCACTGCACTCCAGCCTGGGTGACAGAGAAAGACTCTGTCTCCAAAAAATAATAAAAAATCAAAAATAAAAATTAAAATAAAAATTAAACACGGGATCATTCCACTTATATCAAGTGTCTAGAGGAGTTGAACTCATAGAGTTTCAAAATACAATGGTGACCCCCAGGGGTGGGCGAGAGAGAGGAATGGAGAGTTTGGTTAATGGGTGCAATTTCCATTTTGAAAGATAAAACTGTTCGGGAGACGATGGCGGTGATGGTTGCTAAACAATGTGAATGTACTTAATGTCACTAAACTGTAAACTGAAAAAGAGTGGAAATTGTAAATGTTTATACTGGCCATTCTATATGAAAGAATATATATTTATCCTTTGTATTATTAATAAGTGGTCTATTTTTCCCTAATCAAAGATGAATATTAAAGCAGTTGGATCTTGAAAAAGAAAAGCAAGAAGCGAATAATGCACACAAGCTTTCTCCTGATTAGAGGAAGAGCCCCAAATCTTCTACAGACACTGCCTTTTCTCTTCTTCTTGAATTATTATGAGGAAATCCTTAGAAGTTGGGGAACTTGGGCGACTCTGGCTAATGAGGAGCTCTGTGCCTTGAGCCCCCCAGGCCATAGAATAGTAAATACTCAGTCTGTGCCTCCAGCCCTGCACTGTGAGGTTGCAATCCTGTGGGCTCCACACCTGTCACCTGTATCCGGAGGCTCATGTCTCACCCTGTCTTCCTGACAGTCTTGAGGATGGAGTCTGAGCCTCCATCCTGCACCCAGCATCCAGCATCCAGCGAGGAAAGTCGACTTGTTCTCCATGGTCATGGACCAGCAGAGGGGAAGGGCAGTTCAGTGAGTGCTGAGGGATGGTCGGGAGCCTTGTTTTGTTTCCTCCTCCTCAGGACAAACAGAAGAGTGCGGTGGGCAGATGGGAGGAGACCAATGTGCACACTGTCAGCTCAGCAGACTGTGGAGTTTCTGTTCTTGGTTGTGGTGGGGGTCTCAGAAATCTTATTCCAAATTTTGCTTTCCTCCCCAACTGGTTGTCCTTTTCATAGACATCTCACCCATGATAGCAGGGGATGCGTCCCCCTGGGACCTGAGGAGTAACATCCCACTGGAATGTTACGAATTATATCACAGTGTGTACACCAACTGTGATATTAGGAGTCCTATTTATTTTTAGGATACTAGGAGGAATGTCACAGTAGGTGTACACAAATAGTGTGACACCTTCTGTGATATTAAAAGATATATCTCCCTAGGGTATTATGAATAACACAGTGTGTACACCTACTGTGATATTTGAAGTAATATCTCCCTAAGATACAACAAAAAATATCAAAGGGTGGACCCAGTCTGTGATATCAAAAGCAACATCTCTGTGGATATTCCAAACAATATCACAGGGTGTACACAGCCTGTGACATTAGGAGTAGCATCCCCATAAGATATTCCGAGTAATATCACAGGGTGTACACCCCATGTGACATTAAAAGTAACATCTTCTTAGGATACTACGAACAACATCACAGGGTGTATGCCCCCTGTGACTTTAGAAGTAACATCTCCGTAGAATACTATGAATAATATCACGGGTGTACACCCCATGTGACATTAGAAGTAACACCTCCCAAGGATATTACGAAGAACATTACTGGGTGTACACCCTCTGTCATATTAGGAGTAACATCCATCTAGGATATTATGAATAATATCACAAGGTGTACACACACTGTGATATTCGGAGAGATCAGTCAATGGGATACAAGGTATCGTATCACAGAATGTGCACGCATGGCCTGCACCCACTATGATGTTAGAAGCAATATCTCCCTATGATAGTATGAGAAATATCAAAGGGAGTACACTCTCTGTGATATTAGATGTCATGTTTACCATGGATATTACAAATAATATCACAGGGTGTACACACATGAGGTACACCCACTGTGGTATTATTTGTACTGTCTTAGAGAAATGTAACTCTCTAATATAACACAGAGAGCTATAACTCTGTAACATCCCTGAGACATTAAAAATAATCCGTTGTGAGATTTACAGTAATATCTCCCTATACGAGTACAAGTATTATCGAAGGGTGTCCACCCCCTGTGACGTTAGGAGTAACATCCTTCTGGTTATCAGTAATAATATGATAAGGCATACACACCCTGTGACGTTTTGTACACCCTTTGTGACATGAAAAGTCAACCCCCCTAGTATATTACGAATAATATCAAAGGCAGTTGACGCATACGGTGTACACATCCTGTTACATTAGGCGTAATCTTTTTCTGGGATTTACGAATAATATCACAGAAGGTGTACACACACGGTGTACACTCCAGGTGACATTAGGAGCAACATCCCCCCAAGATATTAGAAATAATATTACCAGGGTTGCACACACATGGTGTACTCTCCCTGTGACAGTAGCAGCAATATTCAGCTGGAATATTACGAATAACATCAGAGGGGGTGTACACACATAACGTACGCAACTTGTAAAATTAGGAGTAGCATCTCCCTACGATGTTGTGAACAATATCACAGAATGTGTACACACATGGCGGTTACTCCATGGGATGTTAGGAGTTACATCCTTCTAGTATGTTAGGAATAATACCACAAAGGTGTTCACACATGGTTAACAGCATATGGGATATTAGGATTAACATCCCTCGAGAATATTACAAATAATATCACAGGGGCTGTGCACACATGGTGCACATGCCCTGTGACATTAGGAGTTCATTTCCCTGACACATTATGACTAATATCACAGAGTGTACACCTTCTGTGACATTTGGAGTAACGTCCCCTAGGATAGTACGAATAATATCACAGGGTGTACATCCCCTGTGATCTGAGGGGTAACATCTTTCTAGGATATCGTGAATAATATCACAAAACGCACAGCCCCTGTGACACGAGGAGTAACATCCACCTAGGATATTAGGAATAATATCACAGGGAGTACACCCCTTGTGACAGTAGGAGTAACCTCCCCCGAGGATATAACGAACAAATACAGAGGATGTACACGTGTTGTGACATTAGCAGTAACATCCATTTAGGATATGAATATTATCAGAGTGTGAACACCCCCTGTGATATTAGGAGTAACATCCCCCTATGACACTGGGAATCATATCATACAGTGTACAGCCCCTGTGACATTAGAGGTAGCATTTCGTTAGGATATTATGAATAATATTCCAAGGTATAGAGCCCCTGGTATGTTAGCAGTAACATTTCCATAAAATATTAGGAAGAATATCACTGTTTGCACACCACAGGTGACATTAGGAGTAACGGCCCCCAAAATTATTATGAATAACTTCATAGGGTGTACGCCCTCTGTGACATTACGGGTAACATCTTTCTAAAATATTACGAATAATATCGCAAAATGTACATCCCTGTGACATTAGAAGTAACATCGCCCGAGGATATAAGAAATAATATCAGACGGTGTACCTGCATTGTGAAATCAGTGGTAACATCCCTTGAGGGTATTATGAAAATTTTCGGAGTGTGAACACCTTCTGTGACATTAGGAGTAACATCACCCTACAATATTGGGAATAATACCACACGATGTACACCGCCTGTGACATTAGTGGTAACATTTCTTTAGGATATTACTGATAATATGACAGGGTGTACAGCCCCTGTGATATTAGGAGTGACATATCCAAAAAACTTTACAAATAATATCACTGTTTTTACACCACGTGTGACATTAGGAGTAACATCCCCCGAAACTATTATGAATAACTTCACAGATTGTACACCCTCTGTGATATTAGGAGTT
This sequence comes from Pongo pygmaeus, assembly GCF_028885625.2. NCBI lineage: Eukaryota > Metazoa > Chordata > Mammalia > Primates > Hominidae > Pongo > Pongo pygmaeus. The sequence goes on from NC_072380.2 coordinate 8,418,250, forward strand.
AATCTCTTCCTAGAATGTGAAGAATAACATCACAGGATGCACACCCCCGTGACATGAGGAGTAACATCACTCTAGGATATGATGAATAATAGAAAAGTGTACACAATGTGTATGGTGGGAGTAACATCCCCCTGGAAAACGAAGAATCATAGCATATAAAGCGCACCCATGTGACATTAGGAGTCACATCCTCTTAGGATATTACGAATAACATCACAAGGTGTACACGCATTGTGACATTAGGAAAAATATCCAGCTAGTATACTGTGAATAATATCACAGCGTGTACACATTTGCGATAGTAGGAGTAACATCTCCCTAGAATATTACGAAGAATATCACAGGGTGTACACACCCTGCGACTTTAGGATAATCATCCCCCTGGATAACTACAAATAATTTCACAGGATGTTAAACCCCTGTGACAATAGGAATAATATACTTCTGGGATATGACGAAAAATATCACAGTTTGTACACCCACTCTGATATTAAAAGTTATACCTCTCTCAGATATTGTGAATAATATCACAGGGTGTACACCATGTGTGCACACCCACTGTGATTTTTAATGTGATATCTCCTTTGGATATTATGAATAATATCAAGGGGTGTACTCACCCTATGACATTAAGATAATATCCCTTTAGGATATTCGAAATAATATCCCAGGGTGTACACTCCATGTGACATTACAAGTAACATCTTCCTAGAATATTACGAATAAGATCCCAGGGTTGACATCCCCTGTGATTTTAAAAGTAAAATCACCCCTAGAATATTCCTGATAATAACACAGGGTGTACACCCCTGTGACGTTAGGGGTAACATCCTCCCAGGATATTACAAATAATATCAGAAGGTGTACACACGGTGACATTAGTAGTAATATCCTGCTAGTATACTGTGAATAATATCACAGGGTATACACACCTGTGACATTAGGAGTAACATCCACACTGGAATATTCCGAATAATATCACAGGGCGTACACCTCCTGTGATTTTAGGAGTATCATCCCACTAACATATTAGGAATAATATCACAGGGGGTTAGGCTGTGTAATATCACAGGGTGTACACGCCCTGTGACATTAGGAGTGACATCTTTCTAGAACATCACGAGTAATATCACAACGTGTACACGCCCTGTGACACTAAAAGTAAAATCCCCCTAAGATGTTCCGAATATTATCACAGGGAGTACACCGTGTGTGACATAGGAGTAATAATCTGTGAGGATATAACGAATAACATCAGAGGGTGTACATGTATTGTGACATTAGTAGTAACATCTCGCTAGGATATTACAAGTAATAGCACAAGGTGTAGACCCCGTGTTACATTAATTTCTGTAACATTCCCCTAGAAGACGACCAACAACATGAAAGGGTGTAGTACACCTGAGATTTATGATTAACATTTCTATAGAATATTAAAAGTAATATCATTCGGTGGGCACGCCGTGTGACATTCGGGGTAATATCCCACGAAACTATGACGAAAAATTTCAAAAGGTGTACACCGTCTGTGACTTTAAAAGTAACATCACGCTAGGATATTACGAATAATATCACAGGGTATAGAGCCCTGAGACATGAGGAGTAATATCTTTTTAGGATATGACGAATAAGATAACAAGATGTACACAACCTGTGACATTAGGTGTAACCTCCGTCTAGGAGACAATGAATAATATTGCAGCGAACACACTCCCTGTTATAATAGGAGATGCATCCCCGTGGGATATTATGAATAATATCACAAGGTGCACACACATTGTGACTTCAGTGCTAATATTCCTCTTGCATACTGTGAATAATATCACAGGGTGTACACCCCTGTAAGAGCCAGCCCCTCCTCACCCCCCGGCTCTTAGGACCCCAATCGCAGGGGGGTGGGGCACCCCCCGCGACGCGGGGAGTAAGAGCCAGCCCCTCCTCCCACCCCGGGCTCTTAGGACAGACATCCCAGGAGGGTGGGGCACCCCCCGCGATGCGGGGAGTAAGAGCCAGCCCCTCCTCCCCACCCTGCTCTTAGGACCCCCATCGCAGGGGGGTGGGGCACCCCCCGCGATGCGGGGAGTAAGAGCCAGCCCCTCCTTCCCTCCCCGGCTCTTAGGACCCCTATCGCAGGGGGGTGCGCACCCCCCGCGATGCGGGGAGTAAGAGCCAGCCCCTCCTCCCCCCCCGGTTTTTAGGATCCGCGGTGGACTCACAGCCTGTTTACTGTATTGTGAGTTATATCATCTCCCCCTCTGGAGATTATGAACTGTTTCACAGACGGGTGTATACCCTCGGTGTACATTTTATTATTAACATGAATATGAATGATCGATATTAATATTAATATTAAGAAGTAATTGCTAATAAAAAGTATTCAGATTATAAATATTAACATTAATTATTAGGAGCGAATATTACTGTTTTCTAATGGATAAGATCAATATCAGTTATTAATATCAGGCGTCATTAATCGTTAATATTAATCGTTTATTGTTATCGTTAGTATAACTATTTAATATTAATTATCGTTATTATCAGTTTTGATTTTTAAAATTATATTATCAGTTATTAATATTGATAATTGTTAGTATCAATTAATAATTGTGATTTTTAATTGCGGTAAGTCATATTGCGCCATTCCACCCCTCCCTCGGCAGCTAGTTTACGACCCAAAGCGGGGATACAAATGCCCCTGAGAGAGCAGCGGTATACTGGGATAGATGAGGATGATCACGTGGTGGAGAGGCCTGCTTAACAGGCTGGTACCCTCCTCGTGAAGGGTACCTGCCCTTCACCTCCGTCGACCTTCTCAACTGGAAAAACAATAGACCGCCCTATACCGAAGAGCCACCAGCCCTAATTGATTTGCTCCAAACTGTTATCCAGACCCAGAACCACACCTGGGCTTATTGCCACCAGTTGCTCATGTTCCTCTTTAACAGCGAAGAAAGGCGGAGAGTCCTCCAAGCAGCAACTAAGTGGCTAGAGGAACATGCACCAGCTGATTACCAAAACCCCCAAAAATATGTAAGGACCCAGTTACCAGGAACCAACCCCCAGTTGGACCCACATGAAAGAGAGGATATGCAAAGGCTAAACCGAGACTGGGAAGCTCTCCTGGAAGGATTAATGATGGGAGCTCAGAAGGCCACAAACGCTAACAAGGTCTCTGGGGTCATTCAGGGAAAAGAAGAAAGTCCAGCACAATTCTACCAGAGACTGTGTGAGGCCTATGGTATGTATACTCCCTTTGATCCCGATAGCCCTGAAATCAGCGCATGATTGACATGGCTTTAGTCAGTCAAAGAGCAGTAGACATTAGAAGAAAACCGCAGAAACAGGCTGGGCTTGCAGGGATGAATACCTCAAAATTACTAGAAATAGCTAGCCAGGTGTTTGTAAACAGGGATGCAGTAAGCCATAAGGAAAATGGCAAAGAGAATGGAGGTCAGGCCCGGCAAAACACCGACCTGTTTGTTAGCTGCAGCAATCAGAGGGGCCCCCCAAAGAGGCAAGGGAAGGGGGGCCCAGGGAAAGAAACTCAGCTTGGCTGTCAGAGTTTGCAGCGTAATCAGTCTGCTTATTGTAAAGAAATAGGACAGTGGAAGAACAAATGCCCTCAGCTCAAAAGAAAACAAGATGACTCAGAGCAGAAGGCCCTGGACAAGGAGGAAGGGGTCCTGCTCAACCTGGCAGAAGGGTTTTTGGACTGAGGGAGACCGGGCTCAAGCGTCCCCAAAGAGCCTCTGGTCAGAATGACAGTTGGGTGTAGAGACATTGATTTTCTTGTAGATAGCGGTGATGAAATTTCGGTAGTAACCGTCCCGGTTGCCCCCTTATCCAAAAAGACTGTTGACATCATCGGAACCACCGGGGTTTCAGCAAAGCAAGCTTTCTGCTTGCCTCGGACTTGTACTGTAGGAGGACATAAAGTCATTCATCAGTTTTGGTACATGCCTGACTGTCCCTTGCCCTTTTTGAGGAGGGACTTGCTCAGCAAGCTGACAGCCACTATCTCGTTGACAGAGCACGGCTCTTTGCTGCTGAAGTTACCCGGAACGGGAGTCATTATGACCCTTACTGTCCCCCGAGAGGAGGAATGGAGACTTTTCTTATCTGAACTGGGCCAAGAGAGAAGACCTGCTCTGGCTAAGCGGTGGCCAAGAGTACGGGCGGAAGACAACCCTCCGGGATTGGCCAGTTAAGACTGGGGCCCAGCCGGTTAGGCAAAAACAGGACCCGGTCCCCAGAGAAGCTCTTCAAGGTATCCAGGTCCGTCTCAAGCACCTAAGAACTGTTGGAATTATTGTTCCTTGTCAGTCTCCATGGAACACTCCTCTCCTGCCTGTTCCCAAGCCGCGGACCAAGGACTACTGGCCATTACAGGATTTGTGCTTCCTGAATCAATCTACACTGACTTGACATCCAACAGTACCTAACCCATCCACATTGCTGGGGTGGCTGCCAGCTGAGGACAGCTGGTTCACCTGCTTGGACCTGAAAGATGCTTTCTTTCCTATCATATTAGCCCCTGAGTGGCAGAAGCTGTTTGCCTTTCAGTGGGAAGATCTGGAGTCAGGTGTCACTACTCAGTACATTTGGACCGGGCTTCCTCAAGGGTTCAAGAACTCCCCCACCATCTTTGGGGAGGCGTTGGCTCGAGACCTCCAGAAGTTTCCCACCAGAGACTTAGGCTGCGTGTTGCTCCAGTACGTTGATGACCTTCTGCTGGGCCACCCCACGGCAGTCCGGTGCACCAAGGGAACAGATGCCCCACACCGGCACCTGGAGTGCTGTGGCTATAAGGTGTCCAAGAAGAAAGGTCAGATCAGCCGACAGCAGGTACCTTACTTGGGATTTACTATCCGACAGGGGTCGGAACGCAGCCCGGGATCAGAAAGAAAGCAGGTCATTTGCAACCTACCGGAGCCTAAGTGCAGAAGGCAACTGAGAGAATTCTTAGGAGATGTGGGCTTTTGTAGACAGTGGATCCCAAACTTTGCAGTATTAGCCAAACCTTTGTATGAGGTCACAAAGGGGGCGGGGACCGGGAACCTTTGGAATGGGGATCCCAACAACAGCAAGTCTTTCATGAGTTAAAGGAAAACTTCTGGCAGCCCCAGCCCTGGGGCTACCCGATCTGACAAAGCCTTTTCCATTGTATGCGTCAGAGAGAGAATAGATGGCAGCTGGACTTTTCACCCAAACTGTGGGGCCCTGGCTGAGGCCAGTGGCCTACCTCTCTAAACAACTAGATGGGGCTTCTAAAGGATGGCCCCCCTGTTTGAGGGCCTTGGCAGCAACTGCCCTGCTAGTACAAGAAACAAATAAGCTGACTCTCGCGCAAAACCTGAACATAAAGGCCCCCCATGCTGTGGTGACTTTAATGAATGCTAAAGGATATCATTGGCTAAGGAATGCCAGACTCACCAAGTACCGAACTTTGCTCTGTGAAAATCCCCGTAAGATCATTGAAGTCTGTAACACCCTAAACCCTGCCACCTTGCTCCCACCCAGTATCAGAGAGCCCTGTTGAGCATGATCGTGTAGAAGTGATGGAGTCAGTTGACTCTAGCAGACCTGACCTCTGGGACCAGCTTCGGCCATCCGTAGACTGGGAACTATACGAGGATGGGAGCAGCTTCTTCTACCCCCAAGGAGAGAGAGGTGCAGGGTATGCAGTGGTAACCCTGGGCACTGTTGTTGAAGCCAGATCATTGGCCCAGGCCACTTCAGCCCAGAAAGCTGAACTCATTGCTTTAATTCAGGCCTTAGAACTCAGTGAAGGTGAGACTGTCAACATTTACACTGATTCTCGGTATGTCTTTTTAACCCTTCAAGTGCATGGAACGTGATAGAAAGAAAATGGCCTATTGAACTCTTCAGGAAAAGACAGAAAATATCAACAAGAAATCTTGCAATTATTAGAAGCAGTATGGAAACCCCACAAGGTGGCAGTTATGCATTGCAGAGGACACCAGTGAGCTTCCACCTTGCTGGGTTTGGGGAATTCCCAAGCTAACTCAGAGGCTCGAAAAGCAGCATCTGCCCCCTTCTGGGCATCAGTGCTCCCTCAAGCAACTGATCTTGTACCTACTTCTTCTAAAAAAGAAGTAGGTCCTCCAGCTAGAGGGAAGGACAAGTGATGGAGGAAGGATGGATTCGGTTACCAGATGGGAAAGTAGCTTTGCCACAGTTGCTAGGAGCTGCAGTTGTACTGGCTGTGCAGAAAACCACCCATGGAGTTCAGGAGTCACTGGAAAAGTTGTTAGGCCGGTATTTCTACATCTCGCATTTGTCAGCCCTTGCCAAAACGGTGAGGCAGCGATGTGTTACCTGCCAACAGCATGATGCGAGGCAAGGTCCAGCCGTTCCGCTCAGCATAGAAGCTTATGAATCAGCCCCCTTTGAAGATCTCCAGGTAGACTTCACAGAGATGCCAAAGTGTGGAGGTAACAAGTATTTACTAGTTCTTGGGCGTACCTACTCTGGGTGGGTGGAGGCCTATCCAACACGAACTGAGAAAGCTGGTGAAGTAACCCCTGTGCTTCTTCGAGATCTGATTCCTGGATTTGGACTGCCCTTACGGATCGGCTCAGTAACGGGCCTGCGTTTTTGGCTGCCCTGGTACAGAAGACGGCAAAGGTATTGGGGATCACACGGAAACTGCATGCCGACTCCCAGCTTCAGAGTTCCGGAAAGGTGGAGCGGATGAATCGGACTATCAAAAATAGTACTATTGTCTTCCCCGCTGGATATTTAAAACAACACCACAAGGGCCGTCAAACCACCTACTAAATTTGAGGGAATGTTATCCTCTCCCCCCCTCCCCCGTCCCCGGATATTAGAGACAATAACACAGGGGTAATGTATACTCACTGCTTTATTGGGAGTAATATCTTCCTCTCCCTTCTTGGATATTAGGAACAATATGACAGTGTGCGTGTACGCCTGTCGCGAAATTCAATGAAATGTCATCCTGTGCCTCCCTGGACATGACGAACTATATCACGGGGAATGTACAACCTCTGAGTTATTGGGAGTGATATCATCCTCTCCCCTCTGGAAGTTACTGACAATATCACAGGGGTAGTGTACACCCTCTGGGATGTTGGGACTAATATCATCCTCCCGCCCACTGGATATTAAAAACCATATCACAAGGGGCGTGTACACACACTTCGATATTGGTATTAATACCGTCCTCTCCCTCTTTGGATATTCGGTGCCATATTTCAGGTGGGGTATACACCACCTACCATATTGGAAGTAATATGATTTTCTCCCCACCGGATATCAGAAACTATCACAGGAGGGTGTCAACGACCCCTGCAATATTGGGGGTAATATCATTGTCTCCCCTCAAGAATATTAAGAACAATATCGTGGGGGTGGGGGGTGTACACCCACTTTCATATTTGATATCATCCTCTTCCCCCCTGGATATTAGGAACAATATCAGGAAGGGATGTACGGACCCTGCGACCTTTGCTGTCATATAATTGTCTCTCCCCTAGATATTAGGAAAGATGTCACTGGGGATGTGAACAGCCCTGCGATATTGGGAGTAGTATCATCCTCTCCCCCCTTGCATATTGGGAACAACATCACAGGTGGGGTGTAATGCCTCTGCGATATTGGGAGTAAAATTTTCCTCTCTTCCCCTGGACATTAGGAAGGGTATCAGAGGGGGTGGGTGTACATTCCCTGTCATATTCAACGTAACTTCATCCTCTCCCTCTCAGGGTATTCAGAAAAATAGGACAGGAGGGGTGTACACCCACTGCGATATTGAGAGTCCCATCATCCTCTTTCGTTCTGGATATTAGGAACAATATCACAGGGTTGTGTACACCCCCTGTGATATTGGGAGTAATATCATCCTCTCTCGCTGTGGATATTAGGAAGATTTTCACAGGGGTGTGTACACCCCCTGCGATATTGGGAGTAATATCATCCTCTCCAACCAGGAAATGACTAACAAGGTCACGGGGGAGTGTACTCCCCCTGCGATATTGGGAGTAATGTCGTCCTCCCCAAACCTGGATGTTAGCAACAAGATTACAGATGGGGTGTACACACCCTGCGACATTGGAAGTAACATGATCCTCTCCCCACCTGGATGCTGAGAAAGATACCACAGCGCGGGTGTACGTTTCCTACGCTGTTGGGAGTAATCTCATTCTTTTCCTTTCTGGATATGAGGAAGAATATCACAGGGATGCTGTACAATTACTTCGATATTGGGAGTAATATCATCCTCTATTTTCCTGGATATTGGGCACAAAAACACAAAAGGGTGTACAACCCCTGCGATATTGGGAGTAATATACTCTCCTTCCCTGGATGTTAGAAAACAATATCATCAGGGCTGAACACCCCGTGCGATAATGGGAGTCATATTTACACTTTCACAGGCCATTTGGAACAATATCACAGGGGGTGTTTACAAACAGGGGTGGTGTACACCCCTGTGATATTGGGAGTAACATCATTCTCTCCACCTCTGGTTATTAAGAACAATATCCTGGCGGGAGGTGGTACACTCCCAGTGATATTGGGAATCATGTCATCCTCTCCTTCCCTGGATATTCGGAACAATATCACAGGGGGGTGTACACCTTCTGTGATATTGGAAGCAATATCATCCTCTTCCCCGATGGATATTAGAAAAAATATCACTCATGGTGTACACCCACTGTGATATTAGGAAGAATATTACAGGGTGTACACCCACTCTGACTTTAGGAGAAATAGCTCCGTAAAAGGTCACAAATAATATCACAGGGTATACAGTAATATCTCCCTAGGATATTACAAACAGTATCACAGGGTGAACACCCACTGTGATAACAGGGGTAATACCTCCCAAGGATACTACCAATAATATCACAAGGCGGTACACCCACTATGACACGGAGTGATATCTCCCTAGGATATTACGAGTAACATCACAGAATGTACTTCCATGGTGTGCACCCATGGTGATGTTAGGAGTAATATCAACCCAGGACATAACTAATAACACCATGGGGAATACAGACATGATGTACAACCATGGTGATCTTATGAGAACTATCTCCCTAGGATAATACCAATAACATCACAGAGTGTACACACATGGTAGACACCCACTGTGGCACTAGGACTAATAACTTTCTAAAATATTATGAATAGCATCAGAGAACATAAACACATGGTGTACCCCCAGTGTAACTTTAGGCATAATTTCTCCCTAGGATATTACGAGTAACATCTCAGTGTGTACACACGCGGTGTAAACCCACTGTGACATTAAGGGTAATATCCCCCTAGGATATGATGAGAAACATCACAGGGTGTCCACCCATGGTGTACACGCACTGTGATGTTAGGAATAATATCTCCCTAGGATATTATGAATAATACCACAGGGTGTACAGGAACTGTGATATTAGAGGTAATATCTCTCTAGGATGTTAAGAATCATGTCATCACCGGGTGTACACCCACTGTGTTACTGGGAGCAATAACTCTCTAGGATAGTATGAATAATATCACAGAGTGTACACCCACTGTGATATGAGGAGCAATATCTCTCTGGGATGTTACAAATTAGATCACAGAGTGTACACACCTGGTGTACATCCACTTGGATATTAGGAGTAATATCTTCCTAGGACATTACAAAGAACATCACAGAGTGTACACCCACGGGAATATTAGGAGTCGTATATCCCTAGGTGATTACAAATAATATCACAAGGTGTACACCCACTGTGATATTAGGAGTAATATCTTACTAGGGTATTACGAATAACTTCATAGTGTGTACACACATGGTGTAAAATCACTGTGGTATTAGGAGTAATATCTACCGAGTAGATAACAAAGAACATGACAGGGTGTACACCCACTTTGATATTAGCTGTAATATTTTTCTAAGTTGTTACAAATAATATCACAGGGTGTACAAACAGGGTGTACACTCACTGTGATATCAGGAGTCGTATCTCCGTAATATATTATGAATAATATCATAGGGTGTACACCCACTGTATTATTAGGAATGATATCTCTGTAGGATATTACAATTCATGTCACAGGGTGTGCAGCCACTGTGATATTAGGAGCAACATCTTTCTAGGATATTACAAACACTATCACAGGGTGTACACCCACTCTGATGTCAGGAGCAATATCTCCCTAGGATATCCAAAATAATATCACAGGGTGTCCAATCTCTGCCTTCCAGGTTCTAAGGGATTCTCCTGCTTCAGCCTCCCGAGTAGCTAGGGTTACCTGTCACCATGCCTGGCCAATTTTTTTTTTATTTATTTTCACTAGAGACGGGGTTTCACCACGTTGGCCAGGCTGGTCTGGAACTCCTGACCTCAGGTGATCCGTCGGCCTCGGCCGCCCAAAGTGCTGGGATTACAGGTGTGAGCTACGGAGCTCGGCCAAGAGTTATATATTCAATTAATTTGGAAAATCAGCTCCCATATTTGAGTGTGCATGTACTTTTATGAAGAAAAGATGTCAGAAAGCCTAAGGATGATAATAAATATGAAAAGTAACTGGCATGTGAAAAGGTCTTCCAATGAAGAACTCTAAGGTTTGATTTCGTTTTAGAGAATGCGGTCCAAGCTCTTGTATCAACCTTATACATATTCTACATCAAAGGAATTTGTCGCAAGGTGTCAGAATACAACAGAGTGTATTTCACTTCTTCTTAATTTCTTTCAATTAGACTGAGATCTTTTTCTTAAAGAGAGAAGAGCATCTTCATTGCATTTTATTTTTTCTGAAAAGAGTAGGCCGTATTTTACTGAGATCACGGATTTCTTATATATTAGGTTTTGGTCTTCTAACATTCTTCAGTGGATTTTCTCTAAAGTAGTATGTACAGAAGGAGTTGAATAGCAAAAAAGTAAATCATGTAATAATTCTGAGATTTTTGGGTTTGTCACAACTGAGAAATATTGCTGACGGTGTATGGTCCTCAAGTGTGAAAATGTTCCTTGTGAATTTCTTGCATCCAAAATATACACACGGCATTAAGGGCTGGTTTTTATCTTTCATTTTTCCAATCCTCTTTTCTCCCCAAGTTGTCCAAGTCACACAGAGCCACGGAATCTCACAGGTGTCTGAGAATTCCTCCTCCTGGGACTCTCAGAGGATCCAGAACTGCAGCCCGTCCTCCCTGGGCTGTCCCTGTCCATGTACCTGGTCACGGTGCTGAGGAACCTGCTCATCATCCTGGCTGTCAGCTCTGACTCCCACTTCCACACCCCCGTGTACTTCTTCCTCTCCAACCTGTGCTGGGTTGACATCGGTTTCACCTCGGCCATGGTTTCCAAGATGATTGTGGACATGCAGTCGCATAGCAGAGTCATCTCTTATGCGGGCTGCCTGACACGGATGTCTTTCTTGGTCCTTTTCACATGTATAGAAGACATGCTCCTGACTCTGATGGCCTATGATGGATTTGTGGCCATCTGTCGCCCTCTGCACTACCCAGTCATCGTGAATCCTCACTTCTGTGTCTTCTTAGTTTTGGTGTCCTTTTTCCTTAGCCTGTTGGATTCCCAGCTGCACAGTTGGATTGTGTTACAATTCGCCTTCTTGAAGAGTGTGGAAATCTCTCATTTTGTCTGTGAGCCATCTCAGCTTCTCAACCTTGCCTGTTCTGACAGCGTCATCAATAGCATATTTATATATTTAGATAGTACTATGTTTGGTTTTCTTCCAATTTCAGGGATCCTTTTGTCTTACTCTAACATTGTCCTCTCCATTCTAAGAATTTCATCGTCAGATGGGAAGTCTGAAGCCTTTTCCATCTGTGGCTCTCACCTGGCAGTTGTCTGCTTATTTTATGGAACAGGTATTGGCATGTACCTGACTTCAGCTGTGTCACCACCCCCCAGGAGTGGTGTGGTGGCATCAGGGATGTACACTGTGGTCACCCCCATGCTGAACCCTCTCATCTACTGCCTGAGAAACAGGGACATTCAAAGTGCCCTGTGGAGGCTGAGCAGCAGAACAGTCGAATCTCATGATCTGTTCCATCCTTTTTCTTGTGTGGGTAAGAAAGGGCAGCCACATTAAATCTCTACATCTGCAAATCCTGCAACTTAGTCACATTATTTTTATGGCTTGATGGCTTTTATTCCTTTCCGCATTTCCTATGTGAATATTGTTTTCTTCGTTATACCTTTAACTGGAATGTGTGAGTATTCTGGGATCCTTTGTTTAGCAGAAACTTCATGACTGAATCTTCTATACCTAGGCGGCCTCCTTTAGTTTCTGAGCAATAACCCTGTCCTCCAGGTGGAATCAAAACCATCTTTTTATATACATGATGTCCTCACTTCATTTTTGAATTCTCTGAAAATTGACTTTATGGAAGCAATGTACAGCAGGTCCTCCAAAACCATTGGTGCGTTCAAAGTTGTGTAGTTATAATGTTGGTGAGGAATAAGTGGTTTCACTATACCTAATTTTGCTTAAAGGTGAAGTTTCCAAGAGACTTTCAAAGATGTTAAGTGAGGACATACTGTACATCAAATTCATACCCTCTTCCAGAGTTCATGTGGAATTTCTTTATAAACTGCATCTAGAGAATCTATTTAGGCAGGTTATGTGTAGAGATCCATGTAACCGGTCCTCAATCTTGGCTTTGAGTCAAATGACCTGGGGAGCTTTCAAATGATGAGGCCTGGGTCTCATTACCTGAGATTCTGATTTCCCTGTACCTGTGTGAGTATGTGGATTTTTTTTTTTTTTTTTTTTGAAGCACCAGAGGTGGTTGCAATGACGAAGTTTTTAGAGGCATCAAGCTCCAATGATTAAGAACAGAAGTTAATTGTAATATGATTTCTTCATATATTATCTTTAAATGCATTGTCCATCAACACCATACAAATGTTTATTATGCTGCTGTTTCTTACAATTTAGCATTTTTTATTTTTTTCTTTTTCTTTTTTTTTTTTTTTCTTTTTGAGGCAGAGTTTCACTCTTGTTGCCCAGGCTGGAGTGCAATGGCATGATCTTGGCTCACTGAAACCTCTGCCTCCTGTATTCAAGCGATTCTTCTGTCTCAGCCTTCCAAGTAGCTGGGATTACAGGCATGTGCTACGATGCCCGGCTAATTTTTACTTATTTATTGATTTTTTGTATTTTTAGTAGAGATAGTGTTTCTCCATATTGGTCAGGCTGGTCTTGAACTCCCGACCTCAGGTGATCCACCCGCTTCAGCCTCCCAAAGTGGTGGGATTACACGCGTGAGTGACCGCGCCCAGCCACCACTTAGCATTTTCATTTTACATTTGTTAAAGTTGTAGATTTAGACACACATCGATTTCTGCTTTGTTATACACTTGCATATACATAAGATGGGAAATAGAAAAGAATAAAATGGGCAGAGTATCCCTGAAGGTTCACTTTCCGAGACATTTTAAAACTATTTGCTTTTTACAAATTTGTTTCAATTTAGAAACTGTGGTATACACGCACAATAAAGTATTATTCAACCTAAAAAGGAATAAAATCCTCTCCACTGCAGACAAAATAGATGAGATTGCAGGTGTGTATATGAAGTGAAATAAGCCAAGCACAGAATGACAAATATTTCATGTCCTCACTTCTGCGTAGGACCAAAAAAGGAAATCTTGGCCAGATGTGGTGGCTCAGACCTGTAATCCCAGCAATTTGGGAGACCGAGTCGCACGGATCACTTGAGGCCAGGAGTTCGAGACCCGCCTGGCCAACATGGTGAAGAGGCCCAAGAAGCACTTGAACTCGGGAGGTGGAGGTCGCAGTGAGCCTGGATTGTGCCTGTATACTCCAACCTGGGCAACAGAAAGAGACTCCATCACACACCTACACACAAAAGGAATCTCAGGAAGGTGGAAAGTATAAAGGTGGTTAGCAGATGCTAGGAAGAAAACGCGTGGGATGGGGAATGAAGATGAAGGGGTGGGTTGCCCCTCCAAACCTGTGGTTGTTTCTCGTTAGGTGGAAAGAGAGACTTGGAAAAGAAAAAGACACAGAGACAATGTATAGAAAAAGGAATAAGGGGATCCAGGGGACCAGTGTTCACCATATGGAGGATCTCGCCAGCCTCTGAGTTCCCTTAGTATTTATTGATCATTCTTGGGTGTTTCTCAGAGAGGGGGATGTGTCAGGGTCATAGGATACTAATGGAGAGAAGGTCAGCAGATAGACACGTGAACAAAGGTCTCTGCATCATAGACAAGGTAAAGAATCAAGTGCTGTGCTTTAGATATGCATACACACAAACATCTCAATGCCTTACAGAGCAGTATTGCTGCCCGAATGTCCCGCCTCCAGCCCTAAGGCAGTTTTCCCCTATCTCAGCAGATGGAACATACAATTGGGTTTTATACCGAGACATTCCATTGCCCAGGGATGAGCAGGAGACAGATGCCTTCCTCTTGTCTCAACTGCAAAGAGGCATTTCTTCCTCTTATACAAATCCTCCTCAGCACAGACCCTTTACGGGTGTCAGGCTGGGGGACGGTCACGTCTTTCCCTTCCCACAAGGCCATATTTTAGACTATCACATGAAGAGAAACCTTGGAGAATACCTGGCTTTCCTAGACAGAGGTCCCTTCAGCCTTCCACCGTGTTTGTGTCCCTGGCTACTTGAGATTAGGGAGTGGTGATGACTCTTAAAGAGCATGCTGCCTTCAAGCATCTGTTTAACAAAGTACGTCTTGCACAGCCCTTAATCCATTTAACTCTGAATTTGACACAGCACATGTTTCAGAGAGAACGGGTTTGGGGGTGAGATTATAGATTAACAGCATCTCAAGGTTGAAGAATTTTTCTTAGTACAGAACAAAATGGAGTCTCCTATGTCTACTTCTTTCTACACAGACACAGTAATAATCTGATCTCTCTTTCTTTTCCCCACAGAAGAGAAGTCGATAATTGGGCCCCAAAATACAGAAAGATGGAACAAGTGAGTTCTACTGTTTGATAGTGCAGTATGAAAATTTTAGTTCACAAGAACTTCTTGCATATTTCCGGGTTCTTTGGTAAGAAGCTTCCTAACTTTCTCATTATGCTGGTTTTGAAGCTATTCTCTTTCTGCTCTCGAAATCATGCTGGTTTTTTTGTTTTTGGCTTTTGTTTTGAGATGGAGTTTCGCTCTTGTTGCCCAGGCTGGAGTGTAATGGTGCAATCTTGGCTCACCGCAACCTCTGCCCCCTGGGTTCAAGCGATTCTCCTGCCTCCACCTCCCGAGCAGCTGGGATGACAGGCATGCCCCAGTACGCCCAGCTAGTGTTGTATTTGTAGTAGAGACGGGGGTTTCTCCCTGTCGGGCAGGCTGGTCTTGAACTCCGGACCTCAAGTGATCTGCCCACCTTGGCCTCCCAAAGTGCTGGGATTACAGGCGTGAGCAACCGCGCTGGGCCCATGCTGTATCCTTATCTGTTGTCTGTTGTTGTTTGTTTTTGAGCCCACAAATAACTTCTCACCTATATGTTCAAATGATTTTTAACATGAGTGCTAAGAAAGTTCATTGGTGGAAAAGCAGCCTTTTCAAGTAATGATGATGGAGAAACTTGATTTCCACATGCAGAAGAATGAAGGTGGACCCTATGTCACACCAGGTGCAAAAATTCACACAAACTGGATCAAAGACCTAACCCCAAGTGCTAAAAGTATCATATGCCTAAAAGAAAATATTGGCCACACTTTCATGACATCAGATTGAGCAGTGCTTTCTGGGATATGACACCAAAAGCATAAGCAACAAAAGAAAATTAGATTCCTTGGATTCCATCTCAATGACAGACACTTTTGTGCATCAAAAAACACTGTGAACTGAGTGAAAAGATAACCCACAGATTAGGAAAAATATTTGCAAATCATATATCTGAAAAGAGGCTGATATGCATCATATGTAAAGAACAGCTAGAACTAAACAACAAGAAACCCAAAGCATCCTGTTAGCCATGTTCATAAGACTCGAGTAGGCGTGTCCCCAAAGAAGATATAGCAATGGCCTGTAAGTATCTAAAATGATGTTGAAAATCACTAATCATAGGGAAGCGCAAATCAAACCAATATTGTGATACCACACATTAGGATGGATATGATAAACAAACAAGCATTGGTGAAACTAGAGGGAAGTAGGAATGCTCGAATCTGATTGGAGGGAATGTAAAACCGTGAAGGGTCAGGGAAAATAGTATGGCGTGTACTGGGAAAAGTAGAAAGAGAATTATCAGATGTTCCCCAGTTGCACTTGTGGGTACCTACCAAAAAGAATTAGAAGCCAGGAATGGAAGAGATATTTGTACACCCATATTCATAGCAACGTTATTCGCAACAGCCAAAATGTGGAAGCAACCCAAGGGTTCGTGGACAGATGAATGGAAAAGCACACTGCAGTTCATTCATACAATGGAAGACTATTCAGCCTTCAAAAGGCAGGCACTTCTGGCCGGTGCGGTGGCTCACGCCTGGAAACCCAGCATCTTGGAAGACCGAGGTGGGCGGACCACCTGAGGTCAGCAATTCAAGACCAGTCTGGTTATCTTGGTGAAACCCTGTCGCTACTGAAAATGCCAAAAATTAGATAAGCGTGGGGGCGTGTGCCTAGAGTCCCAGCTACTCGGGAGGCTGAGGCACAAGAATCGCTTGAACCCGGGAGGCGGAGGTTGCAGTGAGCCCAGATTGTGCCACTGCACTCCAGCCTGTGCGACAGTGTGAGACTCCATGTAAACACAAAACAAAACAGAACCAACAAATAAACAATAAATAAATAAATAAACCAAAAGAAACAGACAGGAACTTCTAACACAGGCTGCAACGTGGATGAAACTTGAAGACATTATCGTCAGTTAAATAAATAAATTCCAAAATGATAAACACGACCAGGCTCAGTGGTTCGCCCGTGTAACCCCAGCAGTTTGGGGCGCTGAGGCAGGCAGATCACTTAAGGTCCGGAGTTTGAGATCAGCCTGGTCAATATGGTGAAAGCTCATCTCTATTAAAAATACAAAGATTAGCTGTGCGTGGTGGCACATGCCTTTAATCCCAGCTACTCGGGGGACTGAGACACAAGAATCGCTTGAACTCACGATGTGGAGGTTGCAGTCAGCCGATACCATGCCACTGCACTCCAGCCTGGGTGACAGAGAAAGTCTCTGTCTCCAAAACAAACAAAATAACAAAAAAATTAAACACGGTATGATTCCACTCACATCAAGGATCTAAAGGAGTTAAACTCAGAGCTGCAAAATAGAATGGTGGCCCCAGGGGTGGGAGACAGAGAGGAATGGAGAGTTTGGTGAATGGGTGCAATTTCCATTGTGAAAGATAAAACTGTTCTGGAGATGATGGCGGTGATGGTTTCCAAAGAATGTGAATGTACTTAATGTGATTAAACTGTCAACTGAGAAATAGTGGAAATTGTCAATGTTGATACAGGCCATTCTATAGGAAATAATATATATTTATAATTTTTAATATTTATATGTGGCATATTTCCCCATCATAAAAGATGAAAATTGAAGCACTTGGATCTTAAAAAAGGAAAGAATGAAGCGAAAAATCCACACAAGCTTCCTTCTGATGAGAGGAAGAGCCCCAGAGCTTCCATGGACACTCACTTTTCTCTTCTTCTTCTTGCATGATGATGAGGAAATCCTTAGAGGTTGGGGATCTTGGGCCACTCTGGCTAATGAGGAGCTCTGTGCCTTGAGCCCCCCAGGCCACAGAATAGTAAATAGTCTGTGCCTCCAGCCCTGCATGTGGGGTTCCAGGCCTGTGGGCTCCACACCGGTCACCTGTATAAGGAGGCTCCTGTCTCACCCTGTCTTCTTGCCAGCATTAAGGACGGAGTCTGAGCCTCCAACGTGCACCATGCTGGGAGGACAGTTGACCTGTTCTCCGTGGTCATGGCCCAGCAGAGGGGAAGGGCGGTTCAGTGAGTGCTGCGGGATGGTCGGGAGCCTTGTTTTCTTTCCTCCTTCTCAGGACAAACAGGAGAGTGCGGTGGGCAGATGGGAGGAGACCAATGTGCAAACTGTCAGCTCAGCAGACTGTGCAGTTTCAGTTCTTGGTTGTGGGGGGGGGGGGTCGCTCTCAGAAATCTCATTCAAAATGTTGCCTTCCTCCCCCACTGCTTGTCCTTTTCACAGACATCTCACCAATGATAGCAGGGAATGAGTCCCTCTAAATTGTTCCCTCAGAACAACAAAAAGATGATGAAGGTGATGGTGAGGATAAAGAGGATGATGACAGACACCATGACACCATGAACCCTTACTGAGGGCTTCCTAAAGGCCAGGCTCTGAGCTCTGTGCTCTATGCAGCTTGTTTCATTTCATCTGCATAGTCTCCCCATTATGAGTGCACATTTCATGATGATTTTACAGACTAGAAAAGGAGCAGCGCATTTTCATAGAACTTGTACCAGATCATGAAGTCAAAAAAGGTGAAATCCAATACGAACCAGGCAGTCTAAGTCCAGACACATGACATTTGGCCAGTCCCCTCCCTGCATCCCACCTGCTTTCTCAAATCCTTGTCACTCAGGCCAATGCCCCTGCTCACTGTGCCCTTCCCTTTGGGGGTTCCTTGGAGACCACAGCTAGACCAGTGGGTGCCACAGTCACTGTGTCAAGTATGGAAAGGTCAGCTGAGATCACATCAAAGATTCCAGAAAGAATTGGCACAGGATCATTCGGGACGCATCTCTCCCTTGGCCTTGTTCCTGGCTTTCCTTACAGCTCTCGACTTCGTCAAAGGGGTCATCAATTCAGAGTTTGGCTTCCATTGCTATTGAGGAAACTGGAAAGCAATTCAAAAATGCTCATCAGATATGCCTGTGGTTAAGACCTTTGAAATCTGCTGAAAACTTTTTGAAGCTGGGTGCGGTGGCTCACGCCTGTAACCCCAGCCCTTTGGGAGGCTGAGGCAGGGGAATCACAAAGTCAGGTGTTCGAGACCAGCCTGGCCAACATGGTGAAACCCCATCTCTCCTAAAAAGAGAAAAAAATTAGCCGGGCTTAGTGGCGAACGCCTGTAATCTCAGCTACTCCGCAGGTTGAGGCAGGAGAATAGCTTGAACCTGGGATGAGGTGGTTGCAGTGAGCCGAGATCACTCCACTGCACTCCATCCTGGGCAACAGAATGAGACTCCATCTCCAAAAAACAAAAAGAAAAACAAACAAAAAAAACCCCCACAACTTTCTGAGAGTTGGGAGACCATCAAGTATAGTACCCGGGACTTAGAGTCTGGCCATTAATTTTCAATACCACCCTTTCTACTTATCTGTATGGCAAGGGGTGAGATGTCCATCCTCTGAGACTCAGCACTCTCATCTGAGTTGATTTCTAGTTGATCCAACGGAAGTGAGCTATGATTAAACCGATCGTGGGTGCCCGCTGCGTGATCTCTATGTGATGGATGTGTAAAGTAAAGGCAAAGTGAATCTTAGATACATTCGTTAATATTTTAAGCCTCAACTCCATACAGTTCAAAGGAAATATCTCCTGACCTGAAGTTCTGGTTTCCCTGCATTCCAGACAGGACATTTTATTTTGTCCTTATCTCAGTAAGTACTCAGTATTGTGAGAGGAGCAAGTGAGTCTCTTTTGTTTCTGATTCCCCAAAGCCAATATCTTGCTTGGCACATAGGAGATAGCAAAAGTAAAAATCTATGTGAATTATTGAATTGACACTTCCTTGGTTCACAAAAATTGGCTGTCATCAGTGTGACATCAGTATGACAGAGTGTGTGTTTTTAGTTTTTCGTTTTTTGAGACGGAATTTTGCTCTTGTTGCCCAGGCTGGAGTGCAGTGGTGTGATCTCGGCTCACTGTAGCCTCTGCCTCCCAGGTTCAAGCCATTCTCCTGCCTCAGCCTCCCGAGTAGCTGGGACTACAGGTGCGCGCCACCATACCGGGCAAAGTTTTTGTGTTTTTCATAGAGATGGGGTTTCACGATGTTGGCCAGGATGGTCTTGATCTCCTGACCAGGTGATCCGCACTCCTCGGCCTCCCAAAGTGCTGGGATTACAGGCGTGAGCCACCGCATCCAGCCAAACGTTTTGTTGAAAACTCTAAGTCCACCTAAGCTAAGGACAGGAATTATAGCCTCCATGAATTCTAAAGCAAGATCCACCGATTTGAGTAAGCAATTACTCTCTTGAAGGAGAAAAGTCCGAAAACATAATGATGAAATCACTAGGACCTTACTGGCCTGTGGAACTATTTTCTGCTTATGAACTATCAACTTTAATTTCATTTCCAGATGGCATGGTCTCAGCTGCTATCAGTGTTTATAAATGTTCTAATTCAACGGAATGTGTATCAATCTGTTCGAATCAAATAAAATATTTGAGTTCTTAATTTCCTTTAATTAGGATAACCTTTTTCTTAAAGTGAAGAGAATGGTTTTACTGCAGAGTTTTCGTCGGAAAAGATAGTCTGTATTTTCTGGCAATTAGGAATTCGTTAGATATGATGATCTGGTTCTTGGAACATTCTTGTATCTAGTGTCTCTAAGGCAGGTGTGTACAGCAAGAAGTGAATAACACAGAAATCAATGATGAAAGAATTAGAAGACAATTGAGTTTGTCAGAACTGCAAAATATTGCTGAGTATGGATTGCTCTGAAATCTGAAAACATTACTTCTGAATTGTTTCTATCAAAAATGCAGACACAATGCTAGGTGTCGGTTTACTTGTTTCCTATTTTTCAACCCTCTTCTCTAGGCAAAAGGTGTCCAATCTCTACAGACCCAAAGAATCTAACAGATGTCTCTATATTCCTCCTCCTAGAAACTCAGAGGATCCAGAACGGCAGCTGGTCCTTGCTGGGCTCTTCCTGTCCATGTGCCTGGTCACGGTGCTCGGGAACCTGTTCATCAGCCTGGCCGTCAGCCCTGATTCCCACCTCCACACCCCCATGTACTTCTTCCTCTCCAACCTGTCCTTGCCTGACATCGGTTTCACCTCCAGCATGGTCCCCAAGATGATTGTGGACATCCAATCTCACGGCAGAGTCATCTCTTAGGCAGGCTGCCTGACTCAGATGTCTCTCTTTGCCATTTTTGGAGGCGTGGAAGAGAGACATGCTCCTGAGTGTGAAGGCCTATGACCGATTTGTAGCCACCTGTCACCCTCTGTATCATTCAGCCATCATGAAGCCGTGTTTCTGTGGCTTTCTAGTTTTGTTGTCTTTTTTTTTTTTCTCAGTCTTTTAGACGCCCAGCTGCACAACTTGATTGCCTTGCAAATGGCCTGCTTTGAGGATGTGGAAATTCCTAATTTCCTCTGTGACCCTTCTCAACTCCCTCATCTTGCATGTTGTGACACCTTCACCGATAATATCATCATGTATCTCCCTGCCGCCATATCTGGTTTTCTTCCCATCTCGGGGACCCTTTTCTCTTAATATCTAATTGTTTCCTCCATTCTGAGGGCTTCATCATCAGGTGGGAGGTATAAAGCCTTCTCCATCTGTGGGTCTCACCTGTCAGTTGTTTGCTTATTTTATGGAACAGGCATATGGGGGTACCTCAGTTCAGATGTGTCATCTTCCCCGAGAAAGGCTGCAGTGACCTCAGTGATGTACGCTGTGGTCACCCCCATGCTGAACCCCTTCGTCTGAAGCCTGAGAAAGAGGGCTATTAAAAGTGTCCTGTGGCGGCCGCACGGCAGCACAGTCTAGTCTGAATATGTCCTTATCTGTTCCATTTCTTCTGTAATGTGGGTTAAAAAAGGCTGCAAGGTCAATTAAGAATGATATCACAGGGTGAGCTCCCACTGTGATATTAGGAGTGATACCTCCCTAGGATATAAAATATACTGCCACAGAGTATACACACATGGGGTAAACCCACTGTGATATTACAAGCAATAGCTCCCTAAAGTATGATGAAAAATATCACACGGTGGGCACACTGTGTGATACGAGGAGTAATAGTTACCCGGGATATTACGACGAATATCAAGGGTGTACACACACGGGGTATACGCACTGTGATATCAGGAGTTGTATCTCCCTAGGATATTAAGAATAATATCACGGGGTGTACACTATGTGTGTACATCCACTGTGAACTTTGAAGTAATGCCTCTCTATGAGATTACAAATAATATCGAAGTGTGTACACCCCAGAGACCTATTAGGAATAACATCCTTCTAGGGTATTACAGATAACGTCACAAGGTGGACACCTTCTGTGACATTTTGTACACTCTTTGTGAAATTAAAAGAAACATCCCCCTAGAATATTATGAATAATAACACAGGCGGTGTACACACATGGTACACCACCTGTGTACATCACCTGTGTCATCAGGAGTAACATTCCCCTAGGATATTATGAATAATATCACAGCAGGTGTACACACATGGTGTACAACCCATGTGACATTAGGAAAAGCATGCCCCTAGGATATTAGGAATAGTATCACAGGCATTGAATACACAGGATATAAACCCTGGATGACATTAAAAATAACATCCCCCTTGGATATGGTGAATAATATGACAGGGAGTACACCCCGTGAGACATTAGGAGTAACATCCCCCGAGGGTATACCGAATAATATCAGAGGGTGTACATGCTTTGTGACCTTAGTAGTCACATCTCTTTAGGATATTACAAATAATATCACAGGGTGTACACGCATTGTGACATTAGTAGTAACATCCCGCAAGGATATGAAGAGTCATATCACAGGGTGTACACCACCGTGACAATAGTAGCAATATCCCCCTAGGATATTACGATGAATATCACAGGAGGTACAGCCCCTGTGGTTGACGAGGATCATTTCTATAGAATATTACAACTCATATGACTGTGTGGACTCTGTGTACACCCCGTGTGACTTTAGGAGTAACACATCACAAAACTATGACGAATAATATCACAGGCTGAGCACCCCCTGTGACCTGAGGAATAACGTAGTTTTGGGATATTATGAATGATGTGACAAGGTGAACACACCCTGTGACGTGAAGAGCAATATCCATCCAGGATGTTAAGAAGAATACCACACGGAACACATCCCCTGTGAAATTAGGATATTATGAACAATATCAGAAGGTGTACACGCATTATGACATTAGTACAAATATCCCTCTGATACACAATGAATAATATCACAGGGTGTACATCCCTGTGACATTAGGAGTAACATCTCCCTAGAATATTACGAATAACATCAGAGGGGAAGTACACACATAATGTATGCACCTTGTAAAATTAGGAGAAGCATCTCCCTACAATGTTATGAATAATATCACAGAATATGTACACACATGGCATATACCCCATGTGATATTAAGAGTTACATTCTTCTAGTATGTTAGAAATAATACCACAAAGTTGTTCACACACGGTTAACAGCATATGGAATATGAGCATTAACATCCCTCGAGAACATTACAAGTAACATCACAAGGCTGTGCACACATTGTGCACATGCCCTGTCACTTTAGGAGTACATTTCCCTGACACATTACTAGGAATATCACAGAGTGTACACTTTCTGTGACATTTGGAGTATAACGTCCCCTAGGGTAGTATGAATAAAATCACAGGGTGTACATCCCCTGTGATCTGAGGAGGAACATCTTTCTAGGATATTGTGAATAATATCACGAAACGCACAGCCCCTGTGACTCCAGGAATAACATCCACCTAGGACATTATGAATAATATCACAGGGAGTACACCCTGTGTGACAGTAGGAGTAACCTCACCTGAGGATATAACGAACAAATACAGAGGATGTACATGTGTGTTGACATTAGCAGTAATATCCATTTAGGATATTACGAATAATATCACAGTGTGAACACACCCTGTGACATTAGGAGTAACATCTCCCTGGGATGTTGTGAATAATGTCACTGGGGGCACATCCTCTGTGATATTAGCAGCAACATCTTTCTAGGATATTACGAATGATATCGCAGGTGTAAACTCACTTTGATATTAGAAGGAATATCTCCCTAGGATATAAGCTATCATATCACAGAGTGTACACACATGGTGTACACCCACCGTGTTATTGGCAGCAACATCTCCCTATGATATTATGAAAACTATCCCAGGGTGTACCCTCTGTGGGTTACTAGAAGTAATGTTTACCATGGATACTACGAATAATATCACAGGGTGTACACATATGGGGTACACCCACTGTGATATTAGGAGTGATATCCCTTGAAAATATTACAAATAATATCCCAGTGGGTGTACCCCATGTGTGTATACCCACTGTGATATTTAAAGTAATATCTCTCTATAAGATTACAAATAATATCGAAGGGTGTACACCCCCTGTGACATTAGGAGTAACATCACCATACAATATTGGGAACAACTCCACACGGTGTACACCCCCGTAACGTTAGGAGTAACATCCCCCCTGAATATTACTAATAATATCACAAGGTGTACAGGCATTGTGACATTAGTTGTAATATCCTGCTAGCATATTTTCAATAATATCACAGAAGGAGCACACTTGTGACATTAAGAGTAACATTCCCCTAGAATAGTAAGCATAATATCACGGGGTGTACACCCCCTGTGACTTTAGGAGTATCATCTCGCTAGAATATGACGAAGAATGTCCCAGGGTGTTATCCTCTGTGCCAATAGGAGTATAGACCCCTGGGAAATTATGAATACTATCAAAGGGAGTAGACCCCTGTGACATTAGGAGGAACATCTTTCTAGAATATCACGAAAAATATCACAATGTGTACACCCTCTGTGTCATTAAAAGTAAATTTGCCCTAGGATATTATGAAATACAACACAGGGAGTACACCCCGTGTGACATTAGAAGTAACATCCCCCGAGGATATAACGAATAATATCAGAGAATGCACCTGCTTTGGGACATCAGTAGTAACATCTCTTCAGGAAATACGAATAATATCAAAGGGTGTACACGCATTGTGAAATTAGTAGTGAACTCCCGCTAGGATATTATGAATTTTATAACAGGGTCTACACGCCCTGTGACATTAGCAGTCATGTTTTCCTAGACTATTACGACGAATATGAAAGGGTGTACAGGACCTGTGAATTACGGGTAAAATTCCTATAGAATATTGCACGTAACATCACTGTGTGTACACCCCGTGTGATATTAGGGGTAACATCCCACAAAAATATAACGAATAATTTCACAAGGTGTGCACCCTCCATGACATGAAAAGTAACATTTCCCTAGAATATGATGATAATATCACAGAGTGTACACCTCTGTGATATGAGGAGTGACATCTTATAATACGAGTAATTTGACAAGGTGTACAAACCCTGTGACACAAGCAGTGACATCCCTCTAGGATGTTATGAATACTATCAAAGGGAATCTACCCCGTGTGACAATAAAAGTAACCTCCTCTTAGGAGAACAACAATAACACCACCAGGTGTATACACACTGTGACATTATTATGAATGAACAGCAAGGATATTGGGAATAACATCACAGTGTGTAGAGTCCTGTGACAACAGGATTAACATTCCCCTACAATATGACGAATAATATCGCAGGGTGTATATCCTCTGTGATTTAGTACTGGCATCTTGCTAGAATATGGAAAACAATGTTCCAGGTTGTGAACCAAGGGTGGCAGCAGAGAAAAGATCGTAGGAAAAATGGGGGAGTAATATCGCTCCCCTCTCCCCGCCTGGATATTAGGAGCCACATCGCAGGGGTGCGAGGGCGCCCCCGTGATGCGGGGAGTGATATCACCCCTGTCTCCCCCCCCGGATATTACGAACCACGGTGGTCACACAGCGTGTTGACGTTATTGTTAGTAATATCTTCTCTGCCTCTGGAAATTACCAACAATATCACAGACTGCTGTACATCCTCTGCACTATGTGTAGTAATAGCATCCTCTTCCCCCTGGATATTAAGAAGAGTGTCACAGGAGTCTTTCTACCCCCAGCGGCATTGGGTGTAGTATCGTCCTCTCCCACGTTGAAATTAGTAACAATATCACTGGGGGCGTGTCCACCCCATGCGATATTGAAAGTAACATCATCCTCTTCTCTCCTGGATCATGGGAACTATATCACTGGGGTGGTGTACACTTTCTGCGGTATTGGCAGTAAGATTATCCTCTCTGCCTTGGAACATTAAGGACCATATCACAGGGGAGCCGTACACACCCTGCGCTATGAAGACGAATATTATCCTCTCCCGCCCTGCACATTAAAAAAAATATCACAGGGAAGGTGTACACCTCCTGCGATATGGGAGGTAATATCATCTTCTTCTGGATAGTAGGAACAATATCACACGGGTTTGTATACTTTCTGTGATATTGGGAGTAATATCAACCTCTCTGCCTTTGAATGTTAAGAACAATATCACAGACTGGATGTACACCCCCTGCGATATTGGGAATCATATCAGCCTCTCCTCTCCATGGATATTAGGAATAATATCCCAGGATGCGTGTACACCTCCTGCTGTATGGGGAGTCATATCGTCCTCTCCTTTCCTGGCTACTAGGAATAATATCAGAGGGTGGGTGTACACAGCCTGCGATAATGAGAGTAATATCATCCTCTCCGCCTCCAGATATTAGGAACTATGTCACAGAAGGTGTGTACACTTCCTGCGATACTGGGAGTGATAGCATTCTCTTCTTCCGTGAATATTAACAGTAATATCACCGGGTGGATGTACACCCACTGCTATATGGGAAGGAACGTCATACCCCACCCCCTGGAGTTTATATTCGGATCAATATCAGCGGGTGGGTGTACACCTACTGCGATATTGAACGGAATATCACGCTCTCTCTCTCCCTGGACATTAGGAACAACATCACAGGTGGGTGTACACCCACTGAGGAATTAGGCATAATATTACTATTCATTATTCCTCATTTATTATTCACATGAATATGAATTACCAATATTAATATTAATAAATAATTGCTAATAAAAGTGTTCCGATTATTAATATTAATATTATAAGGAGCTAATATAACTGTTTTCTAATAAATAAGATCAATATCAGTTATTAATGTCAGGCGTTATTAATCATTAATATTAATCATTTATTGTTATCGTTCATATAACTGTATTAATATTAATTATTATTATTGGTATTTATATTAAAAATTATATTACCAGTTATTAATACCGATAATTTTTAGCATTAATTAATAATTGGTGTTATTAATTGCGATAAGTAATATTGACATTGAAATGGATATTATTTATTATTAATTATTAATTGTGATAATAATATTATTAATTATTAATTGCAGTAAGTAATATTGATATTGAAATGGATATAATTGATTATTAATTATTAATTGCGATAGTAACATTATTATTAATTACGATAAGTAATATTGATATTAAAATTGATATTATTAATTGCGATAAGTAATATTGCGCCATTCCACTTCATATCTGTGATCTTGTTGCTAATATCCAGGCGGGGAGAGGACGGTATTAATCCCAAGAATCCAAAAGGCATAGACCTCCCCTGTGATATTGTCCCTAATATCCAAAGGTGGAGAGGAAGATACAGCTCCCAATTCCGCAGAAGTTGTACACCTCCCCTGTGACGTTGTTCCTAATATCCAGGGGTAGAGAAAATGACATGACGCACAATATGGCAGGAGGTGAACACACCCTCCATGATACTGTTCCTAATACTCAGGGAGGAAGAGTATGATGTTACTCCCAATATGACAGTGGGTGTACTCCCCATATCCCAGGGGGTGGATAGTGTCCCGATCTGTGATAGACTCCGCCACGAGGCTGGGAGTAATATCATCCCCCTCTCCTTCTCTGGATGTCGCCATATACATCGCAGGGGGCCGGGCGACACCCGCGATGCGGGGAGAAATATCACTCCCCCGCCCCCGATATTATGAGCCACAACGCAGGGGAGTAGACACCCCCAGTGACGCGGGGAGTAATATCTATCCCCCTTCCCCGTGGATATTAGGAGCCACATCTCAGGGGCGTGGACACCCTCCGCTGATGCGCAGAGTAATATCAACCGCCCGGCGCTCCCTGCATGTTAGCAGACACTGTGGACACACAGTGTATTTATGATACTTTCGGTTAGATCATCTTTTCGATTGAACCTTATGAACAAGATCACAGAGGTGTTACCCTTCCTGCGATACTGGTGTTAATAGCGTTCTCTCCTCCACTGTATACTGGGAACAATATCACAGGGGCGTGTATTCTTCCTTCCATATTGAGAGTCATATCATACTTGCCTTCCGTATATTAAGAACAATAGCAAAGAGGGGGGCGGAGACTTTGACGATATTGGGAGTAACATCATTCTCTCTACCCCAGGATATTAGTAGCAATATCACAGGGGGATGTACATTTCTTGTGATATTGAGAGTAGTAATATTGTCTTCCCCGCTGGATATGAAAAACAATACCACAAGGGGTGTCAAACCAACTGCCAAATTTGAGGGCATGTTATCCTCTCCGACCCCGGATATTAGAGAGAAAAACACAGGGGTAATGTACACCCACTGCTTGATTGGGAGAAGGATCATCCTCTCCCTTCTTGGATATTAGGAACAATATCATGGGGATGGGGGTGTGTACTGCCTCTGCGATATTGGGAATAAAATTATCCTGTCTTCCCCTGGATATTAGGTAGTGTATCAGAGGGGGAGGGTGCACATTCCCTGTGATAGTCAATGTAATCTTATGCTCTCCCTCCCAGGGTATGAAGAACAATATTATAGGAGGGGTATACACCCTCTGCGATATTGAGAGTCATATCATCCTCTTTCACTCTGGATATTAGGAAGAATATCACAGGGCTGTGTACACCCCCTGTGATATTGGCAGTAATAGCTTCCTGTCACCCTGAGGAGAGAAGCCTTTTCTCTACTGTCTCCTGTCTCTGAAGAGGAGGAGGAAGTAAAAGTGGAAAAACAACAGGAATGAAGTCAGTGGCAAGACCAGCCGGTGGCACTGATGAGCCGGCCTGAGGTGAAAAGATTAACCCCCTTAGATTAACTCTAAGCACATGTGCTCTGAATCCATCACGGCTCTTTCACGTGGAACCCCTTGGAGTTCTAAGCCCTTAAACGGGCCAGGAACTCTGTCTTCCTTGGAGGAGTTGGGTTCTTAAGACGCGAGTCTGTCTACGCTCGCGGCCGAATAAAGAAACCTCTTCCTTCTTGAATCCGCTGTCTGAGGGACTTCGTCCATGGCTTGTCCTACTTCGTTTCTTAGTGCCCTGATCAGGAATTGAATGCAGACAGCGGAGGTAAGAGTGCTGAATCCCAACCGCTAGACCACCAGGGGGATCTAGAACCTTGTGGGAAGTAGATTGGCCACCATTAGAAGTGGGTCGACCATCAGAAGGAAGCCTGGACAGGTCCGTTGCTTCTAAGGTGTGGCACAAGGTAACTGGTAAAGAGTACCTAGACCAGTTCGTATACATAGATACTTGGTGACAGCTGGTGCTAGACCCCCCACAGTGGCTAAGAGGGCAGGCAGCAGCAATACTAGTAGCAGAGGGACAGATAGCTAAGGAAGGATCCCACTCCACCTGCCCAGGGAAATCAACTCCTGAAACTCTGTTCCACCCAGCATCAGAAGACGCATTGCAGGAGATGGCACCAGTGATCCCAGTGGTGCCCTCCCCTTACCTGGGAAAGAGGCTCCCCACTCTTGAGCCCACAGTGCTTGCGCCTCTGCAAGACAAGCATATCCCTAGGCCACCCAGAATAGACAAGGACTCGGGAGAAACCCCTCCCTTGGCAGCTCGTTTACGACCCAAAACCGGGATCCAAATGCCCCTGAGAGATCGGCGGTATACTGGGATAGATGAGGATTGTCACGTGGTGGAGAGGCATGTTTTTGTGTTCCAGCCCTTCACCTCTGCCCACCTTCTCAACTGGAAAAGCAATACCCCACACTATACGAAAAAGTCACAAGCTCTGGTTGATTTGCTCCAAACTGTTATCCAGACCCACAACCCCACCTGGGCTGATTGCCACCCATTGCTCATGTTCCTCTTGAAGAGAGATGAAAGGCGGAGAGTGCTCCAAGCAGCAACTAAGCAGCTAGAGGAACATGCACCAGCTGATTATCAAAAACCCCGGGAGCATGTAAGGACCCAGTTACCAGGAACCAACCCCCAGCGGGACCCACATGAAAGAGGAGATATGCAAAGGCTAAACCGAGGCACGGAAGCTCTCTTGGAAGGATTAAAGAGGAAAGCTCAGAAGGCCACAAACGTTAACAAGGTCTCTGAGGTCATTCAGGGAAAAGAAGAAAGTCCAGCACAATTCTACGAGAGACTGTGTGAGGCCTATGGTATGTATAATCCCTTTGATCCCGATAGCCCTGAAAATCCGCGCATGATTCACATGGCTTTAGTCAGTCAAAGCGCAGAAGACAGGCTGGGCTTGCAGGGATGAATACATCACAATGATTAGAAATAGCTAACCAGATGTTTGTAAATAGGGATGCAGTAAGCCGTAGGGAAAAGCGCAAAGAGAATGAATGTCAGGCCTGGAGAAACACCGACCTGTTTGTTAGCTGCAGCAATCAGAGGGGCCCCCGAGAGAGGCAAGGGAAGGGGAGCCCTGGGACAGAAACTCAGCTTGGCTGTCAGAGTTTGCAGCGTAACCAGTGTGCTTATTGTAAAGAAATAGTACATAGGAAGAACAAATGTCCTCAGCTCGAAAGAAAACAAGGTGACTCAGAGCAGGAGGCCCTGGACAAGGAGGAAGGGGCCCTGCTTAACCTGGCAGAAGGGTTATTGGACTGAGGGGGACCAGGCTCGAGTGTCCCCAAAGAGCCACTGGTCAGAAGGACAGTCGGGGATAGAGACATTGATTTTCTTGTAGATACTGGTGCTGAACATTCGCTAGTATGTTCAGGGGTCACCCCCTTATCCAAAAAGACTATTGACATCATCAGAGCCACAGGGGTTTCAGCAAAGCAAGCTTTCTGCTTGCCTCGAACTTGTGCTGTAGGAGGACATAAAGTGAATCATCAGTTTTTGTACACGCCTGACTGTCCCTTGCCCTTGTTGGGAAGGGACTTGCTTAGCAAGCTGACAGCCACTATCTCTTTTACAGAGCATGGCTCTTTGCTGCTAAAATTACTCAGAACGGGAGTCATTATGACCCTTATGGTCCCCTGAGAGGAGGAATGGAGACTTTTCTTAACTGAGCCAGGCCAAGAGATAAGACCAGCTCTGGCTAAGCAGTGGCCAAGAGTACGGGCGGAAGACAACCCTCCAGGGTTGGCAGTCAACCAAGACCCTGTACTCATAGAAGTGAAGCCTGGGGCCCAGCTGGTTAGGCAAAAACAGGACCCAGTCCCCCAGAGAAGCTCTTCAAGGGATCCAGGTCCATCTCAAGCACCTAAGAACTTTTAGAATCAGAGTTCCTTGTCAGTCTCCATAGAACACTCCCCTCCTGCCTGTTCCCAAGCCATGGACCAAGGACTACAGGCGGGTACAGGATTTGCTCTTGCTTCATCAAGCTACACTGACTTTACATCCAACAGTACCTAACCCGTCCACATTGTTGGGGTTGCTGCCAGCTGAGGGCAGCTGCTTCACATCCTTGGACCTGAAAGATGCTTTCTTTCCTATCAGATTAGCCCCTGAGAGCCAGAAGCTGTTTACGTTTCAGTGGGGAGATCCAGAGTCAGGTGTCCCTACTCAGTACACTTGGACCGGGCTTCCCCAAGGGTTCAAGAACTCCCTCACCATCTTCGGGGAGGCGTTGGCTCAAGACATCCAGAAGTTTCCCACCAGAGACCTAGGCTATGATTTGTTCCAGTACGTTGATGACCTTTTGCTGAGACACCACATGGCAGTCGGGTGCGCCAAGGGAATGGATGCCCTACTCCAGAACCTGGAGGACTGCGGCTATAAGGTGTCCAAGAGAAAAGCTCAGATCTGCTGACAGCAGGTACGTTCCTTGGGATTTACTATCCAATAGGGGGAACACAGCCTGGGATCAGAAAGAAAGCAGGTCATTTGCAATCTACCGGAGCCTAAGACCAGAAGGCAGGTGAGAGAATTCTTAAGATCTGTGGGGTATTGTAGACTACGGATCTCAAACTTTGCAGTATTAGCCAAGCCTTTGTGTGAGGTCACAAGGGGGCGGGGACTGGGAAGCTTTTGAATGGGGATCCCAACAACAGAAAGCCTTTCATGAGTTAAAGGAAAAAACTTATGTCAGCCCCAGCCCTGGGGCTACCCGTTCTGACAAAGCCTTTTCCATTGTGGGTGTCAGAGAGAGAAAAGATGGCAGTTGGAGTTTTAACCCAAACTGTGGGGCCCTGGCTGAGGCCGGTGGCCTACTTCTCTAAGCAACTAGACGGGGCTCCTAAAGGATGGCCTCCATGTTTGAGGGCCTTGGCAGCAACTGCCCTGCTAGTACAAGAAGCAAATAAGCTGACTCCTGGGCAAAACCTGAACATAAAGGCCCCCATGCTGTGGTGACTTTCATGAATACTAAAGGACATCATTGGCTAACCAATGCTGGACTCACCAAGAACCAAAGTTTGCTCTGTGAAAATCCCCATATAACCATTGAAGTTTGGAACACCCTAAAACCTGCCACCTTGCTCCCGGTATCAGAGAGCCCTGTCGAGCATGATCCTGTAGAACTGTTGGACTCAGTTGACTCTAGCAGACCTGACCTCCGGGACCAGCCTTCGGCCACCCGTAGACTGGGAACTATACGTGGACGGAAGCAGCTTCATCAACCCACAAGGAGAGAGAGGTGCAGGGTATGCAGTGGTAACCCTGGACACTGTTGTTGAAACCAGATCGTTGCCCTAGGGCACTTCAGCCCAGAAAGCTGAACTCATTGCTTTCATTCAGGCCTTAGAACTCTGTGAAGGTAAGACTGTCAACATTGACACTGAATCTAGGTATGCCTTTTTAACTCTTCAAGTGCATGGAGCATGATAGAAAGAAAAGTGCCTATTGAACACTGGGAAAAAAGACATAAAATATCAACCAGAAATCTTGCAATGATTTAAAGCAGTATGGAAACCCCACAAGGTGGCAGTTATGCATTGCAGAGGACACCAGCGAGCTTCCACCTTGGTGGGTTTGGGGAATTCCTGCGCTGACTCAGAGGCTCAAAAAGCACCATCTGCCCCCTTCCAGGCATCAGTCACAGCCCCTCTGCTCCCTCAAGCACCTGATTTTGTACCTACTTCTTCTAAAGGAGAAAAGGACTTTCTCCAGTTAGAGGGAAGGGCAAGTGATCAAGGAATGATGGATTCGGTTACCAGATGTGAGAGTAGCTGTGCCACAGCTGCCGGGAGCTGCAGTTGTACTGGCTGTGCATGAAACCAACCATCTAGGTCAGGAGTCACTGGAAAAGTTGTTAGGCCGGTATTTCTACATCTCACATTTGTCAGCCCTTGCCAAAACGGTGACCCAGCGGTGTGTTACCTGCCGACAGCATGATGCGAGGCAAGGTCCAGCTGTTCCGCCCGGCATACGAGCTTATGGAGCAGCCCCCTTTGAAAATCTCCAGGTGGACTTCACAGTGATGCCAAAGTGTGGAGGTAAGAGGTATTTACTAGTTCTTGGGTCTACCTACTCTGGATGGGTGGAGGCTAATCCAACACGAACTGAGAAAGCTCGTGAAGTAACCCGTGTGCTTCTTCGAGATCTTATTCCCAGATTTGGACTGCCCTTATTGATCAGCTTAGATAAGGGGCCTGCGTTTGTTGCTGACTTGGTACAGAAGACGGCAAAGGTATTGGGGATCAAACGGAAACTGCATGCCGCCTACCGGCCTCAGAGTTCCGGAAAGGTGGAGCGGATGTGTCGGACTATCAAAAATAGCATTATTGTCTTCCCGCTGGATATTAAAAACAATAACACAAGGGGCATCAAACCACATGCCCAATTGGAGTGTATGTTAACCTCTCACCCCTGCCTCCACCGCCCCCATATACTAGAGACAGTAACACAGGGGTGATGTACACCCACTGCTTTATTGGGAGTAATATCATCCTCTCCCTTCTTGGATATTAGGAACAATACCACAGTGCGTGTGTATGTCTGTCGTGAAATTCGATGTAATGACTTCCTGTGCCTCCCTGGATATGAAGAACAATATCACGGGGGATGTACAACTTCTGAGATATTGGGAATGATATCATCCTCTCCCCTCTGGAAGTTAGGTACAACATCACAGGGGTAGTGTACAGCCTCTGTGATGTTGGGACTAATGTCATCCTCCCGCCCCCTGGATGTTACAAACCATATCATAAGGGGTGTGTACACACACTTCGATATTGGTATTAACACCATCCTCTCCCTCTTTGGATATTCAGTGCAATATTTCAGGTGGGGTATATACCACCTGCAATTTTGGAAGTACTATTATTTTCTGCCCCCATGGATATTAGCAACAATATCACAAGGGGTGTGAAAAACCCCCTCGATATTTGGAGTAATATCGTCATCTCCCCTCATGAATATTAAGAACAATATCCTGGGAGGGTCTGTACACCCCCTTTGATATTTGATATCATCCTCTTCACCCCTGGATATGAGGAACAATGTCAGGAAGGGATGTACAGACCCTGCAACATTTGCTGTCATGTAATTGTCTCTCCCCTAGATATTAGGAAAAATGTAACTGGGGATGTGAACACCCCTGCGATATTGGGAGTAGTATCATCCTTTCCCCCCTTGCATATTAGGAACAATATCACAGGTGGGGTATACTGCCTCTGCGATATCGGGTGTCAAATTATCCTGTCTTCCCCTGGATATGAGGAAGGGTATCAGAGGGGGAGGGTGTACATTCCCTGAGATATTCAATGTAATCTTATCCTCTCCCTCCCAGGGTATGAAGAACAATATGAAGGAGAGGTGTACACCCTCTGCGATATTGAGAGTCATATCATCCTCTTTCACTCTGGATATTTGGAACAATATCACAGGGTTGTGTACACCCCCTGCGGTATTGGGAGTAATATCATCCTCTCTCCCTCTGGAGATTAGGAAGAGTATCACAGGGCTGTGTACACCCCCTGCAGTAGTGGGAGTGATATCATCCTCTCTCCCTCTGGATGTGAGGAAGAGTTTCACAGGGATGTGTGCACCCCCTGCGATATTGGGTGTAATATCATCCTGTCACCCTCTGGATAGTAGAAAGAGTACACATGGGTGTGTACACTCCCTGCAACATGGAGAGTAATATCATCCTCTGCCCCCTGGATGTTAAAAAGCAAATCACAGGGGTTGTACACCTGCTGCCATATTGGGAGTAATATCTTCCTCTCTCTGCGTGGATAATAGGAGTAATATCACAGGGGTGGTTTACATCCCCTGCGATATTGGGAGTAATATCATCCTCTCCACCCAGGAAATTACTAACAAAGTCATGGGGGAGTGTACTCCCCGTGTGATATTGGGAGTAATGTTGTCCTCCCCAAACCTGGATGTTAGCAACAAGATCACAGAGAGGTTGTACACACCCTGCGGTATTGGAAGTAATATGATCCTTTCCCCCCGGATATTGGGAAAAATATCACAGCGCGGGTATTCATTTACTACGCTGTTGGGAGTAATATCATTCTTTTCCTCTCTGGATATCAGGAACAATATCACAGGGGTGGTATACATTTCCTTCGATATGGGGAGTAATATCATCCTCTCCCCGCTGGGATATTAGGAACAATATCCCAGGGTTGTCCACCCTCTGCAATTTTGGGAGTAATATCATCTTCTCTTTCCCCGGATATTAGACACAATATCACAAAAAAGTGTACATCCCCTGTGATACTGGGAGTAATATCATACTCTCCTTCCCTGGATATTAGAAAACAGTATCATCAGAGGTGAACACCCCCTGTGATAATGGGAGTAATATTTTCTCTTTTTTTCTTTTCTTTTTCTTTTTTATTTATTTATTTATTTATTTATTTATTTTGAGACAGAGTTTCACTCTTGTTGCCCAAGCTGGAGTGCAATGGCACGAACTCGGCTCATTGCAACCTCTGCTTCCTGTATGCAAGCGATTCTCCTTGCTCAGCCTTCCGAGTAGCTGGGATTACAGGCATGCGCTACCATGCCTGGCTCATTTTTTTTTTTTTTTTTTTTTTTGTATTTTTACTAGAGACATTGTTTCTCCATACTGGTCAGGCCGCCCTTGAACTCCCGACCTGAGGTGATCCGCCCGCTTTGGCCTCCCCAAGTGCTGGGATTACAGGCGTGAGTGACCGCGCCCAGCCACCACTTAGCATTTTCATTTGACATTTGTTGAAGTTATAGATTTATACACACATTGATTGCTGCTTTATTATACACCCGCATATACATAAGATGGGAAATAGAAAAGAATAAAATGGGCGCAGTATCCCTAAAGTTTAACATTCCGAGACATTTTAAAACTATTTGCTTTTTAGAAACTTGTTTCAATTAAGAAACTGAGGTATACAAACACAACGAAATATTATTCAGCCTAAAAAGGAAGAAAATCCTCTCCACTGCAGAAAAAATGGATGAGACTGCAGGTCTGTATGTTAAGTGAAATAAGCCAGGCACAGAATGACAAATATTACATGTCCTCACTTCTATGTAGGAACAAAAAAGAAAATCTTGGCCAGGTGTGGTGGCTCAGGCCTGTAATCCCAGCAGTTTGGGAGGCCGAGTCACACGGATCACTTGAGGCCAGGAGTTTGAGACCCACCTGAACAACATAGTGAGACCCCGTCTCTACAAATAACACAAACAATGAGCCGGGCGTGGGGACGCGTGCCTGTAGTCCCAGCTACTCGGAAGGCTGAGGCCCAAGAAGCGCTTGAATTCGGGAGGCGGAGGTTGCAGTGAGCCCGGATTGTGCCTGTACACTCCAACCTGGGCAACAGAAAGGGACTCCATACCACACACCCCTACATACAAAAGGAATCTCAGGAAGGTGGAGAGTATAAAGGGGGTTAGCAGATGCTAGGAAGAAAAGGGGTGGGATGGGGAATGAAGAGAAGTGGATAATTGGGCCCCAAAATACAGAAAGATGGAGTGAGTTCTAGTGTTTGATAGTACAGTATGAAAATTTTAGTTCACAAGAATTTCTTGCATATTTCCAGATGCTTTGGTAAGAAGCTTCCTAACTTTCTCATTATGCTGGTTTTGAAGCTCTTCTCTTTCTGCTCTTGAAATCATGCTGTTTTTTTTGTTTTTTTGTTTTTTGTTTTGAGATGGAGTTTCGCTTTTGTTGCCCAGGCTGGAGTGTAATGGTGCAATCTTGGCTCACCGCAACCTCTGCCTCCTGGGTTCAAGCGATTCTCCTGCCTCCACCTCCCGAGTAGCTGGGATAACAGGCATGTGCCAGCACCCCCAGCTAATGTTGTATTTCTAGTAGAGACGAGGGTTTCTCCCTGTCGGTCAGGCTGGTATTGAACTCCTGACCTCAGGTGATCCACCCGCCTCGGCCTCTCAAAGTGCTGAGATTACAGGCATCAGCGACTGCGCCTGGCACATGCTGTATCCTTATCTCTTGTCTGTTGTTGTTTGTTTGTTTCTGAGCCCAGAAATAACTTCTCACCTATATGTTCAAAAGATTTTTAACATCTGTGCTAAGAAAGCTCATTGGTGGAAAAGCAGCCTTTTCAAGAAATGGTGTTGGAGAAACTAGATTTCCACATGCAGAAGAATGAAGGTGGACCCTATGCCACACCAGGTGCAAAAATTAACACAAACTGGATCAAAGACATAACCCCAACTGCTAAAAGCATCATACGCCTAAAAGAAAACATTGGCCACACTTTCATGACATCAGATTGGGCAATGCTCTCTGAGATATGACACCAAAAGCATAGGCATCTAAAGAAAATTAGATTCCTTGGATTACATCTAAATGACAGACACTTTTGTGCAGCAAAAAACACTGCGAACTGAGTGAAAAGATAACCCATGGATTAGGAAAAATATTTACAAATCATATGTCTGAAAAGAGGCTGATATCCATCATATATAAAGAACGGCTAGAACTAAACAACAAGAAACCCAAAGCATCCCATCAACAATGGTCAGAAGATTCGAGTAGACGTGTTCCTAAAGAAGATATAGCAATGGCCAATAACCATCTAAAATGATGTTCAAAATCACTAATCACAGGGAAGCGCAAATCAAAACAATAATGTGATAACACATATTAGGATGGATATGATAAACCAACAAGCAT
Organism: Pongo pygmaeus; assembly: GCF_028885625.2. NCBI lineage: Eukaryota > Metazoa > Chordata > Mammalia > Primates > Hominidae > Pongo > Pongo pygmaeus. The sequence goes on from NC_072380.2 coordinate 8,456,461, forward strand.
TGGTGAGACTAGAGGGAAATAGGAATGCTCGAATCTGATCAGAGGGAATGTAAAACCGTGAAGGAATGGGGAAAATAGGATGGCGTGTACTGGAAAAATCAGAAACAGAATTATCAGATGTCCCGCAGTTGCATTTGTGGGTACCTACCAAAAACAATTAGAAGCCAGCAGCGGAAGACAGATTTTTGTACACCCATATTCATAGCAGCATTATCCGCAACAGCCAAAATGTGGAAGCAACCCAAGGGTTCGTGGACAGATGAGTGAAAAAGCACACTGCAGTTCATTCATACAATGGAAGTCTATTCAGCCTTCAAAAGGCAGGCACTTCTGGCCGGTGCGGTGGCTCACGCCTGGAATCCCAGCATTTTGGAATACCAAGGTGGGCGCATCACCTGAGGTCAGGAATTCAAGACCAGCCTGGCTACCTTGGTGAATCCCTGTCTCTACTGAAAATGCAAAAAATTAGATGAGCGTGGTGGCGTGTGCCTATAATCCCAGCTACTCGGTAGGCTGAGGCACAAGAATCGCTTAAACCCGGGAGTTGGAGTTTGCAGTGAGCCCAGATTGTGCCACTGCACTCCAGCTTGTGTGACAGAGTGAGAATCCATGTAAACACAAAACAAAACAAAGTAAAATGGACAAACAAAAAAACAGGCACTTCTGACGCAGGCCGCAACATGGATGAACCTTGAAGACATTACCGTCAGTGAAATAAAGAAATCCCAAAAGGATAAACACCACCAGGCTCAGTGGCTAACACCTGTAACCCCAGCACTTCGGGAGGCTGAGGCAGGCGGATCACTTAAGGTCAGGAGTTCGAGACAAGCCTGGCCAATATGGTGAAAGCTCGTCTCTATTAAAAATACAAAAATTAGCTGGGCGTGGTGGCACACGCCTGTAATCGCAGCTACTCGGGAGACTGACACACAAGAATCGCTTGAACCCGCGATGTGGAAGTTGCAGTGAGCCGAGATCATGCCACTGCACTCCAGGCTGGGTGACAGAGAAAGACTGTCTCCAAAAAAAAAAAAAAAAAAAAAAAAATTAAACACGGTATGATTCCACTTATCCATCAAGGGTCTAGAGTAGTTAAACTCATAGAGTTGCAAACTAGAATGGTGGCCCCCAGGGGTGGGCGAGAGAGAGGAGTGGAGAGTTTGGTGAATGGGTGCAATTTCCATTTTGAAAGATAAGACTCTTCCGGGGAGATGATGGCTGTGATGGTTGCTAAACAATGTGAATGTACTTAATGTCATTAAACTGTAAACTGAAAAAATGTGGAAATGGTAAATGTGTATACTGGCCATTCTATATGAACTAATATATATTTATAATTTTTAATATTTATACTTGGTATATTTTCCCATAAAAAAAGACAAAAATTAAAGCAGTTGGATCTTTAAAAAGAAAAGAAAGAAGCGAATAATACACACCAGCTTTCTCCTGATTAGAGGAAGAACCCCAAAGCTTCTATGGACACTGACTTTTCTCTTCTTCTTCTTGCAATATTATGAGGAAATCCTTAGAGATTGGGGAACTTGGGCGACTTTGGCTAATGAGGAGCTCTGTGCCTTGAGCCCCCAAAGCCAAAGAACAGTAAATACTCAGGAGCAGGCGTTCTCCTTGGGGGCCCTTGTCCAACAGTGATTCAGAGATCCCTGAGGTTTCCATCTTTTAATTCTGCCATCTCAGTGTTTTTCACTTGTAGCCGTATGGATAGGAAGAGAGGGAACATAGCTCACACTTGCCTTTGATAACCTTGGCCCAGAAGTTATCTCTTACATTCCTGTTGGTGGAAATGCAGTCACATGGTTTCAAACTAACTGCAAGGGAGGCTGGGAAATGTAGTCTTTCTGCATGTCCAGGAAGAGGAATGGTGTGAACACAGCATTGTCCTTGACACACTAAGCATGTGCTAAAGAGTTCTTACTCTTATAGGAGGTCTGTCTGTCCTGTGTAACTTTCTCAGTTTTTGCTTAGATAGTTTCAGGCAATGTTGTTTGGTGCATTCAGCTTGATGATTATTATGTCCTCTTGGCAAAGTAGTCAAGATTTCCATCAGTTTGAATGAAAGTATTTTATAGAGAATTCAGGAAAGTTAACACTTTAAAAGGCCCTTCTATTCCTCAACTCTACAGATAAGAACAACAGAGTCCTAGAGAGAGGAGGTCATGGGTCTCACTGATGAGTGGCAGAATTGAAACCAACATGGCAGTCACTTTGCCTTTCCCCCATCATGTTGTTCTCCCTCTATCTTCACTCTGCTGATTTCTTCACTTGCTCCATACAGACCTCCCAGTGCCAACTATATAAGGAGTGATTCATCTGAGCTTCCTCAGAAAGTCCATTCCTGGTAGGCACTGAGAATAAGAAATCTCAGAGTATAAAATAACATCAAGGGGGAGCACTTTTGTGAATGGCTCCCAAATTAGTTCCTTTACCTTTTTTTTTCATGAAGCACAGATGCACAAAACACGCTTAGCCTGAGAAGAAGCACATATTAGAGAAAGATTCTCCTATAGCATTATTTATTACTCTAATGAGCATGAAAAAGAGGAGAGGGGACATGCTCTGTCTAGCTATTATTACCTCCACTATAGAGTTGACATACACAAACTCATTATTGAATTATGTTTTATTCAACAAAATAAATTTAATGTTGTAGTTTAAACTGAATTTGCTAAAACATCTTTATCTCCAGCATAATGTGCCTGAAGTGCCTTCTTGATGCCTGCATTTTCTCCAGAATTATAGTGCTGAAACTATGTAATGGTGAAATTATATGCAATGTGCAAAACAATGTGGCTATAAAGTTATAATTGGCCTTCCACATAATTAAAGGAACATTTCCTCCTCAGAGCTGTTCCATCAGAGACCCAAAGGCTATCGTTGTACAAATCACACACTTAGGAAAACCTTTATTCCAAGTAGCCTATAAGAATCTGGTTATACAAACAGATTTGCTTATTCAGTAACATTAATTGCTCCTCATAGTTAAAAAGTCCTATAATCTGTTTCCTCTGTGACCAAGTGTCATTTTTATTTTGACAATTGGGAACCTTTTGACTCTTTCATAGCTGGCATGAAGGCACAGGGAGGGAAATCTCAAAAACCAACAACCTGTGTATTCCCAGCCTATTAATCAATAGAAAATCACTTCAACTGGATTTGGGTCTTGTACCTGACAGAAAGGCTCTTATGGACATTGGAATTGGATTTTTACCCTTGATATGACACCTCCTTGAGTCAGATCAGATTCGTGTTTGATAGACTCTTGCCGAAAAATTGCTCCAGGGTCTGTGCAGTAGCTAAAGCCTTTTTGTTGTTGTTGTTTTAAAAGCAGCATTAAATGTTTTCATTAAGACCTTCCCAGCAGTTATTTTATTGTGAATACTGTCTTTAGCTCTGCTCCTGAATTACTCACACTGAGGAAACCTCTAACAAATATTTTATTGGAAGATGTCTGATGGATGGTTGGTTTTAATAACAAATCTCTTCCCTTTTTCTGTCCCCTGTGTTCTATTCTCGTTTCTCTACATGTTATTCAGGGAGGATTCACCTATTCCCAAAGTCCTTTCCTCTTTATTTCCATTCCAGAACTCTCTGTATAACTCCAGGTTGATGAACCCAACTGCCCACTTGTTATCTCCACTTGGCTGTCTGTCTTGCATTGACCTCATCTTACTTTGCCTCTCCTGATTTCCTCTTCCGCTTGGGCTCACCACATCGGATTCACACCACCACCCACCCAGCTTCCAAAACACCTGGGCCTCATCCTGCATTCCTCCCTCTTTCTCAGTCAAGTTAGTCTACTGTCTCCTCTCCATCCTCACTGCCACAGCCTTGGTCCAGCCAACCATCTTGTCTCACTTGGTGTATTGCAGCCTCCTAACTGATCTACTCAGCTCCCACTCTCCTCCAGCCAGACTGCTCTTTTTATAACACAAAGTGGATCATTACTCCCCTACCTAAAAACTTCTACTGTCTCCCTTTGTCTACAGGATAAACATGACAAAAAGCCTTTAAGATTTGGCTCCAACTTAGCTCTATATTAGTCACTTTTTACAATTATACATCTCGCAGCTCCTCACCCTCTCACTTCTCGATTTTTGCACATGCTCTTCCCTCTGCTGGGAATGATCTTCCACACCTCTCCTATCAACCTGGCTAATTCCTACCATTTTCTAGTCTTCAACTTAGGAGTCCTGTGATGGAGAAGTATTTCTGACCACCTGATATAGATTGGATGCCCACCCATCTCCTGGCTTTATTTTTTATTTTTTGACAGAGTCTCGCTCTGGCCACCCAGGCTGGAGTGCAGTGGTACGATCTTGGCTCACTGCAATCTCCACCTCCCGGATTCAAGCAATTCTCCAACCTCAGCCTTCTGAGTGTCTGGAATTACAGGTGCTCACCACCACACCCAGCTAATTTTTTTGCATTTTTAGTAAAGACAGGGTTTCACCATGTTGGCCAGGCTGTTTGTGAACTCCTGGCCTCAAGTGATATACCCACCTTGGTCTCCCAAAGTGCTGGAATTACAGGCATGAACTACTGCCCCTGGCTGATTGGGTGCCCCTTCTATGTGCTCCCATTGCCCCAGGCATACTGTCACCATAACTCTTACCATTCTGAGTTGAAAAGGATTTTTTTTTTTTTTTGCTTTTTATTTCTCTCATTAAATGCAAAACTCATTGAAAAGAGGACCGTGGTTGTTCACTGTTATACTCCTAAACCTTTGACTCAGTGTCCTGAGGTTGGCTCTAGAGCTGTGCACACATGTTCAGACATTGGAGCACATCTTGTCTGGCACCTCTTTTGAGGTGGCTTAGAGAAAAGTCAGTAGGTACTTCCCCAAAGATGAAACAGAAGCTTCACCTAAATCAGTTCTTCAACTTTAGCCTGCATTAGAATCCTCTGAGAGCTTGTTAAAAATACAGTCTCCTAGAGCCCACTCTTCAAGAGTCAGTGAGTTGCTTCATCATCAAAATATATACAGAATTCAGCCAGTCTTCAGCGCCAGCCTGGTCTGAGCCACTGTGGGCTCCCACCTGCAGAATCTCCCTGCTGGTCTCCTTGCTTCTGCTCTTACCTTCTTATTATCCTTTCAAGTAGCCAGGGTGATCCTTTTTAAAAAATTTTTAAAATTTTTTTGAGATGAAGTCTCACTCTGTTGCCCCGGCTGGAGTGCAGTGGTGCTATCTCAGCTCGCTGCAGCCTCTACCTTCTGGGCTAAAGCCATCCTCCCACCTCAGCCTCCTGGGTAACTGGGACCACAGACATACACCACCACAGCCGGCTAATTTTTGTATTTTTTGTAAAGGCACAGTCCTGCTACGTTGACCAGGCTAGTCTTGAACTTCTGTGTGCACCCACCTCAGCCTCCTGCATTTTTAGGAGGCTCCTCTTGTAGGGATTTTGATGCAGAGGCCTGGGTGCTTCATGTCTCTTCCCATCTCTCTCTGTCTTTCTGTCTCTGTCTCTGTCTCTGTCTCTGTCTCTCTGTCTCTCTGTCTCTCTCTCTCTCTTTGCCTTATAGCTGCCCTGTGGACTAGACTTTGCCTTAGGCATCCCTCTGACTCCTGTTTGCTTTTGCACTGAGGCTGCTTTAAGTTGCACCTTGATCTGAAGCCTTGGGCTTCTGTTCCAATTCCTTGCTTTTGTTGGAAGGGCCATGCTGCTTCTTCACAAATTGCAAAGGTGCCCACGAGTTTCCAAGTCCCCAAGAACCAAACCAGATGACAAACAAGGATGCAGCCCACAGCAAGGGAGACAGATTTCATGTCCGCACAGAGACTCCAAGATGCTGAACTGAAATCCACCCCAAAATTTGTTTTCTCTCTCATTTAAGCTCAATGTCACCTGGGGGCTTGCAGGGCAGAGCTGGTGACCATTCACAGGGCAAAGATGCTTTGAAATGTCAACTGAGAATGGTGTGGTGGTTGACAGATGGCACGTCACAGCACAGAATAACATGGAAAGAGAAACTCACCCGTTGGGGGGAATGTGTGAGGCTGGCAGCCATACAGAGTGCTTTTTCTGTGAGCTCTCACATAGATTCAAACAGCCAGGAGGTTTTGTTTTCTGAGCCTGAGTGGAAGCATGTTCCTCCCTGCACATTGCCGCTCTGCAGCAAATGTTTATTCCTGTTGCATTGATTAAAAGTGCTTACCAGGCCGGGCGTGGTGGCTCAAGCCTGTAATCCCAGCACTTTGGGAGGCTGAGGCAGGTGGATCACAAGGTTAGGAGATTGAGACCATCCTGGCTAACACGGTGAAACCCCGTCTCTACTAAAAATACAAAAAATTAGCCTGGCGTGGTGGCAGGCACCTGTAGTCCCAACTACTTGGGAGGCTGAGGCGGGAGAACGGCCTGAACCCGGGAGGCGGAGCTTGCAGTGAGCTGAGATTGCGACACTGCACTCCAGCCTGGATGAGAGAGCAAGACTCCATCTCAAAAAAAAAAAAAAAAAAGTGCTTACCGAAGGGGTTTGAGGGGAGTGGTGACAGTGTGAGTTACGGCTCTGCCGGCTGCCAGTGGAGAGAGCCGCTCTGCACAGCTGTGCAAGGATGTTTTGAAAAGTGCCTCAGCCAGCCAGGAGTGACTGGGTGTAAATGTTGCTGCCATAACATCTTGTAGCCTGATTGGGGCGGTATTTGCAGAACGCCTAAACCACTACACTTGTTCAGGCTTAAAAATAAGCTTACTTTTTGTTTATTTGTTTGTTTTGGTTTGTTTTATGAGATGGAGTCTTGTTCTGTCGGCGGGTTGGAATGCAATGGCATGATCTCGGCCCACTGCAGCCTCTGCCTCCTGGATTCAAGTGATTCTCCCGCCTCAGGCTCCCGAGTAGCTGGGACTACAGGCGTGCGCCATCATGCCCAGCTAATTTTTGAATTTTTAGTAGAGACGGGGCTTCACCATGTTGGCCAGGATAGTCCGATCTCTTGACCTCGTGATCTGCCCACCTCGGCCTCCGCAAGTGCTGGGATTACAGGCGTGAGCCACCGTGCCTGGCCAAACGTAAACTTATTTTCTTACCTCTTCTGCTGAATTCTATTTGCTTCTTTTCCCAAACGTCTTTATCCAGAAGAGCTTTTAGCAACAGTTACCCAATGCCCTTCCCTAGTCTCTCCTTGTAACTGGCTCTCAGCAGGGGGTAGGAGGAAATCCTTGACAGAACAAATTTACATGACTGTTTGGAGGACTCTGGCTAGCCCCAGGAGGTGTTTGTATTTTTGCATTGATTACTAGTGTCAGAATGTTTCATGAGGAAGAGCACAGCCTCTATGTTGGATGCCCTGAATTTGAATCTCAGCATTGCCGCTTTGTATAGAACCAGAGGAGGAATTTGGGGACCCAATGGATCTACCATGACATGAACTTGCACCAACATTCATGTGACCTCCAAAATGCCTATTCTGATGGGTAGAAGCTATTCTCGTCCTAGTGCCAGTTCAGAGCCTGTGCCCAGTGATCCTGCACAGGTCTCATTAGTTCCTTTTCCCCTGTTCAGTCATCCTGGTAAAAGGCTGTGTATTCCTTTGGGGGCAGGCTGGGAGAAAGGTTGACATCACAAATTTTTGGCAGTGGAGCAGAGTCCTTTCTGGAGGGGACTTGGCTTCCCATTCAGACAAGGGCCTTCGGGTCTGTGAACTGGCTTATGTCTGGAAATTGACTGGGGATTGTGACTCTGTTTTTATGATTCAGATTAGACTTCTGCTCAACTGACCTAGAACTCTTCTGCAAACACAGATCAATTAAAAATGTGGCAGGCTTCTTATCTATTTCACTTCTAGGAATGCCACGATCAGCCAGCACCATAGGTCTCTGCGAGTCAGGCTATTCTGGTTGCAGCTTTGACTCTGCTGTCTTTTATGGTAACTGCATCCACCTTTCCTTTGGGGATTGAGTGCTGCGATCACTTGGCCCCAGCCTCTGTAGTGTGCCTATGTCATTTACCCTCTTTATACCTCAGTCTCTTCCTCTGTAAAATGGGCATCCTAATAGCAACCACCCCCAAGGCTGCTGTAAGGTATAGATGGATTAGCATATGGAAAGTAATAGACGAGAGTCTCAAAGCCCATGTGTCATTATTAGAATTACTTCATTATGGGGAGAGCTGGAGGAGAGAAGAAGGTGCTGAGCAGACCCATGTGCTCACCCACCAGTGTCTCCTGAGAATCTACTATGTGCTGCCCACTGTGAGAGCTTTTAGGGTTGAAATACGGAGCACAGCAGGGTAGGGGCCGCCATCAGGAGCTTAGTGGGGAGATGATTGTGCAACATGGTTCCAGCACTTGGGTGGGGAAACTCAGGGAGTACAGGGGCCTAGGATAATGGGCAGAATCATGGAAAGGACACTGTCTCCCCGGCCACCCCTGTCTCGCCTGTCTCTCCTGCTTTTGAGGTAGGCCGGGAGCTGCTGGTGCTTACTTAGCCTGTACTGGACTCTGGGTGTAACACCTCAATATCTAGAAAATACCCCCGGGTTCAGCTCATCACACAGTCAAGGAAGGAGCTCCACACTGACACTAAGGGTGCATCCTGGGCTCATTCATCAGGGCATGCCTCCAAAATATTTCTCCACGTCTCCTCCCTTTGCCCACCTGCATTGTCTCTGTGCCTGAGCCCCGACTGGGAGCCTGCAAGGATCCCTTACCTCCTCTGTCCCTGCACAGCTGGGTCCCAGGCAATCTGTCAGCGCACCACACCTCTCTCCCCTTCCCTACCACGCTCCAGCCCCACAGTCCTCTTTCTGCTTCTTTCCCAGCCTCTGGGCTTTTGCACACGCTGTTCCCTCTGCCTCAACACCCTCTCCTGGGCTGAGAACAACTCTCTGAGATCTCTCTTAGCTGTTGCTTCCTTTGGAACAGACGCTGCTGCTGTCACTCTCGCAGCTCCAGGACCTGCTGAGCCTCCTGTCTTTTTCAGTTCCCTTGCACCCAGCACTTCTTCTTGGCCTCCTTTTGCCCAATTGACAATGGCCATTCTCAATGCCTTCTCACCCAGCGCTGAGCCCCACTGGGTGAAGACAATGCCTGTCATCTTCACTACAGTATCCCCTCCCCCATCACCACGCCTGGTCCACAGTCATGCTCAAAAAAGATCTGTTGTTAGGCAATGCGAAGGTGCATTCATGTCATCCTGCAGGCGGAATTCTCCACGAGTTTTGAGCAGCGACGGTTTTCCCACCACCTCCAAATCATGCAAGACACAGGGTAAGAGCAAAGACATGGTGGCTGTGGCCGATGTCCACCCTCTCGGGGCATCCCTTCTGTTCTCTCCTCCTTGGGCAGGGAGACCATCGGGGTGCAACCTGGGTGGGGCGGGGAGGAGGTGCAGGGCCTGGCCAGAGCGGGCCTGGCCACGGGCAGGGGACAGCGACCGCCTGGGCCGGGGCAGGTGAGCACGGTGCAGGCCAGGGCCCTGCGTGTCCGCGGTGCGCGCGAGGGGCCAGCAGAGGGCGGCAGAGAGCAAGGAGCGGCCCGCGGAGGAGCCCGCGCCCGCCCCGATGCCCAGCTCCGCCCCGCGCGGACCCACGGAGCCCGCGCTCAGACGCCCCAGCTCCGCCGAGAGGCCACTCGCGCCGGATCCTTCCTCTTCCCCAGGTGCAGGCAGAGCCCTCGGAGCCATGGCCAGTCCTTCCGGCAGCTCCGAAGCCACTGGCAAGCCCCGAGGCAGGGATGGCCGGTCCAGGAGGGAGGAGGACGACGTCCATCCCGAAGAGAAGAGGCTGCGGCTGGGGCTGGAGCGGGGAAGCGCACAGCCCGAGGACTGCGAGGACGGGGAGGAGGCGCCGCGGCCGGGCAGGGAGGAGACCGGCATCCAGACAGCTGGCGACGGCAGAGGAGTAAGTGACGTGGGCTCGGGGGTCCGGGGGTGCCGGGGGTGCGGGGTAGGGGCGGCGGGAGGCTCCATGGCCGGACCCGGGTTGAAGTTGGTAATTGAGCGGCAACTCCAGCGGGCGCGGTGTGACAGCTCGTGACGGCCTCCGAGACGCCAGCTGCCGCTTTTCGGCTGTGTGGCTTCGACTTCCTGATTCTCCCACGACGTCCCTGGGCGGGAGACCCGCTGGACTCTGCGGCTGGCCAAAAGGGGAGAGGGAGCCCCGCGTCCTGGGGGCCCCTAGCAGGGGAAGGGGCGGGGGTGGAGCTGGGCATCCTGTCTGGGGTACCTGTCTGGGATTCTGCCACTGCCTCTCACCTGGCGAGGGGTTGTGGTCTGGGGGTAGGGGGGAAGTCCCTGGCGCCAGGCTTGGCCAAGCCCTGCTCTGCTGGGCTGCGGGCTGGCGGCGCTCACCCAACTCCTCTCCTGTCCTGCATCTTCCTGTTTTTCTTCCCTTTCTGGTTGGGCAGCGAGAGTTGAGAGGAGGCAGATGGCTTCCATCCCAGAAATCACTCTCCTCTTTCCATCCCTACAGAGAGGGACAGAGAGGCATAGTTCCTTGCATCCCCCGGGGCGCTGTCCCTGTGAGCTCCGGGTGTCCTGCACACGTGGGCCCCTGAGTCACCGGGCCTGTGTGTGTGTGGAATGGGGCTCCGTGGCCAGCCTGGCCTCCTGGGGTTCACTTTCTGCTTTCCTACCCCAACGCTTCCTGTGGGGCTTTGCTGGCCTTCCACTGAGGAGGCACATGGGTTTGGAGGGCAGATGAGGGCCCGCTGGAGAGCTGTACCCTCAGTGAGGGCCGCCACCTTGATGGTTTTTGATGGATAATGGGGTTGACCTCTTTGTTCCTTCCACATGTTTTTATGTTTGACCATTTGCCCAGCTGAGCTTGTCTTAATAATTTGATTCGTGGTTAATGAGCCCCACATGGGAGAGAGGGCGGCCTTCATTCTGAACCCATTTAGGCAGCACGGGCAGCCCTCCTCGCCATGGGCTGCAACAGAGCTCCCCCTGCCCAGTCTTGGGGTTGCTCCTGGAGGCTGTCTGGGAAGCTTGCTCATTGTGACATCCTCAAATCCCCGTGCACGTTACTGCATTCAGAGCTTGGGTCACCTAGACACTGAACTCAGGTGAATTTTCTCTGAGATCCCGGGAGAAGGAGGACAGTTCTTTGGAAGGTTTTCCAGGGCCAATCACGGAAAGGATGAGAAGGGAGAAGTCCCGGTCGGGGACACAATTACGGTGGCAGTGTAACGCCAGGAAACCTTGTTGCGTGAAGTCCCTCTCACTCCCTCTACCTCCCTCTTTTACGTGGACTCTGCCAAAGACCAGGATACCAGAATGCAGTGGAGTGACCAAGTGTAGCAGGACCTTGGGAACGTGAGCCTGGAGCCAGGTGGCTGGAGTTTGCATCCTGGTTCTGCCCCTCCTTAGCTGGCTGACATGGAACACGCCACTTACCCTCTGTGAGCCTTACTGTCAGTGGCAAATGGATCTGTCAACAGGCCCCATTGCCTGGGGCTGTTACTGCTGAGATTAAGGGAAGCTTGTCCATAGAAACACTTAGCGTTGTGCCTGGTACATAGTGTGTAGTGGATAAATGGGACTTAGGACTGAAACTCATGCCTTGGTGTGTTTTTTGCAGTGATGTTTTGTTCTGGGGTGCATCACAAGAGACAAGGTTCTTGGCCGGGCGTGGTGGCTCAAGCCAATAATCCCAGCACTTTGAGAGGCCGAAGGGAGAGGATCGCTTGAGCCCAGGAGTTTGAGACCAGCCTGGGCAATGTGGTAAAGCCTTGTGTCTACCAAAAAAAAAAAAAAAAAAGCCAGGTATGGTGGCGTGTACCTGTAGTCCCAAGTACTTGGGAGGCTGAGGTGGGACGATTGCTAGAGCCTGGAAGGTCATGCAGCAGTGAGCTGTGATCATGCCACTGCACTCCAGCCTAGGTGACAAAATGTGACCCTGTTTCAAGGAAAAGCGAGAGAGAGAGAGACAGACCCACAAGGGTCTTAAGCCAGAATCTCCATGTTAAAATGTTTTCTGGAGGTTAAAAGGATGATATATTGATAATGAAATATTTAAAAGGCAGAAACCCCACTGAATTTTCTGGTCCACAGAGGGAAATGGGAATCCCATGATGTGAAGGATGATGGAGGAACTGAACGCAAACCATGCTTGTTTCCTGCATCTGAACTTGGTACCCTCTTTTCACGGAGTCTGTATCTGCTCAGTGCGGCGGCCGCTCGAAAAGAGGGAATCTTGATTTTCAAACTTAAAATTTGGCCCAAAGCCCACTGCTGCCCACAATGCCCGCCAGACACATTCCTCTTCCTTTTTAGTTTCTATGGGAATACTCTCTTTGAAGAACCCATGAAGTAGTGTCAGGCTGGTGTGAGGATCAGCAGTGATTTCTTTGAGGAGGAGAGCCCGTTTCTTCACTCACAGGCCATGTCTGAGTGGATCAAGATGAACAGAGTGTCCTTTTATGAGATTTTGTCTGCGTAGACCATTAGCTTGGATAAAATGTCAAAACCATCCTCGTTCTTTAATAGCAGATTATTTTGGACTTTTCTCTGCAAGAAGCAGCATGGGCATTCAGATGCTTTTAAGGATAAAATGTTCTTTCTCATCACCAGCCCTGGTGCTCTGGATGGCTGAGGTTTTCATGTGACTGGATGCCCCTTGGAGTGGCTCCCAGGCTGTTCTCTTGTGGTTGGGTGGCAAGGGGTTTCTTTATTCGGTGGTGGCTAGAGAATGTTTCAGCACGTATATCGGGCCCCCAGGCGCCCCTAAGTGCCAAGTCCTGTTGCAGGGCTTGTGTTTATGGTGGAGAGATGGGGAGTTGGGGGTGCGGGGCATTGATTTCCTGCCAATATCAGAAGTTTCACAGGCTTCTTGTGTATCCACAAACACCTACCCCATTGAGAAGACCTAGAAAACCTGGCCCTCCCCAAGCCTTTATTGACCCCTTGTGAATGATCCCAGGGTGTGTCTGACCCCCAGCTCCTCCTGGAGGGAGAGAAAAGTCTCTCCTAGGTACTTGGTTATCAACCTCAACCATTTCTGAGCCTTCCCCAAGACCAGGCACTTCGGCAGAGATTTCTGGGTTGTCAGGCAGAACCAAGCATTCAAGGGTAATAACTCATTGGAGTCCCTGAAATCCCTGATGGATGCCAGGTAAAATCATCCAGGGTTGAAACCAGATGAGGAAGGTTATTGTCAGCCTGGGGCTCCTGTAGATGTGCATCCACGTTGCAGGTATTTTCCCTTCTTGCTGAGGAGAAACCTGGATTTCTCAGCTTTGGCACAGTCACAACAGTTGGGGTCAGACCATTAGTGGTGGTGGTGGCGGGGCCGTCCTGTGTATTGTAGGAGGGTTAGCAGCGTCTCTGCTCTCCATTCTCTAGGTGCCGTTCTACCCTCCCAGCTATGGCTACAACAGATGTCTCCAGATGGTTTCAAATGCCATGGAGCAAGGGAGTGGTATGTGAGAAAACCACCCCAGTTGAGAGCCATCGGTCTACACTTGTGGAAATGTTTGAGGGTGAGAATGTTGAGCTTGGGTCCCTGGTGTACCCTTTATGAGCAATTCTGTCTTGGAAAATTAATACTACTCCAGGGGCCTCAGTTTTCTCATCTATAAAATGGAGATAAATGAGATACACTTTCATAGGAAGGTTATATGGGATTTACTGAGATAATAAGACAGTACATGGAAAATGCTGGGCATAGCTTTATTTATTTTTATGTTTTTTTAAAGATGGAGTCTTACTCTGTTGCGGAGGCTGGAGTGCAGTGGCATCATCTCTGCTCACTGCAACCTCCACCTCCTGGGCTCAAGTGATTCTCCTGCCTCAGCCTCCCGAGTAGGTGGGATTACAGGTGCCCAACACCACATCTGGCTAATTTTTGTATTTTTAGTAGAGATGAGGTTTCAGCATGTTGGCCAGGCTGGCCTCAAACTCCTGACCTAAGGTGATCCGCCCGCCTCGGCCTCCCAAGGTGCTGAGATCACACCTGTGAGTCACCATGCTGGGCTGGGCATAGCATTGTAACACAGACAAAGCACAAAATATTTGGGCAATATCTTTTTACATTTGGCTTGTCTAGACTCCATCCTCCATCCCCTCATGCACTGGTGCCGTGCAGACCAGATTATCACCCACCTAGACTGCAGAGCGGATTTGGGTGGCAACTTGGCTTTCTGCACAAGACTTTCCTGTTCCCCATCACATCCCCCTGGTTCTCAGGGTCCAGGATTCCAGGAGGCAGGGATGTGGGCAGGCAGGTCAGGTCACCCACACAGTTCACTCCCACACTGGGGACTTGCAGAGCCAGCTCCCTGAAACAGGGTGTTTGGACCAACATCTGGGTTTTTAGATTTCCATTTGAGCACAGCTGGACTACACAGGCTGAAGCTCTCTCTGCCGAGATATAGATATTTCCCTGGCGGCGATCTTTCAAGTTGACATGAAGACATGGCCACCCGCTGGAACATGGTGTGTCTGCCGTGGTGCTCTTGTAATTTGTGAGGCAGGCTCCTGAGGAATGAAGTGAGTAAGTGGGAAATGGTGGGAAGTTCTCGCATCCTCCCCCAGCTGAAAGTGCTGCCTGCACAGGTTGGTGGACGGTCCTTTGAGCAGGAAGAAGACACGGAGCACATTCCTGTTAGCTATGGCAGAGAGGGGCAGGGTACACACTGGACATTTCAAGCCCCTCCAGAGAAGCTAGTCTTGCTGTGCTGGGAGTACTTGTGGAGTGGGGGCTGTGTTGCCCTGGGCTTTCATTATTTCAGGAACATTTAACCGCAGGGCCGGCAGGCTGGATCTTGATAAGTGTTTCTCAGTTGGAAAGACTTTGGACCATAGGGAGATGTCTTCTCAATTCTTTTAATTTCATTAAGGTGGTCATTTTTCTTCTTGTGGCCTCTGGAATGTGACACAGAACTCAAGGGACAGGAAGGAGATGAGTTGGAGACTGGGACAGGGGTCTCTGCCAGGGATGCTGGTGACTCACATGACGGTGTTGATGTGTGGAGTCCGGTGCCTGGTTTGGGGAATGTTCGTGGGATATGTGCCAAAGGACTGACGGACCTATCAGGTACTGGAGGTGAATAGTGAAGTCTGATCTCAGGGCTGACAGTGTCAGGCAAGGACAGGAAGTTGATGTTGGACTCATTGGCTGAGGGGGCAATGAGTGCCACGATGGATGGATCTGGGGCTAGGAAGGCAGGTTTGGGCTGGAGACTCGGGCCTGGGAGGCATCCCGGGTAGACAGTGGTTGAGGCTGTGGAAATGACCGCGATTGCCTGGGATGAGAGTGGAGACACACAAGATGGGGGCTTTGCTCTAAGCCTGGGGAACCCACCTCCCAGGTTCAAGGGATTCTCCAGCCTCAGTCTCCCAAGTAGCTGGAAATGCAGGTGCGCGCAACCATGCCCGACTAACTTTTGTATTTTTAGTAGAGATGAGGTTTGGCCAGGCTGGTCTCAAACTCCTGACCTCAAGTGATCGGCCCACCTTTGCCTCCCAAAGTGCTGGGATTACAGGCATGAGCCGCCATGCCTGACCATTTTTATATATTAATTTTTATGAAATATTTTCAAACACATTTTACTGTACATTGGAAAAGTCAATCATGATTTGAAAACTTTATCAAAATCCAATCAAATGTCAATTAACCATTTAATTGTGGATAGGTAAGGAGACTATTTTGACCAAAACATGTTAGAACAATTACCACTTGTAGAAATAATCTATGTTTTAATGTTTTAGTTGAATTAAACAATCTTTTATATTCTGTCCAGGCGCAGGGGCTCACACCTGTAATTCCAGCACTTTCGGAGGCTGAGGCTGGCGGATCACCTAGGGTCAGGATTTCGAGACCAGCCTGGCCAACGTGGCGAAACTGTCTCTACTAAAATACAGAAATTAGCCAGGTATGATGGCACACACCTGTAATCCCAGCTACTTGGGAGGCCGAGGGAGGAGAATCGTTTGAACCTGGGAGACAGAGGTTGCAATCAGCCGAGATCACACCACTGTACTTCAGCCAGTCTGGGTAACAGAGCGAGACTATATTTCAAAAATAAATAAATAAATAAAATAGAATTCTGAATTTTATTTTTAATAATTATTTTGTAAAGAGAATGTCTTGTTTTTTGGAGTTGTTGAATTTATTGAATTGACAAAAATTATGTACAAGAGGGTATACAACATGACGTGATTGAAGTATGTATACATTATGAAATGGCTAAATCAAGCTAAATAACATATCACCTCCCAGACTTATCTTTTTGTGGTGAGAACATTTAAAAAATCTACTCTCTTAGTGATTTCCAAGTGTATGATATGTTGTTATTAACTATAGGTATCATGTTGTCCCATGGATCTCCTGAACTTATTCTTCCTCTCTAAAAATGACATTCTGTGTCCTTTGGCATCTGCCCATGTCCCCACCCTGGCAACCATCATTCTACTCCGCTTCTGTGAATTCAACTTTTTTCTTTACTTTTTCTTTCTTTTTTTTTGAGACAATCTCATTCTATTGCCCAGGCTGTAGTGCAGGGGTGTGATCTTGGCTCACTGCAGCCTCGACCTCCCAAGCCCAATCAATCCTCCCACTTCAGCCTCCTGAGTATCTGGGAGTACAGGCTTGCACCACTACGCTCCACTAATTTTTGTATTTTTTGTAGAGATGGGGTCTTGCTGTGTTATGCAGGCTGGACTCTTACTCCTGGGCTGAAGCAATCTGCCGGCCTCAGCCTCCCAAATGCTGGGAATACAGGCATGAGCCATCATGCCTGGCCAAGTTCAACTTTTTTAGATTCCACATGTAAGTGAGATCATGTGCTATTTCTCATTCTGTGCCTGGCTTATTTCACTTAACATAATATCCTCCAGGCTCATCCATGTTGTCTCAAATGACAGGATTTCCTTCTTTTTGAAGGCCGAATAGTATTCCATTGTGTACATACACCACATTGTTGCTGGAAGTGTAATGGAGGCCATCTGGGGGAGGAGGGGGAAAAGATTCGCTCTAAGTCGAGATGCTCCAGCACCCACCCAGGATGTGTGCAAGGAAGTGCAGGATGCTCTTGGTCTTGCAATCTGTGGTTTGTGAGACTCCAAAGCCACTATCCTTCCACGATGCTTTCTGTCCTGTTATCGCATTTCCTTGGAGGAGAACCCAGCCTTGGTGGAGAGCCCTGCTCTGGCTTTGTCCCTCGGCATGAGACGGCAA
Source organism: Pongo pygmaeus (assembly GCF_028885625.2). Classification (NCBI taxonomy): domain Eukaryota; kingdom Metazoa; phylum Chordata; class Mammalia; order Primates; family Hominidae; genus Pongo; species Pongo pygmaeus. The sequence continues at coordinate 8,473,595 of NC_072380.2, forward strand.
AGGATGATGCTGCTGGGAGACCCTCACGTCTGTACACTGGAGGCTGTTTGCCTTCTCCATTCCTTCTTCAAGTATCTGAGCAGCTCCTGTGTGCCAGCTGCAGGTCTACGAGATGGATGGGCCCTTGGAGATCACGCTGTAGCAGACGAGGCAGGCTGTAGCCCACAGGCCAGAACCAGCCCCCTTCCTGTTCATACAAATAAAGTTTTAGTGGAACACAGCCACACCCATTTCAGTGCATATTGTCTGTGGCTGCTTTCCTGCTACAATGGAGAGTTGAATAGTTGGGACAGAGACCTATGGCCTGCAATGCTGAGCTATTTACCATCTGGCCCCCAAGAGAAAGGAAAAAATGCTGATCCTTGTACCCCGACAGTCTTAGGTTTAGAGGACTTTGTACCACCCTGACGTCCCACGGGGCCATGAGTCCAGCCACCCTTGAAATGTACACAGGTCTGGGCTAGGGTTGCAGCAGGGGAGTCCCAATTTTGCAGGTCTTTGGTATCAGGGGCACAACCCAGGATTCTGAGTGGGGTTTCCTCAACGCTGTGGCTGGGCACTGGGCTAGTGTGCTTTCTGATTTTTGTATGGGGAAGAGAAAGGAGGGAGGAAATGGCAACTTGTTGCCCTGTTCTAACATTTTCCTCAGATAGGTCTCCAGGCAAGGGCTTGGGATCTCACCTTGCACAGCTTACAAAACCCAGTGAGGCCAGCTGTCTTGGCGCTGCCACTCTGAGGGATGGAGCCCCGAAATTCCTAGGAAGGGAGATAAAAGAATGGTTTCTGCGATCACAAGAACTGGCGTTGTTGGAATTAACATTTCCCCCAAGTTTTATAATGTCTAGGCATGCATATTTAAGTGTCTGCCTCAAAAGCTCTTGCTAATAACCAGATGGTGCATTTAATTTCTTTTTATTGTTCTGTGAGCAACATGCAGCTTCCTGCACAGCCCTCCTTGCAGGCAACTGCGCTGAAGTGACAGTCCTCCTGACTGCCAGCACAGATCCCCAGGGCCTCTGAGAGCCCTGTATTCTGGGGGCAGCCTTTCCCCTTCTATTTGGCCCCAGCTGGAAGGGGGCACATTACCCACAGCCTATCACAGGGCTTCTGCCTTAGCTTCTCTAGGGAGTCTGGCTCCCTGTGATCCTCTAGACCTCACCAGCTGAGGATCGGAGCCCCGGGGCAGGAGCCAGGGCCAGGGGGCATTGGGAGGGTGGTTTGAGAGTGCAGCTCTGGAGGGGGGCAGGGCAGGCCCAGGAAAAGCTGCTCGAGGGAGACTGCAAAGAGACGGCAGAGTTAGGACAAGAGGGCTGGGCATGGTGGCTCACACCTTTAATGCCAGCACTTTGGGAGGCCGAGGTGGGCGGATCACCTGAGGCCAGGAGTTTGAGACCAGCCTGGCCAACATGGTGAAAACCTGTGTCTACTGAAAATACAATAATTAGGCAGACGTGGTGACACCTATAATCCCAGCTACTCGGGAAGCTGAGCCACAAGAATTGCTTGAACCCAGAATGTGGAGGTTTCAGTGAGCTGAGATTGCGCCACTGCACTCCAACCTGGGCAACAGAGCAAGTTTCCATCTCAAAAAAAAAAAAAAAAAAAGAGGACAAGAGGAGGAGGGAGGAGAAAGGAGCTGTGGGGCAGCAGCCAGGACATTAAAGGCACAGAAGAGGAAGCTTGGATTTCCAGTTCCAAAAGACATGAAGACAAAGTCACACACCTTTATTTAACCTGCTCCAGTTGAGGCTGGGCTTTGTGTATTTTCCTTGTTTTCCTTTTCCTTGTGTTCAGGCTGTTGTAGAAACAGGTACACAGGGGCTCTGTCTAGCGCCCTGTTCTGGTGGCCTTCAGGAAGCACGGGGTGCCCTGGTTTCCTTGGCTTTGTGTCTCCCTTTCCTCCTGCCACCCCTGACTGTGCACCCCACCTTGTCCCTCAGACCATCCTCCTGGAGGAGCCTGGCCAGGGCTTGTGTCCTTGCTAGTCTCTGGGGAGGAAGTCTCTGTGGCTTGAAAGCCTGTCGGCTTAAGTTGCAAGGTGTAGGTGTCTGGGAGGTCACGTGCACGGCCCTCTTGACTGATCCATTCATGTTTTTCTTTTTTGACTCTTTTCTTTGTTGTCCTGATGGAGGGGTAAGCCCCTGCCTTCTGCCTTTCCTGTCTTGGACTCTTGCAGTTGGGCCAGATGAGAGGGTCCATGTGGTCTGAGAATTCAAGCAATGCAGGCCAGGCATGGTGGCTCACACCTGGAATCCCAGCACTTTTGGAGGCTAAGGCGGGCGGGCCAGGAGTTCGAGACCAGCTTGGCCAAAGGAGTGAAACCCTATCTCTACAAAAAATACAAAAATTAGCTGGGCTTCGTGGTGTGCACCTGTAATCCTAGTTATTTGGGAGGCTGAGGCAAAAGAATCACTTGAACCCAGAAGGCGCAGATTGCAGTGAGGAGGAGGTTGCAGTAAGGAGCAGGTTGCCGTGAGGAGGAGGTTGCAGTCAGCTGAGACTGTATCCCTGGACTCCAGCCTGGGCAATAGAGCGAGACTATGTCTCCAAAAAAAAAAAAAAAAAAAAAAAAAAAAATTTATATAGAAAACAAAAAACAAAACTTCCTCTTGATTTGCTTTTCTTGATCTTGCTTCTCAGAGGTAACACTGGGAAGGGTTGGGGTATACCTCTCCACACCTTTTTCTTTGATTTCTTTTTATTTTTTCTTCTACATTCTGAGATGCCTGTGCTGAGTGTGCAGGGTTGTTACATAGGTGTACATGTGCCGTGGGGCTTTACTGCACCTATTCACCCATCATCTAGGTTTTAAGCCCCGCATGCATTAGGTATTTGTCGTAACACTCTCCCTCCCCTTGTCCCCCACCCTCGACGGGCCCCAGTGTGTGATGCTCCCCTCCCTGTGTCCACATGTCCTCATTGTTCAACTCCCACTTATGAGTGAGAACATGCAGAGTTTGGTTTTCTTTTCCTGTCCACACTTTTTCCTCTGTGCACACAAGCACATGTATTTGCACATAAGTGTTTATTGTAACCTTTTTAAAAAAATAAAAATGGAACAATGCTATATTTATTCTTTGGAAAGCCTGCTTTTCAGGCAGCATGTCTTTGGCATTGTCTCACGTTGGAACCTGGGTACCACCTTCTTCTCCCAGCAGTTATTCTGACGTGTGGATGCACCATGCTTCATTTAACCAGCCCTGTACCGATTCGTCTTTGGATGGTTTCTGCCTTTTCTGAATCACAGACGGTGTTCTGATGAATTTCCTTGCACACATCACTTGGTGCTGTGTGCCTGCATTTCTGTGAGATGTTCCTGGAGGTGGGCTGTCTAGGTCAGAGGGGGATCTGTGCTTAATTTGCATCCTGTGCAAAATTCCATCCAGTATTCCGGCTCCCCAAGGGCTCACATGGTACTGTCCTCTGTAGACATCACCTTCTGCAGATGATGGCACGACCGCCTCTCTTACTTTTACTCACACCAGTCTGCACCCTGGTGTCCTGGGGGGGTCCAGCCCCTACCCGCTTGTCTGCCCTCACCCCACAGTCCCCCCAGCCCCTGCTAACAGGGGCTCTGGCTTGTGAGTTCTGGCAGACTGCCTCACACTGGAGAAGTTTGCTTTCTCAAACATTCCTGGCAATGTTACTGCAAATCCCGAGGCCTGTGTTTGCCTTCTTCAGGCCTCAGTTTTCTCATAAGTAAAATGGGGATAATGTGATGCTGCTGTCTGCGTCCTAGAGCTGCCATGACGGTTCAGTGAGATCACTGTTGAGAGCACGTTCACAGCGCCGGCCTTGTGCGCAGACAACACCTGTGGGCAGGGCTGTTGCTGACACGTGGTTGACTGTCATTGCTAGAATGTGGCTTTCCCAGGGGCATTGTCTTGAGTGCCGAGCCCAGAGCCACCCCTAGTACCTGCTGTGTTTATAGAGTGATTGAGTGGCAGGGTCAGAGACTGGGGCAATGGCAGCAGAAACAGGAAAGAACTGGGGCTTCTAATAGGTCCTGAAACAATGGCCCTTGAGATGAAGCCTTCTTGCCAAGGTCTGGGGCTGTGCTGTATGTTCTAGGCCCGAGACTGGAAGCTAGGCCTGGCTGCAGCCCTGGCTGAGCTGGGAAAGTGCAGGTCAACATCCTGCTTGATTAGGACACCTCCAAGCCCAGCTTAGACGTGGATGCCAGGTGACCCCCTGTTTACTCTGAGCCCAGACAGAGGACAGGGAAGTGTGCAAGGGTGGGGACTCTCATCACAGCCCTTGACTCTGTAAGGCATATGGGTTTGTGCACGTGTGTGAGCACGGCCATGGCTTCTCTGTGAGTTTCAAGCTCGAGGTTGTGTTTATGCAGGGTTAGGCTTGCCAGGTAAAATACAGGAGGTCCAATTAAACCTGAATTTCTCATTAACCTTTTTTTTTTTTTTTTTTTTTGGTGCAAATATATCCCATGCAATATTTGGGACCTACTTACCCTATAAAATGATTTGTTGTTTATCTGAAATTCATTTAACTGGCATCCTGTCTTTTAGCTTGCTACGTATGAGAGTTCCGTGTGGGGGTTATCAGTGTGCATTTGTGAGTTCCCGTGTGAAGGACCTCTTCAAGTCTCTGTAGATGCCAGGATGGAGATGGACAGAGAAGATCCTCTTGGGCTGCTTTAGTAGCACCTAGAGGCTGTCGGGTGGGCATTTCAGCTCCAGGGGCCTGGGTAGCACTGTCCAGCACCTGCCTGCTCCTGTCTTCTCCACGGAGCCTGGCTTCCCTGCCATCTCTCTCCAAATACGGTGGCAAGAGCTATCCCATCCGCCCCCATCTGGAGCTCGGTTGCCCAGCCTGACAAGATGGCACTGTGCAGATGGTTGCAAAGCTTTCCCCAGTTCCTTCTGCAAGGGGCCTGTAGATGAAATGGAAGCCCTCATCCTCACTGCCTCCCCCTTCCAGAAAACCCAGGCAATAGCCACCTCTGAATGCTGCTTTAGAAGCTTCTCCCTCCTGGTGATTAAACCACCCCAAACAAATAAAGCACTGCATTTCCAAAATAAGCTTGTTCACATGCACGCAGCCAATTGTCCTGGATCTGCCCATGGGCCTGATTCATCAGGGTGAGGGGTTCTCCTCTGAGGTGCTTGCAAAGAGCTGCTTAATTTTCATCTGAAAGACTCTCTGTAGAAACCAGCCCCAGCTTTGGAAGAAAGCCCTTTCTCCCTCTTTAGCAAATTCTGTGTCATTCTTTGTTTTTTTTTCTTACTTTTTGAGACGGAGTTTCACTTTTGTTGCCGGGCTGGAGTGCAATGGTGCAATCTTGGTTCACTGCAGTCTCTGCCTCCTGGATTCAAGCGATTCTCATGCCTCAGCCTCCTGAATAGCTGGGACTAGAGGCACCCACCACGACAAACAGCTAATTTTTTTGTATTTTTAGTAGAGAGGGACTTTCACCATGTTGGCCAGGCTGGTCTCAAACTCCTGACCTCAGATGATCCACCTCGGCCTCCCAAAGTGCTGGGATTACAGGCACGAGCCACCACGCCTGGCTGGAATTCTGTGTCATTCTGCATACTTATCATGACTTCAAGCATCCAGGACTCTCTCCTGGGTATTCTGAGCCTGAGGGTGTATGTGTGTCCAGCTGGCTTGGAGGTTGTCTACAGGCAGGTTGAACTTGGCCTCCGAGTCCATGGCAGCCTCACATGGGAAATACCACCAAGGAGCCTCATCCTGTGCTTTTAGGAGATAGTTTCCATTTAGTCATTGCTGAATCTGTTACAGACAGGGTCTCAATTTCTTGGAAGTCCTGTATGAAGTGGGCTGTGATTATCCACGTGTTCACTTGCTCTCTCTGGCCTCTTTCAGGCTCTTGCACTTCCTTTGCTATTTTCCTGCCACAGGGCCTTTGCACATCCTGCTCTTTCTGCCTGGAAAGATTTTCCCTCTCTGCCTCTTCACCTGGTCACAGTCTCATCTGACAGTGGAGTCACTACATCCTCAGGGATGCCTGGCCACACTGACTCAGTCACAGCAACCTCCTGTTATCTGCTTTCATGACACCAGGTGCCTCTCTGTTGTAGACACTAGCTCAGCTATGGCTTCCTATTTCTGTGTGTGTCATCCTTCCCCTTCAAGACTGTGGTCCCCATGAGGGCCAGGGCCATGTCTGTTCCTGATTCTCATTTGTGTCTCTGGTGTTTAGTATATGCTCACATAGAATTTGATGAATGAATGACGTCATACCCATTTTACAGATGAGAAAGTTGAGGCTCAAGAACATTATGTAACTTGCTCGGTATTAGATAGTGATGGTTTGAAGCCATCTGGCTGGTCCCTGGGTGCACACTCTTAACCACTTCACTATGGTTCTTCTCTCATGGTAGTCCTCCAACAGCAGGAGTGAGAGACAACTTTAGGACAGGTGTAACCAGAATCACAGGGGTTATCCTGGAAGGTGGTGTCAGGAACATACTTGCCTATGGGCCTTCTTACTGTATTGCATAAAATACCCAGTTTTTCTGACTCACCTTTAGTAAAGACCTTAGCAATATTTGAAGCACAGTTGTCAGTAGGAAAGGGTGGATGTTTATACTTTTTTAAAAAGGAGACTATATCATATTTATCTTGTGGTCTGCCATGCCCCCCGATCTTCTTCAGCTTCAGTTATGCAAAATTAACACTTCTTGTCTTGACTGCCTCTCTCTTACCTGTTCAGTTTCTTTTCTGTGTTCGAGATTGCTTAGAAATTTTCCCCATTACTACAGCCTACTTCCCACCTGCATCCCCCACCCAGCTTGTTCTGGATTTTGTCAACAACAGTTCCAGCGTTTAGTGAGGGCTGGATTGAAGGAAAGCCTTGGAAAAGGCCGTGTGACGAAAGGTGAAGATACCCAATGGGCAGGCAGTCATCAGGGTTAATTCAAAGGCTAGAAGAAGGGCTGACCTGGAGGACTGGAAATGTCTTTGAGCCGAAGGTCATGTGCAGGTGGAATGAAGAGGGTGAGATTTTTGGGGTGAACTGCAAGTATTTGATAAAATCCCTGTCCCCATGTTTGGGGAAATCTTGATAAGCATTCTTAATGTGATGGAGGGATTAAGGAACCCCTGGCTCTGCCTGCCCAGCATGGCAGTAACATGACACAGCCAAGTTATTGATTATTAGTTGCCCAGCTGTCATCACTCAACATCTTCTGTTAGTTATAGCTGTAACTTGCATTAGTTATCAATGCCAGTTTTGACTTTCCTAGTCAATAAAGTGTTCTGAGAGTGGCGACTAAGGCTGAGCACTACCCATAATCATGAGTATTACAGAGGTAAGCCCCCTTGCCCACCCATCTGCAGGTGATGACACACTGTAGGGAAATCACTCAATTCTTTGGAGGACCCCAAATAAATGCTCAAGTCCATCTGTTCATCTGTCTGTCCATCCATCCACACTTCCATCCATCCATCCACCCACCTACAAATCTATCCACCCACCCACCCATGTATCCATCCAACCCACTCTCTTATGCACCCAGCTATCATCCACCTACCGACCCACCAACCCATCTATCCATCCACTCACCCATGCATCTACCCACCCATTCACTCATCTACCCATTTTCCACCAACCCGTCCATCCATTTATCTATCCCTCCACCCATTCACCCACTCATCCATTTCTCCACCCACTCAGCCATCCCTTCACCGACTCAACCATCCATTCATTCATCCACCTGCCCACCCATCCATCTTTCCATCCACCCATCTATCCACCCACCCACCGGTGTATCCATCCATCTGCTTGTCCTTCTGTTCATTTATTCTGCAAAGACTCATTAACCACCTACTAGATTCTGGGGAGGTATCTGCTTTAGTAATGGAGAACCATGGTTTCTGGAATCTGATTCCCTGGGCTCAAACTGAGCTGCCTCCTAGCTAGCTGCTTGGGTAAGTTATAGAAACTGTGCTTTGATTTTCTTATCTGAAAATTGGCTATTAATAGCTTCTACTCTTGCAGATATAGTGAGGATTAAATAAGATGTCACATTAAAAGTGCATCATCGACACTCAATAGAGATTATGTTTTACCATTCATTATTATTCTTGGCAGATGCTGCAGATAACCTGGAGAGCATACAGAAGACACATGTTTGAACAAGTAGTGACATACGGGTGCTAAATTCTGCAGTAGGGGAAGGGCAGAGAGCAGTGGAGAGGGCCTGGCCCAATCCTGGAGCCTCAGAAAAAATTCTCCATTGAATTGCTGTTTTAGCTGAGACTTGTGGGATGAGTAGTAGTTGGAGATCTCAGACAGGATGTGACCGAGTTAGCCAGGGAAAAATTTGGTCCTGGCACCCATGGCAGAATTGAGTGATCCAGTCCTTCTATCTCCTCTGGCTGGAAGTCCACCAGATCTGGGAATATCAAGTTGGGGGAGGAGACTGACAATGAGCATGACCTTCACCTGTCCTCACATGTCCTCAGTGTATCTGCAAAGCCTCTACCTCAGTCTCCTCTTCTGGAAAGTGGGATTGGAAACCACATCTGCTTTTCCCCCAGGACTGCTAGGGAGACAAGATTAGATGGCAGGTGAGAGCTCTTGGAAAATGAAAACATTCTACTATTTGAATGCAAAGTGTTCTTCTGCCTGTGATGTTTCCTAATCTGTGAAATCATACTGGACCTCGAAGCTGTCTATTAAAAAAAATAGCAAAGTGGCTGTGCATGATGGCTCATGCCCATAGTCCTAGCACTTTGAGAGGCTGAAGGGGGTAAATCACTTGATGTCAGGTGTTCGATAGCAGCCTGGCCAATATGTGAAACCCCATCTCTACTAAAAATACAAAAATTAGCTAGGTGTGGTGGCATCTGCCTGTATTCCCAGCTACTCGGGAGGCTGAGGCACAAGAATCATTTGAGCTGAGGAGGCAGAGGTGGCAGTGAGCCAAGATGGCACCACTGCACTCCAGCCTGAGTGACAGAGCGAGGCTCTGTCTGAAAAAAGAAAAAAAAAAAAAAAAACAAAGTTAACACTTCCTCCATCTCTCCTCTAGGGGAGGCAATTTGTCAAAGATTGTTGTTGGATTTTACACACAGGGAAATCTAAGGAAGGTGTGGAAACCAGACTGGGACTCCAGACCCTGGTCTCCCTGTTTACAGGGTCTTAAATGGGGGAGCCATTTTGGGTTCTTTCCACAAGATTGCTTTGTAAAAAAAACAAGAAACAAACAAACAAAAAACTCAAAAAAAAGCCCTGATCTAAATATTCACAAGGGACCTTAGGCAATATCTGCAAACAAAAGTGAGTGGTGAGTGGAATCTGTCATCTTTACAACCAAGACAGCTCCAGAGTTGAAGCAAGTGGAAATATCTCTAGAGACAGAGATTTGGGCAGGTTTTGCCAGTTACAAACTATGAGAACTTGGGCAGGTTTACCTCTCTGAGCTTCTGTGACCTTGTAAAATAGGATGCATTGCACTAAACTTTCAGGAGGAGTCCCAGCATCCTCCTGTGCACAAGCCTGGTTTCTTCCCATCATTTTCCTTGTTCTGCCTCTCTCCTCCTCTTAAAGAGTTGAATACATTTGGACCCAGTAGGGGCCTATGTTTGCAAAAGTTCCCTGGTGATTCTCATGCAGCCAGGCTGGCTCTGGCACTGAGTTCTTGGACACTTCTGGAGGCATATTTACTAGTGAGGAAGATCACTGTGTGTTAAAGGCATGACTCATCTTCTTTCCTTTCTTCCATGAAGAAAGGTGCATGGGTCGACTGAGCTGGGAGAGTCCACAGTGTCAGCCTCCCCCACACTTCCCTCCCTCCTTATTCCTTGTGTGCTGTACTTTGTCTTGATTTCCTGTACTGTGCACCAAGCCAGGAGATGGTAAGATCTCAAAAAAATCATTTTTCGGGGAAATGGGATCAAGAGGGTTTTTGTTTGCTGGTTTGTTTGTTTGAGACAGGGTCTGTCACCCAGGCTGGAGTGCAGTGGCATGACCTTGGCTCACTGCAGCCTTGACCTTCTGGGCTCAGGTGATCTTCCCACCTCAGCCTCCTGAGTAGCTGGGACTGCAGGTGCACACCACCATGCCTGACTAATTTGTCTATTTTTTGTGGAGATGAGGTTTCACCATGTTGCCTAGGCCGGTCTCAAACTCCTGGGCTCAAGCAGTCCTCCATCCACCTCGGCCTTCCAAAGTGCTGGGATTACAGGCATGAGATGCTGTGCATGGCCAAGGTTTTTTTTTTTTTATTATTATTATGAAAAATTTTCAATATACATAAAAATAGAGAGACTGGTTTAATGAGCTATCATATACCCATCACATAGGTTTAAAAACTATTAACGTTTCCAATACTTACTCCATTTGTTTTTCTGAAGTATTTAAAAAATAGTTTACAGTAGTTATGTCATTGCATCATGATATTCACCCCTACGTAATTTACTTTCTCTCTAAAAACATGAGGGCATTCTTTATATGACCATTATCATACCGAATCAAATTACCAGTAATTCCTTAATATCCTCTAAGATCAAGTTTACACTCAGATGTCTTGTCCTCAAAATGTCAATTGTGATTATTTTTTCTTTGAGCAAAGATAATAAGATCTCAAGATTTAATGACAGAGATTCCATATTAGCCCTGATGTCTAAGCTCTGTGGTCCATTGTGGCTTTACTTGAAAGTCTCAGGCTAGGCGTGGTGGCTCACACCTGTAGTCCCAGCACTTTGGGAGGCCAAGGTTGGTGGATCGTGAAGTCAAGAGCTCAAGACCATCCTGACCAACATGGTGAAACCGTGTCTCTATTAAAAATATAAAAATTAGCCAGGTGTGGTGGCGGTCACCTATAGTCCCAGCTACTCGGGAGGCTGAGGCAGGAGAATCGCTTGAACCCGGGAAGTGGAAGTTGCAGTGAGCTGAGATTGCACCACTGCACACCAGCCTGGGTGGCAAGAATGAGACTCTGGAAAAAAAAAGTCTCTCACTGTGGTCTCATAATAAAACCACACTCCATTTTCCATCTGGCCCCTGCTCCTTAATGTGAGCCCCCTCCTGTGGGGAGGAGGGGGTGACCTTCAGCGCAGGTTCAAGCATTCCCAGGGCTGGCTCTGATCCCGATAAAGCCCATCGTCATGAATGAATGCTTCCCTTGCAGGTTATTCTAAGTATTGTAAATAGTGCACGTGGAGCATCCTCGTGATGCCTGGGATGGTAGTGAATCTTTATAGATTTATTTAGTGCCTTTTTTTAAAATGTTTTTCATAGTTCCATGTCTCTACAACCCTTAGGAACATCAGAATCATGTGTGTGGGTGCTTATTAAACCAATTCCTGGAACTCACTCCCAGTGACTCCCAGTCTGATGATTAGGGGCTCAGCTAGGACCTATGTTTGCAAATCTCCCAGCTGATCTCATGCAGCCAGCCAGACTCTGGCTCTGGCTCTGGGAGCTGTGTTGGGAACTAGTCTTTGGTGCTATTCTGCTGAAACTTCTTGTTGGGCTCTTTGACTCCGTCTTGTATTGTCATCACTTGTATTCAGGTCTGTTCTTCCCCTGGATTGTAAACTCCTTCATGTCTGGGTCATCTCAGCTCATGAGCTGAGCTTTCAGTGGGTGCTTAGTGTAACAGGTGCTGAATGGAGTCAGGCTGTAGGGAGGTCAGCGTGTGTTGGTAAGTGAGAGACAAAAATCATTTTAAAACGAATCTTTTTGCACTTCAGTTATGTTTACCGTGAGTTAATGTGATTTACTCTAGTGGAAGCCAGTGCAGCTTAAGTGGAGGTGTTGCCCTGAAATGGAGCCATGTTATGGATCAGCAGAGCTGCCAAAAGCATTTTGGGGGAAATGTTTCTTTGTCACCCTCAGTTGATTGAACTCAAGTTTTCACTCCCGTTTAACACCACGTGGGGGTCATTCTTACTTCTGCGGAGTGGGTATGATCAGATCTTCTGTAAAAGTGTAAGTGAGGAAGCTGGGCACGGTGGCTCACACCTGTAATCTTAGTATTTGGAAGGCTGAGATGGTGCGATCACTTGAGGCCAGGAGTTTAAGACCAGCCTGGCCAACATGGTGAAACCCTGTCTGTACTAAAAATACAAAAATTAGCCAGGCATGATGGTGCATGCCTATAATCCAAGTTACTCGGGAGGCTGAGGCAGGAGATTCACTTGAACCTGGGAGGTGTAGGTTGCAGTGAGCTGAGGTTGCACCACTGCACTGCACTCCAGCCTGGGTGACAGAGTGAGACTCCATCTCAAAAAAAAAAAAAAAAGTGTATGTGAGGGAACTGGGATTGAGCTTGGGGATGTTGGGGGATGGAGGTACTTCATCTACTGAACAAAATCCATGGGATACCAATGCTGGAGGAAGAAGCATCATCCTCAGTTTCTACTAACTCAACCACGCATGAGATGGGTACTTGGCGTCCGAGAGAAGAGCCTCTTTGTAGGTCTTCAGCCTTGATCAAACCATTTCTGAATTCCTCATACACATATAATCAGGTGCTATGAGTGTTAGTGATTGGATAATCTTTCTGTCATTTCCAGTGCTAGGAAGGATAATACATGTACGGCGAACTTCCTTGAGGGTTCGTTCTTTTGCATCAGGGTGTCTCAAACTCCTGCCCTTAACACACCTGTGAGAAAATCATCGAGGCGGCTTGCTCGCTCTGCTTGCAGACCCTTTAGAATCAGAGTCAGAATCCCTGGGGCTGGAGCCACAAAATGAAATGACATTTCAACAAGTTTGTCATCACATAAGAGAGAATAGGTGAGTATTTGGATACCTATAATACAAAGTAGATTCAAAAAGAATGACTTGATTATTTTAAATGTTGTGTTTTAAAAAATTTAATACAGAAAAGCCTGGGCGCGGTGGCCCACGCCTGTAATCCTAGCACTTTGGGAGGCCAAGGCGGGTGAATCATTTGAGGTCAGGAGTTCAAGACCAGCCTGGCCAACAAGGTGAAACCCCATCTCTACTAAAAATACAAAAATTAGCCAGGCGGTAGTGGTGCGTGCCTGTAATCCCAGCTCCGGGGAAGGCTGAGGCAGGAGAATCGCTTAAGCCTTGGAGGCGGAGGTTTGGGGAGCTGAGATCGTACCAGTGCACTCCAATGTGGGTGATGATTGTTTAACCACCACCAAAATGGGTTCTGAGTCCAAATATTAATATGAAGGACATTGGTGACATTGCCTCAAAAAAATTAATGGATACTGAAAAGTACAAAAAGGGAGAGAAGTCACGTCAAATCTCACGACCTCAAGAAATAAACCTACTTAATATTAAGTGAACAGCATTCCTCGCTATGCACAAAGATGGCTAGAGACATGAACAGACACTTCTGATCACACAAAATGAGATCTTAAAAACAAGAAGTAGCAAATTGAATGCTGTGTAAATTTATCAGAAGAAAAAGAAATGGAAGTGAAACTGAAGGAACTGGTCAACTCAGATAAACGTAGTTTTTTTCTTACCGAAAATCAGTTTCTAGAACATCTAAGAAATCAAAGATGATGAAAAACATTAAGATGATTTATATATATGTAGAAGTCTTTACAGTTGATTGACCATCTCATGAAAAATTTGTACAGTCACTGCAAATAAAGGCATTGCAAAATCTTTACTCCTTTTGCTTTTTGCCAGAACTGACATTGGGCTTTGCAGTCTCTTGACTTCATTCTGCCCTTGCATTCCCTTTGCTGTTTTCTTGAGGTCGCCGTCTTCTCATGCCAGCCGTGTCTTGCAAGTCTATGTTTGAGTTCATTTTTCTTTGCATAATTCAAAGAACCAGATAGCATGCCAAAGCCCATTGTTTAACCACCACCAAAATGGGTTCTGAGTCCAAGTATTAATATGAAGATGACATCCACTGTGGTCTTGTACATTTTGTTGCCTTCCCGGGGTGAAGGACATTGGTGACCATTTGTTTCCTCTGGAGCGGTCCATTTGTCATGAACTTCCGGATCCAGATAGTTACTGTGTCATTCATCATGCTGGTTGATCCTCAGGTAGTTAGGGAGGAAAATAAACAAGAAGTTATATATTTAAAACCACGTTTCAATTTTAGAGCTGATTAATTGACTTAATAAAGGGCATTACCACTCCTATTTCCTGCAGTCCCTCCCTTTACCCCTGGAAATTAGTTATTTTTAGGTTGTTTTATGTTGTTAAGGTTGACCACCTTTTCATTCTGTTCTGCAATCATAGTCCTATTTTTAAATGGATTCACCTCTCATCACTAGCCTTTTGTCATGGTCATTCAATTCACAAGCTGCTTGTTTTTTAATTTCTTGGCTGACTAAATTTTATTATGAAGTATTTTTTTTTTAAAGAGCTCAGAAATACTGTATTCTGTAAGTTCTTGAACATGTGATAGTGTCTTTTGCCTATTTTGATTGGGCAATAATTTAGCTGGCTATAAAATTCTTGGATTATACTCTATTTCCCTTAGAAATTATAGGAACCCATCTACTGACTTATTTCATTGTGCTATCTTTTTTTTTTTTTTTTGAGTTGGAGTCTTGCTGTGTCACCCAGGCTTGAGTGCAGTGGTGCGATCTTGGCTCACTGCAAGTTCTGCCTCCCGGGTTCACAACATTCTCCTACCTCAGCCTCCCGAGTAGCTGGGACTACAGACACCCACCTCCATGCCTGGCTAACTTTTTTGTACTTTTAGTAGAGACAGGGTTTCACCGTGTTAGCCAGAATGGTCTCGATCTCCTGACCTCATGATCCACCGGCTTTAGCCTCCCAAAGTGCTGGGATTAGAGGTGTGAGCCACCGTATGAGCCCAGCCTCATTGTGCTTTCTACTAACCCCCTTTCCCTGGCCTCTTCCATCTTCTCTTCTTCTCTCCCAGTAGTTTCTTCATGAAGAGGCCATGTGCTATATTCCATGAGATATTTCACACTCAAAGAAGACTGCTTTTATACTCTTTTGATAATTTGTCTGGGAATCACTGTCTTGATTTATAAGGGAGTTTGTAATAAATACAGTAAAAGAGAAACACACAACGTAGTTTGAGACATCAGAGAAGGGAAAAAGCAATTCTATTAATATTTGGGGTTGGCAGGGAAGGCTTAGTTAAGAGGTAACATTTGAACTAAGCCTTAAAATAAGGGAAGGATTTGGATATGCAGTAATGGGGAGAGAGTAGAAGCAAGACATGATGGTTGATGTTATCTATCAATTTGACTGGGTTGTGGGGTGCCCAGGTATTTGAATACACATTATTCTGGGTGTGTCTCTGAGGTATTCTGGATGAGGATAACATTTAATTGGTAGACCAAATAAAGCAGATTGTCCTCCCCAATGTGGGTGAGCCTCATCCAATCCACTGAAGGCCTGAACAAAACAAAAAGGTAGTCACAGAGAATTTGCTGTCTTTACCTGATTATATTTGAGCTGGGACATCAATCTTCTCCTGACTTTAGATGTGGACTCGAGTTGGAACTATATCAATGGCTGTCCTGGGTCTCCAGCTTGCTGGCTGCAGACTCCAGGACTCCTTAGCCTCCATAACAATGTGAGCCATCCCTTACAACTAACCAATCTGTCTCTCTCTATGTGTATAGCTCTACCTCTATCTCTCTGCTCTTTTTCCGGAGAAGCTAGAGTAATGTACAAGGTTATATTAGAGAAGAGGACGACCCAAGGAAAAGCATGGAGGCAGAAAAGTGCAAAGAGGGTTTGGGAAGACTGGCGTCCTGATGGGGAGTTTGGATTTCACTGTGTGTGGCAAGGAGAATCCTTGAAAATATTCAAGAGGTGAAAATTGTATTTGTGGAAGAACACCAGGAGTATGTGAAAAGAAAAACACTCACTCCATTTTAACTCCACTGAAGGGGGCATCAAAGGGATGCACTGGGGACATGGGTTGGAGGGTAGTAGAGGCCATATCCGGAGGATCTTTACTTGTAGGCTGAGTCTAAAGTTATCTTTCTGGGGAGTGGGGGATTACAAACCATTGAGCTCCACACAAGAGATGGTTTTGCTAACAATGGCAGGGCGACGGTGGTGGTGGTGGTGGTGGTGGTGGTGGTGGTAAAGTGGTAGCACGAATTCTAATTGGCCTTCTGCTATTCTAGCCAAGGAAGTTGGGGAGTGGACTTTCAGTAGAATAATACAGATCTGGGAATCAACTGCATGGAGGAGGTAGTTATAGGTGATGAGATGGCTCAGGGACAAAGTTTGGTAGAAGGAGAAAAGATACTAGGCTGGTACAAAAATAATTGCTCTTTTTGCCATTACTTTTAATAGCAAAATCCGTAATTACTTTTGCACCAACCTAATAGGATGCAAACTTCGGAGTCATCTGCACCAGAGGGATTGATGAAGATCAACGAAGTTTGGGAACACAGGAAGGGAGCAGGGAGGGTAATGACTTGAGGGCATAGCAGGGATAATCAAGGTTTTTCTTGTTAGTGTATGGAGACTTAAGCATGATTATATGTTAAATGCCTGGCACATACATGGTGCAAAATATTTATGAGTGAAATGACAAGTGAAGGTGGTGAGTCAGGGGAGTTCCAAGGGAACGGGTGATAAAGGGAGGTCTCAAATGAGGCACAAGTGGAGAAGGTAGCTTGGGAAAGGAGAAGGATGCTTCTCCTTATAAGATGGGAAAGGCAGAGGAAGAGGTTCAAGACACAGTGATCTAGGGGTGAGATGGAAGTGAGTTGAGAGAACTCAACTCTGGGCTCTGAAACCCGTAGGGATGGGTTTGGGGGGCTTTGAGATACAGAAGAGGTTTAAAGTCAATTGTTCTGGCAAATATGGTTTGGAATTTATTTTTGATGCTTAAAAATATTGCTGAACAGAAGTGAAGTCTACCCTAGAGTTGGATGGTGAGATTATTTAGTGGAACTACCAGATCCATGTTGTGATTCTTTCCAGTATCATTCAGCAGCCCTTGGGCAGTTGCAAGGCAAGTGATCAATGGGGTATGGAGACTTTCCAGGTGTGTGTGGTTGAAGGCAGGGAAGAACGAGTTTAGGAGCACATTACAAGAAGAAGGTGACTGTAAGGTCCAGGCTGAGCAGGAAGGTAAAGCAAGAAGGAAACCTGAGGTTGTGAAGAGAAGTTTAGAGAGATGAGGAGGCAGGAGGAGTGAACAGTTGCAGGATGTAGCTAGAGTGGTGATGTTAGATCTTGGGGCCAGAGAGCTTTACAGTGATTATGAAGATCAAAGGGCATTAGAATCAATCCTCAAAGAGCCACTGTTTGATGTTGGGATGTGAGGATGCTGCAGGGGGATGTCTGCACATTGACGGTGAGAACGTGGTCACCCTGGCCCTGCTGGGTCTTTGCTAAGGAGACTGTGCTCTGTTCTTGGAGCCGTTTTCATCACCTGATTAGAGCAGTAGTCCCCAAATGGTGTTCTTTGGACCATCTGTATAAAATGTTCATAGGTCGAGGATAAAATGGAAAAACAGAGAAAATGTCATAGAAATGTGCCCATTGGTGAAAGACCACTAGCTGTCCTTTTGGGAGGATCATTCTTTATTCTAAAAATGTATATATTCTATTCTATTAAAACATTTTTCTATTTGCATTTTTTTCTCTTTTATGAAAAGCCATGGGGTAGAAATTTGTAATGTATCCAGTTCTCCTGTCTTCATGCATTGCCCTGTGGTAGGGGAGGGGATGTAGCTAGTACTGGCCAAGAGGCTGGGGTCAGAGGTGCAGTGTGAGACTTCTAGCCTGGAGCATTTAATTCTTAGTACAAGGCTCTCTAGCTTTCTTCTGCCTCTGTTCCCTGGTTGGTGATACTTGAGGTAATGCAACCCCCATTAGCCTTAGTCTTAGGGCAAGTTTGATGGAAAACAGAGCACCCCACACCTCTCTGCAGATGTAGCATGAGTGAGAAAAACAACTTCTGATGTTTGAAGTTACTAAGATTTAGGAGTTGTTTGTTATTGCAGCAAAACCTAACATATTCTGACCAATCATGGTGGAATTTCTGTGTGTGTGTGTGTGTGTGTGTGTGTGTGTGTGTGTGTGTGTAACTGGTAGTTTAATAAATTCCTTCTTCCCAAAAAGAAAAAAAATAGCAACCTTATGTTGGTTCACAAATTAAAAATATATTTTTACTGGTTTATAATATAGAAAAATCTGAGAATCTGTAGCTTAGAGAACTACAGTGTGGGATGTCTGTAAAGACCAGATTATTTTATCAGCTCCTAACACCCTCTCATAGAAGCTTAGCCAAGACTTGGACTATTTCAGTCTTTCCCATTCAACATTCCATGGACTCTTGAAGAGACATTGATAAAACAGTGCAGCCATGAACCACCCTAACTCAATCCTAGTGGCAGAATCCCCCTTTTACTGCAGAATGAGCTTCTTGCTACAGTGATACTTGAACCCCTTAGATATATTCTTTACTAATTATCTTAAAACACGACCAATGCTTTTGCTTTGCTTTCCTCCAAATTAAACACCTTAATCACGAGAACCCAGAGAATTGGATTTAGTGTGACTTATTCCAAGCTGTCACTAAGAACATAATTAGGTTATATTTTTCTCCAGTTCAAATAAAAGAAAATTCACAGTAAAATGCTGATCAATATGTGTAGCTCAGGAGGTAGAGTCTGCTTTGAGTTGCAGAAGTGTTTGTTTGTTTTTTTTAAGATCTATATTCTTGAGTAAAGAAAAAATCCATCTCTCTTTCCTAGAGGTGAAGACTTTCAGAGCTGGGCTTGGCAACAGCCTGACTATCAGAGGTTGAATTAAACAAATAGGTATCTCCCTGGAGTGAATGGTGCATTTCTCCTGTTTGGGGGACTGTGCTTTTATGATGGAGTTTGCTTTCTGTCTTGGTCTCCAGATGTGTGTACCTGTGGGTGGATGTCTGCATATAAATGGCAGTGTATACCTGTGTGGGTGTGCACAAAATTCCCATGTGAATCTCAACTTTGTGGGGATCTCCAGGTCTTGAGCCCAGCAGATGCCATTTGAAGAAAAATCACTTGAAAATGAGACAGAAAGAATAGAAACCAAATCCTAGCTCTAAAGGCACCAGGCTGATTAAAAAAAAAACCCTGGATTTTCTTTGTTTTGGACTCTACCTGCCTCCAAATGACATTTCTGTTTCCCATGAAATGTTTAGAATGAAAGGGATCCTGAGCAAGAAAGAGCAGATACTGTGTGATTCTGTGTATGTCAGGGTTTCAGCTGTGACGCTGCTGACATTTCGGCTCAGCAATTTCTCTGTTGTATGTGTGGGGGTTCCCTGTGCATTTTAGGATGTTGAGGGGCATCCCTGAATCCCAGGACTCACTGGATGCAGTAACACAACTCCCCCCAAGTAGAGACAACCCCCAGTGTCTCCAGATATGGCCTAATGTCCCTAGGGGGCAAAATAACCCCCATCTGAGAACTGCTGCTCTCATAAAGCACAATGTCATGTGAAATAGATGGAGGCTTTTGGTAGTCAGGGATTAGTAGAGATGGAAGAGACCCCAGGAATATCCTGGAAGGGGCTGTAATATTTTGTTTCTTGAATCGTATGTCGGTAAAATGGAGATGTGTTTTTTTTTGTTTTTGTTTTTTTGTTTGTTTGTTTTTGAGGCAGGATCTTGCTCTGTCACCCAGGCTGGAGCACAGTGGCACCATCATGGCTCACTGCAGCCTCTGCCTCCTGGGCTCAAGCAGTCCTCGCACCTCAGCCCTCCAGAGTAGCTGGAACTACGGGCATGTGCCACCACTGTTGCCTAATTTTTGTATTTATTTATTTTGTGTAGAGAGGGGCTTCTCACTATGTTGCTCAGGCTGGTCTCGACCTCCTGGGCTCAAGCAATCTGCTCACCTCAGCCTCCCAAAGTGCCAGGATGACAGGCATGAGCCACTGCGCCTGGCCAGTGTGTTCAGTTTGTAAGAAAAGTACCGTGTTGACCTCTTCTATGTGCACACTTCTTTAAGTAATAATTCAATAGAGCATTTAGAAAATCGGTCATAATAGGAGTGATTTGTAGAGTGATTGGCATGAAAGCTGATCAACTTAATTTGAACTACTCTGAAATGAGCACCAGGGGCCACCAAGAGTAGCCCTTCAAGGCATCTTAGCCAAGGATAGGAGTGTGTTGTGTACATCTCTGCATAAAGAATTTGCTGATTACATGGAAGGATGAAGCCTCTTTCTGAGGACAGAGGCAGCAAGGCAAGTGGAAGCCCAAAGCATTGAGCTTTCTAAATGGACTTTGCTAAAATCTTGTGGATGACTCATGCTCTTAACATACACCCATGTACATATTGTCCATATAAACATTAATTCTGTACCAAGGTCCACACATAAGGGTTTTTTTTTTTTTCTTTTGAGACAGTCTTGCTTCATTGCCCAGGCTAGATTACAGTGGCATAATCTTGACTCACTGCAACCTCCGCCTCCTGGGTTCAAGCAATGCTTGTGCCTCAGCCCCCTGAGTAGCTGGGACTACAGGTGCATACCACCATGCCTGGCTAATTTTTGTATTTTTAGTGGAGACAGGGTTTCACCATGTTGGCCAGGCTGGTCTCAAACTCCTGGCCTCAAGTGATCTGCCCACCTCAGCCTCCTAAAGTGCTGGGATTACAGGTGTGAGCCACTGCGCCTGGGCCCCCACATAAGGTTTGAGTTGAGATAGAGAATCTCTGGCAGGACTGAGGAATTTGGCCACAGTCTCTGGGAAGTATGCACAATTTCTGGAACCTTCTCTACTTCCAGAGTTTCCACTTTCTGTCTCCTGTTTATTCAACAAACTTGTATGGAACCACAGTGTGTCTAGAACTTGCCAGGTGTGGAGGATGAAAAGATGACTGAGGTCGGACAAGGTGACTCATTCCTGTAATCCCAGCACTTTGGGAGGCCAAGACAGGCGGATCACTTGAGGTCAGGAATTTGAGCACAGCCTGGCCAACATGATGAAACATCTGTACTAAAAATACAAAAATTAACCGGGCATGGTGGCACGCACATGTAGTCCCAGCTACTTGTGAAGCTGAGGCAGGAGAATCGCTTGAACCCAGGAGGCAGATGTTGCAGTGAGCTGAGATCACACCGCTGCATTCCAGCCTGGGAGACAGACCGAGATTCCATGTCAAAAAAAAAAAGATGACTGAGATACAGACTCCATCCGAGTTGACTCTAACACAAAGTTGGTAAGAGCCCAAGGTCTGGCTGGGCAAGCACCTTGATCGGCTTCATCCTGCAGCCTCTACTAGAATGAAGAACACTTTTTTCTTTACCCATGAAAATGTTTTGTGCTTCATACCTACAAGTGCAATTTGTGTTAATTCTGCAAAATTTGCCGTATAACTATGCCCCTGTATTCTTAGCATTTTTCTTTTGAGAGATTTTTCAGCACATCATCTTTGGACTATGTGGAATTGGCAATTTACTTAGAGTCAACAACAAGTACAGGAAAGTGAGTTCTTAGTCAAGATTTAGGTTTTCAAAGACAGTGGATAAAATAAAAAAATCTAGTACAGTCAAGATTATACGTGCAACTCTCCTCATCATTCATAAAGTTTAGCAGTCAGTCTTGCCGTGGCTCTCCAAGTCCAATCCACATTTCTTCTGCTACGAGTGGAGCAGAGGGGGATTTTTTTTTGAGCAACTGATGAAGTCATTTAGAGACCGTTTGCATTAGGAGGCCTGTGTACTAAAGACCAATCAATGTGTCCTCATGGCAGCATTTCTGCCTCTCTCCCTCTTTGTTCTTGCCAAGTACCCATAGTATTTTTTTTTTTTTTTTGAGATGAAGTCTTGCTCTGTCACCCAAGCTGGAGTGCAGTGGCACAATCTTGGCTCACTGCAACCTCTGCCTCCCAGGTTCAAATTACTCTCCTGCCTCAGCCTCCCGAGTAGCTGGGATTATATGCACCTGCACCCAAGCCTGGCTAATTTTTGTATTTTTTTATTAGAGACAGGGTTTCACCATGTTAGCCAGGCTGGTCTCGAAATCCTCACCTTGTGATCTGCCCACATCGGCCTCCCAAAGTGATGCGATTATAGGCTTGAGCCACAGCGCCCGGTCTCTTTGCATTATATTTTTAAATCAGGTAGTGTGAGGCTTCTAGCTTTGTTCTTTTTGCTCAGTATTGCTTTGGCTATTTGGGGTCTTCTGTGGTTCCATGTGAATTTCAGGGTTTTTTTTTTCCTGTTTCTGTGAAGAATATAATTGATAGGGATTATACTGAATCTCTAGATTGCTTCGGGTAGTATGGTCATTTTAACAGTATTAGTTATTCAAACCCATGAACATGAGATGCCTTTCCATTTGTTTGTGTCTTTCTCAATTTATTTTATCAGTGTTTTGTGGTTTTCATTGTAGAGGTTTTTTGGGTTTTTTTCCCCCCATCCTTGGTTAAGTTTATTCCTAGGTATTTTATTTCTGTAGCTATTTTAAATAGAATTTCTTCCTTGATTTCTATTTTAGCTGGTTTGTTACTGGTATATAGAAACATTACTGATTTTTGTCTGTTGGTTTTGTGTCCTGAAGCTTTACTGAATTATACATCCGTTTTTTAATTTATTTTTTATTTTTTATTTTTTATTTTTTATTTTTTGAGATAGAGTCTCACTCTGTTGCCCAGGCTGGAGTGCAATGGTGCAATCTTGGCTCACTGCAACCTCCACCTCTCGGGTTCAAGGGATTCTCCTGCTTCAACCTCCCAAGTAGCTGGGATTACAGGCACCTACCACCATGCCTGGCTAATTGTATTTTTAGTAGAGACAGGGTTTCACCTTGTTGGCCTGGCTGGTCTCAAACACACAACCTCATGTGATCCACCCACCTTGGCCTCCAAAAGTGGTGGGATTACAGGCATGAGCTACCACGCCCAGCCTAATTTATCCATTTTAAGAGTTTTTTGGTGGAGTCTTTAGGTTTTTCTGTTTACAAGTATAAGATTATGTCATCTGCAAAGTGAGACAATTTGACTTCCTCTTGTCCATTTTGGATGCCTTTTATTTCTTTATCTTGTCTGATTACTCTGGCTTGGATGTCCCATACTGTGTTGAATAAGAGTAGTGAAAGTGGGCATCCTTGTCTTGTTCCAGTTCTTAGAGGAAAGGCTTTTCAATTTTTCCCAGTGAGTAGGA
This sequence comes from Pongo pygmaeus, assembly GCF_028885625.2. Taxonomy (NCBI): domain Eukaryota; kingdom Metazoa; phylum Chordata; class Mammalia; order Primates; family Hominidae; genus Pongo; species Pongo pygmaeus. The sequence goes on from NC_072380.2 coordinate 8,496,643, forward strand.
TGTTAGCTGTAGATTTGTCATATATGCCTTTTCTTATGTTGAAGTGTTCCTTCTATACATAATTTGTTGAGAGTTTTCATCATGAAGGAATGGTAAGATTTACTGAGGGATTTTTCTGCATCTGCTGAGATGATCAGATAGTTTTTGCCATTCAGCTTGTTGATGTGATGTATCACATGTATTGATTTGTGTATGTTGAGCCATCTTTGCATTGCTGGGATAAATCCCTCTTAATCATGGTATATTATCTTTTTCATTCATCATTCGATTTCGCTTGGTAGAATTATGCTGAGAATTTTTCCATCTATGTTCATTAGGAATATTGGCCTGTAGTTTCCTCTTTTTGTTGTGACCTTGTCTTGATTGTATATCAGGGTAATGCTGGCCTTATACAATGAGTTAGGAAGAATTCCCCCCTCTTCAATTTTTGGGAATAGTTTGAGAAGAATTGGTGTTCGTTTTTCTTTATAAATTTGGTAGAAATCAGCATAAAACTCTAGTCTAGGGCCTTTCTCTTTTGGGAGACTTTTTGTTACTGATTCAAATCTGCTATTCATTTTGGGTCAGTTCAGGTTTTCTGTTTCTTCCTAGTTCAATCTTTGTAGGCTGTGTATGTCTGGGAATTTATCCCTTTCCTCTAGGTTTTCCAATTTGTTAGCATATGGTTGTTCATAGTAGCCTCTAATGATCCTTTTTATTTCTTTGGTAACAGTTGTAATGTCTCCTTTTTCATTTCTGATTGTATTTATTTGGATCTCCTTTTTTTTTTTTTTTGGTTAGCCTCACTAGTGGTTTATCAATTTTGCTTAACTTTTCAAAAAACCAACTTTTATCTTGTTGATTCTTTGCATTTCTTTTTTATCCCTGTTGCATTTGTTTCTGCTATGTTATTTATTTTTTCTTTCTACTAATTTTGTGTTTGGTTTGTTCTTGCTTTCTGAGTTCCTTGAGGTGCATCATTAGGTTGTTTATTTGAAATCTTTCTACTTTTTTGTTGTAGGAATTTAATGCTATAAACTTTCTTCTTAGTACTGCTTTTGCTGTATCCCATAGGTTTTGCAAGATGTGTTTCCATTTTCTGTTTAAAAAACATTTTTGAGGTCCATCTTAATTTCTTCATTGACCCAATGATCATTCAATAGCATGTTTAATGTCCATGTATTTGTACAGTTTCCAAATTTCTTCTTCTTATTGATTTTAAGTTTCATTCCATTGTGGTCTGAGAAGATACTTGATATGATTTTAATTTTTAAAATTTTGTTGAGCCTTGTTCTGTGTCCTAACATATGGTCTATCCTGGAGAATGTTCCATGTGTTGATGAGATGATTGCATATTCTGCTGCTGCTGGATGAAATATTCTGAAAATATCTGTTAGGTCCATTTGGTCTAAAGTGCAGCTTAAATCTAATGTTTCTTTCTTGATTTTATGTCTAGATGAACTGTCCAATGCTGAGAGTAGGATATTGAAGTTCTCAACTATCATTGTATTGGACTCTATCTCTCCCTGTAGATTTAATAATATTTGCTATGTGTGTCTGGATGAGCTTGTGTTGGTTGCATGCATATTTAGAATTGTTACACTTTGTTGTGAATTGATCCCTTTATTACCATATAATGACCTTCTTACAGTTTTTTGCTTAAAGTCTGTTTTATCTGATGTAAGTTTAGCTACTCCTGATTACTTTTGATTTCTGTTTGTGTGGTATATCTTTTTCAATCCCTTCACTTTCAGTCTGTGTGTGTGTCTTTAAAAGTGAAGTCAGTTTCTTGTAGACGTTGTTGGGTCATTTTTTATCCATTAAGCCTGTCTCTATCTTTTAGGCAGGTAATTTAACCCATATTCGAAGTTATTATTGATAGGTGAGGACTTATTCCTGTCATTTTATTCATTGTTTTCTGGTTATTTTCTATATCCTTTTGATATGGTTTGGCTGTGTCCCCACTCAGATCTCATCTTGAATTCCCATGTGTTGTGGGAGGGACCCAGTGGGAAATAGTTGAATCATGGAGGCAGGTATTTCCCATGCTATTCTTTTGATAGTGAGTAAGTCTCGTGAGATCTGATGGTTTTAGAAGAAGGAGTTTCCCTGCTCAAGCTCTCTCTTTGCCTGCTGCCATCCCTGTAAGATGTGACTTGTCTCTCCTTGACTTCTGCAATGATTTTGAAGCCTCCCCAGAAATGTAGAACTGTAAGACCATTAGACCTCTTTCTTTTGTAAATTTCCCAGTCTTGAATGTGTCTTTTTCAGCTGTGTGAAAACAGACCAATACAGTAAATTGGTACCAGAAGTGGGGTGTTGCTAAAAGATAGCTGAATATGTGGAAGTGACTTTGGAACTGGGAAACAGGCAGAGGTTGGAACAGTTTGGAGGGCTCAGAAGGAGACAGGAAAATGTGGGAAAATTTGGAAGAGATTTCCCAGAGACTTGCACAAAATGCTGATGGTTATATGGACAATAAAGTCTAGGCTTAGGTTGTCTCAGATGGAAATGAGGAACTTGTTGGGAACTGGCACAATGGTGACTCCTGTTATGTTTTAGTAAAGAGACTCGTGGCTTTTTGCCCCTGCTGTAGAGATTTGTGGAATTTTGAACTTGAGATCATTTAGGGTATCTGGTAGAAGAAATTTCTAAGCAACAAAGCATTCAAGAGATGACTTGGGTGCTGTTAAAGGCCCTCAGTTTTACACAGGAAGCAGAGCATGAAAGTTTGGAAAATTCACAGCCTGACAATGCAATAGAAAAGAAAATCCCATTTTCTCAAGAAATATTCGATCTGGCTGCAGAAGTTTAAGTAACAAGGAGTCAAATGTGAATCCCCAAGACAATGGGGAAAATGTCTCCAGGGCATGTCACAGGTCTTCATGGCAGCCTCTCCCATCAAAGGCCCAGAGGCCTAGGAAGAAAAGATGGTTTTGTGGGCTGGACCCAGGGCCCTTCTGCTGTGAGCAGCCGAGGGTCCCTGAGTCCTAGTCACTCCAGCTGCAGCTAAAAGGAACCAAGGTACAACGTGGGCTGTAGCTTCAGAGGTTGCAAGCCCCAAGCCTTAGCAGCTTCCACATAGTGTTGAGCCTATAGGTGCACAGAAGTCAAAAATTGAGGTTTGGGAACTGCTGCCTAGATTTCAGAAGATGTATTGAAATGCCTCGATGTCCAGGCAGGAGTTTGCTGCAGGGGCAGGGCACTCATGGAGAACCTCTACTAGGGCAGTGTGGAAGGGAAATGTGGGGTCGGGAACCCCCATACAGAGTCCCTACTGCAGCGCCAACTAGTGGAGCTGTGAGAAGAGGGCCACCATCCTCCAGACCCCAGAATGGTGGATTCACTGACAGCTTGCACTGTGTGCCTGGAAAACCTGCAGACACTCAATGCCAGCCAATGAAAGGAGCCAGGAGGGGGGTTATACCCTACAAAGCCACAGGAGTGGAGCTGTGGCCTTTTTTCTCCCAAGGCCACGGGAGCCCACCACTTATATCAGCATGACCTTCATGTGAGACATGGAGTCAAAGGAGATCATTTTGAAGCTTTGAGATTTGACTGTCCCACTGGATTTTGGGCTTGCATGGGGCCTGCAGCCCCTTTGTTTTGGCAATTTTCTGCCATTTGGAATGACTGTGTTTACCTAATGCCTATACCCCCATTGTATCTAGGAAGTAACTAACTTGTTTTTGATTTTACATGCTCATAGACAGAAGGGATTTACCTTGTCTCACATGAGACTTTGGACTGTGGACTTTTGAGTTAATGCTGAACTTAGTTAAGACTTTGGGGGACTGTTGGGAAGGCATGATTGGTTTTGAAATGTGAGGATATGAGATTTGGGAAGGGACAGGGGCAGAATGATATGGTTTGGTTATGTCCCCACCCAAATCTCATCTTGAATTCCCATATGTTGTGGGAGGGACCTGGTGGGAAGTAATTGAGTCATGGGGGTGGGTCTTTCCCATGCTGTTCTCATGATAGTGAATACGTCTCACAGGGTCTGATGGTTTTAAAAAGGGTAGTTTCTCTGCAGAAGTTCTCTCTTTGCCTGCTGCCATCCATGTGTGACATGACTTGCTTCTTCTTGCCTTCCAACGTGATTGTGAGGCTTCCTCAGCTATGTGGAAGTGTAAGTCCATTAAACCTCTTTCTTTTGTAAATTGCCCAGTCTCAGTCAAGTATGTCTTTATCAGCAGTGTGAAAACAGACTAATACAACTTTGTTCCTTTTTTCTCTCATTATTTATGGTTGCAGTTTGGTGGTTTTCTTTAGTGGTGATGTTTGAATCTTTTCTTCTTTGTGTGTCTGCGCTACCATGAGTTTTATACTTTCATGTATTTTCATGATGGTAGATATTGTTCTTTTGCTTCCCAGTGTAGGACTCCCTTAAGCATTTCTTGTAGGACCACAACAAACAAGACACAAACAAACAGTCTTTTGCTTATCTGGGAAATACTTTTTTCTCTATTATTTTTATTTTTTTTTTTAGCAATGGAGTCTCACTCTCTCACCCAGGCTGGAGTACAGTGGCATGATCATAGCTCACTGCAGCCTCGAACTCCTGGGCTCAAATGAACCTCCTGCCTCAGCCTTCTGAGTCTCTGGAATTGCAGATGTGAGCCACTGTACCAGGCTCCTTCATGTGTGAAGGATAGCTTTGCTGGGTATAGTATTTTTGGATTTTTTTTTTTTTTTTTTTTTTTTACTTGTAGTATACATCCCGTTTTCTCCTAGCCTGTAAGGTTTCTGCTGAGAAATCCCCTGTTAGCCTGATGGAGATTCTCTTATAAGTGGCTTGATGCTTTTCTCTTGCTATTTTTAGCATTTTCTCCTTCTCTTTTGACAATTTTACCATAATGTGCCTTGGAGAAGACCTTTTTGAGTTGTATTAATTTGGTAATCTTTGAGCTTCCTGTATTTGGAAGCTTTCAGGAAGTTTTCGGTTATTATTTCATTAAATAGGTTTTCTATGCCTTTATCCATCTCACCTCAATCCAGAACTCCCAGAATTTCAGTTTTTGGTCACCTATGTGTCCCATAGGTGAAACAAGGCTATGAAGGCTTGAAACAAGCTTCATAAAAAAAGAATGAAACAAGGCTACATGAAACAAGGTTATGTCATGTAGCCTTGTTTCATTCTTTTTTCTTTCTTTTCGTCTGACTGGATTATCTTAAAAGACTAGTCTTCAGGTTCAGAAATTCTTTGTTTTGCTTGATCTAGTCTATTGTTAAAGCTGTCAATTATCTTTTGTATTTCTTTCAATGATTTATTCTCTTCCAGGATTTGTGTTTGGTTCTTTGTTATGCTGTCTCTCTCTGTTGAATCTCTCATTCAGATCATGAATTGTTTTCCTGATTTTTTTGTATTCATTATCTGTGTTCCCTTGTATCTCCCTGAGTTTCTTTAATAACATTATTCTGCATGTTTTTCAGGCATTTCACAGATTTTCTTTTCATTGGAATCTGTTGCTGGAGAATTATTGTGTTTCTTTGGAGATGTCATGTTTCCTTTTTCATATTTCTTGCATCGTTATGTGACTATCTGTGCCTCTGACATAACAGTCATTTCTTTCAATTATATGGATTGGCTTTTATATTGGAAAGACCTTTTCTTATAGCTGTATCTACAATGTTCATTGGATATCACACTTTGGCTTTGATTCTGGGTGGGTACAGTGGTATATTCTGCATATGATTCCTTCAGCTGTAATTGGCATGAGTGGTATCTGTGAGTCAATCAGTGGCTTAGACTGCAGTGGGTTTTTTTTGTTTTTTTTTTTTCTGTGTGTGTGTGGTTGTTGAGATGGAGTCTAGCTCTGTCACCAGGCTGGAGTGCAGTGACACAATCACAGTTCACTTCAACCTCTGCTTCCCAGGTTCAAGCAATTCTCCTGCCTCAGCCTCCTGAGTAGCTGGGACTATAGGCATGTGCAACCATGCCCAGCTAATTTTTGTATTTTTAGTAGAGACGAGGTTTCACTATGTTGGTCAGGCTGGTCTTGAACTCCTGACTTCATGATCTACCTGCCTCGGCCTCTCAAAGTGCTGTGATTACAGGCATGAGCCACCATGCCTGGCCAGACTGCAGTTGTTATTAGAGGCTGTGGTGAGGCTTTACTGAGGATGGGGATGCCAGAAAGTCTTGTCCTTCAGCATCAGTGGTTGTGGTGGTGGACCAGGTGTGTCAATACTAAGGACCATGGGCAGTGTATGTGGGCACTGATGATAGCCTCTCTGTGTGGACCAATCCCTGGGCCTCCAGGTGGCTTCTTTGGTTGCTGGCAGTGGCAGCACTGGGCCAGGTGGCCAGGTGCACCACTGGGCTCCTGGGTGGTGTGTGTGGCAGTCTGATCTCTAGTTCTCCAGGTGATGTGTGCAGGTTCTGGTGGTGGGTAGGCAGGCGTTTCCTCAGGCCTCTCAGTAGTAAGTGTGAACACTAGCCCTGGAGGCAGGATGAGTCAATCTGCAGGCCCCCAGATGGTACATTCAGGCACCAGCATACTCCTACGCATTTCTAGAAGAAAGTATTTTTCAGAAAACCTGAGCATATGTCCTATTAATACAACTTACCCTCATCAGCTCTGCATGAGAAGAAGGGGGAATTCCCTCAGTAGAACAGTCAGAATAGAATCACAGACTTGTTTTGAGTCAGTCACTGGTAAGTGGGGGTAGGCTAAAATGATGAGCTCAGAATCTAAACCTTGGACTAGGGAATGGCAAACTTTTTCCATAAAAAGGCAAACGGTAATATTTTAGGCTGTTGGTCTACATAACCTCTGTTGCAGTGACGCAGTGGTGCCATTGTAGCCTAAAAGCATATGTAGACAATGCATAAATCAATGGACCTGTTTTTATTCCAATAAAACTTAATTTATACAAACAGTCAGAGGGCCAAATTTGGCCCTTGGTCTATAGTTTGCCAACCCTGTTTAGAAGAGTCACAATTTATTCCCTGGGGCTGGGCCAATTTTTCTTAAAAAAAAAAAAAAAAGAAAGCAACCCACTGTTAGAATAAAATAGGCTTTCTATTTAAAAAGAAGAAGAGGCTGGGTGTGGTGGCTCATGCCTATAATCCTAGCCCTTTGGGAGGATGAGGCAGGAGGACTGCTTGAGGTCAGGAGCTTGAAACCAACGTGGGCAATATAGTGAGACACTGTCCTGCAAAGAATATAAAAATTAACCAGGCATGCTGGCACATGTCTGTAGTCTTAGCTACATAGGAGGCTGAAGGGGAAGATCACATGAGCCCAGGATTTTGAGGTTACAGTGAGCTCTGACTGTACCACTTGTATTCTACCCTAGGCAAAGAGGGAGACCCCAAAAACAAACAAAAAAAACAGAAACAAAAGTTGGTTGGGGCACGTTGGAGAAGAAAATATTTCTGAATTTCTGGGTAGGTAACTGGTAGTGTCAGGCCAAACTAGCCCTACAGTCTTATTCATTATAAATAAAGGCAACTAGCAGATCTCCATCTAGCTATTAAAAATTGGTTAAATTCTACATAGATAAAGGACGGTGACCATTTTATCAGTTAGTTGTCGTCAAAAAATGTTGCATAACAAATCACTCCAAATCTCAGTGGCTTAATACAACAATCGTTTATTTTCATGGATGTATGGGTCAGCTGAGGATTGGTTAATCTGACATGAGCATGTCTGGGAAGCTTGACTTTGCTGTTGGTGTCTCTTACCTTCTGATGGAAGCAGTAGTCTGGCCTGGGCTTGTTCTCATGGTGATAGCAGGAGTGAGCGAGCACAAATGAATGCACACTTTCCAAGTTTTTGGTCATGCAGATTAAAATTCCAGTGGCCAAAGCTAGACACATGACTAAACCCAACATTAGGGGCTGGAGAAATATACTCCGATTCTTCAGTGGGAGGAACTGCAGAGACAAATGGCAGAATCTTGGATACAGGGAGGACATGGATCCATTAATATACCTTCATCAACCGCAACCCTCTAACCTCCAATACAATTAAATAAGTATTTGTTGAATGCACTTGTGCCTGAAGGCTTCTGGCTGCAGCCCAGGCAATGGGGGCCTGACTGGGGAGGGACCATAGCAGGAACTCGATGTCCTGCATGTCTGCATGTAATTGTGTATGGCCGACTCCACATTGGTCATGGCTGACTTGCTTTGTCCTGGGTCCCCAAGGGGCAACGATTGGCTGATTTTATTTCTGAACAATTTTGACTAAGTTGTTTTCAGGAGCCCAGGAAGCAAATCAATTGTAGATTTGAATTTTGCAGGGGTCAGAATTGATGAATATATATATATAGTCTTTTACATGCTGATAATTATTTCCATACCACAAAGAAGGCCAGCTATTAGGAGGCTGCTGTTAAATTCCTTTGCCCTGTGAACTCATGAGCTGTGTCTATGTGGGGGGCACTCACTTGTTACAGCTGTTTCCCTTCATAATAACATCAGCCAACATTCTAAATAAATGCAGGAAATTAAATAGTCTTCCCCAGACAGGTACTTTGCCCTTCTAAAGTGAATTACACATTGTAAAATAAAACACAGTCACATTAAAAAAACAAAAGGTCTTTGTGTCAGATTGGTCTGGCTTCAGCAAAGACAATATTTTCCTCCAGAGTAGAAGATCCTTGTAATCCACGGTATTGCATGTGGCAGCCCCACATCTTGTTTCCTTTTCTTTTTTGTTTTTAACTAAAGAGTTGACAATTTTATTTTCACATTTCCCAATACAAATGAAAACTGCATCTTTTTGGTCCCACTTCTCCCCTCCAAAACTATTCTCTTTGATAGGGCAATGGGGCAAGTCTTCATTATGCTGTTAAGAAAAGCCAGCATCACAGCGGCATGATCTCCTGGTGAAGGGAGCAGGTAAATATAAAACTCATACAGGCTGGGTGCATGACTCACGCCTGTAATCCCAGCACTTTTGAGGCTGAGGCAAGCGGGTCACGAGGTCAGGAGATTGAGACCATCCCGGCTAACATGGTGAAACCCTGTCTCTACTAAAATAAAAAAAAAAATTAGCCAGGCATGGTGCGCACGCCTGTAGTCCCAGCTACTCAGGAGGCTGAGGCAGGGGAATCACTTGAACCCAGGAAGTGGAGGTTTCAGTGAGCTGAGATCGTGCCACTGCCCTCCAGCCTGGGCAACAGAGGAAGACTCTGTCTCAAAAACAAAACAAAACAAAAAAACACAACAATAACAACAACAAAAAACAACACTGATGTAATGAGGCCTCCACTCTATCCTTATCTGTCTCGTCGAGTCATTCTGGGCTGACTGGGCACCATCATGAGACGGGCAGGAAGTCTCTTCATTGGGCACCCAGGCATCATGGGCATGTGGCCTCCCATTGGCGGCCTCATTCCAGGAGCAGGTCCCACTGGAGTCATCCCAGGAGAAGGAGGGCCTATCATTGGCATCATGGGAAGGTCCCCCATATGGCATGCTACCATCATACTGAGATGTATGAGAAGTGTCAACTACACATTAGATTGTGAAGCGTTAATATAAAAAGACAGCAAAGTATTTTGTTAATGTTAAAATATTTTGTACATGTAGACCTGGTATTTTGGATAGATTTGTTTTAATCTGTGATATTATTCCAATTACCTTCACTTCTTTTGTTTTACCTTTTAAAATGCGGTTATTACAAAATGCAAAAGTAAATATGTGGCTGGCATCATATTTCATCACATTAAGTGTAGACCCTGAGGGTCTAGGGGATTTGTGAGCCTTAAGTTGAGGGTGACCCAGGTCAGCGTGAATTGCTCTGAAAGAGAAGCAAAGGGCATAAAGAGAACGTATAAATGGAGAGAGGGAGCTCAGTCTCACTTGGTGAGGAAAGGCATTCTTTCTTACCCAGTCTGGCACTTCTTCAAAAGCTTAAATGGCAGAGTTCTATGACCCAGCACTTCCACTCCAGTTTATGAAAGAAATGAAAATATATGTCCGTGCAGAAACTTGCACACAAATCCTCATAGCAGCATTTTCATAATAGCGCCAAAGTGCAAACAACACAAATGCTTGTCTACTGATGAGTGGAGAAATAGAACATGGTTTGACCATGCAATGGATTATTATTCAGTCATCAAAAGGAATGAAGTACTAACACATGCTACAACATGGATGAATCATGAGAATATTATGCTAAGTGGAAGAAACCAGTCAAAAAAGGTCACATAAGATTTCATTTATATGAAATGTCCAGAACACACAAATCTATGAAGACAGAAACCGTGTCTCTACTAAAAATACAAAATTAGATGGGCGTGGTGGCACATGCCTGTAATCCCAGCTACTCAGGAGGCAGGAGAATTGCTTGAACCCGTGAGGTGGAGGTTGCTGTGAGCCGAGATTGTACCACTGCACTCCAGCCTGTGACAGAGACTCTATCTCAAAAAAGTAGATTGTCACGGCTTAGTGGGAAGAGGAAGTGGCAGGTACCTGCTAATGGATACAGGGTTTCTTCTTGGGGTGATGAAAATGTTTAAAATTGATAATGGTGGTTGCCGAGCTCTGTGAATGCACTGAAACCATTGATTTGTTCACTTTAAATGGGCAAATCATATGGTACCTGAATTATATTTTAATAGTTACATTAAAAAGGTAAAATCTTCCTTGAAGAGATGACACTTCAGGAGAGGCCTAGGGGGTGGGATGAGTTCGCTAGGTGGAGAAATGACGAACAGCATTTCGGGGTGAGGAACAACATAGTGAAGTCCCTGAGGTTGATGGGCATACAGCAGATTTAAGGGACTTTTTTTTTTGAGGCAGACTTTCACTCTTGACGCCCAGGCTGGAGTGGAGTGGTGTGATCTTGGCTCACTGCAACCTCTGCCTCCTGAGTTCAAGCGATTTTCCTGCCTCAGTCTCCGGAGTAGCTGGGATTACAGGTGCCCTCCACCACACCTGGCTAATTTTTGGATATTTAGTAGAGATAAGGTTTCACCATGTTGACCAGGCTGGTCTCGAACTCCTGATCTCACGTGATCCACCCGCCTCAGCATCCCAAAGTACTGGGATTACAGGTGTGAGCCACTGTGCTCAGCCAGATTTAAGGGACTTTCTAGAAGTTTGTATGGCTGAAGCCAGCAGGGCAAGCGAGAGAATCGGGAAACGAGGCTGGAGAAAGAGAGGGGCTAGGTCATGGAGGGTCTCACATTAGGGTGTGGAAACTTCACACGAGTGGTCCCACCTTGGGCATCCCACGTAACTACTCTGTGTCCCAGCTTCCCTACTGGTGAAATCAAGGGCTAATGTAGGGATGGACTGAGATAGTGTGTGCTCAGTAAAGGTGAGCTTTTATCATTGTTTTTGCTTGTTTGCTTGTTGTTTTCAGATGGAGTCTCACTCTGTCTCCCGGGCTGGAGTACAGTGGCGCTATCTCGGCTCACTGCAACCTCCGCCTCCCGGGTTCACGCCATTCTCCTGCCTCAGCCTCCGGAGTAGCTGGGACTACAGGCGCCCGCCACCACGCCTGGCTAATTTTTTAATATTTTTAGTAGAGACGGGGTTTCACCGTGTTAGCGAGAATTGTCTGGATCTCCTATCGTCGTGATCCACCCGCCTCGGCCTCCCAAAGTGCTGGGATTACAGGTGTGTGCCACCACGCCCGGCCGAGCTTTTATCGTTGTTAACCCACAGAGCAGTGGGAGCCATTGAAAGTGAGTGATCAGTTTGGATGCACCTTCTGAAGTGATTGCTTTGGTCCCTGTGAGGAGTGCAGATTGTCAGAAGGCCAGGGGAAGACAGAGGCCAGTCAGGAGGCATTTGCAAACAGCTGGAGGTGATGGTGGCTTGGTTTATGGTGGTGTCAGGAGAGTGGCTGAGCAGTGAACGGATCTGAGAAAGATTTAGGAGGTAAAACCCACGTGAATTGGTCACTGAATGTGGGTTGGGTGGGCTGGAGGGAAGGTAAGAAAGAATGAGAAGAAAAACATACTCAAGTGGGCCCTCCAGCTTAAGGTTACTTGAGGTCCCTTTGTGTAGAGGAATGTTTGTGTTTATGATGAAGATGTCTAAACTTTCAAAGGCAATTTGTAGTACCATTTTTTTTTTAACAGCCAAAAACTCCTCCTTCCCTATGCCCTAAACATATGAATTTTCTTTGCCCTAATTTATCACAGAGGGATGGACATTCATTGGCTTTAATGAGAAATGCAGAATGCCATTAAGAAAGCATATTAAATTAATCTGGATTGCTGTGAGGGAGTTAAATGTTTAGATGTGCACCAGCGTTAATTTAATAGTTTGGTCTAAACCCATTTCTGGCCTGCGGCTGCAGGAGGTTGACTCCCAGCTTCCTTTCATTGGAAAGATCCCAGCAACAAGCACATTTAGCATTTCCAGCCAAACCCACTTTGTGCAGCGAAGGAAAAGATGAGGAGTGCCTCTGTTGTTTTCCCCCAAATCATTTGGCAGAAATGTGGCTGGGAGCTTCACTGCTGATTTTTTCAGTTTTAATATTGCTGTGGAAAGCCTGTACAAACAATCAGCCATCTTATTAATCCACAGCTCCAGTCTGGGCTGTGATTTGTTTTTCCTTTCACTGACACAACCTTATTTTCCATTAAGACTCAATGCAAATAGACACTCATGCACCATCACGATCACTCCCCCTGAATGGCGGAGGGAAGTCAATGGAGTGATTCCAGTTTGGTGTTCATATCGGAGGGTTTTATTTATTTATTTATTTTGAGACGGAATCCCTCTGTGTCACCAGGCTGGAGTGCAGTGGCGCGATCTCGGCTCCCTCCAACCTCTGACTCCCTGTTTCAAGCGATTCTCCTGCCTCAGCCTCCCGAGTAGCTGGGCTTACAGGCATGTGCCACCACGCCCGGTTAATTTTTTGTATTTTTAGTAGAGACGGGGTTTCACTGTGTTAGCCAGGATGGTCTTGATCTCCTGACCTCGTGATCCATCCGTTTCGGCCTCCCAAAGTGCTAGGATTATAGGCGTGAGCCACTGCGCCTGGCCCGGAGTTGTTTTTAAAAGCACATTTCTCTCAAATTAACTCCGGGGTGTCCCACTGTGACTTGGGCAAAGGTTTGCATTTTCTGGAGGTGGAAAGTCAAACTTTAAATAGAATTTGGAGGCTGGGCACTGTGGCTCATGCCTGTAATCTCAGTACTTTGGGAGGCTGAGGTGGGTGGATAATTTGAGGCCAGAGATTCGAGACCAACCTGGGCAACATGACGAGACCTCGTTTCTTCTAAAAATACAAAAATTAGCCAGGCATGGTGGTACATGCCTGTAATCCCAGCTACTTGGGAGGCTGAGGCAGGAGTTATCACTTGAACCTGGGAGGCAGAGATGTCCTGTGTTAAAACCCCATGAGGCGTATCAGCTGGCTGAAGATAAAATCGGTCACGCTGTTTTGAGATTGGGGTTGCTGTTATCACACCTCATCCCCACCCCTGCTAGGCATCCACAAATAGTCATCTTCAATGAGACAGCCCTCCTGCCCCTTGCTGCCTTATTTCATCTGCACCCAACCATATCCATTGCTTGTCAGTGAGTCTCAACCTTGGCTGCAACTTGGAATCTCCTGGGGAGATGAGACAATACCAAGGCTCTCTCTCACTCAGCATGATGTTTCCAAGGTCCATCCACATGTAGTAGGCACCAGTACTTCCATTGTATGGATACAGCACATTTTGTTTATTCATTCATCAACCAAATGGCCATCTTGGTTTTTGCTACCTTTTAGTTATTATATATATTACATGATTCCATTTATGTGAAAGGTCCAGAATAGGCAAATCTATAGAGGCGGAAAGCAGGTAAGTGGTTGCCAGGAGCTGGGGGAAAGGGGAGGGGATGGAGAGTGCTTGATGGATACAGGGTTTTTTTTGGGGGGGCAGGGGGTGTTAATGACAATGTTTTGGAACTAGACAGAGATGATGATTGCTTAACATTGTGAATGTATTTAATGATAATGAAGTGTATGGTTTCATAGAGGCACTTGTATGTTATGTGAATTTTGCCTCATTAAAAAAATACTGCTAGGAGCAATGGCTCATGCCTGTAATCCCAGCGCTTTGGGAGACCAACGCGGGAGGATCACCTGAGGCTGGGAGTTCGAGACCTCCCTGGCCAACATGGTGAAACCCTACCTCTATGAAAAATACAAAAATTAGCCAGGCGTGGTGGTGCACGCCTGTAATCCCAGCTACTTAGGAGGCTGAGGTAGGAAAATGGGTTGAACCCAAGAGGCGGAGGTTGCAGTGAACTGAGATCGCACCACTGCACTCCAGCCTAGGTGACAGAGCAAGATTCCGTCTCAAAACACACACACACACACACACACATACACACACACACACAAAATACTGTTTCATCCCTAAGAGATTCTGTAATAATTGATCTGGGCTGCAGAGCCTGGATACTAGGGTTTTAAAATCTCCTCAGCTGATTCTGACATGCAGCTGTGGTTGAGAATCTCCTTCTGTAATGAACTTGTTCATGTTTTACTTGTGTTCTTTTCTAGCCTTCCTATGGCTTTCTGTTTCCCTTCACATCTTTGGGGGGTAATTTTTACAATGCAGTGTAACAACCAGCTGCCTCAAGATGCACTGGGATCCCTCTTAACCAGATAGCTCCCCATCTCCAACTCTGACCTGTCAAGTAAGAAAATTGTGGGTGGGGCCCAGGACTGTACATATTGAAACAGGCAGTGACCTGGGAACTATTTCTGAACACCCCTATGTTTCAAACCCCTGTGTTTGCCCTTTCCTTTCACATTTGGACCCCTTTGTGTGCTGACCACTGGGCTGTTGCACGTGGACATAGCATAAAAAAGACAGGCCAAGTGCAGTGGCTCTTGCCTGTAATCCCAGCACTTTGGGAGGCCAAGGTAGGTGAATCACTTGAGACCAGGAGTTCAAGATCTGCCTGGCCAACATAACAAAACCGCATCTTTACCAAAAATACGAAATTAGCTAGGTGTGGTGATGTACACCTTTGATCCCAGCTACTCAGGAGGCTGAGGCTGGAGAATCCCTTGAGCCCAGGAGGCAGAGACTACAGTGAGCTGAGATCGCACCATTGCACTCCAGCCTGGGTGACCGAGGGAGACTCTTAAAAAAAAAAAAAAAAAAAAGACAGAGATGGTCCTTCCTCTATGGAGCTCTAAGTAAAACAAGAAAGCTCACGATGTCCTGGCATTTGTCAGAAATGCATTTGGTATATGTAGCTGGGGTCACATGCTTGACATGCCTATTGAAAGCTTCTGGGTAGGAAG
The DNA here is from genome assembly GCF_028885625.2 of Pongo pygmaeus. NCBI lineage: Eukaryota > Metazoa > Chordata > Mammalia > Primates > Hominidae > Pongo > Pongo pygmaeus. The sequence goes on from NC_072380.2 coordinate 8,511,852, forward strand.
AGAACAGTCATGACAGCATCACAGCTTGGCATAACTGTCTCCCAGTACAGGTCTCCCTGGGGAGACTGAGACCACAACTCTAAAATCAGAGCTTTAATCCAAGTTCTATATTTCCCTCAGTAATGTACACGATGTAAGAAAGTTTTTATATTAGTTATCTATTGCTATACAACAATACTACTGCAAACTTTGTGACTTGAGACAGCACATAGTTATCACTACACAGTTTCTGTGGGTCAGGAATCCAGGCGTGACTCAGCTGGGTTCAGTGCAAGGCTGTAGTCATAGTGTCAGCCAGGGCTCGGTTCTCATCTGGAGGCTTGACTGGTGATTGATCTCCTTCCCGGTTCATCTCTTCATTGGCAGCATTCAGTTCCTTGCAGGATGCTGGACTCAGGGCCCCAGTTTCTTGCTGCCCTCAGCTTCTTGCCACATGGGCCACTCATGACATGGCAGCTGGCATCTTCAAAGCCAGCAAGACAGACAGCCTCCTAGCAAGACAACTTAACATCCTATCTAACATAATCACTACATCCCCTCACCTCTGCCATATTCTCTTGATTATAAGAAAGTCATAGGTCCCTTTGTCAGATGAGTAGATTGCAAAAATTTTCTCCCATTCTGTAGATTGCCTGTTCACTCTGATGGTAGTTTCTTTTGCTGTGCAGAAGCTCTTGAGTTTAATTAGATCCCATTTCTCAATTTTGGCTTTTGTTGCCATTGCTTTTGGTGTTTTAGACATGAAGTCCTTGCCCATGCCTATGTCCTGAATGGGATTGCCTAGGTTTTCTTCTAGTTTTTATGGTTTTAGGTCTTATATTTAAGTCTTTAATCCATCTTGAATTAATTTTTGTATAAGGTGTAAGGAAGGGATCCAGTTTCAGCTTTCTCCATAAGGCTAAGCCAGTTTTCCCAGCACTATTTATTAAATAGGGAATCCTTTCCCCATTTCTTGTTTTTGTCAGGTTTGTCAAAGATCAGATAGTTGTAGATTTGTGGCATTATTTCTGAGGGCTCTGTTCTGTTCCATTGGTCTATATCTCTGTTTTTCTACCAGTACCATGCTGTTTTGGTTACTGTAGCCTTGCAGTAGAGTTTGAAGTCAGCTAGCGTCATGCCTCCAGCTTTGTTCTTTTGGCTTAGAATTGACTTGGTAATCCGGGCTCTTTTTTGGTTCCATATGGATGTTAAAGTACTTTTTTCCAATTCTGTGAAGAAAGCCATTGGTAACTTGATGGGGATGGCATTGAATCTACAAATTACCTTGGGCAGTATGGTCATTTTCACGATATTGATTCTTCCTACCCATAAGCATGGAATGTTCTTCCTTTTTTTGTATCCTCTTTTATTTCGTTGAGCAGTGGTTTGTAGTTCTCCTTGAAGAGGTCCTTCACGTCCTTTGTAAGTTGGATTCCTAGCTATTTTATTCCTTGAAGCAATTGTGAATGGGAGTTCACTCATGATTTGGCTCTCTGTTTGTCTGTTATTGTTGTATAAGAATGGTTGTGATTTTTGCACATTGATTTTGTATCCAGAGACTTTGCAGAATTTTGGTATTTTTAGTAGAGATGGGGTTTGCTGAATGCAGCCCCAAGTCACGTACCCTCTGCTTGATCAATCGATCATGACCCTCTCACAATCACGACCCTCTCACATGGACCCTCTTAGAGTTGTGAGCCCTTAACCGTGACAGGAATTGCTCACTTGGGGAGCTGTGTTGTTAGAGACGTGTGCCATCATGCCCAGCTAATTTTTGTATTTTTAGTAGAGACGGGGTTTCACCATGTTGGATGGCCAGGATAGTCTTGATCTCTTGATCTCGTGATCCTCCCACCTCAGCCTCCCAAAGTGCTGGGATTACAGGTATGAGACACTTCACCTGGCCCAGAGAAGGCTTTTCATACTTGCTTCTCAGCCTTCTGCATCCTACCCCAGCACCATGCACTCACCACCTGTGGGCTACACTCATCCCTGATCATCTCTCCCCAGGCCTGCTGTTCCTCGAGAAAGGAAGTTGTAATGGGCAGATTTCTAGGGCAGCCCCACTCCTTTATATCTGCTCCTTGTATCATCATCTCTTCTTGAGTGTGTGCAGAGCTTGTGATTTGGCCAAGGGGAAGGAATTTTGCAAATGTGATTATGGTCACACTTGCTTTGTTAAGCACATTTGCTCACCTGACTTTGAGTTCATCCAAAGCAGGATGATCTTAGGTGGGCCAGACCTAATCAGGTGAGCCTTTTAAAGGTGAAGTTTCAGAGAGTCAAACCTTAGCCTCCAAGGAGACACAAATGGCCATGCTGTGAGCTGTCTTTGGAGGTGGCAGCTCTAGGAGTTGAGGGACTTCGTTCAACAATTGCAAGAAATTGAATTCAGTCCACAAACTGAATAAGCTTGGAAGAGGACATTGAGCATCTGATGAGACCACAGCTCCAACTGACAGTCTGATTGCAGTATTGTCACCCTGGATAGAAGACCCAGTTAAACCCTGCCCAGACCCTTGGCTCATGAAAACAGATAATAACTGCGTGGTGTTTTAAGCTGCTCAGTTTGCACAGGTAAATCCACCAATAGGAAAGTAATATAGAAGTTAAATAGGCCGGGCGCGGTGGCTCATGCCTGTAATCACAACACTTTGGGAGGCTAAGGTGGGTGGATCACAAGGTCAAGAGATCGAGACCATCCTGGCCAACATAGTGAAACCACGTCTCTACTAAAAATACAAAAGTTAGCCAGGCGTGGTGGCACGAACCTGTAGTCCCAGCTACTCAGGAGGCTGAGGCAGCAGAATCACTTCAACCCAGGAGATGGAGGTTGCAGTGACCTGGGACCATACCACTGAACTCCAACCTGGGCAACAGAGAGAGACTCCATCTCAAAAAAAAAAAAAAAAATTTAAACGAATACCTTTGACCATCGATGGAAGTTCCTTTCATTCCCTCTTACTTAATCATCTTTATCTTAGCCCCGAAAGAGGGATGCTTTAACCCCATTTGTAACAAGTGAGTCTGAGGCCCAGGAAAGTGATAGAATTTAGCAAAGTCCACCTTGCTACCTGGTGGCCCCAGCTAGAACTCAGCCCCAGGTCCATATACCAAAAGTCATTACAACATCCACTAAAATTTTGCCCCTCTCTCCATGCCTTCCTGTTTAGAAACCTGTTCCTTCAGGGATAGATCCCAACCCAGTGTTAAAAGGTACTGAACTCTGATTTTCACAAAATATAGTAACAACCACCCAAAGTTAATAATAGTATTTTAGAGCCAGGTACAGTGGTTCATGCCTGTAATCCCAACACTTTGGGAGGCTGAGGTGGGTGGATCATGAGTTCAAGAGATCGAGAGCCTCCTGGACAACATGGTGAAACCCCGTCTCTACTAAAAATACAAAAATTAGCTGGGAGTGGTGGCAGACATCTGTAATCCCAGCTACTCGGGAGGCTGAGGCAGGAGAATCGCTTGAGCCCAGGAGGCAGAGTTTGCAGTGAGCTGAGATTGCACCACTGCACTCCAGCCTGGCAACAGAGCAAGACTCTGTCTCAAAAAAAAACAAAAAACTATTTTTGAGTCCTTATGTGTCAACCACTGGGCTATCCCAACACCAATAGATATTATGATTATGATTAGTTTTTCCATTTTATTGATGAGGAAACCGACACATAGAAATTTAAAGGAACTTGCCAAAGGTGACGGTCACACAGCCAAAGAGCTGTAGAAGCAGCACAGGAATCCCAGCAAACTCACAGCCAAGCTCTGCTTTTCACCTTCACATCATATTGTCCTTAGACTAAAACCCTAACTCTGACCTTCCGAATCAAAAATCATACTCAAGGCCAGGCGCAGTGGCTCACGCCTGTCATCTCAGCACTTTGGGAGGCCGAGGCAGGTGGATCACCTGAGGTCAGGAGTTCCAGACCAGCCAGGCCAACATGGTGAAACCCTGTCTCTCCTAAAAATACAAAACTTAGCCAGGCACAGTGGTGGCTGTCTGTAATCCCAGCACTTTGGGCAGCTGAGGCGTGAAAATCACTTGAACCCAGGGGGCAGATGTTGCAGTGATCCATGATCATGCCACTGCATTCCAGCCTGGGCAAGACAGTGAGACTCTGTCTCCAAAAAAAAAAACATTTTGCTTAATAATATCTTGGAAGTGCACATATCTTCTGTGAAGGTTGATGGACTACACTTAGCTTCAAAACACAAATAAGTATCTGTGTTTAAATGAGGCCTTCTGCGTAATAGCTAGCGAAAATCAATGTAGCTATTCATATTTTGGTTCCCCTTCCAGGGACAGAGAAGTTGCCCATGACTCTGTGATCCATTTTGTCCAATGAACCATGAGCAGGAGCAACTTGAGTCACCTCCAGGTGGAAGTGTTAAGAGACTCTGTGATCCGCCACATTCCTTTTCCCCTGAAGTGGTGATCAAGGACACTTGGAGAGATGGGGCTTTTGTCAGCCTGGGTCCCTGAGTGAACACAATGAATAGACCACCCCACAATGCCCTAACACAGCCCAGACATGCAACGTGACCAAGAATAAGCCTCACTTTGGCCAGGCACAGTGGCTCATGCCTGTCATCCCAGTATTTTGGGAGGCCAAGGCAGGTGGATCATTTGAGGTCAGGAGTCCAAGACCAGCCTGGCTAACATGGTGATCTCCTGTCTCTACTAAGTACAAAAATTAACCAGACAGTAGTGGCACAGGCTTGTAATCCCAGCTACTGAGAAAGCAGGAGAATCACTTCAGTCTGGGAGGCAGAGTTTGCAGTGAGCTGAGATTGCACCACTGCACTCTAGTCTGGGTGACAGAGTGAGACCCTGTCTCAAAAACAAACAAACAAATACCTCACTGCATGGAGCCACTGAGATTTGGATATTGTTGTTACTGCACCAGAACCCAAATCATCCTGACCACTAGACTGTCCTAACTAGGGTTTCTTACCAAAAGCAAAGGCATTTTGAAAGTTCGTGACATTTAAACAAAAGAGTAAATAACAATATCTGCCATTTTGTCAGGCTAACAAACCAAACAAAGCCAACAGCCAGAAGTTAAAAGAAACAGATCATTAGGTTGAAAACAGAACTGTCAAAACAGGCACAATTGACTTCATTTAGTGATTGCAAAGAACATCAGGAAAGACACAGGTGAGGTCATACCATTTATCACATGCTTAATTGCACATGTTTGACTAAGAGAAACACAAAGTATTTAAGCTCATCTGTAGTTCAAAGTGCCTATCCGTGTATTTATCCATTCATCCTGATTTATGTATTGAGCAACTCTTTTGTGCCAGGCACTGTGCTGGGTGGTGGTAATGCAGTGACGAAGATGGCAGGCATGGCTCTGCCCTCCAGGAGTTTCTAGGATATGGAGGGAGGCAAAAAATAAGTAAATCCATGAAAGAATTATTGGTGGAACCTGTCCCCAATATTTCAACATAGGTTCTTTCCATTTTCCATAAGGGTCAGCCAGCTGAGAAATAAAGAGACACTACAAAGAGAGGAATTTTACAGCTGGGCCGCTGGGGGTGACATTACATATCAGTAGGACCGTGATGCCCCCTGAGTTTCAGACCAGCAAGTTTTTATTAAGGGTTTCAAAAGGGGAGGGGGTGTAAGAAGAGGGAGTAGGTACAAAGATCACATGCTTCAAAGGGCAAAAAGCAGAACTACTACTAAGGGTCTAACAAAGATCACATGCTTCTGAGGGAACAGGACAAAGGGCAAAAGCAGAACTACTGCTAACGGTCCAGCAAAGATCACAAAGCAAAGGGCAAAAGCAGAACCACTGATAAGGGTCAATGTTCATCGGCACATGTATTGTCTTGATAAACATCTTAAACAACAGAAAACGGGGTTTGAGAGCAGAGAACCAGTCTGACAACAAATTTACCAGGGCAGAGTTTTTCTCCAGCCTAGTAAGCCTTTGGGTACTGCAGGAGACCAGGGCGTATCTCAGTCCTTATCTCAACTGCATAAGACAGACATTCCCATAGCGGCCACTAATAGACCTCCCCCCAGGAATGCATTCCTTTCCCAGGGTATTAATATTAATATTCCTTGCTAGGAAAAGAATTTAGTGGTATCTCTCCTACTTGTACGTCCATTTATAGGCTCTCTGCAAGAAGAAACATATGGCTCTTTTTGCCCGACCCTGCAGGCAGTCAGACCTTATGGTTTTCTTCCTTTGTTCCCTAAAAATCACTTTTATTCTCTTCTTTTTCAAGGTGCACTGATTTCATATTGTTGAAACACACATGTTTTACAATCAATTTGTACAGTGAACACAATTATCACAGTGGTCCTGAGGTGATGTACATCCTCAGCTTATGAATTTAACAGGATTAAGAGATTAAAGAAACGCATAAGAAATTATAAAAGTATTATTTGGGAACTGATAAATGTCCATGAAATCTTCACAATTTATGTTCCTCTGCTGCAGCTCCAGCCAGTCCCTCCATTTGAGGTCCCTGACTTCCCGCAACAAGAAGTAATAAGAGGTTAAAGTGGAGAAGAGCAGGGAAGTCCACTTTATAAAGGGGTCAGGAAAGAGCTCTCTGTGGAAGCACCATTTTAGCTGAGGCCTAAAGGATTGTCTAATTTGGGGAGGTGCAGAGGAAAATCATTCCAGGCTGAAGCAGCAAGTGAAAATGCCCTGTTGTGGAAAAAGGTTTGAAAGTCCAAGAAAACAAAAGGAGACCAGAGGGGCTGAAATAGAGTAGGCCAAAGGGAGGAGATAGGAGAGGGCTGGAGACGTGGCAGGAACAGGCAGAAGACTCGGGGTCTCGATTTTATTCTATGTGCCATGGGCAGGAAAGGCAGGGATGAAACTCAATGGACACCTTAAGATCACTGAAGCTGCCAGATGGGAAATGGATTGCTGAGCATGGAGAGCAAGTGCAGAGGAACAGTTAAGACCAGTTAGGAGGCTGCTGCTGTAGTCCAGCTGGGATAGCACTGTCCTAGGCAAAGATAATGACAGTGAAGATAGAGAGAGTGGACAAGTTGGATAAAGTTTAGAATCACAGAACTTGCTGACTGGAGAAGAGGGCAAAAGCAGAGTTAGCACAACACATGAGTTATGACCACCTTGAGCAGCTCAGCAGGGGGTGGTGCCATTTACAGTACAGAGATGGCATGGACAGAGCCCATGGAGAAGGAGGAGGAAAAAGAGAGTTTGGCTTTGGGTTTAAGACAGGGTCTCTGGCTCTGTCACCCAGGCTGGGGTGCACTGGTACAATCATAGCCCTTTACAGCCTCAAACTCCTGGGCTCAAGTGATCCTCCCACCTCAGCCTCCCAAGTAGCAAGATTACAGATCCTACAGATGCACATCACCATGCCTAGCTAATTTTTTTTTTTTTTTTTTTTGTAGATAGGGAGTCTCACTGTGTTTTCCAGGCTGGCTTCAAACTCCTGGCCTCAAGTAATCCTCCCACCTCAGCCTCCCATAGCACTGGGATTACAGCCATCACCTACCACTCCAAGCCATGAGTTTGGCTTTGGATGTAACAAGGCTGAGGTGTTCATAAGTTGACAAATGGAAAAAAGAAGAAAGAAGTTGAGTGTTTAAGACTGCTGTTTGAAGGAGAAGTCTAGCCTCAAGACAAAAGTTCAGGACTCATCAGCTGAGAAATGGCACTGAAAATTATGCAAATGGATGAGCTCAGCTAGCAAACAAGTCCAGAGAGAGCAGAAAGTCCAGAGAGAGCAGCACTGGGCCATCCACCTGGCCTAAGGCCACCCCACTCCTCCCAATCCCTGTGTTATGCTGGAGAAGGTTCAGCCTCTGGTGAGTTTCACCAAACCCCCACATCTCTTTCTTCTGAGATCTTCTCTAAAATCCCTTCTTTTATACTTAGTGAAATGGGATTCTCTTTTTCCCATCCAGCTTAAGCAAAAACTTTTGACTATGAGAAGAATGAGGATGCATTTAGTATCTGTTCTGCATGGCTAATTCCATCAAAGATTTCCCATTATTCATGCCTGGCAGTCTCATTTTCTTCTTTTGCCTCTCAGAGCATAGTCGTAGCCTTAATTAGTGACCTTTTCACCCTTCTAATACCAGCGATTTCCCCTATCTCAGTTCTCAGGAAGTTCTGTTCGCAGAATTATCTCCTGAATCCTCACCTGGGGATAGAAATTGTTCTCTGTGGCTGTGTCTTCCCCGCTAATTCTTATCAAAAAACTCAGTGATCTCTGTGCATCAAATATTAAACTCAAGCTTAACAGATCATGCTTCTGGCTTCTCTCTCTCTCTGGCCTGTGGGTTAACAGGTTTGCAACCTTTGCAGAGAAGACACCAAATTGTAAGGAGTCCAGAGTTTCCAAGAGTGCTGGTCAGTCTTGCTCTCTTTCTCCTGCTCAAAATTCAGCACTAGAGAGTGTTACACCATTTCACCTGCAGAGGAGTTCATCTGACTCTAGGGGCTGCAGAGGAGGGAGACGGGCAAACTAACAGGCATTCAGAAAATGACTACCACAATGGGGGAGATAATGAAACTCAAACCAAATAAGCAATGGTCAAAAAAAAAAAAAAATCTAGGGGGCAGCTGCAGTGGCTCACACCTGTAATCCCAGCACTTTGGGAGGCAGGTGGATCACTTGAGATCAGGAGTTCGAGACCAGCCTGTGCAACACAGTGAAATCACATCTCTACTAAAAATACAAAAATTAGCCAGGTGTGGTGGTGGGCACCTGTAATCTCAGTGTTTTGTGAGGCTGAGGTGGGTGGATCACCTGATGTCAGGAATTTGAGACCAGCCTGGCCAACATGGTAAAACCCTATTTCTATTAAAAAATACAAAAATTAGCCAGCTGTGGTGGCAGGTTCCTGCAATCCCAGCTACTTGGGAGGCTGAGGCAGGAGAATTGCTTGAAACCAGGAGGCGCAGGTTGCAGCATGCAAAGATTGCACCACTGCACTCCAGCCTGGGAGACAGTGAGACTTTGTCTCAAAAAAAAAAAAAAACAAATGTAGAGACATCCATCCAGGCTGAAGAGAATATTCCAGAGCAGGTGTTGGAACACTAAGGCCCATGGGCCAAATCTGACCTGCCTGCACATGTTTTTGTCAATAAAGTTTTATTGAAACACAGCCATGCCCATTTGCTACATACTCTCTCTGGCTGCTGGATTAGGCTGTTCTCTCATGCTATAAAGAAATACCTGAGGCTGGGTAATGTATAAAGGAAAGAGGTTTAATTGGCTCACAGTTTTGTAGGTTGTACAGGGAGCATGATGCTGACATCTGGTGAGCTGTGGAGGCCTCAGAAAAATTACAATCATGGCAGAAGGGGAAGCGGGGGCAAGAGAGTGAGGAGGGAGGTCCTACACACTCGTAAACAACCAGATCTTGCAAGAACTCACTCACTATTGCAAGAACAGGACCAAAGGGATGATGCTAAATCATTCATGAGAAATCCACCCCCATGATCCAATCTCTTGCCACCAGCCCCACCTCTAACACTGGGGATTACACTGCAACATGAGATTTGGGCGGGGACACATATTCAACCTATATCAGCTGCTTTCATGCTATGGGTGGCAGAGTTGAGTAACTACTACAAAAGACTGTATGGCCCACGAATTCTAAAATATTTACTATCTGATGCCTTCAAGAAAATGTTTGCAAACCGTGCTCTTTAAAATGAAGGGAAGGAAGAAGGCAGGAAGGAGCAGAGAGGGACACGGGGCTGTATTCAAACATCTGTTGTTAAGAAAGAGAAATTCAATTTATTTGGCATGGCCCAAGTTATCAAAGTAGGAGCACTCCATTGAAGTTTCAGGAGAAACACTGTGCTGAATATAAAGATGACACCATCTGTAATGCCTAACCTTGTTTTTATTAACTTTGTTCTTAGACTTTCCTTTTCTTTTAATCACTTAGCCTTGTTTCTTCCTGAATTGTCTTTCTTTTAGCTAAGAGAGCTAGACAGACTTTATCTTGGCTTTTTCACTGGAAGCCCCTTCCTCAAGGACTTAACTCGTGCAAGCTGACTCTTAGCACATCTAAGAATGCAATTAACTGATAAGATACTGTGGCTAGCAATATCCGCAGTTCCTAGGAATTCGTCCGATTGATAATGTCTAAAGCCCCGCATCTATCACTTTGTAATAGTCTTAAAGCCCTTAGACCTAGAACTGTTTACTTTCCTGTAACAATTTATCCTTTTAACTTTTTGCCTACTTTACTTCTGTAAAATTGTTTTAACTAGACCCCCCCTTTCCCCTTTCTAAACTAAAGTATAAAAGAAAATCTAGCCCCTTCTTCGGGGCCAAGAGAACTTTAAGCGTTAGCCGTATCTTGGCTGCTGGCTAAATAAACAGACTCTTAATTTGTCTCAAAGTGAGGCATTTTCTCTAACTCGCTCAAGTACGACATTTGGAGGTCCGAGCGAGAAACGCCACCAGGTGAGAGCCAGGCTCACTCCGGTCTCCCCCGGAAGGATGGCCAGCTTCTGGGGAGGTGCCACCTGAAAAAAATTTTCAGGTCCCCGAAAGTTGACCATCTTCCAGAGGAGAGCGGATCGACTAACATGTGGGTGCCCACAAAAATTCCACCTCTGAGTCCTCAGCTTCTGACCCCGAGGTCAGGTAGGTCAGATTTGACTTCAGTTCTAGTAAGAGGGAAGCGGCCCTGATGAGGGCGTCCCTGTTTTGACTCTGTCCGTTTCTCTAGGATGCTAGAAGGTAGAGCCCTGGTTTTCTGTTAGGCACCTCTGTGTCTCTGTCTAGGAGGGAAGTGGCCCTGACAGGGGCCCTCCTTTGACTCAGTCCACATCCCAGGATGCTGGAGGACTGAGTCCTGGTTTCTGGCAGACCGGTCTCTCTCTCTCTCTCTTTTTCTGTCTCTCATCTCTCATCTTTCTCTTGTTCAAGTTTCTTGAAGAATCTCCAAGAAAGAAAAAAAAAAACTGTTATAAACTCTGTGTGAATAATGAATGAATGAAGCGCAAGCCCTTGTCCTCCAGTTTGTAGCTCCACGGCGAAAGCTACAGAGTTCAAGTAGGCCCTCACCTGCCGTTCCATGGCGACCTCATAAGGCTTAAGGCAGCATCAGGCATAGCTTGATCTGCGCCGGAAGTTTATACCGGCCTGCCAATGCTAAGAGGAACCCAAGTCCCCTCAGGGGGAGCGGCCAGGCAGGCATCTGACTGATCCCATCACAGGACCCCCTCTCCCCTAGTCTGTCTTAAAAAAAAAAAAAAAGGAAGAAACTGTTCTAACTGTTTACATGCCCTAAAATCAATTGTTTATGTTTATTGTTCTGTTCAGTGTCTATTGTTCTTGTTAGTAGTTGTCAAAATTTTGCATGTCAAGATGTTGATATTGCCCAAGACGTCTAAGCAAAAACTTCTTCAAAGTCCTTAGTGCTGATTTTTTGTCACAGGAGGTTAAATTTCTCATCAGTCATTTAGGCTGGCCACCACAGTCCTGTCTTTTCTGCCAGAAGCAAGTCAAGTGTTGTTACAAGAATAAGTGAGAAAAACATTTGCCTCATTAAGATTTCTAGCACCATGAAAGTTGTAAGTATTTATATTGTCATACCCCACGTCCAAGTGATTAGACTTCCTCTAAACTAAACCAGTAGTAAGTTGAAAACAGCCACCCTGCAGATTTCCTTGCTCACCTCTTTTGTCCTTCTGTAACTTTTCCTGTGCCCTTAAGTAGAACACCGAGTAAAGAAACGTATGCCCCTACTGCTTTACTTCATTTAGATTCTTACTCTGTTCCTCTTTGGCTACTCTCCCATCTGAAAAATGATCCGAGTAGTCCTTTTCTGCCTTATCCCTGCCCCCTACCCCACCCATCTCATTTTCTGGTGTGACAGCAAGTTCAGTGTCTCCAGGACTTGGCTCTACTCACACTCCTTAAACCCTTAAAAGAAAAAGCTAAATTTAAGCTATTTGCCTTTAAGTCATAAAGAAACCAAAAGTATTTAAAGTACAGATCTAGAAGAAGAAGAATGTCTAGATCAAACTGACACAGAAGATCTCAGGCTGGCTCTAATCCTCCTCCCTCAATCTTAAAGCTATAGTAATGTAGCAAGTATTAGTAGCTGTTGTAGTTTTCTGCCCTTTCTAGTCATGTTGATTCTGTTCTTTCAGTACTCCAATCCCCCAAGAAATAAGTTTCTCTGTCCATGCTAAGTTTAATATCGATGCTCAAATTTTATTAAATTTCCTTCAACAACAACAAAAAAAAGAAACACTTTCTCCCAGCCTTGTAAAAGTTAAAGCCCTCTCCAATGTATGCTGCAGAATTTTTCTCTCAGTTTCTGAGAGGATTATAAAGTCTGCATTAAAAAAGGCAAGCTACAGACACTCTGCGAAATAAAATGGCCAAAGTTTAAAGTCAAGTGGCCCCCTGAAGGGTCATTGAACCTCACAGTTGTTCAAGCTGTGTGGCAGGTTGTTACTAAAACTCCTCGCCACCCTGATCAGTTTCCCTACATTGATCAATAGCTAAGTTTAGTCAGGAGCCCCCTCCATGGCTTCGTTCATGCGCCACTCATAATTTCACCTCCAAGGTCCTCCTAAGCCAGACCGCGTTTCCGCCTCGAACCTCAGCCGGTTCAGCTCCCCCTTACTGCCTCCCTCTGAAGAAGAGGAGAGTCTCCCTCACCCAGTCCCACCCCCTTACAACCACCCTGCTCCCTTAAAGTTATCTCATTTCTCCTCGACGACGTCCCCTGTAGGCTCGCCACCCATTGCCTCAACTCATTCCTCCACTCATTCCTGCACAGTCGCGACCGTTGCAGGAAGAAGTAGCCTCTCTACTACCACTGAGAGAGGCACAAGTCCCTCCAGGTGACGAGCGCTCAGCACCCTTCTTAGTTTGTGTCCCTTTTTCTACTTCTGACTTATATAATTAGAAAATCCATAATCCTCCCTTCTCTGGAAAGCCCTAGGCTTTGACCTCTCTGAGAGAGTCTGTACTCAGGACTCACCCGCCCACTTAAGCTGATTGCCAACAGCTCCTTTTAACCCTTTTCACCTCTGAAAAGAAAGAACGTATCCGAAAAGAAGCCAAAAAGTACTTCCTCACATCAGCCAATGGACCGGAAGAAGAAGCTAGAGACCTCCTTGAGAAGGACTTTCCTTCTACCCGGCCTAACTGGGACCCAAATTCCTCAAGTAGAAAGGGAGCTTTAGGCGATTTTCACCGGTATCTCCTCGCAAGTATTAAAAGAGCCGCTCAGAAACCCATAAACTTGTGTAAGACGACCGAAGTTGTCCAAAGGCCCGATAAGTCACCAAGAACGTTTTTAGAGCTCCTCCAGGAGGCTTATCGGATTTACACCCCTTTTGACCCGGCAGCTCCCGAAAATAGCCGTGCTCTTAACTTAGCATTTGTGGCTCAGGCAGCCCCGGATATTAAAAAGAAACTCCAAAAACTAGAAAGATTTGCTAGAATAAATATCAGTCAGCTTTTAGAAATAGCCCAAAAAGTTTTTGACAATCAAAAGTTTAAAAAACAAAAACAAGCAACACAGGCAGCTGAAAAGGCCGCTGAGAAAGCATTCAAAAGACAAACAAAAATCTTGGTGGCCGCTATCCAAGAAGTATAGAATGAAATAGTCTGTTAATTTAGCATTAAATGAAGCCCCTGCTTTAGCCCTCCCTAATATCTCCATAAAAGCCAAGGAGTTGCTAAAGACTTGCTTACTCAGACTCTAAGACCCTAAAGATGCCCAGTGACCTATTTATCTAAGAGGCTAGATCCTGTGGCCTCTAGATGGTCAAGTTGTCTGTGAGCCGTAGCGGCTACAGCAAGCGTGGCCCAAGAAGATGATAAGTTAACTCTAGGCCAAAATTTAACCCTTACAGCTCCTCATGCCGTAAAGACCTTACTACAAAATGCTTCGGGCAAATAGATGTCAAATTCTCGCATCTTGCAGTATCAAAGTTTACTGTTAGATCAGCCTCGTTTGGCTTTCTCTCCCACAAAGTGTTTAAATCCAGCTACACTACTTCCCGGCTCAGACTCCACTATTCCTGTTCATGACTGTTAAGAACTGTTAGAAACTATCGAAACTGGCCGATCTGATCTTCAAGATGTGCCCCAAGAAAAGGCAGATGCCACCGTGTTCACAGACTGTAGCAGCTTCCTCAAGCAGGAAGTATGAAAAGCCAGTGCAGCTGTTCCCACGGAGACAGATGTGTTGTAAGCTCAAGCTTTACCAGCGAACACCTCAGCACAAAAGGCTGAATTCATCGCCTTCACTCAGGCTCTCCCATAATGTAAGAATAAACGTATTAACATTTACACTGACAGCAAGTACACCTTTGCTACTGTGCATGTACATAAAGCCATCTACCAGGAAAGCAGGATACGCATTTCAGTGAGTAGCTGTGATCCACTGCAAAGGACATCAAAAAGAAAACACGGCCGTTTCTCGTAGTAACCATAAAGCTGATTCAGCAGCTCAGGTCGCAGCGAGACTTTCAGTCACGCCTCTAAACTTGCTGCCCACAGTCTCCTTTCCACAGCCAGATCTGCCTGACAATCGCGTATACTCAACAACAACAAAAAAAAACTGGCTTCAGATCTCAGAGCCACTAAAAATCAGGAAAGTTAATAGATTCTTCCTGACTCTAGAATCTTCACACCCTGAACTCTTAAAGAAACTTTAATCAGTTACCTACAGTCTACCACCCATTTAAGAGCAAAGCTACCTCAGCTCCTCCGGAGCCATTTTAAGATCCCCCGTCTTCAAAGCCTAACAGATTAAGCAGCTCTCAACTGCACAGCCTGCGCCCAGGTAAATGCCAAACAAAGTCCTAAGCCCAGCCCAGGCCACTGTCTCTGAAAAAAGTCACCAAGAAAAAAGTAAGAAATTGACTTTACAGAAGTAAAACCACACCAGGCTAAGTACAAATACCTTCTAGTACTAGTAGACACCTTCTCCAAATAGACTAGGGTGTTTGCTACCAAAAACGAAACCACCAACACGGTAGTTAAGTTTTTACTCAGTGAAATCATCCCTCAATATAGGCTGCCTGCTGCCATAAAGCCTGATAATAGATCAGCCTTCACCTCACCTATAGCTCAGTCAGTCAGTAAGGCATTAAACATTCAATAGAAGCTCCATTGTGCCTATCAACCCCAGAGCTCTAGGCAAGTAGAACGCATGAACCACACCCTAAAAAACACTCTTACAAAAGTAACCTTTAAAAAGCAGTGTAAATTAAGTAAGACTCCTTTCTTTAGCTCTACTTAAAGAAAGGTGCACCACTTTCCAGGCTAATTTCTCATCTTTTGAAATCATGTATAAGAAGGCGCCGCCTATCTTGCCTAAACTAAGCGATGCCAAATTAGCAGAAATATCACAAACGAATTTATTACCGTATCTATAGTCTCTCCAACAGGTACAAGATATCATCCTGCCACTTGTTCGAGGAGCCCATCCCAATCCAATTCCTGACCAAAGTCCTGCCATTCGTTCCAGCCAGGAGACCTAGTGTTTGTTAAAAAGTTCCAAAAAGAAAGACTCACTCCTGCTTAGAAAAGACCTCACACTGTCATCCTCACGAAGCCAATGGCTCTGAAAGCAAATGGCATTCCTGCTTAGATTCATCACTCCCGCATCAAAAAGGCCAACAGAGCCCAACTAAAAACATATGTCCCCAGGCCTAAGTCAGTCCCCTTAAAACTGCACCTAAGTCAGGTGAAGCCATTAGATTCATTCTTTTTATCTACCTCACTTATTTGTTTTTGCCCGTTACATCCTCTGTGCCTTCCTACTCCTTTCTCTTCACCTCTTTGACAACAGGACGTATATTTGCAAACACCACTTAGAAGGCCAGTACCTCCAAGGAAGTCTCCTTTGCAGTTGATTTATTTGTACTGTTCCTAAAGCCAGCCCACACCCACGAAAAGCGACACAATCTGCCAGTCCCAGGAGCAGGAAGTATCGACCTTGCAGCAAGATTCAGACACTCCAAGAGCCAAACTAAGTGTAGAAGCTCAAAAAGTGCAGGAAAAAGACTCCAAAATATTGACTTTTACCTCTCTCCTAGAAATCACCCTGATGCTAGCTGTCAAGAATTAGACATGTGTAACTTTAGCTACCTACTCTAAAAGATCAACCAGATCTTCAACTCTTTCCATAAGTCGTGCTTCTCATCCTAAATTATGTACTAGAAAAAATTGTAATCCTCTTACTATAACTGTCCATGACCTTAATTCAACTCAATAGTATCATGGCATGTCATGAAGATGAAGATTTTATATCCCAGGATTTAATGTTAAGACTATGTTCACCATCCAAAAAAAACCCTAGTCTCATTAGTCTCATAAATCCCTCCCAAGTCAATCAGGCCTTTAACTGATCTAAGTAACCCTGTGTTCCAGAAACCCCCTGAAAAAGTTGATTTAAGTGTTCCTCCACCATTCTTAGTAATAAAAGGTACACTCCAGAAAGTGCAAGAAAATCTAGATAAGCGCCAACAAGAACAAGAAAATAATATCCCCTAGTATCAAAGCACGTTCAACTAGAACCCAGAGCTAACTATTCTAAATACGAAGGTAGCCAGACCCCCTCCCCATCCTACTATTAAGTCTAATTTTTGGACCTTGTATTTTAAATAGTTTCTTTTTTTTTTTTCTTTTATTATTATTATACTTTAGGTTTTATGGTACATGTGCACAATGTGCAGGTAAGTTACATATGTATACATGTGCCATGCTGGTGCGCTGCACCCACCAGCTCGTCATCTAGCATTAGGTATATCTCCCAATGCTATCCCTCCCCCCTCCCCCCACCCCACAACAGTCCCCAGAGTGTGATGTTCCCCTTCCTGTGTCCATGTGTTCTCATTGTTCAATTCCCACCTATGAGTGAGAATATGAGGTGTTTGGTTTTTTGTTCTTGTGATAGTTTACTGAGAATGATGATTTCCAATTTCATCCATGTCCCTACAAAGGACATGAACTCATCATTTTTTATGGCTGCATAGTATTCCATGGTGTATATGTGCCACATTTTCTTAATCCAGTCTATCATTGTTGGACATTTGGGTTGGTTCCAAGTCTTTGCTATTGTGAATAATGCCTCAATAAACATGCGTGTGCATGTGTCTTTATAGCAGCATGATTTATATTCCTTTGGGTATATACCCAGTAATGGGATGGGTGGGTCGAATGGAATTTCTAGTTCTAGATCCCTGAGGAATCGCCACACTGACTTCCACAAGGGTTGAACTAGTTTACAGTCCCACCAACAGTGTAAAAGTGTTCCTATTTCTCCACGTCCTCTCCAGCACCTGTTGTTTCCTGACTTTTTAATGATTGCCATTCTAACTGGAGTGAGATGGTATCTCATTGTGGTTTTGATTTGCATTTCTCTGATGGCCAGTGATGGTGAGCATTTTTTCATGTGTTTTTTGGCTGCATAAATGTCTTCTTTTGAGAAGTGTCTGTTCATGTCCTTTGCCCACTTTTTGATGGGGTTGTTTGTTTTTTTCTTGTAAATTTGTTGGAGTTCATTGTAGATTCTGGATATTAGCCCTTTGTCAGATGAGTAGGTTGTGAAAATTTTCTCCCATTTTGTAGGTTGCCTGTTCACTCTGATGGTAGTTTCTTTTGCTGTGCAGAAGCTCTTGAGTTTAATTAGATCCCATTTGTCAATTTTGGCTTTTGTTGCCATTGCTTCTGGTGTTTTAGACATGAAGTCCTTGCCCATGCCTATGTCCTGAATGGTAATGCCTAGGTTTTCTTCTAGGGTTTTTATGGTTTTAGGTCTTAGTTTCTTAATTTTGTAAAACAACGCATAGCTTCTGTCAAACTTATGTATCTTAAGACTCAATATAACCCCCTTGTTATAACTGAAGAATTAACGATTTGATTCCCCAAAAACAAAAGTGAGGAATGTAATGCCCAACATTGTTTTTAGTAACCCTGTTCTTAGACTCTCCCTTTCTTTTAATCACCTAGCCTTGTTTCCACCCGAATTGACTCTCCCTTATCTAAGAGAGCCAGACAGACTCCATCTTGGCTCTTTCACAGGCAGCCTCTTTCTCAGGGACTTAACTTGTGCAAGCTGACTCCCAGCACATTAAAGAATGCAATTAACTGATAAGCTACTGTGGCGAGCAATATCCGCAGTTCCCAGGAATTCATCCAATTGATAACGCCCAAAGCCCTGCATCTATCACTTTGTAATAGCCTTAAAGCCCCTAGACCTAGAACGGTTTACTTTCCTGTAACAATTTATCCTTTTAACTTTTTTGCCTACTTCTGTGAAATTGTTTTAACTAGACCCCCCTCCCCTTTCTAAACCAAAGTATAAAAGAAAATCTAGCCCCTTCTTCGAGGCCGAGAGAACTTTAAGCGTTAGCCGTTTCTTAGCCGCTGGCTAAATAAACAGACTCTTACTTCGTCTCAAAGTGTGGCATTTTCTCTAACTCAGTCAAGTACAACACATCCAGCAGGCACGTAATCCACTCTAAAATGCCGTCCTGGGGTAGTGAAGATGATGTTGCTGGAAATATCCTTAAATGGCATGTGGATGAGTTCCCCCAGAGGCATACATGTTGAGCTAAATACTTTCCTGATGAAGGGTACAAGTTGAAGGGGTTTTGAAAGGCAGAGTGAGGTTCCTCAGAAGGCTGTTGCTACAGAAAGCCAGGAGGAGAAATTACATGGCCAGATAGAGTGGCATGACCATTGGATAAGGGCTATTTGTTTGTTTTTGAGATGGAGTTTTACTCTTGTTGCCCAGGCTGGGGTGCAATGGCACATCTCAGCTCACTGCTACCTACGCCTCCCAGGTTCAAGAGATTCTCCTGCCTCAGCCTCCCTAGTAGCTGGGATTACAGGCGTGTGCCACCACGGCCAGCTAACTGTGTATTTTTTGTAGAGATGGGGTTTCTCCATGTTTGTCTGGCTGGTCTTGAACTCCCGACCTCAGGCGATCCACCCGCCTTGGCCTCCCAAAGTGCTGGGATTACAGGCGTGAGTGCCCAGCCTGGATGAGGGTCTTTAGCAAAGATGGAAGTTTTGGTAGCTTGCAGTTTAATCTCTTCATTTATGTCCTCCTGAAATCTTCAGGACTAGCACTATTTTGTCAATACTTCTGGGGTCGTACTTAGGGGGACTTAAAGGAGATGTGATGTGGCAGCCTTTGACTCAAGGGAGTATCATACTAGCTCAAAGAGATCTGGGTACATGCCAGTTGAACCAACTCTTTTGAGGATGTAATAGATCCTGGAAGGCCACTCTGATCCTGCCAACCTCGGGGCCAGATGAGTCTTTGAGAAACATGGTTTGGCTTAACACCAGCACTTAGTCTAATACCAACCATGAATCTTGCTGAAGTGAAGCTATACAAATACCTTTTCAAAAGTTTTTTTTTTCATTCCAGATCCTTCTTAGAAATTCCTAAGGCTCAATGCTGTGTGGAAGATTCTGAGAAAGAAAATAGTTTCTGATCTTTGGGATTCCCCTGAGATGGTCCAATCTGCAAAAAGTTCATTGCCATTTCCATCAAGGATACTGAGAACAAGAGTCTTATCCGGCTTGGATCCTGGGAATTGAGAAGCTTCAGCAGGCGGGAAGTGCACCCTCCACAGGCTCACACCCCTGTGGGCTGTTTCAGTTACCTATTGCAACTAAAATTAGAAACTTTAAACCACTAGAAGTTATTATTGCTCATGACCCTGTGAGTTGCATGGGGACTTCCTGGCTGGTTTAACCTGGGCTCATTTATGTGGCTACCTGCAGCTGGAGGGCCAGCTGGGCGGAACATCCAGGATGGCCTCATGCATGTGCCTGGCAGTTGCTGCCGGTTGTTAGCCGGGGAACCTTGTTTTCCTCCATGTGGCCCCTCGCCCTCCAGAGCCCCTCTCCAAATGGCCCTTTAAGCAGGATAGCCAAGGTTTGCTTGGTGCCAGCATCCAAGAGGGCAAAAATATGGAAACTACGAGAGGGATCTCAAGGCCTAAGACTATATGCACCCCAAAAATCTGAGGTCTCCGTTAATTCAGAAAGTTTATTTTGCCAAGGTTGAGGACGCACGCCTGTGACACAGCCTCAGGAGGTCCTGACAGCATGTGCCTAAGGTGGTAGGGACACAGCTTGGTTTGGTACATTTTAGAGAGACATGAGACATCAACCAATATGTGTAAGATGTACACTGGTCCAGTCTGGAAAGGCGGGACAACTCCAGGTGAAGGTGAAGTTGAGACAACTCGAAGCGGGGAAGGGGCTTCCAGGTCATAGGTAGTTAAGAGACAAATGGTTGCATTCTTTTGAGTTCCTGATTAGCCTCTCCAAATGAGGCAACCAGATATACATTTATCTCAGTGAGAAAAGGGGTGACTGAATAGAATGGGAGGCAGGTTTCCCCTAAGCAGTTCCCAGCTTGACTTTTCTCTTTAGCTTAGTAACTTTTTTTGGTGAGGGGACAGAATCTCACTTCTCTTCCCCAGGCTGGAGTGCAGTGGTACGATCTCAGCTCACTGCAACCTCCGACTCCAGGGTTCAAGCAATTTCCCTGCCTCAACCTCCCAAGTAGCTGGGATTACATGCGCCTGCCACCAAGCCTGGCTAATTTTCATATTTTTTAGTAGAGAAGGGGTTTCGTCATGTTGGCCAGGCTGGTCTTGAACTCCTGACCTCAGATGATCTGCCCGCCTCAGCTTCCCAAAGTGCTGGGAACTCCTGACCTCAGGTGATCTGCCTGCCTCAGCTTCCCAAATTGCTAGGATTACAGGCGTGAGCCACCGAGCCCAGCCTAGCTTAGTGATCTTGGGGCCCCAAGGTTTATTTTCCTTTCACGGCTAGAAGTTGGTCACCATCACTTTGGCAGCATTCCACTGGCCAAAGCAAGTCATAGGCAGCCCAGATTCATGTAGAGGAATATAAACTCTACCTCTTAAAGGAAAGATTGGTTCAATTACACCGCACGAGCATTTGCAGAAAGTTGTACCCATCTTTGGAAACTACCACACACACACACACACACACACACACCCCTTTACATGCAACCCTCCCTTGAGGTGCATCTACTTCCAGGCAGAACCAAAACTTGACAGTAGTCGACAGAAGAAAAGTAGTGTCCAAAATGCCAGTTCTCTTCTTACTCAATTTCGGCCTCATTATAAGCAAATTCTAACAGTTTATGTGTCTTGAGAAACATTTTAATTAAACTTTGGAATTTAAGAATTTGAATTTATAGCAGTAGCCTGTGCATAGGATATACGCATATTGTAAGTTTTTCCTTTCTGATAAATCATGCTGGGGGAACCACAATGTAAATTATTATTATTATTTTTTGAGATGGAGTCTCACTCTGTTGCCCAGGCTGGAGGGCAGTGGCATGATCTCAGCTCACTGCAACCTCCGCCTCCTGGGTTGAAGTGATTCTCCTGCCTCAGCCTCCTGAGTAGCTGGGATTACAGGCGCACAAGACAGGGTTTCACCGTGTTGGTCAGGTTGGTCTCGAACTCCTGACCTCTGATCTGCCCACCTCAGCCTCCCAAAGTGCTGGGATTATAGGCGTGAGCCACTGGCTCACGTATACTGTAACTGTATATTGAAAGTTTCTTTTTTTAATAATTAATAGGTTTAACAGAATGTATCTCCTGATCTATTCCTTTCACTGCAGACATCTATTGTCTTTTCAGCCTAGCAGCTCTCCCCTCTATAGAGACTCATACTTCCTACTCCAGTCACGTGGCTCTCATGGGGGCTGCCATGTTCTCACATGACTCCATCCCTCTAGCCTCAGTTGATTGGTCCAGGGATGAGCATCTGGCCTAAATTGGCCAATCAGAATTCTTCCCTTGAATATTCTTCCAAAGTGGAACTAGACCAAGTTAATCATTGTCTGTGATGACAGGAACTGTGTGTAGTGAGAAATACGGGAGCTTTTGTGGCCACGTTTCTCGCCTTATGGAGAAAAGGCTTGAGTAAGAAGAAATTAAGCCAGTATGCAGACAAAGCTAGAGACAGAGATGGAGAGAGAGATCTTGTGGTAAGCCCCTTGGTTTTTATCATTCTAGTACATGCTTGCTACTGCATACAACCAAGACTTTCACCTGAGGGCTTTCTCAAAGTCAGGCATGGAGTATGTCAGAAAAGCCACAGAAGCCGGGCGCAGTGGCTCACTCCTGTAATCCCAACACTGGGAGGCCGAGGCAGGTGGATCACGAGGTCAGGGGTTCGAGACCAGCCTGACCAACATGGCAAAACCCCGTCTCTACCAAAAAATAAAAAAATTAGCAGGGCATGCTGGCAGGCTCCTGTAATCCCAGCTGCTCAGGAAGCTGAGGCAAGAGAATCATTTGAACCTGGGAGGCAGATGTTGCAGTGAGCCGAGATCATGCCATTGCAGTTCAGCCTGGGTGACAGAGCAAGACTATGTTTCAAAAAAAAGAAAAGAAAAAAGAAAAAAGCCAGTTGATGTCCTGGGACCAGTCCTCAGCCAGTGACGGATGGGAGCCAGGCTATAAATGCTTAAATATCTTTGCCCTCTGGATGGAACAACTTTGAAATGCATTCCACATCACCTCCCAGAGGTCCCCAGTGGGGTCAAATCCTAGTTGCCTGGAGTGGTAAGCTGCTCACTGAAGCCCCCTGTGTGGCCTCCTGCCTTTCCATGAATCAGTTCCTCACTCCCCTATTGGTGTTCCCTGGAATCATCTCCTAAATAATCCACTTGCAATCCTGTCCCTCTTTCAGGATCTGCTTGGGGTTGGAGTTGGGGAGTGCAGACAAAAACATGATCCCTTTTCCACTCGATACTAGTAAGATGAGTTTCTGTCACTGGCAACCAAGAGTTCTGACTATTACCTCCTTCTGAGATAATTCCTAAAATGTATTTGGGAATTCCCCACCTCCACCCCACTGCATAAGTCATCAATATGTAGATTTCTTAACAAAGTTTAATGGTATTCTTTGATCAACCTCAAGTTTCACAAAACACACTGCACTATCATAAGGGCTCCCCATGACTGACAGATCAGCCGTTCAAAAGAAGGGAAGTGTCAGAGATGGCTCTGCTAGACTCATATTTTTCAGTAGAATCTGGGTCAGGATGGTGTGGTCCGGAGATGCTTCTGGAGCTCTGGGACCCACAAGCCTGTGTGTCCCATGGTGGAATATTAGGACAAATTGAAAACATAGTGGCAGGAGGCGGCTTCCTCCCTCCCCTGCAATTCATCCTCCACCACACCAAACGTGCTCAATAGATATTGGGTAAATGAATAATGGGGCCGGGC
This sequence comes from Pongo pygmaeus, assembly GCF_028885625.2. Lineage (NCBI taxonomy): Eukaryota > Metazoa > Chordata > Mammalia > Primates > Hominidae > Pongo > Pongo pygmaeus. The sequence goes on from NC_072380.2 coordinate 8,535,077, forward strand.
ATGGTGGCTCACGCCTGTAATCCCAGCACTTTGGGAGGCTGAGGCAGGTGGATCACCTGAGGTCAGGAGTTCAAGACCAGCCTGGCCACAGAGGCAGGAGAAGCACTTGAACCTGGGAGGCAGAATTTACAGCACGCTGAAATGGCACTACTGTGCTCCAGCCTGGGCAACAGAGCGAGACTCAAAAAAAAAAAATAATAATAATAATGAATTTATTCCTTCCAAACTGCAACGTACCAAAAGAAGACCAACACACATCAAAATGTTGTGGCCATTATCACCACAGTGACTATAATCAACTCTCGAGCCAGCCACCTCCACTAAACCTAGTGGATCACATCTGATGTTTCACTTTGGGGGTGTTTTAGTGGTCATGGCAGATTGTCGCCTGACTCCTGGCTGTTTCTACCATGTTTCAGGAATATAGAGATGTGTACAGATGACCGCTGAAATTAATTAGTATGCAATTCTCAAAGAGCCAAACTGCACCCCAAAAGCTACTGGAATAAAAAAAAAAGTTTTAATTCTCAAAGAGACAAACTAGATAGTAAAAGCATTTATGTTCCCTTGGAGAATCTTCTCACCAAGGACTAAAAGTTGTCTCCAGACCAGGGAATGCCTGGGGCCTTGGACGTTCCCAATTCTGGTATCACCTCCCTTCTCCTTTAGGTCCAGTTTTCTCAGAGGAACATACATTGTTCATTGCCACCAAGGGTATCCAAGGACACAAACTGAAGATAATAGTGCTTTATTGTCTCTCAGTCATCTTTCTCTCCCACATGCTGGAAGGAGAGCCAAGTCCAATTTATCCAATTACAAAATAGCATCATTGGCATCATGAGACCAGCTAACAAAACTTTCAGAGACAATCTATCTTCCTACCAAAAGTAACAAACATCTATGGAGTACTTACCATGACTAAGGGTCAACTTAAGTGGTTTTCATGCTGCATGTGTCAGGATGGACTAGGTTATGCTGCAGTAACAAATTAACCCCAGAGTCTCAGCAGCTTAGCAACCAAGGTTGATTTCTTACATCCCATGTCCACAATGGGTTGGCTGGGTATGGTGTGCTCCATATGGCCACTCAAAGACCTAGAATGATGGAAATTCTACCATCTTAATGCAAGGATTCTCCCACAGTTACTGCACCAGGAGATGAGACAATGAGACAGTTATTCCCAAGCCCTCAAAAGCTGTAGACTAGAGGTGATGTCAGTGACTTCCACTTATAGAGCATTGGACCCCGGCATGAATCCATCTAACTACTGGGGGTCTGGGGAATACGGGGAGCACATGGAAATCCCATGAGCAGTAACCATTCCTGCCAGCATGCATTATTTCATCTGAACCTCACAACCCCATGGAATATATAACAGAGGCTTGGAGAGTTATGGGACCTGCCCCAAGGCATCATAGATAATGAGTTACAGAGCTGAGATATGACCCTCGGCCTGGCAGGATTCAAACCACTATGCTGCATACTCATTGCAAAATTCTATGAAATTCCTTCATACAGCAAAACACCACAGCAAGTAAAAAGAAAGCCGAGTTGTGCAAATACAAAATAGAACTCCCCTGACACTTCACCTCCTCACCCACCCCAGCCCCAACGAAAGAATCAACCTACGCAAATAACTGGAATGAAATTCTCAGGCAATTTCAGCAGGGGAAATGGGGTTATCTCATCTGGGTCGCACATCCGACCTCGTCAAGACAAGACCTTCCCTAAACTTCCTGAACACCTGGACACACCATCATGTCTTGCTGCATCTTGTTACTGGAAATCCAATGATGATGTCTTTATACAATTTATGGGTCTTTCTATAAGTGCCAAGATAAATGTCATCTCTCTACCTACATATCATTCAGAGGTAGGCAAGCTTCTATGTAAAGTGCTAGATAGTAAATATTATCAGCTTTGCAGGACTCATCTGATCTCCATCCTATTTTTTTTTGTTTTTGTTTTACAATTTTTTTCTCTTTTTAGATAGGGTCTAAAAGGAAAATAAAACTTATCCATGTTGTGATATGGATGAACATTAAAAACATGCTCAGTGAAAGAAGCAGACATGAAAGGTCATATATTGTACAATTCCATTTATAGGCAAGGTTCAGACTAAGCCAATCGACAGAGATAGAAAGATGAGAGGTTTCCAGGGGCTGCAGGAGGGGGTATGCCGAGTGACTGCTGAATGAATATGAGGCTTCCAATTGAGGTGTTGGAAAAGCTCTGAAACTAGGTAGTGATGATAATTGCACAACATGATAAATGTACAAAATGTCACTGAATTGTACACTTTCAGATGCACAAAATGGTAAATGTTGCATACATTACACCACAGTTTTATTCATTTATTTTAGAGATAGAGTCTCACTCCATCACCCAGGCTGCAGTGCAATGGCACAAACATAGCACACTGCTACCTTTACTGCCGGGGCTCCAGCAATCCTCCCACCTAGGCTTCCAAGTAGCTGGGACTACAGGTGAACCTTACTACACCCAGCTTTTTAAATTTTTTTATAGAGTTGCATTCTCACTATATTGCCCAGACTGGCCCAAACTCCTGGCTTCAAGTGAATCTTTCATCTCAGCCACCAAAAGTGCTGGGATAACAGGTGTAAGCCATCAGGGCAGGCAATTTTAAATTCCTATGCGAAATTTTCAACTAATAAATTCCTAGGATTAAAGAAGTGTCGATCAACATGGGGATTAGAGGAAAAAATAATTTTAAACAAGAGAAAAAATTAAATGAGATGATGTATATGTATACAGTGCCTGGCCTCATGATCACTGAATCCACTGCAGCATTTTTTTTTTTTTCCAGACAGGGTCTCACTCTGTCACCCAGACTGAGTACAGTAGCATAATCATGACTTACTGCAGCCTCAACCTCCTGGGCACAATTGATCCTCTTACCTCAGCCTCTCAAGTAGCTGGGACTATAGGTGCACACAACCACACCTAGCTATTTTTGTTGTTGTTGTTGTATTTTTTGGTAGTAGCAGGGTCTCACCATGTTGCCCAGGCTGGCATCTTGAACTCCTGGGCTCCAGCGATCCTCCCACCTCAGCTTCCCAAAGTGCTGGGATTACGGGTGGGAGCCACCATACCCATCCTGTTGTAGCTATTTTAATAGTGCTGGTGAACAATAATTTGCTCTCCCTATAAAAACAGGACATACTAAGCCAAGGAAACCACCAATCTAGTTTATTCTCCCCAGATCTTCTAAATGTTGGAATTAGTCTAAGAGCCCAAAATATTTCATGTGGTTAATTAGTATAAGAGTCCAAAATATTTCATGTGGTTTGATTTTTTGTTTGTTTGTTTTTTTTTTTTTTGGAGATGCAGTGTCGTTCCATTGTCCAGGTTGGAATGCAGTCTAGCGATCTCGGCTCACTGCAACCTCCGCCTCCTGGGTTCAAGCAATTCTCCTGCCTCAGCCTCCTGAGTAGCTGAGATTACAAACATGTACCACCACGTCTGGCTAATTTTTGCATTTTTAGTAGAGATGGGGTTTCTCCATGTAGGCCAGGCTTGTCTTGAAATCCTGACCCCAAATGATCTACCCACCTTGACCTCCCAAAGTGCTGGGATTACAGGTGTAAGCCACCATGCCCGGCAAGTTTGATTTTTTTATTGTGGTAAAATACATACGAAATCTATTATTTTAGCCGTTTTCAAAGGAAAAATTCAGTGGTGTTAAGTGCATCCACCACATTGTACAGCCATGTCCCCCATCCATCTCCAGAACGCTTTCATCCTGTCCTGCAAATTTGCAGCACCTTGCTACGCTCCAGGTTGTTTGTCCCACAACAGAGCTGGGCTGAATTATTAATGTGGACTTTGTTCAACAACGGGCTAAAGAGGGAGAAGCCCATGAACTCTGTGAGGAGTGCATGACAGGTGCTGGTGGGATGACAGGGCTTGGCACCCTCCAGCTGCTGCTGCTGCTGCCGCCTGTCCTACTGGGCGACCACCGCCTCCCAGGGAAGAAGAGCACTCACAGCTGCTGCTGATCTCTTTCCAGGGCTTCCGCTGGGACTAGGATCAGCATGTGGACACCCCCAACCTGGACCGTCTGGCCGGGGAGGGTGTCAAGGCCAAGTACCTCATGTCGCCCCTTGTCACAATGACCACCCAATCCCACTTCACTGCCATCCCAGATAAGCACCACAGTGCCACTCTGCCCATTTCACCCGATGCCCATCAAAAAAAGCACCACTCTGCCCATTTCACCCGATGCCCATCAAAGCCCCAGCATCCGTCATTCCCTGTGATAAGAAGCAAAAGTTCGGTCAGCTCTAGGGAGGCTGAGGCGACTCCAGGGTCTCACTCTGTTGCCCAGGCTGTAGCTCAGTGGCATAATCACAGCTCAGTGGAGTCTCAAAACTCCTGGTCTCAAGCAGTCCTCCCTACCTCAGTCTCCCCAGTAGCTGGGGATACAGAGAAACTACCATGCCTAGTTTTCTCATTTTCTTAGAAATTAGGGCAGGGAGAGTCTCACTATGTTTCCTAAGTTGGTTTTGGACTCCTGGCCTCAAGTGATCATCCCACCTCAGCCTCCCAAAGTGCTGAGATTGGAGACGTGAGCTACCATGCCTGGCCGGATCTTTTTTAAAAAAGTAAATAAGGCTGGGCATGGTGACTCACCCCTGTAATCCCAGCACTTTGGGATGCTGAGGCGGGTGGATCACCTGAGGTCAGGAGTTCAAGACCAGCCTGGCCAACTTGGTGAAACATCGTCTATCCTAAAAATACAAAAATAAGCTGGGTGTGGTGGCAGATGCCTATAACCACAGCTACTCGGGAGTCTGATACAGGAGAATCACTTGAACCCAGGCAGTGGAAGTTGAAGTGAGCTGATATCATGCCATTGCACTCCAGTTTGGGCAAGAGAGCAAGATTTTGTCTAAAAAAAAAAAAAAGTAATAAAAAGGTAAATAACTAAAATCACTTTTAAATAATTGTATAAAAATAATAAAATATTGACATTTACAGAGCTCAGTTAGATGAGGTGACTCATACCCTCCAATGCTGTCCTGGATTTCTTACATGAGAATTCAAATGTCTTTCTGTGGCCCAAAAGATCCCACACAGCCTGGCCCCTGGCCCATCTTCTGCCAGCCTCTCTCATCTCTCTCCCTCTCCTTCACTTCCTTCCAGATCACAAAGGCCTTCTGCCTGTGCTTTCTGCCCTGGCTCCCTCCAGCCCCAGGGCCTTGGCCTGTGCTAGTCCAGTCCCTCCAGCTCAACAAGAGCATGCAGTCCAGTCAGGGAGACAGACACCAGACACCGAAACAGGCACATACATCCCGTGACAACTCGGGAGGCATCAAGGAGGAAAACGAGTTTTCCAGGCGCAGACTACAGGGGTAAACTGGCTTCAAATTAGAGATGGAGAAAGGGGGTCTCTGAGCAAGGGGCAGTTGAGCTGAAACAGATGTCAGGGGACCAGAGCAAGGAAAACTGTTTCAGGCAGAGAGAAGAGCATGTGTGAAGTCTCTGAGACAAAGACCTGGTCATTTCAGAATCCCAGTGACCACTAAAATAGAGGGATTCCAACCTAAAAAGGAGGAAGAGGAGGCTCCTGGAAAGCAAAGGTGTCTGTGTAAGAATCATAATAGTGGGGATGAAGTCAAAATGGCAAAATAGGAACAGCTCCGGTCTACAGCTCCCAGCATGAGCAATGCAGAAGACAAGTGATTTCTGCATTTCCAACAGAGGTACTGGGTCCATCTCACTGGGGAGTGTCAGAAAGTGGGTGCAGGACACTTGGTGCAGTGCACCGAGCATGAGCCCAAGCAGGGCAAAGCATTGCCTCATCCAGGAAGTGTAAGGGGTCAGAGAATTCCCTTTCATAGCCAAAGAAACGGGTGACAGATGGCACCTGGAATATCGGGTCACTCCCACCCTAATACTGAACTTTTCCAATGGTCTTAGCAAATGGTACACCAGGAGATTATATACCGCACCTGGCTCAGAAGCTCCTATACCCATGGAACCTCACTCATTGCTAGCACAGCAGTCTGAGATCAAACTGCAAGTCGGCAGCAAGGCTGGGGGAGGGGCGCCAGCCATTGCCTAGGCTTCAGTAGGTAAACAAAGCAGCTGGGAAGCTCCAACTGGGTGGAGCCCACCACCGCTCAAGGAGGCCTGCCTGCCTCTGTAGACTCCACCTCTGAGGGCAGGGCATTGGCTAACAAAAGGCAGCAGAATCCTCTGCAGACTTAAATATCCCTGTCTGACAGCTTTGAAAAAGTAGTGGTTCTCCCAGCAGTCAGCTGGAGATCTAAGAATGGACAGACTGCCTCCTCAAGTGGGTCCCTGACACCTGAGTTGCCTAACTGGGAGGCACCCCCCAGTAGGGGCAGAATGACACCTCACATGGCCGGGAACTCCTCTGAGACAAAACTTCCAGAGAAACGATCAGGCAGCCACATTTGCTGCTCACCAATATCCGCTGTTCTGCAGCCTCCACTGCTGATACCCAGGCAAACTCCAACAGACCTGCAGCTGAGGGTCCTGACTCTTAGAAGGAAAACTATTAAACAGAAAGGACATCCACACTAAAACCCCATCTGTACGTCCCCATCATCAAAGACCAAAGGTAGATAAAACCACAAAGATGGGGAAAAACCAGAGCAGAAAAACTGGAAGCTCTAAAAATCAGAGTGCCTCTCCTCCTCCAAAGGAATGCAGCTCCTCACCAGCAATGGAACAAAGCTGGACAGACAATGACTTTGACAAGTTGAGAGAAGAAGGTTTCAGACGATCAAATTACTCTGACCTAAAGGAGGAAGTTCAAACCCATGGCAAAGAAGTTAAAAACCTTGAAAAAAAATTAAATGAATGGCTAACTAGAATAACCAATGCAGAGAAGTCCTTAAAGGACCTGATGGAGCTGAACACCAAGGCATGAGAACTACATGACAAATGCACAAGCCTCAGTAGCCGATTTGATCAACTGGAAGAAAGGGTATTAGTGATGGAAGATGAAATGAATGAAATGAAGTGAGAAGAGAAGTTTAGAGAAAAAAGAATAAAAAGAAATGAACAAAGCCTCCAAGAAATATGGGACTATGTGAAAACACCAAATCTACATCTGATTGGTGTACCTGAAAGTGAAGGGAGAATGGAACCAAGTTGGAAAACACTCTGCAGGATATTATGCAGGAGAACTTCCCCAATCTAGCAAGGCAGGCCAACATTCAAATTCAGGAAATACAGAGAACACCATAAAGATACTCCTCAAGGAGAGCAACTCCAAGACACGTAATTCTCAGATTCACCAAAGTTAAAATGAAGGAAAAAATGTTAAGGCAGCCAGAGCGAAAGGTCGGGTTACCTACAAAGGGAAGCCCATCAGACTAACAGCAGATCTCTCTGCAGAAACTCTACAAGCCAGAAGAGAGTGGGGGCCAATATTCAACATTCTTAAAGAAAAGAATTTTCAAACCAGAATCTCATATCCAGCCAAACTAAGCTTAATAAGTGAAGGAGAAATAAAATACTTTACAGACAAGCAAATGATGAGAGATTTTATCACCACCAGGACTGCCCTACAAGATCTCCTGAAGGAAGCACTAAACATGGAAAGGAACAACCAGTACCAGCCACGGCAAAAACATGCCAAACTGTAAAGACCATCAAGGCTAGGAAGAAACTGCATCACCTAATGAGCAAAATAACCAGCTAACATCATAATGACAGGATCAAATTCACACATAATAATATTAACCTTAAATGTCAATGGGCTAAATTCTCCGATTAAAAGACAGACTGGCAAATTAGATAAAGAGTCAAGACCCATCAGTGTGTTGTATTCAGGAGACCCATCTCATGTGCAAAGACACACATAGACTCAAAATAAAGGGATGGAGCAAGATCTACCAAGCAAATGGAAAACAAAAAAAAGTCAGATGTTGCAATCCTAGTCTCCAATAAAACAGACTTTAAACCAACAAAGATCAAAAGAGACAAAGGAGGTCATTACATAATGGTAAAGGGATCAATTCAACAAGAAGAGCTAACTATTCTAAATATGTATGTACCCAATACAGGAGCAGCCAGATTCATAAAGCAAGTCCTTAGAGAACTAAAAAGAGAATTAGACTCCCACAAAATAATAATGGGAGATTTTAACACCCCACTGTCAACAAAAGACAGATCAACAAGACAGAAAGTTAACAAGGATATTCAGGAATTGAACTCAGCTCTTCACCAAGCTGACCTAATAGACATCTACAGAACTCTCCACCCCAAATCAACAAAATGTACATTCTTCTCAGCACCACACCAATCTTATTCCAAAATTTACCACATATTTGGAAGTGAAGCATTCCTCAGCAAATGTAAAAGAACAGAAATTATAACAAACTGTCTCTCAGACCACAGTGCAATCAAACTAGAACTCAGGATTAAGAAACTCACTCAAAACTGTTCAACTACATGAAAATTGAACAACCTGCTCCTGAATGACTACTGGGTACATAAAGAAGTGAAGGCAGAAATAAAGATGTTCTTTGAAATCAAAGAGAACAAAGACACAACGTACCAGAATCTCTCAGGCACATTCAAAGCAGTGTGTAGAGGGAAATTTATAGCACTAAATGCCCACAAGAGAAAGCAGGAAAGATCTAAAATTGACACCCTAACATCACAATTAAAAGAACTAGAGAAGCAAAGAGCAAACACGTTCAAAAGCTAGCAGAAGGCAAGAAATAACTAAAATCAGAGCAGAACTGAAGGAAATAGAGACACAAAAATCCCTTCAAAAAATCCATGAATCCAGGAGGTGGTTTTTTGAAAAGATCAACAAAACTGACAGACCATTAGCAAGACTAATAAAGAAGAAAGGAGAGAAGAATCAAATAGACACAGTAAAACTTGATAAAGGGGATATCACCACCAATCCCGCAAAAATACAAACTGCCATCCGAGAATACTATAAACACCTCTAAGCAAATAAACTAGAAAATCTAGAAGAAATGGATAAATTCCTGGACACATACACCTTCCCAAGACTAAACCAGGAAGAATTTGAATCTCTGAATAGACCAACAACAGGCTCTGAAATTGAGGCAATAATTAATAGCTTACCAACAAAAAAAGTCCAGGACCAGATGGATTCACAGCTGAATTCTACCAGAAGTACAAGGAGGAGCTGTTACCATTCCTTCTGAAATTATTCCAATCAATAGAAAAAGAGGGAATCCTCCCTAACTCATTTTATGAGGCCAGCATCATCCTGATAGCAAAGCCTGGCAGAGACAAAACAAAAAAAAGAGAATTTCAGACCAATATCCCTGATGAACATCGATGCAAAAATCCTCTATAAAATACTGGCAAACCGAATCCAGCAGCACATCAAAAAGCTTATCCACCATGATCAAGTGGGCTTCCTTCCTGGGATGCAAGATTGGTTCAACATACGCAAATCAGTAAACATACTCCAGCATATAAACGGAACCAATGAAAAAAACCAATGATTATCTCATTAGATGCAGAAAAGACCTGTGACGAAATTCAACAACATTTCATGCTAAAAACTCTCAATAAATTAAGTATTGATGGGATGTATCTCAAAATAATAAGAGCTATCTATGACAAACCCACAGCCAATATCATACTGAATGGGCAAAAACTGGAAGCATTCCCTTTGAAAACTGCCACAAGACAGGGATGCCCTCTCTCACCACTCCTATTCAACATAGTATTGGAAGTTCTGGCCAGGGCAACCAGGTAGGAGAAGGAAATAAAGGGTATTCAATTGAGAAAAGAGGAAGTCAAATTGTGCCTGTTTGCAGACGACATGATTGTATATCTAGAAAACCTAATTGTCTCAGCCCAAAATCTCCTTAAGCTGATAGGCAACTTCAGCAAAGTCTCAGGACACAAAATCAATGTGCAAAAGTCACAAGCATTCTAATACACCAATAACAGACAAACAGAGAGCCAAATCATGAGTGAACTCCCATTCACAATTGCTTCAAAGAGAATAAAATACCTAGGAATCCAACTTACAAGGGATGTGAAGGACCTCTTCAAGGAGAACTACAAACCACTGCTCAACGAAATAAAAGAGGACATAAACAAATGGAAGAACATTCCATGCTCATGGGTAGGAAGACTCAATATCATGAAAATGTCCATACTGCCCAAGGTAATTTATAGATTCAATGCCATCCCCATCAAGTTACCAATGACTTTCTCCACAGAATTGGAAAAACTCCTTTAAAGTTCATATGGAACCAAAAAAGATCCCACATTGCCAAGTCAACCCTAAGCCAAAAGAACAAAGCTGGAGGCATCAAGCTACATGACTTCAAACTATACCACAAGGCTACAGTAACCAAAACAGCATGGTACTGGTACCAAAACAGAGATATAGATCAATGGAACAGAACAGAGGCCTCAGAAATAATGCCACACATCTACAACTATCTGATCTTTGACAAATCTGACAAAAACAAGCAATGGGGAAAGGATTCCCTATTTAATAAATGGTGCTGGGAAATCTGGCTAGCCATGTGGAGAAAGCTGAAACTGGATCCCTTCCTTACACCTTATACAAAAATTAATTCAAGATGGATTAAAGACTTAAATGTTAGACCTAAAACCATAAAAACCCTAGAAGAAAACCTCAGTGATACCATTCAGGACACAGGCATGGGAAAGGACTTATGCCTAAAACACCAAAAGCAATGGCAACAAAAGCCAAAATTAACAAATGGGATCTAATTAAACTAAAGACCTTCTGCACAGCAACCGAAACTACCATCAGAGTGAAAAGGCAACCTACAGAATGGGAAAAAATTTTTGCAATCTACTCATCTGACAAAGGGCTAATATTAAGAATGTACAATTATCTCCAACAAATTTACAAGAAAAAAGCAAACAACCCATCAAAAAGTGGGTGAAGGATATGAACAGACACTTCTCAAAAGAAGACATTTATGCAGCCAAAAGACACATGAAAAAAATGCTTATCATCACTGGCCAGAGAAATGCAAGTCAAAACAACGAGATACCATCTCACACCAATTAGAATGGCAATCATTAACAAGTCAGGAAACAACAGGTGCTGGAGAGGATGTGGAGAAATAGGATCACTTTTACACTGTTGGTGGGACTGAAAACTAGTTCAACCATTGTGGAATTCTGTGTGGCAATTCCACAGGGATCTAGAACTAGAAATACCATTTGACCCAGCCATCCCATTACTGGGTATATACCCAAAGGATTACAAATCATGCTGCTATAAAGACACATGCACACGTATGTTTATAGGGGCACTATTCGCAATAGCAAAGACTTGCAACCAAGCCGAATGTCCAACAACAATAAGACTGGATTAAGAAAATGTGGCACACAGACGCCATGGAATACTATGCAGCCATAAAAAATGATGAGTTTATGTCCTTTGTAGGGACATGGATGAATCTGGAAACCATCATTCTCAGCAAACTATCACAAGAACAAAAAACCAAACACCTCATATTCTCCCTCATAGGTGGGAATTAAACAATGAGAACACATGGACACAGGAAGGGGAACATCACAAACCGAGGTCTCTTGTGGGGTCGGATGAGGGGGGAGGGATAGCATTAAGAGATATACCTAATGTTACATGACGAGTTAATGGGTACAGCACACCAACATGGCACTTGTATACATATGTAACAAGCCTGCACTTTGTGCACATGTACCCTAAAACTTAAAGTATAATAAAAAATACAAAATAAAATAAAAACTTTGGCTGTTGACTTCAAATATCCTGCTTCGTCATCTCTCCACTCCAGAAACTTTTCACATGCTTACAAAGGGTGTTCATTTCTCCTCTAAGTATTTGCTCCCCAGCCCCACCTTCAAGAAGGTGGAAGTAGGGCCTCTACCTGGGATGCTAACTCTCAAATACAAGGCAAGACCTGTCTCTCCTCCAATATCCCCAGGACTGAAGGACTGTGAAAGTCTGCATATTGATCAAGCTTCTCCCTCCCTTATCTGAAGGGACTTGCTTCCTTCAAGACACTTTTCCTCTTCCCACCTAGCTCCATGCCCCCATCCAGTCATCTTCCAACCCATCTCTCCCCACCTGCATGCCACACAAGAGGGGCGTGACCACAGCACCTGGAAGTTCCTTAAAATTGAATGGTGTGTCAGACCGGGTGCGGTGGTTCATGTCAGTAACCGCAGCACGTTGGGAGGCTGAGGCAGGCAGGTCACTTGAGGTCAGGAGTTCGAGACCAGCCTGGCCAAAATGGTGAAACTCCGTCTCTACTAAAAATACAAAAATTAGCTGGGTGTGGTTGTGCATGCCTGTAGTACCAGCTACTTCGGGGGCTGAGGCAAGGGAATCACTTGAACCTGGGAGGCAGAGGTTACAGTGAGCCAAGATTGCACCATTGCACTCCAGCCTGGGCGATAGAGTGAGACTGTCTCAAAAAAAAAAAAAAAAAGAAAAGAAAATCAAATGGTGTGATTAGCTTACGATTTTTAAAAAATGGAATGATGTATTCATTTTCTAAGCTGCATAACAAATTAACACAAATTTAGCAGCTTAAAACACCCATCTATTACCTCTCCTTTCCTGTAGGTCAGGAGTCTGGGGGTGCAGCTTTAGCTGGGTCCTCTGCTCAGGTTCTTACAAGGTTGTGATCAAGATGTCGGCTGGAATTAGTGTCTCATATGAGGCTTGGGGTCTTCTCCCAACCTCACAAGGTTGTCGGCAGAATTTAATTCCATGCAACTGTGGAACTCATGTGGCTGGCTTCTTCAAAACCACCCAGGCATGGTGGCTCAAGCCTGTAATCCCAGCACTTTCGGAGGCCGAGGCAGGTGGATCACCTGAGGTCAGGAGTTCGAGACCAGCATGGCCAATATGGTGAAACCCCGTCTCTACTAAAAATGCAAAACTTAGCCGGGCATGATGGCACACGCCTGTAATCCCAGCTACTTGGGAGGCTGAGGCAGGAGAATCACTTGAACCCGGGAGGCAGAGGTTGTAGTAAGCCGAGTTCATGCCACTGCAATCCAGCCTGGGCAACAGAGTGAGACTCCATGTCAAAAACAAACAAACAAACAAAAACCAAAAACCAGGAGGAAGGAGTCTCTCTCCTCCAGACCCTCACTGAAGATCTCACCTGAAAATGTCAGGCCCATCCTGAATAATCTCCCTTTTGATTAACTCAAAGTGAATGGATTGGGGCTTAGATACATCTGCAAAATCCCTTCAACTTTTCCATAGGTATAGATTAGAAGCAAGCCACGGGTCCTGCCTACACTCCAGGGGAGAGGAGATTACACCTGGCATTTATCCAGGGCAAGAACCTAAGAGGTCATCTCAGAATTCTGCCTTCCAAATAGATCCTCGGTGGAGCTCACATGGCTGGGCGAGCACCAGCCTTTGTTTAAAGGCAACAGAGACTGGTGACCTGGATCAGATCTCCAGCAAGCCTCCAGAATGATGGTCCAGTCTCTGAACCCAGGGCCAAGGCAGCAGGAGCTTTGGGTGCACATGGGGGCTTCCCCCACTTTGAAGTGAGTCATCACATCCGTATTAGACCCTAGCTGTTTCTTAGGCAAAAATGATGATTTAGAAGAAGATGGAGAGAAGAGGAGAGTTAATTTAAAAGTATTTATATTCGGCTGGGCATGGTGGCTCACGCCTGTAATCCCAGCACTTTGGGAGGCTGAGGCAGGTGGATCACAAGGTCAGGAGATGGAGACCACCCTGGTTCACACGGTGAAACCTTGTCTTTATTAAAAATAAAAAAAATTAGCTGGGCGTGGTGGTAGGCGCCTGTAGTCCCAGCTACTCGGGAGGCTGAGGCAGGAGAATGGCTTGAACCCAGGAGGCGGAACTTGCAGTGAGCCGAGATCCCACCACTGCACTCCAGCCTGGGCAACAGAGCGAGACTCTGTCTCAAAAAAAAAAAAAAAAAAAAAAAAGTACTTATATTCATTCCCTAGGGCTGCCACAACCAAGTACCAAAATTGATTGTCTTGTGGCTCTGGTGGCCAGCAGTGCCACGTTCCCTCCTGCACTTGTTGGGGAGTCCTGCCTTGCTTCTTCCTACCTTCCTGTAGGCTCCTGGCAGTCTTCAGTGTTTCTTGGTTTGCAGACGCATCAGTCCAATCTTCCGTCCAATCCATGGCCTTCTTCCCTGTGTCTCTGTGACTCGGCGTGTCCTCTCCTCTTTTATAAGGACACCAGTCATTGACTTAGGGCCCTCCCTACTCCAGGATGACTTCATCCTAATCAATAGCATCTGCAACAACCCTATTTCTTTCTTTGTTTTTTTTGTATTTTTTGAGACGGAGTTTCACTCTTGTTGCCCAGGCTGGAGGGCAATAGCGTGATCTCAGCTCAATGCAACCTCGGCCTCCGGGGTTCAAGGGATTCTCCAGCCTCAGCCTTCCGAGTAGCTGGGATTACAGGTATGCGCCACCACACCCAGCTAATTTTGAATTTTTAGAAGAGACGGGGTTTCTCCATGTTGGTCAGGCTGGTCTCAAACTCCTGACGTCAGGTGATTCACCCTCCTCAGCCTCCAGAAGTGCTGGGATTACAGGTGTGAGCCACCATGCCCAGCCCACAATAACTCTATTTCTAAATAAGGTCACATTCTGAGCTACTAGAATTTAGGATTTCAACATGTTTTGAGGAGGACTCAATTTAACCCATAAAAATACTATGTGGGCCACACATGCTGTTTCACATCTGTTATCCCAGCACTTTGGGAAGTTGAAGCAGGAGGATCATTGCTCAGGACATAGGGGGACACCAGGTGCATAAGACCACAGCGTTGACTGGTGTGGGAGCTCACACCTGTAAGTTTGGGAAGCTAACGCAGGACAATCACTTGAGGCCAGAAGTTTGAGGCCAGCCTGGGTGACACAGTGAGATCTCATTTCTAAAAAAAAAAAAAAAAAAAAAATTTAATTAGCTGGGCATGGTGGTACCCGCCTACAGTCCCAGCTACTCAGGAGGCTGAAGCAGGAGGGTCGCTTGAGTCCAGAAGATCAAGGCTGTGGAGAACTGTGATTGCACCTGCACTCCAGCCTGGGCAATAGAGCAAGCCCTGTCTCAAAAAAAAAAAAAAAGTCATCTCCCTTGTCTTCTGATTCCCTGAGCTGTGACAGAAAGGAAGTCAAGCAGTGAAAGCATCCCCTCAAAAGGGACTTTTCAAAACTATCCTAAGCAACATAGCAACACCTTGCCTTTAGAAAGTATTTAAATTTGAAGGAAAAAAAAAAAAAAGCAGTGCTATGGCACAGAGTTGACAGCTACAGGTGTGGCTACATCCAGGTCCTCAAACTGTATCATCAGAATGACCCCTCCCCCTCCCCCGCTTTTCATTTTACTTTCTTAAGCATGAACATGAAATTTCCAAGATTGTCTCTCCTTTGACTAATCTGCTTCTCAGACCCAATCACTGTGTCCAGGGTGGTGGGAGGATACTGACATCCAGGCTGGGACCACATGCCCCAGCTCCAGATCAGGATGGGGAATGGCCAGTCGCATACATGCCATGGGGGACTAGTGACTCCTCGGTGGAAAATCGGGGACTGTCATTGTAAGGAGCGATAGAAGAAAGGCTGACGCAGTGCAATGTATCTCCTGCACCAGCCTGGGCCTCGATGTCTTGAGTACTGATGACCCAGTACTCAGTCCAGGGCAATCCCAACTCCATCTGTGGGGCTGCCAACAGTACATGGACCCCCTCACTGGATTAGCTGACCACACGTGCAAACAGCCACCTCCCAGCCCCTCTCCCCGCAGTCCCCCTGAACCCTGTCTAAATTCCCCTCAGTTCTCACCGAGATTAAAAGCAATTCTGAGGGAGAGTGGCTCATTCTGCTAGTTTAACTCTCGATTCCTTCCCTCTCCAGAGCTCTGTACTTACTGCTCCGTCACTGGTAATGACAATGAACATCTTCACAATCTCCGCTTTTATTGCAAAGTGATTGAGGACCAGTTAGAATAAGTTATGCTACAGAAACCAAAGAAATCCCGTCAAGCAAATGATGTGTAATAGAAAGTCTTAGGGCAGCCGCGTATATTTTCTACCACAATGAATCAATTGAAAATGAGAAGCTTTTACCGCCATCTTCCGGGCAGAAGCTATCAAAAGTATAAGCCATCATATTATAATTTGAGGCCCAGGGGTGAAAAGTGGATACTCTGTAACTAGATGATGGTCAAGAGTTATAAAAATGAGGTCCTCTCTGTTCAACATTTCTCCTTTCTTGAAAGGATACTCAATGTCATGCTCAGGGCCTCTAATGGCCAGAAATAAAGTTCCTCCCAGTTCCAGAGCACCCAAGGGCAACCCCAAAACCAGAGCAACTGCTTATTGCCATGTAGACTATGTACTATGCAATTCCTGGGGTGGCATTTTCATAAATATGTGGCTGACGCACCCTGGAGGTATGCAATGCACAACTTGCACAAATGGTAAGTCATCGTATCCCAAAGTCCACAAAGAAGATGTAAACAAAATTCCCATCGATGTTGCCATCAGTCATGAGTCTTCCTTTTCTTCATGGGACAGTAGCAAAAACAATCTGGCCAAGTGTGCTTGGATGATCTCTAAGATGGAATCAGGGTCTCTCACTTTCAGCACTATTGACATTTGGGGCTGGATCATTATTTTGTCTTAGTGGGAGTTGTCCGGGGCATTGTAGGATATTTAGCAGCATCCCTGGCCTCTACCTATTAGCTGCCAGCAGCACCACCTCCTCCAGCTGCAACAACCAAAATTGTCTCCAGACACGGCCACATGTTCTCTGGGGGGCAAAATCACCCCCTGGTTGAGAAGCCCTGAAGTAAAGACATAATACGCAGATCACATGTAAGTAAGAGAGCCTAAGGGCCACACAGATGATACTGTACCCATGACAAAGACGAGTCTTAAAGAGGCTAAAGAGGTGAAGAAAGAGAAAGGAAATGAAGTCCGAGCTGCCGAGAGCAACAGATGCTGACTAGATGTTGTTGATAGTCATCTTTAAACTGAGTTAAAAGATGCTGAGAAACCATCAGCTCCCATCTTGCTCTACAGGGACAACGCTGCTGAAAAAGGTCTGGAGATCAACAAAGCCCCAAACACAGGTACGCTGAACAAAGAAACCAGAGATTGAGACAAAAAAGACATTCCCTCAAAGACTACTCATTTCCAAGAGGGGAGAAAAAGTGGAGTCATGAAAAACAGTTGAGGCTGGGTAGAGTGACTCACACCTGTAATCCTAACACTTTGGGATTACTCCCAGGCTGCGATGGGAAGATTGCTTGAACTCAGGAGCTCAAGAGCAGCCTGGGCAAAATGCAAGACCTTGCCTCTAGAAAAAGGGAAAAAATTAGCCAGGTGTGGTGATACATACCTGTGGTCTCAGCTACTCAGGAGGCTGAGGTGGGAGGATCACTTGAACCCAGGAGGTAGAGGCTGCAGTGAGCCAGGATCGCACCACTGCACTCCAGCCTGGGCTACAGATCCTGTCTCAAAAAAGAAAAAAATTAAATAAAATTAAGGCCAGGCACGATGGCTCATGCCTGTAATCCCAGCACTTTGGGAGGCCAAGGTGAGCAGATCACGAGATCAGGAGATTGAGACCATCCTGGCTAACACGGTGAAACCCCATCTCTACTAATAATACAATTAGCCGGACATGGTGCTGGGTGTCTATATTCCCAGCTACTCTGGAGGCTGACGCAGAAGAATGGAGTGAACTCGGGAGGTGGAGCTTGTAGTGAGCCAAGATCACGCCACTACACTCCAGCCTGGGCAGAAGAGCAAGACTCCATCTCAAAAAAGAAAAGAAAATTAAAATTTTTTTTGAGACCAAGTCTCGCTCTGTCACCCAGGCTGGAGTGAAATGGTGCGATCTCGGCTCACTGCAACCTCCGCCTCCTGGGTTCAAGTGATTCTCATGTCTCAACCTCGTGCCTCAACATGACTACAGGCATGTTGTCACCATGCCTAATTTTTGCATTTTTAGTAGAGATGGGGTTTCACCATGTTGTCCAGGATGGTCTTGAACTCCTAGGTTCAAGCAATCTACCCACCTCAGCCTCCCAAAATGCTGAGATTACAGGCATGAGCCACCGTGCCCGACCTCTAACTTTTCATTATGGAAATTTCCCATATGCACAAAAAGTAGGAAGAGAATTGAACCATGAAACCCCATGCACCCATCATCCCACTTGTCAACATTTCGCCAATCTCATCCCAGTTCCCACTTTTCTTTTCCTTCTTGCTATTTTAGGATATTTTAAAGCAAATTCCAGACATTTCATTTCACCCACATCCATAACACACCAGGGTGCATTCTTGATGTAAGGATTTTGTTTTGTTTGATAACCCCCATGCCATTGCCACAGTTCATAGATTTAACATGAAGAAACTAAGATTCTTGCAGGTGGAGAAAAGATCTAATTACCACCTTAAAGCCTCTCCTACTAGAGCTTCTCAGATCTCAACGTGTATGCAAATCACCCGGGCATCTTGTTAAAATGCAGATTCTGGCCCAGCAGGTCCTTCCGGGTGAGCCCTGAGAGTCTTCAATTCCAAAAGCTCCCAGGTGACACAATGCTGCGGGTCCATGAATCACACAAGAGGAAGGGTCGGACAACCACCCACAACAAATGGGTGCAAAGTCCTGACTGTTCCTGACTGCAGGGCCTTCAGTGAACGGGGAAGCTGGGGATCATTTGGGAAAGAAGGGAGGTTTTTCGTATCAGCTCCAGGCTTGTAGAACTGCCAGGGAATAACAGACACAAGGTCAGCAAAGTCTAACCAACAGCACGAGTGCATTCATATTCCACAACCACTGCAGCAAAGAACCACGAAATTGGTGGCTTCAAACAATATCTGGGCCGGGAGCCGTTGCTCACACCTAACAATGCCTTTGCCGGGTGCCGTGGCTCACACCTAAATAATCTCAGCACTTTGGGAGGCTGAGGTGGGTGGATCACTTGAGGCCAGGAATCCGAGACCAGCCTGGCCAATATGGCAAAACCTCGTCTCTACTAAAAATACAAAAATTAGCCATGCATGGTGACAGGCACCTGTATTCCCACTTCTTGGGATGCTGAGGCAAGAGAATGGCTTGAGCCTGGGAGGTGGAGGTTGCAGTGAACTGAGATCGTGCCACTGCACTCCAGACTGGGCAACAGAGCAAGCCTCTGTATAAAAAAAAAAAAAAAAAAAAATTGCATGGAGGCCAGAAGTCCAAAATCAATCAAATATCAGCAGGAACATGCTCTTTCAGAGGTTCTAGGGGAGAATCCATTCCTTGCCTCTTCCAGCTTGTAGAGGCTACTAGAATTCCTCAACTTGTGGCTACATGATCCAATCTCTGCCTCTGTGATCACCTCCTCTGGAGGAAGAGTGTCAGGTCTCTGAGCCCAAGCTAAGCCATCATATCCCCTATGACCTGCATGTACACATCCAGATGGCTGGTTCCTGCCTTAACTGATGACATTATCTTGTGAAATTCCTTCTCCTTGTTCATCCTGGCTCAAAAGCTCTCCTACTGAGCACCTTGTGACCAACACTCCTGCCTGCCAGAGAACAAAGCGCAGAAGACATTAGAAGAAAACTGCAGAAACAGGCTGAGTTTGCAGGGATGAACACCTCACAGTTATTAGAAATAGCTTACCAGGTGTTTGTAAGCCAGGGATGCAATAAGCCATAAGGAAAACCGCAGAGAGAATGGACGTCAGGCCCAGTGAAACGCCGACCTGTTAGCGGCAGCAATCAGAGGGGTCCCACCAAAGAGGCAAGGGAAGGGGGGCCCCGGGAAAGAAACACAGCCTGGCTGTCAGAGCTTGCAGCATAATCAGTGTGCTTATTGTAAAGAAATAGGACATTGGAAGATCAAATGCCCTCAGCTAAAAAGAAAACAAGGTGACTCGGAGCAAGAGGTTCCAGACAAGGAGAAAGGGGCCCTGCTCAATCTGGCAGAAGGGTTATTGAACTGAGGGGAACCGGGCTCAAGGACCCCCAAAGAGCCTATGGTCAGGATGACAGTTAGGGGTAAAGACATTGATTTTGTTGTAGATACCGGTGCTAAACATTCGGTAGTAAGCGCCCCGGTCACCCCCTTTATCCAAAAAGATTATTGACATCATCGGACCCACGGGAGTTTCAGCAAAACAAGCTTTCTGCTGGCCCTGGACTTGTACTGTAGGAGGACATAAAGTGATTCATGAGTTTTTGTACACGCCTGACTGTCCCTTGCCCTTGTTGGGAAGGGACTTGCTTAGCAAACTGAGAGCCACTATCTCTTTTACAGAGCATGGCTCTTTGCTGCTTAAGTTACCTAGAACGGGAGTCATTATGACCTTTTCCGTCCTCTGAGAGGAGGAATGGACACTTTTCTTAACTGAGTTGGGCCAAAAGATAAGACCAGCTCTGGCTAAGCGGTGTCCAAGAGTGTGGGCGGAAGACAACCCTCCAGGGTTGGCAGTCAACCAAGCCCCCGTACTTATAGAAGTTAAGCCTAGGGCCCAGCCGGTTAGGCAAAAACAGGACCCGGTCCCCAGAGAAGCTCCTGAAGGTATCCAGGTCCATCTTAAACACCTAAGAACATTTGGAATTAGAGTTCCTTGTCAGTCTCCATGGAACACTCCCCTCCTGCCTGTTCCCAAGCCTAGGACCAAGGACTACAGGCCGGTACAGGATTTGCGCTTGGTTAATCAGGCTACAGTGACTTTACATCCAGCAGTACCTAACCCGTACACATTGCTGGGGTTGCTGCCAGCTGAGGAGAGCTGCTTCACCTGCTTGGACCTGAAAGATGCTTTCTTTTCTATCAGATTAGCCCCTGAGAGCCAGAAGCTGTTTGCCTCTCAGTGGGAAGATCCGGAGTCAGGTGTCGGTACTCAGTACACTTGGACCCGGCTTCCCCAAGGGTTCAAGAACTCCCCCACCATCTTTGGGGAGGCATTGGCTCAAGACCTCCAGAAGTTTCCCACCAGAGACCTAGACTGCGTGTTGCTCCAGTACGTTGATGACCTTTTGCTGGGACACCCCACGGCAGTTGGGTGCGCCAAGGGAACAGATGCTCTACTCCGGCACCTGGAGGACTGTGGGTATAAGGTGTCCAAGAAAAAAGCTCAGATCTGCCGTCAGCAGGTACGTTACTTAGGATTTACTATCCGACAGGGGGAGCGCAGCCTAGGATCAGAAAGAAAGCACGTCATTTGCAATCTACCGGAGCCTAAGACCAGAAGGCAGGTGAGAGAATTCTTAAGGGCTGTGGGGTTTTGCAGACTGTAGATCCCAAACTTTGCAGTATAAGCCAAGCCTTTGCATGAGGTCACAAAGGGGGGGGGGTGGGGGGTGTCCAGGAACATTTTGAATGGGGATCCCAGCAACAACAAGCCTTTCATGAGTTAAAGGAAAGAGTTATGTCAGCCCCAGCCCTGGGGCTACCTGATCTAACAAAGGCTTTTCCATTGTATGCGTCAGAGAGAGAAAAGATGGCATTTGGAGTTTTAACCCAAACTGTGGGGCCCTGGCCGAGGCCGGTGGACTACCTCTCTAAACAACTAGATGCGGTTTCTAAAGGATGGCCCCCGTGTTTGAGGGCCTTGGCAGCAACTGCCCTGCTAGTACAAGAAGCAGATAAGCTGACTCTTGGAAAAAACCTGAACATAAAGGCACCCCATGCTGTTGTGACTTTAATGAATACTAAAGGACATCATTGGCTAATGAATGCTGGACTCCCTAAGTACCAAAGTTTGCTCTGTGAAAATCCCCGTATAACCATTCAAGTCTGTAACACCCTGTACCCCACTAACTTGCTCCCAATATCAGAGAGCCCTGTCGAGCATGACTGTGTAGAAGTGTTGGACTCAGTTTACTCTAGAAGACCTAACCTCCAGGACCAGCCTTAGGCATCAGTAGACTAGGAACTATACGTGGATGGGAGCAGCTTCATCAACCCACAAGGAGAGAGATGTGCAAGATATGCAGTGGTAACTCTGGACACTGTTGTTGAAGCTAGATCATTTCCCCAGGGCACTTCAGCTCAGAAAGCTGAACTCATTGCTTTAATTCGGGCCTTAGAACTCAGTGAAGCTAAGAATGTCAACATTTACACTGACTCTCAATATGCCCTTTTAACCCTTCAAGTGCATGGAGCATTATATAAAGAAAAGGGCCTATTGAACTCCAGGGGAAAAGACATAAAATATCAACCAGAAATCTTGCAATGATTTGAAGCAGTATGGAAACCCCACAAGGTGGCAGTTATGCATTGCAGAGGACACCAGCGAGCTTCCACCTTGATGGGTTTGGGGAATTCCAGCGCTGACTTGGAGGCTCAAAAAGCAGCATCTGCCCCCTTCCAGGCATCAGTCATAGCCCCTCTCCTCCCTCAAGCACCTGATCTTGTACCTACTTATTCTAAAGAAGAAAAGGACTTTCTCCAGGCAGAGGGAGGACAAGGGATGGAGGAAGGATGAATTCGGTTACCCGATGGGAGAGTAGCTGTGCCACTGTTGCTAAGAGCAGCAGTTGTACTGGCTGTGCATGAAACCACCCATCTATGTCAGGAATCACTTGAAAAGTTGTTAGGCTGGTATTTCTACATCTCGCATTCGTCACCTCTTGCCAAAACGGTGACGCAGTTGTGTGTTACCTGCCGACAGCATAATGCGAGGTAAGGTCCAGCCGTTCCACCCAGCATACAAGCTTATGGAGCAGCCCCCTTTGAAGATCTCCAGGTGGACTTCACAGAGATGCCAAAGTGTAGAGGTAAGAAGTATTTACTAGTTCTTGGGCGTACCTACTCTGGGTAGGTGGAGGCTTATCCAACACGAACTGAGAAAACTCGTGAAGTAACTCGTGTGCTTCTTCGAGATCTTATTCCTAGATTTGGACTGCCCTTGCCGATCGGCTGAGATAACGGCCGGCATTTCTGGCTGACTTAGTACAGAATGCGGCAAAGATATTAGGGGTCACATGGAAACTGCATGCTGCCTACTGGCCTCAGAGTTCCAGAAAGGTGGAGCGAATGAATCGAACTATCAAAAATAGTTTAGGGAAAGTATGTCAGGAAACAGGATTAAAATGGATACAGGCTCTCCACATGGTATTATTTAAAATTAGATGTACCCCTTCTAAAAGAACAGGATATCCCCCTTATGAAATATATCATAGGCCCCTCCTATATTGCGGGGACTTCCAGGCACTCCCTGAGAGTTAGGTGAAATTGAGTTACAGCGACAGCTACAGGCTTTAGGAAAAATTACACAAACAATCTCAGCCTGGGTAAATGAGAGATGCCTTGTTAGCTTATTCTCCCCAGTTCACCCTTTCTCCCCAGGTGATCGAGTGTGGATTAAGGACTGGAACGTAGCCTCTTTGTGTCCATGGTGGAAAGGACCCCAGACTGTCGTCCTGACCACTCCCACCGCTGTGAAGGTAGAAGGAATCCCAGCCTGGATCCACCACAGCCATGTAAAACCTGCAGCGCCTGAAACCTGGGAGGAAAGACCAAGCCCAGACAACCCTTGCAGAGTGACGCTGAAGACGACGACAAGCTCTGCTCCAGTCACACCTGGAAGCTGACTGGTCCACGCACGGCCAAAGCATGAGGAAGCTCATCATGAGATTCATTTTTCTTAAATTTTGGACTTATACAGTAAGGGCTTCAACTGACCTTACTCAAACTGGGGACTCTTCCCAGTGTATTCATCAGGTCACCAAAGTAGAACAGCAAATTAAAACAATCTTTCTGTTCTATAGTTATTATGAATATATGGAAACATTTAAAGAAACTAGTTTGTATAATGCCACTCAGTACAAGGTATGTAGCCCGAGAAATGACAGACCTGATGTGTGTTATAACCCATCTGAGCCCCCTGCAACCACCGTTTTTGAAATAAGAACTGGCCTTTTCTTAGGTGATACAAGTAAAATAACTAGAACAGAAGAAAAAGAAATTCCCAAGCAAATAACGTTAAGATTTGATGCTTGTGCAACCATTAATAGTAAAAAGCTAGAAATAGGATGTAGTTCTCTTAATTGAGAAAGGAGCTAAAGAGTAGAAAATAAATATGTTTGTCATGAGTCAGGGGTTTGTAAAAAATTGTGCCTACTGGCCATGTGTTATTTAGGCTACTTAAAAAAAAAAACAAAAAGGACTCGGTTTATCTTCAGAAGGGGGAGGCCAACCCCTCCTGTGCTGCCGGTCACTGTAATCCACTAGAACTAATAATTATCAATCCCCTAGATCCCCACTGGAAAAAGGGAGAACATGTAACCCTGGGGATCAGTAGGACAGGGTTAAACCCTCAAGTTGCCATTTTAATTAGAGGGGAGGTCCACAAGTGCTCTCCTAAACCAGTATTTCAAACCTTTTATGAGGAGCTGAATCTGCTAGCAGCAGAACTTCTGAAAAAGAGAAAAAAATTGTTTCTCCAATTAGCAGAAAATGTAGCTCATTCCCTTAATGTTACTTCTTGTTATGGATGCGGAGGAACCACTATCGGAGACAGATGGCCTTGGGAAGCCCAACAGTTGGTGCCTACTGATCCAGCTCCTGATATAATTCCAGTTCAGAAGGCCCAAGCTAGCAACTTCTAGGTCCCAGAAACCTCAATTATTAGACAATACTGTATAGCTAGAGAAGGGAAACACTTTATCATCAATGTAGGAAAGCTTAATTGTATAGGACAGAAGTTGTGTAACAGCACAACAAAGACAATTACTTAGTGGGGCCTAAACCACACTGAAAAGAATCCACTTAGTAAATTTTCTAAATTAAAAACTGCTTAGGCTCATCCAGAATCTCATCAGGACTGGACGGTTCCCGCTGGACTATGCTAGATATGTAGGCACAGAACCTACATTCTGTTACCTAATAAATGGGCAGGCAGTTGTGTTATTGGCGCTATTAAGACGTCCTTTTTCTTATTACCCATAAAAACGGGTGAGCTCCTAGGTTTCCCTGTCCATGCCTCCCGAGAAAAGAAAGGTATAGTTATAGGAAACAGGAAAGATAATGAGTGGCCTCCTGAAAGGATCATACAGTATTATGTGCCTGCCAAATAGGCACAAGACGGCTCATGGGGATACCGAACCCCCATCTACATGCTCAATCGGATCATACGGCTGCAGGCCATCTTAGAAATAATTACTAATGAAACTGGCAGAGCTTTGACTGTTTTAGCTTGACAAGAAACCCAAATGAGGAATGCTATCTATCAGAATAGACTGGCCTTAGACTACTTGCTAGTAGCTGAAGGAGGAGTTTGTGGAAAATTTAACTTAACCAATTGCTGCCTACAAATAAATGATCAAGGACAGGTGGTTAAAAACACAGTCAGGGACATGACAAAAGTGGCACATGTGCTTTTACAGGTTTGGCACGAGTTTAATCCTGAGTCTTTATTTGAAAACTGGTTTCCAGCTATAGGAGGATTTAAAACCCTCATTGTAGGTGCATTGCTAGTAATAGGAACTTGCTTGCTGCTCCCCTGTGTATTACCCTTGCTTTTTCAAATGACAAAAGGTTTTTTTGCTACTTTGGTTCATCAGAAAACTTCAGCACATGTGTATTATATAAATCACTATTGCTCCATCTCACAAAGAGACTCAAAAAGTAAAGATGAGAGTGAGAACTCCCACTAAAAAGTGAAAATTCTCAAAGCGGGTAATATGGTATGAGACCACCACTTCTGTTGTCCTTCCCAGTTTCTCCCCAACCTCCCCTTTTCCCTAGTTTATAAGACAGGAAAAAAGGGAGAAAGCAAAAAGTTGGAAAAAACAGAAGTTAAATAAATAGCTAGACGACCTTGGCTCCACAACCTGGCCCTGGTGGTTAAAATAACAATAATATTAACCCCTGACAAAAACTACTGGTTTTATCTATAAATTCCAGACATTGTATGAGAAAGCACTTTAAAAACTTTTTGTTCCGTTAGCTGATGTATGTAGCCCCCAGTCACGTTCCTCACGCTTACTTGATCTTTATGACTTTTCACATAGACCCCTTAGAGTTCTAAGCCCTTAAAAGGGCTAGGAATTTCTTTTTCAGGGAGCTTGGCTCGACACGAGTCTGCTGACCCTCCTGGCTGAATAAAAAAACCTCTTCCTTCTTTAATCCGGTGTCTGAGTTTTGTCTGCAACTCGTCCTGCTACACTAGCTCTCCATGACTCATCCCAACCCTTTCCATTACACACAACCGAAGTGCAGCACTGTGCAGTTGAAATTCTTACACAAGGACCAGGATCACGTTCTGTAGCCTTTTTGTCCAAACAACTTGACCTTACTGTTTTAGGTTGGCCTTTATGTCTCCATGGAGCAGCTGCTGCCACTCTAATACTTTTAAAGGCCCTTAAAATCACAAACTATGTTCAACTCATTCTCTACAGCTCTCATAATTCCAAAATCTATTTTCTTCCTCACACCTGCCACATATACTTTCTACTCCCTGGCTCCTTCAGCTGTACTCACCCTTTGTTGAGTCTCCCACAATTCCCATTGTTCCTGGCCCAGACTTCAATCCGGCCTCCCACATTATTCCTGATACCACACCTGACCCTCATGACTGCATCTCTCTGATCCACCTCACGTTCACCCCATTTCCCCACATTTCCCTCTTCCCTGTTTCTCACCCTGATCACACTTAGTTTATTGATGGCAGTTCCACCAGGCCTAATCGCCACGCACCAGCAAAAGTAGGTTATGCTATAGTACAAGCCACCAACCCGCCTCTTAGAACCTCCCATTTCCTTTCCATCATGGAAATCTATCCTCAAGGAAATAACTTCTCAGTGTTCCATCTGCTATTCTACTACTCCTCAGGGATTCTTCAGGCCCCCTCCCTTCCCTGCACATCAAGCTCACGGATTTGCCCCCAGCCAGGACTGGCAAATTTGCTATTCTGCTACTTCTCAGGGATTATTCAGGCCCCCTCCCTTCCCTACACATCAAGCTCAGGGATTTGCCCCCACCCAGGACTGGCAAATTAGCTTTACTCAACGTGCCCTGAGTCAGGAAATAAAATACCTCTTTGTCTAGGTAGACACTTTCACTGGATAGGTAGAGGCCTTTCCCACAGGGTCTAAGAAGGCCACCACGGTCATTTCTTCCCTTCTGTCAGACATAATTCCTCAGTTTGGTCTTCCCACCTCTATAAAGTCCGATAGCAGACCGGCCTTTATTAATCAAGTCAGTCAAGCATTTTTTCAGGCTTTTAGTATTCAGTGAAACTTTTATATCCCTTACAGTCCTCAGTCTTCAGGAAAGGTAGAACAGACTAATGGCCTTTTAAAAATACACCTCACCAAGCTCAGCCACCAACTTAAAAAGGACTGGACAATACTTTTACCACTTTCCCTTTTCAGAATTCAGGCCTGTCCTCGGAATGTTACAAGGTACAGCCCATTTGAGCTCCTGTATAGATGCTTCTTTTTTATTAGGCCCCAGTCTCATTCCAGACACAAGACCAACTTGGACTGTGCCCCAAAAATCTCATCCCTACTATGTTCTGTCTAGTCATACTCCTATTCACCGTTCTCAACTACTCATATATGCCCTGCTCTTGTTTACACTGGCAGTTTACACTGTTTCTCCAAGCCATCACAGCTGATATCTCCTGGTGCTATCCCCAAACCACCACTCTTAACTCTTAAATAAATAATCTTTGCTGGCAAGGCTATGCTGAACCTCCTTAGGCACTCTCTAATTAGATGTTCTAGGTCCTCCCAATTCTTAGTCCTTTAATACCTGTTTTTCTCCTTCTCTTACTCCGTTTAGTTTTTCAATTCATACAAAACTGTATCCAAGCCATCACCAATAATTCTAAATGACAAATGTTTCTTCTAACAACCCCACAATATCACCCCTTACCACAAAATCTTCCTTCAGCTTAATCTCTCCTACTCTAGGTTCCCATGCCACCCCTAATCCCGCTCGAAGCAACCCTGAGAAAAATCACCCATTATCTCTCCATATCACCCCCAAAAAATTTTCACCATCCCAACACTTTAAAACTATTTCATTTTATTTTTCTTGTTAATGTAAGAAGACAGGAACATCAGGCCTCTGAGCCCAAACTAAGCCATCATATCCCCTGTGACCTGCACGTATACATCCAGATGGCCGGTTCCTGCCTTAACTGATGACACTCCACCACAAAATAGATGAAAATGGCCTGTTTCTGCCTTAACAGATGACATTATCTTGTGAAATTCCTTCTCCTTGCTCATCCTGGCTCAAAAGCTCCCCTACTGAGCTCCTTGTGACCCCCACTCCTGCCTGCCAGAGGACACACTTCTTCCTTTACCTACCCAAATCCTATAAAATGGCCCCACCCCATCTCACTTTGCTGACTCTCTTTTTGGACTCAGCCCACCTGCACCCAGGTGAAATAAACAGCTTTATTGTTCACACAAAGCCTGTTTTGTGGTCTCTTCACACAGACGCGCATGAAAAAGAGTGTCTTTTTTTTTTTTTTTTGAGACGGAGTTTCACACTTGTTACCCAGGCTGGAGTGCAATGGCATGATCTCAGCTCACTGCCACCTCCTCCTGGGTTCAAGCAACTCTCTTGCCTCAGCCTCCCCAGTAGCTGGGATTGCAGACATGTGCCACCATGCCCGGCTATTTTTGTGTTTTTAGTAGAGATGGGGTTTCTCCATGTTGGTCAGGCTGGTCTCGAACTCCTGACCTGAGGTGATCCACTCACCTCGGCCTCCCAAAATGCTGGGATTACAGGCATGAGCCACTGTACCCGGACAAAAGTGTCCTCTTATAAGGACACTTGTCTTTAGATGTACAGCCTACCTAAAATACTCCAGGATAATCTCAAGATCCTTAACTTAATTACATGTGCAAAGACCCTTTTTCCAAATAATGCCACCTCCACAGATTCTAGGCACAAGGATCTGGATATATCTTGTGCAAAGCTACCATTCAGCTCACTACACTAGAAAGAGGAAAAACAACGAAGCAACAAAAGTCGCAGAAGAAAGAACAGATGCAGCTTGTGTGGCAGTGGCCATCAAGGCAGGCTGGGCTAAAATTGTGTTAACTGTAACCCCAGATAGAACTCAAGTGTGGCCATCTACTCCCAGTTACTCACAGAGAACATTTTTGTTTCTGACAGCAGAGTAAGAGAAGAGGTGGGAAGAGAGATAGCCCATTCTCTGCTGGCCTAATTCCTAAGGAATCGTGCCTCTGCCTTCGGGTCATTCTCAAGTCTTGTTCAAGGGTCAAATGATTTATTGATGTCCGTAATTAAAAAGCAATGCCAACAGAAGCAGCGTCAGCATTTTTCATTTGTACTTACACATGAGCAACAGCAGTTTAGGGAAACGGGGGCCTTCAGGTTCTGTTTTCTCCATCTAGAAAAGGGCTGCCTTCGTGGAATGCTGGTCCTGGGAAGAAGCCTCATTTCTATAGCAGGAATTGATACAGTTTTAAATTCCGATTGGTACACGGAGCTACCCGTCCTCATTTCAAGCACTTCTGGTTTGTTCTGGGTTCAGTGGGTGAGCAATGAGTAGAACTCTGGGGAGGAGGATTTGGGGCGAGCGTGGTTTTGATCCCCAGAGGGAGCTGTTTTTCCATCAATGTCTTCACTGTGATTCAGAATGGGCTTCTCCGCTCAAGATGGGACTGCTGGGCTGATTTAAGGCAGGTGATTGACTTGATTTGGTGGCTACTTTTATACTAGCTGGTTAACGAGCTATTTTCTTCATTAGTTT
Source organism: Pongo pygmaeus (assembly GCF_028885625.2). Classification (NCBI taxonomy): domain Eukaryota; kingdom Metazoa; phylum Chordata; class Mammalia; order Primates; family Hominidae; genus Pongo; species Pongo pygmaeus. The sequence continues at coordinate 8,564,805 of NC_072380.2, forward strand.
CAGGCATGCGAGCTTAATGAAGCATTGGACCTCCCAAATTACAAGGAAAATAAAGATATAGCTTACATGGTAGGTTCAAAGGAGTTAGTGAACAAACACAGTAGGGCCACAAATTATTGTTAAAGACATGAATGCATGAAAGTGTATCTATGTCCAAATGGACTCTCTGCAACCATACTGTTCCACCTGAAAATTAGTAGATAGAAATTCAGCAAATGCTTGGACAGGGGATACTCTCAGAAGTATTCTGACTAAATAGCATGGTTTCTTTTCATATCACTAAAATAATTTCTTCCCAAATTGACTCTGGACTAAATCTTATGATACCTACTTGATCCGATTGTACTTAGCCACCTGCAAATAAGGTAGGGACAGTGGTAAGAGGAGCTGTTGAACCAAATTAAACATTTGTTGAATGCCTACTGAAGATAAAGCCCTGTGCTTTGTGACAGGGAGACTCCAGAATAAATGAGGCACAGACCTACTCTCAGGAAGCTTTTGCAAACTAATGGAGAAAACACATCTGCAGGCAACGACGTATGGTATAAGAGGAAACGGGGCCAGGTACGGTGACTCACACCTGTAATCCCAGCACTTTGGGAGGCCGAAGTATGTGGATCACTTGAGGTCAGGAGTTCAAGACCAGCCTGGCCAACATGGCGAAACCCTGTCTCTACTAAAAATACAAACAAACAAAAAAAAATTAGCCAGGCTTGATGGTGTGCACCTGCAATCCCAGCTACTTGGGAGGCTGAGGCACAAGAATCACTTAAACCCAGGAGTTGGAGACTGTAGTGAGCCGAGATGCCACCCCACTGCACTCCAGCCTAGAAGACAGAGCGAGACTCTGTCAGTAAAAAAAGGGAAATAAGATTGGTGTTGAATGGGAAATCTAAGCAGGATGGAATGGCAGGAGAGCGCCCACTTGCCCAGCTCCAATAACACTTTTGACAGCCATGACAATACTGCAGGGACACCCATTCCTCATGGTATCTGAAGTTCCATGAAGGCTTGAGTCTGGAGGCTGGTTCAGTCTTGACTTTAAGATCAGGGGATACAAGGAATGATTTTCATCTATCCCAAGCCAATATTCCAGCCAAAAATCTAGGTCTGAGACGATGAGAAAAGCAAGTCATCAACCATGTCAGCCATTTCATCATCATCATCATCATCATCATCATCATCGTCACCAAAAACAAAAGACAGACTTGTTACCGTCTTGTGTGCCTGGCTCTCATCTTAGTTCAAAATATAGAAGTAAATTCTATGGCTAGTGAACAATGACCAAAATAGCTGTCATCACTCTTGTCTGTCACCAGGTAAGACGTGCCTTTTGCCTTCCACCATGATTTCAAGACTTCTTCAGCCACATGGAACTGTGAGCCCATTAAACCTCTTTTTCTTTATAAATTACCCAGTCTTGAGTAATAAAATAGTGATTTGTCCACAACGTCAATGAACGATGCTGTCACTTGTTCCAAACACGTATCATTTAAGAGGTTTGAATAAAGAACAACCTAAAATAAATAAGCACTAAGTAAACTCAGGGCTACATAATCCCTGTGGTGAGGTAACTGACAGTGAGTATAACTGGGACAGTTTACTGTTAAATCACCTCTATTTACATGTCCCCAAGCAGTGAGATACTTCGTTTTAATCTTAAAAATCATGGTGCACATTTACTCCTGCCTTCCAACTGGGCTCTAACGTCACCTCCTCAGAGAAGCCCGCTTTTCCGTTCTTCCACTCTGCTTTTTTCCAGCATTTAGTAGAGCATCAGTCACCATCCGTATCTGGGAACAATGATTGTAAGAAACAGAAACCCATTTGCATGAGCTGGAGGGAAAGGAGCACACCTTATCTCTAATAGGCGAACTCATGGGCACGAGAAACAAATGAGAGGCCATGAGAGAATGGAAACTGCAGTTACAGAAACCAAAATTCCTCTTTCCCGCTTTCAGAAGCCCATGGTCTCTTTTTTTTTTCTTTTTTTTTTTTTTTTGAGATGCAGTCTCGCTCTGTCGCCCAGGCTGGAGTGCAGTGGTGAGATCTCAGCTCACTGCAAGCTCCACCTCCCGGGGTTCACGCCATTCTCCCACCTCAGCCTCCCAATTAGCTGGGGCTACAGGCACCCACCACCACACCCAGCTAATTTTTGTATTTTTAGTAAAGATGGGGTTTCACCGTGTGAGCCAGGATGATCTCGATCTCCTGACCTCGTGATCCGACCATCCTGGACTCCCAAAGTGCTGGGATTACATGCGAGAACCACCGCGTCCGGCAGCCCATGGTCTTTCTTATCAGCCCTGTGGACTTTCTTATCTCTGCTTCTCTCACTCACAACCAATTTTCCCTTTTTGCTGGTGGCCCGTCATGGCAGCCAGCAGAGCCCACCACCAGCTGATCAGTCAGTTACTGGATATCTTGGAGAGGGAGGGAGGGAGGGAGGGAGAGAGAGAGAATGACAATTGGGCTTCTGGCCAACCAATTGAGTATAGGGAGGGGAAGTACCATGGTACAAATATGGCACCAAGACATGCTTTCCAGCATGGCCAGTGAGTAGGGAAATTGAGGGAAGGTACCTGCAAACACAGCAGACATCTCAGAACATGCTCTCTGTTCTTAGTTCTCTCTCCTGCCTTCTCCTAGATTGTAAATATCACAAGACAATCTAGGATAGTACCTGGCTCAAAATATTTGAGAAGGAGAAAAAGGAAGGCATTGGATCCAACTGTGGACTTCATGGTTTCCTAAATTCACTCTGTAAGTTTTTGGGTTTCTTGTTTTTTGAGACAGAGTCTCGCTCTGCTGCCCAGGCTGGAGTGCAATGGCATAATCTTGGCTCACTGCAACCTCCACCTCCCAGGTTCAAGCAAATCCCCTGCCTCAGCCTCCTGAGTAGCTGAGATTACAGGCACGCACAGCTACACCAGTTAATTTTTGTATTTTTAGTAGAGACGGGGTTTCACCATGTTGGTCAGGCTGGTCTCGAACTCTTGACCTCGTGATCCACCTACCTCGGCTTCCCAAAGTGCTGGGATTACAGGTGTGAGCCACCACACCTGGCCGACTCTGCAAGTATTTAAGTGAATGAATGTCAGTCCCTGAGAATCAGAAGAAAGACATTAAATCTCCGTTAGGTTTAATCATGGTCAGCAGCTGTGGGGTGTCCTGGGTATCGGATCAGTGGGATGAGGAACAAGCAGGTTCTCCAAACCACCACGCAGAGAGGGGCGGTGTTAACTAGGCCAAAGATGATGGGTGGGGTACGTGCCTGGGATTCAAACAGTTTATGCCAGTCCTAAAAACCTACGCTGAGGCAGAAACTGTATTAAGCAAATTGATGACACAATGGAGGGGGTCAAAAAGTTTAATATTGCTAAGAAGAATACAAATATTGATCATGCAATATGTTATGGTTATCACGCCATCTCCTGCTACATGCCAGGTTCCCTTTACCATGAGATAGAAGAGATTTGTGGATCTGACTTAACCCTCCAAATTGTAAGGTTCCTGAGAGTGGGCTCATGACATTCATGTTTTATAAATGTGGCATAAAAGTTCACACTGGCTGCCATATGGCTCAGTGCCAGTTTGATGCTGCATTCAAAGAACCATCATTCCAGCATCCAAGCATACTTAAAGACAACTGAAATGTTTACTGCCGTCCCTCAAGATAAACACCAAAGAAAAATTATTTTCAAAATGCATGGCAACACTTCTTAAAATCTTATTTTCCCATCTCTTTCTCTCTCTCTACCACATTCCCAGGATTTTCCCAGGAGCAAAACTAACATAAAGACCCAGGAACAAAATGATTAATGACTTCACTATATCTGATTCTGATTTAGTTGGTTTAGCGTGGTGTCCGGGCATACGTATTTTTTAAAATCTTGCTGGGCACAGTGGCACACACCTGTAGTCTCAGCTACTCAGGAGGCTGAGGCAGAAGAATCACTTGAGCCCAGGAGTTTGAGTCTAACCTGGACAACATAGCAACACCGTGTCTCTGAAGAAAAAAAAAGCAAAAACAAATCTCTTTCAGCTGCAGTCAGAGTTGATAACTAGTTGATCAAATAATTGTGGTAGCCATCCTTCACAATGGACCTTAATATTCCCACCTCCTGGTGTTATTCATTGTGGAATCTGTCTTAGCCAGTCCTCAATCGGGTCTGGTATCCAGGCCCCACCTTGAGAGGCTTGTCCCACTTCCTACCCCACATGTGGTTTTACACTTACTTTCAAGACTGACCTAAAAATGTAAAATGTACTTGTTTTCACCTTGTTTCCAATGAAACAACTATTCTAAACATTCATTTAGGATGGTTATGGAAATTTGAACACTGGCTACATATTAGAAGATATTTGCTTCAAAATAACCCAGCTTGGTAATGAGATGATGGTGGCTGAGGCTGGTGATAGGCACAGAGGGCTTCATTATCAAATAGAAACAAGTGGAAAAACCAGAATTTTTCCATAATAAAAATGTAAGGTAAACACGAAAATGTATTGAGTGCATAAAAAGAATCTATGGTCTCACAGGCATTAGCTTATAATTTGAACATCAAAAATAAAAGTGATGGCCAGGTGCAGTGGCTGATGCCTGTAATCCCAGCACTTTGGGAGACCGAGGTGGGTGGATCACTTGAGTCAGGGAATTTGAGACAAGCCTGAGCAACATAGTGAAACCCCCATCTCTAAAATAAATAAATATAAATTAAAGTGACTAGAATTGATTACAGAGCATCAACTCGATTTGAGTCTATAAAGATTGCTGGTGGAGGGGAACAATGGGGAGAAAGAGAAAGAGAATATATTTGTGACCTAGATTATTTTCCTTAGTTTTGAGAGAATCTTCAGGTCTCCTGGGTCTTCTAGCCCAGTACTTATTTTTATTTTTATTTATTTAGTTATTTTTTATTTTTTTAGGTGGAGTCTCACTCTGCCACCAGACTGGAGTGCAGTGGTGTGATCGTGGGACACTGCAACTTCCGCCTCCCAGGTTCAATCTATTCTCCTCTCTCAGTCCCCCAAGTAGCTGGGACTACAGGTACCTGCCACTTCACCCAGATAATATTTATATTTTTTTTTTTTTGAGACAGAGTCTGGCTCTGTTGCCCAGGCTGGAGTGCAGTGGTGCAATCTCGGCTCACTGCAAGCTCCACCTCCCAGGTTCATGCCATTCTCCTCCCTCAGCCTCCCGAGTATTTGGGACTACAGGCACCTGTCACCACCTCCGGCTAATTTTTTTGTATTTTTAGTAGAGACAGCGTTTCACCGTGTTAGCCAGGATGGTCTCGATCTCCTGACCTCGTAATCTGCCCGCCTCAGCCTCCCAAAGTACTGAGATTACAGGCACGAGCCACTGTGCCCGGCCGCACCCAGCTAATTCTTGTATTTTTTGTAGAGATGGAGTTTCACCATGTTGATCCAGGCTGGTCTCGAACTCCTGACCTCAGGTGATCCGACTGCCTTGGCATAACAAAATACAAGGATTACAGGCATTAGCCACCACACCCTGCCTATTTTCCTTAGTTTTCAGAGAACCTTTGTGTCCCCTGGGTGTTCTAGCCTAGTATATCTCAAATTTTGCTGCACCGAGGACATTGTTGAAATGCAGGTTCTCATCTGGGAGGCTCAGTGGGCCAGCAAATCTGCATTGGTTTAGGAAGCTCACGCTGAGTATCAAGCTTCAGTGAGGACCAGGCATACCCCTGCCTGCCAACCCCCTCTCAGCTGGGCTTAACTCTGGCTCTTTCCTGCCAGGGTTCTTCCCCTCAAAATAGCAGCTATTTTCAAAAAGTCTCTTGGAAAAAAAGCCCTGTTTTAAAATTGGGGTGCTCAGGATTGGCCATCTGCTTACCATGGGGTTTTAAGACCTTTGCCCAGACCCCTGCAACCAACTTAGAACTGACATCCTTACTTTTGAAGGCCCCACTCCACACCATATTAAATTCATTAAAATCAACCCCCATTACAGGCATATCTCAGGCATCATGCCCTCAGAACGGAGTTGCAGCTGATCACTTGACAATGTTGTAAAGCATTAAACTTGCATTCATTTCAGCCTTGCAGTTTTCACATTTAGGAGCCAATTGTCTTAGGTCTAAAGCATTCATGTAGAAGCATTTTTATGGGCCCCAGACACTACGCTTCCCAGCCTTAATGGCCTCTGCAATGCTGGTTCCTACTGCCCCACCCCTGGGTTCTGGCCGGCTAGCCCATGCCACCTCATTGCTCCCCCGTTCAAGTGTGCCTTAGATGTGTGGTTTCCAAACTCATCTACACTTTAGGGTCACCTGAGATTTTCTTTAAATCTTCCAAAACCCAGGCCACACCCAAGAACAATTAAACCTCAACTTCTGGAATGGGACATAGCATCCGTTTTTTGTTTTGTTTTTGAGACAGGGCCTCGCTCTGTTACCCAGGCTGGAGTGCAGTGGCACAATCATAGCTCATTACAGCCTCCAACTCTCGGGCTCAAGAAACCCTCCAACTTCAACCTCCACGGTAGCTGGGATCACAGGCGGGCACCACCACGCCTGGCTAATTTTTAAATTATTTATACAGACAGTATCTCCCTATGTTCTCCAGGCTGGTCTCAAACTCCTGGGCTCAAGCGATACTCCCGCCTCAGCCTCCCAAACTGCTGGGATTAAAGGCATGAGCCATCATGCCTGGACATCAGCATCTGTATTTTTTGAAGCACAGACGAGTTTGGGAACTACCGCCCTAGACTGAGCTCGGTTTCCTAGCCCTGTCTGACTGTAGGATTCTGCTGGACTGCTTCTGAAAACGGAGCTCCCAGGCTCCTTCCCAGGTAATTCTGATTCATTAGGTCTGGGGTGGGCCCCGGAATGTGCATTTTTTATGAGATCCCTCTGGGTGAATCAGGCTAAAGCCAATTTTGGATCTGAGACCTTGGAGATCATTCCCCAGCTTCCCTCCTAACCCAGTTCCCAGCTTGGCCCACCTCACCCAGGCTGTGTCACATCTGACTTCACAGATTACACCTGAGAGGGAAGCCCCAGCCATCACAATGTGAGAACATTTTACAATCACGAGGATATGCCAAATACACTTTAAAACTCATTCAGGATTAGCGTTCACTTCAAAGTTGACAGACTCTGAGAATGGGCTGGCCACGTGCTGTGCACAACCCTTAGTGCTCTTCTGTGACTAATATTTGGATAATTGATTGTTGGAAGCTCAGGAGGCCTCTCTCTCTCAGCGGGGTCGAAGTTAACTTCTTTATTTCTGAGGTAGGGAAGAAAATGAGGATGTTCTGCCTTTTGCTAGACTGAATACTGTCCTCCAAAAATTCACATTCACCAGGAATCCCAGAATGCGACCTTATTAGAAAATAGGGGCAGGGCATGGTGGCTCATGCTTGTAATCTTAGCACTTTGGGAGGCTGAGGCAGGATGATCACTTGAGGTCAGAAGTTCGAGACCAGCCTGGCTAGCATGGCAAAACCCTGTCTCTACTAAAAACACAAAAATTAGCTAGGCAAGGTGGCATGCACCTGTAATCCCAGCTACTTCGGAGGCTGAGGCTGAAGAATTACTTGAACCCAGGAGGCAGAGTTCCAGTGAGCTAAGATTTTGTCACTGAACTCCAGCCTGGGCAACAGAGCAAGACACCATCTCAAAAAAAAGAAAAGAAAATAGGGTCACTGCAGATCTAATTACAAAGAGGTCATATTGGAATAGCGTGGACCTTAAATCGAGTAATAATGGCATCCCCATGGGAAGAGAAGAAGAGACAGAGACACACAGGGGAGAAGGCCACATGAGAATGAAGGAAGAGAATGGAATGATGTGGCCACAAGCCAAGGATTGCCAGCAACCACCAGAAGCCAGAAAAGGCAAGGAAGCATTCATCCCTAGAGCCTTCAGAGGGAGCACGGCCCTGCCCGTTTCAGACATCAAGCTTCTGGAACTGGAGAGAATGACTTTCTGTTGTCCTGAGCCACCCATTTGGGGAACTTTGTTAGAACAGTCACAGCCAGGTCATGTGCTCCTGAATGCATCTAACGCATTAATAAGCACTGTCTTGGCCAGTCAGGGTGGCTCATCCCTGTAATCCAAGCACTTTGGGAGGCTGAGGTGGGTAGATCACCTGAGGTCAGGAGTTCGAGACCAGCCTGACCAACATGGAGAAACCCCATCTCTACTAAAAATACAAAAATTAGCTGGGTGTAGTGTTGTGCACCTGTAATCCCAGCTACTTGGGAGGCTGAGGCAAGAGAATCACTTGAACCCTGGAGGCAGAGGTTGCAATGAGCTGAGATTGTGCCGTTGCACTCCAGCTTGGGCAACAAGAGCGAAACTACATCTCAAAAAATATAATAAGTACTGTCTTGACAGTGGTCATCAAAAATATTTGATTAAGAGTTAGCAGGAAAGCCTGACCCTTTCACAGACGGACGGAAGGGCCAAAAGAAAATAGATCGTTTCCACTGGGGCAAGAAGGATAAGAATTCTATGGAAAAAACAGAGGGATTTGTTTAGTGAGCGCTGCGGAGAGGCATTTGTTTTCTTGCTTAAAAAAGAAACACAGGTTGGGTGCGGTGGCTCAAGACTTAATCCCAGCACTCTGGGAGGCCAAGGTGGGTGGATCACCTAAGGTCAGGAGTTCGAGACCAGCCTGACCAACACTGTGAAACCCCATCTCTACTAAAAAGACAAAAATAAAAGAAAGAAAGAAATTAGCCAGGCATGGTGGCGAGCGCCTGTAATCCCAGCTACTCGGGTGGCTGAGGCAGAGAATCACTTGAACCTGAGAGGCAGAGGCTGCTGTAAGCCAAGATGGCATCATTGCACTCCAGCCTAGGCAACAAGAGTGAAACTCTGTCTCAAACAAAAAAAAGAAAGAGAGAAAAAAAAGTACTTTTATGTCCACTCAGTGGAGATTAAAAATACATTCCCATTGCACAGTGCATTTGGAATCTTTTCTAAACTTTTGTTGCACATGATCGAATTTGATCTTCATAGCAACTCCCTGAGGTGGATAGGGCAGGCCTTTCTGAACACCTATTTTCTAGTTTGCATTAAAAGAACGGAATTGACTTGGACCAGTGGCTCATGCCTATAATCACAACACTTTGTGATACAGAAGGGAAGTGCTCAGAAGGGAAGAATGTGGTCTCTTTAAATGATATGGAAGTGAGGAAGGGAAGTACTGGGTAGAGGAGGGTGTGGTCCCTGGCTAAGGCTCCACCCCAGGGCCTGTGCCTACGGACCTAGGTGAGGACAGGCATTTTTTTTTTTCTGCCCAAGTGTTGCATTTCCCAAGACCACCGTGGCTGCCACACCCCCACTCTGTGCCTATAAAAACCCTGAGACCCTAGCAGGCAGACACATAGGCAGCTGGACTTAGAGAGGAGCACATCAGTGGAGGAAAACAAGGGTGCTGGACATCAAGAGGAATGCACCAATGGGCACCGGCACACCACAGGCCACTGACTGGCAGAACAACACAGAGTTTGGCTGGGACAGTTGGAGAAGAGTCAGGCCACTCGCCCGACTCCAGGGGTAAAACATCTCCCTTCTGGCTCTCCCATCTGCTGAAAGATACTTCCACTCAATAAAACCTTGCACTCTCACGCCTGTAATCCCAGCACTTTGGGAGGCCGAGGAGGGCAGATCACGAGGTCAGGAGATCCAGACCATCCTGGCTAACACAGTGAAACTCCATCTCTACTAAAAATACAAAAAAATTGCCGGGCATGGTGGTAGGCGCCTGTAGTCCCAGCTACTCGGGAGGCTGAGGCAGGAGAATGGCGTGAACCTGGGAGGTGGAGCTTGCAGTGAGCTGAGATCACACCACTTCCGGTACACCAAGGCAAGAACTCCGGGACAAAGAGAGCCCTCTGTCCTTGCAATAAGGCAGGGGTCTAATTGAGCCGACTAACACAAGCTACCTACAGACGGCTAAACTAAAAGAGCACCCTGTAACACAGGCCCACTGGGGCTTCAACTATAAACATTCACCCCTGGACACTGCCATGGGACTCCCTGCCTGTCTGTATGCTCTCCTAGAGGTTTGAGCGGTGGGGCACTGAAGAAGTGAATCACACCCACATTGCATGCCCTTCGAGGGGGACAACAGAACTTTTCCCATTTCATCTGAGAGACCAAGGCAGGAGGATCGCTTGAGCCAATGAGTTTGAGACCAGCCTGCACAACATAGCAAGACCCCATCTCTACAAAAAAAATAAGTAAACAAAAAAAATAAACATTAAAAATTAGCCAGCTGCGGTGGCACACACCTGTAGTCTCAGCTACTCAGGAGGCTGATGTGGAAGAATTGCTTGAGCCCAGGAGGTTGAGGCTGCAGTGAGCCACGATTGAACCACTGCACTCCAGCCTGGGCGACAGATTGATACCCTGTTTTGACAACAACAAAAAGAATGGAACAAAATAACTTCTCAAATAGCTAGCAGAGGCAGATCTGGTTCTCAAATGCACGTTTTCCAGGTTTCAATTCTTGTTTCTAGCAGTATTATGGAGAAACATGATCACTAATACATGAAGGAGAGGAGGTTTCAAGTTCTGATGAAAAGATGGTGAAGAGAGGAGTTAGTTGACTAGGAGTGACTAGGATTGGGAAGAAAATGCATGACGCTACTTAGAGGAAAGAAGAAAAATTAGCATAGAGGTGACTGAGCAGACAGAAAGGACTTGGAAGAAGCGTGTTTGGCCCTGTCTCTGCATTTTTTCCCCTGCATTAGTAACTTCCCTGATGACTTGGATGAATCCTCTCTTCCAGGGCACCCAGCATTCCCTTTCTGTCCACTTCTCCTTTCCCAGGGCCCATACAGTCTGGGAAAGCATGCTCTGCCAGCTTCTCATATCTTTCCTTCCTTAATCAGCCCCTAGCATCTCTAGATAACCCATATACACCTGGAGTTACACATGTCCCAGTCTTTGCACTGCAGTGAATTCAAAGAAAGGTAGACTCTAGCTGCGTGCAGGGGCTCACACCTGTAATCCCAGCACTTTGGGAGACAGAGGTGGGCGGATCAGCTGAGGTCAGGAATTTGAGACCAGCCTGGCCAACATGTTAAAACCCTGTCTCTACTAAAAATACAAAAATGGCCCAGCATGGTGGCTCACGCCTGTAATCCCAGTTACTCGGGAGGCTGAGGCAGGAGAATCGCTTGAACCCGGGAGGTGGAGGTTGCAGTGAACCGAGATCTCACCATTGCACTCCAGCCTGGGCAACAAGAGAGAGAAACTCCGTCTCAAAAAAAAAAAAAAAAAGATTTCTTCTGTGTGCATGGCTCAGCTCTGTGGTCCGCTAGCGTCCATCCTCAATCTGCTTCCAATCTATGGAATCAGGAAAGACTGAACCAACCTAGATTTATTAATATTTTAGTATAACATAATACAGTGTTACTTACAATGGCTTTGACCGTATACCCCCTTTTGCTCCTTGGAGGAAAGGCAATTAATAGCTATTATGTGAGTTAATAAAATAAGACCAGAATTTATGAGTGTAACTAACCTGTTCCCATTGGTTTTCCTTGTCTCCCGCAGGCAGAGAGCTGATCAAAACAGCAAAAGCAAAGCAGTGCCCCTGGCCCAGTTCTGAAGCCAACCTTCCTTAACCACTCAGACCCATCCCTGGTTAGGACTTGCTGTGGATTCTCAGGTGACTCCATCTCAGGATAGAGGGACTGAGAGGGGGTATGCAACATTTCAGACCCAGAAACCGTTGATTCTGTCTAAAAACACAGCAATAACCACATCCCACCCTCTTGATTTAAATGAAAGTGTTTGGGAGAATAAAAGATGAACTTTTTTTTCTTTGTCAGATCTTGCGCTCATTTGGTTCCGGTGGGGAACAACAGCTATGAGAGAACAAGTGTATTCAATTAGAATTAATTCCCCTCTCTTATTCTCATAGCTGAGCAGGGCTCAAGTGCCTCTCATCTGAAAGAGGTAATAAGATTTAATCTGTCTCCTCATCTACCTTCTGCAAGTATACTTAAAAAATTAGCTCTTGGGACTCTTCCAAACGGAGTTTTATGAGGCATTTGCTAAGGTAAACGTTTTAGACTTTGAACACAGTTCAGATTTCAGGGGAAGTACTGAAATCTGAACTGTGTTGCTAACTGCCCTGCCTTTCAACTCAAGACAAAATAACTTTGAACTAAAATAATTATATTTTTATTGTTTTCCACTGTGTCCCCAAGTCTATATCACCACCACCCCTAATCCCACCCCGCAGGAGCTAACTCCTCCTTCCTGTCCCTGCAAGATCAAAACTCCTCCTGGAAGCCCCGCTAGCTCTGTCTGCTCGCCTTCGTGGCAGATATCGCTATTGTATTTTTATACTCATTTGTGTGATAAGTACTTCAATGTCCACTTCTTCCACGAGCCCCTGAGACCCTGGAGGGACAGGACCACACGTAGTTTTTCTCACTGTTACATCTGCCTTGCCAGGCACATGGTAGGCGCTTAATAAGTATTTAGTGAACGAATGGCTTGTTTGGTGACAGTCCAAAGGCTGGGGGACAGAGGGAAAGCTGTCTCCTGTCGGGCCCCAGACGGGTGGCGCTGATGGAGAGGCGGCTAGGATAAGGCCTCCAGGACCGAAGCGCCCACCCGTAAGGCCCCTGCCAAAAAGACCTTCCTGAAGGCGGAAGAACTGCGAGAGTGCCTACTTTGGCCCAAGGCCTGACCCGAGGATCCCAGGGACCCTTGCCGTAACCGGCCCCGCCTCCCGGGCCCCAAACCCGGACACGGCCCTGCCCAAAGCTCCGGCTCCTAGGGCCCGCCCCTGGCCCCGCCTCGGCCGACCGTGGCCTCGCTCCTGGGCCTGCCTCAAACCCTCCGCAGGTAAAGCCTCCCGAACGTGAGCCACACTCGGATCCCCTCCTCAAACACCTCCCCGTTTCCCACACCCTGGACCCCTCGCTCCGTCCCGGCCCCGCCCCAAGCCCAGCTCCGTCTCGGCCCCTGAGCCCAGCCCCGACCCACCTCCCCGTCCCTGGGTCCCTCCCGACACTGGCCCCTCCTTAAGCTCCGCCTCCCAGGGCCCGAGCAGCGCCTGGCCATATCCCAGGGCCCGCCTCCTGAGCGTAGGCTGCAGCCTGGACTCGGCCCCGCCTCCCGGATCCTGGGCCCCTCCCCACGTCGGCCAGCCCTAAGCTCCGCCTCCCAGGGTCCGAGCACCGCCTGGTCATGTGCTACGACATAGTCAACGCGCCACCCCGGCCCCGCCTCCTGAGCCCTTCTCTAGGTTGGCCTTAGCCCCGCCCTAAGATCCGTCTCCTGGGCTCTGCTCGGAGTCCCGCCTCCTGAACCCAATCATCGTTTATCCCCGCCCTAATGCCCGCCTCCAGGACTCTTATTCTGCCCCCACGCAAGGCCCCGCCTCCAGGACGCCACCCACCTGGACGCTTCCGAAGCCCCGCTTCCAGGATCGCCCTATCCTGGCCCCGCCCCAGGACCCGCCAACATGGACTCTCCCCAGGACCTGCCCCAATGACGCTTATCCTGGCCCTACCCCAGGCCTCGCCCTCATGTCGCTCATTCTGGCCCCACCCCAGGCCCCGCCCTCAAACGCTCATCCTGGCCCCGCCCTAGAGTCCGCCCCCACGACGCTCCTCCTGACCCTATCTCCGGTCCCCGCCCCCTCTGTTCCCCCAAGCACTGCCCTGGGCCCGCCCCCTCTTCAGTCTAGGCCTGGCTTTTGCCCGGTTTCCCGGCAACGCTGCGGCCCTGCCCACGTCATGGCGCCCGAGGAGAACGCGGGGACCGAACTCTTGCTGCAGAGTTTCAAGCGCCGCTTCCTGGCTGCGCGCACACTGCGCTCCTTCCCCTGGCAGGTGGGCGGCGGGGCGAGGGGAGAGGCCCGAGGGGCTCGCTGGAGTCCAGGGGCAGACGGGATGGGTCTCTGTGCTGAAGCCCACCGCGCTCCCGCCACGTGAGTGCCTGGGCTCCCGCCGGTCAGGGCCGCGCGACCCCGTCCCCATCCCTGGGGCCTGGCCAGAGTCTCTCGCACCCCTCCTGCCCCGCGGGCTGGCGGCGGAAACTGGGGGCGTCCCCGCCGTCTTGGGGGGCAGATGCACGCTCGGTGTGGGGTACAGTTCACGATCATTTTCACGACTTCTTAAAGGCAGTAATCGTTCTGGTCACTGGGCTACAGCTGCCCTCACCCATTCTAAAAAGTCAGCGCCCTGAGGACCGCGGGTAACCATGTCCTCCTGAGCGCAGTGACCAGGTCACAGGCTGTCCCTCGGGCCTCAGTGTTCTCATCTGTATGTCGAGCACTGCACAGAATCAGCTCATGCGCTGAGGCTCTCACGCCTGTGATGGAAGAGACAGTGAAGGGGGTGGCCTCTCATCTCCCTGGGGACCTGCCATTCTCAGCACAGGCGCATGGCAGGCAGCAGCCTCCCTTATGCCTGCACAGGGGCTTAATGCACCCCGCCCCATTTGTAATTCATGTGCGGTGAGCTCACTGGGATGAGTCAGTTTGGATACGTATTCCTCCCTGAGTCTGCCCCATTTTATGGGGTGTTGCTTAATCATTTGCGTTATTCCATTGACATAAAATATTTAGCACTCAGAGATCATTCCTGGTCAGGAGAAATTTGTGCATTTTTAACCCAAAATAGAAACCGTCATAAAAGCATCATAGATCTCCATTCAATATTGACTATAGTTGTTCACATGTCCACGCTGAATGCTAACTTGGGCTCACCCTCAACACCCACGAGGTGGGTACTATTATCACTCACATTTGACCAGAGGGATTGTTTGATTAGGGTGAAGTAGTTGAGAGTTCAGACCCAGGAGATAGCCTGCCTGCTTCGAATCCTGGCCCAACCCCTGGCCCTGTGTGACCTTGGGCAAGTGACTGCATCTCTCTGTGCTATTGTTTTCTTATTAATAAAATGGGGGATATAATGATACCTACCTCTTAAGGTTGTTGTCAGAGTTGAGTCCAAAAGCTTGTGGATCAGTGCCTGGCTCATGGTAAATGCATGTCGGTGTTAGCTACTGTTTTTATTCGGTCTCAAAATGTTTAATAAATGCCTTACGTGAGCCAGGCACCATGGATCAGCAGTACCCATGACAGATGAGGCTCTGCTTGCATGGGAGAGCCAGAGAATAAGCAAATAAATGAATAAACAAGAAAAGACCAGATGAGAGTGGCTTTAAAGCCAAGAAAACAGGGAAATGGTGAATGGAGCAACCGGGGAGAAGAGTCACCAAAGTCGCGGAATCAGGGAAGCCTGTGGGCGGCAAGCCACCCAGGCGCCGAGGCAAGAGACAGAGGACATGAGCTGTTCCAGTATAATAAAACATAAAATAAGAATAGTTATACCAGATCTAGATCTTAGATATGATTATATATAAATATCATTAATCATTAGTTTTTAGCCATTACTTTTTTTCCAATATTATAATAATCCTTGCTCTATAATCATAGCCTAGGAAAAACCAGGCCATACAGAAATAGGAGCTGAGGGGACATAGTGAGTTGTGACCAGAAGACAAGAGTGCGAGCCTTCTGTTATGCCCGGACAGGGCCACCAGAGGGCTCCTTGGTCTAGCGGTAATGCCGGCATCTGGGAAGATGCCCATTGCCAGGTGGACTGTGGTCCAGCAGTAGCGTAAGTGTCAAGAGAAAACACACTCTACTTAGCAGACCGGGAAAGGTGGGGGGTGGGTCTTCCTTTCCCTGGGGGAGTTTAGAGAAGACTCTGCTCCTCCACCTCTTGTGGAGGCCCTGACATCAGTCAGGCTTGCCCACAGTTATCTGGAGGCCTAACTGTCTCCCCGTGATGCTGTGTTTCAGTGGTCACACTCCTAGTCCGCCTTCATGTTCCATCCTGTACACCTGGCTCTGCCTTCTAGATAGCAGTAGTAAATTAGTGAAAGTACTAATAGTCCCTGATAGGCAGAAATAATGACATAAGCTGTCTTTCTGTCCTCTCCCTCTCTGCCTCGGCTGCCAGGCAGGGAAGTGCCCCCTGTCCAGTGGACACGTGACCCACGTGACCTTACCTATCATTGGAGGTGACTCACATTCTTTACCCTGCCCCTTCTGCCTTGTACCCAATAAATAACAGCGCAGCCAGACATTCAGGGCCACTACCGGTCTCCGCGCATTGGTGGTAGTTGTCCCCCAGGCCCAGCTGCCTTTTCTCTTATCTCTTTGTCTTGTGTCTTTATTTCTACACTCTCTCGTTGCTGCACACAGGGAGAGACCCACCGACCCTGTGGGGCTGGTCCCTACAGAAGCCTTCCCCAAAGAGGTGGCATTTGAACTGGGGCCTGAGGGGTGAAGCAGCTAGCCATGGGAAGGGCTTGGGGAACAGGATATGCAAAGGCCTGTGGTGGAAACAAGCCAGCTGTGGTTGAGGAACAATAGCAAGGCAGCCAGTGTGGCTGGAGTGGAGTGAGCAGGGTGGGCAAGGGGTGAGGGAGAACAGGCCAGAGAGAGGGATTAGGACCAGGTGTTGTAGAGCCTTTTACAGCATGGAAGGAGCTCTTAAGCAATGAAGTACCTTGCCCTGTGTCACATACCAGCCGAGACAGTCTGCCTAACTCGGGAGCCAAAGCTCGCTGCTGGGCTTGAGGCCCCTGTAAGAGGTCAATATTACCCAGGCTGGTACGGACACATTCTGCATTTCCACTTAAACTCAGATGGCAAGCCCATCAAACCTTGGTGCCATGGCTGCCCTGGTAATTCCTGGCTGACCAGTGCAACCAGGGAACTGGTCCATGACCTGGGTGGCAGCTAAGTAGCCAGGACTAATGCGGCCAAGAGTCAGTCTTCTAGCCTTCTTCCTGTCACTCATCCAGGTGCACCCTGCGACATCTGAAGGTCAGGCTTTCAGCTGCTGTGGCTTCCACTTCCAACTGGCTCCACGTCCCCAGGGAGGGATCACATAGGGCTTTGCCCACACATTCTATTGCGCGTTTCATGTTCCTGTGAATGCGCCCTTGAGATTTCTCTCTCCCCTCCACACAGAGCTTAGAAGCAAAGTTAAGTCACTCATCAGATTCTGAGCTGCTGCGGGATATTTTGCAGAAGGTAAGAATCCCAGAGTCCCTAGGACTCATGACCCTGCCTCCTGAATCTCTCCGGAAGACGTAAGAGAAGAACCACAGGTGTGCTTGTACTCTTTAAAAACACCCCTGTTCAAAGAAAAAAACCATTGAATCAGCACTGCAGGTGGGTGTCAGCACCTCCGAGAGCTCCAGCGCTTTCGTTTTCTATCTAAGACTTAGACAAAGACATCAGAATATACAAAAATCTGCATGAGAGGGGGGAATCTAGGGAATGTTTTTTAAACCATCCACAGCAAAAACAGAGATGACGGGTGCAAAAGAGCTTCTGGCATTTTGTAGATGCTCAGAGACTTTCTTTTTTGCATTCCTGAGGCCTGTCCTGCCCACTCCTGTCTATTCTAGACCTAAATGGGCCCTTGCTTTGCCCAGGGTGGGGTTTGGACTCAAGCATATCTGCATGCAGGTGAGAGACAGTATCAGGATCACCACCCGGTCCAGCCACAGCCTGACCTTGGCCTTGAGGGCGAAGTGCAGATCACCCTGCATCCTGGGTCTTCACTTTCGAAAGGCCATGAGCCCTTCAGAAAAGACAAAGCAACAGACTCCCTCCCAGAAAGAAGTGCACCAGAAGAATACGTTTTCCATACAAACTCAGGGGAGGCAGACATCCTCCACCCCCACCCACCCAGCCCATCCTAGGAGCCCCAGTTAAGAATTCCTGTGCTAGAGGTGAACCAAGACTATCCACGTGGAAAAGATGCAGCCACAGCAGGGAAGACTTTCGGGCAATACAGTATGTCAGGGTTTCGAGCATGGAGATACCTGAAGTTATCTCGCACCCTGCTCTGAGTTTCACCCTGAGCCTCACTCTCGTAGGTGGTGAAGCATGAAATGTAGGGAGGGCTGCTTTAAAATCCAGCACAAGGCTGGGTGCACTGGCTCACATCTGTAATCTCAGGACTTTGGGAAGCTGAAGTGGATGGATCACCTAAGGTCAGGAGTTCAAGGCCGGCCTAGCCAACATGGCAAAAACCCATCTCTACTAAAAATACAAAAATTAGCTGGGCGTGGTGGTGCACGCCTATAGTCCCAGTTACTCGGGAGGCTGAGGCAGGAGAATCACTTGAACCTGGGAGGCAGAGGCTGCAGTGAGCCAAGATCGGGCCACTGCACTCCAGCCTGGGCAACAGAGCGAGACTCTGTGTCAGAAAAAATGAAAAACCAGCACCAGCCTGAAGAGCCTGTGTATTGCGTGGGGTACTTTCCTGCCCTTGGGCAGAATCTGCATCCCTCCCAGCCAGCAGGCACTGCGGACCATCTCCTCCCTCTCCCTCCAGGCTCCTGTTTTCTCACCGTTCCCACTCCTGCTGCACCATTCCCTCTGCCCTCCTTTCCCAGTGCCAGGCTGTGGCCACCTCAGAGCTTGCACCGACTGTTCCCACTGCCTGGAACTTGCTCGTCCTGCACTTGGCTTCCCTTGGCTTCAGCTGGAGTGTCACCCTGAGCGTCCCCTCCCCTCCATCCTGTCCCCAGGGACACACGCTCCAAGAGAGCAGTTGCCGAGTGGGCCTTCCCGCCTCTTTCATAGAGCCAGACAGTTGGCGGCTGTCCTTACTGCAAACCCTGGTTCACACTGGCTCCCCTGGGAGGGAGGTGGTTTGGGCCCACATGCCCTGTGTTCCTGCTCAGAATGGGTGTTAGAGATGCCGCCATAGCCTGTGCCGCTTCAGTGGAAGCATTTTTAGGAAACGGCTTATATCTTAAGACAAACTTCAGATGCATGGGGCCAGAACGCTGTGTCCATCTATATCTTTGCTGAGGGATCAGGTAGCCTGGAGTTTGCCCTCTGCTGTGTTGGCTTGAAGCTCATAGGAGACCTAAGATGGGCTCTCGAGCAACCAACGTTCTGTCCTTTGCCATAGACTGTGAAGCATCCTGTGTGTGTGAAGCACCGGCCGTCAGTCAAGTAGGCCCGGTGCTTTCTCTCAGAACTCATCAAAAATGTCAGTTATGGGCAGTGTCCGCCCAGTAGCCGGACAGCATAGCCACCTGCGTGCTGGAGCCCCCGTCCTTCCCAGGCCCTGGGCCTGCTTTGCAAACCCCAGCATGGCAGGATCCTCTCCAGGCAACTGGCTGCAGCTGCATGTGACCCATGGGAGACAGTGCAGGGCGGGAAGAAGGGGGGCCAGTGTCTCTCCCTCACTCTGCCTCCTGGGGTTTACACAGCAGCTGCTTCTCTGGGGCCCCAGCTCCTAGCATGTGGATTCTCATTCCTACCAAGCTGGCCCAGCCCACAGCACTGGAACCCTCACCCACACCCTCTCTCCTGCCCCCCGAAGGGTTTGGAGTTTCCTGCTCTTGTCCGTTTCTGGGTTGCCCAACAGGCCCCTTTTAGAAGTTTTAGCTCTTGCCATACCTTTGGAACTAGTTCCTCTGGTGAATTCTCTGCATTGATCCTGCTGGAATGATCTCTTTCCTGACTGATATAGGATGGATTTTATTTTTTACTTATTTATTTATTTTTTTGAGACAGAGTCTCACTGTGTTGCCCAGGCTGGATTACCGTGGCACAATCTCGGCTCACTGAAACCTCTGCCTCCTGGGTTCAAGCAATTCTCGTGCCTAGCCTCCTAAGAAGCTGGGACTACAGGTATACGCCACCATGCCTGGCTAGTTTTTGTATTTTTAGTAGAGACAGAGTTTCACCATGTTGGCCAGGCTGGTCTCGAACTCCTGACCTCAGGTGATCCGCCTGCCTCGGCCTCCCAAAGTGCTGGGATTACAGGCATGAGCCACCGCACCTGGCCTAGGATGGATTTTAAAGAAGGGCCCGAACATGCGGGGTTTGACATGAGGATGTCGAGAGGCCATTCCTTAGTAGGCAGTAGCAGAACTGCTGAGTGAAAGGGCCACACTTTTAGCAAATAAACAATCCCCTGGTTCTCCAATACCTGCTTTCTCCCTAGTCCTCCCCAAAAGGGCGCATCTGTGGTCACCAGCAGGTCTGCCCTGTGCCACCAGGAGAGGGCAGCAGTCACCCAGTGTACTCTGCTGCTGCCCTGTGAATCTTAGGATGAGGCCAGCCGTGGAGAAGCAGCCTGCTGACAGCCACAGCCTGCAGCATAGGCTGCCCTCACAGTTCTGCCTGGGCTCACTTCAAAGCACTTTTTGTTTTCCTCCTCTCTGTGTTTGATCCAAACACAGAGCTCTCTATCATGGTCACGTGGCAGCTCTCACAGAACCCTTGTCTCCTGCCCTAGACTACAGCTAACCCTACCCTCTCAACACCTCTTGTTGAAGGTCCTCCCGTCCAAGTTTCCCCACCAAGTGGAATTATTTTTTTTTTAGAGACAAGATCTCTGTTGCCCAGGCTGTCCTCGAACTCCTGGGCTCAAGCAGTCCTCCCATGTCAGCCCCTAGAGTAGCTGGGACTATTCAGCACACACCATCACGCCCAATGAAGTGAATATTTTATATGCCAGCTGGCCGGTATTACACATTCCATCCCAAATCTCCCCTCCAAACTTGGTGAAAATCATCTCGCCATTTTTACAGATTAGAACGAAAGCAAACAAGCTCTCACTCTGTCTGCCCCCAGCACGAGGCTGTCCACACGGAGACTTTGGATGAGCTGTACGAGGAGCTGGCGGAGACCCTGATGGCCGAGGAGTCCACCCAGGGCCACCGGAGCTATTTGCTGGTATGAGAAGGGCACCATCCTCCCCCTCACAGCCCAGATACCCTTCCTGCACAGACAAAGTGAAAACGTGGGTGTGGGTTTAAATCCTGACTCACCCATTCTGCAGTCTTAGACATGAGGTCCATTAACCTTCTTTAGCCTCAGTTTCCCTGTCTGTAAATCAAGCACTTCAACAACAATAGCATGTCTCGTGGGGTTGTTGAGCATTTGTCCAATAGGTAACACACACTACCTGCTTCACAAGGACCTGGTGCCCAGTCCTCAAAGAATACTTGACAGGGCCAGGTGCGGTGGCTCATGCCTGTAATCCCAGCATTTTGGGAGGCTGAGGCGGGTGGATCCGAGTTCAGGAGTTCGAGACCAGCCTGGCCAATATGGTGAAATGTGTCTCTACTAAAAATACAAAAATTAGGCTGGGCGTGGTGGCTCATGCCTGTAATCCCAGCACTTTGGGAGGCTGAGGTGGGTGGATCACCTGAGGTCAGGAGTTCAAGACCAGCCTGGCCAACATGATGAAACTCCATCTTTACTAAAAATACAAAAATCAGCGGGGTGTGGCAGTGGGTGCCTGTAATCCAAGCTACTCGGGAAGCTGAGGCAGGAGAATCTCTTGAACCCAGGAGGTGGAGGTTGCAGTGATCCAAGATTGCACCATTGCACTCTGGCCTGGGCAACAAGAACAAAACTCTGTCTCAAAAAAAAGTACAAAAATTAACCAGACATGATGGCACATGCCTGTAGTCGCAGCTACTTGGGCAGCTGAGGCAGGAGAATTCCTTGAACCCAGTAGGTGGAGGTTGCAGTGAGCCAAGATCGTGCCACTGATTCCAGCCTGGGTGACAGAGCTCAAAAAAAAAAAATAAGATAAAACATAGATACAGAAAATCACAAAGGAAAAACATAGCATATTGAAACATCACCAGGCAGCCACCCCTTCATAGCCACACCCGGCCCCTGACCACGGCTGACCTGTGCTCCATCACCAGAATTCCATCGTCTCAGGAATGTTGGATGAATGGAATCCTGTGTGGCCTGAGATGAGTGTCTTTCATGCTGCATGACACCCTTGAGGCCCGTGCAAGCTGTTGACATGTCAACAGTTAGCTGCTTCTCATTGCTGAGTGGAAATTGGTCCTGTCATCGTTTACTCAGCCATGTGGTGGATGGCTACTTGTCTGCTAAGCCACTTGTCTTCTGATTGCTGGACTAACTGTCTCGCCCTCTCTTGGTGCAGGCCTCAGGGGGCTCGGTCATACTCTCCGAGAGCACGGCCATCATCTCCCATGGCACCACGGGCCTGGTCACATGGGATGCTGCCCTCTACCTTGCAGAATGGGCCATCGAGAACCCGGCAGCCTTCACTCACAGGTGACCTCGGGATGCAGGGCAGGGCACCGAGGCAGGCTTACCCTGGTGCAGTCGCAGAAACCGTCCCCTTTCTTCGTGCCAGGACTGTCTTAGAGCTTGGCAGTGGTGCCAGCCTCACAGGCCTGGACATCTGCAAGATATGCCGCCCTCGGGCATATATCTTCAGCGATTGTCACAGCTGGGTCTTCAAGCAGCTCCTAGGGAAAGTCCTTCTCAATGGCCTCTCATTAGAGGCAGACATCACTGCCAACTTAAGACAGCCCTAGGGTGACATGGCCCGGCTGGACTGGGAGGTCGTGATGGTCCATCAGCTCTCTGCCTTCCAGCTAGATGTTGTCATTGCAGCAGGCAATGCCCAGCCCTGGGCACCCTATGCAGGCGGTGTTCTTGCAGCTCTACTCAGCTCTTGGCTCTGGGAAAAGGGAACAATGGACGCTGTCGGGCATGGACATGATGGGGCTTCCAGAAGGGTTACTCTGGGCCTCCAGGGTGACATCAACGGACAGGGGTGCCTCTTAAGGTGACCTTCAAGCCACAGCCCTCTTGTTGGAGACAGGCATACTCCCGTTACAGTCATCACCACATGGCTGTGTCCCAGAGCCATGCCCTGTGTCCTTCAGAGACCACAGGAGGAAAACAACTACTTCTGGGATAAGGACAGGGCCCTTGAGAGAAGGTGGTGTTTGGCTGGGCCACCAAAAACCCCTCACCCCTGCCAGCACACTCAGTCCCCTCTCTGGTCGAACAGAGCTCTGCCTGTGGTCCTGGGTCCCAGCCCTGAAAACCACAGGTCCAGCAGTGGACAGGGGACACAAGCCCACCCCTGCAAGCCAGCAGACTAATTAACAGATGCCTGAAACACGAAGTTCATGGCAGGGTCAGGCTTTGTGTCTTTCGAAGCCCTCTAGATAGGCCGAGAACCAGAGCTGGTTTTTTAAGGAACACCAGTGAGTCTGGAGATTTTTTTCTTTTGCTTCGGTCTTTTGCAGCTTTCTCTACTAAGGGTTCTCCTTTTTCACCCAAGTAATTGCCTTTCCATCTAATGGCCCAAATGGTCAAATGGCATCTAATAGTCTCATATGAGCGCTGCCTCTCTGGCCTCGCCCTGCTGCTGAGGTCAGCATGACCTGGAACTGTCCGCTGCTCCCTTTCAGTAACCTGAAGCTTTCACCATAGACGTGCTGTATTGCCCAGAAGCCATCGTGTCGCTGGTCGGGGTCCTGCGGAGGCTGGCTGCCTGCCGGGAGTACAAGCAGGCTCCTGCGGTCTAAGTGGTCTTCACTGTCCACAACCCAGAGACGGTCCAGCTGTTTACCACGGAGCTAGGTGAGCCCCCATGCCCACCTGGGCCTGCATGGTCCCCGAGCTGTCCCTGCAGGACTCCAGTGGAAGTGAAAGAACTGGGCACCGGGGAAAGGCTAGGATGCCCCACACTCCCATACCATGCGGGGAACTCGGGCAGAGGCCGGTGAGCAGGGTGGGCTTGGGGCATGGGGGGCTTGCAGCAGGAGGAGGGCAGCTCAGCACAGGGAGGGAGGGTCTCAGCCCAGCAGCCCTACTGTGTTCTTCAGAGCAGGGTTCCCTAAGCCCTTGGGCCTCGGTTTCCTTATCTATAAAATGGAGGTGGCAGGAGAGGCAGTCGGGGTCAGGGCTGGACACAGCTGTGGCCTGCAGGACGCTGGAGCACAGGCTGTAGAGGCGGATCCACCAGGACACTGTCCTGAACACCCAGTCGATGGAAGACGAGCAGGGTGACTGTAGAGAAGGGGAACTGGCCCCGTAGTGGGCCAGCCACTGTCCTCAGACCTGACATTTGTCAGCCCCCAGCACCTGTGAGGGTGTGCTGTCATTGTCCCATCTCACCAACAAAGACACTAGGACACACAGAGGCCAAGCGACCCCTGAGCTCCCGCAGACTGCAGCCCGGCCACCTGGCTCTCGTGCCTCCACACGACACACTCAAGCCCCCCAATGCCACCAGCCTCTGCCCCAGCTCGCCCTGAGCACAGCCCCTCCTGACAGCCATGTGCACAGATGCACCCGCAGCAGCCTCTGCCTGCACACAGAGATACGGACGACCCAATGTCTGTCCACATGAGGCAGCCCGTTAACTACAGATCCAACAAACAAGCCAGCAAACGAAAGCATACTGGGTTCCAAGACAGAGTCCCATACAACCTCGCACAGGAGTCTGGCTGGGCACGGGGCTCAGGCCTGTCATCCCAGCACTTTAGGAGGCTAAGGCAGGAGGACTCCTTCACGCCAGGAATTCAAGACCAACCTGGGCAACATAGTGGGACCCCATCTCCACAAAACATACAGAAACTAGCCGGGCGTGGTTGCACACACCTGTAGTTCCAGCTACTCGGGAGGCTGAGGTGGGAGGATGGCTTGAGCCCAGGAGGTGGAGGCTGCAGGGAACTCTGATCTCGCCACTGCACTCCAGCCTAGGCAACAGAGCAAGACCCTGTCTCAAAAAGGCAAAAAAAAAAAGGAAGTCTTCCTTCAGATACTTACGTGAAAAAATACCTGCAAAATCTTTTAAGTGAAAAAAGTGCCAAACAGCAAAAATAGTATAAGCCCCCACCCACCCTTTTTTTTTTTTTTTTTTTTGAGACAGAGTTTGGCTTTGTATTGCCCAGGCTGGAGTGCAGTGGTGCCATCTCGGCCCACTGCAACCTCCCACCTCCCAGGTTCAAGCTATCCTCCCATCTCAGCCTCCTGAGTAGCTGGGACTACAGGCGTGTGCTACCGAGCCTGGCTAATTTTTGTATGTTTTGTAGAGTCGAGGTTTCGCCATGTTGGCCAGGCTGGTCTTGAACTCCTGTCCTCAAGTGAACTGCTGCCTCAGCCTCCCAAAGTGTTAGGATTACAGGCATGAGCTACTGCGCCCAGCCCCATTTTTGTTTAAAAACTAATAATAATCACCCACACATGGTTATGAGTGCCTATATTCCCAACTACTCAGGAGGCTGAGGCGGGAGCATGGCTTAAGCCCAGGAGTTTGTGGCCACCTTGAGCAACATAGCAAGACTTCATCTCAAAAACAATTATCACAATAATCATTTTCACATAAGTATACCTATAGGGGAAAACCTAGAATATGTACATAGCAGGTTTGTCCAACCTGCGGCCCAATACAAATCTGTAAACTTTCTTAAAACAGTACGAGGAGTTTGTGTGATTTTTTTTCTTTTAGGTCATCAGCTATTGCTAGCGTTAGTGTATTTTATGTGTGGCCCAAGGCGATTCTTCTTCTTCCAGTGTGGCCCAGGGAGGCCAAAAGATTGGACACGCCTCATATACACGGTAACAGGTGCCATCTTTGGATGTCAGGATTATAGAGACTTCTACATGTTCATGTCTGTACTACTTCATTTTTGTAAATACGCATTTTCCACTTGTAACAAAAAACTAATTGAAAATCATCCCGGGTCACAGTGTCTCACGCCTGTAATCCCAACACTGTAAGAGGCTGAGGCTTTGGGAGGCTGAGGTGAGCATATCACTTGAGGTCAAGGGTTCAAGACCAGCCTGGCCAACACGGTGAAACCCCATCTCTACTAAAAACACAAAAATTAGCCAGGCGTGGTGCTGCACGCCTATAAACCCAGCTACTCGGGAGGCTGAGGCAGGAGAATCACTTGAACCTGGGAGGCGTTGCAGTGAGCTGAGATTGCGCCACTGCACTCTAGCCTGGGGAACAGAGTAAAACTCCGTCTAAAAAATAATAAAAGAGGCTGAGGCAGGAGCATCACTTGAGGCCATGCGTTCAGGACCCCATCTCTACAAAATAAAAAAATTACTGGCATGGTGTCACGCACCTGTCATCCCAGCTCCTCAGCAAGTGGGAGGATTGCTAGAGCCCAGGAGTCGAGGCTGTGGTGAGGAATGACCGTGCCACTGCACACCAGCCTGGATGACAGAACAAGATCTGTCTCAAAAAAAAAAAAAAAAAAAAAAGAATCATTCTGGCTAATGGCTCTTCAGACATCTGTGCTTATAAGAACACCAGCCCCTTCTAAGCTTTGTGTGTGTGTGTGTGTGTGTGGTTCTTTTTTTTTTTTTTGAGATGGAGTCTCACTGTCACTCAGGCTGGAGTACAGTGGCACAATCTCAGCTCACTGCGACCTCCGCCTCCTGGGTTCAAGCAATTCTCCCGCCTCAGCCTCCCAAGTAGCTGGGATTACAGGTACCCGCCATCATGCCTGGCTAATTTTTGTATTTTTGTAGAGATGGGGTTTCACCATGTTGGCCAGGCTGGTCTCGAACTCCTGACCTCAAGTGATCCGCCCGCGTTGGCCTCCCAAAGTGTTGGGATTACAGGCGTGAGCCACTGTGCCCGGCCGCTTTCTAAGCTTTGTGAAGAGTGGGTTGACTGAGCAGCCAGGTAGATGTGGGTTCAGATCTCTGCTTCTGTCTCGCTGTGCCAAGTGCTGGGGCAGATGTGGGCAGAGAGTGGACAGCGGCATGGTGCCTGCTGCTAGCCATTTCTATGAAAAACCAGATTTCTGTTCCCATCCTGGAGGCCAATTCTAGGTACGTGGGTGGGCCTGGGAACCTGTGAACCAAGTAAACTGACTTGGACACCCCCCCACCCTGCCAGGCCTGTCTTAGCAGCCCCACACAATACGCTCATGTCCTGTCCCCAAACACCGCCATCCTCAAACACGTGCTCTCTTCCCAGGCCAGGCCGGGCCGGGATCAGATGGGAAGCAGAAGCTCATCATGACCAGAAACTGTTTCCCTATGGAGAGCACTTGGAGATGGCAATGCTGAACCTCACACTGTACGACTCACACACGACTCCAATGTGATTGTAAGAATCATGTCACCCTCGTGGAAAGAATTTTTATATGGGAAAGCGGATAAAAGTTTCATTGGACTAGAATGTTTGAAGAATGTTAAATTCCAAGTCAGGAACCACAAACTGCCCTCTAATAAGACATCGGCTATCTAAGCATGTGGGTGCCCCCTTTCTGCCAGCAGTTCTGGTTCTTAAGAAAATCACCATAAATCAGACATGAAAATTCTGGCTCCAAAAACAGCATTTTCTTTGTGCAACTAAAAACGTGTGTATCAAGTATGACGTTCCCCCAAGGTGGTCACACTCGGTTCCTCAGAAAGCCAAGCCCGCTGCAGCTGCCATTTCCCTGGACACACTCAGTTCCTCAGAAAGCCAAGCCCGCCACAGCTGCCACATCCCTAGACACACTCGGTTCCTTACAAAGCCAAGTCCGCCGCAGCTGTCACATCCCTGCACACACTGTTCCTCACAAAGCCAAGCCCGCTGCAGCTGCCACATCCCTGGGCTTATGGTGCAGCAGGTGCTTTTTTGAAGGCAGGAATCAAAGTGTTAGGAACACGGCAGAAAGGTGACACCTGGAGACCAAATACAGGATGAGGAGTACTGCAGGTCACAGAGAAGTCACAGAACAGTAATACGCTAGCAGGGGCATGAGGCGTGAAGAACAGAAGAAGACAGGAAGCGTTTCCGAGCCTCCAAAGAAATCAGGGCCAACCTCAGCTTCCCGGGTCACAGAACCAATTCATTCACCAGGCGGCACCACTGCCGTCATTTCAGTTTCTGGCCACTGGGAGGCGCCGCTCGAAAGGGTTTGCCCTGAGACTCCAAGAAGAAGCTGCGGGAAGGACAGCAGGTGTCCTGGGGTTTTAACCTCTGGCCCAGGAGTTATGTGTCCGTAACCAAAGGGAGTACAGTCTGCACCCAGCTCTCATCCCATCAGAGCTACTGCGACTCACGCAGGTTCTTCCGGAAATGGTTTAGCTTGCCTGCAGGATCAGGAAAGTTTGAGAAAAGCATCTGCAAAATACTAAAGAGCAGAGCTTACTTCATTGCCTGTCCCCACCCCATCCCAGGTCACCACCTGGCTGACCCAAGGTTCCCGACCCAACAACAACCCCTCCCAAGTCCCTAACTCCCTCACTTGGACTTGAAACCCTTCACACCCCAGCAGCGCTCCGCCTCCAACTTGACATCATGCTTTCTGGAAACTACCCCGTATGTCCCACTTTCCCACACTTGGTGCCCTGGAGCACCTTCCGGCCTCTACATGCTGTACGTTCCCCTGTGAGCACCCTCCTGTCGGCCTCTGGCCAACACAGTCCCACCCATCTGTGGGCAACAAGGGGGTGTCGGTGTTCTTTTCAGCCTTGCTAAACTGTCTGAATCAAGGATCACAAACTACAGCCTGCATGCCAAATCCAGCCCACAGCTTGTTTCTAAATAGTTTTATTGGAACAAAGCCACACCCCTTAATCTACAGATGATCTGTGGCTACTTTCACACCACAACAGAGTACCATGGTTCTGACAGAGACTGGGGGACCTAGTCTAAATGACTTCCGACCTGGATCTTTACTGAAAATCCTCCGAATCATTCTGTTGACAAGAATGATGTATTACGTTTTGCAAGAAGAAACAAGTAACCTTTGCAGAATTCCACCCATCTTTCAAGGCTGGTCCCAGAAGCTCCCTTTGCCCGCCTACCTACCTGATCCTGATCACATCCTAAACTGCAGCCTGGCCCACCTGGCTCCAGCATCATTTGTGGAGTGTAAGCTCCATAAATCCAGAGGGCAGGTGGAGGTGTGTCCTAACTTTCCCAAGCCTACTGTACCAAAATGGGACAGCAGAGTAGGCCAACCTCTGTGACTTCTGCTCCCTCCCTAGCTTTTCCACCAGAGCCCGCATGGTCCCACCCTGGCTGTGGGAAGCAGGGATCAGGGAGCATGGCTCGGTGCCAGTCTCCAGAACCCTGCCCACCCTGGCGTGGTGGCAGACATGGCTACCTGCAGCTGAGCTGCCAGTACCTCTGAGTCCTCAAAGACCAGGCCATTTTCTACATGTTTCACCAGCTCATGTAAACTGCAAAGAGAACCAAGGGAGCCTGAGAGCTGCCTAGAGAAGACACAAGACCCCTGGAGTGCCCAACTGGGCTCCCATCCACCCCACGCTGAAGCCAGGCTGGGGGTTGGAACAGGGGGTGTGGTTTCTGGGTGCTGGTTCTTAGATTTGGCATCTGAAGGGTTTAAAGGTCTGGGGGGGCTGCACATCAAAATGGCCAAACTGATTTGAGGAGGGAGCCTTAAGGAGGGTTTGTACCTTCTGTGCTGGATGCTCTTCAAGGACTGAAGAATTATTTTTGCATGTTTTTCTTAGTTTCATGGCCATGGAACAAGTAAAGGCAAGCCCCTGGGGACGGGCTCAGCACATAAAAGATGACTTTTCTAGGGCACCAGGTTTTATCCCGACATTCCCTGAGCTCAGCTCACACAAGCGGCTCGCATCCCTGAATCCCATCCAGGGGCCGGCTCCTGAGCAGGTGCCAAGGGCTTAACTTGTGCTGGGGCTACTTCTTCTAGAATCTCCTCTAATGTCGCCCTTTCAAACACCAGTCTATGCTGGGTGGAGTGAGCCATAGCATGACACTCATTTAACTGATTCAAACCCACCAAGTGAGCTTGGCCAAAAGGGACAATGGTGGGAGAGAAAGAAACAAAGAAAACCATGTAAGCCTGCAGGCAATTCCCGCCAATTCTACTCCAGGAGCAAAAGCCCCGAGTGGAGTTCTAGTATTTAAGGTGCTTTTTTTTTCATATAAGGTTGGTGCAAAAGTAATTGCCATTTTTTAATGGCAAAAACCGTGATTACTTTTGTACCAACCTAAATATAACATGAGCTCTAAATGGAAGCAACTACTTCAGTGAGGCTCAGCCCAGCCACAGTAACCGCAGGGCTCCTCCTCCTGGCCTCCAGTGTGTGCTGGACTGACCAAGGGGCAGGGCCTCACTGTGGGCAGCTCGCTCCGCACTGCTTTCCCCTCAGCGGTGGATCTGGGAAGCTATCCCCAGAAAGATTCGGGTTCTGCTCCTACCACTTGAAGTTCACGGCACACGCAGGCAAACAGCACCCGAACATGTCCACCAGCTTCATGGGCAGGTCCAGGCCACTGGAGGACGTGTCCAAACAGACACCCAGGTCCACCGACCCCACTAGGCAAGAGGGGTGGGTCAGAGCACTGGTCTCTGCCCTGGGAACACAAACCCTCCCAGCAAAGTGAGGCAACATCCCCCGAGGGGAGTGAAAATTGGATAAGGCCCCCGACAGCCCCAAGCACAAGTGGCTTAAGCTGGCCAAGAAGCCACAGGGCCTGGCTGGGACATCTGAAAATGTAAGTTGACACTTGCTCTATGTAACCACAATTTGGTTTTTTATGCTGTTGTTTTGTTTCATTTTGTTTCGTTTTGTTTTGAGACAGAGTCTCACTCTGTCACCCAGGCTGGAGTGCAGTGGCATAATCTCAGCTCACTGCAACCTCCACCACCCAGGTTCACCTCCCGCCTGTAATCCCAGCATTTTGGGAGGCCAAGGCGGGCGGATCACCTGAGGTCAGGAGTTTATGACCAGCTTGGCCAACATGGTGAAACCCCATCTCTACTAAAAAAAAAATACAAAATTAGCGAAGCGTCGTGGCAGGTGCCTGTAATCCCAGCTACTCAGGAAGCTGAGGCAGGAGAATCGCTTGAACCCAGGAAGGCAGCGGTTGCAGTGAGCCAAGATCGTGCCATTGCACTCTAGCCTGGGCTACAAGAGAGAAACTCCGTCTCAAAATAATAATAATAATAATAATAATAACAATAATAATAATAACAGTAATAATAATAATAATAAACCACAGCACACCCACCACAAACCAGCTGTGAGTGTGAAAATAAAGTCAAATAGCTTAACATTTCTAAAGACTAGCTGGGGCCAGGCATGATGGGTCATGCCTGGAATCCCAGCACTTATGGAGGCCAAGATGAGAGGATCACTTGAGGTCAGGAGTTCAAGACCAGCCTGGCCAACATGGTGAAACCCTGTCTCTACTAAAAATACAAAAATAAGCCAGGTGTTGTGGCGCGCTCCTGTAATCCTGTAATCTACTCGGGAGGCTGAGGTGGGAGAATCGCTTGAACCCAGGAGGGGCAGGTTGCATGACTGAGATCACGCACTCCAGCCTAGGCAACGGAGCAAGGCTGTCTAAAACAAAGACTAGTTGGAGAATCCTGCCAGGAAAAGGCCCTCAGCCTCCAACTGCTCTGCTCACTCGAAGCTGGAAGATGCAGCTCTAGAGATGCATCAGGACCAAGCCACGACTCCCCACTTGGAGAAATCAACGCGGAAAGAGACGGAGGCAAAGGAGAACCATCTCACTGGGAGAGGCGACGCCGTTTAACATATCGTCCCTGTACCTCCCAAAGCCACTGCCCTCCCACACCTGGGTAACAGTGGCCCCAACCCCAGGCCCAGCCCTCCTGCAGGAAGGAAGAGGACTGAACGGAGGGTGTGGCAGGCTGAAAGGACGTGGCCTCCTCAAACCCCTTGGTAAAGGGCCTCTGGGGCCACCTGGCAGGGAGGGGCTGGCACACCAGGAAGTAGCCTCCTCCCGGGAGTTCAGCCAGAGCCCAGCTCCTTTCCCCAAGTGGCCTCCAGAGCCACCTTCTCATAAAAAGTACATCCTGCCCACCCCTGCTCCCCCTACTTAACGCCCTGCCTAACGCCCTGCCTCCTCCCTGAGCCTCCTGCTGGCCTCTCACCTAGAAGCGGGGGTAGTCCTCGGCCCTCTAGCCACGGGGTGCAGACCTGGATGTGCTGGAAATGCTTCTGGTGGATGACGCGGCTGTAATACTCCCTCAGAGGCCCTTTGCCTTCACAGAGAAGAGCAGACACTGCCATGGACCCATCTCTGTCCCTGCCACATGGCCCCAGGCCCAAGACACACCCCCTTAGGAGGGATCCTTTTCCCAGAAGCTCCACCCCTCGGCAGCTCCAGTCAGGCCCCATCTAGGCCCTTCCAGAAGCAACCCAGGAGCCCCGAGACCTGCAGAGGTGTGTGCACCCTGACCCCTGACGCATAGCCCTGCACCTGCAGCCAGCTGGTCTCAGGCTGCAAACATGGCGGGGTAAGCACTGGCCTGGCACCCGACCGCCCACTAGGTGGACCCAGCCTTCTGTCTGTGTTGTGCACAGGGGACACGAGGACTCCCACTGCCCTGGCGCGGAGCACATGGCCCAGGTTCCAAGCCGCCCCTGCCCTGCCACAGCCCCCAGAGCACATGAGGCTGGTTCCAAGATGCCCCTGCCCTGCCACTGCCTCCAGAGCACGTGGCACGGGTTCCAAACCACTCCTGGGAGCCTAGAGGCCAGAGGAGGGAGGAGAGCAGGACCAGCAGCTGACCCAGACCCCGCCTCTTCCCAAACCGCTTCCGCTTTTCTCCCTCCTCACTGAATCACCTTGAAAGGGCTTAGCAGCAGTAACTGTGGGACAGGGGCTCTTCCGTTTGAAAAATTAAAAGAGGTTTGGTTAAGGCACCAATGACATGGCCGGGCACAGTGGTTCTTATCTATATTTCCAGCATATTGGGAGGCCAAAGCCGGTGGATCACTTGAGGTCAGGAGTTCAAGACCAGCCTGGCCAACATGGTGAAACCCTGTATCCACTAAAAATACAAAAATAAGCTGGGTGCGGTGGGCACCTGTAGTCCCAGCTACTCGGGAGGCTAAGGCATGAGAATTGCTTGGATGTGAGAGGCAGAGGTTGCAGTGAGCTGAGATCGCACCACTGCACCCCAGCCTGGGCGACAGAGACTTTGTCTCAAAAAAGAAAAAAAATAAAGACACCAATGACGAAACAACAAAAAAAAGATGCCTGGAAACTACTGAAAAAGTAGAAAGCTTGGTATCTACAGATTCAAATCTGGGCTCCCTGCCCTGCTGTGAAACCCCCTGAGCCTCAGTTTCCCACATGCCAAGCAGTATAAGACCCTATGGCAGAGAGCTGCAGTGAGGATTAAGGAGACAAGATCATGGGAAGCACAGGGTAAAGGCTGCGTGCCCCTCACCCTCTGCCATCCCCCAACCAAACAGACACCCAGGGTCCCAGGCGGTACCTGTTATCACACAGACGACAGAAGGAAAGTTGTGTCCGTCAAGAGTCAGTTGTTCAAACTCTGTGATTAAAAAAAGAAACAATTCTACATGGAATTTCTCATAGAGTTTTTGTTTGTTTGTTTGTTTGTTTGTTTGTTTGTTTTTCTGACAGACTCTCGCTCTTCCACCCAGGCTGGAATGCAATGGCATGATCTCAGCTCACTGCAACTTCTGCCTCCCGAGTTCAAGTAATTCTCGTGCATCAGCCTCCCAAGTAGCTGGGATTACAGGCGCCCACCACCATACCTAGCTAATTTTTGTATTTTTGGTAGAGACAGGTTTCGCCATGTTGGCCAGGTTGGTCTCAAACTCCTGACCTCGGGTGATCTGTCTGCCTCGGCCTCCCAGATTTCTAGGATTACAGGTATGAGCCACCATGCCCATTCAGAAAAATTTTTTAAATAAACAATAGCCAGAGTCACCTGGTCAGGTGGAGAAAGTGCACTGCTCTGGCAGGGAGGCCACCAGCCTCTGTGAGATACTCTCCTGGAGGAGGCATTTCAGCCTCATGGCCTGGTCACTCAATGATCCAACTGGGGATTCAGTGCGGCCCACCTCCACCACCCCTACTGTCCCCAGGCTGCCCCACCCAGTAGCCCAGGACAGGAACATGCTGCAGGCCAGGCAAGCAGCTCACAGCTCAGTGGCCCCGATAAGAACAGAGCTCCTCACCGCAGCCACACACCTACTTTCTAAAGCTGTCAGCAGGATAGAGAAGTCTTCCTCCTCTATGAGAAAAGAATTGAATGTCAGGGGCCTGTTTCTAGACACCACTCTTCCAGCTCACACGCCCTCCCCTTCTCATTGAGACCGTGGCGGGGTGGGGGCATGCAGGACTGGCAGGTGTGAGGAGAACACAGGTTGGCCAGGTGCCCGTCACAGCAATCCCAAGTGCCCCAGGGATCGTGCAGACCTGTCCAGCTTGTGCTGCTGACCAGCAGGGCTGGCCGCTCGCGGAGACGCGTCAACAGCCCGCTCCCAGCATCCCGCTCCGTGAAGACCGACTGCTCCGTGGCTGATTCCTCAGGTTCTGGGCTGAATGAGCAGAAAAAAACCCTGTGAGAGGCCACAGAGCAGGCCCAGGACTCAGAACGGGCATCTCCTGTCATGGCGAGGCCTGCAGGCTCCCAAAGGTCTGGGTGCCCGGCCGCATCAGCAGAACCAGGCCACCCCTGCCATCCGAGGCCTGGGCTTGCTTTCTCTAATATTGTTGCTGAGTGCTAAGGTTACAACAGCAAACAAGACTGACTCATTCCTTTTCTCCACGGGACTTACTGTCTTATCATCCCCTGGACTCAAGATGAGGGTGCTAGGACGCCCTCCCACACCACCCCATCTTGCCCAAGGGCACACCTCAGGGTATGTGGACCTGCGCAAAGTCCCTTCCTTAGCCCCATGAGACACCCCAGGGGACACACAGGTCCACAGATCCTGCCACAGGCCTGGGAACCCTTTGGCAGGAGAGTAAGACAGTGCAGGGGTCCTCAAACATTTCTTAAAGGGCCAGAAAGTAAATACTTCAGGCTTTGCGGGCCACAGGTTCTCTGTTGCAAACCGCTATTCTGCTATTGTAGCTCAAAGGCGGCTATAGACAACTCAGAAGTTAATGAGTGTGTTGTGTCCCAATGAAACTTGATTTACAAAGCAGGAGACTGGCCTGTAGCCTTAGTTTGCCAACCCCTGGATGAGTGGGTTCCCAGGTCTGCAGTGAGAAGGGGAGAGGCCAGGGCAGTGGCGAGCAGGAGAGAAGGCAGCGGAGGATGGGAGGCCTACCGGGCCCTGAACGGAGAGTGCGTGCCGCCCAGCCTCATGAAGAGCCGGTGCTGCAGGTCCAGAGGTGCCCCTTTAAAGAAAGAAGCCGGCCTGTCTTAGACGGTCACAGCCCTGCAATGAAATCATTGCAGGGCTATTGCATTAGTCCAGCGTGGAGGCTACTTTCTGCTCAAACCACTCATTTGGGTCCCGCTCCCAACGTCACCCATCCTCAGCAAAACAACCTTTATTTCCTTCTTCCATAAAGTTCCCCTGAAGCCCTGAGGAATCACCGAATGAAAGGGGTTTTTACAAACAGGAAACTTAAGTGGAGTGCCAATACACAACATGGATTGCACCAGGCTAGGTCTAAGATAAAACAAGACTGTGGACAACTGGACAGATAAGACCCACATGACTCTGCACTGGCTGGGTCTCTTATTGTGTGGAGGAATGTCTTAGTCTGTGGCTCCTGTGGGTGTAGCTAAAGCACGAACCAGGAGTCTTCATCCTTAGAAAGCAATTAGACAGACACCTCAGAACCAATCCCATACTGCAGCCTTCCACAGAACCTTCTGAAACCTTCTGGAATGTAACTCATTACTGCCAGAGAGACTTTGATGAGAGTCTACTCTCCACCATTTTTCTTCAAAGAGAATACCCACATATTCTCTTTCCATGGAAAGGTAAGTTATTAGAGTTTATGCAGTCTGGTATATTAATTGAGAGCTTTACTTCAAAGAATGTCACGTTTACGATTTAGACTCATAGACTTGGTTAAAAAGACAGTGTTGACTATTAAGTTGTAAATTACTATGATGATCATTATTATTCAAGCAAGCTGTGAGAAATAAGCATTATCTCACAATATCTGCACTTTAGTGAACCTGAAGGAAGAGTGTATTTGCTGGAATTACAGAAGCCTGAGAACCACAGGGGAATTCTCACTGCAGGGTATTCAGGGTCCAAACTGATTCTATTTTGCATGCTCAATCCTTCCTCAATTTATTTTTATTTATTTATTTATTTTTGAGACATGGTCTCACTCTGTCACCAAGGCTGGAGGGCCTTGGTGCAATCTCAGCTCACTGCAACATTGCCTCCCGGGTTCAAGAGATTCTCCTGCCTCAGACTCCAGAGTAGCTGGGGTTTCAGGCATCCACAACAAAGCCCAGCTAATTTTTGTATTTTTAGTAGAGATGGGATTTCACCATGTTGGCCACGCTGGTCTCGACCTCCTGACCTCAGGTAATCCTCCTGCGTCGGCCTCCCAAAATGCTGGGATTACAGGCATGAGCCATTGTGCCCGACACTCAATTTTATTTTTCTATTTATTTATTATTTATTTATTTAGAGATGGATTTTCACTCTTCTACCCCAGGCTGGAGTGCAGTGGTGTGATCTCGGCTCACTGCTACTTCTGCCTCCAGGATTCAAGCGATTCTCCTACCTCAGCCTCCCACGAAGCTGGGATTATCGTCACGCAACCCTAAGCCTGGCTAATTTTTGTACTTTTAAGTAGAGACAGGGTTTCACCATGTTGGCCGGGCTGGTATCGAACTCCTGACCTCAGCTGATCCACCCGTCTCGGCCTCCCAAAATGCTGAGATTACAGGTGTGAGTCACTGCACCCGGCTCTTCAATTTCATTTTAATAAAATTATCAAAGAAATAAGCCACAAAAGGACAATGTGCAAAGTTTAGAACAGAGTAGTCCAATAGAAATATAATGTAATCTACATGTGTAATATAAAATAACTTAGTCACCACATTAGAAAAAGTAAAAGGGGTGAAATGAA
Organism: Pongo pygmaeus; assembly: GCF_028885625.2. Classification (NCBI taxonomy): domain Eukaryota; kingdom Metazoa; phylum Chordata; class Mammalia; order Primates; family Hominidae; genus Pongo; species Pongo pygmaeus. The sequence goes on from NC_072380.2 coordinate 8,601,457, forward strand.
TTCTCCTAGTAAACTTTAACCAATATATTCAAAATATTATTAATTCAACATCAAAGAATACTTAAAAATTCTTAACGGATATTTTATGTTCTTTTTTTTTTTTCCTTTTGAAGGCTTGGAAATCTAGTGTATATTTTACACTAACACAATATCTCAATTGAGATGGCCACATCTCAAGTACTCAGTAGCCACATTTGGCCTGAGACCAAGACTCTGGGCAGCACAGCTTTAGGTGAGTCTAAGGCAGGGCACAGGGGGGCAATTAGGATCAGGTGTGGAGCCTGGGGCCTTGTTTAGCAGCCTTTGGTGAGGGCACATTCTTTCCATAAAACCCAGGACAAGCGTGCCTCACAAAGGGGCCAGTGGACGTGCCTCAGTTTGCTTGTGAGCTTGGCATCTCCAGCTTGCCTTCCTACACAACACAAACACGAACACCGCCAATCCTAAGTAAAGTAATGAGGAGCCCAAGTTTCTGTCTGTACAACACGGACAACACAGACAACCTCTGGAGGGACTGTCTGTGTGTTTTTGTTCACGGTAGATGACATTCAGGGTGTATTTCTGAATATGACCTGTTGAAGTGTAGGTTTGCGTGTGAGGTTATTGCAGGGGACTGGGTGGACTATTTTCTCCCGGGGTGTGTTTCACTCGTCAGTTGTTGGTCGGCATGAGAAGGTGAAATTTTGCTAATGTGGGATATCCGTGGATCCTTCTCGCCACATTGAGTCGTGGAAACTGGAATGCATTTGGAAGATAGGAACGGTGCTCTTCTTTCTTACCCTGGCTCGCCGTTTTTACATTGGTTTTTGAATGGACCTCAGGCGCCCTAGGACTTGTGCTCTTGGTGGAACCCACAGAACGCCGGAAACAGACAGACCGACTTGCCTGTTTCACGGTGTCCACTTCCAATGAGTTGAAACGGAAAATTTTCCCACTGTCATGTAAGTCATTTGGAAGTAAGTCGTATTGATAGTCAAGGAAATCACACACAGGAGTGTGTGTCTTGAACGAAACTAAATTCAGAAAGCCCTGAAATCAATCTCATTTGTTGGGTTTACAGATGGCATCTGGGGAGATTCCGGGTCAGTCGTCCAGCTGCGAAAGGTGCATCTCCGAAGCCCAGTCCCTGTCCTGCAATCAGACTTATTTATCCGACGTGGTGTTTCAGTGGAAATGATTGTGGGAAATGGCCCCTACCTTTTCTGTATTTCCTGATTAGATTTCATGGTCCCTTTCTCGTTAGGTGCAGTGATCAAAGTTGACCAACCCCTGAGGAAGGTTGTCCAGTGCAAAACCCAGGGCTCGGTAGAACTGCAGAATCTTGGGTGAAACCCTGCTCAAGCACCCAAATGTGCATACGAACAGGGTTTCTGTGTGACGTGTGTGAAAACTACAGTGTGATGCGCATGGCTCGCAGACAGTTTATCCATTGGGCTCCCCTCAAAATCAGTTATGAGCATGAAAGGACACTGATGCCCAGGTCCCGGCTCCAGGAATAAGACCCTCCAGGGTCTAGTGTGAAGCCACGGCATCTGGATTGCTCAGGCTTCTGGGGATCATTCTCCTGAGAATGGTGGTTCCTTCCTCCCTGTGGAGCATCTTTCAAAACACTGCTCCTTTCTTCCCCCAGGACACTCGACATCACGCGCAGGAAGCCTTCTGATTGAGCACACCTGGCCAATGAAAAGACAAGGGAAAGAAACGGGGCCGAAGGTCACAGTCCTCTCATTCCACCATCCTCCTTCAAATCATCCTAATTTCATGGGCCCTGAGGCCAGGGCTGTTTCTTTACACCTCGAGGCCTTGGCGCCGGGACTCAATTCTGCCCTGTTGCTTACTGTCTGAGACATTTTGGGAAAATCCCTAGAGCCAGGATCTCCATTCCTGGTAAGCCAGAGAGCCTGAAGACACACCCAAATTCTGACCCTCTTAGCTCAGGGAACATGTCCACCTTCGTCAGCATTAAAATTTTTGCACCAGATGTGCTAACTGCAATTCCACCATACAATGCCTAACTGGAAATGGAGGCAACATCTCAGATACTGAACAATTGATGCGAGAATCTGTGAGACACACGGCTTATTTGGGCCTTTTGCTACTGAAACAAGGGCCAGTAATAACAACGTTATACAATCCTCTGATTCACTCCCTGCTTTTAAACCTCTGTGATGCTTTCTTCTCGAGACAGGGCCCCACCCCCGTCACCCATGCTTTTCTACGGTATAATTTTCCTTGTTTGCTTTTGTCAAATTGAGAACTTTTTATTTCATCTCTATCAAATGTTGGTCCATTATCACATACGTATGAAAATATTACCGCACATACTGTGAGATATGTTGCTTTTATTTTCATCATTTCTTTCATAAACCAAAGGTTTTAGTTGGGATACCTTCTGATATCTCAAGACTTTTGTTTCATGTTTTCTTAAACTGACGTCGGACGTCTGAAACCACTGACTGTACCATGTCATGACTATTTCTCTTTTCTGGTAAACCTCAATTTGGGGAATGTCATCAATTAGTCTCTCGGTGATTGCGTGATTTCACGAAAGTCTTTCACATTCTACTTTGTGCACTGAGTATGTCTTCAAACTTCAGTGCATGTTTCTACCACTTGATGCTTTATTATATGGGAATCTAACTTTCACAAGAGCATTTCAGGCAAAGACTTGTCTTGTTCCCCACTGGCAGGCAATTTCACTCGGATACACAATCAATAGGCTGAGCATGGAAAGGTTACCGCTGGAAGGTCTGTTTGATTCCACGGATCTCTCCTTTCTTATTGAGGAAAAAAAAATACGCTGTGCTAATTACTGTACTTCATTGACTATTCTCCAGTCAGAAAGCGCACTTCCGACTTCTTGTCCTTCAATCGCTGAAGGGATGATGGTATCTGCCAAAAGCACACACTTGAAAGTACATCCCAGCACAAACACACACACACACACACACACACACACACAAACACGGACACACACACACAAGCGCGCACACACACACGACTTCATAGGTAAAGATTTCTTCCCTGACATTGTTTTACCTAAAATAAGGCAAGTGTGTGGCCACTGTCCCAACCCGGTTACACTCGTACTCTACGTGCCTATCAGCCTGAGGAGTAATTGGATTCAGGTGTTCTGGAAAGCATGATGTGGGCTGTGTCTGTTGAATTCCCAGCAATGCAAGGGGACACACCCTGTGACTCCTTCCTTAATTGAGTGCTGATATTTGATTGGTTTATCGAGCACCTGATGGGTGGGTGGGGTGTTCGCGGTTGGTGGGGGTGAGGTATATAAGGGCTGATGCGGCCAGACAGCTCCTCATTTGAACACCCTCTCGGAAGAGATAGCGTCTTTCTGCAACCCGCGGTCCCAGCAGAAAAACCTTGTGATCCTTGTTCCAGGCGACATGGAGGACGACTCACTCTGCTTGGGAGGGGAGTGGCAGTTGAACCGCTTTTCAAAACTCACATGTTCTGGGCCAGGTGCAGCTTTTGCTGAAATCCAGCGGACTTCTCTCCCTGAGAAGTCACCACTCTCATCTGAGACCCGTGTCGACCTCTGTGATGATTTGGCTCCTGTGGCAAGACAGCTTGCTCCCAGGGAGCAGCTTCCTCTGAGTAGCAGGAGACCTGCTGCGGTGGGGGCTGGGCTCCAGAATATGGGAAATACCTGCTACGTGAATGCTTCCCTGCAGTGCCTGACATACACACCGCCCCTTGCCAACTACATGCTGTCCCGGGAGCACTCTCAAACTTGTCATGGTCACAAGGGCTGCATGCTCTGTACTATGCAAGCTCACATCACACGGGCCCTCCACCGTCCTGGCCATGTCATCCAGCCCTCACGGGCATTGGCTGCTGGCTTCCATAGAGGCAAGCAGGAAGACGCCCATGAATTTCTGATGTTCACTGTGGATGCCATGAAAAAGGCATGCCTTCCCGGGCACAAGCTGGTAGATCATCACTCTAAGGACACCACCCTCATGCACCAAATATTTGGAGGGTACTGGAGATCTCAAATCAAGTGTCTCCACTGCCAGGGCATTTCAGACACCTTTGACCCTTACCTGGACATCGCCCTGGATATCCAGGCAGCTCAGAGTGTGAAGCAAGCTTTGGAACAGTTGGTGAAGCCCGAAGAACTCAATGGAGAGAATGCCTATCATTGTGGTCTTTGTCTCCAGAAGGCGCCGGCCTCCAAGACGTTAACTTTGCACACTTCTGCCAAGGTCCTCATCCTTGTATTGAAGAGATTCTCCCATGTCACAGGCAACAAACTTGCCAAGAGTGTGCAATATCCTGAGTGCCTTGACATGCAGCCATACTTGTCTCAGCAGAACGCAGGACCTCTTGTCTATGTCCTCTGTGCTGTGCTGGTCCACGCCGGGTGGAGCTGTCACAACGGACATTACTTCTCTTATGTCAAAGCTCAAGAAGGCCAGTGGTATAAAATGGATGATGCCGAGGTCACTGCCTCTGGCATCACTTCTGTCCTGAGTCAACAGGCCTATGTCCTCTTTTACATCCAGAAGAGTGAATGGGAAAGACACAGTGAGAGTGTGTCAAGAGGCAGGGAAGCAAGAGCCCTTGGCGCTGAAGACACAGACAGGCGAGCAACGCAAGGAGAGCTCAAGAGAGACCCCTGCCTCCAGGTACCCGAGTTGGACGAGCACTTGGTGGAAACGGCCACTCAGGAAAGCACCTTAGACCACTGGAAATTCCTCCAAGAGCAAAACAAAACCAAGCCTGACTTCAACGTCAGAAAAGTCGAAGGTACCCTGCCTCCCAACGTACTTGTGATTCATCAATCGAAATACAAGTGTGGGATGAAAAACCACCATCCTGAACAGCAAAGCTCCCTGCTAAACCTCTCCTCAACGAACCCGACAGATCACGAGTCCATGAACACTGGCACACTCGCTTCTCTGCAAGGGAGGACCAGGAGATCCAAAGGGAAGAACAAACACAGCAAGAGGGCTCTGCTTCTGTGCCAGTGAGCTCAGTGGATGTGCCGACCCACACATAGGGGTGCGCAAACACACACACACACACACACACACCCACAAGCACGCACGCAAACACACACACACCCACACAAACACGAACACTGCCAATCCTAAGTAAAGTAATGAGGAGCCCAAGTTTCTGTCTGTACAACACGGACAACGCAGACAACCTCTGGAGGGACTGTCTGTGTGTTTGTGTTCACGGTAGATGACATTCAGTGTGTATTTCTGAATATGACCTGTTGACGTGTAGGTTTGCGTGTGAGGTTATTGCAGGGGACTGGGTTGACTATTTTCTCCCGGGGTGTGTTTCACTCGTCAGTTGTTGGTCGGCATGAGAAGGTGAAATTTTGTTAATGTGGGACATCCGTGGATCCTTCTCGCCACCTTGAGTCGTGGAAACTGGAATGCATTTGGAAGATAGGAACGGTGCTCTTCTTTCTTACCCTGACTCGCCGTTTTTACACTGGTTTTTGAATGGACCTCAGGCGCCCTAGGACTTGTGCACTTGGTGGAACCCACAGAACGCCGGAAACAGACAGACCGACTTGCCTGTTTCACGGTGTCCAATTCCAATGAGTTGAAACGGAAAATTTTCCCACTGGCATGTAAGTCATTTGGAAGTAAGTCGTATCGGTAGTCAAGGAAATCACACACAGGAGTGTGTGTCTTCAACGAAAATAAATTCAGAAAGCCCTGAAATCAATCTCATTTGGTGTGTTTACAGACGGCATCTGGGGAGATTCCGGGTCATTCGTCCAGCTGCGAAAGGTGCATCTCTGAAGCCCAGTCCCTGTCCTGCAATCAGACTTATTTATCCGACGTGGTGTTTCAGTGGAAATGATTGTGGGAAATGACCACTTCCTTTTCTGTATTTGCTGATTAGGTTTCATGGTCCCTGTCTCGTTAGGTGCAGTGATCAGAATTGACCAACCCCTGAGGAAGGTTGTCCAGTGCACAACCCAGGGCTCGGTAGAACCGCAGAATCTTGGGTGCAACCCTGCTCAAGCACCCAAATGTGCACACGAACAGGGTTTCTGTGTGACGTGTGTGAAAACTACAGTGTGATGCGAATGACTCGCAGACAGTTTATCCATTGGGCTCCCCTCAAAATCAGTTATGAGCATGAAAGGACACCGATGCCCAGGTCCCGGCTCCAGGAATAAGACCCTCCAGGGTCTAGTGTGAAGCCACGGCATCTGGATTGCTCAGGCTTCTGGGGATCATTCTCCTGAGAATGGTGGCTCCTTTCTCCCTGTGGAGCATCTTTCAAAACAGTGCTCCTTTCTTCCCCCAGGACACTCGACATCAGGCGCAGGAAGCCTTCTGATTGAGCACACCTGGCCCATGAAAAGACAACGGAAAGAAACGGGGCCGAAGGTCACAGTCCTCTCATTCCACCATCCTTCTTTAAATCATCCTAATTTCATGGGCCCTGAGGCCAGGGCTGTTTCTTTACACCTCGAGGCCTTGGCGCCGGGACTCAATTCTGACCTGTTGCTTACTGTCTGAGACATTTTGGGAAAATCCCTAGAGCCAGGATCTCCATTCCTGGTAAGCCAGAGAGCCTGAAGACACACCCAAATTCTGACCCTCTTAGCTCAGGGAACATGTCCACCTTCGTCAGCATTAAAATTTTTGCACCAGATGTGCTAACTGCAATTCCACCATACAATGCCTAACTGGAAATGGAGGCAACATCTCAGATCCTGAACAATTGATGCGAGAATCCGTGAGACACACGGCTTATTTGGGCCTTTTGCCACGGAAACAAGGGCCAGTATTAACAACGTTATACAATCCTCTGATTCACTCCCTGCTTTTCAATCTCTGCGATGCTTTCTTCTTGAGACAGGGCCTCACTCCCGTCACCCGGGCTTTTCTACGGTGTAATTTTCCTTGTTTGCTTTTGTCAAATTGGGAACTTTTTATTTCATCTCTATCAAATGTTGATCCATTATCACATACGTATGAAAATATTACCACCCATACTGTGAGATATGTTGCTTTTATTTTCATCATTTCTTTCATAAACCAAAGGTTTTAGTTGGGATACCTTCTGATATCTCAAGACTTTTGTTTCATGTTTTCTTAAACTGCCGTCGGACGTCTGAAACCGCTGACTGTAGCATGTCATGACTATTTCTCTTTTCTGGTAAACCTCAATTTGGGGAATGTCATCAATTAGTCTCTCGGTGATTGCGTGATTTCACGAAAGTCTTTCACATTCTACTTTGTGCACTGAGTATCTCTTCAAACTTCAGTGCATGTTTCTACCACTTGATGCTTTATTATATGGGAATCTAACTTTCACAAGAGCATTTCAGGCAAAGACTTGTCTTGTTCCCCACTGGCAGGCAATTTCACTCGGATACACAATCAATAGGCTGAGCATGGAAAGGTTATCGCTGGAAGGTCTGTTTGATTCCACGGATCTCTCCTTTCGTATTGAGGAAAAAAAAATACGCTGTGCTAATTACTGTACTTCATTGACTATTCTCCAGTCAGAAAGCGCACTTCCGACTTCTTGTCCTTCAGTCGCTGAAGGGATGATGGTATCTGCCAAAAGCATACACTTGAAAGTACATCCCAGCACAAACACACACACACACACACACACACACGCAAACACGGACACACACACACAAGCGCGCACACACACACGGCTTCATAGGTAAAGATTTCTTCCCTGACATTGTTTTACCTAAAATAAGGCAAGTGTGTGGCCACTGTCACAACCCGGTTACACTCGTATTCTACGTGCCTATCAGCCTGAGGAGTAATTGGATTCAGGTGTTCTGGAAAGCATGATGTGGGCTGTGTCTGTTGAATTCCCAGCAATGCAAGGGGACACACCCTGTGACTCCTTCCTTAATTGAGTGCTGATATTTGATTGGTTTATCGCGCACCTGATGGGTGGGTGGGGTGTTCGCGGTTGGTGGGGGTGAGGTATATAGGGGCTGATGCGGCCAGACAGCTCCTCATTTGAACACCCTCTCGGAAGAGATAGCGTCTTTCTGCAACCCGCGGTCCCAGCAGAAAAACCTTGTGATCCTTGTTCCAGGCGACATGGAGGACGACTCACTCTGCTTGGGAGGGGAGTGGCAGTTGAACCGCTTTTCAAAACTCACATGTTCTGGGCCAGGTGCAGCTTTTGCTGAAATCCAGCGGACTTCTCTCCCTGAGAAGTCACCACTCTCATCTGAGACCCGTGTCGACCTCTGTGATGATTTGGCTCCTGTGGCAAGACAGCTTGCTCCCAGGGAGCAGCTTCCTCTGAGTAGCAGGAGACCCGCTGCGGTGGGGGCTGGGCTCCAGAATATGGGAAATACCTGCTACGTGAATGCTTCCCTGCAGTGCCTGACATACACACCGCCCCTTGCCAACTACATGCTGTCCCGGGAGCACTCTCAAACTTGTCATGGTCACAAGGGCTGCATGCTCTGTACTATGCAAGCTCACATCACACGGGCCCTCCACCGTCCTGGCCATGTCATCCAGCCCTCACGGGCATTGGCTGCTGGCTTCCATAGAGGCAAGCAGGAAGACGCCCATGAATTTCTGATGTTCACTGTGGATGCCATGAAAAAGGCATGCCTTCCCGGGCACAAGCTGGTAGATCATCACTCTAAGGACACCACCCTCATGCACCAAATATTTGGAGGGTACTGGAGATCTCAAATCAAGTGTCTCCACTGCCAGGGCATTTCAGACACCTTTGACCCTTACCTGGACATCGCCCTGGATATCCAGGCAGCTCAGAGTGTGAAGCAAGCTTTGGAACAGTTGGTGAAGCCCGAAGAACTCAATGGAGAGAATGCCTATCATTGTGGTCTTTGTCTCCAGAAGGCGCCGGCCTCCAAGACGTTAACTTTGCACACTTCTGCCAAGGTCCTCATCCTTGTATTGAAGAGATTCTCCCATGTCACAGGCAACAAACTTGCCAAGAGTGTGCAATATCCTGAGTGCCTTGACATGCAGCCATACATGTCTCAGCAGAACGCAGGACCTCTTGTCTATGTCCTCTATGCTGTGCTGGTCCACGCCGGGTGGAGCTGTCACAACGGACATTACTTCTCTTATGTCAAAGCTCAAGAAGGCCAGTGGTATAAAATGGATGATGCCGAGGTCACTGCCTCTGGCATCACTTCTGTCCTGAGTCAACAGGCCTATGTCCTCTTTTACATCCAGAAGAGTGAATGGGAAAGACACAGTGAGAGTGTGTCAAGAGGCAGGGAAGCAAGAGCCCTTGGCGCTGAAGACACAGACAGGCGAGCAACGCAAGGAGAGCTCAAGAGAGACCCCTGCCTCCAGGTACCCGAGTTGGACGAGCACTTGGTGGAAACGGCCACTCAGGAAAGCACCTTAGACCACTGGAAATTCCTCCAAGAGCAAAACAAAACCAAGCCTGACTTCAACGTCAGAAAAGTCGAAGGTACCCTGCCTCCCAACGTACTTGTGATTCATCAATCGAAATACAAGTGTGGGATGAAAAACCACCATCCTGAACAGCAAAGCTCCCTGCTAAACCTCTCCTCAACGAACCCGACAGATCACGAATCCATGAACACTGGCACACTCGCTTCTCTGCAAGGGAGGACCAGGAGATCCAAAGGGAAGAACAAACACAGCAAGAGGGCTCTGCTTCTGTGCCAGTGAGCTCAGTGGATGTGCCGACCCACACATAGGGGTGCGCAAACTCACACACACACACACCCACAAGCACGCACGCAAACACACACACACCCACACAAACACGAACACTGCCAATCCTAAGTAAAGTAATGAGGAGCCCAAGTTTCTGTCTGTACAACACGGACAACGCAGACAACCTCTGGAGGGACTGTCTGTGTGTTTGTGTTCACGGTAGATGACATTCAGTGTGTATTTCTGAATATGACCTGTTGACGTGTAGGTTTGCGTGTGAGGTTATTGCAGGGGACTGGGTTGACTATTTTCTCCCGGGGTGTGTTTCACTCGTCAGTTGTTGGTCGGCATGAGAAGGTGAAATTTTGTTAATGTGGGACATCCGTGGATCCTTCTCGCCACCTTGAGTCGTGGAAACTGGAATGCATTTGGAAGATAGGAACGGTGCTCTTCTTTCTTACCCTGACTCGCCGTTTTTACACTGGTTTTTGAATGGACCTCAGGCGCCCTAGGACTTGTGCACTTGGTGGAACCCACAGAACGCCGGAAACAGACAGACCGACTTGCCTGTTTCACGGTGTCCAATTCCAATGAGTTGAAACGGAAAATTTTCCCACTGGCATGTAAGTCATTTGGAAGTAAGTCGTATTGGTAGTCAAGGAAATCACACACAGGAGTGTGTGTCTTCAACGAAACTAAATTCAGAAAGCCCTGAAATCAATCTCATTTGGTGTGTTTACAGACGGCATCTGGGGAGATTCCGGGTCATTCGTCCAGCTGCGAAAGGTGCATCTCTGAAGCCCAGTCCCTGTCCTGCAATCAGACTTATTTATCCGACGTGGTGTTTCAGTGGAAATGATTGTGGGAAATGACCACTTCCTTTTCTGTATTTGCTGATTAGGTTTCATGGTCCCTGTCTCGTTAGGTGCAGTGATCAGAATTGACCAACCCCTGAGGAAGGTTGTCCAGTGCACAACCCAGGGCTCGGTAGAACCGCAGAATCTTGGGTGCAACCCTGCTCAAGCACCCAAATGTGCACACGAACAGGGTTTCTGTGTGACGTGTGTGAAAACTACAGTGTGATGCGAATGACTCGCAGACAGTTTATCCATTGGGCTCCCCTCAAAATCAGTTATGAGCATGAAAGGACACCGATGCCCAGGTCCCGGCTCCAGGAATAAGACCCTCCAGGGTCTAGTGTGAAGCCACGGCATCTGGATTGCTCAGGCTTCTGGGGATCATTCTCCTGAGAATGGTGGCTCCTTTCTCCCTGTGGAGCATCTTTCAAAACAGTGCTCCTTTCTTCCCCCAGGACACTCGACATCAGGCGCAGGAAGCCTTCTGATTGAGCACACCTGGCCCATGAAAAGACAAGGGAAAGAAACGGGGCCAAAGGTCACAGTCCTCTCATTCCACCATCCTTCTTTAAATCATCCTAATTTCATGGGCCCTGAGGCCAGGGCTGTTTCTTTACACCTCGAGGCCTTGGCGCCGGGACTCAATTCTGCCCTGTTGCTTACTGTCTGAGACATTTTGGGAAAATCCCTAGAGCCAGGATCTCCATTCCTGGTAAGCCAGAGAGCCTGAAGACACACCCAAATTCTGACCCTCTTAGCTCAGGGAACATGTCCACCTTCGTCAGCATTAAAATTTTTGCACCAGATGTGCTAACTGCAATTCCACCATACAATGCCTAACTGGAAATGGAGGCAACATCTCAGATCCTGAACAATTGATGCGAGAATCCGTGAGACACACGGCTTATTTGGGCCTTTTGCCACTGAAACAAGGGCCAGTATTAACAACGTTATACAATCCTCTGATTCACTCCCTGCTTTTCAATCTCTGCGATGCTTTCTTCTTGAGACAGGGCCTCACTCCCGTCACCCGGGCTTTTCTACGGTATAATTTTCCTTGTTTGCTTTTGTCAAATTGGGAACTTTTTATTTCATCTCTATCAAATGTTGAACCATTATCACATACGTATGAAAATATTACCACCCATACTGTGAGATATGTTGCTTTTATTTTCATCATTTCTTTCATAAACCAAAGGTTTTAGTTGGGATACCTTCTGATATCTCAAGACTTTTGTTTCATGTTTTCTTAAACTGCCGTCGGACGTCTGAAACCGCTGACTGTAGCATGTCATGACTATTTCTCTTTTCTGGTAAACCTCAATTTGGGGAATGTCATCAATTAGTCTCTCGGTGATTGCGTGATTTCACGAAAGTCTTTCACATTCTACTTTGTGCACTGAGTATCTCTTCAAACTTCAGTGCATGTTTCTACCACTTGATGCTTTATTATATGGGAATCTAACTTTCACAAGAGCATTTCAGGCAAAGACTTGTCTTGTTCCCAACTGGCAGGCAATTTCACTCGGATACACAATCAATAGGCTGAGCATGGAAAGCTTACCGCTGGAAGGTCTGTTTGATTCCACGGATCTCTCCTTTCTTATTGAGGAAAAAAAAATACGCTGTGCTAATTACTGTACTTCATTGACTATTCTCCAGTCAGAAAGCGCACTTCCGACTTCTTGTCCTTCAATCGCTGAAGGGATGATGGTATCTGCCAAAAGCACACACTTGAAAGTACATCCCAGCACAAACACACACACACACACACACACACACACACACACACAAACACGGACACACACACACAAGCGCGCACACACACACGGCTTCATAGGTAAAGATTTCTTCCCTGACATTGTTTTACCTAAAATAAGGCAAGTGTGTGGCCACTGTCCCAACCCGGTTACACTCGTATTCTACGTGCCTATCAGCCTGAGGAGTAATTGGATTCAGGTGTTCTGGAAAGCATGATGTGGGCTGTGTCTGTTGAATTCCCAGCAATGCAAGGGGACACACCCTGTGACTCCTTCCTTAATTGAGTGCTGATATTTGATTGGTTTATCGCGCACCTGATGGGTGGGTGGGGTGTTCGCGGTTGGTGGGGGTGAGGTATATAGGGGCTGATGCGGCCAGACAGCTCCTCATTTGAACACCCTCTCGGAAGAGATAGCGTCTTTCTGCAACCCGCGGTCCCAGCAGAAAAACCTTGTGATCCTTGTTCCAGGCGACATGGAGGACGACTCACTCTGCTTGGGAGGGGAGTGGCAGTTGAACCGCTTTTCAAAACTCACATGTTCTGGGCCAGGTGCAGCTTTTGCTGAAATCCAGCGGACTTCTCTCCCTGAGAAGTCACCACTCTCATCTGAGACCCGTGTCGACCTCTGTGATGATTTGGCTCCTGTGGCAAGACAGCTTGCTCCCAGGGAGCAGCTTCCTCTGAGTAGCAGGAGACCCGCTGCGGTGGGGGCTGGGCTCCAGAATATGGGAAATACCTGCTACGTGAATGCTTCCCTGCAGTGCCTGACATACACACCGCCCCTTGCCAACTACATGCTGTCCCGGGAGCACTCTCAAACTTGTCATGGTCACAAGGGCTGCATGCTCTGTACTATGCAAGCTCACATCACACGGGCCCTCCACCGTCCTGGCCATGTCATCCAGCCCTCACGGGCATTGGCTGCTGGCTTCCATAGAGGCAAGCAGGAAGACGCCCATGAATTTCTGATGTTCACTGTGGATGCCATGAAAAAGGCATGCCTTCCCGGGCACAAGCTGGTAGATCATCACTCTAAGGACACCACCCTCATGCACCAAATATTTGGAGGGTACTGGAGATCTCAAATCAAGTGTCTCCACTGCCAGGGCATTTCAGACACCTTTGACCCTTACCTGGACATCGCCCTGGATATCCAGGCAGCTCAGAGTGTGAAGCAAGCTTTGGAACAGTTGGTGAAGCCCGAAGAACTCAATGGAGAGAATGCCTATCATTGTGGTCTTTGTCTCCAGAAGGCGCCGGCCTCCAAGACGTTAACTTTGCACACTTCTGCCAAGGTCCTCATCCTTGTATTGAAGAGATTCTCCCATGTCACAGGCAACAAACTTGCCAAGAGTGTGCAATATCCTGAGTGCCTTGACATGCAGCCATACATGTCTCAGCAGAACGCAGGACCTCTTGTCTATGTCCTCTATGCTGTGCTGGTCCACGCCGGGTGGAGCTGTCACAACGGACATTACTTCTCTTATGTCAAAGCTCAAGAAGGCCAGTGGTATAAAATGGATGATGCCGAGGTCACTGCCTCTGGCATCACTTCTGTCCTGAGTCAACAGGCCTATGTCCTCTTTTACATCCAGAAGAGTGAATGGGAAAGACACAGTGAGAGTGTGTCAAGAGGCAGGGAAGCAAGAGCCCTTGGCGCTGAAGACACAGACAGGCGAGCAACGCAAGGAGAGCTCAAGAGAGACCCCTGCCTCCAGGTACCCGAGTTGGACGAGCACTTGGTGGAAACGGCCACTCAGGAAAGCACCTTAGACCACTGGAAATTCCTCCAAGAGCAAAACAAAACCAAGCCTGACTTCAACGTCAGAAAAGTCGAAGGTACCCTGCCTCCCAACGTACTTGTGATTCATCAATCGAAATACAAGTGTGGGATGAAAAACCACCATCCTGAACAGCAAAGCTCCCTGCTAAACCTCTCCTCAACGAACCCGACAGATCACGAATCCATGAACACTGGCACACTCGCTTCTCTGCAAGGGAGGACCAGGAGATCCAAAGGGAAGAACAAACACAGCAAGAGGGCTCTGCTTCTGTGCCAGTGAGCTCAGTGGATGTGCCGACCCACACATAGGGGTGCGCAAACTCACACACACACACACCCACAAGCACGCACGCAAACACACACACACCCACACAAACACGAACACTGCCAATCCTAAGTAAAGTAATGAGGAGCCCAAGTTTCTGTCTGTACAACACGGACAACGCAGACAACCTCTGGAGGGACTGTCTGTGTGTTTGTGTTCACGGTAGATGACATTCAGTGTGTATTTCTGAATATGACCTGTTGACGTGTAGGTTTGCGTGTGAGGTTATTGCAGGGGACTGGGTTGACTATTTTCTCCCGGGGTGTGTTTCACTCGTCAGTTGTTGGTCGGCATGAGAAGGTGAAATTTTGTTAATGTGGGACATCCGTGGATCCTTCTCGCCACCTTGAGTCGTGGAAACTGGAATGCATTTGGAAGATAGGAACGGTGCTCTTCTTTCTTACCCTGACTCGCCGTTTTTACACTGGTTTTCGAATGGAACTCAGGCGCCCTAGGACTTGTGCACTTGGTGGAACCCACAGAACGCCGGAAACAGACAGACCGACTTGCCTGTTTCACGGTGTCCAATTCCAATGAGTTGAAACGGAAAATTTTCCCACTGGCATGTAAGTCATTTGGAAGTAAGTCGTATTGGTAGTCAAGGAAATCACACACAGGAGTGTGTGTCTTCAACGAAACTAAATTCAGAAAGCCCTGAAATCAATCTCATTTGGTGTGTTTACAGACGGCATCTGGGGAGATTCCGGGTCATTCGTCCAGCTGCGAAAGGTGCATCTCTGAAGCCCAGTCCCTGTCCTGCAATCAGACTTATTTATCCGACGTGGTGTTTCAGTGGAAATGATTGTGGGAAATGACCACTTCCTTTTCTGTATTTGCTGATTAGGTTTCATGGTCCCTGTCTCGTTAGGTACAGTGATCAGAATTGACCAACCCCTGAGGAAGGTTGTCCAGTGCACAACCCAGGGCTCGGTAGAACCGCAGAATCTTGGGTGCAACCCTGCTCAAGCACCCAAATGTGCACACGAACAGGGTTTCTGTGTGACGTGTGTGAAAACTACAGTGTGATGCGAATGACTCGCAGACAGTTTATCCATTGGGTTCCCCTCAAAATCAGTTATGAGCATGAAAGGACACCGATGCCCAGGTCCCGGCTCCAGGAATAAGACCCTCCAGGGTCTAGTGTGAAGCCACGGCATCTGGATTGCTCAGGCTTCTGGGGATCATTCTCCTGAGAATGGTGGCTCCTTTCTCCCTGTGGAGCATCTTTCAAAACAGTGCTCCTTTCTTCCCCCAGGACACTCGACATCACGCGCAGGAAGCCTTCTGATTGAGCACACCTGGCCCATGAAAAGACAAGGGAAAGAAACGGGGCCAAAGGTCACAGTCCTCTCATTCCACCATCCTTCTTTAAATCATCCTAATTTCATGGGCCCTGAGGCCAGGGCTGTTTCTTTACACCTCGAGGCCTTGGCGCCGGGACTCAATTCTGCCCTGTTGCTTACTGTCTGAGACATTTTGGGAAAATCCCTAGAGCCAGGATCTCCATTCCTGGTAAGCCAGAGAGCCTGAAGACACACCCAAATTCTGACCCTCTTAGCTCAGGGAACATGTCCACCTTCGTCAGCATTAAAATTTTTGCACCAGATGTGCTAACTGCAATTCCACCATACAATGCCTAACTGGAAATGGAGGCAACATCTCAGATCCTGAACAATTGATGCGAGAATCCGTGAGACACACGGCTTATTTGGGCCTTTTGCCACGGAAACAAGGGCCAGTATTAACAACGTTATACAATCCTCTGATTCACTCCCTGCTTTTCAATCTCTGCGATGCTTTCTTCTTGAGACAGGGCCTCACTCCCGTCACCCGGGCTTTTCTACGGTGTAATTTTCCTTGTTTGCTTTTGTCAAATTGGGAACTTTTTATTTCATCTCTATCAAATGTTGATCCATTATCACATACGTATGAAAATATTACCACCCATACTGTGAGATATGTTGCTTTTATTTTCATCATTTCTTTCATAAACCAAAGGTTTTAGTTGGGATACCTTCTGATATCTCAAGACTTTTGTTTCATGTTTTCTTAAACTGCCGTCGGACGTCTGAAACCGCTGACTGTAGCATGTCATGACTATTTCTCTTTTCTGGTAAACCTCAATTTGGGGAATGTCATCAATTAGTCTCTCGGTGATTGCGTGATTTCACGAAAGTCTTTCACATTCTACTTTGTGCACTGAGTATCTCTTCAAACTTCAGTGCATGTTTCTACCACTTGATGCTTTATTATATGGGAATCTAACTTTCACAAGAGCATTTCAGGCAAAGACTTGTCTTGTTCCCCACTGGCAGGCAATTTCACTCGGATACACAATCAATAGGCTGAGCATGGAAAGCTTACCGCTGGAAGGTCTGTTTGATTCCACGGATCTCTCCTTTCTTATTGAGGAAAAAAAAATACGCTGTGCTAATTACTGTACTTCATTGACTATTCTCCAGTCAGAAAGCGCACTTCCGACTTCTTGTCCTTCAATCGCTGAAGGGATGATGGTATCTGCCAAAAGCACACACTTGAAAGTACATCCCAGCACAAACACACACACACACACACACACACACACACAAACACGGACACACACACACAAGCGCGCACACACACACGGCTTCATAGGTAAAGATTTCTTCCCTGACATTGTTTTACCTAAAATAAGGCAAGTATGTGGCCACTGTCCCAACCCGGTTACACTCGTATTCTACGTGCCTATCAGCCTGAGGAGTAATTGGATTCAGGTGTTCTGGAAAGCATGATGTGGGCTGTGTCTGTTGAATTCCCAGCAATGCAAGGGGACACACCCTGTGACTCCTTCCTTAATTGAGTGCTGATATTTGATTGGTTTATCGCGCACCTGATGGGTGGGTGGGGTGTTCGCGATTGGTGGGGGTGAGGTATATAAGGGCTGATGCGGCCAGACAGCTCCTCATTTGAACACCCTCCCGGAAGAGATAGCGTCTTTCTGCAACCCGCGGTCCCAGCAGAAAAACCTTATGATCCTTGTTCCAGGCGACATGGAGGACGACTCACTCTGCTTGGGAGGGGAGTGGCAGTTGAACCGCTTTTCAAAACTCACATGTTCTGGGCCAGGTGCAGCTTTTGCTGAAATCCAGCGGACTTCTCTCCCTGAGAAGTCACCACTCTCATCTGAGACCCGTGTCGACCTCTGTGATGATTTGGCTCCTGTGGCAAGACAGCTTGCTCCCAGGGAGCAGCTTCCTCTGAGTAGCAGGAGACCCGCTGCGGTGGGGGCTGGGTTCCAGAATATGGGAAATACCTGCTACGTGAATGCTTCCCTGCAGTGCCTGACATACACACCGCCCCTTGCCAACTACATGCTGTCCCGGGAGCACTCTCAAACTTGTCATGGTCACAAGGGCTGCATGCTCTGTACTATGCAAGCTCACATCACACGGGCCCTCCACCGTCCTGGCCATGTCATCCAGCCCTCACGGGCATTGGCTGCTGGCTTCCATAGAGGCAAGCAGGAAGACGCCCATGAATTTCTGATGTTCACTGTGGATGCCATGAAAAAGGCATGCCTTCCCGGGCACAAGCTGGTAGATCATCACTCTAAGGACACCACCCTCATGCACCAAATATTTGGAGGGTACTGGAGATCTCAAATCAAGTGTCTCCACTGCCAGGGCATTTCAGACACCTTTGACCCTTACCTGGACATCGCCCTGGATATCCAGGCAGCTCAGAGTGTGAAGCAAGCTTTGGAACAGTTGGTGAAGCCCGAAGAACTCAATGGAGAGAATGCCTATCATTGTGGTCTTTGTCTCCAGAAGGCGCCGGCCTCCAAGACGTTAACTTTGCACACTTCTGCCAAGGTCCTCATCCTTGTATTGAAGAGATTCTCCCATGTCACAGGCAACAAACTTGCCAAGAGTGTGCAATATCCTGAGTGCCTTGACATGCAGCCATACATGTCTCAGCAGAACGCAGGACCTCTTGTCTATGTCCTCTATGCTGTGCTGGTCCACGCCGGGTGGAGCTGTCACAACGGACATTACTTCTCTTATGTCAAAGCTCAAGAAGGCCAGTGGTATAAAATGGATGATGCCGAGGTCACTGCCTCTGGCATCACTTCTGTCCTGAGTCAACAGGCCTATGTCCTCTTTTACATCCAGAAGAGTGAATGGGAAAGACACAGTGAGAGTGTGTCAAGAGGCAGGGAAGCAAGAGCCCTTGGCGCTGAAGACACAGACAGGCGAGCAACGCAAGGAGAGCTCAAGAGAGACCCCTGCCTCCAGGTACCCGAGTTGGACGAGCACTTGGTGGAAACGGCCACTCAGGAAAGCACCTTAGACCACTGGAAATTCCTCCAAGAGCAAAACAAAACCAAGCCTGACTTCAACGTCAGAAAAGTCGAAGGTACCCTGCCTCCCAACGTACTTGTGATTCATCAATCGAAATACAAGTGTGGGATGAAAAACCACCATCCTGAACAGCAAAGCTCCCTGCTAAACCTCTCCTCAACGAACCCGACAGATCACGAATCCATGAACACTGGCACACTCGCTTCTCTGCAAGGGAGGACCAGGAGATCCAAAGGGAAGAACAAACACAGCAAGAGGGCTCTGCTTCTGTGCCAGTGAGCTCAGTGGATGTGCCGACCCACACATAGGGGTGCGCAAACTCACACACACACACACCCACAAGCACGCACGCAAACACACACACACCCACACAAACACGAACACTGCCAATCCTAAGTAAAGTAATGAGGAGCCCAAGTTTCTGTCTGTACAACACGGACAACGCAGACAACCTCTGGAGGGACTGTCTGTGTGTTTGTGTTCACGGTAGATGACATTCAGTGTGTATTTCTGAATATGACCTGTTGACGTGTAGGTTTGCGTGTGAGGTTATTGCAGGGGACTGGGTTGACTATTTTCTCCCGGGGTGTGTTTCACTCGTCAGTTGTTGGTCGGCATGAGAAGGTGAAATTTTGTTAATGTGGGACATCCGTGGATCCTTCTCGCCACCTTGAGTCGTGGAAACTGGAATGCATTTGGAAGATAGGAACGGTGCTCTTCTTTCTTACCCTGACTCGCCGTTTTTACACTGGTTTTTGAATGGACCTCAGGCGCCCTAGGACTTGTGCACTTGGTGGAACCCACAGAACGCCGGAAACAGACAGACCGACTTGCCTGTTTCACGGTGTCCAATTCCAATGAGTTGAAACGGAAAATTTTCCCACTGGCATGTAAGTCATTTGGAAGTAAGTCGTATTGGTAGTCAAGGAAATCACACACAGGAGTGTGTGTCTTCAACGAAACTAAATTCAGAAAGCCCTGAAATCAATCTCGTTTGGTGTGTTTACAGACGGCATCTGGGGAGATTCCGGGTCATTCGTCCAGCTGCGAAAGGTGCATCTCTGAAGCCCAGTCCCTGTCCTGCAATCAGACTTATTTATCCGACGTGGTGTTTCAGTGGAAATGATTGTGGGAAATGACCACTTCCTTTTCTGTATTTGCTGATTAGGTTTCATGGTCCCTGTCTCGTTAGGTGCAGTGATCAGAATTGACCAACCCCTGAGGAAGGTTGTCCAGTGCACAACCCAGGGCTCGGTAGAACCGCAGAATCTTGGGTGCAACCCTGCTCAAGCACCCAAATGTGCACACGAACAGGGTTTCTGTGTGACGTGTGTGAAAACTACAGTGTGATGCGAATGACTCGCAGACAGTTTATCCATTGGGCTCCCCTCAAAATCAGTTATGAGCATGAAAGGACACCGATGCCCAGGTCCCAGCTCTAGGAATAAGACCCTCCAGGGTCTAGTGTGAAGCCACGGCATCTGGATTGCTCAGGCTTCTGGGGATCATTCTCCTGAGAATGGTGGCTCCTTTCTCCCTGTGGAGCATCTTTCAAAACAGTGCTCCTTTCTTCCCCCAGGACACTCGACATCACGCGCAGGAAGCCTTCTGATTGAGCACACCTGGCCCATGAAAAGACAAGGGAAAGAAACGGGGCCAAAGGTCACAGTCCTCTCATTCCACCATCCTTCTTTAAATCATCCTAATTTCATGGGCCCTGAGGCCAGGGCTGTTTCTTTACACCTCGAGGCCTTGGCGCCGGGACTCAATTCTGCCCTGTTGCTTACTGTCTGAGACATTTTGGGAAAATCCCTAGAGCCAGGATCTCCATTCCTGGTAAGCCAGAGAGCCTGAAGACACACCCAAATTCTGACCCTCTTAGCTCAGGGAACATGTCCACCTTCGTCAGCATTAAAATTTTTGCACCAGATGTGCTAACTGCAATTCCACCATACAATGCCTAACTGGAAATGGAGGCAACATCTCAGATCCTGAACAATTGATGCGAGAATCCGTGAGACACACGGCTTATTTGGGCCTTTTGCCACTGAAACAAGGGCCAGTATTAACAACGTTATACAATCCTCTGATTCACTCCCTGCTTTTCAATCTCTGCGATGCTTTCTTCTTGAGACAGGGCCTCACTCCCGTCACCCGGGCTTTTCTACGGTGTAATTTTCCTTGTTTGCTTTTGTCAAATTGGGAACTTTTTATTTCATCTCTATCAAATGTTGATCCATTATCACATACGTATGAAAATATTACCACCCATACTGTGAGATATGTTGCTTTTATTTTCATCATTTCTTACATAAACCAAAGGTTTTAGTTGGGATACCTTCTGATATCTCAAGACTTTTGTTTCATGTTTTCTTAAACTGCCGTCGGACGTCTGAAACCGCTGACTGTAGCATGTCATGACTATTTCTCTTTTCTGGTAAACCTCAATTTGGGGAATGTCATCAATTAGTCTCTCGGTGATTGCGTGATTTCATGAAAGTCTTTCATATTCTGCTTTGTGCACTGAGTATCTCTTCAAACTTCAGTGCATGTTTCTACCACTTGATGCTTTATTATATGGGAACCTAACTTTCACAAGAGCATTTCAGGCAAAGACTTGTCTTGTTCCCCACTGGCAGGCAATTTCACTCGGATACACAATCAATAGGCTGAGCATGGAAAGGTTATCGCTGGAAGGTCTGTTTGATTCCACGGATCTCTCCTTTCTTATTGAGGAAAAAAAAATACGCTGTGCTAATTACTGTACTTCATTGACTATTCTCCAGTCAGAAAGCGCACTTCCGACTTCTTGTCCTTCAATCGCTGAAGGGATGATGGTATCTGCCAAAAGCACACACTTGAAAGTACATCCCAGCACAAACACACACACACACACACACACACACACACACACAAACACGGACACACACACACAAGCGCGCACACACACACGGCTTCATAGGTAAAGATTTCTTCCCTGACATTGTTTTACCTAAAATAAGGCAAGTGTGTGGCCACTGTCCCAACCCGGTTACACTCGTATTCTACGTGCCTATCAGCCTGAGGAGTAATTGGATTCAGGTGTTCTGGAAAGCATGATGTGGGCTGTGTCTGTTGAATTCCCAGCAATGCAAGGGGACACACCCTGTGACTCCTTCCTTAATTGAGTGCTGATATTTGATTGGTTTATCGCGCACCTGATGGGTGGGTGGGGTGTTCGCGGTTGGTGGGGGTGAGGTATATAAGGGCTGATGCGGCCAGACAGCTCCTCATTTGAACACCCTCTCGGAAGAGATAGCGTCTTTCTGCAACCCGCGGTCCCAGCAGAAAAACCTTGTGATCCTTGTTCCAGGCGACATGGAGGACGACTCACTCTGCTTGGGAGGGGAGTGGCAGTTGAACCGCTTTTCAAAACTCACATGTTCTGGGCCAGGTGCAGCTTTTGCTGAAATCCAGCGGACTTCTCTCCCTGAGAAGTCACCACTCTCATCTGAGACCCGTGTCGACCTCTGTGATGATTTGGCTCCTGTGGCAAGACAGCTTGCTCCCAGGGAGCAGCTTCCTCTGAGTAGCAGGAGACCCGCTGCGGTGGGGGCTGGGCTCCAGAATATGGGAAATACCTGCTACGTGAATGCTTCCCTGCAGTGCCTGACATACACACCGCCCCTTGCCAACTACATGCTGTCCCGGGAGCACTCTCAAACTTGTCATGGTCACAAGGGCTGCATGCTCTGTACTATGCAAGCTCACATCACACGGGCCCTCCACCGTCCTGGCCATGTCATCCAGCCCTCACGGGCATTGGCTGCTGGCTTCCATAGAGGCAAGCAGGAAGACGCCCATGAATTTCTGATGTTCACTGTGGATGCCATGAAAAAGGCATGCCTTCCCGGGCACAAGCTGGTAGATCATCACTCTAAGGACACCACCCTCATGCACCAAATATTTGGAGGGTACTGGAGATCTCAAATCAAGTGTCTCCACTGCCAGGGCATTTCAGACACCTTTGACCCTTACCTGGACATCGCCCTGGATATCCAGGCAGCTCAGAGTGTGAAGCAAGCTTTGGAACAGTTGGTGAAGCCCGAAGAACTCAATGGAGAGAATGCCTATCATTGTGGTCTTTGTCTCCAGAAGGCGCCGGCCTCCAAGACGTTAACTTTGCACACTTCTGCCAAGGTCCTCATCCTTGTATTGAAGAGATTCTCCCATGTCACAGGCAACAAACTTGCCAAGAGTGTGCAATATCCTGAGTGCCTTGACATGCAGCCATACATGTCTCAGCAGAACGCAGGACCTCTTGTCTATGTCCTCTATGCTGTGCTGGTCCACGCCGGGTGGAGCTGTCACAACGGACATTACTTCTCTTATGTCAAAGCTCAAGAAGGCCAGTGGTATAAAATGGATGATGCCGAGGTCACTGCCTCTGGCATCACTTCTGTCCTGAGTCAACAGGCCTATGTCCTCTTTTACATCCAGAAGAGTGAATGGGAAAGACACAGTGAGAGTGTGTCAAGAGGCAGGGAAGCAAGAGCCCTTGGCGCTGAAGACACAGACAGGCGAGCAACGCAAGGAGAGCTCAAGAGAGACCCCTGCCTCCAGGTACCCGAGTTGGACGAGCACTTGGTGGAAACGGCCACTCAGGAAAGCACCTTAGACCACTGGAAATTCCTCCAAGAGCAAAACAAAACCAAGCCTGACTTCAACGTCAGAAAAGTCGAAGGTACCCTGCCTCCCAACGTACTTGTGATTCATCAATCGAAATACAAGTGTGGGATGAAAAACCACCATCCTGAACAGCAAAGCTCCCTGCTAAACCTCTCCTCAACGAACCCGACAGATCACGAATCCATGAACACTGGCACACTCGCTTCTCTGCAAGGGAGGACCAGGAGATCCAAAGGGAAGAACAAACACAGCAAGAGGGCTCTGCTTCTGTGCCAGTGAGCTCAGTGGATGTGCCGACCCACACATAGGGGTGCGCAAACTCACACACACACACACCCACAAGCACGCACGCAAACACACACACACCCACACAAACACGAACACTGCCAATCCTAAGTAAAGTAATGAGGAGCCCAAGTTTCTGTCTGTACAACACGGACAACGCAGACAACCTCTGGAGGGACTGTCTGTGTGTTTGTGTTCACGGTAGATGACATTCAGTGTGTATTTCTGAATATGACCTGTTGACGTGTAGGTTTGCGTGTGAGGTTATTGCAGGGGACTGGGTTGACTATTTTCTCCCGGGGTGTGTTTCACTCGTCAGTTGTTGGTCGGCATGAGAAGGTGAAATTTTGTTAATGTGGGACATCCGTGGATCCTTCTCGCCACCTTGAGTCGTGGAAACTGGAATGCATTTGGAAGATAGGAACGGTGCTCTTCTTTCTTACCCTGACTCGCCGTTTTTACACTGGTTTTCGAATGGAACTCAGGCGCCCTAGGACTTGTGCACTTGGTGGAACCCACAGAACGCCGGAAACAGACAGACCGACTTGCCTGTTTCACGGTGTCCAATTCCAATGAGTTGAAACGGAAAATTTTCCCACTGGCATGTAAGTCATTTGGAAGTAAGTCGTATTGGTAGTCAAGGAAATCACACACAGGAGTGTGTGTCTTCAACGAAACTAAATTCAGAAAGCCCTGAAATCAATCTCATTTGGTGTGTTTACAGACGGCATCTGGGGAGATTCCGGGTCATTCGTCCAGCTGCGAAAGGTGCATCTCTGAAGCCCAGTCCCTGTCCTGCAATCAGACTTATTTATCCGACGTGGTGTTTCAGTGGAAATGATTGTGGGAAATGACCACTTCCTTTTCTGTATTTGCTGATTAGGTTTCATGGTCCCTGTCTCGTTAGGTACAGTGATCAGAATTGACCAACCCCTGAGGAAGGTTGTCCAGTGCACAACCCAGGGCTCGGTAGAACCGCAGAATCTTGGGTGCAACCCTGCTCAAGCACCCAAATGTGCACACGAACAGGGTTTCTGTGTGACGTGTGTGAAAACTACAGTGTGATGCGAATGACTCGCAGACAGTTTATCCATTGGGTTCCCCTCAAAATCAGTTATGAGCATGAAAGGACACCGATGCCCAGGTCCCGGCTCCAGGAATAAGACCCTCCAGGGTCTAGTGTGAAGCCACGGCATCTGGATTGCTCAGGCTTCTGGGGATCATTCTCCTGAGAATGGTGGCTCCTTTCTCCCTGTGGAGCATCTTTCAAAACAGTGCTCCTTTCTTCCCCCAGGACACTCGACATCACGCGCAGGAAGCCTTCTGATTGAGCACACCTGGCCCATGAAAAGACAAGGGAAAGAAACGGGGCCAAAGGTCACAGTCCTCTCATTCCACCATCCTTCTTTAAATCATCCTAATTTCATGGGCCCTGAGGCCAGGGCTGTTTCTTTACACCTCGAGGCCTTGGCGCCGGGACTCAATTCTGCCCTGTTGCTTACTGTCTGAGACATTTTGGGAAAATCCCTAGAGCCAGGATCTCCATTCCTGGTAAGCCAGAGAGCCTGAAGACACACCCAAATTCTGACCCTCTTAGCTCAGGGAACATGTCCACCTTCGTCAGCATTAAAATTTTTGCACCAGATGTGCTAACTGCAATTCCACCATACAATGCCTAACTGGAAATGGAGGCAACATCTCAGATCCTGAACAATTGATGCGAGAATCCGTGAGACACACGGCTTATTTGGGCCTTTTGCCACTGAAACAAGGGCCAGTATTAACAACGTTATACAATCCTCTGATTCACTCCCTGCTTTTCAATCTCTGCGATGCTTTCTTCTTGAGACAGGGCCTCACTCCCGTCACCCGGGCTTTTCTACGGTGTAATTTTCCTTGTTTGCTTTTGTCAAATTGGGAACTTTTTATTTCATCTCTATCAAATGTTGATCCATTATCACATACGTATGAAAATATTACCACCCATACTGTGAGATATGTTGCTTTTATTTTCATCATTTCTTTCATAAACCAAAGGTTTTAGTTGGGATACCTTCTGATATCTCAAGACTTTTGTTTCATGTTTTCTTAAACTGCCGTCGGACGTCTGAAACCGCTGACTGTAGCATGTCATGACTATTTCTCTTTTCTGGTAAACCTCAATTTGGGGAATGTCATCAATTAGTCTCTCGGTGATTGCGTGATTTCACGAAAGTCTTTCACATTCTACTTTGTGCACTGAGTATC
Organism: Pongo pygmaeus; assembly: GCF_028885625.2. NCBI lineage: Eukaryota > Metazoa > Chordata > Mammalia > Primates > Hominidae > Pongo > Pongo pygmaeus. The sequence continues at coordinate 8,627,374 of NC_072380.2, forward strand.
TCTTCAAACTTCAGTGCATGTTTCTACCACTTGATGCTTTATTATATGGGAATCTAACTTTCACAAGAGCATTTCAGGCAAAGACTTGTCTTGTTCCCCACTGGCAGGCAATTTCACTCGGATACACAATCAATAGGCTGAGCATGGAAAGCTTACCGCTGGAAGGTCTGTTTGATTCCACGGATCTCTCCTTTCTTATTGAGGAAAAAAAAATACGCTGTGCTAATTACTGTACTTCATTGACTATTCTCCAGTCAGAAAGCGCACTTCCGACTTCTTGTCCTTCAATCGCTGAAGGGATGATGGTATCTGCCAAAAGCACACACTTGAAAGTACATCCCAGCACAAACACACACACACACACACACACACACACACAAACACGGACACACACACACAAGCGCGCACACACACACGGCTTCATAGGTAAAGATTTCTTCCCTGACATTGTTTTACCTAAAATAAGGCAAGTATGTGGCCACTGTCCCAACCCGGTTACACTCGTATTCTACGTGCCTATCAGCCTGAGGAGTAATTGGATTCAGGTGTTCTGGAAAGCATGATGTGGGCTGTGTCTGTTGAATTCCCAGCAATGCAAGGGGACACACCCTGTGACTCCTTCCTTAATTGAGTGCTGATATTTGATTGGTTTATCGCGCACCTGATGGGTGGGTGGGGTGTTCGCGATTGGTGGGGGTGAGGTATATAAGGGCTGATGCGGCCAGACAGCTCCTCATTTGAACACCCTCCCGGAAGAGATAGCGTCTTTCTGCAACCCGCGGTCCCAGCAGAAAAACCTTATGATCCTTGTTCCAGGCGACATGGAGGACGACTCACTCTGCTTGGGAGGGGAGTGGCAGTTGAACCGCTTTTCAAAACTCACATGTTCTGGGCCAGGTGCAGCTTTTGCTGAAATCCAGCGGACTTCTCTCCCTGAGAAGTCACCACTCTCATCTGAGACCCGTGTCGACCTCTGTGATGATTTGGCTCCTGTGGCAAGACAGCTTGCTCCCAGGGAGCAGCTTCCTCTGAGTAGCAGGAGACCCGCTGCGGTGGGGGCTGGGTTCCAGAATATGGGAAATACCTGCTACGTGAATGCTTCCCTGCAGTGCCTGACATACACACCGCCCCTTGCCAACTACATGCTGTCCCGGGAGCACTCTCAAACTTGTCATGGTCACAAGGGCTGCATGCTCTGTACTATGCAAGCTCACATCACACGGGCCCTCCACCGTCCTGGCCATGTCATCCAGCCCTCACGGGCATTGGCTGCTGGCTTCCATAGAGGCAAGCAGGAAGACGCCCATGAATTTCTGATGTTCACTGTGGATGCCATGAAAAAGGCATGCCTTCCCGGGCACAAGCTGGTAGATCATCACTCTAAGGACACCACCCTCATGCACCAAATATTTGGAGGGTACTGGAGATCTCAAATCAAGTGTCTCCACTGCCAGGGCATTTCAGACACCTTTGACCCTTACCTGGACATCGCCCTGGATATCCAGGCAGCTCAGAGTGTGAAGCAAGCTTTGGAACAGTTGGTGAAGCCCGAAGAACTCAATGGAGAGAATGCCTATCATTGTGGTCTTTGTCTCCAGAAGGCGCCGGCCTCCAAGACGTTAACTTTGCACACTTCTGCCAAGGTCCTCATCCTTGTATTGAAGAGATTCTCCCATGTCACAGGCAACAAACTTGCCAAGAGTGTGCAATATCCTGAGTGCCTTGACATGCAGCCATACATGTCTCAGCAGAACGCAGGACCTCTTGTCTATGTCCTCTATGCTGTGCTGGTCCACGCCGGGTGGAGCTGTCACAACGGACATTACTTCTCTTATGTCAAAGCTCAAGAAGGCCAGTGGTATAAAATGGATGATGCCGAGGTCACTGCCTCTGGCATCACTTCTGTCCTGAGTCAACAGGCCTATGTCCTCTTTTACATCCAGAAGAGTGAATGGGAAAGACACAGTGAGAGTGTGTCAAGAGGCAGGGAAGCAAGAGCCCTTGGCGCTGAAGACACAGACAGGCGAGCAACGCAAGGAGAGCTCAAGAGAGACCCCTGCCTCCAGGTACCCGAGTTGGACGAGCACTTGGTGGAAACGGCCACTCAGGAAAGCACCTTAGACCACTGGAAATTCCTCCAAGAGCAAAACAAAACCAAGCCTGACTTCAACGTCAGAAAAGTCGAAGGTACCCTGCCTCCCAACGTACTTGTGATTCATCAATCGAAATACAAGTGTGGGATGAAAAACCACCATCCTGAACAGCAAAGCTCCCTGCTAAACCTCTCCTCAACGAACCCGACAGATCACGAATCCATGAACACTGGCACACTCGCTTCTCTGCAAGGGAGGACCAGGAGATCCAAAGGGAAGAACAAACACAGCAAGAGGGCTCTGCTTCTGTGCCAGTGAGCTCAGTGGATGTGCCGACCCACACATAGGGGTGCGCAAACTCACACACACACACACCCACAAGCACGCACGCAAACACACACACACCCACACAAACACGAACACTGCCAATCCTAAGTAAAGTAATGAGGAGCCCAAGTTTCTGTCTGTACAACACGGACAACGCAGACAACCTCTGGAGGGACTGTCTGTGTGTTTGTGTTCACGGTAGATGACATTCAGTGTGTATTTCTGAATATGACCTGTTGACGTGTAGGTTTGCGTGTGAGGTTATTGCAGGGGACTGGGTTGACTATTTTCTCCCGGGGTGTGTTTCACTCGTCAGTTGTTGGTCGGCATGAGAAGGTGAAATTTTGTTAATGTGGGACATCCGTGGATCCTTCTCGCCACCTTGAGTCGTGGAAACTGGAATGCATTTGGAAGATAGGAACGGTGCTCTTCTTTCTTACCCTGACTCGCCGTTTTTACACTGGTTTTTGAATGGACCTCAGGCGCCCTAGGACTTGTGCACTTGGTGGAACCCACAGAACGCCGGAAACAGACAGACCGACTTGCCTGTTTCACGGTGTCCAATTCCAATGAGTTGAAACGGAAAATTTTCCCACTGGCATGTAAGTCATTTGGAAGTAAGTCGTATTGGTAGTCAAGGAAATCACACACAGGAGTGTGTGTCTTCAACGAAACTAAATTCAGAAAGCCCTGAAATCAATCTCGTTTGGTGTGTTTACAGACGGCATCTGGGGAGATTCCGGGTCATTCGTCCAGCTGCGAAAGGTGCATCTCTGAAGCCCAGTCCCTGTCCTGCAATCAGACTTATTTATCCGACGTGGTGTTTCAGTGGAAATGATTGTGGGAAATGACCACTTCCTTTTCTGTATTTGCTGATTAGGTTTCATGGTCCCTGTCTCGTTAGGTGCAGTGATCAGAATTGACCAACCCCTGAGGAAGGTTGTCCAGTGCACAACCCAGGGCTCGGTAGAACCGCAGAATCTTGGGTGCAACCCTGCTCAAGCACCCAAATGTGCACACGAACAGGGTTTCTGTGTGACGTGTGTGAAAACTACAGTGTGATGCGAATGACTCGCAGACAGTTTATCCATTGGGCTCCCCTCAAAATCAGTTATGAGCATGAAAGGACACCGATGCCCAGGTCCCAGCTCTAGGAATAAGACCCTCCAGGGTCTAGTGTGAAGCCACGGCATCTGGATTGCTCAGGCTTCTGGGGATCATTCTCCTGAGAATGGTGGCTCCTTTCTCCCTGTGGAGCATCTTTCAAAACAGTGCTCCTTTCTTCCCCCAGGACACTCGACATCACGCGCAGGAAGCCTTCTGATTGAGCACACCTGGCCCATGAAAAGACAAGGGAAAGAAACGGGGCCAAAGGTCACAGTCCTCTCATTCCACCATCCTTCTTTAAATCATCCTAATTTCATGGGCCCTGAGGCCAGGGCTGTTTCTTTACACCTCGAGGCCTTGGCGCCGGGACTCAATTCTGCCCTGTTGCTTACTGTCTGAGACATTTTGGGAAAATCCCTAGAGCCAGGATCTCCATTCCTGGTAAGCCAGAGAGCCTGAAGACACACCCAAATTCTGACCCTCTTAGCTCAGGGAACATGTCCACCTTCGTCAGCATTAAAATTTTTGCACCAGATGTGCTAACTGCAATTCCACCATACAATGCCTAACTGGAAATGGAGGCAACATCTCAGATCCTGAACAATTGATGCGAGAATCCGTGAGACACACGGCTTATTTGGGCCTTTTGCCACTGAAACAAGGGCCAGTATTAACAACGTTATACAATCCTCTGATTCACTCCCTGCTTTTCAATCTCTGCGATGCTTTCTTCTTGAGACAGGGCCTCACTCCCGTCACCCGGGCTTTTCTACGGTGTAATTTTCCTTGTTTGCTTTTGTCAAATTGGGAACTTTTTATTTCATCTCTATCAAATGTTGATCCATTATCACATACGTATGAAAATATTACCACCCATACTGTGAGATATGTTGCTTTTATTTTCATCATTTCTTACATAAACCAAAGGTTTTAGTTGGGATACCTTCTGATATCTCAAGACTTTTGTTTCATGTTTTCTTAAACTGCCGTCGGACGTCTGAAACCGCTGACTGTAGCATGTCATGACTATTTCTCTTTTCTGGTAAACCTCAATTTGGGGAATGTCATCAATTAGTCTCTCGGTGATTGCGTGATTTCATGAAAGTCTTTCATATTCTGCTTTGTGCACTGAGTATCTCTTCAAACTTCAGTGCATGTTTCTACCACTTGATGCTTTATTATATGGGAACCTAACTTTCACAAGAGCATTTCAGGCAAAGACTTGTCTTGTTCCCCACTGGCAGGCAATTTCACTCGGATACACAATCAATAGGCTGAGCATGGAAAGGTTATCGCTGGAAGGTCTGTTTGATTCCACGGATCTCTCCTTTCTTATTGAGGAAAAAAAAATACGCTGTGCTAATTACTGTACTTCATTGACTATTCTCCAGTCAGAAAGCGCACTTCCGACTTCTTGTCCTTCAATCGCTGAAGGGATGATGGTATCTGCCAAAAGCACACACTTGAAAGTACATCCCAGCACAAACACACACACACACACACACACACACACACACACAAACACGGACACACACACACAAGCGCGCACACACACACGGCTTCATAGGTAAAGATTTCTTCCCTGACATTGTTTTACCTAAAATAAGGCAAGTGTGTGGCCACTGTCCCAACCCGGTTACACTCGTATTCTACGTGCCTATCAGCCTGAGGAGTAATTGGATTCAGGTGTTCTGGAAAGCATGATGTGGGCTGTGTCTGTTGAATTCCCAGCAATGCAAGGGGACACACCCTGTGACTCCTTCCTTAATTGAGTGCTGATATTTGATTGGTTTATCGCGCACCTGATGGGTGGGTGGGGTGTTCGCGGTTGGTGGGGGTGAGGTATATAAGGGCTGATGCGGCCAGACAGCTCCTCATTTGAACACCCTCTCGGAAGAGATAGCGTCTTTCTGCAACCCGCGGTCCCAGCAGAAAAACCTTGTGATCCTTGTTCCAGGCGACATGGAGGACGACTCACTCTGCTTGGGAGGGGAGTGGCAGTTGAACCGCTTTTCAAAACTCACATGTTCTGGGCCAGGTGCAGCTTTTGCTGAAATCCAGCGGACTTCTCTCCCTGAGAAGTCACCACTCTCATCTGAGACCCGTGTCGACCTCTGTGATGATTTGGCTCCTGTGGCAAGACAGCTTGCTCCCAGGGAGCAGCTTCCTCTGAGTAGCAGGAGACCCGCTGCGGTGGGGGCTGGGCTCCAGAATATGGGAAATACCTGCTACGTGAATGCTTCCCTGCAGTGCCTGACATACACACCGCCCCTTGCCAACTACATGCTGTCCCGGGAGCACTCTCAAACTTGTCATGGTCACAAGGGCTGCATGCTCTGTACTATGCAAGCTCACATCACACGGGCCCTCCACCGTCCTGGCCATGTCATCCAGCCCTCACGGGCATTGGCTGCTGGCTTCCATAGAGGCAAGCAGGAAGACGCCCATGAATTTCTGATGTTCACTGTGGATGCCATGAAAAAGGCATGCCTTCCCGGGCACAAGCTGGTAGATCATCACTCTAAGGACACCACCCTCATGCACCAAATATTTGGAGGGTACTGGAGATCTCAAATCAAGTGTCTCCACTGCCAGGGCATTTCAGACACCTTTGACCCTTACCTGGACATCGCCCTGGATATCCAGGCAGCTCAGAGTGTGAAGCAAGCTTTGGAACAGTTGGTGAAGCCCGAAGAACTCAATGGAGAGAATGCCTATCATTGTGGTCTTTGTCTCCAGAAGGCGCCGGCCTCCAAGACGTTAACTTTGCACACTTCTGCCAAGGTCCTCATCCTTGTATTGAAGAGATTCTCCCATGTCACAGGCAACAAACTTGCCAAGAGTGTGCAATATCCTGAGTGCCTTGACATGCAGCCATACATGTCTCAGCAGAACGCAGGACCTCTTGTCTATGTCCTCTATGCTGTGCTGGTCCACGCCGGGTGGAGCTGTCACAACGGACATTACTTCTCTTATGTCAAAGCTCAAGAAGGCCAGTGGTATAAAATGGATGATGCCGAGGTCACTGCCTCTGGCATCACTTCTGTCCTGAGTCAACAGGCCTATGTCCTCTTTTACATCCAGAAGAGTGAATGGGAAAGACACAGTGAGAGTGTGTCAAGAGGCAGGGAAGCAAGAGCCCTTGGCGCTGAAGACACAGACAGGCGAGCAACGCATGGAGAGCTCAAGAGAGACCCCTGCCTCCAGGTACCCGAGTTGGACGAGCACTTGGTGGAAACGGCCACTCAGGAAAGCACCTTAGACCACTGGAAATTCCTCCAAGAGCAAAACAAAACCAAGCCTGACTTCAACGTCAGAAAAGTCGAAGGTACCCTGCCTCCCAACGTACTTGTGATTCATCAATCGAAATACAAGTGTGGGATGAAAAACCACCATCCTGAACAGCAAAGCTCCCTGCTAAACCTCTCCTCAACGAACCCGACAGATCACGAATCCATGAACACTGGCACACTCGCTTCTCTGCAAGGGAGGACCAGGAGATCCAAAGGGAAGAACAAACACAGCAAGAGGGCTCTGCTTCTGTGCCAGTGAGCTCAGTGGATGTGCCGACCCACACATAGGGGTGCGCAAACTCACACACACACACACCCACAAGCACGCACGCAAACACACACACACCCACACAAACACGAACACTGCCAATCCTAAGTAAAGTAATGAGGAGCCCAAGTTTCTGTCTGTACAACACGGACAACGCAGACAACCTCTGGAGGGACTGTCTGTGTGTTTGTGTTCACGGTAGATGACATTCAGTGTGTATTTCTGAATATGACCTGTTGACGTGTAGGTTTGCGTGTGAGGTTATTGCAGGGGACTGGGTTGACTATTTTCTCCCGGGGTGTGTTTCACTCGTCAGTTGTTGGTCGGCATGAGAAGGTGAAATTTTGTTAATGTGGGACATCCGTGGATCCTTCTCGCCACCTTGAGTCGTGGAAACTGGAATGCATTTGGAAGATAGGAACGGTGCTCTTCTTTCTTACCCTGACTCGCCGTTTTTACACTGGTTTTCGAATGGAACTCAGGCGCCCTAGGACTTGTGCACTTGGTGGAACCCACAGAACGCCGGAAACAGACAGACCGACTTGCCTGTTTCACGGTGTCCAATTCCAATGAGTTGAAACGGAAAATTTTCCCACTGGCATGTAAGTCATTTGGAAGTAAGTCGTATTGGTAGTCAAGGAAATCACACACAGGAGTGTGTGTCTTCAACGAAACTAAATTCAGAAAGCCCTGAAATCAATCTCATTTGGTGTGTTTACAGACGGCATCTGGGGAGATTCCGGGTCATTCGTCCAGCTGCGAAAGGTGCATCTCTGAAGCCCAGTCCCTGTCCTGCAATCAGACTTATTTATCCGACGTGGTGTTTCAGTGGAAATGATTGTGGGAAATGACCACTTCCTTTTCTGTATTTGCTGCTTAGGTTTCATGGTCCCTGTCTCGTTAGGTGCAGTGATCAGAATTGACCAACCCCTGAGGAAGGTTGTCCAGTGCACAACCCAGGGCTCGGTAGAACCGCAGAATCTTGGGTGCAACCCTGCTCAAGCACCCAAATGTGCACACGAACAGGGTTTCTGTGTGACGTGTGTGAAAACTACAGTGTGATGCGAATGACTCGCAGACAGTTTATCCATTGGGCTCCCCTCAAAATCAGTTATGAGCATGAAAGGACACCGATGCCCAGGTCCCGGCTCCAGGAATAAGACCCTCCAGGGTCTAGTGTGAAGCCACGGCATCTGGATTGCTCAGGCTTCTGGGGATCATTCTCCTGAGAATGGTGGCTCCTTTCTCCCTGTGGAGCATCTTTCAAAACAGTGCTCCTTTCTTCCCCCAGGACACTCGACATCAGGCGCAGGAAGCCTTCTGATTGAGCACACCTGGCCCATGAAAAGACAAGGGAAAGAAACGGGGCCAAAGGTCACAGTCCTCTCATTCCACCATCCTTCTTTAAATCATCCTAATTTCATGGGCCCTGAGGCCAGGGCTGTTTCTTTACACCTCGAGGCCTTGGCGCCGGGACTCAATTCTGACCTGTTGCTTACTGTCTGAGACATTTTGGGAAAATCCCTAGAGCCAGGATCTCCATTCCTGGTAAGCCAGAGAGCCTGAAGACACACCCAAATTCTGACCCTCTTAGCTCAGGGAACATGTCCACCTTCGTCAGCATTAAAATTTTTGCACCAGATGTGCTAACTGCAATTCCACCATACAATGCCTAACTGGAAATGGAGGCAACATCTCAGATCCTGAACAATTGATGCGAGAATCCGTGAGACACACGGCTTATTTGGGCCTTTTGCCACTGAAACAAGGGCCAGTATTAACAACGTTATACAATCCTCTGATTCACTCCCTGCTTTTCAATCTCTGCGATGCTTTCTTCTTGAGACAGGGCCTCACTCCCGTCACCCGGGCTTTTCTACGGTGTAATTTTCCTTGTTTGCTTTTGTCAAATTGGGAACTTTTTATTTCATCTCTATCAAATGTTGATCCATTATCACATACGTATGAAAATATTACCACCCATACTGTGAGATATGTTGCTTTTATTTTCATCATTTCTTTCATAAACCAAAGGTTTTAGTTGGGATACCTTCTGATATCTCAAGACTTTTGTTTCATGTTTTCTTAAACTGCCGTCGGACGTCTGAAACCGCTGACTGTAGCATGTCATGACTATTTCTCTTTTCTGGTAAACCTCAATTTGGGGAATGTCATCAATTAGTCTCTCGGTGATTGCGTGATTTCACGAAAGTCTTTCACATTCTACTTTGTGCACTGAGTATCTCTTCAAACTTCAGTGCATGTTTCTACCACTTGATGCTTTACTATATGGGAATCTAACTTTCACAAGAGCATTTCAGGCAAAGACTTGTCTTGTTCCCCACTGGCAGGCAATTTCACTCGGATACACAATCAATAGGCTGAGCATGGAAAGGTTATCGCTGGAAGGTCTGTTTGATTCCACGGATCTCTCCTTTCTTATTGAGGAAAAAAAAATACGCTGTGCTAATTACTGTACTTCATTGACTATTCTCCAGTCAGAAAGCGCACTTCCGACATCTTGTCCTTCAATCGCTGAAGGGATGATGGTATCTGCCAAAAGCACACACTTGAAAGTACATCCCAGCACAAACACACACACACACACACACACACACACACACACAAACACGGACACACACACACAAGCGCGCACACACACACGGCTTCATAGGTAAAGATTTCTTCCCTGACATTGTTTTACCTAAAATAAGGCAAGTGTGTGGCCACTGTCCCAACCCGGTTACACTCGTATTCTACGTGCCTATCAGCCTGAGGAGTAATTGGATTCAGGTGTTCTGGAAAGCATGATGTGGGCTGTGTCTGTTGAATTCCCAGCAACGCAAGGGGACACACCCTGTGACTCCTTCCTTAATTGAGTGCTGATATTTGATTGGTTTATCGCGCACCTGATGGGTGGGTGGGGTGTTCGCGGTTGGTGGGGGTGAGGTATATAAGGGCTGATGCGGCCAGACAGCTCCTCATTTGAACACCCTCTCGGAAGAGATAGCGTCTTTCTGCAACCCGCGGTCCCAGCAGAAAAACCTTGTGATCCTTGTTCCAGGCGACATGGAGGACGACTCAATCTGCTTGGGAGGGGAGTGGCAGTTGAACCGCTTTTCAAAACTCACATGTTCTGGGCCAGGTGCAGCTTTTGCTGAAATCCAGCGGACTTCTCTCCCTGAGAAGTCACCACTCTCATCTGAGACCCGTGTCGACCTCTGTGATGATTTGGCTCCTGTGGCAAGACAGCTTGCTCCCAGGGAGCAGCTTCCTCTGAGTAGCAGGAGACCCGCTGCGGTGGGGGCTGGGCTCCAGAATATGGGAAATACCTGCTACGTGAATGCTTCCCTGCAGTGCCTGACATACACACCGCCCCTTGCCAACTACATGCTGTCCCGGGAGCACTCTCAAACTTGTCATGGTCACAAGGGCTGCATGCTCTGTACTATGCAAGCTCACATCACACGGGCCCTCCACCGTCCTGGCCATGTCATCCAGCCCTCACGGGCATTGGCTGCTGGCTTCCATAGAGGCAAGCAGGAAGACGCCCATGAATTTCTGATGTTCACTGTGGATGCCATGAAAAAGGCATGCCTTCCCGGGCACAAGCTGGTAGATCATCACTCTAAGGACACCACCCTCATGCACCAAATATTTGGAGGGTACTGGAGATCTCAAATCAAGTGTCTCCACTGCCAGGGCATTTCAGACACCTTTGACCCTTACCTGGACATCGCCCTGGATATCCAGGCAGCTCAGAGTGTGAAGCAAGCTTTGGAACAGTTGGTGAAGCCCGAAGAACTCAATGGAGAGAATGCCTATCATTGTGGTCTTTGTCTCCAGAAGGCGCCGGCCTCCAAGACGTTAACTTTGCACACTTCTGCCAAGGTCCTCATCCTTGTATTGAAGAGATTCTCCCATGTCACAGGCAACAAACTTGCCAAGAGTGTGCAATATCCTGAGTGCCTTGACATGCAGCCATACGTGTCTCAGCAGAACGCAGGACCTCTTGTCTATGTCCTCTATGCTGTGCTGGTCCACGCCGGGTGGAGCTGTCACAACGGACATTACTTCTCTTATGTCAAAGCTCAAGAAGGCCAGTGGTATAAAATGGATGATGCCGAGGTCACTGCCTCTGGCATCACTTCTGTCCTGAGTCAACAGGCCTATGTCCTCTTTTACATCCAGAAGAGTGAATGGGAAAGACACAGTGAGAGTGTGTCAAGAGGCAGGGAAGCAAGAGCCCTTGGCGCTGAAGACACAGACAGGCGAGCAACGCAAGGAGAGCTCAAGAGAGACCCCTGCCTCCAGGTACCCGAGTTGGACGAGCACTTGGTGGAAACGGCCACTCAGGAAAGCACCTTAGACCACTGGAAATTCCTCCAAGAGCAAAACAAAACCAAGCCTGACTTCAACGTCAGAAAAGTCGAAGGTACCCTGCCTCCCAACGTACTTGTGATTCATCAATCGAAATACAAGTGTGGGATGAAAAACCACCATCCTGAACAGCAAAGCTCCCTGCTAAACCTCTCCTCAACGAACCCGACAGATCACGAATCCATGAACACTGGCACACTCGCTTCTCTGCAAGGGAGGACCAGGAGATCCAAAGGGAAGAACAAACACAGCAAGAGGGCTCTGCTTCTGTGCCAGTGAGCTCAGTGGATGTGCCGACCCACACATAGGGGTGCGCAAACTCACACACACACACACCCACAAGCACGCACGCAAACACACACACACCCACACAAACACGAACACTGCCAAACCTAAGTAAAGTAATGAGGAGCCCAAGTTTCTGTCTGTACAACACGGACAACGCAGACAACCTCTGGAGGGACTGTCTGTGTGTTTGTGTTCACGGTAGATGACATTCAGTGTGTATTTCTGAATATGACCTGTTGACGTGTAGGTTTGCGTGTGAGGTTATTGCAGGGGACTGGGTTGACTATTTTCTCCCGGGGTGTGTTTCACTCGTCAGTTGTTGGTCGGCATGAGAAGGTGAAATTTTGTTAATGTGGGACATCCGTGGATCCTTCTCGCCACCTTGAGTCGTGGAAACTGGAATGCATTTGGAAGATAGGAACGGTGCTCTTCTTTCTTACCCTGACTCGCCGTTTTTACACTGGTTTTCGAATGGAACTCAGGCGCCCTAGGACTTGTGCACTTGGTGGAACCCACAGAACGCCGGAAACAGACAGACCGACTTGCCTGTTTCACGGTGTCCAATTCCAATGAGTTGAAACGGAAAATTTTCCCACTGGCATGTAAGTCATTTGGAAGTAAGTCGTATTGGTAGTCAAGGAAATCACACACAGGAGTGTGTGTCTTCAACGAAACTAAATTCAGAAAGCCCTGAAATCAATCTCATTTGGTGTGTTTACAGACGGCATCTGGGGAGATTCCGGGTCATTCGTCCAGCTGCGAAAGGTGCATCTCTGAAGCCCAGTCCCTGTCCTGCAATCAGACTTATTTATCCGACGTGGTGTTTCAGTGGAAATGATTGTGGGAAATGACCACTTCCTTTTCTGTATTTGCTGCTTAGGTTTCATGGTCCCTGTCTCGTTAGGTGCAGTGATCAGAATTGACCAACCCCTGAGGAAGGTTGTCCAGTGCACAACCCAGGGCTCGGTAGAACCGCAGAATCTTGGGTGCAACCCTGCTCAAGCACCCAAATGTGCACACGAACAGGGTTTCTGTGTGACGTGTGTGAAAACTACAGTGTGATGCGAATGACTCGCAGACAGTTTATCCATTGGGCTCCCCTCAAAATCAGTTATGAGCATGAAAGGACACCGATGCCCAGGTCCCGGCTCCAGGAATAAGACCCTCCAGGGTCTAGTGTGAAGCCACGGCATCTGGATTGCTCAGGCTTCTGGGGATCATTCTCCTGAGAATGGTGGCTCCTTTCTCCCTGTGGAGCATCTTTCAAAACAGTGCTCCTTTCTTCCCCCAGGACACTCGACATCAGGCGCAGGAAGCCTTCTGATTGAGCACACCTGGCCCATGAAAAGACAAGGGAAAGAAACGGGGCCAAAGGTCACAGTCCTCTCATTCCACCATCCTTCTTTAAATCATCCTAATTTCATGGGCCCTGAGGCCAGGGCTGTTTCTTTACACCTCGAGGCCTTGGCGCCGGGACTCAATTCTGACCTGTTGCTTACTGTCTGAGACATTTTGGGAAAATCCCTAGAGCCAGGATCTCCATTCCTGGTAAGCCAGAGAGCCTGAAGACACACCCAAATTCTGACCCTCTTAGCTCAGGGAACATGTCCACCTTCGTCAGCATTAAAATTTTTGCACCAGATGTGCTAACTGCAATTCCACCATACAATGCCTAACTGGAAATGGAGGCAACATCTCAGATCCTGAACAATTGATGCGAGAATCCGTGAGACACACGGCTTATTTGGGCCTTTTGCCACTGAAACAAGGGCCAGTATTAACAACGTTATACAATCCTCTGATTCACTCCCTGCTTTTCAATCTCTGCGATGCTTTCTTCTTGAGACAGGGCCTCACTCCCGTCACCCGGGCTTTTCTACGGTGTAATTTTCCTTGTTTGCTTTTGTCAAATTGGGAACTTTTTATTTCATCTCTATCAAATGTTGATCCATTATCACATACGTATGAAAATATTACCACCCATACTGTGAGATATGTTGCTTTTATTTTCATCATTTCTTTCATAAACCAAAGGTTTTAGTTGGGATACCTTCTGATATCTCAAGACTTTTGTTTCATGTTTTCTTAAACTGCCGTCGGACGTCTGAAACCGCTGACTGTAGCATGTCATGACTATTTCTCTTTTCTGGTAAACCTCAATTTGGGGAATGTCATCAATTAGTCTCTCGGTGATTGCGTGATTTCACGAAAGTCTTTCACATTCTACTTTGTGCACTGAGTATCTCTTCAAACTTCAGTGCATGTTTCTACCACTTGATGCTTTACTATATGGGAATCTAACTTTCACAAGAGCATTTCAGGCGAAGACTTGTCTTGTTCCCCACTGGCAGGCAATTTCACTCGGATACACAATCAATAGGCTGAGCATGGAAAGGTTATCGCTGGAAGGTCTGTTTGATTCCACGGATCTCTCCTTTCTTATTGAGGAAAAAAAAATACGCTGTGCTAATTACTGTACTTCATTGACTATTCTCCAGTCAGAAAGCGCACTTCCGACATCTTGTCCTTCAATCGCTGAAGGGATGATGGTATCTGCCAAAAGCACACACTTGAAAGTACATCCCAGCACAAACACACACACACACACACACACACACACAAACACGGACACACACACACAAGAGCGCACACACACACGGCTTCATAGGTAAAGATTTCTTCCCTGACATTGTTTTACCTAAAATAAGGCAAGTGTGTGGCCACTGTCCCAACCCGGTTACACTCGTATTCTACGTGCCTATCAGCCTGAGGAGTAATTGGATTCAGGTGTTCTGGAAAGCATGATGTGGGCTGTGTCTGTTGAATTCCCAGCAACGCAAGGGGACACACCCTGTGACTCCTTCCTTAATTGAGTGCTGATATTTGATTGGTTTATCGCGCACCTGATGGGTGGGTGGGGTGTTCGCGGTTGGTGGGGGTGAGGTATATAAGGGCTGATGCGGCCAGACAGCTCCTCATTTGAACACCCTCTCGGAAGAGATAGCGTCTTTCTGCAACCCGCGGTCCCAGCAGAAAAACCTTGTGATCCTTGTTCCAGGCGACATGGAGGACGACTCACTCTGCTTGGGAGGGGAGTGGCAGTTGAACCGCTTTTCAAAACTCACATGTTCTGGGCCAGGTGCAGCTTTTGCTGAAATCCAGCGGACTTCTCTCCCTGAGAAGTCACCACTCTCATCTGAGACCCGTGTCGACCTCTGTGATGATTTGGCTCCTGTGGCAAGACAGCTTGCTCCCAGGGAGCAGCTTCCTCTGAGTAGCAGGAGACCCGCTGCGGTGGGGGCTGGGCTCCAGAATATGGGAAATACCTGCTACGTGAATGCTTCCCTGCAGTGCCTGACATACACACCGCCCCTTGCCAACTACATGCTGTCCCGGGAGCACTCTCAAACTTGTCATGGTCACAAGGGCTGCATGCTCTGTACTATGCAAGCTCACATCACACGGGCCCTCCACCGTCCTGGCCATGTCATCCAGCCCTCACGGGCATTGGCTGCTGGCTTCCATAGAGGCAAGCAGGAAGACGCCCATGAATTTCTGATGTTCACTGTGGATGCCATGAAAAAGGCATGCCTTCCCGGGCACAAGCTGGTAGATCATCACTCTAAGGACACCACCCTCATGCACCAAATATTTGGAGGGTACTGGAGATCTCAAATCAAGTGTCTCCACTGCCAGGGCATTTCAGACACCTTTGACCCTTACCTGGACATCGCCCTGGATATCCAGGCAGCTCAGAGTGTGAAGCAAGCTTTGGAACAGTTGGTGAAGCCCGAAGAACTCAATGGAGAGAATGCCTATCATTGTGGTCTTTGTCTCCAGAAGGCGCCGGCCTCCAAGACGTTAACTTTGCACACTTCTGCCAAGGTCCTCATCCTTGTATTGAAGAGATTCTCCCATGTCACAGGCAACAAACTTGCCAAGAGTGTGCAATATCCTGAGTGCCTTGACATGCAGCCATACGTGTCTCAGCAGAACGCAGGACCTCTTGTCTATGTCCTCTATGCTGTGCTGGTCCACGCCGGGTGGAGCTGTCACAACGGACATTACTTCTCTTATGTCAAAGCTCAAGAAGGCCAGTGGTATAAAATGGATGATGCCGAGGTCACTGCCTCTGGCATCACTTCTGTCCTGAGTCAACAGGCCTATGTCCTCTTTTACATCCAGAAGAGTGAATGGGAAAGACACAGTGAGAGTGTGTCAAGAGGCAGGGAAGCAAGAGCCCTTGGCGCTGAAGACACAGACAGGCGAGCAACGCAAGGAGAGCTCAAGAGAGACCCCTGCCTCCAGGTACCCGAGTTGGACGAGCACTTGGTGGAAACGGCCACTCAGGAAAGCACCTTAGACCACTGGAAATTCCTCCAAGAGCAAAACAAAACCAAGCCTGACTTCAACGTCAGAAAAGTCGAAGGTACCCTGCCTCCCAACGTACTTGTGATTCATCAATCGAAATACAAGTGTGGGATGAAAAACCACCATCCTGAACAGCAAAGCTCCCTGCTAAACCTCTCCTCAACGAACCCGACAGATCACGAGTCCATGAACACTGGCACAGTCGCTTCTCTGCAAGGGAGGACCAGGAGATCCAAAGGGAAGAACAAACACAGCAAGAGGGCTCTGCTTCTGTGCCAGTGAGCTCAGTGGATGTGCCGACCCACACATAGGGGTGCGCAAACACACACACACACACACCCCCACAAGCACGCACGCAAACACACACACACCCACACAAACACGAACACTGCCAATCCTAAGTAAAGTAATGAGGAGCCCAAGTTTCTGTCTGTACAACACGGACAACGCAGACAACCTCTGGAGGGACTGTCTGTGTGTTTGTGTTCACGGTAGATGACATTCAGTGTGTATTTCTGAATATGACCTGTTGACGTGTAGGTTTGCGTGTGAGGTTATTGCAGGGGACTGGGTTGACTATTTTCTCCCGGGGTGTGTTTCACTCGTCAGTTGTTGGTCGGCATGAGAAGGTGAAATTTTGTTAATGTGGGACATCCGTGGATCCTTCTCGCCACCTTGAGTCGTGGAAACTGGAATGCATTTGGAAGATAGGAACGGTGCTCTTCTTTCTTACCCTGACTCGCCGTTTTTACACTGGTTTTCGAATGGACCTCAGGCGCCCTAGGACTTGTGCACTTGGTGGAACCCACAGAACGCCGGAAACAGACAGACCGACTTGCCTGTTTCACGGTGTCCAATTCCAATGAGTTGAAACGGAAAATTTTCCCACTGGCATGTAAGTCATTTGGAAGTAAGTCGTATTGGTAGTCAAGGAAATCACACACAGGAGTGTGTGTCTTCAACGAAACTAAATTCAGAAAGCCCTGAAATCAATCTCATTTGGTGTGTTTACAGACGGCATCTGGGGAGATTCCGGGTCATTCGTCCAGCTGCGAAAGGTGCATCTCTGAAGCCCAGTCCCTGTCCTGCAATCAGACTTATTTATCCGACGTGGTGTTTCAGTGGAAATGATTGTGGGAAATGACCACTTCCTTTTCTGTATTTGCTGATTAGGTTTCATGGTCCCTGTCTCGTTAGGTGCAGTGATCAGAATTGACCAACCCCTGAGGAAGGTTGTCCAGTGCACAACCCAGGGCTCGGTAGAACCGCAGAATCTTGGGTGCAACCCTGCTCAAGCACCCAAATGTGCACACGAACAGGGTTTCTGTGTGACGTGTGTGAAAACTACAGTGTGATGCGAATGACTCGCAGACAGTTTATCCATTGGGCTCCCCTCAAAATCAGTTATGAGCATGAAAGGACACCGATGCCCAGGTCCCGGCTCCAGGAATAAGACCCTCCAGGGTCTAGTGTGAAGCCACGGCATCTGGATTGCTCAGGCTTCTGGGGATCATTCTCCTGAGAATGGTGGCTCCTTTCTCCCTGTGGAGCATCTTTCAAAACAGTGCTCCTTTCTTCCCCCAGGACACTCGACATCACGCGCAGGAAGCCTTCTGATTGAGCACACCTGGCCCATGAAAAGACAAGGGAAAGAAACGGGGCCGAAGGTCACAGTCCTCTCATTCCACCATCCTTCTTTAAATCATCCTAATTTCATGGGCCCTGAGGCCAGGGCTGTTTCTTTACACCTCGAGGCCTTGGCGCCGGGACTCAATTCTGACCTGTTGCTTACTGTCTGAGACATTTTGGGAAAATCCCTAGAGCCAGGATCTCCATTCCTGGTAAGCCAGAGAGCCTGAAGACACACCCAAATTCTGACCCTCTTAGCTCAGGGAACATGTCCACCTTCGTCAGCATTAAAATTTTTGCACCAGATGTGCTAACTGCAATTCCACCATACAATGCCTAACTGGAAATGGAGGCAACATCTCAGATCCTGAACAATTGATGCGAGAATCCGTGAGACACACGGCTTATTTGGGCCTTTTGCCACTGAAACAAGGGCCAGTATTAACAACGTTATACAATCCTCTGATTCACTCCCTGCTTTTCAATCTCTGCGATGCTTTCTTCTTGAGACAGGGCCTCACTCCCGTCACCCGGGCTTTTCTACGGTGTAATTTTCCTTGTTTGCTTTTGTCAAATTGGGAACTTTTTATTTCATCTCTATCAAATGTTGATCCATTATCACATACGTATGAAAATATTACCACCCATACTGTGAGATATGTTGCTTTTATTTTCATCATTTCTTTCATAAAACAAAGGTTTTAGTTGGGATACCTTCTGATATCTCAAGACTTTTGTTTCATGTTTTCTTAAACTGCCGTCGGATGTCTGAAACCGCTGACTGTAGCATGTCATGACTATTTCTCTTTTCTGGTAAACCTCAATTTGGGGAATGTCATCAATTAGTCTCTCGGTGATTGCGTGATTTCACGAAAGTCTTTCACATTCTACTTTGTGCACTGAGTATCTCTTCAAACTTCAGTGCATGTTTCTACCACTTGATGCTTTATTATATGGGAATCTAACTTTCACAAGAGCATTTCAGGCAAAGACTTGTCTTGTTCCCCACTGGCAGGCAATTTCACTCGGATACACAATCAATAGGCTGAGCATGGAAAGGTTATCGCTGGAAGGTCTGTTTGATTCCACGGATCTCTCCTTTCTTATTGAGGAAAAAAAATACGCTGTGCTAATTACTGTACTTCATTGACTATTCTCCAGTCAGAAAGCGCACTTCCGACTTCTTGTCCTTCAATCGCTGAAGGGATGATGGTATCTGCCAAAAGCACACACTTGAAAGTACATCCCAGCACAAACACACACACACACACACACACACACACACAAACACGGACACACACACACAAGCGCGCACACACACACGGCTTCATAGGTAAAGATTTCTTCCCTGACATTGTTTTACCTAAAATAAGGCAAGTGTGTGGCCACTGTCCCAACCCGGTTACACTCGTATTCTACGTGCCTATCAGCCTGAGGAGTAATTGGATTCAGGTGTTCTGGAAAGCATGATGTGGGCTGTGTCTGTTGAATTCCCAGCAATGCAAGGGGACACACCCTGTGACTCCTTCCTTAATTGAGTGCTGATATTTGATTGGTTTATCGCGCACCTGATGGGTGGGTGGGGTGTTCGCGGTTGGTGGGGGTGAGGTATATAAGGGCTGATGCGGCCAGACAGCTCCTCATTTGAACACCCTCTCGGAAGAGATAGCGTCTTTCTGCAACCCGCGGTCCCAGCAGAAAAACCTTGTGATCCTTGTTCCAGGCGACATGGAGGACGACTCACTCTGCTTGGGAGGGGAGTGGCAGTTGAACCGCTTTTCAAAACTCACATGTTCTGGGCCAGGTGCAGCTTTTGCTGAAATCCAGCGGACTTCTCTCCCTGAGAAGTCACCACTCTCATCTGAGACCCGTGTCGACCTCTGTGATGATTTGGCTCCTGTGGCAAGACAGCTTGCTCCCAGGGAGCAGCTTCCTCTGAGTAGCAGGAGACCTGCTGCGGTGGGGGCTGGGCTCCAGAATATGGGAAATACCTGCTACGTGAATGCTTCCCTGCAGTGCCTGACATACACACCGCCCCTTGCCAACTACATGCTGTCCCGGGAGCACTCTCAAACTTGTCATGGTCACAAGGGCTGCATGCTCTGTACTATGCAAGCTCACATCACACGGGCCCTCCAACGTCCTGGCCATGTCATCCAGCCCTCACGGGCATTGGCTGCTGGCTTCCATAGAGGCAAGCAGGAAGACGCCCATGAATTTCTGATGTTCACTGTGGATGCCATGAAAAAGGCATGCCTTCCCGGGCACAAGCTGGTAGATCATCACTCTAAGGACACCACCCTCATGCACCAAATATTTGGAGGGTACTGGAGATCTCAAATCAAGTGTCTCCACTGCCAGGGCATTTCAGACACCTTTGACCCTTACCTGGACATCGCCCTGGATATCCAGGCAGCTCAGAGTGTGAAGCAAGCTTTGGAACAGTTGGTGAAGCCCGAAGAACTCAATGGAGAGAATGCCTATCATTGTGGTCTTTGTCTCCAGAAGGCGCCGGCCTCCAAGACGTTAACTTTGCACACTTCTGCCAAGGTCCTCATCCTTGTATTGAAGAGATTCTCCCATGTCACAGGCAACAAACTTGCCAAGAGTGTGCAATATCCTGAGTGCCTTGACATGCAGCCATACGTGTCTCAGCAGAACGCAGGACCTCTTGTCTATGTCCTCTATGCTGTGCTGGTCCACGCCGGGTGGAGCTGTCACAACGGACATTACTTCTCTTATGTCAAAGCTCAAGAAGGCCAGTGGTATAAAATGGATGATGCCGAGGTCACTGCCTCTGGCATCACTTCTGTCCTGAGTCAACAGGCCTATGTCCTCTTTTACATCCAGAAGAGTGAATGGGAAAGACACAGTGAGAGTGTGTCAAGAGGCAGGGAAGCAAGAGCCCTTGGCGCTGAAGACACAGACAGGCGAGCAACGCAAGGAGAGCTCAAGAGAGACCCCTGCCTCCAGGTACCCGAGTTGGACGAGCACTTGGTGGAAACGGCCACTCAGGAAAGCACCTTAGACCACTGGAAATTCCTCCAAGAGCAAAACAAAACCAAGCCTGACTTCAACGTCAGAAAAGTCGAAGGTACCCTGCCTCCCAACGTACTTGTGATTCATCAATCGAAATACAAGTGTGGGATGAAAAACCACCATCCTGAACAGCAAAGCTCCCTGCTAAACCTCTCCTCAACGAACCCGACAGATCACGAATCCATGAACACTGGCACACTCGCTTCTCTGCAAGGGAGGACCAGGAGATCCAAAGGGAAGAACAAACACAGCAAGAGGGCTCTGCTTCTGTGCCAGTGAGCTCAGTGGATGTGCCGACCCACACATAGGGGTGCGCAAACTCACACACACACACACCCACAAGCACGCACGCAAACACACACACACCCACACAAACACGAACACTGCCAATCCTAAGTAAAGTAATGAGGAGCCCAAGTTTCTGTCTGTACAACACGGACAACGCAGACAACCTCTGGAGGGACTGTCTGTGTGTTTGTGTTCACGGTAGATGACATTCAGTGTGTATTTCTGAATATGACCTGTTGACGTGTAGGTTTGCGTGTGAGGTTATTGCAGGGGACTGGGTTGACTATTTTCTCCCGGGGTGTGTTTCACTCGTCAGTTGTTGGTCGGCATGAGAAGGTGAAATTTTGTTAATGTGGGACATCCGTGGATCCTTCTCGCCACCTTGAGTCGTGGAAACTGGAATGCATTTGGAAGATAGGAACGGTGCTCTTCTTTCTTACCCTGACTCGCCGTTTTTACACTGGTTTTCGAATGGAACTCAGGCGCCCTAGGACTTGTGCACTTGGTGGAACCCACAGAACGCCGGAAACAGACAGACCGACTTGCCTGTTTCACGGTGTCCAATTCCAATGAGTTGAAACGGAAAATTTTCCCACTGGCATGTAAGTCATTTGGAAGTAAGTCGTATTGGTAGTCAAGGAAATCACACACAGGAGTGTGTGTCTTCAACGAAACTAAATTCAGAAAGCCCTGAAATCAATCTCATTTGGTGTGTTTACAGACGGCATCTGGGGAGATTCCGGGTCATTCGTCCAGCTGCGAAAGGTGCATCTCTGAAGCCCAGTCCCTGTCCTGCAATCAGACTTATTTATCCGACGTGGTGTTTCAGTGGAAATGATTGTGGGAAATGACCACTTCCTTTTCTGTATTTGCTGCTTAGGTTTCATGGTCCCTGTCTCGTTAGGTGCAGTGATCAGAATTGACCAACCCCTGAGGAAGGTTGTCCAGTGCACAACCCAGGGCTCGGTAGAACCGCAGAATCTTGGGTGCAACCCTGCTCAAGCACCCAAATGTGCACACGAACAGGGTTTCTGTGTGACGTGTGTGAAAACTACAGTGTGATGCGAATGACTCGCAGACAGTTTATCCATTGGGCTCCCCTCAAAATCAGTTATGAGCATGAAAGGACACCGATGCCCAGGTCCCGGCTCCAGGAATAAGACCCTCCAGGGTCTAGTGTGAAGCCACGGCATCTGGATTGCTCAGGCTTCTGGGGATCATTCTCCTGAGAATGGTGGCTCCTTTCTCCCTGTGGAGCATCTTTCAAAACAGTGCTCCTTTCTTCCCCCAGGACACTCGACATCAGGCGCAGGAAGCCTTCTGATTGAGCACACCTGGCCCATGAAAAGACAAGGGAAAGAAACGGGGCCAAAGGTCACAGTCCTCTCATTCCACCATCCTTCTTTAAATCATCCTAATTTCATGGGCCCTGAGGCCAGGGCTGTTTCTTTACACCTCGAGGCCTTGGCGCCGGGACTCAATTCTGACCTGTTGCTTACTGTCTGAGACATTTTGGGAAAATCCCTAGAGCCAGGATCTCCATTCCTGGTAAGCCAGAGAGCCTGAAGACACACCCAAATTCTGACCCTCTTAGCTCAGGGAACATGTCCACCTTCGTCAGCATTAAAATTTTTGCACCAGATGTGCTAACTGCAATTCCACCATACAATGCCTAACTGGAAATGGAGGCAACATCTCAGATCCTGAACAATTGATGCGAGAATCCGTGAGACACACGGCTTATTTGGGCCTTTTGCCACTGAAACAAGGGCCAGTATTAACAACGTTATACATTCCTCTGATTCACTCCCTGCTTTTCAATCTCTGCGATGCTTTCTTCTTGAGACAGGGCCTCACTCCCGTCACCCGGGCTTTTCTACGGTGTAATTTTCCTTGTTTGCTTTTGTCAAATTGGGAACTTTTTATTTCATCTCTATCAAATGTTGATCCATTATCACATACGTATGAAAATATTACCACCCATACTGTGAGATATGTTGCTTTTATTTTCATCATTTCTTTCATAAACCAAAGGTTTTAGTTGGGATACCTTCTGATATCTCAAGACTTTTGTTTCATGTTTTCTTAAACTGCCGTCGGACGTCTGAAACCGCTGACTGTAGCATGTCATGACTATTTCTCTTTTCTGGTAAACCTCAATTTGGGGAATGTCATCAATTAGTCTCTCGGTGATTGCGTGATTTCACGAAAGTCTTTCACATTCTACTTTGTGCACTGAGTATCTCTTCAAACTTCAGTGCATGTTTCTACCACTTGATGCTTTACTATATGGGAATCTAACTTTCACAAGAGCATTTCAGGCAAAGACTTGTCTTGTTCCCCACTGGCAGGCAATTTCACTCGGATACACAATCAATAGGCTGAGCATGGAAAGGTTATCGCTGGAAGGTCTGTTTGATTCCACGGATCTCTCCTTTCTTATTGAGGAAAAAAAAATACGCTGTGCTAATTACTGTACTTCATTGACTATTCTCCAGTCAGAAAGCGCACTTCCGACTTCTTGTCCTTCAATCGCTGAAGGGATGATGGTATCTGCCAAAAGCACACACTTGAAAGTACATCCCAGCACAAACACACACACACACACACACACACACACAAACACGGACACACACACACAAGAGCGCACACACACACGGCTTCACAGGTAAAGATTTCTTCCCTGACATTGTTTTACCTAAAATAAGGCAAGTGTGTGGCCACTGTCCCAACCCGGTTACACTCGTATTCTACGTGCCTATCAGCCTGAGGAGTAATTGGATTCAGGTGTTCTGGAAAGCATGATGTGGGCTGTGTCTGTTGAATTCCCAGCAACGCAAGGGGACACACCCTGTGACTCCTTCCTTAATTGAGTGCTGATATTTGATTGGTTTATCGCGCACCTGATGGGTGGGTGGGGTGTTCGCGGTTGGTGGGGGTGAGGTATATAAGGGCTGATGCGGCCAGACAGCTCCTCATTTGAACACCCTCTCGGAAGAGATAGCGTCTTTCTGCAACCCGCGGTCCCAGCAGAAAAACCTTGTGATCCTTGTTCCAGGCGACATGGAGGACGACTCACTCTGCTTGGGAGGGGAGTGGCAGTTGAACCGCTTTTCAAAACTCACATGTTCTGGGCCAGGTGCAGCTTTTGCTGAAATCCAGCGGACTTCTCTCCCTGAGAAGTCACCACTCTCATCTGAGACCCGTGTCGACCTCTGTGATGATTTGGCTCCTGTGGCAAGACAGCTTGCTCCCAGGGAGCAGCTTCCTCTGAGTAGCAGGAGACCCGCTGCGGTGGGGGCTGGGCTCCAGAATATGGGAAATACCTGCTACGTGAATGCTTCCCTGCAGTGCCTGACATACACACCGCCCCTTGCCAACTACATGCTGTCCCGGGAGCACTCTCAAACTTGTCATGGTCACAAGGGCTGCATGCTCTGTACTATGCAAGCTCACATCACACGGGCCCTCCACCGTCCTGGCCATGTCATCCAGCCCTCACGGGCATTGGCTGCTGGCTTCCATAGAGGCAAGCAGGAAGACGCCCATGAATTTCTGATGTTCACTGTGGATGCCATGAAAAAGGCATGCCTTCCCGGGCACAAGCTGGTAGATCATCACTCTAAGGACACCACCCTCATGCACCAAATATTTGGAGGGTACTGGAGATCTCAAATCAAGTGTCTCCACTGCCAGGGCATTTCAGACACCTTTGACCCTTACCTGGACATCGCCCTGGATATCCAGGCAGCTCAGAGTGTGAAGCAAGCTTTGGAACAGTTGGTGAAGCCCGAAGAACTCAATGGAGAGAATGCCTATCATTGTGGTCTTTGTCTCCAGAAGGCGCCGGCCTCCAAGACGTTAACTTTGCACACTTCTGCCAAGGTCCTCATCCTTGTATTGAAGAGATTCTCCCATGTCACAGGCAACAAACTTGCCAAGAGTGTGCAATATCCTGAGTGCCTTGACATGCAGCCATACGTGTCTCAGCAGAACGCAGGACCTCTTGTCTATGTCCTCTATGCTGTGCTGGTCCACGCCGGGTGGAGCTGTCACAACGGACATTACTTCTCTTATGTCAAAGCTCAAGAAGGCCAGTGGTATAAAATGGATGATGCCGAGGTCACTGCCTCTGGCATCACTTCTGTCCTGAGTCAACAGGCCTATGTCCTCTTTTACATCCAGAAGAGTGAATGGGAAAGACACAGTGAGAGTGTGTCAAGAGGCAGGGAAGCAAGAGCCCTTGGCGCTGAAGACACAGACAGGCGAGCAACGCAAGGAGAGCTCAAGAGAGACCCCTGCCTCCAGGTACCCGAGTTGGACGAGCACTTGGTGGAAACGGCCACTCAGGAAAGCACCTTAGACCACTGGAAATTCCTCCAAGAGCAAAACAAAACCAAGCCTGACTTCAACGTCAGAAAAGTCGAAGGTACCCTGCCTCCCAACGTACTTGTGATTCATCAATCGAAATACAAGTGTGGGATGAAAAACCACCATCCTGAACAGCAAAGCTCCCTGCTAAACCTCTCCTCAACGAACCCGACAGATCACGAGTCCATGAACACTGGCACACTCGCTTCTCTGCAAGGGAGGACCAGGAGATCCAAAGGGAAGAACAAACACAGCAAGAGGGCTCTGCTTCTGTGCCAGTGAGCTCAGTGGATGTGCCGACCCACACATAGGGGTGCGCAAACACACACACACACACACCCCCACAAGCACGCACGCAAACACACACACACCCACACAAACACGAACACTGCCAATCCTAAGTAAAGTAATGAGGAGCCCAAGTTTCTGTCTGTACAACACGGACAACGCAGACAACCTCTGGAGGGACTGTCTGTGTGTTTGTGTTCACGGTAGATGACATTCAGTGTGTATTTCTGAATATGACCTGTTGACGTGTAGGTTTGCGTGTGAGGTTATTGCAGGGGACTGGGTTGACTATTTTCTCCCGGGGTGTGTTTCACTCGTCAGTTGTTGGTCGGCATGAGAAGGTGAAATTTTGTTAATGTGGGACATCCGTGGATCCTTCTCGCCACCTTGAGTCGTGGAAACTGGAATGCATTTGGAAGATAGGAACGGTGCTCTTCTTTCTTACCCTGACTCGCCGTTTTTACACTGGTTTTCGAATGGACCTCAGGCGCCCTAGGACTTGTGCACTTGGTGGAACCCACAGAACGCCGGAAACAGACAGACCGACTTGCCTGTTTCACGGTGTCCAATTCCAATGAGTTGAAACGGAAAATTTTCCCACTGGCATGTAAGTCATTTGGAAGTAAGTCGTATTGGTAGTCAAGGAAATCACACACAGGAGTGTGTGTCTTCAACGAAACTAAATTCAGAAAGCCCTGAAATCAATCTCATTTGGTGTGTTTACAGACGGCATCTGGGGAGATTCCGGGTCATTCGTCCAGCTGCGAAAGGTGCATCTCTGAAGCCCAGTCCCTGTCCTGCAATCAGACTTATTTATCCGACGTGGTGTTTCAGTGGAAATGATTGTGGGAAATGACCACTTCCTTTTCTGTATTTGCTGATTAGGTTTCATGGTCCCTGTCTCGTTAGGTGCAGTGATCAGAATTGACCAACCCCTGAGGAAGGTTGTCCAGTGCACAACCCAGGGCTCGGTAGAACCGCAGAATCTTGGGTGCAACCCTGCTCAAGCACCCAAATGTGCACACGAACAGGGTTTCTGTGTGACGTGTGTGAAAACTACAGTGTGATGCGAATGACTCGCAGACAGTTTATCCATTGGGCTCCCCTCAAAATCAGTTATGAGCATGAAAGGACACCGATGCCCAGGTCCCGGCTCCAGGAATAAGACCCTCCAGGGTCTAGTGTGAAGCCACGGCATCTGGATTGCTCAGGCTTCTGGGGATCATTCTCCTGAGAATGGTGGCTCCTTTCTCCCTGTGGAGCATCTTTCAAAACAGTGCTCCTTTCTTCCCCCAGGACACTCGACATCAGGCGCAGGAAGCCTTCTGATTGATCACACCTGGCCCATGAAAAGACAAGGGAAAGAAACGGGGCCGAAGGTCACAGTCCTCTCATTCCACCATCCTTCTTTAAATCATCCTAATTTCATGGGCCCTGAGGCCAGGGCTGTTTCTTTACACCTCGAGGCCTTGGCGCCGGGACTCAATTCTGCCCTGTTGCTTACTGTCTGAGACATTTTGGGAAAATCCCTAGAGCCAGGATCTCCATTCCTGGTAAGCCAGAGAGCCTGAAGACACACCCAAATTCTGACCCTCTTAGCTCAGGGAACATGTCCACCTTCGTCAGCATTAAAATTTTTGCACCAGATGTGCTAACTGCAATTCCACCATACAATGCCTAACTGGAAATGGAGGCAACATCTCAGATCCTGAACAATTGATGCGAGAATCCGTGAGACACACGGCTTATTTGGGCCTTTTGCCACTGAAACAAGGGCCAGTATTAACAACGTTATACAATCCTCTGATTCACTCCCTGCTTTTCAATCTCTGCGATGCTTTCTTCTTGAGACAGGGCCTCACTCCCGTCACCCGGGCTTTTCTACGGTGTAATTTTCCTTGTTTGCTTTTGTCAAATTGGGAACTTTTTATTTCATCTCTATCAAATGTTGATCCATTATCACATACGTATGAAAATATTACCACCCATACTGTGAGATATGTTGCTTTTATTTTCATCATTTCTTTCATAAAACAAAGGTTTTAGTTGGGATACCTTCTGATATCTCAAGACTTTTGTTTCATGTTTTCTTAAACTGCCGTCGGATGTCTGAAACCGCTGACTGTAGCATGTCATGACTATTTCTCTTTTCTGGTAAACCTCAATTTGGGGAATGTCATCAATTAGTCTCTCGGTGATTGCGTGATTTCACGAAAGTCTTTCACATTCTACTTTGTGCACTGAGTATCTCTTCAAACTTCAGTGCATGTTTCTACCACTTGATGCTTTATTATATGGGAATCTAACTTTCACAAGAGCATTTCAGGCAAAGACTTGTCTTGTTCCCCACTGGCAGGCAATTTCACTCGGATACACAATCAATAGGCTGAGCATGGAAAGGTTATCGCTGGAAGGTCTGTTTGATTCCACGGATCTCTCCTTTCTTATTGAGGAAAAAAAAATACGCTGTGCTAATTACTGTACTTCATTGACTATTCTCCAGTCAGAAAGCGCACTTCCGACATCTTGTCCTTCAATCGCTGAAGGGATGATGGTATCTGCCAAAAGCACACACCTGAAGGTACATCCCAGCACAAACACACACACACACACACACACACACACACACACACACAAACACGGACACACACACACAAGCGCGCACACACACACGGCTTCATAGGTAAAGATTTCTTCCCTGACATTGTTTTACCTAAAATAAGGCAAGTGTGTGGCCACTGTCCCAACCCGGTTACACTCGTATTCTACGTGCCTATCAGCCTGAGGAGTAATTGGATTCAGGTGTTCTGGAAAGCATGATGTGGGCTGTGTCTGTTGAATTCCCAGCAATGCAAGGGGACACACCCTGTGACTCCTTCCTTAATTGAGTGCTGATATTTGATTGGTTTATCGCGCACCTGATGGGTGGGTGGGGTGTTCGCGGTTGGTGGGGGTGAGGTATATAAGGGCTGATGCGGCCAGACAGCTCCTCATTTGAACACCCTCTCGGAAGAGATAGCGTCTTTCTGCAACCCGCGGTCCCAGCAGAAAAACCTTGTGATCCTTGTTCCAGGCGACATGGAGGACGACTCACTCTGCTTGGGAGGGGAGTGGCAGTTGAACCGCTTTTCAAAACTCACATGTTCTGGGCCAGGTGCAGCTTTTGCTGAAATCCAGCGGACTTCTCTCCCTGAGAAGTCACCACTCTCATCTGAGACCCGTGTCGACCTCTGTGATGATTTGGCTCCTGTGGCAAGACAGCTTGCTCCCAGGGAGCAGCTTCCTCTGAGTAGCAGGAGACCTGCTGCGGTGGGGGCTGGGCTCCAGAATATGGGAAATACCTGCTACGTGAATGCTTCCCTGCAGTGCCTGACATACACACCGCCCCTTGCCAACTACATGCTGTCCCGGGAGCACTCTCAAACTTGTCATGGTCACAAGGGCTGCATGCTCTGTACTATGCAAGCTCACATCACACGGGCCCTCCACCGTCCTGGCCATGTCATCCAGCCCTCACGGGCATTGGCTGCTGGCTTCCATAGAGGCAAGCAGGAAGACGCCCATGAATTTCTGATGTTCACTGTGGATGCCATGAAAAAGGCATGCCTTCCCGGGCACAAGCCGGTAGATCATCACTCTAAGGACACCACCCTCATGCACCAAATATTTGGAGGGTACTGGAGATCTCAAATCAAGTGTCTCCACTGCCAGGGCATTTCAGACACCTTTGACCCTTACCTGGACATCGCCCTGGATATCCAGGCAGCTCAGAGTGTGAAGCAAGCTTTGGAACAGTTGGTGAAGCCCGAAGAACTCAATGGAGAGAATGCCTATCATTGTGGTCTTTGTCTCCAGAAGGCGCCGGCCTCCAAGACGTTAACTTTGCACACTTCTGCCAAGGTCCTCATCCTTGTATTGAAGAGATTCTCCCATGTCACAGGCAACAAACTTGCCAAGAGTGTGCAATATCCTGAGTGCCTTGACATGCAGCCATACGTGTCTCAGCAGAACGCAGGACCTCTTGTCTATGTCCTCTATGCTGTGCTGGTCCACGCCGGGTGGAGCTGTCACAACGGACATTACTTCTCTTATGTCAAAGCTCAAGAAGGCCAGTGGTATAAAATGGATGATGCCGAGGTCACTGCCTCTGGCATCACTTCTGTCCTGAGTCAACAGGCCTATGTCCTCTTTTACATCCAGAAGAGTGAATGGGAAAGACACAGTGAGAGTGTGTCAAGAGGCAGGGAAGCAAGAGCCCTTGGCGCTGAAGACACAGACAGGCGAGCAACGCAAGGAGAGCTCAAGAGAGACCCCTGCCTCCAGGTACCCGTGTTGGACGAGCACTTGGTGGAAACGGCCACTCAGGAAAGCACCTTAGACCACTGGAAATTCCTCCAAGAGCAAAACAAAACCAAGCCTGACTTCAACGTCAGAAAAGTCGAAGGTACCCTGCCTCCCAACGTACTTGTGATTCATCAATCGAAATACAAGTGTGGGATGAAAAACCACCATCCTGAACAGCAAAGCTCCCTGCTAAACCTCTCCTCAACGACCCCGACAGATCACGAGTCCATGAACACTGGCACACTCGCTTCTCTGCAAGGGAGGACCAGGAGATCCAAAGGGAAGAACAAACACAGCAAGAGGGCTCTGCTTCTGTGCCAGTGAGCTCAGTGGATGTGCCGACCCACACATAGGGGTGCGCAAACACACACACACACACACCCACAAGCACGCACGCAAACACACACACACCCACACAAACACGAACACTGCCAATCCTAAGTAAAGTAATGAGGAGCCCAAGTTTCTGTCTGTACAACACGGACAACGCAGACAGCCTCTGGAGGGACTGTCTGTGTGTTTGTGTTCACGGTAGATGACATTCAGTGTGTATTTCTGAATATGACCTGTTGACGTGTAGGTTTGCGTGTGAGGTTATTGCAGGGGACTGGGTTGACTATTTTCTCCCGGGGTGTGTTTCACTCGTCAGTTGTTGGTCGGCATGAGAAGGTGAAATTTTGTTAATGTGGGACATCCGTGGATCCTTCTCGCCACCTTGAGTCGTGGAAACTGGAATGCATTTGGAAGATAGGAACGGTGCTCTTCTTTCTTACCCTGACTCGCCGTTTTTACACTGGTTTTTGAATGGACCTCAGGCGCCCTAGGACTTGTGCACTTGGTGGAACCCACAGAACGCCGGAAACAGACAGACCGACTTGCCTGTTTCACGGTGTCCAATTCCAATGAGTTGAAACGGAAAATTTTCCCACTGGCATGTAAGTCATTTGGAAGTAAGTCGTATTGGTAGTCAAGGAAATCACACACAGGAGTGTGTGTCTTCAACGAAACTAAATTCAGAAAGCCCTGAAATCAATCTCATTTGGTGTGTTTACAGACGGCATCTGGGGAGATTCCGGGTCATTCGTCCAGCTGCGAAAGGTGCATCTCTGAAGCCCAGTCCCTGTCCTGCAATCAGACTTATTTATCCGACGTGGTGTTTCAGTGGAAATGATTGTGGGAAATGACCACTTCCTTTTCTGTATTTGCTGATTAGGTTTCATGGTCCCTGTCTCGTTAGGTACAGTGATCAGAATTGACCAACCCCTGAGGAAGGTTGTCCAGTGCACAACCCAGGGCTCGGTAGAACCGCAGAATCTTGGGTGCAACCCTGCTCAAGCACCCAAATGTGCACACGAACAGGGTTTCTGTGTGACGTGTGTGAAAACTACAGTGTGATGCGAATGACTCGCAGACAGTTTATCCATTGGGCTCCCCTCAAAATCAGTTATGAGCATGAAAGGACACCGATGCCCAGGTCCCGGCTCCAGGAATAAGACCCTCCAGGGTCTAGAGTGAAGCCACGGCATCTGGATTGCTCAGGCTTCTGGGGATCATTCTCCTGAGAATGGTGGCTCCTTTCTCCCTGTGGAGCATCTTTCAAAACAGTGCTCCTTTCTTCCCCCAGGACACTCGACATCACGCGCAGGAAGCCTTCTGATTGAGCACACCTGGCCCATGAAAAGACAAGGGAAAGAAACGGGGCCAAAGGTCACAGTCCTCTCATTCCACCATCCTTCTTTAAATCATCCTAATTTCATGGGCCCTGAGGCCAGGGCTGTTTCTTTACACCTCGAGGCCTTGGCGCCGGGACTCAATTCTGCCCTGTTGCTTACTGTCTGAGACATTTTGGGAAAATCCCTAGAGCCAGGATCTCCATTCCTGGTAAGCCAGAGAGCCTGAAGACACACCCAAATTCTGACCCTCTTAGCTCAGGGAACATGTCCACCTTCGTCAGCATTAAAATTTTTGCACCAGATGTGCTAACTGCAATTCCACCATACAATGCCTAACTGGAAATGGAGGCAACATCTCAGATCCTGAACAATTGATGCGAGAATCCGTGAGACACACGGCTTATTTGGGCCTTTTGCCACTGAAACAAGGGCCAGTATTAACAACGTTATACAATCCTCTGATTCACTCCCTGCTTTTCAATCTCTGCGATGCTTTCTTCTTGAGACAGGGCCTCACTCCCGTCACCCGGGCTTTTCTACGGTGTAATTTTCCTTGTTTGCTTTTGTCAAATTGGGAACTTTTTATTTCATCTCTATCAAATGTTGATCCATTATCACATACGTATGAAAATATTACCACCCATACTGTGAGATATGTTGCTTTTATTTTCATCATTTCTTTCATAAACCAAAGGTTTTAGTTGGGATACCTTCTGATATCTCAAGACTTTTGTTTCATGTTTTCTTAAACTGCCGTCGGACGTCTGAAACCGCTGACTGTAGCATGTCATGACTATTTCTCTTTTCTGGTAAACCTCAATTTGGGGAATGTCATCAATTAGTCTCTCGGTGATTGCGTGATTTCATGAAAGTCTTTCATATTCTGCTTTGTGCACTGAGTATCTCTTCAAACTTCAGTGCATGTTTCTACCACTTGATGCTTTATTATATGGGAATCTAACTTTCACAAGAGCATTTCAGGCAAAGACTTGTCTTGTTCCCCACTGGCAGGCAATTTCACTCGGATACACAATCAATAGGCTGAGCATGGAAAGGTTATCGCTGGAAGGTCTGTTTGATTCCACGGATCTCTCCTTTCTTATTGAGGAAAAAAAAATACGCTGTGCTAATTACTGTACTTCATTGACTATTCTCCAGTCAGAAAGCGCACTTCCGACTTCTTGTCCTTCAATCGCTGAAGGGATGATGGTATCTGCCAAAAGCACACACTTGAAAGTACATCCCAGCACAAACACACACACACACACACACACACACACACACACAAACACGGACACACACACACAAGCGCGCACACACACACGGCTTCATAGGTAAAGATTTCTTCCCTGACATTGTTTTACCTAAAATAAGGCAAGTGTGTGGCCACTGTCCCAACCCGGTTACACTCGTATTCTACGTGCCTATCAGCCTGAGGAGTAATTGGATTCAGGTGTTCTGGAAAGCATGATGTGGGCTGTGTCTGTTGAATTCCCAGCAATGCAAGGGGACACACCCTGTGACTCCTTCCTTAATTGAGTGCTGATATTTGATTGGTTTATCGCGCACCTGATGGGTGGGTGGGGTGTTCGCGGTTGGTGGGGGTGAGGTATATAAGGGCTGATGCGGCCAGACAGCTCCTCATTTGAACACCCTCTCGGAAGAGATAGCGTCTTTCTGCAACCCGCGGTCCCAGCAGAAAAACCTTGTGATCCTTGTTCCAGGCGACATGGAGGACGACTCACTCTGCTTGGGAGGGGAGTGGCAGTTGAACCGCTTTTCAAAACTCACATGTTCTGGGCCAGGTGCAGCTTTTGCTGAAATCCAGCGGACTTCTCTCCCTGAGAAGTCACCACTCTCATCTGAGACCCGTGTCGACCTCTGTGATGATTTGGCTCCTGTGGCAAGACAGCTTGCTCCCAGGGAGCAGCTTCCTCTGAGTAGCAGGAGACCTGCTGCGGTGGGGGCTGGGCTCCAGAATATGGGAAATACCTGCTACGTGAATGCTTCCCTGCAGTGCCTGACATACACACCGCCCCTTGCCAACTACATGCTGTCCCGGGAGCACTCTCAAACTTGTCATGGTCACAAGGGCTGCATGCTCTGTACTATGCAAGCTCACATCACACGGGCCCTCCACCGTCCTGGCCATGTCATCCAGCCCTCACGGGCATTGGCTGCTGGCTTCCATAGAGGCAAGCAGGAAGACGCCCATGAATTTCTGATGTTCACTGTGGATGCCATGAAAAAGGCATGCCTTCCCGGGCACAAGCCGGTAGATCATCACTCTAAGGACACCACCCTCATGCACCAAATATTTGGAGGGTACTGGAGATCTCAAATCAAGTGTCTCCACTGCCAGGGCATTTCAGACACCTTTGACCCTTACCTGGACATCGCCCTGGATATCCAGGCAGCTCAGAGTGTGAAGCAAGCTTTGGAACAGTTGGTGAAGCCCGAAGAACTCAATGGAGAGAATGCCTATCATTGTGGTCTTTGTCTCCAGAAGGCGCCGGCCTCCAAGACGTTAACTTTGCACACTTCTGCCAAGGTCCTCATCCTTGTATTGAAGAGATTCTCCCATGTCACAGGCAACAAACTTGCCAAGAGTGTGCAATATCCTGAGTGCCTTGACATGCAGCCATACGTGTCTCAGCAGAACGCAGGACCTCTTGTCTATGTCCTCTATGCTGTGCTGGTCCACGCCGGGTGGAGCTGTCACAACGGACATTACTTCTCTTATGTCAAAGCTCAAGAAGGCCAGTGGTATAAAATGGATGATGCCGAGGTCACTGCCTCTGGCATCACTTCTGTCCTGAGTCAACAGGCCTATGTCCTCTTTTACATCCAGAAGAGTGAATGGGAAAGACACAGTGAGAGTGTGTCAAGAGGCAGGGAAGCAAGAGCCCTTGGCGCTGAAGACACAGACAGGCGAGCAACGCAAGGAGAGCTCAAGAGAGACCCCTGCCTCCAGGTACCCGTGTTGGACGAGCACTTGGTGGAAACGGCCACTCAGGAAAGCACCTTAGACCACTGGAAATTCCTCCAAGAGCAAAACAAAACCAAGCCTGACTTCAACGTCAGAAAAGTCGAAGGTACCCTGCCTCCCAACGTACTTGTGATTCATCAATCGAAATACAAGTGTGGGATGAAAAACCACCATCCTGAACAGCAAAGCTCCCTGCTAAACCTCTCCTCAACGACCCCGACAGATCACGAGTCCATGAACACTGGCACACTCGCTTCTCTGCAAGGGAGGACCAGGAGATCCAAAGGGAAGAACAAACACAGCAAGAGGGCTCTGCTTCTGTGCCAGTGAGCTCAGTGGATGTGCCGACCCACACATAGGGGTGCGCAAACACACACACACACACACCCACAAGCACGCACGCAAACACACACACACCCACACAAACACGAACACTGCCAATCCTAAGTAAAGTAATGAGGAGCCCAAGTTTCTGTCTGTACAACACGGACAACGCAGACAGCCTCTGGAGGGACTGTCTGTGTGTTTGTGTTCACGGTAGATGACATTCAGTGTGTATTTCTGAATATGACCTGTTGACGTGTAGGTTTGCGTGTGAGGTTATTGCAGGGGACTGGGTTGACTATTTTCTCCCGGGGTGTGTTTCACTCGTCAGTTGTTGGTCGGCATGAGAAGGTGAAATTTTGTTAATGTGGGACATCCGTGGATCCTTCTCGCCACCTTGAGTCGTGGAAACTGGAATGCATTTGGAAGATAGGAACGGTGCTCTTCTTTCTTACCCTGACTCGCCGTTTTTACACTGGTTTTTGAATGGACCTCAGGCGCCCTAGGACTTGTGCACTTGGTGGAACCCACAGAACGCCGGAAACAGACAGACCGACTTGCCTGTTTCACGGTGTCCAATTCCAATGAGTTGAAACGGAAAATTTTCCCACTGGCATGTAAGTCATTTGGAAGTAAGTCGTATTGGTAGTCAAGGAAATCACACACAGGAGTGTGTGTCTTCAACGAAACTAAATTCAGAAAGCCCTGAAATCAATCTCATTTGGTGTGTTTACAGACGGCATCTGGGGAGATTCCGGGTCATTCGTCCAGCTGCGAAAGGTGCATCTCTGAAGCCCAGTCCCTGTCCTGCAATCAGACTTATTTATCCGACGTGGTGTTTCAGTGGAAATGATTGTGGGAAATGACCACTTCCTTTTCTGTATTTGCTGATTAGGTTTCATGGTCCCTGTCTCGTTAGGTACAGTGATCAGAATTGACCAACCCCTGAGGAAGGTTGTCCAGTGCACAACCCAGGGCTCGGTAGAACCGCAGAATCTTGGGTGCAACCCTGCTCAAGCACCCAAATGTGCACACGAACAGGGTTTCTGTGTGACGTGTGTGAAAACT
The DNA here is from genome assembly GCF_028885625.2 of Pongo pygmaeus. NCBI lineage: Eukaryota > Metazoa > Chordata > Mammalia > Primates > Hominidae > Pongo > Pongo pygmaeus. Next base: position 8,663,514 of record NC_072380.2, read on the forward strand.
ACAGTGTGATGCGAATGACTCGCAGACAGTTTATCCATTGGGCTCCCCTCAAAATCAGTTATGAGCATGAAAGGACACCGATGCCCAGGTCCCGGCTCCAGGAATAAGACCCTCCAGGGTCTAGAGTGAAGCCACGGCATCTGGATTGCTCAGGCTTCTGGGGATCATTCTCCTGAGAATGGTGGCTCCTTTCTCCCTGTGGAGCATCTTTCAAAACAGTGCTCCTTTCTTCCCCCAGGACACTCGACATCACGCGCAGGAAGCCTTCTGATTGAGCACACCTGGCCCATGAAAAGACAAGGGAAAGAAACGGGGCCAAAGGTCACAGTCCTCTCATTCCACCATCCTTCTTTAAATCATCCTAATTTCATGGGCCCTGAGGCCAGGGCTGTTTCTTTACACCTCGAGGCCTTGGCGCCGGGACTCAATTCTGCCCTGTTGCTTACTGTCTGAGACATTTTGGGAAAATCCCTAGAGCCAGGATCTCCATTCCTGGTAAGCCAGAGAGCCTGAAGACACACCCAAATTCTGACCCTCTTAGCTCAGGGAACATGTCCACCTTCGTCAGCATTAAAATTTTTGCACCAGATGTGCTAACTGCAATTCCACCATACAATGCCTAACTGGAAATGGAGGCAACATCTCAGATCCTGAACAATTGATGCGAGAATCCGTGAGACACACGGCTTATTTGGGCCTTTTGCCACTGAAACAAGGGCCAGTATTAACAACGTTATACAATCCTCTGATTCACTCCCTGCTTTTCAATCTCTGCGATGCTTTCTTCTTGAGACAGGGCCTCACTCCCGTCACCCGGGCTTTTCTACGGTGTAATTTTCCTTGTTTGCTTTTGTCAAATTGGGAACTTTTTATTTCATCTCTATCAAATGTTGATCCATTATCACATACGTATGAAAATATTACCACCCATACTGTGAGATATGTTGCTTTTATTTTCATCATTTCTTTCATAAACCAAAGGTTTTAGTTGGGATACCTTCTGATATCTCAAGACTTTTGTTTCATGTTTTCTTAAACTGCCGTCGGACGTCTGAAACCGCTGACTGTAGCATGTCATGACTATTTCTCTTTTCTGGTAAACCTCAATTTGGGGAATGTCATCAATTAGTCTCTCGGTGATTGCGTGATTTCATGAAAGTCTTTCATATTCTGCTTTGTGCACTGAGTATCTCTTCAAACTTCAGTGCATGTTTCTACCACTTGATGCTTTATTATATGGGAATCTAACTTTCACAAGAGCATTTCAGGCAAAGACTTGTCTTGTTCCCCACTGGCAGGCAATTTCACTCGGATACACAATCAATAGGCTGAGCATGGAAAGGTTATCGCTGGAAGGTCTGTTTGATTCCACGGATCTCTCCTTTCTTATTGAGGAAAAAAAAATACGCTGTGCTAATTACTGTACTTCATTGACTATTCTCCAGTCAGAAAGCGCACTTCCGACTTCTTGTCCTTCAATCGCTGAAGGGATGATGGTATCTGCCAAAAGCACACACTTGAAAGTACATCCCAGCACAAACACACACACACACACACACACACACACACACACAAACACGGACACACACACACAAGCGCGCACACACACACGGCTTCATAGGTAAAGATTTCTTCCCTGACATTGTTTTACCTAAAATAAGGCAAGTGTGTGGCCACTGTCCCAACCCGGTTACACTCGTATTCTACGTGCCTATCAGCCTGAGGAGTAATTGGATTCAGGTGTTCTGGAAAGCATGATGTGGGCTGTGTCTGTTGAATTCCCAGCAATGCAAGGGGACACACCCTGTGACTCCTTCCTTAATTGAGTGCTGATATTTGATTGGTTTATCGCGCACCTGATGGGTGGGTGGGGTGTTCGCGGTTGGTGGGGGTGAGGTATATAAGGGCTGATGCGGCCAGACAGCTCCTCATTTGAACACCCTCTCGGAAGAGATAGCGTCTTTCTGCAACCCGCGGTCCCAGCAGAAAAACCTTGTGATCCTTGTTCCAGGCGACATGGAGGACGACTCACTCTGCTTGGGAGGGGAGTGGCAGTTGAACCGCTTTTCAAAACTCACATGTTCTGGGCCAGGTGCAGCTTTTGCTGAAATCCAGCGGACTTCTCTCCCTGAGAAGTCACCACTCTCATCTGAGACCCGTGTCGACCTCTGTGATGATTTGGCTCCTGTGGCAAGACAGCTTGCTCCCAGGGAGCAGCTTCCTCTGAGTAGCAGGAGACCCGCTGCGGTGGGGGCTGGGCTCCAGAATATGGGAAATACCTGCTACGTGAATGCTTCCCTGCAGTGCCTGACATACACACCGCCCCTTGCCAACTACATGCTGTCCCGGGAGCACTCTCAAACTTGTCATGGTCACAAGGGCTGCATGCTCTGTACTATGCAAGCTCACATCACACGGGCCCTCCACCGTCCTGGCCATGTCATCCAGCCCTCACGGGCATTGGCTGCTGGCTTCCATAGAGGCAAGCAGGAAGACGCCCATGAATTTCTGATGTTCACTGTGGATGCCATGAAAAAGGCATGCCTTCCCGGGCACAAGCTGGTAGATCATCACTCTAAGGACACCACCCTCATGCACCAAATATTTGGAGGGTACTGGAGATCTCAAATCAAGTGTCTCCACTGCCAGGGCATTTCAGACACCTTTGACCCTTACCTGGACATCGCCCTGGATATCCAGGCAGCTCAGAGTGTGAAGCAAGCTTTGGAACAGTTGGTGAAGCCCGAAGAACTCAATGGAGAGAATGCCTATCATTGTGGTCTTTGTCTCCAGAAGGCGCCGGCCTCCAAGACGTTAACTTTGCACACTTCTGCCAAGGTCCTCATCCTTGTATTGAAGAGATTCTCCCATGTCACAGGCAACAAACTTGCCAAGAGTGTGCAATATCCTGAGTGCCTTGACATGCAGCCATACGTGTCTCAGCAGAACGCAGGACCTCTTGTCTATGTCCTCTATGCTGTGCTGGTCCACGCCGGGTGGAGCTGTCACAACGGACATTACTTCTCTTATGTCAAAGCTCAAGAAGGCCAGTGGTATAAAATGGATGATGCCGAGGTCACTGCCTCTGGCATCACTTCTGTCCTGAGTCAACAGGCCTATGTCCTCTTTTACATCCAGAAGAGTGAATGGGAAAGACACAGTGAGAGTGTGTCAAGAGGCAGGGAAGCAAGAGCCCTTGGCGCTGAAGACACAGACAGGCGAGCAACGCAAGGAGAGCTCAAGAGAGACCCCTGCCTCCAGGTACCCGAGTTGGACGAGCACTTGGTGGAAACGGCCACTCAGGAAAGCACCTTAGACCACTGGAAATTCCTCCAAGAGCAAAACAAAACCAAGCCTGACTTCAACGTCAGAAAAGTCGAAGGTACCCTGCCTCCCAACGTACTTGTGATTCATCAATCGAAATACAAGTGTGGGATGAAAAACCACCATCCTGAACAGCAAAGCTCCCTGCTAAACCTCTCCTCAACGAACCCGACAGATCACGAATCCATGAACACTGGCACACTCGCTTCTCTGCAAGGGAGGACCAGGAGATCCAAAGGGAAGAACAAACACAGCAAGAGGGCTCTGCTTCTGTGCCAGTGAGCTCAGTGGATGTGCCGACCCACACATAGGGGTGCGCAAACTCACACACACACACACCCACAAGCACGCACGCAAACACACACACACCCACACAAACACGAACACTGCCAATCCTAAGTAAAGTAATGAGGAGCCCAAGTTTCTGTCTGTACAACACGGACAACGCAGACAACCTCTGGAGGGACTGTCTGTGTGTTTGTGTTCACGGTAGATGACATTCAGTGTGTATTTCTGAATATGACCTGTTGACGTGTAGGTTTGCGTGTGAGGTTATTGCAGGGGACTGGGTTGACTATTTTCTCCCGGGGTGTGTTTCACTCGTCAGTTGTTGGTCGGCATGAGAAGGTGAAATTTTGTTAATGTGGGACATCCGTGGATCCTTCTCGCCACCTTGAGTCGTGGAAACTGGAATGCATTTGGAAGATAGGAACGGTGCTCTTCTTTCTTACCCTGACTCGCCGTTTTTACACTGGTTTTCGAATGGAACTCAGGCGCCCTAGGACTTGTGCACTTGGTGGAACCCACAGAACGCCGGAAACAGACAGACCGACTTGCCTGTTTCACGGTGTCCAATTCCAATGAGTTGAAACGGAAAATTTTCCCACTGGCATGTAAGTCATTTGGAAGTAAGTCGTATTGGTAGTCAAGGAAATCACACACAGGAGTGTGTGTCTTCAACGAAACTAAATTCAGAAAGCCCTGAAATCAATCTCATTTGGTGTGTTTACAGACGGCATCTGGGGAGATTCCGGGTCATTCGTCCAGCTGCGAAAGGTGCATCTCTGAAGCCCAGTCCCTGTCCTGCAATCAGACTTATTTATCCGACGTGGTGTTTCAGTGGAAATGATTGTGGGAAATGACCACTTCCTTTTCTGTATTTGCTGCTTAGGTTTCATGGTCCCTGTCTCGTTAGGTACAGTGATCAGAATTGACCAACCCCTGAGGAAGGTTGTCCAGTGCACAACCCAGGGCTCGGTAGAACCGCAGAATCTTGGGTGCAACCCTGCTCAAGCACCCAAATGTGCACACGAACAGGGTTTCTGTGTGACGTGTGTGAAAACTACAGTGTGATGCGAATGACTCGCAGACAGTTTATCCATTGGGCTCCCCTCAAAATCAGTTATGAGCATGAAAGGACACCGATGCCCAGGTCCCGGCTCCAGGAATAAGACCCTCCAGGGTCTAGTGTGAAGCCACGGCATCTGGATTGCTCAGGCTTCTGGGGATCATTCTCCTGAGAATGGTGGCTCCTTTCTCCCTGTGGAGCATCTTTCAAAACAGTGCTCCTTTCTTCCCCCAGGACACTCGACATCAGGCGCAGGAAGCCTTCTGATTGAGCACACCTGGCCCATGAAAAGACAAGGGAAAGAAACGGGGCCAAAGGTCACAGTCCTCTCATTCCACCATCCTTCTTTAAATCATCCTAATTTCATGGGCCCTGAGGCCAGGGCTGTTTCTTTACACCTCGAGGCCTTGGCGCCGGGACTCAATTCTGACCTGTTGCTTACTGTCTGAGACATTTTGGGAAAATCCCTAGAGCCAGGATCTCCATTCCTGGTAAGCCAGAGAGCCTGAAGACACACCCAAATTCTGACCCTCTTAGCTCAGGGAACATGTCCACCTTCGTCAGCATTAAAATTTTTGCACCAGATGTGCTAACTGCAGTTCCACCATACAATGCCTAACTGGAAATGGAGGCAACATCTCAGATCCTGAACAATTGATGCGAGAATCCGTGAGACACACGGCTTATTTGGGCCTTTTGCCACTGAAACAAGGGCCAGTATTAACAACGTTATACATTCCTCTGATTCACTCCCTGCTTTTCAATCTCTGCGATGCTTTCTTCTTGAGACAGGGCCTCACTCCCGTCACCCGGGCTTTTCTACGGTGTAATTTTCCTTGTTTGCTTTTGTCAAATTGGGAACTTTTTATTTCATCTCTATCAAATGTTGATCCATTATCACATACGTATGAAAATATTACCACCCATACTGTGAGATATGTTGCTTTTATTTTCATCATTTCTTTCATAAACCAAAGGTTTTAGTTGGGATACCTTCTGATATCTCAAGACTTTTGTTTCATGTTTTCTTAAACTGCCGTCGGACGTCTGAAACCGCTGACTGTAGCATGTCATGACTATTTCTCTTTTCTGGTAAACCTCAATTTGGGGAATGTCATCAATTAGTCTCTCGGTGATTGCGTGATTTCACGAAAGTCTTTCACATTCTACTTTGTGCACTGAGTATCTCTTCAAACTTCAGTGCATGTTTTTACCACTTGATGCTTTACTATATGGGAATCTAACTTTCACAAGAGCATTTCAGGCAAAGACTTGTCTTGTTCCCCACTGGCAGGCAATTTCACTCGGATACACAATCAATAGGCTGAGCATGGAAAGGTTATCGCTGGAAGGTCTGTTTGATTCCACGGATCTCTCCTTTCTTATTGAGGAAAAAAAAATACGCTGTGCTAATTACTGTACTTCATTGACTATTCTCCAGTCAGAAAGCGCACTTCCGACATCTTGTCCTTCAATCGCTGAAGGGATGATGGTATCTGCCAAAAGCACACACTTGAAAGTACATCCCAGCACAAACACACACACACACACACACACACACACACACAAACACGGACACACACACACAAGAGCGCACACACACACGGCTTCATAGGTAAAGATTTCTTCCCTGACATTGTTTTACCTAAAATAAGGCAAGTGTGTGGCCACTGTCCCAACCCGGTTACACTCGTATTCTACGTGCCTATCAGCCTGAGGAGTAATTGGATTCAGGTGTTCTGGAAAGCATGATGTGGGCTGTGTCTGTTGAATTCCCAGCAATGCAAGGGGACACACCCTGTGACTCCTTCCTTAATTGAGTGCTGATATTTGATTGGTTTATCGCGCACCTGATGGGTGGGTGGGGTGTTCGCGGTTGGTGGGGGTGAGGTATATAAGGGCTGATGCGGCCAGACAGCTCCTCATTTGAACACCCTCTCGGAAGAGATAGCGTCTTTCTGCAACCCGCGGTCCCAGCAGAAAAACCTTGTGATCCTTGTTCCAGGCGACATGGAGGACGACTCACTCTGCTTGGGAGGGGAGTGGCAGTTGAACCGCTTTTCAAAACTCACATGTTCTGGGCCAGGTGCAGCTTTTGCTGAAATCCAGCGGACTTCTCTCCCTGAGAAGTCACCACTCTCATCTGAGACCCGTGTCGACCTCTGTGATGATTTGGCTCCTGTGGCAAGACAGCTTGCTCCCAGGGAGCAGCTTCCTCTGAGTAGCAGGAGACCTGCTGCGGTGGGGGCTGGGCTCCAGAATATGGGAAATACCTGCTACGTGAATGCTTCCCTGCAGTGCCTGACATACACACCGCCCCTTGCCAACTACATGCTGTCCCGGGAGCACTCTCAAACTTGTCATGGTCACAAGGGCTGCATGCTCTGTACTATGCAAGCTCACATCACACGGGCCCTCCACCGTCCTGGCCATGTCATCCAGCCCTCACGGGCATTGGCTGCTGGCTTCCATAGAGGCAAGCAGGAAGACGCCCATGAATTTCTGATGTTCACTGTGGATGCCATGAAAAAGGCATGCCTTCCCGGGCACAAGCCGGTAGATCATCACTCTAAGGACACCACCCTCATGCACCAAATATTTGGAGGGTACTGGAGATCTCAAATCAAGTGTCTCCACTGCCAGGGCATTTCAGACACCTTTGACCCTTACCTGGACATCGCCCTGGATATCCAGGCAGCTCAGAGTGTGAAGCAAGCTTTGGAACAGTTGGTGAAGCCCGAAGAACTCAATGGAGAGAATGCCTATCATTGTGGTCTTTGTCTCCAGAAGGCGCCGGCCTCCAAGACGTTAACTTTGCACACTTCTGCCAAGGTCCTCATCCTTGTATTGAAGAGATTCTCCCATGTCACAGGCAACAAACTTGCCAAGAGTGTGCAATATCCTGAGTGCCTTGACATGCAGCCATACGTGTCTCAGCAGAACGCAGGACCTCTTGTCTATGTCCTCTATGCTGTGCTGGTCCACGCCGGGTGGAGCTGTCACAACGGACATTACTTCTCTTATGTCAAAGCTCAAGAAGGCCAGTGGTATAAAATGGATGATGCCGAGGTCACTGCCTCTGGCATCACTTCTGTCCTGAGTCAACAGGCCTATGTCCTCTTTTACATCCAGAAGAGTGAATGGGAAAGACACAGTGAGAGTGTGTCAAGAGGCAGGGAAGCAAGAGCCCTTGGCGCTGAAGACACAGACAGGCGAGCAACGCAAGGAGAGCTCAAGAGAGACCCCTGCCTCCAGGTACCCGTGTTGGACGAGCACTTGGTGGAAACGGCCACTCAGGAAAGCACCTTAGACCACTGGAAATTCCTCCAAGAGCAAAACAAAACCAAGCCTGACTTCAACGTCAGAAAAGTCGAAGGTACCCTGCCTCCCAACGTACTTGTGATTCATCAATCGAAATACAAGTGTGGGATGAAAAACCACCATCCTGAACAGCAAAGCTCCCTGCTAAACCTCTCCTCAACGACCCCGACAGATCACGAGTCCATGAACACTGGCACACTCGCTTCTCTGCAAGGGAGGACCAGGAGATCCAAAGGGAAGAACAAACACAGCAAGAGGGCTCTGCTTCTGTGCCAGTGAGCTCAGTGGATGTGCCGACCCACACATAGGGGTGCGCAAACACACACACACACACACCCACAAGCACGCACGCAAACACACACACACCCACACAAACACGAACACTGCCAATCCTAAGTAAAGTAATGAGGAGCCCAAGTTTCTGTCTGTACAACACGGACAACGCAGACAGCCTCTGGAGGGACTGTCTGTGTGTTTGTGTTCACGGTAGATGACATTCAGTGTGTATTTCTGAATATGACCTGTTGACGTGTAGGTTTGCGTGTGAGGTTATTGCAGGGGACTGGGTTGACTATTTTCTCCCGGGGTGTGTTTCACTCGTCAGTTGTTGGTCGGCATGAGAAGGTGAAATTTTGTTAATGTGGGACATCCGTGGATCCTTCTCGCCACCTTGAGTCGTGGAAACTGGAATGCATTTGGAAGATAGGAACGGTGCTCTTCTTTCTTACCCTGACTCGCCGTTTTTACACTGGTTTTTGAATGGACCTCAGGCGCCCTAGGACTTGTGCACTTGGTGGAACCCACAGAACGCCGGAAACAGACAGACCGACTTGCCTGTTTCACGGTGTCCAATTCCAATGAGTTGAAACGGAAAATTTTCCCACTGGCATGTAAGTCATTTGGAAGTAAGTCGTATTGGTAGTCAAGGAAATCACACACAGGAGTGTGTGTCTTCAACGAAACTAAATTCAGAAAGCCCTGAAATCAATCTCATTTGGTGTGTTTACAGACGGCATCTGGGGAGATTCCGGGTCATTCGTCCAGCTGCGAAAGGTGCATCTCTGAAGCCCAGTCCCTGTCCTGCAATCAGACTTATTTATCCGACGTGGTGTTTCAGTGGAAATGATTGTGGGAAATGACCACTTCCTTTTCTGTATTTGCTGATTAGGTTTCATGGTCCCTGTCTCGTTAGGTACAGTGATCAGAATTGACCAACCCCTGAGGAAGGTTGTCCAGTGCACAACCCAGGGCTCGGTAGAACCGCAGAATCTTGGGTGCAACCCTGCTCAAGCACCCAAATGTGCACACGAACAGGGTTTCTGTGTGACGTGTGTGAAAACTACAGTGTGATGCGAATGACTCGCAGACAGTTTATCCATTGGGCTCCCCTCAAAATCAGTTATGAGCATGAAAGGACACCGATGCCCAGGTCCCGGCTCCAGGAATAAGACCCTCCAGGGTCTAGAGTGAAGCCACGGCATCTGGATTGCTCAGGCTTCTGGGGATCATTCTCCTGAGAATGGTGGCTCCTTTCTCCCTGTGGAGCATCTTTCAAAACAGTGCTCCTTTCTTCCCCCAGGACACTCGACATCACGCGCAGGAAGCCTTCTGATTGAGCACACCTGGCCCATGAAAAGACAAGGGAAAGAAACGGGGCCAAAGGTCACAGTCCTCTCATTCCACCATCCTTCTTTAAATCATCCTAATTTCATGGGCCCTGAGGCCAGGGCTGTTTCTTTACACCTCGAGGCCTTGGCGCCGGGACTCAATTCTGCCCTGTTGCTTACTGTCTGAGACATTTTGGGAAAATCCCTAGAGCCAGGATCTCCATTCCTGGTAAGCCAGAGAGCCTGAAGACACACCCAAATTCTGACCCTCTTAGCTCAGGGAACATGTCCACCTTCGTCAGCATTAAAATTTTTGCACCAGATGTGCTAACTGCAATTCCACCATACAATGCCTAACTGGAAATGGAGGCAACATCTCAGATCCTGAACAATTGATGCGAGAATCCGTGAGACACACGGCTTATTTGGGCCTTTTGCCACTGAAACAAGGGCCAGTATTAACAACGTTATACAATCCTCTGATTCACTCCCTGCTTTTCAATCTCTGCGATGCTTTCTTCTTGAGACAGGGCCTCACTCCCGTCACCCGGGCTTTTCTACGGTGTAATTTTCCTTGTTTGCTTTTGTCAAATTGGGAACTTTTTATTTCATCTCTATCAAATGTTGATCCATTATCACATACGTATGAAAATATTACCACCCATACTGTGAGATATGTTGCTTTTATTTTCATCATTTCTTTCATAAACCAAAGGTTTTAGTTGGGATACCTTCTGATATCTCAAGACTTTTGTTTCATGTTTTCTTAAACTGCCGTCGGACGTCTGAAACCGCTGACTGTAGCATGTCATGACTATTTCTCTTTTCTGGTAAACCTCAATTTGGGGAATGTCATCAATTAGTCTCTCGGTGATTGCGTGATTTCATGAAAGTCTTTCATATTCTGCTTTGTGCACTGAGTATCTCTTCAAACTTCAGTGCATGTTTCTACCACTTGATGCTTTATTATATGGGAATCTAACTTTCACAAGAGCATTTCAGGCAAAGACTTGTCTTGTTCCCCACTGGCAGGCAATTTCACTCGGATACACAATCAATAGGCTGAGCATGGAAAGGTTATCGCTGGAAGGTCTGTTTGATTCCACGGATCTCTCCTTTCTTATTGAGGAAAAAAAAATACGCTGTGCTAATTACTGTACTTCATTGACTATTCTCCAGTCAGAAAGCGCACTTCCGACTTCTTGTCCTTCAATCGCTGAAGGGATGATGGTATCTGCCAAAAGCACACACTTGAAAGTACATCCCAGCACAAACACACACACACACACACACACACACACACACACAAACACGGACACACACACACAAGCGCGCACACACACACGGCTTCATAGGTAAAGATTTCTTCCCTGACATTGTTTTACCTAAAATAAGGCAAGTGTGTGGCCACTGTCCCAACCCGGTTACACTCGTATTCTACGTGCCTATCAGCCTGAGGAGTAATTGGATTCAGGTGTTCTGGAAAGCATGATGTGGGCTGTGTCTGTTGAATTCCCAGCAATGCAAGGGGACACACCCTGTGACTCCTTCCTTAATTGAGTGCTGATATTTGATTGGTTTATCGCGCACCTGATGGGTGGGTGGGGTGTTCGCGGTTGGTGGGGGTGAGGTATATAAGGGCTGATGCGGCCAGACAGCTCCTCATTTGAACACCCTCTCGGAAGAGATAGCGTCTTTCTGCAACCCGCGGTCCCAGCAGAAAAACCTTGTGATCCTTGTTCCAGGCGACATGGAGGACGACTCACTCTGCTTGGGAGGGGAGTGGCAGTTGAACCGCTTTTCAAAACTCACATGTTCTGGGCCAGGTGCAGCTTTTGCTGAAATCCAGCGGACTTCTCTCCCTGAGAAGTCACCACTCTCATCTGAGACCCGTGTCGACCTCTGTGATGATTTGGCTCCTGTGGCAAGACAGCTTGCTCCCAGGGAGCAGCTTCCTCTGAGTAGCAGGAGACCCGCTGCGGTGGGGGCTGGGCTCCAGAATATGGGAAATACCTGCTACGTGAATGCTTCCCTGCAGTGCCTGACATACACACCGCCCCTTGCCAACTACATGCTGTCCCGGGAGCACTCTCAAACTTGTCATGGTCACAAGGGCTGCATGCTCTGTACTATGCAAGCTCACATCACACGGGCCCTCCACCGTCCTGGCCATGTCATCCAGCCCTCACGGGCATTGGCTGCTGGCTTCCATAGAGGCAAGCAGGAAGACGCCCATGAATTTCTGATGTTCACTGTGGATGCCATGAAAAAGGCATGCCTTCCCGGGCACAAGCTGGTAGATCATCACTCTAAGGACACCACCCTCATGCACCAAATATTTGGAGGGTACTGGAGATCTCAAATCAAGTGTCTCCACTGCCAGGGCATTTCAGACACCTTTGACCCTTACCTGGACATCGCCCTGGATATCCAGGCAGCTCAGAGTGTGAAGCAAGCTTTGGAACAGTTGGTGAAGCCCGAAGAACTCAATGGAGAGAATGCCTATCATTGTGGTCTTTGTCTCCAGAAGGCGCCGGCCTCCAAGACGTTAACTTTGCACACTTCTGCCAAGGTCCTCATCCTTGTATTGAAGAGATTCTCCCATGTCACAGGCAACAAACTTGCCAAGAGTGTGCAATATCCTGAGTGCCTTGACATGCAGCCATACGTGTCTCAGCAGAACGCAGGACCTCTTGTCTATGTCCTCTATGCTGTGCTGGTCCACGCCGGGTGGAGCTGTCACAACGGACATTACTTCTCTTATGTCAAAGCTCAAGAAGGCCAGTGGTATAAAATGGATGATGCCGAGGTCACTGCCTCTGGCATCACTTCTGTCCTGAGTCAACAGGCCTATGTCCTCTTTTACATCCAGAAGAGTGAATGGGAAAGACACAGTGAGAGTGTGTCAAGAGGCAGGGAAGCAAGAGCCCTTGGCGCTGAAGACACAGACAGGCGAGCAACGCAAGGAGAGCTCAAGAGAGACCCCTGCCTCCAGGTACCCGAGTTGGACGAGCACTTGGTGGAAACGGCCACTCAGGAAAGCACCTTAGACCACTGGAAATTCCTCCAAGAGCAAAACAAAACCAAGCCTGACTTCAACGTCAGAAAAGTCGAAGGTACCCTGCCTCCCAACGTACTTGTGATTCATCAATCGAAATACAAGTGTGGGATGAAAAACCACCATCCTGAACAGCAAAGCTCCCTGCTAAACCTCTCCTCAACGAACCCGACAGATCACGAATCCATGAACACTGGCACACTCGCTTCTCTGCAAGGGAGGACCAGGAGATCCAAAGGGAAGAACAAACACAGCAAGAGGGCTCTGCTTCTGTGCCAGTGAGCTCAGTGGATGTGCCGACCCACACATAGGGGTGCGCAAACTCACACACACACACACCCACAAGCACGCACGCAAACACACACACACCCACACAAACACGAACACTGCCAATCCTAAGTAAAGTAATGAGGAGCCCAAGTTTCTGTCTGTACAACACGGACAACGCAGACAACCTCTGGAGGGACTGTCTGTGTGTTTGTGTTCACGGTAGATGACATTCAGTGTGTATTTCTGAATATGACCTGTTGACGTGTAGGTTTGCGTGTGAGGTTATTGCAGGGGACTGGGTTGACTATTTTCTCCCGGGGTGTGTTTCACTCGTCAGTTGTTGGTCGGCATGAGAAGGTGAAATTTTGTTAATGTGGGACATCCGTGGATCCTTCTCGCCACCTTGAGTCGTGGAAACTGGAATGCATTTGGAAGATAGGAACGGTGCTCTTCTTTCTTACCCTGACTCGCCGTTTTTACACTGGTTTTCGAATGGAACTCAGGCGCCCTAGGACTTGTGCACTTGGTGGAACCCACAGAACGCCGGAAACAGACAGACCGACTTGCCTGTTTCACGGTGTCCAATTCCAATGAGTTGAAACGGAAAATTTTCCCACTGGCATGTAAGTCATTTGGAAGTAAGTCGTATTGGTAGTCAAGGAAATCACACACAGGAGTGTGTGTCTTCAACGAAACTAAATTCAGAAAGCCCTGAAATCAATCTCATTTGGTGTGTTTACAGACGGCATCTGGGGAGATTCCGGGTCATTCGTCCAGCTGCGAAAGGTGCATCTCTGAAGCCCAGTCCCTGTCCTGCAATCAGACTTATTTATCCGACGTGGTGTTTCAGTGGAAATGATTGTGGGAAATGACCACTTCCTTTTCTGTATTTGCTGCTTAGGTTTCATGGTCCCTGTCTCGTTAGGTACAGTGATCAGAATTGACCAACCCCTGAGGAAGGTTGTCCAGTGCACAACCCAGGGCTCGGTAGAACCGCAGAATCTTGGGTGCAACCCTGCTCAAGCACCCAAATGTGCACACGAACAGGGTTTCTGTGTGACGTGTGTGAAAACTACAGTGTGATGCGAATGACTCGCAGACAGTTTATCCATTGGGCTCCCCTCAAAATCAGTTATGAGCATGAAAGGACACCGATGCCCAGGTCCCGGCTCCAGGAATAAGACCCTCCAGGGTCTAGTGTGAAGCCACGGCATCTGGATTGCTCAGGCTTCTGGGGATCATTCTCCTGAGAATGGTGGCTCCTTTCTCCCTGTGGAGCATCTTTCAAAACAGTGCTCCTTTCTTCCCCCAGGACACTCGACATCAGGCGCAGGAAGCCTTCTGATTGAGCACACCTGGCCCATGAAAAGACAAGGGAAAGAAACGGGGCCAAAGGTCACAGTCCTCTCATTCCACCATCCTTCTTTAAATCATCCTAATTTCATGGGCCCTGAGGCCAGGGCTGTTTCTTTACACCTCGAGGCCTTGGCGCCGGGACTCAATTCTGACCTGTTGCTTACTGTCTGAGACATTTTGGGAAAATCCCTAGAGCCAGGATCTCCATTCCTGGTAAGCCAGAGAGCCTGAAGACACACCCAAATTCTGACCCTCTTAGCTCAGGGAACATGTCCACCTTCGTCAGCATTAAAATTTTTGCACCAGATGTGCTAACTGCAATTCCACCATACAATGCCTAACTGGAAATGGAGGCAACATCTCAGATCCTGAACAATTGATGCGAGAATCCGTGAGACACACGGCTTATTTGGGCCTTTTGCCACTGAAACAAGGGCCAGTATTAACAACGTTATACATTCCTCTGATTCACTCCCTGCTTTTCAATCTCTGCGATGCTTTCTTCTTGAGACAGGGCCTCACTCCCGTCACCCGGGCTTTTCTACGGTGTAATTTTCCTTGTTTGCTTTTGTCAAATTGGGAACTTTTTATTTCATCTCTATCAAATGTTGATCCATTATCACATACGTATGAAAATATTACCACCCATACTGTGAGATATGTTGCTTTTATTTTCATCATTTCTTTCATAAACCAAAGGTTTTAGTTGGGATACCTTCTGATATCTCAAGACTTTTGTTTCATGTTTTCTTAAACTGCCGTCGGACGTCTGAAACCGCTGACTGTAGCATGTCATGACTATTTCTCTTTTCTGGTAAACCTCAATTTGGGGAATGTCATCAATTAGTCTCTCGGTGATTGCGTGATTTCACGAAAGTCTTTCACATTCTACTTTGTGCACTGAGTATCTCTTCAAACTTCAGTGCATGTTTTTACCACTTGATGCTTTACTATATGGGAATCTAACTTTCACAAGAGCATTTCAGGCAAAGACTTGTCTTGTTCCCCACTGGCAGGCAATTTCACTCGGATACACAATCAATAGGCTGAGCATGGAAAGGTTATCGCTGGAAGGTCTGTTTGATTCCACGGATCTCTCCTTTCTTATTGAGGAAAAAAAAATACGCTGTGCTAATTACTGTACTTCATTGACTATTCTCCAGTCAGAAAGCGCACTTCCGACATCTTGTCCTTCAATCGCTGAAGGGATGATGGTATCTGCCAAAAGCACACACTTGAAAGTACATCCCAGCACAAACACACACACACACACACACACACACACACACAAACACGGACACACACACACAAGAGCGCACACACACACGGCTTCATAGGTAAAGATTTCTTCCCTGACATTGTTTTACCTAAAATAAGGCAAGTGTGTGGCCACTGTCCCAACCCGGTTACACTCGTATTCTACGTGCCTATCAGCCTGAGGAGTAATTGGATTCAGGTGTTCTGGAAAGCATGATGTGGGCTGTGTCTGTTGAATTCCCAGCAATGCAAGGGGACACACCCTGTGACTCCTTCCTTAATTGAGTGCTGATATTTGATTGGTTTATCGCGCACCTGATGGGTGGGTGGGGTGTTCGCGGTTGGTGGGGGTGAGGTATATAAGGGCTGATGCGGCCAGACAGCTCCTCATTTGAACACCCTCTCGGAAGAGATAGCGTCTTTCTGCAACCCGCGGTCCCAGCAGAAAAACCTTGTGATCCTTGTTCCAGGCGACATGGAGGACGACTCACTCTGCTTGGGAGGGGAGTGGCAGTTGAACCGCTTTTCAAAACTCACATGTTCTGGGCCAGGTGCAGCTTTTGCTGAAATCCAGCGGACTTCTCTCCCTGAGAAGTCACCACTCTCATCTGAGACCCGTGTCGACCTCTGTGATGATTTGGCTCCTGTGGCAAGACAGCTTGCTCCCAGGGAGCAGCTTCCTCTGAGTAGCAGGAGACCTGCTGCGGTGGGGGCTGGGCTCCAGAATATGGGAAATACCTGCTACGTGAATGCTTCCCTGCAGTGCCTGACATACACACCGCCCCTTGCCAACTACATGCTGTCCCGGGAGCACTCTCAAACTTGTCATGGTCACAAGGGCTGCATGCTCTGTACTATGCAAGCTCACATCACACGGGCCCTCCACCGTCCTGGCCATGTCATCCAGCCCTCACGGGCATTGGCTGCTGGCTTCCATAGAGGCAAGCAGGAAGACGCCCATGAATTTCTGATGTTCACTGTGGATGCCATGAAAAAGGCATGCCTTCCCGGGCACAAGCTGGTAGATCATCACTCTAAGGACACCACCCTCATGCACCAAATATTTGGAGGGTACTGGAGATCTCAAATCAAGTGTCTCCACTGCCAGGGCATTTCAGACACCTTTGACCCTTACCTGGACATCGCCCTGGATATCCAGGCAGCTCAGAGTGTGAAGCAAGCTTTGGAACAGTTGGTGAAGCCCGAAGAACTCAATGGAGAGAATGCCTATCATTGTGGTCTTTGTCTCCAGAAGGCGCCGGCCTCCAAGACGTTAACTTTGCACACTTCTGCCAAGGTCCTCATCCTTGTATTGAAGAGATTCTCCCATGTCACAGGCAACAAACTTGCCAAGAGTGTGCAATATCCTGAGTGCCTTGACATGCAGCCATACGTGTCTCAGCAGAACGCAGGACCTCTTGTCTATGTCCTCTATGCTGTGCTGGTCCACGCCGGGTGGAGCTGTCACAACGGACATTACTTCTCTTATGTCAAAGCTCAAGAAGGCCAGTGGTATAAAATGGATGATGCCGAGGTCACTGCCTCTGGCATCACTTCTGTCCTGAGTCAACAGGCCTATGTCCTCTTTTACATCCAGAAGAGTGAATGGGAAAGACACAGTGAGAGTGTGTCAAGGGGTTGGGAACCAAGAGCCCTTGGCACTGCAGAGAATTGAATTGTGTGTAGTAAAATGTGATGAGTAAATCTTGCAGTAGATTATTTATTTTTCTCTCTTTGTAATCAGTGAATGAGCTTTAATAAATATCAGTGCCTTGTGCCTACCCCCCTGAAGTAAGAATTTCCAGTGTCTTGTGTGTAACCATGGCATCTGGATTGCTCATTATTCTGAAGATAATTCTCCTTTCCCTCAATGTTTCGGACATACTGCAGGTGGTGGAATCTGATAACAGATTAGTCCCTTGCTCTCTCTTTTCTCTTCAGTCAGGAAAACTGAGTATGTTGCACATACCTGGCCTATGAAAAAATAAGGGGAAGGAATAGTTCCAAAGATCATACTATGCTCACTCCTCCATCGCCTCTGACACTATCCTGATTTCATGAGCCCTGTGTTAGACGTTACACCTCTAGGCCTTGCCTTATGGCCTAAATATATCCCCATTTCTTACATCTTATAAATTTTGACCAAACCCTCAGAGCCTAAATCTTCATTCCTCATAGGCCAAAGGTAGTTACTCCAGAATTCTGTCCCTCTGAGACTGCGGTACATCTCAGCTTCCATTAACATGAAATTTTGCACCAAATATTGATACTGCATTTCCACCTCACTATGAGTATCTGGAAGTTCCGAGATTTCAGACACTATACAGTTTCTGACCAGGCTCATTTGGTTTGACAATTCTTTTACTCTATAAATCAGTTGTCAGAGCACTTAGGATTCATATTATTTAGTCTTTTAATCTGTCTGTTTTTATTTTCAATGTATTTACTAGACTTTAATATTTCTGATAAACTTTGATGCAAAAATTCTCAATATAATAGTGGCAAACCAAATCCAGCAACATATCAAAAAGCTTATCCACCAAGTTCAAGTCAGCTTCATCCCTTTGGTGGAAGGCTGGTTCAACATATGCAAATCAATAAATGTAATTTACCACTAAGAAGAACTAAAGACAAAAACCCCATGATTATTTCAGTAGACTCAGAAAAGGTGTTTGATAGAATTCAACATTCCTTTATGTTAAAAACCTCATGAAACTAGGTATTGAGGGAACATACCTCAAAATAATAAGAGTCATTTATGACAAACCCACAGCCAATACCATATTGAATAGGCAAAAGCTGGAAGCATTCGTTTTGAAATTCAGCTCAAGGCAAGTATGCCCTCTCTCACCACTCCTACTCAATATAGTACTGGAAGTTCTGGCCAAGGCAATCAGGCAAGAGAAAGAAATAAAGCATATTCGAATAGTAAAAGAAGTTGAACTGTCTTTGTTTGCCGATGACATGATCCTATATCCAGAAAATCCCATCATCTCAGCCCAAAAGATTCTTAAGCTTATATGCAACTTCAGTAAAGTCTCAAGATACAAAACCAGTGTGCGAAAATCACAAGCATCCTTATACACCAACAATAGACAAGAAGAGAGCCAAATCACAAATGAATTCCCATTTACAATTGCTACAAAGAGTATAAAATACATAGGAATATAGCTAACAAGGCAAGTGAAGGACCTCATTAAGGAGAGCTACAAACCACTACTCAAGGAAATAAGAGAGGACACAAACAAATGGAAACACATTCCATGCTCATGGGTAAGAAGAATCAATATCATGAAAATGCCATACTTCCTAAAGTAATTCATACATTCAATGCTATTCCCATAAACTACCATGGACATTCTTTAAAAAATTAGAAAAAACTACTTCAAAATTCATATGGAATGTAAAAACAGCCCATATACCCAGGACAATCCTAAGCAAAAATAACAAAGTTAGAGGCATCATGCTACCTGACTTCAAACTATATTACAAAGTTACAGTAACCCAACAGCATGGCAGTGGTACAAAACAGACATATAGATCAATGGAATGGAATGGAGATATCAGAAATAAGATTGCACATCTACAACCATTTTATTTTTAATGAAAACAAGCAATGCGGAAAGGATTCTCTATTTAATAATAAATGGTGCTTGAAAAACTGGCTAGACATATGCAGAAAACTGAAACTGTACTCCTTCCTTATACCTTATACAAAAATGAACTGAAAATGGATTAAAGACTTAAATGTAAAACCCAAAACTATAAAAAATCCAACCCCATATAAAAGTGGGCAATAGCTGGGTGCAGTGGCTCATGCCTGTAATCCCAGCAGTTTGGGAGGGTGAAGTGGGCAGATAACTTGAGGCCAGGAGTTCAAGATCAGCCTGGCCAAGCTGGTGAAACCACGTCTCTACTGAAAATACAATAAATTAGCCAGATGTAGTGGTGTGCACCTGTAATACCAACTACTCAGGAGCCTGAGAGAGAAGAATAGCCTGAATCTGGGAGGCAGAGGTTGCAGTGACCCAAGATTGTGCCACTGAACTCCATCCTGAGTGACAGAGCAAGACTCAGTCTTAAAAA
Organism: Pongo pygmaeus; assembly: GCF_028885625.2. Taxonomy (NCBI): domain Eukaryota; kingdom Metazoa; phylum Chordata; class Mammalia; order Primates; family Hominidae; genus Pongo; species Pongo pygmaeus. The sequence continues at coordinate 8,683,141 of NC_072380.2, forward strand.
ATAAAAATTTAAAAATTTAAAAAGTGAGCAAAAGACATGAATGGACACTTCTCAAAAGAAGACATTTATGCAGCCAACAAACATGAAAAAAAAACCCAACACTACAGATCATTAGAGAAATACAAATCAAAACCACAGTGAGATACCATCTCATGCCAGTCAGAATGATGATTATTAAAAAGCCAAAAACAACAGATGCTGGTGAGACTGTGGGGAAATAGGAACACTTTTACACTGTTGGTGTAAATGTAAGTTAGTTCAACCACGGTGGAAGACTGTGGTAATTTTTCAAAGACCTAGAATCAGAAATACCATTTGACCCAGCAATCCCATTACTGGGTATATACCCAAAGGAATATAAATTCTTGTATTATAAAGATACATGCATGCATATGCTCATTGTAGCCCTATTCACAATAGCAAAGACATGGAATCAACCCAAATGCCCATCAATGATAGACTGGATTCAGAAACTGTGATACATATACACCATGGAATACTACACAGCCATAAAAAGGAATGAGATCATGTATTTTGCAGGGACATGGATGAAGCTGGAAGCCATTATTCTCAGCAAACTAATGCAAACTTATAAGTGTTCTCACTTATAAGTGGGAGATGAACAATGAGAGAACATAGACACAGAGAGGGGAACAACACACACTGGAGCCTGTCTGGGGGTGAGTAGGGAGGGAGTGCATCAGGATAAATAGCTAATGCATGTGGGCTGAATACCTAGGTGATGGGTTGATAGGTACAGCATACCACCATGGCACACATTTACCTATGTAACAAACCTGCATATCTTGCACATATATCCCAGAACTTAAAATGAAATAAAATAAAATTTTAAAAAACTTTATTTTGTCTAACCTTCCAAAATGCAGGGATTACAGGCATGAGCCACTGTGCCTGGCCCTGTTTTATCATATCTGAACAAGATTTAAGACATCAGTTTGAAAAGAACCCCTCTATGACAGCAACGTGATTTCTGCCAAACCTGAAGCAAGAACAAACATCAAATTCATGGTGAAGCTGGAGTACAGAACATGGTGAAATAAATTATTCTTTATGAAGGGTCTATGGGAAAAATGATCTGAAGAATCAGTCATTTACAAATGGATACCTTATTCTAAGAAGAGATAATACAATGTTGAAGATGAAGTCAACAGAGGAGGGACATCCATGCCAATTTTTGAGAAAAAAAATATTTCTATGCCCTGATTGAGTAGGATTGACAATTCACAAGAGATATTATAGCCAACACCACAGACATCTCAATTGGTTCAGCTTACACAATACTGACTATAACGTGAAAGTTGAGAAACTTTACATTTGATGAGTCCCAAATACCCTTGTGCCTAGATCAGCAGTGGACAAAAGCAGAGCTATTAGTGATTATTTTGAGCAAGTGGAATCAAGATCCTGAAGCATTACTTTGAAGAATTATAACAGGGAGTGAAACTGGCTTTATCAATAAGATCCTGAAGACAAGGCACAATTCAAGCAATGGCTACCAAGTGGTAGAAGTGGTCCAGTCAGAGCAAAAGCAAACTTCTCAAAAGCAAAAGCCATGGAGGTTTTTTGGATGCTCAAGGCATTTTTCTTGTTGACTTTCTGTAGGATCAAAGCACCACAACATCTGCTTACTAGGAGAGTTCTTAGAGAAAATTAGCAAATACTTTTGCAGAAAAGCGCCCTGTAAAGCTTCACTAGAGAGTCCCTCTGCACCACAACAACACTTCTCTTCCTTCCTCTCATCAAACATGGGTAATTTTGCAAGAGTTTTCATGGGAAATTATTAGGCATCAACATTACAGTCCTGATTTGGTTTCTTCTGACCTTTTTTTCCCTAGTCTTAAAATAACTGTAAAGGGCACCCATTTTTCTTTAGTTAATAATAGAAGACTTCATTGACAGGGTTAAATTCCCATTACCCTCAGTTCTTTAGCAATGGACTGAATGGCTGGGATCATCCCTTAATTGAGTGTCTTGACCTCAGTAGAGCTTATATTGAGAAATAAAGTTTATATTTATATTTTTATTTTTAATTCCATTTTTCACTGACATTTTTAAATCCCTTCACAATTCACATTTGTCTCAAAGGTATTTAAATTTAGAAATCATAACAAGTGTGAAATAAAGAAAATTATATAGAGAGAGGGAGAACAGAATCTATAAATATGCATGTTTGTGTACATACATCCATATACATACATATGTGTGTGCATGCAGTAATTTTATTCTCCTAAAGCAATGCCTCTGCCTTCCACCCTCACTGCACATGTCCTAGTCCTGTGACGTCCCTGGAACTGAGCACCTGATTTCCTTCTCTGCTTCCCACATGAACAGGGAATAGAAATGGAAACCACGCTCTGTGGTTGCTGTTTTGAAAATCCATGTTCCCCACAGGCTGAGTTTGGCATCTTACATTCCAGTTCCCATTGTAAAAAAGCAAGCAACAAACAAAAACTACAAAAGAAAAAATGAAATATTTGAAAGTCTAGAGCCACAGAGGTTCCGGATCCACCCACCACCCACGGTGACCTCCACAGCCCTCCAGGCCTGAGGGCAGTCATGCCTGAACAGCCTGCCTCCTCACCATCCACGCAGGAAAGTGACCTTAAACTTCAATAGCTATTACTCTGTTCCACAAGGAACCAGGTCAACATTCAAATTCAGTGGCCTGACAACTCTAAGCTTTGGCCAGAAAGTATTGGAAACATTTAACGTGCAGTGGATGAAGCAGCCCGTCTCCACTGCACACAACACACTCGCAGGGAATCAAAGGAGGAGACTCAGGATCCGCTGGGTGGAAGTGAGGACAGACCCAGAAACACAGGAGGTGGGGGGGGAGGGGTCAAACCAGGAAGGCTCAGTCCCTGACCTCCTCCTAGGCCCTGCCTCTCTAGAATTCAGTTTTTTCTTAACCGGAAGCGGATTTCACTGATGGAAAAGAAGTTCAGTATTTCTGGTCCAGCCCAGTAAGCTGCTCCCATTGCCCAGCCTTCCATATCCCTGCAGACGTCACAATCCCTGCACCCACTAACCTGACAAGGGAGCTATGCATCACCTGGAGACGGTCCTAGGCCTGAACCCCTATGATGGGGTCCAGGGTCTGTGTCCACTTCTGGTTAAAATTGCTGTAAGGCTGGTCTCTGTCTTGGCCTTCCCTGTTTCCTCTCTGTTCACTTCTCCCCTCCTCACCCCATGTGAAGCTTTTACTCAGGAAATGGATTCTCTCCCCTCTTGGAACATCAAGGACAGCACCAGGACACCGCACCATCCCCTTGACCCTGGAATTCTGTAGACCTCAGTCTTATCCTGAGGACCCCTCCCTCCCTACCTCATTTTTTCCATACTTCTGGGGCCTGAGCCTGCTAAACCTCAGGCTTCCTCTTCACAGTCACAGACTGAGGGAGCCCCCTTCATTCTTGGGCTCTGGCCACAGCTCACCTGCTGCAGGACACTCAGCAGCTTTCAGTAGTTCATCCAGACATCCAGTTGGAAGTGGGTTTTCCTGGAAGGAAAGCAGGAACCCAGAATTACACTGAATTCTAACACCAGGGCCCAGATTCCGCTTCTGCATGGAACACTAAGCTGCAAACACTACATAGGCACTTAATGCTCAGCTGTCCTTCTAACATCGGTTCCAGTTGTGTCCTTCCTCCTTGGAATATCTCAGAAAATGTATCTCCAACTAGAGTTGTTTGAAAGCATCATCCTATGTGATTCCAGACCATCAGGGGGTGCAATGGGTCCTTACCCGTATTTACACTCCGCTTGGAAGACTTAGAAAATCCTGAGGCTGTTCAGAGGGTTAGATTCCCATCTCTGTGTTTCAGTAAAACTTCAGTCTTCCCCGGACAAGTAAGGAGACAGAAAATGTCTAGTCTGTGGCACATCTTTTGCAAGCAATGGCGGCTCCCAGGAATCAAAACTATCAACGAATATATTTGTGAGACTCTGGTCAAAAGAAGAGTCATCCTGCAACTTCAGGTAGGATGGAGTGGTTCTGTGTCTCCTGAGGTGATTTTGAAAAGATCTTGACTCTCAGAAGGATCAAGGAGGACATTTCTGGCATTTCAAGACCAGGAAGAGTGACTGATGGACCTCCAGTGTTACTTGGAAAACTTTTTGTTGGACAGCTTTGTAATAAGAGGATCTTGCTTTGGCTTTCAGGCTTTCACATAGGTTGTTTAGATCATGGAAGTGCTTCTGCATTTCTGCATAGGCTCAGGATGCCTTCTCAAGTCGTCCCTGCAATTATGAGACAGTTGCTGTCTCCAGAGGTCACTTAGAATAATATAAGAGGCTTCACCCTCAAAGGGACACCAGACAATATGGCCACAATTCAGCCAAGGTTATCTGTATTTACATACCTGTAAAGTAACACTCCTAGTTATCTCCATTAACTTGGACATCTTTCATGAATAGGGAAACTCTAGTGATTGTTATATAACAGCTGCCACAAAAATTAACCAATAAAAAGAAATGACAAATGAAAAATAATTAATAATCATGATAATGAACACAAAGACCTAAATAGTGCGAATTTTAATACTAGTGACAATATGAACATAAGGACACAAAAATTAATGTGGAGATTCTCCTAAATATATGAAAACTTCACAAATTGGGTCCTCTTTGTGTAATTTGGAGTCGGAGTCAAAGAATTTCTCTATGAAATGTGTTCCATGATGGCAAACATCAAAAACAGCAGGTGAAAGAAAAGCAAGCCACAGGAGACCATGGGCTAATATGAACACTTGTGTGCAAACCTCTCTCATCAAGAACTACCAGCCAGAGGTGAAGGGACTGTGGTTTGTGTCCTGCCTACCACTGGGCACACAAAAGCTTTCAGTAGTGCAACCAGATGGCTGGTTTGCCCTGGCTCCCTGCAAAGCAGACATGTCTCTGATCCCCACCAGTCCATCAGTCCTGGAACTCAGAATCCTACATGCAGTAAACATGAAACTCCAACTCCATAGATGACTTTACCTCCTTACTGTCCTTTTGCCATCTGGTGTTTCAGGTGCTCTCCAGATCTGGACTTCTTGGCTCCCCTACCTTTACCAAGTGAACTCTGGATGTATCATTCTCAGTCTTCTCCTGCCAGTCCAAGGTGAAACTCACCAGTACAGGCATACCCTGGATGGGCTTCCTTGGAATATTTAGAAAACAGTGAGCTTGCTCAGGGGTGGCATGTGCTCTAGGAGTAGAGTTACAGTCTTCCATGGAAACCTGAGAGGACTTAGAATATTCCCAAAGGCCTAAGAAGTCCAATCTGTCCTGGAAACATCAGGAATGATATACTCGGTCTTCCTGAGGCTCCAAAATTTTTCTAAATAAACTCAGAGGTTACAGAACCATTTTTCTCTTGGGAACTGAAGTGGAGTTATTCGCCTTCTGCCAGCATCTCACTTTTTTTTCTCTAAGTTAGCTTTTGAGCCCAGAAGTAGATATTCCTTGTATTTGATTTACACAGGGAGCTTCCTAGAAAGCCCTTGCCTCTGGATATTTTCTGCATTCACTCAGGTATTCACAAAATGCTGCAGTTCTACTGAAAATCCCTGAGATGACCATTTGATCACCTGAGTAACTTTAGACTGTGTCTTCTATGGAAGCCCTGGAGCCTCCCTTCTGGTATTTCATCCATTGCTGGCACCAAGTACCCAGGGTGAAAGCCTCCATCAGATATTGTTGGCAATTCCAGTATGGAGATGACACTAACGTGATGGGGCTCAAGAATCAGATGGTAGAAGACCAGCTGGGAGGTGAAGTCTCAGTAGGCTAGGGGCTTAATGTTCAATGCACACCAGACTTCTGAGACTCAGGAGGCAGGTGTGGATCTGTCTGCCCAGTGCCTCTCATCTACAGCCTGGACCAGCTATTTCTTGGGGTGAACTACTGAAGGCTTTTGTATGACCTGTGTCAGGCAAGACTCTGGACAGACCCTTTGCCATAGTCCATTTGTAATGTATTTCCACGTGGCACAGGTATCTCCACTTTTGCCCATGCTCTCATGTGGCTCAGAATTATTCTCCCTACTGCCACTCTTCTTTGCCATCACAGAATATATTTCAAGATGTAGCCCTAAGCTTCTCCTTCTAATCAATAACATGAGGGCTCGTATGGGAACATTGTCACAGGCTTACAGGAATATGTTCTTGAATATCTGCTTTTTTATTACTCTCTTCATTAAATTGACATTTAAATCATCACCATTATGATTGTTATTACTGTTATTATTATACTGGTACAGTTCTTTATCATGGATATATTTGTGTTAGCTTTTATGCAATGTTGAATAATTTTTTTATGTTCCTGAAGACTGTTGAATTTGCTGAAGATGATTAAAAGACAACCTTAAAACATAAATACCACAGTAACCCCAGGACTCCTACTGTACTGCCTGGTGTCCTGTAGAAGAATGGGCTTCCTGAATTATTCTTTTATTTTTCAGGCAAGTACCTATTCATACCAGCATAGGAGACTGATGAAGTGCACCCTCCTCTTGCCATGGGCTCAGAAAGAATTCATACATATGCTTTATGTGATAGCAACTCTAAGTGTAGGCCTGTGAGCCCTAGAATGCACTTTCTTTCACCAAGTAGTCCACCTATAAGTTTTCTAAGTCAAATCCCTCCTCCATGCTTGGATAGGTCATGAATGGCTTTCTGTTACCCACCTAAGATGAAGGGATATTGCTAAATCAGGTTTGTGGCCAAGAAACTTTTGCCTGGAGTGGCAGGAGAGGGCCTATCTCTTCACCAGAGTGTCTGCAACATTTTCTTTTTTCTTCCTTTTTATTTATTTATTTATTTACTTATTTATTTATTTATTTTGAGACAGAATCTTGCTCTGTCGCTCAGGCTGGAGTCCAGAGTTGCAATCTTGGCTCTCTGCAACCTCCGACTCCCAGGTTCAAGGGATTCTTCTGCCTCAGCCGCCTGAGTAGCTGGGATTACAGGTGTGTGTCACCACGCCCAGCTAATTTTTGTATTTTTAGTAGAGGGAGCTTCACCATGTTAGTCAGACTGGTCTCAAACTCCTGACCTCATGATCTGCCTTCCCTGGCCTCCCAAAGTGCTGGGATTACAGGCGTTAGCCACCGCATCTGGCCTCGGCAACATTTTCTAAGTCAGTATAGAAGCTCTTTGAACCGCCTTTTCAGTCAAAGAACTCATGAAAAAAGTCCTCCAAGAACTTGTGACCTTCTGGAAATTGTCAAAATCTCTACAGGTGTCCAGAGTCATCTAGATCTGTATTGCAAGCCACTGACTGGGTTCCATCATTATTCAAGCAAATGCAAAATATGCCATGCCCAACAAAAAAAATCCAGGAGCCATGGTATTTAGCTGTTTCCATCTTTCTTGCCTCCTGCAGGTGGGAGAGTACTGAGTATCATGCCCTCCTATAGCCTCTGGAGGACATGCCAGTGCCTAGAGGTACCAGTAGAGAGGGGCCATGAAAAAGCAGATGACAGCCAGGTGTCTGGGAATGACATTGTCCTGGGGCTTATTGCTTGTCATGAACTCTGCCACTGGGCAACATGTGCGGGTCTGGACCCGTGCCTTCTCTGGATCCCTGCCCCATCAGCCAGCTGTCTTATCTCCTGAAACCTGGTAGGTGTTGGTCAGCATGGTGTTCCAGGACTAGGGTTATATTAACATTCCCTTTTAGGCTGAAACCCCAGAAGTTGACACAAGAGTCCCCAGGTGTGCACATACCAACCTCCAGATTGTTTTTCTTCTCGTTCTAGATGTTCATCCTTGCTTTTTGGGACTTGAAATAACCCTAGACAGCCAAATATTTATGCCTATTATCCATTTATGGAAAACTTATATGTCCCAAGTCCATAGGGTTAGTATTGTTATCAGTATTAAAACCATTAGTACTAGTATCATGATGATCGTCATTACTGTTAATATCTATCAATATTTTTATTACTGCCATTGTTAATATGGATTTTTCATTATTGTACAGCAATGAATATGGTTTATCCATTCACAAATTGTGTTCAGTTACCAAAGATGACTACAAGGCATGTTCTACAGACATATACACACACAGCTGTCCTGGAGACCCAGCTTTGCCACCAATTGCTCTTTCATAAGATGAGATCCCCCAATACCCACCAGTTTTTCGGGACTCGACCTGAGCTGGCTCAGCTAGACCTGGAAAAGTTTCCTATGCCCAAATGTACTTGGAAAAATTTAAAAGTCTCTTCATAGGCCCAGTGATAGCTTTTGGCAGCTTCTAAGACCAGGGAGAGTTTCTTGGCCATTCAGCGCCATTCAAATATTCTAAGTAAACTCAAGGATCCAGAAACCCCACTTGCAGTCATGAAATACCAGTGAACAGCCTCTGTGAGTCTCTTCAAGTTTTTCAAAGATGACTGCCTGGGAAGGCTGGCCAGGAAGTCACCCAAGCCCAACCTTCTGCAGGATGTTCTACATCAGCCAGGGACCCAGTTAATTGCCATTGAACAGAAGGGAGGAACAGAGACAGCATGCCTGAGCTTCTGGAAACATTCTAAGTGCCCTTGTTGGCCCAGAAAAGACTGGTGCTACCATATGAGGCACAGACTTGGCAACCTACCTACTCCAGGAACCACAGAAGGTTTAAATGTTCCCAGGAAATCCCAGGAAGGGCAGCCATGGCCCTTTAGAGCCATCAGATTTTATTCTAAGTCTACATGGGAGACAGTGCGCTTAGCTTCATAAAAACACCAGTGGAGGTGCTATCACTTGCCCCAGTATCCAGTCTTTTCTACCTCATCTCAGAACCAGGCAGCCACTATTTCCCAAAGCTGCTGTGCAATGAATGGGGAATATTGTAGGTGTTCTCCTGTGCCCACAAAATTCTGTGGTTGCGCTGAAAGGCAGGAGTCATCCTCCGGAATGCTCTTCAGAAATCTGACAACATTGGTCAAGATTAAAGAAGCTCAATTCAACGTCATACAAAACCAATCACAAAAAAAAAAAAAAAAAAAGAAAAAAGCATAGTGAGACAAAATGATGAACACACCTGCTAATAATCATGAATGACAATAATAACAACAATGATGATCTTAGTGATAATGCCACCAACACTGTTAATGGCAATAACAATAAACCTGAGGTAATGAGTGTTAGGGTCCCGATTCACCAATGTGAAGGATGGCGCCAATTTCTGGCCTCACAGAAATAAAGGAAAAGTAAACACCTGGAGGAGGAGGAGGTGAACCTGGAGCTCCCGCCGGCCTCTGGGCGCTTCTTGGTGGAAGGAGAGGGACTTGGTCCTGAGCCTGCCCCGGATCCACCCACACCAGAACCCCGGAGTCCCAGTTCCTGGATGGGCTCAGTCTCACCCAGGCCAGACCCCCCCGGAGGCAAGGAGGCCCGGAGCCCCGGAGCCCCGGAGCCCGGGTCCTCCAGCCCTCGCTGCCGCCGCTTCTCGCGGAGCCGGGCCCCCCTACCCCGCGCCACTTCAGCCTCTGCGGGGCTCTGGGAGGGCAGCGCCGAGGATGCTTCGGGCCCAGAGGGAGCATCTGGGCCCAGCGGGGGTATCCGGCCTCAGGCGGATACTGACGCCCTGAGGGCGGGGAATAGGGTGGCCTGCACAGGGCCCGCCGTGTCGGGCCTTGCAAAAAGAGCAGCCTCTCCAAGGCCCCTACCGGAACCTCCCCTGAGGCCCCAGCCCCAAAGCCAGGGCGATGGCGCCTCCCTGACCATGGGTAAAGAAAACTCAGGTCCTTCCTGGAGACTCGGCCCGCCGCGGGAGGCAGATCGCACATGCGCCCTGCATGGCCGGAAAGATGGGTTTCATTGCCCTCTGCCGGCCATGAGGTGACAGCACAGGACGTTTGGCCTTAGTGGTGGACCTGAGTCTGAATCACTGAAATTCAGGTGTAGATTATTCAGTACCTTTCTTTTGGAAGATCAAATGGAAATTGAGTACGATATCTTGTGCTTTAATTAAAGAAGATGGAAATAAAGAAGCAAATTCAAAAATCAGTATACAAAAGTCGATTGATTCCCTCTATGTGGAGGGAAGACGAGCTTGAATAAGAGAAGCATTCTGTGTTATGCTTTAATAATGGCTGGAGATCTGCCACCATGCATTTGTCAAATCCCGTAGAATTTCACAGCACAAATAGTACATCTTAATGTGGTTCAGGAGTACATGTAATGTCAGCCACAGTTTGTGGGTAAATTACACATTTAATTAAATAGATTAAACAATAAATAATGATATGAGCTCTGCCTGGACATATTCCTTGCGTCTCCAACCAGTTTGCCAAGGGCTTGAATTTCTTGCTCATTATCCTCACACTTGGCATAAACCCTGGCTGCAGAGTAAAATCAATCACTTGTGGAGATTTTTTAATATAATGATGTGTCAATTTCAACCATGGATAAGGCCATTTAGCCTTAGTAAGTCCTATCGTATTAAAATTGTGCCAGTTTGGCAAAATTTCAAGTCATCCCACTTGATATTCAGGAAACATTTTCTCATGAGTTTTAGGTTCAGTACTGAGGCTCCTTGATGGACAATACATTTTCCAATTCTGAGGACAAGGCAGAGGAGGCCCCCTCTGTGAGAACTTTCATTTTGCTTCGGGAAAAGTACGTTGAATCAAATATAGGAAAGGCTTGCAAGGTGGCTGACTGGTTTGGCTGTTTTATCATGCTGGTATTTTATCTTCTGGACTGCAGTAAAAGGAGGACAGCTGTGTCAGTCTCTGTGTAATAACTCAGGACTTACCTGAATAAAATGTGGGGTGTCATGAGATGAACTGCTACCTCCAGTTAGAGAGACTCCAGGGACAAAATTTCAAGAGCCTTCTGAGGGATAGAAGAGAAGAGCTGCCTTATTCTCTGATCCCAGGTAACTGCTCAGAGACAGAGGCAAGGGCTGGGGACACCCAAATGCATATACTAGGTGTCTTTGATACAGCCTCCATTTCCCTGCTAAATCTATGCAATGACCCACTGAGAAATCTGGCAAGTGGGGCTGAAGATCGCTGGTGTGTCAACTCGAGGGTTGGATGGAAAGAAGTGGTTTTAGTGGACGTCGAAATAAAGGGAGGTGAGCTGTGAGGAAAGAGCTGTTGAAGACTGGGGAGACTCAGAAGTTGGGGTAGAATCTCAAACAATAATCTCAGCCAAGGAGTGCAGATGCAAATCGATTTGTTAGGGCTCCATAAATGAAACAAGGACTTCTCCAACATACTAAGTTTTTTCAACAACCGATTGTATTCTTTCAATATTTGTAAGTATTGATCTTTTGGAAAAGTTTAATGAAATTTCTTATATAATTCTGCATTCAATTTATTCCCTGATCACTTTGCTATTATACATTTACATGCCACATTTTTATGAATAGACATTTTCTCAAATTTCTGAAGTATTTTGCTAAAGTATGTGTTAAGAGTTTTTTCTAGAGGTCCACCTTCTTGACTCACTTTTCTGATGAGAAATCTATCAGGTTTCTCCACAGTGATTTTCAAGTTTGATAGCTCCTCAATGTGAGAAACTTAATGTCAACTAAGAAATGAATTGCCACTAAAGAATTTTCTCCTTTCAAGGTGGTAACCATGTTTTGTCCAGTGTGAAATCTCCCATGTGCCACAAGTGTTGCTCTATGAAGAAAGGATTTCTCATGATTTTTCATTGCATAACTTCTCCAGTAAGATGTATTTGGTATTCCAGGAGAATTCTTTGCCCTTGGAAAGACTTTCCCTTGTTATTTAGCTTATAAAGGCTTTCCTCTCTTGTTTTCCATTTTAGCAGCATTTTATCACTGTGTTTTCTTGTGAACCTCAAGCCTGGTTCTTGGCTGAATGTTTATTCACAGAAAATACAAACAAAGTGTTCATCCAAGTAAAGTTTTCTTATGTTATTTGACAATAAATTGCAAATAAAAACATTTTCACACTGAATGCAGTTAGAGATTCTCTACCTGAAAGTCTCACTTGTTTTAAGTTAAAGCTGTTGCTGAAGACTTTTAGTTTATTATGTTGACAGTTTCAGCTCTCTCATGTCATTTATGATTAGATCATTAACAAGTCTTTGGTACATACATGTCATACAATTTCTCTTCCATATGAATTTATTGATGTGGACTGAAGAATAAAGGTAACTGAAGTATCTTCTATGTTGATTACAGTATTTCTTCAAAATGTGAGTCCTTTGGTATGTTTAGATGCTACAACTACAGCTGAAGTCTCTTCCACATTCCTTACCTTCGTCATTCCTAACACCATGTCATCTAAAGTCAGAATATGTTCTGAAGAAGTTTATAACTTTCTCTCCAGGGTGAATTTTCTGATGCTATTTAAGATTAGGACATTGACTGTAGGCTTTCCCACATAAATGGCATTCATATGGCTTTTCTCCAGTGCATGTTTTCTCATGTCATCTAAGGTTGGAAGACAGACTGAAGGCCTTCCCGCATAGAAGACAAGCTTGTGGTTTCTCTCCAGTGTGAATTATTTTGTTTCCTCTAAATCCAGAGCTTTGACTAAAGGCTTTCCCACTTTTATCACATTCATAACACTTTTTTCCAAGGTGAGTTCTCTCATGTCTTCGAAGGTTAAAAGGGTTGAATAAAGGCTTTCTGACATTGATGACACTTTACAGTCTCTCTCCCGTGTGAGTTTTCTCATGTCTTCTAAGGTGAGAACACTGAGTGAAGGCTTTTCCACATAGATCACATGCATATGGCCTCTCTCCAGTGTGAGTCATCTTGTGCCGTCTAAGGTGAAAGCAATTAGTATAGGCCTTTTCACATAGATTGCATTGATATGATTTACCTTTAGTATGAATTTGTTTATGTGGTTTAGGGGACAACTGATTACTAAGGAATTTTCCAGACTGTTTGCTGACATAGGGTTTCTTTCCACTATGAGTTAACAAACACTGAGTTATTGTGGAACTGTGAGTGCAATCTTCTCCCGAATCATTACATTCAAAAGGATCCTCCAGAATGAGAGAGTTCTCCTTTGGGGGCAAAGATTAAAAGCTCTTAATGGTTTACCCACAGATATCTATATATTCATTTCACTACCTTTGAATCCTAGACCAACCATTCAGTGGTAGACTCCAGTTGAAATCTTTCCAATGTTACTTGTGTGAAAGGAAATGAAATTTGGGACCCCAAACTCATTTAACCAAAGGGAAAAATCAAGCTGGGAACTGGGTCACACAACCCTGCCTCCCTCTTCCGGTTCCTAAATAATATGGCTACAAGATTAAAAGCTACACACCTCCCCCATATTTTGCCCACAAGGAAATTCCTCATGAGCTGTTGAAATTAAACCATGGCAATGCAGACTGATAGCTTGTCTTTACAGGTGCAGTCATCCCCAATTCACCAGACACAAATACATATCTGATTGTTTCCCTGCCCAATTTTGCCTATGTTGTCTTATGTAAAATGCAGCTTTTCTGCATTATTAATCTGCTTCATTTGTTTATGTCATCTTATGTTCAAAAATCCAGATTCACTGAGCCAGAAAAATGCATGAATGACTATTTTTTCTACCCACCTTTTACATGAAAATTGTGTACTTCTCAATATCCTACCCTTTCCCCTTTAAATTTGGAGCCTTCAAAATCATCTTTGGAGAAAGGCATACACCTGTTTCCTGGGTGCATGTCCTTAACTTTGGCAAATAAATCTCCTAAAATGATTGAGACTTGTCTTGTCATTTTTCTCGATTGACATTTGCATACACATTATCTCCTGCAGATACAGATATGTTCTGTAAGATCCCAACTGCAGACTTATTGCATTAATTGTGATGATATCAATATCTTTCAATGTCTGGGTATGAGAAATGTATATGCACTTGTTCTGTTTTAGAGATCTCATGTTATGGTTTAGAACACAGGTCAATTTATTCACTTAATTCAAAGTATCCAATTTTTTTTGCTTAGAAAGCATTTAATGCCAGCCTAATTACACTCAGGTGATTGTGCTTCATTACTAATTTTACCCATTACCATGTCTTTAACTTAGATGACTGGTGTACACAGCTATAAAACTTACCATTGTCATACTGGTGGATGCGTCTTTTCTGATGATAGGATGCATGGATGTCACGTGTCTTTTCTTAAGGGCACTTTCCCTGTCTGAAATAATTGAAAAATAAATTGTTACATTTGTATTATGGTGATAAAATTGTTTGAAAAGCCCCAAGGCCCATTTACTTTTTTAAAAAAATTGACACTTAGATGTGGCAAGAGTGTCAAATGAAGAAACTGCTTGAATAGAAGAAATAGATTGTACAGTGTCAGCAATTAGAAAAGATTTTTAAAATTAAAATGTGGAAAGAGTTAAAATGGAGATGAGATATGAGACAGGTAAATAGAGGGATAGTCTTCACAGGGGTATCAGGAAAAGAGTCAGCAAGTGAAAGTTTAACCCCAACAAGTACATGAATTATCCTTTTCCCAAAAGTAAAAGAAAAGGCAAGAGGACACAAGAGTAGCATCTGACACATGAACAAAATGATAATAACATCTAAGGAATTCTGCTCCAGTAGCCTAACCTACATTTTAGAAATTATCATTCATTTAATAAAACCACTCATTAATATTCAACTGATATTATTCACTGAAAACACCTCCTCCTATTAGAGCACAGGACCCTGTTGCTTACCTGGATTCTGGTCTGGAAGAAATTCTCTTCCTTCCTGCCACAGCTCTTTTCCTTGTTCCAGCCGTAAAGTTATACAGGATTTGCTTACCTGGTACCCTGTTAGTGGAAAGAATACATGTGATTTGAGTTCACTGTCAATAAATGTGCATTATCACCAAGTGCAAGGCAGGTTATCAAGGAAGAATAAAAACAGTGAAGGTCAGCTCAGGCCACAGGACCTAGAACACAGAAAACTCCCCAGGAGTTTTCTGACCCAACGTGAGACTAGAAAACACATCCAAACCAAAGGTCCATCAGGAAAAGAAAATTCAAAACAGTCAGGACCTACGAATGCTGAGTCCATGCCTGAGTTCCAAGACACAATGCATAATACACTATCTTCTCAGAAAGAGAGTAATTAAATCTCTGCACAGTGTGTTTATTATTATTCTCACGCTGAACAAAAAAACATTCGATTTACAAAAATAATTGGTGTTCTATATGGAAAAGATATTGCTATTATTTTCACTAATTTGTCTCAGCCTAAGCATACACTAAAGCAGAAGAGTTATTTAGAAAATATTTAATTTAATACATTGAAAATATTCATTAAGTTCCCAGGTCTGTTATGAGTATTAGAGACTGAGTACCAAAGAAACCATGAAATCCTTGTCAAGATTGCATTCTAATTGAGTGACAAACTAAATAAAATAAAATAAAAAGAAAGATATTTATTTCAGATAGATTTAGAGAGTTCAAATTTTTTCAGATGAGATCTGTGAGAGAATCAGAGAAGAGATTAGAGTGAGATATGGGGAAGCTGTTCTAACACTTATTGAATGAATGAGCGAATGTGTGTCTACATATGTACGTGAAGGTTGAGGGAATCACCGAGGGACACCAGGTGACTGATATTTTCCAGCATCACATCTCTGTACAGCTTTCTCTTGGATGTGTCCTTCACGGCCCACTCTTCCTGGGTGAAGTCAATAGCTACATCTTCAAAAGTCACTTTCTTCTAAAACATCACAGACATTTTAGTTTAGACAGAGAAATCCCTTTCAATGTCCGGAAGAGGAAGGCTGTGATGACATAGCTAGGAGCTGGGTATGCAGAATACTCAGTGTTTTGGGTTCCAGCCAGTTCATTCTCAGTACTAAGCTGGTATCTGCCTTTCATATTCACTCACAGAGATATACCCACTCTGAATCCATTAAACTTTACTATAAAGAAATATCGCATGAGGTGTGGCATAATATAACCCAGATATTTTTCAGTAATGTGTTAATCACCTCTACATAACTGATTATAAAATTTTCACTTGAACATTCATAAATAAAATGAAATGTACCATGAATTTCAAGTAAATTACAGATTTGTCACAAGGCAAATAACCATGATTTACTACTTTTTAAACATGACTGTGATGAAATAAATTATTTCTCTGGATGAACCACAGGTTTCTCACCAATCAAATGGTTAAAAGACATAGTATGTGTTTTGAATAATCTAACGAACTAATAGAAAACGTATTTCCTATCTAGCAAATATTTGTTAAATATAAGTCATTGGTCCCTTATTCATTAAAAAGTTAGAAAGTAATGAGCCAGACTCCAGCATTCCTCAGAACTGAACAAGCTTTATGCAGAATATAGGATTCAATTCATACATATAGTCTCTCTAATGTTATATAATTCAGGTGTTCATGACAAGGCTTAAAGACAGCCCAGCAGCACAAGACAAGACCGCTGAGGTTGCTATACTGAGGAAATCTTAGTCTGATGATTCCTGTGATATGAAGCCTCCTGTTCTCAACTTTCTCTCGGCAATCCAAACATCAGTTATCATTGTTTCTCTTTTAAATTTACCTTGTCACTTCACTTGTTCAAGGATTAAAAAAGCCTCTTTATTGATTTTTTTCTAACCAGCCCTTATAAAGCATTTCCACAGAACCCTAAATTGTACTCTATCTCCTATGTTCCTTCTTCTGAGTGTGCAACCATAATTAAATAATTATATTTCTTATACATTACTTTCAGTTACCAGAAGGCAAAAAGTTTAATTACCAAAAGGTAAAATGAATGGGGATAAGAATAATAATGACTTCTTTAGTTATCCTTTCGCAAAGTTTTTAAAAGCACAATTATATTTTATCAAACTTTTCTTTTCCCTCAACACTGCATAGCTCTTTCCCATGTCCTATCACACTGGATTTATTGAACTCAGCTGCTAGAACATCAGACTCATTGTTGGGCTGTGATGTTCTGCTCTTCACTCATCTCTATTGCCTGCATTCATCACAATCCTAAGTCTATTTCAGCCAGCAGTACAGTTAATGGGTTAATTATTTCCCATGAGATTATAGGATAGATGGAAGAAAAAGAAATATATAAATGAAACCTCTCATATCTTTTTTTGTAAATAGCCTTAATAGGGGCTGGAATAAAGTAGTGTAATATTAGAAATTATATTGATAATTTAGGAGTCTTTGACACATGATACCCAACATAGAGTCCTGAGAAAACTTAACTGGAGGCCAGATACCTGAAAGCCTCCTGATTGCATTTGGAACACCCAGGCTGGGTGGATTTTACATAGTGAAAACAAACAAAAAAAAAGAATAAAAATGAAACACCTATGCAAATTGGAGAAAACTGCCCATTTGCCAGCAATATGGGTATAATTTCAGTAGAAAGAGGCATCCCCTACTCACTAGTGAATGCATTGTCAGGAACTCAGTTTCTCTCTGTCTTCTTCTGGATTTCCACTTGCAGACACTTTAGGCACTAAGAAAAGGGGTGGTTGGAGAAAGAACATGTGAGAAACCACTCTTGTGCACCATTTTCAGATCAACCTGTGACGAAAAGCCAGACTTTCACTGAAGTGTGACATCACTTGCACCACAGCCTAACCAACAGACACAAACACGCAGAGGCCTCTTCTCTTTTCCCGTGGTCAAAATTAGGAAGCCTATGACTATGGTTCCTAATAAAGGAGGATCACAGAAATCTTGTGAATGAGAACGTCAAAAGCACTGGGTTTTGTATGTTAATTGGCACAAGTCCAGATATTCAATTCCCTCACTGATTTTAAAACACAGGGATCCCTGACTCCATCCAAATGTGGAATATGATTTCCACCTATAGATAAACACTGGGATTTCTCAGATTTTATTATCCTAAGTTTATGCCCTCTCAATGTTTCTCCAACACCCACCACAGCCTTCTGAAGCCTTACTCCACTTTCACTTTCACTCAACTCTGACTTTTGTATTTCTCCTTGGAACTTGGAAATAATCAAGTAAGAATCTGTTTTAGGGTCGAGTGCGGTGGCTCACGCCTGTAATCCCAGCAATTTCGGAGGCCAAGGCAGGAGGATCACCTGAGGTCAAGGGTTTGAGACTAGCCTGGCCAACATGGTGAAACCCCGTCTCTACTAAAAATACAAAAATTAGCTGGGTATGGTGGTGCTTGCCTGTAATCCCAGCTACTCAGGAGGCTGAAGCAGGAGAATCGCTTGAACCCGGGAAGCAGAGATTACAGTGAGCCGAGATCCCACCACTGCACTCCAGCGAGGGTGACAGAGCAAGACTCTGTCTCAAAAACAATAATCTGTTTTAGGATGGGGATAATCAATTCAGGGATTTATTTCACTTAGAGGGTCAACACTCCCATCCTGCTAATCTAGCCCTTAAAATCTCCTGCATGAGAAATTAGCAGGAGTACCCTGAGTCATGGTGTTTCTGTCCTGTGTACACAGTCACAATCCTCTAGGATACTCAGAAAATACAAAATGACTTAGGGGTGGGAGAAATTTAGCAGCTCAGTCTGATATTTTACTAACGTGGTATCTAAAATTCTTGCAATCATGGTTTATATTAGTCTTTGTTAGTTGCAATATCTTTGATTATCATGATACATATTTGCTGAGAAATACCGATGTCCATGTATATATTCATACATAGATATGTAGGTATATAGGTGCATATGTTTATATGAACGTATGTGTTTGAGACAGGGGGAAACATGCATGTATTATTTCCCTGCTAAAAATATAAAAATAATTAAATATATTTTATGTACAAATGATAATTATGTGTCATAAACAAAAAATTTACTGACCCATTTCTACATGAAGTCCAGGAAAAATAAAAAGGGTAACTTTGTATTAATTGTGACATTGTGCTTACAGATGTACATATATTTCCTTATTTAACCCTCATCATAACCCTGCTGATTATAGTTTATTTACCAGTTTAATAAATGATCAACAGAGTTTGAAAAATATGACAAAATTAAAAAATTAGAAAATGACCCAGCAATACTTTTAATGATATTCTGCCTGTCGCTGCCTCTTCTTGCTTTTTGACAAAATTACTTGCCTAACCAAGGTTTTCTATGATTCTGGGGACTCCAGCATTTAGACCCCAGTTCCCAAACATCATTGTGTCTGTTTTTACGGCCACATTTAATGCACATTTACAGACTTCAACAAGCACTTTTCAATATCAACTTTTTTCTTATTCCTTGGACTATTTTCTACATCTGTTCATCAAGACTCCAGTAACATATGACTCCATCTGCCTGTCGCTTCCATGAATGTACCTGACAGCACACGTATTATGTAGTCTAAAATTCAAGCAGAACCATAATTCAAGCAGAATTTTGAAGTCTGTAATTCCTTCAAAAAAATAAGATATTAGAGAATGCCTACAAAGCTTCAGTGAAACCAGCTGTGACCCTTAATATTATTACCATGTAAACTCTTCCTCCAATATCAAAATAAGATTTGGGCTTTAGAGAATATTCGTGTGTAATTATAACCCAAACATGAACTAAAAGTAATTTAACTGGTCATATACAGACTGTGCCAGGGACAAAAAAGGACAAATATTATAAGAAAGTTAAAGCATACTTATTTCATAAAGGACTCTTGTGTGGAATCTATAAAAACTATTTCAAGATGTAGAGATTAAATATATTTTTAAACACGTATATCCACAAGCAATCTTTAGGAGAAACTTTTAAAAACTTATGTTATGGGTCTAAAATGTTCATTAATTCGTGGAAAAAAATGTATTGACAAACTTTTCACCAGAGCAGGAATAACAACTTATGTATTTGGTGACTTCAAGATGAGAGCCTGCACAGCTTAGTATCTCCCTCCAGATGTCTCTCTCTCTCTTTTTTTTTTTTGGCGGAGTTTCACTCTTGTTGCCCAGGCTGGAGTGCGGTGGCGTGATCTCGGCTCACCGCAACCTCCACCTCCCGGGTTCAAGCAATTCTCTAGCCTCAGCCTCCTGAGTAGCTTGGATGACAGGCATGCGCCATCGTGCTCGGCTAATTTTGTATTTTTAGTCGAGACAGGGTTTCTCCATTTTGGTCGGGCTGGTCTGGAACTCCTGACCTCAGGTGATCCGCCAGCCTCCGCCTCTCAAAGTGTTGGGATTACAGGCGTGAGCCACCGTGCCCGGCCCATATCTCTTTAAAAGTCATGAGGAAGGAGCCATTCTGCATCGTCTATATTACCTTAATATTTTAAGGGCACCCGTAACAATTAAGAGGCTGACTTTTGACTTCCTAGCCCTTTCATGGCTATTTAGACACACCTTAGTGAAGTATGAGGAATGTAGTATTAGGTATCAAGTTCCTAGACAACAAAACCATGTTCTCCAACAGATCTTCCGTAAAAATAGCTGATGTCTATATTCTTTTGCCTGTCCTTTCCCTTCCTTTTAATTCAGAACTGCAGTCTCTAAAAGTGCTATTATTTAGTAGATTCTCTCAATTCTCAACACCAGTGCTATACAATGTTGAGTGACATCTCAGGTGCTAGGGAAACAGCAGCTGATATTCTCGCAATGCACAAATAGAAAAGCAAAGATCACCACAGAGTAAAAGAGAATAGGTTTTTTTTAAAGTATGAAACCAAAACGAATCTATATCAGATTACACTATAAATGGAAAATCCTATTATCTTGATGGGATTGCAAGCCTCTCATGGCTTCCAACATCCAATCTATTCAAAGCAGTTCAGGAATGATGAAAGTGGAATGGAATTTAACTTACCTGCACATTGGGCACATGTACCATAAAACCTAAAGTATAATAATAATAATAATAATAATAATAAAAGAAAAATAAAATACAAAAAATAAATAAATAAAAATTCCAAATAATTTTAAAATAAATAAAAACCTCATTTTAAAAAAGAAAAAAATAAAAAATAAAAAAATAAAATTATTCTAAGGTTTTATGTGTGAAAGCACCATGCCCTGAAACAAAATATTTATTTTTAAAGTGCATAATGAACACTGCATATGAAGTTTGTGTAAAAGGAGAGAGGAAAAATCACACATTTTAAAAAAAGGAATATGCAACATATTTACATAAAATAAAATAAAAATTAAATTAAAATACACCAATGGAAGACAGAATCTCCATCTGAAAATCAAGGGAGAAATCTGTTTTAAATAAACTTGGCACAATTTTTAAAGTAAGTTATGAAAAATAATAATACCTGAATATAGTACGTAAAAGTACCAATACAATAAAGCTAAAATAATACCCATGGAAAAAATTATTTTCTGTACATTATTTAAAAAAAAATCTAAGTACTTACCTCAAGAAAGTAAATGAATGAAATTTAAAAATTGCCTGAGAAAATCTATGAAAGGAAATGAATATACAGAAGCAGAATATAATTTAACTATAAACCACACAAATAGAGTTTAGAAATAAGTGGTAGCCAACATGCCCAACAGGATTTTCTGTGATGAAAGAAATTCTCTATATCTGCATTGTCCAATGCAGTAACTACCACACATATGTAGTTACAGAATTTCTAGTTTGGCCATGAATTTGGCTATTACTACTAAGGATATGCCATTTAGTTATTTAATTATAATTAATTTAAACTTTATAGTCACATGTGACTAGTAGTTACAATATTGGCCAATGCAGATCTAGAATCTTGGAGGAGGCAGTTAAAATAATGATATATGGTCAAAACAAAAATGGAAAAGGCACACAAATAGTGAACACACAATATGAGAATGTGAGGTAACAATTTGCACAATAAAATTTAATGAGATGCTGCCTTAATGGGACTAACGTCTAATGATATACAAGGCTTCTCTTGTTACAGGTAGAAGAGCATGAGCAGGGCAGGAGAGAGCTCTTCCCCTACCCACTAGAAATGTCAAGTGATGGCCTGTCAATTGTCACATTGCCTCTCTAAAAATGATAATTAGACAGCACCAGAGAGAGGCCATTTCCTGATGGTCTACACCTGTTAACATCAAAAATGTTAATTAAATGCAGACCCCAGGAAGAAGCAACTTCTTGGGCATGCATGTTAAGAGACAAAAATGGCAAAGTATAATCTTCCGGGGACACACTCCACCGGAAAAGGAAAGAAAGCTTCAGATGGACATGCATATAACTCCCTAAGCACACCGTGCATGCTCAATTTCAAAGGGTAAGGAAAGCACTGTGCATGCTGGAAACTCTCCCTAAAGGAAGAATCATGGGAAAGAGGCAAACCCATCTCAGGATCAAGGTTAAATGCTCTTTTCTTTCTTGGACCTTCAGGCATCTGCTTGGGTCTCTTCCAAGAGAATTTTCCTTTCCTTCCTGTTCTAAAGCCTTTTTAAATAAACTTCCACTCCTGCTCTGAAACTTACCTCAGTCTCTTTTTCCGCTGTATGCCCCTCAGTCAAATTCTTTCTTCTGAGGAGGCAAGGACTGAAGTTGCTTATGGACACATGCAGATATGCTACCAGTAACTGGAATCTCTTCTACTGGTAACAGTATCATTGTAAGGGAATGAGGCCAGATCACATCTCAGTGCTTGGAGAACTCACCAGAAATAAAAAGTTGGAGGATGCAGTGAACTTATCTACCTTCCAAGGCAAGTCCCACAAGCAAGAAGCAAGACTCTCTTTCCCCAAGGTCTTAAACTCTTCAGATGCTCCTTCTCTGGGAAAATGCATCCTCTGATTGGCTTCCCCTTATATATGAAAAAAATAATTAATAAACCTAATAACCACTACATTCCAAGAGACATGCCCTGATTGCACAGACACTGAACCTAATCAAAAACTTCATTCTGGAGACACACCTTGTTCAATTTGATTGGATTTTTGAGACAACTACTAAAAACCCTCACATAAAGTTGGAAACCAAAGAGTTAAGGCTATTTTGAAGAAAAATATGAAGATTTATTCATTTTTTTATTCATAAGTGCTTTTGAGTGTATTATATGTACTAGAAAGCATTCGCAGTCAAGGGATACAGCAAGAAACCAGACAAACTAGAGTCTTATGGAGACTTTATATTCTAAAATTCTTTGGCGGTAAACTGGACTTGAAAACAAACGGAAGATGAATGGATATAAAAATTTCAATGTTCATGATGATGTAAAAAAATAAAATATATTGCAGAAATGAAATCAGGAAGTGATAGGGGTCATGTAGTATTTGTAAGACCACTGGTATTGTCTGAAATTCAAGCAGCCTGCAGAAATTTGGGTAACTAAAGGAAAGCAGATGCTAATAGAAGACAATTAAGAAAGGGCCTCAAAGACATTTCAGAGACCTTGGCTGGTGGCAGCCCCTCCCCTCAAAGGCCTGGAGGGCTAGAAGGGAAGAATGGTATGGTGGGCTGGGCCTAGGGCTACACCACCCAGAGCAAGTGCAGGACAGTGCTCACAGCATTCTAGGTCTCAGACACTCCAGGTCCAGCCATGGCTTAAAGGGCCCCAGACACAGTTTGGGACACTGCTTTAGAGGGTGCAAGCCATAAGCCTTGGCAATTTCCAAGGGGTATGCAACCTGCAGGTGCACAAAGTACAGGAATACACTGCTGATAAAGATATACCTGAGACTGGACAATTTACAAAAGAAAGAGGTTTAATTGGACTTACAGTTCCACATGGCTGGGGGGAGGCAGAAGGCAAAAGGCATGTCTTACATCACAGCAGGCAAATGAGAGAATGACAGCCAAGCAAATCTGGTTTCCTCTTATCAAATCATCAGAACTCGTGAGACTTATTCACTACCATGAGAACAGTATGGGAGAAACTGGCCCCATGATTCAGTTATCGCCACTGGGTCCCCCCACAACATGTGGGAATTATGGGAGTACAATTTGAGGTGAGATTTGGGTGGGGACACAGAGCCAAACCATATCAGAAGCCTTCACCTGGATTTCTAAAGATGTATGAAAAAGCCTGTATGTCCAGTGGAAGTCTGCTGGGGTGAAGACTTCATTGCGAATGTCTACTACAGCAGTGCAGAGGGAAAATGTGGGGTCAGAGCCCCCACAGAGTCCACACTGGGGCACTGCCTAGTGGAGCTCTGAGAAGACAGCCACCATCCTCCAGACCCTAGAATGGTAGATCCACTGACAGCTTGCAACCTGAGCCTGGAAAAGCTGCAGGCACTCAACACTGGCCCTTGACAGCAGCCATAGGGACTGACCCTTGTATCCAAAAGAAAATAAATTGTTCTACCATAAAGACATGTGCACTCCTATATTTATTATAGCATTATTTGCATTAGCAAAGACATGGAATCAACCTAGATGCCGAACAATATTAGACTGGATAGAGAAAATACAGTATATGTACACCATGGAATACTACGCAACCATAAAAAAATTATGTCTTTTGCACCAACATGGATGCAGCTGGAGGCCATTATTCTAAAATAATGCAGGAAGAGAAAACCAAATACCATATGTTCTTAGTTATAAGTGAGAACAAAGCATTGGTTGCACATGGACGTAAAGATCAGAACAACAGATACTGGGGACTACTAGAGGGGGAAGGGAAGGTGGGGACAAAGGCCTGAAAAACTATCTATTGGGTATTATGTTTTCTATCTGGGTTACAAGATCATTCATACTCCAAGCCTCAGCATCACACAATGTGTCAATGTAAAAACCTACACATGCATCCCCTGAACCTAAAATAAAAGTTGAATTTTTTTTTTAATGGGCAAAATCTGGCTAACACGGTGAAACCTTGTCTCCATTAAAAAAAAAAAAAATTACAAGAAATTAGCTGGGCGTGCGGGCAGATGCCTGTAGTCCCAGCTACTCGGGAGGCTGAGGCAGGAGAATGGTGTGAACCTGGGAAGCAGAGCTTGCAGTGAGCCGAGATCACACCACTGCACTCCAGCCTGGGTGACAGAGCGAGACTCCATCTCAAAAAAAAAAAGAAAAAAAAAAGGGGGCAAAGATCTGAATAGACATTTTTCAGAAGAACAGATACAAATGGGCAACAAATATGTGAAAAAATTCTTACCATCTCTGATCGTCAGGGGGATGCAAATAAAAACCACCGTGAAATATCACCAGATACCTCTTAGAATAGCTATTATCAAAAAGATGTATAACAAGTATTAGCGAGGATGTGGAGAAAAGATAACCCTTGTATACTTGTGGTGGAAATACAAATTACTATGTCCATTTCAGATAATAGTATGAAGGTTTCTCAAAAATTTTTAAAATAAAACTACCTGCTGATGAGGCTGTTGAGATATAGGAACACTTTTACACTGTTGGTGGGAATGTAAATTAGTTCAACCATTGTGGAAGACAGTATGGTGATTCCTCAAAGACCTATAATGAGAAATACCACTTGACCCAGCAATCCCATTACTGGGTATATATCCAAAGGAATATAAATCATTCTATTATAAAGATACATGCACACATATGTTCATTGCAGCACTATTCACAATAGCAGAGACATGGAATCAACCCAAATGTACATCAGTGACAGACTGGATAAAGAAAATGTGGTACATATACACCATGGAATACAATGCAGCCATAAAAAGGAATGAGATCATGTTCTTTGCAGGAACATGGATGGAGCTGGAAGCCATTATCCTCAGCAAACTAACCCAGGAACAGAAAATCAAACACTGCATGTTCTCACTGACAAGTGGGAGCAGAACAGTGAGAACACATGGATACTAGGAGGGGAACAACACACACTGGGGCCTGTTGGGAGGCAGGTGGAGGGAGAGTATCAGGATAAATGGCTAATACATATATGCAATGGAATATTATTCAGTGTTACATAATAATGAAATCCTGTCATTTGTGACAACATGGATGGACTTGGAAGGCATTACGTTATATGAAATAGGCCAACCACAGAATGACAATTACTATATGATTTCACTTGTATTTGAATTCTAAAATAGACAAGTTCACAAAAGCAGAGAGTAGAATGGTGGTTGCCAGGGGCCGTGGTGCTGGGGAAATGGGTAGATGTGGTTAGAGCACAAAGTTTCACATATACCACAGGAGTAAGTTCTGGAGGTCTGGTTTACAGCATAGTGCTTACAGCTAAGAATGCTGTATTGCATACTTACAATTTGCTAAAAGGGTAGATTTTGTATTCTTACCAAAAATTCTTACCAAAAAAAAATAATAATAATAAAGGGCGGGGGACTTTGGGAGTTGAGGGATATGTTTATAATCTTGATGGTAGTGATGTGTTCATGTTGTATACTTACCCCCAAACTCACTGAGATGTACACCTTAAACATGTACAGCTTTTTAAATGTAATCATAGCTCAACAAAGTCGGTTAAAAAAAAACAAGAGGGGGTTGGTTAAAAAATTTAAAAGGAGGGGTAGATGTTCCCTTGTTTTTCTCTCGTGGCTTTTTTCTTTCCTGCTGCCTGGAATTCAAAAATGATAGGTGGGGATTTAGCAGCCACACTAGAGCCTCTTCTAAAGTATTGCAGAACAGAGAGCTGGAAGGGGCCTGCATCCCGAATGAATTTGGCAAGTATCTGTACTAGCCATGGTAGGTATAACTATAGATTTAAATGAGGGAGAAATAAACTTCTGCCTTGTTTAAGCCATTTTGTTCAGACGTTAATTTTATATACATATAGAGAACATATGCTCCTTTATGAGTAGGAAAAATGTTTATGCCATAGGGTCCATGATGGGTGTTCAACAATGTAGGATGAGGCTGATTATGATGACAATGGTGAAAAACAGCATGAAATAATAAGCAATGAAAAAAGTGGCCTCATAGTTGTGTATGGTTACTTTATTTAAAGATTCTGCTGCTAATATCATTCAATGTATTTGTATGCCGGTGGGAGTTTTATTAGGTGTAGACTAAGAAAGTTTACATTATTTAATGAAAAATACTTGACCAATTTTTTTTTAAAATAAAAATATCAGGAGATGGAACTAAGCATCTGTATTTCAAAGTAACTCTCCCAGTTGATTTTCTGCATAGCAGTGATTGAGAATCCCCTGATCTAGATCCAACAGATCTCGACCTTTATAGGTGCTATCAAGGAAGCACCTAAGGAAGACAATTTTCCTGACTACATCCATATCTCCAGTTAGTAATAGATCTAGAGATCTAGAACCCAAATCCAGACCTCCTGCTTCCATGTGCGGTGGTCTTTCGCTGTTGTTTTGTTCCACTTGGTGAAGAGGATTTGAGAATAAGTAGCCACATGATTCAACTCCCTCCTCAGCTCTGAGGAATATACCTTGTCCTAGCAAGCAAGAAGCTCATACAGTAGTGGATGAGGCAAATATACATTCACTAATCTAACATACAAGGCAGTAAGCACTGTAACATAAACAAAGCACTTTGGAGTTTCAAACCAGGAGCAAGTGGGGTGATTAATTCTTAGCAGGGCTAGTAAAGTCTGGGAAGTGTTCACTAACAAAATGTCTGGTCATTAACGAAACCTACTGGTTTCTCAACACAGTCTAATTTATTGTAACAATATAAATGGTTGCTTGTTCATAAACTTTCATCTTTTGCCAAAATGTTTGTAGCTTATGTTCCCATTTAACAAGGTTTTCTGGCCAAAACTGTGCACCCACATCATCGTAATGAACTGGCTGTCCAATAAAAAAAGGACTCTCAGTCTTCCCATAAAAGCAATTTTGCATGCATAGAACACTTCTATCTAGGAATATCCCTAATGAGGTACAGAAAGGCTCTTATTATCCAAACAGAGACATTCCACTAGTGCTAGAGAGCCACAGACAGAAGTTTTCTCTGCCTCCTGGAAATGAAGCCAAACTTTCTTCTTTCTTCAACCGTGAGGATTGCTGTCTTCCTCTTCACCATTTTCTTCTTTATGAGCCAAGTTCTACCAGGTAACAAAATAAACTTGGTAAGAGTAGAGTGCCTAACACCTTACAGGGATTCAATACTCAGAGAGAAATCACCATCACCTATGACCAGAAAAGGGGGTCTCATAGGAAATCTGGAAGACATATTGGCTGAGAGGCCTGCAGCCATCTAATTCGTTAATTCTCCATAGCAACTCGGTTAAATGAAGTCAGTGGTGTTTCAAGTCTTTGAAACCCTCTTATTCCATCTCTAAATTAGGCAAGTTTACTAGCAGTTACTAGACCTCAAAAATTAAAAATCAGGCATTATTCTACTAAATCTTGGTCTCTAAAACTCCTCTAGTTTCTTTCAGCAAAAGTTAGTTATCCTAAGACCCTGGCATAAGAGCTATGCCAAAGCTGTGGTAGGCTCAGACAGAAGGGATTGGTGGAAGAAGTCTCTTTGAAAATATTACTATAATCTAAGAAATCGTTAACCTATTGCTTCCCAGTACTGTTGGTCCCTGGGGCTTGACTTTTCCCCTTAAGGCTCCATCTCCATCCCTGGCTTTCCCTCTTCCTTCTCAGCATCTAGTCTTGTAATGTAGAATTTAAACACAGGGACCAGGGATGACCCCACACCAGAGCATAGCCTACTGCATTCAGCTTGCGAACATTAATCACAGGTAGAAGGCCCTTTGCACAGACATGCTTTCGAGAAGTGTGTATAGGACTTCTTGGATTTGCCCAAGGTGGTTACCAGACACCCAAAGTAGATCCAAAAATTTTCTGGAACTCCTGAACATGTGTATTCAAGGATGAATAAGCAACTTATTCCCTCTATTTCTGCTGTTTTATAGAGGAAAAAATTAAGGCCCTGGAAACTGAAGTGCTTTTCCCAACAGTGGGGTAAATGTCAGAGTCAATGCTTTGTTTTAATATCCTGGCTTTCCCTATACATCCCACCCTAGAGTTCTGTTGTGCTGTTCCTTTGTGTGACTTTCTAAAGCCTGAAAAAAGGTGATACCATATCCAATTATATTAACTCAGTAGCACACAACATTGGGGACTGACTTATAAGATTATTATTCTTGTGGCATTACTGAAGTCCTGTCTCACTAGT
This sequence comes from Pongo pygmaeus, assembly GCF_028885625.2. Lineage (NCBI taxonomy): Eukaryota > Metazoa > Chordata > Mammalia > Primates > Hominidae > Pongo > Pongo pygmaeus. The sequence goes on from NC_072380.2 coordinate 8,712,009, forward strand.
ACTTGTTAAATAGTCACCCTGGCTAAATACATGGGTTTCATTTGTTTTAATCAGTTAAAAATATTTTAAAATATGTATCTTACATCTATAACCCCCATAAAATCAATGCTTTTAATCAAGGTTTAAAAATTACAAATTTGGATAAATAAATTTTTTTGTTTGTTTTCACTGTCACTCAATCAAAATAGAAGAAACTAATTGGATAGAACAGCACAGGCAGAAGCATTACTGACAGTCAAAAATGGGACGCAACAAGACTGGAGAAGAAAACACAGGATGGTGCTAAAGAATGCAGCCTAATGAAAGGTGGCATCTCCTCTGGATGTCCTTAGGTAGACATTGAAGCAGAACTGAAAACTTTTTGTAGAAGGCTAGAGAGGAGAGGAGGACAGAGAGAGAGAGCGAGAGTGGAAAATAGAATGAGGCTCAGAGTATCAAGCCTTAGTGCTGTCCCTATCATCTGCCTCACTCGATCTCTGGGTAACCTTGGGCAAGTTTCTTCCATTCCGTCAGCTTATTTCCTCATCTTTAAGGTAAGTGACTAGACAAGACAGCCTATGATGTTCATTGTAACTCTAGCTTTTGTTCCTAAAGCAAATGGCTGGAAAAGACATAGTGTCCACAATATGCAATACACAAGGTTTACAAGCAAAGAACAAATGAAAACAAAAGATTTTTAAAATCCCTAATGTTACTTGAATTCCTGCAAATGAAGAACGGTACATCATAATTTTTAAAAGCCCTTTGTAATTTCAATTTTTTTAAATAATTTCAACCTTTATTTTAGATTCAGGGAGTGCACGTGCAGATTTGTTACATGGGTGTATTGTGTGATATTGAGGTTTGGGGTATGAATAACTCTGTCACGCAGGTAGGGTGTACCCAAAGTGTAGCTTTTCAGACTTTACTCCCTCTCCCTCCCCTCCTGGTAAGAATCAATCTCTCTTGTTCCCATTTTTATGTCCATGTGCACTCATTGCTCGGCTCCCACTTATAACCGAGAATATGTGGTATTTGGCTTCCTGTTCCTGAGCTAATTTGCTTAGAATAAAGTCCTCCAGCTGCATCCATGTTGCTGAAAAGGACACAATTTTGTTCTTTTTATGGCTGCATAGTATTCCATGACATATATGTACTACATTTTCTTTATTCAATCCACTGTTGGTGAACACCTAATTTGATTCCATAACTTTGCTACTGTGAACACCACTGTGATGAATATACAAATTTAGGTCTTTTTACAAGACTGATTTATTTTCCTATGGATATACACCCAGTAATGAGATTACTGGGTTAGATGGTAGTTCTGTATTAAATTTCTTGAAAAGTGGCTTGAAAATAAAATGCTCAATAGAATCAGGTATAGTAAAATAGTACAAGTGATTCAAAGACCTGTGAACCGAGAGTAACAACAAATTTCCACACAAATATATTGCAAGTTAGAAAATAGCTATATTTTAATCAATTATTCCACAATCATTTACTGAACAGCTATTGTAAGCCAAGACTTTAATCAGATTCTGGAATATACATACAGAGGAGAATAAGATACAATTCCTGCCCTCAAGAAATTCATTATCAAGAATTGAGGTCAGATGGGAAAACACCACCCGTAGTAGAATGCAAGAAATACTACCACAGAGGGATGTTCAAGAGTGATTTATGACATATCACAAGACAGGTCAGTGGTTCATCCTCTACACTATACTAATCCCTTATGACTCTTCCAGCTGCAAACGGCCAATTTTAGCCCAAGGACAGTGGGCTTGGGTACCACTATACATAGTAGCTGACTACTTACAGATAAAAGGAAGAGATGGAAAGCTTAGGGATCAAAAAACTCAGATTTCAGCTTGTTTCTACCAAGTGGTCAACATTTAGAATTATCATTGTCTTCAAAAAAGCATGACCTTTATTTCCCAATTTGCATTATAGATATAAATATGATGTTGCATATATTTGGTCTTCACATCAATCCACTAATTACTTTGTGACCATGGAAAAGTTAAATTGAATTTAATGCATTTGGATTTCAGTTAAATTAAATAGGCATTTATTGAATGTTTATTAAATTTGCTGTACTGATTGAAAGCTATTCTAGAATTGGCTTTTGTGTTCCAGAATAGAAAAAAAAGTGCTGGTTTTTATACCTCTCTTATTGCCAAGAAGTTGTCATGGAAAAGGTGCTCTGTGTTACATACAAAGACTGCTCAGAATTAAAACACTTCTCAAACTAAACACCTCAATGTGTGTGGCCTATCCCCAGAGCAGTGATATCTTAGGACATAAATGAAATACTATTCAATGTTTCAACAAGTATAGTTTTTGAGCCTTTAAGAAGACCATGAATGTTTCACTCTTAAAATATGCAAAGGTTTCTAGAGAAAAATTGCAACCTCAAAGACCAGTGTCAGAGATATAAGTAGTGAGTGAAGTCTCGGGGTGTAACAAGTACTGGCACAGATATATTTGTGTATTAAACACATAGGAATATTGTTCCCTTCCATAGGAAAAATATCCTAACAATTAAAGTATATTATCTTTTAGGTCTATATTTCAGTTCTACTTTTGAAAAATACATCTATTATAACCTATCATATAGAGTGTGTGTGTGTGTTTGTGTGTGTAGAAATAAAAAGAGATGAGCCAAAAGAGATTTTCTTCTCTTTCACTCCAGGAAAATCCATAGTACAAGACGTTATATTTTTTTAAAAGGCTGAAATCTCCCATCAGTGTTAGAAGATAATAAGGAAGAAATAAACTGAAACGTGCAGGCTCTAGAACTTGTAAAGGGGAGTGGGCTACTCACCTCCAGCCTTTTGTCATGTAGGTGCACCCAATATTCTCAGATTTTTCAAGAACACCAAAAAATCCAAATTTTTGTGTGACAGCAGATTTTTAAGTGTTGAAGAAATCAAATAACACACACAGACACACACACACACACACAAACACACACACACAAATCCACACAAAATTATTTTCAGGCACTGCCCCCTATGTCCATGTAATTCAATACAAAGTAAAGAAAGACTGATGAATGGTTACAGTAACCCTCTTCTGCATGTAGCCGGGGGCAAATTCAAGGAGATCTGTGAACGTCCAAATGGCTCCTGTCGGGACTTTTGCCTCGAAACAGAAATCCATGTTGGGAGATGTTTAAATAGCCGACCCTGCTGCCTGCCTCTGGGGCATCAACCAAGAATTGAGAGCACTACACTCAAAAAGGACTGAAGCTTGTTGTTTTCTGGAGGTTTTATGTTCTCTTTTTCTCTCTCCCTCTCCCTGTCTCCCTGTCTCCCTTTCCCTCTCTCCATTTTTCTCACAGGGATTTTTATTGAATCCTCAAATAAAACAATAAAGCAAAACCAACCAACACAAAACCTCTTTTAAAAGTTTATATTACTGGCTGGGTGCGGTGACTCATGCCTGTAATCCCAGCACTTTGGGAGGCCAAGGTGGGTGGATCATGAGGTCAGGAGATCAAGACCATTCTGGCCAACATGGTGAAACCCTGTGTCTTTTAAAAATACAAAAATTTAGCCAGGCATGGTGGTGGGCACCTGTAATCCCAGCTGCTCAGGAGGCTGAAGCAGGAGAATTGCTTGAACACATGAGGTGGAGGCTGCAGTGAGCCGAGATCCCAACACTGCACTCCAGCCTGGGTGACAGAGTGAGACTGTGTCTCAAAAAAGAGAAAAGAAAGAAAGAAAGCAAGGAAAGAAAGAAAGAAAGAAAGAAAGAAAGAAAGAAAGAAAGAAAGAAAGAAAGAAAGAAAGAAGTTTATATTACATGTTATGACTTGATTACTGTTTGGTTTCCAGTATCCTTCTATCCCATCTAGATGAGCTCTTAGTTGAAAATGACCTACAGCAGGGTGGGGGAATTTTCACCATACCTATTGCTTTTGTCTAGCACTGTAACCCTTCACCCTGAATATGGGAAGACTACTCCCCTTTTTTACTGGGAAAATGCAACATCCTATTCCATGCAGCCTTGCAGGGGTCTGTCTCTCCCTGATAAAGGTGCAGCATATGGGAAAATTGCACAATCACATCAACCAGACTTCACCAGAAATCTAAATTATAAAAAGAGGTGCACTCAGATTAAAACAATTTCTTCAGAACCCTTTTCAAAGGCAATTCCCTGGGTCTGTACATGTATGCCTGGCCAAGATCCAGGAAATTCCTTTAGTTCCCAACTTTCACTGAGCATAACCATTCAGCATTTTCTTCCATCTTTTAAAACCCTGCATCGGCTTCCTATGGCTGCTATCACAAATTACAACAAACTTGTGGCTTAAAGCAACACAAATGCATTTTCTGACAGTTCTATAGGCTGCAGGTTTCAGTTGGATCTCAGTGGGCCAACATCAAGGTGTCAGCAGGACAGAGCTTTCTTCTGGAAGCTCTGCAGTTTTCTTCCTGCACCTTTATCCTAGCAATGGCAGGTTACTCCTGTGCACCATATTTTCCTTCATCCATTTTCAAAGCCAGCAACGGAGCAATGAGTCCTCACATACCATCATTCTGAATTCATCTTCTCCCCACTCTTCCACTTTTTAGGACTCATGATTACATTGGGCCCACCTGGATAATCTAAGATAATCTCCCTATTTTAAGGTCAGCTGATTAACAGCCTTAATTTCACATGAAACCTCAATTCCCCTTTGCCTTACAAGGTGGCACATTCACAGGACCCAGCAGTTAGAATGTGGATAGTTTTGGCGGGAGACAGAGGGGACATTATTCTGCCTACCACAGCCACTGAGTGCTTTTACCACCTGTCACCATTTTGCTCCATTTAGACACAACTTTAGTTGCTTTGTGTGAAGAGATTCTCATTCATAGTGTTTTCTTTTTTGTGTAAAGTAGTGGGGGGCATCCCCATGGACATTTAAAGAGTATAGAATCAAGATATTTAAAAGTATATTAGCTGGATTTTATTTTTCACCATGCCTGATTTGGCCAAGAAAGAATGTTAAGTTATGTCACATGGGCTACTTGAAATCTCAAAAAGTTCAAAACATTGGGTTCAAAATCTCAGAGACTGAGATATATTCCAACCAACTCAACCCTATAGAAGTGCCAAGTTTTCCTCAGTGCCACTCTTGAAATTACATCACCAACTGACTCTTTAATATATTTTTGCACTATAAAACATTTATTTCTTGGAGTAAGTGCTTCCCTAGAAAAGAAGCAGTTTGGACACGTATATTAAAGCCGTCACATAGAATATTATCCTCTCATTGCTAGGAGGTGGCCTTCAAGATGGCTGACTAGAGGCATCAGGCACTGTGTCCTCCTAAAGAAAGACCAAAACAGCAAGTAGATAATCATACCTTGAAGAGGGCATGAAAGAGGGCACTAGAATTCAGCAGCAAAGTGACAGGGAATCTCTGAGGTATGGAAGGAAAGAAAATGAAGGAGCAGCCCAGCCAGAATCAGCTTAAGCCAAGGATAGGCTCTCCAGGGTGGTGAAAAGGTGAAAAAAGAGAGCCCCAGTGGTCCATATTCCCACTGTGGACACTGCAATCCTAGCCAAGGGACAGTCTCTCGGCCCTCGCAGGCCCTGAGACTACTATACGGAGCTGCCTGGAGTCTATGGGATGGTCATTGTCCCAGAGAAGGAGTTGGCACTGGATCGTTTGCACCCATCCCCAGATACAGGGAGCTGTGGCACAGTGCCATTTTGAGAGCCCAGCCCCCAACAGACTACATCCTGCCTTAGGGCAAAACAGCCCCTGCATCTCCACATCTCTGGACCCCCAGTGACATTCCCTCATGTGCATCCAGAGTGCTGCAGAGTCACAATACCAGCTGAACTCACCAGTGTAGCCTGGTCCCCATCACCGTAGCCTACACAGTGTCCTACACTCCGGGGAACTGGCAGTGCCATTCACTAGGGAAGCTGCCCCCAGAACAACGGGAGCTGAAGCAGGCACTCTTCACAAGTGGAGAGTCACCTTCCCAGGGCCACTGACACTGACAGCAATCCTGACCCCCAGGAGCAGGGTCACTGCACACCTGCAGGCATCCTCAGGGGACCTAGGGACTCGTCTGCCTGAGAACTATTCCAGGGCCAGAGCACAGGCCCATCCCACCCATTGCTGTCACTACCACTACCCAAGCTCGTTGTCCAGGAGGCTGGGGATCAACCCACACTGTTCTCTGTCATTGGCACTTGTGCATGCCTTCTTGTGACCTGAGTATGAGCCCAGCCAGCCTGGCGGTGCCTGTGCACATTGTCTGGGAGCCCGGAGATTAATCCACCATGCCTATTACCATCAAGTATCTGTGTGTCTCCTGAGAGCTTAAGGATAGGACTTCCCAGCTGGCCATCACTGCTGCCACCAGTGCCCACATATTTGCACCAGGTGAAAGCCTGAGGACTACCCTGTCCATCATGTTGCCATGACTGTTGGTGTCTGCACATGTCATCTGGGGTCACAATAGTTGACCTGCTATGACTACTGCAATTGCTGATGCTACACATGCCTCCCAGGGTCTTGAGGGCATACCTATCTACCTAGCTCACCACTGTCACTACTGGCAATTGAGAAAGCCACCAGGCTCATGCCTGTAATCCTAGCACTTTGGAAAGCTGAGGGGGACAAATCACCCAAGGTCAGGAGTTCGAGACCAGCCTGACCAACATGGAGAAACTCCATCTCTACTAAAAAAAAAAAAAAAAAAAAAAATACAAAATTAGCCGGGCATGGAGGTGCATGCCTGTAATCCCAGCTACTCGGGAGGCTGAGGCAGGAGAATTGCTGGAACCCGGGAGGCAGAGGTTGCAGTGAGCTGAGATCACGTCATTGCACTCCAGCCTGGGCAACAAGAGCAAAACTACGTCTCAAAAAAAAAAAAAAAAACCACCTGAAAGCCCAAGGATGGCCTGCCTGAAACTTCAACCACTAGTGCCCACGTAAATCACCCAGAAGTTCAAAGACCAACACAACTGGTGACCAAGGACCAAACTACCTGGCCGGTCTTTCCCCAGCAAAATCTCACCACAGCCTCCATTAACAATGAAGGCTAAGACACTGAGGAGCTCACAGACATCAGTGATGCTGACTATAGCTGAAGAAATCATAGAAGTCTAAACTACTGAACCAACCCAGAACTAAAGGCAAAGTGTTTTACTGATTTAACAGTATAGATACAGCTACAGAAGTCAGTCTTTTACTACCAAAGCCAATCTATAAAATTAGAAGAAGCAACTGTTTTACCAGATATTCAAATATCAATGTAAGGACATAAGAAACATTAAAGAGCAAGGAAACATAGCATTTCTGAAGGAAAAACAATAATTCTCCAGCAACAGATTTCAATCAAACAAATCCATAAAATGAGTGAAAAGGAATTTAATGGCTGAAATTGAACAATTCAATAAATAAAATAAATAATACAACTTGAGAACCTCAACAATAGACTAGATTAAGAAGATGAAAGACTTTCTAAACATAAAGATCGGTCTTCATATACAGGATTAAATGGATTAAAGATTTAGATGTGAAACACAAAACTATAAAAACCCTGGAAGACAACCTAGGCAATACCATTCAGGACATAGGCATGGGCGAAGATTTTATAACAATGACACCAAAGGCAATTGTGACAAAAGCAGAAACTGACGAATGGGATGTAATTAAACTAAAGAGCTTCTGGGCAGCTAAAGAAACTATTAATAGAGTAAAAAGACAACCTGCAGAATGGGAGAAAATTTTTGCAAGCTATGCATTCGACAAAGATACGATATATAGCATCTACAAGGAACTTAAACAAATTTACAAAAAAACAAAACCTTTAAAAAGTAGGCAAAGACATGAACAGACACTTCTCAAAAGAAGACATACATGCTGCCAACAATCATATGAAAAAAAAAAGCTCAAGGGTCATGAGGGATTCTGACAGACAGGGGGCAGAACTAGATTGCAGCTCTGGACGGAGCAGCATGCTGAGGCTTGCATTGTGAATTTTAGCTCCAGATGGACTGCAAGAACAGACCAGCAGTGCTGACAGGACCCATAGACCCTCCGAAGGAAGCAGACTGCTCTTGCAGGACCTGGGAGACACCCCAAATACTTTAAGTCCCCTAACCACGGAAATGAGAAAGGGAGACGCTCATCTCCTGAACACACACCCCCAATGGAGAAGCTGAATGTCTGTTTGTGGGAGAAGTTCCTGACTTTACCTGGAGCTGAGGCAAGTTAGAGAGCCGAGCTGAGTGACATACAGGAGTAGAGGAAGTAGCAGAAAGGCACTGGAAGGCCGCTGGATCCCCAAGTAGCCCATTCCTGCCTGGCACCACAGGCATCCATCAGGAGGGTGGCCAGAGGAGCAGGGGGTAAAACTTCACAGGGAGAAGGACTTCTCTACCTGAACTTTGTAAAAATTGAATGGGGTGAGAAGCCTCCTGGCCAGAACTCAGGGGAGGGCGTGAATCCGGCTTGCAGACTTCACAGGCGGGGTAAGAACTGAGGCCCATTTCTTTGTCAGTCAGGAGGCAGAAAGCCTCAGGTAAGTTTTCAAGCCAGATTCGCCTTCGGCCTGGAAACAGACTCCGGGCTATTGCCAGGGGCATTGTGGGAGTGAGACCAGCCTTTCAGTGTGCGTGGAAGCTAGCTTTCCCCCACTTCCCTGACAACATGCATGACTCAGCAGAGGCAGCCATAATCCTTCTAGGTACACAACTCCAGTGACCTGGGAATCTCACCTCCAACCCCCACAGCAGCTAAAGCAAGACCCATCGAACGAGAGTCTGAGCTCAGGCACGCCTAGCTCCGCCGCCACCTGATGGTCCTTCCATATCCACCCTGGTAGCAGAAGACAAAGAACATATGATCTTTGGAGTTCTAGAGCCCTGCCCACCACTGGTCCCTCTCCACAGTGTCCGGAATTGGTGGGTTCTTTGTCTCGCTGAGTTTAAGAATGAAGCCGCAGACCCTCCTGGGTGAGTGTTAACAGTTCTTAAAGATGGTGTGTCCAGAGTTGCTCATTCCTCCTGGTGGGTTCATGGTCTCTCTGGCCTCAGAAGTGAAGTTGCAGATCTTCGCAGTGAGTGTTACAGCTCTTTTTTTTTTGAGATGGAGTTGCTGTCACCCAGGTTGGATGCAGTGGCGCGATCTCGGCTCAATGCAGGCTCCACCCCCCGGGGTTCACGCCATTCTCCCACCTCAGCCTCCTGAGTTGCTGGGACTACAGGCGCCCGCCACCACGCCTGGCTAATTTTGTATATTTTCAGTAGTGACGGGGTTTCACCATGTTATCCAGGATGGTCTCAATCTCCCGACCTCGTGATCCGCTGCCTCGGCCTCCCAAAGTGCTGGGATTACAGGCATGAGTCACCGCGCCCAGCCGTGTTACAGCTCTTAAAGGCGGTGCGGACCCAAAGAGTGAGCAGCAGCAAGCTATATTGCAAAAAGCGAAAGAACAAACCTTCCACAGCATGGAAGGTCACCCATGCCTGTTGAGCTGTGGGCTCCCGTGGCCTGCTTTTATTCCCTTCTCTGGCCCTACCCACATCCTGCTGACTGGTCCATTTTACAGGGAGCTGATTGGTCTGTTTTGACAGAGTGCTGACTGGTGCATTTACAAACCTTTAGCTAGACACAGAGTGCTGATTGGTGCATTTACAATCCTTTAGCTGGACACAAAAGTTCTTCAAGTCCCCGCCAGATTAGCTAGACACAGCGCTGATTGGTGCATTTACAAACTTTCAGCTAGACACAGAGTGCTGATTGGTGCATTTACAATCCTTTAGCTAGACAGAAAAGCTCTCCAAGTCCCCACCCGGCCCAGAAGCCCAGCCGGCTTCACCTCTTGATGGCACTCGCCAGACAGGACATTGCAGCTCCCAGCCCAGGCACTCCAGCAGCCTAGAGAGAGCTCATCCCCCAGTCAAGCCCAGCAGGCACCGGCCAGCCACCACAAGTGTGGGGCCCGCCGAGCCCGCGCCCACCCAGAACCCGTGCCAGCCCACAAGCGCCACACACAGCCCTGGCTCCCACCAGCGCCTCTCCCTCCGCACACCATGAGCAGAGGGAGCCGGCTCCGGCCTTGACCAGCCCCAGAGAGGGTCCCCCACAGTGCAGCGGAAGGCTGAAGGGCTCCTTGAGTGCAACCAGAGTGGACGCCCAGGCCAAGGAGGCGCTGAGAGCAAGCGAGGGCTGCTAGCATGCTGTCATCTCTCAACACTACTACAGCGGATGCTTTCTGGAAAGCACCACCTCCCAACAGGAGGCCCATCAGCACAAAAAAATAGAGCCTTAAACCACCAAAATGGTGGAGGCAGTTTGAAAAACAGGTTGGCAGTTCTTAAAGAATTAAAAATAGAGTTACTATATAACCCAGCAATTCCACTCTTAGGTATATACTTAAGAAAAGTTTGTACCTAAGAGGTGAAAAATTCTCAATGAATTCTTATAGCAGCATTATTCATAATAGTAAAAAAGCTGAAATAACCCGAATGCCCATCAACTGATAAATATATAAACACAATGTGGTATATTTATATAATACAGTATTATTTATTGATAGAAGGAATGAAATAGCTATATATTCTACAACTTGGATGACCCCCATGGAGTCATCAAAACACCACCATCATTCTTCAGAGTTAGAAAAACCAATTCTAAAATTCATATGGAACCAAAAAAGAGCCCACATATCCAAAGCAATACTAAGCAAAAAGAACAAATCTGGAGGCATCACACTACCTGATTTCAAACTATACTATAAGATCATAGTCACCAAAACAGTGTGGTACCCGAAAAATATATACATCAAAATATATGCACTTAAATAACATAGCATCAAATTTATAAAACAAAAATTGAGCAACCTACAAGGAAAAATGAAAAAATCCCAAACTATAGAGGGAGATTATAACTTATTTTTCTTAGTCATTCAAAGAAAAAGAAGACTTTAAACATCAATAACACATTGAATGTTAATAAAAATTTACTATTTTTATGAAGTGAATAATTACAAAGAACTTCATTCAACAACTACAGAATAAAATTTTAATAGGACATATTGAATATGCACAAATATTGACCATGTAACGATTTGTTCTACATGCCAAATCTTAACAAAAGTCAAATAACTGACACTCTACAGAAAGTGTTCATTTATCACACTGATATGATATTATAAGAAACGGTTCTAAAACCCAGTTGATTAAAGAAAAAAATCTTAGTGAAAAACTAAAATATATTGAAATTAAAATATTACTTGTTAAAACTTTTTGGATTCCATTGGTACAATATTAAAGAGGAAATTCAGAGTCATAAATGCTGATATTAGAAAATAACAATGGTGGGTCTTTGGCAATACCATCATGAACACTCCTGATCTCTTCTGATCTCAGAAGAAAATAATAATAGAAAACTGAAACATCTCAGTCTTTGCAGTATGAATTACAAAGAAAATAAAATGCACAAATAAAAATAACAAGAAAAAAGGAAGCATCTTTAAATATGCAAAACCATTAAAGAAACTTGACAAAATTAACTCAAGATGAAACAGAAAATAAGAGTGTTTTCCTGAATTAATAAAGCAACTAATTCTGTAATCAAGAACCTCCCAAAAAAGAGGGCCCTTAACTTATATTTTCAACCACATTTCAGAAATTTAAAAAATTGTAATTATATCCAACCTCTTCTAAGAAAACAAAGAAAAAGAGACACTCCAAAACATCATATTTATCAAGACAATTTTTATTAAGATAATATTCACATAACAAAATATTCACTGTTTCAACCATTTTGATTTGTTTAATTTAATTAATGTTAGTATATTTACAATGTTGTACAGACATCACCACTATTTAATTCCAAAACCTGTCCATCACCTCAAAAAGAAACTCCTTCTCTAATCCCCAGAAACTACTAATTTGTTTTCTATCTCTATAGATTTGACTATTCTGGACATTACATAACTGGAATTATAAAATATATACCCATTTGTGTCTGCCTTCCATAACTTAGCATAATTTTTCAAGGTCATCTAAGTTGTAGGATATATAGCTATTTCATTCCTACTATCAATAAATAATACTGTGTTATATAAATATACCACATTGTGTTTATATATGTATCAGCTGATGGGCATCTGGGTTATTTCAGCTTTTTTACTATTATGAATAAGCTGCTATGAGAATTCATTGAGAATTTTTCAACTCTTAAGTACAAACTATTTTCTTAAGTATATACCTAAGAGTGGAATTGCTGGGTTATATGGTAACTCTATTTTTAATTCTTTAAGAACTGCCAACCTGTTTTTCAAACTACCTCCACCATTTTATGTTTCCATCCGAAATGTATGAGAATCCACTTTCTCCACATTTTCCACAACACTTGTTATTTTCCATCTTTCTTGATGATAGTTATTCCACTCGATATCAAATGGTATGTCATTGTGGTTTTGATTTTCATTTCCCTTTCATGTGCTTATAGCCCACTTAAATATCTTTTTCAAAAAACTATTCAAATCTTTTGATCATTTCTTAGATCATTTGTGTTTTATTGTCATTGTTGCTGCTGCTGATTTGTAGTAGTTCTTTATATATTCTGGATATTAATCCAATTTTCAAATATTTTTCTCATATTCAGTGGGCTTTTTTCCCCTTTCTTGGTAGTATCCTTTAATGCACTCAAGTTTTTAACTTAAATGAAGTCCAACTTAACTATTTTTTGTGGCTATGATTTTGGTGTCATATTTAAGAAACCATTGCCTAATCTAAGGTCACAAATATTTGTACCATTTTTTCCTAAACATTTACAATTTTAGTTATTACGTTAAGGTCTTCAGTCAGTTTTGAATTAATTCTCATATACGGCATGAGGTAGACAAATTTTTCCTTTTACTTGTGGATATCCATTTGTCCCAGCACCATTTGTTGAAGACTATTCTTTCCTCATTAAATGATCTTAGCACCCTTGTTGAAAATCAATTGCATGTAGGTGAACGGGTTTATTTCTGAACTTTAAATTTGCTTTTATCAGTCTATATGTCTATTCTTACACCATTATCACACTGTTTAGATTATTGTGACTTTGAGGTAAGTTTTGAAATTGAGAAATTTGAGTACTCCCACTTTGTTCTTCTGTTTCAAAATTGTTTTGGCTATTTAATCGTCTTTTCATTTCTATATAAATTTTAGAATAATTTTTGTCAATTTCTGCAAAAAGATAGAATTTTGATAGGGATTGCATTAAATCTGTAAATCAATTTGGGAAGTATTTGCATTTAAATTATATTAAATCTTCCAACCCATGAGCATGAGAAATCTTTCCATTCACTTGGGTCTTCTTTAATTTCTTTCAAAAATATTTTGTAGACTCAGCGTACAAGTCTTACACTTCCTTGATTGTACTATTTCCTATGTATTTAATTTTTTATGCTATTGTAAGTATCATTGTTTTCTTCATTTAACTTCCAAGATGTTCATTGCAATTACAGAAAAGAAATGCAGCTGATTTTTGCATATTGATCTTGTATCTTCAAACTTTGTTGAAATTGTTTATTAGCTCTAAAAGATTTTTGTGAATTCTTTTGAGTATTCTACATGTAATATCATTCCATGGCTTAATGGAGATAATAATGCTTCTTCCTTTCCTCCGAATGCCTTTAGTTTCTTCTTAGCCTAATTGCCTTTGCTAGAACTTCCAACACATTGTTGAACGGAAGTGTCAAGGGCAGACATTCTTTTCTTGTTCCTGCTTTTAGGAGAAAATCTTTTAGTCTTTCACTATTAGGTATAATGTTAGCTACACTTTTCTTATCGATGCTCGTTATCAGGGTGAGAAAATTGTCTTGGATTTATGATTTCTTGAGTGTCATCATGAAAGGGCACTGGATTTTGTCAAATAATTGTTTATGTCTTTTGAGACGATTGTGGCTTTTTTTCCCTTTATTCTACTAATATTGATTGATTTTGCGTATTTAAAAAAACTTTTTTTTTTTTTTTGAGACAGGGTCTTGCTCTGTCACCCAGGCTGGAGGGCAGTGGTGCAATCTCAGCCCACTGCCGCCTCTGCTTCCCGGGTTCAAGCGATTCTCTTGCCTCAGCCACCCGAGTAGCTGAAATTACAGTCGTGCGCCACCGCGCCCAGCTAATTTTTGTATCTTTAGCGGAGATGGTGTATTGCCATGTTGGCCAGGCTGGTCTCGAACTCCTCGCCTCAAGTGACCTGCCTGCCTTAGCCTCCAAAACTGCCGGGATTACAGGCGTGAGCCATCCCCCCTCAAGCCAATTCTTAAAATAAATTGCACTTGGTTGTGGTGTATAATCCTTTTAATATATTGCTAGATTCCATTTTAAAGTATTTTGTTAAGAATTTTTGTATCTTTATTTATAAAGAATACTGGACTAGTTTTCATTTCTGGTAATGTCTTTGTCTTGCTTTCATATCAAGGTAATACTGGTCACATAAAATTAGTTTGGAAATGTGTCATCATTTTTTGAAGATTGTAGGAAAGATTAGCCTTCATTATTCTTTAAACGTGATAAAGTTCACTAGTACAGCCATCTGGTCGTGGATTATTTTTTTGGAAGTTTTTAATCACAGACTCACTATCGTCACTTGTTATATGTCTATCTGTATTTTTTATTTCTTCTTGACTCAGTTTTGGTAGTTTATTTGTAGAAATTGTCCATCATTTTATTTAGGGTATCTAATTTGTTGACATACAATTATTCATAGGATTTGCTTATAATTCCTTTTATCTGTGTAAGTTCGGCAGTAGTATCCCCACTCTTTTTTTTTTTTTTTTTTTTGAGACAGAGTCTCGATTTGTCGCCCAGGCTGGAATGCAGTGACGCCATCTCCTCTCACTGTATACTCCGTCTCCCGGGTTCACGCCATTCTCCTGCCTCAGCCTCCCAAGTAGTTGGGACTCCAGGCGCCCGCCACCACGCCAGGCTAATTTTTTGTATTTTTTTAGTAGAGACGGGGTTTCACCGTGTTAACCAGGCTGGTCTCGATCTCCTGATCTCATGATCTGCCTGCCTCAGCCTTCCAAAGTGCTGGGATTACAGGCGTGATCCACCGCGCCTGGCCTTTATTTTTAATTTTAGTAATTTAAGTATTCTTTCTTTTTTCCTTGGTCAGTATAGCAAAAGGCTAGTCAAGTTTCTTGATCTTTCCAAACAACCAACTTTTGGTTTTGTTGATTTCTCTACTGATCTGTTATTCTCTATTTCACTTTGCTCTAATATTTATTATTTTATTTTTCCTGCTTGCTATGAATTTAATTGGTTCTTCTTTTCCTGGGTTCTGAATTTAGAGTGTTAGCTATCTATTTTATTCATTCTTTTTTCAGGTAAGAGTTTACATCTATAAATATTTATCTGAGCTTAGCTTTTGCTGCATCCCTGATGGTATTTTCATTTTGGTTCTTCTCCAAGAATTTTTCAATTCCCTTTGTGATTTCTTCTTGGACACATTGGTTATGTAGGGGTATGGTATTTAATTCTCACATATTTGTGAATTTTTCTGTTTTTTTTCTGTTATTTTTAGTTTCATCCCACAGTGATTGGAGAAAGTATTTTGTAAGATTTTAATATTTTAAAATTTTCTGAGATTTATTTTATGGCCTAAGGCGGACTATTTCGGAGTCTGTTTTGTGTTTACTTAAGAAAAAATATGTATTCCCCTGTTGTTAATTGGAGTGTTGCATTGATGTCTGTTAGTCTACTGGTTTATAGTGTTGTTCAAGTTTTCCATTTGCTTACCAGTCTTCTATCTAGTTATTTTGTATTATTAAATTTCGAGTATCAGAATATCCATACTTTTTAGCTATTCTCTCTTCAGTTATATTAGCATATATGTATTTGAGGGCTCTCTTATTAGGTGCATACATATTTATAATTATTATATCTTATTAATTGATTGATCCTTTTAACATTATATAATATCCTTTTGGTTATAAGTAATTGTCTCGAAGTCTATTTTGTCTGACATCAATATAGTTATTTCTGCTCTTTTTTGGTCACAATTTGCATGAAATATTATTTTCCATTCTTTTATTTTCAAACTCCTTGTGTATTTTAATCTAAAATGAGCCCCATAGATAACATATAATTGGATCATGTTTTTAAATATATTCTCTCAATCTCTGCCTTTAATTGTAGAATTTAATTCATTTACATGGAATATAATTACTAATAAGGAAGGATTTCTGCCATTTTTCTATTTGTTGTCTATATATCTTATATGATTTTTGTTCTTCAATTCTTTCATTCCTCCATTATTGCCTTCCTTTGTATTAAATATTTCTAGTATATCATTTTAATTATCTTGTTCTTATACTACTTTTTTTATTTTTTCATTTTACTTTAAGTTCTGGGATACAAGTGCAAAACGTGTAGGTTGGTTGCAGGGCTTACCTGTGCCCTGGTGGTTTGCTGCTCCTACCAACCCCTCATTTAGGTTTTAAGCTCCACATGCATGAGCTATTTATCCTAATGCTCTCTCTCCCCTAGCGCCCCCATCCCCTGACTGGCCCTGGTGTGTGTTGTTCCCCTTCCTGTGTCCATATGTTCTCATTGTTCAACTCCCACTTATGAGTGAGAACATGTGGTGTTAGTTTTTCTGTTCCTGTGTTAGTTTGCTGAGGATGATGGCTTCCAGCTTCATCCATGTCCCTGCAAAGGATATGATCTCATTCCTTTTTATGGCTGCATAGTATTCAATGGTGTATATTTACCACATTTTCTTTATCAGTCTATCATTGATAGGCATTTGGGTTGGTTACATGTCTTTGCTATTGTAAATAGTGCTGTAATAAACATACATGTGAATGTATCTTTACAGTAGAATGATTTGTGATTCCTTTGGGTATATGCCCAGTAATGGGATTGCTGTGACAAATGGTATTTCTGGTTCTAGATCCTTGAAGAACCGCCACACTGTCTTCTACAATGGTTGATCTGATTTACATTCCCACCAATGGTGTAAAAGCATTCCTATTTCTCCAGAGCATCACCAGCATCTATTGCTTCTTGACTTTTTAATAATCACCATTCTGACTGGCATGAGATAGTATCTTATTGTGGTTTTGATTTGCATTTCTTTAATAATCAGTGATGTTGAGCTTTTTTTAATATGTTTGTTAGCCGCATAAATGTCTTCTTTTGAGAAGTGTCTGTTCATATTCTTTGCCCACTTTTTAATGGGGTTGTTTTTTCTTGTAAATTTGTTTAAGCTCCTTGTAGATTCTGGATATTAGACCTTTGTCAGATGGGTAGATTGCAAAAATTTTCTCCCATTCTGTAGGTTTCCTGTTCACTCTGATGATAGTTTCTTTTGCTGTGCAGAAGCTCTTTAGCTTAATTAGATCCCATTTGTCAATTTTGACTTTTGTTGCAAATGCTTTTGGCATTTTCGTCATGAAATCTTTGCCCATGCCTATGTCCTGAATGGTATTGCCTAGGTTTTCTCCTAGAATTTTTATGGTTTTGGGTTTTACATTTAAGTCTTTAATCCATCTTGAGTTAAATTTTGTATAAGGTGTAAGGAAGGGGTCCAGTTTTAACTTTCTTTATATGGCTAGCCAGTTTTCCCATCACCATTTATTAAATAGGGAATCACATGGTCTGCAAACAGAGACAATTTGACTTCCTGTCTTCCTATTTGAGTACTTTTATTTCCTTCTCTTGCCTGACTGCCTTGGCCAGAAATTCCAATACTATGTTGAATAGGAGCGGTGAGAGAGGGCATCCTCATCTTGTGATGGTTTTCTATCTCTGGTAGAATTCAGCTCTGAATCAGTCTGGTCCTGGACTTTTTTTGGATGGTAGACTATTAATTACTGTCTCAATTTCACAGTTTCTTATTAGTCTATTCAGGGATTCACCTTCTTCCTGGTTTAGTCTTGAGAGGGTGTATATGTCCAGGAATTTATCCATTTCTTCTAGGTTTTCTGGTTTAATTGCATAGAGGTATTTATAGTATTCTCTAGTGATAGTTTGTATTTCTGTAGGGTCAGTGGTGATATCCCCTTTATCATTTTTATTTTGTCTATTTGATTCTCCTCTCTTTTCTTCTTTATTAGTCTGGCTAGTGGTCTATTTTGTTAATTTCTTCAAGAAATCATTGTGGATTAATTGATTTCTTGAAGGGTTTTTTTGTATCTCTATCTCCTTCAGTTCTGCTCTGATCTTAGTTATTTCTTGCCTTCTGCTAGCTTTCGGATTTGTTTGTTGTGTTTCTCTAGCTCTTCTAATTGTGATGTTAAGCTGTCATTTTGGAGATCTTTCTAGCTTTTTGATGTGGGCATTTAGTGTTATAAATTTCCCTCTTAACACTGCTTTAGCTGTGTCCCAGAGATTCTGGTACGTTGTCTTTGTTCTCATTGGTTTCAAATAACTTCTTGATTTCTGTCTTAATTTCATTATTTACCCAGGAATCATTCAGGAGCAGGTTGTTCAATTTCCATGTAGTTGTGTGGTTTTGAGTGAGTTTCTTCATCCTGAGGTCTAATTTGATTGCACTGTGGTCTGAGAGACGGTTTGTTATATTTTCAGTTCTTTTGCATTTTCTGACGAGTGTTTTATTTCCAACTATGCAGTCGATTTTAGAATATGTGTCATGTGGCACTGATTAGAATATATATTCTGTTGATTTGGGGTGGAGAGTTCTGTAGATGTCTATTAAGTCCACTTGATCTAGAGCTGAGTTCAAATCCTGCATATCTTTGTTAATTTTCTGTCTTGTTGATCTAATATTGACAGTGGGGTGTTAAAGTCTCCCATTATTATTTTGCGGGAGTCTAAGTCTCTTTGTAGTGTCTAAGAATTTGTTTTATGAATCTAGGTGCTCCTGTATTGGGTGCATATATATTTAGGATAGTTAGCTCTTCTTGTTGAATTGATCCCTTTATTATTATGTAATACTTTTCTTTGTCTTTTTTTATCTTTGTTGGTTTAAACTCTGTTTTATCAGGGACCAGGATTGCAACCCCTGCTTTTTTTTGCTGGGATTACAGGCATGGGCCACCATGCCCAGCTAATTTTGTATTTTTGGTAGACACAGGATTTCTCCACGTTGGTCAGGCTGCTCTCAAACTCCTGACCTCAGGTGATCTGCCCGCCTCGGCCTCCCAAAGTGCTGGGATTACAGGTGTGAGCAACTGGGCCCAAACTAAATCACATCTTTATACATTGTATGGTCGTCAACGTAAGTTTATATTTATTGCTTTATGCATTGACTTTCTTTTTATTGTATTTAAGACATACAATATTATGTTTGTGTATATATACATATACATATATATGAAGTGCAATGATTGCCATAATCAAGCAAATTAACATATCCATCATCTCACATAGTTACTTTATTGTGGTAAAAGTATCTAAAATCTACTCTGGGCAAATTTCTGGAGTATGATACATTATTAACTACAGCTCTTGTGTTGTACATGAGATCTCTAAGATTATTTATTTTATATAGCTGAAACTTGTACCCTTTAGCTTTCATCTTCCATCTTCCACACACCTCCCACCTCTTTCTAACCTTTCTATTTCTTAGGGCTTTTGTGGGTCTTTTTTGTTTAGGGTCTACCTATAAATGAGATAATGCAGTATTTTTCTTTCTGTGCCAGATTTATTATTAGCATGTCTTCTAGGTTCATTCATGTTGAAGCAAATGAAAGAAACTTCTTTATAAAACTGAGTGATATTTTATCATGTATGTAATTCCTTTATCCATCTGTTCATAACCACTTAGGTTTTTTCAATATCTTGGGTATTGTGAGTAATGCTGCCATGTGATGTGCAGTTGTTTTTAAATCAGAAGAAAAGAGGATATTGCTTATATATACTAAAGTTACCTTTATTAAAGATACACACACACACACCCCAGCATTTTTACTCCTTTATGTGTTTGAAATTACTATCTAATGTTCTTTCATTTCAGTCCAAATAACTCCTCATAGAATTTTTATCATCCCACTCCATTTTTAAAAGAGGTCAGCTGTAAATTTACCGTGAATCACTAATAACTAATCTCCCCTTATCTGTAATTTTCCTTTCCATGGCTTCAGTTACCTATAGTCAACTTTCACCTGAAAATATGAAATGGAAAATTTCAGAAATAAACAATTTTCAGTTGCATGCCATTCGAGTAGCATGATGAAATCTCATGCTATCTGGCTTCATCCCACTTGGGATGTGAACCATTCCTTTGTCTAGAATATTCATCCTGTATATGCTACTGACCCATTAGTCAATTAGCACCTGTCCTGGTTATCAGATTGACTGTCACACTATCACAGTCCTGTATTCAAGTAACCCTAATTTTACTTAATAATGGCCCCAAAATGTAAGAGTACTCCCCCTAATTTATATATTAAAATTATCAAATTTTAAACTTTGATTAAATGTTATTGTAAGTATGTATTAAGAAACATAATATGTGTATGATTCAATACTATCCATGGTTTCAGGCATTCACTAGGAGTTTTGAAATGTATCCCTCATGGATAAGAAGGAACTACTATAAATGATAAGTTTCTTCTCTCCTACTGTTTTCAAGATTTACTCTTTGGCTTTGGATTTGAGCCATTTGGTTATGATATGTCTTTGGGTGGTCTCTTTGAGTTTATCCATCTAGAGTACATTGAGCTTATTGTACATGTAGATTAAATTTTTCATAAAATTTGGTAAGTATTAGACAATTATATCTTAAAATATATTTTCTGTACCTTTCTCTCTCTCTTTTCTTTTTGGAACTTCCATTATGCATATGTTGATATCTTGAAGGTGTTCCACAGGTCTATTAGGCTCCATTGATTATTCTTCATTCTTTTCTCTAACTGAGATTTTCGCTAACTGGATAATCTCAATTGACCTATTTTCATGTTCACTAATTTCTGGTACCTCCTCAAATCTGCTATTTTGCCCTCTAGAGAATTTTTCATTTCCATTATTTTATCTTTCAACTCCAGAATTTCTGTTTGGTTTCTTTTTAAAGAACATTATAAAATAAATAATTTTTTTTAAACAAATTATTGATAGTCTCTATTTTGTGAGATATCATTCTCATGTTTTTTTTAAAAAATTGTCTCATTGATGTTATCTATTTTTGTAAGATATCTTTCTCATGTTTCTCTTTAGTTCCTTAGATATCGTTTCCTTTAGCTCTTTGAACATATCTAAAATAGTTGATTTAAAGTCTGTTTCTATTAAGGCCATGTCTGGATCTCCTCAGGGGTAGTTTTTATTAACTGCATTTTTTCTTTTCCATGTGCCATACTTTCTTGGGTTTTTTCTTTTTGCATGTCCCATACTTTTTTTTAATACCAGACTTTTTAAACATGATAATGTGGCCACTCTAGAAATAAGATTCTCCCTCCTCCCCACGTTGTACTCCTCATTGTAGTTATTTGTTTGTTTAGTATATTTTCTGAATAAACTTTGTGGTCTCTATTTTTTGTCACCTATGTTGATTAAAATATTTTTTCCATTAGCTTAGAGGTCAGCTAATAATTTGACAAAGATTTCCATATGTGTTTGGAACTTGCAGAGGGGCTTTGTGTATGTGTTGGTCCCTGCTTTCAAAACTCAGCCAAACAGTTTACAACTCTGCCTTGGCCTACACTTTCTGCTTGTACAGAGAAGGTAGAAATTTCCCAGGTTGTTACTGAACATGCACACAGCCCTGACATACACAGTTTTGCAAATTCTCAGAAATATGTTGAAGCTTTTCAAAGCCCATATTCCCCAAAGCATCTCACTCCCAGTACTTTCTCTCAAGATTTTTGTTTAGTCTATTGTTTTCCCCAGTGTTCAGGCAGCAGTATTTATAATGTTTTTCTGTAAAAGTTTTCTAACACCCCCCCACAACAAGTAGCAGCTTTATCACTGCGTGAGGTCCAGATTAGGTGAAAAAACAAGGCTTTTGAGAATATATTCCAGGAGTCAACAGGCAGATCAATTTTTCACGAATGAGGTCCATTCTGTTTCTTCTGGCATTGGTATTAAGAATCTGGGCATTATTTTCAAGCCTGCTGCTTCTCTGTGAAGAATGGAAACAGGGTAAGTTAAAAACCACAAGTTGATGTTCTTACTGAGACCAGATACTTTGATAGAATTAGCACTCCCTAGATTGCTGAAAACCTTAGGTTAGTTTTCAGAGTTCTAAAAAGCTTTGTTTTGACAGTTGTTGCCAGTTTTTTAGTATATTTTATAAAGAGATAAAATTTTGAACATTTTTATTCCATTTTTGCTGATGTCACTACACCACAACCTTTTTATTATACTATTTGTACCATATACTTTATTCATTATATGGTACAAATTTATTTGTATAGTATAATTTATTCATTATACTATTATTATTAGTCACAACAATTCCCAATATTAAAAATGAAGGACAATAAAATTCTGGCAATTTTAGTCAAGAGCATAATGGATTGAACCACATAAAATTGACATTTTTGAAACTCAAAAAAAAATTATAGCTACAGTGGCACATTGTATTTTTCAAAAATGCATTTCCAAAAATTGTAGTTTTCTAAAAATATATATTCCATCCCAGAAGATCTTTTTATAATGTAACATAGATACTCCTCCACTGAGAGGTGAAGTCTATTTTCCCTCTGCTTGATCTGAGGCAAACCTTTGTAACTGCCTTAACTAATAAATACAGTGCAGATGATGCTTTCTGATTTCTCAGGCTGCATAATAAAAGGTTATATGACTTCTGTTTGTATCTCCCTCCCCAGAACCACTAGTTGAAAGACTGGAAATCTTAGCCAGAGCAATCAGCTAAGAGAAAGAAATAAAAGGCATCCAACTAGAAAGAGAGGAAGTCAAACTGTATCTCTTCACAGATGATAGGACTCTATAATGAGAAAATTCCACAGTCTCTGCCCAAAGGCCATAGACCTGATAATCAGTAAAGTTTCAGGATGTAAAATCAATGTATAAAAAATCAATACCATTTCTATACACCAAGCTGTGGGCCACACCAAGAACAAAATCCTATTCATAATAGCTGGAAGAAAAAATAAATATATCTAGGAATACAGCTAACCAGGAGGATGAAAAATCTCTAAATGAGAATTGTAAAACAATGCTGAAAGAAATCAGGGATGACACAAACAAATGAAAAAACATTCTATGCTCATGGATAGGAAGAATCAATATTCTTAAAATGGTCATACTGCTCAAAGCAATTTACAGATTCAGTGCTATTCCTATCAAACTATCAATGACATGTTTACAGAGTTAGAAAATCTATTTTAAAATTCATATGAGACCAAAAAAAAAAGAGTCTGATGAGTGAAAGTAATCCTAAGCAAAAGAGAACAACACTGGAGGCATCACACTACCTGACTTCAAACTATATGACAAAGCTGCAGAAACCAAAACAACATGGAACTGGTACAAAAGCAGACACATGGACCAGCAGAACAGAATCTCTATTCCAGAGATAAAGATTGCTGTAACACAGAAATAAAGCTGCACACCTATAAACATCTGTTCTTTGACAAAGTTGACAAAAATAAACAATGGGGAAAAGACTCCCTGTTCAATAAATGGTGCTGAGATAGCTGGCTAGCCATATGTAGAAGGATGAAACTGAATGCCTACCTTTCACCATATACAAAAAACTAACTCAAGATGGATTAAAGATTTCAATGTAAGACCTCAAACTATAAGAATTCTAGAAGAAAATCTAGGAAACATCATGTTAAACATTGGCCTTGGGAAATAATGCATGACTAAGTCCTCAAAAGCAACTGTAACAAAAACAAAAATTGACAAGTGGAGCCAAATTAAACTAAAGAGCTTTTGCAGAGGAAAAAAAAAAAACTATTAACAGAGTAAACAGCAAACTACAGAATAGGAGAAAATATTTGCAAACCATGCATCTGACAAAAGTCTGATATCCAGAATCTATAAGGAATTTAAATCAACAAGCAAAAACTAAAACCTTTATTTAAAAATTTGGAAAACATGGACACTTCTCAAAAGCAGACATCCAAAGAGACACCCAACATATTTTTTAAAATGCCCAATATCACTAATAACTAGAGAAATGAAAATCAAAACCAGAATAAGATCCCCTCTCACATCAGTCAGAATAGATATTATTAAAAGTCAAAAAATAACAGACCCTGGTGAGGCTTTGGAGAAAAGGGAATGCTTATACACTGCTAGTGGAAATATAAATTAGTTCAGCTATAGTGGAAAGTAGTCTGAAGATTTCTGAAAACACTTAAAATAGAAGCACTCTTTGACACAGCAATCCCATTACTTAGTATATATCTAAAGGAATATCAATTATTCCACCAAAAAGATACATGCATGTGTATGTTCATTGCAGCATTATTCACAATAGTAAAGACATGGAATCAACCTAGATGCCCATCAACAGTGGACTAGATAAAGTAAATGTGGCATATATGTGCCACGGAATACTATGCAGCCATGAAAAAGAAAAAAATCATGTCCTTTGCAGCAGCATGGATGCAGATGGAGGCCATTATTCTAACCAAATAAACACAGAAACAGAAAGCCAAATACCATATATTCTTACTTAAAAGTGGAAGCTATTGGGAGGCTGAGGCAGGCAGATCCCAAAGTCAGCAGACTGAGACCATCCTGGCTAACATGGTGAAACCTTGTCTCTACTAAAAATACAAAAAATTAGCTGTGCATGGTGGCACACACCTGTAGTCCCAGCTACTCAGGAGGCTGAGGCAGGAGAATCACTTGGACCCGGGAGGCGGAGGTTGCAGTGAGCCGAGATCAAGCCACTGTCCTGCAGCCTGGGCAACAGAGCAAGACTCTGTCTCAAAAAAAAAAAAAAATGGAAGCTAAACACTGAATACACATGGACACAAAGAAGGGAACAACAGACACTAAGTCCTACCTGGGGATGGAGGGTGGGAGGAGGGTGAGGATTGAAAAACTACCTATTGAGTAACATGCTGAATACTTGGAAAATTATCTGTATACTAAACCCCCAGGACACACAATTTATCCATGTAACAAACCTCCACACCAACCACTTGAATGAGTTACATAAACAAGAATGAGGGCATAAAAAAAAAAAGACTTTACTTAGCACCTTTGTCAAAATCATTGAGCATGGATAAATGTGTATGGTCTTACCCATATACAGACCATTCATATGATGGTCTTATCCTTGACTCTCTATTATGTTCTGTTGAACTATAGGTCTGTCCTAATTCCAGTGTCACAGTGTCTTCATTATGTAGCTTTGTCTTGAAACAAGGTAGTCTAAATTCTCTGGCTTTGTTCTACTTTTCAAAAAATATTTTGAATATTAGTCTTTTGGAACATTTATGCAAACCTAAAATTATTAAGGCATAAATTATTAATGAAGAAATAAATTAGCAAATCCTCATAAATACATCAGCTAACATGAAAATGATCAAAAGTAGTCAAATAAAAGCTATATAAAAGTTATATATAATATGTATCTAGAATTTTTTCAAAAAGACTGACACCATATATAAAAGTTTACAAATTTAAAAAAATATCGATTCAGGGAAATACGCCAATAAGGAATTCAACAGAAGGTAAATTTTTTTGGGTTAGTTGGATTTTCATGAATTGATTCTTGATTAAAGGCATGCTCTTAAGCTTTCAATATTTTGTTGCTATGTGGTGGGTTAGGGTGAAAGGTTAGGGGAATCTCTTTAAGCTATAGGCTCAGAGTCTTTTGACAGGAGCTGCACACTTTACTCTTTTATCTTTCAACTCTCCTGATCTTACTTGTCTTGTTGTATGAGATAATTATACAAAGGATCAATAACGATGAAAAAATATTTGTTTTCAATATGAATTAAATGTATCCACCTTTCAGATGTGATTAAGAACACCTCAGGGCCGGGCGCAGTGGCTCTCGCCTGTAATCCCAGCACTTTGGGAGGCAGAGGCGGGCGGATCACGAGGTCAGGAGATCGGGACCATCCTGGCTAACACGGTGAAACCCCATCTTTACTAAAAATTCAAAAAATTAGCTGGGCATGGTGGTGGGCACCTGTAGTCCCAGCTACTGGGGAGGCTGAGGTAGGAGAATGGCGTGAACCTGGGAGGTGGAGCTTGCAGTGAGCCGAGATCACGCCACTGCACTCCAGTCTGCAGCCTGGGTGACAGAGCGAGACTCCATCTCAAAAAAAAAAAAACACCTCATACAAGTGACAGCCTCTGTTTTAAGGACTAACTTAGTAAAAAAAAAAACATAGCTTTTCATAAATGGACCTTAGATAATACTCTTGCCCCTCTTGTAAAAAAACACACACACAAAAAAAAAAAAGTGTATTATGGAAATATTTCCTTACAAGCCCTAGGACTTTTGCAATAAGGATGTTCTGTACTCACATGGCCTTACTTCTTGGCCCCATTCAAGGAAGAAAATTAACTAAAGGTATGAATTAACCTCTGGTGAAATTGAGAGCCATAGAAAAAGGAAAGGGTTAGCCATCTGGTTTCCTACAATTAGGTTAATTTGTCACCAAATTTAGAGACTCTAGAGTTTGGAAATATTCCAATGGAAGCTGTTTTATTTCCTTTCTGTTAAGCTTCACTGACCAAGAGGAACCTCAGACCCCCAGAATTAAATAAAAGCCCCTGTGTTCCACCAGCCCTGATCACTCACCTCTCTATTGGGCACTCAACCATGAAACTCCATTCCCTTATCTCTGTTCTCCTCCTCTTTGTGACTTTAATACCAAAAGTTAAGATGGTGAATGATTGTAGAAGTCTATTGGGATGCCTAGACCAGAGGAGGTCTACTGAGATAATTACACTGTGGCCATCCTAACTCAGACCCCAATTCACAGCCTTAGGAATTCAGAAATCCAACATGTATATCTTCTTTGGTACTAATGAGGCCACAATTGAGAAGCAGGACAAGGAGTTCTTTCAACAGAAAATGGGGGTTCAAGAGCTCGATAATTAGAAAATGGGGCTGAAATAGAGTTGGGGTATAGAAGCTTTGATATGTGATTTAAAGGTTAGTAAATAAAGCAAGCAGCTATCATCAAGGCTTCATTCTCCAAAAAGGAGAGTGAAGATGACAGTTCTTGGTTCAGACTCGGCAGTGAATGGAAGTGATGTAGAGTCTGTTGGTGAGGAATATTTGTGAAGGGTAGCAGTTAGGCAAATAAGACAGAGTTCAACAAGAAAATTTTGCATCAAATTATAAAAGACCAATAGAAATTTGGGAGCAAGGGAATTTGGAAAAGAATAAACAGTGGCATGAAGCTTTAATGGCAAAATTTTAAGCATAAGACAAATAATACAGAAAACACTTCAAGACTCTTAGTTGCATCCTTAGGGTCCATGATTCAGAAGTTTAAATATTGAAATGTAGAATCAAACTGAAAAGGGAATGTAGAATCAAACATCTTCAGGGTGTTTCATCCAGATCCTGGTAAGATATGATAAAATTATTACCTCCACTGTTAATAGTGGGATGTTCATATCCCCCAAAATAAAGTGTGTGGTCAGTGAACAAAGATCTCTTCCTCCGTTTATCTCTGAGATTATTTCTTTAAATAATTTCAACTTATATTGTAGATTCAGGGGGTGTACGTGCAGGTTTGTTATGTTGGTGTATTTTGTGATGTGAGGTTTGGGGCATGATGGTAATCCCATCACTCAAGTAGTGAGCATAGTACCAAATAGTTTTCAATCCTTGTTTTCCTCCCTCCCCACTCTAGTAGTCTCCAATGTCCCATCTTTATGTCCATGAGTATCCAATGTTAACTCCCACTTATAAGTGAGAACATGCAGTATTTGGTTTTCTATTTCTGCATTAATTTACAGTCCTCCATCTGCATCCATTTTGCTATAAACGATATGATTTTGTTTTTTTTATGGCTTCATAGTATTCCATGGTCTATATGTACCACATTTTCTTTATCCAGTCCACCATTGATGAGCACCTGGGTTGATTCTTTGTCTTTACTATTGTGAGTAGTTCTGTCATGAACATAGGGGTGCAGGTATGTTTTGGGTAGAATTATTTGTTTTCTTTTGGATGATATACCCAGTAATGGAATTGCTGGGTGGAATGGTAGCTCTGTTTTAAGTTCTTTGAGAAATCTTCAGACTGCTTTCCACAGTGGCTGAACTAATTTACATTCCAACCAACAGTGTATAAGCACTCCTTTTCTCCACAGCCTCATCTGCATTTCTGTTCTTTTTTGACTTTTTAATAATAGCCATTCTCATTGGTGTAAGATAGTTCTCATTGTGGTTTTGATTTGTATTTCTCTAGTGATTAGTGACGTTGAGCTATTTTTTGTGTTTGCTGGCTGCTTCTATGTCTTCTTTTGAGAAGAATCTGTTCATGTTTTTCATGTCTTTTCCCCACTTTATTTGTTTTTTGCTTGTTGATTTAAATTCCCTGTAGATTCCAGATATTAAATTTGTGTCAGATGCATAGTTAGCAAATATTTTCTCCCATTCTGTTGTTTTCTGTTTACCCTGTTAATAGTTTCTTTTTCTCTGCAGAAGCTCTTTAGTTTAATTCAGCTCTACTTGTCAACTTTTGTTTTTGTTGCGGTTGCTTTTGAGTACTTAGTCATAAATTATTCCCCAAGGCCAATATCTAGAATGGTGTTTCTTAGGTTTTCTTCTAGGATTCTTGTAATTTGAGGTCTTACATTGAAATCTTTAATCCATCATGAGTTAATTTTTTGTATATGGTGAAAGATAGGCATCCAGTTTTCTTCTTCTGCTTATGGCTGGCTAGCTATCCCAGCACCATTTATTGAACAGGGAGTCCTTTTCCCGTTGCTTATTTTTGTCAACTGTGTCAAAGAGCAGATGGTTATAAATGTGCAGCTTTATTTCTGGGTTCTCTATTCTGTTCCAGGGGTTCATGTGTCTGCTTTTGTACCAGTCCCATGCCGTTTTAGTTACTGTAGCCTTATAGTATAATTTGAAGTCAAGTAGGATGATGCATCCAGTGTTGTTCTTTTTCCTCAGGATTATTTTGGTTGTCTGAGTTGTTTTACGGTTTCATATGAATTTTAGAATAGTTTTTTCTATTCTGTGAAAAATGTCATTGGTAGTTTGATAGGAATAGCACTGAATCTATAAATTGCTTTGGGCAGTATGGCCATTTTCACAATATTGATTCTTCCAATCCACAGCAGGGAATATTTTTCTATTTGTGTCATCTGTGATTTCTTTCAGTAGTGATTTGTAGTGTCACTTGTAGAGATCTTTCACCTCCTTGGTTAAATGTATTCATGGGTATTTAACTTTTTGTGTGGCTATTGTAAATGGGATTGCATTCTTGACTTGGCTCTCGGGTTGAACATTATTGGTGTATAGAAAGGCTACTGATCTTGTACATCGATTTTGCATCCTGAAACTTTACTAAAGTTGTCTATCAGGTCCAGAAGTCTTTGAAAGAATATTTAGGGTTTCTTAAGTGTAGAATAATATCATCAATAAAAATAGGTAATTTGATTTCTTCTTTTCCTGTTTGGATACGTTTTATTTCAAAAGGCTGATTGGTCTGGCTCATATTTCCAGTACTATGTTGATTAGGATGGTGAGAGAGGGCACTCTTGTTTTGTTCCAGTTCTGAGATTCTTTTAAGTGCAATCAAAGCTACTCAAATGTTTGATCTTTACCTAATCTGTGGACATGTTGTGATCCACTTCACATATGATTGCCTCCTTCTGAAGGAGCTTATGCAATTCTCATTTGGTTCTCAGCTTTGGTCAGAAGATACAATTGAGGTCAGATACACTTGTAGTGACATCTGATATGAAATTATATGATGGTAATAATTTCAAATTAAAATAAAATGTAGTGGCAATTGTTTTTATTTTAGATAATAAAACCCATGTACAGATAAAGAATGTGATTTTACTCCGATCACATAGGTGGTAGCAACATTGCAGCTAAAAGCCAATCTCTTTAATCTGGGTCAATGTGGTTTTTCATCAATCCATAGGTGTAGATATGCATACAAGAATGATAACTCTGATTTCTGCCAGACTTTTTTCTCCAAATCTTCTAATTATAGATTGAGGAAACTAAGGAGGTTTTCTGCTATATGTGACAACATGGATGAACCTGGAGGACATTATGCTAAATGAAATAAGCCAGTCACAGAAGACAAATACTGCATGATTCCACTTATATGAGGTACCTAAAATAGTCAAACTCATGGAAACAGGTAGCAGAATGGTGGTTTCCAGGGACTGGGGAGGGAGGAGGAAATAGGGAGTTGCTATTTAATGAGTAAAAGTTTTCAGTTTTATTAGATGAATAAGCTCTAAATATCAACTATACAATATTATACCTATAGCACTTAAAAATTTCTTAAGAAGGTAGATCTCACTTTAAGTGTTATTACCACAATAAAATAAAAGATGAAGAACAAGAGGTTATTTGAGGTTGAAAGCTGAGTTAATCTCCCCACAAATACGACAAGAATCCTTCAGAGGCCTGCCTTTCAAGCCGTGACCTCTTCCTGCAGGAATACAAATATCAGCCCTTCTTTGTTCCTTCCAAATCAGTTATACCAGGAAGAAGGATTAAATGAAGGTCCTATAATTCTGCACAGGAGGGAATCACTTTTGAATAGCCAAGTTTCTTGTGATCAGAGGATATTAAAACCATATGTAAAGGTCAAAATACCTTACTTGTGCATATTGAGATGTTCTTGGACACATTATGAAGTGGGACCCAGAACACTCAGGTCGAAAAATAGGAATTTCATTATCAGTTTTGTGTGGTCTCTTAGTACTGAATAGTTAATTGCTGAGCTGTCTATACAATTTAATAATACCGCACTCCAAAAATTCTGATCTTAATCTCTGCTGTGACTGTTGGGCATGTAGAATGTATCAGGTGTCTAGAAGCATTCTGATAATCTTAGAAATTTTATAACTCCTATATAACTTTTATCTCATAAAATTTCTTTTAAGAAAAAATGAGTGGCTAGATCATGAAGAGTTTTGTTAAAGACATTTTTACACCAAAAAAATCCAATTAAGTAAAAAAGTTATTGTTTTCTTGAAAAAATGTCTCCAAAGAAACTACATAATCTGAAATATTAGTTTATCAGCTTAATGTCTGATGAATATTAAGTTATAGCTACTTGAATATATATTTTTATATATCCTTATATTTATTCCAAAAAGAATCCATAGTATCCTATAAAAAATTGGAATAGCTCATATAGGTTTATATGTACACACAAACATACATATATATGCTGGGAATATGAGTCTAAAGAGGTTAGAATGGCATAAATCTTGGATTGCTGCATTAGCTCTCTGAGAATTCAGAAAATTATAGCATTCTTCTTACACTGACTGTGGAGAATAACATAATATCTAAATACACGACATTGGACAGGAGCAGAAGGCAGCTTGAACTCACATTATGTAGAGGAAAGGAAACTGCACTTCTATTTTTTGATTGATAAAGTTCCAGGAAGAGCCTGTTCCATTTAAATCCCCTACATCACCCAAAAAAAAACTTAAAAGTTACTGACTCGATGAGTTCTAAGGCTAAGAAAGTTATATCCTTTTAGAAAGTAGATGAATGCACTATTAAGGGTCTTTTCCAGTGTGATTCTAAGTCCTTCTCACTGCATCCACAGAAATTAATGTTGTGATATAATATGAAGTGAACATCTAAATTGTTTCTTTTTCCAAAGGCACTTATTACATATGCATCCTTTCCTCAACTGCCATTGATATAACCATTATAACATATTAATGTCAAATAAATTCTAAAGCGTATTAGAGAGTGCCTCTCTTCTTTTGCTCTATATGTATATACTTCTGTCAATAAGTCTGAAAATAAATGTGAATATCTGGGAAGAAATTTCCTTCCTCATGAATGAGGAATATGAAACTGAATATGAATTAAGTAATTTAATCTTATCTTTTTGACTTAAACTAGTGCCCTTGGCATGATGATATGTCACTGTCATTGGTAAAAAGGGAGATTATAACTCTTTGGCTTCATGTTCAAAGCATACCTCCTTAAATTAAGCTTCCCATGTAGCAAGAAACACATCACTGGTAGGATGAATTGTTCCACTCCTTTTGAGTGAAGCAAGGGACATCTCCCAAATAGAGGAATTGGCACTGTCTTAGGCTACATGCTCTGTCAGTAGGCTGAACTTTACATTATAGTGGGTTATGCATCCTATTGAGAGGAAGTTCACTCTTTTGGCTTCAGCTGAAGATTCACATTCCACCTCATTTTGCATGGATGCCTCTAAGTTCACATGCATAGGCCTCCTTGGTACCATACTCTGCCTCTTACTATATCTTTCCCAGTACTAATAACTCCTATTTTAGCTTCATTTAAAAAGTCTGACAATGCTGCCAGATTTTAAATGTATGGATGAAGTTATCAGGGAAAAGACCAACAGCTAGCAACAGGTCTGCTATGCTGCTGAGCATGAAGCCTGTGTTCTGTGTAGACAATGCAGTTGAACCAGCGCCTTCCACAACTGGCTGGGGAGACTTCAGGTCTCTCTCTGAAAGACAGCCACTTTCTCTTCCACAATAGTTTTGGAAAAAAGAGAGACTATTACAAGATATTACTCAACTCCCACATCATGATATTCTCTTGCTGCACAGAAACCCTGAGTTTATGAACTGCTAGTCTGATAGTAGACTATAATACCAGACTGCACTAGGTTGAAGCTTCTAACAAGAGTAGAAGACAATCTTGCATAGGTTGTGAGCACTCAGTTCCAAAAGGCTGCATTGGTTTTTCTGGCTATGGATCTATTTCTACAGAGTAGAGAAACAATAATGATAGCCTAGTTTAAATACAAAACAATAACAAACAGCAGCAAAAAGATTGAGAGCTGAAAAGGCCACCAAACTGTTACTCATCTACAGAAGCAAAGAAGCCAGAGGTAGTATATTAGAGGACAGTAAAAACAAAATAAGATCCAGGTGTGTTAACAGGATGGTTCAGGAACTAACGTCTGTTAATGAACATCAGCAAAAGTGTTTTTCTTATATAACATCTGCAGTGATATACAGTAGGAAAAATAAACTATGGTTGTGCTCAGAAGGCAAGAGAAAGGATAGTAAGCATAGAGAGAACTACTGAATTAGAGCACACCCTTAGCAATATGCTTCTCAACAACCAGATGAATTAAGAGAACATGTGGATACACTTAAGGGAAAATACCCTTTAGCTCTGTGAGTAATTCTCTCCAGGTGTCTATCTATCTGTCTATCTATCTATCTATCTATCTATTTTTCTATCTATCTATCTATCCATCCATCCCTCCCTCCATCTATCTATGAGGTATTGAACAACATAAGAAAGGTATTTCTTACATAGTCCTGAAATGAGGAAATTAGTTTAGATAAAATCTAAAGGATTGACAGGCTTTCTATGAAAGGAGATGAAGATATGAACATGAACCATTTGATAGGGATGATGTATGCACAGGTGGGAACTTGGAGGGACACGTACTTCCTTTGAAACTGTTTCTTAGTGGTGGCATTGTTGGTTTTTGGTGCAAGACAATTCCTTAGGTGAAAAATTAACAATGCTGTGCTATCTGCTAAATACCAAAGACACCTTCCCTAGGCATGGTGGCAAGAGCAAATGGTCCCACACATTTCAAAATGTACTGCGCTGGGGGAGGACAATCCCTTTAAAGGATTTTAGAAATTGGCCTATTTCCTCCAAGGTGTATATAATCTACAATCTTAGCTCCCTTCCCATAAAAACGCACAATTTCTCTCTACGGGTCTGATCCTTTCATACAGACAATGTTTTCTTTCCTATCCCAAAGCCATTCTTCTGGGGGTTTATTGTTTTATGTATATTTTCAATAGTGATTAATGATGTTCTTAAATCTCTTCCTGTGTAGGAAAGACTGGCGTTATTCCAGGACAAAAACAGTGTATTGCTTTGAAAGGGGTGTGCAGAGACAAACTATGCAGCACACTAGATGATACCATTGGTATATGTAATGAAGAAAAAAAATGTTGTAGAAGGTGGTGGATATTTGAGCCCTATCCAACTCCGGTTCCCGAAGGAAAATCTCCTTAGGTGGGAGCAAAGGTTAAGCCTTTTGAACTCCAGAATGGATGGATAAATTTTGCAGACTCCTGTTTAACCCAATTTCTTATTCTTCCTTGACTGGAAATAAATGTTGTCCTAATCCCACGTGTACTGACTGCCTCCTGGAGCATTGCTTCTTGATGCACATGCAAGCCTCTTAAGAACTATAAGAATAAAGTAAATAACAGAAGAATCTCATACCCTACAGGTACTTATAAAAATATGTTTCTAAGAAAAAAATATAAAAATGTTAAATATGTAAAACAATAAGAACATGAAGTATCAGTAGGCAGTGTTTGATTATTTGAAGTGCAATGTCAGTCTTCTTCCTCATCCAGTTCTGAACAAATACCATTTTCATTACTAATAGAGACCTACTTAGATAATATGGGTTAAAGCCTGCTAGTCATGTGACCTTGCTAACATTGCACCTGAGAATTAGGCGCATGACCATTCCAGTCATTCCAGCACTTGAAGCAGGTCTCCCCTCTACTGCCCCCTGTCCCTAGAGAAGTAGAAAGAAGACCTGCTTTCTACAAGTAGGCTCACTAGAAGGAGCTGTAGAGCTGAAGATTTGCTAACTCAGCATGCCTGGTTAGTTCTTTCCAAACTCTCCATCAGATAACTCCATTTCCTGGGGCCAAGAAAATTAAAGAGCCGGGAAGATACCAGGAATATGACATGGCATGAGTGTCACAAAGATGGAAAACATCTAGAATGAGGCCAAATTACCCCACAAACAAAATTCAAGGGTTTGTATTTTTTTTTTACCACAAAGCTTATGGTCTATGAATCAGGGGAGGATGGGTTATCTCCCTATGCAGACGAGATGTCAGGAGTCTATTAAAATAACTCTAATCTCATCTTCATGGATCTGTTTCTTCAACACTAGTCATTACTTTTTCTATATCTTCTCAGAATCACTCTTGAACGGCATATTACTCTGAGATCAGATTCTAAGCTAATCTCAGAATAATACACTAATACAATTTTTACCATATACATTTTACACATAGCTGAAAATTTACATCTTCTCTTCTTTGTCATCTTAAGTTATGTGCCACTACATTCTCCAGTGTAGCACATTAGAGATTCTTTGATAATTAAATGACATTAAGAGACTTTAAAAATCATAAATACCCTCCTATATTAAAATGCTAAAAAAGAAAAATTTCCCACATTTGAATATAAACAAGTGTTCTTATAAAATTTCTAGGCATAAATTGAAGTTCAAAGATTCAATCTCTTCAATCTCTATGTTAAAGCCCAACGACATTAGAATCCAAATGAATTACTGCCTGAAATGAAATTATCTTCCCCTTGTTAAGTCCAAATTTTTCTATTAAATGTAAGCAAAAAAAAAAAAAAAAAAATCACTCATTTCTTATTCTCTGTCTTAGTGTATTAGTGAAAGTTTCTTCAGAGACTTGACATTGAATTAATATAACATCTCAACTCACTGAAGCAAAAAGAACTGTTGTTTTTTGTTTTTTGTTTTTTTTTTGAGACAGAGTCTCGCTCTGTCACCCAGGCTGGAGAGCAGTGGCGCGATCTCTGCTCACTGCAAGCTCCGCCTCCCGGGTTCTCGCTATTCTCCTGCCTCAGCCTCCCAAGTAGCTGGGACTACAGGCGCCCGCCACCACGCCTGGCTAATTTTTTGTATTTTTAGTAGAGACGGGGTTTCACCGTGTTAGCCAGGATTGTCTCGATCTCCTGACCTCGTGATCCGCCCACCTCGGCCTCCCAAAGTGCTGGGATTACAGGCGTGAGTCACCGCGCCTGGACAGAACGTTTTTTATCTCTGAGCAAGAAGAAAAAACAGGTAAGGGAAATGAAAAAGATAAGGAACAAAAAGAATCGGTCCAGAAAATCTAATTTCTTTTTTTTTTTTTAAGTGAGAGAAAGTTTATTAAGAAAGTAAAGGGATAAAAGAATGGCTATGCCATAGTCAGGGGAGCCTCTAATTTCTAATTCTGATAGTTTTTCTTAATTTTCTTTCTAATGATACTCTCGATTTTACCATACAGTATTGGCCATTTAATAAAGAAGTTCAGGGACAGACAATAAAATATAAAGTAGAGCAATGTCTCTGATCTCCAGCACTGTCAACATTTTGAGAACAATTTTTTTTTTTTTTTTTTTTTTTTTTTTGCTGTGGGGAGCTTTCCTGTATATTGTAGGATGTTTAGCAGCCTCTCTTGCCTCTAAAACATTTCTCCCACCTGTGACCAAAAAAATAAATAAATAAACAAACAAACAAACAAAAATCTCTACACATTACTAAAAGTCCTCTGAGGACAACATTGTCCCTAGCTGCAAACCGCTATAGTAAAGAAATCATCAGTTAAAGTTGAAAGTAAATAGGAGTTAGAAAATTCACTCAAATAGGGACCTTTGCCTGTAAACTTTCAAAAAGTAAGATAGCTTCACCTATAAAATAATAGATCAGAAAAGTCTTCTGACAATCCAAAGATGAATTATGTCTCTTTATCTGAAAGAGATAGATCTAGAGATAACCCCTTTTGTTTTTTTTACTGCTGTGCCAGTTGTTATAAATACCTGACCATATCTTAACCATTGAGATTTTAGGGCAATATTGCTCTGATATCTCATCCAGAGGTGCAGAAATCTACATTTTAGGGACATTTAAAAGATTTCTGGAAAAAGGCTGTCTGTGCCTTTTGATAATAAGACTGGGTGAATTACACACAATCTGTTGGAGTACTTGACTATATCTTCTGGAGAAGGCCAAGTTTACTGTATACAATTATATGATTCTGTGCATGGAACACATTATATTGATACTAATTTATGAGGGCATAGTTGATAAACCCCAAAGGAGTTAATTTTATTGTTATATAAAGGCAAAGGCAGGCTGGATGCAGTGGCTCACACCGGTAATCCCAACACTTTGGGAGGCCAAAGTCAGGAGTTCAAGACCAGCCTGGCCACAATGTCAAAACCCCATCTCTACTAAAAATACAAAAATTAGCCAGGCATGTTGGTGGGTGCCTGTAATCCAAGCTACTCGGGAAGCTGAGGCAGGAGAATCGCTTGAACCCTGGAGGCAGATGTTGCAGTGAGCCGAGATTGTGCCACTGCACTCGAGCCTGGGCAACAGAGTGAGACTCCATCTAAAAAAAAAAAAAAGGCAAAGGCAATACTGTATAACATGAAGCCTTGTGATACTCTCAGAACTTTGCCAGTTGTACATTTAGAAGTTCGTTTTGTTCTTTCTATCTTTCTGGAAAATTTGATATGATCGAGACAATAGAGTTTCTGAATAAATGGCAAGTCACAAAAATACTTGAAAATAGTCCAAGTAAAATGGATTTTACTATCACTAGAAAAAGATTGCAATTTCCATATTCAAAATACAAAATAAAATATTTTTGCTGCTGTAAGAACCATAGCTCATATAACCTTGAAAGGCTTTTATATTATATGTAAAATTGTATGACACCCAATGATAGACTGTGATGGGTTAAAGAGCAATACTATGAACACTAAAGCAACTCTTAAATAACACAACAGTTTAATAACAAAAAAATTGAATAATCACAATGACCCAACTACTTGAAAAAAAAGAAGAAAAAGAAATCAAAGAACAAATGAAACAGGACATCTGTAAGATGGCTAAGTAGAAGGTCCCCAGCCTTCATCCACCCACAGAACACTGATTTGGCAACCATCTATGGATAAAATGTCTTTGTGGGAACATCAGGACCCAGTCAGGAGGTCATGACAACCCACTAGAGCCCAAGACCAAGGAAAACTGCTTTGAGAAGGCAGGCCCATGCCCCTGGGAGTAGGCTCACCAATCATAGACCTGGCCATGAATACAGAAACACCGCCATCTGCCTGTGGACCCTGCTGCAGCCCTGCTTACATGTGGTTCCAGATGCAGCCTCAAAAGTCATTCCCAAAAGTCATTCAGGAGCAGGTTGTTTAATTTCCATGTAATTGTATGGTTTTTAGTGATTTTCCTAATATTTATTTCTATTTTTATTGGGATGTGGTCAGAGAGTGTGGTTGGTATAATTTCGAGTTTTTTGAATTTGCTGAATATTGTTTTATGGCCAATCACATGGTTGATTTTAGAGTGTGTACCATGTGCAGATGAGAAGAATGTATATTCTGTTGTTGGGTGGAATGTTCTGTAGATGTCTTTTAGGTCCATTTGGTCAAATGTCAAGTTAGGGCCTAAATATCTTTGTTGGTTTTCTCTCTCAATGATCTGTCGAATGCTGTCAGTGAGGTGTTGAAGTCTCCCACTACTACTGTGTGGTTATCTAAGTCTTTTTGTAGGTCCCTGATAACTTGTTTTATGAATTTGCGCACACTTTTCTTGGGTGCATACATATTTAAGATAGCTAAGTCTTCTTGTTGAATTGAACCCTTTACCATTATGTAATGCCCTTCTTTGTCTATTTCTATCTTTGTTGGCTTAAAGTCTGTTTTGTCTGAAATTAGAATGGCAACCCCTGCTTTTTTGTTTCCCTTTTGCTTGGGAGATCTTTCTTTGAGCCTTTACTTTGAGCCTATGAGTGATGGGTCTCACATGCAATGACACCGAAGACAGCATACAGTTGGGGCTTGCTGCTTTATCCAACTTGCCTCTTTGTGCCTTTTAAGTAGGGCATTTAGTCCATTTATGTTCAAGGTTAATATTGCTATGGGTGGAGTTGATCCTGTTATTGTGTTGTTAGCTGGTTATTATGCAGACTTCATTGTGTGTTGCTCTATAGTGTCAATATCTATGTAATTAATTGTGTTTTGTGGTGGCTGGTACTCTTTCATTTCCATATTTAGCACTCCCTTAAGGACCTCTGGTAAGGCATTTCTGATGGTAACAAATTTCCTTAGCATTTGCTTGTCTGAAAAGGATTTTATTTCTCCTTTGCTTATAAAGTTTAGTTTAGATGGATATAAAATTCTTGGTTGGGATTTCTTGTCTTTAAGAATGCTGAATGTAGGCCCACAATCTCTTCTGGCTTATAGAGTTTCAGGTTAACAGTCCACTGTTAGCCTAATGGGATTCCCTTTGTGGGTTACCTGCTCCTTTTCTCTAGCTGCCTTTAATACTTTTTCTTTCATGTCGACCTTGGAGAATCTGATGACATATGTCTAGGGGATGGTTGTTTTGTGTAGTATCTTGCAGGGGTTCTCTGCATTTCCTAAATTTGAATCAACCACTCTAGTGAGGTTGGGGAAATTTTTATGGAAGGTATCCTCAAATATGTTTCCCAAGTTGTTTGCTTTCTCTCCTGCTCTTTCAGGGATGCCAGTGAGTCATATATCTGGTCGCTTTACATAATTCCATATTTCTCAGAGGTTTGTTCATTTTTTTAATTCTTTTTTCTTTATTTTTGTCTAGCTGAACAAGTCTTCAATCTCTGAGATTCTTCTCTCAGCATGGCCTATTTTTTTTATTATTATTATACTTTAAGTTCTAGGGTACATGTGCACAACGTGCAGGTTTGTTACATATGTATACATGTGCCATGCTGGTGTGCTGCACCCATTAACTCGTAATTTACACTGGGTATATCTCCTAACGCTATCCCTCCCCCGTCCCACTACCCCATGACAGGCCTCAGTGTGTGATGTTCCCCTTCCTGTGTCCAAGTGTTCTCATTGTTCAATTCTCACCTATGAGTGAGAACATGCGGTGTTTGGTTTTCTGTCCTTGGGATAGTTTGCTGAGAATGACGGTTTCCAGCTTCATCCATGTCCCTACAAAGGACATGGAGTCATTCTTTTCTTATGGCTGCATAATATTCCATGGTGTATGTGTGCCACATTTTCTTAATCCAGTCTATCACTGATGGGCATTTGGGTTGGTTCCAAGTCTTGCTATTGTGAATAGTGCCGCAATAAACATACGTGTGCATCAGCATGGCCTATTTTGCTGTTAATACTTGAGATTGTATTATTAAATTCTCATAGTGAGTATTTCATATCTATCAGATCAGTTTTGTTCTTTCTTAAAAGGACAAT
Source organism: Pongo pygmaeus (assembly GCF_028885625.2). Classification (NCBI taxonomy): domain Eukaryota; kingdom Metazoa; phylum Chordata; class Mammalia; order Primates; family Hominidae; genus Pongo; species Pongo pygmaeus. The sequence continues at coordinate 8,752,080 of NC_072380.2, forward strand.
TTTGTCTTTCAACTCATATCATTTTATTAGATTCCTTAGATTCCTTGAATTTGATTTTGACTTTCTCCTGAATCTCGATGATCTTCATTCCTATCCTGATTCTAAATTATATGTCTGTCATTTCAGCCCAGTTAAGAACCATTGCTGGGGAACTACTGCAGTCCCTTGAAGGTAAGAAGACACTCTGGCTTTTTGAGTTTCCAGAGTTCTTGTGCTGTTTCTTTTTCATCTGTGTAGACTGATGTTTCTTTAATCTTTGGTGTTGCTGTCTGTATTAATCTGTTCTCAAGCTGGTAATAAAGACATACCAGAGACTGGGTAATTTATAAGGAAAGAGGTTTAATTTGCTCACGATTCCACATGGCTGGGGAGGCCTAACAATCATGGCAAATGAGAAGCAAAGTTATGTCTTACGTGGTGTCAGGCAAGAGAGCTTGGGCAGGGGAATTCCCATTTATAAAATCATCAGATCTCATGAGAGCTCACTCATGGGGGAACCACCCCCATGATTAAGTTGTCTACATCTGGTCCTGCCCTTGACACATGGGGATTTATTCAAGTTGACATTTGGGTGGGGACACAGAGCCAAACCATATCACTGTCCTTTGGATGGGGTTTTTGCTCTTATATTCTTTGACACCTTTTATGGTTTGATTGTGGAATAAGGTGGGTTCCGTTGACTGCCTTCATTTCTGGGAAACTTCTGGGGGCCAAGGCTCAGCTCATTATGCTTGGGCTGTGTGCCCTAATCCTGGGAAGCTGGTACCAGGCTCCTGGCTTTGTTCTCTTGTCCCTTGAGGTGAGAAACCTGCTGCACTTGACATTGGACATTTTAAGTTCCAACTTAAAGTGCTAACTTAAGTTCTAACCGCAAAAGCACAGACAACGCAAGCAAAAATAGACAAATTTGATTATACTCAAAATAGAAAGCTTATGCACACCAAAGAAAACAATTAAAGAGACAATCTACAGATTGGGAGAAAATATTTGCAAGCCATACATCTGATAAGGGGTTAGTAGACAACATTTATAAGGAACTCAAACAACACTACAGAAAGAAAACAAATAGTCCAATTAAAAAATGGGCAAGGGAGGTGAATAGACATTTCTCAAAAAGCAGACATACAAATGACCAACAAACACATGAAAAGTGTTCAACATCACTAATCATTAGGGAAATGGAAATTAAAACCACAATGAGATATCACCTCACACCTGCTAGAATGGCTACTGCCGAATAAAGGAAATATAACAGGTATTGGAGAGGATGTGTAGGAAAGGGAACACTTGCACACTGTTGTAGGAATGTAAATTAGTGTAGCCTTTATGGAAAACTGATAAGTTTCTCAACAAAAATAAAAATAAAATTACATATGACCTAGCAATCTCACGTCTGGGTATTTACTGAAAAGACTTGAAATTTGTATATTGAACAGATGTCTGCATTTCCATGTTCATTGCAGCACTTTTTGCACTAGTCAAGTTTTGGAATCAACCTAAGTGTCTATCAACAGATAAATGGATAAAGAAAATATAGTATATATACACAGTAGAATACTATTCTACCTTAAAGAAAAGAAACTTTTTTATTTGCAGCAACAAAGATGGAACTGGAGAACATTATGCTAAGTGAAATAAGCCTGGCACAGAAAGATAAATGTTATGTTTCACTTATTTGTGGAATCTAAAACAATCAAACTCAAATAAGCAGAGAGTAGAACAGTGGTTACCAGAGGCTGAGGAGGGTAAAGGGATGAGGATATGATGGTCAAACAGTATAAAACCTCAGCTGGACAGGAAAGTAAGGTTTCTTTAAGATATACTGCACAGCATGATGAATATAGTAAAAAATGTACTATACATTTCGAAAATGCCAAGAGAATACATTTCTTTTTTTTTTCTTTTTATTATTATTATTATTATTATTATTATTATACTTTACATTTTATGGTACATGTGCGCAATGTGCAGGTAAGTTACATATGTATACATGTGCCATGCTGGTATGCTGCACCCACTAACTCGTCATCTAGCATTAGGTATATCTCCTAATGCTATCCCTCCCACCTCCCCCCACCCCACAACAGTCCCTGAAGTGTGGTGTTCCTCTTCCTGTGTCCATGTCTTCTCATTGTTCAATTCCCACCTATGAGTGAGAATATGCGGTGTTTGGTTTTTTGTTCTTGCGATAGTTTACTGAGAATGATGATTTCCAATTTCATCCATGTCCCTACAAAGGACATGAACTCATCATTTTTTATGGCTGCATAGTATTCCATGGTGTATGTGTGCCACATTTTCTTAATCCAGTCTATCATTGTTGGACATTTGGGTTGGTTCCAAGTCTTTGCTATTGTGAATAATGCCACAATAAACATACGTGTGCATGTGTCTTTATAGCAGCATGATTTATAGTCCTTTGGGTATATACCCAGTAATGGGATGGGTGGGTCGAATGGAATTTCTAGTTCTAGATCCCTGAGGAATCGCCACACTGACTTCCACAAGGGTTGAACTAGTTTACAGTCCCACCAACAGTGTAAAAGTGTTCCTATTTCTCCACATCCTCTCCAGCACCTGTTGTTTCCTGACTTTTTAATGATTGCCATTCTAACTGGTGTGAGATGGTATCTCATTGTGGTTTTCATTTGCATTTCTCTGATGGCCAGTGATGGTGAGCATTTTTTCATGTATTTTTTGGCTGCATAAATGTCTTCTTTTGAGAAGTGTCTGTTCATGTCCTTCACCCACTTTTTGATGGGGTTGTTTGTTTTTTTCTTGTAAATTTGTTGGACATCATTGTAGATTCTGGATATTAGCCCTTTGTCAGATGAGTAGGTTGCGAAAATGTTCTCCCATTTTGTAGGTTGCCTATTCACTCTGATGGTAGTTTCCTTTGCTGTGCAGAAGCTCTTTAGTTTAATTAGATCCCATTTGTCAATTTTGGCTTTTGTTGCCATTGCTTTTGGTGTTTTAGACATGAAGTCCTTGCCCATGCCTATGTCCTGAATGGTAATGCCTAGGTTTTCTTCTAGGGTTTTTATGGTTTTAGGTCTAACATTTAAGTCTTTAATCCATCTTGAATTGATTTTTGTATAAGGTGTCAGGAAGGGATCCAGTTTCAGCTTTCTACATATGGCTAGCCAGCTTTCCCAGCACCATTTATTAAATAGGGAATCCTTTCCCCATTGCTTGTTTTTGTCAGGTTTGTCAAAGATCAGATAGTTGTAGATATGTGGCATTATTTCTGACGGCTCTGTTCTGTTCCATTGATCTATATCTCTGTTTTGGTACCAGTACCATGCTGTTTTGGTTACTGTAGCCTTGTAGTATAGTTTGAAGTCAGGTAGTGTGATGCCTCCAGCTTTGTTCTTTTGGCTTAGGATTGACTTGGTGATGCGGGCTCTTTTTTGGTTCCATATGAACTTTAAAGTAGTTTTTTCCAATTCTGTGAAGAAAGTCGTTGGTAGCTTGATGGGGATGGCATTGAATCTGTAAATTACCTTGGGAAGGATGGCCATTTTCACAATATTGATTCTTCCTACCCATGAGCATGGAATATTCTTCCATTTGTTTGTATCCTCTTTTTCTTTCATTGAGCAGTGGTTTGTAGTTCTCCTTGAAGAGGTCCTTCACATCCCTTGTAAGTTGGATTCCTAGGTATTTTATTCTCTTTGAAGCAATTGTGAATGGGAGTTCACTCATGATTTGGCTCTCTATCTGTTATTGATGTATAAGAATGCTTGTGATTTTTGTACATTGATTTTGTATCCTGAGACTTTGCTGAAGTTGCTTATCAGCTTAAGGAGATTTTGGGCTGAGACAATGGGGTTTTCTAGATATACAATCATGTCATCTGCAAACAGGGACAATTTGACTTTCTCTTTTCCTAATTGAATACCCTTTATTTCCTTCTCCTGCCTAATTGCCCTGGCCAGAACTTCCAACAGTATGTTGAATAGAAGTGGTGAGAGAGGGCATCCCTGTCTTGTGCCAGTTTTCAAAGGGAATGCTTCCAGTTTTTGCCCATTCAGTATGATATTGGCTGTGGGTTTGTCATAGATAGCTCTTATTATTTTGAGATACGTCCCATCAAAACCTAATTTATTGAGAGTTTTTAGCATGAAGGGTTGTTGAATTTTGTCAAAGGCCTTTTCTGCATCTATTGAGATAATCATGTGGGTTTTGTCTTTGGTTCTGTTTATATGCTGGATTACATTTACTGATTTGCGTATATTGAACCAGCCTTGCATCCCAGGGATGAAGCCCACTTGATCATGGTGGATAAGCTTTTTGATGTGCTGCTGGATTCTGTTTGCCAGTATTTTATTGAGGATTTTTGCATCAATGTTCATCAAGGATATTGGTCTAAAATTCTCTTTTTTTGTTGTGTCCCTGCTAGGCTTTGGTATCAGGATGATGCTGGCCTCATAAAATGAGTTAGGGAGGATTCCCTCTTTTTCTATTGATTGGAATAGTTTCAGAAGGAATGGTACCAGCTCCTCCTTGTACCTCAGGTAGAATTCAGCTGTGAACCCATCTGGTCCTGGACTTTTTTTGGTTGGTAAGCTATTGATTATTGCCACAATTTCAGCTCCTGTTATTGGTCTATTCAGAGATTCAACTTCTTCCTGGTTTAGTCTTGGGAGGGTGTATGTGTTGAGGAATTTATCCATTTCTTCTAGATTTTCTAGTTTATTTGCGTAGAGGTGTTTGTAATATTCTCTGATGGTAGTTTGTATTTCTGTGGGATCAGTGGTGATATCCCCTTTATCATTTTTTATTGCATCTATTTGATTCTTCTCTCTTTTTTTCTTTATTAATCTTGCTAGCGGTCTATCAATTTTGTTGATCCTTTCAAAAAACCAGCTCCTGGATTCATTTATTTTTTGAAGTGTTTTTTGTGTCTCTATTTCCTTCAGTTCTGCTCTGATTTTATTTATTTCTTGCCTTCTGCTAGCTTTTGAATGTATTTGATCTTGCTTTTGTAGTTCTTTTAATTGTGATGTTAGTGTGTCAATTTTGGATCTTTCCTGCTTTCTCTTGTGGGCATTTAGTGCTACAAATTTCCCTCTACACACTGCTTTGAATGCATCCCAGAGATTCTGGTATGTTGTGTCTTGGTTCTCGTTGGTTTCAAAGAACATCTTTATTTCTGCCTTCATTTCATTATGTACCCAGTAGTCATTCAGGAGCAGGTTGTCCAGTTTCCAGGTAGTTGAGCGGTTTTGAGTGAGATTCTTAATCCTGTGTTCTAGCTTGATTGCACTGTGATCTGAGAGATAGTTTGTTATAATTTCTGTTCTTTTACATTTATTGAGGAGAGCTTTACTTCCAAGTATGTGGTCAATTTTGGAATAGGAGTGGTGTGGTGCTGAAAAAAACGCATATTCTGTTGATTTGGGGTGGAGAGTTCTGTAGATGTCTATTAGGTCCGCTTGGTGCAGAGCTGAGTTCAATTCCTGGGTATCCTTGTTGACTTTCTGTCTCATTGATCTGTCTAATGTTGACAGTGGGGTGTTAAAGTCTCCCATTATTAATGTGTGGGAGTCTAAGTCTCTTTGTAGGTCACTCAGGACTTGCTTTATGAATCTGGGTGCTCCTGTGTTGGGCGCATATATGTTTAGGTTAGTTAGCTCTTCTTGTTGAATTAATCCCTTTACCATTATGTAATGGCCTTCTTTGTCTCTTTTGATCTTTGTTGGTTTAAAGTCTGTTTTATCAGAGACTAGGATTGCAACCCCTGCCTTTTTTTGTTTTCCATTTGCTTCGTAGATCTTCCTCCATCCTTTTATTTTGAGCCTATGTGTGTCTCTGCACGTGAGATGGGTTTTTTGAATACAGCACACTGATGGGTCTTGAGTTTTTATCCAATTTGCCAGTCTGTGTCTTTTAATTGGAGCATTTAGTCCATTTACATTTAAAGTTAATATTGTTATGTGTGAATTTGATCCTGTCATTATAATGTTAGCTGGTTATTTTGCTTGTTAGTTGATGCAGTTTCTTCCCAGTCTCAATGGTCTTTACATTTTGGCATGATTTTGCAGTGGCTGGTACTGGTTGTACCTTTCCATGTTTAGCGCTTCCTTCAGGAGCTCTTTTAGGGCAGGCCTGGTGGTGACAAAATCTCTCAGCATTTGCTTGTCTGTAAAGTATTTTATTTCTCCTTCACTTATGAAGCTTAGTTTGGCTGGATATGAAATTCTGGGTTGAAATTCTTTTCTTTAATAATGTTGAATATTGGTCCCCACTCTCTTCTGGCTTGTAGGGTTTCTGCCGAGAGATCCGCTGTTAGTCTGATGGGCTTCCCTTTGATGGTAACCCGACCTTTCTCTCTGGCTGCCCTTAACATTTTTTCCTTCATTTCAACTTTGGTGAATCTGACAATTATGTGTCTTGGAGTTGTTCTTCTCGAGGAGTATCTCTGTGGTGTTCTCTGTATTTCCTGAATCTGAATGTTGGCCTGCCTTGCTAGATTGGGGAAGTTCTCCTGGATAATATCCTGCAGAGTGTTTCCCAACTTGTTTCCATTCTCCCCGTCACTTTCAGGTACACCAATCAGACGTAGATTTGGTCTTTTCACATAGTCCCACATTTCTTGGAGACTTTGCTCGTTTCTTTTTATTCTTTTTTCTCTAACCTTCCCTTCTCGCTTCATTTCATTCATTTCATCTTCCAGGGCTGATACCCTTTCTTCCATTTGATCGCATCAGCTCCTGAGGCTTCTGCATTCTTCACGTAGTTCTCGAGCCTTGGTTTTCAGCTCCATCAGCTCCTTTAAGCACTTCTCTGTATTGTTTATTCTAGTTATACATTCTTCTAAATTTTTTTCAAAGTTTTCAACTTCTTTGCCTTTGGTTTGAATATCCTCCCGTAGCTTGGAGTAATTTGATCGTCTGAAGCCTTCTTCTCTCAGCTCGTCAAAGTCATTCTCCATCCAGCTTTGTTCCATTGCTGGTGAGGAACTGCGTTCCTTTGGAGGAGGAGAGGTACTCTGCTTTTTAGAGTTTCCAGTTTTTCTGCTCTGTTTTTTCCCCATCTTTGTGGTTTTATCTACTTTTTGTCTTTGATGAAGTCATGTACAGATGGGTTTTTGGTGTGGCTATCCTTTCTGTTAGTTTTCCTTCTAACAGACAGGACCCTCACCTGCAGGTCTGTTGGAGTACCTGGCTGGCTGTGTGAGGTGTCAGTCTGCCCCTGCTGGGGGATGCCTCCCAGTTAGGCTGCTCGGGGGTCAGGGGTCAGGGACCCACTTGAGGAGGCAGTCTGCCCATTCTCAGATCTCCAGCTGCATGCTGGGAGAACCACTGCTCTCCTCAAAGCTGTCAGACAGGAACATTTAAGTCTGCAGAGGTTACTGCTGTCTTTTCGTTTGTCTGTGCCCTGCCCCCAGAGGTGGAGCCTACAGAGGCAGGCAGGCCTCCTTGAGCTGTGGTGGGCTCCACCCAGTTCAAGCTTCCAGGCTGCTTTGTTTACCTAAGCGAGCCTGGGCAATGACGGGCGCCCCTCCCCCAGCCTCGCTGCCGACTTGCTGTTTGATCTCAGACTGCTGTGCTAGCAATCAGCGAGACTCCGTGGGCGTAGGACCCTCTGAGCCAGGTGTGCGCTATACTCTCCTGGGGCACCATTTCCTAAGCCCGTCAGAAAAGCACAGTATTTGGGTGTGAGTGGCCCGATTTTCCAGGTGCCATCTGTCACCCCTGGAAAGGGAACTCCCTGACCCCTTGTGCTTCCCGAGTGAGGCAATGCCTCACCCCTGCTTCGGCTGGTGAACGGTGCACTCACCCACTGACCTGCGCCAACTGTCTGGCACTCCCTAGTGAGATGAACACAGTACCTCAGATGGAAATGCAGAAATCACCTTCTGCGTCGCTCACGCTGGGAGCTGTAGACCGGAGCTGTTCCTATTCGGCCATTTTGGCTCCTCTCCCGAGAATACATTTCAACCATTCTCAAGACAAAAAAATAATGATTGTAGGTGATTGGTGTGTTAATTACCTTGATCTAATTATTCCCCATTGAATTCATAAATCATAACATTCACTTTGTACCCAATAAATAAGACAACTCTAATTTATCATTTTATAATTAATAATTTGTTAATAAATAAGATAACAAGCAAAAGATTTGAGTACACATTTCACCAAAGAAAATATGTGAATGGGCATAAACACATGAAAAGATTATCAGAATCATTAGTCATTAGTGAAATGGAAATTAAAACCACAATGAGAAGCCACTTAACACACACTAGAGTAACTATAATAAAAATGACCAGTGGTAAAATATGTCCATGAAGATGTGGCTAAATGAGGGCCCTTTACAATGCTGATGGAAATATGAAATAATATCACCGCTTTGGAATATAGTTTGGCCTCTTCTTAAAGCTAATAAATATGAATATATCATGCAATTTAATGATACTATTCTTAGGTTTCTATCCCATATATTAGTATATGGATAAACAAAATGTACTATATCTATACAGAGAAATACTATTTTGTAATATAAAAGAACAAATACTAGTACATGATACATCATGGATGAACTTCCACAACATTATGCTGCATGAAAAAAGCCAGTGAATGAGTTTATATATAATCCCCACACTCCCAGTCTTCAGATTAAAATGCAGCCCCAGCTGACAGCTTTTGTCTGCAAATTCAACACAGACCTTTAGCCAAAAGCACCCAGTTAAGCCTCATCCCACAGAAACTTGTGATAATCAGTTTGTTGTTTTAAGCCACTACATTTTGGAATACCTTGTTATGCAACAATAACTAATACACTACCCCTGTGAAATTTCTATGTTGTGCTTATTCTCTTTCATAAAATGTGTTGAGTAACCACCTAGCTCAATCTGTAATCTCAATTATTCTTAAGAAATTGGAATTATCACACTTTGGGAGGCCAAGGTGGGCAGATCAGGAGGTCAGGAGATCGGGACCATCCTGGCTAACAGGAGGAAACCCCGTCTCTACTGAAAAATTAAAAAAAAAAAAAAATTAGCCGGGTGTGGTGGCAGGCGCCTGTAGTCCCAGCTACTCGGGAGGCTGAGGCAGGAGAATGGCGTGAACCCGGGAGGCGGAGCTTGCAGTGAGTCGAGATCGCACCACTGCACTCCAGCCTGGGTGACAGAGCAAGACTCCGGCTCAAAAAAACAAAAAAAGAAATAGGAATTATCTATTCCTTCAGGATTGTACATAAAATCTTGCTAGTTCTAACACCTTTCGGATGTAAAAGGATAGAACATTGACTACTTGTAAGTTTGTTTTGGTCAATATTATTCATTTATATTTCCCTAAAAGTGTCCATTTCATTCACATATTCAGGATAGGGGGTTTAAAGTATTCTATCATGATATCAAAGCTCTTCTCTGTCTGTAGTTTATGTTCGTTTTCTTCCCTGTATTATTTTTTTTCTCTTTTTCTCATGATGTTTTCCTAAGACTCATCTAATATATGAATCTTCCCATAAACTACCTAATGGTCTTACTAAATAACTCTACAGTGTTTCTTGCTTTGTTTTCTTCCTTCTTTACGTGTGATATTATTTTTGTTTACTGCCTCCTATTTTGTTTCAGGTTTTTCTTCTTTTTATTTTGTTATTTATTTCAAGTCTTCAGTTGAGCAGTACGCTGCTTTCATACTTTCATGAATTCTAGCAAATGTCTTGAAGACCATAAATGTCCCTTTTTATACCACTTTGGCTCCATTCCACAGGATTTCATTTACAGTGCTTTCTGTTTTTTCAGATCTAATTATTTTGTATTCATTTTTATGTACACCTTTGCCCAAGTGTTATGTAGGAATGTGTTGTGTTTTAATATCTCTGTGTATGAATTTGGGAATATATCTTATTGTTATTGATTTCTGATATTAGAAACTTGCAGCAGGGAGCATGACCTTTTTGATATCAATTTTATTTTAGAATTTATTCAATAATCATGGAAAGCCTCTCTGAGATGGTGACACAGGAACAAAGACTGAATGAAATAGGGAGACAGAGTTTCCATAGAAATATCTTAGAAAAGAATAATTCTTGCAATGGTAATAGAAAAAACAGAGGCTATGAGGTAGAAATGAGTTTGAAATGTTTATGGAAGAGCAAGAAAACTAACACGTGTGGAACAGAATGAAAAGAGGGAACAGTAGCGGGAAAAAAAGATTGGAGAAATATTTAGCAACCAAATCAGGTAGGACATTGTGTGCCATGTAAACAGACTGGATTTTATTCTGTGTAGTTTTTTTAAAAAACGTAATTAGATTTTCAATAAGAAAATAATTTGATTTAATTTGCATTTTAGAAACATATCTCTGGTGTCTGAACACAAATTAGAGTATGCAAAGCTCTCATAGAAACATAGAGACAAGTTAGAGGGCTCTCTCCAGAGACACTAGTGACTTGGACAATGCTGCAATGACAGATGAAGTGAACAAAGGTTGGATTTAAGACACATTTTAGGCCGGGCCCAGTGGCTCACACCCATAATCCCAGCACTTTGGGAGGCCAAGGCAGGCGGATCATCTGAGGACAGGAGTTTGAGAACAGCCTGACCAACATGGGGAAACCCCATCTCTACAAAAATAAGATACAAAAATTAGCTGAGAATTGGTAGCTAGCACCTGTAATCCCAGTTACTCGGGAGGCTGAGACACAAGAATCGCTTGAACCTGGGAAGCAGAGGTTGCAGTGAGCAGAGATCACACCATTGTACTCCAGCCTAGGTAACAGAGTGAAACTCTGTCTCAAAAATTTTAAAAAATAAAAAATAAAAAAGATATTTTAAAGATAGAACTGGGCTTGCTAATGGGTTGTAATTATAAAATGAAAGAATCAAAGGTATGCCCAGAGTTTTTGTTTGTTTTTGTTTTTTAACCTGAACAACTAGGTACTTGAACCCATCATTGAGAGAGCAAGACTAAGGGGAGTGTGGGTTTTAACAGAGAAAGTGGTATGAATCAAAAATTCATTTTGGAATTCTTGAGTTGCTTATTAGACATCCAAAAGTAGATGTCAAGTCAATAGTTGAATTTTTTTATTCTGAAGCTTATGGGGAACATCCAGGCTAGAGCTAATACTTCATTTACACAGAGAGAGACAGCAACCTTGTGCCAATATGCTTCTCATGGGCATGAAGAGAATCTATCTATAGACTTGATCAACTCAAGCATAGAAAGAGAAAAAAAAATTGCCTCCTAACAACTGGTGGAGTGATTTTACTCATTTCGTTTGACCTTATGTCTATCATTTATTTTTACCTTATTTTTTATCTTTTTCTCTTATTTTGCTAGTTGAACAAAGTTATTATCCATTTCTTACCTATATTGGAAAATAGTCTATACTAAGATTCTTCTTTCAATTAACAACGTATTGAACTTAAGGTTTCACTCACTCCATATAAGTTAAGCACACCTGCAACTCCAGCAACCACTTGATTCAGGAGACCTAGCCAGAAACTGATTTGGAAATAGTAGAGAAGCCCCTTGGGACAATCGCATAACATTTCAATAGTGAAAGTATAAACACAAAACAATGCCCAACAATGAAAGGATGAGTACATAAATATATTATGAAATATCCATAATATGGAATATTATGCAGAAAGCAAAAATTACTCTTTTGGAGTATTTGAAAATAGCATAGGAAAATATTTACAATAAAGTAATACCTATTAAATAAATAAAGCTATAGGTGAATCACAAGAATAAGAGAGAGAGAAATTTAATGGAAAGTAAATAAACTAAAATAGTAATGATCTTTTAAGTGATCAAGTAATGTGTTATATCTATTATCATGATAATCTTTTTTCCAATTTTTAAATAAAATACTATTTAGGAATCAATAAAAATAAAATATGCATATAGGATATAGGCATATATGTGTTTGTCTGCTCTTATACAGAGAAAAACTTGTGAGTGATTTAGCAAAAGTATATTCAATGGAAAGCTAAGTGAAAATGTCAGCCACGTGTGGGGTAAGAAGTGATTGAAAGATAAAATGAAAATGAAGCATAGAGACTATGACTTTCCTGAGGGGGAAAGGGAAAAGCGAGGGCATTCATTAAAAAAAAAACTAAATACATGAAAGACAAGACAATTTTGTGTTTTGTTTTTAACATGGCAGGAACTTGAGGATATTGATAGACTTAAATTAAGGAAAACAATGGATTTAGAAAACTGGCAGCAGCCGGGCACGTAGCTCACTGTTGTAATCCCAGCACTTTGGGAGGCAGAGGCAGGCAGATCACTTGAGGCCAAGAGTTCAAGACCAGCCTGGTGGACATGGTGAAACCTCATCTCTACCAAAAATACAAAAATTATCTGGGTGTGGTGGCACACACCTGTAATCCCAGCTATGCGGGAGGCTGAGGCAGGAGATTCACTTGAACCTGGAGGTGGAGGTTGCAGTGAGCTGAGATCACGTCGCTGCCCTCCAGCCTGGGTGACAGAGTGAGACTCTGTCTCAAATAAATAAATAAATAAGAAAAAGAAAACCAGCAGCAACAAGAAGAAAAATAGATAATTAATGCATCGAAGTCCCCAAAGCTGTCAGTACTTCTGAAGGCAGGGAAGGAAGGTAAACAATGAATACTTGATTATAAATTGTTTATTGAAAATCCGGTGCCTTCCTAGAGAGTTATGTGCAATAAAATGCAATAATTTCTAGGTCACATTTAATTCTCTAATGGTAAATTGCCTTCTTTCTTTTTCTACTGTGACAACTTATATTTGATAGCTTGATAGCTATCTGATTTTCTTCTTGGTGTTCTTTTAAGGAAAGTCATTGGTCAAAGCACTTTATCTTTCTTTGCTGAAGCCCTCTGCAATCTAAGCCATCTTTCAATGCTCATCTGGTACCTACTGGTCCACCCCCAGAATGCAATGAACCTTCCTCTGACCCTTCTTTGATATCCCTGATTGCCAGCCCATGGGTTACACAATGTTCTTGGGCTTCCTGGGCAGGATTCCAAGCCTGCCTCCTGGCTCCAAATCTCTTAGGTTGGAGCAAATGTAATTGTGATTTTTGCCATTGAAAGTAATGGCAAAAACCGCAATTACATTTGCACCAACCTGTATCAGGCTGGCAAACAAATGTTCATAGAAAATATCAAGCAGTGAAAATTATGCCCTTAGTGTTCCATAAAGGATTTCGATTATTTGTTCTCATAAATTGTATTGCTTTGCAGTGTAAATTGTACTTCCAAAGCTTTTCCTCGTGATCAAGAAAGAAATAATTCTCAGATAGCTGAGAAAAATCAGTAAATTCTGGATTCTTGATCAGAGATGCTAATGATCCTAGGCCATTCTGGCTTCAGTAAATGGAACAGTCAGCAATAACCAGCACAATGACCCTAAGATCCCCCTTTGAGTTTCTAGGGTGCTGGCAGAGGCTTGTGCCCAGGCACTGCTGCCCCAGCAACTCAGGAAGAAGGACCTGAATGGAGGTTTAGGGAAAAACATCCCCAGAGCTTTCATGCCCCTCACTGGCCCTCCTGAGGCTAAGACTTGGGAAGTTTGCCTCTTCCAAGACCTCCCCATCCCTGACTCAAGATTTCATTTTCAAAGTCTCTAAAGGCAGGAAGGACCTGCTGAAATAATGTAACCACGTGTTCCATTCACTAACACTCTGAAGTATTATAGAAGTAGCACCAAGAAGAAGGCATGGCAGAAAGAGAACTTCCTTCTTGGTACTGAGAAAAGTTACTTCACCTGTAGTGAGACCATCTAGAAAGGAATGAAGGTCAAGTAAGACCAGGAATGTGCATGTACTTTGCAGTTTCTGAAGTTGATATTCTGGCCAGACGTGGTGGCTCACCCCTGTAATCCCAGAAGTTTGGGAGGCCGAGGCAGGTGGATCACTTGAGGCCAGGCATTAAAGACCAGCCTGGCCAACATGGCAAGACCCTGTTGCTACTAAAGATACAAAACTTAGACAGGCATGGAGATGTGTGCCTCTAATCCCAGCTACTTGGGAGGCTGAGGCAGAAGAATCACTTGAACCCGGGAGGCAGAGGTTGCAGTGAGCCAAGATCACACCACTGTACTCCAGCCTGGGTGACAGTGTGAGACCCTGCCTCTAAATAAAAAATAAATAAATAAATAAAGTTTACTCATACCCTCTTTAAGCATTCCCTACAGCACCCAGAGTATTCTGGTGTTTATGTTCATTTCCTTAGTGTCTAAGAAGTAATTTGTGCCTCTTTGTCAGAAATATGCTCGTGTTGCATTGCCGTTTCTTTGCATGTATTATTTGCTTTCCGAAGTATATTATAGGTTCCCTAAGGCCCACTCTTCTTTCTTTAATTCCTCTCATATTACATATAACTGATGTGCAAACCATTTGTGTTAACTTAGATTTCAGTATAAAAGTTAGTTTATCTCATTCGATTGATTGGACAGAAAGATAATCAAATAAAAGCTTTTCTGTATCTCACTAGTCTGTTTATAATTTCAAATTGAATTCCATTGCTTAAGCATGCTAACACACAGTGCCAAAATATTAATAAATAGGCATGCTGTTGTATTACGTGCTTCTTCCTATTATCAGAAAAATAAAATGAATGCTTTTCCTCTATAACTGCTTCCTTAACTTTTATAGTTCCTCCAGAATGCGTAAGACAATGCTGATATTTCAACAGTCTCTCCCCTGCCTTTGCCATGGCTGTGCTTTCTACTACCTTTGCACACACCCTGTTGACCTTTGATAAATGTACTTTAAATGACATGGTCATGACGATTGCATGCTGTCTCCTGATATAAAATCTCATTGAAACACAGAAATGTTCTTGCTCCTGAAAGGTTCAATAATCACTCAGCAACTCACCTCTTAAGAGGAATGAATGTACACAGAAGTCGTCTTCATCTCAGCTACTGATTCTCTCTAACGTGCTTTACCTATTCAACCATGAGGGTCTTGTTTTTTGTCTTTGGAGTCCTTTCCTTGATGTCCGCAGTTCCTCCAGGTAAGACAGAAACTTTTTTATTCCAAAGCTCTACAAATATAAGTAAAAGAAAATGCAAGGTCTTTCAAGAGTCTGAAAATAAATTAGGCATGGGCAGATTTTACTGTACCATGAAGGCTGCTCAGAGAATTGAAGAGTTGATACTAAAGAAATCAATAAGGTGGTTCACTGCAGTGATTTAACCTATGATAAACTCACTTGAGGCCAGGCACAGTGGCTCATGTCTATAATCCCAGCATTTGGGGAGTTTGAGGTGGGTAAGCTCAGGAGTTCTAGATCAGCCCGGTGGGGGCAACAGGGTGAAACCCCATCCCTACAAAAAAAAAATACAAAAAATTAGTCAGGTATAGTGGTACGTGCCAGTGGTTCTGGCTGCTCAGGAAGCCTAGGCAGGAGGATCGCTTGAGCCTGAGATGTCAAGGCTGCATTCAGCTTAGGTCATGCCACTGCACACCAGCCTGGGCAACAGAGTGAGATCCTGTCTCAAAAAATAATAATAATAAAAAATAAACTTACTTGAGAGTTGTGTTTGATCAAAAGATGGTGAGAGGATGCACACAGAACACAGGAAATTTAAAGAATTGGAAAAATGAAAAGTGAATGATGACTAGAAGAAGGGCTAGAGGTGAACAGGTGGGTACTCCACCATAATCCTTGGTTCACAGGATACTTTCACCACTGATCCAGGCAAGGACCTAGCCTCTGTGTTCCTTTAAAGTGGAATAAAACTCATATGATATCATTTAATGTATATGGAAATTACTTTTTGTATGGTGAGAGTTAAGATTCCACCTTAATTTTTAACCACATAACTAGCCAATTATATATAAGCATATTTATTAAATAATCAATATGACTTTCCCAAGTTAATTTTAAAATTCATCAATACTCCATAATAAAAACATATTAAACTGTGGTTTATACCTGAGATTTAGATTACCGGTTGACTTATTTATCATTTCTGAAGCACATTTTAACACTTCACAATTCAAGATTTCCTCATTTATATAATACTTTATGATTCAAGATTCCCTTATTTATATAATTACAAATAATTATGCCTTTCCTCCATGAATGTTAGTGGGTTTTTTATATTTTTATTGAGATACAATTTACCGTAAAATTCATTGCCTTAAAGTGTTCTATTCAGTGGTTATCAGTGTATTCTTAAAATTGTGCACCCCTTACCACTATCTAATTCCAGAATATTTTTATAACCCCAAGAAGAAATCTCTCCTCCTCCCAGTCCCTAGCAACCACTGATCTAATTTTTCTCTCTATGTATATTCCTATTCTGGACATTTACTATGAACAGAATAATAAATATGTGATCCTTCATGTCTGTCTTCTTTCATTTAGCATAATGTTTTCAAGATTCATCCATGTTGTGGCATATATTCGTACTTCATTCCTTCATTCAGTGGTCATCAGTATATCCCATTTTAAGAATCCACTGATACTCACTAAATGGAACACTCTAAAGGAATGAATTTTATAGTAAATTATATCTCAATAAAAATATAAAACACCAACATTCATGGAGGAAAAGTATAATTCTGTATAATTATATAAATGATGGAATCTTGACATAAATATTAAAATGTGCTCTGACGTAATATGTGCTTCAGAAAAGATAAATAAGTCAATTGATAATCTAAATCTCTGGTATAAGCCACAGTTTAATATGTATTTATTATAAAGTATTGGTGGATTTTAAAATCAATTTGGGAAAGTTAGATTGATTATTGTTGTTGGAAAAAAAAATTCATCGTATGGATTATTTAGCATATGGTTGTTTATAACAGACTCTAATGATCCATTGTGTTTCTTTTATACCAGTTGTAATGTCTCCTGTTTTGTTTCTGATTTTATTTATTTGGCATTCTCTCTTTTGTTCTTGGTTATTCTAGCTAGCAGTTTATAAAGTCTGTTTATCTCTTCCAAAAGTCAACTATTTGTTTCATTAATTCTTTGCATTTTTTAAATCTCGAATTCACTTAGTTCTGCTCTGATTTTTAATATTTCTTTCCTTCTCCTAAGTTTGGATTTCACTTTTTCTTGTTTTTCTTGTTCCTTGAGGTGCATAGTAGCTTGTTTATAATCTTACTATGTTCTTGCGGTAGGCATTTATTGCTATAAAATTCTCTCTTAGCACTTTCTTTGTTGTATTCCATAGGTTTTGGTATGTTGTGTTTCCATTTGCATTTATTTCAAGAACATTTGTTATTTTCTTCTTAGTTTTTTCATTGACTCAATGGTTGTTCAGAAGCATGTTGTTTAATTTCCATGTTATCTGTATGGTTTCCAAAGTTCTTCCTAGTATTCATTTCTAGTTCTATTCTATTTTTGTCTAGAATATACTTGATATAATGTTGATTTTTCAAAATTTGTTGAAACTTGTTTTGTGTCTTAACATATGGTCTAGCCCGGAGAATGCTCTATGTGATGAGGAGAAGAATGTGTATTCCACAGCTATTGGATGAAATGTTCTGTAAATGTCTGTTAATTCTATTTGGTCTGTGGTACAGATTAAATTCGATGATTATTTGTTAGCTTTCTACCTAGATGATCTGTCCAATGCTGAAAGTCGGGTGTTGAAGTCCTCAGTTATCATTATGTTGAGGTGTATCTCTCTCTTTAGCTCTAATGACATTTTTAATATATCTAAGTATTCCACTACTGGGTACATATATATACATATATGGGATTTTTAAACCCTCTTGCTGAATTGGCCCTTTTATTTTATGATCACCTTCTATGTCTCTTTTTATATTTTTTCACTTAAAGTCAATTTTGTCTGATATAAATATAGATGTATTAGGCCATTCTTGCATTGCTATAGGGTTATCATAATAAAGTACCACAGAATGGGTGCCTTAAATAACAAAAGTTCATTTTCTCACAGTTCTGGAAGTTATAAGTCTAAGATCAAAATGTCAGCACATTTGGTTTCTCCTGAGGCCTGTCTTGGCTTGCAGCTGGTTGCCTTCTTGCCATGTCCTCTGATTGCATTTTTTCTGTGCACATGCATTCCTGGTGTCTCTTCCTCTTTTAATAAGGACATCAGCCATATTGCATGAGGTCCATACCCTGGGAGTCTCATTTTAGCTTCATCAGTCCTTAAAAAAAATTTATCTTCAAATATGATTACATTCTGAGATACTAAAGATTGGAACTTCAACATACAAATTTTGGAGGAACACTGGTTAGCCCATCACGATGAATTCATCAATAGACTGATATGATCAAGGAAAGAATCAGTGAGCTTAAAGAAGTTTAAATAGCAACTTCCAAAACTTAAAAGCAAAGAAAAAAGAATTAAAAAGAACAGAATGTTTAATAAGTGTAGGCCAATTACAAAAGAAAAATATATGTGTAATGAAGTATCAGGAGGAGGAGAAAGAAAGGAACAGAAGAAATATTTCAAGAAATTCTGACTGAGATTTTCCCAAAATTGAAAATAAACAAAATCTACATATGTAGGAAGCTGAGAGAATACCAAGCAAGATAAATACCAAAAATTTAAACATAGGCATATTATATTGAAACTGCCAAAAATCAAAGACAAAAAGAAATTCTTAAAAGAAGCCAGGAGGGGAAAAAATCTTTATCTATGGACAACCAAGGATAAGAATTACATCAGCCTTCTCTTAAACCACATAAGCAAAAAGAGAGGAAAGTGAAATATTTAAAATGTTAAAAAGAAAAAGAACACTATCTTAAAACTCTCTACCTAGCAAAATTATCTTTTTTTTTTTAGACAGAGTCTCACTTTGTCACCCAGGCTGGAGTGCAGTGGCAGTGACCTTGGCTCACTGCAACCTCTGCCTCCTGGGTCCAAGCAATCTTGTGACTCAGCCAGCCACCACCACGCCTAGCTAATTTTGTATTTTTAGTAGAGACCGGGTTTCGCTATGTTGGCCAGGCTGGTCTCGAACTCCTGACCTCAGGTGATCTGCCTGCCTTGGCCTCCCAAAGTGTCAGGATTAAAGGTGCAGGCCACCTCACCCAGCCTACTCTTTAAATTTAAAGTAAAAATACATAATTTTCTTAGGTAAACAAAAATAGAGTTTGTCATCAGTAACCCTACCTTACAATAAAAGTAAAAAGAAATTCCTCACTCATACTCAATGGTGAAAAACTAAAAGCTTTTCTTCTAAGATCAGGAACAAGGCAAAAGTGCCCCTTCTTGCCACATTTATTTAACATGATACTAAAAGTTCTAGCAAGAACAATTAGGCAAGAAAAGGAAATAAATGGCATCCAAACTGTTGGGGTTGGGGAATGAGTAAAACTATCTATTTCCAAATGACATAATTTTTTTGTAAAAAACCCTAAACTTCACTCCCCCAAAATTATTAAAACTAATAACAAATTCAGTCAAGTTGCAGGATAGAAAATCAACATACAAATATCAGTTGTGTTTCTATAACACTAACAACAAGCAACTGGAAAGGAAGTAAAGAAAATCCCATTCACAATAGCAAGAAAAAGATAAGATACTTAAGAATAAACAACCAAAAAGATGAAAGACTGGTACATTAAAAATTGCAGACATTCATGAAAGAAATTAAAGAAGACACAAATCAGTGGAAAGATATCCTATGTTCATGAATTGGAAGACATAATAATATTAAAATATCCATACTATTCAAAGCAATTTATAGATTATATACAATCCCTGTCCAAATCCTAATGGCACTCTTGAAAGAAATAGAAAAAACAATCTTAAAATTCATATAAAACCACAAAGGACCCAGAATAGTCAAAACAATGAGCAAGAAAAACAAAGCTAGGGGCATCACATTTTCTAATTTCAAAATGTATTATAAAGATAGAGTAATCAAAACTGTGTGCTACTGGCATAAAGACAGACAATAGGCCAGTGGAAGAGAATAGAGGGCCCAGAAATAAACCCACACTTCTAGAGTCAACTGCCCTTCCACAAACATGCGAAGAATATATAGTGGGGAAAAGATGGTTTCTTCAATACATGGTACTGAGAAAACTGAATGTTCACATGCAAAAGAATAAAATTGGGCCTGTATCTTACACTACACACAAAAAGCAACTCAAAATAAACTACACATTTAAACATAATTACCTGAGACTGTAAAACTTATAGAAGAAAACATAAGGAGAAACTTTCACGATGTTGGTCATGGCAATTATTTCAACTTATAAATTGTAACAAAAGGATTTGGGAATGACTGATAGGTTTAAAGGGAATATTTATGGGAGATTATGGGTTATAGGCTCCTGTGCATATCTCAGTAACTTCCTCAGTAAAGGAGACATGGCCTTGAGCCCAAATACACTGGGAAGCTGGAACTAAGACTCAACTCCTTCTGACCCCTTCTCTCAATTAAGGATTCTTTTTTCTAATTTCACCTAGAATAGAGAAGCACCCAAAGATAAATTTTCCACTTTTCCACCACCATATGTCTTCACATAGTTTTATCTTTATCCATAATCTACCTTCTCTTCACTCTCTGATTCAAGGCCAACCCCTCCACTTACACTAGATTCCATCCCCAATAACTTTTTTAAGAATTTAACTCCAGAAGTTAAACATTATTTCCTGCATTATGAATCTCTACACCACCCCCAAGCTGGTTAATTCATTTTAGGTAGAAATATGTGGTAATAGTTCTCATTTAAAATTCTGTACATTTCCAGCTACTGCCTCATTTATCTACTCTCTTTATAGAAGAAATCATCGTTTGTCTTTATTCAGCATCTCCACTTTTTCTCTTGCATTCATTTGCTGTTGTTTTTGTTTTTCTGGGAAAGTTCTTTAATGTTTTTAATTTATCATAAAACATTTCAAACATTTAAAAATAAAAAGTAAGTAATATTGTGTCATATAATTTGTCTTCTCTTTTTAAAGCCAGAAGCTTCATTTCTAATAATGAATGTCCTTCAGAACACTATCATTGCAGACTGAAGTGCAATGCTGATGAACATGCAATTAGATACTGTGCTGACTTCAGCATCTGCTGCAAACTGAAGATCATTGAAATTGATGGACCGAAGTGGTGAAAATTCTAACTCCATCTTCTTCAGACTCCAGGAGAAAAAACGTGTCTTAAACTCTCTTATCTACGAATAATTAACATGATGGATGAAAATTATTATAATTGCATGTTTAGATGGTCAGGTGAAAATAAACATAAATTTTATAAATGCTCACATTCTATTTTCATTTGTGCATTTTAACATTTACTCCCTTAATTTACATCCACAACCACATTGTTGTTTCACCCATAGTACTATATCCCAGCCCTACCACTTATTAACTGTTCAAGCTTGGGCAAGTTATTTCTTTTCTGTCTATCTCAGCTTCCTTATTTATAAAATGGGATAGCAATAGGTACCTACATTGTGGTACTGTTAGGATTATATGAGTTAGTATATGTGAAGTTCTTAAACAGTATTTGGCCCTATTTTAGACATTATATAAATGTTAGCTATAATTTCATGAAACCCAAGAATTTGATCCATCTTATTGCTTTTGGGGTTTTATATAATTATTCTGTGTGGCCTGAGAGTTCATATTTGTTAAAATGTTAGGTGGTTTTGAAAATAAGGTATATTTTTCAGCTTATGGGATATATAATTTTATATAAACACAATCTATTAATGCAACATTATTCTATTCCAGTAATCTAGGACTTGATCACTAGTAGTGAGAACTAAAAAGAAAGAAGAGATGCAAGGTGAATTTTAGAATTAGGATTGGCAGGTTTTATTGGCCATATGATATATTGAGAAGGCATGAATGATGATTCTGAGATTTCAAAGCTGATAAAAAGATGGATGCCAATATAACTCACTAAACTAGAGGGGCCAGAAGAGAAAGTAGGTTGGGAATATGGGGAGAGTCAATGAAGAGATGTTTTGGCATAATAGGGTTTTAGTCATGTAAGGGATATGTCAGTCTACTAGGCATATTTACAAAAGTATAATTTTCTTTTTCTATAAATTAACTGAATTCCTATTAGGAATCTTATTTTGCCTGGTCACAGAAACTTAAACTTAGTCAGTTCATATTTGATCATATCTTCTCCAAGTTATTTTTAAGTTCCAAAAGAGGTAAGCAGTGATGAGGTATCTGGGAGAGCATTTATTATGTTAACCTACTAAAACATCTTCATTCTCATCTGTTCTTCTGTCACTAATCTAGGTACAACTGCTGAGTTGTGTCTCATTCTTATTTTTAATAAAATTTGTAAAGCTCTTTGGGTGAGGCCCATTCTTTGGTACATTGGTTGGTCCTGCTACTCAAGCAGCATCCTAGGTCCTTAGGTTACAAGTAAGTCCCTATAAGGGCCACAAAATAGTATTTCTCTTGTACTACTGCAGAGAGCCCAGCCTCATCTCACCTCAAATTCTTTCTAAAAAGTCTTGCATCACATCTCAGATGAGTCCTAATATGTGGTATACACTATTTTTCTTGTCTGTTTTTCTGCCTGCAAGTGATAATGTCCTGTTGGTAGTGGAAGCACTGGGGTCACCTCTCATTGTTGTTGTGGAAGCTGGTACCAAGTGTTGCCGATGCCTTGGCCCTTTGCATCCCAAGACGTCTGTGAAAGAAAAGAAAGAAAGAAAGAAAGAAAGGAAGGAAGGAAGGAAGGAAGGAAGGAAGGAAGGAAGGAAGGAAGGAAGAAAGAAAGAAAGAAAGAAAGAAAGAAAGAAAGAAAGAAAGAAAGAAAGAAAGAAAGAAAGAGAGAGAGAGAGAGAAAGAAAGAAAGAAAGAGAAAGAAAGAAAGAAGGAAAAAGAAAGAGAAAGAAAGAAAGAAGGAAAGAGAAAGCTTCTTTAGCTTTTTTAGTGTCACTTCCTTACCATAGGTTCTAGTTCCCCAGGCCCTGGCATCTACTAATTCTTCCTGACTGGCCCAGACTAGATTCAAACTAGAATTTTTGCTATATTTCAGAACCCCTTTATCCCAGGAGACAATATAGAACAGTGGTTAATAAATTTGGGTTCTAGAATCTCTGTAAGATTTCTCAGTCCCAGATATGTGATTTTAGAAGAATTACTCATATCGGTTTCAACATCTTGAAAATGTGAATGGTGAAAATGTCTAGTTAAGAGAGCATTTGTAAGATTAAGTGAGGCAATATAAAAAAAAAATACATACTACAATCCTTGACTCCTAAAAGTGCCCCAAATATCAGTTGTTAGAAATATATCTGCAGTAGTTCCCCACCCAGCCACAGTTCTAGTTACTTACAGTCAACCACAGTCCAAAATATTACATACGCTGGGTGCGGTGGCTCACGCCTGTAATCCCAGCGCTTTGGGAGACCAAGGTGGGCGGATCACCTGAGGGCAAGGGTTCGAGACCAGCCTGGCCAACGGGGTGAAACCCCATCTCTACTAAAAATACAAAAATCAGCCAAGCGTGGTGGCAGGTGCCTGTAATCAGCTACTCAGGAGGCTGAGGCAGGAGAATTGCTTGAACCCGGGAGGGAGAGGTTGCAGTGAGCCAAGATCACACCGCTGCACTCCAGCCTGGGCGACAGAGCAAGACTCCATCTCAAAAAAAATAAATAAATAAACACAAAATTCCATAAATAAACGATTCATAAGTGTTAAATTGCATGCTGTTCTGAGTAACAGGAAATCTTGCACAACGCAGCTCCACACACCCAGAATGTGAATCATCCCTTTGTCCAGTGTATCCACACTGTAAACACTGCATGCCCATTAGTTATTGAAATCATCTGCTTCTGAGATCCAGCCATTAACATCATCATGGCTCGGTGACCCAGGATCACCCGAAGCAGACGATCCTCCTTCTGACGTTTGGTCAGAAGATTAGCAGTAGCCTAATGCTATGTCACAATGTCTATGTCATTTTCCTCACTTCCTCTCATCACATAGGCATTTTATCATCTTACATCAGCACAAGAAGAAGAGTGAGCATAGCACAATAAGATATTTTGGGGGAGACAGAGTTCACATTCACATAACTTTTATAGTATTGTTATTATAGCATATTGTTATAATTATTCTATTTTATTATTAGTTATTGTTATTAAAATCTTACTGTGCCAAATTTATAAATTTAACTTTATCATAGGTCTGCGTGTATAGAAAAAAAGCACAGTATATATAGAGTTCTGTATTATCCACTGTTTCAAGCATCTACTGGGGGTCTTGGAACATAGCCCCATGAATAAGGGATAACTACTATATATTGTAAAGTTAAAGTATAAAGCTAACATCTAGAGTTCATTTATTTCTTCAACAATTATACCTTTGGCACTGATGGCCTGCTAGACTTTGAGCCCAATACTGGTGTAAAATGATAAATAAGACAGTCATGGAATCTGTACTTGGATCTCACAGTCTAATCATAGAGACACAACTAATTTATATAGCTACAATTGTGACAAGTGCTATGAAAAAAAAGGAATGGGTGCTCTGAAAATGTGTAATGGGAAGGAGGACCATCTCTTCACAGAGGATACAGAATCTGCTTCCTTCTGCATCTCCCACTGTTGGCTAGAATACATTTTTGCTTATTAGGATTGTTATTTGGAAAGGCTGCATATTGCATCTGTAAGGCTGAGGGTCAGACAGCGACATTTCAATTGCAGCTGAGAGTATGGCGTTGCAGAACAACCACAGATCAGGAAGATGAGAAGAGTAGCATGATGACCCTAAAGAAATACCAAACCCAGGAGGTAGAAGAAAGAGCCATCTAGTCCTAGCATGGAGCATACTGTACTTCTCCATTTTCTAGTCCCAGAGCACCATGTGGCCTTAGGGGAATATATGGATGAAAAGAAAAAGCTGGTGTGCTGGTAAACCACAAACTTGTTTTCAAATGATGCACAGATCTCCCCTCTTTATTCCCAAAGTCTATGAACTAGGTCAGCTCCCAACTCGTGGCACCCACAGTGAACCAGACACTGAGCCAGGGGAGCTCTAGATAACAAGAGACGATCTCTGACAGTTGTTGAAATTCTTCTTTACCTCTTAGAGCAAAACTCAGAGGCTGTCCTGTTCTGATATTTAAGTAAAATCAGGAATTGCTTGTAGTTGGTGACCTAGTCAGTGAACCAGGTCCTTATCAATAGTGGGAGAATAAAAGTAATAGTATGTTCTGGGGAAAATAATATGGCACTACAGTGGTCTTGGGGTTTTTTAACTTTGGCTTTGTCAGCAACATTATTTTTGCTTGGGTTAAAGCCTCTTCCAGCTGTTTATCAACATAGATAAAAGTATATTGCTTTATTATTTGTTCTTGAGTCATATTCAATGCTTTCTTTGCATGGGCAATGCCAATATCCCATTGAGCATGTCCTCTCTGAGGTTGAGGTTTCCAGGTCTTTTGTTTCTCAGAGTGATTGCTGACTTGTTTGGGAGCCTCAGCCAGTAATTCTTTATACTGTTTATGACCTTTATATTCCCATACCTGCTTTTCACAAACCCATGCCCTCACTAGCTGGTTGCTAAGAAATTGGACATGATATGACCAGGCACCCCTTATGTCAATTTTAGTATGAACTTCCAGCTGGGGCTCACTTGAAACCAAGGTAGGAACATAAGGTAGAAATGATAGATTCCTGCCTTGGGCTTTTTCTGTTTGGTAGGTGGTTTACTACTGATTCTATTTCAGATCTCATTATTGGTTTGTTCAGGCATTCAATTTCTTTCTAGTTCAATCTTGGGAGGTTGTACTTTTCCAGGAATTTATCAATTTCTTCTAGGCTTTGTAGCATGTGTGCATGCAGATGCTCCTAATAGTCTCTGAGGGTTTTTGCATTTCTTTTGGGTCAGTGGTAATATCCTCTTTCTCATTTCTGATTGTGTTTATTTGGATCTTCTTTTTTTAGTCTAGCTAGCAGTCTAAATAAGCAGATTTATTTATTCTTTTAAAGAGCCAACTTTTGGTTTCATTAATCTTTTGTATCGGTTCATGTCTCTATTTCATTCAGTTCAGCTCTGATTTTGGTTATTTCTTTCCTCGGCTAGTTTTGGGTTGATTTGCTCTTGTTTTTTTAGTTCTTCTAAGTGTGATGTTAGGTTCTTAATTTGAGATCTTTCTAACTTTGTAGTGTAGCCATTTTCATGCTATAAATGTCCCTCTTAACACTGCTTTAGTGTCTCATGGATTCTGGTACTGTACCTTTGTTTTCATCAGTTTAAATGAACGTCTTTTTTTAGACAGTGTCCCACTCTATCACCCAGGCTTGGGTGCAGCTGGACAACCACAGCTTACTGTAGTCCCAGCCCCTTAGGCTCAAGCAATTCTCCCACCTCGACCTCCCAAGTAGTTGGGACTACAGTCGTGCACCATCACACCTGGCTAATTTTTTTTTAATCTTGTAGAGACAGAGTCCCACCACGTTGCACAAACTGGCCTTAAACTCCTGGACTGAAGTGATCCAGCCTTCATTTCATCCTTTACCCAAAAGTCATTAAGGAGCACATTGTTTAATTTCCATGTACTTGTATCATTTTGAGAGATCTTCTTGGTATTGATTTCTATCTTTATTGCATTGCGGTCTGAGAATGTTACTGGTATGAGTTCTTTTTAATTTGTTAAGAATTGCTTTATGGCCCAGCATGTGGTTGATCTTAGAGTATGTGCCGTGTACAGATGACAAGAATGTGTATTCTGTTGGTGTGCAGTGGAATGCTCCATAGATGTCTGTTAAGTCCATTGGGTCAAGTGTTGAGTTTAGGTCCTCAATATCTTTATTTGTTTTCTGCCTCAATGATCTGCTTAACACTGTCAGTGGGGTGTCAATGTCTCTCATTATTATTGTGTGGTTATCTAAGTCTCTTCATAGGTCTCTAAGAACTTGTTTTATAAATCTCAGTGCTCCAATGTTGGGTGCATATATATTTAGGATTATTAAGTCTTCTTTTTGAATTGAACACTTTATCATTTTGTAATGCCTTTCTTTGTCCTTTTTGATCATTGTGGCTTTTAGTCTGTTTTGTCTGAAATAAGAATAGCAACCACTGTTCTTTTTCTTTTCCATTTGCTTGCTAGATCTTTCTCCATCCCTTTACTTTGAGGCTATGAATGTCATTGCATGTGAGATCTCTTGATGACAACATACAGCTGTGGCCCAGCCTTTCTACTCCTGAATATTTGCAAAAGAAAAATGAAAGCATATATCCATACCATGACTTGTACATGAATGTCCATAGCAGCTTTATTTACAATAGCCAAAAACTGGAAATAATCAAACGTCCATCAATACGTGACTGGATAAACACACAGATGTATATCCATGCAATGGTGCTCAGCAATGAAAAGGAATGAACAACTAATTAATGTTATAGCAAGGAGGAATCTCAAATAATTATGCTGAGTAAAAGAAACCCAACAAGAAAGTGTATAGAATATATTATTCTATTCACATAAAATTCCAAGAAAATACAAAGTAATCTACAGTGTCAGCAGAAAAGTTGTGGCCTGGAGACTGAGGTGAAAGAGAATCAGGAGGGGAATATTACAAAAGGCATGAGAAAATGTTAGGGGGAATGGATATGTTCATTATTTTGAATGTGACAATGGTTTCACAAATGTATAGATATGGCAAAACTTATCTGATTGTACACTTTACTGTTTGAAGTTTATCGTATGTCATTTATACTTCAATAAAAATGTTATTTTAAATAGTGACAATTATTTTAAATAACCTTGACAAAATATTGTGCAACACTTAAAAATACTATTTATGAAGTTTATAGTGACACTGATATATAGTATATATCAAGTTACAAAAGCAGGATACCTAATTATAAGAATATTGCTTACAGCTATGTAAAACAAAATATTAAGCAACAAACTAGGCATAAGTGAAACTTTCTTTAGAACGACAGTTTGTCTCTGAGAAGAGAAGTTCAAGTGTAACTTGTCCATCCTTGTCATGTTTAATATTTTACCAATATGCTAAAATTAGCATTTACTTTTTTATTGTAACAAAAGCCTATCAAATTTTAATTTTATTCATTTAAAAGAGTAAGAGCATATAGTTCTCAGGCCTCCATGTACTTTTGGAAAAACGGCATGGGAGAACAGTGTCTTTGTCTATAGGAAAAGCTGTCAAACAAGAAAGGGCTGTCCATTTTTTTCCTCAGATGAGCATTGCCAACACAGCTGCCTCAGGGGTGTTCAGTGTAGCATATCTACCTGAAGCGAGGCATACCCCAGCCCTGAGAGGTTTGTATAGGACTGTGTGCTCAACCTCTTCTCTCTATTCCCTGACAGCCAACGTCAGACCCTGCCACTAGCCTCCTCAACAGAAGTTCCCAGCCATGAAGCCTCTCCTCGTTGTGTTTGTCTTTCTTTTCCTTTGGGATCCAGTGCTGGCAGGTAAAACTGGCATATTTTGGGGGGTAGGGGTGCTTCATATAGAAGAACAGTGCCACTAAACAACCCAATAAACATACTCCACCCACGGGCCCTTTAATTTTCAAACTAGAAAAAAGCATCAACTAGTTTTGATGTCAGCAAGATCTGGGCTTGAATCTGGCTGTCCAGCTTGTTAACTATATAGCTTTGGACAAAGGTCTAAGCTTCTCTGAGCCTTAGTTTCCTTTTTTTTTTTTTTTTTTTTTTGGCTGAACTGATCAGCACCAATGAGCCTTAGTTTCTTCATTTGAAAAATGGGAATGAATAGTCTCACAAGGATTAAATCGGATCATGTATGGAATATGTCCGTACATAATATGAAAAGCACCTGGCTCATGAGAGCTATCATTGTATTTTCATTAGTAATGCCCATCCTGTCTTCCTGCTGTTATTTTGTCTCTAATTCAAGAACGTATCTAAGTATAATAGTCAAGGCCAGAAAATAGTGACAACACAATTTGTTAATTTTCTAATATACTGAAATTTCCTACAGTTAATGTACTATTTGTGAATCCATTAGTTACATGAGGAAACAGATTTAGAACGGCTAGTTTCAAGAGAATCACTGAGCTTTCTGCGATAGAAGAAATGCCTGATCAGATGAGATAGCAGCCAGGGAGACATGACAGAGAGTGTGAGTGGCCCTGTACTCTAGCTTCACCATATCCTTTCTGACTTTAGCAATCTTATCTTGAAAATTCTTTTCACTCAGTGTTACTGAATCAGTCCAGTCAGATTGGTTCATCTGCCTAGATGGACTGAAGTGTTTACCTGAAGTATTCTCCAGGCAAATGAATCAGATGTTCAGGTTATGTGACTCACCAGGCTAAATTTAAGAATTCATGGGATCAAGGCCTCTTAAAGCTGTCGATGGAACCAATTCCACTATGGCTTATGGCAATGGATTTGTGGCCTCCAGACAAAGAACCCCATCTAGTGTACAATATTCCCTTCAATTCCTTTTGCATTCTCATAACTTGTCATTTCCATCGAAATTTCTTGTCTCATTTCATAGACCATTATATTTCATCTTCCCAAAAGTGTTACAGATTGTCCTCTAGGGCTTCTGTCTTGCAAACTAAGTAACACTGATCCCTTCTTGTTCCTGTAGGAAAATTATCCTCCAGGGCATTATGACTCAGACAGGGTATGTGTTTGCTCAAATTTTCTACAGATTCCTTGAGCTTCAATAAGATTTCTCAAATCTTCAGAATTGATTTCATCCTCCTCCAAACTCACAAGACCATTCCACATTGCAAATACATCACTGCACTTGTCATGTTTTTTCCTCTCTCAGAGATATTTTGTATTTCTTCTCTTTTTGTCTAGAATGAAAATTCATTGAGGTTAAGGTCTATATCATACTCAGATCTGTACCCCAACAGTCCTTGATTCACAGGATTTATAAAAATTGGTTTATGAATAATAATAAGTACGTAATTATTTAAAAAATAATGAGTGAATGACTATGTGAATAGCTAGCTTGATTGTTTGGGTTATATTCATTGACAAATTCAGGGAAACTTCCAAATTATTAGTTGTTTTAGTCAGCTTGGGCTGCGATAACAAAATTCTGCAGACTGTGGCTTAGACAAAATTTATTTTCTCATAGTTCCAGAAGATGAGAAATCCAAGATCAAGGTGCTAGCTGATTCAATTTCTGATTAGGGCTTGCTTTCAAGCTTGTAGATGGCCGTCTTTTTGCTGTGACCTTCACTAATAAGACCATCAATCCTATTGGATTAGCCTATCAATCTTATTGGATTAGGGTTCCACCATCATGACCTCATTTAACTTATATTACTTCCTGAAGGCCCTATCTCCAAAGACAGTCACATCAGGGGTTAAGGTTTCAGCATATGAATTTTGGGGTGACACAATTCAGCCCCTACCACTAATTAATTTTTTCAGTTACAGGATCAATTATCATAACCAAATCTCCTTGGAATCCAGTTGGATAAAAATTGAGGGACTAGCAATTCTATGGTCCAAAAAGGCCTGTAGTGAATTATCTTTCTACTCATTTTCCTTCCAGGTATAAATTCATTATCATCAGAAATGCACAAGAAATGCTATAAAAAGGGCATCTGCAGACTTGAACGCTATAAGAGTGAAATGTTAGTTGCCTACTGTATGTTTCAGCTGGAGTGCTGTGTCAAAGGAAATCCTGCACCCTGACATAAGAAACCAGTGAATGGCCACTATCCTGAAGGCCCTTGATTCTGTCATCTTTCACAAAACCAGGGAATTTAGATCAAACTGTGACACCATGATGTGCCCATGACTACTGGTTTTTGGCATTTTTATAAGCCAGCAGACTCTTGTGGTCTTAAATTTAAAGAGCTGAGCTGTAGCCTTCTTTAAAAGAGCTCGGTTTTTCACAAAAACTATGTAGAAGATATTTTCTCACTTCAAAGTGATGTCCAGTGTGCTCATCAGCACCTGTTTCTCCCTCTAATCATAGAGGATATTCTTATTATTTAGAGAGGCTTCAAGAGAAACAACCTCTGACACCTAAGTCATGTCGTACCTTCACTTCAGCTTCCCATTTCCCATTTCTGTGAAATTCCCAACTTTAGAGAAGCAGATTTGCCATGGCCTTCTGATAACCTTGTACATCTCTCACATAAACCACATAGGCAGGGCTTAATTACAGGCTGGCCCGAGTCTGAACTGAGTCTGACCCTGAAGTTCCTTTGGAACAGGAGAGGCCATCTTGTGATGGGCTAGCACAAAGTAATTTCTCATCCACCTCCCTAGTTTCAGTTGAGCAATGGAACTTTCCACCTGAGCCCCTAGGGTTCAGCTACAGGCTATAAGACTACCGTCCTATGGTTTAGTGTTGGTTCCTTAGCAGCAGAGTGATGCCACCTCTGCTGCCCATCATCTGACCCCTCTGGATGGGTGTCATCCTGTGGCTTAAGAGCTAACACCTTGCTGATCTTGCTTTGCTATATGTGTAACTAATAAACTGCCTAAATCCATTTGGACTTATGGTTTTCTTTACCAATAAACTTTATGAAGGTGTAACAGGAAAACTTAGCAACTTCTGTCATGTTGCTTCTGGCCCTACTGGCTACGCTGGTGAATTCTTGCTTCATTTTTCAACAGCATTCACTCTTATGGATGCATGAATGTGTGAGTTCTGTATCTGCTGTTCAGGATAAAGACTGGGTGGCAAAGGAGAGTAGATTCTGGCTGTGGAACAACTTTCATGATCTTCAGTGCTGGATATGGTTCAGGCTCTCTAGTGATGTGGGATTGAGAGTGTGGGGCTCTTGCCACAAATAGCCAGTTGCTGATGTGGTACAAGGATAAGGATACACCATCTTAGTTCTGGGGCTGAGATGACAGTGCTGCCTGCCCAACCACACATGGCTGCTGGGAAGGGATGAAAAGAGAACAGCTGGAGAAAAAGCATGAGGGGTTGTAAGGAGTTCTGTACTTCCAGCAAATGTCCAACCTTTGAGCAAATTCAGTGTTGGTGTCTTTGGAGAGGAAGATACTAAAAATCCAGTAGAATATGTCCTCTCTGAGGCCCAGACTCCCTATGTAGACTGTAGAGAAGTTCGGTTAAAATTGAATGGGATCAGAGATGGCCTGGAATTGTAACTATCGTTACTAAGTGTGCAGAGTAAATGCATCCAGACATGGCCAGGAAAACTGCCACTGAGGGAGGTAGAGGGGTCCCTACCAGAAGAGCACCAAATCTCTGAAACTTCGGCCTCATAACATCGTGGACAGTCTTAGGCTTGCTTTTCATCTCACTCCTCCTAGTTGGGCGCAAGTTCTCTACACATACAGATAAAGAGAAACCTGAAAACAATCCAGCCTGCTGACAATCTGAAGAATGAGGTGTGATGACAATTTACAGACTAACTAGAAAGCTGATACCCAAAGCCAGGGAGACAGTCTATGTTCTGTATGCTAGAAAGTACTCTCTGGAATCTGGTTAAGCCTTGCATGGACAGAACTTTCCACTGCTACATGATATCAAAATAAGGCTATTACATCAGGGCCAGGCAACCTCTATGCCTTAGACTCTGCTCTACTATTCGCACTAGCCAATATTAAACCTCCTTATCCCACCTCCCTGCTCCTTCCCATGGAAATTTGCTAATCCTGCACTGCCTTCACCTTACCCTTGACAAGCCATATACCCTGTCAGGAAATGAACTCTGTAACAACCAAGGTAGCTGCAAACTTTATTCTTTTGAGAGAAAGTGTGTATGTTATATGCACACCCTCCAGCTTTGCTGAAGGAACCTGAACAGATATTCACTAACTTTGGTTGGTCTCTGTACATTGACACTTCCAAAAGAAACCCAATTCCAAGATCCAAAGCTTTTTAAAACATAACTTAAGTATTTACCAAATCTATGTGTATAGAAACAAAATGGGGAAGGGATTTGTCACAATATGGAGCAAACTCTCTTCAAAATTCTTTCTGAATATCATTCCCTGAAATCTTACTCATTCAGTAGTGAAAACTGCATTGTCTGAAAGCAACATCTAGAATTTATCTGGGATATCTAGAATTTGTAATAGAGATTCTGAGAAGCCTCAAGGGTAAGAACAAGCTCTGTCTTTAGGGAAACTCATTTTTACTTAGAGCTAATTTTTGACTTTTTTCTAATTTTATTGAGATATGATTGCCAAATAAAAGTTGTATATTCAAGGTGCAGGACATGGCTTGATATACATACACATCATGTAATGATTACCACAAATTTCTATTGTTTCTAAGCCACCCCATCTGAGAACTTTTGCTATAGCAGTTCTAAAAGGCAGAGAGAGCATCTTATATTTTCTGTATTCTGACAATTTGACATCTGAAGCCTTGTTGAACCTGGAGGGTCTGCCACTCCCAGAGTTAGCCAACTCCTAGAGACAGTATGCTTTTCAAATCATACTTGCCCACAGTGTGCTTTTCGAACCAACCAATTCAGAGTCCACACCTCAACCACCTCCTTTATCAGGGCTTCATACTATGGGACCCTATCCACTCACCCTAATCACCCAAGTACCAGGCAATCAGGGATATTCCCTAGACTCCAGCACCTGCTAAAATTATTCAAATTTTAGCCAATCAATTAAGAGGTTTATTTTGTTAAAGTTAAGAAAAGTGGCCAATGACACAGCCTCAGGAGGTCCTGAGGACCTGTGCCCAAGGTGGTTGGGTTACAGCTTAATTTTATGCATTTTAGGGAGACAGAAGTTACAAGCAAAGACATAAATCAACGCCTGTAAGATATACATTGGTTCACGGGTTGCGGTGGCTCAAGCCTGTAATCCCAGCACTTTGGGAGGCCGAGGTGGGTGGATCACAAGGTCTGGAGATTGAGACAATCCTGGCTAACATGGTGAAACCCCGTTTCTACTAAAAATACAAAAAATTAGCCGGGCGTGGTGGCGGGCACCTGTAGTTCCAACTACTAGGGAGGCTGAGGCAGGAGAATGCCGTGAATCCAGGAGGTGGAGTTGCAGTGAGCCGAGATCGCACCACTGCACTCCAGCCTGAGCAACAGTGCGAGACTCCATCTCAAAAAAAAAAAAAGAAAGATGTACATTGGTTCAGCCCAAAAAGCAGGACATCTCAAAGCAGGGGAAGGGGAGCTTCCAGGTCATAAGTAGATTCAGAGATGTCCTGGGTGGCATTTGGTTGAAGGAGTTAAGCTCTGCCTAAAGAGTTAAAGTCATCCTGAGTTAATTTAAGGAAAGGTAAGGTAAGGTTTGAGGGGGTGGATGGGATTGTGGAAGCCAAGGTCCCTGTCATGTAGATGAAGCCTCTAGTTTGCAGGCTTCAGAGAGAATAGATGTGAATATCTCTTATTGGACCTTAACCCATTTCCTGTCTGCCCTGAGAATATTCTTGTCTCTAATCCTAATGTAACATACATTTCTGTTGCATTAGGATTACAGACAATTTCTGTTTACAAATGACTCCAAGAACAGTTTTTATATTTTATTTTCACATTGAAAGTCAGTCAGATTTGCATCAGCTTCAAAAAGCATGTTATATAACATCATATGAGTACGGCCAGCTGCACTTTTTTTTTTTTTTCTGAATGGGCAATGGGTTAAAAAGTGTCAGACTCTCCTGAAGAGCCCTAGCGAGGGAAGGAGATTCTCTACAGAATGTAAATTTCCCCATCAAGAGACAGCTTTGCAAGGCTATTTCAAAATATGTCAAAGAAATGTATTTTAGGATAAAATACTTTTATTTTCTTTGGGGCCCACTATCTATCATATGATCTTATACCAGATTCAGGTTGGAATTTGGCACAGTCTGTTTTCTCAGCCTTAAGATCGCTGTTTTAATGTTAATGCTGGTCAGTTGTGTCTAAACTCCAAAGGGAGGAAGATATAATGAGGGATCTGCAACACCTCCCACCTTCCCATCATTGCCTCATATAAGAATAGCTACTCCTGCTCCCTTTTGATTCCCATTTGCATGGAATACCTTTTCCCATTGTTTTACCTTGAGTTTGTATGAATCCTGCTGTGTTAGGTGAGTCCCTTGAAGACAGTGGATATTTGGATTGTGACTTCAATCCATTCTCCCATTCTATATCTTTCAAGTGGAGCATTTAGGCCATTTACATTCGATGTTAATATTACATTCTATGTTAATATTGAAATATGAAGTACTTTTTTTCATCATGTTAATTGTTATCTAGATATGTTTTTTCATTGTGTTATTGTTTTATAGGCCTGTGAGTTTTAAGTTTTTAAGAGGTTCTCTTTTGGTATATATTGAGCTTTTGTTTCAAAGTTTAGAACTCCTTATAGCAGTTCTTGGAGTGCTGGTTTGGAAGTGACAAATTCCCTCAGCATTTGTTTGTCTGAAAATAACTTTATTTCTCCATTTATGAAACTTAGTTTTGCAGGATACAAAATTCTTGGCTGACAGTTGTTCTGTTTAAGGAGGTTGAAGATACAACCCCAATCCCCTGAGGTTTCTGCTGAGAAGTCTGCTGTTCGTCTGATAGGTTTTCCTTTGTAATTTAACTGCTGCTTTTTTCTTACTGCTCTTAGAATTATTTCCTTCATGTTGACTCTAAATGGCCTGATGACTATATGCCTTAGTGAATGTGTAATGAATTTCCCAGGAGTTCTTTGAGCTTCTTGGATTTGCATATCTAGATCTCCAGGCAGGCCTGGGAAGTTTTCCTCAACTATTCCCTAAAATAGGTTTTCCAGACTTAATACTTTCTCTTCTTCCCCAGGAACACCAATAATTCTTAGGTTTGGCCACTTTACATAATCCCATACTTCTTAGAGACTTTGTTCATTTCATTTTATTATTTTTCTTTATTTTTGTCTGATTGGGTTAATTCAAAAGCCTTGTTTTTGAGCTCTGAAATTCTTTATTCTACATGTTCTACTTTATTGTAAAAACTTTCCACTGTATTTTGTAATTCCCTCAGTGTGTCTTTCATTTCCAAAAGTTCCAGTTGTTTTTTTCTTGATGATATCTATCTCTCTGGAAAATTTT
This sequence comes from Pongo pygmaeus, assembly GCF_028885625.2. Classification (NCBI taxonomy): domain Eukaryota; kingdom Metazoa; phylum Chordata; class Mammalia; order Primates; family Hominidae; genus Pongo; species Pongo pygmaeus. The sequence continues at coordinate 8,787,931 of NC_072380.2, forward strand.
TCATTCAAATCCTGAACTGCTTTTTAATTTCTTTCTAAGATGGTTTCCACCTTTCTCCAATATCTTCTTGAGTAGCTTAATAATCAATCTTCATATTTCTTATCTGGTATTTCAAAGATTTCATCTTGATTTGAGTCCATTGCTGGAGAGCTAGTGTGATCTTTTAGGTGTGTTATAGCACCTTGTTTTGTCATATTACTTGAGTTATTTTTCAGGTTCCTTCTCATTTGGATAGACTTTCGTCTCATTATTCTTGAATTTATATTTGATATGACTGTGTTTCTCTTATTTGTCTGTTTGTTTTTAAATTTCTTTTTTCCCCTTAAGGATGAGACTTTAATTCTTATAGTTAATTATAGCCTAATTCAGTTCTTGGTGCTTTAGGGGGTGAAGACCCTTGGTTATAGAGAGTCTTTGTATGATGATTTTCTTATATGCTAGTTGTAGTAGCAATGTGCTCAGTGTGTTAGCAAGTTCACCGTGTCCTACGGGGTTGGAATGGTAGAGGTCTCTTAAAGCTTATCCCATTCCCCCATAGTGTGGACTTTTTTATTTATTTATTTTCTCCCAGTATTTTATTTACTAATTTGATAGTTCAGGCTTCAGGCCAGTAGAGGAGGTGTCCCTGGGTAGGAACCAGCTGTGGCTAAAGCAGGTGGGTGAATGATGTCCCAGGCTTGACAGAGGAGGCTGGAGGAGCTCTCAGTGAGTTACGCTGGGGTCTTATTGTGGGAAGGGTTGGAGCCACCTCAGCCCTGCTGCCAGATCACCAGGAAAGTTACCCACCTCTCAGGCATGCTCCTGTCCCAGTGTTCCTGATGTCCAGGAGATGACTGACAGGACTTTTTTTCATGACCTTTTTTTCATCTGTAGGAATGTTGACATTCCAAATAGAGAGGAATTGTGGCTCTGCTTCTCCTGCAACCTTGAACCTAGAGGGTGCTCCTCCTGTGGGGATGTGTTCCAGGAAGACTGTCTATAGTTGCACCCACACTAAGCTCCCATGGGAGAAGCCCAACTCTGCCTATGGTGGTGGACAACATGGGAAAGACTTCCTTTTCTCCAAGACCCTTCACATGCACCACAGCTGTCTGACTGTTGGGAGAGATTGGAGACTTTCCCTGCTGAGCCCAGCACGTCAACTGTACATCTACTAAAGGAAGCCTTCCATCTGGTGCTCAAGGCCTGCCTCCTGGATTCTTTTGTCCCACAAGGTGTTCCCTTGATGTGGTGCACTCCTCCTTCCCCTGAAAGTGGGACTCCCTGGAAGTCCCTGGGAGCCAGGTTACTGTGAGTGTTCTTGCTCCTCTGGGTCTAGCTGCCCAGAGAAGTTGACACACTGCAGCTGGTGTTGGGGAATGTCTGCAAGGGATCCAGTTATGTGACCTGCACTGAAGTTTCCCCGCAGTGGGTAGCAGCACCAGCTTTAATGGGGGTGGCAAGGTTGTGACATAGATTCTGCGAAATTCCTTGGTTATTGATAGCCTTAGTGTGTTAGCTTTCTTGAATGCGGGTTATAGTAGTAATGAACTGGTCATGTGGACAGACTCAGGACCTCCTGGTTAGCCAGAGTGATGCAGGCAGCAGTGATAGCTGAGATCCCATAGCGGTTTTCTCCTTCCTAGGTGCAATGTTAATCTACCGGGAGATACTGTCAGGGACTGTGTGGGTTGGCCTCCAGCTAGGAGGCGGCGCTTGCAAAAGAGCAGCAGCTGCGGTAGTAGCAGTGGGATTTTTGCTTGCCTGATGTTGCCCAGAGGGGGATACTCTGGTTTCTCCTGACATGGGCGGGGCCATGTAGCTCCCAGGGGACTCTGTCCTTTGCGTTGAGTTGCCAGGGCGGGTGGCGGGGCAAAGACAGATAGGGGCTGGGTCGGGCGGGCTTGCACACTGGTCTCCATGTGCAGAGAAAGCAGGAGCTTCTATGGGTGTTGGGGGATAGGAGCGGGTCTCAGGCCACCGGGTTGATGTTTCAGAGGGCAGCGTTACTGCCCCTGCTGCATAGAAGAGTCTGTGCAAGGAGTAGGGAGTAGCAGGCGGTGGTAAGCTCCACAGTTCCTACCCACTTGACAAGGCAGATCCACTCCCATGGTGTTCCACTGGAAGCAGCGAGCTGAGTTCCAGTCAGCCTGTAATCAGAACTCGCGGCTGCCGGGAGTCATAAGCTTTCCCGGCAGAGATTGCAGTCCAGGCGTTCAGGCCACGCCCCTCCCTGTCCGCTGCAAAGCCGGCGTGCCCCCTTGGCTCCTGCACTTGCAGTTTCTGCACCCACGACTCCTGCACCTACGGCTCCTGCACTTGCAGCCCACTTTTCACCCTCCCCGCCCCCGGCCCTGGCCAAGGAAATTCGTCCCCACACGAGGTTGTATTGTGAACCCCGTTGGGAGGTTCTTTCAACCTGCAACCAGCGCCTGAACTTTGTAGCTGGCCGCAAGGCCTCCTGTGAGGAAGAGTAAGGAATGGCTGCACTCAGTCTACGCTGGGATCTGAAGTGCATGCAAGGGTCTCCCCCTAAAAGTATGGAATAGTTTATATTACATAAACCTCCCCAAGTCGGTTCCTGCATTAGTTCGGGTTAGGGCTTCCCCGCCAGCACCCCCACCTTTTTTCCTGGACTTTCAGGATCCCTAGTGGGGATGTGTATCCCAGAGGCAAATTCCCTCTCTCACACTCCGGGGACTCGCAGCCCTTCGACTGACTCAGTGTAGGCTGCAGTCTCCTGCTTCCTTCAAAACATCAATAGATTACTGTTTTTTTCCTGTTCAGTTATTGCGTTGCTTCTTGAAAAATAGTTCACAACCTGAATCTGTACGCACTATTTTGTCCTTCCAAGTGGGAGAGGTATGCTAGCAGTTCCTCTAATCCACCATTTTGGAAAAGCATTCCTAATTTTTCAAGCATAGAAACATTTTTATGGCCTGGTCATCCTAAATAGCACCAAACGTCTTTGTCCATTGCAAACTATAACATACTCAATATTTCAACTTAAATATTTTCAATATGACTTTCACTTCATTGTTTTCAACATCAAACCACGAGTGTTCCTTAGTAGGTTCCCAAGTTAGACAATCCGATAGAAAAGTGGACGAACGTCTTGAAGGGTCATATCACAAATATGGATATCTAAACGGCCAATAAACATCTGAAAAGGTGCTCAGCTTCATTAGTCATCCATGCAACACAAATTAAACCCCATATGTCATCACTGTATTCTCCCTAGAATATTTTTTAAAAGGCATAAAATACTAGATGTGGACAAGAATGTAAAGCGACAAGAATGCTCACACATTGTGGATGACAGCATAAATTGGTACAACCAATTTGGAAAACAATCAGATGCTATGTATTTACTAAAACTGAATGTATACGTAGCCTGTGCCCTAGCAATTTCTCTCCTAGGTATATAACCCCCACAGAAATCCCTGCACCACATCCCTATGTATAAAAGCGAAAACTGGAAACTACAAATAAGACCATCTTCACTTAGAATATTCAAATAAATTGTAATATCTTTCCCAATGTATTACAATATGCCATTGAGAAGGATAAACTACAATTACATGAAACAGATTAATAAACTTCACAAAAGTAATGTAGTGTGGAAGACGCCAGACACAAAGGAATACCTACAATTCCATTTATATAAAGTTCAAAAATAGATGTCAGGACCTTCCTATTAAAAGTCAGGCTAGGAATTATTTTGTGTGGAGTAGTGACTGGTACTGCCTGGGATGTTGTAATATTCTTTTGTGGGGGCAGGGTGCTGTTTACACAGGTGTGTGAAATTTGTGCAGTTCATCAGGATGATGTTTACTCTTGATTTGTACATTTTGTAATTGTATGTTATACTTCAAAAAGTTCTTAAGAGACTTTTAAGAAGCGATAAATTAATAAAAAGAAAAATACTAAATACAAGGAATTTGAGTATTTCTGTAGGAGAGACAATAAAGAGAAATACAGCAGACAAAGGAACACTGATAGGCTAAAGCCATTGTTTTAATCGAATGGTGCAACCGAGAGGGATCTGGGTTCCCAGAGGAAATCAGCAACAGCTTTCAGGTACTCACAACTATTTCCCAGTCAGTATAGGTAAATATTTTGGGTTTACACAGCACAAACGTGTAGTATCACAAAAAATATGATATTGTTCGTTTTTTAAACATTTTGTCCGGCAAGTACCGTGCAGTCGCCAACATGAAGCAAAGATTTTTTGTATGTAGACATTGGGTCCACTTCTACCTGCCAAGAGAAACCAAGGTTAATACACAGTTAGTGTCCTGAAGTGTCATGTTGTCATGGATAAAATTAGACCTCAGACCACACTTTTCACTTTTTAATAATGAATTAGACACAATCAAAGATACGCAAGACATTTTATAGCTGAATGCCCCTTTTCAGTTGCTCTTACCTTGTTTTCCAGGGGCCCTATTATAAGCCATTATATGAATCCACAATTAGTTACATGAATTACTGATCAACTACGTGGAGTTAACAGGACCCAGCATATTCAGCTTGAGACTATTTGCTTCAGAAAGAATATTCAGACATCAAAGTCATCCCAGGAGCCTGCAGAGGTCCCATACCAGGAGGCATGCAGGGTCTGGAACAGCTACCTGAGGCAGTTTGTGATTATCAAAGTGTCAGCATAAAGAAAGAAAAATCACTGAACTGGAATTTTAGAAGCCTACAGTTCTACCCCTGTATTCCCCAATAACAATCTGCATGACTTTTTGTCAAGTGCTTAATCACAAGGTACTTAAGAAGTACCCATTCTCCCATGGGTACTTTGCACCCATGGGAGAATGAGTGTGAAATGGTTTGAAATACCTGAGACAATTATGGAAATTTATTGCTAGTAATTTTTCTACACCTTAAGAACTGGGAGCCTCTGGAAACCAGAGGGTGGAGGAGGGGTAATAGGAAGGCAGTTTAAGAGGGCAAGGGTGGCCCTGAGTTGCCGCTACTGAATCATCTGCTCTTGCATGCTAAGTCTTATCAGTTTCTCCACCCAGGTGCCCCCACGAGTCCATGGATTGAAACTTTGTGGTGTGAAAATAATCAATGTGGTATGGTCAAGGGCCATTAGCAGGCAAACTTGCCCACCATGTGCTCACTAGACCTCAGGCACCTTTCTGGGGACAAAGGAGTCCAGTAGAGACACATTGCAGAGTATCAGAGGTCCCACCATGCAGGACATCAGCCATCATCTCAACATGGTCCTCATTCATATCTGTCTTCGTTTTCTTTTTTTTTACTTAATTTTTTTTTTTTTGAGATGGAGTTTCACTCTTGTTGCCCAGGCTGGAGTGCAATGGCACCATCTCAGCTCACTGCAACCTCCGCCTCCTGGGTTCAAGTGATCCTCTTGTCTCAGCTTCCCGAGTAGCTGGGATAGGCATGCGCCACCATGCCCGGCTAATTTTGTATTTTTAGTAGAGACGGGGTTTCACCATGTTGGCTAGAATGGTCTCGAACTCCTGACCTCAGGTGATCCACTCGACTCCGCCTCCCAAAGTGCTTGGATTGTAGGCGTGAGCCACTGTGCCCAGCCTCATATCTGTCTTTTAAACACTTCACACTTGGTCCTTGAGTGATATACTTTATATATGAAGGTTTGAGGCAAAGGGTAGGGGCTCCCTGCTGACCTCGGAAAACCACAAGCAAAACAGTTTTGAGAACCTCCACTTTAGTGACTGAAGTAGACTCTTCTCATTACCACCAAGTTGCTGGCTTCTGTCCAGAGAATGTAAATTCTGACCTCTCAAACTGATGTTTCATAGGACCTCATCATGCTATAAGTTAGTGTAATACATCTTACCCAGCTGTGTCTGTGGATTCTGCTCAGCATAAAATTTACCTTGGCTTCTAAATGAGTGAAAAATAACATGGGTGGCTGACTGTGGAAGGCAAGTTCTAAGAGTCCTCAAAGAACAGTCTCCTTCTTATCCCCAAGTCCTCCCTGTTCTTTGAAAGTCTCATCTTTTTGCTGTGCCCTACTTCTGCCAGTACCAACAGTCCAGCCTTCCCCTCAAACTTCACCAACTCCCCAAACCAAAATCTATAACCAGTTTCTTTTCTGAGGAGAGCCACCTCCTGTTCTATGTCCTTTGGATCTTTTCTGCATTCTCTGGACCAGCCCAGCATGTCCATCTCTGCTCACCTTCCTCCCTGTTGGAGCTTCCTTTGTCCAAGTCCTGCCTTTTTCTCACTCTTGTAGAACCTCACACCTTTTTTTCCTTTACTATTCCTAATTCTACAAGGAGGGGACTCCATTTTACCTGGTGGAATATAGAAGAGTAAGTCAAGGACCACGAGGGCCAAGAGGACGCTCCTTGTGGCCATACAAATCAGCAAAGAAGCAGCTGCGATGCACGGGAGAGTCACTCTCTATGCAGCTTTGAAGAGATGGGGAGCTGCATGGCTAGTGAACCTTTTGGAACAAGAACATCTGCCTGCTCCACTGAGCAATCCAATCAGCAAAATGTCTGTTTGAACATGACATCCCTTCATTAAAGCACATTTCCTGGGTGCCACATGCATGCAAGCAACTGCATAAACACTGTGTAGGCAGCCCTATTCTAGGCCCTGGTAGAGTGCTGTGTAGGTGTCTGTGTATCTCCATTGTACATCCACTTAACAAATGCCTATGGTGTGCAGAGAACCATAAGGCTGCCTTATATAGTTGACAAAGAGTTTTTTTTTTTTCAATCTTACACACACACAAAATCCAGGTAGGCATGATTCTCTCCATTTTAAAAACAAAAGTAAAGAGTCTCAGGTAGAAGAAATGACTTTCCCAAGCTCACATAGATCCTAAATAGCAGCAACACGACTTATAAGCAGGCTTCCCTGACTCCTATATACAGAAGTACTAAAGTATGGCCTTGCCCAATTCTGGTACAGCTGCAATGTCTTTAGGAAAATAAGAGCTCCTCAAAAAGAGCATGGAAAAAGCAAGTCCCCATAACACCCGCAACATGACCCGGGGAAAAACACTAAGTCTATGGATCCCCATTGAGCATATGCTGTGTGCCAGGTAATGGGGGGCATACAAAGAATTTATGACAAAATTCTTGCTTGGAGGGACTAAAGTCGACAGTGTTTGACAGCTTTTGAAGTGTTTTAAGTTTTTCAACAACTTTGTCTGATACTGTATGAAGAACACAAAACCCAGAATCAGAAAGTCTTTCTGGTCTGGACTCTGCATGCAGTAGCTTGACAAGCTTTTAATAAAGCACTTACTTTACCTCACTGACCATCAGTTTTCTCACTTGTAAAGAAGGTTGTACACCTGGCCGGGTGCGGTTGCTCATGCCTGTAATTCTAACGTTTTGGGAGGCCGAGGAGGATGGATTGCTTGAGCTCAGGAGTTCAAGACCAGCCTGGGCAGCATGGCAAAACCCCGTCTCTACAAAAAATGCAAAAATTAGCCAGGCATGATAGTGAGTGCCTGTACTCCTAGCTACTCAGGAGGCTGAGGTGGGAGAATCACCTGAACCCAGGAAGTCAAGGCTGCAGTGAGCCATTATTGCACCACTGCACTCCAGCCTGGGTGACACAGTGAGACTCTGTCTCAAAAAAAAAAAAAAAAAAAAAAAGGTTGTACTCCATGAGTCCCACCTGTCAGGAAGGCTTGTCACAAGGCCAAATGAAGTAACTCTTAAGGACAGTCCTTTATAGAACATATATTTAAGGAACTGTTAGACCCATGTAACAGAAGAAGACATTTAAAACTATAGATATTGGCCAGGTGTGGTGGCATGTGCCTGTAATCCCAGCACTTTGGGAGGCCGAGGTGAGAAGATCGCTTGAGGCCAGGCATTCAAGATCATCATGGGCAACATAGTGAGACCCCCTTCTCTATTTAAAGAAATAAAACTAGAGATGTTGCTTCTCCAGCTAGAGAGTGAAATAGCCGGGACTAGGAACACATGCTTCTCTCTCTCTGTCCTTGTTTTATTCACAAGAATGCATCAAATATATGCCACTCCAATGGACTCTTGTTTTCCAACTTCAGGATGTTTGTGATGTGGTTGAGATTGCACATCTGTGAAAGACTCATAAAGAACTGCAGAGCAGAAAATCAGTAAATAGAGAAAGAATAGAGGACCTGAGTTTTGAGGAGCACAAAGAGAAAAGATCAAGCAAGCACAAATGCATTAAGGGACTCTCCTGAGACCCACTTTCCAACCTGCAGCATTAGGCACAGCCTGATTTGCACTCTCTCAGCTGCCATGGTCCTGATCTTCTGTTCTCCAACAAACTCCCTCTGTCTCCATCTCAACCCTTCCCACTGTGCCATCCAGAACCACAGTTCTACTACAAACATACCTTCTACTTTATGTCTTCCCCAAGAACACTCTTCCATCTCTGTGTCTTGGCAAAATGCTAGGTCCTTCTCTAAGGACACTGTTTCCTGGCAGCCTTGGCGACTGGAAGCTGTTCATTGACCCAGGCTCCACACACCAGAGGACAAGTAAGCCCCACTTCACAATCTCCTGAACGATACCTGACATGATCCTGACACCGCCTTTCCCTCACCCTGTCCACATTTAATTGCTCATCGACATTCCAAGTTGTGCTTCTAACATACAGTTCACACTCGCCCATTTCTGTCTCCACTGCTGCCACTGTGTCCATGCCATCACTGTCTGTCACTAAACTCAGTAAATGGCCTCTTAAATGGCTCCCATATCATTTTTAAATATTTACCATTTATCCTATTTATCCTCCACTTGGTAACCAAAATGACCTTTTTATAAAAACTGAAATTGATTCTTGCATTTGCCCTGTGGAAAACTCTTCAGCATGGCTTCCTTTTGGGTTAAAGTGGAAAGTTCTTAGTGTGGATACTGGCCTGGCCCCTGGCTTATCCCCCACCCAAGTCCTCTCATTTTTTCTGTCTCTCACTGCATTGCACCATACTGGCCTTCACTATTCTCAAACATGTCGACCTCAAAGCTTTCACATGTGCTCTTTGCACAGCCTGGAAATCTGTACAACTCACCTTCTCATCCTCACCTAACATTTAGTCTTATTTAGAGGGACAGTATCCATCTGTTCCACAGAACGGAAGAAACCCAATAAAAATTAGGTTCTGTCTTGTAAATCTCTCTCAAAGGACGCTTTCTCATCCTGAGCATGTAGAATATTAGAATTTTATATTTGTGCATTTGTTTTTCTTCGACATTTGCTTCCTCCACTTGACTACAAGCTCAATAAGAGCATGGACCATGTTCTCACACATATGTGATATCACATCAACAAAATCCAATTTTTTTGTTTAAAAAAATGTGAGTTTTCTAGGACTGCCATAACAAAGTACTACAAGCCAAGTGGCTTAAACAACAGAAATGTGTTGTCTCATCATTTTGGAGGTTGGAAATCTGAGATCACGTTGTTGGCAGGGTTGATTCCTTCAGAGGGCTGTCAGAAAAGGAACTGTTCCAGGCCTCCTGGCTTCTGATAGCCACTGCATTCCTTCATTCTGGGTGGTATTCTCCTGTGTCTTCACATCGTCTTCTCTCTGTGTATATCTGTGTCTGTGTCCAACTTTGCCCTTCTTATAAGGACATAGTCATATTGGATTAGAGTCCACCCTAATGACCTCATCTTAACTTGATCTATGTAAATACCCTATTTTCAACTAAGGTTGCATTCACAGGTGATGAAAGTTAGGACTTCAACATCTTTTGTGGGGTTACAATTCAACCCCTAACAAGTGTTAGTCTTTGATCTTCCTGAGTAATCTCTATGACCCAAATGACATCAAAGCAACCAACTTTTTCTAGAACACTGATTACTTTTCATTTTTCTTTCACCACATTTACCCAGAAGAAAAGCCATCTATAGAACTGCTTCTGCTCTCAGGCTTTTGAAAGCCGCTAGAACATATCACATGACTCCACAGGAAAGCTGAGTTTAGAAATTTGGTTGTCCTTTTTTTTATACATTCTAGTCAATCTCAGATGCTATTTGCCCTCATCACTCCCCACCCCCATCCTACTCTCAGCAGAACCTCTGGCTTCCTATTTCACAGAGAAAATTGATGTCAGAGAATTTAAATTCACTTAACTTTGCACACAATTCCCATCAAAATGCCACCATCATTCTTCACAGAACTAGAAAAAGCAATCCTAAAATGTATATGGAACCAAAAAAGAGCCCACATAGCTAAAGAAAGACTAAGCAAAAAGAACAAATCTGGAGGCTCCACACACCAGGGGACAAGTAAACCCCACTTCACAATCACCTGCCAGCCCCAAGCCGTTTCCAGAACGATACCTGACATGATCCGGACACCGCCTTTCCCTCACCCTGTCCACATCGAATTGCTCATCAAACGTTCCCAGTTCTGCCTTCAACATACGGTTCACACTCGCCCATTTCCATCTCCACTGCTGCCACTGCGTCCATGCCGTCACCTCTGTCACCAAACTCAGTAAATGGCCTCTTAAATGGCTCCCATATCATTTTTAGATATTTACCACTTATCCTCCACTTGGTAACCAAAATGACCTTTTATAAAACTGAAATTGATTTATGCATTTGCCCCGTGGAAAACCCTTCAGGATGGCTTCCACCTGGCCCCACCCTTGACACGTCAGGACTATTACAATTCAAGGTGAGTTTTAGGTAGGGACATAGCCAAACCGTATCAGCATCCTCTCCAAGTATTTGCTTCTTAAGATGATGTTCTTGTTCTGTATCACATCACAATCTTCCTGGATTGCTTTGTGCCTTTCGGGCACATTGTCAGAGTCTTTTCCACAATTCTACCTCCCTTTTCTTGCCATAAACGCTGATGTGAGATTTGCTCTCAATCTTATTTTCTTCTTACTCTTCTAAATCTCTCTTGTTGAATTCATCCATTTTTATGACTCTTTGACTGTTGATTCTAAAATTTATATATGCAATCTCAGTTCCTCTTTTAAACTTCCCAACTGCCTACTTGGCTGCTCCACCTAGACATCCTACAGGAAGCTCAAACTCAACCTATCCAAAACATTACTAATTGTTTTCTCATCCTTCCTCCCAAAACCTCTGGTGTTTCCAGTGAACTTCACCACTGAACCCACAAACTTAAATCAGAAACCTGGAAATTATCCTAACTACCTTTCTCTTTCTAAATTCCACAGATAATAAAAATCAAATATTTATTTATTTTTATTTCTTATTGCTGTTGAGATGAATATTCTCCTTTTTACACTACTGCCAATACTCTCACTTTACTTCTCACTTGATCTTGGAGTCATAAAGCCTTGTAATGGGTCTCCGTGACTTTGATTTTACAACACCATAAACCCATCTTAAAACAAGTGTGGACTTGATTCCCCCAGCTTAAACTCCTAAGCACAGCATTAAAATACCCTTAGTGACATTATGCTAAGTGAAATAAGTCAAGCACAGAAAGACAAATACTGCATAATCTTACTTATATGTGGAATCTAGAAAAGTCAAACTCAGAAGCAGGGAGAAGAATGGTGGTTACCAGAGGCTAGGGCCAGGAGTGCAGAGAGGGGAGATATTGGTCAAAGGGTACAAAGTTTCATTTTGTCAAGGCGCCTGAGTAAAGACATGGGACACTCTCCCTCTCCAGAAAAAAAGAACCAAAATTGTGAATTACACCTAGGATAGAACATCTGTGAGAAAATTCCAGAGTTCAACAGAGAAGTCACAGGAAACACTGGAGGCATAGAAGGAGAAGGATGTGGGTTGGCTAGGAGCCTGGAGTGGCTCCCATTTGCTGGGAAAAGGTAAGTGAGAGCCTCTCAGTGGTTCACATCTCCATCTCAGGCTACTGTAACCCTAGCAATGGGAGGGCTTTTTTCCCACGTGGGTCCTGAGATTAGCGTGGGTGGTGATCAGGATACCTCTCAAGGGCATTGCTCCACACAGGGAAGTCATGTTGAGTTATACACATCGCCTGAGATCTAAGCGGCTGCAGCACAGTGCTATTGCAAGAGCCCAGCCTCCACCAGACTGAATCCTGTCCTGGGAACCAACAGGCCCCACATCTCCACAGAGGAGAACCCCCACTGATATCCCCTGATGTCCACCCAGATGGCTGCAGTGGCTCGGCACTGGCTGAACCCAGTGATGCTACAGAGTCCCCAGCATTCTAGCCCAAGTGGAGTACTACTCCCTGGGGAAAGGATGGTGCAGTGCACCCAGGAGACTCTCGCAGGGACAAAGGGAGCCCTACTGTGAGCTTTCCAGAGCCTGACAGCTCCCGTCTGGGACTGTGAGAAGCAACCCTGCCCCCACCAGTAGAATGACATCTATGCTTGGGCTCACCCCCTAGGCCACTGCAGCAGCTGCTGGTACTGCCAGGAGTCAAAACAAGTTGACCTGAGAGCTGCCTCTCTGGGTCTGTGAATAACACCCTGCCCTCACTAGCAGCACAGCCCCTGTGCTCAAGCCCATACACAGAAGGTGGGGTCTCTTCCTTCACTCCCATGCACAACACTACAGCGGCTGCTGCTGCTACTGGCAGCCAGTGTGAGGGAACCCAGGAGCTGCTTGTCTGCATCTGTGAATAGCGACCACTCCCTGACCAGTAGTAGCAAGGCCTTTGTGCTTCAGCTCACATGCAGAAGGCAGGATCCCTCCGCTGCCCTGGACAACACTGCAGCCAGGAGCTGAAGCAAGCACTACTCAGAGCCTGAGAATTTTCTGCTTAGGGCTGTGATCACCAACCTCATCCCTATCAGAAGCACATCCTCTGTGCTTTCGTGTGTGTTCTGAATACAGGCTTCCTCCCCATATACACCATGGCAGCTACTGCTACTGCTGGAAATGAAGTGTGAACTCCCAGAGCCTGAGAGCTCCTTGAAAGAGACAGTTGATAGCAACCTTACCCATACCAGCAGCAGGATTGCTGTGCACTAGCACAGCCTCTGAGGTCAGGCTCTCCACTCACCACCACAGATCGCTCAGCCCCACCTGCTACAGCCTACACTCCTGCACGCCACCAAAGCCTTGACATCATGCCCCCAGATACTGAGCACCCCATCTGAGGACTAGGAATTACCCAATCCATTCCACCATCTCTGGTCCTTGTATACTCCTCCTAGGGACCTGAAGATGGGCCCACCTAGCCTGCTGCCAACACCACCAACCACAGCCACCCACATGTGTTACCTAGGAGCCTAGAGAGTAGCCTGCCAAGCCCATCACAACCACCACTAACATTAAGAAGTGCACCTGGGAGCCTGAGTGTTATCCTGAACCACTGCTACCCTCACTCACACCACTCATGCTGCCCAGGGACCTGAGAACCTACCCACCCATCCAGCCCTCCACTGCCACTTCCAGTACCAAGAAATCTGCCTGGAGTTGGCCCACCTGGACCTGCTAACACTGGTGCCCACATACACCATCCAGTGACCCAAGGTCAAGTATGCGTGGTCCGTCATTTTCACCACAAGGGCTTGAGGACTGGCCAACCTGGCATCCCGATCTCCAGCAAAGCCTGACCATAGCTTCCATTAGCAACTTCAGCCAAGCCACTGAGGAAATTACAGATACCACTGATGCTATTCACAGCCAAAGAAATCATGCAGAGACTATACTGCTGCATGCACCAAGAATCAAACACAATCAAATCCTACTAAAGCTAATAAATTGATTCACCTGGCTACACAGTCCCTTCCAGGCAGGTGTGTCTCTTGATCACTTGGGACAACCAGATCTTATTCTTCTCTCTGAACCGTTCCAGGTGCAGAAAGTAATTCCTTTATTAATCTCTTGTCTAATTAGCTGGTATGTGAAGCCAGACGGACTCTTCCTGCTTTGGTTTGGGCTTGGGTTTTGGTCTGAAGTCATCTCTCAGAGCTTTAACCCTCACTCTAAGTCCTATCCCAATATACAGTTAGAGGAACATGCTGAATGAGTGGAGATACCTGAAGCAAGCCTCAGAAGAGCCAGAATTTAAGTCCAGCATTGCCAGTAGCCTGAAGAACCAGAGGAATGTTATGTTCAGGCCCTTTATTCTTCTGGGTTGAAATCCTCCAGTTTTTAAGTAGTGGGAAGCAATATAGGAAGCCATTCTTACTTTCACCCTATAACTTCCCTCGGTTCTCCCATCAGTTCTATATGGCAAAGTAAAGCCACACTACAGCCCCAATCACTCCCCAGATCAATGGAGAGGTGTCCCCACCTCCTGGAAATTATCCAGATCAATGGGACAGGTGTCCCCACCTCCTTCTGGAAATTATAGGCTCTGGGATCCCCTCATCAGACATGAGATGCTACCTCTTTGCACTGAGTCTGATCTTCTTTTTGACATAAGTGATTCCACCTGAAGGGATAGGCGTGAGTTAAGCAGGGCCATGGGAAGGTATCCCTGTCCTTCAGTAAGGCTGGCATCTTCAAGAACTCTCCAGGAATGAGCTGGGTATTAGGACAAAGATCCTCTAAAAGGAGGATTGTCTAGGAAAAGGCAGTGAGTCATCTTTAAATCATCTGCCTTGTGTTACTATGCTCTGTTATGAAACTTGGAGCTCTTGGTCAGAGCCCCGGACACTACCCCTCTCCACTTCCAGACTCCCTAAGCCCCAGAGATTAACCAGGGAAGTTAAGGTACAGGAGCTCTGTGTACCCACTGGTATCTTCTGGGATTCATGGGATGGGGAGACAGGTCCTTGGGATTTTACTGTTCTCTAGGAAGCAGAATCTTTTCCTACTTTATTTCATGTAAAGTGTTCATTACAGCATGAATACAAGATGTATTCAATCCACAAATACAACAGCCCACAGGCATTCAGGAGGTTGTACATCACAAAAGAGAAAAATCAAGACTAACAGCATAATGAACTGTTGTTTGGGGGAACTTGACCATCTGATTCTAAAATCTCTATGGAAATGAAAACAACCAAAAATAGCCAAGACACTCACACACACAAAAAAAAGATAAGTGGGAAGCATTGGCTCTGTTGGAGACAGACTCATAAATAGATAGAAGGACAGATAGATAGATAGATAGATAGATAGATAGATAGATAGATAGATCTTATTTAAAAGTTTATTAACATTATAAAGCTATAGCAGTAAGACAGCATGGCATTAGTGCAAGTATAGACAAATAGAACAATAGAACAGATTGTTTTCCAGCATCAGACTCACGCATATGTGGAGCCTGATTTAAAACAAAGGTGGCACAGCTAGACAGTAGAGAAACAACAATCTTTTCAATAATTTTTGGTCTTGAAAGAATTGGTTTTCCATAGGGGAAAAGAAAACTAAATAGGACCCCTAATTTACACCATACACAGAAATCATCACAGGTGGTTATAGAGCTAAATGAGAAAGAAAAATAATAAAGAAAAAAGAAAGATAATATAGGAAATAGTTTTATAACCTGGGAGTAGGGAAAGATTAGTAAGCAAGAACCAGAAAATTAAGAATATGTGTGCTTATTGTATTGGCTGGGTGGGGTGGCTCATGTCTATAATCCCAGCACTTTGGGAGGCTGAGGCAAGTGGATCCCCTGGGGTCAGGAGTTCCAGACCAGCCTGGCCAACATGGCAAAACCCCATCTCTACTAAAAATACAAAAATTAGCCAGGTGTGGTGGTGGGCACCTGTAGTCCCAGCTACTTCGGAGGCTGAGGCAGGAGAATCGTTCCAACCCAGGAGGTGGAGGTTGCAGTAAGCCGAGTTTGGGCCACTGCACTCCAGCCTGGGTGATGAGCGAGACTCTGTCTCAAAAAATAATAATAATAATAATATTGAGTACCTACTGTATGGCAGTGTGCGTGCAAAGCATTTTATAAGCTGTATCTCATTTCATCCTCAAAAAAATAAAACACGCAAAACCTTCCAATGCACTTTTTGAGGAGATCTTGAGGCTGAGATGCTAAATAATGCATCTGAGGGTGTAGGCCTGCAAAGCAGAGTGTAGCCAGGAACGCCATGCTCCACTGCCACACCACACACTCACAGCCCAGTGGTCGTTGGCTGCCTGGGTACAAGCCTGCCTTAAGGGTCAGAACAAAATCAAAGTTAGTGTTATCTTCACTCTCAGACATCCCTCATTACCCCAAGAGAGACAGGCCTAAGGGCCCTTCCCCAGGGCTGAGTCTCTGTCACTCCAGAGAAGCCCTGTCTGGCTCCATCTGGACGCTGTGCGTCTGACCTTGAACACAGCACTGAACCGACTCTTCTAAGGGAGAGTTTCAACTCCTCAACTCCAAAAAAGAAATCTCTCCTAGAACCTTCAGAGTCCCCTAATCCTAGCCAACATTTCATACCAGCCATTTGGAGAACAAAGTCCATCAGTGAACTTTTCCAGGACTTTTTTTTTTTTTTTTTTTTTTTTTGCAGTATCTGTCTTCAGCCAGGTAAACAAGTCAGCGGCCAGATAAGGAAGCTGTCCCTTCTGCACTAGTTCTGAGCCCCTACCTTCTCTTGGTCAGGCCACTGGCTGACAACTTGAGAGACTCCGTGTGTTGGAACTGTCTTTCTAGGCTTAAATTCAGCCTGTGTTTCATAACACCCTTTCTCTGCGCTCCTGAGCTTTCAGTGGTGCTCCAGAGGAAAGGAGAGACAGAGCAGACATTTTCACTGCCATGTTTATATCAAAGTACATTTGAAGGGAGAGGGAAAGTGCTCAGGCCTAGGCATGGGGATCCTGGTCTTTTCTCCTGTTCTGCTGTCAGGAAACATGAGAGCCTTAGCTGAGTCTCTTCTTTTCCTGCGGTTTGTAGAAAAGGAAGTAGCACTGAAAGGCCCAGGGCCTTTTCTTCCTCGAATTCTGCAGAACCCTGTGATCTCCTCAGTCTGCCCCTCCAGGAAGAGTGAGGCTAGTGTCCAGCCCCACCCAGCCCAGCCCAGCTCTATAAAGGAGCCTCTCAGGCAGCCACCACTGGGAGTTCCAGCTCTGTGCCCTCTTCAGCCATGAACCTCTATCTTTCTGCATTACTCTTCTTCCTGGCGATCTTACTGCCTTCAGGTAAGACAGTGGGTGTGGGTCTGAACATAAAAGTGGGGGTTCCCAAAGATTGAGATGCTTAAAAACCCCTCTAACTATAAGCCCAGCAACAGGACACCAATATCAGATGGGCCAGCACGTTAGGGGTATGGTGAGTGGAGCCCAGCTCCTGCCCTGCTCTGCTGTTGCTGCAGCTGGAAGATCTGTCAGGGCACCGGGGAGGGGGGTGGATGTCATTGTGCACACAGATCGTGCAGCCACCCAGATTCCTATCTCCCCTCCAATGCCTCTGGCTACCCTGAGCTTTATCTGCCTTGCTGAGATGTAATAAGAGGTGAGGTAAATCACAACTAACAAGCCATCCACCAGGAGGTGATGGCAAGCCTAGGATTTCTCCCAGCCTCATGAAGATTGATTTTTCTTTTCTGTGGTCTCTCCCCGCTTCAGGAAAAGGTATGTTTGGGAATGATGGAGTCAAAGTTCGCACCTGCACTAGCCAGAAAGCCATATGTTTCTTCGGGTGTCCGCCAGGATACAGGTGGATTGCGTTCTGCCACAATATTCTGTCTTGCTGTAAAAATATGACACGTTTTCAACCCCCGCAAGCCAAAGATCCATGGCTTCATTAAAATGATATGTGAATGGCTCAAAGTACTAAACTCCTAATCTGTGTGTAAGGACCTTAGAGCTCGTAAGTGAACCATGGGCAGCAAAGGAGGACCACATTCTGACAATTTACTGGCAAAATTCCAGAAGCATTTTGTAAAGGGAACACTGCCATGAAATGCATCCCCTGTTATTTTTCCTACCCTCCCATCTCCAATCACTCATTCCTCTTTCAAATGCAAATTCAGGCCAGGCACAGTGGCTCACGCCCGCCCACCTGTAATCTCAATACTTTGGGAGGCTAAGATGAGCGGATCACTTGAGGTCAGGAGTTTGTGACCAGCCTGGCCAACATGGTGAAACCTCATGTCTACTAAAAATACAAAAATCTGCCGGGTGTGGTGGGCACCTGTAATCCTAGCTACTCAGGAGGCTGAGGCAGGAGAATTGATTGAACCCAGGAGATGGAGGTTGCATTGAGATGAGATCACAACACTGCGCTCCAGCCTGGACAACAGAGTGAGATTGCATCTCAAAAAATAATAAAAAAAAATTCAAATTTTGTTGATTAATACAAGTTCACAGGCCCAAGCGATGATATATTCTGGGCATAGAAACAAGAGCTAACCACGTACCAGTCACACATTTGAGTGGTTTACACCTATTAGGGAACTTACTCCACACAATAAAATCTAAAATTTCTCCCATTTTGCAGATGAAGAATATTTTCCAAGGTCACATGACAAGAGTTAGTCCCAGGTTTAAACCCAGAGAGTCTGCACGCAGTGTCTTGAGTGTAAAGTTGCACCACCTCTCCATTAGTAAGTATGGGAATCAAGCTAGATTGTGGTTCCAATGAGGAGGCAAGAATCCAACTAGACCCCCCAAATGGCAAGACCCTCAATGCTCATCCTGTGGTTTAAAGCCATCATGCTTCTGGTTGCCAAGTTGCTTTCATGGCTCTGTACTCAGTGGCTTTCATGAGTTACGATCAGTGTCACCCTAAAATCCCACACACCGAACATGCTACTTTCACCACTGTGGTGACACACTGGACCATACACCCATTCCAAACCTGCAGCTGTCTGAAGGCAGCACTGTGCAACAGCACGTCCTCACCATCCACTCCAGGGTTCCCACCTGGAGGCAGAGGCCTCAGGTCTGCATTGAGACCCTCCTCATTCTCTACTAAGAAAAGAGAAGGGTAGCTGAGTTTCAGGATCTCCCTCCTCCATGAACGTGCCTGGCAGGCACACTCTGAAAGTCTGCACTGGATGCTAAGCAGGGGTGAGCTGACTGCTCAGAGCCCAGCCTCAACATCAATCACCCAAATTCCAGCAAAGAAGAAAAATCAGAGATCATCATGGTCCATGACGTGAGTCTCCGAGGGCATCATGCTTCAGCTGATCCCTTGGGGTCTGTGAGTCTACAGTGGTCCTGTGGCATCAGACCACCTGCACGTGCTCATTTCAAACCACCCCCTTATCAAAAAAAAAAAAAAAAACATGGAAGGACATTGCAAAAGTTCACAAAACAATATAAATGCAATGAAATTAACATAAAAATAGAAAATAAAAGAGAAAACTGGGTGAAGGGAAAAAGCAGATATTCTTTCACCAGATGTCAAAATGATCTAATGCTCAAAAAAGCTAAAAACCCCAACGCTTTTCTTGCAGATTCTAAGGCCATGGTCACTCCAGCCTGGTGGAGATGCTGCTGTAACTTTGACAGTGGGGTGCAGAAAAGACACAACTCTCTCCAGCAGCATTCAGAGAGGACTGAAACATTTACAATTACTTTTGCTGAAAACCCACACAAGAAACAAGAATACTAAATTATCACACACAAACAGCATAATGTATTGACCCTGTAGCCCACTGGGTGTGGACTTTGAGTCAGTGGGCAGCATCTCTGAGGGGGCCACAGGTGTCAATCTCACTCTCCAAGTCCCAGGACAGCCATGAGGAGGGTCCACAATTTAGGCTTAGAGACCTATATCCCCAGAAATTTCACTGGGGTGAATGACAGAATCATATGGGTGCCATTGAGATATCGGTTCATCCCGGTGCAGCAAACTGTTTCAGGACCATGATTCAACAGAACATCCCTGCAAAGCCCCCTTGGTTTATAGGCACATCTCACATCTATTCTGTGGGGGTAAGATATATTCCCAGTACACTCTCTGTATGCTTAAGATATCCAGAGTTAATGTCTGGTACTTGAAAGCAAGAAATCTGGCCAGGTGCAGTGGCTCACACCTGTAATCCCAGAACTTTGGGAAGCCGAGGTGGGCAGATCATCTGAGGTCAGGAGTTCGATACTAGCCTGGCCAACATGGTGAAACTCCATCTCTATAAAAATACAAAAACTAGCCGGGCTGGTCTCGAACACCTGGCCTCAGGTGATCCATCCACCTCGATCTCCCAAAGTGCTGGGATTACAGGTAGACCCACCGCAACTGGCCAAATCACATTTTTTCAAAAGTACTCAGCTGTCAAATAATAATCACTGAGGACTCCCCATCCTGTGTCTGTCAAGTTACATTAAAGTGTTCATATCTGGAGCCATGGCACTTTTCCAAAAGCCAGCATCTCTGCCTTTCAAGATCCAGGTATGCAGAAGCTCAGCTTTTGTTCAACAAATGTCAGACTCCTCTTACCACCCAGTTCCTGATGTTGCATCTCAAGAACTCCAAAAACCATGCTGGAAACAACCATTTTTAGTGGAATGAGCAAGTGGGATGAGAGGAGTGAAAAGGAGAGGGCACTGTTGTATTATTGCCTCTGTGGGGCCCTTCTAGAAACCAGTTCAAGTTCTCCCTCTGGTCATTGGTCTGGGAGTGAGGGGACCTGAGAAGAGCAATCAACTTCTGCACAACAAAACCAGGTCATGTTGTGTCCCCCGAGATCATTATGATGTCCACCATCACTGAGACGGTGTCAGACCCTAAGAAAGGCAGGATTCTGTTAGCGACTAGCTGTCCCTACCATTGGATGTTCAGAGATCCCGAATAAGAGCAGAGGTCTCATCAGTTTCCTGAAACTGGCCTTTGGCAGGGAGCACACGTCTGCCATCTCCACAATAACTGCCCACTGTGCTGGGCTCTTGCCCAGACATCCCAGCAGATGGGACTGAGCATGGCATGGCTGGTGGGTCACAGGCAGAACCTGAGGTTCAGGCCTGGCCTATTGGAAAGTATGGTCAGCCACAGCAGTATAGAAGCTAAATTCCCTGCCTTCTTTCCCCCGGCCATCGAGCAATAGTGAGCTCCACCTGTCAGATCCAGGTGGTGTGTTATCCCCACAAAATCTAGGCAGAAGCCTCTGCTGCTCAGTCCTTCTCCGCTAGCACCAGCAGAGAGCTTCTGACCCGATCAGGCAGAAAAGCCTGGAGTCAACCTGTTGGGACAACAGTGCCTTCTTTATCTGCTGATGCTTTGGTTTGGGGACACAGACAGCTTTTTTCTCAAATTATGAGATATCCCAGCTCTTCTTAGCCCACTTATCTGCTTCTGAGGACAAAAGCAATTCCATCGCACAGTGTTGATGGGAGTAGCAGTTCCTTAAGCTCCCTCCAAAAGATACCTGATTGCTTCATATTGCAGCATATTTCACAAGCCGTGCGAACCCTCACAGTTTGGGGTTTAAGCAGGCAATGCCAATGGCCATATGCTGAAGGGACAATGACTTAGTATTCTAGACCTCAGTCGTGGCTTCTTCTTTTCTTCTTCTTTTTTGAGATGGAGTCTCGCTCTGTCGCCAGGCTGGAGTGCAGTGGTGCGATCTTGGCTCACTGCAACCTCCATCTCCCAGGTTCAAGCAATTTTCCTGTCTCAGCCTCCTGAGTAGCTGGGACTACCGGCAAGTGCTACCACACTCAACTAATTTTTTTGTATTTTTAGTAGAGATGGGGTTTCACTGTGTTGGCCAGGCTGGTCTTGAGCCCCTGACCTCAGGTGATCCACCAGCCTCGACCTCCCAAAGTGCTGGGATTACAGGCATTAGCCACCGTGCCCAGCCTACGTCATGGCTTCTTAACTCAGGCTGGAACCAGGACCAGTGCACAATACAGGAGCAACTGACTGTGAGCATGAGGTGTTCAGACGGATTCCTCTCCCTGATTCCTGAGGTTCTATGTGAGGAAGTCTTCCAATCTTGTTCTCTAAAATTGAAGCAAATTGTCCGGGCGCAGTGGCTCATGCCTATAATCCCAGCACTTTGGGAGGCCAAGGCGGGCAGATCACGAGGTCAGGAAATCGAGACCATCCTGGCTAACACGGTGAAACCCCATCTCTACTAAAAATACAAAAAAAATAGCCAGGTGCGGTGGTGGGCACCTGTAGTCCCAGCTACTCCGGAGGCTGAGGCAGGAGAATGGCGTGAACCCGGGAGGTGGAGCTTGCAGTGAGCAAAGATCGCACCACTGCACTCCATCCAGCCTGGGTGACAGAGCGAGACTCTGTCTCAAAAAAAAAAAAACAAAAAAAAATTGGAGCAAATTGGCTGGGTGCAGTGGCTCATGCCTGTAATCCCAGCACTTTAGGAGGCCAAGGTGGGCAGATCACGAGGTCAGGAATTCAAGACCACCCTGGCCAACATGGTGAAACCCCGTCTCTACTAAAAATACAAAAATTAGCCAGGCGCGGTGGCAGGTGCCTGTAATCCCAGCTACTCAGGAGGCTGAAGCAGGAGAATTGCTTGAACCCGGGAAGCAGAGGTTGCAGTGAGCCGAGATGGCACTGCTGCACTCTAGCCTGGGTGACAAAGCAAGACTCTGTCTTGAAAAAAATATATTGAAGCAGATTACTCAACTAATTGCCAACCCATCGGGGACCTGATAGTGTAGAATCTTTCATAACTAAAGTACAGGTGTAAAACCTAACATTCAGAGCAGGCAAGACATTTTCCCAGGACCACACAACTCATCAGTGTGCAAAACTGGGATTCAAACACAGATCTAGCCACTCCCTTTCTGCTTCCTGATCTGTAACATGAAGCCTCGGTCTCTCTGAGAGCACTGCTGGAACAGGAAGGGGAAGAGGTGAACTGCAACTTTCTGGAGATGCGGAGTCAGGTTAGAAAAGCATGGGTCAGGATGTCAGGAGAAATCCGCCCTTCAAACCAGACCATGAGGCAGGGATCCTTAAGCTCACAGCCTGGGACTTTGACAGGACCTTACAGGTTGAACCTCGTCTGAGAAATTCCCTTCCCAGTATCTGGGCAGGAGATTTCTAGCTTCTGGCTGGTTTTCCCCACGGTTAGCACTGCTCAGCTCTGCTCAACTGGGGAGCTAGACAAGAGAGGAATTGAGAAGAAGGAGATGCTGCAGAAGAAACTGAACTTTCCTTCAACTTCCCTGGAGTTAGCTCACTCCCAGAGGGATAAAATACCTTGAATCAAAGTCTTTGGGCTGCACTTGATGGTGCTTTTCCTCCCACAACCTCAGGGGCAGGCTGACTCTCGGGTGCCTGGCCGGCTCCAGCCTGAGTCCTGACAGGTGCAACCTGTATCTTGATGGCCTTCAATGGGCCTGGAAAAGGGCAGAAGGAGTACAAATGTTGCTGGTGTCCCAGGTCTCTATCACAGACCAAAAACTCCCTGGAGTGGGGAAAGGCATTTATTGGATTTGGCAGAACATCGAAAGCCTTACACTCTCTCCGTGTACACTCACGAGGCCCTGTCATCTGCAGCTGGCCTCCTGACACTGACCAGGTGTTCTGTATAGGATGTGCCCTTCACACACACCAGAAATAAGTGGCTTTCTGACTTTACAAGCAGATGTCTTGTGGGCTTGGTAACCACAACCTAAATTGCTTCTAGGGAACCCAGCCAAATCAACTTTCTGAACTTCTATTTGCTGGGTTTGTTTCATCTCAAATGCTGAGAACTGTGAGCCAGGCCCAAATGTAAAAGCCCCTTGGGGCTGAGTGCAATGGTTCATGCCTGCAATCCCAGCACTTTGGAACTCCAAAGTGGGGTGGATTGCTTGAGCACAGGTGTTTAAGGCCAGCCTGGGCAACATGGAGAAACCCCGTATCTATAAAAAATACAAAACTTAGCCAGGTGTGGTGGCTCGCACTGGTACTCCCAGCTACTCAGGAGGCTGAGGTTGGGGGATCGCTTGAGCCTGGGGAGATTGAGGCTGTGGTGAGCCATGATCGCACCACTGCACACAGCCTGGGTGAGACACCAAGACCCTGTCCCAAAAATTAAAATTAAAAAAGCCCCTCAGGAGACCCAGCCTAATATTACTGAACATACTTGTGCTTTTCTTCACCTTTGCTCTAGGGGAATCTAAAATCCCTCCCAGTTCTGCAATTCCCTACTGTGGGCTCAGAAGCCTTAGTTATTCTGGAAGCAGCAAGAGGTTCATTTTAGGCCAAAATCTATTTATTCTTCTCTCAATGTCTCAAAGGAAAATGGAAAGTAATGCAACGCTCCACGTCTTCATTGAGGAAGAACATGATGTTTCCCCTTCATTTCTCTAAAGGAAAGGCTGCTTAGGTGAGTGTCTAAGCCATGAAGATCCCCCACCCTCACTCTCGCTCTCCTTCTCTTAGTCCTCTCTGTCTCAGGTAAAGCAGAATCTTTGGAGGATACATAGAGTAATTACAAATAAATACTGGGTTGTGCTGGCCCAGAGTATGCTGACTTTCTGCTCAGCCCATGGCAAACCACCATGGCTAAGAACTTGTTCTCCACACCCCTCTACCCGCTTAGCCCAGGCAGCATCCTGACCTGTGCCTGCAGGACACTGGTGTGGGACTCAAGAAATATCTGATGACAGAGTGCATGAGAGGCAGTAGGGACAGGGCAAGCGGGGAGCACATGCTGCTCCCAGGGCTGCTGGCTGCCTGTCCTGGGAACAGGGGCCTGGGATGCCACCCAAATCTCATCTGTGGCCACAGGGCCATGGGCTGGTTTTGAGTGGGCTTTAGTATTGAACAGCTGGATCTCAAACCTGATTCTTCCTGAGCCACTTATTAGCTGGATAATCATGAACGAGTCATTTAACCTCTATCAGCTTCAATGTGCTCTTCTCTAAAACAGCATTAAGAGAAGTTAATTCACAGGACTGTTGGGAGGATTAAGTGAGATTAAAAAGTACTGAGCATGGCGGTTGGCAAATAGCAAGTGGTCAGTGAGTATTAACCAGTAAGTAAGCACTCAGCAGGTAGTAGCTGTTGCTGCTGCTGCTGCTGCTGCTGTTATTTGGAAGTGGTTTTTGCCTTCTAATTCTTGCCGAATTATCTTCTCACTGCACCACATCAATGGCACAACGGGTCAGGGCAGCCACCTCCAGTGCCCCGTAGGCTCAGATTCACTAACAGTTAGAAGGACCTGTTCCTAGATGTACCCATTAATGGACAGGAATGTCCGCAGCCCACCCATTAGGGAGAGAGTTCCCACAGCCATCCTGTCTTCCCAGCCACAGCAGCACCCCTCCCCCAGAAGCACCCTTCCCTTAGCAGCCTCACACCTGCCTGCTAGGAGGTCGGATGGCTCATGAGCAAAGCCCAGGTCTGGGAGCCGGAGGTTTCCTCACTCATGCACTGACTGTCTCTATGACTCTAGGCACGTCACCTCAACTGCCTGCAATGTGAAGAGTTGGACTGAGGTACCATGGTGCTCCCTACTGAAGAAGAAAGAGGGCACCAGTCTAGAAAACATCTGGAGACCGTAGACAGTACGCAGGAAGCACCAGCTCATGACTAGAGTGGAGGCATTGCAGAAATACGCAGTGCAGGGCCAGGTGCAGTAATCCCAGCTCTTTGGGTTGCTGAGATGGGAGGATTGCTGGAGCCCAGAAGTTCAAGACCAGCCTGGGCAACATAGTGAGACCCTATCTTTACAAAAAATATACAAAATTAGCTGGGCGTGGTGGTGTGTGCCTACAATCCCAGCTATTTGGGGGTCTGAGGTGAGAGGATCACTTGAGCACTGGAGGTCGAGGCTGCAGTGAGTCATGATCACACCATCACACCAACTGGGCAACAGAGCGAGACCCTGTCTCTTAAGAAAAGAAGAAGAAAGAGGAATATGCAGTGCCCCATGGTCAGTTTCCCACCAAGGGTGAAGGGAAGCGGCATTGTCACAAGAGAATTTCAAAACAATCATAAAAGTGACTAAGAATCAGTCTATTATTTATTATCACCATGCTCCAGCAGTTCTAGAAAAGGTCAGTGATAACACTCCTGGGGGTTGGCGAGGGCAATCAGTCCCATTGTCCTCCACCTTGGTGTGCCATCGCCCGGGGGCCACAGCCTCCCACCTCTCTGATTCATGCATTCCCTAAAATGCTCCATGCCAGGGCCCAGCCCCCTTTGCCAGAATCATATTATTTTTCTCTCTGCTCTGGCTGCTGAATGCTCCCCACCCTATCTCACTAAGATCACCTCTAGCTGGGAGCCCTCAACCCTCTTGGGCTCCTGGTGTTCCTTTCACCTTTACTTCCTGACTGCCCACTCCCTGCTCTGGACCTGGCACGGAAACTGGGAAAGTTTCTGGCATCAAAATGGAGTCACTTGTGTTAAAAAACCTTAACAAGGCCGGGTGTGGGGGCTCAAGCCTGTAATCCCAGCATTTTGGGAGGCCAAGGCGGGTGGATCACCTGAGGTCAGGAGTTCAAGATCAGCCTGGCCAACATGGTGAAACCCCGTCCACTAAAAATGCAAGAAAAAATTAGCCAAGCATGGTGGCACATGCCTGTAATCCCAGCTACTCAGGAGGCTGAGTCAAGAGAACCGCTTGAAACCAGGACGTGCAGGTTGCAGTGAGCTGAGATTCTGCCACTACACTCCAGCCTGAGTGACTCTATCTCAAAAAAAAAAAAAACACCTTAACAAATAGAGCCAGGGCAGGTTGAGAAGGGAGGGTTCTCTTGCACAAATGCCCAATCAGAACTATCAAAAAACACTGTAAAAACCGCAACCTTGCACAAAAGCCATCACAACCTTATACACACACACACACACACACACACACACATATTTTTGTGAGGGCATCTGCCCAGCAGCTTCCTGTCCAGCCTCAGACAGGTGCCACCCCTGTTACTGATCCTTGTAGCCAAGGATCATTATCTGAAAACAATTATGTGATCTTCCTCATTTTTCCTTTAACAACATTTGTCCCCCTTTTCCCAATATGCACATAGTTTACTAGGACACATGTAGACATGTAGCCCCATTGCAATGCTCTATTCCCCCCACATAAACATGATTTTTCTAGAAAAAAAAAAAGGAGAGAAAAAACATTGTTTCCCAAACCTGCATTACACTTCTCAGTTGCATGTATTCCCATTGCAATTCCCATTCCTGAATAAACATCATTTTCCTTCCGTCTGTTATCTAGGTTGAAAAAACATAGCCAACAAAAGAGAATATAGGCTTGAATATTCATTGCACCAGCTCTGAAATCATGAGCTATTCAAATAGACTCTCTGAACCTCGATTTTCTCATCTATAAGTGGAGATGGTTTATGCCATACCCACTTGTGAAGATCTACTGAGGTACTATATATATGAGTCTTTGAAAGAGTTACACAAGTATGAGTTGCTTTTTGATTTGTTTATCACCATTTTCATTATCTTGCTCAGCTCAAGCCCAGCGCTGGGACCCTGACAAGTGCTGGACCAGGCAAGGCCAGGGCCAAAGATCTGCTTGGAAAATAAGTGGGAGGAATTGCTGGAGGAATGCTTCCTCTTCTCTCTTTATCTATGTGCTTTCTGCTGTCCAGGTCCTCCTCCCTGAGCTGCCCAAGAGCTTCTGGGACCCAGGAGGTTTGGAGTCACCTTCACACACATACTTAGGCCTCCCTGCGTCACCCACCTGCAGAGTCAATCTCAATTCTCTAAGAGTTGCTGGAACCAGGAAGAGGGGCTGCCCAATGTTCCCGGGTGGAACAGCCCTGAGGACATTTCTTTGGGAATTTCCCGGGTACCCTGGAGGGAGATGATACCCTTTCCCACTGAGAGAAGAGGTTTGGGAAGGAAATGAGGGGGATGGGAAAGGTTCCAAAGTGGAATCATGGGTGAGATCTCAAGGGAACAGGCTCAGATGTAAATTTCATCATCAGCTGATCATCTAGAGCCTGCCTGGAGTCAGGGGCAAGGCTGTTTCTCCAGATGCTGGGAGAGGGGGTGCTGATATTGAACATCTGCATCCCTGCTGTGAGTGGCCCCAACAGAGAGCCCCCAAGGGCCTTGGCCATCACTGCCCCCTGCATCCGGAGCCCTCCCCAGAACCCCTGAGCCCCTAGCTGAGTGTCCAGGGAGCTGAGGAACTGCACCTAAAGGCTTCTTCCAACAGCACTCTTGAGCGAGGCCCTCACCCACAAAGCACGGCAGGATTCATGAGCTGCTTTCACATAACGTGGACAGAGTTCATTATTCCATTTTCTTTTAGAGAAGGAAACTGCAGCTCAGACAGTAAAATGATCTATAAAAAGCCATATAGCTAGTGAGTAGGGGAGCTGGGGAGTCCAGGCAGCTGTCCTGACTCACAGTCTAGTGCTCTTTCCATTTGAATGCTGTGAAAAAAGAAGAACCAGGTTGATTATTTTGGCCTAAGCTTTATCACCTACTAAAAGCTAATTCCAACCCCATCTCCCCAAACTCTCTTGCTGCCCAGAATGTGTCCAGAAAGTACTCGTGGGCTCAAAGATCGAACTTCCAGGGAAGAGAGATGGACATTGCAATTTCTGCCCAGAACTTCAGGACACATATTCCACATCCAATCCTGGGGACCTCCCAAGACAAGTGAGCTCACTCCTCTTCTCAGCCCTCACTCTGCTCCAATCTCCAGGCTAAAGCACCCAGCTGCTTTGATTCCCAGGACACTGCTCAGAGCTGTGTCTGAGCGGCCCCCACTCCTGCTGGGCTCCCATTTGTTTCAAGCAGGATATTTCACATCTGGTCCAGCCTGAAGACAGAGAAAGAATGCGATGCTCTTGTCTCTAATCTCAGATTCCAAAATTCCGTGAATACAGCTTGAAACCAAACTCATTTTGTGGGAGTCACACCACCGACTACTAATATGAATTTTCCATCTACAAAAGCCAGTCATGCTTTGTCTCAAAGATGGTAATTAAGTTTTATCTTCCCAAAATGGATGCTTATGTTACTGATTTCGGTTTTACCTGAGGACACAACCTTCCATTTATCCCCGTTTGACTTCATTTTATTAGACTTCTAGGTTTCAGATTCTGCCATCCTCTGGCATGGCAAGAAACTCATTGTAGGGATGGGAGAGATGGACAGCACCTCTCCCAGGATTTTTTTCTTTAAGAGACAGAGTCTTGTTCTGTCACCCAGGCTGGAGTGCAGTGGCACCATCATGGCTCACTGCAGCCTCAATCCTCTGGGCTCAAGCAATCCTCCCATCTCAGCCTCCTGAGTAGCTAGCACTACAGGTGCGCAAGACCATGCCTGGTTAACTTTTTAATTTTTTATAGAGATGGAATGGAGGGTCCTACTATGTTGCCCAAGATGGTCTCAAACTCCTGGCCTCAAGCGATCCTTCTGCCTCAGCCTCATGAAATGCTGCATTTGGATTATTATTATTTTGGTAGAGAGGTGCTACCAGCTAGGCTTAGGGAACGCCTGTACCCCGGGACTTCATCCTGGGATTCCTGTCTTGAGTTGTGTAAGTTTGGGGCAACAATGAGTAAACTATGAGGTGGGGGAGGTCAAGCTTTATAGGCTTCTGCCCTTGTCTACTGCTGGTTACTTCCTCCTTCACCAGAGCACCTGCCACCCCACTCTCAGCAACGTTCATCTCAAAGAGGCTGAGACAAGCTGAATCCACAAAGGGAATCTCAATTGTAAGGATCAACAAACTTTTTCTGTGAAGGCCAGAGAGTAAATATTGTAGGCTTTGCAGGGCATGCGGTCCACATCACAACTACTCAACTCTGTGACGGAGTGAAAGTAGCCATAGACAATATATGAGTGAAGCCGTGTTTCAACAAAACTTTATTTATACAAACAGACAGTTGTCAGATTTATCCCACAGGGTGCAGTTTGACAACTCCTACTCCAATGGGACATTTCAGGTGCTGTGGCCTACCACAGAGCGCCATACAGAGAAGCTTGCACCAAGACTCTGCCCTCAAGCAGCTTCTAATCTACATGTTTGTGAAAGATGAGTAAGTATAGGAAGGGGGAACATGTAATAATATTCTTTCATATCATCACAGCTTTTCCATTCACTCCCAGAGGGTTTGCCCTGCACTCGCTGTGTGCCAGGCACTGTGCTCGGCACGTGGGAAGGTAGAGATGAAGTCCCCACGCTGCCCCAGGGAGTGCCCCACTCCCATTGGAGCTGTGTGAACAAGGCTCTGGTCTTCTCTCCAGGAATACCAAAGGGAGCACAGCGACCAGAGGGCAAAGGAGGAACAGCAAGAAGACAGTGCCTGAATCACCCGCACACCTTCCATCCTCAGCCCTCCAGTGTGACTTTGGATGAGTTAGGAACTCTAAATCTCAGCTTCTCCTCCTATTTGAGGAAACAATGCTTATCCCCAAGGACTGTTATGAAGCTTAAACGACACATTTGCAAAGCACAGGGCCTGACACATGTTGGATGCTTACTAATTGATACTTTTGTTTCCTTATCTATGAAAGAATAAAAAACACTTCCCAATGGGGCCGTGCAAGATGGATCAAGCTTGTAATCCCAGCATTTGGGAGGCCAGGGTGGGAGGACCACTTGAACCTAGGAGGTCAAAACCAGCCTAGGCAACATAGCAAGACCCTGTCTCAAAAAAATTTTTTTTAATTTAAAAATAATTTTAAAATTTTTCAAAAAGCTTTCCGATGAACACTACTCCTGACCATTCCATGCAATTCTGAGTAGTGTTATTCCCTCTAGAGCAAGAATAAAGCATCCCAAAATGCCAAAATTCATTCGTTTATTCGTTCATTCAGGTATTCATCTTACAAACATATAATTCACGCCTGCTATGTAAGCAGACACCCTCCAAAAAGCCTGGAGGTTTGTCCTCTTTGAGTTTACAGCATAGTAGAGATGATAAACTAAAAAATAAATAAAAATAAACAAGTTAATAATTACAAAAATGGCAATTGTTTTGAAGGAAGAGTGCAGGGAAAGATTTATATATGTACATGTACGAACATGTGTACATACATACACACGTGTAATGTGCTGCACAACATAAGTACCACACTCAGATCAAGGTATCAGATGTTCCCACCACCCCAGAAAAGTCCCTCATGCCATTCTCTGGCATTAACCCTACCAGAGACAACTACTACTCTAAATTCTGTGACCATCAGTGAATTTTGTCTGTGGCTGAACTTGGTGTTAACGGAATCACACTGTGTGCAGTCTCGTGTGACTGGTTTCTTTTGGTCAAGGTTATGTTTATTAGGTTCATTCTGTTTGTGAAAGAGCAGTTCATTCTTTTTTATTACTGTCTATACCACAGTGTGTCTGTTCTCCTATTGATGAGCATTTGACTTGCCCCCACTTTTTCGTTATTAAAAATAGAGCTATTGGCAGGGGGCGGTGGCTCATGCCTGTAATCCCAGCACTTTAGGAGCCCAAAGTGGGCGGGTCCCCTGAGGTCAGGGGTTCGAGACCAGCCTGGCCAACATGGTGAAATGCCATCTCTACTAAAAATACAAAAAATTAGCTGGGTGTGGTGGCGGGTGCCTGTAGTCCCAGCTACTTGGGAGGCTGAGGCAGGAGGATTGCTTGAACCAAGGAAGTGGAGGCTGCAGTGAGCCAAGATCATGCCATTGCACTCCAGCCTGGGCAACAAGAGTGAAACTCTGTCAGAAAAAAAAAAAAAAAAAAAGGCTACTATAAACCTTTTTCTACACATATTTTTTTAAAATATATGCACTGATTTCTTAGTAAATACCTGAAGTTTCCAAGTTGTTCGCACCAATTTAATTCTCATCAGCAAAGAGGGAGAGCTCCAGTTGCCACACATCTTCACAAACACTCAGCATTGTCTGTATCCTACATTTTCACCTTCTGGTGGGTGTGTAGTGGTAGCTCATTGTTTTGTTTTCATGGGTTTTGTTTTGTCTTGTTTGAGACAGAGGTTCCCTTTGTCACCCAGACTGGAGTGCAGTGGTGCGATCTTGGCTTGCTGCAACCTCAGCCTCCCAGCTCAAATGATTCTCATGCCTCAGCCTTTTAAAATTATTTTTTGTTTGGCAGAGCACGGTGGCACATGCCTGTGATTCCAGCATGAGTAGCATGCCACTACACCCGGTTAATTTTTGTATATTTTATAGAGACAAGATTTCTCCATGTTAGCCAGGCTGCTTTCAAACTCCTGACCTCAGGTGATCCACGTGTCTCGGCCTCCCAAAGTGCTGGAATTACAGGCATGAGCCACCGTGCCCTGCCAAACAAAAAATAATTTTAAAATTATCCAAATGTGTCTCTTTAAAAATTTTTGTTGTTGTTGTTTTGAGACAGAGTCTCCCTCTGTCGCCCAGGCTGGAGTGCAGTGGTGCGATCTTGGCTCACTGCAACCTCCACCTTCTGGGTTCAAGCGATTCTCCTGCCTCAGCCTCCCTGAGTAGCTGGGGCTACAGGCATGCGCCACCACGCCCAGCTAAATTTTTTTGTATTTTTAGTACAGACGAGGTTTCACCATGTTGGCCAGGCTGGTCTTGAACTCTTGCCGTCAGGTGATCCACCTGCCTCGGCCTCCCAAAGTGCTGGGATTACAGGCGTGAGCCACCGTGCCTGGCCAAAAATGTTTTTTCACTTCCATTTATCCAACAGTTCCTGCTGTTTTGCATACCTGGCACTAAATGTCTTCTTCCGCTTTCCTGTTCCCCTTCTCTTCTGGGATCCACTTGAAGCCTCCCTTGTGGGCTGTGACGCTTTCCTGCCACCAGGTGGCAGACTTTGCCTGCTCTGCCACCTCTCCTGCCTGCTTAGTGTCCGTGGGAGTTGGGGGTGGACAAGCTGATTGAGTCCTGTATCTTTTCTGAAGTTCTGCTTGGCGATCAATTGCTTCCTTTTCTTTTTGGTCCTCGTGGTCAGCACAATGCTTTGGATAGAGTCAGCATTCAATAACAAGCAAAGCAGACACAGTTTTTAAATTAAAGTTCTAGAGGCCTATTGCATAACAATGTGTGTCTATGTAACACGACTGAACCGTACTCTCAAAAGTGGTTATGAAGATAAATTTCATGTTATATGTTTTGCAGCACTATTAAAAGTAAAAAACAAAAAAATAGGCCGGGCGCAGTGGCTCATGCCTGAAATCTCAGCATTTTGGGAGGCCGAGGTGGGCACATCACCTGAGGTTGGGAGTTCGAGACCAGCCTGACCAATATGGAGAAACCCCGTCTCCACTAAAAATACAAAATTAGCCAGGCATGGTGGCACGTGCCTGTAATCTCAGCTACTCGGGAGGCTGAAGCAGGAGAATCGCTTGAACCTGGGAGGCGGAGGTTGCAGTGAGCTGAGATCACGCAATTGCACTCCAGCCTGGGCAACATGAGCGAAACTGCGACTAAATAAATAAATAAATCAGGCCTTTCTTTACCCAACCCCAACCCCAAGGTGGCGCTCATCATCATGTGCTTACACCTCCTGTTAGCATTTCTATCAAAAATAATAACAATAACACAAAATTTAAAAGCAAAGTAGATTAATGGGTTGGGCACAGTGGCTTGTGCCTGTAATCTCAGCACTTTGGGAGGCTGAGGCAGGTGGATCACCTGAGGTCAGGAGTTCGAGACCAGCCTGGCCAACATGGTGAAACCCTGTCTCTACTAAAAATACAAAAATTAGCCAGGCATGGTGGCCTACACCTGTAATCCCAGCTACTTGGTTGGGAGGTTGAGGCAGGAGAATCGCTTGAACCCAGGAGGCGAAGGTTGCAGTGAGCCGAGATCGTACCATTGCACTCCAGCCTGGGCAACACAGCGAGGCTCGTCTCAAATAAATAAATAAATAAATGCAAAGTAGATTAATAAAGGCAAAGCCTCTCTTTGCATAATTTCTCTACAAGAATGTCCACTCTCCAAATTGTCTGTGACCTGTTTGCAGAACGTGACAGTTTACAACAATAAAGGCACAAGAGATTACAGCTGTGGCCTTCCTCTCGCAGCAAGGGAGAGCTAGGGCCCAAATAAACATTCAAACCAAGGAGCGCAGCAGTGAGTGTCCTAATGGTGGGATAGCGGGAGGCTGAGCACTGGGTGAGGCCTTACCAGGGGGGACCATCCTGCCACTGCTGGGTCTGACCCAGGAAAGCCGCCCCTGCTGTGGGCCCATGAGACAGCTGCCAGAAGGCCAAGCTGCCCATGACAGCTCCCTCGCCTGCAAACACACACACACATGCCTGGAGACGGATCTGGCAAGGCCCTTGGAAATCACCTCTGAAGATGAGTAAACTGAGGCTCGGAGAGGTGAAGGAACATTGCCAGGACCACACTGTGAGGGAGACCAGAAACCTCACTGGATCCCAGGTCTGCGGAGGGGTAGCCCAGTGCCCCATGCACCACACCATGTGCATTTAAGGAAGGAAGTTGGCAAAAACAATTGGTGGAAATCAATTTCTGACCACTTAGAAAGTGGAAATCCTTAGCAAAGATAAGTTGATAAGATGTATCAATTGGGTTTAATTCTGTAAAAAGTTGTACATTCAAAATGTATATAAAAGGAAAGACACAAATTTGGAAAACAAGGCAGGTGGAGGCAAAACAAAAATATTAATAATAATCAGTGAAGAGAACAGCACCGTGCTGGCCCGGTGGCTCATGGCTGTAATCCAAGCAATTTGGGAGGCTGAGGCGAGCAGATCACTTGAATCTAGGAGTTCGAGGCCAGCCTAGGCAACATAGAGAGACCCCCCCCCACCACCGCCCATCTCTTCAAAAAATAAAAACACAACTGGGGCCAGGTGCAGTGGCTCACACCTGTAATCCCAGCACTTTGGGAGGCAGAGGTGGGCAGATCACTTGAGGTCAGGAGTTCAAGACCAGCTTGGCCAACATGGTGAAACCCCACACTAAAAATACAAAAATCAGCCAGGTGTGGTGATGCATGCCTGTAATCTCAGCTACTTGGGAGACTGAGGCAGGAGAATTGCTTGAACCTGGGAGGCAGAGGTTGCAGTGACCCGGGATCGCACCACTGCACTCCAGCCTGGGTGACAGTGAGACCCTGTCTCAAAAAAAAAAAATATGTAGCCAGATGTGGTGGTGCACACCTGTGGTCCCAGCTACTCCAGAGGCTGACATGGGAGGATCACTTGACCCCAGGAAGTAGAGGCTGCAGTGAGCCGAGATTGGACCATTGCACTCCAGCCTGGGTGAGAGTGAGACCCTCTCAAAAAAAAAAAAAAAAAAAAAACAAGAGTACCAAGAGAGCAGCACTGAAAGATGTTAGAGACTTGGATGCAGTCAGCCTGGGCTCTGCTCAGTGTGTCACTTACTAGCTATGTGACATTCGGGAAGGTATTGAACTTTCTGAACTTCAGTTACTCACTGCTAAACAGAAAAATAATAATTGCACAGTACAGCATGAGGAAGTTAATGCAGTTAGCACAATATCTAGTCCCTCATGTGAGTTCAATAGATGTTGAGTGCATCTGATTCTATTCATGGATGATAAGAATTGATAGCACATGTCAGACCTACACCCAGATTCCTTTTGACAAGATAGAATTTATCAAAAATCCAAGCTTTGCTGAGGTCTAGATAGAAAATTTGCAAACTGCGTAGGGCTTCCCTCAAAGAGCAACAAATCACAGAAGCGCCTGAGAGCAGGGCCAAGTGTTTACAGTGCTGAATGCCCTTTCAGTCCTTTTCATCTTCCATAGACTGTAGGACAGTGTGTCTTCCAAGATGCGTGCTCACATCCAATCACTGAGGAAATCATTCAAAACATTAGCTAGACAACATTAGCAAGAAGCCTACAGACCGCCCCGCCCCCCGCCAACGCCCCACCGCCCCGCTGACATTTCAACCAAGCTCCTGTTCTCCCTTCCTGATTTTCTAACAATGCCCAGGCCCCACCCTCGAGCCACCCACCCACTGCCTCCCAAGCGATGGGCACTCCCAGACAAGACCCAGGCTTTCCTCCCTGCGGCGCCAGCCTGGGAAAAGCAGACAGAGCACGGGCCCTGATGGCCCCTCCGCCGGCTCCCCCAGCCCTTCCCTTCCCTGGCACCAAAACAGATGACTTCATCTGAGGGATACAGCTCCTATCAGCCAGCCAGGCCTCCGGAACGGGAGCGGAAGGGAGCACCAAGGCTGGCCTCTGCTCTGGTTACTTTGGCACAGGACGAGGCTCTGTGGAGTGTCAGCCACAGCCTTCAAATCAGAGGAGCCACAGCCTTGCTCCAGGATCCCTGCCACCCGGGGCCAGCACTGCCCCTGCACGTGGCCGCCTCTCCCAGCCTGACCTCCTCCCTCCTCCACACTGCGCTGGGGTGCACAGCAGCTGAGTTAGGAACAGATAACAGAGGAGCCTCCCTTTCTGAGTCCTTGCTCCCGGTCCTGAGCCCCCAGGCTGCTGACCACAGTCCATTCATTTGGTCCACGTTGGAAGTCTCAGTGCAGTCCAGTCGTTTTTAATCCAGAGCAGGAATTAAACCTCGATCACTGTCTAGATCCGGGTGTC
Organism: Pongo pygmaeus; assembly: GCF_028885625.2. Lineage (NCBI taxonomy): Eukaryota > Metazoa > Chordata > Mammalia > Primates > Hominidae > Pongo > Pongo pygmaeus. The sequence goes on from NC_072380.2 coordinate 8,824,092, forward strand.
CACTCTCCTGCTCCTCAGCCCCCTTCCTTGATGGCACCATACGTGACTATGGAGGGGCCCACAGGGAGTGTGGGGAGAGTTGCTCAGGCAGGCAGTGGCCCCAGGGAAAGGGCTACATCCCACCTCGGCATGTCACTGCACTGGTGGCTTTACTGTTGGTCTTTTTCCAGCCGGTCCAATGCTTTATAAGTACCGGTTGCAGCCCTGGACGGAATGGAGCATGTGCTGTCACCCCTAAGCGGGCACCCGCTGGAGCTGGGCTTGGGTTTCCCACAGCCATGTGAGCTTGTGCCAAGTAAGTTACCTAACCTTGCTGGACCTCAGTGGTCTCATCTGTAAAATGGGGACATAACTGTTACCATCTCAGCACATTGTTGTAATAATTACTACTTTGTGCCCAGTGCGTAGTGAGCACTCAATAAATCCGAGTTTTTTTGTTTTGTTTTGTTCTAAATAGAGTCAGAGTCTCCTTCTATTGCCCAGGCTGGAGTGCAGTGACATGATCATAGCTCACTGCAGCCTTGACCTCCATGAGTTACTTTTATTACCTGGGTCTGTCTGCTGGTGAGGGTTTCTATGATATACGATGGCCTTGGTGGGGTAGTCAGCTTCAGCCTGACTTTCTCAGTTTGACTACACCACCGTTTGAGTGTATAAGTGGGGGCTCTGGACCCCCAAGGTAGCCCCGGACTCCCACATGCTGGATCGTGGGTTTCAGGTGTCCCTCTCTGTTTCAGCCTGGGATGGGACACACTGCAATTCCTGGTGCCCAGACACATCAGAATCACTAGATGGAGAAGCAGGCTTTGCCCAACATCAGAAGAGAACTGGGCCTGTCATGGTGGCTCACACCTGTAATCCCAGTACTTAGGGAGGCCAAGGTGGGTAGATCACTTGAGGCCAGGAGTTTGAGACCAGCCTGGCCAAAATGGCGAAACCCCATCTCTATTAAAATTACAAAAAATTAGCCAGGCATGGTGGCACATGCCTGTAGTCCCAGCTACTTGGGAGGCTGAGGCATGAGAATTGCTTGAACCAGGGAGGTGGAGGTTGCAGTGAGCCAAGATTGTGCCATCCTGGGTGACAGAGTGAGACTGCGTCTCTAAAAACAAACCAAAAAACAGAAGAGAACTGTGTCATGCCTCTTCTGCACCTGGAGGGGCAGATGCCAATGGATGGAGAATGCCCTCCCCTTCTCGAATCTCCCCAAGTCAATGTTCTCACCCAGACGCCACTCCCTGGGAGCTACTTCCTATGCATCTCAGGGCACCAGAGGCCAGTTTACTCTGTTGAGCCTTTGTGCAGACTCTGAGTGACTCTCGTTCACCTCTTTGTGGCTGGGAATCATCTCCATGGTACAGCCTGCTCCTGTCTCTTAAAGGGTGGATGTGGGACAGGGTCAGGGAGTAACCCCAGGAGCAGGAAGGGCCGTGGACACTGTTTCTCATCAGATTTCACGTTTTTACCCATCTTCTGCCTGCCTCTGAGGGATCCTTGCATGTGCATTAGGCTCTTCTGTCTCTCTACCTGACTAGCGTGCGTTCCCTGCCCCACAACACCTCCGTAGATTGGGAGGGTGTTTACGGGTCTCCATCTTGTGCTTGTGAACACAGAAAGGAGAGAGCCGGTGACCACCCCACCAAGCAGCTTGTTCCAAAATCAGATCAGGGTCTCCTGGTTCTGGTTTTGGAGAGGAGCCTCGATGTCCAGCCAGTTACCCCAAGAGAGGATGCTCACTCTGTCCCTAGAGTGACAGTTGAGTGAGGTCCCAGAGGGCTGACCTCTGCGCCTCCCTCTGCACAGCCCGGGAGTCATGGTCAGTGATGACCTGCAGAGATTCCTGCTGAGGCCATGGAGGCCCTGCCATGCGCTGAGCACTGGGAAAGCCCCAGGCACCTACATGCCCCTAGACGGGAAGACCCTTCAGGCCCACGGTCTTCATGAGATGCCATTTTTTAATGGTGAGAATGAGTGTTGGTGAAAGTGCCCATCAACAGACACTGCCACACTTCACGGGGAATAGCAAACCCAAAACAAACCTTTTGGGACACAAGTGGACTCTGCAGCTCAAAACACTTAAAAGCCAGGTCCCAAAGGCACTTCCAGTGTTCTCCTTGACCCTCCCCTCTCATTTCAAACCTCATGTCCAACTCAAATCTCCTCTCAACACAACTCCAAATCCCTGGCTGCTCTCCTCAGCTTCATTCCTGCCCTGACCCCAGTGTTTGCGTTTGGTTTTCTGTGCACCTGACATTAACCCTGAATTGTCTTTTTTTTTTTTTTTTAAGATGGAGTCTCACTCTGTTGCACAGGCTGGAGTGCAGTGGCGCCATCTTGGCTCACTGCAACCTCCGCCTCCTGGTTTCAAGGGGTTCTCGTGCCTCAGCCTCCCACGTAGCTGGAATTACAGACACGTGCCACCATGCCTGGCTAATTTTTGTATTTTTAGTAGAGATGGGGTTTCACCATGTTGGCCAGGCTGATCTCGAACTCCTGATCTCGTGATCTGCCCGCCTCGGCCTCCCAAAGTGCTGGGCTTACAGGCATGAGCCACCGCTCCCAGCCTAACCCTCAATTCTTTTACAAAATTTTGGCTTGGATGCATCTGACTCTTCCCAGGACAGATGGACCCTGGTAGGATGCTTCCAATGGCCCCTCATGCCTGAGCACATGGCACCAGGGATGTGACTGCTACTGAGATGAGGGTATCAGCTATTCAGTAAATAAGAAAGTAGGCCAGGTGCGGCAGCTCACACCTGTAATCCCAGCACATAGGGAGGCCGAGGTGGGGGGATCACCTGTATTCAGGAGTTTGAGACCAGCCTGGCCAACATGGAGAAACCCCATCTCTAATAAAAATACAAAAATTAGCCAGGTGTAGTGGTGTACACCTGTACTCCCAGCTACTCGGGAGGCTGAGGCAGGATAATTGCTTGAACCCAGGAAGCGGAGGCTGCAGTGAGCTGAGACTGCACCACTGCACTCCTGCCTGGGCGTCAGAGTGAGACTCTGTCTCAAAAAAAGAAAGGGATGGAAGGAAAGAAGGAAGGAAGGAAGGAAGGAAGGAAGGACGGAAGGAGGGAAGGAAGGAAGGAAGGAAGGAGGGAAGGAAGGAAGGAAGGGTGGGTCTAGGTTGAGCACAATAGCTCACACCTGTAATCCCAGCACTTTGAGAGACTGAGGTGGGAGGATTGCTTGAGCCCAGAGGTTCGAGACCAGCGTGGGTAAAGTGAGTCCCAGTCTCTACTAAAAATTTAAAAATTAGCCCAGCCCAATGTGGTGGTGTGCATAGTCCCAGCTACTTGGGGGGCTGATGCAGAAGGATCTCTGGAGTGTGGGAGGTTGAGGCTGCGATGAGCTGTGATTGCACAACTGCACTCCTGCCTGGGTGATAAAGCAAGACCCTGTTGGAGAGGGAAGGGAAGGGAAGGAAAGGGGAGGGGAGGGGAGGGAGGAAGGGAGGAAGGGAGGAAGGGAGGAAGGAAGGAAGGGAGGAAGGAAAGGAGAAAATAAAAAGTAAAATGTCAGGCCAGGCGTGGTGGCTCATGCCTGTAATCCCAGCACTTTGGGAGACTGAGGCAGGTGATCACCTGAGGTCAGGAGTTCAAGACCAGTCTGGCCAACATGGCAAAACTCCATCTACTAAAAATACAAAAAATTAGCCAGGTGTTGTGGCTTGGTGGTGGGTGCCTGTAATCTCAGCTACTTGGGAAGCAGGAGAATTGTTTGAACCCGGCAGATGGAGGTCGCAGTGAGCCAAGATCACACCATTGCACTCCAGCTGGGTGACAGAGCAAGACTCAGTCTCAAAAAAAAAAAAAAAAAAAAAAAAACTGAGGGTTTGGGGTTTCAATCAGACTGGAGAGAAAATGACTCAGGCTGTGTGTAAGAAAAAGGCCAGTAACTTCATCAACTAGAGCTGAAAATATTAGGCATATATGCAAGCAGCCCATAACCAACTTCCAGACAGGCTGCCCCTCAAGTCCACCCTTAATGTTTCTTTCCCCCTTTTTAACAATGTGATATCTACTACCAGTGTTAGGGGCTGCATAGCGCATAAGTGTAACTTTCTCTGTCCACCCCTCACTAAGGGTGTCCACAGGGGTCTAAGTCCTGAGAGCACGCCCTCCGGAGCAGCTGGCCTCCCTCTCCTCCCTCTCCTCCCTCTCCTCCTTCTAGGGCGCTGCCATATGGTGCAAGTTTCCAAGAACATGGCCCATGGCTAGGACCCCAGATTTCAAGTCCAGAGACCTAGGTTCTTTCCTTCCTGGCTGTGCAACCTTGAGTGAGTCATTTAACCTTTGCAGGCTACAGTTTCCTCATCTGTGACAAATACAAGAAGTCTTGCTCTTTCTCCCTTCCAGGTGGTAGGAAGCAAACAAGACCACCAATGTGGGCGACTCCACATTCTGCAATGCCTGCCACAGTCTCCAGGTTTCCAAGCAGGCTCTCCCGGGCTCCAGCCTCTCCTCCCAACCCTGGATATGGGGACAAGGAGCAACCTGATCCCCGGCCTCAGATCAAGATAGAACTTCCCGCCATCCTGAGGAAGTGAGAGCCCCACTCACCACTCCGGACACCCTTCCCCATGACTTCACTTGACATGCAGAGGAAATGACGGCTGGGCACAGTGCCTGATGCCTGTAATACCAGCACTTTTGGAGGCCAGAGCAGGAGGATCACTTGAGGCCAGGAGTTTGAGACCAGCCTGAGCGACACAGCAAGACCCTGTCTCTACAAAAATAAAAATTTGTTTTAAAAGAACTTTTAAAAAGAAGACAAAATGACTTAAAATGGATAACAAAAGCAACCTGAATCAGTGGGACCAAGACCATAAATATCAGGCAGAGCTGCAAAGGGCTGTGTGCAACTCCTTGCACCACAAGAAGCGGGAGAGACCGTCTAGAGTTGCAGTGGCAGATGGGCCCTGGAGAGCCCCCGAGATCGTGAGGTCCTCGGATGCAGGAATGGGGCTTATTCTTTGTATTCTCCAGAACTAGCAGAGTACCAGGAACCTCCTAAACTGCTGAAGAAGCGGCACAGCATAGAGCCTGAGAGGTGTGGGAGAGGAGGGATGCAGCGGAGGAAGTGGGAGGCCTTGTTTTCAGGCACCATCCTGCCCGTGTGCCCTGGGAATGGAAGAAAGCGAGGAAAGATGTTTGCAAAGCTGCTGTGGCCACCCACAAGCTGAGCCACCTCACATCCCTGCTTCCTAGTATGATTCATTGGGCCCCCCAGTTACTCTAATGACTCTGATTTGCCCCGCCATCACACTCCGGGTGATTCTGGGCACCGGTCTGGCTCCGGTGTATCCCCTGCGCTGCCGGGCCACGAGCTGCATCCCCCTCCCAGGCCCCAAGAACGCCTCTTGCCATCACTGTCTGCCCATTGGGTCTGCTCAGAGCTGTGCACCCCCTGCTGGACCCCACCCCAGAACAGTCATCATTGCAGAGGCTTCTCCGGAGGGGCAGGAGAGGCCGCAGACAAGCTGTCGGGCTGGGTATTATTGTCCAGACCTGAGAGGCCACTTATCTGGGCCGCCCACACAGGGAAATGAGATAGTCCAGCACGATTTTTCCCACTAATATTCTTATCTTGACTGGAAAGAATACTGTGTTTGTGTGTGAAGACGTGCGCGTGTGATTTTGCAAACTCCTGTGTGTGTCTATTTGAGTGTTTTCATCCCATGACTTCTGACCACATGGCTATACATTGGGACCATTTTCTGTGAATCATGTCTGCCTGGGGCGTGCTGTATGAGAAGGAGATGGCAAGAAGGGAGACAAGACGTGGAAGATGCTAAGGAGAAAGACAACAATCAGAGGGAAAAAACATTTTAAAAATGGAAAACAACTAGTTTTGGTAAAAGGATGAAGCAATGGGTATTTTCATACACTGATTATGAGGGTGTGTATTGATACAGCACTTATGGAGAGCAATCTCTAAATGCTAAAATGTTGAAATGTTAAATGTGTCTTCTCTTGATTGGAAGTGTACCTTCCATATCTTCCCAAGAGAAATGCTTGCATCTAGACACACAGAAATATGTACAAGAATGCTCATGCAGAATTTAGTAGCAAAAATTATAAACAACCTAAATGTTAATTGACAAGGGAGTGGTTATAGTATTTTGTTGTTGCTTTTATATCTTTCCTTTAGTTTTTTCTTTCTTTCTTATATCTGATGTTTCCTTAGATAAATTATATTATAGCACAGTATAACAATGCTCTGGAATACTATGTACCAGTCAGAGAGAAGAAGAAAAGTCTTTATACCAGAATGAAAAGATTCCCCAAATATGTAAGTTTTTAAAAATTGTAAAATGTATATGGATTATGCCATATAAGCAACAAAAGGGAAAAAGCACATATATGTGTGTGTGTATGCGTGTATATATATCTCTAGAGAGAGAGAGAGAGCTGGAACGAGTATACACTAAAAAGACAGTGGTGGTCACCTCTAAAAGGAAGGACTAGAATTGAAGGTGGGAAAAGTATCTTTTGCTTTCTGTGCATTATCTGAATTATTCTACAATGGAAGTAAGTTTCTATATTGCTTATAAAATTATAAACACTTTTTGATTTTTTAAAATCAGCAAGAGTAGAATCCAGTCACTGTAGATACTACGATCTAAACAAAAGCCAAGAAAGAAAATAAATTCCTTATTTTCTGTGGCAACTGTGATCGAGCCTGATTCCCATTCTCCAGATGAGGTGGAGAGGGACACAGGAGCAGAGGCAGGCGGGAAGAAGGCAGCCCCAATGCCAGGACATCCTGGAAAAATAGCTACCACTGCAAAGAACTTGGGGTGGGGGGTGGCTGGAAGTGTTCCTCAGTGTTAAATTCAGGAAAGGGTTTAATTTGGGTCAACATTGTGTCTTTATCAATGGCGAAACTGAGGCTTGGACTGAGAAAAATGAGGTGGAGTATCACACCCAAAGTAAAAATTAATTTCTGCAAGTCTAAATTATTTCTCTTTCTCTCTGTGTAAGTGGAGGAGGAGAGGGAAATTCAATCTGTAGACACAAATGAGTGTTCATTCCTCCTCCCAAGGAGAAATTCTGGCAAAGTTCTTGAATGTGAGCAGACCCACAGATACTGAGTGCCAGCACAATCCAAAATCTAACTCTATGAGGAGAGAGGGGAACCAGGAAGCCTAGAACCAGAAGCTGAAGACTAAAGCTCCCAGTGCCTACTGAACCACCCCGTCCCAAATCTCCTTGCCAAGATGGCAACTTTATTCCGAAGGGGGCTGCCAAGGTTAAACAAAGCTATTGAAGAAGAAATCATCCCTCAGCCCTCCACCACAGGCCCAAAGAAGAACTGTAAGAGGATCCTTTGGAAAATGAGATTGAATTTTGCTCTTGTGGCTACAAGGAATAGAACCAGCATCAAGGGTACATAATGTAATAGCTCTTTCAACTAGTGTCTGTGAATAGATAAACTCCATCTTTGTATGAACATATTTTTGGTTTTTGGGTTTATTTTCCCCCCCGTTATTCTCAAGCTGTACCCAGTTTCGTTGGGTATAAAATTCCGGGTCACCAGTCATTTTCCTTCAGTGCTTATTCCATTGTGTTCTGGTTTTTTATAACTGTTTAAATGTCTATTAACCACCAGAATGCTGTGCCTTGGCATGCTAATCCATTCTTTCTCTCTAGTTGCTTTAGAAATTTTCCCCCTATCTTTGGTATTCTACAATGCATATGGAAATCAATTTTTTAAAACCTTTTTAGGACTTGTGTTTCCTGAATCTAAGGATATCCGTCCTTCATCAATTCTGAAAAGCTGTCAAGTATTATCGCTTCAAATATTGCCTTTCCCTAATTCTTTGCATTTCCCCCTTTTGCCTTAGTTTAACTTCCTATGAAAGCAGAACCTGAAAGGAAGACTTGAGTTAATTTAAGAGGTGATCACGGTGAACAGAAGTGATGGAATCAGAAGAGTAAAACAGAAAATCCAATAAAGTTGTATTATGAGCTGGCTACCACTGAGATTCACTGGGGGTTCAGTCCTGCCGAGGATTCTTTGAATAAATTAATAGAGAATGCCTTAGATTGTCTCACCAAAGGACAATTGAGTTGATATATTTATCTACTTATTCTCATCCCTCATTAGTTGAGGGCTGCTGCCAGCTGTGTCAACACCTTCAAACGTCTGAACTATTTGTGCATAAGCTAAATGGGCTCTTGCAGTGTTGGGAAAAGCCCAGAGTCAGAAGAACAGAGAGACACTGTGGTCTGCAGTTGGTAAGGGATGCCGGCATTGCCCATGAAATGTGCATGAAATGTTGGCATTGAACTACGGCTGCACAAAATCAGGTGGGTCAAGCAAATTAGCACAATGCGTGACCAGCATCATCTTCAAATTTATAGTGAAACTTCTCATTTGATCTTTCATGTCTCTTGGCTTCATTTCTATATTTTTCATTGCTTTTTAGCTCTGAGCCTCATATGTGGCAGTTTCCTCAGATCTCTATTCTCATTTGTTGATTTTCTATTTAGCTGTATGTAAATAGCTCATCTTTCTCATAATAGCATTTTCTTATAGTTTCATCTCTCACATGTTTATTTGCTTTCAGATTGTACCATTATCTCAGTATTTTTGGCAGTAATCCTGCTATTCATTGTGCCTACTGACTATCATGGCAGGCTATTTTTCTATGTGTTTTGTGATGTATTTTCAGTGTGGATTTATTGAACTTTAATTTACTGAACTTTAATTTATTGAACTCTAATTTATTAATTTATTGAACTCTAATTTACTGAACTTATTTTCAGTGAGGATTTACCACCCCACTCCCTGCCATTCTATTGTAGAAATTTACTGAACTATTAATTTATTGAACTTTAATTTACTGAACTTATTTTCAGTGAGGATTTACTTATTCACTTATTCACTTATTTCTGTAAGGATTTACCACCCCACTCCCTGCCATTCTGTTGTAGAAATTCTACACACTGGGAAGAGAATCATGTACTTTACTATTTGATTCTTCCAGATGCTCCATGAAGGGTATCATAAACTTGGGATTATTTTTGTCTATTGTGATAAAATACACATAGCATAAATTGACCATTTTAAACATTTTTAAGTGTACAGTTCAGTGGCATCAAGCATATTTGCATCGTTGGACAACCATCACCACCATCCATTTCCACAACTTTTTCATCATCCCAAACTGAAACTCTGTGCCCATGAAACACTAACTCCCCATTCCACTCTTTCCCAGCCCTGAGAACCACAATTCTACCTTCTGTCTCTATTAATTTGACTACTTTAGGTACCTCATGTAAGTAGAATTATACAGTATTTGTCCTTCTGCATCTGGCTTCTTTCACTTGGCATAATGTCCTCAAGGTTCATCCATGTTATGGTATGTATCAGAATTTCCTTTCTTTTTTAAGGCAGAATAATATTCCATTGTACGTATATTCCACGTTTAGTCTGTCCATTCATCCATGGATGGATATTTGAGTTGTTTGGACCAACGTTTAAGTGAATTTCTCAGCTTAGATTTCAGTTTATTACATGAGAGAGATTTTTTCCCCACTGAGAGCCTAAGCAACTGAAGTCTGCCTCATCAGCAGGTAGGATTTGTCTGGTCCCCCATTCACTGAGCAGGCAGCTTTTCAAGGGTCCTGACTTTTGCACAAATCTCAGATCCAGCTCCCTTTTCTAAGGCCTCATCACCTGTCCCCGCGAGCGTGCATCAGAATGTGCCCCACCCAGGCTCCAGCTCCCCCACATCAGCACTCACACTTGCCACTCTATCTTTCTTTTTGTTTTTTGTTTTTTCATTTGTTTGTTTGTTTATTTGTTTTGAGACAGAGTCTCACTCTGTCACCCAGGCTGGAGTGCAGTGGCGTGATCTCCACTCACTGCAAGCTCCACCTCCTGGGTTCACGCCATTCTCCTGCTTCAGCCTCTCCCAGTAGCTAGGATTACAGGCGCATGCCACCACGCCTGGCTAGTTTTTTGTATTTTTAGTAGAGACAGGGTTTCACTGTGGTCTCGATCTCCTGACCTCGTGATCTGCCCACCTCGGCCTCCCAAAGGGCTGGGATTACAAGCGTGAGCCACCACACCCCACCACCACTCTACCTTTCCATGTCCTCTTCATTTCTGGCATCTGGGACTCCCCTTTCTTGATTTGAAGAAATGGTTTTCAATCTTGGCTTATATTTACAATCAACTGGGGACATTTTTTAAAATCCCAAGACACAACCCAGACCGATTACATTCAAACCTCTGGCATAAAAAGTGAGGTTTTAAAAATATATTATACAAATAATAGTACAATAGGTACCTGGATATGTAAAAACTCATAAAGGTATAACTTGAGTTATCAAAATATTGTGAGCCCTGCTCTAGTAATGCTGCCTGTGTTAGGTGCTTCTGGACTCTGGTTCTAACAGTGGGAGGTTGTGTTTGTGATCATTTCTAGGCACAACTTTAATCTGGAAATAAAATAGTCATTTTGGCTTTCTCTTTCAGCCTCCTACTTGAGAGTTTCCCAATTCTAAGAACATTCTGATGTTCTATGCCACATATTCCTATGGGGTATGAACAATTTTTCAATAATAGCAAATAAATGAGTCTTCTCAGTGTATCTTCATCTTGTCACCGCTGCTGAAGAGCGTGATTCTCCTCTAGCCTCTACATGAGCTTCGACTGCTGTTTAGTTACTCCAGTAAACTCCAGGATACTTATTAATGATGATAACAGCAGCCAACAAGTATTAAGAACTTTTGCTATTAAACTTCCCTGCTACCATTGGGACCAAGAATCTGGACCACAAATTTTCCATTTTTATTTTTTATTTTCCTTCCATAAATGTAAGTATACAATACATGATGAATATAAAATGTATACAATGTAATAAACATATAGTATAATAAATATATACCGTATATTATTACTCTTAATATAAACTACATGTTTATTATGAACTATTTTAACATAGAGATAAGCACAGAAAAACAGACCTCAGTACGACCACCTGAAAGATTTAATAGATGTCAATACTTTGGCACACTGGTATCGGATGTTTTGGAAGAGAAAGCAAGTTGTGGCCAGGCATGGTGGCTCATGCCTGTAATCCCAGCATTTCGGGAAGCCAAGGTGGGAAGATTGCTTGAGACCAGGACTACCCTGGGCAACATAGTGAGACTCCCATCTCTACCAATAAATCAGTGAAAAAAGAAATGGTTACAGATAAAACTAAAACCCTTACCACTCCTTCACCCCTACCCAACCCAAAGGTAACTACTATCTTGAAGTTATGTTTACCATTTCCAAGCGCATTTGTCCTCTTTCTACGTGTGCATATATTCATAAATAGCCTATGATGCATGTAAATTTTCTACATAAATTCGATTGTGTTGGAATGACGGAGTGACTGAATGGCTGCCTGCTCACGTGCAGCGCCTGCTTGCTCCAGTAGATGTCACTCGGGTCCCAGTCGGTGAGGGCACAGCTGTTCTGTTCTCAGCAGCGAGTTTGGGATTCCCTCTGTGGTAGTGCTGACTCGCTTTGCAGTCTGAGACTGTTCACCTGCAAAATGCAGTAGCTTTATTTTTCAAAATGTAAAGTAACATCAGAAACAATGACCCCTCAAATGATTTCAGTTGTGACTGGGTGCGGTGGCTCACGCCTGTAATCCCAGTACTTTGGGAGGATGAGGCAGGTGGATCACTTGAGGCCAAGAGTTCGAGATCAGCCTGGGCAACATAGCAAGGCCCGCATCTCCAGCAAAAATACAAAAATTAGCCAGTCTCATAACCCGGTCTCAAAATAAATAATAAAAATTTGAAAATAAAATTAAAAAAAAATTTAACTAAAAGAATGATTTCTTTACCTAGAGAGAAAGCTCAAGAGAATGCAAGCACAGGGCAGAGGATGAAGAACTGCGTTCATGTCCCTCTTGCTCAGCCGAACAGCAGACAAGGCTTGGGCTGGCCAGGCCCCTCCCTGCCTCAGTTCCCTCCTCTGAGAATGGGAGAGTTGGCCTGATTCGGGGTGGCAAATCATCCCATGTCATATGCCGCCTCTTGTCTACTGACAGTGGCTCCCTGGAGGCTGCTCTGGGCCGAGAAAGAAAAGGTTCAGTCCTGGATCAGCAATACAGGGGCATGAGAGGGATGGGGCAGCATGCATGCTGCTAACCCAGGAGGCCACGTGAGGCCCTCCCAGCATAAAACCCACCTCCTGCCCTCCCCTGTGTGCTGGGGAGCAGCCCAGAGATGCAGACCCACGGCCAGGACCATGCTCCCATCTGGGTTGCACACAGGTGTCATTATTTTGGAAGTCATGTGGCTTACTTTCAGGCCCAGGAAGGCTTAGGAAGCTTGACTTCTCAGGTGACAGGCTCAGGACCAGGGAGCGCAGAGGCTGAGAAATATCCCCAGGTACTGTGTGTGCTGTGATCAAGCACTGGTCTTTCCCTCCTGAAACTGCCAGCAGATTAACCCTGGCCCCCAGGTCCATGGCACAGCCTGAACACACATCCACAACTTCCCCACTCACTCAAATTTGCCAACAGATCCAGCAAATTTGATGAAACAAAAACAAGTCCAGAGAAGTAAGTGCTGCCAGTTTGATACGGTTCCAGGATGCAGTCGTGGCCGGTGTCTTCCTTGGGACATCTGTTGGTCCTAGTGATTGGCCTGGAGGCAGGGGCATGGACAAACTGGTCCCCAGGGCACACTCCAGAGGGCTGAGAGCCCCACTGGCTGAGCCAAAGGCACCAGCAGCCTCCCTGCCTGCTCCTCCTCCTGGCCCCTCCCTGACCTGCCCTCTTGCTGGCCTCAGGGCCCCAGGGGAGGCCTAAAGAGGCCGTGGGAGTTTGGCTACCATTATCCGGCCCTTATCACCACTAACGTTCAAGCTGACACTGAGCCCACTTAGTTCAATGACAAGGAGCCGACCTGGGGGTCACGCCTGTCTCCAGAGAGCCGGTGCTATCTCAGTGACCTGCAGAAACCTTGGCATGAGCTCATGTTTTCTGACGACAGAGGACCCCAGCCATATCACAGGCCCGCACCCCCACCCTCCGCGTATGGCATGAGCCCGGTGAAGGCTTTACAATTACTCACTGAAATAGCAACACTGATAACCACAGCAGGCAGAAGCGCATTGATGAATTTCCATTCAGAAAAGCACCTACTCCGGCCCTGCCCATTGCCTGCATGTGTCCAGCGTGGTGGACAGCCAGGCACAGGCAGAGCCATTCTTGGGCACAGCCCCAAAACTCACCACCCCCAACCCAGCCCCCGTTGTTCGGGAACTGGCCTCAAAATCTGGCCATAAACTGCCCCAAGACTGGCCATAAACAAAATCTCTGCAGCACTGTGACATGTTCGTGAGGGCCATGACACCCACACTGGAAGGTTGTGGGTTTACCGGTATGAGGGCAAGGAACACCTGGCCCACCCAGGGCAGAAAACTGCTTAAAGGCATTCTTAAACCACAAACAATAGCATGAGGGATCTGTGCCTTAAGGACATGTTCGTGCTACAGATAACGAGCCAGACCCATCCCTTTACTTTTGCCCATCCCTTTATTTTCCATAAGTAATACTTTTAGTTAATGTATAATCTATAGAAACAATGCTTATCACTGGCTTGCTGTCAATAAATACATGGGTAAATCTCTGTTCCAGGCTCTCAGCTCTGAAGGCTGTGAGACCCCTGATTTCCCACTCCACACTATATTTCTGTGTGGGTGTCTTTAATTCCTCTAGTGCCACTGGGTTAGGGTCTCCATGACCGAGCTGTTTTCGGCACCCCGTGAAGATATGATGTGTCCATATGCCGTTAGAGGAATATGTATCCCGAGAATTCATGCTACAGTGTACTTTCTCCTCACTTGGGAAAATGCCTTTAGGATAGAAACCTTGTTTGATACATTTGTATGTTCCGAAATTGTCCCCGGCCTCACCAGCACAGGCTGTTCAACATAAACAGGCTGGGTTGAATTGAATTGGGCAGAGTTGACAGAACACAGGACCAGGAAGCAGGTCACCCGAGCTACTGGCCCTGCCATGGCTCCTGGTGGACCTGAGGGAGGTGAGTTTCCTCTCTATGGTCCAGGTGGAGTTACTTTCTATGGTCTTAAGATCTGTCTATTAAGAAGAGCACTTAGTGCATTTACATTTAATGTCATTACTGACATATTTGAGTTAAATCTACCACTTCTTTTGTCATTTTCTTTTTTTAATTAATTAATTTATTTATTTATGTATTTATTTTTGAGATGGAGTCTCACTCTCTCACCAGGCTGGAGTGCAGTGGTTCGATCTCTCCTCTGCCTGCCAGGTTCAAGCGATTCTACTGCCTCAGCCTCCCAAGTAGCTGGGACTACAGGTGTGTGCCACCATGCCCATCTTATATTTGTATTTTTAGTAGAGACGGAGTTTCACCATGTTGGCCAGGATGGTCTCGATCTCTTGACTTCGTGATCCACTTGCCTCAGCCTCCCAAAGTGCTGGGATTACGGGCATGAGCCACGGCGCCCGCCTCTTTTGTAATTTTCTATTTGTCCTGCCTGTTCTATGTTTGTTTTTCTCTCTCTTCTTACCATCACTTTTTTTATTTTTATTTTTTTTTTTTTTTTGAGACAGGATCTCGCTCTGTTGCCTAAGGCTGTAGTGCAGTGGCATGATCACAGCTCACTATGGCTTCAACCTCCTGTGTTTAAGCAATTCTCCTGCCTCAGCCTCCTGCATAGCTAGAATTACAGGTGGAAGCCACTACACCCAGCCAATTTTAAAATTTTTTGTTGAGACGGTTTCACCATGTTGACCAGCCTGATCTCAAACTCCTGGGCTCAAACAGTCCACCTGCCTCAGCCTCCCAAAGTGCTGGGATTACAGGCATGAGCCACCACACCTGGCTCTTCATCACTTTATTTAATTTTATCATTCCATTCTTTCCCTCTACTAATTTGAAAAGTATATGTGCTATTTTATCATGATCACCCTAGCAATTAAACATAGAGAGTTAACTTCTCATCAAAGTGTAAATTTGAGTGCTATTGACTATGAGTGGTGGCACTTGCCTCTAATCCCAACATACTGGGAGGCCAAGGTGGGAGGATCATTCTATCTCAGGAGACCGAGACCCGCCTGGGCAACATAGCAAGACCTCATCTCTACTCAAAATAAAAAGTTAAATAAATAAATAAGTAAAAATTAAAAATTAGTAGGGTGTGGTGGTAGTGCACATGTGTGGTCCCAGCTACTATGGAGGCTGAGGCAGAAAAATCACTTGAGCCTGAAAGGTTGAGGCTGCATTGGGCTGTGATCATGCCACTGCACTGTGGCCTGAGTGATGGAGCAAAACTCTGTCTCAAGAAAAAATAGGTTTGGCTCATTGGCTCACACCTTTAATCCTAGCACTTTGGGAGGCCAAGGTGGGCAGATCATCTGAGGTCAATTCAAGACCAGCTTGGCCAACATAGTGAAACCCCATCTCTACTAAAAATACAAAAATTAGTCAGGCATGGTGGCACGCACCTGTAATCCCAGCTACTCAGGAGGCTGAGGAAGGAGAATCACTGGAACCCAGGAGGTGGAGGCTACAGTGAACCAAGATTGTGCCATTTGACTCCAACCTGGGTGACAGAGCAAGACTGTTTCTCAAAAAAAAAAAGAAAGAAAGAAAGAAAGAATTTGATTACCTTCGGAATTCTATTATTACCTTTTTTGTCTGGCTACTTTAAGATTTTTTTCTTTGTCTTTGGTTTTCTTCAGTTTTATTAAGATGTGTGGAAGTATGTTTTATTAATTCAGGTAGCAATTTATTCTATTAGACTTGAGTTGTGGATTTGGGCCTTTTATCAATTCTAGAAAATAATTAACTATTATCACTTCAAGTATTGCCTCTATTCTATTCTCTCTTCTGGGATTCAACTGAACTTATTCTGTCTTCTATATATCTTATCCTTTCTTCTCTGTTTTCCAATTGTCTCATTTCTTCATGTCGCATTCTGGTTAATTTCTTCTGGATAACTTCCTACTCACTAATTCTCTCTTTAATTGTGTCCAATCTGCTGTTACGCCCATTCATTACTGAACTTTTAATTTTCAGTTATTGTATTTTTCATTTGTACAAGTTCTTTTTGCTTCCTTTTAAAATCTGCTGTGTTTCAAAGTCATTGAAAGAGAAGGAAAAAAAATTCTGCTATGTCGCTCTTGAAAGTTTCCTGCAGATATTTCCTAGCTTCTTCTATACTTCCTTAAGCATGCTAATTATATTTTTGGTGGGTTTTATTTTTGTGTGTGTCAGTGGGAGGGTCCCTCTCTGACTATTCCAGCAGTCAAAGCATTTGTAGATCTGATTCTCTTGCCTGTTCTTTCTCCTAGTTCTCCTCACAGTACCTTATTTTCTTTTGGTGTCAGGTTACCTTTCATTGTGTGCTGCTCATCGCACTAAAAATATATTTATAGTAACCATTTCAGGTCCAGGATGACACTACCTTGTCCAAAAACGATTTTGCTTGCTTCTGCAGGGTGCCTAGAGGCTCCCAGTAATATCGGTAATATCACCCTCTCACCCTCCAGATATTAGGAACAATATCACAGAAGAGGTGTACACTTCCTGCGATACTGGGAGTAATAGCATTCTCTTCTTCCGTGAATTTGAGGAGCAATATCACCGGGTGGATGTACACCCACTGCAATATTGGGAGTAACGTCATACTCCACCCCCTGGAGATTATATTTGGATCAATATCACTGGGGTGGGTGTACACCTAACTGTGATATTGAATGTAATATCATGCTCTCTCCCTCCCTGGACATTAGGAACATTATCACAGGTGGGTGTACACTCACTGAGGTATTAGGTGTAATATTATTATTCATTATTACTCATTTATTATTCACATGAATATGAATTACCAATATTAATATTTAGAAATAATTGCTAATAAAAAGTTTTCAGGTTACTAATATTAATTATTAGGATCTAATATTACTGTTTTCTAATGAATAAGATCAGTATCAGTTATTAATATGAGGTGTTATTAATCATTAATATCAATGATTTATTGTTATTGTTAGTATAACTATTTAATATTCAATATCATTATTATTGGCATTGATTTTAAAAATTATATTATCAGTTATTAATATTGATAATTCTTAGTGTCAACTAATAATTGATATTATTAATTGCGATAAGTAATATTGCAACATTCCTCACAATATCGCAGAAAATGTACACCCCCCCTGTGATGTTGTTCTTAATAGCCAGGGGTAGAAGATGACATTACTCCAAATATCACACTGGGTGTACATCCCTTCTGTGATCTTGTTGCTCGTATACAGGTGGGGAGAGGACGGTATTAATCCCAATAATCCAGAAGGTGTAGACCTCCCCTGTGATATTGTCCCTAATATCCAAACGTGGAGAGGAAGATATATCTCACAATTTCTCAGGGGTTGTACACCACCCCTGTGATATTGTTCCTAATGTCCAGGGGTAGAGAAAATGACGTGACTCACAATATGGCAGGGGGTGAACACCCTCTCCATAATATTGTTCCTAATATTCAGGGAGGAAGAGTATGATATTCCTCCCAATATGACAGGGGGTGTTCTCCCCATATCCCAGGTTGTGGATAGTATCCCGGTCTGTGATAGACTCCGCCACGAGGCGGGGAGTAATGTCATCCCCCTCTCCTTCCCTGGACATTATGATACACATCAGAAGGGGGCGGGCGACCCCCACGATGCAGGGAGAAATATCACCCCCCACCCCTGATATGATGAGCCACATCGCAGGGGGGTGGACAACCTCCACTGATGCGCAGAGTAATATCAATCCCCCTCCCTCCCTGCATGTTAGCAGTCACTGTGGACACACAGTGTATTTACGATATTTCTAGTAAGATCATCTTTTCTATTGAACCTTATGAACAAGATCACAGAGGGATGTACCCCTCCTGCGATATTGGGGGTAATATCATTCTCTCCTCCACTGCATACTGGGAACAATATCACAGGGGCGTGTATTCCGCCTTGCATCCTGAGAGTCATATCATACTTGCCTTCCATATATTAAGAACAATATCAAAGGGGGGGTGGACACTTTGACGATATTGGGAGTAACATCATTCTCTCTACCCCTGGATATTAGTAGCAATATCACAGGGGGATGTACATTTCTTGTGATATTGAGAGTAGTATTATTGTCTTTCCCACTGGATGTTAAAAACAATACCACAAGGGGCGTCAAACCACCTGCCAAATTTGAGGGAGTGTTATCCTCTCCGCCCCACCGCCCACGGATATTACAGACAATAACACAGGGGTAATGTACACCCACAGCTTTATTGGGAGAAGTATCATCCTCTCCTCCCTTGGATATTAGGAACAATATCACAGCAGGGGTGTACTGCCTCTGCGATATTGGGAGTAAAATTATCCTCTCTTCCCCTGGATATTAGGAAGTGTATCAGAGGCGGAGGGTGCACATTCCCTGTGATATTCAATGTAATCTTATGCTCTCCCTCCCAGGGTATTAAGAACAATATTACAGCAGAGGTGTACACCCTCTGCGATATTGAGTCATATCATCCTCTTTCGCTCTGGATATTAGGAACAATATAACAGGGTTGTGTACATCCCCTGCGGTATTGGGAGTAATATCATCCTCTCTCCCTCTGGATAGTAGGAAGAGTTTCACAAGGCTGTGTACACCCCCTGTGATATTGGGAGTAATATCATCCTGTCGCCCTGAGGAAAGAAGCCATTTCTCTACTGTCTCCTGTCTCTGAAGAGGAGGAGGAAGTAAAAGTTGAAAAACAATAGGAATGAAGTCAGTGGCAAGACCAGCGGGTGGCACTGATGAGCCGGCCTGAGGTGAAAAGATTAACCCCCCCCCAAGCACATGTGCTCTCAATCCATCATGATTCTTTCACGTGGAACCCCTTAGAGTTGTAAGCCCTTAAACAGGCCAGGAACTCTGTCTTCCTTCGGGAGTTGGGCTCTTAAGACAAGAGTCTGCCGACCCTCCCGGCTGAATAAAAAAAATCTTCCTTCTTCAATCCACTGTCTGAGGGGCTTGTTCTGTGGCTCCTCCTGCTCCATTTCTTGGTTCCCTGACTGGGAATCCAATCCAGGCAGCGGCAGTGAGAGCGGCAAAGCCTAACCACTAGACCACCAGGGGGATCTAGAACCTTGTGGGAAATAGATTGCCCACCATTAGAAGTGGGTTGGCCATAAGAAGGAAGCCTGGACAGGTCCCTTGTTTCTAAGGTGTGGCACAAGGTAACTGGTAAAGGATACGTAGACCAGTTCGCATACCTAGACATTTGGTGACAGCTGGTGCTACACCCCCCACAGTGGTTAAGAGGGCAGGCAGCAGCAATACTAGTAGCAAATGGACAGATGGCTAAGGAAGGATCCCGCTCCACCTGACCAGGGAAATCAGCTCCTGAAGTTCTGCTCGACCCAAGATCAGAAGATCCATTGCAGGAGATGGCACCAGAGATCCCAGTGGTGCCCTCCCCTTACCGGGGAAAGAGGCTCCCCACTCTTGAGCCCACAATGCTTGCACCTCCGCAAGACAAGCATATCCCCAGGCTACCCAGAGTAGACGAGAGAAGGTGAAGACTCGGGAGAAACCCCTCCCTTGGCAGCTCATTTATGACCCAAAATGGGGATACAAATGCCCCTGAGAGAGCAGCAGTATACTGGGATATATGAGGATGGTCACATAGTGGAGAGGCCTGTTTTTGTGTACCAGCCCTTGAGCTCTGCCGACCTTCTCAACTGGAAAAACTATACCCCGTCCTATACCACAAGCTCTGAATGACTTGCTCCAAACTAATATCTGGGCCCACAACCCCACCTGGGTTAATTGCCACCAGTTGCTCATATTCCTCTTTAACAGAGATGAAAGGCAGAGAGTGCTTCAAGCAGCAACTAAGTGGCTAGAGGAACATGCACCAGCTGATTACCAAAACCCCCAAGAGTATGTAAGGACCCAGTTACCAGGAACCAACCCCCAGTGGGACCCACATGAAAGAGTGGATATGCAAAGGCTAAACCGAGGCAGAGAAGCTCTCTTGGAAGGATTACAAAGGGGAGCTCAGAAGGTCACAAACGTTAACGAGCTCTCTGAGGTCGTTCAGGGAAAAGAAGAAAGTCCAGCACAATTCTACGAGAGACTGTGTGAGGCCTATGGTATGTATACTCCCTTTGATCCCAATAGCCCTGAAAATCAGTGCATGATTAACGTGGCTTTAGTCAGTCAAAGCGCAGAAGACATGAGAAGAAAACTGCAGAAACAGGCTGGGCTTGCAGGGATGAATACATCACAATTACTAGAAATAGCTAACCAGGTGTTTGTAAACAGGGAAGCAGTAGGCCATAAGGAAAACAGCAAAGAGAATGAACGTCAGGCCCGGAGAAACACTGACCTGTTTGTTAGCTGCAGTAATCAGAGGGGTCCCTGCAAAGAGGCAAGGGAAGGGGGGCCCTGGGAAATAAACTCAGCTTGGCTGTCAGAGTTTGCAGTGAAACCAGTGTGCTGATTGTAAAAAATAGGACAGTGGAAGAACAAATGCCCTCAGCTAAAAAGAAAACCAGGTGACTCAGAGCAGGAGGCCCTGGACAAGGAGGAAGGGGCCCTGGTCAACCTGGCAGAAGGGTTACTGGACTGAGAGAGACCAGGCTCAAGTGTCCCCAAAGAGCCTCTGGTCAGAATGACAGTCGGGGGTAGAGACATTGATTTTCTTGTGGATACCAGTGCTGAACATTCCGTAGTAAACACCCCGGTCACCCCCTTATCCAAAAAGGCTATTGACATTGGAGCCATGGGGATTTCAGCTTTCTGCTTGCCTCGGACTTGTACTATAGGAGGACATAAAGTGATTCATCAGTTTTTGTACACACCTGACTGTCCTTTGCCCTTGTTGGGAAGGGTCTTGCTTAGCAAGCTGAGAATCACAATCTCTTTTAGAGAGCACGGCTCTTTGCTGCTAAAGTTACCTGGAATGGGAGCCATTATGACCCTTATGGTCCCCCGAGAGGAGGAATGGAGACTTTTCTTAACTGAGCCGGGCCAAGAGATAAGACCAGCTCTGGCTAAGCCGTGGCCAAGAGTACGGGCGGGACACAACCCTCCAGGGTTGGCAGTCAACCCAGCCCCTGTACTCATAGAAGTGAAGCCTGGGGCCCAGCCGGTTACACAAAAACAGGACCCGGTCCCCAGAGAAGCTCTTCAAGGTATCCAGGTCCATCTCAAGCACCTAAGAACTTTTGGAATTAGAGTTCCTTGTCAGTCTCCATGGAACACTCCCCTCCTGCCTGTTCCCAAGCCAGGGACCAAGGACTACAGGCCGGTACAGGAATTGCACTTGCTTCATCAAGCTACAGTGACTTTACATCCAACAGTACTTAACCCGTCCACATTGTTGGGGTTACTGCCAGCTGAGGACAGCTGGTTCACCTGTTTGGACCGGAAAGACGCTTTCTTTCCTATCAGATTAGCCCCTGAGAACCAGAAGCTGTTTGCCTTTCAGTGGGAAGATCCGGAGTCAGGTGTCACTACTCAGTACACTTGGACTGGGCTTCCCCAAGGGTTCAAGAATGCCCCCACCATCTTCGGGGAGGTGTTGGCTCCAGACCTCAAGAAGTTTCTCACCAGAGACCTGGGCTGCGTGTTGCTCCAGTAGGTTGATGAACTTTTGCTGGGACACCCCACGGCAGTTGGGTGTGCCAAGGGAATGGATGCCCTGTACTGGCACCTGGAGGACTGTGGGTATAAGGTGTCCAAGAAAAAAGCTCAGATCTGCCGACAGCAGGTACATTACTTGGGATTTACTATCTGACAGGTGGGAAGGCAGCATGGGATCAGAAAGAAAGCAGGTCATTTGCAATCTACCGGAGCCTAAGAGCAGAAGGCAGGTGAGAGAATTCTTAGGAGCTGTGGGCTTTTGTAGACTGTGGATCCCAAACTTTGCAGTATTAGCCAAGACTTTGTATGAGGTCACAAAGGGGGTGGGGACCGGGAAGCTTTTGAATGGGGATCCTTACAATGGCAAGCCTTTCATGACCTAAAGGAAAAACTTATGTCAGCCCCAGCCCTGGGGCTACCCGAACTGACAAAGCCTTTTCCATTGTATGTGTCAGAGAGAAAAGATGGCAGCTGGACTTTGCACCCAAACTGTGGGGCCCTGGCTGGGGCCAGTGGCCTACGTCTCTAAACAACCGGACAGGGTTGCTAAAGGATGGCCCCTTTGTGTAAGGGCCTTGGCAGCAACTGCCCTACTAGTACAAGAAGCAAATAAGTTGACTCTTGGGCAAAACCTGAACATAAAGGCCCCCCATGCTGTGGTGACTTTCATGAACACTAAAGGACATCATTGGCTAATGAATGCCAGACTCACCAAGTACCAAAGTTTGCTCTGTGAAAATCCCCATATAACCATAGAAGTTTGTAACACCCTAAACCCTGCCACCTTGCTCCCAGTATCAGAGAGCCCTGTTGAGCATGATCGTGTAGAAGTGTTGGACTCAGTTGACTCTAGCAGACCTGACCTCTGGGACCAGCCTTCAGCCATCCATAGACTGGGAACTATACGTGGATGGGAGCAGCTTCTTCAACCCCCAAGGAGAGAGAGGTGCAGGGTATGCAGTGGTAACCCTGGACACTGCTGTTGAAGCCAGATCATTGCCCCAAGCCACTTCAGCCCAGAAAGCTGAAACCATTGCTTTAATTCAGGCCTTAGAATTCAGTGAAGGTGAGACTGTCAACATTTACACTGATTCTCGGTATGTCCTTCTAAACCTTCAAGTGCATGGAGCATGATAGAAAGAAAAGGGCCTATTGAACTCTGGGAGAAAAGACAGAAAATATCAACAAGAAATCTTGCAATTATTAGAAGCAGTATGGAAACCCCACAAGGTGGCAGTTATGCATTGCAGAGGACACCAGCGAGCTTCCACCTTGGTGGGCTTGGGGAATTCCCGCGCTGACTCAGAGGCTCAAAAAGCAGCATCTGCCCTCTGCCCCCTTCCGGGCATCAGTCACAGCCCCTCTGCTCCCTCAAGCACTTGATCTTGGACCTACTTATTCTAAAGAAGAAAAGTGCTTTCTCCAGGTAGAGGGAAGGACAAGTGATGGAGGAAGGATGGATTCAGTTACCAGATGGGAGAGTAGCTGTGCCACAGCTGCTAGGAGCTGCAGTTGTACTGGCTGTGCAGGAAACCACCCGTCTAGGTCAGGAGTCACTGGAAAAGTTGTTAGGCCGGTATTTCTACATCTCGCATTTGTCAGCCCTTGCCAAAACGGTGAGACAGCGGTGTGTTGCCTGCCAACAGCATAACGCGAGGCGAGGTCCAGCCATTCTGCCTGGCATACAAGGTTATGGAGCAGCCCCCTTTGAAGATCTCCAGGTAGATTTCACAGAGATGCCAAAGTGTCGAGGTAACCAGTATTTATTAGTTCTTGGGTGTACCTACTCTGGGTGGGTGGAGGCTTATCCAACACGATCAGAGAAAGCTCGCGAAGTAACCTGTGTGCTTCCTTGAGATCTGATTTCTGGATTTGGACTGCCCTTATGGATCAGCTCAGATAATGGGCCTGCCTTTGTGGCTGACTTGGTACAGAAGACGGCAAAGGTATTGGGGATCACACAGAAAGTGCATGCCACCTACTGGCCTCAAAGTTCCGGAAAGGTGGAGCGGATGAATCAGACTATCCAAAATAGTATTATTGTCTTCCCTGCTGCATATTTAAAACAACACCACAAGAGGCGTCAAACCACTTGCGAAATTTGAGGGAATGTTTTCCTCTCCCCCCCTCCCCCGGCCCCGGATATTAGATGTAATAACACAGAGGTAATGTGCACCCACTGCTTTATTAGTAGTAATATCATCCTCTCCCTTCTTGGATATTAGGAACAATGTCACATTGTGCATATACGTCTGTTGCGACATTCAATGGAATGTCATCCTGTGCCTCCCTGGATATGACGAACAATATCACGGGGGACATACAACTTCTGAGAGATTGGGAGTGATATCATCCTCTCCCCTCTGGAAGTTAGGGACAATATCACAGGGGTAGGGTACACCCTCTGTGATGTTGGGACTAATATCCTCCCGCCCCCTGGATATTAAAAACCATATCACAAGGGGGGTGTACACACACTCCATTATTGGTATTAATACCATCCTCTCCCTCTTTGGATATTTGGTGCAATATTTCAGGTGGGGTACACACCACCTGCAATATTGGAAGTAATATTATTTTCTCTCCCCTGGATATTAGAAACAATATCACAGGGGGTGTGAACAACCCCTGCGATATTTGGAGTAATACCATCATCTCCCCTCATGAATATTAAGAACAATATCATAGGGTGGGGTGCTGTACAACCCCTTTGATATTTCATATCATCCTCTTCTCCCCTGGATATTAGGAACAATATCAGGAAGGGATGTACAGACCCTGCGACATTTGCTGTCATATAATTGTCTCTCCCCTAGATAATAGGAGAAATGTAACTGGGGATGTGAACACCCCTGCGATATTGGGAGTACTATCATCCTCTCCCCCCTTGCTTATTAGGAACAGTATCACAGGTGGGGTGTACTGCCTCTGCGATACTGGGCGTAAAATTATTCTCTTTTCCCCTGGATATTAGGAAGGGTATCAGAGGGGGAGGGTGTACATTCCCTGCGATATTCAATGTAACATTATCCTCTCCCTCCCCAGGGTATTCAGAACAATATTACAAGAGGGGTGTACACCCCCCGCAATACTGAGAGTCCTATCATCCTCTTTCGCTCTGGATATTAGGAACAATATCACAGGGTTGTGTACACTCCCTGCCATATTGGGAGCAATATCATCCTCTCTCCCTGTTTATATTAGGAAGAGTATCAAAGGGCTGTGTAAACCTCCTGCGGTACTAGGAGTAATATCATCCTCTCTCCCTCTGGATATGAGGAAGATTTTCACAGGGATGTGTACACCCCCTGCTATATTGGGAGTAATATCATCCTCTCCACCCAGGAAAGGACTAACGAGGTCACGGGGTGTGTACTGCCCCTGCGATATAAGGAGTAATGTCGTCCTCCCCAAACCTGGATGTTAGCAACAAATCACAGAGGGGGTGTACACACCCTGCGATATTGGAAGTAATATGATCCTCTCCCCAGCTGGATATCAGGAAAGATATCACAGCGCAGGTATACATTTCCTACGCTGTTGGGAGTAATATCATTCTTTTCCTTTCTGGATATTAGGAAGAATATCACGGGGATGCTGTACAATTACTTCGATATTGGGAGTAATATCATCCTCTGTTTTCCTGGATATTGGGCACAATAATACAAAAAAGGGTACAACCCCTGCGATATTGGGAGTAATATGCTCTCCTTCCCTGGATGTTAGAAAACAATATCATCAGGGATGAACATCCCCTGCGATAATGGGAGTAATATTTACACTTTCACAGGCCATTTGGAACAATATCACAGGGGCTGTTTACAAACAGGGGTGGTGTACACCCCCTGTGATATTGGGAGTAACATTATTCTCTCCACCTCCGGATATTAAGAACAATATCCAGGCGGGAGGTGGTACACCCCCAGTGATATTGGGAATCATGTCATCCTCTCCTTCCCTGGATATTCGGAACAATATCACAGGGGGGTGTACACCTTCTGTGATATTGGAAGGAATACCATCCTCTCCCCCACTGGATATTAGAAAAAATATCACTCATGGTGTACACCGACTGTGATATTAGGAAGAATACTACAGGGTGTACACCCACTCTGACTTTAGGAGAAATAGCTCACTAAAAGGTCACAAATAATATCACAGGGTATAGAGCGATATCTCCCTAGGATAATACAAATATTATCACAGGGTGTACACCCACTCTGATAACAGGAGTAATATGTCCCAAGGATACTACCAATAATATCACAAGGCTGTACACCCACTATGACATAAGGAGTGATACCTCCCTAAGATATTATGAATAACATCACAGAATGTACACCCATGGTGTGCACCCACGGTGATATTAGGAGTAATATCAACCCAGGACATAACCAATAACACCACAGGCAGTACATACATATGTACACCCACGGTGATGTGATGAGAACTATCTCCCTAGGATAATACAAATAACATCACAGAGTGTACACACATGGTAGACACCCACTGTGGCACTAGGACTAATAACTTTCTAAGATATTACGAATAACATCACAGAAACACATGGTGTACACCCACTGTAACATTACGTGTAATTTCTCCCTAGCATGTTACGAGTAACATCTCAGTGTGTACACACATGGTGAACACCCACTGTGACCTTAAGGGTAATATCCCCCTAGGATGTTACAAATAACATCACAGGGTGTCCACCCATGGTATACACGCACTGTGATGTTAGGAATAATATCTCCCTAGGATATTATGAATAACACCACAGGGTGTACAGAAACTGTAATATTAGAGGTAATATCTCTCTAGGATGTTAAGAATCATGTCATCACAGGGTGTACACCCACTGTCATACTGGGAGCAATATCTCTCTAGGATAGTACAAATAATATCACAGAGTGCACACCCCGTGTGATATTAGGAGCAATATCTCTCTGGGATATTGCGAATTAGATCACAGAGTGTACACACATGGTGTACATCCACTTGGATATTAGGAGTAATATCTTCCCAGGACATTAGAAATAACATCACAGAGTGTACACCCACTGTAATATTAGGAGTCGTATCTCCCTAGGTTATTACAAATAATATCAGAGGGTGTGCACCCACTGCGATATTAGGAGTAATATCTTCCTAGGGTATTACAAATATTTTCACAGTGTGTACACACGTGGTGTACACTTACTGTGATATTAGGAGTAATATCTACCCAGTATATAACAAATAACATCACAGGTGTACACCCACTTTGATATTAGCTGTAATATTTTTCTAAGTTGTTACAAATAATATCACAGGGTGTACAAACATGGTGTACACTCACTGTGATAGTAGGAGTCGTATCTCCATAATACATTTTGAACAATATCACAGGGTGTAAACCCACTGTATTATTAGGAGTAATATCTCTGTAGGATATTACAATTAATATCACAGGGTGTACACCCACTGTGATGTTAGGAGCAATATCTTTTTAGGATATTGCAAATAATATCACAGGGTGTTCGCCCACTCTGATGTCAGGAGGAATATCTCCCTAGGATATCAAAACTAGTATCACAGGGTGTACAATTCCTGCCTTCCAGGTTCTAAGGGATTCTCCTGTTTCAGCCTCCCGAGTAGCTAGAGTTACCCACCACCACGCCCGGCTAATTGTTTTTTTTTGTTTTCACTAGAGACGGGGTTTCACCATGTTGGCCAGGCTGCCCTTGAACTCCTGACCTCAGGTGATCCATCAGCCTCGGCCTCCCAAAGTGCTGGGATTACAGCTGTGAGCCATGGCTCTTGGCCAAGAGTTATATATTCAATTAATTTGGAGACACAGCTCCCACATTTGACTGTGCATGGTCTTTTATGAAGAAATGATGTCAGAAAACCTAAGGATGGCAATAAATATGAAAAGTAACTGGCATGCTAAAAGGTCTTCTGATTAAGAGCTCTAAGGTTCAATTTCATTTTTAGATAAAGCAGTCCTAGCTTTTGTGTCATCCTTTTAAATATTCTACATCAAAGGAATTTGTAGCACGGTGTCAGAATAAAATAAAGGGTATATCACTGCTTCTTAATTTCTTTCAATTAGACTGAGATGTTTTTCTTAAAGACAGAAGAATGTTTTTATTGCATGTTATTGTTTCTGAAAAGAGTAGGCCGTATTTTACTGAGATCACGGATTTCTTATATATTAGGTTTTGGTCTTCTAACATTCTTCAGTGGATTTTCTCTAAAGTAGTATGTACAGAAAGAGTTGAATAGCAAAAAAGTAAATCATGTAGTAATTCCGATATTTTTGGGTTTGTCACAACTGAGAAATATTGCTGACGGTGTATGGTCCTCAAGTGTGAAAATGTTCCTTGTGAATTGCTTGCATCCAAAATATACACACAGCATTAAGGGCTGGTTTTTATCTTTTATTTTTCCAGTCCTCTTTTCTTCTCAAGGTGTCCAAGTCACACAGAGCCATGGAATCTCACAGGTGTCTGAGAATTCCTCTTCCTGGGACTCTCAGAGGATCCAGAACTGCAGCCCATCCTCCCTGGGCTGTCTCTGTCCATGTACCTGGTCACGGTGCTGAGGAACCTGCTCATCATCCTGGCTGTCAGCTCTGACTCCCACCTCCACACCCCAATGTGCTTCTTCCTCTCCAACCTGTCCTGGGTTGACATCGGTTTCACCTCGGCCATGGTTCCCAAGATGATTGTGGACATGCAGTCACATAGCAGAGTCATCTCTTTTGCGGGCTGCCTGACACAGATGTCTTTCTTTGTCCTTTTCGCATGTATAGAAGACATGCTCCTGACTCTGATGGCCTATGACCGATTTGTGGCCATCTATCACCCCCTGCACTACCCAGTCATCATGAATCCTCACCTCGGTGTCTTCTTCGTTTTGGTGCACTTTTTCCTTAGCCTGTTGGATTCCCAGCTGCACAGTTGGATTGTGTTACAATTCACCCTCTTCAAGAATGTGGAAATCTCCAATTTTGTCTGTGAGCCATCTCAACTTCTCAACCTTGCCTGTTCTGACAGCGTCATCAATAGCATATTCATATATTTAGATAGTGCTATGTTTGGTTTTCTTCCCATTTCAGGGATCCTTTTGTCTTCCTATAAAATTGTCCCCTCCATTCTAAGAATTTCATCATCAGATGGGAAGTCTAAAGCCTTCTCCACCTGTGGCTCTCACCTGGCAGTTGTTTGCTTATTTTATGGAACAGGCATTGACATGTACCTGACTTCAGCTGTGTCACCACCCCCCAGGAGTGGTGTGGTGGCATCAGGGATGTACACTCCGGTCACCCCCATGCTGAACCCTCTCATCTACTGCCTGAGAAACAGGGACATTCAAAGTGCCCTGTGGAGGCTGCGCAGCAGAACAGTCGAATCTCATGATCTGTTCCATCCTTTTTCTTGTGTGGGTAAGAAAGGGCAACCATATTAAATCTCTACATCTGCAAATCCTGCCCCTTAGTCACATTATTGTTGTTGCTTGATGGCTTTTATTCCTTTCCACATTTCCTATGTGAATATTGCTTTCTTCATCATGTCTTTAACTGGAATGGGTGAGTATTCTGGGATCCTTTGTTTAGCATAAACCTCATGACTGAATCCTCTATACCTAGGCAGCCTCCTTTAGTTTCTGACCAGTAACCCTGTCATCCAGGTGGAATCACAACCATCTTTTTATATACAGGAAGTCCTTACTTCATTTTGGAATTCCCTGAACATCGACTTTATGGAAGCAATATACAGCAGGTCATCCAACACCATTGTTGTGTTCAAAGTTGTTATGATGTTGATGAGGAATAAGTGGTTTCACTATACATAATTTTGCTTAAAGGTGAAGTTTCCAAGAGACTTTCAAAGATGATAAGTGAGGACATACTATACATCAAATTCATATCCTCTTCCAGAGTTCATGTGGAATTTCTCTATAAACTGCTTCTAGAGAATCTATTTAGGCAGGTTATGTGTAGAGATCCATGTCACCAGTACTCAAGCTTGTCTTTGAATCAAATCACCTGGGGAGCTTACAAATGATGAGGCCTTGGTCTCATTACATGAGATTCTGATTTACTTGCACCTGTGGAGGTATGTGGATTTTTTTTTTTTAAAGCACCACAGGTGATTCCAATGATGAAGTTTTTTAGAGGTATCAAGCTCCAATAAGTAAGAAAAGAAGTTAATTGTAATACGATTTCTTCAAATATTATCTTCAACTGTGTTGTCCTTCACCACCCTACAAATTTTTATTATGCTGTTTTTTCTTACCATTTAGCATTTTCTTTTTTTTATTTTTTATTTTTTTGAGTCAGAGTTTCACTCTTGTTGCCCAGGCTGGAGTGCAATGGCACGATCTTGGCTCACTGCAACCTCTGCCTCCCGCATTCAAGCGATTCTCCTGTCTCAGCCTTCTGAGTAGCTGGGATTACAGGCAAGAGCTACCACGCCCGGCTATTTTTTTTTTTTTTTTTAGTAGAGACACTATTTCTGCGTATTGGTCAGGCTGGTCTTCAACTCCCGACCTCAGGTGATCCACCTGCTTCGGCCTCCTAAAGTGCTGGGATTACAGGCTTGAGGGACCGCGCCCAGCCACCACTTAGCATTTTCATTTTACATTTGTTGAAGTTATGGATTTATATACCCATTGATTGCTGCTTTATGATACACTTGCATATACATAAAATGGGAAATAGAAAAGAATAAAATGGGCACAATATCCCTAAAGTTTCACATTCTGAGACATTTGAAAAATATTTGCTTATTTGAAATTTGTTTCAATTAAGAAACTGTGGTATACACACACAGCGAAGTATTATTCAGCCTCAAAAGCAGTGAAATCCTCTCCACTGCAGAAAAAAATGGATTAGATTGCAGGTCTGTATGTTAAGTGAAATAAGCCAGGCACAGAATGAGAAATATTACATGTCCTCACTTATATGTAGGAAGAAAAAAGAAAATCTTGGCCAGGTGTGGTGGCTCAGGCCTGTAATCCCAGCACTTTGGGAGGCCGAGTCACACGGATCACTTGAGGCCAGGAGTTCGAGACCCACCTGGCCAACATGGTGAAACCCCATCTCTACTAAAAACACAAAAAATTAGCTGGGCGTGGTGATGCGTGCCTGTAGTCTCAGCTACTCGGAAGGCTAAGGCCCAAGAAGCACTTGAACTCGGGAGGTGGAGGTTGCAGTGAGCCCGGATTGTGCCTGTATGCTCCAAACTGGGCAACAGAAAAAGACTCCATCACACACCTACACACAAAAGGAAACTCAGGAAGGTGGAAAGTACAAAGGTGGTTAGCAGACGCTAGGAAGAAAAGGGGTGGGATGGGGAATGAAGAGAAGTGGATAATTGGGCCCCAAAATACAGAAAGATGGAACAAGTGAGTTCTAGTGTTTGATAGTACAGTATGAAAATTTTAGTTCACAAGAATTTCTTGCATATTTCCAGATGCTTTGGTAAGAAGCTTCCTCACTTTCTCATTATGCTGGTTTTTAAGCTATTCTCTTTCTGCTCTTGAAATCATGCTGGTTTTTTGTTTTTGGTTTTTTGTTTTGAGATGGAGTTTTGCTCTTATTGCCCAGGCTGGAGTGTAATGGTGCAATCTTGGCTCACTGCAACCTCTGCCTCCTGGGTTCAAGCGATTCTCCTGCCTCCATCTCCTGAGTCACTGGGATTACAGGCACGCACCAGCACACCCAGCTAATGTTGTATGTTTAGTAGAGACGGGGGTTTCTCCCTGTCGGCCAGGCTGGTCTTGAACTCCTGACCTCAGGTGATCCACCCGCCTTGGCCTCCCAAAGTGCTGGGATTACAGGCATGAGCAACCGCGCCGGGCCCATGCTGTATCCTTATCTGTTGTCTGTTGTTGTTTGTTTGTTTTTGAGCCCAGAAATAATTTTTCACCTATATGTTCAAATGATTTTTAACATGAGTGCTAAGAAAGTTCATTGGTGGAAAAGCAGCCTTTTCAAGAAATGGTGTTGGAGAAACTTGATTTCCACACGCAGAAGAATGAAGGTGGACCCTATGTCACACCAGGTGCAAAAATTCACACAAACTGGATCAAAGACCTAACCCCAAGTGCTATAAGTATAACATGCCTAAAAGAAAACATTGGCCACACTTTCATGACATCAGATTGGGCAGTGCTTTCTGGGATATGACACCAAAAGCATAGGCAAGAAAAGAAAATTAGATTCCTTGGATTACATCTAAATGACAGACACTTTTGTGCATCAAAAAACACTGTGAACTGAGTGAAAAGATAACCCATGGATTAGGAAAAATATTTGCAAATCATATATCTGAAAACAGTCTGATAGCCATCATATATAAAGAACAGCTAGAAATAAACAAGAAGAAACCCAAAGCATCCCATTCACAATGGTCAGAAGATTCGAGTAGACGTGTCCCTAAAGAAGATATAGCAATGGCCAATAAGCATCTAAAATGATATTCAAAATCACTAATCATAGGGAAGCACAAATCAAACCAATAATGTGATACCATGCATTAGGATGGATATGATAAACAAGCATTGGTGAAACTAGAGGGAAGTAGGAATGCTCGAATATGATTGGAGGGAATGTAAAACCATGAAGGACCAGGGAAAATAGTATGGCGTGTACTGGAAAAAGTAGAAACAGAATTATCAGATGTTCCCACAGTTGCACTTGTGGGTACCTACCAAAAAGAATTAGAAGCCAGGAGTGGAAGAGATATTTGTACACCCATATTCATAGCAGCATTATTCACAACAGCCAAAATGTGGAAGCAACCCAAGTGTTCGTGGACAGATGAATGAAAAAGCACACTGCAGTTCATTCACACAATAGAAGACCATTCAGCCTTCAAAAGGCAGGCACTTCCGGCGGTGCGGTGGCTCACGCCTGGAATCCCAGCATCTTGGAAGACCGAGGTGGGCGGATTATCTGAGGTCAGGAATTCAAGACCAGCCTGGCCATTTTGGTGAAACCCTGTCTTTACTGAAAATGCAAAAAATTAGACGAGCGTGGTGGCGTGTGCCTATAGTCCCAGCTACTCGGGAGGCTGAGGCACAAGAATCGCTTGAACCCGGGAGGCGGAGGGTGCAGTGAGCCCAGATTGTGCCACTGCACTCCAGCCTGTGCGACAGAGTGAGCGTCCACGTAAACACAAAACAAAATAAAACAAAACAAAAAAAACAATAAAACCAGACAGGCACTTCTGACACAGGCTGCAACGTGCATGAACCTTGAAGACATTATCGTCAGTGAAATAAATAAATCCCAAAAGGATAAAGATGACCAGGCTCAGTGGCTCGCACCTGTAACCCCAGCAGTTTGGGAGGCTGAGGCAGGCAGATCACTTAAGGTCAGGAGTTCGAGACCAGCCTGGCCAATAGGGTGAAAGCTCATCTCTATTAAAAATACAAGAATTAGCTGGGTGTGGTGGTGCATGCCTGTAATCCCAGCTACTCAGGAGACCGAGACACAAGAATCGCCTGAACCCACGATGTGGAGGTTGCAGTGAGCCGAGACCATGTCACTGCACTCCAGCCTGGGTGACAGAGAAAGACTCTGTCTCCAAAAAATAATTAAAAAATCAAAAATTAAAATTAAACACGGGATCATTCCACTTATATCAAGTGTCTAGAGCAGTTAAACTCATAGAGTTGCAAAATAGAATGGTGGCCCCCAGGGGTGGGCGAGAGAAGAATGGAGAGTTTGGTTAATGGGTGCAATTTCCATTTTGAAAGATAAAACTGTTCTGGAGATGATGGCGGTGATGGTTGCTAAACAATGTGAATGTACTTAATATCATTAAACTGTAAACTGAAAAAGAGTGGAAATTGTAAATGTTTACACTGGCCGTTCTATATGAAAGAATATATATTTATCCTTTGTATTATTAATACGTGGTCTATTTTCCCCTAATCAAAGATGAACATTAAAGCAGTTGGATCTTGAAAAAGAAAAGCAAGAAACGAATAATGCACACAAGCTTTCTCCTGATTAGACGAAGAGCCCCAAATCTTCTGCAGACACTGCCTTTTCTCTTCTTCTTGCATTATTATAAGGAAATCCTTAGAGGTTGGGGAACTTGGACGACTTTGGCTAATGAGGAGCTCTGTGCCTTCAGCCCCCCAGGCCATAGAATAGTAAATACTCAGTCTGTGCCTCCAGATCTGCAGTGTGAGATTGCAGTCCTGTGGGCTCCACACCTGTCACCTGTATCAGGAGGCTTATGTCTCCCCCCTGTCTTCCTGACAGTCTTGAGGACGGAGTCTGAGCCTCCATCCTGCACCACGCAGGGAGGACAGTCGACTTGTTCTCCGTGGTCATGGACCAGCAGAGGGGAAGGGCAGTTCAGTGAGTGCTGAGGGACGGTCGGGAGCCTTGTTTTCCTTCCTTCTCCTCCGGACAAACAGGAGAGTGCGGTGGGCAAATGGGAGGAGACCAATGTGCACACTGTCAGCTCAGCAGACTGTGGAGTTTCTGTTCTTGGTTGTGGTGGGGGTCTCAGAAATCTTATTCCAAATTTTGCTTTCCTCCCCAACTGGTTGTCCTTTTCATAGACATCTCACCCATGATAGCAGGGGATGTGTCCCCCTGGGACCTGAGGAGTAACATCCCACTGGAATATTACGAATAATATCACAGTGTGTACACCAACTATGATATTAGGAGTCCTATTTATTTTTAGGACACTAGGAGGAATATCACAGTAGGTGTACACAAATAGTGTGACACCTTCTGTGATATTAAAAGATATATCTCCCTAGGGTATTATGAATAACACAGTGTGTACACCTACTGTGACATTTGAAGTAATATCTCCCTAAGATACAACAAAAAATATTAAAGGGTGGACCCAGTCTGTGATATCAAAAGTAACATCTCTGTGGATATTCCAAACAATATCACAGGGTGTACACAGCCTGTGACATTAGGAGTAGCATCCCCATAAGATATTCTGAGTAATATCACAGGGTGTACACCCCATGTGACATTAAAAGTAACATCTTCTTAGGATATTATGAACAACATCACAGGGTGTACGCCCCCTGTGACTTTAGAAGTAACATCCCCCTAGAATATTATGAATAATATCATGGGTGTACACCCCGTGTGACATTAGGAGTAACATCTCCCTAGGATATTATGAAGAATATCGCTGGGTGTACACCCTCTGTCATATTAGGAGTAACATCCATCTAGGATATTATGAATAATATCACAAGGTGTACACACACTGTGATATTCGGAGAGATCAGTCAATGGGATACAAGGTATCATATCACAGAATGTATATGCATGGTGTGCACCCACTGTGATATTAGAAGCAATATCTCCCTATGATAGTATGAGAAATATCAAAGGGAGTACACTCTCTGTGATATTAGATGTCATGTTTACCATGGATATTACAAATAATATCACGGGGTGTACACACATGAGGTACAACCACTGTGGTATTATTTGTACTGTCTTAGAGAGATGTAACTCTCTAATATAACACAGAGAGCTCTAACTCTGTAACATCTCTGAGACATTAAAAATAATATCACAGTGAGTGTACACCCACTGTGAGATTTACAGTAATATCTCCCTATACGACTACAAGTATTATTGAAGGATGTCCACCCCTTGTGATGTTAGGAGTAACATCCTTCTGGATATCAGTAATAATATGATAAGGCATACACACCCTGTGGCGTTTTGTACACCCTTTGTGACATGAAAAGTCACACCCCCCTAGTATATTAGGAATAATATCAAAGGCAGTTGACGCATATGGTGTACTCATCCTGTTACATTAGGCGTAATCTTTTTCTGGGATTTACGAATAATATCACAGGAGGTGTATACACACGGTGTACACTCCAGGTGACATTAGGAGCAACATCCCCCCAAGATATTAGAAATAATATTACCAGGATTGCACACACATGGTGTACTCTCCCTGTGACAGTAGCAGCAACATTCAGCTGGAATATTACAAATAACAGCAGAGGGGGAGTACACACATAACGTACACAACTTGTAAAATTAGGAGTAGCATCTCCCTATGATGTTGTGAATAATATCACAGAATGTGTACACACATGGCGGTTACCCCATGGGATGTTAGGAGTTACATCCTTCTAGTATGTTAGGAATAATACCACAAAGGTGTTCACACATGGTTAACAGCATATGGGATATTAGGATTAACATCCCTCGAGAACATTACAAATAACATCACAGGCGCTGTGCACACATGGTGCACATGCCCTGTGACATTAGGAGTTCATTTCTCTGACACATTATGAT
This sequence comes from Pongo pygmaeus, assembly GCF_028885625.2. NCBI lineage: Eukaryota > Metazoa > Chordata > Mammalia > Primates > Hominidae > Pongo > Pongo pygmaeus. Next base: position 8,860,092 of record NC_072380.2, read on the forward strand.
TAATATCACAGAGTGTACACCTTCTGTGACATTTGGAGTAACGTCCCCTAGGATAGTACGAATAATATCACAGGGTGTACATCCCCTGTGATCTGAGGAGTAACATCTTTCTAGGATACCGTGAATAATATCACAAAACGCACAGCCCCTGTGACACGAGGAGTAACATCCACCTAGGATATTAGGAATAATATCACAGGGAGTACACCCCGTGTGACAGTAGGAGTAACCTCTCCCGAGGATATAACGAACAAATACAGAGGATGTACACGTGTTGTGACATTAGCAGTAACATCCATTTAGGATATGAATATTATCAGAGTGTGAACACCCCCTGTGATATTAGGAGTAACATCCCCCTATGACACTGGGAATCATATCATACAGTGTACAGCCCCTGTGACATTAGAGGTAGCATTTCGTTAGGATATTACGAATAATATTCCAAGGTATAGAGCCCCTGAGATGTTAGCAGTAACATTTCCATAAAATATTAGGAAGAATATCACGGTTTGCACACCACAGGTGACATTAGGAGTAACGGCCCCCAAAACTATTATGAATAACTTCATAGGGTGTACACCCTCTGTGACATTAGGAGTAACGGCCCCCAAAACTATTATGAATAACTTCATAGGGTGTACACCCTCTGTGACATTATGGGTAACATCTTTCTAAAATATTACGAATAATATCACAAAATGTACATCCCTGTGACATTAGAAGTAACATCGCCCGAGGATATAAGAAATAATATCAGACGGTGTACCTGCATTGTGACATCAGTGGTAACATCCCTTGAGGGTATTATGAAAATTTTCGGAGTGTGAACACCTTCTGTGACATTAGGAGTAACATCACCCTACAATATTGGGAATAATACCACACGATGTACACCGCCTGTGACATTAGTGGTAACATTTCTTTAGAATATTACTGATAATATGACAGGGTGTACAGCCCCTGTGATATTAGGAGTGACATATCCAAAAAACTTTACAAATAATATCACTGTTTGTACACCACGTGTGACATTAGGAGTAACATCCCCCGAAACTATTATGAATAACTTCACAGGTTGTACACCCTCTGTGATATTAGGAGTTAATCTCTTCCTAGAATGTGAAGAATAACATCACAGGATGCACACCCCCGTGATATGAGGAGTAACATCACTCTAGGATATGATGAATAATAGAAAAGTGTACACAATGTGTATGGTGGGAGTAACATCCCCCTGGGATACGAAGAATCATAGCACAGAAAGCGCACCCATGTGACATTAGGAGTCACATCCCCTTAGGATATTACAAATAATATCACAAGGTGTACACGCATTGTGACATTAGGAACAATATGCAGCTAGTATACTGTGAATAATATCACAGCCTGTACACATTTGCGATAGTAGAAGTAACATCTCCCTAGAATATTACGAAGAATATCACAGGGTGTACACACCCTGCGACTTTAGGATAATCATCCCCCTGGATAACTACAAATAATTTCACAGGATGTTAAACCCCTGTGACAATAGGAATAATATACTTCTGGGATATGATGAAAAATATCACAGTGTGTACACCCAATGTGATATTAAAAGTTATACCTCCCTCAGATATTGTGAATAATATCAGTGGGTGTACACCATGTGTGCACACACACTGTGATTTTTAAAGTGATATCTCCTTTGGATATTATGAATAATATCAAGGGGTGTACACACCCTATGACATTAAGATAACATCCCTTTAGGATATTCAAAATAATATCCCAGGGTGGACACCCCATATGACATTACAAGTAACATCTTCCTAGGATATTATGAATAAGATCCCAGGGTTGACATCCCCTGTGATTTTAAAAGTAAAATCACCCCTAGAATATTCCTGATAATAACACAGGGTGTACACCCCTGTGACGTTAGGGGTAACATCCTCCCAGGATATTACAAATAATATCAGAAGGTGTACACACGGTGACATTAGTAGTAATATCCTGCTAGTATACTGTGAATAATATCACAGGGTATACACACCTGTGACATTAGGAGTAACATCCACCCTGGAATATTCCGAATAATATCACAGGGCATACACCTCCTGTGACTTTAGGAGTATCATCCCACTAACATATTAGGAATAATATCACAGGGGGTTAGGCTGTGTAATATCACAGGGTGTACACGCCCTGTGACATTAGGAGTAACATCTTTCTACAACATCACGAGTAATATCACAACGTGTACACCCCCTGTGACACTAAAAGTAAAATCCCCCTAAGATATTCCGAGTACTATCACAGGGAGTACACCACGTGTGACATAGAAGTAATAACCCATGAGGATATAATGAATAATATCAGAGGGTGTACACGTATTGTGACATTAGTAGTAACATCTCGCTAGGATACTACAAATAATAGCACAAGGTGTACACCCCAGGTGACATTAATTTCTGTAACATTCCCCTAGAAGAAGACCAACAACATGACAGGGTGTAGAACACCTGTGATTTATGAGTAACATTTCTATAGAATATTAAAAGCAATATCATTCGGTGGGCACCCCGTGTGACATTCGGAGTAATATCCCAAGAAACTGTGACGAATAATTTCAAAAGGTATACACCGTCTGTGATATTAAAAGTAACATCAAGTTAGGATATTACGAATGATATCACAGGGTATACAGCCCCTGTGACATGAGGAGTAATGTCTTTTTAGGATATGACGAATAAGATAACAAGATGTACAAAACCTGTGACATTAGGTGTAACCTGCGTCTAGGAGACTATGAATACTATCGCAGCGAACACACCCCCTGTTATAATAGGCGTCACATCCCCGTGGGATATTATGAATAATATCACAAGGTGCACACACATTGTGACTTCACTACTAATATCCCTCTCGTACACTGTGAATAATATCACAGGGTGTACACCCCTGTAAGAGCCAGCCCCTCTTCCCTCCTCTGGCTCTTAGGACCCCCATCGCAGGGGGGTGAGGCACCCCCCGTGATGCGGGGAGTAAGAGCCAGCCCCTCTTCCCCGCCCTGGTTTTTAGGATCCGCGGTGGACTCACAGCCTGTTTACCGTATTGTGAGTTATATCATCTCCCCCTCTGGAGATTATGAACTGTTTCACAGACGGGTGTATACCCTCGGTGTACATTTTATTATTAACATGAATATGAATGACCAATATTAATATTAATATTAAGAAATAATTGCTAATAAAAACTATTCACATTATAAATATTAATATTAATTATTAGGAGCTGATATTACTGTTTTCTAATGGATAAGATCAATATCAGTTATTAATATCAGGCGTCACTAATCATTAATATTAATCATTTATTGTTATCGTTAGTATAACTATTTAATATTAATTATCGTTATTATCGGTTTTGAGTTTTAAAATTATATTATCAGTTATTAATATTGATAATTATTAGTGTCAATTAATAATTGAGATTTTTAATTGCAGTAAGTCACATTGCGCCATTCCACCCCTCCCTCGGCAGCTCATTTACGACCCAAAACGGGGATACAAATGCCCCTGAGAGAGCAGCGGTATACTGGGATAGATGAGGATGATCACGTGGTGGAGAAGCCTGGGTACCAGGCTGGTACCCTCCTCGTGAAGGGTACCAGCCCTTCACCTCCGTCGACCTTCTCAACTGGAAAAACAATAGACCACCCTATACCGAAGAGCCACCAGCCCTAATTGATTTGCTCGGAACTGTTATCCAGACCCACAACCACACCTGGGCTTATTGCCACCAGTTGCTCATGTTCCTCTTTAACAGCGAAGAAAGGCGGAGAGTCCTCCAAGCAGCAACTAAGTGGCTAGAGGAACACGCACCAGCTGATTATCAAAACCCCCAAGAGTATGTAAGGACCCAGTTACCAGGAACCGACCCCCAGTTGGACCCACATGAAAGAGAGGATATGCAAAGGCTAATCTGAGACAGGGAAGCTCTCTTGGAAGGATTAATGAGGGGAGCTCAGAAGGCCACAAACGTTAACAAGGTCTCTGAGGTCATTCGTGGAAAAGAAGAAAGTCCAGCACAATTCCACGAGAGACTGTGTGAGGCCTATGGTATGTATACTCCCTTTGATCCTGATAGCCCTGAAATCAGCGCATGATTAACGTGGCTTTAGTCAGTCAAAGAGCAGAAGACATGAGAAGAAAACTGCAGAAACAGGCTGGGCTTGCAGGGATGAATACATCACAATTACTAGAAATAGCTAGCCAGGTGTTTGCAAACAGGGATGCGGTAAGCTGTAAGGAAAATGGCAAAGAGAATGGAGGTCAGGCCCGGTGAAACACCGACCTGTTTGTTAGCTGCAGTAACCAGAGGGCCCCCCCTCCAAAGAGGCAAGGGAAGGGGGGCCCTGGGAAAGAAACTCAGCTTGACTGTCAGAGTTTGCAGCATAACCAGTCTGCTTATTGTAAAGAAACAGGACAGTGGACGAATAAATGCCCTCAGCTCAAAAGAAAACAAGGTGACTCAGAGCAGGAGGCCCCAGACAAGGAGGAAGGGGCCCTGCTCAACCTGGCAGAAGGTTTATTGGACTGAGGGAGACCAGGCTCAAGCGTCCCCAAAGAGCCTCTGGTCAGAATGACAGTTGGGTGTAGAGACATTGATTTTCTTGTACATAGTGGTGCTAAACTTTTGGTAGTAACCGTCCCGGTCGCCCCCTTATCCAAAAAGACTATAGACGTCATCGGAGCCACGGGGGTTTCAGCAAAGCAAGCTTTCTGCTTGCCTCGGACTTGTACTGTAGGAGGACATAAAGTCATTCATCAGTTTTGGTACATGCCTGACTGTCCCTTGCCCTTTTTGAGAAGGGACTTGCTCAGCAAGCTGAGAGCCATTATCTGTTTGACAGAGCACGGCTCTTTGCTGCTGAAGTTACCCGGAACAGGAGTCATTATGACCCTTATGGTCCCCTGAGAGGAGGAATGGAGAATTTTCTTATCTGAGCCAGGCCAAGAGAGAAGACCAGCTCTGGCTAAGCGGTGGCCAAGAGTACGGGTGGAAGACAACCCTCCGGGATTGGCCAGTTAAGACTGGGGCCCAGCTGGTTAGCCAAAAACAGGACCCGGTCCCGAGAGAAGCTCTTCAAGGTATCCAGGTCCATCTCAAGCACCTAAGAACTTTTGGAATTATTGTTCCTTGTCAGTCTCCATGGAACACTCCCCTCTTGCCTGTTCCCAAGCCGCGGACCAAGGACTACCGGCCATTACAGGATTTGTGCTTGCTGAATCAAGCTACACTGACTTTACATCCAACAGTACCTAACCCATCCACATTGTTGGGGTTGCTGCCAGCTGAGGACAGCTGGTTCACCTGCTTGGACCTGACAGATGCTTTCTTTCCTATCAGATTAGCCCCTGAGAGGCAGAAGCTGTTTGCCTTTCAGTGGGAAGATCCAGAGTCAGGTGTCACTACTCAGTACACTTGGACTGGGCTTCCCCAAGGGTTCAAGAACTCCCCCACCATCTTTGGGGAGGCATTGGCTTGAGACCTCAAGAAGTTTCCCACCAGAGACCTAGGCTGCATGTTGCTCCAGTAGGTTGATGACCTTCTGCTGGGACACCCCACGGCAGTTGGGTGCACCAAGGCAACAGATGCCCCACACTGGCACCTGGAGGACTGTGGATATAAGGTGTCCAAGAAGAAAGCTCAGATCTGCCGACAGCAGGTACCTTACTTGGGATGTACTATCTGACAGGGGTCGGGATGCAGCCCGGGATCAGAAAGAAAGCAGGTCATTTGCAATCTACCAGAGCCTAAGAGCAGAAGGCAGGTGAGAGAATTCTTAGGAGCTGTGGGCTTTTGTAGACTGTGGATCCAAAACTTTGCAGTATTAGCCAAGCCTTTCTATGAGGTCATAAAGGGGGTGGGGACTGGGAACCTTTGGAATGGGGATCCCAACAACAGCAAGTCTTTCATGAGTTAAAGGAAAAACTTATGTCAGCCCCAGCCCTGGGGCTACCCGATCTGACAAAGCCTTTTCCATTGTATGTGTCAGAGAGAGAAAAGATGGCAGTTGGACTTTTCACCCAAACTGTGAGGCCTTGACACAGGCCGGTGGCCTACCTCTCTAAACAACTAGATGGGGTTTCTAAAGGATGGCCCCCCTGTTTGAGGGCCTTGGCAGCAACTGCCCTGCTAGTACAAGAAGCAAATAAGCTGACTCTTGGGCAAAACCTGAACATAAAGGCCCCCCATGCTGTGGTGACTTTAATGAATACTAAAGGACATCATTGGCTAATGAATGCCAGACTCACCAAGTACCAAAGTTTGCCCTGTGAAAATCCCCATATAACCATAGAAGTTTGTAACACCCTACACCCCGCCAACTTGCTCCCGGTATCAGAGAGCCCTGTCGAGCCTGATTGTGTAGAAGTGTTGGACTCAGTTGATTCTAACAGACCTGACTTCTGGGACCAGCCTTGGGCATCAGTAGACTGGGAACTATACGTGGATGGGAGCAGCTTCTTCAACCCCCAAGGAGAGAGAGGTGCAGGGTATGCAGTGGTAACCCTGGACACTGTTGTTGAAGCCAGATCATTGCCCCAGGCCACTTCAGCCCAGAAAGCTGAACCCATTGCTTTAATTCAGGCCTTAGAACTCAGTAAAGGTAAGACTGTAAACTGAAGGGGTGGCCTGCCCCTCCACACCTGTGGGTATTTCTATTCGGGTGGGATGAGAGACTGAGAAAAGAAATAAGACACAGAGACAAAGTATAGAGAAACAATAGTGGGTCCAGGGGACCAGCGCTCAGCACACCAAGGACCTGCACCAGCACCGGCCTCTGAGTTTCTTTAGTTTTTATTCATTATTATTTTCATTATTTTAGCAAAAAGGAATGTAGTAGGAAAGCAGGGTGATAATAAGGAGAAGGTAAACAAAAAACATATGAGCAAAATAATCTGTATCATAATTAAGTTCAAGGGAAGGTACTGCCTGGACGTGCACGTAGGCCAGATTTATGTTTCTCTCCACCCAAACATCTCAGTGGAGTAAAGAATAACAAGGCAGCATTACTGCAAACATGTCTCGCCTCCCACCATAGGGTGGTTTTTCTCCTATCTCAGAGTTGAACAAAGGTACAATCGGGCTTTATACCGAGACATTTAGTTCCCAGGGCAAGCAGGAGACAGTGGTCTTCCTCGATCTCAACTGCAAGAGGCTTTCCTCTTTTACTAATCCACCTCAGCACAGACCCTTTATGGCTGTCAGGCTGGGGGATGGTCAGGTCTTTCTCATCCCATGAGGCCATATTTCAGACTATCACATGGGGAGAAACCTTGGACAATACCCTGCTTTCAAGGGCAGAGCTCCCTGTGGCTTTCCACAGTGCATTGTGCCTGTGGTTTATTGAGACTAGAGAATGGCAATGACTTTTACCAAGTATATTGCTTGTAAATATTTTGTTAACAAGGCATGTCCTGCACAGCCCTGGATCCCTTAAACCTTGATTTCATACAACACATGTTTTTGTGAACTCCAGATTGGATCAAAGTGGTTGGGTCAAAGTGGCTGGGGCAAAGCTACAAATTAACAACATCTCAGCAAAGCAATTGTTTAAAGTACAGGTCTTTTTCAAAATGGAGTCTCTTATGTCTTCCCTTTCTACATAGACACAGTGACAGTCTGATCTCTCTTTCTTTTCCCTACGGTAAACATTTACACTGATTCTCGGTATGCCTTTCTAACCCTTCAAGTGCATGGAGCATGATAGAAAGAAAAGGGCCTGTTGAACTCTGGGGAAAAGACAGAAAATATCAACAAGCAATCTTGCAATTATTAGAAGCAGTATGGAAACCCCACAAGGTGGCAATTATGCATTGCAGAGGACACCAGCGAGCTTCCACCTTGGTGGGTTTCAGGAATTGGCAAAGGTATTGGGGATCACACAGAAAGTGCATGCCACCTACCAGCCTCAGAGTTCCGGAAAGGTGGAGCGGATGAATTGGACTATCAAAAATAGTATTATTGTCTTCCCCGCTGCATATTAAAAACAACATCACAAGGGGCGTCAAACCACCTGCTAAATTTGAGGGAATGTTATCCTCTCCCACCGGTCCTGGGCCCCGGATATTAGAGACAATAACACAGGGGTAATATACACCCACTGGTTTATTGGGAGTAATATCATCCTCTCCCTTCTTGGATATTAGGAACAATATCACAGTGTGCGTGTACGCCTGTTGCGATGTTCAGTGGAACGTCATCCTGTGCCTCCCTGGATATGACGAACAATATCACGGGGGATGTACAACTTCTGAGATATTGGGAATGATATCATCCTCTCTCCTCTGGAAGTTAGGGACATCACAGGGGTAGTGTACACCCTCTGTGATGTTGGGACTAATATCATCCTCCCACCCCCTGGATATTAAAAACCATATCACAAGGGGCATGTTCACACACTTTGATATTGGTATTAATACCATCCTCTCCCTTTTCAGATATTCGGTGCAATATTACAGGTGGGGTACACACCACCTGCAATACTGGAATTAATATTATATTCTGCCCCCTGGATATCAGAAACAATATCACAGCGGTGTGAACAACCCCTGCGATATTTGGAGTAATACCATCATCTCCCCTCATGAATATTAAGAACAATATCTTGGGTGGGGTGTACACTCCCTTTGATATTTCATATCGTCCTCTTCCCCCCTGGATATTAGGAACAATATCAGGGAGGGGTGTACAGACCCTGCGACATTTGCTGTCAAATAATTGTCTCTCCCCTAGACATTAGGAAAAATGTAACTGGGGATGTGAACACCCCTGCGATATTGGGAGTAGTATCATCCTCTCCCTCCTTGCATATTAGAAACAGTATCACAGGTGGGGTGTACTGCCTCTGTGATATTGGGAGTAAAATTATCCTCTCTTCCCCTGGATATTAGGAAGGGTATCAGAGGGGGAGGGTGTACATTCCCTGCGATATTCAATGTAATCTTATCCACTCCTTCCCAGGGTATTCAGAACAATTATACAGGAGGGGTGTACACCCCCTGCGATACTGAGAGTCCTATCATCCTCTTTCACTCTGGATATTAGGAACGATATCACAGGGTTGTGTATAACCCCTGCGATACTGGGAGCAATATCATCCTCTCTCCCTGTGGATATTAGGAAGAGGATCACAGGGCTGTGTAAACCCCCTGCGGTATTGGGTAATATCACCCTCTCTCCCTCTGGATATTAGGAAGATTTTCACAGGGGTGTGTGGACCCCCTGCGATATTGGGAGTAATATCATCCTCTCCACCCAGGAAATGACTAACAAGGTCACAGGGGGGTGTACTCCCCCTGCGATATTGGGAGTAATGTCGTCCTCCCCAAACCTGGATGTTAGCAGCAAGATCACAGAGGGGGTGTACACACCCTGCGACATTGGAAGTAATATGATCCTCTCCCCACCTGGATACTGGGAAAGATATCACAGCGCGGGTATACATTTCCTACGCTGTTGGGAGTAATCTCATTCTTTTCCTTTCTGGATGTTAGGAACAATATCATGGGGTGCTGTGCAATTACTTCGATATTGGGAGTAATATCATCCTCTCCCCGTTGTTACATTAGGAAAAATATCTCAGGGGAGGCGTCCACCCTCTGCGATATTGGGAGTAATATCATCCTCTATTTTCCTGGATATTGGGTGCAATAACACAAAAAGGGGTACAACCCCTGCGATATTGGGGATAATAGCATACTCTCCTTCCCTGGATGTTAGAAAACAATATCATCAGGGCTGAACACCCCCTGCGATAATGGGAGTCATATTTACTCTTTCACAGGCCATTTGGAACAATATCACAGGGGGTGTTTACAAACAGGGGTGGTGTACACCCCCTGTGATATTGGGAGTAACATCATTCTCTCCACCTCCGGATATTAAGAACAATATCCTGGCAGGAGGTGGCACACCCCCAGTGATATTGGGAATCATGTCATCCCCTCCTTCCCTGGATATTAGGAACAATATCACAGGGGGGTGTACACCTTCTCTAATATTGGAAGCAATATCATCCTCTTCCCCGCTGGATATTAGAAAAAATATCACTCATGGTGTACACCCACTGTGATATTAGGAAGAATATTACAGGGTGTACACGCACTCTGACTTTAGGAGAAATCCCTCCCTAAAAGGTCACAAATAATATCACAGGGTATACAGTAATATCTCCCTAGGATAATACAAATACTATCACAGGGTGTACACCCACTCTGATAACAGGAGTAATATGTCCCAAGGATACTACCAATAATATCACAACGCTGTACACCCAATATGACATAAGGAGTGATACCTCTCTAGGATATTATGAATAACATCACAGAATGTACACCCATGGTGTGTGCCCACGGTGATATTAGGAGTAATATCAACCCAGGACATAACCAATAACACCACAGGCAGTACATACATGATGTACACCCATGGTGATGTTATGAGAACTATCTCCCTAGGATAATACAAATAACATCACAGAGTGTACACACACGGTAGACACCCACTGTGGCACTAGGACTAATAACTTTCTAAGATGTTACAAATAACATCACAGAATAGAAACACATGGTGTACACCCACTGTAACATTAGGCGTAATTTCTTTCTAGGATATTATGAGTAACATCTCAGTGTGTACTCACATGCTGTACACCCACTGTGAGCTTAAGGGTAATATCCCCCTAGGATGTTATGAATAACATCACAGGGTGTCCACTCATGGTGTACACGCACTGTGATGTTAGGAATAATATCTCCCTAGGATATTATGAATAACACCACAGGGTGTACAGAAACTGTGATATTAGAGGTAATATCTCTCTAGGATGTTAAGAATCATGTCATCACAGGGTGTACATCCACTGTCATACTGGGAGCAATATCTCTCTAGGATAGTATGAATAATATCACAGAGTGTACACCCACTGTGATATGAGGAGAACTATCTCTCTGGGGTATTACAAATTAGATCACAGAGTGTACACACATGGTGTACGTCCACTTTGATATTAGGAGTAATATCTTCCTAGGACATTACAAATAACATCACAGAGTGTACACCCACTGTAATATTAGGAATCGTATCTCCCTAGGTTATTACAAATAATATCACAGGGTTTACACCCAATGTGATATTAGGAGTAATATCTTCCTAGGGTATTATAAATAATTTCACAGTGTGTACACACATAGTGTACACTCACTGTGTTACTAGGCATAATATCTACCTATTATATAACAAAGAGTATTACAGGGTGTACACCCACTTTGATATTAGCTGTAATATTTTTCTAAGTTGTTACAAATTACATCACAGAGTGTACAAACATGGTGTACACTCACTGTGATATCAGGAGTCATATCTCTGTAATATATTATGTATAATATCACAGGGTGTACACCCACTGTGTTATTAGGAGGAATATCTATGCAGAATATTACAATTAATATCACAGGGTGTACACCCACTGTATTATTAGGAATGATATCTCTGTAGGATATTACAATTAATGTCACAGGGTGTACAGCCACTGTGATATTAGGAGCAATATCTTTCTAGGATATTACAAATAATATCACAGGGTGTACACCCACTCTGATGTCAGGAGCAATATCTCCCTAGGATATCCAAAATAATATCACAGGGTGTACAATCTCTGCCTTCCAGGTTCTAAGAGATTCTCCTGCTTCAGCCTCCGGAGTAGATATGGTTACCCGCCAACAAGCCCGGCTAATTTTTTTTTATTTTCACTAGAGACGGGGTTTCACCACTTTGGCCAGGCTGGTCTGGAACTCCTGACCTCAGGTGATCCATCAGCCTCGGCCGCCCAAAGTGCTGGGATTACAAGTGTGAGCCATCGCGCTTGGCCAAGAGTTATACATTCAATTAATTTGGAAACACAGCTCCCATATTTGAGTGCACATGTACTTTTATGAAGAAATGATGTCAGAAACGCTAAGGATGATAATAAATATGAAAAGTAACTGGCATGTTAAAAGGTCTTCCGATGAAGAACTCTAAGGTTCGATTTCGTTCTTAGAGAATGCGGCCCTAGCTCTTGTATTGTCCTTTTACATATTCTACATCAAAGGAATTGGTAGCACGGTGTCAGAATAAAATAGAGTGTATTTCACTGCTTCTTAATTTCTTTCAATTAGACTGAGATCATTTTCTTAAAGAGAGAAGAACATTTGTATTGCATTTTATTGTTTCTGAAAAGAGTAGGCCATATTTCCCTGAGATCACGGATTTGTCATATATTACGTTTTGGTCTTCTAACATTCTTCAGTGGATTTTCTCTAAAGTAGTATGTAAGAAAGAGTTGAATAGCAAAAAAGTAAATCAGGTAATAATTCTGAGACTTTTGGGTTTCTTACAACTGAGAAATATTGCTGACGGTGTATGGTCCTCAAGTGTGAAAATGTTCCTTGTGAATTGCTGGCATCCAAAATATGCACACAGCATTAAGGCTCATTTTTATCTTTTATTTTTCCAATCCTCTTTTCTTCTCAAGGTGTCCAAGTCACACAGAGCCACGGAATCTCACAGGTGTCTGAGAATTCCTCCTCCTGGGACTCTCTCTCAGATGATCTAGAACTGCAGCCCATCCTCACTGGGCTGTCCCTGTCCATGTACCTGGTCACAGTGCTGAGGAACCTGCTCATCATCCTGGCTGTCAGCTCTGACTCCCACCTCCACACACCCATTTGCTTTTTCCTCTCCAGCCTGTGCTGGGCTGACATCGCTTTCACCTTGGCCATGGTTCCCAAGATGTTTGTTGACATGCAGTCGCATAGCAGAGTCATCTCTTTTGCGGGCTGCCTGACACAGATGTCTTTCTTTGTCCTTTTCACATGTATAGAAGACATGCTTCTGACTCTGAAGGCCTATGATGGATTTGTGGCCATCTGTCGCCCTCTGCACTGTCCAGTCATCGTGAATCCTCACCTCTGTGTCTTCTTAGTTTTGGTGTCCTTTTTCCTTAGCCTGTTGGATTCCCAGCTGCACAGTTGGATTGTGTTACAATTCACCTTCTTCAAGAATGTGGAAATCTCTAATTTTGTCTGTGAGCCATCTCAACTTCTCAACCTTGCCTGTTCTGACAGCGTCATCAATAGCATACTGATATATTCGCATAGTACTATATTTGGTTTTCATCCCATTTCAGGGATCCTTTTGTCTTCCTATAAAATTGTCCCCTCCATTCTAAGGATTTTGTCATCAGATGGGAAGTCTAAAGCCTTCTCCACCTGTGGCTCTCACCTGGCAGTTGTTTGCTTATTTTATGGAACAGGCATTGGCGTGTACCTGACTTCAGCTGTGGCACCGCCCCCCAGGAATTGTGTGGTGGCATCAGTGATGTACACTCTGGTCACCCCCATGCTGAACCCTCTCATCTACTGCCTGAGAAACAGGGACATTCAAAGTGTCCTGTGGAGGCTGCGCAGCAGAACAGTCGAATCTCATGATCTGTTCCATCCTTTTTCTTGTGTGGGTAAGAAAGGACAACCACATTAAATCTCTACATCTGCAAATCCTGCCCCTGAGTCACAGTATTTTTGTCGCTTGATGGCTTTTATTCCTTTCCGCATTTCCTATGTGAATATTGCTTTCTTCGTTATGCCTTTAACTGGAATGTGTGAGTATTCTGGAATCCTTTGTTGAGCAGAAACCTCATGACTGAATCCTCTATACCTAGGCGGCCTCCTCTAGTTTCTCAGCAATAACCCTGTCATCCAGGTGGAATCACAACCATCTTTTTATATACATGAAGTCCTCACTTCATTTCGGAATTCCCTGAAAATTGACTTTATGGAGACAATGTACAGCAGGTCCTCCAACATCATTGGTGCATTCTAAGTTGTTTAGTTATAATGTTGGTGAGGAATCAGGGGTTTCACTATACAGAATTATGCTTAAAGGTGAGGTTTCCATGAGACTTTCAAAGATGTTAAGTGAGGACATACTGTACATCAAATTCATATCCTCTTCCAGAGTTCATGTGGAATTTCTTTATAAACTGCTTCTAGAGAATCTGTTTAGGTGGGTTGTGTGTAGAGATCCATGTCACCCGTCCTCAATCTTTGCTTTGAGTCATATCAACTGGGGAGCTTACAAATGATGAGGCCTGGGTCTTATTACCTGAGATTCTGATTTACGTGCACGTGTGTGAGTATGTGGGTTTTTTTTTTTTTTTTAAGCACCAGAGGTGGTTCCAATGATGAAGTTTTTGGAGGCATCAAGCTCCAGTGAGTAAGAACAGAAGTTAATTGTAATATGATTTCTTCAAATATGATCTTCAAATGCATTGTCCATCAACACCATACAAACGTTTATTATGCTGTATTTTCTTACCATTTAGCATTTTCTATTTTTTTCTTTTTCTTTTCTTTTTTTTTTTGTGTTGAGGCAGAGTTTCACTCTTGTTGCCCAGGCTGGAGTGCAATGGCACGATCTCGGCTCGCTGCAACCTCTGCCTCCCATATTCAAGCGATTCTCCTGTATCAGCCTTCCAAGTAGCTGGGATTACAGGCATGGGCTACCACGCCCAGCTAATTTTTTTTTTTTTTTTGTATTTTTACTAAAGACAGTGTTTCTCCATATTGGTCAGGCTGGCCTTGAACTCCCGACCTCAGGTGATCCACCTACTTCAGCCTCCCAATGTGCTGGGATTACAGGCATGAGTGACCGTGCCCAGCCACCACTTAGCATTTTCATTTTACGTTTGTTGAAGTTATACATTTAGACATACATTGATTGCTGCTTTGTTTTACACTTGCATATACATAGAATGGGAAATAGAAAAGAATAAAATGGGCACAGTATCCCTAAAGTTTCACATTCCAAGACACTTTAAAAATATTTGCTTTTTAGAAATTGGTTTCAATTAAGAAACTGTGGTATACACACACAATGAAGTATTATTCAGCCTAAAAACGATTAAAATCCTCTCCACTGCAGACAAAATGGATGAGATTGCAGGTGTGTATTATAAGTGAAATAAGCCAGGCACAGAATGACAAATATTGCATGTCCTCACTTGTATGTAGGAACAAAAAAGAAAATCTTGGCCAGGTGTGGTGGCTCAGGCCTGTAATCCCAGCACTTTGGGAGGCCGAGTCGCACGGATCACTTGAGGCCATGAGTTCAAGACCTGCCTGGCCAACATGGCGAAACCCCGTCTCTACTGAAAACAGAAACAATTAACCCGGCGTGGTGACACGTGCCTGTAGTCTCAGCTACTCGGAGGGCTGAGGCCCAAGAAGAGCTTGAACTCGGAAGGTGGAGGTTGCAGTGAGCCCGGATTGTGCCTGTATACTCCAACCTGGGCAACAGAAAGAGACTCCATCACCCACCTACACACAAAAGGAATCTCAGGAAGACAGAAAGTATAAAGGTGGTTAGCAGACGCTAGGAAGAAAACCAGTGGGATGGGTAATGAAGAGAAGTGGATAATTGGGTCCCAAAATACAGAAAGATGGAATAAGTGAGTTCTAGTGTTTGATAGTACAGTATGAAAATTTTAGTTCACAAGAATTTCTTGCATATTTCCAGATGCTTTGGTAAGAAGCTTCCTCACTTTCTCATTATGCTGGTTTTTAAGCTATTCTCTTTCTGCTCTTGAAATCGTGCTGCTTTCTTTGTTTTTGGTTTTTCATTTTGAGATGGAGTTTCACTCCTTCTGCCCAGGCAGGAGTGTAATGGTGCAATCTTGGCTCACCGCAACCTCTGCCTCCTGGGTTCAAGTGATTCTCCTGCCTCCACCTCCCAAGTAGCTGGCATTACAGGCATGCCCCAGCACACCCAGCTCATGTTGTATTTGTAGTAGAGACAGGGGTTTCTCCCTGTCGGTCAGGCTGGTCTTGAACACCTGCCCTCAGGTGATCCACCTGCCTCGGCCTCCCAAAGTGCTTGGATTACAGGTGTGAGCAACAGCGCCCGGCCTATGCTGCATCCTTATCTGTTGTCTGTCATTGTTTGTTTGTTTTTGAGCCCAGAAATAACTTCTCACCTATATGTTCAAATGACTTTTAACCTGAGTGCTAAGAAAGTTCTCTGGTGGAAAAGCAGCCTTTTCAAGAAGTGGTGTTGGAGAAACTTGATTTCCACATGCAGAAGAATGAAGGTGGACTCTATGTCACACCAGGTGCAAAAATTCACACAAACTGGATGAAAGACCTAACCCCAAGTGCTAAAAGTATACTATGCCTAAAAGAAAACATTGGCCACACTTTCATGACATCAGATTGGGCAATGCTTTCTGGGATATGACACCAAAAGCATAGGCAACAAGAGAAAATTAGATTCCTTGGATTACATCTAAATGACAGACACCTTTGTGCATCAAAAAACACTGTGAACTGAGTGAAAAGATAACCCATGGATTAGGAAAAATATTTGCAAATCATCTATCTGGAAAGAGGCTGATATCCCTCATATGTAAAGAACAGCTAGAACTAAACAACAAGAAACCCAGAGCATCCCATTAACCATGGTCAGAAGACTCGAGTAGATATGTCCCTAAAGAAGATATAGCAATGGCCAATAAGCATCGAAAATGATGTGGAAAATCACTAATCATAGGGAAGCGCAAATCAAACAAAGAATGAGATACCACACATTAGGATAGATATGATAAACAAACAAGCATTGGTGAAACTAGAGGGAAGTAGGAATGTTCGAATATGACTGGAGGGAATGTAAAACCATGAAGGAACAGGGAAAATAGTATGGCATGTCCTGGAGAAAGGAGAAACAGAATTATCAGATGTTCTCGCTGTTGCACTTGTGGGTACCTACCAAAAAGAATTAGAAGCCAGGAGTGGAAAGGATATTTGTACACCCATATTCATAGCAGCATTATTCACAACAGCCAAAATGTGGAAGCAACCCAAGTGTTTGTGGACAGATGAATGAAAAAGCACACCGCAGTTCATTCATGCAATGGAAGACTATTCAGCCTTAAAAAGGCAGGCACTTCTGGCCGGTGCGGTGGCTCATGCCTGGAATCCCAGCATCTTGGAAGATCAACGTGGGCGGATCACCTGATGTCAGGAATTCAAGACTAGCCTGGCCATCTTGGTGAAACCCTGTCTCTACTGAAAAAGCAAAAAATTAGACGAGCGTGGTGGCATATGCCTGTATTCCCAGTTACTTGGGAGGCTGAAGCACAAGAATCACTTGAACCCAGGAGGCGGAGGTTGCAGTGAGCCCAGATTGTGCCACTGCACTCCAGCCTGTGAAACAGAGTGACACTCCATGTAAGCACAAAATAAAACAAAACCAAAAACAAAAAACAAAAAATACCAAAAAAACAGACAGGCACTTCTGACACAGGCTGCAACATGGATGAACCTTGAAGACATTATCGTCAGTGAAATAAATAAATCCCAAAAGAATAAAGATGACCAGGCTCAGTGGCTCACACCTGTAACCCCAGCAGTTTGGGAGGCTGAGGAAGGTGGATCACTTAAGGTCAGGAGTTTGAGACCAGCCTGACCAATATGGGGAAAGCTCGTCTCTATTAAAAATACAAAAATTAGCTGGGCATGGTGGTGCATGCCTGTAATCCCAGCTACTCAGGAGACCGAGACACAAGAATTGCCTGAAGCCACGATGTGGAGGTTGCAGTGAGCCGAGACCATGTCACTGCACTCCAGCCTGGGTGACAGAGAAAGACTCTGTCTCCAAAACAACAGCAACAAAAAAAATTAAGAACAGTATGATTCCACTTATATCAAGGATCTAGAGTAGTTAAACTCATAGAGTTGCTAAATAGAATGGTGGCCCCCAGGAGTGGGTGAGAGAGAGGAACGGAGAGTTTGGTTAATGGGTGCAATTTCCATTTTGAAAGATAAAACTGTTCTGGAGATGATGGTGGTGATGGTTGCTAAACAATGTGAATGTCCTTAATGTGATTAAACTGTAAACTGAGAAATAGTGGAAATTGTAAAAGTGTATACTGGTCATTCTATATGAAATAATATATATTTATAATTTTTAATATTTATACGTGGTATATTTTCCCATCATAAAAGCTGAAAATTAAAGCAGTTGGATATTTAAAAAGAAAAGAATGAAGCGAATAATCCACACAAGCCTTCTCCTGATGAGAGGAAGAACCCCAAGGCTTCTATGGACACTCACTTTTCTCTTCTTGTTCTTGCAATATTATGAGGAAATCCTTAGAGGTTGGGGAACTTGGGCCACTCTGGCTAATAAGGAGCTCTGTGCCTTGAGCGCCCCAGGCCATAGAATAGTAAATACTCAGTCTGTGCCTCCAGCCCTGCTTGTGAAGTTCCAGGCCTGTGGGCTCCACACCCGTCACCTGTATCAGGAGGCTCCTGTCTCACCCTGTCTTCTTGCCAGCCTTGAGGATGGAGTCTGAGCCTCCAACGTGCACCACGCAGGGAGGACAGTTGACCTGTTCTCCGTGGTCATGGCCCAGCAGAGGGGAAGAGCGGTTCAGTGAGTGCTGCGGGATGGTCGGGAGCCTTGTTTTCCTTCCTCCTCCTCAGGACAAACAAGAGAGTGCGGTGGGCAGATGGGAGGAGACCAATGTGCAAACTGTCAGCTCAGCAGAGTGTGGAGATTCTATTCTTGGTTGTGGTGGGGGGTCTCAGAAATCTAATTCCAAATTTTGCTTTCCTCCCCCACTGGTTGTCCTTTTCACAGACATCTCACCCATGATAGCAGGGAATGAGTCCCTCTAAACTATTCCCTCAGAACAACAAAAAGATGATGAAGGTGATGGTGAGGATAAAGAGGATGATGACAGACACCACGGCATCATGAACCCTTAACTGAGGGCTTCCTAAAGGCCAGGATCTCAGCTCTGTGCTCTATGCAGCTTGTTTCATTTCATCTGTGTAGTGTCTCAGCTATTAGTGCACATTTCATGATGATTTTACAGACTAGAAAAGGAGCAACACATTTTCATAGAACTTGTACCAGATCATGAAGTCAAAAAGGGTGAAGTCCAACTTGAACCAGGCAGTCTAAGTCCAGAAACATGACATTTGGCCAGTCCTCTCCATGCATCAAGTCTACCCTCTCAAATCCTTATCACTCAGGCTGATGCCCCTGCTCACTGTGCCCTTCCATTTGGGGGTTCCTTATAGACCACAGCTAGACCAGTGGATGCCACAGTCACTGTGTCAAGTATGGAAAGGACAGCTGAGATCACATCAAAGATTCCAGAAATAATTGGCACAGGATCATTTGGGATGCATCTCTCCCTTGGCCCTGTTCCTGGCTTTCCTTACAGCTCTCGACTTCCTCAAAGGAGTCATCAATTCAGAGTTTGCCTTCCATTCCTATTGAGGAAGCTGGAAAGCATTTCAAAAATGCTCCTCAGATGTGCCTGTGGTTAAGACCTCTGAGCTCTGCTTAAAACGTTTTGAAGTTGGGCAAGGTGGCTCATGCCTGTAATCCCAGCACTTTGGGAGGCTGAGGCAGGTGAATCACAAGGTCAGGAGTTCAAGACCAGCCTGGCCAACATGGTGAAACCCCGTCTCTACTAAAAACAGAAAAAGTTAGCTGGGTGTAGTGGCAGGCGCCTGTAATCCCAGCTACTTGGCAGGCTGAGGCAGGAGAATAGCTTGAACCTGGGATGTGGAGGTTGCAGTGAGCCGAGATCACTCCACTGCACTCCAGCCTGGACCCAGCACTCCCATCGGAGTTGATTTCTAGTTGATCCAATGAAAGTGAGCGATGATTAAACCGATCGTGAGTGCCCGCTCTGTGATCTCTATGTGATGGATGCATTAAGTCAAGGCAAAGTGAATTTTAGATACATTCATTAATATTTTAAGCTTAAACTCCATGCAATTCAATGGAAATATCCCCTGAGCTGAAGTTCTGGTTTCCCTGCATTCCAGACAGGACATTTTATTTTGTCTTTATCTCAGTAAGTACTGAGTATTGTGAGAGGAACAAGTGAGTCTCTTTTGTTTCTGATTCCCCAGAGCCAATATCTTGCTTGGCACATAGGAGAGAGCAAAAGTAAAAATCTATGTGAATTATTGAATTGACGCTTCCTTGGTTCACAAAAATTGGCTGTCATCAGTGTGACTTTGATGTACTTGATTCTTTTTGTTGTTTGTTTTTTGAGACGGAGTTTTGCTCTTGTTGCCCAGGCTGGAGTGCAGTGGTGTGATCTCAGCTCACTGTAGCCTCTGCCTCCCAAGTTCAAGCCATTCTCCTGCCTCAGCCTCCCAAGTAGCTGGGACTACAGGCACACGCCGCCATACCGGGTGACATTTTTGTATTTTTAGTAGAGGTGGGGTTTCACCATGTTGGCCAGGATGATGTTGATCTCCTGACATCGTGATCTGCCCTCCTCGGCCTCCTAAAGTGCTGGGATTACAGGCCTAAGCCATGGCGTCTGGCCAAACTTTCTGATGAGAACTCTAAGTCCACCTAAGCTAAGGACAGGAATTATAGCTTACATGAATTTTAACACAAGACCCACCGATTGGAGTAAGCAATTACTCTCTTGAAGGAGAAAAGTCAGAAAACATAATGATGAAATCACTAGGACCTAACTGGCATGTGGAACTACTTTCTGCTTAGGAACTATTAACTTTAATTTCATTTCCAGATGGCATGGTCTCAGCTGTTATACAGTGTTTATAAATGTCTACATCAAAGGAATTTGCATCAATCTATTCGAATCAAATAAAATATTTGAGTTCTTAATTTCCTTTAATTAGGATAACCATTTTCTTAAAGTGAAGAGAATGGTTTCATTACATATTTTTCTTTGGAAAAGATAGGCTGTATTTTCTAGCAATTATGAATTTGTTAGATATGATGATCTGGTTCTTGGAACATTCTTGAATCTAGTGTCTCTAAGGCAGGTGTGTAGAGCAAGAAGTGAATAACACACAAATCAATGATGAAAGCATTAGAAGATGATTGAGTTTTTCAGAATTGCAAAATATTGCTGAGTGTGGATTGCTCTGAAATCTGAAAACATTACTTGTGAATTGCTTCTATCCAAAATGCAGACACGATGCTGGGTGTTGGTTTACTTGTTTCTGATTTTTCAACCCTCTTTTCTAGGCAAAAGTTGTCCAAACTCTACAGACCCACAAAATCTAACAGATGTCTCTCTATTCCTCCTCCTAGAACTCTCAGAGGATCCAGAACTGCAGCCGGTCCTCACTGGGCTGTTCCTGTCCCTGTGCTTGGTCACAGTGCTGGGGAACACACTCATCCTCCTGGCCGTCAGCCCTGACTCCCACCTCCACACCCCCATGTACTTCTTCCTCTCCAACCTGTCCTTGCCTGACATCGGTTTCACCTCCACCACGGTCCCCAAGATGATTGTGGACATCCAATCTCACAGCAGAGTCATCTCCTAGGCAGGCTGCCTGACTCAGATGTCTCTCTTTGCCATTTTTGGAGGCATGGAAGAGAGACATACTCCTGAGTGTGAAGGCCTATGACCGGTTTGTAGCCACCTGTCACCCTCTGTATCATTCAGCCATCATGAAGCCGTGTTTCTGTGGCTTTCTAGTTTTGTTGTCTTTTTTTTTTCTCGGTCTTTTAGACGTCCAGCTGCACAACATGATTGCCTTGCAAATGGCCTGCTTTGAGGATGTGGAAATTCCTAATTTCCTCTGTGACCCTTCTCAACTCCCCATCTTGCATGTTGTGACACCTTCACCGATAACATCATCATGTATCTCCCTGCCACCATATTTGGTTTCCTTCCCATCACGGGGACCCTTTTCTTTTACTCTAAAATTCTTTCCTCCATTCTGAGGGTTTCATCATCAGGTGGGAAGTATAAAGCTTCGCCACCTGTGGGTCTCACCTGTCAGTTGTTTGCTTATTTTATGGAACAGGCGTTGGAAGGTACCTCAGTTCAGATGTGTCATCTTCCCCGAGACAGGGTGCAGTGGCCTCAATGATGTACACGGTGGTCATCCCCATGTCACCCTCTGTGACATTAGGAGTAGCATCTTTCTAAAATATTATGAATAATTTTGAAAAATGTACACCCCCTGTGACATTAGAAGTAACATCACCCGAGGATATAAGAAATAATATCAGATTGTGTACCTGCATTGTGACATCAGTAGTAACATCACTTTAGGGTATTACCAATATTATCAGAGTGTGAAGACCTTCTGTGACATTAGGAGTAACATCACCCTACAATATTGGGAATAATACCACACGATGTACACCGCCTGTGACATTAGTGGTAACATTTCTTTAGGATATTACTAATAATATGACAGGGTGCACAGCCCCTGTGATATTAGGAGTAACATATCCGAAAAAACTTTACAAATAATATCACGGTTTGTACACCATGTGTGACATTAGGAGTAACATCCCCCAAAACGATTATGAATAACTTCACAGATTGTACACCCTCTGTGATATTAGCAGTAAACATCTTTCTAGAACGTGAAGAATACTATCACAGGGTGGACACCCCTGTGACATGAGGAGGAACATCACTCTAGGATATTAGGAATAATACAACAATGTGTACACAATTTGTATCGTAGCAGTAACATCCCTCTGGGATACTAGGAATCATAGCACAGAAAGCACACCCCCTGTGACAATAGGAGTAACATCCCCTTAGGATATTATGAATAATATCACAAGGTGTACACGCATTGTGACATTAGTAAAAATATCCAGCTAGTAGATTGTGAATAATATCACAGCGTGTACAGATTTGCGACATTAGGAGTAACATCCCCCTAGAATATTACGAATAATATCACAGGGTGTACACACCCTGCGACTTTAGGGTAATCATCACCCTGGATTACTACAAATAATTTCACAGGATGTTAAACCCCTGTGACAATAGGAATAATATACTTCCACGATACGATGAATAATATCACAGTGGGTGTACACACTGTGATATTATTCGTCGTATCGTGGAAGTATATTATTCCACAGTGTGTACAAATAATTTCACAGGATGTTAAACCCCTGTGACAATAGGAATAATATACTTCCACGATATGACGAATAATATCACAGTGTGTACACCCACTGTGATATTATTCATCATATCGTGGAAGTATATTATTCCACAGTGTGTACACCCACTGTGATATTAAAAGTTATCCCTCCCTCAGATATTGTGAATCATATCACAGGGTGTACACCATGTGTTCACACCCACTGTGATTTTTAAAGTAATGTCTCCTCAGGATATTACGAATAATTTCAAGGGGTTTACACACCCTATGACATTAAGACAGCATCCCTTTAGGATATTCGAAATAATATCCCAGGGCGTACACCCTATGTGACATTATGAGTAACATCTTCCTAGGATATTACGAATAAGATCCCACAGTTGACACCCCCTGTGATTTTAAAGGTAAAATCCCCCTAGAATATTGCTAATCATAACACGGGATGTACACCCCTGTGACGTTAGGAGTAACATCCTCCCAGGATATTATGAATAATATCAGAAGGTGTACACACATGGTGACATTTGTAGTAATATCCCGCTAGTATATTGTGAATACTATCACAGGGTATACACCCTTGTGACTTTAGAAGTAACATCCCCCCGGAATATTCTGAATAATATCACAGGGTGTACACCTCCTGTGACTTTAGGAGTATCATCCCGCTAAAGTATTACGAATAATGTCACAGGGGGTTAGCCTGTCTAATATCACAGGGCGTACACCCCCTGTGATATTAGACAGGCTAACCCCCTGTGACATTAGGAGGAACATCTTTCTAGAACATCATGAGTAATATCACGATGTGTACACCCTTTGAGACTTTAAAAGTAAAATCCCCCTAAGATATTCTGAATAATATCACAGAGAGTACACCCCGTGTGACAGGGGGAATAACCCGTGAGGATATAAGGAATAATATCAGAGGGTGTACACGTATTGTGACATTAGTAGTAACATCCCGCTAGGATATTACGAATAATATCACAAGGTGTACACGCCGGGTGACATTAATTTATGTCACTTTCCCCTAGAATATGACCCATAACAATACAGGGTGTAGAACACCTGTGATTTATGAGTAACATTTCTATAGAATATTACAAGTAATATCATTCGGTGTGCACCCCGTGTGACATTAGGAGTAACATCCCACGAAACTGTGACGAAGAATTTCCAAAGGTGTACACCCTCTATGACATTACAAGTAACATCTCGCTAGGATATTACAAAGAATATCACAGGGTATACAGCCCCTGTGACATGAGAAGTAATGTCTTTTCAGGATATCACGAATAATAAAACAAGATGTACCCACCCTGTGACATTAGGTGTGACATCCGTCTAGGAGACTACGAATACTATCGCAGCGAACACATCCCCTGTGACAATAGGAGTAACATCCCCGTAGGATATTATGAATAATATCACAAGAGTACACACATTGTGACTTCGGTGCTAACATCCCTCTCATATACTGTGAATAATATCACAGGGGTGTACACTCCTGTGATATTACATTAGGAGTAACATCTCTCTAGAGTATTACAAATAATATCATAGGGGGTACATGGGCCTTTGGTTTAGGAGTAATATTTCCCTAGGATATTACTAATAATATCACGGTGTGTACACTCACTGTGATATTAGCAGTCCCATTTTCCTAGGATATTATGAATAATATCACAGTAGGTGTTCACACATAATGTGTACACCATGTGTGTACACCCAATGTGATAGTGGAAGTAATATATCCCTAGGATCTTACAAATAATATCAAAGGGTGTACACCCCATGTGACATTAAAAGTAACGTCCCTTTTGGATATTCCGAATGCTATCATAATGTGTGATATTGGGAGTGTGATATTAGGAATAACCTCTTCCTGGGATAACCCATGTGATATTAGGAGTAACCTCTTCCTATGATATTACGAAAAACATCACAGGGTGTACATCCCTGTGACTTGAAAAGTAACACCCCCCTAGAATATTATGAATAATATAACAGGGTGTACACCCCCTGTGACATTAGGAGTAACATCTCCCTAGGATATTACGAATAATGTCACTGGGGCTCACCCTCTGTGACATTAGCAGCAACATCTTTCTAGGCTATTATGAATGACATCGCAGGGTGTAAACTCACTGTGATATTAGAAGGAATATCTCCCTAGGATATAAGCTATCATATCACAGAGTGTACACACATGGTGTATACCCACTGTGTTATTGGCAGCAATGTCTCCCTATGTTATTATGAGAAATAGCACAGCGTGTACCCCCTGTGGGTTACTAGAAGTAATATTTACCATGGATATCACAAATCATATCACAGGGTGTACACACATGGGGTACACCCACTGTGATATTAGGAGTTACATGTCTCAAAAATATGACAAATAATATCCCAGTGGGTGTACCCCATGTGTGTACACCCACTGTGATATTTAAAGTAATATCTCTTTATAAGATTACAAATAATATTGAAGGGTGTACTCCCCACATGACATTAGGAGTCACATTCCCCTACAATCTCGGGAACAATATCACACGGTGTACATCCCTGTAACGTTAGGAGTAACATCCCCCCTGAATATTGCTAGTAATATCACAAGGTGTACACGTATTGTGACATTAGTAGTAATATTCTGCTAGTATATTTTCAAAAATATCACAGAAGGAACACACCTGTGACATTAAGAGTAACATCCCCCTAGAATAGTAAGAATAATATCATGGAGTGTACACCCCCAGTGACATTAGAAGTATCATCTCGCTAGAATATTATGAATAATGTCACAGGGTGTCATCTTCTGTGACAATAGGAGTATAGACCCCTGGGAAATTATGCATACTATCACAGGGTGTACACCCCTGTGACATTAGGAGTAACATCTTTCTAGAATATCATGAATAATATCACAATGTCTACAACCCTGTGTCATTGAAAGTAAAATTGCCCTAGGATATTACTAAATAGAACACAGAGAGTACACTCCGTGTGATATTAGAAGGAACATCCCCCGAGGATATAATGAATAATATCAGAGAATGAACCTGCATAGGGACATCAGTAGTAACACCTCTTCAGGATAATACGAATAATATCAAAGGGTGTACACGAATTGTGAAATTAGTAGTGAACACCGGCTAGCATATTACGAATTTTATGACAGGGTCTACACGCCCTGTGACATTAGCAGTAACGTTTTCCTAGACTATTACAAAGAATATTAAAGGGTGTACGGGACCTGTGATTTACGAGTAACATTTCTATAGAATATTGCACGTAATATCACTGTGTGTACACCCCGTGTGACCTTAGGGGTAACATCGCACAAAATTATAACGAATAATTTCACAAGGTGTACACCCTCTGTGACATTAAAAGTAACATTTCCCTAGAAAATGACGATAATATCACAGAGTGTAAGCCCTCTGTGATATGAGGAGTGACATCTTATAAGGATAATACGAGTAATTTCACAAAGTGTACAAACCCTGTGACATAAGGAGTGACATCCCTCCAGGATATTATGAATAATATCAAAGGGAACATACCCAGTGTGACAATAAAAGTAACCTCCCCTTAGGAGATTGAGAAAAACACAACAAGGTGAACACACATTGTGACATCATTATTAACGTCCCACTAGGATACTGGGAAGAATATCACAGTGTGTAGAGTCCTGTGACATCAGGATGAACATTCCCTTCCAATATTACGAATAATATCGCAGGGTGTCAGCCCCCTGTGACTTTAGTAGTGGTATCTTCCTAGAATACGGAAAATAATGTCCCAGGGTGTTAACCAAGTGGGGCAGTAGAGAAAAGACAATAAGAGTACTTGAGTAATGTCACCCCCCTCTCCCCCCCTGGATATTACGATCCACATCGCAGGGGGGCGGAGACACCCCCCACGATGCGGGGAGAAATGTCACCCCCCTCTCCCCCCCTGGATATTACGATCCACATCGCAGGGGAGCGGAGACGCCCCCCGCGATGCGGGGAGTAATGTCACCCCCCTCTCCCCCCCTGGATATTACGGTCCAGGGTAGTCACACAGCGTGTGGACGTTATTGTCAGTAATATCTTCTCTGCCCCTGGAAATTACCAACTATATCACAGACGGGTGTACATCCTTTGCACTATTTGCAGTAATAGCATCCTCTTCCCCCTCGATATTAAGAACAATATCACAGGAGTGTTTCTACCCCCAGCGGCATTGGGTGTAGTATCATCCTCTCCCACGTTGAAATTAGGAGCAATATCACTGGGGGCGTGTCCACCTTATGCGATATTGATAGTAGCATCGTCCTCTTCTCTCCTGGATCATGGAAGCAATGTCACTGGGGTGGTGTACACTTTCTGCGGTATTGGGAGTAAGATCATTCTCTCCGCCTTGGAATATTAAGGGCCATATCACAGGGGGGGCTGTACACACCCTGTGCTGTTAAGAAGAATGTTATACTCTCCTGCCCTGCACATTAGAAAACATATCACAGAGTGGGTGTACACCTACTGCGATATTGAACGTAATATCACGCTCTCTCCCTCCCTGGACATTAGGAACAATATCACAGGTGGGTGTACACCCACTGAGGTATTAGGTGCAATATTAGTATTAATTATTCCTCATTTGTTATTCACATGAATATGAATTACCAATATTAATATGAAGAAATAATTGCCAATAAAATGTTTTCACATTATTATTAGTATTAATTATTAATATTAATATCAATTATTAGGAGCCAGTATTACTCTTTTCTAATGAATAAGGTCAATATCGGTTATTAATATCAGGCATTATTAATCATTAATATGAATCCTTTATTGCTATCATGAGCATAACTGTTTAATATTAATTTTCATTATTATCGATATTGATTTTAAAAATTATAGTATCAGTTATTAATATTGATAATTATAATTAATACTAATATATACTAATAATTATTGATATTAATTAATAATTGATATTATTAGTTGATATTATTAATTTATAATTGATATTATTAATTTCAATATGTAATTTGCACCATTCCACACAGTATTGCAGAAAAGGTACACGCCCCCTGTGATGTTGTTCCTAAAAGCCGGGGGTAGACGATGACATTACTCCAAATAACGCACTGGGTGTACATCCCTTCTGTGATCTTGTTGCTTATATATAGGCGGGGAGAGGACGGTATTAATCCCAATAATCCAGAACGTGTAGACCTCCCCTGTGTTATTCTCCCTAATATCCAACGGTGGAGAGGAAGATATACCTCCCAATTTCGCAGGGGTAGTACACCACCCCTGTGACATTGCTCCTAATGTCCAGGGGTAGAGAAAATGATATGACTCTCAATATGGCAAGGGGTGAACACCCCCTCCATGATATTGTTCCTAATATTCAGGGGGGAAGAGTATGATATTACTCCCAATATCACAGGGGGTGTACTCCCCATATCCCAGGTTGTGGATAGTATCCCGATCTGTGATAGACTCCGCCACGATGCGGGAGTAATGTCATCCCCCTCTTCTTCCCTTGCTATTACGATACACATCGCAAGAGGGAGGGCGACCCCGCGATGCGGGGAGAAATATCACCACCCTCACCCCTGATATTACGAGCCACATCTCAGCGGGGTAGACACCCCCAATGATGCGGGGAGTAATATCTATCCCCCTTCCCCATGTATATTAGGAGCCACATCTCAGGGGCGTGGACACCCCCGGCTGATGCGCAGAGTAATATCAAGCCCCGTCCCTCCCTGCATGTTAGCAGCCACTGTGGACACGCAGTGTATTTACCATATTTCCAGTAAGATCATCTTTTCCATTGAACCTTATGAACAAGATCACAGAGGGGTGTACCCCTCCTGCAATACTGGGGGTAATAGCGTTCTCTCCTCCACTGTATACTGGGAACAATATCACAGGGGCGTGTATTCCGCCTTGCATCCTGAGAGTCATATCATACTTACCTTCCATATATTAAGAACAATATCAAAGGGGGGGTGGACACTTTGACGATATTGGGAGTAACATCATTCTCTCTACCCCTGGATATTACTAGCAATATCACAGGGGGATGTGCATTTTTTGTGATATTGAGAGTAGTATTATTGTCTTCCCTGCTGGATATTAAAAACAATACCACAAGGGACGTCAAACCACCTGCCAAATTTGAGGGAATGTTATCCTCTCCACCCGCCTCCGCGCCCGGATATTAGAGAGAATAACACAGGGGTAATGTACACCCACTGCTTGATTGGGAGAAGGATCATCCTCTCCCTTCTTGGATATTAGGAACAATATCACGGGTGGGAGGGGGTGGTGTACTGCCTCTGCGATATTGGGAGTAAAATTATCCTCTCTTCCCCTGGATATTAGGAAGTGTATCAGAGGCGGAGGGTGCACACTCCCTGTGATATTCAATGTAATCTTATGCTCTCCCTCCCAGGGTATTAAGAAAAATATTACAGGAGGGGTGTACACCCTCTGCGATATTGAGTCATATCATCCTCTTTCACTCTGGATATTAGGAACAATATCACAGGGGTGTGTACACCCCCTGCGATATTGGGAGTAATACCATCCTGTCACCCTGAGGAGAGAAGCCATTTCTCTACCGTCTCCTGTCTCTGAAGAGGAGGAGAAAGTAAAAGTTGAAAAACAACAGGAATGAAGTCAGTGGCAAGACCAGCAGGTGGCACTGATAAGCCAGCCTGAGGTGAAAAGATTAACCCCTGCCCCCCAACTCTAAGCACATGTGCTCTCAATCCATCACGACTCTTTCACGTGGAACCCCTTAGAGTGTAAGCCCTTAAATGGGCCAGGAACTGTCTTCCTTCAGGAAGCTGGGCTCTTAAGATGAGAGTCTGCCGACGCTCCTGGCCAAATAAAAAAACCTCTTCCTCCTTGAATCCGCTGTCTGAAGGGCTTGTTCTGTGGCTCCTCCTGCTCCATTTCTTGGTTCCCTGACCAGGCATCAAACCCAGGTAGTGGTGGCGAGAGCGCCAAAGCCTAACCACTAGACCACCAGGGGAACTTAGAGCCTTGTGGGAAATAGATTGCCCACCATTAGAAGTGGGTTGGCCATAAGAAGGAAGCCTGGACAGGTCCCTTCTTTCTAAGGTGTGGCACAAGGTAACTGGTAAGGGATAACTAGACCGGTTCCCATACATAGACACTTGATGACAGATGGTGCTAGACCACCCCCACAGTGGCTGAGAGGGCAGGCAGCAGCAATAATAGTAGCAAAGGGACAGATGGCTGAGGAAGGATCCTGCTCCACCAGCCCAGGGAAATCAACTCCAGAAGTTCTGTTCGACCCAATATCAGAAGATCCATTGCAGGAGATGGTACCAGAGATCCCAGTGGTGCCCTCCCCTTACGGGGAAAGAGGCTCCCCACTCTTGAGCCCACAGTGCTTGCACCTCCGCAAGACAAGCATATCCCCAGGTCACCCAGAGTAGACAAGCGAGGAGGTGAGAACTCGGGAGAAACCCCTCCCTTGGCAGCTCATTTATGACCCAAAATGAGGATCCAAATCCTCCTGAGAGAGCAGCGGTATGCTGGGATAGATGAGGATGGTCATGTGGTGGAGAGGCGTGTTTCTCTGTACCAGCCCTTGAGCTCTGCCCACCTTCTCAACTGGAAAAACAATGGCCTGTCCTATACCAAAAAGCCATGAGCTCTAATTGATTTGCTCCAAACTAATATCCGGACCCACAACCCCACCTGGGCTGATTGCCACCAGTTGCTCATGTTCCTCTTTAACAGAGAAGAAAGGCGGAGAGTCCTCCAAGCAGCAACTAAGTGGCTACAGGAACATGCACCAGCTGATTACCAAAACCCCCCAAGAGTATGTAAGGACCCAGTTACCAGGAACTGACCCCCAGTGGGACCCACATGAAAGAGAAGATATGCAAAGGCTAAACCAAAACAGAGAAGCTCTCTTGGAAGGATTACAAAGGGGAGCTCAGAAGGCCACAAACATTAACAAGGTCTCTGAGGTCATTCAGAGAAAAGAAGAAAGTCCAGCACAATTCTACGAGAGACTGTGTGAGGCCTATGGTATGTATATTCCCTTTGATCCCGATAGCCCTGAAATCAGCGCATGATTAACATGGCTTTAGTCAGTCAAAGTGCAGAAGACATGAGAAGAAAACTGCAGAAACAGGCTGGGCTTGCAGGGATGAATACATCACAAGGATTAGAAATAGCTAATCAAGTGTTTGTAAACAGGGATGCAGTAAGCCATAAGGAAAGCAGCAAAGAGAAAGAACATCAGGCCCAGAGAAATGCCGACCTGTTTGTTAGCTGCAGCAATCAGAGGGGTCCCCGCAAAGAGGCAAGGGAAGGGGTACCCTGGGAAAGAAACTCAGCTTGGCTGTCAGAGTTTGCAGCATAACCAGTGTGCTGATTGTAAAGAAATAGGACAGTGGAAGAACAAATGCCCTCAGCTGAAAAGAAAACCAGGTGACTCAGAGCAGGAGGTCCCAGACAAGGAGGAAGGGGCCCTGCTCAACCTGGCAGAAGGTTTATTGGACTGAGGGGGACCAGGCTCAAGAGTCCCCAAAGAGCCTCTGGTCAGAATGACAGTCGGGGGTAGAGACATTGATTTTCTTGTAGATACCGGTGCTGAACATTTGGTAGTAACCACCCCGGTTGCCGTCTTATCCAAAAAGACTATTAACATCATCGCAGCCATGGGGGTTTCAGCAAAGCAAGCTTTCTCCTTGCCTCAGACTTGTGCTGTAGGAGGACATAAAGTGATTCATCAGTTTTTGTACACGCCTGACTGTCCTTTGCCCTTGTTGGGAAGGGTCTTGCTTAGCAAGCTGAGAGTCACAATCTCTTTTACAGAGCATGGCTCTTTGCTGCTAAAGTTACCCAGAACAGGAGCCATTATGACCCTTATGGTCCCCCGAGAGGAGGAATGGAGACTTTTCTTAACTGAGCCGGGCCAAGAGATAAGACCAGCTCTGGCTAAGCAGTGGCCAAGAGTACGGGCGGGACACAACCCTCCAGGGTTGGCAGTCAACCCAGCCCCCATACTCATAGAAGTGAAGCCTGGGGCCCAGCCGGTTATGCGAAAACAGGACCCGGTACCCAGAGAAGCTCTTCAAGGGATCCAGGTCTATCTCAAGCACCTAAGAACTTTTGGAATTAGAGTTCCTTGTCAGTCTCCATGGAACACTCCCCTCCTGCCGGTTCCCAAGCCAGGGACCAAGGACTACAGGCCGGTACAGGATTTGCACTTGCTTAATCAAGCTACAGTGACTTTACATCCAACAGTACCTAACCTGTCCACATTGTTGGGGTTACTGCCAGCTGAGGACAGCTGGTTCACCTGTTTGGACCGGAAAGATGCTTTCTTTCCTATCGGATTAGCCCCTGAGAGCCAGAAGCTGTTTGCCTTTCAGTGGAAAGATCTGGAGTCAGGTGTCACTACTCAGTATGCTTGCACCCGGCTTCCCCAAGGGCTCAAGAACTCCCCCACCATCTTCGGGGAAGCATTGGCTTGAGACCCCAGAAGTTTCCCACCAGAGACGTAGACTGCATGTGGCTCCAGTAGGTTGATGCCCTTTTGCTGGGACACCCCACGGCAGTCGGGTGTGCCAAGGGAATGGATGCCCTACACCAGCACCTGGAGGACTGTGGGTATAAGGTGTCCAAGAAAAAAGCTCAGATCTGCCGACAGCAGGTACGTTACTTGGGATTTACTATCTGACAGGGGGAACGCAGCCTGGGATCAGAAAGAAAGCAGGTCATTTGCAATCTACCAGAGCCTAAGAGCAGAAGGCAGGTGAGAGAATTCTTAGGAGCCGTGGGCTTTTGTAGACTGTGGATCCCAAACTTTGCAGTATTAGCCAAGCCTTTGTATGAGGTCACAAAGGGGGTGGGGACCAGGAAGCTTCTGAATGGGGATCCCTACAACAGCAAGCTTTTCATGACCTAAAGGAAAAACTTCTGGCAGCCCCAACCCTGGGGCTACCTGATCTGGCAAAGCCTTTTCCATTGTATGTGTCAGAGAGAGAAAAGATGGCAGTTGGACTTTTCACGCAATCTGTGAGGCCTTGACACAGGCCGGTGGCCTACTCTTAACAACTAGATGGGGTTTCTAAAGGATGGCCCCCCTGTTCGAGGGCCTTGGCAGCAACTGCCCTGCTAGTACAAGAAGCAAATAAGCTGACTCCTGGGCAAAACCTGAACATAAAGGGCCCCCATGCTGTGGTGACTTTCATGAATACTAAAGGACATCATTGGCTAACGAATGCCAGACTCACCAAGTACCAAATTTTGTCCTGTGAAAATCCCCATATAACCATTGAAGTTTGCAACACCCTAAACCCTCCCATCTTGCTCCCAGTATCAGAGAGCCCTGTCGAGCATGATTGTGTTGAAGTGTTGGACTCAGTTGACTCTAGCAGACCTGACTTCTGGGACCAACCTTGGGCATCAGTAGACTGGGAACTATATGTGGACAGGACAAGCTTCAACAACCCACAAGGAGAGAGGGGTGCAGGGTACACAGTGGTAACCCTGGACACTGTTGTTGAAGCCAGATCATTGCCCCAGGCCACTTCAGCCTAGAAAGCTGAACTCATTGCTTTAATTCTGGCCTTAGAACTCAGTGAAGGTGAGACTGTCAACATTTACACTGATCCTCGGTATGCCTTTCTAACCCTTCAAGTGCATGGAGCATGATAGAAAGAAAAGGGTCTATTGAACTCTGGGAGAAAAGACAGAAAATATCCACAAGAAATCTTGCAATTATTAGAAGCAGTATGGAAACCCCACAAGGTGGCACTTATGCATTGCAGAGGACACCAGTGAGCTTCCACTTTGGTGGGTTTGGGGAATTCCCACGCTGACTCAGAGGCTCAAAAAGCAGCATCTGTCCAGAGCTACCCTAAGCCAGGTCCAAAGTTTGATGTTCCTTGGTCCACCCAGGCAATGAGAACTCTAGCTGATAACCCCCAGAATGCCTGGTATATATCTGGTTTACCCTTACTCTAGAGTTGTGACCTTTTGCAATCCTAGCCTCTTGTAGGGGAAATTTCCTATTCAACTTCCCAACTTTTGTGGGCTTAAATATTTATTTCCGTCTGGCATCATCCATGAGACTGTCAAAGGAAAGTCTAAATTTGTCAGGATCAAAAAGTGCCATCAAGGCAACAATGATTTCCAAATTCTGTTTACATCTCTCAGTACCTATTTACATTTCAATTTTGGCCTAATAATTCAGTACTTATCTGGGTAAATCCCCAAACTCCTTCCTGTGACTGAACCCTTTCAGGTCACATCTCTGAGCTCTGACTCCGTCCTTCCTTAGGCCTGAGCTGTCTGCCACCTCCCAGGCCCCCACTTCTGCCCCCACAGCCAGGAGACTCCCACCACCCACCTGAGGCCACACTCTTGGCTCTGTCTGCAGCCACGTCCGGCCCAGGCATCTCTGAGAAGCTCCCAGGCTGGGGCCAATGGGCATGCAGGCAGCATAATGGGGACACTGTGGGGAGACCGAGGGTGCCAAGGAGTGGGAGATGAAAACAGGAAGGTGGAGGTGATAAGAAGAGAGTTTCAAGGGAACTATAACATATTTTTAAAAATACCAAGGCTTGGGGAAATCCTGGCCTAAAGAATAGCAGTGCCTGCTCATCAGGATCAAAACAAAGATGAAACACCCCTTGGCACAGAGCCGGGAAGAAGAGGCAGCTGTGTGCTGTTGGGAGTGGCTCCTCCAGGAGGTGGGACCATTCGTTCATTCAATCCAACATTGATCGAGAGCTTTTTTTTTTTTTTTTTTGAGACAGAATCTCGCTCTGTCACCCAGGATGGAGTACAGCGGCATGATCTCTGCTCACTGCAAACTCCACCTCCCAGGTTCATGCCATTCTCCTCCCTCAGCCTCCCGAGTAGCTGGGACCACAGGTGCCTGCCACCACGCCCGGCTAATTTTTTTGTATTTTTAGTAGAGATGGGGTTTCAGCGTGTTAGCCAGGGTGGTCTCAATCTCCTGACCTCATGATCTGCCTGCCTTGGCCTCTCAAAATGCTGGGATTACAGGAGTGAGCCACCTAGCCTGGCTTCAAGGGCCTATTTTTTTTTAGGTTTTGCACAAGCACAAATCTGGCAGGTCCCCCTGGGCCATGGCACCTGGTGAGTATCCAGGTTTACTTTTCCTGGGCATCCCAGGCACACTGCTGCCTCCACACCTTCGTACTCACTTTTCCTCTGCCTGGAGGGCACTTTCAGTGATATTCACACATACCACTCCTTTCCTCCTCTTCTTTAGTAAAATGTCACCTTCCCTGCCCATTCTACTTAAAATTGCAGTGACACCCCACCCCCCAGTCTCCATACCTATCTTCCCAGGCCTGTCCCTAACATTTGGAAAGCCTGGAAATAGAGTAAAAATGGGCTGGGCATGGGGGCTCATGCCTGTAATCCCAGCACTTTAGGAAGCTAAGGTGGGCAGATCACCTGAGGTCAGGAGTTCAAAACCAGCCTGGACAACATGGTGAAACCCATCTCTACTAAAAATACAAAAAATTAGAAGGCATGGTGGCATGTGCCTGTAACCCCAGCTACTCTGAAGGCTGAGGCAGGAGAATCACTTGAACCCAGGAGGTGGAGGTTGCAGTGAGCCGAGATCACCCTGCTGCACTCCAGCCTGGGTGACAGAGCAAAACTCCATCTCAAAAAAAAAAAAAGAGTAAAAATGATGGTTTACCTCCTTTCTCTTCCCACACTCATTTCCATCCTGCATCTCAGTCATACATGTGAACATCCCAGCTACATCCCCAGGAAACAGTCACCTCTTGACCGTACTTTTGGCTTACAGGTACATTCCACTGTCTCAGGGTCAGACCTATGGGAACACATACAAGCCCCGAACATGGGTTCAGTGCCATTTGAGCAGGAACTCTTGAGGTCTTGGATAACCAGAGTGAAACCTAGAGAAGGATCTTGGGCTCTCAGGGGCCCCTTGTCCTGACAGACTCTTTGCCCTGGAGGGGCTTAGAGAAGGGTGGAGCTTGGGGCAAGGGTCCCTCTTACCCAGGTCTAAGGATAGGATGGTCCCTTCCACTTTATTTTTCCCCAAACACTCAACACCGTCTAACATACTATATATTTTAAGTATTTACTTTGTTTATTGTCTGAATGCCTCCAGTAAAATGTAAGTCCCATAGAAGGCAAGGATTTCTGTTTTGTTCACTATTATACTCTCTGAACTTAGTATCTGGCACATAGTAGGTGCTCAATCAATATTTGTTGAATAAATAATGGATTAGCAGGTTTGAGGTTCCAGGATAGAAGATAGGCTAGAGGCACCTAGTCTTCATAAAACTCCTTTGTTCTGCAGAGCGCATCTGGCAAGAAGAGTATTAGGTGCATGGTGCAAAACCCCATCTTTTCAAATCTGCAAACCCTAGAGAGGAAACTGCATTCTGCTCTTTTAGAAGATAGCGGCACTCAGGCGCGGTGGCTCATGCTTGTAATCCCACCACTTTAGGGGGCCGAGGCAGGCAGATTGCTTGAGCTCACGAGTTCAAGACCAGCCTGGGCAGCACAGCTAAACCCCATCTCTACAAAAAATAAAAAATTAGCTGTGCCTGAGGGTGCCATGTGTTCCAATCAAGTGGAGAGTTCAGATGCATAAACCAATAGCCAAATATAAGACAATATGTGCCGAAATTAAAGTGTGGTCAAGGTATCATCGTCAACCAGGTGAGAGGACAGTAAACACTGCCTGTGTGAGTCACAGAGACCTCCAGGGCAGAGTGACATGGGCTGCACTTTGGAGGTTGGGTAGGAGCTTCTGCTTTTGAGAAGCTCATTAACCGGCTGCAGAGGCATAACTTCACACTAAAAGGTGGTTAGCACATGTGGTCCATGTATGTAAAATACACATATGTATTTGCACAGAAAAATGTTTTTAAGTCTAAGTAATATATTAATTAAAAATTAATAACAGGGGCATGGTGCAGTGGCTCATGACTGGAATCCCAGCATTTTGGGAGGCCAAGGAAGGCAGATTGTTTGAGGCCAGCAGTTCAAGACCAGCCTGGCCAATATAGCCAAACCCTGTCTCTACAAGTATATATATATAAAATAGTTAAATCAGAGTAGTGGAATACAGGAAAGTGGGTGATACTTTTTCTTTACACTTTTTTTGTATAGAAGAGCACATATACTTAGAAAACATTAAGATAATAATACCCCACATCTACACATCCAATATGAACATTTGTGTGGATCTCAGGGGGGCTGGGGGAGATGCCTTCCAGGCACCACGGATGGTGTGGAGGTGGGAAACCATGGAGATATTTCGGAGGGACAGTGAGCCCCTCTGGCTGAGTAAAAAGTAAATGGAGTCGGCCAAGCACAGTGGCTCACACCTGTAATCCTAGCACTTTGGGAGGCCAAGGCGGGTGGATCACGAGGTCAGGAGTTCGGGACCAGCCTGGCCAATATGGTGAAACCCCATCACTACTAAAAATACAAAAATTAGCCAGGCATGGTGGTATGCGTCTGTAGTCCCAGTTACTTGGGAGGCTGAGGCAGAAGAATCACTTGAACCCAGGAGGCAGAGGTTGCAGTGAGCCGAGATCATGCCACTGCACTCCAGCCTGAGTAACAAAGCAAGACTCCGTCTCAAAAATAAAAAAGTAGCTGGAGTTGAGGCTGGAAGAGGAGGCCAGGCTTGGTGGCTCACAACTGTAATCCCAGTACTTCAGGAGGCCAAGGCAGGAATTTGAGACCAGCCTGGACAATATAGTGAGACCTTCATCTCTGCAAAAACTCAAAACTTGGCTGGGCAGGTGGCACTGGCTTGTGGTCCCAGCTTCGCCAGAGGTTGAGGTGGATCACTTGAGCTCAGGAGTTCGAGGTTGCAGTGAGTTATAATCGCCCCACTGCACTCCAGTCTGGGTGACAGAGTGAGACTTGTCTCTAAAAAAAAAATAAATAAAACTGGAAGAGGAGACTAAGGCCCAACTGCGGGGCCGTAAATTTCAGGCAAAGGCTTTTGGCCTCTGACCTACCTCTCTGGCATGGTTGCAGCAAGAAGGTTTTGCTTTCAACCGGGGATGTCTCTCTGCACCCCGTTTCCCAGATGGCAAGAAGCTCAGACGTGGCCGAGCTGAGCCTGGATCCCACCTCTGGTGACTGCATGGCCTGGGTAGAAGAGCAGGGCAGGGGCAGCGGAGGTGGAGGTGCAGGTGCCCCACCTGCCCGCAGATGCGCTCCAGGCACAGACAGGAAGGTCCCAAGACAGACCTCACGGGAGAGCTTCCCAGTCCCGCAGACACAACCCTGGCCACAGACCCTACTCGAGGAGGGAACGCTTGCGTCACAACAGAAGCCACGGAGGCGGGCCTCAGGATGCTCCAACAGGCGTGTGTGTCGCCATCTGTCCTCGTGGGAAGGCTCCTCCCCGCCGGGATGGTGTCCACCGGATCGCGACCGAAGCGGGGCTCTCCCCACTCTCCGCCGGGCTCTCCCCACTCTCCGCCTCCCTGCTTCCTTGGAGTGAGGTAGCCGCTCTTTCCCAGCTGCCCGCTTGGTGGCGCTGCCAGCATTAACTGAGGGCGCCGCCGGGCCCCGCAGCCGCTGGAGCTTGGTGGAGAAATGCTCCGTGGTGACTTACAGTGGCCCAGAGGCCTGCATCACTTGAGCCCTGCATTAGACTCAGATCCAGGCCTGGAGAGGCCTGTCAAACCCACATAAGGTAGATAGGACAGAAATGGTGGCTGTCCGTCATTCAAGGACAGGTGGTCCCTTGAGGTTATGAGATCCACTCAAGTTTCCTTGGCTCAAATATCCAGCCAGCCACCCTGGGCAATCTAACGAGACTCATCTCGATAAAACATGAAAAAAATTAGCCGGGCATGGTAGCAGGCATCTGTAGTCCTAGCTACTCCGGAGGCTTAGGTGGGAGGATGGCTTGAGTCTGGGAGAAAGAGGCTGCAATGAAGCATGACCACACGACTGCCTTCAAGCCTGGGCGACAAAGAGAGATCCTGTCTCAAACAAACAAAAAGTCTAGTAAACAGAATTGCTTCCTTTTTGTTGTTTGTTTTCTGAACAGTGCATATTTGTGCAGTAAACAAAAAGGCAGGGCTCAGGGGGATCAACAGGGTATTGGTGGGTCCAAACTGTCACCAACAGGACTCTAGTAGAGAAAAAAAGCAGACAGCCTTGAACTTTGATTTCAGAACTGGGAAACTGTGGGAGGTCGCTACTATAAGATGCAGGAGACAGCGCTGGGAATCGCTCAACGTGGGTCTCTGGACTGAGGAGAGAGTCAAGGCCGTGAACTGAGCCTGACTCTTCCTCCCAGCCTCTCAGGACCTGGCTCAGTTTAACTGTGAAGTGGGAACACTGGCCAGTGCCCTGCTCAGCTCAGAGGGAAGAAGTCTGGTAGGCAGAAAAGACTTTTAAAATTATTACATGCTCAATGAAGATAAAGAATTATTAATATCACCATCTTAATCATCATTATTGGAAAAAGACATCTCATCCAGTGCCCAGGAACAGCAAAGCAAAGACCATGAATCATGCACTCCTGGCTGCTCCTATTTTACATGGACATTAACATAGATGGGATTCAACTATGGTGTTTTCACTTTGCAGCCAAATTTCCCGATAATTTATAAGTCATCAGCTTGAGGGATACTCAACCTGGAGCCATTTGGGTACTGGGGCCAAAGGATTTCTGGGGGAACCCAAACTCAGTGACCTCCCCCATCACAAGGGCCCCATTTCAGAGGTTATGATGCCATAACCTTGACCTTGCCTCTCCCTCTGCTCTACCCTCTCCACCTCTGCCATATGATTTTGTTTGCTGCATTTGCCCCAGGTCCTCACAATTGCCCTCCACCTCCACCAACAGATTTCTAGCCACAATGGCGGCAGCAAGCTGCAGAAGTCAGGAGCAAAACTGGACAGGGACCACTGAATAACTGTCATGTTTATAACACCTTTTATATTTCTCATTTCACTCATGTAGAAGTAGACAAATGGCCCTATTTCAAAAAAGGCTTGAACAAACAACTCACAAAAGATGTATGAATGGTCATTGAGCACACAAAAAGAGGCTCAATGTCATTAATCATCAGGGAAATGCAAATTAAAGCCACAATGAGATCCCACCGCACACCCACGAGAGGAGTTACATTAAAAAGACTGACCACACTGATTGTCGCTGAGGATGTGGAACAACTGGAACTCTCATCGCTGCTGGTGGAAGTATAAAGTAGTACAACCACTTCTACACAGTTTGATCATTTCTTTAAAAGTTAAGCATGTACCTACATATGATCCAGTGGTTTCACTTTTAGATATTTACCCAAGAGAAATGAAAACACAAGACTTGCAGTAGAATGGCCACTGTGATTTTCCTTATAATGGCCAAGAAATGGAAACTCAAACTTCTGTCAACAGGTAAGTAGATAAACAAATTGAAGTCTATCTATTTGATGGAATACTACTCAACAATGAAAAAGAATGAAGTGTTGATACAGGCCCCTGTATAAAGGAATCTCCAAATAAGAACCCAGACCCACTGGAAAAAAAACACATACTATGTGATCTCATTGATATATAATTCTAGAAAATGCAAATGAATCCCAAGTGAGAGCAGAATCAGTGGTTGCCTAGAGATGCAGGAGGGAGGGATGATAAAGGGCCACCAGAAAATTCTGGGAGGTGATGAGTAAGTTTTCATTGTCTTGGTTGTAGTGATGGCTCACAATGTATATTCATGGGTTTAATGTTATTGGCAGGGCATGGTAGCTCATGCCTTTAATCCCAACACTCTGGGGGGCTAAGGCAGGAGGACCACTTGAGGCCAGCCTGGGCAACACAGCAAAACCCCACCTCTACAAAAAAATAAAAAATTATTCAGGTATGGTGGTGTGTACCTCTATTCCCAGCTACTCAGGAGGGTGAAATAGGAGGATCACTTGAGTCCAAGAGTTAAAAGTTGCAGTGTGCCATGATCACGCCATTGCACTTCAGCATGGGCGACACAGCAAAACCCTGTCTCCAAAACAAAACAAAACTTATCAAAGTGTACACTTTAAACACATGCAGTTTGCTGTATGTCAGTTATACCTCATGAAAGCCGTTAGTATTTTTTTTTAATTTTTAAAGAAGACAAACCACTGATACACACAACAGATGGATGATTGTCAAAATCATTCTGTTGAATGAAAGAAGCCAGACATGAAAGATCATGTTCTGTATGGTTCCATTTATTCAAAATGCCTAGAATTGAAAACTAATGGAGGCCAGGCATGGTGGCTCATGCCTATAATCCCAGCACTTGGGAGGCCGAGGCAGGCAGATCTCCTGAGGTCAGGTGTTCAAGACGAGCTTGGTCAACATGGGGAAACCACATCTTTACTTAAAAATATATATATATATAAATTAGCTGGGCATGCTGGCACACGCCTTTAGTCCCAGCTACTTAGGAGGCTGAGACAGGAGAATCACTTGAACCTGGGAGGCAGAGGTTGTAGTGAGCCAAGATCATGCTACTGCACTACAGCCTGGGTGACAGAGCAGGACTCCACGTCAAAAAAAAAAGAAAAGAAAATTAATGGGAACAGACAATATCAGTGGCTGCCTGGGGCAAACATGGGAGTAAAGACAGATTGCATATAGTTGTTTAAAAATACATCAGATGCTTCAGGAGGCTGAGGCAGGCAGATCACTTGAACCCAGGAGTTCAAGACCAGCCTGGGCAACACGGCGAGACATCATCTCTACAAAAAAAAAAAAAATACAAAAATTAGCAGGGCATGGTGGCATGCACCTGTAGTCCCAGCTACTCAGGAGGCTGAGGTGTGTGGATCACCTGAGCCCAGGAAGTCAAGCTGTGATTATGCCATTGCATTCCAGCCTGGGCGACAGAGTGAGACCCTGTCTCAAAAAAATAAGTAATAAAAATACATCAGAGCAGCCGGGCGCAGTAGCTCATGCCTGTAATCCCAGCACTCTGGGAGGCCAAGGCAGGAAGATCACTTAAGGTCAGGAGTTCAAGACCAGCCTGGACAACATGGTGAAACCCCCCCCTGTAATCCCAGCTACTCAGGAGGCTGAGGTAGGAGAAACACTTGAACCCGGGAGGAGGAGGTTACAGTGAGCTGAGATTGTGCCACTGCACTCCAGCTTGGGCAACAAGAGTGAAACTCCATCTAAAAAAAAAAAAAAAAAAAGAAAATGCTATTCCTGTATTGAGTGTTTTTCAGCAGCCAACACTGACATCCACGTTCACTGGCCAGATGAGCAGTGTTGTACTTGGAGCTCAAGACAGCTCCGGCAATCCCTGCTCCTGGGATTCATACCCCTGTGCTTCCTCTCTGGACCTTTGTCCTGCCGAGTGACCTCAACATCTGCTGATCCTCCTGTACTGTATAGGGCCGGCCTGTGTAGCCACTGGGATATTGCAGAAATGACTGTGTGGCACCCAAGGCAAGGTCCTAAAAGACATTGCAGCTTTTGCCTTGCTCTCTTTTGTGTCACTCACTCAGGGAGAAGCCAGCACCATGTGGAGAAGGTGCTCAAGCAGCTCAAATGAAGAGAAGCTGAGGCCTTCTGCCAAGAGCCAGCACCAACTTGCTGGCCATGCAAGTGAGCTACCTCAGAAGCAGCAGCCTCATCAAGCCTTCAGATGACAGCAGCCCCCAGCAGACCCCTTACAGAGATTCCAAGAGAGACCCTAGGTCAGAACAGCCCAGCTACACCACTCCTAGATCCCTGATTCACAGAAACCATGAGATCATAAATGACTGTTGTTGTCTTAAACCACTAAGTTTGGAAGTAAACCGCTTCTCAGCAAAAGATAACTGGGATAAGCAGTGATGGGCAAAAACACAAACCAAGAGATGGCAGAGATGTGTTTCAGTTCCTGTGCTTCCAGTTACTGCTGTGCCTGTTTGAGCCTCAGTGAACTCACCTAAAAAAGACAATAGTGTGAAAATACTACTGGCTTCACAAGTGTATTAAAGGATCAAACATATATAAAGCGCCCAGCACAGTGTTAGGCCCAGAAAGGTAATAAATGCTGGTTCTCTTCTTTAACCACACTTCCCACCCCACCATTCCCCCACTCAGTGGCAGATTTTCTCATCTGTAAAATGGACTTGAAACACCTACCATGAGATTGCTGTGGGGATCAAATCAAAGTCTGTCTTTGGAGAGGCTTTGTAAATCCTAAAGTGCTCACCAAAGGCTCTTACTAGCACGTAAGGACCCGTCTCAGGAGAATCTGCCTAGCATGACTTCCTCTGTTGGAGGTTACAATCAAGGGCTCCCCCAAAAATCTATTTGAGGTTGGAATCACGTAGATATGAATGGAAAGTGGCAGGAAGACCGTTCGCCACTGCTGACA
This sequence comes from Pongo pygmaeus, assembly GCF_028885625.2. Lineage (NCBI taxonomy): Eukaryota > Metazoa > Chordata > Mammalia > Primates > Hominidae > Pongo > Pongo pygmaeus. The sequence continues at coordinate 8,903,513 of NC_072380.2, forward strand.
CCAGGCCCACAAACCAGCTATTGCCAAAGAGTTGCAGTTTTGAAAAGCTCAAACTCCAAAGTAGATACGGGCATGTGATTCCATGGTCAGGAGACATGGAGGTCACTGTGCAGGCCAAAGATTCAGAGAGGAAGCAAAACTACAGAAATGAAAGCTCCTTTCTAAAGACTTGTGAAGAAACAAGTGGAGTTTCGCTGTGTTGTCAAGTTTGTGCCCTCTCCTGGCCTCTGCGTGGACGGGTCTGACGTCCATGGTTCAGCAGCTCCCTCCGCCCCCCTTCACACTGCCCTCAAGTCCTTCTGGGGAAGGAACTGGCCTGTGGGGGCCTCCACTCAGCTAAGCAAACAACTCTCTTAAATCATGCCCTGACAGCAGGCCAGGAACCACGCAGATAGGGGGACAAAAAGAGAAAGAAAAACAACCTGGTCGAATGACCTGGTCAAATGATGCCTGAAAGTCCCTGTGAAAGTTTTGCTCTCTGAAATTTTGCTTCAAAATCTGGATTTCTTGAAAGATGGCTGCATCTGGACCAGTTGAGCGGAGGTTGCAATGAGCCCCGGTGTGGCTGAGGAAGACTGGAGAGGCACTGGCTGCTGGGAAAAGGGGAGTATAATGCTAAGATGCAAAATCATCAACCAGATGATACTATACTATCAAGGAAAATGTAACAACATTCAGTATCATAACCAGAAAAATTAACCAACTTCCACAAGCAGAAAGGAATCTGTGTGAGCATGGGATCGACATATATTGGACTGAACACTGCCCTTCATGGCTTCATACCAATGGCAGTGAGCCCCCCCGCCTTTTTTTTTTTTTTTTGAGACAAAGTTTCACTCTTTCACCCAGGCTGGAATGCAGTGGTGCATTCTCGGCTCACTGCAACCTCCGCCTCCATGTTCAAGCAATTCTCCTGCCTCAGCCTCCTGACTAGCTGGGATTACAGTCACCCACCACCATAATTGGCTAATTTTTTTTTTTTTTTTTTGAGATGGAGTCTCGCTCTGTCACCCAGGCTGGAGTGTAGTGGCACAAACCTCCGCCTCCCAGGTTCAAGCAATTCTCCTGCCTCAGCCTCCTGAGTAGCTAGGATTACAGGTGCCTGCCACCATGCCCATATAATTTTTGTATTTTTAGTAGAGACAGGTTTTCACCATGTTGGTCAGGCTAGTTTCAAACCCCTGACCTCATGATCCACCCACCTCAGCCTCCCAAAGCGCTGGGATTACAGGTGTGAGCCACCGTGCCCGGCCATGATCAGCTAATTTTTGTTTATTAGTAGAGACAGGGTTTCACCATATTGGCCAGGCTGGTCTTGAACTCCTGACCTCAGGTGATCCACACGTCTCGGCCTCCCAAAGAGCTGGGATTACAGGCATGAGCCAGTGCCCAGCCAGTGATCCCCCTTTGGACAGCATGCATCTCACAAGGGGTTTGTGAGTTTATTTTTGCAGGCAGGTGATTTGAATTTTGAAACCTGTACCATCAAACGGTATGCTTTGGCTGGCCTTGTTTTGGGTGGTCTTTACGAGTTTTATAGGCTATACCTATGAATGGTAGCCTAGCAGTCAGGCAAGACTCAACCCTGCTACCTGGGAAAGAAAACAATTTACTGGATTAGAATTTCTATGCTCATCTCCAGAAATATGTTATTTCCCATTTTGCTCCAGACTGTGTTTGCAGTAAACATTGGATATAGAAAATATAAACCACTTATAAAGGCCCTTCAGTTACCTGAACCTAGCCTAGAAATTCATTGATTTTAAGCAAATATGTACACAAAAATAAAATGGTCCCCCCAAAAATGTTAATCTAAATTTCTTTTATTCAATTTTCCTATCATATTTTTCCACAGAAGTGAAATAATCAGCACATTAAAATTTTTTGTATGCTTCTGCAAGCAGAGCTTTTAAATTTTTTAAATTTTAATTTAAAAACATTTTTCTTTAAAAATTCTTGTCCAAAGTTGATGCAAAAAAATTTTTTAAGTAGAGGTGGAGGCAGGTCATGATGGCTTATGTCTGTAATCCTAGCACTCTGGGAAGCCAAGGCAGGTAGATGGCTTGAGCCCAGGAGTTCGAGACCAGCCTGGGCAACATGGTGAGACACTGTCTCTACAAAAAATAAAAATTAAATAGAATTGAAGCAAGATGGCCAAATAGAAGCCCCCACTGATCATACTCCATGCAGGAACACCAAATTTAACAACTATCCACACAGAAAAGTAGCTTCATTAGAACCAAAAATCAGGAGAGTAATGACAGTACCTGGTTTTAACTTCATATTGCTGAAAGAGTCACTGAAGAGCGTGGGAAAGACAATCTTAAATTGGCGATCACCTCCCCCCACCCCCCAACATCCCCTGGAAGTGGCTGGCTGTGTGGCATGAAGAGAGAACCTGTGTGCTTGGGAGAAAGAGAGCACAGCAATTGCAGGAACTTGAATTGGAACTCAGAGCTACTGACATGGGGCAGAACTCAGCCAGTGGCCCTGGTGGGAGCATGTAGACCAGTCCTAGCCAGAAGGATAGATTCCAACCCATCCCAGAGGTTGGAACTTGAGTTTTGGCAAGCCTCACCACCATAGGCTAAAGTGCAGTGGGGCTCTAAATAAACTTGAAAGATGTTTAGGCCACAAGGACTGCAACTCCTAGGCAAGTCCAGGTGCTGTGGTGGGCTCAGAGTCAGTGGATATTGAGGGGCACATGAGCTAGTAAGACACCACCCACAGTGCCTAAGGGAGTGCTTGCAGCACCCCTCCTGCAATCCCAGGCAGCACAGCTCACAGCTCCAAAAGAGACCCCTTCCTGATGCATAGGAGAAGAGAAGGAAAACTAAAGAGGACTTTGTCTTGCAACTTGGATACCAGCTCAGCCACAGTAGGATAGGACACTAGTCACAGTTATGAGGCCTCCATTCCAGGCCCTATCTCCTGAATGACATTTCTAGACACACCCTCGGCCAGAAGGGAACCCACTGACCTTGAGAGAAGAGCTCAGTCCTGGAAGAATTAATCACTTGCTGACTAAAGAGCCCTTGGGCCCTGAATAACCAGCAGCAGTAACCAAGTAGTACAGGCAGTGGGCCTTGAGTGAGACTCTGAGACGTGCTGGCTTCAGGTGTGACCAGAAGCACATTCACAGTTCTGGTGGCTATGAGGAGAGACTCCTTCTGCTTGAGAAAGAGAGAGGGAAGAGGAAAGAGCACTTTATCATGAGCTTAGGTGCCAGCTCAGCCACAGTGAGGAAGAGCACCAAAAGGGCCCTTAAGGCCCTCGATTCCAGGCTTGATCCAGCAGAAGAAAGAATGAGTGAGCTTGAAGACAGACTACTTGAAAATACACAGTCAGAGAAGAGAAAAAAAAAAGAGAATAAAAAACAACAAAGCATGCCTATAAGACCTAGAAATTAGCCTCAAAAGGGCAAATCCAAGTAATTGTTCTTAAACAGAAAGTAGAGAGAGATTGGGTGGAAAGTTTATTCAATAAAATAATAACAGAGAACTTCCCAAACCTAGAGAAAGGTATCAATTTTAAAGTACAAGAAGGTTATTGAACACCAATCAGATTTAACCCAAAGAAGACTACCTCAAGGCATTTAATAATCAAACTCCCAAAGATCAAAGATAAAGAAATATCCTAAAATCAGCAAGAGAAAGGAAACAAATGACATACAATGGAGCTCCAATCCATCTGGCAAAAGACTTTTCAGTGGAAAGGCCAGGAGGGAATAGTATGACATATTTAAAGTGCTGAGGAAGGAAACTTTTACCTAGAATAGTTTATCTAGCAAAAATATCCTTCAAACATGAAGGAGAAAAACTTCCCTGACAAACAAATGCTGAGGGATTTCATCAACTCTAGACCTGTCCTCCAAGAAATCCTAAGGGCCGGGGTCGTGGCTCATGCCTGTAATTCCAGCACTTTAGGAGACTGAGGCAAGCGGGTCATTTGAGGCTGGGAGTTCGAGATCAGCCCGGTCAACATGGCGAAACACCATCTCTACTAAAAATACAAAAATTAGTTGAGCGTGTTGGCGTATGTCTGTAATCCTAGCTACTTGGGAGACTGTGACATGAGAATCGCTTGAACCCAGAAAACGGAGGTTGCAGTGAGTCAAGATTGTGCCACTGCACTCCAGCCTGGGTGACAGAGTGAGACTCCATCTCACCAAAAAAAAAAAAAAAAAAAAAAAAAGCTAAAGGAAGTTCTTCAATCTGAAAGAAAAGGACATCAATGAGCAATAGGAAATCATATGAAGGTGCAAAACTCACTGGTAAGTACACAGAAAAACAGAAAATATTATAACACCGTAATTGTCATGTGTAAACTACTCATATCTTAAGGAAGAAGACTAAAAGATGAACCAATCAAAAATAATCACTACCACGACTTTTCAACTCATAGATAGTACAATAAGTTATAAATAGAAACAATGGGCCAGGTGTAGTGGCTCTCATTACTATAATCCCAGTAATTTGGGTGGGGGAGGCAGGCGGATCACCTGAGGTCAGGTGTTCAAGACCAACCTGGCCAACATGGTGAAACCCTCTCTCTACTAAAAATACAAAAATTAGCCAGGCATAATAAATTAAAAATTAGCACGCACCTGTAATCCCAGCTACTAGAGAGGCTGAGCCAGGAGAATTGCTTGAACCTGGGGGGCGGAGGTTGCAGTGAACTAAGATAGCACCACTGCACTACAGCCTAGGTGACAGAGTGAGAGTCTGTCTCAAAAAAGATAAATAAATAAGTTAATACGTGGGGAGAGCAAGTTAAAGTGTAGAATTTTTATTAGTTTTCTTTTTGCTTGTTAGTTTGGTTTTTGTTTATGCAATCAGTGTTAAGTTGTCATCAGTTTAAAATAATTGTTTACAAGATATCTGCAACCCTCACAGTAACCTCAAACCTAAAAGCATACAACAAATACACAAAAATTAAGAAAATGGCCAGGCGTGGTGGCTCATGCCTGTAATCCCAGCACGTTGGGAGGCCAAGGTGGGTGGATCACCTGAAGTCAGAAGTTTGAGACCAGCCTGGCTAACATGGCAAAACCCCGTCTCTACTAAAAATACAAAAATTAGCCAGGTGCCATGGCGTGTCCCCTCCTGTGGTCCCAGCTACTCAGGAGGCTGAGGGAGAAGAACCACCTGAACCCGGGAGACAGAGGTTGCAGTGAGCCAAGGTCACTCCACTGCACTCCACAGCCTGGGTGACAGAGCAAGAGTCCGTCTCAAAAAAAAAAAAGAAAAGAAAAGAAAAGAAAAGAAAGGCCGGGCGCAGTGGCTCATGACTGTAATCCCAGCACTTTGGGAGGCCAAGGAGGGCTGATCACGAGGTCAGGAGTTCAAGACCAGTATGGCCAACATAGTGAAACCTCATCTCTACTAAAAATACAAAAAAAAAAAAAAAATTAGCTGAGTGTGGTAGTGTGCACCTATAATCCCAGCTACTCGGGAGGCCGAGGCAGGAGAATTGCATGAACCCAGGAGGTGGAGGTTGCAGTGAGCTGAGATCGCGCCATTGCACTCCAGTCTAGGCAGCAGTGTGAGACTCTGTCTCAAAAGAAAATAAAATACAAGGAAGAGGAGAGGAGGGGAGGGGAGGGGAGGTGAGGGGATCTTGGAGAGCTATCCAAACTTCTGATTTCATCAGGAAGGAATCTGAGGGTTTAGTAGCAAGAAGCCTTATCCCAGACGACTCAAATTTACTGGGCACTGCCTTTTCTGTTCAGGAAATCTGCCTCAAGCCAACGCTAATTGGACCCCAGAGAATCTTTATTCTACCATCTCAAAAACCTTGTTTAGGATTGTCTTAGCTATTTACTGCTGAGTGACAAAGGAGCACAAATTTGGCACCTAAAACAACACACATCGGCAGGGTGAAGTGGCTCACACTTGTAATCCCAATACTTTGGGAGGCTGAGGTGTGAGGATCACTTGAGCCCAGCAGTTTGAGACCAACCTCAGCAACATAGTGAGATACCATCTCTACCAAAAAATAAAAGTTTTTAAATTAGCTGGGCATGGTGACATGTGCCTGCTGTCCTAGCTACTCAGAAGGCTAAGGCAAGAGGATCACTTGAGCCCAGGAGTTCAAGGATGCAGTGAGCTATGATCATGCCACTGCACTCCAGCCTGGGTGACAAAGCAAGATTCTGTCTCTCTCACACACATACGCACACACACACACACACACACACGTTTTCTCACAGTTTCTGTGGGTCAGGAATCTGGACACAGCTCAGTTGTTTCCTCCATTTTCTGGTCTCTCACAAGACCACACGCAAGGTGTCAGCCAAGGTTGAGTCTTATCCAAAGGCCCAATTGGGGGAGAATCTTCTTCCAAGCTCACTTTTTGGTTGTTGACATGACTCAATTGCTTTTAGGCAGTTGAGCCAAGGGCCTTGATTCCTAGGTGTTTTTTCCCAGAAGGCACCCTGTGTTTCTTGCCTTGTGGGCCTCCCCAATCAAGCAACTTGCTTTATGAAAACTTATAAAGGAGAGAGTCTGCCACCAAGACACAAGTCATCATCTTATATTTACAGAGGTGACATCCTATCATCTTTGCTCTTCTCTGTTTGTTAAAACCAAATCGAACGTCCTGCCTGCACACAATGGGGGACATTACACAAGGGTGTGAACACCAGGAGTCAGGGACCACAGGGAGCCATCTCAGAGTTCACTCAATGCAAGGATATTAATCTTCATTAAGCTCTTTCTGCCCCAGAAAGCAGCCCAGCTTTTGTGGATGTTGTGAGGCCTGTCTCCCAGAAGGGCATTTATTAACCAAACAGTATACGAGATGGTATTAGTCCATTTTTATGCTTTTGATAAAGACACAGACTGGGCAATTTACAAAAGAAAGAGGTTGATTGGACTTAAAGTTCCACATGGCTGGAGAGGCCTCAAAATTATGGTGGAATGTGAAAGTCACATCTCACATGGGGCAGACAAGCGAAGAGAGAATTTGTGCAGGGAAAGTCCCATTTTTAAAGCCACCAGACTTCATGAGACTCATTCACCATCACAAGAACAGTGCAGGAAAGACCTGCCCCCATAATTCAATCACTGCCCACTGGGTTCATCCCACGACACATGGGAATTCTTGCAGTTACAATTCAAGATGAGATTTGGGTGGGGATACAGCCAAACCATGTGCAGTGGCACAAACTTTGCCCACTGCAACCTCTGCCATCCAGGTTCAAGCAATTCTCTTGCCTCAGCCTCCTGAGTAGCTGGGATTACAGGCATGTGCCAGCACATCTGGCTGATTTTTGTATTTTTAGTAGAGACAAGGTTTCACCATGTTGGCCAGGCTGGTCTTGAACTCGTGACCTCAAGTGATCTGCCCACCTCAGCCTTCCAACATGCTGATGCCTGGCCCGATTTCCTCATTTTCAATATAATATGGAATTATCTGATTTCTGGATCCTATTTAGTTGTTTATGGAACTGAAACTTCCATTTATTTTGTGGATTATTTCCAAAAACTGATTGGGACTTTGTGTCTGATTTCATTTGTTTGTGTGTGTCATCAAAATCTGTATTTGTTATGGAGATTAATAATATGTTCTAATTCCCCAGAACTTAGCCATGTCTAACGCTGATATGGACAAGGTTCCATCACCTTTTATAAGACCTTTATAGTAAGTCTTCAATACACATTTGTTGAATGAATGAGTAAATGACTGAATGGACGGGTGAATGGACACTTTCATTAGCCTGGGTTTGGGCAGACAGTAGGAAGTGGGGGCCACTGTTTCACCAAAGGAATCACGCTGGAGAAAATCCCTGAATAGTGTTGAGTTGTGCAACTATAAATCTATTCCCATAAATTCCAATCAATCCTGTAAACTTCAGAGCAAAAATGCCAGGCTGTGTTAGTTTGCTCAGGCTTCCATAACAAAATACCACAGGCTGGGCAATTTAGCAATAGGCATTTGTTTCCTCACAGTTTTGGAGGTTAGAAGTCTGAGATCAAGGTGTTGGCGTGGTTGTTTCTCCTCAGGCTATGCCTTCTCTGTGTCCCCACATGTTTTGTTTTTGTTTTTTTTTCTGCATATGTGCAGCCTTCATGTCTCTCCCTCCTCCTATAAGGACACCAATCAGCTTGAATTAGAGCCCACCCTAACACCCTCGTCTAACTTAACTACCTCTTTAAAGACCTTGTCTTCAAAGACTGGGTGTGGTGGCTCACAATGTAATCCCAGCACTTTGGGAGGTGGGAGCGAAAAGATTGCTGGAACCCAGGAGTTTGAGACCAGCAGGGCAACATAGTGAGACTCTGTCTCTACAAAAAGTTTAAAAAAAAACAGCTGGGTGTGGTGGCGCATGGCTGTAGTCCCAGCTACTCAGGAGGCTGAGGCAGGAGGATCGCTTCAGCCCAGGTAGAAGAGGCTACAGTGAGCCGTGATCACGCCGCTGCACTCCAGCCTGGGCAACAGAGCAAGATGCTGTCTCTAAAACAAAACAAAAATCAAAACCTTATCTCCAAATATAGTCACATTCTACGGTAGTTGGGCTTAGGACGTCACTGTGTGAATTTGGAGGAAGTCACTATTTAGACCATACCACAGACCAGGCCTCATTTTCGCAGGCCTTCCTGTCCTTGGCTCTCACCATCAGACCCTGTCAGTCCCCAAGTCAGTTGACTGAGGAGACTTCTATCAGCAGCCCCAGACCATTCTTATGGGGGTGCTATAGGGGCAGTGCAGGTCCCTAAAGGATATGTCCATCTTCTTTACTCTGGGGATCAGCCCAGCATCTGGGGGCCACAGTGGACCCCTCTGAACAGCTGCTCCCCAACCCACACACTCCCACTCCCTCCACTGGGGCACCTCCCTACACGCCCGGCCCTCCTGCACTGCTCCTCAATTTCCATCCCTAACCTTGTCTCCTCACACAACTCCAAACCCTGAACTGCCTCCCAGTGGCCCTCAGATTTAGCAGTGGCTGTAGACAGATTCGTGCAGGCACAAACCCTGATAGTATGAAGCTCCCAAGGTGCCACTCCGCCCGAGCCCACAAGCATAGCGCTCACCCTTCTGGCGGTCCTCCCTCCCTCGTTGCTGCTCCTCGTCTTCCCCTTCCTGATCCCTCCTTGGATGGCTGACCTTCTAGCCTTAAAGTCTTTGGCTCACTCCTGGGACCTGTGGAGAGCGTTTTAGTTTGGTTTGTTTTTGGCTGTTCTCGCTACGCTGGTGAACTCTCAGTCCCATGGAACTGATACCATCTGTGCACTGATTGATTGCAAATCCATGTCCCCAGCTTGGCTCTCTGTGAACTCCAGACTCAGCTCTGTTCAGTGTCTTGGCTCGAATGTTTAATAAGGCATCTCATTCTTGACATGCCCCAAACTGAGCTCCTGCTCTCCCCCATAAAACTTCCTTCTCTGAAGTCTTCCCTACCCACGTTTATAGCATTCCCATTGTTGCACAACCATCTCCACCATCCATCTCCAGAACTTTCTCATCCCCCAGCTGAAACGCTACACCTATTAAACACTAGCTCTCCCTTCCCCAGCCCTTGGCAGCCCCCATGCTACTTCCTGGGCCTGTGCTTTTACTTTGATGGTGTGGGCGTGCTTGGTGGCCTTTGAGCAGAGGAGTGTATGATTTGACTTGCGTTTTAAAGAAGCCCTCGGGCACTGCGTTGAGACTGGCATGCCAGGCATGAGGGAGAAAGCAGGAGGCAAGGGGTCATTAGGAGGAGCCCAGAGGCTCAGCCAAAAAAAAAAAAAAAAGAAGCTGGGCGCATTGGGTCATGCCTGTAATCCCAGCACTTTGGGAGGCTGAGGCGGGCGGATCACGAGGTCAGGAGATCGAGACCATCCTGGCTAACACAGTGAAACCCCGTCTCTATGAAAAATACAAAAAATTAGCCGGGTGTGGTGGCGGGCTCCTGTAGTCCCAGCTTCTTGGGAGGCTGAGGCAGGAGAATGGCGTGAACCCGGGAGGTGGAGCTTCCAGTGAGCCAAGACCACCCCACTGCACTCCAGCCTGGGCGACAGAGCGAGACTCCCTCTCAAAAAACAAAAAAAAACCAACTTGGAATCATCCTGCTTTCTCTTTTTCTCTCTTTTTCTCTCATAGCCCACACCCAACCCATGAGGAAATCTCTGCCTTCAGAATATTCTCACTTCTCACACCTCCCTGCAAGCCCCCTTCTCCAAGTCACCCTCTCCCCTAGCCTGGATTCCTGTTTTGTCTTTCATTTGAGCCAACATTTAAAAAGCAGGAAGCTTCATCCAAAAATACGGATTTCTGCTTCTAGCGAATAAAGAAGCAGCCATGGCAACATTCTGCTATCATCCTCTCTTGGCAGGAATCTGCTAGAACTGAGTAGAAGCTACCCTCTTTATTTAAGGCTTACACGTTCCACTTTTCCTCCTACCTCCTTTAGTTTCTCCCCAACACCAAGGCCGTGTATGAATTACCACTTGTCATTGTCACTGAACTTTTTCTTTTAGAAGAAAGAGAAATAGGGATAGGCGCTTTGAGGGTTCAAGGTGATAGGATCACTTGATGCCAGGAGGTCAAGACCAGCCTGGGCAACATAGGGAGCCCCTGTCTCTACAAAATAATAATAATTAATTAATTAATTAATTTAGCTAGGTGTGGTGACACACACCTGTGGTCCCAGCTACTTGGGAGGCTGAGGCAGGAGGATTGCTTGAGCCCAGGAGTTTGAGGCTGCAGTGAACCATGATTGTGCCACTGCACTCCAACCTGAGCAACAGAGTGAGACCTTGTCTCAAAAAAATAAAAATTAAAAATGCTGGATGCGGCAGCTCACACCTGTAACCTCAGCATTTTTGGGAGGCTGAGGTGGGAGGATCACATGAGTCCAGAAGTTTAAGACCAGCCTGGGCAACATAGCAAGACCCCATCTCTTAAAAAAAAAAAAATATTAGCTGGGATCTTCAGTTGTCACATAGATGGAAAAAAAAGAAAAAAAATTAAAATAAAAAATTAGCTAGGCATGGTGGTGCATGCTTGTGGTTCCAGCTACTCAGGAGGCTGAGGTGGGAGAATCAGTTGAGCCCGGGAGATTGAGGCTGCAGCGAGCCGTGATTGCACCACTGCACTCCAGCCTGGATGACAGAGCAAGATCCTGTCTCGAAGCAACAGCAACAAAAACCCTGAATTGCCAACCCCGGGAGCCTCTGATGGAGTCCGCCCTCACCGGGACTGTTGTGAGCTGTGGACGGGACTCATGGGCTATTGCGTTCCATAGTGCAATTCACCTCACCATTTATGTGAGCGGCACCCCCTAAAGTTGTGCCATGGGCAGTCACACAGCCATCCAGTGCATCGTGGAGACAGAGGAAAAATCAGGTGTGGTCTGGGCCCAGGACCAGGACAGCAGGGTGGGCAGGCATGGCCAACAGAAGGAGCCCTCTAAGCTTCACTGGGAAAATGAACAGAAGGGAGGAAGGAAGGCATGGGGCTGGTTATGGGGTCAGACTCTGCTTCCATGGCCTCAAAGCAGAGATGGTGAAGCAAACCTCCAGGGCCTCCAGAGGCCTCACCAGTCCTGGCTGCGGAGCAGGGGCTTGCAGGAGGCTGCAGGGTCAGGCGCATGCAGGGCATCAGTGGCCTCTCCAGACCAGCCTCATCTGAATGCTTCCGTCACAGTAAAGTGGAAGTTTCTGGACACCAAGAGACAGAGGCCAGGCAACACGTTTTCACAGTCTCATTAGTCCCTGTCCAAAGTAATGCCATGCAATATGGGGGAGTCCCACACCAAAGGGGCCTCTTCACTGCCCGGCTGTCCAGGGTCCTTACCACCATTGACAGGTCACCTGGACCCTGCAGCCACACTCTGGAAGAGCCTCTGCAGAGAGGCTTCAAGCCCCTTTTCTTTCTTCCCCTGCTGCAGAGAAGGGGCTCATGAAGGCATCCTGTCATGCTTCTCTTGCCTTATTTAGAATAATGACGGGCTAGGTTTTTGTTTTTTAACTGTCAAATTGACACAGAACAAAAGCAAATGTAGATTGTAGACCCAGGGGACTTTTGCAAGGGATCCTTCTGGCATGAAACTTTCTCATTTCTCTGCCTGGCATATTTTCTGGTAAAGGGGAACACAAATCTTGGGGAGGTATCTCGAGAGTCGATAATGGTCATGATTCAGTTCCGTCTGCTTCCCAGAGAATTCTAACTGCATTGCATAGTGAGTGCCAAGACCTCCTGAGGCCAGTGGGGGATTGCCTGAGGGGCTCCCATATCTCATCCATGGACTCATTTAGCAGGAAGGAGCTGAGGGAGGAGGCAGGCAGGAACCAGTCCTGAGTGAGGGCAGGGAAGTGTAGGGTGCCATCTCTCCCTTCAGGGCAACCCAGGGTAGTGGCACTTATGCTGCAAGGTACAAGTACCTGCAAGGCCACTGGCAAGGTGATGACCGAGAATGAACTCCAGCAGGCTTAGGAAAGGGAGAGTTCACTTCCCAACACAGGGATCAATAACGCTGCGGAAAACAGACGCATTCATTCTTGGCCTGAGCTCCCAGGTGGAAATGGAGAGAGGGGAGGGCATTTGAAGTACAGAGAGCATCAAAAACAAATTTCAAAGGCATGGCTATGAAAGGCTCCATGTGAAACTTCTTCAAAAGAATGCCCCACGGTCTACTGTGGCCGCCATTCCTTCCGGGTGCTTAACCTCCCTCCCTCAGCCGCTCTTTCCAGCCACATCTAGTCCTCTTGCCAGCTAGATTCTACTGGCAGAAGATTCAAAGACAGATATGCCCCTGTCTTCCAGTCTAACTCCAAAGCCTCTATGGTAAAGCCTTCCTGAGTCTCTCAGTCTGAATTCCAGCCTCTCCTCCCCACCCTCCCTGACACAGCATTTGTGAGTATGTGTGTATTGAAGTGCTAACTCATGCGGATCCTCAGCTAGAATTCCAGCTCCTTGAGGGAGCCTCTGGGGCTCACTCTGCTTTCTGTCCCACCCCATGCTTTTCCTACCCTACTCGCTCAAGAAGAACCCTCCATCTCTCTCGGTCTCTCTCAGTCTCTCTCCATCACTGCCTCGGCCGTCTTTGCTGAATGCCGGTCACCAAATTGAGTTCATGTCCTGACTTTACTGCTGACCGATCTGGGATCTTGGACAGCTTACCTCATTCCTTGTGCCTCAGTTTCCTTATCTGTTAAAAGGTCTTAAAATTGATGTAAGGACTGAACAATATTGTGCATTGAAAGTACATGTTAACTAATATAACCATTTATATTTACTTGTTATGTATACAAAACATATATCTTTAAATCTGTCTTTGAAAATTCCAGAGCCATTTTTACCTTACACCCAGAGATAAAAATTTGCTTCGATAACTACAAGAAAAGAGTGACCTATCCTTGAGCTCACAATGATCTGAGACTATTCCAGAAAGAGAAAGGAATTCCTGCCATCCCCTTTCAGCTGAAACCACAGAGTCAGCTTTTAGAAATCCATAAAATATTTAGGACAGGTTTGCTACACCAGACTTGCCGTAACTGGCCAACATTTTTACAAGTGCACCAATGTAATTATTTATAAGAACAAAGGGCACGACTTCATAAGGCTGCTTGAATGTAAGGAAGAGGGAAATGCAGGGATTGAATGGTGAGTCTGAATGTTAGAAATCTGAGGAAAAAATATTCTTTTTTCCCTAGTGTTGATGATCTTATTGCTTCCTGAAGAAATAGCACCTGGATCTGTGTGAGAACCACTATCCCCCCTATTTCTTCTCCTCCTCTGACTTGGTTGCAACACATTTCTGTGAATTCCAGAAAAAGCAAACAATTCCTCAGTACTCCTAGCCCAAGAAAAGTACCAGAGAGTAGAGCCTGCATCTAGACGATGCTGAGCAGGCTTTACATGTTTTTCTCCTCCTGACATCAGCTTTTCCCATGAAACTCTGAAAAATATCGCAAGCACTCCCTGCAGAATCACCAACTCCCAAACCATGGAAATAGTCCAGAATTAGGAGGAACTGCAGGAAGGAATGAGAGTTCTTGTAATAAGAGCAGCTAGACCGAGCGCAGTGGCTCACGCCTGAAATCGTAGCATTTTGGGAGGCCGAGGTGGGCCAATTGCTTGAGCTCAGGAGTTCGAGACTAGCCACAATGTGGCAGAACCTCATCTCTACTAAAAATACAAAAATTAGCTGGGAGTGGTGGTGCATGCCTGTGGTCCCAGCTACTCAGGAGACTGAGGGAGGAGAATTGCTTGAGCCCAGAAGGCTGAGGCTGCAGTGAGCCGTGATTGCACCACTGCAGTCCAGCCTGGGCGACAATGAAACTCTGTCTTGAACAAATATATAGATATAAAATGAACAGCTATAATGGTGAACTGTGTCCCCCAATAATTCATACATTTAAGTCCTAACCTCCAGTCCCTCAGAATGTGGCCATCTGGAGATAGGGTTTTTGAGGAGGTAAGTTAATATATATATATATATATATTTTTTTTTTTTTTTTTTTCAAGAAATGGAGGCCGTCTGGGCACAGTGGCTCACGCCTGTAATCCCAGCACTTTGGGAAGCTGAGGTGGGTGGATCACTGGAGGTCAGGAGTTCGAGACTATCCTGGCCAACATGGTGAAACCCATCTCTACTAAAAATACAAAAATTAGCTGGGCTTTGTAGCACATGCCTGTAATGTCAGCTACTAGGAAGGCTGAGGCAGAAAAATTGTTTGAACCCAGGAGGCAGAGGTTCAGTGAGCCAAGATCGCGCCATTGCACTCCAGCCTGGGCAACAGAGTAAGACTTCATCTCAAAAAAAAAGAGAGGTTTGGAAACAGATACATGCAGAGGAGAGACCACGTGAGCACATAGTGAGAAGGCACCCATCTGCAAGCCAAAGAGAGAGGCCTCGGAAGAAATGAAACCTTCTGACACCTTGATTTTGGACTTGCCAGCTTCCAGAACAGTAAGAAAATGAACACATAGTTTAAACTGCCCAGTCTGCCGTATTCATTATGGTGGCCCAAGCAAAGTAATACACCTGTTGTATTTCGTTTCACCCTTAGAGCTACACCGATTCTTTTTTTCTATCCTGCAGAAGAAATCAAGGCTCAGAGAAGTCAGCCAATTTGACTCAGCTCATAGTGAGTGCCAGAGCCAGGCTCTGCAATCAGGTTTGTATGGTCGCAAAACTGACATTCTCTTTTTTTTTTTTTTTTTTTGAGACTGAGTCTTGCTCTGTTGCCTAGGCTAGAGCGCAGTGGCTCAATCTCTGCTCCCAGCAACCTCTGCCTCCTGGGTTCAAGCGATTCTCCTGCCTCAGCCTCCCCAGTAGCTGGGATTACAGGTGCCCACGACCACGCCCAGCTAATTTTTGTATTTTTAGTAGATACAGGATTTCACCATGTTGGCCATGCTGATCTTGAACTCCTGACCTCAAGTCATCCACCTGCCTCGGCCTCCCAAAATACTGAAATTTCAGATATGAGTCACTGCACCCAGCCAAAATGCACATTCTTTTTACCATATCAAGTTGCCTAGTCAAATTAACATTTCACTAAAAATATTCTAGAATCTGACTGAAACTAGTTACTAACTAGATCAGTCATTGGAGGACCTTCCAATGGGAGCGATTTCTTGCTAATCCTACGAGTAGGCTGGGCAACACCAATTTAACGCCTTTGCCAGCTTCAGTCTCACCCACAGCAAAGTCACGTGGGCCTGATGACCACTGGTATGAGGAGGAAACTCCATCAAGTCCTCAATACATTTTTTTTTTTTTTTTTGAGACAGAATCTCACTCTTCCCCAGGCTGGAATGCAGTGGCACAATCACAGCTCTCTTCAGCCTCGACCTCCTGGGCTCAAGTAATCCTCCCACCTCAGCCTCCCCAGTAGTTGGGACCACAAGTAAATGCCACCACCTGGCTAATTTTTTTTTTTTTTTTTTTGGAGATGGAGTTTTGCTCTTGTCGCCCAGCCTGGAGTGCAATGGCACGATCTTGGCTCACTGCAACCTCCGCCTCCTGGGTTCAAGCGATTCTCCTGCCTCAGCCTCCTGAGTAGCTGGGATTACAGGTGCACACCATCATGCTTGGGTAATTTTTGTATTTTTAGTAGAGATGGGGTTTCACCGTGTTGGCCAGGCTGGTCTTGAACTCCTGACCTCAGGTGATCCACCCACCTCAGCCTCCCAAAGTGCTGGGATTATGGCGTGAGCCACCGTGCCCAGCCAAATGTTTAATTTTATGTACAGACAGGGTCTTCCTATGTTGTCCTGGCTGATCTTGAACTCTGGGCTCAAGTGATCCTCCTGTTTCAGCCTCTCAAAGTGCTAGGATTACAGGTATGAGCCACTGTGCCGGGTCAAGTCCTCAATACTTAAGTCCACCTTTAGCCATTCCTTGCATACTCTGAAGGTGGTGCTGTTACACTAACTCCCATCTCAGTGCCTGTCGTCACGGGTGTCAGAGAGCCGGGTCCCTCACAGAACAATAATAATTATGGTGCCAACTATTACCTGCAGCCTAACCCCTCCAATGCACTGAGCACTGTGCTAGGCACATGGCGTATGCTATGTCTGATCTTTTTTTTTTTTTTTTTTTTGATACTCAGTCTCGCTCTGTCACTCAGGCTGGAGTGCAGTGGCATGATCTCAACTCACGGCAACCTCTGCCTCCCGGGTTCAAGCGAGTCTCCTGCTCAGCCTCCCAAGTAGCTGAGAGGCATGCACCACCACATCCAGCTAATTTTTTGTATTTTTAGTAGAGACACTGTTTTGCCTTGTTGGCAAGGCTGGTCTCGAACTCCTGACCTCAAGTGATCCACCTGTCTCAACCTCCCAAAGTGCTGAGATTACAGGAGTGAGCCACCGCACCTGGCCCCTGGCTGGTTTTTGTATTTTTAGTAGACACTGGGTTTCACCATGTTGGCCAGACTGGTCCCAAACTCCTGACCTCAGGTGATCCGCCCACCTCAACCTCCCAAAGTGCTGGGATTACAGGTGTGAGCCACCGCACCTGGCCTGTTGTGTTTACCCTCTGTTTTGTGAAGAATATACTATCCCCATGCTGCAGAGAATAAACCTGGGCCTGGGAAAAGCAGTGTGACTCACCCAGGGAGGCACCAACGGGGCAGCACAGAGCCTGAGTTCAAGCTCACCTGTGCTGGCCCCCAAAGCCTGTTCTCCCTCCTCCACCCCACCCTGCCTCGCAGTGAGAGAAACCAAAGGACACTAAGGCATCCCTGTGTGGCTCATTCGGGCTACCCCAGAGACCCCTAAGAAGACCCTCAGGAGGTCCCTGAAGCCCCTTCAGAGGGGAAACCACTATAGGAGTCAGGGGAGCTCCAGGGTTGTCATCCACCTAATTAAAGCAAGTACCCAGCTGGTGATGGACCAAAGATGGTTCACAGAAAGCACATTCCTGCCAGCGCATCCCAGTGGCTCCCAGCACCCTGCTTAGCCCCACACCCTTGACCCACCCTCCAACAGGCAGCCAGGGACTGGGGGAGTGGTGGGATCAACACTATGACCTTGGCATTTGTTATCTCTGGCGCAGGTAACACCAGCATGAGGATGACCCTCATCATGTGAGTGTCTCTGTCATGTTTGTGGACATCTGGGTGTGTCTCAAGGACAGGCAGAGTGGGGCAGGGGACTGCAGGAGTTCCAGCTCGAATGAGCCACAGGCCCATGTTATCTCTCTAAGCCTAATCCTCCTCAACTCTCCATTAAGGGTGTGCCTGATCCTCTCTGAAGACCCTCAATGCAAAATGATTTTGCATTCCATTCCCTGGATTTTAGCCCTAACCAACAGTGGCTATACCACGCTTCTAGATGAGAACCAGAGTTGGACTTTATAATTCACACATTTACCACATCTAGCTGATATCTACTAGGTGCTGCTGTGGGCCTGATGTGGGAACAGCTACAGAAATCCCTTGGAGAAGCATAAGACAGCACTTGATAACCCAGGTTATCAGGCCCCCGAGGGTCTGCAGCTGGGAGATAAGCACACTGTGTCTGGTTGGGCTGACTGATTGACGTCTGTCTTCTCCAGCCTAGACCCAAGTTCCATTCCAGGTGGGCTGACATTCAGTTCCCACTGCCTGGTGCAGTGCCTGGCACACAGGAGGCAAAATAATAGATGAACACTGCAAGCCTAGAGAAGGACTTTTATTTTATTTTATTTTATTTATTTTTACTTTATTTTATTTTATTTTTTGGGACAGAGTCTCTCTCTGTCACCCAGGCTGGAGTGCAATGGCGCGATCTCAGCTCACTGCAACCTCTGCCTCCTTGGTCCAAGTGATTCTCCTGCCTCAGCCTCCCAAGTAGCTGGGACTAAAGGCACACACCACCACCCCCAGCTAATTTAGAAGGACATTATTTTTACATGAATACAAACATGGATATCTCATGGCGTAGAAGTCTAATTTCACACGCATTTTTAAGATGAAACTTTAGGGCAAATTGCCTAAGTGGGTACGTTTGTAGAACAAGGTCATTCTTCTGGGAGAGCTTATGGGACACCAGCACCAGACCAAGCCAACAGAGAAAAGGGGGCCCCACCCCACCCCCATTATCTCCCTTCTGGGAACCCCTCTGGCCAGCCCGTCTGCTTCCTATGGGCATATCGGGAACCATGGAAGCCACAAGAAGATTGGGTGTTCAGGCACACATGACCCCACCAGCAGTCCTGCCCTGACCCCCTCCGTTGAGCTAAGCAAGGTTGGAATTTCTTAAGAAGCTTTTCTAGAGAAGTGAAATTAAAAAGAGAGAGAACAGCTGGCCCCAGAACTCTAACCAGTGAAGGAACTATCTTTAGCCTGGAGAGACTTGCTTGGGGCAGATGACATCTTGTGGGACGAAAGTCAGCTCTGAGCCTGCAGGTCATGAGGGAGGCTGTTCTTGAGGGAACAGGGAAGAAATGAGTTGTTTTGCCACTGAAAGGAATGGAGAGAAATCTAAGAATGAGGGTGAGAGGGAACCAAAAAGATGGGAAGTTCAGAGTGAAATGAAATCTAGCCTGGAAGGGTCACCAAAGAACGTTATCTGAAAGGCAATGCCTGTGTTCTGGAAGCATTTCTACCAAGTAAATCCCTCCTGTATCTCTTGGTCACCCTCTCCTCATCCTCATTGCCTACCCCTAAGCCTCCAGAAAAGTCTAAATGCACTATGATTCCAGTGTACATAGAAATCAAGCAAGAGACTGAATTTTACCAGCCGGATCAAGCATGCCCAAGAGACAGACATGCAGAAAGAGTCCTCTTAGAGACAAGACATCAAAGCATGAATGAAAGACAACCATAGCCTCCTCCACCAGCACTTCCTTCTTTGCCTGGAGGCTTGCAAACATCTTAGGGACAAGATGTTTAAGCCACCAGACATCATGAAAACAGAAGGTTTTTGTCCATTTTACCTAGACCTAAAAGGAGGAGAGGCCACAAATGGAAACCTATAGCCCAACCATGAAAAGAGAAAAGAATAAAAGGGATAAATGAACAGAGCACAATACTTTTGTCTGAATTAACTCAGGACTGTCTGAGACACACAGACCCTGGTTCCCTTCCTGCGCCGGTCTTGAGCTAATGCGCTGATTCATCATGAAGGCTTGGGCAAAGCTCAGTCTCCACCCTTGGCTGCAGATTTGCATCTGGCCCAGCAGTACCACAGCCACTCTGATGACAGGCCCGGCCACACTCTCACCCTGCCTCGGCATGCCAGCTCCCCTCTGTTGGCAGGAGGCTCCATTCTCAGACAGGATCATTCGCCTGCAACCCCTAACCCCAGTCAATCTTCCAGGAAGCTCCTGTTCCAGTTCCAGTTATTCTTCTTCTTTTTCTTTTTTTTTTTGAGACGTTGTCTCACTCTGTCGCTCAGGCTGGAGTATAGTGGCGCAATCTCAGATTACTGCAACCTCCACCTCCCGGGTTCAAGTGATTCTCCTGCCTCAGCCTCCCTGAGTAGCTGGGATTCCAGGCACCTGCCACCGCACCCAGCCTAATTTTTTTGTATTTTTAGTGGAGACAGTGTTTCACCATGTTGGCCAGGCTGGTCTTGAACTCCTGACCTCAGGTGATCCGCCTGCCTTGGCCTCCCATGGGATTACAGGAGTGAGCCACCGCACCCGACCCGGTTCCAGTTCTAAAGGACACTTCCAGTGGAAAGGCAGTCAACCTGACCTCTCGTTAAGCCAGCTGGCCTGAGACTGAAGATGTACCCTGCCCCTATGGAATGTTCAAGCCCTTCCCAGCTCTTGTTGCAAAATTTCACCAGCTTCCCACATGTTCCTGGGTGACTAATCCACCACTTCCCTCCATACACACAAACAAGATGGCTAACAAAAGAAAAATGTCTTCTGTGTCTAGTCACAGACACATCTGCCAATTAGGTCCTCTTGCCCACACATCCCTAAATAAATAAACAAGGGTCATATGCTCAGGCAGGTAAACATCTGGGAAAACAAATTATTTCATGCCTCAACATGGATTTCTAAACTCCAAAGACATCCTCAACCAAAGCAGAATTCACAAATAATAAAAACACTTCTTTAAAGATGAGTACATTTTTGAAAATGATTTCATGGCCATCTACAGCGAGCATGCCAACGATAATGAAATCCATAAAGCCCTTAGACCTTCTCCATGGATGATCTCCCTGGTATCTAAATAAGTCAGAGCAGGTCAGGTGTGGTGGCCCACACCTATAATCCCAGCACTTTCGGAGTCTGAGGCAGGAGGATTGCTTGAGCCCACAAGTTTGAGACCAGCCTGGACAACATGGCAAAAACCCATCTCTACAAAAAAATACAAAAATTAGCCAGGTGGCCGGGCACGGTGGCTCACACCTGTAATCCCAGCACTTTGAGAGGCTGAGGCTGGTGGACCACATGAGGCCAGGAGTTCGAGACCAGCCTGGGCAACATGGCAAAACCACATCTCTACTAAAAATACTTAAAATTAGCCGAGTGTGGCGATGCACACCTGTAATCCCAGCTACTTGGGAGGCTGAGGCAGGAGAATCCTTTGAACCCGGGAAGCAGAGGCAGCAGTGAGCCGAGATCACGCCACTCCACTCCAGCCTGAGCAACAGAGCAAGACTTCATCTCAAAAAAAAAAAAAAAAAAAATTAGCTAGGTGTAGTGGCACACAATTATAGTCCTAGCTACTTGGGAGGCTGAGATAAGAGGACCACTTGAGCCCAGGAGGCTGGGTCTACAGTGAGCCACGATTGCACCACTGCACTCCAGCCTGGGTAACCCGGTGAGATCCTGTCTCAAAAAAAAAAAAATTAATTAAATAAATAAATAGGCTGGGCGCGGTGTCTCACGCCTGTAACCCCAACACTTTGGGAGGCTGAGGCTGGCAGATCACTTGCAGTTCGAGACCAGCCTGACCAACATGGTGAATCCCCATCTCTACTAAAAATACAAAAATTAGCTAGATGTGGTGGCATGCACCTGTAGTCCCAGCTACTTGGGAGGCTGAGGCAAAAGAATTGCTTGAACCCAGGAGATGGAGGTTGCAGTTAGCTGAGATCGCACCACTGCACTCCAGCCTGGGTGACAGAGCGAGACTCCATCTCAGAAAACAAACAAACAAATAAATAAGTCAGAGTAACAATGATGCATGGAAATGGGAGTGGTTTACTGTCCACCTTTACTCCACTCACAAAAGGAGTCTCATTCAGAAGCTCTTTCTGCTGGCCTGTGGTACTGAAATGTCTCTTCTATTTGGGGTTTTTTTTTTTGAGACGGAGTTTTGCTTTTTCACCCAGGCTGGAGTGCAATCTTGGCTCACTGAAATCTCCACCCCCGGGCTCAAGCAATTCTCCTGCCTCAGCCTCTCAAGTAGCTGCGATTACAGGCACCTGCCACCACACCTGGCTAATTTTTTTGTATTTTTAGTAGAGCCAGGGTTTCGCCATGTTAGCCAGACTGGTCTTGAACTCCTGGCCTCAGGTGATCCACCCACCTTGGCCTCCCAAAGTGCTGGGATTATAGGCATTAGCCACCACGCCTGGCCTGTCTCTTCCATTTGGACCATGGACTGGACCAAAAATGATTGAGAAATCCAATTGTTTGCTCTTCTTGTCCACAGAAACTGAACTGATAAGTTTGCCAAGTGGACATTCAGTGTCCACCATTGACAGCACAGATCTATTTTTCACAGAGAGCGAAGTCAAATTTACTACCTAGGATAAAATACTCCAAAATATTCCATGAAACCCCAAGGTACAGGATCTGAAGTAGATGCCTCATTTTTCTGTGACTCAGATTTCTTCGCAAACTTCCCAGCAGCTTCGCGGTGGGCCCAGGGGGCCACACTGCACTCAAGGTGGTAACTGTGATCTCAGCAAAGAGACAGGAAAAGTGCTGGACTGAGTCAGGAGGCTGAGCTCTGTAAGTGCCATGTGACCTTGGCAAATCTCCCAGCCTCTCTTCGGTTTTCTCATCTGTGAAATGCCTACCCCACAGCTGGCTGAGAAGCTAAAAGTGGAAACAGTTATGAAGATGAGAATGCATTGTAAACTGCAAGGACTTGTAGGAGCATAGGTGGTTTGCAGGGCTGGGTGGTAGCTAATGTTAACTGAGCTTGCTCTCACTGAGTACCAGGGGTACAAACTCCCTCATCTCACAACAGCCTTGTGACACCAGCCCGTCATCACAACCCTTCTGCAGATGAGGAAGGCCCCAGGGAGTTTAGTGAACTTACCCAAGGATCATACACCTGTGGCCCAGACAAGCTGGAGCCCACCAAACCGTATTTTTTTCCCTGGGAATGCAGCTTAACCACATTCCCCAACTCTGTGACATTCAGACAGTTGTCATCAATGGAGCACATATCCTGCTCGCAGGCTGGGACAGTTTTCAAGACAGGAGGGTTTTTCCCATTCTCTCCCTTCCCTGGAGCAGGGACCCTGGTGTCCATGTGTAGGAGATGGTGGTGCATCCCAAAGCAGCCCGAGTCCCTCAGGAACCTCAAAGCGCAGGATCTCCCCCTTTACGAACCCTCATGGTCTCCAACCTGAATAAGAAATTAACCATTGTTGGGTAGGCTTGTTTATTATAGCAGCTTGCATTATTACCCTGATGAATACATCTCCAGTCCCCAAGAGTCCTTCTTAACAGGGACTACTGAACCCTCTTCTGACTACAGCTACAGGCAGCAAAGAGGTATTACCATTTAGGATGGCTTAACAGCGTAAAGGTAGACATCAAGTGTCAGCCAGGCAGCCAGCCCAGAATTATATGTGAAACCAATGAAGATTCTTGGCTGCAGTATAAAAAAATGAATGAATGCTACCTCTAATTATAAATCAGGAAACAACACAGAGTTTTCTTTTGTTTGTTTTTTGGAGACAAGGTCTCTGTTGCCCAGGCTGGAATGCAATGGCACAGTCTTGGCTCACTGAAGCCTCCAGCTCTCAGGCTCAAGCGATCCTACCAAGTAGCTGGGACCACAGGCATGCACCACCATGCCCAGCTAATTTTCGTGCTTCTTGTAAAGACAGACTTTCACCATGTTGCCCAGGCTGGTCTCAAACTCCTAGGCTCAAGCGATCCGCCTGCCTCAGCCTCCCAGAAGTGCTGGGATTACAGGCATGAGCCACCATGCTTGGCCAACACAAAGATTTTTAAATGAATATAGGAAGGATCACTTGCTATTGCACTTACCTTCAAGGAAATTTATTGTGATTACTAATACATATGCCACCAAATCTAGGTGGCTTATAGCAAAGTTTCCATTGAACTTCCAGTTTGCAGTGCCTGTCACAGGCCAGGTTCTCAGCTAGCATTTGTGGAGGGATGACTGGCCTTGCCCCTCCTCGTTTTGTGCTCACTACCTTGTTGACATAAAAAATGTTCTCAAGATCAGGCGTGGTGGCTCATGCCTGTAATCTCTGCACTTTGGGAGGCCAAAGGCAGGAGAATTGCTTGAGGTTAGGAGTTTGAGACCAGCCTGGGCAAAATAGCAAGATCCCATCTCTACAAAAAATAAATATTAGCTGGGCATGGTGGCATGTACCTGTAGCCCCAGCTAATTGGGAGGCTTAGGCAAGCGGATTGTTTGAGCATGAGAGGTAGAGGCTGCAGTGAGCTGTGATCAGGCCACTGCACTCCAGCTCCAGCCTGGGAAACACAGCGAGACTCTGTCTTAAAAAAAAAAAGAAAAAGAAAAGAAAAGAAACAGAATGTTCTCACCCCATTTTTCTCCAGGGTTTCCAAACAGCCTGCCTCTGAAGCAGCCCTCTTCTCAAGCATAGTATTATGGGCTGAATTAGGTCCCCAAAACTTTGTATGTTGAAACCCTAACCCCTAGTACCTCAGAATGTGACCATATTTAAGGTCTGGGTGTGGTGGCTCATGCCTATAATCCCAGCACTTTGGGAAGGCGAGGCGGGCAGACTGCTTGAGCCCAGGAATTTGAGACCAGCCTGGGCAACATGACAAGACCCGGTATCTGTAAAAATAAAATAAAAAAAAAATAGCCAGGCATGGTTTTATGTGCCTGTGGTCCCAGGTAGTCCAGAGGCCGAGGTGGGAGGATTGCTTGAGCCCGGGAGGTGAAGGTTGCCATGAGCCAAGATCCTGCCACTGCACTCCAGCCTGGGTGACAGAGCGAGACCCTGTCTCAAACTTTTTTTAAATTAAATAAATGAAAAATAAAAATAAATAAAACTACAAGGGCAACTGAAACCCCGAGTGAGATAATACATTTGCTCCTCATGGAAGAGGACAAGTGAGTAAACCCTGCTCTTCTGTGGTGGGGAGTCCATAGTTAGAATTGAAGGGGCCCCACCAGAAACAGAAATGGCGGGAAGTGGTGGCCTCTGGAGGCAAAGCTTTGGGGGCTGTGGACATCTGCTGAGACCCTGGCTGCAGACGTGGCTTCCCTCCCGAGAGTGTTCATGTGAAAGCCGAGG
The DNA here is from genome assembly GCF_028885625.2 of Pongo pygmaeus. Classification (NCBI taxonomy): domain Eukaryota; kingdom Metazoa; phylum Chordata; class Mammalia; order Primates; family Hominidae; genus Pongo; species Pongo pygmaeus. Next base: position 8,928,377 of record NC_072380.2, read on the forward strand.
CCCCCACCGATATTAGAGGGGCTGCCATCTCTTTTGCTCGCAGTTAAACAAGTGCACTCGCAGTAGGATAAGCCACAAAGAAGACACTGTAGGAGAATAAAGAGGAATCCTTCTGGAAGCCAATAGAAAAAAAAAAAATGTGGTCAGCCCTCATGAGACTAGAACCAGAAACTTAGTTCTCTGAAGCCGAGGCACTGTAATTTCTCTCCCTCTGATAACAGTCACACCACAGAAAGGGAGCTGTCGGGAGGAAGAAGGAGGAGCCCAGAGGCACGGCTCATACCTCCCTGCTGGAAGGAGGGGTAAAGGGCATGAAAGTCCTAAGAGAAGAGAGGAAGGAGAAATACAAATGAATAAGACAGCACCCTACACCAACCAACTTAGAGTTTAGATAGGAATGGAGACATATTTCTGAAAATACTGGAAACAATCACAGCCAAATAAGAAATCCAGTTCATTTCAACACTATGAATAGTTGGGCACTGTAGGGTATTCAAGGATAATTTTTAAAAATTAAATCAGATTGGGCGAGGTGGCTTACACCTGTAATCCTAGCACTTTGAGAGGCCGAGACAGCAGGATCATTTGAGCTCAAGAGCTTGAGACCAGCCTGGGCAACATGGCAAAACGCCGTCTCTACAAAAAATACAAAATTAGGCTGGGCCCTGTGGCTCATGCCTGTAATCTCAGCACTTTCGGAGGCCGAGGCTGGTGGATCACTAGGTCAAGAGATAGAGACCATCCTGGCCAACACGGTGAAACCCTGTCTCTACTACAAATACGAAAATTGCCAGGCGCGATGGCTCATGCCTGTAATCCCAGCACTTTGGGAGACTGAGACAGGTGGATCACAAGGTCAGGAGATCGAGACCATCCTGGCTAACACGATGAAACCCCGTCTCTACTAAAAATACAAAAAATTCCCCGGGCATGGTGGTGGGCACCTATACGCTACTTGGGAGACTGAGGCAGGAGAATGGCATGAACCCAGGAGATGGAGTTTGCGGTGAGCCAAGGTCATGCCACTGCACTCCAGCCTGGGCGACAGAGCAAGATTCCACCTCAAAAAAAAAAAAATTAGCTGGGCGTGGTGGTGGGCACCTGTAATCCCAGCTTTCAGGCCTCTGGGCCCAAGCTAAGCCATCATATCCCCTGTGACCTGGACGTACACATCTAGATGGCCCAAAGCAACTGAAGAATCACAAAAGAAGTGAAAATGGCTGGTTCCTGCCTTAACTGATGACATTCCACCATTGTAATTTGTTCCGGCCCCACCTTAACTTATCGATTAACCTTGTGAAATTCCTTCTCCTGGCTCAGAAGCTCCCCCACTGAGCACCTTGTGACCCCTGCTCCTGCCCACAAGAAAAACCCCCTCTGACTGTAATTTTCCACTACCCACCCAAATCCTATAAAACCCCCTCTGACTGTAATTTTCCACTACCCACCCAAATCCTATAAAACCCCCCCACCCCTATCTCCCTTCGCTGACTCTCTTTTCAGACTCAGTCCGCCTGCACCCAGGTGATTAAAAAGCTTTATTGCTCACACAAAGCCTGTTTGGTGGTCTCTTCACAGGGACGCACATGACACCAGCTACATGGGAGTCTGAGGCAGGAGAATCACTTGAACCCGGCAGGCAGAGGTTGCAGTGAGCCAAGATTGCGCCACTGCACTCCAGCCTGGGCAACAGAGCAAAACTCCATCTAAAAAAAAAAAAAAAATTAGCTGGGTGTGGTGGCGCACGCCTGTAATCCCATCTACAAGGGAGGCTGAGGCATGAGAATCGTTTGAACCCGGGAGACAGAGGTTGCAGTGAGCCAAGGTTGCACCACTGCACTCCAGCCTGGGTGACAGAGCGAGACTCTGCCTCAAAAATTTTAAAAATGCCAAAGTGTTTCTTAAAATAAAGTGGCTGTACTCTCATTCTCCCGCCAACAACATGTGAGAACTTCCACTGTACCATGTACTTGCTAGCCTTTAGTACTGTCAATGTTTTTTGTAAGACTAGAACCTTCAGTGTATCTGGCCAAGGGTGTTAGAAAATGGGAGGGGCTTTGCGACCAGCACACGCTGTATCTGTAAGCCACTGTGGCTGGTGTCTCCTATAGAATCCAATTGAAATGTATTCCTCACAACACCATGTTCTGACACGGGGGGAGGGAAGTAACTGTGGGACTAGGATTCAAGCCAGGATTTCAGGGCTTCATTTTTTTTTCTCACTCTGGCTGTGAGGAGTCAAATAAGAGTGTTGGGAAAGGAGACCCCCGTGCAAGGGAGTGTTTCAGCCTTTTCCCCAAGCCCGACGGGAAGCTCTGGTTCATGGTGGAATCTGGTATTTCCAAACCTGTGGGTTCAGATGAATTGGGGGGTGTCAAGGGAGGCGAGAAATGCTCCTCCAAAGACACATTCTTTCCACCTGCTGAAGGTCGCAGGAAATCATGCCTTCAGGCTCATGAAAGGTCTGGAGGAAAAGTGTCTGTTCATGTGCTATTAAGCCCTTTTTTTTTTTTTTTTTTTTTGAGATGGAGACTCAATCTGTCCCCCAGGCTGGAGTGCAGTGGCGCCATCTCAGCTCACTACCACCTGTTTCCTGGGTTTATGCAATTCTGCCTCAACCTCCCCAGGAGCTGGGACTACAGGCGCGTGCCACCGCACCCAGCTAATTTTTGTATTTTTAGTAGAGATGTGGTTTCATCATGTTGGCCAGGCTGGTCTCAAACTCATGAACTCAGGCAATCCACCTGCCTAGGTCTCCCAAAGTGCTGGGATTACAGGTGTGAGGCACTGTGCCTGGCCTATTTTAAACAGATTTGGGTAGGAAGGTTGGTCTATTCTTACAAGACCTTGAACTCTAAGCAAATTTGAACTAATGGGTTTAAGCACTAATTGGGAGGAAAGAGATGGTAGAGATGATTCAGTCTTATCAGGAGGCACCCTGTGGAGCCCATGCCTGGGAGAAAGAACTGGCCAATCCCAAAACCATCAGACTCCAATTGTCAACTACGGAAGAACCCACTGCATATCTACAGAGACCATCCATTAAAAACCGTTCACCACAGTCTCACTTCCTGGGATTTACAAACTGTTGGAGGTCAGAGGCAATCAGATTTACAAGGGTTTGTAAAATAGAGGAGAACAAATCGGGCATTTCCTCAGAAAAGAGGCCTCTTAATAGGGTCTCATTTAGAGGGTAGGGGCAGGAAGAGTTGTTTTCAGGACTTCCAAAATCAACTCTTTTTGTTTTTTAGTTTTTGTTTGTTTGTTTTTGGTAACAGGTTTACTGAGATACAATTGACATAAATATTCACCCTTTAAAGTGCACAGTTTAATCGTTTTTAGTACATTCACAGGGTTGTGCAATCATCATCACAAATCAATTTTAGAACATTCATGGCCGGGAGCAGTGGCTCAAGCCTGTAATCCCAGCACTTTGGGGGGCCGAGGCAGGTGGATCACGAGGTCAGGAGTTCAAGACCACGCTGGCCAACATGGTGAAACCCTGTCTCTACTAAAAATACAAAAATTAGATGGGTGTGGTGGTGGGCACCTGTAATCCCAGCTACTCAGGAGGCTGAGGCAGAATTCCTTGAACTCGGGAGGCAGAGGTTGCAGTGAGGCGAGATCGCACCACTGCACTCCAGCCCGGGCGACAGAGCGAGACTCTGTCTCAGAAAAGAAAAAAATTCATATTAGCCCCCAGAGAAACCTCACACCCTTTAGCTGTCACCTACCTAACCTCCCATGTGCCACTCCCCCAGCCTAAAGGCAATCATGAATCTAGTTGCTATCTATAGATTCGCCTATTCTGAGGATTTCATGGAATCATACAATACTGGGTCCTTTGGACCTGGCTGATTTTACTTAGCAAATGTTTTCAAGGTTTATCGATGTTGTAGCATGTGTCACTACTTCATTCCTTTTTACGACTGAATAATACTCCATTTGGTGGATTTATGACAGTTTGTTTATTCGTGCAATGGTTTTTAATGGATGGACATTTGAATTGTTTTCACCTTTTGGTTACTGTAAATAATGCTGCTATAAACATCTGGTGTAAGTTTATACATATGTTATTAACTTTTGTTTTAGAGATGGGGTCTCACTATGTTGCCCAGGCTGGTCTTGAACTCCTAGGCTTAAGCAATCCGCCCACCTCCGCCTCCCAAAGTGCTGGGATTACAGGCGTGAGCCCACTGTGCCTGGCGGATTTTTGTGAGGACGTAGGTTTTCATCTCTTTCAGGTGTTAACTTAGGCCTCTTTTACGGATGTTCAACAAGCAAACAGCTTTTACACATGTGAGTCAAGGCCTTTCTGTACGTTCTGAGAGCTGTTCCCCAGGCCCTGAAGCCTGATCCCCAAATCTAGCAGGTTAAGCCAAAATTCTCCTCAACTTCAAGACCTACTTCATTCATTACACATCCACTCAACTCACATTTCTCCATCCTCTGCTATGGGCCAGACACCCTGCAATGTGCTGGGATGAAGCAGGGGAACAACACAGGTAAAAATGCTTGCCTGGGTGGGGCTTAAGATCCAGTGATGGCAGGAAGGAACATAAACAAGTAAATATGCTGTATGTTCCTTTCTCCATGAAGCTTTCCTGGATGTCCCAGGAAGGGACGAATTCTACTCTGGTAGTAATTTATTTCTTTTCTTTTCTTTTGAGACAGAGTCTTGCTCAGGTTGGAGTGCAATGGCGTGATCTCGGCTCACTACAACCTCTGACTCCCTGGTTCAAGGAGATCCTCCTGCCTCAGCTCTCGAGTAGCTGGGATTACAGGCCCGCAACACCACACCCAGCTAATTTTTGTATTTTTAGTAGAGACAGGGTTTCACCATGTTGGCCAGGATGGTCTTGAACTCCCGACCTCGTGATCTGCCCACCTTGGCCTCCCAAAGTGCTGGGATTACAGGCGTGAGCCACTGCACCTGGCCTATTTCTTTTCTTTTCTTTTGAGATGGAGTCTTGCCCAGGTTGGAGTGCAATGGCGTGATCTCGGCTCACCACAACCTCCACCTCCTGGGCTCAAGCGATTCTCCTGCCTCAGCCTCTCAAGTAGCTGCGGTTACAGGCGCGTGCACCACCACGCCCAGCTAATTTTTGTATTTTTAGTAGAGACTGGGTTTCACCATTTGGGCCAGGCTGGTCTGGAACTCCCAACCTCAGGTGATCTGCCTGCCTCAGCCTCCCAAAGTGCTAGGATTACAGGTGTGAACCACCGCGCCTAGCCTGTTTCTTTTGTTTCAAAAGTGATTTTTACCTCTCAAAAGTGATTTCTATAATGACACTGATGGAAAATTCCATCAAATAGCCATAACGCATGTCAAGCACTCTGCTCTGCATACCTCCTGTCACACTCTAAGGATGAGAGAGGGGAGAGAGTTATCCTGGTTCTGGCCGTGTCCTCCCCATTTTGGCCATCTTATGAGCTCCTTATAGAGGTCTGAAATGATTTGGAGTCCAGAGTCCATGGCTCTCAGGATATGACTAGGGTGAGCAGGCAGTTGGGACCACCTTGACCTCCAGCCTACTGGTCCTCAGGTTCCTCGGGTATCCCACTCTGTTGGGGGCTTAGTGAGCATGTTTGGGCTCCAGAGATTATTTTTTTCTTCTACTCCTATCCTTAGTTTGTTACTAACCAGGCGGGAGTACAGGTATGTCTCTGAAGACCCTGGCAGGCTCAGGGCTGTGTGACAGCTGACGATCAGGCTGCAGGGAACCAAGTCCCTTGAAGTCCTACTGCCTTCTTTTTTTTTTTTTTTTTTTTTTTTTTTTTTTGAGGCGGAGTCTCGCTTTTCGCCCAGGCTGGAGTGCAGCAGCGCGATCTCAGCTCACGGGTTCAAGCCATTCTCCTGCCTCAGCCTCCCGAGTAGCTGGGACTACAGGCGCCCGCCACCACGCCCGGCTAATTTTTTGTATTTTTACTAGAGACGGGGTTTCACCGTGTTAGCCAGGATTATCTTGATCTCCTGACCTCGTGATCTGCCCGCCTCGGCCTCCCAAAGTGCTGGGATTACAGGCGTGAGCCACTGCATCTGGCTACTGCCTTCTTACTGTCGCCACAGCCTGGATAAAATGCGATTCTTCTGAGTCTTTTTTTTTTTTTTTTTTTTTTTTAAATACAGAGTTTCACTCTTGTTGCCTAGGCTGGAGTGCAATAGGGCCATGTCTGGTCATCGCAACCTCCGCCTCCCGGGTTCAAGCGATTCTCCTGCTTCAGTCTCCCGAGTAGCTGAGATTACTGACACGCGTCACCACGCCCGGCTAATTTTGTATTTTTAGTAGAGACGGGGTTTCTCCATGTTGGTCAGGCTGGTCTCGAACTCCCGACCTCAGGTGACTCACCGGCCTCGGCTTCCCAAAGTGCTGGGATTACAAGCGTGAGCCACCGAACCCAGCCCCTCTGAGCCTCTTGCATACAACTGGGGTCATGCCTGCTTTGCAGGTTTGTCTTAAGGATTAAAGCTGGGGAGTGTCTGGAGGAGGGTGAGTGTTGAGCCAACCCCTGCATCTCCCCTCCAGGGCCTCCCGCTAATAAACCCCAAGTAAATGTGCACTTTGTCCGTCCTCTCGGAGCAGGTCTCCGGGAACTCCTGTGCCAAACCGATTTCCGCCCCCAAGGTCCTTCTCCTCTTAGAAATCCTGACGCAGCTCCTAGGTTCCTTGGCGGTGACAGCCGCCGCCCTTTTCTATTTGTACGTAGCTGGAGTGTTTTGTGGGTACGTTCTCTGAACATCAAAGTGGAGCTTTTCAAGACTGTTCTGTGGGGTCCACAGCCTCGCCACCCCCAGCCCCTGCAGCGGCTTCTGAATGAATGAAATAAGCGACGGCGCCCTCTCCACCACCCCGCCCCCGCCAACCCGGCAGGCAGGGATCCCAGGCGCGGGATCTGGCTGAGGCGGTCCCGCGAGGCGGGGGGACTTTTCCAGGTGGGGTGGGGGCCTTGGGACCACCTTTAGGGGCTTTTTCCCCATCCCCTGGCCCCAATTCGCAGCGTTTCGCCACCCAGGGCCCGCAGGGCTCCAAGCCCCTCTTCCCCAGCCCGCGCGCTCAGGCCCCCGCCCGCCCCCGGCGGTGTCCCCGGACCCCGAGCGGAAGGGGGCGGGGGGGTGCGGGGCTGGGAAGCGGGGAGCGCGGGCGGCGGAAGGTGGCGGGAGGGGGTGGGGGCTGGGAAGCAGGGTGCGCGGGCGGTGGGAGGGCCCGGGCGGGGCTGCGCGGTGGTCACGTGGGGCGGGGCCGGGAGGGTACTTAGGGCGGGGGCTGGCCCAGGCTACGGCGGCTGCAGGGCTCCGGCAACCGCTCCGGCAACGCCACCGGCTCCGCGGCGCGCAGGCTGGGCTGCAGGCTCTCGGCTGCAGCGTTCGGTGAGTGCTGGGGACCCGGGGCCACTGCGGCGGAAGTGACCTTGGCGGGGACGGTGCTACCCGGCAGCCGAGACGAGTTCCTCTGCGCCCCAGTCGGGCCCAGGGGCGGCCCCGCGGCGTCCCTGGGGGCCGGCGGGGAGCCGGGACCCTCGGGACTGTCCCTGACGGGCGGGCTGGGGTGGGAGTCCGCGCGCTCCGAAGCGTCGGCGAGAATAGCAGAAAACAGCCGCGCCCGCCAGCCCCTCCCCGTCGCTCCCCTCCCCGGGCTGTGCGCTGGACCCCGGCCCTCGGAGCCGGGACGCGTCCGGGAGCGCCGAGGGAGACGCCTGCGAGGAAGAGCTCGGCCGGGTCCGGAGGCCGCTGCCTGGGACCGCGCTCGCGGCGCCTGGGCCTCGGTGTCTCCGGGACAAACTGCCGACATAATCGCATCTGCCGGCATCTATTTTCGGTTTATTTCCCCCTCATTCCAAAGGATTTCCCTAGCCAACTTTCTGCGCAAGATCCCACGCAATTCCTGGGACCCCAGAAAACGGGTCCTGTTGAAGAACGGGGATCTGGCACTGGGTGGGCTGGGGAGGATCCCGCACGGTGTTAAATCCATAAACAGGAAGAGAAACCAAGCAGCGAAACCAAGAGGCGAATGGGCGATTGGATGCCGGGTGGGGAGAAGGCCGGGGGCGCTCCCTGCCCCTGGACTCCAGTAAAGGGAGGCCGGGCAGAGTCCCTGGGGCGCCACCTCCCCCTCGGTTAGTAGCCCTGGAGGCCGGGGGGAGTTGGCCTCTGGGGAGCAGTGGGTGCTGGGGGCTTTGCAGGCAGGCTGGGGTGGGCGACCCAGGTGGAAGTGAATTGCACTCGGCTTCCTGGTGGGCCTCTGTCACCCCCTTCCCAGGCGTTGAGAAAGCAGGCTGGCAAAGAAAAGGACCCTAGCGCAGGCCCCACACTCCTCCTCCTAACGGAGGAGAGACCCCCAAACCCACTGGAGAAGTGACGCTGTGGGGCTCAAATGCAGACCTGGCACCTTTTTGTAGCCTGGAAAAACTGATGCCCACTGCCTCCCGCCGGAGGAGAGGATAGCTGAGATGCACTCTCTTTGAATCCAAACGTTCAGGAAGGTAAAGCGAAGAGGCCTAAGAGGGCGTTGGCTCTTGGTTAAGGGCTGCTCTTTCTCTTCCATAACATCCGTTCTTTTTTTTTTTTTTTTTTTTTTTTTTTGAGACGGAGTCTCGCTGTGTCTCCCAGGCTGGAGCACAGTGGCGCGATCTCGGCTCACTACAACTTCCGCCTCCCAAATTCAAGCTATTCTCCTGCCTCAGCCTCCCGAGTAGCTGGGATTACAGGTGCCCGCCACCATGCCCAGCAAATTTTTCTATTTTTAGTAGAGATGGGGTTTCACCATGTTGACCAGGCAGGTCCTGACCTCCTGACCTCAGGTGATCCGCCTGCCTCGGCCTCCCCGTGAGTCATGGTGCCTGGCCAAGAACTGTTTCTTGTTGGCTCTGGTGATGGTGACTTAGAACCCGCCAGCTCCTGGAGAAAGGGGCTGGGCCGCCCACCCTGTGTAGCTTTCCCAAAGACAGAGTCAAACGTCTCCTGGAGAACAGAGGCTTCCCTTCCTCTTTGGTCATTTGTCCTCTAGCTGGGTGTACCCCCTGGTGGAAAGGCACAGGTCCCTTGCCCCCCAGGTGGCAACGCAGGCCAGACACGGCCCTGGCACAGCTCTCGCCCCAACAGCTCTCCTTGGATGTTGGCTCAGGTCAGCCCTGTTTCCAACTGGTTAGGCGGTGAGGGGTGGGCGGCCCTTTGGCTCCAGGTTGAAACTGCACACGTGGTGCTGATTTAGCAGATTGGTGAGGCTCTTCTTGTAGGCAGGTTCTTTTCTTTCCCCAGCTGCTGGACCTGGGAGTTGGAAGAGAAGTTGCACCCATTTTAGGGGTAACAGATATTTTCTGTTGCTCTTGGTTGGATTGGGAAGTGAATTGAAGGGAGGTCACGTTTCAGGGGTGCCTTGGGATGTCTGTTGGTGATTTTCTTAATTTCTTTTTTTTTTTTTTTTTTGAGACACTCTCCCTCTGTCGCCCAGGCTGGAGTGCAGTTGTGCGATCTCGGCTCACTGCCACCTCCGCCTCTCATGTTCAAGCAATTCTCCTGTCTCAGCCTCCCTCCCAAGTAGCTGGGATTGCCAGTGTCCATCACCACACCTGGCTTTTTTTTTGTATTTTTAACAGAGACAGGCTTTCACCATGTTAGCCAGGCTGGTTTTCAAACTCCTGATCTCAAGTGATCTGCCTCAGCCTCCCAAAGTGGTAGGATTACAGGCATGAGTCACCGCGCGGTGGGGGGGGGTTTTCTTAAATCTGGTAATGAGTTGTGGTTGTGTAGAGTAACATACCGTCCTTTCCTTTCGAGATATGGACTGAAACATTGAGAGAGAGGAGTTACAGGTATGCCAATTCTTCTCCTTTTCTCTTTTTTTTTTTTTTTTTTGAGGTGGAGTCTCACTCTCTCACCCAGGCTGGAGTGCAGCGGCAAGATCTCAGCTCACTGCAACCTCCGCTTCCTGTGTTCAAGCCATTCTCCTGCCTCAGCCTCTCAACTAGCTGCGATTACAGGCATGCGCCTCCACACTCAGCTAATTTTTTTATTTTTAGTAGAGATGGGGGTTTTGCCACATTGGCCAGGCTGGTCTCGAACTCCTGACCTCGTGATCCGCCCACCTCGGCCTCCCAAAGTGCTGGGATTACAGATATGAGCCACTGCGCCCAGTCTGCTGCCTCTTTTCGATGGTCTGGCCTAAGGAAATTATTGGAAAAATGTGCGGTTGAGTGATATTTACTGGGCACTTCCACATGGTTCGTGTAAAGGGAGATGGTTGGGGTGACAGGCAGTTGAGTCTGGGGGAGGCATGTACAGATGTGCTGTGCCTCTGGGATATCAGGGTGGCAGGCGGCAGTCTCTACGTCTGGTCCCAGGCTGCCTGAGAAAGAGTGTGTGGGAGGCAAACCTTGCGCCCTGGCATGGTTGTTAGTGTTTATATTTACCCTAGCTTGTGTGGGGTAGGAGGTTTAGGGATCAAATTCCACTCTGTGTTTAGACTTTTTTTTTTTTTTTTTTTTTGAGACAGAGTTTCACTCTCACCCAGGCTGGAATGCCGTGGCACAATCTCAGCTCACTGCAACCTCACCTCCCAGGTTCAAGCAATGCTCCTGCCTCAGCCTCCTGAGTAGCTGGGATTACAGGCATGCACCACCATGCCTGGCTAATTTTTGTATTTTTAGTAGAGACCTCAAATGATCCGCCCGCCTCGCCTCCCAAAGTGTTGGGATTACAGGTGTGAGCCACTGTGCCCAGCCATGTGTTTAGACTTTTAACTAATCTCTTTTTTAGCTTCAAGCCTTATCCTCCGCCTCTACAGACCACTCCTGTGCCTGTTTCCTGGTCCTTCCAAGGGCCATTGTATTCCCTGTCTGCTGCTCCTCTTTTGGATTCTCCTGCACATTTGTTTGTTCATGCATTCATTCATTTATTGTTTGATTCATGACAGGGTCTTGCTTTGTCTCCCAGGCTGGTGTGCAGTGGTGCGACCACGGCTCACGGCAGCCTCAGCCACCCCAGATGTAAGCGATCTGGTTCCCACCTCAGCCTCCCGAGTAGTAAGTAGCTGGGGACCACAGGCGGTGCCCAGCTTTTTTTTTTTCTTTGTAGAGACAGGGTCTCACTGTTGCCAGGACTGCTCTGAAACTCCTGGTTTCAAGTGATCCCCTTCCCTCCTCCCACTTAGGCCTTCCAAATGCTGGAATTACAAGGCATGAGTCACCTCCAGGCCTTTTTGTACTTTTAAAACTCCGCATCAGTGTATAAACAATGTTATTAAAGTTTATATGACTTCAGTTACACTACATGGATCCTTTTTCACTCGTGGTTGTGAGATTTATTTCTGTTGCTACGTCCAGTTCTAGTCCATTTGTGTTAAGTGCCCAGTGTGTTTATCTACTGACGGACAGTTATGTTATTTCGTTTTCACTATTATCCCGTGCTACAATAAATATCCTGTGTCTCCCAGATACTTAGAAGAGCTTCTGCGGGGCAAATGTGGGAGAGCTTGTTTCTGGGTCATGAGGTGTGTTCATCTTCCATCTTGCTAGATGTTGGCAAAGGGTTCTCCAGTGTGGTTGCATCAATTTACACGCCCAGCAGTGTGCAGAGTTCCTGTTCCTCACATTTACCAACACTAGATACTACCAGACTTTGATTTTTGCCAATCTGATGGGTTTGAAGTGGTACCCCTGTTGTAATTTCATGACCAGAAATTCAAATTTAATCCTTCCCATAGGACAACAGTAACCCACTTATGCCTAGTGTTACATTATTGGAACGCTAAGCATGTGGGAGTTTTTACATCGTACTGCTGAAGGTCATCGCCAAGGTCTGATGTTTTTACTCATGCAAAAATTAAAAAAATTGCAACCTCTGGCATAAATGGGTTGAGTGACACTTTTCCTGTTTTTATCGTTGGTCAGTGATGGCATATGTGGTGGTTTTTTTGTTTCTTTTGGTTTTTTTTTTTTTTTTTTTTGAGACAGATTCTTGCTGTGTCACCAGGCTGGAGTGCAGTGGCGTAATCTCGGCTCACTGTAACCTCTGCCTCCCAGGTTCAAGTGATTCTCCTGCCTCAGCCCCCCGAGTAGCTGGGATTACAGGCGTGTGCCAGCACGCCCAGCTAATTTTTGTATTTTTAGTAGAGACGGGGTGTCGCTGTTTGTCGGGCTGGTGTTGAACTCCTGACCTCATGATCTGCCCGTCTTGGCTTCCCAAAGTGCTGAGATTACAGGCCTGAGCTACCGCTGGCCTATTTATTTTTTATTTTAAATTTTAATTTTCTGAATAGAGATGGGGTCACTATCCTGCCCAGGCTGGTCTTAATCTCCTGGGTTCAGTTGATCCTCCTTGGCCTCCTGAAGTGTCAGAATTATAGATGTGAGCCACTGTGCCCAGCCCAGAACTGATGTTTTGTAAATGCTGGGTGCTGAGAAGGATGTGTGGCTGGCAGTCTTGACTGTGTTATCTGTCTTTACCAGGCCAGTAACTTCTTTGGTCTGGTCATCAAGATAATCTAGCATCCCCAGCAAGCATGCATGGAAGGAGGATTGGCCCAATGTGGCCAAGATGGTAACGGGACCAGTAGAGAGCCCTGTAGAAGACATCTAGATATTCTGCCTTAAGAGCTTGGAGGGCCGGGCTGTCTCATGACCCTCTGACGTGCTGACCTGGACTCTGGCAGAATGTGCACACACACATAGTCACACAGCTTCCTGGTTTGCGCAAGTCCCAGGAGGGCGGTGCCAACCACAGGCTTTTCCCATTCGAGGGTTGGAAGCGTATTATCAAACCACATCAGAGTGCTGGGGGCCACCTGCCACCCATTCCCAACCCACTCAGCCTCCCTGGTGTTTGGGACGTGCTTTGCTTTGGCAGTCAAGACAGCAGAACAAATCAACTTTTAAGGCCTTGTCACTGATAGTACAATTGCCATTATTTTTCATCCAAATTAGGATACTTCTGAAAATAGAAATGATGACTCTGGGATGCAAACGTTGGCTGTCCTATGTATAAGGAGATGGCTTTTCACGCTCCCAGTGACTGAGGAAGTTTCTCCCAGATGGCGCTGCTCTGAGCCTGGTGCAGGGTAGGCACTTTCGAAAGAGTGTCTCCTTCCATCTTCCATCAGCCTTGCGAGATGAGTATCTGTTCCCAGGGCTACAAGGGAGGAAAACAGGACCTAGCTGGATCCAAGAGCTAGGCCTTTCTGTGGCTGGCCTTCGTGTCAGCCTCAACTGCCCTGGTGTAATCTCGCCTGCGGTTGAATTAGGGAACCGCCATGTTCTGCAAGCTGGAGAGGCACAGAACACTAATCTTACTGCAATCTCAAAGGATCTCTAAAAGCTTTTATAAAGCACGCCCAAGGTCCTTTGGTATCCGATGCAGACGTGGTGAATGCACTGGCTCTGTCAGCGTCTGAGCAAGTCAGTAACAGGAATGGGGAGCAAAAGCTTTCAGAACTTTCTAGAATATTGACTAAATTGTCTTGTTTCCAACCAACAACAACAAAAAATCAACTGCTGAGGGCCTTCGTAGTGTCTGCTCTTTCAAGTTGTACGGTAGTCATTTTGTCTGCAGGATGTGGGGTTGCTGTGGCTGATCTTGTACAATATTCCACTCATAGGTGTCTTCAGGCCTATGGAGAGCAGCTTGCGTGGGCTGGGCCTGCAGTACCTGGTTTGCATAGATGACTGGCAGGTGGGCAGCACGGGGAAGGACTTGTGAGTGGCCAACCTGGTTCAGGTGAGGGAGGTGGAGTGGGGCTTCTCTGCTTCCCCTGGTTCCCTGGAAGCCTCCAAGGCTGGTGAGCATCACTGCTGCCTCTGCACGCCTGCATGCTGGGTGGGTTTTCTGACAGGTTTTCAGTTGCTTGGGGGCTATGGCTGCAGGGAGCCCACTCCATGGGACAGATGGGCCGCTGGTGCCCGTTCATCAGGGGACTGATGAGACCGAGGCCTGAGAGCCCTTTGGATTTTTTGTCCTTAATTTAATCATAAGCCAAGAATCTACTAAACACGGTTCCACTAGGGGCAAAGACGTAACACATCAGAGGCCACAGCAAGGCTGTGATTTATACTCAAAAAGGAAAGGTCTCTGGGGTCTTCTGGGTCACACCAGAGCATAATTGAGGTCAGCACACTCCCACCCAGTGCAGGGCTGCTCCAGCATTGGGGTACGTCTGGCAGGTTGAAGTAGGGGAAGATGAAACTCGCCAAAGTCTTGTTTTGTGGGTACACTTAAGTGGTCGAAACTTCAGGAGCAACTGCTGTTATTAGCGGTGAGTGCCAAGACTAGTTTTTATAGAAGAGAAAGAAAGTTCTCTGGGAAGGTCTTACTGAGCCTTCACAGTCTCCCCATCTTTCCACTGTTTCCCTGCTCTTAGCCGCTCTGCTGGCCTATAAGGCGCAGTCTTCATTTGTGGCTTCTGGCAAAATGTAAGCACTTGACTTTTTTTTTTTTTTTTTTTTTTGAGATGGAGTTTCGCTCTTGTTGCCCAAGGTGGAGTGCAATGGTGCGATCTCAGCTCACTGCAGCCTCCCTCTCCTGGGTTCAAGCAATTGTCCTGCCTCAGCCTCCCGAGTAGTTGGGATTATAGGTGCACAACCACCACGCTTGGCTAATTTTTTGTATTTTTAGTAGAAATGGGATTTCACCATGTTAGGCAGGCTGGTCTCGAACTCCTGACCTCAGGTGATCCACCTCCTTGGCCTCGCAAAGTGCTGGGATTACAGGTGTGAGCCACTGCGCCCTGCCAACTTTCAATTCTTTAGAGCTGACTATGAGAGGTGCCAGCAGTATATCCACAGCACCAATGAACGAGGAAGGGCCAAATACTGCATGAGAGATTTGCTAATAATTCTTTCACTTTTTTTCTCTATCAGCCAGGAGCTAGCAACTTGGCTTATTTGGAAATTTTAGGTGTACATGTCCTGTCTCCTTAAATCCTTCATAGATTGGAAGTGCAGTCTACCTGAGGGTTCTGTGACGATGTAAGAAAGCTTTTTCTTTCTTTTTTTTTCCCTCTGAGACAGAGTCTTGCTCTGTCGCCCAGGCTGGAGTGCAGTGGCGTGATCTCGGCTCACTGCAACCTCTGCCTCCTGGGTTCAAGCAATTTTCCTGCCTCAGCCTCCTGAGTAGCTGGGACTACAGGCACTGCCACCATGCCTGGCTGAGTTTTGTATTTTTAGTAGAGACAGGGTTTCACCATGTTGGCCAGGCTGATCTTGAACTCCTGACCTCGTGATCCACCTGCCTCAGCCTCCCAAAGTGCTGGGATTACATGCGTGAGCCACTGTGTCCGGCCTCTTTTTTTTTTTTTTTTTTTTTTTTTGAGACAGAGTCTCGCTCTTTTGCCCAGGCTGGAGTGCAGTGGTGTGACCTCAGCTCACTGCAACCTCTGCCTCCTGGATTCAAGTGATTCTCCTGCCTCAGCCTCCCAAGTAGCTGGGATTACAGGCACCCACCACTGTGCCTGGCTAATTTTTGTATTTTTAGTAGAGACAGGAGTTTAGTAGAGACAGGCTGGTCTCGAACTCCTGACCTCAGGTGATCCGCCTGCCTTGGCCTCCCAAAGCGCTGGGATTACAGGCATGAGCCACTGTGCCCAGCCAGAAAGCCTTTATCGAGCTTGGTGGCAGCCCAAAACTGATTCTTTAAGGATGTCAAGACTTAACACTTCCTGTGACTTAGCAGCACCTCCTCTCCTTTGACTTTCATTCCACCTCCTTCCAGGATCCCAAGGTCCCTATTTGTCCTGGAAATGGCTTCAAGGTAGTCTAGGGTGCCATTTGCCGGGGGAGGAAGGTGCTCTGGTTGATAGAGTCGCCTCGCCACACACTTTTTGGCACATAATACCATTCTACAGAGCTGGAGTGGAGTGTGCTTTCTCATAAGCGCTCTGCAGGTTTGGAGAGAGAGGATATGAGGAGCACCCTTTTCTGTTTTAACACAAAGATTAGCTTGGAAAAGGGGCAGAGGGGTGCAGTGGAACTCAGGTCTGCCCAAGCAGCCCAGCAGACCAAGGTCTAGAGATGACATCTGCTCGCAGCTGTTCTTCCACCCGCCCGCATCCTGGAAAGGGGTCTTGTGGCACACAAGAGTTTACATCCTTCCCTCGTGAAATAAGGACTTTGTGTTCATCATCTCTTGTAAGAAGCAGAGCAGAAAGCACAGAATTAAGAAATAAAAGGGAAGTGGGTGCCTATATAGAGGGAAGTGAAAATGGGTTGGTGTCCCATGCAAAGATCCTGGAAACCTGTTAACAGCCCAGCTTGTCACTTTCACCATCTGCATTTGTCCAGAGTGATTGAGATTTGCGTTGTGGAGAGAAAGGCGCCTGTTGCACAATGGAGTGAGATTGCCACTGCTATCAGGACCTCTGTGCTTGGCTTCACACTTTTTGAGTTCTCAGCAGTCTTGGGACCCTCAAGAGTGGAAGCATTTTTGGATGTTAAATGCTGGGGTTAATTGAAGTTAAGAGCTTGTTTTACTGGGCATGGTGGCTCACGCCTATAATCCTGACACTTTGGGAGGCCAAGGCGGGCAGATCACTTGAGTCGAGGAGTTTGAGACCAGCCTGGGCACCATAGCAAAACCCCATCTCTACAAAAAATACAAAACTTAGTCGGGCGCAGTGGTGCGTGCCTGTAGTCCCAGCTACTTAGGAGGCTGAGGGGAGCAGATCTCTTGAGCCCGGGAGGCAGAGGCTGCAGTGAGCCGTGATCATGCCACTGCACTCCAGCCTGGGCAACAGAGTGAGATCCTGTCTTAAAACAAACAAAAAAAACAAACTTGTTTTCATTTAGACTCTTCCTGGCGTTGGGGACCTATTGGAATAGGTTTAGTGTGAACTGAGAGCTAGAAGTGGTAGAGGAGAGAGGAGGGAGGGAGGGAACAGAGCCCACTGGAGCGACTGCCCTTCCTACCTTATTGCACACCAGGCACGTCCTGGAGCTTCGGTCCTCCTCAGTTCATTCTTGACTGCCACTTGAGACACGGTGGTTACTAGCTCCATTTTATAGGTGGTGAAACTGAGGCTTGGGGAAGGTCAGACCCCAAGGGTGCCATTTAGTCAGTGGCAGAGCCAGATCCAAATGCAGGTCTCCTGACTCCCAAGTGCAGGGCTCATTTTGTCGGCCGGTTGCAGCAGGCTGGCGGCCCCTTGAACTCCAGCCTGGATGCCATAGTGGAGGAGCAGAGAAGCCAGGAACACCACAGCCCTGGGCCAAGGTGCGGGGCTGAAAGAACTTCCCCAGCGCTCAGCCTGGGACTAGTGGAATGGGCTGGGCCCTGGGGCTGGCAGCGGTGGCCCCGGGGAGTCTGGGAATGAGTAGGGAGCACGGGGAGGTGTGGGAGGGCCTGGGAACCATGAAAAGGAGGGCGGGTGCAGGGAAGTCGCCTGCTAGTCAAGTGGCGAGGGGGCCCTGTGGGACTCCAGGGAATGGCCGTGGCAGGTTGTCCTCCAGGAGTTGAGAGCCATTGGACATGGCCACTGCCTGTGTTCTCAGCCACCACAGAAACCAAAGAAATCTTGGTTTAAAAATTCAAGTTGCCATGGAAACGCTCCCATCCTCGACTTGGCTTATTATTTAAAATAACATCTTTACAGCACAAAGCCCCCGGGGACATCCGAGGACACTCCTGTCTGCCCATGAGACACGCTAACCTCACAGTGTGGAGGCTGTGTGGGTCACTGACACGCATGGCCACGTGAGACGCTGCCTACCCACGAGTCACAGAAAAGGGGAAGATTATTATTATTATTATTATTTTTTTTTTTTTTGAGACGGAGTCTCGCTCTTTCGCCCAGGCCAGAGTGCAGTGGCGAAATCTCGGCTCACTGCAAGCTCTGCCCCCCGGGTTCATGCCATTCTCCTGCCTCAGCCTCCCGAGTAGCTGGGACTACAGGCGCCCGCCACCACGCCCGGCTAATTTTTTGTATTTTTAGTAGAGACGCGGTTTCACCGTGTTAGCCAGGATGGTCTCGATCTCCTGACCTCGTGATCCGCCCGCCTCGGCCTCCCAAAGTGCTGGGATTACAGGCGTGAGCCACGGCGCCTGGCCAATAAGGGGAAGATTATTAAGAAAGTCACTAGGGGCCAGGTCCAGTGGCTCATGCCTGTAATCCCAGCACTTTGGGAAGCTGAGGCAGTCAGATCCCTTGAGGCCAGGAGTTCGAGACCAGCCTGGCCAACATAACGTAACCCCGACTATACTAAAAAAATAAAAATTAGCCAAACGTGGTAGCACAGGCCTGTAATCCCAGCTACTCAGGAGGCTGAGGCACAAGAATCACTTGAACACAGGAGGTGGAGGTTTCAGTGAGCCAAGATTGCACCACTGTACTCCAGCATGGGCCACAGAGCAAGACTCCCATCTCAAAGTCACTAGGGAGGAAGCCTCATTGGTGGGAAGGAAGACCAAATTGGAAATGGTCTGAGGAATCATTAAAACAAATGTCCTTTTATCAGTTTGGTGGCTCACGGCCTTTAGTAATACCGCCAACTATTTTTCTTAGAAGAAACAAAACTGAAATAATAGGAACATACTTTTTTTTTTCTTAAAAGTAAGGTTATGTTGTGAAAAAAAAGTCTCCCCACTGTAGTGACTGACTACTGTACATCTTCCTCGGCATTTTGCGTGTAGTGGCAGGAGTGTTCCTACATGTGTAGGTTGCTGAGAGGGTCAGACGCTTATGGTCCTCAGTCACCCACAGCTTGCTTTTTCCCCACTTAACATTGGGACTTGGGGCATTTTTACTTCTTTAGTACAAAAGAATTCACTTCAACTAGTTGCTTTTTTACTTTTATTTTATTTATTTATTTTATTATTATTTTTAGATGAAGTCTCAATCTGTCGCCCAGGCTGGAGTGCAGTGGCACAATCCCGGCTCAGTGCAACCTCTGCCTCCTGGGTTCAAGCGATTCTACTGCCTCAGCCTCCTGAGTAGCTGGGATTACAGGTGTGCACCACCACGCCTGGCTCATTTTTGTATTTTTAGTAGAGACAGGGTTTCACTATGTTGGCCAGGCTGGTCTTGAACTCCTGACTTCAGGTGATCCGCCTGCCTCGGCCTCCCAAAGTGCTGGGATTACAGGTGTGAGCCACTGTGCCCGGCCTATTTTTTTTTTTTTTTCTTTGAGACGGAGTTTTGCTTTTGTCCAGGCTGGAGTGCAATGGTGCGATCTCGGCTCACTGCAACCTTTGCCTCCTGAGTTCAAGTGATTCTCCTGCCTCAGCATCCCAAGTAGCTGGGATTACAGGCATGCACTACCACGCCTGGCTAATTTTTTGTATTTAGTAGATACAGGGTTTCACCACCTTAGTCAGGCTGGTCTCAAACTTCTGACCTCAGGTGATCCAACTGCCTCGGCTACAGGCATGCGCCACCGTGCCTGGCCAACTAATTGCTTTTTTAATGGTTGCTTCATATTCTATTTAACCACTTACCATAATTTAACAGTTACTCTGTTATTAGATACTTGCTTCATTTCTGGTCTTTTTCTAATGCAAAAATTATTTAGTGAGCACCCGTGTGCATGTATCTTTGCATTTTGTGGGATACGTTTCTAAATGTCAGCTTGCCGAGCCCCAGGACATGCAGATTTAGAAACTGGTGGGCGTCGCTGTTTGACGTCTCAGTGGTTGTGCCCACCCCTAGGCACTCATTATCATGCCTTCCGTCTCCCCACTTTCTAAGCCCTGCAAGAAGTGCCAAACTGTCCAGCCTTTGCCAATCTGATACTTGCTGAATACCTCCTTGATTTTATCTGCATCTCCCTGAGGTTGAACTTATTTTATTTTTGAGGTAGAGTCTCACTCTGTCACCTAGGCAGGAATGCAGTGGTGAAATCTTGGCTCACTGCAATCTCCACCTCCTGGGTTCAAGCGGGTTCAAGGGATTCTCCTGTCTCAGTCTCCCAAGTAGCTGGGATTACAGGCACCTGCCACCACACCTGGCTAATTTTTGTATTTTTAGTAGAGACGGGGTTTCATCATGTTGGCCAGGCTGGTCTCAAACTCCTGACCTCAGGCGATCCACCTGCCTCGGCCTCCCAAAGTGCTGAGATTACAAGCTTGAGCCACCACGCCCGGCCGGTTGAACTTATTTTTATCTGTGTTGGCCATTTGTAGTTTTTCTATTATGCTGGTTCCATTTTTCTGACTTTGAAGAGCCTTTTGTGTATCAAGGAAACGAAGCCTAAAGTATATGTGAGTACTGCTTTGTCAGTTTTTGTTTTAAAGAGACTTTTCAGTGTAATGCAAGCATTTTCCCTCGAAGGCTCTGTTTCCTGTCAATCCTAAGCTTTCCTCCAGCATTACCTTTTTAAAAAACTTTATTTTCTATAGTGATGGGGGTCTCACTATGTTGTCCAGGCTGGTCTTGAACTCCTGGCCTCAAGTGATCCACTTGCCTTGTCCTCCCAAAGTACTGGGATTATAGGTGTGAGCCACCACACCCAGCCTGTTTTTCAAAGGGCATTGATTTTTTTCATAAAACTTTTATAATTAAGATCTGTGGGCCGGGTGCGGTGGGTCACGCCTGTAATCCCAGCACTTTGAGAAGCTGAGTTGGGTGGATCACGAGGTCAGGTATTCGAGACCAGCCTGGCCAAAATGGTGAAACCCTGTCTTTACTAAAAATATGAAAATTAGCTGGGCATGATGGCACATGCCTGTAATCCTGCTGCTCGGGAAGCTGAGGCAGCAGAATAGCTTGAACCCAGGAGGCAGAGTTTGCAGTGAGCCGAGATCATGCCATTGCACTCCAGCCTGGGCGACAGAGCAAGGCTCCATCTCAAAAAAAAAAAATCTGTGTTGCACGTGGTACTTTTTGTGTGTGAGGAGTCCAGTGTGAAGATTCAGACTTCAGGCAGCCACTTGTACAAGCACTGTCCTGTTTCCTCTGTGGCCTCACCTAGGTACGCTGATTCCTCCACGGAAGATGTGCTTCTGAGCGGTCTGTTGGGTGCTCTGCTGATGAGCATCACCCAGCGTTTTACGACACATTTGCTGCCCCAGAGGGCCGGGCTCCCGTCAGAGCTCTTTTCCACTGGCTGGGTGCGGTGGCTCACACCTGTAATCCCAGCACTTTGGGAGGCTGAGGCCAGTGGATCACCTGAGGTCAGGAGCTCGAGACCAGCCTGGCTAACATGGTAAAACCCCATCTCTACTAAAAATACAGAAATTAGGTGCGTGTGGTGGCGCACACCTGTAATCCCAGCTACTTGGGAGGCTAAGACACGAGAACTGTTTGAACCTGGGAGGTGGAGGCTGCAGTGAGCCAAGATTGTGCCACTGTACCCCAGACTGGGTGACAGAACAAGACCCTGTCTCAAAAAAAAAAAAAAAAAGCTTTTTTCCAGAGCCATCGTGTTATCCTCATATATTTATTCTCCTAGATGAATTGTTGCTTAAGCAACAATGAAGTTTAAATTGTTCTTCAGGTAGAATCCCCTAGGTGCCAGGCAGTTTGTTAAGCACTGACACCGCAGTCCTGTGACTTTCATGACGACCTGTGACCTGTGGGAGGTAGAACACCTTACCCATCCGTGGAAGCCCCTGGAGTGAGGGACAGGAGCCCCCGCCTCACCCAGCTCCCCGCGCCGCGGCTCTCCCCAGCCCTGGATGCAGGCGCCCAGGAGACATGTATTGCTTTTGTTGAGCTGCTCGCTTAGGAGGGTGACTCAGAGTTCAAGCTGGAAAGCACTGGCTTGTGACTCATGAGCCAGTCCAAGATCAAACGGCTGAGGCATCGAGGTGAGAGTTTCCCTTCCCAGAAGCCTCATCTCCGCAGCCGGAAGCAGAGCCCTTGGCTGACAGGAAAAACCAGAGGCCCCGGGAGTGGGTGGATGGCCAGCCCAGCCCCACCTCTCAGCCTCCACCTCGACCAGCCCACACCGAGCTTGTTTGTCTGTGTCCTGTCGAAACTAGGACTCCTGGATTGTGACTTTTCTTACATTTCCCTGTCCCATGGGTCCTCCACTTAGGATGTAATCACACAGACAGGCTCTTCACTGTTTCATATCACTCACTTGGGAAAGTGTCTCAAGCTGTTCTACAAATCCATGCAAAAGCAGTTTAAAAATAGCAGAGAAGGCCCTGGACTCGGTCTCGTCCAGCGCAGCCCCTTGGCTTTCTCTCCTGGATCTGGCCGCCTGGCCCCCGGGGACACACACGAGGTCATGGCATGCTACAGGGAGGCGGGGATCCCGTGGACACCTCAGCTCCTTAGAGTTCTCCGCCTGGGCCAGGACGGGCACGGGGGTCCCCACTGATGCCCGAGACGGTGCCCCTGTGTGTGTGAGCCCTCGACCCACGTAACAGAGAGGTGTCCTGATGCCCTCTGTCCTCTCCAGGTAGATCTAGGATCCGGCTTCCAACATGTGGCAGCTCTGGGCCTCCCTCTGCTGCCTGCTGGCGTTGGCCGATGCCCGGAGCAGGCCCTCTTTCCATCCCCTGTCGGATGAGCTGGTCAACTACGTCAACAAACGGAACACCACGTGGCAGGTAGGCTGTGGGGCTGCGTCCTACGTATGTACCCTGCCAGGTCGGTCTGTGCACACTGACTCCAGGAATGGGGAGCCAGCCCTCACTGTGGCCCACAGAACATTCTGTCCTGGACTGTTAAGAATGGCCCTGACCCCGAGTCATGGCGGCTCTGGACCACGCCCCCCTCCTCTGTCCCATACCCCACGTGTGTGCATGTGTGTGTGTGCATGTGTATGAATATATGGTTGTGTGCACGCGGAGGTGCGTGGGGGAGTGACCGAGCTTTGGAAGTGTTCAAAACCAGCTAGCCTCTGTGACGCCCCCCGTGGCAGAGTGGCAGTTTATCAGTCCCACCCCTGATTTCCTTTGTCTCTGCCCAGCCCTGAGCCTGGGACTGAGAACCAAGAATGAGGAGTGAGCCATGTTGAGGGCTGGAGAGGGTCTCTGATTGTCAGCAAATGGGAGCAGATCAGGGGAGACACCCACTCTGCCCGTGTGTCACTCTGGGCTGTTCCCCAGTGCCCCCCAACCCTTGGGCCCTTGAATTGGGTAGGGCCCCTGGCTTTCCCTGGGTTGGGCCTGGTGTGTGGGCAGCGTGCCCATCCACCGCTATCCCAGGAGACCCTTCAGCCAGTGGGTGACTCTCTTCCAGGCCGGGCACAACTTCTACAACGTGGACGTGAGCTACTTGAAGAAGCTGTGTGGTACCTTCCTGGGTGGGCCCAAGCCGCCCCAGAGGTGAGTGCCTGCTCCTCCGCACCGCTGTAATGTGAGTGGCGGGCGTTGGTTTGGGGCAGTGGAAGTGGGAGAGTGAAGGCCTCTCTGGCGTCCGCAGGGCTCATGCCGCCCAGGGCTGCCAACACCACTTGAGGTACAGCACTTGTCTCTTTTCGTTTTTGTATTATTTACTTTCTCTTTTTATTTTTTCCTTCTCAAGTTATTAGTAGAGAAAATGCTGGTGCTTTTTTTTGTTTGTTT
Source organism: Pongo pygmaeus (assembly GCF_028885625.2). Lineage (NCBI taxonomy): Eukaryota > Metazoa > Chordata > Mammalia > Primates > Hominidae > Pongo > Pongo pygmaeus. Next base: position 8,951,811 of record NC_072380.2, read on the forward strand.
TTGAGAGAGTCTCACTCTGTCACCCGGGCTGGAGTGCAGTGGTGCGATCTTGGCTCACTGCAACCTCTGCCTCCCGGGTTCAAGCGATTCTCATGCCACAGCCTCCTGAGTAGTTGGGGCCACAGGCTTGCACCACCGTGCCCGGCTAGTATTTATATTTTTAGTAGAGACTGGGTTTCACCATATTGGCCAGGCTGGTCGCGAACTCCTGGCCTGAGCAAGTCATCTGCCCACCTCGGCATCCCACAGTGCTGGGATTACCAGCATGAGCCACCCCCAGTGTTTTCTATTACGCTTCTCCAAGGTGTCTCAGCTCCAGGTGTGACAGACAAGGTCTGGGTCTCCACTATGTGGGCAGACTCAATCTTGAATAATTTAAGGGAAATCTAAGAAAAGCCAGATGAGGCCAAATACGGTGGCTCACGCCTGTAATCCCAGCACTTTGGGAGGCCAAGGCGAGCGGATCACCTGAGGTCAGGAGTTCGAGACCAGTCTGACCAACATGATGAAACCCCGTCTCTACTAAAAATACAAAAATTTGCCAGGCATGGTGGCGGGCACCTGTAATCCCAGCTACTCAGGAGGCGGAGGCTGGAGAATCACATGAACCTGGGAGGCAGAGGTTGCAGTGAGCTGAGATCGTGCCACTTCCCACGTGAGGATGGGGTAGTTAAGTTGCAGGACACTGCCTTCTGCACAATGGGGAAGATATGAGAAATGATGAGAGGATCCTGGGCAGATGTGGAGGCAGGAGAGCGGGGCAAGAAACACTATCTGGACTGAATAAACTCATTTAAAAATAAGTTTATAATTTGTGGATAAACTCATTTAAAAAAATCCATTACGTAAGCCTAGAAAGAAGTGTACAACATTGCAAGTCAGGCCAGGTGTGGTGGATCATGCCTGTAATCCCAGCACTTTGGGAGGCCGAGGTAGGCAGATCATTTGAAGCCAGGAGTTTAAGACCAGCCTGGCCAACATGGTGAAACCCTGTCTTTACTAAAAATACAAAAATTAGCCGGGCGTGGTGGTGCATGCCTGTAATCCCAGCTACTCAGGAGGCTGAGGCACGAGAATCGCTTGAACTCAGGAGGCAGAGGTTGCAGTGAGCGGAGATCTTGCCACTGCACTCCAGCCTGGATGACAGAGTGAAATTCTGTCCACTCCCACCCTCCCGCCCTGCCCCGCCCCACCCCACCCCACCCCAAAAAAAATCACAAGGTGCATTGAGCAACAGAATTTCCTTTTGTTTTATGAAATTACCAGGGACACCTGTCTGCAGCCTTCTCCTGCATGTCTTGTGCTCACTTCCTTGCTAGGGGAGTGTGGCCCAGCCACAGTGACTGCTCTTAAACCAAGTGGCCTTTGTAGGGACTGGGGAGGGAGTTGCGGGATCAGAGCTTGTAATGAAGACCTTCCTTTATCCAGAGTTATGTTTACCGAGGACCTGAAGCTGCCTGAAAGCTTCGATGCACGGGAACAATGGCCACAGTGTCCCACCATCAAAGAGATCAGAGACCAGGGCTCCTGTGGCTCCTGCTGGGTAAGGCCCTGCTGGCTGGCGGGGAAGGGCTGGAGACAAAGTGGGAGCAGCAGTGGGGAGTCTTGGGGGATTCGGGGTGGGGACAACTCTGACAAGGCAAGTTATAGAAACTTTCTGAGTCCCAGTTTCCATCAGTACAAAAATCACAATCCCTCTGGCCGTGAATTATGGCAAGGATTAGGCGGAGTGACGGGCAGAGCATCCAGCAGATTGCAAGTCCACGTGTACGGGTGGCGAAGCAGCTCCCTTCACCTCACATGCTGCCCCGTCCGCAAATACCAGGAGCTCTCACCGCTACTCTGCTTCAAAAAAGCATCCCTTTAGTGTCAGCGAGCTGTCTTAATTTTGTCATTTAATTGTGGTAAAGTACGCATAACAGAAAATTTAATAATCTTAGCAATTTTCTCCTGCCTCAGCCTCCCCAGTAGCTAAGACTACAGGCATGTGCCACCACACCCAGCTAATTTTTGTATTTTTAGTAGAGACGCGGTTTTGCCATGTTGGACAGCCTGGTCTCAAACTCCTCACCTCAGTTGATCTGCCCTCCTCGGCCTCCCAAAATGCTGGGATTACAGGCGTGAGCCACCGTGCCTAGCAACTATTTTCAAGTGTACAGTTCTGTAGCATTAAGTACATTCACAGTGTTGCTCAGCCATCACCACCATCTGTCCCCAGAACTCTTTTTCACCTTGCAAGACAGAAACTCTGTCCCCATTAACACCAATCTCCTGGCCCCTGGTCACCCCCACTCTACTTTCTGTCTCTATGAATTTGACTCCTAGGGACCTCATACAAGTGGATCACACAGTATTTATTTTCTGGGTGAGCTGTGGGTTTTTTGTTAAGAAAAAAACACAGCCAGGTGCGGTAGCTCACGCCTGTAATCTCAACACTTTGGGAGGCTGAGGCGGGCGGATCACCTGAGGTCAGGTGCTTGAGACCAGCCTGGCCAACATGGTGAAACCCTGTCTCTACTAAAAAAGACAAAACTTAGCTGGGTGTGGTGGCAGCCACCTGTAATCCCAGCTATTCTGGAGGCTGAGGCAGGAGAATTGCTTGAATCCAGGAGGCATAGGTTGCAGTGAGCTGAGATTGCGCCACTGCATTCCAGCCTGGGCAACAAGAGTGAAACTCTGCCTCCAGAAAAAAAAAAGAAACACACATACAAACTAAAATTACACATTTTACAGATTTCAGAAATGAACCAAGTTCCCAGGCGGAGGTTCACGGTGGTGCTTCTCTTGCTTTAAAAGCTGAGTTGGGCAGATGCTGAGGCAGGAGAGTAGGGCAAGTGGCTCATCATGCCTGTAATCCCAGCACTTTGGGAGGCTGAGGCGGGCAAGTCACTTGAACCCAGGAGTTTAAGACCAGTCTGGCCAACATACCAAGACCCCATTTCTACCAAAGAAAATAAAAGCTGAGTTGGAGCCTCCCCTGGTGTTGAGAGATCAGTTGCCTACAAGGTCTGAGGTGTCCCTGTGGACCTTTGAGGGGACTGCTGCACAGGGCCCAGCCCGGACGTGGCAGCCTCACCCGGTGGGGCTCATTCCTGCAGGCCTTCGGGGCTGTGGAAGCCATCTCTGACCGGATCTGTATCCACACCAATGCGCACGTCAGCGTGGAGGTGTCGGCGGAGGACCTGCTCACCTGCTGTGGCAGCATGTGTGGGGACGGGTGAGTCAGGCTGTGCTTCCACAGCGGGTTTAGTGCTGAGAGACCCTGGGCCCCGGCTTCTCAGTGGAGGGGACTTTGAGGACTTCCTGGGACTCCTGCGAGTCAGAAGTGTTTCGGGGAGACTCTGAGTCTGGCAGGCAGGGCCCGGCAAGGCTGCTGCTTCCTGGGAGGTGCCTGAACCAAGGCTGGCCCAGCAGAGCTGTCTGAGCGGTGGCATCCCAGCAAAACAGACAGTCTCAGAAAATGTGGTGGAATGTCTGGCCCCTGGCCTGGTTTGTGTCATCGCATGTTCCTTTTTCTTGCTTGGGGAAGCAGTTTGGGGCATTTCCTTGTGTGTAGTTAAGGGGATGGAGCCACTTTAACAACATGGTGGTAGCACAGAACTTCCTGCTGCAGCTGCCTGCAGCCTCGCCTTGGTTCTGCAGTAGTGGTGTTCGCCGGCGGCTGCAGATCCGAAATGCCTGAGAGCTTAAAAAAATGCGCGTGGGCTTCTGCCCAAACTAGTTAAATGGGAATCACTGGCGATTCTCATTTCAGAGAACTGGTGGTTTTTTAAGTACCTCAGGGAAGTTTAGTGTCTGCTCAGTTGAGAATCAGCATTCTACCCGGAAGGGCACTCGCAGCCTGGTCTGGTACGGACATGGACAGGAGAGCGTCCTGTCTTCTCCAGGATCTTTGTGGGTAGGGGTGGGGCTGGTGGTTATTCCCTGCAAGCTGTGCTTATCTAGGGAGCGTCCCTTGGAGGGTTTGTGGTCTGGGAGGGCTGCTGGCACCACTTGCTGAAGGTGGGGGCGGGTCCCCCAGTGGCCTCGGGCACTTGGGTAGCACACAGTGGTCTGGAGAGCAGGTGGTGCTTCTCTCAGGTTTTCATGAGAGGCTGTCTTTTCAGCTGTAATGGTGGCTATCCTGCTGAAGCTTGGAACTTCTGGACAAGAAAAGGCCTGGTTTCTGGTGGCCTCTATGAATCCCATGTAGGTGAGTGTGTCCCCTCGGCCCCTTTCCGGCCAGATGGATTGTTAAAGCAATTAACCATCATGGCTTTATTTGCCTTTATAAAGTGGAGGTTGAGACAGACGGCCAGGTGAAAGGTGCTAGCCAGGTGCACAGGCCTCTGGCAGGACCTGCCTGGCGTCCATGCTGCAGGCACGAGGCTGGCCTTGCCCCAGGTCTGCCTGGCCCAGCTGGGGCTTCTCCGTGGGGGCTGTAGGTTGACTCCGCTTTCTCTCGGGTTGCATCAGGGTGCAGACCGTACTCCATTCCTCCCTGTGAGCACCACGTCAACGGCTCCCGGCCTCCATGCACAGGGGAGGGAGACACCCCCAAGTGTAGCAAGATCTGCGAGCCTGGCTACAGCCCGACCTACAAACAGGACAAGCACTACGGTAAGGGGCCTGGGGCCTGGCCACGGCGCACGTGGAGGCTGGGGAGCTGCTGCATCCCTCCTCACGCTGCGGGGAAGAGGTCAGGGCTGAGGAGCCTTGGGGTCCGGGAATTCTAGGACACAGGAGGGGGAGTGATGCCCTTTTGCCTGGGGAAGCAGCACACTCTCCACTTTCTGCTTGTTCCACCCTGAACTCAGCCTCAGCCCTTTCAAGCCAGAAGGGACCAAAGCCCTCATTTTGTAAGGGTGTGGCGTATCCTGGAGTCCTGGGGTATCCTGGCCTCTACCGGGGCCTCGTGCTCATTGCTCTCTTCTCCCATTTCTGAGCTTCCAGCCCCAGCCCCGTCCTTAGTTCTTCAGGGGAGCCTTCCTTGAGCTCCCCTGGCTGGGCAAGTCCCCTTAGATGCACAGTCTTCCCCTGGAGGCCACCAGAAATCAGTGACTGGCTGACAGTGGCACAGCACGAGGCACTGTCACCGCCCTCCCCAACCCCCAGCTCGGTTCATTTTCCAGGATACAATTCCTACAGCGTCTCCAATAGCGAGAGGGACATCATGGCCGAGATCTACAAAAACGGCCCCGTGGAGGGAGCTTTCTCTGTGTATTCGGACTTCCTGCTATACAAGTCAGGTGCGTGCTGATGGCTGACGGCAGTAGAGGGTGGGGGTTGGGAGGGGAGCCTGGGTGCCAAGGTGGGTTCAGGTGAGCCAATAGGACTTGATTAGGCAGGCAGGCGAGGGGCTGGGGAAGAGAGCTGTGTGGGGCCTTCCATACAGGCTCACTCCTCTGTGGACCAGCCTGGCACCTGACAGTCTCTTTGTCCACCTGTTGTGCCAACACACAAGAGAATTCCAGAGGCCTCTCCCAGAGCCTCTGGGCTAGTTCCTTCCCATCCGTTAGAGTCCAGCTCATATGTGTTGTCTGTGGAAGCGCCCCCCTCCCTGGTGGCTGGCCACGCCTGCCCTCGCCTTCATGGCTTTGCATTGCTTCATCAGCATGTTCCTGTTATAATGGCAGGTCGTTGGTGTCTGCACTGGGTGACACATTTTCTTCATCTTTGTCTTTGCAAAGGCCTAGATCTTGCCTCACACCAGTGGATGAACACACAGGGAGGACCTTGCCCTGGGCAGTGCCGTAGGGACTCGAACCAAGGAATCTGGACAGTCCCCATCCCCAAGTCCTGTCTTAGAAATCCCTTGTTCCAGATGAACAGTCTTTGCTGACTGCATCTAATCCCATTAATATTTTGCTAGATTGGAAACTCCAAAGCTCTCAGCTCTTGTAAAACAAGTTTGACAAAGGAAGATGATTCTGGCAAGAAAAAGTTCTGTAAAGATGGCACTTCTTAGCACAGTCCTCGCCCATGTTATTAAAAGATGCATTTCCACTTTGACAGTGATTTCCCCACCAGAGGAGAGCCTGGTTGGGCAGCCCTGAGCCCCTTAGCCCGTATCTTTCCCGTCAGCTAGCATTGGCTGCCACCAGCCCTCCCTTCTCCCTCACCTCTCCAGGGCGTACCTAGAGCAGCTATTAAAACTCTAAGCCGTGTAACCCTTTTGACAAACTCTTACTTACATGGAATCCCAGTATATAGAACAGATGAATCAGTCTTCTAGCATTAAATGTTTTATAAATTAGAATGTATTAGAAAGTATTTTTAAAGCCAACCAACAAGCACATTTTGTAGGAATCTATTTTAATATTTACTCAACAAATTTGAGTGTGTTGGGCCTTCAAAAATATATTTAACTAATTCACCAGTGTTGTGAGAACCCCCAGAGCCTCCTGATGGAGCAGCAGGGTCCCTCTGGAAGCTGTTTCTCCTGGCCGGAGGGTGACCAGCTGAGTGTGGGGGGGGGGGGTGCTGTGGGGCGTGGGGCAGTGGCCTGGTCTCAGCCAGTTCTTCCCTTCTCAGGAGTGTACCAACACGTCACCGGAGAGATGATGGGCGGCCATGCCATCCGTATCCTGGGCTGGGGAGTGGAGAACGGCACACCCTACTGGCTGGTTGCCAACTCCTGGAACACTGACTGGGGTGACAATGGTGAGTGGCGGCCCCCTTCCTGCTGAGAACAGGGAATTGTGAGCCACACACAGTGGCCATCTTGGCTTTCTCTGTTCTACCCATTGCACAGCCTCAAACCCTGGACCTACGGCCAGGCTGTGAGCTCCTCCTAAGTGCCAGGCACCCAGGAGTTCCCTTTTGCTGCGAGGGCAGACTCTCAGCAGCTTCAGAGCCCACGCCTGCCACAGTTCCCACAGCATCGCCCCAGATGCCGTGATGGGAAGGGTGACCGGGCATGGGGCTTGTCAGTGGAGGTGTGCCCCACGGCTCCAGAAGCCTCATGGTATTGAGGGCTGTGCTACTGGGCAAATAGCAGGAGCTGCCAGGGATTAGTGACTTACTCCCAGGTCTTTTAGGGATGAGTCTGACTATATTGATTGACCCTTGTCACACTTTAAAAGCACCTTACTTTTTATTCCCAGGCTTCTTTAAAATACTCAGAGGACAGGATCACTGTGGAATCGAATCAGAAGTGGTGGCTGGAATTCCACGCACCGATCAGTACTGGGAAAAGATCTAATCTGCCATGGGCCTGTCCTGCCAGTCCTGGGGGAGTTTTCCCTGAATACAGTCGGATGGGGGCGAGATGGGGGTAGAAATGCATTTTATTCTTTGAGTTTACATAAGATACAAGTTTTAGACAGGGTCTGAAGGACTGGATTGGCCAAACATCAGCCATCAGACCTGTTTTCCAAGGAGACACATCCCAAGTCCTGGCTACATCCCAGCCTGTGGTTACAGTGCAGACAGTTAGGCCATGTGAGCCACTGCTGCCAGCACACAGCATCCTCCCCCTGTAGACTAGTGCTGTAGGGAGTACCTGCTCCCCCAGCTAACTGTGGCCCCCTCCCCGATCCATCCATCTCCAGGGAGCAAGACAGAGACCCAGGAATGGAAAGCAGAGTTCCTAACAGGATGAAAGTTCCCCCATCAGTTCCCCCAGTACTTCTAAGCAAGGAGCTTTCCACATTTGCTACAAGATCAGAGGAGAGATGGTGTTGGGAGCCCTTTGGAGAACGCCACAGTCTCCCAGGCCCCCTGCATCTACCGAGTTTGCAATGTCACATCCTCTCTGATCTTGTGCTCAGCATGATTCTTTAATAGAAGTCTTCTTTTTTGTGCACTCTGCTAATCATGTGGCTGAGCGAGTCGAACAGCTGGGAGACCTGTGCTAGTTTTACAGATTGCCTCCTAATGACGCGGCTCAAAACGAAACCAAGTGGTCAGGACTTGTTTCTGACCCACTGATCTCTACTATCACAAGGAAACTAGTTTAGGAGAAACCAGCTTTTACTGTGTTTTAAAAACTACAGCTTCACCCTATCAAGTTAACAAGGAATGCCTGTGCCAATAAAAGGTTTCTCCTTCAACTTGAAGTCAACTCTGATGGGATCTCAGATCCTTTGTCGCTGCCTATAGACTTATAGCTGCTGACTATCCTTGTCCCTGCAGAGAATCACGTCCTGGAACTGCATGTTCTTGCAACTCTTGGGACCTCATCTTAACTTCCTGCTGCCCCAGCCATGTTTTCAACCATGGCATCCCCCCCCCTTAGTTCCCTGTCATCCTCATCAACCTTCTCTGTAAGTCCTTGGTAAGCTTGCCCTTGCTTAAGAACAACATAGCTGTGCTCTGTTTTTGTTGTTGCTGAGACAGAATCTCACTCTCTCCCAGGCTGGAGTGCAGTGGCGCCATCTCGGCTCACTGCAACCTGCTGCCTCCTAGATTCAAGCGATTCTCCTGCTTCAGCCTCCCGAGTAGCTGGGATTACAGGCACTCACCAACATGCCTGGCTAATTTTTGTATTTTTAAGTACATACGGAATTTCACCATGTTGGCCAGGCTGGTTTCAAACTCCTGGCCTCAGGTGGTCTGCCTGCCTCAGCCTCCCAAAGTGTTGGGATTACAGGCATGAGCCACTGAGCCGGGCCTGTATTTTTTATCAGCCACAAATCCAGCAACAACCTGAGGATTCAGCTCATCAAACAGGCCTGGTGTCTTGGTGATCTCACACAACCAAGATGCTATCCCGTGGAGAACCACATCCCCCTGGATGCCCTCCAGTCTTGGTTTGGGCTGGAGTCAGAGCCTGTATACAGGATTTTGAATTTGTATGCCACTGGTTTGCATTGCTGGTCAGGAACTGTAGTGCTTTGCATAGCCCTGGTTTAGAATCATGTTACAGCAGTTCTTGGTGTAGAGGAAACTAGAAGAACCAGCAGTCATTCCACTGTCCTGCCAACGTACACCTCAGTACTCCCCTTCCCAACTGAGGTGGTATGGGGCTAGCTCTTTCCAAAAACATTGAAGTTTGGCTTCTGATGTGACCCAGAAGTTAGGAACCAGAAGCTACATCAAATAAGCTTTGAAAATCTGAGGAGCATTGTAGGAAAGGTTTGTTATGCTCATCATGGCACTCAAGAGATGCTTAAAGGTTACCAAAGCCACAAATTCATAACCACTTATTCTTCCAGTTTCAACTAGAATATATTCATAACCTCAATAAAGTTCTACTTGCTCCCAAACTAAGTTGATTCATTCCATGCGCACTGTCTCCCTCACCTCCATCGTATACGCACCTGCAACTCCCTGCTTCTGCATGGAGCCAGCGGGGATGTGCTAGTGAGTGACAAGGAATTGTGGGGCATCTCGACATCAGCTTAAGGCTTTGTTAGAAACACCTGCCTTGCAGTGTTTGTGACTGGGAAAGAGCTCAGTGTTTTAATAGACCTCAGATCACCCCCATTGATGATCACTTTGTCACCTCAGTTCAATAGTTTCTCCTGGATTCTTGTCCAAGTGACATGACAGGTGGAGGTAACAGTGCCTTTTCAGTCTTTACCTAGACTCTCCAAAGAGTCACTCCAGAATAGAAAGTAGAGTATAGGTAGGCAGTCCAACCTCTGCATTTAAAATTTTTTTTTGAGATGGGAGTCTCGCTCTGTCACCCAGGCTAGAGTGCAGTGGCGTGATCTTGGCTCACTGCAACCTCCACCTCCTGGGTTCAAGCGATTCTCCTGCCTCAGCCTCCCGAGTAGCTGGGATTACAAGCACCTGCCACCACACCTGGCTAACTTTTGTAGTTTTAGTAGAGACGGGGTTTCACCAAGTTGGCCAGGCTGGTCTCAAACTCCTGACTTCAAGTGATCCACCTGCCTTGGCCTCCCAAAGTGCTAGGATTATAGGTGTGAGCCACTGTGCCCAGCTGCCACTCTTTTTGAAGAAAGCAATAATTTGCCCTCTTTAATATGCCTCAGCCATACTCAAGTGGTCCACAGACCAGGAGCACAGCCAGCACCTGAGAGCCTGTTAGAAATGCTCATCAGAGTGAGAAGGCCAGACCTCTGAACCAGCATTTGCATCTCCCAAGACCCCAGGTAGTTTCCCAGGTACATTCAAGCTCACAATACCTTTCCAACTGCTCCCTGATTAGAAAACTGCCTGAGAATTTAGGAATGCAAGCTCCTGGGCGCCCCATCAGACCCTACTGTGTCAAAGTCTGGTCCCAGCAATTAGGCAATTCTGATACAAAGTCTGAGAACCACAGCCTTAGAACTCTGTTTCCAAAACTGCTAAGAATAACCTAGAATGCTTGTTAACATGCCTGACTCGCCCTCTTCCTCCTATACACACCCCTGAGCCCCTGGGAAATGGCTCAGTAGATGGAAGAAGGGGTCCTCCCCGCACTTGCCCACAGGGATCCAGAAGTTCCCATATGCAGATGTCAAGCTCTTGCTCCCAACCATTCTAATTGTTTATGGTCCTAGATTCAGATGGGTCAGAGGCTCCTCTGAGGAAAACTTAAAATATTCCACCATTAGGTAAGATCCAAATAGACTGTATGCCAGAGATGCTATAAAATTATATTACAAGTGGGGAGTAGAGGGTAGTGTTGCCAGAGTTAGCAAACAGAAATACAAGATGGCCAACCACTTTTGAATTTTCAGATAAGCAAGGGTGTTTGTTTTTTGAGACAGAGTCTCACTCTGTCGCCCAGGCTGGAGTGCAATGGCGTGATCTCGGCTCACTGCAACCTCTGCCTCCTGGGTTCAAGCAATTCTTGTGCCTTGGCCTCCTGAGTAGCTGGGGCTACAGACATTTTCCAAGCCCGGCTGATTTTTGCATTTTTAGTAGAGATGGGGTTTCACCATGTTGGCCAGGCTGGTCTCTAATTCCTGACCTCAGGTCATCCGCCCCCCTCGCCCCCTCAGAGTGCTGGGATTACAGGTATGAGCCACTGCGCCCAGCCATGCAAGCAATTTTTTTAGTCTAAACATGTCCCATGCAGTATTTAGAGTGTAATTCTACTAAAAAATAAGATTGTTGCCCGGGTACGGTGGTTCATACCTGTAATTCCAGCACTTTGGGAGGCCGAGGTGGGCGGATCACCTGAGGTCAGGAATTTGAGACCAGCCTGACCAACATGGCAAAACTCCATCTCTACTAAAAATAAAAAAATTAGCCAGGCGTGGTGGCATGTGCCTGTAGTCTCAGCTACTCTGGAGGCTGAGGCAGGAGAACCGCTTGAACCCAGGAGGCAGAGGTTGCATTGAGCTGACATTGTGCCACTGCACTCTAGCCTGGGCAACAGAGCAAGACTCCATCTTGAAAAAATAAAATTGTTTATCTGAAATTCAAGTTTAACTGAGCATCCTGTGTTTTGTTTTTCTTTTCTCTTTTCTTATATAATGATAGTTGATATTTTATATTTATATTGAGACAGGGTCTTGCTCTGTCATCCAGGCTGGAGGGCAGTGGCACAAACATAGCTCATTGCAGCCTCAACCTCTTGAGCTCAAGGGATCCTCCTGCCTCAGCCCCAACACCCTCCGAGTAGCTGAGACCACAGGTGTGAGCCACCATGCCCAGCATCCCGTATTTTATCTGGCAACCTTAGTAGAGAAGATACTTAGAAGGAAAACAAGCTTTCAAAGAGCTTCAGAATGGAATGAGAGCGAATACCTTTGTACAAGTCAGTGAGTAGAAAAAAGTACATAGCTTTATAGATAGAAAAAATCTGAAATCACCCAAACCACACAGCTCAGGAAGTGGTCCCACAGGTAATGACCAAGTCAGGAAAGATTTCCGCAGGCCCCACTCAGACCAAATCTCTTTCCAGCAGGTTGTTCTGTCTTACGTGAACTTTGGCAGAATTAAATCTTAGATTTCAACACAGATTTGTAACAACCTACCCTGAAATCTCAAACCAAGTCTTGAGGCTTTAATTCCTTGGAAAATACTGTTGAGTCTAGCTCAGTGGTCCCCAAGCTTTTTGGCACCAGGGACTGGTTTCATAAAGACAATTTTCCCAAGGACAGAGGGAGAGGAATGGTTTTGGGATGAAACTGCCACCTCAGATCATCAGGGATTAGATTCTCAATAAGGAGCATGCAACCCAGATCCCTCACACGCGCAGTCGCACCTATGAGACTCTAACGCCAAATGGAGCTCAGGTGGTAATGTTCACTCACCCGCCACTCACCACCTGCTGTGACGTCCGGTTCCTAACAGGCCACGTAACAGTAGGTTTAGGGCCGGTCCTAGGCCTGGGGGTTGGGGACCCCTGGTCTGGCTGTATTCCATGTGGCAAGTTATCTTGGCTGGTGACAAATGTGTCCAGGGCTAAGCCTCAAATGAGCCAATTAACTGAAGTCTCCCTGGACCCAAACTAATTTTGGCGTCAGTGGTCACAGCAAGAAAGTGTGTTTAAAACAACGCAAATCCAACGTTGCAGCTCGAAACAACTCAAATTCAATGATTAAGCCACCATCCACGATGGGCTGCAGAAGAGTAGACTTTATATTATGAGTACCTGTAGCATTAATGGCTTCTAGAAAGTACCGAATGCCCTAGTACACCGATTCTCAACTCGAGGGTCCACAGGCCTCCTTGCCACACTGAGCACCTCAGTGAGAGCACATCACAAGCTCTGCTGCACTGGGGTAGAGAGGAAGGTGAAACCCCGAGCAGAAGTACTGTTCTGCCCCCAAGCCAATCACCTGAAGACAGCTTTTGCCTTTCTTAAGACCTGAATATATAAACTGGTAATTTTAAAAAAGAAAAACTGCTGGGGGGGAATTTTTTTCTTTTTTTTTTACGATTTTTTACAATTTTTTTCTTTTTTTTGAGATGGAGTCTAGCTCTATTGCCCAGGCTGGAGTGCAGTGGCGCGATCTCAGCTCACTGTAAGCTCCGCCTCCCGCGTTCAAGCCATTCTCCTGCCTCAGCCTCCCGAGTAGCTGGGACTACAGGCACCCGCCACCACGCCTGGCTATTTTTTTTTTTTATTTTTAGTAGAGACGGGGTTTCACAGTGTTAGCCAGGATGGTCTCGATCCCCTGACCTCGTGATCTGCCCCCACCTCGGCCTCCCAAAGTGCTGGGATTATAGGCGTGAGCCACCACGCTGGGCCATCAACTCCATTCTTGAGCTCCATCTTTTCCAACGTCAGGCAGGCTTTCAAGTGAGCTGTACTTGACAAATGCAGAGCAATTAAATCCTTTATTATAACAATCTCAAAAATGTCCACCTTTACTGGAGGCCAATCTTCTAAAATGGGTCAAAGGCAATCCTGCTGTTTCTCTCTGAAAGCTAAACTCCTTTAAATGAGAATACCCAGAATTTTATTCCCAGCCTTTGTGTGCAAAAGGCAGTTTGCATTCTTAGGAAACATCTGTTGCCTAAACCATAAATATTGCTATCTACTCCATTCAACCCAATTAAAGAAAACAAAATGATGAGAAAAATAGGAGCCAAACAGAAAGAAAATTCACATCATTTTCTACTATTAGGAACATTCAAATGTTGCTTCAAATTAAATACTTTTAATTATCATTCTAGCCAGGATCACACTAACTAGGATGTCATGACGGTCACATATGCAGCCACTTCACCTAAACCGTGCCACAGAATGCTCTGCCATGAGCCACAAGCAGCGCAGTGATCATCGCCCTCAAGGACAGGTTGCTGGGGTGAGGCACCCTTTCATGTTTAGATTCTTCTCACCTGCATTTCACTTTCCTAAAGGTCCCAGCCACACAGAGTTCTTTTAGGGATTAAAGTAGGAAGAAAAAACTAAAGAGACATCAACATCCATCCTTAAAGAAAAAAAGTAAATCCACTTTATGGTGGACTTCAGCTATGGACAAATTTGGGATCAGTGTTCTCCAGTCTGAACATAGTCTTCTGTTACCTGGGAGAGAGTGGTCAGGTACTGCCAGCTCAGGGCAGCCAAGAGCATGACAAACGACAGGTAGATGGGGGAGTAGTGGCTTCGGGAAATCAGCTGACAGTTGGGAAGATTCTGCGTCCGGATGGTGGAGATGATCTGCCTTGTTTTACTAGAAGATGGGTCCGAGTCGGGGATTCTATGATAAATCTGTTAAAGACACAGGAAAAAATGGTAAGTGCTATGTGCTTTACATTTTCCGTGGCTACTTACAACAACCCTCCACTGGCAGGTATTTTATACCCATTTTACCAATGGGGAAAGGGAGGCTCAGAGAACATGAAAGTAACTTACCCAAAGCCACCCCAAATGATAAGGTGGGGATGTCAGCCCCAGCTCATCGCAAAGCCTGTCTTCCTGAGCAAACGGGAGGCACAGGTGTGCATACTGCACCCTGAGGCACTCGAGAGCAGCGGCTGAGCCATTGATCTTCACATCCCCAGCACCTCACAGTGCCAGGACCAATAAACGTCAGCATAGTTCATGCAGACCGGCACAGACTAACGTGAAGAAAGGGAAACGCTGGAAAGACTGGGCAAAAGCAGCTTAGAAACAAGATGCAACACGTGGTACAGACCACAGCTTGACAAAGGAGGACAGGAACAGAAGCAGGGAGCCCTATGAGCCACCCTGGAGTCCTCCCTGTGCCTCCCTCCCCACTCCTCCCACAAGCCTCCGAAGTGTGTGCAGAATCCATCTCTTCCCCTACATCCCTAGAATTACTGCCTGAGGTTAGGCCCTCAGTGCCTCTCAGATGAGCTATCTCAGTCTCCAAAGTGAGCTTGAGTCTAAGCTTGAATTCCCAAATCTACCTGTCTGCTCTACCCTGTCACCAAGGAGATCTCAAACCTCTGCTTGATGCCTCAGTGGCACCAGCCCTATCACCTGCAGACTAAAGCCTGAGCTCTGTAATGTGTAGTGCAAGGCCACCCACGGCCCAGGACTACTGCACCTGTCTAGTGTCACCAGCCCTTGCCCACCTCCCTCTCTACAGTCTATTAACAACTGCCGGGCCAGGCACGGTGGCTGATGTTTGGAATCCCAGCACTTTGGGAGGCTGAGGCAGGTAGACTGCTTAAGCTCAGGCGTTTAAGACCAGCCTGGACGACACAGTGAAACCCTGTTTCTACAAAATGTACAAAAATTAGCCAGGCATCGTGGCATGCGCCTGTGGTCCCAGCTACTTGGGGACTGGGGTGGGAGGATCACTTGAGCCTGGGAGGCGGAGGCTGCAGTGATCCGAGATCATGCCACTGCACTCCAGCCTGGATGACAGAACAAGACCCAGTCTCAAAAAACAAAAACAAAAGAACAACTGTCTGCTGTTGTTTCGCCCATGCGATGCTGCTGCACACCTCTGTTCCAGTCTCATACCACTCCTCTCTGGAATGCGCCTCCCACATCCCTTCAACTGGCTCCTACCTAGGCCCCCAAGTCTCAACTTCAGGATTATGCCTTCTAGAAAACCTGTCTGCACCTCCAGGTTCAGCCAGGAGCCACCCTGTTGAACATATTTTTACCTTTCCACTTACGTGGAAATGGACCATCTGTAGTTTTCGCCCGGACTACACCGCACCTACTTATTCACCTTTTTATCTCCAGCCTAGCCCTTGCCTGGCTAATTTTTGTATTTTTAATAGAGACAGGGTTTCGCCATGTTGGTCAGGCTGGTCTCAAACTCCAGACCTCAAGCGATCCACCCACCTGAGTCTCCCAAAGTGCTGGGATTACAGGCGTGAGCCACTTCACCCAGCCAAGACTTTTAAATATAGGCATCCATAAAGTAAAATATATAGTGATGAGAGAATTATATTAGAAGTCATCCTCCTGCCTGCCCATGTTGCTTTACTGCTTGTCTTAGCCTTCCTCGTAAACGCAGAACCTGAGGCAAAAGCTTGCATGCAGCCATTTATTTGGAAACAAGAGTGGAGAAGTGAAACAGAAGGCAGGAAGGCCTATCAAGGATGTGTTGAGTTGGCTTGATCTTGAGGGACCTTCAAGGAGCCTTATGAAAGGTGGCCCTGAGGAGCAGAGGGGTGGCCCCCACCTCCTCTGGGTTGTGGGGACCCACGTGCCAGGCAGTTCCTGCAGCTCGTCAGAAGCCCAAGGGCAGGAAGCGAGAGGTCTCTGGAGCAGAAGGCAAGGTCCAGCCCTACTTGAAACTGGTTGCTACAGCAGTGGCTGAAGGCCAAGATGAGTGGCAGTGACACACAGGGTCTCATGCACTACTCTTGTAAATGACCTGACTGCCCTGATGCCATCAAAATGGGCATTCACTACAATGACCCTGAGAATAGTTTCTAAGGTAAGTAATGGTTTCAGTACAGTGTAGATTTCTTTTTTTTTTTTTTTTTTCGAGATGGAGTCTCGCTTTGTCGCCAAGCCTAGAAGTGCAGTGATGCAATCTTGGCTCACTGCAGCCTCCACTTCCCAGGTTCATGCAATTCTCCTGCCTCAGCCTCCCGAGTAGCTAGGATTACGGGCACCTGCCACCATGCCCAACTAACTTCTGTATTTTTTTAGTAGAGACAGGTTTTCATCACATAAGTCAGGCTGGTCTCGAACTCCTGACCTCAAGTGATCCACCTGCCTCAGCCTCCCAAAGTGCTGAGATTACAGCCATAAGCCACCATGCTCGGTGACATCTCACTTTTGAAAATTTAAGACTTACCTTCTCAGAGCAACTGTACAAGCAATGTACAAATAAAGGATGATAACATCAGCACCAAACTACACACTTATTCATTCCTGGGTTAATTCTGTGGCTCCTATAACTTTATTTCTTCATTTTACTTTCTCATCTACTTGTACTTTGTTATCCTATTGTACTTATAACCATAAGCCATCTCATATCCTTTTGGGAAAAAAGATTTACTCATTTGGAATCAATCACTGGCACCCAAGTGAATAAACACAACAAACAAACAAAAACCCTTTTAGAGAACTCCAAGAGCACTTTAATATGCCCTTCCAGGAGATAAGTAAGGTGAATAAATGAAGAGAAATCTTGGTTGTGACGGTCCCTGGTAATACCATTAGTGGCAAAACTTTTGAGTCCTTTGATGATCATTTCTAATACATAAGCATGACAGCACAACCGGAAGAGCTGCAGTCACTGGTACTCAGACGTGGACTTACCTAAAACAGAGCCAGTAAGGCCAAAGGGACCTTCTAGATGCTTCGTTGCTAGCCCAAACCCCACTCTCCATTTACCTGAAGGCACACAGTAGGTTTTTGCAAACTCAATTATTCAGGTCTTAAAAACCTACCAGCCTCAATCAAGGAGTTACATCTGCTTGTCAAGGACAGGTCATAGCAGACTTTTCATCTACATGCCTGGCATATAGTTGAAGCCAAATACTTGAGGGGTTTGAGAAAGGGCCTCACTCTGTTGCCCAGGCTGGAGTGCAGTGGTGCCATCTCAGCTCACTGCAACCTCCACCTCCCGAGTTCAAGCGATTCTCATGTCTCAGGCTCCCCAGTAGCTGGGATTATAAGTGTGCACCACCATGCCTGGCTAAATGTTGTATTTTTAGTAGAGACAGGGTTTTGCCATATTGGCCAGGCTGGTCTCGAACTCCTGACCTCAAGTGATCTGCTTGCCTCAGCCTCCCAAACTGTTGGGATTACAGGTGTGAGCCACAGTGCCGGGCCTGATGATTAAATGACACAGGCTCCTATAAATGTTTACTGGACTGAAATAAGCTCTTGTGCAATGCTGTGCTACAGCAGCTCCTCTGTGAGTCCATGTGGTATTTCCAGGTCTTAGCAGTTCTACTTAACAACAGCAGAATATGGAATCAGCTTGATAATCGTTTAAAACTCTCATCTATGAACATCTAAACTTCCATTAAAGCAAAAACATAATTTGGGAAAAAAAAGGCACATTCTGATTCGATAGGTTTGGGTGGGGACTGGATGTCTAACAGGCTTCCAGGTGATTCCTGGCAGCTGCTAGCTGGGGACCATCCTTGAGCAGCGAGGCACCTGGGGCTCAAAGAGCCTGATGATTCTCTGACTTAACCACAGGAGGGCACAGGAAGTGTGCAGAGACATGAACAAGATTCTCCCTGCCAAGGAATTCACTTTGGCGGAGAAGGGAATGGGGGTTTCTGGCCGTTTGGCTGAGCATTTATTTCTATCCCAAAATAGCAGGTTGATCTTCTCCCCAGCTGACAAGCATCCAGGCTGGTTTGAAGCGGAGGCTGCTCCAGAGTGGGGTGAGGGCCTTGAAGAGTGTGGCCACCTGCTCGGGAAGACCTGGGGCTGCACTCCAAGTCCTCACTAAGCACTGGAGAAGCATGAGGAGGTCCTCTGGCAAGTCCCTTCCAGGTGCATGCTCGCTACAACACTAAGTCCAGAGATCGGACAGAGTCAACGTTTCTTCCTTTCTTACTACAAAGGACAGACTTGGTCAGCAAAGAGAAATAGGATCAGTGTTAATATCTGGACACCAACAAGAGGCGAGACGACTTGTGGCTTCATACAAAATGTTTTCATTTAAAACTCTACTTGTAAAATGTCCTTACTGCTGAAACGAAAACCATTAACAGGTTCTACTGCTTAAGACTTAGAAATCTTCAAAGATTTCCCTAAATCAAATCAACTTAAGTATTAACATTTCTCCCCAAATGCCTTGAGTTTTACTAGGATAACTTTAAACAAAACAACTGATGCCCTAAGTCAGAAGTCAACAAACCTCTTATTCAAGGGCCAAAAAATATTTTTAGCTTTACAAGTCATCCCCTGTTGCAGCTCCTCAACTCGGCCGTCACGTTGCAAAAGCAGCCACAGAAGACATAGAGGCAAATGGGTGTGGCTGTGTTCTGATAAAATTTATTCACAAAAACAGGGCTCAGCCAACTGTAGGTTGTCTACCCTTGCCCTCAAACTATGAATTACAACCAGAATTTAATCCCAATAGTTAAGGAAAAACCAAATAAATCTGAATTTTAATATAGGAATGGAACAGGCCACAAAGTGTTTAAAAACTGGTTTCTAAAACTAGTGATCAGAATAAAACTGCAAAACCAAAACACTCTCAACTACTTACTACATAAAATGTTTCTAATTTATATAAAATGAATAAATAGTGCTTAATATGGCACAGGATTCCATTTAGAAAGGGTAGTTGAACCCCTTACAATTGGGGTTAACATCATGGATTCTGATGTCAGACAGACCTGGGTTCAAATTATGACCCTAGCCCATGAGGCTGGGGCCTCAAGTTTCCCTGAGATTACTCCTACCCACCTACTTGGTCACTACCCCAGGCACATGGATCAAAATAAGTCCTGGCTACATGGCAAACTGGAGAGTCTCATTGGTAGCAATTTTTTGGTCACTGGCTGAATACTTTCATCTACTGACTACAAAATTTTAGGATTTTTAAAAGCGATTTGGTCTTCCCTTAGACTTTTATAGGTGCCTCTGATAAGTTCTGGACATCAGCATTTCTGTGTCAGATAGAAGGTAGGGAGGAAGTGTAAGAAGAATGCGCAATATGCAACAGAAATCAGAAATAGCTATTTTGTATAATTCTATTTAGACGAAAACACTGTTGCAAACCATATTCCTGTAAACACATAACAAGGGGACTAGATGGATGTACAAAACCATGAACAGTGGTAACCTCTGGGGAGGGAGCTCAGGCAAAGGAAAAATGATGAGGGTCTTGTATGTTTTCATAAAGTCTACAGTGTTTCAATCTCAACAGGATCACACCTGAGGATCACAGCATCATCCTGGGCCTCTACTCACCAGATGCCAGTAGCACCCAACTCCTGCCGGTTAGGACAATCAAAAATGTCTCCAGACATTGTCCAATGTCCTCTGTGGGGAGGGGAGCAAATCACCTCCATTTACAAACCACTGCTCTAGGGCCTAGAGATTACTAGAGATTACAGAGACTTCTGGTCTCTAAGAATTTTTTTTTTTTTTTTTTTTTTTCTGAGAAAGTCTCACTCTATCACCCAGGCTAGAGTGCAATGATGAAATCACACAGCTCACTGTAGCCTCGACCTCCCAGGCTCATGTGATCCACCTGCCTCAGCCTCCTGAGTAGCTGGGACCACAGGCGTGCACCACCATGACAATTTTTAAATTTTTTGTAGAAATGGGGTCTTGCTATGTCGCCCAGGCTGGTCTTGAATTCCTGGCCTCAAGTGATCCTCCCACCTTGGTCTCCCAAAGTGCTGGGATTTCAGGAGTAAGCTACTGTGCCTGGCCAGAAATAAACTTTTTGAACCTAGTCAAATATTAGAGATTTGACCTGAGAAGGTATGTTTTCTTTTTATAGGATGGTTTTGGTATTTGAAATGAAATTTTCCAAAGAAAATTTAGGAAATAATTGCAACTTGATGGCTTTCCTTGGCCTAAATTTCCTACTGTGATTTTTCAGTTGAGGCCTGTGGCATAATGAAAGTACCAGACTGGGTGTCAGGACACATGGACGGGAGCCAGAGATCCACTCAATCACACACTGCATCAGCACAGACAAGCTTCAACCTCACATTCCTCACCAGCAACAAGGAGCTTGGTTGGCCTCCTGCATCACCTTGCAGCTCAAAATCTATGATTCTACTCAGGGGCTCCATCCTACAGCCTTGCTCCACTTATCTCCTCTCACCAGGGTACTACACAGCAGTGAGCAATCTGCTCGACTCCTGTGAATAGATTTTTTTCCTTATAAAGGATATCAATTCCTGTCTCTTTAGGCCATAGGACAGTGAATTGTTAGGATCATCTAATATCCAAACCTGTTTAAATAGTGACATTACTAAAATCATAAAAGTAGCTACAAATTATCCAAGTAGTTAAATAAAAACCCACCTCTTCCATATACTGATATATGATGGCTTTGACAGCTGGCATATTGGTGGCATCCATCATCAGGGTCACTGCTTGCCCTTTCCGAATCTTCACTGCCCCTTTGAACACCTGCTGGTTATTATAACAGGCAGCCAAAGTGGCAATGGCCATCACCTACAGAGAACAAGAGAGGGGAAAAAAAGAAGAGATGATGTTGTTAGCTATCATTATCACAAAAAGGTAAGAAAAACTTCTGTTGAATGGGCAATTGCTAACTGCTAATCAACTAAGATGTAATTAATCAAGAAAAAATACCCACGAAGAAAGTATGTCAAGATTTTTACCTTCCCCACTCCTCCCTTTCTCAACAACACACAGAATTAAGCAGTCTAAAACAATTCTATAGTTTAGCCACAAAAGTTCAATTTTATTTGGAAAAAGCAAACACAAGTAAATCCAACATTTTCCATGCTAGAGCAACGGATTATCAGATCTGAAATATGTATTTCAAAATAATATATGGAAGAATTTTCTATTGTACTTGTTTTTCCATTTTTCCTACAACAAACATAATCATTATATATTTAAAACTAATGCCAGGGGGAGAACAACCAGAAGGGGATTAATTTCCTGTGCTCAAAGGTAAAGTATTTCTAGGTAAATGGAAACATAAGACGGGGATATGGATTTTACTTTCAACCACCATTCGAAGTTGGTCATTAGAACAAGATCAAACCAAGTTCCCAAATCAGTTAAATGCTGTTACTTTCTTCACTTATTTGCAGTAGTATCTGAAATACTTGGTAAAGGCAACTAAAAAGTGTAAGTTGCTAGCATACTGAGGGGCTAGGTCTACAGGACCAGGTTCTTTTTATCCTGGGTCTAGGAAAGGACAGCAGTAATTAGGTGCTTAATGAAGACTTTTTAATGATAACAGCTTCACCCAGGTTTTACCCAGCACTCCCCATAAATCTAGGCCAAAGACCTTGACTTAACTGTGAGGATAAGAACCTAACTAGTTTAGGATAGTTGTAGAAAAGAGTAAATCCAGAAAGAAGGTTCTGAAAAGGAGCAGGCTTAACCTCAAGGCTGAGCTGAGTTTGGTGGCTGGAAGCAAAGCGGGGTGCTATGAAACTCCCGGCGTAATAAACTGGAGCCATCGTCTTTTTAAGGAATCATATCCTTGAATACAGCACAGCAAAATCAACCCTTATTCCTACCCCACTCCCTTTAGCCCCATATCCATCCAGAGGAGCCCCGTTTCCTACCTGTGGAATAGCACAGAAGTTAAACACACTCTGGTTTCTGAGTCTCGAAAGGTAGGTGATGACATCTGGGATGTGGTGCAGTGCATTGGTTATAAGTTCATTCAGGCACTGCACAGCCAAGTCAATATTCTCCGGCTTAGCAAAATCCCCTAACTTCTTAACATACCTGCTCCAAACCTAGACAGATAAGAAGATTAAGGAGCAGGTCAGCGTATGCATAGGGGAGAATTTACAAACAATATTAAAGGGTCTTTGTGCATGAAGAACTATGATACAGGCTGGGCGCCGTGGCTCACGCCTGTAATCCCAGCACTTTGGGAGGCCGAGGAGGGTGGATCACGAGGTCAGGAGTTCAAGACCAGCCTGGCCAAGGTGGTGAAACCCTGTCTCTACTAAAAATACAAAAATTAGCCGGGCGCGGTGGCAGGCGCCTGTAATCCCAGCTACTCGGGAGGGTGAGACAGAAGAATCGCTTGAACCTAGGGGGTGGAGGTTGCAGTGAGTCGAGATCGTGCCATCGCACTCCAGTCTGGGTGAGAGTGAGACTCAGTCTCAAAAAAAAAAAAGAACTATGATATAGTCTCTTAGCTGCAGACTCATCTTTCACCAAGATCAAGTTCATTTTAAGCTCCATGCAATAGCTATTTCTGACTACCAGTAAGGGTCCAGTTGCAACCTAGGAGTGAGTTATGTATTGGGGATCACGTCCCTAGGGACAATTAGTGCAACACTGCACTACTTGGACGAATTCAGACTAAAGAGGCTCCTGTTAGAGCTATTGGTCTACTTCTGAAAAAAATAACCCAATATACAAAAACAGTTGTAAATTGTACTGTAGACTAAACAGTAAACATTCTAAAGATGGCCAGGCCTCTAAATAATCACTAATATTATATTCCTACTCTGGTAAGAATGCTGGTGAAAGGCATACCTGGGAAATGAGCTGAGTCTGTCCTCTAAGTGTATTACCTCCCTGGATCCTGATAACTTGAAAGTAAAATAAAGCCTTTAATTCTAACAGTGGAATTCAGCTTGATGATTTTTAATGATATTATTTCGAGGATTCTCTGAAGCTAGCAAAAAGCTCTGGAAAGATAGTGTTGATGGTTATATAACATCATTAATGTACTTAATGCCACTGAATGATACACTCAAAAATAGTTAAAATGGCAAATTCTCTATTATGTACATTATAAATAATAAAATGTTAAGTATATATACATACAGTTAAAAAGAGATAAGAAGTGTTGGTGAAACTGGAACTCTCACACTGCTGACGCGAATGTAAAATGGTGGAGCGACCTTGGAAAAGCGTCTGGCAGCTCCTCACAAGGTTCGAGCTGCTGTATGAACCAGCAATTCCACTTCTCAGCATAGACCCAAGAAAAAGGAAAACACACATCCACACAAAACCTTATATGCAAATGTATACAGTACTATTCACCACAGCCAAAAAAATGGAAAGAACCCAAATATCCTTCAACCGATGAATGGATAAATGTGGTCTATCCACACAGTGGAATAATACTGGGCAATAAAAAGGAATAAAGCACTGATGCAATGCCCCAGCATAGAAGAGCCCCGAAAACACGCTAGCAAAATAAGCCAATCACCTAGGACCACATTTGGCATGATTCAACTACTATGAAATGTCCAGAACCTTTACTAAGCATTCTGTGCTAGAAGTTCACCTCATTTTATTCACACCACCACCTTGTGGTAGAAATGATTCTATTTTACAGATAAAGGAAGTGAATGAGAAGAGCAGGGCTCTGCTCCCCTGTGTGCAGGATGGTGTGACTCATGCTCATGAATCACATGCCCATGGCTGATGTTCTGTCTGGGAGACAATGGAACCATGGTCAGGTGCTGGCCTAGGAGCCAGGAGACTGAGACTCCACTTCCAAGGCAGCCACTGCCTTACTATGCATCCCCAGACAATCCCCTTCCCTTCTCTGAGCCCTGTTGTCTGCAAAAGAGGGGGAGACAAGAGTGGTTTTTCAACCCTGGCTGCACACGAGTCACCTAGGAAATTTAAAAGGCCATTTCTGACCTCAGGGTAGTGTTTTGGTTTTGTTGTTGTTGTTTTCTGTTTTTTTTTTGAGACAAGGGTCTTGCTCTGTCACCCAGGCTGCTAGAATGCAGTGGTGTGATCATGGTTCACTGCAGCCTTGAACTCCTGGGCTCAGGCAATCCTCCTGCCTCAACCTCCCAAGGAGCAAGAACTATAGGGGTGTGCCACTATACCCAGCTAATTTTTTTTTTTTTTTTTAAATAGAGTCTCGCATCAGCCTCCCAAGTAGCTGGCACTACAGGCGTATGCCACCACACTTGGCTAATTTTTTAAATTTTTAGTAGAGATGGAGTTTTGCCATGTTGGCCAGGCTGGTCTCAAGCACCTGACCTCAAGTGATCCACTCACCTGGGCTTCCCAAAGTGCTGGGATCATAGGCAGGAGTCACTGTGCCCGGCCAATTTTTACTGGTTTTTTTTTTTTTTTTAAAAAAAGAGATAAGGTCTCACTACGTTGTCCAGGCTGGTCTCGATATCCTGGCTTCAGTGATCTTCCTACCTTGGCCTCCCAGTGTTGAGATTACAGGTGTGAGCCACCTTGCCCAGCCCCCAGGGTAGTTTAAATGTGAATTTTTCTTAGGAGTGAGTAAGACTCAGCATCTTTTCAGATTTTTAATAATCATCTGTTTGTCTCTTCCTGTGAACAATCTGTTCTTATCTCCTTGCCCATTTTTCTATGGGGCAGTTGGTCTTTTTCTTAACTTTTAGAAGTTATTTTATATTAGGAATATGAACGCTTTATCTGCTCTATGAATTGCAAATATTGTTTCCCTCTGTCACTTTTTTTGAGACGGTTTCATTCTGCCACCTAGGCTGGAGTGCAGTGGTGTGATTATAATTCAATACAACCTTGAGCTCCTGGGCTCAAGAGATCCTTGTGCCTCAGCCTCCTGAATAGCTAGGAATACAGATGCATGCCAACATGCTCAGTTAATTTTTTAAATTTAGTTTTATTTTTTCTACTTTAATTTTTATTTTTGCTCTCTTTCAGCAGAATCATTTTCTAACAATTTTTTATAGAGATGGTATCTTGCTGTGTTGCTCAGGCTGGTCTTGGACTCCTGGCCTCAGCACTGGGATTACAAGTATGAGACACCACACTTAGCCTCACCTGTCTTTTTACAATTTTAAAGTACTTGGCTGCAGGAAACAATTTTATGGAAAGCAAAAGGTAAATGCTGCAATAAATTCAGGAAACAGTCATAAAATTTTCTAGTTTCCTTCTGAACAAAATCAGTATCAAAAGCTTTCTGTTCCCTGTCCATGTTTTAATTAAGTTAAAGATTGACCCTGTCCCTTATTACACACACCTGGAGTTTTTGTCTACCTGGCATCCCTTTCCCCTTCTTGCCACAGAATTCTTTCTTTGGGGGAAATCCATTCCGTGTGTACAGTGTACACATAATCCAGGTGAGGCCAGAGAACTCAGCTGTATAGCAACAGTAACTGATTCAGGGCTGAGCAGAAGAACCAAACCCTTCCTCTTCTTTTGAGACGGAGTCTCACTCTGTCACCCAGGCTGGAGTGCAGTGGCACAATCTGAGCTCACTGCAATCTCTGCTTCCTGGGTTCAAGCGATTCTCCTGCCTCAGCCTCCCAGGTAGCTGGGATTACAGGCGCATGCCACCACGCCCAGCTAGTTTTTGTATTTTTTAGTAAAGACAGGGTTTCACCATGTTGGCCAGGCTGGTCTCGAACTCCTGACCTCAGGTGATCCGCCCACCTTGGCCTCCCAAAGTGTTGGGATTACAGGCGTGAGCCACCGCACCAGGCCGAACAAAGCCCTTCCTAAGAACTTTTTGTTAAGCTAGTGCACGTAGGTTGTTATCATATCCACCACTTGGAGAAAGACTGTCTGAAAGAAAGCAAGGACAGCAAGGCTTGAATATACTGATTACATGGTGTAAATCCTGGGATTCAGCCAGTCTACCTGAAGCAAACTCATCTCAACCTATCCTATTTTCCACATCCCCTTATGTTGCCTCGGGGAGGTTTGACTTGTTTTTCTGTCACTCGCAACCACAAGAGTTAAATGATTTTTCAGAGAATGTCTAAAGCTATTTTCCCCCAAAATACCCTGAATCTGTTACCTCTTGAGGCCAAAACTCTCTTCCTCCTTGCTGGTCTTCCAGATAGTCACGAATGATGTTTGTTTTCTGCAGAAACAGGCCCATAGAGTTGGCACGTTCTGTATCTTCACCAACTAAGGGGTCTTCAAACTCTGAGGCTGAGAAGAGACGGGAAAGGCCAATTCCTACCAGCCCAGCAACATAGTGGCAGTACTGTAAGAGATGATTTTTAAAGTACTTTAATAATGGAATTTTTACTGAAAGGGACACACTAGAGATCATTAGCTACAAAAAAGCAGGTTTTAAACAGAATGGGTAAGAATGCATTTTGATTTTAAAATACAAATATACACACCAGGATTTAAAAAACATCCAAGAAGGATGTGCTCAAAAGATTTAACAGCAGTCTCTGGCTGATGGGAATTTGATTTTTTTAATTTTTACTTGTATTTTCTAAATTTCTACAAAGCACATGTACTGCTACTATAATGAAAGGCCATTGAAAAAAACTAGTAAACATTTTTTTATTTTTATTTTTTATTTTACTTTTTGAGATGGAGTCTCATATATTGCCCACGTTAGACTCAAACTCCTGGACCCAAGCAATCTTTCTGCCTCAGCTTCCCAAACAGCTGGGATTGTAGGCAAATACCACCGTGTCTAGCTTTACAATAAGTTTTTTTTTTTGAGATCAAGTCTTACTTTGTCCCCCGGATTGGAGTGCAGTGGCACAATCTCGACTCACTGCAACCTCTGCCTCTTGGGTTCAAGTGATTCTCTTGCCTCAGCCTCCTGAGTAGCTGGGATTAAAGCACCCACCACCACATCCAGCTAATTTTTGTATTTTTAGCAGAGATGGGGTTTCACCATGTTGGCCACGCTGGTCTCAACTCCTGACCTCAACTGATCTGCCGGCCTTGGCCTCCCCAAAGTGCTGGGATTACCAGCCCAAGACACCGTGCCCGGCCTAGCTTTACAATAAACTTTTTGATACATAAAACTGTGACAGAAGGCAACGATGAAAGATGGAATATTCTGGTAACAGGAACTAAGACAATACTAAGTATGGTTTAATCTTTTTTTGACCAATCTGATAACATTTCAAGATCCACAGGCCCTCAAAATCATCATTATATGAAAGAACAAATAACTATCACATGCTCTTGACACTGTTTTAAGAACTCTGCACATTCAGCCGAGCACGATGGCTCATGCCTGTAATCCCAGCACTTTGGGAGGCTGAGACGGGTGGATCACAAGGTCAGGAGATCAAGACCATCCTGGCTAACACGGTGAAGCCCTGTCTCTACTAAAAATACAAAAAAATTAGCCAGCCTGGTGGCGGGTGCCTGTAGTCCCAGCTACTCAGAAGGCTAAGGCAGGAGAATGGCGTGAACCCAGGAGGTGGAGCTTGCAGTGAGCCGAGATCGCGCCACTGCACTCCAGCCTGGGCGACAGAGTGAGACTCCGTCTCAAAACAACAACAGAAAAAAAGAAATCTGCACATTCAATCCTCACAAACATTTTATCAGGTACACAGCATTATGATCTCCATTTCAGATGAGGAAACTGAGGCACAAAGAAGTCAATTAACTTGCCCAACATTGCCCATGTGAGAAAAAAAAATTAGCCAGGCACGGTGGCACATGCCAATGGTCCCAGTTACTCAGGAGGCTGAAGTAGGAGGGTCGCTTGAACCCAGGAAGGTTCAAGGGGCTGCCATGTCTGTGGCAGGGGCTAAGTGTTCAAAACTAGATAGTCTGACTTAAGTGTCAGGCTTTAACAACTTTGCTAAAACTTCCTCCCCCTTTTTTTTTTTTTTTAGTTTTTCTTTTAGAGACAGCATAACTTCCTCTCTTCTCAACAGAGATTTCAGTAAATGCAACTCTTAATTGTCAAATACTTTTTTTTCCACGACAGCAATTTGTCAAAAGCTATCCTCCTCTGAAAAGGATATCCTAAGACAACTTAAGGCAATATCCACATACAGTAATTATCTATTAGTTAACTTAAGAAGCAAAAGTAAAGAAGGTAAGCTCTGGAGTGTCATTAGGAAGGGTACAAGTTAGGCAATGACCAAAGTTCACACCTGTATTCCAGAATTTTGGGAGGCTGTGGAGAGGGGATTGCTTGAGCCCAGGAGTTTTAGACCAGCCTGGCCAACAAAGCAAGACCTCATCTCTATAAAAAATTTTAAAAGGCTGAGTGTGGTGGCTCATACCTGGGAGGCTAAGGCAGGTGAATTGCTTGAGCCCAGGAGCTCAAGACCAGCCCAGGCAACATGATGAAATCCTGTCTCTACCAAAAAATTACAAAAATTAGCCGGGTGTAGTGGTGTGCACCTATAGTCCCAGCTAATCGGGAGGCTGAGGTGAGAGGACTGCTTGAGCACAGGAGGTCGAAGCTGCAGTGAGCCTTGATCATGCCATTGCACGCCAGCCTGGGTGACAGAGCAAGACCCTGTGTCTCAAACATAATAAAAATTAAAATAAATTAGCCAGGCATGGTGGCAATGTGCCTGTGGTCCCAGTTACTCAGGAGGCTGAGGGCAAGGAAGATTGCTTGAGCCCAGGAGGTCAAGGCTGCCTTGTCTGTGCCGCTGCATTCCAGTCTGGGTGACAGAGAGAGACCCTGTCTCAAAAAAAAAAAGTCATCTCTCACTGAAAGCAATACAAAGCCAGAGGCTAATCAGGGGGCAGAATGAACAGGTGAAGAGAAAGCACTTGAAATTTGTTATGGGAGAAAAGTAACATGAAAAGAGTAAAATCTTGCTGAAATTAGGTAGAAAGAAATTAGCTTTGGACAGCTATACAAAAATCTTAAAAAGAATTACTAGAAATTTTTTAAAAAATTAGTATATCTATAGTACTATCCAAAAATATATTTGAAGATAATAGTTCTTTTGGTAGAAATACTCCTAAAATGGAGACTTATATAATTCATCTTCCTCCACAGTAAAAGAAAAAAAATAACTCCTTGAAATATTTGGCTGGTGCAGTAGCTCATGCCTGTAATCCCAACATTTGGGAGGCCGGAGTGGGAGGACTGTTTGATGCCAGGAGTTTGAGACTAGCCTGGGCAACATGGCAAAACCCTCTGTCTACAAAAAAAATACAAAAATGAGCCTGGTATGGTGTCATGCACTGTAGTTACAGCTACTCGGTAGGCTGAGGTGGGAGGATCACTTGAGCCCAGGAGGTTGAGGCTGCAGTGAGCCATGATCACACCACTACACACCAGCCTGGATGACAGAGCAAGACCCTGTCTCAAAAAAAATTTTTTTTAATTCAATTTTATCTGAACAGAACTTCTATTCAACAACCTAAAATTAAGTTTCCTGAATAAATCTGCACAACAGAAAATGACTTACTATCATAACCAGTGCTGGTTCTTGGCCAGAAGTTTTAACTTCAACTTTATTTTCTTTCAGATGGTGTCTTGCTCTGTCACCCAGGTTGGAGTGCAGTGGCACAATCATGGCTCACTGCAACCTTGAACTCTCAGGCTCAAGCAATCCTCCCACACCTCAGCCTCCAGAGTAGCTGGGACCACAGGCACACGCCACCAATGCCCTGCTAATTTTTTAATTTTTTGAAAGACGGGATCTCGCTATGTTGCTTAGGCTTATGTCTAACTCCTGGGCTCAAATGATCCTCCCACCTCAGTCTCCCAAAATGCTGAGATTACAGGTAAACCATGGTGCCCGGCTAACTTCATCTTAAATGCAGAAATTTATTTCTAGCAGTCATTGTATGCTGTTAACTTAGGAAGCACAAACCAGCAGTTCCAAAGATACTGCTGTCAAGTTTTGAGGTTTAAAAAATTAAGAGGCCCAAGACCTTGGACCTACACTAACTTGGTGACTATGTAGCAGCATCTTTTTGGAGATCCTAATTTAAGCACAGTTAAAGGTATGAAATACATCAACACTTTAGATGTTTGAAATGTCTTTGCCTGCTAAATTTGACTGGCTTTCAAATAAATAAATAAAATGTCTTTGCTTCCACAGAAGTGATGAGTAAGTCTCACAAACACCATTCCTGTGAAAAACAGGCAAGACTCCTAACCCTACCTTATGTTTTGATGTGTAGTTTAATCTTCATGATCAATTACATCCCTTTGTCTAGATAAGCACTTCTCTCCAGTCCCCTACTCCTAGCCTGGCTGATATCCTACATAGCTGCTGGTTTAGAATTAACTCTGGAATAAAGTGTTTATGATGAGACACTCAACCTAAACAGATGAATTGTAAAACCAGAGGAGCTGGAAGTACTGGACAACTTTTCTTGTTCTGAGCTTCACTATGAGGACTGCCACCTCTGTCTAATACATCACACACAGACACTGTTTTATGAGACTAACCTTGTCCCACTCCTGTTCAGAGGTCACATGCTTATCCAAAAACTCTGCCATCCCAATTCCCATTCTCCGGCAAATGTCGGCAATCACTGTTTGGTATTTCTCAGCCAGATTTCTAAACTCGAGGGAGATCTGAAATGGAAACCGTAATAACACAGAAATCATGAAATATGTACAGACATGGCACCAAAGATCACAAGGCAAACAATGGTGGAATTAATTATGACTCTGCAATGGTTCATCTGTAAGCCTAATTTAGTTGATACTTTTTTTTTTTTTTTTTTGAGATGGAGTCTCGCAATGTTGCCCAGGCTGGAGTGCAATGGCACGATCTCAGCTCACTGCAAACTCCACCTCCCAGGTTCAAATGATTCTCCTGCCTCAGCCTCTCCAGTAGCTGGGATTACAGTCATGCACCACCACGCCCAGCTAGTTTTTGTATTTTTAGTAGAAATGGGGTTTCACCATGTTGGCCAAGCTGGTCTCAAATTCCTGACCTCATGATCCACCAGCCTTGGCTTCCCAGACTGCCGGGATTACAGGCATAAGCCACTGTGCCCGCCCTCACGTTTCTTATTATTTCATAAATTTCATAAATATTAAAATAGAATGGTCTAAAAATGCTAATGTTTCTAGATTCAAAAGAAGATTCAAAGTCTCACTGCACATTTCATCTTTCCAACGTATAATGAGATGCTTCAACATAAAGCTGGGTATAAGAATTTTTGGGAGAACAGCTTGTTTAGACAAACCTCATTATGAGAAAGATTCATTTGTGCAAACATGGATCAAGCACTTCCTATGTAACAAGTATCATTCTAGGCACTGGGGATATACATCAGGGAAACAAACAGAAACTCAGACCCAGAGTTGCTTCCAAGATGCCCCAATAGGAACAGCTCTGGTCTATAGCTCCCAGCAAGATCGATGCAGAAGACAGGTGATTTCTGCATTTCCAACTGAGGTACCTGGTTCATCTCATTGGCACTGGTTGGACAGTGGGTGCATCCCACAGAGGGTGAGCCAAAGCAGGGCAGGGCGTCGCCTCATCCAGGAAGTGCAAGGGGTCATGGGATTTCTCTTTCCTAGCCAAGGAAAGGCGTGAGTGACTGTACCTGGAGGAACGGTATACTCTGCCCAAATACTGCGCTTTTCCCACAGTCTTCGCAACTGGCAGACCAGGTGATTCCCTCCAGTGCCTGGCTCAGCGGGTCCCATGCCCACGGAACCTTGCTTGCTGCTAGCCAAGCAGTCTGAGATCAAGCTGGGATGCTGGAGCTTGGTGAGGGGAGGCGCCTCCCGCCACTGCTGAGGCTTCAGTAGGTGGTTCTATACTCACAGTGTAAACAAAGCGGCAAGGAAGCTTGAACTGGGTGGAGCCCACCGCAGCTCAGCAAGGCCTACTGCCTCTCTAGATTCCACCTCTGGGGGCAGGGCATATCTAAACAAAAGGCAGCACACGGCTTCTGCAGATTTAAACATCCCTGCCTGACAGCTCTGAAGACAGCAGTGGTTCTCCCAGCAAGGCATTTGAACTCCAATAACGGAGACTGCCTCCTCAAGTGGGTCCCTGAGCCCTGTGTAGCCTGACTGGGAGACACCTCCCAGTAGGTGCCGACAGACACCTCATACAGGTGGGTGTCTTTCTTGGACGAAGCTTCCAGAGGAAGGATCAGGCTGCGATATTTGGTGTTCTGCAGCCTCCACTGGTGATACCCAGGTAAACAGGGTCTAGAGCGGACCTCCAGCAACTCCAACAGACCTGCAGCTGACGGGCCTCTGTTAGAAGGAAAACTAACAAACAAAGGAATAGCATCAATATCAACAAAAAGGACATCCACACCAAAACCCCATCTGTACGTCACCAACATCAAAGACTAAAGGTAGATAAAACCACAAAGATGGGGAGAAACCAGAGCAGAAAGGCTGAAAATTCCAAAAACAGAACGCCTCTTCTCCTCCAAAGGAACGTAACTCCTCGCCAGCAAAGGAACAAAACTGGATGGAGAATGAGTTTAACGAGCTGACAGAAGTAGGCTTCAGAAGGTTGGTAATAACAAACTTCTCCAAGCTAAAGGAGCACGTTCTGACCCATCGCAAGGAAACTTAAAACCTTGAAAAAAGGTTGGACAAATGGCTAACTAGAATAACCAGTGTAGAGAAGAGCTTAAATGACCTGATGGAGCTGAAAACCACAGTACAAGAACTTCACAAAGCATACACAAGCTTCAATAGCAGATTCGATCAAGCAGAAGAAAGGATATCAGTGATCGAAGATCAAATTAATGAAATAAAGCAAGAAGACAAGATTAGAGAAAAAAGAATGAAAAGAAATGAACAAAGGCTTCAATAAATATGGGACTATGTGAAAAGACCAAATCTATGATTGTTGCACCTGAAAGTGACAGAGAGAATGGAACCAAGTTAGAAAACACTCTTCAGGATATTATCCAGAACTTCCCCAACCTAGCATGGCAGGTCAACATTCAAATTCAGGAAATACAGAGAACACCATAAAGATACTCCTTGAAAAGCACAATCCCAAGATACATAATTGTCAGATTCACCAAGGTTGAAATGAAGGAAAAAATGTTAAGGGCTGCCAGAGAGAAAGGTCGGGTTACCCACAAAGGGAAGCCCATCAGATTAACAGCAGATCTCTCAGCAGAAACCCTACAAGCCAGAAGAGAGCGGGGGCCAATATTCAGCATTCTTAAAGAAAAGAATTTTCAACCCAGAATCTCATATCCAGCCAAACTAAGCTTCATAAGTGAAGGAGAAATAAAGTCCTTTACAGACAAACAAATGTTCACAGATTTTGTCACCACCAGGCCCGCCTTACAAGAGCTCCTGAAGGAAGCACTAAACATGGAAAGGAACAACTGGTACCAGCCACTGCAAAAACATGCCAAATTGTAAAGACCATCAATGGTATGAAGAAACTGCATCAATTAATGGGCAAAATAACCAGCAAACATCATAATGACAGATCAAATTCAAACATAACAATATTAACCTTAAATGTAAGTGGGCTAAATGCCCCAATTAAAAGACACAGACTGGCAAATTCGATAAAGAGTCAAGGCCCATCAGTGTGCCATATTCAGGAGACCCATCTCATGTGCAGAGATACACATAGGCTCAAAATAAACAGATGGAGGAAGATCTACCAAGCAAAAAAAAAAAGCAGGGATTGCAATCCTAGTCTCCGATAAAACAGACTTTAAACCAACAAAGATCAAAAGAGACAAAGAAGGCCATTACTTAATGGTAAAGGGATTAATTCAACAAGAAGAGCTAACTATCCTAAATATATATGCACCGAATACAGGAGCACCCAGATTCATAAAGCAAATCCTTAGAGACCTACAAAGAGACTTAAAGTCTCTCATTATTATTGTGTGCGAGTCTAACACCCCACTGTGAACATTAGATCAACGAGACAAAAGGTTACCAAGGATATCCAGGACTTCAACTCAGCTCTGGACCAAGCAGACCTAATAGACATCTACAGAACTCTCCACCCCAAATCAACAGAATATACACTCTTCTCAGCACCACATTGCACTTATTCTAAAATTGACCACATAATTGGAAGTAAAACACTCCTCAGCAAATGTAAAAGAACAGAAATTATACCAAACTCTCAGACCACAGTGCAATCAAATTAGAACTCAGGATTAATAAACTCACTCAAAACCACACATCTACATGGAAACTGAACAACCTGCTCCTGAACGACTACTGGGTACATAACGAAATCAAAGCAGAAATAAAGATGTTCTTTGTAACCAATGAGAACAAAGACACAACATACCAGAATCTCTGGGACACATTCAAAGCAGTGTGTAGAGGGAAATTTATAGCACTAAATGCCCACAACAGAAAGCAGGAAAGATATAAAATTGACATCCTAACACCACAATTAAAAGAACTAGAGAAGCAAGAGCAAACAAATTCAAAAGCTAGCAGAAGGCAAGAAATAACTAAGATCAGAGCAAAACTGAAAGAGAGACACAAAAAATCCTTCAAAAAAAAAAAAAAAAAAAAATCAATGAATCCAGGAGCTGGTTTTTTGAAAAGAGCAACAAAATTGATAGACCGCTAGGCAAGAAGAAAAGAGAGAAGAATCAAATAGATGCAATAAAAAATGATAAAGAGGATGTCACCACCAATCCCACAGAAATACAAACTACCACTGGAGAATACTATAAACACCTCTATGCAAATAAGCTAGAAAATCTAGAAGAAATGGATAAATTCCTGGACACATACACCCTCCCCCAAGACTAAACCAGGAAGAGGCTGAATCTCTGAACAGACCAATAACAGGTTCTGAAATTGAGGCAATAATTAATAGCCTACCAACCAAAAAAAGTCCAGGAACAGACAGATTCACAGCCGAATTCTACCAGAGGTACAAAGAGGAGCTGGTACCATTCCTTCTGAAACTATTCCAACAGAAAAAGAGGAATCCTCCCCAACTCATTTTATGAGGCCAGCATCATCCTGATACCAAAGCCTGGCAGACAAACAATAAAAAAAGAGAATTTTAGGCCAATATCCCTGATGAACATCGATGCGAAACTCCTCAATAAAATACTGGCAAATTGAATCCAGCAGCACATCAAAGAGCTTATCCACCACGATCAAGTCGGCTTCATCCCTGGGATGCAAGGCTGTTCAGCATACACAAATCAATAAACATCATCCATCACATAAACAGAACCAATGACAAAAACCACATGATTATCTCAACAGACGCACAAAAGGCCTTTGACAAAATTCAACAGTCTTTCATGCTGAAAACTCTCAGTAAACTAGATGTTGATGGAACGTATCTCAAAATAATAAGGAGCTATTTATGACAAACCCAAAGCCAATATCATACTGATGGGCAAAAACTGGAAGCATTCCTTTTGAAAACCTGCACAAGACAAGGATGCCGTCTCTCACCACTCCTATTCAACACAGTATTGGAAGTTCTGGCCAGGACAATCAGGCAAGAGAAAGAAATAAAGGGTATTCAATTAGGAAAAGAGGAAGTAAAATTGCCTGTTTGCAGATGACAT
The DNA here is from genome assembly GCF_028885625.2 of Pongo pygmaeus. Lineage (NCBI taxonomy): Eukaryota > Metazoa > Chordata > Mammalia > Primates > Hominidae > Pongo > Pongo pygmaeus. Next base: position 8,987,353 of record NC_072380.2, read on the forward strand.
CATTGTATATTTAGAAAACCCCATCGTCTCAGCCCCAAATCTCCTTAAGCTGATAAGCAACTTCAGCAAAGTCTCAGGATACAAAATCAATGTGCAAAAAATCACAAGCATTCCTATACACCAATAACAGACAAACAGAGAGCCAAATCATGAGTCAACTCCCATTCACAATTGCTACAAAGAGAATAAAACACCTAGGAATCCAACTTACAAGGGATGTGAAGGACCTCTTCAAGGAGACTACAAACCACTGCTCAACGAAATAAAAGACAACATAAACAAATGGAAGAACATTCCATGCTCACGGATAGGAAGAATCAATATCGTGAAAATGGCTATACTGCCCAAGGTAATTTACAGATTCAATGCTATCCCCCATCAAGCTACCGCTGACTTTCTTCACAGAATTGGAAAAAACTACTTCAAATTTCATATGGAACCAAAAAAGAGCCTGCAATAGCCAAGACAATCCTAAGCCAAAAGAACAAAGCTGGAGGCATCACGCTACCTGACTTCAAACTATACTACAAGTCCACAGTAACCAAAACAGCATGGTACTGGTACCAAAACAGATATATACACCAATGGAACAGAACAGAGGCCTCAGAAATAACACTACACATCTACAGCCATCTGATCTTTGACAAACCTGACAAAAGCAATGGAGAAAGGATTCCCTATTTAATAAATGGTGCTGGGAAACCTGGCTAGCCATATGCAGAAAGCTGAAACAGGATCCCTTCCTTACACCTTATAGAAAAATTAACTCAAGATGGACTGAAGGCTTAAATATAAGACCTAAAACCGTAAAAACCCTAGAAGAAGAGGTAGGCAATACCATTCAGGACATAGGCATGGGCAAAGACTTCATGACTAAAACACCAAAAGCAATGGCAACAAAAGCCAAACTAGACAAATGGGATCTAATTCAGCTAAAGAGCTTCTGCACAGCAAAAGAAACTATCATCAGCGTAAACAGGCAACCTACAGAATAGGAGAAAATTTTTGTAATGTATCCATCTGACAAAGGGCTAGCATCCAGAATCTACAAAGAACTTAAAAAAACTTACAAGAAAAAAAACAACCCCATCAAAAAGTAGGCAAGGATATGAACAGACATTTCTCAAAGGAAGACATTTATGCAGCCAACAGACATATGAAAAAATGCTCATCACCACTGGTCATCAGAGAAATGCAAATCAAAACCACAATGAGATACCATCTCAAGCCAGTTAGAATGGCAATCATTTAAAAAGTCAGGAAACAACAGATGCTGGAGAGGATGTGGAGAAATAGGAATAAATTTACACTGTTGGTGGGAGTGTAAATTAGTTCAACCATTGTGGAAGACAGTGTGGTGATTCCTCAAGGATCTAGAACTAGAAATACCATTTGACCCAGCAATCCCATTACTGGGTATATACCCAAAGGATTATAACTCGTACTACTATGAAGACACAAGCACATGTATGTTTATTGCGGCACTATTCACAATAGCAAAGACCTGGAACCAACCCAAATGTCCATCAATAATAGACTGGATAAAGAAAATGTGGCACATATACACCATGGAATACTATGCAGCCATAAAAAAGGATGAGTTCATGTCCTTTGCAGGGACATGGATGAAGCTGAAAACCATCATTCTCAGCAAAGTATCACAAGGACAGAAAACCAAACACCGCCTGTTCTCACTCATAAGTGGGAGCTGAACAATGAGAACACATGGACACAGGAAGGGGAACATCACATACCGGGGCCTGATGTGGGGTGAGGGGCCAGGGGAGGGATAGCATTAGGAGAAATACCTAATGTAAATGACGAGTTGATGGGTGCAGCACACCAACATGGCACATGTATACCTATGTAACAAACCTGCACGTTGTACACATGTACCCTAGAACTTAAAGTATAATAAAAAAAAGAAAAAAAAAACTCAGACCCTTGAAGAGTTTAGATTCTAGTGAGCAGATCTGCCAACTATTTTATCTCATTAGTTACCCAATTTATATTATGAAGCTATAGAGTCTCTCTCACTATTAAGGCTATACTTTTAAATTCATTAAACAACTCAATATGAGGCATGCTGCCCAATACTTTTCCATAGTCCAAGTCCTAATGTAGAAAAGTTGAATTGATATTTTTAAAATTTATTGTTACTGCCCAAATATCTTGTTTTAAGTTCAAAGAATTGTTTATAGGTTAGCAAAATACAATATAAGAACACCATGGGAAGTGTTAAAACATGAAAGCCTACACATAATACTGCAAACAGTGAAGAGATTTGGTTAAACATTGAAAGTGCAATATACTCGGTCTGTGTTTACAGAAAAGTTAGAAAAACTTTCTTGGAAAACACCTAAAATTAAGGGCCCAGAGGAAAACCAGGTGGCCGGCTGATTGCAACGTACCAGGAATTCACATAATTTAGGATTTCTGATTAACATCAACTGTCAACACCCCCATGTCCCTCCCCCCCCCCCCAAAAAAAAAACCCATAAAATCAATCTGGTCTTTTCAGAACTCTTTCCAAAAAGTTGTTCTTTGCAGAACAGCTGTTCAAGCCAATGTCAAAAAGTAATTCCTTCTTCTGGCTGAAACAAACTAGTGATTCTACAAGAGGTTATTAGAATCCCTGAATCTCCATAGGACTCTGCTCATTCCACAGATCCTTGGTTAGACCAGTTCTATTTATTAGAGAGGAAAGGCCAATGAGGGTGGGACGGAGCTTAGACTCCTCCAAAACACTTTCACTTCTGAACTTCACCTATCCTTCCAACAACTTTTTGTTATTTATTACATAATTGTACAGTTCTAAAAGTAAAAACAAAAATATACAGGAGAAAGTGACAATGAAGAGGTCTACGTTTTTCCCAGAAACCCAGAGGACGGACAGGGCTTTCCTGACTCCACACTCAGTGCCCAGTTTCGTATGTTCCCCAGGTACAACAATAAGCCCTGACACGTGAATTGAGCCAGGAGGGCTTTTTCCGCTTCCAGGTAATTTTGTTTCACAACACAGTAGATTTCTATGTTCTCAGATCACTTTCTGATGATTCCAAGTACAAGAAGGAAGGTACCAGAGCGAGTCCACAGGGATAATGGAGAAAGGCCAAATCCCACATAGGGGGTAAGAGTAGCAGTGAATACAAATACAAATTCCTCTGATTATAAACCTTAGAGGTAGCAAAGTATGCGAGTGACTAAGCACAAGAGATCTGAAGCCAGACCTTCCAGATTCATTGATTCTGTCACTTAACTTCACGGGTAATCCTAGGCAAAGTACTTAATTTTTCTGTGCCTCAGTTTCCTCATCTAGATAAAATGTAGATAATAACAGTACATTATGTACTAGGTAATTTCCTTGTTAAACGATGTTATAGATAAAATAACACAAAGAGTAAATTAATGATGAAATATATTTAGTAACTAACTCATAGTAAAATGCTCAATAAGTGAATGCTATTATTGCTATTATCATTTAAAAATAAGGCTGTATTATTACTTAAACTATGTTTACAGGTAGAGTTCTAAGCCTTCTAGCTTTCCACTAGTACCAGGTGAGAAAGATACGTGGTCATGTACTATATAACGATGTTTCAGTCAACGGAGACTGCAAGTACAATGGTGGTCCCTTAAGACTGTAACACCGTATTTTTACTATACCTTTTCTATGTTTAAATACACAAATACTTACCACTGTGCTCCAATTGCCTACAGTATTCAGTACAGTACCATCCTGTAGAGGTGTGCAGCCTTGGAGCAATGGGCTGTACCACAGAGCCTACGTGTGTAGTAGCTATGCCATGTTGGTATGTGTAAGTACACTCCATGATGTTCACATAATGATGAAATCATCTATCAATGCATTTCTCAGAATGTATCCTGTAGCCATTAAGTGATGCATGACTGTGCTCCAACCGAACCCCTAACATACAATGAGAGTTCTAGAAAGCCTGACTTGAACTGGTATCAACTAATGATCACTAAAGTATAAAGCATCAGGTTCAATCTACTGTACATCGAGGTGGAGGTCACTTGGTTAGAACACTGTATTGAGGCTTATTCCTAAATTCTGCAAGGCCTGGGATAAGAGGACAAATGGAGGCCCACATACTATATGTAGCTAAAAATTTAAAAATGATCAATCGAGCTAATAACTTGTTAAGTAAAATATATTCTATCCTCCTGCACTGACAAACATATCTTCATAACAACCTGGTTGATTCAGGTTTGAATTTAAAATTCTTAGTCCCTCAGAGTTTTATTACAAAATGCAGCAGGGCCCAGACAGCTGATCCCCATATCCCAGGCTCTTCCCTTCCACTGCGCTTCCTGAATCTCGCTCTCTCCAGCACTGGGAGGCACCTCACATTCATTTGAGAGGATATCCCAGTCCTCGGTGCCCTGATCCATCCACAATACTCCCCAACACAGCCCTTGGCCATCACTCAGGCCCAAGGGCACAGTCAATGGTGGCACATTCCCACCTGGAGGAGATGGACGGACCTTAGGAAAATAGACTGTGCAGGCGCGGACGTGGGCTCAGGGATCTGGGGCAAGGAACTCCAGATGTCCAGAACGTGTTACAGAAGGAGAGCCCACGAGAGCTGAACAAGCACATTCCCATGGCCCCAGTGACCCCTGACCCCTTTGGGAGTGACGGGGCCTAGAATGGGGTCCTCTAAAGTGAGGAGTTCCACTTGCCCAAGTCTAAGAGCAGTACTGGGTGTGTGAGGCCAAGCTATCAGTCCTCTTTTACACTACTTGTTCCATCCTGGGACCTCTTAGCCAAAAGCTGATTGCAGGCCTAGCCCCACACAACTGGTTTCAAAGAGATACTGAGCTACATCAGCACATACACAAATCATTCCTTAAGAAGACAAGGCACTATTAATTCCCATACAGTCCCATCTCAAGCTGAATCACAAACTGGAGGGACCTACAATTCAAGTAGCTTAAAATTATATATGTGCGTAAAACACACAACTTAGTATATCTTTATATTCGTAAGGATACAAAAGGTGAACAACAGTGAAAACAGCGATGCCTGGCTTGCGCCTTCTGCTCCCTTTTACTCTTCCAGGGGCAACTGTGCTTTCAAGAGGATGGAATCTTTAACTCTACTACCCAAAAAAGAAAACGATGAGTTCAGTGTTCACATCTGAAACCTTCCAGAACTAAGCATTATTTTTCCACTGGAACACTGTATGAACACAGGAAGACACTGAAGTTTCACAAACTTGTTGGAATATCATCTGGAAATTTGACAGCGATATTCCCCAAAATTATGTTAGCATTCACACACTTTCATATTCTCTCACTTCTGCTGAGTGGATAGGGCTGCCTTGACTTATGCAATACCTAAGACATTTATCCCATGCCCCAGAAATTTTTTAATTATTATGAATCCACTCAAGTCAAAAGTAATTTGGCTGTTTTTAGAGGCTAGGTCCAGCTAGAATAATATTAGTTGTTTTTAAGTGAGAATGCACTTCCATTATAAATGGGGTATGACTACTTCCTCTGCTTTAGCAGAATTCAGAGGCCCATCAATGAATGGCCACAGATTTCCCATCAAAGGAAACCCATCCTCTGGTCATCAGGTGTCCTGTGAGAGCCAAATCACCAGGACCTTCCCAGGGTTACAGTTCTAATTCTTACCCAGTTAGTCGTCATAAATTTTCTTTCTTCTCTTGAATTGTACTGTATAAACTCGAATTATTCTTCAGCTATTTTCTTCTCATTTGTATTGTGTTGTACTATATTTGGGCTTTGGTACTGAAGGTCTGATCTCAGCAATCTGAAATAGCCTTTGCACCGCAAGAGTCTTCCCCAAATATTCCTTTTTTTTTTTTTTAAATATTGCTCCCATTATGAAGAAGAATCAAAGATTCTTTTGTTTGGTGGAGGACTCTGTCTGTCCACTTAGCTCCCTCCCAACTCAGCTATAGATTAGGTTTGTTTCAATAACATAAGGACTGTTCTCCAAAAGCTCTGGCAACTGTGGACAAAAAGGGCTTCTTTGGGCTATTACAGAACATGTGACTTTGCTAAATCAAACCTTTATTTATAAGACACGGAAGAATCAGTTACTTGTGTGATAAGACATGCGAATTCTAGGATAGTAGGACCTAGGCAGATGTCCACACAAACTTGAGGGACTTTATAACCCTTAGGATTTTAACTATAACCCACTTCACTCCAACAAAATAGACCGAATAGGTAATATTTACAGAACACTTACGCTGTACCAGGCACTAAGTACTTCATATGTGCAAAATTAATCCTCTCAGCTCTTACTTTATAAATGAGGAGACGGAGACACACAGCAGATAAGGAACTTGCCCAGGATCACAAGTGAAGTGGCAGAGGCTCACCCTGCTTCTCAATGCTCACCCTAGCTGCCAACAGACACCACCCCCTATGCCAGGCTGCTACCCATCTTGAGCAGCAGTCCCATGCTACCAGGCTCAGGGTAGTCAAGAGGCCAGCAGTGTTACAGGTAGGCTGCATTATACAGTCAGCAGGCTTTTGTGAGCTAGCCTGAGAATCTTTTACAACACTAAAATTTGAGTGCGTCTTCCCACAGGAAGAAACACTGGACTTCCAATACTGATAATAACAGCAGTAGCTAACATTCTAAGAGCATTACCTATGTTAATTCTTTGAATCCTCAGAATACCATGAGGTAGGTGTTATTATTACCTATTTTATAGACGAAGAAACTGAGGCACAGAGAGGCTTTGTAAATAACCAACAGTTTAGTAAGTGGGAGATTTGAGATTCCAACCCAGGCAGCCTGGCTTCAGAGTCTTGGCTACCAGAGTTCTTAATTATCACATTACGCTGCCTTCAGACTGCTTATTTTACCTTTCTCCACAGGTATGTAGGCTACCAGACAACCACATTAGCAATTATGAACACAACAGTCAGTAGACAAGATGCGTAACCACACTCACCGTTGGGAAGTCCTCCAGCACCTGGCGATCCTTCTCCTTGCTCTCCATGAACCGCCAGTCTGGTTGGTAAAGGAAAGAGTGAAAGTTGTGTAACAGCGGGACCTTCTTTTCCACACTGATGGTCATGTCATCTTCCAGTGTGTCCAGAGCTCGGAGAACCAGATAAAATATGCAAACTGCGTTGCTGTAAAAAAGCAAAAACTATTAATATATTGGAACAAACAGCCAAAGATATTTTATTTTAAAATAACTTGTCCCTGGCCACTTTCTAAAGCCATCTACATCCTTAACTCCAAAGAACTATAAGGATATCCAAAGCTTTTCATACTTAACGAAACTTACATTAGTTTTCCTTCCTTACATGAGAGTAATGAACTTCTGTAGTTTATTAAAAAGCCTACTAGTTGAGTGTCACTACTACTCCCAGAAGTGAGTTGCATTTAACCAATGTAGAACAACTATAGAGACCAAAAGACCAAACGTTTAGACCGAACTAATATTTGGCAAATAGAAAAAAAAGTCAAAAAACACAGTAACTTCTCAGTATAAATACGATTATACATAAAGACAACTGGTGTAAGTTCATGGGTGTAATCTGCACAGAGACAGCTTCAAAAGAATCAACCCAATATGCTAGAAATAGAAATGCAAAGTTGGATAAGAGAAGCCGAGAAAATACACGACCTGCTCACAGATAGGTTCAGCTGCCAGGACTAAAAAAAGTTAATAAACATCACCCCCTCCCCCCCTTCTCTGAAAGGCTGGGCCCGCAGGGACTCTACTAGATGGCAAAGAGCCTAGAAGGTCTTTCTAAAGTAAACACATAGGGCAGGGCTATGTTCTGGATAAGCCACAGCAACGAGGCTGCAACGCTGAGCGCTATATCAAAAGGTAGCTTCCAACACACTCAAAGGTCCCTGGACAAGCTTTCCTCCTCCAAGCCAGAGGCGCTGCCTCCATCACTCACCGCATTTCCCCATCCAGCGCCTGGATAACAGCTGCGAAACTGCGACTGGTCTGATTGAGATACTTGTAGCAAGTTTTCAGGCTGCTGCTGAGCGAGTCCTGCGGGCAGACAAGACACACGGCGGTGGGAGACGTCGAGGAGCAGGAGTGGGAGTGGGAGTGGGACGGGGGCAGGCGGCTCCACAGCCTGCCGCCCTCTCCCCGGTGCCAGTCCTTGCAGGGCCAGGCGGCAGGAGGCAAGCAGCAGCCCCGCGGGGCGGTGCCTGAGCCCGGGCCCCTGGGCGCCGCGGCGGGACTCAGCACCAAGGTGCGCTTGAAGAGGGCCATGGCCTTGGTGCCGCAGGCGGCTGCGGCCATGGGAATCGCGGACCCCACGGGGTTTTTCCTCCATAGACTCGAGCAGATCTGGGACGCGCCCAACGAGGGGCGGGACGGGCTCGCCCTCTACTCGAAGAGGCGCTGGGCTGACCCAGAACGGGCCCGCCCCGCACGTGGAGGCCGCGGCCCGGCCCGCAGCCCCGCCCCTGGCCTCCCGCTCCGCACCCCTTCGGCACCGGCGCCTCCTCCCGCTGTTGCCCTTCTCACCAGAACCCACTGGCCGCTAAGGGAACCCAGCGCACTTCCGAGCAGCTCGCTCGTCCTCCCAGTGACAGAGTCTCCCTAGCCCAAACTCTACTCAGGCTCCGCTGAATCCTCTTCCCAACAAGGCCTGGACTTTGCACTCAACGCGTCTGTCTTTGCATCGCCCAATTTTACCAAGAATCCTGCTAAATTGATTTGACCAGAATCCCCCAACTTCGATATCTGATCACCCTGGACACCCGATCAGGTTCCACATCCCCCTCCATCCCTCAGGTGAGGTCTGATAACTCTGGCCTGCCTTCAGCAAGAAGGCACACCCCTGTGTTTCGTCCTAATAATTTTCCATCCACTGACATCCGGCTCCTCCACCATCAATTCCTACTTTTCCTTGTATTCGAGATGCAGCAGTTCTGTACCGAGGTCTCTCTCCTCTGACTGCAATAGTTTTTCTGAATCAAATCTGTTTTGCCGTTTTACTACCACCGTCCAACTCTAGTTTTTCTCTGACACCTGTTAAGCCTCTGCTATTCTCTAGAAAGCCAGCCATTCCTTTCAAGATGTCTTCTCATCTTTCCCTTCGAAATTAATGGAATGCAGTGCACTGACCTTTACTCTTCCCTAAAGCAAACAACGACTGTGTTTTTCCAAAAAGGAAAAAAAGCCTTATTTTAAATGCAAGCATTATCAGAAAGAGTTGCTGTTTGTAGTGTGTATTTTTTCATGGACTATTTTTAGAGCAGTTTTAGGCCCACAGGGAGTGGAAAGTATGGCGGGTTCCTATTTGCCCCTTCCCTCCCGTCACCCCACAGTCTCACAACAGTTCTTTTTGGGAGAGATGGGAATCATTTATCTAACAGGGCCGGATGCGGTGACTCATCGCCTGTAATCCCAGCACTTCGGAAGGCCAAGGTGGGAGAATCACTTGAGCCCAGGAATTTGAGGGCAGCCTGGGCAACATAGTGAGACCTCGTCTTCATAAAAAAGTTTTCAAAAAAAATTTTAAAAAGCCAGGTGTGGTGGCGCCCACCTATAGTCTAGCTACTCAAGACTAGCTACTCAGGAGGCTGAGGTGGGAGGATCGCTTGAGCCCAGGACATACAGGTTACAGTGAACTATGATATTGTATACTGCAGAGTGAGACCCCATCTCAAAAAAAATAAAGAACAAATATCTAATAGGAGTGGTTAAAAAAATATGGCATATCCACTTCCAGGAAATTCCATAGTCACTTCAGAATGGTAACAGTGAACCCTGGGCTCTGGTGGGGGGTTTAAGTGAACTATGTTGTTTTTATTTGGGTATATTTCCTATCATGAATATATATTTTGCCAAAAGGGTCAATCTTTTAAATCACATAATCCTGAAAAAGTCATTTTATTGCCATAAAAAATTAGTAAAAACAAATATTTACTGGGCACCATAATATTAGTAAAGTTCAGTGTCTGGCACATAAACATATTCAGTAATGGTGTGATGAATAAATGAAGACATTCATCGAGTATTTTATAAAACAATTCACCAACTCCTTCCTTCTCAAAATATGGGGAGGCAAGATTTCAGAGTGAAAGAAACAGAATACCCGCTCTGGACTGAGCTCCAGAGCAGCTCTTCACATAGCCTGACCATAACCAGGCTACAGCAGGTAGTGTTTTTAACTACACTGCCAAATGTCATGTTCAGTCCAACAGTTTGGAGGCTGATGTTAATCTCGGTGTTTCAATCAATGTCAAGACACAGTCCCCCTAGATTTGAACCCCAACACTCTTCAAGAACACTACCCCTCCTTTCCATACAGCCCTCCATTCTGAAAGGGAGCAAGCTAAGCCACTTACTCCAGCTCATACCCCTGCTGCTCTTTTTCCTGTCACCTATTTGTTTCAGTGCCTTACCTTGTAAAAAAGTTTCTTTAAATCACCAAGAACAAAACAGGAAGACACAACTAGTAAGCATACTATGGAAAACACCACTCACTAAAAATTTCCACCACTTGATTCCCATGAGCTAGGGGAGAAAGAAAGCTCAGGCTTTCTGTCCCTCCTGGGTTTATCTACTGCAGTCTGAAATTCAGTGCACTCCCAAAAGCTCGCAAGTGGGAGAAAACAGGGATGGAGAGAATTTAGAGGAAGGGTGTGGGGTGGTCAGGAGAGGACAAGACCAGACTCCCAGGAAGGGGCTCCTTTAAAATAGATTTATTTTAAATAAATCTCACTTTAAAATAGAATAGGTTTCTCACTTTAAAATAGAATAGGTTTCTCCAGGAGGGGGAAAAAACCCACAAACTTGAGAACTGAATTTAAATAAATTTACATAATCAGATTGATAACCACCATTTATCAGGCACTTAACTCCATGCCAAGCAAATGTGGACATCACCTGTGATCCTTACTCAATCAACCCTTTAAGGTCTCACAGGCCCATAGTCCACTGAAACATCTGTGCCAAGACCTGGGGCAGAATTTAGCATTTTTAGTGTTTTAGAAAATAGGCAATAAAATGCATATACAACCCCAGTCAGTGTGAAGTAGCATCTCATAATTTCTTTAGCAAAACATATGAATATACTAAGTGGGATGAATGAAGCCTCAACTTCAATTCAAGTCAGGTTTTGCTGCCAAGTGATTCTGAGCCAAACTGACAAAAAATTGTTTTCAGACCATCTTAGAGTTGGGAAGTTGTGGTTAAAAAATCGTTACCATACATACATCCCTGTTTTACAGATGAAGTAACTGTGGTTCAGAGGTTAAGTTACCAAGGTTGTTCACCTAACTTAATAGCGTCAGAAATCGGACTTAATAATAGACTTAAGAAAAGATATTAGTCTAAATAACAGGATTTAGATTGGACAGAAGCCAGATCTGCCCGATTACAAACAGCCTGCTTTTTCCATTACTTGGCTTTTGGGTGATGCCACACAACTTGCCGGCAGCATATGCCCCTAGATTTACTGATATGCTCCTAAAAATTCAGTATAACTCAAGTTTACTAAACCCTGAAATTCTATAGCCAAATCCTTCTGTGATAGAAATAATCAGCCCTCAGTATCTGCTAAGTGTAAATTTTTTCCCTAGTTTGTAGAGAGAAACTGGTTGGGTGCAGTGGCTCACACCTGTAATTCCAGCACTTTGAGGCTGAGGTGAGAAAATCACTTGAGCTCAGGAGTGCAAGACCAGCCTGGGCAATGCAGTGAGACATGGTGTCTACAAAATATTTAAAAATTAGCCATGCATTGGTGGCACATGTCTGTAGTCCCAGCTACTCAGGATCAGGAAGCCGAGGTGGGAGGCTGGCTTGAGCCAGCGAAGTCAAGACTGGAGTGAGTCATGTTCAGGCCACGGCATTCTAGCCTGGACAACAGAGTGAGACCCCGTCTCAAAAAAAAAAAAAAAAAAAAAAAAAAAAAAGCCAGGTGCAGTGGCTCACACCTGTAATCCTAGCACTTTGGGAGACCAAGGCGGGCGGATCACTTGAGGTCAGGAGTTCAAAACCAGCCTCGCCAACATGGTGAAACCCTGTCTCTACTAAAAATACCAAAAAATCAGCCAGGCGTGGTGGCAGGTGCCTGTAATCCCAGCTACTCGGGAGGCTGAGGCAGGAGAATTGCTTGAACCAGGGAGGCAGAGGCTGCAGCTAGCTGAGGTCGCGCCACCACTGCACTCCAGCCTGGGCAACAGAGCAAGATTCCATCTCAAAAAAAAAAAAAAAAAAAAAGAGAAACTAAGATAATGTTAAGTGAAGGGAAATGTATTTTCCAATTCGCTTCCCCTAATTAAAGGTTCACTCAGTTATTTTTTTAACGGCTCATGGGGATTTAAAAAGTGCCCAGAAAGACGACAACTTAACAAAACAAATACTGCACATTATCCGAGCTAGAAGAAATAGCTCAAGTCTCGCTTTTAAAAAAATTCAAAATGTACAAAAACAGTATACTGTGAAGTCTTTCTCTGCCCACTTACCATGACCACCCACTTTCCCTCCCAACAGGTAACCAATGCTACCATTTTCTCTAACAGTCTTTCTGTAGAAAGGAAAGAGACATAGAGGAACGAAGTCTGGACGTAAGTGAGGTCTGACTGCACTCAGATCCCTTGCCCTGCTAGTATCTTCCTCTGCAGTGCTTTTCTCCACCTGAAAAACTGCACATTTGTTTTGAATTGTCTCTCTTCCACTAAAAAGTAAGTTTTATAAAAGCAAGGTCTTCACCTAGCTTGTTCACTGTTGTATCTCCAGCACCTAAAACACTATCTGATATACAATTGGTGGTCAAATATTTGTTAAATAAATGAATGCTACATCCAAATATAAAAAGTGACATCTGCCGTATCAAATAATAAAAGTTATTCTGCAGCAAAATAATTACAGTAATGTAGCACCGGCAAAGAAAAGATGGAGGAAATTGAATATTCTACAAATAGGCTGAAGGATGTACCTGTATTAAAGATAGCACGTGAAAAATAACACCAAATGAGGATGTAGGCTACTAGGGACAAAAACCAGAAATTTATTTTCTCGTGTGTTTACTGAAGCACATGGACACTGAAAGAAAGACTCCGATGTTCAGGCACCTATCAAGCCTTGGCCTGAGTCACATTTGCTACTGCCCTGTTGGCCCAAAAAAGTCACAGAAATCAGCCAGGCTGGTCCAGACCAGAAGAACTTGGCTTGAATTTGTCTATTCATTCAATAATCACGTACGGATAATTTTCTTGTTGGAATAAAAACACCTCCTATGCACTCAGTTAATAAATAGTACAGGCATGAGATAGATAAAATCTAAGTAAAACCAAGTTCTGACCTTCCACCAACCACCTAGCTAACCCACAGACGTATAGATAACTCTTTATAACTTGGAAGCGTAGATAGGCGATTTTAAAACTCAGGAAGCGCTGAGGATGAAGCGATGGACGGCAGCAAGGCGGAGAGAGCTCCGGAGAAGGTGGTGAAACGGAAGGAGTAAGATTTCATTCCAGAAACGGTGTTCATGTGCTGTTATCTGCATAGTTCATTCTGTTTACCAAAAAACTCACTTAACCTTTTCTCTCACTTAACCCACCCACATGGTCTCAGATGTGTAACCCTCGGGTTAGAACACTGGTAAGCGCCGATGCTCACTGAGGGGACGAAACGGGGAGCGCAACCGCCAGGAACCACGCAGAAGCCGCTCAGGCCCAGGGCGGCTTGTGGGGACAGGGACAGGCCCGCCAGGAGGGCCGCGTCCACCTGGGCCCCACAGAGGGAAGGCTCAAGGGAAGGGGGACGGGAACGCCCAGGCGTCGGCCCTGCTCTCCTGGCTCAGGCCCTGATGCCGGCCCAGCGAGCTGCCTCCCCGCCCCGGGAAGCAGGGATGCTCGGCCCACCTGGTCCATCTTGGGCATCACCTTCCGCTTGCCCCCGATCCGGAAGCGCACCAGGTTGTAGAACTCTTCGGGGTGGCCCAGGCATTTCACGAACTCCATCCTGGCGCAGGCGGCGGACTCTCGGGCGCAACGCTCACCTCTGCAGTCCCCAGGCTCTCACCGGCCGGCCGGACCTGTGGAGTAGGCGCGGCGCGGGGCTAGCCGGACAGGGGGCAGGCCCAGCACGACGACGCCCCGCCCGCCGCTCCGCCCACTTCAACTGGCCTCGGGCGCCAGCGGGGCTACCTCCGGACTCGCGGGGTGGGCTGACGGGCGTTGATTGGCCAGGGCCGCTCACACTAGGAAGACCCCGGCCAATCAGTGGCGGGAGGAGCCTGGCGTGATAACACCCTAGAAGTTCATTGGAGGCCGAGAAAGAGGCCGACGAGCGGGATTGGTGCCCTGAGAGAGCCGGGCCTTTGTTTTCTTCCGCTTACCCGGGCTAGGAGAGCGAACGCTGTGGGGACTGGACCTGAGGCAGTGGGCGTTAGGGTGCGCAGGAGCCCAACGGTGGTCGGGCGTCGGGAGAGCAGTGCAGGGCGGCGTGCTCCCCGCTTGGTCAATAAGTCGCCCACGTGTCCGGCCTCGGTGGCTCCTGCCAGCCTGGTGAGCTCTGCAGCCGCTCTCTGTAGAGCCTAAGACCGTGAAAAGGCCGGCCCAGCGCCAAGCTGGGCGTCTTTACTGAAACACACCCGAGCGCAGCCCAGCTCGCCTGCGCGCCACCGCCATCCAGCCCCAGGGAGCCCCGCACTCTCCTGGAGCTTCAGCTGCCCCCTCTCTAGTGTTTACTTGAGATCCAATTTAGTCCTAGAAAAAGGAGCTGAAGCCTTAGAGGGCCTGTAACAGGAACGTGGAAACTTCTCTCATCCTAGATCTCTTCAGCCCTAGAAACTACTGGCTACCCGGCCGGGCGCGGTGGCTCACGCCTGTAATCCCAGCACTTTGGGAGGCCAAGGCGGGTGGATCATGAGGTCAAGAGATCGAGACCATCCTGGCCAACATGGTGAAACCCGTCTCTACTAAAAATGCAAAAAAGCCGGGTGTGGTGGTGGGCGCCTGTAGTCCCAACTACTCCGGAGGCTGAGGCAGCAGAATCACTTGAACCCGGGAGGCGGAGGTTGCAGTGAGCCAAGATCACACCACTGCACTCCAGCCTGGGCAACAGCGCAAGACTACGTCTCCACAAAAAAAAAAAAAAAAAAAAAAAAAACCAAAAAAACACTACTGGCTACCTAAGCCATCCTGCAGTCTGTTTTAACACAGCAACAAGTAATCCTTTTAAAACCTGTCAGGTCTATCCCAGCGCAGTGGCTCGTGCCTGTAATCCCAGGACTTTGGGAGGCCAAGGCAGGCGGATCACCTGACGTCCGGAGTTCGAGACCAGCCTGGCCAACATGGTGAAACTGCGTCTCTACTAAAAATACAAAAATTAGCCAGGCGTGGTAGCAGGCGCCTGTAATCCCAGCTACCTGGGAGGCTGAGGCAGGAGAATCGCTTGAACCCAGGAGGCATAGGTTGCAGTGAGCCGAGATCGCACTATTGCACTCCAGCCTGGGGGACAAGAGCGAGACTTCATCTCAAAAACAAAAACGACACCTGTCAGGTCCGTTCACTGCCCAAAGTTGTTCAGTCTCTCCAGCAAAAGCCAAAGCACTTAACGGGGATCCCGAGAGGCTGCAGTCTTGCACCCAAATTACCTCTCTGGCCTTCATCTCTTATGCTTTCGCTTTCTCTGGCCCCAGGACTTTTTGTCTAGCTGTTCACTATTCCTGCACTATCCCCCAGATACTGGCTTGGCTAACTCCTGTGCCCCTCGAGTCTGCTCACTCCTCATCTAGACCCACCTGTTTGCCCTCTCTCACTTTTCCACCACTGCTAATCCCAGTGGGGGTCTACTTCCTATATTTACCATATTCTAATATACCATTTACTTATGTATTAGATTACAGAGTGTTTCCCCTGCTATCCTAAGCCCCTACCACTGGGGAGCCCTCCCACTCCCCACCTCGGCCAAGGGAACCCCAGTAAAATCTTAAGAACTTTGTTTCCAGCCATGACAGTATAAAAAGTAAAGTAGAGGTTCCTCTTCAAAGACTTTCCTCCCCATTTAATTAGGAATAAATAGTAACGTCTCTTAGAAGCAAACTTTATTCAAAGACCTGTGCTAACATTCTGAAATATCTGCTAGCCATGATAAAGAAATCAATGTACTTTATGTTCTTAGCTCTCACAATTTAGCCTAAATATTTGCCCTGGCATGCTTATACTGGTCCAAGAAAGCATTAGGTCATAGCCTGTTCCTCTTCCTTATTTGAAGGTATTTTTACCTTTCTCATCATTCCACAAGTTACTTGCTCCTTCCTTTGTTCTCGTCTACCTTCGCCTCTTTTAAAAAGTTCTAAGTTGCTAGCCAATCAGGACAAATACAGAACACGAGGTCCCGTTCCAGCTAATGGAAACTAGACACAGCAGTAGGGTGGACGTGTCAGGTTATAAATGACCCTGTCTCCTTTGTTTGGTATACTCTTGTGGCAAAACTGCTGGCGAGTGTACCCTTTCTGTAGGAAGTAAAAATGGCCTTGCTGAGTAAATTAATGTTCAAGCGCCTTTTTTTTTTTTTTTTTGAGACAGAGTTTCACTCTTGTTGCCCAGGCTGGAGTGCAGTGGCGCAGTCTCGGCTCACTGCAACCTCTGCCTTCTGGGTTCAAGCGATTCTCCTGCCTCAGCCTCCCGAGTAACTGGGATTACAGGCGCCCAACCACCACGCCTGGGTAATTTTTGGATTTTTAGTAAAGACAGGGTTTCACCATGTTGGCCAGACTGGTCTCCAACTCCTGACCTCATGATCCGCCCGCCTCAGCCTCCCAAAGTGCTAGGATTACAGGCAAGCCACTGCACCCAGCCCTCAAGCGCTATTTCTTTTTTTTTTTTTTTTTTTTTTTTGAGATGGAGTCTCACTGTGTCGTGAGGCTGGAGTGCAGTGGCGCGATCTTGGCTCACTGCAACCTCTGCCTCCCAGGTTCAAGTTAGTCTCCTGCCTTAGCCTCCCGAGTAGCTGGGACTACAGGCATGTACCACCACGCCCAGCTAATTTTTGTATTTTTAGTAGAGACGGAGTTTCACCATGTTGGCCAGGATCATCTCAATCTCTTGACCTCGTGATCCGCCCGCCTCAGCCTCCCCAACTGCTGGGATTACAGGCATGAGCCACAGCCCCCAGCCTACAAGTGCTATTTCTTTACGGCACCAGGGAAGAAGCATTTCAAATAATGGGACGGGAGATCAGACAGCCCTCATTGTATCCCTCCTTGGAGTTCATACACAACTGACCAGCATTAACATTAAAACAGAGATCATAAGACTAACGGAACACACTCTGTGGTGATAAGATACCCAATTATAAACAGGACTAAGGCCGTGCAGGCAATGGTGAAGTCAGGCACCCCTGCACTTAAACAATCAACTAAGCTCTAACTGCCACAGGGTTCTTCTTTTTCTCCAGCAGCTAAACACTGGCCTTGAGATAAGCAATAGTAAAACACTTGCAGCTCCACCAGACAGTGACTAATTGGACTCCTGTTCCACCAGCCATAACTACAGCTTTGACTGGTCAAGAGACTCATTTCAGTAACTTTCTCCTGATAAGACCACTGACCGTGGACTGGTCTCGCCGGTTTACAGAGACTGTACACTCAAAGTGCCTTCCTGTCCTAAAAAGACGTTTTGACATATAGGGCCTAATTGTAATGCATTCACATGTTGAGTCTCTATCCCAAAGTGAATATGGGTCATATATTACATACATGTTTGTTCAATGTGTCAGGTCCACCATCATAAATATTCGTAGCTCCTCTTGTAACCTGTTAAATATGTATGTTTAGCCAACCCAGTCAGCATAAAGCTCCTACCTCAACCCCTTCTCCTTCAAAGTGCCTGTCTCTGGTCTAAGCTGGAAGCATGCTGTAACACTTTAGAAGAAATAAAATCTCTTCTTCCTTTCTAAAATTGATAAATCATATTTTTTAAGTCAACACTAGAAATCTAAGCTCAATGATGACAGATCTTTGTTTTGCTCACTAATGTCCCCTCAAGCATCTAGAATAGTGCCCAGCACATACTGGCTCAATGAATGTTTATTGGGTGCTCAATGAGTATTTACTGAATTGAGCTGCATGTAGGACACGATGGTGCCTAAACAGTGCAAAGTTAGTGAACATGCCCATTCTTTAAATCTCTCTCCCATTGAATCTGCTTCTCCTGTGAATAGCATTAACAGCCTCTCAAGTTTTGTAATCACAAAATCCAGGTGTCATTGATAACTCCCTTTCTCTCCTTATATCCACCCCTTCAAAATCATTCATCAAGTCCTGTGGAGTCCAAGAAAACAAATATCTTTCATTTTAATCTCTCCTCTCTGCTCCATCTTGGTTTAAGCCACATCTTCTTTCCCAAACCATGTTGAAGTTGACTTCCCCTGTCCTTTCCCATATGGCAGGTAGAGTTATTTGTCTAAAACACACACTGGGGTGGGTGCAGTGGCTCACACCTGTAATCCCAGCACTTTGGAAGACCGAGGCAGGCGGATCACTTGAGGTCAGGAGTTTGAGACCAGCCTGGCCAACATGGTGAAACCCCGCCTCTACTAAAAATACAAAAATCAGCTGGGCGTGGTGGTGGGTGCCTGTAATCCCAGTTACTCGGGAGGCTGAGGTTGGAGAATCGCTTGAACCTAGGAGCCGAGATCACGACACCGCACTGCAGCCTGGGCGACAAAGTGAGACTCCGTCTCAAAAAAATAAAAAATAAAAACACACACTTGATTATAATCCTTCCACTTTAAATTCCTCAAATGAAATGTCTTTGAATCAATGGATTGATTTAAAGGAAATTAAGCCTTCTGGCATAGAATAAAAACGTCCTTGCCATTTGGCATCTACATCCTTTGTTGGGATTTCAGCCTCCTGTCCACCCACTCTTGTACTTTCACACCCTATCCAGTCCTAGCAGCACTTATTGTTCCCCAAACAAGCTACAGTAGTTCATATCCGCCCTTGGCCCAAGCAATTCACCTGCCTGGAATAGGCTTCCTGCTCCTTGCCTAGCCACCTGCCACGCCTCCATTACAGCTCAGGTGGAATCTGCTTCAGGAATCCTTTTCTGGTGTTTCCTGGCCTCTCCTTTATCTGTTCCCCTCCCCCACCGCTTTTGTGTGTGTGTGTGTGTGTGTGTGTGTGTGTGTGTGAGAGACAGACAGGATCTTATGTTGTCCAGACTGGCTCAAACTCCTGGGATCAAGGATCTTCCCATCTCAGCTTCCCTAGTAGCTGTGATTCTTTATCTGTTCTTTAAATGCAACAAACATTGGTTGAACATCTACAGTGTGGCAGCAGACATGGGAAAAAACAAAGATGAGTAAGATAAGGTTCCATACCCAAAGAGCTTACAATGCAGAGGAAGAGACAGATGTGTTATGTGATGGTGCTATTTGTTAGAGACACAGTTGGAGCCCCTAATCTAGCTCCCTCAGTCTGACTTAGGTGCCCACTTGGAAGCTGAATATACAAATGGATAACAGCCAGACCCCTATATAACAGAACTGTGGCTTAAACAACCGCTGCTGCAAGCAGTCCAAGGAAATCAAACTGAGATAGAAGGCGAGATTCGACTCCAGAGGTAGGGCTCAGACAGCCGACCAAATTGAGGACTAGCTAAAACAGGGAGGAGCCGAAGCAGCCTTCCGTAAGACACGCCCACCAGTGGTCCATGTCAGTTTACCATTGCTGTGGCAACACGCGGGAGTTACCACCCCTTTCCATGGCAATGACCCAACAACCCAGAAGTTACTAGTCTTTTCCTAGAAATGTCTTCAGGAACTGTCCTTTAATCTGCATGCAATTAAAAGTAGGTATAGATCTGACTGCAGAACTGCCCTGAGCTGCTGCTTTCAGCACACTGCCTGTGGAGCAGCCCTGCTCTGCAGAAGCAGTCACGGAGCTATCACATTGCCTCTTTAATAAAGTTGTTTTCTTCCACCTTACCACTGGTTCGCCCTTGAATTTTTTCCTGGGGAAAGCCAAGGACCCTCATGGGCTAAGGCCTAATTTGGGGCTTGCCTGTTCTGCATCAAAACCACAACCTCAGCAGCAATCAGCACCAAATGGTCAGGACTCTTGCAACTCAGAATCAACCACAGAAAGACAAATACGCTCCTCAAACCAATCACTTAAGACGCCTCCCTCTATCAGCTGCTTCCAGCGTCCCCAGGCCAGAAGCCTCCAATCAGAGCACCCCTGCAGCCTTCCCCTTTTCCACCGTAAAGCTTCCCACTCCCCTGCCTGCCTCGGAGTGTCCACTAAGTGCAAAGCTCCCTTACTAGAGCAAGCTCCGAATCAAGAGCCTCATTTGTTTGTGCTCATTGGGCTGATCTTTACTTTCACAGACCTCACTACTTCTACCATGTTCAATGGTTCCTCCCAACCTGAACTTCCATGTATTCTAATAATCTCTTGTCTGTTTCGCCACCTCACAGTGGCCCCCTCAAGGGCAAGCACCGGGCCTACACAGTATCTAGCAGAGTGTTTTTTACAGCGTAATCAGATCTGTCCTAGAAAGCTCAGAACACAGACAGTCCAGTCACTTATCCCCCATCCTCACAGCACTTTTTCCATTAACAGAAACACTTTTCACACTCCTGTTACAGTAGGCTTTGGCTTTGTGTTTTGTTTATCCTTGTATTTCCAAATCCTAGCATTTAGGAGGCATTTAAGAAATATTTATGAAATGTCTAAAGCCCCTATAAAAGTTTACATTAAATCTCCCATTTTTCACAATGTCAGTTATCATAAAACCCCAACTCATGAACTAAACCAGTCTTTCACCTTAGAATCTGTCAAGTCCAAGTGTGTCCGGAATTGGTGGGTTCTTGGTCTCACTGACTTCAAGAATGAACCCGCCCACCCTCGCGGTGTTACAGTTCTTCAAGGCGGCGTGTCCAGAGTCTGTTCCTTCTGATGTTCCGATGTGTTTGGAGTTTCTTCTTTCTGGTGGGTTTGTGGTCTCGCTGGCTCAGGAGTGAAGCTGCAGACCTTCACAGTGAGTGTCACAGCTCTTAAGTCGGCGCGTCTGGAGTTGTTCGTTCCTCCCGGTGGGTTCCTTATCTCGCTGGCTTCAGGAGTGAAGCTGCAGACCTTCCCCGTGAGTGTTACAGCTCATAAAGGCAGTGTGGACCCAAACAGAGAAGTATTAAGACTTATCGCAAAGAACAAAACTTCTACACCATAACAAGGAGACCAGAGCGGGTTACCACTGCTGTGGCAGGCAGCCTGCTTTTATTCTCTTATCTGGCCCCACCCACATCCTGCTGATTGACCCATTTTACAGAAAGCCGATTGGTCCGTTTTGACAGGTTGCTGATTGGTGGCGTTTACAATCCGGGAGCTAGACACAAAAGGTCTCCACCTCCCCACTAGATTAGCTAGATACGGAGTGTCCATTGGTGTATTTACAAACTCTGAGCTAGACACAGGGTGCAGATTGGTGTGTTAACAAACCTTGAGCTAGATACAGAGTGCTGATTGGTGTATTTACAATCCCTTAGCTAGACATAAAGATTCTCCAAGTCCCCACCAGACTCAGGAGCCCAGCTGGCTTCACCCAGTGGATCCCGCACAGGGCCGCAGGTGGAGCTGCCTGCCACTCCCGCGCCCTGCGCCTGCATTCCTCAGCTTTTGGGCGGTCGATGGGACTGGGCGCCGAGGAGCAGGGGGCGGCGCTCGCGGTGGGAGGCTTGGGCCGCGCAGGAGCCCACGGCAGCGGGGGGGAGGCTCAGGCATGGCGGGCTGCAGGTCCCGAGCCCTGCCCCGCGGCGGGGGGCAGCTAAGGCCTGGCGAGAAATCAAGCACAGCACCTGCCGGCCCAGGTGCTAAGCCCCTCACTGCCGGGACAGGCGGGGTCGCCCGCACGCTCCAACTGTGGGGCCCGCCGAGCCCACGCCCACCCGGAACTTGCGCTGGCCCGCAAGCGCCGCGCGCAGCCCTGGTTCCCGCCCGTGCCTCTCCCTCCACACCTCCCCGCAAGCCGAGGGAGCCGGCTCCGGCCTCGGCCAGCCCAGAGAAGGGCTCCCACGGTGCAGCGGTGGGCTGAAGGGCTCCTCAAGCACGGCCAGAATGGGTGCCGAGGCCAAGGAGGCACCGAGAGCGAGCAAGGGCTGCAGGGCTGCCAGCACGCTGTCACCTCTCACAAGTATCCCGCCTCTCCTTACTATGATGGAAGCCTAGATTCACCCCCGAACCCCCATATTTCCATGCCCTCCTTCATGGTCCTGTCGAGCAAAAACCTCTCCTCCTTCAGGCAACAGGCACAGGCACAAAAGGCATAACCACCACTGGTCACGCTCCACCCTGCTGTCTCTATACCATCTCCTTTTCTCTCTTTCAGTCCACTTACACCATATCGTGCCTACCTCCTTTTATGTATTTATTTAAAATTTTTATTTATTTATTTTTGAGACAAGGTCTCACTCTGTCACCCAGACTGGAGTACAGTGACATGATCTCGGCTCACTGCAGCCTTGACCTCCTGGGCTCAGGTGATCCTCCCGCCTCAACCTCCGTAGTAGCTGGGACTACAGGTATGCATCACCATGCCTGGCTAATTTTTGTATTTTTTGTAGAGATGGGGTCCCGCTATGTTGCCCAGGCTGGTCTCGAACTCCTGGGGTCAAGCAATCCTCCTGCCTCAGCCTCCCAAAGTGCTGGGATTACAAGTGTGAGCCACTGCACCAGGCCCTACCTCCTTTTGGAACCAACCTGAAACCCACTGTGAACCTACTGCCAGGGTGAGTTAGATCTCACTCACTGGGAGAGAAGCATGGGAGTGTGGGTTGTTACCTGCCCACATTCCCCCTTCCCCACCTCTTCCATGCGGAACATGTTCCATGGAGTTCCAACGGCACCAACCACAACACTTACTCTCAACTGCTAGGTACTAGTATTTTCCCAATTACTAGTTTTTTTCCGTAAGTCACAGCAGTCAGAGACACTATTAGCAAGGCTGCTCCAGAGATCCTCCTAAGGCAAGGATGAAGGTCATTCTTTCATGTTTCACTCTATAAACTTTGTATTGTGTGACTCTTTTAACATCTGTAATTTTAAAAAATAATGTTTCTCCTTGTCCCTTTGGTCTCCCACCATCCTTACCCCGACAAACGTCCACGTCCATTTTGGGGTAATCCAACATCCAATGTCTTCATTTTTGATCCTAAGCCACTGGATGCTGTCAGGGAAAGTCAGGAAATGCACAAGTGTCCTGGGCCTGCCATGTGGCTCTACAGCCCTTCCCTCTAACCCGAAGTGATCACGTTTCCCTTACAGCTGTTACAAACCTGCCCACTCTTCTGTACCCCAAAGGCCTCTTTTAGCAAATTTTCTAGGGACCTGTTATTCTTTCTCTTCCCACCCTAGTCCAGTCATCTTTAAGCGACAGCACTGCTGTGAGCTTTCTCTCTCTCTCTCCTGGTTTTCTCCCTGAACTATACATAAATTTTCACGTTATATTCATCCTCTGCTCTCCTCCCTACCTTTCATTTTTTTTCACATTTCTTACCTTTATTTCAACATTTAAAATATTCATAGATGGAGTATTATATTCAGACATCTCCATGGAAGATGTATAAAAACAAAGCATACAGGCATTTCACAATTACAGAATTGCATATTTGTGATTATGTGAATGTTTACCCTAGAGTTTATCTGGAAAAACACCATTAAAAAAAAATTTTGTGTGTGTTTCGCTGGATTAATTTCCATAAAAAATGAACTGCAAATAATTTCAGGATACCTAAATATTAGTACTTTTTAAAAATTTCAAACTTTTATAGTATTCTGCTAACATATCTCCTATAAGGAACACTTAATACTGAATTCTTTCTTTTTACCCTCAATAGCCAAGTCAGAATATACTTATTTCATTTTTCACTCAAGTCTTTGTCTCTAAACACATTATGTAGAATAGATTTGATCGTCACAGCATCTTGAGTAGCTAATGAGGTAGGAGTATTCTTAAGTTTTTAGGTATTAATAAAGCAAAGCAAAAGAATCAAATTACGAAGTTTTTCTATTTTAGTGGTTGTTCTTTAAGTAAAATGCTAAGAGCACTGGAAATTGGTCAAAAGCTGCTCACATTTTAAAAACAAAGAGGAAAAACCCATTAGAGTCTGTTAAAGGGAAAAACCTGAGTACTGGAATTAAATTCATTTTGACATTATAAGGTAAGGTATCTATGCCTAAAAATGCCAAGCTTTCTGCCTTGGAAAAAAAAATCTTACCAAGGAGATAAAATTTAAACAGAAAACAAAATTAATCTACACTTTCTTTTCAGAACAAGTTCATTTGCTTCTTTTAACCCAGTTCTCTTTTCCTATACACAGAAAAGATTAATAATTTCAGTATACTGCATATCCAGTAACACATTTAAATGAAGTTAGCAGTCAACTTACCAACTGTGCCAGAGAAACACTCCTTATATGGAGGCTTCATTAACATAATGCTAAAGAGCTAGAAAACATGTAGGTAATAGATTTCAGCACCATCTGTTAATAGCGTTTCAAAATGCATACAACCCCTAAATTCATATAAACCTATCATTCTGTATCTACACCATCATTCTGTATCTACACCAAAAATCAAAGTTCTGTATTCTAACCATCCTGTGTGCCAAAAATAAGAAATACTTAAAAATCTATCCAATTATGTTAATAGGACACAAATATGTTCCCCAAAAAAGGAGGGAAGTTACCAATCAAGCATGACGTGTCTAAAATACAAATTTTGGGAGTTTCTCTGAACCTACTCTGGTTCAAGGGGCAGCAAAAAAAAAACCACATATTTTTAATACATTGGTACCTATTATTTGATGAAGGCTAAATTACAAGAAGAGATTTACTTTACTAATTTGCACCTCAAGGTTACTGCTAAATAGACTTTAAAAAGTCACCTAAAAATGTTTTAAAAATACAACAGAATAGCTCCTAGAAAAAAAATTGATAACTATGTGGCCTGGCAAATGATTTTCAAATTAAGTCCTTGACAATCAACTACAAAATGTTTTAGATGTACGAATCAAACTTGGTAGCAAAATAGTGCAAAACTCTGATATGGCAGCCCTTAATAGCAGGTAATCATTTGAGATTTGCTACCAAAAATAAATTGTCAATAAGAATCTTTTATATGTCTTTAAACCTTTCCTTTTTCTACTCTACCTAGAATTGTGTTCCACTGCTGTTATAAAAATCTCAAAATATCATGTGTATATCATTTAGATAGAAGATAATTATTTCCTCTTCACTGCCGCCTCCTTTAATTTCAGTTATAGTTCCCTTTATAAACATTCTTTTCCTAAGGCACACCATGCCCTATTTATTGCCACAAAGCCACTAAAATCTGTGCCTCAATCTGTCTGCTTCATGGGTATGGTTAAATACAAACCACTTGCTAGTGTCTGCTAAAACTTAGTAACGTCAAGTCTAGAATGCCATTGTCTGTTCTGCTGGGGCAAAGGCCAAAATACATAAGCATGTGCTCATATGCCCTTTTCCCTACAAACTAACCATATTACCTACTGACAGTAAGCCTTATTGACATCTCTGCTTACATATAATTCATACTTAATATTATAAAATAAAATGTTAGGCCAGTAAGCTTTCACAATTTTTATTAAATCCTAGTCTAGTTTAACAATATCTGATGTTACAGACATCATCCCATGGTGAACATGTTTAATAAGTGAAAGCAAGTCAGACATCTCATCTAGGTCATTATTTTCTGCAGACTAAGCAATAACTACACAGAACACTATGGGTAATGACAAACACCTGCTCAGTTTTCACACAAGCCATTTGTTTATCAAACTAGATATGCTAATACTGAATACAGTCGATTTGGTGATTGTAGTTCTTATATAATTATAAATATCTTATTGAGATAACATTTTGACAGTTTCACTGACTTTCCAAATAAACATTTGATTGGAAGAGAACACATCAAATATGGATTTCACAAACCAAAAGTTTATAAACTCAATGCAATACAAATCCTTTTTATTGTAAAAGCTGAGTTGAAACTAAAAGATTTATAAAAACTATTACTTTTGGCCTTAAACAGTACCAACTCTTATGATCAAAAAAGGCCACAACAGTTAAGACTGTATTGCTCAATTTTATTTTACACTAGGTGGTGGGCACAAAGCAATCCTCCTTAATAAAGCTGACAATTAGCTTCACTCAACGTTTTTAATAATGCACATTAAGAAAAAGTTCATCTTACAAATTCTTCTGCAATCCAAACATACAATTGTTTGGAGAACAACATTTAGAAAACAAAAGCCAATGTAAAAAGACAGATTAAAACAACTAGAACAGTACAGGTTTTATTTATATGGCTTGGATTTTAGTTTTCTTACTGCATCATCAATGACAGAAATCTGTTCCTTCAGCTGGTTCCATTGTTCTGGATTTAAAGAAATACCTTTTCTTCCTGGTTTCATTTCACCTTCAGGATCCATCCAATATTCTCTAGTATCAGTTAGCACTTTCCCTTTAAAATCTCGAACGCTAACGTACCTCATTTTCCCAATCTGAAACTTGTTATCATCTCTGCAGCTGCCGCTCTGTTTAGAAGATGACAGAGCTCTCGAAGTTTCACCTGTCTTCTGCTTCTTTACAGGTTTTTCTGGAGCAACTTGAGTTTTCCTCTTTAACTTTTTGTCAACCTCACTGTCAGAATCACTGCCAGAAGAGCTTGAAGAAACAAGTTCCTTTGATTTAGGCATCGCATAGCTCAGCTCTAGCAGTCGAACACCCTCCTGCTTGTTCGCTCGCGACTCCTCTCTGCCCTTCATTTTCATCCCCTCCAAGGCCAAACTTCCTGCAGGGGAGACCACCCTCACACTCCACGTCCTCCCTCCCACCCGGTCGCTTCCCACTGCTGGCACTCTGCACACAGTGCTCTCCTGAAGGTCATCATGACCTCGAATTTGATCACCTGCCAAGCCCAAGGGGCCACTGCTCCATCGTCCTGCCTTTGTCTCTGCATGATTCACGATAGCGACAGCCCACTTCTCCTTGGACGTTCCTTTCTCCACTTACATTTGGCCCATCTCACTGACTGGTTTCTCCTTCCTCTCTTGCTCCTTAAACACAAGACTTTCTCTAGGATTCCCTGCACCTTTCCTCATGCTCCATGACACCCTGGTGAGCCTCTCTAGCTCATCATGACTCCTACTAGGAAAGCTGTCCCATCGGTGCCTCTAAGACCAGTTTGTCCTTGGAGGGGGCCAGGCCTGCTCCCCAATTACGTTGTCTCCATCTCCACAGCACAGGTGGTCGCAGGCTCGAGCTCAACACGCCTCAGGGGGTGATACACAGTGCCCACTCACCCGCTGTGCCTTTCCCCATCTGCCAGGCGGTGGCCTCTGCCAGTGCTCAGCTCAGTGCCAGCTGAGCCGCTCCAGTGTTTCCTCCTCGCCCCGGTGCCCACACTGTTGGCCAGCTGACACCAACAGAGCCCACTGCCGCCATGGCCCGCACCTCTCACCCTCTCCATTCCTACAGCTACAGCCACCCCATCGCTTGTCAACAACTTCCTTCTTGGCGCCACAACTGCCTTTTCCTTTCTACCAATCCCAGTTGGAGCAGACCACACGCAGGCCATGGTGTTCAGTGCCCGCCACGTCTGGGGAGCCCCTGGACCCACTGTCCTGTAGACACCCACTCATAGGAAATGGTCTCAGCCTCATTTGCCGCAGCTCATGCCTGGAGTCCTAGTCTTGTCCTAACCATATGGGTTAGAAAGGTGCATTTCAGTACACACACACAATTTTTTTTTTTTTTTTTTTTGAGATAGAGTCTCACTCTGTGGCCCAGGCTGGAGTGCAGTGGCATGATCTGGGATCACTGCAACCTCTGCCTCCCCGGTTAAAGCGATTCTCTTGCCTCAGCCTCCCAAGTAGCTGGGATTACAGGAGCCCACCACCACACCAGACTGATTTTTGTATTTTTAGTAGTGACGGGGTTTCACCATGTTGGCCAGGCTGGTCTTGAACTCCTGACCTCAGGTTATCCACCTGCCTTGCCTCCCAAAGTGCTGGGATTACAGGCATAAGCCACCACGCCCGGCCCACATTCTTTGATGTTACATATTTTATATATGTGCATATATACACACAAGTGCATGAGTATGCTCTTCTACTCTTCTAAATACAAATAAATCCATTATTCAATATTTTCCCATCGTCTATTCTGGAATTGAGGTTTTATTCATTTTTTCTTAAATCCAGGCCTTCATGAAGGGAAAGAGGTTTTTATAAGCTATTGTACGTTTTTTCAAAAGAGTGGGAGGAGATAACCTTTGAGAAGTTGAGGATTTTCTCCCAAATTCCTTTGTAGCCTGTAACAGACTGAACTGTGTTCCCTTAAAATTCACATATAAAGCCCTAATCCCCAGTGTGATCTTGAGGAACCGAGTCAGCCAGCCCTTGATCTTGGACTTCCCAGGCTCCAGAACTATGAGAAATAACAGTCTACTGTTTGAGTCACCTTCCCTATGGCACACTATGGCAGCCAGAGCTGACTCAGGTATGGCTCTGGCGCTCGTTAACTGCGTGAGCTTAGCGAGGTCCTCAGCCTCTCTAGACTCTTTCGTTTTCTCATCTATAACTTAAGGACAAGGGTGAGCACCTATCTTCATGTGTTGTTTTGTAGATCACGTGCAAGAAGTAAGCGAAGTGGTGAGGACTGGGTGAGGGAGAGACAGCCCTCAACATAGGAAGAGCACCCCGTGCAGGAGGAGCCTTCAGTACAAGAGACTTGCTCTGCCATCAAGTGGCTCTCTGCACTGTTGACAATTGTCAATCATTTAAGACAGAGGAGGCCAGGCACAGTGACTCATGCCTGTTATCCCAGCACTTTGGGAGGCCAAAGCAAGTGGATCACTTCAGGTCTGCAGTTCGAGACCAGCTGGGACAACATGGTGAGTCTCCCTCTATACAAAAATACAAAAATTAGCCAGACATAGTGGTGCACACCTGTAGTCCCAGCTGCTAGGGAGGCTGAGGTGGAAGGATCACCTGAGCCCGGGAGGTCGAGGCTGCAGTGAGCCATGGTCACACCACTGTACTCCAGCCTGGGCAACAGAGTGAGACCCTGTTTCAAAAAAAAAAAGAGAAGAATAAAGGAAAGCCAGAAACATCAGCCAGTGTTTTCAGCTTCACTCTCACAAATCTCTGTGCAGACATCATGGTGACAGAGGTCAAGTCCATCTCTGTTCACCTGGGGCAGAAGAGCAGGTGTGCGCTCACCTCCTCTCACTGCTCCTTTTATGTAGATTCCTCAGCTAACCCAGTAAGCCCTGGAAGCCACCTCCACGAATAGTTGTGTATTTAAAGACCTTTT
The DNA here is from genome assembly GCF_028885625.2 of Pongo pygmaeus. NCBI lineage: Eukaryota > Metazoa > Chordata > Mammalia > Primates > Hominidae > Pongo > Pongo pygmaeus. The sequence goes on from NC_072380.2 coordinate 9,016,701, forward strand.
ACTACCAAATAAAGATGACAACAGCAAGTAACAGTGAGCTTTATTTTCATGTCACCGCTCTAGCTTCATTCACCTGTTGCCAACAACCTGAGGGAGTTTCTCCACAGCCCTTGACTCCTGAATTGTTCAACATATCAACAGTCACCAATACATTGACTTAAGGAGTAAACACGCAGCTTTTCTCTACAGACCACCAAGCACCCCAGAAAGGTGCAGCTCCCTGCTCCACCCCCGTGCCTCTTGGTGCCTGTGTCCAGCAGGAAGCACCCAGCAGGAGGCTGAATCCAAGCACTGCTCTCAGGCCACTCTATCCTCATCCCTGGATCCTCCAGGGGAACAAGATAAAAAAAAAAAAAAATCCTGTTTTCCTGCTTTCCAAAATGGAGGGCCTTAACATCAACCAAAGTTACAAAACAAAAACAAAACACAGGAGCCAGCCGGGCGCGGTGGCTCACACCCGTGGTCCCAACATTTTGGAAGGCCCAGGTGGGAGGATTGCTTGAGTTGTAGGAGTTCAAGACCAGCCTGGCCAATATGGCAAGACCCCATCTCTCTAAAAAGTAAACAAAAATCAGCCGGGCATCACAGCACATGCCTGTAGTCCCAGCTACTCTGCAGGCTGAGGTGAGGACTGCTTGAGCCTGAGAGGGCAAAGCTGCAGTAAGCCAAGATCACGCCACTGCACCCTAGCCTGGGAGACAGAGCAAGACTCTGTCTCAAAACAAAAACCAAAAAAAAAAAACCCCACATCATCCGCAAAGCCATGTTGGGAGCACAGCCATTTCCCATAGACTTTCTTTTTCCTCGCCCCATTGCCTTCCGGGAAGTTTTCCCCTTACCCATTATCACGATTTTTCTCATCTTTCACTATGGTGCAATTCCATAGGATGAATTAACTGAACTAGAAAAGGATAAAAAAAAATCTAACCCTATGAAAACTCTGCCTTCAACATAACTCCAGGGAGATGAATATTGTAATACTGGCACCTCTGACCCACACTATATCCTCTGTACCCCGTCCCTGCCCACATCCTCCTTTCTGGACACTTAGACGTCACGTTCCCCAAGGGGCAAGGTTCCATGAAGAGCACCACCAGCTCCTTAGGAAAACTGGCGCTGCTCTGGCTCCTCTGACAACTGGGGCTGGCACTGTGGGCACCACCAGGTGAGCCTCTGTAACCCATCTTGGGGCCCAAACGCCTCCTTCATAACCTGGTGGCCAGCAGGGCACTGTTCTCTCTGGTAGACCTGTGTGCGCTGCGGTCTGCCTTGGAACTTGCCCTGCAGCCAGGCTGTACTGAACTCCACCACGTGATCCACCAGGACCTCCCGACGCGAGGCACTCAGGACTGAACCAAGAGAAAGGGGATGGATCCCAGCTCTGTACAAGGCTTCATTCTTAATGATGTTCCCTGAAATAAAGCGGGGGAACATAAGGGAAGGAGAAAGGACACACGGCATGATGAAACCACCCACAAAGTTAACAAGGCAGAAATCAGCTCTTCCACATCCTGTGGGACCCTGGGCGGGTCTGCGATCTCTGACTCCACTTCTCTGTCTGTAAAATGGAGTTGACAACTCCTACCTTTAAGGTTGCTGTGAAGATGAAATGAAACTCACGCATGGCCCGTCATGACAAACAGGCTATCAAAAAAGGATTGGGCATCTGACTGCCCGCACTTGAATCGCAGCTCAAGCAGATCCTTCCCATGTGGCCCTGGCAAGCTCCTCAGCCTCAATTAGCTGCAGTTTCCTTATCTGTAAGGCAGGGATGGCTTACCTGGTTTTTGTGAGCAGTAAATGAGAATTCACCAAAAAACGCTGAGCACAGTGGCTGGTATGTAGAGTACTCAATAAATATTAACTGTTGTTATTATTTAAAATGTCAGCCTGGTACATGCCTGTAATCCCAGCACTTTAGGAGGCAGAGGCGGGTGAATCACTTGAGGCTAGGAGTTCAAACCAGCCTGGACAACATGGTGAAACCCCATATCTACCAAAAATACAAAAATTAGCCAGGCATGGTGGCACCTGCCTGTAATTGCAGCTACTCAGGTGGCTGAGGTACAACAATTACTTGAACCTGGGAGGCGGAGGTTGCAGTAATCTGAGATGGTGCCATTGCACTCCAGCCTGGGCAACAGGGCGAGATTCTGTCTCAAAAAATTTTTTTTTTAATTAAAAACAAAATGTCAAGCATAGCTAGGCACAGTGGCTCACGCCTGTAATCCCAGCACTTCGGGAGGCAGAGGCAGGAGGATCACTTGAGCCCAAAAGTTCAAGACCAGCCTGGGCAACATAGTGAGAGCTTGTCTCTACAAAAATTTTAAAAATTAGTGAGGCACGGTGTCATGCACCTGTAGTCTCAGCTACTCAGGAGGCTGAGGTGGGAGGATCGCTTGAGCCACGAAGGCTGAGGCTGCAGTGGGTTGTGATTGTGCCACTGCACTCCGGCCTGGGCGACAGAGAGGAGAGAGACCCTGTGTCAAAAAATAAAATAAAATGAAATACCAGGCATAATGCTTGTTATGTAGAAAGCGTTTGGGGCGGTGTTATCTTATTATGTTTCTACTCTTGCCTCATTCTCTGTGAAGCCAGCCTCGATCCCTCCTTCCAGAACCAGTAACTCTCTTTGGAATGTTCCAACCATACTCTTTCAGCTCCACCAGGCATTCATTGCAATCTTTAGTAACCCACAGTGGACTGAGTCTGTGCTTGCTGGGCCATTAAACAATGATCTCCTTAAGGAGAGGTGGTGAGCGTGACAGTCAAGTGAGTGTCTGTGTGTTTGGAGTGAGCGGGTGAAGGAAATTCCTGCTCTTTCCAAGAGCCTCATAATCACACTCATTACACACATCAGTCTCTCCAGAATTCGTTGACAGAATACCTGGATTCACGTCTCAGCTGCACCATTTACTAGCGATGTGTTCTCTGCTTCAGTTTCCTCATCTGAAGGAAGGGAAAACCACTATAACCATCCTACAGGACAGCAGTAAGGACAAAAACGTGTGCCTGGCACATCAGAGCTGCTTGGAAAACACTGGCTGTTATTAATTACTACTGTTACTGTTAGCTCTTGTCATATATACCCAAAAAGCCATTTCCGACGGCTCTTCGCTCCTGAGTGCACAGGGACTCCCATGGTCCTAACATGAAAATGCAAGGCTGGTGCCTGCTGCACCACCTGGCCTCCTCCGACCCTCGTGAGGGGTGGTGAGCAGGCAGCAAAGCCACATGTTGGATATGGAGGTGACTCTGTCACCACCAACCTGCCTGATTGCTTCAGCAGCCAATTTTGGGCACAATTATTCCCCTGCTGTGAGTAATAAGAATGGCACGCTGTCATAGTCCCGCTAATTAGCTGTTATATGTATTTTTGAAATTGTTTAGCTCTTCTCTCTATCCTGAAATGCTCGCAGTTTCATTGCTCATGCCGCTGCAATAGAGAGAGGGAAACTGCTCCTTCACTCGCGTCGCATAAGAACCCAGTGTAGACTGAGTCATCTCTGTGCTCTGGCCAGGGCAGGAAGCTCCATCCACCCAAGAGCAGCATCCCTTAGAACATGCACTCACTCCTCTGTTAGCAGCCTGCACGACTTCAGTTCCTACAGACACAGGTCAGGCACCTCCTATGTGCAGGCGCTGCACTGTGCAGTGGAGGGTACAGAGGTACCCCAGACATGACCCCGCCCTTTAGGAGGTGATGCTCCAACGCTGCTGGCAGAGGGCTCACAACTGATAACACAGTTAGGGTGTGGATTCTGAAGCCGAGAGACAAGTTAAAAACTGCCTGATCTAATGCCCTCAGTCTAAAAACAAGGGAAGTAAAACAAAGGAGATTAAGCAAGCGGCACCTCAAGACCAACAGCACTGGCACAATTAGGGTGGGCCTCAGGTCTTGTGACTCCCACAGGAGCGACTTTTCCATGAAGCAACTCTGTGGACTCACCCCTTTCCCATGAGTCATACCTAGCCCTGAGAAGTATCTCTGGTCCAGCAGTGTATAGCAGACAGGCTGAGCCTGGCCTAGAGCTTCTAAGGCTTGTCCTCGATGGAATTTCTCAGACAGGATGTCACAGGTGGGTGTGACCACTGGGGAAGAGCTCCAAGACATCTGACAATTATAAAATGCCAGGAAGCCACCACCACCAAAGTGCAGGACCAACCTGGGAAGAAAGAACAGGTCATATGTATACATCGTTACCACAATGTAATCAGAGCACACTCTGTGGTTGGATCGTACACACATACACACATCCCTGACTTACAATGGTTCACTTTTAATTTTTGATTTTATAACGGTACAAAATCAATGCACACTCAGTAAAAGCCATACTTTGAGTACCTATAAAACCTTTATTTTCAGTACAGTATTCAATAAATTACATGAGATAGTCAACATTTTATAAAACAAGCTTTGTGTTAGATGATTTTGCCCAACTGTAGGCTAATGTAATTGTTCTGAGCACATATAAGGTAGGTGAGGCTAAGCCCAGATGTTTGGTAGGCTAGGCATATTAAATACATTTTTGACATAATTTTTTTTTTTTTGAGATGGAGTTTCATTCTTGTCACCCAGGCTGGAGTACAGTGGCACTATCTTGGCTCACTGCAATCTCCGCCTCCCGGGTTTAAGCGATTCTCCTGCCTCAGCCTCCCGAGTAGCTGGGATTACAGGTGTATACCACCACACCTGGCTAATTTTTTGTACTTTTAGCAGAGATGGGGTTTCATCATGTTGGCCAGGCTGGTCTCGAACTCCTGACGTCAGGTGATCCACCCGCCTCAGCCTCGTAAAGTGCTGGGATTACAGGTGTGAGCCACCACACCTGACCTAATATTTTCAATACTCCATAACCCTTTCCATATAGAAAGCATATATAAAGCTAATTTTATTTATTTATTTATTTGGAGATAGGATCTCGCTCTGTTGCCCAGGCTGGAGTGTAGTGGCACAATCACAGCTCACTGCAGTCTCAACCTCCCTGGCTCAAACTACCCTCCCACTTCAGCCTCCCAAGTAACTGGGACTACAGGTATGCATCACCACACCCGGTTCATTTTATTTTTATTTTTTGTAGAAACAGAGTCTTTCCTATGTTGCCCAGGCTGGTCTCTTACTCCTGGGCTCAAGTGATCCTCCTGTCTCAGCCTCCCAAAGTGCTGGGATTACAGACAGGAGTCACTATACCTGGCAAGCTAATATTATTTATTTCAAAGACCAACAAAGTAGATAAAACTCAGGCCAGCCTATTAAAGAAAAAAGAGACAAAGCAAAATAAATATAAAACATGTAAATGAGAAAAGAGACATAACCAGGTAAAAAGAGATTTAAAAATAATGGCATGATACACATTCACTCTATGGCACTATATCTGAAAACCTAGGGGTGAGCCTGCTTCGGGGAGGGCATTTCAATGCCTCCAGCTGGTGACTAATCCAGGACTCAGCAAAGGGCAGGCTCCTGATGATGACAGGTTTGCTGGGGGTTCTAAGAAAAGTCTCCTCATCTGAACTTCTAAAAATGATCTTCTCTTCTTCTGGATTTTTTGGTGTGAATAAAATCCTGGAGCTGCAGTAGCCTCTTGCTGCTGGTCTAAGGACAAAACCAATGCATGGAAAGTGCAAAGCCAGGAGAATCACAAGAACGTGAAGCCAGAACCTCGGAACTGCAGCCCCAAAGCCCACCCTCCTTCTTGAACTTCCAGTCATGTGAGCCCAAAATCTCCAGACCACAGAAGCTACTCCGAGTTATTTTTACAGCCCATAGCATCCTATGGTACCTACATCATGCCACAAATAAAGACTACAGTTCTAAACATTTTTACAAGTTATAAAACTTCAGAAAACAGAAGTCATGTGACTTTCTCTGGGGGCAGAAGGGGCCTTTTTTTAGTAAAAGGGGAAACCTACGAGCAATCAAGAAAAATACCCACCATTGATGATATAAAAATTTAAAATCCCGAATGCCAAGAGGCATCATAAGCATAGTCAAAGGACAGAGGACAGACTTGAAACAATACTGGCAACACATGTCACAAAAACAAACACACTTTCTGTCCAAAAGCTTCAATACATTGATAAGAAGTACACAAACGACCTAACATTCATGAGATTTCAGCTCAGCTAGCACTTTCCTAAGGCCAGAAAAATGTACAGCCCTAAGAATGTGCATTCCCTCTGACCAGCAATAACTCCTCTGGGAATTGACACTGAGGACATATCCTAAACCTAGATAGAGTCTTATGCACAAAATGTTGATCTCAACATTCATAGATTATAAAAACTGGGGCCAAGCACGGTGGCTCACGCCTGTAATCCCAGCACTTTGGGAGGTGGAGGTAGGCGGATCGCTTGAGGCCAGGAGTTCCAGACCAGCCAGCCTGTCCAACATGGTGAAACCCCGTCTCTACTAAAAATACAAAAGTTAGCCGGTGTGGTGGCACGCGCCTGTAGTCCCAGCTCCTCGGGAGGCTGAGGCAGGAGAACTGCTTCAACCTGAGAGGCAGAGGTTGCAGTGAGGCGAGATCGTGCCACTGCACTACAGCCTGGGCCAACAGAGCAAGACTCCGTCTCAAAACAAACCAAAAAAACTCATCAAGCTGAACACTTAAGATCTGCATTCTACTGAATGTTAATTATATCTCAATAAAAAATAAACACATAAACAATATACTTAAAACAAAACTGGGAAAATCTTGTCCCTAAACTCAAAGCACACTAGTCAGGAGCCAGGCAATAAAATGTTCTTCAGGGACAGTCCACCCTCAAGTGCCACATTTGTTGGGAAAATTCTCCCCTTCTCCCAGCCGCCTCTTGGTGCACAACCCTCTCCTGCATGCAGACCACAGTCTACTTCCTATCACAGGTAGATACAGAGGTGGCCTCTCTCCCCAAGACAGCAGGGCCCTGGTGGGCAGACTGGACATCCTCAGTGTGTCCCCACTGCTGAAGTCCCAAACCCCACCAAGCAGGGCCCTATGACTATGAGAGCCCATGAGAATCAGATGGCCACACCATTACCTCGGGGAAGGGTCCCTCCAATCCCCTCTCTTGTTGGCTTGCTTGGCTCTGGAGAACTCGTTCACCCAAACGCTGCCAAACAAACCAAAGCTGACACGCAGCCACCTCCCAGCATCTCCTGCAGGGGCGTCTCTCTCCAAATACTCAGAATCATCCTCGCCCTGGGGAACGAGTTCTGCAGACTGTGAGGATCCATCAGGGGTCTTCTGCCCGCTGGGCTCCCCAACCTGCTTTGGGTCCGCAGCCCCTTCCTTCTGCGCTTCTTTTTGTGGAGGCTCTGGCGGTGGGCTGCTGCCAGGGGGCCCCATTTCTTCATCTGGATCAAATCTAAGGAATAATTTCTTTCCATTGACCTAGAAAAAATGAACAGAGATCTAAGCCTTACAGACCCAGAGAGGGGAACTGGGGAATGCAGATATTTATCCTATTGCAAAGGTCTTCCTTCTCGCCCCTCCCGGGGGGCCTTCCCAAATGAAGTCTTTGGGCTCTGCCTTTTGCTCTTTTGCTCCAGTGGTGTGAGCAGTTCGCATGTGGTTTTCAAAGTGACTGGGAGCAAGTAGACTTAGTTGGCAGTGAAACAGACCCATGCTAGATAGCAGGGCCACCCTGGAATACCTGAAGGGAATCGCTCCCAATTTTTTCATGCAGTAGCTAAGAAATGAACATAAGCTGTCATTCCTTCATTCCATTCATAATACATTTTCTATGCCAGAAATAAGCAGTGTGTGGGAATGCACACAGAGCAGCTAAAGACAACACTCTGTAAAACTGGGTACCCCTCGCTACCCCCTCCACCAGCATATTGGACTTGATAAGAAAATGGTAACCAATAAAAATTAGATACTGAAACAAAAATTGATCAATGAATCAAATCACCACTGTAAAATGTACAAGGCAAAGGACCCACATCATCTCACTGAAAATGATTTTAGTAGAAGAAAATAAATATAGAAAATGTGTGTTAAAGGATGTTCTGCTGCTTTTTTTTTTTTTTTTTTTTTTCTCAGATGGAGTCTCGCCTAGACTGGAGTGTAGTGGCACCATCTTGGCTCACTGCAGCCTCCATCTCCTGGGTTCAAGCGATTCTCTTGCCTCAGTTTCCCAAGTAGCTGGGACTATAGGTGCACACCACCACAACGAGCTAATTTTTGTATATTTAGTAGAGACCAGGTCTTGCCACATTAGCAAGGCTGGTCTCAAACTCCTGACCTCAAGTCATCTGCCTGTCTTGGCCTCCCAAAGTGTTGGGATTCCAGGCATGAGCCACCATGCCCGGCCCTTGCTTTGAGTTTATTTTCATATTGCACCTCCTGATATGCAATATGTGTGCCTAGATTCCAGGATGAGTCAGTTCTACACAGCCTGAAATTCAGGCAGTCTTTCAAGGAGTATAAACCAAAATATCTGGCATTAATACTGGAAATGCCTGTGTTACTTTTTTGACCACTACAGGTCCGTGCTTAAAGATCACTGTTCTGGTATGATCTTTAACTTGTTAATTAGTATACAAATTAATCTTGAAGTCCTCTACCCAAAAGAGCATTACCTTTCGAAATAATCCCAGAATAGCTTATCTGTAAATCTGAGCACAGATTGTTATCTGCCACATATTAGAAATGGTTTAACCGACCTACATAAAAAAAAAAAAAACCTGAGCAAGGATTTAAGTAGCCATAACAGAATTTGCTGCAGAAAATATTTCTTGGTATAAACTCACCAATGTTGATATACTTCTGATGAAAATAATTGTCAAGTGCCCATCATGAACAAAACATTTACTAGGTCAAAAATGTCTAGGTCAGGATGTCCTCATACCCTCTCCAACTATGGCAATTTCCGCTGTCCCTCTTTTGGGTTCCTGTGACATTGCAGCCACTTCAATTCACTAATCATTAATTAAGCTTATTCAATGTGCCTGGCAGTGTGCTAGGCTCCAAGGGCAAACAGATGAATAAGGCTCTGCAATGGTTTGAATGTGTTCCTCAAAAAGTATGTGTTGGAAACTTAATCCCCAGTGGAACAGTGGTAAGAGATGGCAACTTTGAGATTAGGCCACAGAGCTCTGGCCTCCTGAATGGAATAATGCCAACTGCAAATGACACGGCAAGATGCCAATGCCATGCCCTTCGACATCCCAGGCTCCAGAACTGTGAGCTAAATAGACTTATATTGCTTATAAATTACGCAGTCTCAAATATTCTGTAATAGCCGCAAAATTAGATGAGGACAATCTCCAATCTTCCCTTATCTATAACATGGGTGAACTTTGAGGACTTCATACTAAGTGAAATAAGCCAGTCAAAAAAACTCCAAATACTGTATAATTCCACTGATATGAGGTATCTGGGGAAGTAAAATTCACTGAGACAGAAAGTAGAAAGGTGACTGCCAGAGGCTGCAGGGAGGGAGGAAAGGGGGAGTTAGTGTTCAACAGGCATGGAGTTTCAGCTTGGGGAGATAAAAAAGTTCAGGCAAACTGTTAGACAACGTGAATATACTTAACATGACTGAACTATATACTTTAAAATGGCTAAGACAGTAAATTTTGTTATGTGTTTTTCATAACAATTTTTAAAAATTTTAAAAGGCGGTGGGGGTGGGAGGGGGACAACTATGAAAACAGATACCACAAGAGCACGGAGAAAAGTGTGGGTAGGCCAGGCACAGTGGCTCATGCCTGTAATCCCTGCACTTTGGGAGGCTGAGACGAGAGGACTGCTTGAGCCCAGGAGTTCGAGACCAGCCTGGGTAACAAAGTGAAACACCCATCTGTACAAAAAAAAAAAAGAAAAGAAAAGTGTGGGTAGAAGCAGAGGTAGCACACGGAAGAAGAGTCTGCATGATGAGGGGAAGCTGGCCGTTACCTGGGCTGGGCTTCACAAGAAGAGTGGAGGACAGAGGAGACAGGGTGTTCCTAGCTGAGGGGACATACCTGAAGGCAGAGGTGGAAACCCCACACTGGGACAGGGGCTCCTGGTCAGACACAGCAGCCAGGGCGTGCGCTGTTAGCACTACTCCCAACAAACCCGCTATAGGAACCAAAGAGCTCTAAACTCTCAGGATCAAGAGGAGGAGCAGACAGGAGATATAAAGTCCCCCCAGAAGATGAGGAACAGGCACAGGAAGGGTAACTGATAAGGCAGAGCAGAGACCCCTGCTGCAGCACAGGGGCACCCCAAGGAAGAGGGAACCCAGGGAACCTACCCACCATGACCCCAGGTGAGCTGGAGATAGGGAGGCCCCAGGTGCTGTGGCAAGAGGTTAAAAATGGAAGGACTGGTCCTCATTCACTGCTGGTGGGATGATAAAATGGTGCAGCTGCCTTGGAAAACACTACAGAAGACACTAAAAAAGTTAAACATACTATATGGTCCAGCAATTCCACTCCTAGGAATAGTCTCAAGAGAAATGGAAACATACGTCTACACCAATACTTGCACATGAATGCCCACAGCAGCATTATCCATAGAAGTCAAAGAGTTGAAACAATCCGAATGTCCAACAACTGATGACTGGACATCACTGACCATAAAATGTGTGATATGGTTTGGCTGTGTCCCCACCCAAATCTCATCTTGAATTTTAGCTCCCATAATTCCCATGTGTTGTGGGGGGGACCCGGTGGGAGGTAATTGAACCATGGGGATGGGTTTTTTCCCATGCTGTTCCCATTATAGTAAGTCTCACAAGATCTGATGGTTTTATAAAGGGCAGTTCCCCTGCACATGCTCTTTCTTGCCTGCTGCCATGTAAGACATGCCTTTGCTTCTCCTTTGCCTTCCACCATGATTATGAGGACTCCCCAGACATGTGGAACTGTGAGTCCATTAAATCTCTTCCCTTTATAAATTACCAAGTCTTGGTTATGTCTTTATCAGCAGCATGAGAATAGACTAATACTGTAAACTGGTACTGGGAGGGGGGCATTGCTGTAAAGACATCTAAAAATGTGGAAGCAACTTTGGAACTGGGTAACAGGCAGAGGTTGAAACAGTCTGGAGGGCTCAGAAGAAGACAGGAAAATGTGGGAAAGTTTGGAACTTCCTGGATACTTGTTGAATGGCTTTGATCAAAATCCTGATAGTGATATGGACAATAAGGTACAGGCTGAGGTGGTCTCAGATGGAGATGAGGAACTTGCTGGGAACTAAAGTAAAGGTGATTCTTGCTATGCTAAGAGACTGGCAGCATTTTGCCCCTGCCCTAGAGATCTATGGAAATTTGAACTTGAGAGACATGATTATGGTATCTGGTGAAAGAAATTTCTAAGTGGCAAAGCATTCAAGAGGAAGCAGAGCACAAAAGTTTGAAAAATTTGCAGCCTGATGATGCAGTAGAAAAGAAAAACTCATTTTCTGGGGAGAATTCAAGCTGGCTGCAGAAATTTGCATAAGTAACTAGGAGTCAGATGCTAATCACCAAGTCAATAAGGAAAATGTCTCCAGAGCATGTCAGAGACCTTCACAGCAGCCCCTCCCATCACAGGTGCAGACACCTAGAAGGAAAAAATGGTTTCCTGGGCCAGGTCCAGGGCCCCCTCTACTGTGTGCAGCCTAGGGACTTGATGCCCTGTGTCCTAGCCCCTCCAGCCATGGCTAAAAAGGGCCAATGTACAACCCAGGCTGCTGCTTCAGAGGGTACAAGCCCCAAGCCTTGGCGGTTTACATGTGGTATTGAGCCTGCGGGTGCACAGAAGTTAAGAATGGAGGTTTGGAAACCTCCACCTAGATTGCTGAGGATGTATGGAAACAACGGGATGTCCAGGCAGAGGTGTGCTGCAGGGGCAGAGCCCTCACTGAGAACCTCTGCTAGGGCAGTGCAGAAGGAAAATACGGGGTTAGAGCCTCAGGGCAGAGTTCCCACTGGGGCACTGCCTAGTAGAGCTGTGAAAAGAGGGCCACTGTCCTCCAGACCCCAGAATGGTAGATCCACTGACAGCGTGCACCCTGCCCTGGAAAACCCACAGATACTCAATGCCAGCCTGTGAAAGCAGCCAGGATGACGGACTGTACCCTACAAAGCCACAGAGGCAGAGCTGCCCAAGGCCGTGGGAGTCTACCTCTTGCATCCGCGTGCCCTGGATGAGAGACATGGAGTCAAAGATCATTTTGGAGCTTTAAGATTTGACTGCCTCGCTGGATTTCAGACTTGCATGGGGGCCTGTAGCCCCTTCGTTTTGGCCAATTTCTCCCATTTGAAACAGGTGTATTTACCCAATTTCTGTACCCCCATGGTATCTAGGAAGTAACTAACTTGCTTTCGATTTTACAGGCTCATAGGTGGAAGGAACTTGCCTTGTCTCAGATGAGACTTTGGACCGTGGCCTTTTAAGTTAATGCTGAAATGAATTAAGACTTTTGGGGACTGTTGGGAAGGCATGATTGGTTTTCAAATGTGAGGACTTGTGCTTTGGAAGGGCCTGGGGGTGGAATAATATAATAACTCCCATGATTCCCAGGTGTTATGGGATGGACCCGGTGGGAGGTACCCAGTGGGAGGTAATTGAATCATGGGGGCTGTTCGTGTGATAGTAAGTAAGTCTCAAGAGATCTGATGGGTTTGTTGTTGTTGTTGCTGTTGTTTTTTGAGATGGAGTCTCACTCTGTTGCTGAGGCTGGAGTGCAGGTGCGATCTCGGCTCACTGCAACCTCTGTCTCCTGGGTTCAAGCAATTCTCCTGCCTCAGCCTCCCAAGTAGCTGGGATTATAGGTGCCCACCACCATGCCCAGCTAATTTGTGCATCTTTAGTAGAGATGGGGTTTCAACATGTTGGCCAGGCTGGTCTCAAACTCCTGATCTCAGGCGACCTGCCCACCTCTGCCTCCCAAAGTGCTGGGATTACAGGCATAAGCCACTGCACCTGGCCTGATGGTTTTATAAATGGTAATTCCCCTGCACAAGCTCTCTTGCCTTCCACCATGTAGGATGTGCCTTTGTTTCCCCTTCGCCTACTGCCATAATTGCGAGGCCTCCCCAGCCATGCAGAACTGTGAGTCCATTAAACCTCTTTCCTTAATAAATTACCCAGTCTTGGAAGGGGAGAGTGGAAGGAGCTTGGTTTCCAATGTTGCTCCTATACCACCCTGGACTGTTCCATTACTGGAGGAGGAGAAAACCTTGAGTTGGAGTAGCCATTTTTCTGAGTCTGTTATGAGTAATCCAACACAACTCCTATATAGAAAATGGAGAGCTGACAAGGAAAGGATGTGCCAGACAAACAGATGGCACAGAGTGCAGCCAAGCTCCCTCCTGCCTCATCAACTCAGCCCGCTCACTCCACCTCCATCAGCCCGCCTATAACTGCTTCTCAAGCCTGAAATGCCCTTTCCTCCCTCTTCAGTCCACTGAAATCCTCTAGCCTTCAAGGCCCAACTCAAGTCCTACCTCCTGCGCATCTTCTCCAGGCCACCGGGACCTCTTCCTGTCAGGGCCATTACCTGGGCCTTCATCATGTGCTCTGCCCTCCCCATTTAGCGTAGCTTAATAGTGTGGCCTGTGTCGATACAAGCCCTATGTTCTCAATTCAATTCTAAGTTCCTAGGGTCAGGGACCCACCGACAGGGAGAAGCAGGGAAGGGCGCTCACTTCAAAGCACTGCCAGGCAGCCCCAAAGGTTCCCTGCAACATGGGTTTCTGCTTGGTTTACTGGGAAAGCAGCTCCCAGTCCCGTCTACAGGTTCCTTCACCGCACATCCATCTGCCCACCCATCCACTTGGGAAATATTCTGTTACAGCCAGCTCTGTGGCAGACACCCTGGTAAGTGCTTGGGATCCAGAGACAGAGACATAATCCTGCCCCTGCAAACCTCGCAGGACAGTGTGTACAAAGAGGCCACAGTCCTGGAGGCCATGGGACCCCGTGCTCTCACCTGTTCCTTGCCAGCCACCTGAGCTTGGGCTAAGTACTCCCTTCTCCGAGCCTCAGTCTCCCAAGGAATCAACTATGGGTAAAGGCTACAGGATCTCTTCCAGTTCTAACTAAGAACGGTTTTAAAACCTCCGTGTGTGTGTGTCGCGGCGGTGGGGGGTGAGGGCAAGATGGAAGAAAGGGAACTAGTACTTATGGAGTGCCCGTTATGTGCCAGGCATAAAGTCTACTTAAAACAACAATTTTAAGAGGTCAATGGCCTATCCTCATTCTACAACAGAAGAAAGAGCTATGAGATGAACATGCTTAAGAGCACACGGCTAAGCAGCTGCAGAGCGTGTGAGTTCATCTGCAGGCACCACCCGTGCTTCCTACGTGCCGGCACTCAGCTAAGTGCTGGGGGCACAATACTGGCGAGGAGCAGCCCCTGCCCTCTGCATCTGTCCTCTCCCCTCAAAAAGCAGAACAACTCAGTAAAAAGGGAAGAAGAACAGGAGGAAGTACACAATGTCCTGGAAGCACAGAGATGGAGTCTCCTTCCCACCTAAAGCAGGTAGGGCAGGCTTCTCTGAGGATGCAATGGCCAAGTGGAAGCTGGAAGACCAGGAATTACCATTATAAATTGAGGGGACAGGGGCAGAGTTGGGAGAAAAAGGAAGAAGTGCTTGAGCAGGGACAGCGAGTCAAAACCACGGACGGAAAGACTAAGAAGAGTCAAAGGCAGTTCCATCGATCAGAAGACAAGTTTGGGGCAGGATAAGAAGGCTAGAGAGGGAGGTAGGGGTGAGAAAACAGGGAGCCCCGTGAGCCCCTGGAAGGATGAGCTGGTTTGAATCTAGATCTGAAGGTTCTGCTTTTTTTTTTTTTTTTTTTTTTTTTGAGACGGAGTCTCACTCTGTCACCCAGGCTGGAGTGCAGTAGCACAATCTCATCTCACTATAATCTCGTCCTCCCGGGTTCAAGCAATTCTCCTGCCTCAGCCTCCTGAGTAGCTGGGATTACAGGCACCCACCACCATGCCCAGCCAATTTTTGCATTTTTAGTAGAGACGGGGTTTCACCATGTTAGCCAGGCTGGTCTTGAACTCCTGATCTAGTGATCCGCCCGCCTCAGCCTCCCAAAGTGCTGGGATTACAGGTGCGAGCCACCGTGCCCAGCCGGTTCTGCTCTTTCCTTAATTCTCCACCGGCTCAGGGGAATGGAACACAGTTCCCAGCCAAAGGTGCCCATCAGCTGTGGCCGGAGAGAACAGAAGCACTCCAGACCCTCTGAATCGGGGTCTCCAGCTCATCCACACATGTTCTTTACAGTTCTACAGTCCACAGCGATATCTACTTCTGGCTGAGACACGTGAGACTGAAAGACGGAGCTGCATGGAGTCCGAGCTTGGTGGTTCCGGACTCAGGGAAGTGACACCCTGAGACATATGGGGATAGATCCTAGGGGAGGCGCAGGACGTGCGACAAAGCCGGCCCTTCAGAGGAGGATTGCCTCACCTGGGTGTCCTGGAGCCACAGACACTGCAGGCTGGCGGGCTGTAGCTTCTTACTGCTGCCCCCTGTCTTGACCACCTGCTGACCCACAAAGGGGGAGACCAAATGGTGAAATTTCCTCACCAACGGACCTTCTGGCATCCCTGTGGGCAGAAATGGGCAAAAGAGGCCACGGACTTAGTTCATTTATCTCTAGCATCTTTAACAGGTGCCAAGCATCCTCCATGCCGCCATTTTTGCTGCCAACTAACTTTAAGAGCAAATATGGCCAAAAAGGCAGTGTGGCTGGGAGGGGGTCAGATCATAGAGAAGACCAGCTGTGGCAGGGTGTGGCAAACTTAGCAAAAAAGGCAGCCCCTCTTACCTTTCTTCATGCAGCAAACACTTACTAAGCACCAACAGTGTGCTAGGCAGCACATCATGGGCACCATCCACTTTATTCCTGAGCGGCACCTGCCACACCAGGAGCTGGCCCTTGTTACTTTTTGCCTGGGCTGTGCGCCTCTAACACCTCCTGACTTTCTCTGTCCCCCCTCCTCCCGCTCTCAAATAACAGCCATTCCGACCCACTGCTGCCGACTTATTTCCCACTTTTGAAGGGCCCAGATGCCGCCCTCCAGGACCGTCGGCCACTCGCATGGGGGAGGTGTGCATGAGACGACCAATACGCGGACAGAGCTCAGAATCATAAGTGAGACCCCCAGCCACGTAGGTAAAATACAGATAGTTATCTCTGATCACCGAGAAACAGCTGTGGTTCTGTTTTAATGACCACGCAGGGCTCCCAGGGCCACCTCTACTCTCCCTGCCCCAATCATCCCAGTCCACAGAGAGCCGCCTACATGAGGCGGTCTGAGTGGTCTACACCTGGGCTGCTCGGGCAGGAGACTCCCAGCCTCACCCAGGGCAGCTGCCTAACCATCTGTTCCTGCACCAGCCTCTCTATAAGTTATGATGAAAATCGAAAAGAATAAGTAGATATCGGGCACGTGGTAGCTATTATATTTCAGTGATTCTAAAAAACATTTTAGAACACTTTTAAAATCTCAGAAAGGGGGATGGCTCACAATCTCAGCATTCTCCTAGTTTCGGCAGCAGCACATTCAATAATGCGCATCTTACGCTCGCTGGTGCCGATTCGCTGAGATGTACTATTTCCCCTCATCAGGCTTTCGAGACACTCCACAGGGAATCCTGACAAAACCGCCAGGCTGGAAGGAGACGTGCCAAACGCTGCTGACCTTAACCAGTTGGAAGCCTGATCCTCTTCTACGGGGAAGCTTCTGGAAAAGCCTTCATCTGCAATGCACCAAGTCCTGAAAACCTCTGGACACGTGGGCATGTTTCCCTTAGGGCCTTTTACGGAGATGGACAGGTGGGAAGCAAGCCGCCTCCGCAACAGCCTTGAAAGATGAGACGCGGAAGGGACTTCGAAGAGTCGCTGAGGATGCCGCGCCCACCCTCGGGCCCTCCCCGCCCGGGGGCTACCGAGGAGCTCGAGGCTGGCGCTGCGTCAGCCAGGGAGGGGGAGGGGCGCCTCCGCCGTTCTCTTCGGAGTGCCCGAGGCGGAGTCTAAGACCACTGCTTTCCCAACTCTGCCTCGGGGTGTGGGGAGAGGGGCGCAGACGCGGGTCTGAGGGTCACTGGGGGCCTCCAGGCGTGGGCAGCACCTCCGCAGGCCGCTGAGACGGAGGAGGGCCCCGCGCCCGCCCTCCCTTCCTGTCCCCTCCCGACTTCTCCGCCAGGCCGCGGATCTACCGTAGGGCGGGCGGCTGCACTCACCGGCTCCGGGTGGGTGGCACCTCGGCCCGACCTAGCACCGCTGCGCAGCCCGCACAGCCGCTCCAGCTGGGCGCGGAGATTTCCCGGCGCGGCGACCCTTGCGGCCTCCGTCCCCTTAGGGGACGCCCTTGTAGGTGGAGGCTGCGGGGCTCCTCCCCCAAGTGAGCGTGGACTCCGACCTCGAGGGGGGTGGCGGGGTGCGCGCAGGCGCAGGGCTCATTCCCTGGAAAATGGGTCTAGGTCGAGGCTGCTTTCTTGCGGGTGGGCGAGGGGTTCCGTCCCGGGGGTCGCTGGAGGCAGGGCTGCATTAGACGGTCGGGAGTGAAAGCAGGGATGGAAGAAGGGTGCAGGCTGGGACTAACATTGGAGAGACGCTCTTGCAACTTTTTTTTTTTTTTTTTTGGGAGACAGTCGCTGTGTCACCCAGGCTGGAGTGCAATAGCGCGATCTCGGCTCACTGCAACCTCCGCCTCCTGGACTTAAGCGATTCTCCTGCCTCAGCTTCCGGAGTAGCTGGGATTACTGGCGCCCGGCTAATTTTTGTATTCTTAGTAGAGACCGGGTTTCACCATGTTGGCCAGGCTGGTCTTGAACTCCTGATCTCAGGTGAGCCGCCCTCCTCGGCCTCCCAAAGTGCTGGGATTACAGGCGTCAGCCACCGCATCCGGCCCTTTTGGAACATTTCTTGTCTCAAGGAGACAGTTATAGGGAAAAGTCAATGGGTGTGTGAATGGGACAGCCTGGGTGTTCCCACAATGGCAAGCCTTTCCGTGGGTTCTGCTTGGCCTCCGAGCCTAATGAAGTCGGGTGCAAAGGAAACAGGTGGTCAAGACTCGCGAAATTCTGAACGGGTGGGATTTTTTTTGCTTTCTATTATTTGCATTTTATTACTTGAATTTTTACTATAAGCAAATTTTGCTTAAAATATTTGTGTATTAAATTTTTTATTTCAAAGAATAAAAGAGATAAAACAATAGGCTGTTTAAAGATACATATGTTTTCTTGTCTTTAGTTCTCGAAGGAGGATGGGGAGCCAGCGCTTTCCAGGAAGTTGGGAGGAAAGTCTGGGGAACTCCCCAGCAGGTGTTCAGGAAATAGGCTAATAGGCTGTGGTGAAGTCACCATGGACCCTAGCTGAGGGGGCCCTGGGAAAGGACTTGGTCAGCACAGGGAAACAAGCCCAGCCCACCGTCAGAGACATGATTGTGTCCTACTGATTGAGAGGGAGGGTACAAGTGGCCTTCCCACAGTGGTCACCTACTGAACAGGCTAGGGCAGGAGGTGAGGAGAGGGAGGCCTGGAGAGGCCTAGGGTGTAGGGTCCTCATCTAGAAAGGCATCTGGAGGCAGAGGGGATGAGGTTGGAGGGCATGGGTTTGCAGGAGGCATCCTTTGGAGAGCCTCTGGTCCCCCTCTTTCTATATCTGGCCTTTTCTGGAGAATAACATCCCCCCCACCCCCAGGATGCCCCTGCTATAGGATCAGGCTCACCACAGTGGTAGATTCTGGGCCCCCGAGCTTCCCTTTCTGTAGACTGGCTGAGCCGGGAGGGAAGCCATAGCCACAATCCTCGCCTTACCGGGTGGAATGAATGCCTGGTGCCTAAAGGGGTTCTTCTGAAGCTAAGGGGCTATGCAATTGTAAATCAGATGGTTCACAGCTTGGCTCTGTCATTGGTGGTTATTGTTTATTGAGCACATACTATGTGCAAAACACTGTTGTGAGCTCTTTGCATATATTGCTTCATTATTAGTTGTGGGGATACAAGCAAGTCACAGTATCTCTGACTTCATTAAATGGGATATCTATTAAATGGTATTATAGAAATATTACAAAGCCACGCTTCTCAAACTTCAACGTACCTATGAATCCCCTGGGAACCTTGTTTAAATGCAGATTCTAAGGTCTATACCAGGGCCCAAGATGTTGCCTTTCCAGCAAGCTGCTGGGTGATGCTGATGCTGTTGGTCTAGGGGCCACTTTTTTTTTTTTTTCTGTGACAGAGTTTCACTCTTGTTGCCCAGGCTGGAGTGCAATGGCGCAATCCCAGCTCACTGCAACCTCTGCCTCCTGGGTTCAAGGGATTCTCCCGCCTCAGCCTCCCAAGTAGCTGGGATTACAGGCACGCACAAGCATGCCCAGCTAATTTTTGTATTTTTAGTAGAGACAGGGTTTCTCCATGTTGGCCAGGCTGGTCTCGAACTCCTAACCTAGGTGATCCTCCCTCCTCGGCCTCCCAAAGCGCTGGGATTACAGGTTTGAGCCACCGCGCCCGGCCCTAGGGACTACATTTTGAGCAGCAAGAATTTAGAGCATAGCGATTCGCAGTTGGTAGACACTCAGGAAATTGAGTGAATGATTCAATTCATCCATGTTATGTAAATGATTAGATGAGATACTAGCCAAGAAACACACATAAACTGTAAGTATATGCAAATGCTGTGCAAGCATATGCAATCATCATTCTAAGACAAAAAGGCTGAATAATCTGCCTGGAAAAGGCCAGCCTGGAATAGTGACTCCACGAGGAGTTGCTAGAAACCTGTTCCCATACCAGGCTGCCTGGGTCCACATCCCACCACTCAGCTGGGAGAGCCTGGGCAAGTAACTCACCCTTTCTGTACCTCAGTTTCTTCATCTGTAAATAATGACCTTACTGATTTATTTTCTTTCTTTCTTTCTCTTTCTTTCCTTCCTTCCTTCCTTCCTCCTTCCTTCCTTCCTCCCTCCCTCCCTTCCTTCTTTCTTTTCTTTCTTTCTCTCTTTCTCTTCTTTCTTTTCTTTGACAGTCTCGCTCTGTCACCCAGGCCGGAGTACAGTGGTGTGATCTCGGCTTACTGCAACCTCCGTCTCCTAGGTTCAAGTGATTCTCCTGCCTCTGCCTCCCGAGTAGCTGGGATTACAGGTACCTGCCACCACACCCTGCAATTTTTGTATTTTTAGTAGAGACAGGGTTTCACCATGTTGGCCAGGCTGGTCTCGAACTCCTGACCTCAGGTGATCTGCCCCCTCCTCGGGCTCCCAAAGTGCTGGGATTACAGGCCTGAGCCACTGCGCCCAGCCTCTGTGGGATTTCTTTAAAGGATTCGCTTCCATCACTGCACTGGGTCTGGTGACTGCACTGGGTCTCCAGCACTGGATCTGGTGTATAGCATCACTAAACGTTTTAGTAATTATTATTTATATTATTATTATTAGTAGTAGTAGTAGTAGTATTTGTCTGCCTCCTGGATTGGGGCAACCCCCAAGCCCACTGGAGTGGGCCTCAGCTCCAAAAGGATGGGCGCCCAGCTTTCTAAGAGGCGCAGAATCAATTGCTCCCCCTTCCTTTGTGCCCATTTTTTTCCAACAGAGCTAGAGTTGTAATGCACATGAAAATAGATTAAAATACAGCCGCCCCAAAAAATGCGAGGAAGGGAGTGAAAGAGAAAAATACTAGGATCCTGTAATGGCTTGAATTGCTGCTGAGAGTTTGGGGATTGTGAAGCACACGGTTCAGGGTCCATGTGGCTCTACGGGCACCTCGGGAGCAGGGGCTGAGTGAGGTTCCACAGGCTCTTCCAGTTGCCCCTTTTTTGGGTTATGAGCCGTGGACAGTAAGCCCTATTCCCCAATGTCTCTAGGTCTTTCTTTCATCACGTATAAGTTGGGAGAATTTGGAACCAAGGATTCTCCTCAACTTCTACAAAGACACTGAAAGACTCTTCCTCTTGGACTGCCGTCTAAACCCAGACTGGGCAGGGCTTCTCAGCTTGTAGATTTCCACTGTTTAGGAGACACAAGAGCGGGGTGTAAAAGCCCAGATTCTGGAGTGAAATAGATGTTGTTTGAACCCTGATTTGCACTTACTAGCTCTGTGACCTTCAACAAGTGACTAAAAATCCGTAGGCCATATCTTTTTTATGTGCAAAACATGAGTGGGGGGATATGGAAGTGTTTCCTGCGGCTATAGAAAGCTGCTAGCAGCGTTTGACATGCAGTCGTGTTCAATTAGCAGCAGGTGATTTTTGTTGGCAGAATTTCGGGGCTGCTTACGGATTGACGGCTGGAAAACTCAGGCTGCAGTGGAAGCTGAAAGGGAGAACACGTGCGCCCCCACGTGGTAGGCGCATTAACTGCAAGGGCAGTACCCTGGGTCGGTCCCACGGCCCTCCTAGTGAGTGAGGGTGGGCGGTCAGTGAAATGTTGCTCTTCCTCACGCCAGCTCTGTGGCTTTGGGCAAGTTCCCTTGACTGAGAGACAAAAGGATTTGAACCAGATGGTCTCGAGACCCGACATGATTTGTAAATGAGTCAGGCATGGTATCTCAATCTGGGCTTCCTTTCCTTAGCAGGGTTCAGTTTTCTTTGTTCCATTCAGTCTCTCCCTCCAGCTGTTGGAAACTTAAGGGTGCTAACTTCCCAGTCATTAGCAGCTTGTCTCCTGGGAGAAGTTCAGTTTCCAAGGTTACTTTGAGGAACAATGCTCTTTGGATGTGTGATCCTGGAATCATTTTTTTAAGCCTCATTAACTGGGTCACAATGAAGACGCTGCTTTCCATTTGAGACTCGAGACATCAATTTTTTTTTTTTTTTTTTTTTTTTTGAGATAGAGTCTCGCACTGTTGCCCAGATTGGAGTGCAATGGCATGATCTCGGCTCACTGCAACCTCCGCCTCCTGGGTTCAAACAATTCTCCTGCCTCAGCCTCCCGAGTAGCTGGGATTACAGGCGCCTGCCACCACGTCTGGCTAATTTTTTGTATTTTTAGTAGAGATGGGGTTCCGCCATGTTGGCCATGGCTGGTCTCAAACTCCTGACCTCAGGTGATCCACCCACCTCAGCCTCCCAAAGTGCTGGAATTACAGGTGTGAGCCACCGCACTCAGCCAAGACATCAATCTTGAGTCTCCAGAAAGAGCATTTTCAAATCTGGGGGCCCTGAGGTGTCATCTGTACCAATGAGAGTGTGTGAGGCCCAGAGAGAGAGGTGAGTCATTTTCCTCTGATATGTGATTCCGTAGCTGCTGGTCCAGTCTTGGACACCTGAAGCTGCCCAGGCCAAACCATTTTACAGATGAGAATGCTAAGGTCAGAGCAGTTGGGTAAATGGCCCAACAGCACACAGCCAGCCCATGACCAAACTTGTGCTGGAAGACAAGTCTCAGAATTCCCCATTGTGGGCACTTCTGGTCCCCTCCTTTTTTTTTAAGAAGGCAGAAGCGCAGGTGTCTATGGATACAGGATCCTTCCAGATGTGTGTGTGCGGCAGTGGCCCCTCCTGGAGGCCCGAGGACCCAGAGGAACCCACAAGCCATTGAAAAACAGTCAGAAAACATCTAAGTAACCATCCATTTAGTATCTGTCACAAGGCCACAAAGTAAACTAAATGGAATGTCTTTGCCTTAGGCAGGAACCCAGCTTGGTGTATTGACTCTCTGGTACTTGTTAGCAGAGATGAAGAGTTATGATTTTTGTTCATTTTTATATCTATCTATTTATCTATCTCTTTATTTATTTATTTATTTTGAGATGGAGTTTCTTTCTGTCGCCCAGGCTGGAGTGCAGTGGCGGGATCTCGGCTCACTGCAGCCTCCATCTCCCAGGTTCAAAGGATTCTCTTTCCTCAGCCTCCCAAGTAGCTGGGATTACAGGTGCCTGCCACCACCCGCAGCTAATTTTTGTATTTTTAGTAGAGAGGAGCTCTCACCACATTGGCCAGGCTTGTCTCAAACTCCTGACCTCAAATAATCCACCTGCCTCAGCCTCCTAAATTGCTGGGATTATGGGCGTGAGCCACCGTGCCCGACTTGTTCATTTTTAAATTGTGGTATAATTTTCATGCGTTTGTTTTTGATCTACAAAAAATGAGGAAAACCCCAAATGATTAGTTAAAACTACTTCAAAACATGGGAGCTCTGCTGGGTGTGGTGGCTCACACCTCTAATCCCAGCACTTTGGAAGGCCGAGGTGGGCAGACCACTTAAGCTCAGGAATTTGAGGCCAGCCTGGGCAACATAGTGAGACCCTGTCTCTACTAAACATACAAAAAAATTAGCCAAATGTGGTGGTGGCACACATCTGTAGTGCCCAGCTGCTCAGGAGGCTGAGGTGGGAGGATCACTTGAGCCCGGGAGGTGGAGGCTGCATTGAGCTGTGATTGCACCACTGCACTCTAGCCTGGAGGACAGAGCAAGACTCTGTCTCAAAAATAAAAACAGAAACAAAAATGGAGCCCATGGCAGGGGTGGGAGTGGGTAAAGGGGACTCTGCCAGTGGGAAGGTTGGAAGCAGTCTGAGGAATCCCCAAGGAAAGGTATACAATGGGCGACTGTGGAGGATATCACAGGGGATTCCAGCCCAGAGTCTCCAGCAGGGGCCCCTCGGAGGCTATAGCAGCTCCTTCCAACGGAAAAGCATGTTGGGGCACTCTGGACCCATTGCTTTGCTCAGCAGAGCCCTGACCCCCTTAGGGTTCTGTGATTTCAGTGTTTACCGACCACGTCTATCCTCCATCCCGGCTTAACAGTTTGAGATCATCAAGAACCCGAGAAGTAATGGATATTTTCCATTTTTATTAAGTTCTCAAGGAAAAGGAGAGAGGAAGAACGATAAATCTCAGGTTTTATTATTATTATTATTATTATTATTATTATTATTATTATTATTATTATTATTTGAGACGCAATTTCACTCTTATTGCCCAGGCTGGAGTGCAATGGTGTGATCTCGGGTCACTGCAACCTCCACCTCCCGGGTTCAAGAAATTCTTCGGCCTCAGCCTCCCAAGTAGCTGAGGTTACAGGTGCCCACCACCATGCCTGGCTAAATTTTTCTATTCGTAGTAGAGATGGGGTTTCGCCATGTTAGCCAGGCTGGTCTCGAACTCCTGACCTCAGGTGATCCACCTGCCTCGCCTCCAAAAGTGCTGGGATGACAGGAGTGAGCCACCGTGCCCAGCCAATGTTTTTTTTAACATCTCTAATTACAACTCACTTTCAGCAAATTTGTCTTGAAGAGGCAACACAAGAGACTATGGTATCTTTGTTGTACGAGCAGTATGCTAATATTGTCCACTAGTATTGTCCATAGTATTGAGCTGCTTCTGAATTAACTCTTTATGTCAGCTGTTCACTTATTAGGAAGCTGCAACTGGTTCATTTGACTTGAAAAGTGATTAGAACTGGTGCATCCTGTTACAAACTGCTTATAGATCCAGTGGTGTGTGTGTGTGTGTGTTTCTGTGTCAGAGGGAGGGAGAGGGAAAGAAGTTTATCAGGGGAATAACATCAGCCACAGCTGTAGGACGGAAGAGTCATCCCAGAGGGAATGGAGTGAGTATGAGTGCGAGTATGAGAAGTGCCTCATTTATCACTCATCTTGGGATGGGAGAAGCCCCCTTTTTGTGTTCATCTGAAAACCCCCCGACCTGGAGCTTACGATCACGAGCACCAGTATCTCACAGGCTTTTTCAATTCTTGTGTTCTGGTTAACTTGGAGCACAGCTGTGCCATCAGTACTTTCTGCAAAACTAACCCCCCCGCAACACACACCCCCGCTGCCCCCGAGTTTTAGCCAGAGAAGTGAGCTAGCAGTGCATGGACCAGAAAAAAGAATGGACTTTGAAAAATGAGGGCTGTTTTGCTATCATCTTCATTTTGATGATTTTATTCTTATTTGTTCTCAAATAGCCTTTTTGCAAATGCCACTGCCACTGCTATCTGGAGGAGCAATGTAAAAGTCACACAGGAGCCAGAGCTCATAGGGCAGCACCATGTCCCTAGAGGATAAGGGACAGGGCCTCAGTGACTGAAATGAGAGCAACAGTGTAAAGTGGCAGACAGACCACAGAAGGAGATTCCTGGAGACTCCACTTCCCAAGCTAAGCCTCGCAGGGATGGCGCATGCTTATGTTGTTACAGGGTGACGGGACATTTGTGCTCCAGCTTCAAGCAAGCAAGGCAAGGATGCAAACTGAAGAATAGGCGCCAATGTCACAAAATGATAAAACAAGCAAACTAAAACCAGAACACCCAGTCCCACTCCAAAAGAAAGAGCTTTCCGAATGGCTGTGTCCCATGCACTCGGTCCACGAGTGAGAGCTGGGGGCTCTGCAGTGCGGGGCTTGTCCTAATACTCCCCAGCCCTGGCTCCATTTGGTACATATTCAGAGGTTGTAAACTTATTATTATTATTATTATTATTATTTTGAGACGGAGTTTCGCTCTTGTTGCCCAGGCTGGAGTGCAATGGTGAGATCTCAGCTCACCACAACCTCTGCCTTCTGGGTTCAAGCGATTCTTCTCCGCTTCCCGAGTAGCTGGGATTACAGGCATGCGCCACCACACCTGCCTAATTTTGTATTTTTGGTAGAGACTGGGTTTCTCCATCTTGGTCAGGCTTGTCTCAAACCCCTGACCTCAGGTGATCCCTTTGCCTCAGCCTCCTAAAGTGCTGGGATTACAGGCATGAGCCACCACACCCAACCTAAACTTATTTTCATTACTGTTAAGCCAAACATAATCACAGCATAATCCCAGCTAAAATTAATTTTGTTACTGCTCACCTATCTTAGAGGCATATAAGTCTAATTTTAAAGATAAATGCTCTCCTTAATTGTTAAAAGACTTGATGTGGGCTTCAAAAGGTTTTGTTTGTTGTTTGTTTTGTTGTTTGAGACAGAGTTTCGCTCTGTCAGCCAAGCTGAAGTGTAAGTGGCATGAGCTCAGCTCACTGCAGTCTTGACTTCCTGGGCTCAAGCAATCCTCCCACAGCCTTCTAAGTAGCTGGGATCACAGGGGCATGCCACCATACCTGGCTAATTTTCTACTTTTTTGTACAGAGAGAGTCCCCCTATGTTGCCCAGGCTTGTCCTCACCTCCCAGGCTCAAGCAATCCTCCTGCCTTGGCCTCCCAAAATGCCGGGATTACAGGGGTGAGCCACCGTGCCCAGCCCCACTCCACATACTTTTAAGATGAAGTGGTTAAGCACCCCTGTGGCCTGAGGTGGTGAAGACAAATGGATAAAGGAGAGGAAGTGCCAGCCTCCTCTCTCATTCTTGTGGGACCTAATTTGCCCCTTAGCCTGTGTGGATCAAACCATTAAATGGCAAGAGCTCCTTGTCCTGGAGGGACACACTTTTAAGTCAGACGGGGCTAGAGAGAACATTTTCTTCCAGGTAGACGGAGTCTCATGCTCCAGACCCTGATGTCTGGAGGAGAGCTCTAAAAATGCCCTCAGATGGTTAGGAGTGGTGATCCATGCCTGTAATCCCAGCACTTTGGGAGGCCGAGGCGGGAGAATTGCTTGAGCCCAGGAGTTTAAGAGCAGCCTCAGCAACAAAGCAAGATCCCATCTCTACAAAATACAAAATTAGCTGGGCATGGTGGTGTGCACCTGTGGTCCCAGCTACTCAAGAGACAGGCAGGTGGATCGCTTGAGCCAGGTAGGTCCATGATGGCACACAGCACTCCAGCCTGAGCAACAGAGCAAGACCCTGTCTCAATAAATCAATAAATACATTGAGCAGCTTTTGTTGGACCACAAGGAACTTTGTTTATGGATAGGTACAACCCTCTCCTAGGAAATTAAAGCCCAGCGGTGACCCCCATCTAATGTCTCACGTTAGCAGGGCTGGGATGAGTGTTCTTTTCGGGACCCACTGCTACCTAAAGAGGGAGCCTTGGCCAATGGCCAAAAATAAAGGAAGCAGCTGTGAGTGGGTCAGTGGATCCACAGCCTCAAGATTCCCCAGAAGAGAACAGCAACGCTGAACCTCCCAGTGAAGGCCACTAAGGGAGGAGGGAAAGAGGAATACAGATAAATTTATTAGTTAAATACTGATTTTACAGCCATTTCACCTTAAGACAATGTTAACAGGTTTGTGGGTTAGGGAGGGTATACGAGGGGGCCTTTGGAAGAAAACAATGTAAATGATGATTAAAACAGAATCTTGGTTCAAAGGTATTCTCTGCTACAGCCAGTAGGATTTTGGAGTGAGGGGGCTGGGCGTGTGGGGAGGCGTAGTAATGCCACAGTCAGCTACAGCTCTGCTGAGAAAGAGGAATGAGTCTCCATGAGCTCCAGAGTCAGGGGCGGAAACAGCAATGTGCAGAGGAGAAGGCGCAGATCCCGGAGCAGCTCAGAGTCGGAGGTTCCCTCCAGGTCCCCCTGCCGTGTCTTAGCAGTTGTCTTCTTTCCACGAATTTTGTTGTGTTGTGTTTGTTTGCTTTGAATTCGTGTTGCAGAATCTCTGGCTTTTTGTCTCCTGGACAAAAGACTTCTGCCGGGGCGAGGCTGCAGGTCCAGAGGGACTCTGGCTGCCATCTGACCAAGGGCCAGGAGGAGCAGACAGACAGCAGGTGGGCCAGCCCTTGGGACACTCCTGCCCCCTG
Organism: Pongo pygmaeus; assembly: GCF_028885625.2. Classification (NCBI taxonomy): domain Eukaryota; kingdom Metazoa; phylum Chordata; class Mammalia; order Primates; family Hominidae; genus Pongo; species Pongo pygmaeus. Next base: position 9,044,238 of record NC_072380.2, read on the forward strand.
GCCAGGACTCTGTCCACTTACACTCTCCCCAGAAGGATCTCGAGGCTCGGCTGAGTGCTTGCCAGACTGGCTTGAGCAGCAGAACATTCTGTTCTCACTCAGAACCCCTCTATGTATGACACGGTCAATGAAGGGTCTGCAGTGAACTCGAGGGGGTGCCATTTGGCTAAACCACCCAGCTCTTGTTTTGCCAGGGGAGAGTCATGTACAAGCTGCAGGCAGAGCTGAATCGCTCAGAGCAGGAAGAGGGATTTTTATTTTGAGAGATGTTGGAAGTGAAGGAGCAAAGGCCCGCAGCAGGGGGAAGGCACCTGGGGGAGAAGTTGCCAGCTGCATTTTGATGAGGCTGCGCTCTGTGGTGGGTGATGTGCCCCTCTAGCTCCCCAGGAAGTGTTCAGTCACTTGTATGTCACACCCCACAGTTCTGGAGTCAGATTTGGTATTGGGGATGCAGGGCAGTGCCATGCCTCAAGCGGATGGATGGGGCAAGGGCCTGTCCCCAGGGGCCCGTCACATCCAGGTACACGGCAAACAGATGCCATCATTCGGGCTGGAGCAGGGGTCCCAGGGCCCAGCCCCCCGCTTGTTCTCAGATCCCCGGTGCTGGAAACACAATGCAAAACCCTCCGTCTAGGCCACAGTGGTGAACGCAGGGGACAAGGACACCTTGGGAAAGAAGTCTCCAACTCACAGGAGAGATGCAGTGTGCTCGTGCTGAAGGGTGGGCTCCCTCCAGTCCCACCACTGTGTAAAGGCATCTGAGAAAATCCAACACCCGCTTCCCCTAACCAGACTGTCGACTTCAAGTTTCTTCCCAGTTGTTGTTCTGGAGTCATTACCAGGCAGAAGAGGCCGGCCCCTGGGAGCCCAGGGCCTCCTTCTTTGCTGTCCTCCAAGTCCCAGGTCCGTGCAGGAATTTGAGGAGGGAAGAGGGAAGATTACGCAGTGATTATGTCCCCGTGACTGTCGGCCAAGACCAGGCTGTTCCAAGAGTCCTGCTTGGAGCTGGTCTGTGGAGACTGGCTGATGGGAGACGCATAGCCTTGTGGGGAGAGCTTCAGGGCCGAGAGGACCGGGTGGATGGAGGGCCCATGGCCAGACATCGCGCTGACTGAGAACGTCTGAAAAGCAGAAAGTACACGATGAGGCCCATGGAGATGCTCCTGAGGGCTCAGGAGGTCTAGGCTGGGGAGGGTGCCCTACTATGCAGATGTTCCCAGCATGGCTCCAGCCCTCAGGAAGGGGCCAAGGAGCACTTCTCTCTGTTTCTCCTGATCCCGGTGATCTAGGAATGAAGGGTCTGGGTGATGCATCAGCTGCTTCTGAGCACAGTACACAACCAGGGCTATGACCCGGTGGCCCTGTGGATACCGTGGTTGCCCAGAAGGCTCTGATGGTTACAGGAGACACTTTCTACCATCCTGTCACCACCACATCCACTTTCCAAAAGGTAAGCCATCTGCCCGGCCCAGAAGGGGCTCCTGGTGCCCCTGGTTCTGTGGGATCACGTTCTCCCAGACAATAACAAGCTCACTAAGACACAGCCTCTTTCAGTTAAGAGCAGAGACAAGATCACAGCAGGGGCTGGTCAAAGGAGACCATGATCAAGCTTGGTGCATCCTGGTCCCAAGAGAGGGAACTGCAGAGGCGTGGAGGCAGGGAGGCCGAGACGCCATCGTCCTCCGCGAGAGGGAACATGGGCTGCCCCCGGGCGTCCCCTGACACACGTGCAGAGCTGGGCCTCATGAAAGTGGCATCCTGCCTGTGACCTCCCCACCAGCCTGCCCTCCCTGCCCTCTGCAGGGTCCAGGCCTTTCCCCATGCCAGCTTCCTCCTCCTTCCCCACCCTCTCCTGTTGAAGTCTAACCTCCCTGCACATAGGAAGCAGATTGCCTAGAGAACCCCCACTCTGCCTCTGATGGCGGAACCACGCCTCCCCTCGCCCCAGCACGCAGTCTCATTCAGGCTGTACTTGTGTGTTGTTCTCTGCCCCCGTCACCCATGCTGTATGCCAGCCCCGGGCTCCCCTCTCTTTGTTTCGAAAGATGGTGGCATAAAGCAGCTATTAAAAAATTGTGAGTCACAGTCGTGTCCACATCACCATAGCTTGATAAGATGTCCTGAAATACAGCCCGATGCAGATGCCCCTAGCCTTGTGGGGCCTTGAGGGCACCACGCAGCTCAAAGGCTGGGTCTTCCTAGCCCAGAGGGTAGCTCACTGCTTGCACCTGCGAGGCCTGGCTGCAAGTCCCACCCAATACTAGGCCGGCCTCTGGGACTCTGCAGTCGGTCTCCCCACGAACAGCCCCAGCGCCCCACCCATGGCGCGTACCTGGGACACGGAGCTGCTGTGCCCGTAGTGAGATGACAGGCCAGGCTCTGTCTTGATAGGACGCATCTCCTCGCTGCTGCTGGTGGTGGCATTGCTGGAGTTGCTGGAAGCACCGCTGGTGGGAGGAAGGCTCTCGCTGCCTGAAGGAGCTGCAATGAAGCAAAGTCAGCACACCCAAATCAGCGGCAGGGACAGATGAACAGCCGGCAGCCTGCGAGACAGCCGGGATGGGTCCGTGCTAATGGCTTTATCTACATTTGCTGGGGAGAGCAGCCGGGGTCCTTATCAGTGGAGAGCTACAGTTCTCACAGGGATGGCTTCTTCCCCCATCTCATCTCAAACCCTTGAGGCCACATGTGTTTCAGGATTCAAAACTTCAAAAAAATTCTTCCTCATTCAACTCGAAGATTCAAATTTTTAAAAATCCAAATACCGTGTATTATTACAGAATACCTCCAGCAGGGCCTGAGATAATACTCTGTAATTAAATACATTAATATCCCCACAGCAAAACATGTGAATATCATACTGAATGGAGTAAACAGAGACTATCAACAGCCTTGTGTCTGTTCAAAATAGGTTTTGCTGCCGAATCTAGCTTCCTGGATTTGGAATTTTGGACTGGGGATTGTGTGCCTGAACAGAATGTCTTCTCTACCTGTGATTGCTACGTGAGAGGAAATAAGGTTACCCAGGGGACATAGGGTACTCGTCAGCAGTAGGGAAGCAGGAGGAGAGGTGGAAGACCACGGGTGTGAGACACTGAAAATTCCAGTAGGAAATACGCCTGCCAGAAGGGGTAAGCCATGGTTGAATGTAGAAAAGTAGAACTTTGATCATGTTCTTGGTAGTGGAAAGGGCCAATTTATCTGACTCTGTCATGCCTTAGGTTAGAAGATAAATTTTTCATCAGATCAGCCAATTCATTTTCTCTGTGACTGCAGCATTGACCAGTCAAATCTTTAACTGGGTAGCAGTACTGAGTGAGAAATGTTTTGGTAGGGAACATAAACGTATTAAAGAACAGCCCTTGTTCTGTCAGAAATTTATATATAATTTAATAAATAAGTCTAATTTAAATTTAATAAATGGTTAATAAATTTATTTATTAAAAATAAATTTAAAAAAGAACAGCCCTCGTTCTTTTTAAATGTATTTCTTTTTTTTTTTTTTTTTTTTAAAGACAGGGTCTTGCTCTGCTCTCCAGGCTGGAGTGCAGTGGCACGATCATAGGTCACTGCAGCCTCAAACTTTTGAGCAGCCCTTATTCTAAATCTAGAAATTAAGAAGGCAGAGTGGTATATTGAAGAGAACATTGACCCATAAAAACTTGGGTTTTAATTCTCTACCCATTAACAGCTGTATGACCCTCATTAAATCATTGTCCTCTATGAGCCTCAGTCTGCTTGTTAGTAAAATGGGGTCATAAACTGGTTCTCACCGAGATAATATTTCTGAAGGGGCTTTCTAAAGCACAAAGCACTGCATGATGTTAATTATACATTGGCTTAGAGATCAATCTGTTAGGAACATGATTAATTGGACCCTGTCCTCCTGGATCCCCGTTAGCCCAAAGAGAATTGAAAGGAACTGAGCTTTTGGGTGGCTGCAGCACCAAAGACGAAAAGACTGAGTAAAGTTCCTCTCTCCTGCAGGACCTCGGCTGGTCCAGCCTGCCCACTGGGTCTTTGCAGTCGGCAATGATCAGGCCCCAGCTCGAGTGGAGCCTGCTTCGAAAGCTCCCAACACCTTCCACGGCAATTGTTACTTTTTTGCTGGGCTCTTCATCCTGTCCTGAAAGGCCGGGGATATACGATGCTGTCACCACACCCTGGCAGCCTGGGCTGGCCTGCCTAACCCGGAAGATATGATTCTTATGCACTCTGAGGGCTCCTGATGTATTCATATAATCACTCACAGATCTTTTCCTCACCTGCTGATGTCTTAGATTTATTCAGGTTCTTGGGCTTCCGTTTTCTGGTTTGGATCCCCTCTTTCCGCATTGCAAGAGGCCTGGGGACCTGGAGGGTCACAAGTAAATATATAGGGTTTTCCATTTCTACATAATCTGCTACAGCATTGAAAGACACACACCTGCTGCGAGAAGGCAACACCTAAGCAATCTCTCCACAAAGCCTGGGGCTCAGACGGGCTGCACAGGCCCCTGGAACTCAGCGAGAAAGAAATCAATTCCGTTTTTAAAAAACTTATCGAGCACCTATGTGATGTGATGGGTACTTTACTAGAGCCTGGAGAATAGGGAACTAAAGACACACAGTTCCTACCCTCAGAAACTCACAGACAAGTAGAAATAACCAGACTCTGGTAGGTGATGTAAAAAGACGGAGAAACACTAAACTCTGTCCTGGGGTGAGGAGTGGGAAGGAGGGGCACATGAGGCTATCAAGGAAGGCTTCAGTGTGGAGGTGACACCGAGTTTATAAAAGGTTTTGAGTAGACAGAGGCAGGCATTTCAGGCAGCAGAGACAGAATGTTCAAAAGCCTTTATCATCCACACAAGGACCCTGAAAACAAAAAGTGGGTGCTAGGCCAGGCACAGTGGCTCATGCCTATAATCCCAGCACTTTGGGTGGCTGAGGTGGGAGGACTGCTTGAGCCCAGGAGTTCAAGACCATCCTTGGCAACATAGTGAGACCCCATCTCTACAAAAAAGTTTTAAAATTAGCTGGGCATGGTGGTGCATGCCTGTAGTCCCAGCTACTCAGAAGGCTGAGATAGGAGGATCACTTGAACCCAGGAAGTCGAGGCTCCAGCAAGCCGTGATCGTGCCACTGCACTCCAGCCTGGGCGATGGAGTGAGGCCCTGTCTTAAAAAGGGGTGAGGGTGCGGGGGTGCTATCAATAATTGTGCTGGGAAAATTGGCCTCAACAGCAACAGTCCCAGTGAGTTGAGATGTAACATCACTCTACTTATAGCAGCTCTGTACTGCATTGGGTCTGGCTGGAGCCACTGGTGCTTCTATGAATGGTGGGGAGCAGTAAGAGACTATGCTAGAGACTGCCCTGTGACCAGGTTCTGAGATAAAATGTCCCTGGACAATACTTTGACCACAGTTCTGTTGGGAGGCAGGCCCCAGAGCCATTCACAGATGCCTAAGCCAGTCCTGGGGAGCAGGACTGCAGGGCGCCTTCCCCACATCTGGTTTCTCTTAGGCTGAGCCAAGTCTTTTAGCCCCTGTTCTATGCTATGCTTGTCTCCCATGTGGGATTGATAAAGGCCACACCTGCAAATACAGAAAGAAAAGCAATTACTGCTTCGGAGACATGAACATGCAATGGTTAAGCAAGAAATGCACCAGCATATGTGAACCTGAACTTGCCTTCTATTTAACTGTGGGTAGATGGGGCAGCATTTGCACCCCCCGACCCCACCATCTGCACATCTGTCTGTGACTCTACATCCAGACCCCTATTTCCCACTTTGTGGAAGGGTGTCCTCCCCCACCCCATCCCCCTAGCTATGCCTCAAATGTTCAAGCCTATTCTGGCCTCAGAAGAATCTTCCCCTCATGTTAATCTCCATTCACTTAGGTATGCTTTTTTTTTTTCAGTTGCAGTAAAATAAAATGCATGTAACTTAAAATTTACCATCTTAACCATTTTTAAGTATATTGTTCTGTAGTGTTAAGCACATTCACACTGTTCTGCAACCCTCACCACCATCCCCAGAACTCTTCTCATCTTGCAAAACTCAAACTCCATACCCATTAAACATCACTCCTCATTCCCCCTTTCCCCAGCCCCTGACAGCCTCCATTCTACTTTCTGTCTTTATGGATTTGACATGTGGTGTCAGGGGCCAGAATTCCCTTCCTTTTCAAGGCTGAGTAATATCCTACATGTATATATATCACACTTTGTGTATCGGTTCATTTCTCCATGGACACTTGGGTTGTTTACATCTTTCTGCAATTGTGAATCATGCTGCTATAAACAGGAGTGCACAAATAGCTCTTTGAGACCCTGCCTTTAGTTCTTTTGGGTATATATCCAGAAATGGTATGCTGGATCATGTGGTAATTCTATTTTTTTATTTTCAGAGAATATAATCTTTTTAATACCTATATAATATTTCCCAATAAGTTTCTTGTACCATTCCCATATTGAAGAACAATAGTTTAACCATTTTCCTTCCAAAGGTTTTCTTTCCTCCATTTTTGCTATTACAGTGATTAACAAACATCCTTGTATATATGCTTTGTAGAAAGAAATATTTTCTTATGAATGTTCATAACTTTAGCCATTTGCTTGTTCATTATAACAAGAAATCATGAAAAGATACATGAGACTAAGTTAACAACAGCCCTCTCACTCTACTACCGTCAATCCTATCCCAATGAGGCAACTGGATTTAACAGCGTGTTATATATTCTTACATTTTAAAAAAATTCTCAAACATGTGTACACATATATATCTATTGACATGGTTTGGCTGTATCCCCACCAAAATCTCATCTTGAATTGTAGCTCCCATAATTCCCACGTGTTGTGGGATGGACCTGATGGGCGATAATTGAGTCACAGGGGCGGTTTCTCCCATACTGTTCTCACTACAGTGAGTAAGTCTCATGAGAGCTGATGGTTTTATAAGGGGAAACCCCTTTTGCTTGGCTCTTATTCTCTCTTGCCTGCTGCCATGTAAGACGTGCCTTTCACCTTCCTCCATGATTGTGAGGCCTCCCCAGCGATGTGGAACTGTGAGTCCATTAAGTCACTTTTTAATTTTGGGTATGTCTTTATCAGCAGTGTGAAAACAGACTAATACACCTATACATGTATATTTCTGTGTGTGTGTTCACCCATCCACCGGTCTGTCCACCCATCCATATGTATGTGTGTTTAATGCACCTTCAGCACTCATAGTGTGGGGTCATGCTACATATATTTCTTTGCAGTGTGCTTTTTCATTTTCTAGATCAAGATACATGGCTCTAGATTATTATTTTTAAATTTATCCTCAATATTCCACATTTTGGGACATACCAGAATTTTTTCAACCGTTCCTTTATGGGGTTTCAAGGTTGTTTCTAGTTTTTGCCACACAAACAATGCAGCAATAAATGGTTCAGAGGACATCATGTACTGGTTATTGTTTATAGGCTAGTTTCCCAACAGTATACCTGCCAGATATAAAGGTGTTCGTGGTTTTAACCTTAAAAAATACCACTAAGTTAATAGATGCAGTAATTCAAATACAAATCAATAATATATGAGAGTATCTAATTCCCCAAATCCATAGCAGCACACACTTTAATTTTTGCCAAATATATGGACAAAATAGGGACTTTCATGGTCATTTTCAGGTACATTTCCCTGATTTCCAGTGAGATTCAGCATATCTGCACATGTTTCATGGCTATCCGGGCAGCTTCTGTGAGGTGTCAGTCCATATCTTTTGCCCATTTGGGGGAAGTGGGGGAAAGATCAATTGTTCTTTTCTTATTAGGCTACAAGATCTATCTGTTTCTGGTTTGGTGTGGTTTTAATTTAACTTGTATTTGAACAATTAAGACTTGCATATGTACCGTCTAAGGTACCAAGGGGGTACACAGTAAAAAGAGCGTCCTTCCGATCCCTTCTCCCCAGGACCCCAGTTTTTCTCCTGGAGGCACCCAATGTACATATATATGCATACATGTGACCACGTGACCAACCTGTACATATCCTCCCAGAGGTGTTCTGTGTATTTCCAGGCACTAATAGTAAATATTTACAAAATCAAATATATTTAACTATTCTTATATGGCTAAAAAGTTTTAAAATCTTGTTTAAGAAGTTCTCCCATCCCCACAGTTATATAAATACTTTCCCTTACATTTTCTTCCAGTGTTTTTATTGTCTGATTTTTTTTGTAGTATTTTATTGTCTAATATTTTTATTTTTTGGAGACAGGGTCTCCCTTTGTCACTCAGGCTGGAGTGCAGTGGCACAATCAGTGCTCACTGCAGCCTCAAACTCCTGAGCTCAAGCCATCCTCCTACCTCAGACTCCTGAGTAGCTGGGACTAGAGGCATGCACCACCATGCCCAGCTAGTTTTGTTTTTTTTCTTTTTTTTAGCAGAGACAAAGTTTCACCATGTTGTCCAGGTTGGTTTTGAACTCCTGAGCTCATGCAATCCTCCTGCCTCAGCCTCCCAAAGTGCTGGGATTACAGGCATGGGTCATGATGCCTGGCCTTACTTTTAGTTTATTTCAAAGATGTTTTACATTTAATATCTTTAATTCACCTAAGTTTACTTTTGTTTAAGATAGGAGGTGGAGGTCATGCTTTCCTTTTGTTTTCCAAATGAACAGCCAATTTTGTCAATACAACTATCCTTAAGCTTCTTATCCACTGAATGGAAATGTCACCTTTGTTACACATCAAGCTGCTATATATAAATATAGCCTGCTCATCTGTAAAATGGAAAATTCACTTATACAATGTAAAGGATGGAAGAGGCCAGCAAAGTAGTTGAAACTCCCTTCCAAATCTAAGTATCTTTGTTAAGAAGGAAAAATGAATGCTAGTTCAAAGGAGGAAGACAAGGGAAGACTGAGAGATGGGCATCAGAAGGCAAGGATGCCACGTGGGCGTGGGACCCACGTACCCCGTGGAGCTTCATGTAGAGGCCGCAGGCATTGCACACAGGCTCGCCCTCCGCGTTGCGGCGCCACAGCGTGGTGGTGGTGGTCTGGCAGTTGGCACAGGAGAGGCCCACTCGGCGGGAGGCGGACTGCAAGACAGAAAGCAAACCCTTCATGTCCAAGTAAAAGGCGGGCACTGCCCTTCCACCTCGCGTGTGGCTGCGGAGCCGGGCCTCCCTAACCCTAACGGGAGGCAGGGCTGGGCCCTAATGACCCTGCATGAGATCTCTGACCTGTGACGGCACCTAACTCTCCTGTCACCTGAGCCACTGCGAGGAGTAAATCAGAACAAGGTTTCTGCTGCACGAGGACAGCGAGCGTGGGCATCGAAGACCTGGTTTCCAGTCCTAACCATCATTCACCATCAGGCAAATAACCCAGTGAGCGCCGGGCACTGCCGGCAGGAAAGCTTCTCCTGAGAGTAGGATTGACCGGGGCCGCAGGTGCCGGGGGCAGGCGGACAGTGAGGAATCACGGTGTCCAAATGGTATCAAAGTCTGAATGGCCCTGGGACCTCAAGAAAGGGAGGCACCAGGTTTATCCCCTCTGTTCTTCCCTCCTTAATATAGTCCAAGCTGGTTGGTGTCGATCAGAATCAAATTATATTAAAAAGGAGCAGGAAGCCAGGAGCCAAGCCCCAGGCCCAAACTCTTCCCCAGCCACGGGGCCCAACACAAGCTGCTGGCACTTCTGGGCTTTGGGATTTATCAACTGATCAACTGAGGTCAGGGTACAGACTAGCCTCTGAGGTGACCTTCCTTGCAGGGTTGGTGTGGATGGAGAAGACACTCCAGTCAACACCGGACTGGGAACCAGGAAACCTGGATTCTGCTTCCAGAGTTCCAGATGGGAGACTCAGTACATGAGTGGCTGTGGGCAAGGCCACTAGCTTTTCTGAGCCTCACTTGCAGTTTCTGTGTGCCGAAGAGGTTGAACTAGACAGCCTGGATCATTCTGGTGGCTCCAGCTAACTCTAAAGTTGTGAGAATTATTATGGGGCTCTCACCCATGTAATCCCCGATCCGCACCCTCAAGTTCCAAAATTCAAAACCAGAGGACGTCCCGCCAAGGCGAGAGCCCTGCAGCCAGGTGCCGAGAGGAGGCTGCGAGGCACGTGCTTACCAGCCGGCGCTGGGGCTTGATGAGCGGCCGGTTGATGCCGTTCATCTTGTGGTAGAGGCCGCAGGCGTTGCACAGATAGTGACCCGTCCCATCTCGCCTCCAGAGCGGGGTGGACATAGCCCCACAGTTGACACACTCTCTGCCTTCTGAGAAGTCATCAAACATATCTACTGAGTTGCGGGGAACAGACAAGAAAAGACACAGAGGATTAATTCTTTGTTTGTGCCCAGCTCTCACATCTGAGAATCTAGAGGGCGCAGAAACAATGCTCTTTCCTTGGAAGGAGAAGACCACCTCGGGCTGCTCTTGCTCTTCCTCACTCTGACTTCAGCCCCTGCTCCCTAATCCCAGACAATGAGAGTTCCCCTGAGCATGAGAAGAGGAAAAATTTGCAGCGATCAACCGCGTCCTGGGCTGGGAGGCAGGACACCTGGATTTCAGTCCAGATATCACATTCAGAGCCTCCAGCCCTAGGCCTCTCACCTCACACTGAGGTCCACGCAAACCTTCTTGCTCTCTTTCCCTTTCAAAGTTAGTAAGATTACTTTTCCCTTTGCATAAAGATATAATAAATATTTACCTTAGGAAAATTAGTGCCAAAATATATAAGGAAAATCCAGATTGTCACTAATGTTTTGAGCATTTGGTTCTCTTGTATCCTTTGTAAGACTGTATTTATTTTATTCTTTTTATTAGAGACAGGGTCACTCTGTCACCCAGGCTGGAGTACAGTGGTGCAATCATAACTCAGTCCAGCCTTGAACCCTGGGGCTCAAGCGATCCTCCAGCCTCAGCCTCCCAAAGTGCTGAGACTACATGCATGAGCCACTGTGCCCAGCCCTTTGTGAGACTTTTCTTTTCTTTTTTTGAGATGGAGTTTCACTCTTGTTGCCCAGGCTAGAGTGCAATGGTGCGACCTCAGCTCACTGCAACCTCTGCCTCCCAGGTTCACGCGATTCTCCTGCCTCAGCCTCCCAAGTAGCTAGGATTACAGGCATGCGCCACCATACACAGATAATTTTGTGCTTTTAGTAGAGATGGGGTTTCACCATGTTGGTCAGGCTGGTCTCGAACTCCTGACCTCAAATGGTCCACCCGCCTCGGCCTCCCAAAGTACTGGGTGAGTACACCACACCCGGCCTTGTGAGACTTTCATATGTTGATATATATTTTTGCCAAGCTATATAATTCTGAGTGTGTGGGTCTTTTGCTTAATACCAAAACATTTTCCCAATGGCAAATTCTTTATAAACTCATCTTATAAAATTCTTTATTAACTCATATATCATTATTCCATCATATAAATGTGCCATCATTTAACTAGTATCATTCAGCTATTAATCTTCATCCAGTTTTGGATTCTTGCTTCATAAACACTGCTCCTTACTTAAGTCTGTGCATTTCTAGTTATTCCTTAAGATACTCTCTGAGAAGTAGAATTTCTGAGTCAAAGGCACTAAATTTCTTTTTAAATTCTTGGAATTTTCTAACTGTCCTGCAAAAAAAAGCTTCATTCATTCATTTTTTCTGTTTTAATATACCTGTATGGGCTGCCGTATCATAGTTGGACATTTTTCTTGCTTATTGGTATATAAAATAAAGGTGCATATTATAAGCAATGGCACCTTAGAGCTGCTCACATAAGCGTAGCATCTCCCCAGGTACCACAAGGCTGCCGGGGTCTGCCGCTCCCTTCACTCGCTCACCCCTCCCCGCCATCACCTTTATCGTCCATGTCTACAGAATGTTACAGTTGACAGATTCCACTTGTGTCCATTCTCTTCACCCTGGTGAGACAGGCTGGGCCAGTTTTCTTCCTCCCCGTAGTCTACATAAAGCCTGGCTCACAATCTCCAGAAGTCTCTCTGACTTCATGTTATCCTAATTTGCTGTCCCTAAACACATCTACCTTGGTCTCCAGATTCTTCCTATGCTGCTGCCAGAGGCAAGGGCAGATTTTTCTCTAGTGAAGAGGGGAGCTTTTATTGAGTTGGGAGGACAGGTGGTAAAGAGCTCTCTTTCCAATGGGACCCAGCCTGGGAGGGGGTTAAGGTTGCACATTTTGCTAGTTCTGTGGCCCAGCTACTTGCTCTAGGGGAATGTGGGCCAGAGAAGAGGATGGTGGGGGGCCCTCCCCACAACTCTGGGTACACAAACAGTCATTTGCACCTGCAAACAGGTAGCTGTGTGTCCACACCAAGTAAACAGTGTGCAGGTGTAAGGGGCTATTTGCTCAGGCCAGGGAGCGGAGCACAGGCATCACAGCAGAGGCTATTTTTACACCTGGGTCACGCTGACAGCCTCCACCAAGGTCGCCTGCCCTCAGAGCCGCCCATGAGATGCGGCCACTCCCGCCCATAGCTTGCTCCCAGCTGGACCACCACAATCAACACTACTGTTGCCACCTCTACAGTCCATGCCTACAGGCTGCCAGCCCCGCTTCTTTCATCCAGGCCTGCCCATGAGGGGATTAAATAGGCCAGGAATTTACAGAAGGACATTAGACCAAGCCAACTCCACAGCAAGAGCGGGGCACGGGCAACGTTGTCATTTTGTTGGGTGTTCGCAATAAACACTAGGTGGCACTACCATCTCAAAATTGAACCAAGACACGCGGTCTAGCCTGAATCACACTTGGACATACAGGCCTTGTAAGATCACCTTTCCAGTCCAAACCTAGCGCAACCCTCTCATTCTGGTTTCCTTTTTTATTTTATTTTGCTCTTTAGAGACCGGGCTCACTCTGTCACCCAAGCTGGAGTGCAGTGGTGCAATCATAGCTCACTGCAGCCACCAATTCCTGGCCTCAAGAGATCCTCCTGCCTCAGTCTATTTTTCTTGTTCTATCTTTTTTTTTTCTTTTTTTTTTTTTGAGACAGAGTCTCACTCTGTCACCCAGGCTGGAGTGCAGTGGGCACTGCAACCTCAAGCTTCCTTAGAACCTGGGACCACAGGCACACGCTACCATCCCCAGCTAATTTTTGTGGAGACAAGGTTTCACTATGTTGCCCAGGCTGGTCTCAAATTCCTGGGCTCAAGTGATCCTCCTGCCTCGGCCTCTCAAAATGCTGGGATTACAGGCATGAGCCACTGTACCCAGCCCTATTTTTCTTTATTATGAAAAAATTTAAACATATTCAGAAGTGGACAGAATATGAAAACAAACTCTTACTTAACTATCATCCAGCTTCCAATCATTTGTGGTCAATCTTGTTTTATCTATACCTCCATTCGCTTTCCCCCATAGTGGGTTACTGAAGAAAATCCCAGACTTCTATTACTTTATTCACAAATATCTCAGTATGTTGCTCTAACAGATAGAGTCACACTCTTAAAAATAAGCAAACTGGCTTCTCTCCTACATTCTGGTTCATTTAAGTCAAAAACATCTCATAATGTGTTCTTCTTGTTCGGAGGGGAGATTCTCTTTTCTCCTCACAATTATTGTTTTATATGCAGGAATGGAGTCTTTTTTTTTTTCTTTTTCCCACACTACACTGATGTAAAGAAAAACTTTTTTTGAGACAGGGTCCCACTCTGTCCCCCAGGCTGGAGTACAGTGCTGTGATCTCGGCTCACTGCAGCCTCAACCTCCTAGGCTCAAGCAATCCTCTCACCTCAGCCTCCCAAGTATCTGGGACTACAGGTGCATGCCACCATGCCTTGCTAATTTTTTTTTCTTTTTTTTTGTATTTTTGGTAGAGACAAGCTCTCACTGTGTTGTACAGACTGGTCTTGAACTCCTAAGCTCAAGCGATCCTCCCACCTCAGCCTTCCAAAGTGCTGGGATTATGGGCGTGAGTCACCATGTCCACCCCAGAACTGTGCCCATCCCAGAATCTTATTAAAGGACCCAGGAATCCCTGGAGTGTGCTCTCAGCTGCTGACTCACCTCTGGCTGCCTTGAGAACCCAACACACAGGTCTGCCTCAGAAGATCCTGCAGGCTCAACTCAAAGTTGGGTTATGCATTCAAGCAGCTATTTTACTGTCCAGGTAAAGTCACTGGAGGTTGCCAAGTATGTATTTGTCACCAACAAATATTTACTGAGCATCTGCTATTTAATCACTCTGATAGATGTCACAGGAGCTAGGAGGGAACCCAGGTCTCAGAATGCTAATGATCTATTTGGACAAATTGGATGTGAATATCAATAATGAGTAATAATATTACTCGGTTCGTTTTTAGAACATACCCTCAGCAGAGTGGGGGACTGACTCATGGCAGACCCTAATTGTCTAGGGCAGAAAGTGTGGAATTCCCACCAGCATAAAATCCCATTGCGATAGAAGGGTCGGGGTTACCAAAACAGCCAAAGCAAAGGCTATTCTTAAAGACATCCAATAGACAACCCGCTACACCTCCAAATCTGTAATTTCCAACCACAAAATCTTGCCATCCAACCTGCTCAATGAAATGTTACACATATTTTTCAACAATTATTACAAAAACAAGGTAAACATAGAGGAAAATGTTGGCCCTATAATGCTAAATGACAAACACAGCACTAAGTCCCAAACTAGCACTAACATCTGGTATGAACCTCGGTAAGCACCACTTCTCATTCCTTCCTAGGAAAGGCACTGAGAGGAACCTCCCTGGGGGCAAGAGTGATTCTGAAGCCGGGGGGCACAGCTGTGGCCTCCGATGCAGCCCCTCCCACCCAGTGCTGGCATCCCGGGAACTGCTCCAGCCACTTGGAAGGCATCACCCACGTTTGGAGGAAAGACTTGTAATAATAGTTGTAAAGTACTTTGCAAATGAGAGGAAAAACTTACAACAATGGCTGTAAAGTGCTTTGCAAACATCAAATGAGATAACAATGATGGATTATTGTTAGGAGGCTGAAGTTGGAGGGGTGAGGAGGGAGTGGGAAAGACCAGGACAAACCTTGGCGCTGGTTATGGAGGAGGGGAGGACAGATAAAAGAGCTAGGAGACTGGGGAATCTGACCTTTCTTAAACCACTGGGGCTATGCTCAGAATTGTCTGTGCTCTCAGCGGTCAGGTTTGAGACTGCAAGCCAGGAACCAACTGACAGCAAGGCTGACCATGTACACTTATTCAGTCTCTAAGTTGCTTCTCATGGGAAGTATTAATTAATGATTAGTTTAGCAATGAAAAGCACAAAATAAATCATGTCCTAACTCCAAGGATGGGGATCTCACTCCTCACTTCCATCCATACCTTGCTAAAAAAAGTTTTTTTAAAGAGGAAACAAAGTCTGATAGTCTGATTTCTCAGAGAGCCAGTGCAGCATGGATATTCCTACGAATTAAGCAAGCTGCTCCCACCCTAGCGCCTGAAAGAAGAATGCAGGCCAGGAGGTTGAAACATCCCACCCCTGACTTCCCTACAAAGAACTGACGCAACCAGAGGCAAAGACACCGACCTCTCTTCTCCTCTGACCTGCTCCATCCATCTTGGGGAACCCACCCACCCCAACAAGGGGAGGCCAGTCAGGGTGGGGAGAGGAAAGGCACGGGAGGAAGAAAGGGAGAGGAATCAGAGGCCAGGGTCACGGTTCCGCTCTCCACTCCCTCCCCTGGGCACCGCTGGCTGCTGGGGAGACAGCTCAGGCCACTGCTGCCGCCCCATCGGCGCCACAGAGCCTGGTCTGCTCTCCTGCATATGCACCCCTCAGACCTCCACCCGCTGGGGGGAGCTGGTGTTGAGCCCCAGCTTGTGTTGGAAGACCCTCACCCTCACGCCTGGAGGCAGAGTTGATGGGTCTCAGCTCCTCTACTGCAATGTCTGAAGCTCAAACACTTGCCATGTGTCTGTATACGCGCCCCTGTCCAAGTGCTAGACATAACAAACATGTTGGCAAAATCCATGCTAACTCCTTACCCAAAGTTGTTTTGGTCTAGCTGGGGATGCATAACTCAAAAATAATCACTACCTTTAAGGTGACAAACTGCAGTGGACCTGGGCCTCACACTGGTGCCCAGCCCACCACCTCCAGCTTCAGATCTTCAGCATCCTGGACGTTCAGGGAGAGACACATCAACAGTGGAAAGGGCCTGTGCCCGGGGCAGCTGGGCAGTGCTACACAAGAGGGGCCAGAGGGGGCCAAAGAGATGCAACCCAGAAGGCTTTCTTGGAAAAGGCCAGACCCCAGCCAAGACTGGGCAGGAGGGGAGGGACCTGCCCAGAAACCATTCCCTGGGAACCAAAGGGGCTTCAGAGCAAAGTCTCAGCCCCACCCAAATGTCCCTTGCTGAACCCCAGGCCCATGTCCCAACCAGAGTTCACCAGAGATGGAGCCTGGATTTCCCGACAGGCCCGGATCTGTCCCTGTGGCTGGCGCCTGGGTGTGGGGCACGAGGCCCAAACAAAGCCTGAGGTTTTCCTGGCAGCTCTTGAGCCCTGGGTCTTCTGGGCTTCGTCAGGCTCGGCAGATGCCTGTGACAGGAGGCTGTCACGGGGAGGCCCACACAGCTCCAGCGGCACTCCGGCCGGGGGATGAAATCACCTATTTTGGAAGCTCCTGCAGCTGCTGAACAGAGGCGGTTACCAGTTACCGCCCACCTTGCAGAGTCACCCCACAGAGTCCAAGGCCTCTGCTTCTGACCCTTATAAAGGACAAGAACCCGGGACGCTGGCTGGCTGGAGTGACAGAATGTGACTCAGTTTTGTTTTGTTTTGTTTTTCCTAAATCACAAACAGGCAAGGACATCGTGAAAGGAAAAAAAAAAAAAAAAAAAAAAACACCAAAAACAAGAACGGAGGGAGGGGGGAACGTAGAGAGAGGAGGAAGAGGTTGAAGAACAAATGATAGGGGAAAATACACCCGCTCATATGCAAAGAGGTTTTACAAATGACAAAGAGAAAGATGAGCTTGAAGGCTGTAACGGGCAACCACACCTGTCACTGGAGGAACTGTGGAAAGACTCAAGCCCCCGACACCCTGGGCCCCAGTGGCTCCTCCCTGGAGGTCTAAGAACTTCCAGCACCTCCGCACCTGCCTGGTCTGTGCTCACAGTAGGGTGAGCGTGGGAGGCTGGTCCAGGAGAGGATGGCAATGGAAGAAAGTTCATGCGCTTTAGAGAACAGATCCTACCCAGGGCCACAGAGCTAATCAACAGCAGAGCTGGGATCAAACCCAGGCTGGCCAGTCAGTCTCTTAACTGCAGGCCAGTGTCCCACCAGCGCTGCCCACAGATGCCTTGGCCGTCCCTGACCCCTTCCCCAGTGACAGTAGCTGGCAGCAGATAGAAAATCAGTCTCGATTTGGCCTGTGAGCAGCAAGGGCTGTAGGAGTTCAGAGCCCAAGCATGCTCTGTTTTCCCATCTTGTCTGATCTCAGAAACTTCCCAGCAACTCTGTTTCAATGCTTCTCAGCTCACCCACTTGGGAAACGCTTCCTGGCCTTCATCGTCAAGATTAGATTTTGAGACCTTCGAGAACCCCTACATGTGGGCCTATAATTACAGCATAAAGATTTCCCCATAAAATGCAGGATCAGTTGCTGGCTCCAGGAGAAATGTAGGATGCTTCTGAATTCAAATTTGAGCCTCTGCAATGACAATGCCATAGAGCTAAGTCCGTGAACTTGTGGACTGTTGCATTACTCTTACAGGGACTTTTTTTTTTTTGCAATGGGGTATTGCTCTATCACCCAGGCTGGAGTCCAGTAGCTCAGTCATAGCTAATTGCAGCCTCGACTTCCCAGCCCCAAGCGATCCTCCTGCCTGAACCTCCTAAGTAGCTGGGACTACAGGTGCACACCACAACACTCAGCTAATTTTTCTAGCATTTTGTAGAGATGGGGTCTCACTATGTTGCCCGGGCTGATCTTGAACTCCTGAGTTCAAGCAATCCTCCCGCCTCAGCCTCCCAAAGTATTGGTATTACAGGCATGAGCCACCACTTCTGGCCACAAGCACTTTCTTGAAACAAATGAAACAAAAGTATTGTGGTAAATATGACTTCATTTGCTGCATCTCGACACTAAACATGCAGACTCCCAGAAAATGGTCACCATGGCCCCTTCCCACCAGAGAACCGCAGGCTGGGATACCATTTTAAAAATAGGCAAAGGGCCAGGTGTGGTGGCTCATGCCTGTAATCTCAGCACTTTGGGAGGCTGAAGTGGGTGGAACACTTGAAGTCAGGAGTTCAAGGCCAGCCTGGCCAACATGGTCAAAGCCCATCTTTACTAAAAATGTAAAAAGTAGGTGTGCATGTTGGTGCACGCCTGTAATTCCAGCTACTCAGGAGGCTAAGGCAGGAGAATTGCTCGAACCCAGGAGGCAGAGGTTGCAGTGAGCCGTGATCATGCCATTGTACTACAGTCTGGGTGACAGAGTGAGACCGTGTCTCCAAAAAAAAACGGAAAAGGAACAAAGAAAAGAAGGGAATACGGAAAGACTGCAGTGAGCTCTACATTTCTATTTGAAAACTCTCCCCAATGCCAGCATTTTGCCCCTATACCAATACATTTTTTACAAAGACTGTCTTGCCAGCTGTCACCCTCAGGTGAAAGAGCTATGGAGTTTTCCTGGGGGCCTGCGTGTGGGAAGCTACGATCAGTCCCAGAGTGGAGGGGCCTGGGCCTCCCAGCTGCTGGGTCTGCAGGGACCCTGCCCAGCAATCCCCACCCCGAAACCTGGGACAAGGTTCTCCTCTTTGTGCTGTCCGCCTCCCCGGATTAATTTGGGAGCCCTGTGACCCACCATACAAAATGGGACACTTCTGAGGGGAGGGGGCATATTACTAATTATTCTGAAAGCACAGTCTTAACACCAGGGTGTGTGGCCATCCTCTGCAGACCTCGCTGTGAGACCTGCATCCCTGACATGCTGATCCCTCCTCTCTGTGTCTCCCTAGTGTCCCTGCTGACAGGTAATTCGGCTGACTTGCCCCCTCCCAGACAAGCCACACGCAGCATGCCAGGAAAGAGGCCAGGCACCACATTGGGCGCTGGGTCCTGCAGCTCCCGAGGCTTCCGGCTTCAGGCTCAGATACAGCCAGGGAAGCCCTGGCTGGGGATCAGCACTTGAAAATATTTGCTCCTTTCTGGCCTCTGGGGATTGCATGCAAAGGGTGCCCCTGCCACCGCTTCCCTGTCCACTGCCTTGTTGAGTTGGCTCGCTCTGCACATCCCCAGTCCTTCTGTGGGAGAGGCTGTGAGGGTCCAGGCGGAAGGGGCAGGTGGCACAGTGGTACAGTCTTAAAACCTGCAAGCTGGGTCTGGGCTATTTCGTGAATATTCAGAAGAGGAAACCAAGGTGCAGAGCAGGCCAGGCAAGTGCCTCATCTGAGCTCCCAGTCCTCGCCTTCCACAGCACCACACAGCTCTCCGCTGGACCCCGCCACCTGTAGCACCCTGTACACAGCAGAAGCACCGCACACGGCAAAAGCTCCGCACACGGCAGAAGCTCCGCACACAACAGAAGCTCTGCACACAGAGCCATCGAGTTTCAACAAACCCAGTGCCTAGAGAGTCCCGTGAGGCGGCCGAAATGACGATGGGACAGCGTCAGTCCCACGGCTTGGCTTCCGGCCAGCCGGGCTGCCTGGCCACTCAGATGCCATGTTCCTGGACACACAATATAATTCAGCTGTGAGAATTATCTATGCAGGGCCAGAAGTTTCCGTGTGTGTGTGTGTGTGTGTGTGTGTACACATACATGTGTGTATATGTGTGTATGTAAAATCATATATAATGGATATATATGGAAAATTACACCACGTTGCACTAAAAGCCAGCCCACTCTTGCTAGCAATAAAACTGCTCTAATAATTCACTGGAATAAACCTTTTTAAAGGGAAGATGTCTATTTTTCAGATGTTCCTGCCAAATGCTGGAAGCAACCAAAATGCCCAATGGTAGTGGAATAAGTACAAAAACAACGTTTCAGTAAAGCCATACGGAAATTGGAGTTGGTTTATTAAATGACAACTGGATAGACTATGTTCTTCAGATTTTCTCTTCCTGTAACATGGTTTAAATTAGTTAAATATGCAGTTAATTAAACAAGCATCTCTGCCTAGGCATTGCAGGATTGGAGATATTTATTTTCTTCAATTTCCTGGGATCCTCCTGGCCCAAAAGAAAAAATACAAAGTACTTTTTCCACCTTGGTCCCAGCTGCCTCCCCACCACAGTGGCAGCCCCATCTGGGCTCAGGAATCCTATGGCACCAACGACTCCTCCCACCCTACAGAAAGAAAGGGAGAGCCCCTCCCTTCGGGGTACAGTCCCAGCCAGGGTACAATGTACATGAGCTTGCCAGTCACGCTGTGGATAAAGTCTGGCACTGGTCATGGCTCCTCCAAGTCACTGTGTTGTGATGATGCCCCTCTCCAGGCTCCTCCCAGCTTGCCTCAGTCATTTTAGTGTGCCCTGGGGTTGGGGGATGTGGGGAAGCAGACACTCTGGGCATTGATGGGAAGTGTGACATGGTACAGCCCTGCAGCCAGTGGGGAAAGCAATTTGGCAATATCTTATCAAAAGTATAAATGCACGTGTCACTTGATCCAGAAACTCCACTTCCAGGAATTTATCCTCCAGATGTACTTTTGTGTAAAATGGTTTATATACAAGGATATTCACTATGGCATGTTCTTCCATAGCAGAGGACTGGAAAAACAACTCTTATGTTCATCAATACGGGACTGGTTAATTCAATTAAGGCATAGTATGTAGCCATAAACAATGATCTTGATGTACTGATATGGAATTCTTGCAGTATATGCTATGACATATTAGAAGGCATGGACAATACATTGATATTCTCTTACAAAAAGAAGGGGAGAAGAATCTCTACATGGATTTGTTTATATATAGAATGAACATTTTTAGGAGGACAGACAAGAAACTGATCATACTGGTTGTTTCCAGGGAGGCATCTTGGTGGCTCACGGAGGTACTTCTCATTGTTTGCTGTTGTGTACCTTTTAAATACTCAACTATGTTAACGTTAATGTATTTCTTATTTGTGATAGTGATTTTTTTTTTTCTTTTGAGACAGAGTCTTGCTCTGTCACCCAGGCTGGAGTGCAATGGCATGATCTTGGCTCACTGCAACCTTCACCTCCCAGGCTCAAGCAATTCTCCTGCCTCAGCCTCCCCAAAAGCTGGGATTACAGGTATATACCATCACGCCTGGCTAATTGTTGTATTTTTAGCAGTGACAGGGTTTCACCATGTTGGTCAGGCTGGTCTTGAACTCCTGAGCTTAGGGGATCCGCCAGGCTCGGGCTCCCAAAGCGCTGGGATTACAGGCGTGCGCCACCATACCTGTCCTATGATTATTTTGCATGTTAAATAAAATGCATAAATATGTCAGGGGCTAGCATCATCACTCTTTCATGCAGTAACATTTTTTATTTAAAGCTGGGCAGGTTCCATTTTCAGATTTTTCCATAAAAGCATCTTTTCTCCCACCTTACTTTCCTACAAAAGCACCTTAATTCCTTAATGGGAAAATGGAACCCATTTCCCAAGTGGGTCCTCAGCTTTGCTGCACTCCTAAAGCTGTTGACCCACTGTCATCTTTCACAGCACCCTAGCTCCTGTCCCAGGGAGCCGCAGCCTCAGCCCCGGGGAACCCTGGCCTGGCTTCTAATGCTCAGTGATATGGTCCTGGTTCCTTTTATTTATTAGGAAGATTGCAATGGAGCTTTGGCCAGAGGAGACTTAAGCTGGGCTAGTCTGGGCCGTTTGACTCTGCAACCCCAGTTAGGAGCTGGCAGGACGGAAAGGGAATATTGAATAAATTGCCAGGGCAGCTCCCTCAGGGACCGAGACAATGGGTCTGCAGGGAGAGGCTTTTCCTTCCAGGCCCATGGCCTGCCGTCAGGAGGAAACAACTTCCCCTTCGCCTCTGGAATGGCAGCAGCAGCAGCCAGCTGGGAGATTTATGGAGATATAATGTGACCTCTTTATTGCCCTGAATGCTAGGGAGGCATTTCAGGGGAGATTTACGCCTTTCAGAAGAGGAGGCGAGCAAGGGTGTAGAAATTTATACGTGGGGACTGTTTTCCCCTCTCGGGGGTTTCTGGGGGATTACTTAATCAAACCAAGGTTAAGCTCCAATCGCCATCACTTTACATCTTCTTCTCCTGCTAATCCACCCAGTTACCCTGCTACCCTGAAAGCTTTTTGCATGAAATATGGAGTCTAAGCCAAGTTGCAAGGGATCTGTTTAGTTCTAAGTTCAGTTAACACAAAACAAAACAAAAAATAAGAATGAAGACCACATTACCAGGGCCAGGAGACAGTGCCCTGCAGCCATGGACCTGGGCAGCACACATTTTGCCTATATAGGCCTCAGATCTTCTTTGTAAAAGGAAGGTGTTAGACCAGATGACTTAGGTCCTTCCTAGTGTGAAAATAATCTAGATAATATCAGATCAAATGCTAACGCTATACCTTACTGTGCACCAGTGATTTTTCTGTCACTTTTTTTTAAGCTGCAGAACTCTTTCTTCAAAGAAAATCTAATCTGAGGAAGCCCAACATTAAAGACAGAGGAATGCAGTTGACTGGGTGAAAGGGTGGCTCCACCTTCTGCCCAGCACTCCTCCAGGTCCACATCCACACATCCCGGGATCTTGACGAAGGTCCTCCAGCCTCTAGAGGGCGCCCTACGCTGCACGGTTCTTGCCAAGCGCTGCTCAGGGCTCGCCTGATGGCAGTGAACAGGGTCCGTCCGCCCCTGGCTTCGCTATCAGAAGCCACACAGACCAGACTTAAAGGCAGAGGCAGGGGCAATTCCAGACGCAAACAGAGGTGGACGCTTTAGCCAACAGTCGTTTCACCTCTCTTGGTCTGGTCTCCACAACTCAAAAGTGCAGTAGTTGGAAAAGATGATTTCTAGGCTCCTACCTGTGAAAGCATTCAACGTGGCACTGCATTCTAACTCTCATTTATGTTTTTAGTCCCTGTCCCCTTCAATTTGTGTTTAAATTATGCAATTTTTAATTGCTACAAATATTCAAACAGGCCAGGCATGGCGGCTCTGGCCTGTAATCCCAGCCCTTCGTGAGGTGGGCGTATGGCTTGAGCTCGGGAGTTCAATACCAGCCTGGGCAACATAGTAACACCACATCTCTTAAAAAAAATAATAATTAGCTGGGCTTGGTGGCCCTCGCCTGTAGACCCAGCTACTCCAGAGGCTGAGGTAGGAGGATCACTTGAGCCTGGGACTTCAAGCCTGCAAGCGAGTTATGATCACAGGAAGCAAAACTCTATCTCAAAAAAAAAAATTCTTTTTTCAAACAGGCAAACGGTACAGAAGAATGTCACGTAGAAGGTCTCAGCTAGGCGCGGTGGCTCACGCCTGTAATCCCAGCATTTTGGGAGGCCGAGGAGGGCGGATGACCTTAGGTCGGGAGTTCAAGACCAGCCTGACCAACATGGAGAAACCCCATCTCTACTAAAAATACAAAATTAGCCAGCGTGGTTGCACATGCCTGTAATCCCAGCTACTGGGGAGGCTGAAGCAGAAGAATCGCTTGAACCCGGAAGGAGGAGGTTGCAGTGAGCCGAGATTGCACCACTGCACTCCAGCCTGGGCAATAAGAGCAAAACTCCCTCTCAGAAAAAAAAAAAGAAAGAAACAAAAAGTCTCCACCATCACCATTATCCCACCCCCAGGGGCAGAGGTGGCTAACAATTTTCCTATTTTTCCAGATATCTTCCACTGCATTAATTAACATTTTTATTTTTAGAAATTTTAAAATTACATAAAAACACAAAGGACACTGTAACAATTCTGTTTATTCCCCCACCATCTGCTATCCAATCACTATATTGAATTTAGTGTATATCCTTCCAATTAATCTATATACTTCTACACACAGGGATAAATGTTCCTCTGAAGAACATAAGCATTGCTTTGCAATTTTAAAGATTTACATGAAAGCTTTCTTTAAAAAATATGAAATATTTCAGTAACTGAGAAAAAAATATATAGCAAACACTCTTAAACCCACCACCAGCTTTTTCAAATCTTTGTTTTACCATATTTGCTTCAGATGTTTTTAAAGAAATACAACATTGCAGATACAGTGGATGCCTCTGTGTAACCCACAATTCCAGTCTCTTTTTTGCCCATTATGTTTCCCAGTTTTAATTATACATGTGGATCTGCTTTATTTGAGTTGATTTACAGTTTTCCATTATATTAATAAATCACATTTTACTTTTTCATTTCTTTATGGTTATGGACTAAATGTCTGTGAATAACCCAAATTTAAATCTTGCAATCCTAACCCACATGTGATGGTATTTGGAGGTTGGGCATTTGGGAGATGAACAGGCCAGCGGACGGAGCCCTCATGAATGGGATTAGTACCCTTATAAGAAGAGACAGAGGCTGGGCGCGGAGGCTCACTCCTGTAATCCCAGCACTTTTGGAGGCCGAGGCAGGTGGATCACCTGAGGTCAAGAGTTCGAGACCAGCCTAACCAACATGGTGAAACCCCCCCCCATCTCTACTAAAGATACAAAAATTAGCCGGGCATGGTGGTGCATGCCTGTAATCCCAGCAACTCAGGAGGCTGAAGCAGGAGAATTGCCTGAACCCAGGAGGCGGAGGTTGCAGTGAGCTGAGGTTGCGCCATTGCATTCCAGCCTGGGCAACAAGAGCAAAACTCTGCCTCAAAAAAATAAAAAATAAAGAAAAGAAAAGAAAAGACAGAATAGATATCTCCCTATACCCACCCCATGCGTGGATGCAGTGAGATGATGGTCTTCTGCAAAGCAGGCTTGGGACTCCCACCAGACACCAATCTGCCAGTGCCTTGATCTTGGGACTTCCTGGTTTCCAGAACTTTGAGAAATAAGTGTTGTTAAAGCCACACATTCTATGGTATTCTGTTACAGCAACCTAAACTGACTAAGACACTTACTGATACATATTCAGATTGTTTTCAATTTTTTGCTGCAATAGCAATGCTTCATCAGGGATCCTTGTACATGTCTGTTTATACACATGAGAAAAGTGTATCTAGGATATAGGAGATATATTTTAGCCATGATCACATGTATATGTATAAAACACTTATGCTTGGTTTGGTGCTGTTTAAGCTGTTATGCTATAACAAACAAATCGTTATTTGTTTGCTGTTCACATTACATGTCAGCTGCAAGTTGGCTGAAATTCTATATGTATGCTTCAATCGGACACGCAGGCTGAAGGCAAAACCTCTATGTGGTTCATGCCAGCCTCGTGGCAGGGGGCAAAAAGTCATGACAGAACCACGTAATGGCTCTTAATGCCTCTGTGTGGAAGTTGCATAGTGACTTCGAGTCACATGTTCTTGATCAAAGCAAGTCTCATAGCCAAGCCTGTGTCATCGGGGTGGTGGAAATAATCCTCACCAGAAATGGGCTCCCTCAGTATGGGAAAGAACAGAGCAGTGTGCTGAACACACGTGGGATCATACCATGGATACTCCTCTGCAGCTGTTTCTGCAGGGAAGCATATCTGTTTAGACATTTTTCCATATCAGCACAGATCTACTTGTCTCTTCGAAGAGGATTTATTAGTTTTGCATTGTTAAGGCACATAACATTTACATTCTACTCCATAATTCTCACAGCTGTTTAGCTGTACATGATATTTGAAAGGATTCAATGCTAATGCCAATCTTTTTATGCCACAGCCTCCCCATTCCTAGTACCTTGGCTGCATTTCAGCAAGTAATTTTTCACTGCTACACACAACAGGCCTGCAATGAACATCACTGCTTTAGCTTCTGTGCCAGCGCGTCTCTAGTTTGTTTTGATTTCTGATAAGGCAAGTTCCCCTTTCTTAAGTCTCCTTTTAAAAAATTATCTTGGCTATTCTTGTACAATAACTCTTTCATATAAATCAGCTGGACATGTCGTATTTAAGAAATCTTGCTGGGATGTTTCCTGAGACTGTGTTAAATTTATAGATTTGTTTGAGGGAGTTTGGAATAAAGAATGCTGCCAACTTTTCCAATCCAAGGATCTAGTATCTTTCTGCATTTATTCATGTCTTCTTTTATGCCCTTCAGTAAAGCTTTATAGCTCCCTCCATAGGGAATTTACATTTGTTTACTGAAGTTGACCAGTATTTTATCTGCAAATAATGAAAACATTGCCGCTTTCTTTCCTATCTCATTTATTTTATTAACAAGGAAATTTACTCCTGGCAACCCTAACCCACATGTGATGGTATTTGGAGGTTGGGCATTTTGGGAGGTGAACAGGCAGGAGAGCTGAGAGGTATGGACCAGCTCTCGAAGTCTTTCCCTCAATGTGGTCTGGATTTATATTATATTTGGCAGTTTTCTATAGTTGGGGATATGAATTGTCTCTTAATTTCACTGCAGATAAAAGTTTTACTTGATTTGGGGGGTTCTTTTCATCTGATGTGCTGGTCTTCAGGGAGGAGAGGGAGAAAGCAAACCTTTACTCCGCTAGCCTTCGCAGGAAGTCTCCACCTCTTCTTCAGACCAAACATACATCCTCCTCAAGTCAGCTCCTCTTCCTCTAGCCTTCAGACTCTGGTTCACCTGACGTGTTCATGAATCTTTACGGCAATCAATCACATCTATCTTGAATTATCTATTTTATCCTTGTTTTGCAGCAGCAGTTAGTTTTTTGGTGTTACTTCACTTTCTCTTCCCAACTTCTCTCTTTCTGTTTTGTTTTGTTGCTCTAGCCTCAGAATTCTTTAGCCAAGCAAATCAAACGTTTACAAATCAAATATAAAGTAGATGAAACAGAGCTTCTCTGCAATAGGGGCCCCACAGACCCTGCTCTCAGCCTTCCTCCCATCTAAAGCACCTGCGCGGAAATCAGTGCTCCTGGAGCATAGTTCGACGACAAAATGTCTAGTAGTTCAATCTGCCTTTTTACAAATACATTTCACTTACTTGGCAGACATCTTAGGTAGAGCATGAAGCTGCTACAAAATCTACAGTCTTTTATTACACGTGGTTAATAGTTTTAATCCAATCTGATTTGCATTCCAAAGAAATGTTAAAAGTGCATTCACTGCTATATTTTATGAATGAGTTAAAATTTTAATGCAGATTATAAACATGATAGATTTGCAGATCAAAATTGGGTTGCTTGTAGTACAACATTTAAAAATCACCATTTTCCACCTCCTCACCAAGGATAACCTTCTCCTTAGTGATCAGCCCCGCTGTGATAGCAGGATAACACTGAGGCTTGGGCAAACAGAAACACTGAAGAGCCAGAAAGGCAATCTTATAGAACAAATTCTGGATGGCTAGTTCTACCTAATCTTCCATTAATGCTACTTACACCTTTGGCCAAAGAAGGAAATAGAATGAAGTGTTAGGAAAAAGGTTTTCACAATTTACTTTCTACTTGCTAAGCTTGTACACTGCCTCTCCATTTTTCTCTTCTTTATTTTAAATTGTGATAAAATACATATAAAATTAGCCATCTTAACCATTTTTAAGCGTACAGATCAGTGATAGTAAATGTGTTCACACTGTTGTGAAACTAATCTCTACAACTGTTTTCATCTTGCAAAATTGAAACTCTGCACCCATTAAACACTAACTCCCCATCCTCCCGCACCCCGCTCCTGGCCCCGCCACCTGGCAACCCCCATTCTACTTTCTGTCTTCATGAATTTGACGGCTCTGGGGGCCCCACAGAAGTGGGATCATAGAGTATTTGTCCTTTGGTGACTGGCTTGTTTCACTTAGCGTAATGTCTTCAGGATTCATCTATGTTGTAGCAGTGCAAGACTTCCTTCCTTTTTAAGGCTGAGTAATACTTCACTGTGCACACAGACCACATTTGTTTATTCATTCATCCACGGATGGACACCTAGACTGCTTCCACCTTTTGGATATTGTGTCTCTCTCTTTTAATCAATAATGCGCTCATTTTTACAAGAAAATAAACATTGGGAATAAATGTAACCTCAAAATACATCAATCAAATGTGGATCACTGTGGCTTTGCTGATCCAGCCAGGAAACCCCTCAAGACCAGGTCTTCATAAGACCCAGTCTTCCAGGAAGAAACTCAGAGGCAGTGGTATCTGCAATATTATTCTCTTGCTGACCAAGAATGAACAGATTACAGGTAAGGAAATGAAAAACCAGAAAAGTCAGGACCAAAGGAGAATCCTGCAGCAACAAATGGAGAGGGAAGGAAGACTGCCTGAGAAGCTCACCCTGACAGAGCCGTCCAGGCACGCGGCCTGCACTTCAGTGGGCACTGGGCCACATGCCCTGAAATGGGAGCTCCCAAGGCAGATGACACGAGACAAACAGAGAGGGCACTGGCTGGGGAAGTCAGGCTGACCTAGGTCCCGCCAGCCTCGGGCCTTCTGTGGCCTTGGGCAGGTCCCTGTGACCTGGGTTTCTTCTTCTGCCCGTGGACATTACAGTTCCTGCCCACAGGACAGTGGCTGGAATAAATAACAAAACAATGCCAGGACAGCAGGGAACATCCTAAGCGCTCAGTGTTTTCTGGGCCTCATTACCACCACCAAATATCATCCCTTTTCCCACAACTGCTCTGCTGACCGGGCTGGCCATGGCCTGAACACCCAGGAGCCATCCTCCTCTTTGCTGTCTGCACCTCTGCCTAGTTCTTGTCCTCAGGCCCCTACATGGAGGCCAGACAAAGCTCCCAGCTCCTGATCAGAACAGTACAAATAATCACCCTTCAGTTCCCCTGTTTCACATTTTATTCCGATTTTTAGTAAAATCATTAAAACATCCCCGACAGCAACTGTTCACCTTCACTGAATCTCACAGATCATCAGAGGTAGAAGGGCCCACAGATTTAAGAGGTGTCTGGTTTCCATTCTCTCATCTTCACAAGAATCGAAAGCCTAGGCAAGCCCACTTGGCTCCTCTGAGATAGACACCACGTCCATGTCACTCCCGCAGTGAAGACGGCTGGATCCTGACTCCAGCCCACAAAACCACTCAGTGAGGCCAGGCATGGTGGCCTATGCCTGTAATCCCAGCACATTGAGAGGCTGAGGCAGGAGTAACACTTGAGCTCAGGAGTTCAAGACCAGCCTGGGCAACATGGCAAAACCCTATCTCCAAAAAATATAGAAGTTAGCTGGGCATGGTAGTAATTCCAGCTACTCAGGAGGCTGAGGTGTGAGGATTCCTTGAACCCTGGAGGTAAAGACAGCAGTGAGCCATGATCACGCCACTGCACTCCAGCCTGGGCAATGGAGCAAGACATTGTCTCAAAAACAATAAAAACAACAACAACAACAACAACAAATAGTAAGTGGTAGGAATATCCAGGAATTATATATTGGGTTTAAAAACCAAAAATGCATAACCACTAACTAATAAGTAACTCCTCCTCACTTTCCTTCCTTCTCCAAACTCACTCAGAATTGAGCAGCCACCATGGGTCAGATGCATTTCCAGGCAGAAATTCACAAGGCAGCAGACTTAACCCCTGCTTTTCAGCGAACACAATTTTGCATCATGATAATTCAAGCTGGAATGATTCACTTATTTCCAGAGATTACTAGAGACCAACGCTGTGAGGGCTTTCTCAGAACACACACTACTGAACTACACAGTCCTTCTTCCTTTCTGTATTCAACCTAAGTAGCTTCTGCATTTTTTTTTTTTTTTTTTTTTTGGGAGACAGAGTCTCGCACTGTTGCCCAGGCTGGAGTGCAGTGGCACAGCAACCTCCACCTCCTGGGTTCAAGTGATTCTCCTGCCTCAGCCTCCCGAGTAGCTGGGACTATAGGTGCATGCCACCATGCCTGGCCAATTTTTTGTATTTTTAATAGAGATGGGGTTTCGCTATGTTGGCCAGGCTAGTCTTGAACTCCTGACCTCGTGATCCTCCCACCTTGGCCTCCCAAAGTGCTGGGATTACAGGCATGAGCCACCGCACCCAGCTGCATTTTTTCTTTTTGTTTAAACACCACTGGAGAAAGTCATCTGGTCCCAACTCCCTCAGCTAGATCTTTTCTTTTTTTTCTTGCTCTGTCACCCAGGCTGGAGTGCAGTGGCACGATCATGGCTCACTGCAACCGGGTTCAAGTGATTCTCCTGCTTTAGCCTCCTGAGTAGTTGGGATTATAGGCACCTGTTACCACACATGGTTAATTTTTCTATTTTTGGTAGAGACGGGGTTTCACCATGTTGGCCCGGCTGGTCTCGAATTCCTAACCTCAAGTGATCCTCCCACCTCGACCTCCTGAAGTGCTGGGATTACAGGCGTGAACCACCACGCCTGGCCCTCAGCTAGATCTTTAAACTATTCTAAAGCTATGACTATAACTCCAATTAGTCTGTGCTTACCTAAATGTGCCCCCCTATGTAAGAGAAATTATAGACAGTAAGTTGGATATGGGGTCTATGACCTAAATGTAGATTAATACTGAGAAGGAAGGCAAATTCTCACTAATATAAAACCCCACTTAATTCAACTTGGCAGCCTCCTGTGCAATCTAACCCTTTATGGTATTGAATCCAGGGCTGGGCACAGTGGCTCAAACCCATAATCTCAGCATTTTTGGAGGCTGAGGAAGGAGGATCGCTTGAGCCCAAGAGTTGAAGGCTACAGTGAGCCTTGACCATGCCACTGTACTCCAGCCTGGGCAACAGAGCAAGACCCTGCCTCCACAGAAAGTAAAATGATAATTTTAAAAAAAAATGCTGGGTATGGTGGTGCACACCTGTAGTCCCAGGTACTTAGAAGGCTGAGGAAGGAGGAGTGCTTGAGCCCAGAAGTTCGAGGCTGCAGTGAGCTATGATCACAGTACCGCACTCCAGCCCTGAGCAACAGAGCAAAACCCTGTTTCAAAAATAAAAGTAAAACCAAAAAGATCCTATTTTAAATATCTCCTTTAATGATAATAGCATTTATTAATGGTTGGCTTAATGACTAATATTTGGCTGGGTGCAGTGGCTCACGCCTGTAATCCCAGCACTTTGGGAGGTCAAGGGCGGTGGATCACCTGACATAAGGAGTCTGAGACCAGCTTGGCCAACATGGTGAAACCCCATCTCTACTGAAAATACAAGATCAGCTGGCGTGGTGGCAGGCGCCTGTAATCCCAGCTGCTTGGGAGGCTGAGGCAGGAGAATCGCTTGAACCTGGGAGGTGGAGGTTGCAGTAACCTGAGATTGCACCACTGCACTCCAGCCTGGGCAACAAGTGTGAAACTCCATCTCTAAATAAACAAATAAATAAATAAATACAGACTAACATTTATAGATACTTACTACATGCCAAGTACTATGCTTTATGAATATTATTTCTTAGTCTCTATGGAGTAGTTTCCATTCCAATTTTATGGGCATTAAAACTGGGTGACATTATGCGGGGTAAAGCTGGATTTTTTTTACTTTTTTTTCGAGACAGAGTCTCACTCTGTCACCCAGGCTAGATCATGGCTCACCGCAGTCTCCATCTCCCAGGCTCAAGTGATCCTCCCACCGCAGCCTCCCTAGCTGGGGCCACAGACAGACACTACCATACCGGGAGAATTTTTTGTATTTTTGGTAGAGACAGGGTTTCACCATGTTGCCC
The DNA here is from genome assembly GCF_028885625.2 of Pongo pygmaeus. Taxonomy (NCBI): domain Eukaryota; kingdom Metazoa; phylum Chordata; class Mammalia; order Primates; family Hominidae; genus Pongo; species Pongo pygmaeus. The sequence continues at coordinate 9,075,843 of NC_072380.2, forward strand.
AGTCTGGTCTCGAATTCCTGAGCTCAAGCGATCTGCCTGCCTCAGCCTCCCAAAATGCTGGGATTACAGGCGTGAGCCACTGCACCCAGGCTAGCAGGAATTTTAAATCAGGTGCCTGACTGCAGCTTCTTTAACCACTTACTAGACTCTACTGCCTCTCCTTATCAACTGTCAAATAAAAAGTTGGCAGTCCCCATAAGGATTATAAGCAAAATCCCTGAAAACAAAGGAAAAAAGGGTCTGGCTAATGGGCTCCCCCTTCACCAGGAACAGCTGCTTATATGACCAGCTCTCCCCTCTTCCCAGCAGGTGGGTCCATTCTCCTCTTCCTTCTCCCCCCATCCTCTGCTTTGTCCTGGGGAAAGGGTCCCCATTATTAATGCCACTCCTGGAGATGTGTTTACACAGGGGAGGAAACTCAATATCAACATTCCCCGAAGGAAAGTGTCTTGTCACTTCTGTGAAGGTTTTCAGGCAGGGAGTCACTATCCTCCAAGACTGACAGGCACTTACCGCCTTTAAGCGCCTTTAAACAGGGTCTGAAGGGAGCTTGTTTCCCTCTGGTGTTTGTTATGATGAGGCTGAGAGGCATGGCTGGCACACACAGCTCTCCTGGTGCCTCAAAGGGCTCTCCAGGAAGGATCCTAGGGAATCTACTCAGAGTGAGTTGGAGGGAAAAACAGTGGACTGAGGCACCCAAGATGGGAAAGGACAAACTAGATGAGTGAAAACTCCAGAAGTCTCTGTGAGCTGGCAGGGAAAGATTGTGAGTCATCTGCTGCAGGTCCAGAACACTGATGGAATGTGAAGATGGCAGGGGGCCTTTGGAAACCAGGAGGGCACCATCAGGGCCCAGCAGAGCATCAAGGGATCAAGTGAGAAGGCCAGGGGTGTCTACAGGCAAACACGAAGGCACACGCCTGTCCACTTCCTCATCTCCCTTGCCTGGCTCTGGGCCTCCCAAGGCCTCCAACTGCATCAGAAGGCAGCTATGCAGAGCTCCTCCTGTACCCCTCTGCACCGCCCCCACTCCCCTGGGGGCTCTCTCCTGCTCTCAGGGGTTCAAATAGAGGCTGGAGGATCCCCCATGTGCATCAGTCCTTAGCCCTCAGAGCCCAGCCACCGCCACCTGTCCCCCTGTCCCTGGGACATCTTCACCTGCACCTTTCTCCCTGCCTCATACCCAGGAGGTCCCCGGTGTTGGCCACACCTCACTGCCCTGTTCCGGTGTTACCACCTTTGAGAACATAATGTTAGAACTTTCTGCACTCTCCTCTTGCCTCCTGGCCTTCTAGGTTTTGGGTGTCTTTGCTCCCTCAATCTCCCTGGCATCTCTCAGGGTGCTTCTCCCTGTAAAACTGGCCAGGGATCCACATGGGCTCATCCCTGGGCTTCTGTTTCTCAGGTTCCTTTTACAAGGATGGCTCCGCTCCCCTGGGAGATGTCTCAGCAGAGCCATTCACAGAGGTCTGAATATGTGAGCCGACGTTGCCAAATGCTTCAGGATGGATTCCGGGCTGCATCTTTTCCGTGAAGGAACACACGCATGTGTCCTGTATGTACCAGGTGATTGTATTCCGGACCCCAAAAGGAAATGTGGCATAATTCTTGCCCTGAAAATACCTCCAGACTAGTGGAACTATAATCCAAATAAAAGGATAGCACCAGAAAGCAGAGTGAGAACAGAGGCCACAGGCTGATGCTCAGGAATTCTGCCTGGAGATGAGTCAAAAGCTGCATGCAGAGACAAGCCACACAGAGATGCAGAGGCCAGAAACCGCCCCACCGCCCGGGCCTAGGCCCCTTTCCCGCCACTGGCTTTCATGTACTTGCAAGACACAACTTCTGCTTCCGTCTTTGAGGCCATCAGTACCAGATGGATTGCCAAGGTGCCGAGTAATAATGGCTCAGGGTCAGCACTCGCTGTGGGCCAAGGCTGCTGGGTCCACGCTCTTCCCCGCCACGACAGGCAGGCAGCAGCAAGTCTGACCTCCAGAGTCAAGAGCGAGGGGCAGGAGTTTCACGAACCTTGGCTATCCCCACTAAGACCAAGACTCACCCCAGCCTGCGCAGTAAAACCCAAGCACTCTCCAGAAATACTGCAGAATTTGCTCTTCTCCCAACAGGAAACCTGGCAAAAAGAGGCCTTTGGTTCTGCAAGTTCCCTCCCCAGCAGTGGCATCCACTTCCCAGCGTGTGCCCGGAACCGGAGGCTTCTGAGGGTGAGGGCCAGTGCGGAATCAGATTCCCCAGCCCTTGCGTGATGCACGGGGCTTCAACGGGACTGGGGGTGAGATAGTCTTTCGTAACTTTCACAACCTACTCAAAATGTACTCAACTTCCTATTCAAAAGTTCCTCCAGACTTTCTCAACCCAGCAAATGAAGCTATTGGGAAAACATGGATCTAAGTCCCTGATGGGGAGTGCGATGACATTGGCCTGGGCCCACTGACTGCATCCCAATTACTACGGGGTATCCCTCCTCCTTCGTCTCTACCCCAGCCCCGCAGGGACTGCGTGGGCTGCGCACGAGGCTCCAAGGACAGAGCATGACTCCTTCCATGACAACACAGAGGACAGCAGAGAATGAAAGGCTATGAAGCAAACAAGAAGGCCACCCCTGAGCGGGCAATGTCAGGATGACCCACCCCCAGCCCGTGGACACTGCGGCCATGAGGGGCACATGGAAGGTGTCTTACACGTACAGCTCTTCCCTTCACACTGTGGCTACAGGAGCTCAAGAGAAAGACGATGGCCACTGGCTCCCCCATGGCCTTCCTTCCCTATTTGGCCTGTGACTTTCCCTCCCTCCACGTCCTCTGCCATCACCCACTCACTCCCAAGGCTGGGTTAGGCCTCTGATCGCCTCCTCTCTCAAGCCTCTGCCTTCAGCCTCCATGTGGGCAATGCATTTGATATACACACACACACTTCTGTGTGCATGTGTCCCTAAGGCACTTATTTAATCATGCCTGCCCATGCGCCACCAGCTCACGAAGGTGATGAGGAGCCCACAGCCAACAGCTAGAAACACTGGAGGTGAGCCCAATGTCAAAAGGCAAGACAAGGCAAGCCACACAGGGCGGGTTTCAGAACTCCTACTGCTGGTGAAGTGTTGCTGTTATTACTCAGAGATGTGGATGTTATGACATAAAGAAAATGAAGAATTATGTTGGAGATGTTGAGAATGGGATTTTTGGAAAGATTGACAGACGTAAAGACGCCATGAAGGATATAAAATGGTGTAGTCTCTGGAAAACGGGATGATGGTCCCTAAAAACCACATAGCATTACCCTAGGATCCAGCAATGCCACTTTTGGGTATATACCGTAAAGAAGTAAAAGCAGGGAGTTGAATAGATATTTGTTCACCTATGTAAAAATGGCAGCATTATTCACAATGGTCAATGGGCAGACGCAACCCAATTGTCTGTGGAGGGATGAATGGATAAACAAAATACAGTATCGATCCATACAATGGAGTATTATTCAGCCTTGAAAAAAAAAAAAAGACATGCTGCATTCTGACATGCTACAAAATGGAGAAAACTTGAAGACACTATGCCAAAGGAAATGAGCCCATCACAAGAGAATACTGTGTCCTTCCACATAACTAAAGTAGTTACATTCAGAGAGACAGAAAGCAGAATGGGGGCTGCCTAAGGCTGGGGGGAAGGTGGTACGGAGCCATTATTTAATGGGTACAGAGTTTCACTTGGGAAGATGCAAGAGTTCTGGAGACTGCTGGGGGTGATGGTTGTACAACACTGTGGATGTACTTAATGCCACCCAACTGTATACTTAATAATGGCTAAAATGGTACATTTTATCTTATGTATAGTTTAAGATAATTTTTTAAAAAAGATGAATGAAACAAGCAAAAGCCTTTTAGCCTTAAATTTGAATTGAAAGCATCAGTATGAAGACGTGCTGTATTTTATCTTATCTTTGGGGTAGGAGGGGTACGTATTTCCTGACTCTGCATGTTGAATGACTAACCCAATAGCAATAAGCCCAGCTGGCAGAGCTAGCTCTGAGATTGATCTCCAAACGCCATTCCTCACTAACAGGAGCCAGGTTTCTTGGGGGAAATGGCCAAATCCAGGCCTGGCAAGAGAAAACTCATAAAAAGAGATTAGGACATTTTATAGGATGGAAAGCAAGAAACTATTAAACTAAGATTTTGTCAAAAGAGCTCAGGTTAAGCAAGTTCCCTCCAGCAAAGATAGGACAATCTGAGTATCAATCAGGATATATGGATAGAAACACATCATGCTTGTTTAAACCTATGAGGGTTTTTGTTTGTTTGTTTGTTTGTTTGTTTTTACACAGGATCTTGCTGATTGCCGTGGTTGGACCATGAGTCACTGCAGCCTCGAACTCCCAGGTCAAGCAATCCTCCCACCTCAGCCTCCCAAGTATCTGGGACTACAGGCACCTGCCACCACCCCTGCCTAATTAAATTTTTTTTTTTTTTTTTTGTAGAGACAGGCTCTCACTATGTTGCTCATGCTGGCTTCAAACTCCTGGGTTCAAACGATCCTCCAGCCTCAGCCTCCCGAAGTGCTGGGATTACAAGCATGAGCCTCTATACTCAGCTGAAGTCCATGAATTCTCAATCATGCTGAAAACAATTTCATTTCATTGGTAATCATTGAAGGATGCTAGAGAACTAATTTGTTCTTTTGAACAATGAAAAGTAAAGTGACTGTAGCAGGCATGTATCCTGCCTTTCCTAGACAAACTGTACCTCAAGGTAACCAAATATTCAGTAAGCTAAAAATGTACTTGTTGCTATAGAAGAATTCCAGCTAACAAATGAAGAAGGAATGATGGCATTAGAATATCACCATTAGCAACGCCTAACAAACCAAAGGGTCTAGGCGATGAACATCCAGGGCTGCTGCCATCACAAACTTGAATCTGAGCATGCCTATTTTTCCCACCACAGACTTACAAGAGCCACGGGACAAAGGAACAAGTTCAATGTCATGAAGAGAAGGCAGTCAACAAAATCCAGTCTGCAGAAGTCCTCTGGGAAAAGCCTCATTTCTTTAGCAAACAGAATGCAAGGAGAAGAAAAGGAGATGAAAGAGAAACCCATAGATTAAAAGAAACTTAAGAGGCATAACACAGGCAATGCTTAGACCTCATTTAGATCCTGATTGGAACAAGGCATTAAAGTCAATTAGACAAACTGGGAAATTTGAACAGCGACTGGATATTGAATGATATTAAAGAGTGACAATTTGTTTCAGGGTGATAACATGGCACTGGGGCTGTATTTTTTTAAATAAAAGAGTCCTCATACTTTTCAGAGACATATACAAAAGTATTTGTGGGTGAAATGACATGCTGTTTGGAATATGCTTCAAAATAACACTTTGTGGGGGAAAGTGAGTAATGTATAGATTAAACAGCTGGTCACGAATTGGTATTTGTCAAAGCTGAGGGATGAATATTCTACTCTCTATTTTTATTATGTTCGAAATTTTTCACATTAAAAAACTTATTTAGGTGGGGTGTGGTGGTTCACACCAGTAATCCTAGCACTTTGGGAGGCTGAGGCAGGAGGATCGCTTAAGCCCAGGAGTTAGAGACCAGCATGGGCAACAAAGTGAGAGTCTGTCTCAAAAAAATGTTTTTTAACTTATTTAAAAGGTAGAAATTGAACTTAAAATTAAAAGAAGGGTGATGGATCAAAGTGAGAGAGGTTCAAATGAGAAAGAAAGACCGGTTCATCTGAGCCCTTCCTCTTCATCTCTACACCTCCTGGGAGGTAGGTGAATCCACCCTACGGGGTCTGGCAATCCATCGTTGCATCATAGTATTGTCCCCTGTAATTATCTATATTATAATCCTATTTGATCCCACCACCTTTAGAGAAAGTACAAGAAGAGGGCAGAGTTACAAGATGCTTGACCTCCTGGGTCAGACGAACACTCCTCTTCCTTCCCAGGGCAGGGATCCAGATTTGGGGACTAAAATTGGCTTGAGTTTTGTCCCCTCTTGGCCCTCAACTTGAACTCAAACCATACAGCCGCCGTGCCCTACTGCCGACGCACATCACATAAATCCTCCAAAACTGGCCTGTAGCGTGTGGCTTCATTTTAACCAGAGTTCCTTCTCCGATGGGAAATGGGTGACTCAGCGGGAGGCGCTCATCACCCTGCGTGGCTGCAAAACAAAACCAACAGCCAGGCGCTTGCGCCTTTCTATACCATAACCAAAGCGCTATATCCGAAGTGCTGCTCGAATCCTGCTCACCTTTCCAGCCTTCTAACATCCCTCAACGCCATGCTTCTGCTTGCATTCCCGCCTCGCGCCCTCCACCCGGGACTGCAGAACAGCCTGATTCAAGCTAAGTCCTGGGCTCAGAATGACCTTCCCATAGACAGCAAACTCCTACTCATCCTTTAGGATTCCACAAGTCTGCCTTGCCCAGGAAGCCTGGCCTTGACTTCAGGTGCTGAGGCCAGTTTCGGTACCCTAAGGGCTCTGTAGAACCCACTTTCGCCCCCTTGCGCTTCATCCCCTGACCCTAAGAGTGCACATCCACGTGTTCCCTCCTCTAGCAAGCTCTAAGCTGCTGAGATTCGGAGACACTTCTGTTCATCTTGTATCCTTACAGCCTGACCAGTGCCAGGCTCACAGGGAATGGAGAGAAGTATTTATTGGCTGGTGGATGGATGAAGCACATCGGGCATGTGGAGCTGGGGTGTGAAAGGAGCTGACCTTCTATGAAATCTCCACCACTGCCTAGACCTGCAGACGTCACTGAGTGGGTTTGTTAACTGAAAAGCAAAGCCCAAGCAGCAGGAAACTCAGAGCACCTGAGGTCACTTTGCAAAGAAAAACAATGCAGCCATAAAAAAAAAACCAGATCATGTCTCTTGAGGGAACATACATGGAGCTGGAGGCTATTATCCTTAGCAAACTAATGCAGGAAAGGAAACCAACCGCATGTTCTCACATATAAGTGGGAGCTGAATGATGAGAACTTATGAACACAAAGAAGGAAACAGCAGACGCTTGTACCTAATTGAGAGTGGAGGGTGGGAGGAGGGAGACAAGTAGAAAAGGTAAGAATTGGGTACTGTGGCTTAATACCTGGGTGATGAAATAATCTGTGCAACAAACCCCCATGACACGAGTTTACCTATGTAACAAACCTTCACATGCACCCCCAAATCTAAAATAAAAGGTAAAAAGAAAAGATGAGTCCATCAAACCCAAGATTTCACAGAGTTGCTTAAAACAAGGCAGGCAGCTGTGGAAACCTACCTGACACAGGCAGGCATGAATTCGAGTTTGATGTCCACACAGGCGCAGGAAGGCTTAATATTAACGAGGCCTCTGTGGTACCGGGAAAGCCAAAGTCAGCCTGAATGACTATCACGGGGCATGCCGGAAGACACTGGATTTTAAACATCTCCAAAGGGCGGTAGAGCAGTCCTTCTCACCATTGCTGTACCTGACCTGATTTCTTCACCTTACGAATGGCCACACAAGCAGAGAGAGGCACAGTGAGTCACACGGCAGGAAGAGAAGGGTCTGGGAGAGGAGCCCGGGGTTTCTCCGCGCCAGACCAATGTGCTTTCACCTCCCTGCGGCTGCTGGGATCTTGGGTCACCCCTTTTCAAATAGCAGATTTCAGCGCTGCAACTCCCATTCCCCAGTGAAGCCTAGTAAATCACACCTGGGGGCACACCTCGCTTCAGGGACCCTAATTTAAAACTTACAAATATGCTTTAGTTTTAAAGTGGCTATAAATTATGTACCATAAGATTAAAAAATATGTTTTTACACCCAACTCTTCCATTCAGCTGTTATTGACAGTGCTGGTCAATTTCTCATTTCTGCTTTATTTAAAAATGGCATCAGTGTTTAAGGATCCAATCTGGGTCACTAATTTTACAGAAACTGCCATCAGTGCTGAAATGACTTTAAACAGTAACTTGTATGACTACTTAATAATGTAGTTATACACATACCTGTGTATGTATGATAACTGGAAGTCAAGGATTAATGCCTAACAGTGGTTATCTTTGGATGGTAAGATTACCAATTATTTTTACATTGGTTTATGTGTTTTCCATTTTTCTGTAATAAATATACATTGAGTTTCATAAAATAAAGAAGTTTCCCTGATACTATATGGAAAAAAAAAATACTACGTGTTTTTCTGAAGCCATTTTTGCCTGGAAAGCATTTTCTTTTTCAAAATAAGCAGTATTTTCCTACATCTGTGCACTCCGTGGGAACTACATTCTTTATTTCGGGTCAAGTTAAGTTCTCCCCAAATGCTAGGGAAAGGTTTTATTTGTTGTTTGTTTTCCCCGCCTACTCAATTTTGAGGGGCAACCTGTATTATTGCCTGTCTTTACCTGCCTTGATTTATGATCTTGGAAGTCAGGTCATTCTTTTCTAGGTCAAAGAAGGAAAAAAAAAAAGGACTCCCCCACCTAATACCTGATAAAATATCTGAAAAGGTCATTGCAGACCTTGACGGAGACACAATTTCAACCCAAGCTGATAAAACAACAACTAGAAAACTTTTATCAGAATAAAATGTAACTTTGCCATTTCCCAGCTCAATTGATGAACTCTTTTTTATCTAAAATGACAGACATCATAAGATAGGAAAACCTCTAGATAAGAAACCAAATTGAGTTGTTTGAATCAGATCTGATTGTCTGCCCCTGGTTCAAACTCCCACACCTGCTCGGAATGGGTCAATGAGCGCCTCCTGGCATGGTCCCGAGGGGTTTGGAAACATTGCAAAAGTGGTGAACTTTGAGACTTCAGCGTTTATTCTGCGATTATAATTAACCTGCTCACCAGTTGCTATCGATCAGTCCTAAATGGAGGTGATAAGGTTTGACTGGATTTCTAGAAGTAGAAATGGAGATTTAAACTGGGGAGTAGAAAGGAAGATTTTAAAAATAACTTAAGGACTGATTAGATTTTAAGAAGCAAAACTGGATTTGTGATTAGGGGATCCCAAAACCCATGGCTTTGATCTGCCTGGAAGAATCTTGAGGAAGCTTGAGTACAAAGGAAAACTCCAAAATTCAAAATTCCCACCAAATTCTGGTAGTTAACTTCTTGATTTTTTATCCTCCAAAATAAAATATATCTGTAACTATTCAATATGGGTTACAGACAGCCTCAAATTTTACTTGCAGAGGATTTTCAATGACTTTAAACACACAGAATGGCCCACCTGTCTGGATTTTACTCCTCCTTTGGAGGGAAAATATATTTAAAAACATCAGGTCAATTCTTGGGCTCCTGCAAAATGCAGAAGGCCGGAAAACCAAATTCCAATCATACAGATAAGAAACTTGAATATCGTGGCTCAATTCTGATTACAGAGCAGTAATAGATAAAGCATAGGCCACCTGCCAGAAAGAAGAAAACTTCCACTGATGGGCTGCTACATTCAGTTCAGACCAATTCCCCGGGGCTTTTCCTGCCTGGGGTATAAGTCACTGTCTTGATCCATGCCCCATTCTTATCTTTACTAAAATCATCATTATTGTGATTTTATTATGATTTTCTCCTCTTCTGTCTCTGCTTTTACCACAAATATATTTGAAATCTTCAGAGAAAAGGGAAGACAGAGAGGTGAGTTATAGATTTCTCTTAGGAAAGGGATTTTTGAGGGAGCCATATGGTTTTGCTCTTAAGCAGCCAACAGTTCCCCTAGAGTTAGGAGAATCCTCTCATTGGAAGGGTCTGAATCCTGGGAAGTCTCTTTAATTCTCTGCACACCAGAATCCAAGGGCTAAAAAGGAAGTTCGTGCAACACTGGGATTCCGAACATTGCATTCCTCAACTGCAGAGCTTACAGTTGAGGAATGATACGGAAGTTTCCGTAGGACGACATTGCTCCTAGAGAGACAGTCATTGGTGGGAAGCAAACGGAAACTCAGACAAGAAGCTACCCTGGGGAGAGGAAGCGGATGGGAGCAACAAGTCATGGAAAATCCTAAGGTTTAATAGAGCCCTTCAATCACACATAGCTTCTGGTTCTGAAGAGCTAAGTGCCCTCATATCAGATTTGGCAAATGCAAAGTGTGGGGAAAGGGGGAAAGTACAATCCTGTAGGTTGGACTTACCTGGGTTCCAAACCAGGGCTCTTTACTACCCATGGGGACCTGAGATTACAGCCTCTTTCTGGGTATCAGCTTCCTTTCCAGCAAAACAGAGATCATCATATCTACCTCTTGGAGAAAGACTTCAAAGTCCCTGGCATCAGATGATTTCTTCATTGACAGGGATCCACCTTACTGTTCAATGGAATGACATGCAAGATACAGGCTACTCTTACTAAAAAGTTGTTAACCAGTATCCAAACACGAATGAACCAAAACTTATAAATGTATTTTGTATAAATTAAAACAGATTCAAGATTATTCCTATTATAACCCCATTTATATTTTCTTCCCTGTCTTCTTTAGAAGGTGACAAAAGAGTAGCTCCAGAGATAGCCATTAAATTAGTCTTAGTAACGGGTTTATGTTGTATGGTACATGGGGCCACGTCATGGTCTACAAGAGGTCAATATAGCAGAGCGATACTCCTTCCCAAGAGAGCCTTATCAGCTGGTTCTGCAGGCAGGCTAGGACAAATAAGTTCCCAAAAGACAAATAGTCTCAGATGTCAGAAAAGTTGCTTCAAGTTCTTAAAGCAGCAGCTCTCGTTGGCAAGAACTCCCCTCTTCTGTAACAAGGAAAGGAAAACTAGCATACTTCCTCTTTCTTATGCAGACAAAAGCAGCTACATTTGCAACTGGCTTCAGCTCTAAATTCAGTACAACTAAATTGTCTTAAAATTTGTTTAAAAGAATCACCTTGCCCTGGAGGAAGGTAACTTGTTCTTCACACAATCCCACCACTGCAGCCGGTTAGCGGTTTTCAGGCAGGTTCTAACTCCAATATAACCTGAGGGAAAACTGCCTACCTGGAGAGGTCACCATTGCCTAGTATGTGACTGTTCGTGCCCACAAGTGGGGAACGCCACTGTAGTGTGGGGCTGGGGTGTCTGCCCATTGCTGATTTAGATCCACTACCAGTACTGAGACCAGGAGTAGAGATTTCCCCCTCTCAGTAAAGCAACCTCCTGTGAGATAAGCAAAATCAAAAGCCAAATACAGGATTGCCACTGAGGATGGTTTTGATCTGCCTTTAAGAATCTTGAGGAAGCTTGAGTATAAAGGAAAACCCCCAAAATTGTAAAAGAATAGATAAAAGACAAATTTAATAAAAAACAACTTATGCCTTAAAGCAGTTTTCCTGTGCATCCATGAACACTAAATATAGAATTTTCTTTAAAAAAAAAAAAGATGCTACTTTCAGGAATTTGATTCATAAATATCATATATCTGTTTTTTTAAACTTAATTAAGTTAATATGTTTTTAAAATTAGGTAATATAGTCACATCCTTCAAAATTCAAAAGGTTGCATTTGCATACCCATGTTCATAGCAGCATTATTCACAATAGCCAAGACGGAGAAGCAACTCAGGTGTCCATCCATGGATAAATGGATAAACAAAACGTGGTCTACACATACAATGGAACATTATTCAGCTTTAAAAAGGAAGGAAATTCTGGCACATGCTACAACATGGATGAATCATGAAGACATTATGTTAAATGAAATTAGCCAGAAACAAAACGACAAATACTGTACGATTCTACTTGTATGAGGTCCCTAGAGTGGTCAAATTCATAAGAAAAAGAAAATAGAATGGGGGTTACCAGGGTCTGGTGTGGAGAGGAACGGGAGTGGTATTTTAATGGGCAGAGTTTAAGTTCTAAAGATCTGATACACAGCAATGCGAATGTACTTAACACTACTGAACTGTATACTTAAAAATGGCTAAGATTATTTGAATTTTTTTTTTTTTCTGAGATGGAGTCTTGCTCTGTTGCCCAGGCTGGAATGCAGTGGTGTGATCTCGGCTCACTGCAACCTCCAACTCCCGGGTTCAAGCAATTCTCCTGCCTCAGCCTCCTGAATAGCTGGGATTACAGGCACATGCCACCATGCCCGGCTAATTTTTGTATTTTTAGTAGAGACAGGGTTTCACCACATTGGCCAGGCTGGTCTCCTGATCTCACGATCCGCCCGCCTCAGCCTCCCAAAGTGCTGGGATTACAGGTGTAAGCCACTGCACCCAGCCGATGATTTGAAATTTTTACATTAAACTTAACTTTAACTTCCCTGTATGTTAAATGTATTTTCTTGTTACTAAATGGATTAATGAAGCACAGAAATGAGTATAAAAATGATTAAGGTGGTTAAAAAATTCAAAAATTTCCAAGGCATGCATAGTGAAAGTCCCTTTTCTACCATTATCCCTCACCTACCTGCTTTCCTCCCCACAGGCAAATCTGTGTTACAAATTTCTTGTGAGATTTTGTATTTTCAAGTGAATATAATCTTTTTCTTCCTTTTTTTTTAATACAACGAGTAAAGTGCTATATACGCTTCCTGCCTTTGTAAATGTCTTTGTGAGGATTCCATACATTAGATAAAGAACTTCATTATTTTTATGCCTACATAGCTTATGGTTTCTATGTGCCACATACAAACAGTCCCCTAAGGATGCACATTTAGATTATTTCCAATTTTGTTATTACGAGCAATGCTGAAATTAATACGTGCTGGTGTATTTGTGGAACAAATCCCTAGAAGTGAAAATTCCGGAGTCAAGGCTGTCTACTTTGCAATTTTATGGCTACTGCACCTAAGACTCTCCATAAAGGTCAGAGCGATTTACACTCCCCCCCACAGGTATCAGAGTTCCTGTTTCCCCACACCTCAGTATGTTTGTTTTCTTAGTGCATTTAAGTAAGAAAAGAAATGGGGAGGGATACAGAATAAAGCGTTATCTAGAACTGTCTCCCGGGCATCATTCCACCTGAGTGCTTAGAAAGTGCCTAGCAAATGTGGCCTGACCTTTTGATGGGACACAATTGGGCAAGCGACAGGGCTCACTAGAGGTAGTGACACACCCCTGGCTACCCCAACACACCTTCCTTATTTAATTCGTTCTCAGCTAAGCACCACAGACCAACCCCAACTCTGACTGACCTGCTCAGGGTGGTAACCGGAAAGTTAAACAACTTTGGTTTTCCTGAAGATCGACAAATCATTCTCCAGTCTCACAAAGTTCCCTGCACAAATGAACCGGCTTTGAAAGCCACTAGCATACTTGATAAGCAGGTCCCAAAAGATCCAGAAAACACTTCAGGGTTTTTCACTGACCTGCACCATAAACAAACTCTGAGAACACCTTGAATGCCCCCACTCCATCCCTAATGGGGCAAAACTTCTTTTAAATAAATTATTTGGATAACACAGTGATATACTGTACATGTATTTCATTGTGTTGTTATTTTTATCGACTCTAAAAATGATTCAAAATTTTTGAAATCCTTGGAGAATATCATAATTGCTTATTTCTCCATTACACAAAATAATTGTTATTCCATAGTAAAGTATATTTTCCTAGCCTTTCCAGTAACACCCACCACCATATATCCGTCAAGGCATATTTACAATCTATTTCCATTTCGGTCTCCTTTTCAGCCTTAAGTACTCACAAGCATTAACTGGTACAAAAATCAGCTTCACTGAGGTGTAATGTACATGCAATAAAAGACTCCCATTTTAAGAGCACAGCTCCACAATTTTGCCATATGGAGATACATGTGTAACCACCGTGACTGGGTTCTTTAAAAGGAAACAACTGCATTCTCCGGCTAAGTCCATTTCACAGGCACATGCAGATCATAGCCCCTGCAAGGCAAGAACTACCCGCACAGCTCCACCACAAGTGCTTCCAGCGCCCAGGAGTTTATGATGAAGACTAGCCATATTCCATACTGCATTTCCACACAACCACAATCATCTAAGAGTGTTCTTCTCGCATCTAATATCTGCTCACCTTCAGTAACACACAGTTAAAAGGCCATGGTCTTTTTTTTTTCTTTTTTTTTTGCTTTTCAGAAATTTGGACACAGTCATACTCCATCTTGCTTTCATCCACTCAGTGACTTTTCCAGCCTAAAAGCCCTGCTTTCCTCCAGTGGTTCCCTGAAGTTTCCAGAACCCTCTTCCATCCTGCCCATTGTTCCCCTAGGGCTCTCCAGTTTGCTTCTTAAAGGACTCACGCAGCCATTCTGTGTGGTTGGACCCAGGCAGGGCAGAGTCCTGGGGCAATTACCACCAAGATCCCTACGCAAATATTTGCTAAGTGCCCAACATGTGCCAGGCACTTAAAAATGAGTAAGACTCTGTACCTGCCCTCAGTAAGGTCACATAATTCCATTCATGCAGCCTAATTAATGATTTTAACAGTTGTTTTAGGGTCGTAGCTCATATGGAACTTGGAGTGAATTAACGTTCACATACATTGCAGTCAGGCCACACTTATTTCTTCCAACCTAAGTTCAGGGATTTACAGAGGCCCCTGTTAACTTTTATTATTTATTATTATTTTGGTTTTTTCCCTATTCAAATAATCAACATAAGAATTATGGCAAGATATTGTTAAAACTACAGCAGTTACATGGAGAAATAAAAGTGTTCTCTTATTTCTCCTCATTGAAATTAAAAACAGTTCCTGAGTTAAGGGTGAATTAGTCTATATAGTTTTACCTATTGTGACAAATATATTATTTAAACCAAAGGCCAGGTTGCATTGTATTATTTCATGGTACTACACAACATATTAGTAAAGTAGAGCATATCCTTTCTTTTTCTTTTTCTTTTTTTGAGGCAGGGTCTTTGCTCTGTTCTCCAGGTAGGAGTATAGTGGTGCGATCACGGCTCACTGCAGCCTCAATCTCCCTGACTCAAGCGATCCTCCCACCTCAGCCTCCTGAGTTGCTGGAGTTATAGGCATGCATTACCATACCCAGCTCATTTTTTTTTTTTTTTTTTTTTTTTTAGAGATGTGGTCTCACTATGTTGTCCAGGCTGGTCCCAAACTCCTGAGCTCAAGCAATCCTCCCACCTCAGCCTCCCAAAGGGTGGGATTACAGGTGTGAGCCACTGCACCTGGCCTCTTTTTCTTTGTCTTTCTTTTTTTTCCTATAAAATGGTCAATATTTCTTTTTTTAAAAAATTGCTGGTTCTTTTCCTGACAAACTCCTACTCACCCTTCAAGACCAAATGCAGCTGGCAGCACTTAAGTGACTACTTCCAGAATCTCAGCAGAGGGAAGAACGATGCTGCTTCTCCTTTGCTCTCACCTGCTTTTCCTCTGCTGTTTCTTCTTTGTTCTCAGCTCATTACCAAACCACAACGATGGGTAATGCACCCATTTTCACATTGAGTGTCCAACAATCTGCATTCACTGGGGGCTGTCCCAAGTTTACCACAAACAACCCCACATTCTGGGAAAACCCTCAGTCCTGGGCACACCAGCAAAATTGGTAACTCTACATGATAGTGAGTGGTTATTCAATAAAATAACCGTCATTTATGAAGGGCCAAAGCCAAATTCTTCAAAAGTATTACCTTATTTTTCTAATGTAAGGCAACACTAAAAATTGTTAGGATGATCCCATTTTACAGAAAAAGAGGTGAGGCCGAGAGAGGTAAGTAACTTGCCCAAGATGACACGAGGCTCCTGGAACTGAATCTAGGTTTGCCCAACTTTAAAACCCTGTGCTCCTCCCACCACACTGTCTGGCCATCTTAGGGCTCAGTGGCAACTCCTCAGAAAGCTGGGGTCAGTTCTCATCTTCCCTCCATGACTCAGGGTCAGCTAGTATGTGATGCTGGTCCTCACTAAAGCTGCCAGGCAGGTAGGAGAGCCCAAGTGATGGGAAGAACATATAAAAAGTACATTTACATGCACTGGCTTTTTTTTTTTTTTTTTTTTTTTTTTGAGAGGGGGTCTCACTCTGTCGCCCAGGCTAGAGTGCTGTGGCCTCGGGCTCATGTGATCCTCCTACCTCAGCTTCCAAAGCTGGGACTACAGGCATGCCACCCCATGCCTGGCTAATTTTTTAAAAATGTTTTGTAGGGATGGGGTCTCACTATGTTGCCCAGGCTGACCTCAAACTCCTGGCCTCAAATGATCCTCCTGCCTCAGCCTCCCAAAGTGCTGGGATTACAGGCATGAGCCTCTGCGCCTGGCCATATGCACTGCTTTTAATTTCAGTTGCTTTTATGTAAGTGCCACCTGCATAACACGCTGAAGCTATGAATGCCAACAAGTTCAACATGCCCTGTGTTCCCTCACAGAGAACCACACCTCTCCTAAAACACTTGGCTGGGTACAGAAGAGAAAAACCACCCTCTAGCCCAGATTCAAAGGCTGTGGACTTCATAAGCTATCCGGGAAGAGCCCAGAGAAGGCAGGTGGCAGTTCTTGGCAGAGACACGCACAGGGAGGTCAGCTTGCCATTTGCTGACATGGGAATTTGGGAAACATCACTTCATCAGCAGCCTCTACATGGCATGGCTGACATTTTAAAATCTGAATACTGTGTGCACTCACATGGTATTTCAGTTTTTTGTTTGTTTGTTTTGAGACATACTCCCTCTGTCGCCAGGCCTGGAGTGCAGTGGAGCAATCTCACTCAACCTCTGCCTCCCAGGTTCAAGTGATTCTCCTGCCTCAGCCTCCCAAGTAACTGGGACTACAGGCACACACCACCAAACCCAGCTAATTTTTGTATTTTTAGTAGAGATTGGGTTTCACCATGTTGGCCAGGAACTCCTGACCTTGTGATCCGCCAGCCTCGGCCTCCCAAAGTGCTGGGATTACAGGTGTGAGCCACCGTGCCCGGCGGGTATTTCGTTTTTACACTGCTGGATGTAACTCATGACTTTGAACTTCTCTCTTTTCCTTAACCAAACACCAAATTCCCTCCAGGATTATCGGGGTTACAAAGCAAACTCTCCCTGGACCAGTCCTCCTTTTTTTTTTTTTTTTTTTTTTTTGAGACGGAGTCTTGCTCTGCCACCAGGCTGGAGTGCAGTGGCGCGATCTCGGCTCACTGCAACTTCCGCCTCCCTGGTTCAAGCGATTCTCCTGCCTCAGCTTCCCCAGTAGCTGGGACTACAGGCGCGCGCCACCACGACCGGCTAGTTTTTTTTTTTTTTTTTTTGTATTTTAGTAAAGGCGGGGTTTCAACAGGTTGGCCAGGATGGTCTCGATCTCCTGGCCCAGTCCTCCCTATTTTAAGTCAGAGGCTCCAGAGGGCCCTGGAGAAGACCCCGTAAGCGCGCAAGGCCAGGGCGCCGCGCCCTGCCCCACACTCCCGCCTGCGGGCGCCATTGTGTGGCAATGTCGCCGCGCTATCTCGCAAAGGTCGCGGCGAGGCTCGGCCGGGCCCCTCCTCCCCTGGGGGTGGCCGTCTGGCTCCCCCAAGAGGGGTGAGGGGGAGGGGAACACCAAGAGCCACAGACCGGGCCTCGGCGCCACTTCCAGGGTTAATCAGTTTGCCGGCGATGTGTATTTGGCTGCACCCCCGGGGACCTTCCCTGGTCACCCAGGGCCAGAGGATAATTTAAAAACTCTTCAAAGCCTAGGCCCTTCTCGGAGCCAGCCCAAGACTGGAAACCTGGCAGGGGTAGCCTTTACTCTTCAAAGTGAGAACAAATGCAGAAGGATTTAGCACTTAGTAGGTGGTCAATAAACGCGAGCTTTGCTTCTCAAGCCCGGGCTTCCCCTCCCCCACAGGGTGGGCTCAATCCAAACTCACTCCTCCGTCTCTTCCCGAAATTCCAGAGGTCGTTTGCATTTTGAACTACGGGTTGCCACTTCCCTTTCTCCCCCGGCCCCTGTACTCAGGTCCCTTCTCAGATCCCGCTGCGTTTTTTTGTGAATCAGTGGAGGTTGAGACACGTTTGCCGTCCCTCCCCGTCTGACATCCGATGGAAACACTGCATGGAACCTACCACAACGGTTATTTCCAACCCTGGCCCACGCGAGAAGAGGAGGCTCCACGCGTGCAAGCGGCTGGAAAGTCTCCATTTAACTCGGGCGTCATAAACAAGCCCGTTTGGGGTCCCTGTGTTCCCGGACACTGACCGGGCATGTCGGCCCCCCGGCCGCTCGCATGATGCACCCACGCGCCCGGCCCGGTGGCACCCGCACGGTGCCGGCTCCTGTTCCGTGCATCTCCCCGGCGTCTCCTTTGTCCATCCCTCCTTTGTTCTCGGTGTGAGACCCCCGACGGGAAAATCATCACCTACCCCGAGGGATCCTCCAACTGGGCCGCCAAATGGCCCAGAAGGTCTGAGGTCCAAACCATTGTAATCAGTTCCCTGCGGAGGCCCGAGCGCGGGCGGAGAGGAAAGTGGCGCAGAAACAGCAATCGCCAGCACCGTCCACGAGGAGATCCCAGGCCACTGCCCCTTGCTCTCCAGGGAGCCTGCTGTCCTCGCGCGTCACCCACAGCGCAGCGCGGCCACGGTCGATGTCCGGGATGGCGGGGAGGCCGCACTCCGACCCTGACACCATCTCAGAAAAGGCCCCGGCGGGCGGGCCCGGCCCCTTCCACAGAAGCCGGTCCCTGGGGCTGTGATGTCGCCAGCCCCGCACTGGCTTCTGCCTTCCCTAGAAACTCGAGGTAGTCAAGCACCATCCCCAGCCCAACGAAGGCGTTCGTGGAAAAACAAGAGGCCCTCGACAGGGCTCAAGACGGTCCCTGCCCCGACCCTCACGCGCCCCAGCCCTCGCGCTCCTACTCACCGAGATTGGGGTGTCGGGCGGCCGGGTTGGCCCGGCCGGGCAGGCTGTGCAGGACCGGGCTGTCGAAGGGGCCGGCGGAGGCGGCGGCGGCTGCGGCCCAGGACGCGCCCACGTCGGCCATGTAAGCCGGGTAGGGGCTGGAGTAGGAGCCCGCGAAGCCGGCGCGTCCGTACTGCTCGCGGCCTGCCAGGCCCGCGCCCGCCGCTCCGCCGCCACTGCTGTAGGCCGCAGCTTCCCGGGCCGCGGCAGCTGCGGCGGCGGCCGCCAGGGACCCGGTTGTCCCCGGGAAGGAGAAGCGCGGCGACACCGGCGGCGGGGTGTAGGCGGCTCCGTCGGCTCCCGCCTGGCTCCAGCCCGGGCTGCCCTGCTGGGTCCCGGGCCCCGCACCAGACGCGGCCCCACCGGAGCTGCCGCCCGAGGCACCTCCGGACGCAGAGCCCGCGCCTCCGCCCTGGAGGTAGGACAGGCCCAGCACCGAGGAGGGCACCCGCGGTGTGGGCACGTAGACTGGCGAGGACGCGGCGCCCGCGCCGTGCATGAAGGCGCCGGGGCCGCCCGCCTCGTAGGCGCCCGGGGGCGGCCCGTGGTTGGCGGCCATGGCCAGGCTCTGGTACATCGTCCCTGCGAGCTCCCGGCTTTGAGGTCCTCTCTCTCCCTCGCAGGTCAAGGAGCCACGCGGGGAGAAAAAACGATGGCAACAACAATAATATGCGTGGGAGGAACTGTCACGAAGATCAAAAATCAAAGGGCAAAAAACCAACTCGCTTAAAAATATATACGTATTAAATCCAGCATTGAGCAAAAGGCTCTAGGCTCTTGTTTACTCCGGAAAATCCCAATTTGAATTTTTGGTGGTTCCGGAAGCTGATGCAGGAGCAGCTGAATTCACCCCAGGGCCTGGAGGTCCAGAGCACCTATTGGGGGCAGAAGACGGAGGGCAGCGTCCAGGCCTGGAGGTGGCGCACGAGCCTTCGGGTCCCCCACTCGTCACACCGAGAGGCCTCCAGGACACCCGCGGCCACGGGCGCAGAAGTTGCTAGGCTGGCTCATTCCTCCTCGCTGCAGCCGGGGTCCTAAAGGAGGAACGACAGAAAGAGAGAGGGCGGTTCATCCCAGAGCTTTCAGAATCCACTCTCCACTTGCGTGGTTGCTTCTTCCACGCTGCAAACGAAGTCGCCACGGGGATTTGGGGGTGCAGCTCCGGAGGCCGCGCGGTACCGGGAAGCAGGGGCCTTTGTTTTGTCCAGGCGTTGGGTCAGGCAGCCCAGGCAAGCCTGGGGAGAGGCGCCCCAGGGACCAGGGGCTTCCCGGGTCTTGGGTGTGCAGTTATTGGTTGTGATCTTGGTCAATTATTTTTGTATTGCTTGTCAGGAAGGACTTTAATGTTACCTTATTCTGCAAGCATATTTTTGTAAGTCCAAAAGTTTGGGGTTAATGCAGAGTGCCTGGGACCCAAGAAATCTCTCATCTCCTCTGTTCCCCATCTCTCCGCAAGTATTACTGGCCTAGAAAGAACTTTAGATTGTCCTTGGGGGAACAAGGACAAACTTTATACAAAAAAAAACCTAACAAAGTTTTGTTTGTAATTAAAAAAAAAAAAAAAAACAGAAGTAGAGTCCAAATGTTTATAAGTGAACAACGGTGTCTGCTAAGCCTCCTGAAGAGGGTTGTGAAACTCTCTTCCATACACTAACCATGTGGACGTCAAATCGGACAAGTTACAGGTTTCTTGCAAATAGTTATAATTTAGACGTTTTGCAAATTGTATATCAGAACCAGAAAAGTGAGAAGAATGTACAATGTCGCTCTACAGAATAACCCACTGGACCGTTCTAATTCACTGAATGGGTTCTTCATATAGAATCACAAGTCCACCCATAAGCAGAATCATAAGACCAAGGTGGGTGCTTGGGGAAAGAGCAGTTTGTGGAACTTGATTATATACTTCCCAGCATCCTGCATTTTGTTATTATCAGGCAATTTTTCTGATAAAATAAGAGCTCCACTTTTTGAATTACCTGCTGTCTGAATTACCTCCAGGTCCTTTTCTCTACAACTCTACTAAGTACAGGTGTCTCTCCTCATTTTACAAGAGGGAACTGGAGCACTGGAAAGTTTTGAAACTTGTCTAAGATCAAAGTACAATCAGAAGGGGTGGGGGAAGGGGATGGGATCAGTAGGGCTCCAGGGGCTTGAAGCTGTCCACCACACTCCATTTCTCTCTTTAAGAAGAGGCAACTACTCCTGACAAAGATTTCTTTTTTATTTCAATAGTAGATTTACAAGAATATTAACTATATATGAATCCAGGCTCTGACACTTATGGAATAAATACCTTTAGACAAATTACTTAGCGTCTCTGTGCCTCAGTTTCCTCATCTGCAAAATGCAGATATTAAAGGTACCTATTTTGTAGAGTCATAGTGAAGCTTAGGAGTGAGGATTATAAATTAATATTTGTAAAACACTTATAACAGATTTTTATAAAACTGTCCTAACAGGCAGAAAGAAAGTTCTAAATAACAGTTGACTATTACTACAGATTTCTAGTATAATACAAGAAAGTACCTCAAATGTATGTACTATAATAAATGATCATCTTTATTACTGTAAAAATCTGGAAATGGAATCTTTAATACACACTACATAATGCTTTTCACCATTTTTTGCAACATCACTAGTAATAATAATGGAATAGTACTGTATTGTATTATATAGTCACATGGTAACTCTTAAAAGCTTATTTGCTTTCAAAATATGCAATAAACTATTGGTTTGGCAAATAGTTCATTCCAGCAAGTTTGGTTAGAGAATAGATTTAAAAAAAAATTGACCTGAGGTCACCAACTTTTCCCTTTGAAAATAAAGTTAAAGAATTATGGGTTTACCTTAATAAAAGATCCAGTATTTGACTTTTAAAATCAAGTAGCTGACCTATTTCATTGCATTTTATGGGATACTCAACTCCTGCATTCTTCAAGATAATGTAATTTTTTTCTCTCATAACTTTGGAAAAGAAAGGAGATTTAGAATTTTATAATCCAACTTCCAGTATACACACAGGTAGTAACTTGCAGACTTTAAAATGTAAACGCAAAAAATGTCATAAATCTAATATTTGTCTTTATCACATTCTCTGCCTTTTCAAATGGCTGATAGTGCCTGAGTTGGATTACTAGAACAATAGAAGGTGGAGAAAGTACTCCTCTATAACTTTCTGGAAAAACAAGGAATTAGCTACTCTTGGAAAACGCCTCTGACTGGTTGCTGAAATTGAGCCTGGATCCTGCAGTTGGCAGAGAAAGCCCAGCAGCTCCCGAGGCTGCCAGAATCGGGGGAGTTTTTGCTCTCCTTCTGATCACTCGTCCCAGTTCACCCCAAATTCGCAGGCCAACAGGAAATGCGCTCCCCTTTCAAGAATCAACCAACAGCCCTCTTCCGATCTATTTTTGAGAATAGGAGAATTGCAAGCGCCCAAATGTCCCCGTCCCTTTATAGGACACTCCTCGCTGGCCTCCGCTCTTGGCCTGCAGCGAGGAGGACGGTCACACGCTAGCCGGCACAACCAAGCCGGCCGCAGCACGGGAGGAGACACAGACGTGTGCGGAGCATCACCTCCACACCCCAGGCTTTCTTTAAAAGTCTGAAACCTGCTCTCGGTTGTCTTCCTTCTCTGGGAACACAGGAAACACTTCCCCGAGGCGCTTTCCCAACCTCCGCAGTGTGGGCCGCGCTGCCCCAGGGCTTCCACCCGCCGCGGGTCCCCCACCACGCTCTTTCCCCAACCAAAAGGCCCCTCCTTTCCTCAACCTGGTGGCAGTCCGCAACCCCAGCACCCCCGTCTGCCCAGGGTGATCCCTGAGCCCAAAGTCAAGCAACGTAACCCGGCGGATCCGGGCAGCGCCGTGGCCGGCGGAGGGAAGTCACGGCTCCAGTCCGGGCTCGGGCCCTTGGCCAGTTTCAGGTAGAAGCAGCGCGGGTAACTGGGGTGGTGAGCTTCCAGAGGTGCATTCAGTCCCTAGACCCCAGCCCCGAGGGCGAGGAGGCCGGCCAGAAAGGGCATGAACAGTTCCGCCACTCAGCAGCCTCTCCGCACCTCAGAGCGCCTCCCGGGAGCCCCCGAGGCCCAGGGGCGATGCCTGGCACCGCCACCCTGCGTCCCCGGAGTCGCTGGTGGGCGACACGCCTCCGTCTACTTCCCTCCATGTGCGAGCTGCCGTGCGGCCTGTCCCGGGTCCGTCAGTCCCGGTAACTTCACACGGCCACCATCACCACCCAGGCCCCAGCCTGCGATATGCAAACAAGGGTTAGAGAATGTGCACACGGGGACAGGGATTGAAAGCGTTCAAGTTCACACGGAAAGAATCCAAAGGCGCTTCCAATATTTCTCTGTTTTGCCCCCAAGTCTTACTTTGACTTAAAGAAGTTGCTAAGGCAAAGTCAAAAGCAGAGCAGGGGTTGGCCAACTTCGGTGAAGTGAGTAGCGCATGTCTCTTTTCCTCCCACTAGCTACCTCTCTACCTCCAGACAAGCAAGGGCGGAGAAGCTCCGAGTTTGGGGGACCGCGGGAAGGAGCAAAGAAAGGGAAGAAAAAAGCCCTACCTGCTGGGCCTGGGGGTTCCGCGCACGCTCCCCTGGGCGCCCCCGGAGCTGCAGCGGCGACGAAGCCTCTCGCGGCCCCTGCGCCGGCCCCCTCCGAGTCCCCAGCTCGCGGCTCGGGTCCCCGGCCCTGCGACTCGGCCCGAGGGCGCTGACTGGCCTGTGGGAGTCACGTGCAAGGGCGGGGCGGGGGTGCGCGGCCCCGGCTACACCTCCGCTGGGCGCAGGCTGCGGGGCTGTGCGGAAAGCTCCCCCAGCAGACAAAGTCCAGGCTCTGGGGTCTCCGCGGCAAACGCCCAAGTGCTACCGCCAGGGCGCGGGGAATCACCCGCAGCCCAGCCGGAGGTCGATTGGGTTCGCTGTGGTGCCCAGGATCAGCTTTATTAATGAGTTCCCTTTCTCCCTCCCCGCCCCCCCTTCCTGTGGTCCTCATCCCGCCGCGGTGGGCGAGGGGCGGGGCCAGTAGAGAAGAAGGTGACCTCTTGGGCTCCACTCTCGATCTTGTGTGGGGCACTGGGTCACCCGGGGTGCCCGGCTGGATGCTAGTTTCTGGGCAGGGGAAGTGGGGATCCTCCCAGCCCCGGATTCCTTGGAGGTTCAGGAGACACCCAGACTGCCTCCTAAAATCAGAGCGTAGAGACTGAAGCCTCCGTTTTGCCTTCCCAAAAGCCCAGGGAGATGGTCGGGAGCCCAGGCCTCAACCTCAATTTTATGTATTTATGCAGTCTGCATCCCTTCCTGGCGACACTTCCCATCTCCTGTGGCCTCCTGTCTTCTAATCTTTCCCCGTTTTTTCTGCAGCCTGCGGCGGCCGCTGCACCAATCCAAAGGACGTGGCAAGGGCTGGGGAGCCCGGCGGTCCAGGGGAGCTTCTTCGTGGAGGGGGCTTTTCCAGGGAATGGGGGAGGGGAATGTGTCAGGCCTGAGTTGGGAGTCGGCGTCAGGGCCTGGAGGCCCCAGCGCAGCGGGGCTGCGAGCCGGAGAGTCCCTCAGACAGGTCTAAAGGTTAATAGAGCAATCACAGGGCTCTATTACCGCGTAAAAATAACCCATCGATTACCGCAGCCTTCAGCCCCAGATAACAGCCGGCGGGTGGCTCTCACGCTTTCGGTTAAACTTTTTTTTTTTTTTTTTAAGGCCGCGTTTTTCTCTCCAGCACAGGCTTCTCAAACCAGATTAGAGGGATGGGGGAAGGGGTCGGGATAACACCCTGCACGAAACCCGTGCTGCTCCGAAAGCAGGCTGGAGACGCCACCCGCTTCCGCAGTAGGAAATCAGTCGTGGATTCCCAGCCTGAGTGAAGGCAACCCGGGCGTTAAGGACGAGGCCAGGACGCGGGGCTGGGTAGAAGGAAACCCCCCATGGGATCGTGGCCAACTCCTGGGGATTCTCAGGAAAATCCCAGAGGAAGAAACGAGCGCGGCTGCGCGGGGAATTCTATTCCCTGAATGAGAGGTGCGGAGGTTCACTGGAGCGCAAACAGAGGAAAGGAAACTGAGGCTGCGTGGGGCGCCGAGCGGCGAAAGGCCTGCGCACAGGCTGGACGCACTGCAGCCGCCCCTCTAGACCCCGGCCGGCCTGCACCCCGGAAGCTGGGGGCGGCACACTTAGGGTTTCTTCTCCGACTCCCCCCAGTTCCTAGCCTGCTACTTAGCAGAATTGGCGCCACGGACCCGAAACGTGGGAACTTAAGGCTGAAGGGGTCCTGGAGATCTCGGAGGCCGGCGCTGCGGAAAAGCGGTCGCCGGAGCACGCTCCAATCTGCGATCCTTCGGACGCAGCGGAGAAGGAAGCAGACTCCCTGTTCCCTGTTTGAAACCGGCAATCATCCTCGTGGGGGGTGAGCCAGAGAGGCGCGAAGCCAAGGCCTGCGGCAGGGACCTGCAAGGCCTTCCTGGAGAGTGGAAATTCTGGGCTTGGGCGAGCGGGATGCTACCCCGGCCTTTCTTTTCTCCGAGGAAATCTGTGGCTCCAGCGCTGCCCGGGGTCTCAGAGCTGCCTCCCACGCGCGACCCTCAAAGGGCGAAAAGGGCTGAGTCTGGACCAGGCAGTGAATTTTCTTAGCAACAAGCCAGGGGCTTGGGGCTTAGTGTCTGGCGGGGTGCCATCTGAGCGTCCTCCCCACAGCCAAGGACACAGGCGGCGCTCCGACGCCGGCTTCTCCTAGTAGTGCGGGATGGGCTGCAGCGGGAGGCGCGGTGCCTTGCGGCGATCCTTCACCCTCGCCCTCCCCATCCTTCCTAAACTTCAGTCCCCTGCTCTGTACACTGGTGGGGCTATAACAGGCTGTGCTGTGGATGGTGGGGCTATAACAGGCTGTGCTGTGGATGGTGGGGCTATAACAGGCTGTGCTGTGGATGGCCGCTGCCACACCGCTGAGTGGGATCGCCTGCTTTTGCTGGGTGCTTGCTTGCAAGGAACCCCAGATTACCTGAGCCGCCGCTTTCTGCCAGCCCTGGGCCACCCCTACCACCTCCCACCACCCCCCACCACCCCGGTCCTTTACCCACACCTTCCGCTGGCACTCCTAGTGGACTGAAACCTGGGATCCCCTGACCCACGAATGTTCGCTGTCTCTGGAAGGCGCCTGGAACAGAGAAAATTATGTTTCTTGTGGCTTTTTCCTCTAGGTCCAGCGCCCCAACTTTCTCCCCAAGGCCTCGGCTAAAGGACAAACCAGGGGTGGTTGGCAAACGGCCTGCTTTTGGGGGGTGTTTCCTTTTCCCTCCTTTCCTCCTTCGCTCGCCACTCGCCCCCTCCCTCCCTTGGGCCAAGCGGGAGCCTGCAGGTTGGCTGCGCGTTGCCAGGAGCGCGGAGCATTTCAAGGCCTCGCTGGGCCGCCGGCTGGAGGAGGTTTATCGGCGCCTCTCTAGGTTCCCAGGCTTCTCTCTCGCTCCAGAGGCCGCTGGGAAGGGGGGCAGCCGGTGGGTGCTCTGAGGTCCGGCCTCTTGGCTATTTTTAAGGAAGATATGCCTGGGCTGGCCTGGGTAGAGAGGCCCAATCCCCATTCAAGTCCTCTCTCGGGTTTCCTTTCCCATAGTCTAGGAGGAGAGTTTAACACTGTGAACGTTTTTGACTTTTTTTTTTTTTTCTAAGAGCCTGGGTCTAATGACCCAGCGTCAGGTCGTCAGATTTTAGACAAATAAGAATTACTTAGGTGTACTGTACTCTTTTAAAAAATATCTCTAAGGCAAGAATAAATTGCTTTACCCTGTTCCATTAAGGCTCTTGGGACTTGAGCTGGTCCATACCCTAGAAGAGGCAAATTGTAGGCTGCGTATTGTGTACAGAGGAATCTAAACACTGGATCCCCCCCAAAAATAAAAATAAACGGTGGATGCTGGAATTCACAGTGAAACCACTGATGGTTTTCCAGCGCCGAGTTTCTGCGAGTTTTTGGTGGGATCTGTCCGAGTTTGCTTTAAACCAAGTGCAACGCCTGGGACCGTGATCTTGGCCGCTACACCCGGAACAAAAGCAACGTCTGAAAAAATCTGGCGCCACCAAGGTCGCCAGAGTCTTATAATGGAAAACAAGAAACCCCAGAGAGAATCAATCCTCATTCTATGGAACGAATTCCTCCAAGATATGGACGCGCCTCTGCAGACCTGCGGCGAGGGTTCCGGGCAGACATTCAAGGTGACCCGCGCAGAACGAATGCCGAGTCCTGCAACACAGCCCTTGGATTCCCCCTCTGGGCCTGGGCGCCGGTCTGCGATACTCCTTCCCTGCGCGGCACTCGGTCCTCACCCGCGCGGCCCGCAGTGCCCTGCACGAGCCTCCGCGGGCGCAGCGCCGAGAACCAGGGTGCGGAGCAGGATGCGTCCCTGCTGAAGGAAAAATGGAGAACGAATTCAGCTGCAAGGCTAGGTCGACCAACCTTCCTTCACTTCCTATGGTCCGTGCCTCGGACACTCTTTCTTGGGGGTACGGAGTGGACGTAGAGCCCCCGCCCTGTTCCCCCGGAACCGTGCTCTGCAGCGGTTACAGACGTGAGGAGAGGAAGGAGGAACTCTTGTTAATGGTCTTCCTTTCGAAATTACTACTCTGGGTTGCAGAGCGAATACATGTTCTCCCTTGTAGACCTCCGCAAATGCTTCCTGGTACTTCCAGCCCTGAGGACCAGAGTTTCTGGCACACCCCCTCATGTTTTATAGTCACTTCCAGATTACAGAACACTTTCAAATCTCATTTTTCTCTAGGGAACAACAATATCATTAGCAAGAGGGAGGGAAAGACGGTGTTATCGCCCTCACCTTAGAAACCAGGACATGGAGGCTCAGAGAGGTTAAGGTACTTGTCTGAGGTGGCAAAGCAAGGGCAAAACTGCAGGTCTAGAACCTGGATTCCTGAATCTTAGTTCTTTTTTTTTCCATTCTATTTAATATCGACTTTCTACCATGAAAACGTATTTTCTAAAACTGTCTTTAAAAAATTTTTCTGAGTTTCCTTTAAAGAGCATGTTTAACATTTTAAAAATAAAATCAATGTTTAAAAAAGTTTATATCTCATAATCTAAGAGCCCACAGGAAGAGGGGAAAAAGTGAAAAGGAATCTCTGAACATTTTTGCTGAGTTCAGGACAGACACCATAGCCTTTTTGAATAGGGAGGAACTCTTCAGGTCCAGCGTAGCTGAGGCTAGGACTGAAGCCTGGTCCAGTGCCTGCAAGTCCAGGCAGGGGCTCCAGCACGTTGAGGAGCACCAGCGCTGGAGGGGCAGTGGCCGCGCGCCGCCATGTATGCTTCTTTTCCCGCTGCCAACCTGGCTCCCTCTCTCCCTCCCCATCCAAGGACCTGGAGACAACAGCAGCCTGAAAGAGCTGCTAACACCTACTGCCCAGGCCACCCACCACCCAGACCATAGGGGGTCTGGTTCCCAGACTAGAGGTTCTTTGAGTCTGTAAGGGGCCCTTTCCTTCGGGGATTGCCTCCTCTGAGATCTCTCTTGGTGACACAGGCCCCAATTCTTTTACATGTGGGGCCTCGCTACTCCCCAATTAGAGACTTTTGAAGTCACAGTGCTGTTTGCGCTGAGCCCAGAGCAAGACCATGGTTAACATCCTTGGACTAGTAAAATGATCTTGCGCTTTATTCACTTGTCCATGCCCCCTGAAGTTATAAAGTAATTTATATGGGGTTGGCTGTCCACACACATGCACCACTCACCTCCCCTCTACACCCCCAAAAGGTATGCTCTGTGAAGGCAGTGATCAAAATCCTGGTCTGCCCAAAGCAAGGATTACAGTAGGTGCTCAATAAGTGTTGGGTGAATGATTAAAATTTTAAAAAGGGCTGCTAATAGCATCCATCAAAGTTGCTGGGAGATGGAGAATGAAACATTCCCCTCAAGGGACCTGGTGCACTGGTGGGCAGGACTGCCATTTCTCAGAGTAGAACACCGGCCAGAACTGGAGGGAGGGGCCCACCCTGGGTGGCATAAATCTCCCCGGTGGCTTCATCTGCCTGTGGAGCTGCTCCCACCTACAAACCACCAGCTCAAATCTAGGCTGCTTCTAAGGACACCCCGGGGTCCCCAGGTCCTGGGGACTGCAGGAAGAAGGGACTTCCCTGTGCGCAGCCAGGATTTGGGAAGTTGAGCTGGGAACCTGGCTAGATGCTTAGGCTGTTAGACTGGCGAGGGAGTCGCCGGGCCTCCGGGGATGAAGGCTGACCAGAAGCCAGGTGCACCCTTTCTGAGGCATAGGGAGCCCAACCCATAAATTCTGGAAGGATGGAGGGACCAAGTCAGCAGGATAGAGGAAAAAATGCAGGGTGAGGAGTGGAGGAGGAGAAACAAGAGAAGGGAGAGAAAAGCGGGAGAGACAGAGGAGGACAGGAAGAGCCAGGGCAGAGAGAAATGACTGGCCAGCAGCGGAGAGGGAGAGATGGGGATTCATTCACTCGTGCATTCACTCACTCACCCACTCCTTCATTTCACATTGACTGAGCACCTACTCTGTGCCAGGAACACTACAGGCATGAGTACTCAGCATGGAACAAAGTAGAGAAGAATTCTATCCTAAGCAGCTTACATGCTATAAGAGAAAAACGGACAATAAGTAAGTCAAATACAATGTTGAATGATGAAATATTATGGAAAAACCAAAGCAGGCAATGGACGGGCAGAGAGAGCAGAGACAAAGAAAGGAGAGAGACCACAGACCCTGGGAAGTAAGGCGAGCTTAGAGTCAAGAGACTTGGCGACGCAGAGAGAGGCCAGGACCTCCTGGGAGAGGAAGGACGCCAGAAAGCGGCCGGGCCTGGGTGGGAGGAGAGAGAACCCGACAGGGACGAGGTCAACCCAGAGTCCAGGGCTCCCCTTGCCCAGCTCCCAGGGAGGACAGTGGTGACGGTAGGGACACCCGCGGCTGGAGCGCCGCCAGGCCCAACACCTCAACGCGCACATCAGGGGACTGGTGGGTACCCTAGAGATCTGGCGTTCCCTGAGCCAGCTCGGCCCGTTTCCTCAAAGGCCGCTCCCTCCCCAGCCCCGTGGTGGCCGGAACGCCCCACAGGCCCGGCACCCTTGCCCTCGCCCCGAGGTGACCCGGAGTTGGGGAAGACGCCCAGGCAGGCGCCGCGACCTGGCGCGGCGAGCAGAGACAGGAAAGTGTCAAGGAAGCGCGAAGCCCAAGTGCGAAAACAGCCTCTGGTCCGCAGGCGCGGAGACCTGGGGTCCTCTGAAAGGGGGGCTGTGCTGAGGCCGGAGGCCCGGCCCTCCGGCCGTCCTCGGCGCAGGCGAGGACCCCTTCAGACAGACCAGGCTTCCCTGGCGGTGGACGGGAAAGTGGCCTCCACGACCACCCCTCCCACGTCAACTGCAGCAGGTGCCCACCGAGAGCGCTGCTCCCCTCCAAACACCGCTTCCCGAGCTGGGAGCTTCCTATTGTTAGAAATCATTGGTTTCTTGTAACAACAGTCTCAAGAAAGGGAGGCACGGAGCTTAGAATAGCTAGATAGTCCTTCTTCTGCCAAAGGGTATTCACTGTGTTCTGAACGGAATGGATTTTAAAGAAGAACCTCCCACTCCATTTCTTTGCCGCTGGTTTCCACTCATCCCCCTCGTTAGTCCTGTGCGTGTGTTTGACAGAAGGACGGGGCTCTCCGGTTAAAGTGGGACTTCTGGTGTTGCTCCCTGGTCTGCAGCACAGGTGCTAATGAACAGCAAATTGCCAAAGGGCAAGGAAGTGAAGAGAGAAAATCCAAGGTGCAAAGGGGCGCAAGTGATATGGAGCCCTCCGCACCTAGGTGGAGGGCACTGGCAGGATGTCACTCAGGAAGGTGCAGAGCTATCCCGACCTCATCACCTCCTCCCTCCCCTATTTCACACCATCTCCCCCGGGGTGCCTCCCCCAGTGAGGGGCAAAGTACACCCCTCCCCCAGGAAGTCTCTGCAGATGCCCAGTTCCAGGGTCCCGCACTCTCCCTGAGCAGGTGGGTGGGCTCAGGGGCTGGTGGGCTCAGAACAGGTAGAGCAAATAAAAGATTTACTTGCCACCTCAGTTTCTCAATCACCCTGTGAGCACTTTGTCTTTACTGCACTTCCGAAGCTCTGTATTCATATCTTTCTTTCCACACGTCGAATGCAGATGCACACACCCCCTCCATACACCACTTTTTGTCAGGGATTGTGACGTCCTCACCCCAGTCTTTGAACATGCCCCAGCAGATATACTATTTGCAATGAGCTTCAGGACAAGAAGAGCTAAATATAAGTTGTGTTTTAAACTTTAAACTCTAAAATAGTATTGTTGTTATCTTCAAAACCTACAGCTTTATTCATAATTGCCCCAAAAGGGAAACCACTCAAATGATCCTTAAGCAGGGAAATAGGTAAACCGTGGTACATCCATACAATGGAATACTACTCAGTAACAAAAAGGAATGAACAACAAACACCCAGCAACACTAATGAATCTCAAATGCATTCAGCTAAGTGAAAGAATATTCCAAAGATGATAGACAAAATCCATTTTCTATGACATTCTGAAGAAGACAGAACAATAGGGGCTGAAAACAGATCAGAGGCTGCCAGGGGCTGAGGAGGGGAAAGAGTTGACTATAGAGGGGGAGGAAGAAATTTGGAGGGGCACTGGGACTATTCTCATATCTTGTGATGGTGGTCACATAATTTGTGTGTTTGTCGAGACTCTGAAAACTGTACACTAAAAGGAGTGAATTTACCATATATAAGTTGCACTTCAATAAATCTGGCTTGGAAAAAAGCAGAAGGAAAAAGAGCGGAGGTGGAGCAGGATAAGACTCTTCAGCTCCCATTTTCTCCAGCCCCATCCTGTCTTTACTGCGAGTCCACATCCCTGGTACACGTTTGACTCCCACCTAAAATACGTTAGAAGAGTGATTTATATACAAAAGAAAGCCTTGCATTTCTTTTTAAAGGATCAGTTTTCAAGGTTGGTCCTCCCTATTGCTCATCCTCAGTCCACAGGAATGGCCACAGTGGTCCATCCTGGGTACAGCTCCAGTGCCTATCTTGAGCATGTATGGCACAAACACACGAGGGCCGGTGCACTCATGTTTTTGGGCAGGCTGCAGGAAGGGTGACGTCAGAGTGAGAGTTATCCTCCTCTCACATCCTGAAGGTCTTGAAGCCAAACAGCAGAAGCTCAGGGATTGCTAAGTCCCTTTCAACAACCTGATGGCTGCCTGGGAGAGGGTGATGGGAAGCAGAGAGAAGCGGTCAGTCCTTGGAAACTGAGTTTGGTCCAGGTGTTCCCCTGAGGCAAGGGTAAGCCAAGGACTGGCCTTGAAGGAGAAACGCTTTGGCCCCTTGAGAGTAGGACTGTATTTCTGAATGGACTAAGGGAAAAGCGGTCAGTGAAACATGGCTTTTTCTGTACAAGATGATATCGTTCTGCAGAACCCATTACTCTGGCTCTTATTTTTTATTTTTTAATTTTTTTGAGATGGAGTTTCACTCTTGGTGCCCAGGCTGGAGTGAAATGGTGCGATCTTGGCTCACTGCAACCTCTGCCTCCCAGGTTCAAGCGATTCTCCTGCCTCAGCCTCCCAAGTTGCTGGGATTACAGGCATGTGCCACCATGCCCGGCTAATTTTTGTATTTTTAATAGAGACGGGGTTTCTCCATGTTGGTCAGGCTGGTCTCGAACTCCCAGCCTCAGGTGATCCACCTGTCTCGGCCTCCCAAAGTGCTGGGATTACAGGCATGAGCCACCGCGCCCAGCCTCTGGCTCTGATTCTTAAGTCGATTTCCATTATGCTCAGTTGCAGGCCACGATGTTCACATGGATGGGCTACCATCAGGGCGCAAGGTAGCAGGATGAAACTGCTCTGTGCCAGGTAAAACCACACTCCGGGCTTGTATATACAGCAATTATAGTCTAGTGGACATCACGCGAGAGCCCAAAGCCACTGACTGCCTGGGCCACAGGATGTCTTTGCTACCTTTGCTCTTCAATAAAAGTGAGGGGGGTGTGTGTGTGTGTGAGAGAGAGAGAGAGCGAGATTGTTTCTACCTCTTCACAGAGTTCTTGACAATATGATTGTTTCTAACTCCAGTCATACCTCTGTGATCATGGAAGAAAAATGGATGTTAAGATTAGCAGACACCCACTGGTCACTGATTTCAATTTCATCATTTGAATTTGAATTTAAAATCCAACACCACCAACACTAAGAAAACAACACCATGAACAAAAACAAAACAATCCCCCACAAAATATTGTTTCCTCTTAGGAACAAAGCAGACAGTTTGGCTTCCGTGATCTTCTCTGTCCCTCACCCTGGGAGAGCTTGCTAATTAAGCAGCAGAGGAACCAAAAGGTGGCAAGGGAAAGAAGTGATGAGGATGCAGTCCATGGCTCGGAGAGCCGGTGGCAGCGCAATGTTCTGGGGGAAGAAAAGAAAGGGATCCCTGAGGGCCATGCCAGCTCTGACCTTACAGAGGAAGGCCTTGAGTGAACCAGGCAATTGTTCAATGGGGCAATGCTGGGAGCCTCAGTCTCCCTCTTATGAAAAGAGATTGGACACCTGATCTGTGAGTTCTTTCAGCCTACATGCCCTCTGATCCAGAATTATTCGAATTCACTCACAAGAGCTACAATTCACAAAGCAAACATTTATTGAATGTTTATTATGTGCCAGGCATCATGCAAACTTGTAGATACAAGGATGAACACAAGTTTCTACCCGCAAACCAGAGAACAAAAGCGTCCTGCAGACAGGAGGAGGAGTGAGTGCTGGCAGACACGAGCAGTAAGAGCGACCCACGGCACCTCCTTGGGGAAAAGGGCAGGTGGGAGACGACCTAAATGAATTCAGGAAACACATTGCTTTTAATGTAGATGTGTTTCTCCCTCTCTTTTACCTAGTACTCTTTCTGGCCTCAACACACACACATGCACACACACACACGCACACACACACACGCACACACACATATGCACACACACATACACACACAAACGCGCGCACACACATGCACACACACGCATACACACACATGCACACACACACAAGCACATGCACACACACACACACACAGAGGCTGTGGCCTGAGTTGGGCGACAGAATGCCTGCGGACTCTGTGCTGTTCATGCACTGACACCCACACCCATAAGCTATGACTTCGCCCTTTTCACACATTCAATGCCAAACACTCATATCGATCCTGGACCTGCGGAGTGCCCATTTGGAGGGCACAAGGGCTGGGAGTGGGGGTAGGGCAAGAGATGCAGGCCCCAGTATAGTTTCCATCACCACCTCCTGCTGTGGCCTCAGGCACTCCAGCCGCCCACTCTGGCCCTCGGTCTCCTCATCTGTGAAAGGCACCGGTTGTACTGAATCAATCCTTTCCCTCTCTCTTTCTCTCTTTCTCTCTCTCTCTCTCTCTCTGTGTGTGTGTGTGTGTGTGTGTGTGTGTGTGTGTGTGTGTGTGTGTGCTGAATCTATCCTCTTTTTTTCTCTCTCTCTCTTCTTTCTCCCTTTCTCTCTTTCTCCACAGGGTCTCACTCTGTCACCAGACTAGAGTGCAGTGGTGCGATCTCAGCTCACTGCAGCCTCTACCTCCCCAGGCTCAGGAGATCTTCCCACCTCAGCCTCCCCAGTAGGACCACAGGCGCGCGCCACCACGCCTGGCTAATTTTATTTTTTTGTAGAGATGGGGTTTCGCCATGCTGCCCAGGCTGGTCTCGAACTGCTGGGCTCAAGCGATCCTGCCGCCTCTGCTTCACTAAGTGCTAGGATTACAAACATGCGCCACCGCGCCCAGCTTGCCGAATCATTTCTAAGCTTCCTTACAGCTCTTTAGGAACAAATGAACACCACATCGTTAACAGACAGTGGGATTAAGAAGTGGAATAAAGCCATATATTTGTTGCCGGGTAGAACAACGCTGCCGGCCCACTCCACGCAGAGGCCCCGCAGGCGCTCGCAGAAGCCTCGGTGCGCGGCCGGGGGTGCAGCCGGGGTGATGGATGGCCGCGGGGCCGGCGCCTGGCAGGCCTTATTGATGAGGTGCGCGCTGACGGCCGCCGCGGAACCCCAGGCGGCTGGAGGCGAGCGCGCGACGGCGGGCGGCGCAGACTCGGCGGCGCTCGGGGTCAGCCCCCGGCCGGCCGCCCCCGCCTCTGCCCGGCCTGGCGCCCGCTGCGCCGGCCCCGCTTCCTCCCCTCGGCAGCCTGGCTTCCCGCCCCCCGTCCGCCCGCGCCCTCGCGTGGGTCCCGGCGCCTGCTCTCCCTCCCAGCCTCCCGGCGGGGCAGCCCCGCACCCCGCACCCCCGCACCCCCGCACCCACCCGCGGTGGAGGTCAGCTGAGGCGCAGAGGCCGCGGGTCCCCAGAAGCCGGTTCCCGCCCCAGCGCCGGGGCCACGCCCTCCCAGGCGGAGCCGCCGCGGCCCAAAGGATCGGATTCAATCTAGATTGGCATGAGCACAGTTTCACGGGAATTACGCTGTGCAAGGGAGGAGAAAATTCAGGACACCGGTCAATATTCTACTAGGGTTCATTCGAATTATATAGTGATACATAAGATAGGTAGAGAAATCAACGTAAATACATCTGCGTATAAAGACGGCGAGGTCTTGCGTGAAATT
Source organism: Pongo pygmaeus (assembly GCF_028885625.2). Classification (NCBI taxonomy): domain Eukaryota; kingdom Metazoa; phylum Chordata; class Mammalia; order Primates; family Hominidae; genus Pongo; species Pongo pygmaeus. The sequence goes on from NC_072380.2 coordinate 9,111,247, forward strand.
TTTTGTACGTTTCTAATGTTCTCATGGAGCAAGTGTTCTTTTATAACAGCACACACTGTCATTGCTGTGCTTGAAAAGGTGTGATGGAGCTTAGTTTATTCTCCACCCCCGCGCTCAGTTTCCTCCAGTTCCACCTTCCTCCCTCTGGTTGTTGCCTCGTTTTTCTTCCCTTGCCTTTGGGGAAGGAGGAGCGAGGCCGCTGGGCTGTTACCTGAGGCCATTAGGCTGGAGAACAGGTGGCCCGAGCTCCTGCCTGCCTCACGTGTCATCTGTCCTTTCTACAGAAAGCACCCACGGCCACCTCTGTTGGTGACACTAAGTTGAGGATCATGAACAGGTCCCCCGCGAAGCAGTCTCCTTGAATGAGAATTAAAGGAGAAAGTCAACACTGTAAGCAACGTGGACCATTTATGGTCTGAAGTGGTTTTTGATTTTTTTTTCTTCCCTCTTTGAGTTGAGAGCTAGCCCTGGACTGGGAAAGGTCCTAAATTCTTCCTTAGATGTGCCCTAAGAACTGGGAAACAGGTAGTCTCTTGTTTGGGGCGCCATAGAAAGAGAAGGGAGGGACCCCAGGTTGCTGTGGCCTGAGTGTCAGTGTAGAGCGAAGCTTAGGCCTCGAGGATCAGGGTCTAGTTGAGGCTGGAGGGAGCTCCTTGGTCTGGGAGTCAGGATTCCTGGATTCTAATCCCATGATTGCCACCAGAGGAGTGCCATGCCCACAGGCGAGTCACTTAACTTTCTAAGCCTTAGTTTTCTGTACGTAAAATGAAGAGACTACTAAACTCTCTCCCAGGTTCCTTCCTATCCCAACATTTTGTGACTTTAAGCTCTCGAAATCCAGCCTGGACAACATGGAGAAACCTCATCTCTAATAAAAATACAAAAACATAGCGGGGTGTGGTGGCACGTGCCTGTAGTCCCAGCTACCAGGGGGACTGAGGTGGGAAGATCATTTGAGCCTAGGAGGTTGAGGCTGCAGTGAACAGTGATGGCAACACTGCACTCCAGCCTGGGAAACAGAGTGAGGCCTTATCTCTTAGGGTGGGAACACCAGGATCCTAAGTCTGAACTCAATCTTAGCCATTCATAATGAATACGTTCAGTGAGGAACTAAAAATGGGAGGCCCATTTGAATATGCAAAATAAAAGGCTTGGATTGCATATGAAAACTGGGATCCATTTACTGGGCAAACATTTATTGAGTAACACTGGACATTGCTATGTGCCAGGCACAGTGCCAAGTATGCTGCATGGATTGGTTATCCACACAATCATTTATCCACACAGTCACTCTATTTCCTCCATTTTACAGATGAAGAAACCAAGGCACAAACTATTATAAACTTGCCCCGCTTATAAGGTGGTGGAGCCAAGACTTAAATTCAGGTAGGTTGACTGCAGAACTCAAAAGCTGCTCCTCTGGGCAAGGCATTGGTATTGTGCAGGGTATCTTCTTACATAACCTTTTTTTTTTTTAAAGAGAGAGAGAGACAGGGTGTTTTTCTTTCACCCAGGTTGGAGTGCAGTAGTGCGATCATAGTTCACTGGAGCCTCAAATTCCTGGGCTCAAGCGATCCTCCCATCTCAGCCTCCAGAGTAGCGAGGAGTACAGGTCCGCACCACCAGACTTGGCTATTTTGTTTGTTTGTAAAGACAGGGCCTTGCTATGTTGACCAGGCTGGTCTGGAATTCCTGGCTGGAGTGACCCTCCCACTGCTGTCTTGCTTAGCCTCCTGAAGTGCTGGGATTATAGCCCTGAGCCAGAGCCACCACACCAGGCCAGCTTTTTTTTTTTTTTTTTTTTTTTTTTTAAATTTCCATCTTTATTCCAGAATCAGTCTCTTTCCCCTTCTGTTTCTACAGCCTTTATCATATTGTATTTTAGTTTAATCTCTCTATACATCTGCCTCTCTATATACCTCTCTCTCCAAAATTTTAGTCTCCTTGAAGGCAGAAATCTTATTTTTGACATCTTTGTATTTTCCAGTTTCTAACATATAGTAGACATGTTTTTAAAAAGTTTGCTGAATTGAATTTTAAAAAGTGGAGTTTCCACTTTGTCCTAATACAGTGTAAATCCCCATCCTTGATGTGGTATCAGGGCTGTGGCTGAGACATGGGCACCATGGTCTCTTCCACTGTGTGTAAACACAGAGGCTCACGTGAGGAAGATGCCACGTGGCGCCTCATCACAACTTCGTCCTCCATTGGTGGGTGATTATGGCACCAGGTACCTTTGGCCCACTTATCAGTCCTGAGACAGCCTCTCTCTGACGCTGATGTGGAGCCCTGGAGTTGCAAGGGACTTCAAGGATTCTCATCCAATCCACTCATTTTGCAGAAGAGGCAATTAGTATCCAGAAAGGGCTATAGAGCCACACATCTATACAGCAGCACAGCCAGGACAAGGTTCCCTGGCACCCTGGTCATACTCTGTTTTCCATTTCAACATGCTGTTATAGGAATTGATACCTCCCCTCTATACATTGACTCCTAAGGCCAAAATTCCCTCACCCTGATGTAATCACTAGGGTGAGAGGATCAGAGATAAGGCAGCCCTGGGCTCTCGGGCAGAGCCTAGAAGTCTGGCAGCCTGGTTAGAGCTGCTGCCCACACCCTTTGCAGGGCACTGGAAACAGTGACCCTGGCCCAGCCAAGGGTGGGGGTGAGTGAGGGCTTGAGGATGAGGTAAAGGGAGGTCATAGACATTCAAAGCCACAGTCATTCCATGCCCTACTTAGAGTGGGGATAAACCAAGCCAAAATGGGCACCAGGCACATATTGCATCTCTAGGCTGAATATCTTCCTAATGGTCTTGTGGACTCAGCCTTCAAAATAAAGAAAAGAAGGTAGCCAAGTGTATGTGGGGCATAACGGGTGGGTCCTTGTTCTGATTCTCATTGTTTATTGGGGGTGATCCAATGTCCTGGATGCCTGAAACAGGTCAGGTGCATGCTGCTGTTCTGGGTAATCATCAGTGATATACACATTCACTTATAATTTCGCATAAATTATGTAGTCACTCTGTGTATAAGTCATTTGAATTTGCTGAGCCTCAGTTTCCCAATATCCCAAGTAAAGGATTTTGAGTAAATGTCTTCCGATTTCTTTTTACACTGGAAAACGCTTCAGTTTCATGGATGCAGGGCCCAGAAATAAGTGGTTACTGGCCTGAAGAAACAGGCCCCATCCCTGGGGAGGGACAGTGAATTGACCCATGGGAGGTTCCAGAAGTCGTCTTGCAGCTTCTTGTCTGGGCAGCTAAGAGCAAAGTCGCTTATTGGATTTGTCGCTGCTTTGTTATTTACATTGAACTTTGGGTCTCAGGTCCACCACTGGAAGACTGGGAGCGATAAAAATATAAGGTAAACCAACCTTTCTGAATAACACATGAGAATTCATTAGTGCTCACCTCCCAAATAAATCATCTGTTGATTTTATTCATTTTCTGCAGACATTACAAGTATTATAACTGCTATTGCCCCCATTGTTCCCTCACCCATCTCTCCACCAGTTTGTGCTTCAGGGGATTCGGGGATTAGGTTCTTAATCGGGGCCATCAATTCTTTGTCTTATTTTCTGCCTATGAATTGTCCTAATCCTATTGTCATGAGAAAGATATGTCACTGGGGAGAAGGTTGAGGCAAGGCCACCTCCTCAATGTGTTCCTAGTTGTGACTCCCCTAGTCACACCAGGCAATCTTCCCATTCCCTCCTGTCCCCATGCACACACTCCCCTGACACCCACTGACACTGGGCATCATATAACGTCCCCACACAAAGATTTATAGGGTTGAGATTCAAGTGTGTGTGTGTGTGTGTGTGTGTGCATGCATGCATGTGTGCTTTATTTTGTCACCTCATTAGGTTTAAAAGCTTCTTCATGGCTGGAATATCATTTAGTAATTCTATAATCCCCTACAGTAGTCTGCACAGAGTGGGTACCCAATACATACTCAAAAGAATGAATTAATGATTGAATATGTCTGAAGGTAAAATATAGAGCTCTGTATAAGTAATGTGCCTATTTCTGAAATGCAAAAAATGTTCCCAAATATTATTCTTTTTCATATTTCAGGAGACCTCAGGCATAGATGCATTATAAATGTATAGCTTTGAAAATCAATTTGTTTTTCACTGTTTTGATCTCACGTGTGTGGGGGGCTCTTGAACTGCTATTTGCTTCACTTTATAACTTGCACCTTGGAGAGGCTGGATGATAAATGAGAGATGAATAATTCCTTATTGCTACTTATCTGCTGAATCTATAAACTGGTGTCAGCATTTACTCAGTTGGGTTTAAGCTGTGCCTGGTATACTTATTAACCCGCTTAAAATAAGCCATAAAAATGGGCTTGGTAGAAGGTACTTTTAACTAATTTTTAAAAATGACATTGGTCATTCTCCACGAACTCATGGAGTGACCTTTGGCAAATCGCTTAACCTCGTTGGGCCACACCTGCAAAATGAAACGGGGGCAGGGCTTGATCAGCTCTAGGAGACTTGTAGCTGTGTCATTTTTTGATTTTTGGATGAGTAAGGGATCCCAGTAAAACCTGTCAGAGCTATTACATATCAGCTCATGTAGACAATCTCCTTATCCTTGGCTTTTCTCTGGAAGGTGAGGGAGGCAGCACTTGGTAGTTAGAGCAAGGCATTTTGAGTGCAATTCTATTACTTATTAGTACTGTGACCTTTGGCTTTACAACATCTCTGAGTCTCAGTTTTCTCATCTATAAAAAGGGGGAATTGCTCAAATAATACAGCAGAGAGTTGCTGTGAGGTTCAAATGTGACGTATGTGATAGCACTTTGATAAACCACAACAATTATTCATTGCCCCCAACTCACAGATGAGGGCACAGAGCACTGTTTGGTTCAGCAGTTTGTAGCAGGGCCAAGAGGATGATGGCTTGACCTCCCGGATTCTATTTTGAGTACAGGTGGAGATTATTACAAAATTGTACAAAGATGGAGCACCTAGGACACTTCTCTAGATAATTCTCTGGGGGGGGGAGGGTGGTCTATGGATGCCTAAAAAAATCTGTGCCTGAGGAGCCATTTCTGGGAATGCTAAATGGTACAGCGATAAGAAAAGCAGTCAACAACATACTGACACACCCACCCTAGAACGCCTAGCTAGCAGAGAATGAAGCATTTTTCAAAGGCAAGGGAAATCTGTTCCCTCCCAGCTGTGTCCTCCTCGCTTCTCACACCCCTTGCTTTGGGAGGTGTCCTCCCCACATCAAGAACACAGATGTCTGCTCAGGCTTTGGAGTTGATCCCCTTCCCAGAAAAGGGGCAGATAAAACAACTGTGGTTGAGGATTTTTTTTTTTTTTTTTTTTTTTTGAGACGGATTCTCACTCTGTCACCCAGGCCGGAGTGCAATGGCGCAATCTTTGCTCACTGCAAACTCCGCCTCCCGGGTTCAAGTGATTTTCCTGCCTCAGCCTCCTGAGTAGCTGGGATTACAGGCGCGCACCACCACGCCCAGGTCATTTTTGTATTTTTAGTAGAGACGGGGTTTCATCATGTTGGTCAGGCTGGTCTGGAACTCCTGACCTCGTGATCTGACCACCTCGGCCTCCCAAAGTTCTGGGATTAGAGGCATGAGCTACCGCACCCAGCCTGAGGATTTTGTTTGTAGAGAATTAAGTCAACAAAGATGTCTGGAACTCACCCCTGCAAGAATCGTCCTTCAGGAAAGTTCCTACCACTATGCCTGTGCAGTGTAGGGGCTGGAAAATTATGTGAAGATGGCTATGGTGCCTGTCTCAGCCCTGCTTGCCTTGTAGATGAAGAAGGGGAGAGATGAGCTTAGGAGGAGCTGCCTCCAGTCTTCAGAAAATTCTGTGATTTGCAAAAATTCTATTCATACTCCATTATCAACAACCACCCACCCACCCAACCAAAAAAGGCCAACCTCAAAAATTTTTTTTTAAATGCAGGACTTAGAGAAAGAAAATACCATTATTAAATGGTATTTTAAGTTTATATTTCATGCTATATTCAGAATGCAATTTATTTGCTATTTATTTGCTAATTAATAAAAGTGAAATTCGTCTTTATCTCAATGTTACTTTTACCTTCTGTTGACTGGGATGTGCTACACTAAGATTAAAAAAAAAAAAGACCCAGTACAAGATCTTTTGAAGGTCTCCTAAGTTTATGGTGGGATCTTATTTCTACTTCCTTTTGTGACCACTCTCCCCCAGCCCCATCCCACACCCTGCTTGTAAAGCGGGAGGAAGGCATCTGCTACTTGTTTCTCTACAAGCACAAACTATTTCAGTTTCAAAACCGGCACCTGACATTTGTTAAGAGCTGTCTTGTGATTCATTCGGTCTGCAGTCCTGTCCTCCGCTTTGGCTCTCTTGCCTTCACACGGCCTTCCTTTCTGAACACCTGGCTTCTTGGCCACCACCAAAGGTCTGACTTTCCCCCCCACCAAGTCTCCTCCTTTTCTCCCTCCCTGAGGTCTGAATAATCAGCTTCTATTTGCAGCGCCCCCCATCACTACGCCACACCTGGCCTCACATCCGACCACATCCTCCTGCCAGAAAAGGGAGTCGTGGAAGAGGGAAAAGTTACAAGAACTTAGATGATTGTTTTCAATTTCAGAAACACTCAAGGTTGCAAGTGAAATTCTGAGAAAATTTGAACCTGAAAACATTTTCTAAACGGGGAGGGGAATCTCTTCCTTGTGGAAAAATCACTCCTACCACCTGAGAACATCTCTAGCCTGGAATCAGGAGTCCAGGGCTGTTCTTGGAGTTTTGAGTCCATTGAGTTTTGGGGACCCTAAAACTGAATTCTCTGGAACAAATGCTTTGCTACGAAAGCACAACAGTCATAAACATCGTACGTAGGAAGCCTGATGAAGGCTGACATGTGTTGGATCTGGCCAATCTTCCTCACCTCTCTCAAAATATTTGTTTATTCTGCTTTCAAATAAACACGAGTTTGTCACAGAAATACAGAAAAGTATAACGGGGACAACCAAATCCATCCTTAGCCACATTAGGCAGAAAGAATTGGAAACATTAGTCTTCTCTCTTCTCTTTCTCGATTGTGGTAGAAGTGTTTCACAATCTACTTTTTATTTCTTAAGAATCAAGAGGTCTCATGTCATTGAATATCTTAAGAAAACATAATTTAATGATCATGTAATGGATTTAGTTTAGTTCATGTAAGTTAACTCTTATTGTTTAGAGTTTAGGTTATTTTCTATTTTTCACCTCAATTCATAATGTTTGGTGCATCCTTGTCAAATCATAAATTTTGCTAAGTAAAGCATCTTGTAAATCTCTGATTATTTCCTGAGGGTAAATTTCTATTACCAGAAAAAGTGGGTCAAAGAATATGACCACTTTTTGGGTTTTGAATGTCTATTGCCAAATTGCCTTTCAGAAAGGTTAACTCACACAATTTCCACAACCACTAGCAGCAGTCAATTTTGGGTAAGCTAAATAAAAAATATATTTATCAATGTGTCAGGTAAATTTCTACCTCTTATTAGATGTATTTAATTTCTGAAGAGTTTTGAAGTAATAGGTTAAGAAACAAAACACACAAAGCCAAACAAAAACAAGGAGAACATTAGCATCCAGCTGAACACATGATTATCTCAGGGATTAGGGCAGTCTTTCCGTCCTCTAAGGTTTATAAGGATTTTAAAATATAAGAAACTGAAACACAGAAGTGTTAAGTTATTTGACCAAGAAAACACAGCCAGTGAGTGGCGGAGATGGAATTCAAATCACATCATTCTAACACTGGAGTCTAAACTCTTACACTGATCTAGGGACAATGTACATTTAGGATCTCCACAAATCTAAAAAGTTTCCAGAACATTCTTTGTAATGAGTTTATGGTTCAGAAATTGCCTTTTGTGAGCACATACTATAAGGAGAAATTTTATCTTTGAAAAAGATGTCATTTTCAACTTTTGAGAAGCACATTCCTGCACCTTATTTTTAGACTATGCTAGAAATAGAAGTGAAATAACTTACTCAAGGTCACCCAGCTTGTAGGTGTTTGTGTGGGAACTAGAATCTAGAATCTAGGCTCTGGCAATTCTTTGGCTACTCCCTATAGTGTTTTCTCTCACCTGGCAGCAAATATCCACCATAGCAACAGAGGAAGGTTGGCTTGACTAAGGCCCACAGCGTCTTCAAGTTGCAGGGGCTCTAGTTTCCAGCAGCTCAGGGATCTCCATCACCAGGGCAAGGCTGAAGGGAGCCATGGCACAGCCCAGGTCGAGGCCAGCAAGTTATGGCTGAGGACATGGGTTGCCCTTGGGCAGGGGAACCCTTACTCTTGGGGCATAAACCCAGAGACTTGGGAGTCATGTAGCATTAAGGGCTCAGCAGTCTAAGAAGTTTAGGTGTGGGCAGGCTAAGACCGTTTTCTCCCAGGGAAATTCTTTCCCGTTCACAGGGCCACTTTCAAATGGGAAGCCCACCCGGGAGCTGTAGTTTCCTGAGCTGGCGGAGAGTACAGGTAGGGGCCTGGCCCGGGCATTGTGGGGAGGGATTCCTGCACTGAATGGAAGGCTGGCTAGATAACCCCTGGGGCCCTTCCGACGCCAAACATCTCCTATTTGTGTGTCTTGGGGCAAACAAGTGAGCAGTTGCGGGACTGAAATAGTTGATTTAGGGTCCCGCCCCAGTCGCCGGCTTTAGTCCTCATCTTGGGCAAATAATTTAACCTGTCAGTACAAGGCATAATGCCTAGCGCAGAGGAAAGCTTGGTAAATGTTTGCTGAATGAATGAATGAAAGAATGGGCGGATGGATTTAGTCTCCCTAGTCTCAAGGAATACGGTGAAAGTTGGAATCGAACCGCGCCCCTTGATGGGTGAGTTTGAATGAGACAATGTAAAGCACATTGAACTTCTTAAAAGAAAAAAACGATCCCTCCAACCCAAAGGGATTCTGCTACTTCCTAACAGTCCCAATGGGTAGAATTACTATTTACCAGCATCAGCAAGCATAATACGCAGTGGTGAGTTTTGATTGAGCACAAAACTCTCTGATTAATCCCCCTGCCACCTATGGGGCAGCTCTGCGCCTCCCAGGGCCAGGTGGAGCACGCCAGCCCCGTCCTTCCGTCCTCCCCCGCCCCGGATAAATGCTGCGGTCTAATGGATTGTTCCTGCTGCTGTCCAGATTAGATAGCGAGCCCCTCCATTATCTCTGCTGGAGCAAACCCCAGTGGCCACCACACCAAGAGCTTTCCAAGGCAATCCGGCGAGAAGGCTGGGAAAACTTAGGGGGTAAGAGAGACCAGAGAGCTGTCGGGAAACCCGCGCGCACCGAGGCTGTTTCCACCTCAAGACTGTTCCAGAACTTTCTCTGAACCCAAAGTCTTGTCCCCAAACCCATAGCATTTAACAAAGCAGGTCCCCGGTGTGGAAACTAGCTACTACCTACTGAATTCTCGGGAGTAGTTCTAAGAGGGTAACTGTTAGATTCTGTGTCAACCTTTGAGAAGTGAGAAGGACTATTGGACCACACTCCCTCCCCACATCGACACGACCAAGAGGTGTTTTTGCACAAACGGGGACTACTACGTCTGACCAGTAGGATAGTAGCTTTCCTAACTTTTGTAGTTCTGCAATCATTGCAGAGGAGACACAACTGACTTTCACATCTTCCTTCTGAATTTCTCATGGTCAAGTTTTTCCCCGTTAATAATTTTGTTTCTTTAAGGAAAGTTTTGTTAGATTTTTTTTTTTAAGAGTTAAAGTTTTCTTTAAGTTTCTTGAAGGGAAAAAAAACTTCTTACAAGCAAAATCTTGTCTCCGTTTTGTTGGAAATGAAAAGCATCTACTATCTATCAGCACTATTCTATGAAATAAAATTCTCATGTATGATCTAACAACAAATTCTACATAAAACAAATAATAAGCACTCGAAATCATTATTTATCTACAAAGAAAGACTAATTGTTCTATCATTATTATGATAGAACTACTGTGATCTAACAGAAAGCAAATAAAATCTTAGCTAGTGAACAAGGAAAAGTTATCTATTTCTACCATATCAGTTTCCTGTTCAATCTTTAGAGTTAGTGGAAGCCACAAATAAACGATGTGGCAGGAGAAGCCATCTGACACCGTTTTAAAAGATTCTACATTTAAGAAATTCTGCATCGTTTTTTAGTGAATCAGTCTTGTCAGACACCACCTAGTGCTTGGAAAATTATTTATAATGTGCCATTAGTTAGAGGTGAAAACTTAAGAAATTTATTAAAGGCAAATAAAATAGCTACTGTGCAGTTTAATATCCAGAAATTAAAATAATTCACAGACAAGAAGCCTTTTGATTCATCAAACAAAACATCTTTATCGAGTAACTTCTGTATGCAAACATCAGAATGAATAAAAACGAATTTATTGTGAGGGGCAAGGACCTCAGATTGGGGTGGGAAAAGACCCAGCCAGACGCGGACCACATCTGAAAGCGCAGAGTATGCCAGGGAAAAACTGCAGTTCTTAAATCAGCCGGGTCTGCCCACGGCCAAGAACAGCGGGAAGGAAGACAGGCAGGCAAGGAGAAAAGAAGAACGAATGCTGTGGGCAAAGAACAAAGTAAGCGGGGAGGATTTTGATTAAGTAAGAAAAGGAAACTTTGCAACAGAATTAAGGAAAAAGAGAGAAATGAAGAGAGAAAGGGGATGAAAAAAGGCAAGAAGGAGACAAGAAACGTTCACAAGACAATAGTAAACCAATAAATAAAATTGTTAAGAACAGCGAGTGGGGTGGATGAGGGAGAAATTATATTCAGTATCTAAAGAAACAACAGCAGCCGTTCCCGAGAGGGACCGACCCCATCTTCCCCCGCGAGCGCTGCACCCCGCGCGGGGACCGAGCCCGGAATTCCGGCGTCTCAACGGGGATCGTAGCTACGGCCCCCGAGTTGAGCCACGCGTGGCCCTGGAAGGGTCTGCCAGGAGTTTTTGTGAGACCTAAGGGGACGAGCGCTGGAAATTTGATGGGTTCAGGCGCAGGTCGAGAAGTGGTGAAGACAGTGCTCTTCCCCGGAACCTCAGCGTGCAGAGGCCTGGGAATCCAGTCGCTCCCAGACAAGGCATAAGTCCCCAAGCGTCGAGAAATCTCTGCCTCCAGATCCCGCGCGGGCCAGGGCCTGTGACTAACACCCGAAGGTTTTGCGAACAGAACGGAGCTGGAGATTCCCTGGGCTCGGTTTTCGGGACCACGAAACCTGCGAGCCTGGGGTGCCACCCATGCCCCTCAGTGTCCCTCCAAACCCGGCCAGAGAAAGAAGGCATTGGATCTGTGCTTTGCAGGCTGGGGTATGGGATTCGGGGGTGCGGGGTCTCTCTGCAGGGGGATATTGAGATGCCAGCAGCCTAACCTGGGGGACACAGTGACCGTTTGGATGAAACACCTACTGTGATCCTTGGCCTCTTTAGGGGTCTCACACAGGGGGTCGCAACTGAGAAGAAATGGGTCAGGGGCTTCGCTATGTGTCTTGCTGCCCAGAGCGTGGGGACAGCGGCGTCGGGGCGAGCAGAGCTAGGGGCGGGTGAGCACCTCGCACCTGGAGAGGGGTGCGCAGAAGCCGGGCGCTCCTCGCCTCCCGGGGTATCCGTGCGCAGCGGCTGGAGGACTCCGGGTTCCCCAAGGGGGGGTCTCTGGCACAAAGGGCGACCCGAGACACGTTCGCAGCAGCGCCAGGCCTGGCAAGAGGTCACGCCACCGACCGCGGCTCGGACCCGGCTGGGCATGGCCTGGGCTTCCTGGCCCACCAGCATGCGACCACGAAGGACGTGGGCGCGACACCCGTCCGAGGTGACCTGGCCCATGTGGCCAGACTGATCGAAATGCATCCAAAGCAAACCGGCTTCGGCCTTGCCAGGAACGGAGAGGCGATGAGAGGGAGTTCCTCGGCCTCGTGGGCGGAGGGCGGGAAAGTGGCAATGAATCCGAGGGGCCTGGTTAGTTACTTGCAGAGATTCGCCGGCTCCAGGGCGCGTTGTCGCGCCTGTCCGCGGGGATCTTCCGAGCCTCGAGCTGCTGAAGTACCCCGCTCCACCGGCACCGCCACGTCTCCCGCCTGCCCACTCAGGCTTTGCACCAAAGATTGAGCCGGGGGTCGGGACATTCCGGACGTTAAGCGGCCCCAGAGCGGCCTAGGTGGGAGCGGCGTCATTTACAAGCGCGAGTTATGTTTTCCCCGCGGGCTGCGCGCTGTGGTTGGGAGTCTCTCTTGGGAAGACCTCCGGCGGGAAGTCCTTTAGCAACTGGTCCAAGCCCCCTGGCAGGAGACTCCGGCGACGTGACTTTGAGCCAATTAACTTGTCCCAATCTTTCTTTCTTCTCATCATGCGGGGAGTGGGAGAAACAAAACCCCACTGCAAGAAGAGTTTGTAAACTATTCGGCGACACACAACAGGGATTAAAATTCATGGCCAGTTAACAATACTGTTACGCTCTTCCTCATTTTCCCCTCTTAGGGACACTTCTCTGCCTGTTGGTGGTGTCTCTGAGGCTTCTGCGTTTCCATTATTCGGGGGTCTCCATCTCCCTCCCGACCCCAACCTCGCCCCTGTAAAAATGTCACTTTCCGTTCGCTTTTCCAAACTCAGTGCAGGGCTAGGACTGTTCGCCCAGGACCCGGCCCACTCAGGGCTCGCCGGGATACTTTTAAGGCCGCGGGTGCTTGGCTGCCCTGGGGTCGGGCAAGTGGGGGGCCCAGGCCGCGCGCCCAGCTCCTCTCCCAGGCTTCGCGCCCCGCACGCGGCCCAGGGCTCGGACCACAGCAGTCCGGGTTCCTTTTCATTCTGCCGCCAGCCTGAGCGGGCTCCACTCCCCTCCCCTCCCGGCTCTCGGCCCGAGCCTGACGCCGCCTGGTTTATTGACCTTAGATCGGCTTCGGGGCTTTATCAGACCCGGCTGGGGCGTCCCGCGGCGCACGCCCTCCACCTACAGTCGTGCGGCGCGAGCCCCCTTTAAGCTTCTTCTAGAAACGTCCCCTTCCTCCCCCATCCCCGAGTCTGAGAACCTTCAGAAAAATTGCCCGAATTCGCGCGACCGTGGATATCCGAGGCAGGGCGTTCAGGGCCACTGACATTCTCCTGTGTCGCACTTTTATCTAGATAATTCAGGCGAAAGTGCCCCCCCCAATTATTCGGATAATTGCCTCGAATCTCCACTTCGTGCCGTGTTTAGACAATTGGAGATTGATGGCTTGAATTGAACCCTAAAACCTCTCCTCTCCTCTGCTCCAAGCTCTAAAATATCTCTGAACTTTACATATGCAAACTATAATTTTCTGTCCTATAAATCACTTGGCAAATATAACAAGACATTAGAAAGCTATTTGAAATTGATATTTTATTAGACTTGAGACTAGAACAGGGAGAAAGAGTAATTTATAAACACTTCCTCAATACTAAGCACACAAAATTGTCTTTAAGGCTCCCCCCCCAATCGAACTTGTGAATGCAAAATCACTTTCAGAGACAAATTCTTAGAAGAAAAAGGAAATTTGTGGCAATGATTATGTCACTAAAAACGAACTCTGAAAAAAAAAGGTCATAAAGTGGGACTTTCAAGTATCCTTTACTCTAGACTGATTTATCAAAATGAGACCAGCAGAAACAAAACATTTGCTAGTACTACAAATACTACAACAACTACTGCTACTACTACTTAAAAAGCCAATCCAATTTTGTGATGATAAATCACAGGATTCTAGCAACCTTACATAATACGGCTTTCCCTCAACTCAGATTGGCCCGTCCCTGCTTTTCCCACTAAAACCCTTTCAATTTCCCTTATTTTTGGACAGCGTACAGAAGAGCAGGAATATCAGCCCTGGGAAAACATTAGCAAGGGTAAGCAAGCCAGAGAGTCGGGCAGGGGAAAGATAAGCAATGCAGATGAGTGTAAGTTTTGTGACAGCTTTTCAATTCATCCCCTGGAAGCCGGCCGGGCTGCTGGAGATGGAAAGATAGTCAAAGGGAACAATTTTCTGTTCTCTGCTTCGCAAAGCTAATATTTGTAATAGGTACACCAGAACTGAGAGGCTTTGCCCTCAATCCTACCCAATTCCAGAAGAGCACTTGCTGGGTCCTCCTGAGGCTACAGAGTGAACAAATGGCATTGTCTGCTTTCAACCTGCAAGCATGTGGAGGAGGCACAGGAAACTTGGTAGGTTTCAAACTCTCAGAGCCTTGGTTATGACACTGACCCGTGCCTTCTCAAAGCTGCACTCCTTCTCAAAGCTGTCACTCCTATTTATTATTATTATTATTATTATTATTATTATTATTATTATTTTCACTCAGCCCTTTTCTCAGCTACAAATCAGATACAAGGCTCATTTGCCCAGACTTTGGCTTTATAGGAAGTAGAGGTAAGTTCGACTTGTATGCAAAAGCGTGTGCAACCAAAAGCATTAGCGACCAAGCTCTGCAAGGCAGGCAGTGGGCCTGGGGAAGAAAAATACCATCTCTGTGGTCCACCTGCAAGACCCACCCCCACGCCTCCTTCCCATCACAGGTCTGGCTCCAGAATAAACGAAAATTAAACCCTATACCAAGCCTGGCTGACCCTTGATCTGCGAATAGGCAAAGAAAAGTACCCGACACTGAGGGCTCTGAGACCTAGCTACTAACTAATGAAGCCAACCGACGGGAAACAGCATAGACTTTCTGACCCCAAAAGCAAACTGGGCTGGGTCTGATAGGGGCCAGGAAGAGTTTGCCTGAACTTTCCAAGGGCGTTCTTAAGAGGACACCAAGGGCTGCGGGGGACCCCAGGGGATTTGGGTGTGCTAGAGGAAGCAGAGGCCAGATGATTCTGGGATACCTGGTCAGATCCATTTGATTTCTGGTGTGTATGTATTGATTTAGGTTTTTCCTGAGACACCAGCCACCCCTCTCCGTTTCCAGTTGTCGGAGTGGGAAGCTGCATCAGGAAATAGAGAAACTAAAATGCCACCTAATTGTAAGAAGGAGAGACACAGAAAGAAAGTGGGACGGAAGCCCGGCGTCTGCGGCCTGGCCTTAGCAGAGCCTCATCCTTCCTTCCTGTCCGCAAAGGCCTCAAAGCCTCTCCACAAGCCTCCGCCTCGGCCCCACGCTGGGGAAGCCTTCCCCTCCCCTCCTCCACCTCCCTCTCCCCACAGCTGGAGATTGTGGTGAGCAAGGAGACTCCCCAAGCCTTCCATTCCCCCAGCATCCCAGCCTCCCCCGGCAGAGCGGTCACCAGGAGGGCCAGGAGGGGACTCACCCGCGGTGGGGAGCGGCGTCCCTGCGGCTGCTCAAGGCCTGGTGTGAGGCAGACTCTGCCGAGGGATTCCAGGCTGTTCTCAGCTGGGTGGGAGGGAGACGTTGTGAGCCGTGTCTCCCAGCTCCCTCTGAGCTCCCAGCTTCCTTCTCAGAATTAGATAACAGGAAAAATAGATAAGAGAAGTGGTTCATTAATTCAGCAAGCCTCTTTTTTTTTTTTTTTTTTTTTTTTTTTTTTTTTTTTTTTGGTGTGTGTAAAAGTGGAAGGAAACTCTGCTAGGGAATGAAGTTCTGGCTGGACAGTTTTTAAAAAGTCAATGTTCACAAGGTTACAGAGATGCTTCTGGAAGTTCACTCAGAAGGACGTGAGGAATCGCCGTTCATGGGGAGAAATGCTCAGTTCACCGTATGTTCTTCCTGCACCCCAGGACTCCTCTCAGACTCTAGTCTTGCCTTTAGATTGAGGTAGGGAGGGCTGCTTTGTGGCATTTGCTTATGTTGTGCGATTGCCCTCTGGGCACGGGATAGTAGTAACAGCAGTGCAGCTCCTCCTAGCATGCCAATTACAAATTACAATTTTTTCCAAGTACTACTATAACAGCATTTCTGAGCTCCTTACAATAGGGTCAAGCAGATAGATGCTATATTATTAACCTGGATGAGGTAACCGGCTCAGAGAGGTTAGGAATGTGCCTGTGGTCAAGTCACACGGCAAGAAACAAATGGAACCGGTATTGAATTTCAAATTAAAGAAATCCATGGCTTCTTAGAATAGGAAGAGACCTTAGAATTCCAGGCTGCTGCTTAAATCAGGAATCCCTTCCGAGGCGATTATCCGTACTCTACTTGAACACTCTTGGTGATGGGGAGCTCATTCTCTGCGTGCCATGGGTGTGCAGCTCTGCTGACCACCACACTTTGCTACTTCCCAAATGACCCAGCATTGCAGGGCTGGGAACACAGGCACAGGGAGCTGCCGCTGTCATGTGATTTGAGGAACCGGGCAAACAGATCTCCCTTGACAGGTCTGCGGTGGAATTCCCTGCTCTCCTGCCTGGTTTTATTTAGGGAAGTTGTCCCTGTTGGGAGTTGGTATCTCACAAAGGCAGTTTGGAGGAAAGGAAGAAACACGATAACTTTCTATTTTAACGTATTTCCCAGTTCACAGTCTCCCGAGATGCTTAGAACTATCTCTGCAAGGTAGGGAGAAACCAGACAAGTTAATATTTTTTTTTCCAAATGTAGGCCAGGAAGCCGAGCTTGGTGGCTCACACCTGTGGTTCCACCACTCTGGGAGACTGAGGCAGGCAGATCACTTGAGGTCGGGAGTTCAAGACCAGCCTGGCCAACGTGGCAAAACCCTATCTCTACTAAAAATACAAAAATTAGCCGAGTGTGGTGGCAGGTGCCTGTAATCCCAGCGACTGAGGAGGCTGAAGCAGGAGAATAGCTTGAACCCGGGAGGCAGAGGTTGCAGTGAACTGAGATCGAGATCATGCCACTGCACTTCAGCCTGGGTGACAGAGCGAGACCCCATCTCAAAACAAACAAACAACAACAACAAAAAAAAACCAAATGTAGGCCAGGAAACTGAAACAGAAAAGGTAAGTGAATTGCCAGAAATCAAAGAGTAAAGGTATGGTCATATGGTGGGAACAGAACTAGAGAGGTGAATCAGGCTGAGAAGAGAGGAAAAATATGAAAGAAACATGAATATTTTTTCCCTTCCAAGAATTTTTGGTTTTGAATATTTTTGCAAATGATGAATAAAGTGTCCATTATTGTTATCTGTCTTTATACTCTTCCCCTGCCAAATGACTCGTAGAAAGTATGCCTCAGGAAGATTTTAGTGTAAAGCTCCCTGTGGTGTCGGATCATTAAAATTCCTGATGCATGAGCCCAACAGTACAAGGCACAGATGCAGAGGCCAGGGCCAGGCCTTGTCTTTCCAAGGGCCCTGTCATTTTCACCGGGGAGGATCCTTGTTCACTTGTAGCTTTCCCTTAAGGAGTTTTTTTTTTTGAGACAGAGTCTCTCACGCTCGCCCAGGCTGGAGTGCAGTGGCATGATCTCAGCTCACTGCAAGCTCCACCTCCCGGGTTCATGCCATTCTCCTGCCTCAGCCTCCCAAGTAGGTGGGACCACAGGCACACGCCACCACGCCCGGCTAATTTTTTTGTATTGTTAGTAGAGACGGGGTTTCACCGTGTTAGCCAGGATGGTCTCAATCTCCTGACCTTGTGATGCGCCCGCCTCGGCCTCCCAAAGTGCTGGGATTAGACGTGAGCTACCGCGCCCGGCCTTATGGAGTTATTACTTATGATTATTATGGTAAAATATGCATGCTACAAAATTTGCCACTTGAACCTTTTTTATTTTATTTTTTTTTTGAGTCGGAGTTTCGCTCTTCTCACCCAGGCTGGAGTGCAGTGGCCTGATGTCCACTCACTGCAATCTCTTCTGCCTCCCAGTTTCAAGCAGTTCTCTTGTCTCAGCCTTCCGACACTTTAACCGTGGTTTTGTGTGTGTGTGTGTGTGTGTGTGTGTGTGTTTTTTTAAGACTTGCTCTGTAGCTCAGGCTGGAGTGCAGTGGTGTGATCTTGATTCACTGCAACCTCTGCCTCCCAAGTCCCGGTTCAAGCAATTCTCCTGCCTCAGCCTCTCAAGTAGCTGGGATTATAGGCACGCGCCACTATCTCCAGCTAATTTTTGTATTTTTTGTGTTAGCCAGGATGGTCTCAATCTCCTGACCTTGTGATTCACCCACCTTGGCTTCCCAAAGTGCTGGGATTACAGGCGTGAGCCACCGTGCCCGGCCCCACTTTAACTGTTTTTAAGGGTACACGTCCATAGTATTAGGTACATTCACATTGTTGTACAACCACCACCACTTCCATCTCCGGAACATTTTCACCTTTCCAAACAGAAACCCTGCACCTATTAGCACTAATTCTCCATTCCCGTCTTTCCCCAACCTCTGGCAACCCTCCTTCAACTTTCTATCTCCATGAATGAGACTCCTCTAGGTACCTCCTATAAGTGGAATCATACAGTATGTATTCCTTTGTGGCTGGCTTATTTCACTTAGCATCATGTCCTCAAGCTTCATCCATGTTGTAGCAGAGGCCAGAATTTCCCTCCTTTTTAAGACCAGGTGATACTCCATTGCACACAAAGACTGTATTTTGTTTATCCATTCATCTGTTGATGGGCATTTGCGTTGTTTTCACCTTTTGGTTACTGTGACTAGTTCTGCCATAAACATAGGTGTGCGAATGTCTGTTTTAGTTGCTGCTTTCAATTCTTCTGGGTATATCCTTAGAAGGGGGATTGCCAGCTCACATGGACCTATCTATGTGCAAGTTTTTTGAGCAATTGCCATACCATTTTCTACCTCTTATGGAGTTTTGACCCAAAATTTAGAGAGGAGGTCTCCATCATCCTGTTTATGTAGCAGGTAACTGGGAGCAGCAGCATCCACTTCTCCCAGTTGGGGTCATATTCAGGGGCAGATTGCCCTGCCTGCTCCAAAGTTCTGTGAGAGAGTGATGTGCAGTAAGGAAGAAGGTGGAACATGAAGTTCTCTTGAGAATTGCACTGGAGCAGAGAGAACACTCACTTCTTTATTAAAAAATTAGGAAGCATAACTTCCAGCCTTGTGGTACGGTAACAAGAGCACCTGTGTTTGACCTTCACCTCTGACATCCCATTGCCTCCATCCTCCACATGTGCCTACAAGAATCTGGGGACCTCATGGCATTATTATTGAGGCCACCAATGTCCAGGAAAAGTATTCAAGTCCTAGAGAACACACTTTTGTGTTCCAAAATTAAAAAAATAAAAGGAATCATGGGAGTGTTAGTGAACCGTCAGGTATTTTTATTTCTCCCTACATTTCTGAATTATTTCTTGTGAGGTGAAAGGAAGCCCATTTTTGTCCCCCATGGTTTCAGATTTTCCAGGGGTTTTATATATTTTGGACAACCTAAAACTCCACTGTCCTGAGGCCCATCTCAGGGTGTTATGCCAGCCCAGGCCAGCATGAGTCTTTCCCTGGGAAAAAAATCTAACGAAGCCCAGTGGCCCCTACTGCCCGGGATGGTGGAGAATGGGGCCAGGAGACAGGGCCCAGGGAATCCAGGCATCATGAGCAAAGCCACCTGCTGTGACTCGTGAGTGTCCTTGTCCTGGGCGGAGGCTGGTGTGCCTCTGTGCTCCCACACTTGTCCTGTTGAGTCAGACGGGCCACCAGAGATGATGAGGATGATGTGACTGCTGATAACACCAGTCCAAACTCCAAAAATTACTTGGAATCCAGACCAGGGAGAGGGCCAGAGAGAGACTTTCTGGGGAACACCTCAGAGTGTTTCTGAGGCCTGCTGTCCGTGTTCTTTAAACATACACACACACACATGCGTGCGTGCATGTGCACAAAATTTTTATTAGTTTTTCTTATCAAGGTGTTACATATTTATTGCTGAACTTAAAAGTACTGTATTTTATTTTTTATTTTTAGAGACAGTCTCTCTCTGTTGCCCAGGCTGGAGTGCAGTGGCATGATCAGAGCTCACTGAAGCCTTGAACTCCTGGCCTCAAGCAGTCCTCCCCCTCGGCCTCCCAAACTGCTGGGATTATAGGCATGAGCCATTGCGTCCTGCCCAAAAGTACTGCAGAAGGTAGAAAACAACAGTCTTCTGACCATCTGCCATTTCCCCGTCCCCAGCCAGCTCTTCTATTCCGACTTCCCATCTGAGGACTGTCCTTTTTCTGAGCTGTTTGACATTAAGCATGTGATTAAGAGACAGTCTCCAGAAATTACATTTCTTCCTCTAGTGTAGCAAATGAATGAACATCTTTAATCCTCAGTTTTCAAATCTGTAAAGTGAGTGCAATAATAATACTTATCTCATAGGGTCCTTTCCAGGGTTAAAATGAGATAACCATATGAGAATCACTTAGTGTGATGCCTGGTACTAAAAACAATTAGCTATTACTACCACTGCTAATATTATTAGTAGCTGTGGGTAAAAGGAATCTTGCATTCAGCCTGGTGACGCTGCTCTAGCCACCTAGACTGACCTGTGTTTAGGGCAGAAAACCAAAACCTGAGGACATCTGCCTGCTGAGTGTTCACCAGCTGTGGCTGCTCCAGGCCCAGGAGCTGAGGGCTATGGTGTCCTCAACAGGCAGCTTCTCCCATCGTGGTGACAGAACTGCTGGAAAGAGTGTCCCCTTGGGACTGGGAAGCCCTAAGTGATGAACTGCTGGTGAGTGGCACTTTATTTGCACCTGAGTCTCCAGAAGAGCTAAGGGACCCTGGAGTTACCCGAAGTCCCAACAGCATGGGCAGAAGTGAGAACAATTTGAAACCAAGTGGCCTGATGGACCAGGTTCCGACTGAACCTCGACATTTCCATCCTGCAATGAGCGATGCTCTCTGTTCCAGCCTGTTAGGCTTCCACTGTTACAAAATGAGATAGAATTCACATACCATCAATTTACCCTTTAAAAATGTACGAGTCAGTGGTTTTTAGTATCTCACGATGTTATGCAACCATCATCAGTATTGAAATCTTAACATTGTCATCCCCCAAGGCTGCAATTTGATTGGACTCAGTAAATGTTTACTGGAAGTTTCTTGTGTAAAATCCCAGCTATTGTAGTTAGTGTGCTCCTTGGAGTTTGGCTGGCCCAGCTCCATGCTGGCTCACTTTTCTTGGTCCACATCTGCAACTGAGCCACACACTCCCTCCCTCTGCCTTGACACATTAACATTGAACTGGGACACTGGTGAACTGGGACTGTCTTGATCAATGACCACCATTTCTTGGGTTCTCCCAGTACCAGACACTGTGCTAAGCCGTCTGTGTGCATTCTCTCTTATTATCTAATTTTACAAGAAAGCCTAGAACTGAGGTCTTCTGGCTTCCACTCTCATATTCTTGTGGCTGGGCACAGTGACTCAAGCCTGTAATCCCAGCACTTTGGGAGGCTGGAGTAGAAGGATCACTTGAGCCCAGGACTTCAAGACCAGCCTGGGCAACATAGTGAGATCCTGTCTCTACAAAAAATAAAAAATTTAGCTGGGCATGATGGCACACACTTATAGTCCTAGCTACTCAGAAGGCTGAGGCAGGAGGATCACTTGAGCCCAAGAGTTTGAGGTTACAGTGAGCTATGATCACACCACTGCACTCCATCCTGGGTGGCAGAGCAAGACCTTGTCTCAAAAAAAAAATTATTTCATTCTTTCTTTGCCAGGCTGACTCTGACCTACTCATTATACCCACCCTCAAGCTCACACTCCTTGAAGTAATACCAACAGTAATTTGTGTAGCAGCTTGCAGTTTACAAAGCATTCTCTTCTGTTGCTTCATTTGATCCTCCCATCCACCTTGTGTGTGTGAGGGGAGAATGTTTTCATACTTTCCCTCCTTTTTGACCCTGCTCCTTGGAGTCTCTCTGCACCAGGTTTGTCTGATCCCAGACTCTCCAGTCACTTGGGAGACCAGCTCAACATTTCATTATTCAGCCTTTAACGTCCTAGTCAGATCAATGTCTTTTCATAAGTTGAGTGTGTGCATATTTGCAATCTCCCATCTCTAGTGTTTATGTATTAATTATGTATTTGGATTCATCTTGTTGCTCCTCTTGGGACATATGGACATAAGGTCTACAGGGCCAAGGGCCATCTGGTAATTTCATTTTTAAGGGCCAAGAGGGTTTTTTGGAGGGCTGGTCCCATCATATGGCCTCTCTCATCCCTTCTTCAAGGGACAGATCCTCTTTCCTATGGGACATCCACTCCCTGTGGCTGAGGTGCAACAGGTGTCCCAAGTTTGGCCAATTGGAAGATCCATTAAGAATTTTCCTGGGACTTTTTAGCCAGGGCTAATAATGAAAAAGCTGTCTGTCCAAAAATAATTCTAAAATTTGTATAGAACAACAACAACAACAAAAAACCCTGAATAACCAATGCAATCTTAAACAAAAAGAACAAAGGTAAAGGCATCACACTACTTGACTTCCAAATACACTACAAAGCTATAGTAACCAAAACAGCATGATACTGGTATAAAAACACACACATAGACCAATGGAACAGAATAGAAAGCCCAGAAATGAATTCACACATCTGCAGCCAACTGATTTTTGACAAAGAGACCAAGAAAACACATGGGGAAAAGGATATTTTCTTCAATAAGTGGTGCCGGAAAAATTGGATAGCTACATGAAGAAGAATGATACTAGACCTCTATCTCTTACCAAATACAAAAATCAACTCAAAATGTATTACAGACTTGAAGATTAGGCTCAAAACTATGAAACTACTAGAATACATCATAGGGAAAATGTTTCATGATGTTGGTCTGGGCAAGGATTTTTTGGATAAGATCTCAAAAGTACAGCCAACAAAAGCAAAAAATAGACACATGGAATTACATCAAACTAAAAAGAGTCTGCACAGCAAAGGTAACAATCAACAAAGTGAAGAGACAACCCACAGAATGGCAGAAGATATTTGCAAACTCTACATCTAACAAAGGGTTAATATCCAGACTACGTCAGGAATTCAAATAATTCAATAGCAAAAAAAAAAAAAAAATCTGATTTAAAAGTGAGCAAAATAACTGAATAGATGGAATAAATATTTCTCAAAAGAAGGCACACAAATAACAAACAGGTATGTGAAAAAATGCTCAACATCAGTAATCATCAGGGAAATGCAACTCAAAATGACAATGAGATATCACTTCACTCCATTTAGAATGGCTATGGTCAGACAGACAAAAGATAGCAAGTGTTGGCCAGGATGTGGAGAAAGGGAAACCCTTATACACTGTTGATGGGAATGTAAATTAGTATAGCCACTAAGAAAACAGTATAGAGGTTTCAAAAAAAATTTAAAACTAGAATTACCTATGTAATCCGGTAATCTCACTACTGAGTAGTGGGAAAGAAAAGGAAATCAGTATGTAGAAATGACATCTGCACTCCCATGTTTATTGCCACACTCTTCACAATAGCGAAGACATGGAATCAACCCAAGTGTCCATTAACAGATGAATAAAGAAAATGTGGCACATATACACAATGGAAGACTATTCAGCCATAAAAAGAAGGAAATTCTCTCCTTCGATGAAAGGATTTATAACAAAGGATGTAAATCCTTTGATGAAAAGACATCCTCCTCATGTCTTTTGCCCATTGTCTGGGTAGTTAGGTTTTACTATTGTTATTATAATTATTATTTTACTATTGAGCTTTGAGGGTTCTTTATATATTCTAGATGTGAATCCTTGGTTTGCAAATATTTTCTCCCCATCTGTAACTTATCTTTTCAGTTTCTTAAAAGGGTCTTTCACAAAGCAGACATTTTCAGTTTGAAGAAGTTCAATTTTTTAATGAATTGTACTTTTAGTGTCATGTCTAAGCAGTTTTCATCAAACCTTAGGTTATGAAGATTTTCTCCTATGTTTTCTTCTAAAAGTTTTATACTTATACATTTTATATTTAAATCTATGCTCCACTTTGAGTTATTTTTGTATAAAGTATGAGTTGAGTTCAAGGTTTGTTTGTTTATTTAGTTTCAAGATATCCAGCTGTTCCAGCATCATTTGTTGAAAGGACTATCTATTCTCCATTGAATTGCTTTTGCACCTTTGTCAAAAATCAGTTGGCCATACTTGTGTGGGTCTATTTCTGGGTTCTCTAGTCTGTTCTACTGATGTAGTGCCTATTTCTCTATCAATGCTACATAGTCTTGATTACTATAGCTATAAAATCCCACTTTGCTCTTCTTTTCCAAAATTCTTTCAGCTCTTCTAGTTGGGTGGGTTTTTTTATGCTTTCTACATAATTTTTTCACCTTTCTACATAAATTTTAGAATAATCTTGTCTCTATATGAAAATCTTGCTGAGATTTTTCACAGGAATTGCATTAAAACTATATATGAATTTTGAAAGAATTGACATATTTACTATGTTGAATCTTCCAATCCATGAACGTGGTATGTCTCTCCATTTATTTAAATCTTAATTTCTTTCACCAGTGTTTTGTAACATTCAGTATACAAGTCCTATACATGTTTTGTTGGATTTATACTTAAGAATCTAATTATTTGAGCAATTGTAAGTAATATTATATGGTTAATTTCATTTTCCACATGTTCATTGCTAGTATATGGAATTATAGTTTGTTTTTGTATGTTGATTTTGTTTTCTGCAGCCTTGCTGAACTCATTTGTTAGTTCTAGGAGGTTTTTTTTTTTTTCTTTTCTGGTATATTTCTTCGAGGTTTTCTATGTAGATGATCATGTTATCTCCAAACAGACATACTTTGATTTCTTTCTTTCTGACCTGTATTCATTGTATTTTTATTTTTGTTACTATCTTTTAAAAAGATGGGGTCTTGCTGTGTTGCCCAGGCTGGAGGTCAGTGGCTATTCACAGGTGCAATTATGGTGTACTACAGCCTGAGCTCCTGGGCTCAAGTGATCCTGTTGCCTCAGCCTCCCTAGTAGATTGGACTACTACTGGTACATGCTATCGCACCCAGCCCTTTCATTATTATTTTCTTTACTTGCCTTATTTTCTGGCTAAAACTTCCATTACTATGTTGAATAGAAGTAGTGAGAGTGGAAATTCTTGTCTTATTCTCAGCCTTTGTGGAAAGGCTTTAGTCTTTTACCATTAATTATGTTAGCTGTTGGTCTTTTGTAAGTGCTCTGATAAAGAGCACTTTATCAGAGTTAATAGGAATAGAAGTTCCCTCTATTCCTAATTTTCAGAGTTTTTATCTTGAATGGGTATCCAATTTCATCTAAAGCTTTTTTCTGTACCAATTGGTATGATCATATGATTTGTTTTCCTTAGCTTGTTAAAGTGGTGGATTGCATTGATTTTAAATTAGTGAGTCAGTTATGCATCTCTGAAATAAATCTCACTAGTCATGATGTGTAATTCTTGCATATTGCTGCATTCTATTTGCTGATATTTTGTTAAGGATTTGCAGCTATGTCAATGACGGATATTGGGCTGTAGTGTTTTCTTTGTATATTAGTCTGGTTTTAGTGTTACAGTAATACTGGCCTTACAAAATGCATTGGAAAATTTTTTTTTTTCTTGGAAAAAACGTGTTGAATTGGTGTGTTTTCGGAATTTTAATTACAGTTTCAATTTTAAAAAGAGTTATAGGGCTATTCAAATGGCCGATTTCATATTAAGTAAGTGGTTGTACTTTATACTTTTAGAAGAATTGGTATTTTTAGTAGAGATGAGATTTCATTCACCATGTTGGTCAGGCTGGTCTCGAACTCCTGACCTCAGGTGATCCACCTGCCTCGGCCTCCCAAAGTGCTGGGATTATAGGCATGAGCTACCACGCCCAGCCTTTTCAGCTTTTTGTTTTATTGGGTTTTTTTTCTGTTATTTTTCTATTTTCTATTTCATTGATATCTGCTCCTGTCTTTATTACTTCCTTCCTTTTATTTGCTTTGGACTTATTTTGCTCTTTTTTTTTCCAGTTTCTTGAGGTGAGAGCTTAGATAGCTGATTTGAAACTTTTCCTCTTTTTTTTTTTTTTTTTAAATTGAGACAGGGTCTCACTCTGTCACCCAGGCTGGAGTGCATTGGTGTGATCACGGCTTACTGCAGCCTCAACTTCCCTGGCTCTTGATCCTCCCACCTCAACCTCCCTTCCTGAGTAGCTGGGACTACAGATGTGTGCCACCATGCCTGGCTAATTCTTTAAAATTTTTGTAGAGACAGAGTCTCACTGTTTTGCCCAGGTTGGTCTCAAACTTCTGGTTTCAGGTGATCCTCCTGCCTTGGCCTCCCAAAATGATGGGATTATAGGCATGAGCCGCTCCACCCAGCCTGATTTTTTTAGGATAAATGAAGGATAAAACTGGTATAAATTTGGAGTCATTTTAATGAAATTATTCTTGTTAATATTGATGTAACTATTCTAAATGAATAAAATATTAGCAAGCTGAATCCAGCAGTATATTAAAAGAAAATATCAATGTTCAATAGGGTTTTCCCTTAGGGAGCCAGGTCATTAATATTAGGAAAGAGACAGGCACTGTGGCTCATGCCTGTAATCCCAGCTACTCGGGAGGCTGAGGCAGGAGGACTTCTTGAGCCCAGGAGTTCAAGGCTGCAGTGAGCTATGATTGTACCAGTGCACTCTAGCCTGGGTGATAGAGTAAGACTCTCATCTCTAAAAAATAAAACAAAATATTAGGAAACAATATAATTTATTACAGTATTCAGTCAAAGGAAGAAAAACTATACAATTATACCAATAGGAGTGAAAAGGCATTTAACCAAATGCAGCAACCTTTCTTGATTAAAACAAATAAAACTTTCACTAAAAAATTAGAACAGAAGGATATTCCCATAACATAATAAAAATATCTGACTCAAACATAATAAAGAAATGGGACCTTATTAAACTAAAAGTTTCTGTACAGCAAAAGAAATAATCATCAGAGTAAACAGACAACTCACAGAGTGGGAGAAAATATTTGCAAACTATTCATTTGACAAAGGACTAATATCCAGAATCTACAAGGAATTCAAACAAATCAGCAAGAAAGAAACAAATAATCCCATCAAAAAGTGGGCAAATGACCTGAGTAGACATTCTTGAAAGAAGATATACAAATGGCCAACCAACATATGAAAAAATGCTCAACATCGCTAATTATCAGGGAAATGCAAATTAAAACCACAATGAGATACCACCTTACCCCTGCAAGAATGGCCACTATTTAACAAATTAAAAAACAATAGATGTTGGCTGCATGTGGTGAAAAGGGACCATTATACACTGCTGGTGAAAATGTAAATGAGTACAACCTCTATGGAATACAGTGTGGAGATTTCTCAAAGAAGTAAAAGTAGATCTATCATTTGATCCAGCAATCTCACTACCAGGTAACTACCCAAAGGAAAAGAAGTAATATCAAAAAGACACCCACATGCATATGTTTATTACAATACAATTCGCAATTGCAAAGATGTAGAACCAATCTAAGTGCCCACTGACTAATGAGTAGAGAGAGCAAATATATATGTCATGGAATACTACTCAGCCATAAAAAAGGAAATGATATCTTTTGCAGCAACTTGACTGGAGCTGGAGGCCATTATTCTAAGTGAAATAACTCAAGGGTGGAAAACCAAACACCATATGTTCTCACTTATAAGTGAGAGCTAAGCTGTGGGTATGCAAAGGCAGACAGAGTGGTATAATGGACTTTAGAGACTCAGAAGAAAGTGGGAGGTAGGGAGGGAGGTGAGGGATAAAAAATTACTTATTGGGTACAATGTATACTACTTGGGTGACAGGTGCATAAAGATCTGACTTTGCCACTGTACAATTCATCCATGTAACCGAAAAACCACGTGTACCCAAAAAGCTATTGAAATAAAAAAAAGTTTAAAATCTGACTCAAGCCAACCACTAGCATTATTTAATTGTGAAAAACCAGAAGAGATATTCTCATTCTTGTTAGGGACAAAAGCAAGATGCCCAACATCAGTATTCTGGAAATGCTAGCCAATGCAATAATATAAGAAAAATATGAGACAAAATAATTGGAAGGGAAGATGCAAAATCATTTTTACCTACACACTGCAGAGGTCTAAACTGTAGTCCCTGCCTCAAATCCACCTTTCTGTTTTCTGTCTTGTGCTTGTGGGGTTGAGATTCTGTAATCCACCTTTCTGTCTTTCTGGCTGGCTCTGTATCAGGTTCTGCCCACAGAGAACAATGGAGGGAGACTACAAGGCTTGTGGAGGTGAAGGAAATACACCTTTCATTTGCTTCCTAGTCATAAATGCTTTTCTCTAGCCTCTCTATCATGGCAGCAACAGTTCATTCTTGTAGCAGCAGCTGAATCCAGTTTTCAGGGGGTTTTTTTGTTGTTTTTTGAGATGGAATCTCACTCTGTTGCCCAGGCTAGAGTGCAGTGGTACGATACTTGCTCACTGTAACCTCCGCCTCCTAGGTTCAAGTGATTTTCCTGCCTCAGCCTCCTGAGTAGCTGGGATTACAGGCATGTGCCGCCACGCCCAGCTAATTTTTGCATTTTTGGTAAAGATGGGGTTTCGCCATGTTGGCCAGGCTGGTCTGGAGCTCCTGAGCTCAAGTGTTCCATCCATCTCAGCCTCCCAAAGTGCTAGAATTACAGGTATGAGCCACCACGCCCAGCCCAGTTTTTCTTATTCTTGCAGAAACAAACTCATCAAGATGCTGTCAGAGATGCCAGTACTGTCTGTCACTCACCCCCTCCTCAGACATACGTTTCCAGCCCCATGGGCCTCTCCTCCAAGTGTCTAAATGTTAATAATTTCAACCTTTTTCTTCTGATTGCCCAACTTTACAAGTAATATCTGCCTCTGCAGTCTCTACCTTCATGATACATTAGGATTATCTTTCTGCTTTAGTGGTTTTTCCATGCCTAGTTAACGATTCCTTTTATTAAATTATCTGTTAAAAATACTGATATAGTTTCTGTCTCCTCACTGGTCCCTGGCTGGTACCCTAGCTCATAAGATAGTTTTATACAGTAGCTGGTTATAAAAGAAGTTTCTGAAAAAATTAACTTTCATACCAACACTAACTAGTTAAGAAACATAATTGGGTGTTTATCTGAAATTCACTTGTGACTGGGTATCCTGCATTTTTATTTGCTAAAGCTAGAAACCCTGAATATGGAGAGCCTGCTCCAAGTGTTCTGGGATCAAGGGATGGGGTAAGTGTTGATGGGGATGCTGTGTCAATGGTGGGATCCTACACAGGGCTACTGGCATCATGATAGTGTCCTGTTCCAAAGCTTGGATTAGCACACTCGGACAACCCAGGATTGAAGTTAAGTGAATGCTTTACAAAGATGGTGTCTGAAGGGTGGTGGATTTCCCAGGAATATTATCCACACACATTACAATATATTGGACATAATGTCACCTCTACCTACTCTCGCCAGAATTCTTGTCTTATTATTCGTTTTTGTCAAGTCACTCAAATACACCAATTCACTGCTGTCTCAGAGCCATCTCCCTCTAAACTGACCTCTGACTACAATGGTACTAGTTGAGTCCATGAGGCCAATAAACTTGGGGGCCTTGTGGGCTGACAGGGAAGGAGCCAGGCCACCCGGAGCTGGCCTGAGTCAGTCTTTCTGGGAGTAAAGTCTCTCCTGAGGGAGGTGAATGAACCCTGTTCTCACCCAGCTCACAAGCCACGTTTTCCTGGTGGCTCTAAGAGTGCATTCGCCTCCCTTGAATGGCTTGGGTCACAGAACGGTTTGTTCTTGTTTGTTGAATAATAGTACCAGGGAACTACCACCACCACCACCACCACCACCACCAACCCCTTTACATTACAAAACACAGAAATTCAAACATTTAGGTTCAAATTTGTATCCAAGAAAGGTCTGGAAAGATCCTGCAAATGTAAAAATAGTTACTCTGGGAGAATGAGATTAGGGGGTTGGGTAGTGGGAGTAAAGCAGTGCTTTTATTTATTTATTTATTTATTTTTAAACATTTTATTCACTTCTGCATTGCTTGAAAACAAAAGCTTTCCAAAGAGAATGTAATATTAATAATTTGTAACAGACCAGTAACAAAGCAATAACAATAGAAACAAAATTTGAAAATAAAACCCACTTCCAAACACAACTATTTTCATGTTTGGAAATACTGTTTCCCACTCCCACACACAATTATTGCAGTTCATAGGATGTGAGCTATTTTTTTTTTATTCTGCTATGTTCCTTAACATTTTACTACAATTTTTCTTTGCATTGCTAAAAATTCTTTTTGGGCACATCCTTTTCAGGGCTAGAAGGGTGGCTTTGAGGACAGCTTGTAGCACAAGCTTGTCTTTCCTGAGCCCTGCCTTACCCAGCTAAAGAAGATGGAGGTTGGGAAGGGGTTAGTTTATCTTGGGCAAGTTCTTTCTTTCCTCTGGGCCTCAATTTTGGTGTTTTTTTTTTTTTTTTGTTCTTTCCATTTGGAAAAAGAGGCACTGGAAGCAGGTTCTCCCAGGGTCTCTTCGAGTTCTCATCTATTACCCTCACCAAGCACATCATAAATAAGGATCATTTGGACATAATTCTTTGTAAATCTTTATTTAATCCACCAGCCTTCCTGTTTCAAGATCACTTGGCGCAATGCAGTTCATTTATCCTCATGATAAATACCTGGCAGTGGACAGAATTTTCCCTTTCATAGATGGAGAAACTGAGTCCAGAGGTGTGGGATGGAGGTGTGGGATGATTTACCACAGTTTTGGCCTCTTATCAGGGCAGCCCTGGGGTTCGGCTGCCCGTGCTATGGGTGATGCATAGCAGACGGGGTCTCCGTGGTGTGGACATCATGGCGGCTTACGTATGCCTATTGCACAGATCCATCATGTGCCTGCCGCCTCCCTTTATTTCCTCTTTGGACTTCAAGTCACTATTTCTCTGTGACATTTCTTTGGGATCGATTCGTGAATAAACCTTTGGAGCCAACACACACACACACACACACACACACACGACAATTTGGTCACACCTAAGAGGCAGATAAAGCTGGAGCGAGCCTGCAAAAGGAGCTGCAGATAAAAAGTCCAGTATCGGGGCAGGTAACACCCAATTACAACAGAGCAGTGTTGACTTACACTTTTCCTTATCGGGGGAATCAGGTATTTGTGTAAATCAGAGAAGGATTTGATGGATACCAGTGCATTGGAGTCTCTAGCCAACGGACAGGTTTGGTTAAACAAAATATATATTCTCCTTATCTGCAGTGGCGACTATCACTGCAACTCCCCGTCTCCCCTCTACTCCTCCGAGCTCTATAAAAACGAGGGCCTTATCTAGCCTTTGTAATAGGCTCATGTCTAGCAGGGTCTGTGCTAAAATCACTCTGACAATGCCACAGCTCAGGCCCAGCGCAAGCCATTTTGGCAGACAGATGATTTTCCCTTATCTCCAATTGTCTTGGCAATAAATGTCTTTTTCTTAAGATGCTTGTTTAGACTACCCAGGGGAAAAGAACAGGTACCGTCTCTCTCGATGGAAGAAGCCTTTAAGACGCGGAGTCTCACAAACTGATGCACTTGTTTCATGCAGTTTGAGGGCCGTGGTGCAGAAAGAGCACAGACTCCAAGAGGCGGTTGTTCCTGCATCAGGTCGGCTGCAAACACCTACAGAAAAAAATAATGCCAGTGACAATGGTGTGACGCGGGGAGCTTTGGGTAAGGCAGGGAGTCTTCAGTTGGATAATAAAGAAATAAGGATGGAGATGAAAGCAGAAAGGTGATGAAGGTCAAAGGAGGGAGAGTAGTTTACATGAGACATGAGGAAGTTGCTGATATTTGGGGGCCACTTGTTGAAAAATCTCTGAGATGGTTGGTGTCAGGCTGAAGGTCAAGAGGGGATGTAGTGTGGTGGAGTGAGAGGCCTGTGCCAGGCTCTGCCCCTAACCTGCCGAGAGACCGTGACCAAGCCCCTCCAACTCCCAGGCTTCAGAGCTGGTCTTCCATGAGTGTGGTCCCCGCTGTGTGGTCCGGGAGGTGCAGGAAGGCAGCGACATACTCCTTCTCTGCTGCTGCTGGAGCCGCGCCTCCCTGGGACCCACCATGGGCGACCACAAGGCTCTAGTCGGCCTTGAATTTGCCTTTTTTCTCACTCCTAGGTGCTCTTGGTTGAATAACAAGATGGTCAGAGTGAAAATCCTGGGAGTGGCCTTTCAGTCACCCAGTGGAACATCCTGTGTGAACTCGCATGTCACCTCTATCCACCCAGAGGAGTGTCTAATCTTATGCTTCAACCCCCCGCCCCCCAGTGAAATGGACGCCTCACTCTCCCTGGGTAACTTCTTCAGAACTGCATGGGCCTGTCCACATCTTCCCACCAACTGTGTAGTCTAAACTCCCCTTTCTTAGTTTGATTTGCATTTCCCTAATGATTAGTGATGTTGAGCATCTTTTCACGAGTGCTGGCCATCTGTATATCTTCTTCGGAGAAATGTCTGTTCGAGTCCTTTGCCCATTTTAAAAAATTGGGTTTTCTTTTTGTGGTTGAGTTGTTGGAATTCTTTATATATTATGAATATTAACCCCTTATGTGTTATATGGTTTGCAAATCTTTTCTCCCATTTCGTAAGTTACATTTTTCACTCAGAGAGATGGTGAGGTGGAGTCACATGGGTCTTTTGGAGCAGACCAAGTTTGCTGGGGTGGGGACCACAGGTCTGGAAGGCCCCTCAGGGAACTAAGGAGCAGGCTGACCCTGTCACTTCCCCGAAGGTGCCCTGGAGAGAAAGTCCACCATGCTTTCCACTGGGCAGCAGCAGGGGCAGGTGGCCTATGGTGCCAGCTGGTGCTTCTGGGGAGATGAGGGAGGTGCTTCTGGGAAGTGGGAAAGGACTCTTAGTTTCATTCTCTTTCACTTACGAAGAAGGTGAGAGGTTCTCCATAGAGGGGAATTCTCGGGAAAGGAGGAAAAGGGTTTTGGTGGAGGGAGAAGGACTTCACCAGTCTGGGATCACAGCAAAGGAAAACAGAGAGGTGCAGGGGATGGTAGCGTTCTGGGGATCTAGGGCAGCTCTGCATAGGGACAAGTCATGAAGAGGCCGGGAGTCAGAGGGTGGAGATGGATGAGTGGGGGTTGTAGAGGGCCCTGAAGATGACTTCCCTCGGGTGGCCGCCCTCTGGAAGCAGGCAGGACAAGGCTCGGAGCCCTGTGAGATTGGCAAGACATCTTGGATGCCACTTCTTATGTGGGTGAAAGGTGATATTTCCACTTCTGAACTTGGAAGGTAGGGTCCTGCCCAACCTCTCTCTTGAAAAGGGAGTGCCAACGGCCACTTGGTTATTTATTTCTTTCGAATCCTGTCATTTTATAGGGCTGTAAATGAGGATGGCAGGGAATTAATTAAGAAGGTGGAGCCCAGGCGAATAGCAGAGTCCTTGCCCATGTGGCACTTGCAGTCTAAAGGTGCAGCCAGGACAGTCCGGGGTTGTGGAAGGGACCATTGCTCTACCCTCAAGGAATGACCGAGAGAGATCTTCTCCGACAGTCACCAGGGGACAGGCAGCAGGGTGATGCAGTTGGCCACAGGTCACTGGAGCAGCCAGAGTGAAGCAGGGGAGGGAAGACCCAGATTCCATCTCCTTTGTTTAGGAGATGTGGGAGCGGCCGTGGTTGAGTGGCTGGAGCAAGTGGGCAGAAGCCTCTGTTTTCTCATCTGGAGAATAGTAGTTGTAGGACATCATTCTCTCCATAATCCCTATGACACAAGTCCTCTGTCTTCCTGTCTTTAGGCATGTGGCTCCACCCCCTGGCTCGATAATCCTCAGGGGGACTTGGTGGGATGCAATCGGATGTGTCCCGGTCTCCAGGGCTTATGCTCCCATCGGTGGATCCAGATTTTCTCTGCGTTTCCCATAAATCCGCTCTTATCCCTCATCTGCCTACACCATGAGGTGCCTCTGCAGCCCATATGGCTGCCACCCTCTTCTACTCTCCTTTGCCGATGCCATTCCTCTTCCTTCACAACCCAAGGCATCAGGGACATCCCAGCTTTGTGTGAGGCCGGCTTTACTAAGGTCTAGGGAGGTAACAGAGAGGGAAGCTCACCTCTCAGGACCACACAGCACATGGATCTAAATCGAATATTGGACATGATTGTGCTGGGGTTCATTGGCCACCCCCCAGGCAGATTTTGCTCTGAGAACCTTTCTTCTCAGGCCCCCACTGGCTGCTGTGCTGCTCCCCGTCTCCCCACTCTCCTCCTGTTCTCACCTTTTCTCCTCCCTGGTTGGAGCTGCCTGGAAACCTGGCATTCCTTCCACTTTATCACACATGACAAGGCAGCTCCGAATCAGGCTGCCTGGCCTCTGCAGACCAGGGCTGGGGAGGGAGGGAGCACCACTCACCTTTCTCTTCCCAGAAGACCCAGGCAGGCGTCTTCTGAGAAGGAAAGAAGGTCATGCGGTGAAGACTGGAGAGCGCAGAGCACTGCTTGGACACAGGAGCCATCCTCATGTTTACCTGCCTGTGGGCTGCTCCCAGGGCTGTATGGGCCGGAGCTGTAGCCGGACAGCTGTGAGTGGTAACCAGACGTCCCAGGGCATTCTCCTGTCTGTCCTCAGCTCTGCTACTGGACAAGAACTGGACTCATTCTCAAAGCCTTGGGTATAGTGCTCCCAGCACCCAGGATGAAGTCATGGACTGAGAGCTCCACGGCCAAATGTGCACACAGACATTGATTTTCCACTT
Organism: Pongo pygmaeus; assembly: GCF_028885625.2. NCBI lineage: Eukaryota > Metazoa > Chordata > Mammalia > Primates > Hominidae > Pongo > Pongo pygmaeus. The sequence goes on from NC_072380.2 coordinate 9,145,797, forward strand.
GTTACACGCTGGTTCTGGTGCCAGAATGCTGCTGGAGTGAAGGACCCAGACTCAGCAGGCAAGCTGTCAGCACATGGCTCCTGGCTCTGCCTCATATTAGCTGGGTGACTTGGGGGAGTTAGCCCCTCTATGCCTCCTGTGAAGAGTAACAGTAATAATGTCCCACCTTACGGGGTTGTTGTGAAGATTAAACAAGATATTCTATGCAAATGAATTCACTGTATAGTGAGTGCTCAGCAAAACTTAGCTACTATTATACTGATGGTCCCTGGCTTGGAGAACTCATAGCCAGTGCACAGCTAGATATGTAATGTCATTAAGCAAGAAAAGCCCATTGGTCTTCACTGTGCTCCACTTCTGTCCTCTTCCGGAGAATACTCAGAAAACAGGTCTGACTCCATTCTCCTCAATCCTGCCTCCCTTCCCTCCCCTGCACCCTCTCCCTACTGGTAGCTGAGGTAGGTGTAGGGTGCTGAAGGGCTGCTGGCCTGGCTCCAACAGCACTATGATCAGGAGTTGGGGGAAGTGGGACCAGCTGGAAAGACTGTAGCAAATGACTGGCTGTAGTGGGCAAGGAGGTGGGCATAACTGAGGAGGCTGTTAGGCACTGCCGTGGGCATTTATGACTCTTCCTTGGAAGGTTTAAAGAAAAGAAGAGAGACAGGTTTAGAAATCACAGTTTCTGGGAGGTGGCTGGGAGGATGTCCCAAGTCCTGTGATTTTGTTTAATGCTCGGCAGAAAATGCCCCCCACCACTGGATACCACCTTGGACAAGGCTGTTGGAGGCATGTGGACCAAGGAAGGCTTCCTAGAGGAAGAAGTGAGTTATAAAGGATGAATAGGAGTTTGAAAATCGGATGACGTCAAAGGAAGGCATTCTGGGCACAGAGACCAGCACCTGCTTATGCAGGTGATCTGCCCCATCCTTTCTGTTTCTGGTACCACTGCACTGTGTTTGCTGCAACCCAAGTTTCTCTAGGGCCTGCTTAGTTTATTCCCACTGGCTGAGACCTGGTCTGTTCTAGGCAGTGTCACCAGCGTTGTTTTGGTGGCAGTGCTCACTGGGAAAAGTTACAGCCTTATAATCCACAAATTCAAATACTGAAGATCTTGGGAGAAGGGTGGAGAGTGCATGGATAAAGGGAATGGCAGGAAGGCACAAGATACAAACATCTCTATAGAGGGGCAGGTTGAAACATTTAGAGTATTTAATATATTTACTATATTTACCCTTGTGATTGTGGTGATGGTTTCATGGGTTTCTACATGTGTCAAAACTTATCAAATAGTACATTTAAATAGGTGCAGTTTATTGTATATCAGCTTTACCTCCATAAAGCTGTTAAAAAGAATATAGATCTCTCAAAAATTTTAGTTGCTTTAAAAATGTGTGTTTCTAAAGCATAAAACTAATACAGGATAATCAGAAATTTAAAAATTTGTGAAAGCAGTAAAAAGAAGATAAATCACTCATTTCATTTTTGTGTATGTTGGGGGGATTGTTTTTACCATAAAAAAGACATCCAGTGCTCACCAATGAACAAGGCTCTAGTCCCAGCTCCAGTGGGCGAAGATGCTTCATCGAACTGAGCAGAGTCCTCTGAGGGCTTGTGTCCTGCAAATGTCCAGCTGCTCCCACTCAGCGATTGCAGTACAGCAGGTTTGAGAAGGAGGCCCAGAATCTGATTTAAATCCAGTGACTCATGTTATTCTGTTCCAGCCAGTCCACAGCCCACTCTTTGAGAAATGCTGAAATAGGGAATGAATCACAAATCCCTTGATCTATTTTCCTTTGGCCATAACCATGCTAAAAAACCCCCTGCTTACAGATGTGGGGTTGCCACTGTGTCTTGAGATAGAACTATCTAACTCTAGTCTTGGGAAGTCTTCTAGTAACAGCAGCAGAACTGGTAGAATTATTAATAGTAGTAATGGTGGTAGTGATATTAATGGTTGTAATAGTAGCAGTAATTTTTTAAAATTTTTAATTTTTGTGGGTACATAGTAGGTGTATATATTTATGGGGTACATGAGATATTTTGATACAGGAACATAAGGCATAATAATCACATCAGGGTAAATCGGGTATCCATCACCTCAAGCATTTAACCTTTCTTTGTGTTACAAACAATCCAATTATACTCTTTTAGTTATTTTTATATGTACAATAAGTTATTGTTGACTGTAGTTACCCTGTTGTTGACTGTAGTCACCCTAGATCTTATTCATTCTAATTATAGTGTTGTCCCTGCACTGCCCCCACCACACCAAGCCTCTACTCTCTATCTCATCTCATCATTCTACCTCTATCTCTATGAGTTCAATTGCTTTCATTTTCAGCTCCCACAAATAAATAAGAACATGTGAAGTTTGTCTTTATGTGCCTGGCTTATTTCACTTAACATAATGACCTCCAGTTTCACCCAGTTGTTGCAAATGACAGTATCTCATTCTTTTTTAGGGCTGAATAGTACTCCACTGTTTCTATGTACCCATTTGGTCTATTGATTTGTCTGTTGATGAACAGTTAGGCTGTTTCCAAATCTTGGCTATTGTGAAGAGTGCTGCAATAAACATGAAAGTGCAGATATTTCTTCAATGTATTAATTTCCATTCTCTTGAGTATATACCTAACAGTAGGATTGCTGGATCATATGGTAGTCCTATTTTTAGTTTTTTGAGGAACCTCAAAACTGTTCTCCACAGAGGCTGTACTAATTTATATTCCCATCAACAGTGTACAAGGGTTCCCTTTTCTTCACATTTTTGCCAGCACTTGTTATTGCCTGTCTTTTGAATAAAAGCCATTTTAACTGGAGTGAGATGATATCCCATTGCAGTTTTGATTTGCATTTCTCTGATGATCAGTGATGTTCAGCACATTTTTATATACTTGTTTGCCATTTGTATGTCTTCTTTTGAGAAATGTCTATTCAGATCTTTTGCCCATTTTTAATTGCATTATTATATTTTTTCCTGTAAAGTTGTTTGAGCTCCTTATATATTCTGGTTATTAATCCTTTGTCAGATAAATAGTTTGCAAATATTTTCTCCCACTCTGCAGGTTGTCTCTTCACTTTGTTGATTGCTTATTTTGCTGTGCAGAAGCTTTTTAACTTGATGTGATCCCATTTGTCTGTTTTTGCTTTGGCTGCCTGTGCTTGTGCGGTATTAGTTGAGGAATCTTTGCCCAGTCCGATGTCCTGGAGAGTTTCTCTAACGTTTTGTTATAGTAGTTTCATAGTTTGAGGTCTTAGATTTAAGTTTTTAATTAATTTTGATTTGATTTTTGTAAATGCAAGAGATAGGGGTCTAATTTCATTATTGTGCATATGAATATTCAGTTTTCCCAGCACTGTTTATTGAAGACTCTCCTTTCCCCAATGTATGTTATTGGCACCTTTGTTGAAAATGAGTTCACTGTAGATGTATGAATTTGTTTCTGGGTGCTATGTTCTGTTTCATTGGTCTATGTGTCTGTTTTTATGCCAGTACCATGCTGTTTTTGTTACTGTATCTCTGTAGTATAATTTGAAGTCAGGTAATGTGATTCCTCCAGTTTGTTCTTTTTGCTCAGGATGGCTTTGGCTATTCTGGGTCTTTTGTGGTTCCATACAAATTTTAGGATTGTTTTTTCTATTTCTGTGAAGAATGTCATTGGTGTTTTGATAGGGATTGCATTGAATCTGTAGATTGCTTCTGGTAATATGTACATTTTAACAATATTGATTCTTCCAATCCATGAACGTGGAATATCTTTCCATATTTTGTGTCCTCTTCAATTTCTTTTGTTAATGTTTTATAATTTTCATTGCAGAGATCTTACACTTCTTTGGTTAAGTTTTGTTGTTGTTGTTTCAACTACTCTGTCTCTATGATATCTTTGGTTAAGTTAATTCCTAGGTATTTAATTTTATTTGTAGCTATCGCAAATGGAATTACTTTCTTGTTGTCTTTTTCAGATTATTTGCTGTTGCCATATAGAAATGCTACTGATTTGTGTATGTTGACTTTGTATCCTGCAACTTTACTGTATTTGTTGATCAGTTCTAATAGTTTTTTTGCTGGAGTCTTTAGGTTTTTCTAAATATAATATCATATCATCTGTAATCAAAGATAATTTGACTTCTTCCTTTCTAATTTGGATGCCTTTTATTTCTTTCTCTTGTCTGATTGCTCTACTAGGACTTCCATAGCAGTAACATTAGTGGTAGTTGATATGGTTTGGCTCTGTGTTCCCACCCAAATCTCAGGTTGAATTGTAATCCCCAGTGTTGGGTGTGGAACCTGGTGGAAGGTGATTGGATTGTGGGGGCAGATTTCCCCCTTGCTGTTCTCATGATAGTGAGTGAGTTCTCATGAGATCTGGTTGTTTAACAATGTGTAGCACCTCCCTTTTCACTCTCTCTCTCCTGCTCCACCACGGTAAGATGTGCTTGCTTCCCCTTTGCCTTCTGCCATAATTGTAAGTTTCCTGAGGCCTCCCAGCCATGTTTCCTATTCAGCTTGTAGAACTGTCAGCTGAATTAAACCTCTTTTCTTTATAAATTACCCAGTCTCAGGTAGCTCCTTATAGCAGTGCGAGAACAAACTAATACAGTAGTAATAGCTCACATTTATTGGACAATTACTAATAAATACATCCATGGCACTGTTTCAAGAGCTCTACATGTGTCATCTTAGTGCTAGTTGTTAGGAGCAAGTTCCTGCAGGTAAATGTTTAGGTATGAATTTGGTCCTGCCACTGCTAGTTCAATAGACTTGGGCAAGTTACTTAAAAGCCGTAAGTTTCACATTTCTCCAAAGAAGATATACGAATGTCCAGCAAGCACATGAAAAGATGCTCAAAATCACAAATCATTAGAGAAATATAAATCACAACCACAATGAGATATTACCTTATGTCCATCTACTATCAACAGAAAATATGTGTTGGTGAGGATGTGGAGAAATCAGAGCCCTTGTGCATTTGGTGGGAGTGTGGAATGGTGCAGCCACTGTGAGAAACAGCATGGAGTTTCCTCCAAAAATTAAACATAGCATTACCATATAATTCAGCAATCCCACTTCTGGGTATATACCAATAAGAATTGAAAGCAGGGTCTTGAAGAGATATGTGGATACCAGGTTCACAGCTGCATTATTCACAACGGCCAAAAGGTGCAAACAACCCAAGTGTCCATTATAGGTGAATAGATAAAGAAAATGTACATAAATGGAGTATTATTCAGCCTTAAAAGGAAGGAAAATTTGACACATGCTACCACATGGATGCAACTTGAGGACATTATGCCGAGTGAAGTAAGCAAGACACAAAGAATGAATACTGCATGAGGCACCTGGAGTAGTCAAATTCATAGAGACAAAGTAGAATGGGGACTGCCAGGGGCTAGTGGGAGGAGACATGGGAGTTAGTGTTTAATGGGTACAGAGTTTCTGTTTGAGAACATTGGTTGTATAACAATCGGAAGGCATGTGATGCCGCTGAGCTGCACACTTAAAATGGTTAATGTTCTGTGTATTTTACAATAATTTTTAAAAAGTTCCAAATTCCTTATCTCTAAAATTGGGTGAAAAAGCCTTCCCTGCCTCTGAGAGTGATGAGGGTTGAATTTGTGATATGTCTAACACCCTCAGTAAATGATCCAGCCCAAAGTCAGTGATCAGTGACACCAATGAAGAGTGTGATGGTCTTTCCTGTCCTTCTGCTGGCTCGTGCTCAGGGATGGTCAGCCCTTGGGCACAGTCCTTCACCTCTCTGGGCCTCAGTTTCCCCACACAGAACAGATATGGTGGGACCGTGGCCAAGGCCCCTCTCCTTCCCTGCAGTGGTGCTCCCTACTGGTACATGCTGGGAAGGGCATCACCCTTCCCAGGATCTGGAACGAAGATTACTGGGGGCGGGGCCTGTGGATTTTATTCTGCTGCTCCGGATGATGAGGGGTAAAAGACAGGGGTGACCTGTGCTCCGCCTACTGGAGAAGCCTAACTCTGGCATTTGATGATCCTGGCGGGTGTGCACATATGTGCATATATGACCAAGTGTGTGTATGTCCACACATGGGTGTATCCATCTACATGGCGGGGTGTGGAGGCGGGAAGTCCTAGCGGTGTGTGCACAGAGGGAGGGGCTGCTGTGCTGAAGGTCACAGCCCTCATTTTGGTCCTCAGATGACGAATATTGAAGAGTCTTTCCATATTTGTCGCTATCAGTGTTTTGTTAATCTTTTCTGCACATTGGAAAACTTTATAAGAATGTGGGTGCCTGAGGCCCACCCCAGAGGCCCTGATTTAATTGATCTGGAGGTGGCCTGGGCTCAGGCTTTCAAAGCTCCCTTGGGGTTTTAATGTGCAGCCAGTTGGGAGCTACTGCTCCTTGGGGCAGACAGAGAAGGCTCCAGCCGAGACTTGCTGGGGCTGTTCCCAGTCTGAGGGCTGAGGAAGCTGGTGTGTGTGTGAGGGAGGCTACCTGTAAGCTGTTTATTACCTGCTTGAATTACTGGGTAAATATTGACCAGAGGCTCCGGTGTCCCAGGAGCTACCTGTGGTTACCATGGGCACATCCCTGGCGCAGTGGGATAGATGTGTCTGGCTGGGGCTCTGGACGGGCCACACAGAGGGAAAGGGTACCCTTGAGGGACACAGTGGCAGGACCCTCCAGTGGAGAGCTGGGTTCTTCAGACAGGCATGTCCATGTGCAGCAGAAGCCCCGGAGGTGAGGTTGGGCTGAATTTTGCTCATCTGAGCTTTGAGAGTTTTGGCAGGATTTCTAATCTATCTGAATCTCAGTCTCAATCTGTACAAAGATAGCAGCAGCTGCCTGCAGTGTTACCATGTGGATGAAATGACACCATGGTACACAAAGCACTGTCACACAGCAGTCACTCAATAAACAGGTGTTTCTTTTTTCTGGATGAGAGATCCGGCGGGATGCCTGGTCTGTGGGAAGGTGCCTCGGTCTTCCTGCCGTGAGTCGTGGCAATCCCATGGCTCCGGGGGAATGTGGGGAAGAGACTGAACTCCTTTCCTTCTGGGTAGGGGCCGAATTGTGTCCGCCCAAAATTCATATGTTGAAGTTCTAACTCCCTGTGTACTTGGAGGGTCTTTAAAGCGGTAATTAAAGTTAAACGAGGTCATTAGGGTGGGCCCTAATCCAATATGACCGGCATCCTTATAAGAAGAGGAGATTAGGGACATAGTCACGCACAGAGGGAAGACCCACTGAAAACACAGGGAGGAGGTGATGGTATCTACAAGTCACAGAGAGAGGCGTCAGAAGAAACTGATCCTGCCAACCTTGACTTTGGACTTCCAGCCTCCAGGCTGTGAGGAATACTTTTTGTCGTTAAAGCTCTTGCATCTATGGCACTTTAGGCAGCCCTAACTGACAGATACACTTCCCCACCTCAACCCCGCTCCAGCCTTATAGCACATCAGCCACATCAGCACTCACCCTCCTCCTGCAACGTCTAAATCCTTCGTCTCTCCCTTCTCCTTTCCCCCAAGTAACACCAGTCACCAAATCCTAAAGTCTCCCAGCTTTTCCTCCACTGTAACCCTCGGCCTCCCAGGTCTCCTTCTGTGTCATTGCCAGAGCCTGCTCCTCACCACCCTCCACCACAGGCATGTTTGTCAGCTTTGCACACAAGCACACAATGGGGCGGGGTTCAGATCCTGATGCATTAGACTCCAGGAGAGCCCAGATCGCTGGGCTGGATGGCCAGCCCTCCATGACCAGCCATGTCTCTCCTCCACCACAGGCTGCATGGACATCTGAACAGGACCCGCATAGTTTCCAGAACATGCCATGTTACTCTCATGCCTCTGGGCCTCTGGGCTCCACTGCCTGAGACCTTCCTCCCTTTCCTGCCCATCAAACTCCCATTCATCCTTCAAAGTCCTTTTTCAGTGTTTCTCTCCTGGAAGCTCTTCCCTCTTTCCTTCCAGCGCTGTGCACACAGTGTGGCAACACGTCATCTGTGTGTCTTCCTCCCTGCCAGAGTGTGAGCTGATGACACCAGGGGCCATGCTTTATTTATCCTCACATCCCAAGCATCTAGCCCAGCAACTGGGGGCATAGTTGGTGCTCAATAGATGCTTCTCAAATGAAGGAAATAAATGAATAGTTTAGGTCAGATTTTTTGGCCAGAGGATTCTTTGCTGGGGAGACGCAAAGAAGGGATTCTTTGCTGCTGTGCAGGGTAGGCTATTTAGCAGCATCTCTGGCCTCTGTCCATTAGACATAGGTAGCACTCCTGCCCCCACCTCCAAGTTGTAACAACCCAAAACATCTCCAGAGACTGTCAAATATTCCCTGGGGACAAAATCCCCTAGTTGAGAACCACTGATGTAGGCCTGCAGAGAGTTCGGAATCTTTTGAAATTCACTGTTGGTAGATCCAAGTTTAGTAGGACACAGATATTGATTTTATTAGAGCACGAATAAGAGATAAACAGCAATTCTGGAGGCCTTGTCCTGAAGTGGGTTCTATTACAAATGGTGGGAGGGAGGGGTCTTCTTCTAGTAATAAGGCTAGGAGGCTTTTTTCCCCCCGAGATTTCGACTTGAATTTCCTGTTAAATGGTGTGCAAAGCCAGTGGGAGAGGATACACTTTCCGTACCAGGCAGTGGCTCTGAGAGCAGTTGGGATTATAATTTTCAGAAATCAAGTTGGCACCTCTTCTGCCTCCCTCCAATTAAATCCCCTCCTTAAAAATCTTTAACTGATTTTCTCCAAAATCACTTCGTCCCTGAAGCTTCCCGGATGCATAAGCATCATAAAACACTTTGCACAAACCTCCTTTCGCTGGGACCATCCACGAAGTGTCGGGGACACCAAGCATCCGTCTGCATCCTTGCCATCCATCTATGTCTCTCCGTGCCCAGGGCAGCAGCTTAAGGAAGCTCTCCCTCCCTCCCATGTTGGTCCTGAACGGCTCAGGTGACCGCTTCCCATGGGGTGAACTGGACACGTTTCTAACCTCCCTGCACTCAGTTTCCCCTTTTGTAAAAGCAGATGATAATATCCCCCTCATCATGAATGTAAAGCAGTGGGCACCCAGCAATGCCACCATCCTCACAGGCCATGGCACAGAGCTTGTTTAGGGACCGGATGGCCGGATAAGCTGCCCCTTCTGACACGAAGCAAATTCTTAGGCAAGGAAGCTCCTCTCATCTGGGGAACTCTCCCAGGCCTATAAGCCCTCCTTCCTAATCACAACGTTGGCTATTATTGTCTCCTGTTAGACATCAAGTTCCTTTAAAGGGTGGCACATTGGGCCTTAGCAGTAGGGCTGCCAGATAATATACAAGATGCCCAATGAAATTTGAATTTCAGATAAACAACGAGTAATAAATTAGCTTATGTATGTTTCAAATATTGCACAGGACACACTATACTTAAAATTATTCATCATTCGTCTGAAATACAAATGCAACTGAGGAGTTTGTATTTTATGTGCAAAATCTGGCAACTCTACTTACCAACCATTTACACCTCAGGTAAATACGTCCATTGGATCCATTTCAGAGAGGGAGTTTAGATAGAAAGAGAATAAATTTGAAGCTTATGGAACTACCTCTTGGGTGGTAACAAGTATGGTGGCCCTGATGGGTCATTTGGTATGGATTGGCTTACCAGCTGAGTTTTATCTGTCATGAAACAGCTTAAAAAAAAATAAGGAAGCCTAGTTTCCATTGACCCTGTGGCTTCTATATGAAACATGCATGTAAGGCTTCTGTGCTGGACCCCTTCCTGAAGATTTTTGGCAAAGAGGACCAAAAAATAGCTTCTGTGGATATTATTTATTTAGTATTAATGTGGCAAAGCTAGGCCTTAGCTAGACATTTCAAGTAAACAAGATCACGCCACATATAGTTGTTTGAAACCAGAGATTTCCTGTGACCCCCAGAGCTTTAACAAGAACCAGAGAAGTGATTATTTATAGAAACCCGTTAATTTTCCCTCCTCCCCCGTTTAATCCCAAATACAACAAATCCCGGAACGTCTGCAGACAGTGGCTTGTTTGATAGATGAAGCCAGGAGGCCATCCCCCGATGCAGTTGTGCTGATGAGTGGAGGCTGAGGCGGGTGCCAGTCCATGTACAATAATTTCAAGAAGCTACAAACACAGCTAATGAAGAAAAACATTAACCCCCAGCACACAATGTCTTTGGTCAAGTCTCTTGGAGGGCTTTGCAAATCTCTTCTGACCTCAGCAGCTTAAAAGAGTTCCCAGGCAGATATGGAATCACGGTGGCTCCTTCATATTTCTCCTGGAGCAATCTATTGTCTCCAGACCCTGAACATTTGCTCGTGCTTTGCGGAGCAGACTTTGGCTGAATTCCCTATTGGAGGGGCAAAGATTGTTGTAAGATGACCATAAGAAACTTTCCCTCTGTTAAACAAGAAAATCACATCAGTTATTTTGCTAGGTTGAGCATTTTCTCTTTTCCTTTTCTTTTTCTTTTCTTTTTCTTTTTTTTTTTTTTTTGAGATACAGTCTCCTCAGCCTCCCAAGTGCCTGGGATTATAGGTGTCCACCACCACACCCAGCTTTTTTTTGTTTTGTTTTGTTTTTGTTTTTTTTTTGGTATTTTCAGTAGAGACAGGATTTCATCATGTTGGCCAGGCTGGTCTCGAACTCCTGACCTCAGGTGATTCACCCGCCTCTGCCTCCCAAAGTGTTGGGATTACAGGAGTGAGCCACGATGCTTGGCCTACTTTTTGAATTTTTAGTAGAGACAGGGGTTTCACCATGTTGGCCAGGCTGGTCTCGAACTCCTGGCCTCAAGTGATTCCCCCCACCTTGGTATCCCAAAGTGCTGAGATTACTGGCATGAGCCACTGTGCCTGGCCATTCTGAGCATTTTCTATTGGGATAATATATGTAAGTAAAGTATAAATCATTGTTGCTGTAGTCAAAAGCTGTAAGAGTGAGTTAAGGCATGTCCCTTGGACTTAGAATACGAGTGTTTTAGTGGAGTGGACTGACCCATGGTGTACAGAGTCCACATAATTCCATATAACCTCACTAATGACCTGCTACCTCTTTAGGGGAATCTGTGGAGGCCACCAGGTGCCCCTGGGTCACCAGAGCTGTGATCTTTCAGCTAGTGCTTGTCCAATTACAAGCGCGTTTTTCTTTTTAAGAATGATAGAGAAAGGACAAGAAGAGACAGGAAAAGAAGATACTAGATGCATAGCAAATCTTCAGGATGAGTATTGTCTTGTGACACTTTTGTTTCAGGTACTTGATACACACATGTGTGTATTGGATCGCAGGTAAAGATATATTTGCTACTGTGAGTTGTGCTGAAAAAAATTTAAAAGAGCTGTCTTAAGCAAAGACAAATCTGATGTCATCACTTGGGCAGCTTTGAGTCCAAAGTCCAGCCAAGGAAGTGAGTGCTGAGACAGTCATCAGGCGAGTTCAGGAATGTCTTCTTGATTAGAGTCACAGGACAGTGTCAGGGCACCAACACGGTGCCCTCAGGCAGGTCTAACCCCAGCTCTTCACTTAGTAGCTTTCAGCCTCTCCAAGCCCCATTTCCTAACCCTCAGCAAGTGGACTGGGTACCAAAAGGGCCAGGCTTTGCTCAGTACTAACCTCCAGGGCTCTTTACCTCCTTGACTGTTTTAAGGGAGCCTTTGGCTTCCTCAGCGTAGGGAGGGGCTGAAGCCAGTGCCAAGCCTGTCTTCCTTGCCCTCCTCAGGACCCCTGCTCTGACTGATCTGGGGTCCCTCCTCCTGGGGCTCCCACAAAATGAATGTTCCCAACATCCTTGGCATGTGTGGAGATAGGAATGTTTTCCAAATGTTTCCCTCTCCTCCTCTGAGAGATAAGATTCCCCCTCCACGTTTTTACCCATCAGGATGACGTGGGGCACATCTTGGGCACTTCAGGCTGGGATTTTTGTCAGTAGCAGGGTTGGTAAACCCATACATCTCCCTGCTTCGTCCTCCGAAGGGGATCTCTGGCCAGAGAGCCAATGGTCCTTCCCTTGCCCAAATGCACGTCATTTGAATTTGCCAACTCACAGACAGAGTGGACACTCTTCCCTCATTCTTCCCTTCTGTGTTTCCTTGCTGGCTCTTCCCTTTATTTCATCTTTCCCCCTTTCCCTCTAAATCATGCTGTTTCTGATGCAGCTTCCTAGTTTGTAAATAGGCATACCTATACATATATTTTTATGTTGGAGAAAGCATTTGCAGAAATTAAGTAAAGCCAACGAAAAACTGTATGGCTTTGACAATTGCATATTGTAAATATGCATTATGTGATTCTTGTTGAAATAGAGGTTCAATCAATCTAATGATCTTCCACTGTGCTTTCTGACTTGATCCCTAATTCTGAGGCTTATTCATCTGAAATAGTTTCTCACTTTTTGGGGGGCGGAGGTGGAGGATCATGTTTTTCCCTGTAAATTGCCTTCACTAATTGTTCAACAAAACATTTAAAGACATTGGCACTAAGTAGCACAAAAGTGATATCACTGCAACTGGTAGGAAGGTATCTAACTAGAAATCAACAGTTTGAAGGTTTTTTCCCCCAGGGTGTATACTTTACCTCTTCTTACAGTCATAGTAAAGGTTGTATAGCTGGAATTTAACTATTTAAAAAGCACTATGGAAATATCTTCCTCCCAAAGCCTTGCTGCAGCACCTCGAGGGTGACCTTTGAGGAGGGAAGCATCTTGGGAAGAGCACACAGGAAGCAGACCAGCCTCTTCCAAAACCGCCTGGGTCAGTCTTGATCCTCCCAGAAACAGATGCTAAGATGGTATTAAACATGCAAAGATTTTATTAGGGGAAATGCATGTGTGAGAGAAAATGAGGAAGGAGCAAAAGAATCTGGAACTGTCAGTCTGCAAAGCTAGTGTAAATTGGGTGAAGGAAAGAGGGAGAGAAAGTTGGGTGGAAATTTCTTGACCAAGATGCCATCAAAGGCAAGTCTGGCAAAGCAGTCAAGGTGTCATTGCGCTCACGCTGGCCACCGGAGGAGCCCGCTCGCTCTCCCTGCTGTACTCATTTGTGGCTGGGAGCAGCCCGTGCATGGTGGGAAGTGAGGCCTTCCTAGAAAAGCTGCCCTGGATTTCAGAGCAGCGGTGCGTCCTGGTCAGTTAGCGCTGCCCTAGTGGGCAGGTGGGGTGGGAGGGTGTCTGTAAGGTGCATTCTTAAGGCCACGCTGCCTAACCTGGCCATTTTCCTACCTACCTGATAGGGATCTTCTGGCCTCTTTACATCCATGATTGCTTAAAGATACTTTTGCAGTGTGCAAGACTTCTCTGTTTTGTGATTAGTTACTATTCATAGGTAATCCACAGATCGATCATGCTGCTTACAGCACAGCAAATATGCCTCCTTCAGAGTTTGGTTAGCAGGTTCTACGGCTGGAGAAAGCAAACAGCTCAGGGAGTGCATTGAGTTCTGATGGAGTGACTGCTGGTGCCCAGCTTAGGCCCCATATCAGCCTGGGCTGTGTGTTCTCAAGAGAGCAGAGGCGGTAAGCTCCCTTGCGAGAAGTAATGCCCGTTGTGTGTTCTGTAGTGCATGAGAGGCTAGCCCTGCATTTGGAGCCTCTCTGCCCCTTGGCAATTGAGGTTCACCTCGCTCTGATCCTGTGGCACAGCCTGGGGAAGCCCTGAGGCCTCCTGGGACTCCTGTGAAGGGCCAGCCTCTCTTCCTTATGGCCCTTGCCCTGGCCCCTACATCCAGATCTGTTAGCTCTGGTCAGCCTCCTGCCAGCTGGCACGACATTGGACCCTTCACCTCTTCAAGCAGAAATCTCGCCACTCTTGTATGTCATCTGGTTAGTGAATTCACTGCAGCTTTAAGAATCACTTCAGGTACGTCCTTCTGCCACCTTGCCTCGCCTCCCTCCTCACTCCACGTCCTTTCCAAAAGCCCATGTTCCCCGGAGCCCTGGGTTCCCCCCAACTCCACGCCCCCAACACTCCAGCTCTCTGGGAGTAACTGCATCTGCTCTAAGAACTTCTTTCCCAGACTCCTCCCCACCAAACCCACCTTTCCCAGGCTCCAAGAATTCTGGGGAGTAAGAGTCTCCTCTCCTTATGATCATTTTTTAAAGATTTCTTTTCTGAAATAATTTCAAACTTAACAAAAAAGTTGCAAAAATAGTACAAAGAATCACCACATACCCAGATTTCCCAAAGGTTAACAGCTCACAGAACCACAGTAAAACCAGTGAAATCAAGAAACTGACCTTGAGGCACTCTATTGTCTAATCTGCAGGTTCATTTCAAATTGTGCCAGTTTCCCCTCAAATGTCCTTTTTCTGGTCTAGGATCCAATTCGAGACAGGCTCACACATTGCATTTCATTGTCACATCACTTTAGTCTCTTTTAATCCAAATTCTGGCGGCTGGGAGGGTGGGGGTTAGCAACATTTTTCTATAAAAGACCAGATACGAAATGTTTTAGGCTCTGCAGGCCATGTAGTCACCCTTACAGTTATTTTTATTGTTTCTAAATGAATGTCTGGCAAATCTAGGCCAATAGATTCTGTAGGTTAAAAAACCACAGTCTCTGATTTTTCTATGATTTCCTCATTATTCCTCTAATATTCCTCTAATATTTCCTCATTAAAAGCGTCTGACAGCGATCCGCATTTATCCAGTGTGTTTTAAGCACTGCTCGGGTGCAGTGAGACAAGTGCCCATGAGCACAGGCTCCAGGGGCCCCATCCTCGTTTGGACCAGGAGGAGTGGCCGTGTCCTGAGGTTGAGCCCTGAGCTGGGCAGATGGGCTTGCAGAGCAGCTGTGTCTGGGTTGCCGGCTCTTCCACATCATTTAGAATGGAGGTTGCTCACGTCTCAGGGGGCTGGGACTCACCCAGCCGTCCCCTCAGTGCCCTCCTTCCCTCCCCCAATCGGAATGCCTGGGGAACGGGCTTCACTTCAGATTCCTTCCCAACCCAGACTCTTCTCCCCAGTGTGAGATGCTTGGAATCCCAGACAGGCAGAGTCAGCTGAGGACGGTGGGAGAAGAGGGCGGGGGCGGGCGGGAGGCGGTGCGGTGGGGAATAAGCCTCCTCAGCAATCAAAGCTGGCATTGTTCTCAAAGAGTTAACCTGCATACCAGGCTTGCAATTAGCAGGGAATAATGGGGTGTGATGGCTGCAGAACAGCGGCTGGAACTGATTTTCAGCCTCACGGTGAGAAACTGCCCTGCTGACTTCCTTGCCGTATTTCCTGGTAACTTGCTGTGGGCAAGCTCAGTAGAGCAGAAATCCTCGGGGTAGGGGGAGGGAGCAATCTGTCTTCGAATAATTTAAACAATACAGCTCAGCCAAGCTAAATGGAGCTTATCAAATGTTACACCTCTTAAAGCTGCAATCAGAGGCGGCAGGATATTAACTGTAAAGCTCTGAGTCCTGCTCGGAGAGAAGCAAGGACCAGACTTGCTACTTAACAGAAAAGAAGGAGGAGTTTGAGAGGTGACGGGAGAGAGAATGGGATCAGCTTTGAAGCCCAGATCAAGAAGCAGATATTTGAGGACGGGGCAGGGAGACAGCCTTCACGGAGCACCTACTGTGTACGGGCCTGGCAGCTCGTTTACATAGATCGCTTTCTCTAACCTTTGCCCCAGCTCTGTAGAGACATGCTGTTATTCATACGCATTTTTAAATTTCTCTAACCTCTGCCCCAGCTCGGTACACACATGCCGTCATCATATGCGTTTTTAAACAGTAGAGCGAATTACTTGAGACTTGTTCGCTTGCAAAAATGTTAGAAAACCCTGACTCCAACTGGCCTGAGCAAAGGGATTTTGTTTTCCTCTCTGTCTCTTGTAGTTAAGAATCTAGTGAACAAGCTTGATTCAGGGCTGCAAGGATGTCACCAGCAGCTGATCTCTCTCCACCTCTTGGGTCTGCCTTTTACTGTGTTGGCTTTAGATTCAGGCTCCTCGAAGAGGTGAAATGGCAACAACCACCGGGATCCCTGGCGTCCTCTGAGGTCCAGGCCCAGGGAAGAAGAGCTCTCTGCTCTAAAAGTTGAAGCAGGACTGACCTCCAGCTCCAGGCAAGATGGAGTGAAAGGCCATGTTCACTCTTACCTTAAACACTCAAAACCAGTATAGGAAGCAATGGTTTTTAGACAAGAAACAGCAGTCACCTGGGGACAGGGACCCTCAAGGGAAGCAAAAGAATGAGTTGAGACCCCCATTGCCCCTGCTCTCTGCCTGGGGAGTTTCTTTTCTTTTCTTTTCTTTTCTTTTCTTTTTTGAGATGGAATCTCACTGTGTCGCCCAGGCTGGAGTGGACTAGGGCGATCTTGGCTCACTGCAAGCTCCGCCTCCCGGGTTCCAGCCATTCTCCTGCCTCAGCCTCCTGAGTAGCTGTGACTACAGGCGCCTGCCACCACGCCCGGCTAATTTTTTTGTACTTTTAGTAGAGACGAGGTTTCACCGCGTTAGCCAGGATGGTCTTGATCTCCTGACTTCGTGATCCGCCCGCCTCGGCCTCCCAAAGTGCTGGGATTACAGGCGTGAGCCACCCCACCCGGCCTGCCTGGGGAGTTTCTAGGCTGCAGCACTGGGACCGGAGAGTCAGGTGGAGCCTGGTCGTCTCCACGAGCAGAGGCGGACCCGGGAATCTGGGGAGGACAGGCAGCTGCAGGTCCCAGGAGAGAGCTGCACAAAGAGAGAACTCTGGAGACCTGCAGAAGGTCCCCGCTGAACATTCAGCAGACAATGGACTGGACCAGACCGTGGCATTCACACAAGGAAACTACTGGAGCCTGGGGAAACAGCCCCTTGAAGGAACGGGCATACCAATTCCCAGAGCTCACAGGTATCAGGAACCTGGTCCTGCCAGCCAGAGTGGAGAAAGCTTGTAAGACATGGGGCATCAGGAGGAGCATTTAGAAAGCTGCCGCCTCAGCAGTGGCAATTAGTCCAATTAGCCCTTGACTTAAGGCTGTTCTGGTCCTAACAGATCTCATGCAAGTCTTGAAAGGAATAAACTATTTCCAAGTGACTGAATGAGATCCCAGAATAAAAACTCGAGAACATCTGAAGAACATGTAAAAATATCCATCACTCAAGAAGGTAAAATTCACAGTGTCTGTCAGCCGAGTAGAAATTACCAAGAACACAAAGAATACAACCCTTCGTGAAGAGAACTAGCAATCAATAGAAATAGAGCTAGAAGTGATACCGATGATAGTAAACAAAGACACTAAAACTGTTATTATAAGTATTTCTTTATATGTTCAAAAAGGTCAAGAGAAACATGAACACTTAAAATAGAGATATGAAAGATAGAAAAAGACCCAAATATAACTTCTAGAGATGGAAAAACAAACCTAGTTGTTATCTCAATGTCTGAGGTAACAACTAGACAGGATGGGACAGTTTTGACATTGTACAAGAAAACATTACTTGGCCGGGAGCAGTGGCTCATGCCTGTAATCCCAGCACTTTGGGAGGCCAAGGTGGGCGGATCATCTGAGGTCAGGAGTTCAAGACCAGCCTGGCCAACATGGTGAAACCCCGTCTCTATTAAAAATACAAAATTAGCCGGGCGTGGTGGCGCATGCCTGTAATCCCAGCTACTCGGGAGGTTGAGGCAGGAGAATCGCTTGAACCCAGGAGGCAGAGGTTGCAGTGAGTCAAGATCGAGCCATTGCACTCCAGCCTGGGCAACAAGGGCAACAAGAGTGAAACTCCGTCTCAAAAAAAAAAAAAAAGAAAACATTACTTAACTTGAAGAAATAGCAGGAGGGTGCAAAAGTAATTTACAAAAACCGCAATTACTTTCGAACCAACCTAATAGCAATAGCAACTATTTGAAATGAGAGTCCAGACAGGCCAGGCACAATGGCTCACGTCTGTAATCCTAGCACTTTGGAAGTCTGAGGCAGGATCACCTGAGGTCAGGAGTTTGAGACCAGCCTGACCAACATGGAGAAACCCTGTCTCTACTAAAAATACAAAAATTAGCTGGAAGTGGTGGCACATGCCTGTAATCCCAGCTACTCGGGAGGCTGAGGCTGGAGAATCGCTTGAACCCGAGGCAGAGGTTGCAGTGAGCTGAGATCGTGCCACTGCACTCCAGCCTGAGCAACAGAGTAAGGCTCCATCTCAAAAAAAAGAAACAAGAAAATGAAAGTCTAGGTGAGAGTGGCTGATGCCTGTCATTCCAGTACTTTGGGCAGCCAAGGCAGGTGGATTGCTTGAGCCCAGGAATTTGAGACCAGCCTGGGCAACATGGTGAAACATTGTCTCTACAAAAAGTTAAAAAATTAACTGGGTGTGGTGGCATGTGCCTGTAGTCCCAGCTACCTGGGAGGCTTGAGGTGGGAGGATCACTTGAGCCCAGGAGGTTGAGGCTGGAGTCAACCATGATTGTCCAGCCTGGGCAATAGAGTGAGACCCTGTGAAAGAATGAGAGAAAGAGAGAGAGAGAGAAAGAGAGAAAGGAAGGAAAGAAGGAAGGAGGAAGGAAGGAAGAAGGAAGGAAGGAAGACAAAATGAAACACAGGGAAAAATACTGGAAAATAAAAGCCCAAATGGAACATTAGTGAGCTGTGAGACTGTATGTTGGAGTCCCTGAAGAAGAACAGATGGGCAGGGTCTCTGATTTGCACACTGCCACCCTCAGGGACTTGTGTATGGGGGAGCTCTGTTGTTAAATAAATGAATGGTGCTGTTGCCTTGTGACCTTGCACTCTTCCGCTCTATGGAGTTGGTCTAATAATGAGAGTGATAGTAACGATGGTGATGATGACAGCCCTTCATTCACTGATCACAGGACATGTGAGAATACACAGAATCCTTTCTTTTCCCCTTGCAACAGTCCTGTGAAATCAGGGTCATTATCCTCACATTACAGATGAGGAAATAAGCATATGAGGCTTGTTTGTCCCATGAAGGTGTAGCCAGGACAAGTCTCTCGGGGAATCCAATTTGATTGTATAAAATCACATAGTTCTGTGAGAAGTTGAGCCCCTGGATGTGATTTGAGCTAGAGGAGACGGGATCGGGGAACAGCCTTGGTTTAATCTTACATTTAACTTGTGTACACGGCAAGTCTTTTTCCATCTCCGGTCCTCATGTTTTCTTCCTATAGTAGGAGAACGTTTGAATAAATTAGTCTCTAAGAGCCCTTCCACTGTGAGTATTGGTTTCCATCACTTGTGTATTGGGAAAAAATTTGTACAGGCTACTTAATGCAGTCACTTTCAGTTATGTGGTGTTTGTACATGAGACGTTTGTAGCATTGTCTCATAAATGACACTGAAAACAAAACTTTAAAGGATGTTAATAATGTTTAATGACTCAAAAACTGGCACATAGTTCTCTGTTTCCCTAAATAAAGGCTATTATTATGTATACTTTTTTTTTTTTTGAGACGGAGTCTCGCTCTGATTCCCAAGCTGGAGTGGAGTAGCACAATCTCAGCTCACTGCAAACTCTGCCTCCTGGGTTCAAGTGATTCTCCTACTTCAGCCTCCTGAGTAGCTGGGATCACAGGTACATGCTGCCATACCTGGCTAATTTTTGTAGTTTTAGTAGAGACGGGGGTCTCATCATGTTGGCCATGTTGGTCTTGAGCTTCTGATCTCAAATAATCCACCTGCCTCAGCCTCCCAAAGTGCTTGGATTACAGGCGTGAGCCATGCCTATAGGTGCCCGGCCTATTTTAATCTATTCTTGATGACAAAGAGTAACACAGTGATGCCTCCATGACCATTGAGATGTAGAACACTATCTACCCTGAAACTATATGTCCACATTGGTCTGCTTTAAGTAAGTTAAGTTTCCTATCCCATCTTTAGGTTGTCAGCTCTCAGTTTTCACTAATATGAGCATTCCTTTCTCTTCGGGATCTCCCTTCAGTGTGCCATGGGTCAGACCCTGTGGCAAACACACACCCTCACATATATACACACTCACTGCTTTACTGCAGTGTGACCACCTTTAAGCTGCAGAATCGATGTTTATAACTGTGATACTAACTGGACGGATGTCACACAGGCCGTGACAAAGGAGGACCACAGCATGCCTACAGCATGGTTTTGTGTGGAGCCTGTCCTAGACATCTCCCTCTGGGCTCCTCATCTTTGCAGAGTCCTCCCTCTGGGCTCCTCTTGCCAGCTTTTCCTTGGTTCTGGCTTCTAAATTTCTAGCATAGCCTGGAGTCTGGTTTTGGTCTTTGAGTTGGTCTTCATGGAAGTGAGCTTTGCAGGTACATGGTCTTGGTCATTGCCAAGTACTGTTTGCATATCATCCTACAGTCACTCCTCGGGCATTTGAACCCCCTCCCCCCTCGGATAACTCTCAGACTCCCCAGTAATTGCACATGCATGGCCTCAGATATCCAAGGGGCTCCCCTTGTCATGAACACCATTTTGACTGAATACACTGATTTTGCTCACACCTCTACAGCTCTTTGTATGACAAAGTTATGAACAATTTGACCTATTACACATAACATAGATAACATGACATGAAGCTATTCGCAGCATGAACTCAGGCAGTTGTAATTACTTTCATAAGATAATTGCTTAAACTCATAGTATTTCTAACTTGCAGTTTCTCACAATTGCATCTTCCCCTGTAAATTGACTATATATTTTAAGCTGAAATATGTTAAAGTGAATTGCAGGTATGTCCCCCCTAAATATTTCCAAATGTGTCTCTAAAACATAGACCATTTTCTTACACAGTCTGATATAGTTTGAGTATGTGTCCCTGCCCAAATCTTCTATTGATTTGTAATCCCCAAGGATGGAGGTGGAGCCTGGTGGGAGGTGTTTAAATCTCTCATGGTTTGGTGCTGTCTTCGTGATAGTGAATTCTTGTGAAATCTGGTTATTTAAAAGTGTATGCTCTCTCTCTCTCTGTCTCTCTGTCTCCTTTCCTCCTGCTTTTGCCATGTGACATGCCTGCTCCCCCATCACCTTCCGCCATGATCAGAAGCTTCCTGAGCCCTCCCTAGAAGCTGAGCAGATGCCAGCATCATGCTTCCTGTAAAGCCTGCATAACTGTGAGCCAATTTGATCTCTTTTCTTTATAAATTACCCAGTCTTAGGTATTTCTTGTTTTTTGTTTGTTTTTCAGACAGTCTCGCTCTGTTGCCCAGGCTGGAGTGCAATGGCACAATATCGGCTCACCAGAAACTCCGCCTCCCAGGATCAAGCAATTCTCCTGCCTCAGCCTCCTGTGTAGCTGGGATTACAGGTGTCTGCCACCACACCTGGCTAATTTTTTTGTATTTTTAGTAGATACAGGGTTTCACTACATTGATCAGGCTGGTCTCGAACTCCTGACCTCAGGTAATCCACCTGCAGCCACCTCCCAAAGTGCTGGGATTACAGGGGTGAGCCAGAGCCCAAGGCCAGGTATTTGTTTATAGCGATACAAGAACGACCTAATATACAGTCAAAATAACAGTATAATATTAAGAAACTAATAATAATGTATTAGTATTCTCTAACCTCTATTTTGTGTTCAGTTTCTCCTGACGTGCCCACCAGAACCCAGTCTGTGATCATGCATTGCACCTGGCTGTCACTTCCCTGTGTCTCTTTTAATTGGTGGAGCTCTATGCGCTGTCTCCCCTGCTGGATTTTTCTGGTCACTTCCCTGACAGGGTCTCCTGGCTTGACGCTGTGTCCCCTGTTTCTTCCATAGCTGGCAGGTCCTGCAGGCCAAGGCTCCAGATGCCTCTACCCTTCCCCGTGGCCCAGGCTATTCTGACCTATGGCTCAATACCTCCTTGAAGGGCAAGAGGACACTGGAGAGGAGCACCCCAGGGAGAAGAGAAATTTCTCCTTCCCCAACCTGCTAAGTTGCCTACAGCAGGGATTCTTCCTGATTTCAGAAGAAAAAAGGAAAGTGCTCACGATTGAACTTCATCACCTATGCCTTGGCTCCTGTACCAGGCTCCCCTCTGTCCTCCCTGCTCCCGGGCCAATCCCTTCCAAAGCATCCTGTAGTTTGTTTAGTTCCATTGGACAGACTGTATTGAGCTCCCCCAATGTGCCAGGCATGGAGCTAGGGGACAGGGTTGCAATGTTGTATAGGAATGAGTTCTGAGTCCCAGTCCTTCAGCCCACAGGCTAGTGGGGAAGGTGTGGCTGTCATCAGGTAACAGCATCGCAGTGCAGTGTATGGGTCTTAAAAAGGGGTGCACTGAGGACACATACGATGGACGCTTAGTCCAGTCTGGGGCCAGAAACCTTTCCAGAGGAGATGCTCCCTGAGATTGTCTTGAGGGGCAGATGAGACTCATGCAGGCATAGTGGAGGGAGGGAAGGGCATTCCATGCAGGGGGAACAGCCCAGCTGCAGGCATCGGGGCAGGGAGCAACATGGGTCTCAGGGCTCTACAAGCAGCTATGGGTTCCCCTGGAGTGTGACTCGGGATGAGGCTGTGCCATGGAGGAGCAGATATGTTCCACTGAGGAACTGGGACTTTACGTTGTGAGTGCTGGGGGCTCACTGAGAGGTGTCAAGAAGGGGCATGGCACAGTCAGGTCTGTATGTCAGGAGCTCAGGTGAGTGGAGTGCCCCAGGGCAGGTGGGGTGAAGGGAGGTGGGCACCCAGGTGGGAGCTAGTGCAGGGCTGGGGAGGGGTGCCAAGGCCTTGGCCCAGGTAGGGGCAGTGGGAGAGGAGGGGCAGAGATGGACGGGGTAGATCTGAGGGCACCTGTGATTAGTAGGGGTGGGGATGAGGGAGGGATAAAAGGCCTTTGCCAGGTTTCTGGCCTGGTTGCCACTGCTCATTAACACAGGGAGGGGAAACTGTCTAAGGAAGAACCGTGGTGCTGGAGGATCAGAAAAGATGACTTGGTGCCGGAAAGTGTTGGAGTTAAGGTGCCTGGAGTGCCTGGATCGTGTTCCACTTATTAGAAGGTGGTGCGACCCAGGCGGCGATGCTAAGCAGGCGCTCTGGCGTGCTCGTCTAAGCTGTGAGGAGAAGGCTGGGTGGTGGGTGTGGTGTTGTCAGCAGATCCACAGCAGCTGGCATGGTGAGGATGGATGATACCACCCAGGTCATAGACAGAAAATTGCAGTGGGCCAAGGTGGCCGAATGGTCGGAGAAGGGGGAGGAGAAACGAGGAGCATGTGGATGATGCCACAGGAGGGTTCGAAGAACAAAGAGAAATGTATAGCGTTCCACACTCCAGGTCCACAGAGACGAAGCCTGGAAAGAGTGCTGTGCGCTGGGAAACAGGGCGGACATGGTGTCCCTCGCCAGTGCAGTTTCAGTGGAATAGGAGGAGGAGAGGAACAACACAGTGGATTAACCTTCCATTAATGGGTACAGGGCATTTGGACCCCAGGAGGCAGGAGGAGAGGGGATGAGATAAAAATGACAGAGTCGAAATATTGGAGTCAAACAGGTGAGGTCCGCATCACCTCTGTTCAAACCCAGCCACATGTTCATCCTGGACTGAAACCCAAGCTCCTCAATCCAGGCCTCAGTGGTCCCAGGAACTGGTCCAAGCCTGCAGTTGGAACTTTCTGGAGAGAGATCGCCCTCTACTTCCCCATAAGCCTCCATCCTGGCAGATTAGCCTGAGCACGGACCACTCCCCTGCCTCTGTACTTCTGCTATTCCTCGTCCTGGAACCCCCTTCTCAGACTTCTTTCTTCCGCCAAGTCCTGTGTACCTTTCAAGACTGAGACCCTGCCTTGCTTCCTTTGGGAGGTCCTCTCTGTCTACTCCAGCAAAAACCATCTCATACCCCCACACCCTCAGTAATGGTGAGCCCAGCCCACTTTTTTCTTCCCCACACAATTGAGATGTCTCCCCAATCAGACCAGCCTCTTTAGTGCTGGATACTTAATCTTGCATTTTCTTTTTTTTAGAGTCCCTAGACTGCCCAGTCTCTGTCCTAGGGTGGGACTTCGTTGGCCATGGAGGGGAATCTCAAAGTTAGGCAGTAAGGCCCTGGGGCTGCTTTCCAGGGCCTCGCACACGAAGTTCGGTCTCTTGAACTCACCACATCTCCACTGTCTTCCCCAGCACCAAGCTCAGAGAGCAGGAGAGACGAGACAGGTCCAGGCCTTGCCCCCAGTGGTTGGAGAGCCTGACACACACAGCCCACGCTTTGCTGCAGCAGAGGAAAGGGCAGGTGCTTCCCGGGGAGCCTAGTTCTCTTTCAAGGGACGACGCCAGAGCCTGTTTGTGGGGAGCAGTCGACACCACGCTGGATGTTTTGTGCACATAATCTCATTTAACCTTCACGATCTGAATTGTTCTTATTCTCAAATGCCTGCTGTGAGAGTGAATTCTCAGGGCTTGACCAGCTTAGTTGCAGACCGCAGAAGCAACATTAGCTGATAATGAAGACAGGAAAGCCTTTATGAGAGACGTGAGTGAGCTCCAGGCTCACTGAACAGTGGGGGCACAGGCTCTGGGGGTGATCTTGCAGGAACGACTTTCTGAGCCTTATGGAATTGGCCTGGTCAGGAGCCGGGCTGTGAGACCCTGGCCCCATGTGGCCTCCGCTACAATCCAAGTCCCGTGCCTGTGTGCCCTGCAGCCTCAGAGGCTGGGAAACAGCTTTTTATGTGTGTTTTGCTTTTGTTTTGTTTTGTTTTGTTTTAAATTCTACATTGGGAAAGTGGATTTACAATAAAGAAATCATAAAAATGCGGAGAGAATGTCCCTAGGGGTTTGGGCAGCCTTGCACGACCGTCCTATCTGCGCTGTACCTCAGGCAGACCCAGAACGTTTACAGATTTGCCAGCGAAGGAAACTAAAGCTCAGAGAGGCAAACTTACAGCTGGTTTTGGGGCAGCTGGGATCCAGGACTGTGATGTGAAGGTTCCACTCTTTCCAGGTTGCTTGGAGGATTAGGCTCTCAAAGCGGAAAAGTGACGGGGGCTTTGACAGAAACAGGAAAAAGGGGGGCGGCTTCTGTGGGAATGGAGATGGCTCATGTTTAAAGATATCAAAGACGCTGTTGGGATTCAGGTGGCCACATCCGACAAGCACTTGGAGGCTGAGATTTGGAGCCGTTTAGCCTGTCTTTCTGGCCTTGGAGAGAAGTTCTAAACAAAACGCCTCTATGAATTTAGTCTCAAGATCTCTACATGTTTCTCGGCACACGTGCACACACATGGACACACGCAGGCACACACATTAGCACACAGACATACACAGACACACAGTGACACCTGCATACACAGGGACACACACATGGACACATGCACATATGTGCAGATACATTGACATGCTCCGACACACACTTGACACACATGTGTGCCCACACGCGCACACACACACACGTACAAACACACACACACAGGTAACATTGACAGCCTGTGGCTGTAGAAGTGCTTCCAAGGGCCTTTCTTTCTTGTCCTTGTCTGGAGTTTACAGCACTTGGAAAATGTCAGGCGTGGGAGGCCTTTTGGTCTTGGGTTAGGGTAAACTCCCTCCACATATTTGGAGAGCCTCCAGGCCCTGCAAGCCACTCACAAAGCAGATAACAGTGACCTTGCTGCTGAGGGAGGACGGCCCCGCCGAGGCCAAGGAGCTGTGCTGGCAGAGCTGAGGTTACCTCTCCTCCCCGCTGCACCTGGGTCGGCTCTGATGTCAAAGACCTCCCCCCGCTCCATTCCCGGTTGGGCTCCTGGCCTTCTTTGTGTCGGAAACACAAGGCCCAGCTCTCAGGGTGGAGGTGAGGGCAGAGCACTGCTCTGCAGACCCAGGTGGAGAACAGCCCAGCTCTCCCTTAGGGGCTGCAGGCTAAGGGTCCGACTCCAACCCCCTTGCCTTTTTGCAGGCCCAAAGCAGCTACTCCAGGATGGTGACAGATTTTCCAAGACTCATCCCAGGCTGGAGGTGGTCCAGCTGCAACTTGACTGGTGTGTGTATGTGTGGGTGTCCACAGGTTGAGATAACCCTGAGAGTCCTGGTGCTAGAGGGCTGTGGAGGTCATGTCATCCCAACAGAACCCCCTGTGCTGGCATTCCCTTCAAGGGCTCATCCTGACCCATTCAGGGAGCTCACTGCTACCAGGGGCAGCCTATGGATGGGGGAGCCTCTCCAGGTTTCTGCCTCTCTGTCACTTCCACTTAGTGGCCCTAACTGCACCTCTTGAGCTACTCAGATTAGGACTAACCCTTCTTCCACATATGTGAAAACAGCTGCATTCATACATTCAGCTACATATAGCTTTGAAGCCCTCCCCAGTCAGCCAGCTCCCTCTCTTTGGCCCCCATTTGCAAGTTAGGGAAAGTTCAAGTCTGACTGGGTGCCAGGCCTGGTGCTGGGAGCTGGGGACAGACACGTGGTTTGCTACAAGTAGTTGGTGGGCTAGTGGAGGAGGCAGACAGCAGGCCCTGGTCAGTGTGCTGAGCCTGGGGGAGGGGACAGCAAGCCTGCAGGAGGACATGCAGGAGTTACTCAGCTGGGGAGCTGGGGGCCTTAAGGTGCTCCAGACAGAGGGGACAGGATGCGCAAAGGCTGGGGGTACAGCACAGTGCCCTGACCTGCAGGTGGTTCAGAATGTGTAGGTCTCAAGCAAGCCTACCAGGTATACACCCAAAGGAAAATATATCATTCTACCAAAAAGACACCTGCACTTGTATGTTCATTGCAGCATGATTCACAATTGCAAAGATATGGAATCAACTTAGGTGCTTATTAGCAGTGGACTGGATAAAGAAAACGTGGTATATATACACCATGGAATACTATGCAGCCATAAAAAGGAAGGCACTCACGTCCTTTGCAGCAACATGGGGATGCAGCTGGGGGCCATTATCCTAAGCCAATTAATGCAGGAACAGAAAACCAAATACTACATGTTCTCTCTTGTAAGTGAGATAAACCTTGGATACACGTGGACATAAAGATGGAAACAACAGACACTGGAGACTTCAAAAGAAATGGGAGGGTGAGAGGGGCAAAGGCTGAAAATCTTTCTATATGCTACTATGTTCACTGTCTGGGTGATGGGATCCATAGAAGCCCAAACCTCAGCATCATCCAATATACCCTTGTAACAAACCTGCACATGTGTCCCCAAACCTAAAATTAAAATTAAGTGAAAAAGAAAATATGGGTTGCAAACAGCGGCAGCGTGTGCAGGGCATCAGGGCACTGCCTTGTCCTGAGGACCATGGCAGGGGCGGGAGGGTGGCAGCGTTCTGAAGTGTTTTCAGCAGGAGGTGCAGAACTAGGTGCGAATTTAGGTAGAGAAGGGGTTTCAGGGGCTGTCCAGTGGTGTGGGCAGAGAGTCCAGCACGGGGGGCTGCAGTGGCTCTGGCGAGAGGTGGTGGTGCCTAAGTGTGAGTTGTGGCAGTGGCCACGGGGCTTCGGAGCTGTAGGTGGAGTTGGGCAGACCAAGCCCTCTCTCCTCTGGCCATGGAGCTCCAGAGTCCACACAGATGTCTACGGATCTAGCTCGAAGCCCTCCCTGGTCAGCCAGCTCCCTCTCTTTGGCCCCCGTTTGCAAGGTCGAGAAAGTTCAAACGCAGTGCTCAGGATGGATGCAGACTTCTAGGTGACGTCTGACAGTGTGGGCTATTTCGGCACTTTGTTTTCCTCCTTCTCGCCTCTATCTTCTCTGCCACCAAGGTTGACACTAGTGGCCTGGTAGCCACAGAGCACAGTAGGCTCCTACAGGACTCACAGTGTGTCCTGAAGACCCCAAACCTCCTCCATGCTGTCTGTTTCAAGCCCACTCCCTCTGCCCTCATTGTGGAACTCGGCAGTTGGTGTCTAGTGCTTAATAACAGGAACCCACATTTATGATTATTCTTTGCATTATCCCAATGAGATTCAATTTTCTTCGATTCAAGTCCTCCCACCTGCACCACTTTCCCCTTTAAAGCAGGAGCCCTGGCTCAGAAGCCTCGAGGATTGGCCTCTGGATTGATTTGTGACTTTCAACCTTAGTTCCATCTGCTTATAAAAACATAAATCATGCCCTTTTTCACTCCAAAAAGTTTGAAAAAAGAATTTTATATTTTGCAAAAGTTTTCCCTAGAAGTTGCTGCCTGGGATATTTTTCATTCCATCTTGAGAGAATAACACTGCTAGTTGTGTGGAGCAGTGAGGCAGCTGGGGCCAGCTCTGTCCACCATCTGGTAGCCCCCAGAGGGACCTCGGGCTGCCTCTTGGGGCCCACTGGGCAAACTCAGGGAAAGACAGAGTCTGCCTGGCCCGCTTTCCTGAAGTACCTCCACCTGGGCCTGCACAGCTGCCAGCTGGCTTGAGGCATGGTGGACCCGCTCTTTTCTGGGACCTCTGAAAGACCACGTGAGTGCGATAGGAGTGTGTGTGTGAAGTGGGGGTCGGGTTATTGGGGGGGAGGGAAGGGAGCTGTTTGATTAATGGGTGTCCTGTGAACCTGCACATTTGCCCAAGGCTGCATTCCTGGGCTTTCAAACCCGGGCAGTTTGATAAGCTGGGACCAAAGTCCTCTTTCCGCCTAGCAAGAAGAGCAAACAGGGCCACTCACTAATCCTAGCCCTGGCCTCTGGGGCCGTCTCTCAGCAACCAGCTAGCCCAGTGGCCTTTCACAAGCTAATCAATGAGCATCCCTGGGACCTCTGGGAGGCCTGGCCAGCTTGCCTCAGTGGGACAGGAGGGAGGCCAGGCTCACCCAACCTCCAGCATGCAGTCTGAAGGCCTGTGCTTAGCCAATTAGGCCCTCCATGACGGCAGCACCTGCAGTCTCTCCCGCTCCTTCCTGCAATCATTCCCACCAGGGCAGCTTATCAGCCGGGCCTTCTCCATTCCTCCAGTGCCTGCCTAGAATGCTCTTCCCAACTTCCATAGCTCCTTCCCTAGTCTCCCTCCCCAAGGAAGCTGTCCCTGACCAGCCTCCATGGGACGCCCCCTTCCCTGCATCCCTACTACCCTGGAGCCCTGGGTTACGGTTTAGCACCAGACACTTCTTCAGTCTGTTCCTGTGTGTTGGTTTGGTATCACCAACTAGATTGTAAGCACCTTGAGGGTAGGGCTTCACTTTTGGGATCGTCCCTAGTGGGGGCACACTGGTAACTTTGGGAGGGTAATATTGGTGAGGGGTGGGCTTGTGGGAACAGGGGACAGATCCAGGGGTAGAGGCAGGCAGCTCTGAGGCCAGAGACCTCAATCCCAGTAAAATGTGGAGGGGAGGCTCTGGGAGATAAAAGGCAGCCGTGGAGTCAGGACTGGGGAAATGCTTATTTCTGGGGAGTCGCCGTAGGTACCTGTGGGGCATGGGGGTGTGGACCCAGCCTGTCTCCATCCTCCACTGTAGCCTCTGAGAACTGCTTCTCTCCTTGGTGGGGCCCAAGAGATGGAACTGCATCTGTGTCTGCACCACTGGCTCCTTGTTCTTGACTATAGATGATTTGGATTGGGATGGACCCTGGAGGGCCCTCCAGATTCTCTTCTCTGGAGACTTGGGCTTAGGACTGAGAGAGACACATCTCCATCTCTGGGTGTTTGCCTCTGACAAGATGCAACCAGCTATGGGCTGTCTGTAGCGGGGAGCAGTGGGAACCAGACCACGAGACAGAAGGAGGAGGCAGAGGTGCACAGAGGAGCTGAGACCAGGAACTCATAGCCCAGCTTGCGGATGATTTTGCTTCATATATCATCTAAACCAACCCTCACTGCCCTCCTAAGATATAGGTACTGTTAAGGTCCTTTTTTATACATGGGGAGAATTAGGCTTAGAGAAGTTAAGTAATTCACCAAAACACACACAGCCGATAAGAGGGAAACTTGAACCCCGTCCTGCTGAGTTACAGAGTCCAAGTGTAACATTTCTCCTACCTTTGCTCCCAGCAGCTTTGTAGATCCAGGCCCTGGTCTCTCATGAGAACTTTCTGTACATCTCACACTTCAGTTCCACAAGATACCAGAAGAACTGTGACCAACACTACTGTAACAAGGTTTTACTTTATCTATCTACCTATCTATCTATCTATCTATCTATCTATCTATCTATCTATCTATCCATCTATCTATCTATCCATCCATCCATTCATTTATTCACCCACTCATCCATCTATCCATCTAATAATCTATTTATCCATCCATCCATCCATCCATCCATTTATCCGTCCATCCAGATATCCATCCATCCATCATTCTCCATCCGTCTATCCATCCATCCATCCATCCATTTATCCATCCATTCATCCATCCATCATCTATCAATCCTATCCATCCATCTATCTATCCTTCCATCCATCCATTATCCATCCATCCATCCATCCATCCATCCATCCATCCATCCATATCTACCTATATAGCTAGGTAACAAGCAGCAATCACTTATTGAACCCTGCCGTGGACAAAACACTGCAACAGGTGTTGTGATGTTCTCAATCCTGCCCACCGGCACAGATGATGAGGGATGACAGATGACTACTTGTCTAACTATGTGGTACAGACAGACAAGCCAGTGTATCTATTAAAGTTCTCATGTAGAAATTATTGCAATTGCAGATTCCTTGACCCTTCCCAGGGATTCTAATTCAGAACAGGAGAGGAGCTCAGGAATCCACTTTTCCAACAAATTCTTCAAGGGAATCTGATGTAGGTGATCCATAGAGCACATCTTGTAAAACGGCTGCCTGGAGAGTGTTGTTCAAAGGGATAGAGGGTCAGTGAGACCTGAAACAGTCAGGGAAGGCCACCTAGGGTCGAGGCCAGGCAGTCTCATGTCCCCTAGCAGGGCCTGGAAAACCTGGGAAAGAGTGGCGGGGTGAAGGGAGAGAGACCCAGGTCAGTGGGCAGCCTGGGCAAGGGCCTCAGGGTCTTCCTGTGGTGAGGGGCAGCCACCAGGGCAGAGGGCAATCTGTAGGAAGCTAGGTGAGCAGAAAAAGGCCATGGTCAGCTTTTGCTCAGTAACCATGATGTCACAAATGCAAAGCCAAAAAGTGTTCTGCCCACCTAGCCTCCGTGGAATTGGGTGCCTTTCCACGCACATTTCTAGGGACTAAATGGACCTTCCATGGTGAAGAGGAAGGAACTTGTGTCTAATACCTGGTCCAGGACTAAAAAATAAAATAAACTTAGTGCAATTAGGGTTTCAGTGGGGATGAGAATGGTTGGAAACCCTGGAGATCTTCGGCTGAATGAGGACTGATAGATCATATCATCATCATCATCATCATCATCATCATCATCATAATCATCATAATCATCATCATTATTGATTATCAATGTCATCATCATTGTCAATGATTATTAATGTCATTATCATTGTCAATGATTATCAATGTCATCATCATTATCAATGATGATCAATGTCATCATTATCATCGATGTCATCATTGTCAGTAATGATCAATGTCATCATCATTTGCTATGGCCCACATGTCACGTGCTTTCCAGGCATGCTCTCTTGCCTCCCCACAGCAGCGCCATTCTGCAGGCAGGAAGCTAGAACAGCAAGGCATCCCACAGCTGTTTTAGGAATGAGTGTCACCTGCTCTCAGGCTGTCTCTTGGCACAGCCTCCAAACCACCCCAAGGGATATAGATTTATCTGCTTATTACCAAGGAAATCCCCCAGCATCCTCACAACCTATTGCTCTGTTCAACTCACCCCAGGACTCTCTAAGCCTGGACGTGACGCCAGGGGGTGCCCAGTGTGAGGGCACCCATGCTCGGATGGTTCTGGGGTCACTTTTCCTGCAGAGCAGCCCCTACCCAGCGACGTCTCTGAATCAACCCCCACCTCACCTCGGCCAGCCCCACCTCATCTGGCCTTCCCCAGCCTCCCTCACCGTCTTCAGCAAAACCCTACCCCCTGCCTCACCTCCCCAGCCTGCCCTGGGGGGCTGCTCTCTCCCACTCCTTCCTTATTAGCGTGCATGAAAAGAAAAGGAATTTCTTTTGCAGTTTATCCTCTGAACAGCCTCTGAAAAGAGTTGAGGGACATGCTGCAAAGTGTGAAAAAAACAGGGCCTGGGCTTGCCAAGAGGGCCCAAGTGGTTACTTTAATCATGTGGAACAGCCCCCTTTTCATGGAAAATTTTCTACTCCAACACCTGTGGCCATTAAAGGTGCCCTCGGCTCTTTTCTACCCTGGGTCCCAGGGGTCACTCTCCAGCCAAGGCTGGCTGCCAGCTCTGGTCATTACTCCTGTGCCCCTCCTCTCTGCCTTCCTCAGCCCTTCCCAGCCCAGCCTTGCTTTGCCCCAGGCCTGCTGGGTGCAGGCATGCAGTCCTTCCTGGCTTCCCTCGCCTCTCTGCAGTTTCTGAAATGAACACTTCAGTGAGACCAGGTTCCCCTCCTCCTGCACTGGTTGCTCTCTGAGGCTTCTTGGGACAGGTCTGTCCTGTCCCTCTGCCATCTCTGACTCTCTGCTTCCTCCAGAATCTTCCTTAGGCAGGCTCACTTCCCTGGACCCTGGAGATGCTCCAGTGCCTTCCGTCCCCCAGGCTGAAATGTCCTGTGCCTCCTCTCAACTCAGAGACAGGGAAGCCCTGGAGAAATGCTCCACCAGCTCTCTTTTGATCCGCGGTTCCTCTGCATGCCCAGTTTTTGTTTTCAGATTGTGTATGCTGATTTGGGTTTGCAATTGATCACCAATGTGCTTGGGATAGCGTACAGCCCCCTCCCCACCATTCTTTGGTGAATAACTGGGATGCAGAGGAGTGAAGAGATTTCCCTAAAGTTCCCCAGTGTCTGCCAAGACAGGGAAGGACTGGGAATAGACTGTGGAAGCCAGACCTCCCGAACAACTTGCCCCAGCTTTCTCTCCCCATCTCCTTACTTGCTCCATGGCCCACCCAACCTTGCCTCCCCCATCACGCTGCAGACACAGCTCTTACTCAGGCCACTGGTGACCTCAGTGTCTCTAAATCCTGTAGACATTTTCTCTCCTCATCTTGCCTTCTTGGCAGCATTGGACACTGTCACTTCCCTTCACTGCTCAGGACATTCTCTTCCTCTGCTTCTGTGCGTCCTCCTGCTCCTTGTTTTCCTGACCACACAGCCCAGTTCTTCTTTGCAGGAAGCCTTTTCTCCAGCACTTGAAAGCCGGCATTCCTCCGGGCTCAGGTCTGGGTTCTCTTCCCATTCTCAACTTTCTTCCTTTGCAAGCTCATCCTGACCCACTGCTTCTACCACCATCCATGTGTCTCCAGCCCTGCGCTCTCCTGTGTTCTTCATCCACCTCCTTTCTGATGTCATTTGGATGCCACAAAGATGCCTCAAACATAACTTGCCTAGAACCGAATCCATGATATTCCTCAAGACGCCAGTGTTGCAGAAGTCCACAGGCGTCGTTGAGCAAAGTGGGGCCCCGCTCTTCACCCTAAACCTGGTCCCCTTGGTACTTCTGAACCCACTGAATAGGACCAACTAAACAGGGCTGCAGGGTGGAAATCTCAGAGTCATTCTCAATGCCTCCTTCTCTCTATCCCCCTGCCAGATGCAATCCGTCCCCTGGTCCCCCATCGTGTGCGAGCCGCCATCACCTCCACACTCTAATGTTACCACATGATATAGCAGGTGATGAAAGTGGAAATCAAAAAAAAAAAAAAGAGGACCAACAAAAAAAAAAAAAAAAAAAAAAGAAGAAGTGGTTTGCAACAGACACCTAGCGAGTTAGCAGTAAAGCCAGAACTGGAACCCTGGTCTCTAGGTTCCTCCCCCAAGGATCCTTACTCTATAAAAAGTTGTCTCCTGGAATGGCAAGGGTGAATCTCCCCAATCACAGAGACCCTCCTGCAATAAAAGCTGCATTAATTTACCAAAATAATATTAACACAGCAGAATAGAGTTAGAGGATTCACACTTCCCAGTTTTAAAACTTACTCCAACCCTGTGGTCATTACAGCACCGCAGCAGTGGTATAAGGATAAGCATATAGACCAGTGGAACAGAACTAAACCAGAATAAGCCAGACATAAACCCATACACCCATGGCCAATTGATTTTCAACAAAGCAGAGTCGTAAAACACATGTACTGCGTAAACGGAAATTATGAACTGGCTGAACCCCAGAAGCCAGTCTAGCTGGCTGAGATTTTCCTCCTAACCAGATACATCCCTGCCTCCAACGGACGTGGTGGCTTATGCCTGTAATCCCAGCACTTTGGGAAGCCGAGGCAGGTGGATCACCTGAAGTTCGGAGTTCAAGACCAGCCTGGCCAACGTGGTGAAACCCCATCTCTACTTAAAATAGAGATTTCTAGTAGCTTCGCCACTGCTGGGGTCACAGGCTGGGGTGTGGTGGGATGAGAAGGAGGCTGTCCCAAGACACTGAGCCTCTGGGATTGCAGACAAAGTGCCTGTTGGCTGGCAGAGGACAGTTAGGAGGATAGGGCTGAAAGGCTGTAGCATTTGGTTAGGAGGCCCTGAGAACAAAGCCTGGGCCCAAATTGGACACAAGGAGCTTCACCACCCAGGTCCCTCGTGGAGCTCAGGCATTGGTAGTATTCATAGAAATGTCTGTGATGATGGAGGCAGGAAGTAGGTGGCACTGGATGGACCAGACAGGTGGATTATGAAAGGAAGAATCAGGGCCCTGACGTGGGCCAGGTGCGAATTGAAGGATGGGAGGTTAGACTTGAGAACAAACAACATCATGGATGCCTGGAAGAACCTTGGAAAGTCATGTCCATGCAACCAGCCAGCTTGGGTAGACAGGGCTGGTGCCTCATCCTAAACTACCAGCCACGGAATCACCAAGTTCACTGGATTATTCTTCTGCACTGGGTCCCAAGGTTGACCCGTCTGATCCCTCCCTCCTGTGTCCTTTAAAACTGTGTTTTTAAGGCCCACTGCATCCTCCTATAGACATCTGTGTTTGTGTCTAAATTTCCTGCTGAGTCTAAGCCCCTTTTGGCCGGGATGAGTCTGACTCATCATTGTTTTCCGCCACTAAGCCTGGTACAGTGCCTTATTCTGAGAAGGAGCTCATGAGTTGTCCATTGCGTGCATGACCGTAGGACACATGTTTTGTCTGCCAACAAGCTTCACTGGGGGAAACACAGTCCAACCTCATGCAGTTCCTATGGAGGCACTGAGCACGAAAGCCTCAGGGATGACATCCAACCTAGACTGGTCCAATTCCAGTTGTTCATATCCCCAACCCCAGTTCACAGTGATTGGTTCAGATGTGGGCGGGTGACCCGAGCAGAGCCAATCAGAATCCTCCCACAAGATTTGGCTCATGGAGTCTGGAAGAGCCTGCCTTCCTTTTGGATTTTGAGCTGTGAAGACATGGCCCAAAGGCTCCCATGGTCCTATTTCTTATTATGTTTGTGAGCCTTTTACGAGTGTCAAGATAGCCACATAAGGTAAGCAAGGGCTGGGTCTGGAGAAAGAAGCAAACACTTGATGATGTTGTTGGACATTTCAGCCTTGCCCAGAGTCCTTATAGTCCAGACTGCTCAGTTTTAGGACCAGGGATTTTTCTCTTTTCCCACTCAGGTTGGCTTGAATTGGGTTTTTGATCCTCATACCCAAGAGTCTTGGGTCATCAGTGAGAGCACCCTACTTTGAACCCCACCTGGTGGTAGAGGAAATCTGGCAGATCTTGGGGAGAACAGGATCCAACAGGCTCTTGGGGAGAACAGCAGCCCTTGTGGTCTGCCATAATCTCAGGTTAATTCAAAAACAGGGCACCTGGGGGAAGCCAAGAAATGCTTAGGAGCTTGGAGTCAACGATAAACAAAATGGCTGGAGAAGAGTGATGAAATTAGCCTCAGCTGTTGGCAGTGAGGGGGTAGCAGGGTAGAGATGGGGAGCACAGGAGGGCTGAAAGGGGCAGGGAGACAGCCTGGACATGCGCGGAAAGTCTAAAAATACAAAAACTAGCTGGGTATGGTGGTGGGCACCTGTAATCCCAGCTACTCAGGAGGCTGAGGCATGAGAATCGCTTGAACCTGGGAGGTGGAGGTTGTAGTGAGCCAAGATCATGCCACTGCACTCCAGCCTGGGTGACAGAGCGATACTCCATGTCAAAAAAAAAAAAAAAAAAAAGAAGAAGAAAAAGAAGTGAGGAGAGGCTACTATAACCACAGTGTGTGGTCATTATTAGATATTAGATTAGATATGAGTTATTAGATGCGTCTAGCATGCAGAAGATACTTAGGAAACCATAGCTATTGCTACTACCCTTAATTTCTGCATTACACAGAGAAGGGATGCTAATTCCCACTCCTTCCCGTGCCAATAATTTTGTCTCCGGTTCTGATTGAGAAGGTTGAGGTGTCTGGAATGTGGATTAGCAAATGGTCCCATAAAGAGGGCGTCCTCTGTTTATGGGAGAGTCTCTCCAGTTCTGCATATGTTTGGTGAACATGCATTGATTGAGTGGCACCCTGCCTCGCTGCTGATACATTATTTTAAAAGCAAACTCTTTGTCTTGGTATTTAGAGGCATATCTTTGATTCTATGTAAACAGTTCTGTAACCACTTTTTTGATAGTAAACCATACATAGTCAGGGGCTACATATTTTCAGTCTAATTAAACAAATTCAATAGATATTTACTAAGTGCCAACTCCGTGCCAAGGCTGGACCAGGCCCTGCAGCTGGAGATGGAAGATGGGGTTTCCTTGGGAAGATTACCATAAAGAAGAGAGATGAGAGTCATCACTACAGCACAGGGTGTGTTAAAGGGAGAATAGATATTTTTCGAGTGTTGTGGAAGCATAGGAAGGAGGAATTAATTCGTCTTGGGGAAAGGGATGAGGAATAGCAGCAAGGCAGATCTGACATGTAAGGGTGTGAATGCCCCTAAGGAGCAGGGGCGTTCTAGACACTGTGGGTAAACTCGCTGATGGCCTCCTGTGGCTTCCGCTTGGGCTTGGTGGGGAGGAGAGGAGAAAGTAAGGCTGGAGAGGCAGGTGGGCTGTGAATGCTGAGGCTGGACCTTGACAGTAAGAAGCCCTGAAGTGTTTTCATCAGGATTTGAGGTGATGGAGTGGCACTCTGGAAAGATCCCTTAGGCAACAGTGGGAAGAATGAAGCAGACAGAGGCAAACTGGGGCTGAAAGAGTAGCAGGGGCTGTTGAAATAGCACAGAGGAGCTGCAGTGATGGCCTGAGCCGGAGCAGCAGCAGTGGGGATTTCTCAGGGGCTTCGGTGGGGATTTCTCGGGGGCTTTGGATGGAAATTGACAGGAGGTGGCTGGAGGTCAGACCTGAGGCTCCAAGGCAGTGAGGATGGCTCCCAGCCTTTCTGCTCCAGTGACTTGGGGAACACAGTTGGAATATTGTGAGCATTTCATTGACTTCACCAAAGGTGTGTGAGCCCTATGTCTTCTCCTGAGCCTCAAGAAGTCCGGGAGAGGAGGAAATAGGGGAGTGAGGGCATGGGAACCAGGCAGGGTAGGAAAAGCCAGCCTGCCTATTCTGGTCAGACCTCACCATTCCCCGATTTCCTGGCAGACACAGAGAACAGGGATACCGGGCTGGGCATAGGAGTGGGGCCTTGACGAGCAAGAGAAGCCCCCTCCTGAAGCAGCCCCGGGAGCCGTCCTCTGGGGAAGCAGATGGTCCAGGAAGCAAGAGGAGGGAACAGAGCCTCATACACAGGTGTCAGAGAATCCTAAGAACATTCTGGACTGGCAGCTTTCTCTGCGGGTTTTCATGGGCTCAGCGGCTGCCTGGGTGGGACGCTGATCCTGGTTCAGTTTCAAACATCAAGGAGACTGACAATCTCCTCGTCTTATCCATGTTCTCCCTCCAAATTCATTAAGTCAAATACACATACACACACACACACACACAGACACACACACACACACACACTAAGACAGTTTCAAATGTGCTAAGCTAGGCAATAGATTTATATATTGTAAAGGGATTCTATTCTCTAAGAACTAAAAACAATACCATAAATGCTCCAATTACAACTTACTTTTAAACTTAATGTTTGATGATATCCTTTTGTACTTGTCCTCTCATCGTGCTGGTCTTTGATTTTGTGCCTTTCCTCTGATTTTCCTTCACAGATGAACGTAACTGACCAGCCAAGCTGATTCACACACTTCAGCTTGAAGTTGATCTGCCACTTGTGTCTTCTTGTCTCTATTGAATTAAGTTCCTGAGACCTAATCCTTCCCATCACTAGTATCAGTGCTTTTATTTTTGTTTTCTACTTAGTTGGATAACATAGTGAAGGAAAATGTGCTAATATAATAGAAATAATTGCATTAATAAGCCTGGTAAACAGGCAGAGACAGTGGGAGCCATGGCCAGAGGCAAGCTGCTGGCAGCCAGGCAGCACCACCATACAAAAGCTCAAAAATTTCTTTCAAGAAATGCCATACGGCTGGGCATGGTGGCTCATGCCTGTAATCCCAACACTTCGGGAGGCCTAGATGGGTAGATCACTTGAGGTCAGGAGTTCAAGACCAGCCTGGGCAATGTGGTGAAACCCCCTGTCTCCACTAAAAATACAAAAATTAGTCAGGCATGGTGGTGCATGCCTGTAATCCCAGCTACTCAGGAGGCTGAGGCAGAAGAATCGCTTGAACCTAAGAGGCAGAAGTTGCAGTGAGCCAAGATCATGCCACTGCATTCCAGCCTGGGTGACAGAGTGAGAGTCCAATATCATCCTGATAATGGAAGGATGAGGGAGAAACTGTGAAGGAGAGTGCAGTGTAACATTGCTAAGTTCTCTTTTGCCATTCAAAGAAGCCACGAGACGATGCCTAAAATTGGTAAGTGATGACATAGCCATATAAGCAAATTATTCAGAAATATACAGGCGAATACCAGAAGCAGCAGCTGGGAGTTGATGCTGGTTTGGTTGCCTCTGGTGAGCAAGACTGGGCAGAGAAGGGACTGGGAGGAGAATTGGGAGGTGGTAGACAGGAAACCAGTTTCTAGTTGTTGCTGTTACATATTCTTTTAATATGAATTGATTTAAAATACAAAAACTATGCGTACATATTACTTTGATAAAAAATTTTTAAAGAAATTTCTGTGAAAATCAATGAACCAAGTACACCTGTGAGCCATTGCTAAGATGGTCACACAAGCATCATCCAAGTGGCATGGACAGAGGGGTGGGTCATATGTAATTTCTGCCTATCCCCACACCACCCTCCCCCTACACCTTCCTTCCCAACTCCCCACTCCCACCTCTGCACGATGCCCATCCCACCCACTCTCGGGCTGCACCCGGAGGCTCAGCCCCCGTCCCCACCCTCCTTGGCACTCAGCCAGTGCTGGATCTGGCAGGACCACCCCTCCCCCGCCCTGCCTGTGGCCGCTGGAATCCCTGTCGCCCTGGGACTCAGCTGACAGCGGACGGACAATGGTATTTCCCATCAGCCTGGGTATCAGGAGCCGGCCTTATCCAGTGGTGTTTTTCTATTAGTCTAACACCCCATTGTCCACTCCTTATCACTAAAATGTTGATGTCATGCCTGGCTTGGAAGTGGTTTCTGCTGCTCGGCCCTGGGACAGCTTCACTTTAATTGGGGGTGGGGGAGGAGGAGGGGTGGAGAAGCCCATTTATCAGAATTCTCATGAGAATTCACCCCGTTCCTCCTTTCAGTCAGGGCCACGGAGGAGGCTTGGTGGGGTGGGTTCCTAGTTGTGATTCCTGGCCTGTCTCTCTTCCCTAAGTAGGTACACCGGGTCTCAACCCCACTGGCCACCCTCAGGGCTGAAATATCGAGGTGGGTGCAAGGACAGGGGGACACTTTCGTCCCACCATGCTTTGGGCTGGGGATTTTGGGGACCTGCTTTATCCTTTTGGTAGATGGAGAGCTCTGGGTGGGTGGGACAGGACTTTTCCTTCTCTGAATCTTCTGCAGCCCCTGACGGCCCCACCAGAGACCGCTCTTAGTAGGAGCTCCACAGATATGTGAGGGGCTAATGCGAATGGCAGCCAGCCGGAAGCTCCAGTCTGAGAACATAGACAATGTGAGGCCCGTCTTCATCTCCATTCTCCTAAACCCCACCGTATTGTGTCAGCTCTTAAGGGAAGTCTTAGAAATACACTCTGTGCCTTCCCCACATGCCCTGTCCTTCTGTCCCTCTCTGATTCTGTTCGTTCATAGTAGAGGTCAGCACACAGGAAGACAGCACGTATGCCTGATGCACATGCGTATGCGAATGTGTGTGTGTTTTAGAGGTGCAGTTGGTGTACAGCGCCCCAGGGAATCTGGTTAAGAGAGGACGCAGTGCACTCTGGAGTGGGGTAGTCTCAGCTATGGTTTGCTCAGGCAAATTGCTTCACTTTTCCAAGACCCAGCTTCCTTGTCTGTTAAACAGGTACCACAAGGCAGCTTCCCAGGGGCTTGCAGTGAAGGCTGAAATGAAATGATTGAGGTGCTTAGCATGCTGCCTGGCACATAGTAGGCATGCAGGAAATGGCAGCTATTACCGGTATAGCTTTCTGTGGGCTTTGACCAAAAGCCTAGTTTGGGAACTGGCGAGCACGGCAGAGTGCCATTCTCCTGGCACTCTTCCTTGGAGAGCTGGGACAGGGAGGCTGAGGTCCCCTCTGGCTGGGCCAGCCTGTGTGGAAAAAGCAAGCTTGCTGGGCCTCAAGTTCTTGCATCAACTTTAAAAAGCAAATAAGTGCATACCATAAGCATTTGGAGGCTGCGGTTTTCTATGGAGTCAACATGTATAGACCATGAGTATATTCTGGAGTGCTCCTGATGGAATGCAATTTGGGACACAGATGGCAAGCACACAGATGGCAAATGCATCTTGAAGGTGCATTTTGCCTGTGCAAAGTGGCCACACCACGGTAATCTAATTTAACACACACACAAACTCTGCGAGCAGATCCTGTTCTCTGCAAGAGGATGAGAGGCTCAAGACCAGTCTGATGACACATAGAATGTGGCCGTGCTCTTGAGCCACCCAGCTCCAGCCCCCTGCCCCATGTCTTACAGAGGAGCTGCTTACACTGCTGTGAAGCCGACCCTAGAGTAATGACCAGCACAGCCCCTGAGGGTCAGGGGCCACATGGGAATACCATCTCATTTGGTTCTCACCAGACCCTGCAAAACACATCAGGGAGGAATCATTATGTCTGAGCAGAGGAAGCTATAGGGGCTCACAGAGAGCTAGAATGCAAGCCTAGGCCTTCCGAGTCCAAATCCAGGACTTTTCCGTGACTTCAAGTGACACCAGATAAAGCACTTGACTTTGTCTCTGAAACACACATTCCTGGGAAGAAGAGAGGCCTAAAAAGGAGAGCAGGGTCTGTCTGCTTTGTCACCATGTTTACTGTGTGATCATCACTCCTCAGGGTCTTGCCAGGTTCTCATGAGCACTACGGTCCTTGGGGATCTTGGCCCAGAGCCCAGGACTAAGGTGGCCAGAAGTCCAGGATAGGGGTATACTACCTTGCCCTGGTTCCAGATAGCAAGAGACCCCTCTTCTCCTTCCTGATAGGACGCTTCTGGAAATTCCAAAGGCTAAAATCGGGAAACAAGAAGGAAGCAGGAATACTGTGTGTGGCCTGGATAGGAAGAGATAGTGCTTTTCAGGGGGCAGCTTTAAGCAGTGTAAATTCTCTTACCCTAAGGGACTTGAAGGGTTTCCAAAGGTCTGTGGATGGGGTAAAATCCCACCAATGAGACTTCCATCTGTCCTAATTTAAGGTGCAAATATTTCTGGCAGGCCAACGCACAAATTCATGAACACTTCAGCATGAATGAGCAACTCACATGTACTCTTCTGAGAGTGCTGGGTGCAGACCAAAGATGTTGAGGGGAGAACAGACAAGGCCCAAGAGGAAGAGGGTATAGAAACAGAAAACAGTTCTTGACAGTTTTCCAGATCTGCCACTTTTTTTTTTTTTTTTTTTTTTTTAAGGGTGGGATTTTCTCTCCTGTCAAGCTTATGCCTAGAACACACGTTCCATCGGTTGGATCCTTGGGTTTGAGGCGGCGTTTCCAGGGTGCCTCTTTGCTTAACTAAGCACTTACACTCCTTAAGCTTCAATGATCTCAGTGTCTCATGTCCAGGGTGTTGGAGGGTCTGGCTGGGTTTCCTGGAAAATTCTTACATACGTTGAAGTGCCCTCTCCCTTCCCAGAACAAACAACTTTGTTCAGCATTATCAGAGCCCCTTGGCTTTACAAAACCCACGTTAGCATACAATGCCCAGCTCCTCTTTTTAATTGTTCCCTTTCTCCTTTCTCCCTCCCTTCTATTCTGTCTTTCACATTTCTATCCTTTTTCCGTTGGGATTTGCAATTTTGTTTGTGAAATAATGACTCACTCCAGTAATCAGTGACCTGGACCTAGAGGTCACTGATGTATTCTTCCTTGACTATTCACCTAAATCGGCACCTCCTTCCCAGTTTGTATCTTTCACCAAACTCTTACTAGCATTTGCTATGCTGTGTGATGATGATTTGTTCATTTCTTGTCTCTACCCCCAGCTCTAAGCCCCATAGGCAGGAACTGCCACTCTTGTTCCCACTGTATTTCGTGTCTTGGCGTGGTGGCTGGCACACAGACGTGTTTAGTAAACACAGGGTGAATGAATAAATATGAGGATAAATACCAGTGTGCTCTGCAAAGACCAGTAATTGCAGGGAAGATGGACTGCCCTGAGTCTTCCAGGCAGACCTTGACGACGAGAAGTGACAGGGTTTGAATCCAAGTGAGGAGGCCACCCTGGACTCACATCTCAGCTTCCGAGATCAGGAGCCAGAGAGATGTTGGAGACTTTTAAGAGAAGAGCAGGATGGAGGCTCAGGAAGAAAAACCACCTGCCGGGGCCGGACACGGGGGAGGGGAGTCTTCCCCGGGCTCTTCCCTGGCTCCATTGGCTGCTTCTGTCTCTGCAGCCCTAGTCAGCGCCTGCCAGGCTCCGTGAGGGAGCGGTGCGTGAGCGTGCCTCCTCCTCGGTGACCAGGTCAGAACCCAGGCATGCCGTGTCTGGGCCCTGGGCAGGTAGGCAACACCAGGCAGCGTCTCAGGAGGGAAGGTGGTGAGGGGAACGGCATGCAGCCAGCCGGAGAACCTCACAATGAACCACTCTTCACGCTGGAGCCGTAGGCTTCCCAATTCTCCTCCCATAGCAGAGCCGGAGGAGGCCCTGGCCCCCAGGAAGCGGCTGCCCAAGCCTCACAGGGCTGGAGCTGAGACCCCCAGGCTGTCCTGGGGTGGCAGTGAGGAACCCAACCTCCGCCTGAAGCCGCTTTCAGGGAAGGGAAGGAAACAGTCACTTAGTTGAGCTCCTGGTGCCCCAGCCATTCACCCTGCAGCACCTCTGTTCACACCACAAACACCCACGGAGGAAGCCGAGTTCTAACAACCCACCCTCCACAGCCCCGTTTTTCCGCGGAGGAAGGGACACTGGAGCTGGTTAGGAACTTGCTGGAGAAAGTGGGACGTGCCAGGCTGCTTTCAGGCCCAGCCTCCCAGCCTGGTTCCAGACACGAGGCCCTGGCCCGGACCCTGGGCGGCTGCTCCGGGCCCGCGGTTCTCCCCTCGCCTAGCCCTTCCTCTGCGCTTCCTCAGCGTCTTCCTCGTCCCGCCGGCTCCCCTCCCTGGCTCCGGGGGTCTGCCGCTGCAGCTGGCCTCCCCTTTATCTTGTCTCCCCGTTTCCACGGCTATCAGTCATTATCTAGTGCGATCCACCCTGGCCGGGGCACAGGAAGCCGGCCTGCGACGCTCCTCTTTATTCTCCACTCTTTTCCTTCTCCAGAGACAAAAGCAAAAACAGCCTGTTAACAGATTCGCCATTTCCCTTGGCTCCTTGACTCCCATTTCCCACTCTCATTTTTTTTCACAGGCTCCAGTGTTCCATGGTCAGGTCCTCTGGAGCCGCTGCCGCCCCGGCCTGAGGGCCCAGGCCTGTGACTTCCTCCTGGCCTGTCTGTCTGTCTGCCCGGGAGCCGGCACCGGCACCCACAGGCCCAAGGCTGTCTCCCTGGCCAAGCTGAAGCCGCCGGCTCCCTCTTATCCTCTGCGAGATCAGCCCAGCCAGTTGGAAGGGGCCGGCCAGCCGTCTGGCTGTCTGAGCCGGGACCGGTTGGCGGGTGCTCTGGCCTTCCTCATTAGCGGGGTCTCCACTGCCGTTCCTCTCGCAGGCTAGGCTGTGGCTCCTATTATAGCTACTGGAGGGTTTTTTGGTCAAAGAGCACCATGCATCCATTTATTATTTTACCATTCACTCAGACGTTGCCTGAGCACTTCTATGCTGCTGCTGGAGCCCAGGGATCAGCCAAATATGACCTCTGGCCCCAAACAGCAGATCCTCTGTGGAGAGTGAGGAGGTTGCTGGGCTGAATCAAAGCGCTCTCATGCACGGTGGAAGTTGCTACGTGCAAAGAGATGGGGGGAACCAAGTGCTCTGAGGTGCAGAGGAGGCAGAGACCATGCCAACAAGGAGAGTCTGACGTTCTCAGCCCTTCTCCCTGCCAGGAGCTGGGCTGAGCACT
Source organism: Pongo pygmaeus (assembly GCF_028885625.2). Classification (NCBI taxonomy): domain Eukaryota; kingdom Metazoa; phylum Chordata; class Mammalia; order Primates; family Hominidae; genus Pongo; species Pongo pygmaeus. The sequence continues at coordinate 9,190,125 of NC_072380.2, forward strand.
TCACATTGCTGTCTCATTGAATCCTAGTGGTAAGCCACGGGGTGGGTACAACGATCATTAGCCTCTATTTACAGATGAAGAGACTGAAGCTTAGAGTTAAGTGATCCACAGTGAGTACAATGCCTGGATTCATAGCCAGAGGCCCACGTGCTTTGAAGCCCCAGTTCATCATGTTGCCCTCCTACCATCTCCACCCACTCCCCCAGCCCCTTGGGGCTGCAGAGCACTCTGGACAGAGCTGGGGAGGGGGGTGGTGGGCAAGTCTCTGGCTCAAGATACTTCGTCATATTGCATCTCAGTTTTCCTGTCTGCTAAGCTTGTTGTGGGTTTTAAAGGAACAAAGCCTCTAGTGTGCTCAGCACAGTGACTGGCACAGAATACATGCTCCAAAAACGTCAGCCATGGTTATTTTTGTAGTGATTGTCACTACTACAGGAAGGTTATCGGGGAGGTGCTTTGCAGAAGAGTGGCATAGGAGGCTGATGGTCAGGGCTGATGTGCCCCTTGCGTCAATTTTCGCTTTCCTCGTGCGTGCATCCTCTCGGGCTGGGAGGCACCAAGCTGTGCACATCCCAGAGTGTCCTCTGCCATTTCTGTCTCAGGGTCAGCCCGAGTTCTCCCCAGTGCTCACAATCTGTTCGTTTCAGAATCATATGGGCCCTTGAGAAGTCTGAGTCCCTTCTTTTGTGAATCCAGCTTTATTTTTTAAAATTAAAATTGTAATAAAATATACAAAACCTAGCTACAAGTTACCATTGTAACTATTTTTTAAGTGTTCTGTTGAGTGGCATTAAGAATAGCTACACTGTTACGCAACCATCACCACCATCCATCTCCAGAATTTTTTTCAATGTCCTCGACTAAAACTCTACTTCCATAAAACACGAAGTCCCATTTCTTCTCCCCCACAGCCCCTAGCAACCCCCATTCTACTTTCCGTCTCTATGTATTTGACTCCTCTGGGTGCCCCATATAAACAGAATCATATAGTGTTTGTCTCTCTGTGACTGGCTTATTTCACTTAGCATGATGTCCTCAAGGTTCACCCATGTGTCAGAATTTCCTTGTTTTTGAGGCTGAATAATAATCCACTTGACGGATGGACCACATTTTATTTATCCATTCATCTGTCGATGGCCACCTGGGTTGCTTCCACCTTTTGGCTATTGAGAATAATGCATATATATATATATATATATATATATATATATATATATACCAAATGTACCCAATATATCTACTTCAACGTCCACAACTATAATTGGTGGATCAAATGACAATACTATGTTTAATTTTTTAATTTTTCTTTTTTCATTAGTACATAATATTTGTACATATTTATGGGGTACATGTGATATTTCGTTACATGCATAGAAGGTGAAACGATCAAGCCAGGGTATTTAGGATAACCATCACCTTCAGTATTTATCATTTATATGTGTTAGGAACATTTCAAGTCCTCTCTTTCAGCTGTTTTGGAATATAAAATACATTGTTTTAACTATAGTTATGCTACTCTGCTATCAACATTAGGTCTTATTTCTTGTATCTAACTGAATGTTTGTACCCATTAACCAGCCTCTCTTTATCATTCCCTTTCAACACACCCTTCCCAGCCTCTCTACCTCCATGAGGTCAACATTTTTATCTCCCATATATGAGTGAGATCCTGCAATATTTGTCTTTCTCTGCCTGGCTTATCTCACTTAATATAGTGACCCCCAGTTCCATTCATGTTACTGCAAATGACATGATTTCATTCTTTTAATGATCATGTAATATTCATATATATACATATATATGTGTATATATATACAACATTTTCTTCATCCATTCATCTGTTGGTGGACACTTAGGTTAACTCCATATGTTTGCTATTCTGACTAGTGCTACAATAAACACGGGAGTGCAGGTCTTTTATACTAATTTCCTTTCATTTGAATAAAAACCCAGTAGAGGCACTGCTGGATCATATGGTAGTTCTATTTTTAGTTTTTTGAAAACTCTCCATACCATTTTCCACAGGGGCCGTACTAATTTACATTCCCACCAACACTGTATAAGTGTTCCTTTTCTCCACATCTTCTCCAGCATCTGTTTTTTTTTTTTTTGTCTTTTTAGTAATAGCCATTCTAACTGAGATAAGATGATATTTCATTGTGGTTTTGATTGGCATTTCCCTGATGATTAGTGATGTTTAGTATTTTTTCATATACCTGTTGACCATTTGTTTGTCTTCTTTTGAGAAATGGCTATTCAAGTCCTTCAGTCATTTTTAATGGGATGATTTGATTTTTTTTTTACCATTGAGTTGTTTAAGTTCCTTTTACATTTTGGATATTAGTCCCTTATTGAATGAAGAGTTTGCAAATATTTTCTCTTATTCAACAAGTTTTCTCTTTACTCTGTTGATTGTTTCCTTTGCTGTGCAGAAGCCTTTTAGTTTAATATAGTCTCATTTGTCTATTTTGGTCTTTGTTGCCTATGCTTTTGAGGTCTTAGTCAGAAAATCTTTGCTTAGACCAATATCCTGAAGTGTTTCCGCTGTGTTTTTTTTCTACTTATATAGTTTTGGGTCTTATTTTTAAATCTTTAATTCATCTTCAGTTGCTTTAAGATATAGGGCTCCAGTTTCATTCTTCCATGTGTGGATGTCCCGTTTTCCCAGAATCATTTATTGGAGAGAGTGTCCTTTCCCCAACGTATGTTCTTGGTGCTTTAGTCAAAAATCAGTCGGCTATAAATAAGTGGATTTATTTCTGGGTTCTCTATTATATTCCATTGGTCTATGTGTTTGTTTTTACATCAATACCATGCTGTTTTGATTACTATATCCTTGTAATATATTTTGAAGTCAAATGGTGTGATGCCTCTAGCTTTGTTCTTTTTGCTTAGGATTGCCTTGGTTATTTGCACTCTTTTTTGGTGCCATATGAGTTTTAGGATATCTTTTCCATTACTGTGAAAAATGATATTTGTATTATGATAGGAATTGCACTGAATCTGTAGATTGCTTTGGGTAGTATGGTAATTGTAACAATCTTAATTCTTCTGATCCATGAGCATGGGATGTCTTTCCATTTGCTTGTGTCCTCTTTGATTTCTTTCACCAGTGTTTTGTAGTTTTCCTTGTAGAGGCCTTTCACTTCTGTGGTTAAGTTTATTCCTAGGCTTTTCCTTTTTGGTAGCTATTGTAAATGGAATTGCCTTCTTGATTTCTTTTTCAGATTGTTTGCTGTTGGCACATAAAAATGCTACTGATTTTTGTGTGTTGATTTTATATCCTGCAATTTTACTGAATGTATTTATCAGCTCTAACAGGTTTTTGGTAGAGTCTTTAAGTTTTTCTAGATATAAGATCTGTGTTTAATTTTTTGATGAACTATTTCATAGCAGTTTTTGTTTCACTGTAGTTGTATCATTTCACAGTTCTACCAACAGTGCACAAGGTTCCAGTTTCTCCACATCCTTGCCGACACTTCTTATTTTCTGTTTTCCTTGATAACAACTATCCAAATGTGTGTGAAGTGGGATCCAGCTGCACTTTAATATTTCTACTGACGAAAGTCGCACAGCCTCAGAAAACCATTTATTCTTTATGGGGCACAAATCTGATTGTTAGAAAGTTCTTATACTGAGTTGAAATCCCCATGTATCCTTTATTTACAATCCTGGGCTGGCCCTGGGAATCAGCCCATCTAAGTCTGTTTCCTCTTCCTCGGGATGTCCCTTCAGCAGACGGGAGCATCCATTGCCCACGCAGTCAGTGTACAGACCCTGCTTGCTGGTCCCCCTGAGTGTCTGCTGGCCCCACCCCCACCCTGCAGGACACTGGCCATGGGGTCTGGCACATCCATGCTGACTGCCTGCAAGGCAGCTCCTGCCTCTGAGTGGGCACAGATGCCAACAAGACAGGGGGGTACCACTCCTTTTCTCAGAGAGGGTGAGTTATTGGAGGGAAACTCTGGCTCTCTGAGGAGTTAAATCATCCCTTGACTCAGACAAGAGCCCTTTGCTCCATGGGAGAGCATTACTCATCCCGGCACCCCCGGGACCAGGCTCTGTGTCAGGGGAAAGCATGGCTCCCATTATCCTCGCTCAGAAACTCATAAATCATCCTTATTAGAATTTCAGCTCTTCAGATAGACGGGAAACAGCTGGCCAAAGCTGGGTCTCATGAGTGCTTCTGGGGAGCGGGAGTGGATGCCTCAGGGGATCAGGGGAGCTGGCTTTTAATCCTCAGATGCCAGGACAACTCTCCCAATGCTGGTCCACGTGAGGCAGAAGGACTGAAGATCCAGTGTCCCCAGGACTCAAATGACCATGGAAGGGGAACTAGGAGAGCCCAAATGTGGCTGTGGCTGCCATGCTCTGTTTATGGTGGCTGCCTTGCCTCTGGATCAGCACTTGGCCACAGCCTGAGCTCAATATTTCATTAACAAATGTTGTTGCAAACCTCTGCCCTGAAGTCATGTTGTTCTCTCCCTGTTCCTCACCTTCTTCATCTGTAAAAGGAAAGAATTAGACTGGACAGTCACTAGAGCTGCTTCCAGCTCTACTATTCCATGACTTCCACTCTTGCAGAAGTGCAAAAGCTCCACGTGGATTGGCCACAGTTGAAATTCCAGCTGGTGCTGAGGTTCATTTGGCCATTTTAATTGGAGCAGTAGGGACCAATATTGACCACACTGGAATTTTTATAAACAGTAAAATAGCACCAGATTTATAAACAATTTAAGCAATCAACCTGGTATGTTTTATTATAGAGGCACAGCCAGATTCACGGACAGATAAGAGCCTTTTTCTGACAGTGCGAGGGCACATGCTTAGTGTCTGGGTAGGAGGATGCTGAATTTCTGATGGGAGATGGAGCTAGCCATCATGATGACACCATTGCAGGGAGATTGAAAACAATGCTGCCCCCAGCACATCTTATCCATGTGTGGGGTGGCTTAGCTGGTTTGGTTATGGATGAATATTTAAGACCCCCAGATTACAGTCTTACAGCTGCAGATTGACCTTACCACAAATTCTGGTTTGCTGGTCCCTAAATGGGAGCTGTAGGCCCCCTAATTTCCTAAGGGATGATAATAGCACAAATCCACTTCAAACACTTGATCAATAGTGTCTACCAGTGGGCCTGGGAATGTGAGATGATAGAAGGGAAAACTACAAAATTAGGAGCCAGAACGCTTGCATGCTCATTTTATCAGTATCCCTCACCAGCTAGGTGACCTGGCAAACACAGTGATAGACATGCTGTCCTTCTCTGCCCAGCACCTGCCATGAGGTCCTGGATCACTCATCACATCCCAAGCTTGGCCAGCCATTGGTGTACCAGCCACTGTCTCAGGGGGTGGAGTCAATGATTAGCCAACAGGACCATTAGTGCCCTTCCCTGGGATGAATGATATAGGCTGTTGGCAGTGGGAAGTTCCTACTGGGGTTGCGAAACTGACAATAGGAGTCTAGAGCCGTCATTAATTTCTTTCTCCTCTGTATGGAGAAAGCTTGCCAGCCATAGAAGGCAATGAGGTCAACAGCCAAAGGGAGTGAGAGCCAGGAGACGATGAGACAGAACAAGCTCTGGAAACCTCCTTTGAGTCTCAGTATCACCCAAGGTCCCAAATATTTCACTGTTACTTATCCTGGTCTGAGTTGGGGTGTGTCCCTTGAAACTAAAGGAGTTGTGATGCAAAAGCCCACTTTGCTACTAAGGCCTCGTAAAAATATAGGCAATGATATAGGTGACTGCTGAGCTCTTCCAGCTCTGGGATTCTATGTTACCTGTGAGAAGTGAGAAGTCATTGTTTAGCTCACTTAAAACACTTCCAATGAAACCCAAAAGCCAGGCTTTTTATTCCCTTTAAAATCTTGATATTGAGTTCGATGGGAGGAAGGGTTGGGAGTTCACAGTCGTTGAGTGCTTGCTATGCGCTAGGAGCTGTAGACATGTTTTCTCATTTACTATTCACCATGGCTCTTTGAGGTAGGTGTCAGCTCTCCATTTTGCAGATGAGAAAACTGAGGCTCCGTGAGGTTATGCAACTTGCCCAAGGCCCTAGAGTTAGTGAGCACCAGAGAGTTTTTGAATCCAGATCTGTCTGATTCCAGCACACTGTCTTCTCTTCCTTATAGGGGATCAGGTTTTTAGCCACAAACGATCCCCTCAGCATTGTTATGTTGGTAAGAGGTGGGTCTGCTGAAGAGTGCTCTGAGCTGATTCTTCTATGTAGCTTCTGTTGTTTGACTAATCCTTACAATCATTGTGCAAGATGTTATCCGCACTTTACAGGTGGCAAGAGCAGAGGCTTAAAGAACCAAAATAACTTGCTCTGCTATGAAATGGTTTCAAAGTCCATGCACACTCTGACACCCCATGGTGTGCTGGAAGGGCCTGAAGATGCCTGGGATTCTTGATTAGCAGAAGATTCTCCCACCCAAGGCATAGCCATGTCCAACCTCTGGAGGTGAGCCCCAAAAGCCCGGCCGGGGGTGGCGTTTGCACCGCTGGAGCTAGGAGACCTGGAAGACAGCTATAGCCCCACCTTTGGCCACTGCTCTCTCATGCCTCATGACGTTGACAATGGTCAGTCATGTAAGCATAACACCTTAAAAATGCCAAGAAAGGCAGTACTTTGGGAAATATGTCCAGAGAGTCGTAGCCTTTCTGTCCCTCACAGCCAAAGGGTTAGAACCACCAAGACTGCACAAGGTCCTTGAAATCTTAGAGTGCTCTATGAAAGGTGGATCCAAACGTCACCCCTTGGGATCTGTGGCTAAAAGCTCAGTCATCCAACGCCCCTTGGCAGAGCTTCCTGTGGAGCTATCCAAGGTCCTGCAACTGCTTTGACCTGTGCTCTGAATCATCAATCCACTCCATTATTCTGCCTTTGTCCTTGGCCTGCAGCCTTTCCTGACTTTAGTCCTCATCACACCTGGCCTGTCACATTACACTGTCCTCTTTCATTTACTTTCTAGGACCTGAGCTCACTTGATGCAGTCCATGATGACCTTGAGTCTCACTCTTCAAGCTGGTCAAGGCTTACTCTTAGCTACTACTGTCCTTGCTGATAACCAGCTGACCCAATCCTCCAGCACTGCATGCTCCACCCTCACCTCCTCTCTCAGCCACCTGGCTTGGTGAGTGGTTGTTCCCTGGAATATGGTTGACTTTCAAGAGCCAACCAATTTATTGATTTTGTCCATTCTTCTTTCTTGGTTCCATGACTAGCCATTTATGAAATGTTTCAAAATGAGCTTAGAGCAAGGAGATATTCCTTTTCAATTAGGCTCATGACCCAAGCAGGCCTGGCCTCCATCCATCATGTCAGATCTATCACATGTGTCTTGATACAGCAAGCAGTCTCCTTAAAAAGAGCCAGCTAGAAAATAAGCTTCTTTTGAAATGTACCACCTTCTTGTTTTTTCTTTTCTTTTCTTTTTTTTTTCTTTTAAGACAGGGTCTCACTCTGTTGCCCAGGCTGGAGTGCAGTGGCACAATTATAGCTCAGTGAAGCCTTGAGCTCCCAAGCTCAAGCAATCCTCCCACCTCAGCCTCCTGAGTAGCTGGAACAACAGGTGCTTGCCACTATGCGTGGCTATTTTTTTAAAAATTTCTTGCAGAGATAGGATCTCACCACGTTGCTCAGGCTGGTTTTGAACTCCTGGGCTCAAGCAATTCTCCTGCCTTGGTCTCCTAAAGTGCTGCCATAAGCCACCACACCCAGCCTGAAATGCACCACCTTGCTTTCTGATGAGAGCAAGGATTATGGTGTTCCAGTCTCAGCATTGCCCCTGACCAGCCATGTGACCTCAAGGAAGTCATCTAAGCCATGGATCCTTTTATACCGCAGTCATTTATTTACTCTCTCATAAATATTTACCGACCATGTTTCATGCATCAAGTTGTCTACTAGTGCTGAGGATGCTACAAGAAGACATAGTCTCTATCTCCAAATAACTCACAGTTTAATCCAGGAGTGCAATATGTATATGGTAAAAATAAAAGCAATATGGCAAATTATTACAGCAAGAACAAACTGTCAAGAATACACAGAGAATAGAACAATCAGTTCCCTCCGCCTGGAAGGCTTTCTCCCTCAGCTCTTGTGTGACTTGCTCTCCCATGTCTGCAGTTCTTCGGTCAAATGTCTTGTCACCAGAGAGGCTTTTCCTGACCACCCTATTTGAAATCGCAAGCTCATCTCCATCCTGGCACCCCAAGTTGTTCGCTTCTTGCTTTATTTTTCTTCAAAGCATTTACCACCACCTGGCAAGGAGGGGTACTCTCATCTGTGAAGCAGAGGACTGTGCTAATGATTCCTGCAGTGGGTTGGATGATGGCCTCCAAGAAGATATGTTCATGTCCTAAGCCCCAGAACCTATGAATGTGATCTTATTTGGAAAAAGGGCCTTTGCAGATGTAATTACGTGAGGGATCTTGAGACAAGATCATCCTGTTCTTCCAAGGTGGGCTTTAAGTCTAATGCCAGGTATCTTTATAACAGACAGAAGAGAAGCAGATGTGGACACAGAGTTCTCGAGAAGCCATGTGAAGACGGAGGCATAGGTTGGAGTGAGGCAGCCACAAGCCAAGAAACACCTGGAACCACCAGAAGCTGGAAAAGTCAGGGAAGGAGTCTTTGGCCAGTCTTTTCTCAAGGTGTCAGAAGGCCTCAAGGCCCTTGTTTTGACACTCAGGCCTCTAGAATTGAGAGAGTAAATGTCTGTTGTTTTGAGCCACCAGGTTTGTGATCATTTGTTATAACGGCCACAGGAAACAAATAAAATCTCTCGATCATCTCTGCAGTTGTCTTCCAGCCGAACAGGCTGAAACCTCAATAATGAGTTAGGACTGGGAATAATCTTCAGCAACACCAACCTTTTCAATGATTCACTAGCTGGATTTGTGGACGTAGACACAAATTGGGAAGGAAAGCAGGACGCTGAGCACAGCCGGTCGTGTCACATCAGCCACACTAGGGCAGGACTAGAACAGCTTGCTTACTGTTCCCAGGATGAAGAGAAAGACCTAAGATCATCTGGTCCCTGTGGAGAACTGATACCCACCAGCCTTGCCTACAAAATAAAAAAGAAAAAAATTAGACTTCCAGCATGGTTTGTAATAGGGAAAATTGGGAAAAAAATCCAAATATCTGTATGCAAATAGTTACATAATCATACCATATCCTTACTTTATTTTATTTCTATTTGAGATAGGGTTTCACTCTTTCACCCAGGCTGGAGTGCAGTGGTGCAATCATAGCTCACTGCAGCCTCGACCACCCAGGCTTAGGTGATCCTCCCACCTCAGCCTCCTGAGTAGCTGGCCCATCCCATCATGCCTGGCTAATTTTTTTTTTAAATAGAGACAGGGTTTCACCATGTTCCTCAGGCTGGTCTCAAACTTCTGGGCTCAAGCAACCCTCCTGCCTCAGCCTTCCAAAGTGCTGGGATTACAGGTGTGAGCCACTGTGCCCGGCCAGTATTCCTACTTCCGAAACTCTATGTAAAATTATATTCTCTTTTCCTAAATGCACCCATACATGCATATTCATACATTGAAAAAAACCTCTAAGGAAGCTTCTTCAGAGCAAAAGAAACTATCAACAGAGTAAACACAGCGTACAGAATAGATGAAAATATTTGCAAATTATGTGTCCAACAAAGATCAATATCCAGCATCTATAAGGAACTTAAACAACTCAACAAGCAAAAAACAAATAATTACATTAAGAAGTGGGCAAGAGACATGAACACTTCTCCAAAGAAGATATATGAGCAGCCAAAAAACAAATGAAAAAATGTTCAACATAACGAATCATCAGAGAAATGCAAATCAAAACCACACTGAGATGCCATTCACAGCAATCAGAATGGCTATTATTAAAAAGTCAAAAAGCAACAAATGCTGGGGAGGCTTTGGAGAAAAGGGAACGCTTCTACACTGTTGGTGGGAATATAAATTGGTTCAGCCACTGTGGAAGGCAGTTTGGAGATTTCTCAAAGAACTTAAAGCAGAGCTACCATCCAACCCAGCAATCCCATTACTGGGTATACACCCAGAGAAATGGAAATCATTCTACCAAAAATTCACCTGTACTCATGTGTTCAGCACAGCACTATTCATACTAGCAAAGACATAGAATCAGCCTAGGTGCTCATGGTTAGGAAAATGTGGACTGGATAAAAAAATGTGGCACATATACAACACGGAATACTATGCAGCCATAAAAAACAAACTCATGTCCTTTGCAGCAAAATGGATGCAGCCATTGTGTTAAGTATATTAACAGAGGAACAGACAAACAAATACCACATGTTCTCACTTATAAGCGGGGTCTAAACCTTGGGTATTCATGAACACAAAGATGCGAGCAATAGACATGGGGGACTATAAGAAGGGGGAGAGAAAGAGGGGAGCAAGGGTTAAAAAATTAACTATTAGGTACTATGCTCACCACCTGGGTGACGGGATCAATCATACCCCAAACCCCAGCATCATGCAGTATTCCCTTGTATCAAATCTGCCCACGTACCCCTTGACTCTAAAATAGAAGTTGAAATTATGTTTTTAAAAAATTGAGGTTTTCAACAAACCATCTAAAATGAACTTAAGCTACCAAAAAAAAAAAAAGAAAGAAAGGAAAAGAAAAGAAAAATAAAAAGGTCTCCAAGGACATGCTCAGCTGAGGGCATAAGTTATTTCTGGGGAGGAGATGGGGACTATGTAGTCGTCAAAGTGAGTTTTTACTTCTTGTGCTATTTATTTTATTATTATTATTTTTACAGTGACTGGAGCCATTATTTTTTATTTAAAGAAAAAAAAAGAAGAGGTGGAGTGTGGCAGCTCACACCTATAATCCCAGCACTTTGGGAAGCTGAGGCAGAAGGATTACTTGGGGCCAGGAGTTCGAGACCAGCCTGGGCAACATAGCAAGACCCCCATCTCTACAAAAAATGTTTTAAAAAATTAACTGGGTGTGGTGGCACATGCCTGTGGTCTCAGCTGCTCAGGAGTCTGAGGCTCACTTGGGAGGTTGATATTGCAGTGGGCTGTGATCATGCCATTGCCCTGTGGCTTGGGCAACAGGGCAAGACCCTGTCTCAAAAAAAAAAGGAAGAAATATATTCAGGCAAGAGTGTGACGCCGTGATTGCCATGGCCTTGTGCCAGCTGGGGTGGTGTGGAGGAAGCAGGAGCTGCTTTTTGCTGATGCTCCAGGTTCATAGATGTGGTTTCTCCTGCTTTCTTTCCTCGTCATTTACATGCAAAACCTGCAGATGGACAGAGTCTGGGAACCTAGTGTTCCAAACAGAAAGTGCTGTCCTGGCCAAGCAAAGCAAGGAGACTGTGTCCCTTTATCACCACTCTTGCAGGCAACCTGGGAGCTGACCCCTTTGCAGCCTGGAGGCAGGAGCTGCTGTGATGTCCTCTAGCCTATGAGGAACAGCCCCCACCCACTCTCCCTTCCAAGGCCATGAGGTTCAGAGTGGAAGAGTCCAGTCCCGCCTGGATCAGTAATGGTGCTGCCCACAGCAGAGGGCCTGAGAGAGACTGCAGCTGAGTGTGTACTGACCCTGGGCCTCTGGGCTCAAGGGAGGCAGCCTTTCACCCTCCAAGGAACAGGGACTCAGACAGTCTGAGAACACAGGACACCTGGGGCCACAGATGGGCTATTGGGAAGGACTGGGGCTATCACAAGGGTGAATTCTAAAATTGTGTGTGTGTGTGTGTGTGTGTGTGTGTGTGTCTATGTATATGTACACATGTAAATCAGTATTTTTTAGTGCAAAGGATAAAGTGACCTGAGAATATCATAAAGACAGGCTCTTTAGGGCTCCTTCAGTAAACAGTCTCATTTGTAACAAACATGTGTTGTTGATTCACCAAATGATACAATGCTGAAAAATAATGTGCTTTTCTCCAAAAATCCTCCAACTATTTCCTCATTCCTACTTCTATACATAGGTACATTTCTTAGCAAATGCCGTGTCCTGAAATTCAAAAATCAGGCTAGAATGGTTACAGCCAAGAGGAGCCTCAGGAGGCATGATGATGACAGTTACTGCAGGGTCATGGAAGAAAACAAGGGCATTAAGTGAAGACTAAGTATCTGAAAAAATATGGACTTTAGTTTGTAGTAATGTATCAATAATAGTATTGGTGCATTAATTTGACAAGTGTAACATACTAATGTAAGATGTTAACAATGATGGAAACTGTGTGGAGGAATGTGGGAACTCTCTGTACTATCTTTGTAGCTTTTCTGTAAATCTAAATCTATGCTAAAATATAAAGTTTATTAAAAACAATCCAGCTGGCAGTGGTGGCTCCCGCATGTAATCCCAGCATTTTGGGAGGCCAAGGTGGGTAGATTGCTTGAGCCCAGGAATTTGAGACCAGCTGGGTAACATGGAACCTTGTCTCTACAAAAAAATACAAAAATTAGCTGAGTGTGGTGGTGTGCACCTGTAGTCCCAGCTACTCAGAAGGCCGAGGTGGGAGGATAGCATGAGCCCAGGAGGCTGAGGCTGTGGTGAGCCCTGATCACACCACTGCGCTCTGGCCTGGATGACAGAGTGATACCCTATCTCAAAACAAACAAAAAAACAAACAAAACAATTGTGCCTGGCATGGTTTGATGGATGCCTGTGCCAAATAAGGGTTACAGGTGGGAGGTGGGTGAGTTGAATGAAAAATCAGAAGGCTTGTGATGGCTTCATCTGAAGTCACCTCTGGGAGTGCTTTGCCATAAACATTCTTTCCCTGTTGTCTCAGCTGATCCTTATGCCAACTGCCTGAGATATTATTACTCCATTTTACAGATGGAGAAACCAAGTTTGGAGCGTGCTGTCGTTTGAATGTGTTCCCTCCAAAATTCATGCTGAAAGTTAATCCAAATGGTGGCAGTATGAAGGGGTGAGGGCCTCGGGAGGTGATGAGGCTGTGAGGGCTCCTCCCTTATGAATGGATTTGTGCCTCATCAAGGGGCAGTCAGGGGCCAGCTGAGGCCTTTCCCCCTCCCGCCAGGTGAGCAGGTGCCAGGTGAGCACGCGCCAGGTAAGCTCACAGCAGGAAGGCGCCACCATGGAAGCAGAGATCAGCCTTCTCTAGACACCAGTGTTGGCCCCTTCATCTCAGACTTCCGGCCTCCAGAACTGTGAGGAATCCATTTCTCTTCTTTATAAATTACCCAATCTATGGTATTTTGTTACAGCAGCACAAGCAGAGGGAGCAGTTCTGAGCCTCCCACCGCCCATTCCACCCACGCAGCTGTGCCTCTTCACAGGCAGTCTCTGCACCCACGGCTCACTTTGCCCTGTGCTCCTTCCCGCTTCTCTGCCTGGCTGGTGGGCCAAACCTTTCCATGCCTTTAAAATTTGCTCCTATTTCACCCCTTCTGAGGAGAATTCCTTGACAGTCCCTCCTAATTCACCAGGCCACGCTCTGTGTGTCGTCTAAGCCCTGTGCAAATGAATTCTCTCCTCCAGCTTTTCAGATCCTGTATTCAAGCATGGCCCCCTCCAGGGTTTCCTCTTTGAATCCACACTATCCAGCCTAATGCCTAGAGGACAGTGGCTGGGAGATTTGCGTTTCTTGAATTGAATTGAAGCTGGCATGAAACCTGCATTAATCAGCTCAGGCTGCCATGACAAAGTCCCACAGACCAGGTGGCTTCAACACCAGCTGTTCATTCTCTCAGTGTTCTGGAGGCTAGAAGTCCAAGCTCAAGGTGCCGGCAGGGTTGGTTTCTCCTGAGGCCTCTCCCCTGGGTTTGTGGATGCTCGCATTCTTGCTGTGTCCTCACATGGTCATCCCTCTGTGTGTCTGTGGCCTAATCTCCTTTTCTTTTATTATTATTATTTTTGAGACAGAGTCTTGCTGTGTCACCCAGGCTGGAGTGCAGGGCTTGATCTCAGCTCACTGCAACCTCCAACTCCCAGGTTCAAGCGATTCTCCTACCTCAGCCTCCCGAGTAGGTACCACCACGCACAGCTAATTTTTGTATTTTTAGTACAGATGGGGTTTTACCATGTTGTCCAGGCTGGTCTCGAACACCGGACCTCAGGTGATCCACCTGCCTTGGCCTCCCAAAATGCTGGAATTGCAGGCTTGAGCCATGGAACCTGGACCCTAATCTCCTTTTCTTTTTTTTTTTTTTTTGAGACAGAGTCTTGCTCTGTCACCTACGCGTGCAGTGGTGAAATGTTGGCTCACTGCAACATCCACCTACCAGGTTCAAGCGATTCTCCTGCCTCAGCCTCCTGAGTAGCTGGGATTACAGGCATGCACCACCACATCCAGCTAATTTTTGTGTTTTTAGTAGAGATAGGGTTTCACCATGTTGGCCAGGCTTGTCTTGAACTCCTGACCTCATGTGACCCACCCACCTCGGCCTCCCAAAGCGCTAGGATTACAGGCCTGAGCCACCACACCCAGCCAATCTCCTTTCCTTATGAGGACACCAGCCACATTGAATTTGGGCCCACCCACGTGACCTCATTTTACTTTACCCCCAAAGACCAAGTACAGTCACATTCTGAGGTCAGGGGCTTAGGGCTTCAGCATGTGAATTTTGAGGGACACAATTTATTCCTTAACAGAGCCCAGGCAGATCATGCTGACTGTAAAGCTCAGGTCAGGCTACGAGGAGGGGTTGGGGGTGGAGAATGTCCCCAAGCCTCCACCATTTAAAAGATGCAGGTGAAATGCAGGCAGCTTCCTGGGCATATCCAGGCTGGAGACTTGAAGGTGTTGCTGTCTTCCAAGACAAAGGATGTGAGAGTGACTTGTGTTTGGAAACTGATCTGAGGTCGTGAGATGAAAGAGCCGTGGAAGAGGTTTTTATTTATCACCACTAATAATGGCTGCAGCCAGAAGAGGATTCTGGGGCCTCTGGTCTGTGCTTGTGTTTTCTGACCTTGACCCCTGACTATTGCTAGCTCAGGGTCTCCGAGCCCTGCTCCCATTGCTCCCGCCCTGGTGCTTCCACCGGGTCCAGCCCACACAGCGAGCAACATCTTCAAGGCCTTGGGATCCAGTGCAGGGGGAGGCCCCGGGATGGAATTTCAGACTAAACTTGCACCACAAGCTACCTTCTCAAGGGCACAGAGATGTCTCAGGCAGCAGCTGCAGCTGCCAGGGAGTGTCAGAAAGTTCTAGTTTGTTGTGCATTGCAGGAGATGGTCCTGAGAAACAGCCCACTCTGGGAAGGGGCCCTTTTCCCGAGAGCCCAACTGTCTAGGAAAGGCACAAGGACACTTGCAGGACCGAGGCAGCTGGCAACATTTCATAACTGCTGGTTTTGTGCCATCAACCTTGCTACTTTGGGAATAGGGTTTGTTTTGTCAGGCGGTGGCCATTTATCAAGCATGTGGCAAATACCATCTGCATAGTGCTGTAAAGTCTACAGGGTCACCCCTCATACCACTGCATCTGATCTGCACGGTGGGAAAGAGTGGGGAAGATGCTGTTGTTCACATGCCCATCTTGCTGATGAAGGAACTGAGCTTAGCAAGGTGGGATGACTTGCTCAGCCCAAGGTGGCAGGACAAGCCCTCTGGCATCTGAGAACTCAGCTGGTCCCCTGGCAGCCTTGAGAGGAAGGTCTGGAGCTTTTCATTTCTCAGGTGAAGCTGGTAGTCAGACGTTACATGAGTGCCAAACATCACACAGCTGTTTGGAGGCAGAGTTGACTTCAAGTAACTCTCCCGACATCAGATCTGGGGTACTTCTTCCTCCATCATGTCACCATACCTGAGATGGGGGTGCGGGTAGGTTTGGGACCAAGTCTTGCCCTCAATGTGCTTCCAATCTAGCTGTTTGAAGGACTGGTGGGCAGGCAGGGTGGGGAGTAGAGATGGGGACCTATACACAGGCTTGAGGATGGGGTCACCTGCCCCCTGCCCTGGGTGCCATGGCTCCTTGACAATCCACGAAATGTGCCGGCAGCAGCACTTGGGCCCACAAACATGGGAAGACCTGGGCTCTGACCAACAACTTCCATGGGTGGTGACCAGTCCAGAGGGGAAGCACAATGCCACAGATAAACAGCATGGGTTTAGGAGTCAGAAAGGCCTGAGGGCAAATGCTGATGCTGCCTCGAATGGACTGCATGACCTTATGCAAGTCAATTAATTTCTCTGAGCCTCAATTTCTCCACCTGTAAAGTGAAAGCAATAATGCCTGCTTGGTGGGACTGCATTGAAGATTAAATGAGATAATGTATGTCAATTTTCCAGCACTGTACCTGTAGCATAGCAGATGCTAAATAAATATCAGCTACTCCTGTTATGATTATCCTGGCACGGCTGAGTCCCTGGCACATGCAGAGGCCAGGAAGAGTTGATAAGATGTCCTGGTGCCTGCATCTCTGGACAAGCCTCAGGCTGACCCATGTGCCTCCCTGCACACCTGTCCTCCCCACATGCCAGAGGCTGGGCAAGCCTTTGAATTACTAGCTCTGGGGCCTTGGGCAAGTTACTTTCCCTCTCAAAGTCTTTTTTTCTTCATCTACAAAATGGGGATAATAGAAATACTTTCCTCACAGTGCAGTGAGAATCACATGAGGCCATGCAGGTAAAAACTCAATATGGAGAAGGCTTCCAGCATGTATGTATGAGTGGTTGTTAACACCACCACCACCACCACCACCATCATCATCATCATCATCACCACCATCTCAAGTGGTGTTCAGTGGTCAGTGTCTGGAGAGCCATGTCGAATGGATTGAGGGCCTTGTCTGGGTTCAGCACAGGGAGTGGCATCCTTGATTAGTGGTGTGTGCACCATTATTGATTCACTAGTGGATCAGGAGTATAGAATCCATGAATTTTCCCTCCCTAAAGTAGATGACCTCTGAGATCCCATTAGTCTAAAATTGGTCTCTTCTCTACTTGGGGTCTCGGTTGCCTTCTCCATGCATGACGAATTTGGGCTGACTGATCCTTGAATTCCTTTGTGGCTCCTTAATTCTAGGACTCTGAGACTTCATGCCCTGGCTGAGCTGAACATTACCCGAAATGCCTCTCTCCAGTGAGTTGGCTCCAGCCAGGAACAGAAAAGAAGCCAGCTCCTGCCTCTTGGGGTCCTCTGGGAAGCAGCTCCCAGCTCAGCAGGCAGCTCCTGATTGTAGGCAGGGCTCCCCTGAGCCTGCACACACCACCCTTCCTGGGGGAGAGCCCTTGGCGCGTATCCGGGGTCCCAGCCTGGAGTGAGACTCAGCCAAGCCTCTTTGCTGAGCTTCTCACTCAGAAGCAGCGAGGGTCTAGGGAGATTTATCTATTCCAGGGCCGGCTGCTGAGCCCACCAGCGTGTCCATAAAATGGGCTTCAGAGCTGTCCAGACCTAAGGAGCAATGGACATTGACCGCTAAAAGGGCCTGTGAAAGGCCCTTGGTCATCTTCCCAGAGGAGAGAAGCATCGAGAACGAAGCGTGGTGTAGAGGGTGAACATCGGCCATGCCCCGCTCTGCTGGCTGCGCAGATTCTCATAACATAACGAGAAGGAAGGCACGGAGTTTGCTGTCTAAGAGGCAGAAGTTGCTTTTAGTTTCATTTCTAGAATTTTTAAAATGCCTCTTTTCTCCATCTTGAATATATACTGCAGGAGGGGGGATTTCCTTCATCCTGTTTACCAGGGTGTTACTCAGACCTAATAGTTAATATTCGTTAACTTAATGGAACAATCACGATGCCACACGGTGAGGATGGAAGGATATGGTGCTGGGAGGACCTCGGGGAAGCTAAAACCAGACAGGCCACGATCAAACTGGGTTTTGAAAGATGCATAGGATTTTATCAGGGAGCGATGAGAACAGAAGTGTTTGTTTTCTTCAGTTAGATTTAAGGATAAACATTCTGTTGATGAAACCTGTAAGACCTGTAAATAAGCTATGGTGGGAGGCGAAGCTGTGAGCCGTGGAGAAATTGGAATCAGTGTCTCGAGGTTGCCACGGGGAAGGGAACTGACAAACATTAGCGGCTTGCCTGTCTGTGCCTGGTGCTGTGCCAGGTACTCACAGGCATTCACATTTGTCAACTATCCCATGACAGGCATGGACAAACTCGGGTGCAGGCTCGGAGGACCCCAGGAACTTGCTTTGGGTCTCAGAGCTCCTCCAGCTGCAGCTGGCCCTCCTCCAAGACATGGGATCCAGCTGCGCTAACCACCGGGTTACATGAAGCAAATGGCCCTCAGAATCAGAGCCTTCTGCTGAAGCTCCAGGCCCCAAGGCCAGAGCTGAAAAACAAGCTCCAAGGCTTTTGACATTTTTTACAAAAAGTCTTTGAGCCTGTGGCCTTTCTGCTTCACTTTCTCCCAATCCACCCCATCCCTCCCGTCGTCCTCCCTTCTAGTCCGAGGTCTCAGAACACTCGGAAGCTCTGAGAGGAGGCTGGAGAAGCCCCATCCATCAGCAGCCTTGAAAGGCCCAGGCAGGGTGGAGCAGCCTGGCTGTTCCAGAGGAGAAGAGCAGCCGCAGCCCAAAGCCCTGGGGTCCCCAGCCCATTTCCCTGTCGGGGTGGGAATGGAAAGGAAGAGAGGGGCTGAGGAGGAGGGAAGATAAGCCTGCGGTCATTTGTCTTTTTAATTGGCTCAAATGCTGGGAGGAGAGCTGCCTCGTTATCCTGGCTCCGGGCTGGCCGGGGTCCAAGCACCAGGCTGCGAGCTGTGCAGTGTGGGGCTGCCCCCGCTTCCCTCGCCCTGCAGGGGCAGCCACGGGAGGAAGGTTCCGGGAGACAGGCGGGAGGCAGCAGCACGTGGTCGGGGCGGCTCTTGCTTCTCTGGCATCTCAGAAATTTAAAACAGTAATCCCAGGACTGAAATAGATGTGTTTGAAAGCATCTGTGGCATCTGGAGGCCGCTTCTAATGTATTCCCACACTCGAGGACAGAGCTGGTCCAGCAGCTAGGCCGAGAGGGGTCGGGGGGAGACACGTTTTAGAACTTTCCTTTAGAAGCGACCATACTGGTGATGTGAAAGTACCCAGGGCGACAGTAACCCCTCCAACTTCACAGCTGTTTGTAATCAACGATGCCCTGTAGCGTCTATTGTCCCATTTGGATCTCTGAAACCATCAGGGAGGAAGGACAGCTCCTTCCCTGTGTTACCGACCCAGGACACAGCAGCCCCGAGAGGCTGTGACGTGCTCAGGGACACCACATTGCAGCTGTGATGCAGACCCCGGTCTCCTAATCTGTGTGGGCTGACCAACAAGGAGGTCCGCTCCGCAAAGGAGACTCAGGTGGATGCTCGCTGTGGCGGTCCTCAGCGAGGGTTGTTGGCACAGTTTCTAAGGGACAGACAGCCTAGTTCAAGGTCCCACTCAGAGCACATCTCAGCCTGCAAGCCATTAGAGGGGAGGAAGTTCGCTTCGGATGCAGGGAGAGGCTCCCAGGTGCAGGATTGGCCCAGGGAGAGAGCGATGAGGGCAGGGAGGAGGGGAAGATGGGTGGGCCCCATTCAGTGTTGGGATTCAGGCAGCAAAAAAGTATGTTCAGCTGGGCCTAATAGATGTTTATGGGGAAAGGTCCTTGGTAAGCCGAAGGCTGCCTTTAATCCCTGGTCCAGCAAATTCCTCCATGGAGATTCCACTCCATCATGAAAACAGAGATCCCTTGCTCAAGACTCTCAGGCCCAAAGTACACAATTTAAATCTCTGAACCTGAAGCCAAGAAGACCCCTTGACTTTGCTCCCTGAAAGCTCCCAGGCCCTGTGAGGAGACTCTCAGCTCAGAATCCTCACATGGGAGAGCTGTAACTTCTCACCGACCAGGAGGCGCTGGCCTGGCCCCCCTGGCCCCGCAGCTCAGCTTCCCGTCACGGGACGCTGGACGCACCTTCTACTCCCTGCCCGCCTCCCTCACCCCAGCCACCTAGAATTTCCCCAAGGTCTCTCCACAAGGTTCACTCAAATGCACCATCCTGCCTGTGGGAGCTGATGCTTTGAAATGCTTCCTGCCTTCCCCCACCTAACCTCACCCTCCTGGGGAGGGAGGCAGGTGCCAGGCAGGATGGAGGGGATGTGGCCCTTGGGAGCGGCGGGAGAGGCAGCATCCTGGAGGGTGGTGTGGTGGGCAGGTGGAGGGGAATCGGGGCCACAGGGCCTCAGTCCTGCCTCCCTCGTGGAGCTATTGGAGGGATCCCCTCTCAGGATGACCCTTGAGCCAGCATGCAGAAGCCACGTCAGAGAAAAGTTGGAGGCAGGGCAGGGTGGCTGCAGAGAGGCCTGTGTGGTTCTGGGGCATGGAAAGGACCCAGGGCAGGGAGTGAGCTGAGCTCAGCTTTGAGAGTGTGCTGAGGAGGTGGCCCAGGCTGAGGCTAAGGGTGAAGTGACCCACAAGGGGGTTGCCCTAGCCAGGACTGAACCGGAGTCAGACTCCTAGCAAAGCCGAGGTGGGCCCGCATCACCAGGGTGGAGCATCAGGCTCTGATGGAACCGAGGGCTCACCACCAGTTCACCAGCCCCAGCCCAGCCCAGGAGCTGGACCCGACTCCCCTGATTTACTCCCCCACCCGGCCCAGGAGCTGGATCCAACTCACCTGATTTCACCTTCGTGGTCCTTGAGCCAGGGCTGGGCCTCCCAGGTGCAGACCAGTGCAGAGCCAGGGAACCTGGAGGGTTCCAGCCCCACTGTGCCTTCTCCCAGACACAATGCACCCCTCCACACTCCTCTCCGGTCACCAGCCCAGCCTGGGAGCTGCCCTGTGGGACATTGGAGGGCTCCTGCACCCCGACGCTGTGGCTGGGTTTGGCCTATGCTGGAAACTTGTCCATGTCAGGCAAAGCTGTGTGAGGGTTAAGTGGCAGTAGAAGGGTATGGATGGGTGTTGAGGAGAGAAAGAGTGGCCTGGATTTCAGTCCTGGTTTCAGCGCTGTTTGCTTTCAGATCAATGCCCTTGCTTCCTCTGAACAGTCCTACACAGGTCCCCACTTACTCTACAACTTTCTGGTCCCTGGACTCCAGTGACTGGGGCTCCTCTCATCTCCTCTGGCCCCAGGCTGGTGTCCTTCTGCCCCTGCTCATCTCCAAGGGCCCCCCTGCCCTTTGCTTGGCATCTCAGCCCTTGTGTTGCCTGGCTAAGCTGTTCCTCCATTTACAGCCCCACTGTCTTAACCTCGGAATAGATACCTCTTCCTGGTTGGACGCTGCCTCTTCTTGGTTGGACGCTGACTGCTGCGTTTCCCAAGGACAGTCATGCTGACACCCATGTCACAGCCAAGAGGAATGGAAACTCCCAGGAGTGAAGTGACCTGTCCAAGGCCACCCAGCCAGTATGTGGAGAAGCAGGGATTTGAACCTGGGTCTGCTGGAGTCTGCGGCCCAAATGCTTTCTTCACCACAGCTGCCGGCAAGGCCATCGTGGCCACGTCACACTTGTGTGGTTCACAAAGTGCTCTGACATCCGCTGTCTGTTTGCTCCTTGTTGACCCTTTAGAGAGGGACTGGGCTGGGATTCACATTCCACATTTTACCCATGAGACCTAGAGCTACTGGCTGACTTTCCCCAGGTAAGCGATCACACTAAGGAGACCAAATTCTGCTTCGGTACTGAATGGGATACTCCATGCCTTCACACTGGCTGTTCCCACCTCCTGGAATGCTGTTCCTGCCAATCTCCAATCTCTACCTATGTTTTTTAAAAAATTACTATTATGGTAAAACAAAAATAACATGGAATTTATCATTTTGACCTTGTTTAAGTACAGTTTCATGGCATTAAGTGGTATACAGTTCAGAGGCATTAAGTAATAGAGTTCAGGGGCATTAAGCAATAGAGTTCAGGGGCATTACTTCACATTGTTGTGCAACCATCACCACCGTCCATTTCCAGAACTTTTCCATCTTCCCTAACTGAAATTCTGTACCCATGAAACACTAACTTCCCATTCCCTTTTCTCCCAGCCCTGACATCTCCTGTTCTACTTCCGTCTCTATGGATTTGACCCCTCTAGGGACCTCCTATAAGTGGAATCATGCAGCATTTGTCATTTTGTGGCTGGCTTATTTCCCTTAGCATGATGTCCTCGAGGTTCACCCAGCATTGTAGCACGCGTCAGAATTTTATTCCTCTGTAAAGCTGAGGATTATTTCACTGCATGGATAGACCACATTTTGCTTATCCATTTATGGGTCTATGACCACTTGGGCTGTTTCCACTTTTCTAAATCTACCCATCTTTTAAGGCCCAGTGCAAATGTCACCTCCTCCAGGAAGCTGCACTGCACAGGGTTGCTGAGCACATCCAGGAATGGAGGGACGGTGTCACCAGGGGGCTTGCATTGAGGTCACAGCCCTTCTCCCACCCCAGCATTCCTAGGTGGCTTGAACAGGAGAGAAAGAAAAGGTCACATGGTGCTCAAAGTCTTTGCTGAATTGGAGCCTGCTGTCACATTCCTGGCACTGAAATTCACCTGTTGGAAATAACAGAAAGAATCAGACCGATAGAGTGACCTCTTCTTTCAAGAAGGAAATGTCTGTGTTAAGTTCAAGTCAGATTCTCGACTGGGCTGGAGGCCACTGGAAGGCAATGATTGGGCCTCTTGCCCCCAGTGCAGCCCCAGCTGAGCCTCTGTTTCTTCGGACACAGAGGATGACTGAGCTTGATGCTCCTGGGAGCTCACCTGGGTGGTTCAGGGCGGGAGAATTGTAACCTGGTTTCTCCTGTAGTGGATGTCTCCGTGGCCCACGCCTGTCCACGGCCTCAGAGCCTCTCCATCTACTACAGGATGAGACAGTGGGGGTCAGGTCCTGGGAATGAGGAATGAACACAGGAAAGAAAATGAAAGGAGGCAGGGAATGAGGCCACAAGCGTCCAGGAGTGTGAGACTTTCTGAAATTTTGGAGGATTGCTCTAGAGGCTTAGTAATTTTTTATTTGCTTTTAAAAAAATAATTTTAAAAATACACTTTGGCTTTTGCCTGTACATCACCGATCCACATCCAGTGTTGAGGGTCTTAAGCATCCCTTCTTCTCCCTCCTCATGGTGAAGTGAAGGGGACAGAATCGCAGTGTTGGGCGCTGGGAGGAGCCAGGGCCCCCGGGGGCTGCTGTGCGGGCTGTGGGGTATGCAAGGGCGTTATGGCAACCCTCCAGCAGGTGGCGGTAATGGGTCTTGGGGAAAGGCACCTTTTTCTAATTCAGCAACACACGCTGCCTGGGTTCGTGGTGGCTTGGGGTAAAGTGAGGGGTGTGGCTTAGACGTTACCTAACTTTACTTCAGCATTTGACGCTGTGGAGTATGACCTGCCCCTGGGTTAGCGGCTACTCCACACGAGATCTGTAGAGGCGGGTCATACTTGTGCTGCTCTGAGCCAGTGCGAGCAGACAAGTGTGACTCCAACACAGAAAGAGCTCTACAGGAACCACAGTGCCAGAGATTTATGATAGTGAGGTGCCCATCACGAGAAGTATTCAAGTTGAGGCAGATGATTATTTGTTAGTGATACTGTAGAAAGTCCTAAAACATTAGATGGGGTCGGGTTGGAGAGACTTTCAGGTTCCCTTCCAACCCATAGAGCCTACACAGCTATTTTACTAAGAGGAAAATGACGTCAAGCTCTTGAGCTCATTGAGAGAAGGAATGTGCCTTTTTTTTTTTTTTCATTATGGAGTTTCGCTCTTGTTGCCTGAGCTGGAGAGCAATGGTGTGATCTCAGCTCACTGCCACCTCCGCCCCTCTGGGTACAAGCGATTCTCTTGCCTCAGCCTCCGGAGTAGCTGGGATTACAGGCATGCACCACCATGCCTGGCTAAGTTTTTGTATTCTTAGTAGAGACGGGGTTTCACTGTGTTGGCCAGGCTGGTCTCGAACTCCTAAACTCAGGTGATGCACCCACCTTGGCCTCCCAAAGTACTGGGATTACAGGCGTGAGCCACTGCTCCCAGCCGGAATGCGCCCTCTTTGGCATCTCCTGTCCCTAGCGGCACATATGGTAATGATGTTAGTACATATAATGGGCTTTATTGAACAAGTGGGGGACAGAGAACTGGAATCAGAGCTGTAATCTGCTTAGCCGAGTGACTTGTGGGGCCCCATCTCACCTTGCAGATGGTTCTCCAATCTGGGCTGCCATCTTGAAACTCTGGGTCTGCATCAAAGAACCCCCATCTCCAACACCGGCCTCCTACCTTCAGGGACAGAGGACTGGTCAGGGCAGCAGCCCCCAGTCTCTCTTTTGTCCTTCCTGTCTCCCTCAGGAGACGGAGCATGAAAGGAATGACATTGCCACTCTGCAATGGTCTGGACAGCTGGCCTAAATCCAGTAGAGGAGTGTCCTAAAAATACCAGTCTCTGCCCCAGTGCCCTACCCCAGCCCCCACCCCCAGAAATCCCTGACAGTAACCATGTGCTGCCTCCACGTCACTCAGAGAAACCTTGGCAAATGTCAGCTGCAGTCGCTTGTAATCTTCAGGGAGGTGAGACGGTGCCAGAAGTGGCCGGTTTCTTTATCCACATCGCCCAGATATAAACAATACGGGGAAATAATGACAGGGAGATCCTTCTAGGCCAGGCTCCTGACAACATTTCTCCCTGAGTGAAGTCCTCCCCAAAGCACAGGCCGTAATGGCCCCGGGGGGTGGCAGCTTGTTACCTTATCTCCTGCAGGCAAAAGCGCCTCCGTGAAAGACATTTTTGGTGCCGTATTCTGTATGTCTCAGTAATCCTCTCATTTATGTACGCAGACAAGGAGATCAAAGCCCCTGGGGATGCATAAAACATGTCAGGGCGGGGAGTTTTACATCCATTAGAGCTGACAAATGCTTTGTCCAGCTGATGGGGTGGCCAGATAGCCACCCTGAGGACTGGAGGGCCGCGAGGAGGTGGCCTGGCTGGGAGACACTGGCTGTACGGATGCAGGTACAGAGAAGGCCAGGGAGTGGCGGGGGCTGAGAGGAGAGCGAGAGCTGGGCCCCCGGCCTTCATCAGCACCCTTATGTCTTTGATATGGACAATTGTTGTTTTCTCAATTTTTTTTTTTTTTTTTTTTTAAGACGGAGTCTCGCTCTGTCACCCAGGCTGGAGTGCAGTGGTACGATCTCAGCTCACTGCAAACTCCGCCTCCCAGGTTCAAGCGATTCTCCTGCCTCAGCCTCCCAAGTAGCTGGCAAGAGCCTCAAGGCCCTTCTGTGTGGACATCCTGGAATCACCTCTGACAGAGAGAAAGCAGGCATGGAACAGGAACGAGAAAGCCTGAGAGAAAAGACGTAGAGAAAAGGAATGAGAACAAAGCAGGCAAGAAAAGAAACTGAATATCATCAATATTCTCCTTTGAAAGTCACAGGATTGTAGAATTCACCCGCAGCCTGGCCTGTCGCCATCATGGTTGCCATGGAGTGCCCCAATTCTTCCGGGACAGGCAGGAGTGTGCTCCCCAGATCCCGCTCGGGGGAGATCCATACACAGAGGAGCAAAGTGTCCCTGAGGCGGCCAGGAGCTCTCCTGATCCCAGGAAGGCAGAGACCATTGTTCATCCCCAAATAAGGGGAGGGCTTAAGTGAGAATGTTGGGGTGTGTGTGTGTGTGTGCACACACACGCATGAGGGGTGGGGGTGCGGCACCCAGGAGCCATGCCTGCTGCTTCTCCTGGGAGCAGTAGCACAGACAGCACCTCTCGTAGGTCCAAGAGCCTGCAATGTGAGTCAGTGATATTCTTGTAGTTTCATAACTTGAGTGCATTCCCGTGGAGCCTCACGGTGACTGCAGGGCCTCATTGGATAGTCACAACTGGCTTCATGTTGCAAGTCTCACTTGGAAATGGCAAGTGCCTGGAAATCTGTTGAATTGCCAGGGAAACCTTGCCTTCAGTTCTGTAAGCTGTCCTGCCCGGGGCTGTGAGCACAGCATGGTTGCTGTAGAGGTCACTGGGCCTCACAGTGGCTTGGGCTCTTGGCTCCTCTGTTGCTGTGTCCCTCAGTGTCCCAGTACAGGGTCCATGGTACTATTTCTAGAACCAGAAGCTCAGTCAGCGAGTCCTCTGTCTTCGTCACGTGAAAGAGCCATGCAGGCCGGATCCATTGGTCGGCTGTAATCCATCCATCTCTCCTGGTGGGCCCGTTTCAACCTTAAAGCTAAGGAAGTGATGATGTGGGGAGTGCCTTCATATGGATGGGTTCATTTGGAGCTAGTCACACACTTCCCTGTGGAAACAATGTAATGCTTCCAAATCCAAAAATCTCCCAAACCCATTTCCTAAAATGCCATATATTTCCAGCAAAAAATACATTTTGTTGCAAACTTGTATGTAATTTGAATCAGCAGTTCCCCAACCTTTTTGGCACCAGGGACCAGTTTTGTGGAAGACAATTTTTCCACAGACTGGGGAGAAGGGATGGTTTCAGGATGATTCCAGCACTTTACACTTACTGTGCACTTTACTTCTGTTTTTATTACATTGTAATATATAATGAAATAATTATACCACTCACCATGATGTAGAAACAGTGGGAGCCCTGAGCTTGTTTTCCTGTAACTAGACACTCCCATCTGGGGGTGATGGGAGACAGTGACAGATCATCAGGCATTAGATTATCATAAGGAGCATGCAACCCAGATCCTTTGCACGCACAGTTCACAATAGGGGCTTTCGGCAACTCTGCTGCTTCTCACTCCTATGAGAATCTAATCCCATCGCTGATCTGACAGGAGGCGGAGCTCAGGCAGTAATGCATGCGATGGGGAGAGCTATAAATACAGATGAAGCTTCACTCGCTCACCTGCCGCTCACCTCCTGCTGAGCGACCCAACTGGCCACAGAATGGTACCAGTCCGTGGCCCAGGGGTTGGGAACCTTTAATTTAAAAAAAATAAAACAATTTGATGAACCTATCATTTCCTTTCCCCAAATACTAGTTCTTGAGGAAAATTTAATTTAATCAAAAGAATGCAGAGGTACATACAGAGACTTATGCATTCATCCAAGAGTGCTTCCAAGAACCTGCAGGTGTTGTACTGTGAAGATGGATTGCTTTTTGTTTGTTTGCTTTTGAGATGGAGTCTTGCTCTGTCACCCAGGCTGAAGCGCAGTGTCGCCATCTTGGCTCACTGCAACCTCTGCCTCCTGGGTTCAAGTAATTCTCCTGCCTCAGCCTCCAAATAGCTGGGACTACAGGTGTGCACCACCACACCTGGCTAATTTTTGTATATTTAGTAGAGATGGGGTATCATCATGTTGGCCAGGCTGGTCTCAAACTCCTGACCTCAAGTGATCCACCCACCTCGGCCTCCCAAAGTGCTGGGATTACAGGCCGGAGCCACTGTGCCTGGTGTTGCTTGTTTTTTTTTATACTGCTCCACTTCAAACAGAATACATTTTCCTTTCATTAATACAGACCCTTCACTATCTCTTATCATTTATGATTGAGGTCATTAAAAAATCTCCCTCTACTCCAAAACAAAATGATGAAAAAAGCAAGAGAAAGCAAGGTAGGGTGGGGGGAGCCCTTCTCTGAGACAACTGGATGAGAGGTCAGAGGAGACACAGGAGTAAGAGAGGATGCCCATATGGGAGCAAAGGTCTGATCTGAAGTTCAATGTGTTTTTTTGTTTGTTTGTTTTTGAGATGGAGTCTCGCTTTGTCACCCAGGCTGGAGTGCAGTGGTGCAATCTTGGTTCACTGCAACCTCTGCCTCCCAGGTTCAAGTGATTCTCCTGCCTCAGCCTCCCGTGTAGCTGGGATTACAGGCAAGTGCCACTATACCCAGCTAGTTTTTTGTATTTTTAGTAGAGACAGGGTTTCACTGTGTTGGCCAGGCTTGTCTTGAACTCCTGATGTCAAGTGATCTGCCCATCTGGCAGTGTCATGTAGAGTAACAGTGACAATTACACATTTAGAACCTCCATTGATATTGCATTGTCTTTAGGATGGAGTCTAAACTCCCAAAGGTGGTGGGTTCCTTGACCTCTCCCCAGTCCTCTCTGGCCTCTCCTCTTCACGTTCTTTTAATGTGCACCCTTCCTTGTAGCCTCTTTTAGCTCATGTTTCTGAGCCCTTGCATGAGCTTCTTCCTAGAATGTCCCTCTCCCAGCATCAGCTTGGCAAGACCCTCTACTTGATCTCAAAGCTCAGCTCAAGCACCATGTCCTATCGGAAGCCTTCCCTGATTGTCTGGCCTGGGAGGCAGGTGACTTCCTGTGTCCTTCCCTCCATTCCAACTCCTATCCAATTGTTAGGTTGCATTCCACAGCCCCTGCTAAACCAGTTGCCCATGGCATCCCCTAGACACTGAGTTTCTGGTGGGCATAGAACGTGTCTCATCCATCTCTGTATTCCTAGTGCCGGACAGCACAGCCAGTCTCAGTGAATGAGCACAGTTTAATGAATCATTGAGTAATTCATGTGCATTCGAGTGATGTACTTAAGTGCTTCCCAAATATGTCCCAAGAAATTCCATTTCCACAGAATGATAGATATTGTCGGACAAATGTTTTTTGTACAAAATTAATTTGATGAAATGCTAGATGAAGCAAATAAAACAGACATCTTTATTGCAGTGTTTTAAAAATCTTTTACTATGCTAACATGTATTAATGTCTAAGGGGCAGATATAAATTTAAGCATTTCCCAAACTCATTTGATCACTGCCATCTTTTCTTTTTTGTAAAGAAGTCCATCTTCACATAGGGTTCGAGGGTGCACGCTTTTGGGAAATTTCTTTATCAGTTCTCCTATGAAGCACGCTTGCTGGAAGACAGCAGCGGGATGGCACTTGGAAGAATGTCATCATCGCCACGGTGATGTGTGTTCTGCTTGCATATTTAATTAACCATGCATCTGCTGCACTTACATTGCCTTCTTACACTAATCATACTAGTTATTCATAATCTCTAAGATGTGTAGGAAACTCACTGAACCTCAAGCGAGGCCTTCTCTTAGGTGGGGATTCTCTTCTTTCTGGTTAGCAGATTGGATTCATTTTCCTAATTTGTGAGTTTTGCATTATTTGTTAATATTTTCCCTCTGTGCCCTTTTGCTGTACAATTATTTCTCTGGGTTTTCCATGAGTGACTCGGCAGTCACTAACTGGCCTCCTTTCCTTTTTAGGAACACACTCACCAGGGAAAGCTCCCGAGTGGCCGCTCACGCAGCCTGGCCCTGGAGCATCTCCAGGTAGCCTCACAGACTCCAGGAATCCCTGCAACTTGGGAAGGGCACCTCCCAAGGTCACATAACCCATCTCCTGCCTCCAGGAGTGGCCCCTTACTACCGTTAACATAGTGCCTGGGCTGACAGTCTTTGAGAGGTAGCTGAGTCCCACTCTCATCACTTCCCTCACCCTAGCCCTGGTGGCAGTCCCCGTCTGCTCTCAGAGCTCCCTCTCCCATTTCTCATGGGGAAAGAATTGGACAGTGGATGTGGGAGGTTTCAATCACAGTGAAAGAAACCGGGATTACTCACGGAGCAATGTCCCATCAATCACAGAGCATTAAAAACACGACCCAGAGGGATTTAAGAGCGCAGACACTGATTGTCTGCCACATTTATTCCTGGGGGAGGAGGATGAACAACATGAGTCCTGAAGGTCTTTGCCACTTGGGGCATCAGAGCTGAGTCTGCTCTGTGATGGCGATGGGGAAGGGAAGACAGTGGGTGGAGTGGGAGGTAGAAATAAGGTCAAGCAGGGGTTTTCCACTTGACCTTCTCAATTCATTCCCTCCTCAAACATCTGCTGAGCACCTACCATGTGCCAGGCACCGCCTCGGACACAGGGGACTCAGCTGCAAGTGACATGCCAGCTCTCTCCAGGCATCCACATGGCTGTCCCAGAGTCCAAAACAAAAATAACTTGTTCAGTGAAAACTTTTGAGGGCTACTAATTTGCCAAGTTACGCACCAACTTTCATTTTTTTAAAGTTTTGTTTTATTGTGATAAAATACAC
The DNA here is from genome assembly GCF_028885625.2 of Pongo pygmaeus. Taxonomy (NCBI): domain Eukaryota; kingdom Metazoa; phylum Chordata; class Mammalia; order Primates; family Hominidae; genus Pongo; species Pongo pygmaeus. The sequence goes on from NC_072380.2 coordinate 9,220,011, forward strand.
CTAAAATTTACCACCTTAACCATTTTTATGTGTACACTTCTATGGCATTAAGAACATTCACATTGTTGTATCATCACCGCCATCCATCTCCAGAACTTTTCCATCTTTCCACACTGAAGCTCTGCACCCGTTAAACACTAACTTCCCATTCCCCTTCCCCCAGACCCTGGCAACCTCGACTTTGTCTTTGGATTTGACTCCTCTAGGGACCTCCTATAAGTGGAATCATGCAGTATTTGTCCTTTTGTGACTGGCTTATTGTACTTAGCATGATGTCCTCAAGGTTTATCCATGTTATAGCATGGGTCAGAATTTCCTTCCTTCTTTTGTTTTTGTTTGTTTGTTTGTTTTTTGAGACAGTGTTTCACTCTTTTTGCCCAGACTGGAGTGCAATGGCATGATCTCGGCTCACTGCAACCTCCGCCTCCAGTGTTCAAGTGTTCTCCTGCCTCAGCCCCCTGAGTAGCTGGGATTACATGTGCCTGCCACCATGCCTGGCTGATTTTGTATTTTTAGTAGATACAGGGTTTCACCACATTGGCCAAGCTAGTCTCAAACTCCTGACCTCAAGTGATCTGCCCACCTCAGCCTCCCAAACTGCTGGGATTACAGGCATGAGCCACTGCACCCAGCCCCAATTTCCTTCCTTTTTAAGGTTAAATAATATTCCACTGACGGATAGACCATGTTTTGCTTATTCATTCATCTGCCAATGCACACTTGGGTTGTGATATGGTTTGGCTGTGTCCCCACCCAAATCTCATCTTGAATTGTAGCTCCCATAATCCCCACATGTCATGGGAGACCCAGTGGGAGGTAATTGAATCGTGGGGGGGCAGGTTTTTCCCATACTTTTCTCATGATAGTGAATAAGTCTCTCAAGATCTGATCGTTTTATAAAGGGGGGTTCCCCTGCACACTCTCTTGCCTGCTGCCATGTAAGATGTGCCTTTGCTACACCTTCACCTTCTGCCGTGATTATGAGGACTCCCCAGCCACGTGGAACTGTGAGTCCATTAAACCTATTTTTTTTTTTAATAAATGACCTAGTCTCAGGTATGTCTTTATTAGCAGCTTGAGAACGGACTAATACAGATTGCTTCTACATTTGGCTATTGTGAGTCATGCTGCTATGAACATGGGTGTACAACCAACATTAATTTTACTTTAACATTTACAACAGCTGCAGGCATTCGTCACTTCTAGGGGGAGGAGGGACATCCCTGAATTGCATGTCACGTGTCAGCAAAAGGGACCGACTATATACGTGCTTTGTGGCTATAGCCTTGTTCTAGTAGATCTGAGAGACAGGGAATGGAAAGTGAGAGACCCAGGTGAGCCTTGCAAGTTCACGGAGTAGAGAGGTGACATGTGAAGGACATGTGAAGGACATGTGAAGCACAGAGTGAACCAACCTCGGGCTCTCCGCCCACCTCACTTGGTGAGGCCGGGTGAGCATGTTTTAAAAAGTGAGCTGATGGGGCAGGTAGGAGCCTCTCCTGTTTCCTTCCTTCCTGCAGAGACTGCCCCATAAATGGACAGCCAGGCTAATGAAAGGCAAACCTCAGGGTCTCATCCCATTTCAGAATTCTGCAAACTCGCTAGACTAGCCATGGTGAGCATGTGAAACCCAGCTTCTGATTGCTCAGTCAGGGACTTTCCAGATCCCTCATGTTCCCATCCTAGCATCTCTGGTCACCTCTGTTTGCTGCTTACTCTAGAATGTGTGTGCAGAGGAAAAGAAATGGCAGCAAATATCGATCCTGCAATGGAGATTCTTATGAGCAGTTCTGACCAAGGAGAGGAGATCCAAACCTCCTCCAGACATCCAGATGGGTTGCCTTCTCCTTCTATGGACCTGGAGGCAGGAGCATGGGCATTAGTCCAGGATGAGTCTAATCCCAGATTAAGTAGGGGAAACACCTACCTACGCCTTAAAAACAATGCAAATAACTAGTGAGAACTTTTTAAATTCATGAAGCATTTTCTTGTATTTCATCTCATTTGTGTGAGGTTGGTGGAGCAGGTGTTATTTTTCCAATGCCCACATGAAGACCAGGACACAGGCTCAGGGCGGTTGAGTGCCTGCTCCACAGCCACACGGCTGGTGAAATCCAACCTGGGCTCTTTAACTGAGGCCTGTTTCATTGAAATTGAATGTCTGTGTCCCCCTATAATTTACACATTGAATTCTGAATTCATATGGGGCCTTTGGGAGGTGATGAGGATATGAGGGTGGAGCCCTCACAAATGGGATTAGTGCCCTTATAAAAGGGACCCCAATGTGCTCTCTTGCCCTCTTTCTGCCAGTTGAGGGCACAGCCAGAAGTCAGCAGTGTGCAGCCACCCAAACACGCCAGCAGCTGACCTCAGACTTCTAGCTTCAGAGCTGCAAGAAGTAAATTTCCATGGCTCATAAGCTGCCCAGCCTCTGGCACTTCATTATAGCAGCCCATACTGATTGACCCACCCGGAGTCCTTTATAAAGTAGAGGACTGGACTGAGGACTGGACCAGCTCAGTTCTACAGCAGTCTTTCAGCTTCAAAGTTCTGGGACACCATTGTGACACTCTCCTCACTGGCAGATGCCACAGGCTGGACTGCCCCTGTGGCTCATCCTAGGGACCTTAGCATCTTGGAAAAAGACTATCAGAGAGGGCAAAACTTCTGGGTGCTCACTGGTATTGAGTGCTTCTCTGTGCCTGGGCACTGCGTTGTGCACTGTGCAACTAACCGAATGCTCATGACCGTTCCAGGCCATGGTAGGGAGGTAGGAGGTATTATTCTCTGTTTGTAGAAGAGAAGACTAAGGTTCGTAGAGGTTCCATGAAATTCAAAGGATAATATGGGAGCATGCCAGGAGTAAGTAGAAAGCCAGGTGGGTAGCGTTCAGAGAACATCCCTGAACATGCCACATGCACAAGGTGTGTTAACACACCTGTGAGGCCCTGGGTCCTTGGATCAGGCCCTCCTAGGCTGGGATGTTGCCATTCTCAGCCAGGCCTGAGGCTCCCAGCCCAGGGAGACATGCCCAGCTCATCCAGATAGGCTGCGGATGCCTGGTGTTTACACCATCTTCACTGAGGTGACAGCCCCAAGGTTCCAACACAGCCCCTCCCAGCTGCGGGGAGAGTGGACATACCGGACCACCTGCTGGCCCCGGGCTGACCCCCCTGACCCCAAAGCTGTCCCAGGGAGACAGTTATGCGGTGGGCCCAGACCACCAACGATGCAGCCAGACAAGGCGGAGTTGAAGCAAAGGGGGAGCCAGAGGGAAGGACCCCTCAGGCTTGATCCATTCTTGGCTCCACACGGGTGTGTATGAATGCCCACTGCTTGAGTGGACAGCAACCAAAACGCTGGCCAACCTCGACTGAACACTTCACAAACACCATCTCGAGTGTCCTCACCACAGCCCAGCAGGGTGGGCCTGTTACTATCCAGATTGTGCAGCTGTGGAAACTGAGGCACAGCAGAGCGGGTCAGCCACATGCCTGAGGTTACTACGCCCTGGGGAGGGGCAGAGCCAGGACCTGCATCCAGGCGTGGCTGCATCCAGGGACCCCTGGAGCCCTGCCTCACTCCACTGCCCGGGACGGGAGCCCACTGAAATTCCCACTGGCGCCTTTCCAGCTGCCTCTGCGGTGGGAATGCCGGTGTGACACAGGCACTTGGAACACCAAGGGGGAAGATTGTGGAGTGTTTCATGGTCAGTGGGTAGAGGGCCCACCACCCATCCCACCCCAGCCCCGCCCCCCTTACGTGGCTTCCTCGACAGAACGCAGCTGTCGCCTGAGGGCTCATCCAGCCACGTGGGAGGGAACTTGTCCAAGACCACAAGTGGCCTTCCCAGGGTAGGGCGGCAGTGGTTGTAGTAACTCCTGAGTTCCCACCCTTGTCCCAGGAAGGCTGGGCACAATTGCAATTCAGCTCAAGAAACAAAGCATAGCATCCTTAGCTGCACAGAGGTCATTTCCATCAGCTCCCTGCCTCCATCCACAGGCCCGGCCTTTCTGATGAAGCCCTGTCTCATACTGCAAGAAAAGGGCAAGTCATGCATTTCGTGGGCTTCCCCCCAAGCACTATTAGGCTGAACTGTATGAAATTGCTAATATTCAATGATTTTTGATCTACAAAATTGCAGTTTTATATGGTCCAACTTCATTCTTGAGAGGTCCACAGTGGCCCAGCAGAATTTGCTGGGAAGTCCCGATTAGAACCCTTAAATCCTAAAGTATGCCAACTCCTTTCTCACATGGCTGACTCTGTCCCTGCAAAGTGCTCTCCAGGGCCAGCTGTGCTGGGAGCAGCTGGGCCCACCCTGTCGGCAAACTTTGCCAATGGGGGAACGCAGGAAGGACGCTGGACTGGAGGTCAAAAGCCTTGTGACCTGGGGCAATTCACGCAACTTCCCTGAGCCTTGGTTTCCTCATCCGTACTTTCCCACAGTGTTATCATACCATCCAGTGACCTGAGGCTTGGTTTCCTCATCCGTACCTTCCCACAGCATTATCATGCCATCCAGTGAAAGGATCTAAGTAAAGTGTCTCCCTCCAGGCCTGCACTCAGTGCCGTATAAGTCTGTGGGGAGTGAGTTGGAATCACCGAGAACCAAGTTCAGCTCAGAAAGTCTCCATGAAGATGCACGGCCAGAACAGAACGCTTCGGAATCAGCCACCCCTACCCCAGCTCCACTGCTGGGCCCTAGAGATGCCTAGGCCACCGCCAGCCACTGCAGTGGCCATGTTCACCTCTCTCCAACCAGCGCTCGGCCTGCTCCAACTCTTCTGCCCGTCTGCCTGGCTGTTATTTTGCCAGAGGCCCCACACACTTGTTCAGGCTTGCTGGGTTGAGGGTGCTCTGGACTTGGAAGATTGCTGCCCTCAACTCTAGTCCTATTCCTCTTGGACAGACCCCCACAGCCCACCCAGCCCTCTGAAACCCCACTTCTTATAACACACCTGCACTTTCACAGCACTTCCCATAACCCCCACCCTCATGGTACCATAGCCACCCGCCTTCATGACACCCCACTCCCCATGACCCACCCACCCCAGGACACACTCACTCCTGGGGAACACACGCATCCATCTTTGCGTCTTTCCTGGCCTCCCGGCGAGGGGTCCCACCACTTACCTGCCCTGGGAAATGATCCAGGCAGAATGGAGCAGCGTCTCCACCGGCCTCCGAGAGAACCAAGAAAGTGGTGAAGTTCCCCCAAATCATTTCCTCTAAGTCTTGGTCATTGTCTCCAAGAGTTAGAGGACATTTGATGAGAGCTTTCTAAGTGCCAGGTCTTGCCTTAGGTATTCACCATAACCCTAGGAGATAAAAACTATTATAATTTTCATAAAAGAAACCTGAGGCACAGAGAATTTCAGTAACTTGCCAGAAATCACAGAGGTTGAGCCCAGGCAGAGATCACTCTGCACACCTCCAGCTCTGAAGGTCTAAGGGTTCTTTCTGTGTTGAGGCCTGGAACAGCTTCCGGCACTCACCAATGGCATCAGAGCCTGGAGGGAGCTAGGAACAGATGCTCAGTCTCTGAAAACCGAGGAGACTTCTCCAAAGATCAGAGATTCCTGCTATCTAAGTTCAGTAAGGGATTTTATCCAGGATTCTCCAAAGCTCCCAAAATCTCAGACTTCAGGTGAGCCTGGACTCACAGACTAGGCTCTTGCAAAGGTGAAGGTTTGGAAAGTAAGGCTGTCCTGCTACTTTCAGGGGTATGAAGGAGCTCAAGAGAGATTAATAGAGTATTGTCAGGGAATTGCTTTGAAAGAGATTAGTGGTAAGTACATCCAGTAGGTTTCTGGAGGTTCTTGGAAGCCTTTACAAGGTTTTTCTTCCCTACTCAGGTGAAATATATTTCTCCATTTGCATTGGTTTGGCAAATCCTATTTCCTCAAAGAGTGTGCCAAAGAAACTCCACCTTGCTTTTTCAGAGTTACAAAGTTGGAAGAGACCTAACAGGGCTTCTAACCTTTCCTGTTAATGATGAGGAAGCCAGGGTCCAGAGGTTGACCCTGGTGCTGATGACGACAGTACCCGGTTCCTAACACTGGGGCCGGCTGGGTTCGAGGTGCCTGGTTTCCATGACGACAGTGCCCGGTTCCTGGCACTGGGGCCAACTGGGTTCGAGGTGCTTTGGTTTCCATGACGACAGTGCCTGGTTGCTGACACTGGGGCTGGTTGGGTTCTAGGTGCTTGGTTTCCATGACAACAGTGTCCAGTTCCTGGCACTTGGGCCAGCTGGGTTCGAGGTGCTTGGTTTACGTGACGACAGTGCCTGGTTCCTGACACTGGGGCCAACTGGGTTCAAGGTGCTTGGTTTCCATGACGACAGTGCCTGGTTGCTGGCACTGGGGCCGGTTGGGTTCTAGGTGCTTGGTTTCCATGACAACAGTGTCCAGTTCCTGGCACTTGGGCCAGCTGGGTTCAAGGTGCTTGGTTTATGTGACGACAGTGCCCGGTTCCTGACACTTGGGCCAGCTGGGTTCGAGGTGCTTGGTTTACGTGACAACAGGGCCCGGTTCCTGACACTGGGGCCAACTGGGTTCGAGGTGCTTGGTTTCCATGATGACAGTGCCCAGTTCCTGGCACTCGGGCCAGCTGGGTTCGAGGTGCTTGGTGTTCATGTACTTGGCATCTCAGGGCTTGGCATACATTTGACATCTCCTTTACTCCCATTGGGACTTCTGCTGTACCTGCTTTACAGATGAAAAAAGTGAGGCTGGGAAACCGGACAGCTGAGCTCCAGAGGCCGTGGGCCCTCCCAGGGCTCTGACTCCATAAAGGGCTCTTTCCACCTGCCCCATTGCCGGGAAAGCCGGGAAGACTCCCATTCTCTGTTACTGGGCTCAAGTTAGTGATGCCTTTGCAAGCACCACTTCTCACCACCCGCAATGGAGAGGGTCCCTCGCTCACTGCCAAGGATAAGGGGGCAGAGTGTGTCACCACTTATCAGGAGGGATACTGTGGGAGAGCCAGGGTGGCACTAACTAGGTTCACCAGGACCCCTGCTTTCCGGGCAGAAGACTCTGCAGTGACCTGTCCCTGTGTTTGCAGTCACAGCACAAACCTGAGTTCTGGTGACCTGGTCCCGGTTCTGCTGTGTATCTTCTGGTGACCTGGGTTACTTACTATCTCTGAGTGTTTCCCCATCTCTGGAGCTAGTTAGGATTGTGTAAAGATGAAAAGGAGCTGGGCACGGTGGCTCACGCCTGTAATCCTAGCACTTTGGGAGGCCGAGGTCGGCGGATCACCTGAGGTCACGAGTTCGAGACCATCCTGGCCAACATGGTGAAACCCCGTCTCTACTAAGAATACAAAAATTAGCCGGGCGTGGTGGTGAGCGCCTGTAATCCCAGCTACTCAGGAGGCTGAGGCAGGAGAATCACTTGAACCCAGGAGGTGGAGGTTACAGTGAGCTGAGATTGCACCACTGCACTCCAGCTTGGGCAACAAGACCGAAACCCTGTCTCAAAAAAAAAAAAAGATGAAAAGGAACAAAAAGCACATCCCTTGACAGGCACAGTGGTTGGCCCTAGTAGGCAGCCATCAATGCCAGGCACCATGACTGTAATTGTAGGAAGTGGGGGTTCTGAAGAATGCTCTCCTTGGGATGTCATAGCCATGGAGTTGTCCCTAGTGGCCAGAAGTCTCCTCCCCCAAATTAGGATGCTGGCCTGGGTGGAGGGGAGGGACCAGTCCTCTCGGCTGGTGAGTGCACAGCCTGGGCCCCCCAGCAGCCTCTCTGGCGCAGGGACAGGGACGATAAGCAGTGATGGACTGTTCTGAGGGCTCTGCGGCAGGTACAGGGAAGGCAGTGTGGTGTGGGGTGGCCTCCCCACTGATAACCTGGGGGAGGGTGCTATCGGGAGAGGAAATGGGCAGGGACGGGCCAGAGGGGGCCACTAGAGCCCCGGGGCGGGACCCAACCCCAGGGGTCGCGTCATCCATTCTCTGCCACCAGGCACAATTGCACCGGACCATCCATCACTGCCTGCTGGCCTGGCTTTTTTCTTCTCTGAATGCATTAATGCACTCTCACTACAGAAGACTCCAGCAATGCGGGTAAAATGCCAGCGCCCTTCCTTATCCCTCTGCGCTGACAGCCCCAGCCGCTCCCTCCTCGGAGGTCACGGGGCTCTCTTTGGTTGGTATCTCTGGGATCCCTTTGCTGCACATTTACACAAATACGCATGTGTGCGATGAACATAAAATTGTGTGTGTCTGTGTACATCATGCTGTATGTGTTTTCTGCACCCTTTCCCCTCACTTGATAGTCTTGGCTATTTGTCAAAATCAGAACCTATGGACGTGCCCATTCATTTTTTTAAGTTCTTTTTTTTTTTTTAAATATTTTCTGTAGAGATAGGGTCTTGCTATGTTTTCCAGGGGCTGGCCTCAAACTCCTGGCTTCAAGAGACCCTCCTGCCTTGGCCTCTCAAAGTGCTGGGATTATAGGCATGAGCCACCATCCCTGGGCTGCCCATTCATTTTAATGGCAGAATAGTAGTTTATAAAATAATTATGCCCTTCTAGCTGGCCCTTCGGACAATTAAAAAAGGAAAAAAAAACTGTCCCCCATTTCTTTCAGCTACCCTCTTGTTGTACCATTAAGTTGTTCCATTGTAATTACAAACAAGTTGCAGTAAACAATATCGTATGTTTATCTTTGGGAATAAGGGCATATCTTACCATAGGATAGTTTTCTAGAAATGTGGTAGCTTCATCAGTGTGTGTATGCATCAACATTTTGGAAGCCAAAAATGTCCCCCAAAAGGCTTTATCGGATTACACTGCCATTAATCTTTATGACAGCAAGAGTTTTCCATATCTTTACCAATATTATTGGATATTAGCAGTATTGCCATTTTGCCACCTGATGGTAAAAGTATCCGGCACTACTATTTCAATTGCATTTTTCCATGGACTGGTGTGGCTGGGCACTGTTTGCTTTATTTATTAGCTGTACTAGTTCTCTTTCTGTGCAATGCCCATTCTTATCGTTGGTTCATTTGTCTTTGGGTTGTTTAAGAACAGGAAGAACTTCTTCAGTTTTCTTTGCAGTAATCCTTTGTTATACAAGCACTGCAAATATTATCTTCCTGCCTGACACTTGCTTTAACTTTGTTCACAACGTCCTTCATCAGGTTTCCCTCTGCAGGATTAGCAACAATGCTATCCTCTGTTTCTAAGGGTTTAATCCACATTTTTTTTTTTCGCTGACATCCAGTAAAAATACTAACAACTTCCTTCTGTTGTATACCTAACTGTGCCGGGCATTCTGCTGAGCACCAGAGAGGTACTGTCTCGTCCACTCTGGGCAAGGCTGCTGCTTAGCAAATGTGCTTGACAAGTGAGGAAACAGGCTTAGGGAGGTGAATGCTTGCAGAAGGCCATGTGGCTGGGCAGGACTTGAGCCCACATCCATCTGGCCCCAGAGCCTTGACCACTGTGCTTCTCTTCCTTTCAACCTCAGCTGGCTTTTCTTCCAGCTCAAATCATCCTTGCCTGAGCCCTGACTGAGTGTGTAGTTTTGGATTAAGATGTTACCAGGTATGGGATATGGACAAAGAATAAGATAGTGACTTGTCCCTATTCCTTTGTGTATTTGACAAATATCCTTTGAGAGCACTTTCTTAATCTCAAGGGTGATGTGTGGGTGGAGTTGGGCCAAGTGTTCAATGCTTGGGGCTAGAAATGAGTAAGCTGAGGCCATCAGCCATTACATGGGAGCCTTGGAGATAAGCAAGAAACAACACAACCTAGGAATGATGCTGATGATGAAATGCTTGCACAATTCCACAACTGTTTCCTTCCTAGACACCCTGGTTTGGTTAGTTACACTTGTAGGCATACCCACCACAGGCACAGGTACACATGTGCATGCACACACCCCTCCCTGCTCCAGCCTCCAAGGCGCCGGGCATGTACTGTATCTGCTCTTTGGAGAGCCGAGGGCATGTAGCCCAGCCCTGCCTGTGCAAGACCAGGTCCTATTGGTCATGGGGAAAGGCCACTCGGTCCAGAGCAGTGAGCATGAGGCTAATTTTAACCAAGAGCAGTGGAGTGACCTTGGCACAGAAAAGAAGGCACCAACAGAGATGCCCCTAGATGGACCCCTGGCCCTTCCAGAGATGTCAGGCTGAGACTGGAGTGTTCTCCTTGCCCTCCTGCCTGTCCTTCCTCCCAGGCAAGGCTGTCAGCTCTGGGCAGCAGTCCCTCTTCACCTCATCAGTCCTCGGTAATCAGCCTTCAAACCCCCTGGGGCTGGCTCCCATCAGCCCCTGTCAGCCTCTGCAGCCCACAGGGGCCTGGTGGCCCAGGGGCCAAGCTGCTGATTGGAAATGGAGGAGGATGGGACCAGACTGGGAAGGGAGACCAGGGGACTGGCAGGCCGGGCTCCTGGGTGCCCCCAGGGAAGGTGCTGTCTGGCCTGGGCCTCTGTTGTCAAGGGTGTATGGGGAAAGGGAGTGTGCATATATTGACATCCTGCTGTGTGCACCCCATTGTGGCCAAAGCTTTATGACAGGACCTGCAACTGGCAAGGGGGCCAGGCCAGAGGGGAGTGGGCGGGACACAAGCCTGGCAGTGCCTGGGGCCAGCTCCAGCTCTGGCTCTTGCTCGCTGTGTGACCTGCAGCCTCAGAGCCTTGTTCCCCACCCCTCCCAAGAAGCTCTGGCTGGAGGCGGCTCTGCTGAGGCCCAGAAGGAGGCCAGGCTGACCTGGGCTTGTGTCCCAGCTGTGTGGGCTTGGCAGATGGCCTCAATTTTTGGATCCTCCATTTTTTCATCTACAAAATGGGATCAGTAACGATCTACTCCTAAGGGCGGTCGTGCTGGCTCAATGGGATCATGCACCTGCTGTGTGAGCATAGTCCCCAGCACATCACACAGCTCGGTGGCATGACCGGCAGGGGAAGTGACATCAGCATCTGTGTCTGTGAGCATGGGGAGGCCTTTGCTTCCGTCAACCAGGGTGCATGGTAGAGCTCCCTGGGAGTGGGGGTCTGCTATCTCCGCAGGGTCAAGTGAAAGCCTCAGAGGACACGAAGTCCCCAGGGTGCCAGTTGGAAATTTTCTGTGTGCACCCACAAATTTTAACATCTCCCCATGATCTCCTGAATACTCGCCCAGGGCTATTTTTTGGTCTCCGACTGATGTCAGGTGGAGCTGCCTCTCTCTGAATCATCAGTAGAGTGCCTGGCCTCCTGCATGGGGACTGGTCAATTCACCCCACCAGGGGCTGCCATACTGAGATGAGAATGCGGATCCATTAAGCCTGGTGGCCCCATCCGCACCAGATGTTTCTCTTCCTGGAACCTTTTCCACCAGGCTTTCACGAACCTTCCTGTCATCCTCTCAGCAGTTTGCTTAACCTTATTAAAAGGATTGCCCCCTGAGGGCCACTGGACAGGCCCTGTGGGTTATGTCTGCCCTGTTCCTCAAGTGCTCAAGAGCACGTTTAATCTCACTGCCCTTTGGGTCCCCTCAAGTGCTGGCCATGGAGCTGAGCTCAGGATGCAAGGACTGCCCCCCAACATTTCTAGGGATGTGATGTGGGCAACAGGCTCAGCATCTCTGCCTTTCTTCTGTCCAGACTGAACAGAGTGAAGATGCCACACCTTCAAGAGGCTGCTGTGAGGAGCCCCTGAGGCAAGGCACGGGAAACCCCTTTGTAAAATGTGGAGGGCGGTGGCTATGCCATTCTGGAAGAATGGCTGGGAGCAGTGGGTCCCTGCTCTGCTATTTATCAGCTGTGTGGCCTTGGGCCAGTTACTTACCCTCTCTGGGCCCTAGCTTCCTCGTCTGTAAAATGAGGATCAGAAGGCTACCTCTTGGGATTGCTCAAGTCATCAGCACTTTACACTCAATACACGGTGACTGAGTATGAAGGTCTCTTTAGCTGTCTAAAGATTCTAAGCATGGTATGAAGTTTCAACCTTTGAGTCGGGTGACTGTGCAACCCCAGCGATGCTGTGGGGAGTGCCCACAGCCCAGGTCGGGGGCCCGGTGCTTCTGCTTTCCCTGATCTGCTCGTGGATCGTGGTGGCGCTGCCTTCTGCTCTCTGTCCTTGCCACCTGAGACTGAGTGCCCGGAGCTACGCATGGTTCTTGCCTGCTTTGCCTGAGATGCTGTGTGTCCAGCCAGTCTTTGTGAACATTTTGGGGTGGGGGTCTGAGCATGTGCCCACCAGGATGCGGACCTGTCTGGAGATGTCTGGATTTTGGGGTGGGGGTTCTGAGCATGTGCCCACTGGGATGCAGACCCGCCTGGAGATGTCTGGTGAGGATATCGACCAAGTTCCCCTTGACCCTGAAGCAGCACAGGGCAGACCTGCCCAGGGGGAGAAAGAAAAAGGTTCTTTCCCAAGAACAGAGCCAGGGGCTCTTCTAGAGGGAAGGACCCTGCCCCCAGTGTGAGCGGGCTCCTCCCAGCCAGGCCCTGAAGCGAACATCCCTGAACCCCCAAAATACGTGAGGGCATTTCAAAGAGGGCTGAGGTCCCGTGGGGACCAAAGTTAAAAACATGCGGTTATTGCTCTTAAAACAACACCACACGCCTCACACCCACTAGGATGGCAACTATTTCAAGCAACAGAGAATAACAGAGGAGCCAGAGAAACTGGAAGCTGTAAACAGCTGATGGGAATGCGGAATGGCGCAGCCGATGGGAAAAGCAGTGTGCGGCTCCTCAAAACATTCAACCTAAAGTTGCCATCTGGTCCAGCAGGTTCACGGAGACATTAGTACACCAGGCTCACAGCAGCATTATTCCCAACAGCCAAAGGGGGAAAACGACCCAAGTGTCCATCGACTGACGAATGGATACGCAAAACATGATGTATCCATAAAGGGGAGTCTTATTCAGCCTTAAAAAGGCAGGAAACTCTGACATGTTACAACATAGATGAACCTTGAAGACGCTATGCTAAGAGCAATGACCCAGTCACAAAAGGACAAATACTGCACGATTCTTGAGGTCCCTAGAGAATCAAATTCTTACAGACAGAAAGTAGAGTGGGGGTTGCCAGGCTGGGGGTGGGAAGGAGTGGGGAGTTAGCATTTAATGGAGACAGAGTTTCAGTTTGGGAAGATGAGAAAGTCCTGGAGATAATGGTGTGGCAGCTACACAGCAGTGTGAATGTACCACTGCATGGAACACTCAGCAAATGCCTATGCTGGCAAATTTTATGTTATGTGTATATATTTTACTACCTTAAAAAAAAAAAACAAACAGAAATGACATCATGAGTCCTTGGGAAACTCGAGTCCTGGTTTTTTAGTATCTAATGGAATACGTGGTGGAAACTTTTATATAATATTTCATTAAAGGCAATTTTATCTTTGGAGGAAATCCAGATTTTCATATGTGAATTTGCTTAAGGCTGCTCTGCTGGTGTTCCAGCTTAGCTTTGGGCCTTTCTTATTTGTAGATGGGACATTTATTCACACCAAATATTCTTGATTTTGAAACTAATCAATGAGTCACAAGAATACATGGATACCTACCACAGGGCAGGTAGAGTGAAAGATACAAAAGCAGAAATAACACATATGCTTATGTGTTATGGTTCAAAGGCTGAACTGTATCTCCTCTTCTCCACGTTCCTATGTTGAAGCCCTAACCCGACTGCCTCAGAATGTGATGGTATTTCGAGATAGGCTTTTTAAAAATCGATGAGTAAAGTGAGGTCGTATGGGTGGGCCCTAGTCCAATATAACTGGTGTTCTTGAAGAGGCAACGAGGACATAGACACACACAGAGGGACAACCACATGAGGACATAGGGAGAAGGTGGCCATCTATGAGCCCAGGAGAGAGACCTCAGGAGGAACCGACCCTGCCTGCACCTTGATCTTAGACTTCCAGCCTCCAGAACTGTGAGGCAATCAACTTTTAAGTTTTCAGCCACTCGCCTGTGGTATTTGTTCCAGTAGCCCTAGCAAACGAATACACTATTCCATTTCCAAAATACTCCTTAAATCCTTAAAGCAACCCTGCAAGGAAGGCCTCACTGCCCTCTGTTTATAGACAAGGAAATCAGGGTTCAGAAGAATGGAGTCACTCACTCAAAGTCACACAGCTGGAGAGTGCCAGGCTGCCTAGGTCCTTGGCTTCTGACCCTATGTGCTCTTTTGGAAGTTCTGCCCCGAGGGTGGGAAGAGCATGAAAGTACAGGAGTCCCCCTTATCCACAGGGAATACATTCCAAGACCCCCAAACTATCTAGATGCTCCGAACTACAGATAGTACCGAACCTTGTATACACTGTTTTTCCTATACACACATCTCTATGATGCGGTTTATGAATTAGGCACAGTAAGAGACTAACAACAATAACTAATAATAAAATAGAAAATTACAACAATATACTAGAATAAAAGTTCTGTGAATCTGGCCTCCTTCTCTCTCTCTTTCTCAAAATATCTTATTGCATGTAATATTTTGGGACTGCAGTTGACCGCTGGTAACTGAAACCTTAGATAAGGGGCCACTGCTGTAGACAAAACAGATCACAGCAGCAAGGAGAGAACAAAGCTCTGAACAGCAGAGCTAGAAGCCCAAGGCAGGGGAGGTATGGCAGAGGCCAGGCAAGCCCGGCTAAGGGGGCTTAGCTGGGATCGGGGTCTCTGGAAGCCCTTCCTCGGGGGTTATTATAGCCCTAATAAGAGCTAACATTTCTGAGCATTTAGCATAAGACAGGCACTCTGGTAAATGCCTCCTGTGTGCTGCTTTGTGTAAACCTCACAGCAAGCCTACAATGCAGGTGTCAGCATTGTGCCCATTGCACAGATGAGGAAACCAAGGCTCAGAGAAATGAAACAAAGTCTCCGAGGTCAAACATCCCAGGAGAGGAAGTGCCTGATTTTGAAAGGTCTGTCTGACTCAGACACCCTGCTGTTGCTCACTTCACAGCAACGCTGAGGGTGTGTCCTGGCTCTGGAATGGGGGAATGGAGGCAAAGAGAAAGGCACCAGCTCCTTTACAGGCAAGGAGAGGTCTGGGGTTCCCAGACCTGGGCTGCCCCCCGCCCCCCACCAGAGCTCTGGGTGTCGGGACAGCAATCATATGCCCCGGATGGCTCAGGCATGGGCCCCCCGGCAGTGTCCTCATGTGTGCAGATTTATGGTTGGGAGAAGGCCGACTGCACGCCATGAAATACCCTCCCTCCCACGAGGAAGGCAAAGCCCCAGAGCAGGAAATGATGCTTTCGTCCATTCATGCGCTCTCTGCCTCCTGTCTCCATCTCTCTTCCGCCTTACACTCTCACATTTCACTTTCTGGCTGGAAATTGACTGGGCTTCTCATCCTTAACAGACATATTTATGTCCCGAACAAGAACACATCACGACAGGGGTTCAGCTCCGGGCACCAGTCGGGCAAGTGCGACCCCTAGTGGAGAAACTCTCCGTCGTCCTTCAAGAGCTTCTCCAGCCTCACCTTTCCCAGGAAAACCAAGCCGGAGGAGAGGTGGGTGTCCGCCTTGCCTGAGAAGGTGCCTCTGAGAATGTGCTGGTCTTCTGGGTTTCTTTTCTAATTTCCGCAGGTTGTCACTTCCATGCCAGAGCTGGAAAAAGCCACAGGCATCTGCTGGTCCTGGAGTTTCAGGACCTGAACAGCAGCCTGGCCCCCAGGTACTTGGAGCCAGCCCTGCTGGGATGGAGCACTTCCAACCTCACACAGCCCTGTCCAGGGCTTCCCAATCCGGGATAGACATTAGCACCAGCTGGGGATGTTTAAAGTATGCTGAGGCCCTGGATAAAATATGCTCACCTGGAACCCTGGCACTGGCACTTTTTAAGGTGCCTCCCCCCACTTCCAACCCCATTCTACCCAAGGTGACCCTAGTGAGTAGCCAGGGCTGAGAACTGCTGCTCCAAGCCAGAAATGCTTGCACAGGAATCACTCAGGGTGCGTATAAAAGAGGACGTTTCCAGATCCACACTTCAACCCACTGAATCAGAAGCTCCGTGGGAGAGGAAGAGGCTGTCGGCCTGCATTTTATTTTATTATTTATTATTACTTTCGTTTTTTGAGACTGAGTTTCATGCTTGTCACCCAGGCTGGAGTGCAATGGCACAATCTTAGCTCACTGCAACCTCTGCCTCCCAGGTTTAAGCGATTCTCCTGCCTCAGCCTCCTGAGTAGCTGGGATTACAGGCACCTGCCACCACGCCCAGCTAATTTTTGTATTTTTAGTAGACACAGGTTTCACCATGTTGGCCAGGATGGTCTCAAACTCCTGACCTCAGGTGATCCACCTGCCTTGGCCTCCCAAAGTGCTGGGATTACAGGCGTGAGCCACCGTGCCCAGCCTGCATTTTAAAACAAAAACCTGAGGTGACGTTGGCAAAGCACTGGGTGACTCTTTCATCTTTAGGGGATGACAGTGGGGTCCAGGGAGGTGAGGAAACAGACTCAAGCCTTGCAGCTTGAGGACAGCTCCCGAGTCATGGCAGCCACTTCAGAGGGGCTGTAGGGGCCGGGGAGGTGGTGCCCTGGCCTATGGTCCCTGCTCATGAGGTGAAGGAAGGGCTCATTCCTCATCCCGTGATCTTAGCTCCCTCCTCAGCCCCACCCCACAGGAGCCCCAGCAGGTCAGCTTGGCCCTCCCATTTATGAGTCCCGGTGGCCCCCACTGGCAGGAGCCCCCACTGACCCTGTTGTCCCACGCTCCTGTTTACCCCCCACCAGCCACGTCCCCTGGCACCAGGTTCTTGGCCAGGCAGTTTCCTCCTTCCAGCACCCTGGTGTGACCAGGTCCTGGGGGAGGTCAGAGGCCCCAAAATTTCTGGAGCCCCCACTGTCTGGGACTGACTTCCACCTCTAGGTTCCTCCACTTCCAGCATCCTGGAGCAGCTGGGGGACACCTGTCCCTCTAGGCTCCTCAGCGAGGCCCCAGGCCTGCCCCTACCTGCCCTTGCAGACCTCTTCCTTAAAGTGCTGTGCTCCCATCCAGTGCTTGCCCACGGCCAGTGGCGGCTGTGAGGGCCAAGAACTGGCTGAGAGGAGCCTGGTGGCATGGAGTCTGTCCGTTTCACCATCTGCAGAAACAGCTTCGTGGTAGTAATGGTGACGCACCCACCCCAGGCTGCTGGAGAATCCACACACTGTAGGTGATCACGCTATGTGAACTGCGTCCTTCCTGGCTGGTGGCTGTCACCCAGCACCCCTGCAGCGACTGCCCCCTTTCCGGGGGTTCTCCCACCAAGTCCCCACTCTCATCCTCTGCTGCCCAGACCTGCAGTTTCCCCCACCTACACCCCCGTCCTGCCGCTTAAGAGGTGTGTGTGTGTGAGCACTTTGTGCCTCAGTTTCCACCTCTGTACTCCGGGTGGCTATAGTCCCACCTCGGGGTGTTCTCACAGTCAGAGGAGTCAACGCTGACAAGCTGGATGGCAAGGGTTCAAGGGGAAGGAAGGGGGTGCACAGTGGAGCCAGGGGGCTTTCAAGTGGGGGACCCAGAACGGTAGGTACAAGTCTCTGCACTTTCCTCTACACCCACGGCATGTACAACAGGCAGCGAGAACCTGGATGCACAAGGTGGGCTTCGGTTAATGATATTTTATCAGTATTGGCTCATCAATGACAACAAATGCACCACCATTGTATGATGTTAGCAATAGGGGAAATGGACGACATATGGAGACTGTCTACTTAATTCCCACTTTTTTTTTCTGTAAACCTAACTGCTAAAAAAAAAAAAATCGGTCTATTAAAAAGAAAACAAAAACATGCCAAGTGAAGAGCCTCCATGCAGTGGGAGCCGCCGACGTTCCTCGCTTTTACGCCCCATGGTCACCCGATCCTTGTTTATGCACCTGGCCTGGGAATTCGGAGCCTGTGGAGCTGGGCTCTCGTCCCAGCCGTCCCCAAAGCGCCGGCTCCCAGCGTCAGCCCCTGGCTTTTCCCGGCCCAGAGCTCCCGGCGCGGGCCCGAGCCACGGATTTATGAGGCCACAGCGCCCCCTGCTGGTCCCGCTCAACCGCCGGGAGCCCAGACCACGCGGGACTCCGTGGCTGCGCCACGCCTGCGCCCCGTGCTCGTCCTGCACGCGATGTCCAGTTTGTCACAGGTAACGACACGGAAAAGCTCGAACACTCGTGACTTTATTGCGGAAAAGCCCCGCAGTGCTGGAGCGCAGCCTAGGCTGGGGCTGCCCCTGCTGGCGTCCGGGAGACCCAGTCTGGTTTCTGCAGCGGGGCAGGGCGGGGTCCACGCAGGGCGCAGCGGCGGGGACGCGGCCAGCACCGGGGGCGCCCAGCACGGGGGCCTTACTTGATGACAGTCGCTTACCAGTCCTGAACACCTTACTGGGGCTAACTGAAAACTCCGGGTGACCGTGCGAGGTCACTGTTACAGCCCTCTTTACAAATGAGGCGGCACAGAGAGGCCGCGTAACTCGCCCGAGGGTACACAGTCGGTGAAGGAGTCCGTCCGGGGACCCCCTGCGAAGCTGCCTCTGCCCACTGGTTTCCGGGTCTGAGAAAAGGGCACAGCCGACACCCCGCCTTCGCGGCCCTTCTGGGCTGGCACGGAAGCCGGGGTCGTCCGCGCAGAGGTGGGTACGGGGCGCAGGCGGGCGCGGCCGGCTAGGGCTGCAGCTCGTACTGCCGCTCGGTGGCCGTGTAGAAGTCCTCCAGCACCGACTGCAGGAACTCGAAGGTGGGCCGCTCCTCGGGCCGGCTGCGCCAGCACTCGGCGATGACGCCGCGGTACAGCTCCGGCGGGCATGTGTCGGGGCGCGGCATGCGGTAGCCGCGCTCCAGGTTGCGGATGACCTCGGGGTTGCTCATCCCTGCGGCAGAGGGGACCGTAAGCGGGGGTGAGGGGCTGGGGGTCCTCGGTGGGTGGGGGGCCCTGAGCGTCCCGCGGGGCACAGTGGGCCCAGGCAGGGGACAGTAGTGCCCACAGTCCGAGACCACTTCTCCAGCCTTGTGCGTTGCCTGGCCTCCCAGTCTCTAAACAGCCCTTTATTTACTTTTTATTGCCTGGGGAACGACTAGAAATGAGGCTGTAGATTTTCTCCTGAGTGCGGGGCAGGTCTTCTGAGGATGGGACCCTCCCTCTCTTGATTACCTGTGACCACCAGGGGCACAGCCAAGCCCATCACTCATGGGCAGCTGCCAGGTGCACACAGCAGCAGGTGACCCGGAGCCTGCCCACCTGCGGGGGCCAAGCGGCCGGAGCCCTTCGATTGGGGCTGGGGGCTGTCGTCCACGATTCTGGCCACACAGGAAGGGGCTTTGGGGAATCCACTATGGTGCAATGCCAGGGTAGGCACAACCTGTCCTCAAGTGAGAACAAGCCATTGGGAGTAAACTTGAGTTCAGATTTGCCCTTTGTCTTGATTCCAGTTTGTGGGACTCATTTGACCTCTGCTGGAGGAAGGGGACACAGCCCTGTGTCCCAGAGCAATAGTGATGCAGGGGGCAGAGCTCCACCCCAGATGCCATGCCTGGGTCTCCGTCTTGGCTCTGGGACTCACTCTGAAAAGAACAGGGCAGCCGCAGGCACCAAGGAAAGGCGACCTGCCGTCAGGGCCGGCCGGGAAAGCAGGGAGTCACGAGCTGCGGGGTGAGCCACCTACCTGGGTATGGCACCCGCCCATAAGTGACAACTTCCATCAGGAGGACGCCAAACGACCACACGTCTGCTTTGATGGTGAAGACCCCGAAGTGGATGGCTTCCGGGGCTGTCCACTTGATGGGGAACTTGGCCCCTGCGGGAAAAGCCATGTAAGCTTTGGGAGGCCACGGCCGGTGGCCCCTACCCTCCATCCTCATCCCTACCCCTGCTCCTGCTGTCCTTCCGTCAAGCCCCCACTACGGGTCCTCGCAGGGCGGGGCGGCCAGGCATGGCAGGGGAGCCACTACCACACACCAGGACACATGACCAGGTGAGTGCAGACACGGCATCTGCAGTACAGAAAGACGACATGGACACCAACACCACGCAGTCACCCACTTTGGTTCTTTAAAAAGAGAGCGATGGCCTCAATGGGCAGCCACCACGTTTCCGTGTAGGATGGAAGGGGCCCGTTTCACCTTACAGGGGCCTTGTTTAATTAAAAAACCATGGCCTGGGTAAGCCATTTAAACCTGCCCGCCTCCGTTAGTCCCTTCCTGCAAAATGGAAATGGTGACACTTGTACCTCCGAGGGCCGCTATGAGGAAGAACTCACATCCGGCTGCCCTGTGAAGCACCTCAATGGCTGCAGCCCCAGCCAGCATTTGGAGCAGACCTCAGGGCTTGGCACTTCACAGCCTCCTCTGGCCTCCATTTCTCGGTCTCCCCAGCCAGCCTGAAGTTCCCGAGAGAACAAGCCATATCCTGTCTGCTTGTCATCTGACTCGTAGGCTCAGTGGACACTGCTTGCTAGCTTGATAAATGTATGTGATCCCTTCAGATTCTCTTGTGATATAGATTTCCCCCTCAGTTATATTCACAGAGTAAAACAGTGTGCTCTGTGGACACTCTAATACAGGTTGGTTTGCTGCTGGCACATGAGAGCTGTGTTTCCCACAGTGTGCTCTGTGAAAGCCTAATTCCGTGGAAGGTTAATAGGGGCTATATAAAGATAGTATTTGGGCGTGGCTTACGCCTGTCATCCCAGCACTTTGGGAGGTCAAGTCAGGCAGATCACCTAAATTCAGGAGTTCGAGAGACCAGCCTGGCCAACATGGTGAAACTCCATCTCTACTAAACATACAAAAATTAGCCAGGTGTAGTGGTACATGCCTGTAATCCCAACTACTTGGGAGGCTGAGGCAGAAGAATTGCTTGAACCCAGGAGGTGGAGGTTGCAGTGGGCCAAGATTGTGCCACTGCACTCCAGCCTAGGTGACAGAGACTCCATCTTTAAAAAAAAAAATAGTATTTGGAGCTCAAATTAGTTTGGGAGGCACTAGGTGAGGCAAACATAAACTGTTTCTTTGCTGCAGGACTTCTCAGTGCCTTTAATATGTTGATGTGCACTGGGAATCTCCAAGACAGGGAGTAGGGTGGACTGCTGTTTCTCCAAACCTACCTTATCCTAAAGCTGTTCCTCCATGGGAGGTCTCAGGGCACTACCATTCTGCTGAACACATTTGGGGAAATGAAGGAAATGCTGATCTAGGGTTGTAGAAACCATATAGCCCTCAGGTGTCTTCCCTCAGGGCTGTGCTGGGAGAAGTTAAAGGGGGCTTTGGGGAGCTGGGGAAGATAAGGCCCTAGGTTTCCCTTGTGGTTGGGGGCTGTGCTTACCCTCTTGGGCCGTGTATTCACTGTCGATGATTCGAGCCAAGCCAAAATCAGCAATTTTGCAGCACAAGGCCTCAGACACCAGGATGTTGGCCGCCCGCAGGTCACGGTGGATGGAATTCATGCGCTCAATGTATGCCATCCCTTCAGCAATCTGAGGGAACAGGCACATGGTGAAGGACAGCCTGGAGGCCTCCACTCCAGGACCGAGCCCACACTGTGTCCCCTGCACAGCCCCTGTGGGCTGCTGGGGAAGAAGCTATTTCTTGGACGGAGTAGAAAGGTGGCTGTGTTGCTCCTCAGCTGAATAAACTCCTCTCCTAGAAGCCCAGAACAGCAGGACAGCGACATGGGCATCAGAGACACAGGGGCTACCTGTGCCCCTCCCCCTCCTCGTTCTCCCTCCACACAGCTGTGCCCAAGGGTCTGCAGAGACAGAAGATAGAAGAACACAGGCAGGAGAAAAGGTGAGGGAAGGAGAAGAGAAGAAAGGTTAAGGAAGGAGGGGGAGGGGGAGCAGGAGGCAGGGACAGGCAGCTCTCCGTGGCTGGCTGGAAGCACAGCTTCTGGAGCTGGGGGCCCTCGGCTGGAGTCTCTGACCTCTAGCAAGCTGCTTAACCTCCCAGAGGGGCCACAGTCCTGACCTGGAATGTGAGGGATGTGGTCTCCAGGGCGGGGGGTTGAAGCAAGCATTAGATGAGGTGATTTGTGACCGAGGACCTCACCCAGCGCCTGCCCCATGGGGGCACCCAGGGAGCACTGGCAGATCCAGGTGGACAGAGGCTGTGAAGAAGAAGAGCCTCGTCTCTCCTCCCCTGATCACCAGCCTGGGCCAGGGATAGCAGCTGGTGCTGCTCGGCACCTTTTAGCTGAGGAAACTAAGGCTTTATTCACCCAATCAATGGATGAAGAAACTGAGGCAGAAAGCAGAGACCCCATTTACCTCTTCAGATATGCGACTTCAAGAAGCCAGCACTAGAATTGATTCCACTTCTCCTTATGCTTGCATTTCGTTGGTTTATCTATGAATCCATCCATCCATGCATCCATCCATCCATGCATCCATCCATCCACCCACCCACCCATCCATCCATCCACACATCCATGCATCCATCCATGTATCCATCCATCCATGCATCCATCCATCCATGCATCCATCCATCCATCCATCCATCCACCCATTCATCCATCCATGCATCCATCCATCTATCCATCCATGCATCCATCCATGCATCCATCCATTCATCCATCCATCCATCCACCCACCCACCCACCCATCCATCCGTCCGTCCATCCATCCATCCATCTATCCCCTTGCTACACCATTCAGTCAATACACATTTACTAGTATGGGACTGTGGGGAATATAACACTGAGTACTAAATATATCTTGGCAGCATCTAACAGTACTCGTTTTGATAACTAATATTTATTGAGCAGTACCAGAAATATATAAAAAAAAAATGTTGAGTAGGGCCCATATCTGCTTAGCAAGAACAGTGCTTCCAGGAACACCTGAGCTAAGGGCTCTCTAGCAGTTTCTTGTCCAGGGAAATCATCACAGAAATGACATTACACTTGAGCCATGGATGATAATAAGGATTCTGCCAGGTGGGAAGAGTTCAAGGCTTCCTGGGAAGAGGAGGCAGAGGGGTGGCGAGGCATGGGGCATGGGAACCGGTGGCATCTGACTGCAAAGTGGGGCCCGAGGGATTGTGATTGCAGGGTTCTTGTGGGGTTGGCCAGATCTGGCCTTGGAGGAAACGTCTGGTGGGACTTTGCATTGCTTCCTATGGAGTAAGAAAAGAAGAGCCCAGAAGGGCCAGGTGTGTGTCTGCTCATGTGTGAGTTTGCGTGTTTGTGTGTGAGTCTGTATGTCTGTGTGTTTGTGTTTGTGTGAGTTTGTGTTTGTGAGTTTGTGTGCTTGTGAGTTTGCGTATATGTCTTTGTGTGTTTGTGAGTCTGAGTCTGTGTATTTGTGTGTGTGTGTCTGTGAGTTTGTGTGAGTCTGTGTGTGTGTGTGTCTGTGTATGTGTTTGTGTGTGTGTCTGTGTGAGTCTGTGTGTGTGTCTGTGTATGTGTTTGTGTGTGTGTCTGTGTGTGAGTCTGTGTGTTTGTGTGTGAGTCTGTGTGCGTTTGTGTGTGTGCGAGAGTGTGTGTGTGTGCGTTTGTGTGTGTGCGAGAGTGTGTGTGTGTGTGTGTGTGTGTGTGTGTGTGCCTGGAGAGCCGTTGGCATAGTCAGCATGTGGTTAGAGGCTGCCCTTCTGGGAGGTTCTGATTTTCTGGCTCCTCACCCCCAACCCTGTGGCTACATCCAGGTATTAAACTCAGATGGCTTTTCACATCCTTTGCCCCTGGGTCACACAAGATTCCCCAAGGGGGTGTAGTGGGGATTGAGTAGGAGACAGTGGAGGGTGAGAGAAGGAAGAGGAAAGGAAGCAGCAGCACTGCCCTGGGGTTTGAAGCCGGTTACCAGCACTCATTTTCCAAAACCAGCCTGCCCGGATGGCCCTGCCACCTCAGCAGAAAAAGGCGTTGTGGCATCAGTTCCTGCAGCGGCGCTACTGGGTAAGGCTGGGCGAGGGGGGAGGGCTGATGTGGGCGGTGGGTGGGAGGGTTTCCTCTCGGTGGCAGCTGTGTGTGTGTGTGTGTACGCACGTGTGTGCCTCACAGGCTGACCACAGACCAAAACTTTTCTGCTGAGAGTTCCAGTTTTAACAGGGCCACCAGATGTGCTTCCTGCCAGCTAGAGCTCTCGGCTTAAACCCTCCTCTCCACTCTGCTCTTCACCTCACGGAGTCCAGAAGGTTCTGCATGTGAACATGAAGGACACTGAGGATCAGTTCAGGGTAGCCGAGGAGGTCCAGCACTCGCAATTCCCTGGTGGCAGAAGGTGGGGCTGTCCTCCAGGGCTCAGAGAAGACATGTCCCTGGCATCTGTGTGTAGCTCAGGCCTGCCCATCAGCCTGGGGTCGACGCCAGGGCTGTGCAAAGGCTGAGGGCCCCTGGGATGGGAAGTCCTACAGGAGATGTCTGTGGGCATCATCTAAGGAAGAGATGAGGTCACAACAGAACACACTTGCCTGCCGGGTTCAGTGGAACTCTCACTAATTCTGTGTGTCTCCCGTGACATCCATTCGCCCTCTCTTCCTTCGGAACAGAATAGCCTCATTCCAATACAGCTGCCCGGGCCTAAGGCTCCATTCCCTGGGCTCCCTCACAGCTGTGTGGGGCAGGAGGCACAGTGGCCAGGGTTTGCAAGTCCAAGTGCAGTGGGTGACCTTGGGGATATCTGCCTAGAGGAAGGTGGCCTTCCGTACCCCCTGACTTCTCCTGCTGGCTGAGGAGAGGATGGGGTGGTAAGGAACGAGCGGCCATTGTGGGCAGCAGGTGGCACATGCCGCCCCTCCTCTGCACCTGGTACTTCACCAACCTGCGCCGACATGTCAATCAGCCTTGGGAGTGACAATCTGCTCCCTTCATCCGTCTTCAGGAAATCCAGCAGGCATCCTAAGAAAAGAGAAGTTGCAAGTGCCCTTCTGCAAAGTGACCCGCCCCTGGTGGTGCCAGCCTCTCTCTGGTGCGAGTGGCTCCCCACTGGGGGCGGGAAGTGGGAATTTGTGCCCTCAGATCTCTCGGTGTATCAGGAAGGATCTACCTACTGCTGCCAAGTGCCTTCCACTTTACAAAATGCCAGTCCTAGCACCCCGGGAGGCAGCCAATATACCAGCAGTTGCCCAGAAGTTAGGTTTCAGCCAGGTGCAGGGACCTGTCTGAAGTCACCCAGCCAGGAGCTGGGAGTAGGACCCCAGTTCTGACTCGAAGTTTCATGCCCCTTCTTGTCTTTCCCCCTGTGTCAGCCTCGCTCCCTTGATCCCTGCTGGCAGACACCCTCTGCCTCTGAGGACCAGGCATCAGCAAGAAAGCACCAGAATGGAGAGAACTGTCCCCCAGGTTTGGTGCAGGGGACAAATGCAGCTTCCCCTGGAATCAGAAAGCTGGGAGGGATGGATGCTTGCCCTAGGGGCAGGCTAGAGGCGCCCCCAGCACAGCCTCCGCCCGGGGCCCCCTTGGTGACAGTTGTTAGGGAGCTATATCAACATCGGCATGTTAGGATCCTATAGGAGCAGTGTGTGATCAGGGTCATAGCAGGAGTGAGAAAGTGGCATGAGAACTTGGCCATGCCGTGGACCTCAGAGGCCATCAAGCCCAACCTCTCTGGCCATCCTTGTAAAATATTCACACAGTTGTAAATGGTTGCATGACCAGGAAGCAGGAGACCTGGATCTAGTACTGCCCCTCCACGCCTGGCCTGGTGCTCGTTTGACTTTGCAATGCTCTGTCCCTCCCAGCAGGCATCAAAGAGTGCTAGGCACAGAAGATGCACTCCAGAAATGCTGTCTGAACTGTTCCTGCGCTGAGAACATGGCTCTGTCAGAACCACTTCACCCTCCTGTTTCTCACCCTCCCTCGGTCCCTCCCCGCCCCCACACCGCACCATGCCCTAGATCTGCAGGACCCCCTGGCCTGGTGAACCCACCACAGCGGACCCTCCTCCTCCTGCTAAGCCCAGCCCTCCCGCCTCGCTCTGAGGATGCAGCTCTGCGGGGGGCACCACCTCTGGCCATGTACTCGGTGACAATGTAGATGGGCTCCTTGGTGACCACGGCGTAGAGTCGGACCAGCCGCTCGTGCTGCAGAGCTTTCATCACGTTGGCCTCGCCCAGGAAGGCTTCCGGAGACATGGTTCCCTCCTTCAGCGTCTTAACGGCCACCTTCATGTTGTTTTTGTAGTAACCTGAGCCCAGAGCAGTGAAGAAGCCACTCAGAAGACAGCTTGCTCAGAGGTGATCCCTTAACCAAAATCGGGGTAAGTGCCCAGGTGCCACCCCATTCCAGGTGCCAGAGCTGGAACATGCAGCTCCGGAGGCCATGGTTGTATGGTGCCTACCTTGTGTCCCAGGTCCCTTCTATATGGGGCCTCAGGCAGTGGAGGAATATACCCCGCCTGGGGGGCATTTCACCTATTTGCCCCACACCCAGGGCCTGTGTCCTTCCATCCTGCATGGAACCTGCCTCCTTCCCCCACCCCTCCCCTACATAATCAGTCTCTTCTATCACACAATGGCTCCTTGGTGGAAATAAGCACACAGCCTGGGGTACACTGGGCAGGAGGACCAGGCATGGGGGTCTCCTTCCCTCCTTCTGAAGTCTCGTGGCAGTCCTGTCCCACTCCTTAAACTACGTGTATCTCCACACTCTCCCCGCACTCCATGAAGTCCCCTGAAGGGCAAAAGACAACTCTACTTGCCTTTCTAGAGGACATGGGCCTTGGTAGGGACCTGGGTGCAGCTCCTGCCAAAGGCACCTTGGGCATTAGCCCCAGGTAAGGGAGGACTCATGGACCAGTCCAGGGATAAAATGGAACACGAGTTTTATATCCTGGTGGGTGGGGCGGGGCGGGGCGGGGGGAAGGGGGCAGGTGTCAGCAGCAATGGAAATGTGAGGACACCAGGCCTGGAGCTTCAGTGACTTGGCCAAAGTCCCACGGCTGCCCTCGGTGTGCACTCAGGCTCTGGAACGTCATGGCTCATCACGTTTAACCTCCTGTTTCCATCTGGGTGATGAAAAGCTAAGGGGAGTTAACGCACCGCTGCAGCTCAATGTCAAAGCCAGCTTCAGGCAGAGAACGAAGGAGGGAGCGACTTGGGGGCTGGGTGAGCTGGATTCTGTTCCTGCTCTGCCACCACCATAAGCGGCCCCAGCTGTTACAACGCGGCTCTGTACCTCCACTGCCTTCTCTGTAAAATGGGTGTCCTCGCCTCTGTCCTCGCTCCCTCTCAAGACTTCTGGGGGAGGGATGACACGCTATGAAAATGCTGAACCTGGACTCAGGATGCGGCACAGGTGGAATGGGGGAAGAAAGGCTCCCACATGTGCCCACACTCACCCATCCAGACTTCGCCGAATTGTCCAGACCCGAGTTTCCTGACCAGCCTGAGAGACTGCCGGGGGATCTCCCATTCATCCTGGGCCCAGGGGTTCTGCGGGGCCGGGCTCACACAGGGTAGGGTCAGCCTCTGGCACAGACCATCCCCCTTCTCTGCATTAGGGAAGAAAAGACAGGGCTGGGGGTTACCAGAGCAGCCAGGCTCTACCTTGGGAGCTGTATCATTCCTAGCTGGGCTCCCTCACTCCCCAGCCACCCGACCCTCCTGCATGGGTGTGTGCACACGCCTGCACGTGCACACACACTCAACTCTTTCTCTTCGTTTGCGCAAAGTAGGGCATGCTATCTGTAAAATCAACCTGCTCACTCTAAGACCGAAAATGCTGGCTACTCTCTAAGGGGTTCCCTGCTGAGCCAGGAGAGGGGATTAGGGGCACCAATTCCCGGTGCTCAGAGTTGCTACCTCCCTTAGGTCTAACTTTGGGATAATCTTTCCATCCCCCAAAGTGGCACCAATGACTCACACAATTGGGAATCTTAGCGAGAGATCCAGGGGCTCTTGGCACAAGTCCCTGCCCCCATTGCACGCCCACTCTTACTAGAATAGTGCTGCACCAGGGCCTGGAGCGAGGGGAAGGTGATCCGGGGGGAGATGTAGTAGCCCCCTCCATCCAGGGAGCGGATCTTATAGTGCTTGATCAGCTCCCCCTGGGTGGTGACGTCCTTCACAGACAGGGAGAAGGCACCTGGAGGGTTCATGGAGACACACGCACGAGAAGTAAGGCACAAAGACAAAAAACGGGACTGGGATTTGGGCCTCATTTTAAAGCTTTGAAAAAAGTTCCCCAATTCTGTTCTTCATTATCACCACTCCCTCCACAAGTTCCCTTTCCCTGCATCTCAACCTCCACCCTTTTGGAAGCCTCCCCTGTAAGTTCCATCTGACTCTGACCTTGACATCCCCCCACTGTCCCCCAAAACTCAGCCAGGGAATCACAGAGCCCTGCGGCAGGCAGGACAGTTTCTCAGCAATCATATCGTTCGCCACTTGGGCACCTGATCACTCGGGGACCCTTTGCCATGGACTATTGAGAAATCTAGGCTCGTTGGAGGGGCTAGGGGCTTTATTTTCTGGCTAAAGAGGGTATCTCTTACTCCTACAAGCAGATAGCCAATCACAGCTGCAAGTACCCATGTCCATGGCGGACAGCGTAATAAGCGATTGCCGGGGGCTCTGTTCAAAGTCATTTGCTGCCTGTTACATACACCTGCTATTTTGTCTTCTAGGTTAATGTTTTCCCACAGGCAAGTGGTAGCAGATGTCAAGGGTTAAGGACAATTTAGGAGGTAAGAGTTTCCAGGTAAGAAACGCTTTTCCATGAACTTGATGTTTTTATAAAATGCGTCTGTCCAGCTACCTGGGTAGCATGACCTCACTCCGCCCCTTACCCATTATTTGGGAGATGGGGACGCTGGGGCCCAGAAGAGTTCGCGGCAGGCTGGGGGGGCTTCCGGTTCCCCGAGTCTGCGCCTACCACGAGCAGTACCACGCCTCCCCGCCAGGGGTCAGGCACGGACCCCTCGTTCTTTGTGTGGACGCTTGGTTTTCCGCGGTCCCTGTTTGACTTAAGGCTCGTTCCTCTCCTGTCCATTCCCCTGCCTCAACCCCCTTCTACCCTCCAGTTTCCCTCAGCCAATGTGCCTCTCTCATCACCTACTTGCAAAAGGACGCCCAGAGGCGTACGCCTTGCTATTGCCACAGCCCCTCCACACCCCCACCCCAGCCTCAGCCCAGACGCTGCAAACTGTCTCCCCGACCCTGCCCGGGTGCAGCTGTGCCCCCAGTCTCTAAGGAACCCGAGCCTGGCCTTAGGGAGTTCATTCATCAAGGGCTTTTCTCTCCATTTGGTAGGCTGCACTTGTGTCAGGTGCCTCGGGTGATGAGCCCAGGAGCCCGCTGGCCACGCAGTGACGCTTCCCAAGCTGGTGCCTTAGGCCCCTCACTTGCCTGGCTGCTCTAAGGCCCTGTCCCTGATGGCTTCTGACAATTTGGTGTCCTTTGTAAAGACGACCTCAGATCCTATCAGCTTCAGTTTCACAAAACCTGGATCCCCTGCCTCTGTGGTATGTCTGGACTGCCCTGGGCAGGCAGGGCCTGGCTCTGAGATGAAGATTTCTCAGCACTGAAGGACCGCCTGCCTTTGAGCTGTGAAACTAGTCTGTCCTCACATAGACATCAATAAACTGAGGCTTGAGAGGCTCAGGGACACCCTGGAGGCCACGAGGGGTAGAACTCACTCCCCTGCTTCCATCCCTGTCTTGCATTCACTGCTGTGGCTCCCAGAAGCAGAGGGGTCTTGCTTTGGAGTTGTGTGTGTGTGCATATGTATGTGTAAGGTGTGTACATGTGTTGCACACGTGTGTATTGCATCTGTGCATATGTGCACATGTATACATGTGTGCATATGTGTCGTGTGTGTATGTGTGTGTGTGTATATGTGCATGTGTGGACATGTGTATGTGTGTGCATGTGTATATGTGTGCACACATGCCTGTGTATGCACATGTGTGTATATGTGTGCATTTGTGCATATGTGCATGTGTGTTCATGTGTGCATGTGTATGTGCGTGTGGTGGTGATGATGGTTGAACAGTCCTGCAGCCCTGGTCCCATCTGGCCAATTCCCAGCTTGGACTGGCTCCCTGGGGTGGACATGGACAGGAAAAGATGCCAGACTCATAGAGAACCCCTTCTTCCTCCACACCAGATTGGGCGGGGGGCGGGGAGGCTTTCACCTTAGCAATAGGCAATGGTTGAAGTACCATTTCCAGGGTGACATGACATGATGTTTGGGATTTGCTTCAAAAGAATAGGGGTGGAGCGGGGGATACAGATGAAACAAGACTGGCTCAGTTGATAATTGTTGAAGCTGGCTGTTGGGTACCAGGGGTTCCACTAAACTGTTTTCTCTACTTCTGTGTATGTTTGAAATGTCTTGGAACAACAATAAAACACTTATGTCATCTCCAGTGATTCCCAAATTGTTTCTTGTACAGAGGTGCTCTGCCACAAAAATGGAATAGTGACAATATCCAATATGAATATAAATATAAAATTTATATATCTATGTGTATGTATATGTACGTATATGCATTCATTGGCATATTCCAAGAAATCCTGCATAGAGCACCCCAGCTTTCCAATGCACCCTTCCTGCTTGCCAACCTGGTCCTGCCCCTTTGTGGGGCAGCAAGGCCTCGTGATGTCCCCAGAGAGTCACAGGGTGCTATGACAGCTTTTCATACTCTGGGTTTCCACTCTGGCTGCTGTTCTTGAGCCACAGATGGAACCAATGGGCAGCCCAAGGGTGCTCCCACCAGGTGACACCTCTGTCCATTCTCATCGCCCCAACCACGGGGAACCAGACTCATATTCCAGACACTCTCTCTCCCTTTCCTCCTCTGATGTCACTGTCACCATCTCCTCTCCAGTTAAAATTGGCCACGAGGCTGTAGCCGGTCCCTGTGGACAGCTTCCTGATGAGCAAAGCATTCTTCATACTGCGTGGGAAGTCCCTGGGTCACCCTAGCTTGCCACATTGTAGAGCTTGGGAAGCCTCTTAGCCTCTTAGATGATGTGGTCACTGGTGCTTTGGGCTCTGATGCTTACTGTTGGCCTCCGGCAAGCCACTTCCTGTTTCAGGGGCTCCCTTTCGTCATCTGTCAAGTGGATTAGTATCTTACAGATGAAAAGCTAGTGGCCAGTGAGCACTAGGGACCATAATAGGGTTCGGTGCAACACATGCATTAACGGCCCCAAACTGGAAACAACTCAATGCCCACAACATGAGAATGGCTAACTTGACTCTGGAACGGTCACACCCGGGGTTCTGTATAGCAATGAACATGAACAGGCTTACCATCCTCAACCACATGAATGAATCTGTTATGGGCTGAATCATGTACGCTCCCAATTCCTGTGTTAAAGTCCTAACCCTCAGTCCTGAGAATGTGGCTATATGTGGAGACGGAGCCTTTAAAGGGGTGATTAAGTTAAAATGAGGTCATATGGGTGGGCCCTAATCCAATATGACAGGTGTCCTCATAAGAAGAGATTAGGACACAGACACGCATGGAGGGACGGCCACGTGAGGACACAGAGAAGATGGCCGTCGGCAAGCCAAGGAGAGAGCTCTCGGGAGGAGCCAACGCTGCTGACACTTTGGTCTTGGACTTCCAGCCTCCAGAGCTGTGAGATAATAAGCTTCTGTGGTGGAAGCCACCCAGTCTGTGCCACTTTGTTACGACAGCCCAGGAAACTAACACAGAATCCCACAAAGACTGCTGAGTGACAGGAGCAAGACACACAGAAACAAAAACAGTGATTCTATCTGCATAAAGCTGAGAAAACAGACAAGACATGGTGGCAAAACCATAGAGAAAAGCAAGGAAGGATTTCCATCCAAGTCAGGACAGTGGGTAGCTCTTGGGGGTGAGGGTTGAATCAGGAAGGAGCCCAAGTGGGGGAGTAAGGGGGCTCCTGGTGGTCTGGGATGCTCTTTGTCTTGGCTGTGATTGCACAGGGATTTGTTTATTATTACCCTATATGATTTAGAATTACGCACTCATACTTCATGCAAGCTTTATATGTGTTTTATATTTTACACCAAAAAACATTAAGAAGGAAAGAAAGCCGAATGACAGAGAAAGAGAGAAAACCCCTGAGGGTGATGGCAGCTGTTTTGCTCAGTCAGTGGATTTGAACTCATGAGTGTCTAGACTGGCATGGGCTCCCCTCAATCACCACCCCCTTCTCTTACATCACGGCACAGGCCACTTCCTAACATATGCTACCTGCAGCCTCTGGCTGAGATGATCTTGAAGGATTCTTTGAGCTCCCCCTAATCCTTGATTCCAAAGAGGCTGGTGGTTAAGGGCTCAGGGTTCCCCCTTCCCTGGCCCCCACTGGCCTCGGTGTTCCTGCTGACTGGGCAGCAGGGCCAGTCTGGCGTGGGACCACCCCCGTCCACCCGGCTTCCCGTGCCCGGGTGGTTTCCAGCCTGGACAGGGAGGACTGTTTGTGTGGACAGCCCCCATGTCAACCCCTGGGCAGGGACTGAATTGGGAGGGACACAAGCCTGGAAGCTGCTGGTTCTCCTGGCAGTCACCCCTTCCCCTCTCACTCCATGGCCAGGCCTCTGGAGGGGCCTTCCCGGGACGAGCAGGGCAAGGAAGGCAGGCAAGGCCACCAAGCCTACCTTTGTTGGTTTCACTCTCTCTGATAAGAAAGGAGCCGGCCTTGTTGATTGGAGCAAGAAGCTGCCTCTCGGCCTCCTTCCGGCCCAGTGATCTAAAGAACCACCTGCAAAATGGCAGGAACAGGTGAACCTCAGAGCTACCCTGCTCCTCGGTGTATTCCCACCGAGACTCCCTCCTGCACTGCCTGTCCCCAAGAAATAAAAATCTAGCATTTCTGCTCCCAGTTGGCCCTGAGCTGCTGCTCCTCACACCGTGATGGAGTCAGTGCCCTCTGCCCCGCTGCCCTTCCAGTTCTGCTTCCTGTCAGCCCTGGACTCACTGTTTTCCTAGAATGAAACAAGAACACTAGTTGGTTGACCTTTGTTAGTTTTGCTTTGGAAAAATGCACCTGATCACTCTCCCCAAAACACAGCTGCATATCATGGGCACACGCCTCATCCTTGTGGTCTGAGATCTGAATTAGGCAAACTGCCGAGACTCTCTGAGCAGGGACCCCAGTATGTCCCCTTCAGTATGGGGTTGTTCTGTGTAGGAGAGCCCCACGGTTCCCCACACTGTTCCAGGGAAAGAAGCGGGGCCCACAGTGCCCAGAGAAGACTCTTTGCTGGGCCTCTGAACTCAGGCAGAGCTAGTCCCTGTGAGCAGATTTGTGGGGGCTCTGGCTGGCCGAGTCCGACATTCCCAGTGCCATGGGGACATGGGGGATGAGGGGGCTGGGGGATCTTGCTTTTATGTTAGTTCTGAACAAGGCCACCATCCTGGGAGCCCCCGAGGGCAGAGCCCTGAGTCCCGCCCATGGAGGCTGTAGGGGAGGGGTTGCTGGTCATAGTGCCTCCCCAGTAGCCTTCGAGGCCATCAGACACTGGGGACGGTTACATCCAGGGAAGCCAGGAGAAGGACCACTCTTGTTTAGCTGGGAGGAGTGGCTTGCTCAGTGTCACACAGCGGTCTGAATGTCGTCTGGAGCCAGCAGAGAGGCCTTTTCCAGCAGAGCTCATTTCCTGTCCCCTCTTTGCCAGTGCCTGCAGGCTCCCTGGTCAGTCCCATTCTGGCCCTGCCCTGCCTAGCAGCCCAGGGAGCAGAAACAGTGACTGCATCTTGGCTCAAGGGATGTTCCCGTGCCCACCTACCTTTCCACTTCCAGGCTTTCCACTCGGGCCACAAAGTTGCTGGGCACATAGCCTTCTCTTCCCGTGACGAGTGACTTGGCCAGCCACCAGTCTCCAGTTCTAACGGGAGCAGGGGAAACAGAGATGAGATCATGGCTCCTGTAGGCCTGTCACTGGGCAGCTCTCAGGCCTCCTCAAAGTCATCTCTCCGTGGAGGGCAGAGAATCCACAGAGGCAGACAGTACGGCAGGCAGGAAGGGGCTTGTGCCCACTGCTCAGTGGTACAGTGGCTATCTGGGCAAGTTCTAGGGGGAAGAGCTTATCTACACAGCCTGACCAGCCAAGAGGGCACAAGGATCCAGCCAGCAGCCTTCCTCTTGATGAATGGGACGTGTTCGGAGCTTGGTGAGTGACTGGGGACAGGCTTGAGAAAAACACGGTTGGCGTGGACTGCATAGAATCAGCAGTCAGGACTTTCGTGAGCTTGGCTTAAGGCCATTGCAGAACTTCAAGAACCACATCAGACCCTCAGAGCTCCACAGGACAAGCCTGGCCACTGAGAGAGAGCTGACCTAGAAGGAGTTTCTGAGAAGGACATGGGAAATGAGCTAAAGCAGGATTCGTGTGTGTAATCATTGTGGGCTCCTGTCTTGAGAAGGAGACAAATATGGACACAACTGGCTTAAATGCAAGGCTGTCATGGAACAGCCAGACCAGCCTGCATAAAGGACAAGGTCCACATGCCCAAAAGAGTCAGGAGGGCTGCATGGAGATGGTGGCATGGAACGTGGGCTTTGAAGGATGAGCAGGAGGTTGTGAATGGAAATCACTTCACCGGAAAGATTTTGGAGAGGAAGACAAAAGGGCCAAGTTCAAGAAAATGCTGGGGGCCAGGGCTGGGGGCAGGGCAATGGAGAAGACTTCCGGGGTCAGCCATGGAGGATGTGGTGGGTGGAGAAAGGAGAGATGTGGGGGAGGGGGGTCCTGCAGGGACAGAGGATGGCGTCCTGGAACCTCACCCCTTCAGGACCTGTAGCTTTTCCCCCTTCAGCATCTGCAGGTCCCGATCATTCATAGCGGCGTAGTCATACAGAGCCACCACGAGATGCTCGTCTAAAATGAACAAGGGAGAGACGACCACCACTCAGGCCCACAAGCGGGAAGGTGGGGCTGGGGTGAGCCTGGCTACCAAGGAGGACAGGCTTCTGCTTGCCCATGATGGAAATGATGTTCTCATCCAGCACAGGCCCCCACCCCCGGCCCTGTGACCCCACCAGGGATGGGCTGCCCCCCAGAGCCCATCCTGTCCTCCTTTCTGGACCCACTAAGAAGCCCTATGACCTGGACACAGCACATGTGAGGAAGCTGATGGCCAGAGGTCAGCCACAGGGAGGCGGCCACTGCCGGGCTGCTGGTGGCCTCAGGCCCACATTCGGACATAGTGCTGGGAGCCCTCATCTTCTTATTCTACACCTGGCCTCGGAGGCCCATAAGCCTCCTCTTGTCCTTTTCCTCCTCTGCCCCGCCTGCCTCTATCCCCAATAGGGGTGGTCTTGCCATGTGGCAGCTGGAGCCCTGGCCTCTCCACTGTCTATGCCCAGAGCCCTGGCCACACTGTCTGTGGCTGCCAGTGACCCTGCCGGGCCCCCCAACTTGCTGACGGTCCCTGGATGGAAGGCAGGAAGAGGGCTCAGGAGCTTGGAGCACCATCTTCAAGTGAGCCCTGCTGTGACGCGGGCTCTCTGCACAGCTCTGGGAGCCACAGGACCCACCTGGTGAAGGTCACCTGGAGAGCGCTTAGCTTCCCCAGGTGAGGTGGCTCCACTCTGTCACTGAGCTGAGTGTTGTGACCTTGGGCTGGTCACCTCTTCTCAGCAGGAAAGAGGGGGTCAGAATGGGTGACAGTGGTTCCCTGAAGTTTTAAGATTCAGGTTCTGCTCACAAGTGTGACAGATTCTGAGCTTTTCCAGGGAAGGGGTCGCATCTACCTGTTGTCACCCCTTCGTCATTCCTGGGACAGAGCTGGGCTCTGTGTGCTGAATGCCCAGTGCACATGGTACGAGCAGGTTAATGGGTGGGGCCCGGCTGGCCAAGGCATCCCTTCCTCATGCTGTGTGGACATGGATGATGAGGAGGCTTTGGGAAGTCACTTTGAATGAGGCCACCCTCTTGGGAGTCCCCAGGGGTGGAGCCTCTGGCCCAGAAAGGCTGAGCTCATTCTCTGTGGTACCCAGCAGGCCAGCCCACCAGAGCAGAAGGGGAGTCTGGGGGCCAGGAACAGTGGCTCATGCCTATAATCCCAGCACTTTGAGAGGCTGAGGCGGGAGGACCACCTGAGGTCAGGAGTTCGAGACCAATCTGGCCAACATGGTGAAACCCCCTCTCTACTAAAAATATAAAAATTAGCCCACTGTGGTTGTGTGCACCTGTAATCCCAGCTACTTGGGAGGCTGAGGCAAGAGAATCACTTGAAGCCGGGAGGTGGAGGTTGCAGTGAGCCGAGGTTGGGTCACTGCACTCCAGCCTGGGTGACAAGAGTGAGACTCTGTCTCAAAAAAAAAAAAAAAAAAAAAAGAAGTGGAGTCTGGGGACAAGGGAGGGGGCGTGGGTGGTTAGGTGGTCGGCAGCGGGACTCTCGAAGTGGCTGGGAGCGGGAAACAAGAAGGTGCCCTCCACACAGAGCGGAATGGGGCTGGAGGCGAGGGGCTGGAGGCGAGGGCCTGGAGCCACTGGCCTAGCCCTTTGCATTTGGGAGTTAACGTATTTGAAAACTTGGGTTTGATGATGCTGTGTGTCTTCCCTGGGACTCTTGTTTTTGTTGTTGTTTACAGTTTGTAAAGTCTCTCATTTTTCAAAAGTCCCACCCAAGCTCAGGCATACTGAAGAAACTTGTTCTTGGTTCCTGAAGAGACCCCCCAAGAGGCACAGAGTCGAGGCCTCTCTCAGCTTCCCCGTTTTCTCTTCTCCAGCCCTCAAGCTGCTCCCGACTCAACCTTTTTCCAACTCCACAAAGCTGCGATCTAGGGGAGAGGGCTGTGGAGCCTCAGCTTCCCAAACCACCCTTCTTACCTTCATCCAGGTGTTCATCGGGCGGTGGAGGAGTAAGGTGGTTGAAGACAACCTTGGGTAGAAAACACACGCTTGAGTTATTTCAGTCCCTGCTGCGTGGGTGGGGCCTGGGGGTTGATACTGCTGAGTGGGGCAGCCAGGGTATCTCCAGGGACCTACTGTAGGAGGAGAGGCAGCTGCCTGTGGGGGCTGCTCAGGGACATTCTGTACCCAGGGACCAGCACCACCCTCAGACAGACCCCCGCCCTCTGCTGCCTTGGCCCTGACTGCACTGGGGGATGCTCCAATGTGGATAAGAGGCAGCTGTGGACAATGAGGGAAAGCCCAACCACTTGGGCTTAACATCCTGGCTCCACCATTACAAGATCAAACTGCAAACGGGTATTTGTTGACAAGAAAAAATATTTAAAAAGCCTATTTCCCCAAAACTCGACAAACATATTTGTAGGTATATATCCTGTAGAGAAACTTTTGTGTATGTATACCAGGGAATGTGTACAAGAGTGCTCCTAGCAAAAATAATAATACATAAACAATTTTTTTTTTAGATGGAGTCTCGCTCTGTTGCCCAGGCTGGAGTGCAGTGGCACAATCTCGGATCACTGCAACCTCCGCCTCCTGGGTTCAAGCAATTCTCCTGCCTCAGCCTCCCAAGTAGCTGGGATTACAGGTGCCCGCCATCATGCCCAGCTAATTTTTGTATTTTTAGTAGAGACGGGTTTTTGCCATGTTGGCCAGGCTGATCTTGAACTCCTGGCCTCAAGTGATCCGCCCACCTCGGCCTCCCAAAGTGCTGGGATTACAGGCGTGAGCCATCATGCCCAGCCAATATATAAACAATTTTAAAATGTGGAACTAACCCTCATGACAGAAGAATAAACAAATTACAGTATACTCATGCAATGAAATTAATGAGCTATAGCCACATCCATCAATGTCGATATATTTTACATGCATAACACAGAGCCACAACCCCAGTCTCAGAAGCATATGTGCTGTTTGATGTAGTTGATTTAAAGTTTACAACATGAATAATGAAACTAAATATTGTTTAGGGGTAATACATATGTGATAATATTAAAAAGCAAAGCTAAGGAATGATAAACAGATTCTGGGTATTGGGGCCTGGGGTGAAGGATACAAACAGGGGAGGGAGGAGGGAGATTCAAAGGAACGAGTCTCTTTCCGCGTCTGAAGTTGGGAGGTGGCTATACAAGTGTGCGTTTTGCTGTATTCTTTCAACCCGACATATGTTATAAATATTGTTTTCTTAATTCCATATTTATTGAACACAATTTTGAAGTAGCTTTTTGCAAAATGATATGCATGTATGTTTCTATTAAAAATAGGAACACATGAAATAAAGAACATACAGAAGAAGGGTCTCGAGGCAAGAGCTCTGAAGAGCTAACTCTGGTGACTCTACATAGTGGAATAATGAGTAATTATAATTTTTTCCATACACATATTATGTGACTCTTTTAAGTTAAAAAAATTCCAGGTGCTACTACTTATTATCATATAATTTTGGGGAAATTACTGAATGAGTCTAAGTCCAAGTTTCCCCATTTGATCAATTATTTATTCAATAAACATCTTGTGGTTGTGTGCTGAGCCCGGCACTAAACTGGGACACAGATAGGTAAAATGCCTGGGTTCATCTAGGAAGTGGGATTAGTAATCCCCGTCTCCCCATCAGGTCCCTGTTAGGATAAAGAGATGATCACGTGGACATGCGGACAGCGCAGGAGAGGGGGTCCAGGCGTGGCTCCCAACTGCCCCAAACCAAAAGGGGAATCACTGGGCAGGGAGTGGGGGGCATAAATAATCATCTAAAAATGTATCTTCAGGCCAGGCACAGTTACTCAAACCTGTAATCCCACCACTTTGGGAGGCCAAGGCAGGTGGATCACCTGAGGTTAGGAGTTCAAGACCAATCTAGCCAACATGGTGAAACTCTCTCTACTAAAAATACAAAAATTGGCCAGGTGTGGTGGCATGTGTGCCTGTAATTCCAGCTACTCGAGAGGCTGAGGCACAAGAATCACTTGAATCCAGGAGACAGAGGTTGCAGTGAGCTAAGGTCCCACCACTGCACTCCAGCCTGGGCAGCAGAGTGAGACTCTGTCTCAAAAAAAAAAAAAATAAAATAAAATAAAAAAATAATGCATCTTCAGACATACTGTAGCCATCAAAGGGCACTAACTGTTTATAAACAAATCAAACTGCACGACTAGGAAAATGCATTCCCCAGCAATAAGACCTTTTCACTTGAAATTTCACTTTTCTTTTCCTTTGGAAAGTTTTCCTCATTTAAAATGCCCATGGGGTTCCAGGAAAACTTGAGAGCCTGCTCGGGAGGTGAGGACAGGCACCCTCCTGTTTCATGATACTTATCCCAGGAAAGCAGGCTCTTTGGAATGCTAGCAGCAATGCCACTCAGGGGACAAGGGTCTCCAGGAGCTGCTGGGGAGAAGAGAGGCAGTAGTTGCAGCTAGATACCTGGATCCTTCCTTATGACACCCTCTCCCCAAGCTGACCTTTTTACATTTCTTTTTCTCTTCAAGGCTGCCCTTGAGAAATGAGCTCTGGCTAAGAATTATTGGGAGCTAACTAGGCCAGGTCCTGTGCGTGTTATATTGCATGGCACACCTGCTTATACATTGCAGATCATTACATCCCTATCAGGAAGGCACTTTTGCTATACCCATTTTACAGATGTGGACATTAAGGCATAGGAGAAGTAAGTAACCTGCTCTTGGTGGGTGGTGGGCAATCACTCACCAGGGGCGGCAGTGGCGGGGGGTCCTTGTCTTGGGCGCTGACCTTCAGGGGGCTCCATCGGCCCTTGTCCTTCTCCTTGATCGGCTTTTCCTTGTCCGGCTTTTTGCTGCTCACCAGCCCCATCCTGTCAGAGACACACAGCAGACGGAGGACATGAGAGAGCGGGGCCTCAGATCCTCTGCACAGAGGGGATCCCTGGCCCCTTCCGGGAGGCTGGTTAGAAAGGTGGGGTGGAAGTGGGTGCAGCAAAGACCTCAAAGTCAGAACGTGGGTAGAAGCCGGTGGGTGAGCTAAATGGGTGTCCATCTTTTTTCGGGGGCCCATTGAGCAGAAAGCACTGCATTTAGGACACAGAAATCATCTGGCTGGAGATAACTGCCAGAAACCA
Source organism: Pongo pygmaeus (assembly GCF_028885625.2). Taxonomy (NCBI): domain Eukaryota; kingdom Metazoa; phylum Chordata; class Mammalia; order Primates; family Hominidae; genus Pongo; species Pongo pygmaeus. The sequence goes on from NC_072380.2 coordinate 9,259,826, forward strand.
CTGGGGTGGATCGCGGTCCTCAGGTGACAGGAGCCTGAGCGGGAGGCCACGTGGTGTTCTAGAAAGAGCCCACCAACGTGTCTGGGGCTCTGGGTTTAGTCTTCATTTTGTCGCTGGCTGTGTCACTTGGGAAAGTGACATTTTCTCTCCGACCCATTAGCTCTTTGGTAAACAGCAGGGGCTTTGTTAGAAGATGACTAAGGTTCTCTCCCACTCAGATTTTTGGGTGAGACACTTTATACATTTAGGACAGATTGATAGCACAGGCATCGAGGCCCAGCTGCGGCCTCACGGTAACAGCGGGAGTCTCCTTAAAGGGGGGAAGATGTGGTCAGGTTTTTTTCTTTGGTAAAGAATTTTAGGGTGGCAGATGCGGGACAGGCCCTTTTGACATCAACACCACCATGTTGTCACCATCCTCATTCCAGGGGCTGCTATTTATATGTTAAGGAGCTTGCTTAAAGTCAAACAACTGGCCCATGGGAGCCAGCTCTGGAGTCCAGTCTGACCTGACACCACTGCACTCCTGCGCTTACATCGGGCTCTTCCCCGAGATGTAGACATCATAGAGAGGAAGCACCCAAGTCCCCACGCGTGTCGGAAGGGTGTGTTGTTAGTGGTGATTTCCTTTGGATGTACACACCATATTTCATCAATTCTAAGATACACCTTTCTTCACGTTTCAATATCTCTGAATTGGGAGGTGTCTCACAATGGAGGATGCTTTGCAGTATAATTAGTAGCAGCATTTTTTTTCTCTTTTAGTGATACATAATTAAATGCTAGCCTTCCTATCAGTGGCGTCTTCAATTAAGTGAAACACAGTCATGCATTTCTTCCAGAGAGTTGAAAGCACATTCCTCATGTCATTGCTCCTCAAACCCACCTTGAAAAAGAAAACACTATAATAAATTTGGATATGGGACAGCAAGCCACAGAAGCAAAAAAGTTTCAGAAGTTTGGATAAGAGATTATGGGTTTGGCTGGGCATGGTGGCTCACACCTGTAATCCCAGCACTTTGGAAGGTCGAGGCAGGCAGATCCCTTGAGGTCAGGAGTTCGAGACCAGCCTGGCTAACACAGTGAATCCCCATCTCTAGTAAAAATACAAAAATTAGCCAGGTGTGGTGGCGCAGGCCTGTAATCCCAGCTACTCAGGCGGCTGAGGCAAAAGCATCACTTGAACCCGGGAGGCGGAGGTTGTAGTGAGCCAAGATCATGCCATTGCACTCTAGCCTGGGAAACAGAGTGAGACTCCATCTCAAAAAAAAAAAAAAAAAAAAAAAGAGAGACAATGGGTTTGTATTGGGGATGGCTACTGAATTTTACCAGGTGCCTATACAATATCTATCAATATGATATATGTTCACCTTTAATTTGTCAATGTAATAAATTATGTTGATAAATTTTCTGTTATTGAAACATCTGTACATTCCTGGAAAAATGCTATTTGATTACAGCATATTAGTCTATTTGGCACATGGATGGATTCTTATTTGCTAATTATTTTGTTTTATTTTATTTTTTTTTGAGACAGTGTCTCACTCTGTTGCCTATGCTGGAGTGCCATGACCTAATCTTGGCTCACTGCAACATCCGCCTCCCAGGCTAAGGTGATCCTCCCACCTCAGCCTCCCAAGTAGCTGGGATGACAGGCATGTGCTACCATGCCCTACTAAATTTTTTATTTTTTGGTAGAGACAGGGTTTTGCCATGTCATGCAGGCTGGTCTCAAACTCCAGAGCTCAAGTGACCTGCCCACCTCAGCCTCCCAAAGTACTGGGATTGCAGGTGTCAGCCATCACACTCGGCCCTATTTGCTAATATTTTATTTAGAATGAGAATTTATATTCCCAAGGGAGATTTGTCTATGAGGCATTAGCATTAAGGTGCGCTGGCTTTGTAACAGATATTGAGGAGCTCTCTTTTTTTTTTTCCTATGGTCTTGAGTGGTTTCATAACAGTGGGGTTATCTGTTCTTCACAGGCTAAATAGAACTCAGTTGTGAAGCCATCTGTGTCTGGGGCCCTTTCAAATAGTAAATCTTTAAAGACGTTTCCAATTTCTTCTATAGGAATGATCTATTCCCATTTTTTCTCCTCCTTTTGCCATTTTGGTGATTTATATGATTTATAGGAGATATTTAATTTCATCTACATTTTCCAATCTGTTGCCATAGTTTTATGTAGCATTGTCTTGTAATTATTATACTCTGTTCTCTTTTTTGATTGTGATGTTTTTCTTGTTCCTAATATAAATTGAATGTTCTTTTAATTAAAATTATAATTTGTAATTGGATAAAATCATCTGAAGCTTTACATGACTAAATTAAGTCTTAACCTAGCTTTATAATTATGAAATAGAAGATTGTAATCAAAACTGCATAAAATTGGAATAATAAAAGTAGACAACAATCATCAGAGCAGAATAAAAAACATACAAACAGATTTTGGTAAATACAGGAACCGCATATGTGAAAAAGATAGCATTTTAATTCAGTAGAAAATGGATAGTTTATTTTAATAAATAGTATTAGGAAAATGGCTATTTACCTTAAGGAAAATACAATTGAACCCCTACCTCACATGATATTAAAAAATAAATTCTAGGTGTATGACTGAAAAAAATAAAAAACAAAAATGTAATTAAAAGAAATGGAAGAAACTGTATATAACCCAGAGTTTGGAGACAACTACTAACAAAGATAAAATAGCCAGAAGCGAAGAGAGAACAAAAAAAGTACAAATTCATAAACATTAAAAATATTAGATGGTATAAGAAACTACTCATGAAGTTCGTAGATAAGCAATAGATTGGGTAAGAGATTGCAAAGCATCAGATAAATGTCTGTTCATAATATATACAAAGCTCGTAAAATTTTGACAGGAAGCATATTGCAGCATGTAATTCATTCAATAGAAAAAAGTGTAAAGATAAGAAATAGGAAGTTAGTGCAACACAAATCCAAATAGTAAAGTGTTTATTATAATTATTGTTTCATTTGTTCCTTCACACTCCATTTCTAGGATTAATCTTCTGTGAGGGCTGGAATCTTTGTTTTATTCATTGCTGAATCCAAATTGCTAAACCAATGTCTGGCACAGAGTGTGGGCTTAATAAATATTTATTAGCCAAAACATGAAATATTATTGGAAGAAGCAATCTTTTAAATTCTTTTAAAGGGCAATCTTTTAAATTCTGTTAAAATTAAAAAGCACACATACCTTTTGATTTTCAGTCCCACTCTGGACTATCTCAGGTTAATAAAACATCATTTTATAGACATATGTTAGAGATGAAAATGTTTGTTGTAGTAATAGTTGGAAAAACAATCCCCTCCCCCGAAAAAAAATCCCAAACCAAAAACAACAATGTAACTGCCCAGCAATTAAAGACTTGTTGAATAAATCTACACGCTACAAATCTCTCATACAACTACTAAAAAAAATGTGCTGGATCTTCACCAATGAGGTCAAGAGGAATTTCAGTACCATGTTGTTACAAGAGAAAAGCAAGACCCAAAGAGGTGCATAAGGGAATCCCATATTTGCAAACACCAAATGAAAAGAAACCTCTATTCAGGCGTGTAAATATGTTTGCATATTACACAGAAAGAGGCTGGGGAGGATGAACACCAAGTTGTTTACTGTGGTTATTGTTAGAGGAAGGGAGAGTACAAAACAGAGGTGTGGTGTAAGGCGAAGAAAAAAAAAAGCGGACTTAAAAAACTGTGTGTGTGCTAATGCAAAGCAGTGCCCCCCAGAATTGTCTAAATGGTAAATACTGTTTTACTTTGGATTATAAGACTTCATGTGACTTTGACTTTCTTTCTTGTAATTGTATATATTTCTTAAATTCTTTAATACTAAGCATATATTATTGATACAAGCAGAAATATAAAAGGAGGATGTGAGTGATTTGCCCGGCAACAGAGGGGCATAAGGCCTGGAGCCAGAGCCAGCCTGCAGTTCTTGACAATGACCATTAAGAGGCCAGCCAGGGCTGCCTGAACCTCAGGCCTTTCGTAGCCTCTCTCAGCCTCCCTGGCTCAATGAAGGGCCAGTGGTCAGCAGCTCCTAGTATATTTCCCAGACTTGGACTCATACTTCTGCATCTGCCCAGGTGACCAGCCCTCTTGTCTTTCTTAGTCCGGCCAGCCATATTGCCATTGACTTTAAGCTTCCTGGCAAACACCTGTGTCCACTGAGACAACATAGTTGAACATTGGTTGTTCAATTTATTGAACAAAGAACCGGACAGAAAGGAAAATTCCTAAGATTAAGTGACCTACTACTTACACTTCCATGGCCTTTGACTCCTTAGCAGTGTGTGTGCAGATGATTTTCCATGGCTCTCATGAGTACCTAAGATCTCTACGGGTCCCCTACTCCAGTGGCTTTGACTGGAGACCTGGGTTACTCAAGAGGCCATGTGACAATCAGGGCTGTCACTGGTGCTCGGGCTGCACCCAGCAGTTTCAGGTTGGGTGAAGCCAGGAAGTACAGAAGTCCAGACAGAGGCAAAATGCATCCCACACTGGCCAGGGCTCCAGGTGGCTTTGCTGCATTGTGGGGAGGGTGTGAGTCTGTGTGTGTTTGTGAGAGAGTGGGAGAGGAAGCATACACACTTATGTGCACCTGTGTGTGTGTGAGAGAGAGCATGCGTGTGAATACACACATGTGTATGTGCTTGAATATGTGTGTGTATATATGTGTGTGTGTCTGTGTGTGCACATGTATATGCATGTGTGAGACAGCATGCATGTGCACCGTGTGCGTGTGTGTCTAGTCGGGGGAGTTAGCAAGAGGAGGGGAAGTGGGGAAGGGGAGTTGTTTGTTTATTTGAAACCAGTTAGGCCCTCTAATGCAGACTTTCACCAGAGCAGGGCAGTCAATGTTTGCCTTGGGAGATGCTCAAAGCCTGAAACACAGCTTCAGTCAAACAAGGGGTGTGGTGGAGGCAACAACTAAAAATAGAGAAACTAGAAACCCCTTATTTGCACTTGGCTAGCATGTCATGGTTGAAAAGCACTTGACAGATAACGAGTTTTTTTTTTTTTTCTAATTCATGGTAGCCTTGATAAATTGGTTACAGTTATCCTTATTTTACCACCGAAGAAGGCGAGGCGAGGTGGCTTGCTAAGGTCATGCTGAAGATGGCAGAGCTGGCAGCTGGAGGGTGTTGCTGTCTCCAGGGCTGCTCGAGCCCTCTGCACAAAACAGGTGCACCTGTGGCCCTGCCTGAGGCTCTGTGTCCCTTGGAGGGGACAATTTAGATTCCCTTTCATCTCCCCTGTAGCAAAATAGTTTCTCTATTTTGTATCTGGAAGCCTTGCCATGTTATGTGCTGGAAGCTTTGCCTTTCTGATTTGACCTGCCAGACATAGGTGGGTAGCATCCAGGTAGAACAGGGGAATCTACTGGCAAAGCTGGGGCTCACCCTGGGTGTCACGATCACAATGCCATGCCAGCTGCCCACGTGAGATCCCATGTGGAGCATCTCACCAACCTCCAGGATTCCAAGTCCTCCCGGTACAAACCACCAGTGCTATACCCGTCTTGTAAATGAAGAAAGTACAGTGATTGGCCTATGGCTCTGAATTAAAGAAGGGGCCAAAGAATTTGAGTTAAAATTCATGTTTCCTGTCTCAACTCAGGACAACACCACTGAAATGAGGCTGCCTCACCTTTGCCCCAATACTGACCTCTCCACATGTGAACCTGAAACAGCCCCGATAACAGCTTTTAGCACCGAGGTTCTTCTGTTCATTCAGCCACAGACATTCAGTTGCTGTCAACCATGAACTATGTCAGGCATAGTGGAAGGTTCAGGCATGAAACAAGGATGGAGCCCGCTCTCACAGGAAAATAAGGAGGAAAGGCATGCACCCTATTCCATCAGTTCAGAGTGGGCACGATTCTGTACCAAACAGAGGCCTGGGTAAAGTGTTTTGTGAGCTCAGCAAAAAGAAATTACTTCTACCTGGGAGAAAACGCTAGCCAGACCTGAGAAGGATGGCTACAATAGATTTTTTTAGATGACAACTATTTTTTATGAAACATTCCAAAATATACTAAAGTCAAGAATATTGGCCAGGCACAGTGGCTCACGCCTGTAATCCCAGCACTCGGGAGGTTGAGGTGGGAGATCATTTGAGGTCAGGGGTTTGAGACCAACCTAGACAACATGGTGAAACCCCGTCTCTACCACAAATACAAAAATTAGCCAGGCACATGCCTGTAAAAATTAGCCAGGCACATGCCTGTAAGCCCAGCTACTCGGGAGGTTGAGGTGGGAGAATCGCTTGAACCCAGGAGGTGGAGGTTGCAGTGAGCCAAGATCCTGCCACTGCACTCCAGCCTAGTTGAGAGAGCAAGACTGTCTCAAAAATAAAAAAATAAATAAAACAATAATAATAATAATAATAATAAAACTCCTCTACACTCATCACCCAGATTCAATAATTATCTTTAAAATTGTTTTCTGGGTTGAAGTATTTTACATCATATCATTTTGTTTCCTCTAAATGAATGAAACTTGGAAACAACATGAAATCAATGTAGTAATGCAAGTCATTTCACCACCCCATATTTTGCATTTGTTTCTAAAGCATGGAGACATTGGCTCACATAACCCCAATGTTACTTCATCACATCTAACAAAACTAGCAATATTTCCACGGTATCATCTAACCATCTAGCCATTGAACCTAATTCATAATCACATTTTAACAATTGTCTTAAAAATAGCTTCTTGCTTAGTTTGTCCTACTCAGGATTCAAACAAGGTTCATATATAACTCAACCTCTTAGATTTCCTTTAAACAGGAGTCCCTTCTGCTCTGACTTTGGTTAGTTTCAAGCCATTGATTTGTAAAGGCCAGTCCTATAGAATGTTCTCCATTTTGGATCTTGCATCCTTGTGATGGTTCATGACTTGCTCTTCCGTCCCGCATTTCTTATACATAAAGTTACCTCTGTAGGCTCCATTAGATTCAAGCTCAGCCCCTCTTGGTAGACATGCTGTCGAGGGGGTGATCTGTGCCCCATGTTGCATCCTACCAGGAGGCTCACAGTGTCTACCTGCACCATTTTCGTGATGCTAACATAGGTCCAGGCTCAGGTGTCCCTATTCCTCCACTGACAAGTTCTTCACCGACATTTAAAAGTCCCATTAGGGGTTACAAAATGGGCGTGCTCTGATTCCATCACTCCTTCCACATTTGTGAGTTGGGAGTTGAAAGAGCAAAGGATGAGAAACTGGGAACACCAGAAAAAAATACCAGGCATACTCCCTCCAGGGTTGGGTAGTATTTGAGAAATAGGTGTTTTACCAAACACATGAAGATAGAAAACACGTTCAGAAAACAAAGCTTTTCCATTGCTGGATTGTAGAGTGTGTGCTACAATCATTCACAGCTAATGCCTTGTGCAATATATCCCTTCCTTTGCTTTCCTTCCTTCCCTTCCTTCCCTTCCCTTTTCTTTCTTTCCTTCCTTCCTTTCTTTCTTTCTCTTTCTTTCCTTCCTTCCTTCCTTCTTTCTTTCTTTCTTTCTTTGTTTCTTTCTCTTTCTTTCTTTCTTTCTTTCTTTCTTTCTTTCCTTTCTTTCTTTCTTTCTTTCTTTCTTTCTTTCTTTCTTTCTTTCTTTCTTTCTTTCTTTCTTTCTTTCTTTCTTTCTTTCTTTCTTTCTTTCTTTCTTTCTTTCTTTCTTTCTTTCTTTCTTTCTTTCTTTCTTTCTTTCTTTCTTTCTTTCTTTCTTTCTTTCCTCTGTCTGTCTCTGTCACCCAGGCTGGAGTGCAGAGGCGTGATCATGGCTCACTGCAGCCTTGAACTCCTGGGCTCAAGTGACCCTCCCACCTCAACCTCCCGAGTAGCTAGGACCACAGGCACGCGCCACCATGCCCGGTTAATTTTTTAAACAATTTTGTGTAGAGATGGGGTTTCATCATGTTGCACAGGCTGGTCTTGAATGCCTGGACTCAAGCAATCCTCCTGCTTCAGCCTCCCGAAGTGCTGGGTTGGATACAGGCATGAGCCACTGCATCTGGCCTCCTTGTGCAATACTTTTAAATGTCAGCAGAATCTTTTCCCAGCACTAGCACAGAGCCTGATGGTGAGAGGCTGCTCTGTAACACCTGGCTGGGTGTGTGAGGGCCTTGGACGCGTGTGGCCCCTGCAAAAGACTGACCTAGCAATGCCAACCTGTGACTTTTAGGTACTTCGGCCCAGTTAGGAGGAGAAATTATGTGGCCATTTCAATTTTTTAAAGTGAAAAGATCTTTTGTGGAAATTCACCTCCCCCCATTGTGGTAAAATTGATAGAAAAGATTTTCAGGTGGTAAAAAGTTTGAGGGTGCTGAGCAGAACTTCAAGAAGGAAGGAAGAAGGCATTTTTATAAAGCTGTGTTAAGTCAAAGACAGACACTTGTTTATCGAGTCACCTACATTTGATTCTGCTAACAGAGAAGCTTGAAATTCATTAGGTAATTCTGGGGACAGATAAAATTCCTTTATGTGAGTGAATTTTTTTTGGGGGGAACACCATGTAAATTTATGTTTTAAAAAACTCTCACAGTAGTGATTATTAAAATATGTCAGTGATATGCCAAAATGCTAATCCAACTACAGTTGTGTCTTGTATTGATGAGACTATGGGCCTTAATGTATTTTTCAATTTTTAACTTTTTGCATTGTTTGCATTTTGAAAAATTAAATGAGAAATCAAATCATGGGTCATTACTTCCCAATGGAGTCAGTTATGATTCTTTGGCACAATAGTTCTGAAACCTCAGTTTGCATTTTAACCAGCAGGGGAGTTTGCAGACTCCCGGCCCCGGCCCCAGCAGTGCTGGTATCTGCATTTTAAAAAAATGCCCCCAGTGATGCTGATGCAGGCAGGTCATGAACTGCACTTCATGGAGACCCTTTCTTCAATTGGCCGAGCTTCTGGAGCACGACTTGTGACAAGGATTGAAAGGCAGGGCCGCCAACATGGGGCGTTCTCTCCTTTGAGTCTCCCATAAATAATGCCTGCAGTTTTACTGCCAGTGATCCTCTTGTCTCTCCATGAAATGAATTATTTCTGTCCTTCATACAAACATTTCTTACATATTAGTATATTTCTGCATAGCTTTTTGACAGAGGGAGATAACTTCCCTTTTTATAATAACTCACGCCTCTGTGGTACTTTCCAGCCTGCAAAGCATTTTCCCACATGCGCCTCACAAGGACCCTGTAAACTAGACAGATCCTCCCCCTCCCCCTCTCCCTCCCTCTCTCCCTCCCCTTCCTCCCCCTCCCCCTCCCCCTCCTCCCCCCCTCCACCTCCTCCTACTCCTCTCCTCCTCCTCCCCCTCTGGCAGACAGGGAAGAAACTGAAGCACAGGACAGAGATTTGAGCCACGTCTCTGACTTCAAAGCCTTGATCTTTCCCACGGAGGTTCACACGTATCTTACCCAGATACACATGTGGTCACGACTTGAACCTCTCTTAAAAGGCTCTGGACATCATTCAATCCTTTGGAGCTGTTTCTCCAATGTTTCCTTGGCAGAACCCAGAGATGGAATGTGTAGGAAGGGAGCGTGCACTGAGAAGCACCTCCATCGGGTTTGAGGGTGCAGGAGAACATTTAGACTGAAAGATTCTCTTTTATGCTTTCAAACATGAGATTGGAAAATGTTAAAGAAAGAAAAAGAAAAGAAAAAGGTCTCAGGCCTTTAACATGCTTGGGTTGATTGTAATTACTGAGTGGATCTAGAGACACATATGTCCTGCTAGAGAGGCAGAGATTTAAAATTAACTCATAAAACTGTTGCAGGATTTGCCCATCACATGAAAACATGAATACTAATGATGCTGGCACAGTGCCTAGTACACCTTCTGACTCAAGGCTGGGCATTATACTGCATGCCTTTCATGTATTATATGTAGCCCTGACAGCAGACATATACCTTCCCATTTTATAGATGAAGAAACTCAGGCTCCTTGAGGCTTAAGGAATTGCTCAAGGTACAGTAAGTCACAGAACTGTTATTCAAAAACCAATTTTATCCACAGGTAACTTAACAGTGTGCCACATGCAAGTCTGACACTCCCTAAAGAAACACGATAATATTCAGCACTCACTAATCATATTCAGCACTCACAGTGCCTGTCATCCAATAACAATTGCCAGGCATGCAAAGAAACAGAAAAACATGACTCTCAACTAGGAGAAAATTTAATTGATAGGAACATAAGCAGAAATTGCACACATTTTGTAATTAGTAGACTAGAGCCTTAAAACAGAAATGACAAAGTATATAAACTGGTTCAAATATATAACTGAAAGCAATAAGACAATGAAGAGAGAAAATGAAGATATAAAAAAATTAAATGGGTCTGCTAGGGATTAAAAAAAATACAATATCTGTAATTAAGAAAAAAGAGAGGCCAGAAGTAGCGGCTCACGCCTGTAATCCCAGCACTTTGGGAGGCTGAGGCAGGAGGATCATTTGAGCTCAGGAGTTCGAGACTAGCCTGGCCAACATGGTAAAACCCTGTCTCTACTAAAAAATTAGCTGGGCATGGTGGTGCGTGCCTGTAATCCCAGCTACTCAGGAGCCGGAGGCAGGAGAGTTGCTTGAGCCTGGGAGGCAGAGGTTGCATTGAGCCAAGATCACACCACTGCACTCTAGCCTGGGCAACAGAGCGAGATTTTGTCTCAAATAAATAAATAAATAAATATTAAAATTTTTTATAAAAGGAAAAAAAAAAACATGACCAGGTACAGTGGCTCATGCCTGTAATCCCAGCACTTTGGGAGGCCAAAGCAGGTGAATTACTTGAGGTCAGGAGTTTGAGACCAGCCTGGCCAACATGGTGAAACCCCATCTCTACTAAAAATGCAAAAATTAGCTGGGTGTGGTGGCAGGCGCCTGTAATCACAGCTACTCAGGAGGCTGAGGCAGGAGAATCACTTGAACTCAAGAGACTGTGGTTGCAGTGAGCCGAGATGGTGACACTGCACTCCATCCTGGGCAACAGGGCGAGACTCTGTCTCAAAAACAAACAAACAAACAAACCTCTAGATGGGATGAATAGTACATTAGGTTCTGCAGAAGGAAGGTCAGTGGGCTTGGAGACAGTGCAATTGAAATTACCCACAGTGAAGCACAGGGAGAAAAAGGTGAACAGCAACAACAGAGCATTAGTGACTGGGAAGAAATTAGCACGCAGTCAGAAGACATGTAATTGGGCTACCAGAAAGACTATGAAACTTAAACCAAAAATGGAAATTCCAAATTTGATAGAAACTATAGACCCGAAGACTCAAGAATATCAACCCCAAGTATGAAGAAAACCACACCAAAGTACATTATAATCGTATTGTTGAAAACCAATGATAAATAAAAACAATCTTAAAAGCTGCTTTAAAGAGGTACATTATATTCTTAGAAGAAAATATAGAAGGAAATCTTTGTGACCTTGGTGTCACAAAGTATATAAAGAATATGAGTCACAAGAATACAAATGTGATCTTCTATTCCCTTAGAATAGAACATCATAAAGTATAAAAGAAAAATTGATAAATTAGACTTTTCAAAATTAAGAACTTCTGCACTTTAAAAACACCATTAAGAAAAGAAATAGCTAAACCAGAGATAGGCAGGACATTTTTGAAAAACATGTATCTGATATGAGAATATATAATTAACTTTTAAACTCTATAAAAGAAGCCAAAAATTCAATTTAACAAACAGTTGAACAAAGAAGACAGCTGAGCGGCAAACTAACCCATGAACAGGTGTTCGGTATCATCAGTCATTAGGGGAACGGCAACTAAAACCACAGTGAAATGCCACCACACAACCACCCAGATGCTAAAATTAGATGACCGATCATACCAAGTGTTGGCAAGGATATGGAGAAACTGGAATGCTCACACGATGCTGATGGTAAGGTGAAACGAAACAACTTTAGGAAACAATTTGGGAGCTTCTTAACCTGTGACCCAGAGATTTCACTTCTTGTTGCTTATCAAAGAGAAATAAAAACATATGACCACAGAAAGACTTGACATATATGTTCTTAGCATTGTTACTCATATTAATTCGCTCCCGGCTGGAAACAACCAAAATGTTCAGTAACTGGAAAAATCTTTTTGACTTTTTGCTTAAAATGTTGCTGATTCTTTTTGTTTTGTTTTTCAGAGTAAAGAAAACTTCTATTGAGCTATTTACAACTTTTAACAATTGAGCAAAATATACTCTGGTAAACAAAATTTAGAGCATATTTCTTTCTCTCTACCTGCCTTCTCCAGAATTTGGAAATTATTTGTGAGTGTTTTTAACACATGGCAACATAGTTATTTGAGCAAGTTCAATATGAATCAGTTTTCTTTTGTAGCAAGACACAGTTGGAGACGCTGCTTATTTTACCAGGGCTTTGACTGAAATGACGTGTTTTCAGACTGCTTTAAGAAATTGAGGCTGACCTATAGAGCTGATGAAAGCCCCTTGGAGAAACTGGCCTCCTACCTTGTCCTGTACAGGATTCCCGACCTGGGGCAAATAAAGAATGTCACTTTCTGACAGGCCCAGGAACTCCAAGCTATGTTGGGACCTCAAGAAGAAAGGAATTCACCCAATTCATACAAGTATCTACAGGCACAAATAAATCTTGGCTGGGCTCAAGAGACTTTTAAAAGGTCTAATCTGAGATTCCTTATGAAAAAAATTCCAGCAAAGCCAGTTAAAAAAAAAAGAGCCTATATGGCCAATAATTATTCTTGCTGCACTTTATGTAAATAATTAGGCAAAGTATAATAAGGCAAACTTATTTTGCAAATAAATTGGTCTTGTCTTTAGTAAAAATAAACTGGAGAGAGAAAAATTATGTTTCAGAACAGCTACAGCACACCTGTTACTAGATTCCAGCCTCATCCATTGTTCTTGAGCCTCTGCTGATGACCCCATATTTGACTGGTTTTCGGGGTCATTCATCTGGATTCCTTGAGGCTTCAGGTCAGTTCTACAGGGACTCTTGAAGCTAGGACTTTTGAAACTGCTGCTGCAAAATTACAACTGAGACAGTGAAAGAGATCTAACCTAACCAACTCCATCTTGCTTCTGACCTCCAAGCTGTCCTTGTTCATTCCTGGGCATAGGCTGAACTAATTTTGGGAAGAACTTAGTTTACAGTTTGTAGTTAAAAGCGAAGACAATAACAGCCCATTCCCAGAAGAACCCTCCTTCTTTCCTGAGAACTAGACTGCCTTTGTAGGACTAACAAATTAGCCACAGGATTAGAAATTATGATTTAGGAGTCATGCAGCTGGAGGCTACAAGATTCTGATCTCCTGCCCCCCAAACTGCTCCTAAGATCAGTGCTTGAGATATTTTGCAGACCTGGCACTTGATGGATCAGCTGGCACCACCCAGATCAAGAAACCGGCTCATCTGATCTGTGGCTCCCACCCAGGAATTGACTCAGTACAGGAAGACAGCTTCGACTCCCTGTGATTTCATCTCTGACCCAACCAATCTCAACCCACTGGCTTCCTCCACTGACCAAATTATTCTTAAAAACTCTGATCCCCAAATGCTCAAGAGGCTGATTTGAGTAATAATAAGGCTCCAGTCTTCCACACAGCTGTCTCTGCGTGAATTACTCTTTCTCTATTGCAATTCCTCTGTCTTGGTAAATTGGCTTTGTCTAGGCAGCGGGCAAGGTGAACCCCCTGGGCGATTTACACTTTCACTCCTTATATTAGGGCTAATTATTATTATTATTATTATTGATTTAAATTTTAAGTTATGGGGTACATGTGCAGAATGTGCAGGTTTGTTACATAGGTAAATGTGTGCCATGGTGGTTTGCTGCACCTATCAACCCATCACGTAAGTATTAAGTTCAGCATCCATTAGCTACTTTTCCTGATGCTCTCCTTCCTGCTCCCCAACAGTCCCCAGTGTGTTATTCCCCTCTGTGTGTCCATATGTTCTCACCGTTCAGCTCCCACTTATAATTGAGAACATACAGTGTTTGGTTTTCTGTTCCTGCGTTAGTTTGCTGAGGATAATGGCTTCCACCTCCATCCACTTCCCTGCAAAGGACATAATCTTGTTCCTTTTTACAGCTCATTATTTTTCTTCTTTAAGTGCTGTGCTAAAGCTGTGGATAAGAGCACCAATGTTTTCGTTATACACATCTTGGACCCCAACCAGTTGCACGTGAATACATATAGACAACTGCAAGACACTTCCACTCCTTTTACCCTGGGGTCAACCCCTCCCCCAAATACGTCCCCTGTCAGCAGGAAGAAGTTAGGGCAGCCATTAGCCTTTTCTCATCTCCATAGCTAACACCTCAGGATTGAGGGGTGCTGAAGTCCTAGTGTGTGTGAGGGGGATTGAAACTACCTTTGCAAAATTATGACAGTAAGAGAAATCTGACATGGCTGACTCCATCCTGCCTCTGACCTCCAAGCTCTGCTTGGTCATTGCTGGGCATAGACCAAAGTAACTTTGGAAGAAATTTAGTTTATAGTTTAACTTAAAAGCAAGGATAATCATCAAGTGCAGTGGCTCATGCCTGTAATTCCAGCACTTTGGGAGGCCAAGGTGGGAGATCACTTGAGCTCAGGAGTTCAAGACCAGCCTGGACAACATAGCAAGACTCCGTCTCTACAAAAAATACAAAAATTAGCCAGGCATGGAGGCGTGTGCTTGCAGTGCCAATGACTTGGGAGGCTGAGGTGGGAGGATCACCTGAGCCTGGGAGGCAGAGATTGCAGTGAGCTGAGATCACGCCATTGAACTCCAGCCTGGGTGACAGAGTGAGACTCTGTCTCAAAGAAAAAGCAAGGATGATAGTCCCTCCCTAAAACTAACTCCCTCCTTGCTCAGGGACCAAAAATCACCCTTGTAAGACTAAGAAAGGCCACAAGAATAGGATTATGGGGGGACCTGAATTCTGCTAAAATGTAGGCGTAGTTTCTATAATCCCTTACTGCTCAGGAGTCATGTGGCCAGAGGTCACAAGATTTCTGACTCCCCCAGTTGCTCCTGTAGATAACATCACTATTGTAGAACCTAAGATTGGTCTTTTGAGATTTTTTTTTTTTTTACACCCAGACTTTTGCATTCTGGTAACTGATGGACCCCACCCAAACTTATAACTCATGACTCAACTTGTCCTGTGGCCCCACCCAAAGGAGGACTCACTCACAAGGGCAATTTTCCACACCCCTCTGATTTCATTTACAAGCAACCAGCAACATCCATTCTCTATTCCCCTGCCCAGCAAACTGTCCCTAAAAGTCCTGACCTTCACACCTTTGGGGAGACTAATTTGAGTGACAACTCCAGTTCTCCTGTGTGGGCTAGGCTTATGTCAATTAAATTTCTTCTCTACTAAAAAAAAAAAAAAAAAAAAAAATTCTAGATAAGGCAAAGCTATGGTTCTAGAAAGTAGATCAGTGGTTGGAGGTAGCATAAGGGGTATGAACAGAAAGGGCTAAAGGAAACTTATTAGGGTGGTGAAAATGTCCTCCATTTTGATTGTTGCGGAGTTTATACAAGAGTATATATTTGCAAAAATGTACAATTGTGCCCCAAACGGGTGAATTTTGTGGAATGTTATTTACACCCCCTTAGAGGTGACTTTTTAAAAAGAGCATTTTCAAGCCATTGAAGGGTATTGAGTTTTGTATAGTCTTTGGTGTGTTGAGTTTTGTAAGCTGGTAGAAAAAGTTTATTCCTGTCTAGACATCCACATTAAACCTTAAGGACAATGAAAGGCCCCTTGCAAGCACGCACATACAGGAAAGAATGAGTGACACTAGGATGTCCTCTAGCAAAACTGCAAATAAGAATAACATGAGTTATAAGAAATAAGGATAGCTGAGTGTGACCCCCAAGCACATAAAAGAAAACAAAAGAGGCTTCGTAAAACCTTGATATTTGGGAAATTCTCCCTCAAATGGCAAATTTTAATGACATAGTATCAGATGGCCTTCTCTGTGTATCCAATTATCCCACTTGATTCTACAGAAAAAAATTTACGTAGTTATATTATTGTAATGCCTGATTTTCAACTGAAAAAGTTTTGAGTACTAACCTACTGATGAAACAGTAAAATTATATAAGCACTGAACACAAAAGAATATGATTTTTTGTTTTTTTGATGCAGAGTCTTGCTCTGTCACCCAGGCTGGAGTGCACGGGCACAATCTCAGCTCACTGCAACCGCCACCTCCCGGGTTCACGTCATCCTCCTGCCTCAGCCTCCCAAGTAGCTGGGACAACAGGCATGTGCCACAACGCCCAGCTAATTTTTGTATTTTTATCAGAGACGGGGTTTCATCATGTTGCCCAGGCTGGTCTCAAACTCCTGACCTCAGGTGATCCACCTGCCTTGGCCTCCCAAAGTGCTGGGATTACAGGTGTGAGCCACCACGCCCGGCCAGAATATAAATATGATAAGCCTTAATATGTAAAAATAATAGTATAACAAAAAAGTAGGATGTGAATTTGAAAGCAGTGTTGGTGGGCAGGTGTTAACTTTAGATACTGCCTAAAGCTAATGAATTGAGACGTAAACATTTAAATATATTATTTAAAGTCATAAAGCCAATCACTAGGATACAAAATAGCTGATAAAAATCTAGGAAATGGAGACGGGGGTGTGCAGGTGAAAGCCAGGTAAGAAAACAGACAGCGTGATGAAGTACGTTCTGCATCTGTCAGTGTATTTAGCTCAGAGATATTGGCATTAGTATTTCTTGAAGTTGTAACTGTAATGAAAATAATGTTTAAAAACAAAAGCTGCGGCTGGGTGCACTGGCTCACACCTGTAATCCCAGCACTTTGGGAGGCCGAGGCGGGCAGATCACCTGAGGATAGGAGTTCGAGACCAGCCTGGGCAACACGGTGAAACCCTGTCTCTAATAAAAACAGGATGAAACCCCATCTCTGCTAAAAATACAAAAATCAGCCGGGCATAGTGGTGGGTGCCTGTAATTCCAGCTACTCAGGAGGCTAAGGCAGGAGAATCGCTTGAACCAGGGAGGCAGAGGTTACAGTGAGCCGAGATCATGCCACTGTACTCCAGCCTGGGTGACAGAATGAGACTGTGTCTCAGAAAAAAAAAACCAAAAAACCCCACAAAAGCTGCTCCATCGCTTGCCTCTGAGGAGGGCACATCAGTGGTGGCAGGGAAGGTGAACTTTTGAGTTTTCAGTATATACCTTTTCTGACTGTTCAAATTTTTGAAAACAATATTCATGGATAACTTGTATAATAATAAAATCTAGTTAAGCAAATGAATAGATAGGTAAATAAATTAGTAAAAGGATAAAAGAGATCTGAACTGGCAAAGAAAAATACCCAGGATACATTGTTGTTACATGAAAGAGTAAATTGCAGAATGTTTTGTATGATATAATCTTGGTTGTGTGAAATCTAAAAACAGGAGTCTATTAACACATTTGCAGATGAAAAGAAAATGCCTGGATATTTTTGGTAAAAATCAAACTGCTAACAGTGAAATTTCTGGGGACTGAAATTGACAAAGGGATAAGAGGACTTTACATTTTGCTTTAAGTACCTCTGAAGGATTTGGGTTAAACACAAAGTAACAAACTCATGTTGTCTAAATACCTTTTCAAAATGTGATATTAAAAACAGACAAGCAATTACTTAAAGCAAATACATCTGCAAGCTGCTGAGCAACATTAGAAAAGGCAAGGATCAGGACGAAATAGGTGACAGAACCCTCTTCTTTCAGTGTTCAATCCATGCAGGGAGGGCTGAGCCTTTTAGGAATCACATTAAATATGCTTTCCTCTTCACACCATCAATTTGCTTTTGATATAGGAAATTCAGAAAATAGAGGGAAAGATAAAAATTAACTCCAACACCATCATCCAGAGAGAGCCACTCTGAACACTCGTGATATGTAATTTTCCACGGCCATTTTTTTTTTTTGTAAAAAAGCAAAATGGGGATCATTATCTACATCCTGTTTTGTGACCCACTTTTAGCAGAGCATATCATGGTCATCTTTTTCCTGTCGTTCCCTGTTTTGTCTGCAGCAACCTGTGAGGGGCTGTCAGCATCCGATCGTGAGGTTTAATAAAACGTTGTCATTTTCCCCACTTCTTCTGCCTCACACCCCAGCTGTTTCCATTTTCTCAAGATCATAAACATACTGCAAAAATGTCCTTTGCTCATGCCCTTTCTCTTTCCTCATATCTTCCCTTAATTTTTGTTGAGGTTAAAAATCCCACAAGTGGAATTCCTAGGCTCAAGAGCATACATAACCTTTCTAAGTCTTCTGATATATTTTGGCAAATTGTCCTTCAGACATTTCATACAGCAGTATGGAAGTATGTAGTTCCCTGCACTTTCTTTAATAAGGGTTATTATTCTTTTCATCCTTTCTGAGCTGGCTTACAAAAAAGTGGTCTTTTACTTTTCAATCTCATTTTGTATTAAGCAAGTATTGCACATGTAGAAAATCAGAAAATTCTCGTCTACGCAAAGGAAAAAAATCAGTTACAACCCTACCACCAATAGAAAATCATTGTGAATATTCAGTGTATGCATTTTCAAAGGTGTTACATATACATATACTCTTGAAAAATGGGCCAAACTGTTTATATTGTGTCATAACTTGGTTATTTCTGTGAACAGTACAGTATAAATTATATATAAATAAATGTAATTTTGAACCATATTAATAACTGCATGCTATTGTACAAATTTACCATTAATTTATTTAACCACTATTGGTCAAATAAGTTATTTTCGACCTTTGGCTGTTATAAATAAACCCATAGTAAACATTCTCGTAAGGTAAATATTCAGTTGTCCAATATTTTTAAGCTATGTTTCCATAACTGGAATTATGGTGTTTAAGAATATGCACATTTTTAAAGATCTTGATCTATGAAGCTAAATTAATGTTTATAAAGGTAAGATTGGTTTACATTCTCACCGTGATGAAGGAAGCCATTTCTCCAGTCCCTGGACAATGGTTTATAACAAATTTAAAAAAAAAAAAATTTTGTCAATCTGCTCAGTGAAAAGTGATGAACAACATAGTATTAATTTACTTTTCTATTGATTTTATCATGTACTTATTAGCCACTTGTGTTTCTCATATTATGATTTGATCATCCACATCTTCTACCACTTTTTACAGTAAGGTATTTATAATTTTCTCAATGATATGGAAGACCTCTTTATTTGATAAATATATTTAATTTTTATGTTAATGTCATAAATGTAAATATTTTTCTTAATTTAGCTTTTGCTTTTTAACTTACTAATGCTTTTTGTTTGTTTTGAGATGGAGTCTTGCTCTGCCATCCAGGCTGGACTGTAGTGGCGCCATCTCAGCTCACTGCTATCTCCTTCTCCGGGGTTCAGGTGATTCTCCTGCCTCAGCCTCCCTAGTAACTGGGACTACAGGCGCCCACCACCATGCTAGCTAATTTTTGTCTTTTTAGTCGAGATGGGGTTTCACCATGTTTGCCACGCTGGACTCAAACACCTGACTTCAAGTGATCCTCCTGCCTTGGCCTCTCAAAGTGCTGGGATTACAGGTGTGAGCCACCATGCCCAACTGAACTTTGTGTTTGTATTATATATTACAACACGGTATGTATTATGTATTACAAACATGGTATGTATTATGCAGAAAAAGCTATCATTTCTACCTAGTCAATTTATTAATCTTTCCTATTAATCTTTCCTTTGTTGTTCACACTTGCAAATGTCTTCCTCAGTCCAAGATGATAGAAATATACAACTATTTAAAAAATTTTTTCACCACTAGCTATGAATATTTTAAATGTATAAAAAAACACAGAAAGTAATGTGACACTGCTAAGATCAAACAGATATTCATATTTTGGTACACTTTCTTACTTCTCTTTCTTTCTTCTCTCTTTTTATGTTCCAGATACGAAGATACAACTAAAGATTGGTCATTATTTTCTCCTCTCTTTCTCTCCAAAATTAATAATTATCATGGAGTTACTAGGTGTTAACCATGTATGATTTTGGACATTTACGACATGTATAAGCAATTATGAACAATATATATTGCTGCTCTGTATGTTTTAGACTTTTAAAAAATGGCTACATAATGTATGTAACCTTTTTGCAACTTGCTTTTTTTTTCAAAAATATGTGTTTTTGAGATTTGTTCATTGTAATACATAGATTCCCAGTGCTTTTTTTTTTCCTGTATCCTTTTCTATTAAGTTAATAAACTTCCTTTTATTCATTCATTTTCTAAGGGACACTGTTTCAAAATGATGAAATGCATTGCGATGGACATCCTCATGCATTCCCCCTTTTGCATGTATGTGAGAGTTTCTCTGAACAACATATGGAATTTAGATATTTAATTTACCTACGGACTTACAGGGCAGTGGGCTGTGTTCCTTCAGTGGCACTAGGGATTCCCAAAACACTCCCCAAAGCAATCGAACCCATTTATCATCCCACCAGCAATACCTGAGAGTTTTCATTTTCCCCATATTCTCACCAAAGCTCATATTGTCAAACATTAGTTTTATTAGTGGAATAGATAATAGATGAAATCTTTTTGTTTTGTTTTCCCTTGATTCTATTTGAGATGGTAATGGGTTATATGGATTCTTTGCCTCTGTGTATGGCCTATTCATATATTTTGACCATTTAGAAAAATGTAGTTTTTTTAAAAGCTCATTTCCAATGCCAGCTAAACACATAACTTACCTAGAAATGGACCTAATAAAATATGTGCAAACTTGTATGGAGACGTAAACTTTACTGAAAGATGTTAAAGAAGGGCTTAAACCAAAGGAAAGATGGATTTACCATGATTAGGAGGACTCATCATTAAGAGGCATATTCTCTCCAAATTACCTAAAAATCAAATGTATTTCCAATCTATATTCCAAAGGGTGTTTTTGAGGAACTTTACAAGCTGGTTCTCAAAATTTTATGGATAAGAAAAGGCTCAAAAATAGAAAAGAGTGAACCTAGGAGGCAGAGCCTGCAGTGAGCTGAGATCACACCACTGCACTCCAGCCTGGGCGACAGCAAGACTCCGTCTCAAAAAAAAAAAAAAAAAAAATAGAAAAGATATCTATGAAGAAAAAACACCAAGATAGAGAGGAGTCCCCTCCTAGATGTCCACACTTACTAAAAGCTGCAGTGATGAAGATGGAGTGCACCAGGGAGTGTAAAAATAGAACAGGAAGTGAATGGAGGGTCTCAGACGGACCCTCATGCACATGCCAGGGAGGCACTGTGGGTCTCCAGGGCGGTATGAGCTACTCGATAAATGAGGCTGAGAAAACTTTTTTCTTCACATAAAACTGTGGCCTTACTGCACAACCATTCTCGACTACTGAATCCAAATTGATTAAAGAAATAAATATGGTCCAGGTGCCGTGGCTCCCACCTGCAATCCCACCACTTTGGGAGGCTAAGGTGGGCAGACCACTTAAGCCCAGGAATTCGAGACCAGCCTGAGCAACAGAGTGGGACCTCACCTCTACAAAAATTAGAAGAATTAGCTGGATATGATGATGTACGCCTGTAGTCCCAGCTACTCGGGAGGCTTAGATGGGAGGATTGCTTGAGCCTGGGAGGTCAAGGCTGCAGTGAGACGTAATGGTGCCATTGCACGCCAGCCTTGGTGACAGAGTGAGGCTCTGTCTCAAGAAAAAATTTTCATAATTGTAAATCAAAGGCAAAAATTAAACCTTTTAGAAAAAATACAGGATATCTTTAGGATATAGATAATTAATCACTTGACAAATCAAATATTAGATCATAAATTTTTTAAAAGCCATCTTTCTTACTGATTTGAATTGCCTTCCTTATGACTTACTCAATTCCCACATAATCATGGGCCTATTGCTGGACTCTGTCTTTTTCTGCATAGAACCACATAAATTAATTACTCCAGTTTAATGACACAGTTTCAGTTCTTTCTAAAAGATATTTTTTCATTATTCTTTCTCAATCATTTTTCTGATTTAACTTAAGGCTATAATTTTGACCAGCTATAAATTCCTGTATTCATTTTTATTGGCATTAAATTTAAATTCATATACAATTTTTGGGGAATTGGCATTGCTAATGTTATTGTTGAAAAAAAGAAAGCTATTGATTTTTGTATATTTCAGTTCTCTTATTAGCTCTAATAGCTTTTCAGTTTCTTGTCTTAGATTTCCCTGGAAGACAAACAGATCATCTGTTATGCCTTTTTTCTAAATGTGTAGATGTTGTATTACCTTTTCTTGTTGTATTACACTGGCAAGAATTCCCAAAACAAAGTTAAATTATCTCAATGTTAGCAGGCGTCTCTCACTTCTGAATTTGGCTATAGGCTTGCAGAAGATATCTAGGAAGTTTCCTTTTCTTTAGGTTACAACAAGATTTACAGGGATGCCTTTGATTATGTTTCCTTTTTTTCTTTTTTCTCTTCCTTTTCTTTTCTTTTCTTTCTTTTTTTTTTTTTTTTTTTTTTTGAGACAAGGTCTTGCTCCATTGCCCAGGCTGGAAGTGTGTGGCATGATCACGGCTCACTGCAGCCTCAACCTCCTGGGCTCAAGTGATCCTCCCACCTCAGCCTCCCAAGTAGCTGGGACTACAGGCATGCACCACCACACCCAGCTAGTTCTTGTATTTTTTATAGAGACAGGGTTTCACCATGTTGACCAGGCTGGTCTTGAAATGCTGGGCCCAAGCGATCCTCCTACCTTAGCTTCCCAAAGTGCTGGGATTATCCATGTGAGCCACCGTGCCCGGCTATATGGTTCTTAATGCTAAGTTGTCTTTTCACAGTGGAATGAGCCCTCCTTAATCATATTAAACATCATGCTTGATTGAAATTGCTTGTATTTTAGAAGTATTTTTGATTCTATATTAATTAGCCAAAGTTACCTGTGGTTTGTGTGTGACTACTTATCTTTTGATAAAACTCAAAACTTTACATGAAAATGATGTGTGCTCATAACAGAAAAATATTTAAATACAGGCAATTATAAAGAAAATGTTTCCCAGAACCCCAATACCCAGAGGCAATCTCTGTGAATATTTTGGTGTATTTCTTCTTAGTCTTTCTGGTAGTGGGGGCAGCAAGGGATATGCACATTTTCAAGTTGTCTATGAAACCCAAATCAGCATACAGTAGAGTTTAAATGGAGTGCTTGGAGTGAGAGGCTCCAGATTCAAATCCTCACATTACAATTTACAAACTACGCCATATTTGTCAGCTTCCTTGATCTGTTCGTGTCTCATTTTCTCAGTCAATAAAATTGAGATAATAATAACTACCTCACATGGTTGTTCAGAGAATTAGAAAATGTAAATAAAGGTCTCGGTGTGGTGCCTGGCACAAGGCCTCTAAATAAGTATGAACTGTTACGATGCTGTACATAAACTTTTGTATGTTTCATATTACTTAATACTGTACCATAAACCTTTTTATATCATTCAAGCTTATAGTAAATACCACTTTTGACATTTCCCTACTACATGCGAATGTATGTATATAGCTTCATCTAATATTTGTGTATGAATTATTGCCTACATTTTAGAATTTTTCTCTCAGTTTAGGCTTTCAGAAGAAAAATTGCTTTGGCCCAAAACCGTGGGACTGTTTCGGGGCTCCTGGTCTAGGCTGCCAAATTGCTGTCCAGAAAGGGTGTGACAGTGTTGGCTCCCAGCAGCCCCATATGAAGGTAGCGAGGTCCTCTAGCACCCAGGGGAGCCCCAGAGAGGGTCTGATTCCTTCCCTTGAGGAATCCATTATCCCCTGAACAAGAACTTTTGAGATAGATCTTGCACCATGCTGGAGGCCACAGCGGGCAGCTCCTGCTCCGTGGAGCCCACATTCTAGTTGACGCAGGGAGGAGAGCGGAGGCGAAGGCAAACGGCAGACTAGCAAAGTAAACGGCCACTGATGTCTAGGAGAGGCAAGTGCCGCAAAGAAATTCAAACAGGATGACGGGATAGAATCATCGCACAGGCCCAGGGCTATTTAGATAAGAGAAAGACCTCTCCCAGAAAGTGCGACGTATGCTGGAGTCTTCAGTGGCAAGGAGAGGCTTTGCAAAGCACAGAGGGCAGAGCAGAGAGACGGCTCTAAAAGCGCACAGGCTTGGCAGGTTCCCGGAGCAAGGAAGAGGCTCCCTGCACTTGGAGCAGAGCAGCCAGGGATGGGGAGAGGAGGGCAGGGCCGAGAGACCGGCTGGGGAAGGGTTGGGATTTCTTTCCAAATGCCATGTTGGACCATTGTATGGTTTTTTTTTTGGTTTTTTTTTGTTTTTTTTTTTGTTTTCTGACTTACCTTTAAAGGGATCACTGCAGCTGTTGTGTGGAGGAGATTGTGGGATGCCAGCGAAGCAGGACCCTAGATGGGAGGCCACCGCAGGAGACTGGTGAGAGGTGGCCATGGCAGAGCTAGGGCATTGTTAGTGGAAATGGAGAAGTGGATGGAAATGCTGAGATGCCAGCAACAGCGTGACAGTGACCTTCAGAGGTGCAAGGGAGAGAGACACCCCTCAATCCTCCCAAAGATTAAAATCTTCTGCCCCCGACCAATCCACTCACAGTGGGGTGTCTGTGTTCAGAATCAGAACCCAGTATCTAGCGGGCATCTACAGGGAAGTTTTCTAAAAAAGTGAATGCATTGCAAAAACTCACACGAAAGTGCGTGTTCGCTCTGGGAAGCCTAAGCTCTAACAGGATGCACCGTCTAAAAAGCAATCCAGCTGGTGCTTCATCTCAGCTGGGGTCTGATTCTGAGAGTCCATGCTTTGTGGGGAAAGACCCCCAAGCCAAGGCCACTTTGTGCAGGCTGCCAGCACACCTGGGACCCAGGAGAACTGGGGTGTCTACCTGACACACTTATTCATCCACCATGTACCCTGCACACTCTCTCACCCCTCCCAGCCTCGGTTCCCTCTTCTGCAGAGTGAGCTCTGAGTGCTGGCATCTGTGGCAGGCCCTGACAG
Source organism: Pongo pygmaeus (assembly GCF_028885625.2). Classification (NCBI taxonomy): domain Eukaryota; kingdom Metazoa; phylum Chordata; class Mammalia; order Primates; family Hominidae; genus Pongo; species Pongo pygmaeus. The sequence continues at coordinate 9,284,837 of NC_072380.2, forward strand.
TGAGGTTGAAGCAAAGCCGCCTCACATCTTGCTCTGATGATGCCTCTAGAAGCCTCCTTCCCTCCCTCAGTGGGCACAGGGATGGGGTGCTCTCAATGCTATGGGAAAATGCATTTCTCTGGCTTTCCAGAAGTCAGTCTGAGCTCTGAAAGGTGACCGTTGACTCAGGTTCAAGCTGTCAGGGCCTTCGGGCAGAGACTTTCTCCCTGCGACAGGACCAAGAGCTTTGCCTGCAGTACCAGGGCTGCACAATGGGCGCTGCCTCAGGTGCGTTCAGCAGCCTGTAAGCCTCTGGCTTGGCTGGGAAGGCAAGAGGGTCTTCGGGAGCTGAAGCCGTCCCCTGCCTTGTCAAGGGCTGGGCGGCTCTCTCCTGGCCCCCCAACATGCTGTTTCCTCCCACACACCTGAGAAAAGCTCTCTCTCAAACATCACGGGGAAAGCAGATGAGGCCGGGGAGGAAGGCTTGAGCTGCCACAGCAGGAGGCTCTGGGAACCTGAAAACATCTGGAGCATCCAGCGTGCTTGGCAGCTGGGAGGCTCATGCCAAAAAGGGGCCAGGGAAAGTGGCTGGTAGAAGTCAGAGAACCAGGTGACAATGTCACCAAATGATGTGGCCACTTGGACTCCTAGTAAATGTCTCAGACTTAAAATGGCCAGAGCTGAGTTCCTGGTCAATTTTCATCCCTGTGAATGGCAGCTCCATCTTCTCTTCCTCATGCTCTTTCTCTCCTATTCTGCACATACAAAACCACATGCAACCCCGATTTCTGTTGGCTCTCCTGTCCACAGGCAGCCAGGAATGGACATCTCTCTGCCTCGGCCGAGAGCCAGGTCTAAGCCACCTTCACTCTCTCCAGGATACACACAGCAACTCCTCCCTGCTCTCCTCTTCCCTGTCCTCCCACCTGCCTATTCCCAAAGGCAGCCCACTGTGACCTTATAAAAATGTTAGGTCCCATCACGTCACTTCCCTACTCAGAACTCCCCAGTGTCACCCATCTCATTCAGAGTAAAATCCAAAGTCCTGTATGGAGTCTCCTCGACAAATTAAACATAGAATTACCATGTGATCCAGCAATGCCACTTCTGGGTGTGTACCCAAAATGACAGAAAGCAGGGACTTGAGCAGGTATTTGTACACTCATGTCCACAACAGTGTTGCTCAGTGGCTAAAATGTGGCAGCAGCCAGTGTCCATGGACAGATGAATGGATAAGCCCAGTGTGCTCTATATGTACAATGGAATTCAGTCTTACAAAGGAAGGAAATTCTGGCCCATGCTACAACATGGGTGAGCCTTGAAGGCATTGTGCTAAGTGAAATGAGCCAGACACAAAAGGACAAACACTGTATGATTTCACCTAAATGAAGTCCCTAAAGTAGCCCAATTCATCGATACAGGTGGTAGAGTAACAGGCGTCAGGGGCTGGGGGCTGGGTCGGGGAGTTAGTTTAATAGGGCTGCTATAACAAATATGGTTCATGGAAAAATGGGAGAAGATAGAAAATGCATAGGACCTACTAGATTGTCTTTCTCTCAATAGATTATTAATAAGTGTTCCTTGAGTAGGTCAGAAAGATCCTCTGGGAGAGACAGCAATAGGGCAGCCACTGCCCTTCTGAACTTTCTTTGCACCGCAAGGGGGAAGAGCGGTCGTGAGACCCACCTGCCAAGTGCAGGACTCGGGGTCTGTGAAGTCCCCACTGTGCGGTGTGGTCTGAAAGCGTCCACGACAGTGTCTGTCGGGCTTTCTGTTCTTTGTTACTGTCGCCGTCAGTGAGAAAGACATCAGGCCCTGGCACCCCCGTTCTGCTTTCTGTTCTCCCAATGGGACTACTCTGGGGACTCATTTAAATAGAATTACAGTGTTTCTCCTTTGTGTCTGACTCTTTCCTCTTAGCGTCATGTCTTCGGGGTTCACCCATGTAGCAGTATGTGAAGGAATTTCCTTCCTTTCAAAGGCTGAGTGATATTCCATGGAATGTACAGGCCACGATCGGCTTATCAGTTCATCTGGGCATGAACATTCGTTCCATCTACAGTGCCTGACATCCCAGGCACGCGAGTGCACACGCATCCCCACACCAGGATGCAAAAGCCTCCCAAAGCCTTTCCTACAGGCAATGCCCCTGGGTATTCTCTATTCTATATGATTTTGTTTTTAAAATGGCAGCAGGAGCCCACTTGATTTCATGAACAACTAAAGCAATTCCCTGTTTGATTTCCTGTTTGAAGCCACTGTTCTGAAGAACACAGACTGCAGGAAGCTGCTCTGGGCCATCCCCGCGTGCAGCGCAGCGCATATGACATGAGGCACTACAGTGGCGGGGAAAATCGCATTTTAAGCGCTGATACAATATTAGAAAAGACAAAACTTTGAAAATTAAGGAGGTAAGCGACTGGCCTCTAAAGACAGAAAAATAATGCAGTTAAAGAAAATGGAAGGAAGGGGAAATAGAGGCGGGCACCCAGATGAGGGCAGCAGCAAAGGAAGAAGCCAAAGACAGTAGAAGAATGCCCCAGAGAGACGCAAGCAATTAAAGGGGAGCAGGGAGGAACCCCGTGCGCCGGCTGCTTACTTCGTCTCAGACACTCCCCCAGGCCCTGCGGACTCAGGTGGAGCCACTGACATGCCTGACCCTTGGTACTACCTCTCAGCTCCTGTTCATCCTCAAAGCTTCCCAGGAGGCCAGCTTCCAGGCCTCCACTCTACAGGTAAAGAAATGAAGACTGACGGAGGTCAAGCTTGCTCGAGGTCCCTCAGCTGGGAGTGGGGCGAGAAGTATGCAAGCCCAGACCACCTGGACTTCCAGGACCCATCTTCCTTCTCTGCTGTGGCCATCTCCACCCAGCCCAGGGGCAGCACACCCCACTCGAGAGCTTCCATCTCATGGCACCAACCAGCAAAACAGGGCAAAACCCTGAAAGTTCTTGGTGCATTGCGACTGGGCGTTTGCAGTGACTGCTGGCCTGTGTGGAGAGACTAGGGGAAGAATCCCAGAGCAGCAGCTTGTTGGGGAATGTGGGGGGAAGGACGTGAAAGTCATGTGCGTGCATTGACCCTGGAGTGGGAGCTCCCCAGGAAGGGGAGGGGGCTGAGGTCAGCGACTCCTAGATTTGAGCAGGTAGAGCTGGCTGGTGGGTTGCATCAGAAATGATCTGGGACTGTAACAGCTTCCTGGGCTCCTGCATATGATACAGAAAGTCTGAAACAGGGCCAGGAATCAGTTTTTTTTTACCTCTCACCCCCGTTCTGATGCTCAGCCAGGGCTGGAATGGAGCCCTCCTAAGTCGGCAGTGGCCCTGCTGCATAGGCGTATCCACCAGCAACTTGCCAGGATGGGTCCAGAGAGCAGGCTCACGGGCTACTCGAGCCCAGAGGTGGGCGCAGTGCAGTCACAGGGGCTGGGTGGACGGAGAAGGCCCACAGTGGCAACTTCGGCTGGGAGCAGCATCTCTGCATAGTGTCACTTGCACCCCAGCCTCTCTCCCAGCTATTCCCCTCACTGCTCAGAGCTCAGCGTACAAGAAGGGTCCTCCACTCTGCTCTTACAAGGCTTCTGAGACCTGGGATGGCCTGCTGGGCCTCAGATCCCTCGGGGAGGCCATTGCGGGGCTCTTGCCTATAGACCGCAGACACCCTTGTCTCCATGTTTAGCATCCTTCTGCCTTTAGGATGGGACTAAGACACCAATGCCCCTCTTGCAAAGGACAAGCGGGTTTTCTCACATTTGCTGGGACAGTGGACAGGAGTACCCCATGGACAGATCAAGGCTCTATTTGCTGAGTCCCGTCTTTCAGCTGAATTGGAGCAACCGTTAGACTCAGTGACAGGTAGCACATGGTCAAGGTGACCAGGGACAGAGGCCTTGCCCAGACCCTGTTCACTTGAAATAACAAGGATTTTCCTCTGCTCATTTCCTGAGATACCGAAACAGAATGGTTCCTTGTGCCAGAAGGGAAGGTCCAATCCCCTTGGCAGATCCTGTGTCATTACGAGTTTTATTGGGTTCAACATCATAAAACACCATAGCCATGGAGACCTATAAAACGCCCCAAACTTTTCCCTCACAAAAGTCAGGCCAAGGAGTTGAATTATTTCCAAGGTGCAGGCTTCTCCGAGTGATGGGAGACTCTGAATCCACCTGGGTCGGGCCCAGCTGCTCCGTTACCCCAAGCCCCCTTCACACAGGGTCCTCATGCAGCACGCGGCGGTGGTGTGGACTGCCTGCCAACCACCCTTAAATCACATGGAATTCAATAAACGTCCGCAACCTGTTCTGAGCACCACTCTGTAACTCTGGCTGACTATTTAGAAGGCATTTTGGGAATGCAATACCTCAAAAGCCTCTCTGGATCACTTGGTATGAATTTTGCAGCCCAAGGTGCAATCTTGTACGAGTCACTTCATCTCATGGCTTCTGTCTCTGTGCAGTGAGGGCTGTGGGTGGATGATCTCTGAGTTGCCTCCAGCCCAAACATTCAGGGGCTATGATTGCACCGCAGATTCAGGAGATGCTGAGGGACAGACAGCCTGGGCTCTTCTCACAGCTGCGGAGAAAGAGTGTGGAGCCTAGAGATGGTCCAGCTCCAGCACTCTCATGCCCTAAAGGAGCCCGGGGTAACACGGGGCTCCATCAGGAATGATGCTCTGGTTTCTCTTCGCCTCTCCACTCCCTCTCAGTCTCCACTATGGTCCACGAATCACCAATGTCTTAATTGCTGCCAGCATCAGCCTTGTACCCCCGCTTTTCCACCTCCCCCTCCCTATCACCCACACCCACTTCAAGACACAGAGGTCCTAGTTCATGAGCCAACTGCGTGTGGTGCATTGAGGACAAGCCCTGGGACCCAGCGTGCTCTGCTAAGGCTCAAGGCCAGAGACCAATCTAGGCTGTGGGCATGGACAGGAGTGATCTCGTAGGAGGATAAAACAAGAAAAGTAAATATTTTATCAAGGACAAAAAAGAACTTCAAGAGAATCTTGCTTCAGACTTCCATGAATAAATAATTCTTTTAGAAAGGCAATCATGTTATGTGGCCCATAAGACCTTAAAATTGAATAATCTGGCCAGCCGTAGTGGCTCACGCCTGTAATCCCAGCAGTCTGGGAGGCCGAAGCGGGCAGATCACTTGAGGTCAGGAGTTTGAGTCCAGCCTGGCCAACACAGTGAAACCCCATCTGTACTAAAAATACAGTAATTAGCTGGGCATGGTGGTGGGTGGCGCCTGTAGTCCCAGCTACTCAAGAGGCTGAGGCAGGAGAATCACTTGAACCCAGGAGGGGGAGGTTGCAGTGAGCCGAGATTGTGCCACTGCACTCCAGCCTGGGTGACAGAGCAAGACTCTGTCTCAAACAAACAAACAAACAAACAAACCAGAAGCCTGTGTAATTTGCAGTAAAATTTTAAAATCTCTCTGAGCCTCAATGGCTTTATCTATAAAGTAGAGGGTGGAAATATCTTTTCTGTCTGCCTTAAACGATCAAATTGATAATACTAAAATAATTTGTAAAACATGAAGTCTCATATAAAAATCTCTGTTGAGACCAAATTGTAAAACCTAAATGATTAGAACTGTTGGGCTTTCAGACTATCCACATCTGTGTCGGATGGCTGACATGTCAGAGTGATTTCAGGGTGGGGTTTAGGATGAGGAATTTTACGTGCTTATAATGATATTGGCTAGACCTTGTTAAGAGATCATAACAAGTTCTGGAAAAGAGCTAAACAAACAACACAGTTTTCTTTAGTGTCCTCCATGGGTCTGCTTGAAGAACGAGTCTTCGTTCAAGAGGTCATCCACACATCACCAACTCTGTACCCGTTAAGTCATCCCTTCTTCTGATCCCACAGCACTTCTTCCTGACCAGTAGCATAGAACTTGCGTGTCTGCCTTCTAAACTAGACTCCTCCTGAGCTCTTCAAGGAAAAGCCATTTTGTTTGTTTGGTTGTTTATTTTTGTATTTTCAGGCCCCATCTTACCACTTGATACATTGTAGACATGCAGTAAATCTTTCTCTTCTTTGAACGAATAAATTAAATAATCAAACAATCATAGAAAACCCAAACGTAAGAAAATGCTTACTTTTCCACCTCCCGACAGCATCCCACTGCCAGAAAGAGTAAATAGTTTAATTTACCAAGACAATGGTGGAAAGATGTCATTCATACCCCCAACCAGTATTATCCTAAATATTGATTATGGATCATTAGCCAATACTTTGGGGTCAAGAGGGCACATTGATCTCATGTTGAATGTTGCACTACATCTAAGATGCCCAAAATGAAAATATAATTTTCTCCTTTTTGTTGCATGACTGTTTGCCATATTTCAGGAAGTCCATCCCCTTTAATGACTGCCAGTTTTCAACAATAATAAGTGGGAAACCTAGCAGAGATTCCCAGAGGAAAAAAGGAGAAGAGAAATTGAATTACACCCCATGTTCTTTGCTCCAGGTATACACACTTGCGTTTAAGGAAATTTAAGACAGAATTTCTAAGAGAGAAGGAAATCAAACTTATTTAGGAAATCAAAGCCACTTACTGGTGCCAGACAGTTTGTTGTTAATAGAAACTGCTTTTTTTTAAAATTATACTTTAAGTTTTAGGGTACATGTGCACAACGTGCAGGTTTGTTACATATGTATACATGTGCCATGTTGGTGTGCTGCACCCATTAACTCGTCATTTAGCATTAGGTATCTCTCCTAATGCTATCCCTCCCCCCTCCCCCCACCCCACAACCGTCCCCGGTGTGTGATGTTCCCCTTCCTGTGTCCATGTGTTCTCATTTCTGTGTGAAGAGAAAAGGCCGAGCTGTATTCAGGAAGTCAATGGGCTGAAGTCTCCCACTCCGTTGGGTGGAACTTTTGGGTTTGGTCTCTTGAATTTCAAGGTTTCTTTGGCTCCTTCGGCCTCAAGTAGTAACATTTCAGTTTGGTAAATACAGCTCACCTCCTATGGCGAGTGCTTGTAGCAGGAAAGAACAATTAACCAACCACAAATATTTCTGTGTCAGTCTGACTCCCTGGTGAGAAATGCAAAGCTTGTGGGGATCCATCTGTTTTAAAATGCCAAAGCATTTCCTTTAGTTAAGAACCACGGACGTCCATAATCAAGGCAGAATCTCGTACTTTAACACATTAGCAATTAGCTTTGGTTAAAAAAAGTAGAAATAGAAGCAACTGCCTTAACAAAGAGGCACTTTACTTATTTATTTATTTGTTTATTTATTTATTTATTTGAGATGGAGTCTCTGTCATCCTGACTGGAGTGCAGTGGCGCGATCCCGGCTCACCATAACCTCCACCTCCCAGGTTCAAGTAATTCTCCAGCCTCAGTCTCCCAAGTAGCTGGTGCTACAGGCGTGTGTCACCACGCCTGGCTAATTTTTGTATTTTCAGTAGAGACGGGGTTTCACCATATTGACCAGGCTGGTCTCGAACTCCTGACCTCAAGTAATCAGCCCGCCTCAGCCTTTCAAATTGCTGGGATTACAGGCATGAGTCACCTCGCCTGGCCCACAAAGAGGCACTTTAGCAAAGTGCGTGCATGCACACAGACTTGACAGCAAGACAGATTGGGTTCAAATCCAAGGTTCCCCACATGCTTGCTATGTGCTTTTTGGTGAGTACTTCTGAACTTCAGTTTCCTCATTTTTGAAATGGGGATAATATATTCCCCATCCCATTACTGGACCTCTGTATGTAGGCAAAGATCTTTCGATTTCTTTCATTTCAATCTCGGATTCCCAGAAAGGGGGAAAGAGACAGAGAGAGAAAGTTGGGTTTTTAAAAAAACATTTTTGGGGCCACAGCCCCCGTTGAGAACCTGATGGAACTACAGACACTATCCCTATAAAATATACTTATCAGAAACATGCCAAATTTTGTGCCCAGCTTCAGGACCTCTCCCCCGACAAAGCCCCACAATCATTCGTGGACTTCTGATTAGAAACCCTGGTTTAGATGATGGGACAAATGCAGCCAAAGCCTTGGGGTTTGTTTCCTTATGAGTCATTTCATTTCACAGAGAGGAAAGTCTGCTCTCCGGCCAAAGACCACATCAGTAACCCTGGCCAGCAAATATGGCTGTCAAGGAGCTGGAGAAGAGAGACGAAAAACTCAAGTCACTATCACACTGACTTTAAACACAATTCAAAGCTTACCCCACTCCAGCCCCCAAATGAATGTTTCATCTCCCCATATCATCGTAATTCCTTGAAGGGATTAGGAAAGAACACTCTCCAGCTCCACGATGTAATTCAGAATGACTTTGCAAGCTGCATGTTATTTTTTCAATCATCACCTGCTATAGTGATAAAAAAATATGCAAGCAAACGAAACACCCGATTGAAATGGTGATAGAGAGTTCACACAATGAAATATTATGCAGGCCCCAAAATGATCATTTTGAGTCCTCAAAAGTGATCAAAAGTAGCAGTGGGAAAGATGCTTATGTTATGATAAAAAGAAAGAAAAAGAAAAGAATCTAATGTGCTATGTCTTTATGATTCCAGCAATGAAAACTGCGCATCAGATAAATCAAGATGAGTAGCTCTTAGGTAAAAGTGTTAGGCTGGCAGTGTTATTGGTGTTATTGATGGTTTATATCTGTTTTCAAAATTTTCTAGGGTATTATGTAATATTTACAGTTTAAAAGTCAGGAGAAAATGACACATCTATACAAAATCAGCCTGTTCTTCCAAGTGGCTGTGGCCAGCCTGCCCCCCTAAGTGGTCCAGCTCTTTGTGTGGCTTCTCTGGTGATTAGGCTGAAAAGGCAGCCGGGCCGCCACAGACCCGGCAGAGCACCCCCCCGCCAGGCTTAGACAACCAAAGAAGCCAAGCTGGGTGGCTGGAAACAGTGGCAAGGGCACAGTCACATCCCAGCACCCACCGTGCTTCCTGTGTGCCCCTGTGCAGTTCAAGTCTGCCGCATGGAGACTGGCTCACGGAAGCAGGTGAGGCGTTTCCATGTCTAAAGCCACGTGGGCCTCTGATTTTTGGATTCATGTCATCCATGAATTGGCTGTGAGTCAGATATCAATGACCTGTCCAGGGCAACAGCCCTGTGGGTGGTGGGTGGTAAAGTCCCTGGGCTGCCAAGCCCCAGGCCTGGCTGGCTTCCTGCTGGCATCGGCTGATGCTGGAAACAGACCTGGGGTCCCCATGACATCCCTTCGGGTGCTGTGAGGTTAGCTGCTCCCACAGCAGCCACCGAGAGGATTGCCAACTTTTCGTTCAGTGTAACCTGAAGGAGGAGTAGCAGCTTCAACAGTCAGGCGGCCGCTGTGACCTGGTTAAGGGTTATGGTCAGCACCTGAGTCATTGTTGTGACGCCTCCTAAGTAATAGCAGCGCCAGCTGCACGCAGCTCATGGCCTGCTTGCTCCCCACAGGCTGGGCTGCTAACGACCTCCCTTGCCTGCAGCTGCGGGGAGGTGATGAGTAGGAGGCACAAAAGGCCCCCAGCATTTCCTTCCCAAAGCTCTCAGTGGATGGGCAGGCGCTTCCCTCCAGCCCTGAGAAAACCCCTCCACCATGGCTCCTCTGGCCTCTGCAAAAGTGAGCTGCTCCCTCGTCTGATGGCCCCAAAGGGCAGGACCGGCCTCCATCACAGTTGCATTTGGGTCAGAAGGAGAGATGGGTGCACACAGCTGACACTACAGTGGCTGTCTTATTTCTGCCCCCCTGAGGCCCAGCACGGTGTCTGGCTTTCTGCATATCCCTGTAAGTAATGATTGACTAGTGACAGTTCCAATTCCAGGAGACCCGAAGGCAGAGGGAATGTGGGAGAGGACTGACATGAAGGACCTTCTGGTATAGGGTGGACAGAAGCAGAAAGCAAGGAAGAAGTGAAAAGCCACGGGTGGGGGCTGGAGCTACTGAGTGGACAGGAATGTGGCTCACCAAGAGGGGGCCAAGGAAGGTCCCACACATGATGGCTTCACCATAGGGCCATGTTTTCAGGCAAACTTGTGCCAGAGCCTCCTAGCAGAGGAGAGCTGTTCTGGATCCCAGGTTTTCCGAGGCCTGCAGTCACCTAGCACGCGCCCTGTGTGAACACAGCTTGAGCTCACCCGTTCTTGGCTCTTGATCTCCCCCGAGTAGCTGTGCGTGTGTCTGCAAGCCACGGGTGATTTCCCAGCATGTGCTTAGCCTTTGCGCCGTGACACACTTCTTTTGCCTTACAGTAGTGGCAGAGGCGGTGGTTAATGAAGACAGATGGAGGGTTCAGAGCACTGGCTTTGGGGTCAAACAGTCCTGAGCCTGCACTTTGGCTCTGGTCCTTCCCAGCCCTGGGCCATTGGGCAGGTTCCTGATGACATCACGGGCTGTTGTGAGAACCACATGACTTTAGGTTTGAGAAGCACCCAAGGCCTGGTGATGACCCCCTACTTGACCAGTGTGCCTGATGTGCCACACAGAGCCACCAAAGGGCGCACTGGAAGGCCATTGACTCTACCCCCGATTAGCAATGCTGGGCCTTTAAGCCCAGAGAGAGGAAGTCACCCAGCCAGACAGCAAGGCCAGTGCTCAGGTGTAGAAATGCTGGCTCGGGGAGAAAACTAGCTTGCCATGGGCTGACTGTCTTTAGCAATCTCTTCCCTGCTCTCCTGGCCTCAGGTTCCCCCTCCAGTCCTAATCCAGGTCACCATCCTGTCTCACTGTCATCTGCACCCTAGGCCTGGCTGATCTTTGGCACCCACTGAGCTGTATGTTGACATGGACCCAGTAACCCCCAAACCTCCAAGCTGGTCCACTGGGACTTTCTGATTGGCATCTCCTAAATTCCAAGTGCTTGGCCACTCCTTACCTGGACCTTTTATCTCCACTGGGTCCACTAAGCTCCTGTCTCTTCAAAGTTCTTTTAAAGCATTGACTTGCCTTCTTTTAAAAGCTCCCAAAAGCCCTGCAGGGTGGGTGGTGTCTTCCCCTGCAGTTGGGGTGGCCATCCCTGCCTTTCTTGGGGGCCATGACAGGACCGTCCCCTGGCAGGATCCATTAGTGACACCTACATGGTGGTCCAGGCCGGGGCCACTGCAAATCCAGGACCATTCCCAGGGGCAGGGTTTGCCAAGGTAGGAAGGTAGGACATTCTGCCTTATTCTTTTACAATCCCAGTCCATCGTCCTTCCAATTCTAACGAGTTGTCAAGCTGTCCATCCTCCCTAGCCTGCCTCAGTTTCCTTCCCCACTTCACTCTTCTTCTGCCAGGGGCGTTGTTACTTGGCTCCTGGCTTTGTAAAATCACAGTGTACATTTATACTGCATGTTGGGAAAAACATCAATGTCACAAGCTCAGTGATGCTTACACACTGCTCTGTCAGCAGATGGGACAGGCTACCTGCTTTTCTGAGATTGTTCTTCCTCCTATTTATTATTTTCTCTACCCGCACCTGAATCCATTCACGATGGTTCTGCACCCATTGTCACAGGAAAGCAGAAAGAGAGACAAAAGAACTTTCCTGCTTTCAGCCCATGATGCAGATGTGACTGACTGAGAGATCTTGTTGAGTCAGTTTGGGCAACCGGGGCTCAAGTGGCCTCCCTGAGAGTCCCCCTGGGGGGCCCCAGAGTGGGAGGATGCATCCCTCAACCTGGGACGTGGCCCGGAATCTCTGAGAGGGGGCTCGGCCAGGGCCAGAGGCTGACATGACATCCTAGCAGCCCCCTGCACGGACTGATGACAAAGAACAAATAGGCCACCCCAGAATTCCTGAGACTCATGAGGCTCCCAGAACTTAGACCCCACCCTGGAGAAAGGGGAGAAGACCCTGAATTGAGAGGTCAGTTTCCTCTCCCCAACAGAGACGTAGATATTACCAGATAGATTTTCTATTTTTGCACACCAAGCTGTGGACTGAGATTCACACTCAACATACGTAAATCCAGTCTGTCAGTCATTCACCTGAGCCCACCCACACCCCTCCAGAGGCCAGGAACGCCCTCATAAGAAGCTTAACCTGCCCTTCCACCTTCCATGAAACTAGTGACATTGCCAACAATTGCAAGGATTCAGCACATTCTGTTGTTTTCTTTTTTTCTAAAAAATGATATATGAGCCAAATACATCTTCCTGAGTGTCTTCAGGCTGTGACCTTGGGAAGGCAAAAAGCCCTGGCATTGTCCTCCCCTAGGTCTGCAAACAGGACATAAAACAGCTTCAAGCACATTCAAGGTCACCTTAAAGATACCCCATGATGTGGCAAAGAGACAGCTCCGGAGCCAGGCTGGTCACCTTCTGCGTGACCTCAGGAAAAGCACTCAGCTCTCCAGGTGTGCGGTGGGGAACCAGGATGAAAAGCCACGTGCACCTGGCCCAAAACCTGTTCTACCATCTGCCTCCCTGTTGGGCCCACTGTGGGAAGAGATTCGTCATGCCTGGTGGGGACAGGGGCAGGGCGAGAGGAAGATGGGGAGAGGTCTTATCGGAGGCAGGGACATTAGGACTGGACTTCCAAGGATACATAGAAGCTCTCTGAAGGAGATGGGCATTTCAGGCAGGGAGTGGAATTGGCAAAAGCTCTGAAGTGTCATGTGTGCCTGGGAGTCCTCAGGGACAGGACAGATGGGCCCAGCGTGCTTGGAGAAGAAAGGAGACCCAGACTGTCCACTCTGGAGGCCTCAATGGGAGACTTGGCCCTTGTTCTCAAACATAGAGGAGTTTATGGTGGCTTTACCCTGGGGGGTGATAGGGCCACATTTGAATTTTAAAAACACCTTGCCAGCCACACATGGGATGAATTGGAGCATCAGATTCTGAAGACAGAGAAATGAGCTCCAAGGATGCGGAACTGCCCAGTCTAGAAGGGGTGGGCCTGAACGAAAGCAATGGAGCTTGGGAGCAAATTTGAGAAAGGAGGGAACAGGTGTTATTGCAACTTTGCCGTCACTCAGGGATACCGGCCAGAGGCTACGGTTGGCCCTGCATTGAGATGTGAGTGTCCAGGTCACCTTCTGGCTTGGCAGGTCACCATGCTGGGCTCAGGGACAAGGGGTGGAGGGAGCAGGTGCTTCTCCCTTCTCCCTTCTACCCATTCCAAGTAGAAAACAGAAATTTCTTGCTATTTGACAACAGAAAACTTTGTACAGTAGAAAGAATAGAAAGAACTTTGTGAAGGATGGTACTCCAGTGACTAGATTTCTACAAAATAGATGAGGTTTGGGAAACTTTATGGCACAGATTTTATTTGCTCACTTTTGCTGCAATAGTATTTGTTATGATAGGTGGTTTTGCTGTTGTTTTTGATAAGCGTGTAGATGTACCTGTATGTGTGCCTGTGTATCTTTGTGTGTTCCTCTGTGTCTAGGTATTTCTACATGTCTGTGCATGTGTGTATATGTGTGGGTGTCTGTGTGTATTCTTATGCGTGTGTGTCTGTATCTGTGTGTCTGTGTGCATGTATGTGTCCGTACGTGTCTCTGTGCATGCGTGCTTGTCTGTGTGTGCATATGCTCTGTATCAACTACCCCCTTGCCTGAGACATGGCCACAGAGATGACCTCACTTTGGTGTTTCTTGTTGTAAAATCCTTGAAACAAAGTCCACGTGGGCCAAACACCACATGCTGGAGAGCACCAGGGTGCCCAACACTAAATATGCAAGCACCCTTATCAGGCCTAATCTCAGGGCTGGGGACAGGGGGCACACTCCTCAGTCACTTAGACTGTCCTCAAACAGCAAGTCACCATACTGGAGACATTTTTTGAGCACGTGCTCCATGGAGCCTGAGCTAGCAGCCCCTCCCACCTGCAATTAATTAAAAGTATTTAGCTATGAAGATTGATAAAAGATCTTAAACGCACGTCCCTGTGATGGCACTACATACGGATAACCAGCTCCTGAAGACACCTACTTCTCCCCCTTCAGATTTATGCCTTCTTCCTCAGTCATATGTCAGCAGATCTTCAGTCAACAAAAGGAAGACAGAACATCAAGACGCCAATTTTCTTACATGCAGGCAGTCAAAATGGCCTCTCTGTGGCCATTTTGACAGTCCAAAAATAAATAGGAGGAGGGAGGGAGAAGGATGGAGCTCCATCATGAGAGGGTGGCTTTATGGCAGGCAACAATTAGGGGAACCTCATTCGAAAACAGAAGGTTCTGTGCTGCCAAGATGAATAGTGTGGAGACATTCCGAGTGACTGCAATGAATGCATGGCCTGTGGCCCCCACTGCAATCCGTGCTATCCCTCTTCAAGGGGCCTTGTAGAGAAAGGTTTGAAACCCTTTCCTTGGCTACAAAGGAGTGTGGCTGTTGTGCAGGTGAATGGGATCTTCTTTCTTTCTTTCTTTCTTTTTTTTGAGATGGAATCTCGCTCTGTTGCTTAAACTGGAGTGCAATGGCACAATCTCAGCTCACTGCAATCTCTGCCTCCTTGGGTTCAAGCAATTCTCCTACCTCAGCCTCCCGAGTAGCTGGGATTACAGTCACGCACCACCACACCCAGCTAATTTTTGCATTTTTAGTAGAGACGGAGTTTCGCCGTGTTGGCCAGGCCGGTCTGAAACTCCTGACCTCAAGCGATCCGCTTGCCTTGGCCTCCCAAAGTACTGAGATTACAGGTGTGTGCCACTGTGCCTGGCTGTGAATGAGATCTTTCTAAAGCCAGGACCTAAGCTCCAAGAAAGGCTGGGGAGACTTTAGCCCCAGGGTAGATCCCTTCATCTCCCGGCCAGGAACCTCTCTGGGGGTAGTTTTGATTCCCACTTGCTAGTTCCCACAGGACACTTGTCTTGGTGGCAACGTGGGGTGCTGGAGCCTGGGAAGATGCCCTTGACCAGCAGGGGAGGGTGGGAGCCGGCCCCTTTCACTGCGAGCCCAGGGCAGCCAGCAGCCTCAGCAGAGGTGAGGCCCTGGCAGGAAAGAGGGCAGAGTGACCCATTCCATCCTCTACACCTGCACATAGGAACCTCCAGTCTGGTGACCAAGAGAGCAGGTGTCTCCTTGCCAGTCTCAGCCCTCAGACGTTGCCAAGGAAAAGCACCCTTTCTTACTTCAGACAGCACACAGATCCCTGGTCCACGGCAGGAAATCACCCAGCCACATGCTCACACTGACCTGGCGGCAAAGGCCTCTCTGAAAAGGGTCACGTTCCATGAGGCTTGGGCACAGGATGGCACATTAAATAGGGAATGGGGAAAGGATTCCCTATTTAATAAATGGTGCTGGGAAAACTGGCTAGCCATATGTAGAAAGCTGAAACTGGATCCCTTCCTTACACCTTATACAAAAATCAATTCAAGATGGATTAAAGACTTAAATGTTAGACCTAAACCCATAAAAACCCTAGAAGAAAACCTAGGCGTTACCATTCAGGACATAGGCATGGGCAAGGACTTCATGTCTAAAACACCAAAAGCAATGGCAACAAAAGCCAAAATTGACAAATGGGATCTAATTAAACTAAAGAGCTTCTGCACAGCAAAGGAAACTACCATCAGAGTGAACAGGCAACCTACAAAATGGGAGAAAATTTTCGCAACCTACTCATCTGACAAAGGGCTAATATCCAGAATCTACGATGAACTCCAACAAATTTACAAGAAAAAAACAAACAACCCCATCAAAAAGTGGGCGAAGGACATGAACAGACACTTCTCAAAAGAAGACATTTATGCAGCCAAAAAACACACGAAAAAATGCTCACCATCACTGGCCATCAGAGAAATGCAAATCAAAACCACAATGAGATACCATCTCACACCAGTTAGAATGGCAATCATTAAAAAGTCAGGAAACAACAGGTGCTGGAGAGGATGTGGAGAAATAGGAACACTTTTACACTGTTGGTGGGACTGTAAACTAGTTCAACCCTTGTGGAAGTCAGTGTGGCGATTCCTCAGGGATCTAGAACTAGAAATTCCATTTGACCCAGCCATCCCATTACTGGGTATATACCCAAAGGACTATAAATCATGCTGCTATAAAGACACATGCACACGTATGTTTATTGCAGCATTATTCACAATAGCAAAGACTTGGAACCAACCCAAATGTCCAACAATGATAGACTGGATTAAGAAAATGTGGCACATATACACCATGGAATACTATGCAGCCATAAAAAATGATGAGTTCATGTCCTTTGTAGGGACATGGATGAAATTGGAAATCATCATTCTCAGTAAACTATCGCAAGAACAAAAAACCAAACACCGCATATTCTCACTCATAGGTGGGAATTGAACAATGAGAACACATGGACACAGGAAGGGGAACATCACACTTCAGGGACTGTTGTGGGGTGGGGGAGGGGGGAGGGATAGCATTGGGAGATATACCTAATGCTAGATGACGAGTTGGTGGGTGCAGCGCACCAGCATGGCACATGTATACATATGTAACTTACCTGCATGTTGCGCACATGTACCATAGAGCCTAAAGTATAATAATGATAATAATAATAATAATAAAAAAAAAGAAAAAAAAACATAAAAAGAGAAAAAAAAAAAAAAAGAAAAGAAAAAATAGAGCATCCCACATCCCACCTGACACAGGGGCAGGTGACAAAGCTGCACCTCTCCCTTTGGGAGTTACCGGTCGTCAGTCCCTCCTGTGCCAGCACCCGCAGATCTTTCTGATCTGAAGAAGCCAGACAAAAGCTATAAACACACTTTGCAGAAGAGTGCCCACCTACATACAAGCTCGCATCCAAGATCAGGAGCTGACAGGCTACCAGGAGACTCATCAGAAGCCCAGGGCCTAGAAGATCGGAACCACCTTAATCTATTAAGTGCAGAACATCAAATGTCCTTTTAGACGCTACATGTGGTTGTGTGCTTCACACATACACAAACATTCTCTGCACTTGAACAACCTCAAGCATCAGGGCCTCCTTCAGTTTTGCACCCCAGGTGTGTCTTTACCTCCCCCTGGTCCCGGCTCAGCATCCCAGGTATCAATGTGTGCAAAGCGGCCAGCAGAGAGTGGGGATGAGAAGGCACCCAAAAGGACATCCTTGTATCCCACAGTTGTGGAAAACAGCAGCCGTTTTACAAGTGGGGACTTGTGAGCCCCACAGAGGCTGGCAGCAGCTGGTGTAGGGACATGACAGCCATGGGGACAGGTTCTCCATCCAGGCCCACAGGCCCACTCCCCTTTCCCTGCCACTGAGCACAAAGCAGGGTCACCCGCCCGCACCTCTGCTGTCAGGCTTGGGACTCAGGAGAGCCCAGGAGGCAAGTTATTCTCCACTTGTCCCCACTCGGCTGCAGGCAGGACCCTGATCTGCAGTGTGGCCTCAAGACACTCGGCCTCCCTGTCAGTGACACACTGGGGGCCAGCTTGTGCCGGTATGCAAGAGCCTATTGTTAAATTCTCGTGAATTTTGTGATCTGAATTATTCAAATTATTATGCAAGATTAAGGTATAAAAACTACATGGGCCGGGCATGGTGGCTCATGTCTATAATCCCAGCAGTTTGGGAGGCCGAAGCAGGCAGAGCACTTGAGGTCAGGAGTTCAAGATCAGCCTGGCCAACTCTACTAGAAATACAAAAATTAGCCAGGCATAGTTGCAGGTGCCTGTAATCCCAGCTACTTGGGAGGCTGAGGCAGGAGAATCCCTTGAACCCGGGAGGCGGAGGTTGCAGTGAGCCAAGATCGTGCCACTGCACTCCAGCCTGGACAACAGAGTAAGACTCCTTCTCAAAGAAAAAAAAAAGGAAAGAAAGAAAAAGACAAAAAAAGACATTAAAATGATAAAAAAAATTAATGTTAAATTATACAAGATATAACTAAATGAATTCTATTAAAACAAAGGTTATAAATACTTAAACCTCATCACTCCCTAATTATTTTTACTACATCTTAATAATAGCTATGCTTTGAGGTTCTGTAATTGACTGTGTCTGTAAGGCAGAAGTACTCTATCGTGCTGTGCTACTGCGCATCTCAAAGCCATGTTCACGCAAGTCATGTTGGCAACTTGAAATTGGTCCTGGTGGGAGTATTTACACAACAGGAACAGGAAAATGCTACAGGTCAGCATTGATTTGTTTCATGGATTTTCTATACTTAAAAGAGCATCTTGTCTGTAGCTAGAACACTGTGAGTAGCACAAAACATTGAGGAAACTTTTTTGAATATTGAAAAACTATTATCCAATGCAGCAAAGAAGCTGCTCATGGCACTAAGGCTGCAGCCTGCCCCACGTCTTTGTTGTTTCACTTTGATCTGCTCCTTAACATGAATGAACATTTCAGTGTTTGTGCCAACACCACACTTGCTCATCCGCTGCAACCATTGCTTGGCTACGGATACGACAGTGCAAAGTCACGAAAGCTTTCTATGAGACTCAATCGCCTATGCGGTATTTAGGATAGGGACTATTGCGTATTTTGTTATTATTTGTAAATTAAGTGCTATGCATCCTTTATATCAGTACATGTTACTATAAACTTATGTATGTATACAATACATTTGTTTCTCAGAAAGCTGGTTGTTAAACGTTTACCAGCATGCCATGCTCTTCATCTACAAGATGCCTATCTTGACCTCACATTTCCCCCAGTGTGCCGGCAGGTGCCGGGGATCCCATCAGATAGACAGACAGACACCACAAAGTCGAAATGATTCCTTTCCATGCTAATGTGTTAAAAAAAAAAAAAAAAAGGAGAGTTTAGCCTTTCCTATAAAGCACCAAATAAAATCAAGAAAATGGACTATGACTTTTGAGCCTATTTTCGTGTGTAATACTTTAAAAGGTATCCTTTTATTTATTCAAATAAAATAATAAAAGTATCATTTAATTTTTTATTTTTTTCACTCTGTCGCCCACGCTGGAGTGCAGTGGTGCAATCTCAGCTCACTGCTGAGATGTCCTGGCTGGGTTCAAGCAATTCTCCTGCCTCAGCCTTCTGAGTAGCTAGGATTACAGGCGCCTGCCACCATGCCCAGCTAATTTTTATATTTTTGGTAGAGACGGGGTTTCACCATGTTGGCCAGGCTGGTCTTGAACCCCTGACCTCAAGCAATCCTTCCACCTTGGGCTCCCGAAGTGCTGGGATTACAGGTGTGAGCCTCCACACCCAGCCAAAATAAATAGTATTATTTAACTTTATGTAAAAATCCAATTGCACCACAGAAATGGCAGGAATAAAGAATCTTAAAATGAAATAATTTTATATAACCTTTAACAATAAAAGGTAGAGCCAGGCATGGTGACTCATGCCTGTAATCCCAGCACTTGGGAGGTTGAGGCAGGCGGATTGCTTGAGCTCAGGAGTTTGAGACCAGCCTAGCCAAGACGGTGAAAACCCATCTCTACAAAAAACAAAAATTAGCCAGGCGTGGAGGTGCACACCTGTGGTCCCAACTACTTGAGAGGCTGAGGTGGGAGGATTGCCTGAGCTGGGGAAGTGGAGGCTGCAGAGAGCCATGATTGCACCAGTGCACTCCAGCCTGGGAGACAGAGCAAGACCCTATTTCAAACAAACAAAAACAAAATAAAACAAAACAAAAAAACAGGCCAGGTGCAGTGGCTCATGCCTGTAATCCCAACACTTTGGGAGGCCAAGGCAGGCAGGTCACTTGAGGTCCAGAGTTTGAGACCAGCCTGGCCAACATGATGAAACCCTGTCTCTATCAAAAAAATACAAAAATTAGCTGGGCCTGGTGGTGCACACCCGTAGTCCTAGCTACTCGGGAGGGTTAGTTGGGAGAATCGCTTGAACCCAGGAGGCGGAGGATGCAGTGAGCCAAGATCAAACCACTGCACTCCAGCCTGGGCAACAGAGTGAGACCTTGTCTCAAACAACAACAACAAAAACAAAAACCCCCCAAATCAATCTAAGGTGGAATATGTGTAGAAATAAGCTCTTTCTATAACTGTAACAGACTCACAGCTGGACATTTGAGTGCAGGTTGGCTCCCTCAGTGAATTTTTCTGTTTTGTGCACAGATAGGGAACTAATCCTTAGTGAGCACCCTCACTGTATATCAGGCTCTTTCAGAGATGCTGTCCTGCTTGTATTTGTTTGTTTCCAAACATCATTTCCTGGAAACATCATTTCCTGGTGTTTCCAGAAAAGATTTGAGACCGCTTATAAAAATACATACAATACAACAGGATAGAAAAACAGACAAAGAAATTAGACCAAAGGGTAATTTAGGGCAGGAAAAAAAAATTGTGTATAAAGCTGGTGCACGGAAATACAGACTGTGACATGCTGTTACCAAACTGCTAGTGGTTAGATGCAAATTGGGTTCTAAGTGTCCTGGAGTCCAAAGCACAGAGAAGAAAATAATCAGTTTGAAGAGTCACAGTGTCTGTAAGACATCCATTGCTCCAGAGAGGCATGGATTTCCTGGATCTGGAGTCTGAGAATCATCCTCTCCAGGCTTCTTCTATGGAGGTCCCAGGTGGAATGCGAACAGCTTAGCATCATCTCAGCAATAAATGCCACCATGAGTTTCCAACCTCCGTTTCTTATGCAGCTTTCAGCACAAGCCACGGCAATGTACCCATGCCAAGAAAGAATGCCCACATCTGACTCAGGAAATCAGATTCTCTCAGCCTCTCAAGCACTGTGAGATCCAAACACACAGCTCTTGGACTGACTATCTGGATACAGGGGAAGTTCCCAAAATACAGTTACGCATTGCTTAACTACGGGGATCTGTTCTGAAAAATGCGTCATTAGGTGATTTTGTTGTTGCGCGAACATCGTATACAAAACTTAGATGGTAGAGCCTACTCCACACCTAGGCTCTGTGGCATAGCCGGTTGCTTCTACGCTACACGTCTATACAGCCTGTGACTGTACTAAATACTGTAGGCAATAGTAACACAGTGGTGAGTATTTGTGTCTTTAAACATAGAACAGGTACAGGCAAAATACAGTGTCTTCATCTTATGAGACCACCATCATATATGCAGTCTGTCATTGACCGAAATCTTGTTATATGCCCCATGACTGTGTCTAGGTTCATGGCTCTCAATTTTATTAAAATTACTTTCTCTTTTGAGAAACAACAACACCATGCTCTCCTTTTTGAGATTTCAAAATGAATATCGGGCATAAAAGTAAATCAAAGAAGTTGTCATGTAAGATGTGTCTTTTTGAAGTACAAGGACCCCCTGGTGGTTCTGACATTGAGAATTGAGTGCACCCTGTAAGAAATGTTGTGTGTTCCTCAGCTTCAACTCACCTAAAAATTAGGGCTTTGTAATTTAATTCTGATAATCCTGTGATGTGCTATTATCAGTGAATGAAGAAATAAGACTGAGAGGGTATAATTAACCTACCCGAGATAGATAAGGCTGCTCGTATACAGTGGGGTCAAACTATTGTCATCTCAGGAAGGCACACAGTGACTTGCTCACATTGCCAGGGCTGAACCTTGCACCAGAGCCCTATGGTTGACAAGGCCAGCCATCTAACCACTACACTGCAGGATGGGACCGCTCAGATGTGGCTGCTTTTTCTGCCTTCTATGTCCAAGTCCTTTCCACTTCCTCTATCCACAACACACTGAGAGAGAAACTTAAAGTATCCTTCCTAGATATTTGGGTGATTCCAAATATTTTGGGGTTCACAGACCCCTTTGGGTATCTGATAAAAACTGTAAGTACCCACCTACACAAAACTTGCTTACAAGTTCAGGGAGCTGAGAGCACCAGGAAACCCATAGGAGTCCACGGACTCAATGCTCAGAACCCACTTCATTCGTTAAGCACAGAACCTCAAATGCCCTTATAGACACCACATGGCATTGTGCGTTTCACACATACACAAACCTTTCCTGCACTTGAACGACCTGAGCATGGGAGCCTCCTTACATTTTGCATCCCAGGTGTGTCTTGTTTGCCTCCCACTGGTCCAGGTTCAGCATCCTAGGTACCAAAGTGTGCAAAAACGCCAGCAGCGAGTGGTGATGAGAAGGAACGTGAGAAAACTTCCTTGAATACAATGTGGGAAGCACCAGCGCTTTGATGAAGGGGTTGCACAAGCCCCACAGTGGACAAGGAGGAGCCTCGTCTATATCTTAGGCTCTGGACCCCTATTCCGTGGTTCTGTTCAGTTCTCATGTCTGTGCTTGGGGGTGGGTGCAACTGCTCCCACTTCACACTCCCAGCTGGCAGGTGCAGAGCCAGACCGACCTGGCTGGCAGGAAGCCCCAATGCTTTCCTCTATACCACACTGTCTTGCAGGAAGTGGAATGTGCCAGAGGCCTCAGATGCCTCTTCTGTTTCTTCCAAGGGTCCTGTCAAAACCCCAGCATGCTGATGGCACTGGGGTGCACCACGGTTAGGGATGATCATTCAATTATCTTTGCTTTTCCTCTTTCAAGCTTTCATCCTCATGTCTTAACCTGGATTTTCATTCAAGGTTTTGCCCTTGTGTCTTTAACTCAAGAACCACTTTACCAGATACCCCTGGTGGGCCAGGCACTGTGCTGGGTGCTGGGACCTGGAGGCACATGTAGGGCCTGTCCTTGTCCTCAGGAGCTTTGGTCCAGAGAAACTGGCAGGCCTGCAAACCAGAACCCTGGGTGTGTGCTGGTGGTTGCTGGGGACTCACAAATGGGCTTGGGCACTGTGACTGGGAGGAGACATTCGCACCTGCCCTGGACATCAGAGCAAATGAAAGTTGCCTAGGTGGGAAGGTGGGGAAGGGATTCAGGCAAGCAGGAGCATGCCAGGGAACATTCCACAAATGTGAGGGCTGCTGTGGGGTAGCAGCAGGCTGGCAGTGGGGTAGCAGATGTGACAGGAAAGCACTTCAGGCCCACATGTAATCACCACCTTTTAGCTGTGATTTTCCTGTAAGAGTTTTGTGATTGATCTCCATCTCAGTGTGTTGAGATTTCCATCTACGTGCTGTCTTCCTGCAGCTTCATCATTTTTTTCTTCCTCCTCACCTGCTTTGGAAGCTTTTCTCTAATCAGGCGCAGCATCATCTTTGAGCAGGGCTCACCTGCTCTGCTGGGCCTGCAAGAGGGGCCAGGTTTCTCTGTCTTGCTGTTACCTCTCTACACACGTGAACCCTGCAAGCCAGGATGCTGGCCACCAGTGGCCAGTCCCCAAGGCGGCAGACCCCAGGCTGCAGGTGGGCTCACAAGGTCAGAATCCTCACTCAAACAGGAGCTGGCCCTTTGAGTCCCCTCTCTACATCCTAGAGGCCACAGTTTACTCTCGAGGAAGGGCTGTCCAGCCCAGCTCACAGCCACTTGGCTGACCAGATTCTGTGAGGCTGGTTGAGCCCAGAGGACAGCAGATTCCTGGCTGTAATGCTGTACTCCCCCAGGGGCCTGGGTCCTCACTCCCTCCATTCCTGGCTTTCTGCTTCCTTCCTGGAGAGGAGTCAGGTCTGGGTAGCTGGGCCTGTGCTTGGGGTGCCAGAAGCCTGCACCAGTGCAGTGAGCTTGGCTGGGCAGATGAGGGTGTATTCAGTCCTGCAGCCCCTGCCACGGAGCAAAGGTTCAAAAATGCGTGCTGGGCCAGTCACAGTGACTCGTGCCTGCAATCCCAGCACTGCGGGAGGCCAAAGTGGGAGGATGGCTTGAAGCCAGGGGTTGGAGGCCAGCCTAGGCAAAAAAGCAAGACCCCATCTCTTCAAAAAATAAGATTAAAAAATTAGCCAGGCACAGTGGCGTACCTGTGGTCCCAGCTACTCAGGAGGCTGAGGTGGGAGGATCGCTTGAGCCCAGGAGGTCAGTGCTGCAGTGAGCTATGATCTCTTGCCACTGCACTCCAGCCTGAGCGACAGAGGAAGACCCCATATCTGAAAAACAAAAAACATAAACGAAAAACAACCCCCACAAAACCCATTGGAAAACAACAACAACAACATAATCATCCATGAGAAATACTATGAAGAGAGGCAAATACAGAGCTATTCTGGAATAAGGTAGGGGTTGGGAGAGAGAATGATGGATGGTCAAATATGCAAAATGCCTGCTATATTCCAGAATGTTCAAAGAGAAGGTGTGACTGCCAGGCCATGAATGCCAGTTTTCCCAAGAATGCTCAGGATTTGGCTACTTCTGCTCTGGGGAAGAATGAGTCTAATTTTTTTTAACTCTTTATTTTGCAATAATTTTAGATTTGGAGAAAAATTACAAGGATAGTACAGAGAATTTCCATATTTCTTTCACCAGCTTCTTCTAATGTGAACACCTTACGTAACCATGGTACATTTGCCAGAACTAAGGAGTAATTGTTACCATAATATTAGCGAGACCCCAGGCCTTGTTTAGATTTCACCTATTTTTCCACTAATGACCTTTGTGGTGTTGCTTTAGGATCCAATACAGGATGCGAATTCTGGGTTTGGGTGTCCTGACCATCATGTCTCCTCTGATCTGTGACACTTTGCCTGTCTTTCTTTGTTTTTCATGACCTTGACATTTTTGAAGGTGAAATATGTTGTGGAATCTTCCCCAGTTTGGATTTGTCTGATGTTTTCTCATGATTTGACTGGAGTTATGAGTTGGCGGGAAGAACTGCACTGTCGTGGCAGTTCACAATAGCAGCCCAGCTTATTCCCGGTGATGCTAAGTTTGGTCCCTTGGTGAAGCTGGCATCTGCAGGTTTCTCCACTACGGAGCTACTATTTCTCCCTTTCCATACTCTTAGTCCAAGCCTCACTCAAGGTGAGGGGAATTAAGTCTCACTCTCCCAAGGGAGGAGGATGTGCACATATCACAGCAATTTCTTCTCTGTTACTGCAAACACACAATTCCTTAGTTTCTTGGTCATGTGGGTAGATAAGGGTGAACTTCATCCACCCACATTACCAGTTAAATGGAAACGTTGTCAAAACCTTACAATTTAAACAAATCCTTTCAAAATATGTGATCAACTATGCTTTCCTTTTCACAGTTGGTGTTTCCCGGCGAAATAGGTCTCTTAACCAAGATCATCATTACATCTATTCAGTTACCCCATTCCCAAATGCCTGAAAAATGAAACAACTTCATTCGGAAACAAACAAAATAAAATGAAAGCAACAACCAGTCATTTGCCTTGAGCCAGACGCTCCCCGTTTGTGACCACTAACCTCCGTCAGCTCTGCGCAGTCAATATCACCTCCTATCAAGAGGCCGAGTAACTCGCCGGGAGCGCAGCAGTGGCCTGTGTGTGCCCGCTCAACCCCCTCTCTATATCCCACGTCCCTTCTCTCCTCTGTGGCACATTCACTGCCTTTTCCAAAAAGCAGAATCTACCCTGGATGGGTGAACTTTTATAAATTAAAAATTCTCAAAACTGGAAATGCACAAACCATGGAGAAATCTATTCATAGCTGAGGCAGTGATCCTATTCATGCCTCTTCCTCCGTCTGTGGCACCCACAGCAATGTTCTTGCCTGCTTGCCCCACTACAGGCCTTAGAGCACCATTTGCACAATTTAAAGGGAGACGATAAAGAACCCGGAAGATGCAGGGCCTCACCTTGGCAATGCTTCAGTGGTGTTTCACCATAGCTCTTCAGATCCTGACACCCTTACAGTGGAGCAGGCTTCTAGCGACAATGAGCAACTTCCAACACCATCCTAAAGCAAAAGCCAGTCCCAGATGAATTCTTCTCATCTCAATCAGTTTTCATGGCTTGTGGCTTCCTGTCGGCAGCAGACAGAGGTGGCGGCACCCCCGGTCTGTGATCAGATCCTCCCCAGTCCCCAGTGAGCAAGTGCAACAGGGGCCCCGCCCTCCAGCCAAGCCCTTCTGAAGCTCTTGTGGGCTCCCAGGGCTTGGGGGTGTCCCTCTGCTCCAGGAAAACTCATGAGGAAGGACCATGAGCAGCTGCCCTTTCCCTGGCCCTGGGCAACGTGGGTCACAATGCCCCTCTGTCACCAGAAAGTTTTCTCATGGGGTTTTGGTTTAACAGCACGGCTGGTATTTTTCCTGCACCAAGTCCGGCAGAGTTAGCAAACCTCCACGCTGACTCTACAAGGTAATTTGCCCTGCCATGTGGACAAAGGCTGCAGAACTCATGGAGAGGGCTTGGGCTCTGCCACGTGCCATCTGTGTGCACCAGGGCAGCCATTGTTTCAGCCTCGCTGGTTTTGTTTTGTCTTTAAATGATGCTAATAATAGCTAGCTCACAGGATACTATCAACATTAAATGGTAGGTATGAATGGTGGGCATAGAACCGGTGCTTGGTAAAAGCTAATATCCTATGTGTTTTATAGTACCCTAGCCAGTTGATTTGGATCTCAGAGGCTCTTTGATGGTGGAAATTTACTTGGCTATGAAAACTCAGAGGAGTAGAGAACAAGAATAATGGAGGTAACAGGAGAAGGATCCCAACATCTAGAGTGGTGAGTGGTGTCTGGAGTGGTGGGTGGCATCCTGTACACAGCAGTCAAAGGACCAATGGGACCAAGAAGGCTTCTGTGATGACCTCAGAGTCCTGCTGGTCCAGCCAGACACAGTGAGCCACTGGTCAGCTGGCTCCTTTCCACTAGTGTCTTGATGTTGGCTTATAAGAGGAAGCCACTCGGTGGGCTCTCTCTTCTCCCTTCATAGTCTTAGATCCTTGAGAGCGAGTGTGGGAGGCAGACAGGGCAGCTTCTACTCCACAGTCCAGAATGTCAGCTTTCTCAAGGAGTTCATTTCCTTGGATTGGACTAAGATAATACTGAGCTATGAGTTGCAGGTTTGACAGGTGTTCATGTCAATAGAGGCAGCAACGCAGAGTTCTGGGGTTTTAAGACACTATGGAAATAATCTGTTTCACTTCCCCAGGGGGTTTTGTGAGAATAAATGGATTCATGCATAAAAAGCATCTATTACAGTATTTAGCACATAATAAACTCCAAATACCTGGAAGCTGATGTGAATGTGGCTAATTGCTTTAAGTCCCAAAGCTGATCTTCTCTACGTGGTAGCAAAGGGCTCACAACAATGTCCAGAACCCTGGGCCTGCTCAGTCCATGGCAGCTGTCCAGAACCCTGGGCCTGCTCAGTCCATGGCAGCTCCTGTTAATTTACTCTTACATTCACCTCCTGATACCTACTACATGGACCCAAACATGAAACATGAGTTCCAAACTCTGCGAGCTTCTGATTTAAAAAGTGACTGATTTGAGATGAGATAACTTAGTCTTCCTATTTCAACTCAATTAATGCAGCACTGTTTTTCTGAACACCTGCTCTGTGGTAAGCACCTGCTGGAGGCTGGGGATACCAACGTAGCTGCACTCCATCCTCCCCTGAGGGTCTCAGCCTAAGGAGCTTGGGGAAGGGGCCTGATAAGCAGATCACTGCAGTGGAGCATAGTAGATGTAGCCACAGAGGCCTCAATGGGGCACAGTGCTAGACCAGAGGCGGGGGCAATAATTCTATCAGGGGTCACTTGGGGAAGCTGCCAAGGGGAAGGCTTTGAACATGATTCGTGACTGAGACTCCTAGAGACTCTCAGAGACAATCCCTGGGCTGAGTCTTTTACTGAACCAGGATGTTGTGATGCTGCCTGAACTGCCTCTAACATTTTGTCAATAGGACCTAAATAGATGACTTTTGGACAACTTTTATATACTTGAACTTGAGGGTATAGAGAATGTAGTGGAGAGCAGGAAACCCAGTTTCCTATGAAGAACGTGTATTTTCTGTCTACCCAAGGTTAGAGTGGGAGGGGATGTGAGAGTTTGCAGGGAGGTGTGCTGGCCCTTATGTGATCTGTGATAAAACATCACCTTTCTGTCCACCCCAACAGACAGAGGTTGGAAAATAACAATACCAGACACACACACACATGATTCCAGCAGCCACTCAGAAAGAAAATAAGGAAATGACTTTGCTCATGGGTTCCAGATGTCTGAGCAGAAGTGAAAGTTAATTTCAGCCATTTTCACCCTCACAGTCACGGGCCCATGAGAAAGGCGGAAGAGAGGTGGGGAAAGGACCCCGGGGAGAAGATGGGAACAGTGACACTTGTTAGGGGAGGCTTGGGGAGTCTTTTGTTAGAAAATCTCAAAGAGGTTTTCTCAAGGCTGGACTGAGACTAGACCCCAGCTCTGAAACACCCAGTTCAGCGTTCAGCATCACTGGTTCTCCCGTTTATTTTTGTACATTTGAGGTGACTTATGCAAAATTCAGCTCTCCTTCCATGTGCCTTCACCAGCCTCCTAATATCAGTACATCTCTGATCAAAATCAAAAGCTGTAGGCAATAAAGTATTTAAGTGGAAGAAACATGAAACCAATCCAGTCCAAGATTCACCTCAGAAGAGTCTAAGAAGTTGGCCAATTTCTTTTTGAAGAGAACAAGTATAAAACTAGACAAAATTGTCTAAAACAACAATTTCTGGGTACTAGAAAATGACCAAAAGCAGACAATGATCTGATAAGTGTTTAATCTTAAAAGGCTGCTCCTGCCTCAGAATGGCCATGAGCCTACGGACATCCTGCCTGAAGCTCCCCAGCCCCTGGCCTAAGTGAGGAAAAGCACAGCTTACCTAATGGGAATGGTGGGCTTGGTTTGAGGGCTGTCATTGAAAACCAGTAGCTAGGTGGGGGGCGGTGGCTTATGCCTGCAATCACAACACTTTAGGAGGCTGGGGCGGGGGGGCAGATCACTTGAGGTCAGGAGTTCAAGACCAGCCTGGACAACATGGTGAAACCCCATCTCTAATAAAAATGCAAAAATTATTTGGGCATGGTGGTGGGCACCTGTAGTCCTAGCTACTTGGGAGGCTGAGGCACAGGAACTTCTTGAACCCGGGAGGCAGAGGTTGCAGTGAGCTGAGATCGCACCACTGCAATCCAGCCTGGGTGACAGAGCGAGACTCCACCTCAAAAATAAATTAAATAAATAAATAGATAAAAAGAAAACCAGCAGCTATACCAGCAGAAGTTGGCAGATTTGGTCTGGGATGGGGGAGATGAGAATCTGCAGTTTTATGGGTTAAAGTTCATGGGATCAGTTCTAGGGAGAAAATAAAAATCTGCAGCTTTACTGGCTTGAGATTATAGCTTCTGTTCATGGTAGACAGGAGATCAGCCAGAATTGTGATGAGAACTTGGAAGTAAGCAAGCCGTGAGAGGGCTGAGACAATAAACTCCCTGTGCATCTCTGACTGGGGAAGAAATACAAAAACTGGGCAGCAAAAAGTAAGAGCCAAGGGAGACCTGACGATGCACAAAAAATTTTTTGTTTAGTTTAAAATTATTTGTTTTTATGTATTTAGGGGGTACAAGTGCATGTTTCTTACATGCATATATTGCATAGCAGCGAAGTCTGGGCTTTTAGTGTGCCCATCATCTAAATGGTAAACATTGTACCCAATAGGTAGCTGTTTTTTCCTTCTTTGAGACAGGGTCTCACTCTGTCCCCCAAGCTGGAGTGCCATAGTGTGGTCACAGCTCATTACAGCCTTGACCTCCTGGACTCAAGTGATCCTGTCATCTCAGCCTCCAAATAGCTGGGACCTCAGGCATGTGCCACCATACCCAGCTAGTGTTTTGTATTTTTTTGTAGAGACAGGGTTTTGCCATGTTGTTCCAATAGGTACTTTTTCAACCCTCACCCCCGTCTCACCCTCCCACCTTGCGTGAGGACTTGTACATGTGAATGTGTTTCTCCAGCCATACACAGCTCTGGCAGCAGAGGGTGGGAGACTTAGTTGTTCAAGGTATCTGAGCATACCTTCTGTTCAAATAATTGTCTTATCATCATATAATACAGGAATAGAGGACACCTTTAGGGAGCCAGACTGAAAAATAAAGAAAAATATTATAATAAAAACTGCACTGTAGTATCAGTGTCTGCACATCACAGAGGAGATTAATTCTGCAATTTAAGTCCAGAGAAGTTACTAAAACAGAAAACCAACAACTTTTAGGAAAGTGAATGGAATCTAGAATCACTGCAATATCTAGTTTTCAAACAGAAATTGCTAGACATGCAATGAAACAGGAAAGCATGACCAGAAAAACAAAAACAGACAGTAGATTAAGACATGACTTCAAAGCCGTTGTTATAGCTATGCTCATGGAATTAAAGAAAAATGTTCAAAGAATTAAAGAAAATTATGTTAATAGAGAACCAACAGATACTTTCAACAGATAAATGGAAATTATAAAAAAAGAATCACATGGGATTTCTACAGCTGAAAATTACAAAAATTCACTACATGGGTTCAAGAGCAGATCTGAGATGGCAGAAGAAAGAAGCTGTACATTTGAAGATAGAGCAGAAGTTATGCAATCCAAAGAACAGAGAACAAAAAATTAAGAAAAATGATCAGAGCCTTAGAGACCTGTCAGACAATATAAAGTGTTCGAACACAAATGTAATAGAAGTCCCAAAAGGAGAGGAAAGAGAGACACAGAACAATTATTACAAAAAAAAAAAGTTGAAAAGTCTGTATGTGAGTAAATACCATTAACTTACAGAGTCAAGAAGCTGAATAAACCCAAGGTAAAAAAAAAAAAAAAGAAAAAAAACTTAAAGAGAATCATACTTAGACATCATAGTCAAAATGCCAGAAGCCAAACAAAGGAGATAACATTGCAAGCAGTAAGAGAAAGAGAGAAACAGAGATATATCACATTCAAGACAATGTGATTGATGGTTGATTTCTCATCAGAAATAATGATGACTGGAAGGTGGTGGAATGACATGTTTAAAGTGCTGAAAGAACAATAAAAACAAGAACAAGGACTTTCACCTACAAATTTACTCTCTGATAAAACTACCCTTCAAAAATTGAGGTGAAATAAATATTTTCACAGATAAACAAAACAGGGAATTTAGTTTTGTTGGACTTACACTGTAAGAAAAATTAAAGGCAGTCCTTTAAAATGAAAGAAAATAATATCAGATAGCAACCCAGTTCACAGAAAGAAAAGAAGAGCACTGGGAATGGTAAGCATGTAGGTAAAGTGAAAATATATAATATAATATAATAATAAAAGTATAAAATGTGTGTGTATACATTATTTTTTCTTCTCTTAACTTTAGAACACACACACAATTATTTAAATCAGAAATTATAATGCCATACTGTGGGTTTATAACACAGTATGGCATTATGTGTATAAATACAATATACATGACAATAACAGCACAGAGGAGGGAGGGTAAGAAATGAAGCTATAATTATGCAGTTTCTATTTTTCACCGAAAAAAGTAAATCAGTATGAATTTAAAGTAGATTATGATAAATTGAAGATGTATATTGTAATCCCTGCAGCAACTACTAAGGAAAAAAGAAACAGAGTTAAAAAATAGACAGAATAATTTAAATGCTATACTAAAAATATTTTAATATAAAAGTAGTTGGCCAAGCACAGTGGCTTACACATGTAATCCCAGCACTTTGGGAGGCTAACGTGGGAGGATTGCTTGAGCCAGGAGTGCAAGACCAGCCTGGGCAATACAGCAAAACCCTGTCTCTACAAAAAATACAAAAATTAGTCGGGCATGGTGGCATGCACCTGTGGTCCTAGCTACTGAGGTGTCTGAGATGGAAAGATCATTTGAGCCTGGGAGGTAGAGGTTACAGTGAGCCATGATTGTGCCACTGCACTCCAGCCTGAGTGACAGAGTGAGACCCTGTCTCAAAAATAAATTAAAAAATAAAATAATAAAAGTTGTCAATTAAAGAATAACAGAGGAACAAAAAAGACATGACAAGTAGAAAAAAATAACAAAATTCTAAATCTAAATCCAAACATAAAAAACTTTATTAAATTTAAAAGAATTACACACTCCAATCAAAATGCAAAGACTGTTAGACTGAAAAGAAAGCAAGACCCAATTCTATGCTGGCTACAAAAAATAAACTTTAAATTCAAAGACACAAACAGATTAAAAGTAAAAGATCCAAAAAAAACTACATACCATGTGAACAATAAATAGATTACAACTGGAGTGCCTATATGAATATCAGAAAAATAGACTTTAAGATAACACATATTACTGGGGAAAAAGGATGACTTCATAAGAAGAAAAGGGCAAGCAATAACCAGAGATGTCAAAAATATGTTCATGTACCTTTTTAAAAAGCCCTAAAATATGTGAGGCAAAATCTGACTCAATTAAAAGGTTCAATACACAATATACCAATTATAGTTGAAGATTTTGATACTTTTCTTTCAGTAATTGATATAACAAGTGGAGAGAAAGTCAGAAAGGATAAAAAAGAACTGAAGAACATTATCAAACAACTTGATTAAACTGATATATGTAAGCAATCCACCCAGAATATCCATTATTTTCAAGCTTACATAAAACATCACCAGGATAGACCCTATGTAAGCCACAGGGTCTTAAAGAAAGTCTCAATGACTATAAAAGGAATAAAATTAAACAAAGTATCTTCTCCAACCATAATGGAATTAAATTAGAAATCAATAACAGAAATAATTTTGTTAAATTTATTCGGTATAAATTTGTTTGGTGTAAATTAAACAACACACTTCTAAATAACCCCAAAGAAGAAATTAAATGAAAAGTTAAGAAGTATATTGACCTGAATCAAAATGAAAGTGTAGCACATAAAATTTTATGGCAGCAGCTAAAAAATTAGAGGGAAATTTATAGCTATAAATATTAATATTAGAAAAAATACAAGGTTGGTCTACAATCACTGAAAAAGAAGAACAAGTGAAACACAATGTAAGTAAAAGGAAGTTAATAAATTAGAGCAGAAATCAATGAAATAGAAGACAAATAAAAAAAGAGATAATCAGTGAAACCAAAGATGGGCTTGATAAATCTAGCTATCAGCAAAGAAAAGAGAAGATTCTATTTTCATCACAGAATCTCCAGAAATTTCAGGAATTAGAAGTGAGGGTAAGTTTTTACTTCTCTCTCTTGTCTTCCGGAACTTACAGAATGTGTATTTGGTTCACTTGATGCTATACCATAAATCTCATAGGATTTCTTTATTTTTTAAAATTCTTTTTCATGCCTCTGACTGTAATTTCAAATTACTTGTCTTCAAGTTAACTGATTCTTCTGTGCAAGTCTGCTGTTGAAGCTCTCTACTATGTTTTTCATTTCATTGATTGTATCCTGCAACTCCAGAATTTCTGCTTGGTTCTTTTTTTTTTTTTTTTTTTTTTTTAATTATTTCTACCTCCTGAACATATCCTTTTGTTCATGTACTCTTTTCCTGAGTTCAGGAACTCTATTTTCTTATAACTCACTGAGCTTCTTTAAAATGATATTTTGAATTATTTGTCAGGAAATTCATAGATCTCAATTTTGAGGGGGTTATTTACTAGACATTTATTGTTTTAATTTCTTGCTCTCATGTTTCCTTGATTTTTTGTGTGTACTTTTTAGCCTTGCCTTGGTGCCTTCACATAAAGGAGTAGCCACCTCTTCCAGACTTTACAAACCGGCTTTGGTAGGAAAAGGCCTTTACCTATGGGTGGGCACAAGGGCACTGGCTGGAAAGGGTGTGAGCAGTGCTGGGTTTGGCACAAGGTCCAGGGATGCTGATTCTAAGGCATGCAGAGGTGCCATTTCTGGGTGCGCATGGTGATGCCAGGTCTGGCCAGTGGGCACATGGCCACCATTAGTGATGGGTCTGATTGGCGGGTAAACATACAATGGGATGGGGTGCAAGAATGCACATGGTGGTGACTCCAGCCCTGGGGGAGGTATAGTGGTGACTCAGGTCCCAGGAAAGGAGCAGTGATGGCTCTGGCTCTGGAGGGGCACAGTGCTATGGACTTTGGGCAGTTCTGTCAGCTAGGTTGAGCATTGGCGAAGACTGTGTGGTACTCAGTGGCAAAGTCTGCGGGTGCCTGTTGCAGCAAGCAGTAAGGGCTGTTAGTGTCCTCAGTTGTAAAGGCTTCCAGGGTCCTCCTGCTATCCTTTTTTCCCATTGGAGGAAGTTGTGACCAAGGATGTCCCTTTCGGCATCCGAGCTGTGCCAGCGTGGGATTGGGGTGATGCAAATGAAATGCTTCCAGCAGTTTTCTACGTGGCTGTCCTCTGTTATTGCAATCCACTGGGGTGTTGCAGCTTTCTAATTATACTTTGGAGTTCTCTCAGAGCCATTTTCATACATGGGTAGTTGTTAAATCATTGTTTTTATGGGTGAACAGGGGTGGGACTGCCTAGTCTGCGTTTTTGCTGATACCGCTTCATCTCTATTTCATTTTCTAAAGTTGGTTTTGACCAACTAAGTTGATTTTCACTACCACTCAGGCATCAAGCCTCACAGAGCAAAAAACAAAAATAAACCCCCAAAAACTACTGATGTGGAGTGTTCAGAAGGAACTTTTTTCAGCCTCAGAAGCAACTGAGTCCAGCAGGATGAGCACTTTACCATCATGCATCTCAAAGTTGAAATTTTAGTTTCATAAACTTACCAGCTGTGAGATTCCAGCTGTGTCAATTCACCACTGAGCCTCAGTTTTCCCATCTCCAAAACTGAGATTACAAGAGTTCTTAGAGTTCTTGTGAGAGCAGGCTGTAAGGTGGCTAGCCCTCAAAAGGCACTCAGAAAATGTTCATTGCCTTTTCTTTTAAATTAAAGGCAAGATGCCTGAATAGTGTGGATCTTTACATGTGGGTCCTTATGTGTCTCTGAAAAAGCTTAATGGTTAACACCTTGGAGTCTAGAGCAAGACTCCCCGGACTCGAACCCTGCCACAGACATTCAACAGCTCCAAGAATTGGAAAAGTTGCCCAACCTAGCTGTGGTTAGTTTCCTTGCCTTAAAATGGGGATAGTAATAATACCTATCTCTTTCTGAGGATTCAACAAGCTGAAGTATACAAAGCATTTAGAATAGTTTGTAACATACAAGACATTTACTGTCATCACTGTAGCCATGGTGACTGAACACATGAAATGAATGACAGTCAGGAGGGAACCAAGGCTCCTTTATTCTGAACTGAGGTAAAGGAGGGACTCAGAGGGACTCAGTGATTTCCCTTCCCTTCCCTTCCCTTCCCTTCCCTTCCTTCCTCCCTCTCCCTCTCTTTTTCTTTCTCCCTTCCTTCCTTCCCTCCCTCCCTCTCCCTCTCTCTTTCTTTCTCCCTTCCTTCCTTCCCTCCCTCCCTCCTTCCCTCTCTCCCTTCCTTCCCTCCATCCCTCTCCCTCTCTTTTTCTTTCTCCCTTCCCTCCCTCCCTCCCTCCCTTCCTTCCTTCTTTCCTTCCTTCCCTCCTTCCTTCTTTCTTTCGTTCTCACTCTGTTGCCCAGGCTGGAGTGCAGTGGTATGATCATAGCTCATCACAGCCTCGACCTCCCAGGCTCAAGTGACCCTGTCACCTCAGTCTCCCAAGTAGCTGGGGCTACAGCTGCATGTCACTTTGCCTGGCTTCTTTTTAAAAACTTTTCATAGAGACAGGGTCTTGTCATGTTGCCCAGGCTGGAAACTCAGTTATTTCTAAAGTCCTCCTAAAGTCTGTATTCTGCACATCTCAAAATTCTGTGGATAGAGTTTGTTATGAAGGGCATTGTGTTTCCCTGAAATTCATATGTTGAAGGTCTGACCCTGGTACCTCAGATGTAGAGCCCTAAAGGGTGATTACATTAAAATGAGTTATTTCAGGAGGGCCTGTGTCCAACCTGACTGGTGTCCTTACAAGACGAGGAAGCACACAGAGACACCAGGGATGTGTGTGCACAGAGGAGAGACAGTGTGAGAACACAGGGGGAAAGACAGCTGTCTGCAAGTCAAGGAGAGAGGCCTCAGAAGGAATCAAACCAGCAGGCACTTTGATCTTGGACTTCCAGCCTCCAGAACTGTGAGACAATAACCTTCTTTTGTTTAAGCCACCCAGTCTTGTGGCATTTTGTTATGGCAGCCTGAGCAGACTGATACAGAGTTCCATGGACAGCCATAGGCTGAGTACTTTAAGCTGACTGCCTATTCTCTGAGACCGTAGACAAAATAGTTTGGAGCAATCTGTAGAAGACTGTGGATGCTGTTGTTTTTAGTTTTGCCTCAGTGTTTTGTTTGGTTGGTGTTTTTGTCTACCTTTCAAAATTCTCCGTCCCCCTTCCTCTGGTAAGAACAGCGCTCCCTGGTCACAGGAGACAGTAATGACCTGACGCTTGCTGATTATAATGCCCCACTTCTCTGATGACAGGCATTGCTCCATGGAGTGGTTTTGTGGCCCCAGCATGGCCCCCTACAGCCGTTTGGGGGATTGCCATGCAGAGAATACTCATAACAGCTAACACTGATTGCACTCTTACTATGACCACCTCCTGTTTTAATTTCTTTTCAGGTATTATCTCCTCTAGTTCTCAGACAACTCTGTGAGATACTGTAGTTTCTTTTACTGTTCTCTGAGATGTTAAGTGACTTGTCCAAAATCACAAGGTTAGTAAAAGGCTGAGCCAGGGCAGCAAGCCAGAGAGCCCCACCTCATGGCCCAAGCCCTCGGTGGAGGTCAGTAAGCTCTGGCTGCTGGTGGGTGTTTTCCCGACGACACGGAGAAGTCCTGTGTGTAGTCATGGACAGATGCTGAGTGGTTCAGGGTGACAGCACTGGGAGAACGAGGCAACAGATCCATCCTATTTGATCGTGCCCTCCACAGAGTGATGCTGATGTCCTTTACTCTGCTTTCTAGTGGAAGCCACTGGTCTCATTTGGCAGCACTGAGATGGGGCTGGGCTATGAGGACCCATCAAAGTCCCTGAAGATGAGCCTGTGTCCTCCCAGGGCCTTGGACAGGTCGTAGCTCGCCTACCCAACTGCAGAGATCCCAGACACTGTCCTGAGATCAAGATCCTGATAGGATTCGGTTCTGTGTCACCACCCAAATCTCACATCTAATTGTCATCCCTAGTGTTGGAGGTGGGGCCTGGTGGGAGGTGATTGGATCCTGGGGGCAGATATCCCCTCATGACAGTAAGTGGGTTATCCTGAGATCTAGCTTAAAAGCATGTAGCACCTTCCCGGCTGTCTCTTCCTCCTGCTCCCCCCGCCATGTAAGATGTGCTTACTTCCCCTTTTGCCCTCCGCCATGATTGTAAGTTTTCTGAGGCTTCCCCAGCCAGGCTTCCTGTACAACCTGTGGAATCTTGTGCCAGTTAAACCTCTTTTCTTTATAAGTTACCTGGTCTCAGGTATTTCTTTATAGCAGCACAAGAAAGGACTAATACAGATTCTAACTCAGCCAACAATCTGGAGCGCTTCCCTACTGACCTCCTGCCCTGTCAATTTGCAGTTAGAGACAGCAATCATCACCAGACAGAGTGACTGTGTGCGTGAACAATGAGCTGATCTAACATTGAGCAAGGCGCAGGTGCACACTAGGGGTCCTGATTATTTGGACCCCATTGTCACTTGGGGAAAATGGAGTTTGTCTCTGTGTATCTGGGGATTGCTAAGATGTTTCTTTATACCAGAGTTCACCAACCATGGCTGTATCACCAGAACCCAAACTTCTCATTTTCAAGCCCTGATATAAGTGTGAGAGCTGCCATGTGGAATCTTGGAGGCACCCATCCCAGGACCTGGCACCCTCTGTTGTCTTCCAAAGCTCCCTCAGGGAAAGGAGCCCTCCCTGCTGGAGGTGCTCCCACATCGAGCTATTCGGAGGCCTCCAGAGGTTTCCCAACTACTCAAAGCTGGGCCCCACTCTAAAAATATCCCAGGAACTTTGTCAATAGTGCCTGTGGATTGGGACATTGTTCTCTTGCTCCTACATAACAGCATCCCCTCAAAGAAAAAAAGGAAAGCAGAAATGCCCTATCAGAAAATAAGATGCCCAGTGTGGCTGAGCCCTTGGAGAAAATCCACTGGCTGCTTTCATATCTGCTTAACTGGAGCCGGCCCCTGGGCCCAGGACTTATGTGTGGATTTTGTGCAGAGAGCTGGGAATGGCCCCAGAGCCACCTGCAGGGGAAGTTAAGGGCCAGCACAGGCTCAGGCTCGAGGCGCTTGGGGCAGAGAGGAGTGTGAGTGTATTTGAAAGGGAATAGAGCAGACAGGAGACAGTAAAGAGTTCTAGAGCCCTGCAGCCATGCCTCCGGTAGCCCGTCACCACCTGTGAGTCCCTGTATTGGCTATAGCTCTGCACCACGCTCACCAGTCATGTGCCTGCCTGTCTGCATCACATCTTCACTTGGTGTCTCTTGGTGCCACTTGGGTGTCAACTTAGGGCTTCAGACGTAACATGTCCAAGACCAAGCTCTCGATTTTTCCTCTTAGACCTACTTCTTCCCCAGCTCAATGACTCAGCAGCATCATTGACTATGTTGCTCAACCCTGAAACCCTGGTGGTCATCATCCTGGTGACTCTGTTCTCCCAGTCTGCAAATCCTAAGGGCTCTACCTCCACCATTATCTGCAGTCCGCCCACTTTTCCCCATCTCCATTGCTATCAGCT
The DNA here is from genome assembly GCF_028885625.2 of Pongo pygmaeus. Lineage (NCBI taxonomy): Eukaryota > Metazoa > Chordata > Mammalia > Primates > Hominidae > Pongo > Pongo pygmaeus. The sequence goes on from NC_072380.2 coordinate 9,323,102, forward strand.
GGGACGAGTCATCAGTTACCTGGACAATTGCCTTCTCTGATCACCTTTAACTCCCCTGCCCCCAGTACTCTCCCCTGAGTCACCCTATTTTGTTTCCTTAATGGTATTTATCAATACCTAAAGGTGCCTGGTGCATTGGTGGATTTGATTGCTACTGCCTTGCTGTTCTTTTCCACCACTGTACCCCCAGCAACCTCGAACACTCCTTAGTTCATTAAAGGTGCTTGGTCATAATTACTCAGTGATTAAAGGGATCCTCACACACAGGCCTTATTCTCCCCATTTTACAGGGTCAAGAGAAAGAAAGAGATTTGCTCAGGGTTGCAGTCCAGTGAGGAGTGACACCCAGACCAGATCCTAGGTCTCCCAACCGCAGTCCAGTCCTCTTTTCTCTCCAACACTTGGCCTTTTAGGAAACATTTCCCAGACTTCCATGCCACAATCCCACTAATGACTGGTTTGAGTCAACAGCAGATGTTCTGGGAACTTCAACCCCTGAAGGCTGAGCTGCCACATATCAAACTTTCTCAGTAATTTCAATAATTTAAATGGCAACGTTTATAGCTCAGAAACTCCAGGCCATCCCAAGACCCCTCAAGGGGCCACCCCGCCCTGGTAGGGCCCACCCCTGGTGAGTCATGGCTGAGTCAAGGGAAGCTCTTTCAGGCCTGAATGCCTAGGAGAGTCCTGGCCTCGCCCAGGGCAGCACCAGAAGCCGAGGCTAAGCCAGCATCACTTGATGGACACAAACCAAACTCCAGGAGCAGGAGGGTGTGGCTGGAGCTGGGGTGGGCTGGGGAGGCATGGTGGCTGTGGACGTTGGCCTGGGCCGGCGGGGGGTTCTCTCTGGGGAGGTGAAAGAGGTTCTGGATGGGACAGGGAAGCCTGGAGGCCCCTAGAAGACCTTGGAATCTCCTAACTCACTGGGGTCAGGCCCAAAATAGCCCCCACTCTACCTGAAATGCTTCACTTTAACTTTTCATTCACAGAGTGCCTTACTACCTTGTTCTAAAAAAACACTGCACAACTATAATACACCAAATAAAACATTTTTAAAGAAGCTGGTGAGGGGACGGGTGGAATGAGTCAAAGGGGAAGATAAGAGCAGAGGAGTAAGATGGAGCTGGGAGTGGGGACTGCAGGCACGAAGCCTGCCATGAGTGCCTCTCCACGTGATGCGGTGGTGGGTAAACAGTTTGCTGTTCACTCATATAGCCTCCAGTGGTATACTGAGTTGATCACGACCCTCACACTTTCAGCCTTCAACACCCCAACACTCCTTATCTAGGATCCAGGGTGAAGAGCACAGCCCCACCGTTCATGGATCCATGTCCAAGAGGGAAAAAACAGCCAGCTGTTCAAAGAAGCCCAGTTCTCCTGAGGCTGAGATCACACAAAGTTCACCCAAAGTTCCGGAATGTCTGATGAGTCCCCTTGGGGGGATGCTGTGTAAGGTAGGACATGACCCCCCAGTGTGGCAGACTGTCACAATTACTACTTGAGACCATTTGAGACCATCACTATGACAGTTACTACTGTTACTAATTGAGACCGTCATTACGAGACTCAACGAAAGAGGACAAACACAGAAATGAAAACTTAAAACAAAAGAAACTATTTTAAAGAAAGTGGCCAGGGGAAGAAGAAAAGGACTCCCTACTTCTAGTGAGCAAAGGCAGTAGCCCTGAGCTTCTACAGCCCTTCATATCATTGGGGAGAGAAAGCAGGGAGGAGGAGGTAACGATTGGTCAGCTGCTTGATTGATCACAGGTTCACGTTATTGCTAACAGGCTTCAGATTTGCCTAATCACAAGAAACACTTGTGCCTGGGTTGTGACTGCCCTCAGCATTCCTTCTGGGCTGCAGACGCAGTTTGTCAGTTTGCCCAACATCCTGCTTTCATGAGAATAGTTTGCTGTTTACTCATATAGCCTCCAGTGGTAGACTGAGTCGATCACGAACCTCACACTTTCGGCCTTCAACACTCCAATACTCCTTACAGAAGCCCAGAACGAGGCTCATGGGCTGTTTCCTGTCCCACACTACATGCCAAGGGATGGGAAGGCCCAGGCAAAACAGAGTGGGCAGGAGAATCCATGGACCCCATTTGAAGCCCCTTTGGGCCTTGGGTCTTTTTTGAAGCAGGCCTTGGACAAATCATTTTAACTCTGGAGGCTCAATTTCCTCATCAATCAAAAGAAAATGATACATTTACAGAATGACTACAAGGGTCCCAGCTACTCTGGAGGCTGAGGCAGGAGAATGGCGTGAACCTGGGAGGTGGAGCTTGCAGTGAGCCGAGATCGCACCACTGCACTCCAGCCTGGGCGACAGAGCAAGACTCTGTCTTAAAAACAAACAAACAAAACAAAAAAAAAGAATAGCTACAAGGAAAAGCAAAATTACAGATACCAATGCATTATAAAGCCATAATAATTAAAATAATGTGGTATCAATTAACTCAGGAATATATAGCTAGATCAGTATAATTGAATAGAATGCCCCATGCATATATTGAAATAAAGTGTATTAAAATGTTGGCATTTTCAACCATCAGAGAAAGGATAAATGATGCAATAAACAGCTCACTACATGATGTTGGAGTACTTGGGTACCCATACAAAAAAAAAAAAATTACATGCTCACCTCAGTGGTAACAAGAGAAATGAAAAGTAACAGTGAGATACTGTTCTCCACCATCACACACAAAAATGTCAGTCACTATCAAGAGTTGGCTTGGTTCATAGGTAAACAGGTCCCTAGTGGTTGGCATATACATGGTTACATTGATATATAGAGTGAATTCTGTCAGTCTCTAGTAAAACAGAACATGTGCTGGCCCAGTCACCCAGGATGTCACCTCTGGGAGCCTGTGCTCGAGAAGCATGGGTGAACAGGATGCTATCTCAGTGCAGTGACTGAGAACAGCTGAAATGCCCAACAGGAAGGGAGTGGGTTGTTGACGTGGCTTAAATCTGTGTGTATCAATAGCAAATGCCAGGCTGGTTGAAGGGGCTCAGGCCTGTAATCCCAGCACTTTGGGAGGCCGAGGCGGGCAGATCACATGAGGCCAGGAGTTCAAGATCAGCCTGGCCGACATAGTGAAACCCCGTCTCTACTAAAAATACAAAAATTAGCTGTGTGTGGTGGTGTGTGCCTGTAATCCCAGCTACTCAGGAGGCTGAGGCAGGAGAATCACTTCAACCCAGGAGGTGGAGGTTGCAGTGAGCCAAGATCGCCCCACTACACTCTAGCCTGGGTGACAGAGCAAGACTCTGTCTCATAAAAATCAGACAAAAAAAATCAAAATGCCAATTGCAACAAACAAAAAAAAGCAAATTGCAGAGCAATGCATATAACTATAATGTTAAAACCATTAAAAAATACAAATAAACAAAATAAAACTGTATGTGCTTTATATACACCTGCATGTAGAAGTCATATCAATGGCTTAGAGAAATACACCCTTAACTCATAGTAGAGATTATTATAGGGAGGAGGAGCCAGAAGCAGCATTGAGGGGTGGGGGTTTGTTAAAAAGGGCTTAGCCTTACCTATAATGTTAGAATTTTCTAGAAGAAGAATCAATTTACTTACATCTAGCATACTTTTAAAAATAATATGGGCTATGAAAAACATAGAGGAAATTATGCTGAAATGTCAATAGCAGTTCATTGTGGTTCATGGGAATATAGATGACTGATATTTTCTTTTGGGGAGAAATTTTTATTTTTCCTTTTTTTCAAATTTCCCACGTCCAAAAAGAAATGGGACCGAAACAAAAACTAAAGGCTCTATTTTAAAAAAAAATCTAAACATATGATTGAAAAACGATAAAGAAATACATGTGCTGAGTGCCAGGTGTGACTGGTGCATGCCAGCCACAGCCGCTGCTTCATGTGGTAGACTCTGGAGAAAACTGAGGGCTTGACTGTGTCCTGGGACCTGAAATTCCCCAGTTAGATGGCTCAGGGTAAAGGATCACTCTCTTTTAAAAAGCAAACATTCTAGAAGGATCTATCTAGGAAGCCAGTGCTTGGCCTCCCCTAACTGGGCTTCTTCCCTTTGTGGTAGCTAGAGTGGGTCTCCCTGAGGTAAGGAAGCCTCATAAGATGTCCAAGTGCGAGGAGTAGTAGGATTAGGTGGAAGAAAGAAGGATGAAGAATTCCCAAGCTGGAGACAGCCCTGTGGAATGGAGTGCAGCCTCCACGGGGTGAGGGCATTGGGGTGCAGAGCACAGGCTCCCAGACACCCCCCAACAAGGGCTAATTGAACAAGGCTATGGGAATTCGGGTGGGAGCTGAAAAGGGAACGGGAGGGGGCTTTGAGTGCTTCCCCCAGAAAGAAGGGGATGGGGGAGGACGGATGCCACCTTCAGAGAAGGGGCTGAGAGGAAGGAGGGGGTGGGTGGGCCTTGTCCTGGTCCCTTCCTGCCTAAGGCCTGCCCTTCTCCTCAGCCATGGACTTCAGCCACTTGCTCCTCCCTGGCGGGAAAAGCAGACCCTCAGCTCCCAGACCCTTATCTCCCCTCGGCTTCCCTCAGCTCCCAGAGGAGCTGCCTTTCCTCACCTTACTGCCTTGGGGACCAGCTCTTCGGTGAGCAAACAGGCCGGGCTGGGCAGGGCCAGGCCCAGGATAAGTCCAGGGAGCGGAGGCCTCTTTGACTTTGCGGATCCAGGCCACTGTCGCCCTTGGCCTCGGTTCCTCTCCTCGGGGCCTCCCCAGGGGTGGGTGTCCCCAGCTTTGCTCAGACACACTCTCCCTTCCCATCACCCCGATTTCTTTCCCACAAACTCAGGCCCTGCCTCCGCCCTGGCACCCCCACTCCAGCCCAAAACACCGTCTCCCAAACAAGGCATACAGGAGAGCATTTTAGGTCTACACAGGGCTCTAAGCCGGAGGCTGCCTAAGTTCCCACCCTCTTGCTCAAGCCAAGGCAGTGATCCCCCCAGGAATGGTTTTAAGGCCCTGGGGCCCTGTGTTCCCTTCCTGGGCTCTATCCTCCCCCACCCCAGCTCACACGAATCTCCAGAAACCCAGGTGCAAACACCTGGGCTCCCGGAGGCTTTGGAGGGAGGTGGGGCAAGTCATAGAATTTTCCCAAGTTGTCCTATGTCTGAGCAGAAAACACTCGCACAGGCCTGGCTCCTGGCTCAGGGCGGAAGGCTGTGGGAGGATGAACGCCGCCATCAAGCCTGGGCAGGGACTCGTATTTGCTACCAGCCCTGGGTGCTGGAGAGGATGGTAAGTCTACGCCCAGCTTCCCCTGTGGCCTGGGGGCACCTCGTGAAGGGATCTGAGCCTCTCTGTCTACAGAAAGGATGCGTCAAAGTTTGTCAAAGTTTGCCTTTTGCCGATTTCCCGAGAAAGAAGATGGAATCTTCTACAACTCCATTTTAGCTCCTTAGAAAAGAGGTGAGATCACACAAGCCCATTAAAAACAGTGGGGAGATCCATGCCTGTCCTTCTGTCATTGATTGGGGATGGGGGAAAGCCGGGGGCGGGGGTGGGCACTGGTGGCCACATCATATCAGCAGTGAACTAAGGGCGCTGCTTCCTCTGGCCTCTCCTTTCTCTCTGCCTGCTTCATTCCTAGGGTTGGAGAGGACAAATGGCTTGGCTCACACAACACCCAGCCCAGCACCAACTACCCATCTGGAACATTCCTGGCTTCCCTGGGTTGGCTCATCTCCCACCCATTCCTTCTTCAAGAGAGGAAACTAAGCAGAAGGGTTATTGAGAATGCACACTCATTAATTCATCCATTTATTCACTTGTAGAAGCATCACTGATTATGTAACCCACTGCATTCCAGCCCTGCACTAGGCACTGGGAACATCTCTTACTCAAAGATGAATAAGAAACCACCCCTGAGCTCATAGGACTCGTAGTCTACTGGGAGGATAAACGAGAGGTCTGCGGCCACAGGGGTGAGTGTGGGAGTGGCAGGTGTGCCGGGTGATAGGGAAACATAGGTGAGGGGCAGCAATTCTAGTCAGGGGAGGGGACATAGGGCAGGGGAAAGGAGCTAGAATCAATACATTTAGGGAAAGATTAGAGAATCTATGTGTTCTAGGACCTGCAAATAGGCACATCTGACCTGACTGAGTCAGATCATATAATTGGTACTGGATATATTTGTATGGGTGTGCTTGTGTGGGGTGGGTTTTTAAAACATAATGGCTCTTCTGATGGCAAGAAGGCTTTTGCAGGAGGTTCAGAAGGAGTATGATGTGTAAAAGTTGGATCTCAACTGTATTTTAATCTTGGCTTCTGCTTGATTTCTTTTTGGCCTCATCTGATTTCTTTTAGACCCTGAGATCCTACAAGCCTGAGTGACTTGCACAGCTCAACATCAGGGTGAGAAGGCCCAGCTGAGGGATGGGGTGGGGTTGCGAGGCTTTTATGCAGACACTCTAAGGTATTTCCAATTGCCAACAGATCGTTTTTCCCCTTGGAAAACTTCAAAGAAAATCCAAGTCCTTCAACTCTGTGAGCGTGCACAAGGGTGCAGAGAGGCCCATAGGGAAACTGAGCAGGAAAACTGAGGCCAGGCTGGAGGGGCACAGGGAGGGGAGAGGGGAGGAGGTCCCAGAGGAAAAGCTGGGGAACCTGTCCTAAGGTGGGGGCACCATGGTGGGCCTTGGCTGCAGACCTGTTAGCCCCAGGCTGGCCTGGCCCTTCCTGCAACCACTGGACTGCCCAGTCTGCTGGATCAAGGCCTTTATGAGACAGTAAGAGGGGAAGAGTCCTGCTCATTTGCTTATTCTGACAGTGTCCAGGGGACTCCCACGGGCTCCTCACTCCAGGACACCTGGCTGCTGGGCAGAGTGCAACCCACTCTGAACCTTTCTCTCTTCCCTTCCTTTCACCTCCCTTCTCCCTCTCCCCTCCCCTCTCCTTTATGTCACCTTCGCTGTTGATGTTTTTGTGATTCTTCTTCTTCCTCCCCCTCCCCCTCTGCCTCCTCATCCTCCTCCTTACCCACTCCTTTTCCTCTCCCTTTCTCCTTCCTCCTCCCTGTCTCCTTCCCATAAGCCTATGGCATCAACCCACACAGCCATTTTTCCAGGAGGGCTGATTGTGAAACATTTTGATCAGACCATGAAACATCAGTGGGTTCTTGCAGAAATGATTTCTCTGTGCGTTCATCAGTCTGTCCTCTGCACCGTGGCTTCTCGCATCTTCCAGGACCCTAGGTAAGCCCATCTCTGGGTGCCTGTACTGATTTTTCTCTTCCTTTCTGCCTCTAGTTCTCTCTGTGAAGCAGAAACCAAGTCTCGATACTAAGATGTGAACCATAGCATGGCAGCTGACCAGGTTGGAGTGGCTTGCTGTGTTCCTGGGCCAGGAAGTGCTCTGGAGTCTGTACCCAAAAACTGTGGCTGAACCACAGGGCATGTTTTTCTGTTCCATGCGCCGTCCTGTTTTTCTGGTGTCAGATTCCAAACAGGGCTACCTCGTGCTCTGGGAAGACAAACAAGGCAGCTAAGATATCCAGGAATGCTGCCAGTTTGCTTGTTGAATATTTGTTCATGCTGTGCCTGGTACCAGAATGAGCGAAAGCCACACCCCTTTCCAGGTGGTGCACAAGCCAAGAGCAGTTGGCGTGCAGACGTGATAAAAAACACTGTTGGCTGGGCACGGTGGCTCGTGCCTGTAATCCTAGCACTTTGGGAGGCCAAGGCAGGCGGATCACCTGAGGTCAGGAGTTCAAGATCAGCCTGGCCAACATGGTGAAACCCCGTCTCTACTAAAAATACAAAAAATTAGCCGGGCATGGTGGTGCGTGCCTATAATCCCAGCTACTCAGGAGGCTAAGGCAGGAGAATCGCTTGAATCCAGGCGGCAAAGATGGGCAGTGAGCCGAGATTGCGTCACTGCACTCTAGCCTGGGTGACAGAGAGAGACTCTGTCTCAAAAAAAAGAAAGAAAGAAAAGAAAAAGAAAAAGAAACAAACAAAAAACCCACCATTCCCTGTGTGCTACCCCCTGTCTAAGATTGTCAGGCATTTTCTAGGCGTTAATTCTCATCCTCACAGTGACCTTCATGGTAGCTCTTGGTACTGCCGATGTGTACAGGAGGAAACTGAGGCTCAAGAGACTAAGGGATTTGCCCAAAGCAGCCTGACAGCAAAGGGCAGACCCAGGGATAGAACCGCACCCCACACCGCATACACTTCCTCCCCACCTCCCTGGCCAGGATGGGGATGGGAAAGAAGGTGTGCATTCCTTTTGTTTGAACATCTACAGGGCAGTGAGTTAGAGCTGATTTTAGGAGAGAAGTTACATATAAGGGAGGCTTTGTCCGCAGTATCTTTTCAGGGTACAATTCTTGAAAAGGGGTTGAATATTAAGAGCCAAAATCCCGTTTCCCCAAAAATCCCTCCCAGCACTGGTGAATGACAGGCCGTCCTTCTCTTTTACCACCTAGTCTCACTCCTGCCTCCAAAGCCTGCCTCATGTCTTGGCCTTCCTGATGACAGAATGATCATCCCTGTATGCAACAAGCTTCCCCCAACACCAGTGTTCATCAGTCTGTCCTCTGCACCTTGGTTTCTCAAGGTATCATCAGGGATTGGCCGGTGGAGATGAAATGAGCCCCTGTGTCCTCGCTCCTGCAGCACTGACGTTGCCGTGGGCTGTTGAGTTGGAGAAGACATTGGGCTTCTCTGTCCTGGCTTCCATAAGGGGCAGAGCTCTACTGCAGGTCCTGGTCTTGCCTGCAGGTCAAGGGCCACCTCACCCTGAGTTCAAGCAGGCTCTTCCCCAGGATGGGGGTGCCGCCTTGTTCCTGAGCATCCCGGGCTGGCTCTCATCCCAGCCTCAAAACCAGCCTGTTTCTTTTCTCTTGCTGGCCTTGATTTATGGTAACTGCCAGACCCCACTAATCCACAGTTCCTGGTCCGGCCTCCTGCCTCTGCCCAGCAGGATAGAGTCTATTCAGCAGGTGCAGAGTGTCATGGAATCAGGGGTCAGAGGATGGCAGAGCTGGAACCACTTGTTCCAGTGAAAAGAAAGCCATCCAACCAGAGGAAGTGATTTGACAAAGTTCCAGTTAGTAAAAGAGCCCACTCTGGAACCTGGAGCCCCTGGCTCCTACTCAGGGCTCTTTCCATTACTCAAAGCAGCCAGGCTCACTGGGTGAGAGGACTGCTTAGAATCATGTCTAGAAGGCTCTCCCCTGCCCATCAGGGTCGCCGCTCTTCTGTTGTTAGTGGTGACATTTCTGGCGCCCTTCAAATGCTGTGCATTCAAGAATCGCTAGAACCCAGGAGACGGAGGTTGCAGTGAGCCAGGATCACGCCACTGCACTCCAGCCTGGACAACAGAGAGAGACTTTGTCTCAAAAAAAACCCCAAAAAACAAAAAAACAAAACAAAACAAAAACAAATGCTGTGCATGTTCAGGAGGTCTCCTTCCAGGTGTCACCAAGGATGTGCTGGTGCTGGGCCTGGAAACACATTCCACAGCATCTTCTAGAAAATGTTCTTACAAGTGTTCATAAGATAAAACAGCAAACTCCACAAACTCAAAGACATCACAATGGAGAGGGGCAGGATACGGAAGGTGATCGCTCATGTCTGTGTGCAGTGTGCTGCGTCATTTGCTCCTTAAACAAACCAGCAAGAAAGGCTCAAATCAGTCCCTGCCTGACATTTGAGAGGCCCAAAGTGAATGCACAAAGGGAGGCCCACATGCCATGTCTCTAAATATTTGAAAGTTATAAATCAAGTTAATAAACAAGAAAATGGGTTTCATTCTTTCCTCCTGCCTTGACAAATGCACCTTTATAACAACTTCAAAAAAGGTATATATAAATATACCTTTAGAACAACTTCCAAGGCTCTGATTTGCATCCTTGGACCCTTGAACGTAGAAGGGAAGTGGGAGTGAGGCCTCGGGCCCCACCTGTGGCCCTCCTGTTACTTTTCCCACCCAGAGCTTGGACAGGGGAGCAGTTCAGCCTGAGAGCCCAGCCTTCATCCAAACTCCATAGAGCAGGAAGAGGCCACACAGGCCTGAACGTGGCCCATCTGAGCAGGAGATCCCCGGGCCCTGGGTCCCAGGTGGAAGGGAGGGAGTGGACTCTGAGAGGGCACCCCCTGACCCCCGGCCACCTTGCCTGGAGAAAGCGCAGGGCAGGGTTCTCTAAAACCCAGCCCAGGCAGCCCTCTTGCTCGTGGATCAAGACAGTACTATGAATAGTAAAATCATTTCCATCTTATTGATGATGTTACTATAGCTCAGAAAACTTAAGTGACTGCCCATGGTACATACTAATCACCAGAGGAGCTGGGATGTAACCCGGATCTGCCTGACTCCGGGTCCCCTGCTGTCACCACCTCTATTGCCGTCCCAATGTCATCATCACCTGGGACATGCAGGGGCCCCATCGCCTTGAGCCAGCAGAAACACAGAAACAACCTCTGTGTGGGCCTCCTGTCTCAACCCCTCACCTGCCCAGCTCTTCTGAGCTAGGAGAGCCGTGATGCGCTCCTTCCTTATCCCGTGCCTTTGCAGTCGCGCTGAGCCCTGCAGCTGTGTCCTTGTGCCTGCCACTCCTCACCTCCTGCTCTGCACACAGCCTCCGCACATGCCCTTCCAGATGCAGTTCCCTCTGCTGCCTCAGAGTGGGCACCTCTCCCAGCTGAGGCCCACTCCTCCTCCTCACCTAGGCTCAGGTGGAATCTGTCACCTCCCTGCTCCAGCGCTAAGGTGGATGCTCTGTGTGGACTGCTCTGTTAATTGTCTTCCTACCAAAAAGCCGCATGCGCCACACTCCCAGGTCTAGCCCCCGGATGGCACACAGCCAGCCGCCCCTAAATGGAACTAACAGGTTCCCTAGAGGACAGAAAGCTGGCCCTCATTGTCCTTCTGAGCTTCAGCCTGAATCAGCCTCTTCTGAGAGATGAGAAAAGGGAGGAGCCATTGCAGCTGAACATGCCTAAGACAGTCACTTCCTGCTTCTTCTTGAAACCCTGGGCCCACGGATGGACAAGTCCCTTCACAGGCAAACAGCAGAGGCCAGTGGACTCTGGCCCTGGACTGAGAGTCTTCGTTGCTGTCTGGAGCAGGGCAGGGATGTCGCCACCCTTAGTGTCCTCCGTCCCACAGAGCCCAACAGAAATTTCATCCTTCCTTCTCTTGTATCCTTAGAACCCAGGAATCGCCTTCAAGTAGTTTATAGACTCAAAAGGGAACAGGAGAGACTGATTTAGAGAGGGCTTTGTGCCCTGAGAGTGCCAAGAGGGCAGAGTCTGCTTCCAGCTGTGCATTTGGAGCTCCCCTCGGGGGAAGGCCAGTCCTCACGAGGTCTGCCAGGCCCAGGGGCTCTGCCCCAGCACCTGCCCTGCCCTGCCCTGTCTCTGACGTCATCTCCCACCCATGCTCTACTCCCTGCCTGCTGCATTCTGGCCTCGGGGCACCCATGCTGGCCCCTGATTGTGGCAGGCATGTTTTTGGCCCAGGGCCTCTGCCCTGACCCTTTGCCTAGAACACCCTTCCCCGAGACACCACAAGACCCCCTCCGTCATCTCCCTCAAATCTTTGCTAGAAAACCACCTTATTAGCGAGGCCAGCCCTGCCCACCTTGCCTGAAAACGTGCACACTCTTCTCCTCCTCTGCCATTACTTCCAATCTGAGTCTATAGTTCTGTTTTTCTATCACTCACAATATTACTTGTTTACTTAGCGTATTTGTCGGTCATAGTCTGCCTGCTTTTCTCTGCTAGATTATCAGTTCTCAAGGGCGAGGTCCTTCATCTAATTTGTTCACTAACATCTCCCAAGAGCCTAGAACAGTGTCCGGTATTTAGTGGTACTAATGTATATTTATTGAACAGATGAATAAATGAATTGGGAGAAATTCTGAAAGATAATATTTTAAGTTTAAATCTTTTATTTATTTATTTATTTATTTATTTTTGAGACAGAGTCTTGCTCTGTTGCCCAGGCTGGAGTGCGGTGGTGCAATCATGGCTGACTGCAACCTTCAACTCCTGGGCTCAAGCAGTCCCACCTCAGCCTCCCAAGTAGCTGGGACTTCGGGTGTGTACCACCATGCCCAGCTGAGTTTTCTTTCTTCTTCTTCATTTTTTTTTTTTTGTAGAAGTGGGGTCTCACCATGTTGCCCAGGCTGGTCTCCAATTCCTGGGCTCAAGCAATCCCCCTGCCTCGGCCTTCCAAAGTGCTGGGATCACAGGTGTAAGCTACCATGCCTGGCTGGGCATTTTTCTTGACTCGTCTATTTCACAGCTTCCTGTAGGATGATAAGAGGCAATGTCTCATGCATCATGCACCAACTGAAAGAAAACTTCTCTGTAAGGAATCAAGGGGAAGGAAGAACCTCTAGGTGGCCTTGCCCTCTCTGGCCCACCCAGACCCTCCCACCATCACTGGGTTTCAGTGTTCCTGACCCAAAAGGAAGTGCCATCAGGAACACCAACACAGTGCCATCTTCGCTTTTGAGTAGTGTTTCTTGATGTTTCTCATTACAAAACGATGCATTGTAGAAAGCGAATGCAGGCTTACAGAAGACATTTGAAATCCTCCATTATCCTGCGGCCCAGAGATAACCACAGCTAATATTTGCATATACTCTTCCAATCTTTTTTCCATGCATACATATGAATTAGATGTTAGAATGAGAAGTTTCATAATGTACACAGGATTTGGTGTCCCAGTCTTATTTACTTAGCGTTAAATCGTTAGTATTTTTCTATATGATCAAATAGTTTTTGAGAACATTATTTCTATGGCTACATACCATTCTGTGCTAACTCATTTATTTGACCACTCCATATGACTTGAGGTTGGAGTTGAGGCTACTCCAACCAAGGCTGCTCTTCCTCCTCCCCTTCCTCTTTCCTCTGGCCCACTCTCCTCCTGGTCCCCATCACTGATTACCCTCCGGCCCACAGGCACATACCAGGCAGAATGGGAGCCACAGGGCAAGACACCACCCTTGCCCTGGACGGGCTACCTGTCCATTTGAGGCTTGTGACAATTCCTCCATGAGAAAGCATCTGCACTCCCAGAAATAGAAGCCACAGGTCAAACAGGGAGCCAGGAGGTAGAGGTGGGACAAAGCATTTCCAGATGGGGCTGAATGGCCCATCCAAAAAGACCTTGGAGCATTCACCACATGCCAGGGCCGTAGGCACACCAGTGAGCAATGCAGCCAACTAGGGCTCAGCACCAGGGCTGTGGTCAGAAACAGCCAGCACCCAGAAGGATGCTGCATCCCCAAGTCCAGATTGAGGATCCTGCCTGCAAACATGGTTCCTGCCCTTCCGGAGCCTACTGCCTCAGAGGGAGACAGACACTAATCAAATAACCTCACAGGTAAACTTGGAATTATAATTGGTCCATGAAGGAGACAAGGCAGGGGGCTGCCAGCACCTGTAACCTGGGGTTCCCTTGGGAGGCAGAGCTGCAGCAGCCTGTGGGGAGGAGCAGGTGGACAGTGGAACTGGAAGAGGGTCTGTTGTCTGGGGAGCAGGGTCTGTGCAAGACAAGGCCCTAGAGACGGACAGAGGCCAGTCAGGCCCCTGCAGCCAAGCTAGCTCTTAATCCTCAGAGGACTGGGGGCGTTGAAGGCCTTTAAGCAGAAGCAGCTGAGACTGGATTTCCATTCTTAAGAGTTTCTCCTGTTTGTGGAGGAGTAACTGGCTTGGGAGGCGCTGAGAGAGGGTAAAGGGAGATCAGTAAGGAGACTGCGTGCACGCTTGGACCCGGGTGGCAGGTCCCAGAACTGGGTAGGGCAAGCTGCTGGTGGCTTGGGTAGGGACAGTGGCAGGGAGCAGGAAGAAGGAAGGAGTGATGTTTAGGAGCTGGAATCAGAAGATCTGGATCAACGCTGTGACTCTCCAAAAGATGCCTGTTAATACACCCGCTAGCTTAGGACCGTTCCCTCACTAGCATGACCAGGTCTGTACTGGCAAGATGTCTCCTTAGACGACGTCCCTTGGAGGATCTTCCAGTGAAGGTCAGAAAGGAAGGGAGTAGGTCAGGGCTGGATGCGGAGTTGCAGTGAAGGACGCGGGCACCAGAGGGCAGCACGAGTGTCTCGGGCCCCTGCAGGGGCTAAGGCCCCACAGAAGGCCCGGCCAGCCGCGCACCTGTCTGGAGCCTGCGCCAGTCACTTTGCAGCCCCACCACTCAGCTTCGCGTCTGCCCATGTAGACGGCGCCTGCGCGCACGCCCAGGGCTATCGTGAGAATGGCAGACTGGAGCCCTTTGAAAGACGCTTCCAGCCCCGGGCATCTAGGAAAGGTGCTTGATGAGGTCTGGGGTAAGAGACCCCCATCCAGTAACCAGCCTTGGGGCCTCCAGTGTCTGGCCTGGCCCCATCGTCAGAAGCTGGGACTGGTCCTGAAGACCTGCGGTCCGGGCAGCTCGGGCTGCTGTCCTGCGTGTGCCTTAGGGTTTGCAGCTCTGGGCTCTGATGCAGCAGGGACTGGGTCTTAGAATCTAACGACAGTCAGAGGTGGCCGATGCCGCGCCCCTGGCGGGACAGACACCCTGTGGTTAGTGGGGCAAACGCTCGGGTCTTTGCGCCTCAATTTCCTCATCTGTCAGCCAGAGATGCCTACACTTGCCCTGCTGGGTCGTCGGGGGGTGTGGCCCACGGTAGGCGCTCGGGGGCAGTCGTGGCCGCGGGTCCTATGAACTCCAGCCGTTTGGGGGTGGGTGAGGCCCTGGGCGTGGGGTCCCCCTGCGCCCTACATGCGGACAAACTTCTGACAGTGGCGCAGCCACGTTGCCACAATTGGGGGAAACTGCCTTGGTTTCGGGTTTAATGAGAAAATGGACGTTTGGGTTTGGTTTCATCTGGGGTTTGGCGAAGGCGTGCAGTTCCTCTCCACTCGCGGGGGCTGCCCGGGCCGGGGAACCGACAGGGCGCTAGGACCCGGGGCGCGCTCGGACCCGGGGCGAGAACGCGAGGCCGGGATCGCGGTGAAAGGCTCGCGGCGGAGAGCTCGGCCGTCGCCAGGCAACCGCCCTGACGCAACGCAGGGGGAAAAAAAAAGTCCTTTCCGAAAGGAGCAGCGCCGAGAATTCACCGGAGCTCGGGGAGGCGAGGCGGTAGCGCTGAGCTGAGGCCGGGCAGCGCGGCCCCGCGCAGGAGGAGGCGGCCGGGACACCGGCGAGTCCCCAGCAGAGCCCCTGGGCTCCCGGAAGGTTGGTTCGCGCCGGCGGCGGGGACTTTCCCAGGGGCTGGGAGGTGTGGCCGCGGCGGGCGGCGCGGTCTGGGCAGGGGCTGAGGCGTCGCAGGTCCCCAGCGCGAGCAGTGGCGCGGAGCAGTCGGATCCCAGCCCCGGAGGGGACGCGCACCTACCGCCCCCCCGGGAGAGGCCGCTCTTGCGCTCCCGCGGGCTCGCTGCCCTCCCAAGAGGAGCCGGGCAGCCAGGGCTGGACTTCATCTGCCAGCTCCCTGCTGGCCGTGTCCGGGCTCGGATTCTGGGTGGAGGTTTGGGGTCTGCCGTCTGAGAGGGAGGGCCCCACTCAGCCTCTCCGGTTCCACTCCCAGGCGGCTGGTGACCTCCAAGCCCAGCCTGGCTCCTGTCTTCAGGTTCAGTGAGATGGAAGTTTCTGTCCCCACGGATGCGGTCCCTAACTCAGGGGAAGTGGCCCAGGGCACCTGGGCCCAAGGGTGCTCTAAGGACCCAAGCCAATGTGACCTGAGGGAACGGCACAGCCCCAAGGGCCCCCGGGAATGAGCAGGTCAGCCGTGAAGGTGGGTACCCTGAGTCACCGAGACACGGGGCCACAGACCGCAAGGGGTAGGGTGTCTTCTTCAGCCAAGTCAGGTTGGATGTATTGCTTTTTTGGAAACCCGTTACTGCCTGGTTTTTATTCCCAGTGGGGCTTGGAGGGAATTCTGAGGACTGGGACCTCCTGGAAAGATCTGGAAGGAGGGTTGACTCTAGGTTGGGGGCTGGCCACTGCCTTATGCCTGCAAGCAGGTTCTCCCAAGTCAAGTTTCCACAAACTCCCCGTCATTGCTGGAGAATCCCAGAAGATGAGATCAGGTCCCTATCCACAGGGTTTTCCCCAAGGGACACATGCTCCAAAGCAGCTTCGCATTGACACAGTAGACACAGTCCTGCCCCTTCAGTAAGCTCAGGATGGAGCGTGGAGAGCGTGGACAAAGTCTTGGGAAAGCAGAGGTGCTGTGGCGCCTGTTGCCTGAGCGCGCCGGCAGGATAGGAACTTCTGCAGTGTGTTTTTAAGGAGCTTGGAAAGCAGCCATGGGCTGTGCTTAGAATGGATAAAGATGACAGCTCTTCTTTCTTTAGTGCATTTATGGACCATGCACTACTTAGAAACCCTTCGCATCCCTTGGTCATTCCATCCTCCCCGTCAATCTTCAAGGAGACTCTATTATCCTTGTTTTGCCAATGGGACTCTAAGAAATTAAGTGACCTGGTGTGGCTCCCACACCTGGTGAGAGAGCAGAGAGTCAGCCTCACCTGCCTGACTCCCGGGACAGTGCTCTCAAAGGAAGGCTGCTTTGGGAAATCTGAGGCACCTAAGGCCCAGAGAGGAGCAGAAACCACTCACACCCAGATGAAATGAGAAGTGTGTCGTGGGGCTCATCTCATGACCTGAGAAGGTCCCCTGTCTGCTTGAGGAACCCTGTGGAGCCAGGAAAGCCATTTCTTCTATCAGGAGCTTGCAAGGCTGTGCCGTTGGGCCTGGCCAGCCTCAATTCTTCTCACCTGAAGCAGAAGAAAGGGTTGCTCCCCCACACCCTGTTTTCCTCCTTGCCTGCCCAGAGCCCCCAGACTCCCTGCGCACTTGCTCCTGTTCTTCTGGTCCTCCCAATTACAT
Organism: Pongo pygmaeus; assembly: GCF_028885625.2. Taxonomy (NCBI): domain Eukaryota; kingdom Metazoa; phylum Chordata; class Mammalia; order Primates; family Hominidae; genus Pongo; species Pongo pygmaeus. Next base: position 9,339,941 of record NC_072380.2, read on the forward strand.
GCATGGATTTCCACTAAATTGCCAGTCCCCGCCTTCCTGTCTACTAGCTTGGCCCCCCTCCAAGAGGGACTCTGGCAGGGAAATAAATTAAGGCCATGCCTAACTATTTGCTGAGAGAGAGCCACAGAGCCCCAGGCCAATGAGGAAGAAACTACTTGTTAGGCTTCTCACACCCTGGCTGCTGTGTTCTCTAGGCAAATCTTGCTCGCAGAAAGCCCCGTTGGCCCTACAGGAGCTCCTGGAATTCCCAGAACCCTTTGGGAGCTGTGCTTTCCCAAGGGACTTGAGCTGCTTGCAAAGGCGGAAAGTGAATCACTGAGCACTTTGCTCCTGGTTTCCAGACCAGGGGTGGGAAAGCACGCGCGTGCCACTAACTGGAAATCCCTTAGGATTAGCCTGGCTGGCTCTTACTGTGCAAATGCACCCCGAGACAGGAAGGAAAGGCACAGACTGAAACAGACCTTGAGGGGCTGAGGATGGGCTACATGGCGGGCAGGGGGAGGTGGGGATTAGGAAGGATGGGACAGGGTGGGAAAAGAGTTTAGGAGGGGCGGCAGGTGAGCCTCACTGGCTCTGCAATCACCTGTAGAGTCTGAGCTGCCACCGAGGGCCGTGTTGCCAGGATGAGTCGGGTAGGCCGCAGGTCTCAGCTTTTCCCTGGTTAGGACCGTTGCCCTGTCCATTAAAGGCCAACTCTTCCCCACGCTGACCCCTGCCACTTCTCTGGAGAAGCGTTAGAGAGGAAGGACAAGCATGGAGAGAGAAGGTGAGCAGAGCAGTTCAAGGGGGGCTGCTCCCACCTCACCCCCTTTCCTTCTGCGCACTGACTGCCTGCTCAGCTCTGCCAGGCAGCATCAAATCTCATCCATCAGCCACTCTCAAGAGAAGGACTTTGCTGAGCAGTAGCCCAGTCTCCCTGTGGGCACAGCCATCAAGGGGGCCTCTCTTCTCTAGCAGCAGCTGTCTAGCACCAGGCTCCTCCCCATGCCAGGGCCCTGCCACGTGGCCTCAGCAAGCACATAGTAGCTCCCCCCAAGTTGTCATCTATAGTGGGGGGTGGCTTTGCTCCCCCACTACAAAGCTCTCTTCACTGAGGAATTTCCAAAAGGTCCCTCGGGTGCCCATAAATGTGATCCTCCTCCCCAGCAGCCTTTGCAGAAACCTGCAGAGGATGAGGGTTCACCTTCTCCCCCTGGGGGCATAAACCAAGCCCCCATTTCTTCAGTGTGGCCGGAAGTTCCTTCCAGGGCATCCTGATCCAAAGGTGGAAGCTGGAAGTAGATGCCCAAGGGCTCCCTCGCAGGGCTTGTCCCTTGGGACCTAGAGGGACAGGCCCAGGTCAGACCCCATTTTCCAGGTCCAGTGGCAGGTATGGAAAGAGCCTAGGCAGTGACTTGCGCACTGGCTACAGTTCCAGATCTTCTCGAAGGCTGGGCAGCATTTCCTCATTCCAGGAAGCCAGCGGAGCCTCTGCGAGCTGGCTGGGCACAGCAGCCCCTAGGTCAGCAGGCTCATGCTTAGGGTGGTGGCCACCCAGGAAGGTTCTGGATGAGGGTCCTTGCCTTAGGGACCTGGCCCCCACTGTCCACCATCAAGTTGAAAGTGACACTACCTCCCTAGTCTTGTGATCAGCTCTACGCACTTCGCCCTGGAAGTCCCATGCCAGGCGTGAACTGACCTAAGTCCCTCGAGTCACAAAGGCACCTCCCAGATTTGGTTGTGTGGCTGCTGCTGTTTTGTTTATTTGTTTGATAGCAGCCACTGAAAACTTGGAGGAAGGTGAAGACAACCTCATTATCAAGTTTGAATGAAAGCAGCCTCAGAACAAATTCTGCCAGACATGTACACATTTTTGGACAAATATTTACCTGCAAACAGGTCCAGTGGAGTCCATACAGCCTGTCCTGTGGGTTCGGTGAAGCCCAGCAATCTGCTCTCTGCTGCCCTGACCACACCTCCCTGGAGCTCTCATGAATTCTTTTACCTGCTCTTTCCTGAGTCAAGAGTGTCTCTGAATTCATTTAGCCAACCCACATATCTCGAATACCTCTGTCTTTACCAATGAGAACGCATTTCTAATGTTTACTTTGCTAATCATCAAATGCCCAACGCTGACCAGAGATAATGACGCTGAAGTGCCTGTTCCTGCTGCCTCTGGAGCAGACGCTTTCTGCTGCGAGGCAGTGGCTGTGAGTGGGGTAGGGGTGGGTGTTGCTGATTTGAATACACCTAGGTTGCAGGTGGCATAATGAAACCACACAGAACAGCCCACCATCTCTGCAAAGGAGTTTAGGATCCAAATGCACCACCCTACCAAGGAAGCAGAAGGTGAAGGCCGTGCCCTCAGGGAGCATGCAGTCTGGCGAGGTTGCTGACGAATAAAGGCAGTTTGTGCAGTAGAGTCCTGAGCTCACAGTAAGATGCTGTTCTGCACGCTTCAGTTAACTTTCGCAGTGCAGGAGCCATTTCCCAATTCGATGGACCAAGGAGAGTGACAGCCAAGCACAGTCAAGAGCAGGAGGTGACAGTCCTATTAGAGGTATACCTAAAAATTCATGTAAACTTGATCTCATTTGGTCCTTCCAAGACTGAGGTACGATCCATTATAATCCTGTTTCGTGGATGTGGAACCTAGGCCTAGGAGGGTTGAATCTGTTGATCAAGGTCATAGAACTAGTAAGTGGCAGGGCTGGCTGTCAACCAACCCACGTCCCCTGACACCTGGCTCTGCCTTGTTCTAACCTGCTCCATCTCTTTCTCCTGCTCCTGATTCCTTTCCTCTGCGAGGTGTGAACCCGGGAGGCTTTAGCAGCCTGGTACCTCCAGCGCAAGCTGACACGGCAGGGAAGCAAAGTCACACATCCCATTTTCTGCCCTGCCTGCGGGCACTCAGTCCATATGTCCCTGCCAAACCCCAGTGCAGGCACAGTGCTGCACCTGCAGCCACTTACAGGCTGCACTGGGCAGTCCTAGCCAGGCTGAGGCCACACTGGGACCCGACTGCATCCAAACACCAGGAAACCCTAAGAACCCTTCTAGCCCCTGAGAGGTCAGCACCCCCAGCCCGAACGTGGAGGTGCCCAGTTGGCATAAGCACAGGGAACACCATGAAAGGCCTTAGGAAGTCTTTTAGAAACCCTGGGCTTTGGAACTTGTGCCGCAGAGTGAAATAGAAAGCAGATCGTCTGGACAAATCCCCACTTGAGCTGGAGTTTGTTGATTCTGCCTATTTTCAACTTGGAGCCAATTATCCTGTGGATTCAAATAGTCCTAGATCTGCCTTGTTTGGAGGCTGAGGCCAATGCCAGCTGCTTAGGAGCCGCTCTGGTGGGCTGAAGCCACGGGGGAGGGCACACATCCCCTGTGTCCTTAGCTGTGCCCTGGTGTCTGAGTTTCAGCCAGCTGGGAAGTGTTTCCTGTTTGTATGGCCAGGGCACCGGCCTGTGCTGCATTCTGCTTTCATCTCTGCAGATTGCTTTAAAGGCCACTCTGTGTCTACTTTCTGCCCTCTAATCCCCACTGCCACCATGGCCTTTGGCCAGAAAAGCCCTGGGTCTCATGTGGCGGTTGGCGGGGCGGCAGCAGACTGCCTTAGCCCGTCTGGGCATCCCTGCCTTGTCGAGCATTTCCCGGGAGGAAAACCACATCCTTCTCTGCTTTTCCCTTGGCTATTTTCCCCCTCCCCATCTCCTCCAAAATCAAACTGTCAGATTCTCAGGCACCTCTCCCTGCCTGCCAGGGCCGCCCTTTCCCAGAGCCCCGCGGCCTTGGAAGGGACACACCAGTGACTGGGCGTCCCAAGAGCCGCTCTCCCTGCGATGGCCCTGGGCTTTCTCCCCGCCTTTCAGGGAGGCCATAAATTAGATCTGTGGCTCCCAGGAGCCAGGGCCTCTTTCTGACCAACAGGGAAGCAGTCTTTCTTGGCGATTTTCTCAGCAGCCTCTTTCACTGGGCTAAATGAAAAGGAAGGTTTCCGCGCTCCCAGCCTTCCTGCAGGAGGACTGTGCGTCAGCTCCAAGCAGCCTGAGCCCATCAATTATTCAGCACGGACCCAGCACTTTGAATTTGCAAAGGTCTTAAGTATTTTTATAGATTCTTTCCTCATAATATCCCAGTGAGACAAGCAAGGTTTCCCTGTTTCCTAGACAATAGATGCAAGGTTCAACTTGGAGTCGGAAGACTTGGGTGCAAGCCCAGCCAGCCCCACTCATGGAGCTGTAGGACCTCGGGCAGTTCTTTCGATGGCTCTGGTGTGCCGTTCTCTGTGGTATAATTCCTAGGAAGGCCTCCCTAGCCCAGGTCATTGTGTGTGTGGGGAAAAAAATTTGCAAATGCAGTGTGATTAAAAAATGCGTGTGGTTGCTCTTGTTGCACCAGGTGTGGAAACGGAAGCTTCTGTCCTGAGCTGAAGTGCAACCATTAGCATAGGACACTGCAAACCGGACTTTGCTGGGAGACAGTAGCCAGGGAAATGTGGGCGAGTCGGCGCCTCTACTCCGTGGCCCCATGGGGGTGGCTCCATGACATGGTGGTCCCACTACCTGCTGCTGTGGGCTGATTCTGCATGTGTCAGGGTGGAAGAGGGCGCAGAGGTCATCACACCCAAACCAATGGCTCAGGGTGGGACAGGACCCCGGTAGCTGACTCCCAGGCCGGGAACTCTTTTCTCTTCCACACCAGGCTGGGTCTGTCCAAAATGTTTCTCCCACTCCCATCATCAATGCTGGGACCCCAGGTGGGAGGCACCCAGGGCTGCCTAAAGCCAGAGTGTTAGGGCAATCTACGGGTGCAGCCCACTAGGGCACCTGCCCCCTCCCAGAGTCCTGTACTGGGTTTCATGCCACGTACCCATCCTGTCACACTGGTGGCCCCAGGGACAGCATCACAGCTGTCCCTGGGACTGGCCCAGGAGCCACCTCCATCAACCAAAACAAACAGACAAATGAAATGAGTCCCTGGCCGGGTGCGGTGGCTCATGCCTGTAATCCCAGCACTTTAGGAGGCTGAGGCAGGCAGATCACCTGATGTCAGGAGTTCAAGACCAGCCTGGCCAATATGGTGAAACCCTGTCTCTACTAAAAATACAAAAATTAGCCAGGTGTGGTGGTGGGTGCCTGTAATCCCAGCTACTCAGGAGGCTGAGGCAGGAGAATCACTTGAACCTTGGGAAGCAGAGGTTGCAGTAAGCCAAGGTCATGCCACTGCATTCCAGCCTGGGTGACAAGAGCAAAACTCTGTCTCAAAAAAAGAAAAGAAATGAAATGAATCCCTGTTCCAGTTGAATTCCAAAGAGTCATGCGACTTGTCCAGAGTCACGGGTTGTTAATGGCAGAACTTCCCTTAGGCTGAGGTCCCCTCACTGCCCAGCCCTGCCCAAGGACTAAGACCCCAGCCCCGGAAAGAGGCCCTCCTGCCACAGCAGCTGTACTCACAGCACCCACGTGCTGGGCACTGCAGACCGAGGCGCTCGGTCTCTTCTTCCTCTTCTGCCCAGAACAACTTTACAGAATAACAAAGCATTGCCTTGGGAATATTTCAGTGTTATTTGCCCCTGAGGTTTCTAGGAACACTGGACTTTTAAGTACTATAAAGCTCACATGCCTGTTACTTCTGTGCAAATGGAGCCATCTGAAAGATGATCACAATGGTGGAGTTGGGGAGACTTGAGCTGGAATGGTGGTTCCCTCCCCGACCTGCTTGTGAACTGTGGTTTCCTTGCCTGCAGTAGAGATAATACGAGACACTAGATAATACCAATCGTGCCTCAGGGTCATTTCCAGGGCTAAACTAGACATTGCACAGTGCTTGGCACAATAGGAGAAAGGTCTTCTTTTTCTCCTCCTTCTAACAATTTTCATTTATTTCTGTATAAATGAGAAATAGAGAAATGGATGATAGAGAAAAAACTAGTCATTCATGCGTTTATTTTATTATCAGAAAGTATGTGTTGAAGTTGAACTGGTTACACCCAGCAGGTGGCCATGAGAAGCAGGGGGAAGAACTGGGGGCGAGTCTGCCCTCCTGAAGCCCAGGCTAGTGTGGGCAGTGCCGTTCCGGCCTCTCTTGACCGCAAGAGAATCTTCTGGTGCGTTTCACTGGGAAGTTCAGCTCTTTAGGTTCTGCTGGGCCTAAGGGCTCAGAAGATGTCAGGATGCTCTCTCTTTCTCTCTCTTTCTGTTTGTTTTTCCCTTAGTTCTCCTTACCTCAGGCTTATTCCCTTTTTACTGCAAAGGGGCTTTCTCCAGACTCTGGAAACTCTAAGCTTATATCCTCCCAGCTGAGCTGCTCCTGATGAAAAGACCCTATTTCTCCAAGTGTCTGTGTTTAAATCCCATGAAAATATTCTGATTGGTCTTTTGTGGCCCATTGTACATCCCCAAGCCCAGTCACTATTGCCAGAGTAAGGGCTAAAATGAACGTCTCTTTCTAGGTGTCGTGAGTGTTCCTGGGGCAGGGGTGATGGGCAGGTACTGTAACTCATGGTCCCTTCAGAACTACCTGAAATTAGACAGGAGTGATAGCCACGGAAGGGATGCTGGAAAAAGATAGATCGGTTCACCCGACAGGCACATCAGAAATGTGACTCAGTAAAACCATCCAGCAGGTGCACTGCTGCACTGAGAGTGGTCAGGAAAGTGCTCAGATCGAAGTGTGAAGGGAGGAAGCCATCAGCTCCATTCGGAAGAGCACAGAAGACTATCGAGTGAGGTGCTGTTTGACCCAGGCTTGAAGACTGAGTCAAATTCAAACATAAGGCTATCGCGGAAGGATGAGACATAAAGTTGAGACCAGCATCCCAAACCACCCCATCTCAACTCAAGAAAGATGACTCAGCCACCAGAAGCATTCTGATTTTGAAAGTCTTACCCATGAAGCTGTGGGAAGTCTTCTGCTGGGGAGATGTCATCTGGAGCTGTGAACGACTCTGGCTGGACTTTGTTTGCTGACTTCACCGCATCAGCGTCATCAGCACACACTGAACATCTGCTGTTTACAGGGCCCTGTGCTCGGGACACAAAAGGTGCAGCAGTGTCCTGCCCTTCAAGGAGCTGATGTCTGGTCAGGAGGACAGGACCACAGACTCCCACAGTTCAAGGTCATGCGGGCCAGTGTGCAGTCAGCATGAGGAAAGCAAGTGCCCGGAGAATTCAGAGAAAGGTGGCCTGGAAGGTGGGGAGTCTGAGAGGGCTTCAGGGAGGAGGCGAGCCCTCAGATGAGCTTTCAGGCAGTGCAGGGCCTAGCTCACCAGTGAGGGCCAAAGACAAGAACAAAGGGCCAGATGGACTGCCCAGAAAGTCCTCTTCATTCATTCATGTACCCACTCTCTTCCTCAGGAAGTTTCCTGAGCACCCACTGTGTGCCGGGCACTGCTCTGAGTGCCAGGGTCACAGTCAGGAATAGAATTCGGAAGCCCCTGCCTGCTAGGAGCTGGCATTCTCAAGGGTGGGACACACAGACACCAACAAACATCATGGAGTAAGTGATGAGCTCCAGAAGCACCAGGAAGGCGAGCGCTGGGCTCCATCCTGTGGCCCAGGCTGGGGTTTGTGTGGAGATGACGTTCAAGCAGAACCAGGCATGAAGCAGCCAGCATATGACATTGTGACACAGCATCAACGTCCTTCAGAAGAGACTGCTGAGTTCTCACAAGGGTGTGCAGCAGGGAGGGAAAACCCAGGCAGCAAACACGAGGCTTCCAGAAAGGGGGAAGGCTAGTGCTGTCCTGGCTGGACAACATGTGCAGGAGGGAATGCTTGCCCAGCAGTGTAGACCACAGGGGTGCTTGGAGAAAACCCCAGGAGCGCTGTCCTGTGGAGCCCTGATCCCACCCACATCCCTAACCCAGCCCTGTTCACACCCCTAACCCAGCCCTGTTCACACCCCTAACCCAGCCCTGTTCACACCCCTAACCCATCCCTGCCCACACCCCTAACCCAGCCCCGGCCACATCCCTAGCCCAGCCACGCCCACATCCGTAACCCAGCCCCGCCCACACCCCAACCCAGCCCCGCCCACTTCCCCAACCCAGCCCCACCCACACCCTTAACCCAGCCCCGCCCACACCCTTAACCCAGCCCCGCCCACACCCCAACCCAGCCCCACCCACTTCCTTAACCCATCCCCGCCCATACCCCTAACCCAGCCCAGCCCACTTCCCTAACCCAGCCCCACCTACATCCCTAACCGAGCCCCACTCACTTCCCTTAGCCAGTCCCACTCACTTCCCTAGCCCAGCCCCGCCCACTTCCCTAATCCAGCCCCGCCCATACCCCAATCCAGCCCCACCCACTTCCCGAACCCAATCCCCCCACTTCCCTAACCCAGGGCCCCACTCACTTCCCTAACTCAGCCCTGCGCACTTCCCTAACCCAGCCCCACCCATGTCTCTTACCCAGCCACACCCACATCCCTAACACAGCCCTGCCCATGTCCCTAACTCAGCCCCAGCCACACCCGGAGCACACACCTAACAGAGCAACCACCTCATACTCATATTCACACACCTCGCAGGGCAACTACCCACACTCTCACACTCATCCATCCAGCAATGCAACCACCCCCCACACTCACACTCACACACCCAGCAGGGCAGCCACCCCCCAAGCACTTACACATACAGCAGGGCAACTACCCACACTCACATACTCATACACCCAGCAAGGCAACCACCCCACACACACCCAGCAGGACAACCACCCCACACTCACGCCCATACACACCCGGCAGGGCAACCACCCCACACTCACATGCACACCCAGCAGGGCACCCATCTCACACTCACGCTCACACCCAGCAGGGCAACCACCCCCTACACACTCACACCCAGCAGGGCAACCACCCCCTACACTCTTACACCCAGCAGGGCAACCACCCCCCACACTCACACACACACCCAGCAGGGCAGCCACCCCCCACACTCACACTCACACACACCCGGCAGGGCAACCACCCCACACTCACACTCCCACACACCCAGCAGAGCAACCACTCCACACTCACACTCCCACACACCCAGCAGGGCAACCACCCCACACTCACACTCATACTCACAAGGCAACCACCCCCCACACTCACAGTCACACACAGCAAGGCAACCACCCTACACTCACGCTTACATACCCAGCAGGGCAACCACTCCCCACACTCACACTCACAGCAAGGCAACCACCCTCCACACTTAACACACAGCAAGGCAACCACCCCACACTCATACTCAAACACACAAGGCAACCACCCCCCACACTCACAGTCACACACAGCAAGGCAACCACCCTACACTCACACTCACATACCCAGCAGGGCAGCCACACCCCACACTCACACTCACAGCAAGGCAACCACCCCACACTCACACACACCCAGCAGGGCAACCACCCCACACTCACACTCATGCACAGCAAGGCAACTACGCCCAACACTCACACTCACACACAGCAAGACAACCACCCCTCACTCACACACACACCCAGCAAGGCAACTACCCCCCACACTCACACGGCAAGGCAACCACCCCACACATTCACACACACACACAGCAAGGCAACCACCGCACATTCACACACAGCTAGGCAACAACCCCCCACATTCACACACACACACAGCAAGGCAACCACCCCACACTCACACTCACACCCAGCAGGGCAACCACCCTACACTCACACTCATGCCCACAAGGCAACCACCCTCCACACTCACAGCAAGGCAACCACCCCCCACACTCACACACCCATCAGGGCAACCACCCCCCCCCACACACACACCCAGCAGAGCAACCACCCCCCACACTCACAATCACACTCACCCAAGGCAATCATCGCACACTCACACTCATACACAGCAAGGCAACCACCCCCCATACACTCACGCAAGGCAACCATCCCACACTCAAACTCACAGCAAGGGAACCACCCCCCACACTCACACACACACTCAGCAGGGCAACCACCCCACACACTCACACTCACACACCCATCAGGGCAACCACCCCCCCCACACACACACCCAGCAGAGCAACCACCCCCCACACTCACAATCACACTCACGCAAGGCAACCATCGCACACTCACACTCATACACAGCAAGGCAACCACCCCCCACACTCACACTCACGCAAGGCAACCATCCCACACTCAAACTCACAGCAAGGGAACCCCCCCCCCCACACTCACACACACACTCAGCAGGGCAACCACCCCACACACTCACACTCACACACCCATCAGGGCAACCACCCCCTCACACACACACCCAGCAGAGCAACCACCCCCCATGCTCACAATCACACTCACGCAAGGCAACCATCACACACTCAAACTCATACACAGCAAGGCAACCACCCCCCACACTCACACTCACCCAGCAGGGCAACCACCCCACACACACTCACACACAGCAAGGCAACCACCCCCCACACTCACACTCACACACAGCAAGGCAACCACCCCACCACACTCACACACACACACACACACACACACATCCCAGCAACCCATCCCTGCCACGCGCAGCACTGGGGCCGGGGTCAGATCTCGGCAGGATGTCATCTCCATGTCAGGGCTCCTGACACCGGCTCTGACCAAGGCTTGGAATGCAGATGAGGCTGGAAAGGCAAGAGATGAGCACCAGGGCTAGACAGCAGGGTCCCTCCTGCTCGGTTGCCATGGCAACCCCGGAGGAGGAGGGGACCACTAGGGCAGTCTGGCTCCCAGCAGCAGCTCTGTGGCGCCCAGGGCTGTGTCCCCGTCCTCTCGGCTGCCACCTGGTCAGTGCTGAGCCCAGCCAGAGGCCAGCTCAGTCCTGTCTGGTCCTCTGGGTGAGATAAGTGTTGGGTTTCTGATTAAATCCAGGCAGAAAAGCCTGCACACCCCAGGCCCGCCTCCCTAGGCCAACTGTGGACCCATGTCCCAGACCTCCTGACCTCTTACTCACCCAGAAAAAAGGGATTTGCCTCTTCAGAAAACAAAAGGAAAAGATGCAGGCATGAGCTTTGCCCTGTGCCACCCTGAATTTTCTGTGTATGAAACCCCTTAGAGCCTCTGCACTCCCTTGGCTGTGGGGCTGGCCTCACTGTTCTCTGGCCTCTGAAGCCACCCCAGGTCCCAGCTCATGGCCCCTGCCTTTGTCTCCGGTTGAAATCAGGGCTGTGCCCTCTACTGATGGGCCTGGCCTGGCTGAAACCACAACATCAGGGCAAGGTAGAGTGGAGATGCCTCTTCCTGCCACCCCTACACCCGACAGGTTTTGACGGAGGAATCAGGAGATGCTGTCCTTGAGTGAAGCTACGACTCTCTCTGATGTGGACTTTTAGGCTTGGTGACACACACAGCAGGCTCAGCAGAGGAAACAGAGCGCTTTGCACACACACATGGGCCTCCGCCCGCCAGCCAAGCCCAGCCTGGCTTTGGCAGCAGAGCCATGGGCAACCTAGACGGTGTCGGGGTCAAGAAGGCGAGGCCAGCACTAAAGACATCCCATCCCCCAAGACCTGCCCTGCTGAGGATCCTGCAGGGCCCTAAGTCACAGTGTAGCTAATTCTTCCTTCCAGAAATTTCTGGGAGAACCCAGTTATACCTGCAGATGGAAAGCTTTCCACATGCGTGATAGCTAGTCCTGCCAGATAGTAGGTTCTAGAAGATGGCACAGCAACCCCAAGGAGTATGGGCAGTAGGCTCTGGGCTGTCACTGAGGAGCCCCGGGCCTTAGGCTTGTCACATAGGCTGCCACCTCGGTTTGCTGCATGATGGGATAAGAAGACCCAGCCTTCCCTGCAGTGTAGATGTGCTCCGGTGTAGACGTGCTCCATAAACTCAGTGAAGGTGGTTCTGGCGAGGAGTGGCCAGCGTCACAGGACAGCACAGAACCAAGACAGAGCTGGCTATCTCCGGGGGCAACTTGATTCCCAGAGGACACTCTTGTTTTGTTCTATATGAGTAGACCATGGAGAGGGTCACAGAGCCTCTGACCCTGGTCCCCAGCTCAGCCCTCCTGGCTCTTGCTTCAGCCCTCCCCTCCACCTCCACAAGGAGCTGTGCGTCTGCTGGTTTCAGTCCTTGCCCTGCCAGGTACAGTCTGAGTGCCACTGGGCCTGTGCCTTATCATCATTGTGCCTCGGTCTCTTCATCTGTGTAATGGGACAATCATAGTGCATACTTCACAAGATTCTCATGCAAGTAAGTGAGGTGCTATCTCCTTATAGTGCCTGGCACATATTGAGTGCTTCATACATATTAGCAGCTTGACAGTGTTACTAAAATGTTTTTTAGAGTCAGGCATGGTGGTGCATGCCTGTAGTCCCAGCTACTCGGGAGGCTGAGGCAGGAGATCAGTTGACCCCAGGAGTGTGAGGCTGCAGTGAGCTGTGATTGTGCCACTTGCACTCCAGCTTGGGCAACAGTGAGACCTCATCTCAATAATAAAGTTATTCAGTAGGAAAGTTATTAAGAAGGGGCAGGATTCGAGTTGCATTTTAGAAGGATAACCTGCAGCAGGACAGAGGAGAGGAAGCCTGGAGGAGGGAGCTCTGTGGAGAAGGGGACAGTGTCCACGTCCCCAGGCTCAGGCTGAGGGGTCAGGAGTGCAGGGGTATGGGGGCAGCTGTGAGGAAGGGGACAGAGGGTGAAGATCGCCCCAGCTTTCCTGCAGCAGATCTGTGTTCTGGGAACCAGCCGGCCTCTGTGGCCTCCACTTTCTCCTGCGTGAAGTCAGAAGGACGTGAGGCCCGAATGTGTGTGCTGACACTCGGTGAACTCTAAGGTGACCTACCATTGCTCTGCCCGTGCTGGCGCTGGGGAACATGTCTGCACATTCCCCCAGCATTCGTAGGTGCTAAATAAAGCACCCTTTTTTCTGGGCCAGGATCTCAGGCCATCACGTCTGTTTATGGGAGCTTGGGCTTCGGTTTCATGAGAAAAGTTATCTGTTTCCTCACCTGTAAAATGGGGATTTGAATAGGGTTAGTGCACCACTTTCAGGCTGCAGAAACAGACCCGAGGCAACCTCGTGGGATGGAGGCTGATGATGAGAAGGGAAGGAGCTGCAGGTGGAGGAAGCAGCAGCCTGTGGGAGACAGATGCAGCCACAGGCTCACTCCTCCGTGCTCTATCTGCCTCTGCTCACCCCCTCTCCCTCTGGGAACTGTCACAGTCCTGAAACAGCCCAGAGGCACCACTCCCAAAAGAGCATGGCTCGCCAGACTGCTTGGCCCTTCAGTTGTTTGCCCCGATGTCTGGCTGTAGCCCAGCTGGGCTGGTCCCATGACCCAGCGTGTATCCATTTTGCACAGGGAACCATGGGTGGCGTTTCTGCCAGAGGAGCAGAGCAAGTGTAAATTCACTCATATGGGAAATTGTCATTCTGTCCTCATCAAGCATAGCCTGTCATGGATTGTGAGTTAGGAGACAAGTCAACTCTGCATATGGACACTCAGTAAGATTTCATTAGGAGGACAGTGAACATCCACCCTGTGGTTCTCAATGGGAGGTCGCACAGCACCCCCACCCCCAGCCCCCCACCACCAAGGGACACGTGGAATGGTGGCGGAGGGAGCCTTTTGGGTTGTCATGACATTTTATGACACTGGTTTGCTCTCAGTTGTATATTTTCCTCCCCAAATGAGTTGTGCTTCCTGTCTCATTTCAGTTATAGCTCTTGGTTGTGAGCAAGAGAAAATGACATTATTGTAAGGCTGTCAGGTGCCCACAGAATTGGCAGGAGGTAAAGACCAGAAAATAGGCAGAACCAGGGCGGATCCAGAAGGCAGAGGCAGGAGATCCCGGGCCAGTCCTTCAGCAGAGACAATTTGGCTAAGAGGATGCCACCGCCCCTGCACTTCACATCTGCCTCCAGGGCTGGTTCACAGATGTGCCCTAACCATCCCTTCCTCTGAGACTCACACGCACCCAATTCAGCGTCGGGGCCTGAGCAGCTGACTGGCCAAGCTCAGGTCACATGCTCACACCTGGTCACCAGGGCATGAGCCAGGAAAAGGAGGACGTGGTCCTCTGGTTGCAGAGAAGGCTGCACGGCCTCCCTGCTGTTCTGCGCAAAATGGGGCGCTCCCTCCACACAGAAAGGAGAGGGGGTTGGATATGGCAAATAGACAGACAGTCCAACAAAAGACAAATAGCAGCAAGCATCCACTGCTCTTTCATATTCCTTCTCCAGTGCGTGCTGTGTCAGTCAGTTACGAATGTCAGAAACCCCACTCAAAGTAGCTGAAGCAAAAAAGGCGGAAGGTATACGCTGTGTAACCTGGGCAGGGCAGGTGGCTTCCCACGGGGCCCAGCTGCGGGCCCCCAGCTCCTTGCCGCTGGGCTCTGATGGCCAGGCTGCCACACTGTCTGCTTGGCTTTGCTCGCCAGGTAGACCCTTTCCCCATATGTGCTGAGCGTGGTGGCCCCAGCAGCCCCGGCTAGCTCAGAGCAAGGCTGGCCTCTGAGTGGTTCTGACACCAAAACTTCATCCTGTGTTTCCCCACGCCCCAGGAGAAAGGAAACCCCAGGGATGGGCTCCTGTGGGAAAGGGGGATGCACTTTCCAGAAGAGGGAGGAAGCTGCTGGATGGAAATGACCTCATCCTGCACTGGACCCCAAGGAGGCTCTCATGCTAGGTCTGTCACATCAGACTGTCCCCTCCAACTCCAGCACACAGTCCTGGGATTTGGCATGAGCTGCGGCTGTTCCTGTCTTTGTCCCACTGCAGGCCCAGAGCCTGCACACCTATGTCTGGACACTTGTGGTCAGGGCAGGCAGGGTGGGTGGCATCCATGGGGACAGGAGGGGAGGCACCATCCCAGGAAGCCTGGGTCTCTTTTTCTGCCTCTCTGAGCCCATCCAGGCTGGCTCAGATTTGAGCAAGGACAGGTCGCTGTGAGTGGGAGGAAATCTGTTTTATTGGCTCATTCATTCCACAGCATTTAAAGAGAGCAGCATTGTGCTAAGTCCTGGAGGGTCCAGCATAAAAGGCTTGGTTCTAGCCCTGAAGTTGGGAGTCTGGTAGAGGCGACCATCGACAAAGGCCCTAGGTGTAAGTGCTGTGACTTAACAGGGGCAGTAAGCCCAGTGGTTAGGGGCCAGCTCAGAGCCAGACTGCAGAGGTTCAAATCCCAGCTTCACCACTTACAAGCTCTGTGGCTTCAGGCAAGGTGCCGAACCTGTCTGTGCCTCAGTCTCTTCATCTGTAAAATGGGGATGATGATATCCCGAATTCATAGGGCTGTTGTGAGGATTAAATGTGTTAATACATGTAAAGCTTTTAGCACCACACCTCGTGTGGTGTGGTGTAAGCGTTAGCTAATGTTGCGATGACATAATTGTTTCTCTGATGTGCTCCGGTTGTCCTGGGTACACACAGCCCAGCCTGGGCAAATCAAGCAAAACTTCCCCCAGGAGAAAATCCCTGAGAACTGAACTAAGGCATAGAAGGGAGGGAAGGGCTTTCCAGGCTGGAGGAAAGCTTGTGCCGAGTCAGGGGTGCGAAAGAGCATGGTGTCCAGCGGGACAGGGGTGCTGGGTCGGGGTTGGAAAGATTGTGTCTTACGAGGAGAAACGAAAGGGTTCTTTCTAGTGGAGAATGTGAGGCTGGAAGGAACAGCAGGAGCGCGTGGGGAGAGGAGGTGTGCAGGGGATGGGTCAGCAGCGCCTGCGTCTTCCCCTGCCCCTGGGAGCCCATCGAGGAAGTGGATTTGACCGTTTTCCAGGTGAACAGATTAGGTCATAATGAGACAAGGTGTTGTTGGCTGAGCTGCCCCCACCTGGCTCCTCCAGCAGCCAGAGGAGTTAGCTCATGGTTGGCAAAGGCTCCTTCAAGGAGCCGCTGTGGGCCTGGGAGCCAGGGAGCGTGTTGGAACAGCAGTCTCTGTGTGTGGCATGGGTCCTTGGCACTGGCACACAGAGCTGCAGAAAGGCTGACGCGCCCCTCAGGGGCTTGTCCCCACTGCTGCTGGGTGGCCTGCCTGGCAGGGCATGTCTGGGCCTGGTGGGATTACAGGGTCTGATTTCGTTTTTCTAGACACCTTAGATCCCAGGTCTGGCAGCGTCCTTTGGCTTCCTTCTCCTGCTCCTCCACCCCTAGGAATGACCCAGGTTACATGTAAAGAAAGCCCGTTTGTTTAGAGTGTTGGGGGGCTCTTCCTCCTGGGGCCTGGGCCCCAGGAGTCCCTGGTTTGTCAAGCGAGAGGGGAGGCCTCCACTGCTTTTCCAGCCCAGGAAGCTGCCCAGTGCTGGCGTCTGTTCCCCGGCACCCGGCCAGTACCTCTCTGCCGGCTCAGGCTGGGTCCAGCTCAGTGCCCAGTGAGCAGTGACAAGCTTTTCTGCTGTCACGTCCCTCGGCCTTTATGGGTGACGTTCCAGCTCAGCTCCTGTGCCTAGTGGGAGGGAAGAAACCCCTTTGGGCTTCTTCAGGCACCAGGGCACCCAGGGGGACAGTGCTGCCCAGACACTGATGACCAGGAAAACACATGCTGGTTGAGCAACTCCTCACGGTCTGACTGTGCTGGGGGCAATCCCATTCCTGCAGCAGCTCCTCACCATCTGGCTGTGCTGGGGGCAATCCCGTTCCTGCCAGCTACAGGTGACCACATGCTCTAAAATAGTGACTCCCTAACTCAGGCCTCTCCACGTTGCACACACGCCTATTCAGGTGGGTACAGCTCTTTACAGTTTAAAGAGAGCTTTCACATACAAGGTTCCCTAGATCCTCAGCCATCGCACCGATTAGGAAACTGAGGCCACGAGGAGAGGACTAAGCCTGGGTGCTCGGCTTGTCAGCAGTTCTGGGACCAGAAACCAGGCTTTTGGGGCCTGGCCTTGGTCTGCCATGCAGAGAGCACACAGTGGAGTCTCCCCAACACCCCGAGCCGTGGGCGGGGCAGTCACAATGTGAGCAGAGAGGGAAGGGAGCAGACATGGAATGGTTTTAGTAAGTGGAGCTGTTCTCTCCCTTCTATGGCAGAACAGATTCCACTAAGTTTTGAGACCTGAAAATCTGGGGGAGGTGGGATCAACTGACTTCGTGTTGTTTGGTGTCCAGGGAAGGATGTCAGGGTGCAGGGATTGTCTTGGGCCACCCAGCAGGTCAGAGACCAACAGAGTTACTGCTCAGTGTAGTTGGAGGGTCATGATCTGTCATGTGACAGTGATATAACTCTGATAGGTTACGTCGTCTTAATAATGACATTTTAAAAACCGTGACTAGGGCTACATGACTGTGTCTAGGGCTTCCTGTAGACCAGGCAGTGTGCTGAGAGCTTACATTTGTAACCTTATTGAATCCCTGATTAGGACCTACGAGGTAGACGTTATTATCCCCAGAACTGGCCTCATGGCTGTGGGCAGTGGCACAGGGCCCCTTGCGTGGGTTCATGCTCTGCTGTCACTGTCTTGAAATTCTTAGAACTTTTTTTTTTTTTTAAGACGGAGTCTCGCCCTGTCACCCAGGCTGGAATGCAGTAGTGCGATCTTGGCTCACTGCAACCTCCGCTTCCTGGGTTCAAGCGATTCTCCTGCCCCAGCCTCCCAAATAGTGGGATTACAGGCGCATGCCACTACGCCCAGCTAATTGTTGTATTTTTAGTAGAGACGGGGTTTCACTATGTTGGTCAGGCTGGTCTCGAACTCTTGACCTCATGATCTGCCTGCCTCGGCCTCCCAAAGTGCTGGGATTACAGGTGTGAGCCACGGCGCCCAGCCAATTCTTAGAACTTTTTAAACAAGGAGCCCCGCATCTTCGTTTCATACTGAGCCTTGCAAATTATGTAGTCGTTCCGGTTGTTCTCATTTCTCAGAAGAGGACACACAGGCCCAGAGTAGTCATGAAGCAAAGTGCCAACGTCACAAAGCCAATGGCTGCCCTGGAGCTCTAACCCAGAGCCCACACTCTCTGGAGTAGAAAGAGGCTGAGACAGAGTCAAATGAATTGTGCCCAGGTCCAGCTGCTGGCACCTGCCTGTGACCAGAGGGTGAGGCACTTCACCTGCCCTAGCCTCGATTTCTCCTTGGTGAAATGGGGTGATCCCGCCTGCCTCTGGGGGCTATTTTGGGGCTCACATGGGCAGATGTGCACACCATGTTTTCTGCACTTCACCAAACTCAGCAGATCCGAGGACCATCACTAGCTGGTCACAGTTCACAGGGGCTGCCGCCCGTGCCACCAGATGGTCCTGACATGGTCTATGCAGGCCTTCACCTGAGGTCAGGAGTTCCAGACCAGCCTGGCCAACGTGGTGAAACCTCGTCTCTACTAAAAATACAAAAAATTAGCTGGGCATGGTGGCGGCTGCCTGTAACCCCAGCTACTCGGGAGGCTGAGGCAGGAGAATCGCTTGAACCCAAGAGGCGGAGGTTGCAGTGAGCCAAGATCACGCCATTGCACTCCAACCTGGGTGACAAGAGTGAAAACTCTGTCTCAAAAAAAAGAAAAAGAAAAGAAAAGAAACCAATAATTGAAATAAATTATCTGCAATACAGTTACAGACTTGTAGCAGTTTCCTACTCTGAGAGGAGCCCCTCACCCAGCAGTGGTAGCAGCAGTGGGATGCCCTCACCTCTGCAGTGAGAGCCTGCACTGCAGTGGGGGAGGGGGTGGGCCACCAGGGCTCCTCGTCCATGTTATCTGCTCACAGAACTCAGGGAGGGAGGGTGCTGCTCATTCGCCTGCAGTTGAATCCTCTCCAGGAAGCTTTGATGGATCTAATCAGAGCTCCCCTGCCAGGGAGAAGGAAGCCCTGTAGGTGCAGCTGCCCCAGACATGCTCACAACAGATCCTGGCACCTCAGCAAAGAGGCAGACGGCGCCTGGGAGGGGCCCCAGAAAGCAGCTGATAAGTCTTTAGATTTGGACAGATTCTGACCGTGAAACTGCACAGAAGACTCCCATGAGTACATTTCGCATTTGCGGACTTAACGTGCTAAGTCTTCAGAGAGTGCCGGTGAATTTTAGCTCTGCCAATCTGCTGGAGCATAGGAGGTTGGTATTTATCACTCCCATTTTACAGATGAAGAAAATGAGGTTTAGCAAGCCTGACAAGACCTAGAGCTAGGCCATCTGATCCCATCTCTAGTGTCTGCATCTGGAGACAGTGGTTCTCCACCCCGGCTGCACACTCAGATCTTCGGGGGAGCTGAACACTGCTGTCTGAGTCCCATCTCAGACCAACTGAATCAGAATCCAGTTCCTCAGGGGGATTCTCGCTTGCTCCAAGCAGAGCTGGAGGTGACAGCGGGTTTCTCTGCTTACCAGTTGGGGTGGACTATTCCTTCTCATTCTCCATGGATGCCCCTTGCCAGGGCAGGCTCGTAGCCTAGGGCGGCAGAGGTCGGGCAGCAGGATGTCCTCCGGTCACATCCCTACCGCAGGCTGGGGCTAAAGAAAAGGTCTGGACTGGAAAGTTCTGCTTTTCCTTGAGCATCTGCGTGCCATGTCAGAGAGGAATCCCAGGACACCACGAGGTGGTCCTGCTGCCTGTTCAGCTTTTGCCACCCTCATCTTAATTCTTTTCCCTCCTATCCTCACCTCCCTTCTGCCCAGTTCCCCTCACTCCAAACAAGTAATAATGTGTAATGACTATGGCTATTCCCTTCCTTTTTTTTTTTTGGCCGGGATGTTTTTAGGCATTTACAAGTCAGTAACAATCCCTCTTTCTTTCTCCTTTTTCACCCCAAGGGTGGCCTACTCTCCAGGCTGCTGAGAATCTTGCTTTTCTTCATTTAAGCTTTATCTTGAACATCATTCCATATCAATTTATTCTTTTTTATAGCTGCATGTCCCCCAGCACGGGTTTTTTTTTTTTTTTTTTTTTTTTTAAACACAACCTGGAAGTCCAGGACTTACTTCCTGGGTCCAAATCAGATGTCTCCTACTTAGATTCACCCATGTCCACTGCCCACCCAATGGACCTCGGACCACAGAGTCTGGAGGCTGCAGTCTCTTCTTACTGGGAGTTACGTTTCTACCCTGTGTCTGATGTTATGGGGTAGGAGCCGGGGCTTATGCCTCCTCTCTGGAGATGGGGAGGCCACATCAGATCCCGTAGCTGAAGTCCTTACCAAACAGGTGCTGCCATGCGGGCACTTAGATGAACACGAGAAGCCTCGTTCTAGAACAATGAGTCACAGCCTGCTCGTTTAGCCATCCAGCCCAGGTGCCACCGCCTTCTTCCCTTCACAGCTGCAGATTTATTTGCTTCTGTCTCTGAAGAGGTGAAGAGTCTCTGCAGGTTTATTGCTTCTTCTTGGAGGAAGAAGCTGGGAGCGTGGAGTAAGACCTGGATGTTGAAACTGCTGCTGGAGGACAGGACCTGTGGTGGGTGGAGGTGGTGAGGGGGCAGTGGCACCTGGACGGAGCAGACACACCTGAGCCTGTGTGGGGTACGGTTGCCCTGCTGGCTGGCTCCAGGGACCCTCCGGCCGTTGCCATAGAGAGGAGAGACCTGTGGCCTCAGATTCAGACAGCCTGAGCTTGTCCCCACAACTTATTGCTGGGAGATCTTGGTGAGTCATTTAACTTCTAGGAGATGTGGGTTCCTCGTGTGTGAAATGAGAATAAAAACAAATCCCTGCAGACTTGCTGGGGGCATTAAATAAGATAGTAGAGGTGGAGTCATTTTTATATAAATGGTAAAACACTGCACAATTTTTCGATTGGTCATTAACTTCTTGGCATTGAATTAAGGCGTTGAAATGACCTCACTTCCATCCCGCACTAGCCATGAGAAGTACAGTCACCAGTCCTCTCAGCCTCAGTTTCCCCTTCTATGGAGTAGACGTGCCCGCCGCTGAGTGGGAGGGCAGGGATCGGGACTGATGCGGTTCTCATCCCTCCCACAGGGTCTCCAGCCACCTGCCCTTCCCGAGAGGAGAGAGCTCTGGGCCTTCTTCCTGCCAGTCTGGTCTTCGAGTGCGTTCAGGACAGATAGACCTTGGTACGGGCTGCCCCGAGATTCCTGCAGCGCTGTCTGTTCCTGCCTTCTGTGGATCATGGCACCCACAGGATTCCAGGACGGATCATAGACGCGAGCCTCCAGGAGGGCGCCCTGTGCGGCTCACTGCGCGGTCCCTCTTAGCTCCCCTGCCACCCAGCCTCCGAGGCCGGCTCCTGTCCCGGAAATGCCCTCGGGCACCTGGATGAGGCCATCCCAGAGCGGGACCCAACTGTGCCACCCACCAAGCCTCCCCTTGTGCCCCCCGTGCCCTCGCATGTCCGGCTGCCAGGGCAGACTGTAGAATGTCTGTGCCCCAGATCCACGTGGAAGAAGTGGGTGCAGAAGAGGGGGCGGAAGCAGCCGCACCACCCGATGACCACCTCCGGAGCCTGAAGGCCCTCACCGAGAAACTGAGGCTGGAGACCCGCAGGCCCTCCTACCTGGAATGGCAGGCCAGGCTGGAGGAGCAGACCTGGCCCTTCCCGAGGCCGGCTGCGGAGCCACGGGCGAGCTTGGAGGAGGGGGAGCGTGGGGGGCAGGAGCCCTTGCTCCCCCTGAGAGAGCCCGGGCAGCACCCCCCTCCTGCCAGGAGTGCCAGCCAAGGCGCCAGACCCTTGTCCACTGGCAAGCTGGAAGGCTTTCAGAGCATCGATGAAGCTATAGCCTGGCTCAGGAAGGAACTGGTGAGTGGCTGCCCCCAAGAATCCCCAGAAAAGAGGAGATGCCACCGTCTCTCTGTGTCTTTTTCTGTCTCTCTCTGTCTGTCTCCCCACCCCCACCATGTATTTCTTCCCCTCTCTCTCCCCTCCAAATGCACATCTGTAATCTTCCCATGAGTTGAAGGCAGGCCTCATTTGTATGTGGCTGGGGGGACCCAGGTGTCATCAGCCTCTAATCGCAGACACTAATGGAGGAAGCAGGTGTTTTCTGGCAGAACCAGAACCCATGTTAAGGTGTACCCCCCTCCCCGCAACACCGCTCCCAGTACTGGAGTCTGGCTCTTGGGGTGTGACTGCCCCTCCCTCTGCGCTGGAACCTCCCCACCCTGCTGTCCACCCCAGCTGCCTGCGACTGCGGGGACCACTCTTCTGCACGTGAGCGGCCTCTTCCTGTGCTGGGCGCTGGCTGGGTGGCTCCAAGGGGCACAGTGGCTGGGGTGTGGCTGTGCAGGGTGCTGCTGTGAGGAGCTGGCTCGGTGTGGAATGTGCTCGAGTGGTGAGGAGTTGTGGAGCTGCCCAGAGCCGACGGGATGGGTCCTGCCTGGGGAGAAGCTCGGTGAGGAGGCTCAGAGGAGGAGTTGGCTCAGAAGTCAGGGCGGGGCCAGGTGTGAGCTAAAGGCACATTGTGTTTGAGCTGGGACCGCAGCGCGGTCACTTTCCTGCCCATAGGCAAAGCAGATTGCCAATAGGAGCATCTTTTGTGCATGGTGACTCAGCCTGAGAACAGGGTGGGGGTGCAGAGCTGGGTGCCCTGTCCCCTCCCACCCCCCCCAGGGGAGAATCACCCGTGTCTAGCACGACACCCTCTCAGCAGCACCAGGCATGAAGCTAACCCTACCCCAGCTCTCAACCCCTGCCCCACCCGTCCCTGAGGCCCAGGTGACACCTGCGAGTCAGGCCACTCTGGCCACAGGTGAGCCAGCCGTCAATGGCAGCTGCCTTCCAGAGCTGGCAGTGGCTCTTGGGTCGGCTGGGTAGGCTGAGGCCTGCTTGGTTTGTTTTGCAGAATCTCGAAAACTAAATCCCCATGAGGCCTGGAACGCCTCAGGGGCTGAGAGAATCCACTGGGGTTTGGAGTGGGGCAGGGCTCAGGGACGCAGGGATCTGACTGATTAATTGGAAGCCTGTTTGGGTTTTAACACTTGATACCGAGAGTGCTTCTCAGAACACACCATTCTGTTATGTCCGTCTCTAGTAACGAGAGGGTGCACGTGCTGTCGGCTTCGGAGAAGATGAGGCACCTGCGGGTTTGAGCCATATCTCTGGGGTGCTCTGTCACCCCTGGTGCTCTTGGTGGGGGGTATAAGAGGTGAGCGGAGATGCACAGTGCCCAGCTGCTCTTTGAATGGCTGAGGCTAAACTGCTTTGATTTGCTTTCTTAAGAAGGAACAAAAAACATTCTTGTTCATCAAAGATACAATTTGTTGGTTTCGAGTTCATTTGAGATTGTATTGCCTGTGGGAGCTGAGGCTTTTACTTTTTAAGGAAGTTAGCATTCCGCATAGCGCCCACTAGGATGGAGCTTCCTAGAACTTGGCCTGCTTATCGTCCTTTCGTCCCCTCACTCTGGCGTGTACTATAACCACCTGGGGAGCTTTTAGGACTCCCAAAGCCTAGGCCACACCGAAGACCAATCCAATGAATGTCTGGGGGTGCTAACCACACGTGTGGTTTTTAAAGCTCCCGCGTGCTTCTAATGTGCAGCCTGGGCCTCAAGTCTACAAGTCATGCTCGCATCTCCTGCCAGGCCTGTGAGCCAAGCAGCATGAAGTGCCCTGCCCAGTGTGCTGGCTAAGCGAGGAAGGTGGCCCAGGGTGAGGCACAACCGTGGGTGATGTGTAGAGCCAGGCTCCATAGGCCAACAGCAGAGCAGAAATTGTCAGGACTAATCTGACTACCAAAGGCTGTCGTACATAGGGTAAAGGGAATATTAGCATTATTAAAAGTGCTTTATATTTGCACTGTTTCCACTCCTCTAGCCACTTCCCTGTGCCACCAGGGGTGCGTCCTGTGTGCCAGGCACTTCGCAGGCATTACTCAGCTCTTCTAATTGTCGGATGACCTTCCTGGTACCCCTACTTTTCCTGTTTGATTCCCAAAAACGTAAATCACAAAAATGTCAGCAGGCAACAGAATGCATGGGGGTGGGGGCAGAGAGAGAAACAGGATTGAATGAGTTGCAGCCTCATTCCGTGATCTCTGATTCTTACAACAAGACTGCATGATTGCTCTCACTGTGTCCATTTTATGGATGGATAAACTGAGGTCCACAGAAGTCAGGTGACGTGCTTAGGATGACATGATGAGTGAGCCACAGAGCCGGGGCTGGAACTCATACAGGGTAGAGAGCTATGGGGAGAGAGGTAGCAGGTGAGGCTCGTGAGGTGGCCCAACGCAGAAGGTTCCATTGGGCATGCTCAAAGAGCAGCGACCAAGATGATGCATGCTCCAGAAATCATCCTCGTCGCAGGATAGAGAATGTCTCAGAGCATTGACTTCCAAACTCTAATGTGCATGTGGGTCACTGGGGCTCATGTGCAGATGAAGATTCTGGTCCCTTTGGTTGGGAATGGAGCTTGTGCTTTCGAATTTCCAACAAGCTCTAAGGTGACACTATTCTGTTAGTCCCCGGGCCACACTTAGAGTATCAGGGAATTAAAGGAGGGCGAGACCAGGGCCAGGGGACCAAGAAGGGACCTCAGAGGACAGACCCAGGGATCCCCAAGCGGGAGCTCTGAGCCCTGTCTCTGTCATAACCGTCCATGTGGCTTAGGGCTCCGTCTGTGAATGGGCCTCAGTTAACAAACTCACAGCATCCCACCCTGAGTGGTCCAAGAACCACACTCATTCAGAAGATTGCAACTCTGAGGCCCAAAGCAGACCAGACACAGACTGGCAGGCAGGCAGGCTGGACGTGCAGTTCCACCTGCTGCCGGGATTAGACAGCAACTTGCAAAACCCTTTGATTGGATTGAAAACTGAGAGTTCAACGTTGGAGAACAAACACATTCTGCTCTATTTAAGTCTCAGTCAAAACCTTAAACTTAATGCCATGGTTTCCCTCATTCATCGTCTTAACTCATTGAAGGCATCTTTAAAAATTAATCTATTCTTTAACTCAGTGAAAGTGATTTGCATAACCTTTTTTGTCGTATTTTAAGCCCAGAAGGTGGTTTTCTCTACACCTGGGCAAGCCCTTCCTACAGATTTGTTAGGTTCAAGTGCAAATGTGTTGTTTGTTCTCACATGGCCAAGGAAATCGATTAGAAATCTGTAATTCCCTTAGTCGTGTGGATATTTTCCGTAACTCAAAGGGAGTTTGGACTGCAGGAGAAGGCAGACTCTAACCTGTCCTCTGACCACCTAGCAGCTCTCCCAGGAGGCAGTGGTCAATGTCCTCTCAGCCAGAGGCAGGCAGTGCTGGGTCTGTAAGCATCGTCTTAATCTGCTCCCACCTCCTACAAGACCAGCTAAAAGGCAGAATGACTGCCTGACTGTGGCTGATTTCTGAGGCTGAGAGGATCCTAACAAACAGCTCTCAGGGGTCAGCTCTCCCTCTCAGCTTTCAAGGAAATGACTGTCACTCCTGACGCCCCCCAGGGATCAGCAAGTAGATCCTCCAAGCTTCTTAGTGCGACTCCCAGCTAAGACGGCCTGACCTTGGGCTCCCTGGGCGGAGCTGGAGATGTATGGCTCTCTGGCTGTGGCAGGCAGGACTGCGGCCACCTGACTGCTCCAGGCGAGGCCCAGTCTCGCTGCTCCTGGGACACTGGCTCAGGGGAGTGGCCGTTGTGCAGCTGCAGTTCTAGGCTGTTCAGGTCACCAGAAGGTCACAGCCCCCAGCTTTCACCTTCCAGGCAGCCGAGTAGCCTGGGTGGGAGTGCGGGGAGGGCATTGCTTGAGGAAGTAGGGGAGCTAGAAAAGAGCATGACCTGGAGCTGTGGGATTCTCTCCTCTCTAGCTGAGTCTGGAATTCAGAGCATTCGCACACGCCTCTTCCCGGGCTTGGGTCCATCAGCCAACTCCCTGGGATGGGGCCCTGGGCATTCAGCACAGGGGAGCAAGGACCCTCCTTTCTGTTTTCTCTCTTCATTCACACCCACAAGTTTCCCTTGCCAACCCGGAAGACAGAGAAAAGGGGCAATAAAGTCTTCCACGTGGTTTATGCAGTGCCAGGATGAAAACCAAAACCTTCCGGCTTCCTAATGGGCAGTTTGTAGTGAGAAGCCCTGGGCACCCAGTGATATTTTTCTTTTAGTTTCACACAGGTGTGTGATCCCTGCAGACACCCCCCTCCCGCCGTCTCCTCCCTCCTCCCACACCAAGAAGGTGTTTATGGCTGTTAGAAAAAAAGAAGAGAACCTTGACAAGTTTTCATCACTTAGGGCCTGTCGTGGCAGGAGGCCTGTGACCTAAACTCAGCTGGCCCCACTGTGGCCACAGCGTGGCTTCAAGGGGGCTGCCCTCTCCCTGTTAACCCTCTGTTGCCTGTGCTGCCTGCTTGGTATGCCCAAGATTCTGGTATGTCAGGGGACAGCCCTCTGAGGCCGGTGTCATCCATGTGTGCTAAGCAGTGTGGCCAAATGGCAGGTCATACTCACCAGGTGTCTTCTGATGGGAAATGGGCGCTACAGCCAGGTTGATAACCCCCATCTAGGGAACCTTCCATATATACACTATCCTGCAAGAAGGCTTGGAAGTATTTGCTATTCCCATCTTACAGAGAAGAAGACTGAGGCTCAGGTTGTAGAACTGAGGGACAGAAAGTTTACAGCAACTTGGCCAAGGTCATAGGCAAGGATGTGGCTAAGCCACAACACAGACACACATCACTTGGTTCTGGATCCAGATCTCTTTCCTTTGTTCTGGGCACATCAGATGTCCAAGTCAAGGGGCCCTGAGCTGCCAGAAAGCCTGTGCTTCAACCCTTCAGAACAGGATACTTGTAAAAGGTCACACAGGAGGTTGCTAGCAATGCCTCATAACCATTTGCAGGGACGGGGCAGCTGCACTGTTTCAGGATGAAGACAGCAAGTTGCTCAGAGCCATCAGCGAGGCACTGGCTGAGCGGGGATTTGGTTCACAAGAGAATTTCTAGTCCCAGCCTCTGTTCGCCCAAGGCTAAGTTTTCTCTGCATAGCCCGGGGCTTTCAGCCTGTCTGGCACCAGCCCTGCAGGAGGAAGATTCCTGTTCTATTCATCTGGGCAGATACGGCCTCTTGGGGGTTACCAAAGAAAGTATAAACAAAAGAACCAGGGAAGGAAATACACCAAAACTTGATGATCTTTATTTCTGAATGGTAATATTATTTTGACTTTTCTATAGTTTTCAAAGTTTCTAAAATAGGAATATATCATGTATAATCAAGGGGAAAGAGATTATTAAAAGACCAAAGAAGCAAAAGCGCCAGCACCAGGCTCTTCTCTCCCTTGCCAGTGTAATCGGTATGCATTCTTCACCTTGTACTCTGCAGATTTTTTTAAGGCATAGAATCTCCTAGAATAAAATAAAAGTAAGGCCTTCAATCTCCCAACATTCTTGTTTGATGTGAGAGCAGATGAGGTGGGGCTGCTGGCCAGGGAGCTGCAGCTGACCCCAACCGGGAGGTCCTGCTGCTCTCCCTTTCCTGGCTGTCTGGCAGGGTCAAGGAGAAGGGAGTTGGAGGATCCCCACAGCAGCACCTCACCGGAATAGCAGCTCATGGCAATCCCGGGGCTGAGAGAGGCAGGCGGGAGTCTTTTCATCCAGCCCTGTGTCCATTCGGCACTACTAGCCTCCACTGGCCGCCTGGCTTCCGTGCTGGGGTGGGGTGAGGCCAGGGTGGATGGGTCAGGGCTCCTGTCTTTGTGAAGTTTCCCTTCCAAGGAGGAGACAGGCACATAAACACAGCAGCATGGTGTGACAAAAGTTAAAATAGAGATGCAGTAAGTTGAGTTTTGAGATGATCTGGTGAGCTGAGGGCTGTGCTGAGTGGATGATGAAATTAACCAAAGGGAAATACGCAAATTCCTCACTTCCTGGGCAGCCAGATCCATGCCTGTCCACGTAATTGCATTAAGCTTCTCCTTATTTCCCATTCATGTTTCTTCTATAATAATAAACCCAATTCCTCTGATGGGCACCCTCCCCATTATAACAGCACACCACGGTATGGGGGTAGTGACTACTGGGTGAGGCACCCAGAGTGTTTGCTAAAATTGCAGATCCCTCCCAGCCCTCCATGGAAATTCAGATTCCATAAACCTGGGGAGGTGTTGGGGTTTTAACAAGTACCTGCAAGTGATTCTAATGCAACTGGCTCATTAACTGGTCAAGAGTGCACTGGGAAAAGCATAATATTTGTAATTAGATTCAACTTCAAGTCAGATTCTACCAGATCCTAGTTGTGTGCCTTTAGGTAAACCAATTAACCAAGCCTTCTTGGTTTTGTGATTGTAAAATGATGATAATAAATCCCTACTTGGCAGCGCGTTGAGCAGGGAGGAGGGGAATGAGTGACATTAGGACACTGAACAGTTGCTGGGCCCCTGGGATGGTGGGGTGCTGTGTTATACATGTCTATACACACGCCTCACATCATTCAATAGCCATAGCAATCTTTCCGGGTAGGCACGATTACTATCCCCGTTTCACAGATGAGAAAACTGAGGTTAAAAAACTTGCCCAAGATCAATCAGCAGAGCAGGAATTTGAACTCAGATCTGCCCGACCTCAAAGCCCTGCAGTGGGTCTGGATTTACCCACAATGCTATAGGAAACTGTGAGGCCCCCGGCAGCTGAAGCCCAAAGCATGTTCTTCCCAAGAAGACAGGAACCTGAGTAATGGAGTATGAAATGACTTTGGAGAACAAAACAGCCTCAAACTAGCCTGGAGGGTGGGGCAGAAAATAGATTTGCCTCACTTCCCTTTGGAGGCGCAGGCAGGAATCTATAACAACTGCAGGTGCCTGGGAGCCCCAATTACTCCCGCAGGGCCCCACTCCAGCAGCTCATGTCCTGCCCTCAGCTCTCCCTCCCTCGAGGTCAGCAGCCTGCTGACACCTTCCTAGCTGGTTCTCACTCAGCATCAGATGTGAAGCTCCCGCTACATCTGTTTCCAAACCAGGGGATAGAGAACCCGAGAAAAGCCTAGAAATCCCAACAGTTGCACCCCAGGGGTCTTCTGAGGGCTCTCGGGTGACCCCAGGGCACTTCGGCACTCTGTTTCCATAGGACAGTTGTCATCTCGGCTAAAGCTTCCAGTTTCATGTGATGAAGCCCCAATTCCTGCCTGCAGATGGGGGAGGCCTTCCTGCAGGTAGAATTGAGAAGGCCATGCAGGGGACCTCCTGTCAGAGCAGGGAGGCGGCCCCTGTTGGGGTGTCTTCTCTCCCTCCACCGACTGGCCCAGAGACCCCCAGCAGCATGGCTGAGCTCACAGAGGTGAGGGAGCCAGCCCTTCCTGCAGGTCTTGCCGGGGACCCAGCAAGAACAGCCGTGCCTGGGCCATCCTCACAGCCTGGCAGGGGCAGCAGTCCTGGGACTGGCTGCTTGGCCTCACGAGGGCCCCCACTTGCTCTCCAGGGGAGTGGCAGGGAAGTTGAAGAAGGCCTTGGCCCCTAGTGGTGGGCCTGGCCCTCCTCATGTGCAAGCTAAGGACACCCCTGAGTGGGAGGGTCCCCCTCGCATCTCCAATCTGAAGTGCATTGGCATTACCAGCCCTCTGACGTTGGCAACACTTGGTGATAGAGACGATAACATAGCCCTACCCAACCCCGGACCATGCTTGGTGACGTGTGACAGGCAGTACAGTCGTCAGAGATAAGGGAGCGCTCAGTAAAGGTGGGTGAAGCTTGGGCTGGGGACCTGCCCTGAGCCAGGTGTGAGGAGCAAAAAAGGCTCCCGCAGGGACCCCGCACCCAGGAGGTGGGGCAATATGGGAAGTAAAAACGTAATTGAATGGTTTGCTCTGTGGTTCCATGTATGAAGACGGGCTACAGTGGAACTAGTAATGCTGGAACTCAATGTCCTGTACAAAGTGTGTGTATATGGGCTTATTTAATTCTCATAAATGATCAGTAGTGTGTGCCCATTTAATTATTGTCAATTATTATCAATAAGTGGGTACTATTATGCTCATTTAGCAGATGAGGAAATTGAAGCTTAAGTGTGGGGTGGCTTGCCCAGGGTGGCATCACCAGCAAGTTGAGGAGAAGGACTTTGAACCAGGGGCTGCTCCTCTGTCCTTTCTACTGGCTGCCTCTCCACAGGCCTGGGGGCAGTGGGAGATCCCAGAGGGTGGCGGTCAGCCCAGGTAGCAGAGGGAAGAGTGATTTCTCCAGGACTGTCCCAGCCGTGGAGACATGTACTGGGTAATGGAGTGTGGAAAATCAAGACGTGACTCTGGCAAAATTTAACTAACGGATTGACTCATTGATTCATTCATCTAACAAATGGCTTTTGAGCACCAGAGCATGCCCTAGGCATTGTGGTGGCCCCAGTCTCTGTCTCTCCTCTGGTGTTTTGTCATCTAGTGGGAGACACGTGATAAAAAATGAAACCGATGCCCAACACGTGGGTGCCATGGGGGAGGCTGCATGGAGGGGCAGTGGTAGGAGGCGCCCATGGGGCTGTCATCCCCTCTGCAGGGAGGGGGACAAAGGCTGAGCTGGTCCTGAAGGGTGACAGGTGGAGAAGGGACCACAGGGGAGGGGACAGAGCTTCAGTGTGGCTGCCCTGCCGGGGCAAGGGCATCAGGGTGGGAGAGAGGAGTCTGGAGAGGTCAAGGGAACAGGAGGGTCCCGTGATACCTTTGAAAGATTTGAAGAAGCAGGGAGACCTGTCCATCAGCCTCTTGAGTGGAGACAGATTGAGCGAGGGGGAGGCAGGCAGGGAGGAGGCCCAGATGCTGGGAGCTGACGTGCAGAGGACCCAAGTGCAGGGGTGGTGCCAGTGACGCTGATCTGGGCCTGTCCTCACCCAGCCAGCAGCAGTCACATCTCTCCCGCTCTCTCTCGGGCACAGAATGTCTTCCTTGGGTGTACAGCTTCCAGAACCTCCTCACTTCCAAGATGCAATCTGATGGGAGGGGAGGAAGGTGATCAGCATCCTCTGTGAAGGGCACATGCCACCTGTCCAGAGTCACTCATGTCATCAGAGGCTGCACTAGGACTGGAACCCAAAGCCCCTAGCGGGAGATCTAGGGGCTCTTCAGAATGCATCACTCTGTCCTTCCCAAAGGCCAGCCTCACCCCTGAAGGTGTAGTTTGGCCTACACCTTCCAAGTTTGAAAAATCAAAGGCCTCATCACAGGGGTAGAGCTTAACTCTTGCTGTGGAGTCCTCGGCAGGGCCCGAAGAGCCTCCTGCTCTCTGCCCAGCTCTGGGGCTGTGGTCTCTCCCTCCCAGCAAACTGACCATCATTCCCCAGGGGGCACAGGAGCCCCTGGCAGGGAGGATCCCTGGAGGCCTGGCTCAGATGGAGTCATCTTGCTGTCTCCTTCCTGTATGCAAGTCAGCCCAGTGACAGGAGCCATTGCACCTGACCCCTTCCACCCACAGCCCCAGGCTAGGGGCCTGAAAGAGAACCCAGGACCAGCCGGGCTCAGACTCCCCACCCTGCAGGCCCCGGGCTGCAGAGCGTGAGTGTGGCCTCCGCTCGCCAGGAGAGTCAGCTCCAGCTCCCTCCCGCTGGGCTGCAGCCTCCCAGAATAGAGACCTCTGCGAAACAAGCTCCAGCCTTCCTCTGGAAATCAATTCACAAGACCAGCCTGGTTCCTAGGGGTGTTTGCATTTCTTTATTCACATTTCCCCGGAACCTCCAGTTGCCCTTCAGCAGCGCGCTTGAAGGGCACTCCTGCTTTCTTTCCTGCCAGCGTTAATCTGGCTCTTTCTCAGGGACCAAACCCGAGATCATGTCATACAATTTTACCGAGGCTTCTAAGTGGATTCTCCTGCACAACACTATGAAAATAATAAGGCAGACCTGCAGGTGAAGTTAAATAAGATAAGGAAAGAGATTACACAAATTGTTTCCTGGGTTCAAGAACTGTCCCATTCCCAAATCGTGGGACAGTGGAACATGTTCTGGGTCTGCACACACAGCTGGCAAAACAGCCTGGATTTTACACGCACCCTCTTTTCAGCATGCATCAGAGACTAATTGTAGCTATTAGGCTGGGATAGGAGAGACAAGAGCCTGACTTTAAGGGACCAGACAAAATGCCCTTCGCCACCTTGGGATTCTGTCTGCCTGCCCAGTTCTGGGCTGATTACCATGCTCTCCAGGACACGCACTCTCTCGCCTCTGGTTGGCCCCTGTGCACTGGGATTTCTCTCAAGCCAGCTTTAAAGATGCATCCAGAAATCTCTGCCCCAAACGTGTTTTCAGGTTTGCTGCCATCACAGCCCTTATTTCACCAAACCAAAAGAACAGAGGGTTCCATAAGCCAAAGCGCACACAGCCACATTCTTCAGGAATGGAAGCATTAGATGATAGAAAAAAGACAAACTATTAATACGGTTTCGGGTAAGACTTTTGTTGAAAAGGGGAGGATTTGTCTGGTGGTCCGTGCATTGCCTTTATTTTAGGAAGCAGAAACCGTGGTGGGTTAAAGGTAACACCTTCATAGAGTTGCTCCTTGTGCTCCCAATGGTCTGACAATTACATGTTCTTTTTTAAGTTCTGGATTACATGTGCAGAATGTGCAGATTTGTTACATAGGTATACACATGCCATGGTGGTTTGCTGCACCCAACAACCCGTCACCTACATTAGGTATTTCTCCTAATGTTATCCCTCCCTACCCCCCTACCCCCCAACAGGCCCCGGTGTGTGATGTTCCCCTCCCTGTGTCCATGTGTTCTCATTGTTCAGCTGCTACTTATGAGTGAGAACATGCCATGTTTGGTTTTCTGTTTCTGTGTTGGTTTGCTGAGAATGATGGTTTCCAGCTTCATCCATGTCCCTGCAAAGGACATGAACTCATCCTTTTTTATGGCTGCATAGTATTCCATGGTGTATATGTGCCACATTTTCTTAATCCAGTCTATCATTGGTGGATATTTGGGTTGGTTCCAAGTCTTTGCTATTGTGAATAGTGCCACAATGAAAATACGTGTGCATGTGTCTTTATCATAGAATGATTTATAATCCTTTCGGTATATGCCCAGTAATGGGATTGCTGGGTCAAATGATATTTCCTGTTCTAGATCCTTGAGGAATCGCCATACTGTCTTCCACAATGGTTGAACTAATTTGCACTCCCACCAACAGTGTAAAAGCATTCTTATTTCTCCACATCCTCTCCAGCATGTTATTTCCTGACTTTTTAATGATCACCATCTTAACTGGTGTGAGATGGTATCTCCTTGTGGTTTTGATTTGCATTTCTCTAATGACCAGTGATGATGAGTATTTTTTCATTTGTCTGTCGGCTACATAAATGTCTTCTTTTGAGAAGTGTCTGTTCATATCCTTTGCCCATTTCTTCATGGGGTTGTTTTTTTCTTGTAAATTTGTTTAAGTTCTTTGTAGATTCTGGATATTAGCCCTTTGTCAGATGGATAGATTGCAAAAATTTTCTCCCATTCTGTAGGTTGCCTGTTCACTCTGATGATAGTACATGTCCTTTTTTAAATTTTTAATTCCTAAAATCTTCGGGTGGTTTTAGACCCATAGACATCAGTCCCTGGGATCAGAGAAAGTATTCGAGCAGATCTCATTGGCAACTAAGAATAAAAGTATTTGCTTCCCTTGAATGTGAAGAAATCACTCAGTGTTTTAGACCAAGCAAGTGAACACAGATCAGCCAGGGGATGTTGAGTAAGGACGCAAATTCCACAAAAATGCTGCCTTTCCCAAAAGCACATCCTATGGTAGACTAGCCTTTGCCAGGGACAGCGTGAAACCCACACTGAGAGTTGAGTCACCCCAGCCAGCCTCTCGGGCCTTTGGCAAAGAACAAAATCCTTTTTTTTTTTTTTTTTTTTGGCCAATTGGTCCAATACGCTCCTTCTGTGGCCCCCATCTCCAGTAACCCCCCGAGAGGCCCTTCTACCTCCCAGACTACTCTTCAGGGTCTCATCAGCTTCCAGTGTCACTCAGGCTAGAGACAACATCACTGAGACCACCCTCCAGCTGTCCAGGCTGGGCCCCCATTCCCCAGCACCTGCGGCCACGCTTGCTGCAGGCAGGCTGACCGGCCATCTCTGTTTTCCCAGGACTAAGGAGGTCCCGTGGATGCAGGATTCTCAGTGCTAGAACCAGGTAGGTCCTGGGCAAACTGGATTGAACTGATCGCTCTAAATTTGCAGACTCTGCTGTTGTTTTTTAAATGGTGGTAAAATATGTTAATGTAAAATGTACCATTTTAACCATTTTATATGTACAGTTTACTAAATATATTCACATTGCTGTGCATCCATCACCACCATTCATCTCCAGAACTTCATCCTCCCAAATGGAAACTCCGTGCTCACTAAACGCTAACTCCCCATCCCCTCTCCCCAGCCCCTGGCAGCACTGTCCTGCTTTCCATCACTATGAATTGGACTACGCTAGGAACCTCTTCTAAGTGGAATCCTACAGTATTTGGCCTTTAGTGTCTGGCTAATTCACTTAGCATAATGTCCTCAAGATTCATCCATGTTATAGCATGTGCCAGGATTGTCTTCCTTTTCAAGGCTGAATAATATTGCATTTTATGGATAGGCCACACATTGTATGGATCCATTCATCTGTGGAGGGCACTGGGTTGGTTGCGCCTATTGGTGATTGTGAACATGGATGTACAAATCCTGGTTCTAGCTTTTGCCTTCATTTGTTCGGGGTGTGTACCTGGAGTGGCATTGCCATGTCATATGGTAACTCTGTTTAACTTTCCAGGACCTGCCATGCTGTTTCCCACACCTTTCTTACGGCTTTTGTTTTATTCCACCCAGCTCCGAGGTAGGAGTCAGCTCTTCTGACTCCCCAGGAAAATCCCGAGGTCCAGAGAGACCCCCCAGCAAACCACTGGCTTGATGCATTAGACTTTTCTGTGATCTGAATGTCCTCAGCTGACCTTCCCCTTGCATTTTTCCTCTCTGGGTCCTTCTTCCAGGGCCACCTTGCCCGTCTCCTCCAGCCCCCTCGCCACACCCTCCCCTCACCAAGTAAAGCTTGGAAGTAAGGAAATCTCTGTCCTCTTCCAGAGCCATTTAATTACTGTCTTTAGTGACTTAATCCTGCCCTTGGGGATTTGCCTCCTACCTTGAGAAACAACCTGGCTCGCTCTCTCTCTTTTTTAAATTGGTCTTTAAAAATTTTTTCAAAAAGACTTTATTGAGATAAACTTTACATGCCATACAATTCACCCATTTGAAGTAGCAATTCAGTGGTTTTTAGTGTTTTCAGAGTTGTGCAACCATCATCACGTATAATTTTAGAACATTTCAACACTTCACCCAGGTGCAGTGGCTCACATCTTAACGAGCATTCTTGTCTGCCTCAAAAAAACCAAACATCTGCAGCAGAAATCACAAGCACAGCTGTTTCAAAGGGGCCACGTGTGGCTGCCGCCTTTCACTTCTTCCAAGCCTGGTGGGGACACCCTGTCACCACAGTGCTTGGACAGCCCCTGACCAATGACATCTCTTCCCTTTCAACAAGTTCTGTGCCCTAATTATGGGGTTGCTGGGATTACAGGCTGCACCTCTGAGAATTCAGCAAGTGCTTTTGTTCTCAGAGAGACACCAGGCCACGCTGGGAGCGGGGATTGGAAATCGGCACATCCTATGGTAGAGCCTTTGCCAGAGACAGCATGAAACCCACAATGAGAGTTGAGTCACTCTGGCCAGCTTTTCAGGCTTTTAATGAGGGCTTAAAACTGGGAGGGTCCTTGCTGGGTTCCATGTTCTGTGCCTTGGCCTGGAGAGAAAGGACTTAAGTGATGGTGCACCTCTTACTTTGATTTGGCCAGCATAGTTCATATTTTCTGCCATGCTATTTGTTGTTGAATTTCATTCTCACTGTCCTTGGAAGAGATGAGAAGAGGCCTTATCTCTTTTCTGTAGATGAGGACACAGAAGTTCCAGGTGGCAGTGACTTGCCACCCAACGAGTAAGGAGTGGAGCTCAGCTTGAACCTGGGTTCTAACCCAGGGCTGTGGATTTTCCCTTTCTGCCGCCCCTGGGCCCAGTTTACCTCTAAGCAGACAGGAGCCCGGGAGAGTCCTCCAGCTCTGGGTGCTGACAGGCCCGAGTGTGGTCCAGATGCCACCATTCATAGGCTGGCTGGCCATGAGCAGTTCCTTAACTTCTCTGAGACAGTTTCCTTGTCTGTAAGACAGACTGAAATCACACCTGCCATCTACAGTTGTGGGAAAACGTGATGAAACAATCTATGTCAAACGTGTGCGGCCGCAGCCAGGGCTGTGTTGTCATCCCCGCCTCCAAGGGGCCCCTTGGCAGAGCTTGAAGGGAAAACAGGAGGAGGGACTCCAGCCCCAGCTCAGACCTGCTCTCCTGAACTGGCGCAGCCCTGTGTGCCTTCCCTGGCAACCACCATCCTCCCGACTGACTCCACACAGGACCAGCAAAGACATATGTTCATTGCAAATCTCTAAAAAGATTAATTTATAAAAAGCTTCTTAGCCGTCAGAAACCAGAAGACATTATGCTAAGTGAAATAAGCCAGTCACAAAGGACAAATACTGTGTGATTCTACTTCTATGAGGTTCTTAGAGTAGTCATATTTATACAGACAGAAAGTAGAAGGGTGGGTGCCAGGGGCTGGAGGAGGAGGGGTGGGGAGTTAGTGTTTGATGGATGCAGTTTCTGTTTGGAAAAATGAAAAGAGCTCTGGAGATGGATGGTGGTTACGCAATAACGGGAATGTACTTCATTGCCACCGAGCTGTACACTTAAAAATGGTTAAGATGATAACTTCTATGTTGTATGGATTTTATCACAACGAGAAAAAAATTCTGGAAACAAATTAAGCCTCTTAGTCCTGCACATTTTGCTCAGATTTCTTCAGAGTCTGTGGAAACTCGTGTGGATTTGGTTCAATTACAGCCGAGTGACCTCTTAGTCGGGGCTCAAGTTAGTATTTAAGGTGCAAAGTCACCTTTGCAAAATGCCTGTGTGGCCCAGGGAGCCGCCAAGCATGGGCCCAGCACAGCCAGGGCTCCCGCAGCACGGAGACAAACCCTGTTCTTTGGGGCAGGAGGTGAATTTGTTGATTTGTGTGCAGGGATCCCAACACAGTATGTATTGTGAGCACCTAAATGTTAGAACCCATAGTGCATCCTAGCGAGATATGCTCATGCTGTGAGACGCCCTCAGAACCAAAGCCCACTGAGGAAGTTGCGATTACCAGCCCCCTCCTCATGTTCTCTCAGAGCCCAAGCAGGGAGACCAGCCGGAATCGCCATCCCTATCGAAGCTGCAGCTTGCTTTCTCTTTCCACCCTCATGCAGAATTGAATGCATCTGCACAGCATGGGCGTGCAACGCAACGCCATCCAGGCGGCCTTTGTCCAGTCCATGGAAACTGACACAGGCCTTACTGTCAGCCCTCTTTCTAGCTGCCTCTGATGGGTCGTAAAGCCTAAATTGTTCTCTGACCTTTGACCAGATCTGTCAGCCACAGAAAAATAGCCCTTCCTTCCTGCTGCCTCACAGAGATGTGTCCACCACAGCCTGCGTCTCACAGATAGTCCTAGACACCTGGCCACACCCCAAATTCCCCGACTTTAAAGGATCTTTTCACACCAAAGATGCAATTCCTGGGGCCAAAGCTCAAATCTAAACCATAGGGTTCCTAGTGTTTCAGAAAGATCTATTGTCAAGTTACGGAACACTCCAAAGAGAAGTGACAGATGACTGTATTAAGGCAATGGGTGTACGCAGACAACATCTTTCGGGCAGGTTTGACCCCCATCTCCTCAGAAGGGTTTAGGTAGCACCTAGCTCAGTTCCAGGCTCAGTGAGGGACACCATACAAAAACAAATGACCAGCCACCCTATCACTAATTTGGTGCTATTCTAGATCAATAGAATTTAATTGGCAATAAATTTGAGTTTATTCAATCCTTGAGGCCCAAGGATTGAAAAGTAAACTAATGAATGTGGCTATGAACTTTAATCCCAATTTTGCCATTAGATACCTTGCTGACTCCCAAGCAAGCTTTCTATCTTGATTTTTCTCATATATGAAATCAGGAGAAAAGAGATCTGTGCAAGTGCATAAAAAACGAGAGAAAGAGGAAAAAAAGAACATTGAGTTGCTCGCTGGCAAGGTCACTTAATTTTTCTACCCTGCAATGTGCTCTATTATAAACCTAACAGGGAGAAAGTGAGAACATTGCCTTCATTTGCATAACTACAGGGCATCTCAGGGCTCATTTTTCTAAATCAGTTTGGCTCCAGGCACTAGGTAAATGGCACAGCCAAGCATGTCACAGAAATACTAAAACAATAACCACTTACAAGTGGAGACAGAGGAAATAGAAGGATTCAGATCTCGAGTCAAGTAGGAGCAGCTGGCAACCTGTCTCAGTGACAAAGTGTTGCTTACAGAAGGCGCTCTGCACTAAGCCAGTCCCTTTGAACCATGGCACAACTGAGAAACCAGCCCTCTGAGCTCCAGCTAGCATCCTCACTGGTAAAATACATACCCAGACTGTCCTGCTGGTACCTCAGGAGTGGCTGTGAGGCCCATCAAGGTTAAACGTGAGAGGAAAATACACCTCAGGACTCCAAAATCAGTAGGCCAAAGGGAAAAGTCAAGCTGGGAACTGCATCAGGCAAAGCTGCCTCCCATTTTATTTCTAAACAAGATAGCTGCAAAGATAAAACCTACATACCTCCCTCACAATTGGCCCACAAGGACCTTCCCTGTTGGGCCCCCAGATCTGTACCCTAAAACAGTTCTGTTGAATTTCACCCTGGCAATGTAAATTGACAGCTGATCTTCTCAGGTGCAGGACAAAGGACAGAACTCCAAGTCATCCCTTTACTCACCTGAGACGAATGCATACCTGATTGCTTCACGTGCCCTATGTTTGTTATCTTCTATAAAAATGCAGATTCAGTGAGCCAGACTAAGACACAAGTGACTTTTCCTCTACCCTAAACACACATGTAAATTGTGTATTCGGTTGATCAAAGACTGATCAACCAAAGGCTGATCAAAGACCCAAAAGAATGCAATCGTTTGTCTCTTATCTACCTACACCTTTAAAAAATTTCTTCCTCTTCCCCCAGTATCCACTCCTTCCCCTTTAAATATTAAGGCCTTCAAAATCATCTTTGAGGAAAGGCATAGACCTGCCTCCCAGGCATGCATCCTTAACCTTGGTAAAATAAACTTTCTAAATTGTTGACACCTGTCTCAGACACTTTTGGTTTACAGTGGGTTTGGGAAACTGGGAGTGTGAAGCCAGGTGAGAAATTATCATCACATCTCTTCGTTAACAGAAAAAAAACTCTGTAAAATACTTAAAGAGGTTTATTCTGAGCCAGTATAAGTGACCGTGGGCCAGGGAACAGTCTCATGAGGTCCTGAGAAAGCTCGCCCTTAAGTGGTCCAGTCACAGTTTGGTTTTACACATTTTAGAGAGACAGGAGTTACAAGCAAAGACATAAATCAATACACAGAAGGTATACATTGGTTCAGCCTAAACAGGTGGGATATCTTGAAGGGGCTTGGACGGTGGGGGTGCTTACAGGTCTTAGGTAGATTCAAAGATATTTTTATTGGCAGTTGATCGAAAGAGTTAAGTTTTGCCTAAAGACTTGAAGTCAGTAGAAAGAAGTGCTTAAGACAAAGGACAGTTGTGGAGGCCAAGGTTCTTGTTATGTAGATGAAGCCTCCAGGTATGAAGCCTTTAGAGAAAATAGATGGTAAATGTCTCTTTTCAGACCTTAAAATTGCCAGACTCTCATTTAATCTCTCCTAGATCTTGGAAAGGCCTAGAAAGGGAAGGCTTGATTGCATTAATGGAAATGCTCTACAGATGTAAATATCTCCCACAAGAGATGGTTTTGCAGGGCCATTTCAAAATATGTCAAAGAAATATACTTCAGGGTAAAATATTTTTATTTTCTTCAGGGTTTGCTACCTGTTATGTGATGCTATACCAGAGGCAGGAATTTATTACCTTATTGCCACAAAGAGTCTGTTTTGTCAGTCTTATGATCTCTAGTTCAATGTTAATGCCCATCTGCTGTGCCTAAACTCCAACAACAAGGGGGGTATAACAAAGCATGTCTGAACTGCATCCCATCACAGCTGGGAATTCAGTTTTCAGGTTTCTCTGGGGTCCTCTTGATGAAGAGGGGGCTTGTTCAGTCAGTTGGGGGGCTTAGGATTTTACTTTTTGTTTACACGTCAATAGGAAACATCAAGCCAGTAAAAATATTAGGAACCTTCTACAAGGTCACTAAGCACTCTGCTGGCTCCCTACACCACACTGAAGCTCGTCCTTTAGCAGCAGAACTTAATTGTCAGTCATTTTGGTTCTGGAGTCCAGCTGTCTGGCTTCCTCATCCCAGCTTGGCTGTGGATGAGCTTTGTGAGCCGACACAGCTAATTCCCTGGCTGTGCCTCTGCGTCCTCCTCTATAAGCTGTGGGTGATGATGGTGACGTCACTTCACAGGTTGTAGTGACGGTTAACTGTTGCATGTTAATAGACCCAAAGGCCTTAGAACTGTTTCATAATAAAACACCCAGTACCTAGGAACCAATTTTTGTTTGGCTGTTTTGAAACTTTACTAAGAAATATTTCAGGCATTCTAAAACGTTTAAAGAGTAATGTAACAACATGACACTCCTCAGCATAAGAAAGAAAACATGGCCATCACAGTCAAAGCCCCCATATACCTTTCCCAATCACAGTCCCTCCTTCCCACCTAGAGGCAACCATGCTCCTGAATTTGATAACTGTCACCCTATGCTTTCCTTTATACTCTTACTCCATCTGCATGAAACTAAACAATGACAAAGCACTGGAAGTATCTTCAAGCCAGGACCAATACGCATGTCTTTCAGGATTTAGATATAGCAACTAGCCTAGCACAAAGTATTGTTTTGCAAGCACACCCTCATTTGTCACCTTGCTTTCTGTGTCTTTTCACCTCCCTGAGCAGGGAAAGTGCTAATATTTCTAGATGGACCAATTAATGATCTAAGACATTAGTCAGGGCCCTGCTAATCAGTCTGTGCCTGTGAGGGACTCTGGAGCCACTCTCTGCTGACCTTGCCTCCTCCCCCTCCCTTCCAGACGGAAATGCGGCTGCAGGACCAGCAGCTGGCGAGACAGCTCATGCGCCTGCGCAGCGACATCAACAAGCTGAAAATCGAGCACACCTGCCGCCTCCACAGGAGGATGCTCAACGACGCCACCTACGAGCTGGAGGAGCGGGACGAGCTGGCCGACCTCTTCTGTGACTCCCCTCTTGCCTCCTCCTTCAGCCTCTCCACGCCACTCAAGCTTATTGGCGTGACCAAGATGAACATCAACTCTCGGAGGTTCTCTCTCTGCTGAGGAGCCCTCAGACTGGGCGGAGGGGCTGGAGCGGAGGGCTTGGGCTGGAGGGGTGTTAGAGGAAGCTGAGGCCAAGTTACTCCAGTGGGTCTCCCAGAGGCAGGGGTCCCTGGGACTGGCAACACAAGGGCCCCAGGACCTATTCAGTGGTGCTCTCCCAGGGGCCCTGGGTGTGGATGCCAGTGTCTCTGTGACTGGCTCTTGCTTAATACCCAAAGAGCTCTGCAGAAGGGCTGCTCCAACCAGATGTTAAATGAGACCTGGGTTCCCACCATAATCCATCCCTCCACAGTCACGTTCCTGTTTCCCGGAATCACTGGTGCTATGAACTGGGATTCCCAAAGGGAGGCCCCCCCAGCAAAGCTGTCATTCTTGCAGAAGGCTCTCCCGCAAGGGCCTTGGGGAAATTAGGTATGTCAGATGTGCCTGTCTCACGTGCTGTTGCTGTCCTGTAAGTATTGTCTCAAATTCACCCTAAGTACATGACTCAGCAACATTGACAGGGAGCTACTAGGAAGGGAAAATCGAAAGGCATGACAAATGGGCACTTGGGGAGGCAGCCCCAATGGCTAGCAGCCAGTGTCTCTGGTGAGCCTGACACTATGAGGCTGTGTAAATTGTAAATTCTGGCGTGTGCTGGGACATGTGATGGGGACACTAGCGTAGCTTGGGTGCAACAAGCACAGATGTCCCCATTGTCTCCCCTGGCCACATGCATCTCCAAAGAGCCTCTTCACTGCCACCCACACCCCAGGGCGACAGCCTAGGAGACCACTGGTGACTGAACCAGGCAGGTCCTGAAAGCATTTTCCATAACTGAATTCTCCTGGAGGGGTGTGACTGGGGCCTCCTGGTGGATTCTGGTGGTGTCACCTTACTGCCCTCTCCGGAAAGACAATCGAAGGAGCCCAGAGGCCCATCCTGAGCCGCCTCTGAGATTTTGTGCCTGACCTAAACAACTAGTTTTAATCGAATAAGACTGTTACTGATGTGTTGTTCACTTGTTAATAACTGATTTTTGTCCAAATGGGGAAGCCACTTCTGTAGGTCAACTACAGTGCATAGGATTTGATTTTAAGAGTTTCTCCCTCACAACAGGCTTGAGGATCAGCAAGTTAAGACCCCAGCAGGTTAGGGAGGTCATCCTGGGGTCATACCGCATGGCAGGGGTTCCTCGGCCAGACTGGTAGAATCCTAAGATCAGAAGTGTTTCTGACCTTTGATGTCATCTAGTCGAGTCCTCTCATTAGTAAAGGAGCAAAGTGAAACCTGGGAGAGAAGAAGGACTTCCCTCAGGTTGCACAGCTGTTTAGGCTGTAGAATATTGATGTGTGAAACCATTGTTGATAATGCCTAGTAGATCACATGTCGATGAACTTGAACCCCAAAGATGGTCGTGATGCTTTGCCAAGCCCACACACTGCCAACCCCTCTACTTTCCACCTCAGCCCCACCCACATCTCCCAGAGTATTGCAATTCAGAACATTTGGGTCAGTGTGGAGCAAGGCACTGACAGTGGTCCCACAGGGCATGTGTCAGTAATCACTGTCCCATGGTCTGCGCACGGCAACTGGCTGCTCTGTCTACTGTGACTTCTTCCTGTGTAATCTCAGTGGGGCCCGGGCCCACCCACACATCGTGACCCACATAGGGGAGAGGTTGCTTTTCTTTTGTGGGCTGAGAGTAGGACAATGCAAATGAATGATCTCTAGTAGACAGAAAAGAACTTGGTCTCTTTTTTATAATTTCAAAGAGCCAGAAGTTCTGTGCTTCCTTCAAAGTAGGTAGAACAAGGCAGCCGAGATCTACTGTCTGCCATGCTCTGTGCAATGAAGTCCGCAGGCCTGAGGACCATGCACTGCTGTCCTTCCTCAGAGCTCTGCACAAACACTGCCAAGTCCTGAAGACGCGTTCCTTTCCTGCCAACCTCCTTCCAGATGAGCCCTTGAGGTCTTGGGCTGACCTACACACACACACACTCACACACACACTCACATGACAGAGAACATGCTATAAACATCCTTGAACCCATGCAGGAAAGCCCATCCCATATTCTGAAAAAATGCCAAATTAGGTTTTTCTTTCTTTGTGGAAATCAGTCATTACAGTAACCGAAACCATTGGGTTCAACGAAAACGGAAAGATTTAGTTGAATGTAGTCAGTCCAATTAAGTTGGATGCAACTGAGTGATTTAGTTGCTCGGGTAACCCAGTGCTTGCTTGCTTTTTCTTCATTTTCTGGGAGGAAACTAAGATCAAGACACATGTTTGGGGATAGGTTAAATGTCTGAGCTATTATGGGATGAGGAGGTGACCCAAGATGAGAAGTGGAGGGGGACAGCGATGTTTTCTAAACATTGTCCAGCGTGGACTGGCTTCCTTACTTTCCATAGTGAACACAACTAACCACATTAATTCAGCTTTGTGAAGTCCCCGCTCTCTGTGGGTCTCTGAGTCAGCAGCAACATTGGCCTAACCTCTGTCCCACCCTCCTGGCTCACCACACGTGTACAGTGCTGTTTGCAGTTGTACTCATTATCCATCCATCTCTCTGCCATCCCCAAGCATCCCTGGGTGTAAAACGCAAAGTCTCCACCAACACTGCCGTGCGTGGTCGTGTCTGATGCCTTCAGGGGCTCAGTAGCCATCACAGAGGCCTGGAGGGCCTGGGCAGGCTTGACGATGCCTGACCGAGTTCAAGACCCACACCCTGTAGCAATACCAAGTGCTATTACATAATCAATGGACAATTTATACTTTTATTTTTTATGATTATTTGTTTCTATATTGCTGTTAGAAAAAGTGAAATAAAAATACTTCAAAAGAAGATATCCATATAAAAACAAAAGAGAAAAATGCTTCTCCTTTTAGCTTGTCCCTGTTGTAGCACACACAGGATGGATGGATGGATGGATGGACGGACGGATGGACAGATGGGTGGATGAACAACAGACGGAAGGAAGATTTCTGCAACCAGATGGAGGCAGGGGAGGGAGGAAAAGATTCACCCAAATCACTGTTCTTCCTTTCTTGTATCTTCCCCTTGAGGAAGCTGCTTGGTGGTTGTTACTATGGGGAGTTCCACAGGTAAGCTGAGGCAGAATTAAAAAATGCAGTCTTTATTCCTGAGTTTGACTGAAGCCAGAGCCAAAGTAAACCCACTCTCCTCCAGTGGCCTTTTCCAAAGGTGATCATATTATGCTCTGAGATCTTAAGCCTGAAATTTTTTCAGCCACTTAAAGCACCTCTTAAACCTCAAAATCGAGCATGCATGAAAATCACCTGGGCTGCTGTTACAAATGCATATTCCCAGGAGAAGTACTGGGTCCCAGCCCCGGGGATTCTGGCTGTGTCGCTCCAGGCTTCACAGACGCCCCAGGTGATGGATGCAGGTGGTCCAAAGACACTTTGAGAAACCTTTGGAAGACAAAGCAGGCGAGGGAAGGCCCTGTTTTTCACTGATCT
Organism: Pongo pygmaeus; assembly: GCF_028885625.2. NCBI lineage: Eukaryota > Metazoa > Chordata > Mammalia > Primates > Hominidae > Pongo > Pongo pygmaeus. The sequence continues at coordinate 9,384,553 of NC_072380.2, forward strand.
CGTCTCTGTGTTCTCAGCAAAGGCCTATGTCAGAGGATCAAAGCGGATGTCACTAATCCCGTTTTGTGGAAGGAACCACTGAACAGCAATTGCACATCTCTGTCGATCCCTTGAGATGATATCCCCTGTCTACACCAAGAGGAAGAGTACCTGTGATGTCTCTTTCCACAAAGAGCACACAGTATAAGCTGCTGGGGGGAGCGTGGGCGTGAGGTGGGTGGGGAGCGGGTACTTGGGAATCTGCCATCCGCCCCAACCATGCGGTTCAAAGGGCATTCAAGAAGCCAGGGCCTTTCCACCCTGCCAGTGGGACCACACATGCACTTTTGCAGCCCAGAGGGAAATGAATGTGACCTCCAAACAAATCCAACCATTCTAAGTGCCATGGAGGAGAAAAAATGTGAGACAGTGCCAGGTGTGGAGGGGGCTGCTTTTCCCAGGTGGTCAAAGCTTCCTGGAGAAGAGCTATTCCAGTGGCAGCGGCAGTTGTGCAGAGGTCAGGAGAAAGAGTGCTCCTGGAAGGAAAAGATAGTCCCAGACCCCGAGGTCTGCAGAGGGAGGCCAGCGCAGCAGGCAGCTGCAGAGGCTGGCGGGGGCTCTCCAGCCTGGTAGGGCAGAGTCAGGAGCTAGGATTGTATTTGGGTGGCGCAGGAAGTTTTCTGGGGTTTTTGAATGATACGTGATCTGATTTAAACTTTCATAAGATCGAAGTAGAAAGTACTTACTACTGTGTAGAGAGTGAGTGGGGAGGAGGGGCAAAGTGGAGCCCAGAGGGCAATTAGGGGCAGGGGCAGGGGCAGTGGACGTGAGTGTGATCTAGATGGGGCAGCAGCTGCAGAGGGGATGAGGAGTGGTCCAATGGTTATGTGCTTAGGGACATCTTTGGGGACATACTTTGGGGACAATTTAGATGTGGAGTACGAAGGAAATGGAGAAACTAGAGATGGGCCTCCTGTTGGCTGCTGGATGAAGAGGGGGTGCTGTTCACTCAGAATGAATGGGGGCAGAGGGGTGGCAGCAGTGGTGCTGGTTGACGGTATATTTAAATGTCAATTTAATACAAGTGGGGAGTGAGTTGGACACAGGGTCTGGAGTTCAGGGAAAAGGCCAATGTTGGAGACACAAATTTGGGAGTCTGGATTCAGATGTTTAGATAATATTAAAAGTACTATGCCGGCTGGGCACAGTGGCTCACGCCTGTAATCCCAGCGCTTTGGGAGGCCTAGGTGGGTGGATCACGAAGTCAGGAGATCGAGACCATCCTGGCTAACATGGTGAAAACCCGTCTCTACTAAAAATACAAAAATTAGCCAGGCGTGGTGGTGGGCGCTTAGTAGTCCCAGCTACTTGGGTGGCTAAGGCAAGAAAATCACTTGAACCTGGGAGGCGGAGGTTGCAGTAAGCTGAGATCGCACCACTGCACTCCAGCCTGGGCAACAGAGCAAGACTGTCAAAAAAAAAAAAAAAAAAAAGAGAAAAAACCTCTACCTGGGTAAACTCAGGAAAAGAGTGTAGGAGAGAAGAGGGCTGCACACAGCAGCCTCGGGACTCCAGCGTGTGTTTATTCATTTATTTACTTTCACTGGATGTTGACAAATTCTAATTGTATATATTTATGCGGTAAAAAAATGTTGCTATATGTACAATGTGGAATGCTTGAAACAAGCTAACTAACTTACCCATCACCTCAAATGCTCATTATTTATTCTTCCTGCCTAACTGAAACCCTGAATCCTTGGAGCAGCACATCCCCACGCCCTGCTCCCAGCCTCGAGTCCCCCTGTTCTGCTCTCTGCCTCTGTGAGTTAGCTTGCTTTCGAGTCCATGTGGAAGTGTGAACATGCAGTCTGGGTACCCCAACATTTAAATATCTGACAGAGAAAAGAGGCATGGTCAGAGGATACTTAGGAAAAAAAGGTAGCTGTAGACCAAGTTATTTGGGAAGCTAAGGTGAGAGGATCACCTGAGCCCAGGAGGTTAAGGCTGCAGTGAGCTGAGATCGCTCCCCCACACTCCAGCCTGGGCAACAGAAGGAGACCTTGTCTCAAAAAACAAACAAAAAGAAAACTAAAAGCAAAACAAAAAATCCAGCTAGTAAGGTAGAAGGAAAAGCAGGTGGACAGGGCATCCGAGAGCCTTCAGGAAGAAACTGTTTCAAGGAGAGAGTCGTCTACACCAGGGCTGCTAAGACATCAAGGAAGAAGAAGACAGAGAGGTGGATGCTGGCTTCAACAAGAGGGAGCCTCCCCCCCGCCACCGTGACGGCAGTGATGGTGGAGATGGCCATCTCAGCTCAGTGGTAAGGCCAGGGTTGAGGAGGAGGCAGGAAGTGAGGACGGGCAGGCAGGAGATAAAGGCCACCTTGCTGCATCCATGTGCCATAAAGGGAGCAGAGACAAGGAGCTGGACAAGGACATAGATAAGGTCCAGAGAATGGCTTGGGGTTTTCTCATAACAACGTATAATATAATGAAGGTGTTGTCATGTCAGATAGGTCAGTGCCTGCGGAAAGAGAGACGATGTGCACAGGGAAGAGGGCAGCCACAGCAGTGCAGCTCTGGAGGAGGGGAGAGAGCCCCCAGCAGCGTGCGAGTGGAGACCCGGCTCAGAGAAGAGGACCGGGCACTTCCTCCTTGAGGCAAGAAGGCAGGGTGCAGCTAAAGGGGTGCCCGTTACTCATACTGTCAGGGGCGTTGGAACCAGGGCGACTCCAGCTCAAACAGGGGCTGGGGGAAATGAGGCTGAGACCTGCTGTGCTGCATCCCGAGGAGGTTAGGCGTTCTTAGACACAGGATGAGATCAGAGGTCGGCACAAGATACAGGTCGCAAAGCCCCCGCAGATAAAACAGGATGTGGTGAAGAAGCCAGCCAAGACCCACCAAAACCAAGATGGCAATGAAAGTGACCTCTGGTCGACCTCACTGCTTCTTATATGCTAATTATAATGCATTAGCTGCTAAAAGACACGCCTACCAGCCCCGTGACAGTTTACAAATGCCACAGCAAAGGCCAGAAGTTACCCTACATGGTCTAAAAAGGGCAGGAACCCTCTGTTCCGTTCCAGGATTTCCCCACCCCTTTCCCGGAAAACCCATGAATAATCTATCCCTTGTTTAGCATATGATCAAGAAATAACTAGAAATATGCCCAGTCAAGCAGCCCCCGCCTGTGGAGCAGCCATTCTTTTGTTTCTTTACTTTCTTCATAAATGTGCTTTCACTTTACTTTGTGGATTCACCCTAAATTCTTTCTTGTGCGAGATGCAAGAGCCCTCCCTTGGGGTCTGAATCAGGACCCCTTTTCAATAACAAATCAGTGGCACAGAGGAAGGGGGCCCATGAGATCGCTCTTGTTTGTCTGTGAAATAGGGAAGTGAGTCAGAGGGGGTGGGATATGGGAGGTTTGCAAAGACATTTTTCAAATAATTACCTGAGAACGGGTGAGGTAATTAGGAAAGGGAAGATGGACCGTCTGGTCTGATGGCGGGATTGCCTATTTCAGGCTGTGGTCATAAATGTGGGGTGTGTCCAGCAAGCCTGGTGGAGTGATTGATTTTTTCAGCAATATTTAGAAGTTCCAATACAGACATAGACCAGGCAAACAGTGGGAGATAGGATTTGCCAAGCGGGTGGCAGAGAATGGAAACAGCAAAAGTGAATGTTTTTTGCAAAGGAGCAATCTTAGTGTTGGACTGAGTCAGGACGGAAGAGGGATGAGAGGAAACGGGCCGGGAGAGCCAACGGAGCTGGAGGTAGGTGCATGGCCAGTGGTCTCCACGTGACCTGGGGGTTGCTAGGGTGAGTCCAGGAGAGATCGAGACTGAACAGGTGGTGACCAGAGCATGGGGAGAGTGGGAGCGACAATTCAGATGTGGTGTGGCTCCTTCACTCGGAGACTCGGCCTGCTGCCACATTAGCTGCTGGCGCCCTGCTGAGGGTGGCCGGGTGCCCTGACCCATGGCTGGTGACGTCAAACTGTGGCTTCCTTGGCCTCCCAGAGATCTCATCTCTCTTATGTTTGGAAAGGGGGTAAACTCTGTTTACACACACCCCTTTGACTTCTCAACAAGACCAGAAGCACTTCCCACTGGCTGCTTCTCCATGTCCAAGCCTGAAGTCTGTGGCCTAGATGACTTGGGGAAGGAGGTGGGCAGGCAGAAGAGGAGGAAGTTGGCAGTGACCAGGGCAGACAGGCCTGTTGTAATCAGGCCCTATCTGATGGGAGCTGCTCAGCAGATTGAAGGTTTCGGACAGGGCTGTTTTTAAGTACCCTGTTCACAGGCTCAAAGCAAACAGCAATGGAGACAGCTAGGCGGTCTCCAAAGGAAATTGATTCAGGAAGAGAAACCTCAGATGTGTTGGAACATTTATCATTTCTTTGAGGATAAATGCTTGAGGTGATGGATATGCTAATTACCCTGATTTGATCACTAGACACGGAATGTACAGAAACATCACTACATACCCCATAAATATGTACAATTATTATACATCAATTTTTTAAAAATTAAAAGGGAAAAAAGGTGTTTGAGCCAGGCATGGTGGCTCATGCCTGTAATCCCAGAACTTTGGGAGGCTGACATGGAAGGACTGCTTGAGCCCAGGAGTTCAAGACCAGCCTGGGTAACATAGAGAAACCTCATCTCTTATTTTGTTTTTTTTTTTGAGACAGAGTCTGGCTCTGTTACCCAGGCTGGAGTGCAGTGGTAGGATCTCAGCTCACTGCAACCTCTGCCTCATGGGTTCAAGCAATCCTCCTGCCCCAGCCTCCTGAGTAGCTGGGACTACAGGTGTGCACCACCACAGCTGGCTAATTTTTGTATTTTTGTAGGGATGGAGTTTCACCATGTTGGCCAGGTTGGTCTCAAACTCTTGACCTCAAGTGATTTGCCCGCCTCGGCCTCCCAAAGTGCTGGGATTACAGGAATGAGCCACCATGCCCCACCCCTATCTCTCTATTTTTTATTTTTTAATCATAAAAAATGAAGGTGTTTGCGGGCTGTAGGAATCTGTCATCCACCACTCACTGCCAGGAGATAAATTGGCCCCGAACATTCCCGCCTGCAGGATGGTTACGAGGAAAGTGAGGCTCGGTGCAGCTTTGCAGGACAGTAGGGTATTTCCTGAGCCATTTGTTAAACAGAGAGCCCTGCACTGCTCATTCTCTTACCCCCTTCTCCATGCAAAGACTACTGCAGCTAAGAAAGGGGCATTTGCTAAAGAACAGCCAGAGTCCCAAGGGAAACGTGAGTTAGAGATGACAAGCCACACTCCTTGTCTCGCTCCCAGAGACTCACCCACCCAGGTGGGCCTGGCCTAGGCTTGGAGGGAGGGCTCTCAGGGAGCTCACCTCTGCGCCCCCACCCACTGCACTCTGGGCCTCATCCGGGAGGGGTACCTGGGCCTGGAGCAGGACAAATGTGTCTCCAACCTGTCGCCTCTGCACGAGTCTGGGTTTGGTCAAGAAAGTGGAAGCCCCCTCAGTCTTCCACGAAGGAAGGGACCTGATTCAGGAACTAAGGGTTCACAGAACCCTTAGAAGGGCAGGGACAGGCAGTGTCCGGGAAGAGGCTGCGAGAAGAGGTGACTCACAGAGCTCATCCCCAAAGCGGCCCAGATTTCACCCAGCTCAGCAGGGGGCCTTTTTTGCATCGCTGCAGTTGGAACAGCTTTGGAAAGCCGGTGATTCTCAAGAGGTCTGTCCACACCTCTGCCTGCTGCCACCACCAGGAATAAAGCTTCGCTTGCTATTGTGCACTGAATTATGACCCCCAAAAATTCAATGTCAAATCCTGATCTCCAGCATCTCAGAATGAGACTATGTAAGAGGTAACTAGAGTAAAATGAGGTCATATGGGTGGGTCATAATCCAATCTGACTGGCGTCTGCATAAGAATAGGAGATTAAGACACAGACACAAAGGGATGGCCACGTGGAGACACAGGGAGAAGACACCACCTACAAGCTGAGGAGAGAAGCCTGAGAAGGAACCAACCCTGCCAGCACTTTGATCTTGGACCTCCAGCCTCTAGGACTGTGAGAAAATAAATGTCTATTATTTAAGCCACCCAGGCTATGGCATTTTGTTATGGCAGTCACAGCCAATGGGGATATTTGCTTTTCCTCTTTGTCCCCTCCTCCTCTCCTCCCTACCCCACCCCTAGCTTTTAAAGCCCCCACCTGGAAGTGACTCATGTCATTTCTGCTCACATTTCCTTGGTCTAAACAAGTCAGATGGCCAAACCTGACATCCAAAGTGTGGAGAACTACCAGCTTAGCCTGGGCCCCCAAGTAGAGGAGAACTGGACTATTTCCAGATGGGATCTTAGTGATTACCTGTCATTCTTCCTCACCCCATCCAGAGTGGACCGGCAAAGCCCCATCAGCCTGCAGCCCTAAGGACACCCTGACCAGCAGACTCTTAACTTGCAGTGTAGACACTGGGCAGTACCAAGATGATGCAGCATGGAGTGAAAGGAAAAGAAGAGGCCAGGTGCAGTGGCTCCCGCCTGTAATCCCAGCAATTTGGGAGGCCAAGGTGGGAGGATCACTTGAGCCCAGGAGTTCGAGACTAGCCTGGGCAACGTGGTAAAACCCTATCTCTACAAAAAGTAGAAAAATTAGCTAACCACATGCCCAGCTACTCAGGAGGCTGCGATGAAAGGATCAGCTGAACCTGGGGAGGTTTAGGCTGCAGTGAGCTACAATCACACCACTGCACTTCAGCCTTGGCAATAGAATGAGACCCTGTCACACACATGCAAAAAGACGAGAACTTCTATTAATATTTTAAACCTCTTCTTTGCTGCTTTCAATGTGCTCTAAATATGTATAATATATTGGTACAGACGTGTATATTGTATAAATCTGTTGGGGAATGCACAAACATTTTCACAGATGAAGGCAAGTCAGACAAGGGTGAGGCCTGGCCTTTGCCTGCGCCATATTGGATTCACCCCACATCCAAGCCTCAGGCTGTGCCAAACTGGATGAGGGACGATGCCTCCTCCTGCAAGGTGGCACGGGCACAGCCTCTGCCCAATGTCCTGCTGCTCCTCTGTGGCCATAGACAGCATCTGCACACACCTGAGTCGCTGGGTGAAAGGCACTATATTTCTGCCAGTCGGCTCTGGGCTCTGTTCCCCTTGACAGACCTGTCACAGGACAAACCCCCAAACCGGGGTTCAGCCTGGGAGGCCACATGGGTTCTTGGCTTTGCACAGGAAGAAATTCAAGAGTGAGCCGATAAAGTCAAGTGAAAGCAAGTGTATTAGGAAAGTAAAGGAACAAAAGAGTGGCTACTCCATAGGCAGAGCAGCCCGGGACTGCTGGTTGGCGATTTTTATGGTTCTATCTTGATCATATGCTAAAGAAGGAGTGGATTATTCATGAGTTTTCGAGGAAAGGGGCAGGGAATTCTCAGAACTGAGGGTTCCTCCCCCTTTCAGGCCATGTAGGGTAGCTTCCAGGCATTGCCACAGCACTTGTAAACTGTCATGGTGCTGGTGGGAGTGTCCTTTTAGCAGCTAATGCATTATAATTAGTGTATAATGAGCAGTGAGGACGACCACAGGTTGCCTTTGTTCCCATCTTGGTTTTGCTGGGTTTTGATCGGCTTCTTGACTACATCTAGTTTTATCAGCAGGGTGTTTGTGATCTGTACCCTGCAAAACCAGCCCTGCCCAACTCCTATCTCAAACCCACAATGAAGCCCATGTCAGAAGCACCAGGGGTAGAAAACAGAAGGTAGGGAGAGAGAGGGGGAGGAAGAGAGGAAGGAAGAGAGAGAAAGGGAGAGAGAGAAATGGGGAGAAGGCCAAGAAAGAGAGAAGGTGCAAGAAACAGTGAAACGCAGGAGGTTATTTTTAAGATGGGATATGGGCACCAAATCCAAGCACATGAACCAGCTTTCCTTTCCTGCACTGCCCTCCTCTCCCCTTTTCAGAATGTTGTGGTCAAGTCTAAGAACAGGGCCTAGAAATCACATCTGAGTTTGAGGCTCAGGGGCAGGAACAGATGCAAGACCCAGCAGCCCTGCAGGAGCCCCCAATCCCTGATGCCCCATTCCACCAGCCAGAGCGACCTGCCATCACCCATTGTCCATGTGAGCCCAGAGCTAGCTCCGGCCAGGCGGGCAACTGCAGTCCCCTCTCATCTCTGGGCGGGCCCCTGGCAGGTCACCTCCACACAGCACAGCCCTTCAGGGGGCCCAAAGCAGGAAGGCAGGAGGCCCCACTGCCCACTTTCTTCAGGGGACAAAAGGACAGCAGGGTCACCTCCTGGATCCTGGCTCCCATCCAGCCACCTTACTCTGCAAAGCTGCCTACGCTCTCTGTCTTTCTCTCTCAGAAAAGACACAGCTGATGGAATCATCATGAAAATGTTGCAGGGCACCCTGAGACGCAGAACCTGATTTCTTTTAAGCAAGAGAATTTGTGTTTAAGAGACTGCAGCCACTTCTATTTCTAGCAGACGAGACAGTGGGTCTCCCTCAGACAAATGCCAGCATGGCCCCTTTCAATGAGTGAGAGGAAAGGCAAGTCAGGACTCCTCTTCTTCTGCAGGAGCCAGACCCTCCACTCCCCACTGAGATTGCTAGGCAGGGGTGGACAAGTGATTGTGTTGGGGCCAAGAAGCCTTCCAGAAGAAAGGGCTCCTGGCTCCTTCCCAGATGAACGCTACTGGAGCATCTCTAACTGCCAGAACGCTGTGATCCCAGACGGGCCAGACTGTGGGACATGGGTGAGCACCATCACAGGGGCCATGACACTGGGAACCCAGGCCATGGAGGGGTGACATCCTCCACTTCAAAGGGCAGAGCAGACCTGTGAGGGGCAGCCCCAGGGACAAGCGAGTCTTGATGAAAGAGGGAGAGGAGAAAGGCTTGTCGTGATGAAATGGGGCTCAGAATTATATCGCATAAAATATTAAGAGAGGCATGACCTTATATCGCCCCCGAGCTGGTGGGACACATGACTTAGAGCAGTACCTGCTGTCAGAGCCAGAGGGCTTTAGCAATCAGGGGGGTCTTTTCCTATGACAAGAAGCAGGTCCAGGCACTGGAGTGGTCGGAACTCTTCATTCGCTCTTCCCTGCAGTGCCTCCTCCACCTTCTCCTTGCCAGAGCCACAGTGGAGGAGGTCTGAGAACACAAATCTGTCCTGGTCTTGCCCTTCTGCCTCTTAAACAAACGGTTTTTTCACTTTTATCCTGCGGACCCATGGTGTTAAGGAAATCCTAAAGCGCCCCCTGCCGGAGACACGGAGATCTCTTTAGAGGTGCATTCTAAGAAACAGTTTGAAAAACGCCCGTGATAGTTGTTTGTGTTCTTGGCATTTGCAATTGCTGTCACTTGCCATGTTTGCTGAAAAATTAAAAGTTCAGATGCTGTTTTCAGCTCAAACCCAAAACCTATGGTTGGAGTACTCTGTCACAATTTAATTAAATTCTACAAATACTTTTTAGCATCTAGTACGTGCCAAGCCCGGTGTCTGTTCTGGGAAACATTATGACTAGATGCTGAAAACGCATAGAGCGCTTTGGTTTTGCTCATGACATTTAAGCTGAAATTCATGTTTTATCTCCCTCTGGAACCCAATTCTTTTTTTTTTTTTTTTTAACAGAGTGTCTTTCTGTTGCCCAGGCAGGCTGGAGTGCAGTGGCGCTCTCTTGACTGACTGCAACCTCGGCCTCCCAGGTTCAAGCCATTCTCCTGCCTCAGCCTCCCGAGTAGCTGGGATTACAGGCGCCCGCCACAATGCCCGGCTAATTTTTTTGTATTTTCAGTAGAGATGGGGTTTCACCATGTTGGCCAGGCTGGTCTTGAACTCCTGACCTCAGGTGATTCACCCACCTCGGCCTCCCAAAGTGCTGGGATTACAGGCGTGAGCCACTGTGCCTGGCCTGGAACCCAATTCTTTATAAAGAAAATAAATGGCCATTATTAGCCTATTAAATTGCTTAATCTGTTACTTACTTTGGGGCTTTCCTTCTAATTTTGAAAAGCTACAGTTCCTAAATAATGTAGCCATTTCCCCCATTACAACTGAAAAGCAAGAAATCCTTACATCTTTCTATCACTTGTTTTCATATATTAAAACCCTCCAGACTTCCGATTTCACCCTCTTGGCTTCACCCCCTTTCAAAGCTCTGGCTTTGGTCTTTATCGGCTTGCAGCTAAAAGCTTGGCTGTCTCTTCAAGGGGGACAACTGTCTGGGACCATTACCAAATGTTCCGGTTTGCCTCTTCAGTCTTCCTGGTGCCCATCTCTGTTGCTGCCTTTCTTCCCATGAATCCGAAGCAAAAAGATTACAATCACAAAAGGCCATCTGCTCCTCATAAGATAAATTTCCCAGTAACAAATTTTCCCCAGTTAGATGTGTCTCAGTTCATCTTGTTATGATCTTGCTTGCTTTTTATTTTTACCTTTAGGAAAAGATGCCTTTCTGATTTGCTCCCCTGTCTCCAGATAGCTACCTTCCATGCAAACAACCAGTATTTCTGCACCTTAATTATCCCTGGCAACATGCCAAGACATAAATTACTCCTGTAAGCAAGGTCCCTGTGACAGATTCCTAACAGAGTTTGTATCCCTTTGACACGAAATACTTTTTAAAAAGGATTTCTTAGCTTAATATTAACTCAGGTTCAAGAAACAATGCAACTTATGTCAGTATTTTTTTCAAAACCTGAGTAGACAAATGATTGGAACCAAAGAATATACAACAAAAGCCATCTAAGCAGCATCCACAACCCCAGGAGTTGGATGTGTGACACTCTTTCTGGACCAGTCCAAATGCCAATTTGAAATTAGTTACCAAACTTTAAATTTCTAAGTGTAAACATATCATCTGGGGAGTTTTAAACATTTATCTATGCCAGAGTCCCACCCCAGGGCAATTCAGTGAGAGTCCCTGGGCGGGGGGTTTCAGGCATCCATTGACCAATCTTCTCTCTCTCTCTCTCTCCCTCTACCTATCTCTATTTTAATTTTGTCGCCACCTCTTTGAACAGATGGTCGTCTTTCCCCACGTATATCCTGACTCCACAATTAGACTGTAAATTTCCTCTTTAGAGTCTCGATACCAATCCCAGCGTCCAGAATAGGCAGACCCCTCAATAAATCTGAGGATGATGAGTAGTCTCAGAATTATTTCAGAAGTCTTATCCACCTCAAATGTATACAAAAAGTGGCTCTTTTGGTCCTTGGGGTTGAATAGCACTGTTGCATGGTTACAATTGAGCTCAGCCGGAAGTAGACATTCTAAAGCTGGATGGTGATGTCCCATTATCTGCACCACTGGCCCCCTCTGCTACTTTTTCCGATTGTCCATAGAAAAAGCAAGTCAGAAGCAAAGCAAGACTTGGCCCTTCAAGGTGTGGCCAGCCTCAGAGTGTCCTTGGTAGGAAGACATCACACCTGGGTCTTAGGGGAAAATAAATCAGGCTTTGAAACATGAGCTGCCAGATGAAAAGAAAAGTCATGGTGTTACTGAGTCCTTGAGAGGGGCCAGAGGCATAAGAAGTAAACTGAGGGAGCCCTGTGAAGGTCTTCCTTTCTCTACACCTCTCTATTTGAAAAATCCCCAAATAATTGGAAACAAAACAGTATACCACCAAATAGCAAAGGGTTCAACAGAGATCCAATTAAAAAAAGGAAGTTAGAAAATGTTTTAAACCAATTGAAAAATGGCTACATGATATGTTAAAATTTATATTACAGGTAATACAATAAGTAGAGGGAAATTTGACTTAAATATTTATATTAAAAAGAAGAATGCTCTAAAATAAATATTCTACCGTAAGAATTTATGTTAAGAACTTAGAAAAAAAGAGCAAATTAAAACTGAAGTAAGCAGAACTAAGAAAACAATAATTTTTTTTTGAGACAGAGTCTCACTCTGTTGCTCAGGCTGGAGTGCAGTGATGTCATCATAACTCACTGTAGCCTTGAATTCTTGGGCTCAAGCAATCCTCCTGCCTTAGCCTTTGAAGTAGCTGGTATTATAGGCACATGCCATCCCACCAGGCTAATTTTTTAAAATTTTTTGTAGTGATGGGAGTCTTACATTGTTGCCCAGGCTAGTCTTGAACTCCTGGCTTCAAGCCAACCTCCCATCTCAGCCTCTTAAAGTGCTGGGATCACAGGCATGAGCCACTATGCCTAGCCAAAAACAATAAATATTAACATAAAAATCAAGGAAATAAAACAGTTAATTGAAAAGGAAATAGTTAATTGAAAAGATCAGTAAAAATGCTAAGCCTCTAGCTACAGTGATCAAGAAAAGAGACACAGGGAGAAGAGACACACATTACCAATAGCAGGAGTGCAAAGTGATATCACACACAGTCCTGTAAAAGGCATAAATAAGGAAGCATTAGGAAAAACTTGACACCTATATTTAACAACTTGGATGAAATGGAAAAACTCCTTGAGAGACACATGTCTTGGTCCATTTGTGCTGCTATAACAAAATATCTGAGACTAGGTAACTGTTAAAAGAACAGAAATTAATTTCTCATGGTTCTGAAGGCTGGGAAGTCCAAGATAAAGGCACCAGCTAACTGGCAAGGGTTCCTCTCCACTTCCAAGATGGAGCCTTAGCCACTGTGTCCTCTGGAGGGCAGGAATGCTGTGTCTTCACACGGTAGAAGGCAGAAGGGCAAAAAGAGCCAAATTCTGCATGAAACTACTTTTTAAGAGCCTTTATCTCATTTATAAGAGAGAGGCCCTCAAGGCCTAATCACCTCTTAAAGGCCTCACCTCTTAATACTATCACATTAGCGGGGGCCGGGGGGGGGGTGGTGTGGAGCCAAGATGGCTGAAGAGGAACTGCTCCAGTCTACAGCTCCCAGCGTGAGTGATGCAGAAGACGGGTGATTTCTGCATTTCCAACTGAGGTACTGGGTTCATCTCACTAGGGAATGCTGGACAGTGGGTGCAGGACAGTGGGTGCAGTGCACCGTGCGTGAGCTGAAGCAGGGTGAGGCATCGCCTCACCTGGGAAGCTCAAGGGGTCAGGGAATTCCCTTTCCTAGTCAAAGAAAGGGGTGACAGATGGCACCTGGAAAATCGGGTCACTCCCACCCTAATACTGTGCTTTTCCAACAGACTTATCAAGCGGCACACCAGGAGATTATATCCCGCATCTGGCTTGGAGGGTCCTACACCCATGGAGCCTCCCTCATTGCTAGCACAGCAGTCTGAGATCAAACTACAAGGCGGCAGCGAGGCTGGGGGAGGGGAGGCCACCATTGCCCAGGCTTGAGTAGGTAAACAAAGCGGCCAGGAAGCTCGAACTGGGTGGAGCCCACCACAGCTCAAGGAGGCCTGCCTACCTCTGTAGGCTCCACCTCTGGGGGCAGGGCACAGACAAACAAAAGACAGCAATAACCTCTGCAGACTTAATTGTCCCTGTCTGACAGCTTTGAAGAGAGTACTGTTTCTCCCAGCACGCAGCACGAGACCTGAGAATGGGCAGACTGCCTCCTCAAGTGGGTCCCTGACCCCCGAGTAGCCTAACTGGGAGGCACCCCCCAGTAGGGGCAGACTGACACCTCACACGGCCGGGTACTCCTCTGAGACAAAACTTCCAGAGGAACGATCAGGCAGCAGCATTTGCGGTTCACCAATATCTGCTGTTCTGCAGCCACCACTGCTGATACCCAGGCAAACAGGGTCTGGAGTGGACCTCCAGTAAACTCCAACAGACCTGCAGCTGAGGGTCCTGACTGTTAGAAGGAAAACTAACAAACAGAAAGGACATCCACACCAAAAACCCATCTGTACGTCACCATCATCAAAGACCAAAGGTAGATAAAACCACAAAGATGGGGAAAAAACAAAGCAGAAAAACCGGAAACTCTAAAAAGCAAAGCGCCTCTCCTCCTCCAAAGGAATGCAGCTCCTCACCAGCAATGGAACAAAGCTGGATGGAGAATGACTTTGATGAGTTGAGAGAGGAAGGCTTCAGAAGATCAAACTACTCCGAGCTAAAGGAGGAAGTTCGAACCAATGGCAAAAAAAGTTAAAAACTTTGAAAAAAAAATTAGACGAATGGATAACTAGAATAACCAATGCAGAGAAGTCCTTAAAGGACCTGATGGAGCTGAAAAACACGGCACAAGAACTACGTGATGAATGCATAAGCCTCAGTAACCAATGCAATCAACTGGAAGAAAGGGTATCAGCCATGGAAGACGAAATGAATGAAATGAAGTGAGAAGAGAAGTTTAGAGAAAAACGAATAAAAAGAAATGAACAAAGCTCCAAGAAACATGGGACTATGTGAAAAGACCAAATCTACGTCTGATTGGTGTACCTGAAAGTGACGGGGAGAATGGAACCAAGTTGGAAAACACTCTGCAGGATATTATCCAGGAGAAATTCCCCAATCTAGCAAGGCAGGCCAACATTCAGATTCAGGAAATACAGAGAATGCCACAAAGATACTCCTCAAGAAGAGCAACTCCAAGACACATAATTGCCAGATTCACCAAAGTTGAAATGAAGGAAAAAATGTTAAGGGCAGCCAGAGAGAAAGGTCAGGTTACCCACAAAGGGAAGCCCATCAGACTAACAGCTGATCTCTTGGCAGAAACTCTACAAGCCAGAAGAGAGTGGGGGCCAATATTCAACATTCTTAAAGACATGAATTTTCAACCCAGAATTTCATATCCAGCCAAACTAAGCTTCATAAGTGAAGGAGAAATAAAATCCTTTACAGACAAGCAAATGCTGAGAGATTTTGTCACCATCAGGCCTGCCCTAAAAGAGCTCCTGAAGGAAGCACTCTAAATATGGAAAGGAACAACCGGTACCAGCCACTGCAAAAACATGCCAAATTGTAAAGACCGTCAAGGCTAGGAAGAAACTGCATCAACTAACGAGCAAAATAACCAGCTAACATCATAATGACAGGATCAAATTCACACATAACAATACTAACCTTAAATGTAAATGGGCTAAATGCTCCAATTAAAAGGCACAGACTGGCAAACTGGATAAAGAGTCAAGACCCATCAGTGTGCTGTATTCAGGAAACCCATCCCACATGCAGAGACACACATAGGCTCAAAATAAAGGGATGGAGGAAGATCTACCAAGCAAATGGAAAACCAAAAAAGGCAGGGGTTGCAATCCTAGTCTCTGATAAAACAGACTTTAAACCAACGAAGATCAAAAGAGACAAAGAAGGCCATTACATAATGGTAAAGGGATCAATTCAACAAGAAGAACTAACTATCCTAAATATATATGCACCCAATACAGGAGCACCCAGATTCATAAAGCAAGTCCTTAGTGACCTACAAAGAGACTTAGACTCCCACGCAATAATAATGGGAGACTTCAACACCCCACTGTCAACATTAGACAGATCAATGAGACAGAAAGTTAACAAGGATATCCAAGACCTGAACTCAGCTCTGCACCAAGTGGACCTAATAGACATCTACAGAACTCTCCACCCCAAATCAACAGAATATACATTCTTTTCAGCACCACACCACACCTATTCCAAAATTGACCATATAGTTGGAAGTAAAGCACTCCTCAGCAAATGTAAAAGAAAAGAAATTATAACAAACTGTCTCTCAGACCACACTGCAATCAAACTAGAACTCAGGATTAAGAAACTCACTCAAAACCGCTCAACTACATGGAAACTGAACAACCTGCTCCTGAATGACTATTGGGTACATAACGAAATGAAGGCAGAAATATCCTTCTTTGAAACCAACAAGAACAAAGACACAACATACCAGAATCTCTGGGACACATTCAAAGCAGTGTGTAGAGGGAAATTTATGGCACTAAATGCCCACAAGAGAAAGCAGGAAAGATCTAAAATTGACATCCTAACACCACAATTAAAAGAACTAGAGAAGCAAGAGCAAACACATTTAAAGGCTAGCAGAAGGCAAGAAATAACTAAGATCAGAGCAGAACTGAAGGAAATAGAGACACAAAAAACCCTTCAAAAAAATCAATGAATCCAGGAGCTGGTTTTTTGAAAAGATCAACAAAATTGATAGACTGCTAGCAAGACTAATAAAGAAAAGAGAGAAGAATCAAATAGACTCAATAAAAAATGACAAAGGGGATATCACCACCGATCCCACAGAAATACAAACTACCATCAGAGAATACTATAAACACCTCTATGCAAATAAAGTAGAAAATCTAGAAGAAATGGATAAATTCCTTGACACATACACCCTCCCAAGACTAAACCAGGAAGAAGTTGAATCTCTGAATAGACCAATAATAGGCTCTGAAACTGAGGCAATAATTAATAGCTTACCAACCAAAAAATGTCCAGGACCAGATGGATTCACAGCCAAATTCTACCAGAGGTACAAGGAGGAGCTGGTACCATTCCTTCTGAAACTACTCCAATCAACAGAAAAACAGGGAATCCTCCCTAACTCATTTTACGAGGCCAGCATCATGCTGATACCAAAGCCTGGCAGAGACACAACAAAAAAAGGGAATTTTAGACCAATATCCTTGATGAACATTGATGCAAAAATCCTCAACAAAATACTGGCAAACCGAATCCAGCAACACATCAAAAAGCTTATCCACCATCATCAAGTGGGCTTCATCCCTGGGATGCAAGGCTGGTTCAACATACGAAAATCAATCAACTTAATCCAGCATATAAACAACCAAAGACAAAAACCACATGATTATCTCAATAGATGCAGAAAAGGCCTTTGACAAAATTCAACAACCCTTCATGCTAAAAACTCTCAATAAATTAGGTATTGATGGGACGTATCTCAAAATAATAAGAGCTATCTATGACAAACCCACAGCCAATATCATACTGAATGGACAAAAGCTGGAAGCATTCCCTTTGAAAACGGGCACAAGACAGGGATGCCCTCTCTCACCACTCCTATTCAACATAGTGTTGGAAGTTCTGGCCAGGGCAATCAGGCAAGAGAAGGAAATAAAGGGCATTCAATTAGGAAAAGAGGAAGTCAAATTGTCCCTGTTTGCAGATGACATGATGGTATATCTAGAAAACCCCATCGTCTCAGCCCAAAATCTCCTTAAGCTGATAGGCAGCTGCAGCAAAGTCTCAGGATACAAAATCAATGTGCAAAAATCACAAGCATTCTTATACACCAACAACAGACAAACAGAGAGCCAAATCATGAGTGAACTCCCATTCACAATTGCTTCAAAGAGAATAAAATACCTAGGAATCCAACTTACAAGGGACATGAAGGAACTCTTCAAGGAGAACTACAAACCACTGCTCAATGAAATAAGAGGATACAAACAAATGTTAGAACATTCTATGCTCATGGGTGGGAAGAATCAATATCGTGAAAATGGCCATACTGTCCAAGGTAATTTATAGATTCAATGCCATCCCCATCAAGCTACCAATGACTTTCTTCACAGAATTGGAAAAAACTACTTTAAAGTTCATATGGAACCAAAAAAGGGCCCACATTGCCAAGTCAATCCTGAGCCAAAAGAACAAAGCTGGAGGCATCATGCTACCTGACTTCAAACTATACTACAAGCCTACAGTAACCAAAACAGCATGGTACTGGTACCAAAACAGAGATATAGACCAATGGAACAGAACAGAGCCCTCACAAATAATGCTGCATATCTACAACTATCTGATCTTTGACAAACCTGACAAAAACGAGCAATGGGGAAAGGATTCCCTATTTAATAAATGGTGCTGGGAAAACTGGCTAGCCATATGCAGAAAGCTGAAACTGGATCCCTTCCTTACACCTTATACAAAAATTCATTCAAGATGGATTAAAGACTTAATGTTAGACCTAAAACCATAAAAACCCTAGAAGAAAACCTAGACAATACCATTCAGGACATAGGCATGGGCAAGGACTTCATGTCTAAAACACCAAAAGCAATGGCAACAAAAGCCAAAATTGACAAATGGGATCTAATTAAACTAAAGAGCTTCTGCACAGCAAAAGAAACCACCATCAGAGTGAACAGGCAACCTACAGAATGGGAGAAAATTTTTGCAACCTACTCATCTGACAAAGGGCTAATATCCAGAATCTACAACGAACTCAAACAAATTTACAAGGAAAAAAAACAACCCCATCAAAAAGTGAGTGAAGGATATGAACAGACATTTCTCAAAAGAAGACATTTATGCAGCCAAAAACCACATGAAAAAATGCTCATCAACACCGGCCATCAGAGAAATGCATATCAAAACCACAATGAGATACCATCTCACACCAGTTAGAATGGCGATCATTCACAAGTCAGGAAACAACAGGTGCTGGAGAGGATGTGGAGAAATAGGAACACTTTTACACTGTTGGTGGGACTGTAAACTAGTTCAACCATTGTGGAAGTTGGTGTGGCGATTCCTCAGGGATCTAGAACTAGAAATACCATTTGACCCAGCCATCCCATTACTGGGTATATACCCAAAAGATTATAAATCATGCTGCTATAAAGACACATGCACATGTATGTTTATTGCGGCACTATTCACAATAGCAAAGACTTGGAACCAACCCAAACATCCAACAACGATAGACTGGATTAAGAAAATGTGGCACATATATACCATGGAATACTATGCAGCCATAAAAAAGGATGAGTTCATGTCCTTTGTAGGGACATGGATGAAGCTGGAAACCATCATTCTCAGCAAACTATCACAAGGACAAAAAACCAAACACCACGCATTCTCACCTATAAATGGGAATTGAACAATGAGAACACATGGACACAGGAAGGGGAACATTACACACTAGGGAATGTTGTGGGGTGGGGAGAGGGGGGAGGGATAGCATTAGGAGATATACCTAATGCTAAATGACGAGTTAATGGGTTCAGCACACCAACATGACACATGTATACATATGTAACAAACATGCATGTTGTGCACATGTACCCTAAAACTTAAAGTATAATAAAAAAAATACTATCACATTAACAACACCTGAATTCTGAAGGGAACACATTCGAACCATAGCAAATGCAAATCATCAAATTTAACTAAAGTAAAAATAGAAAATCCAAGTATTCCTATAGCTACTATAGAAATTAAGTTTCTAATTAAAAGCCTCCCCACAAAGAAAACTCTAGGTCCAACTGGTCTCACTGGTGAATGAAAAAAATACCAATTCTATTCAAACTCTTAGAAAATAGAGGAAGAAGGAACCATTTTCAACTTATTTTATGAGGTCTTCATTACCCCAATACCAAAACTAGACAAAGAAAGAAAAGTACAGATCAATATCTCTCGTGAATAAAAATAATAGTAAGTTGACTCTAGCAAGATATAGAAAGTGGAGTTTATCTCAGGTATTGAAGGTTGGCTAACATTTGAAAATCAATGTAGTTCCCCATAACAGAATAAAAAATTATCTCCATAGATGTAGAAAAAAAATTGAAAAGATTCTGAAAACATTCCCATTGATGTTTAAAAAAACTCTTAGCAAACTAAGAGTAGAAGACATCTTTAACCTAATAAATAAATAAATAAATAAATAAATGTGTAAAAAATCCAGAGCTAACATCATACCTAATGGCAAAAGACTGAATGTTTTCATCTCCTGTTTAGGAACAAAGCAAGGATTCCCAGTCTCGTAACTTCTCTTCAACAAGGAACTGGAAATCCCAACCTATGTAATGAGGGAAGAAAAAGAAAAAAAAGGCAGAAAGATTAAAAAGTAAAAAGCAGAACTCTCTTTGTTGCCAACTACATGACCATGTATGTAGGAAAATCCTAGGGAGTCCACAAAAAAGCTCTTAGAACTAGTGAGGGTGATGCTGTCTCAGGTTGCAAAGTCAATACAGAAAAATCTTATATTTCTATGTATTCACAATGTCAGTTTAAGAAATCAAATTTTTTTAAAATAGCACCCGAAAATATGAAATAATTAGAGGTAAATCTAACAAAATATGTGTAAGACCTAAACATTGTTGACAGAAACTAAACAGGCAACATAAATGGAGAGACATACCATTTCCATGGATTGGAAGACTTAATATCCCTAATTAATCTATAGATATAATACAATTCCAGGCAAAATGCCAGTAATTTTTTTTAAGATCTCTCTGTGCTCCTTACTGGATCCTGCTTCTACTATGGGAACTTCTCAGTCAACTGAAACTCCTCTTCTCAAACCCCTGCTGACTAGATACTCTACCTACCTACCTACCTACCTACCTACCTTCCTTCCTTCTTCTCTCTTTTTCTTTCTTTCTTTTGACACAGGGTCTCACTCTGTCACCCAGGACAGAGTGCAGTGGCACGATCTTGGCTCACTGAAGCCTTGACCTCCTGTGTTCAAGCAATCCTCCCACCTCAGCCTTCTGAGCAGCTGGGACCACAGGTGTGTGCCACCACACCCAGCTAATTTTTTTTAAAAAGATTTTAGAGATGGGGTTTTATTATGTTGCCCAGACTGGTCTCAAACTCCTGGGCTAAAGTGATCCACCCACCTCAGCCTCCAAAAGTGCTGGGATGACAGGCCTGAGCCTCCATTTCCTTTCTTTTTGGCATGATTTTTGCAAAGAATATTGTGGAACTTCGTTGGCTTCTTTATGAAGCTTTAGATCTCCCCAAACTTGCTCTTCTAAGACCTCTTCTTTCCATTTACTTCTACTCCTCCTTCCTCCTTGTGCCACCTTTGATCTTTCATCCAGTTACTTTGAATCCTTGATTTATCTCCTTCAAGCCTTGACTTCCTACATTTGGTGGTCAGTGAATGGAAAATTACTGCAAGAAAACGTCAGGGGTATGCTGGACTCTGGTTTCTATGGCCAAACTTTAGTTGAGCTTCTGAACCTTCTCCAAGGCTCATCTATGTACTTTCTTATTAAAAAAAAAAATCCTGTAGTGAATTACTATTTTATGTTATAAAATCCTATAGTAAGTTGTATGTTGCTTCATTATCCTTTTTTGGCGGTGTTGTTTGTTTGTTTGTTTGTTAAGTGATGTGGTGTCTTGCTATGTTGCCTAGGCTGGCCCCAAAATTCCTGGGCTCAAGCAATGCTCTCCCACTTCAGCCTCCCAAGTAGCTGGGACTACAAGCGTGCTTCACTGTACCTGGCTTTACCATCTATTTTGAATCTTCTTCTGTGTCTCATCTGACTGACACAGACTCTCCTCCTGGTCAGGGCTCTCCTACAAAGTGTTTATTTTGGTGGGGATAAACTGGATATAGGTCAGCTGAAAGCCACAAGAATGTCTGCTAGTATAAACAAGTTTGCTGTGAGAGGGACCCTTGGCCACAGGTGGAATACTTAGGCATTAAGCCATCTGCCAGAATAAATAAGTATCTCATGAAACGCAGACTGTAAAAATCCACCACCCCCTCCCCTGGAGACCCATCAAGGCAGGGCTAGAATTTATATCTAGAGAAACCTGAAGATGAAATTAGAAGAAAACGCAACAAATCCAGTTTTAACAAGAACCCTGGTAAGTCAGTTTAGCAAGAATTGCCACCCTTGATATCTGATCACGTTCCTCATCCTCCATCCTTCTGTCCACCCCTGCCAGATCTTTTCCCTCCAACCCCAGCCCCGTGATCACTGGAACTTTAGGCCACTACCCTCCATAGAGGACTCTTGCTGGACTCCAGGTCCGCTAAAAAACCTGAGGCTGCCGGGCGCGGGGGCTCACGCCTGTAATCCCAGCACTTTGGGAGCCCAAGGCGGGCGGATCACGAGGTCAGGAGATCGAGACCACGGTGAAACCTCGTCTCTACTAAAAATACAAAAAACTAGCCGGGCGCGGTGGCTCGCGCCTGTAGTCCCAGCTACTCGGGAGGCTGAGGCAGGAGAATGGCGTGAACTCGGGGGGCGGAGCTTGCAGTGAGCCGAGATCGCGCCACTGCACTCCAGCCTGGGCGACAGAGCCAGACTCCGTCTCAAAAAACAACAACAACAACAACAACAAAACTCGAGGCTGAAAAGAGGAGAAATGGTTACTGGGAAAGAGAAATGGTTACTGGGAAACAGAAATGGATGTTTTGTCCACTCATTTGGACTTTGGAGACATTCAGACAACTGCTAAATATCTCCTCAGTCACTAGCCTAAAATTTAGTCCACAGCCTCTATAAGAAAAACCTCTGAAAATAGGCAAATATGCTCCCAAATTCCTTTTTTGGAAGGAAAAAAAAAAAAAAACCTTGCATTATTTTTCTGTGCTTTTGAGATGATTCCCTATCCTGTCTTCTCTAAAACCTGAAAACTATCATTTGGAAATACAAACCAGGGAAATGACTGTCACGTTTTTTAAAGGAACTATTTGGGAATTGGGCAAATAAAAATCTCAAGTCTTTTCCACAAACGTTGGTAAAAAACCTTTAGCTATGTAAGCAGGTAAACTTAACTTGTCCCATCTTTGTCAGAAACACAATTCGGATAAAAATGTAAATTGGAAATCAATGAGTTTGTATTACTATGTTTTACTGACTTGTGACTAAATGTTAGAATGAAAGCTGTATTTGTCTGTAAGTTTATGTATGTATATTTGTATATTATGCATATTTAATATTTTTCCACCTCCAGATAGTGTTACTAAATTAATTTATAAAACCCTTAAAGGAGCTCTATTCAAATTGGCTTAGAGATAAATGAATGCTCAGATAAATTAGGCATTCCTAAAACTCTCAGACATATAGACTCTCGCCCAAATTTTTTTTAAAAAAATCACATGACTTGGCTAAGTCTTTGGTAAATAAAGCTAGCTTTTAAATTATTGGTAAAATAAAAATATGAGTGTCTTCAGAATTGTAAGTATGAAATATAATTCAGATACACATTTTTCCCTGAGTTTGCTGGCCACACAGGTTTGTGTTGTCCCTGCTTGACATTTAAAAACATAAAACTAAAAACCCAACCTAAGAGCAGAACACACAGTAAAAATAAATTGCTTGACACATATCATTCATGAAAGTAAAAACATAGATAGACAGATAGATAGATAGATAGATAGAGACAGAGAGAGAGAGAATGAATTATGTTTAACTTTTTACTTCTTTGCCTCTGTGATATTTTTGATACCTGATTTGTAAACAAAAATAAAATAAGATGATGGCTTTAAGTTCTCATAAAAAATGCCCATGAGACATCCAAGAATAATTGTTAAAAACAAGTGAATTAAATAATGTGCAAGTGACCAAAAAGTATATACATGAACTTTTCAATAATAATTATGTTTTATAAAACAGGTCTACTTAAAAATAGTTTCAGAAAACTTTTCTGGTAACTTGCAACCTTAAAGCTATGCTAAATTAAATTAAGTAATAAATACTCATTACATATCTGCGTCATTTCTTTTTTTTTTTTTTTTTCCCCCCCGAGACTGAGTCTCACTATTGCCCAAGCTGGAGTGCAGTGGTATGATCTCGGCTCACTGCAACCTCTGCCTCCTGGGTTCAAGTGATTCTCCTGCCTCAGCCTCCTGAGTAACTGAGATTATAGGTGTGCGCCACCACGCCCAGCTAATTTTTGTATTTTTAGTAGACACGGGGTTTCACCATGTTGGTCAGGCTGGTCTCAAACTCCTGACCTCATGATCCACCCGCCTGGGCCTCCCAAAGTGCTGGGATTACAGGCGTGAGCTACCGTGCCTGGCCATATCTGAGTCATTTCTAAGTCACTTAAAACATTGAAACATTAATTACTAAGCATAAATTTAAGTTTATATACATTGGCATTTTGTTTTTTATATGGTATAGAGAAGCCAAAATTTGGATCTGTTAATAGACATGAAAAATTGTACTAAGGAGAAGCACATGATTTTTAGAAATTATGGCTTTAATCTATGGAATGTGATAAACTACAATTGCTGAAGATTAAAATTCTAATTAATATATGTAATTAAAACTACTAGAAACAATAAGGGAAACAATCCTGTATGCAAAATATACAAGGAAAGTAAGATGTATTTTTGGTAAGGAAAATTGTAAGGCATGAAGCTGTATTTTCTGTTAATGGAAAAAGGAGTAGTTAATTCTGTACTAAACTATAATGAACAGTTGTTCCAGAATAAGAAAAAGAAAAATGTAGGAAGATAAATAAAGATCGATTTTTAAAAATATTTTAAAAGGGTTGTGGAAAAAGAATCTTGGGGGGAAAATGTTATGTGGGCAAAGCTGGCTAAAATGAGCTTTATTTTATTTATAAGGTTTTCTTAAAATTAGCTTCCATATTACTAATATGATGATGCAAAACTAGAATTTCATCCTCTTTGTCAAAATGGCCAAGTTTTCTTGCAGTATCAGTCTGAGAATGTGAAGATTTTTCTTTATCTTTTAAGTAATTGTACCAGGACACAAAGATTTTCTTTTTTACAAAAATAATTTCTTGTGCTTCATGTCGTTTTCTATCAGGTCTTTGATTACTTAAGAAAATCAAGGCCAGGTGTAGTGGCTCACGCCTGTAATCTCAGCACTTTGGGAGGCCAAGGTGGGCGGATTGCTTGAGGTCAGGAGTTCAAGACCAGCCTGGGCAACATGGCAAAACCTCATCTCTACAAAAAATAGAAAAAATTAGCCAGGTGTGGTGGTATGTGCCTGTAGTCCCTGTTACTCAGGAGGCTGAGAGGGGAGGATCAGCTGAGCCCAAGGAGGTCAAAGCTGTAGTGAGCCAGGATCATGCTAGTGCACTCCAGCCTAGGTGATGAAATGAGATCCTGTCTCAAAAAAAAAAAAAAAAAGAAGAAAAGAAAAATGAGTCTTCTCAATAATAAAGGAGCTCATTTATTTTTACAATTATGTAACCTTCTGTATTTGTCTTTACAATTTTTTGTCATTTTGGTATTGTTTTATAGTGATCTGTGATTCTCTTCAAACAAATGTCCTAAACCTTTCAACATTTTTAACAACTTCCCCAAATCAAATTATAAATTAAATGTTTTTGACCTCAAACTAATTTTGGAACATTTCAGAAGGCCTCTGGAAAGTTCCATAGGATTTGTCTCTCACCTTGTAAAAGAGAGCTATTAAACTAATTAGACTTACAGGATATGTTACATTATATGAGAAACATTGTCAAATAATAAGTGATGCTAAACCTTTATGTTATGTTTGTGGATATGATATTGATACAAGTGTTCCAGAAATTATACATAACTCCTAGAAATCTGACATGTCCTAGTATAATGCTATCAGTCATAATTTTAGTTATTGTATTAAAATGCAATATGCCACAGAAATAACCACATTTCCTTGACAATTGCATCATTATGGTGGTGAACTCTCATCAAATCTTTAACCACGGCCATTGAATGTCTTTTTTCATCCACAGGCAGTTGTTTTACTTTGATTCTTCTCTGAAAGCATTTGTAATCAGCTACAGTCCAAAACTGCTGCTTCTTCAAGGAGATTCATGAAAAAGACTCTACTCTGGAATAAAGGTTTCTGATAACTTTAAGATCACACCATTGGATGGGGTACGAATTTCTAGAACTCTTATGAAGAAACTAGTGGGTTCATGAAACTGCTAACCAAGATCGAGAAGAATATTAATTACATGAGACTACATGAAATGAAGGGGATAATTTTTATGACTTTTATTTGAAACATTTCTTCTTTGTTTTCCAGATTTAAGGAAACCTTTTTTTCTTTTAAGCTACCTATAACTTACAGCAATTTAGTATATTGTTGTTAACAAAATTAGAACATTTAGTTTTTTTCTTCCTCCCTGATCCCTCCAGAATTTAGAAACTATTTATGGGTACTCTTATTTTTATGACAATTATAGTTATTTGCACAAGTTTAATAAGTATATTCTCCTTGAAACAGGACAAAATTGGAAACACTGATTATATGACCAAGGCTTTGACTGGAATATCATATTTTCAGACATGACCAGACATTTTTAAGGAACTAAAACCAGTAAAGTTTATTTACTTTACTGGAACCAGTAAAGCCCCCATTGGAAAAACTGGCCTGGCTTAAAAGAGTTTCTAACCTTACAAGTGAGTAAGTAATGTCACCTTCTGGCAGGCCCAGGAACTATAGAATATTTTGGGGATCCTGAGAAGAAAGGAATTCACCCAAATCTATAGGTATTGCAGGCAAAGTCTGATGGCAAGTTACTGGCCTGGCTTCTGGCCTCAAGAGGCTTTTAAAAGTCTAACTTGAGGTTCCTTATCAAAAGTTCCAGTAAAGCAAATTTTGAAAGAGCCTATATAGTCAATCACTATTGTTGTGGCACTTGCACAAATAATTACTTTTGCAAACACTATTTTGCAAACAAATTAGTCTTACTTTGATAATCTTTGGTAGAAATGGAAATTACTATAGAAAGAAAAATTATGTTTCAGAAGAAAACTATATGCACTCGTTATTAGATTCTAGCTCATTGTTTTTGAGGTTTTTGTTACTCACCTACAATCTGGACTGGATCCTGAATTCTAGTTTCCAGCAATGTCTGGCTACAGGTCTCCAAACTAATATTTTTCTCCCACCCTTCTGGCTTGGAATCACTGAAATGAGAACTGCTCTCTTCCTGAAGCCCTGCAAATGAAAGCTGGATGACTTGACACAAGCGATAGAGAAAGCGCAGCAACTTATGTGTGCGTGGTCCTCACGCCTGCTGCTATATGGACTACTCAGAAACGCCCCTGGAACACCTGATGCAAACTGTAAAGTGGGGAAACCTGTGAAATTGCCACTGCCCGCTCCCACTCCAGCTGAAGATGCTTTCAGCCCAAACGCAGAAATCTTCTCACCTGGCTGCTTTCTGAGCTCAAAAACTGAGTTTATAGTTTATTCTAATTACTAACTTTTGTTTTTCTTTTGTTTTCATAGAAATGCCTCTCATTAAATACTCACACCATATAGAGGTCTAACTTTGGTGGCAGCCCACTTGTAACACTGCTGCCCGAAATGAGACGCAACTGTTGACTGTTTAACTAGACTGACTGATTCTTGGGACTCAGAGACAGGTTCAGTGGTGTAGGAGACAATCCACCAACCCATCTTCTAGATTGTTAAACTTGTCACGGAGGGGAAATACAAATCTAGTGTTTGATTTGCTCAGATATGCACGTTTAAAGCTCTGAAAAGATGCATGAGAAACTAGAATAAAGTTTACCTAGGGAGGTGTGGGAACTGGGCAGATGGAGGCCAAGGGTCAAAGTGATATTGCTCACATATCCTTTATTAGAAGTTCTAATTCTCTGTAAACAGGTCTCAGAAATTCCCAGCTGCTTATGGAAAAGCAGAAACGTCTCATTCTGAAGGTTGTATAATGGCCTTGTGACCTTCTTGGAATGATAACTCTTCTGGCTGGGTTTACCTTGACCTGTCATTGACCAGTGACTTGTTTTCTGTCTTATCTTACTTGGAACTTGGCACAAGTCCTCAGGCCACCCAGTAGAGCATTTTCTTTTAAGAGCAGTGGATTTGAGGGCTGTGAGCTAGCGTGGCTGGGAGCCTTCTCTCTGGGAGTAATTCCATCTTCCCCTCAGCTCCCATAGCCTTAAAGGACACTCCTCAGTGACCCAGCACTAGCAAGTCCCCAGACCTGCCTGCCAAGCTCCTCTTCGTCTGATCGGAAGAATCAAGGGCGCCCTCTCCCAAGCTTTAGCTGAACGACGGACTCTCCTGACACTGTCAGGGAGAAGTGAGGGGAAGGCATGGTGAGGAGGGACTCTTCGGGAGCAGAGCAGACTTCCTCTTCACCCCAGAGTACCTGCTCTGTGTCTCTCCTCCCGCGTTCCCTGCCCAGCAGGGTTACCTCAATCCCCGAGTCCATTCTCTCCCTGCCTACCGTCCAGGCTGGCCCTCCAGCCCTGCTGCCAACCCCAGTGGCCAAGCCTCCCCCTTACCACCTGCAGAGACAGCGCTGGTGCTGTCAGGCTCCGACACTCCTGGGTTTGAATTCTCGCTCTACTGCCGAGGATTCTAGCTGTGTGGCCCTGGGGGAGCCAGGTAACACACCTGCATCCTGGTGTCCTCATATATAAAATAGGAACAAGCATGCCCACCTCACGGGACAGGTGCAAAGCTTAAAGTCAATGGTGCGCCTGTGCTGCCTCCTGCAAGATTTATAGATGCTTCTGCGTGCTGGCAAGGTTCTGCTTCTTGAGCTAGTTAGGAGCTACACAGGACTTTGCTTTACAACTATTTGTGAAACTGTCCGTTTTTGTTTTATGCACTTTCTATATGTATGTTTCATTATACCATTTCTTTAAGAAAACACTTATGAAAAAGCAAATCTGGTGCTCGCTTTGGCAGCACATATACTAAAACTGGCACGATACAGAGAAGATTAGCATGGCACCTGCACAAGGATAACATGTAAATTCGTGAAGTGTTTTTTTTTTTTTAAAGCAAACCTGTAGAAGAAAATGTTAGATGCTGAAAAACATTTAGTTATTCAGGCTGGGCATGGTGGCTCATGCCTGAATCCCGGTACTTTAAGAGGCCAATGCAGCTGGATCACCTGAGGTCAGGAGTTCGAGACCAGCCTGGCCAACATGGCGAAACCACATCTCTACTAAAAATACAAAAATTACCCAGGTGCGGTGGCACATGCCTATAACTCCAGCTACTTGGGAGGCTGAGGTAGGAGAATCACTTGAACCCGGGAGATGGAGGTTGCAGTGAGCCAAGATCACTGCACTCCAGCCTGGGCGACAGACTGAAACTCCGTCTCAAACAAACAAACAACAACAACAAAAACCCACATTTAGTTATTCAGGGGAAATTATTGTTATTCAGGATAGCCTTCCCTACCTTAACACCATCTCAGTTCTCTCTTTTCTGAAGAATCTCCCTGAATCTCTGTTATTTCAAATAACTGTCCTTTCCCAGCCAAGCTCCTAAGATGGCTATTCTAAAACTGCCACCTCCCCTTTCACTCCCCTTTCCCTTCTGTGAGCTGTGGCTGTCAGGCTGTGCCTCAGCTGAGAATGCACCAATGGCTTCCAGCAGCAAACCCATCTCCCTTATGCTTCCAAGGCCCGGACCACTGCTCCCTGCCATCCTTCTCCCACTGCAGGGAGCTCCGCCTTCCAACCCGCATCAGTCTTATCCCAGTGCACGAGGGTGCCCTGGGTACAATTCCCGGGTCAGGTACTGTAAAGGACAGGGGATGGTATCACCTGGCCTTGCATCAGAGCTACCTGAAGTTTCTAAAAACACCCATTCCTCAGCCTCACTCCAGAGGACTTGCCAGGAAGGAAGCTCCAGAAGGAGGATTCTCACCCCCAGCACCTCCCATGGGCCAGGCACTGCCCATACTTTGGACACTTTAGTCCTCCCCCAATTCTAAAGAGTGGGTGCTATGATTGTCCTCATTTTGCGTAGGAGGAAACTGAGGCTCAGAGAAGCTGAGAAACATGGAGTGGGTCCTGTGGGTGGGAGTGGTGGGTCAGAATTTGAAACCAGGACTGTGCGGCTCCTCTGCCCACACTTCTGCAGTGCTTTGCTAACCTAGTATCTAGAGCAGCAGCATTTCTCAAACTTGTCTGCACACATGCATTGCCCGGGGGATCTCATTCTTTCTGACCCAGGAGGTCTGGGCGGGGCCTGGGAGGCTGCTTTTCTAACAAGCTCCTGGGTGCTGTGCTGCAATGCTGATGCAAGAGGGGAGACAGAATGGGAATGAATGTGACCCACCCCATCACCAGGCTTCTCCTGCTTTAGGGTAGGTCAGCTAAGGTTGAGGAAATAGATGGGCCTCTCATCACCACCCTCGCCAGAGCCAGCCACAGCCTGGAGTCCCCTCACCCAGAGCGGCTGCCTCCTTCCTGCCAGTATAGATCAGATACAAGGCTCAGCTTCTGCCCAGACTGCACAAGAGCTTAAGGCTCTGAAAACATCACTAAAGGTGAGAGGAGATGGCAGGGAGCAGCTTCGTCTCAGGGTTAGGGCGTCAGGCATCTGACCAGCTTCTCTCAGCTCTGCAGCCTTCCCAGAAGTGCACTCTGGACATGCGGTCCCCCTGGGAGGTAGAGTCAAGTCTCTGCTCCAGAAGTTTCCCTACCTGGGAGCAGCCTCCAGGCCCCTCTGCCTTTGCCCAGCCTCTGGCTTTCTGGGAAATAAAATATTCTTCATCACATTGCATGTTCCTCAGAGAAAAAGTATTGAAGCCCTTTGCAAAAGTTTCTGTGTTGTTCTTCTTTTCAAATGTAAATTCTGTCCTTAGAGGCCTGAGAAAGAGACGAAGCACCATATATACTGGTCACTTCCAGGCCTTTTCCAACCAAGAGTCCTTCTGAGGATGTGGAGGAGGCTCTTCTTTGAAGCTCCTTTTGGGGCGCAGCTTCCCAGTTAAGCCTGTTGTCAGTGTCTCCACCTGTTTCACCATGTGGCACACACAGCACATGACACTCTGTGTGCCACATGCCGCGATGCAGAAGGCCACCACACCTGAGGCCGTGAGCACACCTGGGGTCCCCTGGGGCCGAGGACCTCAGTACCTCACACACTCATGCTGTGTTCACAGCACTGCAGTCGAGAAGTTCTGGATGGAGACTCTCACCCTTCCCTCCAGGACACTCACTGCCCATACATTCTGCCAGAAAGACAGAGGGCATTAGTAGAAGCCATCAGAATAGCCTGGTGAGACTGAGAAGGCAAGTGTCACTGAGGCGAGCCCAGCAACATTAGGGCTTTGAGGTGACCTGGAGATGGGGCTGAATTCTGAGCTGAGTCCTCAGAGCACAAGCCCACCCTGTGTCTCCGAGAGGGTGCCCTACCTTCATCTCTCTCTCTTTCTCCATCCCCCTCCCACCCATCCCTGCTTCTCTCTCAGCCAGAATTGTTCATCACATGGACCCCTCCCTTGTTCCCCCACCTGAGTCCCAGGAGTATGTTCTCTGTACGGGTACAGCATGCTATGAGCTGCAGCAGCACAGCAATGGGCAGAAGTTCCTGCCTCTGAGGCCCTGGCAGCCCTTGCCTCAAAATCTGCCCCACTTGAACCAGGGTCTTTGAATGCCAGGGTGTGAACACCTGCTCACTTGTTCTGCTCACAAGCAGTATATGGGCAGCATTGTCAGGCAAAACAGCAGACCACTTGGGGTCCAGGATGCTTTCTGACCAGAGCTGGGGACCTGCTTGTCCCTGCTCCCTGGGATACTGCCTGTCGAGAGCTGAGTCACATCCATCGCACCTGCCCTCATCCAGTCTGAACAGGTGCCACCCGTGCTGACCTTTTCCAAGAATAATCAGCATGGCCTCTCTCTCTCTCTTCTGAAATGGGTTTTACATAGAATGAGAAGCGGGGCCATCTTCAGGTCTCTGAGTTTCCTGGGTGTGATTTTGCTGTCAATCACTTCCAGGATAACTTGCCCATCTGGCCTGATGGGCTTTCCAGAATGCATTCCACCACTTCTAGTCCTGCGACTCACCTTTCTAGTCGTACCCAGCTATACTTTCTCCTGGTAGTGTGTGGCAGGAAACCTTGCAGCTCTCCCTAATGTGACATTTCCCCTTAAGCTCTGCTCACACAGGACTGAAGACCTCCGTGGTGTTGGCACCACATAGAATTCCCGAACCTGCGATGCTCAGCTGGTCTCCGTCTCTTCCCCAGCAGTTCAGCCCATCCCGTCACAATCCAAGGATGTTTGCCAGACACAGGTCCAAAGCCCCCTCCGCAGGTGCTGAGTCTGCATTCTCGCCCATGCCTATGGTTCTAGAGGCACAGGGGCCCTGCAACGCTCCCTACCAGTGATGAATACGAAATGTCTGGGGGACTAAGACATCAGACTGAAGAAGAGTGAGGAACATTGAGGAACAGTGGATGTTGGCTACAGATCTCAGGGAGCCCGAGGCAGGAGAGAGATTCTGCACTTGGATCCGCTGCCCTCAATAACCACTGCAGGGCCTTGAGAGGAGAGAAGATAAGGAGAACAAGCCAAAGGGGCCCGTCCCGGCGAAGGCCACACACCCGCCTGCCCAGTGATAACATGGCATTTGACCCCCTTCCTGAGAATGGCTGCCAGCTTCCCGGGCCCGCAGTTGTGTTGACTCTGGAAAGAGGGAGGATGCTATCAGCTCACAAGGTCTGAGCCTCAAGACCCGGGCAGAGCGGCCGGCCGATAAGCTAAGTAGGGCCTGTAACTGCTCCAGCACAGGTGCACGACCCACCCTGTTTTCCTCTGGCACGAGCACTGCTGGCTTGTCAAAGACTGCCCTGCTCTCAGGCCTGTGGGAGCGAGATGGCAAGCTTGTACCCTCACACTAGAGCTGTCGGCCTTTAGGTGGACATCCTCTAACATCATGGTCCTTTATCTTTTGGGGTGGAAGGGGACCCTTTGAGAATCTGATAAAAAGCCAGCACCCTCTCCTCTAAAAAAAAATGTAACATCTAGTCTGCAGTTGGGCGTTAAAAGTTGGCAAAAGGCCTTTGATTCCCTGGAGGAAGGTGCGTGGGAATTGGGAGAAGTGTTACCTGAGGTTCAACACCGAGGAGGAGAGAAACGCAGGGTGCATGATCTCTCTAAGAGTGCCCAGGGAATGAAGAAAGGACACCATGTCCCTGAACAATAGAGTCAGGCATTAGGAGAGCATTTTCAGGTGGTCCTGGCTTCATCACCCAGCTGGGGAAGATCACGGCGGGGGTTCAGTAAGATTATTCACAAGAAGCTTCGGGAGTAACATGGAAGTATCTTCTTATCTCTTTTTTCTGTGGGTTTTAGTAAATAATTTTAAAGCACCACGATGGAATCTGTGCATGGCCATCAGGATGCTGGACAACTTTCAAAGATGGCTGCTGTGACAGACACTGAGGTGGCATTTGTTGGGAGTGGGTTTCTCCAGCTTCTCTAGGTATCCTGATATCTTGATTCCCACAGAATTAAGTACAAGTCAGCTATTCCCAAGCAGTGGAGGTAGATAGGGTATCAGTACCTTGTCAAGAATAAAAGCCCTTGGTGAGCTAATAACTGGATTAACTCATTTCCCCAGGCAGGTAGCTTCATGGATGAGAGCCCAGCAACCTGTTGCCAAGGTTTGTTGGGCGGGAAAAAATGCATCCAGTCTCTACAGCATCTGTCCTGGGAAGGGCCAGCCCTCTTGAGCTCTGAGTGTGTTTTTTTCATGTTGGTTATATCAGGTTCCTTGAGAGGCAAAAGGGAAAGGCAACTCTCGGGTCCTGGCTTCCTTGGGGAGGCTGGGGCGCCAGTCCATCCATCCAGACTTCAAATGGACCCACACTAACGTGCATCTGCTCTGTTTCACTGGCACTGTCTCATCTCTGTCCCACAACAATCCTCTAAAACCAATACAACCCTACACAATTTTCATAGAATATGAAATGCTTGTTTTCCTGGCATCTGGTTCAGTAATGAAAATGTGTTTTGAATGGAGGTGAGCAAACAGGGCTATCGGGAGAGCATCCAGTCCAATGGGTGGCAGGTGTGCCAACAATGACAACAAGTCTTCTTGGGAAGAAAGGTCCATGTGGATCTGGGGCCTCTGAGCAGGGGCGGCGAGATGGGATTTGCTATGTAAGAGATATGCTTGGACAAGTTCCCATGAGAAACATAGGGAGCTCCCCCTTTGTGAACTGAAGCCTCTCCCAAAACGTTTGATAATTACTGCTTTAGCAAAAGAAATGCTTTTTCCTTGAAAAACAAAAGCTCAGGTACAGTTGTGTTTCTCTCTCACTATTGCTCCTTGCATAGCTCCAACTACCATATTAATTTTTTTAACTCATACAGATTTATCTTAACCATATTAATTTTCATTACTAGCCAAAATGTCTTCTACTTCACAGAGAAAAATGGTGGGTAGAGAAGTGAGAACTGTTTATCTTAGACAAAGATTTTAGCAGAATAGCAAAGTTCATAACCAACCTTCTATAGCCACACACATTCCCTTTACACCTTCTGAAAGTTCAAAAATGAGCAGTCATGCATCTGACCCCAAAATACGGCCTCTCTAAAGCACAACAAATAAAAAGCAATTGCATATAAACTTAAAATTATGTTGAGTAATCAATGTTTTGTCATTTGATAGTATTTAGAGGTCATATAAGTATACAGTGATTATCTACTAACTCAATTTAATATCAGCCCCAAATTCTAAGTCATCTAAACACCTAGAAAAGTATCTTCCAGCTACAAAATATAATTGCTGTTGAAAGAAAGTTTGTCACCATAACAAATGAATTTAGTTGAGCACAAATTTCCTGGTTTAATGATCCTTAATGTTATGTAACATTAAGTAATCACTTATTCGATGAGTAAGCTTGTATGAGTTTAGGAAAGACAAACCAAATAAAATGCATGCTTGTGTTATATACATCGATAAATAAGAGAAGTAACGTGGTGATTTTTTAATTAAAATTATTATTAATAATATTTTGAGACAGTCTTGCTCTGTTACACAGGCTGGAGTGCAGGGGCACGACCTCAGCTCACTGCAAACTCCGCCTCCTGGGTTCAAGTGATTCTCCTGCCTCAGCCTCCCAAGTAACTGGGATTATAGGTGTGCACCACCATGCCTGGCTAATTTTTGTATTTGTAATAGATACGGGGTTTCACCATGTTGGCCAGGCTGGTCTCAAACTCCTGACCTCAGGTGATACACCCGTCTCGGCTTTCCAAAGTGCTGGGATTACAGGTGTGAGCCACCACACCCAGCCTGAATCAAAATTATTAAACTAGTCTTGTTTGCCAAAGATTAATCTTAATTATGTGAACTTGGTTTCTGAATTGGTATTCGAAATTCAATTTTCTTATTTTCTGGGAATTTTAGAAATATTCGGTTTATATGAGCAATTGCTGAGTTGTATGGTAGTTGCATGTTTCGTATTTTAAGCAACTGCCAAATTGTACACCAAAGTGGCTGTGGTATTAATATTTTACCTTTTTGCCAGCAGTGTATAATTGATCCAGGTTCTATGCATCCTCACTAGTATTTGGGGCTGTCATTTTTTTTAATTTCAGTCATTCTGATAGGTATATAGTGATATTAAATGTGGCTTTAATTTGCATATTCCTAACGGGTAATGATGTTGAATATTCTCCCTGTACTTATTTGCAATCTGTATATCTTCTTTGGTGAAGTCACTTCTTCATGTCTTTTGCTTGCTTTCAATTTGAATTTTTTGAGATTTTTTACTATTGAGTTTTGAGAGTTCTTTATCTTTCCTAGATGTTAGTCCTTTGGCAGGTATGTGATTTGCAAATATTTTCTTCCAATCTGTAGCTTATCTTTTCATCTTCATAACAGAGTCACTTGCAAAGTAAAAGTTTTTAATTTTGAAAAAGTACAATGTATCATTTTAGAGGTCGTACTTTTACTGTCAAATCTAAGAACCCTTTTCATAGCCATAGGTCTGGAAGATTTTCTCCAATTTTTTTCCTAAAAGTTTTATAGTTCCATGTTTCAAGTTCATAATCCATTATGAATTGATTTTTGCATAAAGTATGAGATTTAAAGATTTGTTTTTGTTTTATTTATTTATTTGTGTATGTATTTATTTATTGCCTGTGGATATCCAATTGCTTCCATTTGTTGAAAAGGCTATCTTTCCTCCATCAGATAGCCTTTGCACCTTTGTAAAAAATGATTTGGGAATACATGTAGGAGTGTGTTTCTATGTTGTCTACTCTGTTCCTTGGATCTATGTGTCTATCTCTCTGCCAATAGCACACAATCTTGGTTACTGTAGCTACAGAGTAAGTCTTGAAATCAAATAGACCGCTTTGTCCTACTTCATTCTTCTTTTTCAAAACTGTTTCAGCTAGTTTCTTCCTGTGCCTTTCCGTATAATTTTAGAATAATCTTGACTTTATCTTCAAAATACCTTGCTGAAGTTTTAATAGGAATTGTGTTAAATCTGCTTATCAGTTTGGAGAGAATTGACACTTATAGCAAACCAGAAATAGAAGGCACCTTCCTTAATCTAATCAACAATAACTATAAAAAGCCTATGGCAAATATTATACTTAATAGTGATAGACTGAAAGACTTCCTCATAAAATAGAAACAGGTAAATATGCTTGTGAATATCTCTTCCATTCCACCACATGTTCAAAGTCCTACCCCGTACCAAAATGCAAGACAGAAAAACAAAAGGCATAAGGATTGGAAAGGAAGAAATAAAACTGTCAAGATTCACAAATAATATGTTTTGTAAAAAATCGAAATGAATCTATAAATAAATGATAAAAAGGAATTGTTTTCTCTAAGTAATTTAGAAAGACCAATTACAAAAGTCAACTCTAGTTCCATTAAAAAAAAAGAAAAAAAAAAGTAAAAATGTTTAGGGACACTTTTTAAATTGCTTTGAAAAAAACTGAATACTTAGGAATAAATCTAACAAGAGATGTAGAAGTACTCTCTGTACAGAAAGCAAGAAAATATTATTGAGAAAAATTCCAGAAAACCTAAAGAAATTAAGAGACATGTCTTATTTCTGAATTTAAAGGTTCAGTTGTAAGGATGTCACTTCTCCCCAAACTGGTCTATAGATCTAATGCAATCCCAATAAAACTTACAGAAGATATTTTGAGGTAACTGACCAGATGATTTTTAAAATCTTGTGTCAATTCAAAGGGCCAAGAATAGCCAGGACACTTTTAAAAAAGAAAGGCAAGGTGGGACGATTGGTCTACCAGATCTCAAGACTTTTTGTAAAGCTAAAATAGTTAAGATAAGATGGCATTAGTGCAAGAAGAGACAGACTAATAAAACAATGCAGAGTCAAGGACCAGATCCACACTTACCCACTTGATTTATGATCACGGTGACACTGCAGCAGAGTGGGGAGTGTGGACTCTTCAGTCACTGGTGCCATGAATATGGTTCTCTATCTACTGAGTCTAATGGGTATCCATAGAGAACCAAAAGTCAACCTGAAGTTCTGTCTCACACCATACTCACATCAATTCCAGGTAGATTGCAAGTCTAAATCTGAAAGGTGAAACAACAAAGCATTTAATAGACAACAGAAATCATCTACATGATTGAGGATACATGAAGATTTCTCAAACAAGCCACAACAAGCCCTAACTACAAAGGGAAAGTGATAAATTAGACTTCATTAAACTTAAGAATTTCTGCTAATCAAAAGGTTTCACTGAGAGTAAAAAGTCAATCTGTGCAGTAAGAGAAGGCATTTGTAATACATATATCTAACGATGATCTTACATTTAGAATATCTAAATAGTTCCTAAAAATGATAAGAAAAATATAGATAACTCAATAAAAAAGTAGGCAATGCCTGTAATCCCAGCACTTTGGGAGGCCAAGGCAGGCAGATCACTTGAGGTTCGGAGTTCCAGACCAACCTGGCCAACATGGTGAAACCCCATCTTTACTAAAAATACAAAAAAAGTTAGTCAGGCATGGTGGCATGTCTGTAATCCCAGCTACTCAGGAGGCTGAGGCAGGAGGATCGCTTGAGCCCGAGAGACAGAGGTTGCAGTGAGCCGAGATGACACCACTGCACTCCAGCCTGGGTGACAGACCAAGATTCTGTCTCAAAAAAAAAAAGAGGCAAATCCTTGAACAGACATTTTACTGAAAAAAAGCATATCCCCAAATAAAAACTGCAATGAGATACCATCTCACCCCAGTCAGAATGGCAATTATTAAAAAGTCAAAAAATAACAGGTGCTGATGAGGTTGCAGAGAAAAAGAAATGCTTCTGCACTGTTGGTGGGAGTATAAATTAGTTCAACCATTGTGAAAGACAGTGTGGCGAGTCCTCAAACATCTAAAGACAGAACTACCATTCAACCCAGCAATCCCATTACTGGGCATATAACCAAAGGAATATAAATTGTTCTATCATAAAGACACATGCATCTGAGTGTTCATTGCAGCACAATTCACAATAGCAAAGACATGGAATCAACCTAAATGCCCATCAATGGTGCACTGGATAAAGAAAATGTGGTACATACACACAATGGAATACTATGTCACCATAAAAAAGAACAAAGTCATGTCCTTTGCAGGAACATGGATGGAGCTGGAGGCCATTATCCTTAGCAAACTAACACAGGAACAGAAAACCAAATACTGCATGTTCTCACTTATAAGTGGGAGCTAAAAGATGAGAACACGTGGACACATAGAGGGGAGCACGACACAGTGGGATCTACTGGAGAGTGAAGGGTAGGAGGAGGGAGAGGATCAGAAAAAATAACCAATAGGTACTAGGCTTAATACATGAGTGATGAAATAATCTGTACAACAAACCCCCATGACACAAGTTTACCTATGTGACAAACCTGCACATGTACCCCCGAACTTAAAAAGTTAAAAAATAAAAAAAAAGAAAAAAGCATATCCCAAAATGGTTCACAAACATACAAAAAAGTGTTCCACTGTATCAGGGATATAAAAAATTAAAATCACAATGCAATATCCATACATATCCCCCCACCCCTGAATGACTAAAATGAAAAAGAAAGGAAAACACGAAGTGTTAGCAAGAATGTGAAACCACTGGAACTCTCAAACTCTGCTAATGGGAATGTAAATTCACACAACAACACTGGAAAT
The DNA here is from genome assembly GCF_028885625.2 of Pongo pygmaeus. Taxonomy (NCBI): domain Eukaryota; kingdom Metazoa; phylum Chordata; class Mammalia; order Primates; family Hominidae; genus Pongo; species Pongo pygmaeus. The sequence goes on from NC_072380.2 coordinate 9,423,014, forward strand.
CAGCTTGCCTGTGTCTACTAATGCTATATATACACACACATTCCCTATGTCCCAGCAATTCTACACACTGGTATATACCCATATAAATGCATGTGTGTATTAAAAGACATGTGCAAAGATGGTCATAGCTTTATCATTCATAATGGCCCCAAATTAGGAAACTCAAATGCCCATTTAAAGGCAAATGAATTTTGATATATTCTTGTAGTGCAGTATTATCTGACAATAGAATAAAAGTATATTATATCGAGCAAGAGAAGCCGTACACAAACTGGTACACACTGTACGATTCCATCTATGTGACTCTCAAAAACAGGCAAAACTAATTCATGATGTTAAGTCCCAAAATGGTGGTTTACCTTTGGAGGCAGGGGCTTCTAGAGAAACTTTTGCCATGTTGGAAATACTCTATATCTTGATCTGGATGGTGGTTGCATGTGATATATATGTAAAAACGTATTAAGCACTAAGAAATAATTGATAAGCTGGACTTTATTAAAATTAAAAATTTCTGTTCTGTGAAAGACAACGTCAAGGGAATGAGAAGACAAGCCATAGACTAAGAGAAAATATTGGCAAAAGGATCTTTGATAAAGAACTGTTATTCAAAGTTCTCACCGATTTGAAAACACAATTCAATTTAAAAATGGGCAAAAAACATGAACGACATTACATCAAAAAGATACACAGATGGCAAATTAGCATACAAAAAGATACTCAACAAAATGTATACTTAGGGAACTGACAATTAATTTTTATTTTTTTAGACAGAGACTCACTTCGTCATCCAGGCTGGAGTGCAGTGTTGCCATCTCGGTTCACTGCAACCTTTGCCTCCCAGGTTCAAGAGATTCTCCAGCCTTATCCGCCCGAGTAGCTGGGATTACAGGTGCACGCTACCACACCTGGCTAATTTTTGTATTTTTAATAGGTATGGGGTTCACCGTGTTGGCCAGGCTGCTCTCAAACTCCTGACCTCAGGTGATCCGCTCGCCTGGGCCTCCCAAAGTGCTGGGATTACAGGCGTGAGCCACCATGCCTAGCTCAGGAACTGAAAATGAAAGTAACAATGAGGTACCGCTATACCCCTATTAGCATGGCCACAACCCAGCACAGTGGCAACACCAAATGCTGGCAAGGATGTAGAACGACAGGACCTCTCGCTCATTGCTGGTAGGAATGCAAAATGGTACAACCACTTTGGAAAAGAGTTTGGCAATTTCTTAGAAAACTAAACATACTCTTATACCCCCCAGCAATCACCCAGCAATTACGTGTGTTGGTATTTACCCAAATGATTCGAAAACTTATGTCCATACAAAAACCTGCACACAGATGTTTATAGCAGCTTTATTCATAATTACCCAAACTCAGAAACAACCAAGATGTCACTTCAGTAGGCGAATGGATAAACAGTGGTGCATCCAGACAAGAGAATAATATTCAACATTAAAAGAAAGTGAGCTATCGAGCCATGAAAAGACATGGAGGGACCTTCAATGCATATTACTAAGTGAAAGAATCTAAAAGAGCTAAATAATGTAGGATTCCAACTATATAACATTCTGGAAGAGGCAAAAACATGCAGAGGATATTAGGGCAGTGAAACTCCTTTATGTGATACTGTAGTGGTGGATACAGGTCATAATACATTTGTCAAAACCCATTCATCAAGAGTGAAGCTAATGTAAACTATGGATTTTGAGTGATAATGGTGAGTCAATGTAGGTTCATGAGTTCTAAAAAATATACCACTCTGGTGCCAGGTGTTGGTTTTAGGGGAGATTGTGCATGTGGGAGGGCAAGGGGTACATGGGAATTCTCTATACTTTCCACTTTATATTGCTGTGAACCTAAAATTGCTTTAAAAAAATAGGGTCTATTAAAGTGACAAAAAAATTAAGCTCCAAAAAACATTTAACAAAACTCTGCCCACAAGATTTGTGCACTCTTGTGCATTGTATCACAATGGAAACTTAACAAAGAAATAAAAACCACAGTGAGATCCTTCCACCCACTCACTTGATTGGCTAAAACTAAAGACTCTAGCAATACAAAATGTTGGCAAAGACATGGAGCCCTCATGTCCCACTTGTGAGGAATTGGTGCTTTGTTTGTTTGTTTGTTTGTTTTTTGGAGATGGAGGTCTCACCATGTTGCTCAGGTGGCTTGCAGTGACTATTTGTAGGTAAAATCCCACTATATTAGTTTGTTTTCAGACTACTATAAAGACATACCCCAAACAGAGTAATTTATAAAGAAGAGAGGTTTAATTGACTCATAGTTCCTCATGGCTGGGGAGGCCTCAGGAAATTTACAATCACGGCGAAGGCAAAAGAGAAGAAAGTACCTTCTTCACTAGGCAGCAGGAGAGAGCAGGAGATTGAAGGACTGCCAAACACTTATGAAACCATTAGATCTCATGAGAACTCACTACCACGAGAACAGCAGGAAGAAGCCACCCTCATGATCCAATCACTTCCTACATTTCCCTCCCTTGACACGTGGGGATTACAATTTGAGATGAGATTTGGGTGCAGACACAGAACCAAACAATATCACTCACTGTTGATCAGCATGGGAATTTTGATCTGCTCTGTTTTCAACTTGGGCTGGTTCACCCACTTTAGGCAACCTGTTGGTCCCTCATTCCTGGAAGATCACCATACTGACGCCAAACTTAGTGTGGACACTCTATCGGCATAGTACACTGTAGCCCTGAATTCCTGGACTCAAGCGATTCTCACGCCTCAGCTTCCCAAGTAGCTGGGACTACAGGCAGGCACCTCCACACATGGCTGAAGAACTGTTAAGTAAGATATACTAAAGCTGAACTTATGCTACCACCCAGGTTATGCTACAGACCCTAGGTCTATACCCAGCAGAAATGCAAATGTATTCACCAAAAGATGAGTAAAAGAAGGCTCATAGCACTCCTATTCATAACAGCCCCAAACTGGGAAGAACTCAAATGTTCATCAAAGTTAAAATGCATTTTCTAAAATGTTGGTTTTGTCATACACTGGAATACTATACAGCAGTAAAAATGAGCAAACTATGACTGAACAGATCACATGAACGGATCTCACAAATATAATGTTGAGCAAAAGAAGCCACATACCAAAAAAGGACTATAATTTATCTATAATTCCAAAATAACAAAATTTACCTATAATGATAGAAGTGAGGATAGTGGTTATCTCTGAGGCAGGACTGGTAATGATGAGGCGGGGCATTAGACTGCTGGGGGCTGACATATTCTGTATCTTGATCTTGGGTAGTGGTTACACAGATGCAGGTATCCATAAAAATGCATTGATCTGTACACATAAGATGGACATATTATATGAGGTTTTACTTTAATAAAATTGTGTAAGAATATTGGGATCTAGTAAAATTCCATATGCATTTGCCCTCACTAGAGTCAATAACAACATCTGGCACACAGGTGAATACAATGAAGAAAGGGAAACAAGATTTTAAATATGCATTCATTTTTTTAAGTAAAAAGGGGAAAAAAATCAGTGTTTTAAAATTTTTATTGCAGATAAGAGAGGTACAGGTGCTATATTTTTTAAAATCATGAGGCCATTCTGAGTTCCTTAATATTTGCTGTTAAAAGTAACAGCAAAACAGAAGCATTTACTAAAGTAGATAGTCTCAGATTTACTATGGTTCAACTTACCATTTTGGAAGCTGTACTTCGAGTACCCATAAGCCGTTATGTTTTTCACTTTTCATACAGTGTTTAATACATTACATGAGATTGTCAACATTTTAGTATAACATAGGCTTTGTGTTAGATGATTTTGTCCAACTGTACACCAATGTAAATGTTCTGAGCATGTTTAAGGTGGACTGAGCTAGGATATTTGGTAGATTAGGTATATTCAATGCATTTTTTATTTAATATTTACATAATATTTCCACCTTACGATAGGTTTATCGGAAGGTAACCCCATCGTAAGCCAAAGAACAGATGTTAAAATATAAAATAAAGAATATTGTTGGCACAAAGGAGTTTTCCCAGGAAATTGTAAACTGTCTGACCTGAACAGAAGCATTGGAAAGAGTTTCCACATAATTATATGAACAACCACATGGCCAAAATTTGATATTAACAGGGATAATTTTTGAGTCTTTTATTAAAAGATTCCTGAAATTCTTTCATTTCCTAAATACTTTTGATTCCTAAAAATCATTTCTCCCCCTCACACAGACTCCCATCTGTTTCAAGACCGAATAAATATGTCAGCACAGCAGTTAGTTTTCAGATTTGGTGAACATTACAAAATTAGTTTCAAAGCATATGGCAGATATTTAGCAAATGTTTGGGGTTTTTTCCCTCCAAAAACAATTATATGCCAACAAGGAAACTAGAAATTTTCAAACTGCTCCAGTATAATGTTCTTCCTATTTGACAGAATGGAAATCCTGATTTTAGCCATTAGACAAGTATGTTCCTCAGCAAAACAACCAAATAATTTTGTTTTAATATGGATGTGCTGAATAATTTTAAGGAAACTCATTTACATTTTCATTTTTATTTTTTGAGATGGGGTCTCGCTTTGTCACCCAGGCTAGAGTGTAATGGCGCAATCTTGGCTCACTGCAGCCTTGACTTCCCGGGCTCAAGCGATCATCCTACCTCACCCTCCTGAGTAACTGGGACTACAGGTGCGCATATCACCATGCTCAGCTAATTTTTGTATTTTTAGTAGAGATGGGGTTTTCCCTTGTTCCCCAGGTTGGTCTTGAACTCCTGGACTCAAGCGATCTGCCCACCATGGTCTCCCAAAGGGCTGGGATTACAAGCAGGAAAGTCATTTTTAAATGAAGGTATTTTGACAATGGTTTATTTAAAGGGAAGAAGGAAATGGAACTATCGAGTGATCTTCCATTAGAACCTTAACATCCCGCCAGTGAAGAGGGAATGCTGTGATGTCCGCCTCTGGCGAGCAAACTGGACAAGCCAAAACAGTGGCGGGGAGAGGAGGTTTTGTGGGAACGATCAGTTTGGAGTTCATAGCAGTTTGCTTTGTTACCATGTTTAATAATTTACATGTTACGGCTATTTCTTCAAATGTTCCCAATGTTCTACACTTTTTATTGAAAATAATTCAGAATTACCTGATTAAAATCACAGTATGCAGAGTGGGGAGGAAGTAGCCTGTGAAGCTGGACTCACACCGTCTTTTGCAGATGAGGAAATGAAAAGTCAAGACAAGAAGTGATTCTGTTAAGATTACACAATTTGGGGCAAAATGACAGCCAGAGTAATTTCTCTCCCAGGTGCTGCAAAACTTTTCCCCCTAATCATACCTCCCTCTAAAATCAGATTTACACACTTTTATACTTGTTTGGGAGAAATACAGATTTTCAGTGCGCCCAATAGGCTCATGTTCAAAGATGCCAGTGTCATCAGAGAAATAAGGAAGATAACATTCTTGGTATTTGCTGGGCTTCGAGTCTACTTGTGGGTTCCATGGGTCACAATTCATGGAAAACTGAACTTAGAGATCCAGGAATAAGACAAATGCTGGCTGCAGGCTTTAGAGTTACTGACAGCTGAGAGCTGCCTAGAAGAAAAAGCCAACAGAACAAAGTTCTAGATACATAAGTGAGTGCTTATAAACAGCATCTGCACTTCTAATTTTTAATTTTTGTGTGTGTGTGTGAATGTTTAACATGAAAGAATTTTCTTAAGTTCAAGGGTACATGTGCAGGTTTGTTGTACAGGTAAACTACTCATGTCATGGGAGTTTGTTGTAGGGATTATTTCAGCACGCAGATATTAAGCCTAGTACCCATTAGTTATTTTTCCTGATCCTCTCCCTCCTTCTACCCTCCACACTCCAAAAGGCCCCAGTGTGTGTTGTTCCCCTCTGTGTGTCCACGTGTTCTCATCTTTTAGCTCCCACTTATAAATGACAACATGCAGTATTTGGTTTCCTGTTTCTGTATTAGTTTGTTTTTTGTTTTTTTTTTTTTTTCTTTTTTTTTCTTTTATTATTATTATTATTATTATCATTATTATACTTTAGGTTTTATGGTACATGTGCGCAATGTGCAGGTAAGTTACATATGTATACATGTGCCATGCTGGTGCGCTGCACCCACCAACTTGTCATCTAGCGTTAGGTATATCTTCCAATGCTATCCCTCCCCCCTCCCCCCACCCCACAACAGTCCCTGAAGTGTGATGTTCCCCTTCCCGTGTCCATGTGTTCTCATTGTTCAATTCCCACCTATGAGTGAGAATATGCGGTGTTTGGTTTTTTGTTCTTGCGATAGTTTACTGAGAATGATGATTTCCAGTTTCATCCATGTCCCTACAAAGGACGTGAACTCATCATTTTTTATGGCTGCATAGTATTCCATGGTGTATATGTGCCACATTTTCTTAATCCAGTCTATCATTGTTGGACATTTGGGTTGGTTCCAAGTCTTTGCTATTGTAAATAATGCTGCAATAAACATACGTGTGCATGTGTCTTTATAGCAGCATGATTTATAGTCCTTTGGGTATATACCCAGTAATGGGATGGCTGGGTCGAATGGAATTTCTAGTTCTAGATCCCTGAGGAATCGCCACACTGACTTCCACAAGGGTTGAACTAGTTTACAGTCCCACCAACAGTGTAAAAGTGTTCCTATTTCTCCACATCCTCTCCAGCACCTGTTGTTTCCTGACTTTTTAATGATTGCCATTCTAACTGGTGTGAGATGGTATCTCATTGTGGTTTTGATTTGCATTTCTCTGATGGCCAGTGATGGTGAGCATTTTTTCATGTGTTTTTTGGCTGCATAAATGTCTTCTTTTGAGAAGTGTCTGTTCATGTCCTTTGCCCACTTTTTGATGGGGTTGTTTGTTTTTTTCTTGTAAATTTGTTGGAGTTCATTGTAGATTCTGGATATTAGCCCTTTGTCAGATGAGTAGGTTGCAAAAATGTTCTCCCATTTTGTAGGTTGCCTGTTCACTCTGATGGTAGTTTCCTTTGCTGTGCAGAAGCTCTTTAGTTTAATTAGATCCCATTTGTCAATTTTGGCTTTTGTTGCCATTGCTTTTGGTGTTTTAGACATGAAGTCTTTGCCCATGCCTATGTCCTGAATGGTAATGCCTAGGTTTTCTTCTAGGGTTTTTATGGTTTTCGGTCTAACATTTAAGTCTTTAATCCATCTTGAATTGATTTTTGTATAAGGTGTAAGGAAGGGATCCAGTTTCAGCTTTCTACATATGGCTAGCCAGTTTTCCCAGCACCATTTATTAAATAGGGAATCCTTTCCCCATTTCTTGTTTTTGTCAGGTTTGTCAAAGATCAGATACTTGTAGATATGTGGCATTATTTCTGACGGCTCCGTTCTGTTCCATTGATCTATATCTCTGTTTTGGTACCAGTACCATGCTGTTTTGGTTACTGTAGCCTTGTAGTATAGTTTGAAGTCAGGTAGTGTGATGCCTCCAGCTTTGTTCTTTTGGCTTAGGATTGACTTGGCGATGCGGGCTCTTTTTTGGTACCATATGAACTTTAAAGTAGTTTTTTCCAATTCTGTGAAGAAAGTCATTGGTAGCTTGATGGGGATGGCATTGAATCTGTAAATTACCTTGGGAAGGACGGCCATTTTCATGATATTGATTCTTCCTACCCATGAGCATGGAATGTTCTTCCATTTGTTTGTATCCTCTTTTATTTCCTTGAGCAGTGGTTTGTAGTTCTCCTTGAAGAGGTCTTTCACATCCCTTGTAAGTTGGATTCCTAGGTATTTTATTCTCTTTGAAGCAATTGTGAATGGGAGTTCACTCATGATTTGGCTCTCTGTTTGTCTGTTATTGATGTATAAGAATGCTTGTGATTTTTGCACATTGATTTTGTATCCTGAGACTTTGCTGAAGTTGCTTATCAGCTTAAGGAGATTTTGGGCTGAGACAATGGGGTTTTCTAGATATACTATCATGTCATCTGCAAACAAGGACAATTTGACTTCCTCTTTTCCTAATTGAATACCCTTGATTTCCTTCTCCTGCCTAATTGCCCTGGCCAGAACTTCCAACACTATGTTGAATAGAAGTGGCGAGAGAGGGCATCCCTGTCTTGTGCCAGTTTTCAAAGGGAATGCTTCCAGTTTTTGCCCATTCAGTACGATATTGGCTGTGGGTTTGTCATAAATAGCTCTTATTATTTTGAGATACGTCCCATCAATTCCTAATTTATTGAGAGTTTTTAGCATGAAGGGTTGTTGAATTTTGTCAAAGGCCTTTTCTGCATCTATTGAGATAATCATGTGGTTTTTGTCTTTGGTTCTGTTTATATGCTGGATTACATTTATTGATTTGCGTATATTGAACCAGCCTTGCATCCCAGGGATGAAGCCCACTTGATCATGGTGGATAAGCTTTTTGATGTGCTGCTGGATTCTGTTTGCCAGTATCTTATTGAGGATTTTTGTATCAATGTTCATCAAGGATATTGGTCTAAAATTCTCTTTTTTTGTTGTGTCTCTGCCAGGCTTTGGTATCAGGATGATGCTGGCCTCATAAAATGAGTTAGGGAGGATTCCCTCTTTTTCTATTGATTGGAATAGTTTCAGAAGGAATGGTACCAGCTCCTCCTTGTACCTCTGGTAGAATTCGGCTGTGAACCCATCTGGTCCTGGACTTTTTTTGGTTGGTAAGCTATTGATTATTGCCACAATTTCAGCTCCTGTTATTGGTCTATTCAGAGATTCAGCTTCTTCCTGGTTTAGTCTTGGGAGGGTGTATGTGTTGAGGAATTTATCCATTTCTTCTAGATTTTCTAGTTTATTTGCATAGAGGTGTTTGTAATATTCTCTGATGGTAGTTTGTATTTCTGTGGGATCGGTGGTGATATCCCCTTTATCATTTTTTATTGCATCTATTTGATTCTTCTCTCTTTTTTTCTTTATTAATCTTGCTAGCAGTCTATCAATTTTGTTGATCCTTTCAAAAAACCAGCTCCTGGATTCATTTATTTTTTGAAGGGTTTTTTGTGTCTCTATTTCCTTCAGTTCTGCTCTGATTTTAGTTATTTCTTGCCTTCTGCTAGCTTTTGAATGTGTTTGCTCTTGCTTTTCTAGTTCTTTTAATTGTGATGTTAGGGTGTCAATTTTGGATCTTTCCTGCTTTCTCTTGTGGGCATTTAGTGCTATAAATTTCCCTCTACACACTGCTTTGAATGCATCCCAGAGATTCTGGTATGTTGTGTCTTGGTTCTCGTTGGTTTCAAAGAACATCTTTATTTCTGCCTTCATTTCGTTATGTACCCAGTAGTCATTCAAGAGCAGGTTGTTCAGTTTCCACGTAGTTGAGCGGTTTTGAGTGAGATTCTTAATCCTGAGTTCTAGCTTGATTGCACTGTGATCTGAGAGACAGTTTGTTACAATTTCTGTTCTTTTACATTTATTGAGGAGAGCTTTACTTCCAAGTATATGGTCAATTTTGGAATAGGTGTGGTGTGGTGCTGAAAAAAATGTATATTCTGTTGATTTGGGGTGGAGAGTTCTGTAGATGTCTATTAGGTCTGCTTGGTGCAGAGCTGAGTTCAATTCCTGGGTATCCTTGTTGACTTTCTGTCTCGTTGATCTGTCTAATGTTGACAGTGGGGTGTTAAAGTCTCCCATTATTAATGTGTGGGAGTCTAAGTCTCTTTGTAGGTCACTCAGGACTTGCTTTATGAATCTGGGTGCTCCTGTATTGGGTGCATATATATTTAGGATAGTTAGCTCTTCTTGTTGAATTAATCCCTTTACCATTATGTAATGGCCTTCTTTGTCTCTTTTGATCTTTGTTGGTTTAAAGTCTGTTTTATCAGAGACTAGGATTGCAACCCCTGCCTTTTTTTGTTTTCCATTTGCTTGGTAGATCTTCCTCCATCCTTTTATTTTGAGCCTATGTGTGTCTCTGCACGTGAGATGGGTTTCCTGAATACAGCACACTGATGGGTCTTGAGTCTTTATCCAATTTGCCAGTCTGTGTCTTTTAATTGGAGCATTTAGTCCATTTACATTTAAAGTTAATATTGTTATGTGTGAATCTGATCCTGTCATTATGATGTTAGCTGGATATTTTGCTCGTTAGTTGATGCAGTCTCTTCCTAGTCTCGATGGTCTTTACATTTCGGTATGATTTTGCAGTGGCTGGTACCGGTTGTGCCTTTCCATGTTTAGCGCTTCCTTCAGGAGCTCTTTTAGGGCAGGCCTGGTGGTGACAAAATCTCTCAGCATTTGCTTGTCTGTAAAGTATTTTATTTCTCCTTCACTTATGAAGCTTAGTTTGGCAGGATATGAAATTCTGGGTTGAAAATTCTTTTCTTTAAGAATGTTGAATATTGGCCCCCACTCTCTTCTGGCTTGTAGGGTTTCTGCTGAGAGATCCGCTGTTAGTCTGATGGGTTTCCCTTTGATGGTAACCCGACCTTTCTCTCTGGCTGCCCTTAACATTTTTTCCTTCATTTCAACTTTGGTGAATCTGACAATTATGTGTCTTGGAGTTGCTCTTCTCGAGGAGTATCTTTGTGGCGTTCTCTGTATTTCCTGAATCTGAATGTTGGCCTGCCTTGCTAGATTGGGGAAGTTCTCCTGGATAATATCCTGCAGAGTGTTTTCCAACTTGTTTCCATTCTCCCTGTCACTTTCAGGTACACCAATCAGACGTAGATTTGGTCTTTTCACATAGTCCCACATTTCTTGGAGGCTTTGCTCGTTTCTTTTTATTCTTTTTTCTCTAAACTTCCCTTCTCGCTTCATTTCATTCATTTCATCTTCCAGGGCTGATACCCTTTCTTCCATTTGATCGCATCGGCTCCTGAGGCTTCTGCATTCTTCACGTAGTTCTCGAGCCTTGGTTTTCAGCTCCATCAGCTCCTTTAAGCACTTCTCTGTATTGGTTATTCTAGTTATACATTCTTCTAAATTTTTTTCAAAGTTTTCAACTTCTTTGCCTTTGGTTTGAATATCCTCCCGTAGCTCGGAGTAATTTCATCGTCTGAAGCCTTCTTCTCTCAGCTCGTCAAAGTCATTCTCCGTCCAGCTTTGTTCCGTTGCTGGTGAGGAACTGCGTTCCTTTGGAGGAGGAGAGGTACTCTGGTTTTTAGAGTTTCCAGTTTTTCTGCTCTGTTTTTTCCCCATCTTTGTGGTTTTATCTACTTTTGGTCTTTGATGATGGTGATGTACAGATGGGTTTTTGGTGTGGATGTCCTTTCTGTTAGTTTTCCTTCTAACAGACAGAACCCTCAGCTGCAGGTCTGTTGGAGTACCTGGCCGGCCGTGTGAGGTGTCAGTCTGCCCCTGCTGGGGGATGCCTCCCAGTTAGGCTGCTCGGGGGTCAGGGGTCAGGAACCCACTTGAGGAGAGTGTCAGCCGGTTCTCAGATCTCCAGCTGCGTGCTGGGAGAACCACTGCTCTCCTCACAGCTGTCAGACAGGGACATTTAAGTCTGCAGAGGTTACTGCTGTCTTTTTGTTTGTCTGTGCCCTGCCCCCAGAGGTGGAGCCTACAGAGGCAGGCAGGCCTCCTTGAGCTGTGGTGGGCTCCACCCAGTTCAAGCTTCCAGGCTGCTTTGTTTACCTAAGCGAGCCTGGGCAATGGCGGGCGCCCCTCCCCCAGCCTCGCTGCAGACATGCTGTTTGATCTCAGACTGCTGTGCTAGCAATCAGCGAGACTCCGTGGGCGTAGGACCCTCTGAGCCAGGTGTGCGCTATACTCTCCTGGGGCACCGGTTCCTAAGCCCGTCGGAAAAGCACAGTATTCGGGTGGGAGTGGCCCGATTTTCCAGGTGCCGTCTGTCACCCCTGGAAGGGGAACTCCCTGACCCCTTGCGCTTCCCGAGTGAGGCAATGCCTCGCCCCTGCTTCGGCTGGCGCACAGTGCGCTCACCCACTGACCTGCGCCCACTGTCTGGCACTCCCTAGTGAGATGAACACGGTACCTCAGATGGAAATGCAGAAATCACCCGTCTTCTGCGTCGCTCGCGCTGGGAGCTGTAGACCGGAGCTGTTCCTATTCGGCCATCTTGGCCTTTTTACCTAGTTTGTTAAGTATACTGGCCTCCAGCTCCATCCGTGTTCCTGCAAAGAACGTGGTCTTGTTCTTTTTATGGCAGCATAGCATTCCATTGTGTATATGTACCACATTTTCTTTATCCAATCTGTCATTGATGGGCATTTAGGTCGATTCCATGTCTTTGCTATTGTGAATAGTGCTGCAATGAATATACTCATGCCTGTGTCTTTATGATAGAATGTTTTCTATTCCTTTGGGTATATATGCAGTAGTGGGATTGTAAATGGTAGTTCTGTTTTTAGGTTTTTCAGGAATCACCACATTGCTTTCCGTGATGGTTGAACTAATTTACACTCCCACCGACAATGTATAAGGCTTCTTTTTTCTCCACAACCCACCAGCATCTATTGTTTTTTTAATTTTAGTAATAGCCATTCTGATTGTTGTGAGATGGTATCTCATTGTGGTTTTAATTTGCATTTCTCTAATGATCAATGATGTTGAGCTTTTTTCATATGATTTGCCACATGTATACCTTCTTTTGAAAAGTGTCTGTTCATGTCTTTTGCCCACTTTTAACAGAGTTGTTTTTTTCTTGTAAATTTAAGTTATTTATAGATGTTGGATATTACACCTTTGTCATGTGCACAGTTTGCAAAAATTTCTCCCATTATGTAGGGTGTCTGTTTACTTTGTGGATCATTTCTTTTGCTGTGCAGAAGCTCTTTAGTTTAGTTAGATCCCATTTGTCAATGTTTGCTTTTGTTGCAATTGCTTTTGGCATCTTTGTCATGAAATCTGCCTGTTCCTGTGTCTCCAGAATGGTATTGCCTAGTTGTCTTCCAGGTTTTTTATAGTTTTGGGTTTTAAAGTCTTTCATCCATCTTGTGTTAATTTTCGTATATGGTGTAAGTAAGGGGTCCAGTTTCAATCTTGTGCATGTGACTGGCCAGTTATCCCAGCACCATTTATTGAATAGGGAGTCATTTTCTCATTGCTTGTTTTTGTCAGCTTTATCAAAGATCAGATAGTTGTAGATGTGTGGCCTTATTTTGGGGCTCTCTATTCTGTTCCATTGGTCTGTGTGTCTGTTTTTGTACCAGTACCATGCTGTTTTGGTTACTGTGGTATAGTTTGAAGCTAGCGTGATGCCTCCAGTTTTGTTCTTTTTGCTTAGGATTGCCTTGGCTATCGGGGCTCCTTTTTGGTTCCACATGAATTTTAAAATAGTTTCTTCTATTTCTGTGAAGTCTGTCATTGGTAGTTTGATGGGAATACCATTGAATCTATCAATTGCTTTGGGCAGTATGGCCATTTTCATGATATTGAGTCTTCCTATCCATGCACATGGAATGTTTTTCCATTTGTTTGTGTCATCTCTGATTTCTTTGAGCACTGTTTTGTAGTTCTCTTTGTAGAGATCTTTCACCTTCCTGGTTAGCTGTATTCCTAGGTAGTTTATTCTTTTTGTGGCAATTGCGAATGGGATTGCATTTCTGATTTGGTTCTTGGCTTCACTATTGTTGGTGTACAAGAATGCTGGTGATTTTTTTACGTTGATTTTGTAGGCTGAGACTTTGCTGAAGCTGTTTATCAGTTTAAGGGGCTTTTGGGTAGAGACTGAAGACTTTTCAAAGTATAGGATTATGTCGTCTGCAAACAGGGATAGTTTAACTTCCTCTCTTCCTATTCGGATGTCCTTTATTTTTTTCTCTTGCCTGATTGCCCTGGTCAGGACATCCAATACTATGTTAAGTAGGGGTGGTGAGAGAGGGCATCCTTATATTATGCCAGTTTTCAACGGGAATGCTTCCAGCTTTTGCCCATTCAGTATGATGTTGGCTGTGGGTTTGTCATAGACGGCTTTTATTTTGAGGTATGTTCCTTCAATATCTAGTTGATTGAAAGTTTTTAACATAGTGTTGAATTTTACTGAAAGCCTTTTTTTAATCTGTTGAAATAATCATGGGGTTTTTGTCTTTAGATCCGTTTATGTGGTAAGTCACATTTATTGATTTGCATATGTTGAACCAACCTTGCATCCCAGGAATAAAGCCTACTTGATTGTGGTGAATTAGCTTTTTGATGTGTTGCTAGATTCAGTTTGCCAATATTTTGTTGAGAATTTTTGCATCTATGTTCATCAGGGATATTAGTCTGAAGCTTTCTTTTTTGTGTCTGTCTCTGCCACGTTTTGGTATCAGGATGATGCTGGCCTCATAGAATGAGTTAGGAGGAATTTGGAACAGTTTCAGTAGGAATGGTACCAGTTCTTCTTTGTATACCTGGTAGAATTTGGCTGTGAGTCTCATCTTGAGATTCTTTTGGTTGGTATGCTATTTATTACTGCCTAAATTTCGAAGCTCATTAATAGTCTGTTCAGGGATTCAATTTCTTTGTGGCTTGCTCTTGGGAGGGTGTATGTGTCCAGGGATTTATCCATTTCTTCCAGATGTTCTAGTTTATGAGCACCTGAACTTTTAAAATTATGCTGGGAACATAGGTTTCCATTGCTTTTTCATCTTTCACTAGCATCCTACATGTTTATTCGTCATCAGTTCAACACACTTTATGATTTTGTGCCAAGATTGACAAATACTTTGTTGTGCTATTATCTTGATAATGGTAGATTATTCTTTCACATAGTGAACGTTTCAACATAAAAAAATTCAAAAGGATTACTTTGTCTTATTAATTTGGAATGGAACATAAACTATGAGTATCAGTAATTTAAACCATGGTAATAATGAAGTAAGTACCCAGAAGATAGGTCGGTCCACTTCTAAATCAGCTGCTCCCAATTGAAAACATGAAATGTTTATCTCATGTAGCTCTTTTCATAAAAACATCTGGGCAAGTTATCTCATAATTTTTTTTTTTTTGAGACAAAGTCTCGCTCTGTCGCCCAGGCTGGAGTTCAGTGGCGAGATCTCAGTTCATTGCAACCTCAGCCTCTCAGATTCAAGCTATTCTTCTACCTCAGCCTCCTGAATAGCTAGCATTACAGGCACGCACCATCATACCCAGCTAATTTTTGTATGTTTTAGCCAATAAAAGCTTACAGCTTACATTTGCAATGAAGTTATTTGTAGCATTGTTTGCAATAGTGAAAGAGGGAAGAGTCTAACTGTCCAAAATGAGGGAATCAGTTAACTATGCTTTTGT
Organism: Pongo pygmaeus; assembly: GCF_028885625.2. NCBI lineage: Eukaryota > Metazoa > Chordata > Mammalia > Primates > Hominidae > Pongo > Pongo pygmaeus. The sequence goes on from NC_072380.2 coordinate 9,438,197, forward strand.
GCATCTGTACAATAAAAAGTGATGCAGCTTTTAAAATGAATGAGGTAGATCCCAAAAAACTGATGTTGAAAAGTCTCCTAGGTTGTCAAGTGAAAAAGGAATGTACATAATACTCATGCTTTAGAAAAATAAGAGAAATACACACACACACACATGCACACACATAAATAGGTATATATGTAGCTGAATGTGCAAATCTGCACCCAGTCATGGTTGCCTCTGGAGAGGGCAGCTGAAGGACAGACACACTTTTCACTGTATTTACCTATTCATGCTGCCTGAATTTTACCATGTAAAATTCATACATTTTAAAAAATTAATTGAAAACTTAAAAAAAAATAGGTAGATACTTAAAATGAGACCTCAGCCTCTCAGGTTGTTAATTTCAGATAATATTGAAAAAGTACTGGCCATGCACGGTGGCTCACGCCTGTAATTCCAGCACATTGGGAGACCGAGGCAGATGGATCACCTGAGGCCAGGAGTTCAAGACCAGCCTGGCCAACATGGCGAAACCCTGTCTCTAGTAAAAATACAAAAATTAGTCAGGTGTGGTGGTGTGCGCCTGTAATCCCAGTTACTCTGGAGGCACAAAGAACGATTCTCTGAGGCAGGAGAATTGCTTGAACCTGGGAGGCAGAGGTTGCAGTGAGCCAGGATCGCACCATTGCACTCCAGCCTGGGTGACAGAGCAAGACCCTGTCCCAGAAAAAAAAAAAAAAAAAAAAAAAAGGACTATGCAGCATAAATTTTTCTTGAAGATTTTTGGTTTCATCTTGACACATAATCCGAGATCTAGATGCCTTGGTAGATAAGCACTGTATCTTTAACAAAATATTCTAGAAATAACAAGAGTCTTTCTTTACTCAGAAGATGATGGTGTGATCAAGAGAGTGGGCAGCCCTGCCCCCCTACCTACTCACGGCCCCTCCCAGCCCTTTGCAGCAGCCTCCAGTGCTGCAGCTCCACTGATGGGACACAGAAGCATCGCCTAACATTTTATGGAACAAAAACGATGGATCACATCCTAGGAACCACACAGGACCTAACTCCCCATGGGACAATCTGCTCTTCCCAGCCGTTGTCTCCTGGCAGCTCATATCCCATCTCCTCTTTTCTCCCATGAGGCCTGGCATTTTGCTGCCAACTTTAGCAGCTCCTTTAGTGCCCACCGCATCCGCTAATCCCCCCGCCCCCCAGCCATGTGAAAGGCAGGTGTGAGCCCTGCAGTGACCACCTACTGCGGAGCTTCCCCCAGATCGTTTCAGCCCTCGAGGTAGCAGCCTGAGCAGGGCGGGGACTGCCCTGGAACACTAGTGGTTGCAAATGCAACCACATCTCACCCTCTGCTAAGACTCACACTTTCTTCCAGATTTTTACGTATTTGAAATCAGGATTATCCTACAACTTCTGTTGCACAGGTTGTGATTTTAACAGTGCTAGCATTGCCTATTGGTGACATAGGCACGTTCCAAACACAGCACTGAAACCTGTGCAGTCGGTGTCAGAGGCCAGGAGAAACATTCAGCCATCATTGTAACTCCTAGGAATCAAAGAGTTTTAGGTTTTGGGCAAACCAAATAGAGTTAGCACATTCCTAAAGCAGGTGTCAAAAGTAGGCTAGATTGGCATCATTATAAAGCTGGTTTACAGTACCAGTGACTTTTAGGTTTTATGAATTCTTTTAAGGAGTGCTCTAACATAAAACTCGTATTGGCACAAAGAACAACACTGGGTGGAAAAACCAGAGACACCAACCACTGAGTCAAAAAGTGATTCAGAAAAGCAAAACCTGAAGTTTTAGGAAAACCAAACATACATTTCTAGGTCCCTTTCTATAGATGCGCAAGTGATAATATCTGCATCTAGCAAAGTCTCAAAGAGCTCCTCAATGGGATACAAAGTAAAAAGTCCAAACAACAAGAAAGCATTCTGTTTCTTTTTTCTTTTCTTTGTTTTTTTCAGAGATAGGGTCTGGCTCTGTTGCCCAGGGTGGAGTGCAATGCTGTGATCATAGTCACTTCAGCCTCTGCCTCCTAGGCTGAAGTTATCCTCCCACTTCAGCCTCCCAAGTAGCTGGGACTACAGGCTTACACCATGACACCCGGCTAATTTTTGTAGAGACAGGGTCTCCCTGTGTTGCCCAGGCTGGTCTTGAACTCCTGGACTCAAGCGATCCTCCTGCCTCAGCCTCTCAAAGTGCTGGGATTACAGGCGTGAGCCACTGCACCTGGCCATTGTGTCTATTTAAATGCAAGTTTTCTTCCTTTCTTAGAACATAAAAATAATAGTGTGTATTATAAATAACAGCATAATTTAATAATATATTTTTAATGATATATTTTCCAGGTGCCTTGAATATTAAAAAATTGGGAAAGTACTTCCTTGGCGGCAGCTACTTGTTCTGGTTCATTCTTTCATACTACAACTTAAATTACAAATTATATTTAAACTTCTCACAGCAATGTAGGTACAGAAGAATTGTACTTACAGTGTAAAGAAAGAACTGGGCAAAATAATTTTTAAATTTACGATCTTTTAACAAAAAAGAAAAACTTTTCTTAAGGACCTCAGACAAATGGATCAATAGACAAGGTATCACATATACTCCCAAAATAAGGCAGAGTTATCTCCCAAAACTATCCCCTTAGAGACATTCACCTTATATTTGAAACATTACAGTCTTTCAGGATATACTAAATGCTGTCAGTAACCTGAAAAGAATACAAATTATTGTTTTGTGGAAACATTATTAGCTTCAACCTTAAGCAATGCTAATATTGTGGCTGGTAGGATAAGTTGTAAAGGAGGCACATTAACAGTCACGGTCTCTAGGATTATAAAGCTACAATTACAAGTATTTGGTGTCACTGGAAAGAAGCCTGTTAAAAATCGAAAGCAATGCTCTGTGGATTCTGAAAACCAGCTGCCCTAGTGCTACTTACACACAGGCATACTTGTGGCTTGGGATAAATGTCCACCAACAGCATCATACATAGACCCCAAAACTGCTGCATCCCAAACAACTTAGAAAGAAAAAAGATCATCTGCTCTTAACCTATTAGAGGATGCCAAAGGGGGCACCAAGGTCAAATATGAGGTCTGAGTGACATGTCTGAAATGCGAATGAGAAGGGGGAAAGCCCACAACCTGGCTAATAGATTAACAAATCTGAAACACCTATAACTAATAGTACAGGTGTCTATTTTATCCTCTCATCTACAATCCTAAACATTATATATGTAAGTTGGGTGAAAAAGATTTCTGGGATCTTCACATTGGAAGATAAGGGGTGGCCTGTTTAGCTGCCTTATAGACAAACATACTAAAGCTATAAAAACACTGCCATGAAACAATTTTTTTAAAAGTGACTACTCTAAAAATATATCATTTAAAAAACAAGATTCCTTTCTCACAGGTGATTTTTGGAAGCAATTCACTGATTTAGAGGCAGTTACCATCTGGTTATGTGAGATCTAGGATTCATTCACTCACAGCTCTTGTATTAGAATGTTAAGATTCTCCAGCAAAAAATAAAGTTTATATTCTTCAAACCTTTTAGAAAAATAAAACTTTCAAGTGATCCTCTTGCCTCAGCCTCCCAAAAGTGCTGGGATTACAAGTATGAGTCATTGCACCCAGCCACAAAAATAAAACTTTTAAACAAATGTAAACCATACTGAGGTACGGGAATATGCACCAAGAGGAAGGTGTTGATGGTCGAGAATTTGATCACAAATTAATCCAACTCCTTCTGAAGATAAATTTGACAGTGTAAAATGAAGAGGCAAGTAGGTGTTTACGCCCTGTGACCCAGTAATTGTACTTCTAGGCTTCAGCAATTAAATAGAATAATTACATCATTATGATACTCCATTCAACGAGTTATGCAGCTATCTTTAAATGGCAAATACTAAAACTACATATAAGTTCTTTGTAATGCATAGAGGACTGGAGAATATTTTAAAACAGCTACTGTTAGACATGGCAAAAATTGCAAGTGAGTCTCTTCCAAAACTTTTGACAATATTGTCTTAGCACTACTTTTATAGTAAAAGAAAAAGGTTTCACCTTCCAGTCTTAGCTTGTATAAGCATAGGAGAAAATATAAGATATACACTAGTCTTTTTTGTGTTGTTGTTTGAGATGGTCTCGCTCTCTGGCTCAGGCTGGAGTACGGTGTCGCAAGCATAACTCACTGCAGCCTCAAACTCCTGGCTACAAGCGATCCTCCAGCTTCAATCACGTGAGTAGCGGCTATAAGTGTGCATCACCACATCTGGCTTAAATTATTTTTGTAGAGATGGGAGTCTTGCTATGTTGTCCAGGCTGGTCTTGAACTCCTGGCTTTAAGCAATCCTCCTGCCTCAGCCTCCTAAAGTACTGATTACAGGTGCTAGCCACTGCACTGGGTCCCACACTACACTGTTAACATGTTATTGATTGGGTTTGGAGGGAAAGACAACTTTATTATATATCTTTTAACTTGTCTGAACTCTTAATAAACATTTTTTAAAATGACAGAATTTAAAGCATTTTCTGAACATACTCACCCCCTTACCATAAAATACAATCACAAATTGGTGATTTGGCCTACGTGAGTTAAAAAATACTAAATATCTCCCACCTACCATAGTAAGTGTCCAAAATACTCCAGTAGCTTTCACTAACAGAGTCTGTTCCGGACTCCAGGCCATCTATCTTGCTGGCAGACTTCGGGATCGCTGTTTGTGTAGCAACACAAGGCACATCCCAGCAACGCCACACACAAACATGTGAGCAGAAAACTAATAACCACTGGTAGCCTGTGTAAAACATCAGAACAAAGCCAATCTTTGTATTCTTTCTTTTTTATTTATAAATAAACTATTTTTGTGGTTAAACCCACTTTTCCTTCTAAGTAGCTTTTTGGGTTATTTCCAAATTAACCATAAAAAACCCTTTCTCCCAACAGAATGGAAAGCATTTTACAGGAAAACATTGATGGGCTCTGGGATCCCAAGATGTGCACCAGATATTGAGTGTTCAGACAGAAGGGACAACTTTAATTCTAGTCTTGGAGTACAAAGATGTCAGTGAATAAGAATCATCCAAAGAAGCTGAAGCAGTCATTGTGTTTTCACTCTTATTTGAGGTCTCCTGGAGGTGTGTTTATAGATTGGGAAAGATTCAAGGAAGCTTTTGGAACAAATCCCTCCAAATGATCCCAATTAAAGGAGCCTGGTGGAAACGCTGGAAGGTTAGGGTCTAGGAGACAAAGGTCACTCGAGTTGCTGCTTATCTCATGAAAGGGAAGAATTGCTTGTTCCTTTAAGATAACTGAGAATAAATTAAGCAAACTTAAGAACTGTTTTTTAAACTATAAACAGTAAGCAATCGTTTTAAAACTCAATTATCTATCCAAATGTAATAGCAGCCTTATTCATAATAGCTTAAAAAGTGCAAAAAACCTAAATGTCCCTCAATGGATGAATGGATAGAGAAAAGAGAGTATTACCCATACAATGGAATATTACTTAGCAATAAAAAATGAAGTACTGATGTATGCTAAAACATGGATGAACCTTGAAAATAGACTGCTTAATTAAAGAAGCCACTAAAAGACAACCACATTCCACTTATATAAAATGCTCAGAACAGGCAAACCCAGAGACAGAAGTACATTAGCGGTTGCCTAGGGTGGGAAGGGCTTATATAATATGGTTTCTTCGTGGGGTGTCGAAACGGCCTAAAATTAGATTATAGTGACGGTTGCAAAACTCTTTAATACATTGAAAACCACAGAACTATAAATGAGTGAATTTTATGATATGTAAACTATATCTCAAACTAACTGTCAAAAAAAGAATTCATTACTAACTGTCTGGTTTTAAAAAATAAAATCTTCCTGCCTCTCAAGAGTAGCCCAAAAGAAAAATAACAAAAAAATAAAATCTACAAACATAAACCTTATTAAGTGGAGGAAAAAGCAACAATAATGTAACTATTAAACAAAACCATTCAATGACCTAAAAGTTCTCCAGTTAATAGTCAAATAGATTTTAAATCCAATTATGTCTTCAAAAAAATCCACGCTTTGACCTAACAGTTCAAAACTCCAAATGCATAACATTTTGTTATTAAGCATGTAACATAAATAGATGCCTTTTAATCCTTGATAGCTGTTATCAAATATATCCATGATTAATCTGTGGAATTGGAAGTTTCACTTCCTAGTGATTTTACGTGCAGTACATTCTGAGGTCACTGGAAAAAAGTTAACCTGTACGTATCTGTACAGTATTGCACCAGAAATTTTTTTTAAATGACTGGATTGAAAGCATTTTCTGAACACTCATGCCCTTACCACAAAATATAATCACAAATTGGTGATTTGGCCTAACTCCAACTAAAAAAGTTAACCTGTATGTATCTATATGGTAATTGCATCAAAGAGTTTAGAGTAGCCCTTCTGAAGGCTCAACTCAGGAATATCTAAAAAAAAGATGCAACAAGAAAGTGCTCTTTAGAAAACTGCATTGGTCTAAACTGGTCTGACTAGTGGGCCTCAGCTGGATTCAAACAACCAGTGGCACCTGGCACTTAATGAGTGAATCTAAAGGGGTGTAGCCCAGAAACCTGTGTATTAGACAATCTCCCTAGATGCTGATATTGCCAGTCAGGGAATTATGTTCCTGGGAATTACACTTAGCTCACTAACAGGAGGGCAATCAAAATAAGAGAGGGGCTACCCTTCACTGATTACATCATCTTTAAATTCTTAATTTCCCACAGATCTAGCATTTTACAGAAAAACCAGAAATTATGATTTTTGAAGCAGTGTCAAAATATCTTGAATGTGATGGACATGGGATGAATACACCAAACATGTTTTACGTTCCGCTGGGATAGTAAAGAATACTTTTAAATGAGGAGTACCTCTTTGAAAGTCCTTAAAATGTAATCTTTGGTCTCTAGTCAAGAGAATAATCGAGTCTTAGGAGGAATATTTAAATTGAATTTAATTAAATACAAATGTCACATACTCCCACCTTCCCAGAAACGGTCACTTCATCCTAATTAAGGAAATGGAAAGTAATGATGACTTAAGCCTTATTCTGTGGAATGTATTTAGACAAGTTCAGGCAAACAGCAAAAACTGAAAAGTCCCACCACCATACCTACAACATTCTGAAAATGCTTAAATGTTAACTCCATTCTTTGTCTAGCAGTTCAATATGAGCTGCCAAAATTTAGTCCAATTAGTCAGTTCCAAATAATGTAGGCTCCTTGGAGTCTATAACCTTGGAGTTGTGACAGTTCTCCTTTGACAGTGGACCAGGACACAGGAGCTCCTCTTCCATATTCTTTCAGTTGGCTTGGGCAACTCTGGTTTCAGAACCATGGAAGTTCAACATGGCAGTCACCAACTCTGGAAGATCAAAATCATGTTTCCACCCCCAGTCCTTCCGAGCATTGCTGTCATCAAAGTTCATCGGCCAACTATCCGCTAGGAAAAGATACGCAAGAGTAGCTTAAGTTATTCAGGTTGTGGATTTGCAAAAAGGTCTTGACCATTTTATATAAAGGTCTACCGTACAAGGTACAAAACAGGAAATTCCTTCGAGTAAAGCAGAACCGCTGTTATGCAGTCACCCTCTTCGGGCCAAAGACTATTAACCCATCTTTTGTGAGGCACTGTGAATTTTCACACATTATTAAAATCTCACACAACTTCATAAGAAGTTTTATACTCAAAGAGGTGCTTCCACCCACAAATTGGCAAAGTTACAGTATTTGAAAACCTGGGGCTGTTTTCATACTACCTCTGTTGCTTCTATTTTTCCTTGCTTTATGTTTAAACTGTAAAAATGATGAAAGGCTAACAAGCTGTTTATTTGGAATGAAATGATTTCACCCACTTTAGATATCATTCCCCAAAATCAAAGCATGTGCTGGCTTGAGCTCAACAATTTCTTGGGCTAGGCTCCTTCTCCAAAAGGTGTCTGGACTCTTGGGAAGGATCTATGTTCTCTTTATCCTTCCAAGGTTTACGTTCTCCAGAGACTCAAAGTAAAGGCCTTTGCCACCGGGTACGAACCTATGGCCTGCCGAACGGCATCCACGTTGTATGTGATCTGGAATTCCGGCACGTGCTTGAGGACCTCCTGGGCCAGCTCCTCAGGTGTGAAGCTCATGGCGCTGACATTGTAGGTCCTCATGGAAAGGGACTCGGCTGGGGCCTCCATGACCTCCAGGGTGGCCCTGAGGCAGTCGTCAATGTACATCATGGGCAGCCTCGTGCGGGCTTCCAGGTTGCACTCGAATTTGCCATGCTTTGTGGCATCATGGAAAATCTGGACTGCATAGTCTGAAAGGGAATCCCGTGTGTGGGTTATAACAAAACAATGAACGAGCCTCTTGGATCAAGGCAGCAGTTCTCAAATGTTCTAGTCTCAGAGTCTTTTTATAACAGATTCTTAAAAATTAAGAACTCCAGTCAAGCTCAGTGACTCAGGCCTATAGTCCTAGCAGTTTGGGAGGCTGAGGCAGGCAGATCACCTGAGATCAGGAGTTCAAGACTAGCCTGTCCAACACAGTGAAACCCCAGCTCTACTAAAAATACAAAAATTAGCCAGGTGTGATGGCACACATCTGTAATCCCAGCTACTTGGGAGGCTGAGGCATGAGAATCGCTTGAACCCAGGAGATGGAGACTGCAGTGAGCTGAGATCACGCCATTGCACTCCAGCCTGGGTGACAGAGCAAGACTCCACTTCAAAAAAAAAAAAGAATTGAGAACTCCCAAAGAGATCTGACTAATGTGGGTTATATCAATATTTACTGAAACAGAGTTAACTGAGAATTGTTTAGAATATTACCTTTTTAAATGACAATAAGCCTATCACTTATTAATATGTATAACATTTTATAGGAAAAAGAGTATATTTTCTAAACAAACAAAATTTACTGAGAAGGATGGTCTGTTGTACATTCTAAAAATCTCTTTAGGGTCTGGCTTGATAGGGGTCCGCTGGAGCCCCCATCTGCTTCTGTATCCAGTCCGTTCTTATCTCACACACCACACCACCTCTGGAAAACTCTACAATGCATTTGTGAAAGGAGAGTGAAAAAGGCCAGTAATGTCTCCATATTGATAAGATTTTGGACCCCCAAGACCCCTTGCAAGTGTCTGGAGGATGACCGGAGCTCCCCAGACCACACCTGGAGAAGCACCATATTAAAAAGCAGAAGTTTTTTAAGGCCTGCTTCCAAATCCCTCTGATGTGGTCAAGTACTTTCCATATTCATTCTCAGGACCACAGATGTGGGAAGGATACCTGATGTGGGACTTACGAAACAGAATGAGTGTTTGAGTCCAAAATAATAATCATACTTATGTTCCTTTCACATACACAATGCCTAGAGTCTATTTTAATAGGGCTTTCTCTGCGTGTTAAGAAACGAGAGGCTGCTGCTTGCTGGGGGTCTTCCTACACTGTGAGTCACAGATTTGTTCTTGAATATTACGTTTTATTCTGGCACTGGGGGTGGCCAATCCCGAGCTGAACTGACAACGCTGGCATGTGCTACCCTTAGTGAGTGTAAGCCAATTGGGTTCACTGTGCTTTTAAAATGCACATCGGGAGATATTACAGAAAAACTCTGGTTAGCATACAGCTAAAAAGATAGCAAATTCATTTACTACAAGACAACTCCACCTAGCAATAAGTCAGTCTATTTTTTTTTTTTATTTTTGGTGGGTGTTTTTTTTTGTTGTTGTTTTTTATTTTTGAGACAGGGTCTCACTCTGTCACCCAGGCTGGAGTGCAGTGGCACGATCTCGGCTCACCGCACCCTTGGCCCTCTGGGCTCAAGAGACCCTCCTGCCTCAGCCTCCCCAGTAGCTGGGACTACAGGTGCGGGCCATCATGCCTGGCTAATTTTTGTTTATTTTTCATAGAGACAAGGTCCCACTGTGTTGTCCAGGCTGGTCTCTGGCTAGAGTGATCCTCCTGCCTCAGCCTCCCAAAGTGCTGGAATTATAGGCATGAGCCTCCGCACCTGGCTAGAAAGCCTACCTAACATATAAAAGATGTAAGAAATAGAAAACACTTAACCAGTTGTTCCTCCTCCAGGCTGGGAGTCAGCTGAAATGATTCCAGGATATCTCAGGCATCGGAAATCTAACCCATACCGGTAATGATAATACTATGAAAAAGAGAGAACGTATTCAAACACAGATATTTTAAATCAGATAGATGCAAGAAAAAAAAAAACCTGCCTTTTTCTGAAATCTCATTCCATGCAGTAATATTTAAATACTCCTAAAGAAAATAAAGACTCCTAAGTTTTTATCTTTTAAAGAAAATCAACTTTTTGGTGATACATCAATGCTGTAAATGACACATTAGCCTACAGTAGGCATTTCCAGCCTCTCTTTGGAAAGGCGCCACTGATCATCATCCTAAACAATTCAGCCTGAGTGCATTCCCACACGTGGCATGGGGAAAAGCAGAGGAGAGAACAGTGGATGAGAGGGCCATGGCTATGACAGAACTGGAGGAGCAGGCAGTAACTCAAATCTACTAGAGTTATAAAGATAAACAGTATTTTGCAGTAGTTCACACCTATAATCCCAACACTTTGGGATGCTGAAGTGGGTGGATCACTTGAGGTCAGAAGTTTGAGACCAGCCTGGCCAACATGGCAAAACACTGCCTCTACTAAAAATATAAAATTTAGCTGGGCATGGTGGCACGTGCCTATAATCCCAGCTACTTCGGAGGCTGAGGCATGAGAATCCCTTGAACCCAGGAGGCGGAGGCTGCTATGAGCTGAGATCACGCCACCACACTACAGCCTGGGTGACAGAGCAAGACTCTGTCTCAAAAAACAAACAAACAAACAAAAAAACCCAAGATGTTTGAGGTTTTAGAGTTACTACCAATGGCTATCAATACTGGGAGCCAGAAAGAATGGTGGGGTACAAGTAAGACAAGCAGCAAATGAAGAGATGGGGGCTGTGCACGGGGCACCCAAGAAGTGCTGAGTGTTCCCATACGGTTGAGGTTTCAGGAGCTGGAAACACCTGCTACATGGCAAACCTAGTGAGTTAAGTAAGTGACTCTGGGGCTGGGATCCAAGAAGAGGGAAAGTTCCTCCAGGGATGAATCACCAGGCCTTGGAGGCAAAAAGAATGAGAAAGCAAACAGCAAATCGTGCCAGCCAGGGCACATTCAGCAATCTTGCTGAGTGATGCTTACTTCTCCCATGAGCTCCGCGTGGACCTTGGACACCCCGTAGATGGTCCTGGGTCTCTGAATACAGAGATCGGGGGTTGGATTCCGGGGAGAGGTGGGTCCAAAAGCCCCGATCGTGCTAGGCACAAACAATCGCAGATTGTGTTCCGCAGCAACGTCCAGGATATTATGCAGGCCTGAAATGAACAGACACTATCAGAATCTGAAAACATCTCTTCTTAAAGAACTAGAAAAATGGGCAAATAAATCACATCCAGCCAGAGCCAGATGCTTACCAGTTATATTCACTGCTCTCGCCAGGGAAACATTTGCTTCTCCAATGGCGCTGAGCAAAGCGCTGTAATGAAACAACCAGGTGATGCGGTTGTTTACCACGATCTCCCGAAGATTCTTATAATCCAAGATATCAGAATAAATGAACGGACCTGCAAGGAACATAAATTGAAACCACGAATGTGAAAAGGGCTGTGAACTAAATGGACCTTTCCCCTTTCCGCCGTTGACTTGTGAATTTCACTGGTAGCCATGCGGTAACTAAGCCAGCTGGGCACTAGGCAGCATTTTTCTTATGGAAGAATCACAAGTCACAATCACTCCCCCCAGGTAGTGACAGCAAATGCTCCTACAGGACCTGCCTGGGCCAGACCCTGTTCTAAGGACTTTATGTACATTTCTTTCCCACACAGCCTTGGAGGTAAACACATTTTACTGATGAGGAAACAGGCACCGAGAGGTTAAGCAACTTGCCAGGATCAGAGAACAAGTGGAGGAAATGGGGCTGCAGCTAGGCATCGGGCTCCAGAGTGGGTGCCGTTCCTCCCAGCCCTGTATGCACAGAGTGGCTTCACTCTGCTTCCAGGGTGCACATTTGAAAAGGAATAGAGAAACGGACATATTCACCACCACCACCACCTTGGTATAGAAGAGCCCAAAATCATGAGTTTATCATACTCAATTACACAGAGGTAAAGCTGATCTTGTTCTGTGCCAATTTTCCCCACTTACAGCAAACTGTCACTCTTCCCCATGGCGAGCAGCAAAAGGCTGATGCTGAACAGGAAGGACTAGGAGGCATTACAAAACCTTATTTTTGGGGCAGCGGGGACAGAGTCTTGCTCTGTCGCTCAGGCTGGAGTGCAGTGATGCAATCACGGCTCACTGCAGCCTCCATCTCCTGGGCTCAAGTGGTCCTCCCAAGTAGCTAGGACTACAGGCATGTGCCACCATGCCCAGCTCATTTTTTATTTCTTGTGGAGACAGGGTCTCACTATATTGCCCAGGCTAGTCTTGAACTCCTGGACTCAACTGATCCTCCCACCTCAGCCTCCCAAATTGCTGGGATTACAGGTGTGAGCCACCATGCCTAGTCATAAAAACATTTTTGAAGCAGTAAAAAACCTGACTAGAAGAGCTTGAGGTTTGTGTGTGTGTGTGTATGTGTGTAGTACTTTAAGAGCAATTCTACACTGTAACAACAGGATTTATTTTTCCAAATTTCTAAAGTTCCTTTTCTTTAGTACAGAACTTGATTTTTGTTTGTATTCTCTCCAAGTCAACAAGCTAACTTAAAATACAAAGACAGGAAACAAAGTTTTTATTTCAAATAACATCAAAATATATTATTCCAAAAACTTCAAGGTCAAAAGAATTCTTCTGTTCTTTTATCACTTGAACAAGCAGCAGCATTAAAAATATGTATTTTTTTACTATACTTTAAGTTTTAGGGTACATGTGCACAATGTGCAGGTTTGTTACATATGTATACATGTGCCATATTGGTGTGCTGCACCCATTAACTCGTCATTTAACATTAGGTATATCTCCTAATGCTATCCCTCCACGCTCCCCCCACCCCACAACAGGCCCCGGTGTGTGATGTTCCCCTTCCTGTGTCCATGTGTTCTCATTGTTCAATTCCCATCTATGAGTGAGAACATGCAGTGTTTGGTTTTTCGTCCTTGCGATAGTTTGCTGAGAATGATGGTTTCCAGCTTCATCTATGTCCCTACAAAGGACATGAACTCATCATTTTTTATGGCTGCATAGTATTCCATGGTGTATATGTGCCACATTTTCTTAATCCAGTCTATCACTGTTGGACATTTGGGTTGGTTCCAAGTCTTTGCTATGTGAATAGTGCTGCAATAAACATACGCGTGCATGTGTCTTTATAGTGGCATGTTTTATAATTCTTTGGGTAAAATATGTACTTTTAAGTGAAATACCAGTGCCTCAATAACTCCTCTTTGAGTCATAAACTCAGCTATGAGCTGTTGCACTCAACAATTTCATAAGCCACCTCTTTGTGCTTTGAAAATTAGAGATAAAAATAAAAGCAAGACCTATTGATCTCTTACCACTGTGAAAGACATGATCGGGGGGTTTCCTTATGTCAGACAAAATCACATTGTCCTTTCCAAATCGTTTCCTAAAGGGAAAATCAACACACACAAGTTGGCAACATCTAGGATGCAATGAGTCCTGTGAGAAGTCATTTAAAATAAGAACTGTAGTTTTCTGCCAGCCTCCAAATCTCTACTTCCTCTTCATCCTCAATTTCCACACCTTCAGTTCTTGTCTCTCTCACACTCAGGCCTCTATTTCCCTGCCCATGACTCTGTCTTCTGTTTCTCCTCTCAGCTGACTGTTAACCCTATGCTTGTCACCAGTTTCTTCCCATTACCCCCTAGAGTTTTTACCTCTTCCTCATCATTCTTCTTATCTTCTCTCCCCTCTTCTTATTCTCTCATCCCATTCGCTCCAAATCTCACACTCTTCCCTTCCAGTTTGCACCTGTACTTCCCTTGGTTCTCAAACAACTAAAAGTCAAAGCGATTCATTGGGAGATGTGTGTCTCACTTTGCCTAAGTTAGGAAAGAGAGAGAGAGAGAGCAAAGCACCAGTCTGGAGATGTTGAGTCAAGGGCCTGCTACAAGTCTGTGATATTCAGAGGCAAAATAAAATGTATTTTAGGCTGGGCACAATAGCTCACATCTGTAATCCCAGCACTTTGGGAAGGCGAGGTGGGCAGATCACTTGAGGCCAGGAGTTAGAAGACCAGCCTGGGCAACAGCGAGAGCCCATCTCTACCAAAAATACAAAAAATTAGCTGGGCATGGTGGTATGTGCCTGTAGTCCCAGCTACTCGGGAGGCTGAGGCAGGAGAATCACTTGAACCCAGGAGGTGGAGGTTATAGTGAGCCGGGATTGCACCACTGCACTCCAGCCTGGGTGACAGACTGAGGCTCCATCTCAAAAAAAAAAAAACTATATCTATATCTCTATATATCTATATCTATATTTATATATAGCAGTTATTTAGATATATCTTAACAATGGTAAGGAGCAAGAGGAGAGAGAAAAGAAGTTTAAAAGGCATCCCAATGCCTTTTAAAGGCTCCATATACTTAAGAACTCAGATTTTAAATTTCAAGTTTTTAGGGCTCTTACCTCAAAAGATTAGCAAGCCCCACTCCCAGCTGGCCAAGACCCCCTAGATGAAGAAGAAAAAAAGTGAAGCTTTAATGCAAATCTAAACAGTTCAATTATTCCCAGAAGGTAATAACTGAGTGAGACTAGTTTTCAGTCTTAGCTAACTACGTAAGTCCTAGGTTGAGCTGATATAACTGCTGCTTACTTCCAATCTTCTCAGAAACACGGTGCAGCACTTAGAAATGCAATGATCTCCCCCAGGCTAGGACAGAGGCCAATACAGGTAACATTCGTTTCAGAGACAACACTCTCACCAGCATGGAGTGGTTCCGAGAAAGAGGAGAAGCAAGGGCATAAGAAGAGGAAAATCTCATGAAAGCCAGACACAGGTCTGGAATTTCTTGGGGCAGGAACTCAATCTTGGCCTTCATTATTTTGATGAACTTTGAAGCTTGTCTGCTATGGGCGACAAAATCATTCAAAACCAGTATGAACAGATTCATATCCACCTCTGGTGAGATGAGGCAGAATCCCATCCTCCATTAGAAGTGGCCTGGGATATGAAAGGGCAAAGAGGCAGGGAGAAACCAAGAAGTCATTTGAAAAAGGGGCAGACAACTGAATCAACAAGGCGCCACCGAGAAAGTTAAAATCAATAGTACAGCTTCTAGTTTGAAGGATTAAACATGCCATTAATAGAAACGGGAGGCCAGTGGGCTAGGAACACATTTGGGTAAGGACAACAGTCCATTTCATTTGAGAGAAACTGATGAGGCAGGAAAATATAAAAGTGGGACTTCCTGTAAGCATTTGTTAACTTGGGAGTAAAACCAGGACACCCTGAAAGATGCATCATTAGGGGAGGTGAGAGGGAATAAAACAAACACTCGGACAACACAATGGGTGAATCCGAAGAAAGGCACAGAGGGACATCTACTAAGCTTGAAACTTATTTCAGCCTCAGAAGTGGACAAGGCAGTAAAAGAGCGCGTGCACGTGCACGCACACACACACACACACACACACACGAAAATGAGAAGGGTAATGCTGTAAAACCAAGGGAAGAAAGCCTGGCAAGGAAGAGAAAGAAGTAAAACATGTCCATCAAACTGGAGGTAGGCTTGGGCTGGCTGGAAGTAACAGAGTAAAGTCTGGAGTGACAAGGATACAAAATCAGGGGCCGAACATATTTGAGGTGAGGAGGTTCAGGGAGCGAGTCACTGGCAATGATGAGCTCAATGGCAACAATGAGCTCAAGGGCCATGATGAGCTCGAGGACAACAATGAACGCTGCGGCAACAAGTCCCTTGGCCAGACGCTAACTTACCTTCTCTATTTCCAACACGCAAATGTGCAATAATAGTTTGGGATTAATGACTCTGAGTTTAGGTTCAGGAGTCTGGCCAAGGAACAGCGTGCCTAACACCAGAATCAATGTTCTAGCCCCAGCACCCTCCTGTCCACTAGCCTTCGCTCCCCAGACTGATCCTAATATGGAAGGAAACCAAGTTCCAGAGCAGCTATTTGGCCCCCAGTTTCCTAGATTCCTTCGAACAACAACAAAAATTACGGCAGGGAAAACCAAGTGCTGGCAACAGTGATGAAATAAGGATTTGGATTTGCAAAATTCTAAAAAAACAAACAAAAAAGCCAATAGTGAAAAAGGCAGTGTCTGATCAATAAGATCAGCTGCTCTAATTTAAAACTTTCGTATTATAAAATACCTCATTCTGAAATCCTTTTCATAGTACAGAGAATAAATCCAGATTCTGTCATCTGGCCAAGCCTGTTTTTGCTGCATTATCGGCTACAGAGACAGGCAGTATGGTTCGGATAGCACATTACACATTCCAAAAACAAAGGCACAGACACATAGCACAGGAAACAATCCAGCCATGGAAGTAGAAAAAAGAAAAGAAAAACTAACCTGTAATTAAGACTCGTGGATGGTCTGTGTCAGAGAAAGACGCAGAGTGGAAGTTAGCATCTGCTGGAATTTGCCGAGGGGAGATGCCCAGAAAGCGGACCGGCAGGACAGGTGTCCAACAGCCACAGGCTGGGCTCTGCCCCAGTCGCCTCAGCATCCTAATGAACAGCATTTTCTTTTCAAATACCTTGTGAGAAAAAAGGAGCAGAGTTAACGATGTGACCTTTTATCCCTCCAGCTCTTCAAAACAAACTCTTCAGCTAAAATGAACGCTAAGATTGTCAGCGAATGAGCAAAGCTATGCTTTTATTTTTTTATTATTATTTTTTAAAGCTATGCTTTTAGATTCAGGAATCAAACTAAACAGACTGCTGAGTTCACCGACAGGAAGCCAGTCCAGGGCCTCCTGTGAGCCAGGCCCTGTGATAAAGGGATAAAGTGTTGCTCACACAAAGTCCGGCCAAACAAAGGCCAAACTGAGATTCAGAACTGACACCGCACAACGCTGACACCAGCTGGGATCTAATGCAACAGAGGCGGTAACTGCACAGAGAACCTGCACATCACAGAGACAAAGTCAGTGGATCCTAGCAAAGGCTTTAAGTCTTGACTACAACTGTTATCAACTTGTCCACACAACATCTGAGGATACAAATGGGTCCCAGATTAAATACAAAGTGCCCTATAAATCTTGTGTTAACACTCACATGTTATGATGAACCAGCCTAGAAAAGCAGAGGGTTAAAATAAAAGGATAAAAAGGCTTGCAGCAGTATTTAGTAAGCTGTGAAGGATTTTTGTTTTTCCATCATCCCTGTAGAACGGGTCACGTAAAAAAGCCATTTTCTTATTGTTTCAAAGATCACATAATTTAATTTAGTCTAGCTCCTCCTCCTCATCAGCTTTAGTAGTACCAGCTGACCATGAGATCAGCCCTGGCCTTAGAGGCCAAGACGGTCCAGTCACATATGGCTTGAGACTGCCATGTTCCTCAACCTGTCCCCAACACCCAGGCAGGCATGTCTTGAGAGTAAACCAGAGCTGCCCAGCTTGCTTTGCTGGTTCTAACAGCAAACCCCCCCACCCTCCCTACAGGCAGGCCTACCACACACTCACACTGACCTGTGGCCTCTACTCACCTGCCCGCTGGGAGAGGAAGATCTCTTCCAACAGGAAAGGCAGGTGAGCTTCAAAGCCAACTCAGGTGTCCCATCCCCTCAAGCATCTTCTATTTTGCATTATAAAGGGAGAAAAAGTAAACAAACCACAGTTAGAGACATTTCCTGTAAGATATGAACTTACAGGAAGGTACTCAGTGCCTCAAGTAGATTTAAGACAGTGATTCCAAGTTAAATGCCAGAAGTAGCAGAAGCTTTCTTGCAATCCCTAATCATACCAAAACCCAAATTACAGGAAACAAAAGGAAAATAATGTCTTTTCAAAACATACACCTTTTCACACCTTTCTGGGTCATGAGGGTTTTGCTCTTTACTACTCCATAACAAGACAGGTCAGTGACTGGACCCACCAGGTGTCCAGCATCTACAAGACACCTGAGGCCCTTCACCCCAGCTAATGTTCTCAAATAAGTGAGCAGAAGAGAACCTTCTCACCGTGGGCACATCTCTGCTTTTACTGCACAGGCCCAAAGTGATGAGGCAGGTGTCCAGGATGGGCCACATTACAGGAAAGGCCTGAGCTTTTCCTCAAGCAACCCTTAGAGGAACACTAAGTGTAGCCACTGCTGGCACCTGAAACCAGGTAAGAACTTGGATTCTTTTTCTTTTCTTTTTTTGAGACGGAGTCTGGCTCTGTCGCCCAGGCTGGAGTGCAGTCGTGTGATCTTGGCTCACTGCAAACTCTGCCTCTTGGGTTCACGCCATTCTCCTGCCTCAGCCTCCCGAGTAGGTGGAACTACAGGCACCCACCACCACACTCGGCTAATTTTTTTTTTTTGTATTTTTTTTTTTTAGTAGAGACAGGGTTTTACCATGTTAGCCAGGATGGTCTCAATCTCCTGACCTCGTGATCCACCCGCCTCGGCCTCCCAAAGTGCTGGGATTACAGGCATAAGCCACCGCACCCGGCCAAGAACTTGGATTCCTACAGTCACTTATTTCGGCAAGTGCAAAGGGATATTGAGGAAGCCCAGAGACAACATTTCCCAGAACATTCGAGACTGAAAGACAATTCCAATTCCTGAAAGCAAAATAATGAATGGTCACAGTTAAAAAGGGGTTTTTTTTTAATTTAAAAATTGAAGACTGGAGCTGTGGGGGAAAGGAAACCCTAAAGATATAAAACAGGTACAAATGTATTCATCTCTTTCTCCACAAAGGGAAAGCATGAAGGAGGCACCCAACAAATTGTTAATTGAATGTGAAGTTTTAGTTCAACAACATGGACAGTTCGTAATGGAGTTGGTTCTTCTTATTCCACTATTGTAAGTGGCTAACATTTTTTGCTGTTTATATGCCACAAGCTGGTGAGTGCTTAACAGCACTACTACAAGCACCACTCCCCTAGAAAACCTAGTTCTTAACCACCGCACAGCAATATTGCCTCTATTAGGGAATCGCTTTAACAATACATAGGTATTAAAAACAAAAATAAAATTTAAAGACCCTCCAACCATCTACAGCATGCAGCTTTTCTTCTTGCTCCTGCCAAGTTAAACTTAATACCCTTCAGGCAGAAGTTCTCTAACTTTTTGGTCTTAAAACTCCTTTACACTCTTAAAAATGGAGAACTCCAAAAAGCTACTGTTAATGTTGGTTATATCTATTACTATTTAGTGTTAGAAAACAAATAAATGTTTAACATCTTAATTAATTCATTTAAAAACAATAAACATGTTAACATAAACATCATTATTAAAATAACTATATTTTCGGGAGGCTGAGGCAGAAGAATTGCTTGAACCAGAGATGTGGAGGTTGCAGTGAGCCGAGATGGTGCCACTGCACTCCACTCCAGCCTGGGAGACAGAGCAAGACTACATCTCAAAAACAAACAAACAAACTGTTTTCCAATACAAAAAATATCCAGTGGAAGGAGTGCCATTATTTTAAACTTTATACTTCTCTTTGATAAAAAACAAAAAAAAACCAACTGGATTTTCATATCCGCTTCTGTAATTTGTTGTTCTAATTGAAAAAAAATCCAAACAGCAGTGAAAAGAGGAAATGGTATTTTATTCATTTTTTCAAATAACTCTGGATGTTTGTCTTTGCTACCACTCCAAAACTCAATCCATCGGTCTTCTTAAAGTTTAGTTGTGATGCGGAATCTGAAACCTTATCAATGAACTTTTTGTACTTTTCTACATTAAAACTTACTTTAATGCTTTAAATCAATGGTCTCCAACATTTTTAGCACCAGGGACCAGTTTTGTGGAAGACAATTTTCCGTGGACTGGGAGGAAAGGGGGTGGCTTCAGGATGATTCAAGCATATTCCATTTATTGTGCACTTTATTTCTATTATTATTGCATTGTAATATAAAATAATTATTGGTTCAGTAAGTTATGCACATTGTCCAAATATTAACACACTTCACTATGTAATATTCAAAAGTCCTACTAGGTAATATCACCACTGGTCTCATCAGAAAATTCCTAAGTATGGGGAAGCTGTCAAGCTCGTGGTAAATACAAATTAATTGGCAACAAACACTGTTAGTTGTTTCCTTGAAGTGACAGGCTCACTTCGTTCATGTTTTAGAATATGTCTGGCAATTATCCAAGTATGAATACTCATTGTCTGTCAGTCAGTCTGTCAAGCAAAAATGGTTTTCTATTAAGAAAAGTGGCCAGTTTAGCTCACAATTCAATCACACACTGCTTTACCTGAAGACAACCATCACACTTTGAAATACGCCACAGAATGCTTTATGGGCACTTTCCTACACTATACAGCATATCAAAGACATGCATACTCATAAGTCAAGATTTAATCCGGACAGTCATTTTTACTGTTTCATCGGGACATTCTTAAGTAAAGCTGGCAATTTTCTCTTATTTTATATTGAAAGCATAGGGTGGTAAAGAATACAGTGACGATTTAGTTTGAAAAGCTATGACAAAAATTTCTGGCTTTTAAAAAGCTCATTATATCCACACTTAAGCAATTCAATTCATTTTTCTTTAGAGGACTCTGAATGGTTGGTCTCAAAATAATGCTACTGGCACCATAATACTATTGAAAATGGTTCTCTGGCATAAGATTCATAAGACCAATTACTAACAGCTATAAAGCTGAGGAAAGCTTTCACCTTGCCTTAGTTTTGCCCATTTCTCTGGAGTAAATTCCTCCCTTTCATGAGTCAGAAACTCTGATATATTCATTTCATTTTTTTCAGCATTTTAGGCATAGGTGGTACAGCTGTGAGCTGAAAAATCAAGTTTTCTAATATCCCCCTGTTAAGCCAATAATCTATCCTTAAATAGAAGAATATATAAATATCCTTTTATTTTAGAATAAAATATTATTACATTCAAAAATAATTTTATACCATTTGAAATTTTAGAAAGGCTTTCCAATCAAGACTACAGAGTGTACTTTTTGTTGTCTTTTCATATAGGCACAGAAAACTCTGAGATTTCAAATTAATAACTTATTAAAAGAAAATGAGGTCACAGATATAATAGGTCTAAGTGAAGACACCCAGTGAGTGCACAGTAGAAATACTAAGTGCAAATTGAGTTCATCTCTGAAAATGCAGATATTTTCATCCTAACCCTAACACCTTAGAAGACTGAGAAACAGAAGAATACACAAGCACAAATCCCATTAGTCATCAGAGGCAAAGCTCTTTGCAAGTCATGTAATCTCTGGGAAACTCACTGCACACTTGTGAGAGAAAGAATGAAAAAGGTAAATAACATCTCAGCATTGTTTTTAAAAATAGTTTTGACCTCACGGACCCACAAAAGGTTTCAGAGACCCTCCACAGTTCCCCAGATTACAACTGGAGAAGAGTTGTTCTAAAGTAAAACTTTCTTTGCCAAGCTAGATACTAAATTTACATAGAGAAAGCCATCAAACATGATTTTCAGTCCCTCCTACCCAAACATGAAATGATAGCCCACACTTTCTCTCCCAAGCACCTTGTTTACTTTAATTGCAAGGGATAAAGAGGAGAAGGTTAACGTACTCTCCTCCACAAATAATGAAGCACTTTCCCAACCTGGGCCTCTCTGGGTTGGTCATGGAAGGTCACGACTTCTTCCATGCCCCTGCATATCCACTTATCTGCATTAACAGCAGCAGCAGTCACACAGCAGCGGCATCTGGAAATGAGGAGGCGATACAGATACAGACTCAGCTCAGCTGGCTTGAGTGATTGCTTCCACATAGGTGGGTGGTGAAGGTGTCAAGAATATGAAGGTCTCTAATTTGGGCCGCTGCAAGAACGGGCTTTCTAGAGAAGAAGCAGGTCAGGTGAGAAGACAAGTGAGTTTGGTGTGGACCTGTTGGGTTTAGGTGCCAGAAGACGATATATTTTCCCCCAGGAAGTTGTGATGCGTGTTCGTACTCACTCAATGCTGTGTCTAAGAGGCAGACAGTAAGGGGAAACCATCACAGGTTTACATCTCAAAAAATCAAATGATCCTGTTCTCAGGGAAGTTACTTCAGTTTATTGGGGTGTGGTGGCGGGGGGTGGGGAGGGGACTTAATTCAACTACAATTGCTCTAAAGATAGATAATTTTTTAGATATTAAGGAAACTTCCACCCATAATACCAAAGGCAACTAGATATGCAACATCAGTTTTCCTCAATGTTCTTGCTGTCATGAGATCTCCCAACATTTCTAGCTGTAATTATTCTTAGGTATGGAGACAGTAAAAGATGTATTAAGTAACGTCTTTAACAATGAAGCGTGAAACTAAGATATCCAGCCTCCAATAGATGAACGGATAAAGAAAATAGGGTCTACACATACAATGGAAGTTTTTCAGCCTTAAAAAAGAAGGGAATTCTGACACTTGCTACAACATGGATGAAGCTCAAAGTCATCAGGCTAAGTGAAATAAACCAGTCACCGAAGGACAAACACTGTATTCCTCCACTGATGTGCATTATTTAAAGCACTCAAAAAATCATAGAAACATAAAGCAGAAAGGTGACTGGTTGCCAAGGGCTGGGGTAGAGGCAGAGAAATTAGTGTTTAATGAGCGCAGAGTTTCAGTTTGATGAACAAGTGCTGGAGATT
Organism: Pongo pygmaeus; assembly: GCF_028885625.2. Lineage (NCBI taxonomy): Eukaryota > Metazoa > Chordata > Mammalia > Primates > Hominidae > Pongo > Pongo pygmaeus. The sequence goes on from NC_072380.2 coordinate 9,461,013, forward strand.
GATTGCACAACAACATGAATATACTTAACGCTACTGAACAGTACTCTTAGAAATGTTTAGGATGGTAAATCTAATCTTATGTGAAAGGAATCACAACTAAAACTACAAAAGAAAAAAGTTTTACAGTGTTCAGCACCAAGAAATGACCTGCACGCATATATGTACATATGTATCTGAAGAGCGAGAAAACTCGCCTAACATAGATCAATACTGCCCCCAGAGACCCAGCAAACTTCAACCCCCCCAGCCCTTGTCCTCTCTCCCCTTCCACTTGCAAACGTGCCTAAATCTACTACTCTCCCACTGCCTGCTCCTTCCTTCCAGCCTCAGGGGTCTACAGGAGCATTTCCGCTGCTGGTACCTTCATGCCTAGCCCCTCACATCGGGACTTCCCTGCTCTGAACTCGGTGATAACTGCCCAGTTTACAACTTCCTGGCGCCAATGCCCCCTGCCCCCTCCCCACTTCTAACTTAATAGCTATGTCCATGTCCACCTTCATTTTCACTGGGCTCCCCCACTCCAATCTTATTCTGCTTTAAGGAGCAAGAACGTTTACCCAGACGCACTTTCAAGGCAGTCTGGGCTTTAAAACCTCTGACTCATTACATCATCATCATCACCAATGCATCCTCTTAATAGTAATGATCCAAGGAAAAATCAGGCGCCTCGTAACTACGGAGCGTTCGCGAAGCATCTGCTTTCCTGAACTCTTCTTTAACCCTCACAGCAACCCTCAAGCTGGGACCTTTTCCCCATTTTTCAGAATCCACTGACCGGCCCAAGTTCAGGCAGTTACTAACTACCAAGAGAGGTAGGTCCACCGTGTCCCATACCCTCTACTTCCACCACCCCGACTCTTCCCACTCAAGAGAAGAGATGAGATCAGATGCCTAAGAGGAGGCAAAAAGGAAGAAACACCCCCAGGGCCACGCAGGGGGGCACCTTTCCTGGCAGCCTGCACCCCTCCCCACGGGGAGAGCACGGACCGGCCAGGGGTGCGGGGCCCGTGGCCCGCCTCGCTGTGTGCGCCTGGCTTCTTGCCTCGCCAAATCTCAAGTTTCCGCGTCCTCGGAAAGGGGGCAATCACCGTGCCATCACAATAGATTGTTGAGAGCATTTAATAAAAGCAGTCAATCTATGAAAAGCACTGTGCAAACTGCGCGGTCCGTGTAAAGGCTCAATCCCCATTCGCTTTCTCTTTTTTTTTTTTTTTTTTTTTTTTTTTTTAACTCTCTGAGCTGGTTAAAGTCTGGGCTTTACGTGGGGATGATCTGAAAGCTAGAAAGGATCGAGAAAAATCCCAAAGCTCTAAGCGTGAGCTAGGGAGAGTCTCAGAGGGAGGTCTGACTGCAGAGCGGGAGTCTCCTCCTCCCGTGCGCGGCTGCCCGGGACGAGAAGCCGGTGGGGCATCCAGGACGAGGACGCGAGGTCTCAGCCTGGGCGGGTGGACAGGCTGTGGGGTCCCACCCTCCGCAGGCGATGGCTTCCCAAAGTCTGTACAAACAGGTTTCGCGGGGCCGGCCATGCCCGCCCCTCCTCCCGGCGTGGGAAGCCCTTTCAAAAGTGGAGGGGAGCGGGTGTCGCGCCCCGCTAACCCCGGCTGCGCCTGGGCCCTCTCCGCACCGGGCTCCGGCGCCGCCCCTCCTGACTCTGCGGCCACGGCCGGGAACCCTGCGGACGCCTGGGATTGCAGAGTCTCCGGCGCCGCGCAGGGCTCGCCCCGACCTCGGCCAGCCCCAGGCAACCCGCTCCGCGGCAAGTCCCCACGCCAAGATGTGGCTCGGCTCCCGCCTCCGCCGGGGGAAATGTCGGGCGACCCCCACACTGACCTTCCTGCGAACCCCGCGCAGGCTATGAACCCAGAGCTGGAGCTGCCCGTAGACCCAGCGAAACCGGACCCCGCGCCTTTATGCCGCCCCGCCCCGCCCGGCGCACCAATCCCCGGCCGAGGAGGGGCCGCGTGGCGCCGCGGGGGGCGGGCCGCGCACGCCCCCGCAGGGAGGACTCAGGGACAGTCAGGGCCCCGGGAGAGTCCGCGCGCATCGCCCCCCTCCGCGGCGCCAGCCCTGGCGTCCGTGCGTGGCCCCGCCAGGGATGGGGCGACGCGGTCAGAGCCGCACGCGACCGAAATCCGCACTCTGGAGCCGCAGAGCGCGCGGTCTTGCTGTTTAGCGGCTCCCTGGCAAGTGACGTGGGGAAGAAACGCAGGGCGCAGGAAAGACAGCTGGAAAGGTTTGCGGTGTAGCTGGCCCAGGATTGAGGGTCTGGAGGTCGGGTGTGGGGAGACCTTGAGCGAGGCACTTCTTGGCCTCCCCATCTGGGAGGCATCGCTGAAAAATTAGGAGACCTCCAAGACCATAGACCAGCAGAGTCGGCGTCACCTGGGCGCCGGTTGGAAATGCAAATTGGCAGGTCGCACCGCAACCCCTCCCGACTTGCTGAGTCAGCATCTCTGGTGGTGGGGCCCGCGCGACCCCAGTGGGACGCCGGTGCGCGCAGTAGCTTGAGAAGCGAGAGTCCAAGGCGCTGGTTCTCAAACTCCGCTGCATATTGCAATCATCTGGGAGCTTTTTAACCTCCAAACGCCCAGGCTGCCCCCGGACCAAATGACAGAATCCCTGGGGCTGGGGGGACAGGGACAGAGAAGCCCAGACGTAAGTATTTTTTTAAGCTCTTAAAGCGATTCCGTTGTGCTGTGAAGGTTGGACCCAAGGTGTGGTCTCTGGACAAAGCAGCCCCCACTCCAGACCTACCGAACCAGGGAATCTGCATTTTAACAGGATCCCCTAGTGACTTACAGGCGCCTTCGGTTTGGGAGAAACAACTCTAAGGTGTCTTCTGACATTAAGAATCTGTGATTTTGTGAAATCTATCTCGTTTTGTTTAGCGAGCTAGCCAGGCCCCGTTTTTTCAGCTTCTCCTTTGACTTGATCCCTGAAGATGGCTCTGCCTCTGGCCCGCTTGAAATGTGTCGACTAGGTCATGATCACCGTGCATTCTGCTCAGCGTAGTCTCCCCGCCTGAAATGTTATTAATGCCATCTAAAATGACTACGGTTCTGTGGTCTACCGAACTGCCCAGGGAGGTGGGGGTTTCAGACTTTTGGCATCTCAAGAAACTTGAGATTACCGAGACCACGATACCCCCAGAGACGTGACGAGGGGGGATCAAGGCCACGGGGGACCAGAATGCTGACCCAGGCAACCTGTGCCTGCTGCGCTGCCCTTTGTAATACTCCTTATCATATCATGAGGAGGTATTTTTCGTTCTCCACAAACTTGGTGGTGGATGGAAGAGGATATCAAGCTCGCCTTGAGTGGGATTGAGGTAGGAGGCGGGGCTCAGACACCAGACCAGATTGAGGACAAACTAAAGCAAGGTCAGGGCCAAAGCAGCTTTCCATCAGACAGGCCCACCAGGGTGCCACGTCAGTTTACCGTTGCCATGGCAATACCAGGGAGTTACCGCCCCTTTCCATGGCAGTGACCCAATAATTACCACCCCTTCCCTACAGATTTCTGCATAAACCGCCCCTTAATCTGCATGCAATGAAAAGTGGGCATATATATATATATATGACTGCAAAACTGCCCTGAGCTGCTCCTCTCTGCCTATGGGCGAGCCCTGCTCTGCAGGAGCAGTCACGGAGCTGTAACCCTGCCTCTTCAGTAAAGCTGTTTTCTTCTACCTCTGGCTTGCCCTTGAATTCTTTCCCGGGCAAAGCCAAGAACCCTCCTGGTGGAAGCTCCACTTTGGGGCTCACCTGCCCTGCATCAGGATTACAGGTGGGAGCGTTGCGGAGTAGAGCGATCCGCTGATACTGCCTCTGGTCTGCATTGCGGAATGGCGGGCGGTCGGGCGGGGGCACAGAGCATAGCTTCAACCTTTGTTCTTGGGGAGAGGACAAGGGGAAGGGGTGATTCCAGGGACTGAAAAGTGGGTGGTTTCTGGCTACCTAGCATCTACTTCCTCTCTTCCCCATGCAAAGAGGCTGAAGTGAATGGTGTCAGTCCTTGCCCTCCTCAGTTAAGGGGCAGACACTATCTGAGATTTAAATCCTGTCCCCACCAGCAGAGGCCCTCTGAGGCCAGTCCCGCCCAGGGACACTGCCAAGGGCTTCCTGGCTCTAGGACCGCCTTGGGTTTCTGCCCCTTCAGGCTGCTTCTCCAGTCCTCCCAGTGAGCCTGTGTCCTCCTCAGACCCTTTGGCTTCTGTCTGCAAAGTAAGTTTCTGTCCTAACTTAGGGAGTGATAATATTCAGAATTTCTCTCCATTTTCAGGGTTGAGATTTTGGCGTTAAAATCACAAACCCAAATAAAAAAATAAATAAGTACAAATAGCCTCTAGTCTGTATTCACATAAATAAATAACTGAATGAGTGACTAAATGGGGGGAAGGGGCAACTCTTTTTTTCTTTGAGGCAAGATCTCACTCTGTCGCCCAGGCTGGAAGGCAGTGACATGATCTCAGCTCACTGCAGCCTGGCCGACAACTCTTTCTTGCAGAATTCCAATTAATACATGCGGAAGGAATGAGAGACATGGCAAATCACCACTGAAACACTACTGCAGTCATTGCTGCAGGCAGGGTCCCCAGATGTGGCAAAATTAGCTGGCAAAGCTTAAGGAGAAGCAGGATATCTGCATAGTCTCAAAGCATCTCTCCCAAAATAGATGTTTATCAATAACAAAGGGAAAAATAGTAACTTTGCAGTGAAGAAAACTGGCATCACCACCTTAACCACGTGACCCAGATTTACCTCTCCAGAAACGTGTTGACAGAGGAGGCGCTGGGAAGAGCGCAGCACCCTGGAGGTTTTCCTGCCCAACAATGCACAATCTCATTATGAGAAAACATTAGACAACCCAAATGGAGGAACATTCCTGCAAGATAACTGACCAGTACCCTTCAGAAGTCTCAAGGTCACAAAAGACAGGAAGACTAAGGAACTGTCACAGATTAAGGAGACAATGACTCCTGTCACGTGAAATCCTGGATTAGATCTTGGGACAGAGAAAGAGCATCAGTGGAAAAACCAGGGAAACATGAATAAACTTTCTAGTTTAGTTCATAGTACAGTGCCCATTTTACTACCTTATAGATTACTTCTCCATTAGAGTTGTATTACGGTTATGTAAGAGGTTAATATAAGGGGTACTGGGTGAAGGGTTCAAAGGAACTCTACTATTTTTGCAACCTTGTCTGTCTAAAATGATGTTGGCCGGACATGGTGGCTCACGCCTGTAATCCCAGCACTTTGGGAGGCTGAGGCAAGTGGATCACTTGAGGTCAGGAGTTTGAGACCAGCCTGGCCAACATGGTGAAACCCTGTCTCTACTAAAAAAAAAAAAAAAAAAAAAAAAAAATTAGTCGGGCTTAGTGCCACGTGCCTGCAATCCCAGCTACTCGGGAGGCTGAGGCAGGAGAATCACTTGAACCCGGGAGGCAGAGGTTGCAGTGAGCCAAGATCGCGCCACTGCACTCCAGCCTAGGTGACAGAGCAATACTCCATCTCAAGAAAGAAAACAAACAAAAAAGATCTTAAAATAAAAACTTTAAAAAGTACCTTGATAAGAAAAAAAAAAGCAAAATTTGTTACTTGGTAAAAATGACTAAAGAGCTTCCTGACAAATGTTTATATGTAAAATTTCACTTGGGAAAAATATACTTTGTAGAAATAATGACCACGAAAGTAGACTGACAATGGGATAAATGGTTTAACGAAAGTCAACTGACAATGGGAGAAATGGTTTAAACCTGAAATGAGCAAAATCACTGGATATTGAATCAAATCTTTGTTGCAAAACTTAATAGAAAGTAATGAATTACAAATAAAATTCAGTAAAGGAAAAAGGAAAAGGAGGGAAAATGAAATCATTCATAGAAAATCGATTACAGGCTTAAATTTCTAAATGAAAAGATTTTTTCTTCGTATGCAACTAAAGAATGTGATACATTTGTGACCATAAGTTCCTAAACAGGGCATATCAAAACATTCTGTTTTAGTTTGTTTGCTTAAGATACCTAGATGTGTGGTTCAGGAAGAATGGACAAAATATGCAAATTCCATGCTTCAAGATCCCACAGTGCTTTAAAATATGAAGGGAGAGGCTTGTTTCCGTATAAGGTCTAATAGCATTGCCTGGACAGGGACTTATGCCCAGAATGACTAAAGAAATTAAGCCCCAGGAAGCATGCAAGTAAATTACATCATCAAGCCACAATTTCTGTCCTGAGTTATTTAATGAAAAAGTAAATAAATAAATAAAAGCACCAGGTCTCCCCCTCCAGTTGCAGGAGTAGAGGGTCTAGAACGATAATGTCCCATACAATAGTCACTAGCCACATAGGGCTATTAAATCCTTGCAACGTAGCTAGTTTGAACTGAAATATGCTGTCAAACACCAGATTCTAAAGATATACCGTTTAAAAATGTGACTATCTGTTACTGAATTTCATATTGTATGTTAAATGGAAAATATTTTTAGTAAGGTAAGTTAAATAAAACATATTACAATTCATTTCACCTGTTTTTACTCTCGTGTGATTAATAGAAATTTTTAAATTATATATGTGGCTCATATTAGATTCCCACAGAACAGCACTGACCTAGAAGTTCTGAGACAAAGTTCTGTAGGCTATGGACACCCTCTTTCTCCGTTATTTGTAAAAGGCCAGCCTTGACCCTTCATTGGTCTAAGAATTACTTAGACCCTTGAAGATTTCCACCTTCCAGCAGAAGCAATGAAAGCAATGCTGGTAACATCTAAAATAAAAATCCAAGCCATGTCCTGTAATTCACAACCTCCTTCTAGAGAGAAATTACTATTTCTGAAACGAAACAAAACAAAACAAAAAACTGCTTCATGGACTCTTTGATTACGACTTGCTCTGATAAGCTAGTTACCTACGAACCTCCACCTCTTGGTTGACTGCTGATGGTTAGGAAGCTGGTGACGTCGAACCAGACTTTTTCTTTAAACATTTAGCCTAACAATTATTACCAAGTCCAGTAGTTATCAAACTGCGGCATGTAACAGAATCACCTGCAGAGCTTGTTAAAACACAGATTTCTGGTCCCTATGCCAGAGTTTTTTATTCAGTAGGGATAGGGTGGCGTCTGAGGGTGTATTTCTAGTGAGTTTCCACATGAGGCTCATGTTGCTGGCCCAGGGACCATGCTCTGTGGACTGTTGCTCTAATAATTCACCTTTCCCATGAAATGTCCCTATCTAGAGTAAACCTTTGAATTGGCCTATTAGAGATCTTTTCCCAATATACAAGATTGTAATTAAATGTTGGCACATAGCCATAAACAAATTATCTGACAAAACTTCGGTAACCCAAGTTGGTCTGGGCATGGCACGTGATAAGACATAAGCCAGTCTCTCTTTGTGTACTGCAGTTTCTGTCTCGTTGTCGTTGGAATGGTTAATTTTCTATATCAACTTGACTGGGCCACAGGGTTTCCAGATATTTCTGGATGAGATTAGCATTTACACTAGTGGACTGAATAAAGGAGACTGCCCTCCCCAATGTGGGTGAGTCTTATCCAAGCCATTGAAGGCCTGACTAAGAACAAAAGACAGGGTAAGGGAGAATTCACTAGCTCTGCCTGATGGTCATTGGGACGCTGGTCTTTTCCTGCCTTTAGACTTGGACTCAAACTGGAAATTATACCATCGGCTCTCCTAATGCTCAGTCCTTCGGACTCATGCCGCAACACATCATCAACAAATTACATCAATTTGTAATTCTTGAGACTTCTCAAACTTCGTGACCACATGGCCCAATTCCTTATCCCTCTCTGGAGAAGGTAACACCGTCATTAAATGAATCTGAAAATTCTGACAGATAGGGGAGTCACCTTGATTTAAGCAAATCTCCAAACAGAGTTAGCATTAGAAAACACATTCTTGGCTAGGTGCAGTGACTCATGCATGTAATCCCAGCACTTCGGGAATCCAAGGCAGGAAGATTGCTTGAGCCCAGGAGTTCAAGACCAGCCTGGACAACATGGCAAAACCCCATCTCTACAAACAATGCAAATAAATAAATAAAAAGAAAGAGAAAAATAAGGCCAGGTGCCATGGCTCATGCCTGTAGCCTGTAATCCCAGCACTTTGGGAGGCCAAGGTGGGCGAATCACCTGAGGTCAGGAGTTCGAGACCAGCCTCACCAACATGGTCTCTACTAAAAATACAAAAATTAGCCAGGCATGGTGGCTGGGACCTGTAATCCCCGTTACTCAGGAGGCTGAGGCAGGTGAATCATTTGAACCTGGGAGGCAGAGATTGCAATGAACCGAGATCACACCATTGCACTCCAGCCTGGGTGACAAGAGGGAAACTCCGCCCCTCCCCAACCCCACAAAAAAAAAAAGGAAGTAAGAAAGAAAAATAAGCCAGGTGTGGTGGTGCACACCTGTGGTTCTAGCTACTTGGGAGGCTGAGGTGTGAGGATAAATTGAGCCCAGGGAGGTCGAGGCTGCAGTGAGCCATGATCATGCCATTGCACTCCAGCCTGGGTGACAAGAGGGAAACTCTGTCTCAAAAAAACAGGAAAGAAAAGAAAAGAAAAGCCAGGTGTGGTGGTGCACACCTGTGGTCCTAGCTACTTGGGAGGCTGCAGTGGGAGGATCAATTGAGCCTAGGGAGGTCGAGGCTGCAGTGAGCCATGATCATGCCACTGCACACCAGCCTGAGCAATAGAGGGAGACCCTGTCTCAATAATAACAATAATTTCTTGATGAGAAAACTTGATATATGCATGATATTCATTGAATATTTGTATTTATGAACAGACTCAAAACATCCACCAGGTCAAAATGGAAATACAATGTGCCCTTTACTTACACTTCACATCTTAGCCCTTGTTGGTACCCCATACCCAACAGAGATCCTTTCCCCTAAAAAAGGGGAAATCACCCTCCAGCAGGCCCCTGGAGAAGCCTTCCCCACTCCACACAGCTAGGCAACCATTGCTCCTCAATGCAGGTAGAAGACTTAGCTACATGGATACCTCCAGCACCATGATGTCCAATGCATGAGTCACATGGCCCAAGGCAGCGAGCTGCTTGTATGGCAGCTAGAACTCACTGCAAAGCCTCCTCTTGATCTTTGAGGCCCCCCTCAAAACTGGCGGCCTTTCAAGTCACCTGATAAATGGATCCAGTGGTATTCTCATGAGTGAATCTACTATGAAATAGAAGAGGCCTAACCAAGTGCTGTGCCTGTCTCTTAGAGGTAGGAGGTGCAAGCTTGAATAAGTTAATGGCTTTATCTTGAAAAGGATGCCTCATCATGCCCAGACCACCAGACCTCTAAAAACTCTACCAATGTGGCAGGCCCCTGAATCTTTTCTAGGTCTATCTTCCATCCTCTGGAATTCATGAGTCTTACCGAGGCACCCAACCTACTCACCACTTCTGCTCCCCAGCTCTGACAAACATGATTCACCAACATAGGGAGCAGCCTGATGTTCCAGAGCAGGGGTCAGCAAACTTCCTGTAAGGGGACAGATTGTAAATACTTTATTTTGTTGTCACAGCTACTCACCTCTGCCATCATAGAGTGAAAGTGGCCACAGACATTACTGTACATAAGCAAAGGAGTGTGGCCGTTCAAATAAAACTTTATTTACAAAAACAGGCAGCGGGCCAGATTTGGCCTACAGATCTGAGTTTGCTGATTCCTGTTCTACAGAACAGCCAAATGATTAAGGACCCTTTGGACTGTATTATGACAGAGAATGAATGATTATTAAAGGCCTGGGGCCATATCATGAATGTATACTGACTCTTCCAAGGGAATAGTTTCTGAAAAGAACAAATTTGCCAGATAAATAGTACACTAATTTTCAGAGGCTTTGTAGGTCTGTTCTAGTAAAGGTGCAACATCTGGGCCTAGCAGCTGTGATTGGAGCTACCACTTAATTAAGATTACAATAGATCACTGTCAACCACCATGACCTAACTGGATTTGCAGGGATCAGACTGATGAATTAAAAAGAAATGTTAAGGGGATTGACACCCCTGCATCCTTTAGTCCTGGAGAATGGTGCTAATCTCTACCACTGTGACATGGCCTTGCACAGGGGACACACAGCGTCCTATAACCTGGACACTATATGTCCCTACTCTAAAAGCAGTCATGGTGGCATCAGGGGTCCCATGGCATTATCAGTTCAGATGTTATATCTAACAGCCCTCAAAAGAGCTCTGGATTCCCTTCTTCCTAGCATAAAATTATTCTGGTAAGTGACCACATGTCTCTTCGGAGAAGGATTCAGGGCAATTGCTACTGTCTAAAGTTGCCATGGTGTTGCAGAGTCACTCCTTAAAAGGAACTATCTCTCCTCAATCCATAGACTCTGCGTCTTAGAATATTTCAGATTTAGAAACTGAGTAAAAAATGTAATTTTTCATCATGCCAGCTGACATCGTGCCAGCTGACATCACTCACCCATTCTTGATCATATTTTGTATAAGGCAAAGCAGTGACCTCATTGGCTGCCAGTCTCATCCATAGGAATGTCGTGGTCTATTGGCCATTGCCACAGATCGCTGTGGAAAAGGTTCCCCTGGTCACCATTCCAGCTTTGCTTCCCGTTACACGAATTATGTCTACCTTTCCACTGAAGATTAATTGTTGCCATCTATCCTCTGCTATTCTGAAATTCTATCCTCACCATTGACACTATGGAGCCCGGTTCAATAGAGCCACTTACCCTACAACGAACCCCAGCCTACAAAGGTCACCACCACTGAGCTTCCCAAAAAGGCCAGTGCCACCTCACTAGCACATTTCTTATTGCTATTATGATGGGAAGACCTCTGGACCCTCTGGAGAACAACAGAAGCTGGTCCATATAATGAATTCATGCAATCATACCCACCTCCACGTGCCTTTTGACTCATTCTTCAATACTTTGCCAAGGAAGTTCTGGCATCCCCACCTCATTTACTAAAGACCATCATTTTTCCAAGCATCAGCTCCAGATGTCCTTGCCAGGATGCTAAATTCTGAGTCATGGGACAGTGTCTCCAAATCATTACTCCTCCTTTCCCAATCTTTTTCCCACAACTCCCAGTGCTCCCTCAAGATCCATTCCCAGACATGTTCTCCCTGGACATATTAGCCAGGTCCCGAAGCTGCTGTGAACAATTCCTTGGGAAACTACAGCAGGAACCATGTTGAGATTTGATTCTATTTATATTCATTGTCATAGAATCCTTGAGGGGTGGTGGCAGTAAATCCTAGGAGGACAGGTACTATCTTGTGAAGACTCAACCTCAAGAGGGAAATCAAGAAGATAGCAGAGTAGGAAGTGACAGGAATCTGTCTCTCTACCTTTACCAGAGCACAGGAATTCAGTCACTGGTACCTAGAATGCAATGATAGATACGGCAAATGTGTTAAAAATTTATTTTCTCAAGGATCATGAGAAGTAGTTTGCTTTTCCCTAGTAGGACCATGAGTCTACTTCCACAGTTTTGCTCCAGGGATATGTCAACACTCCTGGTCTCTGCCATATATAGAATGCAGAAATCTCAATTGTTTTGACATTCTTAGACTATCACACCGGACCACTTCATTGAATACATGAAGCTGATTGGATCTGATGAACAGGAAGTGACAAGTACCTGAGATGTCTAAGGAAGACGTATGCAAGGCAGAGGGTAGAGGAAAAACCCTACGAAAATTCAGGGCCCTGCCAATTTGATGAAGTTATTGGTGAGTGATGATCTGGAGAATGTCAAGATATCCAAGGTGAAAGAGAAGTTGCTGCACCTTCTACCACCTATTACTAAAAACCAAGTGCAGTGATGCATCATGAGCCTTTTTGGATTTTGGAGGCAACATATATCACATTTGAGTATATTTCTTAGAGCTACTTAAGTTACTATAAAGTAACCTATCAGTCTGCTGGTTCTGAGTGGCTACGAGAGCAAGAGAAGTCTAGGCAACAAGTCTAGAATGCAGTGCAAGCTGCATTGCTACTCAGCAATCTAGTGATATTTGGTGTCTGTGGCAAATAAGAATGCTGTATGTAGCCTCTGACAAGTCCCAGTAGATAACAATCCAGAACTCTAAGATTTAGCAGCAAAGCAATGCCCCCTTCTGCAGATTACCATTTTCTCTTTGAAAAACAGCTTCTGGCTTGCTATTAGACCATGGGTCATCAAGAACTCATGCAACCTGAGGTACCCATTATGAACCGGGAGTTATCTGACTTTCCAAGCTAAACAGTTGGGTGCATACAATAGCAATCCATCCCAAGTGGAAATGGTATAGTGGATGGCGCTTGAGCAAGTCCAGAATGCACTAGAAAGTTGTATGCGCAGGTGATTCCGATCCCTTTCACACTTCTGCTGCATTGCCTGCTCTCCTTTAGCTGGCATCATTGGCGTCCTGAGGATTTCCTTATGACCAGCACACAGAGGAATAAAAATATTGGACCTGTTGAGCAGAAATATTCCAAAGAACTTTAAGGATATATTTCCTCACTTTCCTGGCATTGGAGATGGCCAAAAGTACTTATCTACATCAATTCATGGACAGTGACTAATGGTTTGGCTGGCTGGCCAGGAAATTGTAAAGAACAAGATTGGAAGGTTAATGTCAAGGAAGACTAAAGAAGTATTTTAAATACATCTTTCAGACTGGGCATAGAGTGTGAAGATTTTATATTTCAGTGTGAATGTTCACCAAAGGGAATCTAATACAGAGGAGGTTTTCAATAATCAGGTGGACACGCTGACACAGCCTATGGGTCATAGAGCCAAAGGATCAGTCAGCCTCTTTCTCCAGCCACCCCAGGTCCTGGTTAATGGAACCAGACACAAAGTAGTCATGTGGTAGGGATGGAAGCTATGCATAGACTCAGCAACATGGACTTCCTCTGGGCAAGACCAATCTGGCTACTGCCACTGCTGACTACCCAACCTATCAACACCAGAATCTAATGCTGAGCTCTTGATATGGCACTCTTTTCTGAGGGTGGGAAGCAGCCAGCCACCTGGTAGAAGGTTGATTACATTGTACCTCTTTTATCATGAAGGAGTGATCTGTCCTCACCAAAATGTATATATTCTGTATGCAGCTACGCATTCCTTGTCTGTAATACTTCTGAGGATAGAATGTTATTCACTACCATGGTATTTCTTATGAGTTTAATTGTGTCCTCCTCCCAACTTCACGTGTTGAAGTCCTGACTCCCAGAATGTAACCTTATTTGGAAACAGGGTTATTGCAGATGTAATTAGTTGAGATAAGGTCATTAGGGTGTGATATAATCCAATAAGACTAGGAAATAAAAGGGGAAATTTGAACACAGAGACATGCAGGCAGGGAGTCTGCCATGTATAGATGAAGGCAGAGATCAAGGTAATGCTTCTACAGGCCAATTAATGCCACAGACTGCCAGCAAAGTACCAGAAGCTAGGCAAGAAATATGGTCTTGATTAATGTGGCTTTATAATAAATCTTGAAGTTGAGTATTGTCAGTCCTCAACTTTGTTCTTCTCCTTCAATACTGTGTTGGCTATTATCGGTTTTGCTTCTCGTCAACTTCAGAAGAAGTTTGTCACTATACACAAAATAACATTTTGATTGAGATTGCGTGGAATCTAGATCAAGCTAGGAAGCACTGATATCTTGACAATATTGATTCTTCCCATCCATGAACATAGAATATCTCTATATTTATTTAGTTCGTCTCTGATTTCCTTCATCAGAACTTCGTAGCTTTCTTCATGTAGATTTTGTATATATTTTGTTAGATTTATATCTAAGTACTTAATTTTCGGAAGCTGCTAATGTAAATAATATTTTTAAATGTCAAATTTCATTTGTTCGTTACCGACAGATAGGAAAGCAATTGAATTTTGTAAATTAACCATGCACCCTGCAACCTTACTATACCTGTTTATTAGTTCTAGGAGATTATGGTTGCTTCTTTTAGACTTTCTACATGGAAAATCATATCATCTGTGAACAAAGAGAGTTTTGTTTCTTACTTCCCAATCTGTATATTTTTATTTCCTGTTTCTGTCTTATGCATTAGTTATAACTTCCCATACAATGTTGAAAGGAGTGGTGAGAGTGGACAGGCTTGTCTTGTTCCTGATATTAGCAGGCAAGCTTCTCACCATTAAGTATGTTAGCTGCAGAATTTTTTTAGATGTTCTTTATCAAACTGAGGAAGTTCCACTCTATTCCTAGTTTACTAAGAGTTTTAGAGTAAAGTTTTGGATTTTGTGAAATGCTTTTTCTGCATTTACTGATATGATCATGTGGTTTTTCTTCTTTAGTCTGTTGATGTTATGGATTACATTAACTGATTGGCTGAACTAAAGGCTGATTTAAATGTTAAATCAGCCTTGCATATATGGGACATCACTCTTTTTCCCATTCCGTCATTCTCTGCCTTCTGATTGAAAAGTGATTACATTTAATGTAATCACTGATAAGGACTTACTTCTGCTGTTTTATTACTTGTTTTCTGTATGTTTTGTTACTTTCTTGCCCCTCATTTTCCCCATAACAACTGTCTTTTGTGCTTAGTTTATTTATTTTTGGTAGTGATGTCTTTTGATTCCCTTCTCATTTCTTCTTGTTTTCCATAGATATTTTCCTTGTGGTTACCATAAGCATTACACATAACAACCTAAAGTTTAAACAGTCTAATCTAAACTGATTCCAAGTTAACTTTAATAGTATAGAAAAACATATGCCTATACAGCTCTGTCCCACATCCTTTGTTATTGGTGTCCCAAATCTTTATACATTGAGTGCTCAATAACAGATTTATTTTTGTGCTTTTGTCTTTTAATTCCTTAGAAAATAAAAAGTGGAGTTACAAGCCAAAATTACAATAATACTGTTTTTTTTTTTTAATGTTTGCCATTGTATTTACTTTACCAGTGTCTTAGTCCATTTTTCTGCTACTATAACAGAGTACCACCGAATGGATAATTCATAAAGAAGTTTATCTGGCTCAAGGCTCTGGAAGCTGGGAAGTCCAAGAGCATGGTGCCAGCATCTGGTGAGGGCCTTTGTTTTGCCTCATCCCTGGCAAAAGGTGGAAGGACAAGAGAGTGTGCGAGACAGAAAAGGATCAGGGCTGAATTTCAGAATCTTTTTTATCAGGAACCCACTCCCATGATAACTCACTCCCATGATAATGGCATTAATCCATACATGAGGGCAGAGCCCTTATGACCTAATCATCTCTTAAAGGTTCTACCTCTTAATACCATCACAATGGCAATTAAATTTCAACATGCATTTTAGAGGGGACATTCAAACCACAGCAACCAGAAATATTTACTTCTTCACTCAGGTTTGAGTTACTGTCTACCATCCTTTCATTTCACCTTCAAGGACTCCCTTTAGCATTTCTTGTATGGCAAATCTACTGGTAACAAGCTCCCTAACATAGATTTGTAATTGCTTTTTTATGTTTTTGTGTTTTAATTCCTATGGAAAATAAAAACTGATGTTATAAACTAAAGTTATAATAATACTGGTTTTTATATTTGCCCTAGAATTTATCTGTCGTGGAGATATTTCTTTCTTCACATGGGTTCATTACTGTCTAGTGTTCTTTCATCTCACTGAAGGACTCCCTTTAGCATTTCCTGTCAGGCATATCTCACAGTAACAAGCTCCCTAAGCTTTTTAAAAATCTAGACATGTCTTAATTTTTCTCTTATTTTTTGGAGGACAGTTTTGCTGGATATGTAATTCTCAGTTGACAGGTTATTTTCTCTCAACATTTAAAGTATATCATCCCATTGTCTTCTGGCCTCCATAAATTCTAATTAAAAATTAGTTGATAATCTCATTTAGGATCCCTTGTAATGTGATGAGTTGATTCTCTTTTGCTACTTTCAAGATTCTTTGTGATTTTTGGTAGTTTTCATATAATGTGTCTTGGTATGAATCTCTTTGAGTTTCTGGTATTAGAGGTTGTTGTAGAGGCTTCTTGGATTTCTAGACTTATGTCTTTCATCAAATCTGGGATGTTTTCATTCCCTTATTTTTAAAATACTTTTTTGCTTTTTTCTAGGACTCTCATAAACCATATGCTGGTCCACTTGATGGTATCCTACAAGTCTTTAAGTCTATTCACTATTTTTATTCTTTTTCTTTATGCTCCTCAGACTGGATAATTTCAATAATTCTATCTTCAAATTTGCTGATCCTTTCTTCTGCCTAATCAAAAACTCTACTGAAGGCTGAGCGTGGTGGCTCATGCCTGCAATCCCAGCATTTTGTTAGGCCGAGGTGGGTGGATCACGAGGTCAGGAGTTTGAGACCAGCCTGGCCAACATGGTGAAACCTCGTCTCTCCTAAAAATATAAAAATCAGCTGGGTGTGCTGGCATGCACCTGTAATCTCAGCTACTTGGGTGGCTGATGCAGGAGAATTGCTTGAACCCAGAAGGCGGATGTTGCAGTGAGCTGAGCTCATGCCACTGCACTGCAGCCTGTGCGACAGCAAGATTCTGTCTCGGAAAAAAAAAAGCAAAAAACAACAAACAAACAAAATCCTATTGAACCCTTCTAGTGAATTTTTCATCTCAGTTGTTGCACTTTTCAGCTACAAAATTTCTACCTGGTTCCTTTTTATAATTTTTATATTTTTATTGATATTCTCATTTTGTTCAAACATCATTTCTCTGATTTCATTTAGTTGTCTTTTAACTCTTTGAGCATATTTAAGACAATTGTTTAGTCTTTGTCTAGTAAGTCCAAAGTCTGGGATTCCTTAAGGATAGTTCCTTTCAATTAATTTTATTCCTGTGAATGAGCCAGATTTCTCATTTGTTTGCATGCTTTGTGATATTTTTATTATAACATCTCAATATTATAATGTGCTATGGGAGTTAGACTTTCACCCTTTCCTAGGGTTTATTATTATAATTATTGAAGGATGTAGTTGTCTATATATTCAGTTACTTTTCAATGTTAACATCAGACAAACCTAAATACAAAATAAGTGATCTGCTTTCTTTCTTTTTTTTAAGTCAGAGTCTGGCTCTGTTATCCAGGCTGGCATGCAATGGCATGATCATAGCTCACCGTATCCTGGAACTCCTGGGCTCAAGTGGTCCTCCCACTCCAGCCTCTGACTAGCAAGGACTGCAGATGAGCACCATCATGCCTGGCTAATTTTTTTATTTTTTGTAGCGACAGGGTCTTGTTATGTTTCCCATGCTGGTTTCAAACTCCTGGCCCTATATGATCCTCCCGCCTAAGCCTTCCAAGGATTAACCTATAGACACATGGAACAGAATAGAGTGCATAGAAATGAATATGTATACGGTCAAATAATCTTCAACAAGGATACCAAGACCACACAATGGGAAAAGGACAGTCTCTTCAACAAAGTGTTGGCAAAAACTGAATATCCATATGCAAAAGACTGAAATTGGGCCCTTACCTTACACGGTATACAAAAATTAATGCAGAATGTATTAAGATCTAAATGTAAGATTTTAAACTATAAAACTCCTAAGACTGCTTTTCCCTCCAACAGTGGTACTGTTTCTGGATGGACCATATCAGAAGGCACATGATGTTGATATGTCCCATTACTAATGATGTTAACTTTTCCTGAGATAAGGTGGTATCTACCAGTTCCTTTCACTATAAAGTTAGTATTTTCTCCTTTGTAACTTGTAAGTATTTTGTGGAAGGCTATTTGGAGATTATATTCTGTTCTTCACAAACTTTCAACTGCTGGTTTTGCCATTCACTGTTGGGCATTGCCTAAGTCAATGATTACGGTAATAATTTGCCAAATACTGGCTTTCTAATTCCATTTTCTTCCTACATTTAATAGCTGGCATTCTACTCTAAGAAAGAGCTTTCCTTTTACCCTCATTGAGTCATCTGTATGTATTAATACATACTAAATCAATAATATGTAGAATACATACTCCTAATTCTTGGGAGATTCCTGTGAAGTATTTAGAAGAAAGGGTCACAATGTCTGCAGCTAACTCAGATGTTTCAGCAAAATAACAGTGTCACACACACACAGACACAAACACACACACGTGGTATTAAAGCAAATGTGGAAAATTTTACCAATCATTCAATCTAGGAACAATCTAGGGAGATCAGTGTACTATTTTGCAGTCTTTTTGCAGATCTCAATTTTTTCAAAATGTAAGGTAAAAAATACATAGATTTAACTGAAACACCATCCAAACCTTCACCAATATTTGAAAAAAATTAAAATAAGCCCACAGATTTAATTTATTAGCACTTAAATATATTCAAATTTTATTACCATCGTCTATAGAAATTTAACATTAGCCATCTGTGCAACTGTCCTCTGAGGCAGAGGAACACCATACACAAATATTACAAACTAAGAACAGTACCACATTCGACAAGACTGTTTCTTGATTCAGTAAACCAAGCTTGACAAACCGGCCAACCCAAGGTGAATGATTACAGTTATAGGGTACAGGAGAAATTATCACTTAGTGAGTATTACAAACAATATTAAAATGTGACACAGACTTACAAAAGTTCTGCTTTTTTTTCCCCTAAGACTATATGTATATGTGTGTGTGTGTAGACAGGTTAACAATATGGAAACCTGTACCTTGCAGCACTCTTGGGGTTTCAGCAAAGCATACATTATAGACACATTTGCCATACAGTGCAATTTTATTGTGTAAGCCATGAATAATAGTGCACTTAAATCCAAGAGTCACATTCAAATATATCAAGAGAACAATCCAAATACCCGGCTATTGAAGAAATACACATTCTTTGTTTTTATAAACTAAGTTCTGCAAGTACAACATTTTTTTGTGTAGATGGTATTAGATCAATAAGGTTTTAAACAATGAGATTTAGGGTGTATTTTGTAGAATAATTGACCTCTCCAAAGATAACGTGCATTTAAAAAGTGAAGCAAATGTCTTGGCCAGACAAACACAGGCAGTGTTGTACAACTCAGTTTTATTACAAATCACAAATATAGTTAATCCTTAGACCTGCAGACGGTTAAAGAGAATGGCTCTAGAAGTCAGTAAACTATCAGAATTACTTTGCAGGACAATGTAGTGTTTACAGTGAGCCTCATTATCTTCCACTAAATTGGGCACAAATTACTGTTCCACAGTGTAGTTCAAGAGCTAGGACATTAAGTTTCTTAAAAAGGGTTTAGATAACACGTTCAGGCATTTTAATACTCAGTCCTAGAATTTCAGAGGGTCTCTTCTGGGACTATTGGTTTAAAGGAAGATGCTGTGGACAGTGGATTATAAAGACCAAGTGAAGGTAGAAGTAATTTTATTTAAGAAAATAAAGAAAACTGATACTATGAGAAAGTTATAGTATCAGTATATATTTTATCATCTGAGAATAAATGTAAATGGAGAAAAGAGTCATAATGATTTTTTTTTTTTTTTTTTGAGATGGAGTCTCACTCTTTCGCCCAGGCTGGAGTGCAGTGGTGCGATCTCGGCTCACTGCAAGCTCTGCCTCCTGGGTTCACACCATTCTCCTGCCTCAGCCTCCCGAGTAGCTGGGACTACAGGCGCCCGCCACCACGCCCAGCTAATTTTTTGTATTTTTAGTAGAAACGGGGTTTCACCGTGTTAGCCAGGATGGTCTCGATCTCCTGACCTCATGATCCGCACACCTCGGCCTCCCAAAGTGCTGGGATTACAGGCGTGAGCCACCGCGCCCGGCCTATAATGTTTTTAAAGATGACGGGTAACATAAAAATACTACGTGGTAATAACTTAGAATACTAGGTCTGGAGGAGGAGAACAGGCCTAGCCCATGTGAAAGTATAAGCAGTAGCTAATCTATGTGGTCTTGAGGTATAGTATAAACCTGGAAAGTTCTCTGAACCTCTTCAGTTCTGAGGGTTGCCCAATTAAAACAACGACAACAACAACAACAAAACACTTTATCAGATGTACTAAATGACTTCATTCTCTGATAAATTTCAAAGCTTCCAGAACGTAGGATCAACTATTGTAACTATTGCCCATTTTTGGTCCAGGAAATACCTTTCTGATAAAGACTGCTCATAAAACCCTTGTGTCGTTTTCATTCATTCTATCTAGAAGTGGGCAAATACCAAAACCTTTATCCCAGATTAAGGTCTGATAATAAGTGAACCTGATGACCTACTTTAGACTGACAATTCAAACAGCTATCCCTGAAACCAGACAACTACAAGGGTTATGCCTTGAAGCAGA
Source organism: Pongo pygmaeus (assembly GCF_028885625.2). Lineage (NCBI taxonomy): Eukaryota > Metazoa > Chordata > Mammalia > Primates > Hominidae > Pongo > Pongo pygmaeus. The sequence goes on from NC_072380.2 coordinate 9,481,255, forward strand.
TTTTTCAAAGTGCAACTAAACATTACTCCTGTTTTTCACTTGAGGAGACTAAATTATGGTCATATCTTTTCCATGATACTGATTTTTTATTTAACATAAACCAAATACTGACGGAATCAAAGACTAAAATCCCACAAAATTTCATCCTTTAAAACAAAAAGCAATAAAATTCTACCTCTAAATCAGGCCTCAAAGTGCAAAGAAATGTTTAAAAATCCCCCATATGGGATTTGACATGAATGTCTATTATTGTCCCCCCAAGTCTTCTCAAAAATCACTTTAAAATCTTGCTCTGAGACCCTAAGTTTCCTTGGAAATAAAATACATTTATAGATTGTTTTAAACCTACTGAATTTTACTATTTCTGCTTGCTTTCTTCCCATTTAATAAATCAAAATAAAAAATTTTGACCAAATAAATATTTATTGAAAGGTCCTGCCACCAAAAAAGCTTCAGGTTTTTAAAAACATATAATCAACCAACAATGTTCTTCTGATTAAAAAAAAAAAAAAGTACTTATTTAAATCTGAGGATGCTTATATGTTCGACAGAGGATTGTTGTGATCCTTTGTATTTTAAAAATACTCTTTGCGGGCCTACTTTATGTATCTCCCATATAAAAACCAGCTTTCACTCCACATGAATAGAGAAGATGCTGAATACGCAGGAATCTGATTATCCCTCATGTGATTATTACTGGCCCCTCTGGGGCAATCTGCTTGCTCACTCATTCTGCCACCATTCTCTTCATTCAAGTGTTTAATACCACATTTATCAAAGGCAACTCTCCAACGCAATGTTTAACGAGCGTCTTCTCAGCAGTGTATCCGTGTCATTTATTCTTCTCATCCAAGAAAGCACGAACTTAACAGTACTACTAAAAATCCTCTTCAAATTATATTGATAATGGACTTATTTTTGACAGTTTTTGGATTTGGGAAAACTCTAATATTTGGATTACCAAATAACACTTTTGTAGATGCACTGATACCGAAGTTTATTTTTACAACCTGTAAACAGATCTGAAGTTTGAACAATCCCTAATTATAAATTAATACTAAAATGCAAACTTACCAAAACAGTATAGATTGTTGTCTCAGTAAGACAGAGAAAACGAAATGCGAATACCGTGCTATGACTGTACTCTGGCTCACACAGCAAATGTGCATCAGGAAGACAGGTCTACCTTGATGGCACACAATCTCTCCATGACCAGACCTAATACAAACTCCCTCGCAAGTTTCCACCCATGGAAGCCCTATGGCCGATCAACAGAAGCAGTGGGACTCACTTCTGGCTTTTTCTTTACTTAGACACAGGGTCTCGCTCTGTTGCTCAGGCTGGAGTGGACTGATGCAATCATAGCTCACTGCAGCCTCAACCTCCTAGGCTCAAGGGATCCTTCTGCCTCGGCTTCCCTAGTGGTTGGGACTATAGGCACACACCACCACACCAGGCTAATGGGAGTCACTTCTAAAGAAAACTCTCTAGATGGTTTTCCTTATACGCCTGTTAGCTGAGAAGAAAAGGCTCCTTCATACACAATCTTCAGACAAAAAGAGAAGAAAACAAAAAGGTCAGCTGTATTAACAGACATAGCAAGCAATTCTGAGGGACCACAAAAAAGTGAGGCTGTTTCCTTTTTTTTTTTTTTTTAACAAAACTAAGATGGACATTTCACACAATGCAGAGCTACGAGAACATCTCTTATGCTCCTTGCCATGGGATTTTAATGCCCCAAGGTTCATAACTACAGCAAAGAAAGTAAGTCAAAGATAAACTAAGCTTAAAGAAGGCGGCAGGCAAATTTTCCCAAAAAGACTGTGGACTGTGGGCTGCTGTGTAGCCTTTACTACAAGGCTGAGGAAGCAGAAGAAAGATGAACTGGGCAACTGGTGATGAAAAGTATTTGCCATTTTCAAAGGCTTCTCAGTGTGGCCATAGATTTTGCTAGTCGATTTTAAAAAAATTATATTTTTAGCTCAACACACAGCTCTAAAGCAGGGTTCAGTGTAGTGTGTTCTCTACCGAAATGGTTATATACAGATGGTATGGAAATGGTTTTAAAGATTACTCATAAACTATCCTTTTAAAGAAAAACTAGAATTGGTCGTATTTGTTAAAATGAGCAATGTCATCAACCAGAAGTGTAGGTGGGAAATACTGAACCACAAACATTTGGAGTTGCAGGCATAGACTAGCAGAGCATGAATAGTCATCACTGTTTCTATAACACTGAAACACTCAAATCTGTTTCTGAGGTTTAAAACACAGAGCTATATTATATTCATAAACTTCCCCCTCTACTTAAGTTATATTTGCCTAACACATAATGGACCAATCAATAGAGCCAAAACAAATTTGCAAAAGGCTCAGGTCAACATGAAAATTTTAACCTTAGTATTAGTAAACTCTTAGAATACTTACAAATTAAAAAAACACACAATAAAACACACATACACATATAAACCAGTGCAATAAGAACTTTAGACAAGGGCAGTGCATCTCTGGTTTAAGAAAACCTATTTGTAGCTTGATTATAACAAATTAACTCTATTCTAGATGATGGTTTAATTTTACAACCAGCATTTGATACACATTGTATATGTATGCTCAAAACCTGAAAACCAATTCACCAGTAACAATTCTCAATCAGTAACAAATTCCTACTTTAATTCTATATTGCACATACTTTTAGTGTCTACGTTAAAATAAATTTAACTCTTCCTAATGTAAATATCGGAGGACCATACCTGTTGCCCTCGTAGAAATAATTTACCTTGAATAACAGATTTTCCTTTCTTGACAAACAAGACAGAATAGATTTCAGCTTCGTTAGTCCAAAACTATTTTAAAGAAAATGGCTATTTTATGTGGCAAAGACACTGGAAATGGCTTGTTAAACACAAAATCCTTGGTTTATCCATTGTTGCCATTTTGAAAAACATTTCTATGGTCAGAGTGTTTAAAAGTCTGACCCTTTTTTTAAACCACCAAACAGTCCCTAGAGAGATTAGCTGTGTCCTTGACTGCTCTAGAATGCTGTTTGGAGAGTGGACACAGAGAAAAAGCTTTGGATAAAATGGCATGAAACACAAATGGCATTAAATAGGTCATCTATTTCACGTAAAAATAAAATGACTAGCACCTCCTTCCGGCTCCCAAAGTGACAGGCCCTAACAGGCCACATGAAACATGGTTTATGATAGTAAGTTTCATTATTCATACAGTATTAAGAAATCCATTACATTAGAGGGGTCCCACATCTAAAGCCCTCACTTCAAGGCTACCGTGTAAAAGTGAACTGAAGGGCACAAGGAGAGAACGGCGGACACAGGCCCAGGAAGGTCCTTGCGAAGGGTGCGAGGAGACCTTTCAGGGACTCTCCTGCATCCCGTCCTCTGTTTCCAGTTCTGCCAACTGCCTTCTAAGGATATTGACTTTTGCTTGTAATTCTTTATTATATTCAATGATGTTAACCATTTCTTCATATGCTTCATCCAAATACTTAGAGGATCTATTCCAACGTAGGAAAATACCTATTGAATCCAGGAATGAAAAACAGAAGGAAGAAAGGTATATACAATGGATTAAAATTACATTTGTGGATAAGATGTAATTTACGTATTATACATTCTTTTTTCTTTTGTTGCCACAACTCACATCTGTGTTTTATTATACTCTAAAATATACAGGAATCTTGAGGTACTGAAAAGGATGCAATTGAATACAATATTTGAAAAGTCACTACTTGTATGTACATGCTCATTGATTCTTCAGAAATATCCCACAAAATTATCAAATAGATCCAAATACCATTTTATGATATATTCAGGAAAACAAGATGATAATTTACAATGTCACAAACTTTCCAATTTCACAATATAAATCATTTATTTTTATAATTATAGAATATTGCTCAGACATGTAAGATCCCTTAAATGTGTGAAGCCATTTTCACCTGAAAAGTGACAGCTACAGTAAAAGCAGAACCACATATGTTGTTATTTGAAAGCCTGAACTGTAGCACACGTGCTCACACGCCTCTCTCCCTGTTACTTGAGAGGCAATCTTTCAATTCTGCAGGCAATTGCTTCTTTCCCCAAATAATAATAATTATCCTTTTATTATGAACCAAAAGGAAGTATTTTCTCCTCTCCATAGCCCTGTGTTAACTGTATCATACCAAAATAATGCCTTACAGATATTCAAGTAAGGAGGCATGAAAATCTTCCAGGCTGCACCATGTCAGTGGATGGCAAGTTCACAAACGTTTTATGATTCATTAAAACACTCTCTACAAACCAAACTGCCATGGGTCCTAATGAGCCCTTCTGTGCAGGTCCCAACGTCAGGCTGTATCAGAAAGGGAAAGCAGAACCACAGCGTAAAGCCTGACCCACCCATGTTGATTTTTCTAATTCAGGAATTACTAAATATTAATGGTTAGCTGTGATGTAAATGTAAACAGCAGAGAGACATTTTAAGGCCGAAGAGCAGTCTCATTCAATATAGATGCCTACCATAGGATTTTACCTAATAGAGAGCTTCTTTTTCTCCCAGCTCTAGGTTGAGGAGCATGAAACACACACTGAAACTCTGGCATGGCAGGACTTAATCCACAGAACAAGCATTTCATCCCATCGCTTATCTCTAAGCTCCACAAGGAGGTTTGGTACAAAGCAATTAAATCATCCTTCAGGCCACCCAGCTCCCAATGTGGGTTTTCTCCCAAACAGCTATGCTCATTTCAGCTATTAAATGTGACAGTGGCTTTTAGGTACATTGTCCCAGAAGTCCTAAACAGGAAGAATACTGTAACCTCTCATTTAAGAGATCACAAACCCTGTACTGACTGTGACAACAATCACGAAAGTAAGCAAAGAGAAGTTCTGAGCAGTCACCAACCCTTCACAAATCAAAGCACTAAAGCTCACATCCAGAACCTCAAGACCATCTAAGACCATTTCCCCACAATGCTAACTAGGGGACACTTCAATAGATAAGATTAGAAGCATGAACTGAGGTGGAAGGAAGCCACTAATGGCAGATAAGCCAAGAGGAACTAGACGTGACAGCTGACATCCAGAGAAGAGACAGAAACTGACTTGGTCTCAGACTGAGAAGGCAAAGCAATCTGAGACCCGTTTCCACAAAGGGCAAATAGTTTTCCACACATGAATTGCCTTTGAGAGTATAACATACTAGAATACGGCATTACAACTGGCATTAATGGTAATTCGGTTTAATTTACCAAACAGCTACCATTCTTGTATGTATACTTTATGCTATTAAACATAAACATGAATAAATATGTGCTTATTATCTTCAAAATAACTTTAAAAATTAAATGGTATTTTAGAGTCTTTGTTTAATGAAAAACTACATAGTTTAGATAGATTTTGGTTATTTTTATCTTTTTGAGAAAGTCTCATTGTGTCACCCTGGCTAGAGTGCAGTAGCATCATCTCCGCTCACTGCAACCTCTGCCTCCCAGATTCAACTGATTCTCCTGCCTCAGCCTCCTGAGTAGCTGGGACTACAGACCCGCACCACCAAATTGGCCTGGCTAATTTTTATATTTTCAGTAGAGATGGGGTTTCACCATGTTGGCCAGCCTCATCTTGAACTTCTGACCTCAAGTGATCCACTCACCTGAGCCTCCCAATGTGCTGGGATTACAGGAGTGAGCCACCACACCTGGCCAGATTTTGGTTATGTTTTAATTAATAAGCTTCAATACTTAAGGGGATAAGCTTCAATAGCTGGAAAAATCAGTGTATATAAAAAATCTACTTTAGAATAGATTTAAAAATTAAGCATATAGTCCCATAAGAACAATGAAATATCTGTGTTACTGCACTGATGGTATTTTGTGCCCATTTATAAAAACTTACTGGAATCCCCAGCCACGTAACTCTTTAATACCATTTAATACAAGAACCTATCCTAATGACTGCTTCATTAAGGGATAGAAACTCTCCCTGAGGAGCTTACAATTTATTCATGTCCCAACTACCTACCAACTCCCTTAAGCAAAGAGTAATGTACTTTCTTATCTAGAAAAAATATCCAACATAAACAGCAATGTAAAGAAACACTGTTAATTTCTCAATGGGAACTGAAAAAAAAAAAAAAAGTGCGGCTAGATAACTGATTTGAAAGAGAGAAACATGCCCACACTAAGAATGACAATTCACACAGGTCTGAGGGCCATGTCCAGCTCACTGTCTTCATACATCACCAACAGCACACACTCACAGGCAGCCGCATGCACACCTGACCGTTAAGAAGTTTGCAAAGGATGCGTGGTTTACCTTCCCACAGCGGAAGACTCTGCGGAGCAACTGAAGGCCAGATGACAAGGTTGTTGGCTTCAAAGAGGGGATTGGTGAATTTACTCAGCTCACTGGGCTGATTGACCCAGGACCACAAAGACATTGTCTTCTGCTGTAGCTTCAACTTACATCTGGTCAAGAAAGAACACTGCCATTAAAGTAATTAATTTATAACAACCATTACTGAGCTCTCCTCTTCCTAGGACAATTTCTTCTCAGTATGAAAGAAGATAGAATACAAGACTTTCAGTAGAGAAACAACATGTTGAAAAATAAACAGATTTGTCAAAAAGCTCAATCGGCATTAGAGCTCTCAAAAACAACAAAACAAAGAGTATTTTACAGGCTTCCAAGAAGCTGGCAGGAGGATAAAAACAGAATCTGGTCACGTCGGGTTTGGTGTTAAACCTTAACCCAGAGAACGTTACTGTACACAAAAGTTCTTTGTTATATTTGGGATTCTATTTTAATTAAAAATAGCTAAGTATAAAAAAACTTTCTAACCTTTTTGTTTCTGAGAAGCCTATAATATAAACACAAAAATTATACACTTTTTGACATTTATGTCTTATTTATTTTTCTAGTTTCTGTAAGAAAGGGCTTGTTGTGCAGAAACAACCAGGATAGCTTACAAATATGAATGCCTGGAAAGACCCCCAGGGTCTTCGTTATTTACACTGTTTGATAACCACTTTCTAATTTTTTTTTTAATTTTAAATTTTAATTTTTCCGTAAGTTATTGGGGAACAGGTGGTATTTGGTTACATGAGTAAGTTCTGTAGTGGCGATTTGTGAGATTCTGGTGCATCCATCACCCGAGCAGTATACACTGAACCCTATTTATAGTCTTTTATCTCTTGTCCCCCTTCTGTCCCTCCCCCAAGTCCCCAAAGTCCACTGTATCCTTTTTATGCTCATATTAATATTTAAAATGGAGGCTGAGTCAAATCTCAAACAAAACTTAAAATTTTTTAGAGACTTAGCTTTTAGGGAAAATAAATTACATGTACATAAAATACACATTGTCAAAGATGAAATATCAATGTGAATCTTGACGTAAATACATATTTAATCTATATCCACATACAATGAACAGGCTTCATAATAATTCTAAAACCCTGGAACACTCTTTATCACATAATAAACTGTTAGAGAAGGATAATAGTCAATCGCCACATTTTAGAAAAAAATACATTTTAACACAGATTGAAAGATAGTCTGTGGTAAACCTTACATCAACCAAAAAGATAATACATTCAATTCTCATAAGACTCGGTTTAAGCTGAAATTTTATTATAAAATCAGTTTGTCTCTGAAACCACGATTATTTATGAGCTACGTGCAACTTAGTGCATTCTTTTTGAGCTAGCAATAAAAATAATCCACATAATCACAGAGCCTCTGTGGCACTGGACTTTAACTGCTGGGATAGCATGTCCTACGCTATGTTCCCGGGAACCAGGGATGACAAGGACAGGACATTATTGCATCCACTGCCTCCAGCCCTGTGCCCCCTGCCCATGGCCGGCCAACCACTGAACTTGTTCTGGCTGAGCCTGACACCACTTCAGAATCCTTCCCACTCAGCATTGCTGGCAGGCTCTACCAACTGGGAAACAGAATGGGAATCTATTTTGATCCCTTCTTGGAAGCTAGTCCTGAGGATGTTAACAGGTATAACACCAAAAAAAAAATCATCATCAAACACATTTCTTAAATGTTGAATTAAAGTTATATACACTGCTTTACTGAAGGGTGTCTTAAAGCCTTTAATGATTATGTGTTTGTGACCCTCTAAGTGGGGAGGATATTATGCCACATTCGCCAAACTTCCTTGGCTATAGAAATTGCCAATCCCTCCTGTCCCTCCCTGCCAGAGTACAGTCCAGGGCTAAGCAACACATGCTTTAGAAAATGGTGGCTGCCAGCAATGAGGCAACGAAGCCTGGTGATTGTATCCTAAAGAGATTACCAGGCAACCTTCCTGAAAGATCATTCTGATGCAAATCTTCTAAATGAACCTATACACTTGATGGTGCCTGGGCTGTGAGGTGAGCTTGTCACTCTGGGCCTGAGGACAGTTTCTAGGTGTAACAAAGTCTAGAGCAGGAGGAGGAAGACCTGTAATCTAGGCCAGGGATCCCCAAACCCCAGGCGATGGACCAGTAAGGGTCTGTGCCCTGTTAGGAACTGGCCACACAGCAGGGGGTGAGTGGCAGGTGAGCGTGTACTGCCACCTCCTGTCAGATCATCAGCAGCATTAGATTCTCATAGAAGCGCAAACCCTACTGTGAGCTGCACATGCGGGGGATCTAGGGTGTGCCTTTATGAGAATTCTCCTTATGAGAATCTAATGCCTGATGATCTGAGATGGAACAGTTTCACCCCAAAACCATCACCAATCCCACTGCCACCCAATCCACAGAAAAGTTGTTTTCCACGAAACTGGTCCCTGGGGCCAAAATGGTTGGGGATCGCTGCTCTAGGCCACACTTTTGATGACCAACTGGCTGTATGTCCTGAGAAAAGTCACTTAACTTCTCTGGATCTTACTTTCTTAATAAAATTAGAGGGAAAAGCTGAATTATAAATTAAGGCTTTTTCCACATGAAAGATACTATGATCCTATGTAAAGAAATTAACATTTAGCATGGTTGCCCCTTAATTCATGTATGGACTAATTTTAACCTAACAGAACAAAGTCTAGGACATACTCTCACCTAGCATGAGATTGTCTCATAATAAGAATATACTTCAGGTCATTTAACTTATAATTAACTGTAGCCTCTACCTTTTTATCAATAATTTTAATATAGAGCCAAATTGTGGTCTCCTAGATTTTGACTACTTAGGAAGTAGCCAAAACAACGGAAAAGGAAAGGTCCCCATGTGAGCAGTGTACTCACCTTTCACTTTCGTTGTTGCCCAGAAATGTTCCAAACTGTGAGGCATAGGCATGCTCAAAGAGCATGATGAGGAAATTCTCATTAAATTCAAAAGAGCAGGGAAACTGACGAAGGATCTGCCACACGCAGTCCAAGAAGAGAAGAAATACAGGAGCCTCCCACTTCTGCTTGGTGTTACAGTAGGCTGACTGTGCACAGCGCTGCTGGAACGGGTGACCAGCCTAGGGGGAAGATGGAGGCGTGACAGTCATATCCTGGTGAGATCACATGACACAGCATTCTACCGACACCACTACACACAATTCCAGTGACACTCCTAGTACCTGGAACATCATCTAATTAGGGTAGCTGTTGTACAGATTAATGATTTCTTGGTATAAAATAAATAGTTGCAGCAACTAAGGAAAAAGACACACTTCCAAACCCTTAATGAGGCTGTGCAGCTAAGGTGTGACCACAGGAACTGCATTGCCCTGGGAATATCCTATGGAAGAATAATGAACTTAAGTAATAATAAACTTACAAAATAAACCTTTCTAGGTCTACAAAATCTGGAGCAAAGTCAAAGAACATAAACTCAGTACAAACAAAGAAGAATCATCACCTCCGTCTAACACTGTAGATTGTGTTGTACACTAAACAAGCCTCATCTTAAGTGGACACAGATATGGAACTCTGGTCAACTTTATAATGTCAGCTCTGATAGTAAATCTGTAATTATATATGAAAAGTTATTGTGTTCAAAGATCTTTATGAGTACTTTTCTACGGAAGATAAAGCTGTCCTTAATTACCCTCTTCTCCCAAAATGAACAGCAAGAGTCTGCCATCTACTGACCAAAGTAAATTTAAGACTCATTTACCTGTCTTGTTCAGAACCCAAATGCTGACCTTAACACAAATCATACTTTGCTAGGAATTTCACAGATCTGCTTTGTCTCTGGGTCCTTCTACTACTGTATGTGACAAAGGTAATGCCATAGAAATTTTACAGTGGTTCACAGAATTTTGATATCCATTAAAATAACATATAAATCAGTCAGTCATACTCGTTTGTCTACTATGCGTCATGAGGAATATAGCTCAATAGACTTTCATCAAATATGGAGCATAAACTTAGGATGGTCTGACTTAAACAGAGGTAAGGTCAGTTGTCAGGCAGGGTGGACATGGTGTACGTAACAGCATTAGTACATAATAAATGTGAATTGTAACCAGAGGAGCAAGATATTCTTTTTGCCAGAAAAATGTCTGCTTTCAAGATATGTAAGCATTTGTGTTCAAGTACAATTATTTACCAGGTTACACAGTAGAAACAGACTGAAAAGTAATCTCTGTGGAGGATATCAATCCCTGTTATGAGTGAGACCTTTATTTTGGTAGCCATCCAACTTTACATGACTCAGTTTTATCTGTGAAAGAAGCTTCACAGGGTGGAGCAGCACGAGCAAAAGGCAGAAAGGGTTAAAGTGCTTTCCTCGCAACTACAGGCCCCACTCCCTCTTCCCCGACTGCTTATGTCTTTGATCCGTCAAGACCCAGCTTCTGGGAGACCACACTATGCTTCCCATTCTTTGTATTTCTCCTATATGTGACAAAGCACAGCCAACAAGAGTTTCCCAAGTGAAGGAAGTGTCAAGTGAGGAATACAGGCAAGGAGGCATCCAGAAACGAGGAGATGACAGATTAACTGGCCTGCAGGAAATTAAACACACAACTTAGAAATTTTAATCAATCAAAATTTCACACATTATGTCAGCTACCACACAAACCAGGATCACAGCATCAATGAGCAGTTCCTCTGTGAATCAAACAGCTCTTCTCACCTGCAGCCACTCTCTTTCAATCAGGGCCTCAAAACCACGAATGGTCCTGCTTCTTGGCTCCAAGATGATCTGGGCCAGGGAGGTCACCTGGAGTGTGGAATCAGTTCCTTCTGTTCCGTGAATCAATATTGATGCTCCTTCCCTGAAAGGAAAGTCAGGGAAGAGTACAAATGGGAAATGCCCAACATGGTCAATGAACTCTGTTAATAACAAGCATTTATTGAGCACAACATTTTAGTCTACTGGGTTCAGTCTATTCAGTGTATTGAGTATAACATTCTGCTCTGACTTGTAGAGTTCAGAATCTAAATCTCAATCTAAGGCATACGATAGATAAGTTTCTCTTGGGAAAAAATATGACTATAATGAATCTCAAATTTCACATGGCAAGACCTCTTTAAGTTATAACAAATTTCACAGAACCTTTTAGCTGAATTTTTCTTTCCCTTTACAAAACCAAAAAGCAGCTCTTATCACAGAAGGCATTTACCCTTTCTGCTTTAATCGTTGGTTAAAGCCTCTTCTCATCAAACCTACAGACATACACTAAAATTATTTTTCTGAGTTTGACTCTACCTTTCCACCATCAGCTGACTATAAGGACACCTTCATAAACTGTAATTCAATCTGGAAAATGAGACCTAGACCACACTTTGAGAAACATGACAACAGGAAAAAAACAAATATAAAACTGTCAATCTAGAAAGTCAGTGGTAAAGACACCACTGCATCATGAGACTCAGAAGTGTCTGGGACCCCATTATTCTAAAAAGAATGAAAGAAAACACCAAAACTAAATTTACTACATCTTCTCCCCTCCCCTTCTTCTACCCTTTCTGTTGAAACAATGAAGGAAACTTTGGAAAAAATAAAAACCACCACCTTCACACAAAAGCTTCAGGTTTGGTTACTACTGTCAGTTTTTACCCACGTACATATATACTACATACAGCTTTAATAAGAGGCAATTTCCTCTATTCTCACTCTTATTCTACAATCGTAGCCTTCCATGTTTGTACGTCATCTTCAGAACTAAGATAATAACAGTCGCAGGCACAGCTCGTTCACGGAGCTTCCCTTGGTTGCTCTTCACAGATATTGCGTTTTCCATAAATGGGAGATTTGCAGCTATCCCACGTCAAGTAAGTATGCTGGCACCCATTTTCCAACAGCATGTTTTACTTTGTGTCTCTGTCTCATTTTAGTAATTCTCACAACATTTCAAAAGTTTTCATTATTATTACAACTGTTACGGTGATCTGTGATCAATGATCTTTGATGTTACTCTACTGCAAGTTTTGGGGGCATCAGGAACCACGTCCATATAAGACAGTGAACTTAATCGACAAATGCTGTGTGTGTTCTCACTGCTCCACTAACCAGCCGTTCCTTTGACTCTCTCACTTCAGGGAGACACTCTATTCCCGGGATCACAACAATATTGACATTAGGCCAGCCAATTAATAACCCTACAATGGCCTGTAAGTGTTCAAATGAAAGGAAGAGTAGCATGTCTCATTTTAGATCAAAAGCTAGAAATGATTAAGCTTAGTGAGGAAGGCACGTCAAAAGCTGAGACAGGCCAAAAGCTGGGCCTCCTGCACTAGTTAATCAAGTTGAGAATGCAAAAGGAAAAGTTCTTGATGGAAATTAAAAGTGCTTCTCCAGTGAACACATAAATGATACAGTGACACAGCCTTACTGCTCACATGGAGAAAGTCTGAGTGGTCTGGATAGAAGATCAAACCAGCTGCAATATTCTCTTAAGCCAAAGCCTAATCCAGAGGAAGGCCTTCACTCTCCTCCATTCTACAAAGTTCTATGAAGGCTGAGAGAGGTGAGGAAGCCGTAGAAGAAAAGTTGGAAACTAGCAGAGGCTGGTTCATTAGGTTTAAGGAAAGAAGCAAACTCTCTTGTTAGGGAAAAAATGCAGCTGGTGACTTTAAGCTGAAGCCAGTGATTATTTGCAATTTTGAAAATCCTAGGGGCCTTAAGGGTTATGCTAAATCTACTCTGCCTGTGCTCTATAAATGGAACAATGAAGCCTGCATGACAGCATGTCTGTTTACAGCATGGTTTACTGAATAGTTTAAGTCCACTGTTGAGACTTACTGCTCAGAAGAAAAGATTTCTTTCAAAACATCACTACACACTGACAATGCACCTGGTCACTTAAGAGCTCTGATGGAGAGGTACATGGAGATGAATGTTGTTTCCGTGGCTGCTAAAACAACATCTATTCTGCAGGCCATGGATCAAAGAGTAATTTCAACTTTCAAGTTTTATTTTAAGGCTATAGCTGCCCTAGCTAGTGATGCCTCTGATGTTTCTGGACAAAGTAAATGGAAAACTTTCTGTAAAGAATTCACCTTTCTAGATGCCATTAAAAATATCTGTGATTCACGGGAGGAGGTAAAAACATCAACATTAACAGGATTTTGGAAGAAGTTGATTCCAGATCTCACGGATACTTTGAGGGGCATAAGGCTTTACTGGAGAAGTCACTGCAGATGTTACAGAAATAGCAAAAGAACTAGAATTAGAAGTGGAACCTGAAGGCGGGGCATGGTGGCTCATGCTGTAACCCCAGCACTTATGGAGGCCAAGGCAGGAGGATTGCTTGAAGCCAGGAGTTTGAGGTTACAGTGAGTTATGACTGTGCCACTGCACTCCAGCTTGGGTGACAGAGGGAAAGACCCTGTCTCATAAAAAAAAAAAAAAAAAAAAAAATGCCGGGTGTAGTGGATCAGACCTGTAATCTCAGCACTTTGGAAGGCTGACGCAGGAGGATTGTTTGAGCTCAGGAGTTTGAGACCAGCCCGGGCAATAAACAGAGACCATATCTCTGTTAAAAATTGAAAAAAAAAATTAGCTGACTGTGGTGGTGTGCACCTGTAGTCCTGGCTATTTGGGAGGCTGAGGTGGGAGGATCATTTGAGCCCAGGAGTTCTAGGCTGCAGTGCACCGTGATCCTGCCATTACACTCCAGCCTGGGCGACAGAGCAAGGCCCTGTGTCCTAAATAAATAAATAAATAATTAGGAGCCTGAAGATTTGACTGAATTGCTGCAATTTCATGACAAAACTTGAAAAAATAAGGAGTTGCTTCCTATGGATGAGCAAGAAAAGTAGTATCCTGAGATGGAATCTACTCCTGGTGAAGATGCTGTGAAATGACAAAAAAAAAAAAAAAAAGATTTAGAATACCACATCAACTTAGGTGATAAAGCAGTGGCAGCATTTGAGAGAACTGAGTCTAATTTTGCAAGTTCTACTGTGGGTAAAATGCTATCAAACGGTATGACATGCTACAGAGAAATCTCTCATGAAAGGAAGAGTCAATTGATGTGGCAATCTTCATTGCTGTCTTGTCTAAGAAATTGCCACAGCCATCCAAAGCTTCAGTAACTACCACCCTGATCAGTCAGCAGCCATCAATGGGGAGGCAAGGCCCTCTACCAGGGCCAATAACCTCAAATACCAATAAAGTATTTTTAAATTAAGGTATGTATATTGTTTTTTTAGACATAATACTATTGCACAATTAACAGACTGCATTATAGTGTAAACATAACTTTATATGCACTAGAAAACCAAATATTAATAATGAATGTGACTCACTTTATTGCGTGATTTGCTTTACTGTGGTTTTCTGGAACCAAACCTGCAACATCTCCAAGGTGTGCCTGTGTGTAATATCCTATTAAGTGATGAACTGCAATTTACTTAATCCTATAGTTGGACATTTAGGTTATGCCAATTTTTGTTACACTATAGATGATGTACTCAGCTTTTTGTCTTCTGTTGAATTCTTTGGGGGTTCTTAATTTAAAAGTAACAGATTCCTTGACGTCACTTATGGTTAGGTTAACCCCATTCTCAGGATAAAACCTAATGACTAGGCTGAAGGGGATGAGCATGTACTTTAAGGCTTCTGTGCATGTTGCATATGTACCTTAATTATCTGTGGGATATTCTGAATTCAATTCATTTAAAGTCTATTTTTATGTTTTCAGTAATTAATTATAAGGGCAAATTTGTATGGAGGTGAAAATAATAGGCTAATATATATCAGAAAAAGGGACCCAAACATGGCAAAATAAACCAAAACCCTGAACCTTCCCAAGAGTCTGGAAGTCTCTGTCTTTAAGGCGGCCAGCTTAAACTAAATGAAGGTGAGATCACGAGAACTGTTCTGCATTCTGCACTGAGGGGTGTCTCAATCTGTATCATCGTGTTATTACAGCTGCAAATTGAGACAATGTGGTGATAACTGTTTATTACAATTCCTGTTTCATAAAAAAAAACCGAAGCCTCTGTACTCATAATGTAAGGAGAAATCTGGTAAACTTAGGTTAAAAAGAAACAAAACCCTCAGTATTAACAAAATCACTGTGTAACCTTGGTCTTTAATTCCCACAGTTTATTAGCTAAATGGGCTTCACCTAACGCCTAAAACAGAAAGAACAGGGATGCCTGGCAATCTTGACCCCAAGGGACTTTACCTGTTGATGGTTCTGTTGCTAACTTACCAAATGATTTCAGCAACCCATTCTATTATGAATTTCTCTCTAGCCATAACAAACTAGGTATATATTTCCCTAATTTAGAAGCATCCATAAAACAAGTTAAAGTCTCAAAGAAAAGTGCCATCTATCCATGTGGCAATAATACTTATACCTACCTACTGTTTCAGTGGAATCCCCTTCTTAAAAAGGGCATTCTAAGCTTCTGCAAGAATTTATGCCAATCCTTCTGCCTCTGTTCAAGTCTTCTGCCACAAGACTCAAGGATTAGCAACCTTTAACTGAGTGAATAAACTAAAATCACTTCATATACTCAACATCACTACCATTAGGTGTTCTCAACTTGAGATCCAGATGTAATGGCACATATCAAGTAGTTTGAAATAAGATATCCCGGAGATTAGAAAGGATCATTTTACTGTGTAACAAAATTACATGTTTCCTTTCGCTGATATTTCAAAAGTAAGGAGGTAAGTTCGCTCCTCTAAGAAAAAATAAGAAAACTTCCTTTCATTCTATTTCACAGTTTAAGAAAAAAATTGGCAAATTCATGATTTAAGGGTGTAATAGAAAAAAAAATAGGTCTATTAGTACTTAAAAATTTGTGTCATAGAAGACATGTATATGTACATGGTTCATATTTATTAAACAAACATTATCTATTAAATGCCAGATGCTAGGCACACACCTCATCAATAATGGGACGGTGTTGACTAGCCTACACAGTAACTTACCGCAAACTTTCACATAATCTATAAAAATATGTCTAGATAAACACAAAGTCTAGTTATCAGCGCACGTTCCGCTCAGGAACGCTGAAATGCACTTTACCTGTCGATGCACTGAGCCGCTAGGCAGGCAGTTGTCAGAATCTCTTTGATGTGAGTCAGCCAGTTAGAGGCCTCCAACTTACTGAGCCATCGGTCCATGTTATGTGTTTGGTCATTACAAGCTTCCACAAGTTTGATTAAGCTCTCCTGAAGAATGTGATACCTTTTCAAAACAAGAAAGTAAAAAATAACAAACCCAGAAAATAGAAAGATAAAAAAACCAAACCAAAGATTCAGCCTCCAACATATCTAAGAGCAAAAGTAGTTCAAAATACTATAAAAATATTTACCCTGCTATACAGTAATTTCAGGATTAAAGGTTGAAAAACTAATATTTAAACATTGTTGCAAAGGCTTAAAATGCCTGCCATGGTAACCTATTCCTTTAAACCCAGTTCACATACCTGGATTATCTGACTATAGGAGAGGCCAGAGCCCTGCGTTTCATGACAGGTCAGGAGACACAGCACCACTTACATTTGCAATCCTGTTCCCACCCATCTAACATTAGAGACCCAGTGCCATCAGCAGCCTTACCCAACCCAGCTTGGATCCCACTGTTTTCTAGCTACAGCTCCCATTCACCCACCTAGAGACACTTATAAATCACTCTTTTACGGTACAAACAAGAGACTATAGGTGGAGGAAACCGTGCAAAAATAGGTTGATATGGGGAGAAATTATATCTCTAAAGTCTTTGACTTAGGAAAATATAAGTAGATGTAGCAAATCTGTTCAGTGTAGCAACTGCTGATCTACCTGCAGAGGAGCTGGCCTTGTGGTGATGAGACCACAGGGCTGGTTCAGAGAAAGACTGCTAGTGAAAGGGACTCTTGCAGGCCTCCAAGAGCACAGCTTTCGTTTATCAAATACAAAGGCTGGCTGTTCAAAAAGAAAGATAAAACTGACAAACCCTTAGCTAAAGTTTCTTTCACTAAAAACAGAGAGAAAAACAACGCAAATGCATACAATCAGAAACAAAGACGATATTACAACTGATATCACAGAAATACAAGGGATCATAAGAGACTACTGTGACCAATTACACGTTAACAAATTGACTAGATAATCTAGAAAAAATGGATAAATTCCTAGAAGCATACAACCTACCAAGACTGAGTCATGAAGAAAGAAAATCTGAACAGACCAATAATGAGTAAGGAGATTAAAAAGATCTCCCATCAAAGAAAAGCCCTGGTGCTGATGGCCTCACGCACTACCTGATTTTAAAATATGCTACAAAGCTAAAGTAATCAAAACAGCTTGGCACTGGCATAAAAACAGACACATTGACTAATGGAACAGAATAGAGCCCAGAAATAAATCCATGCATTTATGGTAAACTGATGTTTGAAAAAGTTGCTGAGAACATACAATGGGGAAAGGTGTTTCTTCCATGAGTGGTGGTGGGAAAACTGGGTATGCACATGCAGAAGAAACTCAACCCTGACCTCACACCATACTCAAAAATCAACTCAAAGTAGATTAAAGACTTAAACATAAGACCTGAAACTGTAAAAATCATTAGAGGAAAACATAAGGAAAAAGCTTCTTGACATTGGTCTGGGCAAAGATATTTTGGATATGACCTCAAAAGCACAGGCAACAAAAGCAAAAATAGACAAATGAGACTGCATCAAACCAAAAAGTTTTTGCACAGCAAAACAATCAACAGAGTAAAGAGACAACCTATGGAATGGGAGAAAACATTTGCAAACAACACACTGGATAAGGGGTTAATATCCAAAATATCTAAGAAACTCAACTCAACAGCAAGAAAACACATAACCTGATTAAAGAATGGGCAAGACCTGAATAGACATTTCTCAAAAGAAGACATACAAATGGCCAATAGGTATTTGAAAAAAAAAAATGCTCTGCATCACTCATCATCAGAGAAATGAAATTCAAAACCACAATGAGATATCACCTCACCCCTGTTAGAATGGCTATTACTAAAAAGACAAGATTTAACAAGTGTTGTCGAGAATATGGACAAAAGGGAACCCTGTACAATGCTGGTGGGAATGTAAATTAGTATGGCCACTGTGGAAAACAGTATGGAGGCTCCTCAAAAAATTAAAGATGAAACTGCGATAAGATCCAGTAATCCCACTTCTGGGTAAATATTTTGAATATCTGAAATGAAATCAGGATCTCAAAGAGGTATCTGCATTCCCATGTTCACTGCAGTACTATTCACAATAGTCAATATATGGATTCAACCTAAATGCCTGTCAATGGATGAATGGATTAAGAAAATGTGGCACAATACACAATAAAATACTATTCAGCCTTAAAAAAGAGGGTAGGCCAGACAGAGCGGCTCATGCCTGCAATTCTGGCACTTTGGGGGACCGAGGCAGGCAGATCACTTGAGGTCAAGAATTCAAGACCAGCCTGGCCAACATGGCAAAACCCAGTCTCTGCTAAAAATACAAAAACTAGCCAGGCGTGGTAGCAGGCACCTGTAGTCCCAGCTACTTGGGAAGCTGAGACAGGAGAATCACTTCTACCTGGGAGGCAGAGATTGCAGTGAGCTGGGATAGTGCCACTGCACTCCAGCCTGGCTAGAGCAAGACTCCGTCTCAAAAAAATAAAATAAAAATAAAAAAGAGGGGAAACCTGTCATTTGCAATAGCATGGATGAACCTGGATGACATCATGCTATATGAAATACGCCAGGCACCCATGCACAGAAAGATAAACACTGCATGAACTCACTTATATGTGGAATCTAAACAAGTTAAATTCATAGAAACAGAGAGTAGAATGGTGGTTGCCAGAGGAAGAGAAAGTGGCAGGAAGGGTCGGGGTAGGAGGGACACAGATATGGGGAGATGTTGATCAAAGGTTACAAAGTTTCACTTAGGAGGAATTAGTTCTGTAGGTCTATTGTACAGCATGGTAACTGTAGTTAAAAATAATATATTGTATGCTTGAAAACTGCTAAGAGAATAGATATTAAATGTTCTCACCATCCAAAAAAATGATAACTACGTGAGGTGATAGGTTAATTCACTTAATTTAATCAGTTCACAATGTATATGTATACCAAAATAGCACAGTGCACATCACAAATACATATAATTTTTATTTGTCAATCAAACCTTAATAGAGCTGACCAAAAAAATGAGAAGATGGCTAGCCAACCATTGACCCTAAATTAATGCAGAGGTTAATTTGAGCACTTGTGATTTTCAAATGGCTAAGGGCTCACCCACTATAATTAGCTTCTAATAAGAGTCCTTACTATCTTTGGAATCTTTTACCTCTCAATGGACTTATGAATTCGCCTCCACTGGGGATAATGAGCTTCTTGTTCAAAGCCACCTCCTTTGGCTCTAGCTTGCTGAGCCACGTTCAGGGATCGGGTGTCAATGATGTAGCCACGCTTTCCAGCCCTGAGGGTAGCATTTATCAGCTTTTCGTCTTCCTTGCACCTCCTCCCATTTGTGCCAGTGAGTGGCTGACCACTTCGCATAATTACCTAGAAGCACAATAAAGCTGAAACTTCAACAGCAGTTGCTTTTAAAGTTTCTGAAAACAGAAAGAAATTAGCTAGATTAAGAGTATCTCAAAAACAATTGTGTTACACTCTGGAGATGGATTTGATCCACAAACAAAGAAATATTTGCATGTATTGACAATAGTTAATAACTGTAAAAGATAAGCCTTAAGCTTTTACACAATTTCTCTGTCTCAAAATACTGTCACATAATAAATTATATCACCTCTTTAAGATAAAATATTCCAGTTTATTTAGTGTGTGAATCAAATACCTGTAGACCTGGCCCTGTAATAAAGACAATAATGGCCTATGAGCCAGTAAACCTTGACTTCAACTAAACGTACACAGAGTTGGCAGGTTTTAACAAGAATTATAAGAAGTAAAGGCACCAGTGGCAAAATTTAAAAGTTCAAACACTGTTCTCATTGTTTGGGAAATCATTTTCAATACCTCAGAAGCTGACTCTCTATTATTTATTCTCCAATGGCCTCTACCATCCTTTTCAGTATTCCAGGATTTAACTACTTGTTTCTAAAAACTACCCTACCAACTATTTATCTGGAAATGTTTACTTTTGAAACTTTTCTCTAGAAATCAGTGTCTATTATACTAATCTCTTCCCTGGTGAATGGTTTAGAGTTCTTTCAAGAGACCACCATTACAAGGTAGTTATCTTAACTCCTTGTTTAATCCTGACTTCAGTGTTTACTAGAGTTGTGACTAAATGACATGAGCATCACTCTTTTCACCTTTGAAAATAAATACGTCTGGTCCACCTTTCACATGGAAAGTTGTTAAGAAAAATTCAAGTATTTTACCATTATTCTGAGCAGAGAAATTTCTCATTTTTCTACCAGAAGAATGTTGCTGTAAGCATCAAATAAACACTAGTTTCCTTTGTATAGTGTCCTGGAAATAAAGCTATCAGGGCTTTTATACAGCTGAGCAGGATCATGGAAAGAATTCAGCATCACATCCTCACCACAGAAAACACCCTACTCCTGATTCCCTAAAGCTTACATGAAGGAAGCCCTTGTGGTGGAGACCTGGACAATCATTTCAGTGAACAGACAGACAGAAAAAGGGACCATTTCTATGAAAAGATCCCCAACCCAAGCCTTTCAGTACATCAAGCAGTAGTGCTGTGCACTTACCATCCCATTTTTTTTGTGATAATAGCTTAGTACTGGGAAGCGCCCTCCATGTCGAAATGTAGCTACCTTCCGAAGAGTTTCATCATCAATGGATTTGGGCACTGTGACAATTGGTGGGTAAGAGGGACAGACAGCAAATTCCTTATTGACATAGCTTAGCCTCCATTCACTGGTCTGAAAAACACAAAATACTTCAAAGCTAAGCAACTATCTCAATATCACAAAATTATCTGAGAAATTTTAAAAGACCTTAGAGGTCAACTTTCACCGATGAAGAAGCCATTTCTCAGGAATTTAACAGGAGGATCTCTAGCTTATATGTAAGTAGCTGCAGAGAAAAGGAGCTCTATGGTTCAGGGCCAGCTTCCTGCATTGCTAGGTATCACCAGTTCCTAGAAAGTGCTTTCTCACACTGAGCAAAACTTGTTGCTCTGTAGCTCCCTCTATTGGTTTTTACTGCACTTTCAGACAACACGGTACAAGTTCCCTATTTTACACGGTATCCCATCAAATGTTTGAAAGACAGCTGTTCCTCCTTAGTGTTCCATTCTCCAAGTTAAATATATTAAGCACATCCACAATTATCATGGCCAACATCATCCCACTCCTTCCTTTTCTGGGTCCCATTTAGTTTGTTAATGATCCTCTTAAAGCACAAGTAAGACTGTAAGACTCCAGATAATGCATCCCCAGAACAAATGAGAACACAGCTACTATCTATATCAAGTCCTTTGTTCCTTTATTTTAAAAAAGGTAAAAAATGTACTAAGATTGGTAACACCTTTCTTAAAACAGTAACAACTCAATACTAAGGAAGGTTAAGCTTAGGAGTCAATGAAATCATTTCAAACTGAATAAACTAAGGACTAAAAGTATACAATATAAAACTATCAAATGACAACTTATTTTAAACATCAGAACTGAAAACAGCTTGAAGACTGTCAAAAGGTTTTACAATAAAAAAAAAAAATCAAATTATATGTAAATTTCAGTATGTTCCGTATATCTAAGTTGGCCTAACCATGGGTTACAATAGCAGGAAGATAAAGCTAAAAAGTATGTTAGATGTACTAACAGACAAGATTATTACTTTTAAAAAATGCTTTTATAAGATACAGTATCACATTTTTAATTAAATTTTTTCACTTTTCAAAGTGATTTATGTTACCAGTTTAAAAACATAGTTTCTAGGCTGGGCACAGTGGTTCACACCTATCATCCCTGCACTTTGGGAGGCCAAAGCAGGCAAACTGCTTGAGTCCAGGAGTTCAAGACCAGCCAGAGCAACATGGCCAAACCCCAACTCCACTAAAAATGCAAAAATTGGTCAGGCACAGTGGCACACACTTGTAGTTCCAGCTACTTAGGATGCTGAGGTGAAAGAATCACAGGAGCCCAGGAAGTCGAGGCCGCAGTGAGCTGTGATAGCGCCACTGCACTCCAGCCTGGGCAATTGGAGTGAGATTCGGTTTTAAAAAATAATAAATTAATTAATTTTAAAAAACACAGTTTCTAAAGATTTATTATTTTTAAAAAAATGTAGTTATCTGTTCCTTGCTAGTCCATCCCAATTTGCTTTCCCCAAAGGCAATCATTTTCAACATTTTTAGCTTTTTTGGTGTTTACCTTTACATTTCTAAACAACATGATAATACTGTTATTTCTTGAATTTTCACTATGATATATTATTTATTGATTTCCTACTCTGGAGAATGACAGGGCTCTCCATTAATCTGCAATGCCGCTTCTGTTAGTCCAAATGTACTGTGATCTCTATCCTGTCCCACTTGTCCACTTTAGTAACTCCTATAGCTTTTAAAATAAGTTTGGTGTCTAGTAGGCCAAGTCTCTTCCTCTCACCTTTTTGCTCTTCAAAGAGTAACTTGGCTCCTCTTGGTCTTTTGGTCTTCCGTGTAACTTTTATCAAATTCAATGTAAAAACCAACTGGGGTTTTTATTAAGATTGTATTGACTTTATAAATCGGAGGGAATGAGTTACATCTTTAGAATATTCAGTCTCTCTATCCGTAAGTGTATTGTCTCTCCATTTGTTTAAGCTTTTAAAATTTTTTCCACAAATTTTTATAATTCTCTCAATAAAGGTCTTACTATCTTTTCTTAGATATATTCCTAGAAACCCAATAATCTTTGTTGCATTTTAACTGCATCTCTTCAAAATTGTGTTTGGTGTAGAGAAATGCCTATGATCTCAAGATTCTTTCCTTTTCCTATGTAGACAAGCATATAATCAATAAATATTGACAATTTTTCTACCTTCATTTCAATCCCTATACCCTGTATTTTTCCTTCTTGTCTTATTGAGCTGACTAGGAGTAGTGATAATGGACATCCTTGCCTCATTCTTGAACTTAGAATGATACAAGATTTGCTTTCATTATGTTTTTCGTTTTGGTAGCCCCCCTTTATAAGATTAAATAAGTTTCCTTCAAATCCAACTCTAAGAGCTTTTATCATGAATAGATATTGATCAAATTTTTTTCCTCTGTTAATCTAACACCATGCAGGTCATTTGTCTTTTAACTTTGTGGTATTTTCTTTGCTTTATTGTTCAGTAGCTGAACAACAACATGTCTAAAGATTTTTTTATTATCTTGTATGGTATTTCCTGGGATACGTCAGCTTAAGGGTTCAATAACTTTTACTGATTCTGGAGAATTATCAACCATTATGTATTTGAATTTGAATATTGTCTTTCTTTCTTCTATCATCATCTTTTTTTTTTTTGGTCTTCTTCTTTTTTTTTTTTTTTTTTTTTGAGACAGGGTCTTGCTCTCTCACCCAGGCTGGAGTGCAGCGGCATGATCACTGCTCACTGCAACCTCAACCTTCTGGGCTCAAGCAATTCTCCCACCTCAGACCCCCAAGTAACTGGGACCACAGACACACGACATCACACCTAGCTAAATTTTTTCATAGAGATGGGGTTTCGCCATGTTGCCTAGGCTGGTCTCAAACTCTCTGAGCTCAAGTGACCTGCCTGCCTCAGCCTCCTGAAGTGCTAGGATTATAGTTGTGAACCACCATACCCAGCCCCTATCATCTTTTATCCTAAACTCCCATGTAATAAATATTGGATCTTCTTCCTTTATTATGCATGCACGTGTCTAACCTCTGTTTTTCCATCTTCCTTCTCTGTTCCGTATTCTGAGTAATTATTTCAGATCTATATTCCAAATCACTTATTTTCTCCTCAGCTGTTTCTAATCAGCTACTTAACCTTTGCATTAGATTATTCTTTTATCTTCTTCTTAGTCAACTTTATTGAGACAAAACTTATAAAAAATAAACTGAATCCATTTTGACTACCCAATTTCATGGGTCTTGACGGTTGTATACACCTGTGTAACACCCAATACTAGGAAATCACTAACCTGCTTTCAGTCACTTTTGGTGTCATATCTAAGAAATCTCTGCCTAACTGAAGGTCATAAAGATTTTCTCCTGTGCTTTCTTAAAGAGGTTTGATAGTTTTAGTTCTCATGTTTAGTTCTATAATACATTTTAGTTAATTTTTGTGGATGATATGAGGTAAGGGTCTAGGTTTATCTTTTTTACATATGGATATCCAATTGTTCCAATACTATTGGTTGAAAAAGCTATCCTTTCCCAATTGAATTGTATTGGTACTTTCGTCAACAATCAACTGACCATTAAGGGGAAGGTTTATTTCTGTACCCTGTATTCTGTTCCATTGGTCTATATGTCTTTCCTTACAGCAATACCATACTCTCTTGATTACTGTGGCTTTACAGTAATCAAGTGTTTTCTCAAAGCTGTTTTGACTTTCCATATAAACTTATATATTTAAATTTGCATTTCCATAAAATTTGTATCATTTTGTCCATTTCTACAAAAACATCTATTAGAATTTTAACAGGGATTGCACTGACTCTACAGATCAATTTAGGGAGAACTGCCACTTTAATGAGCCAAATCCAGCCTGCTGCTTGTTTCTGCAAATAAAGTTTATTAGAACATAGCACCACCCATTCATTGATGTCTCATCTGATTGCTTTTTTCATGCAACAACAGCAGAGTTCAGTAGTTACAATAGAGACCACATGACCTGCAAAGCTTAAAATATCTACTATCTAATGGTCTTTCACAAAAGTCAGCCAACCACTAACCTTAACCATATTGTCTTCCAACAGATGTACACAGTATATCTCTTTTATTTAGATCTCTTGCAACTTCTTCCAACAATGTTTTGTGTCTTTCGGTGTACAGATCTTGAATTTCTTTTGTTAAATTTATTCCTAAATATTTTATTCATTGTCAGATTGGTTGGTGCCAATTCAATTTGTTTTTGTATACTGATCTTATATCAACCAACTTTGCCAAACTTACTTATTCTAGTTATTTTATTGCTTTCTGCTCTTATTTTTATTATTTTTTCTTTCTAGTTACTTTGCTTTTTTTTTCTAGCTTCTTAAATTGGTGCTTAGGTCAATAATTTTAGACTTTTCTTTCTTTTCTAGTAAAAATTTTAAAGCTGTAAGTTTATCTCTAAACACTGCCTTAGCTATCTGTATTCCACAAATTTCAATATGTTACATTACCATTATCATTCAGTTCAAAATGTTTTCCAATTTCTTTGACACGCAAATTATTTACAAGTGTTCTGTTTAATTTAGAAATACTTGGGGGTATTCCTAGATATCTTAGTATTACTGATTATTAATCTAATTCCTTTGTGATCAGAGATCATACTCTGTATGGCTTCAATCCTTTTAAATATATTAAGATTAGGAATGGATAAGTCAACTTCACCTTATTACTCTTCAAAAGAAGTGATCATTTTCACAAGTCAAATAAGGTATTGGGTTACTTCTCATAATCCACAGTTCTCAAAAGTTAACTCACAGCTGAGGAAAAGAGTTCAAATTCTTGCTCAGGAAGGAAGGAATGCCAGCCATCTTCTATCACTTCAAACATAGGACGGTAAAAGAAAGGGTACATCAGAGTGATGGAGTCCAGAGTAGACAATGCCTGGAGACAAAAGAAAAGAAAGACAAAAAAGAAACACCCACAATTGGAAACATATTCTAACTGACAAATTAGTATTAAGCAAACATGGTCTAATAATGATGGGCACCCAGTATGTTTCTCTAACATTGTGTTTATTACTAGATACAATTAGAGTCTTATGGAAGCTGATTTCTTTGCTTCTAGTATCTAACAAGGCATCTGACACATAACACACACTCAAAAGTGTTGACAGGATGAAAAAAAAAAACAAAAAAATGTGCATACCAATTCTAGAAGAAAAATCAAATAATACCTCTTGACATCACTTAATAAAGCTTAATAAAAAGGTCTAAGTATTTCTGGGGATCAGTTTTTGGCTAGTCAGTAAGGTCTTGGCTCAAAATCCAGTTATTACCTAAATAAACTTATGTAAATTATTTGAAATCAGGGTGGGTTAGTAACTGTAAAAAAGGATGATACAGCTTAGAGGTCTACAGTCAGGTGGGAATCAGAATGCCGGACTGAAATTCCAAATCCTAGCAGTGCAGTAGGAAAGTCATGTAACCACTCTATGCCTGTTTCCTCAACTGTAAAATGGGGGAAATAACATACCTACTTCATAGCGTTGTTGAAGCGTTAAGAGAGATAATGTGTGTAATAGGCTTAGAACAGTGTCTGGCACATAATAAAATCTAAAGTAATTCCCGCTTTTTTTTTGAGACAGAGTTTTGCTCTTGTCACCCAGGCTAGAATGGTGCGATCTCGGCTCACTGCAGCCTCCGCCTCCCGGGTTCAAGCGATTCTCCTTCCTCAGCCTCCTGAGTAGCTGGGATTAGTATTACAGATTATTAATCTAATTCCTTTGTGATCAGAGATCATATTCTGTATGGCTTCAATCCTTTTAAATATATTAAGATTAGGAATGGATAAGTCAACTTCACCCTATTACTCTTCAAAAGAAGTGATCATTTTCACAAGTCAAATAAGGTACTGGGTTACTCAGGTACCTGAGTACAGGTGCCTGCCACCACACCCAGCTAATTTTTTTGTATTTTTAGTAGAGATGGGGTTTCACCATGTTGGCCAGGCCAGTCTTGAACTCCTGACCTCAGGTGATCTGCCTGCCTCAGCCCCTCAAAGTGCTGGGATTACAGGCGTGAGCCACCACACCTGGCCAATTTCAGCTATGACATGCTCTACATATGTAGAAATTCCATCAATGTTCATTTCCTCTCATCCTAGACTGGTATATGCCATTTGGTCATGTATCATCATATTTTCATGCTGCAGGGATCCATTCTCAAATGGGGGCAATAACTCTATCATCCCCAAATGGGCCTATATTTACCTGGAGCACTTGAATCCTGGAAAACAGACATAGGAAAACCTGACTAGATGGCAGGAACAGACAGAAGAACAGTCTCTATCACCGGGCAGATTCACCCTTCTGACAGGGGGATTATGGAAAAAAGTATTTCTATGAGTGGAGGTTGGCGGGGGGGGGGGGGGGGGCAGGGCGGCGGGGAAAGGATACCATATCAATTAGCATAATTCAAACTGCAGGAATGATGGAGACATTCACCTGGACAGGAGAAGGAGGCCCAACAGCAATGCTCAGAATGCATTTATCTCCCTCCAGGTCAGAGGAAGATCAGGCATGCAAAAGGATAGGCCCATGACTACTCAATAGTAGACTGGACATATAGCTCAGCAGTTTAGCAAAAACATCTCCATCCAAAGTTATTTTTCTATCCATCTATAAATCATGAAACCTTCTCTCCTACCTCATTAAACAAAATATAGAGAAGCATGGCTGAATAATCCATTATCCATATAAATATACATATATTTTTTTCCTACATCTATATTGTCTTTGGCTGCCAATCACATCAAACAGAAGCAAAACAGCCAGTGTCCATGTCTGACATAACTCAGGGCTACCATCAATCAGAACCACCACTATTTTAAATGCAAGTCAGCAACCACTCTGACAGGCAATAAGCACTCATATTTCATCTTGAGATCTTATGTCACTAGAAAGAGGTCTTTTCCTTTAAACACATTAATGCCGAGAGAACTGAAAACATTTCAGTTCCAAAGGCAGGTGAAACACAGAAAAAAAGCTTCACCAACTTATTGCTACAATTTAGAGAATGGAGCACTTGCCAGCTATTCTTCCAATGGGATTCTACGTGTGGCAGCAGAATATATTTGAGTATATGGACTCCTAATTACAAAGGACAGCTCAGCTATGCTATATGAAAAATTCAATTATTACTCATAAATCGTGTCCAGATGTATTCGGGGAAGGGTGGAGGGCTAGCAGGAGGGATTGTGTGCCAGGAAAAGGACAGAGGACAGGTTCGCTATGTTAATTACTGTGCTGTAAGAACATTTAACAGAGCATTCATTTTCTGAGGTCAAATGAGCTCATAATTTATGGCTTCTTTTCAGTCCTAAGGGCTTCTATATAATGAGTCAGTTTCTAAAGAGCTTTAAAATATATACAGCTACTTAAACAACTGATCAGTGTCAGTAAGTGGGTAGCACACTTCCCCTTTCTCTTCACCACTGTGCCTCACCACAGGCAGCATCTCTGACACCAACCAGCCAGTCATCTTACAGATCAATTGTCATAAAGGAATAAGAAAAACGAAGACTGGTCGGTGAAAATCCAATCTCTTAACTGAAAAAAAAAAAACACAAAACCCACAAACACACGCATGCTCAAAGGAAGTGGGTAATGTTCCTCTGCCCAAATGCCCAAATAGTGGGACATTATTTCAATTTAACAGTCTATAAACTACATGCATTCTCATTCAACTTAACAAATTACATCAAATCAACATCATGCATGACTTCCAAATGACGGATGTGTAAGACAAACAGTTCAGTTCATCTTCTCATTTCCTTAAGTAAAATTCAACAAAGGCAGGAAGAAATGTGTTATGTACCATTTACTTAGCACTATAACAGTTTTTCCTCTATTTCTCTATTCCTGTTTTAAAAATCACTAAAATCCTACTTCTAGATTTTTAAGACTTTCTACCCATTTTTAATAGCTAAGCTGATAGCATTTTTTGGACACAAAGTCCAGATTAGTTACACAAACATGGAAAAAAAAATCAATGTTCCTATAGTAGTCTAGAAAGTACTATAAACCTAAAATTAATTGATATAATTTAGTGGCAATAATTTAAAATAAGGCAATTTAAAATTTCAGTGTACATCAAAATAGTTGGTTAGAATGGAAAGAAAACAGTGTGAGCTCTTCCATTTAAACTAACCAAGTAAAATTTCTATTATTTGTAATCTGAACCAATATTCAATATTGTTTATATAAAGCAAACACACCCTGTCTTAAGCTAATTGATACGTGAAAATTCAGATTACTAAAAACAAACAAAAAACTATAATCACTGGTGATAGTTACTTGCTTTAGAAAAGAAATAACTTTTTTAAAGTCTTACCACATACATCCATAACAATGGAATATTACTGAGCCTTAAAAAGTCAGAATTTACAACACAGATGAACTGTGAGGATATTATGCTAAGCGAAAAAAACCAGTCACAAAAAGACAAATACTATGTGCTATGATTCTACTTATATGAGATACCTATAGTAGTCAAATTCAGAGAAACAGAAAGTAGAATGGGGGTTCTCAGGAGCTGGAGAGAGGGGAAAATGGGGTGTTGTTTAACACAGAGTTTCGATTTTGCAAGATGAAAAAGTCCTGGAGATCTGCTGCACAACAATGTGAATAAAGTTTTATACCCTACTAAACTGTACACTTAAAAACGGTTAAGACTGTAAATCTTATGTTAGGTGTTTTCTAACCACAATTTTTTTAAAAAAGCATCACCATAAAATTATAGTAAGTAATGATAGAGGACCCTCAAATGGTGGCTGCTATTTACCAAGTATTATACTAAGCATTCTACACACATCAACTAATAAAATTCTCACAACAGCCCTAAAAGATAGGTACTATTATCCTTGATTTATAAAAAGTAGAAAACAAATCAGAGAGATGTTAAGTACTTTACCAATGGTCACAAGCTACCATGTGGTAAAATCAAGAATCAAACTGTGCTATTGTTCAATAATATACTAATACATGTAATAATGTATATATATATATATGTAATAATATGGTAAAATAATATTGTAATTAATATTTCTATTCAAATTTTTAGAACTGTATTTATTACAAAAGATTTACTAGTATATTCAAGAAGAAACAATTTCACTTCTAGCTGCTAACCTGGTAGAGAAGTGAACAGTGCACTGGTTAACTCACTAGTGGTCTGCAGTGTCTCTAAGGAACTCTGTAGAGGGCAGGTGGGAATAGTCGAGTCAATGAGGGCTTCTAGGTCCCCCCAATCTCTACCTACTCACTGTAATGTGACTAAAAGCAATTCTAACTGTATCTATTTTATTGGTTTACAATTCCATATAAGATTTTACTTGAACAAACCTCAAGTAAAGGAAAGAAAAAGAAGTTTACAGTCTTTGGCACAGAGATTTGTATAGTGAACATAAAATATCAAGCAAAACTTTAAAATTTCTCCCAAGAACCTCTTCTAATGGTTTCCCCAAATAAGAACTCATACACACTCAAGTGAAACAGTATCTGTTATTTAACCAATATGAACTCGTGGAAATTCCATAAAGCCATCGGAAATGCAATTCCATGGAATTCCAAGCAACTCATGGAATTGAGCTACTCATAAAATGAGTAACACCAGACACTGCTGGAAGTCAAGAAAGTCCCATTACACTCATATAACAACGAACCAGGGTGAGGCTTTTCCTATCAGTCTTCAGTATTTGAGTCAGAGAACATGACTAAATTATCTAACGAAGAAATGGAAGAGCTACACTGAGTCATAATATAAAATTATGTCTCATTAGATTTTGCTTCCAAAATACTTACCTCAATGGAACTGGCTATATTCAAGCATTCCTCCATTCCAGGAATATCCAACTGAATAATTCGAAAATCTTTACATTTTATGATGATGGTACCCAGTGATCCCACAAATCTGTAAGAAATTGCAAATCATGTTTAGGAACACATACATTACTAACTTTAAATACATTATTTCTTTCAAAAGAGAATATAGTTGTAGTTACCATCTATATTAACTTGTTTCTCCTCAATTAGTCTAATTAAGGAAGAAGCAAGGCTGCATCATTAAAATGTGAGCCATACATTACTTACAATATATGTCTTTTTTTAATTTCAAATATATAAAGTAATTCACATTAAGCTGTTTCGATGGAGATTATTTGGGGCCTTATTTCAAAAAATAGGGAAAAGATCTGTAACTAATGTGTTAAGTGTTTGTAGAGAGATATTTCTGGAACATAGGAAAACAGTTCACTTCAGATTTCCCTTACTTCCAAGTGATACATATTATGTATCAATTTATAAAAAGCAAAAGGGCTGGGTGCCGTGGCTCACGCCTGTAATCCCAGCACTTCGGGAGGCCAAGGCGGGTGGATCACGAGGTCAGGAGATCGAGACCATCCTGGCTAACACAGTGAAATTCTGTCTCTGTTAAAAATACAAAAAATTAGCTGGGCGTAGTGGCACGCAGCTACTCAGGAGGCTGAGGCAAGAGAATTGCTTGAACCCGGGAGACAGAGGTTGCAGTGAGCCGAGACTGAGTCACTGCACTCCAGCCTGGGTGACAGAGTTGAGACTCTGTCTCAAAAAAAAAAAAAAAAAGTGAAAGTATTTAACAAAATCTAACATCCATTTCTGATTTAAAAACATGAAAAACCAAAAATTTCTCAGCAAACTTCAAACAGAAGGGAACTTCCTCAACCTGATAAGGGCATTTACAAAAAACCCCACAGAAAAACCCCTAAATCTAATAGCACACTTAACAGTAAAGGATTGAACTATTTCTCTCTAAAATCATGAATAACACAAAGATGTTCACTCTCACTACTTCTTTTCAACATTGCACTCAAGGTTATAACTAGTGCAGTAAGGTAAAAAGAATAAAAAAAGATTAAAAAAGAAGTAAAACTACCTTTATTTGCAGATGACGATTGTGTAAATGTACCCAGAATTTTCTTTTTATTGTCAATTCTTCCCCAAATTCACCCAGTGATACAACATAATTCCAAACAAAATCACAGCAGAATTTTATGTAGAAACTGAAAAGGTGATTCTAAAATTCATATGGAAATGCAAATGTCTTCAAACAGCCAAAACAACTTTGAATAAGAACAAAGTGGTATGGCTAACACTACATAATTTCAAGGCTTACTATAAAGCTACAGTAATTAAGACAGTGTGAAAATGACATGATGATAAACAGATCAACTGAACAGAAAAAAAGAGTCCAGAAATAGATCCACTTACACGTGAAAAAGACACAAAGACAATTCAATTGAAGACAGGTCAGTCTTTTCAACAAATGGTGCTGGAACAAATGGATAGCTTTTTTTTTTTTAAAGAATTTGAATCTCTAATCACGAACCATACACGAAAACTAACTCAAAATGGGATCTTTTACCTAAATGTAAAACCTAAAGCTATAAAACTGCTAGAAGAAAACATGACAGAAAATATTTGTGACCTTAGGTGAGGCAATGGTTTCTTAGATAAGACACTAAAATCCCAATCTATAAAAGAACAAACTGACAAATTGGACATGTTCAAAATGTAAAATGTCTGCTCTTTGAAACACAGGGTTAAAGAGCTGAAAAGGTAAGCCACGGGGCATTCCTGTAGGCTGTTGAGGACTTCATCAACAGGCTACACTAAATTTATTGTTAAAATGTTTCTTTCTTCAACAATAAATTAACCTCACCTTACTGTAACTTTTTTACTTTATAAACTTTTTAATCTCTAACGTTTTGCCTCTTTTGTAATAACACTAAGCTGAAAATACAAACACACCATACAGCTGTACAAAAATATTTTCCTTCTTTATATCCTCATTCTATAAGCTTTTTCCGATTAAAAAATTTTTTTTGGTAAACTTTCTTGTTAAAACCTAAGAAACAAACACACACACTAGCCTAGGCCTACACAGGGTCGGGATCATCAATGTCACTGTCTTCCATCTCCACATCTTGCCCCACTGGAAGGTCTTCAGGGGAAATATTAATAACATACATGAACCTGTCATTTCCTATGATGACAATGCCTTCTTCTGGATAATTCTTGAAGGACTTGCCGGAGGCTGTTTTACAGTTAACATTCTTTTTAGAAGTAAAAGGAGTATACTCTAAAATAACAATAACAAGTATCATATAGTAAATACATAAACCAGTAACAAAGTCGTTTATGATCATTTATAAATATTATGTGATGTATGCAATTGTAGGTACTATGTTGTTGTGTAACTGGCAGCCCAGATTTGTTGTTTATACCGGCATCACCACAAACACAATGTCACTGGGCAAGAGAAACTTTTCAGGTCCATTATAATCTTATGGGACTACCATCACATATATAATAAATCACATGACTGTGTATGTATATACAAACATACACTCTCAAAACTCAATAAGAAAGCAAATAATCCATTACAAATGGGCAAAATATATGGATGGTCACTTAGCAAAAAAAAGACATAGGGATGGCAAATAAGCATATGAAAGGATGCCCTACACCAATAGTCATAAGGGAAATGCAAATTTAAGCCACAATAAGACACCACTTAACATCTATTGGAATTGCTAAAATTTAAGACAGACCATAGCAAATGCTGACAAGAATGTGGAGGAACTAGAACTCTCACACACTGCTCATAGGAATGTAGAACTGTAGGTACAAGCACTTTGGAAAACAGTTGGGGCAGCTTCTTAAAAAGTAAAATACCTACATCTGATCCAGCCATTCCACTGGAAAGTAAATGGCTTGCCACCCAAGAGAAAAGAAAACACATGTTCATTCAAAGACTTGCATAAGAATATTAATAACAACTTTATTTAATAGCCTCAAATTGGAAACCCACATTTCCATCACCAGGTGAATAAATGAACTATGGAATACTACACAATGGACACTTGGTACTCAGCGATAAAAAGAATGAACTATTGATATATACAACATGGACAAATCTCAAAAGAGAGTACTGCATGATTTATGATGTACTGACATAAATTTCTAGATAATGCAAACTCATCTGTGACTACTTGGAAAAGAAAAGAAAGAAGCGATTATGAAAGGGCACCAGAAAACTTATGGGGGTGATAAATTCATTATCTTGAACTTATGGTGACAGTTTCAGGGTGTGTACATACATCAACACACATCAAAGTTTACACTTCAAATATATATAGTGTGTTATATGTCGACTGTACCTCAATAAAGCTGTTTTAAAAATCACTGTCATTCTGCTTCAGCTGGAAGTGAAAGACACACAACAACCAAATTGTCAGTAAAAAAACAAAAAAAAATATACAAGACATATGGTTATTCTCTTGTAAATTTCCATATCATCTATGCTTGTCATACTAACTCATTTTGTAAGGTGAATTTTGTTTTGTTAATCTGGCAGGTTTTATTTAGTTGCTATAAAGTATAATGAATGACTAAAGGAGTTGAAAATAATTGTTACTTTATGTCAGAACAAATATGCTATAAACTATTAAGGTATTCTCCATTCATTTATTCAATGTTTCTAGTCAGTTACTTATAGAACAGTGGGCCAAGAAAAACATGTTTTAAAAGCATAAGAGCTCCACAAAATTCCTATAATTCACATCAATTGTCAGATTCAGTTATATTTTATCATTTTCTTTTTATTTTCCCATCCATACCCTGTATACATCCCTATTATAGCATTTAAAATGCTTTATTAAACTTTCTAGTTTATATGGTTATTTCTTATAATGGTTCGTAGATTTTTCAGGTAGAAGCCATATTTGATTAATTTCTATATCCTCAGTTCCTAGTACAGCACCTAGCATATACACCTTCTTAAAGTTCCACTAAGGGACTTAAAGGAAGATTTGAATAAATAATGTAATATTGTTCATGGATGTCAAGATGTCAATTTGACTCCAATTAATCTATAAATCCAAAACAATTCATTTTTTAAAAATCCTACGAAAATTGTATAAAGTCTGTGGTCTAGTTAATAGTACTGCACCAGTGTCAATGTCCTAATTTTGTCCTCATTTTGATTACACTACAGTTATAAAACATGTCAACGCCAGGGGAAGCTGAGTGGACGATTCTAAAACCTCTATGTGCAATTTTTGCAACTGCCTGTGAGTCTTCAATTATTATTAAAGACTTTTAAAAATCCCATGAATATAGCAAGTTTTCCAAAATTGCATGGAAATATAAAGGTCAAAACATAGTTGTCAACTTTAAAAAAAAAAAAAAAAAGAAAGCGGGGCAACCAGCACTATCCGATTTTCGGACACATCACAAAGCCACAGAAGGAAAGAGAATATGATGATGACAAAAGAACAGATTAATGAACCAATGGATTACGACAGAGAGCTCAGAAATAGACCCATATATATAGGATAACTTGACATAAACCAGCCAAGGCTGGGTTGTCAGGTGATGGGATTAAGAAAACTGGCTTGCTCTATGGAGAAAAATAGGTTCTTATCACACTTGAAACAAAGATAGAAACCAAATTAAAGACCTAAAAATGAACAGTAAAACTATGAAGCTATTATGGAAGAAAATGCAGGAGAACATCCTGGTGATTTGGGGACAGGAAAGGAGTTCTTAAGACAAGCCACACACCATAAAGCAAAACATTGGCAAGTTTTGCATTAAAAGTGAAGATTTCTATTCAACAAAGGACACCACAGAAAAAAATAACAGATGGGTGACACACTAGAAAACATTCATAATGCCTAAATGAAGAATGAATACCCACAAAGTATACAAGGAACCCATGCAAATCAACATGAGAAAGACAACAAACCCAATGTTTAAAAGTAGACCACAGAAATTAGGCAATTCACAGAAAGGAAAAAAAAATTTAAGTATATTGCCCACAAGCATATACAAAGATAATTAAACTCACTAATAATTAATGAAATTCAAATTAAAACAAAGCAATAACTTTCACAATCTTCAGACTGGAAAAATTAGAAAGACAATACCAAATGTTGGTAAGAAAGTGGAGAAGAGGTACCCTCTCCTGCACCATCATGGGAAGGCAATCTGCAATTGTCATTCTGGAAAGCAATTAGTTTGTGAAATGAGATACGCACCTACTTTACGGCTCCATCCCATCCTAGGGGCAGTCTCAGAGGAATTATGGCACAAGACTATATAAAGGGACATGAATATGTTTACCATAGTTGGTTGTGATAGCTGGGAGTTGGAAGTTACCTAAAAGGTCTGTTAAGGAAGCTCTTGTAGATACTTTAGAATTCTATGCTGCTGTCAGAAGCAGTGAAATGGTTGTACGCACAGCAATATGAAGAGATCTTGAAAGAGTATTGCGTCAAAATATTAAGAAGCAGAACAAGATCTACAACATAATCAAGGTTAGGCAAATTAAACTCACACATGAATGTGTGCACACAGCCACACACAACAGTGTTATCTATTTTATCGCAACAACTAACATGGTTGCCTACAGGGATTGTGGATGAGGCGGGAAATGGGAGTGAAAATTAGGACGAAGAAAATCAACAACAGAGGAAACCTTTTAAGGAATCAATCATGAAAATGATGACTCATCAACTGAGTAGTATTAACTCAATTTTCTGAGGTCCATTAAAAAAAAACAGGTATAACTGTAAAACTTGTATACAACCCTGCATGTTGAAAGGATCAAATAAAATGATGTAAGCGATATATATGAAAGTATTCCACAGACTTGTAAGGCATTATTCAAACATAAGTTTCTACGAGGTTAAAGTAGTTTGCCCAAAGGCACTTGTCTAGTAAGACGCAGAACCGAAGGAGTCATCCTTAACGACTTTCTCACCTCATTTACAATTCACTAGCAAGGCAAGGCAGCTCCACTTTCAAAAACACATCCCAAATCAGATTCCTTATGACTACACTACTGTTTTTTGTTTGTTTGTTTGTTTTGAGACAGAGTCTCACTCTGTCACCCAGGCTGGAGTTCAGTGGCACAATCTCGGTTCACTGCAACCTCAGCCTCCCAGGGTGAAGTGATTCTCCTGCCTCAGCCTCCTGAGTAGCTGGGATCAGAGATGTGAGCCACCAAACCCGGCTATTTTCTGTATTTTCAGTAGAGATGAGGTTTCACCATACTGGCCAGGCTGGTGACAAACTCCTGACCTCAGGTGATCTGCCCGCCTCGGCCTCCCAAAGTGCTGGGATTACAGGCGTGAGCCACCGTGCCCAGCCTACCATCACCTTTTATGTGAACTACTCTACTCTCCTAGCTGGGCCTGCTGCTTCCAGTCTTGCCCCTGTACAGTTTATTTTCTGCCAGCAGCCAGAATTGCCTTCTGAAACGTCTATCAGCTGCTGCTTCCTAGCTTTCACCTCTCCAAGGGCGCCCATGAAAACCATTACAGTGGCCTGCAGGCCCTCCACGGTCTGGCCACTGCTTATCCCTCCAGCCAGTCTCTACCATCGACCCCACTGCTTATCCCTCCAGCCAGTCTCTACCATCGACCCCACTGCTTATCCCTCCAGCCAGTCTCTACCATCGACCCCACTGCTTATCCCTCCAGCCAGTCTCTACCATCGACTTTCTGTACCCTCTGTTCCCTGCCCTGCAGCCACACTGGCCTCTTCGCTCTTCTCTGCACATGCCAAGCACGTTCCCTGTCTCAAGTCTTTGTATTCGCTGTTCCATCTGGCTGGAATGCTCTTCCCCCAGATACTCACATGTCTAGCTTCCTCATTTCATTCCCGTCTCCAGTCAGATGTCACCTGCCTTCTCTGAAATCCTTTCTAAAGAAACTGCCTCTCGGTGCTCTTTATCCTCTCTTCTTCCGTTATTTTCCTTCCTGGCACTTATTACCTGACATCACTTTACATATATATATATAAAAAATAAATATATAATATATTATATATAATAAATATAAATATATATAATAAATATGACAGAATACAGGACATATACCAGCACCAGTAAATGGTGAGGACTGGCTGGTAAAAAGCGTTCATGAAAGGAAGTGCAAGAAGGGCTTGTTGAAAGAAATGGCAAGAAATAAATATATATATTTATTATATATATTTATTTCTGGACTTCCTTGATTGTCCATCTCCCTGGCTAGTACCTAAGCACCTTGTCTTAGTCACCACTGCAGCCACACAGCTCAGACAGTGCACATGGAAAACAGGTGGATGTAATGATTTCTTGAAAGCAGCAATTTAACAAACTCTGATCTGATGCCTCCCCTACGCTCTTTCCACTACACCACGCTGCTTCCCAGGAAAATGTGTGTACAGTTCGTCATTCTCTCTTAACAGATTCAAAGGTCCATGGCTCATCTGCTTCTTCTTCATCTACTACAAAGCCCAGCACCTTGTAAATGCAAGGTACACAGGAGGAAACGAATGAGCGCAAAGTAACCACGACAAAAGGTAAATAAGAAAGGAAAGGCAGTTGATGCTCATGGAGAAAACTACTCATTTGTATTCAACGGCATCACTGACCATTCAGCGGTCAATCCTTCTTTTATTCCTACGCGTCTATATGCCCAAGCCACAGTTAGGCGTTTCGAAGGAGATAAAAATGAATTCCAGTTGTGGAATTAACAGAAGAATCTGTGAAGGAGATAGCGGTCGAAATGGTTAAACTGAATACTCATAGATGGGTAACAGGCTCATTGCCTGTGAACTCCTGAAAGACAAGAACTGTAATATATTTTATTTATCTTGGTGTCTTAAATGCCTCATAAAATGTCCAGAACATAAAGGCACTTGGCAAACGTTTAACAAACTTGAGAGAGGCAAGGCATTCCAGCAGAAGGAAGAAGTCAATAAAATACACAGATGACAGAATACAGGACATATACCAGTACCAGCAAATGGTGAGGACTGGCTGGTAAAAAGCGTTCATGAAAGGAAGTGCAAGAAGGGCTCGTTAAAAGAAACGGCAAGAAATAAAGTGAGAAAGTAGGCTAGGTCCGGGACACAGAATGCCACGAATGACTGAGGGGTTTAGATTTTCAATGAGAGACCACTGAAGACTTTTTTTTTTTTTTTGAGATGGAGTTTTGTTCTTGTTGCAAAGGAAGGAGTGCAGTGGCCCGATCTCTGCTCACTGCAACCTCTGCCTTCAAGGTTCAAGCGATTCTTCAGCCTCAGCCTCCTGAGTAGCTGGGATTACAGGCACCTGCCACCACGCCCGGTTAATTTTTTGTATTTTTAGTAGAGACGGGGTTTCATCATGTTGGTCAGGCTGGTCTCAAACTCCTGACCTCAGGTGATCCGCTCACCTCGGCCTCCCAAAGTGCTGGGATTACAGGCGTGAGCCACCGTGCCCGGCCCACTGAAGACTTCATACAGCAAAACGTGGCTTGAGGAGACTAATAAGAGCCCCCTGCTCATATCAATCAATCTACCACTGCTTCACCCAAATTGCCTGCAATTCTACCACTAGAAATTATTATTTTAGGCCAGGCGCAGTGGCTCACGCCTGTAACCCCAGAACTGTGGGAGGCCGAGGCAGGAGGACTGCGAGGTCAGGAGTTCAAGACCAGCCTGGTCAATATGGTGAAACCCCATCTCTACCAAAAAATACAAAAATTAGCCCGGTGGTGGCGCGCGCCTGTAATCCCAGCTACTCGGGAGGCTGAGACAGAAGAATCGCTAGAACCTGGGAGGTGGAGGTTGCAGTGAGCCGAGATTGGCCACTGCACTCCAGCCTGGGCAACACAGTGAGATTTCGTCTCAAAAAAAAAGAAAGAAAGAAAGAAAGAAATTATTATTTTAAGGCATATCCTCTCTAGGAATCTTCCTAATATCCAAATTATCCTGTGAGGCAATAGAAAATGTTGTCGTCATTCATTTATACTTCTGTGTAAAACGGATCATCAGTTTGCCCTCTCCTGGCTAGCGAGAAGCCACTAAGGAGACGGGAATTTTGAATGCAGATGAAAGTTTAACTTTTTGACTTCGAGGCACTGCCTTGCAAAGATAAAGTCTGGAGTACAAAAAGAAAAAAGAGGTTAATTGGTCCATGCCTTTCCTTGAGAGCCAACCCTGTTCTTTCAGCAAGCAGAATTGAGTAATGAAGAGAAGACATCAGAATCTCCCTTAGTGAGAATTAAATTGATGACCCAGAAGGTAAGAAATAAGAAATATGATAAAGTGAACATTTTTCAGAAATAAAAAAATGGTTCTGTGGCATGTAGACACTCATAACTTCATAATCTGTTTAGTTTTCCTCAAAAATGGTAAAGACTTTACCTAAATCACATCCAATCACAACTTCATGAACTGTGATTGACAATACCGATTCAAGGAATACGATGGGGCAAGAAGAAGAAGCAATTTATAAAGACAATGCCGAAAATCCACCCAAATGGTGTTACGAACCAGAAATGATCATCAGGATGGTACCAGCCACACGATAACCCTGAGAACTCCATCCAGGTTTAATGGAAACCAGGTCCTTCATCTGGACGGGTTTCAGCTTGGTAAATCCTGATTCTAGGCCACAGAGGGCTCACACTGCCTGCCAGCTGGGCGGCAGGCTACGCGGAAAACGCCAGGAAGTGTTTCCCGGGGCGCCCACAGGGGACCCCCGGCTCCCTGCGGAGCTGGGGTGGGGCAGGCACTCACCGCTTGTCGATGGCGTCGATGTTTGAATGGAGGAGCCACAGCTCCTCCGTGTTGTCCTGCCGGGAGGACAGGATCAAGTGGTGGCCCGTCAGGCACAGGGTGCCCTCGACAGCCGGGTAGAAAGGCCGGTGCAGCACCACATTGTCCACCCGCGGGGTCTTAATCAGCTCCGCAAACTCCATGCTCCCCCCGCGGCCGGAGCCAGAGAACCGAGCCCGGGAGGTGCGAGGCGGTTACCCCGCCGCAGGGAGAGTAGCGGAAACACCCGGCGCGGAGCTGGCCCGGGGGGCGGGGGCGGGCCGGGCGGTGAGGCTGGGCCCGCCCCAGGCTGGGTGGGCGCGGCGAGGCCTACAGCCGCCGGCACCGGCCGCGGGGAGACAGGGGCTGGGGCTGGGGCTGGGGCTGGGCTAGGCCCAAGCGCCTCTCCCGCACCTCCCGGTTCCGCAGGCCCAGGACTGGGCCACAGAGAACCCCTCTCCACAGGCCCAAGGACCGCCGCTGCCGCTGGGCTCCGGGTCCCGCGTGGGCAAGCGGAGGGCAGTAGGAGGAGGCCACTTCAGGACCCGCTTCCACGCCCTGTTCGCTAGGGACTCCTGGCGGAAGTGGCTACTCACTGCTGGAGCCCACAGCAACTCCGGGCGGAAGCAGCAGGTCTCGAAACTCGGAAGACGCGGAAGTCGCAGCCGGAAGTTGGTCCTCGCTAGGTCCCCTGGAAATGCCTCCGGAAACACGGCCAGACCAGAAGATTTGTGTTCCTACGAGAAAAAAAGCTTGTCTTTGCCTTCACGCCCCCGCGCTGCCCTTCTTACCCACCTACAAATATTCCTTATCAGAAGAGGCCCGGGAAGAGGGGATGACGGGAGGAGGTCCTTGTCTTGCCTTCCTCCGCTTGAGTAGTATCCCCTCCAGAAGCTCTTCAGAGCGTGGGGCTTCTGTAAATTTTGATAATTGTTATGCATTAGCCTGAAGAGATGGCAATTATGGGATGGAGGCGATGACTGTGACCTTAGGGAATCCTCCAGGGGTCAGGGAGGGACACAGGGCCACTCCACAGACTACC
This sequence comes from Pongo pygmaeus, assembly GCF_028885625.2. Taxonomy (NCBI): domain Eukaryota; kingdom Metazoa; phylum Chordata; class Mammalia; order Primates; family Hominidae; genus Pongo; species Pongo pygmaeus. The sequence continues at coordinate 9,523,121 of NC_072380.2, forward strand.
CGAGAGCGCCGCGCCACAAGATGTAACCTGGAGCAAAAAAGAAGAAAAACAGGAATCCCTGTGAGAGGAACCCAAGTAGATGTAGGTGCAGTGCACAGAAGAGCAAGTCACTTGACTTGCTGGCGGCCACCCAGTTAATCTGCAGCAGAGCCTGGACTTCAGTCTGCCTCTGTGAAACCCAGCGAATGGGTGCGTTGGTCACCACCGCACAGCCTCCCCGTCAGACACCCACGTTTTGCCAAAAATTTATTCAAATAATTACTCCTTTGCTTGTTCCTTTCCCACCGCCCACTTCTGACATTTTTATTCAAAAGTAGGAAATAGAAGAGAAATATGTTTGAGTGCTGGTCTGCTGTTACTGCATTGACCATTTTAAATCCTCACCATCTAGTACCTAAGCACAGCGAGTTGGACAAACTCTCACAGTATTCACAAAGTAAATTGCCACAGACTCATCAGCTCATCCAACACTTGCCCAAGCTTTTGATTTTACCCTTCTTAAAATGTACCCTTCTTAAAATAAACCATAAACCACTTTATAGACTTGTTTTAAGTGAGATACGTAAATGTCTACCAACTTTCCTTGGTGTCTTTGTTGCATAGTTACTGTAGACTGGATAATAGTTGCCATTTTTTATATTTTTGCAGTTTAACTGCTTTCGTCCAAATAGATGGAATCACTTCCTTTGTAATATGTGAAGTGTTTTAATTCATTTTTCTAACTAGCATTCCTGACAGCATAGGTGTCCACTCCCTGAAGTTCCCATTCTATAGAACAAAATAGCAAATAAGTATTTTTTTGTTCTATAATGGTCACCCAGTATACACAGGGAAACCCAGTATATACCCAGTATACACAGGGACCATGCATACTGGGAATCAGCTTCATTTTCCAACAGAGCTTCGCTTTACCCCTCTAGCAATTAATAGATTCTGGGTATTTATTAAGAACATTAAATTTAATGCAAAGACTGTTAAATACCACCAGCTCAGCTCTGGCAAAGGACTGTTGGCTTTGTTTATCTCCCATCTTCATCCAGATATACTGCCATCCCAATCCCAGCCCCATCTTGGGTCCTTAAAAAAATGACCTATCATTCCAACTACCAGGGAGGAACTCCCTTTGAATTAATGAATCTGGATGACTTATAAGACTTCAAAATTATGGAAATGACAAAGGTTAAAATGACAGGATGAGCAGTAAACCCTCTCCAGTCCTATCAGAGCAACCTTTTTGAGGGTGCATTCCCACAGAAACCCATTGGGGCCCAACATCAACACACGCAGAGCTAAAATTCCAGATGCCACTTTGTATTGAAAGAAGCCAAAATTCTGTTCAGGTCCTGGGAACTTGAAGTCATCAGTGCAACCACACCCTAGAAATTAACCCTCACACAATCATGTAGGCTATGCAGTTAACCAAACTGCATCATTTAGAAAACCTGTATGCTTTTCATGGAAACCAATCCTAGTTAAGGGCACTTTAAAGGATACACAGTCTAAGTACTGCGAAGGTGGGCCCACTAGCTGGGTTCACATTTTCCCTTGGCCACTTTAGCAGGAACCTTAACCACTTGGGAAAGTGAAAACAACAAGCTAACCCACATGTTCACCATGGAAAACAATTTTTGTCTTGAAAAACAAGGAGCCTTTTGCCTGTGCAGCACCAGTTCCTACTATGTTTACCAGCCAACTGGACTGGAACCTGTACACTTGGTTTTTATCCTCCGAAATCAATATAGCTCCCAGCCGGGCGCAGTGGCTCATGCCTGTAATCCCAGCACTTTGGGAGGCCGAGGCAGGCAGATCACCTGAGGTCAGGAGTTCGAGACCAGCCTGGCCAACATAGTGAAACCCCGTTTCTACTAAAAATACAAAAAATTAGCCAGGTATGGTGGCGCACACCTGTAATCCCAGCTACTCCGGAGACTGAGACAGGAGAATCACTTGAACCCTGGAGACAGAGGTTGCAGTGAGCCAAGACTGAGCCACTGTGCTCCAGCCTGGGTGACAAAGGGAGACTGTCTCAAAACAAACAAACTATATATATATATAGAGAGAGAGAGAGAGAGAGAGGGAGAGAGAGAGAGAGAGAGATAGAGAGAGAGAGAGAGAGAGAGCTCTCAACAACCAATCCCTCATTATACCTTTAACTGCAACCGTCAGACACAAATGAGCCATCCAACTCAAACGCCTTTTGGCTGGGCTAGGAATAACAGTGAGAGTAGGAACGGGAGTTACTGGGCTTGCAACTTCCCTATACTGTTACCAACACTTTCCAAGGATTTTGTGGAAAGCTTGGATGACATTGCCCAAAGTATCATCACAACACAAACTCAAACAGACTCCTTGGCGGCAGTTGCTTTACAAAATAGAAGGGGACTGGATCTCCTAACTGCTGGAAAAGGTGGCTTATGTCTTTTTCTAGAGGAAGAATCCTGTTTTTATGTCAACCAATTAGAATTAGTAAGGGATGCCACCCGGAAATTAGCTGACCAGGCTTCTAAGATACGACAACAGCTGTCCAAGTCATGGTCCTCCTGTTCAAAAATGCTAATTAGGGGTTCATGGGTCCTTCCTCTGGCTGGCTCGTTATTAATGATTATACTTGCCTTGGTTTTTGGACCATATTTGTTAAATCCATTAACCAAATTAATTTCCTTTTGCCTAGAGACCATCAAGCTTCAGATGATCATGCAACAAGGTTTTCAGCCAGTTCCAGGTGAAGACACCACTCCTGGCTATCAAGAAGCTACCCTGTCTCCACTAGACAGAGCAGGGTGAGAGTTCCATGATCCCAAATAGGTAGGCACCGCAGCCCAATCAGCATGAAGCAGTTGCAGAAGAAAGACCATTGGTCCCTCTGCCTCCCATAAAGATTTATGGGGATCATGTCTGACAGTGGGGAAATGAGACAGGAGAATAGGGTCTGGAGGCAGGGAACCTAAGGCCAATTCTCACTGACTTCCTAGAACTGAATCAGAAGGGAAATCCCACCTCTCCACACCAATGTAACAAAAGGATCAGAGGCTACTCTGATCCTTTTGCACTGCACTGCACTGCACTGCACTGCACTGCAAATGAAAAATGGAAAGTACCTCTGATTGGTCCCGTCCCACAACCAATCAGACTGGTTGCAGGCCAAGTCTTCATGTGTAACTTTGTAACTTCCTTCACTTCAGCCTCTGATTGGTCACCTCCCATGCGGTCAGACTTGTGACGGGCCACTCCTTCATTTACATAGGGTGTAACCAAGTAACCAATGGGAAACCTCTAGAAGGTATTTAAACCCCATGCTGCACGATGGCTCACACCTGTAATCCCACCACTTTGGGAGACCGAGGACGGTGGATCACAATGTTAGGAGTTCCAGACTAGCCTGGCCAACCGACATGGTGAACCCCCATCTCTACTAAAATTACAAAAATTAGCCGGGTGTGGTGTGGGCCTGTAATCCCAGCTACTGGGGAGGCTGAAGCAGGAGAATTGCTTGAACCTGGGAGGTGGAGGTTGCAGTGAGCCAAGATTGTGCCACTGCACTCCAGCCTGGGTGACAGAACAAGACTCCGCCTCAAAAAAAAAATTAAACCCCAGAAAATTCTGTAACCAGCGCTCTTGAGCCACTTACTCGAGCTCGCTCCCACTCTGTGGAGTGTACTTTTGTTTCAATACATCTATGCTTTTGTTGCTTCACTTTTTCGTTGCTTTGTCTGTGTTTTGTCCAATTCTTTGTTCAAAATGCCAAGAACCTGGGTGATTTGTAGTCAATAACAATAATAACAATAATATTGTTACACCTGAGAGTCCGGTCTAAAAACAGGAACCAACAGAGTAGGGAAGATGAGGGGGATGATTTACAAAGCTATTTTTTTAAACTGGAGTTTTTTACTTTCTTCCTTTATGTGGATAAGTTATAACAATTACCAGTTGTGGGATGAAGAATTTAATTACAGAGTGAAGAATCAGGGAAGGTTTTATGGAGAAGGTGTCCTTTGAAAACAGGACCTTGAAGGATGAGGGCCACACTCTGAATGGAATGTGGCCGACAGAGATGTCCAATTTAGTGATATCTCCTAGAGGTGGGGATGCATTTTTCAGTAATTCCATTACCTTTTTCTCTTAGTTTGTTTATGTGGGGGGAGGCACATGAAAAGATCATGGTTTCATTAAGTTAAAAATGTTTACTTTTCTATAACATCATGAAATTTTTTTGCCCATGAAAGAAAGTTGTCAATATCATGCTGGATTGTTGTTTAACAAAACTATTTAAAAATTACATCTACTTGTATTGAAGCTCAAAGCATAGAAAGCCCTTGAGATCTGAGGAAAACAAAAATTCAGTTGTAAGGAATAGAGCATAGAGGTGAGTTTCGGAGATTGAGAGCACAATTTGTTACTTTATTATACGAACAGTAGATGGCAGTGGAGTTTAACAGTAATGGTAGGCTTCCATTCTATTAAAATAATCAATGAAGCAATTAAAATAATTCAATAATTCTTATCCAAACTGCCTGGACATAAGGATCTGAGAGGATTCTGATAACCCAAAGAAGATAATGGCATTTATAATGCACGTAAAAGACTTACTCAACAACTTACAGATGTTATTATTATAATCAGTCTGTGAGATAACAAATGGCATTGATATGTAATCATCTAGATGTTATTCTCCCAAATAGTCAACCAGCTCTTAGTGCCTATTTGGTCATCAGCACTGTCGGGAATGGAAACAATAGGTTTGACATGGCCATTGCCCTCAAGGAGTAATAGCTGTTTGGGGAAGGCTAACACATGCCACACTAGGGGAGAAAATACAAAAATCACTGTTGAGTTTTGAAGTACAAATTTACTTTCCCGGTTTTGTGTTGCCCTACTAGGCGGTGAGTACTTAGTAGAAATTGAGGCCTTTTGAAGGTGGTTTGGACAAAGCAGGCTGACCATGTCCAAAATTAGCAGGAATATCTGAGACAGAGAAGACATGGCCTGTGTATGCTCCTAATGAACAGCCATTCTCCGTGTACTTAGTTGTTTTGTATTGACAGTCAGCAGCTGAAACCAACCCAATAACCTCATTCCAGGTCTTTCTTATGTCTTCCCTTCCCTTCATCTCCCCCAAGCAAACCAATCACAAAATGGATGATTCTGTCTTTTCATATCTCTTGAATTCCTCCACTTCTCCCCATGCCCAAGGCCACTATGTTAGATCAGACTACCATCATTTCTCATCTACTTAACAGGACAAATATTTTAATTGGTTTTCTTTCTTCCAGTGGGGTTCTCCTTCAATCCATTTTTCCATTTGGAAGCTCTTTGGTTGTCTTTGGTGCTCTAAATTCTCTCTCTCTCTCTCTCTCTCTCTTTCTTTCTTTCTTTCCTTCTCTCTCTCTCTCTTTCTTTCTTTGCTTAACTTATAAGGCCCTTTGTGATTTAGCCTTTTAAGCAGAGACCAGCATCACAGGTCTCATCTCTGCTCTTCTTTCCCTGTCCAGCAGTCTCTAATCTCCACCCATATGCAATTTTCATGCCAGCTATATTCAAATAACTTGCCGTTTCCTCCTGAGATTTTGCGCCCAGTTATAACCTTGTTACTACATGGAGGTGTGGAACAGGGACCAGTATCACTGTCATTCCCTGGGATCTTTGTTACAAATGTCTCACTCTGAACCTGCTGAATCAGAATCTGCATTTTTATAAGATTCTTAGATGATTTATACATACATTAAAGTTTAAGAAAGCAGAACTCTAAATAATTTTTGTGTTCTTTCTGCCTGGTGTATACTTACCTCACTCCCAGCAACTTGTCTCTCGACCTGCTAATGCTACCATCCTTCAGATCTCCTCTCAGAGGTCACTGCCTATGGGAAGCCTTCCCTGATTTTCCCTCACAAATATGAGTTTCACAATACATAGGCTTCATAGCACCGTATAATAATAACTCATACTAATTGAGTGTTTACTCTGTGTTCTAGACATTGGCTAAATGCCTTACATGTAGTCTCATGTACTCCTTCTACAGTGCTCTGAGGTTGATCTTGGGAAGAATTGTGTCTCTCCCTCCTCCAAATTCATGTGTTGATGTCCCAACCCTCAGCACCTCCATAGGCTATTTAGAGCTAGGATCTTTAAAGAGGTAAGTTAAATGAGATGATTAGGATGTCTGCAATCCAATATGACTGGTGTCCTTATACTAAGAGGAAGTTTGGACACAGACACATATGAGAGGTGAGGAGAGAGGGTTCAAGAGAACTCAATTGTGCTAACGCTTTGATCTCAGATTTCTGGCTTCCAGAACTGTAAGAGAAATTTCTGTTGTTTAAACCACCCAGGCTTTGATACTTTATTATGGCAGCCCTGGCAAACTAATACGGTTGGTTGTTGTTCTCCTTTTATTGAGGCACAGAGAACTTAGGAACTTTTCCAAGGTCAGATGGGAGTAAATGGTCCAGATCTAGACTCAAGCAGTCAAGTGTAGACCCTATGATCCTTACCACCATGCTACGTTGCCAACCATGCACACTGAGTCCACCTTGGTTACTGATATGGTTTTGCTGTCTCCCCACCCAAATCTCATCTTGAACTGTAGTTGCCATAATCCCCATGTGTTGTGGGAGGGACCCAGTGGGAGGTAATTGAATCATGGGGGCCTTACCTCCATGCTGCTGTTCTTGTGATAGGGGGTGAGTTCTCATGAGACCTGATGGTTTTGTAAGGGGCTTTCCCCCTTTTGCTCAGCACTTCTACTTGCTGCCGCCATGTGAAGAAGGACGTGTTTGCTTCCCCTTCTGCCATGATTGTAAGTTCCCTGAGGACTCCCTAGCCATGCTGAACTGTGAGTCAATTAAACCTCTTCCTTTATAAATTACTCAGTCTCATGTGTGTCTTATTAGCAGCATGATAACAGACTAATACAGTGACTCTCTCTAATTTTACTGATGGTGGACAGGCAAGCCCCTAAATTGGGACTTAGCCCAGGATGGTTCTTGGCTTTGCCCATGAAAGAATTCAAGGGTGAGCTTGTGGTGTTAAACAGTAACTTTTATTGAAACAACAGTGCACAGCAACAGCAGAGGCACTGCTCTTTGCGGAGCAGGGCTACCCCATAGGCAGTGTGCCCAGAGTAGCAACTCAGAGGCAGTTCTGCAGTCATATTTATACCTACGCTTTTTTTTTTTTGAGACAGAGTCTCGCTCTGTCACCCAGACTGGAGTGCGGTGGTGCTGCCTCAGCTTACTGCAACCTCCCCCTCCAGGGTTCAAGCAATTCTCCTGCCTCAGCCTCCCGAGTAGCTGGAATTACAGGTGCACTAACCTGTAATACCAAAGGCTAATTTTGGCATTTTTAGTAGAGACTAAAGGCTAACTTTGGTATTTTTAATAGAGACAGGGTTTCACCATGTTGTCCAGGCTGGTCTCGAACTCCTGACTTCAGGTGATTCGCCCTCCTTGGCCTCCCAAAGTGCTGGGATTACAGGCGTGAGCCACCGTGCCTGGCATATACCTACTTTTAATTACATGCAAATTACGGGGCAGATCATGTAGAAATATCTAGGAAAGGTGGTAACTTCCAAGTTGTTGGGCTGTTGCTGTGAAAAGGGGCAGCAACTTCTGGGCATTGCCATGGCAACGGTAAACTGACATGGCACATTGGTAGGCGTGTCTTATGGAAAGCTGCTTCCACTCACTGTTTTAGCTAGTCCTTAATTTGGTCCAGTGTCCGAGCCCAGCCCCTGGAGTTGAGTTCAGCCTCCTACTTCATTACTACTTAATAAACTGTATTACGAGAGCTTTCTGTATCCATAATGTTCTACTAGACAGTAAGTTCCTCAATGGGAAGGGCCATTTATTGCTTTCAGTATGTCTACAACCTAACTTGGTGCCTGTACATAGTAGCCACTCAGTGTATGTTTGTTGAATAGATACCCATTATTTACTTAACATATTCCATCCTCCCTACACCCCAATCTGAGTGACTTTAGTTATTATTGCACATATTTATAGCAGTGTCTTGATGAGAATAGGGGAAAGGTCATATTATACTGTCCCCACCTTGCAGATGAGGGAATTAAAGCAGATAAATAACTTCTCAGTGACAATAATACTGATAATCTCTTGCGTTTGGTTAGTGTATTACAGCTTACAAAATGTTTTCAACTATGGTATCACATATGACTCTCTCAATACGACCTGGTGAAGTAGACAGGTGAGGTATTGTTCCCAGTTCAGACAGGAAGAATGAAAGCTCAAAGGGACGGTACCATCCTTTCAACGACAAAACCAAGCAGTGAGGCAGAAACCCAAAGGCAATACTTCTAAGTCCAAGGCCCAGGCCCTTGCTGTCACACTAATTTAAATTAGACTTATTTTGCACTGCTTTTGCCTGTTAAGATTCAGAACTGTGGATATTGGGAAAAGATAGTCTTTCTTAACTAGTCGAAGGGGGACTAAGGTTTCCTTGTACAGAGCAACAAAAGCAAAGTTCTGGTGACAATAATATAATCAATGGGTCTGCCTTCAGATATTGCAGTCTAACGATCATATTTCCTATGTCTGAGTTCTGTGTCTTCAATCCCTGAGCCACTTCATTTTTGAGACCAATCAGAAGAATAGGAATCTAGCACCTTACAAGAAAGTGGAGAAGTGAAAAGAGGAGGCCCTGTTGGTATGGCTACATTTAAAAATACCCCAAACAGAGTTGCTCAAAACAACACCCATCAGTGGTGGATGGGAACTGGAATAATGGGGGGCTGGTGGAGAGAGGCTGAAGCCACTAGGGCTGTCCAATCAACTCTCTCTCTCTCTTCCTGTCTCTCTGCAGGCTCAGGGCCTCTCTTCATGGTCTCCTGGGGAGCTGGTTTGGTATTCCTGCTAGCATGCTGACCTCAGGGCAGTGAGTCTGCCTACATAGCAGAATTTGAGGGCAAAGTGAAACCTGGGTCATTTTTTATGACTTAGATGCCACATAATGTCACTTCCACTGTGCTCTGCTGATCTAAACAGTCATGAACACCCACCCAATTTCAAGAAGACATAGGCCCCACTTCTCAATAGGAGCAGTGTCTAACGGCCCCTGTTGAGGGTGGGAAACATGTCTATACAAATTAACTTCCCCTATCCACATTGGCAACTGGAAAGAAGAGTAAAAAGAATATGTGGAAAGTCAGCACACTTTTCTGGCAAAGTGCTTTTCTGCTCGTAGCCATAACGAAATGAGTTAAGAATATGCAATTACATATAATTAGGTATAATTAAAATACAGAGACACATCTAAAATAAAGGCCTAATTAAGAAGTAGGATAACTAGGTGGGAATGTCAACAATGATAATTCAGTGATTACTGTTGGGGTTTATTTTGTTGTCATTGACCCTAAATCAGGGTCAGCGTCCAGTGAAATAGCGAAACAATCTCAGTCTGCTCTCAAGTCTTAGTCACACCTCCCTAGCTTCACATTTCTTATTTCTCCACACTATTTAAGTGAAGCTTTTTATTTTATTTTATTTTGAGACAAGGTCTCACTCTGTTGCCCAGGTTAGAGTGCAATGGCATAACCACGGCTCATTGCAGCTTCAACCTCCTGGGCTCAAGTGATTCTCCCACCTCAGCCCCCTGAGTAGCTGGGATGATGCCACTATGCTGAGCTAATTTTATTTTATTTTATTTATTTTAATTTTAATTTTTTTGTAGAGAGGAGTCTCACTGTATTTCCCAAGCTGGGCTCGAACCCTGGGGCTCAAGTGAGCCTCCTGCCTCAGCCTCCCAAAGTGCTGGGATTATAAGTGTGAGCCACTGTGCCAGGCCTATATATAATTATAAATGTGATATATAGTTATATTTTCAATCTTTTTATTTTTTAAATAGACCATGACACGCCTTCCACAAGCCCTCCCTTACTTACTTTCTCCCCCTTTTGTGTTCTTTTCTTTTCCTGCTCTGCTTTTCTCAGAGATGATCACCTTAAGAGGACAGATCTGCAGCTACCACCCGATCTGTAACTCAGTGATTCCAAAGAGAAGAACATACTTTTCTAATGGAGATGTCTGGTGATCATCACCATAGCCAAGGGATAGCAGTGCAGCACTCGGACGTGCTGAGCTCCAGATACAATGACAGTTGCACTTCCCTTGGGAGGCGGTCTTTCCCAGCACCCCTAACTCGAATCTAAGCATGAGGAAGCCATCAGTCAGGTCCACTGGGAGGTGTGTTGCGGGGATACTTTCTACAGGCTGGTGGCCTGGACTCTCCTAATAATCCAATGCCACGTAAAACAAAACAAAAGCAAGAAGGCAGGAGGACCACTCTAGACTAAAAGAGGCTAACGCAATGTAACCACCAAATGTGAGACATGAAACCTGATTAAATCTCCAATCAGGAATAACATGCCACAGAAGGTATTTGGGAGGAAGCATGAACATGGTTGTACAGGAGATGACATTATTGAGTTAAGTTGATATTCTTAGATAGGATAATGGTGACCTGGTTATGGAGGAACATGTCCTTTCTCTCCAGAGTCGTGTGCTGAAACATTTGAAGATTAACTGTTATAATAGCTGCAGGTTACTTTCAATTGTTTATGACAACATGGGTATACATATACATATACATACACACACAGTATGTATGCATGTGTTGTGTATGCATGTGTTGTGTATGTGTATGTATATACACACTGTACTGGTATGTTCTTGCATTGCTATAAATACCTGAGACTGTGGAATTTACAAAGAAAAGAGGTTTAATTGGCTCAGGGTTCTGCAGGCTTTACAGGAAGCATGGTGCTACCATCTCCTTGGTTCCTGGGGAGAATTCAGGAATCTTACAATCGTGATGGAAGGCAAAGGTGGGGACAGGCACGTCACATAACAAAAGCAGGAGCAAGAGGGAAAAGGGAGGTGCTACACACTTTTATATGAGAACGAACTCACTATCACGAGCATCAGGGGGATGGTGCTAAACCATTCATGAGAAATCCACCTCTGTGGTCCAATCACCTTCCACCAGGCCCCACCTTCAACACTGGGGATTACAATTCAACATGAGATTTGGGTGGGGACACACATCCAAACCATATCACACGCATACACACACACACACACACGAAGAAAAAAAATGTGGCAAATTGTCGACAATTGGTTCATCTGAGTGAAGGGTTTAAACATGTTTATTGTACTGTTGTTTCAACTTTTCTGTAGTCTGAAATCTTTTTCAAAAGTAAGATTTTAAAAAGTGAAATTAAGAAAAAACATATCAAATTTTGACCTGCTACAGTGTAACAGGCATTAATGTGGAGTTCTGGAATTTGACAGCTAAACACCCAATAAGAGTGGAGGTTTAGCATCACACGTGGTCTGGAGTGGTGGGGTTGGTGGATCGATTTTAATGGGCCTGACACTGGGAAGCATAGTCATCTACCAGTTTTAGGATGATTGGATCCCTAAGGTCACCAAAAGACTTGGCAACAGCAACTGCTTGCTGTGGACTTGATTGTTCTGTTGTTAAGAGGTTACTTGTACGAGTTCAAATGAGAATTGTTGAATCACACATTCATAATTTAAAGTCTGTGCACTGTCATCTTGTCATCAAGAAGAACTTTTATGCATCTGAAATGTTCAAATCCTGAAATTCCACCTTTTGACTGCGGTTTCCTTTTCCTGAATTTCATTCAAGATAAATCTGCCCTTCTCAGGGAGCCTTCAAGTCTCCATGGTCCTTATTTAACATCACTTCCTTCCCTGCCCAGGCTCCATCTACAGGATAGTAATTTTCATTATGCTCTTTCAAGCACTCATAACTCCTTTACCCGTGTGAAGGCAGGGCTGGGGTTCATTTATCTTTGTAGCTGGTACATAATAAGCATTTGATAAATATACCTGCATGGAGTTGGAGTTGGATCTTCCGATTTAATCAGCTTGTTTTACAGGTGAGGAGACCGAGATTCAGAGATATGAAATGACTCAGCTAAGAGCACACAGCTAGTTAGTGGCAGGACAGAGACTAAAATCCTTTTTTAAAAAATTTAACCCCCAAGTCTTTTTTTACTCTTTTTTTTTTTTTTTTACTGCCACTGCGTCCTTCCCCTTTATTTGCTTAGTCTAGCTCAGTTTTTACTTTTCAGTTGGATTTGTGACAAAGATTCATTGCTTGGCGAAGCTTGAGTTGAAGTCTTGAAACTTCTTTTAGGCCCATCTGTGCACTTCCTTGTAAAATCCAGTTTTGGTAAAGAGCCCTGCTAAGTCTGTTTAGTGAGGACCCCCCCACCCCACCCGCATCTTCAATACCTAATCAGATTTCTCTTCCTCCACCATTTAGCAGGTGATGTGTGGTCACTCTTGCCTGCCTTCAGCAGGAATCCTCTTATGTTAGTTCAGCTGAAATCCCTCATATCCCTGATGGTTCCTCTTAGTAATTTTCACCCCACTAACCACTCCCACACCCCACCCACTTGCCCAGGCTCTGTCTGGAGTGGAGCTCAATCTCTCTCCGCCACTGCAAGATGCAATTGCAGCGGTCCTTTCATCTATCACAACGGTCTTGAATAAAGCCTTCCTTACTGTGCTTTAACAAGTGGCATTGCATGGCTTTTTCCTTAAACAGTGAGTGAGGAACAGGGGAAGAATGAAAAATCAGCAAACTGCCCAACACATGTACCCCACAGGCTGGCCTCTGGTCTCTGCTTTCTACAACTTCCCATCCCTGGGCAATGGAGGAGCATGTGACTAGACACCAGGAGAGGAGTTCCTTGCTCTGCTGGCTTTCTGCTGCATTTTCAGTCAATTCTTCCCTGGTGAGAAGTCTTTAGTCACTGGAATCACTTTCACATTTTCTCCTTGGTTCAGACGTAACTGTGCATGTGTGTGTATCCGTGTGTACCTGTAGGTTTTCACTTTGAATGAACAATGACAGTCTGTTTCTCATAACTTTGAATTTAGAGCATCTCCTGGCCTAAGGCTTCAGCAGGCATTCTATGAGCATCAGTGTCAAAAACAAGCAAAGCCAGACACCAGTTAAATTGGTCCGGACAAGTCTTAATCAGTAATGTCTATTGCAATAGGCAAAAGAGTCCGGCATGAGCTGAACTCAACTTTGATTTGTACACAGGGCATTTGAAAGGGGGAATGGGGGAGTACCGAGGCCGGCTGGAGGAGGCTCAGTAGATTCCGGGAAGTGAACAATTGCAAAGGCTTAGTGTCAATGCGATTAGATCCTCCGTGTCTGCAGCAGGAGACGGGGCCCTGTCCTTCCTGATTGTTACATTTCTTTTATTTTTAATTTTTTATTTTTTTTGAGACAGAGTTTCGCTTTTGTTGCCCAGGCTGGAGTGCAATGGTACGGTCTTGGCTCACTGCAACCTCCACCTCCCAGGTTCAAGCGATTCTCCTGCCTCAGCCTCCCGAGTAGCTGGAATTACAGGCATGCACCACCATGCCCGGCTAATTTTTGTATTTTTAGTAGAGATGGGGTTTCACCATGTTGGCCAGGCTGGTCTCGAACTCCTGACCTCAGGTGATCGGCCTCCCAAAGTGCTGGGATTACAGGCATGAGCCACCGCGCCTGGCCGATTGTTACATTTCAAGGGAAGCACTTTCAGGTCCTTGAGACTCTTTTGAGTCATATCACACACCTATACCTCTCAAAGATGGAGGAAGATTCACAATTGTAAGCCCCTTTTGGTAAATGCTCTAAGAAAGGGAAGTAAGGGACCTATGTCAGATACTGGATAGAACAAACAGTAAACTCATTTGGCAGTCTTAAATTTTTGGGTGTTTTTTTTTTTTTTTTTCAAGGAGGCACTTTAAGGGGAACTAGGGACATCCTAGGGTTGTGGCCTTGAGCTGTTAGAAGCTGTGTTAGTATTTGCTTAAGTCTTTTGATTTGCCTGTGTCTGAAATGCAGGAGGAAGGGCCTGCAGGTGCGAGGTTGCTTCCCACAGCCTGTTAGACTGCTTTGGCTCCAGAGCCTCCTGATCATCAGCATCCCCTTGGGGTTACCTCAGCAACGACAGCCAATCATTACTGACCCTAGGCAGTGTTTCTTAAACTATGGGGTGAAAGGCATTCACATGAGTATGTCCTGGGTAGGCATAGGGGAACATGCAAATTCCTGGACCCTGACCCCAACCAGCCAATCAGAACCTCTAGGAGCCAGCCGGGTGTGGTGGCTCACACCTGTAATCCTAGCACTTCAGGAGGCCGAGGCAGGCAGATCACTTGAGGTCAGGAGTTTGAGACCAGCCTGGCCAGCATGGTGAAACCCCACCTCTCCAAAAAAAAAAAAAAAAAAGAAAAAACAAATTAACTGGGCATGGTGGTGCATGCCTGTAGTCCCAGCTACTCAGGAGGCTGAATTGGGAGGATTGATTGAGCCTGGGAGGCAGAGCTTGCAGTGAGCTTAGATCATGCCACTGCATTCCAGCCTGGGCAGCAGAGTGAGACCCTGTCTCAAAAAAACAAAGGAAGCTCTGCGAGCCTAAGCTTGTTCTACAAGCTCGCCAGTTGTTCCTGAAGCTGCAACTGTCACCATGCCTCTATACAGTGACAGCTCAACGAATAGTGCCCAGTTCTAAGACCTGCCATCTTTCCACTGCATGAGATTATACCATGGCAACTTTTAGAGAAGCCCCACTAGTCTCAGTCTGTGAGTCTTTCAGGTATCTGAGATGATCACTAAAATGTTTCCATTCCTTGTAATGCCATTCTCAGTTCCATTCCTAGATACAGGTGAGAAGTCTTCAGCTTCAGTTTTTGAGTGGTTTATTTGGAAAGCAAGTATAGACAGATAAGTTGATGTCAGCTCCCTACCAAATTCTTGGAACAGCTTGGGAAAACATAAAATGATTAGCAAACAGCTCTCCCACCCAGGCTGGAGTGTAGGAATGCAGTGGTGCAAACATAGCTCACTGTAGCCTTGAACTCCTAGGCTCAAGCAATACTCCTCCCTTAGCCTCCTGAGTAGCTGAAACTGCAGGCATGCATCACCATGCTCAGCTAATTTTAAAACTTTTTGTTGTAGAGTCGGAGTCTTGCTATGTTGTTCAGGCTGGTCTCAAACTCCTGGGCTCAAGTGATCCTCCTGCCTCAGCCTCCCAATGTGCTGGGATTACAGATGCACATCACCACACCCAGCCCAAGCCCGGCCATTCTTCACATAAGAGCAACCATTTAATTAGAGGTTCTATTATGGTCTGACATTGTAAGTAAAAAAGATTATTTGGGGAAAACATCCAGGCATGGTTCTTGAAGACAGCCTCTAAAAGCCTTCTGCTTCTCGTTAGACAATGCCTCTGAAGCTGCTCTGATTCTGTACAGAATCAGGACACGAAGAGGGGGAGGAAATACTGTGATCACAACTGTAAAAGCAATCAGAAGTATACAGTCATTGGAAGGTCTACAAGTTAGGACTAGGGAACCCCCTCCTGAAAATGCTGTATAATTATCAGCAAGATGGCGAGAAATAAACGAGGGAGATTTCATAGGAGAGAAGCAGAATATCATAAAAGAATATCTAGGCTTTGCTGCAGGAAAAAGTAAAAATAGAATATTGGAACTTCTATCACATAGATATAAGTTATTTCTAATATTTGGATGGTAATAAAATACAGTGTCCTCAAAAAGTAGACAGAGCAAACTTTTCTGATCAAAAGGTAGGAAGGGATTAAAAAAAAAAAGGCTAGCTATTTTAACCTTTAAACAGTGGATAGTTTTCATTTAATGTTCTGTCATTTCTAAAGCGGCTGTCTGGAGCCAGGCTTGGTGGTGCGAACACCTACGGTCCTAGCTACTCAGGAGGCTGAGACAAGAGGATTGTTTGACGTCAGGAGTTCAAGGCTGTACTGTTCTATGATCTCACCTGTGAATAGCCATTGCAGTGCAGCCTGGGCAACATAGCAAGACCCTGTCTCTGAAAGAAAATGTGTTATACTTTAAATCTCTCTATAACAAAGTAGGTTTTGAAATCCTAGCCAACTGCTTACTTATTTAACACATATTTGATACATCAAAGAATTAGGATAGTTCTTTGAAGCTGATTGCAATGGGATTTATCCTGGCATTCTAAGTTTCTTTCTTTAGATGGGATGAGATTTGCTGATCAACTACTCTACCCTTACTCTTATCAGCAGCCCTGGGTTACCTTTATGTGGACCCAGACTCAGTCCAAAATCCTTAAGTCTTCCCATCCTTCTGATCTTTCACTTTTTTTCAGGTCCCACCTTACCTAGAAGAACCATGAAGATCAAACGGAAGGTCCTTGTGCATGAAGCTCAGCGGGAAAACGCTCGGGTATGAGGCAGGGGAAATGCAGCGAACAAAGCACTGGGAAGAACAGAATAAAAGTCGCTTTGCACCTTTTGTATCAAAAGGAAGCAGGTCTAGGGTGGATAGAAGACATTCATCAAAACTGTGAAAGCCAACTCTTTATTACTTGATCTTTGCTTTTGTGTGTCATTTTGCCCCTAAAGCTGAACTCATGAAAGTGCCTAACAGAACGCCCATTCAGGGCCCATTGTACCTTTCCTTGCACTGTTAGAATGTGCAGAAATGAAATTTAGCCCAACCTCAAACTAACCAGAAAAATAAGTTCCAGATGAGATAGAGCTCTCAGTATGAAAAATCATTATAGCCTTCCACTTTTAGCAATATGGCAGACTTAAGAATCATAATGAGACTTTTGATTTTAAAAAACCCTATAATAGTCTAAATATTTTTTAAACAACCAATTATTAAATATATAGCTGGCCTGGCAAAAAGTAAAAGAGAAATCCTTAAAGACCACAAATAATGGAACATATGAATTCAGAGAGGTAAGCAAGGACATTGAAACAGTTTTGCTTAAGGAATGTCTGCCAGTCTCTGGGGACCTGGAAATTCCCCTTACATGGTTTAGTTCAGGAGAAAAGGAGACAAAATCTGGTGCCCACACTTGACTGATTTTTCTTTACCATTTGTATTCTCTATTTCATTAATTTCTCAGGTATTAATGAAGGTGGGAAGTCTGACTGTAGACCTTTTTATTTTACGTAAGGCTGAGACCCTGAAAGTCACTCACTGGGTAATATGAAAAAAAAATCTTGCCTTTCTGAAGGAGTTAGTAAGGAAACTTGTCTACCTTGATTTTGCCTCTGAGTGAAGGGGAGAAAAACATGTTTAAGAATTTGTATTTTACCATCACACAAGTTTAGGGACAGAATTTCTACTCTCCAAGAGTTCTGGAAACACCAAACTGATAACATAATTTAAAGACTTCCTGTACTGGGTGCGGTGGTTCATGCCTGTAATCACAGCGCTTTGGGAGGCTGAGGCAGGAGAGACACTTGAACCCAGGAGTTCAAGATCAGTCGGGGCAACCCCATCTCTATAAAAAAATTTTAAAAATTAGCTAGGTGTGGTGGTGTGCAGCTCTAGTCCCAGCTACTCAGGAGGCTGAGGTAGGAGGATTGCTTGAGCCCAGGAATCGATGGTTGCAGTGAGCTATGATTGTGCCACTGCATTCCAGCCTGGATGACAGAGCAAGACCCTGTCTTTAAAACAACAACAAGAACAAGAAAACAAAAACAAAAAAAGATATTCTGGATTACTAATATATCCAGTACCTGCAAAAGCAACTGTCAATCTTCTCTTGAGGAATGCACCTCAAGTTAAAACATTATTACCGATTTGTTCCACAGAACAGAATTTCACAACAGCAAGCTATAAGACACAAGAGGAAACCATCATTTGAGCGAGAGTTGGGAGGAAGAAGAAACAGTAGAAATGCATTCCAAAACACTGAGGATATTGGAATGGAAATTGAAATAAAAATTTAAATATGTCTAAAGAAATAAGAGGGACTGTTAGACTTTGGAACAAATATGAATTTTGCAAGCTTTACGAACAGTAACTACCATCTGCCATGATCTCTACTTAACCAATAGCACCCAAACAGAAAACTGTAGAGTACCTGATAACCCGACAACAAAGACACGCTAAGATCTGGCTTCAAAGTCATGCTTCGACAACTGCCAACCCAAATAACACGCAGAGAGGCTCTCTAATAGAAAATGATATTTATTTGGGAATGGACACTGCAATGGGAATATGTGTGTCATAATAAACTATGTGCATATTCAGGAGGTAAAAGAAGACAAAGGTTTTTTGAAGAAAAATGAGGAGGGCTGCATAATTGTTTTAAGATAATCATGTTCGGCTACAAGGAGCAATAATAAGGGTTGTGCCAGCCTGAGGTCAGATAGGCAGCTGCTGGGCAGATGTCCTTGCAGAAGTATATTTGTATGCAAGGTTGTGATTTTTGCAGACTTGTGTGATAATTCCTGTTATCAGGCATTTGTGCATGGGAACCCTCCCTTCATGCCCTTCCCTGGGTCTATTGTTTAGATTTTTAACACAAGCAACTCCGTTTTGATTCTGACAACTTTCGCACAGTGTAATATTATAAAATCATTTTGACAAACAACCTAATTCTGCACTAAAAATCCTTCCTCCAAGATCCTCAGACAATCTGGTATTTGATTGTCTACTATGCATACCATAAAATTTTGACAAGCCTCATGGATCAGTCCATTCTCGCACTGCTAGAAAGAAATGCCTGAGAGCCTGAGACTGCATAATTTATAAAGAAAAGAGTGGCTTCATTGGCTCATGGTTCCAGGCTATACAGGAAGCATAGTGGCTTCTGCTTCTGGGGAGGCCTCAGGAAGCTTTTAATCGTGGCAGAAGGCAAAGGGGGAGCAAGGTATCTCACATGGCCAGAGCAGGAAGAAGAGAGTGAGTGGGGAGGTGCTGCGCACTTTTAAACAACCAGATCTCACCAAAACGCACTCACTATCACAAGAACAGCACCGAGGGAATGGCGCTAACCCACTCGTGAGAACTGCACCCCCACGAGCCAGTCGCCTCCCATCCAGCCCCACCTCCAGCACTGGGGATTACAATTCCACATGAGATTTGGTAGGGTCACAGAGCCAAACCATATCAGCTCAACTGTGTTGACTTTTTGTCTTTTACAGTTTTGGAAGTCCAATACTCAGAACTTGTTTTTCACCTCCTGACCAGAGAACACTGTGGCAGCATGCCAAAATGTCTTTTTGCCTTTAAACTTTCTCACCTGAGAGTCCATCGTTGACCAGAGGGTCCGTGTTGTTATAATGCCTGGGAGCCACTGAGCTCTGGCTTGTGGTGAAGATACAACTGGCTGAAAGGTCGTTGAATCTGAGTGCTGAGTACATAAGTGTTTTCCATAAACCGAGTGGCTTAAACAACATACATTTTTTTTTTTTTTTTTGAGACTGAGTCTCGCTCTGTTGTTCAGGCTGGAGTGCAGTGGTGTGATCTCGGCTCACTGTAACCTCCGCCTCCCAGGTTCAAGTGATTCTCCTGCCTCAGCCTCCTGGGTAGCTGGGATTACAGGCACCTGCCACCAGGCCCGGCTAATTTTTGTATTTTTAGCAGAGACAGGGTTTTGCCGTGTTGGTCAGGCTGGTCTCAAACTCCTGACCTCAGGTGATCCATCCACCTCAGCCTCCCAAAGTGCTGGGATTACAGGCGAGAGTCACTGCACCTGGCCCAACAGAAATTTATTGTCTCACAGTTTTGGGAGCTGAAAATCTAAGATCAAGGTGTCAGCAGGATTGGTTCCTTCTAAGGGCCAAGAACCTGTTGCATGCCTGTCCCCTGGCTTCTGGTGGTTTGCCAGCAATCTTTGGCATTCGTTGCTTTGTAGATACATCTCCAAAATCTCCACCTTCATCTTCACATGGTGTTCTTCCTGTGTTCATGTCTGTCTGTGTCCAAATTTCTCCCATTTTAAATGACAGCCATCATATTGGATAGGGCCCACCCTACTACCTCATCCTAACTTAATCATGTGCCCCCTCCCCACAAAAACCCTTCGTTCACAGATACTGGGGGCTAGGAATTCAATATTTTGGAGGAGGAACACAATTCAGCTCACAATTATTATATTATTATCTCTACTTCTGCAAACATTTGAGATTTTCCTGAGTGAGTTTCAAAAAATCTGCTATAGCTCTAGAACACTCCATCAAACAACAGCGAAATGTATGTTCTTTTCAAGTGAACATGGAATGTTCTCTAGGGTAGGCTTTATGCTAGGTCATAAAACAAACCTCAGTAAATTTAAAAGGATTGAAATGATACATAGTATGTTCTCCAACCACACTGGAATTAAATTAGAAATCAAAAACATAAAGTAATTTGGGGAACCCACAAATATGTGGAAATTGAACAACATACTCCTAAATAGCCAGTAGGTCAAAAGAAAAATCAAACTGAAAATTAGAAAATACTTTGAGCTGAATTAAAATGGAAACCACAACATTCCAAAACTTATGGAATTCAGCTAAAGAAGTGCCTAGGAAAAATTATAGCAGTAAATGCCTATATTAAAAAAGAAAAAAAACTCAAAACAATTACTTCCATCTTAAGACACTGGAAAGAGAAGAGCAAACTAAACCTAATTCAAAAAAGAAAGGAAATAGTAAATATTAGAATGGAAATTAATGAAATAGAGAATACAAAATGGTAAAGAAAAATCAATGAAACCAAAAGCTGGTTCTTTGGAAGGATAAACAAAAATGACAGAATTCAACCAAGACATAAGAAAGAAGACTTAAATTATTAGAATTATAGAATCAATATCAATTTTTCACAAACTTTTCCAAAAAACAGGAGAGAAGGGATGCTTCTCAACTCATTCTATGATGCCAGTATTACCCTGATTCCAAAACCAAAGACATCACAAAAGAAGAAAACTACAGATCACTATCTCTTATTACTATGGATACAAAAATCCTCCACAAAATACTGGCAAATCAAATCCAGTGACATATAAAAAGAATCATACACTATGACCAAGTGGGATTTATCCCAGGAAGGCAAGGTTAGCTTAACACCTGTAAATTAATTATTGTAATACACCCTATCAATAGAATAAAAACCAAAAGCCACATGCTCATATTAATAGATGCAGAAAAAGCACTTGACAAAATCCGAAACTCCTTTTTTGATTAAAAACCACAATAAGATACCTCTTAGCACCTACCAGGATGGCTATAATCAAAAAGATAATAAGCTTTGGTGAGGATGTGGAGAAATTAGAACCCTCATACATTTCTGGCGAGAATGTAAAAACGATGAAGTCACTTGGGAAAACAGTGTGGCAGTTTCTCAAAAAAGCTAAACATAGAGTAACCATTTGACCTGCAATTCCACTACTAGGTATACACTCAAGAGAAATGAAAACATATGTCCATATGAAAACTTATACATGAATATTTATAGCAGCATTAGTCATAAAGCAAAAGATGGAAACCCAAATATTTATGAACTGTGAATGGACAAACAAAATGTGATATATCCATAAAATGAAATATTATTTGGCCACAAAAAGAAATGAAGTCCTGATACATGCTACAACATAGATGAAACTTGAAAACATCATAGGAGGTAAACAGTCACAAAAGACCACCCATGACACGATCCATTTACATGAAATGTCCAGAATAAGCAAAATAAAGGGACAGAAAATAGATTGGTAGTTGCTTAGAGCCAGGAGTATGGGGGAATTGGGGAGTGATGACTAAAGCATATGGGAGTCTCTTTTTGAGGTAATGAAAATGTTTACAGTGGATTATGGTGATGGTTGCACAGCTCTGTGAATATACTAAAAACCACTGAATTGTACATTTTACATTGATGAATTGTACAGTATGTAAACTATATCTCAATAAAACAGCCATAAAAAGAAGAGTGAGGAGGAGTGAAGCAGGATAAGGAAGGTTAGGAGGCCATACTGACTTACTGACTTTTCCCCTGGTGTAAAGCCCAGTGGGCTCTGCATCCCTTGCACCCTCTTACGTCAGCACCTGACTCTTTTGCAAGATTAAACAGTCCTGCAGGACACCAGCGACTGCCAGAGGGTTACAAGTTCCTAATAGCTAGTACAGCCCGGGAAAGAGACTTATTCATAATGTAGCTTCCCCAGTACCTAGCCAATCAGCATCCAAAACCCAAGAAGCTATTAGCTGCAAATTCCTGCCTTGGGGCGGGAGCACTGCGGATTTCTCCAGGGTCGCACCTGCGCAGCTAGGCTCAAGGTTTAGCTCATAGTAACCTTTTCTTCATTTTAATAGTAAAAAAACACGTCCCTAGGCGGAGATTTTATATGCTAATGATACATGCATTGCTTGTTAGAGCAGGCAGATGCTGAGCGCATGTGTCAACCGCAGGTCTGTCTTTGCCTACGTGACCTCACCAGTATTTTATGAATATATACGAACAGTTCCCGTAAAAGGAATTCCTCTTAAGGCACTAATTGCTGTCTCTCCCTTTGAGCAGCCCACTCAGCCTCTCAGAGGGTACTTTCGCTTTACAATAAGCTTCTTTGGCTACTCTTACTTTGGAGTCACTCTCAAATTATTTTGTGTGGTGAGATCAAGAACCTACACGTACCTACCGACCACAGGAGGAGGAGGCGGCGGCCTTCGTGGTAGCAAACAGCAGCAGCAGCTACTAAAGGCAGACATACACAGAATCACGGGGTGAATGCCTAACCTGTACTAAGCTGTGTTTCAGAGAGTACGGTCTAAACCAGCACTGCCCAGTAGATATTTCCATGATGTCAATATGGTCACCACTAGCTATACGTGGATCTTGAACACCTGAAATGTATCTAGAGAGCCTGAGGACCTCAATTCTCAAATCTTTTTTATGCGTTTGCATTATGAGTTGTTCTGGTTCTAAGGAAACAAATTTTTTCACCAAGAAATTCCTGGTTTTCACCTGTTCATGCATTATAAGAAAGATTCTTAAACTCACTAGACTAGACTAGTGCACTAGTTAACCCAGACTTGCGATGGCTTTCACAGACAGAACTCGATATGATCAAAATTAGACATTTTCAAGAGGCTCTTGAATCTGAGGATGTAAAAATGCCCAATGTCCGATGCTTGCCTACGTCACATCAGGAACCACTGTTCCACCTGCATCGATTCCCATGCCCCTTTTCTACGCTGCTCGAAGGAAATTCCCCCCACCCACTACTGCAATCAGGACAGGAAGTCTGACTCTGATCCAACAACACCCTTTCTCAAATAACTCTTATGGAGATAGGTCTCTGTTGTCAAATCTCACTTCCCCACCTTTAGGAAGAGAACAAGTAGCAACATATAAAAGCTGGTTATAAGCAAGTTGATAGCTATTTTTAAACTAATTAAGAGCCCTTCAATTTCAAAAATAAAAAAGGTTCATATTAATTTGTGAAACCTTTAACACTAGCCAATCCACGCGATACAGATGTGTGAACTAATTACATCCCTAGCACAGCTAACATAATGGTGCAGAAATGCAAGTGGGAATAGTTGGGATAGTCTGTCTCCCAAGGGAATTAGCAAATACAGTTGGAAAGTCTTTCAAATTCAATACAGCTCCTATTTTGATGGTTTCTAGAAGTTAAAAAGAACATTAATGGATAAGATAAAGAATCTCAGACCCCCCAAAGTGAAAAAAAGTTTAAGAAATTATGCCAAAACACAAATACTTTAGACATGTGGCCCTTTAGGAAAGCCTTTCCAGCCAACAGAAATAAAGTGTGAAATTTGCCTTAATGCACCTAGCTGAAAATCTATATATTGTAATGACACGTATGGATATTTTAAATAGTTTAAAGAAATCTGCCTTCTGGAAACTGAAACATCTGATAGTTTCCTTCTTGGAAAAGGAGATTTTCAAATGAGAACAGATTTTTTCAAATTAATTTAATTATTAAGACATTCATCAAAAGTATATATCTTTCAAAACAATGTGAATATACTTAACATCTATAACTATAAACTTCATAATGGTTAAGATGATAAAAATAAAGGTATATATTGCCCTAATTAGCATAAAATTAAAAAAATTTAAACTATGTGTAAACAATTAAGTCATCAGTAGAACTATGAAAAGTGTTCCTGTTTTCTAATATTAAATTACATCTCTCTCTAAAAAGCTTTTGGATCAGAAAAAGGAAAAATGCAAATGTTAGTTTAATAACATGGAGTTCCTACTGTTGAATTACAAGAGAAGAAAGAAATGTAAATAATCATTAAGCCACCAATTAGTAGTCAGATGACGGCTTTACAAAACACGCTTCTGTGTTAAAAATTTAGGTAAAATGTAAAGGATTTCAATATTACTTACTAAAAATAAATACAGAAGAATTGTATAAAAATCCATCATGCATACCTAATGAATTATAGATTTTGGCAAAATAGATAGCTACATATTTTCTCTTTGATTTTATCACAGTGTAAAATATAATATAAATATAACTCTTTATGCATAATTTTGGAATTATCATCTTATCTCAAGCTTAACTAAATAGAATATCCTAAGTTCCTTCTACTTGTCAGATAGGTTATCAGTGCTAACACCATGTATTTAAGACTAGAAATGTAAACCTATGTATTTATTTAATGAGAGCTGTAACAATTGATGTCTTTATATAAAACACTGCTAATTAGGTAAGCCTATAGAATCACTTCACCTTTACTGTGTGGGTTTTAAAGAGTTTTATTTCTAATAATAACAGTGATTATATTTTCTTTAATGTCAAATTAAAATACATTTTCTAAGATGCCTAACTGACTTGAGACTTTTAGCTAATTATCAGCTGAAGTAATTAGAGAATAGTCTTTATGTATCTGGAAATTTTCCAAGGAAAATATTTTAAATTATAAACAAAGAGAAAGAAAGTACATGCTCATGGTTTTGGCTTATGTCTTTCTGCCCATAGAAACATATATATATTTTTGTAACACTCAAATGAAGATAGTACAAATAGATCTAATATGCCTGATAAGATTAGTTCTGTTTATAAAATTCAAATTTCAAAGAGCTGAGTAGTGTTGTCATTTTAACATTGTTTGGTGTGACACATGCCTACACTCACAGGTTTAAATGCACTTAAATGTATCTCTTCCCCTAAGCAGAGTCTGGGATGAAAACTCGCATTCAGGACTTTTTTTGGGAAGTGGTCCTAGGGAGCAGGCGTGAGGGGTAGGAGGAGTGACTCAGAGGAAGGTAGAAAGCCAGCCCACAGCAGGGGTCATCAAGGCAGCCACAGCCAGTGCAGTTGCTGCTCAAACTTTCAGGACCTTTGGAAGAGATTCCTGAAATGCATTGCAGATGGCAGGGGAGGCATTTTCCGATCCACTTCACCCCAGTCACTCAGGGGTAACCGCAGTGGCCATCCTGGGCAAGGCATCAAGCAGTCCAAGGGTGTGGGACGTGGGGGTAGCCCATCAGAGCCTGCTGGCAGGGGTGGCCACTGAGGAGGCTCAGACCCTGCGCTGGCACTAGCTAGCAATGTATGGTGGCGCCACCAGGACCCTGACACAGGTGTGAGGTATGAATGAAGGAGAAGGACTGGGCAAAGCCATGCCCACTGTGTCTGGGCCAGCATCTTACATGATTCTCCTCCCTGAGGCATGATTTGTAATTTTTTAGGGTAATTTTGGGCTTAGAGAAGAGTTGATTGGAAAGTATAGAATTCCCACATATCTCTCCCTGCCCAGGCTCCCCCCTCACATTTCCCTATTATTTACATCTTGTATTAGTGTGGTATGTTTGTTATAACTGACAAACCAATTCTGATACCATCTAGTGTTCTATACGAATGATGATACTTAACAATAATATATTGTTTCAAATAGCTGAAGGAAAATATTGAACATTGCCAATGCAAAGAAGTGATGAAATGTTTCAGATGATGGATGCACTAATTACCGTAATCTGATCTCTACACATTATACTTATGAGAACATCACTATATACTCCTTAAATTATTTGTCATATTTGTATAATTATTATTTATCAATTGAAAAAATAGAATTAAATTATACTTCAAAAAGATTTTCACCAACACTATAAAGAAAAAAATTTACAAATTTAAAATTTAAAAAGTTACCAATAAATAAAATAAAAATACCAAAAAAAGATACAGCGTTATTATTAACTAAAGCCTGTACTTTTAGGCTTCACTCTCTGAGTTGTACATTTGGTGGGTTTTGACAAATATATTATGTGTGTCCATTATTATTGTAACATAGGAAATAATTTCACTGACCTAAAATTTCCCTTCTTCTGGATTTTAGTTTACTTTCTGATGCTGTTTCCAAGATCTAGCCCCAAATTCACAACCTGATAGATTTTTTTGAATCTCCACCATCTTTGATTTTTCTAAAACAGCCCCTTGGTGGTGCCTAGACCAACGCACGTGCCCATTGCTGGGGAGACATGCACACGCTAGAAAGACAAGAATCGGGTCTGGCGCAGTGGCTCACACCTGTAATTCCAGCACTTTGGGAGGCCAAGGTGGGCAGATCACATGAGGCCAAGAGTTTGAGACCAGGCTGGCCAACATGGCAACATCCTGTCTCTACCAAAAATACAAAAATTAGTCGGGCATGGTGGTGCACGTCTGCAATCCCAGCACTTTGGGAGGCCAAGAAGGACAAATTGCATGAGGCCAAGAGTTCAGGACTAGCCTGGTCAACATGGCGACACCCTGTCTCTACCAAAAATACAAAAATTAGCTGGGTGTGGTGGTGCAAGTCTGTAATCCCAGCTATTCAGGAGGTTGAGGCACAAGAAATGTTTGAACCAGGAGGCAGAGGTTGCAGTGAGCTGAGATGACACCACTGCACTCCAGCCTGGGTGACAGAGTGAGACTCCGTCTCAAAAAAATAAAATAAAATAAAAATAAAAAGAAGACAAGAATCAGCACCTGGGTACAAAAACACTGGAAAGAAATTTTATTTCATCTTTGTTTATATAACTAACTGTGTCACCTGCAAGTGGCATAACCCTAGAATATCTGTAAACGTGTGGCAAAGGCATCAGTGAGCATGCTGAGTCCAGATGAATTGGATTTCAGACACTTAAGGAATATGTCCTACTGTGTTTTCAGACTGGTGGAGCCCTCTTTTGTTGCAAAGCACCTCTTTATCTTCTTGCAAAGGCAGTCATACAGCTTTTCATTGGTTCCCACCTGGAGAATGCCTTCAACCCATGCCAAGCTCTTGTGGCTATCAGGGGCTACTGAGTCATTTAAAAATGTTACTATCTGTATCTATGTCTGCATTTCCCAAACCTGGAAAATGTAAAACAGATGGACAGAACTGTCAAAACCAAACTGGCTAATCTAGTGGGTGGAATTGGAATTTCTTGGTCCTTTCACTCATCTTTCATACTCATCAAAATTCATTCCCCTGCGCAAGAAAAACACCGAATCCTTATGAAACAGCTCCTGGCAGGCCTGTGCATCTCAACGCCATATCCCCATGAAGGGACTCCACTTGGGGTGACCATACGTCCTAGTTTTCTCAGGGCAGTCCTGTTTGTTTTGCTTTTCTTTTTTTTTTTTTTAAGGCTTTTTTTTTTTTTATTTTAATGGCTGATCTATGTAATCATGGTGGCCGGGATGTACAGAAAAAGGGGAAGCTTTTTTTCTTGTCTCTTCCTCCTTGGACAAAGTCTTGATGATCTCCTTCTTCTTGGCCTGGAGGCGCTCTTCATGGAGCTTGCATGCTTCCTTGGTCTTAGAGCTGCGGGCGTCAGTCTCGTCAGCCAGGAGCTTCTTGTGGGCCTTGTCTGCCTTCAGCTTGTGGTTGTGTTCCATGAGAATCTGCTTGTTTGTGAACATATTCCCCTGCACCTTCAGGTACAGGCTGTGATACATGTGGCGATCAATCTTCTTAGATTCAGAGTATCTTCCAAGCAACCGGTGCAGAGTCCTCATTCTCCTCATCCAAGTGACCTTCTCTGGCATTTGGAAATTGGCTGTACCCTTGCACTAACCTGTGCCCATGTGCCTGCCCTTCTGGTGGACTAAGGTGTTTTCTGGCATCCAGCCTGGGAATGGACAGTCACAGACTTGTGGATGATCAGCCTAACTTTGATCAGCTTCCAGAACTGCTGATGGGAGTTGGCGTTGACGATATCACTGGTCTCACCAGGGTCCAGCCAGACCTTCTTGCTACAGTGGAGGCATTCGTGGCGAGCCTCTTCTGAAGTCTGAATATCCTCATGGCTTCAGCCACAGCAGTGACAAAGGACAGTGTTGGTTTATGCTTGTGGTCCCAGTGCACCTATTCATACTCACGCTCTCCCGCTTCCCTCACTCTCTGAGGTATTCCAATTGGGTGATAAATTATATGGTCACTCTAACTTGTCACATTCTGATATTTCCACTTTTGTAAAAAAAAAAATCCAGACTGCATTGTCCACTGTTTTCATCAGCAAGTCACGACTTGCTTGTGCCTGACTCCACTGAAAGCTGGAGCCATGAAGGACAAACCCATGATGAGGAAACCCAGCATTTAAATCCCAGGGGAAGGACTCTTGTTCTGTGTTCTCCTCATCAGCCACTGCAGCGACTCCACTGTAGAACCTGGGGTGCCCCAATTTATACAAAATAATTTGTATTTGGGGATCCAAATTAATTTGGTATCCCGAAAGGAACACTATGGAAGGGTACCACCTACAGGGCTTTTTGTTTGTTTGTTTTTTCTTTTTGTTTTTTGTTTGGAGTCAAGTTCTCTCTCTGTCACCCAGGCTGGAGTGCAATGGTGAGACCATAGCTCACTACAGCCTCCAATTCCTAGGCTCATGTGATCCTCCAGCCTCAGCCTCCTGAGTAGCTCGGACTACAGGCATCCACAGCTATGCCCAGCTAATTTTTAATTTTTTTGTAGGATGGAGTCTTGCTATGGTGCTCAGGCTGGTCTCAAACTCCTGGCCTCAAGTGACCCTCCTGCCTTGGCCTCCCAAGTAGCTGGGACTACAGGCATAAGCCACCACTCCCAGCTTTCAGGTTCTTTAAAAACATTTTTCAAGATGATTTCAGTCATGATGCAAGCATATGATTTACCAAGATCATCCAGAACAGAACTGTTTTAAGTTATAAACAATCTAGCAGAAGAGACACAGGAGTTGTTATTCATTTAGGGCTGTTTCTATTCTAAATATTCTATCTGTTTCTACTATCATGATACTCCATCATTTATATTCACTGTTAGTTCTGATCATATATGTGGTGCCTCAAATTGAGATGCCCATCTATAGATAAACATTTATAAAAAGTGGGCATTAAGTTTCAATGCTACATTTTGTACAAGATATTGGGACCCTGATAAAGTACATTTCAGTGGCAATTGCAGCAAAGACTATGGATATATATTTTTAAAGGATGACTCTTCAAATTTTCTACAGGGCACAGTACAAGCCTTTGTGTATAACTATAAAATCAAACAGTTATATTTTACCTTTTATGGCACTTGCCTTGACAGTCATACAACTAGAGACTATTAAGGTTAAGAATTCTGCCTGTGTCCTGCAGCTAATAAAAGGCAGAACCAGGATTTGATTCAGTTCTGTCTGGCTCTCAAATCTACTATCTATAGGCTAAACATTCCTTCTATTCTTTTTTTATAGAGTATGATTTTTAATTTTTAATTGTCAATAATTGTACATATTCATGGGATACATAGTGATGTTTCTATACATGTAATGTATAGTGATCAGGTCAGGGTAATTAGCATATCCATCATCTCAAACATTTATCATTTCTTTGTATTGCCAATGTTCTATATCCTCCTTTGTGCTATTTGAAACTCTGTATTGTTGAGGATGTAATTTTGAATGCCTTTGCCATCCTGTTCCCTATGGTCAAGATGTATTTGAATAACCTCTGACTGCTTAAGTGCAAAGCTCAGGACTGACAGGGCTGCCCCATGGGGTGTCTCCTGCAGAGCACACCAGCCCCCTGCTCCACCCACCCCATGCAGCCTGAGATCACAGGGTGTTTCTGCAGGCCCATCTATCCCACTGCGAGCTTCCCACCATTTTGTAGCTTCCAAGTGTTTGCTAGTTGTGCAGCTGCTGTGAAGCAACTTCTTCCTCATCCTGTACTCAGTTGTGCTTTTGACCCAAGTGCAGCCTTAGCACCCCTGCTAAGCTTCATCTTAGTCATTTATCCCAGCATACCGACTCTCGAGATCTTGTGGGAGCTTCATTCCATCATCAGTCACCCTCATTTCTACCACCTCTGTCAATTTCACCAACACATCTGTTGCATGGCGTTATCCATTCATTCATTGTTGGACTCCTCTTTCCTGAACTCTGCTATGGGCCACCACTATTCTAGGCCCTGGGGAACACAGCAGTGAGCAAGGCAAAGGCCCTGCCTGCATGGAGCACACACTCCACTGCAGGAGACAAATAATGAACAGATTAATGAGTGGTTAAGATAATCCCAGGCACTGATGAAACTCATGAAGAAAAATAAGGTTTGCTATGGGGTTGGAGGGATGTGCTATTTTAATAGGGTGGCCAAAGGCAGTGAAGATTGAGCAGAGTCCTGAGTTAAATATGGGAATGAGCTGTGCAATGGCCAGAGAGAAGAGCCTGTGAAGGGAACACAGAATGACTGCAAGGGGCCTGGGGCAGAAACATGCTGGGCCAGTGAGAGAGGAGGGGCCGTGTGGCTAGAGAGTGAGGCCCGCTCCACTGAGGAAGGAATTTGGATCGTATTCTGAGTGAGAACTGAGAGCAGATACGTCACATAGTCTCACTGATTTTTCAGAGGTATATGGCAAACACACACATAACATAAAATTTGCGATTTAAACTATTTTTTCAGTGTATGTAGCATTAAGTACAACCACACTGCTGTGCAGCCGCCACTGCCATCATCTCCAGAACTTTTTCATCTTCCCAAACTAAAACTCTGTTTTCATTAAACGCCAACTCCCACTCACCTCTCCCCAGTCCCTGGCAACCCCTGTTCTACTTTCTGTCTCTATGGATTTGACTACTCTGGTGCTGAATATTAGTGGAATTATACAGTGTTGTCCTTTGGTGTGTGGCTTATTCCACTTAACATAATGTCCTTGAGATTTATCCATGTTGTAGCTTTTGTCAGGATTTTCTTCCTTTTTAAGGCTGAATAATACTCCATTGTATGGACAGACCACATTATGTACATCCATTCATCCATTGATGGACACCTGGGTTGCTTCCACCTTTTGGCTATTATGGATAATGCTGCTGTGAACACGGGTATGCAAATGTCTCTTTGAGACTCTGCTTTCAGTTCTTTGGGGCATCTCCCCAGTAGCGGAATTGCTGGATTATATGGTAATTCTGTGTTTAATTTTTTGAGGAACCACCATACTGCTTTTCACAGCAGCTGAACCATTCTGCATTCCCACTAACAATGCATAAGGGTTCCAATTTCTCCACATGCTCAACAACGCAAAATATTTCTGTGTTTGGGGTAGTAGGCATCATAATGATATGTGAAGGTGTGAGGTGATAACTGATTTTGATGTGCATTTCCATAATGATTAGTTATATTAAGCATCTTTTAATATGCTTGTCGGTCATTTGAATGTCTTCTTTGGCGAAATGTCTGTTCAAGTCCTTTGTCCATTTTTTAAATGGAATTGTTGGTTTTCTGTATTTGAGTTGTAAGTATTCTTTATATACACTAAATATTAACCCCTTATCAGGTATATGGTTTGCAAATGTGTTCTCCCATCCCATGAGTTGACTTGTTGAGTTTGCTCTGTTGATTGTGTACTTTGATGCAGAAAAGTTTTACATTTTGATGTAGTAAAATTTACTCATTTGGTCTTGTGTTGCTTGACTTTCAGTGTGATCTACCAGAAGTCATTGCCAAGCAATATCATAAAGATATTATTTTGCTGTATGTTTTCTTATAAAAGTTTTATCATTTTAGGTCTTATATTTTGGTCTTTGATCTATTTTGAATTAATTTTTATGTGTGGTATAAGATAACAGTTCAACTTCATTCTTTTCTATATGGATATTCAGTTTTCCCAGCACCATTTCTTGAAAAGACCATCCTTTCCCCATTGAATGGTCTTGGCACCCTTGTCAAATAGTATTTGACCATCTACACAAGTGTTCATTTCTGGGCACTCTATTTTATTCCGTTGGTCTATATGTTTGTCTTTATGCCAGTACCACATTGTTTTGATTGTTGTGGCTTTGTAATAAGCTTTGAAATGAGGAAATGTGAGACCTCCAACTTTGCTCCTCTTTTTTGAGATTGTTTTGGCTATTTAGGGTTCATTGAGATTCTATATGAATTTTAGAATAGATTTTTTTATTTCTGACAAAAACTATGTGGAATTTTGGTAGAGTTTGCATTAAGTCTGTAGGTTGTTGTGGGTAGTATGACATCTTAGCAATATTATGTCTTCCAATCCATGAACAACAGGATGTCTTTCCATTTTTGTGTGTATGCCTTTTCTATGTCTTTCAGCAATATTTTGTAGTTTTCAGTGTACAAGCCTTTTTAGGTTTTATTCCTAAATATTCTTTTCTTTTTGATACTATTACAAATAGGATTGTTGTCTTAATTTCCTTTTTGGATTGTTCACTGTTGGTGTATAGAAACGCACGGATTTTTGTGTGTTGATGTTGTATCATGCAATTTGCTAAATTCATTTACTTGTTCTTTTTTTTTTTTTGAGATGGAGTCTCACTCTGTCGCCCAGGCTGGAGTGCAGTGGTGCGATCTCAGCTCACTGCAAGCTCCGCCTCCCAAGTTCACGCCATTCTCCTGCCTCAGCCTCCTGAGTAGCTGTGACTACAGGTGCCTGCCACCATGCCCAGTTAATTTTTTGTATTTTTAGAGAGATGGGTTTTTACCGTGTTAGCCAGGATGGTCTCGATATCCTGACCTCATGATCTGTCAGCCTCGGCCTCCCAAACTGCTGGGATTACAGGCATGAGCCACCATGCCTGGCCTTCGTTTACTAGTTCTAACAGGTTTGTTGTTGTTGATTTAGGGTTTTTTACATGTAAGATCATATCACCTGTAAACAGGGATAAACTTACTTCCTTTTTTTTTTTTTTTTTAGACAGAGTCTCACTCTCTCGCCCAGGCTGGAGTGCAGTGGCGTGATCTCGGCTCACTGCAAGCTCCGCCTCCCAGGTTCACGACATTCTCCTGCCTCAGCCTCCCCAGTAGCTGGGACTACAGTTGCCCACCACCACGCTCGGCTAATTTTTTGTATTTTTAGTAGAGACGGGGTTTCACCATGTTAGCCAGGATGGTCTCGATTTCCTGACCTCATGCTCCACCCGCCTCAGCCTCACAAAGTGCTGGGATTACAGGCATGAGCCACCACGCCTGGCCACTTCCCTGTTTTTTTAATTTGGCTTCTTCTTTTTTTTTTTTTTTTTTCTTGCCTAATTGCTGTGGCTACAATTTCCAGTACTGTGTTGAATAGAAGTGGCAAGAGTGGGCATCCTTGTCTCATTCCTGATCTTAGAGGATCTGGTTGACAGTTTAGAGGCTGTTTCTGGCTGTCTGTGGAAAACAGTCTGGGAGGTAGCAGGGTTGAGGGGCCTGTACAGGTGAGGGACAGTGGGGCTTGGGCTAGGGTGCCGGTGGTGGAGTGGGCAGAGGTCAGTGGTGGAGTTTATTCTGGGTAAAATAAGGTGTGCTGATGAAATAGACGTAAAGTTTTAAAGTTCTTCCTCTTCTAGGTAGGCTTTCAAGCTTACATTGGTCAACTGGGGAAAAATTCTCTTCTTATTAAGTCCTCTCATAGTGAAGCTGCTCTTCCTCAGGGCTACTCATTTTAATGGCTGAAAATAGGACCAACATGCCAACATAAATAAATAAGGATCTGTTTATGGGGGAGGGGGTATGCCATCTCGCTAGCACCCCTTCTTTGAACACAGGTGCTAGGTAAGGGTCCAGCTCAGTCTCCCATTCAGTGTTTGATAGAAGCTGACGGAGGTGTGCAGGAGGGAGGCTTCCTGCCTTAGCAGCACTGGCCCAATGGGAGAAGAGGGGCTTCCTTAGCAGTGACAGGGAGCACAGGCTGTTCCAGCACAGACTGCATCCCCCCAGCTATGTGCAGCTGAGCAAGAACATCCCAGGTGGGCCTAGTCTGCTGTCCGCTGGCCAAAGTGCAGAGTTCACTTCTCTAGTCACAGGCAAGCTGGAACCCACAGACTGCAGTCGGGACTGAGGGGAGAGGACCAGAGCTGTTTTTGGATGTGGATGAGAGCAGAGGACGAGACCAAGGACAGGGTCACTGCTCTAATCTAAGGGGAGGTGCAGGCTAACCAGCCTGGGATCCAAGCGGTCTCAACACAGAGCCCCCTCGGCCCTTACAAGGAAGAATCTGCAATTTGCTTCAACTTTCTAGGCTACTGTTTCTTGATCTTCTAGATAGGCTCAACAGCAGAAGAGATAACACAGCTCAGTTCTGTGAGGTGTGCCTGAGGCCGCACAGTGATTGACGCCATGACTTCTGCAGCCTGACCACCTGGCTTTGAATCATAGCTGTGCCACCAACCAGCTGTGATCAGGGGAAGTTACTGAATCTCACGATGCCTCCATTCCCTCATCTGAAAAATAGGGATGGTGATAATAATACTATCTGCTTTATACTTAAGATTTGGGAAAGAAGAAGGAGGGAAAATTGGGAGTAATTGTTTAATGGGTACAAAGTTTTAGATTTGTAAGATGACGAGTTCTGGAGATGGGTGGTGGTGACGGTTGTGCAACAGTGGGAATGTACTGAAGACCATGACACTGTACACTGAGAAATGGTTAAGATGGTAAATGTCACTTTATGTGTAGTTTACCACAATTTTAATTTGAAAATGTAGAACTTAAAAAAGGAGGCCGGGCGTGGTGGCTCATGCCTGTAATCCCAGCACTTTGGGAGGCCGAGGCGGGTGGATCACAAGGTCAGGAGATCGAGACCATCCTGGCTAACACGGTGAAACCCCGTCTCTACTAAAAATACAAAAATTAGCCGGGCGTGGTGGTGGGCGCCTGTAGTCCCACCTATTCGGGAGGCTGAGGCAGAAGAATGGCATGAACCCGGGAAACAGAGCTTGCAGTGAGCCAAGATGGCACCACTGCACTCCAGTCTGGATGACAGAGCGAGACTCTATCTCTCCAAAAAAAAAAAAAGGATTTGGGGGTTGGGGGAAGAATAAGCTGATTTCTTTCCTTTTCTTTCTTTCTTTTTTTTTTTTTTTAGCCAGAGTCTCACCCTGTTGCCAGGCTGGAGTGCAGTGGTGTGATCTCGGCTCACTGCAACCTCTGACTCCTTGGTTCAAGTGATTCTCCTGCCTCAGCTTCCAGAGTATCTGGGACTACAGGCATGCGCCACCATGCCCAGCTAATTTTTGTATTTTTAGTAGGGATGGGCTTTCACCATCTTGGCCAGGATGGTTCTTGATTTCCTGACCTCATGCTCCGCCCTCCTCGGCCTCCCAAAATGCTGGGATTACAGGCCTGAGCCACCGCGCCCAGCCAAATGAGCTCATTTCTATACATACCTGGAAGAATGCCTGGTGCTCCAAGATACAAAGAGGGCTGGCTCCTTGTATCATTAGCTGGGTGACGTTTTTGCAACTTGCTTGAAGTTACTGCAAGAACTAGAAATAAAGTAGACAGAACAGTGATTTGGTGTGTACTTCTACTCTTAATAAATGGTAAGAATTGTTACTAGCTTGGTAGCTATTGGGGGGATGGAGTTGGCTATGCTGCTAGAAACAAGGACTATGGATAGGAAAGAATGTTGTTGCTTTCTTTCACCCCTCTAACTTGGGGGTGGGAATGTAAAACCCTGCAACAATGCAAAGGAGAAAGGAATAGAAAAGTTGTCAGTTCATTTTGCTGGACAATAACTGACCAAGTTCCATGGGAGGGTAGCTCATGCATTCTTGAAGCATCGGTCTGGGTGTAATAACATGCATATATCATGGTGTGGTCATAGCCAGAACACACTCAAAGCAAGGCTTTCAATGGGGTTTCCCTTGCCTGAGCCTGTGCCTTCATCTAGGATACAGAGATTGAACCTTCCTCCAGCTTGCAGACCAAAGTTGGTATTTGTAAAGTGCTCCGAAATCTTCCCAAATAGGGCCTCCTTAAATGAAAGTTCTCCAAGGGTGCAGGAGTGGAAGAGACAGGACTTGGAGGGCTTAGAAGTCCAGGGGCAGTGTTTATGCTCAGGAGAGCAGCCAATCCCATCCGCCCACGACTAGGATTCTTCTCAGCGCATCACTGGGGGCTCTCCCAGGGCAGTCGGCCTTCCTTTCTTAGATGTGCAAAGCAACTTACTTGGGATTTAAGACAAAAGTAGACCTAGAACAGTTGACACCTGGAGTGGAGAGTTTTTAACACCCTCCCCATACAACAAAATTATTTTTATAATGATAATCATGCAATCAGTAGTAATCATTATTTTCTTGAGTCAGTCTGTAGTTTCTTCATTTTTAAAAAATTGACCAGTTGAACAATCTCTAGTTTCAAAACACAATTTAAAGAAAGAGTGCATTTTAATTTTAATATTATTCAAATTTAGGAACACATCACATATGAACTAAATTTGCACTTTGCCAGTAAAAAATTGACCTCATGATTCTCTGCCTGTTTCGGTTTTAAAGTTTAAACACAAATTTAAAAATTTTATCACATAAAATGACAAAAGTAAAATAACCCAAGGTCTACTCCTTTCACCATTACAATCACAGTTATTATGGTTTGTTTTGAATTTACTCTTTAGATGTAGGGGTTGGAGACAGTTGTGGCTCAAGGTGCAAACTCTGGGCTGGCACTGTGTGTGAACAGGTAAGAACAAAATGTACTTGGCTGAGTCTACTGGGAAGACGCTTCTGTACCACATGGAGTTCTCTGAATTAACTTCCAGATATATTAAAATTATTAATGGTAAGTAAGAAATGTATCAAATTGAAGCTTACATACATATTGCTAAAATGCCATCATATCTGCAGAAATTATTTGGAACTTTGAACAACAAAAGATTTTTTTTTTTTTTTGCAGAACAGAATTTTATCACTGACATTATTTAGAGTTGCTAGCACATGGTGATACCACAAGTGAACTGACTTTTAGTCAGCTGTGTTATTGTGTTTAAATTCTCTACAAACGACACATCCCTCGTTGCCTGCCCCAGGGGCAGGCGGCCCCTGCAGCTCTGTCTTGTGTATGCAGCTGATTTAAAGCCATGGCAACATCACAGTTAACACTGTCTATGCACCTGTAAGAAGTGTTTTAATTTAAACTAACAGTCTTGAAGTTGAGCATCTTTATTTTAGGTGTAGGACTTCTCGGGGTGAAGAGGAAAGCAAGTGGAAAGTCTGCTAAGTCTTTTTCCTGACATCAGTGCTTAGGATCTTGAGAGCATGTTTTACAAAGGGGATGTTTGGGGCGGGGGGAGTCTGGAAAACAGTTTTTCCAAGTTTCAGGCTAGTGTTTGGCACCCTGTAGTGGAAAATTTGAAAAGAGAACGATCCAATACTGTATAAAAAATGAATTGTTTATCATATAGCTTATTAATCCTTTATTAAGTACCATGCACTGAGCTAAGTCCTTTGTGTGCAATATCTAATCCTTACAACTACCTATACATTAGGAATATGAGGTCAGCGTTACTAATTATAGAATAAGCTCAGAGAGGTCAAGTAAATTGACCACAGCCACACAGCAAGGGGCGGAGCTGCTAGTCTTGCCTCTCTCCAGAGACATATGGAGTGAGCATACTTGGCATACGTAGCACAATATTTCAAGCTCCTGACCCCCATGGACACACTACCAGCTCCACACCTCAGAGCCTGGGGGCTTGAGGAGTGCCCACCCTGAACCATACTTCCAGAATTATAGTTACTCACAGAATTCTGATAGTAAGATCTAAAAGTAATTTTTTTTTATTCTTGCCTTAAAGCTTGTGATTTGCTGTCGAAAGTAAATGAGCTTGGCTTGGTTTGCCATATTTCCTTCTTAGATTCATGTCCCTTTGTGTCTTATGTTCTGGTCAGGTCACAGCAATGGCCTACGATAGTAACTCCCAGACTTTAAAGCTCATTGGCAATCTCCTTTATCTGTGACACCCCAGAGATCTTAGAATTGAAGTGAGCTCATTCTGGGAGTGCTTTGGGAGTTATCTGATTTAGTGGTTTGTCAACATGGATCTCTTGAAAATCTTTGAAGGAAGTTTTGGTTGCCATGATGATTGGAGGACACTAATGATGTTTAGTCGGGGGGACACTGGCTATCCTGCAATGCCCAGGAGAGGTCACACAAGGAGAAATTGACCCAGGACTGGTAAGACTTTCCATCATCCTGCCGGACATGCTGAGACAGAATGCAGTCCTCAACCTGTGGCGGGATTTCAAGTGCAGAGATGCATTTGCTGTGATGTGTCATTATTACTGCCACATCCCATGTCGTAACAGCAGCCCCTTTGGGGTAAGCAAGGTGTGTTCATCTATTCTCACACTGCTGTAAAGAACTACCTGAGACTGGTAATTTACGAAGAAAACAGGTTTAATTGACTCACAGTTCTGCAGACTTAACAGGAAGCATGGGTAGGATGCCTCAGGAAACTTATACTCATGGTGGAAGGTGAAGGGGAAGCAAACAAGTCTTTTAAACCATCAGATCTCATTAGAACTCACTATCGTGAGAACAGCAAGGGGGAAACCCGCCCCCACGATCCAATCGCCTCCCACCAGGTTCCTACCCTGACATATGGGGATTACAATTTGACGTGAGACTTAGTGGGGATACAGAGCCAAACCGTATCACAAGGCCCAAGTGTCAAAGCGTCGGAATTCCGAAAGTAAAAGACATGGTTAATATACTGCCCAAGTATTCACATACCGAAATACATATTATTGTATTATAACTTACTTTTACTTCAACTTCTGATTTATTTACATTTTTTTCTTTTAATTTTTGAGACAGGGTCTTGTTCTGTCACCCAGGCTGGAGTGCAGTGTTGCAATTTCAGCTCATTGCACCCTCGACCTCCTGGGTTCAAGTGATCCTCCCACCTCAGCCTCCTGATCTCTGCTTTTTCTATTTGCTGAAGATCCCAACTTCTCCATAAAGGCTTTCCTGATTAACTAGCAGTGAGATCGTCATTCTCTCCCATGTACTTCACCTGGGCCTGTAGATGCCCTCAGCCAGTGCTTCTCAAGTTTCCACAGGCTTGAGAATCCACTGGGGACTCTGTGAAGATGCAGGCTTGGTGTGTCTACAAGTCCCAGGGAGGTGCTGAAGCTACTGGGATGGAGACCATATTCAAAAAGCAAAACTCTCAGACTAAACCGATGGTTCCCAAACCAGGTTTCTCATCACAGGGTCCTGGGCAACTTTTGAAAAATAGCCTCCCGAGCCCCAGGCCAGACCCATCCTATGGGAATCTCTGAAAGCAGAGCCCTAGAATGGGATTTCTAGAAGCACTCCAGACAATTCTGCAGGCACTATCCCAAACACCAGCCTCTGACCTAATGCTTAGGTGCACTGCAAGGTGTTATAATAACTTAATAACTTAATTTGAAATTCGCCCCCAGAAGTAAGCACTTTGCAGACTGTTGCTAACCTAGCCTCATTGTGACATGTTTTCATGCTTAGGCCAGACTCCAGGAACGATGCCTTCTCAATTACAGAACCAAGGCAGATGGGCAAATGATCTACAACAATCTTGTGATGTTAACGTCTTATATATATGTACTTATACATTTCCTAAGATGATCGTAGTAGTTTCCAGAAACCCAAATTAAGACATTTTACTGCAACAAGATTTAAAAACTAGGGCTTCGACGTCTATTTTATGAGAAGTTCGTATTTGCATAATTAGGAGTGTCCTACACTTTCTTGGGCAGCGCGTGTCAGTCAACAGCTGCAAGTCATTCTGGCTCCTTGCCCAATCGAAGAGAGAGCATTGCTTAAAACAGTCTCTGCCCTACCTCCAGAGAATGTGATAGAAAGCGAGTGAGAGACTAACAGCAGAGGCGAATCCCCAAATTAGATGCCCTTCCAAGCTCCAAAAACACTTTAACAATTTTTCCAAAAGATCACAGCAGAGCATCACAGAGATGAGCTGAGCCACCTGCAGACACAGTTTCTCCAATGTGACCAAGAAACGACATCTGGGTCTTCCTGATGGAAGATGCACACAGGCTGCTGAGAAAACTCTCGAGATGCCTCTGATAGGAACAAGAAGTTCCAGAAGGCAGAGTCTTCCCTCCTCCCCAGCCTGCCTCGT
This sequence comes from Pongo pygmaeus, assembly GCF_028885625.2. NCBI lineage: Eukaryota > Metazoa > Chordata > Mammalia > Primates > Hominidae > Pongo > Pongo pygmaeus. The sequence continues at coordinate 9,563,244 of NC_072380.2, forward strand.
GGGCAGAAATGTGCTGTGTCTTCAGGCCCACATGTTCCCCCAAAGAAATGCTCCCCTTATTTGAGAAGACAAGTGAATATTGCTCAGGTTGGGGGCAGGGGTTATGGGCTCAGCTTGACCCTAAGTGCCATCAGGCAGGGCCAGGTGTGTTTGGTTCCCCCCATCTCCCCAGCAGCCCCTAACATGCCTCACTCACAGCACCCACTCAGGGAACACTTGCTGACTGACTGACCAGCTATGTAGTGGGATGCTTTTAAACTCTGGAAGTGCCTTAGCTGATATGCTGCCCAGCTACCTTGGATTAACCAAGAGGGCAGAAGGCTGAGTGATGATGTCGGGCAAGGTGTTTGGTTAGTTTTCCACGTTCTTCTGGAGTTAGGTCTTCACAGTGAGGTGTAGTTTTGGTGTGATGTCATATTAAGCAAGCCTTTTTATTCTGACGCTTGGCCATATTGGGGACTTGCTGATGCTGGAGGGACTGCCCTACCCAGGGTTAGCCAATTCTTAGTGGAAGCAAAGAGCTCTTCTGTGAGCACACCCTTCACATGCGAACCAACCCACCCAGACCCCACCTCCCAACCACCTCCTTTGTGGGGCTTCTGCACTCTGGGCCACCGTCACTGCAGGGCTGGATTCCAGGCAACTAGGAACAGCCCTTATGCCCCAGAGCCCACTGAAAGGATTCACACTAGCCAATCCTGAGTCTGCTCACCTGCCTCATCTGTTCTTTCCTGCAGAAGTCACAGTAAAGGCTATTACCCACACTTCTCCTCTCTACCTTTGCCTCCTGGTCAATCCCAGTGCTTCTCCATGTGTCCCTCACTCCCACCATCACGTGGTGTGCCATGCCTTGCCCCTTCTCTTGGGAACTGTGAGTAACAAACTATCTTTTCAATGGCAGTTGTCTTCTGAATCATGTTGAAACCTACATTTCACAATAGACATATTGTCAAGTTCCAGGATACCAGATATTTATGTTTAAGTGTAGGTCCCAGGACCATTTCCATTATCTAGAAGAAATATTTCCTAGGGATAATAAATAGTGTAGCTTATTGAAATGGTTTAGGTGCCAGTGTCGATCAGAGTTCAATCGGAGAAGCAGAGGCACTAGCATACACATCACACTAAATACACCACCAGGGTACTTGTATGGCAAGCAGCCTTGTCAGAGAGCAATAGTGTTTCCATCAGCAGCAAAGGGTGGGCTTGTTTACTGTCTAAAATGATAAAGATATTGTCTCCCTCCAGAGCAGAGTTCATACAAGCTTACTGCCCAATATAAAAGACTTGGGCTTCCAAAGCTTGAGCTTCTTCTCCAGGAAAGTAACCCACTGCTTCTGCAGATAGCACCTGGCTCTTGTCACATTAGCCTGCAGGAACTGGGACTGGGGAGATGAACACAAATGCTGACACTTGGTTACTGCTATTGCTATGAGTAATGAAGTCCTTTGTCTCTGCTTCTGTTGTGTCTTCTGCCAGCAACCTTGAAAGTGTGGCAGGCTAACTTGTTAGACTGCAAGTAGGGTGAAATCTCAAACCTTTCCCAGCTCTTGATATTTCCTAACCAACACCAGTCTCAGGGGTCAGGAAGGAAAGGGGCTTGTTCCTCTCTCTGACACTGGTCAGTGATAATGGCCTCCTTAAGGGATCACTCTACATCCACCTCTGGAGGGACAGACATCAGGAGTCCAAGGGAGGATGCTCATACAAAGGAAGAGCTATTGATGAATGAGCCATGCAGGTCTCACTATCAGCAAAACCAGGCAAAACATGCAACTCCTTTTGGGAAAGCCCCTGTGTTCATCTGCTGAGGCTGCCATAACAAAATGCTATAGACTGCATAACTTAACAGAAATGTGTTTTCTCAGAGCTCTGGGGGCTGGAAGTTCCACATTAAGGTGCCAGCATATTTGGCTCCTGGTGAGGGCTCTCTTTCTGGCTTACAGACAGCCGCCTTCTTGCTCCATCCTCACATGGCCTTTCCTTTGTGGGTAAGTGGAGAGAGAGCTCTCTCGTATCTTTTACTCTTCTAGTAAGGCCTCCAGCCCCATCAGATTAGAGCCTCACTCTTTTTAAACCTTAAATCACTACTCTAAACCTCCTATCTCCAAACACAGTCACATTAGAGGTTAGAGTTTCAACATATGAATTTGGGAGGGGACACAATTCAGTCCATGGAAGCCCCTATCTGGGGAACTCACTCCCAATATTTCAATGTAGGTTATTTCTATTTTCCATAAGTGTTGGCCAGCTGAGAAATAAAGAGAAAGAGTACAAAGAGGAATTTTACAGCTGGGCCGCCAGGGGTGACATCACATATCGGTAGGACTGTGATGCCCGCCTGAGCCTCAAACCAGCAAGTTTTTCATTAAGGGTTTCAAAAGCGGAGGGGATGTAATAACAGAGAGTACGTACAAAGATCACATGCTTCAAAGGGCAAAAAGCAGAACAAAGATCACATGCTTCTGAGGGAAGAGGACAAAAGGGCAAAAGCAGGACTACTGATAAGAGTCCAACAAAGATCACAAGGCAAAGGGCAAAAGCAGAACCACTGATAAGGATCTATGTTCAGCGGTGCACATATTGTCTTGATAAACATCTTAAGCAACAGAAAACAGGGTTCAAGAGCAGAGAACCGGTCTGACCACAAATTTACCAGGGTGGAATTTTTCCCCACCCTAGTAAGCCTGAGGGTACTGCAGGAGACCAGCGCATATCTCAGTCCTTATCTCAACCGCATAAGACAGACATTCCCAGAGCGGCCATTTACAGACCTCCCCCCAGGAATGCATTCCTTCCCCAGGGTATTAATATTAATATTCCTTGCTAGGAAAAGAATTTAGCGATATCTCTCCTACTTGCACATCCATTTATAGGCTCTCTGCAAGAAGAAAAATATGGCTCTTTTTGCCTGACCCTGCAGGCAGTCAGACCTTATAGTTGTCTTCCGTTGTTCCCTAAAAATCGTGGTTATTCTGTTCTTTTTCAAGGTGCACTGATTTCATATTGTTCAAACACATATGTTTTACAATCAATTTGTACAGTTAACACAATTATCACAGTGGTCCTGAGGTGATGTACATCCTTAGTTAATGAAGATAACAGGATTAAGAGATTAAAGCAAAGACAGGCATAAGAAATTATAAAAGTACTATTTGGGAACTGATAAATGTCCATGAAATCTTCACAATTTATATTCCTCTGCCACGGCTCCAGCCGGTCCCTCCGTTTGGGGTCCCTGACTTCCCCCAAAGAGCTGTGAGTGACTTCAATCCCATTCACACTCAACTTAAAAATGTGATCAAATATCTTCAACCATCTGCTTGAGGGAGGAGGAGCAAAAGGCAAGTTCTGAGGAAGGAAAATGGAGAGAAGGACTTACAAATTGCAAACAGCCCTTTGGCTTCCCAGGCAGGTTTCTCACGATTTTCTCCATGGTCTTTTGCTGCTCAAGTCAACATCTCATGCCATGGTGTCTTCCTGCGGAAAGCCATTGCCCACTTTGTACCTTACAGGAAGTGCGGGAAGAGCAGGTCATCTAAGCTCCGTTCACGTCATCATATGGAGAAGGTACATAGAGGAAGTGGCCAAGATGGGAGAAGAGCTCCGAGGCAGAGCTGGTGGGAGTCAGAGTTCCAGAAGAAGCTGCTTGGAGTGGAGTATGGGGGTCCTTGTTGACAAGCCAGGGAGTCACGAATGTTTGTGTGGGATGCTGAGCAGGAAAGCAGCATGCTCAGACTTGTGCTCGAGGAAGATTGTGGTAGAAGTACCATGCAGCTGGACCAGAGGGGTGAGGAAAAAGGCAGAGAGAGAAGTTAGGAGTCTAACACAATAGCTCATGTTATGGGCTGCATGGTGTCTCCCCAAATTCCTATGTTGAAGCCTTGACCCCCAGTACCTCAGAATGGGCCTGTATTTGGAAATAGGGGTTTTAAAGGGTAATTTAGTTTAAATGAGGTTATTGGGATGAGCTCTCATCTAATATGACTGGTGTCCTTATAAAAAGAGACTACGGGCTGGGCGCAGTGGCTCACACCTGTAATCCCAGCACTTTGGGAGGCCGAGGTGGGCAGATCACAAGGTCAGGAGATAGAGACCATCCTGGCTAACACAGTGAAACCCCATCTCTACTAAAAATACAAAAAAAATTAGCCGGGTGTGGTGGCAGGCACCTGTAGTCCCAGCTACTCGGGAGGCTGAGGCAGGAGAATGGCATGAACCCAGGAGGCAAAGCTTGCAGTGAGCCGAGATCGCGCCACTGCACTCCAGCCTGGGCGACAGAGCGAGACTCCGTCTCAAAAAAAAAAAAAAAAAAAAAAAGAGATTACGATACAGCCTTGCACAGAGGGATGACTGTGTGGGGACACAGAAGAAGACAGCCATCTGCCATCTGCAAGCCAAGGAGAGAGGTCTCGGGAGAAACCAACTCTGCTGATGTCTTGAACTTGGACTTCCAGCCTCCACAACTGTGAGAAAGAAATTTCTCTTGTTGATAAGCTACCCAGACTGTGGTGTTTCATTATAGCAGCCCAAATGGACTAAGACATCATCCCTCTGCCAAAAGAGAAAGTGGAGTGGGTGGATTCCAGGACTGAGGAGAGTCAACTTGGAAAGGTGTCTAAGAGATGCCAGGCAGCCAAAAAAGTACACTGGGGCCTTGTCAGGAAGACTGGTGGACTAGACAGCAGTGGAGCCTGAGAGGCAACAGGTTAGTGCTCCAAAACTTGTGAGAGGGAGGCAGGTGAGAAAAGGAGGACTCGGGATGCAGCATTAACACCAGCAAACACAAGGCTCATGAGACTGGAGAGAACCTCAGACACCATACCGAAATCTTTGGTTAGCTGGCTCCAGTCTTGCTTGGAGATGGGGTCAGCAAGGTCCTTCAAAATTCCAGTGAACACAGGTCTCTAAGTAGCTCCCATCACGGGCTCCAAGTCCTGTAGAAGAGAAGTCAGCAAGGTCAATGCACGAAGCCCCTTGGTGCACATCTGAGATATTTTCTCTACTATGGTAGCAAGGAGGTAATGCATCTGTACTTTCCAGTATATATCTACGACTTTTGGTACATTCGACAGACATCTGTTCAGTGCTCTTAAGCACCTGCCAGCCATGGAGTTTCAGAAGCATTTCTTAGATAAGCGAGCTTCTTTCCCATTGCAAATCACAGAGTAACAAAAGCGCAGATCCTTGCTGGGGCTGCAGGCTGCTGGCAGTGTCACCCGAAGGCTGCTTTCTAAGGAAAACATTCTGCTGGGGTTTTTTTTTGGACAACACGGTTTCATGTGCTCATTTATTTCACACCCATGTTTTAAAAATTATTCTTTTCGGCTGGAAATATATCTTCACCCATGATAATAGATGGAAATTGTGAGCTGGTTACAGTTCCCAAGTGACATTAGCATATGTACTGAGTTTCCTCTTGAGTCCCACCCCTCCTCGCCTTTTTGCTTTTCCATCTTTTTCTGGTTCTTAGGAGGAAAATTTTAAAAGAACACACTGCCTGGATAATATATCTCATACTCACCTTCCTTCTTCCAACCTTCTTACTGGAGAAGGTGGAGAAGCTTCAGACTCCAGTCCTTCAACTTCATTTTCTGCCTGTAGGAGCATCGTATTCACACCTGTGCCCTCCTCCCCCTTTTCCTGACTTTGCCTAGCCAGCCCATACCTTCTCCTGCCTGGACAATTACAATGTCCTTACCTTCTCCAAGAGGCCCTGAAATCTGCAGTGTTTCCTTATAATCCATCATCCACGCTGCAAACAGAGGTATCTCTCTAAAATTGTAAACTGGGTTGTGTTAAATTCTATTTCCTGCTTTGGTGATCCTGTTACCTACAGAATACATCCAACCTCCTTACCACCATATTCATCTCTCACCCTCCTGCCATTTTACTCCAATACTGCATGTGATTTCAAGTCATTCTGCTGAGGCACATGGTTCTTTTCTCTTCCCCAAATACTCATTTCTTCCTTATCCGGCTGGCACACCCCCAGTCACTCTTTGGGTCATGGCTCAAGCGTTGCTTACTCTTGGAAACATCTCAGCCCTCCCAAGCTGAACTGATCACTTCATCGGAGGCTCCTAGACAAACCCTGGCATGTGCCCCTGAGTGTCTCCAATGTTTGATGCCTTGATGTCCCCTGCTTGACCAAGTACCTGGCTACAAGGGCTGACATTCCTCTGCTTTGCAACTCCAGCATGAGCCCAGTGTTTGGCTCAAAGTAGATTCTTTTAAAATATATTGAGGCCAGGTGCAGTGGCTCTTATCTGTAATGTCAGCACTTTGGAAGGCTGAGGTGGGAGGATTGCTTGAGTCAAGGAGTTCAAGACAAGCCTGGGCAACATAGTGAAACTTTGTCTCTACAAAAAATAAAAAAAATTAGCCAAGCATGGTGGCACATGCCTGTAGTCCCAGCTACTCAGAAGGCTGAGATGAGATTATTGCGTGAGCCTAGAGTAGTTCATGATTACAGTGAACTATGACCATACCACTGTACTCCAGCCTGTACTCCTGGGTGCCAGAGTGAGACCCTGTCCCCCAAAAAATAAACAAATAAAAATAAAATAAACTATTTGAATGGAAAAGATACATTGAAATGGTTTAGGTGGCTGACGGCAGTGGTAGGTCCTACTCTCTGTGTTTATTGGAAGGGTCACTCCAATTAAACAAATATTGATGGACCACTCATTCTCTGCCAGGTTCTCTCTGAGTTCTGAAGGTACCCAGATGAACAAAACATCATTCCTTCACTGAGTGAGTACACACGTGAGCAGTGAAGACCCGCAAGGAATATCACTAGCACAAAACGATAGCTGCTATACTTATAGGAGCAGAATACCATGCCAAAGGCTCCCGACCATAGCTGCACATCCAAATCTAGGAGTTTTAAAAAAATGTATGTCTTGGTCTGTATTATTTATCTATTACTGCTTCACAAATTACTCCAACACTTAGCAGCTTGAATCACAAACCTTTATTATATCACATAAGTTGTTGTGGGTCTAGACTGTGGCAGCAGTTTTCCTAGGTGGTATTAGTATTGACGCTGGGATTTCTCATGAGATTGCAGTCAAGATGTCAGTAGGGGCTTCTGTTATCTGAAGGCTTGACTGAGGCTGGAGCCTCTCACATAGCTGGCGAGTTGGTGCTGGCTGTTGGCAGGAGACCTCAGTTCCTCAACATGTGGACCTTTCTATAAAGCTTCTTGTATGTCCCCATGATATGGTGGCTTTCCTCAGAGAGAGAGAAAGAGCAAGATAGAAGCCAAAATGCCATATATGGCCTAGATCCAGAAGTCACATTGCATTGTTTCCACAATATCCTACTGGTTACACAGGGCAGCTCTATTTGGTGAGTGAGATGGCTACACAAGATTGTGGATACTAGGAAGTAAAGATCAGAGGGAGCCATTGCAGGCCAGCTACAACCTGGCTCTAACCCCAGGGACTGAATTCAGTGTGCCTGGGTAGGGCCCAAGGTTCTGCTTATTTTGCCTTTTCTTTTCGTTATCTTGGCTTTTTAACTTTTTATTGAAATATAATATACCTATAGAAAAGTATACAAGTCACAAGTGTTATCACAAGGTGCATAATATTTTACGAAAGACACACCCATGGAATCTATACCCAGATCAAGAAACAGAGCATTGGTCAGGTGCAATGGCTCATGCCTGTAATCTCAGCACTTTGGGAGGCTAAGGTAGGAGGATCACTTGAGCCCAGGAGTTCAAGACCAGCCTGGGCAACAAAGTGAGACTGTCTCCACAATTTGTTTTTAAATTAGACAAGTGTGGTGATGTTTGTCTGTAGTCCCAGCTACTCAGCAGGCTGAGGTGGGAGGATTGCTTGTGTCCACGAGGTTGAGGCTGCAGTGAGCCGTGATCACACCATGCACTCCAGTGTGGATGACAGAGTGAGTCCCTGTCTTAAAAAAAGTAAAAGAAAAAGAACATTGCCAGCTACCACCTCTTCAGGAGCCGTCATTACACTCTCTTCCAATCACTAAACTCTCAAGAGTATGTCTTCATGACTTCTAACAACCTAGAATCATTTGTCTATTTCAAAACTTTATATACATGGAATCAAATAATATGTACTTATTTGTATCTGGCTTCTTTTCATTTGACATTATGCTCATAAGAGTTTTCTGTATTGTTATGTGTGGCTGTTTTTATTCATTGTCATTCCTACATAGTAGCCCCTAGCATTAAATACCTATTCTCCTGTGTACAAGTGTTTGGCTCCTATGACTAATGCAGCTACGAATAGTCATTTAAGTGTCTTCTGGTGAATATGTGTACCTTTTTATGTGGTGTATACACCTATGAATAGAAATGCCAGGTCATTATAGCAGGCATATGTTCAGCTTTATGGAGACTGTAGAACAGGTTTTCAAAGTAGTCCTACCAATATACACTCCTATCAACAGTCGATGAGAGTTCCAGATCTCCAATACTTAGTATTTTCTGTCTTTTTGATTTTAGTCATTCTGGCTGGCATAAGGTGATATCTCGTTTTGGTTTTAATTTGCATTTTCCTGATAACAAATGAAGTTAGCACATTTTCCTAGGTTTATTGGCCATTTGGATGTCCTCTTGAAGTGACAGTTCATGTATTTTGCCCATTTTTCTATGGAGTGGCATGTTTTTTTCTTATAGATGTGTAGGAGTTCTTTATATATTCTGCATAAGAGTTTTTGTTAAATATACATATTAAAAACATCTCCTCCCATTCTATGGGTCACCTCTGACTCTCTTAATGGTATGGCTACCACCTCGTGCACCTGGGAGGTGGAGCTTGCAGTGAGCTGAGATTGCACCACTGCACTCCAGCCTGGGCGACAGAGCAAGACTCCATCTCAAAAAAAAAAAAAAAAAAAAAAAAAAAAAAATTTGCCAGGAGGCTGAGGTGGGTGGATCATGAGGTCAGGAGATCAAGACCATCCTGGCTAACACGGTGTAACCCTGTCTCTACTAAAAATAAAAAAAAAAAAATTAGCCTGGCATGGTGGCAGGTGCCTGTAGTCCCAGCTACTCTGGAGACTGAGGCAGGAGAATGGCATGAACCTGGGAGGCAGATCTTGCAGCGAGCCAAGATCGCGCCACTGCACTCCAGCCTGGGTGACAGAGCAAGACTCCGTCTCAAAAAAAAAAAAAAAATCTTTGCCTACTTCTAGGTCATGAAAATGTTCTCCCTATTTTTTTTCTAAAATCTGTGTTGTTTTACTTTTAATATTTAGATACACAATCCATTCTGCAATAGTTGTTTTGTTTGGTGTGAGGTAAGGATCATGATTTTTTTTTTCCTTTATATGGAGATCTAATTGATACGAACCCATCTATTGAAAAGATGACTCTTCCCCACTGCACCTCCACATCACCAGTACTGTATTCAGGTGACTACATATGTGTGTGTCTGCTTCTGGGCTCTCCATTCTGTTCCGTTGGTCTACTTGTCTGTCCTTGCACCAGTACCATACTGTCTTAACTATTACAGATGTACATAGGTTTTTATACTGGTGTTATAAGTCCTCCAGTTTTCTTAGAAACCTTTCCCTCCAAATCAGGAATGGTAAGGTTATTCACTGTCATCCCTTCTACTCACCATTGTCCATACAGTCCCAGGACATGCAGTAAGACAAAAGGAGAAGTGGTATAAGAATTGGAAAGGAAGGAAGAAAACTGTCCATATTTGCAGACAACATGGTTGGATAATAAGTAAATTTAGTGAGGCTATCAGATACAAGGCTAATATACAAAAAGCACATGTATTTCTATATATTAGCAAGACATGGAAAAACAGAAATTTCTAAGTAATACCATTTACAATGGCATCAAAAGCTACCAACTAGATGTGCAATGCCTCCCCTACATTGAATACTACAAAAATTTATTGAGAAATTGTATGGAGGGATATACTATGTTCTTGGACAGAAAGATGTAATATTTAATGTTGTCCTAATCAAAATCCCAGCAAGGTGGGGTGTGTGTGTGTGTGTGTGTGTGTGTGTGTGTATGGGTGTGTGTGTATGTGTGTATTTGAGTCCATCAGAGATAGGAACTCTCCAAGCAGTGGTTAGAATGGAAGCACATCCTTCCCCCTAAAAAAAAGAAAAGAAAAAAGAAAAGGAAGAGCTGGCTCTGGGAGGGCATTCCATAAAAGGGAAAGTGTTGGTGTAACATCATGGATGTTAGCATGTGCACAGCACATCCTAGGAACTTAAATAGCTTAGGCTGAGTGAGGGTGGTATAATGAGAGATGGGGTGGGGAATGCCAACCAACAGCCAGAATGTTAAAGATTTTAAGTGCCAGGGATAATTCAAATTAGAGTATGAGCTTTATCGCTGGTTCCTTGGATTGCCCACACAATCCTTTTAAGCAAGGTAATAACATGCTTTGCACATGTTAATTCATAATCTCCATGACTATCCTGACAGGAGGTGTTATTATTATCATCCCCATTTCACAGATGGAGAATCCAAGGCAAAGAGAGGTTAAGAACTTGCCCAACCCAAGGACACAGCTCATCAGAGGGGAGACTTAGAGTTTGATCTGAGGCAGTCTGGCTCTAGCATCTCTAAATATTTTGGTCCCCACACTTTGCTGCCTCTGACTCTTAAAACTTCATCAGACAGTGAACTTTGGCAACAGTATGAGGGTTGGTTTGAGGCTGTGATGAGAGAAAATATAGGCAGAGAGACTTCTTAGGAAGCAATCAGTGGCAAGTTTCTGAAATCGAGCAATGCCAATGGGAATGGAGAAGCAGGGATAGAGCTGACCAATGTCACTGAGCTGAGATGACAGATTTGCTAATTGGGGGTCAGGGGACAGGAGAAGGGGAAAAGGGAAGTCAATGAATAAACCCTGAATAAAGGTGGTAGTTGGCCGGGTGTCACCACATCTATAATCCCAGTACTTTGGGAGGCTGAGGCAGGCAGATCACTTGAGGCCAGGAGTTCAAGATCAGAATGGGCAACATGGCAAAACCCCATCTCTACTAAAAATACATAAATCAGCCAGGGATGGTGATGTGCGCCTGTAATCCCAGCTACTCGGGAGGCTGAGGCAGGGGAATTGCTTGAATGCAGGAGGCGCATGTTACAGTGAGTTGAGATTGCATCACTGCACTCCAGCCTGGGTGACAGACCAAGATACAGGCGTACTTACACTTAGCATTGTAGATATGGAGGCCCTTGCTGTGGGTGTGGGAAAACAGGGTTTTCTATGACAACAGTGCAATAGCTCAAGTGTATATAGTTCTGTTCCCAAAAAGTCCCTAAGTCGTTTCCAAACCATGGGTTCAGCCTCACTTTCTTTATTGCTCAGGGCTCCATTCCTTCTTTTCTTTGTCTCCGATTCATGTCCCATATAGAACAGTTCAGTAATTTATTTTTTGGTCTTAGCAAGGCTAATCCTTGCCCTCTGGATATCACTGTCCACACCAAGAGGCTTATCCAAGAAAGTTCATCTCCAAGAGGAACTATAGCACCAGGTGTTAGGATAATACATTTGCTGCTCCATTATAGCATGAAGGTCTTTCGTTACTTCCTACATTTAACTTCAAAGGGTCCGCCTTCCACCCTGAAGCCTCCCTCTGGTGTCTTCAACTGTGGGGTGTTATAGTCATGTGTTGACTCTGTGTTTTAATTTGTAAACTGAAATCTTAATACAGCTCTCTTAAATGTTAGAATGAGTGGAAAAATCACTTAGGGAGATTGTAGAAATGCAGGGTCCTGGACTTCCCTCCTAAAAATAGTCCTTTTTACTATGCCTGGAGTAGGATCAAGATAGCTCTCTTTTTGATGATTTTTAAACCCCAGCCTCTGTTCCAGATGGTTTTGCGGAAGGTGGTTCTCACACCACACTGAGAGGCATTGCTGTAGTGGGTGGTGGGGATGATTCCACCTCCTGTGCAGCAAGCCCTTTCCAACCCCCTGAGTAAGGACCTGGATAAGCACTTGACACAGTGGCTCATTCTGCCAGCAACTCTGTGAAATAGATGCTATTATTAGCCCATTTCACAGGGAGCAGAGAGTGGCTCAGAACGATCAACCTGCTCCAGGTTTCACTGCTAGTTCATTGATTCACTCACTCATTTATGCTCCATCATATGCTAGACCCTATCCTGGGGGCCAGTAGGTATCAGAGGAAAGGTATGAACTTAGAACTCCAAGCCTACATTCTTTACCACCATGGCATGTCTTCCTGAAGCATTGTGATGTGGAGGCCTTGTGTGACCGGGCAAAGGATGTAGGAAATAGGGAGGCCTCATCTGGCTGACCTATGCTGGCTCCCAGGGAGGTACTGTGGGGGCCTGTGGACCTGCAGAGGGCATCCAGGGCCAAGCATACACTCTGCAGGTGGAAGGTGTGGGGCCACTGGGACCAAGGAAGGCACCGCGACATCAGAAGAGGCAGAAACAGAATCCGCCCGAGCTGGGGGTGCTGAGATTGAAGGAGAGAGTGGAGGTAATGTTAGAGCCATCTACTTTCCCCCAAATTCCTCTTTCTCTTCCTTCTCTTCCTTCCCGAGTCCTCTCTGCCTCCCTCTATTCATCTTCCTTGTTCCTTCTTCAGCCTCGCCTTCTCACTCTTCCTTCTCTCTTGATCATCTCTTCTCTCACTCTCTGGCTACCTGTCCTGGGAGGTCTGAGTCGCTGTGGTAACAGCTGTATCTCCCAGCCCCTGCAGCTCTCCTGCAACTCCCCTCCCCACTGCTGGGGACATTTTAGGACTCTCTCAGGTCACCCCTGTGTCCCTGGACCAATCATGACAGATGACAATGCCAACCCTCACCTGAGCCCCACTTGTGTTTGAAGGACCAGGCAGGGAGCTAAGAAGTACAGAGGGAAATGAGGTCTGTGTCTCCAATACCCCGTGGACACAAAATGCAGAGGGTGGGGATGGGTCATGGTATAAAGTGGGAAAATGGTATGAGATAGGTATGAAGGATTCCACCCAAATATCCTCATATCCTGCCAGTTTTTCTACATCCTGACTGTCATTGCCTTGGTCCATTGTTCATCTGGACCCTTGTCCACCTGGATTCCTGCAGAGACCTCTTTTAGACCCAAGGTGTGCATCAGTATCCCTGGAGGGCTTATCAAACATAGATTTGCTGGTGCCACCCACAGCATTTCGGATCCAGTAGGTCTGGGGCGGGGCCTGAGAATTCATACTTCTAATAATTCCAGGTGCGGCTGCTGCCCCTGGCCCAAGCACCACACTTAGAGAATCCCTGTTCTAACTGATCTTAGCCCCAGCTGTCACCATCCTAGCCACTACATTATAAGCGGTATGAGTTATTATTATTTTTTACTTCTTTATTTTTTTTTAGACAGGGCCTTGCTCTGTCGCCCAGGCTGGAGTGCAGTGGTGCGATCTCATCTCACTGCAGCCTCGAACTCCTGGGCTCAAGCAATCCTCCCACCTCAGCCTCCTGAATAGGTAGGACAATGCCTGGCTAAGTTTTTAATTTTTTGTAGAGATGGGGTCTCGCTATGTTGCCCAGGATGGTATCGAACTCCTGGTCTCAAGCAATCTTCCTGCCTTGGCCTCTCAAAGTGCTGGGATTACAGGCGTGAGCCACCACATCCAACCAGAGTTATTATTATTTTTTAAATAGAAATCTGATCATCTTTCTCTCCTGCTTAAAACCAGTTAGTGTTTTTACCTTTGTTTGCAGGTTCACCTCAGGCCTTTGAGTCTATCCTGCCAAAAATTCTGGCCCTGTTCCCTGGAACCCACGCAAGCTGCTCACTGACAGGCTCTCCACAGCTGTGCTGCTTTGCTCATGCCGTTCCTTCTCCCTGGGATGCCCATCCCCCTCCTCTGCCTGCTAACTCCTAGCTGTCTTCAGGACCCCCTTGGCTCCTCACTCCTGGAAGCCTTTCTTGCTTTCCCCTTCTCTCCACGCCCCCATGTGTCCTGAGCACCCCTTTCCCACAGGTGTTTGTTTCTACCACACTGGTACATCCTCCTTGCCTTTCTGACCCCCTTCCTCCTCCACACACACACTGGGCGTTCAGCAGTTGATACCTGTGCCCGGATCTCCCGTTCTCTGTCTTATAGTCCCCTCCAGGCTCCCACGGTGCATGCATTCCTGTGTTCATTTGTTTATTCATGACACGGATCACTTACACAGCTGTACACCCACTTCCTTCTGAAGCACCAGCCTCGAGGCACTTCTGTTGGAGTCTCACCAAGACACAGGCTCTGGATCTGAGCCTCTTCCTTGGGGCTCATTTCCCTTCCAGCCTTCTGTCTACTGATCTGCCTTGACCACAGGCCCCTTCTAGGGGATGTGACAGCAGATGCTCTGGAATGTGTGCCTCCTCTTCCATGTTTTCAGCGTTGGTGGTGCCATCTCTAAAAGCAAATTTCCCAGCAGAGTGAGCCCCCGTTATTGGTCCAGGTAAACCCTGCTGGGCTCCCAGCCCTGTGACAGTGGGAATTTCAGCGAAAGCAGGGCAGAGCTATCTATGTAAAAAAGGCAAATATCTGTTCCTTAGCACTTTCAGCAGCACAATAGCAGTAGGCCCTATTTTAAACCCTTGGATAATTTGATCTTAATTATATGGTGTGCAGAGGCACTAATAAGTTTACAAATCTGCCAGCAACACTAAACACATATGTCTTAGAAAATGCTACCCCTTTCTTTGCTTATTGTAGGACTTGGAATGTGGGTAATTGTGAACAATTAAGAGGGAGTGACCAAACGGTGATTCAAGGGAAGCCTCTAGATAGGTTGGTGGAAGCAGCGAGTCTGCAGGGGGATGAAGGGCACCTGGAGGCTAGGGAAGTGGCCTGGAGCCTACAACTGCAGGAATCGCAGTTGAATGGGATCCAGAAAAGCTCGTCAAGAAGGCCAAGACATGTCTGTAATCCCAGCACTTTGGGAGGACAAGGCAGGTGGATCACTTGAGGTCAGGAGTTCGAGACCAGCTTGGCCAACATGGCAAACCCCTGTCTCTACTAAAAATACAAAAATTAGGTGGGCATGGTGGTGGGCACCTGTAATCCCAGCTACTCAGGAGCCTGGGGCAGGAGAACTGCTCGAACCTGGGAGGTGGAGGTTGCAATGAGCTGAGATCGCGCCACTTCACTCCAGCCTGAGCGAAAGAGCGAAAGTCCATCTCAAAAAAAAAAAAAAAAGGCAAACCAAGATATTGTTCTTTCTTACTTCAAATGGGTACCAAGAGGCCCAGTGATAGGTTTGAGGGTTTCAGAAGAAAAAGGCTGTGTAGCAAATCCAAGCTTCTGCTACCAGCCCCTTGTACCATGGTGGAGTAGAATCAGCGTGGGCCTTGGGATCCACAGTTTGCAAGACTCCCAGCTTGGCTCTGCTGCTCGGCAGCTAAATGCCATCGTGCTGGTTACCGTGGCTGTTTCTTGGCTTCTTCATCATAGAAAGGGGGAAATCCCTGCCTCCGGAGAGTCATGGTAGCACTAACAAGCACGTGTGAAGCCTTAAGCAGATGTCTCGGCGCACAGTAGGTACGTGAATCACATTCATTCATTTCATTCTCTGCCTCCTTTCTTTGCAAGCAGATAAAATGCTTTTATCAAGGTCTTCTATGACTGTTACATTTCCAGGCCCATAGGAGGTACTTGATCAATATTTACTCAAGGAAGGAACGAACAATCAATAAATACTGTTTGCTACTAAGTCAAGGAACTCAAGCACAGAGAGGTTAAGTAACTTGACTAAGGCACACAGCAAGTAGATGATAAGCTGGCCTTTAGTCATAGTGGGGGTCCGGATTCAGCACAATTCAAATTCAACATAGGGCAGAACCCAACTACAGCATGGGGCTGGGCTATATTCCCTGATCTTTATCCTGAAATGGCAATATTTTACAAGAACACTTATTTCACAGAGGAAAAAAGGAAACACCCCAAAAGCTGAGGGAGTGTGAACGCCTGATTACAGGCTTCTTTGGATAGAATACAAACTTTGCTTCTGTGATACGTGTGTTTAGGCAGATTAAACTCATGTTTGATTACAACCCCCAGGATAAAAGGAAAATAAATATGTTCATAAAGCCTAGGAATTCTCAAAGGGAGGAAGACAAAAAAATCATCAGTTAATACTCTGATGGCTGCCTCTAGAAGAGTCTAGGATAGATCCCACCGAGGCATCCCTGTGCTCAGAGCCCCCCTGTGTTCCCCACTTCCCCCACACTATTCACTCTTCCAAGCATGGTGTTCATGACCCTCTGGTTCTGTCTGAATCCAGCACATGTTCTGGCTTCATCTCTCCTACTTTCCCCTCCCACAGCAAGCCTAAGCCAAGCATCAGACTGCCTCCTGGGCCCTGAAAACCTGAGCTTTGCTGCCCAAAGGCCTCTGCCCCTCTTCTCCTTAACCTGTTGGGAAATACTAATCAGTCTTTAAAGCCCAATTGAAATGTATAAATTCCCTCAAAGTCCTCTCCTAGCTCCTTGACAGGAAACAATTGTTTCCTCTGCAGTGCTAAAGCACTTGGTAGTTTTCCTGTTCCATTCATCGAAATCTTCCTTTTATTAAAATATTAAATTTATCTGGGCATGTGTCTGATTTACCCCTGAATGTATAAACACACTCTTGTCCCCTACCTTCAGAATCCTGAACACTGAATAAGTGTTCGAAGAATGTGAGTGGATGGAAACCTCTTTAAATGAACAAAATAGAGGCCTAGGTGATTCAGGTATGTCATGCAGTGAGGTTTTATGCAGTCATTTGAAAAGTCATGTGCATATTTAAAGATACAGGCATATAGCTATTAGCCTTTAATTTCTACTGCTCTGGCATGGCCACAGCTACTCACTGACCATTCCATCTGCTTTTATTTTTCCTGTCCCCTTGCAGTGAGTTATGCAGGGTCATGTGAATATTCTAGCCAATGGAACATCAGCACGAACCATTTGCTAAGGCAATGAAAAGTCCTTGTGTGACTCTCTGGGTTTCCTTCTTTTGCTGCAGTGACTGAGACAGCCATAGGGTTCAGATAGTCCAGCTACAAAATGGCAACACCTCCATCACCTGGATACCTGAGTGACCACATGGAGCAGAGGGACATGTAGGCTAATGTGACAATCAAGTGATATTACACTATATACATACAGTGCCTAAAACAGCCCTTGGCTTATTGTAGGTACTTGACAAATGCTAGCTCCCATCTTCCCTTCCATTCTTCCATGTGGCAGACTTAAAACCGTCCATTTGTAAACCCAGTTATTTATCAGAGGGATCCCAGGATAAAGAAGTTGAGATGGAGGATTCAGAAGTCCACAGCATGAGGTATTGCTGTAAGAGTGGGCCAGATAAGCTGTGACGGTGGAAACTCTGGGAGGACCTGCGTGGATGAAGAGACGGGGAGCCTGAGGGTGCCCCTAACTCGGTAGTTTGACATTTGGCTTGCTTGTCCTCTCTTATGTAATGATAGCATTCAGTCCTCGCCCTGGTGGGGCAGAGGATAAGGGAGACAGAGAGGAATCTCTGGATGTCCACCATGACAGCAGAAGAGAGATCTAGAGGGTGGTGTGTAGGGATAAAAGGTTATAAAAGGGGTGAGGTTTAGGAGCCTGCAGAGAAAGAAAAGCGTCCCACTTAATCCTGTTTGTCCTATGGGAGTTTTCTAAAGCCAGACAAAGGAAATCCTATCTAACGTCCGGTCTCCACACGCACACTGTCCAGGACAGTCTTTATGTTCTTTTTTAACTCAGCATACACTTGGCTGCACAGATTTTAAGAAGGACAAAAGTTGTTTTAATAGTGTTAATGGGGGGTGATGGGCGAATCATAATCTTATAACCAAAATGGCTCACTCATTTGTGCAGCTATTGAAAGCTAAGGCTCTTTGGTAGGGATAGAAGAAAAGGACTGGGAATAGCTTGCCGCCCACCTACTCTGCAGGAGTGCTGTGTGCATTTGCGAGGGGATGCTTGGCGCTGTGAACTCCAGGGAAGGAAGTTGCTTTGCCAATCCCAAATATTATTGTGACTTGCTTAGGCAGAGATGAAGGAGCGATGGGGGTGGGAGGCTGGCTACTGAGTGGGGTGTTTTTCTTTTGGGGCTCCCAAGATACTTCAGAAGCAAAACTCCTGCTGAGAAAGACCCCAAGGAGAATGGAGTATATACTCTGGAATCTTATTCCTGTGAGCCCCTGGTCGAGAAACAGTGCCTTGTTGTAGCTTCATGGCTTCATGTATCCCAGCTGCTGACTTTAAACCTTATTGAAGGAAGGACACATACGGATCTTGCAAATAACTTAAAGATTGTTAGAAAAATGGAATGAAGTACATAACATTAGAGTAATAATGTAATGAAAGTAGAACATGAACATTTTATATCGTCATCCTTGCAAAATAGCTTAAAGTGCTTCTCAGGAAGGACTGCACTGGTATAAAGCTGTGCGTGGAACTACTGAAGTGCAGTTGGGTGGCAGAAAATAATCACAATAATTATCACTGTCTTGCATTTGGAAAGCAGTTTAGAACTTACAAAGCACATTCCATGTGCTTCATCTCCCATTAATCCTATAGCACAGCATTTAGGAGAACACTTGGGATGCTCTCCACTTCAGAGGCAGGAACCGTGAGGCCCACCCAGGTGAAGGGATTAGGCATCACAGCTACTAAAATCCTCCTGCGTCCAATCCATTTCGGTTCCACCAAACAAAAATTCAAAAACAAAATACACCAAGAAAAAGAACAAAGACACATATTCAGTGATTTTAAAAGCAGCTTGTAACATGGTAACGAAAGGCTTTACAGAGAGAGCCTTCCACAGTGATTTCTAAACACGTATTGTTTTGTTCTTTGCTTAAGGAAACCATGCTATGGTTTGGTGGAGGAGAGAGGAAAGTAGGCTTTTTTTTTTAATATACGTAGAAAAATGGAATTTAGAGAGCTCGAGAGGCAGGAGGGAAGGTGGCATTGCACTGAGCTGAAGAGACAATAGACCCAGGAGGTGGGAAGACAGGGCTCTTAGATAAATTAGTGGAAACGTTAATTTAACTCAAGAAGTAATTAGGCCAGGTATGGTAGCTCACACCTGTAATTCCAGCACTTTGAGAGGCCCAGGCAGGAGGATCAACTGAGCCCAGGAGTCTGAGGCCAGCCTGGGCAACCTAGTGAAACCCCATCTTTACAAAAAAAAATACAAAAATTAGCCAGGTGTGGTGGCACACATCTGTAATCCCAGCCACTTAGAAGGCTGAGGTGAGAGGATTGTGTGAGCCTGGGAAGTTGAGGCTGCAGTGAGCTGAGATCACACCACTGCAGTCCAGGCGTCTCAAAAAAAAAAAAAAAAAAAAGCCATTAGAAGCCCATGTAGGTTTCTGAGAAGGGGGACGACAGCAGCAAACCGCTTGAGAGATGATTCTTATGGCACCCCAAAACATGCAAAAGGGGAAATGGGTGTGCAATTGGAGAACATTATGGAGGAAGGAAGGACAGCCAGGACTTTGTGACAGAACCAACTCCAAGGGAGACAGGGAGGAGTCACACCTGACAGAGTCCAGAGCAGTAGGCTGGGGATGGGGCATGCTGGAAGCTGCCAATCAGAGTCACGTAGAAGCTCATCTGCACCACAAGAACTCATCCTCTTCACCCACCTGTGGTCGAACATACCCTTCCAATTCCACATAGACTCTCTGGAGGTTGGGTGTTGATATGGTTTGGGTCTCTGTCCTTGCACAAATCTCATGTTGAATTGTAATCCCCAAGGCTAAAGGAGGGGGCTGGTGGGAGGTGATTGGATCATGGGGGCAGATTCCCGCTTGTTGTTCTTGTGATGGTGAGTCAGTTCTCATGAGATCTGGTTGTTTAAAAGCGTGTAGCATTTCCTCCTTCTCCCTCGTCCTCCTGCTTCAGCCATGTAAGACGTGCCTGCTTCCCCTTCGCCTTCTACCATGATTGTAAGTTTCCTGAGGCCTCCCCAGCCATGCTACCTGTACAGCTTGCAGAACTGTGAACCAATTAAACCTCTTTTCTTTATAAATTACCCAGTCTCAGGCAGTTCTTTATAGCAGTGCAAGAATAAACTAATACAGGTGTATATTGGGAAGAACTCCCCGGGTAATTCTCCCTTGGGATACGAAGGCATGGGATAAAAGGATAAAAATTAAGACCCCAGGGCCAGAAGAGCTTAGGTCTAACACGAGTAGATAGGAAACATGAACTGCAACCGGCAGTGCTATGTGATAGGGTGGGGGTATGTAGGGAAGGCTCTAGGAACTCACGTGACAGGGATGGTTCACCCTACACAGAGAAAGGGAGAGTCAGGAAAAGAGACAGTTGAGCTGTTCTCAATCCTAGCTGACTATTTCAAATAACCAATTAAATCAGGCTGGAGGGCTCCGGGCGTGGGGTGGGGGTGGGGGGGATGGGGCAGGGTTGCCTGGGTAATGAGCTGTTTTAATGCACGTGGTTCTAATGGAACCAGGGTTGAGAACAGCTGTCAGATTTTTTTTGAACAGGGTCTCGCACTGTTACCAAGGCAGGAGTGTGGTGGCATGATCACGGCTCACTGCAGCCTCAACCTCCTGGGATCCAGTGATCCTCCCACCTCAGGCTCCTGAGTAGCTGGGACCACAGGTGCATGCCACAGCACCCAGCTAATTTTTGTATTGTATTTTTTCTTTTTCCTTTTTTTTTTTTTTTTTTTGAGGCAGAGTCTCACTCTGTTGCCCAGGCTGGAGTGCAGTGGCACGATCTCGGCTCACTGCAAGCTCCGCCTCCTGGGTTCACACCATTCCTCTAACTCAGCCTCCCAAGTAGCTGGGACTACAGGCGCCCGCCACCACGCCCCAGCTAACTTTTTGTGTATTTTTAGTAGAGATGGGGTTTCACCATGTTAGCCAGGATGGACTTGATCTCCTGACCTTGTGATCTGCCCGCCTTGGCCTCCCAAAGTGCTGGGATTACAGGCGTGAGCCGCGGCGCCCAGCCACTTTTTGTAATTTTTTCTAGAGATGAGGTTTCTGTTTTGCCATGTTGCTCAGAGTGGTCTCAAACTCCTAGGCTCAAGTGAACCACCCGCCTCAGCTTCTGAAAGTGTGGGGATTACAGGCGTGAGCCATTGTGCCTGACCCATAAACCATTTTTTAGAAGAGAGCTATGACACAGCTATGTTTTATAACAATTCTGGTGGGGGAGTGATCTGGGGCTTTGTGTTCCCATGTGTGGAGGGAAGGGAGTGATTGGATTATGAGGGTGGTTTCCCATGCTATTCTCACGATAGTGAGTGAATTCTCACGAGATCTGCTGGTTTTATAAATGGTAGTTTTTCCTGCTCTCTCAGACGCTCTTTCTCACCTGTCACCACGTAATACGTGCCTGCTTCACTTTCCACCATGGTTGTAAGTTTCCTGAGGACTCCCCAGCCATGTGGAAGAGTGAGCCAATTAAACCTCTTTCCTTTATGAATTACCTAGTCTCAGGTAGTATCTTTATAGTGATTTGAGAATGGACTAATACACAGAGGATGAGTAAAAAGAGATGCAAGAATTTCCAACATTTGGCTAAGTTTATTCGGGCTATGGGGCCCCCTTTTGCCTGCAGTGGTGATAAGGCAACGGCCAGTGAATCTTAGAAAAATGGTATGTTTGAAAGCCACAAAAATGATTGTCTTACTTCTCCATGAGATTTTTGTTTGTTTAAATAAAATGAAAGGTGATACAGTAGACTTCCCTTCCAAATTCCAACGTGTGGAGTTGCCTCGCCTCTAGCTAATTGAAGGTTATGAAAATAAGTGATTTCAAAAACACCTGTCCTTCCAATTCAGGACATAAAATCCGTCCCATCCTCAATTTTTGTAAGAGTTTCAGGCAGTGTAATCATATTTTAAGTATCAATCCAGGCACTTGGAAAAGCAGTTCTAGTAAATGAGGTAGGTCTTTGCCTTTGGACTAATGTGAGCATGGAGGGTGGCTATTTTCTTCCTTCTCCTGGCCCTGTTCCTGCCTTCCTTAAGAAATCTTTGTATTAAATTGAAGTTTATTTTCATTGTTTATAGTTTTTAATTGAACACCTTTAGTTCTGTTTTGACATTAAAATACGGGTGAATTAAAGTTTATATTTAACCCTTTTACACCTGTAATCCCAGCACTTTGACAGGAAGATCGCTTGATACCTGGGCAACATAGCAAGACCCTGTCTCTACAAAATTTTAAAATTAGCTGGGTGTGATGGCATGCACCTGTGGTCCCAGCTACTCAGGAGGCTGAGGCAGGAGGATTGAGTGAGCCCAGGAGATTGAGGTTACAGCAGCCATTTCTGTGCCACTGCACTCCAGCCTGGGCAACAGAGTGAGACCTTGTCTCAAAACAAACAAACAAACAAAAAAACAGAAAACAACAACAAAAAAACACCCTTTTAAAAACCATTAAATTAAGTTGATTTTTACCTGTATGTTCTTGGATTTTACCCTCCTCTTCTTCTTCTATGAATACAAGATACTCACAGATATCTCTTAGTACAAAGTACACAAACACAGACACTGTTTCCAGATGGTCGTACAAGTTTAATGGTGGGTAGGAGCACTGTAGACCCGAGTTTACAGATGCTTCATTTTATTTTTAGACTCCTCGGATGGATTTCCTTCCTCAGTGTAATCAAGCATTCATTAAATGCCCAGTAGACCAGGCCTGGGGGTGAGGGGCAGAGAGATGTATAAGCTAGGCTTTGCACACTCCTGATCTTCCTACTAAATTTAAGATATAAGTATGGGAATGAGATTATTTTTTCTATTTTAATGTAATGAAATTCACGGCATCGATTGAAGCTTATAGGAGTGCATCCAACAAGACCCTTCTGCCTTGGATCCCATCCAATTGTTCTGTTACATGATGTGTTTCAAGAATGCCTGAGTCAATGGGGAGGTGGCAGTAACTGATCATTTACTTTACTCTTACAGAAAAATTGGCATTTCCATTATGTACTGTTTTTCTGAGCTTTTTAAGCATGGACTGAAAAAAAATGATAGAACCTGCCTGGTAAAGTGCTTATTAAGTGTAGGGAATCAAATATTATACCCTTAACTGTTTCCCATTAGAAAAGACCAAAATGTTTTAATAAAACATTGTAATAAATGTTTTTTAAATGTTCAATATTTTACTTAACATCCTTTTATACTCATTACAGACCATTAAAAAGTATTAATTGAGCCAGGGACTATTAAATTCCATATGATTGGTACTTATGTTTGTAAAATTGTAAGTGTGAGCACTGACAACAGTGCTGACGATTTTACATTTTCACATAACTACCCTAAAACTTTGAAGTTCCTTAACTATTAAACAATAAAACACTAAAATCCTATAATAAATTCTGGCAAAACCCAAACCACTGTTTTATACCTTAAAAAATTCTCAACATATCCTAAAGGAATCCTATAATTGTTTCTTTTTTTTTTTTTTTTGAGATGGAGTCTCGCTCTGTCACCCAGGCTGGAGTGCAGTGGCGCAATCTCGGCTCACTGCAACCTCTGCCTCCCGGGTTCAAGTGATTCTCCTGCCTCAACCTCCTGAGTAGCTGGGGATACAGGCACCCACCACCATACCTGGCTAATTATTTTTGCATTTTTAGTAGAGATAGGGTTTCGCCATGTTGGCCAGGCTGGTCTTGAACTCCTGATTTCAGGTGATCCACCCGCCTTGGCCTCCCAAAGTGCTGGGATTACAGGCATGAGCCACCGTGCCTGGCCAGAATCCTCTAATTCTTTACGTCTCAACTCACTCTTGAACTTCATTAAGAAAAAAAGGCAACCATAAGTTTCTGAGCTATTAGACACATAAATTGTCATATTGTCCCTTTTTACTTATTTCTTTGTTTTCTTCACGCATGCAATAAATCTTCCTTTTTCTGTTAGATAGTAGAAGTGACTCCTCAAACTTGCTTAAATTAATCTAAGTAAAGTGTAATTCATTAGCTTCATATTTTGTGTTTTCAAAGTTGAAATTTTAGCCACAGCAGTACCAAGGATTCCACCCTATTTCCTACCCCAACCTTGACAGGTTCTCTTATAATTCTACTTCAATTGCTGGGAATACTGGAAATAGCATGAACTTTATATTAAGGTGAGCCTGAATTAAAGTCCCAGCTTCACCACTTTTTGGCTGGGTAACTTGGGCAAATTACTTCTCTGGGTCATGGGCAGATTACTTTCTCTTTCCTCATGGGCAAAATGAGAATACTTTATCTTCAGGAGAGTGGTAAAAATTAAGTAATAATGAGTGTTGAACTCCTAGCCCAGTGCATGGCGCAAGTAAGTTCACTGAGGTGAGTTTTCTTGTCTTTTTCTGGTAAGCAAATAAAGAAACAGACAAACAAAAATGTTCTTACCTAGCACCTCTTTCTTCTAAGTCACAAATCACATTCATAGACTTTTCATCCCAAATCAGACATCTTCAAATGTGCACTCCACAAGAGCTGGCTCTTATCCCTATTCTCCAGAAAACGAGGAGCTTTGTTAACTCTCCTCTCCTTTGGGAAATGCTAGCTTTCACTTCAGAAAGCAGAATCTTAGGAGTTTGAAATAAACATTTTAAAAGCCAGTTTGGTTGCAATTTTAAGTACATTAACAGTATATTTTATTACTTTTCTTTTTTTTGAGAGACTGAGTCTCACTCTATCACCCAGGCTAGAGTGCAGTGGTCAATCTCAGCTCACTGCAACCTCCGCCTCCCAGGTTCAAGCAATTCTCATGCCTCAGCCTCCCAAGTAGTTGGGATTACAGGCATGCGGCACCATGCCCAGCTAAGTTTTGTATTTTTGGTAGAGACAGGATTTCACCGTGTTGGCCAGGCTGGTCTCAAACTCCTGACCTCAAGTGATTCACCCACCTTGGCCTCCCAAAGTGCTGGGATTACAGGCATGAGCCACTGTACCCAGCCAAATTTTTTTTTTTTAATAATAGTGAATATTGAAGATGGATGTTCTTATCAGTGGAGACCCACCAATGGGTGTAAATGGTAAATCTGTTTGTTCTGGATTTTTATGAAATTTCCTGCCCAGAATCCTCCTTCTCTTGGGGGCTGAACCTTCCTGGAGCCTTCCCTGAAATGTTCTGATGAAACTCATCCCCCACTACTCCAACCATAATTAATTGGCCCAAGAGAGGACACCTGGAAGCAGAGCCAATGAGTTCTTTCTCTACAATTTTTGACCTATGGGCAAAACAGGTCAATTAGCATCTGGTATTAAAAACTACAAGATGTGAAATTTGAGAACAATATGGACATACTTCCTACCACCTGGATAAATCTGGCGAAACAAGTAGAGATGAAAGATGGGGAGGGGGCCAGGCATGGTGGCTCGCAGCTGTAATCCCAGCACTTTGGGAGGCTGAGGTGGGCGGATCCCCTGAGGTCAGGAGTTCAAGGCCAGCCTGGCCAACATGGTGAAATCCCATCTTTACTAAAAATACAAAAATTAGCTGGGTGTGGTGGCGGGTGCCTGTAATCCCAGCTACTGGGGAAGCTGAGGCAGGAGAATTGCTTGAATGCAGGAGGTGGAGGTTATGGTGAGCTGAGATCACGCCACTGCACTCCAGCCTGGCCGACTGAATGAGACTCTGTCTCATAAGAAGGAAAGAAGGATGGTAAGTGAATCTTGGGAGTCTCAGTGCCAGTCGCCACATCCTCCCTCTCTCAAGTGAGCTTGTAATTCTCCAGTAGCTGCCAGCCTGGAGGGTTTGCTTTGAGACAGGGTCTCACTCTGTCACCCAGGCTGGAGTGCAGTGGTGCAATCATGGCTGGCTTCAACCTCAGCCTCCTGGGCTCAAGCAATCCTCCTGCCTCAGCTCCCTGAATAGCTGGGACTATAGGTATGTACCACCATGCCTGGCTAATTTTTGTATTTTTTGTAGATTCAGGGTTTTGCCAGGTTGCCCAGGCTGGTCTCAAGTTCCTGGGCTCAAGCGATCCACCCACCTTGGCCTCCCAAAGTGTTGTGATTACAGGCGTGAGCCACTACACCCAGCCAAGGGTTTGCTTTTCTTTCTTCCTGAGGTAAAGCATTTTGAGTGTGAAAGTGGGAGATGGGGAAAAAGAGGGAAACTAAGTTCTCTCTTCTTTAGGAAAATCTTCCAGAGAGGGAGATGGTTTTAAATCAGTCAATCTACCCATAACAGAATCTAGCATCACCACGAGTTACTGGAAAGTTTGCAGATTACAGCCTGCCTTAACTGATTTACTGGGTAATCTACCTTATATATTATTCATGGCTCCTCCTCTTTGCTCACTGGCTCATGACATTGACAGTGTACTCATTTGGGGCAAGGATCAGAAGACTAAAAGTATGTGTTTCAGGACATGTGTAGCACGATATTTCAAAATTAAGTAAAATTACAGCTAATACTTCTTGTGTGCCTGCGATGTTCTATGCACCCTTCCAAAGCTTTCTACGTTTCAGCTCATTTCTCTTGTACAACCACCTATGTCTAGGTCATTGTTGTCATCCTTATTTTATGGTTGAAGAAACTGTGGCACAGAGGGGCTGAGTAGCTTGTCCAGGGTCACCTAGGTGATGTGGGGTAGAATCAGAATTCAAATCCAGGCAGCCTTGCTCTTACTGCCCATGGGATATGGTATATGTGGTTTTCCTTTAATGAGCAGATACAGGATTTGGTGCTTCATGACAGTACTTCCTGAGCCCTGTGGGATCGCTGGATTCCTCCTGGGGAGAGAAGGTGGTTATAGACCTGCTGCCATTATCCGCCTATGGTGGTTCAAAAGCTCGGGGATTTGTCCAGCCACTGATGACTGAAGTTTGTTGGAATAACGTAAGCTGCGGCCCAAAGAGCATTATTCCAATTATTCTGTATGAAATTCTGTAGAATTCTATAAGAGTTTCCTTATACACAGTAAACATCTACTACCTAATCAATGAATTAAAAATGGAGCAACAACTAGTTATAAAGACTATCTAAATGTAAAATAGGGATTGGACATTGGCCATTGCTGGGTGGTAAGAATACTGATGATTTTTACTTTGTTTTACAAGTTTTTGTTTGTTTGTTTGTTTGAGATGGAGCCTCACTCTGTCGCCCAGGCTGGAGTGATGTGGTGTGATCTCCACTCACTGCAACCTCTGCCTCCTGGGTTCAAAGCAATTCTCCTGCCTCAGCCTCCTGAGTAGCTGGGATTACCGGTGACTGCCACCACGCCCAGCTAATTTTTGTATTTTTAGTAGAGATGTGGTTTCACCATGTTGGCCAGGCTGGTCTTGCATTCCTGACTTCAGGTGATCCACCCGCCTCAGCCTCCCAAAGTGCTGGGATTACAGGCGTGAGCCACCGCACCCAGCCTGTATTTCAAGTTTTTAACCAATTACATGTATCCTTATTTTCAAATCAGAAAAAAAGTAGTTTTTTAAAAGAAGACATTTACATGCAATAATTATCTTGTGTCAGTTTTTGTTTCATTTTTGTGTTTTATACTCCAAAATAAATGTTTTACTTTGCATGTTGCATGTCCTAAGTGTAAAGTTTTATGTAAATAGTCAATAAATACCTGTTGTCATATTTGTTAATATATTCCATTTTCATAAGACCCTGTCATTCTTGATTTTTAAAAAATCCTAAAATTTAAAAATACACTAATAGATGAAACTCTTAGAATAATGGAATTACATATACGCATTAATCATATGTAACTAGTAGTTTAAGACCCTAATTTTTCTTACATTTTTTGTTTCTTTAAATTCAAGCAAATGCTTCATCACCCCAGGGAAGCTTTCTGCAGGCAGGAAGCAGGAAGAGTCTACCAGCTTTCCAGGCCTTTGTTTAGAAATGGCTTCATTAAGAACTATAGGGTGTGAAGAGCAAGGGTCTTTCCGAAACAAAGAAGACCTTCGAATATGGATGACAGAAGTGAAGACTGGGGGTGTTAGAATAGCAGAGGCCTCTCTTACTCCCCTTGGGGTGCAGGGAGATGTGGTGGTATCTTGCATGGGGTGTGGTGTAATTGGAATGTGGGGCCCTGGGTACTAGAGGGTCCTGGTCTTATGAATGAGTCCTGATAGCCCAACACTGCTTAAAAACAGCAGAGAGCAGTAGGTCTGCAGGACCTGGCACCGGTGGTCAGAGATGAGGCTCTTATCTCTGTGTGGATGACTGGCTCATAGCCAGAAGGAGCAGCCCCGTACCAGCCTGTTATAGATTGAGATGTGTTAAAACCTACGTGTTGAATGTGACTGTGTTTGGAGATCAGGTCTTTAAACAGACGTTTAAATTAAAAGGAGATCACATGAGTGGTCCTTCAGCCAATAAAATTGGTATCCCTATAAACAGAGGAGATTCAGACACAGAAGCACATAGAGGGATGACCAGATGAGGACACAGGGAGAAGACGACATCTACAAGCCAAGGAGAGAGACCTTAGGAGAAACCAACCCCACTGACACCCTGATCTTTGACTTCCAGCCTCTGGAACGGTGTGAAAATAAGTTTCTGTTACTTAAGTCACCCAATCTGTGCTAATCTGTTACGGCAGCCTTAGCAGACTAATGCACGGGCATTGGTCCTATGTGAGACCCCAGAACTCTCACATCCTCAGATGGACAACCCCAGGATGACTGAGGTGGAGAGCTTGCCACTCTTGTAGCATTAGGGCTGGTATAGCAACTCAATTGTTTAATTAAAAATAAAACAATGCCTTATTTCTTCCACATCTAAATTTTCACCCTATGATTCAAACTTATTACCCATGTTCTTTTGTTGCATGTTGATTTTGCTGTACTATATTTTGAGGAATCTGTTTTTATTTATACTATGTTATTTTTTTAATGTATCTCTCTTAGAACTCATTATTTTTTTACCCATTATAAGGTTATTCAAAATCACCTAATACATTTCTTACTTTTCTAGGAAGATTGGCTATACTGATTTTTGTCTTAAGTGTTCAAAACTGCATACACATACTCATATGCATGCACACACGTGCACACACACACACACATTTTCTTTTATAGGAAGTCTTCAGAGGGAAGTTTCACTATAGAGGAGAGACTTAGGAGAAAGAACTGGAAGCCAGATCTCCCAGTTTTCAGCTGATTCAGCTGATAGGAGGCAGAACAAACCAACAATAAACAGGAAAAGCATTGAAAAGGACTTTGAGACTTCTGTGATTTTTATCAGCAGATGGCAAGTGTAATTTAATCTAGACAAACTAATAATTAATTGGGGAACAAGAAGGTTGGTCCAGTGATGTGGGCAGAAAATAATCCTCCAGCACACAGATCAAGAAAAGGATTTAGGGATTATTCTTGAAAAATCATTAAAACTATCAGTCTAGAGCATAGTTCTGGGAACAAAGGCAAACAGCATTAGCAGAGAGAAAGCATAGAAAACTGGGGGTGGTACCGGTTATTTTGAAAAGAACTTGTTTGATCTAGTCAAGAATATCATCATGGTGGCAATTGTTATGTAAGAAAGTACTATAAGAATGACAAAACCCAAGAATCAAATGCATCCACTTACACAGGGGACTGCAAACTCCAGTGCCTTCAAGGACCAAGCACGTAGGTGAATGTGTGAAGTGACCATGGGAATGGTGACTTTTAGGAATGGTGGGAACTGAGTTAGAATGGAGGGTGCTTAAAGGTTTTCAGGTTTTTGCACACACACCCACACATGCACCCACCCACCCATCCACCCACACATTGTATTTGCCAAACAAAACCTGTCTGCCTGCTCAGTTCAGCTCTTGGCTGCCAGTGTAGATCTGGGACTAAGAGTTTTGTTTGGTGCCTCTCTTCTGCCTCCTCCCTACTTGGAGGGTCCCTGGAGGGCAAAGCTGTGTCTTAACCTTATATCCTGCCTGCACTGCATCTCCCTTGTTAGTTTGCCCAATGAACACTGGTTGCAAGTGCTGAAATGAAGAAGGTGCTCCCTGCTACGTGTAGCAGAAAATGGCTGCTGACAATTGCTGTACCTGTTATTCAGTGGCCATGACCTCTGAAGTTGCACATCAAAAACAGCCCATGTGTGGGCCAAAAATGCCAATTCTGTGCTTGACTCAGCCTCCCTAAACCTACTTTGCATGTGATGTATAAATTATTTTTGTCTATATTCCATATAATGCTGCACTTTTTTTTTTTCTCTTCAGTCTGTTCCTCCCACCAAGCTTGACCTTTCTTCATCCTGATCTTTCCCTTCCTGTCTTTAGCATTATAAAAGGGAATTTCTCTGTTGCTTTTTCCTTTTCTGCCCTCTCGTCTTGGTTCCTCTTGCTCTTTATCCTTTCTGTTTTCTCACATTTATGTTGCAACCTCAATGAATGGTATTGTCAGAGAGCATGATCTTCTGGTTAGTAGAGTTTGTGTTGTTTAACTGACATGCTACTCTTTCAAACAGTGCAACCTTTTTCTGGTGGGTAATGTTTCTGGAATAGATAGGTAGTGAAGAAGTACTTTAGGTTGATCTTTATTTATCTGTTTAAATTCTGTACTATGAGATCTACATAAAAGAATCTACATGGCATATATGTAATAAATATGTAAATGATATATATATATAAATTATAAAGCATAATAAAATGAATACCTCTGAACCCACCTTCCATCTTAAGAAGTAGAACTTTGAAAATCCTGTTGACATCTTGTATTTTACTCAGTGTTTCTTTGATGCCTGCCAATCCTGCCTTAGGGTCACCATTATAAGCATCAATTATGACTGTACAATATGATGGATGCAAAATGTAATGCTTTAGTCAAAATATAAAATAAGCCTCTGAGTTGCTTCTTGCATCTGCCACCTCTTCTCCTTCCCAGATGTCACTGCTGTGGCATGGGCCTTGAGGAGTTCATCTACACCATGACAAGAGCACCCTCATTTGTCTCTCAGTCTCCTTTTTCACCCAAGGTTGAACCAGGAGCTGGATACAGAGGCAGGCCTCTAGGGGGTATGAGTAGGGGAGGATTCAGTCCATACAGACAAGAAAATATGTGTATCAATTAGAAATATGCTATTAGTTCAGTTTTCATACAACTCCAAATAACTAGCAAAATATGAATTGATTCTATTTACATGCCACACTAGTTTCCAATTGTTCTGTGACAAATTACTACAAATTAAGCATCTTAAAACAATGCACATTTATTATCTCATAGTTTGTGTTGGGCAGGATTTCAAGGCAAAGCTTGGCTGCATCCTCTGCTCAGCCTCTCATATGGCTGCAGTAAAGGCATTGGCTGGGATTGCACTCTCATCTGGAGGCTCAACTGGGGAGGAATCCACTTCCAAGCTTATTCGGGTTGTTGGCAGAATTGATTTCCTTGTGGTTATATCACTGAGGGTCTCACTTTTTTTGCTGGCTAATGGCTGGAGGCTGATCCTGAGTTCTCGGGGTCACCTGCAGTTTTTCTTGCCACATGGGCTTCTCCAACATGGCTGCTTGCTTCATTGCTGCAGGGAGAGTCTCTGGCTTCTGTCTGCTAAGGTGAAGTCTTATGTGATGTAACATAATCCAGGAGAGTGACATCCCATCACCTTTGTCATATTCTGTGGGTCACAGGTCCTGCCTACACTCAAGGGGAGGGGATGACACAGTGGCATAAACACCAGAAGGGGAATCATTGGGGGTCATCTTAGCAGTCTATCTACTACATATACCTAAGTGGACAGTGCTTTGGAGCAGGAAAAAAAATCCTCATCAGGCAGATGTATTTTGTTGGGGTTTCTTCCCAAAGATTGTGTGATTATAATTAACTGAAAGTTGGCGTTCTACTGAAATTTTAAAACCAAATGATGCATTATGTAGTGCTGAGTATTTGGAAGGAGAGACTTATTTTATTATTTAAATTTTAAACCCTAAATATACTCCCCAAAGTGCTTTAGTTAAAAAAATTATAAAGTAGATCCGATGAGAGAAAAAGTATATAGTAGAGGGAACTATTTTTCCAATTTTAGAAAAGACAATTGATTCTGTTTGGGCTAGGAAAAATTAATCTGGTCCTGAATATGATTTTTTCAAAAGAAAATTCATTTCTCCCTGTTTACATTAAATAAGTGTTGAACCACAAAAATACTGGTTTATGGGGATACAAGTTAATTAGTCAGCCCAGCATACTTGTCAACTTTTGCCCTAACTTCCACACTGTCATTAAAGCTATCTGTCTAAAACATAAACTTGGTTTTGTCACCTTTCTGATAAAAGCCTCTGATAATTTCCCATTGCCCATAGGATCAACTTTGTCTTTTTTTTTGAGACAGAGTTGTGCTCTGGCACCCAGGCTGTAGTGCAGTTGGGCAATCATAGCTCACGGCAGCTTCAAACTCCTGGACTAAAGCAATCTTTCCACCTTCGCCTCCCAAAGCCCTGGGATTACAGGCAGGAGCTACTGAGCCTGGTCTTAAATCTTAAGCCTGATATTTATGAATCTTCAAAAATTGGCTCCCTTCTACACTTACCATCTTCCTCTCCTTTCATGCCCCTTGCTCCATCCAATGCTGTGAACAAACCACACAGTTTCATAAACCCCATTGCTCCTTTTTCTTGTCCCTGCCTCTGCACAGGTTATGCCCTCTACTTGGTGTGTATCTACTCACTCTTTGTGAGTTCCAGAGACTTTGCTTCTAGTCCCCAGGGAGAGATGTATCTATTTCTCTTACCAATAGATTCCTTGGGGATGGTGCCTGACACACAGTAAGTACTCAAGTATTGCCTGAATACGTAAACCTCAGATTTATCTTATTTAAAATGAGGGATTAGATGAAATGATGGTTCCTTATAGCTCTAAATTTTAAAAAATCATCACATGGATTAAGAGAATGTAAGACTGCATATAAATAAACTGTGTGGAACAGATTCTAAATGCTACAGGGTTTCAGAGGAAGAAAGTATTATTCTGTGCTGGAATAGTCAAGAACATTTTTTGCTAAAGGAGGTGGAATTTGAAATACATATTGAAAGATGAGAGGGAGTTTGAGCCCTTGCTAACATGACACCTTCTTTATAGTAGGCCCTCATTAAGTTTACTGATTTGAATTGAAATGTAGACAAAGAGGGAGGAGGAAAGACTTTGCAAATGAATTAAAGCAAGACCAGGAGCTCCAGTGCAGGAATGAGCACTGGTAAATGTGGACCAGGAGGACATTTTCCTGAGCAAAGTGTGTTCTGGCCAATAGTGAAAACTAATAGTGGCTCTGTAGGTTGAAGTGAGATTATGGAAGATCTGAAAATGGAGCGCAGTTTGGATTGGTATGGTAGGCAATAGTGAGCCACGACATCTCCTCTAAATAGGATGATATTATAGTATTTTAGGTTTATTAGTCCGATGCTGGTAAGCAGGCTAGATGAGCAAAGAAGAGGATAGTCAGGGAGATTAGGCAGGAGGCCTTAACTTGGATAAAAATAGTTCCTTATATTTTTACACCTCTATGATTTAGAAGATACCCACTAAGCCTACAAGAGAGGTTACCACAAGCCTTGTAGGAAGGTAGAGGAGATATTAATATTTTAGGAGATATTAATATTCTTATTTTACATGAGAACTGTGATTCAATCTGAATTAGCCCAAGGTCATATAGCTGGTAAATGGTATATGGTAAACGGTGTCACTGGAACTCATACCTACTTTTTTTCTTAACTTCTGTGGATGATTACTTTTATGTGTCAATCTGACTGGACTAAGGGATGCCCAGATGGCTGGTAAAATATTATTTCTGGATGTATCTGTGGGGATGTCTCTGCACAAGATTAACATTTGAATCTGTAGAGTGAGTAAAGAGGATCACCCTCATCAATACATGTGGGCATCACCCAATCTTCTGAGGGTCTGAATAGAACAAAAGGGCAGAGGAAGGGCAAATGTGCTTCTGTTTCAGCTGGGACATCCATCTTCTCCTGCCGCTGTGGTTCTCAAGCCTTCAGACTCAGACTGGGAGACTGGGATTTACATCGCTGCCCGCCTTCCCTCAGTTCTCAAGAAAGAACAGATTAAACCACTGGCTTTCCTGCAGTGATAGGTCTCTCTTTCTCTCTCTCTCTCAAGAAAGAACTGATTAAACCACTGGCTTTCCTGCAGTGATAGGTCTCTCTCTCTCTCTGTCTCTCATTCTGTTTCTTGGAAGAACCCTAACTAATACAACTTCTAAGCCCAGTATTCCTGCCATTAAGAAAAAGAGATTTCGAACATTAAAACTGAGGAAGCTATGCAACTTTATAAGATATGTGAATCAGCATAATGTAGTAGAAAGAGCCCTGGCCCAGATATCAGGAATTTAAATCCTAGTCCCCAGGCTAAGGCAACCAGTGTGGCCTTCAATAGAAACATTTCTCTGTGGTCGCTTCCTTTTCCTCATCTGTCACAGGGCAGTTGTGCTCAAGTTCATTCTGGCTCACTCATCTTGGAATTTATGTGTCATCAGCTAGAAGGTTCAACGACCAGTGAAGCTGGCATCATGGCAGTACAAACAAAAAACAACGAAAAACTGGAGGAGATGGTTCATTTTAGGGCCAAGGGTGATGAGTTCAGGTTTGCACATTAGGAAAAAGCTAAAGGGCGTGATAGACAGAATCATGGCCCCTTAAAGATGACCACAACCTCGTCCCCCAAATCTGGGACTATGTCGCCTTAATGTGGCAAAAGAAACTTTGTAGATGTGGTTGATTTAAGGATTTTGAGATGGGGAGATTATCCTAAATTATATTATGGGTGGGTCCTCATAAGAAAAAATAGAAAGGCAAGTCAGAGTTAGAAAAGGAGATGCAGAGGCAGAAGCAGAGGTTGGGTGAAGTGATTCTCCTCTTTGAAGACGGAAGTGGGGCAGAAGCCAAGGAATGTGGACTATAAAACCTAGAAAAGACAGGAAAATGGATTTCTCTCCTAGAGCCTCCAGAAGGAACACAGCTCTGCTGGTACCTTGGTTTTATTTTATTTAGTTTTTGAGACATCTCACTCTGTCACCCAGGCTGGAGTGTAGTAGTGTGATCATAGCTCACTGCAGCCTTGAACTCCTGGGCTCAAGAGATCCTCCCACCTCAGCCTCCCTAGTAGCAGGGACTACCGTTTTTGTAGAGACAGGGTCTTGCTGTATTTGCCAGGGTTGGTCTCTAACTCCTGGGCTCAAGAGATCCTCCTGCCTCAGCCTCCCAAAGTGTTAGGAATATGGGCGTGAGCCACTGTGCCCAGCCAACACCTTGATTTTAGCTCTGTAAGACCCCTCTTGGAGTTCTGGTCCTCCAAGACCGTCAGATGAACTTGTAATGTTCTGAGCCACCAAGTTTGTGGTACTTCATTACAGCAGTCATAGAAAGCAAATAGCGGAAGTGACTAGGGAGGGGGGACGAATATTTTTTGAGCCCTTTGTGTGCATCAGGCATTGAAGTCACAATAAACTGGTGGGGGGAACGGTGTGCTCATCATTTCATATATTAGGAAAATAAACCTAAGAGCAGAAGTAACTTGCCCAAAGTGACATAGTCAGGAATTGAGACTGGGGGCTGTGTGCGTGCTTATGCATCATGCATATGCTGTGCTGAAAGGCAAAAGCCCACAAGAAGCCTACACAGCGACATCATCACACAATGCTGGAAAACCAGGAAAAAATGTGTATTTGTAAAAATCAATGGACCAGGGAGTTGGCAACGGGGAAGACCTTCAAGTGAATGGCCAAGACCAACTGTGTATCAGTAGCAGGTGATTTTTACACCTGCTATTTCATGAAACACTCACAAAACACCCTGCAAGGTAAATTTTATTCTCCTTATTTTTATGGTTAACAAAGGGAGGCTTCAATGAAGAAAGTACCTTGCCCCAAATACTATAGCTAGTTAATGCCAGAGCTAAGATTTAAATATAGAGCCTGCCTCCTGTGATTAAGAAAAACAAAACATTTTTATTTTAAAAAAGGAAGACCCAGAGAAGGGCATAATTTAACCATCACTTGGCTGTATATGACCCCACCACACAGAAAGGATCAAAGTTAGCTTCGTGGCATGAATGTTTATATAATTATTTGTTCTCTAGGTGTTTAGCACAGTCCTGGGTGTATTATAGGCACCCAATGTATACTTGTGTAGTGAAATCTGACAGTGGGACAGAGGCGCTTCTGTGTAAGGTTAACTAAAAAGGCTGAAACCCTTAAAGTCTAGATGATGAAGGCTGAGATCTGATGGGGCTCAAGTATAACAAAGTCCATTCTCCCTTTGAAGCATTTCAGCAGGATGAATGAATCACCAGTCTCCTCCCTTTCTCCCCTTCCTGACTGCCCAAAGCACATACCCTTAACACCAAGCCCTTGGGCCCTTAGCACTTTACTTCACCCTGCTGTCTTGACTGTAGGGGCTCCCACTGCCTCCAGCATCAAGCCTAACTTTCTAGGGCACTCTAGCCTTCTCCCTACCTGCATCTTCCCTCTCTAGCCTCATCCCTTGTCCATGCAAATCCTTGTCTCTGGTCAGCCTGACACCCTGATGGGAGCCCATGGAATCCTTATCTCACACCCATCCCTCCCCTTACCTACATCTCTGTCCAGAGCTCCAGCATTTTGGTGAACTTGCCGCACACCCCGTAATGCCTTCTTTAACTCTTTCTGCTCCTCTCCCTAATTATTTTGTTACTATTGCCAGTGCCACTCCATTTGCACTTAGAATAAAATAAAAATTCCTTAGCACAATTGGAACGCTTCTTTCTTCCATTTCAGTCTCCCTTGGATCCCCTCTCCTTTTTGCCTATGACGTCACATACTGGCCTCCCTCAGGTCCAGGAACTCACAGCTCAGGCCCTGACACGGATATTTTTCTGCATTTGGACCCTGCCATCACCAAAAATAGTCCCTCCTGTTTCAATTACAGCTTAAATGTCACCTTAGAGTTGGCTTCCTGATTCCTCATGTTTCAGTAGATCCCATTTTGTTTAAACCTCTTGGTTTTTAAAAAACCTTTTATAAATGCTTTCTTGTTTTCATCTTTAAAATCATTCATTTGTATGTTTAGTTGATCACTACCTGCCACTTCCCCTAGAGTCAGCTCCATGTACAATGTGTTTTGTTTTCAGCACCTAGCATGATGCCTGACATGTTGTAGGTGCTTACATACTTGTTCACAAATGAATCTCTTATGTTAAACTCTCTAATCACTAATTGTCCTGTAAATCTGAGCATCACTTCATGACTTATCTATAATGCTATTTTGTTGACTCATGTTGGTGGGTGTCTATTTCCTGTCTTCAATAGGACTGTACATTGCAGAAACGATCTCTTATATTTCTTTGTACCAAAAGTTAGATGCAAAGAGTCAATGAAGTTAGACTTAATTTGGTGTCTGTCACATTCTGAAATACTATAACCAGGATACGTGTCTAAACTTGAAGGAGACATCACAGTGGGGTTTCACGTTACTTAGGGTCCTGGTAGTATTTGTTGGGATCTAAGGTCTGCACTGAGCCTAAGAACTGTGTATACCCCAAATTTTCTTTGCACTGGAGACATCATATCACTTGGCCAAAAGGCCAACTGAGCCAGCATCAGATACAATCTTGTATCTTTGGTTGAGGACCAGAGAAAAGACTTGGCTTGAATTGGGAGGGCATGTGGGAGGACAAACACAAGCCTTTAAGTCCTAGAATCCCACTTTGTCTGGGAAGACAATCATATTAGGAACTAAGGAACAGAGGTCTACAGTGTTCCATTTCCCATCTCACACTCAATCTGGGGACATGTGCTCTATGCTCATTCTCGGAAGTGGCCTGTATGATTTGATTTGTTATTGCTTGATCTTCATTTTCTTTCTTTCTTTTCTTTTTGAGACAAGGTTTCACTCTGTTGTCCAGGCTGGAGTGCAGTGGTGCAATCACAGATCACTGAAGCCTCGACCTCCTGGGCTCAAGTGATCCTCCCACCTCAGCCCCCCAAGTAGCTGGGACTATGAGTGCACACCACCACGCCAGGCTAATTTTAAAATTTGTTTTTTCAAAGACAGAGTCTTGCTATGTTGCCCAGGCTAGTTTCCAACTCCTGGTTTCAAGAGATCCTTCCGCCTTGGCCTCCCAAAGTGTTGGGATTACAGGCGTGAACCACTGCACCTGGCGATCCTTATTTTCTTTTGGTTGGGCATGATTAGTTGACCCACATACGGTTAAGTGTATGTATGATAAAGTTACACTGTACTCTGCTCTTTGGGGAGTAAATACATGAAGCTTGTTATCCTTACTTCGACAATACAGTGGATAAAAATATAAAGAAGCTCAAGAAGGGTTTAAATCAATTCACAGATGTCAGAGTTATAACTAGTACTTAAGAGACAAAAAACTTCACAAAATACTTCTCAGTGATGTTGCTGTTAGAGAATACAGATGTACCTACCCCCGCCGATTCTTACCGATCTCTGTGACGCTACATATGTGTGCATATTCCCTGCGACCTCCCCAAACTTCCCCCCAAACATTTATTATCTTTCTCCCATCCTTGTCCCTACTCACACCATTTCTCTTCACCATTACCACCATGCTACAGGTAATCACTTTGTTTCTTAGGTATCTTTCCAGAGTTGCTTTATGCAAATACAAACAAATAAGAAAAGATAATCTTATCTCTTCCCCTTTCTGACAGAAAATGCAGCATGTTCTATTGTTTTGCGCTTTGAGTTTTGTGTCACAAAGCATCCTGCAACTCTTTGTATATCATTAAAAAGAAAACTATCATTTTTCAACATCACTGCACCATATTCTGTTGTGTGGATGTACCATAATTTATTTAACTAGTTCCCCTTTGGGTGGACATATGGGTTTTTTCCTTCCATTCTTTCTCTCAATTGTAAGCAATGCTACACGAATAACCTTGTACACATGTACTTTCTGACATCTATGTACTTATCTATAAGATAAAGTCCCATAAAAGGGATGTCTGTCTCAAAGGGTACCTGCATTTGAAATTTTGGTAAGTAGTGCCAAATTCCCTTTCATAAAGATTGTACCGTTTTGTACCACCAGCAACAAAGTATGAGAGTGCTTGCTAACACTTCAATTCTTAACGTCGAATATAGAAATGTAGCTTCTAGGGATAATGGGTTCTATGAGCTTACTCCTCAGCACTCAAAGAAGTCCTATTTCTATAGAAGTCAATAAGATACAAGGCACAGAATTGATGAGGATGACATCCACCCACTCTTTTGAGCTTTATGTAGGCTCAAACTAGGAAAATCTTATGAAAAATGTATAAGACAGCCTCTGTAATGTTTTTGCTGAGGCCTATCCCCATATTGGAATTGAGGTGTTCTGTTTCCTAGCTGCATACCAGCATTGTAATAGGGTCCCTACTCTGACTAACACAGTAACACTAATTTCATTTGGAAGTGCCAGTAGCTGCCTGGCCCAGGACAATGGCAGGGTAAGTAGCAGACTTTGGAATTACACCTGCCTGGATTCTGATCTATGGCTCCCCTCACCCATGTGACTCTGGGTAACTCATCTGGCAGACCCGAGTCTGTTTTCTAGACCATTAAAATGGGAATATTCATCCTCACGCCTTTTTGGACTGCCATATAATTAAAAGGAGTCACGTATGGGAGACTGTTTAGTACATAATAGCATCCAACACTAACTTTCCTTTGTGCCTTTCTGAAAATAGAGAATTGGGAAGAAAAACCCCAAAGGGCTTCTAAACATTTAAAATTTATGTCACAATTGCTGTATGTTAAAGCTTCTTTACTCATAGAAGAGGCTCTAAAAATCTATTTAGTATTATTTTACATGTAACTCCAACATGCTTTGTTGTTTGGCTTCTCTGTCTATATTAAAGTGTAAATACAGGGGCCAAAGTTGTTAATTGATTGAATAAATAAAAAAAGCAGAGATTAAAAAATATTGTTAGAAAAAACCACCACTGCTACCACCACCACCACCAACCTCAACAACAGTGGTGCTTAGCAGGCTGGCGCAGGCACATAAATAGTTAGAGCCTTTTAGCATAAGACCACTTCAAGGTCAAGTTGTCAAGAAAAGGTCAACTTTCTGCCTGATGTGCAGAGAGCAAGCCAATGGGCAATGCATTGCTTTCACTTTCCCCCCACTTTAAAATTTTGAGGTATCTCTGTAATGATTGAATTTTATGGAGATTTACATCATAAAATGTAAAATACAATTTTTTTGGCACTTAAAGGTGAAATTTCAGTTATCTGGAAAATTAATTTGCACTAATTTAATCAATACTTATTGAGTGCCCACTATGTGTTCAGCATTGTGCTAAGTGCTGGCTTACTTGGAACAAAAATCGCCCCCAAAATTCTAGGTAAAATTGTGCCATCCAAAGCACAGTCCAGATTTATGTTAACTTTTCAGTGAGTCTTCATGAGAGGTTTATTATCATTGTAACTGATTTTAATTTTAGAGCCTTCTGGGTTCCATAATGTATCCTTCTTCCAAAGAAAGTAGAAGGATAAAATTGTTGAAACAGCAAATGTAAAGTTGAAATCACTTGACAGTCTGAGAATCTTATATATCTACTTGAAACTTCAATTGTAATAAACACTTTTGACTCATACACTCATTTGTCAGCCTCATATAGTGAGTGTAATTTACTTAGCTAATTTCACTAGATTATGTTCTTTCAGGGCACAGAGAAATAGGAGTCATAAATATGCCATTACTGCCTGCTTTTGTATCTCATTTCACAGCCTCATAGCTTAAATAGAGAAAATATATTTGAAAGGACAAATTAATTGCACCTATTTTCTAGAAGTATTTCAAAATGCTTTCTTTTATTAGAGATACCAAATACACTCAGCAATAGAATTTAAGTAGAAACATGTCGGTATTATGCAAACATAATAATAACAACAGTAATAATAATAGCAGTTACTCTCTAGTGCTTAGCTGCCTATCAGGTATCATATTGAGATCCTTGAAAGGATTACCACCTTTACTCTGCCCAGCAACTTTTCAGAAAAGTCACTGTTGTTATTTCTATTATACAAAGGTGAAAACTGACATTTGAAGAGGTAATCTTGCTCACATTATTCATGTTACTATTTTAGTGAAATTGGGGTTCATACCTGGGCAATCCTACTCTATATTTATGCCATGTAAGGTGTTATTCATTCAAATTCAGCAAAAAAACAGAAACCCATCTATATGCAGAAATAATCTTTACCTGCTGGCCTTAAGTTTTACTACCATAGGGAGTATGAGGCTTACCTATGAGTATGAGTTTTACATACCATAGGGAGTATGAGGCTTAAATCATAGCACGAAATACATGGATACAGTTATATGGCTTGTTTCTAAAAGTCGATTTTGGAATCACTCCCCTCTTCCCAATGTATGGGAGTAAAAATTCACTATTAGTACTTTTTCTAAAGTCTTCAGAGATTTCACACTGGCATATATACTCATGAAAAGCTGTGTCCTAAAATGTATTATCCCCATCTACCCTGCCACTCCCAAAACTCATAGGTGCCATAGTATTCAATAGTATCAAAGTAACTATTGAAGTTGTCAAAGGCACCTTTCTTCCATAAAACCTCCAGCCATACAAATATTACCTAATTTGTACTCTTAACATTCTAAAGACAGTTATTGGCATTATTAGAAGACTTTATTGAAGGGAGAAGTAGACAGAATCACAAAAATGTGTTCAAAAATCTAGGGAGGTCAATGAGAAAATCCAGGGATTTTTTTTCCCCCTCATTCTTTTTTTAACTTTAAAATGTTCATTTCATCTGATCAGGAACAACTGTAACCATGCAGCTTGCCCTATTTTGGCTATCTGGCTTCAAAAATACTTTCACTGGAAGATCATTGTAATTCAAATCCATTCAGCGCTGTTTCACTTTTGTAATTTGTTAGCTAAGTTTAAGTAGTGTATCCTGCACCTACTTTAATGATATAGCACATTGATAACATTTTTTCCTTATTTAAAGCAATGTTTACCCACAGCACCTTAGCACCAAAAAAATTCTAAAAGGCACTCCTTACACATTTAAATAACCTGAACAAATAACTGATACAGGTTAAGCCTTGGCTAGTCCTGCATTTTCCAAATTAAGATCACAGAATTTAAAAATTGCATATTAAAAAAAAGTTGGTAGAATATATTTCCATAGGGCAGAAAATTTATTCAAGGTCACAATATGCCCATTCATTCCTTGCTCCAACATGTAAGACCCAACCAGGCTGATTTCCAATTGAATTTTGCCTGAAGCTTTCTTAAGGGAATGATGGAAACTTTATTACAAAAGATGGTAAAGTTGTCAGTGACAGGAAAATCAGGAGGTCAACAGAGGTAAGAGGAGAGGTGTCTAAATGGAAGTGAGAATCAGTAGCTTGCTTGTGAAAATCTAACTGACTTATGTAATTTTTAAAGACCCTCAAAATAAGAATGAGA
The DNA here is from genome assembly GCF_028885625.2 of Pongo pygmaeus. Classification (NCBI taxonomy): domain Eukaryota; kingdom Metazoa; phylum Chordata; class Mammalia; order Primates; family Hominidae; genus Pongo; species Pongo pygmaeus. The sequence continues at coordinate 9,605,551 of NC_072380.2, forward strand.
AATTTAAAAGAAAATAGAAACAACCAAAGAGGTGAGACATACACATTTTGATTGGGGAGGGGGGGTTGTCTAACTACACAATGAGGTCATCCCATCTCCCGGAAGTGACACGTAATCACCTGCTTTGCACTAGCTCCGCCCCTTCCCTCAGAGGTCCCGCCCCTCCACCAGCAGCCGGGAGGGTGTTAGGGGGCGTTTCTCCAGGAGGAAAGCTGTGAGCTGCGACGCTGAGGAAGGGGACCCCAAAACGTCTGGCACTGCCCCCTCCAGGGATCACTTTGGACCGCCTCACTCGGCCCAGCCGGATTCTGAAACGCCGAGGGGTCAACCTGATGGGTTTCGGGGTCAACGGAAGAGGGGAAGGGGAGCCCTGGCGGGGAGAACCCCCCGGTCCCCCGCCCAGCAGCTGAGGCACAGGAGGGCGGCCATCTTGGCCGGGAGGGTAGGGCTGGGGAGCTGCGGGCGCCGTGCGATTGGGGGGCTCGCCCGGAAGTGACGCCAACTACCCGGAAGCGGAGGGGGTTCCCTGGCCCACTCCCCCCTCGTTCGTTTGCTCCCCCGCTTCCTCCCCGCCCCCCTTCCTCTCCATTCGTTTCCCCCCCTCCCCGTTCCCTGCCTTCTTCCCCCCCCCGCCGTCCCTCCCCCCCAACCTCCGGAGCTGGGAAGAGAGTCAAGATGGCGGCGAAATCCGATGGCGGTGGCGTGGGGGTGGGCTTCGCTCAGCTGCACAACCTGGACGAGGCGGTGGGCAGCGGCGGCGAGGAGGACGGGGAGCCCGGGGGAGGCGGCTGCGGCGGCGGCGGCGACGGCAACGAGCCCGGCGAGAGCAGCTCGCTGCACATCTGCCACTGCTGCAACACCTCCTCGTGCTACTGGGGCTGCCGCTCCGCCTGCCTGCGCTCCCTCCTGGGCAGGAAGCCGCGCCGCAGCGCCGCCGCCGACGGGGGGGACCAGCCGCTGCAGCCTCCCGCGGCCCCCGGCGCCGGCCAACCCCCGACGCCCTCGGCCGCGCGGCCGGAGCCGCCGCCGCCGCAGGTGGAGCGGCCGTGGCTCGACTGCCTGTGGATCGTGCTGGCGCTGCTGGTGTTCTTCGGGGACGTGGGCACCGACCTGTGGCTGGCCCTCGACTACTACAGCAAGGGGGACTACGTCTACTTCGGGCTGACCCTCTTCTTCGTGCTGGTGCCGTCGCTGCTGGTGCAGAGCCTGAGCTTCCGCTGGTTCGTGCAGGACTACACGGGCGGCGGGCTGGGCGCCGTGGAGGGGCTCACCAGCCGGGGCCCCCCCATGATGGGGGCCGGCTACGGCTACGGCGCGGCCCGCGGTGCCCCAGGCGTGGGGGTCCCCGCCACGCCGGGGGCGCAGCGCCTGTGCCGCCTCTCCGTGTGGATCTGGCAGTCGGTCATCCACCTGCTGCAGATGGGGCAGGTGTGGAGGTAAGAGCACTGCGGGGTGGGGGCGGGCCGGCCCTGCGGAGGCCCCCTCCGCCCTCCCGGTGCTTCGCGGGGCGGCCCCTCGGACGGGCCCAGCGCGGGGGGCTCGAAGGAGGGACCGGCCGCGCGCCGCCCCTGGCGTTTCCAAAAGACCAGCGTTTGATCTGGATCCCTGGCCACGCCTTTGGCCCGGGGAGGCCGAGACCTGCCGTTGGCCCGTCCTCGTCCCCGCTTCGCACTCGGCGCGGTCCTTGCCCCAGCCCGCCCTCCCCGTCCCCTCTGCAGACCTCCGTTTCCAGGCGCCCCTTTCCCCTGCCTCCCGAGGTAACCAGCTGCGGGCGCCCTGGGCTGCACCCCAGCTCGCGGCCCGGGGGAGCCTTCCCTCCTCCAGCCGCTGCATTCGGGTTTGTTCCCAGGTGAGACATCCTCTTCTCTTCCCCCGTTCTCCCTCTGCAGTGGCCTGCGTGGGGCCCTGTGGAAAAACCCTTGCTGCCGCCTCCGAGCACTCCTGGATTCCACGCCCCTTCCCCCTCCTGCACTCCCAGCCCCTGTGAATGACTCCAAACCACTGCTCTCCCAGAAGGAAAAAAGACTTTTTTTTTTGGTTTGCTGGATTAGACGTGTCCTTTTCTTAGCGACAGGTAAAAATGGGATAAAATGTGATGGGCGCGAGCGTTTGGTGTTAACTCTCACCTCCAGAAAACCAATTAAAGCCACCTGGATACCTATTCTGGGGGAACGATGTTTTTGGTAGCCAGGCCAGTGTGTAAGTGATGTATATTTACCCAAGACCCAAGCTTGGCTTTGCGGCCCTTTCTTGTTTTGTAAATTTTCCGTGTGCCAGTTCAGTCCCTCACAAACCACTTCCAGGTGTTCTTTCTGCCGTGGCCTTCACTCAGTGCCTCACTGGCTAAACAGGAAATGAACCCATTCACACCTGGGTACATCTGTGCCCTCTTACTTAAATTAGCTTGTGTGTATTCTGGAAACAGTGAGTTGTAGGTGAGAATATTTGCAAGAGAAGAAAATCTTACTGAAGATAAATTACACAGGGACAAGCTCTTCAAGTGCATGGCTTCTGTGAGAAGACATTTTGCCTAGGCTGCCCTGACTCCAAGCTTAGTAGATTTTAGGCATTTAGTAGTTCAGGTAACAGATATACCCAGGTTAGCTGAAATAAAGTCTGCTGTCTTTTTAATGGTTTGTCCAGATCTCTATTCGGAATTTATTTAAGTAAAAACGTTTCAGAAAACATGGGATTGAATTAAGTCAAATCATGAGAGTAGATGCAAGAACTTTGTCTTGCTGGGTTTACGTGCAAATTCAGGCTAGGGGAAGTGAGGGTCGTTCCGTAGGCACTGCACCACCCAGAGTTGTTTACTGGCCTTTCTAGGCTGAACCAAACAGCTTTTTCTCTAGCTACATTTGTCTGCAGATAATTTGTTTCCTGCTGATAAGTTTGTAAGAAGTGAGAGAATAAAATAGGAAAAGTGCTGATTAACTTTTAGCTGTTATAAGCATAGCTTGGGGTCAAATAAAATTCTGAACTGTGTTCTAAATTTGAAATCTAAATTCCCAAGAACCCACACACTCAAAGTCATATCGAATCAAAGGTACTGTGTTTGGTATTGGAGATACCTTTTTTTGTGGGGGGGGGGCGGGGGCTGGGGGGTGTTTTCTGGTTAAGATACCAGGCATGAAGCAGGGGAGGGACAAAAAGTATGGGGAAGAGAGATTTTAATATACCGGTAGAATTTAGCAGCATGTACTGGTAGGCTTCTGCTGAACAAGCCGAAGTCAGCTATCTCCATGTGGTAAACTTCTAAGTGTGGGCAATAAAAATGTTGGTGTCAGGTTAAAATTCCTGAGAGAACTGTTTCTGATGGAATCTGTCCTGGACACTTACTAGTAGTAAGCTTTGAGACAGAGTGAAATTGGAGTAGAATAAAATCCCACCTCCATTCACCTAAATGTTAATTGTTTCTGGGCAAAGTGGAAGTCCAGATTTTAGGACAAACTGAAAAGTACATTTAAAATGTCAATTTAGCTTTTGTAGTTGTATGTAGGGTAGTATTTTTTTTTTCTGATCTTAACTTTCCTCTGCAGTGATATAAAGTGCCTGTGACTTTACTGTCTAGTTTTTTTTACATCTTGTTTCAAGATTAGAATATATCTCTAAATATTTCCTAAAGTTAAGTTATTAAAAGACATGCTAATTTTGGTAAGTTATTTCTTCTAACATAGCTATACTTCAGAAGCAGTATTTACTGAGGAAGGATTTTATTAAAAAAAATTTTTTTCCCAGTTAGATGGTTTTGCTTGAAATACTGCAGGAACAAGGTCTGCTGTTTTAATACCTGCTAGCCATGTTGTTTGCGTTGAAATCATTCATATGTAAAAGCTTTAGAGGAATTCTTGTTTTAATCTTTTGGCAAACAATTGCTTGTCAATGTGTATGAACGTACATCATCTCTGTTTTTATTGAAGATCTTTTGGGGTTATAGTTGTTTCCTTAAACATATTTGCTGTGGAAACTTTGCTGTTTCTTATGGTCACATAACATAAAGGTTAAGATCTAATATTTCTATCATTTGGTTTGGGCCGCATCTCTAAGAAAAGATGTCAGTGAAGTTGTACATTGTCAAAACTGATTCTATTAAACCATGAATACTTGTCTCTTTACATTTTTTAATGTAAAATTATTTGATTATAGCTTGGACAAAGCACAACACCTATTTAATAAAACTTAGTTTCCCTTGATATTAAGGTGGGGCCCTTCTGTGCATCTTGCCATTCCTGTGAAGATGGCAAATACTTGACGTCTTTTATCAAATAACTTTACAGAATGTAAGAAAATATTTTTGGCCGGGCTGAAATTGGAGCATGGAAGAATGGTTGTGTGTAGAATGATGTGGCCCCATGAACCTGCTTTGCAGAGCACTAGTGTGTGATTAAGGTCTTTTTCATGCATGCCTTACTCCCACTAATGACTAAACATGTAACAGCCTCTGTACAGCTTGATGTGCTTTATTTTTCAGGTGCTTTTTGTGGGGATAACAGGCATGTGAATCACTTATTCCAGGAGCATGAGTCACATTGGGCTTCACTTTTGTACAATGTGTTGTTAATAAAGAGTGAGAGCATTTTCTTGGAGAGTTTGGCTTTAGGAACAGTGTGATTTAGTTTGCCTATTGCATTGATGTATGCAAGTTTTCCCTTCAGCTATTGTCCTTTCTCTGCTTTTGTGTTACTTTTAGAGGTTGCTTAGTGCATTGTCAGTTCTCTTCAGTCAAGAAGCAACAGTTCTTTGACCAAAATGTCATGGCCACATCATTAATCTCCCATTTAAAGAATGTAGTTTTATGTGTGTGTTTGCACCCTTCTATTTCAGAGTAAAAGGAATTTACTTAACTTCTTTATACGACTTTCCATATTTAAGAGGATGGTCAGTGATTCTTTATCTTGTGAGATGGAATGTGGTAGAGGGTTGTCTTCAGGAGAGTAAAAAGGAAAAGGCATTTTGCATTTTATAATGGCACCATCCAGCTGAGCAGTCTACAGTTCTGTTTTAGCATTGTTTTCTGATTTGAGACTGGTGGAATTTGGATATGCAGCTCTCTACACAATCAGCAGTGAATGTTGCTGGGCTGGTGAAGATGCTTTATTATTTTTTTAATCACTCCCTTGCCCTCCTGTCTGCTTCTCTGTGTAGGGATACTTAGTTTATTATGGGTCTTTGTTCATGTTGACTATTTTAGGATAGTGGTTCTTAGTTCTGGCTGAGAATAGAATCTGTTGCAGCCCTTAAATAGAAAGGCTGAGGCACTGCTGGACCTACTGAAGAAGACTCCCTGGGGAGGACACAAGAAGTTATAGTTTTAGAAGACCCACAGGTGATCACGTGGGAACCCCATGCTTGAGAACTGGATTTCAGGCTTATTCCACTTGGAGAGGAATATTAGATTTGTGTTCTTAATAAATATGATGGCAGAATTGGGAAAGGAATGATGTGGTACCTTGAAGTTTGGCCCCCGGATAATACTGTAACAAAACGACTTTACCTTGGAAGCATGAATGTCTAAAAGTACCTCAGGCTTACTCAAGGGTATGCACTAATGGTACTCCATGTTTTCTGTTTTGTTGTTGTTGTTTTTTTTTTTTTGAGCTCAGGTATTAATCTCATTCTGAAAGAATTTGCAAATTCAAAGCAGTCTTCAATAAATGTAGCCCACTTCTCTTTGCCTTTTATGGGATACAAATAATGTTTATGTTGCGTGTGAAAGGTATAATAATTCTGTTTAATTCTGAAATGATTCTATTAAATAGGCTTGAGGAAACATAACTGGGATTATGAGTGGTGTTGGGATAAGTGAACTGTGATGTCCCTCTAATGCTAAGATTTTGTGGTTTAAAAATGGTAATATTCAATATTTAGATACCTACAAATGAGGAGATTCATTTTTGTGGGGCCAGGGTACCATTGTAGATACATTAATAGATTGTATACTTGTATTTGTGGGGTGTGTGGGTGTGTGGGCAGGGAGAGAGTGTACTTTATATGCTTATTAATGGGTGGGAATCTTATTGTAAAAATAGCTTTTTTTTCTTTTTTCATTTTATCCATAAACTTAATGGAATTCTGGTTAAAAAGAAACTGAGTGGGTGGCCAAGGCAGGCGGATCATGAGGTCAGGAGATCGAGACCATCCTGGCTAACATGGTGAAACCCCGTCTGTACTAAAAAATACAAAAAAAAATTAGCCGGGCGTGATGGCGGGCACCTGTAGTCCCAGCTACTCAGGAGGCCGAGGCAGGAGAATGGCGTGAACCCGGGAGGTGGAGCTTGCAGTGAGCCAAGTTCGTGCCGCTGCACTCCAGCCTGGGCGACAGAGCGAGACTCCATCTTAAAAAAAAAAAAAAAAAAAAGAAACTCAATGGGATTTTTCTGAGGGGAAAGTTGAGTAAAATTGATCTGAGAAAAGTATAAATGTGTTTGAGTAGTCAAAAAAACTTTGAAGAATGTTGAGGCTTAACCCGATCAGGAGGTGGATGTGCTATATAATGTGTCGGTAATTAGACCAATGTGTAGAGAAATTAAGCAGATAGTTTGCGAAGGAGAATAAAGAGTCTGTACGTATATTGATATGTTAGTGAGAATTTAGTACGTAGTAAAGGTGGCATTGCTAATCAGTGGATAGAAAAAGAATTATTTGACAAATGATATTAGCAGTTGACTATCCAGTTGGAAAAAAAAATGAATCTCTACCTTAGGTAAACAGAAATGCTAAAAGAATGAAAGGCGTAAACATAAAATGTTAAACTGTAAAGACACTAGGATGATTATTTTTTATAATGTTTCAGTGGGCAAGACCCTTTGGTACCATCAAGGAAAAGAAGGAGCAGATTTAACCACATGGAGTTGCCTCACCTGGTTTCTTCCCTTCTCCCACCTCCCATCTGAAAAATCCAGAAATACATGCTTAGCTGTGAGGGTAAGTGGGTTAAATTGAGACAGAGATACTTCCTCCAGGAGAATGAATAAGAAGAGAACATCTCTGAAGATTTATTTCTTGTTTTTGAGTGAACAGTAACCCTAAAAACTTGACATTTATGGTAAATTTTCAAGGGAAGGGGATGAAAAAATGGCATGCTTTGGAGCGAAATTGCAGCTGGTGATGCAGCATAGTATTTCCAGAAGGATCCAGAAACAAAATATCAAAATCTGTATTGTAAGAAGGCTGGTGCTCCTGAAATCTAGCAGGCAGATGCTTACTAGAAGTCACAAGTTGTTCATTTCTGTTTTCAACATCATTTGATACTATAGACTTATTCATAAGGTCAATTGCCTAGTCAGGCTTATGCAGTGGATAGATTCTGGAATGTTGGAAAGATTCTGTGGGATGCAAAAAGAAACTGTGTCTCTGATGTTGCCATTTTCACCCCAGGATGATTTGCTTTACAACATGCTGTCTGCAAATAAGTTGGTGGTTAAAGTTTTAGTTTACTCCCCATGATGTGCTGTTCATCTAGTTTCTTCTCATCAGAAATTCTGGATTTCTTATTTGCCTCTTAAAAAGTAAAACTTTAAAAAAAATTTATGAAAATATAGCCTCATTTAACAAGTTCATTGACTTTTGACTAATTGCCTAAAGACAATCCACTGCTTACCACTATTGGAGATATTTAAGAAAAGCACAGGACATAGCCTGGTATGAAGGGAATGACTGTTGGAATTAAGAAGTCAGGTTTATCACTCTGCAAGTTACAAACAACCACTGGCCTCAGTTTCCTCATATTTATCAAACAAGGAGTTAAATGGATTGATCTTTAATGTCCCTTCAATGTAAAAAAGTTCATTATGCTACAGGTATTTGTGCTTTGAAAATAGCTTTAAAGAGGGAATTTCAGATTCTGGTTTGATCAGTTAAACTATTTTTAAAGCAAGTGTATATGTCTCCTAGGTGCTGATTCGGAGTAGAGTTCTAAGTCCTGCCATGGATTGTTTTGACTTATTAAACAAATTCTCATTTTGAGTCACCTACCTATAGGGACATTTTGGAGATCTCATTAGTTAATGTTAAAATTTATGGCAGACTAAACCTACTGAGAAACTTGTGCTGACTTTATCAGCTAATTTTGTGAATTTGCAATTTCAGCTAAAATTAGACTATATTTTTCAGTAGTCTTTTTTTGTAATCTGTTTTAAATTTTTAGTGGTAGATTAAGCTAAAGCAATATATGCATATCTGTTTAAGCCATGTATTTTGGAGGTTTTTCTTAATTGTTTACCAAGGTTAATTTCTTTTGGGGGGGGGTCAGAACCTTAAAATTACCTGCTATAATTTGTTGTTTGAGATGTGTTCTTTAACTTTGAAAAGTTAGTGTTTGTAAAAAAAAATTTTTTTTAGTGATACCATCATGTCACTTGAGCTCTTTTAGGAAATAATTCTGTTAAGTGAATTTTTTTGTTTGTTTACATTAAGGTATAAGTTCTCTTTTGGCACTAGTCGAATTTTTAGGAAAGATGAAATTTGCTAAGAGAATTCAGTGGATATTGTTACAGTGACATTAATATAGTTCTACATAAAATTCAATATTAGATTTTTCATTTCCGTATTTCTAATGTGGGTAGATCTTGGTATATTGTATTATTTTAATATAGCTCAAAACATACTACAGCACAGATTTTATGGTGTGGTACAGATTGCTAACAAAAAATTTCTTCTCATTGATCTCTTTTACCTTGAAATATTAAACAAGTGGTTTAAAAAATTTTTGTTTTGAATGGAGTGTTTTTGTCTTCTTAGTTTAAATGAGGAAGCAATTTCTGTTTTATCTTGGTCACTGATTTAGAGCATGGACTGAGCTCATCATTCATTTCTAGGAAGAAATTAGAATATTCATTTCACAGAGAGCTACATATTGTTTTCTTCACAACCTTCTTGGAGGAAAGGTAGGGTTGATAATTATGGTTTGCCCTGGCCACATGCTTTCACTCATGGGTAGGTGAGCTGAAACATTCATATCACCATGATGCTTCCTTTTCTTTCCGTCTTAAATACACAGGACAAATGAAAGGCAGCAGATTTGAGGAAGGCGCCAAACCCATGGCTTGGGAAGCTTGCCAGAAAAGTTGAGCAGGCAGGGCAATCCAGAACTCAGGCCCCTCCAGAGGGCAGGTGCCTGACTTTCTTACTTCAGCTGTGTTTCTTCAAGTGTGGTAGAGACTCCTGTGTTAGGAGAGCCCACGGGGCCATTAACATGCGGATTCCAGGCCTTACTACAGACTCCAGGATCAGAGCCTCAGGGAGTTGGGCCAGGGAGTGTGTATTTTTGCTCAGTTTTTATTATTGAAGCTTTGAAGCACACAGGAAAATAGAGCAGTATAATGAACACCTGTTACCATTCACTTGGCTTCAGTAATTTTTTTTTTAAGAAACAGATTCTCACTGTCTTTCCCAGGCTGGAGTGCAGTGGCGTGAGCATAGCTCCCTGCAGCCTTGAACTTCTAGGCTCAAGCAGTTCCCTTGCCTCTGCCTCCTGAGTAGCTGGGGCTTAAGGTGTGTGCCACCACACCTTGCTCGTTCAGAAAGATTTTTGTAGGCCAGGCGCTGTGGCTCACGTCTGTAATCCCAGCACTTTGGGAGGCTGAGGTGGATGGATCATGAGGTCAGGAGATCGAGACCATCCTGGCTAGCATGGTGTCTCTATTAAAAATACAAAAATTAGCCAGGCGTGGTGGCACGCGCCTGTAGTCCCAGCTACTCAGGAGGCTGAGGCAGCAGAATCGCTTGAACCCGGGGGGCGGAGGTTGCAGTGAGCCCAGATCGTGCCACTGCACTGCAGCCTCAATGACAGAGCGAGACTCATCTCACAAAAAAAAAAAAATTTTTTTTTGTAGAGATGGGGTCTTGCTATATTGCCCAGGCTGGTTTTGAACTCTTGGCCTCGATCAGTCCTCCTGCCTTGTCCTCCCAAGGATTATAGGCGTGAGTCGCTGTGCCCGGCCAGTGGTTAATATAGATATATTTATCTGTACATGTGTGTATTTAACACATATCCTATCCTGATGTTGCACCTCTAAATACTTCACCTCAAATATGAAATGTTTAGAATAATTCTACAAAGCTACAATATCATCATTGCACCTAAGAAAATTAAGAGTATTTCCATAATTATCTTTAATTCTGTAAAGTCATCTAATAGCTGCTTTGTACTCAGATTTGCCTAGTTGTTGTCCCCAGCAAATTTGCTTGTGGGACTTAATAAAACAGGGACTTAATAAAAATTTATGAATTACATTGCTGTTTCTTTAGAATAGTCCCTCTCTGTTTTTTTTTTTTTTTTCTCATGACATTGACTTTTTTCCAGGGTCCAGTCCAGTTCTCTTGTCTGCTCATATTTTGCGTTGCCTGAGTGTTTCTTGCACGTGTTGTTTGCACTCTGTATTTCTAGTAAACTTGAAGTTGCATCTAGGGGCTTAATTACATTCAGGCACAAATTTTTGTCAGAAGTACTGCTTTCTTCATTTTGGCATCATATCAGTAGGCGCCCCATACCTGTTTTGTCCCACTATTAGTGATGCTAAGTTTTATCCCTTGGTTAAGGTTGCAACTGCCAGATTTCTTTATATAAAGGTAGTTTTTCCCTTTGCAATCGGTAGGTAACTTGTGGGGTCATATGTTAGCAAAGTGTCAGTGTCTTTTTTCCTAAATACCCTTTACCTTACGGTTTTAGCGTCTGTTGAGAATCCTTGCTGGAATCGATTATTAAGTCGTTATTGGTGGTGGGGATATGTGTTTTAAACAGGCTCCCTGGTAATTCTAACCTTTAAGGTTTGAGAGCTACTACTGTCCTATTAATAGAACTAGGAGCTGAGTTATCAGGTCTGTTGAGTGGGTTGCCAGTAAACAGTTAATGAGTTTACGCTTCGTGTTCATTTTAGAGAAACTAAGATAAATAAAGTGCCTCCTAAGGCCCCCTATGTCCTAGTTTAGTTGTTGGAAAGGACATGTGGGTGATACTTGCAGTAAACTTGAGGTGAGCCCTGCTAGTGTGTTACAATGTATGACAAAGATTCAAGGAGAGTGGCGGAGGCATAGAGAAATTACTAAGGACGAAAGGAAACTATTGAATATTCTGTTTATATATATATATATATATTGTCTCACTTAATTTTCACAAGCATTTTGTGCCCATTTTACAGACGAAGAAGTGAGCTTAAAGTGATAAAGTAACCTATGGCACTGGTGGAGGAAACTTTTGAAGCCAGAGCTCACCGAGCTGTGGGCGGGACAGAATTAGTTTGCTTTACTTCTGGGATGTTGTTGTCTGGCTTATTGAAGATGGAGGAATGATATTCTTCAACCCCTGGGGCCTCTTGGTATATAAGCTGAGGTTCTTTGAGACCTCTGATGTCTAGTCTAATGTATTAATATTAAACTCTGCAGAGCTTAGGGTAGGCTTGGAACTCTTGTAGTTGATTGTAACTGCTGATGAATCAAACAGCTGAGTAATATTAATACCTCTGGGTCTGTGTCTTAGGACATAGTGTTCAGTACCTCACTCCATTCTCTTTCTCAGGGTAGATGTACCTTACAACACCATGACTTCCACATTACAGAAAGGAATATGTAGGTTTGGCATACCCCACAGGTCCCATGTAAATACTGCACTCAAATATGTTGGTTCTCTGTTGACCTGTTGGAAACATTGAGAACAGCAGTTGTATCCCAAGGTTATAAAGAAGCTGTTTTCTTTTCTTTATTTTTTTCTTTCTTTCTTTTCTTTTCTTTTTTTTGGGGGGACAGTTTCACTCTTGTTGCCCAGGCTGGAGTGCAATGGCACGATCTCGGCTCACTGCAGCCTCTGCCTCCTGGGTTCAAGTGATTCTTCTGCCTCAGCCTCCCAAGTAGCTGGGATTACAGGCATGAGCCACCATACCTGGCTAATTTTTGTACTTTTAGTAGAGACAGGGTTTCACCATGTTGGTCAGGCTGGTCTCGAACTGCTGACCTCAGGTCATCTGCCCTCCTCGGCCTCCCAAAGTGCTGGGATTAGAGGCGTGAGCCACTGCACCTGTCCAAAGCAGCTATTTTCAAACCTTGGCTGTGCATCAGAATCACTTGAGGAGCCAAATATTTGGGATCTACCATAAGAGACTGTAATCCAAGAGATTTGGGATGGGCCTAAGAATCTATATATTTAAAAAATCTAGGTTTTCAGAAAGTTCCCTAAGCAGTACACAGACAGGGATAAGAAGCATAGTTATACAGGCTGATTTCTACCAATATCTACGAGTTAGTTATCAAGGAGAAGGAGCATATGTTAGAATCTCTTGGGAATTTTTTTTTTTTGCTTTTGTTAAACTTTTTAGCACTAGGCATCTTAGATTTAGAGGGGTGGAGTGGGTAAAAGAAGGTCCGCAGGTGATTCTAATGTATTACCAGTATTTAAACAATCTGAATGGACCTTTTAGCTGGAGTGTCTTGGCAAAAAGTCTGTATTAACCAAAGAGTTGCTGTTGCCATATACTATGCCTGGATTTAGAATGCCATATACTATGCCTGGATTTAGAATGCAGGAAAGACATTTAACATTAAAATTATGACATATAATTGAGGATTCCTTTGATCCAAAAGCTTCCTTCTTTGGAAGTTTGAAGTATTTCAAGGTCATTATTATGAACACAGATGATCCCCATTGGTGCTGAGAAGTGCCAGGTTAGAGGCATTTTATTATGCTTGGAAATTGATATTTCAATCCAGTAAATTTTGTGTCTCAAATTTTCAGAAATGTTATATTTGTTGTAATCAGTGCCAAGGATAAGATTCCTAAAAAGAAACTGGTGAGTGAAAGAGGAGACATGACCTAATAGATATTGAGTGTCATTAGAGACAGGAAAGAAGGGAGCAGAGAAGAAAAATGACCTACCTACATTTTGCTTGACAGATTCATGGGGAGAACAGCCAGGGGAGGGAATTAGGGGGAGTTGGATGGTGTTTGCTGGTAAGATACTAGTGCGGCACATTAGCAAGCATCCCTGCATCTATGCACACTCAAATACCTTCCCTTTGCACTCCACCTAGAAATGTACATGGGAATGGTGCGAAAATCCGAGAACCTTGTAATGGAGAAGCTCAGGGCCAGAAATCCTTAGAGAGGCTAGGCTGGCAGAGGTGGGGCCTGGAGTCTGTGGACTTGCACAGGGCAGGGAGGGTTAGATGCTCTGCTCATTAGTGATTCCGCATCAAAATGAGCAGAACTCCAAATGTGTCATTTTGTTTGGTCATAAGGAAGACAGCTTTTGAGTAGTAAACTGAAGAGTTATAAATCACCCTACACTGTACATTTAAAAGATGCCACTTTGCCTTCAAAGCTGAAGAAAACTCTGAAGGAAAAGATGATGTCTTCCAAAAAGGATTTCTGTGTTCAAAGTTTAAGCAATCAAGTGGTTTTGGTTGGGCCTAGAGGGTGATGGTATATATGGCTGTGGGTTGGAAGGAAAGAGAAAGTACAATAAAGGACCCATTACTCAGTTTGCAGATGAAACAAAAGTTGTCAAAACGAAGCTGAAGTTAGAGACAATCACATGATGAGTTTGTAAAAACAGAATTTGCATGTGTTTGTAGCATTTGTGGACTGTGTTTGGGGCGTCCACTATTTGATAGGAACTGCATACTAATTTTTAGGTAGTTTCTGAGCTGTAATGTGGGAAAGGGTTGATGTGTACCCTAGCAGGCCTTTGTGATTAAATGTGATATGTGTCAGGCTTGTTACCTGATTTTGGATGGGGCCTGATGAGGTTGGAGTGTATTTTTTTGCTTATTGCTTGGCATTTCAGCGCACTATCTCAATTAGTGATGGGCTCATATCTACTGTAATGTGATACACACATTCCTGAAAAACCTCTCATTCTGCAAAATCATACACTAAAAATAACAGGGCTGTAGAAAAAAAAATAGGATTAAGGCCAGACTACTTAAAACTATGTAACTTTGTAAGTGGAACTTTAACAAAAGCAACGACAGTTGAAGTAAAAATACAGGGAGGCTTAACTCTTCCTTGACACTTGCACTCAGCATTATACCCAGATGATTGTAGGCCTTATTTTATCCTGGGACATGTTTATCCTGGGTTATGTAGATTCATTCTTGGAGATGTTAGTTTATTCTGGAGGCCAGTTTCGCCAGAATTAAAGCTCTGCTTCAGAGTGTAGCCTTCATGTGCCCCCACACCATCATTGGGTGATGGAGAGCCCAGCAGATACTGAGGTACTAAACCAGCCACCCCCATGCCCACTGCTTGCACAAAAGGAAGATGCTTTGATATGATTGATTTTTCTTAGGGTTGTTTTCTTTTTTGTTTTTTTCTAAGTCTTTCTCATTATTTGTGAAAAAATCTTGGCCCTCAATAGCTTCAAAACATTAACATGCTGGGAAGAATTGCCCATGAACCAACACTCCTTCTCCATGATAATGTTGTCATTCTCATTTTGCCAGTCATGTGGGAAGGAATCCATGTCCCAGAGACATGTGTTGCGGCAGTTCCGACATGTTTTTGAATCAGCGATGGTGTCAAGATGCAGCTTTTGAGAATGTCAAGTTTCAGTTGCATTGGGAAGTTCTTGTTTGGGAGATATCCTATAGTGTTTCAAGGTTAAGTGACATTTCTTAACCTTTCTTATGCTTTGTTGGCCCTTGTCTACAATAAAGAACTGAAGTGGAGCTATTTTTGTCCACTTTTACATTCTGCCTCTAAAACCTAGCCATAGGCTGGGATGCTATAATTTCTCAATGCAGCATTGGTATTTGAACAACACACATGAAGCAGGAATGGTTTTACATTTTGATTCATTTGAAATGTGGTTATAGTGAGGTTTTAAATAAATCATCTGAGCTACAGTAAACAAAAAAAGAGCAACAGTAGCCAGTTGTCAAGGAAAAGACTGATGGGCAGAATAAACAGACTGCTTTCTGCAGTCTAAACAATCTGTTTTCATGATTTTTTTTTCTCTTTCTTTTTGAAGGGTGATTGGGAGAACTTCCAAATTAAGTAGAAGTTAGTTAAATATGAGAGGCAGTAAATCCACAATGCATATGTTAGTGATTATTACAGCGTGTTTTCTCAATAGCTCTAATAACAAAAATGTCAGTGACTGAACACAATAGAACAGTATTGTTTATCATGGGGTGGTATGGCTGGTGGTGGCTTCGACATCCTCAGGGCTCAACACCTCAGCATTCAGTCAGAGAAAGGAAAGAAACTATAGAGAAAGTACAACTGTTTCTTAAAAACTCTAGCTTGGGCCAGACATGGTGTCTCATGCCTGTAATCTCACCACTTTGGAAGGCCAAGGTGGGAGGATCACTTGAGCCCAGGAGTTTGAGACCAACCTGGGCAATGTAGGCAGACCCTGTCTCTACAAAAATTAAAAATAGATAAGCTGGATGTGGTGTGGCACACCTGTGGTTCCCAGCTAGTTGGGAGGCTGAGATGGGAAGACTACTTGAGCCCAGGAGGTTGAGGCTGCAGGGGGCTGTGATTGTGCCACTGCAGTATGGATAACAGAGCAAGACTCTCTCTCTCTCTCTGTCTCTCAAAGCCCTGGTTTGAAGTGAAGTGGAACACATCACTTCCACTCACGTGCCATTGTGAAGAACTAGCCGTGGACCATACCTAGATCAAGGGCGGCTGGGCAACACCTTTACATCACAGGAGAGGGAGCCTGCATTTTGGTGGATAGAGACTCAAAGAATTCTGTGTAGATCAGGTGCCCTCCAGATTAAAGTGGGATGGGGATGGGGGGGCATGAATGTGTCTATGTGTGTATATATATAAAAAAATGCTATTGATTGCAGAGTACAAGAGACAATTTCCCTTTAAAACTTTGATTTCTGTTTTGATCTGGGAGTTGGCAAGCTTCCTCTGTAGAGAAGTATTTTAAGATGTGTAGCCACAGAAGGCCTCTGATGCACAGTCCCCTTGAAAAATATAAAAAGCATTCTTAGTCTGAGGGTCGTACAGAAATAGCCTGAGCCCTGTTTCATTGATCAGCTCAAACAGGTAACTATTTAAATTAGCTTTTAAAAATACTTGTGAAGTTTAATGAAGAGTGAGTCATACTAACTACACTAAACTGTCTTGAAGCTATACAACTGGAGTTTTAAATAATTTTTCTTTAGATGAGATTTCCTTCAGGTAAAAATGGCCTTCATGGACTCAATGAAAAGTATTGTAGCCCTGTGCCCAAGACTCATCAATGTTTCAGGTCTTAAGGAAAAGTTCATCTGGTTGAGGAAAGATTGGATCTTGGTTTGTGAGCACAGCTTATGTACTCTTACAAAATCATGTCCCATCGTTGGAGACTTTATTGGGTGCCATCTCCCAGGAAACTATCCCCAAAAGTGACTACTTGTCATCTGTTGAATATATAGACCACCATATAGATACCTAAAAAATGTGCAAAATTGTACCTACATTTAGAAATTTACTCTAAAACCCTATACAGTAAATCTTCAGCGTCATCAATGAGTTCTTAGAAACTGCAATTTTAAGCGAAACTACGTATATGGAAACCAGTTTTCCCATAGGCTAATTGATAAAAACAAGATTTAAGTTTCTGTGGCATATTTCTGTTGACAAAAACACCACCAAACTTTTAAGTAAAGACCAAAACACTTCTAGCATTAAACATTGAAATAAATGTGAGCCATACCTATATTTAGGAAAGATTAATATGATGTGAGATAATTCTTACCCACTTATGCCACCTGGTCACAGGTGGTCAGAGCCTATCCCAGGAGCTCAGGGCACAAGGCGGGCACCAGCCCTGGATAGGGTGCCATCCCATCACAGGGCACACTCACACTCACACCCCCACCCATGTCCTTAGACTGGGACCAAGTAAATGTATTAATAAACCTAATGTGCCCAGCTTTGTCTGGGAGGAAACCGGAGTACCCAGAGAGAAAAGCCACCAGACAGTGGCCCGGGTTGGGAATGGATTTTTCTTATCAACTGTGTAACTAAATGATGGTCAATGAAACGATGTTATTTGAGGATGTGCTGTATACTAAAATATATGGAATTCTGTTTGGTTTGTGTGTTAGTAACCCCTGGGGATGGATTCAGATGATCTAAAAATTCCTTATTGAGGCTGTGCATGGTGGCGCACGCCTGTGTTCCCAGCACTTTGGGAGGCTGAGGCGGGTTGATTGCGTGAGCCCAGGAGTTTGAGACCAGCCTGGACAACATGGTGAATTCCCGTATCTACAAAAGTGAAAAAAATATATAAAAATTCCTCATAAAGGTGTTAAATATCTAAATATGACTTAAATGTAAAACCAAACCGGAAATGTTTTCATCAAAACAGGTCAGTATGTTTTGTAAGTTCTTATAGAAAACCATAAAATATGTAAAAAACAGAAATCTACCATTCCAGCATTGAAGTTTCTAACAGTCAGCTGTCTTAAAATACCTGTTCAGTTAGTTCCAAGTGTTAAGTTACATTTTCTGACATTCTTAATGGGCTTTTAAAAATTAGGTTACTAATAAATGTAATATAAGTGTGTGTGTGTGTGTGTATATATATATAAAATATGTATTTATTTAGAGGCTATTTAATAATTTAAAAGTTCCTTTCCATAGTATCTCCACCAGTTGAGACTGTACCAGGGGTCTGCATGAGGGCTCTTGTTTCTCCTTAAAAAGCCGAAATCTGTGACCTGTGTGGCTAATAAGTAATTATTATCTTCTCAGACTATTGTACTTGAGAGATTAAACTGCAAATTATAATTAGAATAAAACTATACTCTGAAACCTTTAACAGACTCTGGTGGTAGAGGTCAAACATACACTATGTATGAGATGATTTTTTTGTCTAGCTGATCTTATTAATAGAGTTTTAACACTTCTCATTATATTTGCTTATATTATCTGGTGCCGGCTCAGTCTTGCCCTTACACTGGAATCATCTGTTATAGCCAGGGGATATTATTGCCCAGACTACAGACAGTCCTGACTTGTTGTCATTGTATAAAGCCGTGTCTGAGCATGCTCCAGATAGACACTATTATGTACATTGCTTCCAAAAGTTCATACTACTGCAAATGTTATAACCCTTATCCTGTGTTTAGACCCTTATTCCTGAGCCTTTCCACTTCATGAGCCCACTTGGGCAGACTTTCCAAAAACCGTACTTAGGGGCCTTATAGTAATATTAATCAACACAGATCTTAGGACCTCTTTTCAAGATCAAATAAAAAATGAATTGGTTAACCTCACATTGTAGTTTATTTTGACTAGCATAGGTGTAATCTTAAATAATTTTTAAAAATCCAGAAAATAAGCCAGGTGTGCTGGCTCATACCTGTAATCCTGGCACTTTGGGATGCTGAGGTGGGAGGATCACTTGAGGCCGGGAGTTGAAGACCAGCTTGAGCCCAGCGTGGCGGGACCCTATGTCTTCAAAAAGTTTAAAAAAAAAACAAAACTAGCCAGGTGTGGTGGCACATGCCTTTAGTCCCATCTACTTGAGAGGCTAAGGAAGAGAATCACTTGAGCCCAGGACTTTGAGGCTGCAGTGAGCTACACAAGACAATAAGTGCTAACAGGTATGTGGAGAAATTGGAACCCCTGTGCACTGATGATAGGAATATGGAATGGGGCAGCTGCTGTGGAAAGCAATATAATGATTCCTCAAAAAATTAAACATGGAATTACCACATGATCCAGCAATTTCAATTCTGGCTATATATCCAAAAGAAAGGAGATATTTGTACAGCCACGTTCATAGCAGTACTATTCACAGTAACCAAAAGCGGAAGCAACCTAAGCCTTCATCAACACGAGTGAATAAACAAAATGGATACAAGACACATATAAAGGAATATTTCAGCCTCAAAAAAAAGGCAATTCTAACACATGCTGCAGCATGGATGAACCTGGAGGACATTCTGCAAAGTGAAATAAGGCCACCACAAAAGGACAAGCACTATGTGATTCCACTTACAAAAGGGCCCTAGAGGAGTCAAGTTCATAGAGACAGAGAGTAGAAAGGGGGCTGCCAGGGGCTGGGGCGAGGGGAGATGTGGAGTTACTGTTAATATGGCACAGAGTTCCAGTTTTACAAGATAAAAAATTGCAGAAATGACTGATGATGCATTGTGAATATATTTAATGCCACTGAACTGTACGCTTGAAAATGGCTAAGATGGTAAATTTTGTTGTATATACTTTGCCACAATTAAACAAATTTTTACAAATACTCTAGATGTTTTTATTTCTTTCTAGCTCTACTACAACTTGAAACACACAAATGAACGAACAAACAAAATCTTTTTCTCTTCCTCACTTAGGACTGTTGCCCAACTTAAAAAACAAAACCACTGCTAGTGTATCCACACAACCGACCCATCTGAGCTCAAGGCATGCCTCTTATCAGTGTCCTGGCCACACTGACCAGCTGAGGACCAGTCTCAGATGTCACCTAAAAATACTTTAAAACTGATTACTTGCACTTCTACAGCACAGTGTGACCATGAGCAGGTAAAAAGTCCTGGTGTTAATGCACCACAGTGATACCTGTAATAACAGGGTTTAAAAAGACAACCCCAGTCTCATTAAGGCTGAAATTATTCCAATAAAGGACCTGTGTGGTATATTAAGTCAGAAGAGTGCTCTTTCAAATTCCCCGTCCTATGACTTCACCTGTGGTCGTGGGGCTCACCACCACCTTATAGCAAGGTCAACAGCCTGATCCTCACTTTTGGAGCCCAAGTCCCTAGCCCTGCCGTGGACCAGTTAACTTGGGCAAGGTATTTACTCTAAAACCCTATACTGTAAATAGTGTTTATTTTGGTTAGAAAGATTAGGAACAAACTGGGCGCGGTGGCTCATGCCTGTAATCCCAGCACTTTGGGAAGTGGGCGGATCGCTTGAGTCTGGGAGTTCAAGACCAGACTGGGCAACATGGTGAGACAGATTGAGATGGGAGTGTGGCTTGAGCTTGGAAGGCGGAGATTGCAGGGAGCTGAGATCTCGCCACTGCACTCCAACCTGGGCAACAGAGCCAGACCCTGTCTCCAAGAAGAAAAAAAAAAAATCAGGAACAGCTTTGTGGAAGAAGATACTATATCATAGGGTTGTTTTGAATTAAGAATTAATACATGCCAAGTCTCAGAATAGTGCTTGATGCATATAGTTAAGTACGTACTGAATGTTAGATATTAACAGCTTTTTCTACCTGGCTCACTACCTGGCCCACAGTGTTGAAGATTTGACTTGGCATTGATGAGGTTCTTCCTCACCAAATTTTCCTCCTTTATATACCTTATCTATTCCTCTTTCCACATATATAAATATACAAAACAAACCTTGCTTATGTGTTCAAAATATTAATAAATTATCCAAATAAAGGTCTAACAATGTTAAAGCAAGTTACAAATATGTCCCTGTTAAATGTTCTCATTGTGAGTGGAATCAGGAGAAAACTATAGTCGCTTTGTAATCTAGTTATAGGTTGATATATGCTTGTGTAAAAAGGCTATCCATATTCAAGAATAAAATTAGGCAAGCATGTCATCTGAAATACAGTCTGTCTAAAAGTCAAAACATTGTGTAGCACCAAAGAAATCTAAAAATGCTTATATAAGTTTTTAAGAAAAAATTTCATTATGAAATGTCATACATATGTAAGCTTTTGACTGAAAAATGTTCACCACTCTTCCGTTGATGAAGAAAATGTTGAGCATAAATTGTTTATACAACAACCCTTTAAAATCCCCTCACCAAAGACGGACATTAACCAGCCATTTCTCATCTTTTCCAAACAACATTACCAACAAGTCTTAGTGCACTTGTTACTACTGTCAGGTCAAAGACCTTTTTTGGTTCCTCTTCATTCATAGAATACATCCCAAACTTTTAAACAAAAAGTATGAAGCCATGTGGTTCCAGAAGACTTCTAACCCTGTATGTCATTACTGTATTGTGTTTTAGCCCTGACTTTCATAATGAATTGTTACAGCATTTTATTATTTTTATATTTTAGAGACAAGGTCTTGCTCAGTTGCTCAGGCTGTATTGCAGTAACACGATCATAACGCACTGCAGCCTTGAACTCCTGGGCTGATGTGCTCCTCCTCCTTCAGCCTCCCGAGAAGCTGGGACTACAGGTGCAGGCCACCACACCTGGCTAATTTTTGCATTTTTTTTTTTTTGTGGAGATGGGGTCTCGCTGTGTTGCCCAGGCTGGGCTTGAACTCCTGGGCCCAAGCATTCCTCCCACCTGGGCTTTGCAAAGCGCTGGGATTGCAGGTATGAGCCACTGTGCTGGCCAGTCGTGACACCTTTGTATTTCAACCAAATCCTTCTCCTGCCCTGTACTGTTTGTCTCCCTGCTTTTGCACATGCTGTTTCCTTGACTTGTTCTCAACCAGGGATGATTTTGCTTCCTCCACCCTTGCAGGGTATGTGGCATGTCTAGAGACTGGTTGTCACAGCTGGAGGGGTGCTACTGGCATCTAGTTGGTAGAGGCCAAGGGTGGTACTAAACTTACTGTGATACAAGGAGAGGCCCTCACCACAAAGAATTTTTTAGTCCAAACATTCCTTGTGCCATGGTTAAGAAACCTGACCTGGACAGTCCTTTCCCCTGTTCTTTGTTCTGGTTCCAACCATTCTTTATGCTCTCTAGTTACCTCTTCTGTGAAAGCTGGTTCTGATGATTCCATCCAGATAGTCACTTTTGACTTTGAATTTTCCCAGACAAAGCACTTTTGTTACTTAATACCTTTTATTATTTTTATTTTTTTTTTTTTTTGAGACAGGGTCTCACTCTGTTGCCCATGCTGGAGTGCAGTGGTGCTTATCATAGCTCACTGCAACCTCAACCTCCCAGGCTCAAACAATTCTCCCACCTCAGCCTCCCAAGTAGCTGGGACTACAGGTGTGTGCCACCATGCCCAGCTGTTTTTTATTTTTTTATTTTTTGTGAAGATGGGGTCTCGCCATGCTGCCTAGGCTGGTCTTGAACTCCTGGGCTTGAGCAATTCCCCTACCTCGGCCTCCCAAAGTGCTGAGATTACTGGCATGAGCCAGTGTGCTGGGCTACTTTTTTAAAAATCCTGTTTATAATCTGTTTTCTCCCTTGCTAAACTCCTTTAAGGTAGGCTCCGTATTGATTCATCTTTGTCTCCTGCACAGTAATTAATTTGTATATAGTGGAGAGCATTATCTTTCTGGATGAACAAACACAGCATCAAAGTCCTGCAGTGTTGACACCGGGCAGTTGGGCCAAGAGCAACTGAATGATGGTTGGTGAGGACATTGGAAGGTGGAGGAGTCCCCTGATGAAACCTGAGTTGGGCTTCCGATGAGGGGTGGGACTGAAACACTAGTGTTTTGAGGGAGGAGAAACAAGGCTATGTTATGTAACTATAAAGAAATGTACATGTGCACACACACACACGCATATCAGGGAAGTATTTAATTCTGATAGTACCTTGAGAATAGTCTCAGCCAACCTGGAGGGATTGGTGGCTCAGATGGTGGTTTTAATCTCTTGACTTTGAAATGTTAGGTGGACTGAAAGTATGTAGAGGTTTATTTTAATCTGTCTTTTCTGTATGGTGGCTAAAGTCTAGTATTACCCACTAGAAAATTGTCAGTTAACAGTTACCTAAAGGAAGCTACGTGTGTGACATCTGTCCACCTTGCAATGGGTCTTCTAGCTAGATGCTTGTTCTTTTTGGGTGACTATACTCCTTTAGTGCTCAGACAGAACCAAAACCAATCAGAAAATGGATTGAAAGAAGAGGGCTGGGTGCCATGACTCACACTTGTAATACCAGCACTTTGGGAGGCTGATGCGGGAGGATTGCTTGAGGCTGAGAGTTTGAGACCAGCCTGGTAACATGTGAGACCCTAGCTCTCCAAAAAAAAAAAAAGGAAAATTAGCCAGGTGTGGTGGTATATGCCTGTAGTCCTAGCTACTCAGGAGACTGAGGCGGGAAGATTATTTGAGCTTGGGAGACCGAGGCTGCAGTGAGCTGTGATTGTGCCATTGCACTCTACCCTCCAGCCTGGGGGCCTGAATGAGACCCTGTCTCTAAAAAAAAAGAAAAAAGGGAAGAAGAGTTCACTTGATATTTTAGCAGCTAAGTGCTTTGTCATTGCTGTTGTGAGTTGTATATAGAGCCACCATTACCTACCATATGTAAAATTAGAAACTTCCTGTTTGATCCAAGCTTTCTTCCATCCCCCCGACGTACATATATATGTGTGTGTGTGTGTATATATATATTTGTGTGTGTATATATATATATTTGTGTGTGTGTGTGTGTGTATATATATATATATATTTACCTCAGATATTTGGACTTAAAAATTTGGTGTGGTTTTATTAGTGATTTCTCCATGGTTAGGACATTTGGTATCCTTTATTTTGAACCTTGATGTGCATGTACAAAAAGTTCTTTCTGGTTGGAATTCAGGTGGTGCTCTTTCATAGCTGCTTGATGACCAAAGTCACATAAGACTAATGAGATAATTCATTTTTAATACCTTATGTTTTTTGGCCCATTTGTAGTTTTTAAAGTTTCTTACTATTATTGATCCTTGAGGTTGCTACAGGTCCATCCGGAGCTGATTGTCTAGAGTAGACAGATTTGTTGTTGAGAGTGCAAAATGACTAGTTTGACCAGAATGCATATTTGCAGCCAGTTTTCAGTAATTTTACCCTTAGTAGTTTTCATTAAGATAAGCTGTTTCTCCATGGTATGGTTTCTTGCCTCTTCTGCCTGGAGTTTGGAAGGCCTGGCTCCCACCTGGTCACTAGGCCCTGCACTCTTGCTTTCTGTGCTGCGACAATCTCCTGCCTCTAGTTAGTAAACCAGGCGCGATGGGATCCGTGTTTTTGGTTGCAGTGGAGAAGGACCTCAGACTTCAGGCTTTCCATCTCAGAAAGGGGCTCAGGTGGGGCAGGACATTAGCTCACTGTGTGAGTTTTCTCCAGGGACTACCATCACAAAGTAATTGCAGGAACTGGGTGGCGTTAAACAACAGAAATGTATTCTCTCAGAGCCTGAGGCTAGAAGTCTGCAGTCAAGGTGTGAGCAGGGCAGTGCTCCCCTGAGATTCTGAGCAGGACCCTTCCATGCCCCTTCCTAGCTTCTGGGGTGGCAGTCAACCCTTGCCATTCCTGGCTTGCAGTCGTCTAACCTCAGTATCTACCTCTGCAGTCACTGGTGTTTTCCCTCTGCGTGTATGTCCAAATTTTCCTATCCTTCTAAGGAAACCAGTCATGTTGGATTAAGGGCCTTGCCTATTCCATTATGACCTCACCTAAAGTTATTATATCTGCAGTGACCCTATTTCCAAATTCGGTCATGTTCTGAATTTTTGGAGGAGGGGGTTAGGACTTCCATCTATCTTTTTGGGAGGGAGAATTGAGCCCATAACACTCATGGTCTTTTCTTAGCATAATGGGTTTTGAAACTCTTTTGTAGTTGACCCAGTGTCAGTATGACTAATAAAAAATGAAGGCAGTTTGTTTCCTTGAAGTTTGAGTATAGGTAACCCTTAAGATAAGGACATTTTGTGTTTATGAAAATATACTGTAATGCAGGTCATAACATTGGCAAATCTACAGCTTCGCTATAGGAGAGCAGGAAAGAGTCTTTGTAGCTGTGGGAGGTTACACAGCCTATTGCACCCACCTGCGTGCCAAAGCCCGTAGAAGTGTGGTGTGCCCTCATTTTCCATCACTTCAACCTGGCACATGGTGCTTTTCCTCCATTTCCATAGTGCCATGGTCCCAGGCTTTGGAACAAGTTCTCAGATCCTTAGCTTCTCTATCTTTAGAGTGGACACTCTACCTCCCTATCACAAGGTTTGGATGAGATGACATTGGCGTCCTGTCACCGGTGCATGCATGTTTGCCCTCTCCTCCCCACCTTCTCTTAGCGTTGGCCACGCTGAAAGTGGTTGTCAGTGGCACTGCTGGATTCTGTTGTTCTGCTAGCAGGGGCATCTTGCTGCCAGGGTGCCAGACTTTGCCCAGCGTCCAACTACCTAAAAATCACCAGGAAGACAGCCAGAGGAGGTCTCCTGCTTGGATTTGGTGGCTTTGCGGGGTGGGGGTTTTCTTTGAGGAAGATACTGCAGATCTAGGGAGATGTCCTAACTGCTGATGGGGCCTAAGAGTCCTCGAGGCTGTGGCACCATGACACCCAGAGTGGCTGGGGCCGACTTCATCTGCCTCCCACCCTGTGCTTGAGTAGTCTTAAAATTTTGGGGGATGAGGAATGCTGTGGAGCAGTATCTTAATATTTAGGAAAAGAATTTGATGTAAAATCTGGCTTGACATGATTTCTTTAAAAATGTATACATACACTGCATAAAGGAATATTTTAATAAAAACACCAGTTAACTAGTATATTTGAAACCATTTTTTCCCAAGTATTGGTGTCATGCTTAAGTTTTCTTTTAGGTGACTTTATTTTTGACATAGTACACGTAACAGATCTTCATTTACCATTTATTATATGAGACATGTCACTTTACTCAGCTAAACCTCAGTTTCTGATTCTATAAATTGGAAATAAGAGTAACCATTTTATTAATCTTAGAAATGGTTATAAAGATCAAAACAAAGGATTTATGCATATGTTGGCCAATTGGAGGAAATAATTTCCTAGGGTTATTTCAGTTGTGAGATTTTTCAGGTTTCAAAATGGGATAATTTGTACAGGTGTTTTAAAGATGCTAAGCACAGGTCAGTGATGATCATGTCAGTTTGGAAACATTCATTATACAAGGTGGGAACCTTGTAAAATGAGTTTCACAAGGTCATTTGCTTTACATCCACAGAGTAGTGTGTATTGCAGCTGATCACATTCTTAGGGGTCAGAAATTAATATTAATTTGTCAGGCTTTAAATGTAAATCAGCGTTTCCCTGTTTTTCTTTTGAGAAGACCAAAGTTGCTAACCTGTATTCTTGTTCTTGGATTATGCTGTTTGTACAATAAAAAAGATGGATCATGACGAATGCTGATTAGCACCTTGGGGACTGTTGACGGACGGATGTGTAGTGTATTTTGGAAGGTATGGTGACCACGTTGAGGTATCATTGGGCTAGTGGGAGAAGGAAGCATAGTGTATAGGGTTTAAAAATCATATACTGTCTTCAAAGTGAAGTAATTATCTTCAAGTAAATAATCAGAAATTAATTTTTTTTTGAGGATTTACAGCAGAGAGACCTGAGGAGTAGATTTTGCAAACAGATTCTTTACTTTTCTTAACTTTTGATTGCATTTATTTTATGCTGAATTTTTTCCTGTGCCATAAGTTTTTATTTCTTCAGTTTCTTCTCAGATATCTTTTTCTTCGGTGCAACCTCTTCTTCTGATTTAGGAACAATTTGTTCCTTTTCAGTAAGGATCATCTCGATGTGGCTGGGAGAGCCCATGTATGGGTTAGTCCAGCCATGAGCTCTGTAAGTCCGATGGTGCGTCTTAGGTGCTTTATTTACCTCAAAATGCTCAATGGCCAGAGAATCTACATGGAAACCCTTAAATTCAGCGTGACTTTCACCATTTTTAAGCATGTGCGGCAAAAATTCACCTGTGTCCAGCCCGCCTGTTTGGCCTGGGCACACCTACCGACTCTACCATTGTAACATCAGAATGATACCATTTCTGTAAAGTGACATCTTTCGGTTACCTGGTGGCTTTTCATATATGCAACCTTGATGGCCTGGGTAATTTCACAAGTGTTTGTAAAGTGAACGTGAAGATTTAAACCCCTTGATTTCATGATTGTGCAGGGTTTTCTGGGTCAGGTGAGTAGTGAACCATTTTCACAGGTCACCTCAGGCCACTTAGGGGAAGAGCAACAAATTATTTCAGTTTCCTCTCCCCTGTAATTTTATAAAGTAAATTTTCGTGTATCGGTCCTAGAAAGAGGAAAAGGGAACCTAGTAATTCTAAATTACTGTGGAACTTTGATTAAATACTGTCTTGTCCAGAAGGCAGACTTGGAGCATTTGAGAAGGTGAAGGGGTCCGTTGATCATCTGTTCTCTTGTGCTTCTCTGGTGCGTGGGTGAGATATTAAGAAGCCCTCTACTGTGTGCTCCAGAGACTCCAGGTGAGAGCTGGACTTGGAAAGTGCAAAGGGCAGGGCCTCTGTCCTGTAACTGAGCGTGACCTCTGGATGGTTAGTAAGTAACCAGAGGAAGACACTTGGTGCTCTTCGTAATAGTCACAGCCACTTTGTTCCTTGCCTCACAGGAAAGAACAGAATGTCTAATTATAATAATCTTCTAATAATTACAATATTTTGCATTCATTTTCTTTTACAAATCTATTTGAGTAACTACTAGCCTTCAGAAGATGCTGGAAAATAGTATTTAGGCAGCAGCTGGCAGCTCCCAGTGTTGGAGTCGATGTGGTGCTCGGCTCGTAAAGATTTCATTAGCTGGACATACGCTCTGATTTCCTTCTTGCTGCACAAGTACATTCTCTTGAGCAGCTGTTTTGGAAAGGGATGTACAATAAACACTTCTGCACTTGTTTTAAATACGTGGGTTTTGTTGCAGTGTCGCTTGCCATCTGGAAGAGAGAGGAATGAGTGACTTACTCCTTGAGAGGAAGGGTTTGGAATCTCCACGTGTATTCCTAGTGCAGTTTGAGGTTCCCTCTCATTTTCATTGCAGCTGTAGTCATTTTGTTTTGTCAGAGCCTTAGCCAGTCCATTGCATGGATTAATAGGATTAATAGAAATTAATCGAGTTGGACCTGATCAGTGGTGGTTTTATTTTTTAAAGCAAATGTACAAATGAAGTACACGATGTTGTCAACGAGTCAGAGAAAAATACAGATATGCATAGAATAAATTGTGAAAGTCCTCCCCTCATCCCAGAGCACCCGAGGGTAACCCCATCAGCAGTAAGTTGTCATGTTCTTCCCTCTTTTTTTTCCACTGTGTCCCGTCTAATAACTAGCTGTCTAAGTGATCTGTGAGCACAATTCTTTATTCTAGTAGTGACTTGTGGGTGGGTACATACTGGCAGTCACACACTGGTTCTCTTGAGGCGGCAGTGGCATCAGGGAACTGATGGGTGGGGTTTGAGCAGAAGAAAACCCTTCTTAAACAGGACAACTGGCCAAAAAGGCTCGCTGTCCAGGTGTAATTGGAATCACAGTAACAACTGCTCCCTCACAGTGGGAGTTTCCCATGTACAGGACACTCAATGCTGTGCATGTGTGTCACTCACTGAACTCTCATGGTAACCCTATGAGGTACGCACTGTGACCCCCATCTTACAGATGTGGAAACCCAAGCCCACAGAAGTCAGCAGCTTGTCCAGCATCCTGCAGCGTAATAAAGAGATTCCAGTTTAGTCAGTCTGGCTCCAGAATCATGTTCTGACAATGCTGTGCCATCTTGTAGGAGCACAACTCTGTTCTCTGGGAGCTGTTTTATAAATATATATAATATATGTATTTTTTTTTTTAAGAGAGAGTCTCGCTCTGTTGCCCAGGCTGGAGTGCAGTGGCACGATCTCAGCTCACTGCAAGCTCTGCCTCCTGGGTTCACACGTTCTCCTGCCTCAGCCTCCTGAGTAGCTGGGACTACAGGCGCCTGCCACCACGCCTGGCTAATTTTTTTTTTTTTTTTTTTTTGTATTTTATAGTGGAGACGGGGTTTCACCGTGTTAGCCAGGATGGTCTCGATCTCCTGACCTCGTGATCCACCCGCCTCAGCCTCCCAAAGTGCTGGGATTACAGGCATGAGCCACCGCGCCCGGCCGGAAGCTGTTATATTTTTAAGTCATACCTTTTTGGCCCCCAAATCAGGTAAATGGAAATTATAGATCTGTTAATGGCTTAAATACCAGATAATAGATTTTGTACAATTGACTGAATGTATAACTTGAAACAGTGTCGCCGCTGCCAGCCTGCCTGCAAGAATCCTTCTTGTGGTTTTGCTTTGTAAAAGTAAATGTTTTCCCCGTGAATCTTCTGTAGTGTTTTATTCTTGGTGTCTTTCTTTGGGGCCTGCATGCTTTCTGGCTTTTGCTCCTGCTGAGTAGGCAGACATATCTGGAGAAAGCCACGGAGTAAAGGAAAAGCTTTGGAATTTAAAATTGATTTGTGTGGAAGCTTTTTCTGTGGTTGAAGAAAAGTAAAGAAAAGCCCTGCTTTCTACATTACCAATTCCCGGCAACAGTAAGCCAAACCTGTTGTATTTGGGAGCAGGCCTGGGTGCATGGAAACTGCTCAGAACAGGGAGGTTAATGCCATTATGATAATCCAGTGACTTCCATGGGAAGCCATCTTTGAGAAAGGGTACTTGTGCAGATCTAAAATTTGGAACGAAACACCCTGAAGATGGCCAAACTGATATAACGTATGTACCTTGGTGGAGTGTCTTGGTCTGTTTGTGTTGCTTTAAAGAAATACTAGAGACTGGGTAATTTTGTTTATTTATTTTTGAGACAGGGTCTGTCGCCCAGGCTGAAGTGCTGTGGCTTGATCACGGCTTGCTGCAGCCTCGACCTCCCAGGCTCAGGTGATCCTTCTACCTCAGCCTCCCGAGTAGCTGGGATTACAGGCGTGCACAATAACGCCACGCTAATTTTTGTATTTTTTGTAGAGATGGGTGTTCGCCATGTTCCCCAGGCTAGTCTCAAACTCTTGGGCTCAAGCAATCTGCTGGCCTCAGGCTCCCAAAGTGCTGGGATTATAGGTGTGAGCCACTGTATCTGGTCTGAGACTGGGCAACTTTTTTTTTTTTCCTTATTTTTTGACATGGGATCTTGCTCTGTCACCCAGTCTGGAGTGGAATGGCGTGATGTTGGCTCACTGCAACCTGTGCCTCCCGGGTTCAAGGGATTCTTTTGCCTCAGCCTCCTGAGTAGCAGGGATTACAGGCACCTGCCACCACGGCTGGCTAAGTTTTGTATTTTTGGTAGAGATGGGATTTCACCATGTTGGCCAGGCTGGTGTTGAACTCCTGACCTCAAATGATCCGCCTGCCTCGGCCTCCCAAAGTGCTGGGATTACAGGCGCGAGTCACGGTAACTGGCCTAAGACTGGGTAACTTTTAAAGGAAAAAAGTTCATTTGGTTCATGATTTTGCAGGCTGTACAAGAAGCACGGCACTGGCATCTGTTTCCAGTGAGGGCCTCAGGCTGCTTCCACTCATGGCAGAAAGCTAAGAGGACTTGTGTGTGCAGAGATCACACGGCAAGAAGGAAAGCAGGAGAGAGCCAGAAGGGCCAGCCTCCTTTTAACAACCAGCTCCCGTGGGGACTAAGAGTGAGAATTCACTCCCTATCCCCAAGGGAATGAATCTATTCATGAGGGATCTGCCCCCATGACCCAAACACCTCCCGTCAGGCCCCAGTACTGGAGATGAAATTTCAACATGAGATTTGGAGGGGAAAAATATCCAAACTCTATAGCATGGAGTAATGGCATTTTGAGAGCTGCAGCTCTCAATCTCTGGTAATTAGTGGTTAAATAGACGATAGGATATTTTTCCTTGGGCATCTTTTGAACTCTGTGTGTGTGTGTGCACTCACACATGCATGGGTGTGCACTTAATGATAAAACCGGCAACATTTGTAATGGCAGTTCATGTTACAGAGTGCCTCATATACAGGTCGGCTGTGTGGTTGACCACACTTTAGCAGATCCTTTCTTTCTTAGCGGTTCTGTCCTCCTACCCAACCAGGCAGTTGACATTTGTGAAAACACAGACTTTAGGATTTCAAGAACAAAGTATATAAAGATGGTGAAACATTTTCTCAGTTCTTTTTCATGATTTCTAAACTAGGAAGAGTCAAGAATTCAAGATTGCTAATCTAAATTCTTATGTTGAAGTAGTCATTTGTGAAGGGTGATAGAGCAGAGTATCATTCTTAGTTACAACAGCAAAGGTTAATTACCTAGTTACCTAGTTCCTCTGTAAATTATTTAAATCTCAGAATATTCTCCAACATTACAAAGACTTAAAAAGCAAAGGAGAATTTTGAGAATGTACTCCATGCACAGATGCTATTGTTGCGCCCCCTGAGATTTTGCTTCAGCACTTGAGATGTGTATCAGAATGTTGAAGGGCAGCAATGATGTGTAACAGTTTTATTAAGATATAATTAACGTACTACAAAATTTACCCACTTAGATTGTGCGATTCTGTGTTTTTTGTATCTTCACAGAGTTGTGCAACGATTGCCACAAATGTGCTAATTTTAGCACATTTTTAATCCTACAAAAAAGAAACCCTGCATCCATTGTAGTCACTTCTCATTTTCCCTTTCCCAGCCACTGGGAACTGCTAACCTATAGTCTGTGTCTGTAGAGTTGCCTAGTCTGGACATTTCATTAATGAGTTATAGAATGTGGTCTTTTGTGATTAACTTCTTTTACTTTCACATAATGTTACCAGGTTCATCCATGGTATAGCCTGAATCAATACTTCATTCTTTTTTATGACTGACTAATATTCCATTGGATGGATCTACCGCATTTTGTTCATCCTTTTAGTATTTGAGGAACATTGAGTTGTTCCCACTATTTGACTTTTATGAATATAATAAGGCTGCTAGAATTCCTGTAACAAGGCTTTTTGTGGATGTGAGTCTTAATTTTTGTTGGATATATACCTAGGAGTGGAGCTGCTGGGTCTTATGATAATTCTGTGTTTAACTTTTTGAGGAGCTGCAAAGGGCAGCAATTTAGCACTCTAATTTATTCTTTTTTTCACTACAAGACATTATCTAATAACCAGAAACTTGTTCAACTTAGATCTAATGTCAGATCCAGCTAGAAGTTGCAGACTTCCATTTTCAAGTCTCTCCAAGAGAAATTTTGTTATGTATGTCTATGAGATTACAATGACTGTCCCATCTCTCTCTCTTTTCCCCACTTTTTTATATTAAAAATTTATTGTAAAATATACTAACACAAAATATACCATTTTAATCATTTAAATTTTTATTGTGATAAAATATATATAGCATAAAATTTATCATTTTTACCATTTTTGCACTTGATCTTAGCCAAAAGGCAAAGAAACAGTTTAATCATTTTAAAGTGTACAGTTCACTGGCATGAGGTAGATTGACAGTGTTGTGCAGTTATCAGCACTGTCCATTTCCAGAACTTTTTCATCATCCCAAGCAGAAACTCTGTACCCATTAAATACTAACTTCCCATTTTCTCCTTTCTCCAGCCTCTGATAAACTGTGTGCTAATTTCTCTCTGACTTTGCCTGTTTTAAGTGCCTCATGTAAGTGGAATTGTATGATGTTTGTCTTTCTGTATCTGGCTTATTTAACTTAGCATAATGTTTTCAAGGTATCCATGGTCTAACATATATCAGAGTTTTGTTCCCTTTTTTTAAGACCAAATAATATTCCATCCTATAGATATATAGTACATTTTGTTTGTTGATTTCTAGCTTCAGTGCATCATGGTGGCAAAATATACTGTTAGAGTCTCACCAATGCACCACAATGTAGCAGTCTCTCATTGTGAGGTAGCACCTGAAGTTCTTTGTCTCATGACTAAGAAAATTAAGGAGCATGGACACAAAGGGTGAGCTTGGAACAAAAGTTTAAAAGTTTAATAAGCAGAAGAAGAAAGCTCTCTGCCTCAGAGAGGGTGCCTGGAAGAGGGTTGCCAACTATGAGGCTGGATTTGGGGTTTTTATGGACTGGGCAGGGAAGGAATGTGCTGACTGGTCTTGGAGAAAGCCTACTCAGCTTGGCCTGGGACCACTCAGCAGCTGAAGTGAAAGTTTGGCCCAGGACCTTGGCCTGGGACCTTGTCCTGGGACCAGTCAGAGGCTGAAGCGATGATTCATAGAGGCTCGTCTAACAGTCCAAATCATGTCCAAAAAAGGAAAGCAAAGTACCCACAGGAACCCAACAGAGCCCACTGCGTACATGCCCACAGAAGGAAAAGAGACTATTTCCTGGAAGCCCACTGGTTATACAAAGAACAAAGGCATTTCTGGGTTGGGCCTTGTTCCTGTATCTGAGTGGGCTGGAGGTTTGTGCAAGTTTTCTTATCTGTGCCTGCAGCCTGATTTTTCAGGCTGTTTCTCTGTTTAAAGGAGTTTTGCCAAGGACCTACCCTAACTACTTAACTTTCTCTATCAATACTTTGTATGATTTCAGTCTTTTTAAATTCATTGAGACTTGCTTTGTGGACAAACATAGTCTCTTCTGGAGAGTATTCCATGTACACTTTAGAAGAATGTGTGTTCTGCTTTGTTTGAAAAAATGTTCTTTATATGTCTGTTAGATCTAGTTGGTTTATGTGTTGTACAAATTCTCTGTTTCCTTATTTATCTTCTGTCAAGTTCTTCTATCTGTTATTGATTAGGATGTATTGAAGTCTATTATTCTAGAGCTTTCTACTTCTCACTTCAGTTGTGTCAGTGCTTGCTTCCTATATTTTGGGACTCTATGTTTGGTGCATTTATGTTTATAATTATTATATCTCTGATTGAATTTATTCTTTAATCAAATATAGTATCCTTCTTCTCAACTTCAACAACATATTGATATTAGGCATATTTAAGAAAGTTGCTTTGTAAAGTCTCTGTATAGTAAGTACAATGTCTGGCCTTCTCAGGGACATGTTCTGTCAGTGAATTTCGTTCCTTTGAATGGGCTATACTTTTTCCTTATATGCCGTAGGATTTTGTTGCTGTTGAAAATGGGGTGTTTGAAAATTACAGTGTTGTGTCTCTGGAAATCAGAGTCTCCTCTTTCACCGATGTTTGCTTTTTTTGTTGTTTTTGGTTTTATGTATCTCTTTTTTTGGTCAAGTGACTTTTCCCAACTATTTTTGTAGGGATTATATTCCTTGTCTTGTGTGGTCACTGAAGTCTCTGTTTCTTACTTAATGTTCTGGTACTGTTTTTTCTTTGTGTGTGTGTGTGTGTGTTTTTTTTTTTTAAGAAATGGGGTCTTACTCTGTCAGCCAGGCTTGGCAGGAGCCACTGTGCCTAGCCTGGTAGTGTTTTGACAGAGATTTCCTTGAATGCCAGGAGCTAAAACAAATGAACAAAAATACTTTTTCCAGTTTTTGCAGATTGGCTCTTTGCTGGGGCCCTCCTTCAATAGTTAGCCAGACTTGTGTCTAGGCTAGTATTTAGCCTAAGGTGAAAAAGCTTAAGGTCTTCTTGGGTTTTATTCTGAGCATGTGTGTGGCTTTCTAATTTCACCCATATATATGGATGCTTTTGATTGCCCTAATTTCCTAAAGTAACTTTCTTCACATCTTTTCTTCCCAGACTTCAGGTGATCTATTGCATGTCTCATTTGTACTCTTTGACCCCAGGTGTCTGGATTGTTTTTGAGCAATGCCAACCACTTTTCCAGCCTGGATGAGTTTTGAGTTTTAAGCGTGAACCTTGTGTCAGTTCTTCAAGTATCCCTGACAGGTTGGAATGGAGTTGCTATAAATTTATGAATATGTTCTACTTGTTCCTTTTGGAACCAGGGACCAGGGTCCCATTCTTGGAATATGGGCTGCCATCACACTGGGCGGAGGTAGGGCAAAGGCAAATAAGAATGCCATAAAGCTTTCCTATGCTTTGAAGTTCTTGATTCAGTGTTCAGTTGGTTGCTGTAAGCATTTGACTGTTTTCCAGAGTTCTGACAAAGTTAGTTCTGACAGTTGGTGCTTGTTTTTTGATGTTTTAGGTGCAGGGCGGTGTATGGGCACTTGGAATTGCCTACTCTGACATTTTTTCGACATCTCCCAGTCAGTCTTGTTCTCTTGCAGTAGTCCGTTTAAAAACCCACAGAAGCCTTTCCTTCTACCACCACCACACACGCTGCAGACAAGAGATGCCACCTTACTTGTCAGACCCTCTTCCTGTATCTCCCTGGCAATCACCTCAATTTCTGTTGTATTTTTGGTATAGTTATTAGCTGAATACTAGTGTTAATATTTTCCCTATTAAATGTTAGGTTAAGCCGGGTGCGGTGGCTCACGCCTGTAATCTCAGCAATTTTTGAGAGGTCGAGGCGGGTGGATCACCTGAGGTCACGAGTTCCAGACCAGCCTGGCCAAGAGGGTGAAACCCCGTCTCTGCTAAAAACACAAAAATTAGCTTGGTGTGGTGGTGGGCACCTGTAATCCCAGCTACTTGGGAGGGTGAGGCAGGAGAATCGCTTGAACCTAGGAGGCAGAGATTGCAGTGAGCCAAGATCACGCCATTGCACTCCAGCCTGAGCGACAAGAGTGAAACTCCGTCTCAAAAATAAATAAATAAATAAATATTAGGTTAAATAAACATTAAATTAAGTACACTAAATATTAGATTTCTAAAGAAGCTTTTGTGATGTCTTAGTCCATCGGGGCTGCTATAACAAAATCCCACCATAGACTAGGTTGTCTATAAGCAATGGCCCTTTATCTCTCACAGTTCTTGGGGGTTTGGTTTTAATGCAAGAATTTAGCCGGGAAACAAACTTTCAGACCATAGCAGATGCCTTGTGATCTTCATGACACCTTGAGGCCACATTTTAGGATTTTTCCCCCACTGTGAACACGCACTCCTGAAATGACCCAAAGCAGTGATAAATATGATTTGGTTTATATACAACTTTATAGTAACATCTTCACTGGAAAACTGAAGGATAGTTCAATGGTCTTTTTCCTCTTCGGTGAATAGTATGGCTGGCCAACATGGCGAAACTCCATCTCTGCCACAAACACAAAAATTAGCTGGGCATGGTGGCACGCGCCTGTAAATCCCAGCTACTCGGGAGGCTGAGGGAGGAGATTTGCTTGAACCCAGGAGGTGGAGGTTGCAGTGAGCTGAAGATCACACGACTGCACTCCAGTCTGGGTGACAGAGTGAGACTCCATCTCAAAAAAAAAAAAAAACAAAAAAAACCCCAAAAAACTATATATATATACATATATATATATATATATCAGTGTATCCATCAAACAGTGGTCATTGCACGTGGCTTTTTCAGAACTTACAGTTCCTTCATGTAACATGAGATGTAGTATAAGACACAGTATATCCAGGAGAAGACAAGTTCTACGATTGTACGTGAGCTAGAAATGATCATCTCAACAAGAGTTTCAGGTTCTTTGATGCAAGAACGTATGGTGTCTTTCTGGTGTTCCTTGGCCACTTCTGTCTTTGATGAATCATTTTGATACTGGATTGGGATTCACTGTTAATTTTTCAGGAGTACAAACTAAGAGTTAATACACTGCATTTATTTTGAAGACTGAGTAGGGGAAAACTAGAAAAAGAGTTGCTAGTAAATTATAATTATGGTTTCTGCTAATCAAATAAGGATGCCGATGCCCAAGAGAGCATGCCATCTTCTTCATCATCCCTCATTGCCCTCACCTTGTGTGTCCAGATTTAAACTGGAAATATCATTTGGTTAAAATTCTCCCTAAAACTAAAGAAAGTACACCTGCAGTTCTTTGCTTAAAATAGCGATAGCCAGCTGGGCACTGTGGCTCATGCCCGTAATCCTAGCACTTTGGGAAGCTGAGGTGGGCAGATCATGAGGTCAGGAGTTCAAGACCAGCCTGGCCAACATGGTGAAACCCCATCTCTATTAAAAATACAAAAATTAGCTAGGTGTGGTGGTGCAGACTTGTAATTCCAGCTACATGGGAGGCTGAGGCAGGAGAATCATTTGAACCTGGGAGGCGGAGGTTGCAGTGAGCCAAGATCGTGCCATTGCACTCCAGCCTGGGTGACAAAGTGAGACTCTGTCTCAAAAAAAAAAAAAAAAAAGTGATAGCCAAGGGAATGGTTGTGTTACTTAGTATTGACATGCTGCTTCAGGGGATTTTCTTGGATTCAAGGCGTATCTTAACCCTGTTGGTACCTCTGGTTCTTTGGTGTACTTAAGCACATATCTCCTTTGAACCTCCTATTAGTAAGGTGAAGCGGGAAGGTAGGCAGGTGGATGACCTTTGTTTCACAGATTTGTAAGCAAAGCTTTAGTGCTATTGTTTCTTAATTGAGTGATGGTGTTGGTATGGGAGACAGGTCTCAGGTATACAAGGCTAGGAGTGGTCTTGAGAATATTTCACATGTGACAAATGGATATTGAGAAATAGTTACATGGTTAGAGAAGAACAGTGTAGTTAGGAATTAATGGATGGAAAAGAAAAGGGGGATCCTGAGAATCAAAGACCCTCTCTATTTGTGGCATGTACGTTTGTGTGTATTTAGTTGTATCTGTCTGCGTGTGTTCGTTTATTGATTGTGTTTTGGCCACATACCTTATAATGTAATGCTTGGTTTTTGAAAGTGACAAAACCATATATCTTTTAAAATAGGGACTTAAGAACCTCTTGAATTTTTACTTTATCTCATTCTTTTCTGCTTTTTTCCCTTTCAGATCTTTTATTTTCCCCACAGGAACCCATAGGGGAGAAGACTTAGAATAACATAAATGCAGGGGCAATGAAACTGAGGGGAAAGGGCTAATGACAGCCCTGAGTAAGTGCTGGGAAAAGAGCCTGGATCCCAGGGGTGGAGAAAAGGAAAAAGTCTAGCGAGTACCTAAGTAATTGACCTCGTTCCTAGCATGGCTGCTATGCCACACAATTACAGAGTGTGATGTTGTAAAGGATCAGAGAACTGTGGGCTCTGCTTGAGGCACTTTCAAACCTCACTGCTCTACCTGAATTGAAGCTGAAGCCTGTGGGATGATTGACTTCTGACTTTCTGGCAGTGAATAGGCAGACCCAGAAGGGAAGTGGGTAGGAAGTAGTGCTGGCCTGGCCCTGTTTATCTTCCCCACTGTAGGCAGGGGTATTGTATGCTTGAAATCAGCATAAAAGTGGCCCCCCAAAACATGCTCACATTACTATTTGGAAGCATGTGTCTGGAAGTTAGCTACATAGCTGGGTTTGAGGGATGGTTGTCTTTGTGATGTCTCTTTCTACTTTTGGCCTGCGTGTATTTTCCAATGAGGGCTGGGGCAGGGACCACAGAGAAGATTTAGAACAAAGTTAAGTTCCAGCCCTTCATTTAGCCCTGTGACCTAGGTAGGACAAGCTACTCTACTCTGTTTGCCACAGTTCCTCAACTGTAAAATGTGATAACAATGATACATTTACCTCAGAGGAAGAATAAATGAGTTTATGTGCTGAGGCAGTGCCTAGCGCAGTCAGTGCGGTAGAAATGTGGTCTGGGGTAGCAGACCACGCAAACAACAAAGCGATGCATTCTATTCCTCCTGAGTGCCTCGACCACATTCAGTGCATATTTTGTTACTCATTATTAGTTTTCTAAATTTTTGCCCTTAGACTTTGTTGTAGGACTTCATTTTGTCATAGTTACCTATCTCCAGCAGATGCAGGGAAATAGTTACAGATGTGACCAAAGAAAGACATGGTATATGCAGATTTGGGTGGATTTTGTGAGCTTTTTAATTCTAGGTGAGGACTTGGGAAATGATAATGGTGACAAGAGATAAAGTGTCTGATGTGCCAGTCACATTTTCCCTGCAACAGTAATCATTTGTTAGAACGCAATGCAAATAGAAATATACTTGATAATACATTCTTCTGGGTAATATAAGCTGTGCAATGCTTATACTTTATACAAAACTATATGTTTAAAATCTGCTTGTTTAAAATAATGGTGATTATGACGACTGGCCCTCACAGAGCATGATTTAATATTTTCTAACAATTTTTATTATTAAATTTGTTGATTTTGTGATCATTTTAAATGGCACTTATTTTATTCAAAAATAATTTTAGGTTTAATATGGTATTATTTTATTAAAGGGTTCTAGTTTCCTTGTTTTCCTGTACAAGCGGAACCAATTGGATAAAATAACCTGTTTCTCTTTAAAGAAGAGCTGTTTTCTTTTTCTGTAAGTGACATTTTTGCAGGCTCATGGTCCAAAACGATTAGCTAGACTGAGAATAAGGTAAGTGATGAATTTGCAAAAATTTCTGTGAACTCCTAAAACACTCTCACCTTGTAGCTATGCTAGGATAGGAATATTGGAGGTGACATCACTGTTAGTGGTAATGGATTAAATTGAAACACTTCGGCTTCTTACAAAGTTCTTTTTCTGGCTCCCAAGTGTCAGCCTGACAGACCATCTTAAAACCTGGAGGTTCAGTGCCTTACTGGGTTAACCAATAGGCCTTTTGTAAGAATGTTTAAAAATTTTTAGAAAGTCAGAAGTTGGACTGTTTTAAATAATCAAAATAACTAGTGAAGTTTCTCCTTTGTAATTTATGGAGAAGGAAATATGTTTTGTAATTTTCACCTGCCATATTATTGAAATTTTCACTTTGCAATTTAGCTGCTTTTAAATGAAATTTGAAACAAAACTACCTGGTACTTGATTATAATAAAAAAAGAGGGTTTTTTGTTTGTTTTGTTTTGTTTTCCCTTCCACAATTGATCACGATTACTCTACTTTAGGTTGTGACCTTGGTGAATCTGATATCACCATTTGGAAAATTAAGGCCCTAAAGCTGGAGTGAGTTTGGGAGGCTGGAGTGTAGCTCTTCAGGGCCACGGGGGAGAAGGCGGCTTTTCCTGGGTTTACTCTGTGGTGAGCAGATGAGTCCTCATTTCATTTAAACAGCCCACGGGCAGCAGCCACTTCTCCTCAACTTTCCCAGCTTTCTCTACTCTGTAACTCTTGGATTATAGTTTCTTTGCTAATTCTTTTTAAAACATTTGGCTTCCTTTTACAATTAGGTGGGTCCCTGTGTAAGCAAATAAAAAGCTTTTTATCTTGGGCATATGACTTTATTTCTCTGGGTCACTTTTTTTACATATAAAATATGATGAAGTTGGATTGCTTTCTAGATATAGAACTCTGTGAAGTGGGATAAGATGAGAAAAGGTCCTCTGGTGGGCCTTCCTCTTGTTTTCTTTTTCTTTTTCATTTTGCTCAGTTCCTTGTATTCACTACAACCTGGGTAAGTAAGTAAAATTTATCTTTAGAAAGGCAAGCTGACCCTTCTTTTGTTTCCGTCTTTTTCAGTGAAGCCAACCAGAATTTTGAGTTGCAGGTACCTGATGATATACCTCAGTAAATATTTTATAATTTTACAAATATATTAAATATTAAAGTACCAATAATGAGAAAGTTTCTGTGATAGCTTCCAAAGTGATTGACTGACTAATCAGTAAGATTTACTAAGGACTTAAAATGCTCCCAACATAGTAAAGAACTATAGGAGCCACTGAAAGTGTTTACAGTATATAAGAAAGATGAAAACATCTGAAAGAAAGAACTGCCAGGCACTAAATCATGCTCTGCTGAGTGAATGTGCCCCAGCATGGGGATGATGTGTGCATTATGGTCATTGTTAGCACCTACTGAGTTTAGTTGTAGTTCAGTTGTAGTTTGTGAGATGCAAGTTATGGGTGAGTGAAAAGAGTTAAAGACAATCTAGGTTTTTAGGGACATCATGAGCAAAGGCACTAGACAGGAATTAGGCTGGTTCAGGTGAGGAGAGGAGAGGAATGAGGGGAGGGTATGGATAGCTTTGTGATATGGACACTGAGTAGGCACTTAAGGAGTAGAAGACTTACCAAGGTAGGTACTGGTGGTGGCAAGATAACTCTAGACCCCAGTCAGAGGAGTTTAGATTGGAGGGAGGGAGGTACTCGGAAGCGTTTGTGATGGTTCCTTGAATTGCATCCTGTATCTTTGATTTCTTGAATTTAATTTCCACCAGGTACTCTGCCTAGATCAGTTCCTGTTGGCAGTTTTGATTTGATTGGATGTTTTAACAAGTCCTCTTAACTTTGCTTTATTCTAATCTGGTTATAATATTATGGAATCTTAAAAATCTTAAGGTTAGAAGGGCCCGTCTTCACAACCAGTACAGGAGCCACACCCTTAATTTTTGAAGTAGTTATTCTGAGTGTGTGAACCTTTTTTTTTTTTCTTTTTTTTGAGATGGAGTCTCGTTCTGTCGCCCAGGCTGGAGTGCAGTGGTGTGATCTCGGCTCACTGCAGCCTCCGCCTCCTGGGTTCAAGGGATTCTCCTGGCTTAGCCTCCCGAGTAGCTGGGACTACAGGCAAGTGCCACCATGCCCAGCTAATTTTTGTATTTTTAGTAGAGATGGAGTTTCAGCATGTTGGCCAGGCTGGTCTCGATCTCTTGACCTCGTGATCCACCCGCCTCGGCCTTGCAAAGTGCTGGGTTTACAGACGTGAGCCACCATGCCCAGCCTGTGAACCATTTTTTAAGGCATCACTACATTGGTAGATTTCGTTCAGAGGTTAAAGTCTGCCTTTCCTCACTTTAGCTGGAGCTATACAAAGTCTGCCTTTTCAGTATTGGAGTCCCTCAGATAGTGGAGGACAGTTATGATGCCTCCTTCTAAACTTTATTTATTTTCTTTGTCTTAATATTTCACTGTCTCTTCCTTTTATTTCAGAATTCCCCACCATTATTCCTTTTTTTTCCCCGTAAAGGCCATCTCAGCATCAGACTCACCGTTATTCCTGTCCATCATCTGTATATGCTGCATCTTATTGAGTACTCAGAATTGAACATAATATCCTTTTAAAAAAATAAATTGTGATGTTTTTAGCAGCAAACAACAGAAAACCCTACTCATCTGGCTGAAACAATAAGGAATTTACTTTTTTTTTGTTTCTGACATGTACGTTTTCTTCATAGGTGATTATTTCTGAAATTGAGACACGTGGTCCATTTAAATGCATGGTGTGTCAATTTGTTTGACAACATTTTTTCCTCATGACGATTAACAAAATAATGATGCATCTTAACCACTGATGAGTCTTACATTTGATGAAACGTGATAATATCTCACATATCAGGAGCTCCTATAGGTAGTGCTGATTCCTGGTTGGTTATTTTATCGGCTTGATTCCATTAAGGACCCAGCATGGTGGATCTGCTTTTGGCTTGCCCTTGGGGTCATGAGATAGCTGCAGCGGGTCTAAGCATCAAATCTCTAATCAACAACATTCTAAAGGCCAGAAGAGATAAGGTCCGTCCTTTGTGTTCATTTTTAAGAGTAAGCAAAATTTCTAGAAGTTGCCCCTCCTTGGCTAGAATTGTTGTATACCCCATTTCTAAACTTAGAGATACGGAGTTGCCATTATTAGTTCAGTGGTTCATGGTCAGTGGTTTTCAAACTGGTCTGCATCAGAATGACTTGGAGAACTTATCAAAACACAGATTGCCGGGCCCCACCTGAAGAGTTTCTGCTCTAGGTTGGATTGGGGACTGACAATTTGTGTTTTTCACAAGTTCCTGGTTGAAGCTGATGCTGCTGATGTAGGGAATGGGGATGGGTCCAGCCTGCCTGAAAGCACATGGCAAACTGAAGGCCAAACAGAAGCAGGGTCTGTCAGCAGGAAGTGAGGTGGGGCAGCTGTGAGGACAGCAGCTGTCCTTTTCTCTCGCGATCTAGGTCAGTATTTGCCATAGCTGTTGTAACAGACTGCATTGTGGTCATTACTTGGGGGTTGTACAGACTGTGTTATTAGTAAATTAAGTTTTGAGAATGACTTACTTAAATTATATGCAGCAGTGGATCAAGTAGATTGAAGATAATGTTTGTTATTCTCTGATGACCTGCTTTCTAGAGGGTGAAGGAAAAGGTGGCTTGTCATTGAGACGCCAGAGAATTGGGTACCCCTGTGGGAATAGATAGTGGATGTTAGTAACAGCTGATGTGTATTAACTCATTGAAACAGCCAACTAAATTCATGAGCTAGTACTGTTAATGACCACGTGTTGCAAGGAGGAAACTGTGGCTTAAAGAAGGTAAGTAATTTGCCTAATGTCGTACAGCTTGTAAATGGTAGAACCAGGTTTCAGAACCATGCAGTTTGGCCTCACAAGCCACACTTTTAATCACGTGTCCTACTGAGTGCCGGCCAGCGGGTCCTCTATTGCAGGAAGGGTAAGACTGAGAGGTTCATTTTATGTTTTTGGCTTATATGCAGTATGGTGGGATTAGTGTTCTGGTAGTTATTCCCTTTCTCCTAGGCTTATCTCTGCCTATATTTGTGCATTTGATGTACTTGAACCTAAGTGGAGAACTTAAAAAATTGTCTTAGCTGTGTCTGTCCGTTTCGTCATCTTTGCATTTAGAAGCCCGCCATTCCTGTCTGTGCACACTCTGGAGGGAAATACGATTGTATAAATAGAATTGAGCACAGAGACCTGTGTTTAAACATTTTGTTTTGTTTTGTTTTTTGCTGTTGATGGAGGTGGATTCTTTTCATAAGAGGGATTGTGTTGGTCAGGGTCTTAATGGCGACTAATGAATTAAACACAAAGGTTTTTAGTTGCTCCAGAATTGTTGGGAAAGCTAAAGAAACTCAAGGCCAAGTTTCTAGGCACAGTTCCTGAAACAGACTGAAAATCTGGTTGTCTGATATCTTGCCAGGCCCTGCCTAGCACTTTCAGCTGTAGCCATCCTGAACAACTGGTCATGTTCTCTCGCTTGTAGTCTTTGTGGATGCTGTTTTCTTTCTCTGGTACACTCAGTCTTCCTCTTTTCTTGGCTAATGCTTCTCATTACCTAAAGCAAGGCATCATATTAATGCAAAGCTGTATCTCATCCTTCAGGCCCTATTCTAAGTGTTACTTTTAAATTTTTCCTGGTCCTTCCATAATAATCTCGCTCAGACCGTTAGATGCTTCTGCTCTCTGCTTCCATTGCACCCTGTATTTCCCCTGTCATTATGGCTAACAATTGATTATTGCCTTTCCCCACTCCTCACTGCGTCCCAGTGCCTGGCACAACACCATGTTTGAATGTAGCAAGTTGGGTGGTTCAGAATTGAAAAGTCACTGATTACACATTTGAAGCTTCGTCATCAAGAAATAG
Organism: Pongo pygmaeus; assembly: GCF_028885625.2. Lineage (NCBI taxonomy): Eukaryota > Metazoa > Chordata > Mammalia > Primates > Hominidae > Pongo > Pongo pygmaeus. Next base: position 9,649,364 of record NC_072380.2, read on the forward strand.
ATACCAATCACCAACTTTTAAGTTGTAATTTATAATTTTCATAATTGCAATTGACTCAACAGATTTTTGCTTTGGTTTGAGTGTAACACCCTTTATAACATATCTAATGCTGCTTAATGGAGATTGGATAACTGGCCTGTTTGCTAATAATTCTTTGAAGTTTGGAAACTGGGAATCTGAGAGATTTGTAACTAGATAAAAGAGACTCTAAAAGATAAACCCTTTGGCCAGGCATGGTGGCTCACGCCTGTAATCCCAGCACTTTGGGAGGTCAAGATGGGAGGATTGCTTGAGACCAGGAGATTGAGCCCAGCAACATGGTGAGACCTTCATCTCTACCAAAAAAACTCCAAAGAATTAGCTATGTATGGTGGCATGCACCTATAGCCCTAGCTAATCGAGAGTCTGAGGTGGGAGGATCCCTTGGGTCCAGGAGTTGGAGGCTGCAGTGAGCTATGATCATGCCACTGCACACCAGCCTGGGCAACAGAGAGAGACTGCATCTCTAAAAATAATACATGCATGCATGCATACATACATACATACATACCTTTTATTTAAAAATAATTTTAGGTTTTTTGTGTTTACAGGAAAGCTTAAAGATAGCACAGAGTATCCATATACACCTCACCAGCTTCCCCCACTGTTAAAATTGTTTGTGACCATGGTACATTTGTCCAAACTAAGAAACCATCATTGGTATGTTAGTGTTATACCCCAGGCTTTATTTGGTTTTCTCCAGTTTTTCCATTTGTGTCTTCCTTCAGTTCCAAGGTTCAGCCTAGTGGACCATCTTGCGTTTTGTTGTCATGTCTCCGTCTCCTCTGGGCTGCAACAATTTCTTGGTCTTTCCTTGCTTTTCATCACCCTGACAGTTTGGAGGAGTGCTGGTCAGGCATTTTGTAGGATGTTCATCAATTTGGGTTAGTCTGACATTTTTCTTATTAGACTGGGCTATGGATTTTTGGAAACAATACCCCAGAGGTGAAGTGCCCTCTCATGACCTCATATTAGAGTGTGTATGATAGTCACATGACATCATGGCTGAGGTTCATCTCCGTCACTTAGTTAAAATCCTGTTTGCCAGGTTTCCTACTGTAAAGTTACTCTCTTCGCCTTTGCCCACATCTTCCTTGGAAGCAAGTTCCTAAGTGTAGCCTACCCTGAAGGACTCTGTGTGTGTGTGCATGTGTGTGTGTGTGCATCTGTGTCTGTGGTGGGTGGGGTGTTAGGCTTCACCTCCTGGATTGGGGAGTATTTACCTGTGTCATTTAGAATTCTTCTATAAGCAAGATTTTGTCTTTCCCTTTCCCACCCCAAAATAGATATTTTGATTTACCACTGTGTAGTCACTTTGTAGTATTTTGATGACAATTGAATAGATAGTTGGTGGGTGTCTACTATATGTTAGATACTGTGCTAATTTTGGGGGCAATAATTTTTAACTTCTTTGGGGTCACATGCATCTTTGACAAACTGATATTTGCTATAGACTTTTTCTCCAAAAACATTAAGATGCACAAAATACTGCCTGCAATTTTAGGGGTTTCACAGATCTTTGAAACTCTTATGATTTCAGTTAATGTAATGTCTGCCCTCCAGGAATTCAGCCCAGCTGAAGAGGCAGGCAGGTGGGGAGATAGAATAGGATGTGCTGCATGCTCTCAGGCATAGTTTTACATTGGATGAGATGGTAGGGAAAGCTGCAGAGAGGAGATATTATTTGAATTTCGCCTTCAAGAATGAGGAAGAGTTAAATCAACAAAGGTTGGAAAAGCATTCAGAACAGAGGGAGAAAGACCGACAAAGGCCTATGCAAAGAAGCATGATGCACTTCGGAACTGGTGCAGATTCTGACCTTGTCACAGTAAAAGGTGAAGAGGGAAGGGAAGGGGCTGGAAGTAAAATTAGAGAGGCAGGAGAAGGCATAGCGTGGAAAGAGAATTGGATAAGTTTCTCAATTTATGAATTTTAAGATGTTTAAATGACTGTTTATAATTTTGTATGTAAATTCTTTTCATCTTGAGTTTTATGGCTTAGCGATTTACTGCTTCACTTGCATAGTGCCTGTATGAGTTCAGGAGTGAGTAGGAGGTGAAGAGATGTGGGCTGCTATTTGAAGAAGTTTGGGTGTGAAGGGCTTGGGCAGTGAGAGAGGTAGTTGAGGGGCTCAAAGAAGTGTTTTGTTGTAAGTTGGGAGAGACTTGAATGTGTTTAAATGGAAGGAAAACACTAGTAGAGAAGGAAAGCAGGTAATTGAAATAGCTCCTGCAAAGGTGGAAGGGTTGAGTTCACACAGAATAGGCGCTTCCTTCATTGCATCAGGAGAGAAGGAGGACATGATCTCATTTGCACTACATTGCTTGTGTGGATTGTATTTAGAATGATCAGCTTACACAAAACTTACGGTTGGCTTATGGGTAAGTTCAGCTCTGGCCTGAACTTCCATCTTGCTGTTATATATTCAGTGTGCTTATTTAATTCCCTCTTAGTGTATTTAAGGTCTTTACTAAGTTCTGGTGATAGAGGTGTCAGAGCATCCATGTCCTTGATAAACTTAGTTGAGATGATTAAGGTTACAGAATAGGTATATAAAAGGATAAAAAAAATATGTAATGAAAGAAATTCGGCAGCTCTTTCTCATGCTTTGGGCTGCAGGCTTTGACCAGAGCAGCCCTTCTGCTTCCTGCTTTTCTTAGGGTGCTGAGGGAAATGAAGCTAGGGTCTGTGGTAGTTTATTTTGTCCTAGATAGTTTATTATTTAAAAATGAATTCAGTTGGTTCTTTACAGTGTGATTTGTTAATTTCTAATCTGATAGATACTATTTATAAAGAAATTGAACGTTTTATAAGGAAATTGTTCCTGAATAAAACATTAAAATTTTGCTCATATTTGAACATAGGGTGGACGGTATGCTTAACAAAAAGAGGTTTTTGTTTGTTGTAAAGCCCTTTGGGCATGATATTAATTGACTTTGGAAATTAATTTAAAACAGAACTTCATTAGGCAGCCATTACTTTTGCATTTATATTCTTTCTGCTCTAAATTCCTGGTGAAGACATATGTGCTTCACTCCAGACACTCAAGAACTGATACTGAAGTTTTATTGTTGAAAAACTGTGTAGTATCATAATTACAAACAACCCACTTCAAAGAAAGATGTTCCTTTTGCAATGGATTTTTGCAAAGAACTGTTAATAAAATTATGTGATTTGAACTAGTAATAGACTCAAAACCTTTAGAGTCAGTACATTTTCTGCTTCTGGACTCATTCATTCAACAAATCTGTGCAAAGCATTATGGGTGTAGCAGGAAGAAAGACATGGTTTCTGCTCTTGAGCTTCTGGTCTAGTGAGAAGACATATTGGACTAGAGTGGTTCATGTTGGAAAGGGAAGCTGTCAGAGGGAGTAGACGTGGGAGTGACCTTGTTTGTGAGAAGCTATCATCCTTTCTAGTATGGTGGGATCTGCACCTTGAGGGGTAAGGAGGACCTGGAGGAACATGGGGGAAGAATTTTTGAGGCCGAGGGGACAGTGTGAGAGATTGCTGGGTGAGGGGAGAGAGATACCTTGTGATGAGGGCAACGTGGTGCGAGGTCTTGTAAAGATTTTGACTTTATCCTGAAAATGCAGGAGAGCCATTGATGACAGTAGATCATGTTTGCATTTCGAGTAAGATCACTTTGACTGCAGTGGAATGGAGTGGGACAAAGTGGAGAAATAGATGAGTGGGAGGTTTGAGTAAGGTAGGTAGGCCAGTGAGACTTCTGTAGTGCCAGTGTCTCTGCAAGTGATGAGGATGGTGCTTTGTAAGGACCTGTTAAACTCTGTGTGCTGAGATACTGCTGAAATTGTCCAGAGAAAACTGTGTCTGTATATAAAACAAACAGCAGTTGCCTCTTGTAGGAAGAGTAAAGCTATATTTGTGTGCATATAGTTCTTGAATCCCATGTCAGGATCTTGAATTCCATTAAGGCTCCTTATCCTGAAGATAATGCACAACTATTGTGAAGTCTTTATTAATTTTTTTCTCTTGAGAGGGGTCCCTTGTTTACTTTATAAAATGAGATTTTAAAATATTCACATTATAAAGTCTTTGGTCATACTGGTTTAAAAACAAATTTTTCCCTTCAGTTTTAAACATATCAGACTACCAGTTTGGAATACTTGACCCCTAATTAACTAATAAGGCAAGGAATCCAATCTGCCCAAATGTTAAATAGTGCCATTTAAAATTTGGAAGCCTGAAGCAAGACAATAAGGCTTTGGTAACCATGGCCAAGCCAACTGGAATCTTTCTGAGTGATAAAATGAGCTTGTAAAATGAGCACAATTGTGGGAATATGCAGTATCAAGACTGGTGAAGCAGGTGCCAGTGGTTGGGGGCCTCAGGATGAAACCATGGTTCTGGCCAAAATATTGCTGTTTGTTTTAATCTCTAATGCAGCTCAGATAATATGAAGCTGTGCTGCTTGAAAACATTTTATATTTCTTGATTTGTCTTTCCCTTCCAGGAGGAGTAGACATGTTATCAGCAGATTTATGAGAATATGATAGAATTTTAGAATTAAAATTTGAGTCCCTTAAGAAGTGTAGACTACTGGGAAGATTTGAAGAGGGTAGAGGCAGTCAATGGAAAGAAAAGAGGACAGAAGACAAGGTACTTTTGTTTTCTCTTAAAAAAGTTGAAGGGTAGACCCTATTTATAGGCAGAGAAGGAACCAACAGAAAAGGAGGATTACATGTATTCTAGAAACTCTTACCTAATTTTCAAGAAAACTGTAAAAAATACACTGACTGATACCTTCCCAGCATTAGCCAAACTGTGAGTTTGGAGGTGTGATTTCCAAGACTACTCTCACTTCTCACACCAACTGCAAGTTTGGGGTGTTTCCAAAACCACCTTCAGGTCTGACAATTTGCTGGAAGGACTCATAGAACTCACTGAAAGCTGTTACACTTATTGTTATGGTTTATTAAAGGGAAAAGATACAGATCGAAGTAAGCCAAAGGAAGCCATGGGGCAGAGTCTGGGAAGGTTCTAATGTGAACCTTCCGTTCTCCTCTCCCATGGAGACTGGGCAGTGTTACCCTCCTGGTGCTGATGTGTGACCGTACACACGGAGTGTTGCCAACCAAGGAATCTCTTCTGATTTTTGGTGTCTAGAGTTTTATTAGAGCTTCCTGAGATAGCATGTTTGATTGATTGATTGCCCACAAAGTTGAACTCCATCACCATGTCTACTGATATCGTGTGAGCCAGAGCTCCCACCCTAAATCACATGATTGGTCCTTCTCATATGGCCAACCCTACCCTAAGATCCAGTGTGGCCAACCCCCACCCTAAACAAGGACACTTCTATTAGATATGACACAGATTACCTCCCACTAGCCGAGGGCAAAGGCCAGATGTCTCTTTTGGGCAAGGCCAGCTTCTTTCCTACCCACCTAGGCTTTTAAAAGGATTGCCTTGAGTTTTATGTTGGGAATGGTCTTGAAGGGCAGGGGTGGAAACGGAGAGACCAATTAGGAAGAATACTTGCAGTAGTCCAGAGGGAATATTCATTTGCTTCACCCCTGGTAATGGTGGTAGGGATGATAAGTAGTTGGAGTCTGGAAATATTTGGGAGGAAAGGAGCATGAGTATCTGTTGATGGGTTGGATGCAAATATGCAAGAGAGAGGAAGGAGTCCAAGATACCTCTTAAGCCTTTTGGCTTGAGCAGATAAAAGAATGGAGATCTCATTACTGAGATATTCAAAAGTCAGTTGTCCATCCTAAGAATTAGATGGTTAGCACTGCTACCACCAATTAAGAGGAAATCACAGAAACCAGCCCTATACTGGTGGGTATGTTGCAACTCATTTAAAGAAAATTATTCCTTGTATTTCAGATATTTGAAAAAAGAAATCTGTTGTGGCTTATAATCCCCATGTCAGGAGTTCAGATGAGCAAAAGACCAGTTTATATGATATTAGTACTTTTATATTGACTTTATCAAAGTTTCTAAACTGTATTGAGATATTTTTAATTATTTCCAAAAAGCAGTAGTAGTAGTTTTTGGGGCTAAAGTTATGCAACCTATTGAAACTGGTCACATTTTCAGAAATGCTTGTTCTGTATGTTATACATGCTACATGCACAAGTAATTCCGTATTTCCTCATTTCTAACAGAGGCCTTAGTTCCTTCATGCTCTCTCTTGACCCAGTAAATTGGTTTATTTGGGTCAATTGAGAGTGGTTATCTGAAGGAACCGTTAAGATTGAGTTCAGTTGTTCATGTAGCTTTTCTTCTGCTTCGGTGGCGGTTATTTTTATATAGGCTCAGTTTCTTCATTGGATTAAACTGTGAATGTTGGCACCTATAATAATTCACTGGGTAATGTGGAATAATCTAATTGTATTCTAATTGTAGTTCAAAAATTAATAATTCTTTCAAATAGCAAGGTTTTGTTAGTATTACTCTGTGATCATAGTCAGAAGCAAACCAAACCGTGGCATTCTGTGAGCTAGTGCAGATCTGTGGGCTACAGCTTGGGCCATTTTAAAGCCCTAGTAATCCAGTAATATTTTTGCTGAACTATGGAAAGTAAAACTAGTATGCTTAGGACTGCATAGGAAACTTCTCATCATTCGGAATTTTGATTGGATAATTATATTTGTTTATATCAGTGGCTGAAAGGAATGACCAGAAAAGAAACACTTTGTCCACAAGCTAGTTGAGGATCAACATGTCATTTCTTGGCATGGCACTTTAGTTCTCTGGGTTACTTAGTTCTGTTCGCTTGTTTTACAAAAACAAACAGATGAGTGAAATAAAGCAAACTAGATGTTATCGAAGTTACAATGAGAGTCTTCGTTCAAAATTTGTATTTATTAGGACAAATGTTCAGGGAAAGTTCTTCAGGGGCAAGACATCTCATCCTGATAGGAACAGATTACACTTATGTGGTGAGGTGATTTACTTTTCCTTTCTCCCTTCCTTCTTCTTTCCTTCCTTCAGACTCTTCCTCTATCTTACCCATGATTTATTATGTATCTAGATTTTTAAAAATCCCACTAAATATATTCGCTTAGCTTTAAAAATGCGTTCAACCTTGACTGGCGTAGATAAGGCCAGCAACATGCCCAGATGTTTTCTGGAATCAGAGGCCTGAGGGCCTTCTGAGTGTTTCAAGAAGGACAACTGTAGAGAAGCAAAGAGCCCTTAAATGCTTCAGAGAAGTTTGGGTCATAAACTTCCCCACAGCCTGTATCTCACAGCTGATAGCACTAAAGTCCTTAGCATTCAGGCCCTAAGATTCCCAAGAGTGTCACTTTTTACTGCTGGGAAAATTTTAAGATTCTTATTTGAATTCTGTATACTTTAGCAAGATCCTGGGTACCTTAATGTAAATTGAGAAAAAAGGGACCACTTTGTTTTTATAGTAATTTGTTAGTAAGTTTGGGGATTACTATTGTTTGCCTTTTTCTTATGCTCTTCTTGACTCTAAGTAGTATTCAGTCTTCAGTTTAATACCCTTTTGAACGAGAATTGTTTTTTTCCTTTCCAACAAGTACTAAGAATGATCCCATTTGCTTTTACATAGCCAAAATTGTAGTGTTAGTACAGGTTTATTAATTGTTCTTCCCCTTGCTGATGGGAGCTACTGGGAACATGTAAAGGCTGATTTGTAATGGCATTTTAAAAGGCGGGGTGGGGGGATGTAAGGCAGAAGGGAATGTGGATGGATATATTGAACAAGCTTGAGAAAATTTAAAAAAAAAAAAACTTGTTGAAAGATTGACAAATGGATCATGGGTCTGAATTTTCTGAACTGAGACTCTAGGTTCATCTGATCTGAATCCACGGTGCTTCCAGACTGTGCCATTGCTTCTGCTGTCAGTGCTGCGTGGTTTAGCATGAGCTTTTAGGGAAATGTCACATCTTGTTCACATGGGTAGGATTATATTACATCTGCTCTTACTGAGCATGAACCAAGATTAAAATCTTGCCATTCTCAACAGAACAAATAATAGAAAATTACAGCAAATGATGTGCGTGTTCTTTGCTCTTAATCAGTTTTCTGCAGTCCTACAAAATACTTTTGCAAAGTAAATGTAAATATTTTCTTTATATACACCTAGCAAATGCACAGTGTATGATTATATTTTTATTAGTATACATGAACTTGGGTTAAAGTTCAATAAATACGGTTTAAAATTGGGAAGGAAAAATTAAATAATTTCAAGGTTGCATACTTTCACTAATAGAAGTTCTCTACTTTTGGGACAAAAATTATTATTTTCCAAATATCCAATGAATATGTCACTTGTGGGGGAGAAAGAGGAACTGGAAGAATATCCTGAAGAGGTTAGGGAATGTGGTAAAAGGGGCACATTTTAAGGGCTACTCACAAAAGAGTCTTATATGAAGCATATAAGTTTGGGTTTATTTTTTCTTGGGAGGAATTCTAACATAATTTTAAGTTAAGGAAAGATAGCACAAATTGCATTCAGTGAATAAAGTGAACAACACACATCTTTATTATGGTTGGAGGAGATAGAAGAAAAGAGGAGAAAAAAATAACTGATCTCAAGATTGGAAGGAATTTTTTTTTTTTTTGGAGATGGAGCCTCGCTCTGTCACCCAGGCTGGAGTGCAGTGGCTTGATCTTGGTTCACTGTGACTTCTGCCTCCTGGCCTCACGTGGCTCTTCTGCCTCAGCCTCCTGAGTAGCTGGGATTATAGGCACCTGCCACCACACCCAGCTAATTTTTGTATTTTTAGTAGAGACGGGGTTTCACCATGTTGGCCAGGCTGCTCTCAAACTCCTGACCTCAGGTGATCCACCCGCCTTGGCCTCCCAAAGTGCTGGGATTACAAGTATGAGCCACCATGCCCAGCCTGGAAGGAATTTTAAGAGATCATTCTGTCCAGCTCCTCTTTTCCAGATAGTTAGATATTCCAGTTTAAGAAATGGGATGGAATCAGAGAAGTTTCCAGAACCTTGGGGGGAAGGGGACTTACATAATCAAATTTACTTTCACTTTGTTTTCTACAAATGGCTTATGCATAAAGGATAAAACAACAGTGGGTTTTAAAAATTGATACATGATATTTTACATATTCATGGGGTCCATGTGGTATTTTGTTACATGGATAGAATGTATAATGATCTAGTTGGGTTATTTGGGGTATCCATGACATTGAGTACTTATCATTTCTGTGTTTGGGGAACATTTTCAGTTCTCTTGTAGCTACTTTGAAATACACAAAACATTGTTGTTAACTATAGTCCTCCCACTCTGCTATCAAACATTGGAACTTACACCTTCTAACTGTGTGTTTGTATCCATAAGCCATGCTGTCTTCATCCATTGAGTAGCCCTCTCCCCCACCCAACTCTTCCCAGCCTCTGGTATCTCTCATTCTACTCTCTACCTCCATGAGATCATTTTTTTAGCTCCCACATGTGAGTACATGCAATATTTGTCTTTCTTTGCCTGGCTTATTTCACTTAACATAATAACCTTCAGTTTCATCCATGGCACTGCAAACGACATGATTTTATTCTTTTCTATGACTGAATAGTATTTCATCATGTATATATACCACACTTTCTTTTTCCATTTGTCTGTTGGCAGACACTTAGGCTGAGTCCACATCTTTGCTATTGTGAATAGTCTGCGAGATTTCTTTTTGATGTGCCGATTTCTTTTCCTTTGGGCAAGTACCCAGTAATGGGATTGCTGGATCATATACAGAGGTTCTGTTTTTGGTTTTGTGAGAAATCTTCATACTGTTTTCTGTAGTGGCTGTACTAATTGCCATTCTCAGCAACAGTAACAGTGGTCTTTTTTTTTTTTAACGTGAAGCATACGCATTCTTGAAATATTTTCATCTCATTAACTTTTAATTTTTTTTCATATTACAAAAGTATGATGCAGTATGATTTTAAATATGGAACCATTCTGAACATGAGATGTAAAGAACATGTAAAGTATCAAATCTGATGTTTTGAATTAGAGTCATGTGCATAATGACATTTTGGCGTACAGCAGAACACATATACGACGGTGGTCGCATAAAATTATAATACTGTATTTTTACTGTACTTTTTTTCTATGTGTAAACAAATACTCATTTGTTTATACTATATTGGTAGTTATACAAATATACATTTTGTTATAGTTGCCTACAGTATTCAGTATGGTAGCCTGCCATGCAGGTTTATAGCCTAGGAGCAATAGGCTGTATATAGAGTCGAGGTGTGTCGTAGGCAATGCCATCTAGGCGTGTGTAAGTGCGCTGTAATGATGCATTTCTCAGAATGTTTTCCCATCTTAAGTGACACATGACTGTACCTCCCAAGGGCTCCTGATTCCATCACATTAGGGGTTAGGCTTTCAACATCTGAATTTTGGGGGTACACAAACATTCAGGTCCTAAGACCCCCACAGTTTCCTTATGTGCCTTTGTAATCCCCTCCCTGTCATCCCTCATTTCCAGGCAACCACTGATACTTCTTTCGTCATACATTAGTTTGCCATTTCTGGAATCTTACGTTGATGGAATTACACACTGTCTTCTTTTCTGTTTAGCGTCTTTTACTCAGCATAATTATTTTCAGATTCATTCATGCTGTTGTGTGGTATTAATAGTTCATTCCTTTTTATTGGTCAGAAGTATTGCATCGTATGGAAACACCAGTTTGTCCATTCATCTGCTAATGGATACTTGGGTTGTCTGCAGTTTAGGGCCATTACAAATAAACATGATATGAACATTTGTGTACAAGTCTTTGCATGGACATGTTTTTATTTCTCCTCGATAAATACCTAGGAGTGGAATAGCTGGATCATATGATAGGTATATGTTTAAGGTTTTAAAAAACTGCCAAACTGTTTTCCAGAGTAGTTGAACCATTTTACATTCCCATCAGCAGTCTGAGAATTGCAGTTGCTTCATATCCTTTCTGTGTTTGTTTGCTAGCACGGCCATAACAAACAACCACAAACTGGGGGGCTTAAACAATAGAAATGTATTTCTTCAGAGTTCTGGAGTCTCGAAGTCCAAGATCAAGGTGCCAGGAGTGTCGGTTTCCTCTGAGGCCCCTCTTCTTGGCCTACAGACGGCTGCCCTCCACCTGCCTTGTTACATGGGCTTTGCTCTGAGCATGCACATCTGGTGTCACTTTCTGTGTCCAAATTTCCTATTATTATAAGGACACTAGTCAGATCGGATTAGGGTCTACCATGATAGCCTCAGTTTAGTTTTTTTTTGTTTGTTTGTTTGTTTTTGAGACAGGGTCTTTCTCTGTCACCCAGGCTGGAGTACAGTGGTGCGATCTTGACTCACTGCAACCTCAGCCTCCTGAGTTCAAGCGATTCTCCTGCCTCAGCTTCCCAAGTAGCTGGGACTACAGGTGTGTGCCACCACGCCCAGCTAATTTTTGTATTTTTAGTAGAGATAGGGTTTCACCATGTTGGTCAGGCTGATCTCCAACTCCTGACCTCAAGTGATCCGCCTGCCTTGGCCTCCCAAAGTGCTGGGATTACAGGTGTAAGCCACTGCACCCGGCCCTCATTTTAGCTTAATCACCTCTTTAAAGACCTCCTCTCCAAATACAGCCACATTCTGAGATACTGGGAGTTAGGCCTTCCTATGAATTTTAGGAGGGGTCAGTTCGGCCTGTAATACTTGCCAGCACTTGGTAAGATCAACTGTTGTGATTCCAGCCTATTAGGTGTGTAATGGCATCTCTTTAATTTGCTTCTCCCTAATGGCTTGTGATGTTGAGCACATTTTCATATGCTTATTTGCCATCCATATATCTTGTTTTTTTTTTTTTTTTTTTGAGACAGAGTCTTGCTCTGTCACAAGGCTGGAGTGCAGTGGCACAATCTTGGCTCACTGCAACCTCCGCCTCCCAGGTTCAAGTGATTCTCCTGTCTCAGCCTCCTGAGTAGCTGGGACTATAGGCGCGTGCCACTACGCCCAGCTAATTTTTGTATTTTTAGTAGAGACGGGGTTTCACCATGTTGGCCAGGATGGTCTTGATCTCTTGACCTTATGATCTGCCCGCCTCAGCCTCCCAAAGTGCTGGGATTACAGGCATGAGCCACCGTGCCCGGCCGCCATCCATGTATCTTCTTTAGTGAAATGTCTGTTGAGATTTCATGCCCATGTTTTGAGTTGTTTGGTTTCTTATTATTGATTTTTGAGGAATCTTTATTCTAGGTACAAGTTCTTTTTTAAATGATTGACACATAAAAAGCTGTACATATTTAATTTATACAACTTGATAAGTTTGGGGATAAGTTCATGCCCTTGGAACCAGTAACACCATCAAGGGCATAAACATATCCATTACCACCCCAAGTTTCCTTTCACCCCCTTTATTTTTTATTATCATTATTATTAATTTTGTGGTAAGAACACCTAACATGAGATCTACCTTCTTAGCAGATTTTAAGTATACCACACAGTATTGTTAGCTTCAGGCTGTATTTTTTCCCTTTGACCATCACCTCCCCATTTTCCTCTTCCCCAGCTTGTGGCAACTACCATTCTACTCTCTGTTTGTATGAGTCTGACTATTTTAGATTCCACATATAAGTGAGATTATGTGGTATTTGTTTTTCTGTGTCTGGCTTACTTCATTTAACATAATGCCCTCCAGGTCCATCTATGTAGTCACAAATGGCAGGATTTCCTTCCTTTTTAAGAACAAATGTTTTTTCATTGTGTGTGTTTACCACACTTTCTTTATTTGTTCATCTGACTGACAATGGACATTGAGATTATTTCCATATCATCCTCTTAATAATATCTTGTCATGAGTGGAAGTTTCCATTTTGATGAAGCCCATTTTGTTAGTTTTTTTTTTTTTTTTTTTTTTTTTTGACAGGGTCTCACTCTACACAGGCAGGAGTGCAGTGGCATGATATTGACTCACTGCAACCTCTGCCTCCTAGGCTTAGGTAATTCCCCCAACTCAGCTTTCCACATAGCTGGGACTACAGGCACATGCCACCATGCTCATCTAATTTTTTAAAATCTTTCTGTAGAGATGGGGTTTCGCCACGTTGCCCAGGCTGGTATTGAACTCCTGGCTTCATGCAGACCGACTGCCCCAGCCTCCCAAAGTGTTGGGATTACAGGCATGAGCCACCACACTTGGCCAGTTTTTTCTTTAACAGGTTGTGCTTTTTGGTATCATATTTTAGAAATTTTTGTCAAGCCCAAGGGCACAAAGATTTTCTCCTATAATATTTTTCTAGCAGTTTTATAAAGTTTAATATCTAGTTCTGTGATCCATTTTACATTACTTTTTGTATATGGTATGAAGTGTGGATCAGAGTGCTGGTTTTGCTTTATTTTGTTTTCTAAACAATATGAATATTCAGTTGTTCTATTACTATTTGTTGAAAGCCTATTCTTTCTTTACTGAATTGCCCTTGCCCCTTTATCAAAAGTCAGTTGACCATAAATATGTATTTCCGAGCTTGATTCTGTTCCAGTGATCTTTTTGTGTATCTCGATGCCCACACCACACTGTCTTTATTACTAGGTTTTTAATTATAGAGTCTTGAAGTCCTGTAAGTCCTCAAACATTATTCTTCCTTTCCAAAATCATTTTGACTATTGTGGGTCCTTTGCATTTTTATGTGAATTTGGAATTAGTTTGTTAATTTCTACAAAAACAGTATGCTAGGATTTTGATCGTGTTGAGTTAGTAGATCAGTTTTGGAAGAATTGAAATCATGACAATATTAAACCTTCTGACCCAAGAATATGGTATGTCTCTCCATTTATTTAGATCTTCTTTAATTTCTCTTAGCAATTATGTAGTTCTTAGTGTAAAGTTTCTGTGTACCTTTTGTCAGATTTATCTCTGTTTCCTTGTTGATGCTATTAATGTCATTGTCCTATTAATTTCTATTTTTGATAGTTTATTTTTATAGAAATACAATTGATGTTTTTATCTTCGCGTATCCTGCAATCTTGCTAAGTCTTAGTTCCAGAAACTTTTTTTTGGTAGCGGCTATGGGAATTTCTGTGTAGATGATCATGTCATCTACAAATAAGTTTTATAACAATGTACTTTGATGTGGATCTCTTCACCTTTTGTTCTGGTTCTTGGCCTTTTCAGCAAAGAAAATTATTATCTTTAGTTGTGGGACACTTGGAGACTTTTCTGGTGCAGACTGAGTATTCCTTATCTGAAACATTTGGAACCAGAAGTGTTTTGGATTTTGGATTTTTTGGATTTTGGGAGTATTTGCATCATGCTTACCAGTTGAGCATGATGCAGATATCTGAAAATCTAATCCAAAAATCTGAAATCCAAAATGCTCCAGTGAGCATTTCCTTTGAGTATCATGTTGTTGCTCAAAATGTTTTGGATTTTGGAGCATTTTAGGTTTTGGATTTTCAGATTTAGAGATACTCAGGTTGTTTCCTTCCTTCCTTCCTTCCTTCCTTCCTTCCTTCCTTCCTTCCTTCCTTCCTTCCTCCCTCCCTCCCTCCTTCCCTCCCTACCTTCCTCCCTCCCTCCCTCCCTTCTCTCCCTTCCTCCCTCCCTCCCTCCTCCCCCTTCCTCCCTCCCTCCCTTCTCTCCCTTCCTCCCTTCCTCCCTTCTCTCCCTCCTTCCCTCCCTACCTTCCTCCCTCCCTCCCTCCCTTCTCTCCCTTCCTTCCTCCCTCCCTCCCTCCCTTCTCTCCCTTCCTTCCTCCCTCCCTCCCTCCCTTCCTTCCTCCTCTCCCTTCCTTCCTCCCTTCTCTCCCCCTTTCCCTTCTCTCCCTTCCCCTTCCCCTCCCTTCCCCTTCCCCTTCCCTCCCCTCCCTTCCCCTCCCTACCCCTCCCTTCCCTTCTCTTCCTCCAGATTGAGCTGTCTTTGTTTAGGATGTGAACAAGGCAGGGCTCTGGAAATGAGGACTTTTATTTAATTATCTTATGGAGTCAAAATGGAAGGTAGTTTTTGAATGTTTCAGGCAGGGCTTTGAGGAAAGAAGGAAGGAGCTTGGCGGCTTGCTACTTTGCCCTCACCCTATACTTGGGTCTATATCTGGAGAGGAGATATCGAGGTATCTGCCTGAGAGAGGACAGTTACCCACAGGTAACTGCTGCAGGAAAGCATCTGGGACTCAAACTGCTCATTAGTCAAAATCATTACCAGCCGAGCTCTAGCGCCATCCTGTGCCCTGGTCTCCAGATTACCTGGACCTTTCATTTCCTGAACTTCCTAGGGTTCTGAGTTTTGGGTCTACTTCCTGTTTCTCGACTTTGCTCCAGCAGACCCCTCTGTCTCCTTTCCACTTTCTCAAATGTGACCATCTCTTATCTAGTGTCATCACTTCTCACTTCTGTCTTTCCTTCTGGGGTTATACCCACTTGTTCCTTTATTTCAGGAGAGTTTCAGGAGCGAGCAGAGAAGACCTGTAAAGCCTGCTTTAGATACACACACACACACATACACATTTTTATTGTAAAACAAAACTACATCAAATAAATATTTACAGTGTTTATGGACTGAATTGTGCATCCCTCAAGTCCCCTCAGCAAATTCATATGTGAAGCCCTAACCCCCAGCGTGACTATTTTTGGACCTTGAAAGAGGTAACTAGGGTTAAACGAGGTCACTAGCGGGGGGTCTTAATCCAGTCTGGCTGGCAACTTCTTAAAAGAAGAGGAAGAGACCCCAGGGATACACATGCACAGAGGAAAGGCCCTGTGAGGACACAGGGAGAAGGTAGCTGTTTGTGAGCCAAGGAAAGAGACTTCAGGAGAAAACCCATTTGAGACCTAGGTCTTGCACTTCCAGCCTCCAGAACTGTGGGAAAATCAATTTCTGTTGTTGAAGTCACCCAGTCTGCAGTACTTTGTTATGGTAGCCCTCAGAGTCGAATGAAGTAGCTTAGCAGATTATTGTAAAGTGAATCCCCTTTAGCCACCATCCAGGACTGCAGCAGGAAATTAGAAACTCCTGTATGTGTCCCATCCTAATCACAATCCTTTCCCTTCCTCCAAAGTAACCACTCTTCTGATTTTCCTAGTAGTTGCTTCTTTACGTTTCTTTATAGTTCCTTCACCCCATCATACATTTCTAGACACTAAATAATTTAGTTTTGGTAATGTTTTTAGACTGTGTCTTTTAAGTCTCCTAATCTGTAGGTATCTCTCCAGCTATTTAATGTCGTTTCTCAGTCTGCGCTCTGCTGGTGTAATACAACATGTTCCTCTGTCCTCTTGTGTTTTCTGCAGATTGGCAGCAGAATGCAATTACCTTGTTGGATTAGGATTTAATCCCTTCAGCAAAATTATATGTTGTAGTGTGTTTTTCTTTTTTGTGTGTTTTAAATAAGAGACTTGGTCTTGCCATGTCACCCAGGCTGGACTGCAGAGGCTATTCACAGGCACAGTCCTACTGCTGATCTTCATGAGAGTTTTGAGTAGTGTTTGTTTTTTATCAGAATGTGTATAGTCTGGTTTTCACTTTCTTTCTTTCTTTCTCTTTCTTTCTTTATGTTAGCTATTGATGCTCAGTGCCTAGATTTATTAATTTATTAAGGATTGTAAAATGGTGGTATTTGATTTTGTCATTCTGTTTTCATTTATTAACTGGAATAATTGTATAAGAAGATGCTTCTCCTCATCTATTTGGTTGTTGAGTTTATTTAGGAAAGTCAAGATGAATATTTGATTCTTTCCTTTTATTTACACAGCTTTCAAAATAACGAATTGATTTCCTGTCATCCTTAGAAGGTGACCAGTTCATTTCTTTTCTTTTCTAAAAAAATCATTGTGATCTCAGAGCTTTCAGCATAGTCAACAAGTTACAATTCATTGTCATTCTCATCCTCATTGAAGCTCACATTGTTCCATCATTGATGTATTAGGCTGCTCTTGTGTTGCTATAAAGGAATACCTGAGATGGGGTATTTATAAAGAAAAGAGGTTTAATTGGCTCATGGTTCTGCAGGCTGTATAAGAAGCATGGCACCAGCATCTGCTTCTGGTGAGGGCCTCAGGAATCTTCCAGTCATAGTGGAAGGCGAAGGGGGAGAAGGCATCTCACATGGCAAGAGCTGGAGCAAGGAGCAGGGGTGCCACACACTTGTAAGCAATCAGATCTCGTGTGAACTCAGAGCAATAACTCACTCATCACCAAGGAGATGGTGCTAAGCCATTCATGAGGGATCTGCTCCCATGATCCAAACACCTCCCGCCAGGCTGCACCTCCAACACTGGTGATTACATTTCAACATGAGATTTTGAGGGTTAAACATCCAAACTGTATCAGTTGGCCAAAGGGAGCCTCCTTAAATTGACTCCTGAGTCCTTTTGATCAGCCCTTACAAGCCGTTATAGCTTTCTTGCTGTCTGGTATGTCAAGATGTTTCAGGTTCATTGTCTACATTTCTTGCCTAGGCCTAGAATCAGCCATTTTCAAAGAAGTCCTAGTTTTATTTAATTGGAAATGATGCTTCAAGACCTCAGTATAGATGCTGGATGCAGATTGTTACTGGGTTTATCATTGCTTCTGTGCCTTCCCAGTAGACAGGGCTGAAATGTATGTGTGTGTATAAAAATAAAACATCTTGAGTTCATACTGATATTTTTACTTCAAATTCAGAACAGCTTGTCTTGGTGTCTCCTTTTTCCCTTTTTTTTTTTTTTTTTGGAATATAGTATATAAACAGAAAAAAATGCACAAATCTTATGTGTCCAGCTTGGAGAATTTTCAGAGTGACAATTTGGTGACATCCCTATAACCAGTTACCAGATCAAGAAACAAAACATCACCAGCACCCTAGACCCGTCCCCACTCACTCCCCACTCCACCAAAGATAATTACTGTCCTGCCTTCTAGTAGCATAGATTGGTTATGCTCCTGGACCTTTTCCCTCTCAGTTGTCATCCTTTTGAGAGTGTGGCTAGGGTCACCTGTCAAGGGCTAAGGAGAGAGGTAGGCCCCCATCAGGAGCTGCCGTTCCACTCCTGATACTGGGCACACGATCACTCGTATTGGGGGAGAGCTGTGGAGCCGTCAGTGACGTAACCAGCTGGAGCCTGGTTGCTGAGCCAAGAGCACCGGTCTGGGAGTCCTCAGAGCTGGGGTCCACATCAATAGTACGCGTCTGACTTGTTTCTCTTTGCAAGCCACCTATCCTCTAAGGACTGCAGGTCGTTTGCATCATCTCTTATGTATTACAGCTCTATTTTCTTTTGTCTACACTGAGAATCCTGGCTTCCGGCTTCACATGGTGCCTTAGTTAAGGCTGCTTGTGAAGCCATGAATCCCATCATGGGGGGTCTACCCTCATGACCTCATCTAAACCTAATTACTTCCCAAGGATCCTGCCTCCCAGTGCGATGGTGTTGGGGATTAGTGTTTCAACATAGGAATTTTGGAGTGCATAACACGTGATGATAGACTATTACAGAATTACTTATTTGCTTTGTCCCACAACACACGTAGGAAGTCTCTGAATAACAGTACTAGTACTAACAACTTCCGTTATGACTACTGAATACAGTTAAAGTCTTTTGCATCTGTTCTCCCCATTCTCCTATGTGTCTAATTGTTGTACTATGTTGACTTACCATTTAGCCATTACGTGTTATAATCTCTGCCTCTTAACTCTCATTTTAACTTGGTTCTGCAAGTAACTGTGTAATCAGTTTATACTCATAGCAGTCTTTCATATATGTCTTTGGAGTGATGTTGATTTTCTGAAGCTTATTCTCTAGGAGGTTTCTCAGGAAGGGTTTTTTTTTTTTTTTTTTTTTTTTGAGATGGGGTCTCGCTCTGTTGCCCAGGCTGGAGTCCAATGGTGTGATCTTGGCTCACTGCAAGTTCTTCCTCCCGGGTTCATGCCATTCTCCTGCCTCAGCCTCCCAAGTAGCTGGGACTACAGGCGCCCGCCACCACACCCGGCTTATTTTTTTGTATTTTTAGTAGAGACCGAGTTTCACCGTGTTAGCCAGGATGGTCTTTATCTCCTGACCTTGTGACCTGCCCGCCTCGGCTTCCCAAAGTGCTGGGATTACAGGCGTGAGCCACCATGCCTGGCCAGGAAGGGTTCTTAGGAACAACATATCTTGAATCCTTGTATAGTGATAACTGTCCCCTTGATACTTCAAGGTCACTTTACTTAGAGATAAAATTATTGCCTTGCATTTTCTTTCCTTAAGTATCTTAAATCAGTTTCTCTGTTTCCTTCTGGCATAAACTGTTGCTGGAAATGTGCAGTGATATTTCCCTCTGTAAGTCATGTGGTCTTTTTGCCTCGACACCCAAAGGACTTTTTCTTAATCTGGAGTTAGCCATTTGTGGTTGATAGTCTTAGATAGGTGGTATGTTCTCTCAGTGTATAGCTTCAGATCGTTTTTCATTCGGAAAATGTTTCTTGGATTGTAGTCTTCAGTATTTGTCCTGTTCCATTGCTTCATTGTTGCTTTTATAGTCAGAGACTCCTATTATCTGTTTCAGGTCTTCTTTGCCTGTCTTTAGTATTCATTTCTTCTCTTGCATTCTTTTTATCTCTTCTTTTTTTTAATTAAAAAATTTTCTTCTTTGAGCCGCCTGTTTCTCTTAAAGCATTTTTGTGTTTACGTGTTCTTGTCTTCCATATAATCTTTATGTATAAAATGAGTTTCTCCTTTATTTGTACTTCCTAGAGATTTGCCTGCTTTTTGAACTTTAAAAAGGAAATCATTCTGGCTTACCTTTGTTCATGGCTTGTATCATTTTCACATGCTGTAGCTCAGTTTGAATTGTGTTTTCTTCAGTGTGCTTTCTTTGTCTGTGGGGATTTTGCTGCTTAAATCTTTCTCTTGTAAGTTTGTGTGGGGTCTGACCTCAGTGCTTTTGGTGCTTGTTTGTATGTGATGCTAGTTTTCCTCAACTCATGGAAGGAGCCTTGAGAGATACGCTGCCCTGTTAGAGCCCCTTTGGCTATGGCTTTTGTGCAGGTTTCCTGCTTCCCCTCTCCCAATTTTACCTGCCTTTTCTTTGTCCATGTCCCTGTTTTGCTCCTTTTTGAATCCACTCCCAGCACTTTCTCCTCAGTGTGAGGCGTTGGCTTGGAGCGGGAGCCCTGGAGCATCTGTTTTCCGAGTTCTGGGAGGTGAGGCTTATCTAGTCCCTCGGGCCGCACTCCTTGTCTCTGTGGAGTGGCCAGATCCCTCCTAGTAGCAGCTGCTGGTGAGAAATCGGTCTTTGTGCTTTTCAGTGAGTGCCCCAGGCTGTTGGGGTGTTCTCCCTTCCCGAGAGCCCATGCCTCCTCTAGTGGCTGCTGCAGGGGCAGTGACTGCTGGGGCCTGGTCACTGCCTCACTACCTGCCTGTGCCTTGGAGTTGACAGGATTCTTTATGTCAGAAAGGATTTCTATGAGTTTGGGTTTTGCTACTTATTCTGCTTTTATATTTCATTTAGAGAAAATTATAATTTTGTACAGAAAAGTGAAGAATTTTATCTTATTTCATGGAGGAAAGAATCTTTTATAAAATAACACCCTTGTCATGGAGGCCAAGAGAGTAAAATTGCCTGTTAAAGCTTTGTAATTTGCATTTACTATTAAAGGTTAATGGTTTTATTGTGAAATTGCCATAGAGTGGGTTAGAGAACTAATTGCTTTTATTAATCATTAACAAGTAACTGAAAATTATCCAGAATGTGGCAACTAGCTAACTATATATTAGTGAAATGAATGTTATTGAAAATTTCATCTTGAGGTCAGGTTTTTTTTTTTTTAATCTGCTAATGAAATGGCCCAAATACTTCATCGTAAAAATATTCTGGCTTTGGAACATAAGTTATTTGTTTTATATAGTTTGCCTGTTTAGAGAATATAGAACATTTCAAATAAAATTAGTCATTTTGTGAAAATTCAGAGGACTGGGGATTTAACTGTCCTTCTGGCTGTAGGAATCATAATCTCCCCATTTTCATCAACCTGAAGACAACTTGGTTGTAAGAATATTTGGGTTTTTTGATGTTTTAAAAAACTGATTATTTTAAAAAACTGATGCAACCTTTGTTGCATGGAGTTGAGGAAGGCCCAGGAGGGAGGATTAAAATTAAATAAGAGACAGTTTTGCTTCTTAACACTTTCTCCACTTAATTATTTTAGTAAGAATCTGAAATCAAATATAGAATGGAAAACTAATGTAGCCAAACCATCTGAGAGCCAATAGTAGAGAGAGACATCAAATCACAGCACTTGTTCACTAGCAGTTTGGGTACCTACAGTATGCTATATTGAATGATAATTGTTAACAGCTAGAAACTTGCTGTGGTGATGTTTCTTTATGTTAGATGCCTGACCAGTGTCCTCTTCCCTCAGTAAGATGGTTCTAACTCATAGTTGTTCATACTAATGGGAGAAGATGGTGGGAGAGTCTTATCATCTGCTAACATTTCAACATGAGACACCACACATGTGTGTCCTAAGTAGGTGATGCATTGTTGAAGTACCTGCAGGATTTTCATATGATCTTTGCATTTATACTCTCTTTCTGGAATGGGTCTTAAAGTCAGGTTTGAGCAGGTGCTTATGGCATGTAGTCAGATTCCATGGTAGAGGCAAGCATTCTTCCTAAGGATGTTGTTTACATTGAAGACAGCGATGGAGGAGCCCACCCTTCTGCTCTGATGTCTTCAGAGGTAGAAGGGGTTGCTGACAGCTTCATCAGGGCATCAGGGAGAATGAGCCTGGCGGGTTTACTGTGGTCATGGTCGAGTTGTGTCACGAAATAGGATTTTGGACTTAAGTCTTATTCTTTAGTTTATTTAATATATCAGTCTTTTTCCATTATTTCCTCATTTGCCTTAATTGAAGATCCTAGAATTATGGTGCAGTTTAGAAAGCCTGAAGTTTAAGGGGAAATGGTAAAGAGAAAAAGGACCGGAGCAGGATTCGATTCAGAGCCAACTGGTTTTCTTCTTTCCTATTTCAGGGGAGTAGCTTCTTGAGCAGACTCTCCGCTGCTTGTGCTCCACATTGCATCGCTCACACCATGGAATGGTGTTTCCATTCATTGTCTCTTGAGTTCATTTGGTGTAGAAGAGCTGGTTCTAAAGAGAACTTCTCCCTGCTGTCTTTTTCTTCCAGAACACTGGGGTGATGGGTATACCGCAACAGTTGCCTGGCGCTCTCCTAGGTTAGTGTAGCAGAGATTCTTTTCTCAGATAAGACTTCCATAAAGGCTCAAGATGTGAGGGACTGTCCACGTTTGAGAGAGAATTTCTTCTCACTATTCTAGCTAGAATATGTGAACGAAGAAAGATTTCTGTTATCCTGGACTCCTTTGTATTCTTTACAATTGCTTTCTTTTTCTCACTTATGCTCTGATATGTATTGGTTTCTTGAAGGAATTAAAACTTGAAGCACTGCTTTAGTAGACATTTCTGGAATTCTTGTCTCCCACTTTCCTCACCACATACAGCTCCTCTCCACTGCCTACAGCTGTTATGTTTTAGCATGATGATGGATGGATGGACTGGAGCTAGAGCAAGGTTAACCACATATGCTGTGGTTTCAGAAACGTCAGAGAGGAAGGTGGTGACATTTATAAGTATTCATCTTTTATTTACAAATTTCACGCACATTTGTAGCCTACTGTAAGCAACATGGTGTCTTCTACCATCTTTTTCCCCTTACGGGTCAACACTACTATTCTATTTCATATTTACCATGTTTTTCTTTTAACCCAATGTGATGGTACTTAGAGGTAGGGCCTTTAGAAGGTTATTAATTAGGTCATGTGGATGGAGCCCTCGTGAGTAGGATTAGTACCCTATCAGTAGAGACAAGAGAGATGATCTCTTTACCAAGTGAAGACAGCAAGAACGCATTCCCTCTGCCAGCCAGGAAGAGGTCTTCACCAGGACCAACTCAGATGGCACCTGAATCCTGGACTTCCCAGACTTCAGAACTATAAGGAATACATTTACATTGTTTAAGTCACCCAGGCCATGTTATTTCTGTTATAAAAGCCCAAACTAAGATACCCACACCGAGACACCTACACAGTGTGGTTACAGGCTGCATCATTTCTTTTTCTTTTTGCATATTTGCATATTGTCTAAATTTTATACAATGACCCACCACATGGATTCTTTTAACGTAGGAATTTTTTTTTTTTTTTTTTTTTGAGACAGAGTTTCGCTTTTGTTGCCCAGGCTGGAGTGCAATGGGGCGATCTTGGCTCACCACAACCTCTGCCCCCCAGGTTCAAGCGATTTTCCTGCCTCAACCTTCCGAGTAGCTGGGATTACGGGCACCCGCCACCACACCCAGCTAATTTTTGTATTTTTAGTAGAGACAGGGTCTTGCCATGTTGGTCAGGCTGGTCTTGAACTGACCTCAAATGATCTGCCCACCTCAGCCTCCCAGAGTGCTGGGATCACAGGCGTGAGCCACCACGCCAGGCCAGGAATTTTTGAAAGACATAAACATTCAGTCCATAGTAATGGAGGAAACCAGCATGTAAGTCCCATACATAAAGTCCCATAAAGCTTTTCATCCTCTTTTATTGGCTCGCAGATATTTCCAGTGGTGGGATGCACTAGTTTTTATGTTCTAAGAAAGAAAAAAAATGGCAATAATTTATAAGGTGCCATCTATTGTAAGAAATATCTCAATTCCATAGATAAAAGAATGCCTCTTAGAATTGTTGAAACACTGGTAACTTTGAGTTATATAAACAATGTATTAATCTATTCCTTTAAAATGTTATCAGCCTTTTTAAGTGGTTTTTGCATTTTGGGAGAAATATTTTCTGCTTTTAAAAATGTACTTTTCTGTATTTTTATCTTGTTTAGTCTTCTTTCCTTCCTTCCTTCCTTTTATTCTTTTTTAAGTATTTAGATCTTGAATTCATATGAAATTTTTTTCTGTATGGTGGTTTTTTCACTTTTTTCTCCTTTTCCTCCTTTAATTTTTTTCTCCTTTTATTTGAAATTCTACCTCAGAAATTACACATGTACATGTTTTCAGACATTTTTTCATGAATTCACCCATTTTCTTTTCCTCTGTTCATACCACACTATTTTAGTTAATGTAATTTTAGAATATAGTTTGATATCTGATAACAGCAAGAATTAGAAAAGGCCTACATGACCGATAATAGGTCAACTATTTAAACTATAGTAAAAGTCATCCTTCTTTGGATCTTTCAGTCCTAATTGTTACAATGATATTTAAAGATAGCAATATTAAACTGTAAATAAATCATGATTAACTTTTGGTAACTTTATGCTATCTATCATGGGGGAGATTCTAAATTACAGGATGGCAGAAACTCGATATTTTTGTCAATTAAAAAATTTAGTGCTTTTTGGCTGGGCGCGGTGGCTCACGCCTGTAATCCCAGCACTTTGGGAGGCTGAGACGGGCGGATCACGAGGTCAGGAGATCAAGACCATCCTGGCTAACACGGTGAAACCCCATCTCTACTAAAAATACAAAAAATTAGCCAGGCATGTTGGTGGGCGCCTGTAGTCCCAGCTACTGGGGAGGCTGAGGCAGAATGGCGTGAACCCGGGAGGCGGAGCTTGCAGTGAGCCGAGATCATGCCACTGCACTTCAGCCTGGTTGACAGAGACTCTGCCTCACTTCAGCCTGGGAGACTCCGCCTCAAAAAAAAAAAAAAAAAATAGTGCTTTTTCTATGCATTTTTGACATATATATACTTAAACAAACAAATACAATCAAAATTTGTAGCCAGCCTTTTTACTTTAGCAGAGTGTAATGGAAATATCTTTCTGTATTATTAAATCTCATTCTATGACATAATTTTGTATGGTTGTATAGCATTTTATTGTGGTTGTACTATAGTTTGATTAGTTGATCTATTATTGGTCGTTTAGGCCTTTTCTAATTCTTGCTGTTATATATAACACCACAGAATACATTTTTGTGAATATAGTATTGTCCATGATTATTTCGCTGGTAGGTTAATTTGTGTTGGGGCTGTGTGTGTGTGTGTGTGCGTGTGTGTGTGTTTGTGTATTCAAATAGCCTTCATAAACGGTTGTACCAGTTTACATTCCCACTCACAGTAAAAAGGACCATCCAATCTTTTTTCAAAAAAAATAAAAATGTACGAAATGCAAGTCTTCTGTGTTTCAGTTCCCTAAAAATCTAACAAATGCCACACATTCATATGGCACCCATTGAATGCCTGCCATTGTGCCTAGGAGACAGAAATTAGTGCATAGAATTGTAACTTCTACAGTGTTTCCACTTGGAGTAGTCAGTGCCAAGTTGTCCAACAGTGTACGATGCTACCCTTTTCTCTGTATCCTTGCTAACACTTATTAGTTTCAGATACTTTAATTTTTGCTAATCTTGGCCAAAGATACATAAGACAGAAGTGTTTGTTTTCCACGCCCTTAAGGCATTGGGATAGGGTATGGAAAGGGAGGTAATCCAGATGGACAGCAGTAACGCACGCCATGATCAGTGCTGTGAAAGAGGTGGGAGAGGGTTACTTGGGGACATAGAGGAGAAGGTAAGGGTGGGCAAGGACGGTGTCATGAAGGAAGGGAAGCTTGGCTGTTTTCAATGTAGAGTGTGAGAGTTCTCCAGATGAACCAGGAACCAGGTTGTGGTGATGAAAGCCATTTATATAGAACAGCAGCACGTTCTGAGGCTCAGGGCTGTGGACCTGAAGGATGCTTTAGGGGAAGTGCAAGTAATTGCAGGATGAGGCTATTTGATAGAAGATCAGGTCAAAAAAGATAAGAGACCAGCTCATGAATAGCACCATAGACAAAGTCGTGGGGTTTAGACTTTATTCCATAAATGAGAGGAAGTCTTGCTGGGTTGTAGTAGGAGATGACATGATCTGAATAGGTCTATGATATAATGGAAAGCATAGAGTTAATTATGTTTTGGGTGTGGGGTGGTTGTAAGACCTGACATTTCTTAGGGAAGTAACATTGGTCTTAAAAGGAATCAGGCTATTGAGGACATGGAGGATTTTCGACATAGGGTATTTCAGCCACCTCCCTATTTCCAAAGGAGGAGGTATAGCCCTGCCAGCATGCTTTTCCCAGCAAAGGTTAGTCTATTCTTAGACACACAATTCTTTGCTGAGTCCTAGCCTGTACTGTGTTAGCATTTATTCCTTTTTCAGTCTCCCCGGAGAGTGTGTACTCCGAGAGAAACACCATTCCCGCCAGTTCAAGGTCCATACTCCGAAAGGTCTTGGACATTCCTAAGGAGAGCTTGGTCTTCTCCTAGTTTTTGCCCTCTCTCCAGGAGGCACATCTTAAGGGTGTTGTTCACATGCTGTGCCCCAGGGTCCTCTGAGTTAGGTCCAGCTCAGAGGCCCTAATCATTACAGAGGAATGATTATCGCCACAGTGCACTTCCACTTTGCCTCTCACAAAGGAGGGCCTGATGTGAAGCTGACGCCATATTTTTGTAGATCTGTCAACCTGTGATTCTAGCTGGTTACAAACAGAGCAATGATCATATTTTGATACCTTACTTCTGATGACTGAAAGCAATAAGCTTTTCATAAATGTGCGTTTAAATTTCAATTCCTAGTACCCACACCCTCTCCCTTGTACACTTGTATTTAAAGCCAACTGTATTCATATGTTTGCTTTGCAGTACAACTTGAAACTCACTGTCTCCTCACTATAACATTAGATGTCAAATGAATTACTTTTTGCCATTTTTCTTACAAGGTTTTTGATCTCAAAAATATGTAAATTTGTTTTTAACTCTTCTTTTTTACTTGTATCTTTTTAGTCTAAATTGAAAAGCAACTTTTGTCCTTAGAGCATTTATTTCTGGCGTCTCCATTGGAAGTTTTTTTTTTTTTTTTTTTTGCACATCATACAAAGCATTACAGGTGAAAAGAAACATAACTAATAAAATAAAGTCTTCCAAGAAAAAAAATGTGTGTGTGTGTGTGTGTGTGTGTTTGTGTGTGTGTGTGTGTGTGAATGAAGGGACAAAGCCAGTGTGAAGAAAGTAAAAGTTGAAGATTAGGCCATTACCGGGTATGACAGAGAACTTTAAGAAAGTTGACCAGACGTGGTGGCTCATGCCTGTCATCCCAGCACTGTGGGAGATCGAGGTGGGTGGATCACTTGAGGCCAGGAGTTCAAGACCAGCCTGGCCAATGTAGTGAAACCCCATCTCTACTAAAAATACAAAAATTAGCCTGGCGTGGTGGTGGGCACCTGTAATCCCAGCTGCTCGGGAGGCTGAGCAGGAGAATCGCTTGAGCCTGGGAGGCGGAGGTTGCAGTGAAGCGAGCCGAGTTTGTGCCACCACACTCCAGCCTGGGTGACAGAGCAAGATTCCGTCTGAAAAAAAAAAAAAAAGAAAAAGAAAAAGAAAGAAAGTAAGTTATTTAGAGTAAGTTAAGAGGAAACTAGTACAGACTGCAGAGTAGTGTTGTTTAGACAGTAGCTCTGTAAGTACGATCTGTGACTGTGATGCATTCACTTTGATCTTGAGGATAACTTGTCTCAAAGACAATTGATTACTTGATTTTATTAGATCAGGCTTTTCAAAGTATGGGCCTGGCATACCTGGGAGCTTGTTAGGAATGCAAATTTTAGGGCACTACACCGGACCTACTGCATCAGAATCTCGGGACAGTGGAGTGCAGCAGTGCTGAAGTTTGAGACCCACTGTATCAGAGCACAGAATGCAGAGAAGATATGGCTCTTTGGGCCAGCAGCACTAGGGGAAAAACATACACAGTCATGTATCACTTAACAATAATGTTCTGAGAAATGCATAGGCAGTCGTGCCAACATCATGGAGTGACCACAAACCTAGATGGTGTAGTCTACTGCAAACCTACACTGTCTGGTATAGCCTGTTGCTCTGAGGCTTCAAGCCTGTACAGCACGTTACTATACTGAATAGTGTAGGCAGTTGTAATGCAAAGGTAAGTATTTGTGTATCTACCCTGTCTAAACATAGAAAAGGTATAGTAAAAATACGGTGTGAATAATCATCTGGGACCACCATTAGATATGTGGTCCATCATTGACCAGAATGTTGTGAATGTGTTGCATGACTGTAAAAGGAGAGCTAGACAACACTGACTACTTCAGGGGAAGAGAACTGGCGGCTAATGGCAAGGATGAAAGGAAAACTTTTTATTGTGTATCTTTGTTTACTTTTTGAGTTTTATGCTTTTAAGCCATTCAGAAATATTTTTTTAAAAATTAGCTTTATTTACATCATGAAGTTTAAGTATGTTTCTCAGGAATTTTCTTCTTTAACATCATAAATAAAGAAAAACTCAAAAAAAAATGATTTCATCGTGCCTTCTATGTTAATTACTCTTTCTTTATCTTACATCTTTCCAGTAAATTTCAGTTCCTAAATTCACACACATTTCCACATAGGAAGCTAAAGAAGCATAATCCAGATTAAGAACCAAAAAAGAAACAGAAATAGGATACAGTTGAATCATCTGTGTAACAAATAAAGAAAAAGCTTGGGAACTATAAAGCTATGGAAAATGAAAGAGGCTCACTGAGATGAACCAGAGTGTACAAATGCTGAATTCAATACAATGCCAAGTATTTAGAGTGTTTTTTTTCATTGAGGTTATTATAGCTGTGAACAAGGACTACCATCCACAGCTAGAAGAGAAATCCCCCTGGGACAGAATCTCTAAAACAGGGTCCTCAGTTACATAACTAGCGATTTATGAAATGTGCTTATATTGTATGTGATGTCATGACATCATTTCTTGGTCTTCTGCTCAGAATTAGGTAGTTTGACTATAAAATATACTATTTGGGGACACATTTGCTGCTCTACAAGGTTACTGTTACCATTGCTGCAGTCAAGTGGCATATACTTAAGGGACTGGGGTCCTGAAGGTCTGTGTTGATTCTGGGAGGCGTGCACATATGTGGGTCCAGTGTTCTTTACAAAGGCCCCCTGTGCGGCATCTGTGGTACTTCTTATTTGGTCAGCATATCCCTTGGCTTGTGATGGAAGATCCACAATCTGTACCTTTGTCTGAAGGAGATACCAGCTCCTGAGTGGCCTTTTACATCATCCTTAGGTAGGGATAGTTACTTAAAAAAAAACCAAAAAAACAAAAACAAAAACAAAAAAACAGGCGAGGGAGAAAAGGCCAAGTCTTAGCCATAGTAGGCAGCCCCTAGCCCTTTAGCCTAAGGAAGTCTACAGAGACCACAGCACTTGGGTGCAGACTTTTAATGAACCCTTCTTTTGTTGTTTTTGTCCATTGCACT
Source organism: Pongo pygmaeus (assembly GCF_028885625.2). Lineage (NCBI taxonomy): Eukaryota > Metazoa > Chordata > Mammalia > Primates > Hominidae > Pongo > Pongo pygmaeus. Next base: position 9,678,609 of record NC_072380.2, read on the forward strand.
GTCTGTGTGTAACATACATGTCCCAGTTCTCGCCCCTGATCCTGATGGTTCCAAGGAGAGTGGATGGACACTTTAAAGACCAACCACACTACTACGTGGCTTAGTGTAGATATGGTGATAAAACACTTGTGCTTTGGAAAATGTAAAAATCCTGAACTTAGATCTTGACAAGTAAGTGCAGAGGAACTGAATTTTAACTATTTGCTGAAAAATCTATCATTCTGGAAGCATTAAAAAAAATTAAACTGTAAACTGAGTGCACACATCTTAATAACCCTAAATACATACACACATACACACAACCAGCCACAAAATAGTGTTACTTCCTTAAATGCTAAACACTGTCTAGTTCTAGAAGTGAAAAGGACCTACTTGTCTTTTCAGAAGTGTGTGTTTTGAATATGTAATGAGATTACCTTTCTGTGGCTTTGGAGAATTAATTTCAGTGCTTTATTGTCAGATCTTTTCTGTAAGAAATGTGGTAGGGATTTCCCATTCAATCTGGAACTAAGAATTCAGATTGACACTTGAGCTTTGTACCTCAGATATTGTTTTTCCTCATCTCCTGTTATATATCAAGCAGCTGAGATTGGTTTTTTAAAAAGTGAAGATTGAATTGTCTTCACACATTTATTGTGAACTTGCAGAAAATGGAAAGGATTATGCTTTAAAGAGAGTTGGCTTGGCTGGATAGAAAAGATCCCTCTGTCCTGTTTCCCTGTCCTCCTTCCCACATTGATTTGAAAAATTAGATGCAAATGCAAAATCCTTAAATTATAGATTTATGATGAATTTAAATTCTGGTAGAATCAAGGTTTTATAACGTATAAAGTGTCTGACACTAAGTGTATATAATCTTTTAAGAAACGTCTTCTTAACAGCGCATGGTATTCTGTGACTGTTCGTGTGCCATGAATATTCTCATTGGGTTCTAGAGTTAGTTACTGACTCTTGAAGATGTGCATCTAGTGGTCCTCCTGTGGAAGTGGAGAGCAGCTCTCCACTGTTTGATAACATTTAAAGCCAAGGGTGAACCACTCAAGAAACATGTGGTGGTTATAATATTTTTTTGTTGTTGTTAAGTACCATCAGTAAAACTGAAAAATCACTTAAGTACCTGACTCCTGCAATGATACAACTGCAGTGATAAACCTCTTAGCTTTTTACATCAGGGGTATTTTCTCACAGAAATAGAGAGCCTTTTGAGGTGAAATTCACATAACATACAATTAACCGTTGTAAAATGAACAATTCCGTGGCATGTAAGAGTATGTTTACAATGTTGAGCAACCATCACCTCTGTCTAGTTGCAAAATGTTTTCATCACTCTGAAAGAAACTCCTTTATTCATCATAGACCAAAGTTGGAAGTATTTTCTTGATTGGGCTCTTGATTACATGGATGCATCTGAGTCATTGAATTGAAGCCTAAGATCTGCTTAATTTCACTGTATGTAAGTTTCATCTCAGTTAACAAGAGAGAACAGAACAAACCAAAAATCTTAATTCTTTTGAAAAAAAGACTTTCTGGCTGCTGTATTAAACAAGCCAGGGGAACAAGGGTAAAAGGAAATCAGTTAGCAGTGACCAAGGCAAGAGATGATGGTGGCTTGGCTGAAGATGGTAACCGTGGAGGTGGTAAGGTGATCAGATTCTGGATATATTTTGAAGGTTGAGCTAATTTGGTCAGCTGATGGGCATAGTGGATGTGAGGGAAAGAAAGTTGGAAACGATGATGCGAAGATTTTTAATGGGATGGAATAGCTATTTAATGAATAGCCATTTAACGACATCAGGGTAATTTCATCTTGTGTATCATTCTCTACAACAGGGTTATACTCTAGGACAGTAGAGTACTAAGGGTACTCTAGGTGGTACTTGGATAAACATCATTAAAACTGCCTCACTTTCATGACTAAACAACTCCTTTCCTGCAGTCCCACTTAATGAGGTGTACTACTAGAACTGGTCATTCGGAAGATCAGGAATTTGGTTTTGAATATGCAGATACCTGTGTAACATCTGAGATGGGCTATCAAGTAGGCAGTTGTGATGAAGGAGACGGGAGTTCAGAGGTCTGATTGAGACCTATAAAATCTGGAGCGTCAGCACAGATAGTAAAGCCCTGAGATTGAATGACTTTCCCGCAGGCGTGAGTGTAGACAGGAAGGCCTGGGAACTGAACCTGGGAGCACTGGGGCTTTAGAGGTCAGGGAGAGGAGAAGAATCCAGCAAAGGGGAGTGCGAAGGTCTGGCCAGTGGGGTAAGGTGAAAACCAGAGCAGTGTGGTTTCCTGTTTCTAATAGGAAAAGCTCAACCAAACATTCAGATTGTCCTTTACATATTAACTTCATTCTAGCTAATTTGTTGTTTAATTAGTCCCATATTAATTGGTAAAGCCGTAAAGACTTTGATGGCTTAACTCTTCTATTTTTTCCCCTCCACTGATAAATCAAATGCGTGTCGTTTTATGTGAAAACTGAAATAGAAAAATGCAGTCTAATTTTAGTGTGAACTATGCATTGAAATAGCCATGTCCTCCTTAGGTAACAGTATTCAAAATTTTAAGATAAAATTATATTGCTTCATTAAATTTCAACTGGTTAACATCAAATCAGTGTTAAAACTATACTGTAATAGCCCTGGGGTAGACACATTAATGGCGCCCCCCGCAGTGTCCACATTCCAATCCCCAGACCTATAAATATGTAACCGCACATTGGAAAGGAGACTTTACAGAGGTGATTAAGGATTTGGGGATGAAGCAGTTATCCAGGATTATCTGGGTAAGGTGGGCCTGATGTAGCCACAAGGGGCCTCCTAAGTAAAAGAGAGAGGCAGGGTGGTCAGAACTAGAAGAGAGATATGAAGATGTTACACCACTAGCTTTTGAAGGCAGAGGAAGGGGCCACAAGCCAATGAATATATGTGGTTCCTAGAAGCTGGAAAAGGCCAGGGAGTGGATTCTCCTCCAGAGTCTCCAGAAGAAATGTGGCCCTTCCGACACATTCATTTAGTCCACAGAACTATAATTTATGTTAGTATAAGCCACTGATAATTGTAATTTGTTACATCTGCTATAGTGAAACTAATACTGAAATTTAGAAAAGATGGGTAACTTATTATGTGTTGAAGTTTAAAAAAGATAAGTAACTCGTTGAAGATCACATAATTAGAAAAGAAAGCAGTAGAGCTTGGCTAGCTGAATCTGACCACAGCCTGGTGGAATTCTAGTACATCTTGTTAAGAAGTGGGATTGCAGGAGGGGAGTTGGTTAGTCATGAAAGTGACGCAATTTTCAATGATGTTTATCCAAGTACCACCTAGAGTACCCTCAGTACTCTGCTGTCCTAGAGTGTAACCCTGTTGTAAAGAATGATACACAAGACAAACTTACCCTGATGTTGTTAAATATATGTTAGATGACCAATTGCTTTGCTTTCTTTGCTCACTAAACATTGGATTACAGCTTGGTTTCCTGTGTGGCGTGCCTACATAGAGGGAACACACTGAGCCAGTGATTTCGTCATCTGGGTCCCTTTGGTTTATATCAGTTTCCAGCATGACTTGTTTGTGGGGCTTGTGGGAGGGGCACATACATTGGCCCCAGGATTCTAACATCTCCTGGTCTCTGCGGTTATAATTTTCACTTAACATTGTCGAGTCGGCATTTTGGTTTTAGTCCAATGGTTCAGTTCTTTGAAAGTGACTCCAGAGGTGGCTCTGTTCATTAATAGATTGTTTTGTTGACCCTGTGAGGATTAGTCTCTGGATCTTGGAAATTCGGCAGGTGACTACAATTCTAGAAGGCCTCTTGTGAGATATAAGGTGTTTTCCTTAAGTGACATGGCCCTGCGTTGCAAAGCTGAGAAGTAATATGAAGGAGCGTTTTGTAAGTTTGAATCTCTATAATCGAAAACCAGACGAATGACACATTGGCTTTTAGAACTAAAAAAAAAAATTCAAGAACTGAGTAGTAGGCCAAAAACAAGATAAAATGTAGCATAACAAAATGTAGAGTTTTGTACTTTATCAGTTAAAAAACACCAAAGTAGGCCGGGCACGGTGGCTCACGCCTGTAATCCCAGCATTTTGGGAGGCCAAGGTGGGCGGATCACGAGGTCAGGAGTTCAAGACCAGCCTGACCAATATGGTGAAACCCCGTCTTTACTAAAAATACAAAAATTAGCCGGGCGTGGTGGTGCACGCCTGTAATCCTAGCTACTCAGGAGGCTGAGGCAGGAGAATCACTTGAACCTGGGAGGCGGAGGTTGCAGTGAGCCGAGATCATGCCACTGCACTTCAGTCTGTGCGACAGAGCGAGACTCTGTCTCAAAAACAACAACAACAACAACAACAAAAACTGCCAAAGTATAGGTCGTAGAAGAGCAGACCTACTTGGTATTTGCGAGAAAGACAAAGAGATTTAGAGCTTCCATCAAGTTTGTTGTGAGTTACTAGGAGGTAGTGCCAGAGAAGCAACATGGCATTAGGCTGCATGGGTAGAAGTATAGTACTCAGAACACGGGAGAGCATCGGTTTTGTTGTTCTTGGTACTAAACGTTCTAAGAGGGTCCTGGACGTTTTATGAGAGGCTTTGGTAAACTGAAGAGTGATGTAGGTACAGATGCATAGATGTAGAACAGTGGACAGAAATGGAAACATTTAACCTGGCGAGGAATTTAGGATGGAGGAAGGGAGCACAGTTATTTTTAGTTTTTTGCAGGTATGGAATTTGTACTGCAATTAAGGAACAGGGAAAAGTCCTCTCTGTCCTTCGCACGGCTCTTCATTAGGTATTTCAGTTAGAGTGTATAGGTCTCAGGAAGCCATGAGGATCTTCCCTGGGTGGTGACAGGCTTCAGATCATCTCCGTTATGGCCCTGCAACAAAACTTCACAATTCTGTATGTTTCCTGCCTAGTAAGCTCCCACTTGTTCTGTGGTAATTAATCTCATACTCAACCATGGAGTTGTGTTTCTAGATCTTGGTGTGTTGTCCTCCCTCCCCTTTGCCTAAAAACAATAACCTGAGCATGCCTAAAGGCGTCTTTGGGCCTCGATGTGCCCTGTAAATTGTGCGGGGTGCTAGGGTCTCTGTACCTAAGGAGATGGTGTGCATTTGCCTGGCCCCTCTTGCAGGAAGAGCAGCAGCGGTTGCCTCGCCTCCGGTCCTCAGCTTGGTCCTTAGCAGGGTGAGCAGGGCCAGAGTCATGGGCACATGACCTGTGCACTCCCTCATGGTCCCACGCTTGCTTTCACATTTTCCTACTGGCATCAGTACTTTTTTTTTCTTTCTTTTTTTTTTGTTGAGACGGAGTCTTGCTCTGTTGCCCAGGCTGGAGTGCAGTGGTGTGATTTCGGCTCACTGCAAGCTCCGCCTCCTGGGTTTTCTCCTGCCTCAGCCTCCCGAGTAGCTGGGACTATAGGTGCCCGCCACCACGCCTGGCTAATTTTTTTTTTTTTTTAGTAGTGACAGGGTTTCACTGTGTTAGCCAGGATGGTCTCAATCTCCTGACCTCATGATTCACCCGCCTCGGCCTCCCAAAGTTGATGCCCGGCCCAGCATCAATACTTTTTTTAAAAAGTGCCCTGTATTTTCATCATGCCCTGGAAATAATGGAGCCATCTTTTACTCACTGCCCGCTTCTCATCTCTGTCTGCTCCTGCTTCCTCTTGTGGGCTTCCTATGCCTCCCCCCAAACTTCTCCTACCCCCCTGCAGTGTTTTAAACTCTCTTTTCTTCTTCTTAATTTCTGTTCACCTCAACCAACCCTAAAGTGCTCTTGTACTCACAGTTAGGCTTTTATAATTGCTTGATCAGTTTACCAGTCAATTTCAGTATTTTGTTGAGCTTTGACAAAGATTTTTATTCTAATTCTATGGAGCCCATGTAATAATTGTTTTTTCAGCTTCTGCCTGTGACTTCTCTACTTCAAAAAATGTATGTGCTTGTTTCTGCCAGTTACATCCCATGTTTCACTGGATGTGTGTCCTGTGTTCACATCGAGTTGGCCCCACAGCTGAGTGAGTTATTGATGATCTCAAGAGTCCATTAGAAATGAAGGGTAGAAACTTAGCCACATCCTGGTTTGTGTTTTGCCAAACAGAGGGGTTTCACTTTCCTCTTCGGTAAGATGAATATGCTTGATAATAGACTAGCATTACGGTTGGCTTTTTTCTCCCTTGAATGATTAAACTATAGTTTCATATGTAAATGCCAGTAAATTAGAATCATTCTAGTAGGGAAGATAAAGTAAATAAGTAAAAATATAGTATGTTAGTAGGAAATCGTGCTAGAAAGAGAGCTCAAGCAGGACAGGAGGGGGCTAGAGATTGCTTGAGATGGGATGAAGAGACAGGACTGTTTTAGAGAGGCTGCTCAGCGCGGTCCCTCTGAGCAGGTAGCACTGGAGCCAGTCCTCTGCTGAGATGAGGTGGCAAGCTAAGAACATCATGAGGGAGGGAAGGGCAGTCCCAGAAGAGAGAGCACAGTGCAGGTGCCAGGTGGGGAGCACGGGACTCTGGAACTGCCTTGGTGTGTTTATTTCCAAATAGTGTCTGGCATTACACTGAGATGAGGAGACTTTTTTGTTTTTCGTTTTTCTTTTTTTTTTTCCCGGGGTGGGGGTGCGTATTGGATTTCTTCAGGAGATCCAACCTCTTGAAAAATGTGAGATGCAGACATATATATATGCATAAAGATATATTTGAGTATTTTAAACTTTATATAGTCAAGTATCTTAAACTCTGCACACTTGAATTTTTAATCCTCATGTATGTCCATTATGATTATTTCTATTAGTTCCGGTTTGAGGTTGGTGATGATATTGTCATAGAAGCTTTGTCAGGCTTCACATTGTAGCAGATTATCTTGAAGGTGGGGCATATCCTTGTGCAATGTGACTACTTGTGCAATGTGACTACTTTAGTTGCCTGTCCAATATGAAGTAGAAAAGCAGATTTCTGGATTACAGTATTTGTCAACAAATAATTCGCTGATTTAAAAAAAAAAAACAGAAAACCTTTAGTTTTATGTTTATAATGACAAGGTCCATAATCAGATTGTTGTTGGCAACTTAAAGCAAGTTGTCAAGAGAAATATTGTAAATGGTTTTGTTTGTGTGTAGGGCATGGGCTTTTTTTTTCTTCTAGACAGAGTCGCTCTGCCACCCAGGCTGGAGTGCAGTGGCGCAGTCTCGGCTTACTGCGACTTCCACCTCCCAGGTTCAAGCCATTCTCCTGCCTCAGCCTCCCGAGTAGCTGGGATTGCAGGCGTGTGCCACCACACCTGGCTATTTTTTGTATTTTTAGTAGAGACGAGGTTTCACCATGTTGGCCGGGCCGGCCTGGAACTCCTGACTTCAGGTGATCCACCCGCCTCGGCCTCCCAAAGTGCTCGGATTACAGGCATGAGCCACCGTGCCCAGCAGAGGCATGGGCTTTTTAATCACTTAAATTTTAACTTATTGTGTTAGTGAGCTTGTTTATTCCATTGCTAGATAATGAATTGTGTGTTACTTTTTCCTGCCTAGTTTTCCCCTGGAAAACAGAATCAACCATACCAAATATTAGTGAGGGTCCAAGTCAGATTAAATAGTGTGAGTCAATCTGCACTCAAAATAAATATGAACTAAAATGAGATGCTAACAGATTGACAGTGATTACCAATGGTAAACAGACCATTAGGAGAGGTTTAAGCTGTCACTAACTTTTTGAAGAACAATTACATTATTTACCAATTATAGTGGCCTGATATCTAAAGAATTGGCCTGATATCTAAAGAATATCATTTTCTAAATAAGAGTGCCAATGGAAAAATGTCAAAGTCTTATACCTGCCACTGCTTACGCACCCATTGGCTAGTAGTCAGCAGTGAAACTAATTGTGAGACTCCTGTCATTTTGGGCGGGTGGAGGGGCCTGTGAGGGCCAATAGCTAGTCATGCTGGCGTGATTATGCCTCCTGTCGTCCTGCTGAATGGTTCAGCTATATAACTAAAGAATTCTATCTCTGGTTAGTGTTGATTTGGGGCAAATATGACATTTGTAAAGTAAAATGGACAAATAATAGTTTCATAGCACATTCTGCTTTGCCTCCTGCCTAGAGACTGATCTTCAGTGATGTTTTACCAGGCAGCCTGACTGGTTTCATGTGTTCTGTCTGTAATAGTGGGTGTCCCATAAAAAGGCAAGACCGTATTTTCAAAGGAGCTGGGTTTGGAGTCTGAAGATCACTGAAAGAGTTTGTGGCAACAGCAGTTCACCTTGATTGGCCTTGTCTCTGGGATGGAAGACATGAAAAACAATTGATTATCACTCACTTTGTGGCACACTCTGTGCTATTGAATATTGAATATCCCATTAAGTCCTTAAGAGCAAACACCAGACCTTGAGGCTTGCCCCTCATTTATAGGAGTCAGGAGTGAACATGCACTTTGCATGCAAGTATACTTTGCAAGACGGTATGCAGATAAGCAAGCCTTGGAGAGGTAAGCAGTGGCCATGTGAGAGAAACACAGAGCTCACACCGACTGGCAGTTACCACCCAGTGGGCTATCCCAGCACCTCTGCTTCTGGCCACAAATGAATTCCAGCGTTCACAAAGTGACTCCTGATAGGCCTGATTCATGGCTCTCAATCTCTTTCCATTTTGAGAAATTCAATCCATAGAATTTTGAAATGCTGAAATAGCAGAGCATCCTTGAAAAACATTTTTGTTATCAAAAGAGTAATTGTTCATGTTAGAGAAATTATGTAGACAGATAAAGTGACAAGCAAAAAGCTCTTTCCCCCATTCTTCTGTGCCTAGCAGGCTCTTGGGTAACCCTCCTGTGTTCCCTCACTCCTCTCTCTTGCTCTTGTCTCTTAAACTCGTTTTTAAGAAATAGTACTTTTGAAATGAATGGCATTGTATATCTGTTCAGCAGCATCATTTATGCACTTAATAATATATCTAGGACACTTTTCCCTGGCTACGTGAAAGGTAACAATTTTTTTTTAAATTTTATTATTATACTTTAAGTTTTAGGGTACATGTGCACAACGTGCAGGTTTGTTACATATGTATACATGTGCCATGTTGGTGTGCTGCACCCATTAACTTGTCATTTAGCATTACGTATATCTCCTAATGATGTCCCTCCCCTCTACCCCCGCCCCATAACAGGTCCTGGTGTGTGATGTTCCCCTTCCTGTATCCAAGTGTTCTTATTGTTCAATTCCAACCTATGAATGAGAACATGTGGTGTTTGGTTTTTTGTCCTTGCAACAGTTTGCTGAGAATGATGGTTTCCCGCTTCATCCATGTCCCTACAAAGGACACGAACTCATCCTTTTTTATGGCTGCATAGTATTCCATGGTGTATATGTGCCACATTTTCTTAATCCAGTCTATCATTGTTGGACATTCGGGTTGGTTCCAAGTCTTTGCTATTGTGAATAGTGCTGCAATAAACATACGTGTGCATGTGTATTTATAGCAGCATGATTTATAATCCTTTGGGTATATACCCAGTAATGGGATGGCAGGGTCAAATGGTATTTCTAGTTCTAGATCCCTGAAGAATCGCCACACTGACTTTCACAATGGTTGAAGTAGTTTGCAGTCCCACCAGCGGTGTAAAAGTGTCCCTATTTCTCCACATCCTCTCCAGCACCTGTTGTTTCCTGACTTTTTAATGATCGCCATTCTAACTGGTGTGAGATGGTATCTCATTGTGGTTTTGGTTTGCATTTCTCTGATGGCCAGTGATGATGAGCATTTTTTCATGTGTTTTTTGGCTGCATAAATGTCTTCTTTTGAGAAGTGTCTGTTCATATCCTTCACCCACTTTTTGATGGGGTTGTTTGTTTTTTTCTTGTAAATTTGTTTGAGTTCATTGTAGATTCTGGATATCAGCCCTTTGTCAGATGAGTAGGTTGCAAAAATTTTCTCCCATTCTGTAGGTTGCCTGTTCACTCTGATGGTAGTTTCTTTTGCTGTGCAGAAGCTCTTTAGTTTAATTAGATCCCATTTGTCAATTTTGGCTTTTGTTGCCATTGCTTTTGGTGTTTTAGACATGAAGTCCTTGCCCATCCTATGTCCTGAATGGTATTGTCTAGGTTTTCTTCTAGGGTTTTTATGGTGTTATGTCTAACATTTAAGTCTTTAATCCATCTTGAATTAATTTTTGTATAAGGTGTGAGGAAGGGATCCAGTTTCAGCTTTCTCCATATGGCTAGCCAGTTTTCCCAGCACCATTTATTAAACAGGGAATCCTTTCCCCATTGCTTGTTTTTGTCAGGTTTGTCCAAGATCAGATGGTTGTAGATATGCGGCATTATTTCTGAGGGCTCTGATCTGTTCCATTGGTCTATATCTCTGTTTTGGTACGAGTACCATGCTGTTTTGGTTACTGTAGCCTTGTAGTATAGTTTGAAGTCAGGTAGCGTGATGCCTCCAGCTGTGTTCTTTTTGCTTAGGATTGACTTGGCAATGTGGGCTCTTTTTTGGTTCCATATGAACTTTAAAGTAGTTTTTTCCAATTCTGTGAAGAAAGTCATTGGTAGCTTGATGAGGATGGCATTGAATCTGTAAATTACCTTGGGAAATATGGCCATTTTCATGATATTGATTCTTCCTAGCCATGAGCATGGAATGTTCTTCCATTTGTTTGTATCCTCTTTTATTTCATTGGGCAGTGGTTTGTAGTTCTCCTTGAAGAGCTCCTTCACATCCCTTGTAAGTTGGATTGCTAGGCATTTTGTTCTCTTTGAAGCAATTGTGAATGGGAGTTCACTCATGATTTGGCTCTCTGTTTGTCTGTTATTGGTGTATAAGAATGCTTGTGATTTTTGTACATTGATTGTGTATCCTGAGACTTTGCTGAAGTTGCTTATCAGCTTAAGGAGATTTTGGGCTGAGATGATGGGGTTTTCTAGATATACAATCATGTCATCTGCAAACAGGGACAATTTGACTTCCTCCTTTCCTAATTGAATGCCCTTTATTTCCTTCTCCTGCCTGATTGCCCTGGCCAGAACTTCCAACACTATGTTGAATTGGAGTGGTGAGAGAGGGCATCCCTGTCTTGTGCCCGTTTTCAAAGGGAATGCTTCCAGTTTTTGTCCATTCAGTATGATATTGGCTGTGGGTTTGTCATAGATAGCTCTTATTATGTTGAGATACGTCCCATGAATACCTAATTTATTGAGAGTTTTTAGCATGAAGGGTTGTTGAATTTTGTCAAAGGCCTTTTCTGCATCTATTGAGATAATCATGTGGTTTTTGTCTTTGGTTCTGTTTATATGCTGGATTACATTTATTGGTTTTCATATGTTGAACCAGCCTTGCATCCCAGGGATGAAGCCCACTTTATCATGGTGGATAAGCTTTTTGATGTGTTGCTGGATTCGGTTTGCCAGTATTTTATTGAGGATTTTTGCATCAATGTTCATCAAGGATATTGGTCTAAAATTCTCAGTATGGTGTATTCAGGAAACCCATCTCACGTGCAGAGAAACACATAGGCTCAAAATAAAGGGATGGAGGAAGATCTACCCAGCAAATGGAAAACAAAAAAAGGCAGGGGTTGCAATCCTAGTCTTGGATAAAACAGACTTTAAACCAACAAAGATCAAAAGAGACAAAGAAGGCCATTACATAATGGTAAAGGGATCAGTTCAACAAGAAGAGCTAAGTATCCTAAATATATATGCACCCAATATAGGAGCACCCAGATTCATAAAGGAAGTCCTTAGTGACCTACAAAGAGACTTAGACTCCCACACAATAATAATGGGGGACTTTAACACCCTACTGTCAACATTAGACCGATCAACGAGACAGAAAGTTAACAAGGATATCCAGGAATTGAACTCAACTCTGCACCAAGTGGACCTAATAGACATCTACAGAACTCTCCACCCCAAATCAACAGAATATACATTCTTTTCAGCACCACACCATACCTATTCCAAAACTGACCACATAGTTGGAAGTAAAGCACTCCTCAGCAAATATAAAAGAAGAGAAATTATAACAAATTGTCTCTCAGACCACAGTGCCATCAAACTAGAACTCAGGATTAAGAAACTCACTCAAAACTGCTCAACTACATGGAAACTGAACAACCTGCTCCTGAATGACTACTGGGTACTTAACGAAATGAAGGCAGAAATAAAGATGTTCTTTGAAACCAACGAGAACAAAGACACAACATACCAGAATCTCTGGGACACATTCAAAGCAGTGTGTAGAGGGAAATTTATAGCACTAAATGCCCACAAGAGAAAGCAGGAAAGATCTAAAATTGACACCCTAACATCACAATTAAAAGATCTAGAGAAGCAAGAGCAAACACATTCAAAAGCTAGCAGAAGGCAAGAAATAACTAAGATCAGAGCAGAACTGAAGGAGCTAGAGACACAAAAAACCCTTCAAAAAATCAATGAATCCAGGAGCTGGTTTTTTGAAAAGATCAACAAAATTGATAGACTGCTAGGAAGACTAATAAAGAAGAAAAGAGAGAAGAATCAAATAGACACAATAAAAAATGATAAAGGGGATATCACCACTGATCCCACAGAAATACAAACTACCATCAGAGAATACTATAAACGCCTCTGTGCAAATAAAGTAGAAAATCTAGAAGAAATGGATAAATTCCTCGACACTTACACCCTCCCAAGACTAAACCAGGAAGACGTTGAATTTCTGAATAGACCAATAACAGGCTCTGAAATTGAGGCAAAAATTAATAGCTTACCAACCAAAAAAAGTCCAGGACCAGATGGATTCACAGCCGAATTCTACCAGAGATACAAGGAGGAGCTGGTACCATTCCTTCTGAAACTATTCCAATCAATAGAAAAAGAGGGAATCCTCCCTAACTCATTTTATAAGGCCAGCGTCACCCTGATACCAAAGCCAGGCAGAGACACAACAAAAAAAAAGAAAGGTAACATTTTTTTAAACCAGCTTCATTGACAGACATTGGGCTTGTTTTGCAGATTTTTTCTTGCATTTTTTATATATTAAGAGTACTACTGTATTGTAGTTATAAACAGTCTCCTCGTACAAATATTTTTGCTTACATGTGAGAAGAAATAAGAATCTGGTCCCAGAAGTTAAATTTCTGGTTCAAAAGCATGCAGATTTTAACATTTTGGTAAATAACGTCATTATTCTTCAAAAAGTTAGTGCTGGTGTGTACCTCTCCTAATGGTCTGTTTGGATGCCTGGTCCCCCACACTCTTGGTATTCCCTGTCATTCTGTTAGCATCTCATTTGGGTTTATATTGCTTTTGAGTGGGTTTGAAGGTATTTTTCTGTATTTATTGGTCTTGTTTTCCTTGATGAATTGTCTGTAATTTTTGCACAGTTTTCATTTTCTTGGGAATTTATAAGAACTTTATTCATATTAATACTTACTAGAATTTTTTCTCAGTTTATGTTGTTTGTTTATAAGTGGTTTTTTGGCCACTTTTTAATCAGTTGTGTTCTTTTTTGGCTCCTAGGGTTTATGTCATAATTAAAGTTCTTCGTGTGCCTTAAAATGTATTTTTAAAAATTTCAGCTATATTTTCTTTGAACATTTTTATGGTTTCACATTTTTATGGTTTCACATTTTCATTTTAAATGTGACATTTCTGGAATTTATTTTGGCTTAAGGAATGAAGATAGAGATGCAGCCTTAAGTTTCCCAAATGGCCAGCCGCTGTCTCCATGCTGTCATTCAGACATTCTGTTTTCTTCCTGTGGAATCCTTCAGTTTGGGATTTTCTGACTGATAAATGTATTGTGTTTAGGGTACAAGCTGCATATGTGAAGTTGCAGGACTCCCACAGAAATTAAGAATGCTGTTGGTTTTTGCTGGGTTAGGAGACAAGAGGCGTATGTGTCAGACAGGAAATCTTAGAATCTGTCAAGTGCTGGGAGCAGAAAGAAAACTTCTAAGAGGGGACTACAGTGTTCAGGTTGCAGATTCACCCCTCGTGTATCATGGGGCTTAACCCTTTCTGCAAAAAAGATTCAGTCTAAAGTAAAGAAACAGTTGTTCATGAAAATATCTTTGACGTTGAATGTTCTTAAATAAATAGCATTTGTTTTTATAGAAGTTTGACTCTATAGTTTGTCTGAATTTGTAACTAACTCACTAGAATTCATCAATCCTATTAAATGGGAGACAGTGTAATATTACTGAAGTGGTGAATGGAGTTTTATGAGTAGTAAAACTGAAGACTGAGTGTATAGTTAGTAAGCTGAAATATACCTCTGAGGATTCAGCCTCCTTATTTTATCATCAAAGGCCTAAAGTGGAGGTAGTGAAAGTTGTCGACTGTAACCTGCATTACAAAACATCAAGTGGTTGAAGCAAAAAGGGGGAAATGGCAGCTGTGACTGTGGCATGGATGAGGTTGTGAGATGTAAGGGGGACATCTGAGTTCGGGAGGTGAATTAATCCTCTCAGCTGCTTTTAGTTCCTGCCAAAGAATGGTAGCAGATAGGCCTGGTGTCGTGGCTCACGCCTGTCATCCCAGCACTTTGGGAGGCTGATACAGGTGGATCACCTGAGGTCAGGAGTGCGAGACCAGCCTGGCCAACATGGAGAAACCCCGTCTCTACTAAAAATACAAAAATTAGCCAGGTGTGGTGATGGGCCCCTATAATCCCAGCTACTTGGGAGGCTGAGGCGGGAGAATCGCTTGAACCCAGGAGGTGGAGGTTGCAGTGAGCCAAGATTGTGTCACTGCACTCCAGCCTGGGTAACAGAGGAAGACTTTGTCTCAAAAAAAGAGAGAAAAATCAAGTAAAAGTTGAGCTGTGGGTAGCCGACAGGTTCTCTGTGTTGACACAGGACAAATTTGGGATGCATAGGTGAGCATGTTTAAGACTTAGAGTAGAAAAGGGGTATCTATGAATTAGTTATGTTTTCTCTGAAGCTTCCTATGAACTGAAAAGAACAGGGCCCTCTGACATACATGGGAAAGGAGGAAGGGTTTCACTGCTTGCGCATAAGACCAGCATACAGTTTTCCATGTTTAAAATTTGAATGCAGCAAAATCTAAAACTTAAGAATCATCTTACGAACATCCGTGGGAAATGTACTTTCAAAGCTTATTGATTTGCTTAAAACCCAGATATGACTCCCAATAGTTCTTGTCTTCTTTTTTCTAAGTATTTAAGCATAAACTGCAGTATATTACTTTAAAGTATTTTCTGAGGCCTATGAACTTCAGAGTTAAAACATTTCACTTGGTAGTATTTGTCAAGATATTAAATTTAGTTGGACTCCATGAAAAATTATAGAAGATAAGCCAACTCAGAAATGTATTTATTCTTCTGGTTTTAACCCATTTATGCTGGAGGTTGCAAATTTTTTTTGTGAAAAATCAGGCCTTGGTGATGATCTTGAGCAGTAGGATACAAATAACTCCCACAAGCTTAGCATTGCAGTAATGGAACAGTAGGCATAAATGGGTTAAGATGAACATGGAGCTTAATTTGAATCAGGTGCATATATTTTGACATTTTTTTGGTAACGTATCATATTCCCACACAATTAAAAAATGTCATTGGTATATGTAGAACGATCAGAGAAATGCAAAACATTGAACGATAATGTTAGTGTAGACTATATGTGATAATTTATGAATAATATTTAATGGGCATAGATGAATGGTGTAAAACATTCTGTAACATATTTGTCTTCATTACAGTATAGCTAGGGCCAATTCTTTAAGTATAACTTTAGCAGCAGAATTTCTGAATTTTAAATTATGGCTTCAGTTGAATGAAGTACTTTTAAAATAAATGGTTTTTGAAGGTACTTGGCAGATTTAACCTTTCAAAATAGCCTGAGGCATTATGTTTGGGACCAAAACCACCAGCATTCTCCAAATGAGAGAGAATTAATTTCCAGGATTAAAGTAGGATTTTGAAAACATAAGCTTCACACTGAAGAGACAGACACATGATGAGTTGAGGTCATTGACAGCGACAGCAGAGAGATTCAGGGTTCTCAGTGGATTTTGTTTCAAATCCTGCAGCCTCATTCTGTTGTCACTTAATACATACTGCCCTCCTACCTCTTGTGAATCTCCTTAGCATCATAGCCCACACTTGAGACCCCAAATTAGGAAATATTTGGCTATTTCCTAATATTTGGCTAATAGATGACTGAGGACTCCAGACTCGCTGATGAGGTTTAGAACTCGTTCTGTCATACCAAGTGCTTAATTTCAGTGCTTAGAAACATTCGGTATTTGTTGAATGAGTGAGTGCCTTATTTTGGTTAGAGAAACAGTTTAGTTTTCATGTTCTACGAGTACTGCTATTGGAACCAAGAGTTGTGAATACACAAAAATATATTTCTGAGGGCCAGGCTATTGTTACGGTTTAGCATTACACTGACCTTTCTTGCCCTGGCACATATATATATATATATGTGACCTCAGTGGCTGACTTCATTAAAATATTGTTAAATTTAACTCTATAAAAAATAAATGTTTGGCCGGGTGCGGTGGCTCACTCCCGTAATCCCAGCACTTTGGGAGGCCGAGGTGGGTGGATCACCTGAGGTCAGGAGTTCAAGACCAGCCCAGCCAACATGGTGAAACCCTGTCTCTACTAAAAATACAAAAATTAGCAGACATGGTGGTGGGCGCCTGTAATCTCAGCTACTTGGGAGGCTGAGGCAGGAGAATTGCTTGAACCCGGGAAGCAGAGGCTGCAGTGAGCTGAGATCCACGCTGCTGCACTCCAGCCTGGGTGATAGAGTGAGACTCTGTCTCAAATAAATAAATAAGTAAATAAATCAATGTTTTATAATCTCAGGAAATGAATCGAATATGACTTTAGCTTTGTAGAACCAACTTGGATTTCAATTGTTACGATACCCAGCGGCTAACAGGATAAGACGGGCACCACTCCATTCAAAATAGGATTGTGATTCTCTGTGTAGAAATGTGTACATTTTCATTTTTCTGTGATAAAAATGGCTTCTAATATTTTATATTTTAGTGTCATGTTAGAGATTTCATTCCATGCTCATTTGTTCATTCACATGTATTTTTATTTTTAGCTCTAAGCGAAAGACATGAGGCCTCAGCCTGAAATGAGGTTGTTTTGAGGTCATCTGATTTCTGACTAGAAGGTGAGCGATCGCCTCGTCCTGAAACCACTTCAGCCCGAATGGTAAATGGCAAAGCCAGCGAGAGGGAGGCCTTCATGTGTTTCCGTGTCTGTGCTGCCCCAGTTCCTTCCTCTTCAAGATTAAAAACATTTTAAAGTTGTAAACCAAAGGTATTAAACAACATACTGACATATCTTACCTAAATTAGCTCAAATGTTTTACAAAAGGGCTTACATCGTAAATGCTAATTAAACCTTTTAGAGCTGTTTTAACATGGCTTTTTAAAGTGAGCTCTTGTGAGCTACCTAATCAGCAACAAAATATTTATTATATGAAAAAACCTGAGCCATTAGGAGTTGGAGATTGAAATATTTTTTTTAAAACAATAGGGTTTGCTCTTAAACAAAAGGGAATCCAGACTTACAGGTTTTTAGACTAGAAAGTAAGGATTCTTGCCACAACATTTTTTTCTATGTTAAAGAATTTTAATGTTTTATGTATATGTGTGTGTTTGTTTATTTTACTTTTTAAAATATGAAGTGCCTATGGAGAATGTTAGTTGCATCAGTTAGCTTTAAGCTATTACATGTTCAAATATATTTTTTAGTTGAAGATAATACAGTGGCTTCTTTTTACATTTTAGTAAAACTTTTTTGGGTGGAGGGGAGTGTTACTTAATTATTAAATGTATTCTGATGGACCATGTCCTTTTAAATATGTTGAGGTAGTGGTGCTTATAAGGCAGTTACTATGTTTAACTCTCCTAAAAATAGAATTCCAATAAGGTTTTTGCTTGGAGTTCAGATTCACACTAAGCCATTATTTCAAATAAGTGGTTCTTTATGCTACTTCATTTCTTTTACTACAGGTAACAGCATTAATAACAAATATAGTATCACAGATTTACTTATGTTTAGCCTAAATTGTGCAGTCATTTAATTGATGAGATGGTGAGAAAATTAAATTTCATCTCATTCTGGAGGGTGCTACAGAAGGCAAATTGTAAGGAACTGAAAACATCATCGTTTTTTAAAAGTCATCTTTATTTTCATGTTCCTCTTCTAGAGGCTCAGTTGTCATGTAATTCTGTGTTACTTAATTTCCCTACAAACAGTATTTTCTTACTGCTTAATCTCAGATGTTGAGAGTGATTTAACATTTATAAAATGTGTTCTTTTTCTTCATGTATGTGGCTTTCTGTAATGATAGGGAGAATTATTCACATACACTAAGAAAACATTACTCACAAGCTGGCCATGGAAATCTGGGCCCCGTTAGGTTGACTGGGAGAGCAGTGATTTTATGTGTGTGGGCTCTTAATAATTTCTGCTTCCCCAGGCCAGCTTCGCCTTGTTCTTAAAGAAAAACCAGTGTGCACTCCGTGGTTCTTTGTTTTACCATATCTCCTGATGTGTTGTTTTATGCTTTTGGAAATATGAACTCTGAACTCTTGATTTTCTACGGAATAATTAAATAAGCTGGTCTAAGTAGCATGGTCTTTAAGCCTATAGTAAACGTTTTGTTTATACAGCTCACTTTTGTATATTAATATTTTTAATGAGAAATAATACTGATGTTTTTATTTTTGGAAATTTTGATGTCTTTTGCCAAAAAAATTGTTTTTTTTTTCTTTTTCAAAAAAGGCCTACCTCTTTGTGGTTAGAACAGCTTTGAAGAGCCTCTTTCTTAGTTCATGTGCTAAAAGTTAATGTAATAGAAGCACAAAGACTTTAACCACTATTACTCGACTAAAAAAATAGTTTCTAAAAGTATGAGTTGCATAAGCACAAAATCTATAATTTTATTTATGCATCTGAATGTCTGTCACCACGATGACAACTTTTAAAAGAAAATAAAGACAGAACTAATGCCACTTTAAAGGCTCAAATTATAAATGGGGAGATATCTTGACCCAGTAAATACTCTACAATTAAACAGGTGGTGTGGATGAGTATTGTGTAATATTTATTTTGCTTTATGAAAACTGCCTTGTTTTTAAATAAAACTTTAATATTAGACTTAAGAGCTTATAACGGTAAGATGATAAAAAGTATTAACTTAAAGTGTTTTGAAAATTATAAAAGTAATTATTGACCATTTCTAAGAAAGTCTTTCCTTTGACATTGTTTAATTTGTTTCCTTTTTGTTTTTTAGGTTTGCAATTTTTTTTGGTGATGGCATGTTCAGAATCTTGGATCCCTAAGTTCAATATATTGGACATATTTAGGAACTCTGGAAATTATGTTGTTTTCACATATCTAGTAACTTACTAGATGAATCAGTAGATTTCATTAAAGTATATCTAATAACAGATAATTATGATGTTGTACTTCTGGGTTGACATGCATGTCTCACATTATCAGCTATCAGTATTAGTGTCATGCTTTGGAGACAGTTATCTTTTGAAGGTTTTGGGGTTCTTTTTTTTTTTAATGAACCTCAGTTTTCCCAGGCAATTTATGTGATTCCTCCTGTGCCTATTCTTGTCTTTTCTATCTACTTGCAGTGTAAGTTACTTAGATCAGAGGCAGTTATTTTTCAGGAAGAAAGAAATCATCAAGTGACAGTCCTAAAGGCAGTAATGACAAAATTTCAATCTGGAACCGGTCTCAGAATGGCCTGTATTCGAATATGCAAAGTCCACCCAAATTATATCCGAATATACTTGTGGCACAGTGCTACCAGTTTTCAAAATGAGACGTTATTATGTAGGGCAGAAGTGCCAATGAGGAGAGAGAAGGAGTTGTTCAGTTTGCCCTCTAACCACCACCTCCTTCTATTATTGGCTGAATGAATTAGAGCAAAATTAGTAGCCAAAAGGCAGACAGTGTGAATGAAAGGGAGGAGAAGGAAAGAAACTTTAATCTCCGGGAAAGATTATTTATCCTTTAAAAAATGGAAAGTTGGCCGGGTGCAGTGGCTCACGCCTGTAATCCCAGCACTTTGGGAGGCCGAGGCGGGCAGATCACGAGGTCAGGAGATCGAGACCATCCTGGCTAACACAGTGAAACCCTGTCTCTACTAAAAAAAAAAAAAAAAAAAAAAAAAATACAAAAAATTAGCCGGGCGTGGTGGCAGGCGCCTGTAGTCCCAGCTACTCGGGAGGCTGAGGCAGGAGAATGGCGTGAACGTGGGAGGCGGAGCTTGCAGTGAGCCCAGATCGTGCCACTGCACTCCAGCCTGGGCAACAGAGCCAGACTCCATCTCAAAAAAGAAAAAAAAAAGGAAAGTTGAGTGTATTCCGTGTACCTGAACATACTATTTAAAACTGTGGGCTACTTTCAGAATGTAGACTAATGTGTTTTCGACCATTGGAATGAATGAGAATTTGTATTTGATAGGAGAGTCAGAAAGTCCTTGAGCGGTTACCTTTCTCTCTTACCTGTTCCTGGGATTAAGAAACTTGAGAAACATTCTGGGGCAGATACGTATGATGGTCGAGTAATTGACCAAAACAGGGGAAGACTGACTTTTAAGATGACATTCAGAGCAACTTGGAAATGGATCAAGGGGAAAGGATGAAGAGAATGCACGGAACTATAGAGACTGAGTAGAAGCTCAGTGGAATGTTCATGTATTGGTTTATTGAAAGTTTCATTGTTGGTGGATTATCCAGTATTTCTGAAACTAGTGTATAGCAGTTTTCATAACGTTTCTATTAGATGGCTTTTGGAAGCTGAATAGTCTACCCCAATACCCCTGGCTCCTTTTTGCTTTGCTTGTTTGAAGAGAAATTGGCTGGTAATGTATTTAATATAAAGCACAGTGAAAACATTAGGTAGGTTTTAAGGCCAGGCACAGTGGCTCACGCCTATAATCTCAGCACTTTGGGAGGCCAAGGTGGGCTGAGCACTTGAGGTCAGGAGTTCAAGACCAGCTTGGCCAACATGGTAAAACCCCGTCTCTACTAAACATACAAAAATTAGCTGGATGTGGTGGCGGGCACCTGTAATCCCAGCTACTCAGGAGGCTAAGGCAGGAAAATTGCTTGAACCTGGGAGGTGGAGGCTGCAGTAAGCCGAGATCGTGTCACTGCACTCCAGCCTGGGCGACAGAGTAAGACTCCATCTCAAAGACAAACAAAAACAAAAAAGCCACATTAAGTGGGTTTTTAAAAGTCATGTTAAATTTTAATCTGAACCTCTATTGGCTGTTTAGCCACTTTCTTATTACGACAGGCTTTTAGAAACTTTTATTTTGTGATACTTTCGTCAATAGAGGTGTTTCCTCTTAGCCAATTCTAGCCACAATATTGACTGGGCCCAGGCATTTGGTACACTCAGAAGGAATTAACCAGGCATGAGAAAACTTGGTCCCTACTGGAATGAATAGTTTAAAGACCATCTTAGATTCTGAAAACTGTGAGCACAAATGAAAGATACCCAAACGGGAAAAACTTCAGAGCCTAAGAATAAAAAATGGTGGTGGGGTTGGGGGATAAACTCGCCCAGAGCTGACTTAAAGTGCTGTCAGGGAAGGAAGTGCCTTTACTGGGGAGGATGAGATGGTGCGTGCAGGGTCTGGAGCTGTGGGCATTCTGATGTTGGATAGCTCACACTAGCGGGCTGCAGTGTCTTAAGGGTAGTGGCATGAGATCTTTGGAAGTATTGATACATTTCCTAACAGTGAGTTTGATTTTGTTCTGGTATGTTCTGAATGGATATGTGGCTCAAAGATTAACTTAGCTAAAAATAAGTATATTAGATATTAGGGAAATATTGTTAATAAAGGTCTTCTGTCCCTGTTGGATAACTTTAGAAAATAATGTAGACAACTGAACGTAGTGGAGATGATGGCATGAATACAGTCAGGGTTTGATGCTTGCTTCCTAGAAACTTCCTAGAAATAGAACAGATCTAGACATAGGGAAATAAGGTTCCAAATAAAACCTTACACTTTTATTCAGATTTTGTGTTGGCCTCAGTTGTACTAGAAGAGCATTTCAGTATGTGTCTCTTGGGGAGTCTGCACTTTCTGGGTCACTGCACTTCACAGCCCGGCATATCACTGAGAATTCAGAAATCTGACTCTTTCCCCAGGGACGAACACATCGTTATGAGTTCAGGTGCACTAAATACATAGGAACACCCAGAGAAAATGAGCCCAAAACAATGGTTCTTTTTATTTTGGAAGTTTCAGACAAACTCTTTGGAAAATTGAAGAAATCTATGGATCCTTTTCCTGGGGAGACTGTACAGACATACGTATTCGTGTGGTTTCTGTGGGTGTAGGGACTGGCCCTGGTCCCGTGTCAGGAAGCCCCAGTCCAGAAGATCGTCTTCATTTTACCTTGGCCAGTGATCTGACTCTGTTCTCGCGCCCATCCGTGATTGATTCTCTGTCGCCTTGGAATGGAGCGTCAGATCTTGAAGGTCGCTTACTGCTTTTCCACGCATAAAACTGAGCCACACGGCAAGAGCTTCCTAATGAAATGGATGGAAACTATCTGCAAAGGGCTGCCCCAGAAGCACAGGTGATAGAAATAGAGTCCAAGGCACTAAGGCTGCTGAGCCACCGTCCTCCTAGGTGATGCCTCCTGCTGGCTTAGTGGGTTTATTTCGTAAGTTGAGTACTAATGTCCTGTTTTTTAAATGAACATATTTCTTCTAACATTTCTAACAATTATGAAGGTTTTCTCCCTAAGTGTGACTTTTTCTTGTGTCTTGGGGTACCAGATTTACAGCATAACATGTGTACTTCAAATTATAGTAGTGACTGGAAATTTAGGATTCTGTTGTTTCATAACACTTAAATCTGCAGCACATTTTCAGGAAAATGGTCAAGATTCACAGATAATTCCTTCCTTATTCCTTTCAGATTTTACAATTGTATGGTTATTTTTGAATTTGGTTGATTTGTTTATAAGTGTAGTGGACATTTAACAGAACAGATGCACCTGATTATCTGATTAGAAACGTGTTTCAACACAGGGATCCCTTTGCGTGGTTGCAATCTCTGTTTTGGGATCTGGGATTCTCCACCTGTTACATCGTTCACTGGAACTTTCCTGCAAAATACAGACTCGCTGAGAGGCCCATCGTGGAAGAACGAAGCAGTCTGAAGAAACTCTAATATTGGGACCGAGTGGAGAGATGGAAGAGCACCATCAGAGTGGTGCCGCCACACATGCGGGAGGCATCCCAGGCAGCGTTGCTCTTTGTACATGAGACAGGATACCACTGTCTTTTATGCATTGGACCGGTGACCAGATAAAATAGCGTTGTAAAACAGATCTTTTATGTAAGAAAAATACAACTCACCGCGCAAACATTCCTGTCTGTTGCGGATGAACCCAGCAGCAGGAGAGGAGCCAGGGTCAGTCCACTTGGCCTGAAACTTAACGTCATATATTCAGATGTCAAAGGGTTTCTGTGCATGCTTTTGAAGTATTGTGTTTGGGCTTTTACAACATGTGCCTCACTGTTTCGCATCTACAGAGAGTGCTGCTGAGAGAGGAGCCCGAGTGGATTCGTGCCCAGATCTGCATTCTCTGTCCTCACTACTTCTCCCTGCTGGTTGATATAAATGTGGGGATAATGTCGAGCACAAAGGAGTCTAAAATTGATCAGGGCTGGGTGTGGTGGCTCACGCCTATAATCCTAGCACTTTGGGAGGCCGAGGCAGGAGGACTGCCCAAGGCCAGGGGCTAAAGACTAGCCTGGTCAACATAGCAAGACCCCGTCTCTACAAAAAATAAAAAAATCAGCTGGGCATGGTGGTGTGCACTTGTAGTCTCAGCTGTTTGAGAGGCTGAGGCAGGAGGATCTCTTGAGCCCAGGAGTTTGAGCATGCAGTGAGCTGTGATCATGCCACTGCACTTCACCCCAGGCGAAGGAGTGAGACCCCATCTCTTACTTAAAAAAAAAAAAATCAAATCCTGTTTATCCGTGTTGCTTTTCTTTGCCAAATAATCATAGTACAATTCCTGTCTAGCCCTTTGAAATGTTGCCCATTTTTAGCCCTTTTGTCATCAGTCAAGATAGATAAGACAGTTTGTTCCATCTTCTTTCCTCCCATTGTCATGTTTCACTCTGGGGATGGGAGGTTTTCAGTTGCCTTAAAGAGTTCACTTTCTGCCCTTGATTTCTGTCTCCCTTCCTGCAGGTTCTTGTGGGGAAGTAGAATAGACGTGGGCTTAAGGGTCTGAGTTGTCTAAGGTTTGCCTGTAAACATTTTGTAACGTTGTATCTTTTTTATTCTTTTTTTTTTGAGATGAGGTCTCACTCTCTCGCCCAGGCTGGAGTACAAGTGGCATGATCTCAGCTCACTGCAACCTCCATCTCCTGGGTTCAAGTGATTCTCCTGCCTCAACCTCCTGAGTAGCTGGGACCACAGGTGCCCACCACCATGCCCAGCTAATTTTTTGTATTTTTAGTAGAGACAGGGTTTCACCATGTTGGCCAGGCTGGTCTTGAACTCCTGACCTCAAGTGATCCGCCCACCTCAGCCTCCCAAAGTGCTGGGATTACAGGCATGAGCCACCGCGCCCGGCCAGCATTGTATCTTAAAGGTAGCCTTTTAGTTGTGTGGATGACAGTTGTCTCCACTGGACATCTGCTTCATGCCAGGCCCTCTGCTGGGTGTTGGTGTGTCCACTCTTCCCTCCAACCACCATATTCCCTTGAGGCCAGGAATGGACCTCAGGGTGCTTCAGGTATGGGAAGACCCGACACCGACCTCTCTGGAGCTCGCTGGCTTCTGGAGTTCTGAGTTAAGGAGGTAGTTGAAGAGACCCATGTATGACCCCCAGATGCCAGTAAAACCAATCATGTGCAGAGAAAGTGGTCACGTCAATAAGATTTTGAAAGCAAGATTCATCAAAAAATAGGCCAGATTTGCAGTCCCACATGAACCTGCATTGAACCCTCATTGACTATCCAGGTAAGTATTACTTTAAAAAAATAAAAACTAACATAATCTTAAAACATATTAGCAAATTACCATGACATACTGAAAATAGGATATTATTCTAAAATTTTTCTTTTATGTATGTGGCTTTTTAGAAACCCTACAAATGTGTTTTGTGTAAAAGGATGTAGTCTGCAATCATTTTCTGACTCTTGCTGTAATAAAAATTAAGTGGCCTAATTATTTAAAAGCTGGTCGTTTGAAATTATTTTTTGAGAAACATTTTAAAGCATGATACTATTTTTGCTTTTCATGTAATGTTCAAGTATTCTCAGAAGCTGCTTGTATATGTTTGTGTTCCACGTATGAAAATGTTGTAAACAGGGTCCATGTATTTCTCCAGTGAGAGTTTCTGATCTTTTGGCTGTAATTACCAAGTGCTTGAGGTTGGGGTGGCTGGAAATGAATATCAAGCTTTTCGGTGCCTGGAGCCAACTTTGTCCAAATAAAATAGCTTTGTACTGTGAAGGAATTTTACTAAGTAAATTTTGTTTTAAAAATTTACTTAATTAAATTAAATGAATTAAAGGAAAGGAAATGAAGAAGAAGATCGTATAAATACGATGGTCTAAATCAGTGTTCTGCAACTTTTCTACCCAGTTACCAGTGGGAGTGAGTCAGTAGGAATGTGGGGAAGGGAGTGAGGGGAGACCCCCATCTTGACTCAGCAGTGGTGACGGTCAGTGTGTCCTGCAGACCTGAAGCCAAGGTCAAGGGAGCTTGAGCACCAGGAGGCCCCACAGTTCCTGAATGACCAGCGGAGGGCAGGTGCCAGCCTGTGGCAAAATAGGAAAGAAAAGGACAGGATGGGGACTTCACCATTTTTTTCAGCCTTAAATTGTTCCTTAAACCGTCACATCCTTCTCTCTAATGTATGTTCTTATTTGGTAAAATAAAAAAGTTTGTAACCCTGAGTTCTCTAAAGATACACATTTTTTTTTATTGGTTTGTGAAGTCAGAAGGATGAGAGCTGCTATTTCTTGGAACTGTGCAATAAATATTAGCATATTCCGTCTCAGTTCTGCCTAGAGGACCTATTTGCTTTTCTTTATCTCATAACCCATAACTCACAGGACATTAACCAGGGTGTCCAAGAACAGTCTGGGAAAGTTTAGATAATTACTTCAGCATTGCTGAGTGATGGGAGACATTGTTTTAAAAACTGAATGTGGTAGAGGTTAAAAGGACAGCTGTTATCATCCTGTTTCAACCAATGCTTGACCGAGAATTCTTTCTGGAAATCTCTTGAACAGACTTCCAAAAGTTGTATGTGAAAAAGCACTGAAACCTCACATAACGCAAAGATCCACTGCAATACAGGCATTTAGGAAATCATTTACACTACCTTGCTGATCACTTTTCACACTTGATCTTAGCCAAAAGGCCAAGAAGCGATGTGGATAACTTTTCAACCTGTCAAATAGCCACCAATCTGCAAAAAAACTAATTGAACACTAATAAATGACCAAAATTGATGCAATGGTTATAACTTGTATTTTTATTTCTGATCATCTACAATATCAAGTTTAAGACTGACTGTATATGTCATAGTTTTGTGTGATTAGACTACTTTTATTAATTGTCTTTAAAGAACTGGACAAAAGGGCCCTGAAGGAAGAGAAACCAAGGATGAATCCATGAGGTATTCCGGCTGTGTGGCGATTGCCTTCATTTTCCCAGTGGAAGGACATTTTCCAGAAAAATTTAGGCTGAATACCCATTTTTATATCTCGCCCAATTGAGTGCCAACCACAGTGCCAAGTGCTGTATATATACTGTGTGAAGGAGAAAATTTCCAAGAAAGATACTGAGATTTCTTCCTTGGCCTGTTTAAAATTGGGGTTGATACCCTTCCTCAATGGATGCCGGCAGGCAGGAAGTTCAGAAGAAGTCAGTGATCTCCAGTCAGATTCACAATTCTCCAAAGTGTGTCCTTTTATCTCCCAGGATCTTGCAAAACTCGTGCTGAATTGCTCATTAGGGAAAGCTTGCCATACGCTACATGAAGTGTTTCCCTTAGAGACTTTTTCTTAGGAGGCCCAACATTGAATTATTAAACCCTGGGCTATGATTAGTGAGGCAGACACCTGCTTTCTGTATTCTGTGGGACTTGAAAGCAAGAATGAAATTACTGAATAAAATGAAATTGGTACGAGGGATATTTTGGACTTCATTTGCAGTATTACTCCGCATCTCCTCCCGTGGGTACGACAGCTGTCAGCAAGGGCTTTTAAATTCCACAACAGTGGAAGGCATTACTTTGCCATTAAAATTTTGAATTGAATTTATTTTGAACATTCCTAATTTTGCAGCAGAGAAAAGATGCTAAATCAATACTTATTGAAATGATTTTGCCTAAAATATGACATGACCAAAAATTGTGTAGATTTGCAGTTTTGTATTTTGAAGAGAAAGCACAAGTTTTTGACTGGGTCCCTTGATGACACAGAAGCAGGGAGTTTATCTCAGTCTCCCTCCAAAGCAAGCTCCATTTTTAGTTAAATAATATCTCAGAAGTTCTCCCTTAGGAATTAGGATTTTCTTTACCTCTTGAATGGTTCTCAGTGACCCTTTACAGCCCCATTTTGACCTTAGAAACCCATATCACAGAATGGATTAGCATGCCATTTTAAAAGCCCCATTTGTGGAATCTAGAAAATATTGAGATCATTGTCAGGTAGTTTTCCCACTTTCAGAAATAAAGAATTACCTTTCCAAATGCGAGCAACTGTGTGGCTCTGGGACAGCTCAGACTGTCTCCCTGAGTTCTTGTGGGGCCTGATTCAGCTGGTCTCTGGCTGGGTGGCTTGATTGAACTCCTGAATGGTTGGATCTCTTTGATAATTTTAGGAAGTTTAAGGCAGGTGTTGGAGCATTGCTTTTCACAGGACCAGCATAAGCAATTCCTGTGTTGTTTTTGTTCATCTCTCTAGGAAGTCATTGTAACAAATTGTAGTTTCTGTCTTCTCCCTGGATTTTATTTTTTAGATTTGTCTATTTAAATTGAGATTAAGTAGGATTAATTCAGTAGCTGCCATTTCTTCTAAAATTAAAAAAAAAACTGCCATCAGCAGCTGATCTAAAACTCCATCTTACACTAGTGTTATATATAATATATCAATCCTAAATTCTGGCAAAAAAAATGAGAATTCGGTGTGAGTGGAGTAAAAGACTCCATAAAAGCCGTTTCTCTAATCTTTGTGTGCCTGGTGTTTGCCTCCAACCTTCCTGGCTGTCTTTCGTCATGAGGTTGATGATCACCTTATAGGTTTGAAACTCAGAGCTAAGAAGGCAGTGATGGAAGGGAAGTGCCCAGGGATGGGGTGAAAATCCTCCAAGTGCAGCCAATTCTGAGCTAGGGACAGGCAGTGTTGGTTTCTCTCTAGGTTTTCATGAGTGCTGAGCACTGCACATTAACTCTTCCCTTGTCAGCTCTGTCCCTCCTCATCTTCCTCTTGCCTGATGGAAACTTTGAGTGCTAAAGTAGGCTTTCAGTGGCACAAAATAACTGTTTTAGCACACTTACACTGGTGCCTCGGTGGACTTCCGGTTGTGAGTGGGCAGAATTTTCCATAGACTTAGGTTCTGCTGAATTATTGAAAAGATCACATTTCTCAACAATTGGAGTTTGTCCCTTTCCATTCTTGCTTCCTGTCTCTCCCCACCTTTTTCAGAATGAGAGTACAGCAGAATTGTCTTCTCAGAGAGCTGTTCGGTAGGGGAACTTGAGAAGCACAGTGCAGCTGGACATAATGTTGAAGTAAATTCTTTATTTTTGCACATTGATGATGCTTACTAGACTTCAGGCACTGTTCTGGGCTCTTGGGAAGCAAAAGACACAAAGCATGGAGTTGCCATTCTAGCAGCGGTAAACTAACGGCATGGGTGAATTCGAATATGGGAGAGCTCGTGGGAAAGAGCAGGCAAGTCCTTGGGATGCTGGGCTGGGATGGAGGGCAGGTCTCAGTATTCCAAGACGAACTCACAGGGAAAAAGATGTGAAAAAGACGATGTTTATGTCAGTTGGGATTGACCTACAGGTTTGTCTTAAGGAAGAAAAGAACTGTTGAAATTTCTCCAGCCAGTGACTGCTTTTCCAGCCACTCCTGGACCCATCTAGAAGCCCTCGCTGTTTCTAAATGCTGCTGGGCACATCCTCCTTGTTTCTCCTGCTGTCATTCCTCTTACCCAGATTTTTTTTTTCCCCAGAGCCTAGCCCAGATGGCATCTCATTGACATTATTTATGGAGGTGGGCATGATTGTAACAAACTAGACTGCAAGACACAACACTAAAATTGTGGCGGTTCCGCTAAGGGAAGGAGAGCGTTTCTAGATGGGGCCTTAAAGGGTGAGCCACATCCCTAAAGGGCCTAGGAGGACACTCCAGGCCAAGATAAACCCACAAACTAAACAGCATGAGGAATGGTGAGCAGGGTCAAATCCAAGGGTGCTTAAAATGCAGATCAGGGAGGGCTGCAAACTTGATGCTAAGGAGTGGGAGTTGCACAGGAGAGGCCACTTCCATCTTCCAGGACTTCTCTCCTGTGAGAGTTTCCACCAAGGAGGGGGAAAATTCATTGCCTCTTGTGGATTCCCAGTTTTTAATCTCTGGCAGGTGAGGAACAGAAGAGAAGGTGGTTAGTAAAAATTTCCTGTCTTCTATCTCTCCATCCTTGTTTTTCCAAAATTCAGATAATTTTTTAATCATAAAAATGACATAATTTGTAAATAATTTTAAGTAGTGCATAAAAATAAACAGAACAAAATTCACTAGGTCACTACTGCTAATACTCCATTCATTGTCATTTCAGATTCCTTTGTTCTCAGCCATGTGCAGTGTACTTTATCTAATCACGGCATCTTTTTCAAGGCCGCTCTGCATGAATGTAACCAACTCCCTTTTGCTGGAAATCAAGCAGTTTACAATTCTTGTTATTCAGGTTCTTTCCAATTTTTGACTCTTATAAACTCAGTTTCAGTGACTCTCCTGTATAATTTCTGCACTTACCCAAATATGTCTTGCTATAAATTATGGACACTTTCAAAAATTGGGATATCTGTAGCTCAGGTGCACAGTACTAGAATTCTGTACTGCAAATACTACCTGTGAGCATTGTGTGTGTGCACGCGTGGGTGATTGCATGCATGCGTGCATGCTTTTCAAAGCGTTTTAGTGACAGCCTCTTTCCTCAGATGTGCATGGTACCACTGCAGGGTGGGTAAGGGAGATGGAGGTCTCTTCAGCAGGTGGGTGAGGAAACTGTCTCCTAACCACTTCCCCAGTGCATGCTGCCGGCACCACCTGCCCATAAAGCACATTTGCAGCCAGCTTTCAAAGCACTGACTCGGAGGCCAACGCCAATAAAAGCTTTTGTAGTATAAAATGATTGGGACAAATCATAGCCAAACTAAAAACAGAACTTTCTACCTTCCTCCCCAGAAACTGCTTTGATTCCTAGTTCAATTAGCCCAATTAGGCAGATCAAAGAGAGAACACATTTTTCTGAGAAGTTGAAAATCATACCGCAAAATTCTGTTGTGTTTCTCAATGTAGGAAGTTGTTACAAGGGTTAAGTGTGAATGCTGTCTTAGTTGTAGGGGAAAGCACCTTCCGGAAGTGGTCTGATTGGACTTGCACACTTACAGTTGCTCAGTGGTGGCCTTCTATCTGTGCCATCCTCCTGGCCACTTTGTGGTCATAAGATATCGCGATAGTTTGTAGACTAAATGTTGTGTACTAAACACAATGAGTGGAACACAAAGTCTTAATTAAGGACTCCGTGTCCCATTAGGTGGAAGGCTTGGATTAGGTGGAAATCATGAATTCTATTCTTTTTTAAAAATGAGGCCAAGTGGAGTGGCTCACACTTGTAATCCCAGCACTTTGGGAGGCCGAAGTGGGTAGATTGCTTGAGCCCAAGAATTTCGAGACCAGCCTGGGCAACGTGGCAAGACCTCTGTCTCTACAAAAAATACAGAAAATTAGCTGGGCATGACGGCTTATGTCTGTAGTCCCAGCTACTTGGGAGGCTGAAGTGGAAGGATCGCCTGAGTCTGGGGAGGTCGAGACTGCAGTGAGCTGAGATTGTGCTACTGCACTCCACCCTGGGCAACAGAGTTAGACCCTGCCTCAAAACAAAACAAAATGAAAAGAAAAAAAGTGAGCCCAACTTAAACTGGCTGCACCCCCTCTCCCTCCCAGCGCCCAACCCGCTAGGGTGCCCTACTCCCCTGTGCCTCAGGGCCCTTGCACTTGCTGCTCGCTTTGTCTAGGATGCTCCTCCCCACGTGCTTATGGCTCCATCTCTGCTAAATTGTCTCCTCCGCAGAGAGGGCTCTGCCCAGCCTGTCTAGAGTGGCACCTCTGCCATGGTCTCCCTTACTTCCTCATCACCTCCATCGTGACCTCACATTATAGTTTTGTCTCCTTCGCTAAATATAAGCTCAGGGAGGGCAGGGGCTTTGTTCTTTTGGTGGCTGTTTTTTCAAGACCTAGAACAATGCCTGAGATACATTAGAAATTCAATAACTATATAATATTTGAGCAAGTGAATGAGTAAAATCCTTCATTGCCCTTGCCTAAGGAGTTGCAAGGAAACTTGGAGATTTTAAAGAATCTGGATTTAGAAGTAAAGAAAGTAAAGGAGTTACGAAAAAAATCCAGCGACTGCAAGAGAGGAGCTAATCTCAGAGCTTGCTCTCCAGGCAGGGCTGCCCTGCCCAGCAGTGCCATTCCTGCCTCCAGCCCCTTCTCTCCCAGAGTTTTCGCTTGAAGCCAGAGCCTAAAATTCCCCCAGTTGGAGGTTGACTTGTGCTAATGATAAGCATCATCTTTTAAAAATGTTTTAGTAGATTCATCCATTTAACAGGTATTTATTGGGCAGGAGCAATGGTGCGGCTATTGTGTTAGAGGCCAGGGTGACAAAAGTCAGCTGGACAGCCTTGCCAAGCTTACAGATTTTCGGTGTGACTTTGGTTGGACGATTGCCCTCCTGCTGTACCCAGCTAAGAGAAGAGCTCTGAAGAGAGGAAATGTGGTTCAGTGGAGCGGGAGCTGTAATAGGGTGCTTGGCTCTTCCCAGGGAGGCAGCAGCTGCTGCTCTTTGGACAGAGGAGGGCGAAAATGGACAGCATGCCTACCTGGTGGGGCGTGGAGGGTGCCCAGGGGCTAGGGAAGGGGGAAGAAGCTCGTTATTCTCCTAGACTATATCAGTAAAGAAAATTCTTATTAATACCTCTTTCTATGTTACACCTACATGAGCTCAATTCAGAATCTAATAATCATTTTTTTCCCCATGGGGGAATATTCCAGAAGTTTCCAAGACTCAAAGTCTATTTAAAACCAACTTTTGAAACAGAACAATTTGTATTTCTCCCTCCTATCCCCACTTAAGATTCAAAAGAAAGTAAAGCTTTTTATTCCTCCAAGAATGTGAATAGACTAATAGTTAAGGGAGCAAGATTTCTAAGAGGTTCTTATCACTTGTGCAAGAAATAAATAAATTATTCAAAAATAAACTTTTCACATACTCTAAAAGAGGTACCTTGAACCTTTCTGTAAGGGATATTTAATTGGAAACAGGAACATAATTCAAACATGCATGACCACGTAGTCATCCTAGCCTATGGAGAAAGCTTTTCGGCATAGCTCTGATGAGACAAGAGTTCCTGTCCCAGCTGTGAAATTACCAAGATACAGTTCCAAATTGTGCTTTCTGACACCTCGTATTCCGTGAGAGAGAAGTACACACAGCATTAGTAGCATCAGGAAAAACTAAAGACTGCTAAAAATAGGACCTCAAGTTCACCCGGTCCACTGGGTCCTCTTGCTCACGTACCAGCTCTTAGACATAATGCTACCAGGATTGACAGGCCTCCAGCTCAGTCCTCAAACTGAGTGTGTGTGTGTGTGTGTGTGTGTGTGTGTGTGCGCGCGCGCACGCGTCCATGTGCATGCATGTGCGTGTGTGCCTGTGTGTCGTGCATGTGTGTGTGCATGCGTGTGTGTTGTGCGTGTATGAGTGCGTGTGTGTGTGTGTGTGTGTCACCTGGGGATCTAGTTCAATTGCAGATTCCAATTCAGTATTTCTGGAGTGGGTCTTGGAATTCTGTCTTCCTAACAAGCTGAAAGGTGAAGCCAGTGCTGCTGGTGTGTAAACTGCAGAGCCTAGCAAGGCTCTAGCTTGCCAAGAACTTTCACAACAGTGTATGCTGGGGGAGCCCCATGCAAAATTGCACCGGTTCCCAGAAATCACCAATCTCACCAGTTGATGTTATGTATTTGATGGGCACATGATTATTTTTTACTTCCATGTGAATTCTCATCTTGCCTTAGATGTTACTAACACTATAGCAAATAGCTTTTTTTTTTAAAAAAAAATAAACTGTAGAATTTATGATGTATTTAGTAATACTTTATATTTGTATAATTTTTTTTTTTTGAGATGGAGTCTCGCTCTTGTCCCCCAGGCTGGAGTGCAGTGGCATGATCTTGGCTCACTGCAGCCTCCGCCTCCTGGATTCAAGTGATTCTCCTGCCTCAGCCTCCCAAGTAGCTGGGACCACAGGTGTGCACCACCACGCCTGGCTAATTTTGTATTTTTAGTAGAGATGGGGTTTCACCATGTTGACCAGGCTAGTCTTGAACTCCTGACCTTGGTTGATACGCCTACCTCGGCCTCCCAAAGTGCTGGGATTACAGGTGTGAGACACCGCACCTGGCCTGTATAATTTTTTTAACCAAGATTTATTGCCTTTTTTTTTTTTTAAAAAATATTGCCCTGTGTGTTCAGCAGTGCTGGTATTATCTACTTTTACACATAAGAAAATACGTTCAAAGTGGCATATTGCTCAAGTTTATGCTGGAACCCAAGTTTTCTAACTTCTCATGGAATGTTTGCATTGTACCAACTCTGGCTGTGGTATTGCATCCTGAATGTAGAAGTGGTGAGTGGGAGGGTGTGACGAAAATGACATTTCTGGAAACCCAATAGGGAAAATACACAAATACTTTTATTATCACGGTGTGTCTCTTGAGGGCTTATGAGTGGGACTGAGTGGGCTAAGGAGACAGTCTATATGAGAGTTCTCAGCCTTGCCATGTCAGATGGCAAGTGTCCTGTTGCTGATGACAAACTTACTTGACTGTCTCTGAGGAAATCGGATTTAACTTGACTCTAGGCAACCTTCCATCTTCTGGATGGAACTGAAACTTGAGAACTCAGTGGCATTGATTGATGGAGCACACCGTTCTCATCAGATGGTATAAAGGATGTGCAAATCATATGCAAGTGGGCGAAATATCTCAGAATCTGCCATCCGGAAACCAAATGTCTTCATTCCAGCTAGATTTTCATTTGGTGTTTGGGTGACATTCAGTGAGGTCTTGAGTATGCATATTCTTCATATGGTATTTGTTGAAAAACAGCTAAAAACTGCAAAACAGAGATAAGACACCAGCATGGAAGTCAGTTGTAGGCTTTGTCGGCTGGAGCCCCAGGACCCAGCTGTTGGCAGGAGGCCTGCCTGTCCTAGGTTGATGGGATGTGGGGCAAAGTGAACCTCATGGGGGCCTTTGACTCTCATGGTTACTTTTTCCAGGAAAAGGCTGCTTGACTAACATCGGTCCATCTTCCTTTTCCAAGCGTTTGCCACTGAGGAGTGCAATGGTAGCATGGAAAGCTTTGATCCGTTTGATACCTTATTCAGTTCAGATACACCAATGCCTTCCTTCTGCAGTGTTCTAATGGTGTTTTGTTAAAAACATAATACATGTTCACTGCAAAAAATTGGAAATTAAAGGAAAGTGTAAAATTCTTTTTATTATTAAAGTTTTGTAACCTACTCTTCTATGTAAAACTATTTGAATGTTTCACCAAATTTTGAAATATGATTTAAAAGTATTTGTTGGCTAGTTGGCATTCCATCAGATGGATGCATGCCAGCTTATCCAGTCATCTGTTATTGATGAACATTTAGGCTGTTTCTTATTATGTAATAGGTTATGCTGCAAGGAAGTATCCTTGTACTGAATCTTTGTATACATCTCTGCTTATTCCCTTGGGGTAAATACTGAGAAGTGGAATTACCAATTCAAAAGATATTTTAAAAATATTTGTTGGATGAATTATTAACTTTTGTCACTGGTACACGTATTTTCCCTCATTTATTGTTTAGCTTTGTTGATAGCATTTTTGACATTCAGAAAAGTTTACTTTTATCTAGTCAACTTTGTCAAGTTTTTATTTTATGCTTTCTTCTGCTCTTGTGGTTAAAAATGTCTTCCCAATCCAAAAATAAAATGACAATTGAAGTTAGTTTTAATCATAGACTTAATTGGAAAACAGTGGAATTACTAATTGCCAGCAAGTGTTTTGAGGAACATACAACCATGAATTAAATATGGTCTAGTCTTAACCAGATGTATGCATCAGAATCACCTGTTTGAGCTTTTAAATGTTACCAGTGCCTGGGTCATATCCCAGATCCACTGAATCAGAAAATGTTTTTGAAAAAGACCTTCCATAAGCCCACAAACTTACAAAGGAGGAGAGCCAAGTTGCACATGATATATACATATATATTTTGGCTTGAGTTACTTATTAGATTTATTGGCATGGCGGGTGCGTTTTGTCACAGTCAGTACATCTGTTCACTAGGAGAATCAGGCTGCCATTCTAGCTTCCAAAAGAAACGAGATTCAGAACAGTGTGTGCTGGGGGAGCCCCTGCAAAGTTGCACTGGGGCCCGAAAGCACCAATCTCACAAGTCAGTGTTACCTATTTGACTGGCATGTGATCATTTCTGACTTCCATGCCAATTCTCATGCTTGCCTTAGGTGTTACTAACACTACAGCAAGTAGCTTTTTTTTCAAAAAAAAAAAAAAAACTTAGAAGATACAATATATTTAATAATACCTTACATTCATATAATTCTTAAAAGCAAGATTCATTGCTGTTTGATGTATAGCAGAATCTCATTTGAGATGGAGGGTTGACCTTACAGATAATATTTGCAGTTTGGGGAAAGAAAGTCAACCAAAAATGGCCACTTATGTATTTGCACAAACTTGAACTCTACTCATGAGTTAATATTGAAAATGCATCCCTGTTTCTCTAGCCTGGAGCTGCAGCCTTTCTCGTTAAAGATTTTATAAGGAAATTTGCCTATGTATCAGCCTACTTTTTTTCTTTCCAACTTTTACTTTAAGTTCAGAGGTACATGTGCAGGATGTGCAGGTTTCTTACATAGGTAAGCATGTGCCATGGTGGTTTGCTTCACAGACCATCCCATCACTCAGGTATTAAGCCCAGCACCCACTAGCTACTCTTCCTGATGCTCTCTCCCTCCTTCAACCTATTTTTTGTGGCATTCTGTGTTTTAAAGAAGCAGCAGTCAGCCTGCAGGAGGGGAGAGGGAAGGTGCGGGCAGGCCTGGGCTTTGGGCAAGTAACTTGGGAGTCTCGGAGCCTCAGAAATGATGATGCTGATGATGACATTGACAGTGCTGACGTTGATGCCACCCCAGAGGGCTGTGAGGATGAGTAGGTGTGGTCATCTGCCTAGTGTCTGGCTGCTAGTAACCACTCCATTGATGTCGGTCCCACCAGCCCCCACTCTGTGTGCTGCAGTGGATGATTTGAAGTGGGGTATTTGGGAGACAGAGGGCTCCCAGGAGAGGTCCCTTTCTGTTTTTGAGGTCCTCTGATCCATTTGAGAGGGAAATTACAAATGCCCCAAAATAAAAAGTAGATAATGGCCGGGTGTGGTGGCTCCAGCCTGTAATCCCAGCACTTTGGGAGGTTGAAGGGGGAGGATCACTTGAGGCCAGGAGTTTCAGACCAGCCTGGTCAACATACTGAAATCACGTATCTACCAAAAATACAAAACATTGGCTGGGCATGGTGGTGCACACCTGTAATCCTTGGTACTCATGAGGCTGCAGCAGGAGAATCGCCTGAACCCTGGAGACAGAGGTTGCAGTGAGCCGAGATACATACATATATATGTATATATCATGTGCAACTTGGTTCTGCTCCTTTGTAAGTTTGTGGGCTTATGGAAGGTCTTTTTCAAAAACATTTTCTGGTTCAGTGAATCTGGGATATGACCATAGCACTCCAGCCTGGGCGACACAGCAAGACTGTCAAAAAAAAAAAAAAAAAAAGGCCGGGCACGGTGGCTCACGCCTGTAATCCCAGCACTTTGGGAGGCCGAGGCATGTGGATCATGAGGTCAGGAGATCGAGACCATCCTGGCTAACACGGTGAAACCCCCATCTCTACTAAAAATACAAAAAATTAGCCGGGCGTGGTGGCGGGCACCTGTAGTCCTAGCTACTTGGGAGGCTGAGGCAGGAGAATGGCGTGAACCCGGGAGGTGGAACTTGCAGTGAGCCGAGATCGTGCCACTGCACTCCAGCCTGGGCGACAGAGCAAGACTCCATCTCAAAAAAAAAAAGTACATAACGTAAAGACCCTGAAGTATAAAGTGTAAATTTTGAATTATAGAGAGTACATTTATTTCTTATAAGAAATGAAAAAAGGGAAAGATAGGCGTGACTTGAAGTAGTTATTACACTATTTTTTATGTCCTTTCCCAATATTTAAGTATAAAATACTTAAACTAAATTTGAAGGCATTTTAGAGAATTTCAAGAAGAAGAAAAGGACCATATTGCCAAAAACATCTGACTGTTACAACTAAGAGACTAAAGATGTGGCCGGGCACTAAGTGCTGCTGGCACAAGAGGCCACCCACAGTGGAGTGCGGGGAGCGGGGAGGCACCAGAACTGCTTGCAGAGAAGTTTTTCTTGCATAACCATCTTTGTGCTAAGGGCAGTGGGTGAGGCTTTGACTTGAGATAAAAGCTGGACTAGAAAGCTGGGGAGGATCTGGGCGTGGTGGCTCACACCTGAAATCCCAGCACTTTGGGAGGCCGAGGCGGGCGGATCACCCGAAGTCAGGAGTTGGAGACTAGCCTGGTCAACATGGTGAAACCCTGTCTCTACTAAAAATACAAAATCAGCCGGGCATGGTGGCACACGCCTGTAATCCCAGCTAATTGAGAGGCTGAGGCAGGAGAATCGCTTGAACCTGGGAGGTGGAGGTTGCAGTGAGCCGAGATCACACCATTGCACTCCAGCCTGATTGACAAGAGTGAAACTCCATCTAAAGGAAAGAAAGAAAAGAAAAAGAAAGGAAAGAAAGAAAGAGAAAGAAAGAAAGGAAAGAAAGAAAAGAAAGAAAGAAAAAAGAAAGAAAAGCAAGCAAGCTGGGGAGGGAGGGAAGAGCAGCAGGGTTGACGACTGTGGGTAGTCAAGGGCTGCATGGTGGGCAGGAGGCCCTCAGCAGGGGTCCTGGGCCAGTTGCTCCAGGTCTCCTTGGCCCTCATGGCCTCCTGTAAGATGAGGCGGACTGACTGGTTGGGTGGTTTGGTCTGTCAGGCCCCTTTCTGCTCCAATCTTCCATGGCGAGAAACCTATTTATTGGTTATTGCAGGCCAGAAAAATTGAAAGAGGTTGAAAGGGATTCTGAGTTCTTTTCTGGCCAAGGTTCCTCCAGAAGCCGGCCAGAATGAGCTTCTTGATCATCATCCAGGGGGAAGAGTTTCTCTTTGGGCTTTACTCAGCCTTTCTTGCAGTCTCCCGGCTCTTGTTTGCAGGGCAGGACCATGGCCAGCTCCCTACGAACGTGAGATCAGCAGTTTCTCTTTCTAACTTTTATCACCCAGGATACCCCCTGTCCCCACTGCAGAGCTTTCACATCATGGCTTCCAGAGCATCAGATCTTTCCAGCCAGGATCCTCACCTACCCCCCTAAACCTAGAGGGGAGTCTCAGGTCAAAGTGTTCCATTTGGGCTGCAAACTCCATATAATGGGTTGCAACCAGAATTCTGAAACTGAGTAAAATAAAACGTACCAAAGTGCTTCCAAGGTTGTAAGGATATGTATTATTTGCTAAAACATTTGCTAACTTTTACATTCATAAGTGCGTGTGTGTGTGTGCGTGCACAATGAGTTGCAGTGAAAAATACATTTCTTACTCTTGAGTTGTCAGAAGAATTTTAAAAGCAATGAGTTCACAGTCCCTTATCGCAAACCTGAAAGTTTTATCTTATGTTTGGCATGAGGTCATTTGGCAGCAAAACACAACCTCATGTGATTTAAGATTATTTATACTCTTCATTTATCTCACTTGCTATGAATATTTGTATGCTTAACTGCAGAATGGAGTTGTACCTTTGACCCCTGTGGGTGTGTTACACTTGATTACTTTTCTAAGGGCCAAAAAATTCTAAACCACAGGGTTTTTACATAAGAGATTGTGGTGGATCTGTATAAGAAATATAACGCTTTTCATTCATTCAGCAAATATTTATTGAATGCTTATGATGACCTTGGCATTGTGCTGGGTGTCAGATAAAGGAGGAAAAGTGAGTGTGAGAGCAGGTCTTGGGGGACTTGAACAGTCCTATGGGCGGGATGGATTTGGGGCCACCAGAGCTGGACTTCAGTTTCTTCAGTTTCACATGCAGGTAACTCACCCAGCCCCGCAGCTGCAGGGCATCACTGCAAATGGCTTCCAAATGTCCTGCTCCACATTTCTAACTCCTCTGTAAGACTTAACACCGGCACATCAGGGCAGCACATGTAAAACCAACTCCCACTGCCTCCTCCCCTATTCCTGCATCTTTAATGGTACCATTGGACCCCCTAGCCTGGACACAGCCTTATCTTTGTCCTTGCTACTGGCATCCAGTCATCAGTCAATTCCTCTTGATTTTTCTTTTCTTTTTTCTTTATCTTTTTATTTATTTTTATTTTTTTTTTTTGAGTCAGGGTCTCATTCTGTTGCCCAGACTGAGGTGCAGGGTGCAATCTTGGCTCACTGCAGCCTCCACCTCCCAGGCTCAAGTGATCCTCGTACCTCAGCCTTCCAAGTAGCTGGGACTGTGGGCATGCACCACCACACCTGGCTAATTTATAAATAATTTGTTTTTTGTAGAGATGGGGTCTCTGTGTTAGCCAGGCTTGTCTCAAACTTCTGGGCTCAAGCGATCCTCCCACCTTGGCCTCTCCCAAGTGCTGGGATTACAGGTATGAACCACCACTCCAGGCCTTTGTCTTGCTTTTTCTCTAGCAATAGCCCTTGCTTGGTTCCTTTCATGCCATTCCTGGTGCCACCTGCTGGTACAGACGTGCATTCCTACCTCTCACCTAAGAGATAGGATGGCCTAGAAGAGAACTTGGAGGAAGCAAAGGTTATAGAGACCTGGGCTTGAGTTGTGCCTCTTTTCCATTATAGCTGGGTTAACGTAGCACACAGGATCAGTTTTCTTATCTATCAAATGGGGTTGATTGCAAGTATTTCATGAGTT
Organism: Pongo pygmaeus; assembly: GCF_028885625.2. NCBI lineage: Eukaryota > Metazoa > Chordata > Mammalia > Primates > Hominidae > Pongo > Pongo pygmaeus. The sequence goes on from NC_072380.2 coordinate 9,719,011, forward strand.
ATAGTTAGGAATAAAACTATATCCAGGACACATGAACACGAAAAACAATCTTAAAAGATAAGCCCCAGATGGTGGGCAGGTATTTGCAGGACATAGAACAAACAAAAGATTGGTGTTCAGAATTTATAAAGAACCTCCTTCAACCCAATAAGGAAAAAAAGACCCAATTTATAAAAGTGGGCAAAAAATATGAACAGGCAATTTCTGAAGAGGAAATCAAAAGATTGATATATATAAAAAGATGTTCAGCCTTATTAGCAATCCAGAAAAATGCAATTAAAACAATAACATACGTTTCATATCTATCATATGGCGTAAAATGCAGGCAAGTGTGTCAAGCACTAATAATGCATACTGCTGCTGAATGTGTAAACTGGTTTACTCTCTTTGAGACACCTACCATCGCTGGTGTCATTGCCAGGACTATCCATTGCAACATTGCTTTTAGTGGCAAAAATGCTGGAAATAAAAAAAAATCCATTAAAAAGAGACAGGAGGTGGGTGCAGTGGCTCACGCCTGTAATCCCAACACTTTGGGAGGCTGAGAGGGGAGGATCACTTGAGTCCAGGAATCTGAGACCAGCCTGGACAACATAGTGAGACCTCATGTCTACAAAAAATAAACTTAAAACTCAGCAGGGCCTGGTGGTGCACACCTCTAGTCTCAGCTACGTGAGAGGCTGAGGTGGGAGGATCGCTTGAGCCCAGGAGTTTGAGACTGCAGTGAGCTATAATTTGCACCACTGCACTCCAGCCTGGGTGACTGAGCAAGACTCTGTGTGGGAAAATAAAAAGGAGACTGGATAAATTGCAAATATTCATTTAATAGAATACTATAATACTGTACAACTGTTAAAGCCACATTTCTATCGTCATGGATAAATGTGAAAAAAAAGTTGAGTGAACAAAACAACATAGAACATCTACAGTACAAAACCATTTAAATAAAATTTTAAAACAAACTATTATATGTGTGTATGTGTGTGCATATGAATAAGTATCTAGTAAGAATAGTAGAATATGCATGGGATTGATTAACAAAAAATTCAGTATAGCGGTTCCTCCAGAAAGGGGAAGATGATGGAGAAGACAGGTTTTAGCTGCACATTAAGTGATTTATTTCTTGAAAATGGAACTAGGCAAAATGCTAAATTTTGACAAAGCTGAGTGGGTATACATGTGCTCCTTGTAATATTATTACCTTTTACTTATATTCTTGAAATATTTCATTTTTATTTTATTTAGAGACAGGATCTCACTCTGTCACCTAGGCAAAAGTGCAGTAGAATAGTCATAGCTCACTGCAGCCTCGAGCTCCTAGATTTAAGAAATCCTCCTGCCTCAACCTCCCTAGTAGCTGGGACTGTAAGCATGCATCAATACACCCTGCTATTTTTTTAAAAAAGTTTTTTTGTAGAGGTGGGGTCTTGCTGTATTGTCCAGCCTGGTCTCAAACTCCTAGGCTCAAGCAATACTCCCATTTCGGCCTACTAAAACACTAGGATTACAGGCGTGAGCCACTGGCCCAGCCTACTTCATTTTTAAAAAGCACTCAACCCCAGCCTGGCGTGAGTGTGTGATAAATATTGCTTTCATCCCATGCAGTAGGTTTCTAAGGTTTCCTTTTAGCTGACTTGTCGAGTTGCAGTCCCTACATCTGGCACTCTAGATCAGACAAGGTCTGGACACACTGGTGGGCCACTTGTGGCCCTCCACTCCCTGGTTTCATTCTAGCTTTATGCTCCAGTGGACCTGATGTTCCAGCCATAGGGTCCCAGGTCACATCCTATGCTTTCCTGCCCCTTTGCTTTGGGTTGTGTGGTTTTGTTGGCTGGAATCTCCTGTCCCTTACTCTGACTATATGACACCCCTTTCAAAGCCTACAAAATGTCACCCCATCAATCCATCCATCATGCATTTATTGGGCATCTTCTATGTGCAAGGCACATACAGCCTACCCTGATTTACCCTGCCACAAGTAATCACATCTTTCACAAAATCACATATTGCCTTATACCTATAACATGGAATTGATCCCATTAAAGTTCACTTAATCTTGCTAGGCTAGGCACTGTAGGGCAGATACCATTCTATTCTATTTTAATGCCTTGCACTTACAGGAGCTCATTAAATATTGGCTGAAGAAATAAATGAGTCTCAGATTGTATGTCTAGAACGTTGAAATCAGTGTTAAGATTACAGTTTAATCCTCATCACTTGAATCTAAATATTTAGTGTCTTTAGCTCATTGATTTTAATAGGAGTACCATGCACTCCCTCCTGTCTTTGTCACCTAAGGAAGGAAGGAAAGATGTTAGGTCCTACTCTGGCCATTCAGCCCTTTGATTTACTGAGAGCCTAGATTCCAGCGTGTACTTCAGGTATGACTTTGCCTCTCTAGGGACATTGCGCTTAGTTGGAGAGGGAAGACAGTGCCACAAAAAATGAGGAACATGACAAAGCAGTGTGAGATGTGGACCAAATAAATAATGCTGGCATCATGATCTGAAATTGTCCGTAATGAAACAGTTTGCTTTATGCTTGACTGTGTAAGACCATAAGGGGATCTGGGTCAGAATTATCATTTTATGTCAGATTGGGTTTCTGTGAAATCCTTTTTTTGGGAAGGGCTCAGGTAGATATTTAACAATATCTCTTTTACATGTAAGCTGATACACAGGTGTGGATTTGAAGATGTCTTCTGATATTACAGTGTTACAAGGTGTGAGCCTGAAATATCTTTCTGATCTGACACTGAATAGAATTTTCTTAGCATTTTTTCAAACAGCCATCTGAATTCTTAAAGCTACTAATCTTGTTTGCATCCCTTTCTTCCTACTACATTCCTGGAAAACAATTTTCAATCTGACAGTGGCAATACTTTATGTTTTCAACAAATCAGTTGCAAATTGTTTGTTTTAATGGTTTTTCCTTATCCAGGTAGGCTCTTTGGAAACTTTGGGTGGATGAGGTCTTTATGCAGACTTCACCCTTTTCAGGACAGAAGTCTCTGCTCTCTGCCTCCTCCCTCTGCTCGAGCATTTCTAGTGATGGAAACTCACTCCTTATCATTGGAGATGACCTTTGCGTGTGAGATCAGATGTTCACAGACTGTCTGAAGAATGAGTTGGGCTCTCCCCAGGAGGTTGTTGGATATGTGACTCTAGGATTAGCTAATTCAGTAGCTCAGAGATGACATTGGAAGTCCAGGTTCCCTCCATCTTTTTGCTCTGCCGTCTTCAGAATGTTAGGCTGGTTCCCTTGGTGGTTGCAAGATGCTTTCATTGTTCCTGGTCATCATTTTGAGACCTGACCATGTCCAGAGGAAGGAGAGGAGGTCTCTTCCTGTATCTCTAAGAAGGAGGAAACCTTGTCCATAAGCCTCCCAGCCTTCCCCATGTCTCCTTGGCCAAACTTCATCACGTTGCTGTGCTGAAAGTTAATCCCTGGCCAGAGGAATGGGACTGTTGAGATTGACATGAGCAAATTGGAATTCATCCTGAGCCTGAGGTCAGTGCCCTTCCCCGAGGGGAGGAAAAGAATCAGGATCAGGGTCCTGTTAGCAAGGAAGAAAGGGAGAAGAGCATGTGGACAGTTCACCAACAGTGGAGGTCAAGTGGGATCTTTGCTGGGACAATGGGTGAATGCCTCCTCCAAGGGCAGACTTAGCGATATTTTAACACCAAAGTCTCACACTATGGTGTTACAGGATTGGAGAGGAGGAAAAGAGGTGAGCTATAGAGGAAGACTTGTAGAGTGTACAAGCGTTTAGACCCAGAAACAGAGTAGAGTGAGGGCAGGACCAGGGAGCGAGTGCAGAGGGGAGCTCGGGGTTAATTGGTTCTACTTGCCCACACGTCAGCCCTGGAAGTAAAGGCAGAGTTCTCTGGGGCCCATCTCAGCTTCTGAGAGACCATGGAGCGGCTGCCTGGAGATCGCTAAGAAGGCGGGACTGATCCCTGCGGGACAGGACTGGCCGGGTGACCTCCGACGCCTCTGTTCTGTTTCGAATATTTCTAGTGTTAAATCTTTTCAGAGGATGCTGGCAGCAGCCGTGCCACTGCCTCTATTAGCAGCAGAACAAGCTACTGTGCTTACTTTTCATTTGAAGTCTCCCCTTTCACTGGAGAGGCAGCGGGATCTAGAAAAGAGATAGGATCAGAGTGGGACACTGGAGACTTGGATTATATTCCTCCCACTGTTGGGGGTTTACTTTGTAGCTGAGGTAAGTCACTTAACCTCACCGCATCTTTCTAGTGTGTGCAACTAGACTTATTGTCATTGAAAGCTTTTTATTCTATCTGACGTTTTACACTTGTCGGTCTAGGGTTGCCTTCATGTGGGCTGGGCAGGGTGTAGCGTGTTCCTCCCATTAGGAATGACTTTCCATGACTGTGATGATAAAATGACAAGGTGTGAGGCTGATGAGCGTCTCCGTGTTGAAAGCCCACCTCTGCTGAAGGCTGCCATTTATGGATAACAGCGAATAGCACCCACTGTGTGCCGGGCACATCCTCAGCCTGGGCTTTGGGCTGGTTCTCATGAGTCCTTTAATATCCAGAACGTTCTGCAGGTCAGGCCAAGTACAAGCTCTGTGTTTGCCTGTAATGTGATTTTCTTTCTCAAATAACTAATTTACATTTAAGCAACTGTTCCTAAACCAGTGAGTTGATGCATTAGCAAGAGTCTGGATCAGAATTATGAATTATACTTGTTTTTTTTAAAAAAAAAATATAATATATATATATATTTTTAAAAACTCAGTAGACTTCTGGTCCTATTCTTCCATGAGGGAAAGTGGGCAGCTGGCGGGACCGTGAGAGTGTCCTCCGGGGCACTCGGGCTCCCTGCCAAGGAGGAGACTTTGATTAAGAAGCTTAGAGCTTAAGTGAGTGATTCTCAAATTCTAGTGAGCACAACAGTCATCTGGGAAGTTGGTGGAAATGCAGATTCCTGGGTCCCACCTGCAGACATTCTGACCCAGTAGATTTTCAGCGTTCTCAGACTCCCTGAGTGATGCGAGGTAGGGCATCTGCAGGCCCTTCCTCCGGCAACAGTGGCTTCGAGTAGGGTATGAGGAGGACGGGGAGAGACTGGCGGAACCAGACCGTTGCTGTCCCAGGGCCATGCTGACGGTCTGAAATTGGACACCTCAGAGGAGAGGACTGTGGGAAGCCTGCCCGATGCTGACCAAGGCAGGGCAGAAGGGAAGCCTCATGGGAGACCATCCTATGGCAGGCATTTTTCCTGGGCACCCCAATGAATAATCTCCCGCTCTGGTGCCCTCCTCGTCCACCAGTGCCCACTCCCCATTCTCCTGCCTCTGACCAAGATCACTTAGGAGATTGGTATGAGGATTAATGCAGCCCACGCACGCACACACACAGACATGCACACACACATGCACATACACACACACACGCACATACACCCACACACACATACACCTCTTTCACCTCTGACAAGCATACACTTGGCACTCTCCATGGGCTAGGTCCCCTGCAGGGGTATGTGGGCTCCTTGAGAGCAGCAACTGCACCCCACAGCATGTGGCAACCAGAGCAGGCACTCCAAGGACCTTGTGAGTGAGAGCACGTGCTTCGCCTGTTGCCACAGTTAGACAATGAGGTTCCCACCTAGCATGGGGGCTGCAGAGGTGGACCCAAGAGGGTGATGGGAGGAGGTCTGTGTGATGCCCACAGAGATCTGTGCCAACTGCTCTTGGGTGACAAGAAGGGGAGGTAGTGCCTGGGAGGCCAGGGAGTGCTGTAAAGGAGACCCTGGAAGGAGGAGGCGGAGGAGGAAGCCAAGGAGACGAAGGAAGGCTGGCAAAGGCTGGATGGAGGGATGAGCTGGCAGATGGGAAACTGTGCAGGTGCACCTGGATGCAGGTGGTTGTAGGGCATTTACCCTGGAGATGGTGGTGCGCCTTGGATGCTGTTCTTTAGTAGATTTCTTTTTGTAGGAATAAGCCACTGTTTTCATAGGAGCTGACCAACTGCAAATATGTGAGGAAGACCATGGACAGTAGAGCTCTTTCCTATCGAGTGTGAGTAACCTTTCCCTTCCCTCCAAGCTGGCAGCAGTCCCACCTCCGACATAGAAAAGTATGGAGAACCTTCTCTGAGCCTTGGGAAATAGCTAAAATGTTACTGGCAAGTGCTTCTTTCTAGAAGGGAAAAAATAGCTCCCACACATTAACTCTGAAAGCTGAAGTCTGGTAACTTATCTCAAACAGACTTGGACTGAATAAGAAATACACCAGGCTGGTGGGTGGAGCTCTAAATTTACACCTTAATCTCATCATTAAGATCGGATAAGATGTTTCATTAGCGGTAGGTGCTATGTAAATATGAAGTGCTTTCTGAATAAATATTTTCCTTTTTTTTCCTTCCAAAATTAGGAAATGCTCTATGGTAAATAGTGCAATTCTTAGACACAGGAGAGTTTTATTTTAAAATGACGGTATAAATCATATCTGAATTCTGGGAAGTGCTAAGTGATTCAGCCTTAAAGCAATATAGTAGTTTCTATTTGTGCCCTGGAAAGTCAAGCATGGCTGAAGTCGTATGTGGCAAATTGCTCAGAATTACCGGGAGCAGTGTATGCAGATGGCGTTCTGACCAGATTTCCAACTCTCTTGGTTTGGTAAATATCAGTGGTTGAAGTCATAGCCTAATTAGGTCAGTAAGCACTGTTTGTGGATGAACCAAACTGTGGGAAGTCCGATCTGGAAGATACCCAGGCAATCACACAGTGGAACTTAGTGTATCATTGTGGAAACTGAGGCTTAGAGGAAAGTATCCAAAGCTGTGTGGTTGTGGATGGGGCAGAGACAGGGCTGGAAGCCAGGACTTAGGGATTCCCATTTAGGGTTCCTTTTTCTCCAGATTCCTAATGTTTTTCTTTTAATGTTAATTATTATAAAAATAATATAGTATTAAAGGAGTTTTTTCTTAATGAAACAGCAAACTCACAATCTATCTCAAGAACTTTATTCATTTCTGCATTTCCTTGCAAAAATTTAAAACGTAATCATAGTGGGCATACAGTTCCATGTTCTCTTTCTTAATATATTCAAATCACTTCCTGGTATGGTGGTGTGCTTTTCACAGTTACTTTTACAGCAGCTTTCCAGAGCTCTTATTGATACTAAGCATTCCCTTCCTATTGGACACTTAGATCGCTTTCAGATTTTTTTACTTTTACGTATAATTCTGAGATAAATATCTTTATGCATTTGGCTTTTTCTCTATGAACTCGTTCCTGTCCTCTCTCCTCACTGAAGCATCCCCAGGCCCCCAAGGGGAAACCCAGCCCAGCGCTGAAGTTTTGCATTCTGGAAATGCAAAACTTGAAGCCAGGGAATAGCTCAATGGGGGGTGTAATAAAAAGAGAACCCGGTCCCACATGAGGATGCAGCCACCTGTCAAGTCCCAGGGGCGATCGGCGCGAGGGCGCAGTGGTGACATTCCCTGACAGGTGGCTCCCAGCTGCCTTTCAGGTTGTGTGTCCCCAGAGCTTTCCTTGTAATCTGGGGAAAATTGCACCGTGGGTCGGTGTATGGGGAGGTAGGGGGAACAGGAGGCATTCCCATTCCTTCCTCACTCCTGTAAGGCACTTCCAGGGAGTCACTGAACTCCAAGTGGTGCGACTGGGCGAATGTGCTAAGCCATGCGTGTGGTGGATAATGGCAGTGTGCAGAGGAGCCCCACGGGCACTTTGAAGTGCTGGGCTCCCGCTGGCTGCTGAGACTTGGAGAGGGAGGCTTGGAGAGTGGCCTAGTTCTGCAGCAGCCCCCGAGTTCCAGGGGAGACTCACAGGATCAGAAACCTCAGGGCAGGAGGATTCTAAAGCACACGGAGTCCTGCCTGCTGCCTGTGCAGAAAGGGCTGGGAGGTGAGGCAGGGAGGAAGCTACCTGGCCGCAGCAGCTATAAAGACGAGAAATAAATACAGAAATAGAAATAATAGAAATACTTGAGGCCACTGCCTGGGACTTCACTTTCCTGCTCTTGGGCTCGTCTTCAGTTCTGGAACCATGAGACATCAGAGCTTTAACATCACTCAGTCTCCTGTTCAGGAAAGTGTTCAAGGAAGGTCCAAAGGCCCAGCCCAGTGGCCAGGCTCTGTCAAACCTGAGCTGTGTCCCAGTCAAAAGGAACTGAGGAAAGCCAGGGTCCTAAGGCAGAAGGGTGACTTTGGGGACTGCTGTTGGGACAGAGGACTCTCGTTTGACTTTCTCCCAGGCTGCAGGTTGAATCCCCCATTATTTCAGCTCTGAGGTTTACCAGATGTCTTAGCTAAGCCCTTCCAAAATTGACCAACTCTTGCTCCCACATTCGTAACGGGGTGCAAAGTGATTGCACATGATATTGAGCCCCACATAGACTTTGGGAGATGTTCCAGACTCCTGGTTCTTAGCAAGATGGCAGAGAGTGGAGCTGGGCTTCAGAGATGCCCCCTGAACAAGCAGGAGAGGACCACCTTTTCTATATACAGAGCAGAAATTTGCTCCTTGAATTTCCTCTGCTCAGGTCACGGCTCCTCACCCGACGGCGGCATATTCTTGCAGTGGAAGGAGGTGAGTCTCTGTCTGCAAAGGCTACGCCGCCCTGGTCTGACTGCTAGCTCCCCTCCAACTGGCACCCTTGGCCATGCACTTCCTTCCAGGTCTTAGGTGAGAGGGTAGGCAGACAAGAGCATCCTCCAGTGGGAACAGAACCGTGAACCACCCACTGCCTCTCGGGCTGGTTGGCATCCAGTGCCACCTCGAGGGGCAAGGACCATTTTCCTTTGTTGTCTTTGACACAGGCCAAGAGGCAGCAGCCCAAGTGACACCAGGGAAACAGTGGAAATTCCACTGATTCCTAATGAACACTTGCAGAATAAGCCCCTGACTGACTAGTGCACATTAAAGCTTCTCTCTCTCTCTCCTCTGAACTGACAGAGACTATTCTTGTTTACATCTCCTTTGATTGTAAGTTTCCCTTTCAACTTGATGATCAGAACTTGGAGTCAGAGCCGTGGGGAAAGGAGGAAGAATTCAGGCTGAGTGAAGTTACTGCCGAGGACTTGTCCAGACCTGCTGGTGTGGGAATTTCCTGAGATGGAAGAGCCCCAGGAGAGGAAGCCAGGCAGATGCATTTAATTTCTTGATTAAAATGAATTAAATGTCCACATTTTGATGTGTGATCAAATCACATTTGAAACACACTGGGCCAAATATATTTGTGATGAACTGCTGTGCAGATAATGAAAATCATTTCAATAAAATTCTCATCCGTTGCTAAGACCTTAATCAAGGGATAACCTATTTGACATTGGATAACAGATAACTGTGTGATTCTACCCCTGCAGGAACAGATTCATTCCATTTGAGTGATTAATGCATTAAGAAGCCGAGGTCAAGCTAAAGTCCATCTGCTGGATTTTCCTGGTACCTTCTAGTTTTCTGTGGAAGCAACAGTTTTCAGAGCGGGATTTTAATGCTTTTCTTAAGTATCCTTTTCTCAGAATCTGGCTTTAGCAAAATCATGCAATTTTGAGGTAGACTGCTTCTTGCAGTCCCTAGAACAGTGTGTTGCTGCTACCTAAAGTTAATGGTTTCACCTTTATTGAAAGTTTTGCAGTGGAGGTCTTTGTCCCAAATAACTACAGACCTTTGAGTTTTCTTCTTGATTATTTGCCATTGATATGTCCTGTGAATTTTCTCTCCTTGTCATACAGATCTTCTTTTGTGATCCACAGTTTTCACATGTGTACAGTGGAGGTGATAATAACTCTATTCTCCTCTCCAAAGAGGTTGACAGCTTCTACGGGCAAACAGTGCCCAGAGAGGCCTGCATAAGCCACAGAGTGGCTAGACCCAGCTTGTCTCTGGTGTTCTTGCATTGTCTCTGAGGGTAGTGTCCTTCTGACTAGGTTACATGCTTCTTTGAGGTGGGGGACCACCTGGCTCCTCCTCCTCCAAATTATTTCCTAGCATAATAAGCCAGTGCTCAACAAAGATTTCTTGGCCTACTGGCTAGACAGAAGTAGGCTGTGAAGGTGGCTTTGGAGACCACCTGGGGGGCCTGCCTAGACCGTCACTGTGATGATGAACTGGGGGCAGACTCACAGCAGTGGCAAGTGAGTCTTTGGAGTGACTTTACATCTCCAAAGTTTTGATTATCACTGTCTGCTGTTCAGAGAACAAGAAATAGGTAAATAATTAAATTTCTAAAATGAGCCCAATAATCAGGTCAGAGGAATTGCAGAAGATATCTCTTTTGACGTGTACTGGTCTCTTTTTTTTTCTCCTTCCCCACCCTGTTTCTAAAGCCTGTCCTTTCTCATAAAAAGACACCTCCCTGATTTGGCATAGGCTGTAGCTTGGACAAATTGTGTGAGAAGAGATCTCTCTGTGTTCATTTGCTTGAAGCTCTCTGATTATGGGGACTTAATGACTGGGGGAGCCCAGGGTTTTCTATTAAGGCAAAGGACCAAAAAGTCTGTGTCATCTAAGAAAATTCAAGTGGGCGTTTTTTTTTTCTTGCTTTCTGAGGTGGGTCTCTGCAAAGAGTTTAGGGAATTGCTCACTCGAAAAATGGACTGCTCTCAAGCATGCACCCTTGTTTAGAGGTGTTTGGGGACCTTTTATGATTATTTTATTTTTCAACATTATTTCATTTATTTATTTATTTATTTTTTGAGATGAGGTCTCACTCTGTTGCCCAAGTTGGAGTGCAGTGGTACAATCATGGCTTACTTGCAGCCTCGAACTCCTGGGCTCAAGTGATCCTCCTGCCTCAGCCTTCTGAGTGGCTGGGTCTACAGGTGCACGCCACCATGCCCAGCTAATTTTTTAAAACTTTTTTGTAGAGATGACATGGGGTCTCTTTATATTGCCCAGTCTGGTCTCAAACTCCTGGCCTTAAGCAATCTTGCCACATTGGCCTCCCAAAGTGCTAGAATAAGAGGCATGAGCCACCATGCCTGGTCCCTTATTGGTTTATCGCAACAATGTTACCTGGTCTTTCTAACACAATTTCAAGAGGTATATAAAGTAAAACCAATATTCTTCCTTCCTTGCCCCTTTTTCTGATTCCATTTCCTTCTTCCCCTTCCAGAGGCGACAGCTACTAACAATTGGTGCAGTGTAGACTTCCAGACGATCTTATATGGATGCTTCATCAAAACCATATGCAGATAGACAGATTTTCTTTTACAAAAATGGAATAATAGTCACTATATTGTTCTGCAACTTGCTTTATCCACTGTGGACAGTTCTTAAGTCAGAAATAGAATTCTGCTTCTTTATTTTTAAAAGCTGCACTTACTCTATTGTTCAGCATACTTTAATGCGCCAAAATGTGTTCATTTATTCCCCAATTGATACAGTTAGGTCATCCCTCATTCCCTGCCTCTGACACACACACTTCCTCTTGCCATTGCAGACAAGCCAGGAGACACACACACAGAGCTGTGCCCTCTGATATCTTCTGCCCAGAGGGATTTTTTCATGGGAAGAAGGAGGTGTTTCCTCCCTGGGAGCAGATGGCTAGGGATCTGCACTGTGTCCTCCCGCACAGCCTTCTGCCTAGGAGGGGCAGAATTCAGGCTGCAGAAGGGTTGGGGTTCTTATGGCCCTGCAGCGCCCTGTTCCTCTGGTCTTGCTCCTTCTTCCTCACCCCAGAGTGGTCCTGATGTGACCCAGGTCCCCTTTGCCTTGGCCATTGGAAGTTGTATTTGGCCATCAGCCTAAGTTGGCTGAAATTGACAGCTCATGAGGAGGGGGCCTCCAGCCCCCCTTGGGAGGCCTTGCTTGCCATGGGAGGGGATGTCCACTCTGCTCCTACGGTGCTGAGACTGGAGGCCTGTGGGGCTGGATGGGTTGGCATCACTGTCCTCTCTCGTCATTCTGGGCCTACCCAGAATTTCCTAATGGGCCCTCAAGGCCAACTGCTAGCACCTTCCTGGACTGCTGCTGAGCCTAGCCTTCGTGCTGTCATGAGGGGCCTCCATCAAGCACCCTCTTGTCTTGAGACTCGCAGGAAGGGAGCCACAACCCTCAGGTCCTGTCAAGGCTGCCACTCTCACACCCCATTGCACTTCCTTCCCCAAATCCTCCCTTCCTTAGGACTCAAGGATTCACCAGTGACCTCAAGGTTCCTGGCAGATGGGAAGAAGCCTTCCCTCACGTGGGGTCAGCAGCACATGGAATAGTGGGGAACACACAGGCAGAATGGCAGAAGGCACCTGGTGGATCCCAGCACCAGTATTTAAAAGCTGTGTTTCAGCATGAATATTTAAAAGCTGTGTGTTCTTGGACAAGTGGCAGGAGCTCTCTGGGTCTCATTTCTCTGTAAGACAACATCCCTTAGACTCATGGTGCCGATTGAAGTTGACGATGTCGATAAAGTCTCGGGGCACACAGTGAGAAATTCAATAAGTGTCAGTTCTTCTTTCCCTCTGGAGTTCCTTCCCCTACTTTATCCTTCCAAATGAAATCTTAAAAATAGGTTTGTCTTCTCAGTAGACTCCATGAGACTGAATAAATCCTAGAGTCAGGCACCAAGAGAGGCTGCAGAGTATGTTTTCCCAGAGGGCTTTAACAGCGCCACTGTCTGAAGTGGTTTGGGGTCAGGCTCAAGGTCAGCATTGAGGTCCTTCCACAGAGGGTCAGTGCTTGTCAGGTCTGCCCACCCAGAACCTCCCCTGCCCAGCAAGGCCAGCCCGGCAGCCAGTGCAGGTAGATACCGGAAGGCTGCTCCCAGATTGAGCCTCTCTTCTGTGGATCCCCTGGGTCCCCGGTCTGATGAGCGTGCCAGGGTCCCCCTCTTGTGACTGCAGCAGCAGCAGACTCCATTTGTGCTGACACAGATTGGAGCGGTTGCCATGGGGACCAGAATCTGTGCCCAGATGCATTCTTGCAGCTGGGAAAACAGGATGGGACTCCTCCCGGAGAGGCTGGAGGGTTCCCACTTAATAAGAGGGAGCTGGGTGGGGAAACAGCCACAGGCTCCTTCCTCAGCTGTTCAGCAGCTTCAGCCAAAGGAGACCAAAGAGAGTCCAGGCCTCGAGGGTCACCTCCTCCTGGAGATTTACAGGGCCCAGTCTGGTGCACAGTGAAGCATCAGGCCTTTGCCTGACCCTGAGCCACCAGCTTTCTCCCACGCCCTCCTCCTTGAGTGAGCTGCATGTAGAGAGGAACTGTTCACTGAGGGCCACAGTCTCATACTCAAAGCGCTTGAGACTCCACGTAAGGGAGATGACCTCACAGAGTGCCCCAGTGTGCAGGCCCTGGGAGCCCAGGACCCCCTGTGACCCTGCAGCCACTCCCAGGAGGGGCCATGAGTGTCCACACTTCCTGGATGGTGCTTGAAGAAATGAAATGAGTCTCCCAAGGCCATACAGGGAAAGAGGCCACGCTGAGGCTTTGGACCCCAAAGCCACTGCACGCTGCTGCTTGGGCTTCCCGGCAGCTGGACACAATGCTCTATGCTTGTGGGTTTTCTTAGAGACGGGGTCTTGCTCTGTTGCCCAGGCTAGAGGGCAGTGGTGTGATCATAGCTCACTGTAGCCTCAAACTCCTGAGGCTCAAGTGATCCTCCTGCCTCAGCCTCTTGAGTAGTTGGGACTACAGGCATGTGTCACCATGCCCAGCTAATTTTAATTTTTTTGTAGAGATGGGGTCTCACTGTGTTTCCTAGGCTTATCTCAAACACCTGGGCTCAAGCAATCCTCATGCCTCAGCCCCCAAAGTGCTGGGATTACACGCATGAGCCACCGCGCTCAGCCAGCTCTCCATGCTTTGAATGGACGAAGGAATCAAACTATTACTTGTAAAGGCCCAAACTTTCTTGTCCTTGGGATTCAAGGTAGCAGTGGGCACGGGACTGCCTGTCCTCTGCGGGCCCAGAGTTGGCCAGGCCACGCCAAGGAGGCTGCCATCGCTGCCTGTGCTGGCTGAGGCCCCGGATCCTGGCTGGTCTTGGCTGGACCCTTCCTTACTGTCTCCTGTGGCTTTCTTCGGGGCCTGCCCTGTGCTGGGGGCCCTTTGCTGTTGTGTCATGATTAGGTATTGGCATCAATTTATAGGTTAGAAAATTGAAATTTAGAGAGATGAAGGAGGCTGAGGTTGCACAGCTCCCGAGACTCTCACCTAGTCCCTGGCCTGACTCCAGGCCGTGGGTTCTTCTAGTGTCTCATGGCGTCACTGCTCCTCTGCTGATGGGGTAAGGGGCAGGCTGGGACCCAATAGGCAGGAAATATGGATTCAAGTCATGATCGTAAAATATGGTAAAATATGCATAATATAAAATCCACAAGCCTAACCAATTTTAAGTGTATGGTTGAGTCGTGTTAAGAACATTCACTTTGTTGCGCAACCATCACCACCGTCCATCTCCAGAACTTTATCATTGTGTAAAACTAAAAATCCACACCCATTAAACAGCACCTCCCCATTCCCCTTTCCCTCAGCCCCTGGCGACCCCCATTCTACTTTCTGCCTCTATGAATCCGACTCCTCTAGGGATCTCATATAAGAAGAATCATATAGTATTTGTCATTTTGCGATGGGCTCGTTTCTTTTAGCGTAATATCATCAAGGTTCGCCCGTGTTGTAGTGTGTGCCAGAATTTCCTTCCTTTTTGTGGCTGAATAATATTCCAGTGTATGGATGGACCATGTTGGGTTTCTCCATTCACGTGTCAAGTGACACTGGGGCTGCTTCCATCTTTTGGCTATTGAGAATCATGCTGCTGTGAGCACAGAGTACAAATATCTCCTCAAGATCAAATTACTTTTTTTGGGTGGGGGGGACAGAGTCTCACTATGTTGTCCAGGCTGGAGTGCAATGGTGTGATCTCAGCTCACTGCAACCTCTGCCCCCCAGGTTCAAGTGATTCTCCTGCCTCAGCTTCACGAGTAGCTGGGACTACAGGTGTTCACCACCACACCCAGCTAATTTTTGTATTTTTAGTAGAGGCGGGGTTGACCAGGCTGGTCTCAAACTCCTGACCTCATGATCTACCCACCTCAGCCTCCCAAAGTGCTGGGATTACAGATGTGAGCCACTGAGCCTGGCCAAGTTACTTTTTTGAGTCAGTAAATTGAGAACAGTAGTACCTACTCCATCCACCTGCCAGACTGCTGTGAGGATTGGGTTGGGAATGTGGCTGGAGGTGCTTTGTGCTTAGGGTAGGGGTCATGACAGTCTTTCCTGTCATCAACCTGGGCTGGGAAGAGTCAGCTTTTGCCAAGAGGAATCAAGCACCTACTGGGTGTTTCTGGGAACACTTTCCTCAACCCCCAACCCTGGAAGGAGCTTCACTGGCAGAAGAGAAACTGACTTGGACATAGTAAAGGGATTGCTTGGAGGGCAGAGTGAGCAAAGCCCAGGCTCTTTGTCGGTGCCCCATCTGCTTACTTCTTGAGTAGGACCAATCAAGGGGACTAGGCTCAGATTTCTCACTGAGGGACTGTGGCACCTTGTAGACAACCACCCTTTTTCTCCCCAGAGTTCAAGCCATAGTAGGGTTCCTGTGCTCCCCACATGATGGGCTACTTATGGGAGCCCCAAACATGATGGGCTCCTTATGGGAGCCTCTGCAGGGCGGGGGCAGCATCCTCTTCCCTCCCCACCTGTACTAGTGCCCTAGCCTCCAGGGAGGGTGCCACCAGCCAAGTCCTGTGGGCCATTCAGAGCCTCTCCTCTCCCCAGGCTCTGCTCTGAGTCCTGAGCTGGTATGCTGCCCCTTGGGGACACTGCAGAGGTTTCCACTGCCCTAGAGAAGCTTTTCCCAGGGCTCTGCCACTCTGCTTCCCTCGTCCTGGGTCTCAGTGCTGTTTTGCTCATCCTGCTCCCAGAGGGCAGCTGCCCACAGATGCTCCAGCATGAGAACTTCATTCAGCGACAGTTTGTGATCCTGTCACAGAGGTCTGGTGTGTAGCCTCTACTTTGGAACCTCAAAGCACTTGGGCCCACCTCACTGGTAGCACATTCCACTTCGCCATCTCTCTGCCTGTCTCCCACCCTGGACTGTGTGCTTCCTGGGGCAGGGATGATGTCTCCAGTGCCTGGCTTTGCTCTGGTACATACCAAGTGCTCAGAGAATGTTGATGGAATGAAGGACTCCCCTAGTAGACATATGCTCGAGGGATGGACCTCCATAATCACCTTCATTTCTTTCTTCATCGCCACATCCGGCATAGTGTCTGGTGTCTGGCCAGTGCCCAGGAAATGATTGATTGAATAAATGAATGAAACATGAGGCCAGAGCCTCCATCAGCTCTGGGCAGGGCTGAGCAGTCTTGCAGGGCGGATCTTGCTGGTGCATCGTCAGTGTCACTAACTCAACTCTTACCACAGTGACCTGGCAGTGGCCATGGGGCCATGAGGGGGCTCCCAAGACAGAGGAGACCCAAGGCCAGGAAACGGCATACAAGACAGAGGGAGCGCAGCTTCTGCAGTTCCCTGTGGCCTGGCTCCTTCCTTTCTGCTCCTGCTGGAGCAGACAGAGCAGCCCCACCGCTGGGGCCATGAACTTCGGAGAAATACTCAGATTCCCTGTTGCTCTAAGAATAGGCTCAAAGCTGCTTCTTTGAAGATCTTAGCTTTCTGCTCAAAAGCGTTCAGCAACTAAAAGTCTCCAATTCCTAGTCTTCCGTGATGTCTCCCAAATCTCTCTCTGTGCTTTTTTTTCTTTTTTCAATTCTCTTCTTCAAACCAGCCGAACAGACTGCTGGGTGTGCTCTGTGTGCCTGGCAGCATTCTGGATTCCACTGCCTGGACTCCCAGCCCACTGAGTGGGTAGGGAAGCCCTGGGTCACCTGCCCAGATTGAATAGTCGGCCTCAAGGGCTTTCATTTTATTCTGGAATGGGTCCCTGTCTGTCTGTTTGTTTTTCGCTGGCCCCTCTCTGTCTGCCAAAGGCCAGCAGAACAAGCTTCTTGGCAAGGCTTCCTACTTCTTAATCCATTTTCACAACCTGTGATTGAACTATGTGCAGTGCAGGTATCAGAATTTAGTGACATCTTTTAATTCTCTATTATTGATGAAAAGTTTTGGTCTGGAAAGGAAAACTGGCTTTGGGATTGATTTTCATCAGTTTAATTCATCTTCAGTATTGATCAGTGCATATGTTACAGTGAAAGACTAAATCTGGGCTGTTTCAGAGGAACAGGGAATGTTATTACCAGAGTGTCCAGGTTTGGGGCATTGTCCCAGGACAGTTGGCACCTTAGGCATGTCTCACTCTGCCTTGTATGCCAGTCCTTCATATACAGGTCTTCTCCTCCAAAGACTGTGAGGTCTTTGGAGGCAGGATGCATCTCTGAAATAAACTAACCCCCAAAGACCCAATGCAGTTCCTAGCACATAGGGGATGCTCTGCCAGTGTTTGCTTAAGCGTGGTCTCCAGAGTTCATTACAGCCCTTAATTATTGTGCATCAGGAGGGATCCCAATACTCAAATCATACAAGGACACATGGATTCCACAGGGACTTGGATTTTGGGAAAGGTGACAATATCAATCAGACAAGCTAATGAATGATTGCCTTTCTCAGGAAAATATAGACAGGACCCTAAGTCTGGAATGTGCTAATCACAGGGTCCTTTAGCATGTGGGGGCAACTTTTTGTTTGTTTTCGAGATGGAGTCTCGCTCTGTTGCTGAGGCTAGAGTACAGAGGCGCGATCTTGGCTCACTGCACCCTGCGCCTCCCAGGTTCAAGCAATTCTCCTGCCTCAGCCTCGTGAGTAGCTGGGATTACAGGGGCCCGCCACCATGCCTAGCTAATTTTTGTATTTTTAGTAGAGATGGGGTTTCACCATGTTGGCCAGGCTCGTCTCAAACCCCTGACCTTAAGTGATCCACCCGCCTTGGTCTCCCAAGTGCTGCGATTATAGGCTTGAGCTACCTTGCCTGGCCTAGCATGTGGGGGCAACTTTGGCAGGCAGCCTCAGGCACAGTTCAGACACTCTGGCCACATCTGTTTTGCCTTCTGACCACCAGTGTACCCCCACTCTGACACATATGTTGTTGCCTGGTAGGGGGGATGGCCCCCACCTTCTCTACCCAGAGTCCCAGGAGCATGGAGTTCTCTCCCTTCTCTCTCCACTCAACATGAGACCTGTGGACTTGTGGCTTCACCAGTGCAAGATGTGTGACCTTGGGCAAGTCTCATAACCTTCTGTAAGCCTGCACATCCCCTTGTGCAATGTGGATGTTGAGAGAAGCTCTGCTGCCTCTCCAACAGACCTTACCAAAACAGAGTGGGGGTGGAGCCCTGCTGTCTCTCCAGCAGACCTTACCAAAACAGAGAGGGGGTGGAGCCCTGCTGTCTCTCCAGCAGACCTTACCAAAACAGAGAGGGGGTGGAGCCCTGCTGCCTCTCCAGCAGACCTTACCAAAACAGAGTGGGGGTGGAGCCCTGCTGTCTCTCCAGCAGACCTTACCAAAACAGAGAGGGGGTGGAGCCCTGCTGTCTCTCCAGCAGACCTTACCAAAACAGAGAGGGGGTGGAGCCCTGCTGCCTCTCCAACAGACCTTACCAAAACAGAGAGGGGGTGGAGCCCTGCTGCCTCTCCAACAGACCTTACCAAAACAGAGAGGGGGTGGAGGTGAGAGGACGGTATTGGCTGTACAGGTGATTTCTCATCACTGATGTGGGTTGACTGTTGGGTGCCAGAGGGTTAGCTAGAGATGCAGTCACCACAGAGAGCTTGCTCCTTTGGGAAACAGTCAACCCACACACTGGCTTTTGGACACATTGTGTTAAAAAAATTGGGCGTTTTCTATGTATTTATCTTGACTGTGTGTTTGTATATTATTCTGGACTTCTAGCTCTTCGGAGGTCTATATATGATCTGATTTTCTTGGTGTAGTGCATATATTCAGAGGACACCGTGTTAGGAAAGGAAGGGTGAATGCCCTGTGATGTGAACAGAGAGGACTTTCACTTGGTTTATTGCCCAGTGGGGAGAGGGTGCTGGGCCACCTTAAATCACCTTCTTGGGTCCCAGCCTGACCTTGGGCCTCGTATTCATTTGCTAAGACCATCATAACAAACATCATAGACTGGGAGCTCATAGACTCGGGGCTCATGGACTTGAGGCTCATAGACTCGGGGCTCATAGACTCGGGGCTCATAGACTCAAGGCTCATAGACTCGGGGCTCATAGACTGGGGGCTCATAGACTCGGGGCTCATAGACTCGAGGCTCATAGACTCGGGGCTCATAGACTCAAGGCTCATAGACTCGGGGCTCATAGACTAGGGGCTCATAGACTCGGGGTTCATAGACTCGGGGCTCATAGACTGGGGGCTCATAGACTCAAGGCTCATAGACTCGGGGCTCATAGACTCGGGGTTCATAGACTCGGGGCTCATAGACTCAAGGCTCATAGACTCGGGGCTCATAGACTCGGGGTTCATAGACTCGGGGCTCATAGACTCAAGGCTCATAGACTCGGGGCTCATAGACTCGGGGCTCATAGGCTGGGGGCTCATAGACTGAAGGCTCATAGACTCGGAGCTCATAGACTCAGGGTTCATAGACTCGGGGCTCATAGACTCAAGACTTATAGACTCGGGGCTCATAAACTTGGGGTTCATAGACTCGGGGCTCATTGACTCTCGGCTTCCACAGCAGACATTTACTGTCTCACAGTTCCCAAGAGTGGAAGTCCTAAGTCCAGGTGCCAGCAGGTTTCCTCGAAGCTTCTCTACTTGGCTTGCAGACACCTGCCTTCTCCCCATGTCCTCACATAAGTCATCCCTCTGTGAGTCTGTGTCCTAATCTCCTCTCCAAGAGAACACTAGTTATATTGGATCAGGGCCCACCCATATGACCTCATTTTACACCTTTAAGGCCCCATCTCCAAATACAGTCACATTCTCGGGTACTGGGAGTAAGACTTCCACTCTGAATTCAGGGAGGACCAAATTCTGCTCACAACAGGCCTCATCCTCATCATATTAATATTTCTTCAGTGGCCGGGTGCAGTGGCTCACATCTGTAATCCCAGCACTTTGGGAGGCCGAGACAGGTGGGTCACTTGAGGTCAGGAGTTGGAGAGCAGCCTGGCCAATATGGTGAAACCCCATCTCTACTGAAAGTACAAAAAACTAGACAGGCATGGTGGCACGTGCCTGTAGTCCTAGCTACTTGGGAGGCTGAGGCACGAGAATCGCTTGAACCCGGGAGGTGGAGGTTGCAGTGAGCCGAGATCATGCCATTGCACTCCAGCCTGGGCAACAATAGCGAAACTTCATCTCAAAAAAAGTCTTCGGTACCTCCAGGGCCCTAAATGCTGAGCAATGACCACACGCCCATGAGGAAGCTGCGCCTAGGCTCTGAGACCTCACACCACCTCGCTGCTTTGCCCACCCAGGGCCCAGCTTTGAGAATGTGATATGAGTATCCATTAACAAACATTTGCTTTGTTCATGACCCTGTTCCAGTGAATGAGATGAACTGGCCAGGAGGAGATGGCCAGCCCTCTGTGTCACCACAGCCATACCCCCTGTGTGCCAGTGACTATGTAACTTCTTGGGATAGTGCCCCAATGATGGTTGGTTGATTTGTTCATTCATTCCTTGATATTCTTACCTGCCATGTACTCTTGGTCTGGTGGGTTCAGCAGGAGGAATGAGGGGCAGCAGGCAGGAAGGCAGAAGGCCTCCGTCTTGATCCTTGGTTTTCCAATAAGCTGGGAGATCTTGGGCAAGTCACCTAATTATTGATTCACGATCTCTAAATTAGGAAGCCTTTTCTACTTTGCCTCCTATGTAAGGATTTTATGAAGCTCAAATGGAATCATGTGTATAAAAGTGTTTTATAAACTGTGAAGTGCTATGTAAATGTGAGGAATCATTACATTCACATTTTTATCCCATTTGACCTCCTGCTGTTTTGCCCATTGGGATCTACTAGTGAGGCACTGGCATATTTCAGGATGGAACCAGCCTAAAGACTAGCTTTGGGGAGAGCCTGCTCACTCATTACCTGGTTTTCTGTTTCTTTATTTTGCTTTGCTTTTTAACCACCACCACCCCAACTTGCCCCTCTCTGATCTTCTCCTCCTACCCAAAAATAGGTCCTAAACCCTCAAAGTTTCTGGTTCTTGACTACATATGTGAAATCTAGCAAAAATGTTCCTTTAGAGTCACTGAGGAAATATTTTTTTCAGTGAAGTGTACTGGTACAAACCCAGCCTCCCTCTTTTACCTAAACCTCTCAGCAGGGATTGATGAGGCGTGGATGAATAACATCCCATGTTCTACAAAAACATAAACCAAGACGCAGGGCGAATACATGAGTGGTGACAGTCCTGGAGACTACGGGGACCCCAGACTAAAGACTCTTGTCCTCCAGCACTGCCCTGAGGGTCTTCTTTCTATTTCTCCCACATCTGTGTTGCCAGGACTCCCATGTCCAGAACCCGGAAGCCAAAGCTGTGGGACCAGGGGAAGGAAGAGTTCTGCTTAATTCATGGCTCAACTTCAGAAGATCCCTTTAGGAAACACCGCTTGGGAAACACCTGCAGAAGGGCGGAAGTCGTGAAGCAGCCTGGCCTCTATTGACTAATCCTTGGGTCAATATCAAGGCCCTCCTGAGAACATTAAAATACCCAAGGTTGAATTAGATAGTTTTTCCCTGATGTGTTCCTAGAAGCTTTCCTGTCACAAAGCTTAGCCTACCAGTGAGTCTGGGCCACACCGCATACTACATCCCCTTCTTGGAAATTCAGTTGCACAATAGTGCATTGAAGCCTCTGGAGGCTCTGCAGTAAAGAAATCTTGAGCCCTGAACTCTCTTGCACCTATGTTCCCCTCTCCCCCTTTATTCTGTTTGCTTATTGATCCTCTGTGGAGTCCTCTTCTGGAAATGTTAGTGGGCTGATGGCACTCTAGGGCGCTTTCTTTTATGCTCAGCTTGGGGGCAGGGGAAGATGGCACTTGGGGTTAGGGGTATGGCTCTTAGATGACCCATCATGAGGGTCATCAGAGGAAGTGGAGGAGGAGAGCAGACAGGGGGTACAGCCGTGTGAGCTGAAGCCTGTATGACCCCGAAGTCTGGCAACACCAGCCCTGGCCAGGCTCCAGGGAGGGCCTTGCAGGAGAGATACTGCGGGTGGAGTCAGGGGAGACTGGGAGAGCTGGCATCCTCTGGTGGGGGATGGACTGGGGGGCTGCTTCTGCTTCAGACTGAGAAAGAACCCCAGGGCTCCTGGGAGGCAGAGGGCCAGAGTGGGTCCCTCCAAATGTAGATTTTTTTTTTTTTTGGCATATCCTTTCAGGTCAGAGAGTGGAACCTGCCTGCCTCATCAAAGACAGTGGGGCCTCTACTCTTTATCCCATTAAGGAGGATCTTAGGGCCATGTTTCTGGGCTGAGCTGCCCCACTTGGTGGCAGTGATTGTGGTGTTGGTCTCAGCTCTGCTGATGGGGCAAGACTGGGGGAAGGGAAAACATGGAAGGCCCGGTAATCACTCTTGTAAGTTAGCCACAATCAGGACCCTGAGGTTGGGCTGGCCATGGAGCAGTGGGAAAACTGCCCCATAGAAAAGGAGCAGCCTGGGGAGGGGCAGATGGGGGAATGTAGGTACAGGAGTGGAGTCGGATCAAGGGAGGAGATTCTGCCTGACAGGTGCCTTTCTGAAGGAAGAAATCAGTTATGACCAGTTTAGCAGGCACCGAGGGGGCAGGGCCCACATTGGCCAGGGGTGGGCTGTTTGCTGGTGGGAGCCCATGTGGGTGTCACACCATCGGTATCCAGCTGGCTGGGTTGGCTGCAGCTCCTGTAGGAGCCTGTGTTCCTGGGAAGCCTCACTCTGGGGAAAGGCAGGGTGGGCAGGCTGTGTGCAGAGGAGAAGCCCACGCTGCCCATGTCCACACAGCTGTGTGGGCACCAGGACCTGCAGAGATGCCATCCCAGGCTGCCTGAAGCAGCAGCTTTCTGCAGAAGAGACAGGGAGGAGAAAGCATTGTGCAGGCAGGGAGCAGGCAGGGAAAAGAAGGGATTTTAGTAGATGGCAGGGCAAAGAGGGCAAGAAAAAAAATGGGAAATGGCTCAGGAAGTGTCAGGGTCCCAAACATCTGTGTCAGGACACTAATGGCATTTGGGCAGGACAGTTCTTCATTGAGGGGACCATTGCTCACTGAGAGATGTTCAGCCTGCCCAGCCCCCACCCACTGTATCCCAGGGATGCCCTTACTCAGTCATCAAGATGACCATAGCCGCCCCCAGGCTGCCTCTAGAGGAGGTAGTCACCAAGGCCCCCTTATCTCTGACGGTCTGAGATGATGGAGCTGGGAGGGGCCCTGGGAGGGTGAGGACAACCACTGGGCACTCAGCCTCCAACTCTAGGGCCACAAAGAGCAGATGGGCTGGGAGAGGCTGTTGAAGGTGCGTTTTTCCCTAAATCCACAAACCACTATTGCGTCAGGCGCTGAGGCCGGCCCTGGAGACAGGAGGAAAAGTCATATGTGACCCTGAACCCCAGGGAGCTCAGAATCCAGCAGGAGAGGTGGACGAGCAACAGCAACCACCCCACATTCACTCACTATGCAGACTGATGAGGGCATCCTGTCACTGCATTACCCAGTGAGCATGGGTGCGGCTGCAGTCATGGGGAGACCCCCAGGCTCAGTGGTGCAACCCCAGAGGAGTCCTGTGTTCCAATTGGCAGATGGGGCAAAAAGTGGGAGGCACATCCACCTCTGAAATGCCTGCTCTTGGAAGTGTGGAGACTCCTCTCCCCATTCTCTGGACCTGCCATGTGGCCACATCCAGCTTCAGGGAGTTTGGGGAGGGGAACCGGAAAGAAGAGGAAACTGGCTGTGGGCACACACCAACCACCTGTCTCGACTCCCCTCAGCTGGTAACAGGAAGAGAAGCAGCACGGTGGGTGGATTTTTCACCTGGAGAGTCTTTACCTTTCAAGAAATGTCTATTATCGTTTGGCCCATGTCTAAGATAAATAATGTTTCACTGTCAGACATAGTCAATAACCACCAAAATATTTTACTAATTTAGAATCCTAGAAGGTTAAGGCTCAAAAAGACCTCAGGGATGGTCCAGTTCAACCCTTTTGATGTTCAAATGGGACTCTGATGCTCAGAGGAGAAGTGCCTGGGTCGAGATCACCCAGGTGGTTGGCTCTGCCCAGGCTGCCACAGTGGCTGCTCCAGGTGTCCGGGAGGCAAGGGAATGCACAGAGGATGCAAGCTCAAGCCAAATGTGCAGGTTTATTTTAGGACGTCAAGCTGCCGCCCCAGGCTCTTGCCCTTGCCCCTGCTGGGAGACTCAGAGCCGCCTCCTCCTCCTCAGTCAGAATGACTCAGATGCCCGCGTCAGACATTCTCCCCTCCCTGCCAGCCTGGGTGACGTCTCTCCGAAACTGTCTGCTCCCTAAGCCACAGCTTACAGGCAAGATGAAGCAGTGTCGCACAGCCCTGTCGCCTCACTCATCCTGCCCTCAGGTCTTGTTTCTGCCTCTTCACAGCACCACCCCAATGAAGCTTCCACATGCACCTCTGCAGACCCAACTCGCACTATGCAGTGGGAGCGAGCCTTTGTGATGAGGTGACAATGGCCCACTTATCCCTCAGTGTGGGGGGATGGGAGTGTGGGTTCTGGGGACCACTGTGCAGACACCTGTAGCTCAGGTGGGCCTCTTGAGTGTTCCCCCAGCCTGTTGCAGGTGGGGAGTATAAGATCTGGTTTTTGAGGACTTGGATGCACGTCCTGGGTGAGCTGCTTGAGCCTCAGCTGCCTCATCTAGAAAATGGCCACAATGATTGTAATGCCTCAAAGAACAGTGTATGAGAATGTGATTTGTAAACTCTAAAGTGCTGTCAACGTGCTTTGGAGGAAAAGCTTTCCTCAGGACTGGCCTCATGAGCTCGTCAAGCAGACCGTGGGATTGGGGCTGTCTTGATTGATTGCTAACTTTGAGTCAGCCATCTCTATTGGATAACTTTGGGTGCCGTCTCTATTGGATAAATGTGAAAACCAAGGCTCAGAGTGGTTAAGCCACGTCCACAAAGGTGCAGAGCCTGCCAGGAGGCAGAACCACAACTAGAATGGAGCAGCTTTATCATTGTACAGTCCAGGACTTGGTGGCTTATGTCCAAAATCAAGAACAGACTAAATGTTTCACCAGGGACAGAAACGTCAGTGTATTCCTGAAGATGCAATAGAAATGGTGGGAGGCAGAAAAATTGAGCAGACAGAAATGAAGGCTAAAAATAGTCTGTTTCGAACAGGCAGAGACCAGATCAGTTTGACAGGAGAGAGGGGGTGAGAAGGTTGTCCAGGACTCTGGGATGTGCCTGCCTTGGGCAGAGGCAAGGCACAGGGAGGGCTGTCTTAGAGATAAGAAGGGCTGCTGATTGCTAAAGAACCCATGGGTGCAATTCCCTGGAAGGAAAACTGAAGCAACAGAAAACGCCAAAGTCAGGGTGCATTTGGGGGACGCCAAAGAAGGTGGGACTTCGAGATGGCAGGGACTTCAGAGAATACAGAGCCCCCTCTTCCCCAACCCCTTTGCCATTTTATGGCTGGCTAAACTGAAGCTTGAAGAGTGACTTACCCAGGAACCCAGGTACTGTGGGCACACATCCATTCCTTAGCCCTGCCACATTGCCATGTTTATGGGGCACCTACGATGTGCTCAGTTGCTAGGGAAAAATGTCACTGCCTGTTTGAGGACAGCTGCTGTGTAGTAGGAAGGCAGGAGCCAGCCCTGGGCTCAGCGGAGGATATCCCACCTCCCAGGCTGAGTTATCAGGAAAGGCTCCACGGAAGAGACAGGACTTTAGCCGGGCTTGGAGGGAAAGATGGAGTTCACGTGGAATGCGAGGAAGGAGTAAGTTGTTCACAAGCCAAGAAATAATACAAACGTTCTCGAGGCTGTCTCCCAAAGCAGGGATTTCCCAGGATAAAAAAAAACTTATTAAGTAAAAATGCAAATAGAGTGAAAGAAAAAAAAATAAGTAGATGAGACTGCAGTTGGTGTGGCTGATATGACGCTCATCATGGCCACAGAACCTAAATGCCTGGGAAACGTTGCATCCAAGGATAAAGTAATGTCCTCAGTGCAGGCAGACAGCTGGGTCATATGATGAAGCCACTGAATGGTGGAGCTGGCCAAGGATTTTGAAGATTACATGATAGAACCCCTGGAGAGTTTTTCTAAAGAATAAGGGAACTGACAAGACCCATAAGACAACTTCCTCTCATAGTTCATAGTTATGAAGTGACTGTCTTGTAACTGTGGTTAGAAAAAATTCAGCTCTATAATCTTGTGTTTCCTTCTTTGCCATGGGTGCTGGGGAGCTCAGAGCTAAAGTCTGTACTCAATTGTGTTCGTTACCATGAGTCTAGCCTTTTAAAAGAAAGTTATAATCAGTCTTCCTTCCACACACATATCCCATTTAGCATGTCCTGTCTTTATTTTTACAATAATGATTTTTTAAATTTTATGCTTTATGTGTCATATCCTTTTAGCAAATAGGCAGGATGTAAAGAAATATTTTTAAAGTAGTTCAAAGACTTTCTACAAGAGTAACAAAGAGTACAGACATGTACAGTATGCTTTCTAGTTTTAACCATTGAGGTCTTTGTCACTTCTTCTGTTTTCCTTTTTGCTTGTCTTTAACACTATTTGCACTTAGCTCAGGGTTCAATTTTGTGCCCAGTGACAATAAGTATCCTTAACCTGGGATACATAGATTCATGGACCTTGCCATTTCCTACAGTGGCTCACATTCTTTCACATTACAAATTATTTTTATTATTTGTGTGCCTTCTGTTGTGAACGATCACAATTCTTTTTGGAAGTGGAAGAATTATAAATGCCTGGAGGGAAAAGAGAATGAAAGAATAGAGTATGCAAGTATTTGAAATGTCTAAGGAAACTTGACAGAAGTTGATTTATATTTGACAGATGGCAGAAAGTGAAAAGTTTAATGAGGGAAAAGCTGAGAACAAGTCAGTGACAATTCTTGCGGTATGCTTTTGACTAAGCACTTTATTTCTTTCTATAAATTATTCTGCTTCCTTTCTTTTAAGATGTTGGGGGCTTTCTTCCCTCTTGGCATGATAACAGATTAGGAACTATGTGATCAGATGATGGCCCATGACCACGAGGGGTAGAAGAGTCAGGATGAAACAGCAAGTTAAACAGTTTTAGTTTGTTATTCACAAGGCTCTAATTAACTAAGGCAGAGATGGACAGGAATGGAAAGGAAAGCTTTAGCCTCTCTTTCCTAGCTGAAAGATTAATGGGGAGGGAGTGTGTCTCAGAAAATAAGTGGGGTTGTGGTTGGAGCACTGGGAAGGGAGGAAATGCATGAAAGATGAAGGAAACCATTTATTCGAAAAGAAACAGGAAATGGGGCAGAGCAGAGTGAGACTGGTGGACGCAGGAAAGCAACACGGGGAAGTGAGGCATAAAAGAGAACCCAAACGCCGTAGAAAGGTAAGGATTGATGGATGTGGATATAGAAGAGAACTTCAGAAGGTTGTATGAAATAGAGGTGGAACAAGGCACTCAATAAGCTTTTTGTCAGACCCGATGGCAAGTTCAGAAGATTAAGGGAAATTATTAGCTTGAGGAAAAAGTTCAAAGAGAAAGAGATGCATTCTGGGGCCATCAGTTAAATCCCAGTGTCGAGTAGCCACTATGGGGAGACTTGATGAACAGCAAATGGAGAGTACCTGTGGCCAGGTGCAAGTTGCAGGTGGGAAAGAGAATGGGGGGATTCCAAAAAATTTTACTGAGCCAAGCATATCAGGAATTCTCAGAACTCCTCATCTCCGTGGATGTTCCTGGCATCGGCCTCTCCCCATATATTAAAATTTAACCCTTACCGGTACCTGCCCTACCCAAGCCAGGCTTGCCAGCCATGTTATGCATATAAGTGTTTCTGCTGGACCAATGCTGGGTGCTGTAATAATAGATCGATGCCATAACATAATCTCAGTAGCATAATAGGACTTCTTTTTTTTTTTTTTTGTGACAGGGCCTTGCTCTGTCACCTGGGGAGCTGGGGAGGAATAATGCAGAGGTGAGACGGTGAGATCGTAGCTCAGTGCAGCCTCCAACTCCTGGATGCAAGCAATCCTCTCACCTCAGCCTCCCAAGTAGCTAGGACTACAGTTTCACACCACCACACCTGGCTAATTTTGTTTTGTGGGATTTTTTTTTTAACTTTCCTTTTTGTTCTTTCTTTGCATTTTTTTAAATTTGATTTATTTTTCTTTATTAGTTCTGTCCCTCTGAAGACCAGATAATCTTATTTTATGTTTATTTATTTATTTAGGTAGAGATGGGGTCTCACTTATGTTGTCCAGGCTGGTTTTGAACTTCTGGCCTCAAGTGATCTTCCTGCTTTGGTCTCCTATGGCACTAGGATTACAGCCATGAGCCACTGCACCCAGCCTTAATAGGATTTAAGTTTATTCCTTGTCCATATAGGAGTCCAAATGCCAATTTGTGGCTGGCATTCCATGTGAGGATTCAAGAATCCAGGCTCCTCCATCCTCCATCTCCAGGGTCTCTGGAGTCCTTCACTTCTAGCCAATGCATGAGGAAAGAGAATAGAGAATTACCTGTGGGAGAATTTCAGTATGAGGTCTGGAAGGGACACCCACTTCCACTCACTTCCCATTGGCTAGAACTCAGGCGCACGGCCACGCTGATTGCCAAGGAGGCTGGGAGGTGGGGCTGGCTCTGTGCCCAGGGAAAAGAGAGAACAGTTTCCCTAAGTACGTAGCTGTTTATGTCAAAGTATTTAAAAAAGAGTTTGTTCCATAAAATAGATGAAACTCCAACTAAAAACCAGATCACATGAAAGAGTAATTATGTTCACTATTGTGGGATTCTTTGCTTTTAAAAGATCTAGATAAATTGTTTTAACTAGACGCTCTCCCTCGCTAGTGCATTTAATCAGCCAATCAGCCCCCATTTTGCCTGGGTCTTTGCTGGACCAGGCACGTAGAGGAGAGATGGTGTTAATGAAATACCTCCTGGCCTCATGGAGCTGGATGTATTGGTGTGTGTGCATTTGATTTATAAGATCTTACTAGGGGGTAAGGACAGTTGGGGCTAAATGAAGGAACATACAAATAAAGGCATCAACCTAGGAAGAGATCTGATTCCATTTATAAATATTCGGCTTACAGATCATATGTCACAGTTGGCCCCCTGGGTCTTTTGAGAAGCCTGCAGCTCCTCCCCACCCTCTGGCCTTGGCTCCCAGGCCTCCTGGCACGTGATAGTTTGTGTTGCTCTCCATGGTCCACTTCCCCCAGTGCCTGGGCACGGACTAGCCCGGGGCAGGATGGGCCGATGTGTGCAGCTTCTCCTCTTGTCCTGTCATACTTCCGGAGAGGATATTATTTGCTGTCTGCTGTCAGGTCTGGTTTCTCCGAGCATCCTGGTTTTCCCGTCCTGTCTGTCCCATGGAATGCGGTGCTTTCAGATCATTTTCCCCTGGATGTATGAGCCAGTCACTGTCCTGGTTTCACCCTGTTAGAATTCTTGCCTTCTTTTTGGAGGGAGGAGCAGGGCCAGCCGAGGGACACAGGCAGGGAAGCTAAGAGCAGCAGCAGCTGATGCTGGCCGCGTCCTTGCCTGACCCAAGCACACAGACTCATTTTAACAGCTTCCAGTGATGTCCTCGCACCATCACCGATGGCTGCCCTCCTGCCTCTTCTTCTGCCCAGCCCCCTTCCTTCTTCTCCTTCTTTGGGCCAAGTAGGTTTAATGGGCTGGCCTCGCCCTGGGCTTCTGCTCCTGGAAGAGGGGAATGGATGTTTAATTCTCTTTCCTCTGTACTTCCACAGCCCCCGGGACATACCCTCCCACCAGGCCAGGGCAGTCTTTCAGGGCATGTTGAATGAATGAATGAATTAACGGATGTGCATGAGGGAGACTCACCCAGACAGGCCTGTGCTTCTGCCAAATGGGATTGTCAGATGGTGGCTCCTTGTCACAGTGTCTGTTCCCATTTTTACTGGTTGAGAAATTTTTTTTTTTTTTTTTTTTTTTTTTGAGACAGGGTCTCACTCCGTCACCCTGACTGGCATGCAGTGGTATGATCACAACTCACTGCATCCTCAGCGTCCCCAGGTTCAGGTGATCCTCCCACCTCAGCCTCCACAGTAGCTGGGACTACAGGTGCACACCATCACGCCTGGCTAATTTTTGTATCTTTTCGTAGAGATGGGGTTTTGCCATGTTGCCCAGGCTGGTCTCAAACTCCTGGGGCTCAAGAAATCCTCTCACCTGGGCCTCCTAACGTGCCAAGATTACAGGTGTGAGCCACCACGCCCAGCTGATTCAGAATTTTGAAAACAGCACTCTCCAAGTGGACATCTATTCTGCTTTAGCCCCAGCAAGGAACCTTTGCCATTCATGGTGCTGTGTCCCAGCTGTTTCATCCAGAGCTGGCAGATGGGCCATCTCCAACCCTCATCCCTAGGTGGATGTTGCCTTCAGAATACAGGCTTTAGACCTGGCTCCAAACCCTGCCTTGGAGATCTTGGGCAAGTTGTTTCTCCTTGTTGAGCCATTATCTGTAAAATGGGGATAAGAATATTTACCCTTCATCAGGGTTTGTATCAGGATTAAAAGAGGTATTTCCCGTATGGCACACATGCTGTCACTGGAATTATTTTGTCTCTCCTCATCTGCGAGACTTGTTCTCTGCTGCATCCACAGAGCCCAGTGCAGGGCAGGATGTAATAAGTATTTATTGGATGAATTGCCAGAGAAACACCAAACTCAGCACTTGGCGCATAGTAGGCAGGCATTGAATAGCGGTGATTCCTGTCCACTTTCTCTTCCCTGTCTTCCCCTTCTAGATTGCGAGCTCCTTTGTGTGCGGGAAGTGTAACCTCCTCTTTGTCAGAACTTTGTAACCTCTTAGTCCCTTGTATGCAGGAGAAAAACCCAAACAGACCAATAATCATGTAGAAACGAGTCCCTGGGCATCCGAGGATCAGGTCAGAGTCTCCCACAACTGTCCCTCTGG
This sequence comes from Pongo pygmaeus, assembly GCF_028885625.2. Lineage (NCBI taxonomy): Eukaryota > Metazoa > Chordata > Mammalia > Primates > Hominidae > Pongo > Pongo pygmaeus. Next base: position 9,750,046 of record NC_072380.2, read on the forward strand.
GAGTACAGGGAGCACCCCTAGTTCCTGGCAGGTGGCACCATCAAGGCACTGCGCGGCTGTGGAGGAGGCAGGGGCTCTAGGTTTAGCATGGTCTAGGGAAGGTCTGCAGTGCAGACTGGAGGCGGGGAGGCCTGGAGAGGTGGAGGCATGGAGGCAGGGAGGCGGGAGGAGGGGAAAGCCCTGCTGCTGGCTGTCTCCTCCCCACACTAGCTGTCTCACCAAAGTCTGGCTATTAGTTACTGTCCAGATGTCACTTCCCTTTACCTGCTAGCACCCCTAAGCCCAGAACTTGGGGTTCTCTTTATCTCCGCCTGCCACCCTCCCCAAGCTCTGATCCAACCCTGAGCTTGTGGCTGCTGTGGGGAGTGGCGGTAAAAATGGTAACACCACAAGTGCACTTAAATCAGAATGCTTTTAAAAAATGGAATTATTATTCCCTGGAATGAATTTTAAACCAGACCTTATTGCCTGTATCTGGCCACTGTCAAAAAGGGGAATCCCCTGAGTTGGGCGAGCTATTGGACTTAGAGATTTTGTGAAATGCCTAACACCCATCCTGTCACCTTCAGGGACACTGCAGGAGCGTTGTTTTTTAGGTGCCACCCTGCGCGCCACCTCCCTTCATCCTGAACACTCCTGGATCCTGGAAATGCTCTTGTCCCCGTGGACCGCGCTCCAGCGGGGACGCGCAGAGGGTTAGAGGGGGTGAGAGGGCGCCGCGGGGCGGGGTCCGGGGGGCGCGGGCCGGGGAGCCGGGGAACAGAGCCACGCCTGTCCCGCCCCGCGTCCCCCGCGCCTGTCCCGCCCCGCGCCCCCCGCGCCCCCAGCGCCCCGCTCCTCCTCCACTGGCACCGCCGCGCGCCTGGAAGAGGAGCCGAGCTCTTGTCGCTCGCCGGGCCGGGTTGTAAACAAACACTGGAGCGGCGCCGCCCGCGCAGCAGATGGCTCCGCAGCTGCCTGTCGGGCGGGGCCTCCCTCTCGGCGCCGGCGAGGGGACGCGGAGCTGCGCGGTGCCCTCGGCCGGGGACTCCCTTCGGGCGCCAGCCCGGCTCCGGTTCGCTGGGGGCTGGAGAGGGAAAACGCGAGCCAGAGCCTCCGGGGCGCTCATTCCGTTTACTGCCGTCATTCGTTCCATCATTCATTCGCTCAACAAAGATTTCTGAGGCGCCAGGACCGCGCTGGGCCCGGCCTACACGACGCTGGCCCGCGCGGTGGGTCGCAGCTTGGGGAGCGCAGGGGCAGAGCGCCCAAACCGCGGGAGCCCTCGAAACCCTGGCCGCCACGCCGTGGATCCAGGCTCTGGGATGCTGGGCCTGAAAAGCTCTTGGTCTGGATAGGAGGGCTTGGGCTTGGATTCAGGCACAGCTGGGTGAGAGCCTGGTCCTGCCCCGCTTACTGGCCCAAGGGCTTGGGACGCTACTTCAGCTCTCTGAGCTTCAGTTTCCTCTTCTGTAAAGCGGGGATAATTCCACCCCCCTGGCCGCGAAGTTGTACAGATTAAGAACAATGTGCATTTGTGTTTTCTTCCGTACACCTTCGCGTTTTCTAAATATGCCACAGTGACTATACATTCCCTTCTTTTTAAAAAAATTTTACTTTAAGTTCTGGGATATATGTGCAGAACATGCAGGTTTGTTACACAGGTATACATGTGCCGCGGTGGTTTGCTGCACCTATCAACCCACCATCTAGGTTTCAAGCCCCGCATGCATTAGGTATTTGTCCTAATGCTCTACCTCGCCTTGCCCCCCAGCCCACAACAGGCTCCGGTGTGTGATGTTCCCCTCCCGGTGTCCATGTGTTCTCATTGTTCAGCTCCCACTTATGAGTGAGAACAGGCAGTGTTTGGTTTTCTGTTCCTGTGTTAGTTTGCTGAGAATGATGGCTTCCGGCTTCACCCATGTCCCTGCAAAGAACATGAACTCATCCTTTTTTATGGCTGCATAGTATTCCATGGTATATATGTGCCACATTTTCTTTATCCAGTCTATCACTGATGGGCATTTGGGTTGGTTCATTTACATAGCAAATAGCCTTTGCTATTGTAAATAGTGCTGCAATAAACATACGTGTGCATGTGTCTTTATAGTAGAATGATCTATAATCCTTTGGGTACATACCCAGTAATGGGATTGCTGGGTCAAATGGTATTTCTGGTACTAGATCCTTGAGGAATCGCCACACTGTCTTCCACAATTACATTCCTTTCAAAATGAGAAAAAATGTTGCAGGAGATTCACTCTCCCTCCCTACTTAAAAATTCACCCATTCCGACTTAAAGATACCGCCCCCTCCCACATGGGTCACGCTGGGTGCTGGCAGAACACAACTCAAATGGGGGAGACACAGTCCGATATTTAGTCCTCGAATATTCTAGAATAGTTCCTGGGAATAAAATAAGTCGGGGATGAAGGCGGTCATTTAGAGTTAAAGGCAACACATGTGCCACAGACATATGACAAGACACAGACACAATGATTTTCAAGCTATTTTCTTTCTCTTCCTTCATTTAACAAGCACTCATTACATCTTCAATGTTTGTAAGATGCGGCAGGTGCTCAGCACTGTGATTCATGTCTGTGCATTGTGTCCTCAGGAACTCTTCATTTAGTAGTAGGAGGTAGGTGTGAATGTAATAAAAGGTTAAAAAAAAAAGCCCAAGGCCCCACTGAAGGGGTCAGGAAGAGCACTGTGGAGGAGGTGAGCTTTGACAGGTGGGCATTGAAGGTGAGGACAGGAACAGACGGTGATGTCAGACCAAGCTTGGACACAGTCGCCAATGGAGCCTGGGTCCTTCCTTCATTCCAGCTAACGCAGGGACTCCTGCTGAACAAAAACTACACCTGCCCAGCCTCTGTGACCTCGGGAATTCATGGGACTTCCTCACATGTGTGAAACGAGGGCAGAGCACTTACCTCAGGGTGTTGTCGTGAGGATGAGCCAAGATGATGCATGTGATGAGGGCAGAACACTGGAACCACTGGACAAATGTCACTTCTCGTCCATTTGTTCATTCATTCATTCGAAAGGTGGTTTTTGAGCCTTTCCTTTGTGCCAGGCCCTGTTTGTTTCAGAGCAGTGAACAAAACAGACAAAAAGCCCTCTCATACAAGCTCACATTCTAGCAGGGGAGGGAGACAGAGAATACCAGAAATAAATAAGGTATCTAGTGAGTTAGACAGTGACAAGTGTGACAAAGACAAATAAAGCAGGCAGTGTGGAGTAGGGGGGCTCCTTATAGAGTAATCGATGTTATTCCTTGTTCTTTAGTTTGGGTGACAAATAAGATCCATGAAGAGAGGGAGAGAAATAGGAAAATGTTTTGTGCTTAGATTGGGTCTAGGGGTGTCAAGAATGGCTTTTGAGTAAGGATGTGATTTGGGCTGTGCTTCAAGATGGTGACATGGCTGCAGGTTGTACGCAGATTGGAGGGAGTGCAGCCAGGCAGGAGGGAGCACCCTGGCAGTGAGAAAGGGCACAGTGGGCTCCAGGCAGCCAAGGACAAGGCATCAGACCCGGGCTGGTGGGCACCAACTTGGGAGTAGAATCCACCTTGCCTGCAGGTTTCTTAGCCTGGACTGGGGGAAGTGAGACTAGAGGCCTGAAAGGGGCAAAGAGAGTTGCATCCTCCCAGCTGATCCCCTGGCTGGAGCCTGAGAAGACGGGAGGGGCTGGAAGGCAGATGCACCCAAGACTGCAAGACATGGAAAAGGGTTCATGGCTCCCTCTCCCATTGAAGAAAAGGTGGTGGGGTCGCAAAGAGTACGAGCACCCTTCAGACTTCACGTAAATCAATGGCGACATTAATTGCTGCACTTGTGTGGCTGCCTCCATAGACCACTCAGGTTCCAGAACACAGTGGCCCCAGTGACCTGCCCTTCCCCAGTTCCAGGGAAGCTGGGGTCAGACAGCCAGAGGTGCCTTTATGGGGATGGTGCTCTTCCAGGAGTTGCGTTTGGGGTAGCTGAACATCTCCAAACCAAGTGCCAAGAGCCTGCTGTGTGCACAGAAATGTCTGCCCACCCTTTCGACACTTTCCGGGTGAACACAGGGGATGTTTACCCAGGAGTCCTCAGAAGAGCCTGTGCGCTGCCGGCATTCGGGAGCAACTGGGGAACCCACGTTTAGCAATGTGGAGAAGGGAAGGAGATGGGAAAGGAAGGCACTTGTGGGAAATGTAAATTACAGCAATGTAAATAAAGAGCTTCCCAGTAAACGCATAAATAAAAAGCAGGCAGCAATCCCCTGGGAATAGTAATCAGGCTCAGCTTGCTTCTACCTCCCAGAGTCTGAGGAGCACGGCAGGACGCCTCCAGAAGGCTCTCTTCTAGCGCTCCTAGAGGAGGAAGCTCCCCAGCCCCAGCAGCACTGGGTCCAGGAGGAGTTGGGACGTCATCCACGGCCTCATATGGGGCATCCAGCAGGGGGCGCCGGTGAGAAGTGGGGTGGGAGAGGAATCCTGAGTCGGGACCCAAGGGCTGCACAGGCCCGGAAGCAGGGGGAGGGGGCCTTCAGACAGGCTTCCTGTTGTTGCTACTTGAGGTTAGTTTGCCTGGAATACAAAGTGTATGGAGCGGGGGTATGAAGGAAATCAGGTTTTACGAGGAGGTTGTGTGACCAGAACTGTGATCCAGGGTCCCCAGGCCAGGGCTTCTTGCCCACACCCCACTCCATGGCTTTCCTTCCTGCACAGTGGACTTCAGGGCCCGCTGTGCTGCCTCTACCAGGGGAGGTCACCATAAAGCTCTGCAGGTCATTCTGGAAAGTCCCATGTGTGCTGTGCAAGCAAAGCCCTAGGTGAATCCAAGAGGCCCCTGTCCATGCAGTCGCCTCCAGCTCCAAACCTGTTATTTGTCAGACAGAGCTGTCCAGGGACGTGGATTGGGGGGCAGCGGCCAGACTCCCCAGAGGGGCTGCTGTGCTGTGAGGTGGGGCGGGTAGAACCCAATGCCTCTCCCTGCAGGGCTGAGGGAGGCCTGCGGCTCTCCTAGACCCAGGAGCGTCCTCAAAGACACCCCTTGACCTGCCTCTAGGCAGGCTCCCCTGAGCCCTCAAGGCCCCGACCTTGGGCTCTGGCCTTGGCCTGCTTACTCCAGTTTTAGCAAGAATCCTGCTGGGTCAGGATTTTAGTGAAAATCCCCCACCCTCGATATCTGATCAGATGCCTCCTCCCCCACCCTAGGGATCTTATTGCCTTGGCCTGCCTGCAGCAAGAGCCCCCCAGCCTCCACGTTTCCTCTTAGTGATATCCCTCCATCCACCCCACGCTGCTTCTGGGCTGTGAATCTCTACTTGTCTTTGTTGTCGTCAGAGTTGAGCCCAATCTCTCTTACTTCCTGGAAAACCCCAGGGTAGTAGTCCCTATACCTGGGTGGCAGTCCCTCTGAATAAAGTCAGCCTTACCATTTTAATAAGTGTCAGGAATAATTTTTTCTTTAATACCTTCTCCCACAAACATCCAAGCAAAGCCTCTGGGTGTGGCCATCTGCTTGTCTACAGCCCCCTCTGGCTGTGTTTTGACATTCCCCTTCTACAGAGAAGAGAGGATTGGCCCCAGCCCAGGCCTCCACTAGCCCACAGGGCCTTTGCATGAATTAGGAAAGGGCCTCTTCCTTGGGTGGCTCACCTTAGTGTGACCTGGACACCTGTATGAGGTGGGCTGGCCCTCCTCCTCCCGGGAGCTCCCAGGGCCCCAGTGAGCACTACCCTGGCAGCCCCCACCCTCGGACCCTCACACACACCAGTGATATCACACCCCGTCCACCCACACTTCCTTGCTCCTTCCCACCCACCACCAAGGATAGGCAACTGTTCTGGGTTGTTCCCTCAATGGGGGCAGGAATTGGGTTTCCTAAAGGGCTGGCAGGAAGAAGTGACTGCAGGTCCCTCCCAGAGCATGGCTGGGATAGGGCCCCATGAGGCAGGCATGCGTGTGTGCTTATAACATTGCCAGGTGGATTTATGTAGCTCTTCACTGCTACTGCAGGACTCTGTACCCACCCATGCACTCTCAGATAAGTTGATCTACAATGTAAACGGCACGCCTCCCCAGGACATTGCATATTTGGGCAGTGTGCAACTTGAACAACGGTACATGGGCGGATTTCTTGTCCAGGGCACATAGTCTGTGAGTCAGGCTTCAGGCCTTGCAGCTTCTAGTGGTCATCAGAGGAGGGTTAGTAGTTAGGACAAATTTACTGTGTGCTCTCTCCTTCCTCCTCTGGTCCTGCTCAGCACTTGCTGCCCAGACGTGGCTTGCTTTGAAACAATGGCCATGTCCAGAAGAGGGAGGGGGATATGGCTCCCCTTGCATGCAATTCTCTCAAACCTCTAACTTCATTTAACAACCCGCAATGACACCTGCCAGCAACCATGACAGTGCATGCTTGGAACTTTCACCCTTTGATTCCCCACCCAGCATTCCTACCATATTTTATTTCGCACAAAACAGTGTTATCACATAATGTTAGAGGAAATATAAAGAAGGAAAACATCCACTCCAGTTCTGTCTTTGTAGCACATTGGTTCAGCAGTTCTTTGCATTTTCCCATGTTCCCTCCAGAAAGCATGTTTGTGCATGGCTGAAAACTCCATATACACATGTTAAAATCATTAAATTCTAGAGTGCGGAAAGACCTAGGTAATATCTCCCCCTCTCTTCCCTGCTTAGGTGGCATGGGGGGATGTTTGCTGGAGAGAAGGAATGGCAAAAAGTGAAGTCGTGTGGACTGGGGATGTTTTTATTTTTATCCACAAGACAGCAGAAGTGAATCTTGGTCCCTGTGGGAATTCTCAGGAACAGAGGGCTAGAAACAGATTTGATCAATGAAAGCTGGTTCCGGAGAGAACAAGCCATTGATAAATTCCAGCACTGCCAGTCAATCAGAGCTCATCTGTTTCTGGGAGCCTGAGTCAGGAAGGGGGTGCAGGAGGGGCAGCACCTGCTGGAAGCCAGTGACCAAGACCTGCAGGAACGCTGCCCACCCTCCTGCCATGAATCATTCATTATCTCCTCTGTCTGGGAATGGGGAAGAGATGCAGCTCCCTGGGAGCCAGCTTTCTTTCTAATTAGCACCAGGAGGACCTGGGATTGATCTCTGCTGTGGTTGATGGGTTTACCCTGGTGGCAGGGGAGTCAGGCCACTCATGGGAGAGGGTTAAGCGTGTTGGGCCGGAGACCTTGGGGTTGCTTAATGCAGAGACTTTAGAGACGTTGGAAATAAAATAAGCCTTTTGCCCCTAGCCCTTGCCGTCTGTGTTTTTTAAGTAGCAAGATGCCTGAGGCCTGGATGAGAAAGTGATTCCTCCACGATGGCACATGGCAGCCTAGTAGCGGATCCCAGGCTGCTGTTGCTGTGCAGTGTCTGCAGGGGCTCAGAAGGAAGCCTGCGGTCCCTTGGGAGGCATTGGCTCCACCCTAGGTGCACAGTGTGGCTCGTGGGGGGGTCAGCTGGGCTTCAGCCCCTCCCGCCTAGGCTGGGCCCTGTGCAGTGCCCTCTGGCACCCCTGACTGAGCCCCTCAGCACTGTGACCAAACACCCCAGACGCGCAGCACAGGCTGGGGCTTCAGCGATGCAGGTGCCCGACAGCCCAGAAGCCTTTCTGCAGGTGGCCAGGAAGCCTAGGAGAGTTTAGCCCCTGCTAGGGGTGCGGGAGTGAGAGGAGGGCGGGCAGCAGAGGAATCCTGATGAGCCCTCCAGAGGTCCCCAAGTTTTCCCGGAGTGTGCTGCTCTGGGCTCACTCCCGGTGGGCAAGGCCATTCCAACCAGAAACAGGGGTCGGGGCGGGGGTGGGGAAGAGAGGAGAGGACACCAGCTTTAACTCAAGGTGCGGGCAATGGGGAGAGAAAACCAGTGGGAGAGAGAACTGGGCTCTGGGCTCCCCCACAGGCCAGACAGCCAGAGTCTCAGGTCCAGGAATGGGGCTGAAGGAGATGCCCCCACCCTCAGCACACCCATCCCTTCATCAACTCACCCATTCAACAGAGCCTTACCTCGCGTCATCTGCATGCCAGATGCCAGCCAGTGTCAGTCCTGGAGACTCCACAGGGAACTGGACACAGAAATTTCCTATCTTCGAGTTTGCATTTTCATGGGGAAGGCCATAAACAAACGAAAGAGACATTTTCATTTCAGATGACAAGTGCTCTGGGAAACAAGAGCTGGGGGACAGATAGTGCCTTATGGGATGGGGGTGTTGTTTTAGATTCGGGAGTCAAGAGAGGCCACTCTGAGCTGCTATCCTTGAGAGACCTTGGTAGTGGGAAGGAGCACATCAGATCCAAGAAGCCTTCCAGGCAGGAGACCGCAAGCGCAGCTCGCCAGGGGTGGGAACCTGCTTGGAGAGTGGAAGGAGCAGCAGGGAAGCCAGTTTGGTTGGAGCAGAGTGGGTGAGGGGTCTGGGGAAGGGGACAGAGAGGCAGGCGGTGGAAAGAACATTGGATTGTATGCTGAAGTATAAGACTAAGCTGTTGAAGGGAGGGAACTTAGAGGACAAATCAACAGGTGCAGCAAACGACCATGGCACACGCGTACCCGTGCAACACACCACCGTGGCAGACACATACCCATGCAACACACCACCGTGGCACATGCGTACCCGTGCAACACACCACCGTGGCACACGTACACCTATGTAACACACCACCGTGGCACACACATACCCGTGCAACACACCACCGTGGCACACGCCTACCCGTGCAACACACCACCGTGGCACACGCATACCTGTGCAACACACCACCGTGGCACATGTATACCTATGTAACAAACCTGCACGTTCTGCACATGTATCCCGTTTGTTTGTTTGTTTTTAGAAGAAACAAAGAAAAAAAGGCTAAGCTATTGGAGGGCTTTCAGCACTGGAGGGCTGCAGTCTTATTTCAACCTCAAATCCTTCATTCTGGCTGCTGTGTAGGGTGGAGGCAGTGGGGAAAAGCTGCTCGTGAATTGAGACAGGTAGTAGCAGCCAAGGAGATGAGAAGGGAGAAGTTGGGGGGTGCAGACATACGTTCTGCAGGTGGGGCAAGAAGGATCAGGCATGGGGCGTGAGGAAAAGAGGAGCCAAAGATTTGCCTTATTTTTTTGGCTTGAGCAACCAGATAATGTGATGGTGTCCTTTACTCCGCTGGGGAAGCCCGAAGGAAGAACAGGCATGGAGGGGAAAACTTAGGAGTTCAATTTTGAATTTGGAAAGTTGGAGGTGCCTGCAAAACACCCTTGGGGAAGTGTAGGGCTTGGAGATGTCAGTTTGGGAGTCATGTGTCTAGATAATGTTAAAAGCCATGGTTGGGAGGAGAGGACCGAGGGGGAGACTGAAGAGACAGGCAGCTGCAGAGGTCTGAGCTTGCCACACCTGGAGGACAGGAGATGGGGGAGCCAGCAGGGTGATCGGGGGACAGTGAGCTAGAAGCAAACCAGGAAGAAGAAGTGTCTGGAACCCAAGGGAAGAAAAGAGTCCAGCACAGGGGGGGTGATCCACTGAATTAAATGCTACAACAAGGCCAAGGGAGAGGGCTGCTGAGAGCTGGACATCAGACTTGGGAGGACTAAGGGCTTTGGTGACTTTTTGGCAAGAGTGAGAGACTGGCAGGGGCTGCTGGTGAATACTGGTAGTTTCTTTGAGACGTTCTGCTCCAAGGAGAAACAGAGAATTAAGGGCCATAGCTGGAGGAGATGGGAGGTCAGAGGATGTTTTCATTTTTGAAATATCTGGGCTGTTATTCTGAGGATGACGGTGACCAGCAGAGAGAATAGTGGGTGGTGCAAGGAGGAGTGGGGAGCAGCATTGGGGAATGGGGGATAGGTGTTGAGGAATGGGGCCAGTGGTTCTAGGGACATGGTCATCCGTCTGTGGGGACATGAGGGAAGAACAGGCAGGGGGTATGTGAGCAAGTGGCTGGTGGATGTGGTGGTAGAAAAGGGAAGCCATTCTCTACCAAACAGCTCTTCTCTTTGAAAGAAAAATATCCACAAGCGTTCTTTTCCTCCCCAGGAGCTTCTTTTCTCTTTCTTCATAGCTTTTCTGGGATATCAAGTCAGGTTCCCTTTTTTTTTTTTTTTTTTTTAATAAAATGAAAGCTCTTTCTCTCTTCTGTTTCCCTCTTTTTTCTCCCTTTTCTGTCCCTTGGATTTGGCTGGGGACCTAAAAATGTTTCCGTCAACAAACTTGTCTTTTTCTCATTGTTCTTCGTAGAGTTGTAGACTGTCGGAGCTGGAAGGGATCTCCGAGACCATCATCCAGGCCCACCCCCTTATTTTACACTGATGAGGAGATCGTGGCTTGGAGGGACGAAGTGACTCGCCCCAACCAGGACTTAATGTGGACGCCACGATTGCTGAGATCAGCCGCGATCTCAACGATAGCTGATGTTGGCCATATTTTTGAATCCTGTCACAGTTACATCGCCCTTCCCTGTATCTGGCACGCTTCGCTGAATCTGCCTGTCTCATAGAGTACATGGTAGACGTGTGCTAGCCACAAAAGCACCAGCCCTGGGAGTAGGAGGGGAATCCATTCCTGATATTCCCTTGTAAATGTTTCTGTTTTGCAAGTGAAAACCCCGAGGACCGGAGCGTGTTGCTCAAGGCCAGGGAGCAGCTCCTAGTGGAAATGCGAGATCTCTGTGGTTGCAGCAATAGGATTTCCTCACGAGGGGCCCAGGAAAGGCAATGGACGCTATATTTTGCAATGGTAAATTGAGGCACAGAAGGGGGAAATGTCCTTCTAGCCTCTCTGTAGCAGACACAGGCTTTCTCTCCTGGCCGTGTGTATGTGCTGTTTGCCCCTCGGTGACTCTTGAAGGCCTTTTAAAGCTAAGTAGGAAAAGACTAGAAAAATTCTGCCCAATGGATTTGGTTAACTTTTTTTTCTTCTTCTTTCTCACCCATCGAGAGAATGTTTTTGGTTTTTATCAACCAGGTGTTTCCAGTGTTAACACTGGCGCCTCTCCTGCCAGCCCATGGGGAGGTGGGCACCTCAGCCGGCCTTGGCAGCCCTCCTTGCAGGATGGGTCTCGCTGCCAAGCCTGCTCCAGGGCCTTGATCCATTTCCGTCTCTCTGGCTCCCCAGTAAAGAATCCCTCGTGGTGGTGTCGGTAGGGTCTTCAGGTCTTAGTAGGTCTTCACGTACAGCCGCCCCTGGAGGAGGCTAATTCCCGCAGCCCCCTGCAGAGAGGCACAGGGAGCAGCCAGTCCCGGGTCAGGGGCTGTGTTCCATCAGGCATCCACCTGTTCTCAAACAGACTCAAATAAAGTCCCAGCCTGGAAGGGCTCTGAACCCTCCTGCCGGGTCATGTCCTGAGAAAAGGGGGAACAGATAGAGGTTTTGGCTACTCTCCAAACAAGAATTAAAAGAGGCAGCAGAGATGCCAAGAGCAGGTTTCATTAAGCCAGTGGGTGCCTTCCAGCCATTAGAACCCCAGGTGTCTTTTCCAAGAATAAGCTGCTCTGCAATGCAAAGGCAAACAGAGCATCCATTCCAGTGGGCTCCTGAGCAACCCAGAACCCAGAGCCCTTTCCTCCCCAGAAAAGCTTCTTGCCACCAAGGCCAGCCACTTCAGCAGGGTGACCTCTGGAATACCGGCTAGGGCATAGTCACGGGATCTTGTCCCGACTCGTCTTCAGCAGACATCCTGTTGATCTCATTGTTAAGAGCCTGCAGCCACCTCGGCCACTGTGCACCTGGGCAGCCAGCCAAGCCTGCTTCATTCACAGACAGGCGGGGCTGGCTGGAGTGAGTGGGCAGGACAGTGCCATGGGGCAGGGGTAAGGAGGGGGAGGCCAGCGAGAGGACAGAGCAGAGTCTGTATGCCTGGCCCGGAACCACACAGAGCTGGGGCAGCACCAGGCATCAGCCAACGGGAGGTCTAGGGCTTCATGGGACAGGGGGTAGCACAAACGCTGCAGTCCAGAGGCCTGCAGAATCCAGAGTCACCCAGGAAGGGGACTCAGCCTCTAGGGCTCCCTTCATTTGTAGAGACCCCTGGGCTAGCTCTTCTCCAACCTCACTGCTCATCCGAATCCTCAGGGGGCTTTAAAAATACAGATCTCCAGGTTTCGCTGAGACAGACACGTAGGAGTTGGTCCCAGGAACCTGTATTTTTAACACATGCTCAGGTGTCCTTGCTGTCTGGCATTGCTATACATATTAAGAGACCCCAATATGGGTTTCTGCAAGTCTGAAACCATTTCATCAAAGGAGCACAGGGACTCTGGTGGGCGGGGCGGGGAGAGAAGGCAAGGCCTCCAGAAAGCAGTAGTTTCCCTCCCCGTGCAGAGAAGACCTAAACTTCCTTCCTGAGTCATCTGCCCTAAACAGCCTGATGTTTCAGAACTGCAGGCAAAGAATGTTGAGAAACAAGCGCTGAATTCCACTTGCTAATGGTGTGAGGTGACCTGCCAGTGAGATACGGAAGTTCAGCCCCATAGTGTCTAGGCGCTAGGCTTCCCCAGGGCTGAGTGTTACCAGCTCAACAGGTGGCTTTCTGGCTGCTGCAATGACTGAGCGTGGGGGGTGTGTGATCGAGGGATACAGAGAGTCCCCTTGTCATCACTCTGGGCTGCCAAAGAGGTGGAGCTATTCAGGGTTGCAGTCAGGAGAACACAGGCGCTGGAGTCTGACATGTCTGTGTTTGAGAATTTTCTTGGCAAAGCAGGTAACTCCTCTAAGTTTAGCGTCCCCATCTGTAAAACTGGGACTTTCAACACCAATCAGAAGGTTGTAAAGATTAACTGAAAGAAGTGTCATCCACTGAGCCCGTTCCTGGGATCATGTAGTGAGATTCAGTAATCGCATGTTCACTGTTGTTAAGGCCAACTTTTTGTGGTAAAATACATATATTAAATTTACCATTTTAGCTGTTTGTAAACATATCGTTCGGTGGCATTAAGTACACTCACACTGTTGTGCAACCATCACCACTATCCATCTCCAGAACTCTTGCATCTTCCATGCTCGCTTTTCCCAGCCCCTGGCAACCCTCATTCTACTTTCCGTCTCTGTGAATCTGGCTCCTCTAGGGACCTCACAGATGTGGAATCATGTGGAATTGTCTTTTTGTGACTGGTTTCTTTTTCATGGAAAATGGGCCAATGACGTATTTGAAATGTAGTTCTATATTTGCATTAAAGCAAAAAATGTACACAGTAGTGGAATCACCATCCTACTCCTGAAACCCATGAAAGCCATGTGGTGTCCATGATGAAAAATCGGAAAATAAAATATTCTTAACATATCTTTTGTGTTACAACCGGTTTGATGAACTCTGCTTCCCCTCCCAGCTTTACTGAGGTATAGTTGACAAAGAGAAACTATGTATTAATGGTGTATTGTGTGATGTTTTGATGCACTGTGTATACATTGTGAAATGATTACTGCAAGTAAGCTAATTAATGTAGCTTCCCCTTGCATAGTTATTTTTTTCTTGCTGTGAGAATATTTAAGATCTATTCTCTTAGTAAATTTCAAGTAGACAATATGTTATTAACTGTAGTCACCATGCTATGCGTTAGAGCTCCAGAACTCTTTCATCCTGCCGAATTGAAACTTTGTACCCTTTGACCAACACCCGCCCCCCATTTCCCTTCTCCCCAGCCCCTGGCACTCACTGTCCTCCTCTCTGCTTCTATGAGTTTGAGTAGTTTAGATTCCACACATAAGCGAGATCATGCAGTATTTGTCTTTCTGTGCCTGGTTTATTTCACTTAGCATAATGTCCTCCAGGTTCATCCATGTTGTTGCAAATCACAGGATTTAAATATCTTTTAAGGATGAATAAGACTCTATTAAACATTTATCTGTGTATCTATATCTTTATCTGTCTCAGATTTTCTTTTGTCTATTCATCCATGGATGGCCACTTAAGTTGATTCCTTATCTTGGCTATTGTTAATAAACAGCTGGCTTATTTCACTTAGCACAACATCTTCAAGGTTTATCGTGTTGTAGCATGTGTCAGAATTTCCTTATTTTTTATAACTGAAAAATATTCTGCTCTATGTAATAACCACATTTTCTCTATCCATTCATCCACCGGTGAACACTTGAGTTACTTTTACCTTTTGGCTACTGTGAATAATGTTGCTAGGAACATTATAATGTTCATATAAAGGGTACAAATACCTCTTTGGGTCCCTGCTTTCTTCTTTTCTTTTCCTCTCTTTCCTTTTCTTTTTCTTCTTTTGAGACAGAGTCCCACTGTGTTGCCCAGGCTGGGGTGCAGTGGTACAACCTCGGCTCATTGCAACCTCTGTCTCCCAGATTCAGGTGATTCTCCTGCCTCAGCTTCCTGAGTAGCTGGGATTACAGGCACGTGCCACCATGCCCAGCTAATTTTTGTATTTTTAGTAGAGACGGGGGGTTCACCATATTGATCAGGCTGGTCTCAAACTCCTGGCCCCAAGCAATCTGCCCACCTCGACCTCCCAAAGTGCTGGGATTACAGGTGTGAGCCACCGTGACCAGCCTGAATCCCTGCTTTAAATTCTTTTGGGTATATACCCGGAAGTGGGATTGGATTATATGGTAATTCTCTGTTTAACTTTTTTGAGGGACTGCATACTGTTTTCTACAGCAGCTGCACCATTTTACGTTCTCTCAACAACAGCGCACAAGGGTTCCAGTTTCTCTGCATCCTTGACAACACTTGAGATTTTCTGTTATTTTGATAACAGCCATCCTACTATGGCTGTGGCTATTGTTTCTTTTCTTTTTCTTCTTTTTTTTTTTTTTTAACTTACAAGTGTTGAGACACGGTAAACGTTTACTTTCTTCCATTTTCCTTGTGGTAACCCCCAAGTCACACCAGTGCACTGCCTCTGTGGTGGAGACTGTGGAAATTCAATAAGGAAGGGAGCAGGAAAAAGATAGGAACAGGAGAAAGACCTGATGTGCTTGGTGTTGTGGAGTTTTCATGATGATGGCTAGACTCAAGCATCTTCTCTGAGCTGTCCACAACACTAAGCACTACACACACATTATTTAATTTAACCCTTCCGACAATTCTAGGAAGTCAGTAGTAGTATTATCTCTGTTTTATAGAAGAGGAAATGGAACATTAAAAGAGAAAATAGTTTTATAACTAGTCACCCAGACCCTAAGAAGTAGGAGCCAGGATGGTGATAGCTGCTCATCCTCCCCTTTGGCATTATTGGGACAATCAAAATCAGATTGATATATTTAATATATTTAAGAGTGATTTGAGGCCATGCACAGTGGCTCACACCTATAATCCCAGCACTCTGGGAGGCCGAGGTGGGTAGGTCACTTGAGGTTAGGAGTTTGAGATTAGCCTGGTCAACATGGTGAAACCCTGTCTCCACCAAAAAATACAAAAATTAGCCAGGTCTGGTGGCGTGCACCTGTGGTCTCCAGCTACTCAGGAGGCTGAGGCAGGAGAATCACTTGAACCCACAGGCAGAGGTTGTAATGAGCGGAGATCATGCCACTGCACTCTGGCCTGGGCAACAGAGTGACACTTCCTCTAAAAAAAAAAAAGAATGATCTGAGGGTGGAAATGGTAACACAAAGAGCAAATAAGGGAATGTTACAAGTAAGCAAAGATCACTGGAGTTGAGCTTAGAAAGATAATGTTGTCTTTCAGCCTGCTACCTGTCTTCTCTAAGCCTTCATTTTCTCATCTGTAAAATGAGAAAATTGGCTGGGTGCAGTGGCTCACGCCTGTAATCCCAGCACTTTGGGAGGCCAAGTTGGGTGGATCACAAGGTCAGGAGTTCAAGACCAGCCTACTCAACATGGTGAAACCCCGTCTCTACTAAAAATACAAAAAATTAGCCCAGAGTGGTGGCATGCACCTGTAATCCCAGCTACTTGGGAGGCTGAGGCAGGAGAATCACTTGAACCCGGGAGGCAGAGGTTGCAGTGAGCCGAGATCGTGCTATTGCACTCCAGCCTGGGCGGCAGAGCAAGAAAAAAAAATGAGAAAATCATCACCCTGCCTGCTTATAAGACAGGGTTTTTGGGAGGATGATCTGAGGGAACATTTGTAGATGTGTTTGCCATAAAGTACACTTCAGGCTACGCTCACCTTGGCGATGGAAGGGGCCACAGGTGTGTCAGCTGAAAAATCACACAATTGATGAATTTAGAAAGGAGAGCTTTATTTCTTAAGAAGGAGATCGCAAACTGCAGGCGGGAAATGCAACCACTGGTTGAAAACCAAAAGCAAGCACCACTTTTTTGCTGAAGGGGTTGGCTGAGAATACATATTCAACAGGTTCTGGGAGGAGCTATGAATATTCATGAAGGGAGAATGCATGCACGCATAGTAAGCAAACATGCACATTATGTTCAATGTTCATTTTAGGGTGGAGACTTAACATTTAAATGCATTACAGTTATGTCCTGTATATTAAAAGGTGAGGCAAGGACATGAAGGCACTCAGTGCTCAGCCTCTGTAAACCAGCCAAAACCAGTCCATGGTCAGTGGTCTTATCAGGAGAAAGTTACTGAAATCAGTCTCTTGTCCATTCAAAGCTGTAGTTATGGCTGGTGGAACAGGGGTTTGGTTAGTCACTGTCTGGTGGAGCTGCAAGTGTTTTAGTATTGCTTATCTTGAGGCCGGTGTTGTTTAGCTGCTGGAGAAAAAGAAAAGCCTTGTGGCAGTTAGAGCTTAGTTGATTCTTTAAGTGTAGGGGTGCCTGACTTCACCATTGTCTGCACGGCCTTAGGTCCTGTTTATAATTGGGTATCTTATCACCACAGAGTCTGTTCTGTCAGTCTTATGATCTCTACTTTAGCATTAATGCTGGTCAGTTGTGTCTACTGTTTAAATGGAAAAGGGAGTATGTATAATGAGATGCAACCGACCTCCTGTCCTGTCATGGGCGGGAACTTAGTTTTTAAGGTTTCTCTGGGGTTCCCTTGGCCAAGAGGTGGGTGGGTCCATTCAGTGGTTTCGGAGGCTTAGGATTTTATTTTTAGTTCTCAGGTGGGAACACTCATTCATTCAGTAGAGACTTCCTGGACTGACTCTGCCCAGGAGAAGTGCAAGACCCAGTGCCTGCCCTCCAGGGGCTCTGCAGCTGCTGGGGCAGAGACTGAGGCACAGGGGACCTAAAACAAACTCCTCAAGGCCAAACGTGAAGGAGGGACTTCCAGAGAGTCCTGGTTAGGTAAAGGAGGAAGAGATCAGGGTCGGCTCCCTGAAGGAGCAGGAAGAGGAGGCTGGGTGGCCCAGGAGGAGATGGACTATTTCCTAGACTTGCAGGCATCCAGCCACTTAGGTCCAAGCATGTGAGCTGAGTTCCTGCTGTAGGGGAGACTCGCTCCCAACACCCCACCTTGCATCCTCGCCGATGCTCGAGTACTCATGCTAAGAGTGCTCATCTTTTTTTTTCCCTCCTCTTCAGTAAAGACGCAATGGGCATATATTATTTATGATAATTAAGTTAATATTTTATATTGTATAGGTTTAAATATTTTATCCTCCCGTAATGCATGGAGTTTCTAGGGAGCCCTGCGTGCTCTGAGTACTCCATGGAGGCCTCCAACCAGGACCCCTCTGGGTGGGCCCCAGCCCCCCAGGGCTGGCAAGAGCACTACAGCAGGACAAACCTGGGCACCACCACTGCCCTGGGCTGGTGGGGCTGGCCAATCTCAAGTCTCCTGCACCCTGCCTCACTGAGTTCCAGAGGCCTGGCAGGAAGAGGAGTGCAGGGAAGCCTCTTCTGGGCCTAAGTGCTAGGGAGGCCCAGGGAGCTGCCTCCCCCATTTCTGCCAAGGAGGGGCCATGGAAGGGCCCACTGCTGGGATCCAAGTGTTAGTCCAGGTGGCACATCTCAGATCTGGGAAAATCCGAAATCCAAATGCTCCAAAATCCGAAACTTTTTGAGCACCCACATGATGCTCAAAGGATATGTTTATTGGAACATTTCAGATTTCAGATTTGGGATTTTTGGATTTGGGATATTGTACTAATCCATTTTCATATTGCCGTGAAGAAATACCCAAGACTGGGTAATTTATAAAGAAAAAGAGGTTTAATGGACTCACAGTTCCACCTGGCTGGGAAGCTTCACAATCATGGCAGAAGGCAAAGAAGAAGCAAAGTCATGTCTTACATGGCGGCAGACAAGAGAGTGTGTGCAGGGGAACTGCCCTTTATAAAACCAGCAGATCTCATGAGAACTCAATCACTATCTCAAGAACAGCACAGGAAAAATCTGCCCCCATGGTTCAGTTACCTCCCACCAGTTCCCTCCCACGACATGTGAGGATTATGGGAGCTACAATTCAAGATGAGATTTGGGTGGGGACACAGTCAAACTGTATCAGATACTCAGCCAGTATAATGCAAATATTTCAAAATAAAAAAAAAATAGCAATCCCAAACACTTCTGGTCCCAAGCATTTTGGATAAGGGAGACTCAACCTGTGATAAACTGCCACAGTCCTGCTGTGATGTGAAGAATGAAGAAGGCAGAACAGTATGTTTAGAATGCCTCCTATTGGTAAAAACCGGGAAAATCAGACAGGTGCATGTGTACTTGCTTATTTAATCATAAAGGACCACTGCAAAATTACAGTATGGTGTTTACCTTTGGGAGGCCAAGTGGGGTGGGAAGAGGACTTTATACACACACTTATATATATACAGTACAATGAGTGTGGGTGTGTATACATGTGTGTGGTTTACATTTGCATTTGTGTGTGTTGTGTTTATATATGTATGTGTGTGTGTATATGTGTTGGTGCAGAGAGAAAACTTCCTGAACTATATCAATGTATTAGACCATTTTTAATGTCTTATTCCACCAGTAGTGTAAGGTCCCAGGATCTTCCCTATCCTGGCCTGGGCCAGATGGCAGAGGGGTTTCTTTCAAGCCTCTTTGAGTCCCCAGTGCCCTGGGCACCTCTCCTCTTCTCCCTCCAGTCCCATCTAAGATGACCCACACCCCCACTACCCATGTACCAGCAGTTGTTAACTTTTTTGGCTCCTCCCTTTGCATCTGCATCATCGACATCATTCCCAAAACCTGTTGATTTTTTTAAATTTTTTTTTGAGACGAAGTCTTGCTCTGTCACCAAGGCTGGAGAGCAGTGGCAAGATCTCGACTCACTGCAACCCCTGCCTCCCATGTTCAAGCAATTCTCCTGCCTCAGCCTCCCGAGTAGCTGGGATTACAGGCACGCGCCACCACGCCCAGCTAGTTTTTGTATTTTTAGTAGAGATGGGGTTTCACCATGTTGGCCAGACTGATCTCAAACTCCTGACCTTGTGATCCATCCACCTTGGTCTCCCAAAGTGCTGGGATTACAGGCATGAGCCACTGCGCCAGGCCTGATGTCATGCTCTTTGCACAATGTTTTGTTCTGCTTGTTTTCCCTTAATGCTCTGTTAAAAGCATCCTCCAAGTTTTTATAAACTCCTCATGAATAACATTTCTAAAATGCGTTTCAGGGATGTGCAGTACACTGAGCTGTCCCTAATGTCTCAGTGGCATCTCTCCTCTGATCCTGGTGGGGGTGGCAGCCACTTCCACCAATGCTGGTTGAGAGGCTGGAATGGGCCATTGTCCATAAGGTCCACGATGCCCCTAGGTCCCCGCAGCCCCCACCTAGCACGGAGGAGATGCTCAAAGCATTTGCTTCAGCACCTGCCCGATGTACATAGATACCTGCTTCTGGGAGTCTTCTTCAGGCCCCCAAACTGAGATTTGGTTTTCCCTGAGTTGTCCCTGTGAGAGAGACGCTACAAGCAATGATTCTATTTTACAGGAGGCCATTAGCTACAGCCAGAGTGTTCATGTCCCCCAAATGCATGTGTTGACATCCTAACCCCATGTGCTGGTCTTAGGAGGTGGGGGCTTGGGGGGCAGTTAGTCATGAGGGTGCAGCCCAGTGATGGGGTTAGTGCCCTGATGAGGAGGGCTTGTTCACAGTGAGAAGGCATCATCTACAAATCAGGAGAGCCCTCACCAGACACCAAGTCTGCCTTTATCTTGGACTCCCAAGCCTTCAGAACTGAGAAATGAATTTCTGTTGTTTGTAAGCCTCCCAGGCTGTGGTAGGTTTTGTTTTGTTTTCTTGAGACAGGATTTCACAGTCATCCAGGCTGGAGTACAGTGGTGCAATCATGGCTCACTGCAGCCTCGACCCCCTGGACTCAAGTGATCCGCCTGCTTCAGCCTCCTGAGTAGCTGGGTCTACAGGTGGGTGCCACCATGTTTGGCTAATTTTTTTTTTGTTTTTAGCAGAGATGAGGTCTCCTTATGTTGCCCAGGCTGGTCTCAAATTCCTGGGCTCAAGCAATCCTCCTGCTTCGGCCTCTCGAAGTGCTGGGATTCCAGGCATGAGGCTGTGGTAGTTTTGAGGGACTGAGGCAGGGCTGGAGCCCTGGGCAGGAAGGGGCCTGTTCCTGCAGGAGTGGAAAGTAGGGCATCATGGATCTTATGGACAAGGGAGTGGAAAGTAGGTCCCTCCGGCCTGGGTCCTTACTGCAAGGTCTCACCCTTCCCAATGAACTGCCTGGGCCTCCGTTTTCTTCTTGCTTCCTCACCTCCCAACAGTGAGGGAGGCAGAGGGTGACGGGATGGGGATAGGAAAGTGAGCAATTGCTGGAAGGTGGGAAACCCCAGCCGAGTGGCATAAATAATTCAGCACCTCAGCAGTTAACGAGTTATGCTTTTAAGGCATGGACAGGAAGCTTGTTCCGCTAACAGGCTGATGTCCTTTTGCTCTTTGGAGAGCAGCTGTCCCCGGCGTTCGCAGAGCTGTGCTTGGGCTGCCTCCCTGTGCTTGTCAGGTGGGGGCTGTATGCCCAGGTAGGGCCTGGATATGCACTTATTCATTCGCAGGTGCGTATTCAAGGCCGTGTGGTCTCAGCTGCCATCCTTGGGAAGGGGCGAGTACAGATGGGAATTGGTGGGAGTCCTTGTGGAGGGCGTGGGCCACCGGGCTGGGACTGTTACTGCTGGGCTCTCCCCTCTTGCACTGGAAGGTCTTGTTTGATTCATCCTGGACGTTGGGGCCAGCGCGTGTTGTGTCTGTTCCAAATTCTTTGGTGGCCCCAGCCATGAGTCCATCAAGGCCCACTGTCCTCATCTTGGAAGAGAAAAGGCACACAGAAGTTACTTATGGGCAGTGCATGTCCCTCATGCACACACAGCATGTCCAGTAAGCAGGGAGAGGCTGGCCTTGGCCTAACCACGGCTGTTGCAGGCCCGTCCGAGGCTGCAGAGCCTTCTGTTCCAGGGCTTCATTGCCCAGCCACTCTTTGTAGCTTTCCCAGGCCCTCAATCCCCCCTCTGGTGTTGCTTCCTCCTGCCTTTTGGATCTGCACTCTCCCTCTTTTCTGTTTCACACCATGAGTGAGATCTGGAATAGATTTTATGACTTCAGTACATTGGCTGGTGGCCTCCCCTTAGCTTTGCGTTTCTAGGGCAGCTGAGTGGGGCGGCATGTGCGTCCCTTCTTGTCCTCGGCAGTGTGATGACACTACAGGCTTCTTCCTGCCAAAGTCCCCTGAGGTCTCCCTGGTTCTCACTGGGCCTGCGCCACTCTCTGGAGACCATGAGCTCTGAGTAGCAGGGTCTCAGTGCCCACCCTCTCTGCAGCTGGGGGTGGCATCGACAACTGAGTTGGGCGGTAAGCAGCCCTAGTGGGAAATGAGTGCGTGTAAGCAGGTAGCTAAAGCCGCAGAAGCCCACCTAGCTGCCTCTGGCCAAACTGAGCCAATCTAAATCACTTAAGTTTATTACATGCCTAAAGTCAGCCAGGCGCAGTGGCTCATGCCTGTAATCCCAGCACTTTGGGAGGCTGAGGTGGAAGGATCACTTGAGCCTAGAAGTCCTTGACCAGCCTGGACAACATAGGGAGGCATCGGCTCTACAAAAATAAAAAATAAAAAAATTAGCCAGGCGTGGTGGTGAGCACTTGTGGTCCCAACTACTCAGGAGGCTGAGGCAGGAGGATCACCTGAGACTGGTAGTTTGAGGCTGCAGTGAGCTGTGATCATATAACTACACTCCAGCCTGGGCGACAGAGCGAGACCCTGCCTCAAACACACACACACACACACATACACACACACACACACACACACAATGACTACAATTACCTCTCTGAGTCCATGAAATGTACTCTTCCCTTTTCCCCACAATTAGTGCCCCTTCACACAATGTGTCCCTGCTGTCTGATTTAATTATACTTAAAACACCTGCGTGACCTCAAGTGACTCACATGACGTCATAAGGACTCAGACTTCTTAACTATAAAACGAGAGGGGTGTCCTAAATTAGTAATTTTCTAACATTTAAAAAGCAGAGACACTTTTTTCTAAAATTAAATCCTACACAAGCTCCCTGCTAAACAAGTTAGATACAAGTAACATTTTTCATATAAAGGTTCCCACAGGTTAAAACTTAGAATGTCACTTGCTATTAAACTTGCAAATGAGAAAAACAGGCCGCTTTCGATGACACACAAATTTGAAATCAGGGATCAGGGGTGGTAGTTAATAGTTTGTCTTAGACATTAGTCTTAGCATTCAATCTTTTTTTTTTTTTTGAGACAGATCTGACTCTGTTGCCCAGGCTGGACTGCAGTGGCATGATCTCGGCTCACTACAACCTCTGCCTCCTGGGTTCAAGCGATTCTCCTGCCTCAGCCTCCCGAGTAGCTGGGACTGTAGGTGTGTGCCACCACACCCAGCTAATTTTTTTTTTTTTTTTTTTTTTTTTTTTGTGAAACTGAGTCTCGCTCTGTCTTCCAGGCTGGAGTGCAGTGGCATGATCTCGGTTCACTGCAAGCTCTGCCTTCTGGGTTCAAACGAATCTCCTGCCTCAGCCTCCCAAGTAGCTGGGATTACAGGTGCATGCCACCACGCCCAGCTAATTTTTGTATTTTTAGTAGAGACAGGGTTTCACCATGTTGGCCAGGATGGTCTCGATTTCTTGATCTCGTGATCCACCCGCCTCAGCCTCCCAAAGTGCTGGGATTACAGACATGAGCCACTGTGCCCGGCCCATTTAATCATTTTTACATGTGTGTAACACAGTATTGAGAAATACAGCATTGAGGCTGGGTGCAGTGGCTCATGCCTGTAATCCCAATACTTTTGGAGCCTGAGGTGGGTGGATCAATAGATCCCAGGAATTGGAGACCAGCTTGGGCAACATGGCACAGCCAAGTCTCTACAAAAATACAAAGATTAGCCAGTGGTGGTGGTGTGCACCTGTAGTCTCAGCTACTCAGAAGGCCGAGGCAGGAGGATGGCTTGAGCCTGGGAGGTGAAGGTTGCAGTGAGCCGAGATTGTACCACTGCACTCCAGCCTAGGTGACAGAGTGAGACCCTGTCTTAACAAAAAGAAAAAAAGTATTAAAATTCTTGATCAACTCATATAATCACGTAAGTGGTGGTTGTGGATGGTAAAAAATGTTTTTTTAACAGCTCAACTTATAATTGTTGGGTGAAACAGATGCAGAAATTTGACAAGTGTTGTGTTATTTCTGTGTCACGTAGAATCACTAAATGATATCCACGCCTCGTCATAAGTATAAGTAGGATCATAATAAATACAAAAACCTGCAGAAGGCACCGACATTTTCAGCTGGCTTTCATACCCAATCTAGGGGGCATCTCAAGCAGGGGAGAGCTAACTGAGAGAGCTCACCAGAGCGGTTCTAGCTCAAGCCAGTGTGCACTGCCCAGGATGGGGCACGCCCCACCCTGTGCTCACAGAATAACACACACAGCCACCTTCCAGGGAGTTCAGACATGAAAATGTGACCTAAGTCTGTGGCCCAAGGTGGCCTCCCAGTTGTTAAAATTTGGTATATAACTTAGGATTTAAGGGCGTTTTTAAATTGTGGTTTAAAAACCCAGTTACGTCAACATAGTGAAAATGTGCCTTAAACTTCTGTTGAACCCTCCAAAGAACCCTCACCCCCAAATCTTGAGAGCAGTGTTTTTCAGATTTTAGCATGCATCAGACTAAGCATGCTAAATTCTCAAAATTTACTGTGCAGCCACCTGGCTAATTTGTTAAAATGCAGATTCCTGGACCCGACCCAGAGATGCTGATGTAGCAAGTCTGGGGTGGGGGCTGAGAATGTGCATTCCTAACAAGCTCCCATTGATGCTGATGCTGCTGGTAGCAAGATTCGCATTCAACAGTCTGGAAACTCTTTGACCAGAGAAGATCTCGTTGGGGTTATTCTTACTTTAAATAGGGGCACAGTGGCTTCCTCTAGGTCTCCGTCCTCTCATCTGAGACATGAAGAGATTGGATTAGAAACTTTCCTAGAATCCTATAAGCTTGGAAGTGCTTCTCTCTCTGCCTGGTAAGAAGGAACTTCCAGGCTGGGTGTGATGGCTCATGCCTGTGATCTTAGCACTTTGGGAAACTGAGGCAGGAGGATCACTTGAGCCCAGGAGTTAGAGACCAACCTAGGCAACATAGTGAGACCCCATCTCCACAAAAAATAAGAATAACAATTAGCCTGGTATGGTGGTGGGTGCCTGTGGTCCCAGTTACTCAAGAGGCTGAGGCAGGAGGATTGCTTGAGCCCAGGAGGTCAGGGCTGCAGTAAGTTGTGACTGCACCACTGCACTCCTGCCTAGGTGACGGAGCAAGATCCTGTCTCAAAAAAAAAAAAAAAACTTCCACAGGTAACTCAACTCAGACTTCTCACATGCATCTGGTCAGATACACAAAGAGGAGCCCTAGATGTAGGCAGAATCAGACCTGCCTTTTTCAGGGAAAAAAATCAGACCTGTGGCATTTCAGGGAAACCACTTACCTCCCTCTCCTCAGTTTCCCCATCTATCACATCAACTCACTAATCTCCTCCCCGCCTCCTCACAGGGATGATGGATCTGAAAATGTTTAAGAAATGACACACCACTCTCTGTACACATGTAAGGAGCTGTTGTAATCAATATCTTTGAAATGCTTATTCATGCAGAACAGGATATTTCAGGTCTTCAAATTCTTCAGCGAGAACTTCAAGATGCAGCTGGGTTCTTGAAGTTCAGGTGCAGAGCAGAACTTGCTCTTAGGCCACTGGGGTTCCTCCCCACACCCTGGGGCTTCCTCCTCCCTTTATATAGATCTGATGAGTCCCAGATTACCCCACTTCTTGGATCCTGTTCGGGTGCAGAGATTTGGCCTTAATCTTCTCTCTTTCCTGGAGCTGCACTTTGCCTGAAGTGCAAAGAGCCCCATTCATGATTTGATCTCCTGGCTCCTGCATAGCCAACGGGGGCCTGAGCTGCCACAACACAGAAGATGGCTTGATGATGCTGCTGATGCTGGCGGTGATCCCGATGGTGTGAGCTGGAAATGGGGTGCTACGTCATCGTTGTCATCGTCATCATCATCATCCGAGCAGCCACCAGATAGCTTGCACCCACGCTGGGCTGGGCGTGAGACAGGCTGTTTGTCATAGTTTGTCTTTCGACCTCATGGCAGCCCTTTAAGGTAAGTATCATCATCCCCATTTTCCAGATGAGGAAACCGAAGCTCAGAAAGAATCAGTAACTGGCCCAGGGTCACACTGCTACTAAATGTGTATGCATATGAAACGCAGTCTTCAGGGCACTGGCTGGCGGTCTGCCGGTCCCACATCCCTCACCCACCATATGTGGCCTCTCAGGATTTGGCTAGTACATTAGCATCACACCGCAGGAGAAGCCCAGCTTATGCATCACTGTGAGGGAACAGGCAAGGCTGGCCGGTATGGATGGAGATGGGTGTGCTGGGTGGGGACGGAGCACAGAGCATCCCTGGCCATGGTAAGTGTTGCACACACCCACTTCCAACACATCGCCCCTTCCACATCAGAGGCAGGAGGGAGGTAAGAGGATGGGCCGGCCTAGGGAAGGGCAGCTGTCCCAGCAGGGACCTGACAGTCATGTGCTGGTATCTTCAGGGGACTGAGCTTAGGGACAAAGTTGTCTCCCATTCCATCTAGTTTTAAGCTGCTGTCAGGCTGACCTGTCTAAGATGCATGTCGCTCCCTTCCTGGAAAGCCTGCCATGGCTCTCTGTTGCCCATAGAGTAAAAGCCAATCTTACCTGCCTAGCATCAGGTACCCATGTTCTCTGGCTCCCTCATCCTTGTGCTTCATGTGGTGCATTTCGCCTGGAGCTCTAGACACATGCAGCTTCTTCCCCTTCCCCATAAATGTCCTGGAAATTTTGAGTTGTACCTTTACTCATGATGCTGTCTCGGCCTGTGGCACCCTTCTTGTTATTTTGTTTGGCTAAACTGTGCTCGTCCTTCAAAGCTGCAGCTGAAGTGCTGGCGCCTCTATGCTGTCTTCCTGGATCTTTGAGATCCTCCAGCCTCTCATTTCCCACACTGTGCAGCTTTTCCTGTTGAACTCCCTCAGCCTCTCTCTCTTCCCCTTGTCTGGCACTTACCATTCCCCATTATTCTTTTATCTCCTACACAGGCCATGTCTCCTTGAGGCGTGCATTTTATGTGATTTGTTTTTTTTCTGATTTAGTTTGGTCATGGACTGTGCTTTGCAGACAGTTGGCACTTAACACATAACTGTTGACTAAACAGGCCATGCCAGAGCAACAAGGGACTGCTCTTGAAATTTGAGGATGTGGTTATAGTCCTGGCTCTGCCATTCCTGGCTGGCCAACCTGCTTCTCTACAGGTCTCTGTTTCCTCATTTGTAAAATGAGAGAGCTGGATTCTATGGGTGGCTCTCCATGTCTAGTATACGGAAGAACTACTTGGGGAGCTTGTTTAAAATGTGTATTTCTGGACCCCTAGGAGTCATAATCTGAAGGTATGAGTGGACCTGGGTATCTGCATAATTCACACCCACCCAGAGGCTTTCTCATTCAGTTGGTTCTCAGACTACCCTTTGAGCGACTCTGTTTCAGGTCGACTTTGGGGAAAGGCCTTTCTAATTCTAAGGGGCTGGTAGAGCAATGAAGGGAAGCAGAGGTTATGGGGCAGTGCTCATAATGAGTGGGGCAGAGGCCATTAACAGTATCATCACCATCACCGTAATCATCATTGTCATCGTGATCATCTTCTTCATTTAGTTTTTCTTCATTGTCATCATCATCATCATTACCATAATCATTACCACCATCATCATCATCACCATCATTACCATCATCATCATTACCACCATCATCATCACCATCATCACCATCACTATCGTCATCATCACCATCATCATCATCATTAGCATCACCACCGTCACCACCACCATCACCATCATAACCATCCTTACCACCACCATCCTCATCACCATCATCCTCACCACCGTTACCATCATCATCAACCCCATCATCATCATTACCATCATCATCATTACCATCATGATAATCTTCATCATCCTCTTCATCATCGTCATTATCACCATTACCATCGTCACCAGCACATTACCATCATCATCATCTTCATCATTACGATCATCATCCTTATATTCCTGATCATCATTTTCATCATCATAACCATCACCATTATCACCACTACAATCACCATGGGTACCATCATCATCGTTGTCATCTTTTTATCTTCATGGTCACAGTCACTGTCACCATCTCCACCACCAGCAAATCCACTACTGCTCCTCAGTGCTCATGAGGGGAGGGCCAGTGCCAACACCTTTGTGGGCATTACCTCCTTTAGTCTTCTCAGGAGCCTTGTGAGGTACGTCCTGAGAGGGCAGGAGGCAGGGCTTGGAGGGGTGCCTGACCGTGCCCTGGAGCAGACCCCTAGCTGCAGTCTGCAATGGCCCCAGCTCCCAAGCCATCCTGCTGTTGGAGTGAGCCTGTACCTTCTCTGGCGAGCCTGGGGAGGGCAAACAGTCTTGCCCTCAACTTCCCTCCCTTCATTCAACACATCTCTATTACAGCCCTGCCTTGTGCCAGACACCAGGTTTGAATTTGATCCAGGCAAACATTTTTTTTCATGTTCACAAAACAAAGATTTTATTTTTTCTTATCCCCAACCTCTTCCTCCCTAATCTAAACTCATGTGGAAATAGCATGCGTAGCTGAGCCTCGGGCCAATTTGTGTCTTTGTACTCAGCACACACACTCTATCTTTCACACCACAAACAGCTTTGCTCAGGAAAATATGTTTTCTCTCTGCAAAACTGCCATTTTCGGGCAACACATAGAAGGCAAAAAGAAACTATTTCACTTTTTCTTCCCCTGGAAAAACCCACCAAGATGTTGTTTTCCTTTGCTTTTTCTGGAGGGGAGATATTTTTGACAGCTTTCTTCCCTAATCTGGCGCTCAGCCCTGCGTCTGGTGCCAATTTGTAAAAGAAGCAGAAGAAAAACTAGATGAGCAAAGGCAAGATTCTCTCAGAGGGGCAGTAGCACCCTAGAATTCAGGAGTAGTAAGGGACCTCTGTGGCAAACCTGTTGCCTGACCCACTGGGGAGCCCTGTCTCAGAAGCCCTGAATGGGGACACGCACACTTGCTTGGAAACAGCTGTCGCTAGGCAGAGGCTGCTTGCTGGGGGGATCTCCCTGTGCACTCATTCAACAGGCATCCTTCCACACTTCCTTAGGATAGGCTGGGGACTGGGCTGGGTGCTTTGGGGTGCAAAAATAAATCAGACATGGATTCTGCATCAGTACTTTCCATTCCAGTATAGGAATGAAGATATGGGCAGGGCCATGTGAATAAAGTCCTAGTTTCACTGTGACGTTTATTTTAGCTGGAGTTAGGAGAGGTTTGGAGGAGGTGGTGACACTTGTGCTTCCTAGCAAATGTCTTCTTCTAGAATGCTGCAATCAGGCCTCATGTGAAATCTGCATGAAACCCATTTGCTCTCCATTCCTTCCCTAGCCCAGCTCAGAGAACAGCCCCTTCTCAGCAGCACAGTCCTGGGATGCTGGCAGATCCCTGCTGAGTGTCCCTGACTCTCCAGCCTTACTGTTCTATTCCCATGGCCTGTCTCCTGGAGTGGTTCTTTCTGCTCTGGGTCCCAAATTCCTGCAGCCAGGAACCCCTGTGGGCTACACTTGTCTTTGCACCTCCAGTGCCTTACTCAGACCTGCCTCAGACCTTATTGCTTTCTCTCCTTCTAGTTGAAGAGAACCCACTGGGCTGGCATAAGCCCCAAGGAGGGATCTCAGGAGACCCAAGGCAAGGGTGCAGCTGAGCCACTGGGTCACTGTGGATGAGGAGATGGAAGTCTAAAATATCCCTCGTGCTCTCGCGTTCTTGCACACACTCTCTCTCTTTCTCTATCGCTCTTGCTCTTTCTCTGTCACGGCATTTTCTCTCCCAATACCAAATTCTGATTGGCCCAGCGTGGATCAGGAGCCCACCTCTGGTTTAATCAGTAGCAGCCAGTGAACAGGGTCGTCTCAAACAAGACCACCATGGTTCACCTCTGTGAGTGAAGGGAGCAGTTAGATGGAATGGGCTTGCCGTGAGCCAGGAGAGAGCCAGTAGGTGTGCACTCTACCAACTCTGCCTTATCCTAGCTGTGCCACTTCTCAGAGCCTCAGTTTTCTAATATTTAAAATGGTCATAAGAGTACCTACTTCATAGGACACTTGTAACAAATACCACATTTATTGAATGGTAGTGACATAGGTGGTCAATGAGGAGCCTGAGAGGGCATTTCCCTCCTCATTTTGGGGCTTTCAGATGAGGGCATTGGAGTAGGGAGGTTTCACTTCATACCATTCCCACCCTCCATGCCTAGGAGAGACTGGCTGGCTGGCTGGCAGAGGCGAGGAACTACCACCCATTAGGGGGATGCGGTCCTAGGGGAACCTGCTGCTGTCTACAGGGGATTAACTGAGTCCCTCCCCTCATATCACCCCCAGGAATGTCCCTCTCACCTGTGGGACCTGAAGTGGTAAGGGACCCTTGCAGGGGTCATTGCTGGTGGGTTGGCACTCGGGCACATGCTAGATTTCTCAAGAGGGAGACTGTTTTGCTGGGGGTTGTCACTAGGCTTACTTTTTACTTTGACATTGATCAAGGATCAAGGGTATGCAATCTGAGGATTGCTGGGCACCTCCTCACTGGAGGGCATCCTGTTGGTGAGCAAGAGACACCAGCTACCAAGAGAGGCCTGTTGTTTGATGGCATCTGCAGAGAAACAATGGCAGCATGTACATTCTCAATCTGGGCAGTTTAGAATGACCCACAAATTCTGTGGCTGGCCTTGGGACCATTCTGGAAGGCCTGTTGTCACCCAGATGGAAAGGGAAAGAGGATGAGGGCAGTCCAGGCCAGGGGACTGTATGTGGAGCCACTCAGAGGTGGAAATGAGCCCAACTCGGGCAGGCAACAGAGAGGGGGTAGACTGAACCAAAGCAGGGATCTGTGCAGAGTGAGCTGGGACAGCTGCAGCTAGGGGTGAGACTCCTGCAGACTGGCAATACTAGAACAGAGTGCACTTTATCCAAGCAGCAGTAGGGAGCCATAGCAGGTTGTGGAGTGATCTACACGGTTTGGGTGGTATTGCTGTTGCAGATTTGTGTGTATGATGAAGGGAGATTGGAGGTATGGACACCACATAGACTGTTAGAGTTCTTCTGTTATGGATGGAAAATGGCTTGAGCCAAGATCGTGGAGCAGGGATGGAAAGGAAAGAACCCAAGACAGATTTTGAAGGGGAAATTAAGAATTGAAAATTAGAGTAAGAGAGAAAAGTTAGAGTGTCCTGGGTTCCAGGGGACTGGCTAAAGGGCAAGTGGAAATGGCACTGAGGTGAGGAAATGCGAGGACTGGTAAGGAGGGACAATGAGGTCCTCTTCTGTGATTGCAAATGTCAGTCAACTGGGCTGCTGTGAAGAAAGCCAGAGACTGGTGGCTCACACAGCAGACACTGATTTCTCTTGGTTCTGGAGGCTGAAGTTTGGGACCAGTGTGCCAACCGTGGCCAAGTTCTTGGTGAGGACGGGAGGGCACCACCTCTTCCTGGTGGTATGCTCACATGTCCTTCATTGGTTCGTGCACTTCTGTTTATAAGGACACAAATCCCATCATGGGGGCTACATCCTCATGACCTCATCTAAACCTAATCACCCCCAAAGACCCCATTTCCTAATATCATCACATTAAGGGTTGGAGATTTAACATATGGATCTGGGGAAACACAGTCAGTCCCTACCGGTGAATATGAGGGGTCTGTAAGGGTCTCCTAAAGGGACAACTGATGACAGCATTCAGAGACAAAAGGAAATGGAGATCTTTGCACAAGACCAGGTTGGGTGTGGGATTTGGGGGTCAACAGCCCAGAAGGAAAATTGGGGCTATGAGAGTGAAGGGGCCTGGGAGGGATGATAGAGACAGGGCTGGGTTCTTGGAGACAGCTCACATGAAAGAGCAGAGCCTACGACACAGGACTGGGAGGGTCGTTGAGGACTCAGCCAGCATCACTGGTGTCCTAACAGGTGAGGCACCAGGCACAGGGTGGGGGTGACTTCCAGGCGAATGAGGTATTGTCCTGGTCCTTAAAGAGCTCATAGCTAAGTAAGATGGAGAGACAGGTACCAGGGAGCAGCCTAGTCCAGGGGGCCACCTGCAGAGTTCAAATCCCACCCTGCCACCTGCCAGCAGTGTGACCTTGAACAAGCCACTGAGCACATCTGAGACCAGTTGTCCTGTGTGTAAATGTGGACTGTCATAGCGCCTGGCCCAAAGGGTTGCTGTGAGGGTCAATGGGACAAGATATGGAAAGACCTCTGCCCAGTTCCCAGCTCATATTAAGTGCTTGCCATGAGCTGTAATTATTAGTAAGTGGCAAAGGTACATCCACCAAGTGCCAAATGCTACCTGTAGGAACACCAGTGAGATTGGATGGTGGGGTCTGGCCAGAAAGGTAGAGCTCCTACAAACAAGAATAACATGGCAATGAGCTCATCAAAGTAGCATGCCTCTCATTCATTGCTGGTGGGAACTCAAAATAGTACAGCTATTGGTGGTTTTGTACAAAACTAAGCATACTCTTATACAATCCAGCATCGTGTTCCTTGGCATTTACCCAAAGGAACTGAAAATTATGTCCACAAAAATCTGCATACAGATGCATATAGCAGCTTTATTCATACTTACTGAAACTTGGAAACAAGCAAGGTGTCCGTCAGCAGGTGAATGGGTAAACTGTGATCCATGCCAACGATGGGATATCATTCCGTGCTAAAAAAGAAATGAGCTACCAAGCTATGAAAAAACATGGAAGAACCTATTCCTAAGTGAAGGACGCCACCCTGAAAAGGCTACTTCATGTATGATTCCAACTAGACAACATTCTGGAAAGGCAAAACTATAGAGAGAGTAAAAAGCTCAGTGGTTGCCGGGATTGGAGGGAGGCAGGGATGAACAGGCCAAGCACAGAGGATTTTTAGGGTGGTGAAACTGCTCTGTATGATAATAATGTAATGGTGGGTACAGATCATTATACATTCGCCAAAATTCACAGCATGTTCAACACCAAGTATGAACCCTGATGTAACCTATGGACTCTGGGTGATGACGATGTGTCTATGTAGATTCATCGATTGCAACAAATGCACCACTCTGGCGGGGTGGGAAGTTGATAATAGGGGAGGAAAGGGGCTTCTAGCCTGGCCTCAAAGGCTGTAACTGTGGGCCTTGTAGGTAGGAGGCGCCAGGTGGAGCGGATAGTTTTAAGATGTGTGATACAATGATGACCGCCCTCACTTGTTGAACACACGGAGTACCTACTCTCCTTCTGTTCTTACCCACAAGTAATGGAGCAAATAACTGGCCCCAGGCCACACCGCCAGTAGACGTGGTTGTCTTGGCCTTCATCTTGCTGCAAGGCCTTGAGCCACTGGCCCAAGATAGTTATCAGCTCAAGTGAGTTGCTGAAGCCTAATGTGATGTGACTTGGAGTAATTTACTACTTCTCTGAGCCTCAATTAGCTTGACTGTAAAATGGGGGTGAATGCCTACTTTGTAGCATGGTGGTGAGAATTAAATGATGAAATGAATATGAATGCTCTAGATCTGCATTGGCCAATAGGAATATAAGGTGGACCATAAATGTGAATCACATTTGGGGTTTTAAATTTTCCAGTGGCTACAATAAAACAAAAAAAAGTAAAAAGAAGTACGATGAAATTAATTTTAATTCTATAACATATTTTATTTAACCCAATATAGTCACATGCCACATAATAACACTTCAGTCAATGGTGGACTGCATATATAAGGATGGTCCCATAAGATGATAATACCATATTTTATTGTACCTTTTCTATGTTTAAATATGTTTAGATTCACAAATACTTACCACTGTGTTACAACTGCCTACTGTATTCAGTACAGTAATGTACTGTGCAGGTTTGTAGCCTAGGAGCAACAGGCTATGCCGTATAGCCTAGGTGTGTGGTAGGCAACTCCATCTACGTGTGTAGTAGGCCAGACCATTTAGGTGTGTAGTAGGCAACACTATCTAAATATGTAGTAGGCTAGACCATCTAGGTGTGTAGTAGGCAACACCATCTAAGTGTGTAGTAGGCTAGACTATCTAGGTGTGTAGTAGGCTAGACCATCTAGGTGTGTAGTAGGCAACGCCATCTAAGTGTGTAGTAGGCTAGACCATCTAGGTGTGTAGTAGGCTAGACCATCTAAGTGTGTAGCGGGCTAGACCATCTAGGTGTGTAGTAGGCTAGACCATCTAGGTGTGTGGTAGGTGTGTAGTAGGCGACACCATCTAGGCATGTGTAACTCACTCTGTGATGCTCGCACAATGATGAAATCACCTAACAACACATTTCTCAGAATGTATCCCTGTTGTTAATTGGTGCATGACAGTATAAGATATTATTGTTTAAACATGTAATCAGTATAAAATGTATTCATGAGCTGTTTTAATCTCTTCTACTGATTCTTTGATATCTGGTCTTTGATATCTCATGTGTATTTAACAGCAAATTTCAGTTTGGGCCGGCCACATTTCAAGTGCTCAGTAGCCACGTGTGCCTGGTGGCTGCCATACTGGAGGCATGGCTGTATATAAACATAGGCAGTTCTCTGCCTCCCTCCACAAGCGGGACTAATGTCACACCCCAGAGCTTCACTAATTACTCTTCCAGCTCACGCTCTATCTGGCGTGTATTAGTATTATTAGATCAAGAGCTTTATTTCATGCACCATGATGTATATTAACAAATCCTAACTCATGAATTCGCAAACCTGAAATCAGAGGCCCATGCAAACACAGGAATTAGGCTTTTGTTCCTGAAGCAATTTGTGTTCACTTCTTTCCATGTACTTACCAAGCCTGGCATTAGTTGTGTGAATTTCCATCTCCCCCAGGCCGCCCCCTCTCTAAGCTTCTTGGAGGGAAAGGATGTGTCTCCGGCTTCCTCTATCCCATTGGCAACCCCTCCCTGCATCCCAAGTGTCTGGCTTTCAGCAGGCCATAGCAGGTATTCAATAGGTATTTTTTGAATAGACTCCATTAACCAAAGGCATCGGCTCCTCTTAGAAAGGAAGCATATTATAAAGAAAAGGCTCTAAAGTCAGATTATGTAAAAATGTGTTGAAAGGCACAGGGACATCAAAGGTAACCACTGAATTGAAGTTTTTATTCGAGTAGACATGAATCTGGTGGAGGTGAGTACAGGGTTCCTGCAGATGGGTGTGTGTTTGGGAGAAGAGGCAGGAACAGAAGTGTCTGGAAATCTGTCACAGGCATTTGAACCTATGATGAAATAAGTCCTGCTCACCCCTCTGTGACATGCTCCAGTCGGCCCCAAGGCCTCGTAGAAAGATGGGGGGACCCCTTGTTCCCATCACTGCTCACTTCCTGGAGTGATCTGACTGCACCACCCTCCTGTGGACCCCTTGTTCCCATCACTGCTCACTTCCTGGAGTGATCTGACTGCACCACCCTCCTGTGGACCCCTTGTTCCCATCACTGCTCACTTCCTGGAGTGATCTGACTGCACCACCCTCCTGTGGACCCCTTGTTCCCATCACTGCTCACTTCCTGGAGTGATCTGACTGCACCACCCTCCTGTGGACTTTGGTTACTGGGAACCACAGGGCCTGAGGCAGCCACTGTAGAGAGCAGGTCTTGACCACCTAGTGGTGAGTGTGCGGCCAGGCCAGTCACAGGTGCTGCCTCAACTTGGGATGTGTGTGTAACTCTGGGAGGAGGAGGGATGGATGGTCCACTTCTGGAAGTTCCCAGGGCCCCAACACCCAGGTTTTGCAGCCGTTTGCTAGTCTGCACTGTCTTTAAGAGAGATCAGTTCTAGATTCTCTTCCCCATCCCATCTGTGACTTGGCCCTCTTGGGCCTCCCTGGGGGTCAATAGAGGAAATACCTTCAACAGATGGTGGAAATGTGGGAGCAAGGTTGCCTCAAAATAGTCAGGGTGATTTGGCCTCATGGGCGTAGTTCTGACAGTGCCAGCATGGGACAGATGAAGTCTTGGAGAGGCCAAGCCCTGAGGACAGTCAGACACTTGGTAGTTTGCAATATTTGAGTTTATTAATAAGAAAGTAATGGCTACCACTGACTGAATGCTTATTAGGTGCCAGACAATTGACTAGGCGTTTTACCTGGATTACTTTATTTGAATCTTAGAGCATCCCTACATCATGGGTTCTGTCATAGCTCCATTTCACTAATAAGGAGACAGATGTGGAGGTTGGGGAGTTGGTCCCAGGTCGCCCAACTGGGGAGGGCAGAGGTTGGGGAGGGATGGGAGTCAACAACCCAAAGTCATGAAATGAGAAAGGGGGTAAACACTTGGATGGAGAATCACACACACACACACACACACACACACACACACACACACACCCCTCCTAACAGGTATGTTGTCTGCAACAAGGCAAAAATAATTCATTAATATCTCATTTAAACTTGAGGGCGAGGGAATTCCTGAACCACCTCTCTGGAGCAAAGAATGGAAATTGGGAATTGATTGTCGATTACCTTTGATGAAGACTTCGGGATGTGCGCCATGTCTTTGGTATAGGGCTACATGTTGTTGTAATGCATGTGAAGAATACATCTAAGGACTTTCCTAAGCTCATCTGCAGCCACAATTCCCCCACCCTATTCTTCTCATAGGGTTTTAAGTTTGCTGTCTGCAAATGTTCCTTATTCCGGAGTCTTTGGGAACCAATCCACCTAGCTGGAGAAGGACATTGTACCCTGGTAATGAAGACAGGCATAGAGAGGCACAGAGTTCAGGAGGGGACAGTCAGCAGCGCAGGTAGCTCCGAGGCAGGGGAGAAATGATCTGCAGGAGGTCTTCATGGAGCCAGTGGAAAGAATCTTCTCCCAGACATGCTGAAGGCAGAGTTAGCAGTTCCTTGCTGTGGGGTTCCTCAACCCTAAATAAAGGGGGACAGGCCAGACCTTTATGCCACCTCTCACCAGCCCCTCCTCAAGTGGCCACCACAGATTCTAAGACAGAAAATCTCTTTAGAAAGCAGTCCCAGGTGGCATTACAGGTGGCTCACACCTGTAATGCCAGCACTTTGGGAAGTTGAGGAAGGAGGATCGCTTGAGCCCCGGAGTTTGAGACCAGCCTGGGCAACGCAGCCAGACTCCATCTCTACAAAAAATAAAATTAGTCGGGTGTGGTGGCGCTGCCTAGAGTTCCAGCTACTCAGAAGGCTGAGGTCGGAGGATTTCTTGCTGTGATCATGCCACTGCACTCCAGCCCCCAGCCTCAGATGACTTCGGGGGCCTGTGAGGTGCCTCACTGCTTCCAGGGCAGAGCAGGGTCTGGGATCTGCAGAGGGTTCTACTGCCTGCTCTGGGAGCAGCCCTGGGTGCAGAAAATGCAGGGGCCAGCACAGTCTAGGAAATGGGGACATGGAGGGAGGGCCCTCCCCAGCTTTCCACCTGCGCATTTTCTCACCGCCAGCTGACTCAGTGATTGAGACGAGTTCCTGTCTCTGGTTTTGTTCGGCACATCAGAGTCTGAGACTGAGCCTTTGGTCTGGAGTTTGAGCAAATTGGAGCTGAAATTGCCTCGGCGGGTACCTTAGAGCGCTGACACCGCA
Source organism: Pongo pygmaeus (assembly GCF_028885625.2). Lineage (NCBI taxonomy): Eukaryota > Metazoa > Chordata > Mammalia > Primates > Hominidae > Pongo > Pongo pygmaeus. The sequence continues at coordinate 9,787,020 of NC_072380.2, forward strand.
GCACCAGCCCTGCTGCGGCCGGGAAGGGAGGGAGGGAACTGCCTTTCCTGTGTGTCTGTGGGTCACGGCCTTGAGTTAGAGCCCCGGGCCTCCTGCCCTGGGACATGCAGGACTTTACACAGGTGCCTGAGGAACTAAATATTGATCAATGAAATATTTATAACAAAAAAGTGGAAAAGATGTCTCTGCTTTTGTAGTCTGAATGGTATAGTTGAAAAGACCCAGCTTTAAAAATAAAAAGCTTGGGTCTTGGTTCTACCACTTACTAATTGCGGGGCCTTGGGCAAGATAACCTCTCTGAGCCTCAGTGTTTGCATCTGTAAAAGGGGAATAATGTCACCCTTCTGTGGGTTGTAAGGATGGAAAAAGATGACACTGGAGGAAGCGCATGCATTCTCCTCTGCTCCTGCCGCCCGCTTCACCCATTGACTGGTGACTGAGTTTGGGATTTTGACACTTAGTCTTTGTCCCATTCATGTGTCTAAGACCTAATTTCTGGTGTTTATTATATAAGGTCATTTTGTGGTCTCCCACTTGGAGTGGGCCCTCTGCCTTGGACCCAGGGGGACTGCTTGGACATGTTTGAACAGCAAGAGAGTTTTAGGTCGCTGCAGGCAGAGCATAAGTATCTGTGTCCACATGTAAATTTGCTCTCCCCTAGCAATGGCCGTGATCACCCAGGTGGAACAACGGGGCTTGGTTACAGCCCATGCATCTTTCCCAGGGATGCTAAGGCAACACCACTCTGCAGCATCTTTCTCTGAACTGTTTGTGCTACTGGCACCTACTGTTTTGTGCCATAGTTACATGAATGAGAAGGGTTGGACCTCTTTAAGAGAGGGCCCCTTTCTATCTAGGATGCACTGTCTGTGGACTGAAAGCTCTCCAGGGCAGGGGCTTCTTTGGTTATATTTCTGAAAAAGCTCCCCAGTGGGCCATGAACTCCTTCAGGCCAGTGCCTTTGTTTCTTCCTCTTTGTTTTCTGCAGTGTGCAGTCCAGTGCTCAGCTGGAGACAGAGGCTAAGGAAATGCAACTAGAAACACAGAATTCAATAGCTGGTACCAGCCAGCAATGATGGTGGGAGGAAGGTAGGCAGGAGGAAAAAGGTTTATATGGAACAAGGCCAAGTTCAAGAAGCCAAGGTCAGAGAGACAGGCTTACCCTGAAGTTCCGAGGGCAGGGATTGTGTCTTATCACGTTAGTATTTCAGGAGGCTAAGTCAGTCTTAGCATAGTTGAATGAAGCAGGAAAGTGAAGAGAGAGCATTTGAGACTCTGAATGGATGAAAAGAAGCACCAAGAATATATAGCAGTCATGATCTCTGATGTGCTTGACAACAAAGTCTCTATGGACTCTGGAGCTTTTGGGATCCCGTGTGCTTTGGGCTCCTGGGTCCTGAGCAGACCCAGCCACTGCTCTCTGAGCTGGGTCTGTTTTCTGCTTGAAAGGGACAAAAGGCTAGAAGCTACTAATGAATTGTGCTGGGCCCTGAAGAAAGAAATGACTGTCCGTTTATATTTGTCTTATGAATGTAAACCATTACTTAAACAAGGCAGTGTCTCTGTCCATGGGTTTATACATTATACACTAAGCTCATCCGTAATCCGATGGAACTTAATGGAATCCAGCAGCAGCTAGAAACTCTCCGCAGTCCATCACTTTAGCTGTACCCCTTGTTCTACTCCAAGTGCAAGAAAAATCTAAGCTTTTTACCCACATGGGTGTAGGAAGAGGGAAGACAGGGTTCTGTATAACTCTTCCTCTCCCTGTGAGACCTTGTAGGAAGGTCTCACAGGGAAAGGTAGGAAGGAAGACCTTGTAGAAATGATTGTAGGAAGAGGGAAGACAGGGTTCTGTATAACTCTTCCTCTCCCTGTGAGACCTGCAGTGCCTTCCTATAAGAGGCTGCAGTGTCTTAGGACACAGAGTTTCTGGTCTGAGACTCTGAGAGAAGCCCAAGATTCCTTCCTAGGACAGCTGTTGTATGGAGATGGTTTAAAATCTGAGGAGACTAAGGCTTGCTGTATCTTAAAGCCAGAAGCATTTGTCTCATAGGACCCCCTAGGGTCCCTTTGTAAAAGCTGAGCCTGAACCCCCATTTTCCAGGGGCAGATTGCATCATCTCCACAAGTAGCTCACCCTTAGATAGTATGTACTCTGTGCCAGCCACTATGCTAAGCAATTCACATATATTGACTCTCTGATCATCACAACAGCCCTAAGAGATAGTTACTCATGTCATTGCCATTTTACAGTGGAGGAAACTGTTGCACAGAGAGGTCACCTGGCCTGCCCAAGTGCACACAGCAAGTTTAGAGGGAAGCATACTTCAGTAAGGATCTCAAAAATTACATTCTAGACCTCATATTAGGAAAAAGGCATAAGAGTTCAAAGCTGACCTGAAAAGCCATAGCTCATGAATGCCAATCAAGGGCTCCTTGGCTGAGATTTTGAGGACCAAAGGAGGGAAAGGAAGCTTTCTTAGGGGCTGGGGTGTTCCCTTCTTGGAAGCACCCAAAGGCTTCTCTCTGTCAAAGCCACAACTCACCGATACATGTGTGACACTTCCCAGGCTGCAAGCACATTTCCTTCCTCGATGGATTCTCACAAGCACCCTATGAAGGACGGGGAGAAGCAGCACCGTTTACAGGTGAGGTCACAAGGAACTTAGCACAGGGCTTGCCACATCATTGGGACTCAGTTCTTATTTGTCAAATGAATTACTGAATGACTAGATATTTGGATGGATGGATGGATGCGTTTCTGGAGGGATGGCTGAGTGACAGGAGAGTGGACTTGTGCTTCCACGTCGGGGTGCACAGACGGTGTCGTCTTCCTACATTGAAATCATATGAACTCTGGCCAAGCCCTGGCTCCATCGAGAGCCTGAACTCAACTCCCAAGACCTTTATTTGAAGTCCCCTCATCCTGTACCTGCCCTGTAAGTCCCCATGCTTCACGGAGTCAGGGCAGAGGCAAACCCTTTGCAGACAGGGAAACGGGACTGGGCCTTGGGTGGGTGGGGATGAGGCCACCATCTCCTGTCCTCTGCTCTGACAGGCCCTGCTGTTCCTTGGAGAGGCCTGCCATTCCTGCCTGGGGGAAGAGGGCCCTATCCCTCCTCTCCAGTGGATTATCAGTGGCGGTTCCTCCACTATTTATAGCCCGCTGCCTCTCTGCTGCACTCTGGCCCGGCTGGGAAGTGAGCACCACAACCTCTGATCGGATTTCTCTTTTCTGGGTTTGAGCTTACACGGAAATACAGCATCCTCAGAGGCCACAGGTTCTGAGCCTCACGGGTGCCTGATCAATGCTCCTACTTTTAGCTGAAGGTTGGAACCAATTAACCGTGTTAGCCTCTGCCTCTGAGGGCTGTGTCTGCAGGTGTGGCTGGGGCCTGCCAGGGTTACGGCCCTGCAGCTTCGGCTCACCATGTCTTGGCAGCCAGAGCCAGCTGCCACACTGCTCACACCACCTCTAGGTGGAAACTGGGGCCCACACCTTGGCCTGGGTACAGCTGGAATGTCACCTGCACATTCTAGCAGCCTGTTCCTGAGTCCTGTCTCCCATGCCTGTAGCCAGGCTGCCCTGTCTGCATCCCCAGAGGAGGCAGCCCAGCAGCCCACCTCCCTCCAGCCAGTCACAGCTCTGAAGAGCTGGGATGGAGGAAGAATAGTTACAATGGGTGGTCCCGAAGTCCAGAGGCAAAGGGTTCAGCTCCCCTGTTCTTGTGTCTTTACCAGGGGATGGAGGCTTCCCTAGGTGAATGTGAAGTGTCTGCCCATTCACAGTCTCCTCCCTCATCTTTGGTGAAGATCTTAGAAAGCAAGTCAGAGAGGAGAGGGAGGGTGGGTCAGTGCCAAGCAATTCACATTGGCTTTTGGCCCCATGCTAGATCCTCTGAGGGGTGAAGGGATAGGAAAGTGAGTGAAACATGTTGGTCTTTTAGGGTCCCCGGGCCATGGAGATGACAGACACATTTAGGTCTCAGTGGTGAATGGCAGACTCTATTCTCTAACAGGACTCCAAAAGTGCCACCAGGAAGAAGGAGTGAAATTTTAACTGAGGGGTGGGAGTGGGTGAGGGGGCCTGAGGATTGAGGCTGAGCTTGAGGAAGTGAACACGGAGCTAGGGTGCCCCAGGCAGAGGGTCAGCTCCAGACGAGCATGGTGGCAGGAGAGACAGAGCGCCTTTGGGAAGCAGGAAGTGGTCTGCTGAGGGTATGGCAATGCAGAGTGGGACAGGAGTTCTTAGGGGCAGCAAGGCAGGTCGCTAGGTAGAAAGGAGGCTGAGGCCAGGGAAAGGAGTTTGGGTCTTCTTTTTTGGCAATGGGGAGCTATTGATGGTTTGGGGCAGGAGCTTAATGGACCATGTTTCAGGAAGAATCTTTTGGTGTTCTGAGTGTTCATGTGTGTGTGTAGAACTTTGCTGAGAAAGACAACATTTCACAAATAAGGATCCATCCCTCCCAAGTGCATTCTCAAAGATGGCCTAGAAGAATGGAAAATCTTGGTATTACCTGTAGTTTCTCCTGGGGACACCAAACTTCTTTGGCAGTTTTCAGCTCTTGCCTTCATGTCCCTTGTCCCCCTCTCCCTGGGGACCCCCATATTATGGAGGGAAGTGCTAGCCTGGAGGCCCGGTGGTGGAGGTATCTGTCATCTGGCCTCCCTCTCTTGCCATCGCTCCCTTCCTGAGTTTGTGCAGGGGAGGAAGGCGCTGGGATGCTGCCTGTCAAATATCCCTGCAGGTGAGGAGCTGTGCACAGCGTTCATCTCAGGAGCAATTTAGACATCCAGTTCTCATCAGGAAGGAGGGGTATGAACCGGGCTTCTTGAGGTTGCTATGGTAACCAGTTACAGTCTTAGCTGATGGCAGGGAGGGAGTTGGGAGCCAGGGGCTGAGTCACCCTGAGGGGGAGGCTGTCCCTGGGTGGGTGGGGGGATTCAGGTCAGACAGAGGGAGGGGCTGCTGACAGCAGCGTAACCCTTTGACATCCAGAGCTGCTCCTGAAGGAGGGCTGTCTAACTCGGGGATTGTCACGTGTATAGGTTTGAAGTCCGGGCCCAGAGGACTGGGGCGGTGGGGGGGGGGTGCACCTTTGTCATTTCAGGTGCCTGGGGACAGGTATAACAGAGGAGATGGGAACAGGAGAAATAGATGGGCTCTCAGAACCCCTCTCAACCTGGCCTCAGCCAGCTTTCCTCCTCTCTGAGCACAAGCTACACCCCAGCACCCACTGTCATCTCAGGATCTGGGGATCCAGCCCCACCAAACTGCTTTCTGGCCCAGGAGGAACCAGGCCTTCTATTCCTATGGGAGCCTAGTGGTGCCTGGTTTTTCTTCTTCTGGGAACCTCAGCCCGTCCTCAGGACCCAGGTCAAATGCCTGCCCCTCTTGTGTTTCCCAGCACCCCTCCCTGCCCTCTCCCAGGGCTGCCACATGGATCAAGTGAGGCTCTGTGTGGGTGTCTCTGATGCCCACCATAATGTCAGCCCCTCTCGAGCAGGCCCAGGGTCTCTGAGTGCCAGAACCCAGCCACAGGCAGCTGCAACAGGCTCAGCAGATGCTTGAAAGAATGAACAAATGTCTGGTGTTACTTGCAGGCAAGGCTGCAGCCCTGCAGCCGCGCTCAAACTGCCTGCAGCCAGCACTTGAGTTTCCAGGCTAAGCTGCCGTTGTGGTTAGTTCCAGGGATTTAAAGCACTTTACAGTTTGCCCGGCGTAAGCAGCTGAAAACCTGCAGCTTCATGTCTATTGAGGAAGTTGCCAAAGCCTGGGTACTGTCCTGGCCAGCCTGGGGTCCGGGTTGTCCCTTCAGGACATATACCTATATCTATATGCATATTCATCCATCTACCTCCTATCTACCTACTGCCTACCTATCTGTGGCCTATCTATACGTGTTACAATGTTATATATCATCTCTATCTATCTCTGTCATCTATATGTATCTATCATCTATGCCTTTTTATCATCTATAACTATCGTCCTTATCCAACCATCTATCATCCACATCGTATCAATCTATCATCCATCTATCTATGATCTATCCATATGTATCTATCCATATGTATGCAAATCTCTACCATCTACATCTTTCATCTTATCAGTCTATCTAATCTATCCATCTAATCTCTAATCTCTCTAATCTATCTCTATCCTGTCTATCTAAAGGAAAGGTGACTTGCTCGCTGAAGATCTGGGTGGTGGAGGGTCTCCGAGGAGGTGAAATTGAGGAGGGAACTGGAAAAACAGAAGAAGAGGAGAGGCCTTTTGGGCTCGGCTGGCCCGAGAGAGAAGAGTGGTGGGAGAGCAAGGACGCGCCGGCTTAGAGCGGGACAAGGAGTTGGTGAGCAAGCGCAGGCCAGGACGCTCCCCAATGCTGGCCGCTGAGGCAGAGGCGAGGGCGGGGCCGGGGGCCGGGGGCCGGGGGCCTGGGGTGACGTCATCCGTGGCAGTGACGAGGAGGCGGGACCTTGGAACGCCCCCTACCGAGGGCCCGGGCTGCAGCCGGCCGGAGAGCGGCGCTGTCGGGGCGCGGACGGGGACTTCCGGGTGGCAGCCAGGCAGGGATGGCGGGAGGGAAGGCGTGGGCGAAGGCGCTTACCGCTTCAAAGCAGGGGGCTCAGGAGCGAGCTTGTTGTCGGCGCCTCGAGAGACCCCGCCCCCAGACCTGCGCTACTCCCCCTGCGTCCGGTGGCACTAGGACCCCGAGTCCCGGGCGTCCCAGCGCACACTCCCTCAGGGTCCTCAGCACCGCACGCCAAGTCGCCCGCAGCCGTAGCGCTGTCTCGCGGCGCAGCGCCCAGACCCTCCTCATCCAGGGCGCGGGGCAGAGGGACGCAGGGGCCCCCGGCAAACCGCCGCGTCAGGGTGCGGGGAGGAAGGTCCCGCCCGGGGACGGGGCTTTTAGTCCAGCTGGCCGCCCTCTCCCACCGTCGGGCTGTGCCAGGGGAGCTGCACCCCCACGGTGGGATGCGAGGGGGCCACAGAGCGGAGCGCCGGGGGGAAGGACGGGGGAGCTCGGGGCTTGTGGGGGCGCAGTGGAAGAGGGCAGGGAGCGCCGACGGTGCGGGGCGTTACCGGGGGGTCTGCTGACCAAACCAAGCCGGATCGTCTGAGCCCTGCTGCCCAACCTCATGGACCCCGCCCTGCAGCCGCGTCCGCAGGAGTCGGGACTTGGAGAGAGGCGTGGGTCTGAGCTGGCACCGCTGCCCACCGTTGGGGCGCCCGGCGAGCCTCAGCGTCCTCCGCGGACTGCTCTAGATACGCCGAGCTCACCCTCAATTCCTCTCGGTTTCCTTCCTCCTCCCACTTCTCACCTTCATCTCACTCCCTTCCTCTCTTACCCCGAGCCCGCCCACGGCTTTCTCTGCTCCCTCGCTCCTTCTGGTTCTGAGCTCAGCCAGTCTTTGGAGGGCCTGGGGGGCGCTGGGTCCCGACCGCAGCCAGCCTCGCTGCTTGCCTGAGGCCGGAGAAGCCCAGAGGCCCCTGGCTTCAGACACTCATCCCCTTGGTCAGACCCGGCCGACTTTCTCTGCCAGCGTCCCCCTCTCCTCCCTCTTCCCCTAACTCTCTTCAGGGTCCCTCCCCGTGGTGGGGGTGGGGGGGGTGGTTTCTAGCAGATGTGGGAGTTCCGGGCAAAGAAGCCTCCAGTGCGTTTAGACACGTCCTTGTTTCTATAAATATTCTCCTTCCCCTAAACCTTTCCTAAATAATCTCAAAAATCTGGACCGAAAAAAAAATTAATCCCTCTTTCCAGAGAGTTGGGCATCCCGGATGTGCTCAGAAGAGTAAAAATAAAAGTGCAGCATGAGAGGATTTCAGAGCAATGCTAAGGAAGTTGAAATTGGAACTAAAAGAATTTGGGTTACTTAAAAAAAAAAAAAAAAGTGCAGCTCACAGCATTTCCCGAGAGAACACGGCCAGATGCAGGGCACCCATATCACGCGATCAGAGGCGCCCCCAAGCGCCTCCTCCCAAGCCAGGCCCCGGCTTCCCTGGTGGTAGATGAGTTTTGTCTGTTCTGGGGATCTGAGGGAACAGAATCATCAGTCCCTGCCCTCTCACGGCTGCTGCTTCGGCTCAACATCGTGTTGGCAAGGACCATCTGCGTTTTGCCTGTGGCTGAAGATGGTTTGGAATTTGGATAACCTTCTGATGAAGACATAGCTTTTCTCTCTGAGACAGTGGAGGGGCAGCAGTGTGGGTCCATCTTGTCTTGGATTCATGTTTTTCATTATTAATTTTGGATTCAGGGGTTACGCGTGCAGGTTTGTTACATGGGTATGTTGTGGGAGGCTGAGGTTTGGGGTCCCGGAGGTCCCAAAAGGGCTTTTTCTCACGGTCTTCTGGGTCTTATGACTACGAGAGGATCCACGCTGTTACCCATGAGGCAAAGGCTTTGCCCCATATCAGTGCTGAGTGATCCTCAATCATGGGACCTACATTTTGTTAGCAAATTGCCTTTCCTTTCCCCCAGGGAAGACTTTGAGCTGAGACTAAACCTGGGAAGGTGCTGCTGAAAAGCTCTTGGGGGAATCTGCCTGCACCTCCTGGGCTCCAGGAGGGAACCCATAGGAGAGGGGAGGCTCCAACCTTACTGGAAGTGTTTGCAGGGCCTGTTGTGTAATTAGTGTCCTTGGGAGCCCACAGGGGGTTTTCTTGCCTTTACAGAAAGATCATTCATAGGCCTGCACAGGTTAATAGTTTTCCTTTAGATACTTTCCTTTTGTGGTTGGTCCTGTGCCTGCTTTTGAAAATGTGGTCATTTTTAAAACAGTTTTTCCAGAAGGGGAGCGAAGGGCCACTACACTCCTTTGGAGTATTTTCTTCCTCACACATAATAAAGATTGAGATTACATAGGGAGGACGAATGCTTAGGGGCTCTGAAAATATGGATTATGCAAATGAGCTATTTAAGGACCTTTAAAAATGCTGACCCAGTACCAGAGTATTTACTGGCTGTTGGAAAATGTGGATTGTCTAAATGGGCATTTGGGGACCTTTAAACACAGATTATGATGGATCTAGAGAGCCTAACAAATCCCTTCTGGCCCGTTAGGCCTGTCTGCCATGCGAGTAAAGGCACGTTTGGACAAAGCTGACTTTTTAACGCAGTGACTGGGAATGGATTTGGGTCTGTCCTGCAGGCCTGGATGTTGGTAGCTTCACAGGACTCTCCCATGAGTGGTTCGGGTACAGGTGGGCTGGAAGGCAGGGCCATGGTCATGACGACTCAAGAGGTCCCAGGACTTCAGATAGCAAATTCCTTCTGTGTAAGGAACCCTGCTGAAGTAGGTTTTGACTTTTGTTTAATTCATTCTGCAAAGCATGGGTGGGGAACTGGTATAAACGTGAAGGTGCTGGTTTCCATACCAGTTGAGGGAGGCCCTCCCATCCCTGCTAATTCTAGGAGCACTCGATTAATGGATGGGGACATTCCCACCAGCAACACAGATCCAGGGCCAGATCTAGGCACTGCAATTTTAAAAAAGGGGGCGTATTATATTATGTGTCTGAATGAATCTGTGGCAACAAATTGCTGGTACAAAGACAGTTAAGTCCTTTGCCATCTGGAACCCACCGCTGCCAGGCTGACCCAGAAAGAGCCCCTAGAGGCAGCTGGGGAAACCTAACATGTATCTCAAATAAACACGAGAGCCGGCTTCCGGAAGCTTCACATCTGTGGCCCTCAGGGTACATGTTCTTAGATCTCACTTTGTGATGGGCTAAAGTAAACCTACCTCCTTTCTCTCCTCTCCTGTCCTTGATGGAGAAACCTTTAGAAAACCACATGGTGGTTAAGGTCAGCCTCCTCAGCCTCATCTTAGAGACCATGGGCAAGTCCTTTAAGCTCTCCAAGCCATGGTGCCCTTATCTGTAAAATGAAGGTATAGATGGTATCTGCTGTTAGGGTCAGTATGAGGATTCAATGCCTCATGGTGTTAAGGGCTTAATACATGTTAGCTTGGAAACTCCTGTTCTCATTTGAGCTTGGCACCCAACCTGCTGTGTGACCTTGGGAAATTCACTTCCCCTCCCTGGGCCTCGTTTCATCTTCAAGCTGAGGGATAAGGCATGTCTACAGACAAATATCTTGTTAGAGCTCTCATGGCTCTTACATGCTAAGATACTACAACTTGGCAAGATACCACCTTTTCCTAGGGGTATCTGGGATGTCAGCAAGGCGTTGGACGAAAGGTGTCCTGAAAGTGCAGAAGCTTGTTACAATGGAGTTGCATTTATTATGGCCATTGATTAGACATGGCCTGACATGGGATAAAATGTGTTAGTTTGTGGCAGTTAATGAGCTGTTAATGTACCTCTGGATGTGTTACATCGGGGCCAGGATGAATCCAAAGAAAAGATTAAAACAAGATTAACCTAGAAAAAAGGAGGGGATGCAGATTGGAGGAAAAGGAGAGGGCAGTGGAGGGGGCCTGCAAGCTAGGGGGAGATGTGGGGGGCGCTTTTTCTATAGTTTACATTTCCCAGCTCTTTTTCCTCCCCCATGGTACTGGAAGTGTCTGGGTAGACTAAGGATGTAGGTAGGGACTGCTGTCGATGGTGATGGTGATGATAATAGCAGCAGTAACAACTACACTCATAATGATAGATACTAACAGTTATTGAACTCCTGCTACATGCAAATGGTGTTATGAACACTTTACGTGTATTAACTCATTCAGTTTTTCTTAACATATAGGTGCTATCATTATCCCCACTTTACAGATAAGAAATGGAGAACCAGAAAGGTTAGGTAACTTGCCAGGTTAAATTTATCTGCATAGCAGTTCCCTAGCAGCTGAGGTCCCAAAGGGGCTTGGGGGTTCATTACTGTCCCTTCTGTCCCCATGCTGGCTGTCAGGGCTGGGGAGTGGGGTGGGGTCCTGTGGCCTGAATGACAGATCAGTGGTAGCTTCTGCAGTGCCAGCCATGGGCACAGTTGAGGTAGGCGGACTCCTCCATCTGCTTTGATGGGGACTGCAAGGCCCTGCCTGCTGTGTCCCAAATTCTCCTCTTCAGAGTCCTTAGTGGGGCTGAGAATAGCTCAGGGCTCCTGTCACAGACATGTGGACATCCCACCTGTGGAAGCATTTTGGCTCATTTGTTCCCTGCCGCCTCCTGCACCATCCCCAAGCTTGTGGCTTCCAGCAAGTGCACACCTGAGCTGCCACACTGCACTGCCTCCCTCCCTCATGCTACCCTCCTAGTGCCGTGTGCTGCCCTGCAGTGGACCCAGAAGCAAGTCCCAGCTCTTATCTCAGTGTCTTCTGCCTGGAATATTCTTCTCCTGTCACTCCCACAACCGGTTCCCTTCCTCCTTCAGCTCTTTACTCAAACATCTTTTGAGGCCTTCTTGCATCGCAGCCTCTGTCCCCAGGCGTTCTCTGTCCCTTTCCCTGCTCTATCCTTCTCTGCAACACTTACTGCCATCTCTATTACTTACCTATTTGTTTACTGTCTCTTTCATGTTAGATTTAGTTCCACATAGCCAGAGGTTTTTGTCCTGTTTCTTCTCTGCTATTTTCTTAGTGCCTGGAATAGACCTGGCACTTAGAAGAAACTCTGTAAATATTTGTTGAATGAATGAATGAACAAATAAAAGAATGAAGGAAAATGTTCAGGACCCTCCTCAGCCTGGTGCTCACCTGTTTTCCAGCTTCATCCGCTGTGTACCTGTGCCCTTCTGGTGACAGCCTATCCACTGTGTGGCTGCAGAGCAGGATGCCACCTCCCCCAGGAAGCCTTGCTGGCCACCCCAAGAAGGGCTTCCTTTCTGGTGGTTCCTGTGCCTCTCCTGTGTGCTGTGTGATGGCACTGATGTCACAGTATTGTTGAAATGCTTGTTTCTGTGCTAGTCCATTCCTGTAGGTGGGGACTCCTTGAAGCAGGGACAGTGGTGTAGGGAAAGGAGCATGAGTTTGGAGCCAAGTTCAAATCCCAGCTCTGCTGATGACTGCTGTAGGACTTCAGGCAAGTTACTGAGGTGGCCCAAGCCTCAGTTTTCTCATCTGTTAAACAGGGATAATAATAATCTTGACTGATTGGGTTGCTGAGAGATGTGGAGACAATGTATACAGTGTGTTCAGCAAAATGCCTGGCATAGGGAAGGTGGTCCTGGCCCTGGGCACAGTTGACATAACCAGCGATCACATGAGTGAAAAGGGGACACGTCACTCAAGCCAGTCTTCAGCCCCACTTGTACCACAGCTGTGGTGGGGAGCTGTGTTCTTTGCCTCTTGTGACTACCTGGTTTAACTTTGTGTCAGTGTCATGACAGGAAAAAAAAAGGTGGGGAGGGGGCATTGTTTTAGAAAAAAAGACAATAAAGAAGCGTGACAATGAAATGGAAAGCAGGAATCTTGGAATTGGGGGAAAAATTGTTTTAAAGCTATAAAAATCATTTTGGGGAAAATTAAGAAATTTTGAATATTGACTGGTTGTTATTTGTTATTATAATAAATCAAAGATACATTTCTTGGTTGGGATTTTAAAAACAAATGTCTGGTGAGTGTCAGTTGTGTGCTAGGCATTGTGCTAGGGCATTTTGCATGTGTTGCATTATTCAGTAGTCACACCACCGCATGAGGCAGATACTGTTGTCTCATTTTATAAACAAGAAACTGAGGCTTAGAGAAGGGAAGTCATTTGCCCAAAGTCATACCACTAATAAGTGCCTGGGACCAGTTTTTACTATTACTATTATTATTGGTATGGTTTGGATTTGTGTTCCTGCCCAATTCTCATGTCAAATTGTAATTCCCAATGTTGGAAGAGGGCCCTGGTGGGAAGTTATTGGATCATGGGGGCGGACTTCCCCCTTGCCAGTCTTGTGATAGCAAGTGAGTTCTCATGAGATCTGGTTGTTTGAAAGTGTGCAGCACCTCCTGCTTCTCTCTCTTCTTCCTGTTATGGCCATATAAGAGATGACTCCTTCCTTTCACCTTTCACCTTCCACCATGATTGTAAGTTTCGTGAGGGGTCCTCAGCCTTGCTTCCTGTGCAGTCTGCAGAACCAAGAGCCAATTAAACCTCTCTTCTTTGTAAATTACCCAGTCTCAGGTAGTTCTTTATAGCAATTTGAGAGCAGACTAATACAATTATTTTATTTTTGATAAACACTTTAATTTAGAACAGTTTTAGATTTATAGAATTGTTACAAAGGTGTTACAGAGAATTCCTCTACACTCCATACCATTTCCACTCTTAACACCTCACATTAGTGGGGAACATTTGTCAATGATTAATGAAGTAATATTGGTACATTAGTGTTAATTAAAGTCCATGCTTTATTCAGATTTCCTTAGTTTTCCCTGATGTCCTTTCTTCTGTGCCAGAACACCTTCCAGGATGCCACATTGCATTTAGCCATCATGTCTCCACAGACTCCTCTAGACTCTGGTAATTTCTCAGACTTTTCTTGTTTTTGATAACCTTGATAGTTTTGAGTGCTGGTTAGACATTTTATAGAAGGTCTGGGACCAGTTTTGAACCCAAATTTGTCTTAGTTCTAATCTCATGCTATCACCATCAAACCTATAACTATTTTTTGTTTGTGTTTTGCCTTTTTTTTGAGGCAGGATCTCACTCTCTCACCAAGGCTGGAGTACAATGGTATGATCTCTTCTCTCTGCAGCCTCAACTTCCCCAGGCTCAGGTGATCCTCCCACCTCAGCCTCCCAAGTACCTGGGACTACAGGCACACACCACCATGTCTGACTAATTTTTGTATTTTTTGTAGAGACAGGGTCTCTCCATGTTACCCAGGCTGGTCTTGAACTCCTGGACTCAAGCAATCTGCTCAACTTGGCCTCCAAAATTGCTGGGATTACAGGTGTGAGTCACCATGCCTGGCCAAACCCTATACCTTTTCAATGAGAGGATGAAAGAGACGTACACCACTTACACACACGGAACTTGATTGATTGATTGATTGACTATGGAATGATTAGCTAAAGATCAAGAAGCTCCAGAACAGGACCTTCCACCCCCAACACACACCGCTGCTGACTACCCAGGAGAGGTGTAATTTGGGGCCTGGCTTTTTGTCTGTGGTAACAACACCCCTATATGCCACTGTAGACAACAATCTAAAAGGAAAGGATCTTTCAGGTCCCTGCTCTTTCTGAGTTGGAAGACCTTTGTGCATGTCAAGAGATTTCCCTCAGCCTTGGTAGAGACTGATGGGACCCAGGCTGTTAGAGCCCTAGCAAGCTACAGTGGTTGCAGGGCCTCATGCTCCCTGGGCGGTGCCTGCAACCAATGGCATTCAGTGATATGAGCGCTTGGCCCTGGCTCCATCAGGGCTCCTGGAAGCACTCAGCCCAGACATGTGTCCACCGGTGAACTCTTTGGAAAGTCTGGGGAGGCCGGGGTGGTGGTTCACACCTGTAATCCCAGCACTTTGGGAGGGCGAGGCAGGTGGATCATTTGAACCCAGGAGTTTGAGACCAACCTGGGTAATGGGATCATCTCTACTAAAAAAAGAAAAAATTACCCAGGCATGGTGGCATGCACCTGTGGTCCCAGCTACTTAGGAGCCTGAAGTGGGAGGGTGGCTTAAGCCCAGGAGTTGCAGGTTGCAGTGAGCAAAGATTGTGCCACTGCATTCCAGGCTGGGTGACAAAGCGAGACCCTGTCAAAAAAAAAAGCCTGGGGAGCCCCCTTTAGGGGATGTGTCCAGCCTGAGGAAGAGGGGAACAAAGAAGGAAAGAAGGCCTGGCTGTAGTTTGTGGACTTTTCGTGGACTGCCTGCCTGCCTCAGTGTCCGGGTGCTCAGGCCACCCTTGGGCCTTTTTGCATCATGTTGGAGCCAAGTGGCCAGTGAGGCTGGTGGGGTGGGATGGATTGTGGAAGACAAGCTAGAGAGATTGGGCTTCATTCTGTAGACAGCAGAAGCCACCGAGGGTATTTGAGCAGGACAGGGCATCATGAGTGTAAAAGGAAAGAGTAAACGTGGCAGCCTTCCCCCAGGTGCACAGGTGAGGTCCTTCACTGCCCTGCCCCTGTGTGAACGCCTGAATGCTACAGTCAGAAAAAAGCAAACGCCTGCTTCCCTATCTTCTCTCCCAGGGAGCACCCACACATCCAGGGCTTGCCCCACGCTGCTTTGCTCTGCTCTGCCCTGCCCTCCCCCCACCCCGCCCCTGCCATCTGCTTCCAGGGGCTCAAGCTCCCTGCCTGCTGGTTGTGCACTCCCGAATTTTACCTCTCCTACTGCTAGGAAAAGGTACAAGCCCAGAGAGGAGAAGGGGAGCTGCAGGAAGCCAGGGGACACCAGAGAGAGACTGCAGGCACCTTGCCCTGCTGCCTCTGTTCCCCCCGCCCCCATCCCTTACAGCAACCAGGAGTAGGTAAAATCTGGGTAGATTTCGTTTTGCTTTTTTTGTTTGTTTGTTTCCTGCCTCTTCCACTGAGTGTGCTTTGTTTTGAGAGGGAAAAGCTGACTCCACCAGTCTGTCTTCCTCTGTGGGTCAGGCATAATCTGTGCTGCACCTGACTCATCAGTATTGATGGCGATGATGAGGAGAGCTGAATGGAAACGACATTACTGGCTGTGTTTCTTCGTCCATGCGAGAGGCCGCAGCAGAGGTCTGTTGCTGTAGGCATGATTTTGGCTTTTAGATATCAGATGATCCTTGAGACCCGGATTTTGCTGCTGAGCGACAGAAGCTTGCACATTAGCCCCTAGTCTTGAGGCAGGGATGTTGCTTAAGATGCACTTGGCTGCAAGGAACTGAATACTGAAGAGAGGCTCAAAAACAAAGGCATTTAACTATCATACATGACAAGACACTGGAGATGGGCAATGCCAAGAATGGTCTAGCCATTCCAAAGTGTTTGGATGTTGAATCCCTATCTCTATGACTGTCCTGGCCTATCCCTCATGGTCATACATTGGCTGCCACAGCTCCAAGCATCAGAACAGCATCCCAGGCTGGAGGCAAGAAGATAGATAAAACAAGCCTTTTTTGTAGTAGCTCTTTCCTCTTATTCAGGCATTAAATCCTGATCAGAAGCCAACTAGTAGGGTTCCTCTTAGGGTCCATTACCCAGAATTTGGTCTTATGTCTGTCCGTACACTAATCGTTAGTAAAAGGAAACAGGATGAACTGCTTGACTTGGACCAATCATATTCATGCCCTGAGGCTAGGGAAAGAGTCTACACTCTGTTGCAGCTAGAATAGAGATGGGCTTCTATAAACGAAGAGAGAGGAGGCAGCTGGTAGCTGGGAGGGTAACCTGCAGCGGCAGCCACAAGGAACTCCATATCCAGCTAGAGAGAGCCATCTGGCTTGGTCTGTAAGGTCTCCAAGGACAGAAGTCCTGCAAATTCTGTTTGTAATGGCCCACTAAGCTCTCTGGGTCCTCTGAGCCTTTGCACATGCTATTCCCTCTGCTTGGAACACCAAGCCTCACTGTCCTGGGCCCAGCCTGCATGTCTGCAGACACCAGCAGTGCAGGGACATTGTCTTCACTCTGTGTGTACCCACAACCCTGTTCATCCGCAGATGCGTTACTCCATTCCACTTGGTGGTTTACTTTTCTGTCTCTCATCAATAGAATATACATCCTCACAGGACAGAAAAAGTATGTTGGTCATTGGTGTCTCCAATGACTGGCATGTCTCGGACATGCAACATACGGTAAGGGATGGATAATGACAATTGTGACCATAGGGGCAGCACACTCTTCCCTCCACCCTAATAATACCCAGGGAGAAGGCCTCCTCTCAGTGCCACATTGTCCACAGCAGGCGCTGAATGAAGGAATCAGTGTGCTACTCAGAGGCCACTAACTGGCTCTTCTGCTTCCATTTGTTCTCTCCCCAGCCCATTTCTCACCCTACTCTCTAGTGAATCAATCACCAATTAATCTCTTATTTTTCTTTCTCTCCTCTTTAATTGAAAAATTTTTAGTCAGTCACAGTGGCTCACGCCTGTAATCCCAGCACTTTGGGAGGCCGAGGCGGGCGGATCACTTGAGGTCAGGAGTTCGAGACCAGCCTGGCCACCGTGGTGAAACCCCATCTCTACTAAAAGTACAAAAATTATCCAGGCGTGGTAGCGGGCACCTGTAATCCCAGCTACTCGGGAGGCTGAGGCACGAGAATTGTTTGCACCCAGAAGGCAGACTGTGCAGTGAGCCGAGAATGTGCCACTACCCACTAGCCTGGGCAACAGAGGGAGACTCCATCTCAAAAAAAAAAAAAGAAAAAAAAGGAAAGAAAGAAAATATTTTTATTATATATGTCTATCATACAAACCTTGAAAACTGTGATATGAAAAAGAGGGAAATAAAATATAATCTCAGAATTCAGAAATAGCCACTGTTTAAATTTGATTCCTGTCTTATAATATTTTTGCTAGCAAATTCATATATAAAATGGGATTACAATATAATGTATTGTATTTTTCCTTAATGAACACATCGTACCGTATTTCCATGTTAATACACACTCGTATCATCATATTTCATTGTGGGAAAATATAAATAACAGAAAACTTACCATTTTAACAATTTTTAAGTGTACAGTTCAGTGGCATTGAGTACATCCATGTTGTTGTACAACCATTACCACCGTCCATCTCCAGAACATTTTCATCTTCCCAAATGGAAACTGTATGCCCATTAAATAACTCCTCCCCATCCCACTTCCCTCCAGCCCCTCCATTGGAGATATGTATATATATATATACATATATATGTATATATCTACTGCAGTCACTTCGTATCCAAGATTTCACCTTATATGGTTTTAGTTACCCAAGGTCAACCATAGTCCAAAAATATTAAATGGGAAATTCTGAAAATAAACAATACATGAGTTTTGAGTTGTGTACCATGTTGAGCAGCATGATGAAATCTCGCATCATTCTGCTTGGGATGTGACTCATCCCTTTGTTCCATGTATCTGTGCTGGACATACTACCTGCCCTATACAATGTGACTGTATGAGAAAAAAACTTAGTATATATAGAGTTCTGTACCATCTGTGGTTTCAGGCATCCACTGGGGTCTTGAAACGTATCTCCCATGGATAAGGTTGCAGGGGGACTGTACCACATTCTGTTCTACTTTCTGTTCCTATGAATTTGACTACTCTTGGTACGTCATTTAAGTGGAATCATACAATTTCTGTCTTTATGTGATTGGCTTATTTCATTTAGCATAAGGTGTGCAAGGTTCATCCATGTTGTAGCATGGGCCAGAATTTCTTTCCTTTTTAAGGCTGAATAATGTTTCATCCTGTGTGTAAACTACATGTTTATCCATTCATTGTTTGATGGACACTTGTGTTGTCTCCACCTTTTGGCTATTGTGAATAATGTTGTTGTGTATACAATTATCTGTTCGAGTCCCTGCTTTTAATTATTTGGGATATATCTTCAGAAGAGGAATTGCTGGCCCATAGATATCATTTTTAATAACTGCAGAGGGTTCCACTGTGGATGAGCAACAAGTTTTGTTTAACCAGCTCCCTATTGCTGGCCTGGTAGGCAGTTGCTACTTTTTGTAAACATCAGGATAATAAACCACCTGGTCAATATATCTTTGTCCCACAGGAGTGTTTTTTGTTTGTTTGTTTGTTTGTTTGTTTGAGATGGACTCTTGCTCTGTCGCCTAGGCTGAAGTGCAGTGGTGTCATGATCTTGGCTCACTGCAACCTCTGCAGTGATTCTTCTGCCTCAGCCTCTTAAGTAGCTGGGATTGCACGTGTGCGCCAACCCGCCTGGTTAATTTTTGTATTTTTAGTAGAGACGAGGTTTCACCATGTTTGTCAGGCTGGTCTTGAACTCCTGACCTCATGATCCACCTGCCTCAGCCTCCCAAAGTGCTGGGATCACAGGCTTGAGCCACCACGCCTGGCCCCACAGGGGCTTTTTAACATAGGCTTAAGCATTTCACTGCCCCAGCCCAAGACTCCCAGGGCTCCTCATAACTCCGACACTTCACTCCATCTCTGCAGCTCAGGGCTCAGTGGACAAGGTCCTCATGTTCTGGTCCTGCTGTCTTGCTCTGCTCACTCACTCTTGTGATGCCCCAGGACCCGCTACTCCCCAGCCACCCGCCCTTCCTTCCCCACTCTCTGCTTTTGCACCTGCTGTCTCTTCTCCTTGAAGTATATGGCCATCCCTCTTCCCACCAGGAGAACTTGAAAACCCTCTGGAGGGTTCACCTGGACTATTTTCTCCCGTGTGAACCTTTTGCTCACATCACAGGCAGAATTAACCACACCCTTCTCTGTCCTCCATACTTATGCCTGTTAGAGCACTTATTATGTGTTAGCATAATTATTTGTTGATGGAGACAGCTTGGAATGACAGAAAGAGGGCAGAGTTTGTACTCCGAAAGACCTGCTCCAGAATCCCAGTTCTTACAGTATGACTTTGGGCAGGCTTCGTGGCTTCTCTGAGCCTCACTTTGCATTTGTAAAATGAAGATAATAATTCCTACTTTAAAAGGATTATTTGAGGATTAAAGACAATGTATTCCCCAGTACTTACACAGATTAGGTATAATAGTATTAGTATCAGTCTGGTAGCTATGACAGTGATGACACTGGTGAAGATGGTGATGGTGGTGATTGATGGTGATGATAGTGACTATGATTGTGGTGATGGTGATGATGATAATTATGATAATGGTAATGATGATGATGATATTGTTAGTGATGTAATGACAATGGTAGTGATGATGGTGAGAATGGCTGTGATGATAATGATGGTAGTGGTGGTGAGGGTGGTGGGGGTAATGGTAGTGATGATGAGGTGGTGGTGATGGTGATGGTGTTGACAATGATGTTGTACTTGTTCCTCTGTTAGAACCTGATCACTACAATACCAGGTGGTGTGCAGCTTCATCTGTGCTTCCTTGGTGTCTGACGTAGAGTACGTACTCCATTATTTCAAGGCTCACCTGCTTTGGCAGGTGGTGGGTTGATGCTTCCTGAATTAACCTGGTTGGCTGAACCTTCCTTCTGAGTCCTCCCCAGTTATGAATTTTGTGAGCTGAAGCAGGGAGTGTCCCTGACTTGGAATTGTTAGATTGGAGTTTGTTTTTTTTTTCAGTGGTCCCCTTAGCCAGTCACCCCCCTTCTCTGGGCTTTGATGCCCCAACAAGGGCCTCCTACCCAACCTCTGATTCAACATCATGATTTTCATTCAGAAGTGCCTTGCTCTATAACCATACCCAGATTATTTCCACCGGTGAGTTTTATATCCCAGCTGGAATGGGCACCAGCACCTGAGGAGGGAGACTGTGTTTCATTTCCCTTCTATCTCCTTTCTGCAGTATCATGCTTAGCACTGAGCCCACACCTTGGCTATGATGGTGGTGGGACTGGGTGGAAGAATACAATGCTTGGGGCCATTGAACTCGCACCACCCCCTGTGCCTGGGCCATCCCATGGTCAGAGTGGTGAGAATGATTACTTGTCACGTCTGTGTCTCCCATCAGGCATGTTACCAAAGGCCTTGTGCTGGCTGGGAGGGTGACCAGATGGCAAAGCCCCGCCCAGCCACAGGGCTCTGGGTATGCACCACACCTTCCCCCTTCCTGCTTGCTCAGTGTATTGGTTGGCTTTGATTCTTGAGTCTCTTTCTCCTGCCATCTCCTGGAGGTGAAGAGAACTGCAAACACTGTGTACTGCTGCACGCGGGCCTCCCCCAGACCAACAGAACTGCTGGGTGAGTGCTGGCTGAGCCTTCCCCTGCAAAGGCCATGGTCCAGCCTTTCCAGCTTATGCATCTTACTTCCATTCCAGCCCTTCACATCTGATTAAAGATGGACACAGTCTTTACAATACAAGGAAAGTGTGCCACGGGATGCTTTTGGAAGTCAGAGGGGAGGGGCTTTGTGGAGGAATGGTGCTGGCCTTCTCAGGATTGGGGAGGGTGAGGCATTCACAGCAGGGTGATGCCTTTGACAAAGTGCACACAGGCGGAAGCATTTGCACTTTCTTGGCAGGGACCTGGAAGGAGATTCTTTTTTTTTTTTTTTTTTTTTTTTTTTAACTCACATGGTAACGACATGGATTTGTCTTCTTAGGGCATTGCCTAAAGGAGAAGAGAAGACTTATCTCTATAATCCCATTGGCCTGGTTAGAAAACTGAGGTCTGCTGGAAGGAAGTGCTGTGGGGAGCAACGGGTATGGTGGGGCTGGAGAGGCTGAACAGCAGAGGGACCAGGGCTCTCCAAGGTCTCTCCAGGCCACGGTGAGACCAGACCCACAGCACAATGCCGCTTGCCCCTGACTGGCAGTGAGCTGCTGGTCTGGGCTGCTCTGCCCACTGGGAGGCTGGTAGGTTCTGAGGGAGCCAGGCAGGAAGTCCTTCTGGACTTCAGCTAGCTTCTCATTAACACATGGGGCTCTCTCTGCCCCTCTGTTCTAACTCTGCCTGAGCTTCTGCAGTGCAGCAACGGCTACAGCCCTCATCTCCAGGAATGGGGGGCCCTGCTGACTCTTGAGTAGTCCAGAGGCAGGGTAAGGGGAGGCCTGCCTGGCCCAGAATTGGGATCCAAGGACCGGCTCTAGGGGTAGAGAGGAGTTTTTCTTTACATGTTAGACATGTTTCTGCTCAATTGGGATAAACTCCTATCTTTGCAGAGGTAATAGTTTGAATATTCGAGAGTCTAGCTGTGGTCCCTTCCTCATTGTCAACTTCAGCTTCTATTTGAGGGTGCCTCAGAGCAGTGCATTATAAAGAGGCCATTTCTTCACTAGCTGGCCCTAAACAACTTTAAGAAGAGGCCATTTCTTCACTAGCTGGCCCTAAACAACATTATGAAGAGGCCATTTCTTCACTAGCTGGCCCTAAACAAGTTAGTTTTTAGCTTTCTGAGCCTCTGTTTCTCCATCAGAAGGGGAGTTTTTCCTTCACTGAGTTGTGGTTGAGTAGGAGGAGAAAATTTGTATATGGCACCTAACACATAGCACGTGTTCAACCAATTTTAGGATTCGCTTTCTCACTCCCCATGTGCAAAGTCATCCAATGAGGCCAGCAATTGTTCTGCATTTTCCCTTCTAAATCCAGAGTTCATATTTGAGGTTTGTTTCATTTGGGGTGGTGTCCACCTTCTGAATCAGAGGAAGGGGGCAGGGGACACTTGGCTGCCAGAAAAGCAAAGGCTGAGCCAAGGAAGGGGTGTAGGCATTGGTTGATGGCTGGAGGGATATGCTTTCTGGACCACGTGTCCAGGAAGGGTTCGTGGAATCTCATCTGGGAATTTCCTTTCCCGGCTATGCATCTTAGTTCCATTCCAGCCCTTCACATCCAGTTAAAAACAGCCTTCTCCACCATGAGAAGATGAACTAGCAGAGAGAGCTCTAGTGTAGAATCATGAGACCCCAAAACATGTAATATGTGCCTTTATTTTTATTTATTTTTTTTTGAGATGGAGTCTGGCTCTGTTGCCCAGACTGGAGTGCAGTGGTGGGATCTTGGCTCACTGCAATCTCTGCCTCCTGGGTTCAAGCAATTCTCCCACCTCAGCCTCCCGAGTAGCTGGGACTACAGGCGTGTGCCACTGTGCCCGGCTAATTTTTGTATTTTTAGTAGACGGGGGTTTCACCATGCTGGCTAGGCTGGTTTCGAACCCTTGACCTCAAGTGATGCATCCACCTCAGTTTCCCAAAGAGCTTGGATTTCAGGCGTGAGCTACCATACCAGGCCTAATATGTGTCTATTGAAGTGGAATTATGTGCTCCATGAGGAAGAAAACAATATATTATGATGCATTGCTACTTGTTTCTCCTTTGCACACCATTTCAGCCTTGCAAACTGTTTCCTCACTAGAGGACAGCAGTAAGGAGATCTTTGGCCCTCCTGTTCTGTTGCCTTCTAGCTTCGAAGGAGCTGCTAGGTTCACCACCTACAATGAGTAGAAGGAAGACAGGACCAGGGGTTAGGAAGGCTTGGTTCTTATTCAGTATTTCTTTAATAGTCTTGGTGTCTCTGAGAGAATTCATCCCATGGGTCTGTTTCTTTGTCTTTAACATGAGTATGTTGGCTTAGGTGTTCTTCAGTGCTCCTCAAAGTGGAGTTTTGAAGTTTTCCTCACAGATGGAATGCCATTAGCCAAACCCACAGTCTGGGAAGACATATGGAGACCGTGAAATCAAATACCTTCCTTGCCCATATTTCTCTTAATCCTTTGTTAGTTTATAAGAAACACTGGTACTCTCCTAGTTGGTCTTAACTCTTGGGATGTGGGGAGATGCCTTCTTGACCCTGCCCCATGACTTGCATCATGGCCTGGAGATGGGCATCACGTGCTGTCCCGAGTCACCTGCACCAACCCAACAGGATACAGAATAAGGCTCATTTCCTTATTCTCTTTATGCCACTTCCTTGTTTGGTCACATCTGCAGAACATCCTTTGTTAGAACTTTTATTTTGGTAGCTTGGTCACATCTGCAGAACATCCTTTTTTAGAACTTTTATTTTGGTTCTATAAAACCAATATATAGGAGGAGAGGATACTCCCCTCACCATAGCATTGACCAAACCCTTCTTTTCTGAAGCTAGAATCTGGTGACCAGTGATTTATTTCTTGAAAAAATTTCCTCTGAAAATAAAGAAGTACATATAAAAAGAAAACTCTCACTAGTAAGTCCACTATCCAGAAACCGTCTTTCAACATTTTGCCTCATTTTATTGTAGTATTTTCATTCACATTAATGAGAACATTTTCTAAATACAATTTTTATCCTGAATTTTTCTTTTAACACCATATTATGCGCATCTCCTTAGCCAATAGAGTAGAATTGGAATGCCTGTGTAGTATTTTCATGCAAGAGGTGAATCATAACAGTCATTTCCTTAATGTTGGATATACAACTTGCTGCCACTTTCTCAATGGGCGTAAATAATTCCACAATTGAGCCCTTCACACACATAGTGGGTCCTTAGGACTGAAATCTCTGTCCTGATATTAATACATGCTTGATGGATTTGAAAGAGTAAGGCAGCTAGACCTAGGAGGGAGAAGAAAACGAACATTTATGTAAGAGTTTCTGTTTTCTTCCAAGCATTGAGAGGAGGGTACTTGGTCCTTTATGTTGACCCTCAGAACAATCACTGGAGCTAGGTTTTCCCGATGGGAATCCGAGGCTTGGAGAGATTCAGGGGTTTGATTCTCAGGCTACACAGCTGGTCGACAGCTGCTTCAGGAGTCCGTCCTGGGTATACTGGGCTGCATAATTGGCTTCTCCCTTGCTGCCATGCTGCTTGGAGGCAGAAGGAACAGAAGCTGTGGGGTCTGGGACTGGTTGTAGAGAGCTAGTGAGTCCACCACCAAAAGGGGATGGTCAGGTTGCAGGGGTACGGGTGCTTCTCTGCAGAGAGCCCAGCGGAAATGGAGCCGGCTGGGGGAAGTGGAGGCAGTGAGTGTCCTAGCTGGGTGACCTGGAGAGAGCCAATCCCCTGGGGCTCAAGGCTGTCAGCCAAGGTTTGCAGCCTGCTCTTCCGGAGACAGAGCCCAGGTCTCTGCCTCATCAGCTGCTGCTCTTGTCCACGCTTTGCTCTACCACTCCTAATAAATCTGAATCAAATTTTCTTGACATTATACTCATAAATTTGAAGTGGAGTTCTTACCAGTCCTGTCAGTAAGATGGAGAAGGGAGAGTGAGAAGGAGAGGTGAATTCTAGGAATTTGGGCTATTTTTAAACACATACTCGTTATTCTAGGACTTGCAGGTCACTAGTACCAGAGAAGAATTCTGCAGACGTGACAGCTGGTGTTAAAACAATTAGGCTCAAAATGACAACTAAGAGGTGTGTGTGTGTGTGTGTGTGTGTGTGTGTGTGTGTGTGTGTAGCCACTCCTTCTCTTTCTTCTCCTTATATTGTTGGGGAGCTTGCTTGGGAATGCCTTGTGCAAGGCTAGCTGTGTCAGTGGGAGAAGGGGTGATCTTAGAAGTGAGTGCTGGACCCTCTCTGGCGGGGGCAGCTGGCAAATCTTAGAAGTGAGTGCTGGACCCTCTCTGGGGGGAGCTGGTGACCCCCAATCCCTGTCGTCCTGCTGCACGCATAAGTGTCTCTTCAGACCTGTTGCCTCTCCTCTGTGGCTTCAGCCTTCTCTTCTGTAAAATACAGGGTGGGATTAGAATCTTTGTAAATTCCTCTTCAGCTATGGGAAGCATCCTGTGATTGAGACTGCAGGTGCCTCTCAGCGTGCTATTTTACGAACAAGTTGCTTTCTTGCCTTCCCCCTCTGGCCCCAATTGTGCCTGACATTCTAGTCCAGAGTTCCAGGCAGCGCTGCTTGTGAACGTGGAGTCTCTGGGAGGGATGGGAGACAGCTTTGTTTAGCTCCTGCTCCTTCCTTGTCTTCATCATTCTTCATTATCTAGACGCAATCCCCCTAGTAGTTTCACTTGCCAGCACCTCTCACTTTACCCTCATTGCATTTCCACACCCTCACTGCATTTCCACACCCCTCCTGCAGAGGCTCATGACTCTAGGCTGTGCCCTGTCCATTCTCTCCCCTGGAATGGCCTCCTCTCCATAACCCTCATCCCTCATCTCATTTGTAAGGAGAAACTCTATACATGCATCTTAATCATTTTTTCCTATGGCCATCTCACCAGCTAGAATAAGGCAGGGTCTGTGGAATACTCTGAGGGGGCTGAGCTCAGAACATGACCCCTGGCCTCTGGGTTTACATCCTGGCTGCCCTCCTTGTTGGCTATGTATCCTTGGACAGCATTTGTACCCCATCTCCCCAATCTGTACAATGGAAATAGTAACAGTGCTCACCTCAAGAGGTTGTTCTGAGGATTAAATGAGTTAAAACAGGTCAGGTTCTTGGAGCACAGAAAAAAGCAGATACTTATAAGGTGTGTTGTTGGGCTGAGCATGGTGGCTGGCATGAACTGGATGCTCTGTGTGTCTTTGCTGGGTGGAGTCATTTATAATAAAGCATACATAAAAGCTATGAAGGTTGTACTGATGATGGAGTTTAAGAAAAGAAATATGAGGACACTGAATGCCCTTCCTGGAAAGAAGGTGCAGACGATGAGAAAGGTTGTGGTGTACGTATGTGTGTGTGTTTGTTGATGGGGGAGGGGGCAGAGTTAAAAGCAGACATTTGTTTTTATTTTATTTTATTTTTTAAATAAATGCAGGGTCTCTCTCTATTGCCCAGGCTGGAGTGTAGTGGTGCCATCATAGCACACTGCAGCCCTAGACTCCTGGGCTCAAGCCATCCTCCTGCCTCACCCTCCTGAGCTGCTGGGACTATAGGCATGTGCCACCACACCTGGCTAACTTTGTATTTTTTTGTGGATTCAGGGTCTCACTATATTGCTTAGGTAGGTCTCAAACTCTTAGCCTCCAGTGATCCTGCCATCTTGGCCCCTCAAATGCTAGGATTACAGGCATGAGCCACCATGCTGAGCCCAGACTTTTCTTGTTAGTCTCTTCTTTCCCTAAGGCCAGCCCCTTTCTTTTATTATTATTATTATTATTATTATTATACTTTATGGACCAGAACAGTCTTCACCCAACACACCCATCCCTTACCCCTGCCCCTCGCATATATTTCCATTTACACCACTTGTAGATACAGAAGACAAAAACCTAAGAGAGTGGAGTTGGGGGTGTATGGTGTTCTGTTCTTCAAAGAGGAAAATTGCAGAGAAAACCTGTAATTGGGAAAATTTTCTTTCTTGCTCTTAGCAGTATAGAGATGTGCTCTAGTCCTTCTCACTTAACTTCTGCTGCATCCAAAGAAGGTAAGAAAAAAAGCAGAGCATATAAAAAGCAAATCAAAGCTTTCCCTCAAATTAGCTGGGAGCAGTAACAAAATATTGTCAGCAGTGGCAGAAATTACTGACGAAGGAGGAGAGGGCCCGCCAGAGCTTTTGACACCAGCTCACATGCAGCTGAGGGGGCCCACTGTTCCGCACACCCCCAGGAGCACCTCTTAGTAGAAGTAAAAAATCACAGTGGGTTACAGTGGAATAGTTTAGTCAATTTCTATGAGAAAGATTATTGACCTGAGAAGCTGGTAACAGATAATGATTACTGAAGAAAAGCGTTTCATTTTCTAAGCATTGCTGCCTTTAAAATCCCTCTCTCCATTTATATCTATATGAATCTGTAGTGTAGAATTCCAGATCCTTGGTTGTGAAAGGCGTTATAGAGAGGATCTATTTAAATCCCTTTATATCGTATAAACAAGGAAATGGAGGCCCAACAAGAGTTGGCTTGCCTAAGGTCACGGGCCAGTATAAGTTGCAAGCCATTCGTTTGATTCAACTGCAGGTGCTTGGGCCTCATCTCACCATGATGGTGTTCACCAGAGAGGAAGGATTGCCCTCTCACATTTGTAGCCTCTGGCCTGGAAGAGTCTCCTCTTCCTCCATTTACTTCACCCTGTGGCCAGGTGCAGCCTTCATCGTAGGCAGCTTTCCTGATTTCTAGTTCAGCCTTGAAAATTAACACCCTCAATTTGTTTGGGTTTTTTTTTTTTTTTTGGGATAGGGTCTCACTCTGTCACCCAGACTGGAGTGCAGTGGCATGATCACAGTTTACTGCAGCCTCAAACTCCCAGGCTCAAGTGATCCTCCTACCTCAGCCTCCCAAGTAGCTGGGACCACAGGCACGTGCCACCATGCCTGGCCAATTTATATATTTATATGTGTGTGTGTGTTTGTGTGTGTATATATATATATATGATATAGGGTTATAGTAGATATAGTAAATATAGTAGATATCTATCTATCTATCTATATATATATATCTACTGTATATATCATATATATATATATGATATAGGGTTTCATCATGCTGTCCAGGCTGGTCCTGAACTCCTGGGTTCAAGTGATTCACCTGCTTCAGTCTCCTAAAGCACTGGGATTATAGGTGTGAGCCACCATGCCCAGCCGACACCCCAAATTTAATAGCTCACAAATGGATTTTCCTATCTCCTGCCTCTTACCAACATACACTGATAGTAAAGGCAAAAATGCTCTCGTCTACACATCCTGTGTGATCATGAATCATTGAGGCTTTTTGCAATGTTGACCTAGCCTGAGTCTCTCTGGCTGCAGGGCCTTCTCAGACAATGCTGTTCATACAAGGAGGCCCCACCATAGACAGGCGAATGTAACACAGGGCTTGAGCTCATCTCTCTTTGAGTGGCCTTGGCTAAGATGTGACTTGTGACACTGGAAGTGTGTTTTCTGTGTATCCCCGTCTTCTCTTCCCCCATCCACGTATTTTTGCTGTCCCACCCACTGCTGTCCTTTTCCTGGGCTGAAATTTAGGGGGAGGCCTCATGAGCTTTGGAATTTGATTTTTATTTGCATTCTGGCTCTATTGTTAATTAGTTCCGTAACTCAGACAAGTTGCTAAAGTCCTGAGTTAGTTTCCTCATTGGTAAAATGGGTATTTTTTTTCTTCCATAGCTGTTCTGCTGATCAAATGGAGTAAGAAACAGATAAGTGGAGAGTAGACATTCAATGCACATTAGTTTCTTAAGGCTCGGAGGCACCTGAGTGTGGAAATAACACACAGGTTACTCCCAACTCTGATCATGGACTCTGGTTCCCAGATTGGATTCTTAGAGCAGATGTGACCGTGTGGGGACCAGGCATGAGGACAGGCACCTTGCAGAGCCCACCTCTGCCGTTCCTCTGGCAAAGAATCTTGCTGCTGGTAGCTCTCAAAATGCCACTCACCCTGCATTTTGAGAAGCTAGAACTTCACAGACCCAAGCCCAAGCCCTCCAGCGCTGCATGGGGGGGTGTCACATCCAGAGGATGCAGCTGAGTGCCATCCCCAGGAGAGGGGCCTGGAGCCAGGCTGGGGGACCTGGCTTAGCCAAGGCTGCCTCTGAAGACAGTGCAACAACTCAAAATGAGAGGGTCTGAAGGTGCATGAAAAGTTCAGGCTAGATTCAGATTGGTGGCAATTTCTCCAGGGTTTAGTTCTTAGGAGCCCCCTGGCAGGATGACAGTGGGAAACCAAATTGCATGGTGGGTTCTTTGCAGGGAGGACTTCAGCTATCAGTTAGAGGTTGGGGAGCCATGTCCAGGGGGTGGCAGGACTTTCAGGGGCCCACCCATGGGGACTGCAGTTTCTAGTGGGTCCCAGCTACTGAAGGTAAGTGAAACACTGAACAGGATCTAGGCCTCATGATAGGGCAGACCAAGGCTTGGTGGGCACAGAGGTTTGCTGAGTTCAGGTCTACAGCTGCAGAATTCACTCCAGGCCCTACCCTGATTGCCATGGGGTGGGCTGAGGCTGCAGGTGTAGGGCTATATAGCTAAGGCTGAGTGAGATAGGGAGCCCCAGCCCCTCTTTGAATAACTGGGCTTTGGGGGCGACTGAAGCCACAACAGAAATATTCTAAAGGACCACAAAGGAGGAGCAGGAGTGGCATGAGTGGGTCAGAAGTCAAGTGGGCTGGGGGCAGGTTGCTGGAAGACAAAGGGGATCCCAGCGTAGGGTGAGCTAGGAGCAGAGCAGAGGGGAGATTCAAGGGACAGCCCCCAGCCTCTCCCCTGCTTAGCACCGCCTGCTCTGCACCCTGCCTCAGTAGCCGCAGGTACAGGACCACCTGCTTCTGGAACTGCTGAGCACTGCAGCGTGTCCACCCTGAAGACACAGGCCCTGGGCCCGCTCAGTGTTCAGCCTGCCACCTGGCTGAGAGCATCATCCAGATGAAGGAGGCATGCAGAGGTGTGGGACAGCTGGGTCCCCGCCTCCTCCCTCCTCACCAGCTCTTCCCACCCCCTTTCTTTCCTTTCTTCCTTCTATGATGTCACCTCTCGCCACTGCCCTCACACCCCCGTCCCCTCGGCTTCCTGACTGCAGGGCCGCTGCTGCAAGTGGTAGGTGCTGATTAAGATGGATGGATTGGTAAGAGGCATTCAATGTGACTTGAATAAAAAGCATCCCAGCCTCGCCTGGGCGCAAGAGCTACCAGCCAAAAAGTGGCGTCACTCAGAAGATTACTTTACTACTGGAGCTTGTCCTTAAAATAGTAAGAGCCCTCCGTGTTCCATTCTGGTTGCTATTTATATAAATGTAGATACACACACATATACACTTTTAAAAATAATCTTGCCTCTCTTTCCCACCTCCCACTTCTCTTTCTCCGTGTTGTTTGCTACAGACCAGACACTCATTTTTAAAAGACATGTGAAGAATCCAGTCATTGGGAAAGGTGACATTCTATGACCTTCGCAGGTAGTTTGCCATCTCAGGTTGGCGTGGGGGTTGGTTAGCACCATTCGGGAACTTCATGAGATCATGGAGACATCCATTTGGTGGCGTTGTCCCAGGGGCTGTGGACGTGCCTCAAGGACCATCTCCTCTTCCCATCTCCTGCGTCAGTTGCAGCATCACATGTCTCTTGGAGACTTTCTCTCAGGATGCAGAATTGACCTGGTGCACAGTCACTGCTTGCCTAACAGGAGAGAGGAGGTCAGAGAACTTGAACTTGTTCAAGGTCAATGGTGAGAGGGGGATCTGCTCTAGGTTCTTTCTCTTGATGTCCAATCTAGGTCTTCCTTCATGATAAGAACAAGAGGGATTAGAGTTCCCTTTAACAAGTGGATCTGTCTGCAAGGTTTGCAGGCAGCTGCTCATTCAAGGTTGAGCCCTGAGTTTCTCACTATCTGAAGGAATAGAGACCTTGTTTAGAAGCAGTGCCAGTGAGCTGATGAAAGAAGCACATCTGCCCCTCCACATGGAGAGGGAATTAGGGAACAGTTAGACACAGAGATCCGGCACAGTCAGAGGGATGGGCTTTCAGATAGATGGAGTCTTCATTTTAATAAGCAGCCACTAAGATCTGTTGGTCTCTGGTGTGTGTGTGTGTGTGTGTGTGTGTGTGTGTGAGTGAGAGAGAGAGAGAGACAGAGAGAGAGGGAGTTAGTTTATGGTTAATGGGACTATAGAACTTACCACCATCTATTAATTTGTTGTAACCTCCTTTAAAAACATTTGACGGCTGTACAGCAACAGGCAGGGTGATGATGATATCATCAGGCTGCTATTTATAGATTTCCATCCCCTGAATAGTGCAGACCTTGGTATTTAGACTGTGGAGGCCTGGCGGCAGGACTCACGGCCAGGTCTGTTTCCTGCTGTACTATCACGTGGCTGTCTCATGACATCTGTTGTTGGCCACCTGTTTATAGACAGGAAGTTAGAATGTGGATACAGAATCTAAGTGGGGAATACAATTATCCAGGTTTATTTTTCTACTTTTGTTTTTATAGTAGGCTTCACCCGTTTCCTGTATTTGGAAGCAAAAACAGGGAAGAACAGTGTTTGAGCCAATTCCAATTTAGATACATGGTCAGGTGTAAAAAGAAAAATGCTGTTTTACACAGAATGGGGCAAGAAAATTGAGAGGCAATGGGAGGAAAACATTGAAGGAATTCTGCAACTCTACCTTTAAATAAATTTAGAAATCATGATTCTGGTCTGGTTTGGATCCAGAGGTTAACCACTGATTGCCCACTCAAGTCCACGGACAACCCTGCTTAAACCTGGGTTACACTTTGCCTGAAAGATTCCATAGAGTATGCTTTTATATTGATTTGAGCTGTTGTTTTGCCTCAAGTTAAGACCTATGGCAACCCCGGGGACCCAGAAAAGATAGACTCATCGTGTTCAGGCCTTAACATTCAAATTAATCTTGAAATAGAACCTATTTCTTTGGATAGCTTCTGAATCATAACTATCCCGAGGCCAGTCAGTTAACCAAGTAAGCAAGGAAGAGCTAACTGGAATCCAAAGTGATAGAGGCAGTTGCAACTACAGGAAAGCTTTGAACACTGAGAACTGGGCTGAGTCACAGTGGATTGTGACCATGGACAGCTCCCATCAGCACCAGAGCAGACTTTTCTGCACCATGACCAGCATTTCCCCCAACTCCCACCTACTGCAGATGTGAAAATAACAGTAAGACATTCCCAGCTGGGGTGGCTCACGCCTGTAATCCCAGCACTTTGGGAGGCTGAGGCAGGTGGATCACCTGAGGTCAGGAGTTCGAGACTAGCCTGACCAACATGGTGAAACCCCATCTCTACTAAAAATAGAAAAATTAGCTGGGCATGGTGGTGGGTGCCTGTAATCCCAGCTACTCAGGAGGCTGAGGCAGGAGAATCGCTTGAACTCCAGAAGGTGGAGGTGGCTGTGAGCTGAGATCGTGCCATTGCACTCCAGCCTGGGTGGCCAAGTGAGACTCTGTCTCAAAAACAAAACAAAACAAAACAAAACAAAACAAAAACATTACCCAGTGGCTGGGCATGGTGATGCACACCTGTAATCCTACCACTTTGGGAGGCTGAGGCAGGTGGATCGCTTGAGCCCAGAAGTTCGAGACCAGCCTGGGAAGCAGGACAAAACCTCGTCTCTACAAAAAAAAAATTTAAACATTAACTGGGCATGGTGGTGCATGCCTGTGGTCCCAGCTACTCTGCAGGCTTAGGTGGGAGGATTGCTTGAACCTGAGAAGTTGAGGCTACAGTAAGCCATGATTGCACAATTGGGTGATAGAGTGAGACCCTGTCTCAGCAACAACAGCAACATCAACAACAACAACAACAACAAACATTCCCCAGCAGCTCCACACTCTTAGTATCTTCCAGCCACAGTGTGTTGTGTCCATGGACAGCTCCCACCAGGGCCAGAACAGGCTTTTCAGCACCATGGGCAGTGTTTCTTCTCCCACTACTGCCGGTGTGGAAATAACAGACATGCTCCCCAGCAGTTCCACAGTCTTAAAATCTCCCAGCCACGATGGGTTGTGACCATGGACAGCTTCCTTTGGGACCAGAGCAGGCTTTTCAGCACCACGGCCAGTACCCCAGCCCCAACTTCCCACCTGCTGGTGTAAGAATAACAGTAAGACCTCCACAGCAGCCTCCTTCTCTAAAAGCCCCTGGATAGAGACGCGTTTGTAATAGAGCACGTCTTTGCTGCCACTGCACTGAAAATCACGTGCAAGTATAAACCTCTACTCATTCAAATACCTGACTGTCACAAAACTTTTTGTTTGCTTGTTTTAATATAGTGGTGGGGACACTGCAGTCTCAATCAGCATTTACAAGGTGCACCACTGCTGTCTGGGAGATAATGACCACCTATTGTAGATCACACACAGAAGCAGCATCCATGACCCGATTCCCAGTTTGGGATCTGCTCTGCAGACCTCTGATTCCCTAGATACAGGTTGAACCATGACACACTTCGTCTGATCCTGTTACAGGTAGCAAACAGAGCTCAGTCAAAAGATACCAGAAGTGACAGATTAGTCTGGCTAGATCATTTTTACATGACATCTGTGAGACTACTTCCCATTCATAAGGTGGCACTTCTTCCTAATAGTCTGTGACCCAGAGAGAATATTTGCCTCCCGTGTCACCAAAATGTTATTAATAATGCTTCTGAACAGTGCTATGTGATAGGCACTATACTAAGTGCTTTGCATGTATTGTTTAACATTCATAACTTCTGTGAGGTAGATACTGATATTGGTCCAGTGTTATTGATATATCTGAAATTAAAAGAGGCTAAGGAACTTACAGAATGTTACCTATTCATCAGTTGAAACCCAGATTTAAACCTCTTCTTTCAACCACCCTGATATATGGTGAAAGCCATCATTTTAACCTTTTCTCTTCTTCCCTGGGACTTCTTTCAATTCCTGAAATGGATTTGCTTTTTTAAATTAAATATAATGTAGATGTCAATCATCTCAGGTCTCATATGGTTTGTGATTTCGGGCTAGTTAAGTTTTAGTTAACTATGATGTCCTATGGTAAATCACCATGGAATGGCCCTTCTGGCTGTCTTGTTTTCTTACAGACAATTCAACGAAAGGAATTATAAGAAAAGTATTAGCCCATGTAGAATTCTGTCAGCCTTGATGGTATCTCACTACTCATTTCTGTTAATCCAAGAAAATAGGTCTTTTATTCAACCACTGGGCTCTGACTAGACTTACCTGAATATTGCCCCTGTGAGGCATCACCCAGCTCCCTGTATAACCTCCACAGAGCTCATGCCCTGCCTAAGCTGCAGACATCACTCCACTGTCTCCTTCTTGGCCCCTAACCCAGGTGGTCATGGTGAGTCAACATAAGGATGTAGCTTGCCTATGGGCATATTCAGTGATTGTTGGGATGGACTCTTTTGCTCGTATCAAGCAAGTATTTAATGTATCCAGGGTACTGTCCTCTGCCTTTTGCTGTGAGTTGCCTAAGACATTGTGACTTTGGGTCATCAAGAAACATTCCACAAGCCACCGGACAGCAAAGGGAATCTGCACCTTAACTCCACAGCAGGCCTCTGACAGATTCCAGATGTTGACTTCGTGGAATCATGGTTCACATGTTTTGAGGGTATGTTCTGTGACAAATTGGGACCAGTAACTCTCTTTGACCTCTTTTCTTCCTTTGGTGCTCCAAGTTGGTGCCGATTTCTATGACTGTGATACCTTCATTCTCCTTGGCTCTGAGCAGCTGACATGTCCCAGACAGGCCCAGGGCTGTGCCGTTGTCAGCAGTAGATCATGGACTCAGTCCTGGTCCTCAATAGCTCTCGTTTCTGTGTGGACCTTGCATGGAATGGAACTGTGCCTAGCATTCCTTCCCTTTCTGATCTTCAGTTGCATCTACATGACAGTGGGGGTTCTCAGTTCTCCTGGAGATGGAGGTAGTGTCTGTGTGTGCTCTGTAAGGCATGCCAGGGATTTGCACAGAACAAAAAACAAAAGGTTGCAAAGGAGACCAGGATATATGAAACAAAATGACTGAGTATTTCAGAGAGAGCGACTGAGTTAATTCACCCACTCATTCATTGAAGAAAATTAATGGAACACCTACTTTGTGCCACGTGCTGTGCTAGGTGCAGGGGAAACAGTAACAAACAAAACAGACTAAGAATCCATAATCCCATGGAGCTTACATTCTAGAAGGGAGTCAGATAATAGATAAAATCAATAAGGAAAATGTTAGGTGGGGATAAGGGGCAAAAAACAAAGCAGGGGATGGGGATATGAAGTTGGCAGGTGGTTGAAGGGGAGGGTGAAACTTTAGAGGGGATGGCCAGGGAATAGCCCACTAAGTTGATTTAAATAATGTGTTTTTTTTTTTTTCAGTGGAAAATAAGGGGACAGCCCTGGGCCTGTCCAAAGTAGGAAGGACAGCATCATTAACCCCTGGGTACTCTCAAAAAAGTGGTTCTTGAGTAAAGACCTGAGAGAGGTGAAGAGTGAGCCATGCAGGTGCTGATGAGACAGTAGCCCAGGATTCTGCTAGGAGCCATGGCAGGAGCTTGCCCGAAACGTTGGAGGTCCAGAAAGGAGACCATTTGGGAAAGACAAGAGATGACAGAAGTGGTAGACAGAATGTCCTGGAGAAAACTGGGCCCATATTATGGAAATCTTGGGGCCATCGTAAATGCTTGGGGTCTTAATCTAGGTGAAGTGGGAAGTCATGGTAGGGTTTTGAGCAGAGAAGAGACAGGGTATGATTACACTTTAACATGGTCCCTCTCACCGTGTACAGAATACACTGTGGGAATGCGGGGAGGAATGGAGGCCAGTTAGTGTCCACTGCACAGCAGTAATCCAGGTGAGAGATAGGGGTTGGGTTTTGCACAGTCATACAAGGGATGATGAGAAGTGGCTGGAATCTAAACATATTTGTGGCCAATAGTATCTAATAATACATTGGATATGGGGTGTGTGAGAGAGAAGTCAAAGTTGACTCTGTGGTTTGGCACCTGAACAGCAGAAAGAATGGCTTCCCATTTTTCTCAACTGTAAATTGATAATGATTCTGCTTTTATCCAGTGGACTGTTGAGAGGTTTTGAGTGAATTGATCAACTAGTAGTACCACTTTACATTTCCAGGACTGTAAGTGCCTCTTCAGGACAAAGAATTGTGGGATCCAATTGTTCAACCCACACATAGATGCATCTGTTAACCACGTTCTGTAGTTTATTTAAGACTTGAAGCTGCTTAAACATTACTTTCTTAATACATGGGTAATATTTATAGATTACTACATATCATGTGCTTGGCTAAGCTGTTACATGCCCTTTAATCCTTAAACAAACTTATGACTTGGGAGGCTGAAGTGGGAGGATCACTTGAGTCTAAGAGTTCAAGACTAGCCTGGGCAACATAGTGAGACCCCCATCTCTAAGAGAAAACTATTTAAATGTTAAAAAAAAATTGGCCAGGCATGGTAGTGCACACCCATAGTCCCATCTACTTAGGAGGCTGAGGCAGAAGGCTTGAGCCCTGGAGTTCTATGCTGCAGTGAGCTATGTTTGCACTTCAGCCTGGGTGGCAGTGTCAACCCTATCTCTTAAAAAAAAAAAAAAAAAGAAACAAACAACAACAATGAAAACCTATGAAAAAGATCTTAATATTTTTACTTCATAGATAAGGAAACTGAAGTTGAGTGAGAGTAAAAGGAATATTGTCTAGATCATTCAGCTGATGTATTTGATAGAGCAACAATTTAAACCCAGGTATGTATAATTCTAAAGCTTGTTCCCTCAACTATGACATTCTACTGCCTCCCACACACTTTTTTCTTGCTCAAAAACTAGCAAAATCTACTATTGCTGATCACAGAATTCCACCATCTTTTGTAAGAAAAAATTCTCATAAAACTTTTCCACAGCCTTGAGATCGCGAAGTATAAAGATAATGGTGGCCCTTTTATCTTTCATAGTTGTTACAAATTTTAAAAACCATATTTGTAGATCCTTTTATTCTGGGCATCATGTTATATTTAGAAAGGCTGTCTAAATGATGAGATTATAAAAATATTCTATTGATTTTCTAATTCTGTCATTTCATTTTATGTTTACATAATTGATCCATCTGAAATTTATTTAGCACACATACGTTGTGAAGTTGGTATCCTCTTTTATTTTCTCCAGATGTCTGATCATCTGGGCCACCATCACTTATTAAATAATCTACCCCTCTGATTTGAAACACCACCTTTGTCATTTATCATATTCCAGTGTGATCTTCAGTCGGTTTCTGGTCTTTGTAATCTCTCCAGTAGATCTGTCTACATCTTTTATGCGAGTACTATATTGTTTCCACTATTCTGTATCTTTGTAATATTTTTATCATCTGCTAGTAGTCTCCTTCTCTCCTATATTTTTCAGAAATTTTCTAAATATTCTTGCTTGTTCATTTTCCCATGTGAATTTGAGAATCAGCTTATCTAGTTAAAAATCCACTGGTTCTGGCCAGGTGCAGTGGCTACTGCCTGTAATCCCAGCGCTCTGGGAGTCCAAGGCAGGTGGATCACTTGAGCTTGGGAGTTCAGGACCAGCCTGAGCAACATGACAAAGCCCCGTGTATTAGTCTGTTCTTATGCTGCTAATAAAGACATACCAGAGACTGGGTAATTTATAAAGGAAAAAAGGAAAGACGTTTAGTGGTTACACTTCATGATCTCAAGGCTGTGGGAAAGTTTTATGGGAGGTTTTTTTGTTGTTGTTGTTGTTTTTTTTTTTTTTTTTTTTTTAACCAAAAGATGGTAGAATTCTGTCATCAGCAAGAGTAGGTTTTGGTAATTTTTGAGCAAGAAAGAAGTGTGTGGGAGGCAGTTGAGTGTCACGGTTAAGGGAAAAAGCTTTAGAATTAGACACACCTAGATTTAAATTGTTATTCTATCAAATATATCAGCTGAGTGATCTAGACAATATTCCTTTTAATCTTACAATCATGGCAGAAGACAAGGAAGAAAGAGCAAAGGGGTGTCTTACATGGTGGCCTGCTGGCAAGAAAGTGTGTGCAGGGGAACTCCCCTTTATAAAACCATCAGATCTCGTGATACTTATTTGCAATCATGAGAACCGCACAGGAAAGACCCGCCCCCATGATTCAATTACCTCCCACCAGGTCCCTCCCATGACATGTAGGAATTATGGGAGCTACAATTCAAGATGAGATTTGGGTGGAGAGACAGCCAAACTGTATCACCCCCTCTCCACAAAAAATAGAAAAAGAAATTTAGCCTGGCATGGTGGTGTGTGCCTGTAATCCCAGCTACTCTGGAGGCTGAAGTGGGAGGATTGCTTGAGCCTGGGAGGTGGAGGTTACTGTGAGCTGAGATTGCACCACTGCACTGCAGCCTGGGCTACAGAGCAGGACCCCGTTTCAAAAAAAACAAAAAACAACAAAAACCCACAATCCATTGGTTTTTATTGGGATCATATTAAATTTATGAATTACATTAAGAAGAATCAACAACTTTACAATGTTGGGACTTCCTAAGAACATCAGATGTCTTTCCATTCTTGAAGTCTGTTATTTGCATAGTAGAGTTTTAATGTTTTCTTCATACACATTTCTTCATATATATATATAAAATATATATATAATATATATCAAAAATATATATAATATATATATAAAAATATATATAAAATATATATTATATATAATATATATAAAATATATATATAAAATATATATTATATATAATATATATAAAATATATATTATATATTATATATAAAATATATATTATATATAATATATATAAAATGTATATTATATATTATATATAAAATATATATTATATATTATATATAAAATGTATATTATATATTATATATATAATATATATAATATATAATATATAATATATATTATATATAATATATATGATATAAAATATATATTATATATATAAAATATATATTATATATAAAATATATATTATATATAAAATATATATAATATATATAAAATATATATTATATATAAAATATATATAATATATATAATATATATAAAAAATATATATTATATATATAAAATATATATATTATATATAATATATATAAAATATATATAATATATAATATATATTATATATTATATATAAAATATATATAATATATAATATATAAAATATATATATAATATATATAATATATATAATATATATAATATATATAATATATATAATATATATAAAATATATAATATATATATTATATATAATATATATTATATATATTATATATATAATATATATAATATATATAAAATATATATAATATATAAAATATATATATTATATATATAAAATATGTATTATATATAAAATATATATATTATATATATAAATATATATTATACATATAAATATATATAAAATATATATAAAATATATATTATACATATAAAATATATATAATACATATAAAATATATATAATACATATATAATATATATATAATATATATAATATATATATAATATATATATAATATATATAATATATATAATATATATAATATATATATAAAAATATATATATAATATATATGTAGCCATGTATTTTATCTTTTGTGTTACTTTTAAAAAATGTTGTTTTCATTTGGAAAGCTGATGGATTTTTGCTTATTAATTCTGTACTCTGCAATCTAGTCATATTCCTTTACTATTTTAGTCATCTATCAGCTGAGTTTCTGGACTCTTTCACCTGAAAACAATGATCATTTTGCCTCTTCCTTCCTAATTTTTATAATTCTTTCTTTCTTTTTCCTACCACCTGCTGCCTATAGATCTGTCTTTCTAATTAACTTGAATAGTGCCCTCAGGCCAATGCTAAAAATCTCTATTGATAATAGACGTTCCTAGGAAACTTGTAGTGTTTCCCAAATAAGCATGGTATGGCCTTTTGAGTTGAGGGGTGTATTTGATTGTGTATCCATGTAAGAATTTTATTATGTTTTAAAATAAAGAGCTTTATTTTGATTGAGAATGGATGTTGAATTTTAGAAAATGCTTTTTCAGTATCTATGGAGACAGTTGTATAATTTTCTCTTTTGATCTATTACTATCTAAAGTTATGGTAACAGGTTTTCTAATACATCCCTGTATTTGTGCAATACATGACTTGTTTGTCTAAGGTATGTCATTCTCGTGCTGTGCTGGTAGATTTTGTTTGCTAATGTTTTATTTAAGAGTTTTGCAATAATATTCCAAGTAAGATTGGCCCATAGTTTTATTTATGTTTTATTTTGGGAAGTTTGATGTCAATGTGATGCTAGTTTTATAAAAAGAATATGTAAGGCCAGGCGCGGTGGCTCACACCTGTAATCCCAGCACTTTGGGAGGCCAAGGCAGGCGAATCACGAGGTCAGGAGATCAAGACCATCCTGGCTAACACGGTGAAACCCCAACTCTACTAAAAATACAAAAAATGAGCTGGGCGTGGTGGCGGGCGCCTGTAGTCCCAGCTACTTGGGAGGCTGAGGCAGGAGAATGGCGTGAACCTGGGAGGCGGAGCTTGCAGTGAGCTGAGATCGGGCCACTGCACTCCAGCCTGGGCGACAGAGCGAGACTCCATCTCAAAAAAAAAAAAAAAAAAAAAGTAAGCTTTTCTTTTTTTACACTCTTGAACAGTTTAAATAGTGTTGCTGTTGTCTGTTCTTAAGGATTAGGTAGAATTTTTCTGTAAAACCTAGTGGGCCCAGTTCTTTCAGTGTGTTCTGCTCTGTGATGACTTTTTTTTTCTGTGATAATTGTTCTCTTTACCTTGTCTGTCTTTCCAGACAAGGTAAAATATAAAGATAATTTATATTTTTCTATAAGATAATTCATTTCATTCAGGTTTACAAATTGATCTTTACAGAATGGAGCAAATAGGCCTTGCACGATTCCTTTAAGGTCTTCCCGGTCTGTGGTTGTTTCCCTATCACTGTTTCTTAATTTGTATGTTTGTCCTTTCTTCCTTTTTTTCTTGATGATGTTAACTAATGATTTATTTTATTTTTTCCCAAAAAAAGCAGGTCTTGAATTTATCACTTCTACATTTAAAACAATTTTGATTCATTACTTTTTAATTTTATTAATTTTAAAATAATTTTAATTTTGCCCTTTTACTTTCCTTGAGTTATCTTATTGCATTATTTTTTCTCAAGATCCACTCTGAGCATATTTTTGTTCAGCATTATTTACAAATTGCAAGATGTTTTCATATATTCTTTCATCTGATGCTTACAACCCTGTAAGTTAATTGGTATGGGCCTTCGTTTCACAAATAAGAAAATAGGCTTAGAGAAGTTAAATGGCTTGCCCAAGGCCATATAGCTAGGAAGGAGCAGAAATGGGGTCCCACTGGAGCCAGCTGTCCCTGGGGCCCTTGGCTCAGCCTATCCTCAGACCCCAAGCCATGCCTCCCTGGGGCTGTGCTCTCTGAATACCTTCTTGTCCTTGTACCAAACTCCACCTTCCTTTGGTCACTTCAACACCTACAACCACAGCAGGTTAAGGTCTCAGCATCTAGAATCTTAGAGAAATGCCAGGGCCTCTAATGCTGGCCACAAATCAGTTTCAGATTCTTTTGTAGACTTGCACCCACATCACTTTCTCACAAAACGATCTGACTCCAGGAAGATATCTCCCAGACTTTTCACCAATACTAAACTTGACAGCAAACAGAACATTTCTCCCATTTTCCCTTAGTCACAATAGGGCTACTAATGTTCCTTCTCAGCCTGGGAGGTGGGTTAAACATACATCGAGGGCCCAGGTACAGACTGTAGAGAAGCACTCATGTTGGAGGAAGCTGCTCTTAAAGAGCATTGTGCTTTCTCATTTTTAGAGGTGGGACTTGAAGCCCAGAGAGTTGATGCGCCTGTCATTTTTGAATGAGTTATCCTATGACATCTTAGACAGAAAAAACAGGATACATAGGAAATCTCCTCGGACTTCCTTCTTTCTTGAGAAACCATAACTTTCATTTGCTTTCTTGGAAATGATTTTCAACTAGGAGAAATCAAAGAGAAAGTGCAGTTCTCACTTATCTTTTATTTTGTTTTACTTTGCTGCCACATATTATGCCACCTACCATTTGCCTTTGAAACAGAGCTGATTGGAAAGACATCAGACAAGGGTTGAGTTGATGTGTGTAGACTTCATTGATGGCATTTTCTACCTTTAAAGCCCTTACCCTAGTAGCTGCCTCAAGTTGGGGTAGCAACTAAGGCTTCTGCAGTGATCACAGCCTTTTTTTTTTTTTTGTTATACTTTAAGTTTTACGGTACATGTGCAAAATGTGCAGGTTTGTTACATATGTATACATGTGCTATGTTGGTGTACTGCACCCATTAACTCGTCATTTAGCATTAGATATATCTCCTAATGCTATCCCTCCCCCCTCCCCCCACCCCACAACAGTCCCCAGAGTGTGATGTTCCCCTTCCTGTGTCCATGTGTTCTCGTTGTTCAATTCCCACCTATGAGTGAGAACATGCGGTGTTTGGTTTTTTGTCCTTGCAACAGTTTGCTGAGAATGATGATTTCCAGTTTCATCCATGTCCCTACAAAGGACATGAACTCATCATTTTTTATAGCTGCATAGTATTCCATGGTGTATATGTGCCACATTTTCTTAATCCAGTCTATGCCTTTAGTGCATGAAAGTTGATTTTAATGGCATGAGCCTTGTTTTATATAGGCAGCTAGCCACTGGAATTCTGAATAGCCTTAATCCAAGCCATGAGCTTTTCCTAAACAATTAGCCTTTGGAATGAAAGTGGAATTCATGGATTTGCCCATCTTTCTATTTATCAGCCATCACTTTGACATCTCTACTTAACCACAGAATGGTGACACTTCCACTGGAGAAAGAAGGAATAATTGGCAAAAGACTGAAGTTGTAATATGAAGGATTAAACTTAGCTAGAAGGAAGAAATTGCTTGAGTCATTAGACCAAGTTTTCAGGGGAAGCTGGGCAATGACACTGCCTGGGCATCTTTAATAGAAGTTCTGTTATATTTTTCACCTGGAAGTGCAGTCAGTGCTAAATTTGGGAGGTTTATTCTAGATCCCTGGGTCTACACGTTTATTAATTTTTAGATTTAGAAAATGGTAGAATATCTTTTGCTTTTAAACTACTTCTTTCCAATGTCTTTATTAGTGGAATTCAGAGAGATCTGGCAACTTCCTGGAAACTCTTCATCTCTTTCCAAAGCTCGTCCTCCTCATCCGCAATCTGATCATCACCAAGCCTTGTTGACTGCCTTGGAAATATCTCCTCTACTTGGCCCCTCCTTCTGGTTCTTTGCTATGTCTTGGCTCCAGGCCTCCATGGGCCTCACCTGGAACATGCAGTGGATCTGAAAACACATGGACTTTTGCTAGACTTAATCCTGCCATGGGAGCAATTCATAACTTCACTCTCAAAAATCTATTTACCCCCTCGTATGCACTGGGGACAAGCACATATTTTTCCATGGAAAAGTGTCCACAGCTGCCCATTTCTCAGTGTTGCAAGAGCTGTTCCTTTGCTCACTAGCATTAATCTGTTGTCTGGGCCTGGTTGATAGTGGGAGAGTAGAAGACAACAAAGGCTTTGGGAGATAGTGGGGGTAGGAATTTAAAATGGGAAAAAGCATCTACAGCTACCTGGTATTTTGACCCTTCAAACACATGAAAGAACAATGTTGGGCTCTTCTCTTTTTTTTCTGAAACAGCTTATGGAGTTCTGCTGCCACCTCCAGTGTCCCTGTCTCTAGTCCCTCCAGCCTGCAGCCCATCAGTCATGATCTATACAACTTGGGTAGGTCAATAGATACAGAAATAGACAGACAGACAGAGATCATAATCCATTATTCATGATCCATGCAACATGAATAGATATCGTTATCCATCAGTCATAATCCGTGGTAGATAGATAGATGATAGATAGGTGATAGATGATAGATAGGTATTATGATCCCAAGTCCTAATCCATACAACTTGGGTAGGTCAATAGATAGAGAGATAGACAGACAGATAGACAGAGATCATAATCCATAATTATGATGCATATAACATGGATAGATATCATTATCCATCAGTCCTAATCCATGGTAGATAGATGATAGATAGGTATCAAAATCCATCAGTCATAATCCATACAACATGCTAGGAGTGTGCTAGGCATGTTCCTGCTGTTAAGGAAACAGCAGTGAACACAATGAATGAGCATCCCTGTCCTCATGGAACTGACATTCCTGAGTGGCCTTTCCTACTTATAAGCCAGGTTAGATGAATCCCCTGTTTAATATCTGTTGATAGCTCCCTGTCACCCATGGGATCTGGTGTGGACATCTCTGCCTTGTATTCAGAGCCCTCCTCAGTCTGAACACAGGGGGCTTTTCTAACCCATCTGGCTCCTTCCCCTGCAGCCCCGCAAGCTGCAGCCCTCCCCAGACCTCCTGGGTACTCCAGAACCTGGGCTGCCCCCTCTGCCTGGAATGCCCCTCTCAGTGGGGGACTGCAGCCTTATCCTTAGCACCAAGCTCAGACGTTGCCCTCTCTTGAAGCTCCCTCTGAGGCCACTCCCTCTCTGTGCTCCAGGCCTGCATAGAGCATCTCATTCCAAGCTCCCCTGTCTGTTGGTCTCAGATGGGGTTTTCCTTGGGACAGAGATGTCTGCCTCTGAGTTTGATTAGCCAGGATGGGGCAGCAGCAGGGTTGCATTGTGGTGTGTGAACCCGAAGAAACCTTCCCTGCCTGTTGACCCTTCCCTTGGGGTCACAATAGAGGTCCTTATAAGTCCCCCAAACACCAAGAGGACCAGAGGCCCCTCTGCCCTTGGAAAGACCTCAGCCTGGAAGTCTGTGCGTGACGGCACAGCCCTGGATCTCCTCTCCCCGCAGCACAGGGTCCTCACTCAGAGCTGAGAGAAAACCCATACGGAGGTTCCAAGTAGCCACAGGGACCAGAGGGTCAGGAGCTGCTGTGGCCATTGTCCGTTTCAGGCAGCCTGACTTGTCCACAAGGGACCTGCAGACATATGAT
Source organism: Pongo pygmaeus (assembly GCF_028885625.2). NCBI lineage: Eukaryota > Metazoa > Chordata > Mammalia > Primates > Hominidae > Pongo > Pongo pygmaeus. Next base: position 9,831,846 of record NC_072380.2, read on the forward strand.
TTCGTGTGTCCCCCAAGGAGGAGCCAGGGTGCACTCAACCTACTTTATGGAGAAGGAAATGGCTCAGGCAGGTGAAGTGGCTTGATCACCTGTCTTGGCTGCTTCAGGAGCTAAAGGGTCGAGGATCTTTCTAAAGGACCAGACTGGAGGAGAGACTGTCAAAGGGACTGGCTCTGGTGTGGAGGTCCTGCTGCCTTATCCCCTTGGGAGATGGCCTGGGTTCTCGGCAGGTCCCCCAGGAACCAGGAACATGCTGGTTGCCTGGGGCCACTGGGACCCCTGCAGCTGCTGACCCAAGGCTTCTGCTTGCTTCCTCATTTTTCTGCAAACACAAAGGAACATTATTCGGTTAACTTATGTGTTCTTTCAACAAATTCATATTGAGCTCACTGGGCCCTTGGGGGTTGGGGGACTAGGCTAGTGGGCCTGGCCCTTCTAGGAGCCCTTCCTAGTGGGAGGAAACAGGGAGGGGCAGAGTAGGATGTGCCATGAGACCCCCAGAACCTCCCAGGGACAGTGAGCTCTTTCTCATTCGGGGATGCAGGGAAGACTGCAAGGAGGAGGTGACATTGAAGATGGGATTGGGTCCCTAAAGTCAAGCAGGCTTTGATAGGAAAAATGAGATGATCAGGACTCATTCCAGGCAGGGGGTGGACAGATGGGTCTGGGCATGGCAGCGGAGTAATTTGCCTGAGGGCATCGTCTCTGTGAGGTGACACAGGGCTGAGGCTGGGCCAGTGGCAGGATGACATCTGGGAGGCCTGGAACGTCCAGCTAAGCAGTGTGGCCCTGCCCACAGGCCGCGGTGGCCACTGAAGTTTCCAAGGGAGAAGAATGACATGGGACAAGGCAATGCGTCAGCACTGGGGGAGGAGTTGTCTGGCTGCCCCGGCCAGGGAGGGAGACTGGGGTCTATGGCTGAAGCAGAGGGTAGGCGTCTTTGTCAAAGCAAAGAACCAAGGCAAAGAAGTGAAGAGGGTCAAGCAAGGCTGGAGGAAGCTCATTTCCATCTACGTTAGGGGCAGAGAATGATCTGCATCTGCCTTAACTACCTTGGGCTGAGTGTCTTGGGGTGCCTGTTTCTTTCTCTGGAAGAGAATGCGCGAGACCCTAATAAAAAGCCCAAGTGATAAAATACGCCTGTTTCCCATCAAATCAGCCTTCAACAAATTGTCTTCCCCCTCCCCCATCACATCACATGCATTATTTAATTTGTTTGAGATGGAGTGCATTTCACAGGATATATAAATCCATGGAAATTTATTAAGCCTTGACAAGAGTTATTGAATATTATATTAAGTTTCTCAAATTGGCCATTGTTGGATGGCTTAAAAATTATTCATTAATGCATAACATTAAATACCAATAAATTGCATGGTATAGTTATGAACTATCCTTGAAAGTCATTAAATATGCATATCAGGCAATAAATCTATTCTCTGCTATGAATCTGTTCTGAATCATGGCGAGTTAGGGCTTCGGTGGTGGTGGTAATGGGGGTGGGGCTAGGCCCTCATTGAGTGTCACCAGGACCTCAGCAGGTGCATGGGAAATAGAGGCCAGTTCCTTTCGATTTCCATCATTCCTGCTGATGAAATGGGAAGGAGGCTAAATAAGGCAGACCCACTAGGTTTATAATGTTAATCAAAAGAGCAAAAATCTGAAAGCTGGAGAGATGTAGGTGACAGTTTCTGCTCCAAAATGGTACATTCTGGAGTGATCACCTGTATCACAACCAGTTGCCAAGATAACAGCTGCCATTTATTGAGGGTCCACACTTTTTCAAAAATTAGCTTTTCAAAAATTTGCTCACTGGATCCTTCCACACACTTGGAAGGTAAGTGCTATTATTCCTGTCACAGTGGTCAAGTAACCTTCCCACGTTACTGCCTGATTCCAAAGCTTCTCCTCGTTCTATGACCCCGTACTGTCTCTATCCCCGAACTCGCCTCCGTGATAGACCTTTCGAGGCAGAGGGACATTAGCACTCATCTCGCTCTGAGAGTGGTCACAGCAACAACAATTAGTTGGGGTGCCCAGCCTCAGCTGTCCTGGCTGTTGAAGATGGCTCATGCTGATGGTCTGGGGCTTGGATAGTTCTGTTGTTACATATTTTGGGTCGCATCCAGGGTTGTAATTTAGTCTCATCCCAGATTCCTCCAGTGGCGGGGCACTTACCGCCTCCCTAGACCCACTGGCTGACTGCTTGGCTTATTAGAGAGTCTCATCTCTTAACCTGTGCAGGGGGTTAGGGAATTTGTCATTCTCCACATGTATTCTCCAGTTGGCCACCAGAGGGCAGGGTGTCCCTGGGATGGGGGTAGACAAATGGACCCCTGAGGCATGGGTTCTAGAGCTTTCTTTGCTGCTGAAAATCTCCATGGTTGCAGGCAGGCCACACCTCCTGGATTCCATCTTAGTAAAATGAAGGTGCTGGCCTGGACAACCTCTGAAGTGAACCCCAACCTGGGGAGGTCCTGAGGCTGCGTCTAAAGCGAGTGCCTATGAGACGAGGTCTCTTGGGGATGTAAAGTCAGAAAACCTCACCAGCTGTGTGATCTCGGGCATGTCACCAGGCCTTTTTTGGACCTGCTTAGCCCCTGGCAGCTGTTCATCCTTTTCTGGTCCTGGCCTCGGTGTTGGGGTGGGATGGGCAGGGGAAGACGACCTGCATCCATGGCATGCACGCTCAGCAGGGACCAACTCCTGCATCCACACAGACGGCCTTGGTTCAGTGTAGCCCCCCAGCCCATTGGGGCTCAGGCAGCCAGATGTTTCTGCTTGCAGGGAGGCCACATCGATATTGGAGGATTGCAAGTAAAATCCTAGGTAACCTGCTCTGAGAGAGAGAGAGAGAGACAGAGAGAGAGAGAGAGAGAGACAGAGAGAGAGAGGTGAGGTAGCCTAGTGATATGGAAGCCACTGAAACACTTCCATGGCTTTGTGACATTCATTCATCCAGAAATGAGACACGGTGGCTGCCTCGTTGTCTTCCTGGATCACGGACTTTGTACTCTTGAACGTGGAGACTGTCTTTCTCACCCTCCTGTGACCATCGTTGGGCACATAGCAGACACCTGGTAACCATGTGTTCAAATGATTGCAGGCCTCCATGCACGGGGAGCCCTAACACCACCCGGGGGGCGCAAAGGGATGGGCACCTGCAGGCATGTCTGGTTCTCAGGTCCTGTCCTGCAAATGGGGACTGGATGAGCTGCTGTCTGCGTCCCTCTGGGTCTCTGGGAACTGGTCTGCCCGGCGGCAGCTTTCCCTTCATTGAGCTTCCACCATGACATGGGGTCAGAGGCCCATGGCAGGGGAAGGAAGGAGGACCCTGCTGGGGTCTTGGGTGGGCTTGTTTACAATCAGTCACTCATTCAACAGATAGACTTTTCTGCTCATGACCCCACTAAACCCTCCCACAACATGGTGGCGGGGTTGGGGGGCGGGGGGGGCGCTTTTTTTTTTTTTTTTTTTTGAGACAGAGTCTCGCTCTGTCGCCCAGGCTGGAGTGCAGTGGTGCGATCTCGGCTCACTGCAAGCTCCACCTCCCGGGTTCACGCCATTCTCCTGCCTCAGCCTCCTGAGTAGCTGGGACTACAGGCGCCCGCCACTGCGCCTGGCTAATTTTTTTGTTGTTGTATTTTTAATAGAGACGGGGTTTCACCGTGTTAGCCAGGATGGTCTCAATCTCCTGACCTCGTGATCCGCCCATCTCGGCCTCCCAAAGTGCTGGGATTACAGGCGTGAACCACCGCGTGGTGGGTGCTTTTGATACCTCCGTGTTCCCATGAGGGAGGCTCGGAGATTGAGTGAATTGTCCAAGTGGCAGAGCAGAATCGGAACCCAAGTCTCCCTACAGAATGTGGTGGAGGTGGCCAGGCCTAAGCAGACACAGTGTGACTCGGCCTTGCCATCAGCTGGGCTGGGCTGGGATTTGAATTCTGGCCTCCCAGCCCCCTGCCAGTGCTACTGTAATGGGGCTTTGTTTCCCCTTTAATTGAAAACCTCACTGGGACAGATGTCTCCATTTCCTCCAGCCCACAGAGGAGTCACACAGATTCGCGAGACCACACGCGTTGTGCAGTGGCGTGGGCCCCAGCAGAGGTGTAATTTTCCTTCTTTCAGCCGCGTGCCCAGAGCAGGCGGTGGGCGAGGGCATGGAAACTCTCTCGCAGTGGGCAAGCACATGGCTCTGGCTAGCTCGGAGGACCAAAGGTGGCTCTTGGCTGTTGTTTGCTTTGTAGGGCAGTGCACCTGCACCTGCCTTTAGGCGCGCTGGGGAGGACACTGGACTTGCTTTCATTGGTGGGCAGCAGCTGGCCTCAATGCACTGTGTTCTTTGCTGGGAGAAGCCGCTCGAAGCCTCCTCAAGGCTGGGTGATGGGGGAGCAGCCTGGGATGGTGCCACCCACACTCCCCCTGCCTGGGTAGCCAAGGGATCGTTGGCTGCAGGAGGGTGCTAGTTCCTTTCAGGTCCCGCATTGCATCAGCACAACTGCCAGGGCTTTGTCTGGGTCCTGCAGTACTGGGAGCATCAGGGCAGCAAGGGCTGTGTTCCGGAGAGAGGAACTGAGGCCTCTAGGAGAGATAGGCAACTCCCAAAGGTCGCCTGCCAGCAAGGGGCAGAGCTGGGATTTGAACACAGGTGTTCTTTTTTTAAAAAAGCTGGGTAAACTATACATCACACAAGATTTTTCATTTTAACCATTTGTAAGTGTACAATTCAATGGCATTACACAGATTCATGTTGTCATGCAAGCATCATCACCATCCATCTCCAGAACCTTTTCACCCTCCCCGGCTGAACTCTGCACCTGCTGAACACCAACTCCCATCCCCCAGGAGCCCAGGAGTTCCCACCTCCAGCTCTGTGCGCTTCCTTCACTACTTGCCACAATGGCTTCTTTTTCTGTGGAAGCACCTCCTGGAGATGAAAGAGAACCTCACTGGGGTAACGTCTTGGCAGGAGGGAGAGGGTGAAAATGAAGACAAATATGAGAGAGTTTTCCAGGTAGCCTGAGTGTTTGTTAATCCAGCCCCTCACTGTCACCTCTTCCCCACCAAGCTGGGAGTGTGGACGAAATAAAAAATTACTTTTCCTGCAAAAAGATACGGCTCAGTATGTGGCTGAGCTGCCTGGGAACTAGAGTCTGGCAGGGTCCGTGGTCCAGGCTTAGGATTGTTCAGGGAGACTGTAGCCTTTCCGGGGAGCATCTGCCTCCCTCTGAGCGGGTGGTTTCAACTCTGTTGCCCTCACCTGGTTTGGAAGGAAACTCAGGAGAGAATTAGCTGGCGCTGGTCTCACTGTGACTGTGCCCAAGGTGCTCTTCACCTGTCTTCCCATCAGGCACAGGCCCTCTCAGGTGCAGCATATTTTACTGTAATTCCTGGCTTATCCACTAAAGCCAGAAATGCCCAGCAACCTGTTTGCTTACAACTAACATGTGGGAGCCCACCAGCATCTGCTGAGCCCAGCAACCTGCCAAGTACTTCCTGGGGTACTTACTCTTCCACCCCCGCCACCTCCTCACAGAGCCAACTGAGAGAGAATGACAAGAGATCACTGGACCAATGGAAAAATAAGTATTTGAATCTAGCTTTATCATTCATTTCCTGTGTGATCTTAAGCAAATGGCTTAGCCTCTCTGGACTTTAATTTCCCACCTGTAAAAAAAAAAAAAAACTGGAATGATAATAACATCCAGAAAAATGAAGTCATTTAGAAAGTATCTATGCACTGGGCTAACAAGAAGCAGACACTCAAGAAATAGCAATAGTGGACAGGTGCGGTGGCTCACACCTGTAATTCCAGCACTTTGAGAGGCTGAGGTGGGTGGATTGCTTGAGCTCAGGAGTTCAAGACCAGCCTGGGCAACAGGCCGCTTCTACAACAAAAAACACAAAAAATTAGCTGGGCGTGGTGGCATGCGCCTGTAGTCCCAGCTACTTGGGAGGCTGAGGTGGAGGATCATTTGAGCCCCGGAGGTGGAGGTTGTGCAGTGAGCTGAGATAGTGCCACTGGACTCCAGCCTGGCCAACAGAGACTTTGAAAAAAAAAAAAAAGGAAAAGAAAGAGAGAAAGAAAGAAAGATCAGTAGCCTTATGCTTTCCCTGAGCATCAGTTTTCTTATGTATAAAATGGGGATAAAATAGGTTTCAGAGAGTGGTTGGGAAGATTGAATGAAAGAATGTATGGGAAAGACTGGCTGGTGCACACTGAGCTCTCAGGTAATATCAATCTCGCCTTACTTCTCAGGTTGGGGTCCAGGGGCCAGGGAACCCATGGAACCCACTTAGGGGAACCCCTTGCAGGTTTTCAGGGCAGTGGGCATTTTGATGACTGACCTTGGAGGAATGGCCAGTGTGGCATTTTCTCTCTGTCCAACTAAGATACTGGGACATATATGACCCATTAGTGATGGGTTATTTTAAATTCTCAGCTCACAACATGGGCCAAGCTCATTCTTTCAAAGTAGATGTTTCATCAATTCCTGTTAATTAAAACTCTAGTCCTATAATGCGTGTTCTCAGGGAACATTCTGAATCATCTTCAGTAATACTCCACTCTTGAAGAGGCTAATCGTAAGCCTCGTCTATCAAGAAGCCAGAAACAGCAAACTCCTACTGAATGGGCAAACTAAATGTCCCAAACTCCATGAACAGTTCGTGAATGGTCCTCCCAGAGGCAGGCCAGGTTTTCCCTTACAACCTGTGCACGGGACTCTTGGTATAGCTCTTTAAAAAAATGTTTTCATTGTGGTAAAATATACATAGTATAAAATTGATCATTTTAACCAATTTTAAGTGTGCGGTTCTGTGGCATTAAGTTCATCCACACTGTTGTGTAATCATCACAACCGTCCATCTCCAGATATCTTATTACCTTGCAAAATTGAAATTCTGTACCCACTAAACAATGACTCCCCAGTCCCCACTTTTCCCCAGACCCTGGCAAGCCTGTTCTACTTTGTCTCTGAATGTGACTCCTCTGAATAACTCACATAAGTGGGATCATACAGTATTCGTCTTTTATGACTGGCTTATTTCACTCAGCATGATGTCCTCAAGGTCTACTCATGTTGTAGCTCATGTCAGAAATCCCTCCTTTTAAGGTGGAATACGATTCCATGATAAGGATTTTGCTCAGCCATCCATTCTTCAGTTGGGAGTACCCATTAGCAAGCTTGTTCGTTCCTGGTTTGCTGACTCATCCCAAGACCATACAATGATAACCAGCAGCCTTTGGAGTTTACAGAATGCTTGCACATATCTGTCCTTTCCATCTTGAATCAGCTCAGCAGGAAAGAATGGGTTATTGCCAATGGTCAGTAATTGGCAAAGCAGACACTCAAACACTGGTCTGACATCAAACCCTGAATTTCATATTGTTTTTTTCCTAGAAAGCTCTGTTCTGTTTAGCTGGGCTGATAATCAAAATAGAACCTAGAGTCAAATCAAAAACGAGGTCACCCCGAGGCCCCAGCTGGGCCTGTATGAACCCCCAAGCAGTCAGGGTCGGAAGGCCCTCAGGGTGTTCCAGCCAGAGGCGATTGGCACTTGGAACAGAAATATTTAACAACAGGTCCGAGATACTGATGCATTCAACTGAATGTCACTTCTGGGGTTAGGGTCCAGTGGGATTGATCAGAGGTGGAGGGAAAGAGCTGTGGCAAGGAGATGAAGGTGAAAAATCCATTTTTGGAAATCAACAATAAATTTGGCCCCGAGAAAAATTTCCTTTATTGTTCATGACACCTACTGCAACAAGCAACACACATTATTTGAATGGGTGAGTTCCTCATTCCCACAGTGGGCTCCATGGTGGCCCAAGATCCGAGCAAGAGGACGAGGTGGTGGGTGGCCAGTGTCCCCTGCCTCCTTTGTGTGCAGAGCCCACATCCCTCCTCTCTTTGGGACTTTAGTGTCCCCGTTGGCAAGAGGGGATATTTCCATGGTCCTGAGAAAATGGTACAAAAAGTGAAGGTAGTTAGGACCACTGGGCAGGGCCAAACCACTGATTGGCCTCAGGTAAGTTGCTCACCTTCTCTGGGCATAAGTTTCTTCCCCTAGAGGAAGGGATGGTCTCCTTTGGTTTTCACATTCTGTGATTCCTCTGGAATATTGATCCCTACTCAACTCCAAAGTGTATGGAGGCCGCTCATAATTTTATTTTTTTTATTTTTAATTAAATTAAATTAAATTTATTTATTTATTTATTTTTGAGATGTAGTCTCGCTCTGTCGCCCAGGCTGGAGCGCAGTGGTGCGATCTTGGCTCACTGCAAGCTCCGCCTCCCGGGTCCACGCCATTCTCCTGCCTCAGCCTCCCGAGTAGCTGGGACTACAGTTGCCCACCACCACACCTGGCTAATGTTTTGTATTTTTAGTAGAGACGGGGTTTCGCCATGTTAGCCAGGATGGTCTCGATCTACTCACCTCGTGATCCACCCACATCGGCCTCCCAAAGTGCTGGGATTACAGGCGTGAGCCACCGTGCCCGGTGCCGCTCATAATTTTAAAACACACAAGAGCAGGAAACTTAAAAGAATACAGAATTTTTTAAAACCCCAAGCAGACGAGGTCAAAGAATAGACACGCCAGGTTCCTAAGTTGAATGTGACTGCAGTTGAACATTCAGTTTATTTCTGAGCTTCCTGGCAGCTGAGACAAAAAGGGAAATATGTTATATTTTCTGATAAAAGGGTGCTTCAGATTCTTCTTAGGAGAGAGACCTCTTCCTGGCACTGGAATCTATTAGAGTCTTCATATCAAAGGCGGAAAAAACAATGTCTGGCTGAAATTTTGTTAATGATACAGAGCTTTTTTTTTTTTTTTTTTTTTTAAGGATCCTTTTCATTTTGCTCCTTTATAAAATCTAAGGGCAAAAATATTACATTTTGTCCCAGTAAAGGTAGTTCTCTAGTTAAAATAATTTAATCTACGTATGTTACAGACAAAACTGAGGCCCAATAAATGCTTAATGAATTAACAATCCACCCTGATGAGGAAAAACATTGAGAATCACAGGAATGAACAGATGAGACACCGTGTCTTGCAAACATGAGACATCTCAATGGGGCTGCGGCATTTCTGGGCTGTGACAGTTTCGTGTGGAGATCCTCCAAGGAGAGCTTGTTGTGTTATTGAGACTTTGTGTCTTGGTGCTTAGGACAGTGCCAGTCACATGGTGGAGAATAAATATTCACAGTATCATATGTTAGGTTCCAGACACAGAGAATTCAGGTCAGAAAGGATCCAAGAAAATGTTTGGTCCAGTGCCCTCATTGGACAGATGAAGATGCAGAGGGCTGTCGCGACCTCAGTCCCCATTCCCTAGGCCACCACTCTGCCAAGACCTGGTCCCCTGTCCTCTTGGATGGCAGATATGTCTGTACAGTTGAAGAACTGGGTCTGTCTTCCCTCGCCTCCAGAGAACGCATGCAAAGGTGTGGTGATGCACTGAGTTATGGGGTCCCGGAGCACAGAGAGCAGCCAGGGGTGTCTGATCAGAGCCCAACAGCCCACTCCCGCGTGAGGTGACAGCCCAGTGAAATCGTTCACAAGTGCCACCCATCTGTGGCGAGCATTTGGGGCTCCGACTTATCACCTGAGCAGGGTGAATTCGGCAGGGTCTGTGGGCCTCTGGGGTCAGCATGGGGTTTCGGTAGAGACCCCACATGGGAGCTTAGAGGAGCATTTGCCTGTTCCTCACATGGGTGACAGGCGGGACAGCGGCATATCCCATCTTTGGGCTGCACTGCAAATAAACCACCCCAGGCAGGTGAGCGTCAGGCTTGGCAGTAAGCTCTCTTGGGACATCGGCTTCTTCCGTACTGTGGCCTCCTGGCTAGGGGCAAGGCTGCAGCCTCGAGCTCAGCCCCAGTGGGTGGGGGGCTCCTGTTTACATCTTTCACATTCAGTCCTTATTAAAGAATGTTACTCAGTGTTTGTCTCTAGGCTGTGCTCCAACAGTTCCTCTGGCCTTTCAAGATGACTGTCCCGCCAGCCTGTGATTCTGTTTTAGGTCTTCCTTTGGGCTTACTCCACACTCTCTTGATTTCCCCTTAGGCTGTGTGTTCTGGCCAGGGATGCCTGCATAGGACACGTACCTACATTTCCCATGTCCTGTTGGCTCACAGGGAGATCTTGTATCTACTAATGTATAGAATCAAATCCATCATCTTTAATTAAATGTATTCCTAGACAGTCCTTTTCCCGGAGTTCCTTTGGATACCACTGGGTGACATCCTCAACCAGATCTAACTTGATCTGAGACCATTGGAGCATAATTTCTAAGAGTCTGGACAGCCTCCAAAAGCAACACAGTGGGTGGCAACCTGGCAGTTTATGGGTGTGATGGAGACTTTCAGGAACCACGCATCTAAGTTGGAGTTTCTCAAAGTGGCAGCTAAGATCACCTGCTTCAGGATCCCTGCAGTGCTTGTAAAAAATACCGGTTCTCAGGCTCAACCTCTGACCCAGAAAATAAGAATTTCTAGGGGTGGTTTTTGAGAATCAGGAATTTTGTCACACAAGACTGTGATTCTGGCGCACTCAAATTTAGGACCCTCTGCTCTAGTATCCTAAGGAAATTTCTAACAATTTTAGTTCTTATTTTGCCCCTTCTTGAACTTCAACTTCTAGGTGGAAAATAGGCCTTCATTTAACATACTAAATTGGAAGTTAGGAGTAAAAGGATAGCCACTCCTGTTACTGAGAGGACAGACTGCTGGAGCGGCTGTCAGCTGTTCAGAGTGGGCAGGTGGCTCCCCAGTCCCAGAGCCCCTGGACTGCCCAAGCCCTGTGCCCAGAAATCTTTCTCATTTTCCTCCTTCTATTTTCCTCTTTCTTCTCTGTTCTTCCTCACAGTCCCCTATTTTCTTTTCCTTATACTCTACCATCTCTTTCTCTTTCTCTTTCTCCTCCTGGTGGTTTTATCAGATGGGGTCAGGCAGGAGAGAGGGAGTGCTCTTGAGCTGGCAACTGGGGAGAAGGTAATACAGTGGTGAGCAGAGTGTGGGCAAACACTAAGGTCTGGTGTCGTCCCTGGAGCTAGGAACAAACACCCTAGGCCTGGAGGACAGGAGGAGGGAGGGTCACTGCAATCCAGAATGAGTTCTGCAGAGGAGCCCATGACACGGTCTCAACTCAACCGAAGGGGGTCATAGGCCAGCCCTGAGGGCACAAAGCTGGGGAGAGCACCTGGAGGGAAACGGAAGATGCCAGCCCCACAGGGAAGAAAAAGAGACACACATTCTATTGATTCATTTAACTTATTGATTAAGATGCTAAGTTCTCTGTTCTCTAATTTTTTAAATGGGTGAGCTGAGTCCAATCTGCAGAGGCACTTTTCTCTTTGGCGGAGAGAGAAGTGGGGGCAGCTGACGGAGGACGGAGGGGAACCTGGGAGGCCTAGGAGTGGTGGGAGATCTGGTTCAAACACCAGCACAGACCGGATGCCAGGCTGGGAATGGAGAGGCGACTCCCACCTGCCCAAGCTCTAGGATCCAGGGGGACAGACCCTAGGCACCAGGGGGAGCAGCAACAGGCCCCTTGCTCACAGGAGAGGCTGGGGGGTGCTGCGGGGCCTCTGCTTGTCCACAGGTGGCCCCTGAGCCCGGAGGGCGCCGAGTGAGGGCTGAGGGGCCGAGGTCTCCATCTGGGCTCTGATGGAATCTCCTAGGGCTCTGGGGTTCTGTCTAGCGCAGAGCCGAGGCAGCCTCGAAACTGTCCTCCTGCTCTCTAGCGCATCCTCAGGGTGAGCTCTCTGACCTCAGTGGGCATGTCCCACCTGCACCCACCACCTAAGGCCTCACCCCACCCGCCAGGAGCAGGAGCCTCTTGGAAAACAAATGCAGAGACCGGCTCCGGCACGTCGCTGTAGGTCCTCTGCCCTGCTTTCTTGCTGCTGAATGCAGAGGCTGGCACTGGCAAGTTGCTGCAGACCCTCTGCCCTGCTTCCTTGCTGCTCCAGGACAACCCTCCCCACCTCTTGTTACCTTGCCCACTTCCTGTGGTCAGAGCCTGGCCTCCAGCTCCAGGGCTGGGCACTCTGGTGTCAGTCCATTGCCCCAGGCCAGGCACCCCATGCCCCCCCGACCTCTGCCTCAGTGCTGCCTGCACTGTCCACCTGGTCTTGGCTCCTGTACAGCCTCTATGGGCAGCCCCAGCCTTTCCAGCTCCCACCTCCTGGCATAGCCCCCAAGAAACATCAGACCCAGGGGCCAGGCAGTTAAGAAGGGCTAGAGAGAGGGCACTGAGGCTGTCTGGGAGGTGTGCGAGTTTCCCACAGCAGCTTATCACGCCCCTACAGTGAAGGGTATAGCCCCAAGAAACATCAGACCCAGGGGCTGGGTGGTTAAGAAGGTTTAGAGAGAGGCACTGAGGCTTTCTGGGAGGTGTGGGAGTTTCCCACAGCAGCTTATCATGCCCCTACAGTGAAGCAACTCAGGTGTCATCTCACTGGATCTCACAATTGCCATAGGAGGGTTGTGTTGTTTCCTAGTTTACATAGTGAACCTGTTTCTCAGATGAATAAACTGAGGCCCAGAGAAGATGAATGCTTTTCTCATAGATTGCACTGCCAGTGAGTATGGCAGGAGGGGTCTCTATATCGGAGGATCACGCACTGTCATGCAGACCCATTACGCAGGGATCTTGTTGGAATGCGGGCTGACTCAGCAGATGCAGGGGTGGAGCCTCTGCGTTGCTAACCAGCTGCCGGAAGATGCTGGTATCTCTGCTTCCGAGACCACAATTTGAGTAGTGAGGCTCTAGACCCATGGTTCTCAAGCTTCGTAATTGCCTGAGGAGATTGAAAGATGACTGAGGCTGAGACCTATCCCCAGAGATCAGAGTGCCACCTGTTCACTGGAAGTGCTCTTCAGGTGATTCTCACAGGTGGCCAAGGTTTAGACCACTGCTTCTCAGATGTCAGTGTGCCCCAGGATCCCCTGGAGGGTTTGTTAAAATCTAGTTTCCTGGGCCCCATCCCCAGAGATCCTATTCTGGAGGTCTGAGGGCAGGGCCTGAGAACTTGCATTTTTATTTATATTTATTTATTTATTTATTTATTTTTGAGACGGAGTCTCACTCTGTGGTCCAGGCTGGAGTGTAGTGGTGCGATCTCAGCTCACTGCAAGCTCCACCTCCTGGGTTCACACCATTCTCCTGCCTCAGCCTCCCGAGTAGCTGGGACTACAGGTGCCCGCCACCATGCCGGGCTAATTTTTTTGTATTTTTAGTAGAGACGGGGGTTTCACCATGTTAGCTAGGATGGTCTCGATCTCCTGACCTCGTGATCCGCCCGCCTCGGCCTCCCAAAGTGCTGGGATTACAGGCAAGAGCCACCATGCCCGGCCTAACTTGCATTTTTAATACATTTCTCGGTGATGCTGATGGTGATGGTACAGGCACTGTGTTCTGAGTAGGAAGGCTGTATACACCAGTGGCTCCCAAGGGTGGTCCATGGACCAGCGGCATCAGCATCACTTGGGAACTTGTTAGAAATGCAAATTCCTGGGCCCTACCCTCGACATACTGAATCAGAAACTCTGTGTTTCTTAGTCAGTGTTTCAGCAGTCCTCCCACTCAAGTAGTCCGGATGTACCCGAGGTTTGAGAACCGCTGCTGTGCACCTGGCACGGTTGCTGTGTTTTAGCAGTCCTCCTCCCCACCCAAGTTATCCGGATGTACCCGAGGTTTGAGAACCGCTGCTCTAGGCCTGGCATGGTTGCACCTCGGAAGAATCCCAGCTCAGCCTCCTCAGCCCAGGCTGGAAGGTGAGCTTGGTGCCCTTGAGGAATCCTAGCGTTTGGGAGGTTGAAGGCAGTTCTTTGGTTCCCAGGGGACCAGGTGGCCCACACCTGCTGGGTGTGAGACAGCAATGATGTGGACTCGGCCCGGGCCAGATGAATCATGAGCTCCTCTCCGTTGCGTGAACGGTCGGAAGCAAGAACATCTGTTCAATCGTTCTCACTTTCGTATTTTGTGCGGAATACGAGTTAAACTGCCAAATCCCGTCAGACAGCCGTCTGTTGCCCCGGTAACACCCTGCAGCTGCCGGAAAGAGAGAGATGGCGCTTCCGGGCACCATGCCTTCATTCTCCCAAGTCTCAAGCGAGCTGTTTGGTGCCTTGGTTTTCTGTCTGGAAAGAGGGGAATCGGGAACCCGTCCCACAGGCCCCCTGCGTGCCTTAGCAGCTCATGTACGATGAGTATGTACTGGGAATGTTCTTGTGTTCCTCTTCCCTGCATTTATGCAGCAAAACGTTCTCAGTGCACGAGGTGCCATGCTAGGTGCAGCGGTCAGCAGCAAACCAGGCAGACAGCTGCCTCTAGGCTGTGTCTTGAGTGGGAAAGTCTGTGGGGCCCCCAGATCCCTGGGGGACCGTGGTGCTCGGCGGAGCCTTCCACGGTTGCTCCCGCATCTCTGTAGTGAGAGGATCGAGGGCACGTGCCCTGCTTGCATCCATGCCCACAGGGCTGATGTGCTTGTCAGAGCTCAGATGAGCCGAACTGGGAAGGAAGTGGGCTTTCTCAGAACTGGCAAGGAAGGACTTAAGATGGACGCGTGTCCACAGGACCCAAGGGACCCACGAGGCCAGAGCTTGCTGGTGTTCAGGTTCTGGGGCCTTGGCAATATGGTTTCCTAAGCTGAGAGCCCAACAAGCAGGCTTGTGGTCCAATCCAGTTGGTGGCCCTTGGCCAGTCCCTTTAAGGGAGAGGGAAGGGAAGGCGATGTAAAGAGGAGGGTTGGACCCCTAGTGGAGGAGGGCTGTAAACACACGTGCACGGGGTTGTGGACTCTGGATTTAACAGGGCCCTGGAGTGCTGGCCGGGGAAACTAAGTCCGAATGCAGTTCCCACAGAGGTGAGCTATGTCAGGGGAAAGCACTTTAGAGAATGCTGCAGGTTTAAGCCCAGGACTCCTTCCCTGTGCAATGAGAGCAGGTCTGGCAGCGAGAGTGGGCCCAGCTACAGCTGCTGGGGAAATCAAGGGATGAGGGGCCCCTGCCCTGACCAGGTGACTCCAGGGTGGGCAGGCAAGAGCCTGCGGGTGAGGTCATGTGACTCTGCCGGGAGCGGCTGGGACAGGCAGGTGCTGATTGTTGGGAGGATTTCAGGGGGCAGCTTCATTTTTATTTTCAAGATCAGGATGTTGTCCAAATGCCCCGTGAAAGTTGAGATGCCATTTTTGCTGATTGAAGTGACCCCAACATGCTCTAGGTGAATTAGGCTCCCCTTGGAGAATGATGTGTGTCATGGTTGTTTCAGGCCCTGAATGTGGGAAATCCGGGTTCCTGCCACAGAGGAACGTCACTCATGAGTGGTTCGGAGCCTCCAGGTCTAAGCTCCGGCCCAAAGAAGGCTCCATGTCATCAGGACAGCCCCGAGGGGTTCAACCTGGTTCTGTTTTGCGCAACTGAGCAGACAGATGTCCTAGAAGGTGTCCTAGAAGTCCCAGGGAAGCGTGGGGGTGTTGGGTTTTTAGAACCAACCTTTCATTTCTCCCACAACCATAGTCCAATCAAGGTGTTCCCCCAGGATACAGGAGAAGCTCAGGCAGCCCCTGCCCTGGGGAGGTAGGTCAGGGAGTAAATGCAAGACAGGACCCCAGGAGAAGATTCTCAGAGCTGAACAGCCCATTGAGGCACAAGATCTTGTGTGGTAGGTACCCTGTGTTGGTGGCCCAGGGCTGAGAGGCTGATGTGCAGTCCCTGCCACCACCCTCTGCGGTAGGAATTATGTTGCCCATTTTATAGACATGGAAATGAAGGCTCAGGGTGGTGAATTAACTTCTCTAGTGGCACTCGGCTGTGAGCTGGGATTTGAATCCAGGACTGACCCCAGTTCATGCAGTGTTCACGTCATTCATTAATTCATTCATTCAGCAACTACTTAGGAAGGGCCTTCTTGTCTGGGTACCTGGAATCTCAGCACTTTGGGAGGCTGAGGTGGGAGGATTGCTTGAATCCAGGAGCTCAACACCAACCTGAGAAACATAGGAAGAGCCTGTCTCTACAAAATAATTAAAATTAGCCAGGCATGATGGCATTTGCCTGTGGTCCCAGCTACAGGTTGGGAGGCTGAGGTGGGAGGATTGCTTGAGCCTGGGAGGTCGAGGCTGCAGTGCTCCATGATCATACCATGGCACTCCAGCCTGGGTGACAGAGTGAGACTCAACCTCAAAAAAAAAAAAGGAAGGGTCTTCTTTGTGTCAGGCCCTGTTTGAGGCACTGTGGATTCACGCTGAGCAAAAATTCCTGCCCATATTGTCTGGTCATCCCAGCGACAGCAGGAAGACTGGAGGCAGGTATCGAAGCAAAGCCGTGTCTAGGGATATCTGTGGAAATGGCTATGGAAAAAAGTACAGCAGATAAGGGGAGGTGGAACATTTGGGGCAGGGCTGCTTTTTTAAACAGGGTGGTCGAGAAAGGCCTCGCTGATACAGTGACGTTTGAACAGAGGGGATTGCCAGTGCAAAGGCCCTGAGGTAGAGCAGGTCAGAGCCGACAGCTGCTGGTGTGGCTGCAGCCACATGAGCAGGAGTTTGTGGTGGAGAAGGCCAGCGGGGAAGTGGGGCCTGTGTCAAGACTGTGGCTTGGACTCTGAACTGGCTGCCCCTGGAAGGGCTGAGAGAGGAGAAGCGGGACGTGCTCGGTCTGGCGCTGTTGGGCGTTCAGTCTGCTGACTGCAGGGGTGCTGGGCAGGAGCCAGGAAACCAGAAATGATCGAAGGACAGGCTCAAAAGCTAGTCACTACTTAGAGATTCAAACAGGGGCCACAACTGGGATCCTATCCGGCTTCAAAAACAGATGAACCAGGCCAGGTGCGGTGGCTCATGCCTGTAATCTCAGCGCTTTGGGAGGCCGAGGCGGGTGGATTACCTGAGGTCAGGAGTTCGAGACCAGCCTGACCAATATGGTGAGACCCCCATCTCTACTAAAAATAAAATTAGCCAGGTGTGGTGGCGGGGGCCTGTAATCCCAGCTACTCAGGAGGCTGAGGCAGGAGAATTGCTTGAACCCGGGAGACAGAGGTTGCAATGAGTTGAGATCATGCCATTGCACTCCAGCCTGGATGACAGAGTGAGACTCTGTCTCAAAAACAAAACAAAACAAAACAAAAACCAGATGAACCAGAATATCAACCTAAACATGAAACAGAGAAGATAAGCAACATTGAACCAAGTTCCAAAAGTTGGAACTTCCTTACAAGTTCCAAAAGATGTAAGACATCGTAAATAAACAAAAATACATTTGAGCCTTCTAGCGGAAATCCTCCCTGGGCTGCAGCCCCGGGAAGAAGGAAGTCAAGTCCTACCTCTCAGAGCACCAGGGGACCTCTCTCTTGGGGTTCACTGCAGCCTGACTCCCAGCCCAGCATGGCAAATGGGGACTACAAGTCGGGGGCTTCAGAAATGTGGCACTATGGTGTCCCCCAAAGCTGGTTAGGGAACAGAGTTGTACTGTGTGACTTGATAGCACCTCTATTGTATGATAATATTATGTTTTGGGGTTTTAGGGGAAGCATTTAAACCTACTTATGGTTTGCATTTTCTTACTTCTTTAAAAAGATTGAAAATAAATCCCCTCTGTGCTTCTAGGAGGGGCCATTTCCTCCCACTCTGTTGCCCCCGCGGAAAGTCATGATTAGGCTAAGACATTTTTCATTGTACTTCAAAGAATAATGCACAGTAAGATCAGCATTTTAAGTGGAGAAGGTGCTTTCATGCCCTTCCCCCAAATAAAAGGGATAGCTTTTACTCTCAGAAAGGTGGTGTATAATAGCCATGCATTTGTGTTGGGTGAATACTAAATGCCCCGTGTTACTGTCAATGAAACAATGATTCTTGGGCCTCTCAGGTGGTAGAAGAACCAGCCACTCTCACTGGGCTCCCTTCCTCCTGGCAGCGTTCCCGTCGGAAGGCAGGTTCACTCCTACTTGGCATAAGAACTGGACAACTGTGGGCAAATGAAGCGATGGAGGCTGCGTGTTAAAAAGCTAAAAGGAGCAAACCAGAGTTCAAAATCTCACTTTTCCAGCTCGCTGGGCTGTGGTTGCCTGCCTCTCAGACCGTGCACAGTGTTGCCAGGAAGCTGGAGGTGTGCTGGGTCTGTGTGTGCCACCCATGTGGGTGGGACCACATGAAGGAGGTTCTGCCCAAAAAGATAGTCCTGAATTTCTCTTTGGGTTTCTTCATTTACTCATCAAGTGTGGACTGTGTGTTCACTCTGAGCCAAGGCTGGGCCTGGGTTCTGGCTTTCAGTGATTCCACCCTGACTCCTATTTCCCCAGCCGCCCCTAGCCAGCCTCTGAGGATGCCAGGCCCAAGCTCTGCCCAAAAGGCATTCTGCAGCATTGTCAATGTCTCTGGACTCACAGCTCCCACTGTCACTCAAGCTGCCACCTCCTCTTGCCTGGAATGTTGCCAGTCAGCAATTGGCTGCCACGTGGCCTCCAGCATCCCGGCTGGTGGGCACACCAGAGCCGGCGTGATCTTCTTAATTGGTAAATTGGATCTTGCAGCTTCACTGTTTAAATCTTTTCAGTGGCTTCCCTTTGTACTTAGAAAAAAATGCAACTTCTTCTGCTGGGCTTCATCTGCTCACAGCCTTCCCCTCCACCCTCACTCTGCGTCATGCTCTGTCCCTGCCTGCGGTGCCTCCGATACTCACCTTTTGTACCCCAGCACCCCTGCCCTCTGCCCCTCGATCTTTGCCTGGCTGGTTCCTCCTCACTCAGTGTTCAGGACAAATGCCCCTGGCCCGACCCCATCTAGCCAGTCTAGCCCAGTCTTCCCTGTGTCCCATGTTTCATTTATGGCTCTTATTGTTTACTTGTTTGCTGTTGACTTTTAACTCTCTCAGTCCCCAGTGGAACGCAAGCGATCTCCCAAGCTCCTAGAATTGTTCCTGCCTCTTCACAGCCCCTTACACTGTGTGTGCTGCAGGAGTGAAAGGGTGATTAGATGAGGGAGTGAGAGGGAATGATACCTCCTGCCTTGGGACTGTGAGGCGCTGGCCTTGGTCTCAGATCTGAGGTTCTGATTCTCAGATTCTCCATGATCCTGGACAAATGTCCCAAAGCCTCAGTTTCCTTATCTGTAAATTCAGAATGATGTCCCTGTGACTGGGCTGTGTTGAGGATCAAATAAGATAACTATGTGGAAGTGGCAGACAGCGGACCTAGAGTGGAAATTTGATGAGTTTTCATTTCTTCCTTTCTTGTGGAGGTGTGCGAATATTCCCTGATCAAAGGAAAGGCCTCCCTCTCTCTTACTTTAATCATTTTCCTCCCCCGGCCTTCAGAGTAAGCATGCCGGGAGACTGGGGCAGTCATCTGCCAGGGTAACGCTATGACCGTGCCTGATATTTATGGGTTAACGGGCTTGAGAGTTCCCTTGACATCCTGAAGTAGACTGTACCTCTGCTGTTCCTGACCCGCCTGCTATACCTGCACCCACCTGCTATACCTGCACCCATCTGCTGTACCTGCACCCACCTGCTGTACCTGCACCCGCCTGCTGTACCTGCACTTGCCTGCTATACCTGCATGCACCTGCTATACCTGCACGCACCTGCTATACCTGCACGCACCTGCTGTACCTGCACCCGCCTGCTGTACCTGCACCCACCTGCTGTACCTGCGCCCGCCTGCTATACCTGCTCTCACCTGCTATACCTGCACCCACCTGCTATACCTGCACCCACCTGCTATACCTGCATGCACCTGCTATACCTGCACCCACCTGCTGTACCTGCACCTGCCTGCTATACATGCACTCACCTGCTGTGTCTGAACTAACTGCCTAGGAAAAGACCTCTATATATTTTCCTGATTGGAAGAGAGCTTTAATGGGGCAGGTTGAAGACTGAGTCATGGACAGGGCCAGGACTAGGGTGAGACACACAGGGTGCCAGGGTGCAAATTTTAAGGAGGCCCCCCTCACCTTCAGGCTTTTGCAATCCCAGGAGCAACCCCTCAGCGTGAGTGCTGCCTTAAATCCTGCACTCCGAGCATTTCATTGCCTCACCGTGGTTCCAGCCCTGGTCACAGAAACTCATGTTTGGAAGGAGAACCACTTCCCACCCATTCTCAGACTCCTCCCAGAGGGTTCCTGCCATTGGAACACCAGAGAAAAGGGCGCAAGGTGGTGTCTGTTCTGAAAGGATTGTTCCCCTGTCTTTTCCAATACTGGATGCCCTGGACAGAATGTGTCCTGTGAAATTCATATATTGAAGGGTAACCCACAGTGGGATGGTATTAGGTGGGGCCTTTGGGAAATCAAGGGTTTAGATGAGGTCATGAAGGTGGAGCCTTAGCAATGGATTAGTGTCCTTATAAGAAGACGAGGAGACACCAGCAAGCTTGTTCCCTCTCCCCACCATGTGAGGACACAGCAAGAAGGGGGCTGTCCGCAAGTAGGAAGAGAGCCCTCACCAGGAACCAAATCCACTGGCACCTTCATCTCAGACTTCCCAGACTCCAGAATTGTTAGCAGTAAATATCCAGTGTTTAAGCCACCCAGGGGTATTTTGTTATAGCAACCAGAGCTGATTAAGATACTGGCCAAAAGCAGTCTCCCTGTAACATCTACCCATTTCTCCTATGCCCAGAGGTTGTCTCTGTGACCAACTGTGGGTCACAGAGAACCAGTGTCCCTTTCTACACGGCAAGCAGAGGGGACCCAGTTCCTGTCCCACTTCTGTGGTCTCCAGGCCAGGCCTCACCACAGAGTGGGGAGGGACGGACACTTGAGAGATCCGGTGACCAGGAGAAGCTGTTCAGGGAAAGCCGCGTGAACTGTCATTATCTACGCATGAACTCAGTCCAGGGACCCCCAAAGCGAGCCAACACCCACAGTGACCCAGGAGAGGTGGTCGCAACTCAGAGTGTCAGTGTCACACTCTGGTTACAGAAGCCCTGCAGGGTTTCCCCCAGTCTTCGGGCAGGTTAGGCCTTGTTCTCAGGCTTGATGCCTTCCTGTTGAAATGCAGATGTAGCTTTTGCACAAAAGGTGAGACCCGCTGTCACCATAAAGCATCCCGGCCTTGCTGCTGCTCCCTCAGAGCTGGATAATGACTGTGATGACAATAATAGTTCCTAAGGCTTCTGTTCTGTTTCCTCTCTGCAGAAGCTCTGGAAGCTAAGTTGTTCTTTCTCATCCAGTGATGAGCCCATCGTTCCTCTGTAGGACGGAGAGGGAGGAGTGAGTTGCTCCATTTTACAGCTGAGAAACTGCAGGCAAAAATGGCCACTGCCTCCATCAGCGGGTGGCCCAGGCTGAGTCCAGGCTCCTGCCTGTGTCTTCCTCTGTAAAAGGGGAATATTGGCTCCCGTGGCGATCACACCCATTTCTACCCTGTCTTTTCTGACTTCTCTCCTTCATGGGTGCCGGCATGCCATCTCCCAGGTGATGAAAGCCTCCTAAACCACCAGCCTTGCCAGTGATATCCAGCTCTCAGGATGACCCCTGCCCTGAGTAGCTGGATGTGGGCCCTCCTGGGAGAATGGCAGCACCCCCCGAGTAGCCCATTGTCACTTTTGATTTCACCAAATGAAGCACAGTGAAAATGAAGGTGAACATTCTAATCCCATAATCGCATTAGTGCCGGCTCTAAAGAGTCACAGGCCCCCCAAGCCCCAGCACTTGGGCCTCTGTTTCCCAGGCTCTTCACAGATGGCACACAGAGAATGTTCCTCCTCCAGATGACTTGGCTTGGTTGCCGTCCAAACGGGAACTTGCACCTCATGGAAGGGCTGGCAGAGTCCATTTGAAGACTATTTTGAGATTCAGGGATTAGGTAAACAGCAATGAGAATTGTTCAGATTTTCCAGTCTGACACAAGTGAGGGAAACTGAGGCCCAGAGAGGGCAAGTGACTTACTCAAGATCACACAACACAAAAGTAGGCCAACCCCCCTTCCAAATCACATGGGTTTCTTTTTCCTTTCAGTTCAGTAGATTTAGAAAGCACCAAAGTTTAATTACAAATCTAACTATAGTACACCAAGTTTTTTTTTTAACACTTTGATTCAGTTTTTAAAAAATCACATTGGGGATGATTTTTAGATTCGATATCATTGTTGGATCCTAATTTGGTTTAGTTCAAGTTTCTGGACCCAAACCAACATGATCTGTGTGGATTTCCCCACTCCCCAGTTTCGCTTGTTCTGAGGAGGGATGGAGAGGCCCATCCTGGGATGAGGAGAGGCCCCCCATTGGCGAGCCCCATTCCCCACTCCTGGATGACCGGGAGGGACAGGGCCATGCTGCCCAGAGTGAGACTGGGCATCAGCGGCTCTTGGTAGGCGGAAACTCCATCTGCCCTGCAGTCTTCTCTCATTTTCCTTCCTGTTGGTGACTGCGCCATCAGCATCCCAGGGTCTGCCTGTCTGTGTCCTGGGAGCCTGCAAGACATTGATATATCATCCCCAGTCGCTGCAGCCTGTCATTGCTGAGGGAGCAGGTCAGGAGAGGGGCACATCATGGGCCACAAGAGGCTCTGTGGACCCCAGGGAGTAGAAGGGCCTGAAGGAAGAGAATGGGGTGTTCCAATGGGGACACGCCTGGAGTAGACTGTACCTGCACCCACCTGCTGTGCCTGAATCCATTGCCTAGGAAAAGGCCTCTCTGTGCTTTCCTGATTGGAACACAGCTTGGATGGGGCAGGTTGAAGACTGAGTTATGGCTGGGCAAGGTGGCTCCCACCTGGAATCCCAGCATTTCAGGAGGCCGAAGCTGGTGGATCATCTGAGGTCAGGAGTTCAAAACCAGCCTGGCCCACATGGTGAAAACCAATCTGTACTAAAAATAACAAAAATTAGACGGGCGTGGTGGCACATGCCTGTAATCCCAGCTACTCAGGAGGCTGAAGCCTGAGAATTGATTGAACCCAGGAGGCAGATGTTGCAGCAAGCCAAGTTCGCACCACTGCACTCAAGCCTGGGTGACACAGCAAGACTCCATCTCAAAAAAAAGAAAAAAATACTGAGTTATGGACAAGGCCAGGACTAGGGTAAGAAAAGCAAGATGCCAGGGTACACATTTTAAGGAAGCTGTCACCTTCAGGCTTTTGCAAGCCCAGAAGAGGAGGGAGGTCTTACCTGCATCTGAGAAGCTGAAGACAGATTAATCCCAGTTGCCAGTTCAATCCCATCTGTCCCCACTGGCCACAGGAGAGGTGCAAAGGGGCAGCCAGTCACTGTGCTGTGATTATTGGCTCCAGCCCTTTGAAACTATTGGCGTGATGCTTCCCTTTGACATCTGCTGTTCTCCTAAAGGCGATGATGATGCTGGCGCTCTCGGAAAGCCCCATGAGGGCTGTAGACTTCTGACTCCTGGAGCTGGCCCTGAGCTGTCTTTCCAGTGGTATCTGAGTGCCATGCTTAGCGCTGTCCTCTCTGTCGATAATTGGCTGAGCTCCCAAGTTGAGGCATGGTCCCTTCATCCTCTCCAGCCTCAGGGAAACTCTTGGCCTTCTTGGGGAACCTCTGTAAGGCGTAGGTGTGGTGCCTGCTTTGTATGGGGTGTTGGGCAGATCCTGAAGATGGGTCTCCAGGGCCCAGGGATAGACGCCTGGCAAGCCACTAGTGTCCACCCCCACCATCCATCCCGGGCCGCCTTTCAGATGGGCAGAAAGTAAAGGAAATGAAATGACCGTGATGACAACCGGAGTGAGGGAGGCCACAGACGAAGGCTCTGCACATTCACTTTTGAGGATCAACCCTAGAAAACTGTCAGAGGAAGAGAGGGTCCCAGCTCCTTTCTGCCTACTTCCTCCTGGCAGCACTGGCCCCCAGGAGAGGACCTGTGAGGGGGAGCAGCAAGGTGGCAGGAGAAACGCAGGCCAGGGAGCCAGGAGCACTGGGCAGGCACATCCCTCTCAGGGCTCAGCCTTCTTCCTTCGTAAAGGGAAGAGCTGGGTTCCCGCCTATTCTTCTCCATCTTTCTGTTGTCGTGCCCTCACCCTCTCACCCAGCAGCCACTCAGGGCCCTGCAGCCCAGGGCAACAAGGATCATCCCATGGCCACAGCTTCCCTCTCAGCATTTTGTCAAGGCAACATGACATTGAAATAAATACCCAGGGCTGCATGGGAAGAGGAAGTGTCCAGTGTGGGCCTGGATCTCATCCTACCTCTGTTACAGTGAGCCTCAGACAAGTTTCTCTACACCCCAACTTCTCTAGAAAGGGGAGACTCAGGCTAGCTCATTACCATGTTTCTGGCATCTCTATGGGTGTCTGGCAGGGGAAACAGAACCACATAGCTTGGGTTCACCTCCCAGCTCTGCTGTCTACTACTTGTGTGACCTTAGGCAAACTACTTGCCTCAGTTTCTTCATCTGTAAAATGGGACTATGAAGAATAATGTTACATGAGTTAATACATACGACACACTTAGACCCATATCTGACTTAGAGTCCTTACTGCAGAAATTTTACCTTGAAAAGGCAGAGAGGCTGGACGTGGTGGTGAGCGCCTGTAATTCTAGCACTTCGGGAGGCCTACGTGGGGTGATCACAAGAGCCCAAAAGTTCAAGGCTAGCCTGGATAACATAGTGACACTTTATCTCTACAAAAAATAAAAAAATAAGAAAATTAGCTGGGCATGTCGGCACACACCTGTAATCCCAGTTATTCAGGAGGCTGAGGTGGGAGGATTGCTTGAGCCTGGGAGGTCAAGACTGCAGTGAGCAGCAATCATTGTAGGCTGTTCTTGCATTGCCATAATCACAAGTAGATATCCACATGCAAAAGAATGAAGCCGGGGGCCGGGTGCAGTGGCTCACACCTGTAATCCCAGCACTTTGGGAGGCCAAGGCTGGCAGATCACTTGAGGTCAGGAGTTCAAGACCAACCTGGCCAACATGGTGAAACCCCATCTCTACTAAAAATACAAAAATTAGCCAGGCATGGTGGCGTATGCCTGTAATCCTAGCTACTCGGGAGGCTGAGGCTGGAGAATCACTTGAACCCAGGAGGCAAAGATTGCAGTGAGCCGAGATTGCACCACTGCACTTCAGCCTAGGAGAAAAGAGTGAAACTCTGTCTCAAAAAAAAAAAAAAAAAAAAAAAGAGAATGAAGTTAGACCCTTACCTTACATCACACAAAAAAACCAAGTCAAAATCATAAACCTAAATGTTAAAGCTAAAACTATACAACTCTTAGAAGAAAACATAGGCGTAAACCTTCATGACTTTGGATTAGGCAAAGCCTTCCTAGATATGACACCAAAAGCACAAATGACAAAAGAAAACATGGACAGATAAGACTTCCTCAAAATTAAAAATTTCTGTGCTTCAAAGGACACCATCAGGAAAGTGAAAAGACAACCCATAGAATGAGAGAAAATATTTGTAAATCATGTGTTTGATTAGGGACTTGTATCCAGAATAAACAGAGAATTCCTACTCAATAAGAAAGAGAAAACCCAATTAATAAATGGACAAAAGATTTCAATAGACATTTCTTCAAAGAAGATATATAAATGGCCACTAAGCACATGAAAAGACAGTGAACATCATTAGTCTTTAGGGAAATACAAATCAAAATCACACTTTGATACCACGTCACGCCCACTTGGATGGCTAAAAACAAAAAGACAATAACAAGTGTTGACAAGGATGTGCAGAAATTGGAACGCTCACTCGCATTGTTTGTGGGAATACAAAACGGTGCAGCCATGATGGAAAACAGCTTGCTGGTTCCTCCAAAAAGTTAAACATAAAGTTACCATGTGACCCAGCAGTTCCACTACCATGTATATACCCAAGAGAATTGAAAACATACGTCCATATGAAAATTCGTAGATGAATGTTTATAGCAGCATTACTCACAATAGCCAAAAAGTGGAAACAACTCAAATGTCTATCGCCTGATGAATGTGATAAACAAAATGTGGTATATACATATAATGGAACATTACTCAACAATAGGAAGGAATGAAGTACTGATGCATGCTACACTGTGGCTGAAACTTGAAACATGCTAAGTGAAAGAAGCCAGGCACAAAAGGCCATATGTTGCATGATTCCATTTGTATGAAATGTCCAGAATATGCTAATCCATAGAGACAGAAAGTAGACTACCACTTGCCAGAGGCCGTGGTGAAATAGAAGAACAGGCAGCAGCTGCTTGTGAGTTCAGGATTTCTTTTTGGGGTAATGCAAATGTTCTGGGACTAGATGGTGGCAATGGTTGCACAACTCTGTGGAAGTACTGAAACCGGTGAATTATACATCTTAAAGGGGTAAATAAATACAGCTATTATCTAGATTCTTCCCACACTTGTAAAATAGGATGAATAGTGCCAGACGCACTGAATTGTTGCAGATTCAAATATAATAATGTAGAGCTGGGCAACATAGCAAGACCCCATCTGTGTTAGGTCATTCTTGCATTGCTCTGATGAAATACCTGAGACTAGGTAATTTATTAAGAAGAGAGATTTAATTGGCTCACAGTTCTACAGGCTGTACAGGAGGCATAACATGGGCATTTGCTTCTGGGGAGGCCTCAGGAAGCTTACAATCATGGTGGAAGGCCAAGGGGGAGCAGGCATCTCAGATGCTGGGAGCAGAAGCAAGAGAAAGAAGGTGCCACACACTTTTAAACAACCAGATATCCAGAGAATTCACTCACTCTCTCGAGGAGAGCACCAAGGAAGATGGTGCTAAACCAGCAATCCCCAACCTTTTTGGCACCAGGGACCAGTTTCGTGGAAGACAATTTTTCCACAGACTAGGAGGGAGGATGGTTTCAGGATGAGTATTACATTGATTGTACACTTTATTTCTACTATTATTACATTGTAATGTATGATGAAATAATCATACAACTCACCACAATGCAGAATCAGTGGGCACCCTGGGCTTATTTTCCTACAACTAGATGGTCCCATCTGGAGACAGTGACAGATCATCAGGCATTAGATTCTCATAAGGAGCGTGCAACCTAGATCCCTCACAGGCACAGTTCACAATAGGGTTCACACTCCTATGGGAATCTAATGCTGCCACTGATCTGGCAGGAGGCAGAGCTCAGGTGGTAATGCTTGCTTGCCTGCCACTCACCTCCCGCTGTGCAGCTGGGTTCCTAACAGGCCACAGACCAGTACCTGTCCATGGCCCAGGGGTTGGGAGCCCGGTGCTAAGAGGAGGCTCAGGTTCATTCGTGAAGGATCTGCCCCCATGATCCAAACACGTCCCACCAGGCCCCACCTCCAGCACTGGGGACTACATTCCAACCTGAGATTTGGGCAAGGATACACATTCAAACTATATAACCATCTGTACAAAAAATAAAGAAAATTAGCCAGGCATGGTGGCATGTGTCTGTGGTCCCAGCTACGGGGGAGGCTGAGGTGGGAGGATTGCTTGAGCTGAAGAGTTCAAGGCTGCAGTGAGCTGTAATCTTGCCCCTGCACTTCAGCCAGGGCAACAGAATGAGACCCTGTCTCAAACAAAAGAAAAGAAAAAACAAATATAATAATGCAAGGAAATATCAGTTCAGCACATCACAGGATGCTAAAAATATGAGAGGTTCTGACGTACTGACTGTATTAGTGTTTGTTGGGGATTTATGGACTGTGTATACAATGAGCAAGCTCATGGATGATGTGGGTGGTAAGTGGGCCTCTTTCTACCCTGACTGGCTGCCTCCCAGGTCACTACCCCATTACCCAGTCACTTCAGAGCGGGAACGTCACAGGGAGCCCTGTGGGTGAGCTTGGGTCCCCTTCCTGGGCAGGGGCTTTGAGGCAGCCACTGAGGCAGGTTGGCTGAGGCCTGGGATGGGGATGGGGGCTTTGAAAAAGCCTGAAGAGAGGCAGGAGGGCTGCAGGAGGTCATGCTGTGGACGTGTGCTGCACGTGCCCTTTATAGCCGGCCCTTCTCCTTCCCACTCCCCCACCCACTGGCTCACGATTTCCCCTGCTGATACTGGCTTTTTCTCAGCCAGCTAGAGGGCAGGGGGCTGGCTGTGGCCTCTTGGTTCTCCTGTTGTCACCACTCAGCCCAGCCCTTCTGCAGGGGCCTCTTCCCGATCTGGCATCCCCATAACAGCTCCCACCCCTGCCGCCTCCCGGGCCCGGGCTCCCCACTCCCGGCTTAGGCCAGATCAGGAGGAAAACCTCGTTTCTCCCTCTCCCAAGGCCACTGACACGCAGCTGAGGTGGCTTCTGCCTGCCCCGCTTCACACCTGCTGTGCTGCAGCTTACTCGGAAAAGGCAGCGCCTCCCAGATCCCCACTCCCAGGGGAAGATGAGACTCTGCAGCAGAATAGAATGATGGGCCGTTAGGTCATGGACCAGCCTTCCCATTCTGCAGGTGAAGACCCTGAGGTCCAGGGAAGTGCAGGGCTTGTGTAAGACGGCAAGATCAGAAAGAAGCCATACAGTGTGAAACGGACCGGTAGCCACTCCTGCTATTTGGGACTAAAACCAAGTTCCTCCCGATGCAGCTGCGGTGATTCTGTCTTCACTCACACCTCCCCAGCCTTCTCGCTGTTCCACTGCAAGCCCATTCCCCTCTCTGAGCTGCAGCCTTGCTGTTACCGATGCGTCGCTCAGCACCTTGTCCCATTCTGGTGTGCGTTCCCCCGTCACCACTGTGGAGGCCACACACACACACACACACACACACACACACACACTTCTCTATCCCTCTGTTTTATTTTCCCCACAGCCCTTGTCCTCTCAGGATGATTTTCCATCACTGCTCATTTGAACACTGTCTGCCTCTGCCTGGAAACTGAGTTCCAAGGGCAGGGACCTGGGATGCTGTGGCCTCCAGGCTTCCTGGGCACCTGCTGCAAGGGACTGGCCCAGAACAGCAGCCCTGGGGTCGTGGATGGATGGGTGACTCCGTTTGGCGCTTGACAATTTGGAAAGCACAGGAAGATGTCAGGGCATGCTGCTGAGGTTCTGGGGCTCACAGTCAGTCCTGGATGGAAATCCCCACTCCCCATCCTTGCTGTGTGGCCTTGGGCAAGTAACTCGCCATCTCTGCACCTCAGGGTTCTCATGTGTAGAAACATGTAGTGACAGTACCTGTGCAATGGGCAATTGTGAGGCTTTGATAGAACGGCATCTGAGAAACTTCTAGCAAGCTGCCTGCCCTGGAAAGTGTTCGACAATTACTCCTGGATGACCTTGGGAGGCGATGGTTTGGCCAGCAAGCCAAGGGCCTTTGGTGCTTGCCAACTGGATTGTATGTTCTCGCCATCTCAAGTTCTTTTCAGAATGTGCTGAGGTATGAACGAATGAATTATTAAGCATTCTCTGTCTAGGAGACTAGGTTTTCTGTTCTTGTCAGGGGTTTTCAGACTAAAACTGTTGTGGGGACACATCCCTTTCTTCATTTGCACCTGCTGGAAGTCAAGAGAGAATCCAAAAAGAGACCCTTGTTCCCACTTTATGAATGAGGTGACTGAGGCTTAAGATGCTGATGTGGTTCTTGCCATCTTGGGGCTGGTCAGTGGGAATGACAGGAAAGGCCTGGACCCGTGATCTCTGCCACAGTCACCCTCCCCCAGCCCTGGCACAGGGTGGGCGTGCTCTGCTTCTAGCAGGCTCTACAAGGAGCTTGTGCTCCCTGGGAAGATGAGGCCCTTCTGAGCTTGGGCCTGCACCACACTGGCTTCAGCAGGGACCTAGAGGAGGCCGGGGGCTGGGAGCACAGAGGAGCCCCCTGCACTATCCATTGGCCAGGCGGTGGTGGCAGCAGGAGGTGAGGGCTGCTGGCCTGCGACAGGGTGGAGTCCCACCCGCACCTGTTGGGAAGCTGTCCCTCCCTCTCTGCGGTGACCTTCTCTGGTCTCAGCCACCCCTGCTTCCATGCATCCTGCCGTGTGTCACACATGCGTGCATTCCTGGGCCAGGAAGGGTGGAGGGGCAAGGATGCTCAGTTTCTGACCTCAGAAAGCTTCAGCTACAGCCCTGTGGGTTCTTTTTCGTGCAGAGGAGCCAGGAGAGGGCCATGTTGGAGGAGCTGTGAGCACAGCCTGCAGACCCCTGAGTCAAGACAGGCTGTGCTGGGAAAGGGACTCCTGGCCTGTGGAAGTGGGCTCTTGCTCCAACTCAGAGATGCTGCTCAGACTTCACCTCCTCCTGGAATCTTCCTCGCAGCTCCCCCCCCACCCAACTTGGGCTAGGAGTTCCCTCCTCTGCCCTCAGAGCTCCCCATGCTTTGGGCACAGCATAGTCTATAGGCACCGGTCCTTGACTTTGTGTCCTTGGATGAGTTACTTAATGGTGCTCACCTCAGTTTTCCCATTATAAAATGGGGATAACAATAGACATACTGCCTTCAGTCACATTCCCCTATCAGAGCACTAACGGTGTCCCCCACTAGCCTTGAGTGCCTGGCTCCATGCCTGGCACATGGGAGGCCTGTCTGCCCTCTTTTCAGGTGACTGTTCTAGGAACAGGTGTGCCTTCCTGGCTATAGAGTGAGAGCTCAGAGCCTTGGGGATCTCCAGCCCTGGCACTGTGGTGCAGCTGGCCCCTGCTCTCCATCCTGCCAAGTCTTTAAGGGGCTTCCCTGCCTCTCAGAACCTCATCCACGGTGCTGCTGCACCCCAGGTGAAGGGGGCCCATGCTGGGTCACCAAGGGCAGGCCGCCTCCCTGTAGGGCAGTTACGGAGAGTCCGCTAAGCTGGCCCGTAAGACTCAAGACATGGAAGGGACTTAGAAACGATTGTTCCACTCTTTATCTTATGGAGGGAGAGGCTGGAAGCGGGAGTACGGGGGTGATTTGCTCCAGGCCCTAGAGCCGGCCCCTGCAGAGGCAGCCCCAGGACCCAGGCTCCTCCAGCCAGCGCTCACCCTGGACTCCCTGCGTGTCTCCAGCAGCATGTGGAGTCGTTGCCAGGAGAGGGCAGTGTGAGTGTGAGGCTCACTCAGTGGAGACGTGGCCTTTGCTGCCCTGCCCCGGGTCTGACTTTGAGGAGCCTCCTGAGAGGCTGCACTGCCCAGGGCAGGGCTGGGAATTGACGATCACCTGAAGATTTGGGCTCTAAGATGTGGAAATGTCACTGGCCACCCTGGGTGGTGCTGTGCAAGCTCCACTAAATGCCATCTTCTATTTTGAACCTGTTTCCCAGGGAGGCTCCAGGAAGCAACACAGATGAGCACGTCTTCCCAGAATGGGGCTGGTGGACATGGATACAAGGAGGGCTTGATGAGCCACAGCTACACGCCGGGGTGGGAGGTGCTGGGCCTTCCCCATGGGAAAGCAGCCAGCTGGCAGGGGGTGCTATAGGAGGGGACAGACCAGGTCCTGTGGGGTGGGAGGTGCTAGAGGATGGGACAGACCAAGTCCTGCAAAGATAGACCATGTCCTGTAGGGTAGCTACTGAGCTGGAAAGATTTCTGGGCAGCCGACCAGGCCCTACAAGGTCTGCAGAGTCAGAGTAGTGCCAGGGCCTGAGAGCTCACCTGGTCTTCACCGCTCATCTCACTCATAAGGAAACACAGGGGAAGAGCTTCCTGAGGCCACTCAGCCAGGGCAGGGGGCAGCAGAACATAGCAGCCTTCTCAGCTGGCAGAGGTTTCAAGAGCCTAAGTCTCAGCACACACAGCAGATGCAGTGCTGGGCATCTTCCACAGGACCGACAGCTGCATGGGACGAGGGACAGCAGGACGCTGAGGGAGAGGGTCCATCTGCTGGATGGGGACGGACCTGAACCCAAATCCCAGTGCTCTAGTTATTTTGCTGTGTGACTTTGGGAAAGCTTCCAAACCTCTCTGAAGCCCAGCCTCTTCACCCATAGCTGGGATACTGGTTTTACCTCATAGGGTTGTTACGAGCAACCAGTGAGATATTTTGGTGGTGGCTGGCATACAAATGGCAGCCGCTGTTATATCCTGAGTCCCCTTCTCTGAGGGAAAGGTGGCTGTTCTGCAGTCACCCTCTCCCTAACCCACCCTGCACCCTGGACTTGGCTACATGACTTTGAAAGGTATTGCTTACCCAACCCCAGGCCTGACAGCCACTTCATCCTGGAAGGTAGGGAGCATTTGAGCCCAGAGCTGAAAAGATCGCCCAGGAATGCTCTTCCCTTGGCTCTTGGGTCCCTACACCTGTGTGATCACATCCCCAAAGCCCTCCTGGCTCCCAGAATGAGGGCAGAACTGAGCAGAGCCCAGAACAAAGGGATCCACAGTTCCCCTGGCGATGGGCTATTCTCAAGGGACTGGATGAAAAGACTGGGACTTTTCAGCCTCAAAAACTGAAGGTTGGGAGAAGATGCAGGCAAAACATCTTAGATGGTGAGTGAAAGATCACCTTTGCCAATACTTGGATTCAAGCCCGGTCCAGGGCCCCGGGGGCTACACTGTGCTGTCTTTCTCATCCTTCTTTGGGTGTGGGTAAGTGGTGCTTCTCTTCCCTGATCACCAGGGCCCTCTCGGTCCTTTCTGACCTTCCTCTTCCATGGAAGCTAAGTGATGGCGTTTTCAGGGCTCCATCCTGGGCTGCTCTCCCTCGATCCCCCAGGGTGACCCCAACCATGCCCCCAGATTTGCCATCTGTGCTTCCTCAACTCCACTGTCTGCATCTCCAGCCTGGATCGTCATCTTGTGCTTCATAGAGACACCCACATAGGCTCCTGGGCTGAACGTTCCCCAGGTATCTCACTCCCAGACCTTATCTCTCCTTTTTGGTTCATCCTGGTGAATGGCAACACCATTCTTCTGGTCAACCAAACCAAACCTCAGATGTGTCTTCATTTCCTCCCTTTTCCTCTGCCATTGAGAGCTATGATTTCCCCCTTGCCAGCATTACCACCGTGGAGCAAGCTCTCCTCACTCGTAGTCACTGGGACTACTGTGTCTTCCGCTCCAACCCATCTCCTTACTGCAGCCAGAGTGAGCCTCCTGATATGTCATCCCATCCCCACCATGCCTGCCTCCTGCATGCATCTGTGCTCCCAAGGCCCTCTCTGTCCAGCCTGACCTCCTCTTATTCCCTCCTCTCTCTCCCCACGCAAACCTGGGGGATTTTGACCCTCTGGAGCTGTCTACCTGGAGCACCCTCTTTCCCTTAGCTGCTTGGTGAACTCTCCCCCATCCTTGAGCAGTCAGCTCCAATGCCTCTGATAGAATTATCTCATGCCTAGCAATGGAATTAGAAGCCTCTCCTGCTGTTCCAACCTTGTTGCCAGCTCCTGATGCGTGTCTCCTCCATTGGTCTGTGAACAGCATGAGGACAGGGACCATGCTGGGTCCCCTGTGCCTACCCCAGGGCCTGGCATGCAGTAGGAGCTCAATTATGTCTGCTGAGTGCTTGAATATGACAGAGGGGTTTATATCACTGCAGTAGAGTGCTCAGGAATGTCATAAAGGGGCATGTTTAGGGCAGATTGAGGGACAGCATAGTCCATGGGGAGGGAAAACCGCAGGACACACCACCCCCAGGGGTGGGAGAGGCGGATGAAAAACCTCCTTAGTGTTTTAGATAAATTAATTAATGATAGGCCCACTATGGGCGGAAAAAGGACACTAGAGTGTTTCAGCCACACCCTGCACCCGAGGCTTACACAAAGGTACAAACACGTCCACTGCCCCGGGTGGGCTCTGCAGCCTGCACCCGAGGCTTACACAAAGGTACAAGCACGTCCACTGCTCCGGGTGGGCTCTGCAGCCTGCACCTGAGGCTTACACAAAGGTACAAGCACGTCCACTGCCCCAGGTGGGCTCTACAGCCTGCTCAAGTGCATGTGTCCATTACACGATTCAAAGCCCCCAGTGTAGTGTGGGTGACTTCACTTTGGGTCGGGGGTCCTTTCTCATAGCTGTGAAGGGCTTGGATCAGCTATTCGTGTTTCCCTCCTGTGGGCAGAGCCGGTCTCACCCCCATTCCCCATGGGCAACCTGTGGGCAGATAGGCTACTTGGGTTCCGGCAGATTCATCTGAGCAAGCTGCAGGCAGAGTGACACCAGGAGGCGCATGTGGTCAGGAGGTCTTTAGCTCTAATTTGAGTGAGATCAAAGTGGCCTTTTCCATCATGGGCATGGCAGCGGTCACAACTCCACGCCGAAAATCACGGAGCGCCACCAGCAAGGGGCTTGTCTTGCTTGGTTGGAAAGAGTGCATAGGGGCTAGAGAGGAATCAAATGCAGTCCCCATATTCACTCTGGGCTGGGGACTTAAGCTGGGCTGGAGAGTGAGGCTTGGGGTCAGGAGAGGGAAGGGAGGAGCAGAGCTGGGAGTTCCCATGAGCTGCTCTGCACACCGCCCAGCTCTCACGTTCCTCAGCAGAGACGCGGCGCTAGGCCAGAGCCTGGAGAAGGGAAGGGCTATGCGTACCCTTGCCCTGGGGGCTTGGAATAGAGACGTATGAACTTTCCAGAGTTCAAGGATTTTATTAAGAAGTTTGCCCAATGTGTTCATTCATTCATTAGAGAAAATCAAATGCCCGTAAGTACCAGGTCGTGTGCCTCATATCAGAGATACAAAGATAAAAAACCAAAACCTTGGTCTCTGTCCTTCTGGGAGCTTAGATGGGGAAACAAAGGGAAACCCACATTTCTCCAATACATGGGTTTGCCAAGGCATTTTGGTCTTTTCATTTTTATTTATTTATTTAGAGATGGTGTCTCACTGTGTTGTCCAGGCTGGAGTGCAGTGGTGCCATCTCGGCTCATTGCAACTTCCACCTCCTGAGTTCAAGCAATTCTCCTGCCTCAACCACCAGTTAGCTGGGATTATAAGTGTGCACCACCACGCCCAGCTAATTTTTGTATTTTTAGTAGAGACAGGGTTTCACCATGTTGACCAGGCTGGTGTCAAACTCCCGACCTCAGGTGATCCGCCTGCCTTGGCCTCCCAAAGTGCTGGGATTGCAGGTGTGAGCCACCATGCCCGACAGCATTTTGGCCTTTTTAATCAAGTTTTTTGCAACGTCTTGGAGAAGGCCCTAGGGGTCTGAGCCCTACTGTGCTGGTGGGGAAATGAGGCTAGGTGGCGTGGGGTGGAGCCAATTTCACCCAGGCGATGGTCTCCTGAGCCCTGGGATGTTTAGAGAAGTCACCCGCGAGCTTGACCCCACATCCAGAAAGACTGCGTGGCGACATCTACCGCATTCTGCCTCTGTTCCCAGAAGCCTCAGGGTGCTTTCCCCTGCCATGTCCCCTGGGCCCCTGGAAAGAAATGCCATTTCATCCCTGCGTTCTCAGACACGGACCCTGAGCCCACCACCACTGTTCAGCTGATGTCAGAGATGCTGGAAAGAAGGGCTAAAAATAGCTCTGATTTGATGTACTCTCAGGGGCTGGGTTGGCAGCTGGGCCCCCACCTTTTCCTTGTACAGAAGGCATCTCTGCTCTAGAGTATGTTGGGGGGTGGGGTGTGTGCAGGGTGGAGGGGAGCATAGAAGTTTCTCAGAGCCAGCCAGGCTGTGGAAGGTTCTAGAGTCTGTTCTCATACTCAGAGCCTGTGAACCAGAGGTCTGTGACCCCGGTCATGGCTACATGGGTGCATTATTTTTGCAGGCCCTTTGCGCTACCAGACCTTGCCTTTGAGTGGTTCTGAGGGAGTCTGAAAGTGGGATTTGTGTGTGGGTGTGGGGTACCCTGCCCTGGCGTGTGGTGAATGGCTGGAGTGGAGAGGATTTTTGAGAGGTCAGTGGTCCAACCCTTGCCTTCTGTGTGCTGTGAGCATCTGACAGGTTTGTTTCTGTTTTCTTAAACTGTCCAGGGAGGGGCAGGAAACCTGTCTCATTGCAGGTTCAGCCAGCTGTGCTGGTCACTAAGTTGTCTCCTGTGTTCAACCCAAATCTTTCCTGCCTGAATTTAGCTGCTGCTCCTGGTCATCTACCTTTGGGAACATCTATTTCATGTATTTGAAGCAAGGGTTACAGGCAGCTCTTGGTCGAAGGAGACCAGCTTCCATCAGAGTCATCAGAGCCAGGGCCAAACTCACTTTAGTGCACTCTGATTGGATGTTACCGTGGTGGGCTGGGGGGTGCTGGGTATACGGATGCCCCTCCTGGGGGTTAAAATCTAGCTGGAGAGGCTTCTCTCTTCCTAAGGGACTGGGTGCAGGGTGGGGGTAAGGAGAGCTCAGATATTGGAGGAGAGAGGCCTCCAGGGGTGGGAAACAGAGGAAAGCACAACATCCAGGCAGGGGGAGACTTCCGCCTGGCTTTCTAGCATGGGTGGTCCATTGAACTCCCTGAGCCTCAGCGTCCTCATCTGTAAAATGGGGCTCGCAGATGATCTCATTCATAGTGGTGTGGACAGGAGTGAATGAGAAGGGGAGGGAATGAGAGAAAGAGAGCAGGAGAGCATAGTGCCCTGGCGTAAAAGCACTCCCTCTCAAGTCAACCGCCTGGGTATGAACTCCGGCAGCCACATGCTCTTGCTTTGGTCTCTTCATCTGAGGACGATCCTAAGGCTTTCTGGAGGCTTAGATGAGTTGATAGGTGCAGAGCGCTTCCATTGTGCCTGGCATAGAAGCGGTAGCTACGGGAGGACGAGCGAGGGGAGGAATTTCACCAGGTCAAGGAGGAGGCATGGGGCGGGGAGCTTGGCCCTGCCCAGGGATGGATCTCCAGGCAGAGGGGACAGCAGGAGCAGACACGGAGAGGGGCACCCCTAGGAAGGTCTGGGGACGGAGAGCCATGGATGTGGCTGGAGAGCAGGAGCAGGCGTGGGGGATAGGCGAGAAGGCAGGTCGGAGTCAACCACGGGAGACTGAACTCCAGGGTGCAGAGGCAATGGGGGCCACCCAGGTTACTTAATCTAGCTTAGCCTCAGCTTCCTCATGTGTCAAATGGGACTGGCCATCATAGTAACTCCCTGTTTGCCTGGCAAAGGCTTAGAGGCTGTACCCTGTTCTGTCTGTGACAACTCAGACAGTGATGCTCCTGAGATCTGCGAATGGTATGGAAGGGCGCTAAGGCCTTTTGCTCTGTCCTGCAGCCTGCTCCTGAGCCATGATCCCAGGAAGCAGCCACTAAGACTCTGACCTGGGCAGAGTGAACGGCAGGCAGGTAGGAGAAGAGCCCCAGATGGGTACGGTGCCTACCTGGGCCATGCAGCCTATGGTCCTGAAGCCTTCTTGGCCCCTCCTTTGAGCCATTTTCTCCTGCAGCCACTGCATGTGGCCACCTGGCCCTAGATCCTTGCGGCCCTGGGATGTGGTCAGACATGGAAAGGACACACAAGGAGGCAACTGTTCCACCCTCAGAAGGATGCGTCAGGCAAGAATGCAATCTTTCACTGTCTCAAAAGCTTTGCCGTGGCTGCAAGTCAGGACTCCAAAATAAGCTAGGCACGGGATAAGGGAAGGGGTTGTAGTGTGAACAGGGCGGAGGGAAGACAGGGGTGAATTGGCAAGTTGGGGTATCAGTGAGCTCGGGAGTGCTTTGGCGGCAACTAGCTTAGCCCTGTTCTCAATAATGGGGGCAGCGTGGTGCTGAATTTGGAACACCTGTATCTGCTCACATCGTGCTTACTTAGTAATTTGAGGGCTCCTGCTGTCCTGTCTGAGGTGAGTCCAACAGCTGAATGTGAGTTTGGCTTTTTGCTCTGTGTGCCCGGTCTCCCTGCCTCCCTGTGGAGGCCACAGTGATGGTGAGTGACTGGAAGCAGGCAGTCCTGGGAGCAGGAAGTCCTGGGAGCAGGAGGGGAAGCACAGGCAGGAGACCTCGCCCGCAGCAATCCAGGCTGGCTGTGGCCTCAGGGCCATGGCGGATGTGACTGTGTGTCCACAGGTATCTGTACAGATGGAAGCTGAGCTGTGTGTTGCATGTATGGATATTTGGTAGTTTGCATGTGTGTGTGCTCTGTCAGATACAATGCATCTGTGTGGAGTGTGACCATGTGGGTGGATGTACTTTGTGTTGAGTACCCTGTGTGTAAAGTGTATGCATATTGTGAATGCAGTGTGTGTGCAACTGTGTGTGGTATGTTCCAGTGTGTGTGTTCATGTGGGAGGTGTGTGTATGGGTACGGTTGTGTATATGTGTGAGATAGTGCACCTGCATCCTCCCAGGATAAGGGTAAAGATGGTTTGAGTAAAAATCCCTCAGAGGGGATAACTGTGTCATTATCAGCTTCAGAGAAAAGCTGTGCTCTGCCTTTGAGGTCGGCTTTCTGAGTCTTTTTGGAAAGAGCTTGAACAGTTCTTGGCCACGAAGGGGTCGGAGTACAGCCCACAGGCCTGGCTGCTGGGGCAGAGGCAGCCATGGAGGGGCCGTTGGGGTTCTATGTGCTGCTGTGACCTTGGGCCTGAAGCCTCCAGGGCTCCCTTGGTGAGCCCAGGGGTTGCAATTGACATGTTCTAAGGCCCTACTGGTCGAGGGTGGGGGGTCTCAGCTCCCCAGCCTCCTCACAACCTCCACAGCACTCAGCACCCATGAGCACCCAGGCCACGTAGCCACACAGTCTGTAGGCTCTGAGGTCAGGAGGCTGGGGCTGAAGCCCAGCCCTACCACACAGTCACTCAGCACATGCCCTGTGGGTCTTCCCAGGAGCAGGCCTCTGGTAGGGGCTGGGGACCCAGTGCAGGGCAAAATCAGGCTCAGAGACTGCCTGCAGGGCTGAAGGTCCTGCAGGAGTGGCCGCGCTTAACCTCAGCTCACACAGGTGCTTGGCAACAGCCCAGTGCATGGGGTCAGCAGACCCAGCTGGGTGACATCGGCCAGTTCCTTCGCCTCAGTTTCCCCATCTCCACAGGGCCCATGGTGCCCATCCTGGGGTCAGGGCAGAAGCAGGAGGCCTCACACATGCTGAGTGCTCCTAATCGGTATCACTTTATGTGGTTGTGGTTGTGACACTGTCCCCTCTGTTCCTGCCCCCAAGGAACCAACCTGCAGACAGTCTAGGGCTGAAGGATTGCCTGGGGAGAGGGGCACAGGTGGAGGGTGTTGGTGGGAAGAGGCTGTGAACCCAGAGGAAGGACAGGAGGGAGGGTAGAAGGAGCCTGTTGGACAGGGCCTGGAGGGGTCTCCATGTCATGAGGCAGTGGGAAAGGTAGCCTCCTCAGACTCTTCTCCACTGAGTCCCCTCTAGGAGTCATCGAGGAGCCCCCTCACCTCCTCCCTGGGTGTCTGAGAAGCCTGGCCTGGTGGCGGAGTCACTGTGGCTGCAGGGACCAGAGCTATGTCCCTGCGTGACCCCAGCCTCGGCATCCTGTTCATAACCAAGCCTGGAGCTGATGGAACGGAGCAGCTGAAGGGAAGGGGCTGCCCTTCTGATCGATTTCTGGTGGAAAGCATCAGTGGGTCACAGCACCCACCACATATGGAACAAAGCAGTTTGCTGGTGATGGGCCCGCCGGCCTATTGCAAAGGGGATGTGTGTGGCATCTCGGGGTACTGCTGGTTGTCGCGTACAAGTTATTTGTGTCCTGAATATGTGACACTGCTGCTGGCCAAGGCAGCTCCTGGGATAGTGGGGAGAAGCCACTGGTGAGATCTTGGGAGCCCCAGGAGGAGGGTGGGACCTGTGTTGCGTGGCTCTGAACCAGCTCTGCTCCCGGACCAGCCGTCTGCAGATGCCGACAAAGAGATCAAACAGGGATCTCCCCTGAGGAACTCAGCCTCCTGCCAGGGCCTGCTGTGCCACTTGGGGGTCACAGGTGAAAATCGGGGCCTACTATGGCCTCTGCCCAGCCAGTTTCCCAGGGCTTCCTGGGGCTGCAGCCCTCCTGGTTTGGCACATGGGCTCTGGAGGGAACGCTGTAGGTTGTCCACAGTGACTACTGCGGGCCCTGAACCCGGACCCCTGAAGGCATGAGCTATGTGGCATTCTCAAATGTTGACCAAGGAGGAAGGCTAAGTAACTTGCAGTGAGAGTCCTGTGAGTGTGGTGCCCAGACCTGCTTTGTTCCTGCTCATGATGCCACCTCTCAGCTTAGGCACTTCCCTCCTTCCCTCCCTCCCTCCCTCCCTATCTCTCCCTCTCCCTTCCTCCATTTCTTCCTTTCACTAATGTGGGTCCAGGGCACCCCATGTGCCAGGCACTCTGCTATATGAGGGGCCATGCCAGTGACCAGCGCAGACACGGTCCTGCCCACTAGGCCCTCCCTGGAAAGGTGCACATTGCATTACACATCGATGCAGGATTTCTCGCAAACACTCCAGGTGCTCCTCAGGTGCAGCCAGGATTGAGACCCCTTGTGCTACGATGTGCACAGTCAGGGGACACACCTGGGGGAGGGGGAAGCTGGCTGCTATGGACCCCTGAAGCCCAGGGAGAAGCTGGAGATGCACAATGAAGAGCGGTTCTCCCAAGGATGCCTGACAACCTCCTAGGCAGCAGGGCCCAGCCCCTGGCCTTGGGAATGTCTTCTGAGGACAGCTCTGCATTGCTCACCATTCCCAGGAGGCCTGAAGGTGGGCGAGGCCCCTGGCCTCTGGTCGAAAGCAGAGCTCTGCATTAGGGCAGGAATTTCAAGAACCCGGAGACTTAGGGGAAGCTTTACGAACCAGCCTGGAGTCTTAGGCCCCTTCTGCATGAGCACCACTCCCAGGTGGGATACAAGCGCTCATAGAATCAGGTTTCTGAATAAGCCACTTGAGGGGTGAGAGCTAGAGATTGCTAAGGCCACTGGGTACAGGTCAGCTGCCCAAGTAGGCAGTGAGGTCACCCCTCTCAGGAGCTGGCTTGTCCCCAGAGGCCTGGGTCTCTAGGATAGGACAGTGGGAGCAGCTGTCCCTTAAATCCTGGTGATCCCCACCCATTTGTTCCTTGAGCAGGTCAGGGTAGCCTTGGGAAATCATCAGTAGAGTGTTCTTCTCAGTCACCAGTCCTTGGGGCCAGGCCCAAAGAGACATTTGTCAGGAGGGAGAGAAGCAGGAAGTGTGGTGGGCGGGCCTGGATTCTTCTCTGCCAGGGCTCTTCCTGCCCTTCCTTCCTTCCTTCTTGCCTGGTTGGGCCGGTCAGCTGTTTACTGGGGAGCGGAAGTTCTGAAGCCCTCATACTTGCTTGTGCTGGGAGTGAAGTTTCCTTTGGACCTTTCCATCCGGGGTTTGTGAGCTCATTCCTTCCAGAAGGCTGCAGAAGCAGGTCCTGGGAGAAGCAGGAAAAGGCCCTTGCAGATGGTGTTCAGGGACAGGTGGATTTCTTGCAGCCCCACTGAAGCTTAAGCTTTAGGGCCCCTCACTTTTATGGACCTCTAATGGGACCCTGTACTCAATTTTGAATATGTAATTTTGTATTCTTTTTCTTTACATTTTTTAAAAATTTAAGATTCTTTTTTGGACAATTTTGTAAATTAACATTTACATAGAGTAAAATTGACTTGTATGTGTGTTTGTAGAGGTCTTTGAGTTTCAGTGCATATGCAGATTCACATAGTCACCACCATAATCAGCTCACAGGACAGTTCCATCACCCCAGAACACTCTCCCATGTGCCCACTTTAAAGCAAATCATCCCTTAATTTCAGCCCCTGGGAACTACCAATCTGTTCTCCATCCCTCTGCCTTTGCAGAATACCATATAAGTGGAATCACACTGTATATAACTGTCTAGACAGACTTCACTCATTTAGGATAATGCCTTGGAGATCATCCAGGTTGTTCTGTGTGTCAGTGGTTTGTTCCTTTTTATTCCTGAGTAGTATTCCACAGTATTCATTACTGTAGTTGTTTATATATTCACCTGCCGAAGGATAGTTGGCAAGTATGAAAAGAACTGCTAAAACATTTGTGCACACATTTTTGTGTGGATATAAGTCTTCATTTCTAGAATGCCTAGAAAGGGAACTATGGGTCATATGGGGAGAGTATGTTTAACTTTATGAGAGACTGTCCACTGTTTTCCAGAGTGTCAGTAGCATTTGCATTCCCACTGCAATATATGAGCATTCTAGTTGCTCTGTATTCTTGTCAGCACTTGATAGTGTCACGGTTTTTATTTAGCCATTTTAACAGATATGAAGTAGTATCTCTTTGTGGGGGTTTTTTCACTGTGATTTTAATATACATTTCCCTATTTACTTGTAACATTGAGCTCCCTTCTCCCCATGTTTATTTGCTATTGTGTATCCTCTTTGGTAAAATATCTGTTCAAATCTTGTGCCCATTTTAAAAATTGGATTGTTTGTTTTCTTACTAGTGAGCTTTAAGAGTTCTTTGTTTATTCTAGCTACAAGTTCTTTGTCTGATATGTGATTTGCAAATATTTTCTCCCAATCTGTAGCTTGTCTTTTCATTCTCTTAACAATGTCATTCACAGAGCAAAAGCTTTTAATTTTGGTAAAGTTTATCTTTTTTTTTTTTTACGGATCATGCCTTTGCTGTCATTTAAGAACTCTTTGTCTGATACAAGGTACAGAACCACTCCTGCAGTTTCTTCTTAAAGTTTTATGGTTTTACATGTTAACCTATGATACATTTTAAGTTAGTTGTTGCATATGAATGACTTATTATTACTACATCATTTGTTGAAAAGACTATCAACATTGAATTGTCTTTATACCTTTGTAAAAAACCAATTGGCTGTAATTATGTGGGTCTTCTTCTGGACTCTTCTGTTCTGCTGATCTATGTTTCTCTCTTGGCCAATGCTACACTGTACTGTAGCTTTATAGTAAATCCTAAAATCAGGTAGTGTGAGTTTTTCAAATTTATTCTCTTTTAGAATTGTTTTGACTATTCTAGTTTCATATAAATTTTAGAATTGGCTTGTCTGTATTTAAAAAAAAAATCCCTCTTGGGTTTTTATTGGAATTGTGTTACATCTATAGATTAATTTGAGGGCAATTGTCATCTTACTATAGTGCATCTTCCAATCCATGAACATAGTATGTCTCTGTGTCATTTAGGTTTTCTTTGATTTCTTTTATTAGCATCTTGCAGCTATGGCATACAAATCCTGCATGTGTTATTAGATTTGTCTCTAAGAATTTCATTTTTGGAGCTAATTTAAGTGGTATATATTTTTAATTTTTAAATTTTTAATTATTCATTAATCATTTATAGAAATGCAATTGACTTTTATAGGCTGACCCTGTGTTGTGAGACCTTGCTAAATTAACTATTTATTTATATGAGCTTTTTAATAGATTGCTTAGGATTTTCAATCTAGACAATCATGTCATTTACAAATAGGGACAGTTTTACCTCTTCCTTTGCAATCTGCATATACTTTCTGTATTTATTTCTTTTTCTTGACTTATTGCACTGAACAGGACTTCTAGTATGATGTTGAATAGGAGTGGTGTGTGTAGACATCATAACCCTGTT
The DNA here is from genome assembly GCF_028885625.2 of Pongo pygmaeus. Taxonomy (NCBI): domain Eukaryota; kingdom Metazoa; phylum Chordata; class Mammalia; order Primates; family Hominidae; genus Pongo; species Pongo pygmaeus. Next base: position 9,875,053 of record NC_072380.2, read on the forward strand.
CTTGATCTTAAGACAAAAGCATTCAGTCTTTTATCATTAAGGAAGATAACTGGGAGTTTCCATAAATGCCCTTTATCTACATAAGGTTAAGGAAGTTCCCTTCTATTTCTAGTTTGCTGAGAAAATTAATGGATGTTGAATTGTGTTACCTTTTACTTCTGCATCAATTGTTATGATGTGTGGTTATTAATGTCATAGATTACATTGATTTTGATTGATTTTTGAATATTGGATCAGCCTTTCATTCCCAGGATAAACCCCAGTTGGCTCTGGTACATTGTTCTTTCCATATATTACTGGATTTAATTTGCTAATATTTTGTTGAGGATTTTTGCATCTATGTTCATGGGAGATGTTGTCTGTAGTTTTATTTTCTTGTACTGTGTTTGACTGGCTTTTGTATCAGAGTAATGCTGGCCTCATAAAATGAATAGGGAAGTGTTTCTTCCTTTTTTATTTTCTGGAAAAGAGTGTGTACAGTTGGTGCAATGTCTACTTTGTTTGGTAGAATTTACTGTTTTCCTTAAAGAAGGGTTCTCTAAGCCTCAGACCCCACAAAACTTGAGCTCACCCCTGTTTGGGGCTTTGAAGGTGGGTTGTTATCCACAATCAGAGATTTCAATGCTGTTTATGACAGTGTCATAAGAAGCAGCTGGAGATTATGGGCCCAGACAGGCGAATCTGTTCAGCCCCCTGCCCCTTGTAGAAATCACTTCTTTTCTACCCCAGCCAGTCTTGGGCAGAGCCATAGCCAACCTCAGAGGGGCAACATAGTTTGGACAAGACCTTCTCTGACTTTCCTGAACCATGACTGACGGTGTGGCTTCAGGGAAGTCACTTAGTCTCTCTGAGCCTTAGATGAGCCAGGAGGAAAAAGAAGATGACAACTGTGTCTCCCTCAAAAAGCTGTGCTCAGAGGACTAGATACTTCTGCTGGAGGGAACAGGAGCTTTAAACAATTCCATGGCTTATAAAGTAAGGGAAGGAGATAGAACCGGAAGGATATAAGCAGAGTGGGCTGGAGGGAACACAGGAACAGGGCATCTCAGGGAGCAGTAATGGCTGCCATCTGCATGGCGACTTCTAACCTCCTGTCTGTGCTCGCAGGCATGGTCTTATTTAAGGCGCCTGTGACCCTCTGACGGGGCACTATGGTATGCATTCATTCGTCCGTCATGTCCTGGGTTCTACTCTGGACTAGGCATTTTATACATGAGGAAACTAAGACTCAGAGAAGTTAGGAGATGTCCCTCAAGGTAACACAGCCAGGTGGCAGAGCTGGAAGGGAGCCCAGGTGTTTTGGGCAAACTCCTTTCTTCCCCACTGTCAGGCAAGTTGGACTGAGTTCAGAAGTAAGGAGACACATGGTCTACCTCTGGGAGGTGCGTGGGCAGGAGCAGTCAACAGCACTGGCCCCGAAGCCAGACTGCTTGGGCTTGAAGCCCTGCTCAGCTACTTACTTAGCTGGGAAGAGCAAGGCGAATGTTTTAACCTCAGTGCTTCAGTTTGCTGTCTGTAAAATGAATATTGGTAGGTAATATTGCACCCATAATATTGCACCTGTAAAATGAATATTGGTAGGTAATATTGCACCCGTAAAATGAATAATTAGTAGGTAATATTGCAGCTACCTCATAGGGGTGTTGTGAAGATTAAATGAGGTAATATGTGCCAAATGCCCATAATAGAGCCTGGCGCAAGTGAATGTCACACAAACATGAGGCATTATTTGTAAAGATGCTAGGCCATCCTTTGTGCTCTGTGAGGTGACTCACTTGAAGAAAGACAAAGTTATAAGATGTTGACAGAGGCTTGGAGATCCCTCCTACCTGCCCCTCCTGTGATAGGAATAGCGGGGCCCAGCCATGGGAGGTGACTTGCTCACGGTGGGCCATTCCTGCAGACCATAGACCAGGCCCAGCTCTCTTGAGCCCGTGCTCCACGAGGACACGTGGCATTGCTGCCTTCACCCCCGTGTATTTCATGATCCGAGGCTCCTAGGGGAGATATGGCGTGACAGGAGGTGACACCGACTTTGGGAGCAAATCCGGGAGAAGAGTTGGTGTCTTCTCTCCCAAGCTACCTTACTGGAGAAGGGTGCGGTAAGCTTTCTGGAACCCGCCAGGAAGGTGGAGAAGGAGGGGGCTTGAAGGAATGGCAGCCAATCCTGAGTCTCCTGCCTTGCCTCCCCCATCGGAGCGCACCTCTGGGCTTGCACCCCGAGCGGTGGCAGAAGAGGGCGCGGGCCTGTGGGATGAGATCACTTGCCTGGAGCCGCCTTTCCGCGACGCTTAGGGTCTGGCGCCACCGTGTGGCTGCGGGTCGAGGCCGCTTCTGCAGAGGGGATGGGAGGCCCTGCAGGAGGCGGCTGGCAGCGCCGCCTCAGAGGTCACCCAGGAGCTCTGGATTTTACACACAGGAAACTGAGATCCCGAGGGAGAGCAGCGCTGGCCCAGGGGTTTGGGGGGACATGGCTTATGCCTTCCTCCCACCCCACCCATCTGCCTCGTTGTTTCTTGGCAGCTCCTTAGATCTTGAGGGAGACAGACCCCAGGTAAAGCTAGGAGGAGGAAAAATCCTAGAGCCTCGAGGACAGCAGCAGCCGCGTGATCGCAGGAGCTGCCAGGATCGTCCTGCATGAGAGGCAGGGGCTTTGCACGTGTTGTGGGGGACAAGCAAGGTCATGGGGTCAGGCCTGGGTTCTGGTCCCGTCTGGGCCCCACAGCACTGAGTGACTGAGGCGGCAGTGGCTTGCGTTCTGGCACCGGGGCCCTCCACTATAAAGTGGGGGTTGGACTAGACCAGTGTCCAGACCTAATTATATTGCAAACCAGTACCCCTCGGTTGTCTACTGTGGACCCAAGGACTTAAGAGTAGCAGAGGAGGGACCAAGCCGGGAGCAGTTGGAAAGGATGAGCATTTGCGTTGAGGCCTGGCTGTCAGGAACTCCTGGGCAGGGCTGTGATCAGTCCCTACTACAGTCCCGGAGGTGCCTGTGCGGGTGACCCAGGAGGCACCATCCTGTCCAAACGGTTTTGCCTGGACCCTGGTGCCCTCTAGGCCCCAGTGTCTGCTTGCTAATTGGCTCAGGGAGGAGTGGCACCCTCTTTGCCTACATCCACCCTGGCTCTTCCCACACCCTGGGGTGCTCACACCCAGGAGAGCATCAAGATTGGCTCCTCCTGGCAGGCATCCCAGTTGAATTGGCGTATTCTGGACTCGTTTTCCCTTGCCCTGGCCTTGGTGGGCAGAGGGGCCTGTGGCTTTGGGAGAATGTGGCGTGGAGGGGTAGAACTGGTGCTCCCTTTGCCTGGTAGGGCAAACCTGGGTGAACCTGAGCACTGGCATCACTGACCTGGGACCCAGATGGATAGTGTTAGTGCTGCCATATAACCATTCCTCCAGCTGCTGGACCACCTGTGAGGCTAGAAGAAGCAGAGTCTGTAGTCTGAGTACCCCTGAGACCATTAGGTTTGTGGTCTGGGGCCTGGAGTGATCTATGGCTCATGGCTTGTGTGCTGCAGGTGCCACCTGTTGAGAGAGCCGGGTTTGGGTCACAGGGAGCAGCTCTGATCTGGGAGACCCACAGCACCAAGGCTCCACTCAGCACAAGGCTCTCCTAGACATGGGTGCCAAAGCTCTGGGCACACAGCCCTGCCTCGGTGCCTCAGCTGGAGCATCCGTGTCCCCTGATGCCCTGCCTCCCCACGCTGCCATCACGGCTGATCAGCCTGGCCTTCTATCACCCTCCATCAGGAGCTCACCATCAGCCCTTCCCAAACTACCGATGATGACATCTGCTTCCGGGAACCTCCCTGCACACATTTCTTGCTGCCGTCACCTCTTCCAGGCAGTCCTCTCCTTCAGACCCCCAAATTTGACCCTGCTCCCCTCGCCTTTGCTTTCTCCTTCAGCTCCCTCCTACTTCTCTCTCTGTCTCTCTGTGTGTGTCTGTCTCACTGTCTATCTCTACGTCTCTGCCTCTATCTCTCTGGGTCTCTCCCTCCCTCCTCTCTTAGTGACTGTGAGCTCTGAGACTAGGTGCAACCTCCCCCTTCCTCTTCCTGAGCCTCTTCCCTGGTTCCTTGATTTTGTGAACTCACGGGCAGGGGCCCAGGGCAAAGCAACGCCTTGTGGAAATGCCACAGTCGGCAGGTGGCAGAACCTGGAACAGAACCAGAACTTGGTGGTTTATTTCATGCTAGAGCCTCAGTTTCCCCATGTGTTGAGTGGTGATAACCAGACCTGACCCGCAAGGTGGGCCAGAGACCCCAAGAGACTGTATACCTGGAAGGACCTGGCCCCGGGGGCCTGGTGCACCAACCTTCCTCCCATGTCCCTCCCTGATGGGGCCGTCATTGCAATGCCAGCCTCACTCTGGTTCTCAGTAAGATTGCATCTCTGCTCACCACAGAGGGTGGGTCTGGAGAGAAATGAGGTATACATTGCAGCTTCCCTGGCTGGGTCCCTTCAGGATCCAGGCCCCCAAATGTCCTTAGGAATCTACAGAGAAGCTGGGCACCCCTCATCAGATGGTGAGCGGGGCTTACTGCACCTGGCATGTGTGTTTGAGGTCACCCTTGTGGCTGAGTAGCGGCATGAAGAATGGGTTGTTCTGGGGTAAAAGTAGACAGTGGAGGACCAATAAGGAGACTCCGGCATCCCTCCAGGCAAGAGGGGCAGTGGCCGGGAGCCGACTGGCGGTGTGGCAGTGACAGAGCAGACCATCCAGCAGCTCTGAGTGTGTTCTTGGTAATATCCGAGGCCAGCTGGGCCTGGATAGGGTGTCAGCCATGCACTGCATCTGTACGAGTCAGGCTCGGCATTTCAAAGGGCACAGTAGTGGGTCCTAGAATGTCCATCCCACAGGACAGTCAAGGACAGGCATGTGGTTCTCTCCCACTGCCACTGGCACGCAGTTTATGGTTCCTGTTTTTGATCCTGACTGGGCCCACAGAGCTGTGCACTGTGGCCCTTGCTTTTGGGTGAGCCCTGTCCACAGCCTCTACCCTGGCCCAGACTTGGAGCCTGTTGGCTGCGTTCGGATGGTGCCTTAAGTCCTTCTCTTGCCTTGGAGACACAGTTCCAGAGAGTTCTGGTGAAAATCAGGCTGGGGTTATTATACGACCTGGGGGGATGCCCACTGTGCATATCATCTCACTAATCTTCCCATACACCCTGCGATGCTCTCATTCTATCCCCATATGAAAGATGAGCGACAAGGACACAGAGCTGGAATAACTAGTTCAAGATCCCCCACTTAGCAAGTGATGAGTCAGGCCTCCTTGACCTGTGAGCCTTGCTCTTCCCCCTACCTGCTTCCTTGGCCCCTCAGCCCTCCCACACAGAGCCTGGGAGTGGTCCTGAGAGGGTGGGCAGCGGATCTGCACCTGTGTCCTGGGCCCTGCTGAGACGGAGACTCCATGGCAGGCCCTGGGTCCCCCTGATGTCCAGGGAGGGTGTCCAGTGGCCTGGGTGTGGTCCCTACTTGTTCAACTATCCAGCGACAGGAGCCTGTGCAGTGGGGGCAACCTTTCTGAGTCCACACTGTTTCCTGTCTGTAACATGTGAGAACCATACCCTCCTACTTACCACCTGGGCATGGCCAGCCAGTGAATGGCACGTAGTAGGAGCTTCACAAATGTTCACCCGCTTCCCTTCCTTTCCTTCTCCAGAACAACAGAGGTAATAACCTTGCTGGATTGCTTCCCCCCGGGGGTCCTGAACCTGAAAGCCCACCCCTGTCCCGGAGCTCACCTGAGATGCCTACCTGCAGGCCCTGGGAGGGCATCTGGCCCCACAGTCTCATCTTCCAGATGAGCAAATGGGAGACCAGAAGGAGGACCTGCCTAGGGGCCCACAAGTGGTCAAATCCTTTCCTGACCTGCCCCGCCCCTCCCCCATGCCTCAGCATCATGTCCTTTTGCCAGGAGCCCCCCCAAAGCCGTGTCCAAGCCTCTGGGAACTTCAGAGCACAGGGTGTGGTGGGGGGATGCTGAGTCTCTTGGTTTTAGGTGGATGGCAAGGGTCTTCTGGAGCCCCTGCACCCACCCATGCTCTCTGTGTTCTCCCCATCTCTCTGGGCAGGTATATCCGCACCATGTACCTGGGGATTCAGAGCCAGCGGCGGAAGGAACACCAGCGACGCTTCTACTGGGCTATGATGTATGAATATGCAGACGTCAACATGCTGCGCCTCCTGGAGACCTTCCTGGAGAGCGCGCCCCAACTGGTGCTACAGCTCTGCATCATGATCCAGAAGAATAGCGCCGAGACCCTGCCCTGTGAGTGCCCGCCGGCCGCGCCCCGCCACCCCGGCCTGCCCTCCACCTGGGGACCACGGCCGCCTCCCACACACTTCGTGCCTGGCACGCTCTGTGGGCATTGCCCATCCTGCCCTGAGTCCCCAGGATGCCCGGCCCCCAGTGCAGTGCTGACGGGGCCCACGCCACGCTCAAGAGCGGCACAGGCATGTCCTGAATGTATGTGCGCTGGCTTGGCACCTCCAGGCCGCTTCGTTCATGTGAGCAGAGCAGAGCCAGCCGGGTAGAGGGCTCTGGGTCTCCCCATCAGGGGCAGTGGCCCCTGTCCTTGGTGCTGACCTGAGCCAGGCATTTGCACCTCTATGGGAGGGGAAGTCGCAGACCAGAGATAGCGCGGGACCACAAGGGGCCGTCATGTTGGGCAGCACTAATGGTTTCAGACCCCTTAAACTGTGGTGCTCTTGCTTCAAACCAAGCTTATGTGTAAGCCCCATTTGTAAAGCAGCTTAAGTAGCTCTGTTCAAGTTCCAGCAGGGGAGAGGGCCCAGGAGGAGGAGGGGCTGGAAGCGACAACACATGGGGTGACATTTGAAGGGATGTCATGGGCAAGAAGGATCATCCCAAAGTGTAGCAGTTGCAGGGAGACGCTTATCCATTCAACAAATGAGAGACAGTCCATGGAGCCATGCGTGAACTGTCTTGGGAGGTACTGAGTTCATCATCACTAGGAGTATTCAAGGCAAGAAGTTGCTGAAGAGACTCAGCCCAGAAGTTCCTGACTGCAGAGCGCTCAGTGAGCATGTGTAATCTGGGTAGCCAGGCAGCCATGAGGAGGGGTCTGCTGTCCGTACCCCAGCTCTCCCTGGCCAGCAGGACCTCCCGGTCTCCTGGATTCTCACCTCCAGACCCCGCAGGTCCTCTTGGTGCCCCAGCAGGCCCTCCGTGTCACCATGTTCAAGGACACCCACAGGGACCTCCTCACCAATGTGTTCTGGCAAGAACAGCCACGCTACCCCAGGCCTTTCTCTGAACAGATGTGCCTCCTTACTTTTTCCAAGCTGGCCCTCTGTAGGCTCCAATCCCCTTAGGTACTTAGGCAAAAAGGGGATTTAATCTTCAAAAGCCAGTGGAAGACGGAGCTGTTCAGGCTGGTAGCTTGCTGGTGGCATTCAAAGCCTGGGGACCTGGTTATGAACCCGGCTGTGCTGCTGATAGGCTCTCCTGTCCTATACAAACTCGGCTTAGGTGAAGCCTCATGTCCCATCTACTGAACCAGAACAGCCCTCAATGGAGGCTACCTGGTGGAAAAAGGGGCCCCAGGGTATCTGTCCATCCCACAAAGTGCTGGCTGCAGTCCTGCTGGTCCATCACAGAAGCAAGGAAAATGGGCCATGTGACCCTTGGAATGGACACAGGGGACGCCAGGCCTGAGACCCACACTGAGCTGAGGGCCCAGTTCCGCCCTTTGACAAGGCTTCAGGAAGCATAAGCTGCATGCTCAAGGCAGCCACAGCCTCTATCTTCTGGGCACCCACAGAAGCAGGAGGGGTATGGAGATCTTCAGCAGCTACTGCCAGTGGGGTGACACCAGCCAACATCTGCCCTTGGGCATCTGCAGTCCTCACTTGTCAGGAAGAGGCCCCAGGTGGCCCAGGGGCTCCAGCTTCTTGGAGTGACAGCCCAGCTGGTGCCTACTGGACCAGCAACCATGGCCTGGAGAGGAGAGCTGGAAGGAGCCAACTCGATGTCTGGCTCCAGCTGGGACATGTGGAAGCTAAGCAGGAGGCCTCATGGAGAATGGCAGGGCTGACCGCTCATCTGATCCCTCCCTTTTTCTTGGACACACCCACATGCACACATACTCTCTCCTGGGCACTGAGAAGAGCTTGGGAACACAGGGAAACCTTGCTGATGCTCCATCTTCAGGATGCCTGAGGACCCAGGCTGTATGCTTGGCAACGAACTGTTGTGATTGGCTGCCCACAGCTGCGGCCATGGGAGTCCCTGCCTCACAGGATCGCTGAGAAAACACATGGTGTGAGCATGGACAACATGCAGCAGTTTGAACAACATCATTTGTTCTCAGCACCAAGAGACTCATGTGATGATTGATTTTGGAACAAGACCAGCATCACAGGGATGTCTTTGAAATGCACATTCTTGCTCTACAAACCTAACCATAAAGGAGCTCTGTGGAAGTCAGCACTGACCCTGGGTAGCAGCTCCTGGTGCCAGGATGTGCTGCCAACTGGGAGGGCAATGTCTGGTTCCCTGCTGAGGCCTCCATATCCAACCTGCCCTCAGATCCCAGGGCTGCTGCCCCACAGCCCAGGGCAACAATGCTCTCACGGGCAGATTTGCTGGCACTGGAGAGGGACACCTTTCTCTCCCATATCAATCCTTCTATTTCTCAAAATGAACTCAGCTGCTGTCTGAGACTTCTGCTTAGCCTGTTTGTGCTGCTATAACAAAATGCCTGAGAGTGAATAATTTATAAAGAGCAGAGATTTATTATTTCCCAGTTCCGGAGGCTAGGAAGTCCAAGATCAAGGTGCCTGCAGGTTCAGCTGCCTAATGAGGGCTGCATCCCCTGGAAGGGAAGAACACTGTGTTCTTACATGGCGGAGGGCAGAAGGACAAGCTAGCTGCATGCTGTATGAAGCCTCTTTTATAAGGCCCTCAATCCCATTCACTAGAGAGGAGTCCTTATGGCCTGATCGCCTCTCAAAGGTCCCACCTCCTAATCCTATCACACTGGCAACATCTGAACTTTGGAGGGGACACCTTCAAACGATAGCAGACTCTGCTTATTTAAACTGCCTTTTGCTGTTTCAATTTCAAATCTTCCCCACTCTGTACCACAAGGGCTGCCAAGTTATGCCTCCTCTCATCTTTTCCTCTTCCAACCTTTGGCCAGATCTTGACACCCCAAACAGATAGGGCAGGTAGCAGGGTGGTGCACAGGTGGGCTCCCAATGGGGCATTTGAAATCCAAGGAGCTGGTCACCACTTATAACCTCTTGTGATTTTGGACCTTCATCTTTTCACGATCCCGCTTTCTCTTTGGTATACTGGAAGAAAGAAGAATAATACCTAATTTTCAGTGGGGATGCAATGATATAATGCACAAGAGAGCACTTTGTAATCTTTCAAACTCCACGGGCACATAAGGGGCTGTGTTTATCATTTCTAGGGCCAGGTGGAGTCATCCTTTTATAGGGCTCTGACAGCCACCTCCCCATCGTCATGATACCACCCACCATGGGCCAGACCTGCTGGGGATGGGTTTGCAAAGATGCCTATCCTTCAGTGGTTTATGGGCTGGCATGGGCCAGGTCCTAGGGAGATTTCTCTCCCTTTCTGGCCTTCTGGATCATCTGTGTCCCAGCCTCCTTGTTATGCCTGTCCTTTGTATAATAGTTTCTCAGATTATAAACAGAAAGGGCTGGGCACCAAATCTCTGGAGAGGAAAGCCAGTGGGGATTCCCAAGGGACAATGGATGTTGCTTCCTAAATGTCCTCTCATGTGGGAGCCCACTGGGGCCAGGGTCTGTGCAAGGACAGGGGCCACTTGGGCATGCTGCCAAGAGCAGACCCCTTGGAAAAGGAGCCGGGAGCGACCCAGTGTCATGCTGCTCTTGGGCCTTCACCCCAGGGAAGCCCCTCCTGGCTCCTCCTCCCTGTGATCCCCTGTTTTTGTGCTAGAAACTGGGAGGTCCAGTGAGCATTTCCCCAAGTTTGTTTGGAATGTGGAATGGGTGTTTCTCAATACAGCCTTTTGTGGTTAAATATATTTGGGACCTGTTGGACTAAACAAAGACCAGTGGCCATCCTTGTCATTGGGTTGTGGATCTCTAAGCCAAGGATGAGGCTATAGCATTAGCTGGGTTTATGGGAAGGAAGGACACTAGCCATCACTGAGCACAGGCTGCCTGTAAGGAGCTTGGCATTTCTGTCTTACTTAACTTCTAAAGTTGTGTCCTCATCACCAGACAATTTTATTACACTAGTAGATGCCATTCCCACCTTTTTAAGCTGCAGGAAATGTGCAAGCTTTAAAGAAAATAAGTTTAATCATCAGAAATTGGAAGAGGGGAGAGAAAATTTGTGGACTTGTAACAGACCTGTTGGTGGCATGGCCTCTCCCAGTCACATGGCTGCCTGGAGGGTCGCAATGTGGAAAGCTGGGGGTGACTCCCACCCCAGCTTGACGGCTGTTTGACATTAGGCAAGTTACTGAGCATGTCTGTTCCTCATTTTTCTCATTTCTAAAATGGGGATAATGCTAGTGCCTATCATAGAGAGTTGTTATGAGCATGAAACATCATGACAAATGTGAAGTGCCTTGTAGGATGTCTGGCTATTTTCTTGGTGGTGGTAGTGGTGCTTTTATTGTAGATGTACCTTCTGAATTCGCCTTCAGGCTTTACTGGTGAGACCTGTGGCTCACTGACCTTGCTTTGGTGGGCTTTATAATGACTTCTGTCCACTGTATACCATTAGGGCTAGTAGATGGTTGGAAAGATCACTATGACTACCACTTTAATAGGTGAGTTTTGCGCGGATTTGCCAATGCCAGTCTCTCCCTCCCTTGCCATCTCTCCACCCTCTGTTTCTCTCTAATCACTGGGCTAAGAGAACAATATTCAGCCTGAAAGACACACTTATATCCAGTTTCCCCATAAATACAGACTCAAGGGAAATAATAGTAATATATCATACAATTATTATGCTGGAGTCATTTGGACATTTCTGCAGGGTCTTCCTTAAGCCTGATGTCTTGAAAGTTTAAGTAAACAGAAGAACAAAGAAATGACGGGAGCACATAATTCTGACATGTCACATTTATGCTGTTGGTGAGTCTTGTGTCTGCTAAGGCTCCACTCCTGTTCTGGGTTGTGACAGGGTTGGAAAAGCAGTCCAGTGCAGCAGGAAAAGTCAGACAGGGCTGCATGCAGATTCCAGCTCTGCCATGTATTGACTTTATGGCACTGGGCAAGTTAATTTCCTGTTTCCTCATCTGTAAATTAGGAATAACAAGTACGTTTTGGGTTGTTGCAAAGGTCTAATGAGCTCCACATCCACCTCCACAGTGCGTCACCTGGCATATTCTGGGTACATGATACACTCTGCCACTCAACAAAGATGTGTTATCCAGGAGCCATGCTATGTGTGGAGGAACAATGGGGAGCATAACAGGCATAATCCATGCTGTCATGAATTTCCCATTCTGTCTGGGGACACAGCACAAAAACAATTAGATAACACGTGATGGTAAGTGTATTGAAGCAGACAACTCGGTGGGGCTGGAGAAAGCCTACTTTAGGCAGGGGGTCAGGAAAAGCCCCTCCAGAGAGCTGCCAGTTAAGCTGAGTACAAATGATGAGCAGGAACCAAGTTCGGAAGAAAAGAGTCAGCCTTTTGGGCAATGGGAGTAGCTTGCACAAAGGCCCTGAGGGAAGGAAAGCCTGACTTGTTCCAAAAAGTGAAAGGACTCAGCATGACTGGAGCTTGGCAGTTGGGGTGAGAGGATGGAGAGAAAGGCAGGGCCCCAATTGGGAAGAGCCTAGGGGACCCTAGGAGCTTGGATTTATTCCAAGGGCAGTGGGAGGGGCTGCAGAGGAAAAGCACACGGCCAGGCTTGCTTTTGAAGAAGGTCCCTTTTCTGTTACACAGGGAGGGAAGCAAGGGCTGAGCAGGGAGCACCTGTTGGAGGCTGTGGTGGGCCAGTTGTGAGGTTATGGGATGGAGAGTGTTTGGGGAAGGATGCAATGGACAGATTTAAGGTCTGTTCTGGAGCATGAGCCAACAGGATGCAATAGGGCTACTGGGGGTGGTAATAGAAAGAGAGGTGGTGGTTTCTCACTGGGTGTGTTGGGAGGAAGATCTATGGGGAAGCAGGGATTGGGGGATGGATGAAGAGTGATGGCTCTGTCCTCCTCCCTCCTTTGGGGATTCTCCAGTGGTTCTGCATAAACATAGGTACCATGCACAACACCTCAAGCTTGGAAGTGGTAGAGCTGGGATCTCTACCTGGAGAGTCCTGCTCCAAAGCCTGTGCCCATAAGCAAGGACGGCTATGGCTGAGTCTGGAGGAGACAGATAAATTTGTGTGGATTCTGCAGGAACCAGCCACTGCTGCCGGGATGGAGTGGAGGGTGGCGTGTGTCATGGCCAAGCTGGGCATGGATGTGGACTGTCAGCTCCAGCACACACATGTGTGCATGCCCAGATGCCATCACACTGACATGGTCAGAAAGCGATGTTTCTGCCTCTTGCCCCCAAAGTCTGTGCCCAGAGCTTGGCTTTTTGCACATGTCCTGAGTCTTCCAGAGCCTCTTAGGTGTGCCTCTTCCAAGCACTCAGGGGGAAGCTTCACTGTCTTACTAGGGAGCTAAGCTTGGCCTGGCCAGGAGGCAAGGGGATGGATCTGGGACAAGGACCCTCCAGCTCCCTGGGACCCTGATAGTGAGAAAGACACATATGGGCTCACCGCCCTTTGCCTAGCCTTTCCTTGGAGATCATTTCTATCCTGACCCAGAGGTCAAAAGAGCTTATCCAGACAGAGACTTTAGGACAGGATGGGTGGCTCTGGAGGAGACGGATGTGAGATGATACTATTATCATTTTGGCCCCAAAACCTTGGAAGACCTCGAGATTCTTGATAGATAACAAGATTCTGGCATCTTCTAAGGCTGCCTGTCTACTTGTCTCCCCGCACATAGAAGCACAGAATCTTTGTGCTGGAAACAAGCATTTGAGAAAACGTGTAGTTCAACCCTTTTCTTTTACAGATGAGGAAGTTGAAGCCCAGAGAGATCAAGGGACTAGTCCAAGGTGACAGACTCAGTTAGTGAGAGGTTCACAATGAAAACCCAGTGCCCTACATTTCCAATATGGTGCATGTTTCTCTGGTCTCCTTAGATCTCTCTGGCCCTGAAAAATCAGGGCACCCCAGGAACCCTCAGAGGAAACCCCAGGTGCCCTCAGATATCCTCTGAGCCATTGTGTGCCCCTCAGACTCTAACTCAGCAGGGGGCAAGACTGGGCATCCCCAGGTGGGATCAGACTTGTGCTGGGGCTGGAACCTAGAGTGACCTCTGACCCCAGAACGTGGCCAGCTGGCGCCATGTAGACCATTCCTGCTCACGGGACACACATTGGGAAGATACTTCTTCCTAGAGCAAGGAATTCTCTCAGAGATGATCAAAAGCAGACCTCGACATGTTGCATAAAGTCGCACAGTCCCACTCCACCATGCAGCACTTGGCAGGAGCTCCTGGGAGTGGAGGTGGGGGAGACGCTGCCCGTCAGGCCATCCAGCCCCGCTCCCCGTTTAACACAGGGAAGCCGAAGCACAGAGAAGGAAGGAAGTTGTCCAAGTCACACAGCAAGGAGGGTAATTAGAAAAGCCTCCGATACTCCTTGCCACCCTGGGCCTGCAGTTAAGCAGGTCACACAGCACCTAGAAAATGTGGTCCAAATGCCATGCCTCTCCCAGAGGGTTCCCTGCTCCCCACCTAGACATCCATAACCACAGATACCAGCACCAAATTTGTGCCAAAAAAAAAAAAAAAAAAGCATCTTTGCTAAGACAGGGAAGCATGAGAAAATTATAAACCCTGCATATAAACACTGATTTTCCATTAAACAAACCTGGAGCTCTGAGATACAATTAGGGATCTTTGTGTCTCTTCAGTGCTAACTTCCTTGCTAGTTTTCTTCTTTCTCAACTTCACTTGCAGGCTCCTTTTATATCAGAAGCCCTTCTAGAGGCCTGTGTTTGAGCTTCACGTTCACCTCTTTTTCCAGCGAGAATTCGGACTGACTGCGTCCAAACAACTCAGAAGGACGATTCGCTTTTCTCTGCTCCTATTAAGCAGAAATGTCTGTGTCTTTCTTTTCGGCTCCAACCCAGCAAGCACTTACTTCTTTTTTTCCCTGGTGAGGATGAAAAGCATCCCACAGGAAGCATCAGCTCCACTGCTCTGTCTCCCTGGCCAAGTATCCGTTCTATGGGTAAAGCCTGCTTCTGTCCCCAGGTGGAGGGAGGGCCGAGGGGCCCGACTCTTAGCAGTTGGATCAGTTGGATCAGTTGATCAGTTGAATGGCCTCCTCTCTTTCCTCTCCCCACAGTGAAAGACATCCACGACTCTCTCTGTGGGAGATTTCTTTTTTCTTACATGAAAATACTTTCTTGTATCTTTCCAGTCCTGTTCATATGGGACATTAGCTGTCACCGTCTCTAAATCAAGGACACAAAAGGTGATTACTTCAGACTTTGGGATCTTGGTTAAAATAGGGTGAAGCTGCCTCCCAGAAAGGGGTGGTGATTTGGTTGTGTGAGGTGAAGGTATTGGATCTGAGCTCAGCACCAGAGCCATGAATTTTCCATTCCATTTCCTTAGGAATGAGAATGAGAAGTAAAATTTGTTCCCAAAACAACCAATCCACTACGTCAAACGACACTGCATAATGAATCACCTGGTCCAGAGTTCCCATGTCCTGGCCCCTTGCCAGCGCTCCACGCTGCCTGGTGGACCCCAAATTGAGCAGAGCCCCTCGTTCTCCATGGCTCGCGGTGCTGATCTTGGGGTCGGGCGTCTCCAAGGAACACTCTGGGGTTTCAGCCTCAGCGGCACATACATCTGCCAGCACACGAGCTCCACTTCCGGGCGCTCATGGCATTGCTGTGCCTTGGCCTCGAGCAGTTAAATCAAAGGAAAGATGCCCAACTCCCTGTTGACCCCCTTCTCCGGCTGGCTCGCATCTTCACCCACAGTTGAGATGGAGAGAGACGCAGCACAGACCTGCCTGCCTCCTCCCACCAGAACATGGGCTTGGCCTCTCCTCCTTCGCCAGGGATGGCCTTTCTCTAGCTCTATGTTTGTCTTCTCATTTTGAGGAGATGCCATTTGGAATCTGCTTGGCGTCTATAGCAAGTCCTGCTCTAGCTCCAAACGGCTTCTTGTTAAACAATACATTAAACCATTACCCTGTTAAATGGAGTTTGCAAGAATTTTAAACAGAGACTTGAATGCTCACACTGCACCACTCTGGCTTGAACCTGCATGCCATTCCGAGGCCCTGCACTGAGGTCACCCTACCAACCAATGGCGAGAGGGAGGGTTCTTAAAGCAGCAGAAAAAAAAAAGAAACAGGAGAAAGGCAAACTCAATGGGTTTCATGGCAGTGAATGCAGATGAAGCAGCAACTCGGGACTTGGAAATGTTTGCACATGAAATGCTGGAACTGAGAGACATGAGAGCAGGCTTCCTCAGCCAGTGCAAGTGAGCGAGGTAGCTTCGTGGGGGTGGCTGTGACACTGGCAAGTTCAGAAGCCTAAGCATTTACTGCAGGTGGAACATTGATTCACTTATTCAATAACTTCCCTAATCACCTACTATGTGCCTAGCACGGTTCCAGGAGCTGGGGACAGATACAGCAATGAACAAAACAGAAAACCCTGCCCTCGTGGAGCTTCTGCTTCGTGTAGAGAGACGGGCAATAAACAAAGCAAATATTTTCTCTATTAGAAAATGGAGTGCACAGAGAGCAAGAAAGCTGGGAAGAGAAAAGGGAAGGGAGGCAGAGCTGTGTGCAGTGAATAGCTATTATGCGGCTCTCTATTGGTCTTCAATAGGGAGACCAGGAAGGCGCCACTGAGGTGAGGGTGAGGCCGAGATGTGCAGGAGGGGAGGCGGCCAGGCTGATAGACACCTGGAGGACAGTGTCCTGAGAAAGAAGAGTGGCCCAGACAAAGGCCTTGAGCAAAGGGAGAGCTCCCAGTGTCTGAGGGCAGCCAGTGGGGAGAGAGGAGGGGGACCTCTGTACTGGGCACCAGGGGCTCCCCAGGAGGCCAGCAGGGAGCCCTCTGCTTCCACAGCCCAGCCTGCCCCAGGGTCTTGCCCAGGGAGCTGCTCTTCTGTGAGATTTCCCCCACTTTCCCACTTGGGGAATCTGGGTTAAAGAGCCCCACTCACAAGTCAGCTGAGCTAGGATGCTGCAAGGGAGACTGCTCAGATCTCTCCAATCTCATCTTCTCTGGGTCTCAGAAACATGCGAGGAGACAGAAGAGCCTCTTGAAGCCCATTTCAGCTCTGGCCTAAGGAAGGGGAGCATTGGGGGAGTCACCGTAAGTTGTAGGCAGCAGGGGTACTTAATTATTAGACAGTCACGTCACAGGCCATCAAGAACCTGAGACCTCGTGGGAGCTTCCAGCTGCAGGAAAGACTATGGCTAAATGATCTCCAAAAGATCTTTCCCATCCTTTACAAATCTCAGCAAGGAAAGCCCAGGAGTTTCACGAATACTGTCTTCTTGTTTATGTCCCTCTCACTTCTGGGGATGCACTACTCATCCCCAGTATATACTATATATACTCAGGAAGAGGCTCCGAAAGGGACACTGGAGTGACTCCCAGTGAGCTGTCCCACCCCCTGCCTTGCTAAGACAGGGAAGCATGATTACAGCGGTTACGGTGATTACAGTGGTGGGCTGGGTGGGGGGCACTCTCTGAGCCTCACCTTTTTCATCTGGGAAGCTCACTC
Source organism: Pongo pygmaeus (assembly GCF_028885625.2). Taxonomy (NCBI): domain Eukaryota; kingdom Metazoa; phylum Chordata; class Mammalia; order Primates; family Hominidae; genus Pongo; species Pongo pygmaeus. The sequence continues at coordinate 9,891,866 of NC_072380.2, forward strand.
CCATAGACCCATTCAATCCTGAACCAGTCTGAGGTGTTAGGTTGGTCAGAACGCCAAGAGGAGTTCCAGGGGTCTGGAATTTGCCCAAGGGCCATCCCGAGGCAAGATTTGGGCCCGGACCTGACCAAAGGAGAGTCCTGACTGCATTCCTGGCCTCTTGCACCCCTGGCTGCCAGGCCCTGGTGCGAGTGCTGCTGGCTTCTGAAACCTGTTATCTGCAACATAATCATGGGGCCCCCATCGCAGGTCCTCCTGCCTCGTGCTGCTGCTGGGACCCCATCCTTTTCCTCACCCCTCACCCTCACTAGCAGTCACCAAGGACTTTGGGTCCTTCTCTGCTTATCGGGAACCTCTGTAGCCTTCCTGTCACCTTGGAGAAAAGGTGCCTCCCTTGAACACCACGTGAAGCCCCTAGTGGGGGCCAAAGGGGCCTGGCTTTGCACACCTGCTCTGCATCGATGGCTGAGTGCACTGGGGCAGGTCCCTCCCCATCCCTGAGCTTCAGTGATCGTGTTTGCAAACACTGGTGATCTCTTCTATCGCAGAGGGGTGTTAGGAGGCAGAAGTGATGACATTTGCTCTTGGCAGAAAGGAAGCGCCCAACAGCGATGGCTGAGGTGTGCACATGGCCTCCATCCTTATCAAGGCTTTGGCTGAGTGAAGTGCTTTCACCCGGCAGGCTGTGTCTCCCGGGGCACTCACGGCTGAGTACCTGGCTAAGGGGCAGGGCAACGGTTAACCTCTGTGAGCCTCATTTTCACCTTATAAATTGAAATAACCCTACCTGCCTAATCTCCTCACAGAGGATGCTGGGGACCCTGGCCAGGCTCTGGGGGTACAGAGATGAAAAAGGCAGACAGATCTCTGTCCTGGGGCTTACATTTTAGTGGAGGCAGGGAATGAACAAGTATATGAACAATGTAATTTCAAATATATATTGAGTATAAATACAGAGACTATATATATATACACACACACACACACATATACATACACAGAAAAGATTACATACATACACACCCTCTATATATATACTCTCTCTCTATATATAGATATACTCACCCTCTCTATATAGATATATACTCTCTCTATATATATACAGGCACACACACCCTCTTTCTCTCTTCTCTCTCTGTATATATATATATGTATATGTATATACACTCATCTTCTCTCTATAGATATACTCGCCCTCTATAGATACATACACTCTATATATATAGATATACTTGCCCTCTATATATAAACACACACACCCACTTTCTCTCTGTATATACACACACCCTCTCTCTTTCTCTCTCTCTCTATATGTATATGTATATATACTCGCCCTCTCTCTATATATGTATGCACACATACACACCTTCTTTATATATACTCACTCTCTCTATATATATGTATATACACTCATCCTCTCTATAGATATGTACTCTCTCTCTATATATATATATACTCACCCTCTTTATATATATATACAGACACACACACCCTCTTTCTCTCTTTACATATATATTCTCACACACCCTCTTTCTCTCTCTATGTATATATATGCACACACACATATATATACATACACACACACCCTCTCTCTTTCTCTGTATATACTCACCCTCTCTATGTATATACACACACATACACACCCTCTCTGTCTCTCTCTCTCTTTCCCTCTCTCTCTCTCTATATATATATATACTCACCTATCCTCTCTCTCATATATATATGCTCACTCTCTCTATATATATATGTATACTCACCCTCTGTCTATATATAATCACCCTCTCTCTATATATAATCACCCTCTCTCTCTCTCTCTATATATATATATATACATATACACCATCTCTTTATATATGTATATACACACCGTCTCTCTCTGTATATATACACACACACACATACCCTCTCTCTCTCCCTCTCTTTCTATATATATATATACACACACACACCATCCCTCTCTATATATACACATACCCTCTCTATATATACATATACTCTCTCTATATATACACCTCTCTCTAGGGCTCTCTCTCTCTCTCTCTATATATATATATACACACACACACAGATATATATACTTACCCTCTCTATGTATACACATCCTTTCTGTTTATACATATGTGTGTATATATACTCACCCTGTCTTGCTCTCTCTCTCTATATATATATACTCTCTCTTTCTCCATATATATGTGTAAACTCACCCTGTCTCTCTACATATATGTATACAATCTCACCCTCCCTCTCTATATATACCTATTCTCTCTATATATGTACACACCTTCTATATATACACACACATATACACACACCCTCCCTTTCTATATATACATATACTCACCCTCTGTATATATACATGCATTGTCTCTATATATACACACCTCTCTTTTATATATATATATACACTTACCCTCTCTATATACACACACCCTCTCACTCTTTCTCTCTCTATGTGTATATATATACTCACCCTCTCTTTTTCTCTTTATATATACATATATATATTATATATATATGTATACACTCACCCCCTCTGTCTACATATATATGTACAATCTCATCCTCTCTCTATATATAGATAGATAGATAGATATTCTCTCTATATATATATACTCACCCCCTCTCTTTCTACATATATGTACAATCTCACCCTCTCTCTCCATATATATATATACATATTCTCTCTATATATATATTCTTACCCTCTCTCTATATATACATATTTTTATACAATCTCACTCTCTGTATTTATATACATATTCTCTCTCTTTCTGTCTATATATATATATATATATATATATATATATACACTCACCCTCTCTGTCTCTACACATATATATACAATCTCACCCTGTCTATATATATACACATATTCTCTCTCTCTCTTTCTATGTGTGTGTGTATATATATATACATATATATACACACACACATACACACATATGCACACCCTCTCTCTATATGTATATATACTCAAAATCCATGTTTTTACCCACGGCTCACAAACAGTAAACTGAGGCTTGGAGAGAGTCAGTGCATTTGCCCAGGTCCACATGGCTGGACCCAAGCCAGCTGTTTGTACGGAACCCGTGTCCTTTCCAGAGCATCTCCCTGCCTCTGTCAAAACACAGCCACTTCTGGGAGCAGCAGGGCATTGTGCCTGGTCAGCTGTTACTCCTCAATGAGAATGGATTTCCTGGCATTCTCCAGGGGCAGCAGACAGCCATCTCCATAGTTTGCTCCAGGCCAACCGGGATCCAGGCACCCTTGAGCCTTGTACCATGCCAGCTGGGTGACTGACATTTGTTCTAGAATCTCTAAAGTTTGCCTTTATGCAGCTGGCTGTGAAGCTGGTATTTTGAGATCCCTGACAGAATCTTAAAAAGAAGAGACAAGTGAAGCAGGGGGCTGGATTTAGCATTCCTCCTCCTGGGCCCTTTAAACCCTGGTGTTTGACCTTGAAACTCCTTGAGGGGAGGTCTGGTACCTCCCTGTTGTCCACCATATTCCCAGAGTGGCCGCCAGCCCCCAGCCAGCTGCTCAGAAAAGCCCAGGGTCCAGGAGAGCCACAGTAGCATTTCTCACATGTCTGCTTTCCTGCAGCTGTAGAAGAAATGCATTTGGGACCAGTGCTGAAGATTGCGGTGGTGGCTTTTTCTTTAGGAACTATAGGTTCTTTAGGAACCAGTCATCCACTCTTTATCAGAGCTGGAGAGATGCTGTCCTCATGGCCTTCCCAAGGTCCCTGCATCTGTACCTCCGGGCCTGTTAGGATACCCACCACTTCTCAGGGGGAATTCTTTGGAAGGTCTAAATCTTCAGTTATTAGGCACAGCCAAGTTCACTGTCTGTTTTTTAATTGATATAGAACATTGAGGAAATGCCCTATCACAGTTTCAACCTCAGCGCGATTATATTTGGGGCCAAGTCATTCTTTGTTGTGAGGGGCTTTCCAGAGCATTGCAGTATTTAGCAGTATCCCTGGCCTCTACCTGCCAGATGCCAGCAGCACCTGCACCCCGAGTTGTGACAATCAAAAATGTCTCCAGACGTGGACAAATGTCCCCTAGGGGCCAAAATCACCCTGGTTAAGAATCATCGCATTGCTGTTAAATGGGTGATTCTGGGTGTTGTAAACTGAACAAGGTCCCCCCGGCCCCCTGAGATGTGAAAGCCTCAGAATAAAAAGACTTGCTTAATACTGTAACCTTAGGCAAATTCTTTTACCTCCCTGAGCCTCAATTCCTTCCTCTGAAAAATAGGGACACTGACAGGCATTCTCTTGGGATTATTGTCCCATTAAATTCAATGAAATAACATATGCACAGAGTCTGGCATACATAATGTCTGACGCACTGAAACATTCAGTAAATGCGAATTCCTTTTCTTCCCTGTCTTTAACCCCAAGGTTTTCTTCCTAAATGACAAAGGCATAAATGAATGCTCCCAGGGAACTCCCTTTCCCGTGTTTGGAGAGCATTGTGGGAGATCATGGCGGCTAGCAACGGGGGTTATGATCCCTTCCCTTGTTTGCCTACTTAAGAATCCAAGAATAGCTGTGGACTCATTCATGAGAAAAATACCCACACAGTTTTGCATGTAATTCCAGAAGTACCAAACCAAATCCCTGCTCTGCCCTTAGGGAGCTAGCATTCACCATGGAACATAGTAGAAATAAAAAACCAAAAGCAAGAGAAAAGTTGATCAAGATGGTGCAAAATGCTATGGTGGAAAAAAAGCAAGAAGGCAGGAGGGAGTCTTGAGGGGTATCTTAGTCCATTTTCTGCTGCTATAATACAACAGACTGGGTAATTTATAAAGAATAGAAGCATATTTGGCTCATGGTTTTGGAAGCCGAGAAGCTGAAGATTGAGAAGCTGCATCTGGTGAGAGCCTCTTTGCTGTGTCTTAACATAGCAAGAGTGGGGAGAGAGAGAGAGACAGAGCTCAGGCCAAACTATTTTTTTTTTTTTTTTTTTGAGACAAGAGTCTCACTCTGTCATCCAGGCTGGAGTGCAGTGGCTCAATCTCAGCTCACTGCAACCTCCACCTCCCCAGTTCAAACAATTCTCCTGCCTCAGCCTCCCAAGTAGCTGGGACTACAGGTGCGTGCCACCACACCCGGCTAAATTTTTGTATTTTTAGTAGAGATGGGGTTTCTCCATGTTGGCTAAGCTAGTCTCAAACTCCTGACCTCAAGTGATCTACTCACCTCAGCCTCCCAAATTTCTGGGATTACAGGCATGAGCCACCGTACCCAGTCCAAACTACCTTTTAAAAGTCAGGAACCCACTCCCTGGATAACCAACCCACTTCTGTGTTAACTGCACCAATCCATTCAGGAGGCAGAGCCCTCATGGCCTAACCACCTCTTGAAGGCCCCACCTCTTAACACAATGCTGTAATGGTGATTAAGTTCCCACCATATGAATTTTTGGGGGACACATTCAAACCATGGTAGGGAGTTGCAGTTTTAAGTGTGGTGGTCGGGGAGGGCCTGGCTGAGAAGCTGATCATTGCATAAAGGTCTTGGTGAGAAGGTGACATTTGTGTAACAACGCAGGGATGCTAGGGGAAGAGCATTCCAGGCAGAGGAACTAGTCAGCTGTGTGCAGCTCCCCAGATCCCAGCTTCCTGACTCTTTCCTTCCCAGCTCCTTCTTCCTGGCTTGTTCCCATCAGCAGGTAGCCAGGGTCAAGGTTCTCCCATTTACACAGCACAGGCCCTGGACCCTGCATCCTCTCCTGAAGCTGTCCCTCCTCTCCTTGTCTCATCTTCTCCAAGCTTCCCGAAGGCAGGCCACTTGCTCTCCTCACTCTCCCACCACCTGCTTTCCTCCCAAATCAGCCCCAGCGTTGAAACATATATATATGTTTATGGCAGGGCAGCCCTGCCAGCCCTTCCAAGGACTGTAGCTTTTACCCAGGGTGACTTAGCACATCAATGAGGACAGGCTGGCCATGCTGCAGTTTAAAATACCTACACAGTTCCAGTGGCCCTAAGCATTTTCGATTTACTTCATGCTCGTTGCTTGTGAGTCAAGGGTCCCTGTGGAGCAGCCTCTTCCTGGAGCATGAGTGAGCACAGTCTTCCGCCCGGCAGGGCCACACAGCCCTTCTGCTCACATGCCTGGCCAGAGCAAGTCTCAGCCACACCTCAGTGAAGCAGGGTGGGCGTGTACATCCTCCCACGCAAAAGGCGTTGAAAATCAGTGACCCTTGATGGTCCACCAGGCACTGGAAGCCACGTGGAGGGAAACATTGTAGCTTAATCATGTTGGCTGCTGTAGTGTGGATAGAGTGTTGGGAGGAGGGCAGACGCAGAGAGGCCAGTTAGGAGGCCATTCCAGCAATTCAGGCAAGAGAGATGGAACAGAAGTGTCGTCAGCTTTGCAGTGGCTTGAACACTCAGGCAGGGCCTCCCCAGGGTGGGTCCTCGGCTGTGTAGACCCACAAATTTGACTTTGTCAGTGCTCACAGAGATGATCAGAGGGCTGACATGTGATAACCAAATTAATAAGAAACTGATGTATAAGCCTCAATGATAATGATTTAATTTGTGTTTGAGGATGGAGAGAGATCTTTCCCAGTGGTTCAAAAAATAATCTGAGTTTTGGATTCAGACAAGCCCGTGTTCAAATTCTAGTTCTACAACTTTTTAACTGCTTCATGTGGAAAAGTTACTTAATTAGCCTGTGGGCCTCAGTCTCTTCATCTTGAAATCAGTCTGCTGCTGCTGCATGGTAGGGAAGAGCAATTGAGTTAATGTAACAATTGAGTTATGTGCAGTGCCTAGCATAGAGTCTGGGTCAAGGTGGCTGTTCAGTAGACGGAAGATATCACTGTTATTGAACTTACTAGAAACTAGCAGATGACATGATATGCATGAAGTCAAAGGCAAAAAAAGAGATCTTTCATAGAAACCATGCTAAGACCTGATATTCTTTCTCCCTTGGCCCACTCACTTACGTTAAAGAGCTTTTTGTCCAGCCAGAGGATGGTGTGATTGCTCAGATTGTGGCTTTCCTGAGATATCCAAATCCTCCTTTCTTATGTTTACACCAGATCACTTCGATCAGTCTTAGGTTTTTCTTGATCTCCTCAGCCACATGTATGTCAGTCCTGAGGGCTAGGGCCACAAATGTGATTGCCATCTCTTCTCTTTGACCCTTCTTCTTCTTCTTCTTCTTTTTCTTTTTTTTTTTTTTTTTCTGAGATGGAGTCTTGCTCTGTTGCCAGGCTGGAGTGCAGTGGCATGATCTTGGCTCAATGCAACCTCCACCTCCCAGGTTCAAGCGATTCCCCTGTCTCAGCCTCCAGAGTAGCTGGGACTACAGGCACGTGCCACCACACTCAGCTAATTGTGTTTTTGTATTTTAGTAGAGACAGGGTTTCAGCATGTTGGCCAGTATAGGATGGTCTCAATCTCCTGACCTTGTGATCCACCTGCCTCGGCCTCCCAAAGTGCTGGGATTACAGGCGTGAGCCACTGCGCCCGGCCTCTTTGACCCTTCTTAAGTGTCCATCTGGAGATGTCAGAGGTGCATTAAAGTGACCCCTTGTGGAAACCTCACATCTGGATCACACCCTCTTCAAGTACAGAAATGTAATGAAAATGAGTATGTCAGTGCTTATGAAAGACTATGCACAAAGCAACCCGTTAGACCTGAAATTATTTGCCATTAAAATGGCAAAACCACGATTACTTTTCACCAGTGTAATATTTCCTGTGTACATATTTTCAGCAAAAGTTTTAAAAGAAGATTGCTTTTTTTGTTGCTTTCTCATTAGCACTAAGGAATTTAATTCTGACTGATAACCAGGTAGTGCCCTGCATGTGAAGACCACATCTAGAAGTACAGCACTGAATGTAGAGTAGGCATTGAATTTGGAGACAGGCCCTTCTAATTTGCATAGACACCCACCAAGCTTTTCAAGAAGGATGGCTGATCCTGACCGGTGGTGTGCTGGTAAATGTTTAACAACCAACATTTAGCAGGATTTGGTGGAGCTCTGGTTTGTACCATTTGCCAACTGCTGTGGTGTAAACACTCCCACCAGGCCTGTTTGAAGCCCGCAACATGACATCAGCCAGCTGCAGTTTAACAATTGGCCAGCTCCAGCACGTGCAGATCCAGATTCTGGGGAGTGAAATAGTCTCAGGTTTCAGTATGAGCTCTCTTGCTTACTAGCTGTGTGGCCTTGGGCAGGTTATTTAACGGCTTTGAGCCTGGCTCATAGAAGGCATCAGGATTCTTGTTTTCTTCCTTCTTCATTGCCCAAATAGGAAAGTACCTTTGTCACATCACTCCCTTGCCATGTCTCCTGTGGGAAGGCGAGGACGGGAGACAGTGGGTTATGCTTAGAGAGGCGGTGGACACAGCTGCCTTATCCTTTTCTGGGAACATTTCCAAGAAGAGACTGGACTTTTTTAAAATGTGGGAAGACAGAGGGAAGTTTGACAGATGGAAGGGGAAGAATTGCTGTCTAAAAGGAACTCATTGTGGGAAAAATACAAAATAGGAATTTGAAGAGCAGATGGTGGAGATCCCCCAAATGTTAGCTTCCCCAGGAGGGAGGGAGGGAGGGGGCCAGGGTTGAAAGAGGGAGATGTTGTCCTTGATGTGCAGACCGACAGATAACCAGCTAAGCCTGTGTCCTGTTTGGGGCATCTCTAGAGGCCCAGCCCACTGGGGTATAATGCCATAGAAGTTAGGTGAGCATGCAAATGTCAGGATATGGCTGTGGCCACATCCACATCTCTTCACTGCTGTTTCGGTTTCCTCATCTATAATATGGGGATAAGAAACCTGGCAGGAAAAGGCTGCCATAAAGAGCTCAAGAAATGGCAGGAAGAGAACTGGGGAACAGCTAAAGGTGGGGTGTGAAGAAGGACAGAGCAGATCCCAATCCCGACTATCACACAGAGCCAGGAGGAGAAGCACAAAAGCAGTCCTCCGAATGCTGCACGACCTGAGTGACAGCTCTCCACTGGGACTGATTTGGGAGGAAAGCAGGTGGTGGGAGAGTGAGGAGAGCAAGTGGCCTGCCTTCGGGAAGCTTGGAGAAGATGAGACAAGGAGAGGAGGGACAGCTTCAGGAGAGGATGCAGGGTCTAGGGCCTATGCTGTGTAAATGGGAGAAACTTGACCCTGGCTACCTGCTGATGGGAACAAGCCATGAAGAAGGAGCTGGGGAGGAAAGTCAGGAAGCTGGGATCTGGGGAGCTGTGCACAGCTGACTCTTTCCACTTCTGTCCTGCCTCATGCTTAGGTCCCTCTTCATCAAGTGTGTTTCCGACACCTGACTTAGCGGTGGGGCTGAGCTGACACTCTCGGGCAGAGGGCGGATGAGGCAGGGCTGGGCCTGCACCTCCCATTCTGCAAAACACATTCCTGCAGTTGAGCCCAGCTCTGGCTCAAGGGCAGTTGGTGACCATCTCTAGGCACTCCTGCGGCTTTCTGGAGTATGCCTTCCCCCAGGTGCTGTGTTCAGCCTACGGGGAGCTTTGGACATTGTTTCCTCCTTCAGGTTCCCTTATTGGAGATGTGTCGGGGCTCCCATATGCTGGCCCCCTGATGCAGCTCCACCCTGGCCCATCCCGGTCACAGCCTTCCTGCCTGGCCTGACCCCTTCCGCGGCACCTCCTTGCTCTCCTGCCTCACCTGCTCCCTCCAGGTTCTAGGATCTCATCCTTTGCAAGACGCCCTGTCACTGTGCCTCTCATTCGGTAGGGCACCCATATTCACACGTTTTGCTTTGTTCCCCAACTGGCTATGACCCCTGGGAATTGAAACCACAAAACAGGACGTTCCCTGATGACTGCCTTTCTGGCTCTGTGTCATCGGTCATAAGGTGTGGCCATTCCATTTCTGGAACCTGAGACCCCAGGGCTGGTGATCAGAGCCCAAAGGCCTTTTCTCCAAGCCTTTATCTGGGGAGTTGCCCTTCCCCAGCCCCCCAGCACCAGGGAGCTCTGGCCCAGTGACTTCCCAGCCAGCTGCACTGCACTAAGGTCAGCTCAGTGGGCATGCTGCCAGCCCTGCCTCCTGGTCTGCACCAGGGAAAGGGAGCTGTGAAAGTCACTGCTCAGAGCTTGTCACAGCCAAACGTGGAGCGTGTAACAATTTCTAGTCTGATCTTCGGAATGCAGACAGTGATGGAACTGGAAGCGGAAGGGAACCATGGAGGCTCCCAGGCCTGTCCAGGAATTTCACTGGGGGCTTCCACAGCTGGTTCCTGTGTGCTTGGGTCTTACCTAGGAGAATGCATTGACTTTTGAGTTGACTTCAGACAAGACGGAAATTTTCCAAGTGAACCACTGCAGAGAAGGAAGAACCTGTACTCCCTCCTTCTGTAACAGAACACACAGCAAGCTTTGAAGATGAATCACTTGGCGGTGGTTGTGCACAGTTCTGTCCACATGTTATGCGTCTGCTCAGGCTGCAGTCACAGAGCCCTGCAGATCAAGGTGCTACTGGTCTGGAAAGTCTCTCCTGAGGCATCTCTTCTTGGCTTGTAGATGCCTGTCTTCTTGCTGTGTCCTCATGTGGTCATCCCCCTGTGTGTGTACCTGTGTCCTAATTTCCACTCCTTAGAAGGACCCAGTCACACAGGATTAGGGCCCACCCTAATGGCCTCGTTTTACCTTAATCACCTCTTTAAAGGCCCTGTCTTTAAAGGATAGGGCCATGGATTTTGTGGGGGGACACAAGTTAGCACCTACCTCCCCAGGCCCTTCTCAATAAGAAAATGCATGTAGATGCTCAGTGAATCCTGCCAGGTTCTCCAGGACAACCAGGTGCACAGTTGGGGAGGGTTCAGAGCAAGAAGTGCATCTTCTGTCCTGGCTTCCCATCTCCCGCCCCAGTTGAGTCCCCAGAATTCACAGGCTGTCCTCAAGTCACCCTTCGCTGATGGCCCTCTGAGGAAGAATTGCAGTGACAGTCCTGTGGGGGCTGCAGGATTTGTTCAGGGAAAAGAAGCAGAAGTGGCTGAGCCATGAACATTTGGTCCCTTGGCCAAACATAATGATGTAGACAATGTCACAGACGGTCCAGATGAGTTCCTGGGGGGCAGGCTGAAGACACGTTCACCGATGCACTCCATCACAGGTTTTTGAGTCCCACCAGGGCAAGGGCTACCCTCTGTTGAGCATCCACTAGAAACCTGTTCCCAAATGGGATCCTGAAGTGGGCCTGGCTTTCCTGGTCTCTTCTCAGGGATTGACTCAGCCCACCAGCTGCACCAACTCTGGTCCCAAAAAATGTGCCCATAGCCTTGGATAGAATGGGGAATACTTTGGTGATGAGGTGGATTAGAAAGTGATGGGGGTAAGAGTTTTGACCTCCCCCAGGCAAGTCCCCTCCTTACAGGATCACTCTCGCCCCTGTTGCTGGCAGAGAGAGAGGGGCAGGCACATCAGGGGCCCGAGGCCTGTACACCCACTCCCCATTGCTCTGTGTGGCCAGAGGTGTTCTTCTTGGTCTTGGGCAGGTGGTGGAAGTTCACCTTCTCCTTTCACTATTTGGAGCATTTCACAGTGTCAAGGATATGGCCTGGCGTTCGAACCCTGAAGAGCCAATGGCTGGACACCAGAACAGGCTCCCACCATTGGAGATGGCTGATGACCTTTAGTACAAAGGATCTTGAGAAAGGTGTTGCCTGCTGGATATCTGGAAAGCTGAACTGACAGAGGGACCAGACGGAGAAAGGATGGAGAGTGGGAGCAGCGTGACATGGCAGGAAGCATGCTGTCCTCATAGAGATGGCCAGTGGTTCTCAGGACAGTCTTAAGCCAGCCACCCAAGCACCTGCACCTCTGCTTCCTGCGGAATGGGTGGGTGAAGTGGATGGTCTGGGAAGCTCCCCTGGATAGAAGGTTTTGGCCATTCATAACTTGACCAAGTCAGGAACAGATGAAGCAGAGACTTAAAACTGGGCTGGCCATTAGCTCACCAGCAGACTCCCCAGTCAGATGCCTGGAATCACAGTCTTCCATGGGAACATTTCCCAAGCCCTCCTTGTAAGTTAGCAGTGTTGTCTTGCAACACTGAGGAATGTCTGTGCAGTACCCTTGGGCGAAATTCTAGAAGCCCCAACTGCAGTGCCTGGTCGGCTGAAACAAGAGTAGCTTCAGCACCACCGCCATGAAGGGAGTGGCAGGAACAGAACACCAGCCTTCAAAACCGCAGCGACACTCCTGGAAATGGGGTAGGTAACTCTGAAGGTGGAAGAATGGAGAAGAAGTCTATTTGGCTTTGCAACTTGTGGCTGATGAGCATTTGAATTCCCGTTTATTCATTATTGGTGTGAACGGGGCCAATGCCACAGCACAGAGAACAGCAAAATCAGAACAGCGAAGTCTGAGGGTGATCCTAACTCTGCACCCCAAGTCTGTTCAAAGCATGCTCAGAGCTGGACTGGATCTGACCAGGCCCCAGCAGAAGCTGAGCTGCTCCTTCTTGCTTTATGAACTCAGCACTCATGCTTTTCTGAGTAGAAGGTATAGAGTTTGCTTTATTAGAAGGAACACAACAATCAAGCCTTCTTCCCACCCAGCTCCCATAGAACTCCCATCTGATTACTATGGGTTGGCAGGACCTACCAGATGTTCATGATTAACATCAAGCAATGAATTCAGCTGGAGAGCAAGGATGTCATAGGATGTTTAATGGCATTTTTTGAGGGTGCTTCAGTGCTGGGAATAGCCTGGTCCAGACTATGAAGATGTGATTTCAGCCAGGCATGGTGACTCATGCCTGTAATCCCAGCACTTTGGGAGGACAAAGTGGGAGGATTGTTTGAGCCAAGAGTTCGAGATCAGCCTGGGCAATGTGTTGAAACTCTGTCTCTAGGCCGGGTGCAGTGGCTCATGTCTATAATCCCAGCACATTGGGAGGCCAAGGTGGGCAGATCACTTGAGGTCAGGAGTTCAAGACCAGCCTGGCCAACATGGTGAAATCCTGTCTCTACTAAAAATACAAAAATTAGCCAGGCTTGGTGGTGTGCACCTGTAGTCCCAGCTACTCCAGAGGCTGAGGCAGGAGAATCACTTGAACCTGGCAAGTGGAGGTCGCAGTGAGTGGAGATCACGTCACTGCACTCCAGCCTGGGTGACAGAGTGGGACTCCATCTCAAAAAAAAAAAAAAAAAAAAGAATAACTCTGTCTCTACAAAAAATAAAAATAAAAATGTTAGCTGGGCTCACTGGCGCATGCCTGCAGTCCCAGGTATGGGAGATGGGAGGATCACTTGAGCACAGGAGGTTGAGGCTTCAGTGAGCAATGATTATGCCTCTGCACTCCAGCCTGGGCGACAGGGTAAAACCCTGTCTCAAAAAAAAAAAAAAAAAAAATGTAATTGCACATCCTCTGCCCTCCAGAAATCTGCAACCTACATCACGTTACTCCTAAGGGGAGTTCTCCCTGCTGCACCCTAACAGACAATGTGAGCACTAAAAGGTTCCCTGACCAACCATGTGCAACCACTGCAGACACACATGAGATGTCCTGTGCGTGCCACAAGTGAGGCAGGACATGTGTCATGTTCAGAACTTTCTGGAAAAGAAAAGGAAAATTGCCATGAATGCTCTTTGGATGTTTTCCGGATAGATTCCATGGAGAACTTGGGATCGTGTTGCCCCTGTTTGTTTCAAATCTCCATGGTTGTTATTACTATGAAAGAGACACACATGCCCATTGTAACAGTTAACAGGTTTTTTTATTGCACCATACTGTTGTGCAAGCTAGGACTCTGAGCATCATTTGAGATGATGGAAGGAGGGGACCTTTGTGAGACGGGTGAGGCAGAGCCAGTTCTGGGAGAGTGTCAAGTGGCAGAGAACTTGGATTCTTCATCGGGCTTTGGAGAGTTGTGGGGAGTTGGGCAGTTCCCGGGGAGAGACAAGCAGAAGCCTGGTGGTTTAGGGAAGTTTAACTGGTGTCTTGATGAATGGGGCTTCTGGATCTGATCTTTGAGCTTAAGGGAGAAAATGACTGGGTAACTTTTATTTCAACCTGGAAGAATGTCGTGGAGGAATTGTGCTCCGTGGGAGGGTAAGGCTTTACCCTCCTTACCCACGTGGGTGGGTAAGGAGGTCATTGCCAGTGGGACAGCATTCGGCCTCCTGTTGCATTTACTTACATTTAGTTGTGAAATTTTGGGAGAAAAGACCAACAAAAGAGGCCCCAGATGGACTGTGGAACTGATGCACGGGGAGTTGGGGGTTGGTGATGGGGGAAATCTTGCTTAAACGGAGATTGTATGACAGCACTCGAATAATGACTGGTTATTCTTGGGTGGATTTGGGGAGACTTCAGTAACAATGGATTGTGTTTCATTTGGTTTAGTTGCAAATATCAAGTAGTCAGAGTTGGATATAAAATTGCTCTATGGCAATATGAGTATGACTTGGGATTAGGCACACTCAGACTCTCTGAATATTTGCCCGTTGTGGGAGGAAATGCAGGGAGTAAAGTGCAGAGGCCTTGGAAGCCTCAGAAAACCAGTAAGGGGAAGAGGCACCCCCAAAGCCCAAGTGACACCATGTTGAACCCAGAGGGCAACCAGAGAAGGACAGAGCTTCACAAGTCAAGGCTTAAGAGCACTTTGAGCAGCAGTCGGTTGAAAAAAGCAACAGGGATTGTGGAGAGGCCGAAAAGACCAGAGTGGGTGAGAGAGGAAGTCTGTGAAACGGGCGGGATATCCCAGTGTCCTGGATCTTGGTGGCCTTGGGTGGCAGGTCAGGGAGAAGCTAACTGGAAGAAGGTTCAGGAAAGGGCCTTTTGGGACTTTGAGTGAGGTGAGGAAAAGGCAGAAGCATGATTCCAGCACCTCAGAGGAGAACAGTGTGGAACTCAGGGCAGTGGGTAAACCCTTGGTCTTCACAATTGGCGATTCCTCCTGTGGGCTCCTCTGAGAGCACAGGCTGCTGGTGACATGGACACCAATGCCAGCCGCACATCTGTGTGCCACAAGAATCGCATGATTCTTTAAGATGGAACCCACAAAGGCCTGCCCACGGCAGACGTGGCCCCACCTCTCCGCCCCCTAGCAAAACACACTGGCTCAGTATCACCCTTGAGCTACTGAGCTCCCAAAATGGCAAATGGGGTTGTTGAAACAAAAGCTCCATCTCCCAAGTTGTCAGCGTAGGGAGCAGCTGTGACCTCCAAGTTCGGTTCCTGATGCTGTGTTTCTTTCTCCCTCCTCCTTTAGATCGTGGTGTATGTGGGCGTCTCCTCAGCCGGCAGCTTCGCTGTGCCCTGCGGTTGATGTCCCAGGTTTTGACTGTGTGGGTTTGTGTCTTTCCGGCAGGTGTCTCCTCTGTGACTTCCCTGATGTCCCTGGCTTGGGTGCTAGCCTCCTATCACAAGCTTCTGCGGGACTCCAGGGACGACAAGAAGAGCATGAGCTACAGAGGGGCCATCATCCAGGTCTTCTGGCGCCTCTTCACCATCTCATCCCGAGTGATATCTTTTGCCCTCTTTGCTTCCATCTTCCAGCTCTATTTTGGGATCTTCGTGGTGGTTCACTGGTGCGCCATGGCCTTCTGGATCATCCATGGCGGAACAGACTTCTGCATGTCCAAGTGGGAGGAGATCCTCTTCAACATGGTGGTAGGGATTGTGTACATTTTCTGCTGGTTTAACGTCAAGGAAGGGCGGACTCGATATCGAATGTTTGCATATTATACGATAGTCTTGACCGAGAATGCTGCCTTGACGTTCCTTTGGTATTTTTACAGAAACCCGGAGACCACTGACTTCTATGCGGTGCCAGCACTGTGTTGTGTCTTTATTAGCTTTGTGGCTGGGATCGCACTGATGTTCTTATACTATGGCGTGCTGCATCCCACGGGGCCACGAGCTAAGGTCCTTGCCAGCTCCTGTTGTGCCGAGCTGCTCTGGGGCATCCCTTTGCCCCCCGATGTTGAGCCCATGGCGCCTGAGACCCCTGGGTACCGGGGGACCCAGGTTACGCCCACCAGAGCCGTAACGGAACAACAGGAGGATCTCACGGCTGACACTTGCTTGCCCGTTTTCCAAGTGAGACCCATGGGGCCCCCTACCCCGTTGGGGCGTCCTTACCTCCCAGAAGGGCCCCTCATTAAGATTGACATGCCAAGAAAGCGATACCCAGCTTGGGATGCTCATTTCGTAGACAGGAGGCTGAGAAGGACTATTAACATTCTACAGTATGTCACCCCCACCGCAGTAGGCATTCGATATCGAGACGGACCACTCCTCTATGAGTTGCTACAGTATGAGTCTTCACTCTAAGAGCATCTTGACCAAGTTGAGAAGGGGACCTTAAGTTTGGTTTGCGGCAAACACCACTTGCAAGAAATATAACCCTCCCTTCCCCCAATACACAGAACCACCGCCGCCACCACCAACACCGCCACACCAACACCACCACTACAAAAAAAAAAAAAATTAATAAGTCACAACCCCTTCAAATAAGCTTTCTTTCCAGTCGCTGTATGTATACAAAGATATTCTCTATGTTTTGTAAGTAAAAACAAAAAGAAAACCTTTCTTTTGTTTTTTACACATAAGAAACAGTATTGAAAAATCCCACGCTATGGTTCATAGGGTGGAGAAGGAGGAGTTATCTCCACTCCAAAAGAAAAAAAAAGTTTTTTACCTTACACCAAGTGTAGATCATTTATGGGATTGGTGCTGATTGAAAGAACAAAACAAAACAAAACAAACACAAACAAACAAAAAACCTTCAACTGCCTTATGCCCTTAGGTGCTGAGTTTCATTAAGTACTGTCACGTTTTCTCATGCAAGACTCTCTGGTGATTTTTGCACCAGAAGAGGGAAAATTAAACAATTAAATGAAACAAATCTAAAAGTGAAACGAAAACCAACCAACAAATACAACACAAAGCAATTATTCTTCCTATCTGATTATTTGTATTGAAGAAAACAAATTTACCAAAAGCAAAAGCATAAAACCCCTCCCTCTTTTCAGTTTCTCCCCTCCTCTCCTGACCTTCTCCCCACTTTGCAGAGCCTTCTAGGAGCTCAAGGGCTGTTTGAAACTCAAATGGCTGGAGAAGCTACTTGAAGGCTGACTATGTGCCATTTTAGCATTTGCCTAGCAAGAATCACATTCGTTTCCCAGTGAAAAGCAAACCAGAACAAAACAAAAAGCCACCCCAATAATTCGGTAAGGACAGGATATTCTAAAGCAAATTAAAGGAGATTTCTGTACACATAATCAGTAATAATAAAACTCAGCATAGTAGCAAAAAGAACGACATCAATTTAAAGGCACAATACTTAATCAGTGACTGGCAACAACGATTAGTTCCATCATTTTAAGGCTGTGAATGGTAGACATTTATCACATGTGATATTGTGTAAAGCCTCTTCTGTTTCCATTTGGTGGGAAGCCTTAAATTGATCTGGAAAGAATTCTTCATTTTTCATTTGTGCTTTTTTTAAAAAAATAACACAAAGAGGAAAACTAGAATATATATATATATATACATATATATAAAAAGTCAAAATTGTAATAACTGACCCATTTCAAAGACTGTTTGGTGCTTCTGTCTTTCACCATTGTGGTTGGCTGAAAATCATTCAGCTCACCTGGTGCATCTGGGTTGAATGGGAAATTTTGTGTGTGTAGTATGTGTGTGTTTGTGTGTGTATGTGTGTGTGTGCCCATAGCACACGTATATATGTGTGTGTCCCTGCTGCAAAGTCTTGCCAGAGATATACAAAACTGATGTAAGACAGACTTGGATCACGGCTTGGTTCAGCAGAGCATGGGGGCGGGGGCTCTGGAGTGGCGGGGAAGGGATGCTGCCTGCCCACGAGCCCTGGTTTGGGTGGCAAGACTCACACCAGCAGCGGACTCCAGGCCTTAGAGGCCATGCCATTTGGGTGAGGATTTGATTCCGCTGTTTATTTTCTCATTGTATCAAGTCGAATTTCTGCAGGTGTTGCAAGTATGTTCAACCATTTAAAAATTTTTTATTTTTCAAAGTATTGTTCCTTTAAAGAATATTTCTGTTCTAGGGCATCGTTTCAATCCCATCGTATCTCTACTTGGGCACAAAAAAAAAAGGAAAAGAAAAAAATCATAAAAAAGAGATATATATAAGTATATATATATATATATATATATAGACACACACAATATTTTTAAGTAAATACTGTTAGTCTTTGCTGTGTGTAGCTGCAATTTTTTTTCCAAATATATACCTGTTTAGGGTGCAAGACCTCACATTGAACTATTCTCAACAGAAGTTCAATAACTGAGGGATTTTTTAATGTTTGTGGAGTTTTGTTTTTTTTAAAAAAAAAAAACAATTATTATTCAGTGAGGCTTCTCCTTCCCACCCCCTCATTGTTTATCTAAAACCTTTTTTTTTAAAGAACAAGTTTCAAATATCAGTTGTGAAACTGTATGCTCTCTTCTTTGTCTGGACTTCCTGGACTTCATGCATCCTTACTAAGCATCGTGGTGCTGTCCTCTCCTCGTCCCTGACTCTGGGGTCCCCTCGGGCCTCACTGGTGGGCAGGTGGAGGAGGAGCCCCCAACTCTAGGAAGCAGGACGAACAGAGCACACGCAGGCAGCAGTGAAAACCAGCCAGGAGGGCTCGGCGCGCCCATCAAAGGAACCCACCCGTGGGCCCCTGGAGAGTCACCTGGGAGTTGGAATCTAGTCAGAGGCACTTTTCTGAACCGCACCAGCGTGCTGCCTTGCAAGAGCTTCACACCTGAGCTCCACAGTGTACTCTGCTAGGCTGGGAAGGTGAGGCCATTGGAGGGTGGGGCATCCGCTTTAGCTGGTGGGGTCCCACCTCTTGTCTGCCTCAGGTCTGGGGCTCTGTGCACCTGGAGCTGGCCCATGTCTGTCCTTAGCGCGTCTTCCTTGAAATGCCCTCATGCATCCCCTCGGGACTTCTGCCACTTCTGCTTGTGTGTCTGTTCTTGGATTTCTTTCTTTCTTCTTTCTTTTTGTTTCAGCGCAGTCACGGGTTTTAATTCGCCACCTCTATTTCACTCTTGCACACTTAGTGTGTGTGTGTCCGTGTGTGTGCATCCTGCCATGTTTACATGAAACTTACAAAGAGAATGGTGGATGCTGAGCTGACCGGGAGCGCCAGGAGTTGGGACGGCAACTTCCAAATCAGGGAGGGCCTCCAGGGTCTTAGCCACTAGGAACAAATGAGGAGATCACGGGACATTTCAGCAACCTTTAATTTCACACTTCTCACTTGAAAAGGCATCCTCGCCCCTCTCTGGAACCCCTCCATCATGCCAGTACTTTCTTCACAAAGAAAATGAAAATATGCATCTGTGAGCAGCAGCAGGGAAAGCTGGTTTTGCAGAGATGCAGGAAAAGGAAGAAAAGCAAGGAAAGAAGTAGAGAGCAAGGCAGGGAAGGGGCAGGGGAAACTTGATGGCAAGGACCAGGCCAGCGCTGTCCTCAGTGTCCTCTTGTCATCGGCCTCTAGCAGCTCCCCACACTCCCAGCCACCGTGAAACTCTCTGGCCTCATCTCTCCTGGGGTCTTCTCTTCCCCCAGGCCCTTCCCCTTCCAGTGACTGGTCCTGGGCGTCAAGGCAGGATTCCATACACACTCAGCGCTGAGACCACCTGGGGACTGTGTCTCCAGACCCAGATGACTTTGGTCCTGAAAGCCGGAATCCTTAAGGTTGCCCTGTGACAGGGTCACTCTTTGTCCCACATTAAGTCTTTGTCCCACATTGGACATTAAATGCCCAATGTCCCACATTTTTCATTTGCCTGGTTGCTGCTTCAGCTGCTTCCCAGAGGAATGCCCGTGGTGTTTTTAGGTTTTTTAAAAATTTTAAGTCTCTGGGCCCATTTCTTTCCCAGGACCCCCTGATGAAAAATAATCCATTTCCAGTATTTAGGCCTGGTAAGCACGTTGGTGCCCAGAGATAGAGAATACAAAAACTATCTCCTTTTCATTCCCTAATGACCCCCCCATCAAGTATGCCCACTAAGCCCCGTATTTTATTCCTCTAACCACATAGAACATTTGGCTCTACTTTTTCTTCTCAGAAATTTGGTAGTATCGCCAAACTATAACTAATGGTGTTACAGTTGTTCCTGGAAACTCTGCTTCTCCCTTGCTCAGCAGGTCTGCCTCTTCTCCCAGCCTCTGTGTAAAAGGAAACTTCAGTCCCCTCAGATGACATTAGGATAATGTCCCCTGAGTTCACTGCCTGAAGCCTGTGACATCCGGAATGGGAGCTCCCTGTCTCTTAAGGCCATGATGAGGGGTGCTAGGGAGGCTTCAGTCCATCAGATCAACCCCCTCTGGCCTCACTCACGCTAAAGCTTCCCGTGTCTCTAACACTCTCCTGCACTCTGCCTCTGGAAGGTGTCACCTGGTTCTGCAGGGTCAGGCTTGTCCCAGCAACATGGGTACCAGGATACTGGTAGGACACTCACCCAAGCAGATCTGCGGCCAGAATGAAAGAATGAAAGAGGCGCCATCTCCCTTGCCCAGACATGCCGCCATCACAACACAGCCTTGGGCAGGAAAGACGACATTTCCCCATGGCCTGGGGATCCCCCACACCACACCTCCCCAGGCACAGAATCATTCAAGACCCGATGGTTCCCATGGCTCTAACCCAGTCCCTCCCCAGCCGTGGCCCCTCTGAGTCCCATGATTCTGTCTGGCCCGTGGTCATGAAGGTGATTCCCCCGGCTCGGGGGCGTCTCATGCCACAGATGTCTGACCCTGTCCAGATACGAGCCTGATTCTCAGAAAGAATTTACAGGTTTTAGAAAAGCACCAAATTACATCATTTTCTCCATTCTTCCTCCAGTTTTATTCCCTCCCACTGCACAGTCATAGGGGCAGAAAAGAAGGTCTCTGATGTGGATCTGGTTTGAAGCCGCATTGGGTGGGCCACAGCCTTGCTTCTTCTTGTACATCTAAACCCCTTTGCAGTCTTCGCAAGCTAGATAGAGGAAACACCACCTTTCTTCTCTCCATCTGGTCTGCTCCTTGCTCATGGGAGGGCTAGAACCAACCCCAAGCTTTGATGCCCCCAGACCTTAGCACAGGGTCCTCTCTCCATGATCCAGGGACAGAGCAAGAAAAGCATGACAGTGTGCAGGCTCAGAGCCTTTGGCTTGGAGCAAAGGATATCAGCTCCTAGAAGAGAATGAGGCAGGCCATAGTCTCATGCTCCTGGCTCGCTTGGATGAGCTGTGTTGGGGACTGTCACCTAGCATTCGTTTGGCACAGGTAGTAGCATTTTCTTTGCCAAGAAAAGTGGCTCCTTACTCAAAATGAGCCTTTCCAGGCCTTGTATGTGTGATGACAGCTGCTCTGGATGGTGGCTTCATGATTGAAGGAGGGGAATCTCCTTGTGTACCTTTAATTTGATTTTCTTACCAAGAAGCTAAAATCTATTTCTTCTTTGCCAAACTGAAAAATATTAACACAATCAGATTTGATTGGGGAGGTTGAGATTTAAATTTGGATAGTGTAAAAGGAAGAGAGCTTATTGCAATTAATTTCACCAAGATCCATGTGATACTCTCAGTGTTGACTAGGAAACCGTCGGGGAAATCTGGAGGAGCTTAAAGGAGACCTGGGGAAGACCCTGCAGGAGTGAAATGGAAGGACCCAGAGGGGTGGGCTCACCCCAGGGGCTGGACCAGCCTTACAGGGAGCAGTTCTATTCATTTCTCTCTCAAACATTTATTGGTAACTAGACCCTGTTGGGCAGCCCCCTCATCAAGCACAACACGGTTACCCCTTAGGAAGTGAATGTAAATCAATGTTGGTTCCTCTTATCAAGATCCAGCTGAGAACGAGATGAGCGCAATGGGAACCTCCTTAAGCTTCTGTCCCTTTCTCCTCAGCCCAAACTGGCCATTGTCATAGAAGCAACATTCCATTCTCACTCACAGTTCAACCTCCAGAACATGGAAATGGCAGGGGCCAGCCAATCACAGGTTACAAACCCATGAGCTTGCAAGAGGACTTCCCCCAGCATCCTCAATCAATGTGTGTCTGTTCCAATTTCAAAACATGTGAAAAGGTAAAAAGGCAACTGTACCCTCCCAGAGATTTTTTTTCTATCCCTCTTCACTGGGGAAAAAAAAGATGATGCTTAATCTGAATTCTTGCAGTGGCAACACAAGCCCCTTTCTCACCCATCCTTAGCTATTCTAACCATTTCACTTCTTGCTGAAACGCTGCATCTCGCGCTGTTGGCCAAATATCAAAAGACAAAGGTGCTGCCTTGATCCTGCTGCAGACTCCTTCCTTGGCTCGCCTGGTCCTGTCTGCCTTGTTCAGCTCTCCCTGGCACCATCTGCTCCTTACTCCTGTGGCTTTCCTTGCACTGGCTGGCAGGCCATGGCTGATATATCCTGGAGACAAAGGTCATGAGTGCTATTAATGACAACTCCCGAGGGCAGCAGACGGACCACTGTGGGAGTTCCCCCTGCTCTTGGCCAACACCTTGTGTCAAGGGCTAAGAATAGACCACATCGGAAATGAGCAGGCAGGACCTAGGGACACCTGCCCCAGGCTGCCCCATCACATGCAGACCAGTGCACAGGTCCCAGGAGGAGATGCTGCCCTTGTGAATCCCTAACACAAATCCTAGGACCCCAACTACTGCTAAAAATCATTCTCAAACCAATGAGGACAAAGAAATAATTTCCCTTTAGTATAGTGCCAATTGGTAACCCAGTGCACATCCCTCTATAAGCAACATTTGGCCATCTGTCACGGCAGATATAGACAACCCATCATCTGTTAGATGAGCTCCCCTGGTCTGTTTGTCCATCTTCAACATAGCTCTGGGATCCTCGGGCTAGGGTGGGCTCGGGAGATTCGTTTTAGCTACAGACTTCCTAGGGGCTTTCCTTTAGACCCAGAAAGATCAGGAAATGTCACAGGCTGATTCAGGGTCCCCACTGTGATCGTGGATAACTCACTTCACCTCTCGGTGCCTTGGTTTCTCCATCTGTAAAGTGGAGAGAAAGAAGGCCAACCTCTTTCTTCTCTCCTGCTCAGGGATGCTTGGAGGATTCGTCATTGTTGCCTGTAGCAAAGCCGTCATATGAGAAAAAGTGGTGACCTCATTTCTTGAGAAATGGAACCACAGGAGGAGAGAGTGTTTTCCAGGTGCGGTGGCACCTGGAAGCCACAGGATGAACAGGGAGCACAGCGGGACAGGGAGGAGTCTCACATACCTGTAGTTCTTAGAGACTTCATAGCACTGTGAACCCAGGTCAGTGGTACCCTGGTCAGGTGACCCTTGGTCACCTATCTTGAGCCAGCCACTTGTAATTCTAACACCAAATCTCCTGATGTTAATTCTTCCTAAGGTATCAGAGAATATGTGGAAAGATGCATTTGAACACTGATATTCATTGCACTTTGGGCAGACAAGAGGAGTGAATGGAGAGTATTTAGAGACTGTTTTTAAGGTGGTTGCAAGCTCTTCAGGAAATCTCTCTCACCTTTGTTCTTCCTTACAATCTTTTTCAATCTTGATGCTCACCTCATCAAATGGACTCACCTTCTCTTTCCCTCTCTGCAGAGTACAGAAAAAGAAAAACACCGAATCTTTTTCTTTTTAAACAATTGTTCCATCTGCCAAAATGTGGGTCCCAATGGTGGGTTTTCTTCCCTCCCTTGTGTGCTTTGAGCAGAACCTGCAGGCAAGGATTCAGAGACAAACAGGGCTGGAGAATAGCACTAATTTTTTTTTCTAAAACAAGGTATTTTTTTCTTATAATTCGAATTGGAAATGTCACATTGAATTTCTTTTTCTTTCCTTTTTTTTTTCTTTTGACTATGGTTTGACTGTTATCAATTCAAATACCAAGATACACTCTGAGCAAGAACACAGACCTGTCCTGAGAGACTCTGCTTTTCTTAGGACCTAACCTGGAGTGAGGGCAGGTGGGAGCCCAGGAGGCACTGGGGTTCCAGGAGGGCCAGCCGTGAGGCTGATTTTCTATCAGCTCCGAGAACCTTCTTGGAAAGAAAAATTCCAGAAGCTTCAACTGTTCTGCATCAGTCAACCTGGCTCTGGCCTTTTCCTTGGAGTTCAGGTGTATTTTGATATAGAAATTCTCACCAAGAAAAAAATGCCCCTCCTGGAACTGTCCCTAAACGAGATGGAGCTCGCACAAGCAGGTCTTGGTGGCTGCTGCCAACGCCTCCTGCTCATTCCCAGCAGAGCCCTGACCAGAACTCCTTTCCCTCCTGCTCTGACCCTGCTCTCTGAGGTTAATATTATTGTTTTGACAGCACAAGGGACGAGATCATAGTCTGGAATTCAGGAATGACTTGTGCTTGACCGTGCATCTGACTGTTCTGTGAATAGGTCAAGTCCTGCTTGGATGGTTTATTTCCACAAGGTATTTCTGATAGTAACAAAAGGAGAGAATACATGAGACCTCATACCTGATTCTCCGTTCTCATCAGCACCCGCTTTTGACTGGGATGGATGGTGAATGTACTGTCCCAAATTTGAGAACAAGAACTTTGAAGATGGACACATGGAGCCACAGGGAACAACAGGACTCAGTAGATGGGTAGGAAGAATGGTGACGAAGAGGAAGGCTTCCAGAAGTATGCGGGAGGAGAACATTAGTGGCCATCTAGGCATTCCTTCCTATACTCTCTGGGGCAGAAATAGAAAAACGTATTCTTTTCAAACAGAGGAAATTGATTTTACGGAGTGACGTGCTTAAGCATTTTTTTAAAACAAAAGGCTCAGAGAAAATATCTAAAGAAAGGAGAGGCACATTCTCAAGAACAGATCATGTTATTGGAAGTAAAAAATCCAGGACTATCCTTCTACAGACCTAAGTCAAGTCACTCTTAGGGCCAATTTCTCTTTCTGTAAAATGGGAAGAATATCGTTTACCTACCTCACAGGGGTGTTGTGAGGATTAAGTAATCATGGCTGGTAAAGCGCTTTGGAGATAAAAGTATTATGGTGATCAGGCTTGCTTCCTGTTTAGAAATCTAAACACCAATTGAGCATCTACTGTGTGCAAGGTGCAGTGGAGGAAGGGAACATGATCCAGTTCCTCCACTTTCTTTTGATTAATGGATATATTTTAAAAGATTCCAAGAGGACAGAATAACAGAGTTGTCTCAATGTGGGTCAAGAAAGGAGTTCTCTTTCTGCCCCAGAAAAGCTACTCTCCTTTCCTTCTCAAATATTTAGACAAGAAGGAAGGGCTTTAAATTCTTTGGCTTCCATCAGAAAATGCTCCTGTGGGAAGCAAACAAATACTGGTTGTTCTGCTTCCTTTGTGGGAAAATGAAGGCAAATAGCAGTGAAAGTTCCTTGTGACCAGCACATATGGTTCTATTATTTCAGTTATTCCTTCTAGGCTCAGCTTCAGTTTTGCCATAGCCTTTTTCTTCTGTCTTCAGACCCAGAGAACAATTCACTTATGCTGTCCTGGAATAGCTGGGGATTTGGGGTTGGTTGGTTTCTTTGGAGAGTCTGGTATACTGTTGTTTGCTGGAAAGTCTTGGCTTCCAAAGATGAGGGTCTTTACTCGAAAACAAATCAAAACATGCGACTGCCATTTTTTTTATTTTTTTGGTGGGAGGAGTTTTCAATTTCTTAGCTGCCTCACATAAAGCAAAGCCTTTTAAAATTTCTCATTCATTTTTCCATGTGCAAAAAGTTCTTCCCTTCCCAAACATACTCAGTGAACCAAGTCTGGATTCTAAACTGTAGCACATGTCAAAGGATTCAGATGATGTGTACAGTGCCGTGCTGGAGGTTCACAAATTTCTACAAAGAGCCAAACCACCTACTGCGCTAAGCAGGTTGGAATTCCAGCCCCAAATCGAAGCTTTCTGGAAATGCTCCCAGAGCCTTTTAGCTTTAGGAATGCCCTTTCGGTATTGCTAGGGCAGTCTCCCTGAATCCTCAGAAATCTTCCTGCCACAGAAGAACATCCTCAGAAGCCAGTGGGGGCTTCCTCTGTGTATTCGAACCAGAGAGAAGCTACTTGTTATTTTGAAAATCATTATATGATGCCAGCCTTTAAGGAAAGAAGAGAGTTATTTTCTTTTCCCTTCAGAGGGAAGAAAGGACCAAGAGAAAGGGAAGGTGATTTGATTTGCTCTTTGGTTGCTAGAAGAGACGTGAGACTCAGAGGTCCATGGTGGCCTGTACCTTGGACATGGGACTGCAGAGGCCCGTGGTGAGTTTCCTTAGGCAGCTGAGGTAGTGCTGAGGCGCTACGCTCCTTTCCTTTCAACCAACTCCGGGCTCAAGGAAAGGGAGGCCTCAGTTTGGTGCTGCCAACTTGCCCAGATCATCCTGAGCGTCTCAGCCACGTCTCTGCCCCTCTCCAGCCTGTGTTCATGAGTGGCCCCCAACGTTGATTCCAAAAGGCCTGCCTTCTTCGAGGCCCATGCTTCCACGCACATTGCTTCAGGTCAGAGCTGTCTGTCCAAATGCAACCGCTGCAGCCTTTTCACTTGCCTTGACACCACTGTTGCTGCATGCTTCCACCAAATACGCCCCCACCCCTGCAGGAGCTGTCATTTCACCCCCACTGAGAGGGCCTCCAGCATTGCCCTGGGCCTCCAGCATTACCCTGGGCCTAGCCTGCCTAAAGCCCAGGACAGGCTCTGCTTCTTCCTTTTTTTAAATCTATGTGCCTTTAAAAGGCGTGGCCCTGGGTCCTAGTTGAGCCTTTGCAGAAGTGGAGGGCTGGAGAGAGGGACAGGTGATGTTACTTAGGCATTTGGGCCACTCACTGATAACCTGTGAAGCCAATGTGGGCCAGTAACTGAGAATGCTGTTTTCCCAGCGGCTGGGCTGTCTAGGGCATTCGCTCTTCAAAATAACAACAATCCCTGTGATGTGGTTGCTCACATCTCCCCCTGCTGACCGCTAACCTCATGGCACCTGCTCATTATTGATGGCTTTGTGTTTGAAATTACATTGATTTTTAAATGCCAGAGAGAGAGAGACAGCTGAAAGCCACACGAACTCTGAGATGATCTGAGATTATGAAATTGCTGTGAGTTATACAGAACAGAGGAGTGCATGACCATATAACTACATCCAAAGCTTATTGATCCATCGAGATACATAAATGTGCCGGTCTTGGGCATATTATTTGTATATATGCCTATATATCTTTTTCTTAAAGGGCTGAAATGGTTTGATGAAACAGAGTATTCTGGTGTTTAGGGCTCTTGCCGGGCTTGAAATTGACCTAGTCTAGATGGCTTTTTCGTTTCTCCCAGGCACAGAGTCATGAAGAACCCCCTGAGCTGGTATATGCCTTCATTTCCTCCGTAAGTGACAGAAAGCCAATAGCAGGGTTCTACGGGGTCTTGAGAGATTCTCTAGTTGCTACCAGTATTCTCAGCAGATTCACAGAACAACCTGGGATCCCCAGGAAGCAGCTTTCTAAACAACTCCCTGGAAGTTCTGGAATTTGAATCACACTGAGTACATCTGATCCATTAGTGCAGCAGTCGCCCCAGTAGGGAAAGAGAGGGGAGTGTGCTGTGGACAAGTAAGCTTGGATGTTACCGCTCTGAGACCGGCCAGTGGTAGATGATCTTTGGCTGCCAGGATCTCTGGCCAGTGACAACCAAACCTGCTCTGTCCAGCTCCCCTGCACCACCAATCTCTGCAGGCGAGTTGGAGGCTGGCCCTTTGAAGCCCTGAGGACTTGGGGAAAGTGTCTCCTCTGCCTAAATGTGAAGTCCTCCTGGCATCTCTAGTAGACAGGGAACACTGCAGGGAGTCCTGCTTTGCGGGAGGCAGAATGCATTTTTCAGCAGCTTTGGGTACCTCCCCACAGCAGCGGCAGCGTTGACAACTCTGGAGTCCTCCAGACAGACTTCAGCAGAAACCCAGGTGCCCACAGCATGAAAAGCCACCCAGAGCCCCTTCTGCCCTCGGACAGAGTTGGCATGACCTGGAGCGACACGATACTTGGTTATGTGGGAAAAGAGCGTTACAGGTGAGCTGGAGGAAGCAGGTGCTCATGCAGCAGGGCACGCTGAACCCTATGTTTCTTTCTGGAGCAGCGTCTGGTTCTGAGCCTCTTCTTCTGGCTGGAAGAGCAAGGGAGGCCACCTGCAGTGTTGGGATCCATGGTCTCTGGATGTTTCCGATCCAGGCAGGGGCTTCATAAGAGTCCACCTGGAAGACCTGGTGTCAGGTGTGAGGCAATCACAGGGTCTGTCCAAGCCTGAAGAAACCCTTTCAAGCCCAGATCCCCAGAGGTAGCTTTGGATCCCCTCCTCTAAACTGTCACACGTGCACAGCCTGTGTTTCCTGGCACTCAGGGTGTGGCATGCGGCCAGTGGCTCCAGACGGTCATGCCAGCACAATTCGTCCCGTCTCCTCCCCTCCATCTCTTCTCCCTTCCCCAGGCATGGTAGCCCCAGTAGTGAGGGCAGCAAATTGACTCTCTGCCTTCCCTACGATGGCCAAGTATATTCCAGCTTCCACAACCCCTTATCTCCAGCCCTGATCCTCGTTGTACACAGTTTTCATTTTCTTTTTCCTTACATGGACGCTTTTGTGACAAGACATGTTTTTAAGGAAACTTTTTGTTTTGTTTTTCTGGTGTAACTGAAAATTGGCTTCTTGGGGTAGGAAGAAAGAAATATGAAAAGGACATGGGAAGATGACAGTGCCATGCTGGAAGGGTTGATGATGCCACCCTGCCTTCTGCATGGTGGTTTTCTTTTACTTTAAAAAAATTAGACATCTGTTGCAGAAAAAAAGTTGGGGGCTTGGGGAGTAGGGAAAGAAGGCAAGAAGGAAGCGAGGAAAGAGAGAGAGAAGGGGAAGAAAGAAAGGAGCCCCCTTGGGTGTCACTGTCATCTCCTGATGTCTGGGGCTGCCACGGTGGTTTGTTCTTTAAAGGAAATCCATTTTTCTCCCTGCAGCTGGGCTGAACTTTCCAGCATTTTCCTGCTCTGTGTGTGCCTGAGAACAGGCCACGAGGTCCTGGCTCTAGCCTCACTGACTTCACCCCACAGGGTCATTTTGGGCTTCTCTTGTGCCTGGTCACGGGCTCTCTCAACCCCTCCACCTGCTGCAGGGAGGCAGTCAGCAGAGGCCAGGAGACTGGAATCCAATCTCTCTTCTCATAACGATGGTGATTTTCATGGGCATTTTTTTGGGATTTGCTTAGCTTTTCTTGTATAGTTTTCTCCCAAGAAGCTTTTCCATGTTCACTCCGTAAGGCTGAAGATGCTGCTAACCGATGCTCTCTAAAGCAAAACTAGTTGAACTTCTCAGGTAATTCAAAGCCTTGAGTACATACAATTTGTAATTTTCCCTAAAGAGCTAACAAAATAGTCTCACTGCTCCTGTCCACCCTGAGCATTGGCTGTCTGACAAACAGGTTTGTGTATGTATTTGCGGGTTTTCAGGAAGCAGAGGCATAAACATCATTACTTTTGAGATTCCAAATATTCCCCCCCACCACCACCACGGAACCTGTGCTTGAGCAAGCATGCATCTATACAAGGAAAGGTTGAGAACTTGGCATCTCCAAGCTAAGGGCGGGTGCACCTGTTCCTCTTCCAGTTTCACTAGGACAGGAAGTTTGCTCACTGTGTGAAGTTTTAGTCACCGTATGAAACTCACCTTTTCCAGCTGGGATTCCTTCCTTCTTCCCTTTGCCTCCATGTATCTAATCCTCATGGTTAGTTCTTATATCCTGAGAAGAGCCGAGTAGAATACAGCTTCCAAAGCTCATACCATGTTTTCCTTTATTCTGGAGTTTGCTGGTGTTAAAAATAGTCTATAGTAAACTATAGGGGAGTAAACTATATAGTAAAGTATAGGGGAGTAGGGAAAGAAGGCAAGAAGGAAGCGAGGAAAGAGAGAGAGAAGGGGAAGAAAGAAAGGAACCCCCTTGGGTGTCACTGTCATCTCCTGATGTCTGGGGCTGCCACGGTGGTTTGTTCTTTAAAGGAAATCCATTTTTCTCCCTGCAGCTGGGCTGAACTTTCCAGCATTTTCCTGCTCTGTGTGTGCCTGAGAACAGGCCACGAGGTCCTGGCTCTGGCCTCACTATACTATAGACTATTAAAAATAGTCTATAGTAAACTACAGGCTAAGGAGAAAGCCTGTGAGCTGGACCTTCCTAGATGCAGGTTCATGACCACCTCCTGTTAACCAAAGTCTCAACTTAAAGGAATAGAAATGACCTGATTTCTAGCCCCCATCTCTCTGAGGAAGATCTCTGTGGAAGTGACTTAGCCAAAGTTTTGGGGGAGGGCTAGAAAGTACCTTGCCCTTGATCACCCTCAAACTACACAGGTATTGCTTATTGACACCCTGTGTGACAGGTCAGGGAGAGCCCTTATGCGTGTAATTGATGACACGCTATGTAATTAATGCACCCTTTGGATGGGGGAAGAAGCCCTTATTCTTAATTAATTTAACTAAGCACCTCATACATGCAAAACATCGTCTTTGCCCACAGATAAAGCTGAGAGGGGAGGGAAGTACTGAATGAAAATTCCCAAGGTGTAAAGGCTAAGAGCAAAATCTTCACTTCCCATTCCTAGCAGCTCAGAATGCATGTTGCCATTTCGACTTCACCTAGTACAGTTGCTGGACTGGTTCTTGGAGCACATTGGTTCTTAGATCAATGGAAAGGCAGAGGCATGGAAGCCAGCAAAATGGGCAGAGACGACTGTCCTAGAACCACAGGAAAAGACTCCCAGACACTCCAGTGTGTTATTGTAGGTGTGTGGTGGAAAATAGCCTAAGAGGAGATCCAGGGGAAGGGAGGTGGTGGTGAGGTGGCTTTTCTGTTCCCATGAAGGGGCTAGGGAAGCCTCCTTGCAAGTGGAGAACTCTTCTGGCAGAAGTCTTTTGTTTGGCCCTGTTTTCCACACAGCAAAAGTAGACTTGGGTAAATAATTCAGATTGTTGGAAGGTGATAGGAATCATTTATTTTCCTTATACTGAACTTGGGAGCATCACTTTTGGTATAGACAAGCATCAGAATTTGAAAACCTATTTTAGCTAAAACCTCCACTCAAGGAAATAAGTATATCACAGAGGCTGTTGGGTGGGACCCCACCCCACCCAATAAGCAGCCTCTTGTCATTGAGAGAAGCATTGGTCCAGGTTTGGAAAGAAAGGTCCCAGCACAGGGAGCCATTTTGATCCTGGCCCCAGGTCTCCCTGTCTTGTCACCGTCAGCTTGGACAGTGGAAAGTCAGTCTTGGGAGCCTGAAGTTCACACCAGCATGGCCAGTTGACCTCCCTTGTCCAGCCCAGACCTAGAGTCAGGAAGGACAATGGCTGGAGAGAACGCTGTGCCCCTGTATCCCCCACACCATGTTCAGATCTTCCTGCCACAGATACAGGTTCCCCATTCCCACATGGGACGTGGCTCCGTGCCTGGAAGGAGAAACCTAGGAAGGAGTATTTCAAGGCCGGCAAGTATGCTAATAAAAATTAAAACACCATTTAATATCCACTCTGCAGTCCTCCACTGCCTCCTCTCCTTTTCTGGTTCGTCAGTGGCACATTTAACTCTTGGTGCTCCAGATGGCCAATGACTTCCATTTTCTTGGCCAGACTATGAGGATTGGAGTAATGTTGACTCACAGTCAACACCCATGGTTCTCAGCTATGTGGACAGATGTGGACATCTGTCTGTCCTCATTAATCTAGACCTGGTGCTATTTGTGGCAAACTGTGCCTATGGATGTAATTTCCTTCATTTTCTTTCTTTCTTTCTTTTTTTTTTTCCTAATGCATTGCAACTGAGTAATTATGCTATAGAAAGACAGATTTCCATGTAGGACTTTTCTTAGCACAAGACTTCTGTCCTTCTTTTTTTTTTTTTTTTTTTTTTTTTTTTTTTACTGTTTTAGGAGAGCTGGGTTTTCAGTGTGAGACCCCTTATTTTTAAAAGAAAAAAAAAGGACTTTTTTCTTTTCTATTAGCCAAGAAGAAAATCGCATTAAAAAGAACAACGTCATGCTCTTTCTTCCCTCTCCCCCTGCTGAGTTGGAAGGGACAGATGCACATGGGCTGGGAGCTTTTGAATCAATGGCTCAAAAGACTTTTCTGTTCCCCCACCATGGCGAGGTCAGGGCAGTGACAACAAACAATTTAACTTCTCGAACCTTGTGGTGCCTTTTCTCGTGGTGCTTCTCTGTTGTGTAACTCCACTCAAGGCGGCCACTTGCAGCAAACAGCAATGCCAGCAAATGGTATTATGTGCCAGTGCAGTAAAAGACTTTAATGTATAAATATATACATAGATATAGATATAGATATATCACTATAGTTATATAACTATATAATTGAGGTTCTGATGCAGCTTTGGTGGGAGTTGATCATTCCTCTGCAAAAATATATACTACTCAACTGGAACTAATGGCTCTCTTGAGGGTATTGACATTTGGGAAAGGCACAACAGATGAGATGGGTTACTCTCCTGCGACAAGTTTTCTTCTTCTTTCTTGTGAAAGTTGCTGTCTCCGTAACACAGAATATTTGATAAGGGAGCAAAGTGCAGCTTCTTTTGAACTTCCTTTGGTGCTGATATATATTTCTTTTAATTCTTTGTTTGTTTTGCCTCCCCATTAGTGGCCAATAAGCTGCTTTCCCCAAAATCTTGACTCACCAATCAAAGGTGGCAAGGGACAATTTGGGAATAAGAGGCTGGAAGTTGGGCATCCCTCACTTCATGTCCTGACTCAGTTTCCCCTGTGACCTGCATACGTCCCACACATGGGTTCTCCATCTACAATGAGTATCATAATATTCACTTACCTCATGGGGAAGAGTAACTTAAAAGGATTAATTGATGATACTGAATCACTAGATCATTATTAATTTGGAGACAGCAACTTGACATGTTTTTAAGATTTTGTTTATATGTTGCTAAGACTTAAATCTTGGGGTTTTGTTTTGTTCGCCTCTCGTTTCTCCATCTCTGCTATGTTTTCTGTCCTGCCTTTGG
Organism: Pongo pygmaeus; assembly: GCF_028885625.2. NCBI lineage: Eukaryota > Metazoa > Chordata > Mammalia > Primates > Hominidae > Pongo > Pongo pygmaeus. The sequence continues at coordinate 9,924,857 of NC_072380.2, forward strand.
CAATACCTTAAATATTCTGTAACTGATGGAGATTCACCTAGGGCGTTGGGTAGTGCTAATTTCTCCCAAGGGAACAACATCACTAATACTGTATAAGGTGCTAGAATCAAACCTCATTTTATATACTTTGGTTCTTAGAGAAAAACAAAACATGCAGAATTCTTTCTGTGAAGCCTTACTATAGATTGCTATAGCCAATTGTTTATCCAAAAAGTGAGACAGAGAGAATAGAAAATAAAGATAAGATGCAGAGATTCTGTATAAAGTGTAACGAAAAGACCTTTGCTATTTCTTATTTTAAGGTAAACTATCATATATATATATTTATATACATATATATATATGCTTGAGGCAGATAGAATGGAAAAATGTACAGTATGGTCATCTTTATTTTGTCAGTTAATTCACAACTTTTAGTATGTGTGCAAGAGAGGTTTACAGTGGGGATGGGATAAGGGATGCCCAGTGTGATACGGGAAATCATTCGTCTTTCTGTTCTGTTCCACATGTTAGTAGAAGGAGTAGGCTGAATGAAAGGAAAGGGGAATAAATCAAGACATAGATGTGCTTTTTAAACGTTCTGAGCATTGACATTATGCTTTTGTGTTGTTTCTTCTTTATTCCAAGGTTTCTCTACAGTGCTGTAAAAATGTCCCCTGCCTAGGGCGTTGACCAATAACGTTTACCTCAAGAAAGCTTAAAAAAAAAAAGGCAGTTTTTTTCCCATCTCTTAAAAAATAGTGTCCCTCTAACCAAAAGGTGAGGCATTTCCACAGAAGTTCAGCAACAGAAGAGAACCACTTCTGAGGTTTTCCTTCATGTCCCCATCCTTTTCCACCGCATCCCACCCCCTTTAGTTGCTAATGAAAGAATCCAAGAGATGAGTTTTGACCAGAAGTGGGTTAGGATGTGATTAAAGTGTATTATTGGTGAATATAAACTTTGCCAGAACTAGCGGTGTGGGGTCCTTTCAAAGGATGGCTGTGTACTTCAGATGTTTCATGCTAGCATGCGTGTGTGTGTGTGTGTGTGTGTGTGCGCGTGTGTGTACTGTATATATGTTCCAGTGTATGAAATGTCTGGTGGACAGAGAACAAAATACCGCAAACAGAAATGAACAGGAAAAGATATATATCAAATGCTATTTTATCAGATGATGCATTTGTTCACCTTGATGAGAAGCCACTGTTACACAACTATGCAATCTTCCAGTTTTTCTCCCCACCCCTTCACCTTAGATTTCCAAACTGTTTTCCGTAACCCTCACAGATTTTTTCCTTTGTACAAGAACCACAATATCTAATCCCTGGTTCAAGGTGAGCATGCTACAGTGATTCTTTTCCTAAATTTAAGAGCTAAAGAAAAAAAATTTTCCTTTTATTTAATTGGAAATGATTCAATGTAACCTCGTTTGGTTCTGTAAGTGAACTGATGTGTATTTTCTGTTTCAGTTACATGTTTACAACTTGTTTTCATCCTCTTCTTGGTTCAAAATGTTTATTTTATTTCCTTTATAGATTCTACTTTTTATATATGTTTTGGGGATGTGTTAACTTAAGGCAAGAAGAAAAATTTGGCTTAAGTGGAAAAATGAACATGTGACCTCTGGGGCTGGAGGTAGGGAGATCATGTGTACCTGCAGCTGAATTAGTACCTACATCATGGTCCTGAGTCAAGACCATGGCAGGAAATCTGGTGGATTCTGGGGAGGACCTGACCTGGGTGTTTTTCTTTCCTTATTTGTGGTCATCTCTATGGAGTAACCTATCCCCAGAGGATGGACTAGTATTTTCTGCCTTAGCTTTAGGCCAACTGTGTCCTTCCTAGCTACTCCACCCAGTGCCAAATCCCATGTCCCTTCTGTTGCACCGCGGACTCCTAATACCTCTCCTCCCCTGCGGGCCACTGATGGCAACTTGCCCAAGTGGGGTTAATGCATCTGCTTTCATTTCAAAAGTTAGATATAAAGGGAATCTTTGAGAGCCCAGTGTCAAAAGTGCTCAGGAAATTGGCCCTAGACTGTGTGCCATTTGGAAGCATTTGAAACACACTCATAACTGCAGAGGAGGGCAGCGGGTTCTAGCATATTTACAAACTACCATCAAGCCAGTTCGGCTGAGCAAGACTTTGAGAGGTTTTTAAAAAATAGTTGAGAGAAAGAAGAGAGGTCACAGGGTTACACAAAGCACAAACTCGGCAGAGGAAACCCTGTATTCAGAAGGCAGCTTTGCAACTTCTTTGGTTGTCTGCACAAGTCTGAGTTTCGCACGTGGTTTACAAATCTTGCACAAGGTGGCCAAGCCATCCAAGACAGTTTTTAAAAGAGAAATCCAGACACTGCCTAACAGCCCCAGCACAACATGCTTCCACTCAGCAGTGGGTGGGAGCTTAGATGAAATTCCGTTGGAATGAAGAAGGAAGTCGGTCCTTTGATGAGGTGCTTTGTCTCTAGTGGCCTCATTCCTTGCCTTCCCCAATCCTGCACATTCTCTTAGCTACTCAGGGGATCTGAACAAAGAGCTATTCATTTACTTTTGTCTTGTTCCATAGATCACATCTGCTGAGACCCATCCTGGGAATTTCTCACTCATTCTTTGGTTTTCTTCCTTATATATAATAGGAATAAAGGGTTCCTCTTCTCCTTCAAGTGAGTATTTTGGAGACTTTCAGAGCTGTCCTGGGACCTGGCCCTGCATAACCAGACCCCAAGAAGCTTCCCCAAAGCCGACTTGTCTTTAAGGCTCAGAAAGTCCACAGGGGATCTGTTCCAGGACATCATGAAATTTCCCAACTCCTGGCCCTCTCTAAAAATCAGCTGTAGATTTGGAGGAACCTCTTGGAGGTTGCCAAGGTCTGGGCCTGTGACCCCAGTCCCCTCTAGCCTGCCCCATCGTCACTCAGGCCTCTGGGTCTTCACTCACCTTGGGCAGAGTGAAGAGTGGCCAAAGGTTGAAAGTGGTGGAGATCCCTCACTCCTTGCTTGCCCAGGGCCAAATCAGAGTGTCCAATACCCATTTGGGGGCTGTGACAACCTGCCTCTCTGGGAAGGGTCATGCCCACCTCTGCAGTCTGTGGCATTGTTGAGTTTCTGCCCAAATCTAGACCCAGGAAACCTGCCTGTTCGGAAGCCTGACAATTCATTCCCAGTGTAAACAGAGCCTTTGCTGGAAAAATCTTCCCTATCAGAGTGGATGAGTCCGACCCTGTGCTATGTGGGTTCTTGCCATCCACTGGACCCTGAGATCCTCTGTGGCCCATGGATGTACAGTCCTGAATGCCAGGCCAGAGAGGTCAGGGGCGGCCAAGAGCCCTGCAGGGCTGGCTGCTTCTGAAGAAGGAATCTGGTCAGAGATGTGCTTCCCCTGATGGGAGTAGGAGACAGTTCCATTAGAGGAAAGAAGCATTTAGAATTACTGGGGTCTCAGGAATGTCACGTGTCAGAACCAGTCCAGTGTGCTCTGAGCAGGTGACATCAGTGATGCAGAGCAGAGCCCTTTTGGGGAGGATGAGAGGACCCAGATTCTGCTGACAGTAACCAAGGGCCACAGATGTGTCAGGCTCTGTGCCCGATGCCTCCATACAAATCATCTCCTCTAAATCCTGAGGATCACCTGGTGAGGTGAGAAATCCCACCCCGTTTTACAAATGGGGAAACTGAGGCTCAGGGAGTCCTCACATTTGCACAGGGTCCCATGGTCAGTTGGTGGTTCAGCTGGGGGCAGACCTCGGTATCTCGGTTCTGCTTCATCCCTAGTGGTCCTGCTCCTCTTCCAGGTGGACTCCACCTCATCCCCCTCCTCATGGCTCACAAACACCAGGAAGCTCACAGTTCCTGGTGTGGAATGTTTGGGACTAAATCCAGGAAGCCTGAGCATTTTTGTTTGCACTCAGTTGGCCCGAGAAGCTAGGATAAGAGTGGGAAAAATTCAGTGACGATTAATGAAATACAGCGTCACATGGAAAATGATGCCTGTTTTCCAGAGGTCACCCTGAGCCTTACCCCTTCAGTTATGTTCTGGAAGAGCTCTGTGGAACTAGAGCCCTCCCAGGTGCACTTTGAGTTGTCTGTTTGGGTTGTCCTGAGAACTTTAGTGTCTCCTATCTGTCTTGTTTTATTTTTGTTCTCCATGACCTTGAGAGATGACTTACAGATAAATGGATTATTTCCCTAAGGATATAGAGGGGATGAGAAGTTGGAGTTAGAACAAATTAAGAAATTTAAGCTTCACAGGGTCAGTTCTGAGGCGGTTTTTGCAGACAGTGGCTGTGACTCAGCAGCGAGAAGGAGCAGTCCCGAAAGGACCCTGTGCTGGGCTGGGGAGAAGGCAGGCTGAGGTTGGGGGTGACCATGCCAGGGCCTGGGAACTGGCATCTGCTCCTGTCCTCACTGCTCTTGGGCTGGCCATCACCTTCCATGAGCTCCAGTGTCCCAATCTCTGAAATGCAGGCATGAACTTGGTAACCTCTGTGATTGATCCAAGCCAGAAAGGTATGAAAAAAGTGAGCCAGGCAAATACATTTGATAGAATGTCTTGAATGATGAATAGATACCTTCAGATTTGGGAACAGAAACCACTCTAGGACCCTAAGTCAACAAATGCAAATACCAACATCAAACTAGCAGGCTGAAGACAGTGATTTTCACTTCCGTGTGAACTGATTAAAAACAATAGAAATGAGAGAAGAGGCCGTGTGCAGTGGCTCACGCCTGTAATCCCAGCACTTTGGGATGCCAAGGCGGGCGGATCACCTGAGGTCAGAAGTTTGAGACCAGCCTGGTCAACATGGTGAAACCCTGTCTCTACTAAAAATAGAAAAATTATCCAGGTGTGCTTACACGCACCTGTAATCCCAGCTACTAGGGAAGCTGAGGCAGGAGAATCGCTTGAACCTGGAAGGTGGAGGTTGCAGAGAGCAGAGATCGCACCACTGCACTCCAGCCTGGGTGACAGAGCAAGACTCCATCTCAAAAACAAAAACAAAAGAGAGAAATGAGAGAAGAGCATAAGGGAGAGGGTGATGGGGAGAAGAGCAGAAATGGACGGGAAGAAAGAGATTAGAGAGATTGGTGGGAGGGGAATGATAAGACTGCCATGCTCTTCCTCCACCAGCAGTCTTGTGTTTTATAAGTTTGTTTACAACAATTATATCAGCTTAATGGCTGCCGAGCACCCTCTGAGTGAGGACGTGCACACACACACGTGCGCACACACACACACACACACACAAGTTATTCTAATCCTGCCAATGTCCAGTGGTTACCCATGGGGAAAATCCCTCAGTCCTTGAGCATAGCTGGGGCTTCTTCAGAGCACAAGGAACAGTGGAATCTCAGGGTTTAAAGGAGACTCGGACATGACCTAATTTTTGCTCATCCACACAGTCACTGACAAAAGGCTATCATACTTATTGTCACAGGCCTCCAAGGACAGAAGCTCCTTGCCTTCATTCATGATTGAGTACCACGTAGTTGGATAGTCTTCCCTTAGAACTGGCCTACTGCTGCCTGTTGTGATCCAGACTGGTTTCTTTTGCTTTGGGCTTCCAAGGGGACAAAGCCCCTGCCTCTAGATGAATGATCTCTGGGACACTTGGAAATGCCCTTGGCCTTGTCTTGCCCAGAACCTTCTGAAGGCAAGAGTAGAAATTGTACCTCACCTTGTCTTTGCCTCCTGAAGTTCATTGCTTAAGACAGACAGCAATCCTCCCACCAACCTCACAGCCCATCCACGCTGGAAGCAGCTGCTCATCTTTGTTGTGTCCTGTTATTATACAGACTCAGATGAACTGTTTCTCATTCCTTTCCATTCCTCAGGTCCAATGTTTTATGTTCAAAATTCAAATGTAAGTCTTCACTTGAAATGGATCGAGGAAGGCAGGAGGAGGCCCCTGGGTATTGCCTCCAAGGGGAATATGTATTTATAGGGTCTTCAAAGCCCTCAGAGCACTACTGATACCTTCCCCTCTTCCCCAAACCAATCCTCTTGTTGCATTTCCCAAAAACCCAATTCAACCTGGATCATGGCCTCCACGCAGCAGGAGCTCTGCTCGACATTGGGAAGACAAAGAGGAAAGACTGTCTCTTAAGGCACTCACAGTCCAGCAGGGAGACAAAGCAAAAATCTATGGGCGCTACAATCCAGCTTCTGGGAGGACAGGGTGGTCCTGCCCAGCAGAGCTGACTTCATGCCTCCCAAAGTTCACACAGCTTCTCATCAAGGGCCTCTCTCATCAGTTCCCTCTCCCAACCTACCATCATCCCCAAATGAAGCAGGCATTACACTAGGACCCCCTCAGTCTTCCCCCTAACCCGGGCTGCAACTGTTCCCAGCTACTTCTCAACAGAGCAAATCCTGCCAAAAGTAGGATCATGTCCAGAGTAAAAATAACCACTAAACAATACAATGAGCTTGATTCAGTTCAGCATTTAGCCCAACAGATGCCTCTGAGCCCTGTATTTTCCACATTTTCTCTAGAGTCTCTAGAGCCTTCTAGCCACATCCAACAAACCCAAAAGTTACTCCTTGGTTTTCTTGCCCAAGTCCCTTAGGTCCCTTTTGGCTGCCTGTACTGATCTGAGCTGACCCTTCTTTGGTTGGTGATTTCATGGCTCTGTTCTCCAAGTCACTGCCTCAGCCAACCGACGTCCATGTCTGCTTTCTACTCACCCCATCTTCCTTCCATCCAGGACAGAAATATGAGGACAAAGAGGTCTCTGCAGTAGCTATCACTGCCTGACAGAGCATTTTATAGTAAAAATGCATTCACAGTTAAGATCAAGGCTGATGGAAGCCTTCTTGGTGACCTGTTGAGCTCTCCATTGGAAGGGTTGTTCTTGGAAATGAGAAGGAGAAAGGGACCATCTCAATATCCCCATCTGGTAGATCTTGCTTCAACCACTATGAGTGCAGATGACCCAAGAGAGGAAAAGCTTGGCCAGATCCATTACAGCCAAATTTATTTCCAGCCAGCAGGTGCCAAGGGTGCTCAAAGTGGTCCCTGACACAGTGGCTGTAGAAGTGGGTTCTAACTCTAGGGAAGATGAAGAAACCCTGACTCCCTTACCATCGATGTTGGGCTGCTGAGCTCACAAGGTGCTCCAACCCCACCTGGCAAGAATACATAGAACAACCCTATGGGATGGGTTACTCCTAATTACATAAATTAAAATTACTTCTTTTTTTTCTGGGCACAAAAAGCAAAAACAAAGACTTTCTTAATTTCACCAGGGTTTGCAATTGAACACATCTGATTCCCTGACTTAAAGAAATATATATGTATATTTTTCATTTTGGAGCAGGTATTTTTTTAATGGGGCTTATTTTTGGATTTGAGATCACTGGGCTTCTTGCCTTGTGAATCAATGCTTGCTGCTGTATTGCAAATGCATACATTGGTGACCGCAGTATTAAGCCAAATTTAAAATCTTAGTCTCCTCCATCTGTAAGTGTTATGTATCTACCTCATTATGATTTTTTTGGTTTCCTGTGCTTTCGTGTTGTGTACAATGTCAGAGGTGAAATGTAGATAAAAATATATATATATATAAATATATATTTTTTGCTTTGCAATAAAGTTCAAAGCTATAACACAGAATATTCCTGAAATATCATAGCCTTTTATTGTGCTCTATCTCCTTAGTTGTGAATTGTCTCGGGAACCTTTTTGCCTATTCACGAGAGTCAATATTGTTGTGTTTGTCATTTGATGAATTATTCTAATTATTTTAACTGTACTTTTTTGACACATTGAATAAGACACTAGGATTCTTGAACAACTCTTGGTTTCAAAGGTGCTTTATTTCTGTGGACTCAAGTGATCAAATGGAAGGGAAGTATCTCTGCAGACTTGAATCTTCCAGAAAAAATTATGGATCTCAATGCCATTGGGCTTTGAGTTTAGAACAAAAGGTTTGTGCGTAGGGGGAAAAAGGAAACATTGGTTTGGCTCTGACTTCTTGATGCTTTTGGTATTTATTTATGTCCAACTTTATTTCTTTTTAAAATTTCAATTTCTTGGCATGAAATTCGGTATTCATTGACTCCCTGGCATTCTTGTGTGACGTGGCTGCTTTTGACTTTTTGACTCCGCCATTTTCCCTAGGTTGATTTTATGTGTTGTGCTATTTGGTGGTGAACTATCCTGTGCCCAGCCCCCACCTCTTCTCTAAACCTTCTGGAACTCTCTTTCATACCACATGTTAAGAGGAACGGTGATTTGGAAACTTTTGTAGTCTACAAGCCAGCGATGCCATAAAGACTCAAGGTTTTCAGAAGAATCCTGACCAGTTACAGTACAGGTTCAAGGGACTGTGAATAGAAGGTGGATTGTTTGCAATGGATTCCCTTTATTTATGTGCTTGAACAGAATTGCTATCCTTTAGCTAAGCACATGTAGGTTGTGAACCCTAAATAATTTGTATGGTTCAACCACCCTTGTTTTTCTGTGTCTTTGGCCAAAATGTAAGGCTTTTCTTAAATTCATTCAATATATTTTAAACGGTATAAAGAAAAGTCTGTAAGTTAGAATAAAAGATCCTTAAAAATGATACTTCAACAAAACCCTTGAAGTATTTTATTATTCCCCAGTTCTAGGGAGCTAGGGAAAAGTGGTCATTGAAAGGGGGAATTATTTCCACAAATGGTGACATTTCCCATAAAATACATGCAATGCTATAGAAAAATGAATATTTCATAATATGTTTGTTTTTCTTTTTTTGATTATCATAAATAATTGCTGGTATGTATTAGTAATGGACATTTTAACTTGTATTTGGGGAGGTTTGCTTTGTTCTTTAATGATGCTGAGTCAGCATTTAAAACAACCTGGCTAGGTTAGACTTTGCCTGTTCTTGACTATTTCTCTCTTTTTATGATATAAAGGTCTGTCTATGAATTGAAATGCAGATAAAACATGTACTGAAGGTAGAACACACTGATGTTGATTTGAAGGGAAAAATATAATGATAAATATATATATTTATATATATATACACACACATAAGTAAGTGAGTGGGAATATATGATATATTCACACACATGCAAACACACACATGGGCACAATGACAGTATGCTTTCAAAGTTGGTTTTTTGATTCTGAGGAATTTGCCACCTCACTGAGCTTCCCAAGATTCCAAGATTTCCTTTGAAATAATTAAATATTTAAGAAAGAAATGTTTTGCTTGTTTTCTGTAGGTACTGGAAAACACAGTTCTTATGATTCCCTATTCTCTCATATCCATTGTGACATATCCATTGTGCACTCAGAGGAGCCTGTTTTTAGGGAGACTTTGGGAGGATCCTTTCTTGTATTACCACCTTTCACCCCACCCAATGTTTTGAGAAAATTAGCTACAGAGCCACCTACACCTGCTCATCTTGACTCTTGTCTTTCTGCTCATCTCAGTTCCCCAGTTTTTCCACAGGGGATGCCTTGTTTGCTGGAGACCCTTCTGAAGTTTGACTACTGGAGTGAACTCTCTTTCCATGCTGGTTCTGGGCCCTCTCCACACCTGGTGCCACCCTCCCTGGACTCCCAGGCCCATTGCTCCCCAGGGCACAGATAATGGGAATTTCAGAGTTAGTAGAAGGAATTTTTTGCTTCATCTGTGATCAAGGCATTTTAGATATGCATGTTGGTAGCCCTAAGCATGAGGTTTAATCTATGTCTTATAGAGGAAGGGTTCACAATGGACCAAACTCTAAGGGTAACCCAAGGAGATGGCATAACAGGACTTCTGACCCAGACCAGCTAGTTTTGTTCTCATAGTGACCTTCTGCTCACTCATGAGCAAAACTCCCTTAGTTGATAGGGAATCCCTGATATGTCAGAGCCAGTATGGGAATAGGGAAAAGGAATTGAACTTCAATTCACTGTAAAAAGCATTTTCTTCTTTCTCTTTCCTTTTCTGTTTGTAGACCATATTTCTGCAGAGTGGACTGTTCCTTGGGCATGACCATTGTTGGGTTATTGTGGAGAGTTTTCTGTACTGCTGGGAGGATGCTGTCATTTTGTTTGTTTGTTTTAAATCTCATTATTACACGTCTTTGTTGCCTGGAAAGGGAGAAGATGCTGTCCCCAGGATGTAATCATTCTAGATAGAGATGCTTTCAGTTCTGTTTATGGTTGCCAGTTGCTATTGAACTTCCAAGGAAATCTCCAATTTGGAAACCATTTCTGACTGCCTATTTGGGTTCTTGGTTTTCTGCTTCTGGACAAGAACAGCTTCTATGCTTTAGGAGCTTTGAAATCACTGGACCAGAGGAAGCAGATGTATTACGATGGAATGTGGCAGATTATGCAAGAATTTCTTTTACCCTAAACTCAAGGTGTCGTACAGCTCTGGTAGAGGATATTTGACATTTTGTATGTTCTCAGGCCACTGGGTCTTCCCAGTGACCTTCCCTGCAAGGACAATGTGACAGATAATGAATCTATTTTACCCCAGTTGAGTTTCCTTGCCAGAACAGTATTCCCACTTCAAATTCAATTAATCATTTGATTATCAAATATGTATTGAACACTTTACCAAGCAAAGGGCTAGAACCATAGGGATATAAAGATGAAATAAACCTCAAGGCATGTAATACAAGAGATGAGAAATGTACTTTAAAAACCATACTGCAATGGAAAATGGAACCTAAGGAGAAGTGCAAGATGCTATGGACATGCAGAACAGGAAGAGATGCTTCCAAGTGAAGGTAGAAGGGAAGGCTTTGAAACGATGGCATTTGAGTTGAGTTTTGAGGGATTCATAGCCTGCATGCAAATGGGTGAATCTGGCTGGCCATGCCCATAGTCTTGATGAATCATTCATTGGCTTACCATATTGATTTCTTTCTGATGAGAAAGCAACAGAATTTTCAGCAGACATATTCAAGCCATGTGATGTCTTCCACTGTCTGTTAACATTCACCCAACCTTATTGAAAGAATAGCCCTTCAGCTGAAGCTAGGTTAAACCTTGGTTTTGAAATGTGATTCGGGGAATGGCTCTTCTTTGTGGATAACCACACTCCTTCTTCAAAGACTTCATGGACACCCCAAGAGTTGGACTTGCAGTTGCTCAGATGTACCCATGTGTATGCCTTGGCTCAAAGCTAAGACCCTACAGCTTTGGTGTATCTAAAACCCACTCCTCTAGTCCTCCACATGTGGTGGAAGACAGGAGGAATGAGGCTTCAAGTGGTGATTTGCATGTCTCCATCTGCAAGGCACATCAGAAGAGTGGAAGGTGTCAGTGGACCACTTTACATGTGATTTCTGGAACCACTGATTTTTTGAGGCCAAAGGGAAGGAACTTGAATGAAAAATGGAATTTCTTAAAGCCCAAAGCTGCCCAAGACACAGAAGATTCCACTCTCTGATTCTTAATAGGGTTTTAGTTCAACCCTGGTCAGGCAAGCTTCTGGATACTTGAGGCCAGTGCAATCTCCCAGAATTGGTTGAGCCATGCAGACCTTGGCTGGCCCCAGGCCCTCACTGTAGCAACCGAGGAGCTGGTTACTGTGGTCACAGCATTTCCTAATGAGGACTTGAGTCTTCAGGATGTGGGGTAAGTCCCAGTTTCTCCTATAGTTTGTGTAGTGGTTCTAGGTCTTTCCAGATACCATGAGAAGAGTATATAGAAAAGGAAGCCAAGACAGTTTTTTTTTTCTGACCCTTTCCTCAATGGTCCCCAGTTCTCTCAGCACTACACACAGATTCTTTGACAGTTTGTGCACCTTATTTCATCTTCTGAGACTTTAAAAAACACAGAAACAAAACCATGCAGACATTGAGACGAGAGATGCAAAGGCACAGAGAATTGGGATAAGCGTGAGGGCCTCCCCACAGACAGATCTGCTCCTGAAACTGGTACTTAGCATTTAAAGTGTGGCCTGGCCTTTGACCTCAGATTTTCAGCATGTCTAAGTGGAAATGCAGGGGATGGCAGTTCTGAACCTTAGAACTTATTAATAGGACAAGCAGGCTTGGGATCCCAATTGGGACCCCCCAACTTCCTTCAGTCTTGTTCCTTATAATTATTCTCTCTTTAACTTCCATAAAATAACTCTACTGTTGCTGGTCCATGGCCTGGAATCTTTTCATAATGGGTGGGATGGTGACCACCTGCATCCCTGGGGCTGATAGACAAACCATGTCAGCCAAGCATACATTCAGAAAAGTTGGACTTCTATTTTACACAAATCATTTTTAACTCCAAGCTTCAAGATATTAAATTTTAATCATTCCCTTTACCACCCATCATCTGGGGCTTTACCGAGCCTGACCACCATGGGCCACAGGCTGAGGGTGACCCCAGAGTCTCACTGGACCCCATGTTCCCCACACCCTTGATGTCTGCTCAAGGGTGTGTTGCCCAAACCATCATTCATCTCAGATTTAACTCATATTTACTGAGCACTTGTTTCATGCCAATTTGCTAAGTGCTTCTCTATATATTTTCTTAGTTTATTTTACTTATTCCTTGTAATGATCTTTTTCAACTAGAGAAATATAACACATTAGTTTAATTGCCATGTGAGAAAAATGTGACCTAGGCACTTGAATGATTTGCTCAACTGATTCATAAGAAATAAAACCACAATGTGGGATCAAGTGTCTTGGCTGAAAGTCTTCTGGCTTTTCCCCCACACCTCTGCCTACACACTCCCTTGCTTGACTGATGGGACATTCTACCTTTCTTTTCTTCCTGCTGCCTCACTGAGCTTTGAGAGGCCACCTCCCTGTGTGGTACATTTTATCTCAGCCTGAAGCAGCCAAGGCTGGTTTGACCTATGTCTAAACAACCCATCTTGAGATTGCCTAAGAGCAGGAGCCCTTGAGGCATCAGCCTGAGACTGACATATGGAAAAGACATCCTTTTTTTCTCCGTTTCCAAAGATTTTCGCTGAAGATAATACATAAAATAGATCCTGTGAGAACCTACTTTTAAAGCCAATTGGTGTTCTTCTGATCTTTCCCAGGAAGATCTTTTGGCAGAATCTCTCTATGTTGTAGAGAAGAAATCAGGGCATTGGGTGGCATCATTATATTTTGAAGCCCAAACTGCTCAAAAGGAACTGAACAGCAAATCTCTGCCTCTAGCTAAAATTGCTGCCTCCAATACCACTGACCTGAAGTACTGGGCTCTAGCTTGGCTTCAGAAAGCTTGCAAAGACCTCGGTGTTGCCCCATGTCAGCTGTCAAAACTGGCAGCCACCTCCCTGAGGTTAACGGAAGAGATTTCCTCCCTTGAGAACTAAGGGCTCAGTGAGATTCCTGGACTCACGCACAGTCAATTCATTCTGTTCATTAGTCTTCTAACTTACGCACTCATTATTCATCTAGCAAAGATCCCAGACATGTGACTAGACCCTGTCCATAAGTGATTCACAGTCTGGTAGGGAGCTAACCTCTGTACATCCAGGGCTGAAAAGCAAGATGAAATTAATGAATGCAGATAAAGCTGTCTCAAGTTCAAAGGAAAGGAAGGCATCTTAGCACCACCAAGCTCAAAGAAAGAGGAGATGACGTGGGCATTAAGGACTGTTGAGCGTTCCTCATGAATGGCACATCCTGCGTTAAGGACATTAGGGAAGATTACAAGGAAACAATTAACACATGTGCCCCCTTCTTTCCCTAAAAGTAACTCCCAGTGTGCACCAATATATTGGCTCCTTTGACAGCCATCATTAGAGGATGCTTCCTGCGATCATCTGCCTTCTTAATCAGTCACTGGGCGTCCTTCTCAAACAGGAAAAAATGGCTTAACCACAGCAAGAAGAGACAAGGGGAGGGGAGAGTAAGGAAAAGTTTCCTCTACTTTTGAGACAGATTGCTTTAGAAAGAAAGCAAAACATAATCATGTTTTCCTTGGCCTGGAAACTGAAGAAAGGGCCCCGTTACTGCCTCACCCCAAGGAAAGAAGAAGGACCTGAAACTCAACATCCGTATGCCTTTCTAGCTATCATTCCTAGCCATTGTTTCTACATGTCCACAGACCCCATGCCTCCATCCTGAGCCTTTTGGACTTATAGAGTTTAGGTTAAGCAATATACTATGAATAGGCACATGGGTTACAGAGAACAAGAGAGAAGGATATTCTCTTAGGAAGCGCCAAGAGAGAAATGGGACACAACAGCATGACACAGCAGTCAGCACAGGCCTTGGATCAGTTGACTAACCTTGAAAGGTTCCCTGTGAGATAAGAAGCTCCAGGTTAATACCACATTGCCCCTTTAGGCCAATAATGAATTCTTATCAATTCCACTTAAGAATCGTTCATTCTTTCTTTGTCACTGTTCTAACCTCATGGCAAATGCTGAGATATGTCTTGAGGTGATTTATCACAAGGGTTTCTGAATCAGGACATATCACATTCATTGCATCCATCACTTACCAGGCACCCATTTCCAAAATATTACATATTTATCTCCAAGTAAGTCCATTTTTAACACTACAGATTAGGTCAATGGTGAGTGCCTTTTTTAAGTCCCCACTAATTAGCGGTGACGAGAAATAGTGTTGTTTATTTTTTAACCTCCAAGACATAGCTATCGTTTCTTCCTCAATTTCCTAGTTCAATTTGGCAAACTGGACCACTAAAAGTCCACTAGGACTTTATCTAGTGTTTTCTCTAAGCGTGGCTGGGTGAGAGCAAGTTGAAAATGAGAGCAAGTTGAAAATGACGTCTGTCAGCAGAAATTAAGAGTTAGGAAGCTATGCTGTTGCATCCCAGGACCACAGAGAAATGTCATCCAGCCCTACCTCCCCTCCAAGCAGGGTCACCTGTTTCTACATTCCAGTGCAGCAGCTGGAGTCCTGGATTTGCCACTAACACACTCCACATGCCCAGGCACAGTTTCCTCTTCCGCAAAATGGTGACACTCCTTAAAGTTCCTTCCCATCCTAAAGTTCTGTTATCAATACCCACTCATCCAACAAATGGGAAGAAAATTTAACTTCTCCTTAAACCCATGCTAATGTTTATGAGCATAAGAACCCAAGGAGATCCTCCTTACATAGAAGGCAAACATCTAAATCAATTCAACTGTATTTTTCTCTTGCATTAAAAGATGAAGCCAACACAAAAATTAGCTGGGTGTGGTGTTGCATGCCTATAATCCCGGCTACTCAGGAGGCAGGAGAATCACTTGAACCCAGGAGGCAGAGTTTGGAGTGAGCTGAAATCGTGCCACTGCACTCCAGCCTGGGCAATAGAGAGAGACTCCATCTCAAAAAAAAATAAATAAATAAAAAGATGAAGCCAACTGCTCACCCTAATAAATATACTCACAACATATATCTTGAAGGTTAAAAACAAAAACAAAAACCACATTGCTTCCTCTAATCCCCTTTTTGTTATTGATGTCAAGCAGTTGAAATGTACTGGGGTGCAGACCAGAGCATTAGCTTGTCAGGAGATAAGAATCAGCCTACAGGATATACAGAGATTATTGACCAAACAAAACAAAGCCAAGCAAAACACTGCAAATTCTACTGTCCTTAGAATGCCACTTAGCAAATGACCGCTGCTCTAAGAAAATGCTTTGGGTATGGAAAAGTATCGAACTTTGAAGTTGTCCGGGGAAGGCTGTGATGCTTTTATCAGAGGTGAATAAGGTTTTCCAGCACAGTTCCTAAACACCTGTGGGGTGCTTTCCCATGCAGTATCTCATTTGATCTTCTCAACAACGCTGTAATAAAGTCACACCCAACATGCAAATGAGAACACTAAAGTTCAGAAAGGTTAGCCCACCTGAGGTCACACTACTATAAAGGGGTTAGGGTCCAATTTCAAATCTGATGCTGCTGTCTGTGATGTCCAAACCCCCTTCTTTTGAGAGTTGGAGGAGCAGCAGACCACCTACCTCCCCACCAAGGCCCCGGACTGACAATGCCTGTTCTCCACCATGCCTAGGAATCTTTCAGCCAGGGTGGCTCCTAACAAATGGTAAATAGAACCAGATGGTCCTAGGTACCAAGAGTAGGACATCACAGCCTTGTCCTGGGGTATTTTCGGGATTCTTTAAGCATATCTTTACCCTTAAAGCCACACTACACATCATCTCATTTCCTAATTTTATTCTGTCCACTTCGTTATATAGATACATCTATGATCACAAATCCTCAAACATGGTTTCATCTACAAACTGCCAGGCCAGAGAAACACCATTTGGAAAGAGCTGATCTAGTAAAGCAGAGTTCTGGGGAATGATGTCAGAAGAACATCACGGTGTTTGCTAAGGCCATTCATCCAAAGCAACTTGCACCTCTTAAAAATCCTCCATTTGAGGGAAGACCCATGGTCAGCGGCTCCTTAGTTGGCTTTGCAGAACCACTCACTTAGGGGGGCTCAGAGCAATAAGCAGAGGGTACCACCTCTGAACCGCAGAGGACCAAGTGGTGGCTGTGTTTTGAGTCAGGGCTGGGTGAGGAGTACAGAGGTTTCCAGGACAATTGCTTTACTATGATAGGTCATGGGTGGAAACTGATGTCTGGGAAAGCTTAGTAAGAGATGGGATTCAGAAGGCAAGTAAGGTGGGATCTCCTCTGGCCCAAGAAATGAATAAGTGTGAGCACCTTATGCAAAAAGCAAAGGACAGGGGCACTGGTTCTGCCTGATTCTGTCACTCCTAAAACAAACCCCAATGTGCATGCTGGAGGAGGCCATGTGCTGGACTGAGCACAGCTGTCCACTTCTACCCATGAGAGTAGGAACCAGACTGGTGTGGATGCTGTTGGACACTGAGCCTGTAGGGACAGGGGGATCATTTTTTTCTCATTGAGGAGTGTAGCAAAATTTTTAGAGGAAGTCCAGACTTCCTGCTATGGCCAGATTTTAACCAAATGATCGAGTGCTTCCTGGCCTCACACTAACATCTCACAGTCTATTTCAAAGTTAGAAAAACTTCCTAATGTGGCAGAGGAGTTTGCATTTCTTCCCTTTCTTGGGCCATGGGTGTGAGTAAAGGGTTCTCTTACCTGAATGCAGGTCACTAGTAGGAGGTAGGTGGATCAAACCACAGGCTACATCCCAGGGGAGACGATAGAGGGTGCTGCCCACACCCTACACAGGGCTGGCCAGTCCCACTCCCCTACTGCCTCAACAGCAGCCTCTTTCTGTCTAAAACTGCCTCCTTTCCAAGTCACTTAACCTAGGAAGAGTTGCCCTGTGCAATTAGGAAGGACTTAGAAGGGGTAGAAGGGGCCAATCCAAATGGCTCAAAGAGCGGCTTTCTTGGGTTTAGGCCCCAGGATAAGGCTAGAGAGGGGCCACATGAGGAAGGCCAAAGACCAACAGGGATGATGTGTGACTTCTGTGGGCTTCTAGCCCGCAGTCCATGCCAAAGGGCCATCATCCGCCCTCCTCTTGGGCATGCAGGGGTGGTTCCTGGAGGCATTCTGATGCATCCTGCCTTTCCCAACCTGTGCCAGACTAGTTCTTGCTACAAATTTCAGAAGAGGATTCTCCCTCAGTCCCCCTTGCCTCTCCTCCTGTCCTTTGGCATGAATGTGAAGACCATTGCCTGATCACTTCCTTTAGCCTCTCGCTGTCTGCCAGACACTTGCCCAAAGGTGAGACTCTCGGTGAACAGCAACTCTTGTTCCCAGATGGCCTTTTGCGTTCTTGACTTTCCCTTTCTTCCTGTGCTGACCGTGAGACTCTGAGGCACAATGGGCTTGACAAGGGTCCCTCGTTTATCAGCTGAAGGCTCCTCCCCAGCCTGGCCTCCCAGCTCTCATTTTATTCCATTTTTCTTTCCTCGAGGTGACCCCATTATGTTTTCCTTTCATTCCATGAGGTGGTGCCTCTTCCTCTCGCAACAGCCTGAGATGGTGTGGGTGATTGGTGTTGAAGCACAAAGCAACATTGCCCAAAGAGGCTTATGGTAGGAAAAAATAATAATAATAAGTATAATGGGAAAAGCTCAGTGACATGGGAAACTCCCTTCAGATCCTCCACTGGTCAGCCCCAGTTTTCCAGTCCTTTTCTTGTGGAATTTTAATACCATCTATTTGCTACGATGGTTTTTAATGGAAGAAGAACATCATGCTAGTGAGTTGTGCAAAGGACATCATTCTTTTGTTACTATAATGTAAAGGGGTAAAGACTACAATGAACCGTGTTTATGTTCAGATATCCATTTATTGTGCTTGGTTGATTTCAGACTGGTGCATTCTCACTTATCAGGGACCTCTGATTCTAGCAGAACAAAATCAGCTATTTACTCTAGTTACTGTAAGCAGACACATAACTTTTACTGTAATTTGAAAAACCTTGCACTGTAATGGTTTAAAAAAAAAAGCAAATCTTATTGAAACTGATTTTGTATTTTTGATTACATCTGAATTTTCACATTTTTGTATCTAACCGTGACCACGGTAGTGCTTCCATAGCTTGTGTTCAAGGTCTCGTTTTCTTTCCAGGTTGAATTCCTAAGATTGTGTTGATGCCAGATGTTTAAGGGGCAGGACTGGGGCCTGGCTAGCAGAACCTGTCATGGGGGTTGTGTCTTCGGGCAGATCATGAGCTGGCAACAGGAAATCTTACCTAGACGGAGCAAGCTGATGTCGCGTTTCATTGCGTGAATTCCCACAGACAGTTCATATCTCCAACTAATTTAAGGCCAACAGTTTTGGCCAAACCTTTGCCAAGGACTCTCTCAACTGAGCTGCCCCCCACCCCTGCATTACCCAGCTTCCTGGGTAATAAGGGAGGACATTTTTGAAAACAAAACTTGTGAAATTAATTTGTGCTTATAATTTTTTTCTTCTTGCTGGAAACGTGCTGGGAAGCAGACAGCATGATGTTATCGCTCTTTCTGCTTTTCCAAACCAATACACCTGTTGTACTCTTTTGTTTCTTAGTGAAGAAAATTCTAGACACAGACCTAAATATGAACTCTTTTCCTCCTGTATTTCGGATTAGCAATTCTCCCTACGTATTCCTAACTTGTTGAAATGTTTTCCTTCTTAGCATTGCTTCTCACACTTTACTTTATTTTTTTACTGAACAACAACAACAAACCCACAAAGGAACAAATAATCTCTTTCTCTTTTTCTCTCTTTCTCTCTCTGATGTGTAATGTTGTGTTGTCCAGATTCTGTATAAAAATATGTATATGATGTATCTGATATTTGGCAGCCACTGGCTGTTACTTTAACCAATATAATTAACAAAATGCATAATGTTGGTGTTTGATTTTTTTTTACAAAACAAAAAAACAACCTAGTTAAGATGTTTGTGTATTTTTGCATGGTTAAAATGTACTTAGTGCATTGAGAAATGTTGTGGAGGCACTCAGTGAAAAGGCTGGTTTACTTTTTGATCTTAATGGTAATTGGTTGTTGACCAGACTAATCCCTATGACGTATGTCTTCTTTAAGTTAGCATATTTCTATTTATAACTTGTTTTAGTACTCAAGATTCAGCATAGCATATCTATCTATCTCTATTGTATTTACTGTTCCTTAAAACCAGGTTGTGGAAGTTCACTTCGTCTGGCTCAAATGTCTCCATTGCCGATTTCTGTTGAAATGTGTTCCATTTAATTTGCTGTACAGTCCAGATCTGAAGCACCCCGGGGGCCCATGGACAAGGGCTGTCATCTCTCCTTCTGGAGGTCTATTCCTTTGAGCAGTACTGTGGTTTTTCCCTTGTCATGGAACATCTTTTTTTTTTTTTTTTTTTTTTTAACCTAGTTATATAAAGGAGGATAAAAGACAGGAAATTAAGCAGAAATATAAGAAGTATTTATATTTTATACAAATAGCACATATAATATATTATAGCGAGATAGACAGGCAGACTTTAAATGTGAATTAAGCAAAAAGGCAATGAAAGATATTGAAGGACTCAGACAGAGAGATCTTGGGTTTTCCTCCCAGGAGTGGCACCATTTCAATAGGAGAGCTGCAGAAAAATGGGCTGGCCTTCCTTGTGCCTCAGTTTCACTCTAGGTAAGATTAGGAAGGGCAGTGTTAGGTAAGGGAGGCATCTACCTTTTCTTGGGCCTTCAGTGTATTTAAAGCAAAAGTGGATCTTCAACTGCTTAAGAGATTGGATCACTGTATGTTTAGAGACAGTGCTCGCAGCATCCCCTCTCCCCCCTTGGACATCTGGACTTGCTCAGAGGAAATGCATGTCTTAAAAGGCGCAAACTATTCTGGTTCAAGATTACCCTGATTTTCTTCTTGCTGGGATCTCAAGTCATCTCTTCAGCCAGGTACTTCTGCACAGCTTTTGAAAGGAGGCAGATTTGGAAAGCAATATCTCTGGGAAACAGAGGTGAATCTCTGGCACAGAGTTTGTTGGTTCTCCCTAAAGGAGTCAGAATCATGGACTTTTTTTCCCCTGGGCACACAGGAGTTTGCCATTCTATATTTTTCCAACCCAAACTCTGAGAGACACATCTCTCCCACTCCCAATGCTAGGAACCAGCATACACAGAAGGTATTAGAACCACCTAGATAGATTTTTCCAGTGTCTGTGTTTTGGCAGACATTTGTCTTTTGGCAGAATAGTGTACCTCTCCACAGTAAGCCATTCCCCCCTCCACAAATCTGGAGACACAGCCAGTCCTCTGAAGTCTTGGGCTTATTGGCTGTGCAGTGAAACGTTAATCCTGATGGCCAGCCAAGTGGAAATCAGGACTGTGATGCCTCTGCCTGTCTGACTCTTCACAGTTAAGAGCTCAGAGTGCTATACAAACATCTTGTTTCTCATGGCCACTGCACGCCTCCATGACGTGCCTGGCCATGGGTACTGATCATGTCACTGTCCACTGCTGGTGGGCATCTTTCAAGATCTTTTGAAAT
The DNA here is from genome assembly GCF_028885625.2 of Pongo pygmaeus. Classification (NCBI taxonomy): domain Eukaryota; kingdom Metazoa; phylum Chordata; class Mammalia; order Primates; family Hominidae; genus Pongo; species Pongo pygmaeus. The sequence continues at coordinate 9,945,661 of NC_072380.2, forward strand.
TTTCATTAGATTCTAATGCACTTTTTACTTTCCCTGAGTTGAGGTTGACCGCAAAAGGGCAGGATTCCACAAAGATGTGGCAGACACTACTGCTCTCCTGTTTGGCTCTTCCAAGGGCAGAATCTAGATGGGGCATTGTGGACATGCTGACATTGGTCAGGAGTCCCAAGGAACCTGCTAGAAAATGTACTCACCATTCTCCCAGAACAAGGTTGGCCCTCTTTGGATGAAAGGCTGGTGGAGCCCTTCCTGATCCTAGAATTCAGTCCCTACCTCACGTCTTTTCCAGACTGATATCAGTTCTCCAGGACCATAGACTACAAATGTCAGAAAGGTCTCAGAGCATGTGGAGTCCCATCTCCTCCCTGTACAGATGAGGACACTGAAGCCCAGAGAGAGATGAAGTGATTTACCCAAAGAAACCCAGCTCAAAAGGAGCAGAGACCCCCTCAGACCCTGCTTCCCGATGCTCTTTTGTCCCCCACCTGACTTATAACCAGCAGCTCAGAATCCTTTTAATTTGTGAAATTCAGATATCATTCCCAAACTCTCATGTTTGATAGAAGTCCCTAAGTTTCTTTTCTCAATGATTATGGTCAATGTTGTTCACATTCCCCTTTCCCAACCCAGCCCCATGTTAGCCAAGGGAAGAGGGTTCGGATTTAGGACGTGAAATGAGCTAATGTCTCATTAACCTATATTTTTGAGGGATGAGGAAGAACAATGAAAATAAGGAACAGCAGAATCTAAACCTATAAACTGCCCTTACTAAATCTCCTTTGAGAACAGCTTTTTTCTAAAAAATCTCAGTGGTCCATCCATCCACCCAGCGACCCCACCTGTTGTTCAGCCATCCCAATTTTCCTGGACATCTTCCATTCCAGAGGCATCTGATTTCTCCAGGAAGTCCCTTTTAGCAGAGCCCATTTCAGGAAACCCTCAACTTTTTAATCCAAGCAGGTGTTCATGTTTGTTATAAATTCCTTTTATTGTACCTGTCTCCGCTTTTATCTCAATTGAGCCACCAGAAGCCAAAGCGTGTTTTCCTCATGCAAAATGGTAGACCAGGAACGTCTTGCAGTGTCATTCTTCTAAAAAATGGCTGTTGGCCTCCTGGCCTCGCCTTCCCCCTTATATGAGCCTGGAGGCACCTGGCTTAGCTGGTGCATTTTCCTTTGGGAGGACTCTTTGAGGTTGGTCCCCCAAAGCTTACAAAGATATAGTCTAGAATGTGTTTTTATTTGAATTTTTGTGGTTTTATTTGAATTTTCAAAATAAAGTCTGTAATTTGCTACTGAGGCCCTTGATTCTTTGTTATCCCTGAGAAGGGCCCAGTGAGTCCCTACTCCTTTCCCCAGCTTCCAGTTCCTAAGAGTCTCTTTCTAATTAAATAGATACTTTTTTTATTCCTATTAGATTATGGTGCTGTTCCTCAAAGAGACCAAGTCCCTGAGTTGAAGATCTTTAAAGGGCTTTATTCCTTTAAAAAGGTGCCATTCCAGCCCTTTCCAGCCCCCACCTCCCCACTCCCTTATAAGTGACAGACACCCCCTTTCCCCACCAGGCCCTGACTCAGGCTCCAGAGAAGAGTGACCATGACCCTGTGCCATGCCAGGGGCCCAGGCAGGACCTTTAATGACCTTTCCTGGTGGTGGGTGCTCCGTGAAGAGGTGAGCAGCTATAATAAGTGCTTTGTCTTGCTAGAAGTTAGGATGGGTTTGGGTTCTTCCTTTGCAACATTGGGGCTGAAGAGCACTCTCTGGTGTCTTTATGGGAGAAGAGAGCGTCCAGAATTGGCCAACACTGGGGGCAGTTATCTGCGTAGCCAGCCAACTCTGCAAGAAAGGGGACTGCAGCCGTGACCCCTAAGTTAGGGCCATAGGTCCCAAAGCTAATTTGTTTGATGTTATTAAAAATTATAATTATTATCTATTTTAAAATAGAGTGATAGAGTTGGAAACACGGTATTTCATGATCACACTGTCCTAACAACTCTTTCTCACATGGTTCTGGAATTCCTTCCAACCGTGTAGCCACTCTGGTAGTGCACACATGTGCACCTGCTCTATGTCCTTGCAGTCCATATCAAACCTTCCTTTTTGTATGTTACTATTTGTTTTCTAAACCTAGTCCATGTAATTCCTGTATTCCCCAATGTTCTTAAACATACCAACACAGGCACGGCCCATGGCTGCTGCCTGCAGACCAGCTCATGGCTCAAAGCAACACACAGATCTGAGACTGCTGTCTTTACTGAGCTCTGTTCACTCATACCCTAGAAGGGTGTCTGCAGCTCAGCGAAGCAATAAAGGGTGCTTGCCGTTATTATTATGTTCCTAAGGCTAATAGGCAGGGTGTTTAAAAATAGCTGCCTGCCTTTCAATATGTAAGAGCAGAGCTGGAGAACATACATTGATGTAAGAATGCAAATCCAACCAAAATATCCAAATCCCTGCAGAAAGAGCGCAGGGTTCCAGTACTGATTCTGCAGTAACTCCCTGTGTGACTCTAGACCCTTAACCAGTGGCTCTGTCTGTAACGGGGGGGATTCCTCTAGATTACCTCTAAGGGGTCCTGTTTTTGGTTGTTGATAACTTAGAAAATATATTTAAACACGTATCAAAGTTGAATTGTATGATATAGTTCCACAGCCCTACCGATTGATTTTGACAATGATCATTAAATCTTATGTTGTTCGTACCCTCACATTTTGATTATCACATTCCCTTTATTAATTTATTATTATAATTCTTAAATTCCTGGATAAAATGACACCGATTTTTCTTAGGATCAAAATAAGATGGCTTCCACCAGAGAAAGAAAGGCCAGGCAGGGAACTGGTCCCCAGATGGCTGGCCATTACAACTGCTGTTTCTCCCTGCTCCCATCTCATCCCCATGAATGTCCCACTCACGGGTGGCCCTGAGTCATCATAGCACAGCGTGTCCATGCCTCTGCCTCCTCAGGCCCCAGGCATCTCATGGAGAGTCCTTTCTAGACTGCCATCTCATGCCAGAGGGTGGAGGGATTTCCGCCTGGCTTACCACAGTTGTGTGTGGTTTGTTTGCTGGCATTCTTTAGCAGCAACTTCTTGAGAGCCAGTTCTTCAATTCCAGGCAGTTGATTCACCCAGCATCTTGCCAGAAGTTGGCTCAGAATAACAGGCAGCTCTCCATGCTCATCCTTCCCCTAGCATTTCAAGATAACTGTCCATCTCCTTCACTCTAAAGCAAGAAGAAAGGAGAAGCTTCTTCTATCCATTCTGTTCTGTCTCCTGCACTTTGTCCTGTGAGTGGAGTCAAGTTAAAGGAGCTTCTTTCACTTCCCCAGAGACTCAACCAGGACCTCACATTCCCAAGGGCATTGTAGCTGCCATTCCATCTGTTCTAGGGGGAACATTCCTGAACCCTGAAAGGCTGTCCTCTTCTCTAGCTGAGCATAGGTCTCGCTCGGGCATACAGGCAGCAGACCTGGTTTTCCAGGACACGTGCCATTCAAGGCCATTGGAATGGGCTGAAAGGTTGATAGCAAAGGTCTTGATCTATCTTTTGCAGGAACTTTGGTGCTTCCATCTTCCACTTGCCAGTCGGGTGACCACAGAAAAAAGATTCTGAGAGTAGAAACTTCAGTCAAGTTGCCCCAAGTCAGGGATGAGCCTTCTTCCCATGGAGCCTTCCAAAGGGCAAGCCGTCTGCTACTGTGTACTGTAAATTCAGAGCTTCAGGAGCTGAGGCCTCCTGTGCTTGGGGGAAAGGTAGCTGAGGAGAAAGGGACTCCTTCTCACCTTTTGTTTACCTTTGATCTGGCTGAACTTAGCTGACCTTAACTTCTAGTTTGCTTAAGTCCTTATTGCCTTAATAACCACCTAATAAGCAGTCAGAACCAGGAGAGAAGCCCCTCCCGTGGAATCCATTGCAAGCCTGTCCCCAGTCTCCCCACTGCTGCTATGCCTGAAAAGAGCCCCAGCCCCGTCTCCAAAGCCCAGGGTTCGCCTCTTGCTGAAAGAGCGACGTTCCCAGGCTGAGGACAAACCCAGCACTGCTCAGGCGGAGAGATCCCTGCACCCACGTTCACCACTGACAACCCAACTCCATCCTCAGTCTCCATGGCTTCAGATCTGGACTCCGCACCCTCCTCCACCTCCACCTCTCGTCCCAGAGACCCTCCCCACATCATGCTCAGTGCTGTTCCTGAAGACCATCTAGACTTTTTTGTTCTCTGGAACATTCTACTCACCTTCAGCTGCAGCACATTTCTTCAGCCTCTCCACCAAGCTCTTTAAAATGAAAGGCAGTGACTGTCTTCCCTTGGACACTAATGAATGTATCTGCTGTATGTGCAGACCATGTCGAGAAGTGGCTGGGTTAAGAAAAAAGAGGGTTTTTGTAAAGCCTGTTTATTTTTTTAAGTCAGTTTTGAGCATTTCTATTTCACCACCCTTCACATGGTTTTGGGGAACCCAAATTGTATCAAGGTCTCATGCCAAAACAAGCCAAAAGTTGTTTTCTTTACCTTTTTCCTCCATGCACCATGATTTCAATGATTGTTTCAGTGTCATTTTAAATGTTTTCTTGTGACATGTACTGACGATAAAAGTCATCTTGACAAAAAAAAAAAAAAAAGATTTATACATGAATCAGAAAGTATTTATTTCAATTTTGTACCTTTCCATTTTAATACATTATAATGTATTGACTCAACGGAGATAATATAAACAGTTCATTTTAATAACACGCGTGTGTGTGGCTTTTCCTTTATGCATGGTGGGGGAGGGGCAAATGATCGTGGAGTGGAAAATTCTGGCAGCTGAGGGGCATCCATTGTGAGCAGAGGGTGGCCTCTGGCTGCACCAAATGCTTCCTGGACCTGGAAGTTAGAAGCAGCTGGCACCAAGAGAAGAAGAGGTGTTAAAGGGAAATTGAGAAGGTAAGTGGGTGGTGACGTCTCCAGGCACCAGCCGCCTCTCCGACTGACACACACCTTCCACCAGGTAGGAAAAGCCATGAACAGAGCAGAGCTACCCACTCCCAGAGCCTAAATGCAGGCTGGCAATTGGAGGTTCAGAGAAGGGCCAGGTAGGGGAAACCCCAAAGAAGCTAAGACGAGAAGAAGCTGGAGAGAAAACTCAGTGCTGAAAATGAGGGTCTGGAGGTGAGGAGAGGCAGAAAAGTCCCGGGTTGTATTTTCTCAATGTAACATTTTCCCCCCTAATGCCTTTGCTAGAAATTCTGCAAATAAATCCTTGGGGCAAACTGGCTTCAGACCAAGCCCCATGGACATCCAGCAGAGGTTTCTTATTGCCGCATTAGGAGGATTTCCCACTGCTCAATTGGGAGGAACACAGCATCGAATACAAGCGTACTCATTCTGGACTCTCCCGGATGGTGTGTGGCAGGTGGGGATGGGGTGAGGCTGTGGCTGGTGCAGGGAAGAGCAGGGAGAGTCAGGAGGGAGGGAGGGCATGTCAAAAGCGACTGTATCCAGAGGGCTTGATTTAAACATTTTTCAAAACATACTTGGCAAACAGCGTGGTGAGTGCATCTCACGACATTATTCTCTCCTCTTCTCTGCATGCTTGGACCTGTTCCACTTTCAAAATGTGTCATTTTGGAAGGAAAGGGAGGAACAACTACTTGAGAGGAACCCACGTCAGTATGAACCCTTTCTCCTCAGCAGAAGGTTGCCCCAAAGTACCTCCTCTGAGGAGAGAGAAAGGAGAGAGGAGGAGAGACAGCTTTCATCAAATGGGGCACCCAGGACTCTGAAGGAGAGAAGGCATGTTCTCAACAATTGGCCCTTTGATCCATCTCCGTCAACGTCCCTGTTCTCTCCATTCCCTTTTCTCCTTCCCAACGTTTTCAATTCTGAATCTTGTATACCTGCCTCCTGGGTATGTCCCCTTCAGGGCAGGCACCTAGAGCTCAGGCTTGTCTTTGTCAGAAAAAGAGAATGCCATGGAGGATAGAAACACTGAGGGGCAAGTAAGGGGGCCTCTTTCGCTTCCTCCATCACCCGCATCCCACCTTCAGTCTCTCCTGAGAACATGCGTGACTCCTGGGCAGGGGACTGTGACTAGATTATTTCAAGTCCTAATCCAAGATGTTAGAAAGGAATCAGTCACCAATTATACCAAATAAATGCCTCTTTGGGCCTAAGAAGGGGCCAATTTGGGGACACGTCTATCAGGAAAGAAAAAGAAAGCCCCCTCCCATCCACTCGTTTCCAAATCTCTTTTCCAAACCTCTTATTAAACTGATGAGGAATCTTCAGCTTGCAGAAGGTTCAGCTGTTTAGAGAGAATTTGGGTTCTGCGGAGAAGATATGGGAAGCTCCTACTGGTTAGTTTAAACTATTAATAGAATCCTTCCTAAATTGAATTCTCATCAAAGGCAATTAGAGAGGACTCTTTTGAATTCTGGCTCTTGGGGAATTTAGGTCTGGGATTTAAGATTCTGCTTCTGTGGCAGCATATAATTGTGCTTGTGAATCTGGACCCTGTCTTAGCCTGTCTGGGCTGCTGTAACAAAATACCAGAGACTGGGGGGCTTATAAACAACAGAAATATGTTTCTGACAGTTCCGGATGTGGGGAGGTCCAAGATCAAAGTGCTGCTGGATTCAGCCTCCGGTGAGGGCTTTCAAGTCATAGACAGTGCCCTCCAGCTGTGAAGAGGCTCCCTTGGGCCTTTTTCTAAGGGCACTAAGAAAAAGGGGACTGTTGTGAGCAAACCCTGTCACTGAGTGAACTGCTGTCCAGTTTGCACTTGCTGGCGCGCGTGCGTGCACACACACACACACACACACTCACACACACACATCCACAGGGCTCCCTACTCCCAGATGGCCCACCCATCAGCCCATGGGCCCTTGGCTCCAGCCATCTAATCATGCACTATGGAGGCCCATTTGGACACACTTCTAAAGCCAAGGCAAATGGAAGTTGAGCCACCCCTTCCTTTGTGCCCTCTGTTCTTTCCCATCCTGCTTTCTGTTTCCTGCCGGCTCCCTCTCCCGCTTACTCTCTCCCAGGCCTGGCCTGATCTCCTCTGCACCCAGGTGGAAGCCCATTGATTTGAATGATGGTCCCTTCTCAGAACCTCAACGCCACAGGCAGATTGCGATTGCCCCTGGGCACCAGGGGTGGTTCACCTCATCATCCCTGCCCTAAACTCAGGGAGAGGGGCAAAGAATTCCATGTGGCCTGGGGCCTGCCTGACACCCCCTTGGCTGCTAAAACTCTTAAGATTAAGGCTCCCGTTGCTTCGTTGTCTAGTGGCTGTCTTCATTCTCAAAAGATGTCTTCCATCTGGTGCAGTGAGCTGGCATTTTTTTTTTTTCTCAGAGTGGTGCTGGGGGCGCATGCACCCGTAAGTTCAAATTCTTTTCCTAGCTCCTCAGCCCCTCACTTTACATCCATCAAGGCCTTTACCTACACTGCTTCAGTGAAAGACCCTCCTTCCCTGCCCTCTTACACACGGGCACCATGATTGCAAAACTGTGAGGCAAGAATGGTTGTAGGAGAGAGGCAGGGAGGGCAAGGGAAGCCCCGGAGCCTTGGGCCACTATCACCTGGCTACAGGAGACACCCTGTCCTTCAGAGCTGCTGCTCAGATCCCCTCCACACCCCTCCACCAATGCTGGAGAGAGAGCACCGATCTAGCCCAATGTTGAGTTTCCAGAAGAGGCTGCAGCGTGCACGGGTCACGGAAAGTGGGAGCTGGTCTCACAAATGAAGAAGGGAAGAGGCTTCAGGGGTTTCTTCGACATGACGTCATACTTAGGAAAAATATATAGCAAAAAGCAATATTTAAGGATTTTTATGTACATTGAAAAAAACCCAACTCTACCTGAATTATACTCCCATCTCCTTATGCAAACTCTCCCCATCCACCTCCTCCTGCACCGGGAATGTGGTCTCGGCATCTGGGGAGGAGCCTTCAAAACTGGCCTAGGAATGATGGATCCTGCCCTCTGCCTGGAAATAACACAGAGACAGAAGCCAAGAGGAGGAAAGAGAACACTCGGAAAATGTTCTCTTTTCTGTTCATTTTCTGGGAGTAGCTGGTCCTGTACAGGCCCCAGCCAAGGGGCTTTTGGGAAATCAGGTCCAATTACAGCCTAGACTCCCTTATTCTCCTACTTGGTGAGGGATGGTTTTATTCTCTCCCTTATTCTCCTACTTGGTGAGGGATGGTCCTGGATTTGCTGTTAATGTTTAGGTCTAATTATGGCTCCTCCCAGCAGAAAACATTCTCACTGTTAGCTGGGTTTCGGCTGGAGAGTGAATCTCCATGTGGGGCGAGCATTGCCCCTCCAAGGGTCACCTTCCCTGGAACCTCCGAGACCACCAATGTGGTCTTCCCTTCCGCGCGCTGTCCGTCCCCTCCCCGCGATCGGCTTCCCTTCCCCGCGCTCTCCTTCTCTTCCCCGCCCTCCCCTTCCCTTCCCCGCCCTCCCCTTCCCTTTCCCGCGCTGACCCTTCCCTTCCCCGCGCTCCCCTTCCCTTCCCCGTGATCTCCTTCCCTTGCTCGCGCTTCCTTTCCCTTCCCCGCCCTCCCCTTCTCTTCCCCGCCCTCCCCTTCCCTTTCCCGCGCTGACCCTTCCCTTCCCCGCGCTCCCCTTCCCTTCCCCGTGATCTCCTTCCCTTCCTCGCGCTTCCTTTCCCTTCCCCGCCCTCCCCTTCCCTTCCCTGCGCTCCCCTTCCCTTCCCCGCGCTAACTCTTCCCTTCCCCGCCCTCCCCTTCCCTTCCCCGCCCTCCCCTTCCCTTCCCCGCCCTCCCCTTCCCTTCCCTGCGCTCCCCTTCCCTTCCCCGCGCTAACTCTTCCCTTCCCCGCCCTCCCCTTCCCTTTCCCGCCCTCCCCTTCCCTTTCCCGCCCTCCCCTTCCCTTTCCCGCGCTGACCCTTCCCTTCCCCGCCCTCCCCTTCCCTTCCCCACGCTCCCTTTCCCTTCCCCTTCCCTGCGTTCTCCTTCCCTTCCTCGCGCTGCTGTCTTTTAACCCTACAAGCACACGTGAGGTGAGCTGGATCTTCCCAAGTGCCCTCACTGAGCATCAGGCAAGAGTCACAGGTGACAAGTAACCACTAGACAAGGAAATACAAACAGCCGAGCCTCCAGGGGCCTTCTCCCTGCCAGCCTTCCCCCTGCCCGCCTTCTCCCGCGTGTTCTGAGCTATTTCCGCCCTGGGCCCAGTGGGTCGGCGCAGCCGCCAGACACCGTGCCCAAATCCTCCATTTCTCAGCCCCTTCCCTCAATAGCTTGTAGGCTTTTCCAACTAGGCCAAGAGAGACGAATCCCACCAGGCCGTTTCCCTGCCCCTTTCTGTTGCCTCCCAGAACCCTAATTCTTCTTCCCCTGGTGACCGATGCCACCAATAGCCTCGCCTTTTAGGGGAGACCACAACTCCACAGGGGCAGCCATATACTTGTTGTACCAAAATAATCAGTTATTCAAAGAGTTCCAGCTCTGGGATCAGAATGCCTGATTATTATTATTATTATTATTATTGGCTCTTACTATCTGTAAACTTGTTAATATCTCCATGCTTCAGTGTTCTCATCTTTAAAATGGGGACAATAGTACCATCCGCCTCACAGGGATTTTGTGAAGAATAAATAAAATTATATATATATATATAAAACATGTCAAAAACGGTTAAATAAAACTCCATAAGGTTAAATAACTGATAACTTAGCAATACCCACAGCCCCATCCCACCCTGGGGCCAGCCCACCTGGGTTTCCTAATCTGCCTGGCACCTCTCCCTACCCACTGACTCCCGCCTCAGCCTTTACTCTGAAAACATCAGAGGAGAGTGCTCAGAATTATGCCAAAGGCAGCTCTTGTCCAAACAGAAAGCTCTCACGTGGCTTCTTGTTTGAAAGCTCAGCATTCATCTGGGCTTTGTTATATGGACAGGGGTCCTAGGCCCAGGGAGAAGGAAAGCTTAGGATGGAAACTATTTGGAATGTGGCCACGGTGCTCTGGGGGCTGACTCGGTTAAACACAGACTCATCATCACAACTGCCTGCTCCTTCCTTATCACTTACAATCCACTTTTGTACGTTGTTCCCCGCGGCCCCGCCCACCGCCTCCTCTCCATATTCTCTTTCTCTCCATATTACAGATACAGAAACGAAGCCTCACAGAGGCCGGCTGACCTCCTTCCCTGGGGAGTGACAGAGTTGTGCCTGGCCTGCTGTGGGCCCCAGACTCATGCTCTTCCCGCCACAGCCCCTGGCCAGCCTGCTGCCTCCCTCTCCCAAACTCAACACGCCCCCTCCTGGAAAGCAAAACAGGTACTCACTGACTGCAGTCAGCCCTACATGGAGAACTACATGGAGCCCTGTGGGGTCTAGTTAACGGTGGATGGATGTGCCAGTTCCTAGGAACAGCAAAGCAGGAGGAAGAGCTCCTGAGACAGAGAAGGCACTGAAGTTAGTGCTAATGGCAAGGCAGACAGTGCAGCGTGCACAAAAGCTGGAAGGAAGGTCCCTGCCCAGAAACCTATGGGGAGACATCAGAAAGGCAGGGTGGCTGAAATCATGAAAAAGCATGGGCCCTCGAGGGAAATGAGACTATAAGGAAAAGAGAACTTGTTTGGAAGAAGACCAAACAAGTTCAGGTGATAGCTAAGGCTACACATCTGGAAGAGAAATAATAGCAAACGGAGGGAAAAGAAAATGCAGGAAATTACCAGGCATGGTGGCTCACGCCTGTAATCTCAGTACTCTGGAAAGCCGAGGCGGGCAGATCACCTGAAGTCAGGAGTTCGAGACCAGCCTGGCCAACATGATGAAACCCCGTCTCTACTAAAAATACAACAATTAGCCGGGCATGGTGGTGGGCGCCTGTAATCCCAGCTACTCTGGAGGCTGAGACAGGAGAATCATTTGAACCCAAGAGGTGGAGGTTGCAGTGAGCCAAGATCGCACCATGGCACTCCAGCCTGGGTGACAGAGTGAGACTGTCTAAAAAAAAAAAGAAAAGAAAAATGCATGGAACGGCTGGGTGCAGTGGCTCACACCTGTAATCCCAGCACTTTAGGAGGCAGAGGCAGGAGGATTGCTTGAACCCAGGAATTCAAGATCAGCCAGGGCAATATAGTGAGACCATCTCTACAAAAAATAATTTTTTAAAAATTAGCCGGGTGTGGTGGTGGTAGCCTGTAGTCTCTGCTGCTCAGGAAGTTGAGGTGAGAGGATCACTTGAACCCAGGAGTTCAAGGCTGCAGTAAGCTATGATCACACCACTGCAGTCCAGCCTGGGTGACCGAGTGAGATGCTGTCTTAAAAATTTTTTTTTAAATAAAAGAAAATGTAAGGCAAGCAGAATATGGCAACGAAAGGATTCAGGAAGGTCAGGAAGGTCATTCAGAGAATGAGTGCCATGAGGCTGGGAGAGATCTTTGGGATTGGAAGGGACCACTGCACTTTGGAAGGTGCCTATGTCATGACGTCTTCACTCTGTGAAGACTATGGAAAAGTGAGGACTTTCCCACCCTCAGTCGCAAAAAAACAGCGTTTTGTAAATCTCATCCTCCACTAGAAGTCAAATTTTGGAGTCAGGAGGCATCCCCGTCATCACTGGCTTTGGGTGCGCCACATACAGTTGGGCTTCAAAGAATCATTTGTTCTGTGAAAAAGGAAGTGGCCCCAAGCAAGAGTTGACATCAGTGAATGAAGCTCTTCCCTTCACTGTACGTCACTGTTACCTGGACATGTGGTGTTTACCCTGATGTACGGTTTCTGGTAAACCAAACTGGAGTCCATGACCAGGCTCCGGGCCTAAGTGAGGCTGCTTCTCTGCCTTGAGTCTAGCTCCTTCCCCAGCTGGCTGATCTATAAGCCTGCCACACTCGTACTCACAGAGAGGGAGAGAGGTGGAAAGCAAGATGGGCAAGGCTTCCCAGAGAGACAACTCTGGCTCAGCCCATTCCTTTTGCCATCAGAGAGAAAGCCACATCTAAGTGTGTGGCTTGTGACTTTTGCCACCCACAGTGACTTTGACCACTAGAAAATGTGGTCCAATTGGTGTCTTGGAATCTGACCCCATCAGTTCAGTACAGTGTTAATTGTCTAATGGAGGAGTAAGCTGGAGGGTAGCCCACAGAATATGTCTTCTTAACCCCACCCCAGCTTCTCCCAAGCTACTAACAAATATAAAATGTGGAGTCATGGCAGAGCAGAGCTGCTGCAGACACACTATGTGCACCAGAAGCCAGGGCATCTACAGAGGACCCAACTGTGGCCAACTGAGTGACACTTTCAACAGCTCCGCATTCACATAGGCATGCTATAGGGGTCAAGTGGTTTCCAAAATGTTGAGATTTCTGTCATCCATGCCTCTAATGGGTTTCCAGCATGCCTTGGACTGAGTAGATGAGATGGAGTTAAATTTCCAGGCAAGACACTTACGTCTATTCCACGTGTGGAGCACACTTTCCACAGTTGCATGCCCCTTTTCTTAAATTAATGAATAGAAGTATTTAAACTATTCTGATATAATAAAGAAGTAACATGTATTTTTATTGTTTATAAGTTCTGACAATATAGAAATGCATACTATGGAAAATAAAAGTCTTCTGTAATGTCTTTCCCTCCTCTGCTGAAAATATCAGTATTAACAATTTGGAATAGAGTCTCCCCCAATTTTTGCATGCATATACTAACCATATATGTATGTATATATAGACTATTATATAAACGTTTTTGCATTTAAAAGTGGGATTTTAAAAAATGGGGTGCTACAGTTTTGCAAATGGTTTTGACTTACTATCTCTTGCAACAAAGTTTTTTTAAAGGGACTATGTATAAATTAACACTGTATTAATAAAAGTGTCCTAAAAGACTTACAGATATTTCCTTAAAGTAGTGCCTGATGCAAGTATTTGTACTGTATGGTCATGGCCTCCTCTTTATCACCCCCCTCAACCAGCAATAACCCCCGGCTAGTGATGTAACAGGTCACGATTCTGAAGGGTTCTATGTCCAAAGAAACTCCCCCCCACCACCCAGGAGTCTCTCATTTGTTACCTGCATGGGCATCAGTTGTGGACAGATCAAGACAGTGGCCTTGGTGTATAGTTAAAAACAAAACAAAACTGTCTGCACTCAAAACAGGCAAATCACGTACTGAGTTCCTTCTCCGTGCCAGCTGCTGTCCTGAGTGGTCTATATCACTTCATTGAATAGCAATGCATGTATTGTCTTAGTCAGTTCAGGATGCTATAACAAAATACCAGAGACTGGGTAACACAGTCTTATAAACAATAGAAATTTCTTTCTCACAGTTCTAGAGGCTGGGAAGTCCAAGATCAAGGTGCTGGCAGAATTGGTGTCTGGTGAGGGACCACTTCTCACCGTGTCCTCACAGGGTGGAAGGGACAAGACTCTCTAGGATCTGTTTTATAAGGGCATTAATTCCATTCATGTGGGCTCCACCCTTGTGAACTAATCACCTCTCAAGGTCCCACCTGCAAATACTCTCACAATGGGGGTTAAGATTTCAATATGTAAATGTTAAGGAGGAAACCAATGTTTCATCTATAGCATCTACAGTAACTTTGAGGTAGGTATCATTGCTATTCTTACATAAGCGGGGAAAAGAAAGCATAGGAAATTTAGTAACCTGCCCAAGGTCAACAGCTGGTAAGTGGCAGAGGAAGACATACATAGAATATGAAGAATAAGAGATGGAGCAGATTAGGCACCAAGAGCTGCTTGTAATTCTCAGGGAAACTGGCAGTGGCCACTTGCAGTATCATGAGGCATCCCATGTGCTCACAGCAACCCCATGGATTAGCAGGTGAGGAATCAGAGAGGGGACATAATTGCCGGTGTCACAGCCAGATTTGAACCCTTAACTTTTGAGCTCATTCTGTTAATTACTACACCAAGGCAAATCATTATGGGAAGGACAGACTATACCCACAGAGCTCCACAGGCTGTGGAGTGCTTACCTGGAGGGCAGCAGAAGCTAGAAAGAAAGCTTTAGAAGGGGTCAGGGAGAGCCAACAGTGAGGCTCGGGAAGCCTCCTTAGATGACTCCAGAATGTCCACCCATAACCACCAGGGTAGAGTCCCTGCCTGACATGATGCTTTCTCACTTAGGATAGGGGTCCTTAGCTAGCAGTGCAAGTCTGGATATCCTCTCAAATGGATGACTAAATCAGTCACCATCCCTCTCTCCTTTCATCATCTTGACTCCTCCCTCGTCCCTATACCTTCCTTGTGCAGGTATCTGTCTCCCTGCCCTAACCCCACTGCCCTCTCCTCTGCCACCAGCTGCCCCTGAAAACATTTTAGAATATAAGAAAGTAAAGTGTCACTATCTCACTCAAAGGTTAGGGAACGCTGGTTTAGGACAATAAAGAAAGCAGTTATAAGACAGTGATGAAATCAGGTTTTTCTTTTGACATAATAATGCTAATTTGGATTCCTGGGTGTGATTTTTGATGGTTGGGATTTACAGCTGTTCACAGTCCTTTTGTGATAGCTACAGCTTGACATCACACAATGTTGACAGGAAGTAGGAACAGAGAAGGAATCTCGGGCCGGAATTGCTGCCAGGAAGCCAGAAGGCATCCCTGGACTGCGATTAATATAGACTCTTCTTTTCTTCACACTGCTCTTGGCTAGAGTTTGTCTTCTTTGAACTTCTATAACATACAGAAACTGCAAGAGAAGACAAGAAAAATGATTACAGGAGCCCTAGGGGATGAGAGCCCTGAGTTGGCATTAACTGGGCATAAGACTTTAACAAAAACATTATCACTGACAAATTCTTCTGACCCAGAGACACAAGCATCAGAAAGCTGAGTTTAAAGCAGATTGCAGGGGCAACAACCTCACAAAATCTGAGACTTTCCCCCCAGGGGATGGGTAAATAAACCTGTTGTCAATCATCCATTTCCAGTGTGTTGGACTAAGTGGGCAGGCCTTTTACGACATGATGATAGGACTGTCAGAGAAAGTGAGAAAGTCTCAGGTAGGGGCTGCAGGAAAAACCCTCCATGGAGTGATGAGCCTTCTGTTCTTTGGGCAATAGCAACTGGATTGATAAGTTTGGGGAGTGTATGCATAAGCATAGGAGAGGTCTTCCAAAACTTCGTGGAAAAGTCATATTATGCATGGATTTCAATTTTTTTGTACCAAAATACACTTGTAATAACTTGTTATAACATGTTTGAACATGATCTAGTTTGAGGCACTAAGACATCAATTTGAAAGAGCCCCCTTTCAGAACAACATGAATTCTGCTAAAATTGAAGCAAGAACAAACACCAAATTTATGGTGAAGCTTGGGTGGAATGGTGAAATCACTGATGCTTTATAAAAAGTTTATGGGGACAATGTCCCAAAGAAATAAGCAGTTTACAAGTGGATAACTTACTTTAAGAAGGAACAAGATGATATTAAAGATTACACCTATAGTGGTAGATCATCCACATTAATTTGCAAGGAAAAAACTAAGCTTGTTCATGCACTAATTGAAGAGGGCTAATGATTTACAGGAGAAACAATAGCCAAACCATAGACATTAGAATTGGTTCAGTGTATACAACTCTGACCGAAAAATTAGAGTTGAGCAATCTTTCCATTCAATGGGTGCCAGAACTATTGCACCCAGATCAGCTGCAGACAAGAGCAGAGCTTTCAGTGGAAATTCTAGACAAGTGGAATCAAGATCCTGAAGCACTTCTTCAAAGAATTGAAACAGGAAATAAACCACAGCTTTGCCAGTACAATCCTGAAGACAAAGCACAACCAAAGCAATGGCTACCAATAAATGGAAATGGTCCAGTCAAAGAAAAAGTGGACTGGTCAAAAGCCAAGGTCACGGTGACAGTTTTTTGGGATGCTCACACACAAAAAGATGCCACAGGCTGCATCAGTTGTCTTTAGGCAAATTAGAGAAATAACCCAAAATGTTGGTGACGGAAGGGTGCAGGAGAGACCTACAGCAAATACCAATGGCAGAATTAGCTTGAAATATATGAAAAAAAATCTCCTCTTCCTTTACCCTGCCTCCCCCAACGTCTACAATATACACAAATCTACTAAAATTTAAGATGCTCTTTCAAATGTTTAGTTTTTTTTTTCAACAGCAGTTGTTCAGAGCACACAATATTTTATTTTTCTGCATCATGTCATTTCAGGTTTATCTGTCATCACTAAAGAAAAAAAAAACATTGATTCTGTAACTGCCTGATGGGTTTCTCTTGCAGGCTACCCAGGTAGTCCTGGTTTATCAAGACAGGGGAATTGCAATAGAAGGTTTAATACACATAGAGCCAGCTAAATGGGAGACTGGAGTTTTATTATTACTCAAATAAGCTGTCCCGAAAATTCAGAAACTGAAATTTTTATACAATAGTTTGGCAGGCAGGAGGCTAGGGAATGGGGAGTGCTGATTGGTTGGGTTGAAGATGAAATCATAGGTAGTCAAAGCTCTCCTCTTGCATGAGCCATTTCTTGGGTAGGGGCCACAAGACCAGAGGAGCCAGTTTACTGACCTGGGTGGCTCCAGCGGATCCATCAGAATGCAGAATGTTGTGGTCTATTATAAAACACCAATCTTAGGTTTTATAATAGTAATGTCATCTATAGGAGCAAATAGGGAGGTTAGTAGTCTTGTGGCCTCTGGCTGTATTATACCTGAGCCATGGTGGGGCTGTTTCAGGGAGGGGCTGTTATCATCCTTGTTTTAAAATTAAACTATAAACTAAATTCCTCCCAAAGTTAGTTCAGCCTACACCCAGGAACGAACAAGGGCAGCTTGGAGGTTAAAGGCAAGATGGAGTTGGTTAGGTCAGGTCTCTTTCATTGTCATAATTTTCTCACTGTTAACAATTTTTGCAAAGGTGGTTTCAATTCAAAGGCAAAATTTGGTTTGTTGGCTTAAAACCTTTACAGTTCTAATTTTCCAGTTACAGATAGAATGATTCTACTTTTTAAATACTTGACTTTTGTAAGTACTCACAGCTAGTATACAAATTGTAGATCATTTGAAATAGTCAAGAGTATTAGGAATTTGTGCTTCCGGCCATGATGGAGTAAAGAAACTGGATTTACCCTTCCATCTTCACTACAAAGCTGGGAAAAATAGACAAAACAATGGTTTTGAGACATTGGGCAACAGGCAGTGAAGAACTGCCATCCTAACAATTTGGTAATAAAGGAGGTGAGCCCTTCGATAGCCCTCATTTCTGGCCTGAAGAGTTTCCAGGCTGCAGCACAGGGAGAAGGAACTCACACAAAATCTGGAGGTCTCACTGAGCTAAGGGGACAAACATCAAGGAAGCTAGGATTCTTGGGGCCAAGTGTCAGAGAGAAGAGAACTATACCAAGGGAAACTCCAGATATTTGCAGAAGGGTCCCCTCAAGTCTTCAAATGAAGATTGAGCAGCACTTGCACTGGAGGAAACTACTTGGAAAGAACCACCAGAGATAAGCAGGCAGAAAAATCCCCAGAGCTCACAAAGGGCCAAAAGCAACTTGCGTTTCCCCAGTGGAAATAATTTCTAAACACATGGAGCATCAAGCACAGTCCTTGACAGGGTGCTGCTTTAACTGTGGGACCAGATTATAACTAAACTTAAAGACTATTGTGGGCCCATCTAGCAAAGCTTACACAAAAGGCTTGCAAAGGCCACATTTTCCCCAAGGGACTTAACTGTATCCCAGAACAAAATATTTGAAGGAATGCAAAAGCCTTCAACCCCCAATAAAGTAAGACTCACAATGTCAGATGTAAAATAAAAAGGTTACCAGGTGTGAAAGACACAGGAAAATATGACTCACATCTAGAAGAAAAATGTACCAAAAAAAAAAAAGCATTAGGAAGATCAAACAACAACCCATAACCTTACCAACTAGAAATGGTTTTCAGTTAAGAATTAGAGTACTACCTTTTAGACTTTAATTTAATATGTATTTTTTAATTACTGATATTAAATGAACTATGAATGATCAAACCATTGGTATAACTTGGTGTCCTAGAGATTTTTTCCTCTTTACGTATCTTAAGCACTTTCTCGTGTGTATTTCACTTTTCTGCTTGTAAGAACCAACATTCACTTGGCTTACCTTATGTAATTGGAGGTATATTAGAAGTGTGAAAAGGAAATATGACTCTCAGCCAAATGAACCAAGGGAGGAAAAAAGACAAATAATTGGACCTCACATGGAGTGAAGGACCAAGAGTGCAGCCAGGCTCTGCAAGCAAGTTCGCTGGGGCCCCAGGGCCTCTCCAGCACCTCAGCAGAAGCTGTTAGTGAATGAGTGTTCCCTCTGATGCTCTGCCTTAGGGAGACCTACCCCTTATTATTTCAGTCTTCCTTCTTCTCATACATCTTTTGGCTTCTTCTGTTATACAGAATGGTCCTGGCCTGGATCACTCAAATCTGTCCTACATGCCTGATTAATGTTGCCTATTCTAGAATTTCACATAAATGGAATAATATACCATGTACTTCTTCCACTGAGCATCATGTTTTCGAAATTGATTCAGGGGCCAGCATTAAAGGATCAGACAGTAAATATATTAGGTTTGGGGGGCCACACAGTCTCTCCTAACTACTTAGTTCTGCTGGTGTGGCCAGAAAGCAGCCAAACAATAGATAAATTAATGAGTGTTTATCTATTGTTTAGCTGCTTTCTGGCCACACCAGCAGAACTAAGTACTTGGGAGAGCCAACTACCTGTGTAGAAAAAAAAAAAGAGAACCTACTTTACCCTTGAGCCATTTATACCTTTGCTCATGTCATGGACCATTATGCAAAGAAAGGTCTGTGGATCATTGGTATCTACATTTTTAGACCTTGTTAGAAATGCAGAATCTGGCTCATGCCTGTAATCCTGAAACTTTGGGAGCTGAGGTGGGAGGATCACTTTAGCCCAGCAATTTGAGACCAGCCTGGGAAACATAGGGAGATCCTGTCTCTACAAAAAATAAAAATAAAAAAATTTACTGGATGTTGTGGCACATGCCCGTAGTCATAGCTACCCAGGACACTCAGGTGGGAGGACTGCTTAAGTCAGAGAGGCAGAGGCTGCAGTGAGCCATGGCCACACAATTACACTCCAGCATGGGCAACGTAGTGAAGCCCTGTCTCAAAAAAAAAAAAAAAAAGGCAGAATCTCAGACTCGCTCTAGGCCTGCTGAACAAGATGTGCATTTTAACATGATCTCTGGGTGACTGGCATGCACAGTCATGTTTGTGAAGCATTGCCCAAGGGAGTCTGCTAAGAGACTGAAGGACAAGATGGAATGGGTTACATTGGATCACCTTCTTTTAACAAGTGCAATTTCCACTCCCAGCTGGCCATTTAAAATGCAAACAAGATTCTGTAATTTTTTAAAACCCCAAACTTAATAATATTCTTTTTTAGTAGATGATCTCCATTAATATTTCATAGCCATACAGAATGCTGGGGTTGAAACAAAATTTGGAAACCATCCTGCATTCACCAAAAGGCAGAGTCCTTTCTACAATATTCCTCTGTGGCCTCTAACTGAGCATTTCCAGGAGATATCTCATTGTAACACAAGATCCAATGATAACTCAATCATTTACCACCCGAACCACGGCAACAGGCCATAAATGTCTGCTTCCATCTTCCTCACCATCTTAGAGACAAAATGACCTTTCTGAAATCATATACCAACACAGGAGGTGCTTGAAAAACACTGATTTCCCGACTAATGCAGTATTCTCCATTCTATATAACTACCTTCCACTCTCTTTGGCATAATCAAATAGATCTGCTAATTATCCTAAGATTTTTGTGATCCTGCCTTCCTGAGTCCAACGCCCTACTTTTAACCTTGTTCCCTTTGTCACAATGCCACAGCTTCCCTGCCTTGGCTGGGAAAATTCCATTCACTTGCCTCCCCTCACCCCCCGACTATTCACTGATAGCTATAAGCATCCTTTTGTGTTTCTTCTAACTTTTATGAAACTAGAGTTTACCTTTTTGGTCCAGATTCCTAGTTAAAGGGAGAATTTCATTGTACACAGGAATCTAGTCCTTCAATTGCTTTTCTTGGCACCTGAGTGGTGCTCTTTTTACCTTCCTTTTATGTAGGAAAGGCTTCTGTGTGCACTGTCACCTGAAGTTTACTGGAGAGTCACTCATCCAAAAACATGTCTTTACCATACTTAAAAGTGTTATAGCTAGGAGCTTATTAGAACTCCCCTGGAGACAGGGACACTTTAATTAAATTTTGCAAACATCTATGGAGCCTTACCATACTCACATTATTTTGCGAGGTGTTGGTACGAATACAGAAATGGATATAATAAAGGCAACCTTCCAGTATGTGCACTGTGGTGGAGAAAATAAATAAAACCTTTGCCTTGTTGAAGGCATCCCATTAAAGAGATAACATTTTCCCCAGAACTATTTTGTGTGGGATCCCATACAAAAACCGATAGATAGCATACCTATCTTCTGATATCTATCTACTATCTATCTATCATCTATCTATCTACCTATCATCTATCTATCTATTTATCTATCTCTCATCCATTTGTTTATCTATCTCAGAAAGCAGAGGTAGGGTACGAGGAAGAGATGGGACGTTACAATGCAAAGTCCTCCCCTCCAGCCAAGTTTTTCAAACTCCTTGTCCATACAACATCCATGACCCTAAGTTCAACTCTTTACACATTTCTTTACCCCGTGAGGCTGAGCTGCTTGAGGGCAGGTAACGTCTTTCCACTACCCTCCTTGCCGGCACCTGGGGCTTCCTGATGGAGACCCTACAGGTAACCCACGTGAGCGCCTGCTCCGCGGCAGACACGCCCGGCGGGCTTTACTCACATCAATCACTTAGTGCGCACACTCCCTCTAGCCAATGAGCGAATACGTACTCCTTTCTCCACCTCCCGCAGGGAGGCCACCGCCCCCTCAGTCCCTGTTTGTCCCGTCACCGCCCCAGGTTGCTCCGCCCTGCTTCGCCCCCTCGCCGCCACGTGTTCGAGGAGCGAGTCGCGCGCCACTGACGTCACCAGCACGCGCCCCGTCCGCTGCAGTCCGCCGGCAAGGGAGTTACGCACGTCCTGATTCTCCTGGAGTCTCCTGCCCGCCCAGTGGCCGCAGTTACCCAGGTCCAGAGGCCGCAGTATCACAGGCTCTCAGACATGTCTATGCTGGCTGAGCGTGAGTGTCGGGAGCGGAGGCCTGACCGGGGCGCGTCGGTGAAGATGCCGGGTGACGCGCACGGCAGCCCGGAGTGGCTGGGAGCTCGGGTTCCCTGCGCGCCTGGCGCATGGGATCGGGGGACCGGGGAGCCGAGCCCGGCTCTGATTGTCCTGCTCGCCGCAGAGCTCCCCGAAAGTTGGCCGCAGGTCTGCTAGTGAGAGAGACCGCGAGTGTCTCCCGGAGACGCCGTCCTCAGAATCACCCTGGGGCGCGCGCGGAGTGGGTCAGAACACCGGGTCCCGGGACTGGCCACGCCGCCGCCCTTTATGGGGACCCGGACTGGTTGCTTCACTCCCCCGGACCTCAGCTTCCTCAGGTTAAAAAGAGAAGGTTGAGCAGAAGAATCACTTCAAACTGTAATCACATTGTCCAAGATGTCTTGAACCCAGAAAAAGAAAAAGCAAAGGAGTTAGAAGTCTCAAATATGGGACGTCAGCCACTTAGCGGGGGAGTGCAGGGCTAATAAGTAATTGTAAGTGAGACTGGCGTTTTTGACCTTGTTAGTTGGCCACAGCGCCCCGTCCTGCCTGTTTACCTTTGACATTTACCTTCACTTTGTGGAGTCGGTGAAACCCCTGTCTCTGGAGAGGCTGCTGAACTTCCGAATTGTACCTGTAGCTAAGGTCGCTTGCCGCCAGATGGCAGTCATGTTTTGATCCTGAAAAGCGGGTCCTGCTTGGCGAGTTGTATAGAGAGCAAAGGACAGAAACAGCTTATTTAACAGATCAAGCAGACCAGCACAGGGATTTTGTGAAATAAATGCTGTTAGCACTCTCTTTTCTAAGAGGATGGAGGACTAGGAGCACAAAACGAAATGGGTCAGGCACCATCCCGATTTTACAGGGGCAGAAATTGACGTTCAAAGGAAAATAATTTGCCCCTAGTCATTGAGCTAGAAAATGGCAAATTTGATCCAGTTATCTCTGTATCTTTATGTTCTTGCCAGTAAGACCAGCGGAGACTCATAGAAATGAGTATGTTTTAGACTGAACCCGTAGGTTCTATTTTTTCACCAGTAAAAAATGAGGAGTCAGGGTTAGAGCCTAGATAGCTAAGATCTCTTCTGGTTTTCGTATTCTTTGATGTTTGCTTAATTCAGCATGCACTTGGCGACTTTGGCCCTAGTTCTGCTATTCTTTTATGTCTGTTCCTTTGATCAGTGTTTGTGAGGCCACAAAATCTTCTCTTACTATTTTTATCCCTAGGTGGCCTTAAATCAGTGAGATGGTGAACAGAACATAGTTTGAAAAGTCTGAAGTATAGAGGTGTAAAGTGCTATTTGTAGACATCAGTAATTCAGATTACATGATTTCAAGAGACGGTTTTCAGTTCTCTTCCCAACGTTATTCCAAATTGTCAAATCCTTGTCATTATAATACGTAATATTTTTGTTTTCTTTTTCATAATTTGCTAAATGGGTATAGCATCTTCTGTAATTAGATACTTAGGACTGGTGTTGTTAAGAAGAAAAACCTTTGACAAATTATGCAGAGTTTGATTGAGCAAAGAATGATTCAAGAATTGGGCAGCCTTCAGAACTAGAACGGGTTCTAAGAACTCCAACCTGCTATGCGGTCAGGCAGTATTTATGGACAGTGAACGGAAAGGAGGTACAGAGGCAACTTGGTTAGGGTTACCGCTCTGATTTGCCTTATTTGAATCAGCTGGCTGCCTGTGATTGAAGCCCAGCTGCTGTAATGGATTGAGACTCATATGTTATAAGAGTATACTCCTACGATAGGCTTTCGCTTCCTTTGAGTTCTAACGTACGTTGTAGTTCCTTATGTAAGGACTCAAGTACGGAGGCCTCCTCAGGCCAAATTTAATTTAGTGTAACAATTGTCTCCTGATCAACCTCTGAATTTTGAGAGATTGTTTAAAACTCCTGCCCCTGGCTCTTGGGACTCAACACGCCCTTTAGAGTAAATGGGATCTTAGCATAAGTCATGTGGTATTGAGCTGTTGTGTGGATGGTTTTTATTGGATTTGCCCCAAAAGTATCCCGACAGGCCCATTTACAGTTAGATCTCCACATAGGAGTACCTGCTAGAGGATGCTTAAATACATCCCAAATAGTGATTCTGCAGATTCAGGGCATTCTACCTGAGGCCCAGCGCCATGCTGTAAACACTGCTGTTCCAGATCGTGTCAAGGGTCCCCAAGATCATCCCCAGATTCAGGGATGTGCTGGGGGATTCAGGCACAGGACTCAGCATATAGTCGCACTCACTGCTAAGATTTATTACAGCAGAAGGATGTAGAGCAAAGCCGGCAGAAGGAAAAGATGCATGGGGCAAAGTCCAGGCTAAGCCAGGCGTCAAGCTTCCAGAGCCCTCCCCCAGGGAGTCACACATGACACGCTTAATTCCTCCAGTAGTGAGTTCTAGCAGCAAATGTGGAATGTTGCCCACCAGGGAAGCTAGTGAGAGACTCGGTGCCAGGGATTTCCTGGGGGCTGGTCACATGGACACCCTCTACCTGGGAGGCACCAGAATTCCAGGCTCCCAGAAGGAAAGCAGGCGCTCAGCATAAACCGTATCATTTGCATAAACAGGCACAATGAGCCGCTCTTACCAGTTCTGCGAATGGTGGGAACCCTTGGGTTCCCTGTTATAAACAGGCCTTTCAAAGAATAGCAGTCAAGCCTTCTGTGTTAGTGAACAAAGCTGAGATCTGAGCTCAGAACAGACTGTGGCATGAGAATTACAAAGGACATGTAAAAGGTGATCCAATTGGAACAGCTCAGAGGCAGTCTTTTCCTTACCATGTTTTTCCACACCTGGAAACTTGGGTGACATTAGAGCCAGAAAATGTTCCAGGGAAGCAGCGTTCTGGTCAAGTAAGTCTGGGAAGCATGGCAGGCCTGCTCTGGCCTCCTCTAAGAGGATCTGCACATTTGCATAGTAAAGTTTCCGGGAGATTCTTCAATATTAAATTTAATTTAACCCAGTGTTACTCATTTTCAATGGGAAACTGCCACACCCCCCCCCGCCAACATCCTTGTTTGGAAACAGTGGTGTGATCCCATTGATTGAAGCTAACTGCCATTTCCCCAGGGGAGAGAAACTGACCTCGAATAGCTAATCTCTTGTGTAGGCGTTATAGTTTGTTTTATATAAGTATGTAATATAAAGCGTGTGCAATTCTTATTGCAGAGTGTGAGCTTATTCTCAAAACTGTTTCCTTCGTACAAGCCCTAGTCAAAGACCCCTGGCAAGCACTGCATAGACACATGAACTCTGACACACTGATGCCAGCTTGCATATAGAATACTGGCTAACAGGCTTCCCTCTGGTGTGTTTTTCATTAGCAGAGGCAGTGTTATGCTGAATATTTGCCAAGATAAGTAAAGGGGTAATTTAGATGGAACATTTTTGGGTCACCTTTTTTTTTCTGCAAAACACTACAAATTCGAGCCCAACTTGTTTTGCTTTGTTAAGGGCCTTTTTTTCTGCCTGTGTATTTGTAAAGGGTTTCGTATTTTTGCTGGAGTGTGCATAGTTATGGGCCTCTGTTGATTTTATGTGTGCCACAGTGAGCCCCTTTGACAGGGGGTCCTGTTATTTTTTAATTATGTGATGAGATGGGCAAGGTAGGAGGGGTTGTGTTGATGGTGAGACAATGTGCTTATATTGATGTGGCAGATAAATGATAATGACACCTCCAAATTTCTCATTTGGCCACAGTGTACTTTTGGGTTTCATATTCTTGTTCTTTGAACCTTTGGAGTTCTTTATTTTTGTCATAATTTTCCTTAAAACTACAGTGATAAGCTTGAGTTCATAATGATCAGTAATTTATATGCATTAAAAAAAGTTGCTTTGATGAGATTCAAAGCAGTTCCCTTAATTCAGTTATACTCCTTCCTTTTTTCCTCTCCCTCTTCTTTCCTCCTTTCTTCCTCTTTCCATTCTTCATTTTTATCATTTATTCCATTCACATATTTATTGAGTGCCTGCTGTGGGCACAGTGATTTTTTTACTTCTTGCAACGAAGCCTCAGAAAAAAGACATGAATATGAGCCCTAAGGAGATGATGGTCTAATGGGAAACCGGAAAGGTGGTTATAAATAGCCCTAATACAGCGGATGTTAAGAAACAGATAAGTTATTCTAGAAGTTCAAAGAGGGGTCAGAGGGCTTCAGGGCATCTCAGTGAGAGGGATGGGATTGTTATTATCTGTAGGTCACACGTGTGGAGGGTACAGTTGACTCTCCCCAAGAGTGTAATGACTATTGTATGTTGTGGATTAAGAATATAAGCTTTGAAGTCAGTAGGACCAAGGTTGGTTTAAAGGGTCTGGATTTTGCTTGGGGATGTTGGGCAAATTTCTTTCTCTAAGCCTCAGATTTTCATATCTGCCAGTGACAATGGTACTATCCACACTCGTTGGGTTACTGTGAAAATTGAATCTTTATTATGTACAGCGTTTGGAGCAGGTCTCAGGTTGGATAATTGGCATTTACTATTTTAAGTGCATCCTTGGTATTGCATATTCTTTTGTATGTAGTAACGCATGGCAGTGGAAGCTGTAATGCTGCTGCTACTATTGCTGATGGTGATGAGGACACTGGTGTCCACAGGTGCTTTCAGTTGTGCTGATGGTGGAGTATGGAAGGCCCAGCTCTAGTATATTGAGCATTTGCTTTGCCACATTATGAGGAACATTTCAATTTTAATCTTAAGAGGTCAACTTATATGTCTAGAATATACATTTATTAGGGAAATCAGGATAAATGATCCAGTCTGTTAACATTCTGTTGAGTGTTGAATTAATTTCTGTATTGTAATGTATGTCATATTTTACATACATACATAAAATACACAAAGTTATGCATGTGTATGTTTGTGTGGTATTTTCCAGGTCTGAAAGGTAGTGGTGCATTGCTGATGATAATGCTTTTTCATTTACAGGTCGGCGGAAGCAGAAGTGGGCTGTGGATCCTCAGAACACTGCCTGGAGTAATGACGATTCCAAGTTTGGCCAGCGGATGCTAGAGAAGATGGGGTGGTCTAAAGGAAAGGTATTTTGGAGAAAAGCAGAAAAAATCTGAGCTATGAAAAGAGATTAGAAATTAGGGGAAAACTTCCTTCTTAGGAGACTGGAAGAAACTTATGCTTTGGATCAGTAAGTGATTTTGATCCCAAATCAAAAATTGTTGTGACCTTATGATGATAAATTAGGATTGGACATGTGTCAACTCTCTATCATTTAAGCTGCCATGCTTAGCATCTTTCATAGTCATTGCAACTAGGCTACACGCTTTTTCCCCTTCCATTTGTTCTTGACTCCAGTAGAGCTTCTGCTGATACCTCTACACTTAAATGGTTCTTGTTGAGGTCTTTAGCGATCTCTAAGTGCCAAATCAGTGGGCCCTTGTTTTGTTCTCACATTAGTTAACTCCTCAGCAGTGCTGGATGTAATTGACTACTCTCTCCTTGAAATACTTCTGTCTTGGCCTCCACAGTACTATTGTCTCTTCTGCTCTTCTTTTAACCTCACTTGCCAGTCCTAAATTTGTTGCTGTCTCTTCTTTCTGTAGACTTTTGATTATTAGAGCTCCTTGAGGCTCAACCTCAGGCCCCTTTTTTGCACTCTGCTGCGGTCATCTCATTCATTCCCTTGCCACACTTCGAGTTAGCTAAAGTCTGGGAACTGTCATTTTTCTATATCGAGTCCAGTTCTGTCCTCTGAGCTCTAGATTTGTAAATTCAATAGCCTACTTGATATTTCCACTTGAGTAAGCATTTCAAGGGTATCATTTCTATTATAAAACTCTTGATTCCCCCAAATATATTTTTCCCAGGTTTCCCCCATTTTTCATACATGGTACCGTCTGCCACTTACACAGGCCAGAAACCTGAGAGTCATGCTTGATTCCTCCACCCTCTTGCCTTCCGCGGCCCCAGTCGTCATTCTTCTCCAGCCTCCCGCAGCCCCAGTCGTCATTCTTCTCCAGCCTCCCGCAGCCCCAGTCGTCATTCTTCTCCAGCCTCCGGCAGCCCCAGTCGTCATTCTTCTCCAGCCTCCCGCAGCCCGAGTCGTCATTCTTCTCCAGCCTCCCGCAGCCCGAGTCGTCATTCTTCTCCAGCCTCCCGCAGCCCGTCGTCATTCTTCTCCAGCCTCCCGCAGCCCGAGTCGTCATTCTTCTCCAGCCTCCCGCAGCCCCAGTCGTCATTCTTCTCCAGCCTCCCGCAGCCCGTCGTCATTCTTCTCCAGCCTCCCGCAGCCCGAGTCGTCATTCTTCTCCAGCCTCGCGCACCCCCAGTCATCTCTTCTCCAGCCTCCCGCACCCCAGTCGTCATTCTTCTCCAGCCTCCCGCACCCCAGTCGTCCCTTCTCCAGCCTCCCGCAGCCCCAGTTGTCATTCTTCTCCAGCCTCCCGCACCCCCCGTCATCTCTTCTCCAGCCTCCCGCACCCCAGTCGTCATTCTCCAGCCTCCCGCACCCCAGTCTTCATTCTTCTTCAGCCTCCCGCAGCCCCAGTCGTCATTCTTCTCCAGCCTCCCGCACCCCCAGTCATCTCTTCTCCAGCCTCCCGCAGCCCCAGTCGTCATTCTTCTCCAGCCTCCCGCAGCCCCAGTCGTCATTTTTCTCCAGCCTCCCGCACCCCAGTCGTCTCTTCTCCAGCCTCCCGCAGCCCCAGTCGTCATTCTTCTCCAGCCTCCCGCAGCCCCAGTCGTCATTCTTCTCCAGCCTCCCGCAGCCCCAGTCGTCATTTTTCTCCAGCCTCCCGCACCCCAGTCATCTCTTCTCCATGCAGGGCAGAGCCCTGCTTCAGCCACTGTCATCACTTGCGCTCACTGACTCGTCAGACTCTCAGCTGCCTCCCTTCCTCCCTCCTTTTTCTCCTCTGGCCCATTTGCTATACAGCAGTCAGAATGATCTTTTAAAATATGGAAATTAGATCATGTCATTCTTAAAAGACCAGTGGTTTTCCATTGTCTTTAAAATAAAATCCAAATTCCTCCCGTAGGTTATGTGAGATCTAGCCCCTCTGTCATCCTATTTCCTTCATTCCTTCATTTGCAGAAGCCACCCTGGGTGCCTCTGAGGTTTCCCAGTACACTGAGTTTTTTCCCACCTTCGGGTCTTTGCACTTGATCTTCCCTTACCTGGAAAATCTTACAGATGAGTGCTAATTGATGCAGAGGACTTAGAGTCCTCCCCCATGTTGCTTCGTGAAAGTATTTAATGGAGAGAATCATCAACTCAGAACACCTGCCATAGGCATCTGTGAGTTTTGTAGCAGTGCTCTGCTTCTGAGTGTCAGTGAGAGGCATGTTCTAACTCTCTGTGTTTAATCTCCACAGGGTTTAGGGGCTCAGGAGCAAGGAGCCACAGATCACATTAAAGTTCAAGTGAAAAATAACCACCTGGGACTCGGAGCTACCATCAGTAATGAAGTGAGCAGCAGTCTGTGCCTCCTGGGTGTCTTTGCATAATTGGCTTCAGTCTTGTAAATCTGAAAGTTGATTGGTTCGTCTGCTTCTGACCATTGGTGCAGCACTTCTTTTCATTCACGTTTCCTCTTGAACACTGACGCTTTGAATGCATGGCACTGTAATTCAGAGTCAGTGGCCTACCGCGCTTTTCATTTTAAGTATCATTGTTCCCTTTTGGAAAGGATCTAAACTGAAAAGTTTTGTTTCTAAGTTTTTGCAGCCAACAGAATCTGGTAGGAAATCTGAGGAATTACTTTAGGTAAATTGAATTACTTTGGTTAGTTCAGTATCTCTGAGTAGTGGATTGGTGGAGCTAAAATTTTTAGCCACTAAAGAAAGAGTTTAAGTTTGATTTCAAATGTAGTTGTTGAGAGATAGATAACACAGATAAACTTATTTTCTTAGAAGAAGTATTGCCCAGTAAACCTATTCCATATTCCTTTACCTTAAGCATTCTTAAAAATGCGTAAGAATGTGAGTACGGCAGAGTCCTACATTGAAACCCTGCTTCCCACTTGTTTGGGAGATCTTCATTCTCTTATAAAAGCCAAGTTCATTTTTTTATAATAAACTTATTAGGTAACCACCTTGCAAATGGGAACTCATTGATTCAGGGGACTTAAGGTCCTCCCTCCTCCCCTTCCTCAGAGTTTTGTAAAATTGGAGTTGATTCGAGTCATTAGAAGATTTTAATTTCTACTGAGCAAAGGAGCATTTCTGTGTCCCTCATGGTTCTTGTCCTTTGAACTATGGAATTTCCCCTAGTGAGAAAAAAATAGTAATTTCATTATGTTTTACTTTAACATTTAGCATACAGGTTGCCTGTTGATTATTTACTATAAATTGACTTGATCGATAAGTCATTCACATGTGAAATCAGGCCTTAAGCTTCTAGGAAACCCCTTTTTAATATTGACCTGGATAAAGAGCGTTTTAACTTTATATTATTTCTTGAATCTACTTAAATTTATCAAATAGTATTTTGATGGAACATTTAAAATTTCTTAATTAACCACTGGATTTCCTTGATTCCAAAATGTATCATCTCAGTCAGTGTAAGTAAACTACAGGCTTACCTCTCATTCATTTCTTTGATGTTTTCAGGACAACTGGATTGCCCATCAGGATGATTTTAACCAGCTTCTGGCCGAACTGAACACTTGCCATGGGCAGGAAACCGCAGGTAGGGAAATCAGATGACATAAGTTCTCAGTGAAAATATGTTTATCTACTTTTTGTTTTTTGCTTTTATTATTTTTAATTGACACATAATTATACATATTTATTGAGTACAGTGTGATATGTCAATACCTGTGCACAGTTTGTAATGTACACATGTGTTGTGTTCATCAACTTAATTAGCATATACATCACTTCAGACATTTATTATTTCTTTGTGTTGGGAGCATTTAAAATCTGTTCTTCTAGCTATTTGAAAATATACAATAAAATATTATTTACTATAGTCACCCTACAGTGCTATAGAACACTAGAGCTTTTTCCTCTTATCTAGTGGGACTTTTATTTCCATTAGCCAATCTTTAGCTGTTCCCACCTAGCTATTCTCCTTACCCAGCTCTAATAACCACTGTTCTGCTATCTAGTTTTATGAGCTCAACTCTTTTAGCTTTTCCATATGAACGAGAATATGCGATATTTATCTGTGCCTGGCTTATTTCACTTAATGTTCTCCAAGCTCACCCATATTGCCTCAAATGAAAAACTCTCATTCTTTCGTAAGGGTAAATAGTATTCCGTGGTGTGTATGCACCACATGTTTCCCCGTTCATGTGTTGGTGGACACTTAGGTTGATTGCATGTCTTGGCTGTTATGAATAGTGCTGGGGTGAACGTGGGTTTGCAGGTACCTCTGCAACATGCTGATTTCCTTTCCTTTGGGTAATGCCCGGGAGTGGATTGCTGGATCATATAGTAGTTCTATTTTTAACTTTTTGAGGAGCTGCCATACTGTTTTTCTATAGTGGTTACATCAACAGTGCATAAGAGTTCCAATTTCGCCATATCCTCGCCAATAATTATCTTTTATATTTTTCATAGTAGCCATCCAAATGGGTGTGAGATGATGTCTCATTGTGATTTGGATTTCCATTTCCCTAATCACTGAGTTAAGCATCTTTTCATCCCTTATTGGCCATTTTTATATTTTCTTTGAAGAAATGTCTAAGTACTTTGCCCATTTTTTAATTGGATTTTGTTGTAATCTGCAAGCATTTTTATAAACATTCTAGTTTATAAAGTCTATTCCTTGTGTATCATGTGTGAATAATCAAAAGATATTTGGTAGATTGAAAGAGAATTTTGTGGAGTGAAATAATGAATTAGACTGGAGTTCAGCAAACATTTATTGAGCTGTGTGCTGGGTATTAGTTTAGGTGTGAGGATCTGCAGAGGTATAAGACAGTCCTGCTTGGAGGTAGCTAGCAGAATATGCTGGTAATTACCTGGTAAAATCACAGCACACATCTAACCATAGGAAGGTTTATTGCAGTGCTGTGTGTGGAAGTGAGCCCAACAGCATGAAGGGAAAGGTGCTTTGTTGGTATTTTTGCTAACCAGATTGGACTTTTTGTTGGAATGTATAACTTGGACAGTTTTCCTTATCCATAGGATCATGATTTTGAAATATCCTAACAGTTCTGTGTGTTGTCCTAACATGAAGGGCAATAATTTATTAAAAGAAGAAAAAGATAAGGAAAATGTTTTCTGAAAATACTGAGTGACTCATATTAGGAAATGCAGGATCTGTGAAGTAGTAAAGTTCAAGGACACTATTCCTTACTAATTATACACAGAAAACATCTTGATATTTACGATCACAGTTGAACTCAGTAGAAATACAGATAAGAATGTAAGCTTGGCTGGGCACGGTGTAATCCCAGCACTTTGGGAGGCTGAGGCGGTCGGATCACCTGAGGTCGGGAGTTTGAGACCAGCCTGACCAACATGGAGAAACCCTGTCTCTACTAAAAATACAAAATTAGCTGGGCGCGGTGGCGCATGCCTGTAGTCCCAGCTACTTGGAGGCTGAGGCAGGAGAATCGCTTGAACCCGGGAGACAGAGGTTGTGGTGAGGCGAGATCACGCCACTGCACTCCAGCCTGGGCAACAAGAGTGAAACTCCATCTCCAAAAAAAAAAAAAGAATGTAAGAATGTAAGCATGACCATATAAGACTTGGAGATTAAGTAGAATGCAGTGGTTTAGAGACAAACACCAGAGTCAGACTGCCTGGATTTTAATCCTGGTCTGACTTTTCATTTATATGACCTTCGGTAAATTGCTGAACATGGCTGTACCTCGATTTCCTCTTTGGTCAAATGGAAGCAGTAGTATCGTCCTTGGAAGGTGGTTGTGAGGACTGAATGCGTTACATCTAAGAAAAGCAAGCAGAGATACTCAGCACTGTAAGCCTCCTGATAGTGTGGCTGGCAAATCTAGAGCCATAAACCACGATTAAGGCCAGAAAATTTACTTTACTCTGAAGGATTTCATAAGGAATCTAGGGTTTTATTTTCTCTCTCTTTTTTTTGTTTTTTTTTTTGAGATGGAGTCTCGCTCTGTAGCCCAGGCTGGAGGGCAGTGGCACAATCTTGGCTCACTGCAACCTCCGCCTCCCGGGTTCAAGCGATTCTCCTGCCTCAGCCTCCTGAGTAGCTGGGATTACAGGTGCACGCCACCACGCCTGGCTAATTTTTGTATTTTTAGTAGAGACGGGGTTTCACCATGTTGGTCAGGCTGGTCTCCAACTCCTGACCTTGTGATCC
The DNA here is from genome assembly GCF_028885625.2 of Pongo pygmaeus. Classification (NCBI taxonomy): domain Eukaryota; kingdom Metazoa; phylum Chordata; class Mammalia; order Primates; family Hominidae; genus Pongo; species Pongo pygmaeus. The sequence continues at coordinate 9,978,097 of NC_072380.2, forward strand.
ACCCACCTCAGCCTCTCAAGGTGCTGGGGTTACAGGCGTGAGCCACTGTACCCACCCTCATGATTAGTAGATTACAGTTAATAAAATTGGCAGATCTGTTATAAATTTTAATGAATGTTTATTAAACACATCTCTTTGGCAGTGTACCTCCTGATGAACTGGGTTGGCGTAGGGGTGTGGGGGCTGGGCCAGCTGCTTTGATTGCTGCTTTGACAACAGTATTTTCCCTTGTCCCTCATTGATCCCGGTAAGAGGAAAGTTGTGCCTTTCCTTTGTAAAGTAGGAGGCGGCACCCGGGAAAGGACGGCCAGATTGGTGCATAAATCAGTCTCCGAGCAGTTTCAGGCATGAGTGCACGTGAACAAATAGATAGAAAGTGATTCCTCAAGGCCTGGCGGTGCTCACGCATCCTTCTTGTTACCTGCGTACTGAGAAGGTAGAGATGCTCCCCAGGTGATTCTTCTGTCCTGTCAAGGCTGAGAGCTGCTCTGTGAGGGCACGGTGTGGTGGTTCAGGATGTGGCCTCTCAGTCATGTCTGCCTGGGCTTCGGTCCCATCGCGGTGGCTTCCTGGGTGTGTCTCATCAGTGTCGTCCTCTCTAGTGAGTTCAGGCATCACAGCAGCTCTCTTATGGAGTGGCTGTGGGAAGGAAATCCAAGAATTCATGGAAAGCCTCCAGTCCAGCGCTTCGTCCCTCATACACTTGCAGTCGGTAGGAGCCACTTTAAGCTGATAACTTCCTCTGTGATTTGTGATTGGAACATCAGCATTGAAAATGTCATGTGCCACATGAAGTGCAAAAGGGAGGAATTTACTAGTAGGATGTCCTTGCAAAAAAATCCAAGGTGTCCCTGGGAAGTGGCTGCAGAAGAGAATGTTTCAGCTTGTGGAAATAATGAACCCGTGCTGGGCTTTGCCTCAATTGTGAACATCTGCCTTCACGTTCTTCCGAGCCTGCTGTATAGTTCCCAATTTGCCTTTGAAATAAGTGACTCCTGGGAGGGACTGCAGTGCAGTCACATGCTGTTGAATGGACATGTGCTTGTTTGGCTCCACTATTAGGGTGAGAGTTTCTTTTTTTTCAATTTCTCTTATATCCTCTGAAGAAGGTTGGTTTGTTGGAATTTTTTTTTTTTTTGAGATGGAGTCTCGCTCTGTCACCCAGGCAGTGGCGCGATCTCGGTTCACTGCAAGCTCCGCCTCCCAGGTTCACGCCATTCTCCTGCCTCAGCCTCCCGAGTAGCTGGGACTACAGGCGCCCGCCACCACACCCGGCTAATTTTTTTTGTATTTTTAGTAGAGTTGGGGTTTCACCATGTTAGCCAGGATGGTCTCTATCTCCTGACCTCATGATCTGCCTGCCTTGGCCTCCCAAAGTGCTGGGATTACAGGCATGAGCCACCACGCCCGGCCACTTTTTTTCCAATTTCTCTAGCCTGATATCTGAATGTTCTTAAAACTGTAGGAAAATTTAGTCTCTCTTCTACCTATGATCTGTTTCTGTGGCACTTTTCTGTCTGAACCTGACAAGCAGATACAGGTGAGAGAATGCAGGCGGCTAGCTAATTTATAATTGACTCTAACCTCAGATCAACCTGCTCTGGTATTTCAGCAAGGGACTACTTTCTGGCTCACATTTTCTCTTCTGTCAAAGGCGTTCCCACTCGGATGTCTTCCTCAATGGTGTGTTCCTGCTCCTTTTGCCCTGCCAGTTGTCCTTCCCAAAACCCTGAAGAGGTGGCTCAGAGCCAGTGCTGCTCCGTCACGCGTCACCTAATCGTCATCTCTGATCTGTATTTAGATGATCATTTAACCTGTCTTACCTTTATTCACTTTTTAAAGGAACTTTTTATTTTGAAATAATTACAGGCTTGTAGGAATTTGCAAAATAATACAGAGTCCTGAACGTCTTTCCCCCTGTTCTCCCAGGATGGAGAGACATTACATTGCTGTGGCTTTTCGAAACTGAGAAGTCGACACTTGGTGTTACTGTTAACTGCACCACAAACCTTAGCCAGTTTTCATCATTTTTTTTTTTTTTGGTCTCCATTCATTTGTACATGGGCATATGGTTCTGTGCAATTTTATCACAAGTGTAGATTCATGCAGCAACCACGACAGTGAAGATACAGGATTGGCCACCACGGCACAGCAGCCTCATGCCTCATCTTTGTATTTGTACCCACTGTACCTTCATCCTTGTCCCCTGGAAACCATTCATCTGTCCTCTCTCTCTATAGTTTTGTCATGTCGAGAATGTTCTGTAGATGGAGTCATATGTTTGTAGATGGACCTCTTTGACTAAGCACAATGTCCTGGAGTTTGTCTTGGCCGTTGCGGTGGCAGCGGCCGCCCCTCTTCACTGTGGAGTGGTATTCCACTGTAAGGATGGCCCAGGGGTTGGTCAGCTGCACACGTTGAAGGACTTGAGGGTGATTTTTGGTATTTTGCTATGATGAATAAGGCTAATATGAACATTTGTGTCTAGATTTTTGTGTGAACACAAGTTTTTATTTCTTCCTCAAGGATTTTCTAAATTTCTGGAGGGCAGCCTGGCCTGATCCATAGTATGCAAATTAAAGAAATATTTCTAATCATTTGACCCGTAGAAAGAAAACAGAGATCCAGCAGAAGGGTGCTGTTGCAGAGCAAATGAATGAAAGAGTTCAATCATAAATGATAGGGCTCCTAAAATTTTCTTTCAAGACTATCCACTGTTAGGAGAATAAATGAGATTGGATTACAAAGACTTTAATGTTTTTTTTTTTCATCTTTTTTAAAGATTCCTCAGACAAGAAAGAAAAGAAATCTTTTAGCCTTGAGGAAAAGTCCAAAATCTCCAAAAACCGTGTTCACTATATGAAATTCACAAAAGGTAAGATTAAGCGTTTCTTTACTTGTTGTTGAAATCTATGTGTTTGTCCTGAGTTGCTTGAAGCATTTTAGCTCTTGGCCAATAGTGGCTTCATGCGTTATGGACAGCTCCCACTGCATTGCTGTGAAACAGTGCTGGAGTCCTCGCATTGACTGTGGTGTGCCTGAGGATCTTGTTAGAATTCAGATCTAGGAGATCTGAGATGGGACCCAGATTAGACTTTAGACTGTGAACAAGTCCTGTGGCTGAGCTAAAACATGGAATCAGCTTATATTTAGAGGAAAAAGGGACTTTATGTAGCTAGGTCAGAAAATAATTTTAATTTCTTGCCCGACATTTTTAGCTGCATGGTGTTTTTTCACAGCTGAATGTTGGTGTTAAATAGCTCTTAATATGCCAGGTTAGAGAATTATGTTCTATATTGAGACCTCCAGTGTGATAAAGCCCACTCCCTGGTTGACCCTTTATTCCATGTAATTTCTCCATTTCACAGCGTAGGCATTCCATAGTCATTGCCAAGTCGGGTAGAAAGCCCTTTGAGAACTGGGTGAGAATTCGTGTTCCTTCATCACCACCTCCCCAGCCCCTTCCCAGTATGTGAAATCATTTGTGCATGTGGTTGTCCTCTTCAGCCACTAGGTGGCGATCTTGCATTGGAAAGAAACAATTTAACTTAATAGAACCAACTCCCCAGTTGTTTGCCTGTAGAACAGTATCATGAATTAGAAACCTACTTGTTACATAGTTTACATAAGAAGCGTGATGCTGCTGCTGATGCTTTGATATGTAGTCTCTATTGATGGTTCTTCTCTGGGAGGTTGGATGTGTTTCTACCTTGATATGTCAGGAAAAGCACATCTCTTTGCTTTGGTCTTCTAGGAATGTCATGCGTATCAGGGCATTGCTGGGAAGCTCTTAACTTGTACAACCAGCCTGGATAGCAGTGGGAGCTGGAATTCCCACTACTCTGAAGTATTGATGATGCTTTTCATTTAGGGCCAGGAGCCCAAAAGTTAGGGCTGGGTTTGGTTGAGGTGAGAGGCCATGGCAGAGCTGAGTGGATTGGGGATTGTGTGCAGGGAGAGGCTGGGCCTCTCTTGCCTCTCCAGCAGCCATGGCTCTTCTGCTTCATCCCTTATTTCTCTCACGTGGAACTTTCTTGGCTGTCACCCGTATCCCTTCTGACTGGGGTTCTTCCCCACCCCAGCCTGCTACGGAACAGAATACAGGCTTCCTTGGCCCTCAGTCCTTTTGAAGAGAGGGTACATGCTCACTTCATGCCCAATCCCTGAAATAGCACTTCTTTTTTCATTAGACTGTAGAAAAAAACTAGAGATCACAGAAGGTGCTGTTGCAGAGCAAACTAATAAAACTCAGTGACCTGTAACTTTCGGATGATGTGGCAGCCTTTTATGCTTTCACTTTTACAGGTAGAATCTTCTAATTTTCCTTTGGTGCCAGACTGCATGCATGATTTCATCTGAAGCATTTGCTGAGGCTGGGATAAGCCTCTGTAATCTGCTTTAATCTAATGGATGCCGGGAGCATCTGCTTTCTATTTCTAGTTAAGCCTCTCCTTTGCTGGGTGACCCTGTCAGACCGCTGGGTACCTCGTGCCTTCGTTTTCTGTCTTCCAGCGAGGGTTCTGTATCTATTAGCTTTGCCTGGGGAGAAGAGGGAGTTAGTATGCAGAACAGAAAGAGTCTCGGACCAGAGAAGAGCTGGAGTGGAGACGGGAAGGACATGCAGACTGGACCTGTGTAGGAAAGAGAGAAGGAAGCAAAAGTCCAGGGAGTGAAGAAAAGAATGGTTTACCATCTAGCTTTCCAATCACGGTGCAAACTTATTTTAAAGTTTCCTCTAGGGTGGACTATCTTAGATCACAGAAAATCTCACTCTGGCCATTACTCGCTCAGACAAGTCACCTACCCATTTCCCTTCAGACTCAGTTTCCTCTTTTGTAAAATGTGGATACATTTGTAAGTGACTATTAAGTTCTAAGGTAGGTTCTGTTTTATGATTTATTAGAAATGACCCATTTTATGGAACTTTTGCTTTTTCAGCATTATAGATAATAAAGATTTTAACTAGTGGGTATGCTGATAATGACAATAACTCATTCACTTAGTTGATGAGGATGATTCATATTGTAACTGATGTATGGTCCAGGAAATCAAACAGGAAGATGGAATTGTACATAGCTTGGTAAGAATGAAGATAAAAATTTTACTCTAGTAAGATTACAGTAGCAAATAGTGTTGTAAAAGTTGCTACTGCCTGAATATCGGCTATATCATTATTTTTATTTCTATTTTGAGACAGGATCTCACTCTGTTGCCCAGGCTGGAGCACAGAGGAACAATCTCAGCTCACTGCAGACTTGACTTTCTGGGCTCAAGTGATCCTCCTGCCTTAGCCTCCCAACGTGCTGGGACTACAGGTGTGAGCCACTGCACCTGGTTGGTTATATCATTTTAGTTCTGATATATAATTATTCCTTTCCCTGGTCCTGAGTTTATAATTCTAACTTGAGCTAATTTATTGTATAATTTTAAAATTCAGTTTTATCCATACTTATTTAAAGGCTCAACTCCAGCTTGGTTTGTGGTTTTTTTTTTTTTTTTAATGCAAAAGATCTCTGCAGATAGAGGCTATATCTGCAGAGGGGAAAATGTCAATCGATACAAAGCCATTTTTGAGGTTTTCTGACTGGATGGTGAGACGTTGGCAGGAGAGCAGTGCTTCCTCCCCTCAGTTATGCAGTCGTTGGATGAAAGTTGCATAAACTGTAATTATGCAGCTTTATCCTGGGAATCTTGCAGACTTCTTAATCCTTTGAGAGTTTGGGCTACTTTATGTGCTTCTGAAACAAGGAAACTACATGCCTAACGCATGTTCAGGTGCTCGACTTCCTGGTCGGGAAATACAGAATTGGTATTCACAGCGCAGTCAGCCCCGCCCCTCAGTCGCACACTGATAGTGAGGAGCATTCAATTTCCTCTTCTGATTCTTTTGACATTTAAATAAATATCAGGTAGCACCTTGTAGGCTTTTTGAAAATTCTGACTCTTACTATTGGTTATTAGGGTCTGACCTGTGTCACCCACACTGACTCTTTCCACTTTCCTGGTTTATGGTGTCTTTTAGTGGAGTTACCCTTATCTTCTGCCCTCAGTTGACTGCCAGTTCTGTGTGTTTGCCATTTAAAAAAATAAAAATAAAAGTATGTCATTTTATTTGTCCTTCTTGATTGAATAATGCAAATGAATTTTCTAAACTATTGAAGCTACCTACATAAACCGTAAGTGTTTTTTTATTTTAGCAAACATATTCCTTGCCCTTTGCTTCTTTACTCTTGGCAGCTCAACTCTGCTTTTCCGTAGAGTTGGTTTTTTGAGCCTCAGTTCTAATACAGCTTGTTGGGTTATTGCTAAACTGTTTCCAAATCATCTTGATTCCTAAGTTCTCGTGTCTATGAAAGTTTTAGTTGCCTCCCATGTGGATTTCTTGATATTGTAAATGTGTCTGACTATAGCAGTAACGTTCCTCCCTTCCCAGTAGCTACTCTGATAGACTGAGAAGCTGATAATCATGATTATTAGACAAACAGCTAAAACGATCCTGAATAGAGTGTTCTTCCGAGAAAGCACCTGCTCATCCTTGCAGGAACTTTCAGTTTGACACTCGGAGGCCTTTCTTACTGGTACTGGAAATGTTACGCATTGAAGACTAATAGATGAACCAAATCCAGATAGATCTGTTTCCTATTCAGTTTTCTTAATTGTCCTTTTCTCTAAGTTTATCAACAGTATTTTGTATGATTTGACCATAATTCAGAACTGAAACAAATAAGCTTTTTAAATGCTTTTTAAATTTGTGGTATTTATTCAAAAGTGGTCATAATTTCCTGGTGTTTATAAGCTTTCCATCAGGACCATTAATTAGTAACTATCTCAAGGTCACTTCCATCTTCACCTTTTTGTCCACCTTTTATGTTCCTTTCCACTGGTCTCTGACTCTTTCTTCTCTGTGTTCTTGTTTTCCAGATCAAATCCAGAGCAAGGCCTGTAACAATCCTGGTTTCTACATTTACTTAAGTGAACTTTGCTAAAGGATAAAAATTTCTGATACAAGAATCCATCATCAAAACTTTAGACACAGTTGCACCTTCATTGGTATAGCTTAGTGTCTCTGCCAGCTTGACAGTTTTGCCTTTGACTTTCAGATCTGTTTTGAATCTCTGTGTGTTCATATTTTGACATCGTGTTTTAGAACTGTGATCTCGCATGTCCCCTCTCTTCTTAATCCCTCCAGCATTCCTTTTAGTCGAATTGCTGTAAAAGAGATCCTAATTTGCATTTTCTGGAGTGTCTGTATTCCAGAGGATAGGTTAGGGATAGATGGCCAGTACACATTTTGAATTAAGTACAGCTGCCTTTTCTGAAGTACAAATTGTGCTTTGCATTGGAAAATGGGTTGTGCTGGCAGCAAAGCTGTGAGGACATCTCTACACCGCCGATGAGTTTGTCCACCTCTTCCTGCTACAACCAGTTTTCTTCTCCACTTTCCCGGTTCATTTTCTGCCCTATCTGTGATGTGCATCGTCTATTCTTAAATAGGTTTTCTTTTGGGTCTTTTTGTGTAGGTCCTATTTAATCATAAATGAGAAGCAGGAGGGCTTAGTGTCAAGCTCAGGTAGGAAGGAGAGCAGCAGGCAGAGCCCAGAAGAGCCTGCCCTCCTGGCAGGAACAGGTCATACCGCCTGGGCCACTTCATCTGGTACTGCTGCCTAGGAAACTGGTTTTGGCACCTGGTTTTGCATTAAATTGAAGGGTGTTTTGTTTTTTTAATTTCACGGAGTCACTGAGCAATAGCATATTTAAGTGCCCCAGTGATAGTCAGTGAACTAGAACCTTCTGGGTCATGACATTACTTTGCCAAGTCAATGTGCTACAGGAAACCAAGAAGACAAGTGAGTCTGTGACGGTGGAACTCGGCTTCCAGCATGAGACTCACATTCCTGTGTCTGACCCAGAACCTCCCTCGCCCAGAGCCTCAAGCCTTTACATGGAGTAGTTATGTTTTAAAATGCATTTACCATGCCATTGACAAATGGGAATAGATTTGGCCGACTGCTCACAGAGGATTACTGGGTAGAAGGAGAAATTCCGAAGAAGTGAATTTTAAATTAGTTGGTTTGTGGGTTTGAAATTAAAGAGTTTAGTGTTTTAAATAAGAACCATAGAGCCATTTAATTTCCTGCTCTCCCTATGTAGCCTTTTATTTAGAGACAATATAGCTAGAGCAGTAAAGAACATTTTAAGAAGAAAAATCTGAAACCCTGTCACCCTTATACAGTATTTTTTATTTACATATATTCTTTTAAAATTTGTATTTGTTGAGTTAATTATTAAGGTCCTGTGTGTTGAATATGATACGTTCTCATTCATGTGCATATGTAGAGTTTGGAGCTGTGTATCTAGTAGTATTTTTTCATCCGTATTTCATAATCTTCTAAGTAAGTAGCTCATGTCTCTGTAGCAAATGAGATCTATTTTTAAATGAGGAACCCAGAGACCCAGGAATTGCACCTTGAGGGCATAGCGGGAGTAGGGTGAGCTGTAGAATTTAGCTTTCCTTGCAGTCAGTATGATCTAGGTTGTTTCTACAGTTAAGAGAATGTCAAGAGTTCTGGTTCTAAAACATTTACTTGGTTTTAAAATTTAATTAATTTTGTTTACTAATGAAAGAGTTGTAATGAAAAAGTGGGTAGAAAGTCAGTAGTTACAAAATTGTTTCTTTCCCAAAAGCCATTTTCCTTTGAGGTGCTGCATAGTTCATGTCTGCGCTCCTTCTTTTAGGAAGAACGGTCTTACTGAAAAGCATCACGTTGTTTTTCTAGGGAAGGATCTATCATCTCGGAGCAAAACAGATCTGGACTGCATTTTTGGGAAAAGACAGAGTAAGAAGACTCCTGAGGTATAAAGCCACGTACAGGTTCCGTGTTCCGCTTTAATACTGTCTGATTTTCACCTGTGTATAGGACTGTTTCTATCTATGACTAGTACTTTTCTGACAAAGTTTCCAAAACACTTTGGAGGCTTCATACACAGCCTAGATATGATCCTTTTAATAATATTAGTGGGTAGATAATATGTTTTATAAGGAATCTTAAAAAGAATAAGTGTTTTCTGGTGTTTGGCTTTTGTTCTTTTTGTTTTGGTGTGAGGACTAGATTAAACTTGGGGAAGAATACCCATTGCCGATATAATCAGAGGGGAAAATCTCTCTTCCATGGCCGAGAAGGGGAGGGATTTTGTCCGTTCTGCTCAAACTGCATTACTCCATTTGGAATGGAGGTGGGAGGAAGCATGTCACCTTCATTCTCTAGAACCAGCCTGTCCCATTCTAACAGCATTTGAGACAGCGCTAGATCAGCACCATCTATAAGGGGGTTTGATGGGGTGTTTCCTCTGTTATACAATATTATTTGCCTTACAACTAGAAGAAAAGAATGGGGTGACTAAACTACACCCTCAATGGAATGATCTCCATAATTTATTCTAATTATTAAATTGGGCTATATAATATTGCAAAGAATTTTTTGTGCCATTCTTAAGTGTAAGAGACAGCCCTGGATATAGTTTGAGATATATTAGGATTATGGATTTCTAAAGATAACAGGCTAAAAATATTTAGAACTGGCATTGTCTGAGAAAATCTGGAATATATGGTTGTGACCACTGTTACTCAGCTAATCTGGTATGTTGTACTGATGTTCTTTTCTTGGATTGTAGCCAGGGCCCTTGGTGACCATAGAACAAAAAAGACTTGGTTTATTGATTCCTGGCATTTTTCCAGACTGACAGAAATCTTTATTTCTAGGGTGGTAGATATTTGTTTTTTAATAGTAATAATTTTTAGAGAGTCCAGAATTACCAGTGGTTAGAAGTCTCGTTTGGTGATTCCCTGTGCGGACTGGGACTAAATTCCCGTGTCTTTTAGCCCTTGTCTGCCCCTGCACCCTCAGCAGATGGAAGCAGCAGGCTGGGAAAGGATACCTGGCTTTGGTGCCTGCGTGGACTATGCTGAGCCACTAGATAGGCAGTGGTCACTAGGGAGGAGCCACTCTGACATCAGGCCATGCTGGCTGCTCCTTCACAAGGGGCTGCTGGAAAGAGCCATGGTCAGACAGGCTGGCTTCTGGTTGCACCTCTGCCCTCAGTGCTCACCGTGAGACCTGGACTAGGCCACTCTTCCTTATTCACCGAGGACGTGGCCTCTGGCTTATCCCAGCCTCCTCTCCAACCCCACTTCCTTGACTCTCTCAGTCGTCTCCTTGTCCTCAGGAAGAACTAGAATTCCAGTCCTGCGCCTCTTGCACTCCATCTCCTTTGCTCTGCCCAACAGCTGCCCCCACCCCACGATCATACCCTGAGCCTTTGTATCAACTCCACGTCCCTCCAATAGCTTGAGATAACCCCCATCTCCCCAGCCCCGTGGGGCTCACGTGCCTTCTGTACTGGCGTTTCCATATCCCTGCACATTGATCCTCTCTCTTCTGCCTGCCGCTCACCCACCACCCCCAGCCTTTGCCTTCCCGGACACCCTCTTTGAAAATGTACAGTTGAACAGATCAGGGAGGGAAATATTACTTGTGGGCTTTTGTAGAACTTTAAGAGAATTTATGTGTTTGGTGCAGAAAGCTCTTAGTTGTAAGAGATCAGAGGTTTCTGATCCTCTGGCAGATTTCTGTTTGAGAATTTATTGGTGTTGGGTACCTTGAGGTTTTCAACACTGTGTGGGGTTACTTGACTCTTTGGTAGCTAAGTCATATTAAAGTGAGACACCCACCTGTGTTTGAGGAGCTTCAAAAGCAGTTCCCTAATGCTAGCCCCAGGAAAATCTCTTTTGGTCCAGTGTGTGTAGAGATGATCAACCCTGATGCAACATGGTGTTTTGTGTGAGATTTCCATTAGTCACATCTTTCTCTCTCTCTTCCAGTTCAGTGTTTTCTTCCAGTGATAAATTTATGTCCTACCTGTTGGTGAGGCGGTCTTCTACCAGGCCCTGCTCTCCGTCTGTAGCCATAGTTCTCAACAAGGTCTTCCTGGCATTGCCTAATGAGCTTTAAACAAACGCTAATGCCAGGGTTCTGCCCAAGACCGATTAAATTAAATCTTGGGTCAGGGTCAGTTATCTGTGTTACAAAAGGAGAAAAATTAAAAAAATTTTTTTTTCAATACCTCCCCAACTGTTGCAGCAGTTATTCTGACGTTTAGTAAGGGGCAAGGGTTGAGAACACGGGGAAAGCCTGCCATGCAGCTGTACTGAGAGCTTCTGGCTTCCAGGTCGTGAGTAACCCTGAGGACAGAGCTCCTCAAGTCCTGCCGTGTGTACAGGTCTTCCTTGTCAAACTGCAGATTCCAACTCAGGAAGCCTGGGTGGGGGCTGAGGGCCTGTACATCCCCATCCGAGGAGCTCCCAGGTGATGCTGCTGCTGGCCTGTGTGCCACACCGAGGAGGTCGCATCTAGGCAGTATTTTCCATTTGACATATGCCCGCATGTGTGCAGAAAACAGAATCTATTTAAATGTAATCACATTTAAGACAAACAGAATATCTTTCTATAAAGCAAAATGACCTTTTCATTTATCTTTGACATCCATGTGGATTTTCATATGTTAAGTTTGCTTTTATTGAGGTATACCAGTACCTTCCTTGAGTAGACTATTGCTAAGAAACCTTACCTTGTTAGTTACAACAGCCTTTATAGTCAAAGGCAGGAGGCCTTTGATCAGATTTGTTTGAAAATACAACCTCTTTCGGCTCCCATCCTCAGTTGGCGGGATTGTTGCATGTTGTTGCTTCGCTTGACTCTCATAGCCGCGTCGACCTGGGTTTATATTTGGCATTGCAGAGGGCAAGGTGTTACTGGAGGTCACCTACCTCCAGAGTCCTGGAAACCATGGTAGTGCGGGCCATTAAGGTAGCAGTAGCTCTGTGGGTGCTCTAGTTAGGTGCCGATGCTGATCTGTCTTCAGCATCCAGAGTTCCAGAACCTTGGCGTTAACCACGTTCTTGGCTTGGGTAACAGCATCACCCTTGCATTAAGGGAAGCCTACTGATTTTAATTTCTACAGCTCCTGACTGCCATCGTAGAATTCCCATTTTATTAAGCACCTGTGTGCCAAATCCTGTGCTGGATTTTTCTCATTTCATCCTCACAGCAATCCTGTCATGTAAACATCAGTATCCCTTCTGTAGCAGTGAGGAAACTGAGGCACAGAGAGAATTGTTAGAACGCTCCAAAATGGTACACGTGGGCTTTAAATCTGTGTCCCTCCAATTCCAAAATCAGCCTTCTTTCTCCTATACAGCAGTCCTGCTGAAGTCAATGAACTCTTTCTCATTTAACAAAAAATCTACATCGAAGGGGGTTAGTTAGGCCTTAGCAGCTTCTGTTGAGCTTCACCAGAGACACCAGTGGTTGATGCTGTATCGTAACTTTGTGGGAAAATGATTGGCTGTTGCTATTTTGTGGAAAATAATGGTTTAAATTTCAAAACTTCTTTACCTTACCTCTAGTCAGAGGTGAGCTGTTAGGGGTTGACAAGCATGTGACCAGGTGTCCGGGCCAGCCTGAGGAACGACTTGACTTCCTTGTTGGCTGGAGGCTGAATTAAGAAAGAGCTTGAGCATCTGGAGCATAGATGTTGTGTTGCTTGTGTATTTTTTCGTCTCTCTATTGAACTGGATGATCTGAATATATTTATATCTAAGAAACATCTGCAGCCCTTGATTAATAGTCATGAGGGTTTTTTCCTCAACTTTTTATAGATGAACAGGATGTTGCAAAGATAGTACAGGGGTTCTGTGTACCCTTCATCTGGTTTTCCCCAGTGGTTACATCTTACGTAACTACAGTACAGGATGATGAAACCAGGAAATCGGCATTGGTACCATCTGCTCATATAGCTCTGTGCCTCTTTATCACATTTGTGGATTGTGTAACCATTATTATCTCAGTGAAGATCCTGAACTATTTCATTACCACCAAGGCCTCCCTCATGCTAAGCCCAATCATGGTTGCATACCTCTCCAACACCGCCCGTGACCCTGGCAACCACAGCTGCTGACAGAATTGTCTGATTAGTAGTGGAATATCGTGTGTACAGACCACATGGTCTCTCCGTTTGATGCTGAGGCTGCTCAGATCTGCAGGGGTCACTACCCAGTGCTAAAGGCCGGTTGTCGTTTCCATGCTCTCCTTCCTGCACTTGGCCATGGTCAGTGTTATTTTCTATTTTATGAGTCTTTAGAGAACTCCTTGTAGAGATCAAATCATCTGATGTCTTTAAAGCTCACTCCAATTGGTTAAATCATTTACTTAATAACTTCAGGGGTATGTTAAACTGTGAAGTGATGTGTAAGTACAAAGTGGTATCGTGACAAGTTTTGTCATCTGTAGCGTGCTGGTATTGGTGAGCTCATGGTGTTGGCAGTATCTCAGGGTACACTCACTGTAGTGAGTTTGTGACCTCCTTTAAATTGCATGCAAAGCGTGTGTGGGCCCACGTGCAGAGCTTTCATTGGATTTTCGAAGGTGTCCTTGGTCCAAAAAGAAGCTTTAAAATCTAAGACTATGCATTTAAAAGTCTTCATTCAAAAAAAAAATTACTTAAAATGTAAATTTTCTTCTTGAGCATAGTAGGAATGAACTTTTTGTTGTGTAGTGGAACAAACTATACCAAGTAAAGAATGTGCTCTCTTAATTATTTTGAATATAATGTATAGAAATTAAAAGAAAATTATATCAAAGCGAAACAACAGTCCAAGCTAAATGCAAGATTTCTAGGACATGTTTATGAAACTTAAATCATGCTTTCTGTTCTCTCTCTGACCTTTTTGCGTCTAATGAAGAAATTGCTAGCTGGGCACAGTGGCTCGTGCCTATAATCCCAACATTTTGGGAGACTGAGGCAGGAGGATTGCCTGAGCTCAGGAGTTTGAAACCAGCCTGGGCAACATAGTGAGACATCGTCTCTACCAAAAATTTAAAAAATTAGCCAGGCTCAGTGGCATCCACCTGTAGTCTCAGCTACTCAGAAGGCTGGAGATGGGAGGATTGCTTGAGTCCAGGAGATTGAGGCTGCAGTGAGCTATCATCACGCCACCGCACTCCAGCCTGGGTGACAGAGCGAGACCCTGTCTCAAAAAAACAGAAGAAAAAGAAGAAATTGCTTCACTGTGTTTTACCTGTGGACTTTTTCATTTGTGGCATACGCTGGTCAGCAAACACCTTAGAGAGGATTTGTGTTCTCATTCCTGGGTCCCCAGCATGTGACTGGCTCTAGTGCTTGGCACGTGGTAGGGATTCAGTCAGTTGAAGCCTCATCATTCTTCTCTTTTTAAAAAATGGACTTTGTTACCATAAAAATCATGGTTTGTATAGCGTCATGGTTGATAGTTGAAATGTCTTTTCCTTTTGAAATGTTCTAATCGATAAGTATTTCTTCTCTGAGAGTAGGAAGTACTCATAATCTACATTCTACGCCATGCACAATCTACTTGTGGATTCTTGAGAAAGGATTATTGAATAAATGTTTGCTCACACCATTTTATGTTTTTAAAAATCAATCCAATTTGCCAGAAACTGGCTTTCAGACCTTGCATTTCACTCTAGAATAGTTTTCACAGCTCTGGCTGTTTTTCATTGCTCAGAAGATAAAGCATTCCTATTGCTTGAAGGACTCTCCTCTGACTTTATTGGTGCTTCGTATTTCCTCCAGACACAGCAGCTGTCAGGAGGCACTGTTTCCCTGCTGAATCCGGCTATTCAGAAGTACTTGCTTCAACGGTGAAAGATCATCACGAACTGCCAGTTGCTCAGAAAACTTCTCATAAACTGTTCTGTGTGGGGACGGCTGGTTGCACATTTCTAATTTCCAAGTTCTTCCTTTTCCCACCATCTTTGTTGTATATTGATTTGGAAGATAATAACTGGTTTGGAGTGCACCTAAATTGGAGATGTATGCACTTTCTGTGGAGACAAAGAAATGATCGAAGATAATGAATTGAGATTCCCAGGGCCCCTTGAGACCTGCGGCAGGTACTTGTGCTGGCCGGTGCCTGCTGGGGCCTGTGTACATAAGCGTGTGTCTTCTCTCACTTGGTTTGCAATCTGAAGTTGGAGACACTGAAAAACAAATTCCATCAGTTCCTATCTGGTTGAACTTCCTGCTACTCTTTTTTTTTTTTTTTTCCTCTCTCATTTTTTTCCCTCCCCCACCTTCCCAGTTTCCTTCCTCTCCCCAGCTTGTTTCCGGATTGAGCCTTATCACTAGAGAAAATACTCCGAAACCGGAGTGAGGATGGAGAATGTGTTACCAGCATTCTCACTTCGTTTCTCTGTTTAGCATGCTTCTGGCATGGGCTCCTGGCAAAATAATTGTCCGTTTCTTCACCTCTCTAACCTGATTGAATTAGGACCCTCATGAGAGTTTCACTGTCCCAGGATACCAAATCAATAATCATTTTCCTTGAAATTCTTCTGCTGACTTTTGCTTTTTGAGGCAAAGCATGACTTCTTTGCAGTTTGTGTTCCTTTCTCATGTCTCTTTGTCAATCTCCTTTTTTTCCCCATTGCTTGCTGATTATCCAGTCTGAAAACGAATTCCAAGCAGACGCTTCTGCTTTACTTGGTGGAATTCATGAAGTATTCTGGACCATTCATTTTTCTGGTTGGATTCAATGCCTTAAGTTCCTCATGGAGAAGATCACTGAGAAGAGTCTCTTTATTGCCTTAATTTTTCAAGTGCCTTTTAATTCAAGGGTGTTTCTCCTTTTCTGAATTTTCACAATGATACCCGACATTTATGGTTAGGTGAGTTTCAAGAGGGGTTTATAGGAGGTGGACCCCACTTCCTGCACCCATCGCTCCACCCTCCCCCCACTCCACATCTGGACACCGAAGTAATCTTCTAATTAAGAACCTTGTAGTTAGGGAGAACTATAAGCCCACAAACAAGCAAATTAATACACTTGAGTTCCAAAATTCATTTTTTCCCAACAGTGATGACTTCAGTAATTCTTGTCATCATTTTGACCATTGATAACAGAATCCTGATTCAAAATGATCTCTGTGAGCTGGGACAGTTGGCCAAAACATTGTCACTGCTTTAAGGTGAAAGTTTATGAAGATACGTACAGTCTCATGTAGTTCTAGAAAGATCTAATTTGCTAGCAGCTAGATGAAAATTAGTTAGAAGGTAGGACGTGTATCCTGACCACAAGTTTAACCTAAGCCAAATTATGTCTGGTGGCACCTGTCCTGAGCGCAGGTTGGGCGGTGTCAGGGAGGCTGTGCCCACTTAATGAAAGCAACAGACTTGTAGCTTGTGTTCCTCACAGGTGACTGTGCTTGAATGGCTCTGTGCGGACCTGGGTGTCATGGGTGTCATGGGTGTCATGTTTTCAAGGAGTACATTCAGGGAATTGCCTTCAGGGACAGTGGCGTCTGGAAAGCATGTTATGCACAGAAACAGATGGAAGAAATGGGTGTGGTTATCAGGGTGACAATTTGGACAAAGGAAGAACTAACACTGACCGATGAAATTCGTAGAAAGGTAACAACTCAGGAAAAGGAAGCAGCCTGCATGGGCTGGCAGAGCTGCTGGCCACAGCGCACGCCTCCTGGGGAGCACCCTGTGCAGGTTCTGGTACCAGGCAAGAGTCCCAGCTAAACGCATTCAAGCCTTTCCAGCTCTGACTTTGTCTCATTCTGGAGTAAAGAGAACACGTGAAATGATCACATTTGAAACGGTGCTGGCAGGTTTAAGTCTTGACTTGAAGTTTTGCGTTTTCCTCGACCACAAAGAAGAGGACATTACTTGGATTCTTCTTGATTCTTACATACTTGAGCAATTTTGGCTTTATCTACTTATGTGCTTTATTCAGTAGATGAATGTGAAAGGCTCTTGATGTGTCCAAACAAGAGATCAAATAGACTTCAGGTAAAATAGCAAGTCATCTGTCTTAGCAGATTCAAGACTTAAAGAGTAACTGGAACTGTTGAGTGTCAAGGTGAAGTTACCTTCACCTTGGGTAGGGTGTTCCTATTTTATCTGTAAAGTCAGTTATCTATAAATGGGTCTTGAGTTACATGTTTGTGTAGCAGCTTCTGTTTTCCAAAGATGGCCTCAGTGATACCTCCCATTCCACATGCTCTTCTAAGTGGGCCCTTACCACCTCCACACCAGGAGGTGGAGTCTGGCCCCCTCCCCTCTACCCGGGTGGGCCTGGAACTTGCTTGTAGCCAAGACAGTCTAGCAGTAGGGTTCCAGGTGACTTCTGAGGCCTCGTTGGCTGGAACATTTGCTCTTGAAGCTTTCATGTAAATAGTCCAGCTGCCCCGAGCCCCAAACTGTGAGGAGGCCTAGTGCCCAGGCAAGCCCCCGTGGAGAGACCATGATCAGTGAGTTATGCAGGCACCCCGAGCTTGCCTGAGGAGCGGGTGCCTGACCAGCTCCCCGCTTTGCTAGTTCTCCCCACCTTTTGACAATATCCGCGTGAGAGACCCTGAGCCAGGACTGCCCAGCCCAGCCCTTCCTCGAATTGCTAACCCCCAGAAATACGGTGAACAGGGAAATGGCTGATATGTTTGAAGCCACTGAGTGTCAGGATGGTTTGTTGTGTAGATAACTGAAATGGCTGTCTTAGGATTTGTCTTCCTGTGGTTCTGTGATTAGATATTGATACCTGGTATCAAATATATATAACTGGTAGAACCATCTGAGCCAGTAGAATGAGGAAATCAGGTCATCTAATGAATGTTCTACTCTGGTTTCTTCTAAAGGGCAACTCATTCAGGGCCATATAGTGTTGTGAATAGGCACTTGAGATCTCGTTTCATATGCCTGCATTTGAGCCCAAGAGTAGTTTGAAGACTGTGTGATTTGGGGCAAGTTATTTAACCTCTCTGAGCCCCAGCTTCTTCATTTGTAAATGGGGATAATAAAAGATCCAGGGAGGATTAAATAATAAGCCACGTAAAACTCTTAGCGAAGTGCCCAGCACATAGTAAATGCCCAGTGCAACTTAGCTGCTGCTGCTGTTGAGAACCACTGTCATCACAGTCAGCACCAACACTCTCACAGTTTAAAATGGCCAATAATAACTTCTATGAAGCATCCTTTAGAGCTGAGAAAATTATATCTATGTGTGCGTAGTCACAATATTTAATATAAACCTACTGAGTAAACAGGGTCATTGCTGAGAAGCACGTCCTTCTCAAAGTCCTCTAGTGAAGTGACACTTGTCTGCCATTTTGCCATTACAGCAGTGGTAGAGGACCTCCTAACACGTCAGTTTTGTTTAATTGATGTTGAAGATAAGTAATGACTAAGGCAATAACCTTCTAATACCATGTTCTCTGCAGTTTTGGGTGGAAGTACAGACATTTGGTTACTTGTTTTCCTTCACAGTAGTGAGCACCTGCTGACATGCTCGGTAGTTCCCTTGTTGACTGCCTGCCTTCCCTTAGGAGACTTGGGATCCCTGTGAGGGCAGGAATTTTTCTATTTCCTCATATCTAGGACTATGCCTGGCATGGAGTGGGTTCTCAGTAAGGTTCTTGCTGAATTGAATTCATTTGTTGAAATATGCCTTAAACAATGTGGGGACATTGTTTAATGTGAGCTGCTAATGCTCACTGAGTCTGTCAGGAGGCACAGACACACAGAAGAATTGGAAATTGAGCTAGGCCTGAAGGGTGGGAGTTCTCTGGCTGGACAAGGCATCGAAAGGCAAAAGCAGCATGAGCCACGACTCGTCCCGGCCTCAAACACAAATGCCAGTGGGGTCCAGGAATATAACTAGCAATGTGGAAGTCATCGTTAAATCAGTTGGGAAGGAAGGAAACAGTAGTGTCTTGGCTGAAGGCTTCTGATATGGTTTGGACTTGTGTCCCCTCCAAACCCCATGTTGAATTGTAATCCCCAGTGTCGGAGGTGTGGCCTGGTGGGAGGTGTTTGGGTTTTTGGGGCGGATCCCTTATGCATGACTTGATATCCTCATGATAATGAATGAGTTCTCACTCTGAGTTCACACGAGATCTGGTTGTTTAAGAGCCTGGCACCTCCTCCTGCCATCTCACCATGTGATGGGCCGGCTCTCCCTTCTCCTTCCACCATGATTGGAAGCTTTCTGAGGCCTCACCAGGAGCAGATGCCAGCGGCACACCTCCTGTGCAACCTGGAGAACTGTGAGCCAAAATCAAACCTCTTTACTTTACAAATTACCCAGCCTCACGTATTTCTTTGTAGCACTACAAAAACAGACTAACACGGCTTCCAAGATTCTTAAAATTAGAATGATGAACGAGGATGGTGATGACAAAGTGTGTGATTGCATAGCAAAGACCAGCTCCTTAGACCCGCCTTGATGAGTGTGCTGGCAGTGGACATGTTGAAGATGTGCTTCTTGTCCTGGATATGTGAATATTCCCATCTGTCCTCCTCTTGAACTTCACTTCTTTGTGTTTTCAGTGCCCTCACAGCATAGGGACAGGTAAGAAGCTTAGAGAACCCACAGTGCAGTGAGATACTGGCTGGCTGGAGTGACTTTGGTATGAATAGTGCTTGAGATGGGTTACTCACAGCCTCTTCTAATTCAGAGTGCAGGGAAAATCAGCCCCATGAGTAAGAAGCATTACAGAGCTAGATTTTCTATTGAGCACAGCTTTTGATAAAAGGAAGAAGAGCTAAATATTGACTTTTGGGGGCCTGTTCTATCAGTGGTCTGTAAATCAACAGATAAATTATTGCTCTTCAGAAGCAGGAAGGCTACTCTTTCGCTTGAAGACATGTGTGCCTTTCTTTTATTTGTTCTTTCTCTTTATTGGTAGAGGATCTTCCCTCCAGCCACTTGCTCCTTAGGGGTTTTGTTAAGGACTGAAGGGGAACTGAAGGGAGCTCTTTTGATTTATCTTCTGTTCTTTCCTTTTGGTCACTCCACAGGGCTAAAATAGCCGAGTTGGCTTTAATGTGTTGCCATTAGAGACCAAACATTAGCTGAAATAAACCATCATACCTCACAATGAAAAATGTCCCCTGATTGGCTAATTAATCAGTCAAAGGGGAATGACATGGCTCTCAGCTTGAGGGACTCTGCTAGAGAGAAATAGGCTGTTGATAAATGGTTTTCCAACAAATTCATATATCAAGGAAACTTAGTCATTTTTTAACTACAGTTTGTGTGACTGCAGTTTTTTCCCAACTTTTCCTTTTCTGCTGCTCTTGCTTTTTAGGCTGTGTTTTTGTGTTGTTGATAGAAAAATATAGGATTTTAGATATGAGAAAATAAATGCTTCCTACTTATACATGTCAGATAGGCTGATTGGTTTTGACTATCTAGGTTTACCAATAGGTGAAAATCAGATTGTTTTTCCTAAGATGAAATTATCTTTTCCTGGCTTCCTTCTGAGTTAAGGTCTCCAGATTCTGGTCCACATGCGTGAGTTAAAATCTTGGCTCTATCAGTTGCTAGCACTGCGCTACTGGACACGCTATGTAACCTCTCTGTACTTTAATTTTCATATTTTGAAACAGGGATAATAGTAACATCATCTATTAGGACTGTTGTCAGAATTAAATGAGATCACATGAAGCATTTGAACAATGACTCATACAAAGAGAGTATGTGTTAAATGCTTGTTATTTTTTAATCAAAGTAATATATGCACCTAGATGTAAAAAAATTAAGCGCCACCAAACAGCTTTTAAAGAGAGAGCATTCTGTAGTCATCCTTGCCACTTCACCTCACAAGCCTCCTCCCTACAGCACTTTCAATTCTTCTTCAGTTATTTGGCATTTACCTTCATATTTTACAATAATAACTTGCACTGACATTTTTCCTTGTCATAATTTTTAAAATGTGGACTTCTGTTTTGGTAGATTAAGATCTGGGCCTTTACACCACTCAAACTACTGATCGTATTGTATAATAATTAGTGAATTTGTTATTTGGGGTTTATATTTTTATTGCTATGTAAATATCATACCCTGCTAAGCCAAATAGTGTACAATAATAACATTTCCTGTAACAATTTTTGGTTGTTTTCTGATGGGAAACAAAAGCATTCTATATATCTGTGTGATTTTGTTTTTCCCTCTAGACCCTTTGGTAATAATATAAAACTTTCAGAGTGTCAGCTGCATCAGATTATCTGTCAGCTGGATCTGTCTCCCAGGAGACCTCTCTCTTAAGATTTCCACCTCCCGGCTCCCTCAGGAAGTGGCTGGCTCGGCCACTTCCCTGGCCTCCTGGACTTTTCCCGAGCCTTGCTCCTTTTACTCCTCTGTCTCCTCACTCAACTTCTGCAGCTTTCTGAAAAGGGCACAGGTCTGAAAATCTCTATTAATACCATGGCAGATGGTCTGGGTATAGAATTCTGAGGTGAAAATAATTTTCCTTCAGCATTTTGAAGGTATTACTCTAGTGTCTTCTGATAGCCATTGTTGGAGTTCTTATTTTAGTCCTTTGCACAGACCTGTTTATCTCATTTTCAGGAGGTTTTAGAATCTTAACATGCTCAGATTCTAAAACTCATGGGAATATGAGTTGGTTGGGCGTTTTTATTCACCAGGCACTTGGTAGAACTTTCAGTATGAAAATTCATATCCTTTCATGAGTTCCGGAAAATTAGCTCTTTCATAATTTTTTCCCCTCTGTTTTGTCAGGAAGCCAGTAGTTGCACTGACATCTTGAATTCCTCCTCAGATTTTTCTTTTGTCTCCAATTTTTCTGTATCTTTGTTCTACTTTGGTGGGGGGAGGGGTGGGGGGATTTTCTTCATTTTTATTTTCCGACCTTCTTATTATAAGGTAAGTTTTGCTGTCATATTTTTAATTTTCAAGAGCTATGTCTTACTATCTCATTGTTTGTTATTTTTTAATAATGTCCTGTTCTTGTCTCATGGATACAACCGTATGTTCCTCGGCCTCTGGAGGCATTGTATTTTTCACAGATTCGCAGATTGTTTTCCTGTCTTTGTCCTCTGAGTTCCTCTTTTCTTTTGGTTTTGGTTTGCTCCCTTCGTGACAGAGGATTTCTCCCACATAGTCCGATGATCCTTTGCTGTCCGCTCTAATTTCGCAGTCAATTAATGAAGAGCCATTTGGAAGCTGTTTGCAGAGGCAGCCTTCTCAGATGGGGAGTTCACCATTTCCTTAGGGAAACCCCAGATGTCAGAGTCGGCGGGTCTTTCTGTCAGAGGGGCTTGGCTTCTCTAGAGAAGCCCTCTGGCTGGGGCCATGGACCTGGGCTCTGGTGGACGAGTGGGGAGGTCCTCCTACATGCCCTGGCCTCCCTCCTTTCAGGAGCGCCTCCCCTGCCCTCCGCTGCATCCTAGGTCCTGCCGGCAGAGCCTCTGGGGGTCAGTTTTTCCAGGGGTTATACCTTCTGTTGCCTCACATGTTTCTCTTGTAGAGGAAACACTGGCTGCTGTTGCCCACTCTGGAAAGTGGTTGGGCCATTAGGCTCAGGGTATTCAGCAAATCATTATTGAAGGAAAGGAGTGGAGAAAGACTAAGAGAAAACCCTTTCAATTCAAAAGTGTAACAACCCTTTTTCGCATCCATCAGTTCCACAGTGTTATAAACTGTTTCCTCTCAATACGTGTGGGAGGGGTGGGAGTGGTTGCTCTTTTCAAATCCTAGCCCTGGCATCATTCCCATTTTAAAACATAAACAGAAAACACAAAAACTTACTCTGTTTGCTCCTCAGATTGACTTCCTTATGAGTTGTATTTAAGTAGGGCCGTGGTCTCATGGAGACCTCTGCCCCACACGTGCGTCCACGAGCTCCCACTGCAGCCTGTTGGATCCAAGCCTGAAGAAGGCTGAGAAAGCCCCCGCTGTGCAGTGAAGGAGATGGTGCTCTGCCTCCTCCTCTCAGCACTAGTGTGGCCTCTTCCTGTGCTCTGCCTCCTCTCAGCACTAGTGTGGCCTCTTCCTGTGCTCTGCCTCCTCCCTCAGCACTAGTGTGGCCTCTTCCTGTGCTCTGCCTCCTCCCTCAGCACTAGTGTGGCCTCTTCCTGTGCTCTGCCTCCTCTCAGCACTAGTGTGGCCTCTTCCTGTGCTCTGCCTCCTCCCTCAGCACTAGTGTGGCCTCTTCCTGTGCTCTGCCTCCTCCCTCAGCACTAGTGTGGCCTCTTCCTGTGCTCTGCCTCCTCCTCTCAGCACTAGTGTGGCCTCTTCCTGTGCTCTGCCTCCTCCTCTCAGCACTAGTGTGGCCTCTTCCTGTGCTCTGCCTCCTCCCTCAGCACTAGTGTGGCCTCTTCCTGTGCTCTGCCTCCTCCTCTCAGCACTAGTGTGGCCTCTTCCTGTGCTCTGCCTCCTCCTCTCAGCACTAGTGTGGCCTCTTCCTGTGCTCTGCCTCCTCCTCTCAGCACTAGTGTGGCCTCTTCCTGTGCTCTGCCTCCTCCCTCAGCACTAGTGTGGCCTCTTCCTGTGCTCTGCCTCCTCCCTCAGCACTAGTGTGGCCTCTTCCTGTGCTCTGCCTCCTCCTCTCAGCACTAGTGTGGCCTCTTCCTGTGCTCTGCCTCCTCTCAGCACTAGTGTGGCCTCTTCCTGTGCTCTGCCTCCTCCCTCAGCACTAGTGTGGCTTCTTCCTGTGCTCTGCCTCCTCCCTCAGCACTAGTGTGGCCTCTTCCTGTGCTCTGCCTCCTCTCAGCACTAGTGTGGCCTCTTCCTGTGCTCTGCCTCCTCCCTCAGCACTAGTGTGGCTTCTTCCTGTGCTCTGCCTCCTCCCTCAGCACTAGTGTGGCTTCTTCCTGCAAGTTAAGCATGAATCTTCCAAGTACTCTGGTTGTCTAAAGTATATCATGGAAATATGCCATTCCTAACTTATCTTACTGAAACATGGGGTGGGTTGCAGAAAGTGCTCTGAGCCTCCATAAATACATGCTGGTTGTTATTACCCTGACGTGGATGTCTTTTGCGTGTGCCTCCTGTAGCCAGCAGGCTGTCTGTGCTGGATGGTTCCTCCAAGCACACCCTGCAGGAGGTCGCACCAGGTCAGATAACTTGCCCCTGGCTCCATTTTCCTTTCCCACAGAAAGAATGTGAGGTGTTCTGCCAGGAGAGACAGGCCTCACCTATTGCAGGCTTGCCTTTCTTAGTAATAATAATTGCCCTATCGGGAAAGATTAGTGGAAACTATAGTTGTGATGTGGAAGAGAAAACAGGAATGAGCTGAGTGCCACCAGTCTTCACTTCAGTCCGAGGTCTGAACTCCCTTTGTAGCATCAAACCAAGTCTTCTCGGATCCTTCTTGAGTTTTTGATTAAAGCATAGGCAGGGTCACTTCATATGAGAATGATGTTGAGTGGATTAAACCCATACCCAACGTTGTGGGGGAAAAAGTACAAGCACTAAGCACATTTTTAATAACTGGATATCTTACTTAGCTAGAGTTGCTGGATCTTGAGTGTGATCTGTGATTTTTTTTTTTTTTTTTGACATTACCAGGGCCTGCTGATTTTGTATTTTTAATCCTCCAGCATTCATCCTGCTTTTTCATTCCTTCTGATGAAACCAGTCCTAATCATTATGACCCCTAAATTATAATCCTAAGTAGCCTCCCCGGCCCCAATGTTTCCTACTTGCAGGGCATCCTTTCAGAGCATTTTGAGAGCTTATTCTCAAAATCGGCTCTTCTCCAGTACTGCTGTCCCATGTTAGCAGTGCCCAGCGTATGACAGATGCAGCTCCCTTAACGCACACACCAGACCCTTGCCCAGCTCATGCTAATCTGCTTCCCTGATGCCGATACTTGCTGGCTCCTGGTACAGACTTCCCGGGACTCTTCTCACCCAGCTCTGTATCACCCACTCTGCTGCCGCCTCTTTCAGGACCCTGAGCACGTTCTGGCTCATTATTTTATTTGGCAGGTTTTTATTAAATTCTTCTGTGTTAGGTGCTGTTCTAGGCTCTGGTGATGCGAGTCACTGCCCCTGGCGGCTAACACCGCAGTGACATCTTCATGGAAAGTTTCCTCATCTCCATCCTGCCTGTCACTGCACTCTGCGTTGGTCTGAATTTGCTGATTACTGTCTGCTGCCTGGCACGCTGTCCTTTCAACAGTGTATGTCTTCCTCTTCTGCCCGTACGACAGAGGCCGTGGCTTTGTCCCTTCATAGGCCCTGGCTCAGGGTCGTTAGTCGTTGCTCACTAGGTAACTAGGTAACTATGAGTTCGTTGGTATAGTTAAAATGATAGCTAGTTTGAACTTCTTTAATACTCATGGGAATCAAGGGTAGTTTTACACTGCAGGTTGATTTCCTCGCTTCTTCATTGATAGCCCTATGAAAGAATTATTAAGTTTCTCCTTCCTACTAAAATCCAGACACATTATCCACTATACCAGGAGTTATAGAAAATTCACTTTCATAGTAAATCTGTTTTCAACAGAAAAAGAGTATTTTTCAGTCTAATAAAGAACCTACTATTTATGGTTCAGCCTTAGTACCACAGAAGTAGAACAATCAGACCTTGTGTGCTCCTGACATAATGCAGTATAAATCTGAACTCTTCCTGCCAAAAAGCTGAACCTAAATCTAATCAAATCTCTAGAAGTATTTTTCATTCGCAGAAAATACAAGTTATAGAGATGCACTCTTAGAAGGAAACAAACAAAAATCCAAAATGTGGGACAGAGCTCAAGACAATTGACCCAATTTCTACAATAAGTCAGTGGAATGAAAAAAAAATATGGGATTGTGGGAAAGAATAGGGTGTGGTAACTAGAAAAACCCTAAAAGATACTAATATCATGAGCTAGTGTAGGCTTTATTTGTGAGCTTATTTGAACCATAAGAAGACATCCATGAGCTGGTGAGGAATCTGATTATAGATCGTATTAGATGCCAAGAAATTATTGTCTGTTTGATTAGATGTGCTAATGGCACTGTGATTGTGTAAGGAAATTTCCGTACTTTTTAGTGGTTTTTACTGCAGCATTCAGGATGAAATGACTTGATGTCTGGGATTCACCTTAAAATACTTTAGCAAAGAACAAAGCAATGATGTAACAGTGTGGCAAACTTTGTTAATTGTTGATAGGAATATTAGGGTTCACTAATTTTTTTTGTACATTTGCAATTTTTTGCACAATAAAGAAGTTTTTTTAATCTACTAATAATATGTTCTTTAACATTTATTTAGTCCCACCACAGAATGATTTAATTTTGTGTGACATTGAAGTTCACAATGTCATGGTCATCCTGCAAGTGTGAAGTTGTTAGTGTCCAATTTATTTTTGCCCTCATATGTCCTAGTTTATTTCTTCCTTAAATCCTTTCAATAAGTCTTCTTGCTGTGTGTACTAATATTAGTAGAAGTCAGAGCTGGAAGCAAACAAAGAGAAGAAAGATAGTTGTCCCAGGAGAATCCTTATCTTGGTTCTTTCCTGGAATATAATTCCCCAGTCCTCTGAGCAGAGCATCCCATCCCCCACCCTGGAGGTCTGGTACATTCCCTTCACAGAGATCTTCGCCCAGATCCCATGGGACAGAAGTGAGGTGTAGAAGCGGTAGAGTGCCTAGTTCCTCCGGGCCCCTGCCCTTGTGTACTCCTGGCTAGTGGGGAAATCAAGGTTGGGAGTAGCAAGCAGTTAGGAAGATTTAGGAATGCAGAGTAACCAATAGGTTTTTGTTGATACTGGGTTCTGGCAAAGAGAGAGGAGTTCCAGAATGGGAGCACGCCCAAAAAGCAATTTTTAAATCATAAGATGATGGAGTGGAGTGCAAAGCTATTCCAGGCCTGGGATATCGAAATTTGAGTGATGTCTCCAGAGTGCAGGTTGTCTTCATACACATCAACCTTGTTCTTGTCTGTGGGGTGAAGTGCTCTGAGGGAATGTCACGAGTGTATCAGTGTATGAGTGACCTGCTGTGTGTAAGTCACAGAAGTTTGTCTCCTTGGCAATGGTTCCCCAGGTGCGGTCAGCATCGTGAGCTTCCCCCTAAAGCAATTCTCTGTTCCAGGGGAGGAAGGTCCCTGGCATTGAATGCTGCAGGCTTTTCGACTTGTTCCAAAGAAGTTCTTCATTATGCTAAACTTTTTTATTTTTTTTTCCTCTGCTCTTCCGTCCCCCAAACTACCTTTTTAACTTGTTCATTTCTTTGAAGCATTTGGGCCCTTTGCTTTTTCTTCTTTGTACGTCTTCCAGTTTGTCAGTAGGATGCAGCTGGCACTTGTACGGCACACAGTGCATCTTCTGCTTCTCCGTTGCAGGGATGGGGCAGTACTGTGAGATTGCTGCATTCCAGTGGTGCTTGTGCATTTGATGTTTTCCTTGACACTTCCTGTGACAAGGTCTCTCATGGGGCCAGGATGATACCCGTGGTCAGCGATGGAGGTTCCTTTATCTTTTAGGCAAATCTGTTCTCCTAGCAGTCTGGATTCTTGAGATATTGCTCACAGGTTTAAGGCATCCAGGAGCCAGGTTAGAATGATACCAGAAATTCTTTTTCATTAGAGGTGGTTTGGTGTAGTTCTGTAAGGACTGATTGTTTTAAAAGTCAGAAACTTAGGCTCAAGTCCCAGCTCTGTCACTGAACCCTCAGTGTGACTCTAGGCAAGTGGTAGAATTTTATAACTGGAAAAGACCATCTAGGTCTTCCCTGGACTTCCAGAAAAGGAAACTGAGGTTTATAGAGGTTAAGCTTGCCCACTTTAGAGCTGGGCAGAGAGAATTCCAGCTTTTTGCTTCTAGGTGAGGGGACCACACCACACCTGCTCTGATATTCTGCCTCCTCACTTGGGAAATGTGGATGACAGCCTATACTCACTTTACCAATTGATGAAATTGTATAGATGGAAAGTACTTGGAGACTCTTTAAGGCATAAAGCAAATGTGCAGTCATCATTGTCTTGGAGGAAGTAAGTCTAAGCAGATAGCTGGGGCACCATCATCCTCTCCTCCTTTAGCATATGGGAGGGGAGTTGGAAGCATGCTTTCATAAGCCATCAGTGGAGATCCATCACTTTCCTCTATTCACTTCCCCCTTCCTTCCCTTTCTGCAGGATAGGCGTGATTAATCTGTGGTACTGGGAAGAAGAGTTCACTGAGGTTTTTGTGTTCTGGAATTCGGTTTTCTACTGGCAGTGTCTTCCTAAAATATATTTCTCTTTATCTTGCTGAGATCATGATAAAATATAGAGCTGCTACTCCATTATCCATCTATTAAGAAAATAGAGACAGCTGAAGAGACCGATGCCAGGGACTCCCCCGGGGGCCACCATCTCACACTGACTCAGTGTCCGTCTTGCAGAAAGGAGAGTTGGGACAGATTTGTCATCTGCATGCTTCAATATTTGGGTCCTGTAAGCTGAGCGCCTGGATCAAGTGGTATGGTCTGAGGTGGGAAAGCAAAGGAAGAGAGTGCCATCCTTTTTCATTTGAGGCTAGTGTAACATTAAGAATTTTTACTTTATTCTTGGCCGGGCATAGTGACTCACACCAGTAATCCCAGCTCTTTGGGTGGCTGAGGCAGGCGGATCACTTGAGGTCAGGAGATCGAGACCAGCCTGGCCAATGTGGTGAAACCCATCTCTACTAAAAATACAAAAATTAGCTGGGTGTGGTGGTGTGCACCTGTAATCCCAGCTACTCAGGAGGCTGAGGTAGGAGAATTGGTTGAACCCAGAAGGCAGAGGCTGCAGTAAGCCGAGATCACACCACTGCACTCTAGCCTGGGCAACAGACTGAGACTTGCTCTCAAAAAAAGAAAAAAAAAAAAAAAAAGAAGTTTTACTTTATTCTCAGTCAGATCATGTAAATAAACTCCATTCTTTTGTTTTAGAATGACCATGACCAAGAAAAACCCAAGTTACTTCTAACAGCTCTTTCAGTAAAAGAACCACAAAATAATTATCATTGACATTGTTTAAAACCCTGCGGTAACATCTGATTGCATCAGTGTGGTTTAGCCAACAGGTTGACTCTTAAGTCGGACAAGTTCATTTATACATACGCAGTGTTCTTGTTCATGAATCCTTAAGAATAATACCAGATGCTGTACATCAGACTCTTGTTAGGTAATATTCCTGCACTCAAGGTCTCAGTTTGTGGAAGTGACAGTGGAGATAGAAAAAGTGTTACTTCCATCAAAACTGAGAAGGAAAACAATCCTAAAGACTAGCAGTAACAGACGCAAGAATGGTGTAGCAGAAAGAGTCCAGGCTGTGTCATCACGCAGACCTGGATTGCAGTCTCGGCTCTGCCCTGGTGAGTCATATGACCTTAGGCAGGAATTTAACCTTTCTGAGCCTTAGTAGTCAGCTAGTGGAATGACAGATAGCCCAGTAAGGACTAACTCAGACCCTGGTTGAGAACATGTTCCCAGTTCAGCTTTGTTGCAAGTGGCCCTAACTTGGAAAAAACCTACTTTGCCCAGTAAAATTCCCAGCATCCATGTTCTAGTCTGTAGTCCTTGGACATTGTCCTCCCTTGATCCCCTGCCAGCAGCTCCTCTTTTTTAATGGCCCTGTGTCATGTCCCTTCACTCAGACATGCAGGGGTTGTGGTTTTGTCTACTGCACCCCAGTTTAGAGAGGGACAATAAGTGGGATTAGACAGCTGTGGGGTGGTCACCAGTGTGGTCTGAGTGGCTCTGCTTTTCCCTGAATGCTGTCTCCCAGTCAGGCCGCTCACCTGTCCATTTCAAACCGTATTGAAGATGGACTTCCATAAGCCAAGCAGGTGTGTTGGGGAATGAACTGAAATCTTTGGTGGCAGGTCTAGAATGCAGAGTAAGAGAAATGGCAGAGCCAGGCAGAAGAAGGATGGAAACAGGAGCAGGCACATCTGTCCCATCATTTCCCCAGCAACTGTCAGGCCTCTGGGGGCCTCAAGGAGAACTATTCCCTTGTAAAAGCAACAGCAAACACGTGAAGCATGAACACACCCTTTAAAGTCTCATGAGTTCTGTTGAGACCATCTTAAATTGACGATTGTATTCAAGTATAGTTAACAGCATAAAACATAAGTGTAGGTTTATAACAAAATTATTTAAGGGAATCTGTTACTTTTTGCAGTTACTCTGTCCAGATATAGATTCCAAATGCACTGAAAAAAAAAATTGACAAACTAGAAAATCTTTTTTTAAATACTGTGTTTTATTGAAGTAAAATTTAAATATTATGATACAGATGATCAGTTTCCCAAGAAAGTAGGAAGGGTTCTTACCTCTAATTTCCTTGCTGTGAAAGTGTATGTGAGTACAAACTCATTTTCTTACAAATCATGTGATGGAAGGGACAATCTTTCTCATAGAGAAAGGGCAGAAAATGATGTGCAGACAAAATATGTAATTTGAGAGTCATAAATAGTCTACGTAAATAAGAAAAGGGAGAAGGATTTTTCTCTCAGAGGGCAAGCAAATGGCCTTTTCTGTGATCACTCTTACTGATGATTTGGATAATGATTCTTCTAATATCAAATCATTGCTGCTTGTGCACAATTTGGGAAAACTGATTATTTTCTGAAAAGCTAACACCAGGAGGAGCTACTGAGCAGTAATTGATTCACCGCCTCCAGTTCTAAGCTGGCAGAATCACCCAGTGGACTTATTAGAAATGCATATTATAGGCTCTGGCTGGACACTAGAAATCAGCATTCTTAACAAGCTCCCAGGTAATATGGTATGTAATTTCAGAAACACTGACCGCCATTAGACTGAAAATAATTCACCTTTTCTGAATTTAGAAAAGGTGTCTCTACCCTTTGAGAGAGTTGCAAAAGTAATTGAGGAGGAGATGGAAAGAGTTTAGTTTTACCTGGCTTACTGCCAAGAGACTTTCCTAAACGGCCATCGGTGGAGCTTTTGAATTGCCTGGTTGGCTTTTTTTCCCCAGGAGTCCTGGCTACATGTTTGACTGATAAAAAGAAGTTATTTTTCTCTTCTTCAGTAATTTCCACTGTTATATTTTCTTTTATATATATCAAGTGGAAGTGTAACTTCATATTGACTTTTTAAATCATGTGCTAGTTAAAAACTGGTAAAAATAACATGTTGCCACAGTCTCATTCTAATTTGTTTCCAATTATGTTTGAGGGAAATGGATTTGGGAGGGGCTGGACGTCAACTTGAAGTAATAATTTCTCAAGGCTGGAGCCTGTGCTGCTCTCATTATTTCAACAGCACACATGTGAGCATGCACACACGCACACTTCAGTGGGCATTTAATAAGCATTACCGAGGCCACATGGACTCTAAAAGAAATTCGGTTAAGTTTTCAAAAATGTTGGCTGACCAGTTTATTCAAAGGCAGCCTACCCGTGTCACAAACATCCCAGAAACGCGTGTGTGGATGGGGCAGTTCCAGGATGGAATCTGTCTCCCTGTCTATTCCTCACTTCTAGTGTAGCTGTTACTCCTGAAAAGTCAGTTCAGTACTTCATTATTTTCTTCACTTTAAGAACACTTGCTTTATTTCTGATAGAGTGAAGTAGTAAGCACTGTTTAGCTCATCACTTGGAATGTCCCACCTGCATGCCTTGGTAGATGGCTGAGATTCTCCTGACGTGGTTGTGTTAGTGTAGATTTCTTCTCTCCATCACACAGCGGAGAGGTCACTAGTTCCTGCTGTACCATTTCCTAATTCAGAGTTTTGAATAAATTATTATGAATTATGAGTTAATACATTTCTGTGACTGAAAATATGCTGTTTTCTTTCTCTTGAAATTATATGAAGATATGAAAAGGTGGTTTGAGGCATCTTTTGCTGTGATGATGAAGCGCTAGAAATAGAGTGAATTTCAGGCGCCCCTGGTGGTCCTCAATGCTTAGGTTTCTTCTGAATCTGATTCAGGGGTCCTCTTTTTATTTTGAATAAAATAGTGGCTTACACATATTCCTGAAGCTGCAGTAATCTACATGACTTAAGCCCTGTTTGTTTTTAGAAAGTTGTTTCTGTTTTTTTGTTTTAAAAAACAATATTGTCTCCTATAACCATGTGTTCAAAACTTTGAGATCAGGAGAGGCCACTGTTGACTGTTTCAGGCTCTGCTAGCGGCTTGAGCTAAGTGCAGTAGAAGTGTCTTCCAGCACACCCTTTCTATCACACAGTCAGTGGCTTACTAACAACAGTAATGCCTTGTATTTGAGGGAGCTTTTGGTTTTTAGAGTGCGGTTGAAACACTGTTTCCTTCTAGGTCCCTGAAACACCAACCCTTGAGAGGTAGGAACTACTCATGAGGAAGCTGACAAAGGTTAAAGTAACCTGGCTGAAGACTCAGACTAGTGAGCGTGAAGACCCCTGCCGAAAAACCAGGCCCTTCTCCCTCCACGGCAGCAACACTCTCTGTCATACTGCAGGTTCACATGTGTTGCAGGGTACGGGAGACAGAGAGTGGATCAGCTTCCATTCAAGCTGTGGGGCTGTTTCTTCTGCATGGTTCTTACTGTCAGCATTGCTGTAGGGCAGTTTCCCAAAACGTGTTCCTTGGAACCATCAGTGTTGCTGGTAAATGTTTGGGTTGGGAGGAGGAGAGTGCTGATAGTTGTCATTGTCACATGCTCAGATACATTTGGGAAACACAGATTAAACATGTAGATATTTAACAACTTTTTTCATTGCATCCTTCTTAGAGCCTTTTATATGGTAATGAACGTGGTTCATCTCGAAAACTTAATGTTACTTTTTTGACTGGAACCCTCTTTTTTTTTTTAACAGCTCTTAGTATAAGTTGAGGAAAGCTACACAAGGTTAGTAAGGGAAAAAAATCACAGATAAAAAATGTAGGCAGAGTAATGGATTCTTATCACCTGTCTGGAGTGAACAAGTTTGTTTTCTAGGACTTCCCATATTTTAAACATTGTATCTTTTAAAGGAAATCTATTATCAGAATAGAACTAAACAAAGAGAACAGCAGCCCTGAAGGCATGCCTGGCCAGCTGAGTTGTCATCTCACAGAGAGTTCTTCATTCCCTTTCCCAAGCTGCTCTCTGGAAGTGGGGCTGATAGCTGAGTGACTCTTAATGGTAAAGGCTGGATACGAGAGGTAGAAATGGAACTCATCGGATTCTTGCGGATGTCTCTACTCTGGCTGAAATTAAACAAATCGCACCTCTTTTACTGTCCATTTCCTCCCAGGGGATCCTGTGCCTTTCACATGCCTGGAGTCTTTGACTTCAGATGGAAGTTCTTTTCCCCCAGGCTGCCCTGTTTCTTGTGTTTTGCTCACAGTCCCTTGGAAGCCTCTCTTATCTGAGCAAACAAGCTCCTTCCCTGCACTCAGCAGATGTTCTCTGTGCTCTTCTAAGTCATTATCTGTTCTTTTCAGAATCTCCCATCCTGTTATCATTTGAACTGACTGGTTCTCCAAATCTCTAAGCTCTTTCACCACTTGGCCTGCAAAGTTGTCAGCCAGTTCGCTTTTTGAAACACCTGTACCTTTCTTCTGTGACGATAATAGTTTGTCTTAAACCACCTTTAGGCAACTAAAGCAATGACTCTATTTTATTCATCCATATAGATCTTTGTTCAGTTAAATGGGACAGAAGCTTAGGCATCATGAAAAGAAAAAATCAAATGGGATTTGTGAATAGGGCCTTTTTGTTGTTTTTTGCTAACTGTCATAATATTTGGCATTCCCTAACAGATTTTGGTTTAAAAAGTGAGATCACTTTACTTTTAACTTTACCTATTTAGGTAATACAGTATGCTTTGAGAGTCTTGGGATTTTTTCTTACAAGCAGTGACTATAAAAATAAGTCATAAAGTCACAAGTTAAAGACTTTTATTGGGCCAAGGCAGGCGGATCACGAGGTCAAGAGTTTGAGACCAGCCTGGCCAACATGGTGAAACCCCATCTCTACTAAGAATACAAAAATTAGCCAGGCATGGTAGTGTGTGCCTGTGGTCCCAGCTACTTGGGATGCTGAGGCAGGAGAATCACTTGAACCCAGGAGGCGGAGGTTGCACTGAGCCGAGATCGCGCCACAGCACTCCAGCCTGGGCGACAGAGCAACACTCCATCTTGGTGTGGGGGAGAGAGACTTTTAATTTTTACTTAAGGTGACGTTGATTGTTAAAAATTTTGCCGGCATCTTTAGAAAGGACCCTTTCTGCTTCATTGATTAGAGCAGCTAAGAAAGACAGCCTGGGAGCAAGCCAAGCCCTCTGTTTGTAGCCAGGTCAAAGACATTGCTATGAACTGAACTTGGCAGAGGCAGAGGTTTGATAATCCTTAGCCATGGAGATTTGGTGAATTTTCTTACTTTGATATTAGGATTTTCACCCAACCAAGTGATTTTTTTTTTAATGAATTAATCTTAGAATTTTGCATTTATAAAGTCAAGAAGCTTTTGGATTTTATCTTCTGATTCTCTGAATGCATACCCACTTTCTAGATGAGTATAATATTTGTCCTTTTATTTAAAAGTATTTGGAAACATGTAAGGTGTTCATTTCTAGCGTCACCCTGCTTTATCACCACCTGCGTTCTTCAGCAATGTTAAATCTCTCAGTCTGACACAGACAGGAAGCTTGCCCTGAATAAATACAGTAGATAAATGGTCTTTCTGTTCCTGGGAGGACTTCAGAGCACTTGTTACACTGATGTCACTAAAAACAAAATGCAATCTTAAAAACATACATGCACTCAGATTTTAGTTTTAAAACCCTAAAAGTCTAATTTGAATGCATCTTCCCACTCATTTAAAAGTAGTAACAGCAGCTGAGCTCAGTGGCTAATGCCTGTAATCCCAGCACATTGGGAAGCCGAGGCGGGCGGATCACGAGGTCAGGAGTTCGAGACCAGCCTGGCCAACGTGGTGAAACCCCGTCTCTACTAAAAATACAAAAATTAGCCAGACGTGGTGGCAGGCGCCTGTAATCCCAGCTACTTGGCGGGAGAATCACTTGAAACCGGAAGGCGGAGGTGTTGCAGTGAGCCGAGATTGCGCTAGTGCACTCCAGCCTGGGCAAGAAGAACGAAACTCCTTCTCAAAAAAAAAAGATAGCAACAGGCGAAGGGTTTGCTCCTTTTTACTTTGTAATACTGTTCAGATATTTTAAGTCAACACATGATGAAGCTACTTTTTGTGAATAAACAAAAGTTACTTTTCTGTGTAAGTTAAAGGAGATATTTGAAATTTTAAGATCTGTATGTTTTAAAATGTAATTTAAAATTTTATCTTTAAAAAATTGTAATTTAAAATTTTAATCGTGATAGATTACCAATGATTGCGCATTAATATTTTGGTTCATCTGAGCCCATTTCTAAAAATACCCCTTCATTGCACTTCATAACGTTCTCACTTTTGAAGAGAAAAATTAATGAAGAGAGTTATTCTGGTGATGACAACTGCTTAGCAACTAGCAAGTCCATTTTTTAAAACATTTTACATTTGTTCAAATTTAAAAACATTACAGATCTTTGAATGTCGTTATCTTCTTACACAAAAGCTATGTTGAGCAGCGTAGCTTTTACACACCCCAGTGGAATTATTTTGCCGCCTCTTTGAATCTGTTACTAGATACCCATTGCAATATTTGTTTGAAGTTTATCTTAAGTTAAATCTGTACAGGTCATAAGGAATATACTAAAAGGCTCCTCAGTGACTCATGTTGTCATGATTTGTTACAACAGCATTAAGTGTATTCATGTTGCTGCTTTGACAGAGATCTCTGAGGCAAAACGGTTGGTAAATTCACTCTACTTTTATTTTTCAAGTAAGGTCTTTTATTTATTTTTTCTGGCTATTGAAATTAATGACCTTTCATAATTAAAATTAAAACAAATGCCCCCGTTCCAGTGGACGTCTGTGTCCTTTCTTTAGCATTAATTCCTTAGAAGCTTTTTGGTAGAAAGGTAATGGTCTAGGTCAAGTTTGTCCAGCCCATGGCCGGTGGGCTGCATGCTGCCCAGGGCGGCTTTGAATGTGGCCCAACACAAATTCGTAAAGTCTCTTAAAATGTTGTGAGATATTTTTGCAATTTTTTTTTTAATAGCACATCAGCTGTCATTAGTGTTAGTGTATTTTATGGATGGCCCAAGACAATTCTTCTTCTTCCAGCGTGGCCTAGGGAAGCCAAAAGATTGGACACCCCGGTCTAGGTGAAAACATTTGGGCAAACTAAGCTCAGGAGCATAACTCTTGGCTAGAAGAACTTGTCAATAATAATTTGGTTTGTAGACCAGTTAATTGAGCATCATGTAGATAATATGCTTGTTAAAATAGTTTAGAGGGTGCAGACACTAGGAGTTACAGACTTGGGGACAGGAGCTCTTCAAGCTTACACTTCTTGAAGCACCTCAAGGGGAAGATCATGCTTTCGTTATCATGTGTCTCTGCCCCTAGCAGAGCGTTCGCGCATAGTAGGCACTCAGCAGATGTTAGCAGGGGTCAAAATGGCACGCCAGGAAACACGTTCATGGGGAGCAGGATCTAGCAAATCCATGGAAGTGGAGCAAGAAAGTCTGGACAAGGGCTGAGGTGCAGTGTGCGGTCACCTTCCACCTGGAAATGAAAGCTGCTTGTCTGGGAGAGGTAAGGGGGAATCTCAGATAATGAGATGGTGTATTGTGTGTACTCACACTAACTAACATAGTAAACATTATGAGCTGAGTAATTCATACAAGTGACAGCTATCCCATGAGGAATACAATGTAGACTGCTGTTTATCACATCACAGCAATTAATCTTGTCCCTGAAGTAATTCTTTTTTCCCTATTACAGTCACCTGTAGATACAACCATTCAATCTCAAGATGCTAAAAATACCTTTGCCAGAGTACCGGCGGCGTGTATGTGGTGTGCCACCTGCAAATCTTTCAGGAATTCCGTCCCTGAGAGTGTTTCTGTTTGTTGTAAATCTGCTTTACTTCATCCATTTCTCCCAGAACCACTCTTGAGAGGTGCCAGGTGCCAGGCGCTCTTAACCATGGTCTGTGAAGAAGAGGCACAGTCTCTTCCTTCAGGGAGCGCACAGCGTCATGGGGGAGGGACGGTCAATGATTTTGATGCAGTTTGGTAACTGTTGAGCTGGAGGCAAGGCGTGAATGTGGCCCCCGGGGCATCTCCCTCTCATGTGGGTTCCTGCCCTCCTGGCGGAGGTGTTGTCCTTGCTAATCCATAAAGGACAAAAGGGTCAGTAAGAGAAGATGCAGGAGGTTTTTCAAGCAGAAGTAGCAGCGGGATGTGGACGTGAAGTGGAAAGAGGGCGGAGAGGAACCTGCAGCTGCAGGCCCATCCAGCGCGGAGAGTGCGGGGAGACCGAGGCCAGCACGTCTTCGGGGCCTGCTGTCATCCAATGAGAGGATAATTCTGTAGGTCTCTAAATAGCTGGACCTTTATCCAGAGACTCAGACTCCAATAGCTGATCGTAATACAGACAAGCTCCAGCGCTACCCTTGCTGGTCCTGAGCCGGAGAGAGGGGGCGCTCCTGGCCAGCACAGAGAGTTAAGAGTCTCATCACTCCCAGGTGTAACTGGCACCTCTGTGGAGAGACTGAGATGGGGCATGTTGTCCTGGGGGTCTCAGGGCCTTCAAAAGCTACACGCTTCTGGTCAGCCTGGAAGAGGTAGGCTGTCTCCCCGCTCCCAGGCAGGAACCGCGGCAGCACCACAGGCCAAATGCGAGTCCTTTGGTGCTGGAGAGAGGTCGCCGCCACCACCCTGGCATCTCTTCCAGGGTTTAGAGTTTGTAGTCAGACTCTCTCTAGAAAGCCAGGGGGCCAGCAGATCCCCCAAGCACATGAGCAGCAGCCACAAAGATGGGGGCTGGAACTCCCCAAACCAAAATAACCCACCAGTCCTTTTAAAAGAATATAGCTATGTTTCCAACTTTGCACTGAAGCCTAAATTCTAACTGTAGCTTCACAAGCAGGTTTCAACGGTCCCCTTTATTCTTAGGCGGAGTTTACCAGCTGGCATGCCACAAGAGGATTGTTGGTGATCTGAGGGGTTGATCCCCTCAGCCCTTGTCACGGCCAGGAGCCTGGAGCAGCTGCCGTCCCTAAGCTGGTCACTTCATACTGTACCTGCAGTGACCCAAGGATGCTGTGTGCAGAGCATTTGCAATGTGTGCTTCCACCGAGGAGGGACGGGAGTCGCTGGAGGCTTCAGATGCTTTAGCTGCAGCTGGATGTTGTAAAAAAGAGTCTTGTTATGAATTAATTTTGACTTTTCAGGTGGGTGTTGAAAAATAAGCTGAGGATCTAAAAAGGGGGGATTTTGGCTGGGCGTGGTGGCTCATGCCTGTCATCCCAGCACTTTGGGAGGCCGAGGCAGGCAGATCACGAGGTAGGCAGATCACGAGGTCAGGAATTCGAGACCAGACTGGCCAACATAGTGAAACCCCATCTCTACTAAAAATACAAAAAATTAGCCAGGTGTGGTGGTGCGCACCTGTAATCCCAGTTACTCGGGAGGCTGAGGCAGGAGAATCACATGAACCTGGGAAGCAGAGGTTGCAGTGAGCCAAGATCGCACCTTTGTACTCCAGCCCAGGCAACAGTGGGATACTCTGTCTCAAGAAAAAGTGGGGGAGGGAGGGGGATTTTTTTCCCCTGAGAGCCCCCATTAGACATCTGCAGGGAGCATAGACTGTATGTTTTGCGTGTACTTGAGAGCTCCTGGGGCTTTGAAGTATGGGACGGGGCTGGTTGCTTTTGCATTTTAGAAAGATCCATTTTAGCAGCAGAGATAAAGCACTAAGAATGAAGAGGGCAAGGAGGGGCCAGACTGAGGCAGGCAGGTAGAGGTTGCTGTTCCAGAGGATGCCAGAGCCCGAGCCTGGGCCTCAGCCTGAGCTGCTCAGTGGTGGCAAGACCCAAAGAGAAAGGGGCAGCTTGGTGGAGGCATGCTGGCAGGTCGAGGCCCCAGGATTGGGGGCCGACAGTATGGACGAGTTGAGGCTCCAACAGCTTGGATGGATGGTGACACGGCTCCCGGGAGAGGAACGCACGGCAGGGCAGACGTGCAGATGGGAGCAGCTCTGGATGTGAAGCCTTTGCTGGCTCACCTTTGCTTCCTCCCCCTCGCTTGCCTGTCATCTCATTGCTCGTGCTGTTAACTTTTCCTCCACATCTGACCTGATGCTGTGAGGTCCTTCACTTCTTTCATGCACTCATCAATGCGTGTCAGAGCCCTCTCTGCCATCGAGTTGTGACTTCCTGAAAAGCCTCCTTCGCTCTCACTTTTTCCTGTAATTTGCTGTGCTAGAAGACTTCTTTATTCAGCCCCATTAGATCCCTTACAGACACAAGCCAGTGGGGTGTAGTGGGGGAGGAACCTTGAGAGAAGCATGGGGACCTTCTGGAAGGGAAAGAGATGAAGGAACCTGAGTCCTGAGAGTGAGTGCAGACGGCGCCTCCACCTGTGTCTTGTCGACCTGAGGGTCAGCACCTGCCGCTTGGCTGTGACAGCATCCTGGCCTCCTGAATGCAGTTGTCCTCACAGAGAGAGCACTCTGCCCTAGGCTTGTGGGGTTTTTTCGGTGTGAGTTTTAATTTCAAATATTTTTAAATTATAAAAGCAGTACCTGTCCACTCTAGAAAAACCATGACCTATACATAGTACATTAGGAAGAAGGGGGAAAAATCTGTGATCCAAACAGCCAGAGATAACCGCAGTGAAAAGCTGGGCACATGGAGGTGTGTGCGTGTGGTCTCAGTGGTGTGTACCCTTCCTGTCTGTCTCAAAAGCAGGGTCATCGGATACGGACAATATTGAACTTGAAAAACAATTGAACACGTTTTGTCTCTTTAGCAGCTTGCGTTTTTGGCTCTGCCACTGGGCCTGTGACATGTGTTGTTTATGGTCCCTGTGCTATTTGAGGACATTCCTAAAATGCTACTCTTTTGACCACTGCCATCTCTACATTGCAAAGGGAGCTCCCCTCTGGACAGAGGCTAAGATGGGTAAGTTCTGGAGACCTAACATACAGTATGTTGACCACAGTTAATAAGAACACACTGTGTACTCGAAATTTGGTAAGAAAGTAGATCTTAGGTGTCCTCACCACTCCCAAAGGTAACTGTGAGAAGTGATGCATGTGTTAATTAGCTTGACTGTGGGGATCATTTCACTATGTATATGTAGGTCAAAACATCACATGACACACCTTAAACATAGAGTTTTCCTCGGTCACTTATACCTTATTACATCTGGAAAAAAAGGATGCTCATCCAGCATGGCTCCTCATCTCGCTGGCCTATCTTCTGTCTATGCAGGGTCCCCTCAGTTGCACTGTAGTTACGTGGTCAGTTACCATCAGCCTTGGAGAAGGTGGGATTCTTTTATTCCTGCTCCATGTTCTGTCTGCCTATGAGATGCCTGCTCATCCCGGGAGGGAAGGCGCTGCAGGAGGGAAGGGGAGGCTGGCAGGACGCCGGTACTGGGCTTGTCCCTTTTACGCTCCCACAGAGGGCTCTGCTCTTCCACCCCCACCCCCACCCTCATCCTGCTTTTCCTGAGCTCCTCAGTTCTGGTATTACATAATATTCCTGTTAGGACCAGTTCCTGTTTTGCCAGGGAGAGGAATTGTGACTCTTTCAGGGAAAAACCCTGTTCTAACATTAGTAGCGTTTGCTGGCGGCCAATCCATGATCTCATAAGGGAAACCCACCGCTTTGCTGTCTGAGTCAGCGCACAGATGGGGTCACCTTTCTGCCTTGGTTGGCTTCCTCTCAGCCTTGTTTTTCTGCGAGAGTCCACGATGATTTCTCCTAGGATAATGGAACTGCCAGGCTTCAGGTAGGCCACTTTCTGTGACCACTTTCACTTAGACACAGATGCCTTGGGTTACTTACTGCATTCCAGGAAAAACTCTAATGATATTATACCAACAGATATACATTCACTTTTTTTTCCTTTTTTTTTTTTTTGAGACAGGGTCTTGCTCTGTCTTCCAAGGTAGAGTGCAGTGGCACGATCTTCGCTCACTGCAACCTCTGCCTCCCGGTTTCAAGCGATTCTCTTGCCTCAGCCTCCTGAGCAGCTGGGATTGCAGGCACACACCACCACGCCCAGCTGATTTTTTTGTATTTTTAATAGAGACAGGGTTTCACCATGTCTCCAACTGCTGGTCTCCAACTCGTGGTCTCATGTGATCCGCCCGCCTTGGCCTCCCAAAGTGATGTGAGCCACTGTGACTAGGCCTACGTTCACTTTTTCAAACTGTTGCTTATGGAGAATTTTACATGTGTGTAAAAGTAGAGAGAATAATAAAGGAATCTGTCTGTGCCCGGTGCCCAGCTTAACAATGATCAATTCGTGGCCAGCCTCATTCCAGCTGTACTCCTACCCCTCTTTCCCATTACTGAAGCAATTCCTACACATCACATCATTCTACCTGTGCGTATTATATATCTAAAAAATAAGGACTCCATAACACACAATCACAGTATTGTTATCACACCTAAAAAAATTAACCACAGTTTCTCAGTATCATCAAATCCAGTCAGTGTTCAAGTTTCCCCAGCTGTCTAATAACTTTTTACTTTGAATATGTATTTGAATCTAACAAGATCTGTATATTATAGATTAATTGATAATGTCTTTCAGACTCTCTTAACCAATAGGTTTTCATTCCTTCTCTCTTTTTTCTTTGCAGTTTACTGTTGAAGTCACTTTGGGTTCCTTTTCTTACAGAATTTCCCATGTCCTGAATTTTGTTGATTTCACCTTCCCAGTGGGCTTTAATGTATTCATTTCATAAAGAGACCCTACACTGACTCATTTTACCACATAGATTACCATCCCTGCTGAATCCACATTTATCCTTAATTTCCCTTGTGTGGCTCTTTACCAAAAGGTAAATGGTTCTTGCCGTCACATAGCTTACAGTGTAATCTGAAAGATAATAATATTGTAAACTCTTTCAAAATGCTAATGTCAAATAGAAGATATGTCAGCCAAGCATGGTAGCTCACGCCTGTAATCCGAGCACTTTGGGAGGCTGAGGCGGGATTGCTTGAGCCCAGGAGTTGGAGACCAGCCCGGGCAACCTAGCAAGATCCCATTTCTACAAAAAATTTAAAAATTAGCTGAGTGTGGTGGTGCACGCGCTTATAGTCCCAGCTCCTCGTGGGGCTGTGGTGGGAGGATTGCTTGAGCCCAGGAATTCGAGGCTACAGTGAGCTGTGTTTGCGCCACTGCTCTCCAGCCTGGTGATAGAGCAAAACTCTGTCTCTTGAAAAAAAAAAAAAAAGTGTGTGTGTGTGTGTGTGTGTGTGCGCATAAAATATGTGTATGTGTATATATATATAAATACATTTATATATATAATATGTCAAATATAGACATTTCTGCTATTTATGCATTCGTGAAAAATATTTTACAAAAATATAAAAATAACAGCTCATGGGAAAAATTGGGTAAGAGTCAAACTGTTAAAATGTATGTCGTTTTGCAACCAGAATACTTGTTGCCTACCCTTCCACACGCACAGTAATTGTTCCCTCACGAGATAATTTAGTGAGATCGGGGGGGCTACTTGGGAGTCTTAAAAATGTTCAAAGACAGTCGAATAGACATGCTCCCCATTAGGGGTCCACAGTGGGGTGCAATCTGCCACTAGCTGAGGGCTGTCTGGGGAGAGGCACTGGGTGCAAGTGCAGTTGCAGGTTGGTTCCTGGGAGTTGGCCTGCAGAAAGTTCCTAGGGGTGCTTTCAGGACTGCTTTCTGGGGGAGCAAGAGGGAGGAAGCAAGATTACACAGGGAGAGGATTTGGCCTGCGGTATACACTGAAGTTTTCAGCTGACTCCACAGGGAGCTCTTCCCAACTGCCCCAGATCTTTGGAGGGGGCAGTCTTTGTGCCCCTGCATTGACCAGTCACAGGGTCCAACCCTGTGGGGTGAGCCCTTCTGGGGCATAGCTCATGCTTAATTTTCCTAAAGTAGGCTGGAGGGGTCCTGCCTATGCTGCAGCCACTCTGAGACTTGGGACTTTTTCTTTCTTTCTCAGGGTTATAGTTCTGCTCACACTGTCTTGGCTCCCCTTGCTTAGGAAATGTCATGTTTGAACCGTGCAACTCCCCACTTTTACTGGCACCATTCCCCTGTTTTCCAAGACAGCCACACTACTTGGTGTTGTAGAGAGAGCCAACCATGCAAGAGAATAAGAAGGCCTCTTCACTTTTGTATTGGCTTCAGGAAGGTATTGATGCCATTTATAGACCTAACTCTGATGTTCAATTATCAGGTTTATCAGTCCCAAGAAATTCACCTAAAATGTAACATCTCTTTAAATATATTGGCAAGGAAGTGAACAAATGTTTAAGAATAATTTTTTAAGATAACAAGGCATTTTGAATCGATGAAAATGTGAAAAATGAAGGATTATAAACCAAAGGCACTAGTGGATCCACATACAACCTGGATGTCCTCAGTGAGGAAAGTGACTGCCTCCCTTTTACTCACCGTGGCCTAGCTCTGCACTTGCCACATAATAAACTCCCTTAATCTGGTAGTGATATACCCAGTCCAGAATCTTTTCAGGTAGCTAATTCTTCCATCTTTAATTTGATTTTCATGGTAACAAACCTAAACACTTGTCTAGCTAAAGAGAAAAGAACTATTCTCAGTACACTATTTGTGTTCCGTTAGAGTATGTAGTGTTTTTTCCTTACATGGAGTGGGGTGCTGTACACACG
The DNA here is from genome assembly GCF_028885625.2 of Pongo pygmaeus. Taxonomy (NCBI): domain Eukaryota; kingdom Metazoa; phylum Chordata; class Mammalia; order Primates; family Hominidae; genus Pongo; species Pongo pygmaeus. The sequence continues at coordinate 10,021,643 of NC_072380.2, forward strand.
TATATGTAGGTATACATACACAAGCAACAGACCTCCACACACTGGGTACTTAAAAATCGGTCTTTCAACATGAGTTAGTTCAGTGTTGTGAAAAGCATTTGTATTTAAGATCTTTCTTATTTGAGTTTGGGGTTTAAGAACTTTCGTTCTAGAGGAAAAAACAGCTTCAACCCCAGCGTATTGTTCAAACTGTCCCAGTGGGATTGCTATAATAAGAACTAATTGTAATTAGTACAGCAAATGTTTGTATAAGTGAGTGTTATCCTATTGCTTGAAGCTACCTGAAAGTGTTTTTTTTATAGTAATTTAAATAAACATTTTCCTGTGCCTTAGGAGTTCTTTGTAATTCAAACTGTTTGTAATTAAGTCATTTGGATAATTTATCACTGAAGCATTATTGGATGGAGTCTAAGAATCTTGTCTTTTCGTAGACTGGTTCTAAAGTAAAGTATTAAAATAAGATTCTGATGGGTTAACTTGCTAGGCCAATCCTTCCATAGAATAATGCAAGAAGCAGCTTAAACTTAGCCTGAAGTTAGTAGGATTTCCTTAATAGCTGTAAGTGTAGTTTAGAATATCTCTTGATGCTTATCTGTCATTAAATTGTAATCTTATATAATTCCATTGGAACTACTTTGTAACAACAAGAAATTTCTGTTTAAAACACAATCTTGAACTAGCTTAGAACTTTATGGGAATTTTCTAAAAAGAAGTTTTTTTCCTTGGTAAGATTTAAATGATATGCTCTTTATGTTTATTAGGGATCAGAGTGCTGGTAGGTTTTTCTGTTTCTCAAGGTTCTGTTAATTCTTATCTGAAGCCACCTGAGCCTCTAGGAAGTTCACTCAGAGTTTGTATTTCTTCGAACAGCGGGCAGTCTCTGCCAAAGAGCACAAGGCTGAAATGTTTTAGTCTCTGATTTGTCATCTGTTGTTCTTTGACAAGTTTATCTTTTCTGCATCAAAAAGGCTTGCTTTAAGCAAAGTAGTAGCAGTAATGACATCCCCCCTCCTGTCACCTCTGTCCCCTAACTTTAGTCCAGGCTCCTGTAATTCACATTCTGACTCTTGAAACCACATGGAGGTTTTAAATTTTACCTGACTGGTTTTGAAGCATTCTGTGGGCCTGAACTCCAAATAGCTTTTTAACAAGTGCTTAAACTTACTTTATGCCTTTCGGTAAACTACGTTTTGTGAGGTTTATTTTTCTGCAAGCAGAAAAGCTGACCTGAGAAAGCTACTTTACCTAAGTAAATCTGAACATTTCGTGTCAGCACCCTTTCTAAAAGGAACATAGCTTTTATAGGAAATTGTTGAGGAGACTTGGGGAATCAGTGCAGTTAGTTTTCTTTTATTTCTAGGTAGCACTGAAACTTGTAAGTAGATTATCAGCTTTAAAATAATTTATCCAATTCTGATTCCCAAATTGTTAAAGTTTCAGATTGGATTTGTGTGCCTGCTTACTTTGTGATCCTAAGGAAAGCCACTTATAAGTCTTCTAAAATGTATGATGTGCTTTATAAAGTAAAACAGTGACATTATTCGTTTAGTTAAATCAGTCATTTCATTTTAGATCAGCCTCCTCACTCTCATCCCTTGTGTCCTCCCTGCTCTGGAGATCTGTGTGTTATTATATAGGCAGAAGCATGACTTTCACATTATTTTGTTTTTTAATGGACCTCAGGTACTCTAAATTGGATTAATCGTGATATATGACACATTATCATCATTGGTCAGAGTTTATTTTAGACTCCTTATAGAGATTGTTACAAGGCTTTAACCACTGTTAGGCTCACACTGTGGAGGCACCTTCTTAACATTAGTGAATAAAATCAGCTGTCTTTGAGTTGAAGTTACAAGTGATCCATAAACAGAGCCTACTTTCTAGTCATCTATGTCTTAAAATGTTAGGATCAGGCTTGAATTGACTCAGTGTCTTTACACAAGGCTATAGTCTTAGAATGACTCCCTTCAGGGTAGTATCTCATTATTTCATAGTTCTGAGTAATAATACTTTAATCATTTTCTTCCTATCTGGTTCCCTCTCCCCTCCAATTCCTTTTCCTACTTAACTCAGATGTTTTTCTTGCTACCCAGTAGCATTATTGCATGACAGATGATTAAATGGGTGAGGTGTAATCCCTGTTCCCAACCTCGTCAGGAAGTCTGGGACATTCACAGTCAACTGGAGCAAAGGCCTTGAGTGCTGTGCCAGAGGACTGGGGGCATATGTGATGCAGCACTGGATTCAGCTTGCAGAGATCAAGGAAAATAACCTTTGTATGTGTCTTGAAGGAGCAGCAACTGGCAGGTTCAGAGGCTTTCCAGAGAGAAAAAAAGACCATATCTGCAAAGACACGGGTTCTTGAAAGCACAGGTCCTTTTGGGGAACAACAAACATACTGATGGCTAGTCTGTAAGTGCTCCAGACACTTCTCCTTTCTGTGTTACTTTGAAACAAATCCATCACAGAAATCAATATTTCATCCACAGGTATTTTAGTACTTGAGTATTTATCTCTAAAGGTTAAGAGGTTCTTTTTTAAAATGTATAACTCCAATGCCATTATACTCTATAAAAATTTATAGTAATTGCATATTATTAATAAGTGTTCAAAGTTCAGTGTTCATAAATGTCATAAATTTGAGTTTTCTTTACATTTTCATTGAATTAAGATTCAAATAAGGGTCACACTTAACAATTAGTTGATAATATCTTTTAAATTTCTTTCAATCTATGGAGTCTCCCTCCATATTTCTTTCTGTTCCTCTTTCATTTTTAGAATGAAATTTGGAATGTGTATTTCCCCTTATTAGTAGATTACTCTGAGGAACAGTGCATATAGGAAAGACAGAATAAATATTTATATCCTTTATTTAGCAATTTCCAAATCAGGAGGTGCTCTAGCATTCTCCAAAGATGACTGGAGGGTTTTCCTTTTTTTATTGCTCGTGAATTGAAATGTTTGATGTTTCAATGCATTGCAGCTATTATCTTTATTGGTGATCAGATTTTCCATTTCTACCCAATGGGAGCCTGGCTCGTGAGTACTTTTTTTTTTTCTGGACAGATCTCGCTCTGTCACCCAGGCTGAAGGGCAGTGGCACCATCTCGGCTCACCGCAACCTCCTCCACCTCCTGGATTCAAGTGATTCTCCTGCCTCAGCCTCCTGAGTGGCTGGGATTACAGGCGTGAGCCACTGCGCCCAGCTAAGTTTTGTATTTTTAGTAGAGACGGGGTTTCACCATATTGGCCACGTTGGTCTTGAACTCCCGACCTCAGATGATCCACCTGCCTTGGCCTCCCAAAGTGCTAGGATTACAGGCCTGAGCCACTGCGCCTGGCCTCTAAGTACTTAAAAAAATTTTTTTTTTTTTATCGACTATATTTAAAGCTGTACATGTTATGAGTTACATATATGTAGTGACATAGCTACCCATTTTCCCTTCATGGTAAGAGCAGGTGTAATCTCGTTTAGTGAAACTCCTGACAGAGTACACTCTTAGTAGCCACAGTCCCCACACCGTACCTTAGATCTGAAGTGCAGAGATCTAAGGTACAGCATGGGGACCTATACACCTGCTACTTTGCATCCTTTGACCTACATCTCCCCATTTCCATCCCCCACCCTGCTCCAGTAACCACGTTTTATCTTACTCTCTATTTCTGTCCCATCTTATCAGTGAGATCATGCAATATTTTTCTTTCCTGTCTGGTTTATTTCACTTAGCATAGTGTCCTCTAGGTTCATCCATGTCTTGGCAAATGGCAGGATCTCCTCCTTTTTAAAGGCTGAGTAATATTCCGCTGTATACATACATACACACCACAGTTTCTTTATCCATTCACCTGTGGACAGACACTTAGGATGTTTCCACGTCTTGGCTATTATGCAAACTGCTGCGGTGAACATGGGAGTGCAGCCATCTTCACAAGGTGATTAGATTTGCTTTGGGTATATTTCCAGAAGAAGGGTTGCTGGGCCATACAGTAGTTGTATTTTTAATTCCTTTGGGAACCTCCACACTGTTTTCTATGAGGGTATGCCAATCTGCATTCCCACCAGCAGTGTACAGGGTTCCTGTTTCTCCACACTCTTGCCAACACTTATTATCTCTTATCTTTTTGATAATAACTCTCCTAATGGGTGTGGGGTGATACCTCATGGTGGTTCTGATTTACATTTCCTTGATAGTTAGTGATGTTGAGCATCTTTTGGTCATGTGTATGTCATCTTTTGAGAAATGCCTGTCCAGCTCCTTTGCCCATTTTTAAATCAGGTTATGTATTTTCTTGCTATTGAGTTGCATGAGTTCTTTTTAAGTTTTAGATACTAACTTTATATCAGATACATGGTCTGCAAGTATTTTTCCCTAATTCATAGGTTGCCTTTTCATTGTGTTGATTGTTTTCCTCTGCTGTGCAGAAGCTTTTTAGTTAGATGTAGTCCCATTTACATATTTTTGCTTTTGTAGCCTGAGCTTTTGGTGTGATATCCACAACATTATTGCCAAAAGCAGTGTCAAGGAACTTTTCTTCTGTGTTTTCTTCTGGGAGTTTTATGGTTTTAGGTCTTACGTTTAGGTCTTTAATCCATTTTGAGTTGATTTTTGTATATGTTGTAAGATAAGGTCCAATTTCATTCTTTTACGTGAGAAACCCAGTTTTTCCAGCACCATTTATTGAAGAGGCTATCCTTTCCCCATTGTGTCTTCTTCATGCTCTTGTCAAAAATTAGTTGACTGTAAATGTTTAGATTTATTTCAGTTCTCTATCCTGTTCCATTGGTCTGTGTGTCTGTTTTTTGTGCCAGTACCATACTGTTTTAATTACTATGGCTTGTAGTATAATTTTAGATCAGGAAGTGTGGTGTCTCCAGCTTTGTTTTTCTCTCTCTCAGAATTACTTCAGTTATTCGAGGTCTTTTGTGGTTCCATGTGGATTTTAGGATTGTTTTTTCTATTTCTATTAAGAATGCCACTGGGATTTTGGCAGATTACATTGAATCTGTATATTGCTTTGGGTAATATGGACATTTTAATAATATTCTTTTAATTCATAAGCATGGAATATATTTCCATTTATCTGTGTCCTTTTTCATTCATCAGTGTTTTATAGTTTTCAGTGTACAGGTCTTTTACCTCCTATGTTAAATTTATCCCTAAGTATTTTGATTTTTTTTTTTTTTTGATGCTACCATAAATGGGATTGTTTTCTTGATTTCTTTTTCAGCTAGGTTTTCATTTGTTTGGGATTTATCCTTGGCGTGCAAGTCTGGTTTAACTGTGTAAGTCAGTCAATGTAATGCATCATATTAACAGATGGAAACACAAAACCACATGATCATCTCAGTCAACACAGAAAAAGCATTCAGCATCCTTTATTGGTAAAAACTCTCAACAGTGTAGGTACAGAAAGAAAATTTCTCAACAAAATAAAGGCCGTTTATGAAAAACCCATAGTTAGTGTCATAACTGATGGGGGGAAAGGTGAAAACTTTCCCTCTAAGATCTGGTACAAGACAAGGATGTCCATTCTTGCCATTTCTGTTCAACATAGTACTGGAAGTACTATCAAGAACAGTTAGATGAGAAAAAGAAATAAAAGATCTCTGAATTGGAAAGGAAAAATTAAAATTATCTCTTGTTTGCAGATGACCTGATCCTATATGTAGAAAACCCCAAAGACTACCAGAAAACTGTTAGAACTAAATGAATGCAGTAAAGTTGCAGGATACACGATCAACATACAAAAATATGTGGTATTTCTATACACAGATAATGACCTGAGTACTGTTGACATGACCATAAGTGGTATTTAATAGCTTCCTTCCAATCTAGTGTAAGAGTTTCCAGGTCCGCTGTGTACATTTTCTGCCCCATACTTGGAGTCGTCCCTTTCTCCCTGATTCCTTTCTTTGTGGTAAGTGATATTTAGCGACACAGTCTAGGCATTGGGGTTGTTCATTTATTCCTAGATTGGTCTTCTTTTGTAGGCCTTGTTACATGTATAAAACTATAATTTCTTTATGATAAAATATATCCTGAGTTTATAGTCATATTGCCAGATTAGATTTAGTACCACAAGTACTTAACCCCACTCATCTTTTATCTTTACTTACCCACGGTAAGATTCCTGGAATCAACAGGTTCCAGAAATAAAAGCATTAAAATATCACAGTACTCATTTGCTTATTTCCCATTATACACACAATAGTTACAGAATAATGCCAATAACTTGATCATTTTAAAAAAAGAGAGAGGGAGATTCAGAGGGTTTGTTTTGGTTGTGTGGCAGTTCTTTTTGTCTTTATGTATTTCCTATTCAGTCTATACAGTTAAATTATTATGTTTTAAGTCATTTGGAATTTCTTTTTGTGTGGCTTTTCACCAGCTAGTTGCAGAATCAAGTTTGTTTCATTTCACTTTTAGAAATTGCTTTTTTGAATTTGATTTTGTTGTATGTCCATTGACTTCTGTATTCCATATTTTATTCACTTGATTATTTTATACATTTATTCTTGGTTCTGTGGTTTGAACTTTGCACAGCCTTTAAGTGGAACCTGACGCCCAGGATCTTTCTTCTTCACAGTTGTCATCTCACTGTCAGACTCTGCAGGGCTTGCTGCTTACACGTAATCCTTTAAAAAATACAGCTAGATTGTAGGCAGTCTTAAAAGTAAACAAAGAAAATACATCCATACTTGGCATCATTTAGGATATGTTATTTCTCCGCTACCCTCCATTTCAAAATGGAAGCGTAATTTTTCTAAACCTAGGAACAGACATTCCCATTTCAATCATGTGATAACTAGAAAAGAGCTAACCTCTCCTCCCAGAGGTGCTCTGCAAGCTAGCGTCCATAGTGGGATGCTTGCCAGGCCCTCTTTTCACTTCCCTGCTATGCTTTTGTCATTTTTGCAAAAACTTACATTGGTAAAAGCCCACACTCTTGGACAATCTGGGAAAAACAAAGATTTAACTGTAAGATTTAACAAGAGAACTACTCATTTTATCCAGATAATGGAACTATCTGTTTAAATAGCCCTTTCAAAGTGAGTTCAGCAGAGCACTAATTTCATGGGATGCCAGTGGGTGTTTACCAAACAGGGTTCCAGGATCAAATAAATGTGGGCCATTCTGAAGTTTAACAGTGGCCACGTGTCTCAGGTGGTGATATGCATTATGAATCAAAGGGAGGAATAGCACAGGCTTGTTTCCCAAACTTACTTAGACCATGAATCCAGCCCAGTTTTTCATAAAACAACCTGCTGGCATTGGAAAAGTGCTCCGTTAGAAAGTAAGGCGGCCTCTCACTTGAACCCTACAGGAGATACATGAGACAGAGAAATGTGTTAACCTATACCACGGGGATACATTCAGCAAAAATCTGATTATGAGAGAACTTTACAGGACAAATGGTTTGGTTTCATCAACAACAATTTGCAAAAACGAGAGGGATGTTCAACCTGGAATATCAATTTAGCATATTTATATTGATATTCCAGGTTGAATATACCTAAATCAAAAATCCAAAACTCTTCTGGTCCCAAGCATTTCAAATAAGGGGTACTCAACCTGAACTTTCATGAGTTCATTATCAATAACTGAGTCCATAAATAAGTTAAAATTTCCCTGCTTAGTCTAGGTTTTTTTCCAAGAGTTATATTCACCCCCTCCCTAACCCAGCCCCCAAAGACCAGGGTTTCTAAAGAGTGTAATCCTTGGATTCACAGATGTTATTTGTTGCAGAACAAAGCAGCTCATCGATGCCATTCGTCTGTATTTGGAGGAGTGTCCCGTAGCCTCCCTTGTTCCTTTGCACTGAGGCAGATTGTCCCGTGTGAGCAAGTGTGTCCTGGCCCCAGGAGATTGCTGGGTGTGCAGATGAGGCTTGCGTGCCAGTGGAAGGCAACTGCTCTGCAACCTGGGCCCCGCAGTCTTTCCACGGAGCATCTGATAGCAGATTCATCCTGTGCTACGTGCCCAGGAGCCAGTCGCACAAGGCAGTGACGGGCAGGGCACGAAGCAATGAAAGTGGTGGTTCATTCTAACCAGAACGGAAGTCCTTATAAAAACATCTCTCCTAGTTGCTGCAGTTCCAACAGAGATGCAAAATCCATGTGTTTAAAAAAAAAAAAAGGCAATTTTGGGGGGACCAAACCATTTTAAGATACATGAAGAACCTCTTCTCCTTCCTTTTCTCATTCTACACCCTGCCTACCTCGCTCCCTGCAGTCCCCAAGCCACTCGCACACCCAGCCCCCCTTCAGCTAGCTTCGTTCGTTGCCCGCCATGGTGCTGTCTGCTCTGGAAAGTGGCAGGAAAAGCTGATAAGGTGCTGAGGACAGAATCTCTGGTCTTATCTCACTCTAGCACATGGTGCCGAGAGTGCATCCTTTTCCTGTCCTAGGACAAGAGACATAAACTGGCCATCTCCCGGCAGCAAGGACTTCAAACGGGGCTTGGGCCTGCCTCTACTTTCTAGAGGAGCCAGAAAGGAGAAAGTGGGTCATGACTTTTTGAAAGTTGTTTTAGTACCAGTAAAAATTTATGTCGTCTTGTAGATCAGCAAACATAACTTCATAATAAGACACTCATAAAGAAGAAATGAGAAAGCAGTGAGGATGAGGGCAGGGCCTGCCAACACACCGAAGGATTGGAAGTCGCTGGGCTGTTTTGTTTGGTTAGAGCTTCACCAGGACATAGGTTTGGCCTGAAAGGATTAGATTTGGCTTTTTGTTTGTTGACAGATGAAGCAAGTGGTTTTAAGAGCTTTTGTGGTAGTAAGAAACTGACATACATATGGTCTAGTGCAGGAGAAGAGGAGGGAAACCCTGGCTCATTTTTCCTTCTGTCCTTCTCTCTTGCCAGGAAAGCAGAAATAACATTCCTCCCCAGATTTTCCTTCTGTGACGTCATGAAAACAGGAAGAAGGGGGACTTTTCTTTGGGTTGCAGTGTGGGGGAAGGGTTGGCGGAGAAGGCAAAGTTCTGCATCTCCAACCATAGTCTGAAGGGAGCAGGGTGGCAACTCTGGTGACAGGCCTGGGCAGCACCATCCCGACCCTTGCTTCCCCTTCCTCGTGGTCCCTTCCTGACCTCACGAGGCAGAGCCGGAAGAGTGGGCAGCCTGAGGTCATCATCAGCCGTTGTGAGCCTCAGGAGGACCCAGCTAGCAACTTGAGGTGGGAGTTCAGTCTTGATTCTGTGTTACCATTTTTGGAAGAAATTGGTTGGCTGTGCAATTCTGACAGCCAATTGTTGACATTCCAAAGGTTAATGACAGAGTTAAGAATTATATATGTTATATAATGTTAAAGACCAATTTATTTTTATTTATTTATGTATTTATTTTTTGAGAGGAGTCTCACTCTGTTACCCAGGCTGGAGTGCAGTGGCACGACTTCGGCTCACTGCAACCTCCGATTCTCAGGTTCAGGAGATTCTCCTGTGTCAGCCTCCCAAGTAGCTGGGATTACAGGCCGCACCACCACGCCCGGCTAATTTTTGTATTTTTAGTAGAGATGGGGTTTTGCCATGTTGGCCAGGCTGGTCTCGAACTCCTGACCTTAGGTGATCCACCTGCCTTGGCCTCCCAAAGTGCTGGGATTACAGGTGTGAGCCAGCGTCCCCAGCCCAAGACCAATTTTATTCTCAAAAGCTTTCACCTTCTCCTTTTGCTGAGTGCTATGGACTTACTTAGGCTATAATGAATGCTAGAATTGTAATGGACCTTAAAAATGTAGCTGTTGATTTTCAAACTGGATTCCATAGAGTTCTGGCATCCCCAGGGGCTTTTCCAAGGGGATTCGAGGGGAGGGTTGGGACATGAGCTTTGGGTTGCCTCTAGCCCGCTGCAGCCAAAGCTTCCTGAGATGTTGTACAGATTGGCCTTCTGTTTAAGATTGTGTTTAAAGAAAGGCATGTGAAAAAACTATGTGGAAAAAAGTTACTGAGGAGCCCTATTTCCCTGTCTTGCAAATGATTGCATTTGAGGCCTGGAAAGGCCTGTGACTTGTCCTAGATCACACGTTCTATCAGTTGTGCTTCCAATCTTCTGACAGCCAGGTCATTGCCACTTCTACTATCTTAAATTGACTACCTGTTTTCTGTCCTTTGCTAGCTGATATTTTATAGCAATGCCACTCAAAGTATGGTCCATAGACAAGATCAAGACAGAAATTAAGAGTAAGCATTTAGAAGCTCTTCCAGTAGTTTGACAATAATTTAGGACTTGGGTTTTAGTGTCTTTTTAAACTTCATTTTTCTGGTAACTTTTTTAACTTTATAAAAATCCTGCCCTGTAATCCTGTAATGGATTCAAAATTTTTAAAGGCAAAAAAAAAAAAAAAAAAAACCCACAAAACGACAAAACTAATCCTTTACCCCTGATAGTTTGAGAAGCAGTATGCTGGAGGGCATTGAATTTCTGGTGGTTGGGTTGGTTCAGGACTGCAAGCAATGCTTTGTTGCCAACGAGGCAGGTCTTGCTGCAAGAACCTTTTTGGATTCTGAGCATGCAGGGAGACAGTCTTTCTGGTACTTTTACACTTAAGCTTTCAATATATTTTTTGTCTATAAAATAAAAAATTATAGCTTGTGTAAAACTAAGAGAAGAGTTTATAGGATTATATATTTAATAGCAGTAACAATTTTTATTTTTTATGAGCTCCTTGGAATTACAGTCTCAGTGTAACTGGTTAGGGTTTTTCTTGAGTAGAATTGGCTTTGTAGTTGGTTTGTTGTTGTTTAGCTTTTGTCTATGCTAAAAATAAGTTGTGCCGGTATATTGTCTTTTTTTATTGTGATAAGAACACTATCTGGTGTATTATTTTATGTCATTTACTTTTTTAACATGACTAAGTTCGGAATTTTATTTATTCATACTAATTTCGGTATCTTTTAAAGATAGAATGACTTTGCTTTGCCAAATTTATTCCTAAAAATATTTCTCAAATATTTTTATTTGCTACATTGATTTCTGGTGAAAGAAAGAGTATGTGAAAATATTAGCCTTATGTAGTTTACAAGAATTGAAAGAGGAGACTTTTTTTGTTAGTCAGCTATATTCACCTAATTTACCTTTCTTTTATAAACAATCGTGACTACTTAATTATTCCATATAACTATGCATACCCTATTCCTAGTTTCAAAATAAATATTTTATTCTCTAAAAAGACCTTATTTGGCCAGGCACAGTGGCTCACGCCTGTAATTCCAGCACTTTGGGTGGCTGAGGTGGGTGGATCACCTGAGGTCGGGAGTTCGAGACCAGCCTGACCAACGTGGAGAAACCCTGTCTCTACTAAAAATACAAAATTAGCTGGGCATGGTGGCACTTGCCTGTAATCCCAGCTACTCGGGAGGCTAAAGCAAGAGAATCACTTGAACCCGGGAGGCGGAGGTTGCGGTGAGCCGAGATTGTGCCATTGCATTCCAGCCTGGGCAACAAGAGTGAAACTCCATCTCAAAAAAAAAAAAAAAAAGACCTTATTCTTTTTAGAAATTAGAAGATTTTAGATTTAATAGAATCTTTAAGAACTGCTGTGCTTTCTATAGTAAGGAGCCTGCATTTGAGTTGTCATGGTTCTTCAGCAATTTTCACCTCTTCCTGTGGAATAAAGATGGAAGAGACAGAACCCTCTGGAAGCTTCTGCTCTGTTCTGTGAGAGGCCAGTGCTGGGTCTCAGCTGTTTATCAAAGCTGTTTGTCCTGCCTCTGGAGAGCAGGGGAGAGAACCATTTGACCTGGAATTATAAAATGCAGTCAATTTGGATTATTTTTAGACATCATTCACAGAAGTTGGGGCCTATGTCACATTGATCATCTCCAGCTCTGGAGGAGCCTCGTTTATCTTCCATGGCCAGTGTGTCGGGAAAGGTTGTCACTGCAGCTTTCCGAGCCTGAGGACCTTTCAGGGAGACAGGAAGCCTGCTCCTCTTTCTCTTTCCTCTTTTTCCACAGAGGCTGGATGACTCTTGTCAGTGATCCTGATGTTGGTTACTTGAGAAGCTGTTGCCATAGAGAACCATCCTTTTAAAACATGTTTATGTCGGCTTTTCCTAATAAGTGGCAATTGGAATAGCTGGTTAGGCATATGGGAAAAAATAAAAATAAAAAGACATAAAATTAACAGCTCTGTTACCATTGGCCTTCATATGAGGAATTTGGCATTCTGTGTATTTCTCTACTAAAGTCCAGCCAAGCTATTCTGTCCCTTCTAGTTCGTATTATCTTCTCCAATGTCCGGTGTGTCTGAGTTTGTAAATTCCAAGCGGAGTTCTGATGCCTGATTATTAGAAAGGTATCTCTGCATACTTACTGGGTTGCTGAGAGTTCTCTTTGACGTCACATCACTTTTTAAACAAATTTTTTCTTTGTCTGCTATCTTTTGCAACTCAAAAGCAGGCAGCAGTTAGCAGCCTCTCTGCTGCTTGCTGACACAGTTCAGAAAGGTAGGCATTCTGTCACTGGCGGGAGACAGAGCTTGAGGACTTTGTCAAAGCCCAGTGTCCTCCAGTTCCACACGTGTATATATGTACATGTGTGTATATAAAGGTATATTGTGTGTGTGCACTTGAAAAGCACCTGCCACTTCCAAAAGTCAGCAGTATTGTATTCATAGTCGCAGAGCCGATTTTATAATACATTTATTCAGTAAATATTTACTTAGCAGCTATTGTATGTACTTGTATAATGAGAAAGAAAACAAATCTTCACAAGATTTTTACCGAGGAAATTCAGAACTTTAAGGACACTGGTATTTGAAATTCATGTAATTTTTTCATGTCATAAAATAGTTTTTTGTTTCCTCCTAACCATTTAGAAATGATTAAAAAAAAATCATTAAAAACTAGGCCCACGGCCATAGTTCACCAGTCTCTGTTCTAGAGAGAACCCTCTGGAACCCCTGCAGAGTGGGCTTCTAATACATGCCACAGGTTCTTACACCTGTTTCACATGTGCACGCACACACAATTTCTGTGTTTTCCAATTGAGTTCCTGCATAATTCTCATTATTCTGTTATTATATCTTTGCTTTTTAATACCACTTCGAATCACAACTCTCTTTGGTCAATGGGGTTTTATATTTGTTTTTGACTCTTTTGATACTTGCTAATGTTGAAACTAATTGCGTCTCCCAGGCAAATTCCCCGAGGCTGCTCATTGCCAAGACTTGGTGTGTTTAGCCTAATTCCAGATGTGAGCGATGAATGTCTTGAAAAATGTACAAGATTTCACACTTGAAAAGCTTTTTGTGAGTGTAAAAATAGCTGTTCATCAATAAAACACTGGATGTTTTCAGTTACGTGGAAACCACGAAGGAAAAGCATGAAACCACAGAGGTTCTATAGAGAGAAGAGCAGGGCTGCCCGCCATAGTGGCTCAGGGCAGGCTTTCCAACGAACGACTGTGAATCACTGCCTAGCTCAGCCTTCAGTGGCAAACCCATTTCAATGACTCCCGAGAATCAACTTGCCCAGGTTGTGTTTTCAGCTAAGATATAGTGTAGGCTGTGCCTTCACAGCTTGCTACCAGAGGCTGCTGGTGGAACTTCCATCCCACTGCTGTTCTCCAAATGAGCTGCTTACCTTTGTATGTGATATGCAGGAGAACTCTCTTCTCTTTACCAAGAACAGTTCTCTTCTTTAGCAAGAACAGTTCAGTCTCTACCGGTATTGCTTGTGTTCAACTAATCCCACAAAAAGAACGTGGCAGTTCCCATACCACACAGTACCTTGCTTTTTTCTAATTGACTTATCCCCTCCAAGGCAACTATGGTAACATGTAGAATGATAGAGCAGAAGGAGAAATGGATGGATCACTGGACTGAGTTTCTATTTATTGCTAAGGGCCAGGAAGGAACTGGCTGACAGCAGACGACACTCAGATGTACCCTGCAGTAGTTAGAGAAGCAGTTTGCATCATGAGGCAAGGGAAGGTGCTATCTGATGAGAAGGGGGTGGTTTCATGTGGATAGGAGGAATCTGCACTCAAAATGCTGATTCTCTTCTTACCCTCCCACGCCCCTTCTGGACATTAGACCTGCCTGATGTGCAGACAAGTTCGTGCTGACAAACACAAAGCATTTGGGGCCAGTGGGTGGTGGTGGGAGCTCTTCACAACCTTGGTCCAGCTGGGTTTGGTGTCTTTGTGCCTTTGTTGAGCACTTACTGTACCTTGTTCCTCATTAGGGAGGTTGTGGATTGTATGAATACAAATGAAATATAAATGGCCCCTGTCCTCAAGAAACTTGTTTCCTTGGGAAGATGCTAGCAAAGCAAATTAAACAAATACAGAAAATAGAAGCAACAAGTTGCTATTATGGGGAATAAACAAGAAAGGATGTTCACATGGGATTGGACTTGTGGAAAGAAGCAGTCTCACACCTGATCTTCAAGAAGGTGATGCACGGTACTGTGTACAGGGGATGTGGAAGAACATCGTAGGCCAGCATAGGGAGTGACTGGGTCAGTTCATCCTGTCCCTTCTGTTGGAGGAGTTTAAAGTACACACACAGCTGACAGTGGGGTCTCCACAATCCCTTTGTTTTGAGGAGTCACACAGAGGCACTTCATACCTGAAGGGATACATTAAGACATAATTTGTGTTTGTCAGAACTGCCCCACTGAAAAGTTTGGAAAAGGTACAGAATGTTCTGTCAAACCACTCACTTGCCCAGCTTTCTTAACTTTTCACAGACTAACCCAGCACAGGCTGATGACAGACAGGCTGTGGTGGCAGTGAGTGTTTGTTCATCACAGGCAGTAGCCATCAGGGCTCACAACCCCAGTTGCTAAATACATTACCCTTGAGCTCTGGGTGTCTACTTTGTTAACAAAGTTCATTGAAGGATTACTGTTGCAGCATGACCTCCGTGTCTTAATGTGGAAATCAGCAAGCTTCCATCATCCTGTCACTTAAGATCAGTAGTGATGTATGAGCCAGGCAGGCGAGCTGAAAGACTTGCCTTTGAAGCCCATTCCCTGGACTGGCGTGTTGATCATAAGTAGGGGGATTCTATAGTAAGGTGCATCTGCTCCAGGCACTTCACTAAGGTCTCTGTGCAAACTGCCTCATTTCCTTGCCCCAAAAGATTCTTTTGAGAATAATGGAGAATCCTCTCTATTTGGGCATTTTACTAATAATCCATCTTAGTATACATGCTTGAGTGACACAAGAGCAAAGTCCTCCGTGAGCCCAGAGGAGCTTGCGCAGATACTCATGGAGCTACAGAGTCTCCAGATGGAGGATCCTAAAAGAAGCAGAACAGACTCTAATTTTGTAGACATCTGAGAAGAGTTGATACATGTAGCTTCAGGCATCTTTCAGGGACCGGAGAGGACTGTGGTGTATTATAATTGATACCTGCAGGGACTCTCTGCAGGGTCAGCTTTCCTTTGTGCCCACTCTTTGTTTTTTCCTCAGTGGTAATTCGGAATTGCCAGAGATGGCGTTAAGATTCTCCAGCTCTAATCATGACACACAGTGTACGCCCATGAACCACCTGAATTTAGCTGTTGCTGATGAGGAAACTGAGTCAGAGAACCAGAGCAGCCACCTTTCCATATTGGCAGTGTCCAGGTGGAAGCTGTCCAGCATCTGCCCGAGAGGGCTTCTTGCCTGGGTGGAAGGTTTGGACTTGGGTTTTACTCCCTGCTTTAGAACAGTCACACTTTTTCAAGTGAATGTACATGCTAGTTTGATAAATTATAAAACTCTTTTAAGCCTGGCTTCAGGCTGTTTTTTATTTATATGAATTGCAAACCAAAATGATGTAGTTTTTTTCTCTTTTGAAAGTATTATTTCTGTGGATATTTTTTCTGCATCACTCAACTTAGGTGAGTGTAGACCTTAGTCTCTGGATTATGTGGTCAATTGATACATACTTTAGTTTTGGGGTGGCTTCTGAAGAGAGAGGAAAGGTGACAAGGCAGTCCATGAGATGGGAGCTAGGAGTCGGGGTCCTGTGGTACAGGGAGCAAGGGCTTTGCACCCGGCAGCCTTAGGGCTCTCTCTCTCCTGCCGTGTTCCGGCTGTGAGACCTTCTGCGGATTAAGTGCTAGGAGTCTCACTCTCTGCCTGTGTCATATGGAGAGGATGCCTCTCCTCAGGTGGCTGCAAGAGTCGGCTGAGATGCCGCTTGATGTCAAGTGCCTGGCACAGTGGTGATAGCTGCCTTCCTCAGGACACCCAGGCCTGATCACTTTGGGTGAAGCTTCCTCACATGATTGAGCAGGGTGATCCCATGGGCCTGGCTTTAAACTCTCAGGACTCTGTGAACTGGGGAACAGGTGCTCCAGAGTCATCTCAGTTCAAAGCCACAAGTACTTATTGATTGGGTAGAAATTAAGGCCCACTTACCATTTGGGAAAGTCAGTCACCAAATGTTTTTGACACATGCGATGCACTCATTAGCACTGACGGAAAGGAAAGGACTGTGAGGCTTGCTGTGAACAGACAAGGCCAGTGCTGCTTATTT
Source organism: Pongo pygmaeus (assembly GCF_028885625.2). NCBI lineage: Eukaryota > Metazoa > Chordata > Mammalia > Primates > Hominidae > Pongo > Pongo pygmaeus. The sequence continues at coordinate 10,038,127 of NC_072380.2, forward strand.
TATTAGGTTGGTGCAAAAGTATTCGCGGTTTTTGCCATTAGTGGCAAAAACCTCCTTTAGCTGAACAGCAAGCGTTGGAATTTAAAAAAGAGAGAGAGACGTTTCCTGAATCTCTGGGCTTAAATCACATTTGGCAAGATGATTAACCATATTTCTTGGTAGTATTTTATATGGAACCAGAAGTTTTCAAGTTACTCTTAAATTTGTTTCATTAGTTTTTGGAACACAGTTAGCAAACAGACATTCTCAACGTTTATGAAGCAGTGAATGTCGCATTTAAATATTACAGATTTTATTTTTTGAGGTTGTATTGTGTGTTTAATGGAAATGTGGGAAAATGCAAGTTATTGTCATTTCAAAATACTTAAAAGTAACTTGTTTTTCTCAATACTTGCTTACTTTGATAGAGACCAGATGTAAAAGCATTAGTTTTCTTGAAAAGGTGTATATATGTGCATGTGATGCCAATGGTCAAGAATGCAGAAGCAGGATTAGAATCTCTGCAGTGAAACTGAGTTTCTGACTTTGGTGTATAAAAGATGAGTCCTGGCCATTGCTCCTGCAGGAGTCAGATTTTCAACGTATTTTTCCTGTAAGTCCATGGTCTTGTAAAATAGGCACGTTTCTGTGATGTGGGAGGGTGGCTACCCCCGCGTTAAGCAGCTCTCTCTAGCCAGTCATTGTGTGGCCAGCACTTTGCTGGGAAGAAGTAGGACTTGGGTGCTGGCCCCTCGCTAGCCTGTCTCCATGCCCTGCCAAGCCTGTGCAGTGGCCCATGCCTATTAAACTTACATCCCAGGAGTTGATTATGAGCATACTTACTTTCTGGAGTTAGGAAGACCCACTGAATTCAACAAGTGACTCAAAAATGGTCTTGTATTTCCTGATAATAAAAAATGTGATTAATACCAGCAATTAGTTCCTGTGATTAAAATCAGGAATTCACAAGGTAATAAATAGATGAGCAAGGTAAGGAGTCATAGGATTCGACTCAGATGTGAGTTCCAACCTCACAAATACATTCCAAAAGAGTGGCCCACAGACTGCAGGCTCCTGTAGTGCTGCGAAACTGTCAGTGAGACTTCTGTTGCGTAAACGAGCCAGCTATCGTCACTGAGTCTGTCTCTGTGTGGATGTGAGGGTGGCTGGTCACCGAGCCTGTCCCCGTGTGGCTGTGAGGGTGCCCGTCTGTGGGAGGCAGGATCTTTCTCGTTCATGAGCTTGGGATTGGCTCGTGCCGGGAGAGCCTTGAGAAGATCCTTCATTCTGCTGTGTAGCATTTCAGTTCTTTTTCAACATTTGAAGAACAAAAAGGCAAATCTCCTGGGGCAGATATTTTTTTATTTTTCTCAAAATCACCCCATGGAATTCCAGCACAAATTGAATGGTAATAGATAAAATTAAAACTTCTTCCCAAAACTCAGTTGATTTATTCTTCATGTTCTGCCTATTTTGAAATTCCAGAATTGACCACATGATTTTTTTTTTTTTTTAATGTACCCTTTGGTGAAAGCTGTCTGAGGCACTTGTCACTGAAGGCCCAATTGTCCATTGATATATAATAATATCAATTCTGCTGGAACTGCAAATGGGACATTGTCTTGGATTCCACTGAGCTGATTTTTGAGGACCACTGTGTCGAGACAATACAGGGTCTGTTTATAGGTGGTTTGTAATTCAGTTACCTGCACAAGCAGAACCTTGCCAGCCAAGTTTAGGATCATTAGTAGAATCCTGATTTGGAGATTTCTTTATTCAGGAGCCCTTTCCCACCCTCCCAACATGAAAGCGTGGAACACCCAGCCTCTTCTTGTGAGATAAATGAGTATGAAGGAAGAAGCTGGGTGACTATGAAAACCTAAGTTTAGCATGATTGCTTAATGACTTATTTCCAGAGTCTCTGTGGGCAGAGTTGCTGCAGACATTGATTTGACTCCGAGCATATTCCTTACAGTCTTCAACCCGAAGGCGCTTCCTGCCTCACAGGTACGCCTCCTCACCTTACTGCCAGCCTCAACCCAAATGGCGATTCCAGCATTTCATTCTTTATCCCAGCCTCTCCCCTTAGGAATTTTCTCTTGCTTCTCAAGCTTTACAGCAAAATGTACTTTTAGATACATACATTTTTCACATTTTTTCTTATAGCAGATATTACCTGACAATGCGATATACTCATTTAAAATTAAAATCCTAATCCCAGCTGTTATGTGTGAGTAACTCACATTTAAAAACAGCCCAAACACAGTCCTGAGTATCTAGTTTTTGTTAGGGAAGGAGGGGGCATTTCCCTACGCCCCACTGCCAGCTAAGGGAAAGAAGCCCCCAAGCTGGCCTGTTCGTTCAGGGAGGAGGCTGAGACACGCGGAGTCTCCACTCTGTCCTCCCTTCAGGAGCAGCTGCCAGAGCGGCCACGCTCCACCTTTGGGGGAGAAAGGGTGCCCCAGGCAAGCCAGGTTCCAGGGTGGAATGTGGCTCCTGTCCTCATGGAAGGTTAACCTATCCAGGTGGCGTCTAAGTTTCTAGATCAACACAGAGGCCCATGTAACCCATAATGAAGGTGAAATCAGTGTCTAACGAAATCACCAAGCTCTGGAACACCAGTGTCCCTGTTTCTGATGGGAGATTCTGGGAGCTTAGTCATCACAACACTTGTTTCTAGGGAGATGTTTACTCAGAATTCCATCGAAGCGGCTTGCCTGCTCCCTTCTGACATTAGCTTCTGCCTGTCATCTACCACCCCACCTAGTACTCAGCCGGAGTGTGTGGCCACCTTGCTGCGGGCCTGCAGTTCAGGCCGACCAGAAGAGAGAGAGGCCAAAGGGAGCCTGGCCCTCAGCCTTGTCTCCTAAGTGCCGGGTGTGCGTGCCAGGTGTGAGTGCCGGGTGTGAGCGCCGGGTGTGAGTGCCGGGTGTGAGCGCCGGGTGTGAGTGCCGGGTGTGTGTGCCGGGTGTGCATGCCGGGTGTGGGTGCCGGGTGTGAGTGCCGGGTGTGAGCACCGGGTGTGGGTGCCAGGTGTGAGCGCCAGGTGTGGGTGCCGGGTGTGGGCGCCGGGTGTGAGTGCCGGGTGTGAGTGCCTCCTGGGTGCGGTGAGGGATGAACAGTTGATGCTTACCTGCCTTTTAACTCTTCTGCCCACCATAGGGCGATGCCAGTCCTTCCACTCCAGATGAGAATGAAACCACGACAACCAGCGCCTTCACCATCCAGGAGTACTTTGCCAAGCGGATGGCAGCACTGAAGAACAAGCCCCAGGTTCCAGTTCCAGGGTCTGACATTTCCGAGACGCAGGTGGAACGTAAAAGGGGGAAGAAAAGAAACAAAGAGGCCACAGGTAAAGATGTGGAAAGTTACCTCCAGCCTAAGGCCAAGAGGCACACGGAGGGAAAGCCCGAGAGGGCCAAGGCCCAGGAGCGAGTGGCCAGGAAGAAGAGCGCGCCCGCAGAAGAGCAGCTCAGAGGCCTCTGCTGGGACCAGAGTTCCGAGGCCTCTGCTCAGGATGCAGGGGACCATGTGCAGCCGCCTGAGGGCCAGGACTTCACCCTGAAGCCCAAAAAGAGGAGAGGGAAGAAGAAGCTGCAAAAAACAGTAGATATAGCAGAGGACGCTACGCTAGAAGAAACGCTAGTGAAAAAGAAGAAGAAGAAGAAAGATTCCAAATGAATCCTTCCCAGCCGGGGCCTTCCGACCACTCAGCTGTCAGGGCGCTGCGGAGGGCAGACACCTCTGGCCTGAAGTCAGAGCAGAGTTCACCCCAGAGTGCCTGGGTGCATCTCGTGACATGTCCGTGGGCTGCCGAGTCCTGCCCTCTCGCCACATTTCCCCCAAGTTACATTCCCAGGAGGACCTTTTTAATGTTCTAAATCGTGGCTCTCAGACACAAATAAATTGTTTTGTAAACTCTGAGCCCTTCAGCAAGAGAGTTTAATTATAATCATTACAAATACATGCATTCATGTAAGTGTACACACGTGTGTGTGCATGCGCGCATCTGTGTGTGTGTGTGTGTGTGTGTGTCACTATCTCCGTTTGCTCTCGGTTCCCTTCAGTAACAATGAATGGTGCTTTCTTCTGAAAGACTCAGCCTAATTAAAGGATTAAGAGGCAATAGCTTGGATTCAGATTGTTCTTTTTGTTCTATAGCCAACCAACATTTTTGCCAAGTAGAAATTATATGATTACATTCCCAAATCAGAGAAGTTTTTTGTTGTGTTTTGGTTTTGATGGAGAAACGTGTTAACGCCCTCCCCTCCACTAAGCCGTGGCAGCCGACTGTTGTGAGCCCTTTCCCCACCGCTGCCAAGCTTCAGCAGTGGACAGACTCAGGGCCAATGTCATCTCTCAGCTCTCACAGGAGGTCTCTTGCCGTTCCTGTGCCGAGTGTGGGTACTCTCATATGTTTCCTTTTGGGGGTCCTTCAGAACAAATCTGAAGGATTTATCTGTCACATGGCTGTAAATAGTGACTTATTTGTCATGATCAGGAGGTCCTCAGAAGGCTTAAGAAACTGAGAGGCTAAGGCCATGCAACTAAAGTCAGTCTTTGGATTGGGACTGCCTTATGAAAGTCCTTAGAGTAAAAGACACCTTTCAGCCCTGCTCCCAGCAGTGGTGTCGCAGCACCATGCTTGTGCCGCCCTCACCTGCCGCGCCTTGGCCCGTCTCCCTGTGTGCCAGCCGAACTCTCCCTGTGGGTTCACTCGGATGCCTGCAGACACTTCACACCATCCCTGGGACACAGGAGAAGAAAACGCTCAGCTGAGGTTCTGGAGTCCAGCCCTGCCACCTTCCCAGCCCTGTGTCTGCCGTTCTGCCCTCTGCGCCGCCTTCATCTCCTCCTGCTATTCCTCTTCATCCGTGTACGCGTTTATTCCCTCTTTCTCACGCTTCCCTCCTAGTTCCCAGTTTCCCTGCACCCCCTTTCCCCACATCCCCATGTCCCCAGCCTACCATGGAGGCCTTGAGGCTGCCTGGCCCTGCTTCCGGCAAACCTGGCCAAGGCCCAGGCGGTGTGTTGTCCTCCATTTGATATAGAGATTGTGGCTGGTGACGGGAACTTAAACTTGCCCCCAATTCGGTGACCTTTTCCCCTTGATTTTAACTCTCAAGGTCACACATTAGATAGGAAGCATGGTCCCGAGATTCTTGAAATGTAGAGAAAATACATGAAGGACATTTGGCTGTAGTCTCTAAGGATACTGCACAGTGCTATTTGTTTGAAAAGACACACACACACACACACAGAGAGAAGAGTCTTATGAATATAGAGCCTGATGACTTGTCTCTCAGTTTTTCATGTCCCCCCCGAGTTTAGAATCCCAGGCTAATAAAGCCTCAGAGGTTTCTGAAGTCAGTTTCTCCACAGAGGGCACATGCCCAAGTTCTCTCTGCTTGTCCCATCTTGCCTGTGAAACCAGAGATCCAGAAAGAAGTGGAATGCATGGAACCTAAGGGGAGCTAACTTTCAAAAATAAATAGATGCTGATTTTTTTTTTTTTTTTTTGGCCTTTTGTTTTAACTTCCTTTACCAGTAAAAATTAGAGCCGGGAGAATATACCAAAATGTGTGCAGGCGTATTTAGGAGGCAGGTGGAATGCATTTAGGTCAGACATGGGTGCAGGGGCTGGGTGGGAAGACCAGAGGAGGGAGGTGCAGAAGGGAGCTGGTAGTTCCTGGAGTTAGGAATTCCAAGGCAGCTGGACTGTAAGATTGTTCACGTGCAACTGTTTTTTTTTTTTTTTTTTTTTCTTTTTTTTTCAGAGATAGGGTCTCTTTCTGTTGCCCAGGCTGGAATGCAGAGGCCTGATCAAAGCTCACTGCAGCTTCGAACTCCTGGGCTCAAGCAGTTGTCCTGCCTCAGCCTCCCCAGCAGCTGGGACTGCAGGCATGTGCCACCACACCTGGCTAATGTTTTTATTTTTTCTAGAGACACGGTCTTGCTATGTTGCCCAGGCTGATCTTGAACTCCTGGCCTCAAGTGATCCTCCCACCTTGGCTTCCCTAAGCGCTGGGATTACAGGTGTGAGCTACTACACCTGGCCCACATGCAACTTTTACTGAGAGAATGTAGAATGTGGTGATGACTGTTTTCATAGGCTGGAGAAAGGCCTCCTGAATATTTTGTTTGGTTTTTTTGTTTTTGTTTTTGTTTTTAGGAGAGGGAGTGTCGTTCAGTCACCCAGGAAGGAGTGCAGTGGTGCGATCTCAGCTCACTGCAACCTCCACCTCCTGGATTCAAGTGATTCTCCTGCCTCAGCCTCCTGAGTAGCTGGGATTATAGGCACGGGCCACCATGCCTGGCTAATTTTTGTATTCTTAGTAGAGATGGGGTTTTGCCATGTTGCCCAGGCTGGTCTCAAACTCCTGAGCTCAAAGTGATCTGCCCACCTCAGGCTCCCAAAGTCCTGAGATTACAGGTGTGAGCCACTGCTCCTGGACCCTTCTGAATTATTTTAATAATTGAGTGGGCAGCCTGAGAATAAGTCACATGCTCAGCAAAGAGCAGATTTGTTCCAAAGGAGGTGGAGACTCTCTTTTCTCTAGATACCCTCAGCTTTCATTTTTCTGTGTCTGTTTTTCAGTCCACTTGGTTTTCTGGATCTAAGTGGAAATTAGAACAACAAGACAAATACTCTGCATTTTATGCTTGATACTTTAAAAATGAGTAGCATATGAACCCTGTTTTTGCCTTGAATTATTTCACCGGGTAAAAATACATTAATTTTAGTATTATTCAGTGCTTTCCTTGGTTCTTTTAGTTTAAAGAGGAAAAGTAGGCTCCCAAGAAAATATTTGTCCACTGAAGAGACTCTTCTGTGTTGTCCTGCAGCAACCTTCTTTTCTGTTAATTTTAATGGATTATTATTATTATTGTATGAGGTCTTGGATGCCTGGCCTTATTCCAAATACTTCAAATAAGCCAACTCATTTAGTCCTCAAACAACCCAGGAGGTAACCATTATCGTCATCCCCTTTTACAGAAGGGCCTCGCAGCCTTTTATTTTATTTATTTTTTATTATTATCATTATTTTTTTGGAGACGGAGTCTCGCCCTGTCACCCAGGCTGGAGTGAAGTGGCACGATCTTGGCTCACTGCAACCTCCTCCTCCCAGGTTCAAGTGATTCTCCTGCCTCAGCCTCCCAAGTATCTGGGACTACAGGCGTGCACCACCACGCCCAGCTAATTTTTGTATTTTTAATAGAGGCAGGGTTTCACCACGTTGGCCAAGCTGGTCTCAAACTCCCGACCTCAGATGACCTGCCCACCTTGGCCTCACAAAGTGCTGGGATTACAGGCGTGAGCCACTGCGGCCGGCTCTCAGCCTTTTTATAACTAGACTGATGCTGTTCCCAGAGGCCCCGCAATGCCCCAGCCCACTATCTACCGTAGTCACAAACCCGCACCCCTTTTCCTCCATCCTTGCCACAACCAGTTCCACCTGCAAGGCTCCCTATTGCAGATGCTCTTCACGTGTCATTGTTACTCTTAACTGGGAATGGATTTGAAAGCAGCAGGCAAACTGCAGAGAGTTTCACAATTAATTTGAGTTAGTATGATTTGGATGAGCTATAGAAAATACTTTGAGGTGTGCTGCACATTAGACATTCTCAATGGATTTTCTTTTCCGACTTGGTCAAGAGGTGGGTGGGAAATTGGGTGAGTTGGTTTCTTAAACCCTGTTTGCAAGTCTGAAAAAGAATGTTTTCAACTTGTAGAAAATACTGATGCTTTTGAGAGGAAATCCCAGTGAGCATCTCTTTCCTAGCGGAGGCCATCCCTCTGCCTCCCTCCTCCACCTGTTCACTGACTGGCAGGCACACGCTGAGACCTGTTTATTGAGAAACAGCATCAGAGAAGGCTTTCGGCACAGTCTGTCCGAGTAATCTCAGCCCTTGGATCAGCAGGCAGCAGCTGTACGTTGATTGGAATAAGAACCTCCTCGTCACCACCCTGTTTACCTTGCTGGTTCTGCAGCTGCTGCATTTCGGGGCCTGTTGTGCCGGCGGGCAGAGCAGGAGGTCAGGTCGAGTGCTTGGTGTGTGATTTTATAGTGCTTGGTTATTAATGAGCAAATTAGTACCGTGTCCTAGTAAAGTCGGTGACTAAACTCCTTGCATAAAAGTGTCCGATCTATTTAGGAAATACTGAATATACTGCAGTGACATACACAGAGCCTTCATGGAACCAGTAAAAGGGAGGAATAAGCCAGAGAAAGATGGCAGGTAAAGAAGGGTGGGTGGGGCCGGGCCTCGCCTGCTGTGGACGGGTGGGTCAGGGGCTGGTGCAGGCTGCGTGAGGCGCACTTCCTCCCACCTCAGCTGCCTGTTGTGCAGGCATTAGCAGTGAACTTTTAAGGAAAGCAGCAGTGAAGTCTTTAGCTAGTGGGGAGAATTTTGTAATCAGTTATAGCTGAAATTTTCTGTTTGTATGTTCTGTGTTGAGTTTCCATAGAAAAAGGTGCATGGGTGCTGAAAGCAGTTATTTGTTCTGGAAACATTTATTGAACACCGACTCCGGGCTCCAGGCCAGTTGACAACGGAGTGACTGACGCATTACAGAGCCTACCCACTTTCAAGTTCTACGAATGTGTGTCATTTAGAGGGTACTGCCGTGTCCTGGATTAATCTCAATACATTTATGCCCGGGACGCAGCCTTCTCCACCGTGGCTAGCAAGTGTCCTCTCCCCTTTGGCATTTATGCATGAGCTGTGAGAAGCTCTTTGCCAGCTCATTTGACTTGAACCTGAGGAGGAACTGTCTACACTTAACAACATTTCTAACTCTGTGATAAATTCGGCAAATTATAGTATGTGCCTTCCTCCACATAGAATGCATTAGAAATGTGTTTTGCCTATGTGGAATGGCTCTTAACAGGTCAGTCTGAAGATAAAGCCCAGCTTCCTCCCGCCTCTCCTGTCTCCAGAGGATCTACTGAGTGTGAGATGGGGTGCACAGAGATGGGAGAGGAGAGGTGGCCTCCAGGTAGCCTCCACCCACTAACTGGGGATGCCCCTCGAACCTGGATGGAACAAAAACAGGTATCAACACACATTTGTTACATGGAAAACTGCTGAAGGCAAACTCCGACTCCGGCCTTCAAACCTTAGAGAATCAAGGTCTTGAGCAATCTAAAGTGACCCCAGCACCTTGACGGAAGGAAGCACCCTCATCTTCACCTTTGTGAGGTACGTGGCTGCCCCGGTGAGTAACTGCATCTCAGACCATTTAGTCTCCTTCTCCAGCTATGTCGACTCCGTGCAACTCCTAAGCCTCCGCCTTTTCTGAATACTCCTTGGCTCTTCCTCCTCCTGCGGTCAGCTAAGTGTGGAAGATGGGACACCCTTGAGTGTTTCTGCCGTGGGTTCTGTCCTCTCACTATCCATTTTCTGTATACATCTGCATGGCCGGCGTTTCTGCTGCTTTCTGTGTGATTCTCAGGTCAGCATCTCTGTCCCCACTAGTCTCAAGCTTTCATCCTGCGTCTCCAGCCGACCGTCCAGAGGGCCTATCAGATTCAGTGGGTCTAAGAGGAACCCATCCTCTCCAGGCTGCCTCCTGCCCCCCGTTATTATTATGGGCACCCCATGCTCTCGTTCAGTCTCACCCCAACATCAAGAGGCGTTATCAGCAGTCCAACCTAATCAAGTGTCTGCCACCACTGTACACTAGGTAGGTCCTCACCTTCAGGAAGCTCCCAGCTCGACACCCCTCTGTCTGACACCTGTCTGGACAGTGCTGCCCTGCACCTCCCATCGTTCCCTCAGTAATGCCGCTCCCCTGGACCTGCACTCCCGGCTCTGCCTCCTGCCCGCAGTCCCTCCCCTGGTGCATATCTGTGGCTCCGACCAGGCTTCCCTTCTCCACCCACTGGCTTCAAGACCCGCCACAGGTGCCATCCACTTCTCCAGCCTGTCCTGATCTGGCCCCCAGAAGCAATCTCTCCATTTTCTGAATTTTCATAGCACTCTCTGTGCTCATCAAAGTCTACTTGTGTTTTGGGGTATGTCACTTTCCCCATTCAACCCTAGAATCTCTGAAGACAACTTTCATCTTTGTATTCCTATAGCACCAGGACAGTGCCAGGCACAAGGAAGGTACAGCTTGCTCTCTCTCTCTCTCTCTCTCTATCTCTATCCCCCTCTTTCTCTCTCTCCTCTTTTTAAAGTAGAGACAGGGTCTTGCTTTGTCACCCAGGATGGAGTACAGTGGCACAATGAAAGCTCACTGCAGCCTTGACCTCCTGAGCTGAAGTGATCCTCCTGCCTCAGACGCCTGAGTAGCTAGGACTGCAGGTCCATATCACCATGCTCAGCTAACAGGATTCTTAAATGAATACAAATTAACAGACCACACCCAGGCAAGAACCCATGTTCTGAAGGCCTCAGGTATATCCCGGGACAAAGGTGTCTGAACAGGGATGCTCTCCTGTGGCTACACCCCGCCCCCCGCACTTGTGGTTCCCTTGACTCCCAGCACTGCATTCAGTAGATGAGACCTCATCACCTACCTTGCTTGAAAGCTTGATTCTGAATTCGTCTGCATGTCTCCCTAGGTCTTCCTTGTAACTGTCCCCTGGCCACTGGGATCTCAGCAGACTCATTCCCAGGGCCTTGTTTTCAAGTCTTCCTTGCCCAAAGGGTGGTTGTAGGATTAAATGAAATGTGGCTCAGCAAAATACCTGACAGCAGGCGTGCAATGCATTTTTCTTCTCTCCCTCCACACATACAAGAGGAGAAAATGAAAAGGAAGTGCTGTGGAGGATTTTTAGGGCAAGGAAATTACGATCCTAGAATGCTGGACACATGGCGTCGTATATCCGTCCAAACCCATAGAATGTGCATGTGAACCGTAACATAACTGTGGCTGTGGGGGATGATAATGTGGCGATGTAGCTTGATCCATTGTCACAAATGTACCCCTCTGGTGGGGGGTGTTGATAGTGGAGGAGGCTGTGCCTGAGTGTAGGGGAGGTGGCATATGGGAATTCTCTGTACCTTTTAATTTTGCTGTGAACCTAAAGTGGCTCTAAGAAAATAAAGTCAATGCTGGATGCATTGGTTCACAACTGTAATCCCAGCTGTATTCATTTTCACACTGCTGATGAAGACATATCCGAGACTGGGCAATTTACTAGAGAAATTTAATTGGACTTACAGTTCCACGTGGTTGGGGAAGCCTCACAATCATGGTGGAAGGCAAGGAGGAGCAAGTACTGTCTTACATGGATGGCAGCAGGTAAAAAGAGAGCTTGTGCAGGGGAACTCCCCTTTTTAAAACCATCAGATCTTGTGAGATCCGTTCACCATCACAAGAACAGCACAGGAAAGACCCGACCCCATGATTCAATCACCTCCCACCTGGCCCCACCACAACACGTGGGAATTGTGAGAGTTACAAGATGAGATTTGGGTGGGGACACAGAACCAAACTATATCATCAGCACTTTGGGAGACCAAGGCAGGAGGATAGCTTGAGGCCAGGAGTTCAAGAGTGGCCTGGGCAATAAAGTGTGACCTCCAACCTGGGCAATGTGGTGAGACCCCCTCTCTTACAAAAAATAAAAATTAGCTAGGCGTGGTGGCACATGCCTGTGGTCTCAGCTACTTGGGAGGCTGAGGTGGGGGGATCACTTGAGCCCAGGAGGTCGAGACTGCAGTGAGCCATGTTTGTGCCATTGCACTCCAGCCTGGGTGACAGAGCAAGACCCTGCTTCAGAAAAAAGAAAGTCTTTTTCAAAAATGCCAGGTGCTCCTCACATGATACTAGGGAATCCAGTCCTGGTCAGGAGGGTAGCTTCCATCCTCTGTCCGATGAGGGACTGGCACCAGCGGGCCCCGTCCTCTGCAGAGCCATCCCTAAGGCTCCTGAGCCACTTTTTACCTGCTCCTGTGACTGTCACCCAGGACCAACAGGCTCCAGGATGTGCCACAGGAAGGTGTGTCCAGGTCATCCTGGAGAAGACAGCAGAGTCCCAGGGAGGTTCAGGGCTTGCCACTGGAGGTGGTAACCTGTGCAGGCCCTGGGGCAGGACTGAGGCGTGGGCACAGTGACTCAGACTGCTCAGGTGACAGGCTTCAGGTCCTGCCCTTGCCCAGGACTCCTAGGCAGCCCCAATAGAGCAAGTTAATTGCAATTTAGCCTGGAGGGATTACAAAATCCTGCTGCGATGGGCAAGGCCCTTGCAATCTGCGATGAACAACTGATGTTAACTGAACTGAAAGAGGGACAATCGGAGTGTATTAGGGACACATGAGCCAATAGGTCTTCCAAATCAGGGGACCCTTCCCAGCATTCATCCCTGAAACAAGCAGTCCTGCTCAGCACAGCCCCGTAAGACCCGCATTCTTACACTCCTCATTTTGTAGGTGGAGAAACAGACTCAGAGTCAATAAGTACCTTGGCCAGGCTCGCCAGTTCATAAAGGGGTGGCAGAAGGGTGTGACGTCCATCACCCCAGGCTGTCCTCGCCCCCAGGACTAACCCCTTTTTCATCCTAAAGATGTGATGGGGACTATGTTTGATTTTTGTTTTTAATAATTGAATTTCTTCTGTGTGTTATTTAGTCCATTTTGGCATGTACTGTACCTTTGTGCCAACTGCAGTGGAATTCATGAGTTAGAGGAGAGATACAGAAAATGCTGTGGGAAAACACCATCAGATGTGTTCATTCAGCCATTCGTTCCACAAGCTACAGTGGTGAAGGCTCTGTGCTAGGGGCTGGGAATGCAGGTGTGAAAAGACATGGCCCCAGCCCTCAAGAGCTCACCGTTTAGCTAACTGTGTCACTAAAGTTGGAAAAACAAAGCCATGTGCCTCCTTTGGATGGTCACAATTTTATGTATCCAAATTCAAAAGGACACTGTCAGCCTTAAGAGAGTTTTCAAGCCAAGGAATGCTCATTTGGTGTCCAAGGGCAGCGAAACCCCTGTGCGTGGATGCACGGGTGCGAAAGCTCAGAGTTAGAAGAAGCTTGTGCCCGAGGACATTTTTATCTTCACAGTGAAGTTCAGGAATGATGACTTTGAACCCCTTTGCTGGGGTGTGACTTTTGTGTTTTGTGTTTTGAGTTTTGCTTCATGGACCTTGGATTTTAGAACTGAAAAGAAGCTTAGAAATTTCACCAGAGAGGTGCAAAACAAGGCAATGATTTGATGCAGAACAACCTCAGACAGAAGAAAAGGGATGGGTGGCATCTTGTGACTTCTCCCTGGGCTGGGGTCTTCTTCTGGCTCATTCCTGAGGGGTGCCAGGCAGCAAAGACCACTTAGCTGCAACTCTACTGACTGTGACACTATGTGAGTCTTGAGTTTCAGGAACCCCAATCCCTGCATTTTTCATTCCTAGTGTTTGACCAGGATGGTGGGAAGAGGTTATGGTAACCAAAGAGGCTACCTGATATGTATGTCTTGTTATCATTACTAATCCTTTATTGAGCTAGATGTTTTAGAAGTATTTTCTAGGCCTGGCGCAGTGGCTCACGCCTGTAATCCCAGCACTTTGGGAGGCTGAGGTGGGCGGATTACAAGGTCAAGAGATCAAGACCATCCTGGCCAACATGGTGAAACCCCATCTCTACTAAAAATACAAAAATTAGCTGGGCATGGTGGTGCATGCCTGTAATCCCACTTACTCAGGAGGCAGGAGAATCGTGTGAACCCAGGAGGTGGAGGTTGGAGTGAGCTGAGATCACACCACTGCACTCCAGCCTGGTGACAGAGCAACACTCCATCTCAAAAGAAAAAAAAGAGAAATATTTTCTAATTTATTTTCAGAGCAATGTATAGGTAATTATGATTACTCACATTCTGGGTATGAAAAAATGGCACTCTGGTTGATTGACATTTTCTCAAGGTTACACAGCTGGCAAACAGCAAGGTCAGGACTGGAGCCCACACCTGCGTGACTCTAAAGTGCTCACTCTTCTGTGCTACAAGAGCCTCCCAGCTATTCCTTAGGGTCATTATGTGAACATGTTGTGGGGGAAAGCACAACGTATTCATCATTCAGGGCTTAGTTCAGCAGCCACCCGCTTCCCTGACACCCTGGTCTGGGCTGGATGTCCCTCTTCTGCACTCATGGAGTGCTGGGTGCATGCTTATCACAGGAGCAGCTTTCCCCGCTCTGTATCCCAACACCTGGTACTGTCTGTCCCCTAATTCATGTTTAAGAAATACTTTTAATAAATAAATTTAACAAATAAATGATGAATAAGTGAGTAGATGAAATTATTTCCTCTTATTTCTCTATTTTTAGGCAAGTGGGGCCTTTCAGGGTGGTAAGTGGGCACCTGCAGGCCATAGAAATCTGTCTACTGCTCAAGATTGCATTTATAAAATCAGACTTATTAAAGTATAATTTACAAACAATAAAATGCACCACTATTAAGTGCGCAATTTGATCACTTTTGAGAGGCATATGCAGGTGTGTAATGACCACAACTACTGCGATATAGAACATTTCTATCCACCAGTATGTTTCCTCAAGCCCCTTTATAGTCAGTCCTCTCTCCCCCATGCCCTTGCCCCTTGCAACCACTGATCTGCTCTTTACTATTATAACTTTATTGTGTCTAGAATCTCATATACATAGAATCACTTCCACTTAGCGTAATGCTTTTGAGATTCAACAATGTCCATAGTTTTTATTGCTAGCTAGTTTCCATTGTATGGATAGATGACAGTTTATTTACCAGTTGATGAACTTCTGGATTTTTTTGCAGTTTTGGACTCTTGTGCATAAAACTTCTATGAACATTGAAATACAAGTCCTTCTTTGGGCATACACTTTCATTTCCCCTGGAAAATGCCTAGGAGTGAACAGGTTGGGTCATATGATAAACGTTTGTTTAATTTAGAAACTGTCAAACAGTTTTCTAAAAGGTACCACTTTCCATCCCTGCAAGAAGTTCATGAAAGTTCTGTGTGCTCTGCAACCTCCCCAGCATTCGATACTCTCAATCTTTGAAGTTTTAGTCATTCTAAAGCATAGCAGTATCTCATTTTGCTTTTGGTTTGTATTTTCTTCTGGATAGCTAATAATGCTGAACACTTTTTTAATATGCTTATTGGCTATTGTTATATCTTCTTTTGTAAAGTGTCCAAATCTTTTGCCCACATTTCATTGCATTTTTCTCTTATTATTGAGTTTTAAGATGATTGTTCTATATAGAAACCTCTAGAAATCTACCTAAACCACCTCCTTGAACTAACAATGGATTTAGCATGCTTACAAGATACAAGAACAACACACAATTTTTTATACTTTAGTGAACTGTTGAAAATAAAAATTAAAAGCACAATATTTGCCTGGCAAGGTAGCTCACTCCTGTAATCCCAGCAGTTTGGGAGGCCAAAGCAGAAGGATCACTTTGAGGCCATGAGTTTGAGACCAGCCTGAGCAACATAGTAACACGCCATCTCTACAAAAAAGTTTTAAAAATAGCCAGGAAAAGTGGCGTGCACCTGTAGTCCTAGCTGCTCAGGAAGCTGAGGCAGGAGCATCACTTGTGTCCAGAAATTTGGGGTTACAATGAGCTGATGGCACCACTGCACTCCAATGTAGACAACAGAAAGAGACCCTGTCTCAAAAAAACAACAACAACAACAAAAAAACAATACCATGTACAATCACTTTTTAAAAGATTAAAATACTGAGGACATCAACAAAATGGCAGACCAGGAAGCTCCAGGCCTTTATTCACCCATAAAACATCAAATAAACAACTACAGACTGACTAAAATCACTTTATAGGAGCTCTAGAAACCAACCAAAGTTCTGTAGCAACCAAGCAAATGCCAATCAGAAAAAAGCCACACTCAGAATAGTAGGAAATTCAGTGTTGTTTTTACTTGCCCATGCCTTACCCATGCAATGAAGGCCAGAGGAACAGGACCAATTTTTGACTCTGTCCCTTGGGCCAGAAAAAACAGAGTAGAAATTGTTTGTATAATTCTCGCCTATCTGTGGGATGTCCAAGAAACCAGTATCTGTCTCTCCTGCCTCAGATGGAAGGGTAGCATAGTTTGGAGCTTAGGCTGGAAGCCTCAGAAGGAAGTGGGGTGCACCATGATGTGTGAAAACTGTAGGGGGACTGTAGATCTGAGGACAACTGTGAGCAAGAGGTGATGGGCAGAGGAATACAGTAGGCCATCTAAGGCTCTGAGAAGAAGCTGAGGTGGGATGCTTTGGAAAATTAAGACATTTGAAAGCAGCCAGAAGAAATGGGGAAATACACACACATAGGCCCAGATAGGATGCATGCCCAGAAGACCTGAGCAGCCCTTAAGCCCTTACCCTGGGCTGATCTCTAGGTTCAGGGGCTTGATAATAAATAACTCTAGTCTTCAAAAATTGGAAGAGGTGTTCTTCAAACATCCATCTGATTACAAGGCATACAGAGACACAGGCAAACATGGTCTATTCAAAGGAACAAAATAAACCTCCAGAAATAGTCACTGAGGAAACACACAGAGTACTTACTAGAAATAGGCTTTAAATGACCATCTTAAATGTGCTGAAAGAGTTAAAGCATGGGCAAAAAACTAAAGGAAATCAGGAAAACTATATATACAGTTTATATATATATAGTTATATATATTATATATAGTTTATATATAGTTATATATATTATATATAGTTATATATAGTTATATATTATATATAGTTATATATTATATATAGTTATATATATTATATATAGTTATAGTTTTATATATATTATATATAGTTATATATATAGTTTTATATATATTATATATAGTTATATATATATTATATATATAGTGGTGAAAATAAAAATTAAAAAGCACAATACTTGCCAGGCAAGGTAGTGTATATATATATATATATATAGAGAGAGAGAGAGAGAGAGAGAGACAGACAGAGAGAGAGAGAGAATATATACATATATATACACACACACACTATATATAGAGAGAATATATATATACACTATATAGAGAGAGAATATATATATACTATATATATAAACAAAATTAGAATATAAACAGAGAGATAGAAATTATATATTTAAAAAAGAACTAAACAAATTCAGGAGCTGAAAAATACTTAAGGGAATTCAAAAATTCACCAAAGAGGCTTAATTGTAGCCTAGAACAGAGGGGAAAAAAAGCAAACATTGAATTTGAACACCAGTCATTTGAAATTATCAAGTCTGAGAACAAAAAGGAAAGAAAAAAGATGATAAAAAATCAAAAAATGAGCCTAAGGGACTTACGGGACCTGAAGAAGTAGACCAATATACACATTATAGGAATTCAAAATGGAGAAGAGAGAAGGGGATAGATTATTTGAAGAAATAATGGCTGAAAACTTCCCAATTTTAAGGTAATACATGGAGATACAAATCCAAGAAGCTCAAAGATTTTCAAGTAGGATAAACCCAAAGAGACCCACACCAGAATACATTATAATCAAACTATTAAAAGTCAACAAATTTTGAAAGCAGCAAGAGAGCAAACTTATAATGTACAAGGGATCCTTAATAAGACTACCTGTGGACTTCTTAGCAAAAAAAACCTTACAAGCCAAAAGGCAGTGGGATTATATATTTTAAGTTATGAAGTGGTGGGGGGAACTTATCAACTAAGAATTTAATCTCTGGCAAAACTATCCTTCAAAAATGCAGGTGAAATTAAGACATTTCTTGATAAAGAAAAACTGAGGGAGTTTATTACCACTAGACCTACCCTACAATAAACACTAAAGGGAGTCCTACAAGTTGAAATATAAGGATGCTAGACAGTAACTTGAAGCCATATGAAATGTAAAGTATAAGGGTAATACATGGAAAAATATAAAAAACAGTTTAAATTATTTTAATTTTGGTTTTTAATTCTTTTTATTTTCTACAGGATTTGTAAGGCAAATTTATTAAAATAAATACAAATCTATAATAATGGATATAGACTGGCCACAGTGGCTCACACCTGTAATCCCAGCAGTTTGGAAGGCCGAGGCAGGTGGATCACCTGAGGTCAGGAGTTTGAGACCAGCCTGAACAATATGGTGAAACCCCATCTCTACTAAAAATACAGAAATTAGCTGAGCATGGTGGTGTGCACCTGTAATCCCAGCTACTCAGGAAGCTGAGACAAGAGAATTGCTTGAACCCAGAAGGTGCAAGTTGCAGTAGGCTAAGATCGTGCCACTGCACTCCAGCCTGAGTGACAGAGTGAGACTCTGTCTCAAAAAAAAAAACAAAAGGATATATAGTATATACAAATGTAAGTTGTGACACCAGTAACACAAAGGGGGGAGTGGAGGGAGGATCTATAAAGGAGTAGAGTTTTTTAATGTTACTGAAGTCAAGTTGGTATCAATTTAAGGTGCCATAACTCTAAATGTTATATTTAATGTCCACAATAACCACAAAGAAAATATCTAAGCTAGGTGCAGTAGTTCATTCCTGTAATTCCAACACTTAGGGAGGCTGAGGCAGGAGGATTGCTTGAGCCCAGAGTTCAAGATCAGTCTGTAGAAAAAAAAATTAGCCATGCATAGTGGTACATGCCTGTAGTCCCAGCTACTTAGGAGGCTAAGGTGGGAGGATTGCTTGAGCCCAGGAGGTTGAGGCTGCAGTGAGACATGACTGCACCACTGCACTGTAGTCTGGGCAAAGAGTGAGACTCTGTATATGCAAAAACAGAAAATGAGAAGGGAATCAATATGTGCCACTACAAAAAGTCAACTAAACACAAAGTAAAGCAGTAATGGAAAAGTGAGGGGCAAGAAAGCTGTAAGACATACAGAAAACAACAAAATGGCAAAAGTAGTGCTTTCTTATCAGAAATTGCTTTAAATGTAAATGGATTAAATTCTCTAATCAAAAGACATAGAATGGCAGAATGGATTTTAAAAAAATAGAATCCAACTATATGCTGTCCTCAAGAGGCACACTTTAGATCTCATGACAGAGACTGAACATAAAAGGATGGAAAATGGTATTCCGTGCAAATAGCCAAAAGAGGGGAAAAGTTGGCTATAATTTTAAATACAATAGACCTTAAGTCAAGACACTGTTACATGAGACAAATAAGGACATTAAATAATAAAAGGGTCAGTTCACTAAAAAGATAGCAAAAACATAAAAAGTTAAATTATGTTTTTGGATTATGTTCTTAGATTATGTTCAGTTAGAACATAGGAAGTTCTAATGTTTGTACACAAACATTAGACCTCCAAATATATATGAAGCAAACATTGACAGAATTGAATGGAGAAATGACCCTACAGTAATAGTAGGAAAATTCAGTACCCACTTTCAATAATGTATAGAATAACCAGACAGAAGATCAATAAGGAAACAGATGACTTGAACAACAGTATAGACCAATTAGACATGAAAGACATATACAGATCACTCCATCCAACAACAGCAAACAGATTTTCCTCAAGTATATATGGAACATTCTCCAGGAAAGACCGTATTTTAAGCCACATAACAAGCTTTAATGAATTTTCAAAGGTTGAAATTATACAAAGTATTTTTTCTGAACACAATGGAGTGAAACTAGGCAACAACTGCAAAAGGAAAACTGAAAAATTCACAAATTTGGGGAAATTAAACAACACATTCTTAAATGACTATTGGGTCAAAGAAGGAACACAAGGGAAACTATGAAAGATCTTAAGACAAATAAAGATGAAAATACAACAACAAAAACTTACACAGTAAAAACAGTATTAAGAGGGAAATTTATGGTATAAATGCTTACACTAAAAAAGAAGAAAGGTCTCAGATCAGCAACTTAATTCTACACCTTACAGATCTAGAAAAAGGAGAGCAAACAAAACCCAAAATAAGAAGAAGAAAATAAAAAAGACTGGAACAGATACAAATAAAATAGAGAATAGAAAAGCAATAGATAAAATCAACAAAACCAGGTGTTGGTTCTTAGAAAAGGTCAATAAAATTGACAAACCTTTAGGTAGATTGACTAAGGAAAAAGAGAAAATGCAAATCAGAAATGAAAGCAGGGACGTTCCACCAATTTTACAGAAATAAAAAAGGTTTATAAGAGAATACTATGAACAAATGTATGGCAACAAAATGAATAACCAAGATGAAAAGGCCCAATTCCTAGAAATACACAGCCTACCAATACTGAATATGAAGAAATAGGAAATTTGAATAGAGCTACAACTAGTAAGGAGATTGATTTCATAACCAAACACCTCCCAACAAAGCCTGGGATCAGATGGCTTTGTTGGGAGATGTTTTCTTTGTTGGGAGATGAATTCTGCAAGGTATTTAAAGAAGAATTAACACCAATTCTTCTCAAACTCCTTTGAAGGTTGAAAAGGGGGAAACGCTTCCAAATTCATTCTATGAGTTTGGCGTTGCCTGATAGCCAAGCCAGATTAGAACACAAAAAACTACACAATTGCATCCCTTTTGAATATAGATTTTAAAATGCTCAACTAGCAAACAAAATTCACCAGAGTTTAAAATACTGCTGGGTATGATGTCACATGTCTGTAGTCCCGAGCTACTTGAGTGGCTGAGATGGGAGGATTCCTTGAGTCTAGGAATTTGAGACTGTAGTGTGCTATGATCGCACCTGTGAGTAGCCACCGTACCCCAGCTTGGGCAACAACATAGTGAGACCTCATCTCTAAAAAATAAAAAATAAAATATTAGCAGACTGAATTCAACAGGCTATTAAAAGGATTCTACACCATAATCAAGTATGATTTATTCCTGAAATACAAAGAATGTTCAACATGTAAAAATCAAGGTAATTCACACATTAAAAGAATTAAGGAGGCCGGGCGCGGTGGCTCACGCCTGTAATCCCAGCACTTTGGGAGGCCAAGGTGGGCGGATCACGAGGTCAGGAGATGAAGACCATCCTGGCTAACACGGTGAAACCCCCTCTCTACTAAAAATACAAAAATTTAGCCGGGCGTAGTGGCGGGCGCCTGTAGTCCCAGCTACTCAGGAGGCTGAGGCAGGAGATTGGCATGAACCCGGGAGGCGGAGCTTGCAGTGAACCGAGATCGCGCCACTGCACTCCAGCCTGGGCGACAGAGCGAGACTCCGTCTCAAAAACAAAAAAAACAAAACAAACAAACAAAAAAAAAATTTAAGGAGAAAAATATAATCATCTCAATTGATGCAGAAAAACACCTGATACAAATCAACATTCTTGATTTAAAAACAATTAACTAGGAATAAAAGGAAACTACCTCAAACTAGGAATAAAAGGAAACTACCTTAATATACTAAAAGCCAAATATTTATATAAGCCCCATAGCCAACATCATACTCAGTGGTAAGAGACTAAAAGCTTTTTCTCTAAAATCAGGAGCAAGACAAGGATGGCCACTCTCACCTCTTCTATTCAACATAGTACTATTAGTTGTACCCAGAGCAATTAGGCAAGAATTGGGGGAATAAAAGTCATTCAAATAGGAAAGGAAGACATAAAGCTATCTCTATTCACAGGTGACATGGTCTTATGGTGTAGAAACCCCTAAAGATTAAACACACACACAATAAGAAATCTTCTGCAACTAAGAATTCAGCAAAGTTGTAGGACACAAAATCGACATGCAAAAATCAGTTGCATTTCTATTCACTAACAAGCAACAACCTGGAGAAGAAATTTAAAAAATTTCCCTTTACAGTAGTATCAAAGGGGTAAAATACTTAGGAATAAACGTAACCATGTAGATGAAAGACTTGCACAATGGAATCTACAAAATGTTACTGGAAAAAATTAAACACACAAATACATGGAAAGACATCCCACATTCATGGCCTGGAAGACGATATTGTTAAGATGTCACTACTACCCAAAGCAATCTACAGATTCAATGCAGTCCCTATCAAAATCCCAGTGTCAGTTTTTTATAGAGATAGAAAAATCCATCCTGAAATTTTTATGGGACGTCAACAGTCCTTGAATAGCTAAAACAATCTTGAAAAAGGAGAACAAAATTAGAGGTCTTACACGTTCTTTTCAAAATGTACTACAAGCTATGGTGATCAAAACAATGTGGAAATGGCTTGAAGAGAGACATAGGGCCCAATGGAATAGGAAGAGTCCATAAAGAAATCCTTACATTTATGGTCAAATGATTTTCAACAAGGGTGCCAAGATGGTTCTATGGAGAAAGGACAGTCTTTTTAACAAATGTTGGGAAAACTGGTGCTATGGTTTAAATGTGTCCCCAGAAGTTTATTTGTTGAGATCGTAATTGCCAATGTAACAATATTAAAAGGTAGGACCTTTAAGAGGTGGTTGGGTTGTGAGGGTGGAGCCCTCAAGAATGAATGAATTCTTATGAGAGCAGGTTCTTATAAAAGTAAGCTTAGCTTGATCTTGTGATCTTTCTTGTGCTTGTTTTTGCCCTCTGCCTTTCTGCCATAAGATAACCCTCACCAGATGCCAGTGCCATGCTCTTGGATTTCCCAGCCTCTAGAACTGTAAGGAATAAATTTGTCTTTAAAAGTACCCAACATATGGTATTCTTTTATAGCAACAAAAAAATGAACTAAAACCACTGGATATCCACATGCAAAAAAATAAATTTGGACCTTTGCCTTACACCATATACAAAAGTTAACTCAAAATGGATGAAAGATCTAAATGTAAGAGCTAAAACTACAACACTCTTAGAAGAAAACAAAGGGGGAAAATTTATGACATTGGATCTGGCAATGTTTTATTGGACAGGACACCAAAAGCATGGGCCAAAAAAGAGAAAATACATAATAAGTTGGAGTTGTCAAAATTAAGGATTTTTTTTTTTTTTGAGACAAGGTCTCACTCTGTTGCCCAGACTGGAGTGCAGTGGCACAATCTCAACCTCCTGAGCTCAAGCAGTCCTCTCACCTCAGCCTCTGGAGTAGCTGGGACTGCAAGCACATGCCATCACACCCAGCTAGTTAAAATTAACCTTTGTGTATCAAAGGGCATTGTCAACAGAGAGAAAAGACAACCCCTGGGATGGGGGGAACTATTTGTAAATCATATATTCAATAAGGGATTGATATTGAGAATATATAAAGAAGTCCTACACGTCAACAACAACAAAAAAAATGATTTAAAAATGGGCAAAGGACTTTAATAGACATTTCCCTAAAGAAGTTACACAAATGTCCAATAAGCATGTGAAAAAGATGTTCTACATCACTAGTCATTAAATGCAAATCAGAAGATACCATTTCACACCTACTAGAATGGTTACTATCAATAAAAGTGTTGCCAAGGATGTGGACAAATTAGAACCCTTGTGTATTACTGGTGGGAATGTAACATGGTGCAGCCACTATGAAAAACAGTATGACAATTCCTCCCAAATTAATTACCATATGATTCCACTTTTAGGTATATGCACAAAAGAAGTGAATGCGGGGACTTGAATAGATATTTGTATGCCTATGTTCCATAGCAACATTTTTGACAATAGCCAAAAGGAGGAAGCAACATATGCGTCTATGGACTGTTGAATAAATTAACAGTGTGGCATATACATACAATAGAATGTTATTCAGCCTTCAAAAGGAAGGAAATTCTAACAAGTCACACAAGAATGAGTCTTGAAGACACTATGTTAAATAAATAAACCAATAAAAAAAGACAAATCCTGTGTGACTCCACATATATACGTTCCCTAGAGTGGTCAAATTCATAGAGGCAGAAAGAATGGTAGTTGCCAGGGCCTGGGAGGACAGAGAATTGAAGAATTGTTGAATGGGTGCAGAGTTTCAGTTTGAGAAGATGAAAGTTCTGGAGGTAGATGGTGGTGATGGTTGCACAACAGTGTGATTGTACTTGATGCCACTGAACTGTACATTTTTAAATGGTTAAAATGATAAATTTTGTTTTGTGTATTTTGCCACAATAAAAAAATTAAATACTTAAGTTTACACCTAACACGACATGAATAGGATATGTATGTGGAAAACTAAACAATGCCTTTCACATGCTTACCTGCCATCTATATATCTTCTTTGGTGAGATGGCTTTTGACCATTTTAAAATCAGTGGTTTATTTTCTTATTGGATTTTAAGAGTTGAGTTTTAAGAGTTCTTTGTTTATTTTGGATAACAGTCCTTTATCAGCCATGTCTTTTGCAAATATTTCCTCCCAGTCTGCGGTTTGTCTTCTCGTGCTCTTGATGCTATTTTTCTCAGAACAGAAGTTTTTAATTTTAACGAAGCCCAGCTTATCAATTTGTTCATTTATGGATCATGCTTTTGGTGTTGTATCTAAAATGTCATTGCCAAACCCAAAGTCATCTAGATTGTCTCCCATGTTATCTTCTACAAGTTTTATAATTTTGTGTTTTACATTTATGGTGGATCTTAGCTCACTGTAACCTCCACCTGCCAGACTCAAGCGATCCTCCCACCTCAGCCTCCAAGTAGCTGGGACTACAAGCACAAGCCACCACACCCAGCTAATTTTTTGTAGAGACAGAGTTTCACCATGCTTGTGTTTTACATTTAGATCTATGATACATTTTGTGTTAATTTTTGTGAAGGGTATAAGTGTCTGTGTCTGGATTCATTTTTTGATTGTTTGTTTTGCATGAGGAGGTTCACCTGTTTTAGAATTATTGAAAAATCTCTTCTTTCTCCATTAAATTGTCTTTACTTCTTTGTCAAAGATCAGTTGACTATATTTCCATAGGTCTGTTTCTGGGTTTCCTATTCCATTCCACTGATACATGTGTCTATTCTTTTACCAATACCACACTGTCCTGATTACTATAGCTATAAAGTTAGTAAGTCTTGAAGTTGGATAGTATCAGGCCTTCACTTTGTTCTTCTTCAATATTTTGTTGGCTATTCTAGATCTCTTGCCTCTTCAAATAAACTTTAGAATTAGTTTGTCAATATCCACAAAATAACTTACTAAGATTTTGATTGAGATTGCAGTGAATCTAAAGAACAAGTTGGAAGAAACTGACATCTTAATAATATTATCTTCCTATCCATGAAATGAGAATAGCTCTCTATTTGCTGAGTTCTTCTTCGATTTCTTTCATTACAATGTTGTAATTTTCCTCATATAAATCTTGTATAATTTATTTTGTTAGATTTATAATTAAGTATTATGGTGGGTTTTTTGGTGCTGATGTAAATAGTGTTGTGTTTTTAATATCAAATGCAAATTGTTTATTGCTGCATATGAGAATACAATGGAATTTTGTATATTAACCTTGTATCTTGCAATCTTGCTATAATTGCTTGCGAGTTCCAGGAGGTTTTTTTGTCAATTCTTTGGGATTTTCTACATAGGCAGTCATGTCATGTATGAACAAAGACAATTTTATCTTTTACTTCTCAATCTGTATATCTTTTATTTTATTTTCTTGTTTTGTTGCATTAGCCATCTTCTAACACAATGTTGAAAATAGTAGTGAAAAAGATTACCCTTGCCTTGTTTCTGATATTAACAGGAAGGCATCTAGGTTTTCGCCATTAAGTGTAATGTTAGCTGTATCATTTTTGTAGATGTTCTTTGTCAAATTGTGAGTGTTCTTCTCTGTTTCTTGTTTCCTGAGATTTGTTATCATGAATGGGTACTGGATTTTGTCAAATGCTTTCTCTGTATCTATTGGTTCAGTTTATATAGGTTATCAAATTTGGGGACATAGAGTTGTTGATAATTTTTTTATTATGTTTTAATGTCTATGGAGTCAATAGCTATTTCTTCTTTTATTTCTGATATTAGCAATTTGTGTCTTCTCTCCCTCTTTCTTAGTTAGCCTGGGTAGAAATTTAGCAATTTTATTGATCTTTTCAAAGAACCAGCTTTTCGTTTCAATGATTTTTTTTCTATTGATATTTTGTGTTTAATTTTATTGACTTATGATCTAGTTTTTATTATTTTATTTTATTTTGCTTACTTTGAGTTTAATTCACTCCTCCTTTTTTCGTTTCCTAAGGTGTAGGCTTACACTATTGACTTTAGTTATTTCTTCTTTTCTAAAGTACGCATTTAATATTATAAATTTCCCTCTATGTACTATTTTCTGTACTTTCCATGAACCTTGATAAGTTGCATTTTCATTTTTGTTTAGTACAAAATATTTTAAAATTTTTCTTGAGATTTATTTTTTTGACCCATGTGTTATTTAGAAGCATGGTGTTTAATATCCAAGTGTTTGGGGATTTTCCAGCTATCTTTCTGTTATTGGTTTCTAGTTTTACTCCATTGTAGTCTGAGCACATACATTGCATGGCTTCTCTTCTCCTAAATTTGTTTAAGTGTATTTTATGGCCCAGAATGTAGTCTATCTTGATGAATGTTCCATGTGAACTTGAGAAAAATGTGTATTCTTCTGTTTTTAGGTGAAGTAATAGATAGATGCCAACTATAGCTAGTTGATTGAAGGTGCTATTGAGTTCAGCTATGTCCTTACTGATTTTCTGCCTGCTGAGTCTGTCCATTACGGAGAGAGAATGTTGAGGTCTTCAACAATAATCCTGGATTCATCTATTTCTCCTGGACATCTATCAGTTCACTGCATGTAGTTTGATACTTTGTTGTTAGGTACATATACATTAAGGATTGTTATGTCTATTTGGTGAAATGACCCATTTATTATTATGTAATGCTTGTCTTTATAGCTGGTAATTTTGCTTGCTCTGAAGTCCATCTAAAATTAATATAGCTACTCTAGATTTCTTTTGCTTAGTGTTAGCATAGTATATCTTTCTCTTTTTACTCTATCTGTGTCTATATATTTAAAGTGGGTTTTTTTGTAGACAAGTTATAGTTAGGTCTTGTTTTGTTTTGTGACAAGTCTCTTACAGTCTCTGTCTTCTAGTTGGTGTATTATATAGTTTGGATATTTATACCCACCCAAATCTCACATTGAAATGTAATCCCTAATGTTGGAGGTAGTGCCTGGTGGAAGGTGATTGGATCATGGGGGTAGATTTCTTGTGAATGGTTTAGCACCATCCACTTGGTGCTGTCCTCGTAATAGTGAGTGAAGTTTCCTGAGACCTGGTTGTTTAAAAGTACGTGGCACTTCCCCTCCTTCTCTCTCTCTCTTGCTCCTGCTTTTGCCATGTAATGTGCCTACACCACTTTGCCTTCCACCATGATTGGAAGCTTCTTGAGGCCTCCTGAGAAGCTGATGCTGCTGTGCTTTCTGTACAGCCTGTAGAACCATGAACCAAATGAACTTATTTTCTTATTAATTACCCAGTCTCAGGTATTTCTTTACAGCAATGTGAAAATGGCCTAATACAGTGTATTTGGAACATTGACACTTAACATGATTATTAATATCGGTGAATTAATATGTACTATATTTGTTACTGTTTTCCATTCGTTGCCCCTATTCTTTGTTTCTATGTTTGTCTTTCACTCTTTATATGCCTTTTGGGGTTTTAATTAAGCGTTTTTTAGATTTCATTTTTCCTCCATCCTTTAATTACCTTTTTTTTTTTTACTTTCTTAATGGTTGCCGTAGAGTTTGCAATATACATTTTACAATTAATTCAAGTCTACCTTCAAGTAACACTATACTGCTTCACAGATAGTGTAAGTACTTTATAATAAAGTATTTCTGACTTCTCCCTCCTGTCTATCATTGCTGTCATTCATTTCACTTATCCATAAGCTATAATAATCACTGCACATACATTGTTATTTTCATTACTTTGAACGGACTGATTATCTGTTGGCCAGGTGTGATGGCTCTTGCCTGTAATCGCAGCACATTGGGAGGCTGAGATGGGAGGATCACTTGAGCCTAGCAATTTAAGACCAGCCTGGGCAACATAATGAGACCTTATCTTTGCAAAAAATAAAAAAATTAACCAGGTGTGGTATTGCACACCTGTGGCCCCAGCTACTTGGGCAGCTCAGGTAGGAAGATCACTTGAGCCCAAGAGATTGAGGCTGCAGTAAGTCATGAATGCACCACTGCACTCCAGACTGGGTGACAGAGTGAGACCCTGTCTCAAGGAAAAAAAAAAAAAAAAAAAGAAGAAGAAGAAAAATATGTTTTAATTTTGCCTTCACTTATTCCTTCTTTAATTGTCTTTCTCCATGCAGATCTGAGTTTCTAACCTATATAATTTTCCTTCACTTTGAAGAACTTCTTTTAACATTTCTTGCAGGGCATGTCTACTAGTGACAAATTCCCTCAATTTTTTATTGATCTGAGAAAATATTTATCCTCTACTTTTAAAGAATAATTTTGCTAGATACAGAATTCTAGGTTGGTGGGGTTTTCTTTGGATGCTTAAATTATTTCATTCCACTCTCTTCTTGTTTGTATGGCTTTGAAGAGATCCAATGTAATGATTATCCTTGTCATTCTATTGGGAAGACGATTTTTTCCTCTGGCTCCTTTCCAGATTTTTTTCTCTGTCTTTATTTTCCATGACTTGGATACAATATGCCTATGTGTCATTTTTGGCTTTTATGCTACTTGATGTTTTCTGACTTTCCTGAATATGTGGTTTGGGAAGTTCTCCGTCATTATTGCATCAAATATTTCTTCTGTTCCTTTTGCTCTTTGGTCTCCTTCTGGTATTCCCATTGTGTGTATGTTATATGTAATTATCCCGCAGTAGGTGGATATTCTGTTCCATTTTTTCTCAGTCTTCTTTGTTTTTCAGTTTGGAAAGTTTCTACTGGCATATTTTAAAGATCATTGATTCTTTCTCAGCCATGTCTAGACTACTAATAAGCCCATCAATGGCATTCTTCATTTCTGTTACAGTGCTTTCTATTTCTAGCACATGTTTTGGATCCTTTCTTAGAATTCTCGTCTCTCTACTTGCATTACCAATATGTTACTACATATTGTCTACCTTTCCATTAGAACCCTTAGCATGTTAATCATAGTTATTTTAAATTTCCAGTCTAATAATTCCAACATCCCTGACATATCTGAGTTTGATTCTCATTCTCTGTTTCTCTAAACTGTGCTGTTAGCCATTTAATATGCCTTGTCATTTTTTTGTCATAAGAGGAACCTGGTACTGACTCCTGTGGAGGTTTCTGCTCGTGGGTGTCTGCCCTGGTAAGTTGTGATTCTCAGTATCCACCTTTTTGTTTCTTCAATCATAGGGCGGTGGCTTGCTTTATGACCTGAATTATTTGACGGAGCTAAGAAGAGTTGTCAATTTTCAGTTTGTTCAGCTTTTTCTCTTGTTGTTAGGATGGGATTAATGATTTCCAATCTCCGTACATGCTGGACTGGGTATAAAAAAATCTCATCATTTTACCTTTAGCTAATCTGTGTCTTGTGTTTAAAATGGATTTCTTTAAACCATCATATAACCATATAGTTCTATCTTGCTTTTCCTTAAAATCCAATCTGACAATCCCTGCTTTTAAATGGAATATTTAGGCCATAAACATTTAGTGTGATCATAATTATGGTTGTGTTTTAATCCAACATCTTACTATTTGTTTTTTATTTGTCTCATCTATTCTTTGCTTCCTTTTCATCTTTTTCTGTCTTGGATAGATTTGATTAATTGAGAATTTTATTATTCCATTGTGTATACCTCAATGGCATATTAGCTCTTTTTAAAAAGTGGTTGCTCTAACATTTACAGTATACATCTTAAATGGTCAATCCATCATCAAATTATGTTATACCACTTCACATATATATATACAAGAATGTAACAAAAATATATATTCATTTCCCTTCTCCTGATCTTTGTGCTATTATTGTCATAAAATTTTACTTCTACATATGCTATAAATTCAATAATATATTATTTTTTCTTTAACAATCAATTATATTTTTAACAGATTTTAAAAATAGAAAAAAAGTATTTTATGTTCACCAATTCCCTTGTGTATATCCAAATTTCCATCTATATCACTATCCTTTGCCTCAAGGACTTCCTTCAACATTTTCCATGATGTTGGTCTGCTAATGAATTCACTCAGCTTTTGTGTGTTTGAAAAGTCCTATTTGGCTTTTATTTTATAAAATAATTTTGCTAGGTATAGAATTCTAAGCTGAGTGGATTTTAAAATTTTTTTCTTTCAGTACTTTAAAAAATGTTATTCCATTGTCTTCTGGATTGCATAGTTTCAAGCACAAAGTCTGATTTAGTTTTTATTTTTTCCTTCTGTATGTAATGTGTCCTTTTCCCTCTAGTTGCTTTCAAGATTTTCAGCAATTTCATTATGATGTGCCTTAGAATGGTTTCCTTTTTTTTTTTTTTTTTGGTGGGGAATTGTTGGGCTTTTTGAATCTGTGAATTTATAGTTTCCATTAAATTTAAAAAACATTAAGCCATTATTTTCCCAGATATGTTTTTCTAATCTCTCCCTTTTCTTCTGAGCCTAACTACTTTTATGTTAGGCTACTTAATATTGTCTCACAAGTTGTTACTTCTGTGTTAATTTTCAGTCTTTTTTCTGTTTTTTCCTTTTGGATCGTTTATATTGGCATGTTTCTTGTTTACTAATGTTTTATTTTGCAATGTCTAATCTACTATTAATCCTCTATAGGGTATTTTGTATCTCAAATATTCTACCTTTCAAATGTTGATTTGGCTGTTTTTTTTAGATCTTTTACATCTTGTTTTCAAGAACTGTGATCTTGTTTTCCTCTACCTTCTTGAACACAAGAAGTATATTTAAAATAACTTTTTTAACATCCATATCTGCCAATTCATCATCTTTGTCATTTCTGGTGCTGTTTCTATGGACTGATTTTCATCCTGGTTGTGGATTGTATTTTCCTATTTCTTTTTCCATCAGACAGTAGTCTTCTGAGGATACTACCTGATGTCCCATGTATTAAGAGGTCTTTCCACCCTATCTTGTGGGAACAGAAACTCTTTCTGTCCCGGTATGAG
Source organism: Pongo pygmaeus (assembly GCF_028885625.2). Taxonomy (NCBI): domain Eukaryota; kingdom Metazoa; phylum Chordata; class Mammalia; order Primates; family Hominidae; genus Pongo; species Pongo pygmaeus. The sequence goes on from NC_072380.2 coordinate 10,068,958, forward strand.
CTCAGGAGATTATTCCACCTAATTTTTTTCCAGTGATTCTTTCCATAGCCTTAGGATTTTTTTTTCACATACATGTGCAGATCATTGTCAGGCAAAAATTCAAGGAGACCTCTCTTCAGATCTCTGAAGCCCTCTGTCTATGCAGACTCTTCTCTGCTTCATCCTCTCTCAGCTCAGAACTTTGACTTTTCAACTCAGCAACACCCTGGTTTCTGTTTTAGTTCCCCTTCCCTGCATCATGGCCTGGAGACCTTCTCCAGACAGTGATCAGGGGCACGTATTGGGTTCACCTCATTTGTTTCTCTTTTCCAGAATTACTGTGTGCACTGTCTGTTGTGCAGTGTCTGAAAACTCAGACATTGTTTAGTTTTGTATTTGTTTAAGGTGGGGGGTTAATCTGATCCCTGTTACTCCATCATAAGCAGAAGCGGAAGTTTTTATAATTTAAAACTTACTTTCTTATATGTGATGTTGTTTGTTTGGATCCAACTTCATTTCAATCAAGCCCTAAATCCCATGGAGAATTAAGCAATGAATGATATTTTGGAGAGAGCCTTGAATGGAGTCATTTTGCCAGGTCTGTCACTTGCCACCTGTCATTTCATTTCTATGAGCCTCAGTTTCTCATCTACACAATTAGGGTGATAATCAAATGCCTTCCCAGCTTACCTTATAAGGTATTTGAAAATGAAATGAGATGGTATGTGTAAGAGCACCTTAAAAATTGTATTTACACAGGTAAATATGACTGTGATTAGTACTGCTCCACATAATATGTGAACTAGATCCAGTGTCAGAAACGTAGGGGATGATGGCTATTAAGAAGCCAGTTGAAGAAGGGCTTAGAACCCATTTTCTCTACCTGCACTGAAATTCTTTTCAAAATATCCTTGACAACTCCCTCTGATCAAACCCTACAAATTCGAGTTCCTAATATAGACCCATAACTCATTAAGCTTTTTTTCAAATACAACTTCAATGCCCAGCTCCAGCTGTATCCTTTAAATTGCTTTATACTTCTAAGTACATCTTGTGCCTCAGCATTCTCTGTCTCAAAAATGAAATTACTATAGTCCTATTTCTATTAGTTTCTTTTGAGGAACTTTGAAAAACCTTTAAAGGAACGGCATTGTGTAAGGGTTCGTTTAAGTGTGTGGAAAAAGAAGGTGCACTTCTTTGCCCTGACATTGGCCTTGGGGTGGGAAACTGTGTTATGAGTTACAAAGGTAGCTACTTTGTCTGTTATAAACCTCTGGTGTTCTCACTTCCACCATCCCACACATACACATACCTCACGGTTTTAAAACACGGCCACAATTCTGTGACACTCCCCACTTTAAGAGGTGGAGGTCTGTATTTCCTCTGGTTAAATCTAGACATGCTTGTGACTGCTTTGACCGACAAATATCGGTTAGAGGTGATGTTATGTGACTTCTGAGCCTATGTCTTAGAAGGCCATATAGGCTTTGGCTTGTTTATGGGGACACTCATTCTTGGCGTCACCAGTTGACATGTAAGATTTACTCTGAGGCCACTGTGCTAAAAAGGAAGCCAAAAACATATGAAGAAGCCATGTGTAGACATGCCAGTCAGCAGCCACAGCTTAGCCCAACCTTTGAGTCACCCCTCCTCTGGTGCAAGACTTGTGGGTGAAGAAGCCTCCAGATAATTCTAGCTTCTGGCCATTCAGGTGACTTCTAGTTGTTCACGTCTTTCCAGACTCAGACACAGTGAAGCAGACACAAGCCATACTCAAATTTTCCATTAATGTACTATATTTTAAACCAGAATTGTACTCAGTCCCTGCTCTTAGGGAGCTTACAACTTAGTGGTAGGGAGCCTTAAAAATATCAGGGCTCGCAAAACCTGTTACTTGATCTGAGTGCTGCTTATGCGGTGCGTTCACTTGGTGAAAATTCCACGCACTTCTCTGTAGATACACATTTTATCTTACAAACAAAACCTCTCTTCAACACACGTTTTATCTTACAAACAAAACATAGTAGTTTGAAATCCACACATTAAAGCAATCTCATAATCTAAACAAATACAAAGTATCTTCAACTTCTCACACTAGAATTGTTGGCTGATGACAGAATTCTCTGTGATGAGATCTTTTTCTAGGCTGTCTCATCATTAGCCTGATCCTATTTACCCAGAAGTCAGATGTGTGTACAGATGTCCTAAGAAAAAGCTTATTTTCCATGTTGAATTATTATGGGTGGTTTCTAATGTTTCACTTCTTCATCTTAGACATTTGGAAAAGAAGAAGCAATAGGATAAAAAGAAATAAATATCCCCTTAAACCAACTGCTAATTTATCTTGTAGTTTGTTAATTTTTCTATTGAAATTTGTCTGAAAGTCTAGCTTCTGACCAATTAAATAAAGATCATTTCTGTGCAGTAACCTGACACACCTGCCCCCTTAAAAGAAACCTGATAATTGTTCAGAGTGGAGTGGAAGAAAATTAGTGTAGAAAAAGGGTGTTCTTGGCTTGGGACTCATGTCCCTCAGTGCTAGGGAGAAGCAAACACAAATCACAGACTGAGCATTAGATTATCTCGGTACTATCCAAGTGGACAAAACGTGACAAGTTCTTCATCTCTCGGGGCCTCACTGAGGCTCCGGAGCCTGTGAGTTAACCAGTGAAGTGACTTGCTAAAATGTGCACAGAGAGTAGTGGCAGGTTGGACTGGCCTTGTGGCTTCTGGCTCCAAGTCAGTGTTCTTCCCACCACGGAAGTTTTAGGTATTATCCACTGGAAATATGATTCATCAGAGACAATTGGTGGGTTAGGGGTGCTCACAAGCATGCGTGTACAGGGGGGCCTCTGTAGTAACCAGGAATGCCTGACCCGGGGAAACTGTACCTTAGTATTTTACGCAACTACAAAAAAGTTTTGATGTTATAAGGGGTCTACACTACCCACATTCAGGAGCAGTCTAGTCTGAAAACAATATTCCTTTTTCCCTAGGTTCATGTGGAAAAGCTACTGGACCTCAGATTCTGTGAAACTGACCTAATGTCCTTGTGTTCTGCCTGCTTCAGTCAGCGCAGTGAAACTGCAGGTGTACATCTTAAATACCTGCTCGGTTTGCGTGTGTGTGTGTGTGTGTGTGTGTGTGTGTGTGACAGAGTTTTGCTCTTGTTGCCTAGGCTGGAGTGCAGTGACACGATCTTGGCTCACTGAAACCTCCGCCTCCCGGGTTCAAGCAATTCTCCTCCTCAGCCTCCTGAGTAGCTGGGATTACATGCGCGCGCCACCACGGCTGGCTAATTTTTTTATTTTTAGTAGAGACGGGGTTTTACCGTGTTGGCCAGGCTTGTTTCGGACTCCTGACCTCGGGTGATCCGACCGCCTTGGCCTCCCAAAGTGCTGGGATTACAGGCGTGAGCCACCGTGCCCGGCCAATCCCTGCTGTTTTAATCACAGACAGTTATTCTGAATTAGGAACTTGATGGGTTTCTCTTCGATGACTATGGAGAGATTTCCGTGGGTTGAACAAGGAACTCCACTACAGCGTCTTGTAGAAAACCCGAGTTGCAGATTCCTGGACCCCTCACGGCACGGGAGGCGGGGCTGGCAGGCCTGGCCGGGTCTCCCCTCTCTCCAGCCCGCACCTCGGCCATGGCCAGCAGGGTTTGGCCCCTTGCTTTTCACCTTGTTACCTTGTTCAGGACATGCCCTAAACTGAAGGCACCCTTTGGATGAGGAAAGGTGCAGTGGAACTTCCAGAGACCAGGCTAGAGGGGGCACAAAGCCAGGAGGCGTCGCAGCGGCTGGTTAGAAGCACTTCCCTCGAGCTGGGGCACTACCTGGGCGCACAGGAACCTGGTAGTCCAGGCGTGAGGTCAGGAGCCGCGCGCTGGGGTCTGTGCTCTGGCATTTGTAGCCGCAGCCTCACCCGCCTTGTCTGGGAAGTGGCTCAGTCCTAAAACTCTGGGCCTTCTGCTTCGAGGGTTGTGTGGAGGCGGGGATGAGCCAGTGAATGGGAACCTGCTTTGCAAAGACTGCCAATCAAGTACAGACAAATCAGCGTGATCAAAGATGGTGATGATAATGACCTCAACCTCTAGCCTGGTGTGAGGAACTAAAAGCAACCACAGAACACTTGCACCCAACGCCTACGGGCGCTGCCGGGGGGCCTCCGGAGCATGCGCGGTGGCCCAGCCCAAGGCAGGCCGTGGGCCCGGGACGCGCCTGGTCCGGCTCAGAGCTCCGGGTTCGCGGCGGGTTCGGAGCAAGTGCCAGGGGTACTGCGGGCGGGGTTCCCCTCCCCCTTCCCCTCCCCCTCCCCCTCCCCTCCCCCTCCCCTTCCCCTCCCCCTCCCCCTCCTCCTCCCCTTCCCCTCCCCCTCCCCCTTCCCCTCCCCCTCCCCCTTCCCCTCCCCCTCCTCCTCCCCCTCCTCCTCCCCTTCCCCTCCTCCTCCCCCTTCCCCTCCCCCTCCTCCTCCCCCTCCTCCTCCCCTTCCCCTCCCCCTCCCCCTTCCCCTCCTCCTCCCCCTTCCCCTCCTCCTCCCACTTCCCCTCCTCCTCCCCCTTCCCCTCCTCCTCCCCCTTCCCCTCCTCCTCCCCCTTCCCCTCTTCCTCCCCCTTCTCCTCCCCCTCCCTCTCCCCTTCCCCCCAGAGCAGCTGAAATTCTTCTGGAATAGAATAAGAAAAGCTCCTGGAGAGGAAAGTTGTGGAGGCCCGACTTTTTTTTGTTTGTTTTTTTGTTTTCGCCCACTCACGATTTCATATTTCACAACTCAGAAAAGTCTACGAGGAGCTTTTACAAACACTGTGTCAGCCACCTTGTATTATCCCCATTTTACCAGTGAAGAAACTGAGGCCGAGATTAGTTAAGTGAGTTATCACAATACAAGTGAATTGCAGAAAATTGGAATTGGGGATTTCTGGCTTCAGGCCCTGTGTCCTTGGAAACCAGTGTTCACAGAACTACCGAGCTAAATGGACAGAGAAGCGGGTCGGGGAGAAAGGAGGGAGGGAGGGAGAAGGGAGGGAAGGAAAAGAAAGAAGAGGGAAGAAAGAAAACATCTTTTAAGAGAGTGCAGTTCAGGTGACTCACGCGGGAGGAGTGAGCTCCGATGGTGCCGCCAGGCCGGCTGTGTGGAGCACGCGCTGTGTCCAGTGTGCCCCGCGTCATCACACCTGGCCCTGCCTCTCCACCTCTGCTTGGTGGCCCCTGCAGGAACCCCCAACCGGTCCTGCTGCGGGTCAGAGCCCCGCAAGATCCGGCCTGGTAGCCCTGGGCCTCGATCTTTCTCCGCCAGGTATTCCAGGGTCCGCGCCGTGACGATTCGCCGCACCTAGCCTCGACCCAAGAGCTGCTGGACCCACAGCTGGCCGCGGCCCTGAACCCAGCGCTGGCGACAGCAAGTGTCGGGATGCCAGGGCTGGCGCCCTCCCCTTCTAGCTCAGCCCTCCGAACTCCAGGCTTTGGGGTCGCGTAGGGTCGGCGCGGAGCTCTGGAAGGACTGAAGCTCGCAGTGACCAGAGAATCGGCGAGGTTATGGAGACCCCGCGTCCCTTGGCGTCGCCTGCACCAGGGCGCGCTCGCGTACGGTTGCCAAGGTGCATAAATGCGTCGACGCAAGGGAATGAAGGAATGGAGCGAGCGAGCCCGGCTACCGCGGTGCAGACAATTTCCAAGCTCCGGGCGGCGCCCGCGTCAGCGCTGGGAAGGTTAATGCTCACCTCCTGGACAGCCCAGGCTTGCAAGCTCGCTGCAGAGGAAAAGCAAGAAACTAAACAAGTGCAGACAACAATCACAACACGTATTCTCTGGCCCCGTCCCCGTTGTTTTCTCTCTTGTTGCCATCGGTGTCTGGGATCTAACTTGACCGTTTCGTGTTCCCTGGGGAGGACGCATCTTCCTAACCTGGTGCCCGGGCGCGGCCCCACAGCTTGCGCGCTCTGCTCTGGGGCCATGCAGGGAGGGCGCTACGGGCTGGGGCCGGGAGTGGGGACGCCCGTCGTCGGGAAGGGGGCGCTGTCCCCTCGTGGCCTCCGACCCTGCAGAGCACTGCCACCGCCCTGGAGCTCAGTAGGGTCAGAAAGGGTCGGGGACGAGCTCTTCCCAGGATCCTCCGCCGCAGCTCAAGCTCCCCCGTGGGACCCTCTTTCTCTCCTTTCTCAAATAGCTCCCTTCTCCTGGCCGAGCGCGGCCCTGGATCCCACGGGGCGCACTCTGGCCTGGGGATTTTGCTGGAGGCACATGCGGGAAAGGGGTTGGCCACTGGAAATGGCCTGGGCTTTGCAGGGTTGGGAAGTCCGCCTAGATGGAGGACGCACTCTCTGCAAACGGTCCCAGCTGGATCCCCCCCCGCTCCGCCTCTGGTTCCAGGATGCTGCCCCAGCGGTGGGCACCCTGTTCTTTGCCCGCGCTGCGCAGCGCGCGCCCCGCCCCACACCCTTAAATTCCCGGCCCACCAGTGCAGCGGTTGGGGCGCACCGGCCTAGGGTGCTGCTACTGAATCCTGGCTGGAAAAGAGGGGCAAACCCAGCTATCTCTTTTGTGCGGAAAGCTAATTCTCGGATGAAAATTATCCCGGGCTCTAGAGGTAAAAATTAGGACGTGAACACAGAGACGCTGCAGTTCACCTTACACTTGCCGGGTCTTAGCCCTGGGGCCCTTTGCATGTTGCATGCAAGGCAGCAGTCGCTGCGCGCGGGGACGTTGAAATCCGGACTCAGGCTCACAGGCTTCATGCCTAGAGTTATATTAACAACAAGCATCACAGGGAGGGTTGGAGCTTTCTCTGCATTTATCTCAACGAATCTTCACAACAGCCCTGGAAGGTCAGTCTTATCACCGTCCCGTGTTAGGATTAGGAAAGGAGATCCAGAGAGATGACTTGTCCAGAGTCGCGCGTTCAGTCACCTGAACACTAAGTCACGTTCTGACTCCGGCCCCCACGGCACCCCCCTACCCCCACAACGCTGCCTCCTTCCAGGATCACCTCTGTGGAGCCCCGCACATGGGTGGGGCTCAGTAAATATTAAATTCCAGGATCTAGTCAAACCTGCCGACTTTCATTCAGTAGGTGTCTGAGCCATATTTGCTCACTCATTCTGCAGGCCTTGAGCGCCTACTGTGTGCCGGCGCTTATATGAGAGCGCGGGAACAGCGCTCCTCACAGGGGGCCGGGTGACAGGGGAGCTGCGGTGAGCGCGGGCGAGAGACGACCGTGAGCTCCCAGCCTGCAGTCCCCAGGCTGCACGTGGGCCCGGCACGCACCGTCGGTCTGCACCAGGGTGTGCAGATGAGGGAAACTGGGGGAGTTCGCAGGTCGCAGCGCAGCCAGGGGAGACGCGAGAGGGCGGGAGCGACTCCACTCGGAGAAGCGGGACTGCCAATCGGAGGAAGAAAGACAAAATATAAGGAGAAAATTCAGGGTGACAAGAGCCAGAAGTGAGGGAGCTGGAGGCCTGGACCCGGAGACTGGGTGCGGGTAGAGTGAGAGGAGAAATCAATCAGGTGGCTGAGAACCAGAACAACGGCCTCGCCCTCCTGAGAGCCAGGGGCGGCGGGGGCGTCGAGGGGCCTTGGGTGAGCACTGCACAGAACCCGAGGCGGGATGCAGCCCCCAGCGCCGGCTCCGGCCGGCCTCTGTGGCGGCCCAAGTTGGCTGGGGCTGCGGTGGCCGAAGCCCGGTCGTTTTCGAAAGGAATGGCAGTCAGAATGTTAAGAACGGCTGCTCTGAGGGGTTCATGGTCAACGTCTCTCACACCCAGGCGGGCTCGGCGAAACCTGGTTGGGTTGGATTTTCCGAGGCTCCACGCGCAGGAGGGGCGGTGGAGTCTGGCCGGGGCAGGCAGGGGCTGGAGCGGGCCTCCAGCGCCTGCCTTGCGGCTCTGCGGCACCTGCGGGTCCAAGGCAGGGGGCGGGAGGCGGCCCGGGGCAGCCGGGCGCAGATCCCCGGGCGGGCCCTGGCGGCGGAGGGGCGGGCCGGGGGCAGGCTCGGGGAGGAGGCCCTCCCTCACTCCCTCCCTCCCTCCTCCTCCCGGCAGGTCGGAGCGGGGACCCGGCGGCGGCCCGGGACGCAGGGAGGGGACCTGCGCCGACACCGAGGGAGGGGCCGCGCCGACTTGGAGAGTCATTGGAGGACGCGGCCGCCCGAAGCTGATAAATCAGGGGCCAGGTCGCGGCTGCGGGCCAAGTTAGACGCCCCGACCCGTGCGAGGGCCAGGTCCGCGCCTGCCCCGCCAGGCGAAGCGAGGCGACCCGCGTGCGGCCATGGCCTCGCTGCTGGGAGCCTACCCTTGGCCCGAGGGTCTCGAGTGCCCGGCCCTGGACGCCGAGCTGTCGGATGGACAGTCGCCGCCGGCCGCCCCCCGGCCCCCGGGGGACAAGGGCTCCGAGAGCCGTATCCGGCGGCCCATGAACGCCTTCATGGTTTGGGCCAAGGACGAGAGGAAACGGCTGGCGGTGCAGAACCCGGACCTGCATAACGCCGAGCTCAGCAAGATGCTGGGTGAGTGAGCGCGCGGCCGAGCGGGCTAGGGGCCGGGGGCGGGCGGCGGGCGGCGGGCGGCTGGCGGCCGGGCAGGGCGGGTGGGAGCGCGGAGCCTGGGGACTGCCCGGCACGCGGGACGAGGGCCCTCTTAGTGCCCGCGTGGCTGGCCATCTGCGCGAGCGTGGGTGCTCGCGATGCCCAGGATTCAGAGCGGGGGCACTTGGCGCGGGCCAAAGTGAAACCGCGCGGTGGGCAGGGAGGCTCCTTTGCTGGGACAGGAGCGGAGGTCGGCGCCCCAGGGGGCGGGGAGACGGGGCAGCGGCCAGGCCGGGACGCCTGGCGACAGGGACCGGCGCGCATGGACAGGGCAGGGACGGAAACGTTGAGGCTGGGTGGAACCGGAGTTTACTAGGCATACCGAAGCGGGAAAAGCCAGCATTCCCTGGACCTTACAATTGGGCGATCTCAGAGGAAGGCTGTCACCGATGAAATTATAATTAACGAATATTCCTGAAGAGAGACCCTGCGGAACGAATCCTTGCTTTAACTAAACAATTAAGAGAAAAACAAAACAAAACGAAAAGCTTACCGAAATAGACTCGATTCGTTCATCTATTGCTCAGTCTCGGGGGTGTAGATAACTTGATTCGGATGCTTGGGCTGTCCTGGAACCTGGCCTCTTCCTGGGCTGTCCCCGCAGGGACTGGGGACGCGGACCTACCAGGTCCAAGAGGTCCAGAGTGAGGCTGTTAGGACACACCCGAACAACCGGAGTTCTTGTGGGGGTTTCTTTTTTCTCCGGTGTCCAGCTGAGTACTTTTCAACCCTGCCTAACCTCTAACTTCTTTGCCTTTCGACGCGGTTTTTATTCGTTTTAATCGGCGAAAACCTTTCAACGCACTTGGTGCACGCAGCGGGAGAAAGGCCCTGTAAGAAGGGACGCGTGGGCACCCGAGGCCGGCTCTACCCTTCCCAAACCCCACCCGGTCCGGAACAGAGCCCTTCCTTTTTTCGTGGGAGTTCAGAGCTCAGGGCTCTTTCCCGAGGCGGAACTTTGAGGATAGGACTGACGCCCCTCTTTCTGCTGGTTAAAGCCGCAGGCCTGCAGAGGGGGTCCCAGGCCGAGCCCTCCTGCAGTTTAGCTGCTGTGCAAAGCAGTTGACGGAGTGCTGGTTGCAAAGGGCCCAGCCTGGTGGCCGGCTGCACCAACTCGCCTTAGTGGTCTGGGGCCTTCTGGGGCCTTTTCCCTCATCAAAAATAGTAACATTTATATTTTACACAGTGTTGGCACAAAGACAAATGTATTAATATGTACAATAATAAAACATTTTATTTAACCTATAAGTTTATATTTTTCTTCAGATTTTAAAAGAAATGAAAATATGTTTGTTGTGGATCCCCAAACGTTTTTTTCCACGGACCCTGGGCACTGTGCCTGTTGACCGTGCCGGCCGGGGGAAGCAATCCCCTGCTATGACCGTCATAGAGGAGGAATTCTGTGCAGGCCTGGGCCAGGGATTGGGGAGGAGGGAGGGGTGAGGAGCATGGCTCTGCAGAGTTGGGGAAGCCTGCTCCCAGGAAAGGGGCAGGGACAGGGACACAGGAGACAGATGCTTCCTGCGAGTTGGTCCCCGTCGGGGCCTGCACTTCAGCTTCAGGAGGTTACAGTTCATTCTGCAGAAAAGACGCGGATTCCTTCCTGCTGAGCCATGTAGCTCCTGGCACTGGGTGAGGGAAACTGCAACACTGGTGCTTTTCACAGTATGGACTTTGTGCACCTGTTAGCAGGGGGCAGCAGGATGATCCCCTCCACCTGTGTGACATTTCCTTCTCAGCTCTTTCCTTTCTGACCTGAGAGGAAAAGGCTGGATATGAGAGTCTCAACTTTTTCCACTATAAACCTTCCAAACCTTAACATTAAAAATGTGACCTAGTCACACTGGTATTTAAAATATATTATGAATGAGAAAGTGCATAAAGAGAAGTAGACATTTGGTAACATTTTAAAATGAACACGTATTTTATTAATTATATAACATCCAGGTACATTTAGAAGCTACGGCCACATTTTATATTGAGACCACAGACAGGGTATGGGGTGCACCTGGATCTTGGGCCGCTTGCAACAGCTTTGTAGCCTCAGCCACAGGCTGGGGGGAACTGATGACCAGCCCTGAATCTGCAGCTCCTAACACTTTCAAGTCACCCTTTTAAGTGACAGCTAATGATGTTAATTGAAAGCTCCATGGAATTTCTGTAAACTTTCACCCAAGTGGTACAATGCCCTTAATTGTTGCCCTCCCCTGGCTCTGAGCCCCTGGCCCAAGGAGCCAGTCTACAGAGGCACTGAGGGCTGCTGTGTGCACGGCTCTGCACCTGGCCCTGTGCAGAATGTGCTGAGTGGAACACAGGGCCCTTTCCTTAGGCCTTAACCTCTAGGCTAGCGGGTCTCAAACTTCAGGACACATTAGCATCATGGGAGAACATGTTAAAGTTGTAGAATCCTGAGCCCGCTTTAGGAGGTAGCAAAGCAACCCAAGGGGTCCAGAAGCCCCCCACCCCTAGAAAACACCGCAGGAGGGTGTGCAGTGCACACTGAGAGATGAGGGAAGATGCTCCAGGGACTTGAAAAGCAACAGACAAGCAAGCAATGGTGAATAGAAGATCAAGCGCAGCCAGCATATTAGCACCAGTGGGTTGCAAGCATGGAATAATTTTTAAAGAGAGAGTTTGGAGCTGGAGAGTGTCACAATATCTTTATTTTATACTGAAGAAAATAGAGACTCAGGAAAGTGCAGGGAATGGCTTCTGCATGGAGATCTGTGGCTAAGCAGGTGCCCTGGCACCATCAAGGGTCCGCAAAAGATGGCTGGCTGGAAGTGATGGTTTGCATGTATATGTGTGTGCATGCATGTGTCTGGGTGTGCATACATGTGTTGCAAGCAGATGCTAGCATTCTGGCCTCGGTCATCCAGCAGGTTCCTATTCGACCTTCAGAGGTAAGGAATAGGTATTTGTTAAGCTAAGTGAGAATCTCTGATTTACTGACATCTGTGAAACTATTGACTGAGCCTGGGTTCCCTCCCAGAAAGGGCTGTGAGATTTATGCCATAGGTAAATATGATAGTATCTCTTTAGCCTGCACTAATCAACGAAGGCAGAGATTTTCATGAGAATGCACAAATGTTTAGAATGGACCCTCGAAGGGTAAAAAGAGCCCCAATCAATATCGTGATCATTAGATATTTTCTTCCTGTAGCTGACATATGGTCAGGTGGGCTTTTCACTGGGGACCCCGCATTGTAGCGTGGGCATGCTCTGGCGGCTTTTATATGAGAGGTGATGCTTTCTGTGTGCGCCGTGCACGATCTGGCTTTGTGGTTGCAAGCAGAGGGGTTGATTTCGCTTCACTGTGCCTGCAGGATCTGGGCTGGGAAGAGGGTGCAAGAGGTGCCCGTGTCCTCTGTGGCTGAGAGGGGGAAGGGAGGTGTGTGTGCATGTGCACGTGTGTGTGCACGCGTGTGCATGTGCGATGCCTGAGGGGCACAACACTGAGCATGGCCTCCTCTGCCTTGTGTGAGCAGGAAAGTCGTGGAAGGCGCTGACGCTGTCCCAGAAGAGGCCGTACGTGGATGAGGCGGAGCGGCTGCGCTTGCAGCACATGCAGGACTACCCCAACTACAAGTACCGGCCGCGCAGGAAGAAGCAGGCCAAGCGGCTGTGCAAGCGCGTGGACCCGGGCTTCCTCCTGAGCTCCCTCTCTCGGGACCAGAACGCCCTGCCGGAGAAGAGAAGCAGCAGCCGGGGGGCGCTGGGGGAGAAGGAGGACAGGGGTGAGTACTCCCCTGGCACTGCCCTGCCCAGCCTCCGGGGCTGCTACCACGAGGGGCCGGCTAGTGGTGGCGGCGGCGGCACCCCGAGCAGTGTGGACACGTACCCGTACGGGCTGCCCACACCTCCTGAAATGTCTCCCCTGGACGTGCTGGAGCCGGAGCAGACCTTCTTCTCCTCCCCCTGCCAGGAGGAGCATGGCCATCCCCGCCGCATCCCCCACCTGCCAGGGCACCCGTACTCACCGGAGTACGCCCCCAGCCCTCTCCACTGTAGCCACCCCCTGGGCTCCCTGGCCCTTGGCCAGTCCCCCGGCGTCTCCATGATGTCCCCTGTACCCGGCTGTCCCCCATCTCCTGCCTATTACTCCCCGGCCACCTACCACCCTCTCCACTCCAACCTCCAAGCCCACCTGGGCCAGCTCTCCCCGCCTCCTGAGCACCCTGGCTTCGACGCTCTGGATCAACTGAGCCAGGTGGAACTCCTGGGGGACATGGATCGCAATGAATTCGACCAGTATTTGAACACTCCTGGCCACCCAGACTCTGCCCCAGGGGCCATGGCCCTCAGTGGGCATGTTCCGGTTTCCCAGGTGACACCAACGGGTCCCACAGAGACCAGCCTCATCTCCGTCCTGGCTGATGCCACGGCCACGTACTACAACAGCTACAGTGTGTCATAGAGCTGGAGGCGCCCCGTCTAGCCAGCCCTCGCACCCTCTCCTTCCTGTGCCCTGAGTGGCGGAGGAGCCGTCCAGCCACACCAGCTTTCCTCCCGCTGCTCAGGGCAGGGAGGTCTGAACTGCGGCCCCAGAGCCTTTGGCCTAAGCTGGACTCTGCTTATCCGAGTGCCGCCTCTATCCCCTTCCCCGTGTTCCAGCCCCTGCAGCCCGCATTTTAAGTACATTCCTTCAAGTGAGTTTTCCTCCAGCCCCTGAGAGTTGCTGTCTCCCAGTAGAATGTTCACTGACCTCTTTTCTTTGTAGCCATTATCGAAACTAATGGGGGGACAGACTTGATAGCCAAGGTCCCTTCTGGTCCAGTTTTCTGATTTAGGGTTCTCTCAAGATTAATAAAGGAAGATGGGGAAATTTGACTCATTAATGAGCTCGCTGACCTACGATCTGGTGATAATTTTGTGTGCACAGCCCAAGGACCACGAGGCTTTCTGCACTTTCTGCACTCCCTTCCAAAATGACCGCAAAATTCCAAAGGGACTCATACAATTTGAGAAAAAACAGTCAACCTGACTTGAGAAATTAACCAGTATGGCTAACTATATCACAGAAAATGGGATTGAGTTAAAACTATTTTATTTTAAATATACATTTTAAAGCAGTTCTCTTTTTTTAAAAAAAGTTTTTATTATACACATACTTCAAGAGAATATGCACAGTCTAGGCTGGGCACAGTGGCTCATGCCTGTAATCCCAGCATTTTGGGAGGCCGAGGCATGTGGATCACCTGAGGTCAGGAGTTTGAGACCAGCCTAGACAATGTGGTGAAACCCTGTCTCTACGAAAAATACAAAATTAGCTGGGAGTGGTGGTGCATGCCTGTAATCCCAGCTACTTGGGAGGCTGAGGCAGGAGAATGTCTTGAACCCGGGAGGTGGAGGTTGCAGTGACCCAAGATTGCACCATTGCACTCCAGCCTGCGCAACAAGAGTGAAACTCCTTTTCAAGGAAAAAAAAAAAAAGAATATGCACAGTCTGAATGTATACAAGGAGTGTGAGAGACACATGCCCACTTCATGCAACTCCTAAACTCAAAGTCTAAATCAGATATTTTTATTAACAATGACAACTTCTTGCCAACTCCCTGTTTCTAATGACCCAAAGAGCCAGGGTACCTAAAAGGACTTTGCAACCAAGCAAAGTCACCGTCTTCAAATCTGGATACACACTTTCCCCTCTGTAGATTCAAAAGGTGCTTCCTTCCCGGCTGTCTCCAGCTTCCTTACACTCTTTTCTGGGATTTCTTTTTCTCTTCTTTCTGCTCTTCCTCCACTGTTGAACTCGTCCCTAACTCAAACAGCCCCTGACTTAGCCCAAGCATGCTTCCTCTAGCTGCTGTGAGAAATTGTCTTCGTCACCAGCCAGGTCCTCAGGCAAAGTCCTCAGCCAGTGCTTTACAGCAACTTCCCGCAAATCAGAAACTCACTGTGATTCCAAAAATGTTTCTGAGCCCTGGACCCCTGCCCCCAAAATATTTTATCTTTCCCCCAAACCTCCTTTGAAGGAGCATGCATAACAGTGTGCTGAAAAACAGTTGTTGGTTTTTTGATTTTAGCATATTATTTCCTGTATGAAATATGTTTTATATAATCTCCTATTATTTTTATCTTATGTTTTGTATTGTTGATAAATCCTTTTTGTCCTTCTAAGATGTCCTATTGTAAAATCACTTATAAGATATGATTACTCTTTATGCTATTACTTTATATGCCATTTGGTAATAAATAGTAAATTGTTGATGATATGATTGACTGGTGCGCAGTCCAGAGCATGTATGAATAATCTCATAAAACAGTATCACAGACATTAAGCTAAACTGTTTCATTTTTTTGAAAGAACGACTCATACTTTGGAACAGTTGTCAATATTAATTTGTTGAAAATATTTAATTTAAATAAACATTTTTGTACCATGACTGTTCTATCTTTTGAAATATAGTTTTGCAAAAAGAAAAAGTTTCCAAGCAAGACATAAATATTACATCGCGTGCTACTTGTGGTATTAATCAAAATGTTTTCTACATCGACTTTTTTATTTTAAAAAGTTGTTATCTGATAGGGATGGTTTATTTTATTTTATGAGTTTTGCTAAAGAGATAAATCCAAATTTTACGCATTGGAACCTGCTGTTTTTATTGACAATGAAAGAAAATGTCAACTCATGACCTACATGTAGAACAATTTTCTCCTTGTGACGACTTTACACTCGTAAAGTGGAATGAGGTGACTATCAGGCTGTTTGAAGAATGAAAGTAAGTTTTGTCTACTTGTTTGCTTACTTAAGACTGTCACAGCTAATTTTTTTTTTTTTTTTTTTTGTATTTTTAGTAGAGTTGGGGTTTCGCCATGTTGGCCAGCCTGGTCTCGAACTCCGACCTCAGGTAATCCACCCACCTCGGCCTCCCAAAGTGCTGGGATTATAGGCGTGAGTGTAGTTGCAGGTGCCTTTAATCTCAGCTACTTGGGAGGCTGAGGCAGGAGAATTGCTTGAACTCAGGAGGCAGAGATTGCAGTGAGCTGAGATGGCGCCACTGCACTCCAGCCTGGGCGATGGAGTAAGACTCTGTCAAAAAAAAAAAAAAAAAATACTGTCACATTTTTTTCTTCTTTTTAAAATAATCTCAAAACACACCTGTGTTTGTGGATGTGCTGTGGAAATATATCACAGGCTCTCAGAACTCACTGGGACATTGTGGAGAAGGCAGGAGAGCACACAGAGTAATAATGAAAGGATGCAAATCTAGTGAGGGTTAGGAGCAACATACCAGCCAAAAATCACTGGAAGAAACTGAGGATGACTCAGTCCCTGTGCAGGTCGCCTCTGTCTGGCTGTTGTGCATGGGGAAGCAGTTGGGACTTGCTGGAGTTAAGGGCAGCTGTGTGTTTTCCCAGGCCCTCTGGGCCAAGGAGTGGGTCTTGGGAGAGTCCAAATGCGCATGCGTGTTCCCTTTAGTTTTGATCCTAATCTATAGTCATTACTTTAATAGCACTTTATAGGTGTGCAGAGCTTTACGGAAAGTTTTATGGGCTGTTTCTCATCCACAGCCCCAGGTGGGGCCCGTCATCCACCCACCACATTGTGCAGCAGGGGACACAGAGGCCCAGGGTGGGCGTTGACGAGGGTTGGCTGGCTCGTGTGCCATGTTACCTGGGTTTTAGCATCGTCAGATGTGTGTTGGCAGCATTCGTCGGTCTCACTGCTGGAGTTGGTGCTGCCTGATTTCTCCCACTTTCCTATGGCATGGAGTCATATGAGGTCCAGTTGATACCCATCATGGCCCAGGGAAAGAAAGAAAGAGGAGAGGAAATCATAGGCCGGAGTTAGATGATGCTGAAGACCTTGCTATCCAGGCCGGTGGCGGCGGCCACGGCCCGTGCCAGTCTGCAGTGTCACCGGCTGCCTGGAGCTCCTGTCTACCAGTGCCTGCCCCGCACATCAGCCCACCACTGCCTCAGGGACATGTTTCATTCCAGGACACACTGTGCAGGCATGGTTTCTGTCTCTGGGAGGGCAGGAAGCAGGCTGACAACCAGGCCGCTCTTCCACTGTGCTCAGCTACGAGTGAGACAGTCGTGCCCAGGAGCCAGGGGCATCTGTGAGTTTTAGTTGCCCATTCTGGGCACATCGCTGCCTCTGGTGCAAAGAACATGTCTTGCTTTAGCCAATGGGAATCAATGGCAATGCACAGTTAGAAGTTCCTTTTCTGAATCCTATGTGCTGCAGTTCCACCCTTTTCCCTAAGGTCCCTCAGCGCCGGCTTGTTGCCCAGGGCACACAGGTAGCACCAGGGTAGGTTCACTGTGGCTCCCACTCTGGGCCCTTCACTGTGCAGGGTCCTGGGAGGGGCCTAGTCATGTGTTCACGTGGCTGCAGGTTTGTAAAAACTTTGCAAAAAGGAAAATGCTTTTGTATTCTTTAAGAGTTCCCCACCCCCTGCCCCAATTGTGCAAGCCGTAAGCCTCATAACACCGGGCTCAGCCCCCATGTGAGCACCACTGTGATTGACCCTGTTCTTTCCAGAAGCCTCTCATGCAACCCTTGCCTGTTGCAGTGTACCCTACCACAGGGAAGCCTATGGGGCCAGGGAAATTCTCGCCTTCTGTCTGTTCCTGTGTTTTCACCGATGCTAATCCTTGATTCCCTGACCTGGGCGACCCTCACTTCTGTCACCATCTGGTGACATCACACTCACTGTCCTAGTCCAGCTCAGACATGCCCAACCTCGCTCAGCAGAGGGGCCAGTCACTCTCCTCCCCAGGCGTCCACAGGACTCGGGCAGACCTTGGTTACTGTGCTCACTGCTGGCCCTGGAACCATCTGCCCTGTGCACTCTCTCCCGCAGGTGACCCACAGAGGCTGCTGGACAAACAAATGAATAAACATATAAATTAAAAAATCACCTGGGATGCCTGTAGGTATGTCAGTTAATCTTGGTGGTAAAGACCTGAATGAACCCTTCTGCGTCCCTAACTTTAACTCCCATTTCCTTGGAAACCAAGACCTTGGGGCCTTTGTGTGTGTCCTTCTTGGGGCTCTGAGGATGGGTCTGATGTGGCCATGACTATTCTCCTGCACCTGCTGGAGTGTAGCCTGGCAGAATTGGGGTGGGAGATGGGCACGGAGACATAGTGAGAGCACTCCTCTTCTGCCCCAGCATGGAGCAGCAGAAGAGGGCCGAGTGCAGAAGATTGCTGTCATCCATCTCATCTGCCTTTCCTTTTGAGGAGGCTGTGCTCCTGGTTTCATCCCAGTGAAAGGAATTTGGAAGGGACAGTGGGGCAGGCGGTTGGAGGGGGAGGGGTTGGGTGTGCGGGGAGGGAGGAAGGAGGAAGGAAGGAAAAGAAGAGAGAGACATCTATATGAATCTACTTAGCTGTCTGTCTATATATCTATCACCTATCCATCTGTCCATTCACCCCATCCCTGTCTCTGTCTTTCCTTCTTTAATTATCCTTCCATCCACTCCTTAATCCATACACACCTATCCATCAATCCAGCCAGCCATTCAGCCATTCATCCTACCTTTTTCTTTCTCTTTATTTCTTCCTTTCTCTCTTTTCTTTTTTCTTTTCCTTTCTCTTTTTTCTTTTTCTTTCTTTCTTCTTTTCCTTTCTTTTTCTTTTTTCTTTTCCTTTTTTCTTTTTTCCTTTCTTTCTCTCCTTTCTTCCTTCCTCCCTCCCTCTTTCCCTCCCTTCCTTCCTTTCTTTTCTTTCTTTCTTTCTCTCTCTCTCTCTTTCTTTTTCTTTCTTTCTCTCTTCTCTATTCATCCATCAACCTACCCACTCATATATCTGTACATCCAGCCAGCCAGCCGTACATCCTCCTACCCATCCACACCTCCATTCATCCATCCCATACCTTACCTGCCTTTTCACCCACCCATCTATTATCTATCCATCCATCCACTCTCCATCCATCCATCCATCCATTTATTCACTGATATTTCAGTTCTCAAAAGGGACATATAATGTTTGCCAGAAGTATAGAAAAAAAATAACATCATAAAGAAAAAAGTAAGTCATCTATTGTCCACAACTTAGAGACATTAATGGTAATACTATGGGTATATAGCTATCAAGCCCCTTTTTCTTTTTTTGATGTAGATATAATGCATATATACATATCTTTTGTAATAGACATTTTATCCATTAATATTAAATGAACTTTTTTCTATGCCATTAAATTTCATTTTTCTGCAAAAGATGTCTCTTCCTAGTTGAAAGATTAATATAAAAAAAGGGGGGTGGGGTAGAAAGAAAAACCACCCACTCCATGACCTTTTTTCAACACACTCATGTTTGTACACTGAATTCCCTAGTCCCACATCCATGCACACGTAATTGTACGTGGTGTGAACATTGTGTAGCTATAGATGCCACTTGCATTTGGCTTTCTCCATTCAACATTCTGTTGTAGAAATTTTACCACATTCATATCCATCTTCATATTTATCATTGTTGATGACGCAGAATACCACAGTGAATACAGGGATCTTATTTTGCTCCACCATCCCTTTGCTATCAGGTCACTAAATTGTTCCTTTTTTGCCGTTATCAACAGCACCACAGTGAACATCTATTTGTTTGTACCCACAGCTGGATTCCCAGCAGGGGGTCACTGGGTCTAAGCACATGAGCATATTTGCAGGCTTTGCTTCAAATGGTTCGTTGGTTTCCCAGAGTCTCAATTGATCGTCGAAGGAAAAATGACTCCATTCCATTCCCAAAATGAATTCACTTTTTCTTAACGGGAAGAATTAAAGGCTGAAAACTATTTATAAGACTGCCTTCAATCTGACTGGGCTCCGTTGCGTCACTTGTCCTGGCACCTCTGCCTTCTCCTGTGCTTCCTGACGGCTTCCAATAGCAAATTGGGAACGTCCGTTTCCCCAGACACCACCGTGAATGACACACTCTTCCTTGGCTTCTGACCCATTTCTACTGCTCTCAGCCCAAGACATGTGAAAGTGGTTTTTATCCTGAGTTTAAGCGTCAACCTCTTATATGGGGCAAAGGATTGCTCTATGAGTTACCAAGGCAACTGGATTGGTCCTCCCAGGTTTCCCAGGTGCATGCACCCATGCTGCTGGCAGCATCCGCAGGTTGCTCGGAGTTCCTGATACAGGGGGAGGATGCCCGAAAACAGTCGGGACCGGGGGACACGGTCTGGCCCTACCCATCGCTGGATTTTAATTGGGACTTGGGTAAATCCCTGGACCGGTTCTGTCATCTAAGGAGGTAGTGAGTGGATTCATATGCATTTTAGAAATGGCAGAGCTTTATGTGAATGCATAGGAGGGCTATTGCCTGTTTTGGAGTTCTTGAGACCATTTGGACGTTTTTAGGCCCGGAGGCGGATACTAGCTTCCACGTGTTCAGCGATTGTCACATGGTAAGGATTGTGAGGGAGAAATGAGGGGAGAGGACCCCCTGAGTAAACTTAATGTGGACTATAGAGGAACTCTGTCAGTTTCCTTCTTTGGGCAGGAAACTGGGATTGAAAGAGACCATTTGGGTCCTTGTTTAGCCCATTCTCCTTCCTCTAGTGAGGATGGCCTCTTTGCCATTCTTGGCAGATGGGCTTCTATTTGGTTGGAGAATCGTGAAAAGAAAGAGGAATTGCTTTCTATAAGCTAGTCTAACAAGCTCCATCATCCAAAAGTCCTTCCTTCCGTCTCACCTAAGTTCCTCCTGCTGCAGTCCAGGTCCATGTCTGCTGACGTCATCTGCAGAGGTTGGAGCAATCCTGGTCCCTGCAGGCTGGCAGTCACCCTTCTTTCCCCTGGGGACTGTGTTTGAGGCTCGGGTAGGGCCTGTGGTTTCCTCCGGACCCCCTCTCTGGTGCGCATTACCCTTACTTAGAGGCCGAGTGTCGCGTGGATGTAGGGGTGGAGGGAGGAGATAAGGCTCATTATACAAATACTGGGAGAGGAAAGTGGGGTTTCAGCAGGGGGTGAGAGGGGGGTGCTCTGCGGGCGCTTCTGGAATGTTCTGCATGTAGGTATAGGGTGTAGTCATTTCTCAGAGGCTCATGCTCATTCCTGGCTCAAATGGTGGTTGGTTCCCCATCCCTGGCCACTGTCCTTTCTTATGGTCACTCATCTCCATCTGTCTGAGGGGCTGTGGGGTGGCGTGGGTCTGGGACAAAGTTGGAGGGGGGACAATAAAACATGGACAATATTCCACCCAGAAAAGTCACTGGCTTCTGATGAATGAAAGATCTGCAGCCTCCAGGGACCTCAGGGAGGCTGGTCATTGGGTTTTAGATGTTCCGATGTTGACACCTGCAAGGTAAGGCTGTGACTTCCAGGCCTGAGAGGTCGTGCAAAGTGGGTGGGTGGCCAGAGGCATCCCTGGGTTCCTGCTATCTCAGCACAGTAGCTGGTGCTCCCATCCTATCAGAGAACCCGAGAGGGCATCGTAGCTCCTCCATCCCCATCCCTGGGAGCCACAGAACTTTCTTTTTCTTTATTCCTTTCCCTGATAAACAGCAGCACCGGCTCCCACGCTCAGGGCACCGTGAAAATCACAGAAAGCATGAAACATCATAAGATCTGCGGGAGACAGGAGACTGTAAGGGATCCATCCTGTCCTCCCATCAGGCCATTCGGAGGCGTCCTGAGGTAAACAGCAGAGTTGCATTGGTGCCAAAAAGAACCGAGGCTTGAAATTAGAAGATTGTAATCCTTAATCAAGCTCTGTAAGCTTGAAAAATAAAATCATTGACTGTTTAGGCTGGCGGGAGTCACTGTCAAGCCCAGATTTGATGAAAGAGGAAGTGGAGGCCCAGAGAGGGAATGGTGTCCTCCCCAGGGCACGAAGCGGAGAGAAGTCGGTGAAGGATTGTGGGAGGAGCGTGGGTGGTAGGGGGAGAGCTGGGGAGGGGGGATCCCCCGGAGCCAGGGTGAGGGGCACAGGGCTGTGGAGAGAAGCCCCCAAGGCTGAGCTTTTGGAAGGGCTCAGCTGCATCAGGGTCTCAGCAGGGGGCAGGGGCTGGCAGAACACTCCAGAGGTGTAGGGTGAAGCGAGGAAGGGGCCGGGGAGTGGAGGCGGGAGGGGATATTGAGGCTTAGGGCTTCCATGTATCTAGGAGACTTCCCAAGGCCTTTGCTCTCATGCTGCTTGTCTCCATGGGTGCTGGCCCAGGACAGCAGGGCTGAGAACAGGCTCCAGAGGAGGGGGCGTCCCAGTGTGCACCTGCGGGCCCCCCGTGGGAGGGAACAGGTGGTGGCTTCCGACAGCCCGGGCTGGTATAGACGGGTTCAAGGAGCCCACCCCGACATCCCCAGCACCCTAGGCCCTTCTGTCAGGTTTCTGCCATACTGTGACCAGGCTGCAGGGCCCTAGTAGGCGGCAGGTGGTCCAGGGCGCCTGGCAGGGCAGGCAGAGCTAGGGGCAGCAGACACAGCACACAGCACTCCAGTCTCCAAGGAGGAGGAAGACTCACAGGAGGGGCCGGAGAAGGCCGAGGAGCAGTGGCTGCTGAGTGTTTTCCTGCCCATGGGAGCTGCTGTGAGCAGGAGCAGGAGGATGTGGCCGGAGCCCAGTGTTTCCTGCCTGATAAGCCAGCCCCTCCCTGCAGAGCCCTGGCCGCCCTACCTTTGCGCCTGCTGAGAGCCCTGCCCAGGGAAGGGCTGGCCCAGGAGGAAAATCACTTCTCCAGATTAGCTCGCTCTGGCCGGCCTTCCTTCCCCGCCCTGTCCCAGCAGCCGCAGGAAGTCGGCGGGGGCCCAGCAGCCCAGAGGTCCCTGCCTCAGAGCACTCGGCCTCTCTGAGGGCCCCACCACCCCGGTCCCCCCAGAATGGATGCCTTCTTGCTCCAAAGTCAACCATTTTCAAGGATAGCAGTGACTGCCCATCATTTGTCTTTATCAGACCCCCTGCCTAGCATTTGGGCTTAGAAAATTGGTCACTTTATTCATGAAGAGTCCACGGACCAGCCTCCTTCCACCCGATCAGTTGCTGTCTCTGTAGCCACCTTGGAAGGACATCCTCTGAGCTGAGGGCTGTGGGCTTTGGAGGCAGACTGGCACAGATAAAAGGCAGGGGCTGGCATCCCAGGACCCCAACGCCACCCCGGCTCTGCCCTGAGCTGTGTGGCCTGGATAAGTTCCCACCCCCTCCCTGAGCCTCGCTGCCCGTCTGTTACTGGAAGGGCTGAGTCACATGGGAGCTCAGGGTCTCCCTGCCTTCCAGAAGCATCAGGAATGACGAGGGGTGCTGGCCACTCCCAAGGGCAGCCCAGAGTCCCGGTTCCCGCTGAGGAAGAGGGCGGCGGCTGGATGGAGAGCTCCCCCTTTTTAGTGTCATCTTGGGCTGACCCTCTGGTTTTTCCACTCTCTGTCCTGCCCTTCTGGGGCCAGTCTCCTGCCCTGGGGGATTGGGATGTGTGGCTCCAGCTTGGGGGTGGGAGGTGCACAAGATGGAGGGACAAGAGAGGGGCTGGTCAGGAGGCCTGTGTCCGGGAGAGACGCCTGCAGCATCTGCCAAGTGCCCTAGCTGTGAAATAAGGACTGAGGTCCTGGGAGACTAGAAGCCCGCTCAGAGGCACAGTCGCAGATGTGAGCTTCCCCAGGCCCGCGCCAGCTCTCAGACAAGCCTCCTGCCACAGCACAGCCTCTGATGGGCCCTGGGCCCAAGGGACTCCCCTCAACCTGTAGGTGGGCCCCACCTTCCCTACAGACCTGCCTCCCGAGCCCCACTGACATAGGCACTCCTGCCTTCCTCAGGGAGCTGGCTGTTGGTAACAAAATGTTCATGAAGGGGGTGTTTACTGGCCAGAAAAGATGAACCTATGCTTGCCTTGGGGACAACACTGGCACGCATGTCCCCGAGAACTGACTGCACAGGCATGTTGGAGAACAGGCGGCAGCTCTGCCCTTCGAATCTGTGAGGTGCGGCATCACTTCAGGATTTCATGAGACCCTCACGGCAATCCTGACGCAGACAGGCTTCTGTCCTTTCACAGGTGGCAAAGCTGATGCTGAGGCCGGGTGAAGGGCCGAGGGAGGCCACACGGCTGGGTGGGCCGGGTCTCCACTGATGGAGCAGCACACACACGGCTGGGGAGTGGGAGCCTGGCCCCCAGCTCCCCTACCCTCCCCCACTCTCCTGCCCCGGTTCATGCCCAGGAGGGGCGGCCATCACTCGGGCTGCTCCTGGGCTGTTTCAGGACCCCATCCGCAGCTAAGCCTGGGGTCCTGAAACAGCTGGTGGGTGGCCCAGAGGCAGGCGGGGAGTTCTCTGTGCAGTGAGACCATCTGCACCCAGGCATCTGGCACTGGGCTGCCCCCGCTGCCTGTGTCTCCCGCGCATGGAGGGGTGGGTGAAGGAAGGTTGGGGTCTATTTAGGCCTTTTCATCTAATGCTCTGTGGGTCTGCCCACTGTGTGACCTTGGGCAAGTTGCTTCCCCTCTCTGGGGCTCAGTAAATTAAAAGGCAGGACTCGACAGTTCCCAAGAGCTGGAATATTCCTGGTTCTCTGAGTCTGTGAAAAGGGAGCAAGGAAAAGGGGACAGTCCCCTCCTCTCTCACCCTGGCCTGGAATGGGGTGGTCTCTAGGGAGGTGACAGCGGAGGAGTGACCCTGGGTGGGGGTCCCACTGCGCACAGCCGTGGCAGGGTGAGCCTCAGGTGCTGTGCACGGCTGGGCTGGAGCCACAGTTACTGCATCCAGGCAGGGAACACCTCCCACGACACCATCTCCATCCTGCCTCAGCTGCCCTGGGCTGCCGCCACGCCTTCTGTCACCAGGCCATGGCAAGGGGCCCCCAGACACCTGGCCTGGCCTTGTTCCCATGCATAACCGGCCCTGGCCCCACCTCCTGGGAACTCTGCCCTGCCTTGCCCACATCACCCGATCCCTCCACCCCTCCATCCCTCCACCTTGGGTGTTGGGCTGGAAGGGATGGGGCAAGAGGCCGCTGTCATCTGAGCCCAACCTTGTGGATCCTCATGTAACCCTGGCACTCAGGAGCACCCTCCCTGCCAGGCAGGGCCCGGTGTGAGGCTGCTGCTGGTCTCCTGCGGGAGGCAGGGGCTCCGTGCCCCATGGACTCCCACATTCCATGCTTTGAATCCTAACATGACTGTCCACCCCAGACTGTCACCCCGTCACTCACTGGCTATGACCCTGAGTCTCCCCTGTCCCATCCAGCTAGAGAGATGATGCTTCCAGAAGATCTAACGACGTTTCCTTTTTACTTAAAAAGTTGTATCTGTCCAGTCCCGCCAATAAGGTAAAGCTTAAACTTCACAGGGGGACATTCAAGGCCTTTTATAATCCAGTCCCAACTTACCTGGCCCTCGTCACCTTACGCAGTCCCCATGGCACACTGTGTGTTCCGGGCATGGCCAATTTCCAAACAGGATATGTTGCCTCATACCCCAGTGCTTTTGCATAAGCTGTTCCCTCTGGAATACCTTTCCCCACACCTTTTCTCAGTGGGTTCCTGCTCCTGTCTCAGGACCCAGCACAGTGTTCCCCCTCTCAAATAGCCTTTGCAACAGCCCTCCACCCACTCAAGCCTACCCACGCCCAGTCCCCAGCCATGCAGTTTGCAGGCCCATTTTCCGTACATTCTCACAAGCCTCTCACATAGCTCTCACAGCGTCATGATGCAAGCTCTGTTTTTAAGTCTGTCTCCTCCCACTAGTCTGGAAATGTATTTATCTGGGAAAGGCATTTTATATATCTTTCACGCCATGGGGCCTGCTTCATGCCAGGTACATAGGAGGTGTCCAATCAATGCTTGTTGGAGGGTTGAATAGCTACCCAGGGTGCAAACACTGACTGGTCCACCCTCTGCTCAGCCTGTGATCTTAGACCATTTGTTGCACTTCTCCTTGGCTCAGTTTTTCTGTCTGTAAATTGGTCCTGCTTTCGGCCAAGAGGTTTCGGATTACGGTGATAGAAGCAACAGGAATGGCTTAGGAGAGGGCCAAGGGTGAGATGTTAATTCCTAATACAATCGACTCTCGATGATCCCTGGAAAAGTTTAATTCTTCACTGGATCCCTGCCACTTCCTGGGCTGTGTCCGTACCCCACCCTTTCCATCAGTCAGGAATGCTATTTGTAACACTGTCCTCACCAAAGTGTGTGATTAGGAAGAAAATATGTGACACATATGGACACACACACACTTCACAAAATCTGGCTCTCCTGTTGACCCCATTGGGACAGATCCTGGAGGGGCTGACACTGATGATTCATGTTAGGATTTGCCTCAGTAAGGAGTAGGCTGCTCACTCTATAGTAATAAGGGTGCTAAGTTCTCTCCGGAAGTAAAGTGGCCCTTCGGTCAGTTATTCTTCCAAGCCCAATTACAAATATTTTGTTGTTAAACATGTCGTGGAGGTACACGTAGGAGACTTGGAAGTGCAGAGACAACGAAGAGAGAGCGTGCAGCGGGAGATTCCCCTATCGTCTCACCATGCAAAGCCATCTTTTGTTAGTATCTTGTTGTACTGCTTCTAGACTTTTTTTTCCAGATGTGTGTGCTCATGTAAATATCTTAACTTTCTTTTAGAATGTTGGGTTTGCATTGTTTTGGAAACTTACTTGCTTTTTTTTTTTTTTTGAGGTGAGAGGGTGTGATGGTTAATACTGAATGTCAACTTGATTGGATTGAAGGATACAAAGTATTGTTCCTGGATGTGTCTGTGAGGGTGCTGCCTAAGGAGATGAACATTTGAGTCAGTGGGCTAGGGAAGACAGAGCCATCCTTAATCTGGTGGGCACAATCTAATCACCTGCCAGCAAATATAAATCAGGCAGAGAAATGTGAAAAGGAGAGATGGGCCTAGCCTCCCAGCCTACATCTTTCTCCCGTGCTGGATGCTTCCTGCCCTCAAACATCGGACTCCAAGTTCTTCAGTTTTGGGACTCGGACTGGCTCTCCTTACTCCTCAGCCTGCAGACAGCCTGTTGGGGACCTTGTGATTGTGTGAGTTAAAACTTAATAAACTCGTATATATACATATAGAGAGAGAGACAGAAAGAGAGAGAGAGGAGAGAGAGAGAACCCTGACTAATACAGAGGGTCTTGCTCTGTCACCCAGGCTAGAGTGCAGTGGCACCATCTTGGCTCACTGCAGCCTCGACCTCTCAGGCTCAAGCGATCCTCCTACCTCAGCCTCTTGAGTAGCTGGGACTACAGGTGTGTGCCACCATGCCTGGCTAATTTTTTAATTTTTTGTAGAGACGGAGTCTTGCTATGTTGCTCAGGCCCAGGCTGGTCTTGAACTCCTGGGCTCAAGCGGCCTCCCAAAGTACTGGGATTACAGGCTTGAGCCACTGTGTTCTCACTTTCTAAATGTGAAGTTCTGTTATTCTATTGAATATCCATTTCCAAAGAACATGTTTCCCACTCTGCTCACAATCATCCGATCCCCGCCCCACCCAGCCAGTCAGCCCTGGTTGGAAAGGCCTCTCTGGCAGCCTGGGACATAGGGATGCCCACTTTCAATTCCATGCTGGGTACCCAGGAGGGAAGTGACTTGTCTGAGGGTTACAGGGTGAGTCAGCAGCTTGGCCCCAGCTACCCCGAGTGCTGGGAACTGGCCCCGGGTTGGCCTCAGCCCCTGACGTGTGCCGTCTTGCTCAGGGCGGAAACCTCTCTTCCTGGGGAGGAGGGGCAAAGGCTCCGGGGTGCCCCTGGCCTGGAGATGCCTCCCTTTGCTAGAAACTGCACAGGAGGCTTGTGGTGGGCATTTTCCTAAGTGTCGTCTCTCCTGTCCAGCTGGATTGTGGCCCTGCAGGATGTGGTCTTCCTGGTTCCTGTGCCCCAAGGTGGAGCCCCATCCAGCTCACTGTTGAGGGGAAGGGAAGTGCGGTTCAAAGGGGAGCGACCTAGGCCCAGTGCGCAGCTCCTCCACCTGCTAGCTGAGACCCGCATGAGTCACTGCATTCCCCTGAGCCCCGGCTTCCTCACTTGGAGGAATTGGGATCCTGAGACCCCCTCACCCAGTGGAGAGGTGCAATGCTTTCACACTGTGGTCAAATGACTCAAAGCAACTGCTTGCTCCATAAATGGGCACTTTTCCTCCTGCTTTGTCCTGTCATTGCCCGTCTTGGAATCTCAGAGGCTTCCTACCAACAGGACCAGAGCTCAGAGTCTCAGCCTCACATTCAGGGCCCTTGGCCACATTCCCCCATTAATGATTGTTGGCACCAAGATAGGCTTGGTAGAGGGCATGTGGCACCTTAAAAAGCACGTGGTGAAAAGACAGTAAGGTGCACTGTGCAAAGGCAGCTTTGAGACAGGCTCTGAGTTCCTATTTTGAACTTGGTGCACAGGAGCTCCCCAAATGCCCCCTTACACAGAAGTTCTGGAACCCATGGCTCCCCCTGGCTCCCCCAGGCAACCTGTCTCTGACCACTGCCTTTAACTACCTTCCAGTCTCCTTCTGTAGTCAGCCTCTGCTTAGTTCAGGGTTGGCCCTGCCCAGCCTCCCTCCCAGGCCTCCTGTGCCCAAGTCCTGACTCTTCTGTGATGGAGTTCTGCCTCTGTGTTGGGGGGGAGATGATCTCCTTATGGATTGAGTGTGGGATATTTTGGCCTCTGGACTTGATCAAACTCCTAGAAGAGTAGAACGTTGATCAGTGTGCAGGGTGATTTAGGGAAAGGAGTGGACAGTTAAGTCTGCCGGGCCTGGGGTAAACTCCAACCAGTTACTTAGTAGCTAGGGAACAACAGAAATTACCCAGTTCTTATCCATAAAATGAGGATAATGAAATGAAATGCCTGGCCCGTGGTACATACTCAATATCAAGAGAGAGACTACTTCCATTATATTATTTTTATATCCTCCTCTGTGCCTCATGCATTCCAGGGCTTCCACAAATGCTCATGAACTGTGGAAGCTGCCCACTCTCAATGTGGCAGCTAATGTGACCAACTGCGTCACTATGAATGGCTGGACCATTGAAAATGACTGGATCAGTGTGAATGACCAGGTCAGTGTGATCGACTAGATCAGTGTGATCAACTGGGTCAGTGTGATCGAATGGAACTGTGTGATTGACCAGGTCTGCATGATCGACTGGATTAATGTGAATGACAAAGTCAGTGTGATCAACTGGATCAGTGTGATCGACTGGGTCTGCATGATCAACTGGAAGAGCGTGATCAATTGGATCCGTGTGATCAACTGGATCTGTGTGATTAACCAGGTCTGTGTGATTGACTGGATCAGTGTGAATGACGGGGCCAGTGTGATCAACTGGGCCAGTGTAATCGACTAGATCAGTGTGATTGACTGGGTTAGTGTGATTGACTAGATCAATGTGATTGACTGGATCAGTGTGAATGACTGGATCAGTGTGATTGACTATATCAATGTGATTGACTGGATCAGTGTGAATGACTGGATCAGTGCAATTGACCAGATCAGTGTGATCAGCTGCATCAGTAAGATCGACTGGGTCAATGTGTTTGACTGTTAGTGTGATTGACTAGGTCAGTGTGATCGACTGGATCAATATGATTGACCAGGTCAGTGTGATTTACTAGATCAGTGTGATCGACTGGATTAGTGTGATCGACCAGGTCAGTGTGATTGACTGGGTCAGTGTGATTGACTGGATTAGTGTGATTGACCAGGTCAGTGTGGTTGACTGGCCCGTGACTGGCACCAAAGCAGGACAGCCTTTGGCCTGCATGAAGTGGGCAGTGCCACCCAGCGGCATTTTTGGACCCAAGTCTGAGCTCCTTTTCCACGTTGACAGCCTCAACCTGTTTATAGGGTCCCTTCTGTGCCCAGTTTCTGAAAAGTTTTCAAAAACTGCTTACAACAGTTTGGAGTGTGGCATTTTGGGGGATGAAGATTCACGAGGAACCCAGGAGGTGGAGTTCCCTATGGGAAAGGCCGCAATCTTCACATCCCTTAAGCTTGCATTGAGGTGTGACATGGGGGACCTGGGTGGGAATCCAGGCCCTGTGTTGCAACCTGCACTGCCAATAACCAAGACAGTGACTTTGGACAAATCCCCTTCTTCCCATTTTCCTTTTCCTCAGCCAGAGGTGGCTGAGGTGGGTTACCCCT
The DNA here is from genome assembly GCF_028885625.2 of Pongo pygmaeus. Classification (NCBI taxonomy): domain Eukaryota; kingdom Metazoa; phylum Chordata; class Mammalia; order Primates; family Hominidae; genus Pongo; species Pongo pygmaeus. Next base: position 10,098,529 of record NC_072380.2, read on the forward strand.
AGGATTCCAAAGCTCTAATATTTTAGGACCCCGAGGTCACAAAACCTTCTAGTCTCAAATAAGTTATCAAATTAATTCTTTATTCTAAAATTTCAGGAAGAGTAGTAGTGACTATGTGGGTTGAGGGAAGGTTACCATTGAGTAATGGCTGGTTGCATTAATTAATTGATTTCTCTACTTAGTTTCTCATTCAAGTCTTCATTAATGTAGTGTTCTGTGCCAGTGTGGCAGGTTAAGAATGGCTGAAAATGGCTTGTCACTCCCTAAGCTAACAGATGTGTCTTATTTTCCTACCTCTTTCCTCTGGGCCAGGCCTTAGACTGCTTTGAAGTGATGCTCTGCCTGTTCTGACCCTTTTCAGGAAACTGTCAGCTTCTGTTTCCTCCTTCTTAGAACCCAACTGCCATGTTGTGAGGAAGCCCCAGGCAGCCACATGGAGAGGCCCATGCGGAAGGGAATCAAGGCTCCCCATCAACAGTCTCTGTCAACAACCAGCATCAACTTGCTACCACAGAGGGCGCCTATCTTGGAAGTGGATCTTTCAGCCCCCATTGGGCTGCCCTAGCTGATGGCATGTAGAGCAGAAATGAGCTGTTCGTATGAACCCTGCCCAAATTGCAAAATTGTGATTGTTGTTTTATTTATTATTATTATTTTTTGACATGGAGTTTCACTCTTGTTGCCCAGGCTGGAGTGCAGTAGCACCATCTTGCTCACTGCAACCTCTGCCTCCTGGGTTCAAGTGATTCTCCTGCCTCAGGCTCCTGAGTAGCTGGGATTATAGGCACATACCACCACGCCCAGCAAATTTTTATATTTTTAGTAGAGACAGAGTTTCATCATGTTGACCAGGCTGGTCTTGAACTTCTGACCTCAGGTGGTCCACCTGCCTTGGCCTCCCAAAGTGCTGGGATTGCAGAAATGAGCCACTGTGCCTGGCTGTGATTGTTGTTTTAAACCATCGAGTTCTAGGATAGTTTGGTATGCAGCAATAAGTAACTAACACAGACAGAGCTCATGCTGGCATATGGGAACACAAAGATGAAGTCCCGTGTCTTAGCCTAGGTTCCTCCTCAAAAACAGAACCCAAGAACAGGTTTACTTATAGTGTAGAGTTTCTTTGGGAAGTGATCCAGCAGTAGCAGGGATGAGGACCAAAGACAGAAAGACAGAGAAGAAGGAAAAGCTAATATAAGGTGTAGTATCCCTGAGAGGTCCACCACTGTGATTGACTGGGACTTGGTCCCTGTGGGACTTTTGAGGAACATAGAGCTATAGCTCAGAATTGTCCTCCTAGTTGGGTGTGGTAGCTCACACTTGTAATCCCAGCACTCTGGAAGGCTGAGGCGGGAGGATCACTTGAGCCCAGGAACTTGAGACCAGCCTGGGCAACAAAGTGAGACCCTGTATTTACAAAAAAAAATGCAAAAAATTAGCTGGGAGGTGGGAACTCACTGTCCAGAAGGAACCCCTGCCTTCAGACACAGTTCCCCTTTTCAGAGAACTGTCAGCTTTTGTTTCCTCCTTCTTAGAACCCAACTGCCATGTTGTAAGGAAGCCCAAGCAGCCACATGGAGAGGCACATATGGAGGAAAATCAAGGCTGTAGTCCCAGCTACTTGGGAGGCTGAGCTGGGAGGATAGCTTAAGTCCTGGGAGGTCGAGGCTGCAGTGAGCTATGATCGCACCAGTGCACTCCAGCCTGGGCAATAGAGCAACACTTTGTATTAAAAGAAAAGAAAGTCCCCCTGAGGGAAAAATGGAGGAGCAGTTGGTCACGGGCTCCCACCTCCCATTGGCTGGGTCATTCTGTGAAATGCTAAGCTCCCTGCACCCCCAGGATGTGCAGGAGAAGACACCATGTTAGCTCCTGAAGGTGCCCCATGCTATGACATCAAAGAAGTCACAGGAGAGGAAGCAGCAGACATTTGGCATAGACTGGAGATGAGTGCTGGCCATATGCAGTGGGAGGAACATATGTGGAACAGTTTTCTCTGACCTTGGCTGGAATCAGAGGTAAGGCGAAGAAGGTAGGAGGTGGCTCACAGAGGGGTTGGGGGTAACAGGGATCTTTGAAAAGCTTGCAGACTCAGGTTTCTGCTCTGCACATGAAGCCACCTGGCTATAACTTGCTGAGTCTGAAGGCAGGTGTTCCTTCTGGGCAGTGAGTTCCCACTACCACATTCAGAGTCTGAATGTAAGTATCCCCAGGATGCCCATGACGCCTGGCTGGTACTGTCCTGGAGGCAGTTGCCACTGGCCGGTTAGTGCTTCCTGCAGAGTCCTGGGCAGCGCCAGCCAACTTTTACCTAGAGCTCTGTTCTTTTGCCAGAAAAGTTCCAAAGCCTTCGTCTACCTGTCTAGTCTAAACCCATTCACATAAACATCTGAGGCATTTGGAGTCCTCAGGAAAAATATGCTCAGGCCGGTTGACTTGAGAAGCCCTGGGAAGTGCCACTTCCTCCACTTTGTGGGTCAAGAGAGGTGAATTTCCAGATTCTGTTGGAAACCTGAAACCCACAGCAAGGCCAGCATCCTGAGAAACACTTCTGAATTTATGGGGCCTGGATAACATAGCCTCATGGTATTGGAGGTTCAGATTAGGTTTAGAAACCTATGTTTCAGTTCCCAGGTGCTGGGAGCCATGTTCCTAGAACATTAAGCAGGAAGGACACAGGGTTACCTTGGTTCTCATTTCAAAAATCTGGGCCCTGGAAAAAACCTGTGTTCTCTCAGCCTTTTGAGTAGGTAGAAAAGCACTTAACAGGAAGCGCCAGAAAGCCGTCTGAATTCTTTGGGGGACACATGTTAAGCAACACCACGAGGCACGCTGATGATGAAATGTTCATGGGTGAGATTCGGACTCAGTGCATTTTAGTAAGGCCGATGCCCTCCTGAGCCAAGTCAGAGGACATTGCTGTTGGGGCAGGCATTTTCTGAAGAGGGCACTATGAAGATGGTTAACTTCTGTTTCGTTTTGCTCAAATTCCTCATTTGGCTTTTCGTGTGCAAGTTCTCAGAGAAGAAGTTCTGTTTCTGAGTCTGGAATAGCTTTCCATCCAAGAGTGGACACTGTGGTCTCCCTCGGAGTCCAGAACAAAAGGGTAGCTCATACCCAGGAGCCATTACACAGGTGGGCAGGGTGACGGACTTGCCCAGGGGCTGTGTCCTTGGAGGCAGTGGATGGGGCAAGAGCCCTGGTCTGTGGGGTAAAAGACGTGCTTCTGTCTGGGGTTCTCCCACTATTAGTCACGTGACCTTGAGCAATCCTTCCACCTGTCTGAGCCTCAGTTTCCTTGTCTGTCATGGTTGAAGCATTCTCTGCCCTGCCTGTGTCACTGACCTCAGTCAAATACTGGGTGTGTGCGCATCGGCTCCCGCAACCAAACGCTGGATGACGGGTGGAGCTGCCTCCAGGGCCACTGGATTAAGGAAGCAATCTCTCAATCAATCTCTCCTCTCTTTTGCTTCCCTTTGCCTGTTGGCTTCTTTCTCTCAACGCTGGTATCGCAGCTACAGGCTGCTCTGGCCTCCTGCAATCCTTACAGCCTCACAACCAAAAGGAAGAGAACCCTGGCAACTGTAGAAAGAAAACCCCCAGAATCACTCATCCTGGCTGGAGGTGTGGTGGGTGGGTTGAGGATGGGGTACTTTGATTGGTCCAGTTTGGGCCGTGTGCCCATGTTTGCTCCAATCACTGTGGCCTAGAGCAGTGGAGCACGATGATTGGTCCACTTGGGGGAAGGCTCACCCTTTGGCCAGGGGACGTACTGTGGCCGGGAGCCCCCATCAGAAACACCAGGCTGCCCCCACTCCTTTAGGGCACTGATGTGTCTTTTCTGTATCCTTACATATGTGACCCATCCCAGTATCCGACATGCAGTAGGCACTTTCTACATGTCTGTGGAATAGCGTTGACAGTGAGGTTTCTGACACTCCAGAGTTACTTGAGTTAGATACGTGCTTCAGGACTTCACAGCACCCATCCCTGTTCCCAAGTACTGCTTATGTTCAATTGCTTGTTAGCGTCCTGCATTAAAACGTGAGCTCCTCAAAAGCGAGGACCTTGTCTGGCTTGTTTACCGCTGAGTCCTCCGTGCCTGACAGCCTCTGGTACAGATAATTGGTCAATTGATGTTTGTGAAATGAACATCAACTGTCTGTGAGCCTCAGTGTCTTGACAGAAGGAGCCTGACTCTGCCCTTTCAGGTTGCCCAGCGCCTTCTCCATTCCTCTCCATCCTTGCTTCCAGTTTCTGATACTCTGGGTGCAGTTATGACTTAATGTATGCCCAAGAGCCAATTCTAAATACGTTTCTGTGCCTTAGGTTCTGTTGTTTATAAACACTAGTGAGACCATTGCTTTGACCAAGGTGCTAAGATCTACAAACATTTATATTTGTGTAATCATCTTAAAAATGAGTACTTTTATCTTTAATGTTGAACTTTTTAAGTGAAGTTCAAATAGTATTTGCAGTAGTGAGAGGTGTTTCATCTGCACCAGAATGAATTCTCAAAAGCTTTACTTTGCCAGAATTGGATGAATAAAGTGAACCATTATTGGAATTGATTGATGTTTCAATTGATGCATCTGGTGACGCTAAAACTGGCATTGTTTCACCATATGTTATGTGAAATTCTACTGAGATGCTATCCAGTGAATGACCACTGCTTTATTTTCAGCTTGCATATAAGAAAACTTAGAATACAGAGCAAGCTCGATTTTAAACTGCCACCTGTTCAGTTGCCCCTGTGCATTTTAAATTGTAGATTCTGGATTCTGGACAGCCTTCTTATTCTTCTTCTTCTTTTTTTAGATGGTGTCTTGCTCTGTCACCCAGGGACTGGAGTGCAGTGGTGCAATCTTGGCTCACTGCAACCTCCACCTCCAGGCCTCAAGTGATTCTCCTGCCCCAGTCTCCTGAGAAGCTGGGACTACAGGCATGCTCCACCAAGCCTGGCTAATTTTTGTATTTTTAGTAGAGACAGGGTTTTGCCTTGTTGGCCAGGCTGGTCTCGAACTCCTGACCTCAGGTGATCCACCCACCTTGGCCTCCCAAAGTGCTAGGATTACAGGCACGAGCTACCACGCCTGGCCTGGACAGGCTTCTTAAAGTTCCTGTGAACCTTTGAGGTAGCTGCTGACGCTTTTTGGGCAGATTTCTCGGTAGCTGGTGGCATTGCTGTGGTTCCTGGCAGATGGTAGATGCAGAGAACAACTTTGTGCATGTTACAGTTTCGTCATTAACTTTCTTAAAAAAGAGAAAGTCAATATATTTACATTTTCATTACTCAGGCACTTTCCTTTTTTGTTGAGTTCATTGCTACCAAAAGGGTTTATTGAAAAATGAAAATGCGGTGGCAAACAATAAGATAACTAAATCGCTGTAGCTTTGTAGCACGTGGTAAGTGGCAAAGTCAATGCAGCGAGGCCATGGGGACTCCCCTCTGTGAACTCTTCTTCCTCCCAGCTCCTGGACATACTGCCTATGTGCCTGGCTTGTCTCTCTCACTTTTCCCACTGACCCCAGAGCCTGGTGGCTTCATGTATCTTGCGGTTGTGCAAGTGGCTGAGGCACTGAGCAGTTGGTGGGAACAGAGGTGCCACGTCCTTCTCTCAGCACTGCCACCATGGGAAGAGCTGGCTCTCCTCAGTTACTCATGTCTGCCTACATTTCAGTGTCTCAGGAATGGCCTGGGAGCTGTTTTTGAAGGGTTCCATTAAGTCAGGAGAGTGTTGGGAGGGAGAGGCAGGTCAGCCCACTGCCTCTTCCAGTTGCAGCCTCACGTGTAGGTGAGAACTTGGTCACCGCACACCCCATTTGCCTACGCACCAGGAGAGTCCCACACCATGAGATGCAGTCATGGCAGGAGCTGAAGCACAGGTGGGGAGCTACCTACCTCCCCCAGCTTCTTTTAGAGCAAGTCTTCAGCGAACTCCACTAAACAATGCAAAGCTGGGGTGCACGCCAAAGCAGGCCCAACACTGGGATAACAGGAGTCACCCAGGACAGACCCAGAGAACGCAGAACGTATGGTCCCTTTATCCACAGGCTCCAGCAGGTATTCCGGTTTCAGATGATTTGAGGACAGTTTCTCAGTGTGGGGTCTCCACTTCTGGGTGGTGTGACAGTTTAGGCCTTGCATGAGTAGGGGCATGGGTGGGAAGTCCACTGTCCCACAGTTGTCTCGGTGTCTACCCGGTCTCTGCTGTAAGAGGGTGCTCTCTGCTGCTGCCTCAGGTGGGTGGGAGGGAGGAGTTTTCCCATGGGACCACCCATTTGCTATTCTTAGCTTGAGACAGAAAGCCCAGTTTGACTTCCATGGAGGATGAGGCCCGAGACCTTTCTTCCACTCTCTGCTGTGGCTTCCCTCCACATTTCTGGCCCTGTGACTCTCCCAACTCCTCCCGACCCCTTCATAAATACAGCTCAGCTACACACAAAATATATGTCTACAATGCACCACACCCGGGACTCCTGCAGATGCCAGTGGGGGCTGAGGGAGGAGGGCAGCTTCTCACAATGGCTCAGGACCCCATCACCTGAAATGCAATTCTTCCAAAGGCCACTTCATTCACTTGTGGGTTTGGAAGGCCTCGAGATCCAGCTGGGCCTGTCCTCTCCTCCAACCTTGCCCCTCAGATGATGCCAGGCCCCCAGGCCTCCTCTGCTTATCCTTGAACAAATGCCACCAAATAGTCATGGAAGTCATGTGGAAGTTAGCCAGGTGTAGGTCTCTGGCACATGGCTTGGGTAGAAGCTGTACCCACTTGCCCCTCCAGCAGCTCTCACACACACATGTGAGTACACCCATCCATGCTGGCTGTGAGGGTGTCTGGGACCCTGGTGAGGCCTAGATAGAATCCAATGGCAGCTCTCACACTTCCCTCAGGACCATAATGGTTTCATCCATAGAGTAGATATAGTTGTTCAAAAATGTTTGTGGAATGAAAGAGGAAGAAATAAAAAATTAAAGAAACTCCCAGAACCTCCTTCCTGTGTCCCAAGAGGTATTAGGCAGTACATCAAGCTTCTTGGGGATCAACACACCTGGCCGTGGCATCAGGGTGAGATGGGAGGAGAGTCAGGTGCAGCTCCTAGCAAGGCTGCCTCCCCTGCTGGGGGCTCCTGTGTCCTGGACTTCTCTGCCAGGGCTGCAGAGGGCTGCTCTGCTCCTTCTGCAGGGCACCCTCGCTAAGTCCCCCCTGACCACCTAAGGCAGCTGACTATGCCTGGAAACACAGACACCAGGCACACCTCAGGTGGCACAAACTAGAAAATGGGTGGCAAAGGAGAGATGGGCGGGATGAGCTAATGACACGGGCCTGCCTTATTGGTCACAAGGGGTGCAGCAGGCAGATGGCAGAGCAGGGCAGAGGCAGTCTCGGGCTTGGGAAGAGGCCGTACATGGTGACCCCCTCACTGTTCTGATTTCGAGGGCCACAGTCACCTGTCAAACCAACAGCTCCAGGACGTGTGCCGCTGTTTGCATGAGAGGCATGACGCCCCTGGGAAACAGCATGGAAGCAGGAGTAGGTTCTTTTCCTCCTTGAACCTTGAAACCCTTGACACATGGGAATGGTAAACCTCACCTTGTCTTTCTCCTAGGACAACTTAGTGAGAGAGGGACCTGAGACACCATCCCAAGCACCTCTACTCAACAAGATACAGAGCTGGGGCCCAGAGATGAAAGGGACACAGGCAGAATTACACAGCAGATCCACAGCAAAGTGGGCTCCAGGCCAGGTCTCCGACCTCTGGGACAGCACCTGCCCCCTGCCTGAGTCCAGACAGTGCAGATGCTCCTGGGAGGAAGAGTTTTCTAGAGGGCACATGGCTCTGGGTCCTCTTGTGGGAGACCTGCGGGCTGCACTGCATGCAATGAAGCCTGTGGTGGAAATGTCAGGAGGAAGAATCCAAGGATAGATTCTCCTTACCTGATGGGATTCCCTGGAGGGCTTCACTGGTGTGTGGGGCACCCACACTCTTACCGGCTTGCACTCATGGGTGGCTCCATCTTCAGCGGAGCTCAGGCTTGTCAGCATGTGACAAGTACCCCCAGAGCAAAGCTCTGTGCTTAGCAGAGGTGCACAGCCATCTTGTCACTCAGAGGAAATCATCTGGATTAGATTTTAGGTGGTAGCAGGTGGTTTCCAAGACAGAGACCAGATGATGGCATGGGTTTGTTTCTTTTAATCACGAGATGTCTCTCTGTGGGTGCTGAACTCACCGCGCCGCAAGGCTCATGGCTATGGGTGGCTGGTCCCCAGTCAGTCTCGTGTGGCAGTTGGGGCCTTCTACTTCCTTGCCTTCGCTTTCTTTCCTTTGCTCGCTCTTTGGGGCTTCAGGGCTTCCTCCTGGCCTGCGTGGCTGGTGATGGGGGGTGGGATAGGGGTGGGGGCGTTGAGGTTCAGAGTCTTCTTCTGAAGCTTCAGGTCCAAGATGGCGAATGTGTTCTGGATCTGGCGCCACAGCAGCTCCTGCAGGAGCTCCATCTGGATGTGGACTGCCTGGCAGACAAGGCTCTCCAACTCCTGGAAGGAACCGGGAGGGCCGGTGAGCGGGGCTGGGGAGCATCGCCGGATCCGGTTCTCAACTCAGCCCCTGTTGCGGGTACGAGAATGTGTCCACTGTCCACCCGTCTCACCCTGCCCATGGGCCGTGGCTGCCTTGACCTCTGGCTTCTGGTTGACTTCAGCCAACTAGGAGCAGGAGGTCTGAGGGTGGGGAGGTCTTCATCTTCTCCTGACTGGCTGTGGGCTAGCCATGGCCACGGACCATGGGTAGTCACGCTCCCTGTACCTCAGCCCTTGCTTGTAACTAAAGCTCTCTTTTTGGATTCCAATAGTCACTCCCTCCCTTTTCTTTTCTGGCCTAGAGTGACGGCCAGGCTGTTTGAGTGTGTCATTTGTTCTGGGCCAATCGTCCAGTGCCATATTTCCTATAGACCCTACTTCCTGGTCAATGAAGGCTCCATTGGATACCCTGCCCCCCCACCATCCTTATTCTCACCTCTCAAAGTTCTAGTGGCAGCTTCATGGGAGGGGACAGGGGAAATTGCTTCAGAGAGTGGGTGTGTCCTCCACCCAGCCAGCCATAGGAAGAATGGAAATGCAGCCACCGTCCACCCACCATGTTAAACAGGAAACCCTGTTGGTCAACTCCATCAGAGTTACAGCCCACAGAGCCTGGAGACATGGACCACGTAACTGTGTTTCTCCAGGTTCCCTGCCCGAGCAACCACACAGCAGAGGAGCTATTGTCAGGGGACACACTGGAAAAAACTGGTTGGCTGTAGTGCATTTCTTTGAGATCTTGTATTCACTTAAAAGGTATGCAAAATTGTACATTTGCCCCAGAATATCCTCTTGTTGTTTTTGTAGAAAAAATTAATGGGGAAGGTTGTGCTATAAGAGAATGCGTGGTGTTTGTTCTATGCCCTTGAGTGCCCCATCTTAGGTGCATAGCTGGGGCACACAGTGTAGGGGGCTCTGGCTCACCAACTCCGCCAGGCAGGGGCCAGCAGTGCCATGCTGGAGGCTGGGTGGGGAGCTGGGAGGAGCAGGCAGGAACAGCTGTGGGAAGTGCAGGGCAGTAGGGGCCACTGTGGCCATGCCCCGCCCCGCCCCGTGTGCTAGAGCAAGGTCCCTGCAGGGGGCCAGAGACATAGACTGTTGCGTGGGTTTTGTTGGGTCTTTATTGAATGTCTTCATGAACTAAGATTACATGGCCCCCTGATGTGCAATTTGTCTGGAGACTTATCCTTAGATGAGCACCATCCAGGCTGCTATGTTCATTGCTCTTTAGAGATTTTCCTCTGTGTGTGTGTTTGTGTGTGTGTGTGTGTGTGTGTTGTGTGCGTGTGCGTGTGTTGTGTGCGTGTGCAACCCTAAAGGAATACTTCCCAGGGCCATTTGCTCTTCAGCTGATGATTCAGAAACCAAAATCCCTTGGAACTCACAGGCCCTGCAACTCCCCCACTCCAATGCCTGAAACACACGCACATACATACACACACATGCACATACTTGTCTCTCAAAGTATGTTCAAAGATGATGCAACAATGATGACTTCAGTGCCTATGTATAGCTGAGAAACTAATGTAGCCTTGGCCAGGCCCTCAAGAAGTCAGCTACCCTGGGGCTGGGGTCGTCACCGTCATTGAAGAGCTGGTCGTGGGAAATGCTGGTAGCTAGAGCCCCAGTGGTCTGGCAGGCCCTCCAAGAGGGCAGTCCAAAGTCTGAGATCTAGGCACCAGATCCTCCTAAGTCCTCCCTGGGCCCCGGCTCCAGCCTTTGTCTCCCTGGTCACATGACCCTCCCCGAGCTGTCCCCATGTCCCTGCCTCCTCCATCTTCTCCCCCAGCCTAGGGGCATGCCAGCTCTGGAGAATCTGCAGCAGTTCCAAAGCTGGAGTCTTTTTCCTGCCTCTCTTGGTGGAATCTGTCACTGATCAATGACACAGAGGATGGAACTTAGACTTCAGGGTCAGACAGGCCTCAGTCCAAATGTGAACTCTACCACATGCTAGCTTGGTGACCTTGGCGAGTTGAAAAGTTCTCTGAGCCTCAGTCGTCTCATCACTAAAATAGGGACATGAGTTTCTACCTTTAGTCTACCGTGAAGCCCGTGGTAGACTCTTGATTCCTCCCTGCATCTCTCCCCCTCCCCTGTGTGCTACTGAGGAGCTCCCATCTGCAGTGACTCCAGCCCTGGCTGGTATCTCTGCAGGCCCAGGTGCCCACCCACGGCAGGTGGGCAGAGCCTCACCTGTCTCTCCAGGACCTGTCCGGGCTGCGCAGGCGCGGCGGCAGCGAACGCCTTCTGCAGCGAGCTCTCCTGCTCCAGGCGCAGCGCCTCTTTCAGGAGCAGCACGTCGGCGCGCTTCTGTGCCTCGGCCTCCGTCAGTGTGGCCACCTGCTGCTCGTGGGTCCACAAGTCCCTGTGCATGCCCTCGGCCAGTGGGAGGGGCTGGGGTGGCATGCACACCTCCAGGTGGGCAACGGTCAGGTCGACCTGCTGGTCCTGGCCCAGGACATACTGGTAGAGTTTGTAGTGGCGGATGAAGGTGTGGTGAAAGTAGTTACAGAGGGCCAGCCGGTGGGTGGTGTTGAAATGGCCCTGGTAATCTCTGAGCTTGTTCCCCAGGATCGTCACAGCCTCAGTAATGGAGCGACCTGTGGGCACAGGGGCCAGGTACAGAGTGGGGGTGGGACAGAGCTGCCCTGCCAGGCAGTGGATGTGGGCTCTGCACCCAGACAGCCTGGTCACAGAGCCCATGTCCCCACTGCGTTTTAAAAATTATTTATTTCTATTTATTTTTTTGAGACGGGGTCTAACTCTCACCCAGGCTGGAGTGCAGTGGTGCAATCGTAGCTCGCTGCAGCCGCCAACTACCAGGCTCAGGAAATCCCCCTGCCTCAGCCTCCTGGGTAGCTGGGACTACAGGTACATGCTACCAAACCTGACTAATTTTGTTTATGTTTTGCAGAGATGAGGTTATCACTATTTTGCCCAGGCTGAACTCCTGAGCTCAAGTGATCCTTCTGCCTCGGCCTCCTAAAGTGCTGGAATTATAGGTGTGAGCCACCATGCCGGCTCTAACTGCAATTCTTATTACCGTGTATTAGCTTTTGAAAGGTATGGAGTGTACCACGCTTCTTTTTTTACTTATCCCATTTTTTTCTTACATGATTACCCCAGTATAATCATATAAATGTGATTATATGATCTCAGTATAATCACATTATCATTACCAGTATTTTGTCTTTTTTTTTTTTCCAAACTCCTGGGCATAAGTGATCCTCCCACCGTGGACTCCCAAAGTGTTGGGATTACAGGAGTGAACCACCACACCTGGCCAGTATTGTGTCTTTTGATGCCTGTTTTAAAGACTTACTTTAGCTATGCTTTATCTTGTTTCTACTTCTAACTCTTTAGGAAGGAGATGAGAATGTAGAAAAATAATTCCCATAAGAGTGGAGTAGGAGGCGGCAGGGCGTGATGGCTCACACCTGTAATCCCACCACTTTGGGAGGCTGAGGCGGGTGTATCACTTGAGGTGAGGAGTTTGAGACCAGCTTGGCCAACATGGCAAAACCCCATCTCTACTAGAAATACAAATATTAGCTGGGTGTGGTGGCAGGTGCCTGTAATCTCAGCTACTTGGGAGGCTGAGGCAGGAGAATTGCTTGAGCCCAGGAGGTGGAGGTTGCAGTGAGCTGAGATCATGCCACTGCACTTCAGCCTGGGAAACAGAGCAAGACTCCATCTCAAAAAAAGAAAAAAAAAAGAGTGGAGCAGGAGGTGATTGATTGATGCCCAGGCAACTGCTGTGCTGGTGGTTCATGTTGCAGAGTTGGAAAAATATTATTTACCCCATGCAAAGGATTGGCTCTGAGGGCAGCACCAAGGGCAGTGCTCCTTGTGGGGGTGACCCATCTCCCAACTTCTCTCCTCCTCTCCCCTTCACTCCTCCTGCTCACAACCCTTTCAGGTGCTCAGCACAGTGGTCGGAGGCAGGGCTCTCCCATCATCTGCTTGGGTCTTGACAGAGGAGGTGGTTCCTGAAAGTTCGTGGCTGAATTACATGCCTACCCTGGTGAGCAGATGAGCAGACACCAGGCAGAGAGATAGGAAAGTCAAGGGCAGCGGAAGAGCACGGCCCTGGCGTGGAGACCTGGGTTCTCACAGACACCATCCCGGAAGTGCACTGTGGACTTGGCCAAGCCTCTCCTGCTCCCTGACTCAGTGTCCCCCTCTGAAGAATGAGGGCTTGGGCCAGGCGCCCACCAGATCATGTGCTTTGGAGAATTCCACAGTTCCCTCCGCTGACAATGAAAGTAACATGCTGTAGGCAAGGAGCCAGGCTTTTCCCCGAAGTAGGGGACCTGGCTTGTCCACAGACTCCTTCCTTTCCTCTTCCTTCGTGTGAGCCCTCCATGGGGCCCTATGAGGTTTCCCCACCCCCAGCTAGAGTGCTCCATGCCCCTTCAGCAGGGACTGTTTCAGTCTTGCCCACGAGGTTGTTTTGAAGTCCCCCCACCCCCTATTCCCTTCATGTTCCCTCTTGTCTGGTCACTGAGGCTGTCTTGCTCTGTATGGAAATATTCACCTTGAATCTCCCCAAAATACTCAGAGGGTGGAGACATCACGGTCTTGGGAAAATATTAGCAAAAGGGGTACCACTCCACTTGGAGCCATGTCAGGATGTGCTGGGAGTGATGCCTGGATTCTGGCAATCTCAGCCTCCTGGAGGAGGGAAGGAGGGACTGCCCCATCATGCAGAATCACAGACTGGAGGCTGTACTTCTCCTTTCTGTCGTGGCAAACCAGCAGGCTTGGAGCCCAAGGGTTACACTCCTCTCGGGAGGGTACTGGGTTTGGAGGTCTGAGATACTCTGTCCCTCTTAGATATGACACTGGACCTTTTTCTCTCAAATGTAAAATTCAGAATAGTGATACTGACTTCACAGGCTTGTTGGAAGGGTCAAATGGGGTAAGATGTCCAGCTTCGTACAAAGCCTAATACAAGCCAGCAATCAATAAATGCTGTAGAAAGAATTTATTTCTATCTTTGCAAAAAAAGTCTCTCCCTTCCCCTTTCCCCTCCCCCATCCAGCCTTCCCTCTATTCCTTCCTTCCTTCATCTCTGTCCATCTTTCCATTCATCCATTCTTTCACCTACCCATCTATCCATTCATCCATCATCCTTCCACCCACCCATCCATCCACCCATCCATCCACCCATCCATCCACCCATCCATCCATCCATCCATTCATCCATCCATTCATCCTTCCACCCACCCATCCATCCACCCATCCATCCATCCATCCTTCCACCCACCCATCCATCCACCCATCCATCCATCCATCCGTCCATCCATCCATTCATCCATCCACTCTTCCATCCATTCATTCATCCATTCTTCCATCCATCCATTTTTCCACCCATTTGTTTATCCATTCACTATTCATCCATCATTAATTCTTCGATGTATCCACCCATCCATTCACCCATCCTTTCATCCATTTGTAAAAGGAAAATAAAAACTTGGGAACCCAATTCACTATGCCAAAAAAAAAAAAAAATTTAGCTGAAAGTTGAGTAACACAAGAAACTGCCTTTCCTTTGATTCCTAAGCAGGTAGCTACAAATAAAAGGTTAAATATCTCCACAGGTAGCTTCTCTATGTTTGCCTTATCTTATATAAAGTGCCGATTTACTGAGCAAGGGAGGAACACATAATTGATTATTCCCCACCTGCTCCTTTTCTCTTGCAACATGTGGATTACCATACCCTCCTTCTTTCCCCTTCAGCCCACTTTCCCCTTTAAATATTGAAGGCTTCAAAATTATCTTTGGAGAAAGGAACAGATCTTTCTCCCAGGTACGTCATTAACCTTGGCAAAATAACCTTCTAAATTGATTGAGACCTGTCTCAGATACTTTTCGGTTTACACATTTATCCTTCCATTCACCCAAGATTAGTTTGTCAAACGGTGACTGAACCTATAAATTGTTACTGCCTGTTAGTTACTGGGCACTATGCAAGATTCTGGCAATACTATGACAACAAATAAGTCATATCCCCTGCTCTCAGTTGCTTGCAGGAGAGACACAAGCAGATAATGACAGTGCATAGTAAAGAGGAACAGAATTGGGTGAAGAAGAGCATGGGCTTCAGGACCGGGTCCTCCTAGAGAAGGCAATGTGTGAGCTGCATCCCAGAGTGAGGCTGAGCCAGGCCCAGAGGTGGGGCCACTTCACAGCCCAGCTGAGTGACAGCAGAGGAGCAGGCAGCAGCCTGGCCTGGGTGGGAGCAAGGTGAGGCTTGTTGTCGTTGGCACCTAAAGGTGGAGGCAGACGATGGCAAGAGCTGCATGGAGAGGTGGGTGGAAGACAGACCCGAGGGCCTTGGATGGACGCCACACTCAGAAGCCAGGGCTCTGTCTTCTGGGCAGTGCACAGAAGAAGTGGATCTGAGTGGCAGGACCTGGCCATCCTCGGACATAAGGTGTGCAAGACAGAAACTGGCACAACCCCCAGCTTCTTACGGGGGATGTTTGAGGGACAGTGGGCCTACCAACAGAGAGAATACCATATGGTGAGACGCTGACCTCTGACATGACCCCTGCCCTCAGAGAGCTTCCAGTCTTGAAGAGGAGACAGTTGAACAAATGATGACCACCTTTGTATTCTCAGCCCCCAGCACTGGGATTTGTGCACAGCGGGGGCCCAATCAAAGTCTAGAGAGTAAATGAACCAGCTCTAATAAGTCAAGGTGGAGGTGTTCATTCATTAGGCCAACAAATACTTATTGGGGGCTTTCCCTGTGCCAAGAACTCTTCCAGGTTCCAGGGAGGTGGTAGAAGGCTGGGGAGGAAACGCACAGATATCTAGCTCTGCACAAGGCTGTGTGGGGTTGGTTGGCAGCACACATGACAGGAAGAAGGTCAGGTAGGGCTTCCCTGAGGAGGCAGTAAAGGAGCTGGGATGGACTGGGTCAGAGGGGTTTACTGGGCAAAGAGAGGTGGTGAAGGGCGAGGCAAGAGGGGGAGCAGCTTGTGCAAAGGCCCTGTGGTTGAAGCAGGCATGGCCCACTGAGGGACTGAAAGGTGGGGGAGGGAGGCGGTAAGCAGGCTGGAGATCTGCAGGCAAGGAGCTGCCTGGCTGGAGATGAGTCTGGGCAGGCCAGGCTCTGAAAGCCCCTAGCATGCCCTGCCCTGTAGGGTCCCACCCCGAGGACCACCATCTGGCAGAGGCCCTCTCCACTGCCCATCTCCCTACCCCTGATGGAGTCTTTCTCCAGAGTACTCATCATGATCTTTGATCTTGTGCATTTTATTGATGTGATTTGTTCTTGGTCATTTTCCCTCCACTATCACTCAAGCTGCGAGGGAGCGAGAGGCTGCCTTTTCTGTTCACTGCTGGGTGCCAAGTGCCAGAGCAGTCAGCTCCCAGGAGGTGCTCTGCAGAGAAGGAGAGATTTGTTGAATGGACACAAGGGAATGGGCGGCCACAGCACTTTCAGAGGCCAAGGCAGGGGGATCACTTGAGCCTGGGAGTTCAAGACCAGCCTGGGCAACATAGAAAGACCCCAACACTATAAAAAAAATAGCCAGCATGGTGGTGCATGCCTTTAGTCCCAGCTACTCAGGAGGTTGAGACAGGAGGATCACTTGAGCCCAGGAGGTCAAGGCTGCAGATCGTGCCACTGCACTCCAGTCTGGACGACAGGGTGAGACCTTGTCTCACACACACACAAAAGGATTTATTTAGGGAACATTCCTATGTGCCAGGCATTGGGGGATGTTGCCTGTGGCCAGGGCTTTCACCATGGAGGCTGCTGGGCTGGCAGAACAGGTGCCAAAGGCCAGGCCCACCCAGACATGGCAGAAGGGTTTCCAGCAGGTAGGGGGTGAGCGGAGCCAGGTTCCAGGGAGCCAATTCTGGCAGCAGGAGGAACGAGCTGTGTCGGAAGGAAGGGCCAAGGCCTCAGCGGGGATCAGCCTAGGGCAGGGTCCAGGTCCTGCTTCACTGACCAGAAGCTCTTGGCTGCTGCTGCCCTCAGGACAGCAGAGACCCCCTGGCCCCACATGCCCTGTGTCCCTTCCTGTCCTTTCACTCAGAGCTGGGCATCAGAGCATGCAGGCCTGCCATCAATTGGCAGGAGCTTCCCCGCAGGGATGCAGTGAGATAAGAAGGAGCTCTGAGAGGCCAGGGCATCTGCACATGCCCCGTGTCAGGGGCACCAGGCTGGAGTCCAGAGGCCAGTGGGAAAGACCACCCCAAGCAGAGGGGCCAGCAGCAGTGAATGCTGGAGGTGAGCGGAGCACAGCGTGGCTGTGTGCACAGGGCCACACCCAGCTGTCAGGGAGGCAAAGCTGGATTCTGGGGACTGAGCTGGGGGACCCAGGGCTTGTGGTCAGTTTGGACAGGGTGGTTCATGACAGCCCTATGTGCCATGTGAAAGAGTTGACTTCATCACGGAACACCAGGACCTCCAAGGATAGCGTACACAGAATTATCAAATTCCTCGGGGTTAAGAACCTGGTGGAGAGGTATTGAGGCCAGATGTGAGAGGCTGGGGCCATCCCAGAGGGAAGACAGTGGCCGTATGGAGGACAGCAGAGGCTGCCCATTGAGGGATCCCAGAGGGTGAGCAGGCATGAGGCCATCATTTTTGATCATCAAGCTGGACTCTGGGCCTGTGTGTGGGCGACGGCGTGTGAGCTTCATCAGATGACTCATCACACCTTCTCTGAACTTGCCAGAAGGTGCCCTGCTCCTCCTCCAGCCTGGCCTGGCCTGACGGAGCATGGGGTGGGGTCACCTGCATCCTGCAGCTGTGGGTGGCTGTGTCTGCCTCCTTGGCGAAGGCCAGCCCCTGAGCCCCTCTGTTCAGCCCCAGCAGCCATACACAGAACCCAGATCTGAACGAAGTCCGCCAGGCTCAGTAATGCGAATGCGCTCAGCAGCCGTGCCTGGGTGTCCTGGCGGCTTATCACCCTGGCCGATGCCGTACTATGGCCATGGGCTGTGGCCTGCACCTAAGAGGTCAT
Source organism: Pongo pygmaeus (assembly GCF_028885625.2). Lineage (NCBI taxonomy): Eukaryota > Metazoa > Chordata > Mammalia > Primates > Hominidae > Pongo > Pongo pygmaeus. The sequence continues at coordinate 10,116,093 of NC_072380.2, forward strand.
ACAAACCAAGTGCAGACCTTGTCCTGGGTCAACAGGGAAGGAGCCCCTGGGCTGAATTCTAACTTTCGGCCCCCAGACGCTCTTGGCTGGTTCTGGGTTTCAGCAAAGCTTGTTGGAAGCCAGCTTATGAGACACACTTTCTTGGCCTGGGACCACACTCCCTGGGCCTCGGGTTGAGAAGTTCCTGGTGACTCAGAAAGTGGAGGGATTAAGTCTCAGGGAGAAGCCGCTGGCTGCCGGGCAGACAGATCTGTGCCTGCAAGTTGCTCTTCAATAACAGGGAGGTGGCCTTCATTTGCATTGGCTGCTGGGAACTTCCTGAAGATGGTCCCCAAGCCCCTGGAGGCCAGCACCTGCGAGGAGATGCAGCACGAGTGGAGGAGGAGAGGAATGAGGAGGGGAAGGGCGGGGGAGGCTTGCTAGGCAGATGTCAGCACGGGAAGCTCCACGATCAGGGCAGAAACGGCTCGGATCAGGGGGCTCCGGTGGCTTCCTTGGCCCCTCACACCCGGAGTCTGGGCTGGGCGAGCCGGGGGGAGATGCGCCACATTCCTGCGGGGCTGGAAATGGGGAAGGCTGCTCATTCTGGGTGTGCCTGAGCGGGAGGACCCAGGTACCCCGATAAACCAGTTTGGTTCCCCCATCTTGCCTCCCAGGGGCAGGAACCAAGTCAGGCTTGATTCCTGGTGGCACTGCTCACCTTTCCCAACACCTGAGCGCCTACCAGGGCTGGCCCAGTATGGTGGGAAGCAGACGAAAGCAAGGGCCCAGCATCTCCACCCAACAGCATCCTTCATCCCCCACACCCCGCATTGCCCCCTGCCCCCTTTGTGCTCCTGGGGAGACTCTACTCAACTCCTTCACCCCTGGGTGCCGGGGACTGTACCGCCCAGGTGAGCTCCTCTCAGTTAGGGAGCACCCACCAACTTGTGCCATGCATGCTCTGGGTCACTCGGTCTCCCAGCTCCCAGCACGGTGAGGCTGGCACAGGCACCAACCCCTCTCCTCCCGGGAGAGAAACTGAGGCTCAAAGAGGCTGAGGGATTTGCTCAGGGCCCCTCAGGTGGTAAGTGCCTCAGCTGGAATTCACACTCCAGGCCATCCAGCTCCAAGCGGCTTTGGGGTCTTTTTGTAGATTCTCGGAGGTGGATACTGCAAGGGACCTCCAACCCCATTGGTCACATTTTCTAAAGAACGTTTTGCAATAGCTGTTACTGTTGACCCTGGGACCACATGGGTTGGAACTGCACGAGGAAGGAGTCCCTAGGCTGAATTCTAACTTTTGGCCTCCAGACGCTCCTGCAGGTCCACTTACACATAGATTTTCTTCCTGTGCCACCCCCAAAACGGTAAGACCAACCCCTCCTCTTCCTCCCCCTCTGCCTGTTCAACATGAAGATGACGAGAATAGTGGCCTTGATGATAATCCACTTCCGCTTAATGAAGGGTAAATGTACTTCCTCTTCCTTATGTTTTTCTTAGTACTTTCTTTTCTTCAGCCTACTTTATTGTAAGAACACAGTACATAATATATATTACATACAAAATATATGTGAATCGACTGTTTATATTATCAGTAAGCTTCTGGTCAACGGTAGGCTATGAGTAAGTAAATTCTGGAAGAGTCCAAAGTTACACACGGGTTTTCAACTGCACAGGAGGTTGGTGGCCCTAAATCTCGTGTTCAAGAGTCACCTGTATATCAAAATGAATGTTTCACAGCCAGAGAGACCTTTAAGATATGTTGGATCCAAGGACATTAAACAGAGCTTTAATATGCTAATGAGCTCAACAAAATATGCAAATGAGCTTAGCAGATCACCTAAAGGCATGGATCGTTTGCAATGCTTCTCAAATCTATTCAGGGCAAATAGTCTCTCTGGACCAAGGAGCACATCTCTCTGGACCAAGGAGAAATGTTGAGCTTGTCCAATCGTTTTTCTCTACAAAAGGGGAAACTGAGGCCCAGAAAAAGGATGAGACTTGCCTAAAGCTAACCTGTGGCAAAGTCAGGACCTGATCTCCAGCCCAGGGGTGAGGGGTCAGGAACCTGGTGGTAGAGCTGCCTTCCCCGTCACCACTCCCTGTGTAGGGAAGGGGTTGGTGTCTATTTCTTTTCATTGCCCCAGCCCTGGTGCTTTTCGGTAGGTCAGAAATGTCTGTGAAAGGTGGGTTGGGGCACTGTCTGCCCAGGAAAGGGAACGGAGGAGCCAGGGCGGGAGACTGGACTGGGTGCTGTTGTTGGGAGTTAGCTTTGAGGCTGCCCTGCTGTCCACGGCCTGGGGACAGGCAGGATTGTCAGGAAGAGCCCTGAGAGCTTGCCACCTTTGCTTGAGACCTCTTCTGTAGCTCCAGTCTGTCCCGGGGTCCCTGGACTGCCGGTCTTCCCACCTCCTACTGCAGCACAAGTGGTCCCTTCAGGATGACCCCTTTCCAAAGCCACCTGATAAACTGCAGGGAGAGGAGAGAGGGCAGGCTGGTTGGGCCTGACACTTCCATGGGGAAGAGGAGCAGCCGCATCCCTCCTGACCTCATCGGGATGGGCCCAGACTGGCCAGAGGAGGACCACGCTGGCTGGAGATGCATCATCCTCCTGCCCTGTGACATCGGCACCAAGGATTCAATAGCTGTGCGTTATGTTCTCAGCCATCATTCACGGTCACATGGCAGCCATCATTGAGCCTAGGGAACACCTGGACTGAAGATGGCACTGATGCTGGGGCCGTTCCTTGAAGCTTGGCTCCTCTGTCAGTGGCAGTGGGGTATGTCTGGTATGAGCACAGACTGGGGATTCAGGCAAATGCGGGCTAACCTCAGGCTGCACAACTTCATCACTTGCACAAGTTATTTTGCCTCTCTGGGCATCAGCATTCTTTTTCTTTGTCTTTTTTATTCCATTTATTAAAACTGGCACAACTATGATGTTAGAAGTCAGTAGTGGTTTCTGGAAAGAGTCAGAAAGAGGTTTTTGGTTGCTGATAATTTTCTTTTTTCATTTTTCTTTTTTTTTTGGAGATGGAGTCTTGCTCTGCTGCCCAGGCTGAAGTGCAGTGGCGTGATCTTGGCTCACTGCAGCCTCCACCTCCCACGTTCAAGTGATCCTCCTGCCTCAGCCTCCCAAGTAGGTGGGAATACAGGTGCACACTACCACGCCCGGCTAATTTTTGTATTTTTGGTAGAGACAGCCTTCACCATTTTGGCCAGGCTGGTCTTGAATTCCTCACCTCAGGTTATCCACCCACCTCGGCCTCCCAAAGTGCTGGGATTACAGGTGTGAGCCACTGCATCTGGCCTGGTTGCCGATAATGTTTTAATTCTACTTTCTAGTTCTGGATGCTGTTCAACGGGCACACTTTCTGAGAAATATCAAGATGAACATTTATAATTTATGCATTTTTCTGTGTGTATGCTATAATTAAATGAAAGATTTACTTTAAGAAGATGGTGACCCTGAAAAATAAGTTATTCCTAATTTGTGCAATGATGATAAAATCACAGAAAACAGATTTAAAAATAGTATTTAAAAGCAGAATCTTTTCACACTGGAAGCAGTTTTTCTAATGCAATCTATTTCTTTTTTTTTTTTTGAGATGGAGTCTCACTGTGTCACCCAGGCTGGATTGCAGTGGCGCGATCTTACTCAGCTGATTGCAACCTCCGCCTCCCGGATTCAAGCGATTCTCCTGTCTCAGCTTCCCAAGTAGCTGTATTTTTAGTAGAGATGGGGGTTTCGCCATGTTGGTCAGGCTGGTCTTGAACTCCTGATCTCAGGTGATACACCCGCCTTGGCCTCCCACACTGCTGGGATTACATGCGTGAGCCACTGCACCTGGCCGTAATGCAATCTATTTCTATTATGCAAGACTTTTAATAAAAACCATTGCATATATTGATTGCATAGTCTAAGAGACATGGGCAGCAGTGTTCTTACCTGTAAAATAGAGGCAATAAAAATCTCTACCTCGTAAGATTAGGGGACAGCATGCATATATGTGCTTTCCACAGTGCCTGGTACACAGTAAGCACTCAATAAGTAATGCCATTGTCACCATCATTGCCATCATCAGGCCTCTGCTGGCATTCCTGCTCCCTGGTGGGCTGTGTGGGCTCCTGGACTCAACCTGGTTTGGCAGAGAATGAAGCATGGCTCTAGGACAATAACCCTGGAGACTGGATTTCTTCAATCCCATCCCTTCTTGGCGGTTGCCTGGTGATTCTACTCACCTATGGTGGGATGGGCGGGCACGGGGCCCCACCCAAAGAGTAGTGGAGGCTCTTTCTTTCCTGGTCACTCAAACAGTGGAGGGGACAATACAGCTGGGAGTGGGCTGGGTCCCCAGTTATGGGTAGGGGAATAGGACACCATTTACTGCATAACTCAACAGGCCCTTGTGCTTTATCCTCTTTCTCCCCATTATTGTGGGTGCCTCCATGGCAAGAACCTGCTAGAGGGGCCAGACTTCCCAAACCCAAATTCTCTTTTTATTACTATTACTTTATTGAATTAATTAATTTTTTAATACCACCAGGTATTTACCACCAGGTATTCCAGGGCGGTCTCCCATCCAAGTACTAACCATGTCCGACTCTGCTTAGCTTCCAAGACCAGACGAGATAGGCATGTTCAAGGTGGTGTGGCCATAGACCCAAGTCTGGATTCTTGTACTGAAAAGCGTGTGGGTGCTTATGAGAACGACAGGGCAGATAATGGAAAATCTTCCCAGAAAGCTCTGGACAGGTGGTTGCTGTCCAGTGCTAAGCTCTCAGGAAATAATACTACCACTGCATTAGTGTGTTATTTTACAGTTTTAAAGCATTTACATTATCCATCAATTCATTTCATTATCACAACCAACCTATGAAACAGGTATTTGACACCATTTAACAGATGAAGAAACTGAGGTTTAGAGCATGCATGTGGCTTGTCTACTGCTATTCAGTAGCAAAATCAGGTCTCAATCCAGATCCTCCAACTCCAAGGAGAGTACACCACAGCCATTTTTTTAGGAGTGAATGGAAGATATATGAAATATACAGCACTACAATATGTCCACTAGCATTCTTAGATTTAAATTTAATTTTTCAATTGTTGTAATATACATAACATAACACTGACCATTTTGACTACTTCCTTTCTCTTTTTTTTGAGACGGAGTCTCGCTCTGTTGCCCAGGCTAGAGTGCAGTGGTGCAATCTCGGCTTACTGCAACCTCCACCTTCTGGGTTCAAGTGATTCTCCTGCCTCAGCCTCCTGAGTAGCTGGAACTACAGGCACATGTCACCACGCTCAGCTAATTTTTTTGTATTTTTAGTAGAGACGGGGTTTCACCGTGTTAGCCAGGATGGTCTCAATCTCCCTACCTTGTGATCCACCTGCCTCGGCCTCCCAAAGTGCTGGGATTACAGGCATGAGCCACTGTACCAGGCCGATTATAACTGTTTTTACGTTTATAGTTCTATGACATTAAGAACATTCACATTATTTTGCAGCCATCACTACCATCCATCTCCAGAACTTTCTCATCATCCCAAACTAGAACTCCATATCCATTAAACATTAACTCCCCACTCCCCCTCCTCCCGGCCCTTGGCAATCCCCATTCTACGTCCTGTCTCTACGAATTTGACTACTCTGGGTTCCTCATAGACGGACTCATATGATATTTATTCTTTTGCATCTAGATTATTTCACGTAACATAATGTCTTCAAGTTTCCTCCATGTCGTAGCATGGGACAGAATTGCCTTCCTTTGTAAGGCTGAATGATATTCCATTGTATGGAGCATGGGGCAGAACTGCCTTCCTTTGTAAGGCTGAATGATATTCCATTGTATGGATAGACCACATTCTGCTTATCCATTCATCCATCCATGCTCACTAGGGTGGCTTCCACTTTTGGCTATTGTGAGTAATGCTTCTATGAGCATGGCTGTACAAACATCTGCCCGAGTCTCCACTTTCAATTCTTTTGGGTGTGTACCCAGAGGAGCCATTGTTGAATCATATGCCACTTCCATGGTTGCCTTTTTGAGGAACCGCCATATTGGTTTCCCATCCACTACATCTTTTCACTTTGTTTGATAAGATACAGTAGTCCCCCCTTAACTGCAGCTCCAGTTTCCTTGGTTTTAGTAACCTGTGGTCAACTATAGTCCAAAAACATTAAGTAAAAATCTCCGGAAATAAATAGTTCATAAGTTTTAGATGTTGCACCGTTTTGAGTGGCATGATGGAATCTGCGTCATCTTGCTCCGTCCCACATGGAGAGTGGATCACTCCTTCCTTCAGGGGACCCCCCACTGTCAACACTACCCTCCCATTGGTCACTTAGGAGCTATCTCCGTTATCAGATGGGCCGTCGAGGTATCGCAGCACTCATGCTCAAGTCACCCTTATTTGTCTTAATGATGGCCCCAAAGGGCAACAGTAGTGATGCTGGCAATTTGGATATGCCAAGCAGAAGCCACCAAGTGCTTCCTTTCAGTGAAAAGGTGAAAGTTCTCAATTTCGTAAGTTAAGAAAGAAAATCATATGCTGAGGTTTCTAAGAACTACGTAAGAACAAATCTTCTATCTGTGAAATTGTGAAGACAGAAAAATAAATTTGTGAGTAGTGGATATAGGGTGTGGTACCATCCCCTGTTTCAGGCACCCCTTGGAGGTTTTGAAATATATCTCTGACGCATTAGAGGGGACTACCATAAACCAATATCCATATTAAGGGGAAAATCTACTCAAACACTAGGATTAGAAATATTTCATTGCTCTTTTAAAGACATCTTTTTTGGTCACTTGCCTAGGACTCAGAGGGCAAGCTCAGGACCGTATGTTTTAAAGACTGTCATGGGCTCTTGTCCACGCCCTTCTCTTTGTCCATAATTGTCCCCCTACCTGATCCGCTTAGGAGACTTGGCCCCTCACCGATCCTTGCCCCCATTTCTCAGGGAGCTAGAATGATTCATGTGAAAGAGCTTTGGCAGAAGGCACAGGCTCTGTAGCCAGAAAGTCTCAAGGTTAATACTGGTTCTTCCCTCTACTGCGTGATGATTGGCAAGTTATCTAACCTCTCTGAACTTCAGTTGAGTTAGTGAAATGTGGACAACAGTACCCATCCACCCAAGACTGCCATGGGGATTAAATGAGATGATATGGGCAGAGGGCTCAGCGTGCCCTGTCTATGGCTGAGATTATGATCATCATCCCCTTCCCTGGTCCTCCTGGAAGCATGGGGCTCCTGTCCTGCTGCAGTCACCTCCTGCCTAGCATCACGGGAAGGCCGGCTCCTTAGCGCACAGGGATTTGGGCTCACTCTGGGCTTGCTGGAGAATGGGGTAGAACAGGGGCCAGCCAGCGGAAGGCTCAAAGAGGCAGCTTTCAGTGCAACAGCAGGAAGAACTTTCCAGAAGCACCAGCCGCTCACTAGCAGAGTAGGTCTCCTCTCCAAAAATGAGGAGGCATTCCCCATCAGTCTGACGGCCTCAGCTGAAGGCCTCAGATGCTCAGACACCGGAGAGATGGGATTCCTGGATGTCTGTTGGGGGGGTTGGATCCAGTGACCTCTGAGGCTCCTCTCAACTCTCATAAGCTGTGGAGATTTCTGTGGAGCTGACGGTCCCTGTAGCCACAGCTGGGGCACTGCCAGTGCATCTTGGCCAAGCCCTGCATCTGACTGGAGCTTGGTGAGGGGAGCCCTGACTTGGGGTCCTGGTCATCCTCATGGTCATCGTCCCCTGGAGATGAAAGCGACTGGGCAGTCCCACCGTCTCAGGGACACAGTGCCATTCCCAGCCTGAGATGTGGCTACTCCGTCCTCATACCTTGTCCCTTCTGATGCTGGGGACTCCAAGGCTGACCAGTATGTCCAGCTGATGGAGGAAGAACCTGAGAAGTGAGACGTGGGAAGGGGTCCTGAGAGAACGTGTACCATCTGCCCACACACAGGTAGCACATGCAGGCCAGGACACCTTAGCCAAAGGGCACAACTCACCCTGCTAGCTAGGCCTGGGCCACTCACCATCCTGGAGCCTTCCTGCTGGGGCCAGGATCCCAGCCTCTCCTGTGAGCAGCTCTGGGTGACCCAGTTAGGAAGTCAGCAGGTGTCTGACTTGGCTCATCCAGGTGTTGCTTTGTCTGCACCCCGCAGCCCTGGCCCACTCGCCAGCTCTCCTGGGCTGCCTGCTTCTCAGGCCTTCCTGCACCCCTGGATGAGTGGATAGGTCCCTGTTGTCAAAATGAAAAGTCACGCAGCTGGGTGGATGCTGACCTGGGTTCAAATCCCGACACCACTCACTTGAGGTGCGGCCTTGGGCAAGTTACCCAATCTCTCCAGACCTCAGTGTCTTCATCTTTCAAATGGCACCTGTGAAGCCAGATTGCAGTGACAATTACAGAAGCTGTGTAAAAGGCCAAGCACATGACACACAAGGCCTCCCTCTGTGGGACGGATGGTCTCTTGCGGAAGGCAGGGGAAGGTTTCTATGGCCCCGTCTTGATTTCTGACCTACTTTCTGACACTGGCTCATCCGAGGAGTGGTGACCTTGCTCAGCGTTACAGGCTGGACTGCTCACACCCTAGTTTATGTGTTGAGGTCCTAATCCCCAGTATGTCAGGACGTACTTGGAAAGAGGGTCTTTATAGAGGCGATTAGGGTCAAATGAGATCATTAGGGCCAGCCTTCATCCAACAGGACTGCTGTCATCATAAGAAGAGAAAACGTGGACACACACAGAGACGCCGGGGCACAGGTGCACAGAGGGAGACCACGAGAGCACGTGGGGAGAAGGCGGATGTCCACAAGCCAAAGACAGAGGCTTCGGGGGAAACCAGCCCTGCCAGGGCCTTGACCTTGCACTTCCAGCCTCCAGAACTGAGGAAATACATGTTTGCTGTTGAACCCACACAGTCCATGGTTCTGTGCAGCAACCCTGGTAAACTAATATTGCACGGAGGCATCTACAAAAGGAGAGCTGCTCGTTTGTCCCAAGAAATGCTCCTCTAAGATCTCAATCCAGGGCCACTGTGGAGACTTCCACCATCCATCAATCATGAAGTCTCATTTAAAGGCCCCTCCAGGTCTCGCCTGAGGGGTGTCAGGTTCTGCTTGGGAAGGAGGGTCCCTGGAGGCCTTTCCCAGGCTGCAGAGGGTGGCACCTTCTCTCTGCTTCGGGGGTCTTGAGAGGCTGGAGGCTCCCCGATGTGAGGGCAGGGTACTTCAGGGCTGCTGGGCAGACCCTAGGCATGGCCATGAGTGTCCCCGTAAGAACTGTCATGCCAGGACCTTGGAAGAGTCACTGCCTCCTGCCCGCCCAGGCTGCTGTGGGCAGGTGGCTGCCTTCCCATCCTAGGCTACCTGGGCAGCATTTGCTTTAGAACCAAGAGTGGCCATGGGTGGAACTGCAGATGCCAGGACCATGAGATGCTCTTCACCAGGCACTCACCCGGCTGCCCTGTGCCTCCACTGACCGGTCACAAGTCCTGCCTCCTGCCAGGCCTGGGATTTGTGGGACTGGCCATATGCAAAGGTTCTTCCTGCTTCAGCTGTCTTGATAGAGCGTCCGAGAGAGGCCGTGCCTGCCACACGTGATGATGATGAAGGGCGGAGCAGCACAGAGGTCAGAGTGGTGGTGGGCTGGGGAGGTCCTGCAGGTGCCAGGTGGCCACAGGTGGGACACCTCCAGGCTCAGTTTCCTGCCAAGGGAAGCCTGAAGCAGGGGAGGCTGTCCCCACCTTCCCTGCCTCCTGTGCAGGCCTCCTGGGCACCCTAAATCTCTGCGGCTCCTCAAGGCCCCCACATCCCTCTCCTCTCCTGAGCCTCCCCAGGATTAGATAAGGCTGGCAAACTGTGCCCCCTTCCTGTGGTTTTCTCCTACCAGGACGTCCCAAGCTGGAAGACTCCTGCCCCTCTGTGCCACGGCTGGTGGCTTCACCCTTGGCCCGGGGGAGATGGCTGGATGTGATCTGCCCAGAGCTTCCTGGAGGCTGGCCAAGAAGGCACAAGAAAAGGACTCCTTCTTCTGGCCTGGTGTGGAGAGCAGAACGTCCTGGAGAGGCGTTTGCCAGGCCAGAGCCAGCCAAAGCTTTTGAAGAAAGGGCCACCTTCCCTCCCTGTGCCAAGGTCTGATCGGACCGGGAGATAAACTGCACTGGCAGCTGTCCTGGCAGAGCTCTGAATCACTGCTGTGCAAACATGACCCTCCTTCACTGTGACTGCCAACTTTATTATCTAGAATGCAAACACAATGCAACCATCCTTAGCTCCAGATTAACAACAACAACAAAAACATCCCTGGAGAAGCCACTTTCCAAGACGGTTGAAAGCCCAGTGTGTATTTTAGCCAAAACAGACAGAGAACCCCCGCCCTTGCCCAGGCTGCCTGCATCCACATTCTGAGATGGGGACAATGCCGGGAGGAGGACAGGGTGGGATGGAAGGTGGGAAAGAGCTGGAATGTGCCAGCGACCTGACCTGCCACCTATGCCAGCTCTTTCTGCCCCTGGCCGCCTGGGCCTCCTCCTGAGGACAGCAGTTTCCTGCTCTCTCGGTCTGGTAGGCAGCAAGGCTGGCTCCCTTGTGTGCCCAGGGCCAAGCATGAGTGTGGGCAGCTGGTTAGAGTCCAGGCCAGAAGTGGTCTGGGCCTCCCTTCTGCTGGCCCATGCCTTGAACCCATCTTCAGGATGAAGGGAAGACAAGAAAGGGTATAGACAGTGAGCGCCCTGATGGCCCTCATGCAGCTCCTTCTTGCCCTGAACCATGGCTGCAGAGGGTGGCACCTTCTCTCTGCTTGGCGAGTCTTGGACATGGGTGGACGTGGACATGGGACCATCCTGTGTCGCCTCCAGGCATATGGTACTGAACATTGATTAAGCACTTACTATGTGCTGGTCACCCTGCTGTGAGTGCTGCATGTCTGATTCATTTGCTCCTTCCTATAAGTAGGAACTGTTACTGCCCCCATTTGACAGAGGCGGAAATGGAGGCACAGAGAGGGAAACTATTGTCCCCAAGGCTATGCAGTGAAGTGACAGCAGTGGGATTTGAACTGAGACCTCTTGACTGCAGAGTTTGCTGTTTGCTGCCTCTCACATCGGCGGTTCGTGCAGTGTGGAAGGAGCGTTACCGGGGCAAGGCCAGCCCCTCGCCTCCTCTGCGCATCTTGAATTCTCTGTCTCCATGGGCATCGGGAATCAACCCATTTATTGGTTCATTCATTCATTGGTTTGTTCCTTCAACTCCTATTGTGTGCCACGTGCGTCGCTCAGCACTGGAGGGTCGGAGGGGTCAAAGATGTACAGGGCACAGACCCCTCTCCGGCAGCTCCAGCCTCTCCAGGCCAGGCCTTCCTCACTCTCCAGCTGAGGACTCCAGGGAGGCCTGTGGTCTGAGTGGAGAGGGAAGGGGGACGGCCTGGTGAAGCAGGGCGTGAGAAGGACGGACGAGGCAGTCATCACAGGAAAGGAGCCGGGCCAGGCACGCCTGCAAGTCCCAGAGAGGACGCAGCTGCAGAAACGCAGGTGTGAGGCGTCCAGGCCGTGGCCATGGCCGTGGCCTGGAGAGAGAAGCTAAGCCCGTGAGGCCCAACGCTGGAGGGGCCAAGATCAGCTCTGGGGGATGCGATCCAAGGACGGGGAGAGGCTTAGTCAGGAGGGGGTTTACCCAGGGCTGGAGGGCACAGGAGAGAATGGAGGATAGATAATGGCTGGTGACTCAGAGCCTATGGTCCAAACCTGCGCAGTGCCACTTGGATGTCACCAGAGAAGATCAAGGTTAGGGCTGGGGTTGGGCAGAACCGGAGCAGAAACAACTGAGCAAAGCTGGGGGAGGAAAGGCTGTGGTTTCCACGAGCGATGCTGCAGGACTGCCTAGGCCGCTGCTGTCCGGGTGGGGCAGGCAGGAGACCTAAAGTTCCAGGTGGACCGCGAAGCCCAGGAAGGTGCCTGAGACCCCTGCAAGAGGCTGTAACATAAAGGCCGACTCCAGTGCACACTTTCAGGGCTTCCTCTATGCTGACCACCGTTCCAGGGCCATAAATGAACTTAACAAGCCTGTGAAGTGGATGCTGTTCTTGTCCCAAATTTACAGATGAGTGACCTGAAGCACAGAGATGTCGAGGGAATGGCCAAGGTCCCACAGCTAGGAAATGGCAAAACTGGGTCTCCAGAAACATGTAGGGCTCAGCCTGGGCCTCGAGGTGACGGCAGTGTTTGTCAGTGAGGAGGACCCGGGGAACGAAGTGCAGCTGGAATTCTACCCTCGGCATCTGGGGGACTGCAGGGCTTGTTCACGCTCTCATGAGTGTCCCTGTGCAAGGCAGTAAGAACACAGGTGCTGACTAGGACGCCACCTAGGCCAGCCTCCTGGCTCAGGGACAGCAGGCACCATCCTGAATGGCACCGTGGTGAGCTGAGGTGCAGGAGGCCTGGCTGTCGTGGGGCTCTGCACCCTGGGGGTGTGCCAGCTGCACTCAGCTGCCTACTCTCTCCACACTGCAGCCAGCCTGGCATGGCTCTCAGGAGCCAGCTCTCCTGGTGGGTCAGTCACCCACTGGGCGGAACTGGGACAGTCTCATTTGTCTCCCGTCTTGCTCCTGACTTCTGAAACAAATCTGCAGTTTGCTTTTTTTTTTTTTTTTTAATTACTTCCTGGTCCTGCCTCTGGTCCTGCCCCATCTCCTGCAGAGCAGGCTCACTGGGGCAGTGCAGGGGCTGAGGAGAAAGGGCCCTGGCACATGTCTACTGGGCCTCGTCCTTGCTAGGGCCCATCTGAAGCGGGTGACCCCTGACTATGCCAGGTTTCTGTATCACATCCTGCTCCCTCGAGTTCCCAGGTCCTTGTGTCTCCTAAAAATAAAGGTGCCACTCACTGGGCGCTTCCCAGGCACCGAGCACCATGCTGTGGGCTTTAAGGCACAGCCTCATTTGATCCTTCTAACAATGCCAGGTGGAGAGTGATCCTGCATCCCCATTTTTCTAGATGTGTCCACAGATGCTCAGAAGGATGAGACTTGCCCTAGACCACGCACCCATTAAAGGGCCAGGTAGGACCTGAATTTTCCCTCTGGACCCCCAGCCTCCTGATGTCTATTTTCAGCCAGTTTAATTTCAGGCATGGGAAGCCCACCTAAAAGCTTGTTTCAAGTCCATGTTTGTATTAACCATGCCTCACACGCTTTCAGATGATACGAAAGTGAGAGGAGGAACTCGTAAGGTGGATGGCCCAGGATTAAGGCTGAGAAGATTTCAGGAGGAAGGAAAGGAAGGCCAGTCTGAACGAGGTGGCATCCGTGGGGGTGACTGTGAGGTCCTGCAGGTACATTCAAAATGGCCATTGCACAAGGGCAGGATGGGGAAATGGTTAGGGGCTTTAGTGGACTGCCAGCCTGATGCCAATCTGTATATCTGATGCTGATAAAGCCAGTGCACCCATCAGCTATATAAACAGGAGCATCATGACCAGCACAGGGGAGGGGGTACATCCCTGACCACCTCACTGATTGCTGTGTTTGAATCCAGACGTCATATGTTAAGAATAATACTGTCAAACACAAGCCTACCTGGATGAGGGCAGCAAGAGAGGGGGCAGAGGTTACTTAGGAGGTGGTGGGGGCAGGGTCTATGGGAATGATGTCATATTAAAATAAAAAAAGAGATGGTGTGGTATGGGTGGTAGTAAACACAGGCATATTTGACTCATTATATACAGCATCTGAAGACTAAAATATGGTAAATAATGAACATATGTTAAATAAATAAAATGACATATATATGATTTATGGAAGCTCTAGATAAATGTATGTAGCAGAAATTTAGCTAGTATTTCAGTAAATATTTGAGTTTTTAAAAAGAATAATGAAAGGTACTAGGATGTCTAGTCCAAATGGAAAGATGTACTTAGTCGCATTATATGAAGCCCAATAAATATGCTCAGGGCCCACACGCTGCTAAGAATCTGGAAGACAGATTTGGAGAGGGGTGGAAGGCAGCTGTAGGCTAGATACAAGAAAAGACTTCCTAATGATGAGTGTGGTCATGTAAGGAATGAAGTGCAGGAGGAGGAGGGGTTCCTTGTTCCCTAGGGGGTGCCAGCAGAAGCTGGAAGAGCTTAGTTGGCATCCAGGGGCTCCCTGCAGTCAGGGAGAGGAGTTTTCTGTGCACTCAGTTGGTGAGTCCATGAGACATAGCTGTGCTGTGTTGGTAAGGCATGCTCCAACGAGAAGTGCCGAAAGCTACAGGGCACCCTAATCTTGGGTTGAAGTTGGGTTTGCATCATCATTGACTGTTTTCCAAGGGCTTGGCCTGTGGAGGCTCTGATGGGGACTTGAAAGAGTTCGCTTCCCACCTGCTTGCGGCTGACATTCCTCTTCCTGGTTGTCAGTGTTTGTTCTGGCCACACGAGCCCCTCCAGAGCTCAGACACCAGGATTGAACTCTGGTACCCACATGTGGCTGTGAGCAGTGGGGAGGCGGGGCCTTGAAGGATACCCTGAAGCCTCCTGTCCATGGGGCTAGGGATGGCAGGAGGGGGATGAGATGTCCCAAGAATCTCTGAGTCCAGCCTGTGAGTGATGCCATGTCTCGCTCTAGCCTTTAGGCTGGGGCCACTGGGTGGGAACGCAGGCTGGCAGGAGAGAATTGGAAGAGAACCTGGCAGCCGAAGAGATTAAAGAAAGGCTGACCCAGGTGTGCCTAAGGCTGGGAACACTGGATGCCTTCAAACAGAGGTGCCATGGGACGTTCTGTGTGTCTGAAAAAGCACTCGCAGTTTGGTAAATCGATTGCAGAACGCAAGATTTGAAAGCAGTGGACCAATCAAGAGAAGGTGGTGGAAATGGTGCTGGCCCTGGGGATGGTCAGAAGTGGTGAGATTAGAGAAGGACATTGAGGTGTTGCCAGCAGGACTGAGTGATGAGTTCTGGGTGCCTTAAGGATGGCGCCTTGTGCGTGAGAGACACAGCATCGTGCAGCCTGTGTGATTGGCAGCTACTGAGATTATGACCAGAAATCCAGGGAAGACCTCTAATGTACCTCACTTAAAAAAAAATTATTATACTTTTTTGGAAAATAATTTCAAAGCAAAATAAATTAAATGAAAAGTTGCAACAATAGTAGAAAGAAACTCTTTCCAGTCCACTTAAAAGAAGTGCCCCACCCAACACACCCCACCGAAGCATCCTTTCACGTGTATCTCCTAAAGCAAGAACATTTATCATCACGACCCATCCGATCCAGACCCTCACCCTGAACATGTCACTACCACCCGGTCCCCAGACCACACTCTGGTTTCCACAGTTCTCCCAATAACCTCATTCATAGCAAAAAGACCCAGACAGACCACAGGTCACGTTTGAACACATCCCTTCGCCTCTTTCAGTTTGGAAAGGTTTATCAGTCTTTCCTGGGCTCTTATGGCCTTTGAGTGTTTGGAGCTGGCAGGAGGGCTACTTTGAGCCCTACTCCTAATTTGCTGTTTTCTCTCGATTAGATTCAGGCCATGAGTCTTTGCTGGAACCATCACAGGAGAATGCTGGCTTCTCGCTGCATCCGACCAGGCACACGGGATTCTGTGTGCGGCCTCTCACTGACAATGTCCACTTGGATCATTTGACTAAGGAGGCAGCTGTCAGCTTCTTCTCTGTAAGAGTATTCCTTTCTCTTTGTCACCACGAAGGATGTTGTGGGAGAGGTTCTTAGAAAGCATGGAAGTATCCCATTTCTCATCAAGCATCCACCCACTACTTTCAGCACCCATGGATGGTTCTCAGTGGAATGAAGTATCATGTGAGGGCAGCCACAGAGAGCCTGCCCCATGTATTTACTTAATGAGTGAATCTGCACTTCATTGCCCAAGAGGTGGGTGGAGTGACCACAGCTCCTCATGCCACCAGGTCCTTTTCTCATGCAAGCCCTGGACAGGACCAGGGAGAGGGCAATGCTGCCTCCATGCACCCACCTGACTGCATCCCCCTTCTTTGCGTGAGCAAGCTCCAGGACTCCCCTGGCACCTGCAGCAAAGCCAGATCTCCTACCAGGAACAACGTGCAGCCCTTCAGGTCCATGAAGGGTTTTAAGTCGGGGAAGGTGACACATTTGATTTATGTTAAGCAAAACCAAATGAAAACAAAACAAAAGCAAACACCCTGGCTGTTGTGCAAACAGCTTGGAGGGGTTCAGATTTGCAGTCAGGCAGACCAATGAAGACTCAGCGAGGATGTTTGGGGAGGCTGAGTAGAGACCTTATTTTCAAGCGTGTGAGGAGGCCCAATGCCAGGGAAGGGCAGGAAGGGGCCCTGGCTCCTCCAAGGCTGCTGGGGCTGTGGACGGCAAGGGAGTCCTATGTGCACCCACCCCATCCCGCCAGCCTCTGCTGACTCCTGCCCTGGACGCCCCGTACCTTTGGTTTCCCTTAGCAGCTCTTCCGTGAACTTGACCACCTGGGCCACCTCCACCCATGGGAAGCCTTTGCCCACTGCAAAGATGATGCTCTCGTAGAGGGTGTCCAGCAGGATGCTCCTCCGGGAGTCTCTCTGTTCGTCAAACTCCTCCCAGTTCAGAAGCCTCCGCAGGTGCTCCCGACCTTGTGGTCTCTGCAGGGAATGACATGGGAATTGCAGGGTATGATATGGCGGTTGCAGGAAATGATATAGAGGCTACAGGGTGTGATATGGCGGCTACAGGGTGTGATACGGGGGCTGCAGGGTGTGATATGGGGGTTGCAGGGCATGATATGGGGGCTACAGGATGTGATATGGGGGCTGCGGGGCGTGATATGGGGGTTGCAGGGCATGATATAGGGGCTACAGGGTGTGATATGGGGGCTACAGGGTGTGATATGGGGGCTGCAGGGTGTGAGATGGGGGCTGCAGGGTGTGATATGGGGGCTGCAGGGTATGATATGGGGGCTGCGGGGTATGATATGGGGGTTGCAGGGTATGATATGGAGGTTGGAGAGTATGATATGGGGGTTGCAGGGTATGATATGGGGGTTGGAGAGTATGATATGGGGGTTTCAGGGTATGATATGGAGGTTGGAGAGTATGATATGTGGGTTGCAGGGTATGATATGGAGGTTGGAGAGTAGGATATGGGGGTTGCAGGGTATGATATGGAGGTTGGAGAGTATGATATGGGGGTTGCAGGTTATGATATGGGGTTGAGGAGTTGAGAAGCCATCTCTACTGGGTAAGACACTATTGGGGTCCCCACAATGGTACTCCAGAGCCCTGAAGAGTAACTGGGTACGTGGGTACCCCTGGGAAGAGCTGTGCTTTGGTTTCTGGGCAGCATTCCCTCCTCCTCCTGGGACTTGCTCTTCTACTAGGACTTTCTTTCCTCTGAGAGTTCTCATGCTGGCCACTGCAGCCCAGGTTTTGTGTACCTCCAGCAGGCCTCAGGTTCTGAAATATGATCCCTATCCCCCTTCCTAAAATAAAATTTGACTTTCCTCAGCCTATTCTCAACTAGCTGCACTAGAGGCATTGATCTGACAATGAAATTGATACTACAGTGTAAGTGACTGACCGAGAAGGGGCTTGGTGAGGTAATGCTTTAGCGGAAGGAATGAGTCTTGCTTGGTGAAAATTCAGACACACTGGCAGGCCAAGAGGAAAAGATAAACTTTTTTCCTTGCCTAGAAGTAAAGACCCATTTTACTTGAGAGTTCAGCTGGCTCTTCTAGAAAGTTCTTATAGGCTACCAGCAGATGTAGGAGAAGCAAGTGCCACTTAAAGGAAGTGGCAAAAAAATGTTTGGGGTGCAGCAGAGACCCACCCACCACACGCAAGAGTGTTGCTTTCCTGGGGCAAGGGATCCTCTGGCTGGGAGGACCCCAAGGGACCCTAGAGGACCAATGGTGGCCTTAGTGACAGAGGGAGGCCCAGAGTCCTGTCCTCAGTCCCCAGAGACTCCTCTTCCACTGCCACCACTCTTCTGCCTAATCCAGATAGCACCCCCTAGAAAGCAGCAGAGCCTCCCCCAACACACTCCCTGCACACAGGGGCTCACAGGACCCTGAGGGTCCCAAGGGAGGCAGGCACAGTCCCTCACTTCCCTTCAGGCAGGATCTGCCCCTTCTGGGCCTGCATGTGGGCTTGAAAAACAGCCCACAAGGTCCAGGGGCTGGTAAGCCCTGGCCTGAAGTTTGAGCCCCACATCTCATCACAGCCTCAGAGGTGCTGTGCTGAGCCGGGGTGGCTGCCCCAGGGTCTCCTGAAGAGGCACTTCCAGTGCATGCCTCCCTATGTGCCCAGGGTGGGCCAGTTTCTGTTTAAAAGCCACATTTTCTCTTCCTTCACCTGAAATTGGAAGACTTCTTTCACTCCCTGGGGTGTTAAGAGTGTCATGGCCCCTGCATCTGGTTGCCAGGAGACGGAGCCAGACTGACTCAGAGTTTCCGGAACCCTGGGGGTGGCCAGTGCCAGCTTTGTTAGGTCACGAATGGCTTCTCCCAGGCTTCTTTCCTCCCGGCCCCTCCTGCTCTGGGCCTCGTCACCTGCACCTGCTCAGGGACAGGAACCCCCCCCCCCCTTGCCTCTCCCTCAAAACCTGTTCTCCTTCAGGAAGTGAGCATCCTGAGGCTTCCTATAAACACACACACACACACACACACACACTTGCACACACATAGACACATGCACACACGCAGGCATACACGTGTACACACACGCGCACACACACATGCATGCACACACACATACACACATGCACACACACTGTCCATCATCCTCATGTTCTTCTGACTGTAGCCTCATGCCTCCTGCCCGCCCACAGGCCCGTGTTTGTCTCCACGGAAAGGACTGCCCCTGCTTGCTGCCTCCACGTCCTCCCTGACTCCTATTAGGGTCAGGCCTCTCCGACCTCCTCCACTGGCCAGTAGCATCCATGGCTCTGTTTCTGGCATCATGACTTTGCTTTGGGGTGCAGCAAACAGTTCTTCAGGGGTGTCCCCAAGTGTAGTGCCCAAGCCCCTGAAGGTGGCGATTGGGAGGGGTCCGCTCCTTCTCCGGGCCAGCCTTGCTCTTCTCTGTCCTGGAAGTCCCTGCCACCCACCGGTAACCTGAGAGGCAAGTCCTTCCTTCCTCTGCCTCACTGCCCAGAGTCCCAGTGAGGAAAGCCTGGGCCTACTCGCCAGGGTTGGTGGGCAGCTGCCCAGGATCCCTGGCTCCCCAGGTCACCCCATTTCCCCAGGGGGTTGTCTTGGAAGAGGCTCCAGCCATCCTGAACGGTCATCCTCCTTCAGCCATGTGACTCCGTCAAGGCCCCGCCCACCTTCCTCCCGTCATGATGGTGATATTTCAGGGCCCTCACTGCCCTTCCTGGCCACCTAGTCTTGAATGACTTTATCCAACCACATGACTTCAATGTCCATCCACAGAAAATGACGCACACATTTACACAGTTGAGGTATTCACCCCCTCCCCGTCTTGGGGTGTGCGACACACCACACCTCTCCCCAAAGAACGGATACCTGGGGACCTGCGCCGCCTGTGCGGTGTCCAGGGGTCCTCAGGGGCTTCTGAGTGTTTGGGATGTGTTGCTGGCAGGAGTCCTGATCCCGGGTCAGACGGGGGTCTCCATGTCCAGGTTCCTCTGGCAGGGGCTGTCCTGAATGCAGTGCTGGGTGTGTCCCCCAGGCTGACACCATGCTTCGGCCCTCAGATGGAGCCCCTCACTTGAGTCCTTCCCAAGTCTGTGGCCCTGGGACCTCCCCAGGATGTAGCTGGGATGGGGCTCCATACCCCAAGCCTAGAGCCCCTTCTCATCCCCTGTCCTATCCTGCTCCATTTTCTCAGAGTCAGTATTAGCAGAGCACTTTTTGCTGCAATTGTCAGAGACTCAGCCTGACCTTAGGCCAAATGCTGTTTCATATGACTGAGAAATCTCAGGTCTGCTTAAGGCAGGTGGGGGCCAGGTGCTGGCACGGAGCTGTCAGGAACACCTCCCTGACCCCTGGTTCTGCTTGCCTATTCTTCATCCATTTTCAGGGTCCTCCCTAAATGCACTTCTAAACCCCCCCACCTGGCCGACTCTTAATTGACACCACCAAACTCAGCCTCTATGAAACTTAGTTCTTCTGGAAAACCCTCCAGATCCCTCTTCAACCCTGGCACCCTCCACTGCTCAAGCCATGTAGTGGCATGATCATGGCTCACTGCAGCCTCCAACTCTTGGCCTCAAGTGATCCTCCTGCCTCAGCCTTCTGAGTGTCTGGGACAACCGGTGCACACCCACCACACCTGGATAATTATTCTTAATTTTTTTTGTAGAGATGGGGTCTCACTATGTTGCCCAGGCTGGTTCCAAACTCCTAGCCTCAAGCCATCCCCCTGCCTTGGCCTCCTGAAGCTCTTGGATTACAGGCATGAGCCACCACAGCTGATGGACTGGACCTCATTCTTGACTCCTCACCCTCGCTCCTTTCCAGCTGCCTTGAAGCTCTGGGAACTCTGCCTCCTAAACATTTACTGAGCCCATTCTCTTCTCTGAATCCCATTGCTACCCCAAGTAGAGTTCATTGCCATTTCTTGCCACCACCCCCTACCCCCACACCTACACCATCCATTCTCCACACTGTTGCCAGAGGTAACTAAAAAAATAAATCTAATTATGGACTGGCATTGACAAGAGCACTCGCTAGGGTGCTGCTGTGCGGCATCGTTTTTCAGGAGGTTGTTACGCTGGTATATATATGTCTCACTTAAGATCTCTGAATTTTATTTTATGTAAATTACACCTTCTCCCCTTTCTCTACACACACAAATACATGCGTATATGAAATTATACTATGTCAATTTCTTGCATCCAAATCTTCCATGGCTGCTCATTCATAAGCCCCAAGGCCTTCATGTGGCTGTCCAGCCTTGTGTGACCTTCTTTCTTCTCCAGCCCACACTGGCCTCTCGCCCACTGGCCTTGGCTTCACCCACACTCCCTCCAGGACTTTGCCTGCTGCCCTCTCTCCCTGGACTGCTCTTTCTTCCCCTGCTCTTCTAGATGACTCTTTCTGGCTTTTCATGTCTCAGGTTAATCATCCTTTTCTCAAGGAAACCTTTGCTGAGTCCCTGTCACACACTCTTGTAGCATTAAATGCACCCCCAGTAGCACTTTGCAGGTTGTAATTTTTTCATTTCATGTAGATGATTGTTCTAATGCTGCTTTCTCCTAGATTGTAAGACAAAGAGGGCATTTTGTTTTATTTATGACTGTGTTATTTATCACTGTACATACCTGGCACATAGTAGGCACAATTGCGTGTTGCATGGCTGTGTTCATTTCTATCATAGCTTTTATGACATTGCACCTTGTGTATTGATTGAATGGTGGCTTCCCCCTATAGCCTGCTGGTCCTGCAAGGCACGGACAATGTCTTAGTCACCTCTGGAGCCCTGGTGCCCACTGCAGGCCTGGATGGTGGCTGGGACTCAGTACAAGTTTACTGGTGAATAATCAAAAGAATCACAAAGTGATGTTGATGGCAAAAACTGGTTATGGACAGAGCCCATCTATGTTCTTGACTCATTTTGGCCACATCCAATGTTCTCTTGCTAAAGAAACATGCAAATCTCTTCTGAGAGCCATGCAAAAGCCACATGGCATGGCAGGCTTGAGCTTAATGGCATTTGTGGTGTCTTTTCCCATTTATTGTGTGTGGGATGAATATTTGGATCTCAGTTTACCTATCCTAAAGGCCTGTTTGGTAATAAAAATGAAATAAAAGCCTCACAGAGTTACCAAACAACAGTGAAGAGTGTTTTTCTTCAGTAGATAGTTCTATTTCAAGAGCTTCAAATACATTATCTCTTTTAATCCTTGCAATAGTTCTATAAGACGGATATAATTATTAACATTCCCATTTGATATAAGATGAAATTGAGCATAGAGGGATTAAATATCTTGTGCAAAAATCACATAATCTTAACAATTGGCCATGCTATCAACACTGCTGCAGGATTCAGGAGTTTTCCAGGTAGGGCCTGACATTTAGGCTTCCTGTTAGTACTAAAGCAGAGTTTACTTCACCACTTGCTTCAAGCTGCAAGAATCACCTATGCAATAGAGGTTTTGACTATCCTTGGTTGCGTGCAAGATTTGACCATTATTTTTCCCTTTTTATTCTCTATCATCATTATCATCGTCAATATGGTTTTTATCATCTTCATCGTCATCATCATTGACCCCCTGCTAAGACATGAGTTTGGATGCTGGAAATATAAGAAGGTATATTGGTATGGTCACATTATCTAAAAGTATTCCATCTGGAAGGGAGCACATAGATCCTTTCGCCCAAGCCCTCGACTTTTCTAGATAACAGAATGAGGTTCAGAGAAGAAAAGGGGGCATCAGTAGTCAGATATCAAGGTCAGGATTCGAACTGAAGCCTCTGATCTGATATTAGTGCTGCTTCATCTGCATCATGTTACCTGCCTGTGATGGTCAGTTGTATGTATCAATTTGGCTAGGCTGTAGTACCCAGGAATTTAATTAAACATGAATGAAGATGTTGCTGTGAAGGTATTTTACAGATGTGGTGAACATCTATAATGAGTTGACTTTAAATTAAGGAAATTGCTCACAGTATTGTGAGTAAGGCTGAAGTCTTGAGGCAGAAATGTTTCCTTTTCAGGAAACCTCAATTTTTGCCAGCCCTTCAACTGATTGGAGGCCTTACAAAAATTGAGGTTTCCTGAAAACAAAATTTCTGCCTCAAAGGAGGCCTTAAAAAATTGAGGTTTCCTGAAAAAGAAACATTTCTGCCTCAAGATTGTTGCATCGACTGCTCCCTGAGCTTCCAGCCTGCAAGCCTGCCTTACAGATTTGGACTTGCCAGCTAATGTGATCATACGAGCCAATTCAATTCCCTAAAATAAATCTCCTAATTATCTGTTATCTATCTATCTACCTACCTGTCTATTATTTATCATCTATCTACCTATCCATCATCTATCATCCATCTATATATCTATTATCTACCCATCATCTATTATCTATCTATCTACAGCCTATCTATCTCTCTATCTATCTACCTATCCATCAATTATCTATTATCTATCAATCATCTATCTTCTATTTTTCATCTATGTATATCATCTATCTAGCATTTAACATTCAATTAACTATTATCTATCAATTATCCATCTATATATCCATTATCTATCCCTCAATTAACTACTATCTATCAATCATCTATCTATCATCTATCTTTCTATAATCTATCAATCTATCCATCCCACTGGGCTTTCTTCTCTGGAGAACACTGGTTGATATACTGCCCTAAGTGACTTATATGGCACAAGTAACTTTTTGTTTACAAGTAACGTTTTGTTTACAAATAGAACATATTTAAATTTAAAGGAAATACATAAAATAATAAAACAACCCAAAAAACTATTTCTACCTACTAAGAATGACCAAGGAAAAGGTGAAAGCAGTCTAATAGGACAGTGGACAGATCAGCTGGGAGATGTCAGCTTATGGTATCAAGAGAACCTGAGTTTCTTTAGTGAAGATACAAAGAATGCTTATGTTCTCCAATATTTATTCTCTACTTTTGTCTTCCTAATGGACCCTGATATTTTGTGGAGGAGAGGCAGGTACAGCAATAGGGTCAGCCAAAATCTATCTTCCTCAGCCTCTATTTTGGCTAGGAGTGGTCCAGTGATAAAATTTCTCCCAATATAAGCAGGGCTTCTTAGGTGGAATATCAGGAGAGATTTTTAGGAAGAGTATTCCCAGCTGGGACACACATTTTTGCCTTTTTTTCTCCTTCTCTTCCTACCTAGGACATGGGCACTATGGCTGAGGCCTCAGCAAACATTTAGGATCATAAGGGAAAAGACAAATCTAATCAGAGAGGACTTGACCTTGACACCATGGGACACTGAGCCAATACCAGCAGTGACTATGCCTGGACTCCTCATCAGATGACAAAAACAAACCCTTTCATGTTTAAGCCACCACACTTGAGTCGTGGTACTCACAGCTCTAACATCTCCTAACTTATGACTATGGTACCAGAAGTGGGGTGCCATAAGTAAAAGAAGCTAATACTTGACGGGGACTGAATGAAGAAGGTAGGTAAAGAAAAATTAATATATCAAACATTACAGACTAAAAGCTAGTGACCTTGTGATGCATTTGAAAACATTCTTAAAAACTGTGTCACCTGCTGTACCTTGGATCATGTACCACACACTGACCAAGGCTGTAGCATTGCAGAATATGGTAGGAAGAATCCAGATTGCTAGCAGTGAAGTTCAGAGACAGAGAAATAAATTTGAACTAGGGTGGGACAGTCTTCAAGCAGAAATAGATGGAAATGCAGCTTTTCTTTCTTTCTTTCTTTCTCTTTCTCTCTTTCTTTCACTTTCTCTCTTCTTTCTTTCTACAGAGTCTTGCTCTGTTGTCCAGGCTAGAGTGCAGTAGTGCAATTATGACTTACTGCAGCCTGAACCTCCTGGGCTCAAGCAATCCTCCTGCCTCAGCCTTCCATGTACATGGAACCACAGACGAATAACACCAAACCTGGCTGATATTTTTAAATTTTTTGTTTTTTGTACAGATGAGGTCTCACTTTGTTGCCTAGGCTGGTCTGGACTTCCTGGGCTCAAGTGATCCTCCCACCTCAGCCTCCCAAAGTGTTGAAATTACAGGCATGAGCTACCACGCCTGGCCAAATACTGCTTTTCTAGAAGACACATCCTCTACCTGTGATCTGTAATCTATATTGACTGAGATCACTGCAATTTTTGTTGTTCATATGTTTATTTAAGATGATTTTTTTAAATTGTGACAAAATAAACACAGCATAAAATGTACCATTTAAACCATTTTACGTGTACAGTATTATAGCATTAAATACATTCACATTGTTGTGCAACCATCACCATCACCCATCTTCAGAACTCTTTATTTTCCCAAACTGAAACTCTATACGCATTGAACACTAACTCCCAGTTCTCTGGCAATCCCCATTTTACTTTCTGTCTGTATGGATTTGACTACTCCAGGGACCTCATGTAAGTGAGCACTTGCAGTACTCACACATCATGCAGCATTTGTCCTTTTGTGACTGGCTTATTTCACTTGGTATAATGTCTTCAAGGTTCATCCATGTTGTGGCGTGTGTCAGAATTGTCTACTTTTTAAAGGTTGAATGATATTCCATTGTACCTATTTACCACATTATGTTTATCCACGTCTCCATCAATGGACACTTGGGTTGCTTCCACCTTTTAACTATTGTGCATAAGCTGCTATGAACCTAAGTGTACAGATGAGAACACTACAATTTGGAGTCCTGCAGGATCAACGCAACCCAACTGCTTCTATACCCCAAATTGAACAATTTATAAGTAGTGATTTCAAAACGGCAGCCACAGTGGGATAAACGAGCTATCTCATCAACAAAGCAATGGTCTCCTGGCAAAGACAGGCTTTAACCTTCTAGCTGGAGCTTATTGGTTTAGAAATTACCTCAAGTTGGTAGCTATACTTTAAGTGCTAGGGAATGGGGGATTGCACAGTGACTATGTCCAATAAGTAAAAGACAAGTAACTTCAGCCCTAAAAATTATGCCTGGATAAGATCTTTGCTTCCATGTGTTACTTGCATGAAATCAAATGGAAGCAATTACAACTAAAGTGAACTAAGTTTTGAGAAAACCATTTCACTATAGAAAGCCCAACCTGACCTGCAACATCCTTTAACTCTTAAATCTCTGAAACTATTTGAGAACCTCGAAACCCAAATGAATAAGAAGTAAGCTTTAAAAGTTGTGCATTTATAAAGAAGGTTATCCTCCCAAACACTCTTCTGAGACAAAACTAGGCAGACCAAGCTAGCTTAATAACAGAACAAGAGGAACCTTCCAGAGAAAAAGCAATGGAGGACTAATGCTTAAGGGAGATTCACCTGGAAGCTGGAGCAAAATCGGCCCGGTTGGTTTTAACCAAAGAATGTAATCCATTGCCAAGACAGAGATCCCTCATTATTTCTGTTCAAGAGTATTTGATAATTGTCATGGCCCACTGACTGCTAAGTGTTTCCCATTATTCTCTCTTGTTGTTGTTGTTGTTTTGTTTTTTTGAAATGGATTCTGACTCTGTCACTCAGGCTGGAGTGCAGTGGTGTGATTTCCACTCACTGCAACTTCTGCCTCTCGGGTTTAAGCGATTCTCCTGCCTCAGCCTCCCAAGTAGCTGGGATTACGGGCAACTGCCACCACGCCCATCTAATTTTTGTAGTTTTAGTAGCGATGGGGTTTTCGCCAGGCTGGTTTCAAACTCCTGACCTCAGTTGATCTGCCGGCCTTGGCCTCCCAAAGTGCTGGGATTACAGGTATGAGCCACCACACCTGGCCAGTTCTCTTTTCTTGAAGGAAGTTTTTACTACAGTTCCCTTCCTTTTCTGCCATTATGTATGGGACGTGCTAGGGGCAGACTCTTCGATTTTGACTTTTTATAACTTACAAGGACCACATCTAGACTTGATAGAGAGGAGAGCCTTCCCAGAGACCCTGTCTATCCCTTAGTGGAAGGGCCAATTGTAGGTGAATATGAAAAAGATGTTTATGGCTGAAGGGTCACTCCAGAGGGTGGAATGTGGCAGACACTGCTTGTGATCTGTCCCGTATTATTCTCTCCTAGTCCTTTTACAAGAGAATTCCCATTTTTGGGGGGTGCCAACAGCAATGTACACTGTTAAAAAAATGACATTTCGGTGCCTCCCTTGCAGATTGGATGAGTCATGTGACATGATCCTTGACAGCTTTTCTGGGCTTTGGGAAGCCCATTTACCCTTTATGCCTTTCTTTCCTCCAGCAGGGAATGCTGGAATGATTGCTGGAGCTCTGGCAGTCATGTTGCAAGCACATGAATGGGCATCCCATCCCGGGGTCCCTGGTGAGAGCCAAGGCTTGCTGTACCGGTCACTGATTCCTAACTCTTGGACTTTCTGTGATGTATGAGAAGGAAACACCCACATTTGAGTTAAGCTGCTGTTGCTTGGGCTTAGAGTTCCACATAGCTGCACTAGGTGCTATAGGCTTGAATTGCTGAGGCTCAGGTTGGGTCAAATGAGGTTGTGAGGTGGACCAGGCAGCGAGGTGCTGTCGTTCACAGAAGTAAAGTGATTTGCCAGAGCCAGGAAGTGGGGGCGTTGAGGCCTCAGGATGTCTCCTTTTGTCACCCATGTGAGCTGCACCTCCTACTTCCTCTCAGGTCCCTGAGAAAGGGACAGTCAGGCCGTCACCTTGGGAGACTTTTCCAGGATGGGGGGTGGGTGGAAGCATGGGGCTGAGGGCTGGGAAGCCTTTGCATCAACATAAAAGGAACTCCATCAAGGACAAATCATCGTGATGAAATTCGAGTCTACTCCATGGTGGACACTTTCTCAGAACATCAGTTTGGGCTTGTGAGCTTGCAGCCTGTTAGGCAGATCGGCAACCTTCATTTCCCTGGGGAAGTAGCAGCCAGAACAGGCCTTGCTCCCAGGTTACCATAAGCCCAGGCCCCTGGAGGTGGCAAGGGGAAGATAAGCAGTCCAGAAAGGCCATTTTCAGGACGCAGTCAACCTAAGCATGCTTCAAAGCAGTCGTTCATTGATTCATTTACTCAACAATTGTTTACTGAGCCCTTAACAGTAGCCACACTGCTAAGAGCATGAGCTACAGAGATGGCCTGTGAGGGCTTGTATGATGCTGCCGTGACTTCCGGCACCATCTGGCGTGATCTGCTCTTCTGAATCCCCACTGCTGGGCTTTCCATGCCTCGGGCATGCTCCTCCTCATGCGTGTGTGCCTTTTTCTTCTGTCCAGAACACTAGTGCCTCCTTGGCCAGCTTACTTTGGCCAGGCCTTCATCCAATGTCACATCCTCAGATTGCATCCTCTGAGCATGCCTCTGCAACAGCTCCCCCTCCTCTCACCTCCTCACCCAGCTTCATCCTCCTCCCCAGCAGGTTACCCCTTGCCCTGGACTGGTTTACTATGTGTCTGTCTTCCCCATTAGGATGTTACTTAGGACAGCAGGGGCCTGGCTTTCTCCCTGTGGGGACCTGTGCCCAGAGCAGTGCCTGGCATGGAGTCGACCCTTCCAATGTATTTGTTGAATGAAAGCACCCAGGCGGGGTGTCCAGAGCTCCCAGGACAGGGGAGGAGTACACCATGTCACCAGCCTGCACCTGGAATGTGAAGACAGAACCCTCAGGGGACTGGGATGGAGGAGAGGCAGGCCCTGACCCAGATGCGACCACTGGCTGCAAAAGGTGACTGCACCGGAGATAGAGCAGGACTAACTGGGGACAGAGGGTGCAGCAGAGAGAGAGGAGATGAGCTGCCTGGGGCCAGCTGGGGATCACTCTGCCCCGAGTCAGGGGAAGCGGGAGGGTGATGGGACCAACCGTGCGGTGGGTGAAGAGGTGGGCGGTGGGGGGAGGTTGAGAAAAGCCATCCCTAGCACCACCCTAACTTTAGTGTGGGAAAGTGCAATGTGGAAGTGAGCTTTAGTGCTGGGGCCTGCCCCCTGGGGAGAGTCTTTTGTTTTTAATAGTTTCTTTTTAATGGCTTGTTTTAATAGCTTTGGTTTTTAGTTTGTTTTTAATAGCTTCTTTGGTTGTGGAAGGATGGCTGTGGGCGATTCCTGGAGCCAGTGCTGGCTCAGGGCTCTATGTAAGAAGGGGCGAGGCTTCAATATCTGGACAAAAGTAGCTTCTCCAGCCAGGAAGGAGGTAGAGAAGTCACGTGGACAGCCAACACCCTCTGCCACAGTGGCATCTACCTTCTGCCTGGGGATAAGGAAACGTTGGCTGGAAAAGAGATGTGGCAGGACACTAGATGGGTAGCAAAGCTGGAGGATTAGGGCTCTTAGTGAAGAGGTCGGAGGCAAGAGTGAAGTAGGGGCAGTAGGGAGTTCCAGGGGAGATGCCACCAGGACACTCCTTCATGCAAGGAGGGTTGAGCCCGAGGGCTTGGTGTGCAGGGCTGCATACTGGTCACCCTCAAAAGTCCTCCCTTGCAGGCCTGTGAGCTAACCCCAGCTGCCTTTCCTAACCCCAACAGATAATAGACGAGAAATTTGGCCGCAGTAAACCAGACTTGGGTCTAACTAGGTGAAAGCATTAACCCCCAAATGCCCCCATGGATCTGCGGAGAGATGCCAAGTTCCTTATCCAGTAAGACGGGGCTGGAGCCTGTTTACCTGAATCTCTGAAAGGAGAGAGACCTCAGTCTGATTTTCACTTTACAAAAGAGAGCAGAGATGATGTCATTGCGGAGGTGGGGGTGAGGGTGGGTCTACAGAGGTTTGGAAGTGCATCTGTAGAGAAGAGGACACCAGTGATTCCAAGAGTGGCCCGCAGTACTCAGACCCACGTGGAAACTTAATTTCATCAAAGCCTGTCCTCTGTCTGCCTGGGAGAGCTGGCACACTGGCTGGAGGAGTTCCGGTCAAGTCCTCTCCTGGAGGGGAGGCTGCGGCTGGGAGGTCAGACGCTGGGGAGGGTTGGTCTGAAGCAGCCTTTGGAAAGGAGGGAGCGATCTTAGGAGCCTGAGAGGTGAAAGCAAGAATTGGAGACCCCAGAACTTCAGCCCGTGAGAGCACTGCATGTTTATTTGGTATCTCCTTTGTCTAGAACAGTGTCAGACACATAATCAAAAACCAGATCCATATTTGTTGAATTAATGAAAGAAAGAAGCCCCTGATGGTAGTAATCTGGCCAGCAGCAGCCCTGGGGGTTTACCAGTTTACAACTGGTCGGGCACTTTGGAAATGAGCCCAGGTTCTCGAGTCCGCCCTTATCTGTGGTTCTGTTGAAAGGGGAGAGCTGAGCTGCTGGGGACCGCGGGAGTCGCACAGAGAGGATAAAAAGCTGGGAGGACGGGGCCCTGAGTGCATGAATTCATGGTGTGAAGGGGGAATCAGGTCCTCCCAAACTTACAAGTTGGAGTCCTAACTCCCCGTTCCTCAGAATGTGACTGTATTTGGAGATAGAGTCTTTAACGAAGTAAATAAGGTAAAATGAGGTCGTATGAGAAGGGCCCTAATCCCATAGGACTGATGTCCTTACAAAGAGAGGAGATTAGGAAACAGACACTCACAGAACAGCCATGTGAGGATGCAGGGAGAAGACGGCCATCTACAGGCCAGGAGCGGGGTCCCCAGAGAAACCAGCCCTGCCAACACCCTACACGCGGACTTCCAGACTCCAGAACTGTGGGGAAATACGTTTCTGCAATCTAAGTCCCTGGTCTATGGTCCTGTGTTATGGAAGCCAAAGCTGACTACAGTGGGTGCCAGCCTTGCATGGGTATGAGCCAGGTCGGTGGCTCCCTCTAAAGAAAAGGGAAAGACATGATGGCTTCCAGGGGAGAGAAGTGCTTCTCCAACAATGCCTGGGAAAGAAGAACCTATTTGTTTGGTTTAAAAAGTTTGAACCTATTGTCGGTCAGTACTTAAAAGAATATAATAAAAGGAATTATTAAAAAACGTATTAGACACACAAAATATGAGCCAAGTGTTCTTGCACCTGGATATCACCACAAAGTCAAATTGCTCTAAGTTTCTAAATGCATACCCACCATGTCTGCCCTTATCCCACTTTGTGTAAGTAACAAACTGCCCACAACTCACTGCTGGCTGCAATTCCTTTTAGAAACACCGCTCTAAGGCCCTGCCACTCATTCCAGGATTGGTCTGGCCTTAGAGATCAGACACATGGGGAGCCGTGTCCAGTGGGGAGCTCTGAGGGGTGCTGCGAGCCACACCCCCAGTGATGGCGCCCTGTAGAGACCACTCACGCATGGCCTGGCTGCCTGCAGCTGAGAGCCTTCTCAACAGTAAGGAGAAAAAAAATGAGCATCTTTCCCACCCAGGAGTAAAGAGGGGTGCAGAGGGGAAGGAAAGAGAAGAATTCAAATGGTAACGAGAAGACAAAACTCCTAATCCAACCACAGCAGCCACCTCAGCTCTGCAGTAAGGACTTGGTGGATTTCCTGCTGAAGTCAATTTGAGCTCACGTGACTGTAGAATGTTGCTTACTGTGATGTCTGGGTAAAGACAGTCATAGACACAGAACTATAACAGGACACAGAGCAACTTCTTTCAGGGAGATTTGCTATTCCTCTGCAACTAGCAGAGGAACAGTGTTAAGAATAGCTGACCTCCTATTATCCTGCCCAAAGGTCCGTGGAGATGGTGACTCAGGGAAGCTGGTGGAGATTTGGAGTAGCAACTGTGAGGGCTGGACCTGACCAGGGAACGAGAGAAACCTTGAAAAGAGCATCAAAGACTGGACCAGGGAATGAGAAAAACATTGAGGAAATGAATCAAAGTCTCAGTTAATGCTGAGACTGTGAATTTGAAGTAACCTAAATCCACAGAAGTGAGCAGATTCTTCCAGAAGCTTCCAATTGGTGCAGGGGAGGAGAGGAAGGTAGGTCGTTGCATTGATCTGCAAGAGACTGTATGAAGTGTGTCCCATGAGAATGGGGCTAGGCAGCCACTCTAGAGCCAGGAAGCAGGAGAAGGCATGGGAGCAAAATGGCTGAAAGGCTACTGGGCAGTCCTGTGGTGAAAGCAGCAGAGGAGAGAGCTGTAGGGATAGGAGACTGTGGTCTGAGACCGAACTCTTTGAGTTTAGGTTTCTGGAGCTGATCGCATCTGGGTGATAAAGCCTGGGGAACAGATGGGGAGGGAGCTGGTGAGTTGGAATGTGAATGGAGGGTGTTGAGTTGAGGGGATCTGAGGCCAGGTTGTGGGATGGGTGCCACACAGACATAGGGGCATCAGGGAACAGTGGCATTTCTAAAGTGGACAGGGAGATTCTGCATGGCCAGGTGCCAAACTCCTCATGAACGAGGGAGCGAGTCCATGAGGTCCAAGGATGACAGCAGCAAGGAGCTGCCAATGGTGGTGGAACCTGACAGTGGGCATGCCCTTTGAAGGAAGGAGGGGCTGTGCCCACGTGTGAGAATGATGGCCCGGCAGCGGCAGTTTGTGGAAAACCAGCCCATCCCTAGGAAGGCCTGTGGTGGCAGAATTCCCTTGAGAACATCTAAGGAAGTGACGGTCCAGAGGCTGCACTGTCCTGGGCTTTGTCCAGGTGATGTGGAGCCTACTGTAGTTCTTACTCAGTGCATAAATGCCCTGTGGCTGGGTTTACATACCGGTCCCAGAAACCAGGCCCCAGTAACAAGCTGTGGCTCCTCCTCTCACCTTTTTAGGACCTGCATTGTCCCCTCCCTCCTGCATCCTCAGTCTCTGCCCATCACTGGCCACTTCTTGCTGCCTGCTCTGGCTACCATCTTGTTTCTTTCCTGCCTTGCATTGGCAAACTTCCCAAACAAAAGGTTTGTAATTCCTGCCTCTATTTCCCCACCACCTTCTCACCTATAGTCTCTCTCTCTTCTGCCCTCTCCTCTTGACTGAACAGCTCTCTTGAAGGCCACCAGGGCTCCCTGCACTGCCAAGTACTGGTGCCATTTCCCTTTTATTCTCCTGGGTGTCTCAGCAGCCATGGCTGGATTACCATTCCTGCACCCTGCAAACACAGTTAGCCTGTTTTCACACTGCTGTACTTGACTCTTCGCTCCCCATTCCCTTTTTGATGCTTCATTCTCTTTCTTATATCTTTAATAAAATCCCTTCTTGGGGCTATGCTGTTCTCTCTACTCAAAGCACAGTGTATTGATGAGATGCATGGAGGCCAATGCCAAACTGCCTAGACGCAAATTCTGGCTCCGCCACATACCAGCCAAACGACCCTGGGAAATTAGTTCTCATTTCCATTACTCGGTTTCCTCATATGGGAAGTGGTATGATAATACCTACCTCCTAGGGTTTTTGAAACTCTAGACAGTGGCTGCTATATGATAATTATGAAGCCTGTCTCCTTCAGAGCTCCCCCGTCTACCCCTCTAGCTCCAGATAAGGCACATTTTAAGTCTTTGTCAGACCATCCCATGAAATTAGTTTCATTTGGAATGAATTCATGTTCTCATTGCTGATTTTGTCGACTATCTTTATTTACATCATATTTGTCATGTGATTTTAAATGTTGGTTTCAGGCTCACCTAGAGTAGCGGGTTTGCTTTTGTTCTGTTTTCTCTCCCTCTCTGTCTGCTCCCCTCCCTGGGTAGTAGTTTTGTGGTGGCCCTCATGCAGTTCCCTAGTCAGAACCGAATCTCCTAGTGATATTTTGGGAGTTCTTCTTCTGCAAATATATTGGGGGATATTCTAGACCCAGTCACCAGCCATGCGGCTGAATCTTTTTGGTCCCTCTTACTTATTATAGCAACGTCTTCTTATAAACCAAATAATTTTTATAAGTTAGAATAAAGGTTATCAAACCCAGCAGTTATCAGCTGAAGTCCTGTTTCTTCATGCAGAGCCCAGAATATGAGTAGCACAAATATATTTCAGATACTTTATGTATATTACACCAATGGCTTCCTATAAACCAGGGTTTCTCAATCTCATCACTGCTGACATTTGGGGCTGGGTAAATTCTTTGTCATGGAGAGGGCTGCCCTGTGTATTGCAGGGTGTTTAGCAGTGTCCCTGGCCTCTATCCACTGGATGTTAGTAGCACTCCCCCCTGCAGCTGACGCAACCAAAAATGTCTTCAATCATTGCCACATGATCCTTGGGCAACCCCTGCTCTACCAGCAGAGATCTAGTATCATAAAGCCACGCCCCCACACAGGGGTCAGCATTCCCTTTTACAACTTCTGTGTCTTAAAGGTGTGGAGGAGCCCAGCCAGCCTGTGGTCTCAGCCCTACTCACTGCTTTGTGTTTTTCTTCTAATTTTGGGCAATAGAGATGTTTGCCTTTTGGGGAGTGTAGGGGGAAACCCTAGTTATATCTTTTTACTGTTCCTTTGTTTCATTTGTTCCCTCATGGCTATGAAATTGGAGCAGAGGGTGTAAATTCATGCACAGATATGCTGCTTCATCTGGATCAGAATGCCCTCTCCTTTTCATCCTTCAAGAGTGATGTCCTCTTTCCAATCATGATAGTCTTTCTAGCTTTGGAATATTTATAGCACTTACTGTCAATAATAGTCACTTTGCATGTTCTGCTTTCAGCCATTTGGAAGCATTGTCAAAGTCTAGGATTGGTATTTGACTTTAACTGGCTTATCTCTTGTGGCTACAATTTGATGTTGGCTTCTCTGAGGTTTCTTTGCATATTCAGTAGTGGCTAAGAGGGCAGGTGGAACATAGTGGGTGTTTGGGAAACATTGAGCCATGAATCTCTTGTTGGTTGGTACAAAGACCTCTGAGGCTCAGGTTCAAAAGTTCTAGCTACTGTCTTGCAGCTTTGAATCATTGAAGTAGGTTTTCTGTAGTACAAAGGCTATTTGACCACGCATCTCACAAAATCAGAGACATTGCGCTTGGTCATTCTTAGAGGTAAGGGAGCCCTGGGTCCTGGTTGCCTGGCGACAGTCGCGGTTTACTCCTGTCTTCCAGATGAAATTGATAATGTCTTGTTTCACTCCCCAAAGTGCCTTGGTTTAGCTGATAAAATATGCCATAACCCCACTTTGAGGCCACTAAGTATACTCTCCTTTATAAGTGTGGACATTGAACAAATTATATTTTCCCTTTACTTACAATGTTTCCCCACATTCCCCTGGGGAAAAGAAGCTAGTGAAATGTTTTATTGCCACTCTGTGCTTATTCATGGATTTGGATGAACTGGCATTTACTGAATAGCAATGACTGCTGTACACTTTGCAGGTAGGTGCTCAATACATGTGAACCAAACATACATCATCTGAAATGCCTTTGCGCTACTCGTATTCTGTGCTCTCCATGAAGCATCTGGACTTTGGCTGATCACTACTGTGTTTGACGATGCTTGTGCTAACTTATTAAAATTACCTGGGCAAGCCTATCTTTCACCTACGGTGTGATCTGCACCCCAGAGCCCACATCCACACACATCTGATCACTGGGACTGACCTGCTGTGTCTGACAGCCAGAAGCAAGCCTTAAGTGATTTCATTTGTGGAACTGATCAGTTCAATGTGGACCACACATACGCTAAATCTTCGCCTCTTGATGGCAACACACCCTGAGTCCCCATAACTTCCACAGGCTGCCCTTCCACCTAGTTTATTTCCAGGGAGGAAACTGCCAGGCTGGAGGTCACAGTTTGTCCCCTGCCTCCAGGCAGCCCTGCACCTAAACATGTGTAGTCTAAACAAACAAAAAACAAATTTCTAGCCGTCCGAGAGAGTTGATTTGAACATTCCAGGCTCTCGTGGCTCCCCATAGGCACTGCCAACCTAAAACCAAAATGATCCATGTTGTCTGAAATGAAGAAGGAGGGCCCTCCGAGGGGAAGCTGCTGTTTGGCTTTGACGGAGAAAACAGCTGAGGACGGGTTGACTTATCGGCTGCTTCTTTTGGGCCTCCATGTGCTGCCTCCTGCCCGATGCAATATCATCATGTTTCCTTCTCTGCTTTCTTCTGGGAGATGGAAAACAGTTCCCCACCTTTCCCCTGGTGTCCCCCACTCAGGAACTGGAGTTCCTGCCCAGTACCATGGTGGGCGGGGCGCTCCCCCAATCCTGCAGGCCTGTCATGGACCACCCAGGAGGCTGGAACAGGGTGGGAGCTGCTGGTGCTCAGAGGGCTCCCCTGCAAGCCCCCAGGCTGTGTTTAACAGTCTTGACAAGTGTACCCTTGGGCAGAGGGCCAGAAACAATCCGTGTAACCCCACTAAGCTAATTATCCTCTCTGCAGATGGCCTCCTGCACTAATCCTCTTGGGTTTGCCATAATCCAGCTCCCTCTGGGGAGAGTGGCCAGGGTGGCAGGTCTCTGTGCAAATGGACCATCTGTTGGAGCTCAGGAGGCTGGGCTCCTGCCCAAGGGACTGGGGCCTCAGGCTCTCAGGCCAAGGAGAGTGGCCCCGAGGACTGTCTGGAGGAGGGTGGCCAGCCCTGCGGCCCAGGGGGACTGAGCCAGTGGCAGGGAAGGAGGCGGTGTCCACATTGGCCTGACTTTCCTCCGAAGGACGTCCCCCTGAGGCTTAGGGGCTGAGCCATGCCCTTGTGCTCCCTGGAGGACGGTGAGTCAGCAGTTGCCTATGTCCCGCAGGGTCAGCCAGCCACCTGAGGGGCAGAGAGTCTTGGCTCTGGGAAGTCACAGCAAGTGGGGAGGCGTTTCAGCCTGAGAGCCTGGGAGGGATGTCTTGAACAGGATGCTTGTGGTGACGCAAGATCGGGTCTCTTCTGCAAGGCCTGCTGGGCTGTTTGGGAGCAGATCATGTTTAAACACGACACAGTGGAGTTTCAGGTTTCTGCTCGTTGATTTAGAGGATGTTAGTATCACAGCCTGTCTGTTTCTCCCACCTGGACCTGGAGGGTGAGCAACGCAGTCGCTGGAGCCAGAGAGGGAGAAATCCCTCCTGAAGATTTCCTGGGGCTCTTGGGGAAAAGGGAGAGGTGGGCAGCTGCCTCTTGACTCCTGCAGGGTGAGGTTGGCTGGGGTGGGGGCAGATTCTGGGGAGAGGTCCAATTTGCTTCTTAGAGGACCCGGACTTCAAGAATCTCTGAAGATCCAGGGCAAATAGAGAGAGTGGCAAGGAAGGGGCATAGAAGGTCCCTATAAATGAGGTCATTGAGGCTTAGGGGAGATTAGTGGTTCCAACGGCAAGTGAGCAGAGATACATGGCCCAGACTGGGTTCCTCAGACCAGGTTCAGCACGGCTGCGGCTAACTGTCCCTGTGCCTCAGATCTGTACTTCCCCATGGGGCCATGCCCCACAGCCAGCTCATCCCCCTGCCCCAGGCTCCCTCCCCAGCTGCTGCACAGTGAAGGGAAAAGGAACAAAGACACCGCCTCAGGGTGGAAGCTTGGAGAAGGTCGCGGGAGGGCACCAGGACTCCTTCCCCGGGGGAGGTGCACAGCCCAGAAACGCATCTCAGATGGTGAGAACACACCTTCAAGATGTGCACTCCACACCATTCTTTATTTACCCTCTCGGTTATATAAACATCTTCCAGAAATCCTCTTACAAATTATAGTGACCTCAGACAGGCCTGCTGCTCTCTTCTAACAGGAGGGGACAAGAAGAGCTGGTTGCTGTTTTCTGCACCTCTGTGGTTAATGTGTGTGTGTGTGTATGCTTGTGTGGGTGTGCACATGAGTGTGTATGTTTGTACAGGTGTGTGTGTCCACATGTGATGTGGGTGTGGGTGTGTGCACATGAGTGTGCATGTGTATATACGTGTGTGTATACACATGTGTGTATGTGTGTGGGTGTGCACATGAGTGTGCATGTGTGTACGTGTGTGTGGGTGTGCACATGAGTGTGCATGTGTGTACAGTGTGTGGGGTGTGCACACGAGTGTGCATGTGTGTACAGGTGTGTGGGGGTGTGCACATGAGTGTGCATGTGTGTACAGGTGTGTGTGCCCATGTGATGTGGGTGTGAGTGTGTGCACATGAGAGTGCATGTGTATACAGGTGGGTGTGCATATGATACGTGTGCATGCATGTGATGCATGTGTTGGTGTACGAGTGCACGTGTGTGTGTGTGTGTGTGTGTGTTGGAGGGAGACACCTGGTGTTTTGGATCCCTGGACCTGCAGTCACAAAGTGTGGACTGTGGCTGGCGATATGGTTCTCTGCTCCTCTGCTCCCTGGGTTTTGGTCTCTTAGGTGGAAATCAAGAGGTCTGGATTAAACAAGCCTTCGGTTCTTTCCAGCTCGATGGCCTGTGCATGCAGTGTTCAACAGCTTTCTCAGCTCCAAGTTAAATAACCCGTCCCTGTAACCTTTCCCTGTAAAACACATTTTCCAATCCTTTAATCATCATGGTTACTTCCCTGTGAACTCTCTCCAAGAGACCTGTGTCATTGAATAAGTATGTCATATGAATTAGTAAATCAATCTGTCAACAATATCTCTTGAGCAACCACTCTGTGGCTTGCTGGAGGTGCTGGGCTGATACAACCCAGCCACACAGGGACAAAAAGAGTTTTCACCCTGCCTCAGACCAGGAGTTCATTTGTCCAACAGTGGCCTGAGGCACTGGGCACCCACTGGGATGTCATCGATCTCCAAAGACCGGAGGCTTCCTCCAACATTAATGTCTGAAATTACTTTAGGTAACATTAGCTGGGCACCTGCTCTGTTCAGAGCTCTGCTAGGCACTGTGATAGTTACAAAAGTGAGCATGATGACCTCCAGGAAGGGCAGGTATGCACAGAGGACGGGAGGAGATAGGGAATCAGTGGGGACGTGGGCTCAGAGTGGAGAGCCGGTCACCCTTAGGCTGCAGATGGAATCTTGGTGTTCAGATGTGGGCTGCTTTGAAAGGTTTTTTTTTTCTTCAATACAGAAGGATCAATTGTAAAATGAAGCAGCCAAAAGCATTGAATTTGGAGAAAACCAGACTTTCGTTCAAAGAGTGATTTCACCACTCACTAGCTACGTGAACCTTGGGCGAGTCATTGAAGCTTTCCAAGCCCCAGATTCTTTAAGATACTGCGGGGCTGGTTATACCCAGCAGGAAGGAATATTTGAGTTAGATGACATCGCATTCATCGAGTGTCTGGTGCATAGCAGGAGATCTACATGTATAATCTGCTTTTCTCTCCACCACTCATGATGGATCAGTTTCTGAGGAGGCCCCCAAACCTTCTGGATGGATATCTATATTGTCAGCTGTACTGTTAGCTGGGGCTCTGAGTTCTATGAGCCCACTCTGTGACGTGTATCATATTACAGTCCCTGCTTCTTGATCCTAAAATCATTTCCTTCAACCCTGAAGGGCAGTCTTTTATTTATAGTGGAGTCATGCGTGGCTTCATGATGGGAATGCATCTTGAGAAGTGTGTTGTTAGACAGCTGTGTCATTGTGCGGTCATAGAGTACACTTGCACAAAACTAGATGGTGTTGTCTACTACACACTCAGGCCTTATACTGTAGCCTAGTGCTCCAAGGTGACAAACCTGTACAGCATGGTACTTCACTGAGTACTATAGGCAATTGCAGCACAATGTGAAATATTTGTGTTTCTAAACATGGAAAAGAAACAGTACAGGTACAGTATAAAAGATTTTAAAAAGTGGCACACCTGTATAGGCAGCGCCATGATCATCTCATGGGGTACTGTCACTGATGAGGTCTGTCACTGACAGAAATGCCATTGTGTGGTGCGTGACTGTGTACTGTATGCTTTGGGATTTTACAGTTATGGAGCAACAGCTCTGAGCACAACTTTTTTTTTTTTTGAGACTGAGTCTCGCTCTGTTGCCAGGCTGCAGTGCAGAGGCGTGATCTCGGCTCACTGCAACCTCCACCTCCCGGGTTCAAGGGATTCTCCTGCCTCAGCCTCCTGTAGCTGGGACTACAGGCACGTGACACCACGCCCAGCTAATTTTTGTATTTTTAGTAGAGATGGGGTTTCACCATGTTGGCCAGGATGGTCTCAATCTCTTGACCTCGTGATCTGCCCGCCTCAGCCTCCCAAAGTGCTGGGATTACAGACGCTAGCCACCGCGCCCGGCCCGAGCATAGCTTTTATTTCTATTTTTTAGTTTAGCATCAATTTGCTGTGCTAGAAAGAGCCCTTGGTCCTTGACCAAGGCCCCCGATTCACCTGGCAAGGTCATTTTAGACAAATCACAGAGACAGCACTGCAGCACTCCTCAAATGTGTGAGCAGAATCACCTGGAGGTTTTGGTAAAACACAGATTGCTGGGCTCCACCCCCAGGTAATTTGCATTAGTAAGAAGTTCCCAGGCCAGGCTGAGGCTGCAGGCGCAGAACAGCCCTGGAGTTTAGCGGAGCTTGGCAGAGTCAGTTGCCCCTTCTGAGCCTGCTTCCTGATTTATCAACCTTTACCTTACAGACTAGATCTCAAGGTAATAATCAGACAAATTATCCCAGAGCACTTTGCAAACCATAAAACACTATAGCTATTAGCGGCTTAATGTTCCCCTTTAGCTTTCACTTGCTCACCTATCAAATGGGTATAATAATGGCAATTTTAATAAAGATGAAGTAAGATGATCTACATAAAAGCACTTTGCGAAGTGTAAAGAACTACGGAGTCAGCTGAGCACGGTGGCTCATGCCTGTAATCCCAGCACTTTGGGAGGCCGAGGCAGGTGGATCACCTGAGGTCAGGAGTCCGAGAATAGCCTGGCCGACATGGCAAAACCCTGTCTCCACTAAAAATACAAAAAAAAAATTATCCAGTTGTGGTGGCACACACCTGTAGTCCCAGCTACTCGGGAGGCTGAGGCACAAGAAGAATCACTTGAACCCTGGGTGGCAGAGGTTAGCAGTGAGCTGAGATCGCACCGCTGCACTCCAGCCTGGACGACAGAGCGAGACTCCCTCTTCATTTAAAAAAAAAAAAAAAAAAAAAAAAAAGAACTACGGAGTCTTGCTCTTATGACTTCCCTGAGCCTCAGTTTCTGCATCCCCAATGTGACAGGACTGGTGTGCCAGCCTTGCTCACGTGACAGCTCATTATCATAGATATGGATAACTCAAGTTTGCATTTAACACCCTGGCTGATGCCACTCTGTCTTGTTGGCC
Source organism: Pongo pygmaeus (assembly GCF_028885625.2). NCBI lineage: Eukaryota > Metazoa > Chordata > Mammalia > Primates > Hominidae > Pongo > Pongo pygmaeus. Next base: position 10,156,648 of record NC_072380.2, read on the forward strand.
CCTTTGGTCAAAGCTGTATTTTGGGAGACTATTACCAGCTAGAATGCTTCTGTCTGTGGGAAACAAAATTCCCAGCTAAAAGTGGCTTGAAGAATGTGGGGTTTGTTGTCCTGTCTAACAAGAAGTCCAGAGGCAGGGAAGTTTGGGGTTGATTAACTCACTGGCTTCATGAGTAGAGACTCTGGGATTCTCTTGGCTTTCTCCTCATGATCATGTGGTGGCTGCAGCAGCACCCAGCATTCCATACACACATGACAATTCCCAGAAGCAGGAAGAGACGAGTCTCAAATTCATGTCTCTCTTGATGGATGAAAACACTTTCTCAGAATCCTCTCATTGGCCAGGGTTGGATCACGTGCCCTACAACGAGGGAAATGGAACTGCATAATTGACTTAGGGCAGCTCATATTCAACCCCTGTGTCTGGGAGGGGCCCACCAACTGCAGGCCGCCCAAACAGACCTGTGACAGCAAGCAAGAGGTGGAGCAGGGGTGGCTGAAGGGGAGGCAGGCAACAGTATCGGCCACATCCACTATCTCTTTCCAGGAAGAATCATGGGCATCAGGGAATTTCTTGCACATCTGTAATCCCGTGTGTTGTCCTGGAGCCAGAAGCACAGCCAGAAAGGGGCCCCAGCAGAATTTCCAGCTAATTCTTTTGTGTTTTTAGTAGAGATGGGGTTTCACCATGTTGGCCAGGCTGGTCTTGAACTCCTGCTCTCAAGTGATCCACCTGCCTTGGCCTCCCAAAGTGCTGGAATTACAGGCATGAGCCACCGCACCTGGCCAGAAGCTTCTTAAATAGGTATTTGTGAGCCTTCCCAAGAGAACACTGAGCTCTCTGGGAGCCAGGGACAGCAACCCACCATCGAGCAGCCTCCTGTCCTGGCTGGGGCAGGCTGTGGTCTAGCGGGTCACAGTGAGACCACAGCTGGTGGGACTCAGCTGGCCACGGGTATTTCTCAGGCAAAGCCCTTGATCCTGAGGATTCACACATGAAGGTTGAAGCCTTGCTATCATGTGCTGTGTTTCCTCCTAAATTGAACATAGTAGGCTGCCGACACATGCCTGAGTGCTTAAAAAGGAAACTCTAATGGCCATGAGTACAAGAGTTTGGTCAGCAAGTGGACGAGGAGAATGAAGAAGGACTTGAGAGTAGAATCGGTTTTGCTGGAAGAAAGTTGTGTCTGTGGGTTGTTTGAATCTCACGCTTCCTCCTCTGTGAGAGCTTTGCGAATCCACTGGAGTGGTGAATCCAGGAATTTTCTAAGGAAGTGAAAACCCCTACAAGGCTTTTATTCCACAGAGAAGGCTCCTGTCTGGGCTCAGGCATGGCCCTGCAGCTCTTCATGAAAGTAGGGCTGGGAGGGGAGGGCCTACACCCTCACTGCCCTGGCCCCTCCTGCCTGGTCAGTGGATGTCTTTGGCCCTGAAGCCTCCTCGCAGCTCTTGTGAAGCATCATGGGAAAGCCGTGAGGATGAGACCATCATGGCTTCTCTAGTGGTGGTACGTGCAGGACAGAGGAAGATAAATGCTGGGAACGAGGAACATTATGTCTGATTCCTCTGGGTGTGTGGTGTCTGTCAATCCAAGTGATTCCCCAGCCAAAGCGATTACTCTAAATTCCCTGTCAGGATCTTAAGCCCATATAAAAGTCAGAGAATGGCAAGGCCAAATGGATCTCATTGCCTTTCGGTTTGAAGCTCCCATTTTACTGGCAAAGACATGGGGGCGACTTCGAAGGAGACAGAGAACCTAGGGCCTTGGATAGCACATTCCCAGACCGGCCCCACTGTTCCTCGTGATGTTTATTTTAAAAGCTTGGAAACGCATAACAGTTCCGTGCTGAAACACGCACTGCAACTGCTGGGTTTCAGAGCTGTGGGTCTCAAGCCTACTTGTGTGTCAGACTTGCCTAGGACACTTTATAAACAGAGCAGCTCTAGGGGGGCACTGGGAATCTAAACTGAAAAACAATAGCAGTCATTAGAATAGGTACTATTAAAAAAAAACCCCCAAAAAAACAAAAAAATCCAGAAAATTGGCCAGGTGCGATGGCTCACACCTGTAATCCCAGCACTTTGGGAGGCCGAGGTGGGAGGATGACCTGAGGTCAGGAGTTCGAGACCAGCCTGGCCAACGTAGTGAGATCCCGTCTCTACTAAAAATATAAAAAATAGCCAGGCATGGTGGCACACGCCTACAGTCCCAGCTACTCGGAAGTCCGAGGCAGGAGAATCACTTGAACCCAGGAGGTGGAGGTTGCAGTGAGCCAAGATGGCGCCACTGCACTCCATCCTGGACAACGGAGTGAGACTCTGTCTAAAAAAAAAAAAAAGAGAGAGAGAGAGAAACAAGAAAATAACAAATGCTGGTGAAAATGTGGAGAATCTGGATTCCTTGTGCACCATGCTGGGAATATAAAATGGTGCAGCTGCTGTGGACAGCAGAATGGAGGTTCCTCCAAAAAATTAAATGTACAATTGTCATAGGATCCAGCAATTCCTCTTCTAGGTATATACCCAGAAGAATTGAAAACAGGGTCTTGAAAAGCTGTTTGCACATCTTGTTCATGGCAGCATTATTTGCAATAGCCAAAAGTAGAAATAATCCATGGATTCATCAATAAGTGAATGGATAAACACAAACACTGGCATATACATGAGGTGGAATATTATTCAGCCCTAAAAAGGAGGGAAATGCTGACTCATGCTGCAACACGTTGAAATGTTGGAGACATGATGCTAAGTGAAATAAGCCAGTCACGAAAGGACAAATACTGCACGATTCTGCTTCTGTAAAGTTCCTAGAGGCGTCGGATTTATAGAGACAGAAAGCAAAATGGTGGCTGTCAGGGGCTGGAGAGAGGAGAAATGAGGATCGAGTGTGCAAAGGGTCCAGGGCTTCAACCCGGGGTGATAGAAAGAGTTTTGGAAACGGATGGGGGTGATGGTTGCATAACAATAAATGTGCTTAATGCCACTGGGCTGTACACTTAAAAATGGCTGAGATGGTCAATGTTGTTATGTGTACTTTACCACAATTAAAAAAATAAAAACACAAATAGTAGAGCGACAACCATAGCAGGCTCAGCTGTCACAGATATCTTCCCTGGGAAGGAGGTCAGAGGGCAGACATTCATTAGGATTTGTACTTGGTTGCCTTGTAACCAGTCTCCGTTATAGGGAGGCCCCTGAGCAGGCTGGACGGGCTAGAAGCTGGGCTGCCGTGGCGCCTCAGTGGAAACGCAGCCACTTTTACAGGGAGTTCTGAAGGCGGGACAGCTCTTTCCTGCTGCCCCAGCCTGGGGCCCGGATAAGGATGCATGGCCTTTATTGCCCCTCATGGATCTCTGTTGGTGGTGCACTGCCTTGCCAGGGGTTCGGCCTCAGGCAAGGCTTTCTTCCGCTGGAGCGACCCCCTAAGGAAGCTGACAACTGAGGGGGGAGGTTGGCATTTGAGAAAAGTGACTGCAAGTGCCTAAGAGCTGGGGACACACAATAGGCCTTTAATACCCATCTTTGTTTAATCTTCACTGTGATTTTCATAGCCTCTCGGCGGAAAGCGGTATTATCCTTGTTTTGTAAGGAGGGCGTGGAGCAGATAAGTCAGTGGCCTAAAGTCACGTAGCTAGCAGGTGGTTGAGCTGGTTTACAGCTGTCCTCAGTGCTTGTGTGCCACCCGTGGGTGTGGGCAAGAGAGGCCTTGCCTAGGCACTGGACTTTAGAGGGGCTGGCTCGGTCCCCTCCGTCCACACCACTTCCTAGGGGACAAGGAGTCCAGAGGGCCAAGCGGACGTGTTATCCTCTGCTCTATTTGGAGCCCACACTGGGGACCTGGAATTCCCTGGGTGTTTCTAGAGCCTGCATCACCTCTTCTCTGGCTCCATCCTCTCATGGGCTCCAATGACGGGCAAAATCTTAAAGGCCTGTTAGCATTTAGGATGCCTAAACGGCTCCTAAATGAAAGGAGAGGTCTTAGAAGAGCATACAAGGCTCCCAGCGATTCAGAAAACCATCCCTGGTGTCTGCTTCTGGGTTGAAACTCCAGCTCCCTCCCTAGAGCTGCATGACTCTAGGTAGTTTAAACCTCTGAGCCTCCACGTCCTCCACCATAAAATGGAGATAGAATAGCGTCTCCCTCAGGAGTGTGTGGTGACAAAGTTGGCCTGGGGATGCCAGGTCCTCAGCACAGCGGGCTCTCTCAGCAGCCTCGTGGGGGATGCCCTCCTGTGGGTCCTGCAGCACCTTCTGCCCTTCCCAGTGAAGCCTGGTTCTTGCCTGTCCCCCCAGCTTAGACTCTAAGCTTGGAAGTGCAGGGACGGCTTCTATCATGTTCTCTTGGTGACCAGCGGGAGGCTCAGTCCGCACCTGCTGAGGGAAGGAACGGAGAGGGCAGGGCTGCCTGCAGGGGGTTGAAGGGATGAGGCTTTCTGTGTAGGGCCCAGACAAGAGGGGGGAGGAGAAAGGCCAGGTGCGGCAGGTGCTCCCAGCCGGCAGGGCCATGCTTGTCATGCCCCGTGGAGCCTGGTGCAGGGTTCAGAGGTCCCCAGTGGCCGATAGGTGAGCGTGTCCTTCCGCCTGGTCTGATTGACTCTGGAGGGCTGGACTCGCTTGCCCCGGTGCCATCACTTGCAGGTGTCCCTTTGCTTGGTTGAGGACCTGAAGGCCCAGGGAAGCCCAATGCTCGCAGCCTCGTGACTCCTTCCCTTCCCAAAGGGCTTTGCTCCTGGCAGGATGTGCCCATGGCAGTGATTCCGCAGCCTGGCTGTGCTTCCGAGTCACCTGGGGTGCTTGCTAACAGACTTCCCATCCTCCATCCAAGGGCTGGACTCTGCTCTACAAAGTGATATTGGACATCTGTGATGTGGACCAAAGCCCCTGGTGAGTAGGATCTATTTGGTGTTGAAGACTGACGTTTGGACACCACTAATTTAGAAGGGAGTCATTAAAATTAATTTAAATTTTTACCTTTTCCTTATGTGTCCCTCATTCTTTCCAAAATTTGAAGCATTATAGACATTTTTGTTTGTTCGTTTGTTTGTTTTTGATACAGGGTCTCACTCTGTAGCCCAGTCTGGAGTGGAGTGGGGCGATCATAGCTCACTGAAGCCTCAACCTTCTGGGTTCAGGCAATTCTCCTGCCTCAGCCTCCCCAGTAGCTGGGACTACAGGTGTGCACCACCATGCCCAGCTAATGTTTTTATTTTTTGTAGAGATGGGATCTGGCTATGTTGCTTGAACTGGTCTCAAACTCCTGGCCTCAAGTGACCCTCCTGCCTTAGCCCCCCAAAGTGCTGAAATTACAGGCATGAGCCACCATGCCCAGTCCTACATTACAGAAACTTGAGAGGTCAGTGAGTGGGGTCACTGAAGGTGTGTCAAACAGTGTTAAAATAAATGGTCATTAGTGCTAAAAATCAGTCAAACTGGTTGTTACTGTTGTATAAAGTAAATTATGTGGCTGAATTTTTCACTATTATTGGTAATAACAGCTCCTGTACTTGTGCAGAGTTGTAAAATGTGGTTCTCATCCCTGGCTGTACATTAGAGCCCCATAGGAAGCATCAGAAAGATATTAGAAAGGAGTTAAATAGGCCCCTCTGTGGGGCGAGCCCTGGCTGCATTCCCGGGGTGGCTGGTGCGAGAGCTGTGGGTGTGGCTTCAGGGCTCCTCCTGATGCCAGCTTCACAGCATCACCAGGGAAAGCCTGTGAGAGGGGCAGGGTTTTTGCTCTGGTTTTGTTGATGGAAAAGGATTAAAGAGCTGAGGTCCAGGGAGGTGAATGAATTAGCCAAAACTAGAGAGAGGAAGGACTGGTTCCTGGGTCTCTGTCCAGCATTACCTTGTGATGGCATCAATTGTCAGCCATCACAATTCTCTGCACAGCTAAGGGCTGGGGGACTTACACCCATGTGGCCTGGTGTGACCCTTCAACGGTCAGGGCCAGGCATGGATAGACCAGCCCAGCCCATCCCAGAAGCTCAGCTGGGGCTGCTGTGTCCTGGAAGTCTTCCTGTAGGGTCATAGAATTTCAGGATGGGCAGATTCTCTAGGGACTGCCTTGTCTAGCCTCCCCATTTTTTTTTTTTTTGAGAAGAAAGTCTGGAGGTGTGATGTGACATCCCTGAGTCCTTACTGCCCAGTGAGACCAGCATGCTAGTTACTCGGCCCCAGTACTGAGGGAATAACCTTGTGATATCGGTTGCCTTGTCCCTGAACGGAGCTTGGGGCCAAGTTGGTTAAGATGGCAGCGGGCAGAGCGCAAGCTTTCAAAAGAGGTAGAATTGAGCCAGATGCTCTTGGAACCCAACATAGCCTTCTTCACCTCCCAAACCACTCCTGGGCAATACAATCCCTTGTTGACAGGCACGGGAAGGTTCTCCTTCCACTTTGACCACCTCCCAACTCCCTTCCACCAACCTGTCCGTGTCTGCCTGCTTGATAGAGACCACAGCCAGTTTTGTTGCCCTGGTCTTGCAGATCAGTTTCTGGTAACACCCTGGTTGCTTCCATTCCCTGAATTTCCATGGCGCTATCGACATGTTCCTGGAACTGGATGCTCTGCCCTGCACCACCACCTGCCCAGGTGAGAGGTAGCCAGCGAGGCCCCAGGCAAGGCTGCAGTGTTTTTCCAGCACCCACGTTAGGTCGTTGGCAGCACCAGGATCTTCTCTTTCCTGGTGCAGGGATTGGCTTTCATCTCCCAGGCAGGAAAGACCACATTCCAGCTTTTTCCAGACTCTTTGCTACTTGGCAAAAGAGCCAGATGGAAAGACAGCTTTTTTTTTTTCTTTTTCTTTTCCAGTACATTACCTTAAATGCTTTTCTCTCCTTTCTGAGAAGCTGAGAGTGTATCTCTTATCCCTGATCCCTGAATCTTGAGGTAGTTTATGGCAGACTGGCCATCCCGTGGCAGATGTTGGATTAGGAGAGGTCCCAGGAGGGGAAGAACTAACATTGAGGCCGATTGTGTACCAGACACATCTCAGCCTGCAGTCAGAATCAGAGAGACACCATTCTGATATTAAAACAATTTTTTTTTCTAGGCAAGCTCTCACTCTGTCACCCAGGCTGGAGTGCAGTAGTGTGGTCATGGCTCACCACAGCCTCCACCTCCCAGGCTCAAAGCATCCTCCCACCTCAGCCTCCTGAGTAGCTGGGACTACAGATACATGCCACCACTCCCACCTAACATTTGTGTTTTTTTTGTAGAGACAGGGTCTTGCCATGTTTACCCAGGCCGGTCTCGAACTACTGGGATCAAGCAGTCCTCCTGCCTTGGCCTCCCAAAGTGCTGGGATTATAGGTGTGAGCCACCATGCCCTGCCTGAAAAAATTTTTTAACCCAAATCTTTACTGAAGCCTTCCAAAGAGGCCCCAGGGAGATAATTCCACAGGAAAACATCCACAGCTATTCTTCACCTATCTTCTCTCTCCAAAATTTTTCAAAACACTTAAAATCTTCTTATGATCTTAGCTGGTACTATGCATTGTTCTCTCCTATCTTCCTTCACTTTCAACTTCCTAATCGTTATTATTTTTTAAGTTTCTCCAGAGCTTTCTAATGTGAAAAAATCCACACATTCTCTGCTCTTTTGATTCTGCAGACTTACTTGTTACCCTTAACCACAACCAAAACCCAGGCCAACAAATTTCCTTTGCTCTGTAGGGAGTGGGACTGGGCAGGGGGAAATGAGGCAGAGAGAAACGTGGTGAATTATATGGTATACTAACTAGGATTAGATTTGATTGTATTTGATGGAAAATCAAATTTGGGTGGCTTAAACAAGAAATTCAGAGGCAGTCCAGGGCTGCCATGATGTCTGTGTGATCATTGGCCTCTGAGTGCCTTTTGTATTTGTCTTTAGTACTAGGTTCCACTATGGCCACAAAATGGCATCTGTAGCCCCAGCCATCGCATACGTGTTCCAGGCATCTGGAAGAAGGAAGGAGCAAGGGGGGAAGGGTTTTAGCAACCTTTTAAGAGGTCTCCTAGAAGCTCTTCAAAATGATGTCTGGTTAAAAATTATTGGCCATCCTCATCTGGAAAGGAATTTGGGACAGTAGTTTTATTAACTGTATCTATTATTGCAGTCCCCCAAAATAGGAACTCAGTGAGTAAGAAATAAAGGAGAGTAGATATTAACAGTCTTTACCATACATCTCTGTCACTCTTTGGACGTTTTAAAAACCTCTTTGAAAAAAATTAAACCTTTCATTTTGAGATAATTAATTATAGATTTATATGTAGGTGTAGGAAATAATACAGAGGGATCACCTGTATAGTCTTCACCCAGTTTCCCTCGATGGTAACATCTTGTAAAACTATAGTACAATATCACCACCAAGACATTGACATTGATCCAGTCAAGAGACAGGGCACATCCATCATCACAGAGATGCCTCCTGCTGCCTCTTATAGCCACACCCACTTCCCTCCCAGCTCCATTCCTCCTTAACCCTGGCAACTGTTAATCTATTCTCCATTTCTATAATGTCGTCATTTTGAGAATATTATGTAAATTCAGACACAGTGTAGGTAAACATTTGGGTTCAATTATTTTTTGTGTGTACCAATAGTTCATTCCTTTTCAATGCTGAATGGTAGCATTCCATGATATGAATGTACCAGTTTGCTTAAGTCTTCATTCTTTGAAGGACATCTGAGTATTTCCAGTGTTTGGCATAAAACCTGCTATGAATACTTTTGTACAAGTTTTTGTGTGAACTTAAGTTTTCATTTCTCTGGATAAATGTCCAAGATTGCAAGTGCTCAATCATATGGTCCATTTTACATTACGATAACATTGAAAATATGCAAAAAGGTTAAAAGCTATTTCTTTAACCTATAGGTGCCATCATCTAAAAATAGCACTGTAAAAATTCTGGTGTGTTTTCTCCTCACATCTTTTTAAAATGTGTATTTCATTTTTGTTCTCATGTTTGTGTGTGCATTTGTGTGGATAGGCAAGGTTATGCTGCTGTGACAAATGATTCCCAAATCTCAGTGGCGTAGTCCACACATTTATTTCTCATTGATACAAGGTCACTGTCAGTCCAGACAATCCCCAGCGGTCGCTGTCTTGTAGATGGTGACTCCAGGATCCAAGCTGCTCTAGGATTTGGGCTCTGCTATTCCGACTGCAGCAACATGGTAGTGACACATGTCATGTCTCTTCACATTTCATTGGCAAGAACTTCTCATATGGCTCTATCTAACTGTGAGGGACAAGAAAACATGCAAAGAACATGGCCCATGATGGGATGAGCCATGGCACTGCATCTGCCATGTAATGTATGAAAAACGTATTTTATTTTATGGGTTAATGTTATTTAGTCAGGGTGGTGACATATGCCTGTAGTCCCAGCTACTTGGGAGGCTGAGGTGAGAGGATTGCTTGAACTTAGGAGTTTGCAACCTGCCTGTGCAACATGGAAAAACCTCCTCTCTACAAAAAATACAAAAATTAGCCAGGCATGGTGGCGTGCACCTATAGTCCCAGTTACTCAGCAGGCTGAGGTGAGAGGATCGCTTGAGCCTGGGAGGTCAAGGCTGCAGTGAGCTGCGTTTATGCCATTGTACTCCAGCTCGGGCGACAGACCCTGTTTCAAAGACCCCGTCTGAAAAAAATATATAGCACAATCTTGGAATATTATAGCACAAAATATTACAATACAATCTCTTTCCTATACCTTATAGATAATAATAATAATAGTTATTATTATTATTATTATTTTGAGATAGAGTCTCGCTCTGTCACCTAGGCTGGGGTGCAGTGGCGTGATCTTGGCTCACAGCAATCTCCACCTCCTGGGTTCAAGTGATTCTCCTGCTTCAGCCTCCCGAGCAACTGAGATTACAGGCACCCACCACCATGCCCGGCTAATTTTTGTATTTTCAGTAGAGACCACCATGTTGGCCAGGCTTGTCTTAAACTCTTGACCTCAAGTGATCTGCCTTCCTCAGCCTCCCAAAGTGCTGGGATTACAGGCATGAGCCATCACGCCTAGCCACAAAGTATTAAAAAACAAAATTAGAATGATTTTCAGCATATAAAATCATCTTGATCTTTTCTTTGAAAATTTCTGTTACCTGCCTGGGAAATTCACTTATGTAAAATGGTTCATTCTCCAACTATGTGAGGTAGAAGAGGCCTGACTGTCAGAATAGCATCATTGCTAAGACAAAGGAACAAACAAAGCCATTTGGATCATGCAGATTTCCCCTTTGGGCCAGTGGAAGGCCATTATCAATGTCACCCTTAAATCCTCCAGCCTGTTTTCATATTTTCTTTCCCATGATGGGTGTCATCCTGAGATAGCTTTATTTTTTAGTTTTGTTTTTAAAACAAAGTAGAACTAAAAGGCAAACAAACAAAAACCCTGACCATTTAGAACCCTGTAAATACAATAAATAAATTGCCTATATTGTATTAAAATGTATTTAATAAATAAATACACCCCATGTAACATTCTACCAACACCATCCCCTGAAAAGAGGGAAATAATGGAGGAACTTTGTCCTTTCTTCTGGAAATAATTTTCATTTCATTTTTGTTGAGTTAAACGGCATTCATCTTTCAGATTTGTTGTGTGGGGATTCCTTGAAATAAAGGTAGTCTATGTACGGTTCAGGCAAGCTTTCCCAGAGGCCATGAAACAGAAAGGCTTGCAAGAAGAGTCTCCAATAATGTGGTTTATTCAACAAATTTAAACTGGCAAGGCACAGTGGCTCACACCTGTAATCCCAGTGCTCTGGGAGGCTGAGGCAAGAGGACTGCTCGGGGTCAGGTGTTCAAGACCAGCCTGGACAACATAAGGACACCCCCATATCTACAAAAAGTACAAAAATTAGCCGGGTATGGTGGTGCATGCCTGTAGTCCCAGCTACTCAGGAGGCTGAGACAGAAGGATCACTTGAGCCCAGGAGTTTGAGGCTGCAGTGAGCTATGATTGTGTCACTGCACTCCAGCCTGAGCAAGACCCTGTCTCTAAATAAATAAATAAATTCAAACAATCGGCAAGAAGCAAAGGAAAAGAGGCAGGACAGGTTAACACACGGAGGATAGAGCCACATGGGCAGATTCCTTGGTTGTAGGCTGCTTGTTTGTCCTGTCTCTCTCTCTCTGATGCACGAGCCTTTCCCACTGTTGACGGGGTTTTGAAGAGCAGAATTGAGGGCAAGCAAAGGTCTCCACAGAGGCAATGCCTGCTCTCTTTTTTCCTTTTCTTTTTTTCTTTTTTTTTTTTGAGAGACAGTCTCGCCCTGTCATCCAGGCTAGAGTGCAGGGTGCGATCTTGGCTCACTGCAACCCCTGCCTCTCAGGTTCAAGTGATTCCCCTGCTTCAGCCTCCCAAGTAGCTGAGATTACAGGCATGCACCACCACACCCAGCTAATTTTTTATTTTTTAGTAGAGCCTGGGTTTCACTGTGTTGGCCAGGCTGGTCTTGAACTCCTGGCCTCAAGTGATCTGCTGGCTTCAACCTCCCAAAGTGCTGGGATTACAGGTGTGAGCCACCACACCTGGCCCGTGCTTGCTTGCTCTATCAGAGAGCAGAGGCAGGAACGTGGGTCCTACTGCCCAGCTGCAGCTTCTTAATGATCCACTGGGCAGCAAATGGGTTTTATCTGTGTCCCTCCGTCTGGAGAGCCCCCTTGTTTGTCCTCAGCCCTAGTCCCAGCTATGTTAACTCTTTCTTTGCAGAACTCCGCTGAGCTATACTTAACTAGAGTGTCCAGCATATATCAAGTAGATCAAGTGACTATAAGTGGGGAGGTTTCTTAAATTTTTTGTATATTTTATTTTTTTTAGAGATGGGGTCTCACTGTGTTGCCCAGGCTACATTTGAACTGCCGGACTCAAGCAATCCTCCCACCTCAGCCTCCAGAGTAGCTGGGACTTCAAACAATTCAAGCAGAAATTTGTATCTAATTTTGTGGGAAAAAAATAATCAAGGGAATTATTGCAATTCTTCCTTTGATTTTTTTTCCCACATGGAACTGCCTCGAATTCCTCCTTGAGTCCCCAGCATTCAGGGGAAGTTTCTATTTCATGCTTCTGTTTGTACTTTTATCATCAAGGCTACCCAAACTCTTTTACTAGACCAGACCTCGGTGGGAATCACAAGTGCCTGTGGATACATGGAAATATATTTGAATGTATGTTTCATTTGCATGGGCAAGCATATCTGATATTTTTGGGTTCACGTGTGTAATCGATGTTAAGCCCTACCTGAAACTAACAAAATACTGCATTAAGCCTGACAAAGTGTAAACAAAGCAGGTATTTCCCAATTGTTCCCACCATGAACTGAGGGCACGCTTCCCAGGATCAGTGGCTGTGCCTCCTAAGCTGCTCTGGCCTCGCAGGCCACCAGCTTCTGGGGTGGGTACCATCGCCTATTCTTGTTGCAAAGGGGACCCAGCCCTGGGGCTGCAGGCAGGAGGGTGGGGCTGTCCCAAGAACTAGCTCCTTATCAGGAGGATACAGAGTCCTGAAAATTCCCCCACCCCTGGAGTTTGTGTTTCCTTTCAGATCTCTGAGCATCTTTTGATCTTGAAGCTAATCCATTTTTCCTCTCTCTCTTCCTACTTCCCCCCTCTCTTTCGCCTCCTGTCTCAACCAACCTAGGGAAATAAACTCCTATGCAGGAGATAAGTTACCACAAATAACAGCTACGTTAACTCTTTCTTTGCAGGAAAACTCAGCTGAGCTATACTTAACTAGAGTGTCCAGCATATATCAAGTAGATCAAGTGACTATAAATGGGGAGGTTTCTTAATTTTTTTATATATTTTATTTTTTTTAGAGATGGGGTCTCACTCTGTTGCCCAGGCTACATTTGAACTGCTGGGCTCAAGTGATCCTCCCCACCTCAGCCTCCAGAGTAGCTGGGACTTCAGGCACATGCCACTGTGGCCGGCTTTTATTTTTTATTGCTATGTTTATTCCTTCATTTAAGGCCAAAAAAGGCTTAGAGGAGTTTTCTGGCCCCTACATTGACATCACACACAGGAGGTCCTCATTAAGTCTTTTTGCCTAATTGGCTTAATTGTGGTGCATTTGATAAATACTGGAGGAAATCCTGTGCTCCGCTCTGGGGCGAGAGGACCTTGTCACTCTGCACATTCCGCGGCCAAGCCTGGAAGGTTGGGGACTGTGAAGGGGACACCCCTGACTACATGGGGAGAGGCAGCCTTGCTGTGAGCATTGAGTTTGAGTCCAGGAACCTGACCAGGAAGGCTCAGCTCTCTCCTTGCCTGCTCTATGGCCCTGAGCGACCCTCGCATTCTTTTTCTCTAAATCTCGGCCTGTCTCTCTCCCTCGCTAGCTTACTGCAAGGCCCACCTGGGAGAGTGAGTGAGGATGCTTTGTACACCGCTGAGTGGCCCCACGTAGGGCCCTGCCGTCAGGGCCTCAGGGCAGGGAAGGTTCTAAGGCTGGGCCAGGCCTGGGAGTTGTGTCAAGGAGCCGTGTGACAGACTGGCCACAGTCCTTGTCGCTCCAGCTCCATCCAGGTGACTCACAGCTTCCCGGGGCATCCGAGCCCAGCAGCCCCAGGGATAGCCAGGAGGGAGTCGGTTCTGACCTGCTGCCGGGCGGGGGAGGGGTCAGGCCCGGCTGGGAGCTACCTAATCCCAGCGAAGAGCATGTCTGATTGCTTGACCGCTGCCCTCCTGCAGCTGGATTAGCAGCTGTGGCTTGGGGGAATAGGCTTGTTTATCATGCCCGAGACAAAAGGAGGAAGCTGAGAGCAGTTAAAACAACAGTTCTTCCTGTTGCCCCCACGCCTTTCATCCGAGGAGGCCGTTGTGAAGGAGAGTCCTCTCGGTGGTCAGGCCAGGCTCTGGGATGCCATTCGAGGGGGAGGGGAATAAGGCGGGGCCTCAACTGCGCAGGCGAGGCTCAGTCAATCCTGCTACAGCCCCACAGGGCAGATGCGATGTCTCCATTTTACAGAGGATGGTGACTGGCTCAGAGAGGTTGATTCATTCCTCCAAGGCTTCACAGCTGCCAAAGGCTAGCCCTGGGATGCTGAGGGGTCTGGCCGCCTGCAGACTGGCTCCTCTTCCCTTTGCTTCATGTTGACACCTTCATGCTGGACAAAGCAAGAGTCACTGGCCCCAGATGCCCCCAGAACCCTTCTTTAAAGCCAAGATATTGGGTGTCCTGGAACTCTTGTTATAGACTCAGTCTGAGCAATGGCAAGGCGCATAAGCATTGTGGAGTCCAAATGTATTGCAAATAAGTCATTGGACAGATGAAGAAACTGAAGTCCAGAGAGGTGAAGCAACTCATCCACACCAAAATAGTATTTTAGTATCTTGCAGAAGGCAGGTGGTCAGCAGAGCTGTTGAATGATGGAATCTGTGGCAGGGAGCCAGACTCGCGTCCCCACCCAGCTCCCTGTGCTCTCAGGCCTGTGCCAGCCTCTTCAATGGGGATGGTTTTGTCCGAGGGTTGATGCTACAGCCTGACCCGGGGGGTCTTCCAGTGTCTGCTGGCTCCAAGCATCCCACCTGGTGGCCTTCTGCTGATCCTGAGTCCCCACTCTCTGCGCTCTGTAAGTAACTAATATTTATCTTGGATTAGTTCCAAATCTACTGCAAAGTTGCAAGAATGGTACAAAAGGCTCCCACATCCTCCACCGTCTTCACAAGCACTTGCTGCTCTTACCACTTACTTTCCTGGCCATCAGTAGCCCTGTGCCAGGAGGGAAGGAAAGAAAAGAGCAGAGAAGATGGAGGCTCTGGGCACTGAGTAGATCAAAGGCTCCTCCCTTTCTCAATTCCACGGTCCCCTGGAGAGTAACAGAGTAAAGAAGTTACCTGGTCTTCTTTCGTGACCATGCCCAGGTTGAGTAGGTATTCAATAGGGATTTGTAGAGTGGAGGAATGGATTGATCTCATACAACCTGAATTGCGTTGGCTACATTCCTTCAGGACACCTGGGAGAGCAGAAAGTGCATGAGGGGTTGGATCTCTGGGGTGCGCTGGGAATAACCCAGCCTGGTAGGGTGAAGAAGACCAGGGATTAGCCTGGGGTGGGGGAGCATTTCTGGATGCCCAGAAGGGTCCCCCTCTTAGAGAAGGTGACAGAATTATGGGCTGCTGAGGCTAAGGGGTCAGTTGGAGGGCACCTGAGCCTCCATTTCCTCCCCCAGTTTCCAGAGGGGAAAGCCAGGTCCCAGGGAGGTAAAGTGACTTCCTCAAGGACATGCCCTGGCCAGTGGCAAGATCACATGAAGACCGCGTCACCCGAGTCCCCAGCCTCTGCCTGTTCCCTCCCTGGTTCCATTGCTCTGTGCGTTTATGAGGATTAGCCCATGTTAATGCGGCAAAGCTCACAAACACTTTCATACATCCCAGGTGGCACTGCAGGGAAAAAGTGACTAAGAAGCCCCAGCACTCTCCTAGGGTTGTGGTGGATGCATTTCTGGGGGAGATGGGCCTCTTGTTCCTGGTGAAGAGAGTCTTGGGGAGACTGGAGGGGCAATGACTCTTGGTATCTCTTGAGGAGAGGGAGTCCCAGTTGGGGTTGGGTAGACTCACACCAGGTGAAACAGCCATAATGCCTGCAGGTGGACTTGCTCTACCTGTAGGTGGACAGGGGTCCCCGGGGCTGGTGGGTTCTGTGTAGGGCCCCTGCAATGCTAGGAATAGCAGCCACTGCAGCAGCCATCCCCGGGCCTGTGGACTCATTCCTGGGGATGGCTCCTAATCCAGCAGGAGCCTGGGTGATTGGCACTCTTCTGCCAAACCTAGAGTTTTCTGCAGTTCCAACAATGCCAGGAAGGCTGGGGGTGGTCCCCAGATGGAAATGGAAACGCAGTTCTCTCCACACAGCAACACCAGACCTGACCCTCGCTTTCTGCATGTCGGCTATTTTGCATTCTTTGTGTTGATCTTCCCCACCAAATTGGTCCATATGCTGGGAGAAGCCTCACAGATGCCGATGATGACGATGCCGTTGTCCTGGAGGGTGGGCTCATCCTAGGGTCCCTGTGTTGCAGCCTCTTGCAGCTCTGCCCACAAGCATTGGTGCTGCTCCTTCTCGGGTCCTGGGAGAGCGCATATTCAGAACTGTTTGCAAAAGAGGGTGACAGGCACATGATTGAGTTCATTTAGGAGGTGGATAAGTGGGGTGGTGTCAGAGATGAGCCAGGGGACTCTTTTTTCCTCTGGCAGATGCTGTGTGGCATGAGTACTGTACCATGTTATGCTCCCATCACTTCTCTTCTTACTCAGACAGCTGTGGTGTGGTCCAGCCTGACCCTCTGAGCTCTATCTGCCGTGCTGTAGGAGCTGAGGCTGCCTCAGGCCTGCAGCTGGGGATCAGGGTGAGTTGAGCCGCCTGGTCAGGCCCTCAGGCACCCTTCTCCACAGGCAGAGAGAGAGAGAGGATAGGGTGTCGACAGTCCTGAAGCCTGGGTTCCCCTCACATTGGTCAATCAGTTTTCTCAGCTGAAAAACTTCAGGGAGGCTGAAAAGGGATATAATTCATGCGTCCCTCATGGAACTATGTGGAGATTAATTGGACATATACCTTGTATTGTATACCTACAATAATTGGAATATGCCTTGCCATGAAGCAGTGGTTACTGAAGCTCGTGTAGTCTGCACGTAGGTCTGGAGAACGTTCCAGGGCAGCTTGGGTCACGCCCCGGAGGTTTGGAGTCCTCCTGGTGCTCTGGGTGGATGGTGGACTCAAATGATGACCACAGAACAGCAGTTGTTCTGCCTCCTGTGCGGGACGCTGAGCTCCTCTGAGTGGGCTTGCAATTTCCTGGGTCTCCCCTGCGCCTAGCACATAGTAGAGCCATGGAGGGTGTTTGTGGAGCCGAAGGATGCTCCAGGTTGCAGGGATGGAACTGGTGTCCTTGCCCGGGGTTTTGTTTGGCTGGAAGCTGATGCGATTTGGGGATGGGACTGGTGTCCTTGCCCGGGGTTTTGTTTGGCTGGAAGCTGATGCGATTTGGGGTTTAGGCTTATTACATCCCTGTCTGCCCTGGCCCCCCGGATCTACCCTTTGTCCTTTGAACTAAGGGTCTGGCCTTTCTGGGTTGCCTTGTCAGGCTTCTTGCCCTATGATTTCGGGTTGGATTTGGTCAATGGGGGCACCAGTGGGAGATCAGAGAGTAAAGGGAGAGAGAGGTCAGCATCTCTGCTTCCCCATCCCTGACCTGGCTGCAGCTTTGTGAGGCCAGCATTCCTGGCTCGCGGCCCCGGGGCAGCTGCTGTGCAGCTCTAGCTCCCACTGGCCAGCAGTCTCCCCTCGTCCCTCCAGCCACAGATGAGGTCATCACTGCTACCGTCTCCTGGGAACGTCGCCGTGCTCTATTGGATGCAGAGCACTGGACATTGCCCATGTCTCTTCCATAAACCCCATGATGCAGACCCTCACTTTCAGAGTGACCCCCAAGGCACTGGTGCTCCTCTGCCCCCAGCAGTGAGTGAGGAAGCACACATCTCATTTTGCAGCCTCCGCCCAAGGAGAGGAGAGTGGACATGGATGGCGCTGAAGGATGGGCTGGGCATCCTTAAAGGGATAGCTCACTCTTGGCTCTGAGTTGTGTCAGAGACGTCAAGGGGTCCTCAAAGGCTTCCAACTCCTCATCTTGACCTCGTCCATCCTATATCAAGTCAACCTCAGACTGGGAATCAGGGGACCCCTGCGTCGGATGAATGTTGATCCGTTTACTCATTCAGTCTCTCAACAAATAGTACCCGAGCACCTACAAGGTGCTGTGCACTGTGCTGGACACTGGGGAGCCAAAGTCAGCAGCCTCATCCTCACCCTTGGTCTAGCGGGAGAAATAACGCGTGTACACACACGGGGATCCTACAGGCCGTGAGTTGGCAGGAGAATGAGAGGAGCAGAGACAAGGAGCTGCAGGCGTGCAGGGGGAAAGGAAAAAGTCGGGATGAGATGGGGGTCCCTTCCCAGGATGTTAGGTGGAGATATCTGTATACGTCAATAAATCAAATTGCATAGCCAGGAGCTGATTGTTACCAATGAGTTAAATGAAAACATGTGAAAGGTGCTTTATAACCACCATCTCAGACACGCCGCCTCCATTTCCAGAGGAGAAAAGGCTGAGGAAAAATGTTCTAGAACGTTCTAGATGGCGCCAACCCAACTCTAGGATCACAGAGTATTGCCCAGTTATAGCTAAATCTAAGCAGGGAAAATGGGGAATTTCCCACAATCGGACATTGGTGCCCCTGGTTGCTTCCCGTTGTTTGTTGGAAGCAGGGCAGGACTGCAAAACCACACTCCTGCCTTCACCTGAAGCCTCCTCTGGGCCAGGGTCGCCCCATCTTTGTGCTCTTTGTTTCCTCGACAGGACCTGTCCTCTGGTGGCCCTCGAAGCCTCCCTCCCCCACTGTCCACCGTGTGAAGCACGATGACAAA
This sequence comes from Pongo pygmaeus, assembly GCF_028885625.2. Lineage (NCBI taxonomy): Eukaryota > Metazoa > Chordata > Mammalia > Primates > Hominidae > Pongo > Pongo pygmaeus. The sequence continues at coordinate 10,175,067 of NC_072380.2, forward strand.
ATGACAAAAACATTCTCAAGGAAATGAGCTGCTCTGTTCCTGGGGCCACCGCGAGTGTCAGAGAAAGCAGGTCTGGGAGTGATTCACTCACGTCCATGGCCTGACTCCAAATCCGCCCCGTGCCGGCTTCCCCCTTCCTGTTTTTGAATCCAGACCTTGCCTGGCAGTGTCTTCCCTGCCATGGAGAGCCCCCCAGGACCCATCGCCCTTGGTCTTCATTTGTTCAGGGGTGGGCTGCTTCCCTTCGGCCTCCAACCAGCCCTTGTCCACAGGCTCCGGTGGCACTGGCAGAGAGAACCCAGCGCTTGCGGTCTGAGGGCCAGCTCCAGCCTTGCTGTGGTCGTCTCGGAAGTGGAGGAGGGGGGACAGGGACAAACTGGAACTTTGCCAAGCCTCGGATGTCTCCTTTGTTCAGTGGGATTTCCCGGCCATCTCTCTAGGTAACTGTAGGAACAGTTGAGATAATGTTTATGTGTATATATAATCCCGCTATAAACGGAAAAGAGCTTCACACACGTCATTACGTATTTGAAGAAGTGCTCCCTACCCAGAGTGTGTGTGCGTGTGTGTGCATGTGTGTGTGCGCGCATGTGTGTGCATGTGTGTGTGTGCATGTGGGTGCGCGTGTGTGTGTGTGTGTTTTTGCAGGTGCTGTTGCCTTGACAACATTCTCGCCTGGGCCCCCCAAAATATCCTGCTGGTTGATCTTGGGTGATCACCGCTTTCACAACGTTAGCCCCTGCTCCGAAGTCGACCATGGCTCCCAACTGTGGCAGCCGTAAACAAACCTCCTCCCCACAAGCCCGGCAAAGCCATTCCCCCTGAGAGCCAGGCATTCACTCCACTCGAGCAAGACTCCACCTGCAAAGGGGCCTCCCTTAGCCCCACTCTGCCGGTGCACACCTCCCAGCCCCCACAAGCCCAGCTGGGAAGTTTCATCCAAATTCTCCCGCTGCGATGACTGGTCTCCTATGAATCTCTGTTGTAGACTTAACATCACATGAGTGGGCATGCAGTTGTCATTCCATCATGTCCAGTGTTTTAGCTCAGTGGATTTCAACACTGGCTGAGAATCACCTGGAGAGCTTTTTAAACATGAAAAAATTCACTTATTTGTGCAAGAAGTGAATTTAGAGGTCACTTTACTGATGGGAACCTGAGTCCCAGCAATGGAGGGCAATTTGCCTATGGTTATCTAGGGAGGCAGAGCCCAGGCAGGAGGCTGCCTGCCCAGAGGTGCAAAGCTCCCTTCTCTGACCCCAGCTCCCCTACAGGCTGGGAAACAGAAAGTGAAAGTGAAACGCTCCACTCTCCAGAATTTGTCTTGACATTTTCTTTCAACCTGTCCTTGACAACTCTCAAACTCTACCCCCCTTTCTCTTTTCTCCACTTGAAGGCCCAGCCTGGCTGAGAGTGACATCCCTGCCGTCCCTTCCTCCCGGCTCTCTGCGTGTGTAGGGACAGTCCTGGAACTCAGCTCTGCAGTGGGGCGGAGGCAGGACTTGTTAGATGGAGAGGTCAGGTCAACCTCATATGAGGCCAACTCAGTCTGTGCCTTTGCCTCTGCCCGTCCTCCTGCCTGGGGTGTGGATGGGGTGGCAGAGAGAAGAACGGTCAGGGACGGAAGACAGCAAGATGGGATCTGGTCCCCACTCCACTGCACTCCCAGCTGGGGGTCAAGGGAGGACCATCCAGGTATAGAGATAGATGCTCCAAGGACAGAGGGCCTTTGCCCAGCTAAGCCCCACGACTGAGCTCTAAAGGAGACCCTCCACCAACCTGAGTCCCACTCAGGATGGGGCCTCAGCAAGACATGTTAAAGGCAAACAGATTGGAGAAGTCTCTGACCTTTGACTCCCTGAGCCACCTTAATGCCTAGGTGGTGTGGACAGGGCCATGCCGGAGCAGGGGATAAGTGGTCTTGGTGAGCACAGAGACTTGGGGACAGACCACTAATGCCAGGCAGAATGGGATCTCAGTCAAACTGCAGGGCCCACAACAGCCTTCCTCTGACTGTGAGGCATCTTGAGGAGGGAATAAGTGGTAAGGACAGCAGGGTGGAAAGACAGGAGGAGCCGGGGACATGGGTGGCACCATGGAGCCCCCATGCCAGCGTGGGAGTGGCCATCTCTAGACTATTTCTATGTGAGAAGAAAATAAACCTCTACCTGGTTTAAGTCATTCGTGGGGAGGGACTCTGTTGCTGACAATAAAATGCAATTCTTGATTGCATTTTGTTGCACAGTAGCCTAAGCTGCCTTGGGACCACACCTGTGGTTTAAAGTTGTTTGCTAAGTTGAGCTGAGATCTGCCTCAGAATCCAAGGAAACGCTGGCCAATCCTAACTCCCAGTTCCACCAGGACCACCCCAAAGAAATCTAGTCCCTTCCTCCTCTCCAGCTTTTGCCTATTCCTTCCCATTTTCTTTTCGTCTTGATGTTCTTTGCTCCATCTATCTGTGACTGTTCGTTGGCTCCCAGGCCCCCTTAGTCACCTTCTCACTTGCTCAGTGCCATGGGTAGCCCCAGGCAGGGCCCATGCCCTGCCCATGCACTTTCCAGACCCTTGGCAGCTACCTCCAGCCCCAGCAGCTGCTGGATTTGCTTGTTCCTTGGCTGTTTATATGTTTCCTCCATGCACTTGCTCCATGATTGGGCAAGAGAGCTTTCTACCTGTCCTGTGTTTTATTATCATCCTGTTCTGTGCTTACCATACTTCTCACTCCATTCTCTTCCCTGTTCAGCTCTCCAAGCATTATTTATTCTTCAAACATTTGTCCAGCACTTGTGATGTGCCAAGCACAGGGCCAGAGGTGCACCAGACCCACTTCCTGCCTTCAAGGGAGCTCTGATGAGGCTGCACATCCCGCTTGGTGTTGTAAGCCCTGCAAATCCAGGCCATCTCATTAACCTACTTCCCTTGCTGATAAGTGGCCTAGAGACTATTAGCAAGTGTGTGTTTGTGGGGGGTGGACAGGAAGATACTCTAGTACTTGTTTTTGTTTTGTTTTTTGACAGTTTCCAAGGATTCTACTCCTGGTGTCAGTATCAGGTTTCTTCCAGTCCAAAGTCTTTTATCCTGAGTTGTCATGGATGTGTCCCTCTTTTACCAGACAGAACGGGAACTATCATTGGGAAAATTTTCCCAGTGACTACAGTTTGGACAAGAAAGTCTACATTCAGGAACGTGATTTCTTTTCTTCTTTTGAAGTCATACCATCAGGGCTCCATGGCCAGCCCAGAGCTCCACTGTCACTCTCTCTGTTGTTTCTCCTCTCCTTGTTTTTTTCTCATCACCAAGGATTAGATCACAGGTTCTTAACCTGGGATTCCTGGATCTCTGGGGCTGGGGGTGGGGGGTGCATCTATGATGAGCTGCAAGAGCCCATGCTCTTGCAATTGTGTGTAGTATTTTGCGTTTATAGGAATGTGCTTGTTTTTCAGGAGGGGCATTGGTGTTATTCATGGTTTTCACTATCATTTTGAAAGGGAGGGGGGCTACTACCTAGACAATTTTAAGAATGAACGCCTTTGGTAATTTCTCAAGAGGTCTCTCAGATTGAGGGACAGCACAGCCTCATGTGCTAACTTTTCCTACAAACTCCTAGTGTAACCTCAGTGATCCTGTGGTTTGGCCTCTTTGTTTATGGTTCAGACAATGGAAGCACAGACAACTCAAGTAGGTCACTCAAAGCCATCAGCTTGCTACTGGCAGAGCCTAGTTGGGCTCATGAACCTGGAGCCCTCCAGAAGCAGCTGGGTTGCTCATCCATTATAATAAAAAGAAAAAAAAGAAAGAAAAAAAAGAGTGAGGACCTTGGTGCTATCTGTATTCTTTCCTGGATTATAAATTCCAGGAGGCATGAGCCTGCCTCCCCAAGCTGTGCCTCAGTCTCTGTGTCTAAGTAAAGGTCTGGCACACAGTAGGTGGTCATCATTTGCTGCTGGATTGCTTTGTGCCTGTTCATCAGAAGTACTGATTACCCTTGTGAAGCCCTCTTTCCCTACTTGTTCTGTTACTCTCCATCTGAATTTACTGCCCAGAACCTGGGGCACCAGAGAGTTCCGTGGTGTGGAACGGTGTGATGTTTCCCTAAACTCTCACTAGTTTAGGAATTGGCTTAGGGAACATGTCGTCCACCAAATTACCTTCTTAAAGGGTAATTCATCCCACCCCCTCCTTTTAAATTTTTTTACTTTTTTTTTATATTTCATATTGTGATAAAATACACACAAGATAGAATTGGCCATCTGAACTGTTTGTAAGTGTACAGTCCTGTGCCATTGGTGTGCAACCACCATCACCAACCATCCCCAGAACTCCCCAGGGTGAAACTCTGCACCTCTGAAACATTAACTTCCCACTCCCACCTCCTCCCAGCCCTGGAGTCCCCCATCCTACTTTCTGTGTCTATGAAATTGACTGCTTTAGGGACCTCATACAAGTGAAATTATACAGCGTTTGTCTTTTGCAACCGGCTCATTTCTCTTCACGTAATGTCTTCAAGGTTCATCCACGTTGCAGCGTGGGCCAGATTTTCCTGCCTTTTTAAAGCTGAGTAACTCTCCTTTGTTTGTCTATATCGCATTTTGCTAATCTGTTCATCCACGGATGAATGTTTGGGTTGTTTCTACCCGTTGACTACTGTGAATAAAGCTGCAATGAACGTGGGTGTACACATATCCCTTTGAGCCCTGCTTTCAGTTCTTTTGGGGAGATACCCACAAATGGGATTTCTGGATCATGTGGCAATTCTATGGTTCCATTTTTGAGGACCCGCCATACTGTTTTCTACAGCAGCCACATCATTTGACCTTCCCACCAGCAATGTTCAAACTTCTCCCCATCCATGCCAACACGTGTCTTCTGGTTTTTACAGTAGCCGTTCTAATGGTGTGAAGTGGCATCTCACTGTGGTCCCTCCTTTTTTTTATGAGTCACATTCATCCACCTGCTAGGCCTGACCTGTCAGGTTGGAGCACACTGGCTCCTGACGCTCTTAGCACCCAGAATCAATCGAAATCACACTTGATGACGTGCTGTGGCTTTCTCGTGGAAATGCGAGCCATTGGTGCTTGGCTTTTTGTCATTCTGTCTTTCCCGAACTTTGATACACACAGATTTGGGTTTTTTTCCATGTGTGAATATATCTGAAATCAGGATGCATCTTTGCAATGAATGGCATGTCTTTGTCTTCGTTTGTCACTGTTTCTTTTTTTCATTCTTCCTTTCTTATTGGTTTGTAAAATACCAGTGCTCTTACGACCCGTGGCAAGTGCGAGCCACTGAAAGGTGGTGCTGAAAACGGCTGCCTGACCTCATGCGGCCAGTGTGGGCCTGTGGGGTGGTGGAGAGCCTGCAAAGGACCCAGCTCCCTGCTGTGTGCCCGCAGCTCTTGTTCTCTCTGGGGGCTGCGTGCCCCACGCGTTTTTCTCTGGGGACATGTGGGCTTCCCATCATGCTTGGCTTCTTTCAGTGATCCGCGTGTGATATTGATCAGCCCTTCAAGGTCTCGCAGCAGCCCTGTCCCCCACCCTGCTCAGCCCTCTGGGGCCTAGCTTGGGTTCCTGCCACTTGCATTCTCTCCTGCAAAGCCCAGCCTCCCCCATCCTCCTCCTATTCACTCTGTTCCTGAATCCACTGCCCCTGCTGCCTGCGCCCTCTGCCAGCCCCTTACCCAGCCTAGCCCACTTCTGTTCCCAGGGCTGCCAACAAAACTGTTTCTTCCCTGCAGGTCCGCCCTGCCCATTCCTCCACAGGGGCTGTCAACTCTTGGAGCATTTCCTGTGACTTCTATTTTTTCTCCTTTTGCCCCGTAATCTGTTTTTCCTTGCTCTGTCTGCCCCCTCCCACACACAGCTGGAAGGCCTCTGCTTTCCTTCCCTGCTTCCTCCCAAAATCCCCGGCACCGCCCCCTCCTTTTCCATCCCACAATGCTGCCCTCGCTGCCCGCCCCCCACCTGCACTGACTCAGCCTCCCCCCGGCTCTGATCGGTGCAAGTGGACCCTGGGGTTTGCTGGGGCCTTATCAGCCCCAGGGGTGGATCCCTCGGTCTCTGTGCTCACTGAGACCACCCACCACAGCTCCCTGCTTCCTGCCAGGCCCTCTGCTCCTGCGTGGTCCTGTCCACAGCCTGGGGTGCCTGGATGGTTCAGAAGTGAAATGTCGGAGCCTCGTCCAATGCATTCTACCTGCCCACACCTGAGGAGGCCCTTCCCTGTGTGGGAGGCGGGTCGGGAGGCACCTTTATCGCTCAGTCATGAGGTTTGGCTGGGCAGAAGCCCTCTGCCTATGGAGCATCTCACACCTCATCTAGATGCTTCCCCTCCCACCCCACCCCTGCCCCCCGGGGCTCCCCACTTGACCCCCAGCTGGGCATGGAGTGGAGAGCGGGGACCACACCCCACACCCGCCTTCCAGCCTGGCCCTTTCTTCCCTTTGTCCTTCCTCCCAGCATTTCCTGGCACCCCGAAGGCCCAGGTTCCTGGACTCACGCCCCAGGTGAGTGGCACTGGAGGAAGAGCCTTCTCCCTTCTGGGAGCTTCTGTGACCCTGTAGGTGGCCTGATTCCTGAGATGGTGGAGAGTTGCTTGGTGTAGGTAGGGTGTTCTGTCTCTGGGCCCGGCCTGGTGCCCACCCAGCATGTTTTGTTAAGAGGTCAGGTCTTCCCCTGCTCTTGCTTGGAGGAGAAACCTCATGATTTTGAAAGGAGGAAACCAGCAAGGGGAAAAGTGACTGATATGCGACTTTGCATATCAGCTGATTGTTCACCCTCGGTCCAGCTTCTGAAGGCCGGTCTGGAATGTAGGGATGCAGTGACTGTCCCCTGTCATCCACTGGACAAAGCGGGGGATCTGACAGGAGCCTCGGCTCCCACCCCCACCCAGGCTTCTTCCTAACTCAGAAACCCAGCTTCAGGGTCACTGAAGGTGAGGTGCTTGCTGTTGTCACTCTCTGGGGCCCACATCTCAGTGGGGCTCTTCCTACTCTACAAGACAGAAACCCCAACTCAAACCCACTCAGCCAAGGAGAGAATTGTCAGCTCATGGAACTGAAAAGCCCAGTTTTCCAGGCCGGGTTTTGAACACCCCGATGCAGGGATGGCAGGTGTCCGGCACCCAGAATGGCTCTGCTCCACCCTGACTCTACGGCAGCTGATCCCAGCTTGCAAGAAGCTTCCAACCTTTTCCTCCCAGCCTTCCATCCCAGCTTGCAAAAAGCCTCCAACCTTTTCCTCCCAGCCTTCCAACACCACCCAGATGGCCAGAGAAGACGCCAGGGCCATATCTATTTGCTGTGGTCCTAACTTCTTCCCAGAGCCAGAGAGGCTAATCCCTAAGTTGTTTTTAGGCTTCAGCTCAGGAGTCTCTGCATCACCTCCTCCAGGAGGCCTTCCTTGACCTGCACTGCCATTCCTTTTACTCTGCATTCAGTCACACCCAGTGTATATTGTGGTGTATGTGTGTGTGTGTATGTACACATATACACATCAGAACATTTATTACTGTGTGTAGGAGCATGTCTGTTTGTCACACTGGAATGTGAAGTTTCTGAAGATCAGTGCCATGTCCTACTAATGTTTGCATCCCAGGATGCCACGCAGAGCCTGATACAATAGATGCTCGGAAATCTTTGTTGGCTACATGAGAGAGGGAGTGATGAGTGACAGAATGTGTGGAGAATGTGATGAGTATTCTGAGAGTGAGGACTGTAAGGTGATGCCTCTTCCAAGAAGAAAACCTTCCACGTTTGCAATTTCCTTCCCCATGGCTGCAAGATAAGGTCATACTGGGGACAAGACAGTGCTGAAGACACAGTGATGCCGGGATATGGAGGTGCTGGGGACATGGTGATGCCGGGATATGGAGGTGCTGGGGACATGGTGATGCTGGGGATGTGGAGGTGCTGGGGACATGGTGATGCCGGGGATGTGGAGGTGCTGGGGACATGGTGTTGCCAGGGATGTGGAGGTGCTGGGGACATATTGGTTCTGGGACATGGTGATGCGGGGGACATGGTGATGCTGGGGACATAGTGGTGCTGGGGATATACATGGTCATTTTGGTGGCATGGTGATTCTGGGGGACAGGGTGACAATGAATCATAGCAATGCTGGGGACATGTGCTGTGCTGGGGACACAGCAATGCTGGGGACATGGTGACTCTGAGTGCATGTGATTCTAGAGACATGGTAATGCTGGGGACATGGAGGTCCTGGGAACATGGAGGTGCTACAGACGTGGCTTTGCTGGGGACACGGCAATGCTGGGGACATGATGATTCTGGGGACATGGAAGTGCTGGGGACATTGAGGTACTGGGGACATGGAGGTGCTAGGGACATGGTTATGCTGGGGACATAGTGGTCCTGGCTTCATGGTGGTTCTGGGGACATGGTGACTCTCAAGGCATGTGGTGGGAACATGGTAATGCTGGGGACATGGTGGTGCTAGAGATATGGTGGTGCTGGGGACATGGTAATGCTGGGTTCATGGAGGTATTGGGGACATGGAGGTGCTGGGGACATGGTAATGCTGGGTTCATGGAGGTATTGGGGACATGGTAATGCTGGGTTCATGGAGGTATTGGGGACATGGTAATGCTGGGTTCATGGTGGTATTGGGGACATGGAGGTGCTGGGGACATGGTAATGCTGGGTTCATGGAGGTATTGGGGACATGGTAATGCTGGGTTCATGGTGGTATTGGGGACATGGAGGTGCTGGGGACATGGTAATGCTGGGTTCATGGAGGTGCTGGGGACATGGTAATGCTGGGTTCATGGAGGTATTGGGGACATGGTAATGCTGGGTTCATGGTGGTATTGGGGACATGGAGGTGCTGGGGTTATGGTAATGCTAGAGGACACGGTCATTTTGGGGACGTGGTGATGCTGGGGGACATGGTGACACTGAAGACATGTTGGTATTGGGCACATGGTAGTGCTGGGCCACGGAAGTGCTGATGACATTGTGATGGTGAGAACATGGCGGCGTTGGGGACGTAATTGTGGAGCTGGGAACATGGCACATGGCGATGCTTGGGACATCGTAATGCTGGGAACACAGTGATGCTGAAGACATCATGGTGCTGAGGGACATGATGACACTAGGGACATGGCAGTGCTGGCAACATGGTGTTGCTGGGGATATAGTGATTCTAGGGGAAATGAAGCTGGATGATACAATAATGCTGGGACATGGTGCTGAGAGATACAGTGACACTGGGGATAAGGTGGGCTTCATTTCTTTAGCTCCCTCAGTGTGAGCCAGATGGATGCTCACAGTGGCGGGTGCAAATGAAAAGATGTTGGAAGAAGGGCCGTCCTGCAGCAGCGTCTGGGGGAGTGCTCCAGCCCTGCAGAAAGGTGAGCCGAGGGCTGGGAAGAGCAGCTTCAAGGGATTAAATGTTGGGCGGGAGGAGGTGGCCCAGCTAATTATAAAGCTTGTGTCACAGATGAGGGCAGATTATCAGGTCTTTTTCTGCACTACGATTTTGAAAAAGAGAGGAGAGTTCTTTCTCTTGGGACAGATGGGGCTACGTGGAGAGGAGGGTGAGAAGGGGAGATGGGGGCCCCAGCTACCCCAGAAATGGGCACAGTGGCCACAGCCAGGGAGGACCGCAGCTGCCTGTGGCCTGTAAACCAACAGGGGTCCTGGGCTGAGCCACCTGTAAGCTGGGACGACTCCTCGCCTCTGGTAAGTGCTCGGGGCCAGCTTCCAACAGGCCTGGCTCTAGGAAGCACCAGCTTGGCTCATCTGTGTGCATTTCTCAGCCCGACTCTGTGCACAACGCAGGGCTGGAGCCTTGGGGAGCACAGGTTCTGCCTCCTGGGCCCTGGTGGAGTTGGCCAGAAAGGGCGCAGGCCCAGATGTGGGAACTGTTGGAGAAGCCGCACTGAAGATGGGGTTCCCCAGGTTTTGGGGGCTGAGTAAAACTCTGCGAAGGAGGAAAGCGAGGCAGGGGCCACAGGACAGGGCCATATTGCAGGAAGCCCTTTGAGCCAGGCAGCTGGGTGGGATTGGGGAATTCCCATGTGAGCAAGAAGCAGGAGGTGAGGTGCCCAGAGCAGGCGTGGCCTCCTGGGCTGGGAAGAGCACAGAAACGCACAGAAGGCCTGTGCAGCCCTATGTGAGGCTCCTCTCTGGGGGACAGTAGGAGCAGGAATGGACTGTGGGAGACTGGCCTTTACCTCCCACAGCAGCTCTGAGCCCCCATCTTCCATGATGGCAGCAGTGGCTGGGATATTCACCTGTAGGGTTTATCATGCACCTTGCACAGACTTCAGGGGAATGTGAGAGGCAGCATCGTGTTTATATGAAAGCAAACCTCAATATATAATGAAGATACACAGCTTCAAACAGTGGGTTTGAATCACCCCCTCTGGGTTAAGGACACAGAGCTCCAAGTCTCCCTGTCTGTACCCTTGTCCCTGTGTGGCTTGAAACTCATGCCTTCCGCTTCAGCCCTCTCACCCAACATCTGGAAAGGGGGAGTCCGAGAAGGCGAGAACCCCCAGGGGCCACACAGGGAGACCTCATGAGCAGGGCTGCGCTGCCCGAGCCTCCCGAGTCTCCATCCAGCCTTCTTACCTCTGTGTTTCAAGGTCCTGTCTTTACTTACCCACCTCCTTAGAGACAAACTGCTAAAATACTATTCAAAAAAGTTCAAGGTTGGTGGAAGTGGGCAAGAGAAACAAGAGGAAGGAAAGAAATAAAGATTTATTGCTGGGCGTGGTGACTCATACCTGTAATCCCAGCACTTTGGGAGGCCGAGGTGGGTGAATCACCTGAGGTCAGGAGTTTGACCAGCCTGGCCAACATGGCAAAACCCCGTCTCTGCAAAAATACAAAAATTAGCCAGGTGTGGTGGCGTACAACTGTGATCCCAGCTACTCAGGAGACTGAGGCATGAAAATCGGTTGAACCCGGGAGGCGGAGGTTGCAGTGAGCTGAGATCACACCACTGCATTCCAGCCTGGGCAACAGAGCAAGACTCTGTCTCAAAAAAAAAAAAAAAAAAAATTGATTCTTGCTCAGTGTCAGCTGCTTTCATGTCTAGACTCATCTAATGATCATAACCACTATGCAGTGTGGCTATGGCTGCGTTTTACAGATGGGGGCCACCAAAGTCCAGATTGCATCTTCACCTTCTGGGCCACACAGGAGTAGGTGGTGGGGCTGGGATTTTTTTTTTTTTTGAGACAGGGTCTTGCTCTATTGCCCAGGCTAGAGTGCAGTGGCATGATCAGGGCTCATTGCAGCCTTAACTTGCCAGGCTCCAACCATCCTCCCACCTCAGCCTCCCAAGTAGCTGGGACCACAGGCACACACCATCTAGCTAATTTTTGTATTTTTGGTAGAGATGGGGTTTTGCCATGTTGCCCAGGCCAGTCTCAAACTCCTGAGCTCAAGCAATCCACAGGGCTGGAATTTGAACTCAGATCTGTCCCATGCCCAACTTTTGTCCTTCCTTCTGTTCCATCCAAATAGATTCACTTGCCTCTCCATAGTGGAGCGGAGCACATTTGGTATGGGCAGGAATCACCTCTATAAAGAAGGGAGACACAGGAAACACCAATCCCCAAGCTGCTCTCTGACCCCTCTTCCTCTGCCCTGTTATAGCTGCCAGAGCCCCCACACCATGAACAGCACCGCGAGGGATGCCCAGGCCCCGAGCCACCGTGAGTGCCTCCTGCCCTCTGTGGCTCGCACCCCCTCGGTCACCAAGGTCACGCCAGCCAAGAAGATCACCTTCCTCAAGCGAGGGGATCCACAGTTTGCTGGGGTCCGCCTGGCCGTTCACCAGCGCGCCTTTAAGACCTTCAGCGCCCTCATGGATGAGCTCTCCCAGCGCGTGCCTCTCTCCTTTGGGGTGCGCTCTGTCACCACACCCCGGGGCCTGCACAGCCTCAGCGCCCTGGAGCAGCTGGAAGATGGTGGCTGCTATCTCTGCTCTGATAAGAAGCCCCCCAAGACCCCCAGTGGACCAGGCCGGCCACAGGAGAGAAACCCCACTGCTCAGCACTTGCGGGATATCGAAGGCCAGCGTGAAGCCCCAGGAACCTCCTCCTCCCGGAAGAGTCTTAAAACCCCCCGGAGGATACTGCTAATTAAGAATACGGACCCTCGCCTCCAGCAGACAGTGGTTCTCAGTCACAGGAATACTAGGAACCTGGCTGCCTTTCTCAGCAAAGCCTCAGATCTCCTGCACTTTCCTGTGAAGCAGTTGTACACGACCAGCGGGAAAAAGGTAGGCTGTTGGGGTCTGACGTTTCCTTGAAAAAGTTCTTTAGACCTCAGGTCAAAATACTCACATGGAAGAGGGAGATTATTCCTTAAAAAGAGGCATTTGATTGCCCTGTTACTAATTAAAGGTGAATAGCATGGAGACACTCAGTAAAGTCAATAAATCAACAAGCAGCTGTAATTCATATTTTTAGGTATACTTAGAGAGCATGTGGTAAGTGGCAGGCATTGTGCCTTGTGTACTCTTTTTTTTTTTTTTTTGCTTTGTTTTTTTTGAGATGGAGTTTAACTCTTGTCACCCAGGCTGGAGTACAATGGCATGATCTCGGCTCACTGCAACCTCTGCCTTCTGGGTTCCAGTGATTCTCCTGTCTCAGCCTCTGAGTAGCTGGGATTACAGGCATGTGCCACCATGCCCAGCTAATTTTGTAGTTTTAGTAGAGACAGGGTTTCTCCATGTTGGTCAAGCTGGTCTTGAACTCCCAACCTCAGGTGTTCTGCCCGCTTCGGCCTCCCAAAGTGCTGGGATTACAGGCACGAGCCACCATGCCCAGCAGCCTTGTGTACTCTTATTGTTGTCTTATCCAATAACCTATTATTGCAGGAGTTCAGTGCAGGAAACAAACTACTCAAGTTACCTTAAGTAGAGAATGATTTAATACAGGGCATTGGAGGGCTTCATCTTTGGGAAGCTAGAGAGTGAATTGGAAGCTGGATCTGCAGGAATGGCTCCCAGCACGTGCAGGAAGCTGCTACCTCTGCTGGAAGCCACTATTATTATCGAGTTCAAGGACACTCGTGAATGTAATTTTTGCCTTTCCAGGTTCTGCAGAATATGAATTTCCACCAAAGGTGGGCAGAATGGAGGATGGAGGTTGACTGATCTAATTCAGTCTCCTCAAGATTCAGTCCTGTTGCTACTTAACATCTGTATGCATGATTCCACCAATACTTCATAAACATCATATCACTGGGCGCAGTGGCTCACGCCTGTAATCCCAGCACTTTGGGAGCTGAGGCAGGCGGATCATCTGAGGTCAGGAGTTCGAGATCAGCCTGGCCAACATGGCGAAACCCTATATCTACTAAAAATACAAAAATTAGCCAGGTGTGTTGGCACACACCTGTAATTCCAGCTACTCAGGAGGCTGAGGCAGGAGAATTGCTGGAACCTGGGAGGCAGAGGCTGCAGTGAGCCGAGATCGCACACTGTACTCCAGCCTGGGTGACAGAGCCAGACTCCATCTCAAAAAAAAAAAATCATATCATAACATCATTACAAAAACTTCATTATAAACATCAGCTACAGCAACATGCACTCATGTAGTAACAGAGCTCTCCCTCCTACAATCAAAAACACATTCACCTTCTCCCCACAATCACATTATCACTGGACCCTTCGTCTTCTATGCTGTGACAACCTCACCTTGATATCATCTATCTCAAGGTCTACTTACGTAGTCCAGCACCATCAAAGTACCCTATGTTAAGTAGTATAGGAAATAAAGAACAAAGAAAAGGGAAATTGATTAATATGTATACCTAGCAGAGCTGTGAAAAAAATTAGGCTATCTACTGCAAGGCCTTCGTTGGTGTTTAAAACTTCTTTTCACTCTCTACTCCCTGTTCCTCTGTCTCCCACCAGCACCTCAGCTGATTATGGTTATGTACTCAGCAGAGTGACCGAACCGTATTCCTGAGGGGTCTGAGCCCTTGGGGTTCCTCACTACATGGGCCATGATCTTGTGTTCATGTTTATCCCTGGACATGACAGCCAATGGGCTGCATGGGTAATAGATGACTTCCTCCCTATCCCATTGTGTAATAGTAGCCCTATTTCGCCTTCAGACAATCAAAACCAGCCACCCCGTCCAACACAGAACTTCCTTGTTGCCTATTGGTTCATTGTCATGAGAAGCCTTGTATGTCCAAAGTGACTGTCTCAGGTTTCAGCTCCATGGGGCCACTGTTGTGTCTTCCTTTTTTTTTTTTGAGAGAAGAGTCTCTTGTCGCCCAGGCTGGAGTGCAGTGGCGCGATCTCTGCTCACTGCAACCTCTGCCTCCTGGATTCAAGCAATTATCCTGCCTCAGCCTCCCAAGTAGTTGGGATTACAGGCATTCACCACTATGCCTGGCTAATTTTTGTATTTTTAGTAGAGATGGAGTTTCACTATATTGGCCAGGCTGGTCTTGAACTCCTGACCTCAGGTGATCCGCCCACCTCGGCCTCCCAAAGGGCTGAGACTACAGGCATGAGCCACCGCGCCCAGCCCACCATTGTGTCTTCTAAGGGGGAACATTCTCCCTTGGGTCCTGAGACCTCCAAACCCATGCCATAACCCATGCAGCTTACTTCTATGCAAAGAACTAATTTTATAGCAAAAGAAGTGAGACCGTGGACTAACATCCATGGAATTCACTGTATAGCTTGCAGAGACCAAAACTGCTGGGATGGAAAGCAAAATGTTTGCAGTGAGGTCACAGGTGTAGTAGACTAAGATACAGGTGTCTTAGTCCCCAGAGAAACAGCACTATGTGTCAGTTGCCATTTCAGAGCACATATCACATTCTGTAAGACAACACCCCAACATCATAAAGTGATGTCTTCCAGCTGCTGTCCAACTGGGTCTTCCGTAGAGTATTCCATTGTTCTATAAGTTAGAGCTGCTTTGGGTGATGGGGTACGTGGCCAAACGGTGAGTTTCATGGGTGTTAGTCCATCTTCTCACATCTTTGCTATAAAATCAGTCCTTGGGTGGAAGTAATCTTCATCGGTTTTGGCAAGGATGAGTAAAGCGTTCAGTGAGTCCATGGAGGGTGGAGAAGGATGATGGGCCAGGTGCAAAAGCTACCTGTGAAGCAGGATTACAGTTGGCACAGATTGCTGAATGCTACCATATCAGAGGGGTTCAATGTCATTAGCTTTCCACCAGGGGTCTGGCTGTGTCCCTCAAGGTCTGATATGAATCATTGGTCTCTGCTCTTAGCAGATCAGGCCCTGAGCAGAGGTGGCAGCCAGGTTTGCTTGAATGGAGGGTAGCGTCTGCTGCTAGTTGATGCTTCTTTGCCACTTTGTTCAGGAGCTGCCTGAGCATGCCCTGGGGTGGCTGGAGGAAGAGGATGATTGACTCTACAGAGCTGGTCAATGTATCCACAGGATTTTCACTTTTTGGTAAACATCCACATGGGACACCAATGTTCTTACCCTCTAGGCCAATTCTCAACGATCCATTCACAGGTCCTTCTCTGGACTTCCTGTCACCCATCCTCCAGTCCCCTTCCTTCCAAGCCCCTTGATTGTCAGATTTAACTGCTAACCACTGCCCATAAATTGCTCTAGAACCTCTTGCCATTGCTTCTTTCGAGTAGTCACTAAATCACACTGTCTCCTGGTTTTTCCTTTCCCACTGCCCTTCATGGCCGAAGTGCGTCTGTCATGCAGCAGCCAACTGTTGGTCGTGTCAACATACTCTGTGCAACCATCTGAAAGCCAGAACTGAATCTTTTCTTCTTCAGTTAGCTGGGAGGGGGAATTTCCCAGGAAGTCATAGGTGTGTGCTGAGGAGAGATGGGAACGCAGCAGGAGGAGATGAGCTGGGGTGTGAGCCACCTGCTCGAGCAACTTAACTGAGGCCTCAGTCAAGCTACTTGAGCCTGATCTAGTCCACGTCATCTCTACCTGGTGATCAGGGGCCACGTCTGTACACCACCGCTGTTTATGGCTTGATGGAACACCTAACACCCAGTTCAGCTGTCTTTCAGCCACCAGCAGAAGTAGTTCTGCATTTAAGTTTTGACAAGAGAAAAGAGACTCTTTGACACAAGAGAAAAGAGACTCTTTGACAGCAGTTGCAGAAGCCCCCAAGTCCTCTGGCCATCCTCGAACTAGGGCTTAGACCTTGAGCTTGCCATTTTTAAAAAGTGAAAAGCAGCCAGCCCACTCCATAGCCCTTGCAGCTCTTATTCTCATTGTAAGGGGCTATCCTGGCAGCCAGCGGAGGGTCAAAGTCCTGCTCTCAGGAAGCACTAGTTTCTACTATCAGAGGGGATCATCTAAGAAGTATTTTGTCACTGTGTGCCATGCGCTATGAGTGTCCCATTGTCACCAGTTTATCACCACCTTCAAATCAACCAGATGAGAACACGAATCCCAGATTCCTGTCCTTGAAGGTCCATTGCCTGCGGCCACCTCCGATGTGATACACTGTATAGCCATGCTTCAGTACAGGAAACAGAATCCTCTCTCAACATCTTTTTTTTTTTTTTTTTTTTTTTTGAGATGGAGTCTCCCTGTGTCACCCAGGCTGGAGTGCAGTGGCATGATCTTGACTCACTGCAACCTCTGCCCCCAAGGTTCAAGCGATTCTCCTGCCTCAGCCTCCCTGAGCAGCTGGGACTACAGGCACCTGCCACCATGCCCAGCTAATGTTTTTTTGTTGTTGTTCTTGTTTGTTTTGGGGTTTTTTTGTATTTTTAGTAGAGATGAGGTTTCACCATGTTGGCCAGGCTGGTCTTGAGCCCTTGACCTCAGATGATCTGCCCACCTTGGCATTCCAAAGTGCTGGGATTACAGGTGTGAGCCACTGTGCCCAGCCCTCTCGGCATCTTAAGCAGGAAGGAATTACACTCAGAGGGTTTGATGCTTAGAGATTCAGTGAAAGGCTGGAGGAGCACAGGCTGGGTTCCTGGAAAAGTTTCCCAGAATGTCACAAACCAAACTGTCAGGGATGTCTAGGAAATGAGGAAAGTGGGTTTTGGGTCTGAATTACCCCACCATTGCTGGAATCCCAAATGGGAACATGATGGGTACTAGAACAACGAGGGCGACTTTTGATATCTCAGCGGCACACACCTCTCTGCATCTTTGACTTCCTTTTGCTTGTGGCAAGAGTCAGGAACAAAAGGAAGATGGCCTGTGCTTCGCTGCCATGTTCCATGCCCTGTTCAAGTGCATCTAATTAGTGGGACTTCTTTCGCATTTAGATCCCAAGCTGCAAGAGAGTTCAGGAAAAGGGCTGGCAGCTTTCTAAACTCTGCAATACCTGGCCAGGCACGGTGGCTCACACCTGTAATCCCAGAACTTTGGAAGGCCGAGGCAGGTGGATCACTTGAGGTCAGGAGTTTGAGACCAGCCTGGCCAACACGGGGAAACCCCATCTCTACTAAAAATTCAAAATTAGCCAGGCATGGTGGTGCGTGCCTGCAGTCCCAGCTACTGGGAAGGCTGAGGCAGGAGAATCGCTTGAACCCAGGAGGTAGAGGTTGAACCCGAGAGGTGGAGGTTGCGCCACTGCACTACAGCCTGGGCGACACAGTGGGATTCCATCTCAGAAAAACAAAAAAAAACACCAAAACAAACAAAGAAACCTCTGCAGTACTGGAAAGCACACCAGAAAGAGAGTGGGATAGAAGCAGCTGGTATGGGGCATAGCATTTACTACACAAACTCTCGAGGTAGCTGATATTACTATTATTAATTTATTAATTACTATTATTAATATTTGAGACAGGGTCTGGTTCTGTTGCCCAGGTTGGAGTGCAGTGGCACAATCTCAGCTCATTGCAGCCTCGACCTCCTGGACTCAAGTGATCCTCCCATCTCAGCCTCCCAAGCAGCTGGGACTACAGGCACATGCCACTATGCCTGGCTAATTTTTTTGTTTGTTTGTTTGTTTGCTCTTTGTTTTTGAGATGGAGTTTCACTCTGTCACCCAGGCTGGAGTGCAGCGGCCCAATCTCAGCTCACTGCATCCTCCACCTCCCGGGTTGAAGCAATTCTCTGCCTCAGCCTCCCGAATAGCTAGGATTATAGGTGCCCGCCACCACGCCCAGCTAATTATTATTATTATTATTTTTTGTATTTTTAGTAGAGATGGCGTTTCACCACGATGCCCAGGCTGATCTCAAACTCCTGGACTCAAGGGACCTACCCGCCTCGGCCCCAAAAATTGCTGAGATTACAGTCGTGAGCCACTGCATCTGGCTGGTAGCTGATATTATTACCCCCTTGGGACAGATAAGAAAAGTGAGGCATAGAGGTTAAGTAATTTGCTCCTAGTTGCATGGCTGGCTAATGAGAGAGCCAACATTAATGCTTGGAAAATGAAAAAGAACATGCTCTGTGCTTTAAAGATGGAAATACATCCCCAAGCATTGCTAATTACAATGTAATGCAAGGATGCTTTTGAGTTAGTGGCATTACCGTGGACTAGCATGTGCCACATAGACAGACAAATGAGACGAGGTCCCTACCTTCAGTTAGGTACAGTTTAGTGGGTGCGGTGATGGGGAGAGAGCTGGCATAACATGAGTGAACTGGAGAAAAGTACTTAGGGTATTTTCACCTAGACTTATTGTAGAGCTGTGAGAGTTTCTGTAAATATAATGACCTCATTTCTCCCCAGGAAGGACTGCGACATGATTATCAACTTTCAGATTCCCTCCTGGATAGTTATTCTTGAAAATGCTCCTTTTCCTGTAGATTTTAGACTTCTACGTCTCCCTAGGAATGGGAGCATCATTTAGTCTTCAATTTTTTTCTTCTTCCCTGGAGAGTTTGATTGCCTAGAAGCATGGCTACATCCATGAATTGATAGACTTGGGTCATGTTTGCAATTTTTGATGGACTAGGAATCCAAATCAAAGAAGAAATTGACCTCTTCATTTAAAACAAACTTCTAGGCCAGGTGCGGTGGCTCACACCTGTAATCCCAGCACTTTGGGAGGCCGAGGCCAGCGGATCACGAGGTCAGGAGATCGAGACCATCCTGGCTAACACGGTGAAACCCCGTCTCTACTAAAAATACAAAAAATTAGCTGAGTATTGTGGCGGGCACCTGTAGTCCCAGCTACTCAGGAGGCTGAGGCAGGAGAATGGTGTGAACCCAGGAGGTGGAGCTTGCAGTGAGCCGAGATGCACCACTGCACTCCAGCCTGGGTGACAGAGCGAGACTCCATCTCAAAAAAAAAAAAAGAAAGAAAGAAAAAAACAAAAACAAAACTTCTAATTACCTAGACTGAAAGATCTGGTGCACAACAAACTTCTATGACATTTTTTGGGGAAGAGAATGTAATATTCCTTCTTTTTTTCATTTTTTTTTTTGTTAATGAGCATACCCTTATAATTTTAGAGAATGAAAAAGAACATGCTCTGTGCTTTAAAGATGGAAATACATTCCCCAGCATTGCTCATTACAATGTAATCCCATCAATAGTGCAAACTCTTAGATCTGCAGGTGCCTCTGGGTCCAGGGACCGGTTTCCTAGAAAGGAATTCTGCAGTGACATGGCCTGCCCTGAGCCCAGGAGTGCATAAGGGACATTCTAATGGGTCTGGGGAGGGTCAGGAGCCCAGAGACCATTGTAGGAGTCTGGAAGGGAAGGGGTCCCTGCAGGGAGAGTGGTGCCTAGCCCCTCTCCCCTCCACTTGAGCAGAGGCAACAGACTCAGATTGTACCAGAAAACACAGGTCAGGCAGCACAGAGGCTCCTCCATTTGGGAAAAGAGTGAGACAGTGAATCGGGCCCCACTGTGGGAGCTAGAGGGCATGCTGCTCCAGCTGCCTCAGGGAATACATATTCTAGAGGGTGGACATGTGGGCAGAAATGCAGCCTACAGAAGTCTTTTGCAGCAGGGGCATCCAGAGTGCCCTTCCATGACAGGCCTTACACCTGGTGGAGGGAGGGGTATAGCTAGAGCGGGAGATCATGGTGGTGGGACCTCAGCCTCCAGCTAGTGATGGAGGTGTTATGGGGAGTGGATAAGACCCCTCGTTGGACCAGGAGTCTGGGGTGAGATGTGCAGAAATCAGGACAGGGCTGGTGAGACTGGATCCTTCCTACCCAAGGCCTCAGGGTAGAGGGGTTTCTGCAGCCCAGGCCTCCTGACCCCGCCTGCTCCTCCCTCAGGTGGACTCGCTGCAGGCCCTGCTGCACAGCCCCTCTGTGCTGGTGTGTGCCGGGCATGAGGCCTTCAGACCCCCAGCCATGAAAAATGCCAGGAGAAGCGAGGCTGAAACTTTATCTGGGCTGACTTCAAGAAACAAAAATGGTGAGTTGGTTTTTGGGTTTCCCCCGTCTGATTTTCACTGGATAGTGGTTCAGTAGGACTGAGTGGATACCCTTCCAGGTAATTTAGGAAACTTCCCTTTGGCCCCAAATCTTGGGTATCCCAGTCATTTTGGGATCTCTCTTGCCTCTTCCTCCTTCTCAGTACTGTCAACCTTACTTGGGTTCAACATTTGACCAAGATAGGAGAGGGCAGTGTTTGGTATATAAAAGGAACAGAGGCTGGCACGGTGGCTCATGTCTGTAATTCCAGCTGTTTGGGGGGCAAAAGTGAGAGGATTGCTTGAGTCCAGGAGTTGGACACCAGCCCGGGCAACATAATGAGACACTGTCTCTAACAAAAAATACAAAAAAATAAGCCAGGCATAATGGCACATTCCTATAGTTTCAGCTACTTGGGAGGCTGAGGTGGGAGGATCCCTTGAGCCTAGGAGGTTGAGGCTGCAGTAAGCCGTGATCGCACCACTTCACTCCAGCCTGGGTGACACAGCAAGATCCCGTCTCAAAATAAATAAACAAATGGAACAGGGATTAAGAGATCTTGAACGTGAAGTTTCTAGAATCTAAAATCTTATTAAGAACCACAGGCGCAGAGGCTCACACCAGTATTCCTAGCAATTTGAGAGGCCAGGACAGGAAGATCACTTGAGCCCAGGAGTTCAAGACAAGCCTAGACAATAGAGCAAGACCCTGCCTCTACCACAAACATCAATAAGTACATGAACAAATTAGCCAGGCATGGTGGCACATGCCTGTGGTCCCAGCTACTCAGGAGGCTGAGGCGGGAGGATGATTTGAGCCCAGGAGTTTGAGACTTCAGTGAGTCATGATCGTGCCACTGCTCTCCAGCCTGGGCAACAGAGACCGTGTCTCAAAAAAGAAACAACTACAGTGGCCATGACATCATGGCAGCAATGGGCCGCGTGTGTGGCGTTGCATCCTTTCAGGGTCACGATGGTCTCAGGCAACAGTGGTGGCCTGCACGGGGGTCAAAAGGACTAAAACTAACCATGACCATGGATCATCCATCCATCCATCCATCCATCCATCCATCCATCCATCCAACCAACCATATATCCAGCCAAAGAGCCACAGTCTGGACTACGTTATTTTTTAAAACCACACACACTTATTTTTAAAAGCACAATTAACAAATGCAGTCTGACGATGGAAAAATTTGGTGAGTAAACAAAGTACTATCCTTTGTGAAAAGCTCAGAAACACCAAGAAGCACAGGCTCAGTGATAACTGTGGGTCAGGTACTGGAGGCACAAGGACATGCTCAGTGATCACTGTGGGTCAGGCACTGGAGGCACAAGGACAGGCTTGGTGATCACTGTGGGTCAGGCACTGGAGGCACAAGGACATGCTCGGTGATCACTGTGGGTCAGGCACTGGAGGCACAAGGACAGTTTACTCTGGGTCCCTCCCTGGAGGAGTCTCCAGTCTCATTTGGTCCCTGTGGAGGGGCAGGACTGGGCAAAGCCATCTTCTGCCCAGATGTGCACCTGGGGTTCTTTTGCTGGCCATATGGTCGGCCTCTGCTAGCCCTACCCTTTTGCCACATGTCGGCTCAGGAGATGGAATTTGTTTTTATTTATTTATTTATTTTTATTATACTTTAAGTTTTAGGGTACATGTGCACAACGTGCAAGTTTGTTACATATATATACATGTGCCATGCTGGTGTGCTGCACCCATTAACTCGTCATTTACATTAGGTATATCTCCTAATGCTATCCCTCCCCCCTCCCCCCAGGAGATGGAATTTGAAAGCACTTAGGGGCTTCATTCAGTTATTCTTTCTTTCTTTTTTTTTTTTCTTCCTTCCTTCCTTCCCTCCTTTCTTTCTTTCTTTTTTTTTTTTTTTTTTTTTTGACGACAGAGTCTTACTCTGTCACCCAGGCTGGAGTGCAGTGACACTATCTAGGCTCACTGCAACCTCTGCCTCTCGGGTTCAAGAGATTTTCTTGCCTTAGCCTCCTGAGTAGCTGCGATTACAGTCTCCCACCACCACGCCCAGCTATTTTTTTGTGTTTTTAGTAGAGATGGGGTTTCCCCATGTTGGCCGGGCTGGTCTCGAATTCCTGACCTCAGGTGATCCACCTGCCTCGGCCTCCCAATGTGCTGGGATTACAGGCATGAGCTATCGCGCCTGGCTCATTCTTTCTTACAGCCACTCATTTGCATCCCCAGCAGCCCTTTCTTCTCTTTTTCATGGCTGGGGTGCAGGCTTGACTAGCAGGACCTGAGATGGTTCGGCCAGGTCCTTCCCTTCAGCCATTTATCAACCAGGAGCTTGATGAGGGTTAGGGTGATAAATCACCACTAATAATCACAGAGCATATAACAGTTTACAATCAGGGTCATATGCAGCAGTTTATTGATTTCACCTGCTGTGCTGGGTGTGGGTATGAGGAGGGCCAGGAGCAAGCTCTGGGCACTGCCACTCTGCCTGCCAAGTCTGCCATCTCTCGAGAGCCTACTGTGTGCTAGCAACTATAGAGGAAGTTTTATATGCACAGCCATGCATCAATACGAACCAAACCAATCAATATTATGCTTATTTTACGGTTCAGAAAACAGGCTCTGCCAAAAACTATGCAGTTAGTAAGCGGCAGAGTTGAGATTGAATTCAGACTCAAGTTCTCCTTGCTAGACGATGCCAGTTCACAGACTGATAGCTCTGTGGATTGTCATTCTAGAATAGCTCCCCCCTTATCATGCTTTTTTTTTCTTTTCTGTTTTTAATGGTCTTGCTCTGTCATCCAGGCCGGAGTGCAGTGGTGCATAGCTCACTGCAGCCTCGACCTCTGGGACTCAGGGGATTCTCTTGCCTCAGCCTTCCGAGTAGCTAGGAAGCTGGGACTGTAGGGGCATACTACCGTGCTTAGCTAATTATTTTTTTACTTTTTTTTTTTTTTTTGTAGAGATGGTGTCTCACTAAGTTGTCCAGGCTGGTCTTGAAACCCTGAGCTCAAGCAATCCTCCCGCCTCAGCCTCCCAAAGTGCTTGGATTACAGGCCTGAGCCACCGCACACAGCTGTTACCATGCATTTTGGAGGCAGTGTTGATGTTCAGGTTGTGGGAGGCTCATGACTGTTTTATTCCTTTACCCTGATGCTGCCCCCATAGCTCACAATCTTTTCTTCTTTTCTTTTCCTCTTCACTGTGTGCCAGGGAGCTGGGGGCCAAAGACGAAGCCGAGTGTGATCCATTCGCGGTCCCCGCCAGGCAGCAGGCCACGGCTGCCAGAAAGGCCTGGTCCTAGCAACCCCCCGGCGGGCCCTGCTCCTGACAGGCACCCTCAGGACACGCCAGCTCAGCCGGGCCCGCTGGTGGCCGGCGATGACATGAAGAAGAAGGTCCGCATGAATGAGGACGGCAGCCTGTCGGTGGAGATGAAAGTCCGCTTCCACCTGGTTGGCGAGGACACGCTCCTGTGGTCCCGGAGAATGGGCAGGGCCAGCGCCCTCACGGCAGCCAGTGGGGAAGACCCCGTTCTGGGGGAGGTGGACCCCCTCTGCTGTGTGTGGGAGGGCTACCCTTGGGGCTTCTCAGAGCCTGGGGTGTGGGGACCCCGGCCCTGCAGGATGGGATGCAGGGAAGCCTTTGGCCGAGGCGGGCAGCCAGGGCCCAAGTATGAAATCTGGACGAATCCCCTGCACGCCTCCCAGGGGGAGAGAGTGGCAGCTCGGAAGAGGTGGGGACTGGCCCAGCACGTCCGCTGCAGTGGCCTGTGGGGCCACGGGACTGCTGGGAGGGAGAGATGCAGCCAGGACAGTGCCAGCCCAGCCTCCAGCACCGGCCTCCCCGAGGTCTCGGAGCCAGACTCCTCCTGCTGCCCCAGGACCCCGGAGGACGGGGTGGACAGCAGCAGCCCCTCTGCCCAAAGAGGGGCTGAGCGGAAAGCTGGAGGGAGCCTGGGTGAGGACCCCGGCCTGTGCACAGATGGAGCAGGGCTGGGTGGCCCAGAGCAAGGTGGCCGCCTGACACCCAGGGCCCGGAGTGAGGAGGGGGCTTCTTCAGACTTGTCAGCCAGCACCGGATCTCACGAGGGATCCAGCGAATGGGATGGGCGGCCCCAGGGCTGTCCAGGCAAGGCAAGGGCCGAGACCTCTCAGAAGGAGGCCACCGAGGGAGGCGACCCCGGTTCTCCAGCCCTGAGTCTTTCATCTTTAAGGAGTGAGGACCTGCAGGCAGAGATGCAAGGACAGGGTACCGAGCAGGCCAGGGGGGCATCTGTGACAAAGGAGCCTCTGGTTCCAGGCCTTTCCGGCTCCTGGGACTCGGAAGGAGCCTCTTCCACCCCTTCCACCTGCGCTTCATCTCAGCAGGGGTGGAGAAAGCATAGAAGCCGGGCCAGTGCAATGTCCTCACCCAGCAGCCCTGGCCTTGGCCGAGTGGCCCCGAGAGGCCATCCCAGGCATTCTCACTACTGCAAGGACACCCACAGCCCACTGGACTCCTCTGCAACCAAGCAAGTGCCGAGGCCTCCTGAGCAGCGAAGGGCCTGCCAGGATGGCTCAGTGCCACGATCTTCTGGAAGCTCATCGAGCACCAGGACCCAGGCCTCCGGGAACCTGAGACCTCCCTCCTCGGGATCTCTTCCTTCCCAGGACCTTCTGGGAACCAGCAGTGCCACTGTCACCCCTACAGGCCACTCAGATTTTGCTTCTGGAGTCTCCCTGCACAACGCTCCCTCTGCCGGGCGGGCAGGGGACGCGGGGTCCAGGACATGCTTGCCGGCCCCCATACCGCCCCACACATCCGACTCCTGCTCAAAATCTGGGGCTGCCAGCCTGGGGGAAGAGGCCAGGGACACGCCTCAGCCCTCCTCACCCTTGGTTCTGCAGGTTGGATGGCCTGAGCAAGGGGCGGTGGGCCCCCACCAAAGCCGCTGCTGCTCACAGGCTGGGACGCAGCCGGCCCAAGAGGCCCAGTGGGGACCCTCCCCTGAGGCCAGCTGGCTGTGTGGCAGGTACTGTCCCACCCCGCCCAGGGGGCGGCCCTGCCCCCAGAGGCGCTCTTCCAGCTGTGGGAGCACCAGCAGCAGCCACCGAAGTGCTGCCCAGGGGCCAGGTGGGAGCCAGCAGGAGGAGGGGACACGCCAGGCAGGCCCCACGCCGTCCCCGGGCCCCAATTCAGGGGCATCAAGGAGAAGCAGTGCCAGCCAGGGTGCGGGGTCTGGGGGGCTGTCCCAGGAGAAGACCTCGAGGAGTGGGGGAGGCCCCCAGGGGCAGGAGGAGGCCAGTGGTGTGTCACCCAGCTCTCTGCCCCGATCATCTCCAGAAGCTGTGGTCCGTGAATGGCTGGACAACATTCCAGAAGAGGCCATACTCATGACATATGAGATGGTGGACGAGACCACAGGTGCAGCCGGGGGTGGCCTGAGAGGACCCGAGGTGGACCCTGGGGATGACCATTCTCTGGAAGGCCTGGGGGAGCCAGCTCAGGCGGGACAACAGTCCCTGGAAGGGGACCCCGGCCAGGACCCAGAGCCAGAGGGAGCCCTCCTGGGGAGTAGGGACAGTGGTCCCCAATCAGGAGAGGGTGTCCCCCAAGGGGCAGCTCCAGAGGGAGTTTCCGAGGCCCCTGCAGAGGCCGGAGCAGACAGAGAGGCCCCAGCCGGCTGCGAGGTGAGCCTGCGGGCACTTCCTGGCCGGGTGTCTGCCTCCACGCAGATCATGAGGGCGCTGATGGGCTCCAAGCAGGGCCGGCCCAGCAGCGTGCCCGAAGTGTCTAGGCCCGTGGCCAGGAGGCTCAGCTGCTCAGCCGGGGCCCTCATTACTTGTCTGGCCAGTCTCCAGTTATTTGATGAAGACCTTGGGTCTCCTGCCAGCAAAGTGAGGTTCAAAGACTCCCCTCGGTACCAGGAGCTGCTCAGCATCTCGAAGGACCTGTGGCCAGGATGTGACCTTGGGGAAGACCAGCTGGACTCAGGCCTCTGGGAGCTCACATGGAGCCAGGCTCTGCCGGACCTTGGGTCCCATGCCGTGACAGAGAACTTCACGCCCACGTCCTCCTCTGGTGTGGACGTCAGCAGCAGCTCTGGAGGCTCAGGGGAGAGCAGCATACCCTGTGCCATGGACGGCACCCTAGTCCCACAGGGGACAGAGCTGCCCCTGAAAACCTCCAACCAGAGGCCTCATTCCAGAACCTCTGAGAACCCAGGGGATCTGGAAAACCAACAGCAGTGTTGTTTCCCAACCTTCTTGAATGCCGGAGCCTGCGCTTGTGCCACCAATGAGGATGAAGCAGAAAGAGACAGTGAGGAGCAGAGGGCGAGCTCCAACCTGGAGCAGTTAGCTGAAAACACAGTGCAAGAAGAGGTGCAATTAGAGGAAACTAAAGAAGGAACAGAAGGAGAAAGGCTGCAAGAAGGGGGGGTGCAGTTAGAGGAAACTAAAACAGAAGAAGGGCTGCAGGAAGAGGGGGTGCAGTTAGAGGAAACTAAAGAAACAGAAGGGCTGGAAGAAGAGGGGGTGCAGTTAGAGGAAACTAAAACAGAAGAAGGGCTGCAGGAAGAGGGGGCGCAGTTAGAGGAAACTAAAACAGAAGAAGGGCTGCAGGAAGAGGGGGCGCAGTTGGAAACTAAAGAAACAGAAGGGCTGGAAGAAGAGGGGGTGCAGTTAGAGGAAACTGAAACAGAAGAAGGGCTGCAAGAAGAGGGGGTGCAGTTAGAGGAAACTAAAGAAACAGAAGGGCTGGAAGAAGAGGGGGTGCAGTTAGAGGAAACTAAAACAGAAGAAGGGCTGCAGGAAGAGGGGGCGCAGTTAGAGGAAACTAAAACAGAAGGGCTGGAAGAAGAGGGGGTGCAGTTAGAGGAAACTGAAACAGAAGAAGTGCTGCAAGAAGAGGGGGTGCAGTTAGAGGAAACTAAAGAAACAGAAGGGCTGGAAGAAGAGGGGGTGCAGTTAGAGGAAACTAAAACAGAAGAAGAGCTGCAGGAAGAGGGGGCGCAGTTAGAGGAAACTAAAACAGAAGGGCTGGAAGAAGAGGGGGTGCAGTTAGAGGAAACTGAAACAGAAGAAGGGCTGCAAGAAGAGGGGGTGCAGTTAGAGGAAACTAAAACAGAAGAAGGGCTGCAGGAAGAGGGGGTGCAGTTAGAGGAAACTAAAGAAATGGAAGAAGGGCTGCAAGAAAAGGGGGCACAGTTAGAGGAAACTAAAGAAACAGAAGAAGGGCTGCAAGAAGAGGGGGTGCAGTTAGAGGAAACTAAAGAAACGGAAGAAGGGCTGCAAGAAGAGGGGGTGCAGTTAGAGGAAACTAAAGAAACAGAAGAAGGGCTGCAAGAAAAGGGGGTGCAGTTAGAGGAAACTAAAATAGAAGGGCTGCAAGAAGAGGGGGTGCAGTTAGAGGAAACTGAAACAGAAGAAGGGCTGCAAGAAGAGGGGGCGCAGTTAGAGGAAACTAAAGAAACAGAAGAAGGGCTGCAAGAAGAGGGGGTGCAGTTAGAGGAAACTAAAACGGAAGAAGGGCTGCAAGAAGAGGGGGTGCAGTTAGAGGAAACTAAAACAGAAGAAGGGCTGCAAGAAGAGGGGGTGCAGTTAGAGGAAGCTAAAGAAACAGAAGGAGAAGGGCTGCAAGAAGAGGGGGTGCAGTTAGAGGAAACTAAAGGAACAGAAGGAAAAGGACAGCAAGAAGAAGAGGTGCAGTTAGAGGAAACTGAAGAAACAGGAGGAGAAGGGCTGCAAGAAGAGGGGGCGCAGTTAGAGGAAGTTAAAGAAGGACCAGGAGGAGGACTGCAAGGAAAGGCTCTTGAAGAGGGTCTCAAAGAGGAAGGACTTCCAGAAGAAGGAAGTGTCCACGGGCAGGAATTGTCAGAGGCCAGCTCTCCAGATGGGAAAGGCTCCCGGGAAGATGACCCAGTCCAGGAGGAGGAAGCAGGAAGAGCCTCTGCCTCTGCAGAGCTGTGCCCCCCAGAGGGCACAGAGGAACCCACAGAGCCCCCTAGTCATCTCAGCGAGACGGATCCAAGTGCCAGCGAGAGTCAAAGTGGCTCCCAGCTTGAGCCTGGCTTGGAAAAGCCTCCCGGAGCCACCGTGACGGGCCAAGAGCACACGCAGGCCCAACTCACCCAGGGGGCTGCAGAGAGGAGCTCTTCAGCTGCCTGCAGAGCGGCTCTGGACTGCGACCCCATCTGGGTGTCCGTGTTACTGAAGAAGACGAAGAAGGCCTTCCTGGCCCACCTTGCCAGCGCGGTGGCTGAGCTCCGAGCACGCTGGGGTCTGCAGGACAACGATCTGCTGGACCAGATGGTGGCCGAGCTGCAGCAGGACGTGGCCCAGCGCCTCCAGGACAGCACCAAGAGAGAGCTCCAGAAGCTCCAGGGCCGGGCGGGGCGGATGGTGCTGGAGCCTCCCAGGCAGGCCCTCACTGGGGAGCTGCTCCTGCAGACCCAGCAGCGTAGACACCGTCTCCGGGGCCTGCGAAACCTCTCGGCCTTCTCTGAGCGGACCCTGGGCCTGGGGCCCCCCTCCTTCACCCTGGAGGACGAGCCAGCCCTCAGCACAGCCCTGGGGAGCCAGCTGGGTGAGGAGGCGGAGGGCGAGGAGTTCTGTCCCTGCGAGGCCTGCGTGAGGAAGAAAGTGAGCCCTACGTCCCCCAAGGCCACAATGGGGGCAACCAGAGGTCCCATCAAAGAGGCCTTTGACCTGCAGCAGATTCTGCAGAGGAAGAGGGGAGAACACACCGATGGGGAGGCAGCAGAGGTGGCCCCTGGCAAGACCCACACAGACCCCACGAGCACCAGGACTGTCCAGGGGGCTGAGGGAGGGCTGGGGCCGGGGCTGAGCCAGGGGCCTGGAGTGGACGAGGGTGAGGACGGCGAGGAGAGCCAGAGACTCGACAGAGACAAAGATCCCAAACTGGGGGAGGCAGAGGGAGATGCAATGGCTCAGGAGAGTAAAGGGAAAACCCACGACAGCGAAACCAGTGCGGGCAGCGAGCTGGGGGAAGCCGAGCAGGAGGGAGAGGGCATAAGTGAAAGGGGAGAAACTGGGGCCCAGGGCTCTGGGCATGAGGACAACTTGCAGGGTGAAGCTGCGGCAGGAGGTGACCAAGATCCAGGACAGAGTGATGGGGCCGAAGGCATAGAGGCCCCGAAGGCTGAAGGGGAGTCCCAGCCAGAGTCAGAAGGTGTAGAGGCCCAGGAGGCTGAAGAGGAGTCCCAGCCAGAGTCAGAAGGTGTAGAGGCCCAGGAGGCTGAAGAGGAGTCCCAGCCAGAGTCAGAAGGTGTAGAGGCCCCAGAGGCAGAAGGGGAGTCCCAGCCAGAGTCAGAAGGTGTAGAGGCCCAGGAGGCAGAAAAGGAGGCCCAGGAGGCTGAAGAGGAGGTCCAGCCAGAGTCAGAAGGTGTAGAGGCCCCAGAGGCAGAAGGGGAGGCCCAGGAGGCAGAAAAGGAGGCCCAGCCAGAGACAGAAAGTGTAGAGGCCCTGGAGACTGAAGGGGAGGACCAGCCAGAGTCAGAAGGCGCAGAGGCCCAAGAGGCAGAAGAGGAGGCCCAAGAGGCAGAAGAGGAGGCCCAGGAGGCAGAAGGGGAGGCCCAGCCAGAGTCAGAAGTTGTAGAGGCCCCAGAGGTTGAAGGGGAGATGCAGGAGGCAGAAGGGAAGGCCCAGCCAGAGTCAGAAGGTGTAGAGGCCCCAGAGGTTGAAGAGGAGACCCAGAAGACAGAAGGGGGTGCCCAGCCAGAGTCAGATGGTGTAGAGGCCCAGGAGGCAGAAGAGGAGGTCCAGGAGGCAGAAGGGGAGGTCCAGGAGGCAGAAGGGGAGGCCCAGCCAGAGTCAGAAGGTATAGAGGCCCAGCCAGAGTCAGAAGGTGTAGAGGTCCAGGAGGCAGAAGGGGAGGCCCAGCCAGAGTCAGAAGGTGTAGAGGCCCCAGAGGTTGAAGAGGAGACCCAGAAGACAGAAGGGGGTGCCCAGCCAGAGTCAGACGGTGTAGAGGCCCAGGAGGCAGAAGAGGAGGTCCAGGAGGCAGAAGGGGAGGCCCAGCCAGAGTCAGAAGGTGTAGAGGCCCAGGAGGCAGAAGAGGAGGTCCAGGAGGCAGAAGGGGAGGCCCAGCCAGAATCAGAAGGTGTAGAGGCCCCAGAGGCTGAAGGGCAGGCCCAGCCAGAGTCAGAAAGTGTAGAGGCCCCAGAGGCAGAAGGGGAGGCCCAACCAGAGTCAGAAGGTGTAGAGGCCCTGGCAGCTGAAGAGGAGGCCCAGCCAGAGCCAGAAGGCGTAGAGGCCCCGGAGGCTGAAGGGGAGGCCCAGCCAGAGTCAGAAGGAGAAACTCAAGGTGAGAAAAAGGGGAGCCCTCAGGTCAGTCTAGGGGATAGCCAGTCTGAGGAGGCTTCTGAAAGCATCAGCCCAGTCCCTGAGGACAGGCCCACTCCACCCCCTTCCCCAGGTGGAGACACTCCCCACCAAAGGCCAGGCTCCCAAACAGGCCCTTCCTCCTCCAGAGCATCCTCTCGGGGCAACTGCTGGTGGAAAGACTCAGAAAATGACCATGTACGTGGAGACACAAGGAGCCCTGACGCCAAGTCCATGGGGGCCCTTCATGCAGAGAGGAAGGCCACCAGGATGTACCCAGAAAGTTCCACTTATGAGCAAGAAGAGGCCCGTTTGGGCCCAAGGACTCCAGAGCAGGGGGCCAGTGAAGGCTGTGACCTACAAGAGGACCAGGCACTTGGAAGTCTCACCCGCACCGAGGCAGTGGGCAGGGCAGACGGCTTTGGCCAAGATGACTTAGATTTCTAGACAAGATCAAGCTACAAAACGATCATGAGCTTGGGAGCTCTGTTTTTATTCATATTTTTTCTACAAAACTGAGCAACGTTCAGTCCACTGGAGACGTCCACAGTACATGGACAAAGACCAAGGACTTGCCAAGGACACAGCCCATGCCATGCTGTCCCAGGACTCTAAGTCCAGAAGCTTCAGAGAGCTCTGTGGCCCGTCCCACACACAGTGTGAAGAAAGGGGGGTCTGCGGATCTGCCCGGTTATCGGAGGTCAGCCCAGCTCCCGTTCATTTGTCTGCAGAGCCCGAAAGATGCAACTGATTGGAAAGGCTCCAGTTTAGCTTTTGTTTGTGGGTTTGTTTTCTGCTAGCAAGTGTTTCTCTCCGTCTTTTCCCTATTGATCTCCTGTTACTTTTCTCCTTGGCCTCTGTTGGCACTCACCTCATTTGACTTTGAGATGCTTTTTTTCTAGTCTTGAATATATTTGGTGACTCTGCAGAAATACTTGGGCAAAGCAGGTAACTTCAGAGTCATTGGATAAAGTTTGTTCTCAACCCCAAAATCCAAGTTGTTTTTTCCTTAATTCATACTTTTTGTAATGAAAAAATGGAAAATGCAAAAAAAAAGCAGAGAGGAAGAAATAATCCTGTCACTCAGAGACTTCTGTTGGAATTGAATGTATTTCCTTCTCCTCCTAACCATTTTACAGTTGAGATGATTCCTTATATATATATTTACATATGTTTTAAAAACTTAACAATGTAAGGATTTCCCCTATTTGTCTCAAAATCATCATAAACCTATCTCTTAGGTTTATGAATAATGTGCCGTTAATGAGTATATTGAATACTTTCTCATTTTCCTATTTTTGACCTTTTAGGTGGTTTCCCTTATTTTGTTCTTAACACTTTTTTTTTTTCTTCAACTTCTGATTAAGTCCTTAGGATCGACTCCCAGGCATGGAATTACTGGGCCAAAGGATATCAACATTTTTAAGGCTTCTGATATCCTGTAGCCAAACTGTTTTTTCTAAAGCTCTGTACTCACGGTTGAGAGTATGATCAGTGTTTGGTATTGTCATTCAAATTGAAAAATCATTTGCAAATTTCATTGGCAAAAAAATAGTATCATTTTAATGCGGTACTATCTTAGATACATATTTGATAACTAATGAAATTAAAATTTTTTGTAGGTTTTAAAAAACTATTTGAATGTAAATGATGTGTGCATGCTTTTGACCCATTTTTCTACTGAGATCCTAGCTTTTTTTTTTCTTTTAATGAATTGATTTGCCTGTGCCCTTTATAAATTTTTTAAAATTCTATTTCTCATTTGTAAGATTTTAAAAATGCCCTCTCTGCACACCCTTCAAAAGCAGGGCTTAGACTGAGCCCCATGCAGGTAGAGAGCTCCTGGATGGCGTAGAATGTCTTTGACTGGTTCTCACTGGCTTTCCTGCGTATACCAGAGCACTTTGTGGCATCCAGATGTATTAAAATGGAGTCTGTGCTACAATGGCAAGTACTGGCCACCAGTTATCTAAATGTATACACACAAAGCAAAGGTTGGGTATCTGCTGTCTCTACATGTCTACAGTCTTCTATCTACAAATGGAGATGTTATTTAAAAATTATGACATGTGCCAGGCATGGTGGCTCACGCCTGTAATCCCAGCATTTTGGGAGGCCGAGGCAGGCAGATCACTTGAGGTCAGGAGTTCGAGACCAGCCTGGCCAACATGGTGAAACCCCATCTCTACTAAAAATACAAAAATTAACAGGGCCTGGTGGTGCATGCCTGTAATCCCAACTACTTGGGAGGCTGAGGCAGGAGAATCACTTGAACCCAGGAGGCAGAGGTTGCAGCGAGCCAAGACTGTGCCACTGCACTCCAGCCTGGGTGACAGAGTGAGACTCTGTCTCAAAAAAAAATAAAAAAATTGACATGTTTTAAAAATGTTCTGCAAAGGTGATTCCTTAAGGTGTTTACAATAAAAGCATAATTTTATGTAAATGTAAACTATGATATATTTGAGGGGTAGTGTTCCTTCATATTGGATGAAGGGCTGATGAAGAATTACACTCACAAGTCACATGTCAATCAGAACTGGCATCTTAGCTAGAAGCCCCCAGTGGAACAGATTGCACTGTGAGCTTATTCTGGAAATGGTGACATGCAGGCGCATGCAGCACTTGTCACCACTACTGGCTGGCATGAAGCATCCACCGGGCACCTCTTCTGTGATTTGAAGTCCCCATTCATTCTCTGAGAGATGCTTCAACCTCTTTGTTTCACTCCCTACCCCCCGCCCCCCAAATGCTAGTGACAGCCAGCCCTGCCACCTACTGACCTGGCACCTCATTAAAATGGCATCGTCTATCTCTAGTTAAGAGCATGCAATGAAAAGAGCATGGGACCTACAGCTGAAGGACCTGGGCTGAAGTCCCACTGATCCCAACTCAGTTTCAGCATCTGCGAAATGGGCTAAATGATGTTTTCCTCACTGTAGTGTTGAGAAATAGATAATATGAAACTTTATTACACACGTGGTGGGGACAGATGCATATTTTAATTATAACCGCTAAGTATTCAATGCCTACAATGTGTCAGGTATCGTACTAGACTCTTGATATAAATGATCATTTGTGAGATTTAAACTTCTCAACACGTCTGTGAAATAGGCAAGTAGGTGTTCCATTTCACAAATGGAGAAACCGAGGCTTAGAAGAGAGACAGACTTGCCCAGACTCACACAGCTAGTGAGGAAGAAAGCCGGGATTTAAAATCAGATATTTCAGACTCCAAAGTCCACATCTTCCATTGCATCATAATTTTTCTTTTTTGTTTTGATTTAGATCCTGTAAATAAACACCTGAGCTAAAGGTAGCCAACACCTTGTTGAATGACTTTACTGCAAGATCCTGACAACTTAGGGGAGTAAATTAAATGGGATTTTTGGTTCAGCTGATTCCATTCTGCCTCTAGCAATGTTCTCCTTCTGTACAGATATCAGCAGCTGCAGATAACCTGGGTTTATAAAGCCGATCATTAAACTGAAAAGTTATCTGCATTAAAATGAAGTTATCTGCCTGTGGGATTCTCCTTTTAGTTTACAAACACACCCGCTTTAAACCACCCCCGCCCCGTATGTCTGCACTTTATATTTAAAAAATTTGTTGTTAATGGACAACTCTGTGTTTCCTTCTGACCTGGAGACAAAGAATTTCAGGGCCATCGGCTGAGAGGATTTTTGTGCCTTCTTCTTGATTCCTTTCTCTACAGCACTCTTTTAGCATCTCTTAAAATGCTGGCATTCCTATAGCCTCAGCCTGCTCCGAATCAAAACCCATGTCATGTGTCACTCAAATGCTGACAAAGCAACCATAGTATCAGCATAATGTGAAAGCTTTTGGCCAGGGGAGTTTCTCCTTGAAGGGAAGGGGAGGGAACCACGCCCTTCTCTCCTGTGTATTGTCCAGCTGGTGGGGATCAGAGACTCCAGTTGAAAAGGATCACCATTTAGGGGTTAGAACCAAAGACCCATGTCCAGCCCCACACCTAGAGATGCTGACTTTATCAGTCTGGGGCAGGGCTCCAGCACAGTGCTCTTGGAGGGGTTTGATGTTCAGTGGAGGTAGGTGATGGCTGATTCAGTCCAAAACCCCACAGCTGTATGAGTGGCTGAGCCCAGACCAGATTCCAGGCCTTTCTCCATCTCTCACTCAATATGCCCCATCCCAGAACTAGGAGAGGCCCTGCAGAGAAACGCAGGCAGGCAGCAAAGCCACTCCCTTGTCATCCAGACCGGTTGTCCCCTCACCCACCTGCCCCCATTCCTCTCCATTCAAACTCCTTGCGTCGTTGGGGTCTCCACACGAGAGCAGGCTGTGTCTCCAGAAGGGCCCATCTAGCCTGGCCAGGGGAGAAGGGGACCCATCCTTAATCTTATCAAGCCTTCAACATAAGTGCATGCTTGGAACTGGGAGGTTCCTGAGGTTTCCAAAGATCTCACAGGCCCGTGGGTTTTTTTCCTTCACTTAAATGAACATGAAAACCACCTATGGGGCTTTAAGATGAACAGTTCCACTGATCCAGTGTGCCTGAGGCCTAGGAATGTGCATTTCACCAAGCACCCAGAGGAAAGCGGCACAAACCTCCGCCTGCCTGCATTCTACATCTGGGCCACCCTCCCACCAGGATGTGTGGTCCTCAGAGAGGCTAAGCACCTCTCACCAGCCCCGGCCCAACAAACGCACACACGGACACGCACACACACGCGCACACACAGACAGCTGCTTCCTTGCTCTCATTATGTAGTCTCCCCAAGGGACAGTGGGGGTCAGCCAGAGTCAACCTCCTGCTCTGTCTTCCTCTCCGGAGAGGCAATTAGGGTGGATACGGAGCCATCTCCCTCCTCTGACTCTCCTGCCCCCGTGTCCACAGGCACAGCTGGCAGCCCAGGCCCCCGTCTATGGAGACGGGACTCAGCCCGCACAGACACACGCCTGGGCTGCAAAGGTGCCGGGGCTCGCTCCCTCTCACTAACCAAGTACCACAGGCAGAGGGACCCTGGCTTGTTTCGTGACTTCCGCTGGAGCCAGCCAGGCCTGGCCTCCTGGGGTCATCACCCTGGGGTCTGAGCTGAGCCTCCAGATCCAGGGGGTGGGTGGCAGCCTCATGGCGCTCGTCCAGGGACCAAGTCTCCAACCTCCCATTGGTTCAACCCTCACCCTGCGAGGCTGATAGAGCCCACCTGTGCCCTCCTGGGTCCCACATTTTGAGAACTGGTTGGGGTGATCCTGGCCCCAGGCACTCAGATTGTGGGTGAGGCCCCTGCAGCCCCGTGGGTGAGGAGCGTACTCTTCCCTGGCCCTGCCTGCCTCCTCCATCATCTCTTTCTCTCCTCCCCTCTCCGCTCACCGCCCCCACCACCTGCTGGGCCCCAAATCACTGCTGGCTATGATCCTATTTTCCAAAGGCTGGGATGTTCTCAGTTATCACGTCCCTAGATGGTGGTGGCCAGCACTCCTAAGACACTGACCCCAGCTCGGTGACTATCTCCCGCCCTCTCTAGCCCAGCTCTGGCACCTCGAATGGGGAACGTCAGCGTCTCCCTATCCTCCACTCACTGCCAGCCTCTGCCCTCAGCCCCCCGGGTGAGCCCAGCCGTGCTCTGCTGTTCCTGCTCCTGCTTTTGGGCAGAGGACTCCCAAGTCCGTGGCTCAGGCCCAGGATCTCTCTCAGCTCCCTTCACCACATTGCCTGGGAGCCACACACCCAGAGCAGAAGGCACCCTCTGTCCTCGTCCTCAGCCTGCTCTTGTCCCCATGGCTAGACCTCGCCCTCGGCCATCCGAGGCTTATCCACCCCCACCCCCAGCTCCCAGCCCTGAATCTACTAAAGCTGCCCCAGGCCCAGCAGTTCCTGCCTTGCCAACCCCTCCACCCGCCTCCTCAGGGTATCCCCACATCTAGACTTGCCCACGCCACTCTGTCCTCACCACTTGCCACCACTTCCCTCTGGAAAAGAGAAACCTCGCCATACTGCCTCTGCCTGCAACCGCCCAAGGGCCTCTCACCACCCCCAGCCAGAGCCAGCCCCTCAGCCTTGGTTCTGCTTACCCCATTTCCCTACCTCCCTTCCTCCCCTCCTCCTCCTTCTCTCTCCTCCCACCCCTCCCCCATCCTAGCCCACTGTCCCCTCCCTCTTCACCCATCTTCCTCTTGCCCCAGCCTAGCAGCTCCCAGTGTCCAGGAAGCCACCACTCCAGCACCAGATGCCTGGGCCTGCAGGGCCTTTGCTCTAGCGAGTACTCCATGCCCGTCCTGGGCACAGCACCCACAGGCTCACACTGGCCTGGGCTAAAGGGCCTTTGCCCTGTGGAGCACCCAGCCCCTTCCTGGGCTCAGAGTGTGCCCATAGGCCCACACCACTGCCTTGGAGGTCGGGGCTGCCCACGGCCCCTCCTGCTGCTGGCCTGCTGACAGTGACCTGCACATCACAGACACCTACCAAAAGCCTTATTGTTAATGACTTGAAAAAAATGTGTTTTTACTAAGATATTTTGCTGAAGCTCAGGGATGAGGAGGAGGTTTCCTCCTGACTCCCTTTCCCAGGAGGGTGGCTCAGGTGCATCCTGCCCTGACCCTGTCCTGGAGGCAGCACCGGGGAGGCGGAGGGCAGTCTCTGGGGTGCACCGAGGGGTTCCAGCCTCGCTGCACCAGGAGCTGCTGTTCACTCAACTGCCTACATCTGGAAAGGAGGAAATTAATAGTCCCCGCCCCACTGAGCTGTTGAGATGGCCCTGAGACAAGGCTTCTAAGCCATCAGCCACCCCTGGTCACCACGGAAGCTCCTTGTTGGCAAATGTCATCACTCTGTTCCTTTTTTTTTCCTTTCTTTTTGAGACAGAGTCTTGCTCTGTCACCCAGGCTGGAGTGCAGTGACACGATCTCAGCTCACTGCAATCTCTGCCTCCCGGGTTCAAACGATTCTCCTGCCTCAGCCTCCAGAGTAGCTGAGATTACAGGCATGCGCCACAACACCAGGCTAATTTTTGTATTTTTAGTAGAGACAGTGTTTCACCATGTTGGCCAGGCTGGCCTGAAACTCCTGACCTTAGGTGATCCGCCCACCTTGGCCTCCCAAAGTGCTGGGTTTACAGGGGTGAGCCACCACGCCCGGCTACCGTGTTCCTTTTATCTAGCATAGTTGGGTATGTCAGTCCAAGAAAAGCAACTTGGGGCATTTTTATTTGGGGGTGAGGGAGCTTCCCCTAAGACCAAGGCTGATATGCTCCAGTGAGAGGGGAGCAGGGTGTGGGTGGACGCTGTGGACGCTGCAGGCAGCAGGGGCCTCCCCGAAAGCAGTGGGACAGTGACACTTGGTCCAAGCTTGTGGGATGAGCTTTGATGCGGGAGATAAAGGTGGGGGACGTTCCAGATGGAGGTGGCCACAGGAGCATGGAAACAGAGAGGCCCAGCATGGACTCGGATGGTGAACAGGGAATAGTCAGGGGCGCAGATCGGAGAGTGCGTGGATGTGTGCAGGGCCCACTGCTGAGGCCCTTGGGACCTCTGGACCCCAGGACAGCCCTGTCCTGGGGGGCAGAGGTATAGAAGCAGCCCTGGGATCATCTGGGGCCTGACTGAGGTCTGCACTCCAGGAGTTGGACCGCTGTCTTGTCCCCTGGGCTTAGGTCCTTGCCTGGGGAACTCAGCTCTGCCTGGGAATTCCTTCCATGGTGTCTTTGCCTTATTCTTAAAGATGCAATCTCCTCCCTCTCCCCAATACAACTTTCCTTCACTGATTGCACCCTTAATATCTATACCCCAAAGGCTTTTGTGAGCAGAGTCACTTTTAATCCTGACCACATCCCTGCAAGTTTATCTTGGATGAAGAGACAGGTTCAGAAGAGACCCCTCCAAGGACATTCGGCAGGTGGATGCCAAAGGCAGGATTTGAACCAAACCCCACTTCCTCCAAGCAGGGGCTCCCTGTTCCACGCAGCCTGCCCTAACCCCATGGGCCAAGAGTCCTCTAGCCTGCACCCCCTGGGCTGGGCTTCACCCCCATCATCTGTCCTCGAAGCCCCATCGCCCCCAACTGCTGTGGCTGAGACTTGCTGGGTCGCACTCTGGACCACGTTGAAACCCTGCCCTTGGTCTGCAGGACAGAACCTCCCAGGCTCTCCTAGATTGTGTCTCAACCCCACCCCAGGACCCGACCTGACACCCTCCACCGGCCTGTCGTTTCTAAGGAACAGGGATTCTGCGGTTTTCCAGTTGTGGGCAGCCTCGGAAAAGTGTTGAGTGTTTTTGCTCGTCCCAGGGACTGGGGATGCCGGTGCTGTTTTACCTGCAGGGGCCGGAATACCAAACATCCTGCAGTACATGGGCCTGTCCCGCATGAGGACAAATAGCCTTGCTCCCAATGCCCCAGTGACTGCTCCACTCTACAGCTGAAAAGACTGTAGTTCAGGGTCACGGTGCCTGCCCCAGAGCCCACGGCCAGGAGGGGATGAGCATTCCCCTGCTGATTCCTCACTCTTCCCACTGCGTCCCAGAAGGAGCAAGACTACCCCAACACTCCAGCCTGGCTTGGCAGCACCCTGTCTCCAGGCAAAGCAATGGACTGGGTGACTTCCCAAAGCTCCACCAACCACAACAATTCCAAGAAAGGGCAAAGCCAGGGACAGGCACCCGCGGGGTTAAGCAGTGGAAAAGTGGGAAGGGCAAGAGCTGGAAAGTGACTCATCTCCCTGGAAAAGGCTGGGCCCCGCATTCTATTTGCCCCAGCACTGTGAGATTGTACTTGGCTTGTGAGAGACAGGCCCCGACAGGACAGGCAGCTTCCAAAGTGTTGGGGACTCAGAGGTACAGAGAATGCTTTACAGCTCTTTTGTTCTGCCATCGAGTAGCAATGGGTCTTTTCTCATTTTTGACCTCAGCTTCCAAGTACACCTGAGCTCCCCAAATGCACATCAGAATTAAACCCGCAAAAGGTTCTGAATTCAAGAGATGAAGGTGAGGAGAGAAAACTATAGGATAAGCTGAGTACATTCCCTCCTGGGTCAAGAACTCTTCACCCCTACTATGAAGCTAGATGGTGCCCACTGCATCCTGGTCTGAGCAGCTGTTCTGGGTCAGGCCATGTGGCAGCAGCTGAGCTGCACAGTTGAAAGCACTGCCCCTTCCTGTCCCCGCTTCAGTGTGCACCTGCCGTGTGCACCACCTCTTACCCCCCCGGGGTTCGTTGGTCACAGGTGCTGCCCTCCTGATGGATAAGTGACAGAATAGAACAGCAGTCCTACTCCATGCACCCAGGGGTCACAGTGACAGCACCGAACCCAGAGGGTGGCTGAGGAAATGGAGAGATGCAGAGAAGTGGCCTGGACAGCAAGTGCCATGTGAGGTCCTGGGCCAGGGGCAGTAGCAGTGAGAGGCTTCTCCAGGAGGCAGGGCTTGGGCTAGGATGGCTAGTGGTCATGAGCTGGGGCTAGGGGTCTGAGGGGACCTTAGGATGGGGTGACCCCAATAATGAGAAACTACAGACAGATTACACAGCATGCACATGTGTGCATGTGTGCACACATGCATATGTGTTTATGTGCATGCATTGGGGGGACAGAAGGGTCTCTGGGTAGTGGGCGTGCGGCAGACAGGGAGCTGAGAGTGACAGAAATGCTGCCCAGTTGAGGAGGGGACTCTGATGTCCCCCAGGCCGGAGACCTGAGAGGCGCCCATTTGGAAGGTGTGAGTGTGTTGTTAGAGTGGCCGACACTGGGAGGAGCAAGCATGGGACCTCCTCAGGGTCTATCAGAAAAATAATGTGGAGCTTTGGCCAATGAGGGGCAGGCCTGCGAGGTCCTGCCTGTGGCCTTGGTGAAGATGGGGCTTCAGCCAGCCCAGCTGCCAGCTCAAGGCCTGTCCCTGGGTTGAAGGCCACGCAGCCACCAGGTCCCCCAAACACAGACCCAGAAAGGAGTGGCTGAGAGTCTGAGAGAGGTGAGGGTCGCTGTCAGTCGGGCTTCTTTCTTGTAGGGAACATGGCTGTGTGTGTCAGAGAGAGCCCAGGACTATCAGGATGCCTGGGTTCCTGAGGGAGGGTGTTCAGGCCAGCATGAGGGGTCTGGCCTTTTCTCTTCCAGATGTTTCTGCCTGAGGCCACACACTTCTCCAACCAGAATGGCCTTCCTTACTATGCCTGGCTTCTCATGCCAGCTCTGTCCCCAACCAGCATGGTGACCCAGGGTGCCTATGTCTCTGGCGGACTCAGCCGCCCCTTCTCAGCTCTGGGAGCCAAGGATTTGAGAGTCCCATGTGCTGTGGTTAGCAGCAACAGCATCAGTGCCAAGATGAGAAAAGAGGACTTCTCACCATACCCAGAAACCCTCGGTGTCTAGGGCTGTGACAGTCAGCCACTGGAGCCCTGTCGCTGTTTCCCAATTCTCATGCCATAGAAGCACAGGACTTTGGCACCAAGAGGGCCACACACCTGCTGCGTCTTAGCTCTGCCATGCTGTCTCTCCGTGTCGCTGCAGCTTGTGTAGTGCAGCGCTCTCATTTGAGAGATAACAGCATAGGGGCCCAGAGAGGTTGTGTCCCTGCCTAAGGTCACACAGCAAGTCAATGCCAAGCTAGGCCTAGGAACCGGGTTCTCTGATTTGCAGGCTCCACGGGCCTGAGAGCGTAAGCCTCAGATCGCCAGCTTCCTGCGCAGTACTGGGCACAGAGCTGGGGTGGGGAGGGCAGCGTTCTGGCCTAATTAAGACGCTGTTGAAGAGCGGGAACATGAGAGGCCCTGCTCGGAGATTAGTGCCCCTCCATAGATCATAGGCATGCCAAGGACATAATAAATAATCTGCCCAAAGGTTTTAAAGGTAAAAATCAGCAAACCATTAATAATGTCCCCAGCACCATACATCACGCTGAAATCTTCCCATTACGCCGCTCCCTGAGCCGATGTGCCTTTTCTTTGCTGTCTTTTTTTTTGGGGGGAGGGGTGGGGGGAATTACAGTTGATTTTATTCTTTTTAAAAAACATTTTGCTTTAAGTTCTGGGATACATGTGCAGAACGTGCAGGTTTGTTGTGTAAGTATACATGTACCATGGTGGTTTGCTGCACCTGTCAACCCAGGTTTTAAGCCCCACATGCATTAGGCATTTGTCCTAATGCTCTCCCTCCCCTTGCTCCCAACTCCCCGACAGGCCCTGGTGTGTGATGTTCCCTCCCTGTGCCTTTTTTCCCTCCCCTTTCTAGTGTGTTCCTCCGGAGCCTCGAAGCCCCTTCCGTGTAGCCTGCTGAGCCCAGACAAGGATGCAAAGCCTTTCAGGGTTTACACCCCGTTTACACTCAGGCATGGTGGCAGCCTCGGGGTGAGACAGGGGAGCTGCCCACTCCCTCTCTCGGCACTCCGGGCTCTGCTTCCACATGTCCTTCCAGGGAACAGGATGGAGTCTCAACCACTTCCTGCACCCCAGCTCTAAGCAGGCACAGCTCTGCCGCTTCTCAGAAACAGAAGACGTTTAATTAATTAATGCAACAGGGCCCCGTTAAATAACAGAAGTGCTGATGGTGCATTTTCCATCCCTGGCTTGCCTGCCCTCAGTCAGGAGCCCCAAGGCAGGAGCCCCAAGGCAGCCAGCGGGCACTGGGGTCCTGGTTCCCCACATTTGGGGGTCTGGATGCATTTATTTAGCATTTGCGGGTGACCTGTCGTGTGCAGCAAATCAAGAGCTGGGCAAGGAGTGAGGAAGATCAAGGAGAGAGCAGCTAGAACAGTGGCTCAGGCTGGGCCAGTCCCATCCTGGCAGGTAGCGCTATGTGCGGGTGACTTGCCCTGCCATGCAGGGAGGCGCGGGGGTGTGGCAGCGCAAGAGCAGAACCAGAGGCTGCACCGGGGTCTCCTCTCCAGCACAGGGGGTGAGACTTTGACTGAGTCACACCCTTTTGGCCTGAACCTCCTCAGCGGCACAGCAGGTGAGTTATTCGACGATTCTGTGCAGTTCTTTGCAGGTCTCGGGCCTCGCTCCTTCATCAGTTCCTTGAAGGAGACTTGGATTGGGAAGCTCCTAACACTGCCGCGGTGAAAGTGGTCTCTGGAACGAAGAATCAAGACTGAAGACAGAAGAATTCTGTACTCGCCAATTGTTGGCTTCTGGGTAGACCCCCTAGGGGACCATTGTAGGGGGACCCTCC
The DNA here is from genome assembly GCF_028885625.2 of Pongo pygmaeus. Taxonomy (NCBI): domain Eukaryota; kingdom Metazoa; phylum Chordata; class Mammalia; order Primates; family Hominidae; genus Pongo; species Pongo pygmaeus. The sequence goes on from NC_072380.2 coordinate 10,217,803, forward strand.
TGGCCACTTCCGGAGAGGTGTTCTGGTGTCAGCTCTTTTGTAATAAGCTGGATGACCTTCAGCCTTGAACCAGCTCCTTCACTCTTCTGGGCCTGTTTCCTCACCTATGACATTGCTGAAGTCCTTTTCCACTTTGAAACACAGGGCTGAGTCACCCCTAAATTTCCATGACACTCCCTGGAGTAGAACGAAAGCCATGTGCTGGACTCGAGTAGTTCTGGTTTAGAGCCTGGGGTCCACCAGCCTCAGCCTTTTTCTTCATTTTGCTTTTTGAGACAGGGTCTCACTCTGTCACCCAGACGAGTTCATTGGCACGATCACAGCTCACTGCAGCCTTTACCTCCCAGGCTCAGGTGATCCTCCCACTTTAGCCTCCCAAGTACCGGGACTACAGGCATGCACCACCACTCCTGGCTAATTTTTTTTTTCTTTTTTTGGTAGAGATGCAGTCTCGCCATGTTGCTCAGGGTGGTCTTGAATCTCTGGGCTCAGGTCCTCCTCGGCCTCCCAAAGTTCTGGGATTACAGGTATGAGCCACTGGCACCCAGCCCCTGCCTCAGGCTTTTTCAACCATGGCTAAGACATGACCTTCTTCTCCACGGCTCAGGGTTCCATTGCCTTCCCCTCCCCAGCCCCACAGAGACAGATCAGAGGAACCCAGCAGACGACACCTCACGGGTGAGTTGCCCTGTACATTTTACAAAGCCCAGCTGGGTTTCCTCTGTCCCTCAGCATGACCCATGAAGAGTCAAGGCCAGGCTTGCTAGACCTATTGGACAGATGAGAAAACTGATGCAGAAAGATCAGCGGGAGACTTGGAGAGCTCCTCCACAGGAAGGATCTCTTGTGAGGAGAATCTGGAGACCGGCAGAGGATGAGTCAGCAGAAATGGGGATGTGGGCTTCCCCTGGCAGGCACCCCTGAAAGCCCACATCCTCCTGAGGCTGGTGGAACTTCCAGAACCAGATCATCCAGCCAGCCATTGTCCTGCCTCGATCTAGCCCGGGGTCCCCAGTAGCACATCTGTAGGTCCTGAAGGTGCAGCGTGTGGACCCCATCACGCCTTCTTCCGTGCCTGCAGTTTGCCCCTCTGCCACTCTCTGCTCATGAAGAGCATGACTCAGGGCAAGTTCCCAATGTCTCTGCACCTCGTTTTCCACGTTGGCCTCCCACCTACTGCAGTGGTTGTGGGAATTCAGATGGTACAGACACATCTTCGTGAACATTTAATAAGTTAGCTATTGTGACAGGCTGACATTGGCTTCAACGGTTTTGAATGCGGCTGCTGCTCAGCCAGGAGCAAGAAAGCACACTCACACTGGGGTGGGGGTGGAGTAAATGGGGAAAGGCTCCTTGAAGAAAGAGGAGAGTTGGGGTGGGGGAGATTCCAGGGCAGGGAACAGAAGTGTGCACAGTGCAGAGGCTTGGAAGACGGCCAGGGTCCAGCTTGGCCAGAGCTCAGGCATCGGGGGAGAGGGAGGCATTTTGGCTCATGCCTGGCTCCTGGAAGCCAGGCCTCACCCCCTGCCCAGACACTAATTCTGATGATGTAAACCACTTTGCCACCTGGCTGTTCTGAGATTCTCTGGCTTCACCACCTCCCCACTGCCACCCCGCTCCCTGTCACTGTGACAGGCCCTGATGGATGGCCCCCATGCTGGGTGTCATATATCTCCGTCTTCCCTAGAAGCTGTGACACAAGTAATTGGTGTCACCACTGTTGATTGCATGCCAAGTGCTGACAAAACAGACCATAATAGGAGCTCTGGAGCAACAGCGTTGATTGTGTTGGGGAAGAGCCTGCTGGGACCCAGTCCAGTGTGGTCCCCCAGGGTATGTGAGGGAGAGGCAGTGGCCCGTTGGACCAGGGCAGCAAATGCAAAGGTCTCCTGGTCCCCACCTGGAGAAGGTGCTAGAATCCCTCTGAACTGCACAGCTCCGTGTTGGGGACCCACGATTGGCCCCAGGGCAGCACCTGGCATAGAACATGCACCTGCCCAACCTGGGCAGCGGCCTGTGGGCCCCCTAGGGGTGGAGTTGGAGGCCTTGAGAGCTGCCCTCCCTGGCTCCTACCAGCCGAGCCTGCTATTCCCCTTCATAGCTGATGCTTTGAGGTGACTGCAGGTGTCCGCCAGGGGAGGTGCTGGGGGCTGGGCTCGGCGGGTGACCCACCACATGACAAGGTACACTCTCATCAGGCCAGGCCTTGGCCTCCTGCCCTCCAGGGTGGAGAGGGGTTGGATGGCCTCTCAGATGTCTTGCCTTTCACAAGAGGGCGGCAGCCCCACCCAGCGCACAGGGCTCAGCAGGGAGGTCTGCAAGGAACCAGGAGCATGCACAGCCAGAAGAACGGCTCCGGCTCTGACTACCTGACACCTAGCCAGGGCCCACTGAGGAATGGGCAGGCTGAGGACTGCGGAGGCCTCTCTATATGCAGGCAGTCTGCCCCTACCTGAAGCCACACAGCAGAGGGCTGGACACGTGGATGGCAGACAGTGGCCTCTGTCTCTGTTCCTGACCGGCCCTGCCTGTGCTGCCCCTGCCCATATCATCGAGAGAAGCTCCCAGAGACAGCCCTGGGAGGGGCAGGCTGTGGTCACAGTGAGACCCCGGGGTAGGTGTCCATGGATTTACACCACGTCCTCTGCAGGAGGACCTTGCCTGAGAAATTCCTTTGGTTTTAGTATCAGAAAAGAACACCTGGGCTTCCTCCTCCACGTGATGGGCCATGGTTTTTCTTTCTTGCTATGTTAGCAGCTGACCTGGTCATACTGGCTTCCTGGTGTGACCTTCGTGGACTTGGCCTCACTCCTGGCTCCATTTTACCTTCCTTTCGTGTTTCTTTTCCCCTCAATTTTGTTCCTTATTAATGTATTTTATCCCGTTATACTGTTTGCATCTTATAGGTTGCTCTAAGGCCTTTTCAATATAAGGTGGAGCTGGGGAGTGAACCCACAGACGGTCTCAACCCCAGCCCTGTGAGTGCCGCAAAGGAAAGGGGCTTAGCCTTCGCTCCCCGGGCACCCCTGGTGAGGATTCCCATTCCGGCTGGGAGGGTGGGATTATAGATGCCACTCACATCCATGTCACCCCTACTGCGTGCCATGAGCCATAGAAAGAGTGTGCTGCCCTCCTGCCATCTCAGCCACCAGCCGGCTCGGGGCAGAGAGAGCTGCTCTTGGGGACCGTTTCAGCAGCTCCCACAAGGCACGTGGCCATCTCCACAATATGGTCCGATGTTGGGCCAAGCCTCGAGGTATTTTGTTTCCCTGCTGCCCCAGTGGCCAGCCTACCTGAGTGACCGGCAGGCCCACCTGGGTGTCCTGCGCTGGACACAGATGCTCTCACAGGCTCAGGGTGAGAAGGCCTCCTGCTCAGTGTTGGAGGGACAGGAGAGCAACAGAGTGAGAGGTTCCTGGATCCCCTGCGGTCAGAACCGTGGCCATCCTGGGAGCTGCTCGATCCTCACTCTGACAGGTGACCTGCCCTCCTGCACATGGAGGGCAGGAAGGACCCATCTCAGGGGCAGGAGTCCCTGTCTGCACCTGCCCCACCCACAGGGATGTGTGACTGCCTCCCTGGGGAGAGTGGAGCCTGTGGCGTCTCCCAAGCGCCCGCCGCAGCGCAGTCTCCAGCCTGGCCCCTGGGACCCGCGAGTCCTTCCTCGCTCCCGCCAGCCTGGGAGAGTCCTGCCACTGGCTCATTGTCCTGCTCCTGCCACTTTTCCTCTGCGGCATTGTTCCCGTTATCAGCATCCTACACCCTGCAGCGGCTGTACAGGAAAGCCAGGCTGCCGCTGAGGCTGCCGCTGGGGCTGTCGCCGAGGCTGCGCGGACGGCCCAGGTGTCCTGCTGGTGGGGGCAGCCGCACAGGCGGTCTCACAGGCCTTTCCCCGAGTCCCGGCCGTCTGGTGTGCTGGGCAGTGGGGGTACCAAACGCATGGCTGTGCTCTCTGTGTGGAATCCTGGTCTCGGTGCTCAGGGTGGGGGAAAGGAGACTCCAACCCAGGCACCCACTTTGCAGCTGTGATGTTGGGAGGCATGTGCTGTGCCCCCAAGTGTGTCTGTTGAGTTGATGCCCTGCACAGGTTGGAATCTCTGTGCCTCAGTTTCCCTCTCTGTTAAGCACAGGCCTGTTGCTTTATTGAAAGGACCAAAGAAAGCCGAGGAAATGCCAGTCTTTGTGGACTGTCCATCAGACAAGAAGAGGTTAGGGTAGCTCGGTTCGAGTGGCCCGTAGCATCCACTATTCCTTGCCCCTTCTGAAGTGAGGGGTTTAGATTGGAGCGGGCCTGGTATGGAAGCTCCTCCAAGGAGTTTTGGGGAGAAGGGGCTGGGGTAAGGGAGAAGGAACCCCACTTTTGGTCTGTGCTGGACTAGAATATTCTAGGAGCCTCACTAAGGGAGTGGTAATGACTTAGCAGATAAAAAATACAAGACACTTAGTTAAATTTGAATTTCCAGATAAACAAAGACCACTTTTAAAAACATATGCATATTCCGTGCAATATTTGGTGCAGGCATACTAACAAATTGTTCTTTATCTGGAATTCAAATTTAATCGGGAGTTCTGTATTTTCTTGGCCATCCCTATTCTAAGACTCCCGTGTAGGGTCTGGAATGCTGCAGGGAGGTCTTTGGGACCTTCTGGCCGAAGGAGGTGGGCGGGGTTCTGTTCTTCCCTGGAGTTTCTCCCCAGCATCCTTCCCTGAGCTTTTTAGGGGAGACCTGAGGGCCAGGCTGGCTCTCCAGGGCTCAGGGGATGCTCCGAGTCTGACGCCCCCGGCGCAGCCTGGCTCAGACGTTCGGGCCCAGGCACCTCTGCTGTCTTCTTAGATGGGGCCACTTTGTCAGGGGGCGTGGGTGCAGTAGGGAAAGCCGCCTGGTGGCCCCTCTGGTCCGGGACAGATCCCTGGAGCCTTCTCCAGCTCTGTCCCTGCAGATGGCTGTGTGTCGCCCTCTGCTGGCGAGTGAGGATACGACAGGGCTTCGTACGCCCAGGACAATCTGGATGACAGCTTTTCTGTAAAGAAAAATTCACCCTCATGAATCTTGGTTACTGAAAAAACCCATTTCCTTCCCTCTAGACAAGCAGGAACTCGGAGATATCAAAATATAAAACCCTTTCATTTTGTGTTGCAGAAGGAGGAAACTCAGAAACTTCTAGAAACAAAAACGTACCCAACAGGCTGGGAAGTAAGGCCTCCCAGCCATTAAAAGGATGGAAGCACCGGGCCGGGATGGCCACACTGAGGGAACCTTCTGGCTCCTGGCGACCCAGTTTGGCAGGGCAGGACGCCCTCTCCCGAGACCTTCAACTGACCAGCGATCTCAGGACGAAGCTCCTCACACCCTGCCCGGCAGGCCCGATGGCACCATCCCTGCAAAGAAGTCGGGGGGTGAGTGCCCTGTGCGAGGAGAGGGGCCGGCGACTCCAGCCAGAGAACACGTTCCCCTCTTGTGCTGAATGCCAGAATGGGAGACACTTCACCACCAAGACAGCCACAATCTGGATTTGGCGTGGTGGCTTACGCCTGTAGTCCCAGCACTTTGGGAGGCCGAGGCGGGAGGATCACCTGTGGTCAGGAGTTCGAGACCAGGCTGGCCAACATGGGGAAACCCTGTCTCTACTAAAAATACAAAAATCAGCCGGGCGCGGTGGCGGGTGCCTGTGATCCCAGCTACTCAGGAGGTTGAGGCAGGAGAATCTCTCCAACCCGGGAGGCAGAGGTTGCAGTGAGCGGAGATTGCGCCACTGCACTCCAGTCTGGGTGACAGAGTTAAGACTCCATCTCAAAAAATAACAAAAACAAACAAACAAAAAGACAGCCGCAATCTGAATGGGAAAATGACTCGGTTGTCAGCATGAGCCGTGAAACTGAAAGGATGTGCTACACACATAGGGCAGACCCAGGGTTTGTGGCGGCCAACAACCTCGACAATGGGAGAAGCAGAGTCCAAGACAGTGAATGCATAATTAGGCTCAGAAGTTCATATTGACTAGGCATGAGGAAGTTAATCACAACAAATAACAGATTTTAAAATAGGCTTTATATTTTAGAGCAGTTTTAGGTTCACAGTAAAATTGAGCAGAAGGTACTGAGAATCTCCATATATGCCCCCACCCACACACACAGCCTCCCCCACTATCATCACCATCCCCCCACCCCAGAATGGTGCATTTGTTACAATCAATGAACCTACATTGACACGTCATCATCACCCAGCGTCCATATGTTATATTAGGGTTCACCCTTGGTATTGAACATTCTGTGAATTTTGGCAAGTGTGTAATAACCTGTACCCACCATTACATTACCATACAGAGGAGTTTCACCGCCCTAAAAATCCTCTGTGCTCAGCATGTTCATCCCTGCCTCCGCACAACCCCTGGCAACCACTGAACTTTATACCGTCTCTATAGTTTTGCCCAAATAGTGCATTTTCCAAAAGCTAAAAAACTCCACAAATATCACAAAACCAGAAAAATGATCCTTACAAGCTTCTGGGTCTGTACATTTCAAATCTTTCTCTTCCACTGGATACGCACCGAAGCCCTAAGACAAGTTCCCACAGAGGCCCCGTGACCAGCCTTGTGTCTTCACCTTGTGGCACTGGTGACTCCCCAGCGAGTGCCTGCAGGCCATGTCTACACCAGGACAGTTATCGACGCTTATCATTCTACAGAAATGACTGAGATAGATTAGATAGCTAGATAGATGGTTAGATCAATAGATAAATGGATAGATGATGGATACATGGATAGGTAGATGGATGGATGGTCAGATTAGATCCCATTAAACCCGCCTAAATAGGTCTTCAACTAAACATCCCCTTAGCCAGATTTCAAAAATGTCCTTGGCCACTCCAATGCCACCCAACAATAGGGCAAGTACAATGGAAGGGAAGTCAGAGGGGAAACAAACCACAGTCTTCACCAATTTGTGATGAAATTTACTCTGGCAAATTTCATGAACAAATGGCTGTGGGAATACATTGCTAGGGTGCCTTGAGGCTTCACCTCTGCTAGCTTTACCCACAAACCTCCCACATACACCTTACACTAAGGCCAAACCTCAACACAAATAATGTTAACATTAGCCACAAAAAAAATGGCTAATATTGAAAGAATTATCAGTGTTTCAAGTGTTTTAGGGACATTTTTCCAAGAAGCATAGCCTGGTAAGAGTGACTCTGATTTTTGCATGTGTTTATAGAAACCAGGCTTCCTACTTGTAAGCCCAATAGTCAAATGCTCTTTATTTACCATTTATAAGATCAAGCTTTATCCTGAACTCTCAGACAATGTTACATTGAATCTGCCAATGTTTAAATTAGGCCCAATTTGTCCTGTTCCAACCCTACCCTATCCTCCACCCTAGAGACATTAATGTGGTGGCGAATGCCCGGTAAACAAGAATAATAGAGGGAAGGCATTTTGGGGAAGTAATCTGATCTGCTGCAATGTGAACCTGAGGTTCAAAGTCAGTGGAACAGAACGGGAGGAAATGGAACACAATGGGTGCAGGTTGGTTGAAGGGTTTCTCGATGGGGAGGATCTGCTGTACCCACACCGAGTTCCTGAGTAAGGCAGGAGAGGTCTTTGTGAGCGTACAGCCTTCTCATCTATTGGGCTGGGTGGACTTGGTCTGGGAGAGACTGGGGAGCTGGTCAGATGACCACTCTTAAGATGTCAGAATGCTAACTTTCTTTTGGCCTAGGTTCATGCCTGGATTTTAAGTAAACAATGCCCTCTACTGCTAAACAGCTAGCATGACAGCTGGGAGGGCTGCACAGCTTTCCCATGGGAGCTTTGTCTGCAGGGAACCCTCCAAGGCAACTGCAGCAAGGTGCACATGAGAGTTTGATCCTTAAGACACGGAGCACCTTCAGCAAAGGCAGAGATTTCCATCTCAGCAACGTATTTAGGGTGAAGCATCGGGGTGAGGTTTGACTACATGACTCTTAGAACTGTGTCAGCACCAGGATACAAGACTATCTGAATTTGGTTGGATAATTTAAAAAGCAAAGCAAAACACTTTTTCTGCCTGTTTAGATCCAATGGATTGGCTGGTGTATATATCTCCCCAGGTCAGATCTTTGCAAACAGAACGGGAGGCTTTGTCAATTCGGAGCTTATTCTAAGAAACAAGATTCAAGCACACCTATCTCTCCAGGACCTCCAATTTTACGTAATTTAAGAGAGGTGAAGGCATAGACATCTGTGCTTTATGTAGCTTGAATGTTTCCCTGGGAAACCTGAATATTCTTTGAAAGACACTTGGAGCTACAGTGTACATGGTAATTTAAAATAACCCGGGTTCAGTCATTGGTGACAAAGGCCTTGTGTACATGTTCTCTGGCTTCTTTTGTTCCTTGGGTGGCAGAGCTGTCACTCCCTTCTTAGCTGGGCTTTTCAGATGAATGCTACCTCTCTCTTTGGCCCCTCCCTGTAGGCCGAGGGAGGAGGCCAGCCTCCTTTGACCTCAAGCACTTTGCTTGACTTGCTCAACCTCACTCTTCCGTCCTGCAAAATGGATTGAACTAGATGATGGCTGTAGTATCTTCCAGCTCCCTCTAAGAACCAACAGTCCCACTTCTTTCTCCCCCAGGCTTCCACCGGGCTCCTTCTGGGTAGACCAGTCACCTCACTGTGAAGGGGAGAAAGGGTCCTAGTAGTGGACGTCTAATGCCAGGTAGCCTCTGCAACCTGGGACACTACTACTCTCTCTACAATCTGTGTGTTAACATCCGGGTAGAGTAGCTCTCTCCCCCTCCCCATATGAAAATGAATGGTGTTAAGGAATGGCCTTCATGCTCTGTGGAAGGCAGGCACATCTCATACCTCCACCTAAGATCACTGTGGATGAGGTGACAAGTTGTTCCACTGGCTTAAATGGTTACATCAGGCAAAAATGCCAAAACTCAGCTGGGTTTATATTTTCAAGTCTTAAAAGTAGCGGCGGGGGGTCATACCCCAAGAATTCAGGCTTATTGTCTTTTCTTTCTTTCTTTTTCTTTTCTTTTTTTTTTTTTTTTTTTAGACGGAGTTTCACTCTGTCGCCCAGGCTGGAGTGCAGTGGTGCGATCTCAGCTCACTGCAATCTCTGCCTTCCTGGGTTCAAGCAATTATCTGCCTCAGCCTCCCAAGTAACTGGGATTACAGGTGCTCATCACCACACCTGGCTAATTTTTTATATGTTTAGTAGAGACAGGGTTTCACCATGTTGGCCAGCCTGATCTTGAACTCCTGACCTCATGATCCACCCGCCTCGGCCTCCCAAAGTGCTGGGATTATAGGCATGAGCCACTGCGCCCAGCCCAGGCTTATTTTCTATCTAGACTTGCACCCCAACGGACTGCACGCTCAGAAGCATCTTTAGGCATTCAGGTTGTTAGGCAATGGGGTGCCTGCCCTGTGCCAGGTACTAGGCTGGGAGGCCTGTGCCCACCAGGAGCGCCCGGCCAGCTCTAGTTACCCACCCCCCGGGGGCACCAAGCCTCTGTCCTGAAGGAGGCAGCTCTCCACGGACATCAGACTCCTCCAGTCGTGCTCCATTTGTTTCTCCTCTAAGCTCCTTGGCAGCTGAGGATGGGAGGAGAGGGCCAGATAAAATCAAAAAGGAATCCATGCCATTTAACCAGGTGCCTGGAGAGCTTCTGGGAAACTCCCAGGGGCATGGAACCACCCAGAAGGTAATAAATAATAGTGACAGAAACCAGCGCCGAATGTCTCCCCTTTCATCTTCTGTTTCCTCCATAGGGTCTTGGCGCCTGGGTTCAACGCTGACTTGGGAGTTTTGTTCTACTGTTTGACTGTGCCTCGGTATGAAAACAAAAACTTCAACTTCCTCTGACTGCACGGCGACCCTGGGTCCGGTGACCCTGGGAGGACCGAGGAGAGACTCCCCAGGGGCAGGGTCCTGCTCATCCCCACTCCCTCCCACCCTAGCAGGTCTCTGTCTGGGGAATCGTGGCACCCTGATCTATGCTCAGGTTCAAGTGGAGAACTTGGAAGGTGACAAGCCAGGCTTCATATCTTGTTAAACCCACATGTGTATGCGCGCACACACACACACACACGCACGCACACACAACCACACACACCCCTCTCACTGTAAATACAGGATTCAGCCTATAAAAGAAACAATGAGAGCTGGATTCAATGAGGTTCCCCCAGCAAATGGAGTGTTTAGGGTTTTGTTGGGATTCTATTGTGTAGACTAGAGTTCCTTAATACAGTGAGACAGTGAGCAGCTTCCTGTTATGGAAACAGTCAAACCCTGACATTCAGCAAGTCAATCTATACAGCAACTGGATAAACAACCAAGATAATCATCAGCCATCATCGGCACAATAGCCAAAATGGCATTGCTTGGGGACAAGGGGCTGGCTCAGACCCAAGCAATTCAGATGAATACAAGCCATCTCCTGGCCAACGGGACCATTCATTGTGCCCGGGATTGTGCACGCCGCCCTGTACGCCGGGCCGGGAGTGTGCATGCCCAGATCCAGATGCTGTTTATAGGTCTGCTCCCCGGGAGCCGTGTGTCTGGCTCTCTGGGTGACCTTCTGAAGGCCTGTGTAGGGCACTGGGTCAGGACAGGTGTCCCATCTTTGCCAGCACTGAGATTGGAGACAAGACTCTAGATCCCATCAGTTGTGGGGTGAGCTTGGCCAAGCCAGGCCTTGAATGCAGTTCTTAGCTTCCCCGTCTGCAGAAGGAGCACCCTAATGATGTGTCCAACTCTTCTGCTTTCTTTCCTCTGAGGGCTGCACACATAGCTGCGCCTTTGACTAGAGAAGATGGGACGGCCGGGGCAGCTTTGTTTTAGGAAGTGTCTGAACTCTGGACTTGGCCCTTTCACAGTTGCTAGGCTTGTTACTGGAAAGGGGTCTGGATCCAGACCCCAAGAGAGGGTTCCTGGATCTCATGCAAGAAAGAACTCAGGGCAAGTCCATACAGTGAAGTGAAAGCAAGTTTATTAAGAAAGTAAAGGAATAAAAGAATGGCTACTCCTTAGACAGAGCAGACCCCAGGACTTCTGGTTGCCCATTTTATGGTTATTTCTTGATGATATGCTAAACAAGGGGTGGATTATTCATGCCTCCCCTTTTTAGACTGTATAGGGTAACTTCCCGATGTTGCCACGGCATTTGTAAACTGTCATGGCGCTAGTGGGAGTGTAGCAGTGAGGACGACCACAGGTCGCTCTTGTGGCCATCTTGGTTTTGGTGGGGTTTGGCCGACTTCTTCACTGCAAACTGTCTCATCAGCAAGGTCTTTGTAACCTGTATCTTGTGCCAACCACCTATCTCATCCTGTGACTAAGAGTGCTTAACCTTCTGGGAATGCAGCCCAGTAGGTCTCAGCCTCATTTTACCCAGCCTTTATTCAAGATGGAGTTGCTCTGGTTCAAATGCTTGTGACAGGCTGAGTGCAGTGAGATGCTGTCTGACACTGAGAGAGTCCTGGTCCCTGATAAGCCCTTACTCAACTCATGTCTAGCTGGTTAACCTGCCCTTGGCATCAGATTCACACCAAGAATGACACAAGCCCTCTACCTCAGTGGCATCACTGATCACCCATGTGTTCTGGCCTGGAGAGTCCGAGAAGGTCTTACAACCCGCTAATCTTTTCTGCAGCTGCCAACATCTGTCTGAAAGCAAGTGGCCAGCATTTGACTCTTTGGGTTAAACCAAAGGTTGGGGTGCATTGCAAGTTGGGGCATAGTGTCAGGAAAGCCCTGTTGGGGTGGACGTAAGCCTGTGAGGGAGATGTAGGGCCTCAATCTCTTTGTTTGGGAAGACAGAGCAGGTGTCAGACAGGGCCTGGGGAGTCAGAGGGCCTGGATAGGACACTGTAGGGGCAGGAGGGACAGAGGAGGCTGGCCTGGAGTCTGGGGAACTCTTGGAATTATTCAGAGGACAGAGGGGAGAATCAATCTGTGAGTGCTTGTCTGTAACATTAAATTCTGAAATCTAAGCACAAAAGAGTGGACTAATACATTTTTTTTCCAGGTATAAATACTACTTTACTCAGTCTCTATTTTTCTTCTACACATGATGGATGCCATTCCAATTATGAAACAAACAAAACTGTCAATATATAAGGCAATCAACAGAACCAGACTCAGAGATGGTCCAGATATTGCAGCTATTATACAGCAACTTTAAAAATAACTATGATTACTATATTAAAAGATATACCAGAAAAGGTAAGCAACATATATGATGGTGAATTTCAGCAGAGAGATAGAAAGTACAAAAAGGACTTAAATAAAATGCTCAAAATACAAACCAATCAGATACAAAGCATTAGTATTAGAAGCCCATGGATTCCTATCCAAAATTTATTTCAGATGGGAGTGGACTAAGAATACATTCTGAGTGCTCAAGGGTCAGGGATTCACTTTTCAGAGCTAGTATGCATCTCAGAGACTACTCCAGGCTAAACGCTGAGGCGCACAAGGAGGATGTGACTTGGTCGTGGTCACAGCATGAGTGTGACAGGTCAGAGGTGGGAGCCTGGACTTTCCCAGTCTGGCCTTCCTCCCTACACACCTCACAGCTCCCACCCTGCAGAGCCTGAGATGGCAGCAGATGTCCTGAGAGCTTCCCAGCTTCCCAGCCCCAGAGAGAGGCCTGACCCAGCATCCTGCTCAGGGAGTACCTGCATCCGTCATTCCCCGAATCCCCAGCCTACCTGCCTCCTAGGAGCTCACAGCACAGGGCCTCCCCGGCAACCTCTCAGCAGGGAGGAGGAAAGCAGGCTTGCTGGGTTCAGCACCCTTTCATCCCTGCCTGAGAACGAGGCTTCACCCAGGCCAGGAGAAGCCCGTGACCAGACACCGGACCTCACCCCTGGCCACTCTGCTTTCCCTGCCGTCCAAGGAGAGGAGAGAGACAATGGTGAATGCTAGCAAGGACGACACGAAAAAAAAAAATCACATCCCAGGACACCAAACTCACTACGCCAAAGGGAAAAGTTCAGCTAGGAGCTGAGTCACACAAAAACTATCCTCGTTTTGTTCCCAAACACAAAGCAGTAATGCCACATTCTTACTTTATCTCATGTAAAATGTAGATTTATTTTCACATGTAAAATATGGATTGGCTGGGCACAGTGGCTCACGCCTGTAATCCCGGCACTTAGGGAGGCCGAGGTGGGTGGATCACTTCAGGTCAAGAGTTCAAGACCAGCCTGGCCAACATGAGAAAACACCGTCTCTACCAAAAAAATACAAAAATTAGCCAGGCGTGGTGGTGCATGCCTGTAGTCCCAGCTGTTTGGAAGGCTGAGGCATGAGAATAGCTTGAACCCAGGAGGTGGAGGTTGCAGTGAGCTGAGATCACACCTGGCTAATTTTTCTATTTTTTGTAAAGACAAGGTCTCACTATGTTGCCCAGGCTGGTCTTGAACTCCTGGGCTCAACTGATCCTCCCACGTTGGCCTCCCAAAGTGCTGGGATTACAGTCATAAGTCACCACACCCGGCCTATTTTGTATCCTTTAACAAATCTCCCCTTATCTCTCCCTTCCCCTGCCCTTCCCAGCATCTAGTATACTCTATTCTACTTTTTGCTTGTATGAGATCATTTTTTTTTTTTTTTAGCTTCCATATAGGAGTGAGAACATGTGCTGTTTAGCTCTGTTCCTGTCTCCAGCCTGGGTAACAGAGGGAGACCCTCTCTCAAAAAAAAAAAAAAAAGGATTCAGTGAGTGCTAACCAGGGCCTCAGGGGAAGGGAACCACTTGCTCATTTCCTACCCTCCCCTTTTCTTCCCCCTTCCTCTCCTGCCCATTCTTTCCCCTTTAAATGTTGATGTCCTCAAGACCGTCTTTGGAAAAAAGCGTAGGCCACAGATCCTACTGTAACTTGTGTTTCTTCTTCCTGGGCGCATCCTTAACCTTGGCAAAAGAAACCTTTAACTTGATCGAGATCTATCCAAGCACTTTTTGGTTTACAACTTTGGGCAAAAGCAAATTCAGGCCAAGAAAATCAATCCTTGAACCCCCAAATTATAACCCTTCCTATTTGTATGGCACATAAAACGGTTCCAGGCCCTACATACACATCACGGTGTCTAAAGCATTTTCAGGCTCATGCACCCTTGACAGTTTCCCTATGTTCACAGTATCCATTATTCCATTTACAAACAAGAAGCACTAGCATCCGTGGGGCTCAGTAACTTACCTGAAACCACACACTTCGTGAGTTCCGTAGTCAGGATTTCAGGCGGGCCCTGTGACATTGAGCCCAGTGCTCATTCCACTAAATCTCCCCAAACCTCAACTTCACAAAACCCCTGCTTAATCATCACCCACGGAATTCAATGGCAGGAGGGATGCGCATTTACTTTGTTTATAGCTGATAACTTTCAAACTTAGGTGAATGCCATTGTTCAACTGCTGCTGGTTCATTTCAAGAATCTCAAATTCTCGAAAGTAAAACAAACAAACAAACAAAAAAAATTCCACCGTGATTCTCAAATGAGGTGAATGTAGCTTGGTTTACCGTGAACCTCATCTCTCCATGGTGGAGAAATTATCTTTCAATTACGTACATATAATAATAAAGATGTGGCCTAGGCGAAGAGGCCGGAGGGAAAGGAAACCTCTCCATACAGCTCCCTCCAGAAACGGTATTTTCTGGACTGCTTTTTATTTATTTATTTATTTTTTTGAAACAGTCTCGCTCTGTCACCCAGGCTGGAGTGCAGTGGCATGATCTCTGCTTACTGCAACGTCTTCCTCCTAGGTTCAAATGATTCTCCTGCCTCAGCCTCCTGAGTAGCTGGGATTACAGACACACGCCACCAGGCCCAGCTAATTTTTTGTATTTTTAGCAGAGATGGGGTTTCACCATGTTGGCCAGGCTGGTCTCGAACTCCTGACCTCAGGTGATCCATCCACCTCAGCCTCCCAAAGTGCTGGGATTACAGATGTGAGCCACCACACCCAGCCTCCATTTATATAGATTTTTTACAGCTTTATTGAGGTAGATTTGATGCACAACAAAAACTACACTTTTTTTTTTTTTTTCTTGAGAAGCAGCAGCAGCAGCAGAGGCTGGACTCTGGATTGATAGGCTGTGGGTCTGGTGATCCTTTCTGTACGCCTTGTCGCCCGATACCCCATCCCTCAGTCCCACAGTCTTAGGCCCTTCCTCGTCTTGACCCAGTAAAGCTCCAGCCATACTCCTGGCCCGGTCTTCTCCTGCCCTGCTGGCCTCTGGTCCCCAGCTCTCAGAAGGACCAGGTCCCATATTTCAATCCTAAGAGACGCCACTGGCTCACTCCTCCTACCAATTCATCACACTTTCTCAGGAGCAGAACTTGTCAGTGGCTTTGTCTCCCTCTCCCTGCTTCCCTTAGCATGGACGGCGTAGTGGGAATCATAAGAAAAAACTTCCAGGCTGCCAGCCCCCCAGACCTGTGGGGTTGAGGGAAAGACAGGCCTGGATCCCAGGCTCCTCACGCTCTCTGCCGTTGCTGGTGGTGGTCTCTGGCCTCCCAGACGGCTCCCCCATGATACCACAGGGTCACTTCTGACACAGACCAAAGGCCCAGCGCGGGCGCCTCCCGGGCTGCATACCTTCAGCAGGCCCTCTTGGCTTCAGAGGAGGCCCTGCCCGACTCGGCTCCCTCATCTCATGCCCCAGGTGGGCAAAGCTGCTCTCGACCCTCCCTCCCTGCAGCCCCCCTCCCACAGCCTCTCCTCCTCCTCTGGACTCCTCCAGATCTCATCCACGCTCCCAGGCCCCACCCACATGCTTGCTCCTTCAGGAAGTCTTCCCTTGTGATCCCATTTTGCAAAGGAAGAAACTGGGATGGGCAGGTTTCAATAACCTGCCCGAGGTTCCGCAGCTAGTGGGGAAGGGCTGGCTTCCTTCATCTGTTGGATCTTCATCTTTTGGATGTTTCCTCCCTCTGATGGACTCTAAAATCAGGCATCTCTCCGCAAAGCCCTGCCTCCTTGGGAAGGACAGGGGACGTGTCTTTAGTGCACTGCCCAGCACAAGGCACTGCAGCTGTATGAGCTCCCCTTGCCCCTCACATAGGGGCGGGAAGCTCAGAATGTGCTTCTCCACCCCCTAGAACATTTTGGGGGTGCAGGCAGTCCCCCCTGGAAAGACCTCGGTATTAACTGATAACATCAGCTGCTGCTTGCCAAGTGCTAACCGCCTCGGAGCCCTCTGCTAACTCTAAGCACATCGCCCCACCTAATCCTCTCCCCCACCTCTCACATTAGGTCTCATTATTTCCACTTCCAGAGGAAGATGCGGTGCTTAGAAAGCCCGCTGGAGCTCAGCATTTTCCCCACACTTCTGCCTCACAACCATGTGAGGTGTTATTTCTACGGGATGGTTGGCAAAATTGGGGTTCAAAAATCTTCAGCCACAGGCCCTTTTATGTGGTGGAGCTGGGATGAAAGCCCAGACCTGGGGACTTTGTTCCCTGGGTCCACTCTGTTGCTACTGACAGGGTGGAGGGAAGGCTCACCATGGGAGCCCTGCAACTGGCCTGTGGGCACTCCCATTGCTTCACTGACTGGAGGAAAGGAGGTGAGGAGCTTGTCACTGCTTTCAAGGGACAATGAGACACATCACATATGATGCATGAGACAATTAACTAGGGGGTCCCAAGACCTGGGAAGAGGTCTTGCTTCTGTTACTAGCTGTGTGTCATGGGCAAATAACTTAACCTCTCTTAGCCTCCTTTTCCTTTCACTCTAATTTGGTGTATGAGGCCATTCTTGCGTTGCTCTAAAGAAGTTGGGAGGCTGGATAATTTATAAGAGGCTTAATTGGCTCACGGTTCTGCACGCTGTACAGTAAGCACAGTGGCATCTGCTTCTGGGGCAGCTTCAGGAAGCTTCCAGTCATAGTGGACGGCAAAGGAGGAGCAGGTATGTCACATGGTGAGGGCAGGAGCAAGAGCAAGGGAGGGGGTGCCATACACTTTTAAATGACCAGATCTCATGTGAAGTCAGAGCCAGAGCTGACTTACACCAAGGGGATGGCCTAAACCATTCATGGGCGATCCATCTCATGATGCAAACACCTCCCACCAGGCTCACCTCCCACCAGGCTCACCTCCAGCACTGGAGACTACAATTCAACCTGAGATTTGGGCAGGGACATCATTCAAACTATATTACTTTCTTCCCGGCAAGAAGCAGAGCGGGAAATGGTGAGCAAGTAACAAACAAGATGCTTGCAGATAGTGATAATCTGATAACTGATATGGAGAAGAGGAACAGATTTGGTAGGGGGATGGGAGAGAGAGAGGGAGGGAGGGGATGGCATCAGCCTGTCCCTGCTGAATCTGTCCCTCACCCCCACTCCCGCCAAGCTGGAGCCAGGACTGACCTTTCTCCCCTGTGCCTGAGTCATGGGTGATTTGCCTCCTCTTATACCCTGGGCATGAAAAGCTCCATCCTGTGTTTCTTCCACCTGCCTCCCCCTTTCCCTGCCCTGAAGGCAGGAAAGCAGTGGCCTTGCTGGTGGTCATATTCCAGTTCTCCTTCCAAGGGGATTCGTTTGCTACTGGGATAGAATTTTCAGCTCTGGGGAGAGTTGTTTAGTGGCTGGCTCACTTACCTCACAGCCCTGGCAGCAACCGCAAGCAAAGTCCAGAAACTAGGTGCAAAACCACATCTGCATCAACACAAGCAAACGCCAGGCAGCCAGTTCTCCCCACCTCCCATTCCACACGCTTCCCCAAAATGTGAAGATTAGAAAGCCATCTACAGCCAACACAGCCATACCCAAAGTGTGAATTCTAGGCCACGGGGAGCCTGGGAGGGATGGGGGGTGGGGCTGTCCTGGTTTGCACCTTTGGAACATTCTGGAAAGTAAGACTCAGAGCTCATCTTGGAAATTGCAAAAGTGCGAGGGGTGTGGTTCAGCAGTGGAATGGGTGGGGAGGTGCTGTCCTGGGGGTAGAAGGTGCGCTGGGCCCAGTGGGGTGCCAGGTGGGGGAAGGCTGGGTTGTGGCTCTGGGATCTGCTGTTTCAGAGCAGGGTCTTGACCTGGAAGATGGCTGGGGTTTGTACAGCTGGAGCAGGTGAGGAGAACCTTCTCCCAGGGGTGGCACCTGCCTCCCGCTCTCAGTTCTCTCTTCTTCCAGGTAAGAAGATGGTATTGTAGTGGCCTCCACCAGGTGGACTTCTGGAAGGTGTAAGTGGCCCCCGAAGGGCCCTGGGGCCATTTTAGGATCACTCATAGTAAAACTGGATGGAAGCACAACAGAGTATGTAATTGAATTCCTCGACTTTACATATGAGGAGACCGAGGGCCGTTCAACTAAGATCACGCAGGTAGAAAGTGGCTGTCCTGTGGCTGTCCCGTGATTCAACATAGATTTTTGGCATCTAGCTTGGTGGCTTTTTTTTCTACCACACTTCTCATCTGCCTTACGCCTGGCAGCCCTGAGCCTGACACACCTACAGACTGAAGGATGGAGGAGAGACGGCCTTGCATCCTGCAGAGTCTAGTAGAGGCCCTGGGTCACTTTGCTTCCCAGAGGCACATCCGATTTCCCATACTTGTTGTAAGAGGAACTAAAGTCATCCAGTTCCAGTGGTGTTTCAGAGCCCAACAGACTCCCCCAGTGTGGCCAATATTCAGCTGGCCTGGCATCTTCTGGGCGGTGCCACTGTGCTAGGCAGCACACTGCAGACCTGACTTTTCGGCTGAAAAGACAAAAGATGGTCTCTTCCACTCATTAATTATGAGACTTCTGACAACCCATGTAACTTCTATGAGCCCCCGTGTTCTTATCTGTACAATAATCTATACTCTTCTTACATCAATTAGTCGCTAGAACAAAAATAAAATGTCTGCTATGAAAAGTCCATAGCTCTGCATTCAGCCTGAACTGTTTATCTGTGTCTCCTCCTCCTGATCATGGCCTTGGGGAGCTGAAGATGTGCATTATCTTGGATGTCATTACGCATAACTCTAATTAGTGATTACCAAAGGCCTCAGGGGACTAATAAGGATACCGACCAGATAGTTGGACTGCCCAGAGTTGGAACTTGCATTCCCAACAACTTCCTCTTTTTTTTTGAGACAGTCTCACTCTGTCACCCAGGCTGGAGTGCAGTGCTATGATCTCGGCTCACTGCAACCTCCGCCTCCCAGGTTCAAGCAATTCTGCCTCAGCCTCCCAAGTAGCTGGAATTAAAGGCACATGCCACCATGCCTGGCTAATTTTTGTATTTTTTGTAGAGAAGGGGTTTTGTCATGTTGGCCAGGCTGGTCTTGAACTCCTGGCCTCAAATGACCCGCCCACCTTGGCCTACAGGCATGAGCCACTGCACCTGGCCTCAGAACAGTTTCAGTGAGAGGACTGCTCTGCTCCCAGTAGTTTCTGTAAATACTAATTTCTTGACTCACCAACCTCTCCTGAAGGTGGAACCCAGAGAGGCTGGGCATGGAGGTGGTTATATTTAGGGCTCACAACTGGAGGTTCTACCACCAGCCCCGGCGATGCTGCAACAGCTGGAACAGCACAGTGATCCCTGTAGAGGCATGCCTCCCAGACACTGCAGGCTCCGTTCCAGGCTCTGTTCCAGGCACAGGCATGCCTCAGAGGCATTGCAGTCTCCATTCCAGACCATGGCAATAAAGTGACTACCGAGCTAAAGCTACCCACACTAATTTTTGGTTTGTTTGTTTCCCAGCACATATAAAAGTTATGTTTCCAGCCAGCCGCGGTGGCTCATACCTATAATCGCAGCACTTTGGGAGGCTGAGGCGGGCAGATCACCTGAGGTCAGGAGTTCGAAAGCAGCCTGGCCAACATGGTGAAACCCGGTCTCTACTAAAAATGCAAAAATTAGCTGGGCATGGTGGTGGCATGCCTGTAATCCCAGCTACTCGGGAGGCTGAGACTGGAGAACCACTTGAACCCAGGAGGCAGAGGTTGCAGTGAGCTGAGATCACGCCATTGCACTCCAGCCTGGGCGACAAGGGTGAAACTCTGTCTCAAAAAAAAAAAAGTTATGTTCCATTGTTAAGTGTGCAATAGTGTTGTGCCAAAAAAAGCCATGCACATACTTTCATGCGCGTCCGTGTGAAGAGACCACCAAACAGGCTTTGTGTGAGTAATAAAGCTGTTTATTTCACCTGGGTGCAGGTGGGCTGAGTCCAAAAAGAGAGTCAGCGAAAGGAGATAGGGGTGGGGCCGTTTTACAGGATTTGGGTAGGTAAAGGAAAAAGGGGGGTTGTTCTCTGGCGGGCAGAGTGGGGGTCACAAGGTGCTCAGTGGGGGAGCTTTTGAGCCAGGATGAGCCAGGAGAAGGTATTTCACAAGACAATGTCATCAGTTAAGGCAGGAACAGGCCATTTTCACTTCTTTTGTGGTGGAATGTCATCAGTTAAGGCAGGAACTGGACATCTGGATGCGTACCTGCAGGTCACAGGGGACATGATGGCTTAGCTTGGGCTCAGAGGCCCGACATTCCTGTCTTCTTATATTAATAAGAAAAAACGAATAGTGGTAAAGTGTTGGTACGGCAAAAATTTTTGGGGGTGGTATGGAGAGATAATGGGTGCTGTTTCTCAGGGCTGCTTCGAGCGGGATTAGGGGCGGCATGGGAACCTAGAGTGGGAGAGATTAAGCTGAAGGAAGATTTTGTGGTAAGGGGTGATATTGTGGGGTTGTTAGAAGAAACATTTTTCATTTAGAATTGTTGGTGATGGCCTGGATACAATTTTGTATGAATTGAGAAACTAAATGGAGTAAGAGAAGGAGAAAAACAGGTATTAAAGAACTAAGAATTGGAGAAACAGTGTAAATCGGCAGTGTAAACAAGAGCAGGGCATGTATGAGTAGTTGAGAACGGTGAATAGGAGTATGACTAGACAGAAGACAGTAGGGATGACAAGTTTTTTGGGGTCACAGTCCAAGTTGGTCTGGGGTCTGGAATGAGACTAGGGCCTAATAAAAAGAAGTATCTATACAGGAGCTTAAATGGGCTGTACTTTGTAGAATTCTGAGGACAGGCCTGAATTCTGAGAAGGGAAAGTGGTAAAAGTATTGTCTATTCTTTTTTAGGTTGGTGGCTGAGCTTGGTGAGGTGTGTTTTTAAAAGACCTTTAGTCTGTTCTACTTTTCCTGAAGACTGAGGACTGTAAGGGATATAAATATTTCACTGAATACTAAGAGCCTGAAAAACTGCTTGGCTGATTGACTAATAAAGGCTGGTCTGTTATCAGACTATATAGAGGTGGGAAGGCTAAACTGAGGAATTATGTCTGACAGAAGGGAAGAAATGACTGCGGTGGCCTTTTCAGACCCTATGGGAAAGGCCTCTATGTATCTAGTGAAAGTGTCTACTTAGACTAAGAGGTATTTTAGTTTTTGTGACTCAGGGCATGTTGAGTAAAGCTAATTTGCCAGTCCTGGGTGGGGGCAAATCCCTGAGCTTGATGTATAGGGAAGGGAGGGGGCCTGAATAATCCCTGAGGAGTAGTAGAATAGCAGATGGAACACTGAGAAGTTATTTCCTTGAGGATAGATTTCCATGATGGAAAGGAAATGAGAGGTTCTAAGAGGCGGGCTAGTGGCTTGTACTATAGCATAGCCTGCCTTTGCTGGTGTGTGGTGATTAGGCCTGGTGGAACTGCCATCAATAAACCAAGTGTGATCAGGGTGAGAAACAGGGAAGAAGGAAATGTGGGGAAATGGGGTGAACGTCAGGTGGATCAGAGAGATGCAGTCATGAGGGTCAGGTGTGGTATCAGGAATAATGTGGGAGGCCAGATTGAAGTCCGGGCCAGGAACAATGGTAACTGTGGGAGACTCAACAAAGAGTGAGTACAGCTGAAGGAGCCAGAGAGCAGAAAGTATATGCATCAGGTGTTTGGAAGAAAATAGATTTTGGAAATTACGAGAGCTGTGGAGAGTGAGTTGAGCATAGTTTGTGATTTTAAGGGCCTCTAAAAGTATTATGGCGGCAGCAGCGGCTGCACGGAGACATGACGGCCAGCCTAAAACAGTAAGGTCAAGTTGTTTGGACAAAAAGGCTACAGGACACGATCCTGGTCCTTATGTAAGAATTCTGACTGCAGAGCCCTGCACTTCGGCTGTATGTAATGAAAAGGGTTGGGATGAGTCAGGGAGAGCTAGAGTGGGGACAGTCTCTAAAGCTGTCTTCAAGGAATGCAAAGAGGAGTGGGGAAAGGATTTAGGATCTATGGGGTCAGCTAGGTTTCCTTTTGTGAGTTTATATAATGGTTTTGTTAGGATGGCAAAACCAGGTATCTAAAGGCGAAAGTATCCAACCATGCCCAGGAAGGAAAGGAGTTGTTGTTTTGTAGAAGGGATTGGGGTTTGGGAGGTTAGTCGAACACAATCGGCAGGGAGAGCATGTGTGTTTTTATGAAGAATTATGCCGAGGTAGGTAATGGATGGAGAAGAAATTTGAGCTTTGGAAGGGGATACCTGATATTCTTTGGAGAATAAATGCTGAAGGAGCAGAAGTGTGTCTTGTTGAGAATATTCAAAGGAGGGGCTACAAAGAAGAAGGTCATCAATATATTGAATAAGATGAGAAGTGGAGGGGTGGAAAGAAAGTAAATCATGAGAAAGAGCTTGGCCGAAGTAATGAGGGCTGTCCTTGAAACCTTGCGGCAGTACAGCCCAGGTAAGCTGCTGGGACTGATGGGTGTCAGGGTCAGGCCAGGTGAAAGCAAAGAGAGGCTGGGATGAGGGGTGCAGAGGAACAGTGAAGAAAGCATGTTTGAGATCCAGAACAGAAAAATGGATTGTGGAGGGAGGTATTGAGGATAGGAGAGTATATGGGTTCGGCACCATGGGGTGGATAGGCAAAACAATTTGGTTGATAAGGCATAGATCCTGAACTAACTTGTAAGGCTTGTCTGGTTCTAGGACAGGTAAAATGGGGCAATTGTAAGGAGAGTTTATAGGCTTTAAAAGGCCATGGTGTAACAGGCAAGTGATAACAGGCTTTAATCCTTTCAAAGCATGCTGTGGGATGGGATATTGGCATTGAGCGGGGTAAGGGTGATTAGGTTTTAATGAGATGGTAAGGGGTGCATGATCAGTTGGCAAGGAGGGAGTAGAGGTATCTTACACTTGTGGGTTAAGGTGGGAGGATACAAGAGGAGGACGCAAAGGAGGCTTTGGACTGGGAAGAAGGGTGGCAATGAGATGTAGCTGTAATCCAGGAATAGTCAGGGAAGCAGATAATTTAGTTAAAGTGTCTTGGCCTAATAAGGGAACTGGGCAGGTGGGGATAAGTAAAAGGAGTGCTTAAAAGAGTATTGTCTAAGTTGGCACCAGAGTTGGGGAGTTTTAAGAGGTTTAGAAGCCTGGCTGTCAATACTTAACAACAGTTATGGAGGCAAGGGAAACAGGCCCTTGAAAAGAAGGTAATGTGGAGTGGGTAGCCTCCGTATTGATTAAGAAGGGGACGGACTTACCTTCCACTGTGAGAGTTACTTAAAGCTCGGCGTCCTTGATGGTCTACAGGACTTCCAAGGCGATCAGGCAGCATCAGTCTTCAGCCGCTAAGCCGAGAAGATCTGGGAAGGAGTCAGTCAGAGAGCCTTGGGCCAGAGTTCCAGGGGCTCTGGGAGCGGCTGCCAGGTGAGTTGAACAGTCCAATTTCCAGTGGGGTCCTGCATAGATGGGACACAGCTTAGGAGGAATCCTGAGCTGCAGGCATTCCTTGGCCTGGTGGCCAGATTTCTGGCACTTGTAGCAAGCTCCTGGGGAAGGTGGTTCTGGAGGAATGCCTGGCCACTGTGGTTTAGGTGTTTGGAAGTTCTTGTGTGCTGGAGATGTGGCTGGGGTTTGTCTCACAGTGGAGGCAAGGAATTGCAACTCAGAAATATGCTGCTAGTTGGCTGCCTCTGTTATTGTATACCTTGAAGGCAAGGTTAATTAAGTCCTGTTGTGGGGTTTGAGAGCCAGAATTTAATTTTTGGAGTTTTATTTAATGTCAGGAGCAGATTGGGTAATAAAATGTATATTGAGTATAAGATGGCCTTTTGACTTTTTAAGGTCTAGGGCTGTAAAGCGTCTCAGGATTGCTGCCAAATGAGCCATGAACTGGGCTGGATTTTTATATTTGATGAAAAAGAGCCTAAACGCTATCTGATTTGGGATAAAGAAAAAGGAGCATTAACCTTGACTATGCCTTTAGCTCCAGCCACCTTTTTAAAAGTAAATTGCTGGATAGGTGGGGGAGGGCTAGTCACAGAACGAAACTGTAAGCCACACTGGGTGTGAGGAGGGGAGGTGATAAAAGGATTATAGGGTGGAGGAGCAGAGGCTGAGGAAGAATTGGGACCTAGCTCGGCCTGGCGAGGAGGGAAGAGGTCAGATGGGTCTGTAGAAAAGGAAGATTAGAAAGACTCAATGACACTTGGGGTTGGGACTGAGGGGACAGGTGGGAGGGAAAGAAGGAAGATTTGGGACTAGTTGCATTGGGAACAGAGACTAGGGAGGGACTGATGTGTAAAAGAATGCCTGGACGTCAGGCACCTCAGACCATTTGCCTATTTTATGACAAGAATTATTTAGATCTTGTAGGATGGAAAAAATGGAAGTGCTGTTTTCTGGCTATTTGGAACTACTGTCGAGTTTGTATTGGGGTCAAGTGGCATTGTAGAAGAAAATAAGGCATTTAGGTTTTAGGTCAGGTGTGAGTTGAAGAGGTTTTAAGTTCTTGAGAACACAGGCTAAGGGAGAAGAAGGAGGAATGGAGGATGGAAGATTGCCTATAGTGAAGGAAGCAAGCCCAGAGAAAAGAGAGAGTAGAGACACGGAGGGAAGGGGTTTGGGGGTTCTTACCCTCCAGAAAAACGGGAAAGGGGTCGGGTTGTGGAAATAAGGGATTGGGGCACAGAGATAAGATGTTGGGGTGCAGAAATGAGGGATCAGGGTGCAGAGATAAGAGGTCGGGGCACAGAAATAAGGGATTGGGGTACAGAGATAAGATGTCAGGGCACAGAAATAAGGGATTGGGGCACAGGGATAAGAGGTCGGGGTGCAGAAATAAGGGATTGGGGTGCAGAGATACGAGGTCAGGGCACGGAAATAAGGGATTGGCATTTCTTGCCCCCTAGAAAAGCGGGACTTGCCGCTAAGGGTGAAGGAGAAGGGGTTGAGGGGTTCTTGCCCCTCCCCCAGAAAAGTGGAGAAGGGGTAGAGACATGGAGAGAAGGAGTTGGGGTACTTCTCCGTCCGCCAGAAAAGAGGGACTTGGCGCTAAGGGTGAAGGATGAAGGCAGGCGCCCTTGCGTGGTCTGACACCTCTCAAACCTGGGTGAATAATCAGAGAGATGTCCCTGCAATGATTAAACACCAAGGGAAGGCTGCCTTCCCTAGTCCGTGACTGGCGCCGGAGTTTTGGGTCCACAGATAAAACATGTCTCCTTTGTCTCCACCAGAAAATGAAAGGAATTGAAACTAAGAGAAGGGAGAGATTGAAGTGTGGTGCCAAGATTGAAAGGAGAAAGAGGTTGAGGGATAGTGAGGGAGGTTGGAGAAGAAAGTAAAAAGAGGCTGCTTACTGGATTTGAAATTGGTGAGATGTTTCTTGGGCTGGTCGGTCTGAGGACCTGAGGTCGTAGGTGGACTTTTCTCACAGAGCAAAGAGCAGGAGGATGGGGGATTGATCTCCCAAGGGAGGTCCCCTGATCCGAGTCACGGCACCAAATTTCATGTGCGTCCATGTGAAGAGACCACCAAACAGGCTTTGTGTGAGCAATAAAGCTGTTTATTTCACCTGGGTGCAGGTGGGCTGAGTCCAAAAAGAGAGTCAGCGAAGGGAGATAGGAGTGGGGCTGTTTTACAGGATTTGGGTAGGTAAAGGAAAAAGGGGGGTTGTTCTCTGGCGGGCAGGATTGGGGGTCACAAGGTGCTCAGTGGGGGAGCTTTTGAGCCAGGATGAGCCAGGAGAAGGAATTTCACAAGACAGTGTCATCAGTTAAGGCAGGAACAGGCCATTTTCACTTCTTTTGTGGTGGAATGTCATCAGTTAAGGCAGGAACCGGCCATCTGGATGTGTACGTGCAGGTCACAGGGGACATGATGGCTTAGCTTGCGCTCAGAGGCCTGACACGTACCTTAATTTGAAAATACGTTATTGCTAAAAATGCTAATGAAGTAAGCTCATGCTGTTGGAAAAATGGCACTGATAGACTTGTTTGATGCATGGTTGCCACAAACCTTCAATTTGTAAAAAAATGAAATAGCTATGAAGTGCATAAAGTGAAGAATAATAAAACGAGGTGTGCCTATAAAATGTTCTTAGGGACTATGGGGTGAGCTATCCATATACACGAAGCAGGGTCCCCAGGGTGGGGCAGTCAAGACAGGCTCTCTGGAGGTAAACCTTCTTACCTGGTCAACCCCCTGGGCTAGGGGATGAGTGACTGGTTCCCTGAGCAGGTCAGAACTATGGCTGGTCCAAGATCTCTTGTCCGTTCAGCTAGTGTGTGATGCAAACCATCTGCTGCGTAAAAAGCCAAGTCATTCATGAGATATTTCCTACCTCCAGAGAATGAACCCCCTCTTTCAGTGACAGGGCAGCATGTCTGCAAATGTGCTCCCCTGAAACAGTTAAAGCACAGTGTGGACTTCACACCCCAGCAGCCTCCCCAGCATCCAGTGACAGGAAGGCTGTCTAAGTGGGCCCCTCACCTGGTAGCAGGCAGGTATACATTCCGGGGCCTGTGTGGTGTTGCAATACACAGACCGTGGACATCTGTAGGAGGGTGGTGGACCCGTGCCCCACGGCCCCCATTCCTCCCTAAGGTCTTGTGCCAGGCCGACTTTGCTCATCTGTGTGTCCTGCCTGGTTCACGTGAACAAAGCCTGCCTTTCCCTGTGTGCAATTCCACAGACGTGTGTGTGATTCCGCAGACCTGTGTGTGATTCCGCAGACGTGTGTGTGATTCTGCAGATGTGTGTGCGATTCCACAGATCGCATCCTGTGTGGAATCTGGTTTTGGATCATTTCAGGTAGCACTGGGTGAGCAGGCCATCCCCACCTCCTTGTTCAGGAACTAAGGGCCAGCTTTGGCGAGGCAAGTGATGAGCTCAAGGTCACAGGGCGAGTTGGAGGCAGCAGCCTCCAGGTTCCTGGCTCTGACTTCTGTGATGTTCCCCTGGCGTGGCTGTGCCTTAGCTCCTGCAGGCGGATGGATGCTCCTCCTCAACTTCTAACCCAGTCCTCCCTGCTTCGCCGAGGCCCTCTTGACTCCAGTGTCTCTGCCCCCCATCACCTGTGGCCACCTGTCTCCATGTGCACCTGGATCCCCCCTCCTAAGTGTCTCCTATGGAGAATGAGGGGGCGACAGACCTGGGGGAGCTGTCATCTGGTGACCACCTTCTCTCTCCCACCCCTCACCACCTCCTTCAGAACAGATCTCACAGAGCTGGGGCCATAGGGATCAAGCCATGCTCATCACAGAGTCCCAGGAGCCCAGGCCCGAGGGGCCTCTGGTGGACATGGTGAGGTCAGGGGCACGGGGCAAGGCGCCGGGGCTGGGTGGGGGATGATTTGGCCCCAGTGGCCATCCCGAGCCTGAATGGATGGAAGTCCTGGCGGAAACACCTGGTGGGGACGGAAATCCAGGACAACTTTTATTATCCCTGTTCACAGGTCCATTCAGACTATATTGGGGGCTTCCTATTTCCTCTGCTGGCACCTCACACTCATTCATAACAAGAAAGGCCATTGTGCTCCTGAGTTATGGGCCCAGGAGCCCCATGGGGTGGGCATTAAACACATCAGCCCCAATACTTATTTTTAAAATCGTATTCCCTGCTGAGTTGCGATTCTTATTTTTTCCTCCTCCCACAAAGAAAACTTTATGAGTAGTTTTGTCCCAACTTTGAGGGTGAAAAATAAGTGAAGTCCCTTTCAGGCACCCTGTGGGATCCTGCTGATTGGGAGGGGAGCTCCCCGCAGCTCCACTCCAATTCCAGTCCTGGCTGTACCCACATAGTCGCTGCTTGGTGTTGAGTGAGGGATTTAACCCAATGTTCAGTCCCTAACTGTCAAATGAGGGAGTGAGCAAGATCTCTAGTGTCTCTTTCAGGTCCTAAATGCTATGATTACATGGAGCGTGCAATGAAGAGTGAAATCTTCCGCTGGGATGTGGCCCGTGGAGAGGAGCTCCACTCAGAGAAAGCAAGGAGCCAGGCCCGGTGACTCTTGCCTGAAATCCCAGCACTTTGGGAGGCTGAGTCAGGCAGATCGCTTGTGCCCAGGAGTTTGAGACCAGCCTGGGCAACATGGGGAGAACCTGTCTCTACAAAAAATAAAGTTAAAAAAATTAGGTGGGCATGGTGGTGTGCACCTGTAGACCCAGCTACTCAGGAGGCTGAGGTGGGAGGATTGCTTGAGCCCGGGAGTTTGAGGCTGCAAGTAAGCTATGATCACCCACCTGTACTCCAGCCCGAGCAAAAGAGACAGACCCTCTCTCAGTACACACACACACACACACACACACACACACACATACATACACACACACAGCAAGACATGGCCACAAACCTTGTTGTTCATCTCCATGCAAGAGTCAGCCACAGCTCCAGGAATCACAGCTTCCAACACAGACCCTGGCCAGCACCCCATGATACTAGGAGACTGTCTCCAGGGGTGAGGGTGGCTTTCAGCAGAGGCTCCATTTTCAAGTCAGACCCTCAATAAAGAGGCATCCAGCCTTGGTAACCACCAACAGAGCAGTGGCTGGCACTCTGCTAGGGCTCCCCTCCAGGGCTGCTGCCTGTAGCTGCTCAGACTCTCCTCCCCAAAAGGGAACTCCCGCACAACTGGGTCTTCCACCTGCCACAACTCGGTGTTGGTATAAGGCCCCATAATGGCTCCTCGAGTCACCGGGTCAGCTCCACAGAGCGTGCAACTCATGGGCAAGCGCCGTATTCAACAGAGCACCCGACCAGAGCAGATATGCATTTGTTTGTCTTTGTGTTTGCTCCTAATATTACCTGTTAAAGGAAAAATTATTTTGATGCATGTTTAAAGGGCAAGGAAGGCTTTACTCAGGACTATCTGGGCAGGTTTCAAGATGGTCACAATAGAGGAGAGAGATTGGCCCAACTTGGAACATAAGAATAAGTGGGGATTTATCACCAAAGAGCAGGTTAGGGGTTCAGTGGGTGGAAAATCACTAAGGGGAGATATCAACGGGCAGGGATTCTGGCAAAACTGACCTACCAGATTCTCGCTGAAGGCAGAGGCCAGGGTGACCAGACACCACGGAGGGGATGGGGCAGAGCAGGAAATTGACCTGCTGTCAAGGGTGACTAGCGGGATTCTTAATTAAACAGAACTCCATAAGGACAGACAAGGAAGCCCAAGGAGGAGTCTGTGCTGAAAAGAGGGCCCAGAGGAGCCTGTCTCATGTTTGACCATGGCAAGTGACTTGGTCCTGCCCCTGCCCAAACATGGGAAATGGATTTTCCAGGGAAAAACTATGCCTTTCTCTTCTGGGTCTTGATGATCCTGCAATTGATGAGTTCTCTCCTTTCTTTTCCTGGCAGGGAGAGAGTCCTGGCCTTGGGGGGAGTTGGGTCTGGATCCTGACTCAGTTGCCTTTGGATTCCGGAGTCCATGATGGGAGAAGTACTTTGGGAATGATGGGGAGAGCCCAGGGCTACTGGGTGCACCAGTCCCTCCCCCAGTGCAAGTAGCTTGCAGGAAGCTGGCTTTCTTCTTCTTCTCCTTCTTCTTCTTCTTCTTTTTTTTTTTTTTTTTTTTGGAGTCTTGCTCTGTCTCCCAGGCTGGAGTGCAATGGCATGATCTCAGCTCACTGCAATCTCTGCCTTCCGGGTTCAAGTGATTCTCCTGCCTCAGCCTCACAAGTAGCTGGGATTACAGGCACCTGCAACCATGCCTAGCTAATTTTTAGTAGAGACAGGGTTTCAACATGTTGACCAGGCTGGTCTCAAACTCCTGGCTTCAAGTGATCCACCTGCCTTGGCCTCCCAAAGTTCTGGGATTATAGGCATGAGCCACTGCTCCCAGCAAAGCTGGCATTTTTCTTTGTCTCTTTTTCTTCTTCCTTACTTAGCTGCTTGTAGCCAAGGGGAGGGGCCACATGGATTGTCAAGCCTGGGAGGAAAGGGCTGGGGTAGGACCTGTTCTCTGTGCAGAGACTCCTCGAACACTGCCTGCGGGAGTGAGCGAATGAAGAGCAGATGGGATGGGGGCAGAGACGCAGGGTGGGCAGGTCCCTGGGATGTGAGGCTTTGTGAGGTTGTGGGACCCTCGGCCCACTGTGGCTTCTGAGAAAGGTCCAGGTTCCCCTTGTCTGCCTTCTTAGCTCTGATCTGGGGTTTTTCTAGTTTGGCAGACATTGGAAGTGAAAAATGGAAAAGACAAGACACTGATAACCCTAATTACTCCTAGTCCCAGACCTCAGTGGGTCAGATTAGAGCCAGCCTTGGGGTGGGACAGCTGAGCAAAGAGGCCTCTGTAGACCAGCTCTGCTCTCTGCTGTCCTGGGCTGTCTACCTGCCCTCTTGGAAGGTCAAGGAAGCAAGGAGGGGCTGCCACATCTATCTCCAGCTGTGCTTCATGGTTTACTTACTTTGTCTCATCAACCACTGCGAAAGTCCTTTGATAGATTCTAACATCCACATTTTACATCTAAGGGCGTTGGGGTTCAGGGAGGTTAACCTTGCCCTAAGTCACACAACTGCAAAGAGGCTGGGCCAGGATCCCCGCCCTGATCCCCACCCATGCTGCCAAACCAGGCAGTACTACCCGCTCTGCCACAGTGCCACTGTGAGAACCCGGTGGGCGCGTCTTTGTGTGGTGTGGAAGGGCTTCCTAGGATGATCTGTGTCTCTCCCAGTCAGAAGATTCTTCTTCTCTCAAATCCCGATCACCTCTGTCTCTTTAAAACGAGGGGCTTCCTGGAGAAAAGCAAACAGACCAGCAATGAGCCAAAGGAAACCTCTGAAGAAGGAACGGGCTGTAGGGGAGAAGCACATGCCTCCATCTCTCCAGGGTGCAGCCAGTGCTTGCTGTGCTGGCCCCCCTCACAAGGAACCCTGCAGCCGGAACTGCAGACTTCTTATTCCTCCTGGGCCCAAGGGCCTTTCCTCACCTCATCCAGGGCACTCAGCCACTTGTAAGGCATGAGGGTGCGCACACACGCATGCATGGGGACACACACGCACACACATGCACACACATGCATGCCCACACATACAGGCACACATGCACGCACACACACAGGCATGCACACACACGGCACACACGTACATGACACACACACATGCATGGCACACACATATGCATGCACACACATGCACACACACACTACGGAGTAGAAGCCTAAATCTCAGGAGCACTCAGGGACACCCAGGACACCACACATCTGCAGGGCAAATGACTCGTGCTAAGTGGAGCTGTGGCTGCCATAAGGACAGAGGCAAGCGCTCCTCAGAGAAGCTTCCTCAGGGCAAGCGAGCTGTAAAACAGTTACCAGGTGGACTCATGGGGACATGGGCTGTGTCAGGGGCAGGTGGGAGGTAGAAATCCCCAGGAAGGAGGAGCTAGTTCCAGAGAGGGGAGCCCCAGCAGCTCATGGATTTTCTGAGCTGGAGCTGGGTAGGCCAGAAGACAGGAGGTGAGAGGGATTAGTGAGGGATGAATCGGATTTAAATGCATGGGCACTAGTAATGGGGGAGTGGGAAGAGTGGGGTGGGGGTGCTGAACAGTCCTCAAAGACTGGCTCTGAGTTTGGAGGAGCCCTCAGCCCCCCTGGCCTCCCCCTTCTTTCACAGGTTTGACCTGGGGGGCTCCTTGACAGGGCAGCTGGGCTCTGGTTGAACATGAGTGTGGGACGGGACTCCCTGGGTTCTAGTTTTAGCTCTGTCCAGGCTCCCTGGGTGGCCTGGGTTGGTCCCAGGGTGAGCTGAGCCCCAGCTTCCTGGCCCCGTCTCAGTGGTCTCCAGACACCCTCTGGCTCCTAAATGCCGCTGCTCTGCTTCTCGTGGTGGGAGTTTACAGCCTTCCCAGGGTTGTACGTCCACCTCCAGCACAGGGGAGCATCCTTTATTGACAGGATTTAGGCTTCAAGGAGTTTCCACCCTGGTTCTAGGGTCTGCCCTTGAGTTATTCAGAGTAAATATGCCCCTTGCTATCAGGCAGCCCCTGATAGATCAGGAACCCCCACCTGCCACCGCCCCACTGGCATCACGGTGCCCTGGTCTTCTCCGGGCCTGGCCTCTGGAGTCCACTTGACTCCTTTGCCTTCCATGGAACTTCCAGGCCTTTCTAGGGCCCCTCTCCCCTCCGCCTGGTCGGTCAATGTTCCTTTGAAGACATATGTGTCTCATCAGCTTGTGTCCCTGTGGCTGCAGAGAGTTGGCCCTTTCTCAGGACAGCCTCAATTTCTAAGATGCCACCCTCTTCCCCTCCAACCTCTCCCATGTGCCACCAATCACCCAAACTGCTCTTTGCCCAGGCGCTTCCTGGAACCCCGTGTCACTGTCCCCAACCAATACCGGGAAGATGGCCGGGGTCTAGGCTGGCTGCACCTGTTGTTAGAGGAGCCCCATTCCTTCTCTTGCTCTTTGAAGGGTTAACAGAACCTCGAGCCCAGAAGGCCAGGGTAGCAAGCTGGCTCCAGGGCAAAGAGAAACCCCCTGAGATCTGACTTTCTTATCCAGGCCACAGTGCTGAAAGTGAGCCAGTGGGGGGACGGGCCACAGCCAAAACCCAGCCACCCCAAGCAAAATTCTGAATGGGCTGCTCCACAATGTGCAAAGTTTGGTGGGGGTGGGGGGCCAGCCTGTTGACAAGTAGCAAGGTCACAGCCCCCGTTAGCACTGTAAACAGGGGCGCACAATGCCCTCCCTTCCTCCGGAGAGGCAGCTCCTCTCCGGGCCGGTCCCCTGGGTCCAGGCCTCCCTGTCCCCCATCCTTGCGGGAGTCTGACACTGAAAAGCCGCTGCTGCTTCCTCAAGGAAAAGCCGAGCCTTTTGTGAGCTCTCACTTCCTCCTTCTGTGGGAACCGCTCCTGGGCCTATGAACATCTGCCTGGGGCGTCTTTCTCAGAGGCCCGAGGTGGGAAAAGAGGAGGGGTGTTGGCTGCCAGGGAGGGGGCTGCAACCTGCAGGGCTGGGATTGTCATCATTAGGCTGAGGAAGAGAACAATGGGGGACCCCCAGCCCCCCCTGGCTTGGCTTCCCTCTTCCCACAAGCCTGCTCTTTTGTGCTTAGAGTGAGGCCAGGGGAATTCTTTTGTTTGCTTTTGTTTCCCTTGTTTTGTTTTGTTTTTGTTTGGCATTTGGCTCGCCCCCCCAGGTGGGGGGGTCGGGAGTGCGGAGGGGGTGGCCCAGGCAGAGGGGCAGCGATGGGGTTGGTGGGAAATCCCGCAGCTCCTCTGGGAGGAAATGTTTTGGGGGCTTGGTGAGGTGAGGAGAGTCAGATGCTGGGAGTTGGTGCCAGATGTTTCACTGCTGGGCAGACCCGGCCTCCGAGGTGTGTGCTCTCATCTGGGCAGCTCATGGAGGCCCTAGGCAAGTGCAGCGCGGGTGACAGGTGCCCCATGGTCATCCGAAGGGCCACTGGAGGTGTGGCCTAGAGCTCTCTCTGGAGGGGAAGCTGGAAGCAGCTCAGACTCGGGGACTCCGATACTTGCTTTCAGGCTGCATTCCAGAAAATGTGTCCAAGGAAGTCCTGCCCGTGTTCCCAGGGTGCCTGTCCCAGGGGTTCACCTTGTCCGCTGCCTGGACAGAGCCGATTTCTCAAGACAGAGCCGGCTGTGTCGGGGATCGGAGTTTTATTATTACTTTGTTGACGAAGAGAGTCAAACTCTGTAAAATATTTGAAGAGATTTGTTCTGAGCCAAATATGAGTGATGGTGGCCTGTGACCCAGCCCTCAGGAGGTCCTGAGAACATGTGGCCAAGGTGGTCGGGGCGCAGCTTGGTTTTATATATTTTAGGGAAGCACGAGACGTCAATCAAATATGTTTAAGAAATACATTGGTTTGGTTCAGAAAGGCGGGGCAATTCAAAGCTGGGGGCTTCCAGGCTATAGATAAATGTCAACATTTTCTGGTTGACAATTGGTTATCTGAAGACCTGAGACCAATGGAAAGGAATGCTTAGGTTAAGGGAAAGGATTGTGGAGACCACGTTGTATTATGCAGAGGAATCTTTCAGGTAGCAGACTTCAGAGAGACAGCAGGTTGTAAAATGTTCCTTATTAGACCTAAAAGGGTGCCTGGCTCTTGGTCAATTATCTACTGGATCTGGAAAGAAAGGAAGGAAGACAAAGGGGGAAGGGGATTCTCTATAGAATGTGGATTTTTCCCACAAAAGACTTAGCAGGGCAATTTCAAGGTATGAAAGGAAATATATTTTGGGGTTAAATATATTTTCCTTGTCTCATAATGTTATGCCAGAGTCAGACTGAAAAGTAAGTCACAAAATATAGGGTGAAATAAAACCCTTCTGATGAGAATTTATGGTTTATAGGGCATGGCTGCCTAGACCCCTTAGGTAGGAATTTGGCTAAGATGAAAAATCAGAGCTTAGTCCTCAACTTAAATCAGTCTCCCCAAGCATTCAGGGATTAGCGTTTTCAAGGATAATTTGGTGGATAGGGGCTCAGAAGAGGGGAGTGGTGATTGGTCA
Source organism: Pongo pygmaeus (assembly GCF_028885625.2). Taxonomy (NCBI): domain Eukaryota; kingdom Metazoa; phylum Chordata; class Mammalia; order Primates; family Hominidae; genus Pongo; species Pongo pygmaeus. Next base: position 10,252,471 of record NC_072380.2, read on the forward strand.
GGTTGGAGATGGAATCACAGGGGGTCAAAGTGAGTTTTTCTTGCTCTCTTCTGTTCCTGCGTGGGATGGCAGAACTGGTTGAGCCAGATTACCGGTCTTGGTGGAGTGCAGGGTCTGCAAGATACCTCCAGCACTGATCTTAGGTTTTACAATAGTGATGTTATCCCCAGGAGCGATCTGCGGAGGTTCAGACTCTTGAAGTCAGAGGCTGCATGACCCCTGAAGTGTAATTTCGAATCTTGTAGCTAATGTGTTAGTCCTGCAAAGGCAGACTGGTCCCCAGACAAGAAGGGGGTCTTTTTGGGAAACGGCTGTTATCAATTTTGTTTCACAGTCAAACCTTTTGAATCTTGTAGCTAATGTGTTAGTCCTGCAAAGGCAGACTGGTCCCCAGACAAGAAGGGGGTCTTTTTGGGAAACGGCTGTTATCAATTTTGTTTCACAGTCAAACCATGAACTGAGTTCCTTCCCAAAGTTAGTTTGCCTCTGCCCAGAAGTGAACAAGGACAGCTTAAAGGTCAGAAGCAAGATGGAGTCGGTTAGGTCTGATTTCTTTCAGTTTTGTGAGATCTCACAAGTCATAACTTCCTCAGTTATAATTTTGCAAAGGCGGTTTCACCAGCTGCAAATGCTATTTGCTCCTCATGGCTGGAAAAGACATGGAACACTCATCCCAGAACACCCAAGGGTGCCCAGAGAAGTCACACCTCTTGGGAAAGAAACTGCCTTGACTTCCATTCTTTGCAAGCTCTAGCATGAGGCTCAGGGCACAGGAACACTGGGCTATGGCAAAAGAGCACTGTTCTGGAGAAAAACCCCTCAGCCTCCAAGACAGAGTGCCAGCAGTCAGAGGAACAATTGCCCCCAGTCACAGAGCTCAGCCAGATCCCCCAATCAGCTGCATTTTATGCCAGTTTGCTACCCCTGAGACCTGTGTAGATGTCATTGTGGACACTGACATTTTCTTGAGCTCACACCCGAGTGGCCCACACATAAGTACATTAAGAAGACAGAGGAAACAGCCCACTTCAGTAGCTGGGAGATGATTCAGAAAGATTTCCCAGGAAGTATCCCTGAAAACAACTGAGCGCCTTGTGTTATGTGTGGATGAAATGAAGACCTCAGCTTCATGAGCTGACATTTCTGCCACATCTGGGATGCCTCAGTTTGGCTTCCAACGCAGCAATGCTCAGCCCTGACTACACAAGAGTCATAGGAGAGTTAAAACAACAACAACAACAACAACAACAAAACCCATCTCTACAAAGAGAGAGAGAGAGACAGAGACAGAGAAATTAGCAGGGCACAGTGTTGCAACCATGGTCCCAGCTACTTGGGAAGCTGAGGGGGAGGATTGCTTGAGTCCAGGAATTCGAGGCTGCCATGAGCTATGATTACACAACTACACTCCAGCCTGAGAGACAAAGCGAGACATTGTCTCAAAACATACCCCCCAAAACCAAAAAGCAACAACATCAACAAAGACATTTATTGTAGAAAAGAATTAGGCTGTATCTTATAAAACTGAAATGCAATTATCACAGAACCCAGCATTTGCACTCTTGGGCATTTATTCTAGAGAAATGAAAAGTTATGTTCACAAGAAAACCTGCACCTGAACATTCATAGCAGCTTTCTTTGGGACAGGCCCAAACTGGAAACAATCTGGATGTTCCTTCATGGGTGAGGGTGAAACAAACTGTGCTCCGTCCATGCTAGGGAAGTCTGCTCAGCAGCAAAGACGATGGACTCTTGTTGCGCATGACACCTTGGGAAGATCTCAAGGGAATGATGCTGAGTGAAAGAAGCCAGCCTCAGAAATGTTCTTGGAGAATGTGTGATTCCATCTAAATAACATTCTTGAAATATCAAAATCGGAGATGGAGAACATGAGTGGCTGTTCAGGGTTAGGAATGGGGATGGAGCCTGAGGGGTAACTCGATGGATGTCATTGCCCTGTGGTCATAAAGCAGTTCTGGCTGTTGTCACTTGTGATGGTCACACAAATATGCACACATAAGGAAATTGCACAGAACGATACACACCCACACCCACAGGCATGTAAACCAGTGAAATCTGAAGAAGTTAGGCCGGGTGTGATGGTGCATGCCTGTAGTCCCAGCTACTTGGGGGCTGAGACAGGAGGATTGCTTGAGCCCGCGAGGTCGAAGCTGCAGTGAGCTGTGTTCCCACAACTGCACTCCGGGCTAGGTGGCCAAATGAGACCTTGTATCAAAAAGAAAAAGAAAAAAGAGAAAAAGAAATACGAAGAAGTTCTGTGGATGGTACCAAGGTCGCCTTCCAGGTTTTGCCACCCTGGAGTTCTGCACGGCGTTACCATTGGAGTTGAGGAAAAGACGTACAAGCCTGCTGTTCATTGTTTCGCAAATTTCTGTGAATCCATAATTGCTTCCAAATAAAAAGTAAAAACCAAAACCTCAAACAAAGCATTCCAGCCTTCATCCCTACCTGCTGTTGAGTCAGATTCTTGTCAAGTACACCCATGGAACAAGGCCAAAGCCTCACACATGAGCCACTGTTAGAGCCTTTTATTATGCACAGAGACGGAGAAAAGAGTTAGGCCAAAGGTGCCATCTCCCCCCGAGCCTCGTCCCACACACTGGAAACCCTGACCAGGACACCACCAAGACAATGGGCCGGATGGCTGGGATAGGAGCTGTGGGACACCCCTTCGCTAGGGAGCTGGTTCTAGACTGCAGCAGAGTGGTTTTTTATCCTGCACCTGCACTCTAAGCACTGAGAGTGTGGGAGAAGACCTTTACTTCATTAGCCCTGAGGAGAAGGGAGGGGAGGTGGAGGTGGCTCCAGAGCAGCTCCTCATAGGCTCCCATCCTCTTGCGTTCTGGGGGATCACAAACTGTTCTGCCAAGACCCAGATAGGCAGTGCTTCGATGGAGCCTGTGTGGATCCACACAAGGTTGTCCGGGCACCACAGCAGAGCAGTTCCCATAGAACTCTGTTGGAGTGGGCCCTGGCATCAGTATTTGTAAAAGCCTCCCTGCTAATTCTGCTGGGAAGCTGGGCTTGAGACGTCCTGTCTAGCTTGGCAGTAGGAGGAGCCAGAAACCTGCTTTCGGCTTCTGCCTGCAGCGTGGCCCCAGGCAAGTCAGCATCCTGCTCCACTTTGGTTCCTCACCTGCAAAAGTGTGGGCCTGGCCAGCCTGAAAGGGAAAGCCACTGGGTGTAGGATTTGGAACTTGCTCCCTGGCCACTGTGGCACCTGCTGCTATGAGCTGCGGCACAGCCTCCCTGTTGGCAGAGAAATGGTCAGGACATGCAAAAGCCACAATCATCAACCATAGGCCCCAGTGAGGCCTTTTCCTGGCCATAAGCAGGACAGTGAGAAAGGCTGGGGAAAGAGTGCACCTGCTACCGTATGCCACAGCTGCATGCTGTGTCTAGAGCTTTCTAGAGCAACTCCTCCTTCAGATTGGGAGAGTCTTTTGCACATTCACATACATGTGTCTAAGAGGGGAATATGATGGTTTTCAGCTACACATAAAAATACATTAGAACAATGTCCTAGATCCTAGCTTATTAGCTTTCTCATTCATTCAGCTAATCCACGTGTCCATTCAATCCCTCATTCATTCAGTCCACGCACACTAAAATGTGACTCATCATCACCGAGCTCCACTTACATCAGGTTTCAACTTCTCACTTGGGATTTCACATTCAGGCTGGAACTCTGGGGCCTCTAGAAAAGTCCCAGCTCCTTGAGTGACAGAAGCAAATAAAAAGAAAAGAAAGCCCCAGCTCCTTGCTATTAGATCAGGGCTTGAAATATAACGAAGTAACCAGGATAAAGGCAAGGCTAGGGGCTTGGGGAAGAAGCAGGGAGCTGGGCTTGGGATACCTAGGAAGAAAAGTGCTGGTGCATGTGTTGGTAGCCAAATTATTGGTGCTTGGCTGGAGCAATCACATGTGCACGCCTGTGTCAAATGTCTGCGTCTGTCTGCGTCATTCGTGGCATGTTCACAAATGTCTGCGTCTGCCTGCATCATTCGTGGCATGTTCACAAATGTCTGCGTCTGTCTGCATCATTCGTGGCATGTTCACAAATGTTATGTGGACATGGGCATCCAGGGTCATGAAGGTTTAGGGAAGGCCCCGTTCAGCAGATGGAACAGTAGCTTATACTGCAGAACTTTCCAGAAACTTTACTGTGCGAACACAGTGAATCTCCAATATGAAGATGGAGACGCAACCCGGAGAGTTTCCCAAACATGCATTGATAAGGTTTGGATCTGTGTCCCTGCCCAAATCCCATGTCAAATTGTAATCCCCAGTGTTGAAGGTGAGGTCTGGTGGGAGGTGATTGGATCATAGGGGTGGAAACTTCATAAATGGTTTAGCACCATCACCTTGGTGGTGTCTTGTGATAGAGTTCTCATGAGATCTCATTGTTTAAAAGTATGCAGTACCTCCCCCCTCCTGCTTCTTTCTTGCTCCTGCTCCGGGCATATGAGATGTGCCTGCTTCCCCTTTGCCTTCTGCCATGATTCTAAGTTTCCTAAGGCCTCCCCAGAAGCAGAAGCCACTATGCTTCCTGTACAGCCTGCATAGCCATGAGCCAATGAAAGCTCTTTTCTTTATAAATTGCCCAGTCTCAGGAATTTCTTTATAGCAGTGAGAGAATGGATGAACACAGCCATGAACACAGAGCATCTCATGGGACCCTTGGAAGTGTTACCTGAGGGCAATGACAAGATCTGTTGGAAGGGACCACTGACTCTGGGTCCCTGGAGAGGCCAGGCTCATGCCAAGGGCCAGGCAGCCAGGTCAAGGGTGGGGACAGGAGGAAAAGGAGTCAGCTGGGATGGCAAGGGTGTGAGCTGGGAGGTTTTTGTAGGATTTGGGACCAGGAGTGACCTGAAAGTGACAGGAACACATTCCGTCGACTCTAGAGGAAAAGGCAGCTGCTTCTCCCTGGGTTCTGAAGGACTTGGGGCAACCCAACTTAGAGTGAAGGCCCACTCTAGAGAGCAGGAAGAAGAAGCCAGATATCTCATCTGCAGGGCACTAAGATCCTGGCAAGACAAGGAGCAGCCCTGGGGGCTGGCAGAGGCTTCCGTAACAGAGGCTTCTTCTAGACTCACAGCCCAGGCATGATGGGGCCTGCTTTTCTAGTCTGAACCAGAACCTTCCCTCCCATGGTTAATCCATCAACTTAGCAGTCATAAGAAACCATAACGGGGATTGCTGTTGGTAGAAGTATCAGAATCCAAAGGCCCAAGAGTCAGGAGCTCCAATGTTCAAGTGCGAGAGAAGATGGATGTCCCAGCTTGAGAAGAGAGAGAACGAATGTACCCTTCCTCTGTCTTTTTGTACTATCTGGGTCCTCAGTGGATTTGGTGATGCCCACCCACACAGGAGAAGGAGGATCTTTCTTACTCAGTCTTCATATTCAAATACTCATCTCTTCTGGAAACAGCCTTGCAGATACACCCAGAAATAATGCGTTCCCAGCTATCTAGGCATCACTTAGCCTAGTCAAGTTGATACATGAAATTAACCATCACACCCTCTTTCATCTTCTGAGATCCAGCATGTCCTCTCTTGCTACAAGGGTGTTGAGCACATTGTGCCCTTTGCCTGGAATGCTCTTTCCTTCATTGTTCTCCTACTTGTCACTTCCTATTTTGGTTTTAAAACTGAGTACTTCCATCTTTCTAAGAACAAGAGAATGAGTTTATTATTTTTTTCTTCTTTTCTCTTTCCTGCTTTTCCTCTGCTCCCCGCTTCCTACTTAACTCTTTAGAAGTGCAATTATAGCCTTTTACCTCCACTTCACCAGGTACTGTCTACAGGGCAAGTTCAGCTAACTAGGTGCTTAGTAGCTCCAGTGTGGAACTCTCTTGTCACTTTGAGAGAGAGCAATCTACAACTCAAAGTATCCCCAACATGAAACTCTCTCCCACCTGGAGATTGCCTCAAGACAGCAGTCTATCTACAACTCAAAATATGGCCAACATGAAACTCTCCCACCTTGAGATATTCAATCACTTTTACAACTTAGTTCTGCCCATGAAGGTGCCAACTCGACCACCTAGTAGATAAACCACCAAAGTGAATTACACAGACCCCTACCTGCCTGCTTCCTCCACTGCATGCCATTTATGTCAATTTTCCTTTTTTTTTTTTTTTTGAGACAGAGTTTCACTTTTGCTGCCCAGGCTGGAGTGCAATGGCGCGATCTCATCTCACTGCAACTTTCGCTTCCCAGGTTCAAGCGATTCTCCTGCCTCAGCCCGCCAAGTAGCTGGGATTACGGGCGGGCACCACCATGCCAGGCTAATTTTCTTGTATTTTTAGTAGAGATGGGGTTTTGCCATGTTGGCCAGGCTAGTTTCGAACTCCTGACCTCAGGTGATCCACCTGCCTCGGCATCCCAAAGTGCTGGGATTACAGGCGTGAGCCACTGTGCCCAACCTGTGATTTTTCCTTTTAAAAGCACCTGCTTTCTGTTCCAAAACGGAAGCAGCACCCTTAAGGCAGAAAGCCTGTACTTCTTCCCCTAAGCTAGCTCTATAATAAAAAGTCACTTTCTTTATACTCTTGTTAATTAAACTCTGCTAGCAAAGAACAACTGAGCCTGTGTTTTGGTTACAGTTTCAACGCCATGTTCACAGGAAGACTTCTAGGAGACTGTCCAGAAACCATCTCCTCCTCTCATCTCCACTTTCTCTCTACAAAGTCATGTTGACAAAAGGAGACAAACTAAAATATTTGAAGAGATTTATTCTGAGCCATATATGGGTGACCATGGCAGATGGCACAGCCTAGGAGATCCTGAGAACATGTGCCCAAGGTGGTCGGGCTTCAGCTTGGTTTTATACATTTTAGGGAGACAGAAGACATCAATCATACATATAAGATGTACATTGGTTGGGCACGGGGCTTCCACGTCATAGGTGGATTCAAAGATTTTCTAGTTGGCAATTGGTTGAAATAATTAAATTGTTATCTAAAGACTTGGAATCAATAGAAGGGAGTGTCTGGATTATGATAAGGGGTTATGGAGACCAAGGTTTTTATTATGTAGATGAAACCTCCAGGTAGCAGGCTTCAGAGAGAATAGATTGTATAATGTTTCTTATCAGACTTAAGAAGAGGCCAGACTCTCAGTTAATTCTCTCCTGGATCAGAGAAAGATCTGGAAAGGGAAGAAAATTATAGAATATAGATTTTCCTCACAAGAGACAGCTTTGTGAGACCATTTCAAAATATGTCAAAGAAATACATTTTAGGGTAAAAAGCTTCAATTTCTTTCAGGGCCTGCTATCTGTCATGTTGGTATCTTATTGCTACAAAGAGTCTGTTTGGTCAGTCTTAATGCCTCTGTTTTAATGTGAATGCTGGCCAGCTGTGCCTGAATTCCAAAGGGAGGATGGCATAATGAGGCATGCCTGATCCCCGCTTCCCATCATGCCCTGAACTAGTGTTTCAGACTAACTTTGGAATGCCCTTGGCCAAAAGGAGGGGTTCCATTCAGTTGGTTGGGGGGCTTAGAATTTTTGATTTGCATTCATGTTTATTTCAGATGCAACTTATGTATATTTGTGTAGTGATTTCATAGATGCTAGTCTTCCTCATACCGTATATGCTCCACAGAGCAATGCCTGTTCCTTTTTGCTCACTGCTCCATTCCCAGCCCCATGCCCATGGATGGCTTCTCAGGAGGCATCTGTTAAATGGTTGTGAGACAAATGGAGGACATAAGGACAAACAATAGGTGCAGGTGGTGGGGCTAAGCATTCAGAGTGAAAGGGATTGTAATTAAAACTTGTCTCACCCTTGGATCCTTTACAAAATAATTGTTGGGTTATTTTCTTGGTGATGCAGTGATCTGTTCTGATTTTAGAAAATGCATGCATCTTGGCTGGGGGATCTGGAAGTCTGGAGGGTGGTGGCCACAGAAGCAAAGACCATGCAGCGCAGGCAGAAGAAGTCCTTGGAGCCCTGTTCCCTAGCTTACGAGACCACATGCCCCAAACCTGGCTGGCCACCAGGGCTTGCTCTTTCCTGGGTGGTTCTCAGCAATTTCATGGAGGATGACCCAGAAGGCAGGAAGTCTACTGTCAGTTCTTGTGTGCCCTTGGGCAAGTTATCCAAACCCTTCTATGTCTCATTTTCTTAACTAGTCAATAGGTATAAATAGTAGGGCCTACTTCATTTGGCCATATTGAGGATTAAGTGGGATTTTACATACAGTGCTTAATAGTACACATAAAAAGTGTTAAATAAGTATCATTATTAAATCAATCATCATTCAAAGGTCCACCAAAGCAAGCAGACTCCTGGCCCCCTCTCTTGCCATGAAATAAAACCAATAGTCATAATCATGATGAGGCCTAATTCTCCTACCAAGGCAACTTGTTCTCTTTGCTAGTAATTGCCTGGATTTTCATTATTAGACAAGAAAAGGGAACCCTTTAGCAATAATTTGAGGCTACACCTATCACAAAGCATGAGCATCATCAAAATGGAGAGGCTTTGGTTGATTTTTTCAGTCATTTGGACAGAAAACGCCCTCAAAGATTTTCAACTCAAGGCTATGCCCAAGAGTATGTTTTCTGCCCCAAAAATGGCTCCATGTAGAAGAAAGAGCAAAGCATCAGTTTTGCAGATGAACGGTATGAGACCCAGGTGGCTTTGTTTGAGAGCTTCCGGTGTTCATTCTTTGTAAAGTGGGAAAATAGCTTTGCTTTTAAAAAAAAATTAAATATAATTGACAAAAAAATTGTATGTATTTATGATGTACAATGTGGTGCTTTGATTTATGTATACATTGTGAAATTGTAACTCCAATTAAACTAATTAACATATCCATCACCTTACATATTGCTTTTTTTGTGATGAGAACATTCAAGATCTCTTGTCTTAGCAATTTTCCAGTCTATAATACATTATTACTGTATTAACAATAGTAACCATGCTGTACAATAGATCTTCAAAATTTATTTCTCCTGTCTAACTGAAATTTTGTGCCCTTTGACCATTTCCCCCACCCCGGGTCTCATAACCACCATTCTACTCTGTGATTCTATGAGTTCATATTTTTTAGATTCCATATGTAAGTGAGATAATGCAGTATTTGTCTTTCTGGGCCTGGTTTAATTCACTTAGTCTAATGTCCTCTAGGTTCATCTGTGTCATTGTCAATGACAGAATTTCCTTCTTGTTTAAGGCTGAGTAGTATTTTATTGTATACATATATATCACATTCTCTTTATCATTCATCTGTTGATGGACACATATGTTGTTTCCATGTTGTATTAGTCCATTCTCACACTGCCATAAAGACATACCCAAGACTGGGTAATTTATTAAAAAAAGAGGTTTAATTAATTCACAGTTCCACATGACTGGAGAGGCCTCAGGAAACTTACAATCATGGCAGAAGATGAGAGAGAAGCAAAGGCATGTCTTACATGGCAGCAGGTGAGAGAGAGAGCAAGCAAAGGGGGAAGAGCCCCTTATGAAACCATCAGATCTCGTGAGAACTCACTCACTATCATCAGAATAGCATATGGAAAACTGCCTGCATGATCCAATCACTTCCCACCAGGTCCCACCCTCTACACATGAGAATTATGGGGATTACACTTCAAAATGAGATTTGGGTGGGGACACAGAACTAAACCACATTTCATGTCTTGGCTATTATGAATAATACAAGCATGAGAGTGCAAATATATTTTCAACATACTGATTTCATTTCCTTTGAATAGATACCCTGAAGTGGGATTGCTGGATCATATGGTAGTTCTATTTTTAGTTTTTGAGAAGCCTCCATACTATTCCCCATTTTGGTTGTATTAATTTACATTCCCACCAACGGAGTACAAACATTCCCCTTTCTCCACACCCTCACCAACACTCACTATCTTTTGTCTTTTTGACAACAGCCATTCTAACAGGTGTCAGGTCATGTGTCTTTGTGGTATTAATTTGCATTTCCTTGATGATTAGTGATGTTGAGAAGTTTTTCATTTAGCCACTTATGTGTCTTCTTTTGAGAAATGTCTATTCAGGTCCTTTGCCCATTTTTAAATTGGGTTATTTGTTTTCTTACTACTGAGTTGTTTGGATTTTTTGTATATTTTGGGGATTAACCCCTTAAAAGATGCATGGTTTGCAAATGTTTTCTCCCATTCCAAAGGTTGTCTCTTTACTCTGCTAATTGTTTCCTTGGCTGTGTAGAAGCTTCTTAGTTTAGTGCAACCCCATTTGTCTAATTTTTTGCTTTTGCTGTCTGTGCTTTTGGGGTCATATCTAAGCTTTGCTTTTTCAACCCAGTGCTCAGTAGATTAAAGTAGGAAGATGTTTCCTAGAGGCCTCCAGCCATCCATAGCTTTGCCATGATTAACACTCCCATGATTTCACTCTCTCAAAGAATGGGATTCTTTAAAAGTTCCAATCTTGAGGGCATCAGTAAGTTAGAAACGGGCTCTCTGCTTTCAATCAAACAGATCCCAGCGTTTGTTCTAAGAGAAAGATGAGGAGGTTCCTCATAACCAGTAGCTTCCAATATTCTTTATTCTAAGCATGAAGACATTTCCCTTTGCACAGAGTACATTAAGTCTTACTGAGGCAAGGCAGGAAACGGTGCCCTTTCCCCAGTAACTTCCAGCATGTTCTGCAGTGCATCTCAACATCCGGCTGCACTGTATTGCTATTATCCAAACTGGCAATGTTTCTGTCGTTTAACTGCCTTTTTGGCAGGAACATTTGAAAGCAGGGATTTTGAAAAGGTTCTGCTTTTGGAAGAATTTGTTGGTTCCTATTAAATGAGCAGATGGAAAGCACAGGGAATCTGGAGGTGCATCGCAGTGAGGACAGCAAGGGGCTTGACACAGGAGAGGGAGGACTGCGATTTTTTGTGCCCCCCTAAAAGGATGGGATGGGAGCTTCTCCCCATCACCAAGTGCTCTCAGAGCCCGTGCAGGTAGAGAGCCATGGTTCCACTGTTCTCAGCTGTTCCCTTCAGCCCCTCTCATTGGCACATTGGTCAGCGTTGCCAGGGTTAGGAGGTGAAGCCCCTCTGTGGGGTGCCCCTACCTTGCACAAGATGACCTCACAGGACATGCAGTCACAGGGAAGCTGGTCCTCGATCTGCCGGGATTCGTGGCCTCGGTTCATGCCTCCACCTGTGCTGCATCTCACAGCCTGCAATGCTGCCGCTTACCCTGCCTTCCCCACCAGAGGTCGAGCTCCCTAAGACAGCCACCGGGCACTGCCTGTCTTTGTGTTTCCCAGCACAAAGAACTGAACACTTACTCTGATTCAATAACAGGAAGAATAAGTGAATGAATGAATGAGTGAGTGAGGGCGTTTTAAAGCCAAGGGTGTTTCTGCCTCACAAGCTCATTGTCTTAGAAGAAAAGAAGGCAAATAAGGAGATCAGTAAGAAGTCCTGTGTGCCCGATTGCTTCCTGTGCCTTTCGACCTTCAGCCATGAAGCACGACCTTTATTGCTTGTTGAGCACAGACAGCTTTTAAAGGATATCCTTCTACTGCCCTCTCAGAAGGAAGGGGTCTTGGAAAGTGCTCAAAGCCCATCACTTGCAGGACCTTCTGAGTACGCTATGAATAAGAAGATAGTAAGAGAAGGTGGCGGCAACAGGGGATTTGAAAGTGTCCTGGAAGGCTGGGTCCATGTCAGCTGTTGGGGCAGAAAAATGTTTTAGTGGGAGTAATTGATTTATTCAGTGTCATCTGAATGTGAAAGAAGACAGGATAGCTGAGCAAGCAATCCTCCCTCCAGCTTTCCATCCACCCCTACAGATGTGTTTGTGCTCATGCACACACACGTGCACACACACACATGCTCACATGCACACACACACATGCCATGTCTTTTGCACGTACATCAGGTGATTAACATGGGTATTGAATGGAAAGCTACATCTTCAGGAGAAGCGGATACAGTAAAAACCAAGGTAACATATCCCAGGGTAACACAGTTGTCATCAAGCATTGTCTTGGGGCAGGCAGGAAGGAGAGGGGAAGGCTGGTTGGGAAACTGCAGGCAATCGGTCTCAGAAGTGGGGAAGCAGAGATTAGGTCCCTGTGCCCCAATTTTCTCCAGTCAACTCAACAAAACGGCATCAGCTGGGAGTGTTCTGGAGTTTGCATCTGTCTTGGAAGTCCCATCAAGAGTCCCAGAAATTCTTGATGTTTAAGGCACAGCAGCCAACTGCCACCAGGTGATGCCACACCAGAGCCAGGACTAGGACAGGCCTATGGGGCCAGGGATGTGAGGCCAGGCTGCTGACTCCACAGGCTTGGCCCCTTCCTTCATTGACTTGGCCATAACCAGCCTTGCATTTCAGGAGCTGGGAGTTCTAGACCCCCACTTATGTGTTATGGGGCTCACTAGGTAATTCTCTGTGGATAGCCATGACTTGGATAGCTAAAATGCCCTGTGGGCCGGGCGCAATGGCTCACACCTGTAATCCCAGCACTTTGGGAACCCGAGGTGGGTGGATCACCTGAAATCAGGAGTTCGAGACCAACCAGCCTGGCCAACACAGAGAAACCCGGTCTCCACTAAAAATACAAAAATTAGCAGGGCGTGGTGGCGGGCACCTGTAATTTAGCTACTTGGGAGGCTGAGGCAGGAGAATCGCTGGAACCTGAGAGGCAGAGGCTGCAGCGAGCTGAGATCACGGCACTGCACTCCAGCCTGAGCGATAGAGTGAGACTCTGTCTCAAAAATTAAAAATAAAAGATAAAAATGACCTATGGATTATCAATGCTTCTCTATGCATCATTTCACTGTAGCAAGACTGAGAGCCAGGCCGGGAACAGGGCCTTACCTCCACCTTGCAGATAGGAAAATTACGGTTTAGAGAAATGATAGAGCGAGGAGCTGCTGGCTGTGCCTGTGCTGTTTCATGGTCCCAAGCACGCCATCTTCTCCAAAGTCAGAGGGAGAGACACAGCTGAAAAGGGGCACTGAGCGTTGGAACTGACGTCAGGAAGCCCCTGCCTGGTACCCTAACATGGCCACTGAACAGCAGGTGGGCTGAGCTCCTGGGGCCTCGTTTCACATCTTAGAACCAGGGTCTTTTCTTGATGATCTGTGGGGTCTCATCACTGTCACATTTAACAGGGCTTGGTGAGCCCCTGTGTGACCCCCAGTGTGCTGGACACAGGCTGGACGCGGGCTTAGCCCCGAACCCAGCCCACATCCCAACATGCCGATGCCATCATCCACCCTCTGAAATGTCATCAACCTCGGGCCCTTCCCCATCCTCACAGGCCACCCCTCCTAGGCTCTTATAACCATCTTCCACCAGGGCACTGGCTCTGCGGCTGTCCCCTCACTCCCACTTCCCACACCAGAGTTTCTGGGATTGGATTGCATCACTCTTGCTCAAGCCTCTTCAGTGGCTCTCCGCGGCCATGGCTGCTGCAGGGACCTTTCAGAGGCCTAAAGGACAGGACCCAGCTCCATCCCTCATCTGCCCCCCCTCCATCCTAGCACTTATTATGATGAGGTGACTATCCGTTTACATCCATCTCCCCCTCTAGACCAGGGTAAGCGAATGTTTTCTGTCAAGGGTCAGGTAGTAAATGTTCCAGGTTCCAGGGGCCACCTAGCCTTGGTTGCATCTATTGAGCTTATGCCTATATATACAGCAGCACCCACAGACCAGATGCCAGGGAACAGGCATGGCCGCGTTCCAATAAGACACACAGTGGGCTTGATCCAACCCCAGCCTCAGTCGGGCCTCTGCTTTTGACTTTGATCTCTGGGGCTGGCCATTCCTAGTCTGTCTCCCCCACCACCAGGTCCCCAGCACAGTGCTTGACACACAGGAGATGCTTAATAAAAGGCTTTTGAGTGGATGTGTGACCAGCAGGGCTGCCTGGAGGGGGCACGGGAGCCCTGTGGCTGCCCTGCGGATCCAAGTCTGAGGCTTTGGAGCCGTGGGTACCTCATGCTGCCGGGTCCCGCCTGTGCCTGGGCTTCTGTCCCAACAGCTCCTCGTCTGCTTCCGGAGGAGACTTGCAGGCAAGGGGAATGGCCGGGGCTGAGGTGTTGGCCCAGATTCCTGGCTCACTATGTCAGGAAGGAAAGGGTCCAAAGTGACCCCAGCCTCAGAGTGAGGGAAACTGTCTCCCAGCTCCCAGGACCCAGTGGAGACCCGCGGTGTCACAGCCCATCGGATGCAATGCCTGGGCCCAGGGCCCCACCCGTGAGGGCCCAGCAGGGTGGCAGCCACCGGGAGGGTGGGGACAAGCCTCTCCTGGAAGGCTCCAGCCAGCTCTCAGGGAACCTCTGCTTCCCTCCCCCTCCAGGGCTGTGTCTGTCACCTGCCCGGCTGCCCCAGGTCTCCAGGCCTGACCAAGCACAGGGAGACACTGAAGCCCTCGTGCCTGGTCTGGAGTCACTCTGCCACCTTGAGGAGACATCTGAGAACTGCACCCTACTCCAGCCAGGCCCACCTGAGCGCTCGCTGCCTGAGCCCCCTCTCCAAAGCCCGCCCCAGCTGCCTAACGAAGCCTGTTCATTCTGCAAAGCTCTGGGAACCTCTGTTCTGCAAAGGCCCAGAGATCCCCGAGACACCCTTTCACACGGAGCAGTCCTGTCCTGAGCCTCCTTGTCCTCCAGGTCTCTGCTCTCAGCCGGGCCTTCCCTGTGACCTGCTGCAGGAAGCTGTCCCTCCTCCGCCCACACTCCTTCTTCCCTGTTCTCTGTGCCTCTCCACCAGTCGTGTTCAGCAAAGCTGTGTGTTTACGGTGTCTGTCCCCCTAGAGTGTCGGCTTCTGAGGGCGTGACATTTTGTTCCCTGCTCTTCCCCGTGACTGGAACAGCAACGGCACATAAAAGACTCTCAGCAAATGTTTGATGAGTAAATGAGCAACACCAGATCCGCAACAATCCACCAAGACTGGGGCGGGGCGGGGCGGGGGGTGGGGGAAGGGGAGAGGAGGGAAGGAGAAGGGGATAGGAGGGAAGGGGAGAGGGAGGAAGGAAGGGAAGGAAAGAAAAGGAGGAAAAAGGAGTGGGAAAGGAAAACGAGGGACGGGAAGGGGAAGGTGCCAGCTTGGGATTTCGAGCCTGGGTGATGCCTGCTGACGGGGTTGGCCGCAGGAGCAGAGCACCGGGAGGCCCAGGGATGTGGCGAGGCAGCCGCGGTGTCAGAAAGAGGAAGGCAGGAGGCTGAGGCTGAGGGCCCTGGAATCTCGCACATTCCAGGGTTCATAAAGATCACGGTGGGGTCCACCTCCGGAGTCCACAAAAGGTAAGTGCGGGGTGGGGATATGTCCAGAAGCAGCTCTGCAAAACAGTGCAGGTTTCCAGTCCACCGGAAGCTCAAAGAGGAGAGAAAAGACATGGGCTCTCGGGGAAGGAGGGGGGCGTTGTTGGAGGCCCGGTCTTTGGGTGAGGGCTGATGCCCCTGTGTCAGAGCCCACAGGCTGGCGCACGCCTGGACCACTACGCTCACCCCTCGGCGGCTCACTCTGGGAACAGTGTTACAAGGGAGGTTGTCTAGTGACAAGGATGGCGGGAATTGTGGAGCTATAAATAGGAGCGGTGACTGCAGTAGCTGAGATGTGTGGTTTGGGGATGTCATGGCTCCATGAAGCCAGAGCGTGGTCTTCCAGCCTGCACACTGCCATCTGCTGGGCTACAGCGAGGCTGATGTGGCTCAGCATAGGATTCTGTACTCTTGGTCAAAGCTGAGGGCTGGGTCGGGCACCGTGGCTCACACCTGTAATCCCAGCACTTTGAGAGGCTTGAGGTGGGAGGATCATTTGAGCCCAGGAGTACAAGGCCAGCCTGGGAAACATAGGCGGACCTTGTATCTACAAAAATAATTAGTTAGGTGTGATTGCACACTCCTGTGTGCAATCAGCTACTCAGGAGGCGGAGGTGGGAGGTTCACTTGAGCCTGGGAGGGTGAGGCTTAGGTGAGGCTTCAGTGAGCCGTGATTGGGCCACTGAACTTCTGCTGGGCAACAGAGTGAGACCCTGTGTTTTTTGTTTGTTTGTTTGTTTTGTGAAGAGCAGGCAGCAGAGGGCTGCCTGTAGGTGGTGAGTTCTCCATGTGCGACCAGGAGGGCTTTCTGGAGGGGGCAACAGGAGCACCGTGGCTGCCCTGTGGATCCAGGTCTAAGGCTTTGGAGCTCGCTGAGGCTGGGTTGACAGGGTGTGTGGTCAGTTTTCTGATGCTGGATGCCTTGTTACTGCAGAGGCATTCAAAAGTGCAACTAGCTGCTGGGATTGATGTGAAGAGCATCAAGGGGACTTGATCCTGTTGCAGGGAGGGATTTAGGGGTGAGATAGGGAACTGGCCAGCCCTGAGGGTTATAAGGGTCTGTGGCAACCCTGGGGTCATGTGGCTAAGCTTTGTCTGGGGCCGTTTAGTTCCCTGAGTGATTGTATGGCAGGCTTTGCTCATGGCTTTTTCTGCATCGTCACAGCCTCAATAGCCTTACTCTGTCCATGCAATGATTCTCATTTTACAGGCAAGGGACCTGGGACTTAGAGGCTCACGTTCTTGGGGCTAAGCTTTGAGCCATGGCCAGCTTCATTCTGGAAGCTGGCTCAGCTCAGGGGAGCCTAGTTCCCCTGGGCATAAGTGACACCGAGCCCTGCCTTTGCTCCTTGGACCTCAGATGGGGGCTACCTTCCTCTCCCCATCTGTGCCCAGCAGCTGCTCACGCAGCATCTGAGCCTCAGGGTAATCTGGGGACAGCGCTCTGGCAAGAAGCTCTGCAGGGAGGGGCCCAGCATTCACACATGCAAGCAAAGAGCAATAAGCCAGGACTAAAGATAGAAGATGCCTCTTACTGGGCCGGTTCTGATGTAAAAATGCAGAACTCAGAATTAAACAGGCACTTTGCATTGCAGAACAACAGTGCCCAATTAAGCTATTCTGGGCGAGGACACTGAGAAGCTTTGTGAGTTTTTACTGCTCAAGACAATGAATAATACATAAGTCTCTACAGTCTCAATTCAAACGATGATTCATGAGCCACACCAAAAGCTTCATTCCAATCCAATCCATATTCTGATGTGATCCTCTTATACCTTAGAAAGCCTGGGCTTGGTAGCCAGGTGGCCTCTATTTCTTGGTGATTAAAGTCTGGGTCTTCTAGGGAAATGCTTCTGAAGTGTGGAACAGGGACTACTGCTGGTCTGAAAACTGCTTGTTACTGGCCCACAAAGAGAAAAGCATAGAAATGGAGAGTAAATTCTCAGAAACTTTTACAGCAACTTAAAGTTAAGTGGGTTATGTGGTTGACTGTAATAATAAAGTTTGCAGCCTGGGCAACATGGTGAGACCCCATCTCTCCATAAAATAAAATTAGCTAGGCATGATGGTGCACACCTGTGGTCCCAGATACTTAGAAGGCTGAGACAGTTGGATCACTTGAGCCTGGGAGGTTGAGGCTGCAGTGAGTCCTGATTGCACCACTCCCCTCCAGCCTGGGTGATAGAGTGAGACACTCTCTCAAAAAAAAAAAAAAAAAAAAAAAAGCATGGGCTTTCATTTTATTTGTTCATTTTCGATTTTATTTTTCGAGTAGTTCAATTTTATGTTTTATGAAAGTATTGGTTTGAAATAAGTTGGAAATTTCAAACAAAGCAAAACCAAAAGCCCTGGTCTTTTTCCTCACAGATGGTCTGAGAAGCACGGGTCCAGGCCACCATGTCCTGTTGGTTGAGGCTGGGTCAACAGAGTACACAGTTTTCTGTCCCTGTTAAGGTTAATAAAAAATTCTATAAATACATACTTTATCTGCTTTCTTCTCTTAAAATCTATGAGACATAAAGTTAAATAATGTAATAATTACGGTGAGGTATTTTTGGATTTATAACATATGCAGATGTAATATATGAAAATAATAGCAAAAAAAAAGAGGAGGAGGAAATAGGACTATGTAGGAAGAAAGTTTTGATCTCCTACTAGAAATAAGTTAGTCTAAACCAGAAGTTAGTTCTAATAAGTTGAGATGTGTATTATAAGTTCTAATGCAACTACTAAGAAAACAACTCAAAAATATAATTAGCATCATTAAAAAATTAAAATGCTACACTAGAAAATATTGACTTGACACAAAAGGCTATAAAGGAAGGTCAGAGGGACAAAAAGGAAAAGCATCATACAGGAAAACAAACCAAAATGGCATATGTAAATCAAACTATATCAATGATCACATTAAATGTGAGTGGACTAAAAATCCAATTAAAAGACAGATTGTCAGACTGAACAAACAAATTCTATGTGTTGTCTACAGGAAACACATTTAAATTCACATATATAAGTAGGTTAAAAATAAAAAGATGGAAACAGATATACTATGCAAATGGTAATGATAAAAGAGCTGGTATGGTGCTAATAATATCAACAAAATAGACTGTAGGGAAACAAAAAAAAGTCATTAGAGATAAAGAGGGACATTTTATAATGACTAAAGGGTCAATGATTCAGAAAGATATAGCAACTGTAAACATATGTGCATCTAATAATAGAACATTAAAATATTGGAAGCAAAAAATGACAGAATTGAAGGAAGAAAGAGACAATTTAATACAGAAGTTGGAGACTTAAATCGCATGTTAAATAATGGATAGAACAACTATACAGAAGATGAGCAAGGATATAGATTTTGGCAATACTATAAACCAGCTAGACCTAACAAACATCTATAGAACACGCTACCCAATAATAGCAGAATATACTTTTTAAAATAGAGTACATAAAATATTCTTTAGGATAGACCATACTCTAAGCCATAAAGCAATTCTCAAATTTTTAAAAGGATTGAAATAATACAAAGTATGTTCTCCAACCTCAGTGGAATTAAATTAGAAATAAATAACAGAAGAATAATTACAAATATATAAAAATTAAACAGCACACTCTTAAATAACCAATGAGTAAAAAGAGCTCACATGGGAAATTAGAAAATACTTTAAGGTCAATGAGAGTGAAAACGTAACACACAAAAACATATGTGATGCACTAAAGCAGCACTGAGATGGAAATGTATAGCTGTAAATGCTTATATGATGTGGAAACTAAAAGATATTCATCTCATAAAAGTAAAAATTAGAACAGAGAATACTAGAAACTAGGAAGGATAGGGGAAAGGGGAAGATAGGGAGAGATTTATTAAAGAAAACAAAATTGTGCCACTGCACTCAGCCTGGGCGACAGAGTGAAGACCTTGAAAAAAAAAAAAAAAAGAGAGAGAGAGAGAAAGGAAGGAAGGAAGGTCAGGCATGCCTGGCTCTAGGGGCTATAAAAATGTCATCAGGATGTGATGTCTTCATGCTTTGACTTCACTCTCAGGGCAGTCAACTCCGCATGGGGCCTCCAGAAAGTCCGGGCTTACATTCTCCAAGGGTCAGTCCTAGCAGACAGAGAGCTGCTAATCTCAAAGAGCCTGTGCGCGTCCCAGGTGAAGTTCTGGGGCTTGCCAAGATTGCCACGCTTGGTTCTTAGGGCCATCCTGAAAGACATCCTGAGGCCCTGGGTTGCGGGCCTCTCACTGGCCAGGCCTGGTCCCATGCAACCTCTGGAGTCAGAGGTAGGGTCTACCTGTCCATAAGAAATGGATCTTGAGAAAGGTGAGATCAGAAACTGGCAATAAGGAAGAGGGTTCCCCCAAATAAACTGGAGCCACTGGGTACAGAGCAGACAAAACAGCCACAGACACCTGAGCCTTGATTTCATATCCCTGCAGGAGGTTGTCTTTTTTTTTTTTTTGAGACAAAGTTTTGCTCTTGTCGCCCAGGCTGGAGTGCAATGGCATGATCTCAACTCACTGCAACCTCCGCCTCCTGGGTTCAAGCGATTCTCCTGCCTCAGCCTCTCAAGTAGCTGGGATTACAGGCACCCGCCTCCACAGCCAGCTAATTTTTTTTTTTGTATTTTTAGTTGAGATGGGGTTTTACCATGTTGGCCAGGCTGGTCTTGAACTCCTGAACTCAGGTGATCCACCTACCTCAGCCTCCCAAAGTGCTGGGATTATAGACATGAGCCACCGTGCCTGTCCAGGTCATCTTTAAGGAGACGTTTGGGCTACTCTCAAATTACCCACCACAAAACTATTGTAAAAACTCACCCTTTATTCTTAAATACAAAACATTAACATCAGCAATTATCCTTTAGGCCAGAGGTTTTCAAACTTTCCCTTATTGTCTTAGCTTTTTTTTTTTTTTTTTTCCCCCATCGTGCTTCTAGGCCAAATGAAATACCTAACAATTGCATTTATTACGTTGTTAAGTTTAAACACCTTAGTAGCAGTGGTTGACTCCATGTCCAACAGACATTGTTGTTTCCCTTGATGTCCAACAGATGTCCTATGTGTCTGTTTTGTCCCCACACATCTGCACTGGGGCACCACAGTGCAGTTTAGACACTACACTGTGTGACTCTAGGTATGAAAACTCTCTTGGGACACACATGATAATCCTGTAGCCTGACTAATCACAATTGACTGGATAATGTTTAAACTGACAATTTCCATATCATGACAAAACGTTGCTTTCACTGGTGAAACAGGGCCAGGTGCGGTGACTTACGCCTGTAATCACAGCACTTTGGGAGGCCATGGCAGGAGGATTGCTTGAGCCCAGGAGTTTGAGACCAGCCTGGGCAACATAGTGAAACTCCCATCTCTACAAAAAATTTTAAAAAATGAGCGAGGTGTGGTGATGTGCACCTGTAGTCCCAGCTATTAGAGAGGCTGAGTTGGGAGGATTGCCTGAGATCTAGGTGGCAGTGAGCTGTGATCATGCCACTGCACTCCAGCCTGGGAAACAGAGTGAGACCATGTCTCAAAAAAGAAAAGTGAAACAGCAACATTGCTTCCACCTCATTATCTAAGAAGCCCCTTCACAGTACAGAAGCTCTTCCCCCATATTAGTCAGGGTTCTCCAGAAAAAACAGAATAGGAGAGATAGATTAGATAGATAGATAGATAGACAGACAGATAGATAGATAGATAGATAGAGTTAATATAGAGATGAGATATAGATATAGATGATATAAATATAGATATAGATACAGATATGAAGCTGTTTATTATAAGGAATTGGCTCACCTGATTACAGAGACTGGCAAGCTCAAACCTGGGGTGTGGACTGGCAGGCTCGAGATGCAGGAGAGCCGATGGTGCTGTTCTGGTTTAGAGACCGGCAGGCAGAGCCCCAGAAGAGCTGACAATGCAGATGAAGTCTGAAGGTGGGCGGCTGAGGAATTCCCTCTTGTGTGGGGAGGCCAATCCTTTTTGTCCTACTCAGGCCTTCAACGGATTAGATGAGGCCCACCCCATTATGGAGGGCAATCTGCTTTGTCAAAGTTTACCAATTTAAACATTAATCTCATCCAAAGATCCCCTCCAAGTTGACAGATAAAAGGAACCACGACACTCCCCAGCAGCCTTCACATGAGCAGTATCTTCAACATGCACCCTACCATCTTCGGAGTCCCAGGAGAGAGAGAGAGTCTTGTTCCTGATAACTCCAGCAGAAGTCTTGGTCTCACTCTTATGACCCATAAAGACCACAGCCCATTGGTGCTCCCATTTCTGTGGCCAAAATCAATGTCCTTCTAGGCCAGGCTTGAGTTCTATGCCCACTCCATATGCCCTTGCTGGGGCAAAGGGCCAGCCATCCGGAACTATGCAAATCGGAGAGTGGGTGAAAAGGGAGGGCCCCCACACAGAAGTCAGAGGGCGGTGAGCAGGAAAGTGGAGTGGACACTGGCGATGTCCTGAGATGGTGAACGCTCTGGCTGGGCACCCTCCACTGGGCCTGCCTGAGTCCCAGGTTCTTAGGAGCTTCTGAAAAAATGGCTTCTAGACATTGTAGCTGTAGGACCTCTGGAGGAGCAGGGTTAGAGTGGGAAAAAGGAGAACTAGGAAGCTTTTTTTCTTTTTTCTTTTTTTTGGAGATGGAGTTTCGCTCTTGTTGCCCAGGTTGGAGTGTAATGGCACGATCTCGGCTCTTTGCAACCTCCACCTCCTGGGTTCAATCCGTTATCCTGCCTCAGCCTCCCGAATGGCTGGGATTACAGGTGCCCGCCACCACATTCGGCTAACTTTTGTATTTTTTAAAGCAGAGACGGGGTTTCACCACGTTGGCCAGACTGGTCTTGAACTCCTGGCCTTAGGTGATCCACCCACCTCAGCCTCCCAAAGTGCTGGGATTACAGGCGTGAGCCACTGCGCCCAGCCAGGAAGCTTTTTTTCACAATCTCTTTCTGGAGAACACTCAGCCAGGCTGTAGGTCCCCAGGAAAAGCCCAAGCTTCCATTTAAGGATTTGCATTTCCTGAATTGCCTTTGCATCTTTGGTGGTGGCCCAGGAAATTCAAATCCAGAGGAAAGAAGCACGTAGCAGCAATGGGTCTACATGAGGGGAAGACAGGAGCACGTTCTCAAGGGGCTTCTTGTGAATGGTGGTCCGCCCCACACCAGCCTGTGCAACTGCATGCCGCAGGGTGGGGGAGTCCTGCCTGGTGTGGGCGGCGGGGGCATTCCACACGCTGGTGGAACACAGCAAGCAACTCGGAGGGGCTGAGCCATGGAGGGAGGTCAGCTGAAAGCAGAGGCGAGAGCCTCTGAACATGAAGGAGAGAGCAAGAGGGGAGCACCATGAGCTTGGCTCTAGGATGAGCCAGAAGGGAGAACTGGTGACAGCTTGAGAGGCGAGGGAAAGGGGAGCCCAGGCCTGCCCGCCCCAAAAGAGAGAAGGCCCAAGATAGGGAACGGAAAAAAGGTGATTTTGAAAAGTGGGTGTGTTAGTCCATTTTCACACAGCTCATAAAGATGTACCTGAGACTGGGTAATTTATAAAGAAAAAGAGGTTTATGGACTCACAGTTCTATGTAGCTGGAGAGGCCTCACAATCATGGTGGAAGGCAAAAGTCACATCTTACATGGCAGCAGGCAAGAGAGAACAAGGGCCAAGCAAAAAGGGAAACCTCTTATAAAACCATCAGATCTCGTGAGACTTATTCACTACCATGAGAATGGTATGGGGAAACCACTGCATGACTCAATTATCCCCCCACTGGGTCCCTCCCACAACACTTGGGAATTATGGGTGCTACAATTCAAGATGAGATTTGGGTGGGGACATAGCCAAACCATATCAGTGGGGTCCTCAGGAAACATTAAGGTTGCTCGATAGAGGGGTTACAATAAGCTGTTGTCCTTAAGGTAGGGTGAGCATAAGCACATCGTTCTGTCAGGCGGGAGTAATGTAAAACACCATGTGAAGGCTGCCTCGGCAGTGTGGTGGTTCATCTCATATGTCATCTTGGAGGGCATCTTTGGATGACATTGACATTTAAATTGATAACTTTTGAATCAACAGATTGCCCTCCATAATGTGAGTGGGCCTTGTCCAATCCACTGAAGGCCTGCATAGAACTAAGAGACTAACTTCCCAGCACAACAGGGAATTCTTTGTTCTCATCACGGCCACCACTGAGAAGCCCTCTTGAGGGTAATGGCCACAGACAACAGTCGCTGCCTTTACCTTTCAGCCCCTCGACTCAGCCATGCCTGAAGTCATCATGCCAGCCCTGGATATTTGTTTGTTGGCTTTTTTTTTTTCTGTTATATGTATCCATAAATGCCTCATCTTGGCTGAATTCAGTCAGAATTAGGTGACTGTCACCTAGAATGGAGAAAGTCCTGACTAATCCACAGACCCAAAGTGCAGTCCCCAAACCAGGGCCCCAGGGTGACTTTCTGGTCCTCCCGGTCCCAGTCTCACTTTCCATCCTTGAGCCCTGAGCTGCAGCCAGGCCTCTGCTGGAGACGCATTTGCATGCACCCTCCTTTGGTTAAAAGAATAGCCTCTGTTTTATTATCAGTACAAAATAGCTCTGAACAACACACGGGACAGGGGACAGAGCAGGAGCCAGGATCTGAGGCTGCCTGGGTCTGGGACTCCCGAGACTCGGGAGCCCATAGGTTTCTGTTTGATAGAGGTCCTCCTTTTCTCCGCATTGAAGGGCCTGCCCTCTAGCTGGGTCACTTTCTCGATCCAGAGGTTGTAGTTCACCAACGAGGTGTATATCCCTGGGGTGTTCTTCTCTCCACAGCTCTTTCCCCAGCTGATGATGCCCACCTGGTGCCACTTCTCACCAGGCTCTGGGGTGCAGACCAGAGGCCCCCCACTGTCACCCTGTGGGCAGAGAACACAGCTCAGCAGGGAGTCCGGTTCTAAGCTGCCCATCTGAGGCTGGGCACAGCTCATTCACGGAAGAGGATTCCTCAGCCTCCCCAACTCTGGCTGCCAACCCACCCCATCCCTGCTCCATGGGAGAAGCGTGTGGCTGCCAGGCTGGCTCTGGAGGTTGTAGGGGTGTAGAGCGTTGGGGGTGGGGTGCTGTGGATGAGACAGGACTGAAGATGGGGGAGGAAGAAGGAGGACTTGGTAAGAAAAGACCACTCCATCTGCAGCACAGAGAGATGCAGGCCAAGGGATGAGTGGAGACTTGTTTTGAGGGTCTTATCAAATGAGAGGCTCTGGAAAGGGCAGGAAAGGAAATGGGACATGTGAAGTGTTGTAGGGCTAAGAACTGGGTCTCCTTTGTGTTCTTGCAGAAGCACAGAGAGAAGGACATTCCTTTTTAATTCAGCCAAGCTTTTCAGAATGTGTGACCCTTCCAGGATGGAATCACATGGTCTGTGACTCGCATAGTTATCCATTTATGTTGAGCTTCTGAACCAAGTCCCTGCCACGCCTGATGTCTACATAAATCAAACAAATGCCCCACATCCTTCCGTCCACCTTCACACAAGGCAAATGAGCCTGCAGGAGGAGAAACGGCTTGCTGAGGGTTCTATGGTAGACTGGCTGGGATTGGAACCCAGGATTTTCTTTTTATTAATTTTAAATTAATTAGGGGTTCACAATAGTTTTATATGTTTATGGGGTACATGTTTTGATATAGGCATACAATGTGCAGTAATTAAATCAGGGTAATTGGGGTATCCATCCCCTCAAGCATTTATCATTTCTTTGTATTAAGAACATCTCAATTCCACTCTTCCAGTTATTTTGAAATATACACTTGTTGTCTATAATCACTTTATTGTGCTACCAAATACTAGACTTTATTCATTCTAACTAATTGTGTTTTTGTGTTCCTTAACTGGAGTCCCCACCTGCTTTCCTCCCCAGCCTCTGGTAACCATCATTCTTTATCTCCATAATTTTTTTTTTCTAAGCTTCCATTTATAAGTGAGAACATGCATTGTCTTTCTGTACCTGGCTTATTTTACTTAATGTAATGTCCTCTAGTTCTATCCATGCTGTTGCAAAGGACAGGATTTCATTTTTTATGGCTGAATAATATTCCATCGTGTATACTGCCTAATTTTCTTTATCCATTCATCCATTCGTGGAAACTTAGGTTGGTTCCATACCTTGGCTATTGTGAATAGTGCTACTATAAAAATGCAAGTGCAGATGTCTCTTTGATATACTGATTTCCTCTCTTTTGGATGTATACCCAGAAGTGGGGTTGCTGGATCATATGGTAGTTCTGTTTTTAATTTTTTTAGTACCCTCCATCCTGTAACCCAAGATTTTCTTATTTTCTTTTTCAACTTTTATTTTACATTCATAGGGTACATGAGCAGATTTGTTATGTGAGTAAATTGCATGTCACTGGGGTTTGGTGTACAAATGATTTAATCACCCAGGTAGTAAGCACAGTATCTGATGGGTAGTAAAAAACTACCTTACCCTCTTCATACCCTCTACCTTTAAGTAGGCCCTGGTGTCTATTGTTCCCCTCTTTGTGTCCATGTGTATTCAACATTTAGTTCCAACTTATAAGTGAGAACATGCGATATTTGGTTTTCTGTTCCTGCATTAATTCACTTAGAATAATGGCCTCTAGCTGCATCCAAGTTGCTGCAAAGGACATGATTTTGTTTTTTTTTTATGGCTGCGTAGTATTCCACAGGGTACATGTACCACGATTTCTTTATCCAGTTCACCATTGATGGACATCTAGTTTGATTCCATGTCTTTGCTATTGTGAATAGTGCTGTGATGAACATATGCATGCATGTGTCTTTTTGGTAGAATAATTTATATTCCTTTGGGTATGTGCCAGCATTGAGATTGCTGGGTTTAATGGTAGTTGTGTTTTAAGTTCTCTGAGAAATCTACAAACTGCTTTTTACAGTGGCTGAACTAATAATTTACATTCCCACCAGGAGTGTATAAGCATTCTCTTTTCTCTGCAACCTCACCAACATCTGTTATTTTCTGACTTTAATAACAGCCATTCTGAGTGGTGTGGGATGATATCTCATTGCGGCTTTCATTTGCATTTCTCTAATAATTAGTGATATTGAGCATTTTTTTTGTATGCTTGTTGGCTGCATGTATGTCTTCTTTTGAGAAGCGTCTGTTCATGTCCTCTGCCTTTTTTTTTGAGACGGAGTCTCCCTTTGTCACCCAGGCTTGAGTGCAGTGGCGCAATCTCGGCTTACTGCAAGCTCCGCCTCCTGGGTTCTCCTGCCGTTCTCCTGCCTCCGTCCCCCGAGTAGCTGGGACTACAGGCGACCACCACCACGCCCGGCTAATTTTTTTGTATTTTTAGTAGAGACAGGGTTTCACCGTGTTAGCCAGGATGGTCTTGATCTCCTGACCTCGTGATCCACCCATCTTGGCCTCCCAAAGTGCTGGGATTACAGGCGTGAATCACCGCACCCAGACCCTCTGCCCATTTTTTAATGAGGTTGTTTAGTTTTTGCTTGTTGAGTTGCTTAAGTTCCTTATAAATTCTGAATATTAGACCTTTGTCAGATGCATAGTTTGTAAATATTTTCTCCCATTGTGTAGGTTGTCTATTTACTCTGTTAATAGTTTCTTTAGCTGTGCAGATGCTCTTTAATTTAATTAGGCCATTTTATTTTGTTGCAATTGCTTTTGGAGACTTCCTCATGAAATCTTTGCTAAGGCCTATGTCAAGAATGGTAGTTTGTAGTGTGACTTTCTTTCAGTATTTTCACAGTTTTAGGTTTTATATTTAAGTCTTTTATCCATCTCGAGTTGATTTCAGTTGATGGTGAAAGGAAAGGGTCCAGTTTCAATCTTCTGCATATGGCTAGCCAGTTATCCCAACACCATTTATTGAATAGGAAGTCCTTTCCCCATTGCTTGTTATTTTTGACTTTGATGAAGATCAGATGGTTGTAGGTGTACAGCTTTATTTGTGGGTTCTCTAACCTATTCCATTGGTCTATGTGTCAGTTTTTGTACCAGGACCATGCTGTTTTGGTTACCATAGCCCTGTAGTATAGTTTGAAGTTGGATAGCATGATGCCTCCAGCTTTGTTCTTTTTGCTTAGGATTGCCTTGGCTACTTGGGCTCTTTTCTGGTTTCATATGAATTTTAAAATAGTTTTTTTCTAATTCTGTGAAGAATGTCATTGGTAGTTTGATAGGGATAGTATTGAATCTGTAAATTGCTTTGGGTAGTATGGCCGTTTTAATGATATTGATTCTTCCTATCCATGAGCATGGAATGTCTTTCATTTGTTTGTGTTGTCTCAGATTTCTTTCAGTAATGTTTTGTAATTCTCATTGTAGAGATCTTTCACCTCCCTGATTGTCTGTATTCCTAGATATTTTATTCTTTTGGCAGATATTGTGAATGGGATTGCATTCTTGATTTGGCTCTCAGCTTGTATGTTATCTGGTGTATATAAATGTCACAAATTTTTGTAAATTGATTTTGTATCCTGAAACTTTGCTGAAGTTGCTTATCAGTTCTAGGAGACTTTGGGCAGAGACTATGGGGTTTTCCAGGTATAGAATCGTATCATTTGCAAAGAGGGATAGTTTGACATCTTATCTTCCTATTTGGATGCCCTTCATTTCTTTTTCTTGCCTGATTGCTCTGGCTAAGACTTCTAGTACTACGTTGAATAGGAGTGGTGAAAGAGGGCATCCTTGTCTTGTTCTGGTCCTGAGAGGGAGGCTTCCAGCTTTTGCTCATTCAGTATAATGTTGGCTGTGGGTTTGTCATAGATGGCTTTTATTATTTTGAGGTATGTGTAACCTAGGATTTTCTGATGCCAAAGCCCATGCCCTCTCTACCTTTGTTATATTACTCTCTCACCAAAGGAACTGAGCAGCTACAACCTTGCAAGCAGTCTTCAGTGGAGAGATGATGTCCCATTCCATGATCCTTGAGAGGTGACTAGAATAAATGGAGTATTATAACAAACTCTAATCAGGGAGGACAATTATTGTTTTCTGGTCATGATGTGTGTAGTGTGTTCTTGCATTGCTATAAAGAAATACCTGAGGATCTCCAGCCAGGCCACCTTCTCTTCACCTTTCAGAGCCTTTTTGTTTTCATTTTACGAGATACTATCCTGTGCTTTTAGTTCTATTTAGTGGGAGGGGCTGGGAGAATTGTGTTTACTCCATCTTGTCTGGAACCAGAAGTCTCAATTCTGTGTGCATGTTTTTTTGTTTTTTGTTTTGGTAATATTTTAAATTGCCCAGAAAGTGAAGAAAATACAAGGTTCATGTGTCTTTTTGGTCCCCACAGTATTTGCCACATGGGGGGCTTCTAAACCTAGTGCTATGCTGCCAGGGTCTACTTCTTACCTCAGAATGCCTTCTCCTTTCTCTTTTCCCTTTCTGCCTCCAATCCCTGTTCCAGTACCCACCTCTCAAGGCTCTTATAGCCTATCAGGGAAACCTACCAATTTTCTCACATTAAACCATAACAGATAGATAAATATCTTTCTTTTTCCATGGGGCAGCCTCTCCATCACTGTTGAGAATATTCATCATCTTCATTTGTGGTTTTATACCAATGACAAGGTCCACTGCCTGGCCAATG
Source organism: Pongo pygmaeus (assembly GCF_028885625.2). Classification (NCBI taxonomy): domain Eukaryota; kingdom Metazoa; phylum Chordata; class Mammalia; order Primates; family Hominidae; genus Pongo; species Pongo pygmaeus. The sequence continues at coordinate 10,281,362 of NC_072380.2, forward strand.
AGCAGGTCCCTAGTCTTCAGCTGGGACTAAGCAGGTTCATCAGGGTGGCCACTTTTAAGACGAAGGGAGCACCTCTGAGCATTAAAGACAAATTTCATCATTCGTCCTTAGAGCCAGAGGAAATTTATGATTTTTTTTCTATTTTTCTGGCTATCAATAATTTTTTAGAAAGAACATGTGTTCATTTTATTAAAGAGAGGCAAAGAGACCAGTCTTTGGTTCCATGAAACCCACATGCAACACCCAATATATTATCATTGTTTGTTTATCCACTGCCTGCCCAGGAAACTGTAGGGTCCCTTAGGTGAGGAACCGTATCTCATTTACGGGTGTCCAGGGCCTTGCATGCTCAACAAAGGTTTCTAAATTAATGAACTAAAATGACTTCTTATATAGATACCAAATCCTCCTTGAATATTTTTTTTAAGAATTCCAAGAAGTGAGAAAAGACTTGGCACCCTGTTTACCTAGTGTACCTGAAGAAGATCAGAAATAATTAAGCAGGGTTGCAGCATATTGACTCCCAGCGTGCTCACTCATAGCTCCAGAGGCTCTACAAATCCACATACTCATTCTCATGGCTGAAGGCCCTAATTCCCATACATCTTCCAGACTCAGAATTGTCCATTCGCAGCAGAGAGAGAATACCCTTGCACTGGCCCTTCCAAGAGGGTGAGGACCTATAAGGCGAGGGAGGGTACCCCCTAGTTACCTGGCAGGCATCATAGCTCTCATTCTTGTATCCGGCACACAGCATATTTTTGGTAAGTTTTGGAAACACCTTTGAACACTCCTCCCAGTCCATGATGACCATTGGCGCTTTCATCAGATCCGTTTTCACAGAGTTTTTGTCAGCTGGCCCAGAGAGAAAGCACATTAGAGAAGCCATCAGGCCTCATGTCCCCACGCTCATGATGCAGCTGACTGTGCTCTCGGCCCTGTGTCCACCAGCCCCCATCCCCTGCCTTCACAGGCTCTGCAGCCCCTCACTTCCTTCAGGTTACCCAACGCCTGCAACTTACCCACTCCCCCAACAACTCCTGCAACTACTGGAATTATTCTTCTCATTCAAAACCAAATTTCTACTCCCAAGAAGACTTCTAACTTGACTCCAGTTAGCCCCACAGACTCAGCTTCTTGGAACTGGCTACTGACTGTTTCTCAGCATAATCCTGCCTCATCAATACATTTGCCTATTGTGACATTTTATTACATGAGGATGGCATTTCCTTCACACAGGGCCTTGGGAAGTGGGTTTGCACTCCTGGTGAAAAAACTTTAGGTCCTCAGCAAGGGCAGGTTGGCAGAGTGTCTTGAGATGGGATTAGAGGGGATTTGCAGAGGCCCTTTCTGGGCCGCCAGATGCCGGGAATTCACCTGGATTCCTCTCCATCTCATTAACTCTGACCACAAAGGGATTTCACATTTCTTCCCCTGATTGAAGATTTTTAAACTTGTGCATGTCCATGTGCCTCCTCTCCCTCTTCTACCTTTCCAGGAGTGCCTGGAGCCCAGAACCAAGGTCCCACCACTTTCCCCTCTGGTTGCTAAACTCTTGAAACACCCAAGGTCGTCCAGGCCCAGGCTCGCTGCAAATCATCCCTGTGGATCCAGAGCCTCCTTCAGGCTGACACAATGCTTTGCTGTTCTCATCCCCTCCCCTCCCCTATCTATTTGCTTTTGGTTTTGTCGGGTTTTTTTTGGGGACAGTCCAGTGGGCCCTTCGCCATATCTTTCTGTCCCAGTAGACTTTCTTCTATTTTGGCCAAGTAACAGCATTAAAAACAAGTAACAACAGATTCATTTCTAAGAAGAGCCAGGCAATGCTCCAGGACCATCAAAGCCTAGCCCAGGGTGGGCATCTCCAATGCCTGGAGGAGCCAGGTAGGAAACACGCCCGTGGAATCAGGGAAGATGTTTATGAACACAGAGTAGAGGGGCCTCTGGATGACTGCAGAGTTTAAATTCGATTAAACACACAAACCACACTGCTCTGTGCTAGCTGGATCAGACTACACTAGGGGACTGGCTCAGACCTGGTGTCTCAGCTTGGGGTTTCGGCACTCAAAAGGAGCTAAACTTTGGGCTCTGTGAGCCTCCACTGCGCGGGAGTCTGCTCCAACGCAAGTCTTGTCCTCACTCCTTCCTCAGCTTCCTCCCCTCTCCTTCAGATTGCAGTGGCTTTTTCCCCAGCGGAAGCTGAGCAGTCACATACCAGCATTGGTTTGGCCCCAACCTGCCACCCAGCATTCGTGCCACGTGGCGGGGCCGGGCTGTGTGGGGAGGCAGATGGGCACCTTCAGGTCATCGAGCGTGATGGGCGAGGCCAGCAGCAGCAAGGCAATGTCATTGTCCATGTTGGCTCTCTTAAAGTCCTTGTGAAGAATGATGCTGGCGACCTCCTTTATTTCCATGGATGAGCTAGTTAAGTCGTTGGTCCCTAGCACGACACTCAGTTCTTCTGGACTGATGGCAGAGAACCAGAGAAGGGCGAGTGGAAGGGGAAGGGAAGTCTCAAAAGCGGCAGAATTGGCTGTGCCCAGAAACCTAAATCCCATATAGCTCTAGGACCTTTAGACCCTGCTAGGGCTGTTGCTCAGAAGGTGTGAGGATTGGAAAAATGTAGGAAAAAAAAAAAAAACCAGAACAGCCAGTGAGCAGACCACAGCCAGACCACTGCACTATCAGGGGCCCCAGAGGTGTGAATGAGGTGCTTCTGTCTAATACAGCAAAGGCAGAGCTGGGTTCAGAGCACTCTACAGAGCCCACAAAAAGCCACTTGGCATGGATCAAACTGACCTTCAGATAGGTAAGGCATTCATTATTATATCTGTTTTACATCAACTGGTCTACTAACACTTTAGAAACTCAGGACCAGAAGTTAGTCTAGACCTGCCGCGACCAAGCAGACAGGATCTTCAGTAATAAGCCCACATTCAGAACCCCACGGGATATTTGATATCCCATGACAGCAGGTGCCACAAAGCTCACTGGTTATGCCATGAAGAAACTGTCCCTGGGTTTTTGATTAACCTTCTAAAATCAGCCTTTCTGTGTGTCTTCAAACTTCCTTGAGCTGGTGTGGCAGAAAGCACAAGTGCTAGAGCCAGAATTTGAATTTTGTCTCTATATACTAGGTGGGTACTGTAGGTTAGCGGCCTCAATTTATTGGACCTCAATTTCCTTATCTATAAACGAGGGCTATTCATTCTACCTGCTCCAGGGGTCACTGTGTGATTAAATGAGTTAATAGAGGAAAGTTTCTTTTTCTTTTTTTTCTTTTTTTGAGATGGAGTCTCACTCTGTCGCCCAGGCTGGAGTGCCAGTGGTGTGATCTTGGCTCACTGCAACCTCCACCTCCTGGGTTCAAGCAAGTCTCCTGTCTCAGCCTCCTGAACAGCTGGGACTACAGATGCACGCCACCACGCCCAGCTAATTTTTGTATTTTTGGTATAGATGGGGTTTCGCCATATTGGCCAGGCTGGTCTTGAACTCATGACCACCGAACTCCTGATACACCTGCCTCGGCCTCCTGAAGTGCTGGGATTACAGGCGTGAGCCACCGCACCCAGCCAATAGGGGAAAGTTTCTTAGCAGGGTCCCCAGCACATAGTTAGTCCTTGGTAATGCCAGGCATCCATCCACATGCTGTCACACAGAGAATGCTCTACAAGGAGCAGGAGAGTAGGGGGTCAGGTGGCCCAGGAAACCAGGCTTCCAGAATTAGAAGGATTTCCCCCTAGATGGACTTGAATGCCCTAGGAGAGGCATTTGGACCAAGCCGCTTGGCTCCATCAAGCCACAGGTGTTCTGGGAGAGGGTAGGTGTGACCTCAGGGAGGTCGTAGTCACTGGCTCTGGGTGATGTGAGGAGGACACAGCCTCAGGCTGGCTACCTCCGCTTCCCCATGGCTTGGGGGTGGGTGGATGGGTGGGAGCCATTCATGCCGACTGGATACCGAACAGCCGCAGGTTCCTCTCAGCCACCAGGTGTGGGTGAGGGGGAGGGTGCCCCAGGGGTGGGCGCCCTGAGAGGCAGCAGTGGGAGGCTTGTGGTACTTACAACAGCTCCTCAGAATATAAGCAGTGAGCCGCAGTGAGAATCCACCACTTGCTGAGGATGGAACCGCCACAGAAAGCTTCACTTCTTGCCTGAATACTCACCTGCCACGGAAACTCACCCACCTCCGCCTCCATCCCCCCTGTGATTCTGGAATACCGAGTTCTTCCCTCAAAAATGGATCTGTCACCACATTCTGGTGGAATGAAAGAGGGTGGAAAGGAAAAGGGGAAACATTTAGTCAGCATCTAGTGTGAGCCCAGGACCGGGCTGGGAGGAGGAGGCTTCCAAGTGGATATCCTCATCCCCATTCTAGAGAGGAGCTCACTGAGGCTGGCGAGCAGGGCAGCCCTTATGACATCAGCTGGCAGATGCTTTATTTTGTCTACACAGAGCTCAGCAGCAGATAGAGTCAGAAGCATTGGCTCTGACTCTATCCAGCATTTGTGACCTCAGGAGAGTCACTTTACTGAGCTTGTTTCTGCTCTCATCCAGGAGAAATCGGAAGAAAATAGTGTCCAAAGCCAACCCCCCATGGTGGGCAGGACAATAGTCCCCCAAAGAGGTCCAAGTTCCAATGGGCCATGTCCCCAGAACCTGTGAATATTTTAGCTTGCAAGGAAAGGGGGACTTTGAACATGGAATTTGGGTTGCTAAGCACTGCTCTCAGAGTGGGGACATGATGCTGGCTTTTCCGAGGGGCCAATGGAATCACTGAGGCTCTTAAGAGGGGTAGAGGGAAGCAGGAGGTCAGGCAGAGGGAGAAGTGACTGCAGAGGAAAGGCAGAGAGATGCAACATAGCTGGCTTTGAAGATGAAGGCAGGGGCCCAGAGAAGCTTCTAGAAGCTGGAAGTGGAAAGGCAAATAATTTTCCCCTAGAGTGTCCAGTAGGAACGCAGACCTGCCGCACCCTGAATTCAGCCCCAGAAGGTCTGTGCTGGAGCTCTGTCCCACAGTACTGTAGGATAAGACATTTGTGTTGTTTAAGCCACCAAGTGTGTGGTCATTCATTTCAGCAGCCCTAAGAAACCACAAGGGGTGGGGCATAGAAAGTGCCAGAACCTACCGGAAAGCTCTGGCTGTTCTAGGCTAGTCAAGGCTAAGCAGCTCCTTTACTTGGGGGACTGAGAGCAAAGCTGTAGCTGCCTGTGCTGAGGCAGGAAATTCCCCTTCTGGACAGAGGCTGGGTCCAGCTCCTCGCCCCCAGGAAGAGGAGATGCTCTGTTAATATTTGCTGATTTGAATGTCTGCCTTGTGTTCTGGGACAAGGCATGAGTTTGACTCTAAAAAGCCCAAGACCCTATTCTTGTCTCTTTATTGCTGCTCATTTTCCAAGCATCAGCTCAACAGAAGCTGTGAGTGTTTTGTTGTTTGGGTGATCCCGTGGTGGTCATTTTTGGTTTAAAAAAATGCGGGAGTGAGAACTTAGCAATGTGCATCCGGAACCTTCTGCTGTCGGCAATGCGTAAAGGCTCTCTTCGGGACTTTTTTTTTTTTTTTTTTTTTTTTTTTTGAGACACGAAGTCTTGCTCTACCACCCAGGCTGGAGTGCTGTGGCATGATCTCGGCTCACTGCAACCTCTGCCTCCGAGGTTCAAGCGATCCTCCTGCCTCAGCTTCCCAAGTAGCTGGGAATACAGTTTTTCTATTTTTTAGTAGAGACAGGGTTTCACTGTATGTTGGTCAGGCTGGTCTCGAGCTCCTGACCTCAGATGATCCGCCCGCCTCGGCCTCCCAAAGTGCTGGGATTACAGGCGTGAGCCACCATGCCCGGCCTATTCGGGACTTTTGGATCCACACTTCCTCTCTGATTTTATTTACATATGATGCTTACTGTGTGTCAGGCACTGTTGCAAGCACTTTGCAAACACCGATTCACTTGGTTATCATAACTGCCCTATTGAGGTAGGCCCTCTTATTTTCATCCTCACTTTATAGTTGAGACAACTGAGGTACAGAGAGGTTAAGTAGTTTGTCCAAGGTCACACAACTAGTCAGTGACTGAACTATGATATGAGCCCCAGGCCGGCTGGCAACAGAGCTGGTACTCTCACCACTGCGCCATGTGGCTCTCTGCCTGAAATATTCTTTCCCAGGCAGCTACCTGGCTCACTTTCTCCCTACACCCAAGAATCCCTTCTTCAGAGTGGCCTTCCCTGACCTGTGTCTAAAACAGCCCCTCCCATCCTGGTGACTCCTTATTTCCTACCCTGCGTTACATTTCTTCATTGCATCCTCGTTACATTAACTCCTACATTATCAGTCCCTTTTGCCTGACTCTGGTACCAGAATATAAGCTCCAGACGGAGAGGGCAACATGCTTGTGGGCTGATTCCCTGATTCAATGACTCCATTCCAGGAGTCTGGAAGGCAGCACATGTGTGCATCTGATGATGTTCACTGCAGCGATCTCTATCATTGTGACAAATTGAAAACAAGCTAAATGCTAGGGTTGAGTAAGGCACATCCATATCATCAACTACTTCTCAGCCACAAAATTAGGTTCATGGGGGATTTTTAACGACACAGGAAGATGTTTGTGATATAAAATTGAGTGAAAAAGTCAGGATGAAAATCATATTTAAAACTTGTGATTTTATTATGTTAAGAATGTGGGTTTATAAGTATGGAAGGAAGTACATCAAAATGCCGAGTGTCTATGAGCCGGATTGGATGGTGAGCAGCTATGATGGGTGCCCTCTGTCTCTCTGTCTGAGATGCAGAACGTGGCACGTGCTCAATGTAGGCTCTGGGCCAGACAGCCCAAGCTTGAATCCAGGCTCTGTTGCTTATTCACTAAATGATTTAGGGAAAGCTACTTATCTTTGGGTACCCACTCCCCTTCCTTCATTCCTAAAATAAGCATAAGATAATGCCAACTTTATAAGACTGATGTGTGGATGAAATGAGAGGATGGATGTTGAAGCGACCGACAAAGTGCTTGGACCAAAGTCAACTCTCCAGAATGAACTGGCAGAAGTTCTCATATCCATTTTGCATCAGTGGGACCCACCCCCCCCACATTCTTGGTCCTGAGATCAACGCACAACATCTGTATGGAATCGTGTGGACTTTTAGGTTCATGCCAGAGCTGAGAGCCTGGAAGCAGTGATGGAAGCAGAAACGGCTGCTTCTGAGTGCTCTGAGCAATCATGCATTAGAGGAGCATGTTCTGCTGATGCTCTCCCCTCATGCCTCCCGCCCCCTGTTCACACAGAGTGCAGTGCACCCTAGGCTGGACTGAAGGAGGCCAGGTGAGCCTGCTGTGTTCTGGGCAAGAGGCGGTGTGCACAGGGCAGGCAGCCTGGCGCTGCGGTCACCCAGTGCAGGCCAGGCAGACAGCTCTATCATTTCCCCATGGGGCAACTTTGGGCAAATCCTCATCCTCAGTGAGGCTCTGAGTTCCTCATCCACACGTGGTCTGAGAGCAGATGCCCCACCGTGGTGCTGTGGGCATTAAACACGGGGAAGTGCTTGACCCCTAACAGTTGCTAGGTACCCCAGCATCCCTGAAGTCTCGGCCACCCCCTTGGAGAAAGAAATGAGCCATCAGGGAGCTCTAGGGGGCTGGGCACAAGGACAGAAGCACCCTTGAACTTGGCCTGACTGAGCTAGGCATCCCTGGGTGTCTGTGGCTTCTGGAAGCCTGGTGCTGATGGGAGCCACAGAGGCCCAGGGTAATGGTCCCCCTCCGAGTGGGAGCACTCAGTCTCAGCTAGTTCTAGGCAAGAGCTTCAGGGAAGCCTACTATTCCTTTGAGGATAAAGTGTCAGATTTCAAAACCAAAACTTAGGGTTAGACAGGTCAAACACTGGGCCAGAGGAGAGAGGAGAAAAAGGAGAAGTGGTTTGGAGAAGGGGTATGTGGGAGAAGGCCCTGGAGCTCTGGCCTTGTGCTCTGCGATCCACCCTCCTGGCAGCCAGTCAGCTGGACCATGAGCCCCCATCCATTCCCCCTCTGCCCCTGTACTCACCACTGACTGGGCCGGGGGGATGACGGGTCTGAGGGTGGTGGGCTCCCCTAGCCCCGCCTAGGATAGCCACTCCAGCCTCTAGGAGAGGAGTCCGTGGACTGAGCTGAGTTCCTGTGACCAGGGACAGGAGCAGCAACACTGAGAACAGGAGCATGGCCCTGGGCTGTGCTGTGGGCCCAGGGGTGACAGAGGCCAGGGCTGAGGGAGTGAGGCTGACAGCCTCCAGCTCAGATCCAGAGCCCCCAAGTGATGTCACAATGGGCTGTGGAGCCGAGAACTCAGACTGTAGCCATGAAGACTTCTTTTCTGGCTGCTTTGTTTCCAGGACGGCTGCACAGAGGCACCTCATCTCAGAGCCTTTCTTATCCCAGGTTCCCTTCTCCCTGACCTGGGCACCACCCAGCTTCCTGAGTGTATTAGTCCATTTTCATGTTGCTGATAAAGACATACCCGAGACTGGGTAATTTATAAAGAAAAAGAGGTTTAATGGACTCACAGTTCCAGGTGGCTGGGGAGGCCTCACAATCATGGCGGAAGGCGAAAGGCATGTCTTACATTTCGGCAGATGAGAGAGAATGAGAGCCGTGTGAAATGGGAAGCCCCTTATAAAACCATCAGATCTTGTGAGACTGATTCACTACCAAGAGAGCAGTATAGGGGAAACTGCCCCCATAATTCAGTCATCTCCTACCGGGTCCTTCCTACAACACATGGGAATTATGGGAGCTACAATTCAAGATGAGATTAGGATGGGGACACAGCCAAACCAAATCATTGAGCCCCCCCGCCCCGGTGGGCACAATGATGCTTTCAGCCATTGTCGCCCCCAAACATTTTTTGAGGCTCAGTTCAGGCCACGGCTTCTCTGTGAATGTGGGAGTAAGATGTGGGGGAAGGGCTTCCAGCCTGGACCCTCGGGAATGGGGTGGGGCCCGGGGACGCCTGGAGGCCTCTGCCAGCACCAGCACCCTGTGGGGTACGGCTGCCCGCTTAGTTCTCTGCCCAGGACTCTGATCCAGGGCCTCAGGTGTACCCGCACAGGTCAGGTTGAGAGGTTCTGGCTTCCCCTCATGCCCAGCGTGGCGGGTCCCAATCCCCCTCCTACCACCTTCTAGATGGATCCCACATGGCCCCCAAGTCTCCTGATGTGCCCCTGTGCATTCAAGATGAAATGACCAGCTTCAGATGGAGGTTGCTGGTGTGTGGCCTCCCTGGATGTCAGTGACTCAGTCATGGGCTTTGGACCTTGTGTATTTTTAAAATTTCCACACCCCTCAGCGCGCTGACCCAAGTGGACTTACTCAAGCAGCCTGGGCACTGCCTTCCTGGCCACAGGCTGAGCATAGTGGTTGGAAGTGACTTATGGGCTCAATGGCCAAAGTGCCCACGTGTCTACCTGCCCAGTCTTACCTCCTTGGTTTTCTCATCTGCAGCAGAGAAACACAGTGCTCACTGGCATGCAGGTTACTGTGAGGCTTAAAGTGAGATCACATGACCGGCGAGGTGGCCTCTCATGGGTGTGGCTCGAGCTACTGCCCGGGATGGAGATTCCAGGACTTCTCTGCTCTTTCTCCCAAGGCAGCTCCCTGGTGAAGGTTGCTCCTCACTGCTCAGGCATCCCCTCTGAGGCTGAGCCACAGCCTGTTGAGTGGCCCTAGGTGGTGCCCTCCCCACCTGCTCTGAACCATGCCTCATCCATCTCTTCAACAGGGAATGCCTGGCCCTGATGGAGGCCAGGACTTTCCTGACTGGCATGCGGGACAGGAGCCCACAGCACACTCAGGCACCTGGCCCTGGTCTCACCACTTAGTCTCACTCCTTGGCCCTAAGGGTGGCCTCATAGGGAGCTCCCTGGCTTTCCTCTTCCCCTCCTTCGGGCTCAGGTCCCTACTGGACCTGCTACTCACGCATCTGCTGTATGCCAATGCTTTCTCTTTCGCTCAGTTTCTATTGGTTCTGGGGATAGGGTGTGGAGGGGAGGAGGAGTCTGGGCTCCAGGTCTGATAAGGGAATGGAAGATGACAGCTAATCTCACAGATGGAGAGACAAGGGGCACGGGCATATCCACTGCAAACTGCTGCTCATTTTCAACAGAAGTATCTGAACAAAATCATTGGTCACCTCCAAAAAGATTGATTTCCTGCTGAAGACCACCCTGTAGAGTCTACGTCCCTCCCAAGAACATGACTTAGGTCTATTCTTGTGAAATACTCGTTCACTGTCCAGCATTGCTTTGCAAATCTTCACAGCGATGCTGGGTTGCACCATGTCCCATCTTCTGGATGGAGACATCCCAGCCTCACATGCTGAGCTCTGCACAACTCCAGAGACGTCATCCCCCATAGACTACGATGGGAAAGTCTCTCCCTTGGACTGGGCAAACTAGGGGGTCCAGGGTGAGGAGAGCAATGCCAGTGCTCTAGAAGGAATCTGATGAAATCCAAAGAGGAAAGGAGGCACATGATGATATAGGTCGGATATGGGTTGCGTGGGGACTGTTGCCTGGCTGGCGCCCCAGAGGCCCCCGGGTGGCATTGCCTTGGGGACTTTACCAAAGTCTTGGCCAGTGGTTCTCTGACTGTCTTAGCCTGTTTGTGTTGCTATGACAGAATACCACAGATTGGGTAATTTTTTTTTTTCTTTGAGATGGAATCTCAGTCTGTCACCCAGGCTGGAGTGCAGTGGTGCGATCCTGGCTTACTGCTACCTCCACCTCCTGGTTCAAGCGATTCTTGTGCCTCAGCCTCCCGAGTACCTGGGATTACAGGTGCACCATGCCCAGTTAATTTTTGTATTTTTAGTAGAGACAGGGTTTCACCATGTTGGCCAGGCTGGTCCTGATTCCTGACCTCGGTGATCTGCCCTCCTCGACCTCCCAAAGTGCTGGAATTACAGGCGTGAGCCACCCTGCCTGGCCAGATTGAGTAATTTATAAAGAACGAAAATTTATTCTTTCACAGTTCTGGAGGCTAGGAAGTCCCAAGATCAAGGTGCCGGCAGGTTTGGTCTCTGGTTCCAAAATGGTGCCACATTTCTATATCTTGGGAAGAGAAATGTTGTGTCTTCAAGTTCTTCAGAGGAACAGAAGAGAGTGAACCCATTCCTGCAAGCCCTTTGTATAGTGGTGTTAATCTATTCATGAGGACAGAGCTTTCATCACCCAAATGCTTCCCGAAGGCCTCACCCCTCGATGCTGTTGGATTGGGGACTAAGTTTCCAACGCATAACTTTTGGAGGAGACACATTCAAACTGTGGTCCTGACTTGGATGTGCAGCCTAGGGAGCTTGTTCAGTGCAGATGAGGGTTGCCAGATTTAGCAAATAAAAATACAGGATGCCTTGTCAAATTTGAATTTGAGATAAACAAATATTTTTAGTATAAATATACTCCATACTGTGTTTAGGACATATTCATCCTAAAATAATTTGCTGTTTATTTGAAATGCAAACATAACTCATGTCCTATATTTTATCTGTCAACTCTAGTACCTGTTTACAGGCTTAGTCCTTCAGATCCTGATCCAGTGGGATGGGGCGGGCCGGGGGTGGGGGAGAGGTCTGAGCACTTGTAACAGCACAGCTTCTTCCAGATGAATCCAGTGCAGATCATCTCTGGACATCTTTGAGAAGTGTCAGTTACGCCTCCTGTAGAGAGCTTTGCTGGGATCGCTGGGGTATAACTCACACCTGGGAAATCTGCAGGTGAGAGAATGGTTCTGGGAGGGATGCTGCTGGGTAGGGACTGTCCTGAACCCACAGTTTTCCCTTGGAACCAGTGTGTGCTGTACAGAGAGAGAAATGCCCAGGGGTGGTCTTAGGATTCATCCCATGAGGCTTCCTGGAGGGGGCAAGGAAATCTGTAAGAAAGAGTCTGGGGTGTATCACCAGGTGCACACAGGATGACAAACAGCAGAAAGCAACATGGCACAGAGAGAGCCCCACCCTGGCCTGGGGACTTCAGGAGAAAGCCACCCAGCAGGGGAACCATGGAGAGCCCATGAAGACACCACCTAAGAGCCAGCCTTCAATGTCTGCCAGGCCCAAGGAACAGTGAGCTGATGTGTGGGCTCACCTGGACCTGTGCCTTCCCCTAAACTTTCACCTGTTGGGGGCAGGTGAGCAGAGCGGGACGTGAGAAAGGAACCATGTTCCTAACTGGGCCCAGGTGGGGAGGAGGCTGAGCACTGAGTCAGATTCTGTGTCGAGAATGTGACAGGGGCTTGGATATTCTAATATATAAATCACCCTGAATTCCGACCCAAGTGACCGTAGGACTATTACCTAAGAATAATCAGAAAAGCTCTGAGTCCAAGTTTTATCTGGACAGAACGCATCATGCCCTCTGAATGGCTTTTTTATTTTTTTATTTTTTTGAGACAGAGTCTCATTTTGTCCTCCAGGCTGGAGTGCAGTGGCATGATCTCACCTCACTGCAACCTTCATCTCCCGGGTTCAAGAGATTCTCCTGCCTCAGCCTGCCAAGCAGCTGGCACTACAGGCGCCCAGCACCATATCTGGCTAATTTTTGTATTTTTAGTAGAGATGGGGTTTTACCATGTTGGCCAGGCTGGTCTGGAACTCTTGACCTCAGATGATCCACCCGCCTCATCCTCCCAAAGTGCTGGGATTACAGGGCATGAGCCACCGCGCCCAGCCTCTGAATGGCTTTTAATAGGACCGTGGGAGACAACGAGCTGTGTTTTGATCACAAGCCACGTTGCAGTGCCCATTCCACTCCTCAGTGCCTTTGCTGCAGTGTTTTCCTTTCGGGCTGGTGGGAAAGGTCTGGCTGAAGCCTCATGATTCCTCCATGTACAGCAGTTTGCTGAACAGCATGTGTGGAAACCTAAAAAATCACACAAGCATGGGCAAGTCCCCTGGCACAGGCAGGCAGATGTCTGGAACAATGGCCACACTCTACCTCCTCCCCCTCCCTAGCTCTTATGTCGGTCTTGGCTGATGGATCACAACTGAGCCAAAAATTGGCCTTGGAATCTCTTCCAATGTAGCAGTTTGGGCATCTATCACCTGGTGGGCAGATGAAATCCACTGTCATTGTTGGAGTAGGACCTTACAGACATAAGGACCTCACAAGGATGAGGGATCTCCAGCAGAGATGAAGGTCAGAGGCTTTGGGAGGATGCTTCTTGTGTCCTCTCTGATGTTCACGCAGGCACTTGCTGTTCCTAGAAGCTGTTCTTCTATTTAGATTGCGTGCATTGTTTAGGAGGTGGTCTGACTGTTGCTTTAGAGAGTGGGTTCTGGAATCAGACGTACCTTGCATCTAATCCTGCTTCTGCCATCTCAACAAGGGGCTTTGGACAGGTTATTTAGCCTTGCATAGCTTCACTTTCCTTATCACTAGATGGGGGATAAGAATAGGCTGACCTCTGCAGTCACAGTGACGATGGTATAGTAAGGCGTCCATAACTAGTGTGCTATGATGATGGCGTTGATGTTCTGCAGCTCAGGTTACAACTTTAACCACCGAGTTGGCATTTTCAGCCAGTGATAGATCACAGCCATAGACTTGGCTCAGGCACATGGGATCTCAGAGGCCATTCCCATTTAACCCTGTCTGCTTCCAAGTGAGTCACTGGGGTGCCAGAGGGGCCGGGTATTGATTGGTTCTGATGCTTTCCTGAGTGCTGATGGGTTTGCATTTCAGAACAATCCCGAGAACCAGATGAAGTCAGCCCCTGTCTCATTTCATGGAGAAGGATACAGCCAGCACCACAGGTCACTGAGCATCACACCTGGATTCCAATGCAGGTTGCCAGTCTCAGAGGCCATGCTGCTGTCACGTGTGATTTTATACACAATCCTATTGAATGCTCACATGATTTTCCTTAATCCTCTCAAAAAACCTACGAGGGGGAAGGAGACTCAGACTTTAAATGACTTGGTCAAGAGAATGCAAGTCATCAGGGTGAAGCCAGGACCAGAGCACCTCAGGGTCAACCCCTAGCTTGAGTGGGAGGCAAGGCCTTCTCTTCTCAGGGCCAGCCATGCATGCATGCATTCATTCATTCCGACTATTTATAAGTGCCTAATATGTTCTAAGCCTCATTCTGAAAACTGGAGATAACGGAGTACATATAAAGGAAAAAGCTCTCACCCTCATCCAGGTTATAGTCTAGTGAGACAGACAGAAAGTAAATAAATACTGAAGGCATAGATGATGTCAGAGGGTGATAACTGCTAGGGAAAAAAATGAAGCAGAGAAAGGCATGGGGAGGGCAGGCAGGGAGGGGTGGGTGCTGTTTTCTGCAGGATGATCGGGCAGGTCTCTATGACAGGGTGACTGGGAAGACACTTGAAGGAAGGCGGGAGTGAGCCTTGCAGATAACTGGGGGGCCTTTTGGATAACTTGGGAGCCTTGTAGATAGCTGCTGTTTCAGGCAGCAGGCACTTCATTCATTTCTTCTGTGGTTGCGAATGAGACGAGATGGGGATGTGGCTGTAGGTAAGTCACTGACAGGGAGGGGATTGGGGAGCTGTTTATTTTGAAGGATTTAAGGTGGCATGACTAAAGCACCTTCAAAGGCTGATGAGAAGGATGTGGAAGAGCAGGGGAAGGGGAGGATGAGGGAGAGTGCACATAACCGATGGTATCAGATCCCTGAGGCTGTGGGAGGAGCAGAGGGGAGGGATTATCTGTAATCAGAGGCACCTCTCCTTGGAGCATTCTTGGCCCATTTTCCGTTTTCCACAGCAACTCCCTCTTCTGGGTTTCCTCCAGCTCTTCTGGCAATTGCCAGCTTCCTTTTCCAGCTCTGCCTCCTCTGTGTGGATGCTGAGGGTTCTTCAGGGTCCAGCCTGGGCTCTCTGCGCTCCTCTCTGCAGATGCTCTCCCTGGGCAACCTCACCCACCCCCGGACTTCAATAGGCTGACGACTCCCCAGCTTATCCTTCCACCTTAGACTTTTAGATTGGGCTTCTGGCTGCCTGGTCATCCTGCAGAGCCCATCAACCACGGTGCCTCTCTGCTCCGCCTTGTTGCCTGTGTTTCTCTCCAGGTCCACCGTGTCTTTCCTACTTGATACTCTTCTAGTTTCATCCGCTCCAAAGTATTCTCCACGTTATACCAAGAGCCATCTTTTTTTTTTTTTTTGACAGGATTTTGTTCTGTTGGCCAGGCTGGAGCAGTGGAGCAATGACAGCTCACTACCGCTTCGACCTCCTGGGCTCAAGCATCCTCTTGCCTCGGCCTCTGAAGTAGCTGGAACCACACGCACGCACCACCATGCCTGGCTATTTTTTATTTTTTATTTTTTTAGTAGAGATGGGTCATCTTTTAATGCAAATGTTACCACATGACCCTCTTTAATTCTATCCCTTCCTCCCCAGCTGACTTCATGGGTAAGATCCAAATGTCCTAACAAGGCATTTCAGGCTTTTTGTAACCTGGTTCCAGAGAACATAAAAAATCACCCAAAGACCTAGAGCTATTTAACACCAAGGCAGACAAGGAGTAAAAAGCACAGCGTCAAAGGTGGGAGGGGAGCATGCCGACAGCCGCTCACCCAGCCTGGCCCTTCCAGGGTGCCCCGTTAGCCCCTGCTGCAGAGGGGACATGAGACAGGGAAGGACTGGACATGCAGATTCTGCTCACCCAGGCTGACCTGCATCCCCTGCCCCTCCCTGAGCCCAGGGCTCAATGTGAAGTCACCAGCCCCACTCTGCCCTACATTGTGACGCCCCTGCCAGAAACCACTGTGGCTGGCATGTTATCAGCTCTGGCTGGAGGCAAACGTTTGGCAATTTTGGACTGGAATGACAAGAAGATGTTCCAGCTTCTAATTCCCCTGCTTTTGGCACTCAAGGGGCATGCCCAGGACGATCCAGGTCTGTGACAGGCCCGCCAGGAGCAGAGGTTGGGGGAAAGGGATGCCACCTCTTACCTGGCTCCTGGAGAGTTGACTTAGAGGCTCCAGGGATGCCGAGTTAGGGCCAGTGACTCAGGAAATGAAGAGATTATAATTGATCAATCCAATCCGTGTATTGGTTCTGCAAAGATGCTGTCTAAAATGATTCCCCAGGGTCTGGACCCAGAGTTCTGGAAGCTCAGGGGAATTGGAGGAATGATTTAGCAACTGACTTTGCTTCTCATCTCCACCTTCCTCTTTGTAAAATCATTAACAATCTTTCCAGGTCGAACACCCTGAGGGAGGCAGCAAAGTAGTGGTGGAATAGGACCTTATTTAATTTAGAATGCCGGTATTAGATTATATAATCTCGTAACTTGGAGAACATGATAGGGCTATTATGTGGAGTAAATGAGTTAATGCAAAGTTTGTTCTGCAGAGCCTCAGTCCTGGGAAAAGCTCCAGAGGGAAAAGTTCTATGTTAGACATGATTTGGAAATGTTCTATTTGATAATTTTTTCTGTAGTATCACTGTGGATAACCATATATAAAAGGCTCTGATATATTTTACAGTAAAGAAAGTGACCTAAGTTTAATTTTATTGAATCTGGCATTTTTGAGATGTATCTATCCATAAGATCACTCTTGCCCCAACTGCCAGTATGATTCAGAACATTTTATATTTATTCTTTTGAGAATTACCTGTTCCTAGGGTTTCCCCATTTTTCTTATCTGGGTGAGTTTTTAAAGTTGATTTGCAGTACCGTTTTGAATTTTAATGACATCAGACCTTTGTCTCTTATAAGTGCTGCAAAATCTTCCTAATTCTTCAGTTCTCTTGCAATTTTATTTTGGACAAACAAATTTAAAACGTGTGTAAAAAAATTGTCGGTATTTTTACTTATGATTCTTGGCTTTTTTAAATTTTTATTTTATTATTATTACACTTTAAGTTTTAGGGTACATGTGCACAATGTGCAGGTTAGTTACATATGTATACATGTGCCATGCTGGTGTGCTGCACCCATTAACTTGTCATTTAACATTAGGTATATCTCCTAATGCTATCCCTCCCCCCTCCCCCCACCCCACAACAGTCCCCAGAGTGTGATGTTCCCCTTCCTGTGTCCATGTGTTCTCATTGTTCAATTCCCACCTATGAGTGAGAATATGTGGTGTTTGGTTTTTTGTTCTTGCGAAAGTTTACTGAGAATGATGATTTCCAATTTCATTCATGTCCCTACAAAGGACATGAACTCATCATTTTTTATGGCTGCATAGTATTCCATGGTGTACATGTGCCACATTTTCTTGATCCAGTCTATCATTGTTGGACATTTGGGTTGGTTCCAAGTCTTTGCTATTGTGAACAGTGCTGCAATAAACATACGTGTGCATGTGTCTTTATAGCAGCATGATTTGAAGTCCTTTGGGTATATACCCAGTAATGGGATGGCTGGGTGAAATGGTATTTCTAGTTCTAGATCCCTGAGGAATCGTCACACTGACTTCCACAAGGGTTGAACTAGTTTACAGTCCCACCAACAGTGTAAAAGTGTTCCTATTTCTCCACATCCTCTCCAGCACCTGTTGTTTCCTGACTTTTTAATGATCACCATTCTAACTGGTGTGAGATGGTATCTCATTGTGGTTTTGATTTGCATTTCTCTGATGGCCAGTGATGGTGAGCATTTTTTCATGTGTTTTTGGCTGCATAAATGTCTTCTTTTGAGAAGTGTCTGTTCATGTCCTTTGCCCACTTTTTGATGGGGCTGTTTGTTTTTTTCTTGTAAATTTGTTTGAGTTCATTGTAGATTCTGGATATTAGCCCTTTGTCAGATGAGTAGGTTGCAAAAATTTTCTCCCATTTTGTAGGCTGCCGGTTCACTCTGATGGTAGTTTCTTTTGCTGTGCAGAAGCTCTTTGGTTTAATTAGATCCCAATTCTTGGCTTTTATTTCATGTTATTGGAAGGGCTTTTTCATCCCAAGAATATAAACCCAGCATATTGGACAGCATAGAGTGAGCTCTGAAGTAAGATTGTGTTCTAATTATATTTCCTCCAGGTACCTGCTATGTGACCTTAGGATGAGTTACTTAATGTTTCTGCATTTCAGTTTCCTCATTTGCAAAATGGCTGTATTAAGGTTGTTGTGAAAATGAGATTTGCACAAAGCTCTGAGAACTGTGCTTGAAACTTTGTACATACTCAAAATTCGTTAGCTTTTATTATTCTAGAGCTTTTGTGACTTCACTTCTTAAATTAATTTTTCCGCATTCTGGATTAGTAAAGATGTTTTCCTATGTTATTCTCTAGACGTTTCATATTTTCATCTTGTACATTTCGATTTAGAATCCATTTGGTATCAATTTTCATATACAATAAAAGGATCCGGATGAATTTTTTTCCACCTGGATATCCTACTGACCCAGCTCAACTGGGATTCCCCAGCCACCA
This sequence comes from Pongo pygmaeus, assembly GCF_028885625.2. Taxonomy (NCBI): domain Eukaryota; kingdom Metazoa; phylum Chordata; class Mammalia; order Primates; family Hominidae; genus Pongo; species Pongo pygmaeus. The sequence goes on from NC_072380.2 coordinate 10,299,720, forward strand.
CCTTTGTCAAAAATCAGGTCTCATTATATCTATCAGGCTGTTTGTAGACGCTGCTTATTTCATTGGCATATTTACTGATCTCTGTGTCACACCACACAGTCTGAATTCACACAGTTTTATAAAAGTCATGAACGGGCTAGGCGCAGTGGCTCACGCCTGTAATCCCAGCATTTTGGGAGGCCGAGGTGGGTGGATCATGAGGTCAGGAGTTCAAAACCAGCCTGGCCAACATGGTGAAACCCTGTCTCTAATAAAAATACCAAAAAAAAAAAAAAATTAGCCAGGCGTGGTGGCGGGCGCCTGTAATCCCAGCTACTCAGGAGGCTGAGACAGGAGAATCACTTGAAGCCAGGAGGTGGAGGTTGCAGTGAGCTGCAATTGTGCCACTGCACTCCATCTGGGCAACAGAGTAAGACTCTATCACAAAAAACAAAACAAACAAACAAACAAACAAAAAAACCCAACAACACTGCACCAATGCTTGCTGCTTCACCTCTGCCCCCCTCTGACCGTCACATCCAAGGGGCTCAAGCTGTCACGTGCTATGTAGGTGAAGCTTCTGGGCCGTGTGTTGTTATTTCCTAGTATATTGCAGCAGCTCTTGAGGAGATGAAATATTATTCCATGTGTACCCTTGTAGCCCAGTTTGTAGCCCAGTTTACTTGTGAAGTGCCCATACTCCTAGAGTGCAGACCATGAAGCTCCTAACCAAAGCCACAGGAACTTATGAGGCCCCTCCCCATTGACTGGTCCTAGAGTCACAAACTGCCAAGTTGCCCCCAGGGCATTCCTATTGCCTGGCTCACCTCTCTGGATTTCCTTCTTTTGCTATAAACTGGCCCAGTAACTCTTCATTAACTTAACTCTCTAGTGCTTTGGAGCAAGAGATGTTACATATTTTACACTTTGTAGTTATTCTCAGCAACAAGGTTGTCCAAATTTCATATTCCATCTATTTTGGTTTTAATTTTTCTTTTCTTTTTCTTTTTTTTTTTTTTTGAGATGGAGTCTCGCTCTGTCTCCCAGGCTGGAGTGCCGAGGCATGATCTTGGCTCACTGCAACCTCCGCCTCCTGGTTCAAGCGATTCTCCTGCCTCAACCTCTTGAGTATCTGGGATAACAGGCACCCGCCACCATGCCCGGCTAATTTTCCTATTTTCAATAGAGTTGGGGTTTCACCATGTTGGCCAGGCTGGTCTCGAATTCCTGACCTCAAGTGATCTGCCCACTTCCGCCTCCCAAAGTCCTGGGAATACAGGGTTGAGCCACTGTGCCCGGTCTAATTTTTCAATTCTGTTATTACACCTTATTTTTTCTCTGTTCCTGCCAGCTCCTTTTTATTTTATTCTTTCCTCTTATGAGCTCCTGTTTTATAGTGTTTCATCTTTTCTTCAACATCCTTGCATAAAACAGCTCTAAGCTATTTTTCCCCTGATACTAGCCAAACAAATGTATTATTCATGTGTATGTTGTACATTTTGTTTCTTTTTTTTGTAATAGTTTTGCAAGATTTTCCTATTTTTCAGCTTGTTTGTTTTTAACTCGGGCCAAGTTCTAGGAGATCTGCCTTTTGGTCCACATGATCTAGATAGAAACCCACTACTGTCCTTCCCTTTTGACATGAGCCTAGTCATGATCTTGTCTCTGTACCTGGAAGGCTGTATGCTGGCAATTTATTATCTCTGTTCAGCCTGCCTGGGGACAGTGGCGAGGGAGTTGGGGTCAGGATCAGTCACAATCGAGGAATACATTATTGGAATACTTTCCTTCAAAAGGGGGCCAGGAAAGGAGTGAAGTTCTATTAGCTTGGATGGAATCTTTTCCTGTGTAGGGGTATCCCTGGATTTCAGGAGGTTCTTCCCTCTTTGTGGTGATTTTCTTGAAACTCAAAGCCTTTTTAATTTCCCGAGCCAGATACATATTTTTCTCTGCAAAGATGGCTCTAGTACCGGCTGGGAAACTTAGTTGCCTCCTCATCATGCCCCCAACCTTGTAGAAGCCGTGTCACGGGTGGGAGGGGAGGCATCATACAGGCAGACTGTTCCCTCCAGCCTGTCCCAACAGAGGTCAAGTGGCTTCCTAGGAGAGCTCCCTGTTCTTTCATTGTCTGCCTGGCCACAGGCTTTTGTCCTCTGAGCTGTAGGCGGTGGTGGGACTCTGTGGACTTTTCTTCATGTTGTTCCCAGGCCTCTGCATTTCAAGGAACTCTAGAATAGCAATGCTACGTGTCTTTGTGTATTTTCTGGGTCTCCTTTCATCCTGGTAAAATTACAATGAAAACATACAAAGTTTGCAGCAAGAGTTTGGTTCTTCTAATTTCAACACAGATACTTTTTTTTTTTCTTTTATAAAAATGCATTTTGGCCGGGCGTGGTGACTCACTCCTGTAATCCCAGCACTTTGGGAGGCCGAGGCAGGTGGATCACCTAAGGTCAGGAGATCGAGACCAGCCTGACCAACATGGTGAAACCCTGTCTCTACTAAAAATATAAAAAGTTAGCTGGGCGCAGTGGCGGGCACCTGTAATCCCAGCTACTTGGGAGGCTGAGGCAGGAGAATTGCTTGGACCTGGGAGGTGGAGGTTGCAGTGAGCCAAGATCACACCATTTGCACTCCAGCCTGGGCAACAAGAGCTAAACTCAGTCTCAAAAAAAAAAAAAAAAATTAAAATATATTTGGTTAATTTCAGTATGCACCTAGGATGGGTGTATATGTATATTGTGTGCATGATGTATTTATAAGCCATCTTTCCTCAGATGTCACTGTAAAGTTATTTTACAATTCAAACAAAAGATTATATATTGAAACTCAAACTACAGGCCCAATTTTATTTTAAAACAACTGAGGTGTATTGAAAATATCTAAATATATTAATAAAGGGTCCAAATCATCAAAAAGAATGGTGGTGGAACTATGGCCAATATCTTTTCATAAGGGCCATAGTGTAGAGAATGTATGTCAGGGCCTGGAAACTATTTTCCTGGTTCATCCATGGAAAATGTCCAGATGGTGGAAATCCTTGGTGGAAAAATCTCCAAGGTTTTGCTATGCATAAGGCAAAAAAGTGATGATTTCCCATGGGGGGTAGTGAAAATAAAGCATATAAAATGTAAGTTAGAATGGGGAGCTTGCTTCTTTCAGCTGTGTCCAGAGAAGCAACCCTAAAACATGAGTCTAGTGTTACAGTGGCCAGAAGGAGCAACGGCACGTGAGTAGGCAGAACTGTGAACTGAAGGCAGTATAGTGTTGTATTAGTCCATTCTCACATTGCTATGAAGAAGTACCTGAGGCTGGACTGAGACTGGGTGATTTATAGGAAAGGAGGTTTCATGATCAGCACACTGCACAGGAAGCAAAGCGGCATCTGTTTCTGGGGAGGCCTCAAGAAGCTTCCAATTATGGCAGAAGGCAAAAGGGAAACAGGCACATCACACGGCCAGAGCAGAAGCAAGAGGGAGAGAAGGGGAAGGTGCTACACACTTTTAAACAACTAGATCTCGCGAGAACTCACTCACTATCACGAGAACACCACTAAGGGGATGATGCTAAACCAGTCATGAGAAATCCACCCCCATGATCAAACCCCCTCCCTTCAGGCCCCACCTCCAACTCTGGGATTACAGTTCAACATGAGATTTGAGTGGGGACACGGATCCAAACTATATCAAGTGTAGTGGTCAATTCCAGTAACTCTAGAACCAGACCACCTGGCTTCCATTCTGGGTTCGAGCACTTACCAACAGTATGCCCCCAAGGAACTTGCCTGCCTCTCTGGGCCTCCATTACTTCTGTGAAATGGATTTAATAATAGAATCCATCTTATAAGTGAAGATTAAAGGAGTTAATATGTATAAGATCAAGAACATAGCACAGTGCCTGGGCTACAATAGGTGTTAGCTCTTACTATTATAATGTCCTGCCCTGTAGGGTCCTTGAGGAAGGGGCTGGGCCTGATTGACAGATGGTCTATGTGGAAGGAATAGCATTGAACTAGGATTGAGAAGACCTGGGTTTGAAGCTCAACTTTGCCACTAAGATAATATACAACCTTATGCCTGGTTGATTTTCAATAAATATTTCTGAGATGAATAGATGAGTGAGTGAATAATGAATAATTGATAGCTCTTTATCACTACCCAGATTCAACCAGTTCCTGAGAGAGAATCAAGGAGGTTTCCAAGGTTCTGTGCCAGAAGAACTAAGACTTTCTGATTCAATCCCCTAAACGAGTTGTTCTGAGCACAGTTTGAAGATCTAAAAAGCTTAAAATTGGGATAAATAGAAACTGAAAATTATGGGTGGTAAACCTCTGTGAGTAATGACTCCAAAAGGTTGCATAAGCTGAAATTATAAAATGCTTAAAACATTCAGGAAATGTATAGCTTTTTTGTTCACTCATTTATTCAATAAACATTTACTGAAACTTAGACTGTGTTAAATGTTAGCAATACAAAGAGGGCACAATATGATTTACAGCCTCAAGACATTTATAGTCTAGTCACGGAGACAGACATGTCAACAGATAATTAATACAACATGGAAAGTGCCCTGTTGACATGTTTTCAAGATGCTTTGGGGTCTCAGAGCGGGGCTGAATGTTGAGTTGACCACAAATGGCCAATGATTTAATCAATCATGACTATGTAAAAAGGCCTCCACAAAACCCCCAAAGGAAAGAATTTGGAGCAATTCCAGGTTGTTGAACACGGGGAAGGTGGTGTGCCCAGAGACGGCATGGAAGCACCACGTCCCTTCCCCATACCTTGCCCCGGGCATCTCTTCATCTGGCTGTTCATTTGCACTATTTAAAATATCCTTTGTAATAAATGAGCAACACTACGTAAATGGTTTTTCGTGTGTTCTGTGAGCTGCTCTAGTGAATCATCAAACCTGAGGATGGGGTTGTGGGAATCCCCAATTTGTAGTCAAGTCAGAAGTTGTGACCTGGGAACCTACTACTTGTGACTGTCGTCTGAAGTGGGGGTTTGAAGTGTGAGACTGAGCCCATACCTTGTGGGGTCTGTGCTAACTCTGGTTTCTATCAGATTGAGTTGAATTGTAGGAGGCCCAGCTGGGGCCCCATGGAAAATTGCTAGTGTGGGGAAAACACCCATCCATCTGGCGTCAGAAATGAACTATTGAGAGTGGGGGCGTGTAGAGTAGGAGGAAACTGTTTGTTTTTTCCTATCCACTGAGCAATGTGACTTGTCTTGTTTGCGGATGTGGGAAGGGACCATGGAAGGGTTTAAGGAGAAAATCAGCAAGATCACCCCCACATGCTAGCCAGGGAACTGGGTGGCCGTGTAGGAGGTGGGAGGAGGGGGTCGAGGGATCAGGGCTAACATGAGGGTGAGGAGACTGCCCCACAGTCCCAAGGAGAGATGCCGCGGGGGCTGACAGAGGGAGTGGCACAGGAAGAGGAAGGACAGGGTCCTCCTCTGTGTGTTGGAATCTGGGGGACTGTTGGAGCTGCAAGGGCTTGAGGAAGAAGTGGCAGCTTCAATGGGGAAGAGAACAGCTCCAGGCGACATAGGCCAAAGCAATCTCTGATGCACGTGGGGATCAACCTGGGGAAACAGGACTGAGAACAACCAACTCAGAGTAAATTGCAATATCCTCACAGGGTGGCAAGAGTAAAAAAAAAAAGACAGTGCCAGTTTCTGCAAAGTGACATCTTCTAACATAAATATTACTAATTTATTGCCATAAACTTGGTGTCCTGGGCAGTCTATGTTTATTGAATTTTAAGCATTGTCAGCATTAAACATAAAGTGAGTGTTTACTCTGTTTAAATGCTACTAGCTGTGGGGTTTTCCTTAGTGCTGTGACCAAGACTGTTAAAAAGTTCTACCACTGCAACCACGTGTTCTTAAACTTGGTGGCTGTGAGCTCTGAGAATTGAATGAACCCTTTGATGAAGAATTTGGGCACTGAATTCAGATTTGGCTTAAATCTTCAATATAAAAACAAACATTTGTCTATTTTTGTATTGGTGGAGAATGACTACCACTCAGTTTCAGTGTTAACAACCAAAATTGAAACCAACCAGGCATCTGTATAACAGCAGCTATTGCTACACATTCATGCTAAGCTGGGTTCAGAGCTCACCGTGGGCTTGCATCCTCCGTGGATATGTGTTCGCTTGGGAATCTGAGAAACTCTACAGAGATGGGGAGGGAGCAATGCAGAGAGAATGGGGAGAAAATGAGGAGATCAAGAGTGGAGCTGTGAGAAATGGGGAAGACCTTTTCTACTCTGATTTAAATTTCAAGTCTGGAATTGCAAAATGTGAAATAAAAATCTGGGGCAAGAGATGGGATGAGAAATATCCACCCTGAATTAACAAGAGATGAGCCCTAAATAAATTCTCCTAATGATATTACAGCATTCTAATGCTGCAGAGTGACATCTTCTAACATAAATATCTACTAATTTATTGTCATAAACTTGGTGTCCTTGGCAACCTATGTTTATTGAATTTACATTCTAATGCTGTAACATCACTAACGCTGCTTCTCTTAAAGAGAAGATTATTAGAGCAAACGATGGCAATCATGACAGATGGACATGGACAGATTCATTCAAAAGAAGCTTCTTCAATAATTTCTTAGAAAAGAGAATGACTTTCTAAGCATTTAAACCGTAAGAAGAAATAAGAAGGAAAAGGTTTAATCAAGCAACGAATTTTAACTTCCAAACATCAAAACATAAGAAATTGATACATTGGGTGAGCTGAGTATTATTCACTGAAAAACACTTTTTTTTTTCCAGAAAAAGGTTGTTCAGATATCCTTAATATTTAAATAACTTTTTTACAAAAACAATTGGTAAATATTATACTTAAAATGAACTTTAAACAAGTTCACAGGTGAAGTCCTAGGAGCACACAGGTAGAGAAATGACCTTTCAGAGCAGATTCTTGGGGGGAAAAACCAGGTGGGACCCCAGATAAGTATCCTGAAGGAGCCAGGGCAAGATCACATCCCTCAACTTTAAATACAGTCAGGGGGCCGCGCGCAGTGATTCACGCCTATAATCCCAGCACTTTGGGAGGCCGAGGCGGGCAGATCACGAGGTCAGGAGATTGAGACCATCCTGGCTAACACGGTGAAACCCTGTCTCTATTAAAAATACAAAAAATTAGCCGGGCGTGGTGGCAGGCACCTGTAGTCCCAGCTACTCGGGAGGCTGAGGCAGGAGAATGGCGTGAACCCGGGAGGCAGAGCTTGCAGTGAGCCGAGATCGCACCACTGCACTCCAGCCTGGGTGACAGAGCGAGACTCTGTCTCAAAAAAAAAAAAAAAAACAAAACAGGGGATGCATAACAATGTTTGGGGCAATGACAAACTGCATATATGACACTGGTTCCACAAGACTACAATGGAGCTGAAAAATTCCTGTCCCCTAGTGACATGGTAGCTGTCACCAAAGCACAACTCATCACTGATGTGTCAGTGGTGCTGCTGGTTTTAGCAAACCTCCCTTACTGTCAGTTGTATAAAAGTCCAGCATATACAATTATGCACATCAAATAATACTTGATAATGATAAGCGATTATGTTACTGATTTATTTATTACACTATATATTTTTCATAATTTTAGAGTATACTCCTTCTTATTAAAAAATAATTAACTATAAAACAGCCTGAGACAGGTCCTTCAGGAGGTATCCAGAAGAAGGTGTTGTTATCATAGGAGATGACAGCTCCATGCATGTTCTTGGCCCTGAAGACCTTCCAGTGGGACAAGAGGTAGAGGTGGAAGACCGTGATATCGATGATCCTGACCCCTGTGTAGGTCTATGAAGGGCTAATGTGTCTGTTTTTGTCTTAATTTCTTTAAAAAATGTTTAAAAAGTAAAAAAAATTAATTTTTTAATCTTTTTTATTATACTTTAAGTTTTAGGGTACATGTGCACAACGTGCAGGTTTGTTACATATGTATACATGTGCCATACTGGTGTGCTGCACCCATTAACTCGTCATTTAACATTAGGTATATCTCCTAGTGCTATCCCTCCCCCCTCCCCCCACCCCACAACAGGCCCCAGTGTGTGATGTTCCCCTTCCTGTGTCCACGTGTTCTCATTGTTCAATTCCCACCTATAAGTGAGAACATGCGGTGTTTGGTTTTTTGTCCTTGCGACAGTTTGCTGAGAATGATGGTTTCCAGCTTCATCCATGTCTCTACAAAGGACATGAACTCATCATTTTTTATGGCTGCATAGTATTCCATGGTGTATATGTGCCACATTTTCTTAATCCAGTCTATCATTGTTGGACATTTGGGTTGGTTCCAAGTCTTTGCTATTGTGAATAGTGCCACAATAAACATGCGTGTGCATGTCTCTTTATAGCAGCATGATTTATAATCCTTTGGATATATACCCAGTAACGGGATGGCTGGGTCAAATGGTATTTCTAGTTCTAGATCCCTGAGGAATCGCCACACTGACTTCCACAAGGGTTGAACTAGTTTACAGTCCCACCAACAGTGTAAAAGTGTTCCTATTTCTCCACATCCTCTCCAGCACCTGTTGTTTCCTGACTTTTTAATGATCACCATTCTAACTGGTGTGAGATGGTATCTCATTGTGGTTTTGATTTGCATTTCTCTGATGGCCAGTGATGATGAGCATTTTTTCATGTGTCTTTTGGCTGCATAAATGTCTTCTTTTGAGAAGTGTCTGTTCATATCCTTCGCCCACTTTTTGATGGGGTTGTTTGTATTTTATTTCATAAAATAAGGATATAAAGATTTTTTTGTGACGGAGTCTTGCTGTGGCTGGAGTGCAGTGGTGCAATCTCGGTTCACTGCAACCTCTGCCTCCGGGTTCAAGTAATCTCCTGCCTCAGCCTCCCAAGTAGCTGGGATTACAGGCACGTATCACCATACCCAGCTAATTTTTGTATTTTTAGTAGAGATGGGGTTTCACCATATTGGCCAGGCTGGTCTCGAACTCCTGACTACATGATCTGCCCGCCTCGGCCTCCCAAAGTGCTGCAGTTACAGGCGTGAGCCACCGTGCCCATCCAGAAAGAAAATATTTTTACACTGTACAATGTGTATTTTAAGCTATGTTATAACAAAAGAATTTTAAGACATTAAAAACATAAAAGTTTCTAGGTAAAAAAGTTACAGAAGCTAAGATTAATTTATTAATGAAGAAAGAAAAACTATTCTTTATAAATTTAATGTAGCCTAAGTGTACAGTGTTTACAAAGTCTACAACCATGCAGAGTCCTATCCCAGGCCTTCACATTTACTCACTGCTCACTCACTGACTCACCCAGAGCAACTCCAGTCCTGCAAGCTCCATTCATGGTAAAATGCCCTGGACGAGGGCACTATAATATCTTTTACGTCATATTTTTACTGTACCTTCTCTATGTTTAGATACACAAATACCATTGTGTTACAGTTGCCTACAATATTCAGTACAGTAACTTGCTGTACGGTTTTGTAGCCTAAGAGCGATAGGCTATGCCATACAGCCTAGGCGTGAGCAGGCTACACCATCTAGCTATATGTAAGTTCACTCTATGATGCTTGCCTTTAACCACATATTTCTCAGAATGTATCCCTCTTTTCTTTGCCATATTGGTGTTTATTGTGCAGTATCATTATGTTCAATGCGTAGGAGATACGAAAATATCACCTAGGTTATATTATACTTTAATTTTCTATATAAGACTTTGTAGATTTCTTCTGACAGAAGCATTTGTTGATGTGGTATAGTAAAGAGGGAATAATGTTTGGAAGAAGATAAATTTGTGTTTAAACCCTGATATGTCCTCAAGTTAGCAGTGTAATTTTTCCTGTTCCTTGAAATCTTCAAACCAAAATTTTCATATTCGTAAGATGTGCTAATAATACTTGTCTCAGCGAATGTTAGTTATCTCTTTTTTTATCCCAAACTCCTCCCTGCCCTCTCTGCCAACCTGGATCAATAGACCTGGTTACTGTTTGAGGATTATTAAGTTTTGAAAACCTCTGTGACAATCATAGATGATCTGCTCCAAGAAAATATCACTTTTTGTTTAACTACATCAACCCTACAAAGGATCATGTATCTCCATACTCACTTTTCAGTGTCAAGAGCCACCATCGTATTTTCATCCTCCTCTGGCTAATAATAGGAATCACCTGACCTTAAAAACTTCCTTCCTGTGAATGCCCCTTATTTTTCTATGTTAATGGAATTTGGTTTCAAACTTGAAAGACTTGCCTGTCCCTTTCATGATTACTGTTTACTTGTCAACCAGTTGTTCTTATTAAAAAGATACAATATGCCTAAACATATTTAAGAGTCATATATTCATAATCAAGAGATTGCCTTACCTATTGAGAATATGAAAGTTGGAAGGTCTTTTTTTTTCATAGGGAGAGGAAGAGGAGAGAAATGGTAACAATATTGACTTTGGACTAAAAAATATAAAATATGTTCATTTGTTATGGATTTCACTATTTGATTAGATGTTATTTGAAATGAAGAATGTTTTCCTGATAAATTCATATTTTGAGGCTGTATTAGTCCATTCTTGCACTGCTATGAAGAAATACCCAGGACTGGTTAATTTATAAAGAAAAGAGGTTTAACTGATTCACAGTTCTGTGTGGCTAGAGAGGTCTCAGGAAACTTATAATCATGGTGAAAGGCACTTCTTCACAGGGTGGCAGGAGAGAGAATGAGTGCCAGCAGGGGAAATGCCAGATGCTTATGAAACTATCAGATCTTGTGAGAACACACTCTGATTCAGTTACCTCTTATGGGGTTCCTTCCATGACACGTGGGCATTATGGTATTACAATTCAAGATAAGATTTGGGTGGGTTCACAAAACCAAACCATATCAGAGGCCAATATAAAATAGCATCTCGTCTTTTCACTATTCAGCTTAATGAAAATTACACATGTTCTCTAAATAATGCCTTACTGAAATTAACATATTTCTACTGAAAATTTCCTCAGGCCATCGATTCACAAATTTTAATGAACAAAGTTGAAATTAAGTTTCCTTTGAAAACACTGAATGTAGTCATAATGTTTCGGAGTTTGAAATTTAGGGTCACCAATTTTCATTTATGAATGAAACATTCTCATGTCATAATAGAGATGAGAGTTTTTCAATGAAGAACTAAGTATGTGTTAGTTAATGAAGAATGAGAATTAAAGTATATTTTGTCAGTGTGATTTTTGTCATTACTGAAAGTGTAAACTAACCTTAACTATAAGGGGAGTTACTTGAAAATCAGTAATATTTACATAGTAATTGGTAAGAAGAGAGTTTATGAAATCTGTACTTTTTAGTTGTGTGTTTCTTGTAAAATTCTCCTGTTACCACTTAACTTTTCTCATTACTTGGAAGAACCTTCCACCTTCTGTATTTAAAACGTCTTGCTTTTCACGGGGCTTTCTGGGTCCTTGCCATAATTTAGTTCATTTTAGTAAATGCTTTTTGAGCTCAGTGTTAGACACTGTGCTAACCATGTGGGATATGCACTATATTTAAATCTCAGAGCAGGTAAAGCAATTGAGAATTTTGTTATTAGAAAGAAATTATTAAGTGCCTAGCACTTAATAATCAAAAACCCACTTTTTGATGGGGTTGTTTTTTTCTTGTAAATTTGTTGGAGTTCATTGTAGATTCTGGATATTAGCCCTTTGTCAGATGAGTAGGTTGCGAAAATTTTCTCCCATTTTGTAGGTTGCCTGTTCACTCTGATGGTAGTTTCTTTTGCTGTGCAGAAGCTCTTTAGTTTAATTAGATCCCATTTGTCAATTTTGGCTTTTGTTGCCATTGCTTTTGGTGTTTTAGACATGAAGTCCTTGCCTATGCCTATGTCCTGAATGGTAATGCCTAGGTTTTCTTCTAGGGTTTTTATGGTTTTAGGTCTAACATGTAAGTCTTTAATCCATCTTGAATTAATTTTTGTATAAGGTGTAAGGAAGGGATCCAGTTTCAGCTTTCTCCATATGGCTAGCCAGTTTTCCCAGCACCATTTATTAAATAGGGAATCCTTTCCCTATTGCTTGTTTTTGTCAGGTGTGTCAAAGATCAGATAGTTGTGGATATGTGGCATTATTTCTGAGGGCTCTGTTCTATTCCATTGATCTATATATCTGTTTTGGTACCAGTACCATGCTGTTTTGGTTACTGTAGCCTTGTAGTATAGTTTGAAGTCAGGTAGCGTGAATCCTCCGGTTTTGTTCTTTTGGCTTAGGATTGACTTGGCAATGTGGGCTCTTTTTTGGTTCCATATGAACTTTAAAGTAGTTTTTTCCAATTCTGTGAAGAAAGTCATTGGTAGCTTGATGGGGATGGCATTGAATCTATAAATTACCTTGGGCAGTATGGACATTTTCACGATATTGATTATTCCCAGCCATGAACATGGAATGTTCTTCCATTTGTTTGTATCCTCTTTTATTTCATTGAGCAGTGGTTTGTAGTTCTCCTTGAAGAGGTCCTTCACATCCCTTGTAAGTTGGATTCCTAGGTATTTTATTCTCTTTGAAGCAATTGTGAATGGGAGTTCACTCATGATTTGGCTGTTTGTCTGTTATTGGTGTATAAGAATACTTGTGATTTTTGTACATTGATTTTGTATCCTGAGAATTTGCTGAAGTTGCTTATCAGCTTAAGGAGATTTTGGGCTGAGACAATGGGGTTTTCTAGATATACAATCATGTCATCTGCAAACAGGGACAATTTGACTTCCTCTTTTCCTAAATGAATACCCTTTATTTCCTTCTTCTGCCTAATTGCCCTGGCCAGGACTTCCAACACTATTTTTAAGTGACCCATGACTATACCTCCAACTATCCCTGGCCCAGTCAGAGACTTTTTTTTTTTTTTTTTTTTTTAACAGAATCTTGCTGTGTGTCCCAGGCTAGAGTGCAGTGGTGCGATCTCGGCTCACTGCAACCTCTGCCTCCCGGGTTCAAGCAATTCTCCTGCCTCAGTCTCTCAAGTAGCTGGGACTACAGGTGCCCACCACCATGACTGACTAATTTTTGTATTTTCAGTAGAGACGGGGTTTCACCATGTTGGCCAGGCTGGTCTTGAACTACTGGCCTCATGTGATCTGCCTGCCATGGCATCTCAAAAGTGCTGGGATAACAGGCATAAGCCACTGCGCTCGGCCCCTCATAGACTCTTCTAGATGGAAGCCCTTTCTCACTCTCTCCCCGTGTGCGGAGGGATCCTCTGGGCTCCCTCTGCTCAAAATCTATCACCATCTCCTCCTAGCTGCCCGTACAATGGTAACAAGTAGCAGAGGTAGTGGACATCTGTGCTGTTCTTGACTCCGTGGGGAGGCTTCTAGCTTTTCCCCAGTCAGCATGCTACTCACTTTCGTGCCAAGATAGATACACTTTTTCATGTTAGGGAAATGCTCATCTATTCCTATTTTTATGTGTCATTTAAAATTCAAGAACAATCATTATCTATATCCTCTATCATTTTTCTAATTATTTTTACAAAGAGTAAAATTTATGTTTTGGGGTACCATTCTATGGGCTTTTACACATGCATAGATTCCTGTTAACCTCACTTATAGACAAGATATTGAAATTTTTAGTACTCCCAAGAATCCCCTCTATCTGCTCCTTTGTACTCACCCCTCCCCCACCCCCAACTCCTGGCAGCCACTGACCTGTTATCCACACCCAGAGTTTTGCCTTGTCCAGAATGCCATATAAATATAACCCTACACAGTATGTGACCTTCTCAGCCTGGGTTCTCTGACTTAGCATAATGCACTTGAGACTCCTCTGTTGTTGCATGCACCAATAGTTCCTTTTTATTCCTGGGTGGTATTTCATCATGTGGATAGATTACATTTCACTTATCCATTCACCCATTGAGGGATATTTGGGGATTTCCAGTTTGGAGGATTGTGAAGAATCCCACAATAAATATTCCTGTGTGTCTGCTACAATGGCTAAAATAAAAACTTCTGATAGTACCAAGTGTTGGCAAGGATGTAAAGATGTAAAGTGATAGGAACTCTTATCCACTGTTTTTTTTTTGAGACAGAGTCTTGCTCTGTCTCTCAGGCTGGAGTGCAGTGGTGCGATCTTGGCCCTTCAACCTCTGCCTCCTGGGTTCAAGTGATTCTCCTGCCTCCTGCCTCAGCATCCCAAGTAGCTGGGAATACAGGACCATGCCACCATGCCCAGCTAATTTTTGTGTTTTTAGTAGAGACACGGTTTCACTATGTTGGTCAGCCTGGTCTCAAACTCCTGACCTCAGTTGATCCGACTGCCTCGGCCTCCCAAAATGCTGGGATTACAGGCGTGAGCCACTGCACCCAGCCGGAGCTCTTACCCATCATTGATGGGAATGCAAAATGGTGCAGCCATGTGGAAAGCAATTGGGCAGTTTTGTAAAAGGTTGAGCGTGTGCTGACCACAAGACCTAGCAGTCCCTATCTAGGTATTTATCCCCCCAAAATTAAAAATTACATTCACACAAAAATCTCTCTTTTAAACTCTGCTATAATTTTCATTGCTTCTCTAATTTACATACTCCTTATCCCTTACTATGCTAAATAATTTTCTGTATTTTATTCTTCAGTTTCTAGCCCAACATCTGCCAGCTCATGCCCCATCTCCTCCTGTTTTCTTACTTTCTCTTATAACTTCTTCCTTGAGTTTTCTCAAGGTTATATGTTTTCTTATAACCTCTTCCTTGAGTTTCTAGTTTATAATCTTCTTTCACATAGGTGATTGCTTTATAAGGTTTTATTTTTTATGATTTATGGCAAAATACTACTCCGATTTTTTTATTTGTTCTTGGTAACATTTTCCTATTTAGAGTTTCATCTAGTAAATGTTGCTGTTTTTTCCCATCCCTGTTCCTTTGAAAAAGAATGCATATTTATTATGCCTGTGCCAAATCTCTATTTGCTTCTCATTTTCCTGGGCTATTTCCAGGAGTCCTTCAGGGCATGGATATTTGCTGGAGACTGGTGGCCATAGTGACCATGTCCTTTACTCTGCATGTCTTTTTTGCCCCCCAACCCCCTACAGGCCTTCTTTGGATCCCTGTAAATTGGGTTGGCAATAATGCAGCTGGACCCTGTAAGAAATTTTTCTTTGTAGCAAGCACAACATTAAGCTTTCTCAGCAGTAGGTGCTGGAAGGATACTGCAGGTGGAAGGGGCCTTTCTTCCTGGTCCTCTCCAGCATGCTTCTGTTTGCTGCTTTTTGCTCCTATGGCGTGGTTGCCACCAGCATGTGGGGAACACCTGGTGGTGCTCGGCTCTGCCATGCCTCTCTCAGTGAGCTCAAGCCCTGTCTTCTGTTCAGTGACCTGTTCTACAAATGAGCCAAGGACGGCCCTTAGCTTGTCAATTTCTTCACGGCAGGCTTCTCCTCATTAGCTCAAAAGCCTGCTGGTCCCAAACTCAATGTTTTACACATCCGGCTGTTTTTGAACATAGTCTAAATAAACAGATATTTAGCCATCTAAAGCTTGTCTGCTTTGCATACCCTGTGAAACTGCACCCAACATCTGCTAGCCACAGGTAATATGAAGCCTGTGGCTATAAAAGACCCCAAGCCACTGCTGCCCTTGAGAGCTCTCTGACCTAGAGACTCCCCACTGTGCCAGTGAACCACATCACCTAGACAAGTAACACTGTCAAGAGTCCTCTTCCTCTTCTGGATGGTGTCTCCTTAACCTCCAGATAGTCTCAGGCTGTAAAGGGCTTCTCCTGCATGCAACCTCCCAAAGCATTTCCCAAATGAAACTTGTGTGTGCTGCCACCACCTCGTGATCATATCTTTTTCTTGGATCAGCCTTGAAATCCCCTGAGCCCTCTACACCTTTTCACTGCAGCTGTCCCAAGACAGACACACACACCCAGGTCTTGCACCTCCCTAGCCAGTGGGCAGGCTCTTGACAAGCTCCCTTCAGGCACCTGTGTGCTTCACCAGTCCACCTGCACTCCAGAGGTGTGTTCCTTGTTGCCAGTCCTGGCCACCGTTTCCTGGCCACCTGCACTCCCGAGGGGTGCATTCTGCTTCTCTAGCAAAGGGGATCATCTCTGGCCCGGGGCAACCCGGCAAATGTCTCTGCCTTCCACTGGGCTGCAGACACTTTCTTCAATGTGTTGTGAGTCCCACTCCTGGGGAGGGGGAGAGGCTCCCCTGCCAAGTTCGGCTCCTCCTCAGACACTCTTCTCCTGCCCTGCCGTATCTTAGAGTGCTCCTGATGCTTTGTAGTCGCTCCCCAGTTACAGTTTGTGATTCTTCCTGTTAAACTTTCCTTGTTCAAATCACTGCACAGTTTCCATCTCCTGAGTGGACCCTGTGTATCTTTGGTGCATCTCCATGGCCACTCTAACCCCATACGCCTCTGAAAGAGCCCTGCTCAGACTTCCCCAGCTCTCTCAGCTCTCTGCGGCTGTGAAGAATGAACATGGAAAAAGGTGCAGGTTGCTGGTGTTTTCTGAGCTCTCCCTCTCTTCGGCCTGTTTGTGCTACCCTGCTCAGCTTTCAGCACTGGTCTTACTTGGGAAGATTCCGAGAATAAGGCATAGGGATCTGTCCGTGCTTCTCATGTACAAATGGCTCTTTCCTTTCTCTTTCAGAAAACGTTCAATGTGGCTACAGGCCTGCTTTTCCAAACTCATCATGGTTACCATTTCATGAACGGCTTCAAGTCCAGAATGGTGAGTTCCCGTGGCAAGTGAGTATCCAGATGTCACGGAAACACCTCTGTGGAGGCTCAATCATACATCGGTGGTGGGTTCTGACAGCCGCACATTGCTTCCCAAGAACCCTGTAAGTGTCTTCATCTACATCCTCCCGTCTTGTCAATGTATTGTCTGGGCTGGGCAGCTCAGTAGGCTGGTGCACAGGCCTATGAAGCCCTAGGTTCTATGTGCAAAATGTTGCATTGGCTTTGTACCCCAGGGTCTCTGCTGTACACCCACTCTCTCCCCTTTATTTAGCCAACCATATCCAAATGTGGGCTGCTAGTCAGAGCTATGCACCCAGTACATCCAACACACTCTCTCCTGCCTGTCATCTGTGTCTGAAGACAACACACTGGAGTCATTGATTGAACACCTTCCTGTTGAGCACCTACTATGTATTGTTCCAAGTGCTGCGGACATAGGAGTTGACGAGACTGCCAAGGTCTCTGTCATCAAGGAGCTTACAATCTCATCTCTCAGAGGGATTCGTTCCTCTTCTTTTGGTCAGGAGAGTTTCCCTGGACTGTCAACCCACTGGTTCAGAGATTTGTCAGAGCTTGGGCCCCTGATTCCTACCTGATCCTAGCCATGCTCCAGACCACTGTAGCTCATCTACTGCACTGGACTTCTCCTTAGTTGTCAACTCACTGTTTACAAATGTGTCTACGAATGTGAATTGCACTATCACCCTTGTTAGCACTGGTGTTTTTATATTCGTTCTTTAGGTTAGACACGGCCGTGGTAAATGTCACTGTGGTCATGGGAACGAGAACATTCAGCAACATCCACTCAGAGAGAAAGCAAGTGCAGAAGGTCATTATTCACAAAGATTACAAACCGCCCCAGCTCGACAGTGACCTTTCTCTGCTTCTACTTGCCACACCAGTGCAATTCAGCAATTTCAAAATGCCTGTCTGCCTGCAGGAGGAGGAGAGGACCTGGGACCGGTGTTGGATGGCAGAGTGGGTAATGACCAATGGGTATGGTACGTGCCCTCTTTTCAGAACCCATAGAAAGCCCCAATGTAGGGTACCCTAGGCTAGAGAGCATGATGCTTTGGGTGTGGGAATGCTTGGGTCTGAATTGTGGCTTTATCTCTCTTGAGCTCCTTCACCTTCCTCACCTTCAGTTTTCTCATCTGCAGAATGCCAGGAACACCTCCTCAAAAAAGGTATGGGGATTAAATTAAATGAGATCCCCTAGGATTAAAAAAAAAAGCCTAGGACATAGAATAATCTCAAAATAGGAGACCGATGATAATTTTTGTGGAGCCAAAAGCATGATAAGCCAGTTTGGATATTCCCACCTGTGGCTCTTTGATGATGGCCATCTCCCCATCTATTGGCCACATCATGTAAAACACCATCCCAAGATAGCTCTGAGCCAGTGATTCTCCAACCAAGCTCCATTACGGATGACTCCACCCCTTTCCCTGCAAGGCACCAGGCTGCCTGGCCAGGGAAGATCTCTGGGATGGTGGGAGTGTGGTGGGGAGAAGGCCAAGAGTTCCCCTGGCATTGTGGTCAGTTCCTTCCTACAAAGTGGCGACCAGATGTGTCTTCTTCTTGGTTTCTCCATTTGGCTTGGTGAAGACACTGGACAACACCATTTCAGAGGTTGGGCTGCTCTGATCCTCTGCATGGGGCAAAGCCTGGCTGTGAAGAGATGGTGGGGCCAGGGAGGACCTTCATTCCAAATTCCCCTGGCAGGGGCTGAGGCTGGGACTTTTGTGGGCTGCTTCTGGAGAGAGTGAGCTTCCCACAGGAAGCACATTTAGTGGAGGAACTTCTTGTTGGGGCTGTTGGAGAGGAGACTGAAGTCATCCCAGGCATCCATGCCCTGTGAATTTGTGATCTGCTGGACGTTGGTGGCCTCCCAGGCTTCCATGCTGATCGCGTGTGGGCTGTTCACTGTTGGCGGCTGATGCAGTGCTCACTCTCACACCAGCTTTCTCCCTTTGTCAGACCAATATGATGACTTAAACATGCACCTGGAAAAGCTGAGAGTGGTGCAGATTAGCCGCAAAGAATGCGCCAAGAGGGTAAACCAGCTGTCCAGGAACATGATTTGTGCTTGGAAGGAACCAGGCACCAATGGTATCTGCAAGGTACTCACCCCTGCCCAGCCCCCTCCTCCCTCCAGGTACCCCATCACTTTCTGGGTTCCCAAATTGGGGGTCCCTAGCCTACACCACTAGGACCCTCCCATTTCCCCTCCATGTTCTTGCTGGAGGTACCACTGATTGCAGACTATTGTTCCTTTTCTCATTCCCAGGGAGACAGTGGCACACCTCTGGTTTGTGCTATTTATGGAACCCAGAGACTCTTCCAAGTGGGTGTCTTCAGTTGGGGCATAAGATCTGGCTCCAGGGGGAGACCTGGTATGTTTGTGTCTGTGGCTCAATTTATTCCATGGATCCAGGAGGAGACAGAAAAGGAGGGGAAAGCCTACACCGTAATCTCAGGATCCACGAGAAGCTCACTGGTGTGTGTTCCTCAGTACCCCTTCTTGCTAGGATTGGGGTCTCAAATGCTGCTGGCCACCATGTTTACCGGTGATAAACCTAATTGCTAAGCTTTGGACCCATGCTTTTTCCTTCTCTTTCTTCTCTCTCCTCTCTTCCTTTCCATTCTCATACAAGCATCTGTGGAGCATCTGCTGTGGGGTAGCATCTACACTGGCCCCCAGAAGTTAGACATGGACTCAATTCTCCCAAATCTCACGGTCTAATGAAGGAATGTTAAACACAATGCTAAGAAGAGGCACGAGCAGTGCATGGGGAATCCCAGAGGAAGACAATAACCTTCAACAAAGAAGGATGGTTTCAGGAAAGCATTGGAAACTCAACCTTGGGAAATCACTTATGTTTCTTGATCTCAGTTTCCTTATCCATGAAAAAGGAGATTCCATTAGATGAAATGTAAGGTCTTTCATCACGCCAACATTCTGTAATGCTTAATAACTTACTTCTCTCATGGAACGCAATATTACCTCGTCATTGCCCCACTCTAATTCTGTCAGTTCAGTGCATGATATAGACGCACACACAGGGAGCCCCCATCTGAGGTGCAAATGCATTCATCTCCTGGGCCATCCATGAAAGAAAGTCTCTGGTAGAGTTAGGATCAGGGTTTTTTTGTCCAGTTTGAACTTGAACATGGGGAGATTATGGCTTGCTACTTACAGACCACACCATTCTTTCTTTCTCCTTAATAATCCAAATAAAATGTTAGGATAATGAGGTGGATTGGAGGAAGTGGCAACATCTGCCCTCTCCACATATGTGGGTCACTGAGTGAGGCCCACTGCCAGTCGCCAAAGTCATCATCCAGCCAGTGAGAAAGGATAAAAATTCCAGATGAGAAAGCAAGCACATCTTTTCACTGAGTGGAAACAAAATTGCTTGTGTGGCCAGACTGAAATACAAATGATAAGAATTTGTTTTTAGAAAACTAAGAGACCATGTTTATTTAAAGATCGGTGCCATGAAGGACAGTCAGGGACTAGTGGTAGTTTTCTGGGCAGTCCTTTCTTGGTTATGTCTACCTGGCATAGCTACAAAGGAGACAATCATATGTGGCCCCATAAAAGAGAAAGACATTCATCTGCTCATTCATTCATTCATTCATTCATTCAGATACTTTGTGAAACAGGCACTGGAAAGATACAGGAATGTAGATGGTATGGGTGGTTCATGACATCTAACGTATATGTCACAGCTAAATTTGTGCCTCTTCTCATAGGGTCCCTCGCAATTAGTAATTAGTTTCATTATATAAATGCAGTTGTCCCTTGGTATCTGTGGGAAATTGATACCAGGATCCTTCTTGGATATGAAAATCCATGGATGCTCAAGGTCCTCATATAAAACAGTATTTGTATATACCCTATGCAATCCTTCCATATACTTTTAAATCTTCTCTAGATTACTTATAGTGCCTAAAACAATGTCAATGCTAGGTAAAGAGTTGTTATACTGTATTGTTTAAGGATAATAATTTTTAAAAAGTTCGTGCATGTTCAGTACAGATACAACCATCTGTATTTTTTCCAAATATTTTCTATCTGAGGTTGGTTGAATCCACAGATGCAGAACCCATGGATATGGAGGGCCAACTGAACTTGTATACATACATGTATACATATACTTAGGTATGTACATGCATTTGTATACATACCTATGTATGTATGCACGTGTCTGTATACATACATAATTTTATATATACGTAAGTATATAAAAATACATACTGTTTTATTTCTAAATACATATCATTTATTTATGGATAGTTTCCTTTCATTACATATATGTAAAGAGAGAGGGATTTATTTTAAATAACTGGCCCATGTGATTTTGAGGGCTGGCAAGTCTAAAATCTGTGGGGAAGGCAGGTAAATTGGAGACCCAAGGAAGAGGTGATGTTGCAGTATCAAGTCCGAAGGCCATCTGGGGGCAAAATTTCTTCTTTGGGGGACTTAAATCCTTTCTCCTAAGACCTTCATCTGATTGGATGAGGTCAACTCACAAATGGAGGGCAATCTGCTTTCCTCAAGGTCTAGTGATTCAAATGTTAATCACGTCTAAAAATAGCCTTCAGAGCAACATCTACACTGCTGTTCAACCAAACTGGGCACCAGAGCCTGGCCATGTTGGACACATTAAATTAACCATCAACAGTGTCATAGTCCCATCTCTTGGACTACTGGGAACAACATGAAATACAGGACTTCCCTCTTTGAAGTTTAATGGCTTACCAACCAAAAAAAGTCCAGGACCAGATGCATTCACAGCTGAATTCTACCAGACGTACAAGGAGGAGCTGGTACCATTCCTTCTGAAACTCTTCCAATCAATAGAAAAAGAGGGAATCCTCCCTAACTCATTTTATGAGGCCAGCATTATCCTGATACCAAACACTGGCAGAGACACAACAAAAAAAGAGAATTTTAGACCAATATCCCT
Source organism: Pongo pygmaeus (assembly GCF_028885625.2). NCBI lineage: Eukaryota > Metazoa > Chordata > Mammalia > Primates > Hominidae > Pongo > Pongo pygmaeus. Next base: position 10,321,390 of record NC_072380.2, read on the forward strand.
GATGAACATCGATGCAAAAATCCTCAATAAAATACTGGCAAACCAAATCCAGCAGCACATCAAAAAGCTTATCCTCCATGATCAAGTGGGCTTCATCCCTGGGATGCAAGGCTGGTTCAACATACACAAATCAATAAATGTAATCCAGCATATAAACAGAACCAATGACAAGAACCACATGATTATCTCAATAGATGCAGAAAAGGCCTTTGACAAAATTCAACAACCTTCATGCTAAAAACTCCCAATAAATTAGGTATTGATGGGATGTATCTCAAAATAATAAGACCTATCTATGACAAACCCACAGCCAATATCATACTGAATGGGCAAGAACTGGAAGCATTCCCTTTGAAAACTGGCACAAGACAGGGATGTCCTCTCTCACCACTCCTGTTCAACATAGTGTTGGAAGTTCTGGCTAGGGCAATCAGGCAGGAGAAGGAAATAAAGGGTATTCAATCAGGAAAAGAGGAAGTCAAATTGTCCCTGTTTGCAGATGACATGATTGTATATCTAGAAAATCCCATTGTCTCAGTCCAAAATCTCCTTAAGCTGATAGGCAACTTCAGCAAAGTCTCAGGATATAAAATCAATGTGCAAAAACCACAAGCATTCTTATACACCAATAACAGACAAACAGAGAGCCAAATCATGAGTGAACTCCCATTCACAATTGCTTCAAAGAGAATAAAATACCTAGGAATCCAACTTACAAGGGATGTGAAGGACCTCTTCAAGGAGAACTACAAACCACTGCTCAATGAAATAAAGGAGGATACAAACAAATGGAAGAACATTCCATGCTCATGGGTAGGAAGAATCAATATCGTGAAAATGTCCATACTGCCCAAGGTAATTTATAGATTCAATGCCATCCCCATCAAGCTACCAATGACTTTCTTCACAGAATTGGAAAAAACTACTTTAAAGTTCATATGGAACCAAAAAAGAGCCCGCATCGCCAAGTCAATCCTAAGCCAAAAGAACAAAGCTGGAGGCATCACACTACCTGACTTCGAACTATACTACAAGACTACAGTAACCAAAACAGCATGGTACTGGTACCAAAACAGAGACAGAGACCAATGGAACAGAACAGAGCAGTCAGAAATAATGCCACATATCTACAACTATCTGATCTTTGACAAACCTGACAAAAACAAGCAATGGGGAAAGGATTCCCTATTTAATAAATGGTGCTGGGAAAACTGGCTAGCCATATGGAGAAAGCTGAAACTGGATCCCTTCCTTACACCTTATACAAAAATTAATTCAAGATGGATTAAAGACTTAAACGTTAGACCTAAAACCATAAAAACTCTAGAAGAAAACCTAGGCATTACCATTCAGGACATAGGCATGGGCAAGGACTTCATGTCTAAAACACCAAAAGCAATGGCGACAAATGGGATCTAATTAAACTAAAGAGCTTCTGCACAGCAAAAGAAACTACCATCAGAGTGAACAGGCAACCTACAAAATGGGAGAAAATTTTCACAACCTACTCATCTGACAAAGGGCTAATATCCAGAATCTACAATGAACTCAAACAAATTTACAAGAAAAAAACAACCCCATCAAAAAGTGGGCAAAGGAAATGAACAGACACTTCTCAAAAGAAGACATTTATGCAGCCAAAAAACACATGAAAAAATGCTTACCATCACTGGCTATCAGAGAAATGCAAATCAAAACCACAATGAGATACCATCTCACACCAGTTAGAATGGTGATCATTAAAAAGTCAGGAAACAACAGATGCTGGAGAGGATGTGGAGAAATAGGAACACTTTTACACTGTTGGTGGGACTGTAAACTAGTTCAACTCTTGTGGAAGTCAGTGTGACGATTCCTCAGGGATCTAGAACTAGAAATACCATTTGACCCAGCCATCCCATTACTGGGCATATACGCAAAGGACTTTAAATCATGCTGCTATAAAGACACATGAACACGTATATTTATTGCGGCACTATTCACAATAGGAAAGACTTGGAACCAACCCAAATGTCCAACAATGGTAGACTGGATTAAGAAAATGTGGCACATATACACCATGGAATACTATGCAGCCATAAAAAATGATGAGTTCATGTCCTTTGTAGGGACATGGATGAAATTGAAAATCATCATTCTCAGTAAACTAACGCAAGGACAAAAAACCAAACACTGCATGTTCTCACTCATAGGTAGGAATTGAACAATGAAAACACATGGACACAGGAAGGGGAACATCACACTCTGGGGACTGTTGTGGGGTGGGGGGACGGGGGAGGGATAGCATTAGGAGATATACCTAATGCTAAATGACAAGTTAATGGGTGCAGCACACCAGCATGGCACATGTATACATATGTAACTAACCTGCACATTGTGCACATGTACCCTAAAACTTAAAGTATAATAATAATAATAATAAAGAAACAAAACCACAATGAGATACCATCTCACACCAGTTAGAATGGTGATCATTAAAAAGTCAGGAAACAGCAGGTGCTGGAGAGGATGTGGAGAAATAGGAACACTTTTACACTGTTGGTGGGACTGTAAACTAGTTCAACAATTGTGGAAGTCAGTGTGGCGATTCCTCAGGGATCTAGAACTAGAAATACCATTTGACCCAGCCATCCCATTACTGGGTATATACCCAAAGGATTATAAATCATGCTGCGATAAAGACACATGCACACGTATGTTTATTGCGGCACTATTCACAATAGCAAAGACTTGGAACCAACCCAAATGTCCAACAGTGATAGACTGGATTAAGAAAATGTGGCACATATACACCATGGAATACTATGCAGCCATAAAAAATGATGAGTTCATGTCCTTTGTAGGGACATGGATGAAGCTGGAAACCTTCATTCTCAGCAAACTATAGCAAGGATAAAAAACCAAACACCGCATGTTCTCACTCATAGGTGGGAATTGAACAATGAGAACACATGGACACAGGAAGGGTAACATCACACACTGGGGCCTGTTGTGGGGTGTGGGGAGGTGGGAGGGATAGCACTAGGAGATATACCTAACGCTAAATGACAAGTTAATGGGTGCAGCATACCAGCATGGCACATGTATACATATGTAACAAACCTGCACATTTTGCACATGTATCCTAAAACTTTAATAATAAAATAAATATAATCAGTAAACCAGTATATGGATCTGAACATTACTCAGGATGCTAAAAAGCAATATGGGAAAACATGAGAGAGAAGTTATGAAACAAGGCAGATGGAGTGAAAAGGACTAACATATGACTACCGAAGTTTCAGAAGAAAAGAATAGAAATAATGGAGAAAAGGAAACATTCAATGAGTCCGTGACCAAGAATGTTCCATAATTAATGAAAGACATTGATCTTCCAATTCTGAAAGCACAATAGAGTCCAAGCAGAATTTATATATCTCTAAACACATTTTAGTGAAATGGCAGAACAATAAAGGCAGAGAAGATCTCAAAAGCAGCATATGCGAGGAAAAAATGGATTACTTACAGAGGAGTATCAAATCAACAGACTTCTCAACAGCAGCAAGGGAAGCTAAAAGATGTTGGAAGAATACCACCAATGTGCTGAGAAAAAATAACTGCCATATTTAAATTGTTGACACTAAAAACTATCATTCATGTAAAACAGATTTTAAAAAACGGTTTTCCACTAAAAAATTTTAATAGAGACATGCCGCAGAATGCCATTTTGGTCAATGATGAACTATATATATGATGGTGGTCAGAGCAACACACTACACCATATGGCCTAGGTGTGTAGTAGGCTATGCCATCTAGATTTGCATACATTGATGTGTGCCTAGAAATGAAATTGCCTAATGATACATTTCTCAGAACGTGTCCCGACCTGACTGTATTTTAAAACACTTAAAATTTTAAAATTTTGAAGGTGGCATGTACAGGAATATTCATAGCACCATAGTTTATAATAACAAAAAATTAGAAACATAATCGCTAAATTCATAAATAGAAAACAAACCAATCTAAATGCTCATTATCAGAGACCTGAATAAATTTTGGTATAGTCAAACAACAGAATGTCATTAGGGGATGATTACATACATCAGCTGGAGTTAAACAGATCAACATAGCTTAATCTCACAATGCAGTGCAAAGGCAAGTTACAGAAAAATGTATTCAGTGTGGTATTTCTATAAATTTTAAAAATGTGTCAGGATATATTCAGATGTAGAAAAAATAAGCAACTGCAAAGGGAAAAGAAATGCAAAGTTCAGGATATTCGTTATGGCTGGAAGAAATGGAGAGATCCTCAGAGGGCTTCAACTCTGTAGTGTTTTATTTTATGGTATTATTGTTTTGCATAAAGACAAAAACATTTTGTATATTTAATATTTTACCGTAAGTTTAGAAAGAAATGGAAAGGAGTGAAACAGAGGGAGAAAATTTGAAGTATTTATAAGCTCTTCTCATTTTGCAAAACAAAATGCATATTTAATGGCAAAACTAGTACTTGCGAGAGACGGTTGAAAGGGGAACAAGGATGAAAGAATAGAGCAGCTCTAGGTTAGTAAACAGAAACCCTTATCTTACCAGCAGACTTGGTTGCAGGGCTGCTCTTCCAGCTTGCCAGGGATTTTAGGAGGTCATGTCATTGTGGCTGTGACCTAAGGCCAGGAGGCTGGTGCGCCAGTCAGTGGTTGGGAGGTAGTGGGAAACATGGCTACCCTGTCTCCCCCAGGCTGTCTCACAGCCTGTAGCTGATGACCAGGAGGAAATATCACACTGAAGAGTTAGGTCACTGTAAAAATCCAATCCAACTCTACCAGAGCTCAGCTTTAGCTGGTGCTGCTGCTGCCTACATTGTACATTGCAGATATTAGTAAGTGCATCTCATTGGACCCAAAATCACATCCAGAATACTAGCGTAAGGCAGCTGCAACATGACACACAAAAATGGAATTAGGATTTAGGGGAACTGGATTTTGAGTGCTTATTGAGACACTATCTAGCAAGCCTACCACTTTGGCTGCTCAGCATATGCACACAACCTTCTTTATTAAAATTTCTAGAAAACAATAATAGTAACAGCATGCTCCTAACACAATACGACTATTCTCTACGCAAATAGAACACTCTGATCCTCTCTGAAAAGTCTCATAAAATCATCATATCCATCTTTGAGTGAGATTGTTTAATCACAATCTCAGCTTCACATCCCTGTCAGTTTGGGTCCTCCAAGAGCCAATGCCAAGACTGAATTATATGTGAAAGAGATTTATTGGTGGAAATGCCTGGCAAGGATAAAGGATCTTGGGAACAGGAGGAGGCAGAGTATCTTCAGACCCCATTGCAGGTCTGAGAAAGTCTGGACCAGGTTGGTGAGAATTCCTGAGCAAAGGGTGCCAGGTTGAGCAGTAATGGCCCAAGAAAAGTTGGCCCCTGCCACTCTCAGCCATTGGCTGGCTATACTCCGTAGAAGTGCAGTGTTGGTCTGACAGCTATCATGGATCTGGAGGAGTAAGCTGAAGGCTGTCATCAACTATGCTTCCCACAGCAGATTCTTTTGAAGTAGATCTGGGCGGTACACTTCCATGGCCACCACAATCTTATATCCTAAAGATCAGTAATAAATGTAACCAATGTGAACACTTGGGGAAAAGAAGGAAAAAAAGGAAATTGGTATATACAAACACATAAAACAAACACAAAAATCCAGGCTGCTGCAATTGTTCTCAAGTCTGCAACTGATCCTGAGGCCACAGTTGGCCTTCTTCCAATTTGAACCTCAGCTGATTTTGGTTATTTGTTGGGGTGACCAGACATTCATTTCTGAGCTCTTGATGGTTTTTCCTGTATGGGGTTGCTATAGTTTTCCACTGATTTTTCCCTTTGGACAATGAAATAGAAAGAGCATCTTCAAAGGATGTAATGGATTTCAGACATATTCCTCCTTGTCCCCATGTGTGGAGCAAATCTCTGTTCTTTGATATTTGGGGTCAGTCTTCTCAGCCAAGACACTAACCTCTTCCTTTGCCTATTGGCTTAGTGGTATAATGAACTCCAGATGTCCAGGTGGCAGTCTCAACTCTCCATGCAATAAACCATCGTATTCCCTGGTAGAGGCATTCTTCCCTTGGGAACCAAGGTCTCTAAACCTCCAGAGCTCAAAGTTGCAGTGGTAAGAAGCAAAACTTTATTGGGTGTGGATTATTATGTGCAATAGTGAATGAAGCCAGTCCCATTCTTATCCCTTGGTTCCCAAACCCAAGTTTTCTGGCCATACAAGAATCAGCTCCTGTTGAATGTGCTACATAATAGACACGGTACTTTGTAAAAGAGCACTCCAGCCTCACATGTCATGAGATATCAACAGGCTCAGTTGCATAACCCCTATGGGGCCATTCCACTGTTCTATCAGGCATGCTGCTTCTGGGTGGTGGGACCTATGGGAAGATCCGTGAATCCCATGGGCACCAAGTGCATTGCTTCAGTTCTGCTGCATTTTGATCTGTTGCATTTTAATCGGTTTGTAAGAAGTAATGCCAAATGCAAAACCATCGTGATGAATAACTAGGCATTTAGTAAGTTATGTGTGATGAGGCAGCAAAGGCCTTGTGGGCCTGGGAGACACATCCATAGACAGAATGAATAAATATCTACTACTGTGATGGAAAATTGCTGACTACTCCATGAGGGAAGGGGTCAACTGTAATCAATTTTCCACCAGATGGGTACGTGCTACATCACCCCCAGCCTACAGACAATGGCCACAGCAGGGCCTTCCAAGGATGCTGGTGCTCTCCTTGGAAATGTATTTTTCAACGCCTGATATAACAAAGCATCCTCAGGAATCTCATAAACTAGAGTTAGAGGATGGGGGAGCAGGTCACAGTAAATCCATTCTGGCATTCTTATCTAAGACTTTGGATTCCTTCTTTTATATTCTGGAAAGCAATTCTGTTTAACGTAGGCCATTTTTTTGGTCCAAGGTTTTAGTCCTTCAACCAAATAGAGCCACTTCCAGCTGCTCTAGGTAAACCACTGAATTCAGAATTTCTCTTAAGTGCACTTAAACTGATAAATTTGGCCCAGTCAAATAAAATTCTAAGTCCCTTAGAAACCATTCTTGCACATAATCCTCAGGTTTCTACAAATATATATTAGAAGAATGTTGCAGTTATTTTAATGTTTTCTATCTTCTCCTGGGTCAGATTTGAACTGATTTCTATGAATTATACTGGGATGACTCTAATGACTGCTGTGAGAGGTGATGGGGTGTAGTGGGCTATGGGAGAAGCAGCATTCCCTGGGAAAGTACTTTCTTCAGATGAGTCTTTACAAAGTCTTCAAGCAAGAAGGGACTAGGTTCCCAGAAAGGAAAGGAAGGGAAGCTCAGTGGACTTTAAGGTTGTGAAGTACGTTGATTCATCTTAACATACCCAAGTTTCCCAATGCAATACTCCTGGTCACAGTCCTTTCCAATTAATCACCTTTCATGGAAGCACCTAAAGAGGCTCTGAATTCAAGTTAGGTTGTAATTCTGCCACCTTGTAGGAACAACTCTGGGTTCAATTTCTGCTATGATAAGAGATTCTTTCAGGGGCAGTTGTAGAAGCTTCTTTGATGCTTCTCCAATGCTTTTGAGTTATGCCTCTGAGTTGAAATTTTAAAGGCCTGAGATTGTTGGGGTATTTTGTTCTGTATTTTTTCTGTAAATTTTCCATTGCATTCAATAACTTTAACCCTTGTACTTATCTCTTCCACCAGAGTATTCTATCAAAAAGGTGCTTGGTGTCTTTTAATAGGCAATTGATTCTATGAATGACAGGTCATAACTTAAGACACTGCATGCCATGGACTACCAGAAACCCATTTTCCACTAGCCAGGAGGTCATTATTGGCTTCAAGCTAATCCATGCCTAATAACACATCTTAGATTTCCCTCCATCTTTGCAGTTGTATTTCCTGGAACCACTTTCAGTACCAAATACTGTATCAGTCAGGATTCTTTCAGGAAAATAGAAAACACTCATGTATCTCAAACAGAAAGGTATTTAATACCTGAAAATGGGTACTTCTAGAACCATCAAAAGTGCTTGAGTGTCAAGGTCAGGAAAAACAGTTGCTTCAAGAGCTCAGTAAACTAAAGGAATCATTGGAACCCCCTGCAAATGATATAATTATCTTCAGTATCAGGATGATTTGCAGAAGACCCAAAGTTAATGGCAAAACCTCATGACTGCCGTCTGCTGAAATCTGCATGCCTGCACACAGCTGCCATGGGAAAATGATTGCTCCCTTTCCTCTGCCTCCTAGAACTTGGCTGAGAATCTAAATTGGAAGCCTGCTGGGATCCTGAGAAACACAGCTCTTAGGCTTTCAGCCTCTACAATACCTGGGAGATTTAGAAAGGAAGCGATGGTGCTAAAAATCAGTATATAATATCTGGCATATTGACCTGCTAAATGTGGAAAACAAGAAGAGTAATTCCCTCATGTGGTTGCTATGAGGATTAAGCAAGATAACACTTGCAAATCCTGGGCATAGTATATTGTACATGATTAGGCTTAATAATGGGTAGTGTGGTGTCTTTCTCAGCCCTAAAATCAGAATAGCTCATAGCTGTCAACTCTGTCCTCTGTGAGAATGTGTTAGATGACGCTGAGCCATTATTTTCCATTTGTCTCCCATTTCCCCAATACAGATCCTTGTGCTGTACTTCCCTGGGTCCTGGGAGGCTGGCTCCTAGGGACTGAGTTACCTGGGATCCTAAATGCCACTTGGCTTGACCTCAGCAAGTACCAACAGGAAGTACCAGGGCAGGAAGGGATAGGGTTGGGGTATTTCTTCCCTGTCACTTTCCTGTTTGGGCCATTGTTCTGCCGCTGGCTGGGTCCCTTCTATACTCAGTCCTCACAGGGCAGTCCCTCCTTCACACTTGCAGTCCTCACTGGATTCCAATGACAGTAGCTTCCCCTATGGCTTACGGCTACTGTTCAACTCTGGACATCTTGTTCTCCTTCGCTGAATCCCTTTACAATGCACACAACTTTCAGTCCCTTCATTAAAATGCCTTCATTTGCACTTTCAGAGTAGAATCCTGTTTCCTTCTGGAGTCCTTCCTAATTGACATACTTAGGGCCATCTTCCTTAACGCCCCAGATCTGCTGGTTTCGGAGTCATCAACCTCCTCATTTCCACTGCAGAGGGCTGGAGGGAGATTCGAAAAATCAGGGCAGGGCCCAGGAGAAGGTGAGGAGTGATGGTGAGCAGAGAAGTGGAGTGACGCTGAACTCTAAGTTGGCATCGCGTGCCCCTCTTGGCTGGCATGGGGATTTCATCTCCAGGAGGCCAAGTGGAGTGGACTGTGGCACACAGACAATGCCCTCCTGGACAAAAGTCTGGGGCCCACACCTGGCACCCCTGTCCAAAGTGGTATCGCTACATCTGGAGTTGCACCTCTGTTGCATTGCCTGCAAAGATCCAACTGTCCCCGTACAGGGAAGAATTAGGGCACAGCTGAAAACCAAAAGGGAAAAGAAATGGGCTGAAATCCATGGGGAGCAATGTCTATTTCTTAGTCTGTCTCCTGCCCCAAATAGCTCCCCTCTCCTTTCGCAGCTTGTGTTGATGCGTGGCTTTCCCTGGCAGCAGATGCCACCGGAATGTAAACTAGGACGCAGAGGGCGGTGATGAGCCACAGGCCCTCAGGCCATGTCCTGTCCTGCCCTGACTCCCCAGGCTCCCTTGCCTGGAGTTCAGAGCACAGACCCTGAGTGACCCCCTGCTCGCCAGGATGTCCCAGCAGGGCCCCTGCTCCCCAGAGCCACAAAAAATTAGGGGGACCCTCTGTTCAGCCTGGGAGGGGGCCAGGGTCACATTTGTGAACTGGTGGGTAGAGGGGGTAGTGCCGGGTGGAGCTGCAAACCTCCCTCCTATCCCTGCCCCATCCCTACCCTGTCCACCCCTTTCATTCCCTCCCACTGCGCCCCTGATGAGGCCTCTAAGGGAAGCCCATTCTCCCCCTGGACCTTCAGGGAGCCAGGCTTACCTGCTCTTTCCCCTGGGAGAGCTTTCAGGTCGGTCTCAAACAGGTCTTTCTCTCCCTGCACAGGTTCTTTCAGAGCATGGCTTCAGCCTGGTTACTTCTGACACCAGCCAGGAGGAACAGACTATTTCCCATACAGCAGTTACCACCAGAAGTACCCGAGCAAGATCACCCTCAGCTCCTGCAGCCTCAGGGCACCCGAGTGTCCTGTCCACTGGGCATTTGTTATGAACAAAGATTTGTGTGGCCTTTCACTTTGCACGCTGAAGCGCTAACCCTGGCTGCAACGGGACAGGGGGCCACCAAGGAAGTCATTAATGTTAACTGAGGTATAGGGTGGTGCCCTGGTCGACAGGATGGTGGCCTTATGAGGACACTTATAAGATGGATGCCCGCTTGTCTCCCTGACCCCTCTGACACAGGAACTGAGGAAGAGTCACAAGAGGACACAGCAGATGCTGGTCACCTGCAGGCTAGGAAGAAAGCCCTCCCCAGGAACCTGGGTCTTGGGGACTTCCAGCCTCCACTGTGGGAAATAAATGTGTGTTGATCAATCCACCCAGTCTATGGTGTTTTGTAACGGTGGGCAGAGCAGACAAAGACAGTATGAAAACATAACTTCTCCCCACATGTTGAAGTTACAACAGCAATGCTTTCAACAAATTGGGCAATGCCTTTGTGGTTCCCACTGGGCGAGGGTTGAAGCTTACAAAACACAAAGGCATTTTTGAACGTCGGGTCTTTGAGGTATAATTTCTATTCAGCAAATTCACCACTTCAAGATGGATGGTTCTGTGAATTCTGATGAATGTAAATGGCTGTGACCAGACATAGAACTTTGGCCGAATGTGGTGCCTCATGCCTGTAATCTCAGCACTTTGGGAGGCTGAGGTGGGCGGATCACCTGAGACCAGCCTGACCAACATGGTGAAAACCTGTCTCTACTAAAAATACAAAAATTAGCTGGGCGGGGAGTCATGTGCCTGTAATCTCAGTTATTTAAGAGGCTGAGGCTGGAGAATTGCTTGAATCTGGGAGGTGGAAGTTGCAGTGAGCCAAGATCATGCCATTGCTCTCCAGCCTGGGCGACAAGAGTGAAACTCCATTTCACAAAAAAAAAAAAAAAAAAAAGACATAGAACATTTTCATCACCCCAAAACATTCCCCTGTGCTTCTTAGTAATCCATCCTCTTCCTGGAACCGCAAACCTGGGCAACAAGTCATGCGTTCTCTGTGCTTGGAGTTTTGCCTTTCCCAGAATGCCATGGAATCATACAGTGTGCAGTGGCTCGTGTCTGGCTTCTCCAACTACGTGCGATGCTCCTGAGATCCGAGTTGTTATACGTGTCAGTCGGCTGTTCCTCTTCGCTGCTGTGTAGCACCACTGTTGTGTGAATGCACCACAGTTTGTTCATCGCTTCCTCTGACGATGGACATTTAGGTTGTTATCAGTTTTTTGCAATTAAGAAGAAAGCAACCATAAACACTGGGTACTGGTTTTCATGTGGATGTATGTTTCCATGCAATCTTGTTTTGATTAAAATGTGAACTCATCTACTGCTGTGCTAGGCAAGTTTTGGATGATTTGGGGTCTAAATGAAGATAATGCAGGTGCTTGCTGTGTTCTCCCTTTCTGAAGTCTGGGACTGCCGTGGAAGTTGTGTGGTTTCTTTGGGCAGGATGGTGGGTAATGCAGGAATTCTTTTATCTATGCCCTGTTCCATCTCATATGCATGTCCCCTCCAGTGCCCAAAAGTTTGCAAACACTTAGAGCAGCAATGAGATGTTTTGCTCTACTGACCCCAAATACATGCTGTTTCCAAAGAACAGAGGCAAGGAGGCTTTCTCTCCCATTTCAGGACCCCGCTTGGCAGAGAAAAGAAAAGCATTAGGTTGCTGAATTCTAATGCTTTGCTTACAGCTATGAGAAGTACAGTAAATGCTGGTTCTGACAAAACTCTACGTCCAATAAAATGAATGAACTGCCTAATATTTTATCTGTCTTCCAGTTATTCCGATGGGATAGTTCCAAGAGGTTCTAAGATAAATTTTAAAGCCTCAAAACAGCTGGGGAAAGAAAGTCCCATAGTCATTTTCCCTAAAATAGAATATGGATAGAATTTTGGAAAATGTTTGCAAACTTCCCTTATGTATGGAATTTCGGAAAATGTTCACAACCAGAGCTCCTTGCCATTAATTAGTAATACTAGCCATTCTTCATACACCTGTCACATCCACGGTGATTTCTTATCAGAACGATTCACTGGCCGCATAGCAGGGAAGATGGTTTATTCGGATTTGAGCTTTATTCAGTAAACTGACCCCCCCCCCCCCATCTACCACTCAACCTGGTACATTATTCCAACTTGATAGCTTAACTTGAACCATGCACATTTGTCAATATTCTCCTATTTTTGAACTACCAAAACAACAATTCTGATTTAACTCAGAAGTTCCCGCAGTTCCCGTACACCTCTGTACCTTTGCCCAGATAGAATGCTGCTTGAGTTTCAGGGTTGCTGTAACAAAGTTCCACAAACTGTGTGGCTTAGAACAACAGAAATATTGTCAGGAGCTCTGGAGGCCAGAAGTCCAAAATCCCAATGTTAGCAGGACCAGGCTCCCTCTGAAGGTGCTAGGAAGGATCTGTTCCACTTCTCCCTCCTGGCTTCTGGTACATTCTTGGCTTGTGGCAGCACAACTCCAGTCTTCACATGGGGCTTTCCCTGTGTGGGTGTGTCCAAATGGCCCCTTTCTATAAGATCACCAGTCATATTGGATTGGGGGCCTGTCCTACTCTAGCATGGCCTCCTCTTAATCAATTACATCTGCAAGGACCCACTTCCAAATAAAGTCACATCCTGAGGTCTGGGGGTTAGAACATCAACATAGGAATTTGGGGGACCATCACTTAAACTGTAACAAATGCATTCCTGCCCTCCCCCCAGGGCTTTCCCTTTGGGAATTGGCTTAGCCCAGACAATCTTTATTTCCTCTAGACAATTTTCCCCCTCGCCTCTTCTCCCACCCACCACACACCCGTGCCCCTCCCCTGGCTTCCAATGATACCCTTACCCCATTGTATTAAGGTAGTCTCTCTGCCAGTGTGTCTCTCCAGATGATTATGAGCTTCAAAGAGAGAGAACATCTATTGGTCATCTTTGCATTGTCCTCCAAGCCCAGCAAGTAGAAAGTGCTCCAAAGAGCTCCGGATGACCTCACGAACAAAGAAATGAAAGAATGGCACCACCAAAAGCTACCCTGCAGCTGATCCAGGCATGGATCTGTATTTTGGACGTGTCTTGTTCATAGAAACTGCTGGCCAAGGTGCCTTCCTTTGCAGGAAGACATTAGTAGAGATGACATGGGAGAACTAAAATCGTGGGCTTGGTATTTGCCACATCCTGTGCTCAGATACACCCATTAGCTCGTTACTCCTCTCAACCATATAGTGCTGCACTATCATCGTCCACATTTTACAGGGCAGTCATCAGAGGCACAAAGCTAAGAGACTCCGCTAAGGCCCCACAGCCAGTGCCCTCTCTGCTGTTTCACTTGAGCGGTTTGGAACAGCAGCCTGAGTCCTTCTCATTCCCCAAGGCTATTTCTAGAGCGCGCTTCCAGCTATTTTGTCCTGACACATTCATGAAGCTGAGACGCTGCCTCTTATAGGAGCACAGCTGGCTGGGGAGTCCTCCCACTCCGAGCCTCTCTGCCCCAGCTCCATCCTGACCTCCACACCCCACAGGGTTCAGGGTGATCCCGGCTTTGTCTGGACTGTGGCGGCTCCACCCCTTCCCTATTGTGACCTGGGCAGTCAGGCTGGGCTGGGAGATAGCAGGCGTGGAGAGTGAAGCCCCGCCCAGCCCCCCTTCCACACCAGAAGCCTCTCTGTGGCTGATGGGAGGACCAGGGCTGAAGAAAGGATGGAGGGATGAAGGGCAGCCCTCCTGCTGCGGGTCGCCCTGCTGCTGCCCTGGGCCTGCAGCTCCTGGCACGTGGGTCTCTGGGAGTCCTTGTGGATGTGCCTCTCCAGGGCCCTCCATCCTCAGTGGGCAGGAGAATCCCCTAGGGCGCTTGCTCTCAAAGTCAGTTTCCAGGCGTGCTGACTCGGTAGTCACGGGGTGGGATCCGCGGGTGGGAACTGCATTGCTAAGAAGTCCCTCGGGTCAATCAGATGCAGGTGGTCCCTGACCAGGCTCAAATCATGGCTCCCATACAACCCAGACGTTAAAGTACGTGTGGGAGAGAAAGGGAGAGAGAGAGAGAGTTTACTGTCTGTCTTCAGTACCAGTTTTCCAGAGTGAATGGCCATTGTAACGAACCCCTTCAGGAGAGCTACCCGGCTGTCAAGGTGGAGATGTTAGGCAGTGTTGACGCCAGTGTGTGACCCTCAAAGGGGTCATCTCCTGCTATCGCTTTGCAAATCTTCTGAAGGACTATGCAGCACCTACCAGGTCTAACACAAAACCATGACATCATGCAGCTACAGCAAAGGCGGTGCATTAACATCTACTATGGATCCATCTTCTCGAGCCTGATAATTTCTGTAGCCTTGTTCCATGTCCAGCCAATTTATTGGTCAATGAATATCAAATCTCTGCCACATGCTGGGAGCTTTTTTTTTTTTTTTTTTTTTTGAGACGGAGTTTTGCTCTGTTGCCCAGGCTGGAGTGCAATGGCATGATCTCGGCTCATTGCAACCTCCGCCTCCCAGGTTCAAGTGATCCTCCTGCCTCAGTCCCCCTAGTATCTGGGATTACAAGCACACACCAACATGCCTGGCTAAATTTTTTTTATTTTTATTTTTAGTAGAGACAGGGTTTCACCATGTTGGCCAGGCTGGTCTTGAACTCCTGACCTCAGGTGATCCACCCACCTTGGCCTCCCAAAGTGCTGAGATTACAGGTGTGAGCCACCACGCCTGGCCTGGGAGCTGTTTTAAAAAGCTTTTAAGCTTTTTAAGCTTAACATGGCTTTTATCATGCTTGAAGTTAATGCATGTTCTATTTTTACAGTAAATTCATGGCCATCAGACGATATTAATTAGACATACACGGCATCAGGACCTTCACAGCCACCACAGGTTTTCCCCTCTCCACCCATTATGTTCTTAGGAAATTCTACTTGCTTTCCCCAAACTTTAGTAGTTTCCCATCAGCCCCACAACCACTGCAGCCCGACAACCACTGCAGCCAGGTCCTCACGTACCACACAGCCCCTATTCCAGGGCCGCCCCCACACCCCCAGCTGCCTGCCCCGATGGGTTCTGGGGCAGTCGGAGGAATTACTTCTGCTTGGTCACTGGATTAGGGTCTATTTCAATCCACCATGACCTCATCTTAATTTAACTAATTATATCTGCAAAGACTCTATTTCCAAATGAGGTCACATTCTGAGGTTCTGGGTGGACGGGAATTTTGGGACGATACTATTCAACCCAGTCCAGATCGTCTGTAAGATCTTAAAAGAACAGGTCCTCTGTAACCAAAGGGAGGCAACGAGGGGCAGTGGTTAGGGGTGCAGGCTCTGAAGTCAGATGACCCAGTCTCCCTCCAGGCTCCCCTACTTGAACTGCCTGTGTGACCTTGGCAAGAGGTATCCCCTGTGCCTGTGCCTTTTCCGATTTCCTCATCTGTAACATGGGAATAGTAAGAGTTCCTACCTTTTTGGGCTGTTGCGAGAATTCAGTGAGGTAATGCACATGAAGCGCTGAGCTAATAGGTAATAGGAGATGAGATGCTATATAGACTGTTGTCTTCATCACTCTCTTTCACTCCCGTCCAGTTCTCAATAGCATACACACGGCTGCCACAAATACACAGAAGTGTTGGAAATTAGCTCTGTGAGACAGGCCTATTTCATATAAGAAAAATGAGGATCAGAGAAGCTGAAAGTCTTGCTGAGGACACCCCAGCAAGGCGAATTACAGGCCCAGAATTCTAACGAGGGCATCCGGACTCTGGGATTAGAACCGCCTTCTGCGTCCCAGGAAAAACCTCCCCTAGTCATGCCCAGATCTGCCTGGTCTAAAAACCACAAAAATAGCAGGAGTTTCCACTGAGTCAATGCTTGTCATATATAAAGACCTGGATTTAGCTGTTTCCTTCCATTCACAGAGCCGTCCTGCAGGAGAGATGTTACTTTTACCATCAATGTAAAAACTGAGCCTTAAACTGCTTAAGAAACTGTTTAGATTCATTCAACTGAATATTCACACTGGAGTTTGAATCAAGGCCTATGTGACTTCAGAAATTTAAGATCCAAACCATACCACTGTTGTACCTGACATCTTTCGTGCAGCTCCCTCATCTTCAGAGAAACAATTATAATTCTTCACTTTAAAGCAAGGTCATGTGACTTTCCAATGACTTCAGGGCATTCAGTAAAGAACAGCTTGGTTCAAAGTAAGTTGATGAGCACAGCAATTTCTTCATAATGGCAACCTGGTTAAAAAAAAAAAAAATAAACCCATACCCGGCTTTGGGAAGGAAGTTGTTTGTTTTAATGTTTTGTATTTCGACTTGCAACACATAGAGTGGTGATTTTTTTCAACATTTTCTGTGTCACTTAACATTTTTGAAAATAAAGCCTTTTCAGCTGTGAAACAATATGAACATCCTGATCCTATCTCTGTAAAATATGATGGGTGCACATTGATAGACGAGGGTGTGGAAAGTTAACATCTGAAGGTGGCAATAGGAGTTGCCTCTGCATGGGTGGAATTAGAAGGATTGTTGATTTATTTATTTGAATATATGATAAAGAAAGTTCAAGTAGCACAGACGGCTGCACAATGAAGAGGAATTTCACCTCTTACACTCATTCTCAGTCCACTCGCCAAAGGCAATTATATGGATATGTATTCTTCCTGAAATATTCTTTTCATACACAATCGTGTATAAAATCGTGTATGAAAAAAAGTCTGCCCATCATGTAGTGTGTTTTTATATATAAATGTACTTATTTATATAGTTATGGGTATTCTTCGTGGTCTTTTTCCGTATCTGAGTTTTCCAACTTTTTATCATTATACATTTCTTTTTTTTTCTTTAAGTTCTGGGATACATGTGCAGGATGTGCAGGTTTGTTACATAGGTATACATGTGCCATGGTGGTTTGCTGCACCCATCAACCCGTCATCTAGGTTTTAAGCCCCGCATGCATTAGGTATTTGTACTAACGCTCTCCTTCCCCTTGGCCCCCACCCCCACCGACAGGCCCTGGTGTGTGAAGTAAACATACGGAACGCTTCACGAATTTGCATGTCATCCTTGCGCAGGAGCCATGCTAATCTTCTCTGTGTTGCTCCAGTTTTAGGATATGTGCTGCCGAAGTGAGCACTACACACTACTTTTTAATAGAAGTTTTTGAAAGGTCCAAAAGGTTTGGGGAAACCTTCAAAACCATGAGAGTTACCATATTCCTCAATTTTCACATTAATTACGTCTGCTCCATTTATTTGTGCTATTTGGCCATCTTTTTCAGCATGTTTTAGGATCTGTAAGTTGTTTGTAATTCAATGTTTTGTGCCACAAGATAACATTTTGATACAATATTTGTAATTTTTGCATTGGCATATGTCAGTTTGTATATCTACTGTATTTGTCCAGTGACCTATTATGAGGTGCAATGGGTTTTTGTTGGTTTTTTTACTTTTTGTTATTGTGAACAACACAGAAAGAGAAAAATGGGTTGGCTGAAAATGGATTTGGGGTGAAAAGGCTGGGGGAAAATGTGAAGAATTTTGAAAAAAACATACAAAAGTGCTTAGAGGTAAAACAGATTATCAAACCAGCCCTTGTTGTATTAAAACTAATGCACGAGCTGGGCGTGGTGTCTCTCACCTGTAATCCCAGCACTTTGGGAGGCCGAGGTGGGTAGATCACCTGCAGTCAGGAGTTTGAGACCAGCCTGGCCAATATGGTGAAACTCCATCTCTACTAAAAATACAAAAATTAGCCAGGCATGGTGGCATTTGCATGTAGTCTCAGCTAGTCGGGAGGCTGAGGCAGGAGAATCACTTGAACCCAGGAGGTGGAGGTTGCAGTGAGCTAAGATTGTACCACTGCACTCCAGCCTGGGTGACAGAGTGAGACTCTGTCTCAAAAATAATAAAACTAATGCATGAGACTAGATGGTGATGATTGAGAGTCCTTGTTGACCAAATTGTTTGTTTTCTTTTCCAGAAGTCCCAGAGCATAGCTATGTGGTTGGAGAGCCTAATCAAAACTATTGTCCCAAAGGCTGTAGTCCCAGCCCTTTCAGAGACCAAGTCAGGAAGATTGCTTGAGCCCAGAAGTTCAAAATTGCAGTGAGCTATGATTGCACCACTGCACTTCAGCCTGGGCAACAGAGCAAGACCCTGACTCTTAAAAAAAGAAGTCTGCTCATCAAAAGGTGCCATAAGTGCTTTTTGCCTCGTGCCAGCGGGCTGCACCTCAGTAGGCTATAGGAGTAACTTGTTCCTGCCCCTTCCCCTCCCAAACAACCTTTCTTTCCTAGGGTGACAGTAGCGGGAGCTCTGGTTTGCCAGAAAAAGAACAAAAGCACATGGTACCAGCTGGGTATTATCAGCTGGGGTGTGGGCTGTTGCCAGAAGAACATGCCTGGAGTGTACACCGAGGTGTCCAATTATCTGCTTTGGATCAAGAGGAAGACTGTGCTGGCAGGGAAGCCTTATAAGTACGAGCCAGACTCTGCGTACGCTTTGCTTCTCTCACCCTGGGCCATTCGGTTACTGTATTTTGTGATGCTTCTATCATCCTGGTGATTAAACACCACGTTGTCTCAAAAGCCAAGCGTCCTTCTCAGTTTGTGCACTAAGGTACAGAGCAACTCCAGGTTGCAATGAGTGGCTCTCAGATGATGCGTTGTGCCTGAACTAATCATAGAACTATAGTAGTACTTAAAAGATAGCTAAGACCCACGTCACAGCCTATGGGTCACCTGGAACTTGGAAGTAGCTTGCCACTTTCAACCTGAGCCCTCTCCAAGAGTTTGGAGGGAGTGCCTTTCCACCAGCGGGGAGCATGCCAGGGACCTGGGAAGCAGGAAGCTTGCTCTTTCCTCCTTGCAAACAGGCATCCTTCCACAGCAGCTTTTATCCGACAAAAGGGTAGACGGTTCATGAGATAGGAAATATGTTGAACTCCCTCCCCCTTCATTGGTAGTTCATCCCAGAAACCTGCAGATTTGGTTTCCAGAAAGATCCTTGTCCTTCACCCTGCTTGCTCCCTCAGCCACCATCTGGTCCTGAGTCCCCACTAAAAGTTGCTTTTGGCTCTCAGAGATTATGAGCAACAACGCTAAGATTCAGGATCAGAAGTCACCGAAGCAGAAATGTCCTAGTGTTGGGGTGGGAAAAAAAACACACAGCTAATGAGATGTAGCAGTCAAGTTACCTTTGCTCGCAAGCATCAGGAGCTCCAATTGAAGCTTAAAAGGATGTCGGTGGTGCAGACTCAAAAGAAGAGCAGAGACCCTGGGAGCTGCCCCAGTAAACAGCAGTCTGACAGTCTGATGGACACCAAGGGCACCTTTCGGGCCATCTGGATGAGAGGGTGGACTGTCCATTCTTCATGCAATCATCGTTGAGCAGAATTTTTTCAATCAGGCCTGACATACAAAACAGCATTCTTTACTGAGGCAACTTGGCATATTTTTGAAGAGAGAGAATGAAAAAGTTGCAGAATATTTTTAAAAAATGAGAGCATTTTATATGAGTTTGCCTTAAGTGGAATTCCATGAGCTGTGAACAACAACAACAACAACAACAACAAAGGAAAAGCATCAATCTTTGTGCATATGCATTTGAGAAGAAAGAAAATATGATGTAAAGACAGTTCCTTTAGCCTGGCCTTCATTAGCTTTCTCAGAACAGGATAGCTTGTCCACCATCTGAGTCTAGAAAGCATTTAGGTGAGGAAGCACCTAAACGCCTTAGCAGGAAGAATCAGTATATACCTGCAGTCCGTTTTGGTCTAAAGCTGCAGTGGCCACAAGAATTTTGGCAGCTGGGAAGCAAAGAATGGTGGCTACATGCAGATGGGGTAGTGTCCCCAAGAAAGCTGGGTTTAAAAAGGATTTCCTCTTGTCTATGAACTAAGAGCAGTGATGATGCTCTGGGCTTAAAGTTCAGAAGGCTGAGGCTAGGAAAAGCTGAGGCTAGGAGAGGCTGCAGTCTTGTGCCTTCAGCTCAGGCCAGTAGGCAGATAGAGAAGCTGAAATGACCACACCACTCCACCAAGCTCCTGTGAGAGGGTGTGTGTGTACATGTATGTGTACGTGTGTGCATGTACGTGTGTATGTGTGCAGATGTACTATGTGCATGTACGTGTGTGCACATTTACTGTGTGCATGTATGTGTGTGGGTACTTGTGTGTGCGTGTGTGCACTTGTGTGTGTACTGTGTGTGTACTTGTGTGTGCAGGTGTGTGTGTACGTGTGTGTGCATGTGTGTGTTTAGTGGTGGTGCTTCTCTGCCTCCATCACAAAGTAGTTGTCAAACTTTCAGATTTTTGCTAATTCTATAAGAAAGAAATGACAACTCAAAGTAGGTTTTTTAAAAAATTGAAATTTGCACAAAGAGAAATACTCTGATCTTAAGTATACAGTGTGAAGAGTTCTTAAAAATGGTTTTAATTTTTATTAAACCCATGTGATCAATTATTTATTTCATGGTTAGTACATGCTGAATCCTAAGAAATTTTCACCTATTCCAAAATTGAGAAGATATTGTATTGTTTTCTTTTACAAGCTTTATCATTTTAGCTCTAACATTTAGGTCCATCATCTATCTTGAAATTATTTCTGTGTATGGTGTGATATGGGTCAGGATTCATTTGTTTCATATACACAGCCAACTGAATTGAAAAGGCCTTAATTTTTCCATTGGATTGCCTTGGCATCTTGGTCTAAATCAGTTGGTCTAAATTAGTATAAGTATAGGTCTATTTCCAGAGTTATGTCTTTTTTTTGCTGACCTGGGTATTCTAGGACTGGGTATCTGGTTTGGTTTTTATTTGATATCTGACCTGGATGTCTTTGTTTCCACTAGAAAGTGGCATACAGATAGTCGGTAAAAATAGCTATTTAAGGCAAGCTTTTGGTAGCCCAAGTGGTTGCTGCTATTGGCCATTATGATGGGAACGAGGAACACAAGTGCTAGAGTAGGTAGCGAGGCAGACACGAGCAGAGCAGGAGAGGGCCCCACCCCCCAACGAGGAGTGGCAGGTGACTGTCAGGTAAGTAGCGAGGCGGACATGAGCAGAGCAGGAGAGGGCCCCACCCCCCAACGAGGAGTGGCAGGTAACCGTCAGGTAATGGTCAACAGTTGGTAAGCTGTCTCTTTAAAACAATAATCGGTCACAGCTGGCACCAGGGACAGGCGGTCTCACAGCAGACAGAAAACACCTAAAGCTGGTGATCAGCAGCTTCCCGGTAAGATCTCAGGAGCTGGGTTAGTGGGCTCAAGCATGTGCACTAAGAGGCAAAATGGCAGAGTTTAACTGGTATATGGCCTTCCTCCAGAAATGTTCGACTGATAAGGGAAAAAATGCCTCAAGTGAACACGCACACAACTTTAGTCAATACACTGCACATGCTCACCTCCCAAGTGCTGGCAGGCCACTGGGCACGTGGAGAGCCCACCCCAAGGGAAGAATCAGGGAAAAAGAGATGCAGACTCCTCAAGCCTGCCAACGTATAAAACCCCAAGTCAAAGGTCAAACAGCGCACTTGAATCTCTCAAGTTGCCTGCTTGGCCCTCTTCCAAGTGTACTTTACTTCCTTTCTTTCCTGCTCTAAAACTTTTTGATAAACTTTCACTACTGCTCAAAAACTTGCCTTCATTTCTCCCTCTGCCTTATGCCCCTCAGTCAAATTCTTTCTTCTGAGGAGGCAAGAATTGAGGTTGCTGCAGACCCATATGGATTTGCTGCTGTTAACACAAGAACTGTGGGGGTAAGCTAATTGTTTAGAATAGAGCTTTAAGAAAATAGCAGCTCAGGTTTTTATTTTATTTTATTTTTGGCTTAAGTCTCTTCTCTTTCTTTTTTTTTTTGAGACAGAGTCTTGCTCTTTTGCCCAGGCTAGAGTGCAGTGGCACTATCTCGGCTCACTGCAAGCTCCGCCTCCTGGGTTCACGCCATTCTCCTGCCTCAGCCTCCCGGGTAGCTGGCACTACAGGTGCCCACCACCGCACCCGGCTAATTTTTTGTATTTTTAGTAGAGAAGGGGTTTCACCGTGTTAGCCAGGATGGTCTCGATCCCCTGACCTCGTGATCCACCCACCTCGGCCTCCCAAAGTACTGGGATTACAAGCGTGAGCCACCGTGCCTGGCCAAGTCTCTTCTCTCTTGTAGCTGTAGAACCAGTGTGGCAAATACTTGGGCTCCAAATTTCATCCTATTGATTGCATGAATACAATATAAATAGAATTCACAGCCTTTCTAGGTCTCTCATGTGAAAGGTAGGGTTGGAGGAAAGATTAGACATCTGAGACTCAAAATAGGGAGATTTGGGTAGATTTTCATCTATCTGTTATAAAATGGAAGCATTATTATTATTTATGTGTGGTAAAGCCAACAGATCAGAAGACAACTGCCATTGAAAAGAGAGTTTGTTACTCACAGTTTCTGGGAGGAGGAGCATGCAGAACCACATGGGGAAGCACCAGAGGCAGAAGGAGCAGGGAAGAGCATGTAGGCAGAGTCTTTACTGTGGGCTTTGCAGGAAGGAATGGGTGAGGCAGGCTCCACAGGCTGAGGATTGGCTAGTGTGGATAATTCAGCAGGCACTGGAGGATAGAGATTGCTGCCAGTTGCCTGGCACTTGGCTCTGGTGATTAGGGGAGAGAGAGCACAATAAAGGAGGTATTTGGTGGATAGTCGCTTTGCATTGGTTGGGTTGCATATGAAAAGTGCACTTGCAGATGAGTCTTTTACTCTGTCTAGGAATTGTCCAGCCCTGGGATGGGCAGACACTCTAGGATGAACAAGGTCCCAGATGTCAAACATCAAAATACACAACATTGAAAATACAAAAACTTCAAAAACACAAAAAGGCACGATTAATACAGTATTCAAATACCTTGAACACACAAATCCCACTGAGTCTCACTTACCAGCAAAAAAACCTTTCCTCTCTTCTGAAAACTCTGGACATTTCCTGCTTGAGAGTCCTGGAATGATCTCATACGAAGCAGTTACTTTATAGAAGGATGCTAATTATCTTCAAAACTCAACCCACCAACTCTCATGGCCTCCAGGATTATAAATACAACTCAATTTCATAGTATCCCACAGGAAAAAAAGTACAAAAAATGGATCTGGAGGACATTAAACAACAAAAGGATGCTAAAATTTTGCTAAGACATCAGAATGCACCTGCAAAATATGGTTGAGATAAAGTCTAAAAGTACAAAAACAAGCGGGAAAAACATAGCATTGGAGTGGACTGGATTAATCCATATAATTAGTTTATGGCATATTCTGAATTCAATAAACTAATGAACAGCTGGGAGTGGCTCTAATAGTTTGCTTGGTTGGTTGATTAAACCTTGCATTTAAAAGTGGTCTACATTAAATGATGCAGTCATGTCAGAAATTTCTAGTTACACTGAAGAGAAAGGGATACAAATTCTTAGGGAGATGAGAAGTTGGGGCAGATTCATTATGCTAATGAATCCCTCTCCATCCCTCTCTATGTCCCATAAGAAGGTCTAAAGATGCTTCTTTCACCAAAGCAGTAGGAATGCATCAATGAAGGGTAAGGGGCAATATGCTGGAAGTGGTTAACTGTCTACAGAAATCACGCTTCCTTTCCATGTTGTAGAAGGACACTAGAAAGTGTCTCTGCCCAGCTGGGCGCAGTGGCTCACGCCTGTAATCCCAGCACTTTGGGAGACTGAGGTGGGCAGATCACGAGGTCAAGAGATTGAGACCATCCTGGCCAACATGGTGAAACCCTGTGTCTACTAAAAATACAAAAATTAGCTGGACGTGGTGGCATGCGCCTGTAATCCCAGCTACTTGGCAGGCTGAGGCAGGAGAATTGCCTTAACCCGGGAGGTGGAGGTTGCAGTGAGTGGAGATTGTGCCACTGCACTCCAGCCTGGTGATGGAGCGAGACTACGTCAAGGAATGAAGGAAGGAAGGAAGGAAGGAAGGAGGGGGGGGAGGGAGGGAGGGAGGGGAGGGGAGGGGAAGGGAGGGAGGGAGGGGAGAGGGAGGGGAGGGGAAGAGAGGGAGGGAGGGGAGGGGAGAGGGAGGGGAGGGGAAGAGAGGGTGGGAGGGACGGGAGGGGAAGAGAGGGTGGGAGGGAGGGGAGGGGAAGGGAGGGAGGGAGGGAGGGAGAGGGAGGGAGGGAGGGGAGGGAAGGAAGGAGGGAAGGAAGGAAGGAAGGAAGGAAGGAAGGAAGGAAGGGAGTCTCTGCTCATCCAGACATTGCATTTCATAATGTCCCCTTTGCATCTAGGCAAGACCATGGGGCTAATTTTCAACACTGGAATTTAAGCATAAGTTAAAAAGTCTGCCGACTTCACTGTTATTCCTCTGATGATAGTATGCATTGTTTTGCTGTTTTTGAGATTTTTTTCCCTTCTACTTAGTTTTCAGCAGTTTGAACATGGTATTCCTAGGTGTGGTTCTCTTGTATTTACCTTGCTGGTGACACACAAAATTATTTCAGTTGATGAGTTGATGTCTTTCATCAATTCTTGGAAGTTCTTGCCTGTCATATCTCCAAATACTGACTCGGCCTCAATTTCTGCTTTCTTCTTCTTCTAAAATTCCTAGCCTTGCTTTAGCAGGTCTTTATGCTCTTAAACATAAGGTTTTTGCATTTTATCTGAGTTTTCTAGTTAATTTTTGGCAAGTGCTTTAATTTCCTGCAAAGTTTTCCATCCTGCCTGGAAGAGTAAGTTCTTATATAAAATCCTTTTTCTCTGTAGTTTAAATCTTTGTTTCAAGAAAATTGTTTTTATTCCTTCTGTTATGGATTTCAAAGGCTTTTCAGTTCCAATTTTTTCCCTTTTCTTTACTTCAGGTATACTGGTCACTCACATGCCGGGTCTAAGTTGTCTGTCCCCTGTGTCTTTCATCTTATTCCTGCAATTCCGCATTGAATCGTGCATGAATGTCTGCTGCATTCTTCTTCTTTTCTGTTTGTTTGTTTGAGGTGGAGTCTTACTCTGTCTCCCAGGCTGAAGTGCAGTGGCATGATCTCGGCTCACTGAAACCTCCACGTCCTGGGTTCAGAATTGCTTCAACCTCCACTTCCAGGGTTCAAGCAATTCTGGTGCTTGAACTAGAGTAGCTGAGACCACGCTCGGCTAATTTTTGTATTTCTAGTAGAGACGGGGTTTCACCATGTTGGCCAGGCTGGTCTTGAACCCCTGACCTCAGGTTATCTGCCCGCCTCAGCCTCCCAAAGTGCTGGGATTACAGGCATGAGTCACCATGCCCGGCCCATGTCTTCTGCATTCTGCATGAATAGCTTACGTCAGCCCACATTGTCACTTACAAGGGATTGGGTTCTTGTTTTGCTGCTTCTTATTTGGTTTTAACTTCAATTATTCTATTTTCTTACTTTTTATGTCTCTATCCATTTCATTTATTTTTTTTCTTTTATAAACTTATGTATTATAGGGGCAACTTTAATTTCTTTGGGTAAAGATAATAAAGCAGCTAAAATTTTCTATTTCCTGGAGTACATCCAACAAAATTTTATTTTTATATCTATATATGTGTATTTTATCTATCTATATCTGTATCTACCTATGTCATATGTCATATGTATCTACCTATGTCATAGGTACATACATACCTATGTCATAGATACAGATATGTATCTGTATCTACCTATGTCATATGTAGACAGATTTATAAATATTAATATATATAACCTAATGCTAAAGTGTATTCATGCTTTTTTGTTGTTTTCATACATTTTTGTTTTTGCGGTTAATTTATAACCTGAGGTTAGTTCTAACCAGCTCAGCCTTTAACTCCAAAATACAAAAGATAGAATATCTTTTCCTATTTTTATTAGTTTTTATTTTTGAGGCAGGGTCTTGCTCTGTTGCCCAGGATTCAAGTGCAGTCATGTGATCATAGCTCACTGCAGCCTCGACCTCCTGGGCCCAAGTCATCCTCCTACCTCAGCCTCCTGAGTAGCTGGGAGCACAGGCATGCACCACCATGCCTGGCTAATTTGTTGTATTTATTGTAGAGATGGAGTCTTGCCATGTTGCCCAAGCTGGTCTTGAACTCCTGGGCTCAAGTGATCTGCCCGCCTCAGCCTTGTGAAGTGCTGGGATTACAGGCGTAAGCCACCGCGCCTGGCCTTTTCCTATTTTTCTTGAGAATTAGCACGAGATTATCCTCTTTACCTGCAGGTCTGAGTATTCATGATTTATGTTCTCGATTTCTCTATTAAGTCATTCTTCTGTTTGAGGAGAGGAAAGAGGAACTGGAGCTGGGGCTGGAGCCCAGAACAATCACCATGTGGGGATGCTGTTGCTTTCTTTCTGAAGAGGGCCCGAGTCTGGGATTGAACTCCATCAGTTTGGGAACTCTCCTATTCTGGAAAAGCATCCAAGATTTTCAGCATCCCCGCTCTTTGTGATTATCTCCCCAGAGCTCAAAGTCTTCTTTTTATTCCTGAGCCAACACATAATTTTCCACAAACAGTGCTAACATCATCCACAAAATCTCTGTGCCCTACGTTATACCACTGCCAGTTAAGCAGCTGCGTCAGGGGTAAAAGAAAGGCATCATATTGCTATTCTGTCCCCCACAGCCTGCTCCCTGGAAGTATGGGGCTGTGAAGGGGGTGCTCCCTGTCCTTCCCGTAGTTTCCCAGGTTACCAGCCCTTGAGTGCCTGAGCTGTGAGTGCAGGTGGAGCTTCATAGAAGTTCCTCATTTTGTTTTGCTGAACATCCCTGAGAACGCCCCAGAACCGGGGAGCCACGTGTGGATTTCCAGCACTAACTAAACATGAAAATGAAGAATGTCTGAATCAGAAGGCACAGGTGTGAGAATAGGAAAAGATATTTGCGACACCTGTAGCTGAAAACCGCATTGATCTGAGAACGTATTTAACACATCCACACATCAATAAGGAAAAGGAGAGACAATCAACCAAGAAATGAGCACAAGGGCCGAACGAACACCTCAAAGAAAGAGGATGTTCAGTGGCCAATAAAAATGTAAAAATGTGCTAGACTTGTTAATTATCTAGAAAATGCAAATTAAGACCACAATAAGATAACTCTATAACCTTCCAGAAAAGATAACATTACAAATATTGATACATTGAGCATTGGCAGCACGTGAGCAAACAAGAACTTTCAAAGTCTGCTATTAAGAGGGCAAATAATAGGAAACCACGTTCTCCGCATCTACTACAGATGGGAATATATTAGCCTGTGACAGAAGCTCTACTTATAATTATCTACCTGTATGAGTTTCCCATGGCTGCTATAACAAATCGCCACAAATTCAACATAAATGTATTACTCTACCATTGCGGTCAGAAGTCCAAAACACCTCTCACTGGGCTCAAATCAAAGTGCTGGCAGGAGGCAGTAAGGGACATTCCATTTTCTTGTCTTTTCCAGATTTCAGAGATGTTCCACATTCCTTGGTCCATGGTCCCTTCCTCCATCTTCAAAGTCAACATCAGGCCAAGTTCTTCTCATGCTGACCTCTCCCTGGTCCTCTTTTCTGCCTCCATTTTCGACTTATAAGGAATTTTTGTAATTACATTGGTCCCGTTTAAATAACGCAGATACCCTCCCCATCTCAAAATCAACTGATGAGAAACCTTAATTTCATCTGCAAACTTAATTCCCCTTTGCCATGTAAGCTAACACATTCGTAGGTTCTAGGAATTAGACCGCGACCATCTTTGGGTCAGGCAACACTCTGCCTACCACAGTACCCAAGAGGAACTCTTACACATGTAAACATATACATGTTTACAACATACACAAGGCAACATGTGCAAGAAAGCCTATAGCAGGGCTGTTCAGAGCAAGACTAAACAAAACAAATACCTAATAATTGAGTGCTAGAGGACTAAAGTGATGTCTATTCATATAATAACAAAAGAATCAGCCATATGTAACAATATGGATGAATTTTAGCAATGGAAGGTTAATTATAATTAAAACAAAAGATTACATATAGAATGATACCCATCTTATAATATTAAAAACATCTAAAAGACTCCTATTTGTTCTAGAAATACAGTCCTAGAAATATATGTATATTATATATAATTACTACATACAGATATCTATAGATATATGTTTCTATATGCCTGTAGATATCTATAGTAATTCAATCACATAAAAGGATATCAAGGGCAAGCAAGTCATGAATATAAGACTCAAGATGATGTTTATTATGGGATAAAGATCGAGGATAGTTGTTGATGGTGATAATATAGTTAGATATTACATTTCAGCTATTGTTTAGGTAATTGGTTCATGGTTGCCTATTGAGTTATTAAACATAAGGCTGGGTGGTACAGTGGCTCATACCTGTAATCCCAGCACTTTGGAAGGCCCAGGCAGGTGAATCCCTTGAGCCCAGGAGTTTGAGACTAGCCTGGGCAACATGGCGAAAACCCATCTCTACAAAAAATATAAAAAACTAGCCAGACATGGTGGTGTGTGCCTGTAATCCCAGCTACTCAGGAGGCTGAGGTGGAAGGATCACTTTAGCCCGGGAAGCAGAGGTTGCAATGAGCCGAGATTGAGCCACAGCACTCCAGCCTGGGAGAAAAGTGAGACCCTGTCTCAAAAAAAAAAAAAAAAAAAAATTAGAATAAAATAAAAAACACCTAATTTATTTTTAAAACCATGTATGAACCAGTGAGAAATGTTTATAAACAAAAGACGAGGATTAATATCATTCTGTGCAGCTGCATGCCAGTCCAAGACAGTCTCTGTTTTTGCGAATTTGATAGTTTAATGAGGGAGATAGTCATATAAACAAGGATTTTCTTTTCACTGTTATTAGTGCTTTACAGGTGTGTGGTTTCAGGTGCTTGGACAGCACAGAGGACACACCAGTTGCCTGGTGTGGTCCAGGAAGGATTTACAGAAGACATGAAGGCTACACAGTTTCCTGAGTGGACAAGGGATGTGTCAAGGGCAGAGAACCAGAACTGCAAAGGCATGGAGGCAAAGAAGGGTCCTGTGTTTTCATATCTGAAAAATAACCATGACTCGTATTCTTTTGCTAGGGGTGCCATAACAAAATACCGCAGGTGGGCAGGCTTCAACAACAGAAATTTACATTCTCACAGTGCTGGAGACTGAAAGTCTGAGGTCAAGGTGTCAGCAGGGCTGGTTTCTACCCAGGCTTCTCCCCTTGGCTTGCAGATAGCCACCTTCTCTGCATCCTCACGTGGTTTTGTGATGTGAACTTGCATTCCTGGTATTTCTCTGTTTGTCCAACAGGTATCTGTTGTATCTAAGTGTTGTTATAATGTTGGGACAAGCCTGCGTGCCTAAAAGAAGAAACTGACATGTGGCTTGGTGAGGGCAGTGTGCAGGGTCTCAGCTCTACACAGAGTCCTTATTCTTCAGAAAATGTGCTTCTCCTCTGGTTTTGTGTCAGTCTCTTGTCTGGAACTCCCTGGGGTGCCACCTGCCTCTCTGCTTTTTCTTGTTGAAGCATGAAGCTAACGCTGCCTCTTCTGCTGCAGGAAAGGACTTTGCCACCCCTTCCATTCCAAAGGATGCTTGTACATCTGCCTCCAGCCAAGTTTAAAATATGAGCATCAGAATGTTCTTCTGATGGATTCTTCTTGACCCCTTCCAAGCTAACCTAGAAAGCATGACATATTTGGGGCTAACACACCCTTTCTAACTCAACGCTGGCCTTGGCTTCTGACTTTTCCAAAGGGAGCAAAGCCATCTGCTCAGCAAGCTTCCAAAATGCAGGCTGAGATCTCCTTGACTGATATTTTTTAAATCTGAGTTGCTATGGTGGGATGATCACAAAGAGAATTGAAGGACAGACATTATTGCACAGGATCAAGGTCATGAGCCTGACCAATGACAGAGAAGAAAGAAGGCAGAGCCCTGACCCCTGCATGCCTCATGCTCTGTATACTTGACTGATCCGTAGACATAGCTGAGGCCAATGCTGGTGCCAGGGCAGGAACTACTGGCTCTTATGTGAATCATTGCCCATGTCCCCAACACACATGATGAGAAAGACATTTGGTCTTGAGACAACAGACAGTGTAATCACTGGTGTCACTGAAGCAAGACAGAACGCTAAAGTAATACAAGCAGACGGTGCTGGTGCCTGGCTGCAATTCATTCAGCAGGGATTAGTGCCTCACATGACATGCTGTCATTCTGGAGCAGAGATGGGTTTGCTATCTACCCACCCTGGCTGTTTCGTTTTAGCTCATTACTGACATTTCAAAGACATTCTGCAATTTGGATCTGTATTTTCACTGTGATCCAGCGGTGGTTTAATAAGATCCTTGTAAATTCACAGATTATTTTAAAAGTGTTTTATTTTATTATTGTATTGTTATTGATTTCTAGCTTTATCCTATTGTGGTTGGAGGATGCTGTGGGTATTATTTCTAATTTTTTTAATTTAGTGAGATTTTCACTGTGGCCCAAAATATATTCATTTCATAATTGATATGGTTTGGCTGTGTCTCTACCCAAATCTCATCTTGAATTGTAGTTCCCATAATCTTCCCCATGCATCATGGAAGGGACCTGGTGGGAGGTAGCTGAATCATGAGGGAGGATCCCCCCATGCTGTTCTCATAATAGTGAGTGAATTGTCACAAGATCTGATGGTTTTATAAGGGGCTTTTTCCCCACTTCACTCTGCACTTCTCTCTCCTGCTGCCATGTGAAGAAGGACCTGTTTGCTTCCCCTTCTGCCATGATTGCAAGTTTCCTGAGGCCTCCCCAGCAATGCAGAACTGTGAATCATTTAAGCCTCTTTCTTTATAAATTACCCAGCCTTGAGCAGCTCTTTATAGCAGCGTGAGAATGGACTAAAACAATAATGTTCAATGTGCACTTGGAAAGAAGGCAGATTTTTCATTATTGGATTTTGCAACTTCAATATATATTTATGTGTTCTAGCTTACTGATAATGCTGGTTTTTCCACATCCTTACTCAATTTTTTGGTCCACTTGATTTCTATAGGTATGGGAGAGATGTTTTAACATTTCCAAAAATATTAATAACTTATATCTTCATTGCACATTGTAGCAGTAAACATGAACTCTCCTTTGTTCTTTCAATGACTTCTCGTCTTCATTTAAAGATGTTGAATATCAATATATCATAAAACTTATCTCTTATGCATTTGCCTTGTATGTCTTTTTTCTCAATCTGAAAGTTTGTTCTATTTTTTATATACTAGTCTTAGGGTTGTCCAGAGAAACAGAACCAGTAGGAGGATAGATGTAGATATAGATATAGACAGATAGATTTATTATAAGAATTGGTTCATGTGATTATAGGTGCCAAGAAATCTCACAATCTGCCATGTGCAAGGTGGAGAACCAGGAAAGCCAGTGGTGTAATTCAATCCAAGTCCAAAGGCCTAAGAAACTGGAGGGCAGGGAAAGGAAGGAAGGCAATAATAGTTTAAGTCCTAGTCTGAAGGCCTGAGAACCAGGAGTACTGATGTTTGAGGATGGATGTTCCAGTTCAAACAGGAAGCAAAGGTGTCCTTCCTCAACCCTTTTGTTCTATCTGTGCCCCCAACAGACTGGATGATGCCCACCCACATTGGTGAGGGCTGGTCTTCTTTATTCAGTCTACAGATTCAAATGCTCATCTCCTCTGGAAACACCTTCTCAGACATGCACCCAAATAATGTTTTAACAGCTATCTGGGCATCCCTTAGCCCAATCAAGTTGAGGCATAAAATTAAGCATCACAGTACTGTTCCTACTTCCTCTGAATTTTTTATCATTGTCCTATGGCTATATTGTCAAAACATAACACTATTATATACTATATTGCCTTCTTCACTCTTATCTTATGGTCTTAGTTCTACTGCAAGTATATTATATGCTCACTATCCACCCTTATATAATACCTCTCAAATTATTTTGGCAGGCTCAAGTTTGTTCTGCAGTAGATTCTTTAGAAAAGGTTTATGGCAACAAAATTTTCTGAGCTCTGGTATGTTCATAAAGTTGAATGTGGCCTTTATAATTTGAGGTCAGTTTGGCTGGATATAAAATGTTGGCATAAATTTTCTTTTTATAAATGTTAAGTAGGCCGGGCGCGGTGGCTCAAGCCTGTAGTCCCAGCACTTTGGGAGGCCGAGACAGGCGGATCATGAGGTCAGGAGATCGAGACCATCCTGGCTAACACGGTGAAACCCCGTTTCTACTAAAAATACAAAAAATTAGCCGGGCTTGGTGGCGGGAGCCTGTAGTCCTAGCTACTCGGGAAGCTGAGGCAGGAGAATGGCGTGAACCCAGGAGGTGGAGGTTGCAGTGAGCCAAGATGGTGCCACTGCACTCCAGCCTGGGCAACAGAGCGAGACTCTGTCTCAAAAATAAATAAATAAATAAATAAATATTAAGTATAGGATTCTGTTTTCTTCTAGCCTAAAGCACTTCTATCAAAAAGTCTAAGGTCAAACTCATTTTCTTTTTCTTAGGAATGATATGACCTTTTAGCCTGGATGTTCAAAGGATTTTTTTCTTTTTCTTTAAGCCAAGTAGTTATATTGAAACAGTGGCTCTCAGAGTGTGAACCATGAACAACACATGGGGGTTCCTGAACCTTCCAGTGGACTCATTAGATTAAAAACTACCTTCATAATGATACATTTGCCCTTTTAAATTTTGTTGATATTTGCAACGACAGTCCAAAAGAAATAGTATGTCTGATCATGAATCAAGGCTCTAGTAACAAATTATAGTATTAGTTACTGAATTCCTCACTACCAACCACTCACAGTACTAAAAAATGCGTTTCACTTAAGAATATCCTTGATGAAGTACTAAAAATGATTAATTGTATTAAATGTCAATGCTTGAATATACATTTTTTGAATACTCTATGTGAAGAAATGAAAATTACACATCAAGGATTTCTGCTCCACACCTGAAGTGTGATGATTAGCTCAAGGAAAAGTGTGTGTGAAATTGTTTAAGGTGCAAGTTGAACTTGGCATGTTTTTCAAAAAACACCATTTTTTTCTTCAAAGAGCAACTTATAGACATACTATCATTATTTGAATGTGGATATTTGGCAAGCATTTCTTGAAAATTAATAAAAGTAATCCTGTCATTTAAAAACATTTACTGCCAATGGTAACACTGAACTTTCAGGCACATTTTACAATTTCAGAGAACTTGGTATTCATAGCCAGCACCATCAGCTTGACAGCTTCCCAAACTTAAAGGTTTGTGTTTAAAAATTTTTCAATAGCTTTTGGGTTACAAGTGGTTTTTTGTTACATAAATGAATTATATATTCTGAGATTTTGGTGCATCCTCCATACTCTACACTGTACCTAATGTCCAGTTTTGTATCCCTGGTCCCCCTCCCACCATCCCTCTAAGTCTCTAAAGTCCATAATACTAATATCACTCTGTATGCCTTTGCATACTCATAGCCTAGTTCTCACTTATAAGTGAGAATATACGGTTTTTGGTTTTCCACTCCTGTGTTACTTCATTTAGAATAACAGCCTCCAGCTCCATCCAAGTTGCTGCAAAATATATTGTTTCATTCCTTTTAATGGCTGATTAGTATTCCATGGTGTATACGTACCACATTTTCTTTATCCACGCATTAGTTGATGGGCACTTAGGGTTGGTTCCACATCTTTGCAATTGTGAATTGTGCTGTTATAAATATGCGTGTGCAAGTGTCTTTCATATAATGACTTCTTTTCCTCTGGGTAGATACCCAGTAGTGGGACTGCTGGATCAAATGGTAGAATCTACTTTTAGCTTTTTAAGGAATCTCCATACTGTTTTCCATAGAGGTTGTACTAATTTACACTACCATCAGCAGTGTAGAACACTCCCTTTCCTCACATCCACACCAACATCCACAAAACAATGCATGTTTTTAATAATGGCCATTTTTGGAGGAGTAAGGTGGCATCTCATTGCAGTTTAAATTTGCATTTCCCTGATAATTAGTGATGTTGAGCATTTTTTCATACGTTTGTTGGCCATTTGTATATCTTCTTTTGAGAAATGTCTACTCATGTCCTCTGCCCGCTTTTTAATTGGATTATTTGTTTTTTTCTTGGTGATTTGTTTGAGTTCTTTGTAAATTCTGGATACTAGTCCTTTGTCAGACGTGTAGTTTGCAAATATTTTCTCCCATTCTGTGGGTTGTCTGTTTATTCTGCTGATTATTTCTTTTGCTGTGCAGAAGCTTTTTAGTTTAATTAGGTCCATTTATTTATTTTTGTTTCGTTGCATTTGCTGTTGGGGTCTTAATCATGAATTCTTTGCCTAGGCTGATTCTAGAAGATATTTTCCAATGTTGTCTTCTAAAATGTTTTTTAGTTTCAGATCTCATATTTAAGTCTTTGATCTATCTTGAGTTGATTTTTGACTTAAAGGTTTTTATAGTAAGATTGGTGATGATGTTGATGAATCTGATTTTTTAATATTGTATCACAAACTGTGTGAACATTTGGTAAATCTGCAGAGCAGTGAACCAACATTTTCCAAATAATGCCTGTTTGATGCTATAAAATAATGGATAAGTAAAAGATCCACAAAAAGCCTGATAAATATTAATATAACAGAGTATGAAAAGCTCATTGATTTTGCTATAGATTCCATACTGCAACTGATCTTTAAAAATGACCACTTTTCAAATTTTGGAATAGTATCAAGAAATATCCACAAGTATCTGAAAAGACGGTTAAAATAGTCCTCTCTTTCCGAACTACGTATATTTGAAAGGCCAGATTTCCTTCACATACTTCAACCAAATGATATAATGCCACAGATTGAGTGCAGAAGCACACTGAAGAATCCAGCTGTCTTCTATTAAGCCAGTCTTTAAAATAATTTGAAAAAATGTAAAACATGCCACAGTTCTTTTTTTTGTTTTTTGGAAAATACAATTATTTTTATAAAGTATTCTATTTATATTATCAAAATTAGTTGATTATTTTAAAATCAATAAATACATTTTTAACTTTCTCGGTGTTAGTTTTCTAATATGATAAATATTAATATATGTAACCCATGTAAACATAAGATCTTTGGGATTATCAAGAATTGTTAAGATTGTATAGACATCCTAAAAGGAAAATGTCTGAGAACTACTATATTTAAATATGTCTCAATTTTGAGCATTTTGGACTGATTTTTCCAGCTCAGTAGTGTGCCCTTTCAATACATAGGTTAAAGCTTTCCTTTATTTCAGGATATTTTTAACAAATATAACTTTCAGTAATCATCTTTTGCCCATCACTTTTTTTCTTTAGGAAAATCTATTATACATATGTTAGATATTTATTATCTATTATATCAATTACTTGGAAAAATTAATCTGTTTTTCAGACTCTTTTTTCTGTTTCTATCTTTGTATTCCCTATTATCCATATAGTACAATCCATAGAGGCATTTTGCTTACGTTAATTCTAGTTTAGTCCTCATCATTTTAGTGGCTTTTTCATTTAAAATATTTCCTTATCACTGTCAGATCTCTTTTCCATTTTTCCTTTTGGCATATTATCTCATTTCTAACTCTGATTTGTGCTGTTCTTTAATAGCTTTTTTCATCTAAAAAACTTATTTGCTATCATTTGTATATATTTGGTGACGTTCCCATGTATTTTATAATCATATTTTCTGATGCACCATCATTGTCAATAGAAATATTAGCTTGCTTATTTTTTCATTTTTAAAAATACATGTGTGAGTTAAACTCAGTATTTTCCTTCTGCTCATGTTTTAATGAGATGGTATAGCAAGGAGCTTCTCAAATGGCTTCCAATTATGCCCACATACTTGTATATTCACTACTGTACACCATTCTCTTCCCCTGAGTACCTTGCTTCTAATCAATAGCATACTCCACATGGAGGGGATCGCACTTCTCAATGATTAAAATACTAAGGATTCTGGCTTCCATCTCGCTGGCAGACCCACTCCTTGCTGGCTGTTATTAAAGCAAGTTTCCATGTGGAGGAGGCCACTTGGCAAGAAACTGAGGGCAGCATCCAGCCCACAGCCACCTAGGAACTGTCCCTCAGTCCAATAGCCCTTGAGAAACTGAAATTTGGCCAGCAACCCCATGAGTTTGGAAACAGATCCTTCCTCCAGTTAAGGCTCCAGATGAGATCCCAGCCAGCACGAGGTGACACTTCGATTGTAGCCTGTGAGAGACCATGAAATCTGAGCTATGCCCAGATTTCTCACCTGCAGAAACTGAAGTAATAAACATGTGGCTTTTGCAAGTTGCTAAACTTATGGTAGTTTGTTACACAGCAATAAATAACACAGATGGGTTCCCCTGTGCTCTTTGGAGAAGGATAGCTTTTATAATTTCACAGTTCTGGCTCTCTAGAATTGTGACCACAAAATACTGAATACAGTATTATATTGAATTAATCCCTCCTGAAGAGGCATTTAATGACTATGTCCACATTTCAAATGCTGTGTTGTAACTGGAGAGTGGAATCAGCTTCCAATGGTCATTTCATTAAATAAAAGCCATGTGAAAATTGTGTGAAATTTGTTTAAAATTTAATTATACTAAAATCTTAAAGGAGAAGAACTTCTGGCTATGGCTTAGTGACGAAGTCAGCAAATTTTCTTCCTAAAAAGCAATCATAAAGCTGGACAAAATTAACAAAACCATCTTAGCACTCTGGAAATCAAAGACATATAATAATCTGAGAAGTAGCTTTGCTTGAAAATGTGCTGAGCTTCAGGTACGAACTGTGGGAATCTTGCCCTGTGGCTGTTCGCATACCTCCCAGCTTGGCTGACACAAAAGTTCTGCTGAGACAGAACTGTAAGAACTGGAAGATTCTCTGCCACAGTGGAAGGAGACTCAATAGATTCTTAGAGGAATGAATAATCTTGGTGGTAGATTAGCAGGGAAGTCCAAAGGCTCTACTAGCTTGAGTTCTGGTAATGGTTGAGACAAACATATTCTTGGATTAAGCTGCACACATGTACCCCAAAGACCAGAGAGGGGCTGAGCTATCCACACATTCCTGGCTGACCCTGGGGCTGTGTTTATGCACAGAGGAGACGTGAAAGGGCTTGCTGGAAAGTAAACGCCAGGGAAGACTTTAAAATGGCTGAACTTTGAATGCACTTTGCTAATCAGACATAGATGAATTGGCAAATGATGGAAGCCTTACTGGATAAAGATGTTTGAGCCCAACCTTATCTAAACAACTGCTTGGCCACCATGCTACATGGGCATAAGATCAACCCAGAGGAAGTCAGACTGAAAAATGAAGAAGCAGAGACATCAGAGTCTACACATCATAAGGAAAATAGATTTCACCAATTGAGCCCAGGCAGATTACTAGACAAAAAATAAAGAAACATACAAAAACTCCAAAATGACAATTGTAACAATTTTCTGGGGAAAAAACAAGCATCTAGGGTTGTTACAATAAACAAATAGAGTATCCCTTATGTAAAATGCTTGCGACTAGAAGTGCTTCAGATTTTGTATTATTTTGGATTTTGGAATATTTGCATATGCAAAATGAAATATCGTGGAGATGGGACTCAAGTCAGTCTTAAAACAAAATTTATGTATGTTTCTATATACCTCATATACATAGTCTGGAGGAAATTTTATGTAATATTTTTAAAAATCTGGTGCATGAAACAAAGTTTTAACTGCATTTTTGATGGCAACTATGAGGTCAGGTGTGGAATTTTCTACTGTGGCATCATGTCAGTGCTCAGAAACTTTTGGATTTTGGAGAACTTCAGATTTCAGATTAGGGATAGTCAACTTATATTTAAAATGTGTAGTTTTTATCCAAAAAATTTATAAGATATGCAAAGAAACAGCAAAGTGTGATCCATACTCATGAAAAAAAGTTAATAGTCTCTTAGTATCTGCAGATGTTGGATTTAGCAGACAAGAACTTAAAAGCAACTGTTATATTTAAATTACTAAAGGAGACCAGTTTCAAAGAATTAAAGAAAAGTAGAACAAAAATGAATTAACATATAGAGAATTCCAGTAAGGAGACAGATGTTGTAGGAGAAAGATCCAAATGTAAATTCTGTACTTGAAAGGAACAACTGAAATAGAAATTCACCAGATGGGTTCAACAGAAACTTCTAGATGGCAGAAGAAATAATGTGTGTGAAGATAGATCAATAGAAAGTATCCCATCTTAAAAACAAAGTAAATGCTATTGAATAAAATAAACAGAGATTCAGAGACCTGTGAGACAAACCCACATACGTATAATGGAAGTCTCAGGAAAGGAGGAAAGAGAGAAAGGTACAGAGAAAATATTTTAATAAATATGGCCCCAAACTTTCCCATTTTGATGAAAAATATCAGAATACAGGCAAAATAGCTCCAAAAACTCCATATAAAATAAAGATATTCACACCTAAACCCATTATAGTTAAATGATTGAAAGTCAAAGAGAAAAAAAACCTCAAAAGAAACAAGAAAAAAATGGACTCTCTTTATATTTCTAGGGAGCCATCATCATGATTAACAGCTTACTTCTCACCTGAAACAATGGAGGCCACGCAGTAAAGAACATACTCAAAAGCACTGAAGGAAAAAACAATTATCAACCGAGAATTCTATACTCGCCCAAGCTACCCTTCAAAGATGAGGCAAAATAGAATTCTGGTGCTGGACAAAATGAAGCAGATACACCTCTCCCTGTTTTAGCTAAGTACAGCTAAAATCCCTGAACATTATAAACAAGACAAGTATAAAAAGACTCTGAAAGGTGGAGAGAAAAGGCAGATCACTTCGGTATCTCAGGACCTGAGGAACGAGAAAGTGATGAGTTCCATGAATTCCCCTGTTGTTTCATATATCCCAAACTGAGTGCTGGAGACATCAGCAACCTGAGAACACCAACAACAGCAGGCCAAAAAAGCTCCAAGAAAAGTCTTCTCTCTCTAGCCAAATTACAAGAAAACGGGCAATCTAAAAATATAGAAAAGAAAAAGAGGAGAAGGCTGAAAAAGCATTTAAAGAAATAATGGCTGAAAAAGTCCCAAATTTGGCAAAATACATAAATCTGTATATTTGAGAAACTGAATGAATGCCAAATAGTATAAATACAAAGAAATCCATGCCAAAACACAACATAATAGAGCTTCTGGAAACTAAATTCAAAGAAAAAATCTTTAAAGAGGCAAGAGAGGAACAGCACATAATCTATAGCAGAACAAAGATTCAAACACTGTAGATTTCTTATCAGAAATCATGGAAGCCAGAAGGAAGTAGCACATTTTTCAAAAGCTGAAACAAAAACAGTGTCAGTGTGAAATTCCATATCCAGCAAAAATATCCTTCAGGAATAAAAGAGAAATCAAGACATGTTCAAATAAAGGAAAACTAAAAGAATGTGTTACAACTAGACCTATGCAAAAAGAATGCCTAAGAATACAGAAAGAAATAAAAAAAATAATAAATTTTCTGAGACCAGTCTGGGCAACATGGTAAAATCCTATCTCTACTAAAAAAATACATAAATTACCCAGGCATAATGGCATGTACCTGTGGTCCTAGCTACTTGTGAGGCTGAGGCAGGAGGATCACCTGAGCCTAGGAAGTCGAGGCTACAGTGAGGAGCCAAGATCACACCACTACATTCCAGCCTGGGTGACAAAGCAAGACCTTGTCTCAAAAATAAACAAATGAATACATTTTGTAACTTCAGGAAAAAAGAGAAAACAATGAAAAAATTAAAAGTAAGTATAAAGGCCAGACGTGGTAACTCACACCTATAATCTTACCACTGTGGGAGGCTGAGGAGGGAGGATTTCTTGAGCCCAGGAGTTTGAGACCAGCCCTAGCAACAAACTGTGACTCTAAAAAAAACAATAAAAATAAAAAAAATTAGCCAGAAGAGGTGGTGCACACCTGTAGTCCTAGTTACTCAGGAGGCAGAGATGGGAGGGCTGCTTGGGCCTGGGAGGCTGAGGCTGCAGTGAGCCATGATTGTGTCCCTGCACCCCAGCCTGGGCAACACAATGAGACCCTGTCTCCAAAAAAATAAATAAATAAATAAAAGACTTTCCTCCTCCTCTCTTTTTCCTTTTTCTTTTCTTTCTTTCTATTTATTTATGTATTTATGTATTTATTTTTGAGACGGAGTCTTGCTCTGTCGCCAGGCTGGAGTGCAATGGTGTGATCTTGGCTCACTGCAACCTCCACCTCTGGGGTTAAAGTGATTCTCCTGCCTCAGTCTCCTGAGTAGCTAGGACTACAGACACGTACCACCATGCCCAGCTAATTTTTGTATTTACTAGACATGGGTTTCACTATTTTGGCCAGGCTGGTCTCGAACTCCTGATCTCAAGTGATCTGCCCGCCTCAGCCTCCCAAAGTGCTGGGATTACCGGTGTGAGCCACTATGCCCAGCCTCTGTTTTTCTAACTTGTGTTTCATCACTGAAGACAAAGTTATAATATTGTCTGATGTTCCCAATGTATAAAGAGAACATATTTAAGAGAATTATATTATAAATGGAGATGGTAATGAATCTTAAATGGAGGTATGCTTTCTATACTTCACTTGAACTGGTAAAATGTCAAGATCAGTACACCATAAGGAATTACATAACACTTAGAGTAACCAATTAAAAACCTACATACACTAAGATGTACTCAAAAACACTACAGACATCTAAAAAACATTCAAGTAACCCACAAAAGACAGGAAAAAGAAACAGACAAAACAGAGAAACACAAAAGAAAACAAAAATGAAGGCAAAATAAAGACATTCCTAGATAAATAAAGACTAAAAAAAATTATTGGTAGCAATTCAGCCTTATAAGAAACAGTAAACACTTTGGGAGGCTGAGGGGGAAGGATTGCTTGAGACCAGCAGTTTGAAGCCAGCCTGGGCAACGTAGCAAGATAGCAAGACCCTATCTCTACAAAAAAAATTTTTTAAAGAAGAAATATTAAAGCATATTCTTCAAATTGAAAAAAAAAGGCACAGAAAAAAAATTACCATAAATAATAAATAACTGAGTTACTATAAGGGACTCTCTAATATACTTTATGTGTTGCCTTCTTTAAAATACATAGAATTAGATAAAGAAATAATTATAACCTTGTATGGTTGTTACCATGACATATCTACAGGACCATCTATACGACAATAATGGCACAAAGAGTGGGGGATACAGCGATACTGGAGCAGTGTTTCTATCTTTTACCAGAACTAAGTTAGTATTAAGATAAAGCTGACTGTGGTTAAAGGTATGTATTGTAATCTCTACCACAACCACTAAGAAAATAACTTTAGGCTGGGTGCAGTGGCTCACACCTGTAATCCCAGCACTTTGGGAGGCTGAGGCAGGTGGATCACTTGAGGTCAGGAGTTGGAGACCACCCTGGCCAACATGGTGAAACCCCATCTCTACTGAAAAATACAAAAATCAGCTGGGTGTGGTGGCACACGCCTGTAGTCCCAGCTACTTGGGAGGCTAAGGCAGGGGAATTGTTTGAACCCAGGAGGCAGAGGTTGCAGTGAAC
Source organism: Pongo pygmaeus (assembly GCF_028885625.2). Taxonomy (NCBI): domain Eukaryota; kingdom Metazoa; phylum Chordata; class Mammalia; order Primates; family Hominidae; genus Pongo; species Pongo pygmaeus. The sequence goes on from NC_072380.2 coordinate 10,363,145, forward strand.
CAAGATCACACCATTGCACTCCAGCTTGGGAGACAGAGCAAGACTGTCTCAAAAAAAAAAAAAAAAAAAAAGAAAAAGAAAAAAAGAAAGAAAGAGAGGAAAGAAAATAACTTTAAATTATATAGCTAACAAGGACAATTTGACTTCCTCTTTTCCTACTTGAATACCCTTTATTTCCTTCTCCTGCCTAATTGCCCTGGCCAGAACTTCCAACACTATGTTGAATAGGAGTGGTGAGAGAGGGCATCCCTATCTTGGGCCAGTTTTCAAAGGGAATGCTTCCGGTTTCTGCCCATTCAGTATGATATTGGCTGTGGGTTTGTCATAGATAGCTCTTATTATTTTGAGATACGTCCCATCAATACTTAATTTATTGAGAGTTTTTAGCATGAAGGGTTGTTGAATTTTGTCAAAGGCCTTTTCTGCATCTATTGAAATAATCATGTGGTTTTTGTCTTTGGTTCTGTTTATATGCTGGATTACATTTATTGGTTTGCGTATATTGAACCAGCCTTGCATCCCAGGGATGAAGCCCACTTGATCATGGTGGATAAGCTTTTTGATGTGCTGCTGGATTCAGTTTGCCAGTATTTTATTGAGGATTTTTGCATCAATGTTCATCAAGGATATTGGTCTAAAATTCTCTTTTTTGGTTGTGTCTCTGCCCGGCTTTGGTATCGGGACGATGCTGGCCATATAAAATGAGTTAGGGAGGATTCCCTCTTTTTCTATTGATTGGCTACCTGACTTCAAACTATACTACAAGGCTACAGTAACCAAAACGGCATGGTACTGGTACCAAAACAGAGATATAGATCAATGGAACACAACAGAGCCCTCAGAAATAACGCTGCATATCTACAACTATCTGATCTTTGACAAACCTGACAAAAACAAGCAATGGGGAAAGGATTCCCTATTTAATAAATGGTGCTGGGAAAACTGGCTAGCCATATGTAGAACGCTGAAACTGGATCCCTTCCTTACAGCTTATACAAAAATTAATTCAAGATGGATTAAAGACTTAAACGTTAGACCTAAAACCATAAAAACCCTAGAAGAAAACCTAGGCATTACCATTCAGGACATAGGCATGGGCAAGGACTTCATGTCTAAAACACCAAAAGCAATGGCAACAAAAGCCAAAATTGACAAATGGGATCTAATTAAATGAAAGAGCTTCTGCACAGCAAAAGAAACTACCATCAGAGTGAACAGGCAACCTACAAAATGGGAGAAAATTTTTGCAACCTACTCATCTGACAAAGGGCTAATATCCAGAATCTACAATGAACTCCAACAAATTTACAAGAAACAAACAAACAAACCCATCAAAAAGTGGGCAAAGGATATGAACAGACACTTCTCAAAAGAAGACATTTATGCAGCCAAAAGACACATGAAAAAATGCTCATCATCACTGGCCATCAGAGAGATGCAAATCAAAACCACAATGAGATACCATCTCACACCAGTTAGAATGGTGATCATTAAAAAGTCAGGAAACAACAGGTGCTGGAGAGGATGTGGAGAAATAGGAACATTTTTACACTGTTGGTGGGACTGTAAACTAGTTCAACCATTGTGGAAGCCAGTGTGGCAATTCCTCAGGGATCTAGAAATAGAAATACCATTTGACCCAGCCATCCCATTACTGGGTATATACCCAAAGGACTATTAATCATGCTGCTATAAAGACACGTGCACACGTATGTTTATTGTGGCACTATTCACAATAGCAAAGACTTGGAACCAACCCAAATGTCCAACAATGACAGACGGGATTAAGAAAATGTGCCCCATATACACCATGGAATACTATGCAGCCATAAAAAATGATGAGTTCATGTCCTTTGTAGGGACATGGATGAAATTGGAAATCATCATTCTCAGTAAACTATCGCAAGGACAAAAAACCAAACACCGCATGTTCTCACTCATAGATGGGAATTGAACAATGAGAACACATGGACACAGGAAGGGGAACATCACACTCTGGGGCCTGTTGTGGGATGGGGGGAGGTGGGAGGGATAGCATTAGGAGATACACCTAATGCTAAATGGCGAGTTAATGGGTGCAGCATACCAGCATGGCACATGTATACATATGTAACTAACCTGCACATTGTGCACATGTACCCTAAAACTTAAAGTATAAAAAAAAAATTATATAGCTAAAAAAAGCAAGAGATGCTTTTCAATGGTATACTAAAATATATATTTAACACAAAATAAAGCAGTAAAGGAGAAATAGGAGAACAAAAGAAAGACCTATAGACAAAAAATGGCAAAATGGCAAATGTAATCCAACCATATCAATAGTTATATTGAGTTAAGGGCCTAAGCTTACTTTTTGTTTTTGTTTTTTGGTGATTTTGTTTGTTCTTTGCACGTGGCTATTCAATTATCCCAGAACCATTTGTTGAAAAGACTATCTTTTGCCCTATTAAATTGTTAGCATCTTTGTCAAAAATCGATTAACGATAAATTTCACAAATCTCAATTCTGTTCCATTGATCCATATTTCCATCCTTGTGCCAGCACTACACTGACTTGATTACTGTGGCTTTATAGTTATGTTTTAAAATTGGGTACAATTTCAGCCATTATTTTTCATTCTTGTAATATACTTGCCATATTTTGGAATCGAGGTTATACTAGCCTCATAAGAAGTGTTTCGTATTTTTCTATTTCCTGGAAGAGTTTGCACAAGACTGTTGTTCTTTCTTCCCTAGGCATTTGGAAGAATTCACCAATGAAACCATTTAAACTTAGAGGTTATTTCATGGGAAGGTCCTTATTTATACTCAGAATCAATTTCTTTTTTTTAAATATATATATATTTTTATTATACTTTAAGTTCTAGGGTACATGTGCACAATGTGCAGGTTTGTTACATATGTATACATGTGCCATATTGGTGTGCTGCACCCATTAACTTGTCATTTACATTAGGTATATCTCCTAATGCTATCCCTCCTGCCAATGACTTTCTTCACAGAATTGGAAAAAACTACTTTAAAGTTCATATGGAACCAAAAAACAGCCTGCATTGCCAAGTCAATCCTAAGCCAAAAGAACAAAGCTGGAGGCATCACACTAACTGACTTCAAACTATACTACAAGGCTACGGTAACCAAAGCAGCATGGTACTGGTACCAAAACAGAGATATAGACCAATGGAACAGAACAGAGCCCTCAGAAATAATACCATACATCTACAACTATCTGATCTTTGACAAACCTGACAAAAACAAGAAATGGGGAAAGGATTCCCTATTTAACAAATGGTGCTGGGAAAACTGGCTAGCCATATGTAGAAAGCTGAAACTGGGTCCCTTCTTTACACCTTATACAAAAATTAATTCAAGATGGATTAAAGACTTAAATGTTAGACCTAAAACCATAAAAACCCTAGAAGAAAAGCTAGGCAATACCATTCAGGACATAGGCATTGGCAAGGACTTCAGGTCTAGAATCCATTTCTTTAATAGCTATAGGTCAATTGAGGCTTTCTGTTTTTTCTGCTGTCAGGTTTGGTAAATTGTCCTTTTTGAGACATTTGTCCATTTTTCCAGCTCATCAAATTTATTGTAATAAAATTGTTCATAAAATTATCTTAGATTTTGATATCTGTAGGATCTATAGCTCCATTCTTTCCATTCCTGTTATTGGTAAATTCTTTTTCTTTATGATTGATCATACATGCAGCAAATAATTTTATAAATTTTTTGAACTTTTGACTCTTGATTTACTTTGTTTTACATTTTTAAAAAGATTTAACTGATTTCTGCTTTTATGGTCTTTTTTCTTCTTATGTTAAATTCACTCTTCCTTTTCTAGCATTCTAAGATGGAAACTTACTCGAATATGTACATTTAAGGCTAGATCATTCCCTCTAAGCACCACTTCACCTCCATCCTACAAGTCTTGATATGTGTTAATAATATTACTCAATTATTTTCTAGTTTCTATTTTTATTTCATCTTAGACCTCTGAATTATGTTAAACTGCATTGTTAAATTTTTAGTGGGGGTGTTTTTCTTATCATTTTGTTATTAATTTCTACCTTAATTCCATGATAATCAGATAACATACTCTGAATGATGTCAATCATTTGATATTTACTGATGCTTTTTTATGGCTCAGTATATGGTTATTTATGATACATGTTTTATGGCGTTGTTGGGTGTGATCATATGCCAATTACATCAAGCTTTTTAACTGTGTCGATCAGGTCTCCTACATGATCACTGGTTCTCTGAATTTCACTGTTCTATCAGCTATTCAGAGAGTTGTATTAAAGCCTCCCACTTTATGATTGTGAAATTGAATATCTTTTGGTTCTTAATTTTTTTTTTTTTGAGAGAGTCTCACTCTGTCACCCAGGCTGGAGTGCAATGGCACAATCTTGGCTCACTGTAGAACTTCCACCTCCCAGGTTCAAATGATTCTTCTGCCTCAGCCTCCCACGTAGCTGGGATTACAGCTGCCCACCACTTTGCCCAGCTAGTTTTTGTATTTTTAATAAAAACGGGGTTTCACCGTATTGGCCAAACTGGGCTTGAACTCCTGAACTCTGCCCACCTTGGCCTCCCAAAGTGCTGGGATCACAGGCGTGAACCACTGTGCCTGGACTTGGTTCTCAAAATTTTTGTTTTATGTATTTTGAAGTTGTCGGTAAGAGCATACAGATTTAGTACTGTGATATTTGTAGGATAGGTACTTTTTATAATAAAAAGAATATCTTTATAATAAAGCAACGCATCTTGACTTAAAAGACAGTTTGTCTGATATTAGTATAGCTACATCAGTTTTTTTGGGTTAGTGTTCACGTGGTGTATGTGTGTGTGTGTGTGTGTGTGTGTGTATTCTTTACTCTCTACCTTTCCGTATTTCTATATTTTAATTATGACTCCTGTGAGAAGAATAGATTTGAGTTTCTTTTTTATTGAGTCTGGGAATATCCTACTAATTACATTAGCAATATTGATATAATGTAGTTTATATATAAATGTACTATTCATTTTCTATTTGACCCATATTTTTTTTGTCCCTTTGTCTTTTCTTGGGTTCTTTTGGAGTAGTCAAATAATTTTTATTAATCCATATTTTCCATCTATCCACTTAGTTATACTTTATAATTATTTTAACCACTTCTCTGATATTGGCAAAAACTTAGAATCTTTGGGTTCTATTCCCAGCCCCCCACCTTTTGTGTTTTTGTTGTTATGCATTTTAATTCTATATATATTTTAAATTTCATGAGACACAGTTATTGCCTTGTACAATAAATATCCATTTATATTTACCACACATTTTCTTTTCTTTTTTTCCTTTTCATCCTGCATATTATAGTTCCACCCTGGATCATTTTTCTTCTGCCAGAATAACTGTCTTTTATCATTCTTTTAACGCAGGCCTGTTGGCAACAAATGCCCTCAGTTCTCATTTGCTTCAAAATGTTTTTATTTTACTATATTTTTTGAAGCATATTTTACTGAGTTAAGATTCTAGATTGTGTCTTATTTTTCTTTCATCATTTCAAAGTTGTTATTAAATTACTTCCAGCTTTCATCATTTCTGTTGAGAAGTCAGTTGTCATTTCTATTGATTTTTGGAAGGTAATGTGGTTTTTTTTTTGCTTCTGGATGCTTTTAAGATTTTCTCTTCATTTTTCAACAGTTTTACTAAGATTTGCCTACTTGTGGTTTTGCTTGTGTCTCCCTTGCTTGAGGTTCTGAGTTTTTTAAACATAGGGATCGGTATTCATAAGTTTTGAAAAATACTAATTTGGTATTTCTAAAATATTGATTTTGTCTTATGTTTCTCTTCTCTTTCTGAAACTATAATACTATATATAGAGTACATATATACACATATATAGTATTATGTGATACACATTATGAATGTGTCCCATATATCTCTTATGCCACGTATGTTTTCTTTTTTTTGTCTCTGGGCACTTGACTTCTCTTCTAGTTTTAAAATTTTGTATTCTGCTGTGTCTAATCTGCTGTTGAAACTACCCATTTCATTATTAATTTCAAACATTTTTTTTTTGAATTCTACAAATTCTATTGACCCTTTGTAATTTACAATTTTTTTGAAGTTCTGAATCTTTTCATTCATTCTGTCCACCCTGCCTCCATTTTATTTAATTTATGGTTATTCTAAAGCTCCTGTCTGCTACCTCCAATATCTGAATTCTATGTGATTCTGGCTCCATTCATGACTTAGAGTCTACTTTGCTTCACCAGCTTTCTCTTGGTTAGTGTTTACATCATTTCTTTCCTATATTTTACTTTCAAACTTTTTGTGCTCTTATTTTTAGAATACACAAGTAACATATGGTTGGTTTTCTTTTTAAATCCATACAGGCACTGTTAATGTCTAGATTGTAGAGTTATATTTTTTCACTTCTTTGTATAGTTGGTAATTTTTAAATGTTTAATCTTAATGAAATTTAATACATTTAAATACTTACCACTGTGTATTTAAGAAAGAGAACAAGAATGGAGGTTCCACATGTTGCCTTCCACCATAGCAGAGCCCTCTGTGCTCTACTGTGTGGATAAATTCAAGGAATGATCATTTCAATCCAATCAGGGATTTAGCTGGGTTATGGCTGGTTTTGCAGTCAAACCTCAGATAAACTCAGTCTTCCTCTTATGATGCTTATTTTCTGGGCATGCCCTTGCAACCTCCTCACAGAGAAACTGGCAGGTGTCAAACACCTTCACCTTGAAGATCTGCAGGAGATTCAGGGTTCCCAGCCTTTTCCCTCAGGCAGCTTCATCCTGATGCTTGTCTTGAGAAGCAGGTGACTGGTGATCCTGATGCAGATTCCTTCATTGATAGGTCTTTGTTCTCTCAGCATTGGAGGCTGCAAGGTTTTTCCCTTTCACATTTAGGTAACAGTCTGGCTGTCCAGACGCCCATACAGCTTGAAATTGGGCACTTGGGTCTCTCAAGTTTCTAGTTTCTCTTCCAGACCCACACAACTCCACTCCTAAAAGCCTTACTGGCTTCTCTCTGCCCCTGCAGGTGATCTCTTTCTTTCTGGACCAAGTCTGATTCTCAGCCTAGAGGCAGGATTGACAAATGTCCCCCAGGGGACAGGAGGGACAAAAACCTGTTAGCAGTGACAGCTCATTTCATAATAGTGATGATTCCCTGAAATTTCAGTTGATTTAGTCCTCACTGGTCCCACAGTTTTCCTATGCTTTTAAAAAATTCCTATGATTTAAAAAAATTGATCCAGCTTTTTTTCTGGATGGGAGTGCTGGTCTACCATAATTTACAGCATCCTACCCAGGAGTGAAAATCCAAACGATGTTTTTTAAAATACCAATTGGAAACAAAAATCATCTACTCCCAAGTCTACAGTATCCATCAGGACTTTTGCATCAACGCTCATGACAGTCATCTTTTGTAAAATGCAACTTTTTCCCTTTCAAATATTACTTATAAGTATGACCCATCTATTCTCTTAAAGGACATCTTGCGGAGAAGAAAAAAATGGATCTAGGTTTTTTCTGTTGTTGTTGTGCATTGAAGGAGGAAGCAAGTGTAAGGCTGCAGTCTGACCCTTGTTAAAGCAAACTAAATATGGCCTGAGAAGGACTCTGTACTTCTATATGAGTCCTTGTGGACAAACTAACCTAGGCAGACAAGATTGAAACCCTAACTTAGGAGTATGCACCTGTAACAATAGCTGAGTCTTGGTCAATCCCAGCAGCCACACTTCAACCATTCATTCACTGCTGAGTGCTCAAACTATGTTCAAACAAGGCAAACGCCAACCTGTAACCAATCCAGTTGTTTCTGTACCTCACTGCAGATTCCTATAGGTCACTTCCCCCCACCTTTTTTTTTTTTTTTGGGTCTATAAATTTGTTCTGACCATGAGGCATCCCTGGAGCCTCTCTGTGACTCTGAGGGCTGCCCAATTTGCGAATCTTTCATTGCTCAATTAAACTCCTTTAAATATAATTCACCTGAAGTTTTTAACACCCTGGACTCTGTTCCTTCCTGTGTTACATTGGGCAAGTCATTATTTCTCTTGGTCTCTGTGCCCTGGAATTTGAAATAAGGTTCCTTTGATCCTATTTCAAACAACATCAACAAAAAAACCTATTCTCTATCTGCTATATCAATGCTGTTACAACTGCATACAGGGGGGCCTTACTTGGACTGATTGTTTGAAATGGGCCCCAACACAATGAAAGTTCTAGAAGAGAAGTGTGGTTTTCTGGCTGCTGTTTCAAGTGGCTGTCCTCTGACTTTATTCCATCAGTGCCAGGGTGGAATGAAAATGAGAGGACTCAGCATACGGGAGGGGCACAAAGGGCTGGAGACAGTTAAGTCCCACCTCCCTCCATCCTTCCAGCTATGAGGGCTGATAATCTGCAAATCAGGAATCCTGGAGCTGGACAGAGGACCCCCTAGGCCTCTGTGGTTCTGGGAACAGGGGCCACCCTAAGATGCCAGGGAAAGCAGGCCAGGGAACTGGAGACGGAGTGAGGATGTGGATGATGTAGCCTGAGGGACTTTGTCAATTCATCACTCTCTCTGACCTAGTTTAGGGACTGTCGGTCTGGTGGCATCTGCTACAAGAGAAAGAAATTTAACACATAAACACGAGTTGGGGGAGGAGAGATGAGCTATTTGGGACAGGAGACAGATTAAGAAATAGAAAGTCTTCCCCATGGATTATAGCCGTTTCTTTTTCCACTTTTGTATCTGAGCTATGCCCTAATTCTTTCTTGTTACAAGCCAGCCAGGGTATTTGAACACAAGGTGACAAAGACTGAACTCCAGTTTTATTAACTCCATCTGGGATGGAGGGTTATAAGGGCAGGTCCTGGCCTTGAGCCTTCATACAGGAATTGGTTAGACTCTGACTGATTCTGTTTAGACTGAAGAACTGCAGCCTTCTAAGAATGTGAACTCTAGTCTTGAATTGAGCTTGTTCTTGTAATTCACTGTTTTCTTTTTTTTCTGAGCAGTTGGATGAAATTCCGAGTCTCCATTCACCCTCTGAGCTGGAATAAAGGAGGCAGATGGTCCTGAGTCCAGATAATAGGACAAGGATCCTATTATGGCCCAAACTGTCCCATCAAATCAGACAGTTCCCCAATTAGGGATGAGAAATGAGATTGAGGGTCAGGCACAGTGGCTCATACTTGTAATCCCAGCACTCTGGGAGGCCGAGGCAGGAGGATTTAGCTTGAGCCCAGGAGTTTAAGACCAGCCTGGGCAATATGGTGAAACTCCATCTCTGCAAAAAAATACAAAAATTAGCCAGGTGTGGTGGTACGTGTCTGTAGTCCCAGCTACCTGGGAGGCTGAAGTGGGAGGATTGCTTGAGCATAGGTGGCAGAGGTTGCAGTGAGCCGAGATTGTGCCACTGTACTCCAGCCTGGGTGATAGAGTGAAATTCTGTCTTGAAAAAAAAAAAGATGAGTCTGTCATTCTAACTAGGTTCTGAGAAAACTGACTTTGTGAGTTAGCAGATTCTGAGGGCTTATCACCTGCAGCACACTGGGCTAGGAACATCAAAGTGCTATCATTAACAACTGGATGGGAAGTCCCATTATTGTCATTCGTGTTTAATACCATGTGCTGGATACCGGATTGATACTCAGCAGCATCCTGTTCCTCTTCACCTCTCCCAGGATCATAGTGGCTGAAATCTTCGAAACATTGTTTTCCAGACTCTTCATGGCGGTATGGGTGGTGGGTAAGTTCCTGTTTGTATTAGTCCATTCTCACCCTGCTATGAAGAAATACCCCAAACTGAGTAATCTGTAAAGAAGAGAGGTTTAATTGACAATTCCACATGGCAGGGGAGGCTTGAGGAAACTTAACAATCATGGCGGAAGGCACCAGGGCAGCAGGAGAGAGACTGGGTGCCAAAGTGAAGGGGGAAGCCCCTATAAAACCATCAGATTTCATTAGAACTCACTCACTATCAGGAGAACAGCATGGGGGAAACTGCCCCCATGATTCAATTGTCTCCACCTGGTCCTGTCCTTGACACATGGGGATTATTACAATTCGAGGTGAGATTTGGGTGGGGACACAGCCAAACCATATCACTGTCCATGGTCTCCATCACTTCACAGTGCTTCTGATGCCTTTGACACCTTGATTTCTTCCTCTAGGAATGCTGGATTAAGCGACCCCAAGGATGTATCCCAGTTCTGTCCTTCTGTGACTCTAATATGCTCCTCTCTGTAATCTTGGTTTCCATTACTTGGATCCTTCTTGTTTCTCTAATGACAGACAGTTGCAGAGAATGTTGTCCTTTCCGCAAAACTTTCACATGTATCTCCTTGAATTCTCACAGCCTTCCTGCAAGGCAGTTAGCACTAACTCCTTTGTAGAGACAAGGAAACTCAGGCTGAGAAACGCAAGTGAACTTGTCCTGGGTGTGCCGACTTTAAGTGCCCTGCTCTGCACTCCACCCACACGGCCTCATTGACGGCCTTTCTCTCTCTGGCCACCCTGTTCCTCTTTTTTTCTCTTGCCAATCCATTATGGGTCAACCCAGAGCCCAAGCTTTGCTTTTGGCTTGTTTCCCAAGAAACCAGCTCTATTTGGAAGCTCACCCAATTACACCGTTTCATTACTATCTGTTGAGAGACGATGCTCACCCCCAGCTCATAGCCAATATGCTCTCTCCCACCCACATGCACGATTGCATTATGTTTCTGTGGGCCCCAGTCAACTTTGCCTTCCTGTACCACTTCCTCCACATATCCACGTTTTCCAATTATATTGTCATAAAGACGAATATCTTAGCATGTATTAAAACATTTTCTTAGACTTTTTTTCCAATCATAAAATAAACTAAAATATTTTCATGAGTCCCTGAAAGTATTGTAGGCCCTAGGCACTGTGCCTATTCTACCTAGTGGATACGTAGGCCTTGGCTACGTGATTCTTCCATATTCCGAGACTAAGGAAATAGTCATCCAAAAGGGTTAAGCAACAAGCTAGGAATAGTTTCTAGCTTCCTGAGTGGAAATTTTCCACCACCCTGAGTGGAAATTTTCACAATTCACAGGGCACAGAGTAGAGTGCTTCTCAGTAGGCTGTTAGTACTAGACTAAATGCTGCTCTGGTCCCATCTCAGAAAACTTAAAAACAAGTCCTGAAAGAACTAAATGGTTTCCAAGTAACTTAACTGTGTCACAGAGTAAAACTCAGGAATACATAAAGGAATACAAAAATATCCAGCACCCCAAAAAGCAAAATTCACAATGTCTCTGTTATCCAATCAAAAATTACCAGGCATGCAAAGAAGTGATAAAATAAGCCCCATAATGAGAAAAATAAGTCAATCAAAGAAAGCCAGAAATAACACAGATAATAGAATTAATAGACAAGGACACTTAAACAGTGATAATAAAGGCATTAAATACATTCAAGAAGCCAGAGGAAGGACTGAACATTTTAGTGGAGATAGAGATGATGTATTAAAGCCTCCAATCAAACATCAAGAGAAGAAAAAATCAAGAGATGAAAACCACAATGTCTGAGATGAAAAAATCTGGAATGAATAACAGATTAAACATTGTGAAAGAAAAGGTTGGTGCACTTGAAAATATAGCAACAGAACAATTGAATAGATCCAAAATAAAACTTAGAGATGAATTTAAAAAGCTTAAAAAATGATCAGAGTATTTGTGGGTCATTTCATCGGTGTTCCCAAAGAAGCTGGGGAGGGCTGAAAAATATTTGAAGATTTCATGGAAGTTTCTAAGCTTGATGAAAATGACAAACCTGCAGATTCAAGAAGCTCAATAAAATCCAAGCACAAGAAACACAAACACTACATCGGGGCACATCACAAATGTATTAGTTTCCTAGGTCTGCTGTAACAAAAACTATGTGGCTTAAAATAAATTTATTCTGTCACAGTCCTGGAGGCCACAGCCTGAAATCAGGATGTTGCCAGGGCCATGCTCTCTCTGAAGGTCCTAGGGGAGGAGGCTTCCTTGCCTCTTTGTAATTCTGGTGGCTGCCACCAATCCTTGGTGTTCCCTGGCTTGAAGCATCAGTCCCATCTTTACTTCCATCATCACGTGGCATTTTCTCTGTGTGTCTTTGTCTCCATACAACGTTCTCCTCTCTGTGTATCTATGTTCAAATTTCCCTCACCTTATAGAGACACCTGTCGTTGGATTAGGGTCCATTCTAATCTGGTATAACTGCATCTAAACTTGATTACACCGGGAAAAACCGTATTTCTAATCAGGTCACATTCACAGGTACCAGGGGTTAGGACTTGGATGTATTATCTTGTGGTAACACAATTCTACCCACTTTAATAATCAAATTACTTAAAACCAGTGATTAAGAGAAAATAATTAAAGCAGCCAAATGGGTTAAAAAATTGTATGCACCATACACAGAGGAACAAAAATAAGAATGATAGCAGATTTTTAACTAGAAACAATACAAGCCAAAAAAAAAAAAAGACAGTGGAGCAACATTTTTAAATTACTGAAAGAACACAGATGTCAACATAGAATTTTATATCCAACAAAACCGTGCCTTACGAACAAAGGCCAAATAAAGACTTTTTCAGACGTACAAAAGCTGAAAGAACTAATCACCAGCAGAAATACACTCTAGGAAATCTTAAAGAAAGTCTTCCAAGTAGAAGGAAGATGATACCAGAAGGAAACATGAATCAACCAAGAGAAAACGAGCACTAGAAATAACTGTGAGTAAATATAAAATAATTTTTATAATAATTTATATATATTTGATTTTAATTATTTAATAATTATTATTATTTAAATATATTTAAAAAGCAATTGGCCATTTAAAGCAAAAAATAATAAAATTGTATTCTGGAGTTTATACCATGTTTAGAGTAATATATGATAACAACAGCATAATGACCAGGTGGAGAGAAATGGAAATATACTATTTTAACATATTTATAGTATACAATAAGTGATAATTGATAATTATGGTGATAAGTTGCACTGTAAATCTTAATGCAACCACTAAAATAACACAATAGATACAGCTAATACGCCAACAAAGGAAATAAAACAGAATCATTAAAAAATTCATTATCCTAAAAGAAGACAGAAAAACATTAAAAAAGGAATGAAGAATAAATAGGACAAGAAGAAAACAAATAGATCTATGGAAGATTTAAACCTAACCATGTAAATCATCACATGAAATGTAAATAGTCTAAAACACCACTTAAAGTCAGAGACTGTCAGATTGGCTAAAAAACAAACAAATAAAAAACCCACAACTCAACTATATGCTGTACAAACTCACTTTAACAAGATACAAGTTGATTCAAAGTAAAAATAATGCAAAATTATATATCCTGTGTACACTCATCTAAAGAAAGTTGGAGTGGCTATATTAATATAAGACAGGGTGGATTTCAGAACAAAGAATATCACTAGCAATAAAGAGGGTCATTTTATAATACAAGAGGGTCAACTCATCAAGAGGATATAAAAATCTTAAACATTTCTGCATCTAGTGACAGAACTTCCAAATATATGAAACAAAAACTAGCAAAACTATATGGAGACACAGACACACCCACAATTAAAGTTGGAGATTTAAATACCTCTCTCTCATTGATAAAACCAGTAGATAGAACATCAGTAAGGATACAGAAGTCTTGAACAACACAATCAACCAACTTGACTTAGTTGACATTTACAGTATACTTCACCTAATGATGGCAAAATATATGTTCTTCTGAAGCATACATGAAACATTTACCATAATAGATCCTATTCTGGTTCATACAAGAAGTCTCAATAAACTCGAAAGCATACAATGTTTTTTGACAACAATGGAATTAAATTAGAAACTGATAATAGATCTCTGGAAAATATTCCAATATTAGGAAACTAACACATTCTAAATAATCCATAAGTCAAAGAAGAACTCAAGAGAAAAATTTAAAAGTATTTTGAACTAAGCAGAAATGAAAACACAATGTATCAAAATTTGTAGGATCCTATGTAAGGCAGGGAAATTTATAGCAGTAAATACCTGTATTATAAAAGAATAAAGGTCTCCAGCCAATGTCCTGAGCTTCCAGGTAGAAACTAGTAAAATGGAGAGAAAAGTAAACCTAAAGTAAGCAGGAGAAAGAAGATAATAAGATTAGGGCAGAAATCAATTAAATATAAAATTGAATAGAAAATTTTAGAGAAAAATCAATAAAAGTTGGTTTATTCAAAAAGCAATAAAATTGATAAACCTGTAGAATGACTGATCAGGAAAAAAAGGTAAACAAATTGCCAATGTCAGGAATGAGAGAGGTAAGATCAACTATGAATTTTATGGATATTAAGATAAGGAAATATTATGCAAATACATTACATAACTTGGATAAAAAGGAGAAATTACTTAAAAAAAACCCAAAATCTACCAAGGCTCATTCAGGAAGTAGATAATCCAAATGGCCCTGTATCTATTAAACAAATTAAATTTGCAATTAAAAATCTTCCTGCATAAAAAACTAAAGACCCAGAGGGCTTCGCTGGCAAGTACTACCAAACATTTAAGGAAGAAATAATAACAGAATAATAACAATTCAAACTTTTCCATAAAACTGAAGGATACCTCCTGGCTGATTCTATTAAGCCAGCATTACCAAAACCAGGTAAAGACATTACAAGAAAACTCAGACAAATATTCTTCATGAAAAAAGATGCAAAAATAGTTAAGAAAATTTTAACAAGTCAAATCCAACATTGTATAAAAGGGATACAAATCATGACCAAGTAGGTTTATCCCAGGAATACAAGGTTGAATTAAGACTCAAAAATCAGTCGAAATAATTCACAATATTTACAGACTAATAAGGAATGTCTGTATGATCATTTTCTGGATGCAAAAAACAGTTGACAAAATCTGAATCCATTCCTGATAAAAAAAACTTTCTACAGACTAGAAAGAGAAGGAAAACTGACAAACAGCATCTATGAAAAATCTATCATTAACATCAGATTTAATGGTAAAAGACTGACGTAGTTTGGCTGTGTCCCCACCCAAATTTCATCTTGAATTGTAGCTCCCGTAATTCCCACATGTCGTGGGATGGATCCAGTAGGAGATAATTGAATCATGGGGGTGGTTTCTCCCATACTGTTCTCATGTAGTGAATAAGTCTCACGAGATCTGATGGTTTTATAAAGAATTTCCCCTTTCACGTGGCTCTCATTCTCTCTTGCCTGCCGCCATGTAAGATGTGCCTTTTGCCTTCTGCCACGATTGTGAGGCCTCCCCAGCCACATGGAATTTGAGTCCATTAAACCTCTTTTTCTTTATAAATTACCCAGTCTCGGGTATGTCTTTATCAGCAGTGTGAAAACAGACTAATACAAGCCTAAGATCAGAACAGATGAGTATTTCCCCTCTCACCACTTATATTAAAATTGTACTGGAGATAAAGTGCAACAAGGTAAGGGGGAAGGGGAAAAAGGTACACAGATTGGAAACAAGAAGTAAAACTGTCTCTATTTGCAGACATCATATCTACGTAGAAAATCCCATGGAATCTACCAAAAAAAGAAACCAGAATTGATAGGTGAGTTCAGCATGGTGGCAGTATACAGAATCAATGCATAAAAATCCATCAGATTTGCATAAACTAGCAATGAACAATTGGAAACTGAAATTTTAAAAACAATACTATAACAATGCCATACAAATGGGAAATACTGAGGGATATATCTAACAAAAGATGTGCAAGACCTGGATGCTGAAAACTATAAAGCATTATTAAGACAAATCAAATAAATTAATTAAATTTAATTAATTATATGGAGAGCCATATTGTGCCCATGGATTAGAAGACCTAAGACTGTTAAACTGTAAATTCTTTCCAAATTGATACTGATTCAATGCAATCCCATTTGAAATCCCAGCAGAATTCTTTTTGTAGAAAATTGACAAACTGATTCTAAAATTCATATGGAAATGCAAAAGACCTTGGATAACCAAAAGCAACTTTATAAGAGAACAAAGTTTGAGAAGTTACACTATCTAATTTTATTAAGGGTTATAAAATGATTTCATAAGTGATTAAGTGAAGATGCAAATTATTAAAGCTTATGTTTCCAGAGACAGACTTAAAATCAATTATATTTTAATTATATATTAAAATATACAATTGTAAAGAAAATTTATAGAAATTGGATCTTCAATTTGTATGCAGATCCTTCCCATGTGCCCTCCCAGACACTCATGTCAGTTCTGTTCCCAGAGCTGCTCACTATCAGGGGGTCACAAGGCCCCACCAATGGCTGCTGAGAAATCCACTTCCTGTGCAATGCTTTCAAGTGAACTTGTCAGGTTCAAGCTGTTCACAACGTTATTTTATTCTTAAAATAAAGAACAAAATCAACCTTCAGAGATATGTAGGGGATATTCATGCTAAATGATGAAAAAGGACCATTAAGTACCTTATTTGAAACCACAGTACAACTTTAACTTCTGAACTCTCAGTGATTTTCACTGATTACACTAGCTGATTCTAAAACTTATAATCTTTAGTAATCAAAACTGTATAGCATTGGCACAAAGGTAGACTAGACCAATGAAACAGAATAGACAGTCCAGAAATACATCTACACATATATGGACGAATGATTTTCAACAAATGTGCAACATCGATTCAGTTGAGAAAGGATGGTTGTCTGAGTCCACTCAGCCTGCTATGATGAAATACCATAATCCGTATGCTTCTAAACAACATGAATGTATTTCTCACAGTTCTGGAGGCTGAGAAGTCCAGGATCAAGGTGGCAGCAGATTCGGTGTCTGGCCAGGGCTCTGCTTCCTCATAGACTCACAGACAGTCTTCTCACTGCATCCTCCCAATGTGGAACGGACAAGGCAGGTCTCTGAGGCTCTTTTATAAGGGCACTAATCGCATTCATGAAGGCTCTGCCCTCATGACTTAATAAGATCCCCAAACGCCCCACCTCCTTATACAATCACCTCGAGGATTAGGATCTCAACATACGAATTTGCAGAGGATACAAACTTTGAGACCATACCAATAGCCTGTCAACAAATGGTGCTGGAATAATCAAATATCTATATGCAAAAAATAAACCAAACTTTAATTCATACTTTACACTGTGTACAAAAACAAACTCAAAATGGACCACAGGCCTAAGTGTAAAACCTTAAACCATACAACTTCTCATCTCAGGCAAAGATGTCTAAGACACAATACCAAAAACACAATACATAAAGGAAAAACTTGATAAACTGAGCTTCATCAACATTGAGAACTTCTGTTTTTGAAAGATACTGTTAAAAAAATAAAAAGACAAGTTACAGACTTTGCAAAATGGATATCTAATAAAGGACTTATATCTAGAATATAAAAAGGACTGTCAAAACTCAATACTAAGGTAACAACTCCCCAAAATGAGCAAAATATTTTACTAGATGTGTCACCAAATAAGATATCCAGATGGCAAAGCAGCACATAAAAGAGGCTCAGGATCATTTGTTAGGGAAATGCAAATTGAAACCATAGTGAGATTCCACTGCACACCTGTTGGAATATCTAAACTCAAAACGACTGACCATGGCAAGCATTGAAGATGACGCAGCAGAACTGGAACTCTCATAGCTGCTGGTCAAAATGTAAAATGTTACAATCACTTTGGAAAACAGTCTGGTAGTTTCTTAAATAGTTAAACATGCACCTATCATGTGACCTAGCCATTTGACACCTGGGTATATGCCCAGGAGAAATGAAATCATGTGTCCATACGAAGATTAACACATGAATTCCATAGCACGTTTATGTGTTATAATCACAAACTGAAAACAACCCAAATGTCCATCAACGGATAAATGGATAAACCCACTGTGGTACATCCATGCGATGGAATACTACTTAGCAATGAAGAGGAATGAACCAATGAGACACGCAGCAACATGGGTGAATCTCAAAATACTTATGTTGAGTAGGAAGCCAGATGAAGAAAGAGTAAACGCTGAGTCCAATTTCGGAAATGCAAACTAATCTTTAATGGCAGAAAGTGGATTGCCTTAGGACTGGGTCCTGAATATAGAGTAGGGGAAGAAGGCCCAGGAATAAGAGGTGTGAGGATATTTTTGGGGTGGTGGATATATTTATTATCTTGATTGTGGTTATGATTTCATGGGTATATATGTATATCAAAAATTTATCAAATTATATACTTTGTGTGTAGTTTTTTGTGTAAATTACATTTTTTTTTTTTTTGAGACAGGGTCTCACTCTGTCACCCAGGCTGGAGTGCAGTGGTGCAATCTCAGCTCACTGCAACCTCCACCTCCCGGGTTAAAGCGATTTTTGTGCTTCAGCCTCCTGAGTAGCTGGGATTACAGGCGTGCGCCACCCCGCTGGGCTAATTTTTGTATTTTTAGTAGAGACAGGGTTTCGCCATGTTGGCCAGGCTAGTCTTGAACTCCTGGCCTCAAGTGATCTGCCTGCCTCAGCCTCCCAAAGTGCTGGGATTACAGGTGTGAGCCATCACCCCCAGCCCTTGTGTTTAAAAAAAATAAAATCCAACAGTGAGGTCACTGCAGTTTTAAAATAATCATCAACAGTAAAAACCAGGGGCCCCAACATTACCTCAGGATGTGACCCTGAAAGATGGCTGAAAAAGTGGGAGAAAAAAAGCTACGAGTTTCATGCAGCCAGGTTGCCTAGTTCAAATGTGGATACTCAAAAAGACAGAAACCTACTTTGTGGGCTTCACCAACCTTCATCCCTAGCACCCCTCATCATACTGGTCAGCTATGAAAAATTAACCACTGGGCCAAATACTGTGATAGACAGCTCACCAATGAAGATATATAGACACAAAGAAGCACATGAAAACATGCTCCACGTCATGGGTCATCAGGGAAATGTGAACTAAAACAACAATGAGACATCACTACACGCCTATTAGCATGACTGAAATCCAGAACACTGACAACACCAAATGCTGGTGAAGATGTGGAGCCACTGGAATTCTCATTCATTGCTAGTGAGAATGCAAAATGGCACAGCCACTTTGGAAGACAGTTTGGCAACTTCTTACAAAACTAAACATACCTCTCACTGTGCAATGCAGCAATCACACTTCTTGGCATTTATCCAAAGAAGTTGAAAATTTATGTCCACACAAAAACCTGCACACAGATATGTATAGCAATGTTATTCATAATTACCAAAACCTAGGAACAACCAAGATACCCATCAGTAGGTGACTGGATAAAAGAATGGTGGTACATCCAGACAATGGGATATTATTCAGCACTAAAAAGAAATGTGCCATTGAGTCATGAAAAGACATGATGGAAACTTAAAGGCATATTTACTAAGTGAAAAAAGCCAATTTGAAAAGGCTGCTGTGTGATTCCAACTATCTGACATTCTGGAAAAGGCAAAAGTATGAAGACAGTTAAAAGATCAGTGGTTGCCAGGAGTCAGGAGGGAAACAGGAATGAACAGGTGGATGGAGCACAGAGGATTTTCTGGTCAGGGAAACTATTCTCTATGATACTCTAACAGTGGATAGAGTCCAAACCCACAGGCTGTATAACACCGAGAACAAACCCGAATGTAAACTATGGACTCTGGGTGATAATGACATGTCAATTTGGTTCATCGATTGTAACAAATGCACCACTCTGGTGGGGGATGGTGATAGTTGGGGAGGTTGTGCATGTGAGGGCATGGGGGGCATATGGAAATTTCTGTATCTTCCTCTCAATTTGCTGTGAACCTAAAACTGCCCTAAAAAGTTAAGTCTTTGTAAAAACAAAAGCAGCATTAACACACATGGCACTATCACCACAGCTCTTAGTTTCCTTCTTTCAAAGGCTCCACCCCAGGACTTTGGCACATGCCTCTGCCTGGAACGTGTCCCTCTCCCAACTGTACCTTCCCACCCGCTTTGCGTGTTACTTCTCACGGATCTTGCAGAATTCAGCCCAAATGCAGCTCCCTCAGCTTTGATTGGATCCCCTCATTTTTACTCTTTCACAGGACACTATGATTTTCCCTGAGAGCACATCCACTGTTTGTAATTATGGAGTTGTGACACTGCTCGTTTAATATCTAATTTCCCCACTAGAACAGTTTTATTGAGGCCGGCAACCATGTTTGGCTGACATGATGCCCCCAGCATCTAGCACAGACTCTGGCACATAGCCGGAACCGAATAGATTCATGTTGAGAGAATTAATTAACTAATGGCTGAATGAATAAGAGAGCAATGAGAAGCAGCTCTTAATGTGAGCAATGAACTCCTCTGACATGCCAGAGATTTTTACAGATTATCGAGGAACTGGGGAACCTCCGTCCAGAGCTTTTCCTTTTGCTTCCACCTCCAAGGGGGCCACTTGGTCGCAGAAGAGCCACTGTACAGCAGGGGAGGGGAGGGGCCCACAGAGACGTCATCTTCTGTGAAGATGCACCGACTAAGTGACTAGGGGGTGCTCAGGGACATTTGCCTCGAGCCCACTGCTGACATCAGGCAGACACGTTCTTGGCATCCCAGTGTCCCCCAATGCCCCAGTTGGAACTCAGAGCACATTCCAAAGAACGTGTAGCCTGTTCTCTGATGGAAATATTTAAAATTTGGGGGGCAGAAAGGACATCTCAGAGTCAACATACCGTTAAAAAATATTGTTCCCTGGAAATTTTATAAACTATTCAGACAAACTAATAATGTTTGGAAAATGTCACTCATCATTCTGGGGACAGGGTGGACTCACAAAAGCGAATGAGATTTTTTTAAAGTTCTCAGCAAATAATCCCCTTTTCTCCTTTACAAGAAGACAATGATAATATCTACCATGTAGAGAACACGTACTGTATCTCAGGCCCTGTACAAAGTATATACATACATACACACACACACACACACACACATATATGTATCTATGTGTGTATGCACAGTATTTAATCTTCCCCAAGTCCTGCAACATGGGTATGATTATCGCCGTTTTATACACAAAGAAACTGAGTCTCAGAATGATCATGTGACTTCTGCAGGGTCACTCAATCTATAAGAGGCAGAGCTAGCATTTTCCCTCAGGTCTGTCTCACTTAACTCCAGCTGATCACTCCACCAGCCTCTGTGGAATCTCCAGATTTCAGCAAAGCATTTGTCCCAGGCTCTCTGATCACCATGCTGTGGCTAACATCATGATACCCTATTCTTTAGATGACATCTCTTCCGTGAACTTACCCCGGGCTGAGACATTACATCTAAAGCTGTAGTCAGCAATTCTGGTTTCACCTGGAAGGAAAGCTCTGGGTTTCACCTGGAAACCAAGTCTGATAGGTTGGCAGTGCCTGCCCAAGGTCCTGGAAACCAAGTCTGATAGGTTGGCAGTGCCTGCCCAAAGTCCTGGAAACCAAGTCTGATAGGTTGGCAGTGCCTGCCCAAGGTCCTGGAAACCAAGTCTGATAGGTTGGCAGTGCCTTCCCAAAGTCCTGGAAACCAAGTATGATAGGTTGGCAGTGCCTGCCCAAGGTCCTGGAAACCAAGTCTGATAGGTTGGCAGTGCCTTCCCAAAGTCCTGGAAACCAAGTATGATAGGTTGGCAGTGCCTGCCCAAGGTCCTGGAAACCAAGTCTGATAGGTTGGCAGTGCCTGCCCAAGGTCCTGGAAACCAAGTCTGATAGGTTGGCAGTGCCTTCCCAAGGTCCTGGAAACCAAGTCTGATAGGTTGGCAGTGCCTGCCCAAGGTCCTGGAAACCAAGTCTGATAGGTTGGCAGTGCCTGCCCAAGGTCCTGGAAACCAAGACTGATAGGTTGGCAGTGCCTGCCCAAGGTCCTGGAAAGCAAGTCTGATAGGTTGGCAGTGCCTGCCCAAGGTCCTGGAAACCAAGTCTGATAGGTTGGCAGTGCCTGCCCAAGGTCCTGGAAACCAAGTCTGATAGGTTGGCAGTGCCTGCCCAAGGTCCTGGAAAGCAAGTCTGATAGGTTGGCAGTGCCTGCCCAAGGTCCTGGAAACCAAGTCTGATAGGTTGGCAGTACCCGCCCAAGGTCCTTGGTGTAGAGGAATTCTGAAAGTGTGCCTGGGCTTGGCAGGAAAGAACATGGCAATCTACCAGCACTTTCTGCTAGAAGTTGGGGGTGGGAAGGTCACCAGGGGCAGTAGAATGACAAATCATGGCCATCATAACAGAAGCTCTAAGACGTTAAACAAGCAACATGTCCCTAAGTGAACTGTCCAGTTCAATTTTTATTTATTTATTTTTCTTGAGATGGAGTCTCGCTCTTGTTGCCCAGGCTGGAGTGCAGTGGTCTAATCCTGGCTCACTGCAACCTCTGCCTCCCGGGTTCAAGCGATTCTCCTGCCTCAGTATCCTGAGTAGCTGGGATTACATGTGCCAACCACCACACGTGGATAATTTTTTTTGTATTTTTAGTAGAGACAGGGTTTCACCGTGTTGGCCAGGCTGGTCTCGAACTCCTGACCTCAAGTGATCCGCCCGCCTTGGCCTCCCAAAGTGCTGGGATTACAGGCGCAAGCCACCATGCCCAGGCCCAGCTCAGTATTTTCCATAACGATTTTCAAGAAGACATTGAGAACATGTGAATGTAACCTACTCATGACACAATACTGGGAGACAGAAACAGTATTTCATCTGCCAAACAGGGTGACAACACAGGGTTAGGCAGCAATGCCCACCCCTGCATCATTTGGGTTTGCCACTGGTGCCACCAAAATTTGAAATTCCCCCAGAAAAGGTATTGTTTTATTCACTATATTGCGAGAGGGGGAATACAGGAGACTTTACTCCATGGACCAGGGAGCTAAAATGGCGATTTTGTCAGTTATTAGGTATATCTATCTCATGATGTTTTTAGGTTGTATTGTTATTTAGGTCAAATAAGGCCAACAGACCTAGAGATGGCTGCTGTTAAAAGAAGAGTTTGTAATTCACAGGTCCCAAGAGAAGGGGAAGAACTGGAGCAGAGGGGGTGGAAACTGGACAGAGCCTCTACTGTGGTTTCCATGGGAAGGAATGGCAGAATGAACAGGCTCAGGACAGGCGCGTGTGAATAATTTCAGCAGCTCTGGGGCACAGGGGCTGTCCCTAGTTGTCAAGCACTTGGCCTGGGAAGATTAGGAAAGCCGGAGAGCGGCCTGGAGTGTGAGAGCCAGACAGAGGAGGTGGTTGGGCTGTGAACTCTGGATCAATTGGTTTGTATTTAAAAAACTGCACCCTTGCCAGGTGCAGTGGCTCACACCTGTAATCCTAAAACTTTGGGGGGCCGAGGTGGGTGAATCACCTGAGGCTAGGAGTTTGAGACCAGCCTGACCAACACAGAGAAACCCCGTCTCTACTAAAAATACAAAATTAGCTGGGCATGGTGGCGCATGCCTGTAATCCCAGCTACTCGGGAGGCTGAGGCAGGAGAATCGCTTGAACCTGGGAAGCACAGGTTGCAGTGAGCCGAAATTGCACCATTGCACTCTAGCCTGGGCAACAAGAGCAAAACTCTATCTCAAAAAAAACAAAAAAATAAACCTGCACCCCAAGAGAAAGACTCCTCCCAGTGAGAAGCAGGGGTGAGGGGACAGGCAGGAGGTCAGGGGCATATGCGCGTGGGGTGAATGGATGTTGAAAGATCAAGCTGCAGAAGCTGGAATCACGGCTAACACACACTACGCATTCTGGGAGTGAGGAAATAACTTCAGGCTTGTTCCGAACCACCTGACCCACTGACAGACAGACTTGGAGCAAGACCCCATCTGTCACCTGGTCTTCATAAGCCCCACTCTGCAGTGGACCTTGGTCTTTTATGTTTAGGAGCAGTGGGTAATAACTCCTAGAAGGCCTGGGCTATTTCCATTTCACCAGTGCACAGTCACCTTGGTAAAAGATCCCGGTTCCTTCTGGGGAAGGCTTAGGGCAAGATTCAAGGTATGTGCCACTTGAAACACTGCAAGATCCCTCCTCGAAGGGCTGGACGCCCTGTCAGTTTTAGTTTGGTCTGCTTTGAACATGGAAGTTGGCCTAAGCTTTTCCCCAGACTCTAGAAGCAACTTGCTTGTAGGACAGACACACTCGCTGCCTGTGCCTACCTCAGGGGTCACTCCTCCAATTCCTTTGCTCCTTCTTTGCCAGACCTCTGCATGTCAGAACACCCCGGCACTCAATGTTCAAACCCTTTCTCTCTCTCCGGTCTCTCCCTAAATGATCTCAGCTGGTCCCATGGCCTCAAACACCCTCTGTATGCTGGGAATTCTGAAATCTCTCCTCCTCTGATCCCTTCCAAGATCCAGACCCATGCAACCAACTCCCCTGCTCCATATCCCCACCGGGACATCCGAGGAGCATCTCAAATTTGTGTGGCCAAAACTGCACAATTCATCCCATTACCTCCACCTCACATCCACCTTCCTACAAGCAAATCACACCTCCAGCCATCCAGTTGCTCCGGTTAAAAATAAATGAGGGAGAAAGTGTGTAAAAAGCTCCAATGCTGCCCAATTAAATCGAATAAACTAAAAAGCCCATTATCTCATCCTATAGAAGGCGCTCTGTGACCTGGTTCCACCTGCCTCACTGAGAGTTCTCTCTACTGATGGAATAGCTTCCACTTCCACTAGTGTATTTCCAACATGCTGCCTCCTTTAGGACTTGAATCATTTAGTTCAGAATTCAGGAGTCCCCAACCACTGGGCCATGGACTGGTACTGGTCAGTGGCCTGATAGGAACCAGGCCTCACAGCAGGAGGTGAGTGGCAGGCAAATAAGCAAAGCTTCATCTGTATTTACAGCTGCTCCCTATTGCTCACATTACCTCCTGAGCTGCACCTCCTGTCAGATCAGTGGTGGCATTAGATTCTCATAGGAGCGTGAATCCTATTGTGAACTGTGCATGTGAGGGATCTAGGGTGCATACTCCTTATGATAATCTAATGCCTGATGATCTGTCACTGTCTCCCACTGCCCCCAGATGGGACCATCTAGTTGCAGGAAAACAAGCTCAGGGCTCCCACTGTTTCTGCATGATGATGAGTTGTATACTTATTTCATTATATATTACAATGTAATAATAATAGAAATAAAGTGCACAATCAGTGTGATGTGCTGGAATCATTCCAAAAACATCCCGCCTCCTCCCATCACCCACCTGTGGAAAAATCGTCTTTCACGAGACTGGTCCCTGGTGCCAAAAAGGCTGGGGACTGCTGATTTAGTTCATTTGGTTCTCAAGTGATATGGTTTGGATCTGTGTTCCCCCCTTAATCTCCTGTCGAATTGTAATCCCCGGTATTGGAGGTGGGGCCTGGTGGGAGGGGACCAGACCATGGGGGTGGCTTCTCAGGGTTTAGCACCATCCCTCAGCGCTGTTCTCCTGATGGAGTTCTCCTGAGATCTGATGGTTTAAAAGTATGTGGCACCCCCACTTGTTCCCCCTCCCGCTTCCATCATAACTGTAAGTTTCCTGAGGCCTACCCAGAAACCAAGCAGATGCCAGAATCATGCTTCCTGCACAGCCTGTGGAACTGTGAACCAATCACACCTCTCTTCTTTATCAGTTGCCCAGTCTGGGGCATTTCTTTATAGCAATGCGAGAATGGACTAATACATCAAGTCTCACCACCTCGCGGAGGCCTCCCTGACCAACCTCGCTAAAACAGCCCTGAACACGATCTCACAGCCCCCAGATGGAACTGACGGCCTTATCCCATTCATCATCTTCACATCCCTCATCAGAACCTGACATCATCTTATTTCATCATTTCTTTCCATGTTTATGACTCCTCGTCTGGAATATAAAGGTTCTTAAGGGCAGGGATTGAAGGGTTCTGCTCTAACTAGAATAGCCTGTGATGTGAGGGATGTGACAGGCACCTGGAGAACAACTATTATTACTTAGGTTGCAAGGAGCTAGAGGTGTACATGTTTACCAAAAATTTCAATCCGAATTGTTCCCATTTCGGGGTAAATGGCTCTGAGGCTTTTTCCCTCCTAAGCTGTTTAGAGCCCTTAAATTCATCTTACAGCACTTAAAAATATCCTACCTAAGCAAGTCAAAGACAGAGGAGATATCAGGCAGTTGGCATTATTGGACTGTAGGTTTTTATTAAAACAAACATTTCTCATAGCTCTAAGCAAAGCATTAGAATTCATCAAGCAGACTCACATCTTTTCTCTGCACAGAGAGGGCTGAAAAGGGAGAGAAAGCCCCTTATGCATGTCTAGATTTGGTAAAGCAAAGGATTTCAGTGAATGAGTCATTGAGGCTATACACATTTGCAAATTGTAAGGCACTGGCGGGCAGAGAGCACAGATAAAGGACTTCTGGGGTCCCCTGTCCTGTCCAGCAACCTCCCAGCTCACGCCTTAGCTTCTACCAAGAAGGGTGAACACAGCATCCCCGCTATCTTCACTCAGACCCCAGAAGACGCAGGAAACTGCACAGCTCCACTCCCACCATAACTTATTAGGAGATAAATCACATTTTATCAACTTGCCATCGCGCCTCCTATAGATTATACTTCAGTAAACGCGATCTGTATAAATTCCTTTGTACTTTGTGCACTTTAAATGCCACAATTGTGAGTCACACAAGCACTGCCCAATTTGTTGAAAGCATTTTTACTGGAACCTCAAAGGCCCACCATGTGGGGAGAAATTATTTTTTAATACCCACTGGGCAGGACACGCCGGTGCCCCCAAGGCCGCAGTAGCCGTTGGGGTTCTTGCTCAGGTACTGCTGGTGGTAGTCTTCTGCGTGGTAGAAAGTCTGTCCCTCCCGAATGTCGGTAGTGATGGGGCCAAAGCCGTGCTCTGAAAGAACCTGTGAGGACACAGAAAGGCACCATCAGCTCCCATGCTAGAGAGACAGCACCTGCGAGGGGTGGCACTGAGGGGCCAGGGCTGCAGGGAGCGGACGTGTGGCTCGGGATGTGCAGTGGGTCCCTTTGGGCCGGGCTCTGTGCATTCCAAGTGGAGTGACGCTGGGCAGGGACTTACCTTGCTGTGAGTCAGCTGACTGGGAACTGAAATCAGGTTTAGATCCGATTTTTAAATCCGTAATTTACACTCTACCCCCACACACCTGCCGTCCCAAGTGCATGTTGGGGGCCCTGGTTTGGATGCTGCTGGTCTGTTTGAAACTGGCCCCAAAGCTCTCCCAGGGGAAACAGCAGGTAAGCATGGCTCCCTGGCTGTCCCCGAGGACAAATGGATGTCCCTGAGAGGGCTCAGCAGGGCCACAGTGGGAGGGAATGAAACGGGTGGACAGAGTAGGGATGGGGCTGGGGCAGGGACAGAAAGAATGGCTGCAGCTCTACCTGGTGCTATCCCATCTACCCACCAGCTCAGGAACAGGACCCCAGCCCACTCCCAGGCTAGACAGAGGGTCCCCTCACTCGCTGTGGCTCTGGGGAGAAGGACCCTGCTGGCACGTCCTGGTGAGCAGAGGATCACTTGGGGTCTGTGCTCTGAACTCCAGGCCAGGGAGCCTGGGGAGTCAGGGCAGGGCAGGATGTGGCCTGTGGCTCATCACTGCCCTCTGCGTCCTAGTTTACGTCCCGGTGACATCTGCTGCCAGGGAAAGACACGCATCAACACAAGATGGGAGAGGAGAGAGGGGCTATTTGGGGCAGGAGACAGACTAAAAAATAGACATTGCTCCCCGTGGATTTCAGCCTGCTTCTTTTCCCCTTTGGATTTCAGCTGTGCCCTAATTCTTTCCTGTTGCAGGCTGCTTGGAGCATGTGAGCACAGGGCCACAGAGGCTCAACCCACTCTCACTGCCTCCATTCGGTACAGAGCTGCAAAGCAGAGCCAGGACCTGTGTTTTCACGAGGGGACCAACCACACTCTGTCCGCTGGTCCATGTGAGAGGAAGTCTTCAAGTCAGCCAAGCACAGTGCATCCAATATTAATATTCGGCATGATTCACAGCTTCAGGTTTTTCTTGAGGAATGCCACTTATTTCCTGCATCTCTGTTTCGCCGTCTGAGCCAGCAGAAGGCCGATCGAGGATCTCGAGGCCCAGCAGGTCCGGAACGACAAGGGGCAGGGTCCCCGCCAAGGCGGGTGGGTTGGACCAGCCAGCTCAGAGGCAGCCAGTTTTCTTACAGGGGTTAGGAATGAGAATAAGGAGCCATTCTAATGTCAGTTTTGACAATTTTTTTGTAAACTAGCAATTATTGAGGGTCTACCATATGCCATGATCTGTGCAAAGACTTCACACGTGTTAATTTTAGCCTCACAACAGCCACGGGAAGGAAGTCCTATTATTATCACCTGTATTTAAAAGTGTGTATCAGATACTGTGCCTTGGTCCCTGACATTCTCAGCTCACCCTGGTACCGCACAGGCGGAAAGCTCGCAGACTGCATTCCCCAGATTCTGCTGCCAGCAAGGCCTTGCGTCAGATTCCACCAATGAGAGAAACTCACACGAAATTTGGCAGGCTACGTAAAAGGAGAAGCTATTCTTTGCAGGGCGCAGCTGTGAGGATGAGCGCAGGACTCTGCGGGAAGCAGACCCAAGACTCTGCCAGCTCCTCCTGGCCCTCTCCAGAGAGTCCGTGGAATGCCATCAGCAATGACTTTTGGCAATTTCAGTAACTTCTTGGTATTCTGAAATCTTGGGGTGCTTTTCCCTGACCTTCACACTAACAGCCCTGCTAACGATTCTGTAAACACCGAATTCCTTTTGTAGAATCCATCCAGCTTGATGGAATAGAAGCTTTCTGTTCCCATGACCAGGCCCCAGCTCACACAGCATTTGGCTCCAGACTGTTTTCAGGGAACAGAAACTCTCTAAGAATAAGCATGTGGGGTTGGCTAACTAACAGGGGTAGATTTAGAGTTAGCAATGACCTCCTTGGAAATGGAGTGTGTGACTTGAACGATCACTAGCATTTGCCTGTGAAGAAGCTGCCCACTGAAGGAAGGCTTTGGGATGCCAGGTGGCTGTGGAAATGGAATATTCTGGTGACGACAGTAAGGACGATGTCTGTGGGGGGTGCCATCTGCTCCAGGCAGCACCAGAGAGCTTGGAGAAGAGAAAAAGGCACGGTGAGGGCCTGACATTCCTGGTCCAAGGCAAGTTCGGAGAACTGAGAGATGTAATCTCTCATCTCTTGCAGCTGTATCCAAATAGCAAATAAAAAATCGGATCCCAAGGGCTCTGGATTCACAATGCGAGTGGGATTCACAGGCTTACTTGGCCCAGTGCCCGGGTGTGCTCTTGCCCACAGGTGTGATCGTCCTCAGAGGACCCACCCACTCCGTGGCTGACACCGCCTGCTGAGGGGGGCCTCGCTTCCGGCCCTGAGCTGCCTGTGCCTGTGTACTGGAGGCGTCTGTGTTCTATGGCCACCCCTGTGCAGACCTCCCAGCCTGCCTATGTCTGAGATCCACCCTCTTCCCTGTCCTCCTAGGCACAAGGACGGCCTCCCAGGCACAGCTGCTGTCTCCAGAAGATTCTCTGAGCACAGTGTGGGAGGAAGTGGGTCCACGCAGGGAGGCCAGCGCCACTGCGTACCTCCCCTCCTCCTCCCTTCGCAGCCACCTGCAGGCCCAGGGACCCCCTTGGGGAGCCCGGAAGGGAGGTTTGCCGGTAGGCCTCGGCAGTACCACCCTCAGCCACAAGATGGCAGACACTTCACTAAGAAAAACCTCCAAGGCGAGCAGGGAAACCGCAGCCCACCCACGCCTGCGCACCGCCCTGCAGCTGGGACCTCATGGACAGGTCCTGTCTGGTGGTGGACAGAGGTGGCGGCCACCGGCCTGCGATGAGCGTGGCGTCAATCTGCAGGCTTCGGTTGTCCTTCCCAGCGCTCCCCCCGTCTCCCCACCCGCCGCCAAAACTGAGGGAAAGGACAAAAAAGAGACTAGGTGCGAAGGAAGGGGAAAGGGACCACGAAAGGTCACATCTAGTGTCTTCCTGGTCCCCTTTCGTCTGCTGCCTCACTTGCAAGTCACTCCCCTCGGACAACTCCATGCATCCTGCGAGGTCTCCCTCCGCCACTGTTCAGATTCACGTCTTGTTTTCAGTGGGCTTCGCAGCCGCCCTGCTCCTTCGCTGTCCCCCGGGGTGGGCCCCGCTGTGTGCGGCACAAGTGACAGCATTAAGTTAATCATGACATCTCCCTCCAGGGCCCTGCAGGCTTGGTGATCTTCAAAGAGTGCACTGCCCTGACTGTTCACCAGGGAGCCTGGGAGATCTGGGCCTGCCCCAGCACCTCCCCTAACCCAGAAGGGGACCTCTCCCTGGCCCCAAGTCAGAACACCCCAGGCCCTTCTCTCCGACCCAACCCACCCCGGGCCCTTCTCTCCGACCCTACCCATCCCGGGCCCTTCTCTCCGACCCAACCCATCCCGGGCCCTTCTCTCGGATCCTATCCACCCCGGGCTCTTCTCTCCCATCCAACCCACCCCAGGCCCTTCTCTCCGATCCAATCCACCCCGAGCCCTTCTCTCCCATCCTACCCACCCCGGGCCCTTCTCTCCCATCCAACCCACCCCGGGCCCTTCTCTCCGATCCAACCCACCCCAGGGCCCTTCTCTCCCATCCTACCCACCCCGGGGCCCTTCTCTCCCATCCAACCCACCCCGGGCCCTTCTCTCCCATCCAACCCACCCCGGGCCCTTCTCTCCCATCCAACCCACCCCGGGCCCTTCTCTCCCATCCAACCCACCCCGGGCCCTTCTCTCCCATCCAACCCACCCCGGGCCCTTCTCTCCCATCCAACCCACCCCGGGCCCTTCTCTCCGATCCAATCCACCCCGGGCCCTTCTCTCGGATCCTACCTATCCCGGGCCCTTCTCTCCGATCCAACCCACCCCGGGCCCTTCTCTCCGATCCAATCCACCCCGGGCCCTTCTCTCCCGTCCAACCCACCCCGGGCCCTTCTCTCCGATCCTACCCACCCCGGGCCCTTCTCTCTGACCCAACCCAACCCGGGCCCTTCTCTCCCATCCAACCCACCCCGGGCCCTTCTCTCCCATCCAACCCACCCCGGGCCCTTCTCTCCCATCCAACCCACCCCGGGCCCTTCTCTCCCATCCAACCCACCCCGGGCCCTTCTCTCCCATCCAACCCACCCCGGGCCCTTCTCTCCCGTCCAACCCACCCCGGGCCCTTCTCTCCCGTCCAACCCACCCCGGGCCCTTCTCTCCGATCCTACCCACCCCGGGCCCTTCTCTCCCATCCAACCCACCCCGGGCCCTTCTCTCCGATCCAATCCACCCCGGGCCCTTCTCTCCGATCCAATCCACCCCGGGCCCTTCTCTCCGATCCAATCCACCCCGGGCCCTTCTCTCCGATCCAATCCACCCCGGGCCCTTCTCTCCCATCCAACCCACCCCGGGCCCTTCTCTCCCATCCAACCCACCCCGGGCCCTTCTCCCCGTCCAGTTCAGCTCCGCCGCAGACCCTTCTCCCTGATCCCACTCCACCCTGGCCCCTTCTCCCCATCCCACTCCACCCCAGGCCCTTCTCCCCGACCTATTCCATCCCGAGTCCTTCTCCCCGTCCCACTCCACCCCGGGCCTTCTCCCCATCCCTCTCCACCCCAGGCCCTTCTCCCTGACCTATTCCATCCCGAGTCCTTCTCCCCGTACCACTCCACCCCGGGCCTTCTCCCCATTCCCGCTCCACCCCAGGCCCTTCTCCCTGATTCACCCCTCAGCATCGTCCCCTTCACCATCTTCTACCTTTTCAGCTTTTCCCTTCCCCTCTGGGCACTGTTTTCTTTGGTGTTGTTCATCTTTACCTGTTTCCCGAATGTTCCATTGCCTTGCACACAATCTCCAAGGAATGTCCTTTCCTCTTTTCCATTGCAGGAACTCCTACTCATCTCTCAGGACCCAGACCAAATGTCCCCACCTCTAGGAAACCTGCCCGATTCTTGAAGGCAGAAGCTGCTCCACACGCTATGTTCGCGTGGCATCGCAATGCCCGACAGCGCTGATGACGCTGCATTACAACAACCCTTCTGTTCTCCAAGCCACTTCCACTCCCCAGGATTGTCTGTGTCTCTCCCTCATCTCGGGGCTTTGTGCACTGTGTGCAATGAATGAATGAATGAATGAATGAGAAAATGAACTATGGATTCTTGGGATCTCTTGGAGATTCTCTCCGTTTCTGGATTCCACCTGGGTCCCTGTTGCTACCTCAAGACCCAGCACCTCCTCCAGGGCCTGGGAAGGAATGGTGGGAGGGAGAAGGGGACCATGGAGCTCAGGCAGCCACTTTCCGTGTCCCAGAGTCCTGGCCAGTTCCATGGGCAGGTTCAGTCTTTAGATGGTGGCACTGTGGTGCTGTGTCCTTGCAGGGAGCACAGAATGATGCCTCCCTGTCATCCGCGGCTTCTGAAAAAGCCCATTTGCTCTTCTGCAGGGAGAGTGGGGTGGTGCAGGAGCAGGGGGAGGTAGGGGATGAAGACTGTCATCTCTGGGTTATAGATGGTTCCTCTGCTGCCACCCCCCCATCCCCCCGCCCCAAGTCCACTGGTCAACCTGGCACCGGGGCCAAGCTATGCAGGTGCCGACATGGGTGCATGCCAGTCTCCTGAGCCCTCTTCCTGCAGTATCACCACACATCAGGTGTCCCAGTCAGTGATGGGGCAGGGGTTCCTAGGTAGCGTGTTACTGATCATGGCTGACACACCAATGCTTGTAGTCATCTACTTTTCCTTAACGAATTGGAGCAGATGGAACACCTTAGATCCTGATCTCGGTTTTTCTCCCTCTCACTGGCCCTCAGGAGCAGGAAGGAGAGAACTGTCAGGAGAGCCGGAGAGGAGGAAGAGGGTGGGGACCCACGTAATGCGCAGCCTGGTGGCCTCTCCCCTCTCCCGCCGTCCATAGGGAGGACCCATAAATACGGCAGACCATTCGTGACTGCAGAGACAACTGCCCACATCACCTACTGAATCTTTAGGTGCCTTCCAGTAAGGAGGCTGCACCCGTGACAGTGGGGTGTCACCAGAAAGACTGTGCTGGACAGAGGGAGGCAGGGCAGTGGCGCTCCAGCCTCAAGACCCAGGTGCCCTCACAGGACTGTGCTCATCCTCCAGGCCCTATGGAGCCACTTTTGGGGATGGTGAATGAGTTCAGGTCATGACGGACTTGCCTGGTTGAAGTAACTGCCTAGACTGGCTCAAAAGCCTGGAAAGAGGTGCTCTTGCTGCTCAACCCCAGGGCCTGCCTCTGCACAGGGTAGCGCCGGCCCAGCTCCCTACTCCAGCCTGTGGGGCCAGGTACCCCCAGGGCTGCACCGAGAGCCAGTCTCACATGCCCCTTCTGTGTTCCACTTCAGGGGAGGAATGACCTCAGCCTAGCTCCCCACAACTTTTCTCTCTTACTGACTCCAAGTACCTTGACTTTTGCTTGTGGCATTTTTTTTTTCTGTCTTACTAATCTTTTAGAAGGAAGTCAGCAGGACTGCATACAGTAACACAAGTGGGGTGACACCTGGCCCAGGGAATTTCTGGAAGGTCACCTAACAGAATTGGTCATTTGTGCTTTTCTCACAGACTCTTCCTCGATGACCCCAGGAAGTATCCTGTGCCTTCCTTCTGTCATCATTTTCTCCTGGGACTCAGTTTTTCTGCCTGTGAAATGGGCCCCTTACCTAGTTCACTGTGCTAGGACGAGAAATGCAGAGAGGGCACAGAAAGTGCACCATGCTCTGCCTGGCTTTTCTGTTGCTGAGACAGGGTCTTGCCCTGTCACCCAGGGTGGACCACACTGGCGCAACCATGGTTGATGGCAGGCCCTACCTTCTGGGCTCAAGCAATCCTTCTACCTCAGCCCCTCCAGAAAAGCTGGGACTACAAGTGCGTACACCACCATGCCTGGCTAATTTTATTTTTTTTGTAGAGACAGTGTCTCACTATATGTTGTCCAGACTGGTCTCAAATTCCTGGCCTCAAGTGATCCTCTCATCTTGGCCTCCCAAAGTGCTGGGATTACAGGTGTGAGCCACTACACAGCCTGCCTGGCGTGTTTTAACTACTGCAGAGTACTGGCTCCATTTCCCAAAAATCCCCACCCAGGGGTGAAAGCTAGCCTGCCCATCCTGCCCTCCTTAAGTAGTCCCCATTTCCACATTCCCCCATGGAGTCCTCACTTCTACAGCTGAACAGCAGATCTCTGGGGCAGGAAGGCGGGTGGGCATCTATAAGTTGTGATGGAGCCTCCCCACCCCCTAGGCCTCATCCACCTCAGCTCAGTCTCCAGCTCCAGCGAGTCACAGCAACACCACAGATGCACGAAAAGCAGCCGAGTCACTCCTTACAGAAGGCCTGCCAGCCGGACACAGCAGGTCCCATCCGTCCTTCCAGGGTGGCCGGTTAAGAGCCTTTCTTGTAATAAATGTAATGAACATGTGATCATTCTGCTGACTGCAGCCTGCTAACAAGCTTATGATTAGGATCACCGAGATTCTCCAAGTGCCCGAGTGTCTCAGCCTATTGCATGGAGGTGACACGCTCTCATACCACCCTGGGAAATGCAGGATGGCTCCTGGCAGCACAGGTGGCAGTAGGCACCAGTGGGCAAGGTTAGAAAGGCATTGAGACCCAGAGCCCAGAGTGGAGACCAGGACCCTGTGTTTGTCCAGAACAACAGTGTTTCCAAAGGGCTTCCACTCTATTCACGTGAGCCTTCCATTGACTAAAATGCAGGCTTCTTAGTCCTGTTTCTCAGCTGAGGACAGGGAAGCCTGGGGAGAGAGGAGGCGTGTCCACGGCCACCGGTCAGCAGCCGAGGCCAGCCCTGAACCCTGGCTCCTGACTACTCCCACAGGTGGCTAGACAAGGATACTAACCTGCCCCAAGAGCCCAATAGGTTATAAAATATCCAAAGGAGCTCTAGACGTGGATCAGCCTGTATGTGAGTCAGACTCTCCCTACCCAGCTCACATCCCCGGGACTCAAAACATGTGATGTTTATTTCACAGGCCATCTCTTTGGTTTTTGGTGGTGGTTTGTTTTTGGAGACAGGGTCTCACTCTGTCACCCAGGCTGGAGTGCAGTGGCGTGATCATGGCTCACTGCGGCTTCGACCTCTCAGGCTCAAGTGATTCTCCTTTTTTTTTAAGTTGTGGTAAAATACACACAACATAAAATGTACTATCTCAGCCATTTTTAAGTGTATAGTTGTGTTAAGTACATTCACATTGTTGTACAACTATCACTACTATCTCTAGAACTTTTTCATCTTTCTGAACTGAAACTCTGCATAAAACTTCCCTGTTCCCCTACTCCCCAGCCCCGGGCAGCCCCCATTCTGCTTTCCGTCTCCTCTGAATTTGACTCCTCTAGCTCCCTCACATACATGGAATCCCACAGTATGTCTTTTTGTGACTGGCGTATTTCACTTAATGTCTTCAAGCTTCCTCCAGGAGGTGGCACACGTCAGAATACCCTTTCTTTTTAAGGCTGCATACTATTCCACTCTATGTACATGCCATATTTTGTTGCTTTTCATTGTTTCTTTAGCTGTCAAATAATACACATCTGGGAACATGACAAGCACACCCCGCAAAGACATCTCGTTATGCTCCAGCCTGTTGTATCAGCAGCTTCCAGCGCTGACCCTGTGCTCCTCTAGAGAACTGCAAAAGGAACATGACAGCAGAAGGACTTGCCCCAAGCATGTGGCTTGGCCATTCTTTCTCCTGCCCAACTCAGCTGATCCCAGTGGCCATGACGCCATTATAAAGACAGAAAGCTAACAGAGAGTTTGTCCCGGGTCACCTGATGGCAAGAGAGCTAGACTTGCCCGCCTGCCCTCCACTCAAAGAGATATACCCTCTAAACACCAAGTGCCATCAACTTCCCAAGTAACCTCCTGATTCCAAGAGATGACAGGAGACATACTCAGAGTGCCAGGAAAGCAGCATTTGCATTTTAAGCACCAGGTTCAGGGTCAATTTTCTAATGGATGTCAGGAGGAGTTTGCAAGGCCCCTCTAATGGGGCAGAGACGGATTGCAGGGTGCCTCTCTTTCACCATCTCATATCATCAGGCTAGTCATCCTGCAGGGTGGGGCCGTTATTCTACTCTACCCACTAGGAAACCCAAAGCAGTTAGCGACATTACTCAAATTCACAGACCTTACTTGAATTCACTTTACCCACCAGGAAACCCAACGCAGTTAGGGACCTTATTCAAATTCACTTGGCTTACTCAAATTCACAAGGGTGAAGGGTGGGTCCGGGACAAGAATCCAGGTCTGGATTCCATGCCCCCTCCCACATCCATGCTGTTCACGGAATTTGGGGGCTGTGGGATAAGGAAGCCCCCAGGATGCTGAGTGATCTGTCCTGCGACACGTGAGAGGTGCAAAGGGATGATACAAATCCACAAGAACCTTGTATAGGAATTCTACAGAGCAGGGCTGGGAGGGAGTGGAGGGAGCTGGCTCTAGAGATGCTGATGCCTGTGCACCCGTGGGCACATGTGTGGGAGGGAGGGGCCTGCATGTGCACCCTGTGTTTGTGCGCACGAGGATGCCATATGTATGCATTCACCCCCCGCCTTAGGAGGACTGACCTATAGACATTATAGATATCTTTTTTTTTGTTTTGTTTTTGGAGACAGGGTCTCACTCTGTCACCCAGGCTGGAGTGCAGTGGCGTGATCATGGCTCACTGAGGCTTCAACCTCTCAGGCTCAAGTGGTTCTCCCTTTTGGTGGTTTTTGTTTGTTTGTTTTTAAGTCATGGTAAAATACACATAACATAAAATGTACTATCTTAGCCATTTTTAAGTGTACAGTTAAGTACCTTCACATTGTTGTACAACTATCACTACTATCTCTAGAAGTCCTTAGAAGGACTTAGAAGAACTGACCTACAGACACTTTTTAGAAAAAGTATCACTAGAAAGGAACCTGAATGTACAATAGTGTCTCTTGGGGACCATGGATTCCCTTGAGACTCCAGTGAAAGCTTTGGACACTCTACCCAAATAAACTCACAATCAAATACTTGCTTATAATTTCAAAGGATCCTATGACCCTCTGGAGTCCATCCAACCATGATTAGATCCTGTGGACTGAGCCGCCCCTCCAGAGTCATCACTGCAACTGCCCATCCCCCAGCAGTCACCAGGCACAAGGCTCCGGAAATGGGCAGGCAGATCCACTCAGCGGTGCATATTTCCAAGACAGATGACCCTCATTTCCATCACAGTTTGAAGGCCCTTGTGGCAAGGAGGAATGGCTGTGCTTGCTAAAGGGAAAGTCACAGGAAAGAAAGACGGTACCTGCAGTTCAAACCTCATCAGACCACAAGCCTCATTATGTCTCATCCAAGCAGTCCCCATCCCCTATACCCACCAAAGGAATTTAGCCTTAACTGTTAGGTTTTCGTGTAATTATTTGTAAAATGTATATGTGTATTTCATTTTGTGATCAGTTTTTAAAGTATTGTGGCGGTATGAAATTAGTTTCCTAGAACAGAAATCTAATTTATGACCCTGAGCCCATCGGAAATTAGGGTCTGACTTCTAAGAGGTCAACTTGAAGCTGCTGTCTGGGAGCCAGCAGAGCTGCTTCAAGGGGAAATCTCGCAGGGAGGACGCGGGCATGTGGATTCTAGACTCACTCCGCCCTCTAGCGGCAGCAGGACGCCTGTACCAGGCACTTCACTCGGTTCCTATCTTCCCCTTCTGCACGGAGACCACTTCAATTCCCTCCACATCCAATTCCATGCTATGCTTGTCCTGCGTGTACACACACACACACACACACACACACACACACACACACACACACTTCAATTCCCTCCACATCCAATTCCATGCTATGCTTGTCCTGCGTGTACCTGTACACACACACACACACACACACACTTCAATTCCCTCCACATCCAATTCCATGCTACGCTTGTCCTGCGTGTACACACACACACACACACTTCAATTCCCTCCACATCCAATTCCATGCTATGCTTGTCCTGCGTGTACACGTACACACACACACACACACACACACACTTCAATTCCCTCCACATCCAATTCCATGCTATGCTTGTCCTGCGTGTACACGTACACACACACACACACACACACTTCAATTCCCTCCACATCCAATTCCATGCTATGCTTGTCCTGCGTGTACATGTACACACACACACACACTTCAATTCCCTCCACATCCAATTCCATGCTATGCTTGTCCTGCGTGTAC
This sequence comes from Pongo pygmaeus, assembly GCF_028885625.2. NCBI lineage: Eukaryota > Metazoa > Chordata > Mammalia > Primates > Hominidae > Pongo > Pongo pygmaeus. Next base: position 10,401,355 of record NC_072380.2, read on the forward strand.
ACACACACACACACACTTCAATTCCCTCCACATCCAATTCCATGCTATGCTTGTCCTGCGTGTACACGTACACACACACACACACACACACACTTCAATTCCCTCCACATCCAATTCCATGCTATGCTTGTCCTGCGTGTACACGTACACACACACACACACACACACACACACACACACACACACTTCAATTCCCTCCACATCCAATTCCATGCTATGCTTGTCCTGCGTGTACACGTACACACACAGACACACACACACACACACTCTTCAATTCCCTCCAAATCCAATTCCATGCTATGCTTGTCCTGCGTGTACATGTACACACACACACACACACACACACTCTTCAATTCCCTCCACATCCAATTCCATGCTATGCTTGTCCTGCGTGTACACGTACACACACACACACACACACTTCAATTCCCTCCACATCCAATTCCATGCTATGCTTGTCCTGCGTGTACACGTACACGCACACACACACACTTCAATTCCCTCCACATCCAATTCCATGCTATGCTTGTCCTGCGTGTACATGTACACACACACACACACACACACACACACATTCAATTCCCTCCACATCCAATTCCATGCTATGCTTGTCCTGCGTGTACATGTACACACACACACACACACACACACACACATTCAATTCCCTCCACATCCAATTCCATGCTATGCTTGTCCTGCGTGTACATGTACACACACACACACACACACACACACACACATTCAATTCCCTCCACATCCAATTCCATGCTATGCTTGTCCTGCGTGTACACACACACACACACACACACACTTCAATTCCCTCCACATCCAATTCCATGCTATGCTTGTCCTGCGTGTACACGTACACACACACACACACACACCATGCACGTTTAATAAGCCCAGACAATGCCCCAGTCAGCTATTTTAGTCCATAGGGAGCACAGGTTGACCAGATAGATGTCAATCAAAACTTTTGGAAAAAAAGGTGAAATGACTGGCATGGCTTTTAAATAAAGCCACTAATAAGAAAACATCATCTATTCTGAGCTGGGCAGAGGCTCCTGCATCTCTGGCTCAGTGGTGCAGAGCAGATGCACCCCCACCTCCTGCGGTTCAGCCACAAGGAAGGGGGACGGCTGACTGGGCACCGACTGGCTGGACTTACTAAGCCTATATGGAGTGTGTGTGTCTTCTGATGAAGGGATGAGTGCTTCTCTTCAACACCAAAGAGGACCCTGGAGCAACAGGAGCTCCAGGCGCTGGGACAATGGAATTGCCCCTGTGAGTCATCAATCACTGCTGGCACATGCAAGGAGGACAAACCCAGGCCACCACAGTGTGACAATGACAAGGAGCACGTTCAAAGGGGCTGAAGCCTTTACAAGCCCCCGTCGGAGCTCACTGACCTTCCCAGCTTTGTGAACTCACTGGGAGAGAAAGGAGAGAAAGAGGTGACACAATTAGATCTAACTTGGTCCATTAAGAGACCTGCTTATGCAAATGCACGGCCTCTAGCCGGACGAATGGGGCTTCTTAGCACAGCTGCAGCGCTCCTGTGTTCCGTCCTTTCCCATACTCTGCAGGTTTGTCACACAGCTAATGGCTTTCATTATCTATTCCTCTGTGTCCTCTGCACCCTCGAGGTAAATCACAGTGTCTTCCGACTGCCAAGGATACTTCTCTTGGTTTGCAATGCAGAACGACAGAGCTACAAGCTGAGTTGTGTCTCTGCAGAGGACAGGGAGGATGGAGAGGGAGAGGAAGGAATGAGTTTGTTTCAGCTTGTTGGCTCCACAGCTCTGCCCTTGCTCCTCAGACAGCCTGCAGTTTGCAAGAAATGCAAAGTCTGGGCCCTTCCCCAGACCTACCGAATCCCATGTGAGGTTAGAGTGTAAGCAGCTCTGCTCTTGCAGGCAAGTGTGGCCAACTGCACGAGTGGTCTCCAGCTCCCTCACCCTCCTTTTGAAGTCAGGTCACCCACAGGACTTGCTTTGGCCAGTGAGCTGCAAGTGAAAGTCACATGGGTGGTCTCCAGGCAGAAGCTATAAAGCACTAGCGGAAGCGACCCTACTTGTCCACCCTTTGCCACAGTAACCAGCCATGTTCCAGCCACTGATGGCTCCATCACCCTGGGCCTTCACATAAGGACACTGACAAACCCATGTTGGGAGCAGCACTGCCCGATGGAACCGTTTATTTCCCGTGTTGGTTTTCGCGGGCTTTCCCAGGTATGGGGTGTGATACCGAGGGGTTGGGAAGTCAGCATGGTTCAGCCGAAGCAAGCAGATTTCTCTGTGAAGAAGTTTTTAAACTCTCCAAGTTCACTTCATGAATGAATCTCGACAATTGTTATTGTGCACTGGCCGTGTGTCAACGGCCGGGCTAGGCACGAGGAACACAGGAATCAACAGCACAAGCCCTGCCCGTGAGGTGCTCTCAGAAGAGTGTACGGGCAATTCCCACGACGTGTCTGCAGTGCCCAGCATGAGCAGGTGCCATGCCAGGTGCTGGGGAAGCAGGCTCAGGCAGGAGAAGTACCCTCACGCCTACAGCCACACCCCAGGGAGTGACGAGGACTCCTGCCCCCCACCCGGAGGGTCAGAATTCCCTTGGAGGAGAGAGGACACACAGGACCGTGAATATCCACCAGGCGAGGCAGAGGGGATGTGCAGAAATGGAGGTGCAAACGGTCCTTTGAGGGCATAGAGGAAGGAAAGGTTAATACTGCTGGGAAAATGCAGGAGGAGGTGGGCACTGAACTGGGAATTTGACAGTAGGCAGGAGTGGGGTGTGAAGGGCCTGCTCCAAGCAGAAGAAACTCCGTGACCAAACACATGGAGGCTGGGGGTGGGGGGTAATGAGGTGTATCTGAGGGTGCTGACAGGTCCGGAGAAGAGTGCAGGGAGGGCAAGCAAGGTGAAATCAAGGATGAACTGGAAAGGTGGGCTAGGCCGGGGTGAGGGCGACCCAGCAGATGGGACCCTGGGGCTCAACCAAAAGGAAAAGATGGAAGCAGAGGTGGATGGAGAGGCTGCTGGAGGCATCAAGCTATGGCCTATTTCTGCGTACCCGTCTCTGGGGACCCAGCTGCACACCCTCTGATCTTCCGCCGCCTGCAATCACAGTGCTACAAGGGGCAACTACAGGAGACTGAAGGAACCACCTGAACCCAGACAAAGACAGCAGGTGCCTCTGAGGCTCACCTGCTTGCATGCAGCGAGGTCTGTAAGGCTGACTGAGCTCAAGTGGGGACCCAGAGGAAGTGGGTGGCCGTCATTTGTTTTCCCATTACTTCCTTATCGTCCTTCACCTCCCCACACCTCACAAATTCCAAGCATAATTTCCTAGATGCAAGAGGAATGGATCCTTCCTTCTCTACTGCATGTCTTCAACAGTGGGGACCCCCCAGGCTGGACAGGGCTGGCTGCAGCCCTGGCCTGAGAAGAAGCGAGGCTAAGCCGCACCCTCCCGGGGCCAGAGCATGAAACTCAGGGTCCTATAGTTGAAATGTGCCACCACCCATTTGCTCTGGCTCAGACGGTGCACCCTCCACCCGCAGGATGGTTTCCATCCATGATGCGTTCAAGGACTGCTGCTTCCTCTTGATTTGGGCTTTCCTTTGAGGTCTGCTGGTTTTGAAATATAATTCATATGACTTTTCCTCTATGAGTTTTCTTTTCATGGCTTTCACTTTCAGGAGACATGGAACTTCTCTCTTTCTCTGTCCCTGTCTTTGTATAGATCTCTGAGGGGTTATAATCTGCTTTTTCATATCTGCAATCAATTAACTACAACTTCTGATTTTTGTTATATGCTTAACATTTAGTACACAAAGAAAACCACTTTTCACTTTTCAGGGAAAGCCCAGGACAGCGGGTTTCACCTTGGGGATGAAATGCAGATTCTGTTAAAAGGAAAGAGCCTTCATTCCAAAAGGTTGAATAGAAAAGAACTTCAAGCATAGCACCAGATGCTTAAGCTTAGAGCACTGAATTCAGTGGGCAATGGGACTCCTCTGAATACCACCGCTTCTCATTCATAGAAGTACTGCAGCAATTCAGAGCCACTAGAAAGAATGGTCTCACTGCAGACTGTTGACAGAGTGGCCAAGTGTCTTGGCTGCCAGGGCTGGGGGTTTCTCAGGATGCAGAACTTTCAGTGCTAACGCTAGGAAAGTCCTGGCAAACTGAGATGGTCGGTCACACCGACTGTAGAATGGTTGGAGGCATTTGTGTCTGTTACGTAAGAAGCACTGGATAGTTTGTTTCACTCATCTGGGTCTCAGTTTCTTCAGCTGTAAAATGAGCAAGTTAAGTCAGCAGGATACCTCCTGTTTAGTTACACATCTCTCTTGGGACTGTGTCTTCCAGAGCCTTTTCTAAACTGTGCTCTTCCCCGCCCCCCTAGATAATCATTTTATATTGAGAGGTAGTTCACATAAAATTCATTTTTTTTTTCCTTCAGAGACAGGGTCTCATTCTGCCACCCAGGCTGGAGCGCAGTGGCACGATCACGGCTCATTGCAGCCCCAAACTCCTAGGCTCAAGTGATCCTCTTGTCTCAACCTCGCAAGTAGCAGGGGACTACAGGAGCACACCACCACACCTGGCTAGTTTTATTTTATTTTTTGCAGAGATGGGGTCTCGCTATGTTGCCTGGATTTGTCTCAAACTCCTGGGCCCAAACAATCCTCCTGCCTCGGCCTCCCAAAGCACTATGATCGCAGGTATAAGTCACTGTGCCTGACCTATCCTTTCAAACTTTACAATTCAGTGGTTTTTAAAATATTTTCAAAGTTAAGTAACCACCACTGTTTCTTCCCCATTTCAAATTCTGTTCCTCAGACTGGATAATATCAATTGACTTATCTTCCAGTTTCATTCTTTCTTCTGCCAACTCAGCCCTTCTGGCGATTTTTTTAAAGTTATTGTATCTTTGAATTTCTACTTAGTTCTTTTTTCTTTTTTTTTTTAATATCTGTCTCCTTATTGATATTTTTTATTTGTTGAGGCATTACTCTAACATTTTCCTTTAATTTTTTCAGTTTCATTTAGTTCTGGGTGCACATTTATAACAGCGGATTTAAAGTCTTTGTTTAGTAACGGATACCGTCATGTTTCTTTGTTGCATATTTTTTTTCTTGAAAATCAGACATTTTAAATAATAATGTGGCAACTCTGGAAATCAGATGCCCTGCCCCGCAATGTGGTGTTGCTGCTGCTGCTGCTGTTCCCTTGTTCAGTGACTTTCTTGGACTAATTCTGTAAAGTTTGTCTTCTCTTTCAGGTGTGGCCATTGAAGTCTCAGCTTGGTTAGCTAATTATCACCGAATGAGTAGGCACCGAGTTCCTTACAGGCCGGGAAGCACCAGACTCCTACCTTTGCTGAGGGCTGTGTGTGTGCTAGAGCACAGGAAGCTTCAGGGCCCCCACGGTTCTCCACTCGGCCTTCTCTTCTTCTCTTCCCTTGTGCAGGACCTCGTGGCAGCCACAGGTGAGATTAGGGCCTTCCTGGGCATACGCATTCCTCAATGTGCTTTTCCATTTCCCAACTGAAGGCCACTTAGGTCGTTTCCTGTTTCTGGCTGTTATGAACAAAGCTGCTGTAAACATTTGGGAATGGGTTTTTTTATGGGCTTATTTCTCATAGGTAAAAATCTAGGAGTGGGATTGCTAGGTCACAGTAGGTAGAAGTATATTAAACGTTGGGAAATTTCCAATGGTTTTCCAAACTGATCATGCCACTTTGCGCTCCCCACCTCAGTCCCTTGCAATGCATGAGAGTTCCCATTGCTCTGTGTCATTCCCAGCACTTGGTATTGTCACGATTCTTTGATTTGGTCATTCTAACTGGTGTAGAGTAGCATCTCAATGTGGCTTTCATCTGCATTTCTCTACTAACTAATGATGCTGGGCACCTTTTAACGTTTCTATTTGCCTTCTGCATACAAAGGCATCCTGTAATGGAAGGGACTTCTTTGGTGAAGTGTCTGTTCTAATCTCGTGTCCATTTTTTAATCAGTTGATTTGCTTGTATTGTTGAATTCTGAGGGTTCTCTAAATATTCCAAAGTTATGCTTTGGCTTCAAATGCGTAACCCCTGTCCCATGATTCTGGTATGCTCCCCTTGAGCATCTTCGTTCTATACCTGGAACATCATGTTCGATAGTTTATATCACATATAATATCTCTATAGGTCCACCTTCATATCCACGTAGCTCTGAAAGCAACTTTTTCAGTTGGTTCAGGACACATTTACTGTGTCCCTATTCGGGCATTACACAAAGTACCAGGGAACCAGAATTGACTAGCCTGTGGCCCTTGTAATTGAAGAACTTTTCATTTAAAGAAATGTGGTTTAAATTTGGATTAAATTAAGAAACATGTAAGAATGACTAGCTGCAATACATCAGATTTTTTCACATACAATTATTTGTTCAGACTAACAATGGAAACATTTTCCTTATGACTGTATAGAGGCCATTCACTATCACTCATCAATCCCTTCTTTATGAACGGTGAAAAAAATGTTAATACAGCCCATGCCTAAAGTATCATATATTCTAAAAGAATGCAGTTTGCATTAGAAGATTTCTACTGTAATTTTAAATGAGTACTCCGGTATTCTGAGTTTATGAAATGTGATGAAAACCAAGTTCAAGGACAAAGTAAAACCACTCTGTGGACGACACACACCCTTTCCCTTCCCAGGGGTGGTGTCCACAGAACAGGGCTGTTTACCACCCCTGAGAAAGTTTTGCTTAACTGGAATATGACTACCTAGCTAGGAGCTGCTGGCAGAATCTTCCTGAACACAGAGAAAATTAACTTTCAGTAGCAACTTAAAAATCAATTGTAATTTCTTAAAATCCTCTTATGCCACGTTTAAAAAATGAGACTTAGAAACTTTATTTTTTTATTCACTGATTAAGACAATAAAGGTTGTGCTCATTTCAATATTAAGAAATTAAAAGCTCCCTTGAGATTTTCTCTTGCCCTAGGGCAGGTTACATCTGTCAACTGCAAACAGGCTGACCAGCTTGCAAGCAGAAATTCTCCCTTGGGCTGCAATATGTCTAACCTCACACTATATTGGCTGAGGCTAAGAATTCAATGATTGGGTTTTTTTTTATTATTATATTCAAAGGAAACTAAAAATAAGACTAAAAAATAAAATAGGGGCTATTTGAGCAAATGCACTCCAGATACAGTCGGCTGTGATGCGTTAGCTCCCAGCTCCACATGGTTAAGAATACGCAGTGAAGCTCAAGACAGAGAGAAAAGAAGCTTTTGTCAGTTTCCTCTAAAGCTTAAAAACGACACGGTGTGAACACATAGAGGACGGCCCACAAAAGGCTGTTTTCCTGTGATACTGTCAGCGTGATGTCTCAAAGCTGCAGGTGATAGCATGCCTGGCATTCTAGCAGTTTCAGCAACAGCATCTCAACTTCCAAGCAGGCATCATCATCGGAGGACTCTTCTAATTGCCAAGAGAATAACAAAGAGGAAAAGTAAAACCTGCGTGGAGGTCAGATGCAGGGGTCTCATTCGGGCTGTTTAAGCTGCTTAGCAATGAAGTACAGTCAAGATTTTTTTTGAAAGGAGGAAGGAAAGACGAGAAGGAGGGAGGGAGAAAGGAAAAATGGGTGTAGGGGAGGAAAATTCAAAACAGGCCATAGGTGTTCTTTGCCAAAGCATAATTTTCCTTTTCGTCAGGCTCAGAACCAGTGGAAGAACTGGAACTCCCTCAAGAACATAAGCTAATTATACAATTTAAATTTGCATATAATTGGCATGCTTTCCAGTTCAGACAATAAAAATCCATGTTAACTGGAGTTACAAAAATGGCACTCTACACTGAAAGCAGCACTGTGCATCTCTAAGTATCAAACACTCCTTAGAATATCTCCAGGAGTTCTCCAGGAGATCATGCTTGCATAGAGGTTGGGGACAAGAGGGGCCTGGGCTCTTCTCCTGGTTCTGCCAAACAGCATGACCTTCAGGAGCTGACCTTGAGGCTTGGCCTTCTCTTCTGTAAAAGGGGGATAAGATATCTACCTCTCAGTGCTGTTTTGAGGAAGAGGTGAAATCATATATTTGAGATAATACATCACATGGCTTCTATTTCAGGAACACTGCTCAAAACTGTGTTGGTTATTTTTGTGATGTGACGGAATGTCACACTGTGGGAATTATAAGGTGACGGGGGTTATGCCCAAAGAAGTAAGAGCGTCAAGGGCCTGGCCACTTGCATCCTGTTCCACCCTTTCCTGTCCTCCACTGGCACCCCCCAAACAAGTGACTTGGGTTTTTCACAGGCCACCCAGATTTTTGGTCCTTGGAAGACCTAGCCTGTTGCCAGACTTTCCATACGAGAGTGTTGGTGGCTCCTGGCCAAGCGTCCCCGCCACACATGCATACTCCACGTCACAATGTCACAAACCCACGGCAATGGATGGGACCATGGGAAGACCACTATGGGAAGACCCTGGACACAGGCTCGGAGGATTATCTTTTTCCTTTGACTTGCTCTATGAAGAAATATCTTTAAAAATAATAGACAAGGTCTTGCTCTGTAACCCAGAGTGGAGTGCAATGGCACCACAATAGCTCACTGCTGCCTCAAACTCCTGGGCTCCAGCGATCCTCCTGCCTCAGCCTCCCAAGTAGCTGGGACTAGAGGCACGTGCCACCCATGCCAGGCTAATTCTTTTTATTTTCTGTAGAGACAGGGTCTCACTATGTTGCCCAGGCTGGTCTCAAACTCCTAGCCTTAAGTGATCCTCCCACCTCAGCCTTCCAAAGCACTGACATTATAGGCATGGGCCGCTATGCCCAGTTTCTATGAAGAAATATCTTGATTGAGTCTATTAAATCAACCCAAGTGAAAGTCCTGTGTTTCTGGGAGACAAGGACAAGCATGTGCATGTTGGTGGGGGCGAGGAGGGCCTAGGAGTGATGCTTCTTATGCATTCACCCTGTGCCAGGCTGCCCTGCATGCTCTACACATGCTGTCTGACGTTATCCTCATCACATCCCCTCTAGAGAACACGGTATTATCTGCTGCATTTGGTAAGAAGGGTGCTTAGCAAAGGAGAGGAGAGGCAGTATTTCAACCCAGGCAGTCTGACCCTGGAGCCATGGTTCTCAGCCATTCACCAAAGCTGCCATCTTAACTAAAAAGAATTCCATGTCTGCGTGTGACAAGAGACCTTACATGATCTCCTTTCTCATGAGGGGAGAGATGAACTTCATTTAAAAACAAACGGCCCACAAGCATATGAAAAAGTGCTCATCATCACTAGTCATCGGAGAAATGCAAATCAAAGGCACAATGAGTTATCATCTTACACCAGTCAGAATGGCTACTATTAAAAAGTCAAAAAAATAACAGATGCTGGCAAGGGTGCAGAAAAAAGGGAATGCTTACACACTGTTGGTGAGAATGTAAATGAGCACAACCTCTACGGAAAACAGTATGGAGATTTCTCAAAGAACTAAAAATAGAACTGCCATTCAATCCAGCAATCCCACTGCTGGGCATCTGCCCAAAGGAAAATAAATCATTACATGAAAAAGACACCTGCACTCAGATGTGTATTACAGCACTACTCACTGCAGCAAGGATATGGAATCAACCTACGTGTCCATCAACAGATGAATGGAAAAGGAAAATGTGGCGTATATGTACCATGGAATACTACTCAGCCATTAAAAAGAAGAAAATCATGTCTTTTGCAGCAACGTGGAGAGAACTGGAGGCCATTATCCTAAGTGAAATAACTCAGACACAGAAGGTCAAATACTGCATGTTCTATCTTACGGATGGGAACTAAATATGCAAGAATATAATAGTTACTGGAGACTTGGAAGGGTGGGAGGGTGGGGGAGTGAGGGACAAGAAATTACTTAATGGGTACAACGTACATTATTTGGGTGATGGTAACACTATAGAAAGCTCAGACTTCGCCACTACACAATGTGTGCATGCAACAGAACTGTACTTGTGCCCCTTACATTTAAACAAATTAAAAAAATTAAAACCTGGATTTTTTATTACCTATTCCTCTATTATTTATTTAGAAATAAGTAATAGATTTATCTATTCCTCTATTACTTATTTATTTAGAAATAGGGTGTTGCTCTGTTGCCCAGGCTGGATTGTAGTGGTATGCTCACGGCTCACTGCAGCCTTGATTCTGGGTTCAAGCGATCCCTCTGCCTCAGCCTCTTGGGTAGCTGGGGCTACAGGTATGTGCCACCATGCCTGGCTAATTTTTTTAAAAAATTTTTGGTAGAGACAGGGTTTTACCGCATTGCTCAGGCTGGTCTTAAACTCCTGGGCTGAAGTGATCTGCCCGTCTCAGCCTCCCAAAGTGCTGGGATTACAAGCATGAGCCACCATGCCCAGCCCATGTTCCTCTTTAAATGTCACTATGCAGATGTAAAGTCAGAGTGGTGCTAATGAATGATGCTGAGAAGCCCCATTTTTGCACATCTCGTCTCAGGGATGCGACCCTTTCTCCCTGGCCTGTGTTTCCTGCCAGTGAGCCAGTTCTGTCTGTGGTGACACAGTTTTCCTGCTGGTGCTCCTGGTCGCGTGATTACCCTTGAAACAAAATTATAATTTGGTGTCGAAGCTTGTCAATTTTTTAATCGAAATTCTAAGAAGTTTATACCTATTGGTTCTTCTTTGCAATCCTATTAACCCACTCAAAGATTCTGTGCATCTCCAGTGTAGCTTAAAGATTGATGTGCTCCCTAATGAAATTCTCAGAATTGATACTTTATCAGATTTCATAACGTGATTACCAGATAGAATAGGCATTACAATAAAAATGTAAGCAGCAAGCAATAATTTTGATTAACATGTAAGCTATCCTATACTCCAGGTGCTGGGGTGTTTAGACCAATGACAATTCCTGCTCTGTGCCTCACTCTGTACCCCACCATTTCCTGGGATGCAGAGTCTTCTCTTCTCTTGCCTACAGAATCCTGCCACTCACCACCCCACCCCAGAAAGTCAAACTCAGCCCGTGCAAACCCCGAGGCATTATCCTTCCTTTCCCAAAGCAGTTGGTCTTCGCTGTCCCCTCTCTTGGCACACGGCATCATTTGCTACCTCTCCTCCAGGCTACACATTTCATTGCCATCATCAACTCTCCCCATGCAATGTCCATAGCAAGTCCTAATTGTAGAGCAAAGCTTGAGAGTTCATCCAGAATGGTTCACGAATCCACCTCCACCCTCATTGCCACCTCCAAGGCTCAGCCATCACCCACCTTTGTCTGGACTGCTGCCACAACCCTCCACCTGCCCTTACTGACTGATGTCATGACCCTAAAATCTACCTCACCCTGCCCAGGACCCAGGGGAGCTGATGAAAGTCTGATGGTAAGAACGTGAGCGTTTCACATCCACCTCTGGTTGTCAGATGCCAGTTCTTGTTCATCTCATTTTCAAGAACACAAAGAAAATGTCACATAGTCTAGGCTGGGCATGGTGGCTTGTGCCTACACTCCCAGCACTTTAGAAGGCCGAGGCGGGAAGATCACTTGAGTCCCGGAGTTCAAGACCAGCCTGGGTAACACAGTGAACCTCACCTCTACAAAAAATAAAAAAGTTAGCCAAGTGTGGTGACACACACCTGTGGCCTCAGCTGTTTGGGAGACTGAGATGGGAGGATTACATGAGCCCAGAAGGTTGAGGCCACAGGGAGCCCAGAAGATCAAGGCCACAGGGAGCTGAGATCGTGCCACTGCACTCTAGCCTGGTTGACAGAGTGAGGCCTGTTTCAAAAAAGAGAAGATCACGTCTGACAAGGCAAGACTCAGGGCCATCCTAGCATGGGCCTCATCTTGGTTCCTGGGGCCTAGAAAGTGGCCCAAACAACATGATTTTTCAGAAATATGGAAAATTGCACTCTTTGGAGAAATCAAAGGAACAAGCACAGAGCAGGGGAGATGTGGCTTATCTGTGAAAACCCACCTTTTGTGTTTGAGAATAGGTTGTCCGTTTAACTTATGCCAGGAGGGAAAAGAGAGCAACAGACTGGCCAGCACCAAGGAGATGCCTCCAATACACCCAGGACTCCGTGGCCCCCATTCCTGTCTGCACCAACACCCTGGATGTAACCCCCAGCCTGCCTATTCTTGAACATCCCCAACACCCATCTCCCTTTATTTGCTTTCACTACCTGAAAGGACGCCCCACTTTCCTGCATGACCTTGCTCAAGTCACTTAGCCTTTCTGTACTTGAATTTGCTCATCTCTAAAATGAAAGTGACAATATCCTCTTGTAGAAATAGCTGAAAGGTCACATTCTTCAAGAAGCAAATAGTCTCATTTTCCAGATGAAGAACACAGGTTCAGAGAGGTTAAGGAACTTGCCCAAGGTCACACAGCCCACAAGCTGCCGTGACTGCAAGGGACCTCCCTCAGCCCACTACGATAGACTTTCTGCGAGACCATTGCTGTGAGCACACACTCTCTCCCGCCACTGCCCGACACAAGTGCGTGAGCCTGGGAGTCGGATACAGGGAGAGTCACTTACGCTTCTCCCCTTACTGGGAAAGAGGAGGAAATAAGCTCTTTAGTTCCCGCTAATGGGTTCTGACCCCATCAGCTCACGGAAAGCGCACTCACTGCAGGCAGCCCTACCCTGGAGGACACATGGTGAATAGCCAGTCTCAGTCTCCTCTGTCCCTCGTGATCCATCACATGTGTGTGTGAGCACATGTGAGCACGTGTGTGTGTGCACTGTGAGTACAGCGTGTATGTGAACATGTGTGAATATTGTGTATGTGTGAGTACATGGGTGTGTGAGCATGTCTGTGATTACGTGTGAGCACATGGGTGTATGTGAGCATGTGTGTATGTCATTACATGTGTGTGAGCACATGGGTGTGTGTGAACACACGTGTGATTGTGTGAACACACGTGTGATTGTGTGTGAACACACATGTGTGACTGTGTGTGTGAGCACATGGGTGTGTATGCATTCTTCCTCCGAGGTCATCTCCAAGCCTCACCTCTCTGCTCCCACTCCCATCACTCACTCTGGCACTCTGATCAGTATCCAGTGGTAAAGGTCTACCCTAAATAGTTATGGATATGGGGTCCTTAGTAGTCCAAGTTCCAGAGAAAGTAAAGTGACAGCTGAGGTGTCAGGGTAAAAAGAAGAAAAAAAATGCCGGGCATGGAACTCACATTTTATTCTCTCTCTCTCTTTAAGGATCTGGCAGAGAGCTCATCTTCCTTCTGCCATGATGGAACAGCAGTGACTTGGCGACCATCTCGCGCCAGATGTCCCCTCATCTGGCTGCCTTGGATGGGTGGTGGTTCGGAATGAGCTGCCCAAACATGGAGGGAGGGGCAAGTGCTCCGGCAGGGCGATGGGTGGCAGAGCTGGGTGGCCTGGCAATGCTCTGATCCTGCAGCTGCAGCTCCCCACTTAGGCACAGGGTTGACAGAGGGGAGAGGCACTCTCTCCCAGAGGGAGGCTGAGCTCGGTGACCTGGCACATGGTTACTGCGGCGTAGACATGTCTTGCTATTTTGCGAAGAGAACAGGCTTCCAGTGCACTTGGGCTCCCATGGACAGTGGAGCGGTGGCCACGAGTCTCTCCTGTCCGACATCCACAAGACCACCCTCCGGGAAACAGATGGGAGGGAGCACAGGGCGGCCCAGGCCCCACATCTGGAGCCTGTGACTGTGGCCTAAGGCAGCTCGGCCTTCGTGGGCTCTGTCCAGGCCAAGCCCAGAGCCATTGTGGGGAGCGGTGGGTGCACAGCTGTGCCGCTTACCACACACACTAGCAAGGAGACTGGAGAGGATGCCGTGCTTCGGAAGCGGGACACGCCAGATCCACAGTCTGGCAGCCAAAAATGGAAGGGTCCCAGCGAGGTGGGTGGCCTGGGGGAAATGGGCCTGCCACTCTGAAATAAGCCCTCTGGCTGCCCCTGAAGCCCCAGGCAGGTGCCACGAGAAGGCACGGAGGGCCGGGCTGTGTTTGTGTACACATCAGTGTGTGCGAGGGAGGGCGGCGCGGCGGCACAGCCTGCCAGCAAGCCCATTTTGGTCACCATCTGCCATGGAGAGCCCGCGCACCTGTCAGAAGCAGCTGCTGACGGCAGATCGTAGGTGAGGGAGGGAGCGGACGCCCGGGATGGCCTATTGCAGGAGCGAGGGCCGCCCCGCAGGAATGCCAACTGTTCACTTTGAAGCCATCCACGTGGGCGGGTGTGATGGATCCCACACCCGCCTGCCCCTCCTCACGGGGGGTTGGGGGGGGCGGTGACAGGATCGTCACTTCCCTGCCTTCCTGGCAGCAAGCTTGACTGTCGTTTGTCACGGGGCTGGGGAGAAAGGCATCTAGTGTTGTCAGGAAAAGAAAGATTCCAGGGGGACCCTTCTCTGGAGGTAGGAGCCCAGACGCCCCTGGGGAAGGTCCCTGCCTTGCTGTTGGTGGAGGAAGAGCAGCACCATCTCACTTTCCTGGCACTGTGGGGGAATGAGGTGCCCTCTCCACATGGACCAGGGGCCGAGGTGACGCATTGGGACATGCGGAGGGCACCCCCTGGATCCTTTGAAGCATTTTCCGAAGTTTACTTCATCAACATAAAATAAAAGCCTTTTATGTTAATATGATATATAATGACATGTAATGAGAAATCTTTCCTAGAGTGAGCAACAGTCCCCCGCCCACCACATTTTAATTACGTCATTGTCATCTCTTAAATGCTCATGGGTCGTGGCTATTTTATTACTGTATTTTCTTTAATCCTCAAACAATCCTCTGTGAGCGGTGCAGTCTCATCCCTGTGCACCAGATGGGAAGCCTAGGTCCTGAAGAGGTGAGGCAACTCAGCAGGGACACACGGCCTGGGCATGCAGAGCCAGGACCCACGTCCCGCCCGTCTGCCTCAGCCTGAGCCTGGAAGCCACCGGCATCGCTGCTACATCTTCCCATGTGTGTCTCACACCAGTTTCAACTTTGTAAGGCCTCAGTAGAGCCCACAGTTGTGCAAAGCACCCATGTGCCAGGCCTCTGTGGGCCACAGACACACACGAGGCACAAGCTGGAGACTGTTGGGGAATGCTTTCCCCCACGGGACACCTGATGGCCTGCCTTCCTCTTCAGTGCCACGGCCCACCTTCCCCAGCGAGCACCTCCAGAGCTCCAGTAGCAATCCTTTCGCCCAGGCTCTCTAGTCCCAGCCAAGGCCTAGCCATCCAGGACCCGTGAACCCCTCCCTTCCTGTGGCCCTGGAGAAGGGACCCCATCATCCCAGCTTCCAGCAAGTATGGCATGAGCATGTGGAGCTGTGTGAGGCCCGGCACCTGCCTTCCCACACAGCACGATGGGGCTTTTTCTCGTTGGCTGGGTTGATGTCATTTTTCTCCTGGGACATCACTCAGGGAGGCACCTTGCTTCTGAAGCCTTCCCATCTGCCACCCACTCTGCTGAAAGCTGTTTCGTTAGTCTCAGGTGCCAAGTTTCCGGAAGCTTCTCTGGTGCATTTGGAGGGCCTTCTCCAAGCCAGCCCTGGGACATTTTAATCTGTGGCTTCTAATTTGTGGAGGCTGGTAAACAAGAATCTCAAGCTTCGTATGTGTGAGTGCCTAAAACCAGAGCCAGGACAGGTGTCAAGCATCCTGGCTTTTGTGCATGAACTTGGCTACATAACTTCTGGTTGCTTAGAAGCTGTCTTCTCTTCCAGTTTTCAGATACTCCTTTGGCCATGGGTTCAATGGTAGGCATGGTGTATGTTTCTCAGAAGTAAATGCCTCCAAATAGCAGGAGAATCAGGGTCATTACCCATGTTGGGACCATTCAGTACAGGGAAAATACAATTTTGTGTTTAAACCTCAAGTCTGGAAAATTTCCTACTGATTCCATATTGCAAAGCAAATAACTGCAAATACTATGCAAAAGTATCACTGCGCTATACTTTTGAGAAGAGCTTGGCCATCTGCAACTAAACCTTCCACGCAAAGGGCATTTCCCAACGCTACTGTGACTGTCTCTGTGTCGGGACAGAGTTTCTTTCCATTGTGGATACTACTTCACTTCTCCCTATCCCTCTCCCCGAGCTAGTAGCCATTGTTGGAAACACGTGCTATGGAGTGCCTGGGCTCCCAGCCGCCTCCAGTGGGCATCTCGGGCTATGGGGGCACTGGATGCTTGCGTCATTGGAATGATAATGCACAAAATGCAGTCTCCGGGCTCCCCTCTCTGGGGAAAACTGTGGGTGAGTGGGAGCTGCAACTGGAGGAAAGACTTCCAGGCCAGAAAGCAGCTGCTGGCTGTTGAGGAAGAACCACATTTGGCGTTCAGCGTCAGAGGCCTGTCACGGTTCTCTTTCCCCTGCCCAGGCAGCAGCTGGAATACGAGGCCAGGGTCCCTCCAAGGGTAGGCTCAGCCCCCTAGAGAGCTTCTGTCCAGTTTGGGAACAATACCTTCATAGCCAAATGTTTAGAGGTGGGAGGGGATGAATCCCTGGGTGACAGGAATAGCACAGGGAGTGGACAGGAACCCTCTGCAATGTTCACGATCGAAATTCACTAGGAGAGCTAAGGGAACCCAATGCTCAGGGTCTGCCTGCCTTCCTTTACATTTTTTTCTATTATGGTAAAATATATGTAACATAATACTTACTATTTTAGGCATTGAAAGTGTACAATTAAATGCATTAAGTACATTTACAGTGTTGTGCAACCATCACCACTATCCATTTTCAAAAACTGTCATCATCCCAAACAGAAATTCTATACCCATTAGACAATAACTCCCCCTTTCCCCAGCCCCTGGGAACCTCTATTCCATTTTCTGTTTCTACGAATTTGACTACTCTAGGTCCTCATATAAGGACTGGCTTATATGAGGCTTTGTGACTGGCTTATTTCATTTAGCTTGATGTCCTCAAGGTTCGCCCATTTGTAGCACGTGTCAGAATTTTCTTCCCTTTTCAGGCTGTAGTCCATTGTGTATCTATAAATCCTATTTTGTTTACCCATTCATCTGGTGATGGGCACTTAAGTTGCTTCCACTTTTTGGCTATTGTAAATAATACTGCTAAGAACATAGGCATACAGATTTGAGTCCCTGCTTTCAATTCTGCTGGATATATACATAGGCGTGGGATTGCTGCAGGATAGAGCAATTCTACGTTTAACTTCTTGAGGAACTGTCTAACTGTTTCCACAGTGGCTGTACCATTTACCATTCCCAGTAGCAATGCACAAGGGTTCCAATTTCTCCACATCCTCACCAACACTTATTATTCTCTGTTTTGTTTTGATAATAGCCATCATAATGGGTCTGAAGTGGTTTCTCACTATAGTTTTGATTTGCATTGCCTCAGTGACTCATGATTCTGCGGATCCTTTCATGTGCTTATTGAGCATTTGCATTTCTTCTTTGGAGAAATGTCTATTCAAGTCCCTTGCCCATTTTTCAAGTGGGTTACTTTCTTTGTGGTTGTTGAGTTATAGGGGTTTAAAAAATATTTTCTGGACATCAATCCCTTATCAGATATATGATTTGCTAACATTTTCTCTGACTCTGTGGGTGGGTTTTTTTTTTTTTATATTCTTGATAGTGTCCACTGATGTGTAAAAGTTTTTAAATTTGATGAAATCCAATTTCTTTTTTTCTTGTGTTATCTGTGCTTTTGGTGTCATATCCAAGACACCAGTACCAACTCCATCACAGATCTGCATTAAATCCATTGCAAATCCAGTGAAGATTTTCCTCTATGTTTTCCTGAGACGGATTTATCGTTTTAGCTCTTATGTTTAGGTCTTTGATCCATTTTGAGTTAATTGTTGTGTATGGTGTGAGGTAAGGATCCAGCTTCATTCTTTTACAGTTACATTCACTCACAAACATGGAGATCCAGTTGTCCCAGCACCATCTGTTGAAAAGTCTGTCCTTTCCCCACTGAATGGCTTGGCACTCTTGTCAAAAATCAATTGACCACAGATGTAAGGGTTCAGCCTTCCTGTCTAACACTACCCATTATGCTTTTCCTCCTGCCACCACCTCAGCAACCAGACTCCCCTGAGAGGCTAACAGCCTCCATGCTCTACATCTCTCAGTCAGCTTGTTACAGCCTCCAGGCAGCAGCCCCAGAAAGCAGGTGCACCATCCCAAGTCAGCATAGACCAATATCTGTCTTTGTCCTTTCTCATACCTGTTCTCACTCCTGCTTCTCCTCCCACTCATGGGGAGTGAACAGTGAGAGCGCTCCTCCTCTCACTCATGGGGAGTAAATAGGCTTGATATTCCCAGCCCCAGCTCTCATTCATCCACCGTGTATCTTTCCCTACACACTACACACACACACACACACACACACACACACACACACACACAGAGCCTGAATAGGTCATAGGCCATGGAGTCCTCCAGACCTTCTCTCTGATTTTTTTCTTGTCTCCTCCCCTCCACCCTCTCCACTGTAACCCAGGCCCTCATCATTTCCCACTCTTAGCCCCTCTCTCTGCCCCAGCCCCATCCCATTCCAGCCTGGCCTCCACAATTCCTCCAGAGTGACCACGTAACATGCAAGTCTGACTTTGTCTCTGCAGCTTAGAGCTTTTCAAAGATTCTCCATTTCTAGGACAATGGTTTATCACCTATCTCCCACCCTCACACACACACACACACACAGCTTTAGAGACACTGAAATGGCTGCTGGTCCCTAAACAATCCATGTTCATTTTAACCTTCATGCCTTCCCACATTACCTGCCCCTTGTCAGGAAAGGCCTCACTCCCATGCCTCATCTTATTCTTCCAAAGTGGCTCCAACAGCTCTCCCTTTCTGACAAGTTCCGTGCTGCCCCCAAGACCATCCATCTAAAGCAGAGCCGCTGTCCTTCACCTGTGCTGCACATCCTTGCAGTTTGTTAGTGACAGCAATAACAGCAATAATCAATGCTACAGCCACCACCATAACCACCTCCACTGCCGTCCACTGCACCCTCCTATGTAGCACTACCACCATCCATTGCGCCCTCCTATGTAGTGCTACGGGGAAGCCTATTGTGTTAGGCCATTTTTGCGTTGCTATAAATAAATATCCGAGGCTGGGTAATTTGTAAAGAAAAGAGGTTGAATTGGCTTGTGGTTCTGCTGGCTGTATAAGCATGGTGCTGGCATCTGCTCAGCTTCTGGTGAGGCCTCAGGGAGTTTTTACTTATGGCTGAAGGCAAAGTGGTAGCAGGCGCATGGCCAGAGCAGGAGCAAAAGAGACTGGAGAGGCACCACACCCTCATGTGAACTAACTGACTGGCAACTCACTCGTCACCAAGGAGATGGCGCTAAGCCATTCAGGAGGGATCTGTCCCCTGATCCTATACCTGGCACCAGGCCCACCTCCAACACTGGAGGTCACATTTTAACATGAGTTTTGGAGGAGACAAACATCCAAACCGTATCACCTATGGATACTTATTACAGTAGACCATGCTCATTTGTTCTCTTGTCCATTTCTCCCCCTAGACAGTGCCAGATCTGAGGATACAGATTGCCCTCTGTTCACCTTTGCACCCAGCACGTACCTGGCACACAGCAGGTGCTGATAAATATTTGCTAAATAAAGGAATGAATAACTTCAAGTTCCATCTTTAAAGTTTTGCAGCCTTTGGAAAATTCCATGGTTGAGGCAGCTGCTCCTGTCCTCTGTGCAAATAGGCAGTTTATCAATCCAAAGGCTGGCAGATTTGTTGAGCCGAACCCAGTCCTCGGGCTTTTTCCCAGAGCCGTCCCTCCACTCAAGTGGAAGCCGCATCTGCCTCTCTCGATAGGGGCTTCTGCCAGGAAGCTGGGAGAGGCTCAATGCAGCCCCACCACTCCTAATGCTATTTTCAAAGCAAAATTCAGAAGCAATGGTGATATTTTTTGCTCTTAAGAACAAGACAACTCTTTTGACATAATAAGGTTAAAAAAGAAATGAAAAACCTCGTACTGTTTTTCCTTTCATCTGAATAGAAACAAATCCCCAACCTCCCAGTTCCAGCTGGCAGACCGCTGGACTTTCAGCTTCCAGAAGGAGGAGAGCGGAAAGATCAGGCCTTAGCAGCTGAGAACTTATTTTTGGCTAAGCAGCTGGTGCTAGAATTGCTGGCAGCAGGCAGCATCTCCCCAGCACAGAGCGTGGGGCACCTGCCACTGTCCAGTTCTGGGCACTCTGCTTTTCTGCTGGCACTGACAAGTCCATCTCAGGGCAAAGGCGATCCCAGTAGTCAAACCTTCTGAGGGACCCCTGCAGGAGAAAACTGTGCTCAGACTTCCACAAAGAAGGCTGCAGAACAACTTTGCTGCTGGCCTCAGTGAAGGTCTCTCTTGACAAGGGACCAGAGGAGCCGCCCTGCCCTGCTCTAGCTGAGCTAGGACCAGTGGGTGGAATTACATAAAGGCAGAATCCAGCCCTTTCACTATGAAGAGAAGCTCCCCCAAATCAGAGGTCTCTGATAATGGAATGGCCTACCCCAGAACTGTTCAAACAGGAATTTTCTAAGAGGAATCCCTGGACTGAGTGAGTGAAAAGAACTTAACTTCTTAGAGTTGGAAAGGCTACTAGAGAGTCCTTGGGAGTTGATGAATGTTACCATTATAATTAGTCAACTGGATAGTGGGGTCCCAAATTTTAATAGACTCCAAAGTAGATTTTTACACAAATTTACAAATTTGTCAATATGCTCTAATTAAAGCCAATCTTCTTTACTTGTGCTGAATCAATACCACCTTTTATATTGGTGATGTTATAGCCCAAGTTCAAGGCTTTCCACATTAACAAGAGAAGGAAGAGGGGCTTCCACCCACTTTTCCCTGCAACAAGCTGTTATAATGGGCTTACTTCCTTACTTCTCCTTTTTTTTTTAATTTATTTTTTGGTAATTTAGAATGACAGGAATAAAAAGTTCTAAAGACTATGAGACTATGAGAAAACAGAATGTTCTTCAAAGAAAGCTCCAATCCAGATATTGAATATTCCAAGAACATCTTCATGTTCCACGCAAAATATTTTTAAATGGAATTTGAGAGCATGAGAGCATGAATAAGGTAGAAGACGAAATGATTTTCACTTGCAGAGAGCCTCCCAATTCTAATGCAGAGATCACCTGTTAGGTGCCAGGCCCTCCCTTAGCTACGATCATGGATGAAGACCATGAAAGACGTGGCCCCTGCCCTCCAAAGACCTCTGAGAAGCACGCTGAAGCCTGGACCAGCGAACACTCCCAAAAAAGAGCACAGGCTCCACAAGGCTCATACCCCAGAGCTCTACTCGTTCTGGGCTCTGAAGACCTCTTCCTCTGCCAGGACCCCCATTTCAGCTCAATGAACTCCCTGCAGGATAACAGGTTCATTCTCTGGCTGCTTTCATTTCAAATGAGCTCAACCCAAGCAACATTTCCTAAGCTCCTGCAAAGTACCAGGGTCAATACTAAGGCCTTTGAGGGGTATGACTCAAAGGGAGAAGCTTAAATATTTGCTCATTGGTTTGTACATACCTCTACTTTGTTCTACAAGCATTAGAGATGGCTCACACAAATAAAACAGGACCAGGGAAATATACATTCTAGTAGAAGGTCAAGCTGGGAGACAAAGGTGAAGCCCACACCTGCGGATCATGGAGTCCTATGTAGTTTCTAAAACAAAGGCACAAATGTCACTACAAGGATGAGCAGGACACAGTCTCTGCTCTAAGCTGTCTGGAGATGGAGAACAATCCTTATCCAGGTTCCTGGAGTACAAAAGCGTAGAGTCTGGTACTCAGCGACACTCTGAATGTTCACTGTTTGGAAGCCGACTGATGGCATCGGCACCCAAGAGGTCATGCCTTGGAGCACAGATGTCAAACTGAGTAATTCTGGCTGGGAGGCTCAGGGAAGGCTTTACTCAAGAGATCTTGCATAAGGGCCATACCCCAAGACCATTGGCTTCGCTGGGCTTGGGCAATTTCATTCACTTAACAATCCTGAGGTTCCAAATCAAGGTATGGTCTTACCGGGAGGAAAAACAGAAACAGAAGAGAAGGAAGTGGAAACATTTCTAAAGGCAGCTCCCTTGGGTAAAGAGACAAGATTATTCAACAGCCACACATATGTCATTCTTCGAGAAAGTTCTGATTGAGAAACTGTCTTCAACCCACACTAGAAGTCCTTACCTTCTAAGGGAATCAAAAACTTCAATCATTCCTAAGGGGTTTAATAGCCAGGACACACTTTCACAGGATCACAATCCAAGTTCTCAGTGCAGAATCTTCAAAAATCCATTTCCTATCTCATTTTTGCCATAACATTTCTCTGGTTTTCTTCCCAGTGGTATTTTCCTTTGATGATGTAGACTTTTATCATACCGAAGCCCCCCAAATGGAGGAAAATGAGATGCTATTAAAATGTTACATATTCCTTCATAGCTCTTGCCACTCAATGTGTAAATAAAAAAGAAGTAAGGAGGGGAGAGGATGTTGGAGAGGAAGAGATGGTGCACCTGAGAACGGCAGCACTGGCTGAGTGCAGGAAACGCTTCTTCCTGGAGGCCTGGCCTTGTACCAAGGACAGAGATCATCAATAACAGCAGCAGCATGGAAAGTGGCCCCAGTAAGTAAGAATAAACAACTCCACACAGGCAAAGAAGGAGGGGGATCAGGCCTGAGAGATGAAAAGGTGCCTCTAAGGGCCCTTGTGGGAAGGGGAGAAAGGAGGGAGCTGCCTTAGAGATGGGCAATTCCAACAGAAATGGAGCCATACCAAGTGCTAGACAAGAGACTGCCCACTTGAGCTTGACTGCACTTGTAGGGCCGTGCAAAGATTGGTAGAAACTGGAATCTTTGTGAATTGCCATTTCTGATTTCAGCTTTTGTACAGAAGGGGGCTGTGTGCTTAGGAGCACCACTTTATATTTTTATTAAAGATATGTGCCTCTGAAACCCACAGAAGATGGGACATCTGTAGCTTTGAGGACGTAGGCAGGTTTCACTGGACTTCAGGGAGGGTTTCCTATTGTCTGGTAATGAAAGGTACTTTCTGTAGCTAGGATGAGCCCAGGGTCAGTGGACGTGCACACATTCTCAGCGTTTCATTATAAACGGAGGAGTGATGACAAAAACTCTTCGCATGCCAAGCTGAGATGACTCATCATGATGCTGCCTGGACTTCCGCAACAGCCTTCAAACTCCTCAAACACCAGTGCCTGCTTCCTCAGCTCCATCCATCTGGCCTCTGCTAGACTGATTTTTCTAAAATACATCTGTGGCCATGTCATTCTCCTGCTCAAAAATACACCTAAATGTTTCTTCCATATTTTGGCCTCAACCAAACTTTCCAGCCTCAGTACCTCCACTCCCTACCCTCTTTCTACACACATCCTACGATCCCCTCAGTAAACATGGTGGTTCCCAGAATCATACGTGTTTAGGTCATCCCTTCTCCCTACAAGGCATTGCCTCTCCCTTACCCACTGCAGCCCTCTGCAATGTGTGTGTGAACATATGCACACACACACGCTTCCACTGCTTGTTAAAAACCCTAAGCATCTTTCAAGGCACACTCTTAAATAGGACCATGCTCTGGAAAGTCTTCCCCCCAACCACCAAAAGCTAGGCTCCAACGCTCCCTCCTGCATGTTCCTAAACCATCCTGAGCTCGTCTTTCCTGCTGCGCTTACACACAGGTGACTGTGTGTGTTGGCTTCTGCCACTTGGCTGGAAGCCAACTAGAGGGCAGGGACTGAGTTGAAATCATTTGTATAGGTCCCAATGCTCACATATCCAAGTGTCAAAGGCAATATCATCAACATGGTAGAGACTCAGTTCATATGTGGATTGAACTGAACTGAAATTTAACTGTAGGTCACTGATTTACAATCAATAAGCATGGACAATCTTGAAAGAAATCTGAATCCGAGGCAGACAAGTAGCCATCATGATATTGGGTGGAGGTGGGGCAAGCCAACTCCTTCCCATTTGTGCCTTCTAGCGTCTTGCTAACCAAAGTGTTTAGAAAGCAGCTGATACAATCTGCTGGGGCAGAGTGCAGAAGGGAAGCAGGACCTGTTTCCTGAGCACAGCGGAGGCCTGGCCGTGGGTTTGGTGCTTTCTCTCAGCAGCTGTGACCGCAGGTAAGTTCCACAGCTGTTCTGAGCCTTGGTTTTCCCATCTGCGAAATGGATGTGAGAATTCTGTCAGTCTGACAGAGCTGCTCAGGGAATCAAGTGAGATGATATAGAGAAAAGGGCTGTCAGAACTGAAAATGAGCTAGTCAAATGAGAAAGTGTATGCAATTATTTTGTAAATCCTATTGTGATAAGCAGATTTTCATCTTTAATATAACATTAATTCCCTTTACTGGACTATGTAAAGAAAAGATGGGGTGGGGTGGCTAGGGAGCTCTGTTTATGGCTTGACACCCTGTGTGGTAGGGTCTAGTACACTGCTACAGTGTATTTGAAAATACAAACTATCATCGTTGTGGACTACAGGGTTCTGGCTGCCAAAAGTACAGACGCATAGTATTAACTTTGGTTTCGCTACAATAAAAACATTGAATGGCCCCTTTTGGTTTTGGAAAGATCAATGAGAAAAACTCATCACAATGAGGAAGATGAAGAGAGTGGTAAAATATTTAAATGTCATTACAAATATACAAGACGCAGATGCTGTCTAGCTAATAGTTCCTTTCTCTCTCTAGAGACCCATTGTTAACACTGGTCATGTTGTCTTAGGGTCTCTTCCATCTGCCCTCTAATTGGCCACAGATTGCAGAAAGCTTACAACACACAAGGCCTGGGGGATGGCTGTGTGATCACCAAATATCCCGTGCCTGCAGACCATACAGTTATACACATAGTATCTTCATGCCAACCCTATGCATGTACATGCACAAAGCCTGAATAGTGACCATGTAGATGTGCACACATGGTGCACAGGGGATAGTCACAAAACTGTCTGAACTCAATTCAATGCATGCTCACCTATTAGCCATGTAACTGTATCTGTATAACACCGACGTGCTGACTCCATTACTTGGGGCACAAGCTGCCCATGTGCAGGTCATAAACTGTACAAGACATATGGACGTTAGGCAGTCTGGATTGCCCACATTTCCCACGCTGTAATCACATGCACAGAAGACTTCCAGGATAGCCATACAACTAGGTATCCCATGTTGATATGGCTGCCAGGCAGCCATCCAGCTGCAATACCTGGGCACCAGTCACAACACCATGCCTACACAGTGCCCAGCAACCACCGTCACATGCTGACCCTGCGTCAGGCATAGAATGTTTCTGCCAATTTCCTTCAAGATGGCATCCTTATTGCCTAGAATATAGGCCTGTTTTTCCTAAAAGTAAAAAAATCCCTCTCAGCTTTCCAGCAGGATTTGCCGTAATAACTTTGGATTTGAGTCTGAAGACTGTTATGGAAAATTCGATGGAAGAATAATGCAGTAAAACATGCCCAGCCAATGGCAGGGAAACAAACCCCCTGGCACTGCACCCACTCTGAAAGCAGAAGGGGCTCGCCTCTTCTTCTTACACTGAATAGAAACACGGGGGGCAGGCGGCTGCTTTCTGTTCTCCCCACAATCTCCCCAAGCTCAAGGAGCAGCAGTGGACAAAGTGGTTCTTTTCTCACAGCATAACTCAGGGATCAGGAACAACAGAAATTTTTTTTTTTTTTTTGAGACGGAGTCTTGCTCAGTTGCCCAGGCTGGAGTGCAGCAGTGCTATCTCGGCTCACTGCAAGCTCCGCCTCCCGGGTTCATGCCATTCTCCTGCCTCAGCCTCCTGAGTAGCTGGGACTATAGGCGCCCGCCATTACTGCCGGCTAATTTTTTTTTTTTTTGTATTTTTAGTAGAGACGGGGTTTCACCATGTTAGCCAGGATGGTCTTGATCTCCTGACCTGGTGATATGCCCGTCTCAGCCTCCCAAAGTGCTGGGATTACAGGCGTGAGCCACCACACCCAGCTGAACATTTTTTTTTAGTATGGGAATGCACCTTAGCGATCAGCTAATTTGACCCTCCCAATATCCTAGATTAAAAAAAAAAAAAAAAAGGGCCAAGAGGCCAAGTGATGGTCACAGGCCGATGACAGGATGAGGTGTATTCACAAAGACATCCTTAGCCACCAGATTCGGTTTAATGACAGGATATGCTTGGCTGCTGGGCACATTTCCTGACAACACAAAGAGCATCATCGGCCAGATCCCAAGAGACAGAGGAAGGGGAGAAAGAGCGGAAGGAGCAGCTCTGGGCAGGAGCAGGTTGGAGGGAGGAACCCGCAGGGAGAGGGCTGCACTGGACTCAGTGCCCAGCCTTGACACTGACCAGCCACGTCGGCTCAGGGAAGTCACCTTCCCTCTCCTGGACTGAACATGGAGGGAGTCAGCCTCTATGACTCCTTCTAGCCATCACGATCCAGGCTGACTCAGAGCATGTAAGCATTGCTCAATGTTTAAGGAAGCCATGGCATTTAAGTTCCTAAAATCTAAGAGAGGAGACGGCTGTCCATCCACTGGAGTCTGGCCAGTCCAGATGCCTTCACATGCCCCTGACCTAGTCTAGCAGGTGTCAAGTCCATGTTCATTGTCACACAGAAAGCTCCATTCTCAAGGGCCCCTTCTCTTGTCAGAGGTGAGCCTTCCACTAAGAAGCCAGTGGGGGAGGCTGAGGTCCACCAAACCTTCCGACCTCGTTTTCAGAGCACCGTTGGTCAGACAGTGAGTTCTTTCAAATATGAGAGTCTGAAGTCTAGGCCTAAAATACCACCTTTTGGAAATTCAGAGACATGTTCCATCCAGAAATGTTTCTGACACTTCCATAGGTCAGGAAATGTTCACTGCATGATCAGCACCACGAAGACACGTCTCTAGGAAGTGAAATGCGGTATTTAAAAGACACCACCGTCTGCTCACTCATAATTCTGCCTCTGCCCTTCACGTGGGACAAATGAAGCCATAGACAAATAAGGACGTGAATTGCCCTTCTTGGACCCTATGGCAGGGCAGGCTGGGACAGCGGGTGGCAGAGCTGTTAGGCGTGCTCACGTAAAAGAACCAACTCCTAGCCCACGCTCAGCCTCGGGTCAGAGGGCCAGTGTGTGGCCCAGGGAACTCACCCAGTATCCTCATCTTGTCACCTGACTGTTGGCTTTATGTGACCTCTGGCAAGTCCTCTTGGGTTCATCAGTAGTAAAATGCCCACAGTTATCCATAAGTGATGAACAATATTTTCATAGTTTTAATTGAAATTATGATTTTGGTTCAATCAGAGAATGCCACAGATACTCACCACAGCTTGCTAAGTCCCAGACAGTGCGCTAGACATTTCATACACATTACAGTGCCTCCCCTATCCAGGGCCAGTCTGAAGACTTGTGCCCATTTTCAGATGAAGAAACTCTGACTTCAGTTGCCAAGAGCATGGAGTATGTCAGGGGCCAGAGCAGACCTTGAGTCCAGGTCTTCGGCAGGTGTAGCAATGAGAAATAAACCTCTTTTCAAACCAGGTTCAGTTGGGGTGTGTGACAAATGACTTAAAGATTTAAGGAGAAGATACAAAAGCCAATGCAAATGAGGTTAACATTTCTATAAAAATGTTCTTCCAATAGAGTGAGAATATTGAAAAGTCAGTCTGGGAAATATTTCTCTCTCTTTCTACTTTTTGAAATGCCAGAACATGAAGTACCTTTGAGAATAGGTAGGTTTCTCCCTAAAAACTCAGAGCGCAGCATCTTGTGCTGGTTTTTTTTTTTTTGAGACAGAGTCTCACTTATCGCCCAGGCTGGAGTGCAGTGGCGCGATCTCAGCTCACTGCAAACTCCACTCCCGGGTTCACGTCATTCTCCTGCCTCAGCCTCCCGAGTAGCTGGGACTACAGGCACCCGCCACCGCGCCCAGCTAATTTTTTTTATTTTTAGTAGAGACAGGGTTTCCTTGTGCTGTTTTAACATGTAGTTTAACATCCTTAATGTCTTCGCCTTTGGAATGGAGTCAGTGCCTGTCCCCTCATCAGGGTTAAATGAGGTAATACACACGGAAACAATGTGGCGCCTTTGATTCACCAGGCCAGTGCAAAGTCTCATTTTACTGCTGTGATTTTTACTCTGCCTTGATAAACCTCGAAAAAATGCCCCAAATCATGTGACAATGGGCAGATGTACGATGATTTCACTGGAAGTCTTCATTTTGCTTCCTATCCTGTCATAAATGTGCACAAGATGCCCCTGGCTTTCCATGGTGGGCGGGGACAGGGGCGGGAGTGGGGAGGAAGACCCAGAGGCAGGTGCCAGCGGCCCTCGCAGGGGAGCCTGGGCAGACATGGAGCCTAGGTCAGTGGTTCTCAACTGGTGACCACGCGACTCCAGTTTGGTCATCTGTCCTGGATGCACTCATTACCAGATAACTGCCAGGCTGCCCATTTTGCACAAACACAAGGCCACGCACATGTGACCACACAGGAACCCCCTCCTCTCAGGGCTGCCTGCCCCACGGAGGCCCCATCCCCTCAGAGCAGACCCTGTGCTAGGCCTGAACATATAGGTGCAGAGCACTCCTCAAGGCACAGAGACTGGCACAGCCTGGATCACCAGGAATACAGACAGGGGATGTCAGATCTCACGGGGAGGTGGCACAGGTGGCAACGGTGCTGCACCTGCAGAAGGCAGGGCTCTGTGAGACATGTGGGGAGTGGGCTCGGGTGAGGCAGAAGCAGAGTCTGACCTGGTACCTGCAGAAGGCAGGACTCAGTGAGCCATGCAGGGAATGGGCTCAGGTGGGTCAAAAGCAGCATCTGACTGGTTGGGCCTGAGCTCAGCTCCGTGCACCATGGGCGATTCTGTGAATGACCTTGGATTTCAGGCAACAGTGTGTGGTTGTATACAATGGGACCACTGAAGTCTTCTGAGACTTCTAAAAAAGAAAAAAAAAAGAAAGTTTCTGGAAAGAAAAAAAAAAAAGACTTTGAAAAAAGAAAAAAATAATAAAAGAAAAAAGAAAGCAAGCTTCTGAAAAAGAGTGCACCACCAGGGTGTGGAGGAAGGTCCAAGAAGGCAGGACTGGAGAGAGGATGGCAGGGTTTCCTCCGCCCTCCAGGGCAAGGGCAGGAAGCAGGGCCTGCTCCCCGGTGGGTGGGCAGAAGAGAAAAGATGCCTCTCGGGAAGGAGACCTGTCAGTGGTTCTCATAACAACTCCCCAGCCTCATTTTTTGTTAAAAGAATAATTTGATTACTCAAGTAGTAACAAGAAACTTGTAATTGGATGGCAGAACATAACAACGACAAATTAATTTCACAGGGCATTTAGAGCATAACAGCTACATTTAAAAAATATTGCAAAGGGAAGCTAGTGCTTTGGTTGAAGCCTCCCTCACACTATAACGGCAGTATTTTATCAAAGCTTCTCACCGTGCCTCAAAAATCATCTACAATCCTTCCTCTAGAAGTCTATCACTCCTCCATTCGGAAGATGACTCCGGTGGTTCTCAAGCCTGGCTACAACTTATTTCAAGTCACCCAGGAAACTTAAAAATACAAATGCCAGGGTCCTTTTCCACAGAGAAACACTGATTGGATTGCCTGTGCTGGGGCCCAGGAGTGGGTGAGTGTTTTAACCCATTTATGCCGGAGGTTACGAATTTTTTGTGAAAAATCAGACCTTGGTGATGACCTTGAGCAGTAGGATATAAATAACTCCCACAAAGCTTAGCGTTCCAATAATGGAACACTAGGCATAAATATGTCAACAGGCGATTCTCCATACTTCCAGTGCCCTAGTTCAGTGATTCTCAACTGGAGACAAGCTTTTTCCAGGGGTCATTCGGTAATGTCCAGGGGACATCTTTAGTTGCCACAACCAGGGTGACAGTGGCAGGGGTGGGGTGCAGGGGAGGCACCAAGCTAATGGCATCTAGTAGGTAAAACCAGGGATGCCGCTAAACA
This sequence comes from Pongo pygmaeus, assembly GCF_028885625.2. Lineage (NCBI taxonomy): Eukaryota > Metazoa > Chordata > Mammalia > Primates > Hominidae > Pongo > Pongo pygmaeus. The sequence goes on from NC_072380.2 coordinate 10,431,310, forward strand.
TCCCATCATGCGCAGAACGGCTTCCCCTCCCCCAACACGGAATTATCTGGCTCCAAATGTCAAAAGCCACTGAGAAACCCTGCTCTCATTAAATATGATACTAGCTCCACTTACAAAGAAGGGGTTGGACTGTGTGTGTTCTTTGGATATGAGGTAATGGGAAGAAGCCAGGATTCTGAGCAGGTTCCTTGGCCTCCTGAAGCTTCAGGTTTAGCATCAGAAAAGTGAGAGATCGGATGTCTCCCATCTTGCAGGATTTTTCGAAGCTAACGTAGGAGACCAGAATATGCCACTCTGAAATATGCCTCTTTGGCATAAGGATTATTTTGAGCTGATTATTTTGAGAAACTGCAGACACAGGAGAAGCTCTGAAAACAGAGAAGTTACCCTTTCGTAAGGGAAATTTTACATCTACAGAGAAAATCTGCCCTTCTATAAGAGCATCTCCCTCTCTGTACCAGGAAGACGGGGGTGACCTTAAATCACAAGAGCCTTATCAAGGGAGAAGGCACAGCCTTAAGTCCGCATCACGAACCTTACACTTGCTTTCCGTAGTTTTCCCGGTCACCTTTCCATAACTTGCCTCCCCCATAAGCTTCTTTCTTCATTTCAGCTGAAGAGGGTATTGAAGCCCAAATTCCAGCTACCTCTTTGAGTTACTCATCCCTGAGTTTCTCCCATGTACACATGAGATGTACATGTTAATAAACTTGTTTGTAAATTTACTTTGTTAATTGTCTTTGGTTACAAGGGCTCCATTGGAGAACCTAGAAGGTGGAAAACAAACTTTTTTCCCCCTCCCCTGCACTACTATGATGTTGGGGCTCAGAGAACAATACCCTAAAATATGCAGCTTTGGCATGCCAAGCATTTTTGAATTACAGGAAATTGGAAGGCCTTAGAAGCTGCCTCAGAACCAAGGACTTTCTCAACTACCTCATTTCTCCCCACAAGTGAAGAAGAAACAAACTTCTTCCCCCAAGAAATGCAATTGTCTTAAGAGCCCCTCCCTAGGAATCTCATCAAATAACTAGGAAAGATTAATTACAGGAGAAAAGACTAAAAGTCATCACCATGCCCAGACAGGCTCTTTCTGCATTCTTCCAAGAGCAGTTCCACGAGATTACTTGGGAGACTTTACCTACATGATAAGACAACCTTCGCTTGCAGTGAACGTCCACCCCTTACCTTCCCACAGTCCACCAGTGCTAAGAGGAACTTTGACTCAGGCCACTGTCTGTTCTTTGGGCTCATTCATTTCTCCTAAGAATCATATACCACCCCCTCAGAACAGCCTACATCTCTTTCCCCCATGAAGAGGGTCTTTAAGCCTCAACTCCCTGACCCTTCTTAGAGTCTCATATTGTGTATGGCTCCCATGCACAACTGCACATTAATACATGTATATGTCTTTTCTCCTGCTGATTTCTTTTCAGTTTATTTCAGCAGACTTAAACCTTCAAGGTGGAAAAAAAAATTCCCTTCACCCCTAAAATGACAACTACTCACACATTTGCTCTGTTTTACCTGCTTCCTTGAACATTATAGAACTGTTCAAATACAGATTTTGCGACATCGATCATGTTATTCAGGAGGTGGAGAGAGGTTAAATCTCAATGATCTGTCACATGTACCAGCACAATCACGGATCCTCTAGCCTCACTACTGGAAGTGTGGTCGAGCTGTGCAGGCAGCAGGCAGCAGCAGCAGCCGCCTCTGGAGCTTGTCAGAAATGCAGAAGCTCAGGCCCCACCCTGGACCTGCTGAGTTGGAATCTGTATTTTAACGCGACCCCAGGTGTTCTGCACGCACATCAATATTTGACAGGCACTGCTCCACTAGCTGCAGTTCAGCCGTCTCCATGCATTTGGGGCTAATTTTTCTGAAGACTCCTGGAGACTTTTTTTTTTTTTTTTTTAAATAATCCACCCTGAAGAAGAGTCTCCTCAAAGGGTTCGAATCCCATTTTTCCCAGAGGAGGACTCCAACCTAGTTCAGCAATCTAAAGCCAAATGCATTCATCCCCCATTTTTGGAAGTAGAACCCATCACCTGTGCAGGCTAAATTAGACCAGTGGTTTTCAAAGTGTGATCCTGGGTTCAGCAGCATCACCTGGGAGCTTGTTAGACACGCATATTTTGGGACCGCAGTCCTGCTAAATCAGAAGCCCCAGGTGAGGCCCAACAATTGTGTCTTGGCAATCTCTGAGGGTGCTTGCAACTCATGCTGAAGTTTGAGAACCACTGGAGCAGACCATATATAGCCTTTACAAACACAGATTTGAAGGTTCACGGCCTTGAAATACCTTTCCTCTCTTGTTAGACAGCTTTGTCTATGATGTCAATGATGCTCCAGTGAACATCATCATATAAAAACCTTCCCTTCCCTCCTGTTTCAGGTATGTCTGTTCATCACCCCTTCCCTGTTCCTTAGGTATTTTCAACATCTTCCTGACGTCTGATCAGAGAAAATTATTTGGTGTGAACCTAATATGGGATAATGGAAACGTCTGGAATCAGACCTAGATTCCAATGTTTCTTCCACTTGGCTACAGTATTTTGGGAGAATCATTTCCCCTCTCCGAGGTCCAGCTTCCGTTTGTAAACTGGAATACATATCTCAAAGAACTGCATGAGAATTAAAAGAAATATATTTGTTCATAATTCATTTTAATAAGCAGGCAATGGCACACAAGCACTTGAATGGCCCCTATGTTCTGAAATTTTAAGGGATATTGACGAGACTGCCATCCATTCCTCCTGCCCTGAAATACTCACAGACAGGGTCTGAATGAATGGGTTATGAGGAAGGAAGGGGCGCTATCTCCAGAAGGCCACCTTTTTCTTTCCTGGTGTCTGTGATCGCGTATTGTCCTCCTCTGTCACTATGTACTCTTTGTCACCCAGGCAGATTCCTCTTCCTCCACTCTCTCCACACTGTCTCTATTCTGTCCTTCATCTGCTTTTTTAGGAAGACCCCTCCCCGCCCCCCACCAGGTGAGTGACAACATTCACAGTTCACTCCCACAGCTGCAGACACCAGGTAAATGTGGCTATGACACCGGTAGCTCTTCCACCTCTGCCCTGGCCTTAGACCATGACTTCACTGCCTCTTGGAAATCTCCACCTGGACTGCCCAACCAGAACCTCAAATGCCATGTGTCCCCCACTGAACTCTGGGAGCCAGTCCCTCCTAATCTCCTTACAACAGAATAATCTTTTAAGACCACAGACCTGATCTTCTCACTCCTCTGCCCCTCCTGCCCCAATCGTCAAGGTCAAACCCATCCTGTCCCATCTTTCAGCCCTGCCCTCTGCCCCACATCTGCCACAGGCTTCCACCCGCAATGTACCACCTGTCATTCTGACAGAGTCTCACTTTGACTAAACTCCACTCAGATTCCTTTGAACTCTCTCCTCAACCAGGCCCTAATTTCTAGGCTTCTACCTTTGTCCCTGCGTTGTCCAATTTTAGTAAGAATCCTGTTGAGCTGGTTTAACCTGAACCCCCCAACTTCAATATCGAATTGAGTTCCCCATCTGCTGCCATCCCCTAGGTGGTCTGATCACCCTGTCCTGCCATCAGCAGGAATCCTGTTAGGTCACTTTAGCCACAATCCCCCTTACTCCTGGTGTTTCCCCCGTAATTTCCATTCACTGACCTCCATCTCCTGCTCCTTACCTATGAACTCCCACTTGTCCTTTGCACTCGAAGTTGAGCCTGAATTCTCTTCCCCACTGCAACACCCTATGCAGTAGCTCCCCTGAATCATTTTATTTTTCCTTTTTTTTTCAGAGACAGGGTTTTGCTCTGTCACCCAGGCTGGAGTGCAGTGGTCCAGTCATGGCTTACTGTAGCCTCAACCTCCTCAGCTCAAGTGATCCTCCTGGCTCAGCTTCCTGAGCAGCTGGGGCTGCAGGTATGCGCTACAACACCCAGCTAATTTTTTTTTGGAGACAAAGAGTTTTGCTCTGTTGTCCAAGCTGGTCTCAAACTCCTGTCCTCAAGGGATCTGCCCACCTCAGCCTCTCAAACTGCTAGGATTTCAGGCATGAACCACACCATGCCTGGCCATTTTATTTTTTCTTTAACAGTTCTCCAAATAGGACTCCCATCTGAGTCCTTCCACTAGTGCAACAGTTCTCAGCCCTGGCTGCATCCTGAAAACACCTGGGAGCTTCCAGAAATACCTACTCGTGCCTGTGTCCCTGTTGAGACCAGCTCAGTGTCAGAATGGGGGTGAAAGAGTTTTCAAACCACCACTGGTTATTCCAATGAGCAGCCAGAGTTGAGAACCTGTGACCTGGACATCCTCGTCGTTCTCCACCAGGAGAGAGAAAGACATCCTGCCATCCTGCGGAGCCACCTCAAGAGGCTTCATGTGGCCCAGACCACCATCAGGGCTTTACTCACACCGGTCTGTCGATATCTGCTGCAAAGGCAGGAGCTCTGGCTTTTCATTCTTTGCATTCCTAGCACAGGCAGAGTGTCTGGCAGTATCTCTGAATGGATTTGACAGCATCAGAGCAAACAGGCTGGGGTACAGGGAGATGCTCCTATTTCAAGGCAGGTGGTTGCTATTTCTCCCCATCTCTAAGGGCGCAGGAGGCATCACTGCATAGTTGTCCAGGTGGCAAAGCCCTATACGTCACCTGTCAGCTCTTCTAATTTAAGGTACAAGCTCTGGGCACATAGCTGGCCTGAAACTGGCAGCTAAATGTCACAGTATTTTACTGTGTGGCTTCACAGAGCAAGGGGGCTCCAGAGTCATGGATTTCGGGGTGACTCTCAGCTCTGCAGGCATCAGAACGTGAATGTGGCTGCAGCCCTAACCCTGTGATCCCCTGGGAAAGCAGTGGGGATGAGCATATGAGGAATGTCCTGGATGTTCTTCCCATCCCTAACATCCTTTGACGCTCTCACAAACGAAATAAAAATGCTCTGTCTTTAGCTGTGCTCAAGTGAAGCAGAAGTCCCCAAAATGAAGGTGACAGTGAGCAGGAAGGAAATTCACAAAGGCCATGTGCTCAAAGCACCCTACAGGTTCACAACGCAGCACTGGGCTTTGTCCATGTAGATTAAGGAAAGGAAAGCGATCCAATTTGGGGTAGCCAGAATAATTCCAATCCCGCTTCCCGGAATAAAGTACTTTAAATTCCTTTTTATTTCAAGGTGTCTAATACGGTTTCCAAAACATTTTTACAAACGTCAAACTCACCGTCAACCTGAAACCACCTGGAAAAAAAAATAACTGACAGGCAGCTAAATTAAGGAGCTACAATTTTGCTGAAGTGTTCCAGCAACCTCTTAAGCCACAGGAACGAAATTGAAACACTTCACTACAGCCCAGAAGCTGCTTGAGTTAGAATAGGCCACAAAACCCTCTGTCCTTCACACACAGAAACACACAACACACACACTTTGAAACTGACCCTGTGCAAGGTGAACCGGAAACTTTTCTCATTGCGACCCCATGCACCCCACTTTGCATGCTGACATTCAGATGCTTTGGCAATGTCCTCTCCTGCCACCACCTGTGACCCCCATCTCACAAGGGAGCTCCTGTGGAAGCCTGCACATCACCCTCTGCCCCTGCAGCCTTCTTGCCCTTCCAGATGGCAGCAGAGTTGGCTGGCACCCTTCATGGGACAGTCCTGACTCTGCCATCAACTGGATCTATGATCCTGAGCCTCAGATGGTTACCCAAGGGTCAGGTGGGTGAACACAGCATTCTCTCATGCCTGTTTCCAAGTTTTAGGGAAGCCCCTACCTCTTGCCCATTTCAAAAGTGATGGTCCAGGGATTCTCCTCTCACATCCAGCACTGCAGGAGAACACGAAAGTTTCAAAGAGGAAACCACATTCAGGAAGATGAAGACCTGAAAGGGAACTGGTGGGGGCGGGTGGAGAGTATGAGCTAAGGTGGACCAGGAACTGTAAGGGGCAGAGACTGGGTGATTTCAAGCTGCACCACCAGCTAGTTAGTGGAAGAGTGGGACCTCTTCCCAGCACAGCCTTGTCCTTCCATGACTAAGGAGAAGAGTCCAGAAAGGCCATTCTTGCCCCTGAATGACCTATAGCCCATTCGAGTCCTTTGGCATCTGCTAACTCTGAACGCAGAGATGAGGTGTTTGCCTCAGTAACTGTAGTTAGTGGACCCTAAACACTTGTTGGCCAGGCTTTCATGAGATGCCTTGGCAAAGCCCTCTCCTGGCACCACCTTTACGACTCTAGTTCAGGTCTCCAAATGAGAGGCAGGTGTAGAATGACAGCCTCTGGGCATTCTGCAAATAGGGCACTCAAAGCCTGCCTCCTTGCAGGTTAAGATGAGCCCCAACACCAGCTGCTACAGAGGGACCTTTCCACCAAATGCAGTACAAGGGAGACTCTGGGTACAGGTGTCTCTTCAACACCAGTGTGGGTTGGGAGATGAAGACCATGATCATGGCTAGGGCCTCTCCTCCTCCTAAAGACCCAAGAGAGCTGCAGTGCAGGAGGGTATCTGAGGGCAGGGCCATCTTCAAGCCTGAAGGCTCCTGGGCTGCTGGGCCTGCTGGAGGCCTTGGAAAAGCAGCCAGAAGAGGGAAGCCAGCAGCCCCATCTGCTGAAGTTAACACAAACAACTGCAGCTCAACCACAGCCAAAAGCCTGCAGCTGCAATAGCCTTGCCCAGTCCAGAGGTCACTGGGGGCAGTGCAGCTTCTAGAAAGCCACTTAACTTCACTGGGACTCAGTTTCCTCACCTGTACTGGGCAGGAGAACCTTGTACCACCCAGGAAGAAATGGCTTAGCATAACTATTCTCCAATCACGTATTACTTCTTCCAATATGTACTACTCATGATTTGTCCTCTAGAAGTCTGCTCTTGACATGCCTCTAATCCCCTGGGGTCCCAAGAGTGGCGGGTGCCTGAGGTGGGGCAGGGAACAGATCACCCAGGGTGATTTTTCCAGTCCCTAAAGATGGCAGTGACTTCAGGTGTCATTGTTACAGCTCCTTGATCTCCACGGAAGCAAAGGTCTCATCAGCTTCCTGAGGGTCTGCCCTGATTCTGCTTTAGCACTGTCAATGGGGCAGCACTTATTACCCATGACATTATGGGGCAGTAGGGAAAAGTGCTCCATCCTGTGGGTCAGTCTAGCAACTCCTGAAAGAATGCCAGAACCTAGAGCCCCACCCAGAAGGTTTGCGGGCTTGCGTGTTCCCACCTCCACCAGCCTAGTCTCCAGGACAGCAGATGGATTTGACTCCATTGTGAAGGGTGATGGAAACTCACTGGGGAGGGGCCAGCAGGGCACACTCAGCTCCAGAATCTAGGCCTCATAAGTCCCTTCCTCCCAGCTCTTCCCCTGAAATGTTCTGGGGATTCTGCTCTTCAGGACATGTCCTTCCTGAGGTCCTGGGAATCAGCCCTAAACAAAAAACTTCCTGGCTATTTACTCAGAGTGAAACAAGCAAGAGGAGGTAGGGAATGGACTGGTTTATATTAGGAATAGGGTGGATCAAAGAGAAAAGAAAGGAGAGAAAAATACTGGGATTAGGGTAAAGCCAAAAAGAGGAACATGGGAGAGTGGGGGGTGGGAAGAAGAAAAAGGAGAAAAGGCTGTGTTAGGTAGAAGGTCACAGAAGGGAAAGGTTTGGGAGAGACCACTGGGGAAGGCACTGCCCAGGCATCTCTTCAGGAGTCACAGAGGCATAGGAATAGATATAGGATATTCATCAATCCATCTCTCCATCCATCCATCCTTCCATTTATTTATCCATCCATCCATTTTCTATCCATCAACCCATCCATCTATGCATCTCTTCATCCATCCATCCTTCCACCATCCATCCATCCATCTATCCATCCCTCCCTCCTTCCCTCTAGCTTTCCATCCATCCATCCACCCAGCCAGCCAGCCAGCCAGCATTCCATTCCATCCATCCATCCCTCCATCCATCCACCATCTGTCCATCCATCCATCCATCCATCCATCCATCCATCAATGTGTCCATGCATCTCCGTCCTTCCATCCATCTCTCCAGTCTTTTATGCATCCATCCATCCAAAAATAATGTATTAAATACTTTTTGTGCGCCAAGCATACTACTTGTTTCCAGAGACATAAAGATGAAAAAATAGCCCTCGGTCTAGAAAAGGAAAGAAATTACTAAATGTAACTGCATATTTCTATCTTGGACTGTGCCTTGAAGAGTCCAGAGTCCACTTTGGGCTAACCAGGGTAACTGCCCAGGAAAAGAGGCTACACCATCAGCATTTCTCATAGGTCCCTTGGGATAGCCTTAAAGAAAGAAATTTGAAAAGTGAATTGTAATGATGCTCTCAAAAGGGATGAGCCTTCAGCCCCATGGCCCCATCCCACCAAACACAGTGCAGAGAGGGCTCTCTCCAGTTGTCTACCCAAATGCCAGGCCTCCTCCTAACATAGAAGAGCTTGTCCTGGAAAAAGCTTCCAAAGGAGGTGACCCTTCTGGTTGAATCTTAAACCATGAGTAGGAATCATCCAGAGAGATAAAAAGGAAATAAACATTTAGGCAGAGGAAACAGCACATTAAAAGGCAGACGAAACAAAAAACAGGCAAGAGAGAGCAGGGCCCATTCAGGTATGACTGGGATGTGCAGGGGGAGACGTATAGTAGACGAAGCTGAGGCTGAAGACATAAACCAAGAACAAGATGGACACCAGCACTCTCCACCATTTCTCTTTCACTAGAACTTTCTGTTGTTGATTGTGATTGCGTTTAGGTTGGGTATTCTCTGTAGCTCATTGTAGGCCCACTCTCTCGTATCAAATCAGTACTTATGTCACTAACCAGCCCCTTCTAGGCATCTGGGCTGAGTTTGTGGTCCATGAGCCAAAAATGATGAACCTAGTTTGCTGTGTCATGAAGTTCAAATTTTATCTCCAAAGCAACATGGACCCACTGATGGGGCACACCAGCAGACTGCCACTAGCAGAAGAGATCATGGCCTAAAAGAAACCCTGAGGGTTACCCTAGGCCTGGCCATCCCACACTTAGGAATTTATCCTAACAAAATAATCTCAGTGTTATTTATGTGGCCCAAGAACCATTATAGGTCTTGTCAAAACAAAGGGGCTACCACTAGAGGGTGTGCTGGCCAAGCTGAGTGTCGGGGAGGAGACCAGGGTGCCAGAGGGGAAGAGGGGGAAGGCGGAGGGGGTATGAGAGGAAGGACCAGCCTTCCTGCTGGGAGACCAGGATGCTCAGGAAATGACCAGACGGTGGGCCTGGCACGGGGCGAGGCCACAGGCTCCAGCCCAACCTCAGCCTGGGCTCCCCCTCTGCTGATGCCACCTGTGAGTGAAATGAGAAGAGACTCGGGTTCAGAACACTCGGGAGGGCAGGGAACGTTCAGTGGTGATCCATCCCTGCAGATTCTGTATCTGTTCTGGGCTGGCCGGATTTTTTTTTTCTTCATTAAGCAATCTTCTTTGGATCACTTCATGTTGAGGGCTTACAGGGAAGGTTAGGCATTGGGCAGTGGAATTCCCCAAAACGTGACTTCCCCTGGGCAGACAGGTGACTTTTCCAAAAATGAAAAGTGGCAAGTCATCAAATGCTTATGGACAGGGCAGCCAGGCCGTAAAGCAAGTACATTAGGGAGGTGTTCCGCAGTCAATGAAAATGACAAATATGAAGCTTATGAAGCAATGGAAAAAACCCACTAATAAGGTTAAGTGAAAAAATGCACAACATAAGCATGTCTGTGTAAAAAAATATGCACGCAAATGGACCAAGGCTGGAAGAGAGATGACAACAGGTGCTGTGATGGGGCAGTAGGGCTGTGGGTAATTTTTAAGGGCTCTTTTATTGCTAAGTTGGTGTTTTAATTAGACACGGTTTTAAATAAAAGAGGAACACATGTGGTTGGTCCGACGCAGTGGCTCTCACATTTTGGTGTACCTCAGAGCACTTGCAGGGATTTTTAAACATGGATTGCTGGGCCTCACCCCCAGGGCATCTGAGCCAGAAGTTCTGCGGTGGAGCCCGAGAATCTGCATTTTTAACAAGTTCCCAGGTGGTGCCAGTGGGGACCACATGTTGAGAATCGCTGGCTGTTAAATGGTCTCTGTGAAGAAGGGATGCGGAGCTGCTGAGGGGGATGTTAGGACCCCACGTGGTGAGGCTCTCTCCTGGCCGGGAGATGAAGCCAGCTCGGGTTCTGATGGCCACAGTGAGCTCAGTCTCACCCAGCCTGTTCACTGTCAAAGTCACCACCTCAGCAAGGTCACTGGAGATGCCACCCTGATAGGAAATGCCTCAGTGGCTCGCAGAGACTGAGAATTATCAATGGCGGGTTAACCACCAGCCCTCCTAGTTTCCGGGGTGCCGTGAGGCCAGACTGCAGGTCTCCCTAAAGATGTTCCTTCGGGCAGCTGCCCACCCAATGAGTCTCTCACTGGGCAACTGCTTTTCCCTGTGGCCCCTTAGAATCCAGAAGGAACACAGGCTGTTAGCACCACAGGGACCCAGAGGTGATCTAACTCACATGTCAGCTTTCTGTGTCAAGGCCCAGAGGGGAGAAGCCACACAGCCAGCCTGTGGCAGAGCTGAGACTAGAATCCAGGGTCCCTGATCCCCATCCACAGCCCTTTCTCCCTGCTTCCACCCTGTGCTCTCAGGAGTCCGCAGAGCTCCTCTGCCAATGTTCAGCCACTGATAAAGACATCTGCTGGCCTGGCCACCTGGGGCCTTTTGCCTTGAGCAGGTGTCACTGATTAGAAGCTTCTGTTCTGGGGCCAGAGCTCCCAGTGTGGGAGTCACACGCCTGCTGCCATCACCTAAGCTCAAGCACAGTCCCTCCTGGACCACGGGGGCCTGCTCTGCCAGGGAGCTTCCTCCTGGTGAGGCGAGATGTGTGCAAAGTGGATCCCAGCCGGCTGCCCTGGAGACCCACTTGCCTCCACACCCAGCACGTGGCTGTTCACAGCCCTCCTCTGAAAGAGTCAATTGCCAGAGGGTGTTTGCCCTGTGAACCCAGCAGAGGTTCCAATCTGATTTTTAAGCCTGAAATCGGGCAGCTGCAGTGCTCTGAAAGACACAGACCGCTCGCTCCCAAGCTCTGGACATGGGGTTCCAGCAGTCTCCATGAGCCATTTTGGTATTACATCTCACTAGGCAGAGACAAAACCAAAAGTGGAAATTGCAGAGTACACTTCTGGGTAAAAATATCTATACTCCTTACCTCATCCCTCCTAGATGCCCCCGGCTCTCCCATCCACCCACCCACCCAAAGGATATGGCTACAAGAGAAGCTCCGCCTTCTAGCAGAGTCAGTCACTGCTATGTAATACACTTTGGCTGATCTGCTAATGGAAAAAGACTGCTACTAGTAATATCAGAGAATCTGGTTCTTTATAAAGCAAACCGTGCCTCAAATCAGAGGTCCCACATAGATGCTGGCAGAAATCTCCTTAAAGGGGATTCAGACTACCTTCCGGTTTGGGATTTTGCCAGGCAAGAATGTCAAATGTAATTAACGTTAAGCCACGCAGGCGAACTGGCCTGGTTTTCACCCTCTGGTTAGTTCCACCTGTACAGCAGGCAAATCATTCCAAGAAAAACTCGCGATCGTTACGTTCAGTGGGACAGAGCACCATCTCCTACCCATCTGCATAATGTGAATTACTGCTAGAAGTTAGTGCATAACTTTGTAGCCCCATTTCTCAGATGAGGAACCTGAGTCAGATCTAGAAGGCTTGAGTGGCTTACCCGAGGTCACACAATAAAAGAATCTGGGCTAACGTTCAGTCCTCTTGATCCCTTCCCTGCTTATACCCTTTTTAAAACAGGGTTCACACAAGCTCTCTTGTTGCCTGACTTCAGTGCAATGATACAGTAAAGAAGACACCTGTGTATTTATTGTGGCTATGCCCAGGAATACTTGCTTTCACTAGACTAAAATCTCTTTATGAAACCAAACTTTATATAGTTGTCTTTATATATTCAGCACCTAGCATATCTCAGTTCACTGCATGTGGTCACTGAACACTGGTAGTTGTTAAGAGTTGAACTAGATCACTAAAACTGGTTCAAAAACTCCAAAAAAGTTAAAAATAGGATTCCCTTGGGGTTTAACGTGCTTAATAGAGGCTACTATTTATTAAGCACTTACTGTGTGTCAGGTACTATTCTAAGAGCTTTACCTGGAATAAGTTATTTATCATTTACCAAACCCCAGGAGGCAGGTCCTATCATTATCCTTATTGTAGAGACTGGGAAACTGAGGCAAGGCAGAGCAGCAACGTGCCATGCCCAAGATCCAAGCCCAGATAATATCACAGCAGAGCCCATGACCTTAAGATGGTGCTATCCTGCTTCTAATTAGGTATTTTCTAAATCTGCACTTGATTAAAAATACAGGCGCAGCCCTAAAGATGCCTTACAATTAAGTGAGCCAAATGGCATTTGCTGTTCCTGGCTGCATTGTAAGAAGCCAGGGATAGGAGAAGCCTCAAGAAACTTGTCGGAAACATCAACGCCCTAAGGGACATGTGATCGCCCATGTACAAGTGGCGCTAATGTTTCCCAAGTGACTTAGCTAAAGGAATGCATTATCCATCTCCTAAGCAACCATGAGCAGCTCAGACTGTCAGAAATGTGAGTCGGCCACCCAGAAAGGGAATTCGCTAAGAGAAGCCTGAACCAAATCAAGCTGCAGGAAGATGCAATCTTCCCCAGGCCCTTCAGAGGAAAGTCCTGAACCTGACCGGGGAGGGGAACAGAGTGATTAATAGGAACTCAAGTTAGTAATCACGCCTTCCTCCCCCATCTGAAAGTCCACACAGAAACCTCCAAAGTAGCACTGATTGTATTGACCTAATACTCAATTCCATTCCAGTGCAAAGAAGTGGGGTGGGGGGAATTCTCTCCTTCAGAGCCGCCTAGTCAGGGCAACCAAAGTTACAGAGAAAAGAAATGACCATGACCAGGCATTTGTGTAAAGTCCCGACCACTTGGTTTCAACCCCTGAAGCAAGATGTTGGTCTTTGAGGTGTTGCAGGCACCAGCATGGTGTACCTGTGTGTTTTCCCATTTCCACTGGTGATGCGGTCTCATTATTTACCCAGGAACTGCCGTTCTGGACAAGCCAATGCCCAGGAACTTGCTGCTGGTTAGCGAGCATCTCCTTCAAATCCTTGACTCCCTGGCTGGTTGGCAGGTTGATAGCTATTGATCAGCTGTTGATAAGGTGCAGCCAGCCCTACCCCTGTTCTTCTCGAGGCACCCACAGAACCACTGGCTCCACAAACGTCATTCCACTAGGGGCATGAAGATAGAAGCGTAAGCATATTAATTCAGTTCTGCAAATAAAGTTGTGGTCATGCCTCCGATATGAAGGTTCTTCATCTACCTTCAGGGCCAAAGATCCATACCAGCTGTCCTTATGTGGTGTGTGATGCCAACAGCTCCTGGTCAGGCTAAGCCTGATAATCAGTCAGACTGCTACCCAGCATATGCCAGCCTTGTTTCTCCCTAAATGTTTTTGAGATGGGGAGGATGGAAGATGCAAAAAAGACAGGAATAAGTAGGAAGAGGGGGAGCAGATTTGTGTCTGTACAAGTGTGTTATTCCATCTGCGCTGCTATAAAGGAATACCTGAGGCTGGGTAATTTATAAAGAAAATAGGTTTATTTGGCTCATGGTTCTGCAGGCTGTACCTGCAGGTTCTACAAGCATAGCACCAGCATCTGTTTGGCTTCTGGTGATGCCTCAGAAAGCTTACAATCATGGCAGAAGGTGAAGGGGAAGCAGGCATATCACATAGTGAGAGAGGGAGCAAGAGAGAGAGGAGGAGGTTCCAAGCTCTTTTAAGCAACCAGCTCTTGCATGAACTGGGTGAGAACTCCCTTATTACCATGAGGACAGCACCAAGCCATTCATGCAGAATCTGCCTCCACGAGCCAATGTCTCCTACTAGGCTCCATCTCCAACACTGGAGGTCACATTTCAACATGAGATTTGGAGGGGACAAAACATCCAAACCATATCCAACAAGTCAATCCCAAAGTTTTTTTGTCTGTTCAAATGCACAAGAGATTTCAAAGAAAAATTGAGGGGGAAATGCATGCTAAACTGTCAGACTCTGAATGGTTCATAGCAAAGACCTGGACCACCTACCTCCTGCTAATATAGAGTGGGACACAGGGAAGGCCTACATTGTAATTTCACTTGTCATGTACTAGCTGTAAGACCTTGGGCAATTTGTAAAATATTTCTGAGACTTAATTTGTTGTTCTGCAATATTGGACTCATAAGACCTTCCTCATAGTGTTCTTGCGGGACTCATATGCACGGTACCCAGCCTAGGTTCTAGCCTGCAGGATGTGCTAGGTTGGTGGCTATTCTTATCACCTCTCCCATACAGCACCAAGGTGCACACAACGGTCTTCCCACTCCCGCTAGAGCAGCCAACCCATCCAAGACCACCAGCCCTTGGATTTAGGAGAATCACAGTTTTCTCCTCTAATATCTCTGTCCATAATCTCAAAATTACATTCTGTGAGTTTACTTCTGTACTTGCTTCTCATAAACTCCACAGGCAAAGTGTTCTGGGACCAAACGGATCGTAGGAATTTGGCCTGGAGAACAAAAGCCCATCAGCTCACTGCACTGAACATAAGGCGGCTTGACTTCTCGATCAATCAGCCTAATGGCAGGGGACAATGTCTCCACTGGTGTTTCCTGAGTTTGCATGGCAGCCAGGAACTGGGTGTGCGGTGAGCTGGGGAGGGCGAGCATGGCGGTGAGACACGCAGCTGCCCTTGGGTCCAGCCCACAGTCTTTTCATGGGTTCCGAAAGCCCATGGCCATGACGCTGACCCCACAGCCAATGCTTCACTTCAGAGGTCTGTACAGACACCTTACTTCTTACCTCCTGCACCTGCTCAGAGCCCTCCAGGGGCTCCACGGCCCATCCTACCAGGTCTAAGCTCCTCTGCTGGGCTCCAAAGTGCGGTCATAATCTGGCCCGTTCTCACCTGTCCCACTTGATCTCCCCAGCCCCCCGGCATGTGCCCTCACTCCTGGCGTTCACTTTGTGTTGCCCCCTGTGCCTTCAGTCATGCTGGCTTCCTTCCCGGAATCCCCTGCCTCTGGCCCCCATGCAAGCCAACCCTGACCCCCTTCCAGGGCCAGTTCCTGCCCTGCTTCCCCCATGGGGCCCACAAAGGCAGCAACTTAGTGCTGTATCAAAAGTACCAGACAGTAGCTGGGCAAGGTAGCTCATGCCTGCCATCCCAGCACTTTGGGAGGCCAAGGCAGGAGGATCACTTGAGCCCAGGAGTCAGAGACAAACCTGAGCAACACAGTGAGATCCCATGTCTACAAAAATATTCTTAAAAACAGCTGGGTGTGCTGGTGCATGCCTGTGGTCCCAGCTACTTGGGAGGCTGAGGCAGGAGGATCACTTTAGCCCATGAGTTCAAGGCTGCAGTGAGGGATCATGCCACCACACATGCCTATGCAACGCAGCAACACAGCAAGACCCTGTCTCTAAAAGAGAAAAAAAACACTGGTCAGACAGGCCTGGGTTCAGGCCACATCTCTGAGCCACTGTGGACAATTTACCTAATCTTTCAGTCCTTGTTGACTATTTGAAAAAATGTCAGTAAAAACAGGACCTATTTCACGAACTGGATAGGGGACTAGACAAGATTGTGCTGGTAAATAATCACTTAGCGGCTGGGCGCGGTGGCTCACGCTTGTAATCCCAACACTTTGGGAGGCCGAGGAGGGTAGATCACCTGAGGTCAGGAGTTCGAGACCAGCCTGGCCAACATGGTGAAACCTTGTCTCTACTAAAAATGCAAAAATTAGCCGGCGTGGTAAACGCCATACCTGTAATCCCAGCTACTTGGGAGGCTGAGGCAGGAGAATCTCTTGAACCTCAGAGGCGGGGGTTGCAATTGAGCCGAGATCGCACCAGTGCACTCCATCCTAGGTGACAGAGCGAGATTCCGTCTCAAATAATAATAATATTAATAACAACAACTTAGCAAAGTGCTTAGCACACCCTTAAACCTATATAGGAAATCCTATTTTTAGCTTTATTGGAGTTTCTAGACTGGTTTTAGTTGTCTATCTTGACTCTTAAACCTTCAAAAATGGTAGCTATTATTTAAATTATTATTCCCTAACCATTCCAACCTTCTATTGCAAATTCTGGGGCAGCTCTAGTCTGTTTCACATCACTCAGTGTTACTCATTATGGTTTTTTCATATCTTAGTTTTGTCTAATTGTAAGCTAACCCCCTTTGTTCAGAAAGAGAGAGGGAGGGAGGGAGGTGGGAGGAGATTCACTTCAACTGGATAGTTACTGTCGCTAGGAACACAGTGGTTGTATAAGTGAGATTCTCTGAAATTGAATTTATCTAGAAATAGGGAAAACAGCACATGCGCTATTTACTCATAACATTATTGAAGGGAAATAAAGTCATATATGCACAAGCATTTTATAACTGCAATACGCTTCACACGCAGAAAGAATCTGTTTCTCTTATTTGTGAGCATTCTGAAAGTAATCTCCATGGAGTTCCCTTGGAAAATGACTCTGAGCACTTTCTGCTCAATGAGGCCTGTGATTGTTATCGTTTATTTCTTAATTCCCAATTGGACCCCTCTGGCTCCTATGGCAATGGCTGCCCAGCAGGGCCAATGACACCCAGCATGAAAGCCCTGAGTAGTGTAGAGGCAAAAGGTGGGAAGGCCCTGCCTGGTGAGAAGAGCTAACGATGCCCTTCCAGAGGCCCCAGTGCTGCCAACACTGCTCTATCATCCCCGACTCAACTGTCATGAGGTGGCAATGACAATCGCTGCAAATGCTTAAGATTATATGGCATCAACAAGCTCGTTCTGCCTGGGGCTCTTTGGTCTATCATTCAATCTCATGTGTAGGATGATAGGGAAAGACTTCTGGAAATCCCACAGAATCACAGAATCATAGAGTCAGAGAACCAAACTTGGGCAAACCTTCAGCAAGTGTTGCCAAGTCAACCATGTCCCAAGTCCTGCAAGACACGGAGTCTAAGGACACAAAGATGGACGTGCCACAGTCCTTCCTCTTAGGCACAGTGGAGAAGGCAGACGTGGTTATGCTTGCTTGGTAGGAACTGTGACACCACCGACCACAAAGAAGGCAGGCACAGAGGTATTGAGACAAACAAAGGAGCTTCTGGTGGCTAACAGGCAGTAGGTGGAGGGAAAGGAGTCTGGAAAACTGTACAGCCTTGCATGCCATGCTAAGGGATCCAAACACCATCTCTGCTTGATGACCAATCTCTCCTTCCTTCCTAACTAGTAAGAATGTTTCTCTTTGCTGCTGTTTACTTTTATGCAGGCAAAAAGCTGAGAACGAGAGGTAAACAATTATGTCACCCCCAAAGTGTGGGAAACCTGGAGAGAAGGCTTGTGTCAACCTTGCACGAGTTCTATGTGGGGTCAGGGAAGCCAGGGAACGAGGCGCCGGCCGGCAGATGTTTGGGGACTGAGGACACTCTCCCCATGTCCAGCATGCGAGTGCGCTCAGGAAGCAACTTCTCCCATAATATAGGGGTGTTCCTAGTCTTAAAGCTGCACCATCTCTAGAGGCCGGGATGGCTCACTACTTCCCTTCTGGCTTTCAAATGCCTTTTGGTACTTACATCCTTCTCGATCTTGTTCCAAAATAACATATCCTAAAAATAACTAAAGAATTAAGCTTTTCCCTAATCATCTATCATGACACCGAGGGCTCTGCATCTTCATCGGGGTTGCAGCAGGGTTGCAGTGGGTCAGCATGGTCTGAAAACATCCCCAGGGGATTCAGATGTGCCCAGGGTAAGAATCATTTGCAGAGGGTGGATTGGAATTGTGGCAAGCAGACTTAGATCACACTTCAGACACATCTTCTCATGACCAGCCCACGAGTGTGTGTGACAGCACGTCCCAGAACAAAACGCTGGCGCCTTTTTTCTCCATGGCAACATTGGCACTTATCTGCTCAGATGAATATCCCCATGCTGACTCATCTGGAAGGAGGACAAATCCACATGGCCAGCCAGGAGCTGACCCACAGGACCTCTCCAGTGAATGCCATGGGGCATCTTTGACAAAGCAGGGCTTCTTCCTTGTCGTTCACTGTGACAGCCTGATATTCCAGGTACATAACGTGGCCTGGAGGTGGCAAGTGCAGGAGAGCAAAGTGGTTGGCCAGAGGGAGAGGTGTTTTACAATTCATCAAAAGGTGGCTCCTCAAGGTCATGGCCAGGACTTTGCTCCCCGTGCTCACAGTTCAAGGGATATGGCTGCTGCTCTGCCAGTAATTATTGTTGGATGAATAAATGATTAAACGACAACCAACATTACATTAAAGGACAAGTAGATTTCACAGTTTGTGTGAAATCTCTTTCCTTGGAAGCCTCAGGCACTGGGTCATTCTCTGCCTAACTTGCTATTTCTTCACTGGCCACCCGTATGCTATGCCACCATGTATAACAAGGATTGCCCTTTGGAGGGACCATTCTTCTCACAGGAAGCAGTGCTCTAGTAGTGGGAGAAGCATGGAATCAAGAGGCTAAGGAAGGAATCTAAGTTCACATCCTTCCTTTGCCACTTACTGGTTATGTGATCTTGAGCAAGTCATTTCATTTCTTTGAACATAATGACTTCCAAATCCATAAAACAAAGGAACTAATGAACCAGGTTTGAGGGAATGAAAATGACATGTGGAAGCATTTTGCAGCTGCAAAACACGAGACAAATGTTGGTTATTATTAAACCAGAAAGCAAAAATGATGGCAAAACAAAAGTTTATAAAGGCAACACTACTACTGAAGATTCAGCATCATGTTTCTTCTTCAACATGAACAGAACATGCATGCCAAGTGTCCTTCAAGGATTTGATGTTAGAACCTTGCCTTGTGGTTAGTTATGAACTCATGGTCTCATAACCACATAGGAGAATGAATTAATGGTTGTTCCTCTTTTATCTGCTATAAGTTATATAATAGTGCTTTTAAACTTAGAAAACTGATGAATAATTCTCATATGTATTTTTGTTTCTGTGACTGTTTTTAAAGAGTATTTTTTGGATTAACTGGTCCTAATTAAGTTAAATAAATTCTTATGCTATCAATAATGCACAAATAGAATGACTATTAATGAACATTACCTATCCCATATTAATAATTATTTTAACCTATGCCTCATTTTAAAATTTTCATCCTAAAATCAAATTTTAATACATTATAAATTTCTATCCTCCTTTTATATTGCCTTTTCTTAATCTCTGATGGGAGTTTTAATGCATGAAGCACCACAAGTCAAAAGACAAGTAAAGGTCAAAAGATGACAAAGTCTTCACTGGGTGTGACAGTAACTTACTGAAATCAGTCTCTGTAGATGGCATTTTGTTTGCTCTAATTATATTTCCTTTTGAAATTTCAGTGTTTGATTTCGTTGGGTACTTTGTCTGCAATTAAAGCACTCAACCATTAGGGGGCAGTAACGCCATGATCATGCTATGTTCAAATAAGCTGTCTAGAACGGATGAATAGATTATTTCTCAGCTGAGGAGACAGATAATTTTTTCTTCCTTTTTTTTTAAAAGAACTCTATGAAAGGGGCCATAATTCAACAGTATTTAAAAGGTCACTTTAGTTTTTAATACTTAATATAATATTGAACAGTTTTGAAACTTAATACTTCATTCTTAAATACTCAGTCACTACTTAATACAACTGTTTTTCTCCAAAAACTGAATGTAGAGTTCATCTCAAACTCATCGTGAATCCTGAGCTTGGATTCTAACACTTATTCTTTTAGCTTTTGGACTTCAGGCCTATTGTTTCAACACACTTGTGGGTGTTGGCCCCTGGTTATCACAGCTGTGCCCTAGAACCACAAGAATTTCATTTTCTTGCTAAGCTCTTGGAGATCACTAGGGGAGAAGCCTTTGCTTGGTTTTCTGGCTGTTAGATTAGCAAAAGGCCCTTTGGAATTTACTGACCCATCTCCCAGGCAGAAGGGAAAAGTGACAGACAGGTACAAGCATGTGCGGGCAGCAAACACTATGAAACTTAATGGAAGAAGTGACATTCACTCTGTCCTTATGTGGTTCCCTTAGTAATGCCTTTAACTCAAGATCAGATACAAACTGTTTTACAACTGCTTTATATTAATAAAAGGGCTTTTATCTTTCACTGTGGAACAGTGCATCTTGAAAACAGCATTTGGCCAGAGGGCTAGGCAGGGTTTTAAACTCGCATCTAGAGATTCCTTCACTAGAGGCAACCAGGACTGGGACCACCCCACTCTGGTGTTGGCCATGAGTGTGGTCGCCTCCTGGCCCCTCTGCTACCTGTGGCCAGCAACCTCGGCCCCAGGGCTTCTGCAGATCAACACTCACAGCCCCTGGAAGGAGTCACACTTTCATCTTCTGATTTTGCAAAGGAAGACATCTTTTAGCAAATCAAATGATAGTGCTGCAATCCATCTTATTTGCACATTTTATTCGTGTTTTGTTTCATTTTAAAATAAATTTGGATTCTCCTGATCAGATTTACAAGGCTGGGCAGGGGGAGGCCTTAAAATGACTCACTCTGTAAAAATGCGTTAAAAGTATTTTAAGCTTCAAAAATATATCATCACAGTATGGAATGAACCAAATTTGTAGTCAGAGTGGATGTGTGAAGGTACACTTGTCCCACGATCCGGATCAGTGAGGTACCCTTTCTTTCCATGGCTTCATGACTCGTGGTCATTCTGCTGTGCCTGGCTCTGCTGTGGCGGGACACTCACTCCTTTGCGGGGCAGGGAATTCTACCGTCGGGCAGCTCCACTTGCTTGGAAACCCCTCCTGATGGGCTAGCATTGGCCCCATTATCATCTTCACCCACAAGTCCCCTCCTGTCACCTGAAGTAAGTGAGCACACCCTCTCTCTGCCACAGACAAACAAGCAGAGTCTTAAAAGCAGCTTTCCCCCCACACTCGGGCTTCTCAGGCAAACTACAACGCCTTCCTCATGAGGCCTGCCTCATCCCAGTCACCCTCTTCCAGGTGTGCTGTGGGTGAAGGCACTTCAGACTGGCTCCAGTGCTGAGCACAACATGCCAGTGGGGTCCAGCCAGCGCCAGAGACAGAGCAATGGGATGCCTGCGTTCGGAGCCCTTGCAAGTTCCTATCTGCCTCTGCTACTCACTTGCAGTGTGACGTGGGGAAAGTCAACACCTCTGTGCCTTGGTTGGCTCATCATTTCACAGGGCCACTGCTAATAAAATGAATTAAGTGAACTGAGATAAGAACCTACAGTACATGCCTTGTACAGTGACTAGCACACGAGGATGTTCTCCATAACCGGCTAAGACAGAAGCCCACCTTATCCATGAGGGATATGTTCCAAGACCCCCGGTGGATGCTCAAAACCTCAGAGGATATGGGACCCCATATATACTATGTTTTTTCATATACATACCTACCTGTTAAAGTTTTCTTTATAAATTATGCACAGTAAGACATTATCAGCAACAATAATAAAGCAGAACAATTATCACAATATATTGTAATAAAAGTTATGTGACTGTGGTCCCTCTTTCTTTCTCAAAATATCTTATTGTTCTTACTCACCCATCTTCTTGTGATCTGTCGATCTGATCACCAAGATGTCTTTAAGTGACTAACAGGCAGACAGTGTAGACAGCGTGGATACACTAGACAAAGGTATGAGTCAGGTCTCAGGACAGATGGAGTGGGACAGTGTGTGATTTCATCAAGCTGCTCAGAACGGCATGCAATTTAAAATGTTCACATTGTTTATTTCTGGAATTTTCCATTCAATATTTTTGGGCTACAGTTACCTGACCACAGGTAACTGAAACCACAGAAAGTGAAACAGCAGATAAGGGGAGACTACTTAATTATAAGGCCCAACCGGAACACAACAAAACCACAAGACCTCAGGTCAACCCAAGTGGCTTTTCACAGATGCAACAGCATGGTCTGGCAGCCTTGGGTCTGGTGGTCACCACAACCAGTTAAGTCCTGCATCATCTCAGCAATTTACTGATTCACTCATGATATTAGCTGAGCACATACTAACGGTGCTCAGAATGAAAAAGATCAGTTAAGACAGCCGCTGACCATGAGGAGTCTAGCAGGACAGACAGACGTCCCCAGCAACGAAGCCTGGCCAGTGTAGCAGGTACTGTTACAGGTACAAGCAGGGGATGCGGGAGCATGGATGGTGCTGGGGGTGAAAGAAGGCTTCCAAGGGGAGATGCCACTGTCTGGCCAAAAACCAAACCAGACCAAAAGATAACCACAGCTCCCATCACTGACCCTCACATCAAGACCCAGCTGAGCAGGCAGCATACCTTGACTCTGGAATGTCTATCACGGTAATGCTTGCCACTGTCCCCACTGCCGGCTCAAAGAAAATTCCAGAGAGGCTGCACAAGGCCTGGCTCAGAGCCACCCAGTGCCCTGCCCAGCCTGGGGCCCTCGCATCTTCTGAGCTCACACGAGCTTGCCTGTGGCACAGAGTTCCAAACTGTAGGCAGGTGTCTTTGGTATAAATTCAGAGCCCTCTGCTTCCTCTGCCCACTCATAACTTCACACTTTTCCCCAAGCTGCCTTTGCCTGGAACAGCTTCCCCAAACGAAACATGAAGCCTCTTCTCTTTTTCTCTTTCAAAAAATCAGTCTCCTCCGAGCCCATCTGCTCTAGAAAGCCGTCCAGATAAAATGGCTGCTCTTCCCTTTCGACAGGCCACAAGACCAGTAAACATCACAGGCCCCAGGTGTCCCCAGTCCTGCAGATGGACATCACTTCCTATCTGTCCTGAAGGAGCAGGGGAATGAGGCAGGCAAGGCTGCTCAGCTTGGCACTAAGGACTGAAGGGGGATGAAGGTCGTCCCGCAGCCCCATTGACTAGTCAAGGCAAGTGCGCAGAGGTAGGAAGGGATGGAGAGCAGAAGGAGATGCCTGGAGCCAGGAGTCCTGGGTTCACAGCATCGTTCCTCCCTTGCCCAGCATGTGACATTGGCCAGGGTGTTCTACCTCCAAGTGTGTTCGCTTTCTCATCTGAGCACCAGGAGGCCTGATGAGAGGAGGCAAAGACAAGTCTCCCTTCCCTATAGGCTGGGATTAGGAGGTGATCCCTTCTCCCTGAGACCGGGAAAACTGCTCTTCCATCTAGAGTCAGGCAAGTAAAAAGTTAATGTTCTCAGTCTATAAGTAGTTCCTGCTGTTGCAGATAAAATTAAATGGCATGGCTATTTTGGTGGAGAATCAGGTAAAAATGCCGAAAAATAAACTCTCCATCAAATGCTAGTCCCTTCCCCCAAACAACGTTCTTTTTTTATGCCCATTTGGTATTTGCTTTTAATTCTGGCTGATTGTCAATTTTAAAACCTGATGCATAGAGTGGCTTGCTATTCCGGAGGCGTTATTTTAAGATGAAACAATGTAAATTCTGACTTTGGATGGCAGATGGCTGGCAGTTCACTGTTTGGCAAACCAACTGGTATGGTATGTTGGAAGTTCAGAGCAGCAGGAATGCGGCTCCATTGGAAACCACCACAGATGCTCGGAGGGAGCGGGGGAGGGGTACAAGCTGGTCAGGAAATTAAGAACAGTACTCTGAGCTCAGAGGGGAAAAAAGATGATAATTAGCTGAAAGTTTGCTTCTTCCAGTCTCGACTTTTTTTTTTTGGTTGCTTCACAGAAAACCAGGAAGGCCCTTAGAAGTCAGCACAGAGAAAAGCTTCTAATTTTGCTTCCTATCTGTCTGTTTGGCAAAGCTCAGCCTCCATGAGATATTCAAAGGTGGAGACAAAGCAGATAAAGAGAATATCAAATGTGTTATATAAGCGAGAGGTGCAAACAGCAGTGTTAAATAAGGAGCCTAACTCCCAGCTGATTTTTAAAATCAATTAATGAATGATATTTTGGGGAGGAAGGATTCACAGTTTAGGGAAAGACCCACGCACATGAAATTGACAATTCCAATGTTTCTACATCCGGGGATTTCCCAAAACAAAGTCGGAGGGTGGTAATATCTACTGTGCATTTCGATTACAGGCCCAAGATAGTACACGTGATATTTGGCATGCCCATCTGTGGAAGGAATGAACTCTGCCCAAATTCACCCATCAATTAAGGTCTGTTCAAAGTCATTGAAGATACAGAATGCTTTTAAAGAAGGTCACTCGCACTGCAAACCACAAATCGTCAGCCTCCTGTCAAGTGGAATGTCAAAACAACTCATTAGAACAGGAACTCTTGATATTTTTTGGTGTATGAGAATTAGGCTATTTTTCATTTCCTCCAAATTCTCACCATGGCTGGAAGGCAAGTGGGGAAGGTTGTGCTATTGGTCCCACAATTCTCTTCCTTGGGCACCAAAATTGAACAGGAAGATAAAATGGCCAAGTGTGATGGAGATTCGCCAAGGATGATTTTGAGACACAACAGCATCTCCCAATCTACTCTTGCAGTCAGGGTGCTCTGACACCTTTGACGCCCCAGGAGCCTGTGTTGATGATTCTGCAAAACAGCAACAATTCTATCTGGGTGTTCATAGATGACAATCTAACCAAATCCAAAGCACCACAGTCCGAAATGACTGAATAACTCATACAGGCAGGGACAATTCAGTTACTATATTGCAATCAGGTGTTCTGGCCAGAACAAGCAGCTAATTCCAATTCTAATTCATAGCATAATTGCTCATTTAGTAACGAGCAAAGGGTATCTAGGTTTTTAAGTAATCGCTTAAGTGTGTGTGCAGCGTTTTTTTCTGGCAGAGAACATGGTAAGGTCTAGAGAAAGGAAACACTTCTCTCTGCCCCCTCCTCCCACCCTCAGTTAGGTAAATACATGTGTTCTTCTTTTGTTTTTTGTTTTGTTGTTTTTTTGTTACAGGGTCTTACTTTGTAGCTCAGGCTGGAGTGCAGTGGTGCCATCAAGCTCACTGCAGCCTCAACCTCCCAGACTCAAGTCATCCTCCCACCTGAGCCTCCTGAGTAGCTGGGACTACAGGTGGGTGCGCACCACAACAACCAGCTAGTGTGTGTGTGTGTGTGTGTGTGTGTGTGTGTGTGTGTGTGTGTGTGTGTGTGTGTGTGTGTGTGTGTGTGTGTGTGTGTGTGTGTGTGTGTGTGTGTGTGTGTGTGTGTGTGTGTGTGGTGACTGCATCTTGCTTTGTTGCCCAGGTTGGTCTCAAACTCCTGGGTTCAAGTGATCCTCCCACCCCTCTGTGTTCTTCCTTTCAGTAAACATTTAGCACCTGTGAGGCACAGTTCTCAGCACTGGGGGCCCTGAAGGTTATGCAGATGTAGATCCTGCCCTGAAGAGCTTTACAGGCTAAGGGGACTACTAAGGTGGGAATATACATCGTCATGCTACAAGACGGGCACAGTAGGGCCTGGAGGGAAGATATGGATCACGCGCTAAGGGAACTCCCACTTCCTAGCTCCTCCAAGAGGTGCTGTGTCTGCACAGGTAAATTTGGACGGGAGGTCCCCACCCAGTCTGATGGGTTCCTTGCACATGCCAGGTTGGCCCTGTGAGTCACGAAGGGAACAGTGTTTCCAGCCTTTCCTTTTATCTTATGGGCCGGAAAAGCACACCTGACATGGCCATATTCCCTCCCTGGCCAGTTGCCAAAGAACTTGGTTCAAAGGCCTGAGAAGGAGCTGGATCAGGATGGCTCTCCCAGCTGGAAAATGAACTAGCAACTGCAGGGCTTCAAGTACCCAAGGACCTGAAGACAAAGGAACCTAAGGAGAAAGGCTGAAAGTGCTAGGAGAGTGGACATTTCTGGGGGGAAAATGTTTTGCTCACCAACCACCAAATGGGAACCACACCAGTGGCTGAGGCTGGCGAGGGTCACTGAATACATTTCTTATGAGTGTTCTTAACACCAAATGGATCAAAAAAATTGTTCCCCAAGATGCTGCAAAAACAGCATGTCCTTCTGCTGTTTCACAAATGACATTTAAGCAGCTGAGTGTATTAGGGAGGGAGGCAGGGGCAGGAACAAGAGCAGGAGAGCTGGGGACAGGAGGGAAGGAAGTCAGGGGCAGCTCCCGGTGGCGCGGGGAGTTGCGTTTGGAAACCGACAAAGAGGAAAAAGGCAGGGACTAATGGCCAGGAAGGAAATCAGGACCAGCAGGCAGCTTGAGCTTGATTTTTCACCCTCTAGAACAACAATTTGCAAAAGGGTCCTCATCTGCCTTTCTCTTGGGAGAAATTGGAGGGGGAGCGGGGACAAGGGGGTCTCCCTGTGGACCCTGGACTCTAGGGGGACTGCTTGGAGAGAAAACAGTGGAGGCCTAGGAAACTCAGACAGGGCATGGAGCAGAGATGTCTCAGTGGCCTCCCCTCCCACGCCCAGTCTCACCACCCCCAGCCTTAAAGATCCAGGCCCACTTTTTTTTTTTTTTTTTTTTTTTTTGCTTATGGTATGACTTTGGGTGGGAATTTCTGATTTAGTGGCTGTAGTTAAATTTGTATCAAGAAACGTGTCCTCAACAATGCAGGAGGAGAAAGGGAGGACGCTTGCTCTTGGGGGCAGGGGCAGGAGCAAGCGCTAATCACAAAATATTTCTCTTTGGCAAGAGGTCCTGTTTTCATTGGCAGGAGTGCTCCTAAGTAAGGACGATATTTTCTGAGCATCTGCACTGTGGCAGGCACTGGGCATGCTGTATAAAGTATGACATTAATCCTGCTGCAACTCAGTGGTGCAGAGATTTTTATATCCATTTTACAGGGAGGAAAACTGAGGCTCAGAGAAGCCAACTAACTTGACAAAGTTTCACAGCAAGTGAGGGCAAAGTTGGAATGGGAACCCGGGTCTCTCTCACTCCCAAGTCCAGGATTTTTCGTCTGCTTCCTTGGGGCCAAAAGATGAAAACAAAATGAAACAATGACAAGAGAGAGGAGGGAAGGAAGCCTCGCAGATCATGAGAAGGAAACGATTTCCCTTTCCAGGAAATGAGGGGGAAGACAATGGGAAGGAAGAAAAAATTCAAAACTAAAAAACCCCACACAACTTTAAAGGATGACAGTGCGATGTCAAAAAGTTGAAATTTTAAAACAAATAAGTTAGGAAGACATTTTTTACATTACAAAAGTCATATTTATTTAACAAAGTGATTTTCTTAAGAGTTACTTTAAGTAGGTGGTTCCTTACATTTAAATAAAAGTCTTTCATTAGAAGTGCTTTCTGTGTTTTGCTTTGTTGTGCTGTGTTTTTGGGAGACAGGAGTTCCTGAGAAGGCAAGCATCATAAGAGGCCTCCAATGTCTCAAGTATGCTCTCCCAGTAATGGCTTGTGTTTACATCCCGAGTTTGCAGCCTTCAAGAATCCTGGTAAAATGCAAGGACAGGCTTGCACCCCTAACACCCAGGACGTATGGGTCTTATAGTAATGGGAGAATGCAAAGGGAAGTTACCTATTTCGAAATTTTGCCCAGGGCCACAACCACGTAAAAGTGAGTTACAGCCAAAAATAATGAAAGAAAAGACTTAGAACCCTAAGTCCCAAGCACAAGTCTCCCAAACAAGAGTTTAATAAACTTTGGAGACAGACCCTAGAGCCTTTTGGCGGAGGCAGATGTAGGCATTATTAATATGACTCATAACTGCTAAGGCAGTCACTGAGCTTGGCTAAATCTTCCCCAACACATTGCATTTCAAAAGGACTGTTATCTTGGGAAAGGTTGCATTAAGTGTCTCTGGTAATTATGTCTCCAAGAAACAATACTCCTCTCCTCATTAAATGTTTCAGTGGGTGGCCCTGCTGAAGGCAGGAACTTAACCCTGGAGCTACAGAGCCTGAGAGGGCATGGAAAGGGGCCACCAAGGAGTTGTCCAACTCTATCAGCCAAGGTGAGGCTGTTTATTGGGTTGAAAACTGCTTTAATTAGGGACCTAGGCAAAGAAGCAGACAAGTGACTGCTGTATAAATCACTTTAAGAGATAAAGGTACTGGGAGTCATAGGCTTGCCCAAGTACGTTCCACTCTGGTCTTGGTTTGGAGTGGCAGGCATAACTCCAAAGCCAGTTCCACATTTGCAACTCATTATCTCCATACACAGGCAGCAGAAAGCCACTCTCCCCCACTAGAGGGTGGACTCCTCCCAGATCTGACCCAGACAGCACATCCCTGTCGCCCAAATGAATATCTTCCAAATAAACTGCAAAAAGGATGTAATATCAAAAGCCCAGAGTTGTGCCTGCTTTGGGGCTGGAGTTCTAACCCAGAGGTAGACAGTTTCGTGTATGCCACAAACATTTATTGAATCCATGTTGCACACAGAACAATGTGTGAAGTGCCGCCAGATGTTCGGCAAGGGGCCCTGCCTCCCATCAGCTTAAAATCTTGCTGGGGGGCTCTGGGATGATGGCAGCTACAATGAGATCCTTCCAATGTCTCCCAGAAAAATCACACAGATGAACTAAATGCATAAGCAACGACTCACGGACAACATTTACAACAAAACTAGGTGACAAGGTATCCCCAAGAACTCCAAAATACAAGTCCATGAATGAAACCACCAACAACCACAAGGCATGTTTTTTGTTTGTTTTTTGTTCTTTTTTGAGGAAGGGGGCATCTCTGCTAGAGAAAACAGAAGGAAGCAAAAGTGCATCTGGTGGACCTGGGTACAAATCACCAAAACATCCAACAAGCATTCCCTGGAAGGCACAGACAGCCCGTTTGAGAACAGTGGCTAACACTGAGAGCAGCTTGGCTCACTCAAGCAGCTTGGCTCACTCCAGCAGCAGCAGCAGCAGCAGCAACTTGTAAGGGCCTGTGTTACGAGGCCTGGGTGAAGAGGCTGGAGCCGCATTGTCCCTAGGAACTCTCAATGAACATGTCCAGGGCCTCACTGCTGGAAGTGGAATCAAAATTGAGCAGATAGAAATAACAGAGATAAAGGAAGGAGGTTGACCAGGTAAAAGCGGAGGAGGGAAATAGAAACAGGACATCTCAGAGAGCCAGCTGCACAGTTTTAACACTGTGGGATGCAACAGAAGATGGAACAGTGCTGTAAGGTTAGAAAGTCCATATGATCTCCTCCTCCTCCCACAAACTCAAGACCACTGTTCATGAGAAAAGGCAAACTTTGCAAAAGGGCCTCTGTCTGAGACCATCCTCCATCTGAGAAAATCCTCCTCTTGGGGGACAGGAGCTTGGTGGCAGCAGCAGAAGGAGTGAAAGAAGGAGCCTCTCTGTGGCAGTGAATACTCTGGTCAAATCTCACACAAAGCTGAAGAAAGATTAGAAAGAAAATGAAGAGGAGGAGGAGGAAGAGGAGGTGGTGGAGAAGGAGAGGAACATCCCTACAGATAATGAATGCATGCCAAAAAGATGGACCCAAAAAACTATAAAATATGCAGCATATTACTTTAAAATGAACTAAAGGCCTTTAAAAATGATATAAGACCTGAAATAATATTAAAACATTATGTTAGAGATGAAAACTAAACTAGAAGGAACACAAAAACCAGTACATAAAACAAAAGCTGCTTAAAGGAAATGGGAGGTGAAAATGATATGCTTTTTAAAATCAAGAGAAAAAGAAAAAAGATAAGGAACTCAGAGAAAGGGACAAATACTGAGGACGGGCAAAGAAGATCCAATCAATGGAGAAAAGGAGTCAGCTCCTGATAAAGAAAACCAAGTCAAGGGGACAGTACGTAACTCAAGACAATTTCCCTGAAAATTAAAAGAAATCAAAACTACACTTTGAAAAAGCACATCACATGTTTGAGACTATCAATCCATGGACAATTTTTCCATGGACTGGGGGTGGGGATGGACATGGGGGGATAAGGGAATGTTTTTGGGATCAAACTGTTTCACTTCAGATCATCAGGCGTCAGTTATATTCTCATAAGGAGTGTACAACCTAGATCCCTCAAACGTGCAGTTCACAATAGGGTTCCTGCTCCTGTAAGAATCTAATGCTGCCGCTGATCTGACAGGAGGCGGAGCTCAGGTGGTAATGCCAGCTCACCTCCTTCTGTGCGACCAGGTTCCTAACAGGCCATGGGCCAGAACCAGGGGTTGGGGACCCCTAGGTTATATGATCTGATAATGCAAATATGACACAGCCACAAAAATTGAGGGGAAAGAAGAGAATAGAGGGATTAAAAAACGTTTAACTGTTTTCAGTAATCATCATTGATGGTATAGCGCTCTTATTATTGTTATTGAGACTACTGTAATAATTATGGGATATTCTAATTCTGTATCTTTAAGAACCAAGATTTGCCAGGAGTGGTGGCTCACATCGCCAGGCATGGTGGCTCACACCTGCAATCCCAGCACTTTGGGAGGCCAAGGTGGACAGATCACCCGAGGCCAGGAATTTGAGAGCAGCCTGGCCAACATGGTGAAACCCCATCTCCACTAATAATAATAATACAAAAATTAGCTGGGCATGGTGGTGCATGCCTATAATCCCGGCTACTCAGGAGACTGAGGCAAGAGAATGGCTTGGACCCAGGAAGCAGAGGTTGCAGTGAGCCAAGATAGCACCACTGCACTCTAGCCTGGACAACAAGAGCAAAACTCCGTTTCAAAAAAAAAAAAAAAAAAAAAAAAGAACCAAGATTCTTGGTTTGGAAGGAAGGAGATACAAATGCAATATAAAAGTAGAGTGAAAACTATACAGCTCTGAACTTGAGTCTGAAATATCAGTTTGAACTCAACAGTATTTGATACACCCCTCCCTCCCCAACATATGCACTACACATTGTATGCTGGGTCCACTGAAAAAAACAGAAATAATGACCAAACCAATAGCAATAAGCATCCATGCTGCCCCAGCTGGTCTTGAAATACTTTTTTCTGATTAAAAGAAACCAGATTTCCTGGAGAAATGGTGGAATCCAGGTCTGGGGCAGGAAACAGACAACGTGAGCCTATACCAGATGGTAAAGAAGATAGGAAAGCTCCTGAAGTCATGGTAAAAGGACCCCAGAGCCAATGTGAAGGCGCTGTAGCTCGTCAAAGATAGGAAAATATGAATTTCAATAAAGATAGTAATTGCAATGGATTGAAACCCATCAAATGTGTGTAAATCCATGAGTTCATATTATTGAAAAATACCTAATTGGTTCAGTCTTAAGGAAGACATGAAACCAAGTCAATGTCCTGAAAAGTGGATAGAGAGAAAGCATTAAGCATTTATTCTGACTTTTCTGTAAGACCTGTGCCACTGAGTACCCAAATTGAAAATGACATAGAAGCTCCTTCTTAGAAAATTATCCCAATTAATAAATGAAAACAAATTTATAGAGTTGAAATTACACCATTTTGCAATTCTCAGTAAAGCAATGGATCTGTGCCTTGAGCATCACTGGCTGTTAACATGAAAAGGAGCAAAAACCACATGGTGTAGGTTTCCCGATGAAAAGCATCACTACTTTGTTAAAGAGATAGACTTGGGTCTGTTCCATACCTCTGGATGCAGCTGCCAATGTTCAGGAAATACAAAAGACAGAGGACTTGCTGAAGCATGCCAGCTTATGGGGATCTGCAGATTAAAAACCCACAGGAAAAAATGAAGGAAGAGAGGGCAAGCTGCATGTTTTAAAGGAGACTTGAAAGACACATCATCTTTTTTTTTTTTTTTTTTAAATGGGCAAGGCTCAAAAACAGCAGCAAGGAACGTGCACACTGTGTTCATCTGTTCGGGCTGCCATAACAAAATACCATGGACTGGGTGGCTTATAAACAACAGGAATTTATTTCTCACAGTTCTGGAGGCTAGGAAGTCCAGAATCAAGGTAGATTCTATGTCTGGTGAGGGACTGCCTCCTTTCTTACAGTGTCCTCACACAGCAGAAGGGGCAAAAGGTCTCTTTACAAGGGCACTAATCCTATTTATCAGGGCTCCACCCTCATGACTGAATTACCTTTCAATGGCATCATCATCACCTACTAATCCCATCACCTTGTGGGTGAAAATTTCAACAAAGGAATTTGAGTGGGACACAGCATTCAGTCCACAGCACATACCTGGGTGACAAATCCATAAAGAAATGCATGGAAGTGGCTGTTACAAGAATTGGGAAGGGTGAGGAGCTGTAAAGCTGTAACTGGGGTGGGGCAGATGGAGGAGAGGCTCTTAGGGGGACTAGCAAAGTTATGCGGTAACAAGGTTGTTTGGCTTACATAAAATCACGAAGCCACACATTTGCTTAATATTGCTTTCTGTATCTCGGTCTTTTTTTAAAACATAAAGAAGAAAACAAACTTTTTTAAAGGTCTGCCTTTCCTGTAAGATCTGTGCCACTGAGTATATGGAAAACGACATAGATGCTCTAAGCTTGATCTAGACAAAAGACAAGAAAGAAGGCTGCCAACTACCGTTACCAGCAGTGAATGCCCAGACCCCTGGTGCTGTGGCTGCCCAACCCTCACAGCATAGATCACTTAGTCCCAGCTCCCCAGATACATGAAGGGGCTTCAGGTCAATGGCACAGCAGTCTGGGCTGCTGGTTCCACTCTGACTGTGGTACCACACAGGACCTGGGCTGCTACTGTATTCCTTGTGAACAGGCCCTTTCTTCAATCCTAGTTCTAGTATTGAATACCAGTTTCCTATGGCTGAGACTCCAGGAGCCCAGTGCCTGTGGAACAAAGTCATTCCTTATCTCTAGACTTCCAAGGAATCTCCAAGGCTCCACCCTGAACCTCAGTCCCTTGACGGCTGGGCCTACCTGATAAGGCATATCTTCCTGGCTAGACCCCTGGCCACCACCTGAGTCTGCAGCCCCTCACCCAGGACCACCACCAATCCTCTGCCTTCCAAGGGCACCCATCTGGCATCTGAAGCTACTAGGATCCCAGCAGCCAGGACATTCAGAAGCTACCACTTTGCAAGAGCCACCCTGACTGCCTGACCCCACAGAAGGACAGTCCTTCCACAGGCCAGGCCTTCCCCTGTCATGTATGTACTGAAGAAATGCATCCACCAGGTGAGCCCACTCCTCCAACCTCACTGCAGTTCTTGTCCTTTGACACAGCATGCCACCCAAGCCAGGTTTTCTGTTCCTTACACATGTCTCAGAAATCTCCAGAATTTTGAAATGCCCTCAGACACATCATTCTTTTTAATAACTTCATTTGCTTTGGTTTGGAAATTTAGAATCAAAGAAGTGATGGCCTACTGGGCAAATGTCATATCTATCGGTGATAAAGCTTGCATCAGAAATCAGGAGTCTCTGACAAGGACTTTCTCCTACTTCCTCTCCATTCAGCCACGCTGTCATCTCTTTGCAAACACGCATCGATACTCAGCACTTCCATGCAAGCTGCCATGGCCTCTGGGCCAGGAACTGGGCTGGGCAAGAAGAGGCAGCACTGGGAAGGCTGGGGGCATCGTGGTGTTGTAGGCTGATAAAGGAGGTACACGGAACCCTGCCCTGACACAGTAAAGAGTTATGGGCTACCATAGGTTAACGGTATGCTAAATGCCAGTGAAGAAAATACATTATGTTACTGACACACACAAATCAAAAGCCATAAAGTCTGCACACGCATATATGCAGCCATTCCTCTTCTGGGAACTTATTCTAGGGAACTAGCCATGGATGCATAAAAAGATTCAGCTACAGGTATGCTCATCACGGCAGCATTTATGAGCAGGAAATGTTGGAAGCAACCCAAATGTCAAACAACACTAAAGCAGTTAAATAAGCTATGGTATATCCATTCAATGAGACTACGTAGTGATAAGAATAAAATAACATTTTATTATATAACTGGTGTGTATATATATATATATATATATATACACACACACATATTACATAACTGGTATGAAAAGATATTCATGAAATGAATGTGCAGTGAAAATGCAGGTTACAAATATTTTCACTGATAATATCTTCACCGATGCATTTGTAATCATTCTGATCTGATTTTACTGATCGATATTTCACAAATATACTGACTCTATTGTTTAAGGTATTTATTCCCATAGAGAAGGGAACAGAAGCATATATACCAAAATGTTTTAAAATATGATTAGCAAAGGTACTATTATTGTCTTATTTGTTTTCCACTATAAACATAAATTGCATAATCAAAAATTAAAAACAAAATTCTGTTCCTCCAGAAAGCTCCTTAGAAACTCACCTGATTCTCTCGCTTAATCGTTCTTGCTGTTGTGTCCTCACATTTGTGTGTTCAGGGTGTGTGCTACCCTTGAATCTTACCAACAATGTGGATTCCATCAATTTAGAGATCAAGGCTATAGCAAATGCATTGTAATTCAACTAATGGCTTAGTAAGACCTTCAGTGAGCTAACTTGTCTGCATACTGGACAATGGGCTTTCCTAAGTGCAAGTAAAGCTTCATTCGGGGCTTACAAACAAAAAGCAAATGATAAATTTAAGCTCTAATGCTAACCAAAGATTCAAAAAACAAAATGCTATTTCATGATTACCATATTAGCAAACATTGAAAACAGTGAAGGAGCTGGGGCTGGTAAGGTTATAATAAGATACACTGCAATGCAGGGCACTAAATAACATGCACTTTTAAAAGTTAACCCACTGGAAAAAGAAAAGAGTTCATTTTAGCTCTCTTGACAACACTGCTTTCCTTCCACAATAAGGTAGTTTGTATCCTTAAAGCCCTTTGCTTCATCTTTTTTCTTTATATTTTTCTGAAATGTAAAGTTTCCTACATGACACAAGACATGGTAAAATGTCTTGTTGTTTCTCCCTCTATGTTTATTATTGTCTTGTGTGAGACTCAAAAGAATTTTCCAAGTGGAACCCTGTCCTCTGCTGGGTATCTCAGGATGTAGACAGGTGGCAGTGGGCAGCTACAGGGACAGAGAGGGAGAGTCCCTATACTAATCTTCCCTCCATCTGCAGCCCAGTCTGTGTTCTTCTTCTTCCACTGAACATGCTCGGGTACCTAAAGGAGAAGGCATAGCTAGAAAGACGGTACAGAGGCTACCCAGAAAACTGCATCTCATCACAGAAACGTCAGCTGTCGTGCTCTGCAGGGGACCGACTGCTAACACAGATACATGGGCCTCCAGTACCAAATACAGGACTCATGGATGCTGAAGCGGGAGGAACCTCCAAGGAGGCTCCCAGACCCTCCCAGGTCCCTCCTCCGTACACGCCACGGAGGGCCCTGGTGGTCATCAGTACCAGATTAGCGTAGCAATTTCTTTCATGTATATATATTTTGGTGAGGGCGCTAAACAGAAAGCTAGCTGCTGCTGAGTGGCTTTTTATTGGCAAGAGTGCAAGAAGCACTGTCTCCTCAAGAAATTGGTTATTTGCAGAAGGCAGTTCTCCCAAGAATGTTCTGCAGCATGTCAACTACCTTGAGCATTGCTTTGCCTCACAATTCTTTGTCTCACAGTGAGAGTGTGTATGTGTATGCACACGCTTGTCTGTGGCTCAGGCTTGTGGTTACAGAAAAATGTAGAGAAAGGGACTGGAATGCTCTCTCCACCTCTCCCCCGACCCAAACGAAGATGGTATCAGGCAAGATGACTTCAACCACAGAGACACACCTCAAAAACAGTTCAGAGCACACCCCAAAGACAGTTCAGATGGGCAATGGAGAGATTGCAAGTGGGCTCATCAGCTGGGCAGCATGGGACACTCTGATATGCTGCAAGGCAGAGCTGATTTTTTAAAAGAAAAATATAGCCGGCGCCTCTTTCTCCCCCGGTTGTTGTTGACTCTCCAAAACACTGGCTCTGGCACGCGTTCTGATCCCTGGAGTTTGATGCACGTTTGATTCACAGACGGCAGCGTGTCTGCACCAGATGGCCTCGAGTTAATGAACACAAACTCATCACTTTTGCTCACCAGGGAAATGTGCAGCTCGATCTGATTTGTACTCTACAACTAAAAATATTTGAGTATTTTTAGGGAGCATTTTACCGAGACAAAATGGCACTTCAGGAAAGCGTTAAAAGAACAGAGACTAACCAGCAAATTGCAGCTGCAATCTTCTCCACATTGATAAGCTGGCTCCTCGGATCATTCTTTCACCAACATAAAAGTAACACCCGATATGCTGCACAGGGACGATGGCTTCATTCTGCCCTCCCTGCCTCGTCTTCAACTCTGCTGCCCTGCCCCAAGCTGAACTTGTAGTCCCAAAGCACGGTGGAGAACTCTTTCCAAACACTAGATTTTCTCTTTCACATACCAGCAAAAACATTTCTCATAGGGTACATACACACATACATACACAGTCTTTTCTATATTATTGTAATGTCTTCTTAGCTATATGTTTTTATGTATGAGAATTTAAGGATTCAGGAAAAATTCACTACACGAACTGAACCCTACAACATCTCCTTCTCGTCCAGCTATGACAGAACTCTGTTCACAACGTGTTCTCCTGCTCATCGGCACCAGCACACAAAATAGCTGATGCCCAATGATCAATCAGGAGCTAGGAGGTTATTTCATCCAGCTCATTTCCCCCTTCTCCAAACTCCCATATTTTCTGCTGTTTTATACAGAAATCTAAGTGATTCGACTAAGGAACATTAAAGTCATAACTTTCTAAGTCAGTGTGATCCTCATCACAGTCAACGACCACACAGCTGGGTTCTCTTCTCATTAAATGTGGCCGTCGGACAGCCAGGGTCCAGAGAAGCACCTCATAGCCTTAAAACCTGTGCCTCTTCTGGGAGTTTATTAGGAAAACCAGTCCGGGTTCATCCAGACCTGCTGTATCCGAATCTGCATTTTACCAAGATCCCCAGGTGACTTTGGTGAACACGAAAGTTTGAGAAGTACTGCCTTCTATTCATCTCACTGTGGATAACCGTCTTTGAATCCAGACCACAAGTCTTCTTACAGGTGGCACTGTCTAAATGGGGAAGTAGTTTAATTATCTCCCATCCTGCCCTACAAAGATATTTTATAAGTACCAGACATTCACAGAAACCTTTCACTTTTTACAGAGATAATCTATGCAAATAAAAGTCACTTTCGGCCGGGCACAGTGGCTCACACCTGTAATCCCAGCACTTTGGGAGGCTAAGGCGGGTGGATCATGAGGTCAAGAGACCGAGACCATCCTGGTCAACATGGTGAAACCCCGTTTCTACTAAAAATACAAAAATTAGCTAGGCATGGTGCTGCATGCCTGTGGTCCCAGCTGCTTGGGAGGCTGGAGCAGGAGAATTGCTTGAACCCAGGAGGCAGAGGTTGCAGTGAGCCAAGATCACGCCACTGCACTCCAGCCCGGCAACAGAGCAAGACTCCGTCTTAAAAAAAAAAAAAAGTCTCCTTCAGACCAAAAGCAACCATCATTCATTACATGATGTTTTTGGGAGGGAAAGAGATGAATTTTCACTCGAATGGATGAGCGTGGAGACAAGGTGTCACCACCGAGGAACAAGCTTCCACTGAAGCATCTCAGGTTGCACTTGGCAGGACGTCGTCTGCCTCACACCCTTCTGCTGCATAGGCAGCTTAACGGAGGTTCTCTTTCCAGTCAATTCTGGAGCAGCTGCAGAGAATTCACGGGGAATAAGAGTTTTGGAGGGTGGTTTAAAAACACGCTCTTTGTCACCTTAAGAAATGCCACAGGCAGGGCAGGCAGTAGGAAGCCCTCTGGCTGTCTTGGACTTGCCACTTCCCCTCCCTGACAGCTGACTAGGCAGAGGGCTGAGACAGCGTGAAGCGACCCTGGGAAC
The DNA here is from genome assembly GCF_028885625.2 of Pongo pygmaeus. NCBI lineage: Eukaryota > Metazoa > Chordata > Mammalia > Primates > Hominidae > Pongo > Pongo pygmaeus. The sequence goes on from NC_072380.2 coordinate 10,469,029, forward strand.
TGGAAGAGGGAAGGCGCACTGCTGTGAAGGGGAAGGTGCGAGGCCTCGGGGGTAAGTCGGCTGGGGGCTCAGTCTGCTCCGTGCTGCCGCCATCAAGGGTTGCCGGCCTTGGCAAGGAGCCACTGTGCCCAGGCCAGAGATACAGGGCCAACCAGCTATGAGCCCACTCAGCCTGAAGCCCAGCAAAGCTGACTCTGCAGATTTGAGAGCTATTTTCTGGTTCCAGTTCAAACATTATGGCTGCTGACCAGTGAGTTCCAATTCGGTGAGACAGTGATGGTGGTCCTGGACTCATTTAACTCTAAAATCCATCTTAATAGTAGATTCACTGGATGTCAGAGTAGGAAGGGCTTTATAGGGCCTTTTCATCCACAGTGTCAGATCTAAATGCCTTCTGAAGCCAGCAAGAACCGTCAATGAGTGAAGGTAGAAGCATCCAGCCGGCACTGTCCAGTCCAGCACTCTAACTGCTGGCTGCATGCAGCGGCCGAAGACTTGGAACATGGCTAGTGCAAGCTGAGAAGCGCTGTGAGTATAAAACACAAAGTTTCTCAAAGATGCAGTAACTATGGGGATGGACGGTGGGGACCAGAGCTATCTGCAAAGCAGGCATCTTTGTGAGAAGCATCAGAATTCAAACTTTAAAGAAAGAAATGAAGACTGCAGGCCAAATTCCACTCGTAGGTCTCTGGATTGTGGCTAATGATTTCACACAAAAAGAGAAGTGCCCCAAATGGCCCAGCTGGAGAATGGAAAGTTTCAAGTACAATCTGAGGTCTCTCAGATTGTACTGAAGAGTCCATCATTTCTACTCAGGGAGGCCTGTTTAACCAAGCCACAAGCTTCAGCGGTAGCTGGAAGGGAACTGTGACCTTCAGCAAGGATTCACCTCTCTGGAATGTGTGTCTGTAACACAAGGGGGTGATAGGGGAAGGCCCCTCAATGCCCTTGGGCTCCAACATGCTAGCAGCAGGGAGCCTCACAGAGAGAACTCAAGAGTGACCGGTCACAGACATCAAGGACACAGGGCTAGAGGGGCCAAAACAGCAATGGGGAGATGGCAGTTTTCTTAGAACTAAAAGAGCCTCAGCTTGTGTTAGTAACATTTCATTAAATAAATATTTCTTGCTTTCCAATCAAGGAGCACCAGGCCCCGTACTAGGCATAGAGAGGACGAAGGCCACAAAAGCAACTCAGGCAGGGTCTTCCTCATCATTGAGGCATGAGCTAGGGGAGGCTCCCAGAGGGGAACAGAGACCTGTGCTCAAGGGATGTTCAAGGTCACGAGTGCACGTTAGCAAATGTGCAAGATGCCACGCGGAAGCAGAGAAGAAAAGCAACACCAAAGGGAAGTGGGGTGGCCTCACAGAAGAGTCAGGGTTTTCATTAAACCCCGAAGAATAAACAAAAAAGGCAAAGATATTCTAGGCAAAGGGAACAGTACGTGTGCAGGCCAAGGATGATAAAACCACAGAGAATGGGGAAGAGCACGGTGGAGCAGAAGCCCAGTTCACTGCATCAGAAGCACAGATTGCTATTAAAACCCTTTGAAATGGCTGCTTTGCACCTATGACAGCAAAGGTGAATCCTCCAGCAGAGTCAATGTTGATGCTACCCAAAGCAATTTCTAAATATAAACTTCAACAATTTAAACAATAAATGTATTCTGTGTTATTTGTAATTGTTTTAATTTATGATTATCATGTATAATTTGCATTATCTAATCATGTTTTAGAACGAATAGATGTATCGCATATGATTATTCAAATTTTGTCGGCATTCTTTTTATTCCATTCTCTTAGGATGGTGTTCTACATGGGGCTGGCATTCTCTGAATGTCTTATCTTCATCAGATACATAAATCCAGGGACCAAAATACCAAGCTGGCAGGCTTTTTTAGATCTCATGAGCGATAGGGCGGCCGTTTCCCTCTTTTCCACCATGCTGGTCTATGAGATCGTTATGCACACTCATGTGCTTTGTCCCCAGCAAGCCTTCTCCTGCCAAGACCCTGCAGATCCCACCTACCTGTTGGTCCCCAATTCTGCCAACCTATCCCTCTTTCCAGTATGACGTGTAACTGCCGAGTTTTAATGAGTAAGGAGATAAATATTTTAGATGCCTTGGTAGTATGAACTGAACTTCTACTAAAGAAAAGCCAGGGCCAGGCATGGTGGCTCACACCTGTAATCCCAGCACTTTGGGAGGCTGAGGCAGGCAGATCATGAGGTCAAGAGATCGAGACCATCCTGGCCAACATGGTGAAACCGGTCTCTACTAAAAATACAAAAATTAGCCAGGCGTGGTGGCGCACGCTTGTAGTCCCAGCTACTTGGAAGGCTGAGGCAGGAGAACTGCTTGAACCCAGGAGGCAGAGGTTGCAGTGAGCCGAGATCACGCCACTGCACTCCAGCCTGGGCGACAGAGCAAGAGCAAGACTCTGTCAAAAAAAAAAAAAAAGGCAATAATTTCTGGATATAAGTTGGGAAATAGGCATTTGGCCATGCTGCTGGTGTAGGCCTCAAGAAAAAAAAATCTCTGGGGAGAAGGCCCTAGCACGGATTCAAATACAAAGCAATTTACTAGAACTACAAAAGGAAGGGCTGAGTAAACACTGATGGTTCAGACACATAATTATGCTGCTACTCTGTCTATATGGTCTCATGATTTACAAGCAAACTCTTAACTGCAGGTTTCAATTCATTAATCCCAAATCCATCTAAGGATGAACCACCTTAACGTGAGGGTTATTCTAGATGCAATGACCAGCTGCATCATTCATTCATTCAACAGGTATTTACCGTGTGCCTACTCTATAAATGGTAAGCACCAGCTAGGGTGGATGTTTCAATGAGCTTAGTTCAGTAAGGGAAAGAAGACATCTGCATCGATCACTAAAGTACAGCATAGTATCTATAACTGGCACTGGAGACAAGGGAATGTTCAGTCATTGTTTAGACTGCGGAGGTGGTAAAGGCAGCAGAAAGGAGGGGAGGAAAAGCCATGTCCTAGAAATAACTAGGGCAACTGGATTGAAAAGTCAAGTGTGTGGCAAGGAGTAATGAGCACTACGGACAGGATTATTTCATACGGTTGAGAGCTCTGAATGCTAGGCTGAGACACGCGAGGCCACATAAGGGTTTCCCATAAGACAGAAGCATAAGCAAAGTGGAACTTTGGGATGGAGCGGAGGATGGATTCGAGAGGGTGACTGAGACTGGAACCCAGTGACCAGGCAGCAGGCTGAGGTCAGAGTCCAAACCAGAACAAAGGCTGAGGTGGGAATAAAAAGAAATGGGACAGAAATGGAAGAGATGAAGATGATGGGGACCCACTGATAGCTGCAGGGGACAAGGCAGAGTGTTTGTGAGCATGGTGGGACTTTACAAATCGGGACATCATAAGAAGGAATGACTTAGGAGAAAGATCAAATGTTTGGTTTTAGACATGTTAATTTTGAGATGCAAGTCGGATATCCAGTTGCAGATATCCATAAGGCAGGGAGAAATGCAGACCAGGGGGTGGAAAGAGGGAGATTTATCAGGCTGTATTTGGTATTCATCAATCATTTGTTTAATCAATATTTACTATAAACTGACTGGAGCCAGACATGGTGCAAGGGACTAGGGAAGATACAGTGATGAACAAGACAGAACCCCTGCCCTCAAGGAGTGTTTGGACCAAAAGGGAAAATGAACCAGTAATGACTAAAATAAAGGGACATGTGTTGTGATCAAAGTGCAGTTGCTGTGAAAACGCACTGGAGGGGGCTTCAGCCAGAATGATGGGGTGTGGAAAGAGGGTCTGTGAGGACTGAGAACAAGCAACAGCAGCACCTTCAGTTGGGGGAATGGTAAGAGGCTGAAGATACAAATGGACACTAGTCTGATTATATAAAAACAGAACTTTTGCCCACAACCTGCAGCAACCAGCCCAGGAAGCCAACCTACTGCTTACAGTCACCAGTTCAGGAAGCCAAACAACAACCCCTTTAGCAATCAGCCCCAAATGGCAAGGACTTGATTAATTTCCCTGACAGTTTCCCTAACTTTTGTCCTGGCTTCCAATTCTAGGACTAACCCAAGAAAGCCAAATATGTACCCCTAACCTATTACACAAGATTCCCCGCATCTTGTTAGCCTGCCTGCAACTTCCCCAGGCCAACAGCCTCCAATCAGGACATACTTGAGGCTTTCCCTCTTTTCCACTCTGGAGCTTTCTCTCTTCTGCTTGCCTTTGAGTCTCTGCCGAATGCAAGTACTAGTGGCTGGCCCTCTGGCTGTAGTAAGCTCTGATTCAAGAGCCTTTGCTTGTTTCCATTTGGTGGTCTTCATTTATTTCCATATCAGCATGTGAGTTATGAAGGCTGGGGTACAGTGGATGCATGATGGGATGGACAGTCCCCAGAGTGGGGGAGGGTGTTTACACTTAGGAGAGTGGGGAGCCAGCAGCCATATTAGAGAGGACCTTATAAGCCATGAGCAGGGCTATGAAGTGCATGCTGAGTGCAAAGTCATCCACACAGAGTTGAGAGCTGATTCTGAATCTATAGTCCCATATTTTCAGGACTAGGTTCAGTGACTAAGCAAAGTAATGGGTGAGGATAAGACTGCATTTATTGAGGTCAGGACCCCAAGTCACTCAGCTTTTGCCCACATATAAGAGAAAAGAGGGCCAGGGATGGCCTGGTATCCTTAGGGAACTTTATAATTTGGAACACTGCACAAGAGGTCACAGTTGAGCTGCCCTCACAAACATTACACATAAACACAATACAATGAGCCAAGCAAATAAACAAAAACACTAGGAAGGTAGGAATGGATGGCTGAACTATGATTCTGTATGTAGGCTGTAGGTTTCCAAGTGGTTAGAGTAGGTTGCCAAGTGATTAGACTAAATAAACTAGGTTGCCAAGTGGTTAGACTAAATAAAGACTTGAGTGAGCTGAAATGCCTCCATTTTGAATACAGGCTGCACCTAAAAGGTAGATTTGACCTTTTAGTCTCCTTCTAGTGCCTTTAGTTTCATGCAAACAGATCTTGATTTGCCAAACCTTTTTAGAGTGAGCTTAAAACACCAGAAAAGAAACAGAAACCCGTATAACGCACTTCTCATAATGTAATTATTTTTAAATGTGCAATATGTAACAGAGATATTTAGCATCTCATAAGTTTTCGGAAAATATATTTATAATTCTTCGTAATTATTATTTGTAATAATACATCCCATTGGTATAGTCCTCTACCACTTTGAAGATTCTTCCAATCGTATTTGATTTTTACATTGTGTGGGAGATGAAACAGAAGTGTGTGTGTGTGTGTGTGTGTGTGTGTTGAAGTCAGGTGGTGATAATGGTGGACCCTTGGATCACTTGGTCCAAGACTTCTTTATTCATGAGGAATGTGAATCCTATGATCACACACTCAGTTAGAAATGGATGTGACATGGAAAACACCTCAACTCAGGCTGGCCCTCCTTACATACTTAGTAACCTATTCCCATCTAACCGACATGGAAACTGAGGCTAAGGTGGGAAGACCATTACACTAACAGCCTCGACAAATCACACCTCCTGGTATCTACACTAAGACGTGCAGTCCCCATCCCCACATTAACTCTGGGCTTGAACATATGACTTGTTTTAGCCAAGGAACATCAGCATAGGAAGCAGAGGCTTGATAAGCACTTGGAATTGGGGCTCAGCATGGCATCACCATCTCTAGAGCCAACCCAGGCCAGGCCAACCTTGAGAGGGAAAGACCATGGAAAGAGAGAGAGAGGTCCAGACAGCCCCATCATCCCAACTGAGCCCTGCCTCCAGGTGACCCACCAACTGAATGCTGTCCCATGAATGAGTCCAGGCAAAATCGACAGAACAATACAGCCAACCCACAGAATCACAATAATAATTATTTTTGTCTTAAACCACCATGACTGGGGTAGTTTGTTATGCTGTGATAGACACCTGACACACTAAGGAAGAATCAATGCGTCCACTGCAGTCATTCCCAGGCCCAAGAGTGAACCTGAGGTCTTGTACACCACCTCACACAGTAATGGAGAATGTGTTGGTGAACTGAGCTATCCCTGACATGCAAACCTGAGATCAAGCTCTAGATTCATTCAAACTCATGGTAGTTAGCTCATTCAGACCCTTAATGATCCTTATTTAATGCAACATAATCCTTATGTCAAGGCCATTGCAAATGGCTGGATTTTTTTTTTTTTTTTTTTTTTTTTTAAGACGGAGTCTCACTCTGTCACCCAGGCTGGAGTGCCAGTGGCGCAATCTCAGATTGGTCCAACCTCTGCCTCTCGGGTTCAAGCGATTCTCCTGCCTCAGCCTCCCCAGTAGCTGGGACTACAGGCGCCCACCACCACGCCTGTCTAATTTTTGTATTTTTAGTAGAGATGGGGTTTCACCATATTGGCCAGGCTGGTCTCGAACTCCTGACCTTATGATCCACCTGCCTCAGTGGAAACGGCTGGCTTTGAATGCCTGATGGCGGAGGGATTCAGCCACCACTCTATAGTCCACCATTAGAGGTGAACGGCTGCTGAGAGATCACTGTATAGATGGGGTGAAAGAAGACCAGAGAATCAAGGCACTTGCCTCGATCACACTGCTGTTAGTACAAGGGACGATATGAGAATCCAGGTCTTCTCACCTCAAAGCCAGTATCTTTTGGGTGATACATGCAACTTCCTTAGCAAGAGGGAGAAGCTCTAGTCCTGTGGCTTAGAGATATGGATCTTATGTCAGTTCCAGGCAAGATGATGCTATCTGGGACTACAGAATGTTCCATCTTCAAAGTGATCTTTGGGTAAACAAGAGCCACAAGTGGTATCTCCCAGAGAGACACTCAGCAAGACTGAGAATGAATCAATTGATTCATTCATTATTGATACCCAAATATGTCTGAACAGGATCTGAGGTAGCAGAGCACACAGAGCGCAGATTATTTTATTTGGTTGGGTAGATAAAACTAGTTATTTATAAGAGATTATTTTAAAATCTCTGTCCTTTGTTATTTTTTGGTTTTGTTGCTGTTTGCATATGAAGTCTTCAAATTTATGTATGATGTTTTAATATTAAAAGTTTTTCAGCAGAAATCTATTGACTTGTGTATGCAGGTCACTAGGGACCCCCCACTCTTTACAAATGTAAAGTGCTACGTTTACATTTGTTGAATAAGGAGCATTGGGTTACCTACCCTCACTAAGCTCTCCCATGAATTGATGTAGGAGACAATTAAAGAGTGGTTTGGAAACGCAGTTTGCAAATGGATGGTGATACAGAAGCAGACATTCCACTTTGGGGGAAAAACAAGAAAAAGAAAACCATATGCCAGAAACAAATTCTAATCATCATACATCATGCTGCAGGTTATTCAACTGCAATAATACTATTCACCGCTTCATTATGAGGTTTCATTCCACCTTGAAAACACTGATCACTCCTGCATGACATACAGCATGGATTGTTCAGTCTGACATGTAAACTAATTACATCCGATCTTAGCTCTGCCTTCAGTCTGTTGGGAAGGCAGATAGAGACGGTGTTCTCACCACAGATCCTGGAATCCCTTTCCCCTGCGATGCTGCTGAGCAACCCTGAAGGTTGTTGGGAAAAGGAACAATTGAGACCAAGAGATGGAGAAAAGCTGGTTATGATTTCTAGAAGTAGTGACTGCTATAATATTACAAATGTATCCCTCTAAGAATTAGCTGTGAAGCTAAAATGTATGTGTGTGTGTGTGTGTGTGTGTGTGTGTGTGTGTGTGTGTGTGTGTGTGTAATGCTTATGCGAGATGCCAGTTCCTTTCCACACGTTATCTCATTTAATTTTCCCAGCAAGCCTAGGAAGCAGCTATTTTTTATTATTCACATTTTATGTATGGGAACACTCAGGCCAGAGAAGTTAAGACACTTGCCCGAAGTCACACAGTGGCAGAGCTGGGACTGGAACCAAGCTGTCTTTCACCGGAGCCTGGTCCCTAAGCCACTCATCTGGGATGCAGGGGCAAGCCCAGTGGGCAGAAGCCCTGGGTTATTAACTGCGCTTGGCACCCACGCTGTGTGAGCTTGGGAGCATTGCTTTACCTCTTTGGGGCTCAGGTTCCTCGTCTGTAAGGCCAGGGAACTGCGCTGGGCTCGGAGGCCTTCCCTAAGACCCTGCCCCAGCTGTGCTGCTCAGTGATACAATGGCCTCAGCTTTGACTTCTGTGCTTCTCTGTGAGGCAAACGAACAGGGTTGGGTAATCTGCGCAATCAAGATCAGCAGTTCCGTGCAGCTCAGAGGCCCCCGGGGACCTCCAGAATCTTTTTCAGGATCCACAAGGTCAAAATTATTCTTATCATCATGCTAAGATATATTTCCCTGTTCACTCTTATTCTCTCATGACCGCAGGTGAAGTTTTCTGGAAGCTACATGGAGTTTGACGACATCATCACTCTGATGGCTGATGGAATGAATGTGTGCTTGGGTTTTTTTAATTTCTCAGTTTTAATTTTTAATCTGGTAAATATCAAAGAAAAGTTCGTTGGGGTCCTCAATAATTTTTGAGTGCAAAGAGGTCCTGAGGCCAAAAAGTCTGAGAACTGCTGCTCAAGGCCATGCTTGTGAGACCCATGGAAATAAATGAGCCGAAAAATCTCAACACACTGGAGAATAGAACTTAACAATGAAAAGTGTTGCTTTTGCACAGCTGATTACTAACCAGATATTTTTAACTCCTTGAACCCAGCTGACACACACAGCTTAGACGGCAGTGGAAAAACGCTCCTAGATGAGGACCTCACGGTTAAGCTTCCCCAAAGCCCCTAACCTTGGGCTGGGAGCCCACCACACTAGAGGCATAGCTTATGTCACGGGAGGAAATGCATTGATGGAAAACAGGATTCTAGACATATCTTAGCCGGCACTGTCCCGAGCCATGCCTTCCTCATCCACAGCTGACTGTTTAATGTTCACATGCCTTGGGCAAATCATCTGCCCATTCATGCCCATTGCGGATAGAGCTGCAGATAGAACACCGCGAGTCGGCAGCTTGGCACATGTCATCTCACTTATGTCACACCATCAACCTCTGAGGTTCATATGATTAGATACATTTTATAGATTAGGAAACAGGCTGAGAGGTTAAGTTACTTATCCAGGCTCAAACAGGTACCTAAGTCTGTCTGATGCCCAAGACTAAGTACTAGTCTACTACCTTAAGATGTCCAAGCCCAGCTCTGTATGAAAATCACTTAGAGAGTTGATATGGTTTAAATATATGTCCCTGCCCAAATCTCATGTTGAAATGTAATCTCCAGTCCTGGAGGTGGGGCCTAGTGGAAAGTGTTTGGATCATGAAGGCAGATCCTTCACGATTGGCTTGGGCCATTCTTTGGTGATAAGTCGGCTTTCACCTTGAGTGCACAGGAGATCTGGTCTTTCAAAATGTGTGGCACCTCCCCCCAACTCTCTCCCTTGCTCCTGCTTTCACCACGTGATGTGCCTGTTCCCCCTTCGCCTTCCTCCATGATCAGAAGCTTCCTTAGGCCTCCCTAGAAGCCGAGCAGATGCCAGCAAGCTTCCTGTAAAGCCTGTAGGATCATGAGCCAATTAAACCTCTTTTCTTTATAAATTACTCAGTCTCAGGTATTTATGGCGATGCGAGAATTGCCTAATATAGCAGTTTTAAACATTTCATATTTCCTGGCCCCACCCCTAAGGACCCTAATTCGGTAGGTCTGGGTGGGGCTCTGGAATCCACAGAGCCCTACAAATAGTCAACCTCTCACTTGGCATCTAAATTAAGGATCCGATCAGTTGGAAATCTTACTTCATGTTGGAGGCCACTTCCTCATCAACGTATTTGTTGTCTTTCTTATCGGGGCCATCTTTTTTCTCAAAGAAATAGCATTTTGATTATCACACAAGAACTGTTCCTTCTGTGAAGACAAGTAGGGACCAAGTGAACAGAGAAGCTGATGCGAGACGCTCTTTGCTGATGCCTTTGCAGGTTTTAAGTCTGTATATACGTTGCTTCCACATCCCCTTCCTTGAATATGGAGGTACTCGGTAAATATCTTTTGAATTGAATCAAAACATGCCATCCTCACCACTTTATAAAGTGGGTATAATAACTTCCAATCTGGCGGGACACAGTGGCTCATGCCTGTAATCCCAGCACTTTGGGAGGCTGAGGCAGACGGATCACTTGAGGCCAGGAATTCAAAACAAGCCTTGCCAACATGGCGAAGCATTGTCTCTACCAAAAATACAAAAATTAGCTGGGCGTGGTGGCACATGCCTATAATCCCAGCTACTCGGGAGGCTGAGCGACAAGAATCACTTGAACCCGGGAGGCGGAGGTTGCAGTGAGCCAAGATCATGCCACTGCACTCCAGCCTGGGTGACAGAGTAAAACTTTGTCTCAGATAGACAGATAGATAATAATTCCTGATTTGATGGCTCATAGGCTTGCCACCATACGTGGAATTGGGATATACTTTTTTTTGATTGTCAAAATCTAGTTCAACACCCTGGTGGTATTAACCCATAAAAGCATGGACACCTGGGGTCAGCTTGGGAGACCTGAGAGTGGCACCAAGCTCTGCTGGGAATGGGCAGGTGTGGCACTGTGGTCTCCGAGCTCTGCTGGGAATGGGCGGCTGTGGCTCCGTGGTCTCAAGAGGCTTCCTCTTCCCCTTTGCCGTGTCTTTCCCAGGCTGTGACAGCATTTTTGGCCACTCATATTCTCACATCACACGGGCCAGGAAATGGCAGTGCTGATAGCTCCATCATTGTAGACACACACAAGCCAGCCAGGGCAGCTGCCTTGGGGATCCATGAAGATTTTAAGAAGAGGGAGAGCAGAGGCCTGGGTGGGGTAGGGCCTGAGAACCGCCTAGAAGGGCAGACCATAGGGTCCCTATGTTCCCTCTCGTTAGTCGTCAGACAGCCTTTATTGAAAACCCCTTGCTGCCAGGCATGGTGGCTCACGCCCATAATCCCAGCACTTTGGGAGGCCGAGGCGGGCGGATCATGAGGTCAGGAGATTGAGACCAGCCTGGCTAACACAGTGAAACCTCGTCTCTACTAAAAATACAAAAAATTAGCTGGGCGTGGCGGCGGGCACCTGCAGCCCCAGCTACTCGGGAGGCTGAGGCAGGAGAATGGCATGAACCCAGGAGGCGGAGCTTGCAGTGAGCCAAGATTGCATCACTGCAGTCCAGCCTGGGCGACAGAGCGAGACGCCTTCTTAAAACAACAACAACAACAACAACAAACCCCTTGCTTTACAGGGAATAAAACAAACACAAAAATCCTGACCACGAAAAACAGGACAGACACTGAATTCATTACTGAATTCATTGTACTTGTGCTGTACATGTTGACATCTAAATAGATCCAATTCAAAAGTAGCCAATGTGGACCTGAATCACAGGTTTTGGAAACTCACGAAACAAAGTCAAGTCTAATTTCAAAAATGAGTTGCCTTCTGAGGAAAAGTTATTTAGCCAGAAAAGTTACAGAAAGGGCCTGTCTCCATGCTCAGATAAAGAGATGGTAACGGAAGAGTTTTACAAACTGCAACTCCAACACCATCGCTTCGTGGGTGTCCCTGACTTACAGTTTTCATTCCAAAGCCAAGGGGCTGGGAAAGGCAGGGGCCAGAGAGAACATCAATGAAAATTTTCATCTGTCAGCCACTCTCAACTTATCTCTGCAATCAAGGTTCATAAGAATAAGGGAACAAACCCAGTGAATTAAAAAATAGAAAAGATTAAAATGCCAGATCTTTCATCACTTAGAAAATGCAGTTTGGCAAGGACTGGAAACTTGCCTGGCACTTGCTCCCCACAACCCAATTCTGCCAAAACCTTACTTACATTTTTCTGGATTATAACCTTTGCCTGCACATCAGCTCCCTAGAGCCTCACAAAAACCCCCAAAGAGAGTGATCAGGGCAAGGGTTGCTAGCTCGATTTTGCAGGTTAGGAAATTATTTGTTTGAAGTTGTATGAATCACCAAAGCACCACAAAAGTCCATTAAAGGGGCTTTCAGTACACAGGTGGCACTTCTTGGAGAATTTCTGTGTGACTTCTTCACAGTATTTTCTCAATCCTAAAACGGTGTTTCTTTCTATACAATTCTTCTTTAAATTTTTTATTATTATTTTTGATTGACAAATCATAACAACTGTGTATCTTTATGGGGTGCATGATGTTTTAATATACGTATACAATGTAGAATAATCAAATCAAGCCAGTTAGCATATCCAACCCCTCACTTACCTATTGTTTTTTTATGGTGAGACATGTTAAACATGCTCTTAGTCATTCTGAAATATACACTACATTATTGACTACAGTCACCCTGCTGTGCAATAGATCTCAAACCCTATTCCTCCTGTGGATCTGAAATTCTGCACCCTTTGACCAACAACTCCTCCTCCCTTCCCCACTCCACCCTGGCCTCCGGCCTTTCTATTCCCTGCTTTAGGATGTCAGCTTCTTCAGATTCCACATATAAGTGAGATCATGTGGTATTTGTCTTTCTGTGCCTGCCTTATTTCACTCAACATAAAGAATCCAATGATTCTTGAGCACCTTTTGCTTTCTGCTAGTATTGCTTTCTCAGGGCCCACTTTTCTAGGTTCCTCTTTCACACAAGTGTGCATACACTGCTTCACAGTTTTCTTTCCTGCTCCTGCCTAATTCCTCACACGTCCTATTTGCCTTTTTCTCCCACTTAAGTATATTTTTTTCTTTGGCTGCTCTTTGATCATCCCTTAGGTTCATTTCTCCTATCTTCTATCAACTCCCCTAACTCCTGCTTTCCTGGGCCACCCAGTTTACCTCCCTACTTCCAAGTCTTATTAGTCTTGCATCAGAAACACGAAGCCCTGCTGTCATAAAAAAGAATGTGTGCATTTGTGAGGACCACTTTACAAACTGATTTAGCAGAAAGAAGGCACCTTGCTGCATACTAATAATGCTTTAATAATGTTTTCTTGAAGATGGCTGCACCCGGGCGAGTTGAGCAGAGGAGGGTGCAGTGAGCCCCGGCACGGCTGAGGAAGAACAGGGACGCACCAGCTGCTGAGAGAGGGGGAGTATAAGGTTCAAGATGAAAAATCATTCACCGGATGACACTATCAAGGAAAATGTGACAATATTCAATATTAGGACCAGAAAAATTAACCAACTTCCAGAGACAGACAGGAATCTGCTTGAACATGGATTGATGTATATCAGACTTAATGCTGCTCTCTGTAGCCTAGAAGCACACAGTCTTTTTGGATTCATCTTAAAAGTGACATAGGCTTGGCCGGGCGCAGTGGCTCACGCCTGTAATTCCAGTACTTTGGGAAGCCGAGGCTGGTGGATCACGAGGTCAGGAGATCCAGACCATCCTGGCTAACACGGTGAACCGCCATCTCTACTAAAAATAAAAAAAATTAGCCAGGTGTGGTGGCGGGCGCCTGTAGTCCCAGCTACTCGGGAGGCTGAGGCAGGAGAATGGCGTGAACCCGTGAGGCGGGGCTTGCAGTGAGCCAAGATCGCACCACTGCACTCCAGCCTGGGTGACACAGCGAGACTCCATCTCAAAAAAAAAAAAGTGACATAGGCTTATAGAGCTGCTGGCCTAGCGACAGCAGTGATCCCATTTGACTGTACACATACCTCACGAGGGGTTTGTGAGTTTACCTTTGCAGACAGGTGATGTGAATTGCGAAACCTGTACTATTACAAGGTATGGATTAGCTGGTCTTATCTCTGGTGGTCTTTACCATTGTTTTCTGGGCTACACCGGTGAATGGCAGCCTTGCAGCCAGGTAGGACTCAGCCCTGCTACCAGAGGAAGGAAACAATTCGCTGGATTAGAATTTCTACGCCTGTCTTTGTAAAAATGTTAATTCCCATTTTGCTCCAGACTGTGTTTGCAGCAAACGTTGGGTCTAGACAAGTAACTGCTTATAAAGGTAGTTCAAATTGCCTAAATCTGGCCTAGAAATTCACTGATTCCAAGCAAATGTGTATACACACACACAATGGTAAAAATAACCTATCTCTAATGTATGAATAAATACAGACTTGTAATTTATCATGTAAGTTACAACTCTGGGATCTACATCAAAAGGCTACACAGAGCAACAAAAAGCTGAATCTCAGTAAGGGCTACTCACATAAACAAGAGCATAATTTCACTGGGTTTGCCCAATATTGTCTCTTTCCCTCACTTATTCCACTCTACATCAGACACTGAGTTTGGTCTGTTAATACAAGAGGGAAAAATAACCATACAGCAATTTTCACTGATGACTTTGTAAAGAAGCCAAACAGAAATGAAAATGAAAAAAAAAAGGATGAAAGTTTTTTTTTTTTTCTATCACAAGTGCTCGGGTGTTAGGCTCTGTGGATTCCTGAAACCACACAGCACCCCTTGTGTGAATATGTGTAAAAATAATATATTAGTGTTTAAGTCAACCAAGTGTCTCTGGCATAATAATGTTCCTCAAATCAGGTCCTTTTTTTTTTTTCCTCACACTATTTTTCTTTCCTACTAAATCTTGCTATTTTATTAAAAGATTCTGTGTTTGCAAATGTGTTTCTGCCACCAGAAGGAACCACAAAAAATCCTCAACCATTAGCCCCGATCTTGACAAATTAAACACTAGTGACATATTCTTTTAATGTGATATTGGCAAGATAAGGAATGAGGAGAAAGGGAAGAGTGATCTTCCTCCTGGAGCCCATTCCCTATTTATAAATCTGTGAGGGTGTGACATGTCCAGAGGGAATCTACCTGGCCCAGTGACAGAATGGAAAGAACATGCACAGAGCTTGGAATCAGGGAGCGGGAGTGTGCATCCTGGGCTCCCCCATGTACATATCATGTGGTCTCAAGTTACCAGCTGCTTCTCCTGGAGGGCAGCGATTAGACTGACAGCCTCACAGGCTCCTTATGAGACACAGAGGAGAGAATGTTTGTGAAAGTTCTTTCTGCACTCCCAAGTCTGCTGACTGGTCCTCTGTTGGGGAAGGCAGGTGACTAACCACAGCCAAATCCCAGTGGGTGCCCTAGCTCTGGGGATTGGAGGCTTTGGGTGTGGCTGGCTCTCTCACTCATCAGCAGGGAACCCAAGTCGCCAGCCGAAGAGAGCCCGAGGCAGGTAGCTGCAGTTCCCCTCCGAGACTTCTCCACAGCTGTTTGACCATGTACAAGATCAGGTGCTGGGGTCATCTGTTCACTAGGCCACGGGGTCAGGACAAGAGTCACCCGCAGCTCTGAGGCCAGATGGTGATTCCAATCGCCTCCCAAGTTCAGCAGCGAACCCAGCAAGACGAAGATAATTTTCAAATCAGGCTCGGGAGTAGACGTCGCAATGGAGTGCTGTCCTCGCGGCTTTGGAGCCACGGCGCATGGCCAAGGTAAATGGAATCTGACAGCTAAACTTAGGCTCAGGCCTCACGCGCAGTGTCTGTGAGTAGAAAGGGTCACAGGGCCGGATTTCAAATCCAAACACTACAAAGAAAACAGAGTTGGGAGGTGTTCAGGGTGAAGGAAAAGGTGGCTCACTTTCCCTTATGAGCCTTGCTTTTGTCCTTCACCTGCTTTCCACTCCAGAGAGAAACTGAAGACATTGACCCTGACCGTTTCTGGGCCGCTGGGTGGGGCGCACGGTGCGGGGGGCGGTCCCTGCGCCCGGCCGGTCCTGCAACGCACCATGCCCAGGCCTCTGCCTGCACGGGGCCAGGGCGCAGGGCACTAGACCTAGGACCCGAGGGCCTTTTCTTCCTCCTCGCTTGCAGCCAATGGGCGGGCTCGCCGCGCCGGCTGCCATGGCAACGGGAAGATGGCTCGGCGGGGCCTGAACAGCCATCACGTGGGCCGAGGCAGGGGGGCGGACGGGGGCGGCGAGCGCGGGGGAGGGGTGGCGCGCTGGAGTTAAATGGTCCCACCAGAGGGAGTAAGGCACATTTTGAAGTAAGTGCAAAGCGGGACCATCTATTTTCTTTCTTTTTCCTGCCCTTTAAGCGCTAAACACACATGCACAAACACAAATGGCCTTTCATCTCCGCTCCCGAGGTGCGCCCGGCTCTCTGGCTTTCGTGGCAAACATGAAAGCTCTGATCTCTGGAAGCGTTAAATGAACATTGCCTCGGTGGCGGAAATGCAAGCGGGCGTCCCACAGCCGTGCAGGAGCAGGCCGGGGAGCTCGGGACCACGCGGGCTGCGACACAATCAACGGGAATTTGAAAGGGAAACGCACTGCCCCTGTGGGAAACGGCGAACCCTGCTTCACTCTTGGCGCCACAGAAATAAAAGGGCCCCTGCACCCCCTCCTCCTCCTGGTAGTTTCTCTGATCCTATCACTCCGGAGCCGCTTTACAGAGGCTGAACCAGGGCCAGGCTTATCCATCTACCTGCCAGAACAACAAAGGCCCTTTTGTTGTCTTTAAAATAGACCCTACCCTGGCTGAAATGCTGTGTTTAAAATGTTTCTGCTGCCATCCCTTTCTTTTCCACGGAAATTAACGAATATATATGTGTGTGTGTGTATATATATACCCAGACACACACACACACACACACACACATATATATACACACCCCCCCCTCCATATGTTAGTTGGTAAGATAAGAGATGATACTAACGCAGGCAGGAAGGCAGGCAGTAGGCGCTGGGGCCTTTTTTCCTCCCTGCTTGCAGCCAATGGACGGGAACTTAATGCTGTTGCTGTTATCAGATCACACGAATGGCGGGTAGGGGGAGAAAAACGTATAGGCCCTGTCCTAATCTGATAGGTGAAATTCTTTGAATGTGTTGGAGAATGGGAAAATGCTGCTTACAAGTATTTTGCACTTGGGTTTAATTCACCTGAAATTCACAGAGTGCCTGCCTTGTGTGAAGTGCTCATGGAATCTTGCCAGAGATGCAAAGCAAGGGAAAGTTCCACTCACCATGGGGCGGGGGGGGGGGGGGGGGGGTGGAGAAGAAACGTGGAAACTCTCATAAGGGTCAGAGGAAACGAGTTGCAAGCCAAGCATGATGCGAACATGGAGGGGGGCGGGCTCTGAGAAGTGTCCTGGGGGGTGGGGAGCTGAAAAAGAAGAATCTGGCATTGCCCAGGCCCCTGTTCTGTGACAGACACTTTACATATACACCATATCATCCTTATACCTGCCTAAGAAGTAGCCACTATTATCCTGTTTAACAAATAAGAAAACCCAGGCTTAGACAGGTCAACAACCCAAGGTCATACACAAAGCAAGTACAGAACCACTGCTGCCCAAGTCATCGGGGACCTCCCTGTGGTTTTTCTCCGTCCAAAGACTGGCGGAAGAGGCAACCCTGCAAAGAATGCAGCTGTGTGTGTAGGTACCATTTCCTGCTCTTCACCTCAGCTATCACCTTCATGAAATTGTGGGCTTCAAACATGCACTGCAGTTTTCTTAATATGTATTATAAACACATAACTGAGATTTAAAAGATTCATCTGGATACACCATAAAATCATCTTGCATTCCACAAGGGGTCCGGACATCACATATGGGAGCCACTAAACATTCCCCTGTTGCCACTGAAAGATGAGTAGGAGTGTGGCCCGTGGAGAAATTTGAATTCATTCATTCAAACATCACCCTATGTTGGCCAGGATTATTTTGTGTCTATATTTCTACTGTACTTCTACTAAAATGAAAATGTCTCCTTGGTCCTCACAAGAATGCTGTCTTCCACCATCAACCTGGGCAGTAGGTAGAATCTTAGGCTGTTTCTGATGTACTTGGATGGAACTCAGTGCAGGTGAATAAAAGACTGATGCCGGCATCTGCAGGGCTCCACCCAGGGACTCACATCCCGCCACTGCAGCAAAGGCCTACAGCCAGCAGAGGGCAGTCATACAAACCAGATTTTCCATTTGGCCCAAATGCGGATGCACACAGTTTAATATGTAAAGCCCATTATTACAAGCTTTTCCTTTCCCCACCCCCTATTAATGAACAAATGCCCAAGGGTAATACAGAGATTTCTAAATACAGTGCAAGAAAGGGCAATCTGTACTCATACACAGGGAGTCTAGCACACAGTAATAAGTGGAAATGAAAATAATCACCCACATGCAACTAAACCATTATGCCTACGACCTAGCTGTCTATGTGGCTGCATACACAGAAGTATGGGTGCCTGCCTCCCAGAAATGGGCACTTTTAAAATATTTATTTCACAGGTTCTTATTTAGAGTTCATAATAACACCCGTAATTTTAACCTCAAAGCTACAGAAAGGGACTAAGAGGAATTTTATCCCTATTGCTAGGCATACGGTGGGGAGGGGGGATTTTTCTTTTTGACTAAGGTAAGTCAATGAATTATTCAGGGTTTTTCCATGGGCATTTTAAATCATAACTTCATGCTTTAAACAACAGCACAAATAAAAAAAAATTTTTTTAAAGACGAAGAAGAGCTATGTAATCCCCAAACCATAAAATATCAACTGACATTTACCCATGTCTATTTAGGGTCTTCCAATGCAAATAAATGATGTTTCAGTGTTGGTGAAAACAACAGTCTTTTGGTACTCAGATGGGTTTTAAACATTGCAGCATAGAGAATACAATAGACTGAGAAGGGATGCTTCTAGCATGCAACTTACCCATTTCCCTGGGAACAAAGAAACAGAGATAACCATGACATTTTCTCAATTCATGACAGAAAGGAAGATTTTGCTGATCCTATATTGGAACTATGGTTGGAAATTTGAGGATCTCTAGAAAGGGAGGATGAAGTCACTGTAGACAGCCTTACCTCTGCAGTCACCCATTAAACCCTGATACAGTCGGCCCTCCGTATCCTTGCATTCTGGGTCCATGGATTCATCCAACCACAGATCAAAATTATTATAAATAAATAAAAACAATACAACAATACAAATTTTAAGAATACAGCACAACTATTTTTATATATTAATAGCATTTGCATTGTATTAGGTATAAGTAATCTAGAGATTATTTAAAGTACACAAGAGGTTGTGCATAGGTTATATGTAAATGTCATTTTATATAAGGGATTAAGCATCATTGAATTTTGGTATCTGCAGGGGGTCCTGGAAGCAAACCCCGTTGGATACCAAAGGATGACTGTATTCGTAAAATGCTTGACAGATTAGCAGGTATCTCCACACAGCACGGGTGAAAAGCTTATGGAATTCAGTGTCAAATGACTCTAGCTCTCTACATTTACTATGGGGGTCAAGTTGGGAATGTGAATGAACACTTCTGAGCTTCAGTTTCCTCATAGGTAAGTCAGAGAACAGATCCTGCCCTAGCCTGTGTGTGACGGTGAAGTTTACCCAGCAAAATACAGGAGAAAGCACTGAAAAGCCATGTAACATTCCACTGTTCTTATTTTCCCCATTTTACAAAAGAAGAAGTAGGGCCACAGAGACCTCTCCAAGGTCACGGTCACTAGAGGCAGAGCCAGGGCTCCAGCCAGGTGTTCTCCTCCAAGCCAGTGCCTCTGCCCACCCCTCCATGGAGTGCAGCACACAAAACAGGACTCTCTTGTCAGCTCGGGCTGCCATAACAAAATAGCACAGACTAGGTGGCTTCAAGAACAGGCTTCTATTTCTTACAGTTCTGGGGGCTGAGAAGTCCAAGATCAAGGTTCTGGCAAGGTAGGTTTATTCCAAGGCCTCTTCTCAGGGCTTGCAGGCAGTTCTATTTGTGCTCACGTGACTTCTGTGTGCAGCAAGAAACACGGCAATAGAGTACTCAAGAGCCTGCTCCCTGGTGTCTCTTTGTATAAGGACAGCAGTTCCATCATGGGAGCTCCAGCTCAGGACCTCATCTAACCCTGATCACCTCCCAAAGGCCCCATGTCCAAACACCATCACAATGGGGGTAAAGGGTTCAACATACGAAATTGGGGGGACACAGATATTCAGTTCATAACAAGGGGCAACAAAATGGGCTTCTTTATATGCTACAACACTTCAGTTCAGGTCAACAGATATTTGTTGACAATCACTAGGTGCCAAGCACAGCACCAGGCACTGGGGACACACAGGTGAATGGAAGCCTCCTACAAGCTTACTTAATGCAGAAAATGGGAGAAGAGTTTCCAGGAAATTCCCTGCAGAAAAGAGCATTTGTCACACGTGAGCTTCTGTGACTGTATGTGGGACAGTTTATTACCACAAACTTCACAAGACTTTGCCTCAGACAGCTTTGTTTAAAGCTACTGTAATGCAACTCTGGCAATGAATCTGTATATAATTAATATTCGATAAGGTAATTAATTTACTGAGGAACATGGTGGGGAGAATAAGGAGAAAAAGGCATTTTCAGCCTATAGATGTTGAAAAGAAAACACAAAGGATCTGTATGTACCTCTTGCTGGGGAATTACTGGGTTCAGTTATATTATAATGGTTATAGCATGGCTAAATATTCATTGAGTATATTTAATTCTCTCATTTGGGTTGGTATAATTAAAACTATTTTCTGGATCATAAAACTGAAGGGGCTCAGCTTCAATAATGTATATTGGGTCACTACTACATGCCAGCTTGTGTGTGTGTGTATATCACACTTAATTCTTATAATGAACCTATTGGGAAATTTTGTTATCCACACTTAGATCATTTAAAAATTGGTATCAGAGAAATTAAGTCAGGGCTCAAAGAGAGTAAGTGACCAAGAGAGTGCTAGACCACTCTTGCCAAACATCCAAATGCTTTTTGATCACACACAGACACACACACATACACACACACACACATTTTTTCTCTCCCAAATATCATTCTAGCTCTTAGGATTTATTTTTTTCTACTGTTATTTTTGCTATGCCACTCTATTTTAGAAGCAGTATAGCAATAAATTTGGGTCTTTTTTGAAGGTAGAGATGTATGAAAGGGGTAAACTTTTGCAAATTTTCACCTCTCTTCAAAACTAGATAAAGACCCCCCGAGAGAGAGGAAATCAAATCCCATCTCGCTGGAAAACCTGAGTGTGTTCTGGGGTTCAGGGCAAGCCAGATGGGCTCCCACCTAGTGAACAAGGCCCACCTCTCCTAAGCAGCCCGGGGAAGAACCCCTAATTTCAGTCTCCCATTTTGGGGTGGACACATGACACTGGCAGGTTGGAGACCAGATTATGGGGCCTGTGGTCATCTGAAAAATGGTCTCCCCCAAAATGTCCATGTTCCAATCCCCTAAAACCTGTGAATATTATTTTATATGGCAGAGATTTCACACATGTGATTAAATAAGGATCTTGAGATGGGGGATTATTCTGGATTATTTGGGTGGGCCCTAAACACAACTGTAAGTGTCCTTATTAGAGAGATGCAGGATGAGATCAGATGCACAGAAGAGGATGAGGCAGGTGGCCACAGAGGCAGAGACTTGAGTGATGCAGCCACAGGCCATGGATGGTGGCACCCACCAGAAGCTGGAAGATGCAGGGAGGGATTCTTCCCTGGAGCCCCTGGGGGGAGCAGAGCCCAGCTGGTACCCTTATTTGGGTCCAGGGAAATTGACTTTGGGCTTCTGCCCTCTAGAACCATGCGAGAATAAATCCCTGTTGTTCTTAAGCCATCCAGTTTGTAGTAATTTGTCATAGTAGCTATAGGATATTAACACAGGGACAAAAAGTCAGAGATTTGGCAAAGTAGTGAGAAGAAGGCAGTTTCACGTACCACCCACTGACTTAATCCTACCAGATACTGTTGTATGATCATAATAGCAACTTTGATGTCAAGAGAGTTTGCAGGATAGGCTTTAGGGTCAAGAACACAATGGTTAATCCTTCCTTTTAATATACAGCATAGCCTCAACCAGGCAGCAAGTCCACAGCCTCTGAATTTGGTCTCTCTGTGGCAACAGTGAGTCCATGAAGGGATCAACTTTGAAATACAAAGAAATATAAAACCATTCTTTATGATGTTCACTACACAACAGTAAGATTTCCTGAGTCCCTGTGGTTCTCATAGTGAGTCCCCAGTTCTCTAGAAAGTTCTTGAGCCTTATTCAAAGGTTCTGAACTTTAAGAATTATAGGTTACATCTTAGATATACTATGATAATTAGGCTCTCTGATTAGAAGTTACAGATGTCTCATGGGAAGATGGCGACATCACTTTGAAGCACCTGGTAGACCATGCGAAGGAGTTCGGATTTCATTCCAAATACAGTAGAGATGCCATGGAAGATGCTTAAGACACAGGGAAGGGAAATGACCCGAGTTACACTGAGGAAGATCACTCTGCTGCCTGTGCGGGTGGTCGTAATCATGGAAAGTTAAGAAGTTCAGTGGTCCAGGAACAGATAATGGTGGCTTAAATCATGAGAGTGAACATGAGAGAAAATGAGAGAAGCAAGCACAGTGGGGATGTCTTCTGGAGGTAGGATGTGTTCATCTGATTCATTGGAGGGAAAAGGCGAGGGAAAGGAATGAGGCAGGGATCACTTCTGAGGATCTTGCTTAGTTAGGCAAGTTAAATGATGACCCGATGGGGAAGGTTGTCAATGAGTGGGGAGGGAGGAGGAAGCCATGGGACTTGTTTACAGGGGATGGCAAGAATCAAACCTTCATTTTAGAAAATATTACGTGACAAACAAGTGGAGATATCAAGTAGACAGTTCGTTACGGGGATCTGGAGTCCAGAGGGTAGTTCTAGACCCTAAATTTCAGTGTCATTTACACTCAGAGTGTCACTGATACTAAAAAAAAAATATATATATATACCATAGAGATGGCATTCAAACTATGCTAAAGAAAAGCAGCAATGACTGCATTGGTAGCGCAGGTGAGTAGGTTTTTTTGTTGTTGTTGTTGTTGCTCTTGTTGTTGAGACGGAGCCCAGGCTGGAGTGCAGTGGCGCAATCTCAGCTCACTGCAAGCTCCGCCTCCTGGGTTCATGCCATTCTCTTGCCTCAGCCTCCCGAGTAGCTGGGACTACAGGCGCCCACCACCACACCTGACTAACTTTTTGTATTTTTAGTAGAGACGGGGTTTCACCTTGTTAGCCAGGATGGGCTCGATCTTCTGACCTTGTGATCCACCTGCCTCAGCCTCCCAAAGGGCTGGGATTACAGGCGTGAGCCACCGCGCCCGGCCAAGTAGGTTATTTGGTAATGACACTGTCTTCTTCCTCCCCGCAACAAAACACACACACCAATCAAACCACAATTTGTCACGGCTTAACTGAAGAGAATAGGGAGTCACTAAATATCTGGCTGCAATCTAAGTGGGAAGAAAATTAAATAATCAAAACTGAACCTTTATTCTAAAAAATGCTAGCTGGAACCCATTTGTACATGCATACTGTTTTTTTACCTTTCACTTTGGGAACTTTTCTTTAAAATGACCCTGCATTAATTATAAACAAACACAGAGATGATGATAATAAATGCTAGATAGTTGAAGTTTAAGATAAAATTATGGCAAATATTTAAAGATTGTAGCTATATACTGACGATAGGGACAGGTGGGTGGATGGATGGATGAGTGGACAAACACTGAGAGACAGATAGAGACAGCCTTTAGAACACTGTTTTATATTTGAAACACAGTGGGTAATTTAACATTGACTCCAGAAACATTTTATCCTTATTAGAACTTAATATATTGTAAAATATATGCAAAAGAAAATATATGCAAGAGAAATACCCAGAGAAAGCATTGTGCTTACTGTTCACGAAACTTGAAGAGCTGGCAGAAGGAGCCAAGTCATATGGCCAGGAGAATGCTCTTTAGATTTGCTGTCTTTCACATTTCAAGAAACATAATTTCTCAGTGGGAAAAGATTTAATTCCTAAATGAGCTGGAGTCACATTCTCAGGATGGAAGAATTACATGTGAACCACCCTCACTCTACCGGAGGCCACATTCAGTTTAGGATATTGGGAAATGTTTCTCATGATGGGTTTGCTTGGGAGATAAATTGTCCATATTTGATAATCCAAAAACAATAATACATTAGATGGTGTCTTGCAATTAGTGCTATAAGCAAATAATTCCACCAAAGGTTTGAGGAAAAGTGGGTTTTTTTTAATGAGGCTAAGAAAAGATTATGAAGCCTTCTCCTTGAAGGCAAAAACAACCCCCTACATTTTATGCAAAGTTGTATTAGGGTTAGAGTTAGGGTTGCTCACCAAAGATATGAAGCAGCTGTCAAATTCTGTAAGCAGAATCCAGCATGTTCAAGGTCAGCAAACCCAGCGGGAAGTTCAAGTTTCACTCCTTAAGACTCCATCTTCCTCCTTAAGTCTTTCTTGCCTCTTTTAATCTGATTAGAAATTAGCAAACTTCTTCAGCCAAAACTCTGACAGTTGCTGGTGAGGCTGGTATCCACAACCCAGCCAACTTTGCAGAAAACCACAGTTTCAATGGAAAATCACTTTTGGTTTCTCGCTCCTCAGCAGTACTGCACATTTAATTAGCTCAACAATTGGTCCCTGTGATAAAATCAGCTAATTTTATGTTCAAATGGCTGCTCTGTGGTAAGCAATACTGTCACTCCAAACTTCACATATAAAGAAGTTGCTGAAGAAGCTGGTTAACAGGGGGTCACTGGGGGCAGGCTAGTGAAGAAGACTATTAAATTAGTAACCTAAGTCAACATTACAGTTAGTATATAGGGGTCCCATCAGCGCACAAAGAAGACAAATGTCCCGAATGTAGTGATGGGCCCAGAAACACCAAGCCTTTTGAAGAGGAAAGCCGTATATATAAAATGAACAGAATGAGTCATGTGCAGAATTTCCCCACTTTTAGAAATCAAACTAAATGTTTATGACTAGAGTACAGAGTTCTAGACCCTAATCCAGTAGTGTTAAGAAATGACCCTCCCTACCTTAAACACCTCTGTGGTTTCAGGAGCTTGTTCAAGGCTACGCTAGATATAAAACACAGGAAAGCCCAGTCCAGGGGTCACCTCTTCAGCTCCCTGCTCTCCTTCCCTCAGCGGATAAAGCAGTTGGTTAGATCAGCAATTTTCCCCATTTTGTGAATGTAGTAGAAACCACATAATTTTTTAAGGTAAAGGCTAAAGCATTGATCAACCTCTTTATGGTATCAAAGCTAATAACATCACCTCTCATAGGCATTGCAAATTGTTGATTTTGTAATGTTTGTTTGTATTATCAGCTATATCAACTGAACAGTCAGAAATTCATTCAAGTTTCAAAACTTAAAAGGGCCTCATAAATACATGAATGCATTTAACTTTATATAAAGACATAGAGAGATACACATCTACAGCTAAATATATGTATACAGATAAACATCTAAGATCTGTACATGACTTAAAACAGTGGTTGATTAGCATTTAGTAAGTACTCTGTTGGTACTGTTGTTGCTGTTCTAATAGTATTACTATTATCACTATATAGCTATATATTATATAGATATACATATTATATATAATTATGGTATATAACCTATATAAAAGTACATATTATATCACCATATGACTGTAGCAGGATGCACTCTGCTAAAATAGAACTGTGTTTTTCTTTCTCACCTCTATCAGAGGTGCCAGAAAGTCACTCCATCGTGGCAAATCATTCCTGAGCCATTGCAGTCAGCTGCCTTCCCTGGATTGGGGTGAGAAGGACCCTTTGGAGACAGTGGACCCAGAGGACACTAATGCATCACTTTAGATCCCTGTGGCCCCATCTGCCTCTTGCTAGGCCAGCCACAGTACCCAGTTCTGCAAGGACCCCCCATTCAGTTTGTGCAGCTTTTATGCACCTGCATTGCCCAATCTTACACTCAACGCCATGTGCCTCTTGTCTCTTGCCTCCTGCCCTGGCACACAGTACCCTGAGCTCACACATGTGCAGCTCAGAAGTGCAGAATCAACCTACGGGTGATGGCATCCAATGGAAACATGCTTCCTTATCTTCCCCCGAATGCCTAGTCATTTCATAAGGTTCAAACAACCAGTTACCAGTGGCAGGGGCTAACTTGTATGGGGTCTTCCTCCTTTTCCTCCCCAGTCTCTCTGCCCCTTATTCCTGCTCCCTGGAACCACACACCTCAGTGAGTCCTCACACACAAGCCTCTGGCTTGGGCTCTGCTTTCTGTGGGACCCAGGCTAAGCTAAGCTAAGATAAAAATCACAGTGGTCACCTAGGCATGGGTGTCCAGTTAGCTCTAGTGCTCACCAGGATGGGGTACACAAAGAGACACTTTGGTTCCTGAAAAGGAAAAAACTTGACCCTTATGCCGTGGTCTCCAGACAGGAAAAGGTGAGAGCAGTTCCCGGTGCAGCACTCTGATGGGCAGGAGGGCCCATGTTCCATGGCCGTCCCGCTCTTGGGATAAGCCATAGTGAGAGCAGAGGGCCAGGGATCCAGACTGACGTGCCCCACCCCTCTACAATGCACATGGGCATGCACACACATGCACAGGTTCACCCCTTAATGAACTGCTATGCTCTCTAATATGGTAGCCACCAGCCACATGTGGCTATTTAAATATAAATTTAAATTAATTTAAAGATTCAGTTCCTCAGTCACACTAGCCACTGAGGAACTGAGCCAGTGAGCCACTATTTCAAGAGCTCAACAGCCACATGTGGCCAGAGGCCCTCCACTGGACAGTGCAAAAGAGATGTGCACAAGATTAACCTTTCCAAAAACTACAAAAATAATGAAAGGATAATTATAGCAGCTCATTAATTAATTATATAATACCTAAATTTTACCTCTTATGGATATCATTTATCTAAAATCAACGTGGGTTCCCTTCCAAACTGAGAGTAGAAACTATACTGGGATAGAAACTGGAAAATTCGGTGTTAAGTCTCTTCACCATCACACACAAGGCACAGGCCTTGAACTGAAAATCTTCACTGCAAACACCAGGATATCATCAGATTTCCAGTATTTTAGAGGGCAGTTAATATGCTTCTAGAGTCTCTTGGTATTACTCTTGGTACCCTAGAAGACTACGAATCATTACATTAGGCAATTTATAGATGGCATTATCATATGTGACTTTTAGTAGTAGTTATAAATACTGCCTTTATAATTAAATACAGTGGGATGAAACAATGGAACCACTTTTTAAGTTCTTGGTTGGGATTGGTTCCTGTGGTGCCCAGTGTAGTGTCCTGCCTGGTTGGACATTTCCCCTCCCACCACTCAAGTGGAGGAATTAGTTCCTCAGGTACTAAGCTCTCTTTTCTGCCTTTTTTTTTTTTTTTTTTTTTTTTTTTTTTGAGATGGAGTCTCACTCTGTTGCCCAGGCTGGAGTTTAGTAGTGCAATCTCAGCTCACTGCAACCTCCGCTTCTTGGGTTCAAGCGTTTCTCCTGCCTCAGCCTCCTCAGTAGCTCGGATTACAGGTGCGTGTCACCACGCCTGGCTAATTTTTGTATTTTTAGTAGAGACGGAGTTTCACCATGTTAGTCAGGCTGGTCTCGAACTCCTGACCTCATGATCCGCCCACTTCAGCCTCCCAAAGTGCTGGGATTACAGGTGTGAGTCACTGCGCCCTGCCTCTTATGCTTTTATCTCATTACTTTTCCCAAGTGATCTTATCAGCAACTGGGGTTTCAATCACCAAACATAAGTTGATAACTCCCAATCATAATAAGGGTTCCTGTTTATGAGGTATTTACTGTGTGCTACGCCCTGTATTTCACAAGCATTAGCCCAGTTAGCAGTCCTAACGATCCTCCCTGCAAGGCAGGAACAGCCCATGGCTCCTCCCAGCAGCCCCTTGGATGCCCATGTCATGGGTATCTCAGACTCTGCACTTTCACAACTTAACTTACCTTCCCCACAAATCTGCCTCTGCTTCTCTGTACATTTGTACAGAAAATCACCAGCCAGAAACCTGGTGAGAATCACCAGTCATGACCTGGACCTGGACCTGTCCCTCTTATTGACTCTCCACTTCCAATGAAGTTCCAAGTTCTAGTTTTTCTACCTCCGAAATATCCCTCCCTCCCACCCATACTTCCACCATCCTAGACAAAGCTTCCATTATTTCTGGCCCGGAATCCTATAATAGCTGCCCAACTCATCTCCCTGCATCCAGTCTTACTTCTCTTTAATTTCATTTATTCTAAGGTCATTGCTCTCTGTCTTTGAGCATTTGGAAAATGGGGATAATGGGGTCTCCCTCATCCTCATAGGTCTGCTTGAGTCAAATAGAACATATGGCTTTCTAAGTCGCAGGTACTTGATAATAAATTGCACAGATGACATGTGAATTGAGAAAATTTGATGCTGGAACCTGCATGTGTAACCATCACCATAAATGCCCAGGTTAGCCCACCACCATTAGAAAAGCCATTACGAAAAAGGGATAAGAGAAAGAATATATAGGTAAAAGGTTTTTAGAATGGAAATATAAGTATACTTAAATTACTCTAAAACTTAGCAGCTTCAAAGTATATACATTTATTATCTCACAGCTTCTGTGGCACAGCTTGGCTGGGTGCCTCTGGCTTGAAGTCCTTCATGAGGCTGTAATCAAACTCTCAGACAGGGCTGCAGTCTCATCTGAAGGCTTGACTGGGGTTGAGGGGCTTGGAAGCTCACTCATCTGGTTCTTGGCAGGCTTTTGTCCTTGTCATGTAAGCCTTTGCACAGGGCTGCTTCATGACATGGCAACTGGCTTCCCCTGCCATCTCTCAGACAGTAAGAGAGAGCTTTCACAATAGGAGCCACAATCTTTTAATGACCTAGTCTCAGAGTGCTCCCATCACTCCCATCACTGCTGTCATTCATTCGAAGTGAGTTGCTAAATGCAGCCCATACTTAAGGAGATGAATTACGTATGGGCAGAGAGCACTGGGGGCCATCCCACAGGCTGCCTACCATGACCAGCCAAGAGACATCACAGCCTGGGAGGGAGGTGGGAAGGGCCAAGGAAGGAATGGGCTCTGTCAGCGCCTCCCTCAGGCCTCTCTGCTCATCACAGTCGAACTGACCATGAGTCACCCGTCCTTCTACTTGCTCATCAGTGGACACTCTAGTTACAGCCTCCTCGTCTCTGCAATGTCTCTGTAGGATAAGGGGATAACTCACTCATTCCTGGGGACTGTTGCATACCTGACTTTTTACATAATTCTAACATAGATTAGCTTTATAGTAGCTTCTAGCTCTACTGTCAAATGCAAATCCACATCAGAAAATATAATGAAAAATAAAATATAAGTACTATCACAAAGTTCTAAAAACTAAAGCAACTCAAGTTGTTTTTAAAACAACTAAATCTCTATTGGAGGATTTTAAAAAGTGGTACACAACTGTGGAAATAATTGTTTTGTGATATCATGTATATATTTCTGAGAACTACTTTTATCATAATTCAATTTACTGTTATGAGAGAGAGAAAGCGTTATGGGTTAAATCTTGTCTCCCTGCAAAAGATATGTTGGAGTCCTAAAACCTCGGAATGTGACCTTCCTTGGAGACTCAGTCTTTACAGAGGTAATTAAGTTAAATGAGGTCATGAGGGTTAGCACTAAGCCAATATGACTAGAGACTGTTTAAAAAGAAGAAGTTTGGACAAAGAAACACATGCACATAAAACTAGGCTGATGTGAATATAAACATGGAGAAGACAGCCATCTAGAAGCCAAGGAGAGAGGCCTGGAACAGATCCGTCCCTCACAGCACTCAGAAGGAACCAGCCCTGCCAACACCTTGATCTTGGACTTCCAGCCTCCAGAACTGTGAGAAAATAAATATCTGCTGTTTAAACCAACCAAGCTGTGATTGTTTGTTACAATAGCCCTGTAAAACTAATACAGAGGGAAGAAAAAAGAGGGAGTTTCAGACAGAGACAAAAACAAAGAGAGAAGGAAAAAGACTTATTTTAACAGGCTGTATCTTCATCTAGATGAGTGATTCAAAGGCAAACACATAAGGGCCTACTCTTTATTTTTTTACATTGCGACAGGCTCTTGCTCTGTCACCCAGGCTGAAGTGCAGTGGTGCAATCACAGGTCACTGCAGCCTTGACCTCCCAGGGTCAAACAATCCTCCACCTCAGCCTCCCAGGTTGCTGGGACTATAGGTGCAGGCCACCATGCCTGGCTTATTTTTGTATTTTTTGTACAGATAGGGTTTCTTTATGTTGCCCAGGCTGGTCTTGAACTCCTGCCCTCAAGCATCCTTCTGCTTTGGCCTCCCAAAGTGCTGGGATTACAGGCATGAGCCACTGGCCCTGGCCCAGGCCTACTCTTAAAACCCCATTTAGCACATGTATTGGACACAATGGTTCCACTCCTAGAGGCTGACAGAAATTTCTAAGCAATGCATAAATAAAACACAATTCCAATTGAAAAGCAGCAGACACCCCTCTAAAATCAGAACCTGGCCCTAGTCATGGTGGCCTAAGCCAGGGGCTTGGAGCCCAGCAACCCCTACCTTTTGGTAGTTCTCTTTGGAGCTCAGGGCCGCCTCCATTTGCTTGGCAGAGGTCGGGTAGATGGCCGAGCGGTACTGAGTGCCATGGTCGTTCCCCTGGCGCATACCTGGGAAAGCGGAAAACAGAGAGGGTTACCTGGTCACTAGGCGACAGTGCCAGTGTCAAACTGGGCACAATGCTGAGACATTTTGACACTATTCATATGGTCCCTGTGCCTGATGTGTTGCTAAGTGCTTGCTTTAATTTTCTGTTTACAGCATTTTCTTTAAACAAGCATGAAATGTATCTGTTTTGATTTGCCTGTTTTAATTACAACAAATATCTTTGAACTCAGGTAGATTTATCACAGGTCTTGGATCATACTAGATGCTCTATGAATACATACTTTTACATGAAATATTTAAACAACGATCTACTCCAATTGTCACATGTAACGCATTATGATACATATTATTTCCTTGGGTCCTAAGGAGATACCTGTATGGAAGGTTTCATCATCCCTCCCTTGGTGGATGAGGAAATGAGACAATGTCTGTGTAAACTCCTGGCATGTGTAAACCCCTACATGCCTGGCACAGTGCTTGGCATGTAGCAGGAGTCCTGTACCTATGACTAAAGTCATCTACCCATCTAGCCTGCAACTTAAAGTCAGCAAAGAGCATTTTCTGCCAGTCTCAGCAGCTGAAGGGTGGATGATGGTCAGTTTCTATCTGAGTGTGACAGTGCCCCAGAGTGAAACAGCCACAGGGTTGCCATAGATCCCCTGTAGGCCACCAGGTTGTCATGAAAATGAACCAGGCACTGGGATTCAGGAATTGGGCCCAGTAGCATGTTTCAGCTAGTCACATTCCTAATATAGTCAGGGGAAACAGAGACCAGCAGGCATAAGCAAGAATTAGAGGTGTTAAGGGAAAATCTGTGCAGGTTAAAAAAGTGCAAGGGTTCAGAAAGGGAGTGGGTAAGTTCGTGTGATCAGTGGAGAAGGGGCCTATGTCTCAAAGGCTGTATCAAGGAAGTGACTTGTCTTGGCAGCAGGTGGGTGCCAAGGGTGAAGGTAGAACAAAGGTAAGGATTGCGGAGCAGTGCAGTGCCTTCAGGGACTTGGAAAGAACTGGTACTGCTTGCAAAAGCAGCTGTAACCCAGGCAGCATCTGTGTCAAAGCCCTGATGCCCGCTTCTCAAGAGGATGAGCATGTTACCCTCAAGCCTGAAGCCCAGATGAGAAAGATGCTTCACTGGGGAAGATGACTGGAAACTCAACAGATTGAAAACCCAGAAGAAAGAACCAACATCCAGGAACGGCTGGGAATACAAGAAGTGGCCCTGCTTGTCTACCCACTGAATCACAAAACAAACGAAATATCTGACTGTCATAAATCGATCTAGACAGGCTTTATAATGCTGTTCTCCAGAGGGCAAAATTAACCAAAATTATATTTTGAGATAGGACAGAAAAACGTTATTGATGATAGAATAACTCCTGTATGTCTTTCCTTTCTCTGCAAATAAATATGTTCTCTCCAGCAGAAAGAAGTCTTGTGTGTCAACTGTAGCCTCCACACTCTGGAGGCTACAGAAGAATTAGGTCATAATCCCTTGTCTCAAGGAATAACCAGGACGAGGGAGGGAGGGGGAAGAGTAGTCACGAGCCTGACACTGTACTTCCCTGTGAGAGGTCTTTGCCATCATTTCTTGTTTCATCCTCACCTGAGCCCTGTGGAGAAGATATTCTTAACCCTCTTTGACAAAAAGGAAATTATGGATCAGAGACATTCAGTGACCCACCTGAGGTCACATAGCAGGTAAATGGCCATCCTGCGATTTAAACTTTGATCGCCCCGACACCAAAGCCCTTTCTCCTTCCAAAATGGATGCATGAGAAGTTACAGCAAAATAATCGAGGACAACGGAACAAAGTGCTTCTGGATGTAGGGTACCTGCTGGGGAGGGGGCATCCCAGCCCAAGGCCCAGAAATAAGAACAAGCTTGGAACGTTCTGAGGACTCTGAAGAAGCAGGACAAGGTCTGACAAGGGGCCTGGTGGGTCCTGAAGCTGGTGGGTTGGGCGTGTAACCACATAGGTATCTTGACAAGTCACGGTGGGGACCAGAGATGCATGGAAAGATCAGACTCCCAGGAGCTACAGAATTCTCTGGAACCCTGAGTGAGCATAATCACCAACCAACGACCCAGAGCCCCCTTTCCCACAGATGCAACAAGTGTTGCAAAGTTCACTGTGCCCTCCACTTGGCTTTTGAAAAACTATGAGGAAAAATTATTGACACTATTTGGCTGTCTTCATGTACCAGGAAAGCAAGCAGTGGGCTTTCAGTGTTGAGTGGAAAGAGAATTACTGGCTCAGAAACAACACCTTGTGCTTAAAATTCTTCCATAGTACTCTATGAACTGATTAATGAGGACTGGGCTTTGGGGCATTCTTGATGAGAACTGACCTCCTGGCATCTACCAACTGCTTGAGATTTCTCCATCCACTTTCTCCAAAGAAGATTTTAAAGGGACAAACAACCCTAAGACTGCTCTGAGGTTTCTCTCCCTCTCGGCAGAGCCAGAGGAAGCAGAGGAAAACAGAAATGCTTCATCTATAACAAAGCATAAGACGACGACTTCTCCTCTGCTCAGAGGGCCTCCTAAGCCTCAGCTCATCTTTGGGTACCAACCCTGTTTTATCCATCCTGATTGGAGACGTGATAAATGTGTCTGAACATGAGAACTTTAAAGGGAAGTTTATGCTAAGAGTTGTTGCTAGGTGATCACTTTACGAGGTCCCAGGAGTCACCAGCTGATAGTGAACATCAGGACAAGTCAGGACCGACTCCTCAGGGTCTGAAATCGCTATCTCTATCTTAGGGAGCTTCGCGGGAGCAATCTCATTAGCAGGACTATCCATGTTGGTTGAAAATAGAGTGACTCCTACCAGCACGACCTCCACATTCTTCTCTTCTATAGACTGCTTTTAAGAGAAAACGGATCCTGCCTTACGGTCTGCTGCACCAAAGGCTACCTGCATGCTGCAGTGGCACAGGAAGGCCACCAGGGATGCTGGCATTGGTGGGAGAGCTCATCCAGGTGCTGCTTCAGGGTGGCCTCCTGCCTTCTGCTGGAAAATAGGGTCTCTGTGAAAAAACAGGCCATGGTGTCCCGAAGTCCTCCCCTAGGTGGATGAGCCTCTATCCTTCACAGTGAAAGATGGCACTTCTTATTATCCAGGTGACACTTCCTGGTGCACCTTGCCTTTACCTTAGGTGTCTTGAGACAAGCCCTATGAATATAACTATCTCACTTTATCTGAGAGCTTAATCCTGTCCATTTTAGCTGACAGCTCATTTTTAATTTAAAACACTGAATAAATGAATGGACAGCCCTCCTTTCATCAAAAGGAAGGGAGGGAGGGAGAGAGGGAGGGAGGGGGAGAAGAAGAGGTGGAAGGAGAGAGAGAGAGAGAGGGAGAGGGATCATCAAAGTAGTAACAATCCTAGAGTTCTCACTATGTCCAAGCACTGTGCTTTACTACGTTATTCACCAATTCTGCAAATACTTGGAGGATATTAGTAAACCCATTTCCCCGCCCTCTCCCACTGCCAAAGTGAAACTGACACTCCCTCAAAGGTGAAACTGACACTCAGAGAGAGGCTAGTTGCCTGCTGAAGGCCAGTGCTGCATCTGGAACCATCTAACTCCAAAGTCCGTGATCTTAACCACTATTATTCCCATTTGTAAATATATATAATTTAAGTTAAAAAAAAGTGGAATATAGGGATCTATGTCTAAAAGGAAGACAGCCACATAATACGGTCACTATCATCTGCACAATGTTCTTTGCATTTTCTCATGCAGTGCATCTCAAGGGAGATGAAATAGTGTTGCTTTATAACAGAGGTGCCAAATATTTATTCCATATCTAAAAGCAAAAAGAAAAATGAAAGATCCTGATTTTCAGTAAGGAGTACACATTACTTCTACAGCCATAAATTATTTTGAAAAGATGTGGTGATTTCTTCACGAAAGATAAAAAGTTATCATGGTGTGAATTTTGTGTAAAAGGGAAATTCTATTTATGGCGGCCAAAGAAAATCTTTTTAATTATTATGTGTCCTAGAATGTCTTTTGGGACTCCATATCTGTTTATGTTCTAAAATCCCAAGTTTGGCCAAATAATGAAAATATTAGAAAACTTTCAAAATAGTAAAATTTTTAGGTCATCATTGCAAGTCCAAATCTTAAAGTTTTACAGCCAAAGTGCCCCGCTACATGAGATTTACAACATGCTTACATTGAAATCAGTACCAAGCACACATGTGCACACACATTTACAAAGCTAGTCCATCATGGACGGTGTTCATATTAGCAGAAGTAGCAATCGACATATTATACCTTTGTAGTTTCCAGATTCAATTACAGAAAAGTACATAAGACATAAATGTACAAAAGTACATAAAATAGATATGCACAGTTAAGTGTCTACTATTACTCTATTTATAATTATTCATTATAAAGTGAATACTCACATCACCACCACTAATGTCAAGAAAGAGAGTACAGCCAGTACCCTTGAGAGTCTTCCATGTGTCTCTATTGATGACAATGCCTTCCCTCTCTAGTTGTACCACACCTGGTTTTTGCAATAATTTCTTTAGCACAGACACATTCAGAATAAACCTAGTTTAGTTTGGCCTGTGATATGGTTTGACTGTGTCCCCTCTCAAATCTCATCTTGAACTGTAGCTCCCATAATCCCCATGTGTCATGGGAAAGACCTGGTGGGAGGTAACTGAATCATGGCGGGGGTGGGTCTTTCCCATGCTGTTCTCATGACAGTGAATAAGTCTCATGAGATCTGATGGTTTTATAAAGGTCAGTTCCCCTACACACACTCTCTTGTCTGCTGCCACGTAAGATGTGCCTTTGCTCCTCCTTTGCCTTTGGTCACAATTGTGAAGCCTACCCAGCCATGTGGAACTCTGAGTCCATTAAACCTCTTTTTCTTTATAAATTACTCAGTCTCAGGTATGTCTTTATTAGCAGCATGAGAAGAGACTAATACAGCCTATTTTTAAAATTAATATAAATGGAATCATACTATAGTTTGAATCTTTCACTTACAATTATGATCATGAGGTCCTTCCATTTTCTTCATTTTCATGGCTTCATAATATCCCGTTGTATGAACGCACCACAATGGATTTATACATTCTACCCTTAATGAACATTACCAGCTTGGGGCTGTAAAGAACATTCTTGACATGTATTCTCTTATACATATGCATGAGTTTCTCTTGAGTACATACCTAGAAATAGAATTGTTGGTGTATAGTGTTTGCATGTCTTCAACTTAACTACATGCTGAACTATTTTTCCAGAGTAGTTGTACCAATTTACAAAACCACATGACTGCACAAGAATTCCTGGAGCTCTAAATGCTTGCCAAGTCATTAAAGTCTGCTAATGTCAGATTTTCACTTTTTGTCAGTCTGCTTGGTGTGTAATGGAATCTCACTTGATCTTAATTTGCATTTTCCTGATTAATAACGTTAATTATCATTTTATATGTTTCTTTGCCATAATTCAAGTCCTTTGCCCATTTTTTCTCTCAGCAGTCTGTCTTTTCTAAAAAAATATACTGCACATATATTTAAGTCTGTTTTTTATATATTCTGAACACTAATCCTTTATCAAACATAATCTCTCTGTTCTTGGCATTTTTTTTTATTTTTTATTTTTCATTTTTTTTGTTCTTGGCATTTTCTTTATGATGCTTTTTGATGAACCAAAGTTGTCAGAGTTTGATATAGTTAAATTTGTCAAATATTTTTCCTTTACGGTTAGTGCTTTTGTGTCTTGTTTAGGAAATGCTTCCGAAACCCAGGGTCATGAAAATTATCTACTTGAAGTTTTGTACGTTTGCCTTTGACATTTATGTATTCAATTTACTTGGAATTGATTTGTGTGTATGGTGTGAGGTAGAAATCCAATTAACTTTCTTCCTATAAGAAAATTATCTTACCACTATTGATTAAAAAGCCATTCTTTCCCCAGTACTATGAAATGCCAACTGTGTCATCTGTCATACTTTGACATGAGTGGGTCTGTTTCTGAACTCTCTATTCATCTGTCCCTACATCAGATTCACAATGTCTTAACAGCTGTAGCTTTATAATGACTCGATATCTGGAAGAATAAGTCCTCCCATCCTCTTGTTCTTATGCAAGTATCTTTGCTTTTCCTGGACTTTTGCATTTCCCTATAAATGTCGAGATTAGCTTTTAAGATCCACAAAAACAACAACAACACTGACAACAACAACAAAACTGTTGCGATCTCATTTGGATTTGCACTGAATTCATAAAACAATTTGGAGAGAATTCGTGTGTTTACCAACCATCAACAAGACCCAATATTAGATCTTCCAGCTGCCTAACTACTAAGCCAATGCCATGTTTTTTTTTTTTGTTTTTTGTTTTCTGTTTTTTTTTTTTTTAGATTTTTTGGCAGCACTCCACTTCAAGGTACCAGTTCCTTGTAAATAGGTAAACCCTGAAATTCCAGTGGGTGGACATAATAGAAGTTTCTTTTATAATCATGCAAAGCAGTTAATAAAAAGGAGATGGTAACAGTTCTGCTTCATGAACTCTTCAGGGGCCTAGTCTGACAGAAGCTTCACCACCTTCAATATGTTGCTTCAAAGGTTTCCCTTGGCATTAACATTCAGCAGGCAGACTGAATATAGAGAGAAAAGTTCACAGATCATGCAGGAGGTTTTTCTGAGCCAGGTCTGGAAGCAGCATATGTCACTTCTTCCTCATTCCACTGGCCAGAACTCAGTCACATGACGACTTCAAGGGAGAAGAGGAATGGTGTCCGGCTGGGGAAAGATAAATAGTTATCTAGTGGATTTTTCAATCAGTATACATTTATTCTTTCCTTGACTTATTGCATGAGCTAGGACCCCCACTCCAATGCTGATTAGAAATTGCGATGGCATTCTCTGCAGTTTCTCAGTGCTTCATTATTAAATACAATGCTTGCTATAGGCTTTTGCACGTACTCCTTATCAGAATAAGAAAGTCATCTTTTATATGTGTTTTTAAATCATTTATGAATACTGAATTGTATTCAATACTTCTTATGCATCTATTTCAATAATCATACATGTTTTTAAAATACCTGCTAAGGTGGTCAATTACATGGGCTAATACTGAAGTGCTAAACTAAGCTTGTGTTCCTTGGAGGAAACTAAAATTGGTCATGATGTATTATTTTCTTATATACTATTAAATTCAGTTTGCTAATACTTCGCGTAGGATTTCTGCAAACATAGTCATAAGTAAGACTGTCCTATAATTTTCTTTTCTTACATAGTTAAGTTTTGGTATCAAGATTATGCAAGGATCATAAGATGGACTGCATCTGTCTCTAATCTCTTGAAAACATTATGAAAAACTGCAATTATTTCTTCCTTAAATGTTGGGAGAACGCACTGATAAAGCCAGTGGTTTCTTTATTCAGTTTTATTAAACTATATTTTTAAAGAATGTATCTAACTTTTCAAATTTATTGACACAAAGTTGCTTATCATAGCTTCCTGGTTTCTGTAAAATCTCCCACATCTGTAGTGATATCCCACTTTTTATTCCTAATGTTGTATATTTCTGCCTTCTCACTTTTTCCTTGAACAACTTCCCAGAGCTTTATCAATTTTGTAGCCATCGTGAAATACCACCTCTTCGCTTTTTTGATCTTCTGTTTGTTTGCTTCCCATTTCATTTCTTTCTGCCCTTCATTATTCCTTTATTTTATACTGTTTGGGTTGAATTTGTTGCTGGTTTTCTAAGTTCTTGAGATGGACGCTTAGCTCAGCTTTTCTTCTCTTCTAATATGTGAATTTAAGGCTCTATATGTCCCTCTGAGAACTGCTTTACCTACGCCCTATCAATTTTAACATATAGTATTTTAATTATCATTTGATTCAAAGTATTTTACAATTTCCATCATGACTTATCTTTGATAACTAGGATATTCAGATTTGTTTTTTTCAGGCAAGGTCTTGCTCTGTTGCCCAGGCTGGTGTGCAGTGGCACAATCATGGCTCACTGCAGCCTAAACCTCCTGGGCACAAGCAACCCTCCCACCTCAGCCTCCTGAGTAGCTGGGACTACAGGGATGTGCCACCACCATGCCCAGCTAGTTTTTTAAAAATTTTTTGTAGAGATAGAGACCTCACTATGTCACCCAGACTGGTCCTGAACTCCTGGATTCAAGTGATCCTCCCTCCTTGGACTCCCAAAACACTCGTATTACAGATGTGAGCCATAACGCCTGGCCAGAAATTTTTACATTTTCTAACATAAGAGGATTTTCTCAATACTTGCATTATGGTAAGAGAAACAAAAGCTATATGATTTTAATCCCTTTGAAACATACTGAGCCTTTTATGGCGTGGAATATGTTCCATATGTGATTGAGAAGAAGGCACCCCCCCCAGGTGTGAGGTACAGTGTCTTATCATGTCCACTGGGTCAAGTGCTGCAATTGTGCCGGTCACTCCCTCTACGTCCTTAATAAGGCTCTCAAAGCTCAGATTTTCTGGGATTAACAAGTTTGCTCAGAATAAAGATATATCTAATCCTCTGCTTACCTATCTGGGTTCCTGTGTTGCCTTCCATTTCAACCTGGTTAATTCCTCATAGTTCTGTCAGCTCTTTGATGTGATGCTTTATATATATAGTTGTATTTTATTCAACATTTGGAGCTGCTTTCAGTGGGCAGTGTGGTCTGAATAACTCAGCCTGCCATTCCTGGAACCTAGAAATCCTAGTTCCTGCCAGTGTTATCAGCTCTGATTTTTCTCTGACCTAATTCAGTATTCTTTTATGTGAAGTCTAGTAATTCTTTTGACTTCATTTCTTTTTACTGATTTCATACCATTTCAGCAATTTATTCAAATTCTAAATGACCTAACCATTACTATCTAAGATATGTGAAACTCTTCCTGGCTAAAAGTTTTCAAAAGCCTGATTATGTGAACTTTTTCATCTTGCAAATCCTTAATAGGATTATAAAATTGTAATGGACATCACAAAGAGTTTAAAATCATCGGATAATGTGCTGCTGTTTCCAGTGGGTCGTGTTTTCTGCTTTCTGATAGAATTGTGTAGCACTGTGGGGCCATGTGCCACCCAACAGAAAGAACATCAGGCTTCGAGTTTCGCCCTTAAGTCCAAATTCCACCTCTGTCAAGCAATGTAGTAAGTGGCATGTGCCATCACGTCACCTCTCTGGGCCTATTTGTTCCTCTATAAAATGGGTCTAAGGTTCATAGGTTGCTTTAAGGATCAAATGGGATCACGTACACATGAGCACTTAGCATCGTGCACAGCTCAGGAAAGACCTGCAGTAGGAGTCTATCATTCAGCGTGCAGCCACCAAACCCTTGTAACACTAGAAAGGCAAAGGAAAAATGTTAAATATAAGCTTTGTAGTATTATATGACAGAAGGATTTAAAAGTGCAAATAACACTTTTGCAAACAGCAAAGATACTATGAACACGTATGATAATGTGATACAAGGGAAAGTGTGACTGAAAGAACAATTAATAAAAATATCAGTTAAATTCTTTTGTTTCATTTTTCTCTGTTTCTGAAATTCTTAAAAGAATGAAATCCCTTTCAGAATTCATAATGCTGGGTTTGGGTCGCTTTTGCATTTTATATGTGTGCAGCTGTTCCTCCACTCCGAGTCTGCACATCTGCTCATTAGCAATACAATATCATTCCCACTGTCTAATTATTTGCAGATGATAGATTCCTTGTATATGGTCTAAAAAAGGATAGTCCTTCAAAACTGGTGACTTACTTTAAAAAACTAACTTCAAAGGGTCAGCACAAGGAAGTTCAGATATTAATCTGGCAAGTTCAAATATACGAACGACAGCATTTTATTGCCAAGTTGATGGGGAACAGAAGGAAAATAGGATTTGTCTCCCTTCAATGAATGTTTCCCAGTAGACAGCACAGGGGACCTGCTTCTCCACAGCGCACCTGGAAAGAGCCTCGGGAGCCAACCTCCTGAACACGGAGTGGACCTATCCCACCCGATTTCCTGGGACCACCTGGAAGAAATTCGCCTGGAGCAGGGCTTCATGGTGACTGCACACGTCTGGCAGGGAAGCCCGTGCAGTCCAAGGACACCAAGTAGAGAAGAGTCCTTGGAGGCTCTCTAGTTCCAAGCACAGGCTGAGGAGCCCCACAGAATCCCCAGCTCATGGTAAGGCCAGGATGTGTGGCCCCGGGGCCCCAGGAAACCCAACAGCATAGACGGTGCAGCCCATGGGGGCAAACCAGACCAAGCCTTCTGAGGACAACTGGGAGCTGTGCTGCAGGTGGAAAGGGGTGAAGAGGAGCTGATTGAGGATAAAGGGTGTGAACCAAGAATAGGAAGCCATCAGGGGTAATCAGAACATGAGCTGAGGAAAAATGATAGAGAACAAGCAGAGAAATACTGGGATTCACGAAAGAACAAGACAAACAAACAGCAGCTGGTGGAAGCGGCCCTTCCACAGGCGGCATGAGCACGACAGCTATTAGAGCCAGCGCTTATTCCGCACCAGGCGCCACGCTCTGCACAGCAGGCTCCGCTCCCGTGTGCGCCCCCACACTGAGAAGGCACAAACTATTACAGATGCAGAAACAGAGGTTCATTCACTAGTTCAATGAGAAAACATTTAATACAAAGCCCACCTTCTAGAGGAGTCAGAGAATAAGCAATAAACAAGTAAACACATGATTTTACCTCATGATGAGTTAGGAAGGAAGGAGAGAACGATCGTACAGAAGTTCATGGGGGTGAGGGCTGGGAGTGCTACTTTAATTAGGGTAAACAGGGAAGACTTTTCCGAGGATGACCTCTTCAGCTGAGACTTAAAGGAGAAGGAGGCGGTCACATAGTTCTTGCTCTCCTTGATCCTGGAGCAAGGGACAGCAACATTTACTAAGCACCCCTTAGGGGCCAGTCTTAGCGGTAGATGTTTTATAATCCTAATTGCATTTAATCCTGACTATAACCCTATGAAGTAGGGATCACTGACTTTGCTTAGCAGAAGAGAAGCAATGAGGTTCCAAAGACTTGCAATCTTGCGTGATGTTGGTGGCAGACCAAGAGCTACAGACAGGCTAAGCAGTAGGTGCAGTGTGCGAGGCAAGAAAGAGCTCAAGTCTTCCAGGAATGGAACAGATGAAGGCCACAGTAACTGAAGCACAGTGAGCAGGGATGGGGCAGAGTCTGGGGAGAACTGTGGTATGCGCCGAAGTTGGAAAGGCAAGTGCCAATCAGGTAATCCCAGGCCACACTGGCCACTGTAAAGAGTCTGGATCTCATCCCAAAGAAACCGGGCAACCAGCAAAGTGCTTTAAGCCAGAGGGGACCACAGCTGGTTTTGTGTTTTTAACAGGGCATTATGGAGCAGGGAATGAGAAAGGATGAGACAGGCCAGTTAGTAGACCGTTGGAGGACCTAGGTGGTCAAGTGGATAGAGAGAAATGAGGCCTGTCCACACAGCGATTGCCGGGCCGATCTGGTTCACAGCCATGACGTCTCTGACCCCAGGGTCCATACTCTTAACAACAGGTTTGATTAAAGACATTTTAATTAAGGGAACATTGTAATTAAGGCTTTCAGAAGGGTGACTGGGAGTTCATCACCAGCTTATAGTTGAAGGCTGTGTTAGTCAAGATATAGGTTCAGCTACTGTAGAAAAGAATAAGAAGGCTTAAATGAACCAAAATAGCAGTAGTTTAAACAAGAGTTCTTGCCTAAAGATCCAGCCTGGGATGGTGACTCTGGCTCCTCTGTCTTGCAACTCTAGCAGGACAAGGGTCAGGCTCCATCCCTGGGCTTCATGATGGTCCACCACTTCAGCCCCACACAAACTTGCGGGAAGGCAGGAAGTGGAAGAGAACGCCCCTTCCTCTAAGGCCACAAACCCAGAAGCTGCACGCTGTCACTTCTACTCAGGCCCCCATAGTCAGAATTTAGACATGTGGCCATACTTAGCTCTAAGGTGTCTGAGGGATTTTGTCTTTTTGGGTGGCTGCACACCAGCTAAAATTCTTAAACTACACAGGTGGGGGAACCCTAATATTGGGTTCAACCAGCAGTCTCAGCCAGAGGCCTCTGCAAAGGCCACTGCTCCCCAAGGAGCACACCGGAGCAGTTTCCAGACCACAGTCTTCTGGGAAGGCTTGGAGTTGCCAAAAAGGTCCACACATCCAACTATGCAGCAGGCAAGATCTAGAGCCTGGAGAATGCATTATGTGTACAATAGTTCCATTTTCCAGAAGTACATGACGTGGAAGTGGTGAATACAATAGGCATGCAATTTAAAGTATAATTAAATCCATAGTAGCATTTTAATATATTTGCTTTTTTAAATATACTAAAAGCACAATTGTTATCATTGGAGGATCCATAAAAATGTGCATCCCAGCTGGGCGCAGTGGCCACAACTGTCATCCCAGAACTTTGGAAGGCTGAGGCAGGTAGATTCCTTGTGCCCAGGAGTTCCAGACCAGCCTGAGCAACATGGCGAAATCCATCTCTACCAAAAATACAAAAAATAAGTTGGGCATGGTCACGTGCACCTGTCATCCTAGCTACTCAGGAGGCTAAGGTAGGAGGATGTCTTGAGCTTGGCAGGCAGAAGTTGCAGTAAGCCAATTGTGCCACTGCACTCCAGCCTAGGTGACAGAGCAAGACCATGTCTCAAAAAAAAAAAAAAAAAAATGTGCATCCTTAGAAGAGGTCTTCCTAGTCAGGAAGCTTGGATTCCTCTAGTGTAGGGAAAAGAAAATAGACCTGAGCTTTAGACAGAGCTGCATCCAAATACTGCCACTAACATTAAGCAAGATTGTCTTTTGGAACCTCATTGCTCCTCTTCTGCTAAGCAAAGACAATGATCCTTACTTCACAGGGTTATGGTCAGATTTAAATGAAATTAGGATTATAAAACATCTATCGCTAAGACTGGCCCCTAAGAGGCGCTTAGTAAATGTTGCTCTCCCTTGCTCCAGGACTGAGGACAGCAAGATGGGTTGCAATTGAGAAATCAGATTTAGTGGGTGAAGTCACACAAAACTGAAGACTCTCTGCCTGGTGTACCTGTGGCTTCGCCCGAGGCACTCAGTCTGTGCCCCGTGTCCTACGCAGGACTAGGAGGTCTGAATTGTGTTATTCATGCATAGGTCATGCTAGTTAGGAGGATATAGACCAGCTGTGAAATGCTGGGAGCCTGATCCAGTTCTTTAGATTACTCTGTCAGAAGAAACCTTAAGGAGGCTTTTGAGCAAGGATCCACCAGCCTCATCACCACTGTCAGCACCAGCAAGGTCCCAGAAGACAACATAAACAATGCTGAACTCTTTCCAACCAATGCAGGAGACACAAGAATCTTGGTGGGTAGAAAACCCACACTTTAGTAGATGCAGGGTAAATACTTACCCAGAGGAAGAATCAAGGGCAACACAGATGTAAGAATAAATGTAAAAATAAAATCTGATGGAATTGTATTGTTGTGCTGAGAAAGACGTAACAACAATAGCTGGCACTGGCATGGCACCTATACCATTTTCATGTTATTTTCACACTATTTTATTTAATTCCTACATCAGACCATTAAGTTGGCAGTATAGACATTATTATCCCTTTTTTTGTAGATGAGAAAAATGGAGGTTCAGGTTGGGTAAGTGTCCTGGCCAAAATCATGTGGTTAGGAAGGGGCCAACCAGGGACCAGAACTCAAATCTCCTAAATCTCAGGCACTCACCACGTTGCCTGGAGACAGTGGGAGTCTGGGTACCCCATGGCCAGAAATGTACACCTGCCAGTCTATCCTCAGAAGCCTAAAGGAACTATCTTCATCCCATGAGTTAAGAAAGAAGGCCAGAATAGAACCTATTGGCTTAAACAGTGGGATTCAAATCTTTCGGCAGAAGTAGAGGTTCTGTGGTAATTGGTAAATTAAAA
Organism: Pongo pygmaeus; assembly: GCF_028885625.2. Lineage (NCBI taxonomy): Eukaryota > Metazoa > Chordata > Mammalia > Primates > Hominidae > Pongo > Pongo pygmaeus. The sequence continues at coordinate 10,513,460 of NC_072380.2, forward strand.
GAAAAGACTATTCCACTTACTGACCACATGAGTAATGATGCTAGCATGTCTGTCATTCCTCCTTAGGCTAATCCGTGGAGTGGCATCCTCTTCAGACTCACTGTCTAGTGGCTGTGGAATAACAGGTCTCGGGCCTCACCTTAAAAAGCCTACACCTTCCAATCTCTCACTTACCAGCTTTGCTCCCTCCAAAATGGCAGAAAGCTAGACACAGTGGTTCATGCCTCACGGCCTGTAATCCCAGCACTTGGGGAGGCCGAGGTGGGCGAATCATGAGGTCAGGAGTTTGAGACCAGCCTGACCAACATGGTGAAACCCCATCTCTACTAAAAATACAAAAATTAGCTGGGTGTGGTGCCGGGTGCCCGTAATCCAAGCTACTCAGGAGGCTGAGGCAGGAGAATCACTTGAACCTGGGAGGCAGAGGTTGCAGTGAGCCAAGATCACACCACAGTACTCCAGCCTAGGTGACAGAACAAGACTCCATCCAAAAAAAAAAAAAAAGGAAGAAAACATATGGGGACTTCATCTAGATGTCCATTAGGGCAGATACTATGAGAGCTGCTTCAGCACCTTGAAGCAGGAAAGAACATGCTGAATGTTCTCTGTTTAGCCTATGCCATGAAGATCTGATTTAACTGAAAGGGGACTCTAAGCTTAAATTCTTGCTGTTTCTACTGCAGTAAGACCATTGACATCAGCGAGAATCTCCACATTTGCAAGTATCAGTGTAGATACTGCTTCTCCTACAAAATGCAGTGAATTATAACTAAAAAATTTAAGGCCCCTTCAAGTCCTTAATGACTTTACAAAAAGGTATTACAATCTTTCAACATGCTAATTAAAATATATTTCTCTTGAGTCTTATTTCTGTGGAAATCATGTTTCCTGGGCACATCTTCACATCAAATGTCAATGCCTTTTCAACTTCTACACAAGTTTTGTCTTTTTGTTGATAAGCAATTCTGGCACAGGCAAGAGCATTGCTCAAGTAGTTTTAGTAATCACTTTTGTTTCTGAAAAGAACCTGGAGCGGGCTACTGCCTCACAGATCAGAGTCACCACCAAATCCAACCTGCTGCTCTCTTTGAAAATGTCCATTTTCTGAGTAAGAACAGTCTTACATATCTTCACCACCCTCATCTTCTCTAGTGGCAGCTTTCTTTTCAAGACCAACTTTTACTGTGAAATGTGACAGGTTGCCATGTGACCTCAAGTAGAGACTTAAGCAGCTGTGGTCAGATGTGGTGAGTGAGTGACAGCCAAGTTCATTTGTAGCCTGGCTCTCCCCTGCCTCTGGTCCATCCTTCAAGGAGCAGGCTTCAAATTCTGACCTTGGAAAAATGACACTTGACATGTGTCATTGTTTTTGGACCGTCAGGGTTCCCCAGGAATATCAACTCCATTGATACCAGAGTTATTCTGAACTTAAGGGTTGGTTATTGTTTGTTTTTTGCCTTTAATGTTCAAGTGCTAACACATACTTGTTTTAATGATTTCATGTTAACATTTAGCCTGTGGTCTTATGCGCATTTATCTGTATGCTCACTTGATCTCAGCATATTGGAATTAATTATTTTCTTCCTGTAGGAATATATTTTATTCCTACATTAACCAAGAGGCTGGATACTCCTGCGTATCCCAGATGCCTTAGTGGTTTAGCACACCTGGTGGCTAGACGCAGTGGCTCACACCTGTAATCCCAGCACTATGGGAGGCCAAGGAGGGTGGATCACTTGAGGTCAAGAGTTCAAGACCAGCCTGGCCAACATGATGAAACCCCAACTCTATTACAAATATGAAAAATTAGCCAGGTATGGTGGCGTGCACCTATAATCTCAGCTACTCAGGAGGCTGAGGCAGGAGAATTGCTTGCACCTGGGAGGTGGAGGTTGCAGTGAGATGAGATCACGCCACTGCACTCCAGCTTGAGCAACAGAGTAAGACTCAGTCTCAAAAAAATAATAAAATAAAAAACAAAAACAAAAAATAAAAGGGCACCTGGCAAATATAACGGGCATAAGATTGTTTGGATCGAATGGGTGGATTAGTAAGGATTTTTGTTACTGTTGCATGTAATAGAAACTAACAAACTAGCTTAAGAAAAACAAAGTCAGTGGAGTAGAGGTTCCTGATGGAGGATCTCTCGCCCTTCCCTTAACTAACCATCATCCCCTGCCCTTCCTTACCTCTTCCTCATCTCTGGGGAGGCCACTGACCTGTGGAAGGAGATGGTCCATAAGAGAGGCAGAAGGGTGGGGACCATACATTGGAGGGGTCCTGGGGCAGTCAGGGTTGCCCTGGTGTTGTTGATGAGTGGTTCTCTGAATTTAGTCGGGGAGACTGGATCACGCTACAACCTTAGGCATGCCCTTGCTTGTTTTGGTCTCCATATTGCCACCTATGATGTGAAGATCTGGAAAATCTTTTTTAACCCCAGAGATACCACCATTACAAACACAGAAGCCATGGAAGGCCAACTGATGAACAGAGAGGTGAGTTCTCCCAGCCCAAACCCTCATCATAGTAGTATTCTCCCCGAGGTTCAGGGGCCGGTATTAGCAACCCAATTAATCAAGGAAGATGTGATCAAATGAAAGCATTTAAGAGCGGTATGGAGAGAGAAGTTGACGACAGACTTGGCCTTCTTTACAATTCTGCCAGGCCTAAGCCTAAGGAGATTCTACCAGGACATGGCATTACAGTTGGCCACATTAAAGGACACAGACCCGACCTGTCACCTACATGACTTCAGGCCTTGCCTGGGCCTCTGATACGTGTCTTCATTGATAATTTTGGAGCTCTTATCATCTTCCTCTGACCCTTGACTCTGACAGTCAAATGGCTGAACGTCTGCTCCATCTGGATTGATGACTTACCAGAACGAGCAACTGGCTGTCACTGCCCTGATTTATGATCCACACTGCAGAGCTTCCTGCAGAACCAAAGCAATCTAGGCCCACAGACCTGCCTTCCCACATGATGTGATGTCCCATATCCCAAGCTAGGGTGACACGTGAACCTTCTGATTAGAGTGTTCTTGTCCTACCGGTTCTTTCCCTACCCTGCCCCATACCTCATCCCTCTTCCACCAGGTACCCATTCTCCCATGTCAAACCAGACTTTGTTGTCATGGAAATCGTGCCCCCGGCCTCCTTCCTAGGCCCAGACCTCTAGGCCCCCACCTGCCCTGATAGGTCTGCCTGGATCCCGAACCTGCCTCACCCTGCTCGAGTTTGTCACTTTGCTGCTCTTGCCTCATCTCTGACCTTTGCCCTCTGGCAAATCGCCCTGGAATGGGATGGTTCTTAGAACCAGCACTCAGGACCCACCAACCTGCACTGCTACAGGCATATGAAGAGTCCACCATGAAGCATAATATACATTTGGAGAAAAACTTCACTCATCAAGAAATAACACTGCATAACCACTACACAAAAATCTGACACCAAAGGGAAAATACTTTCGTGAAATAGACTGACTGCCAAATGAAGAGGGTTTGTGAAAAACCACATCTATTGCATAGGACTTTTCAGTTCATAAGCTGCATAATATCAGATCATCACACTGGCAAAGCAGGGCCTGTAAGGCTGCTGGGATGCGATCTTGAAATTGCTTCATTATTGAATACAATGATATTTGCCAACATGGAATATTTCGCTTGTGTATGCATTCAAATAAAATTTCCAACCACCATTGTTTATAGCCCAAATATATTAATATCTCCACATCACAAATTCCAAAGAGAACAAATGAAATATTTAAATGAGCAAGCTTTGTGGACCTAGTGAATACTGCATTTTACCTTTATGTTCTTCTTTATCACCACATACATTTTTTTAAAAAAAATCAAACCTGATAACGTCAAAAGACGAGAAAGGCTAAACTCAGAGAAATAAAGAAACTATAAATCAGGAAAACTTTGGAGCTGCTGGAAAGACACTTTAATTTTGTAGACAAAAGACTGCATTAAGGAGGAATAATGCAATAATCAAAGGTGAACGGATCGCTATTGTCTGGCGTCTTCCTCTGTGGGAATTTTCCCACCCCTGACAGCTGTAAGGGGGGCAAAGGCGCCGAATGTGGCTGTGCCTTTATTCTCTCACCCTTTTTCTCCCCAGCCCCTCCTCTCCTCCGTCAATAAATGTCTGCAATCATATTCTTGAGCTCCTGTGTGATTTCAAGGTTCATCTCTTCCATGCAGCTCAAACACTAATTATCCCAGCTGTAATTAGTAAGATAATTAAATACTGGCTCACTCATCACTCTACCTTGGGTCGGGTCGTGATTCTCCCAGAAGACCTTGAGCAGTTCCTCAAAACTGATGTGTTCTGGCTGGTACACCACTCGGACGACTTCTGCATGGCCAGTTTTTTCTTGGAAGAAACAAAACGTACAACTGAAATTTACTGACAACATCAATTTATTGCAAGTTTTTTGTTCACAAAAAAACAACAGACAAAAGCTGAAACTCTACCCTCTGAAGGAAGAATGGAAGCATGATTAGACTTTAGCTAACAGTCTCTCTCAAGGCTCTGTTACTGGTTCTTTTTCCATAAAAGCATACAGTTCTCTTCTAGTGAGCTTGCTGCGATGACTTCTACATTGTGCTCTAATAAATTGTTTTAGGTTCATGAAAAAACAAACGTGGGTTTTCAGGTTTCTAAGCTCACTCAGGAAACCTTATGGATCCACCCTGACATAGCGCTCAAGAATTGAAACTCTGCAAAGGGAAAGAGCCAATTTATTTTTATCATCACTCCATGCTATACGTAGTGAGCTCAGCTGCACCACAGTGAGATGGTGCCAGGGAGAGAAACCTGTAAAAAACACGCTGATCACTCGTTCACATGAGATCAGTGAGTTAAGGAGGGACATACTTGCTGTGCTGTTAACACTGGGACAAGGGTCAGATTTAAATACCCAGCAGGGTGGTAAGTGTTTTCTCAGCCTAATTCGTCTCTGTGGTAAACAATGATGGTGGCATATGTCTCTTTGCAGGATCCTCTGTAAGTAGGCCTGTTCTCAATGGTGGTCCTGGAGGTTTGGTGGATCGGGGTGGGTATTTGCAGTACTGCTTGTACCTGTGAAATTCATGTCCTTCTTTATTTTATAGTCTTAGAGCATGGCAAATAAGAGATCCCTCCCATACTAAGATCACTTGGCTATATAAATTTTTTATCTATCTGTTTTCAGTCACCTTATGTGTAGTAAAGAATTTGGCGAGCTGAGCACGGTAGTTCACTGTAATCTTAGAACTTTGGGAGGCCGAGGAGAGTGCATCACCTGAGGTCAGGAGTTCGAGACTAGCCTGGCCAATCTGGTGAATCCATCTCTACTAAACAAAAAATTAGCTGGGTGTGGTGGCGGATGCCTGTAATCCCAGCTACTCGGGAGGCTGAGGCACAAGAATTGCTTGAACCCGGGAGGAGGTGGTTGCAGTGAGCCACAAGCACGGCACTGCACTCCAGCCTGGGGAACAAGAGCAAAACTCTGTCTCAAAAAAAAAAAAAAAAAAAAAAAAAAAAAAAAGAAAGAAAAGAACTTGGCTTTGCCCAAAGAGAGGTCTGGACTTTTGTCCTCAGCTTCTGGAAGATAATGTGTGTCACATTCAATGCTGGGCACACTAGGTCTCAGGATGGAACCAGCTACATCCAATTGTCCTAGGGTAAGAGTTGGCCATGCTACAAAGACCAACCATGTGAATTCGGACAGGGGCTTTGGATCATATGGTATCAGAACACCTGGAGACTGAGTTCAATCATGTGGGCAATCAATCAATCAATCAATCACTCGTATGCAATGGAGCAACAATAAAAACTCTGGACATTGAAACTCGGGCAAGCTCCTCTGATTGGCAGTATTCTGCATATTGTTATACATAGACACCAGAAGGTCAGCACATCGTGACTCCAGGAGAGAAGAGAACAGAAGCATTTGGAGCCCTCCCAGCCTCCACCTGATGCCTTTCTTTAGCTAACTGTGAGCTGCATCCTCTCCCTGTAAGACAGTGTAACCATGAGTATAACAGCATTCAGTGAGTTCTGCAAGTCCTTCTAGCAAATTATCAAACATGTGGGTGGTTTTGGGAATCCCCTGAAATGGCACCTTAATCTGCAAAAGTGTCTTCCAATATACTGGTCATCTCACTTTAATTCTCACAACTGTCCAATGGTGCAGGTAGGGAAAGTAGAAATCCTCATTTTACAAACTGAAAAACTATGACACAAATAAGTTAGATTTGCCCAAGGTCACACAGCTAGTGAATTTCTGGGCCATAACCTGAAAAACAAAAACATTACCTTCTGACTTCTGGTCCAGGGCTCTAACCAATACATCAAAGGAAAGAGTGCAAGGTGAACATTTGGAACATGAATCCAGAAAAGAAAAGAAATCTATTCATTATCTTTAATTTGATCTTTTTGTTAATATTTAAATTTCCTCTGATGGTAGAAACAGTATTTGCAGATAACACTGAAGCTTAGAAAATGTGAGGAAGTATAAAAAAGAAAATACAGGCCAGGCACAGTAGCTCAAGCCTGTAATCCCAGCACTTTGGGAAGCCAAGGCAAGTGGATCACTTGAGGTCAGGAGTTCAAGACCAGCCTGGCCAACATGGTGTAACCCCATCTCCACTAAAAATACAAAAATTAGCCAGGCGTGGTGGTGGGTGTCTGTAATCCCAGCTACTCGGGAGGCTGAGGCAGGAGAATCGCTTGAACCTGAGAGGTGGAGGTTGCAGTGAGCCGAGATCGCACCACTGCACTCCAGCCTCGGCAACAGGGTGAGACTCCATCTCAAAAAAAGAAAAAGGAAAATACAAATCACCTATACTCCTGCCACATAAGCACTATCAATAAATTTTATGAATCTCTTCCTGGATGCCTACCAGATGTGTGCACGCACACGCACACATACACACACACACACACACAAAATTTCTTCCACTGCATTCATTACAGCATGCTTTTCTCTCTTACCAGTATATTGGGAATATTTCCCCATGTCACTAAAACTTTTAGAAAACACCATTTATAATGAATACATAACTCCCCATCAGATGGTTGTCCAACTACTTATTCAATCATTCCTTGTCATTGGGCAATTAGACTGAAATATATTTTTATCCATAAATGTAAATATTTTTCCATGCTTCTAAAGCTGCCTCAAGCCTTAGTTATATAAATGGAATTTCTAAATCAATGTTTCTAAACATTTTTAAATTTCTTGATGCCTAGTTCCAAACTGCTTTTCAGTAAAGTTGACCCAGTTTTCTCTTTCCATTGGCAGCATTCTTGAGGGCCAGTCTTAGTCACCATTACAACATTTTTAATCCTTAGCAATTCATAGCTGGAAGATAGTATTCTATTGTTTTATTTAGGATGAATTTATATTATTAGTGAAGTAAAACATAAATTTCATGGTTATTAGCAATTTTAATTTCTTCTTTGTTCTAATTGGCATGTCCTTTTATACTGGGTTATTAATTATTATATTAATATTTTATTATTAATTGGCTAGTCCATATAATTTTAATTCAAATACTATAGTCATTCAAGTTAGCATCTAAACAGATTTTATGCTAAAAGATATGAAAAGAACGACAGTGGAAAGTTTGGGGAAAAGATACAGGAAGTATAATAATGTGATTGTAAAACCACTTTTGCTCTAGTTGAACATATTATTTTGTAATTTGAAATGTTTAAATAAGTGATTCAACTATATAAGCATTAAAAACCTCTGAATATTAAAAATGGTAATATGTTATCAACATGACAGATATATTTGGCATGAAAAACATTGAAACCACACTAAAATATAAGCAAAAGACGTAAACAGGCTATTTCTTCTCAATTTACATGTATTTCTTCCTATGTGAAGAAATACATGTAAATTGAGACATGCAAGATGCCAACATTTTTAGTGATCAAAATAAAAGTAAATAAATGCATATTCAAACACTAACATATTATCTCTTATCACATTTAATAAAATTGCTTAGAAGCATCTTAGTGCTGTTGAGGATACAATGAAATGGTGCCCTTACTTGGCTAGTGACAGGGTAAAATCACTAAATCTGTTCTGAAACCCCATGGGTGTATGCAGCAAGAGCCACAAAGATGCTCATTTACCTTGATTAAGTGATCCAGGAAATCCATCTCAAAGGTGTAACTTCAAATAATAGAAAAGATATATACATGCACAAAAAATTCACTCTGTCATTATTACAATGGTAGAATACTATAAGAAATACACAAGCCAAACAAAGGGAAACAAATATGGTATACTCATAAGGTGAAGTTTCATAGAACCATTAAAATACCACATATTTTACTATCCTACACATGGTGAAAGCTGTTACTTTATTATTTAGTGAACAACAATGATATGGTAGCCACTTATCTACTTGATGCTATTTAATGCTCATAATTTTTTCCTATTTTGATAAAATGAACATAACATAAAATTTACCATCACATTAAGTACATTCACAATGTTTTGCAATCATCACTAATCATCCAGCTCCAGAACTCTTTTCATCTCGCAAAACTGATATTCTGTACCCATTAAATACCAACTTCCCATTCTCCCTCCCGCTGGACCCTGGCAACCCCCTTTCTACTTTCTTGTCTCTATGGATTTGACTTCTTCAGGGTCTTCCTAAAAGTGGAATCCAGTATTTGTCTTTTTGTGACTGTCTTATTTAACTTGGCATGATGTCCTCAAGGTTCATCCATGTTGTTGCATGTGTCTGAATTATCTTCCCTTTTAGGGCTGAATAATATTCCATTGGGTGTATTTTGTTTGTTTATCCATTCATCCATCAATGAACATGTGGGTTGCCTCTACCTTTTTGCCACTGCAAACAATGCTGCTGTGAACACAGACATACAAACATTGCTCACAATGATTTTGCAAGAGAGATATGGTCCCCATTAAACAGATGAGGAAATCAAGGTCTCCCTACGAGTTTTTTCACACAACAGTGAGGAGGTAGGAGGATTCAGTCATAAGCGAACCAGGTTTCAACCGGAGATGAAGCTCAACCTCCTACTATGACCTGAGCTTCTGAATGGAGAAATTTGAAGCCATGAAGTGACAACAAATGTCACACAGGCTGTGGCCCAGATGAGAAATCACAGCTGTGTGGTAACTGACACGAGGCTGTCAAGAATATTTTATGGGATTAGGCTCTTCTTTCATGACAGCAATATGGGGCCAGGAAAGATTTCCACTCACCAGCAAACACTTTCAGACATAATCTGCCACTGACATTATTTGTGGAGAGGTTTAAAGAAGCTTGGTTGTTTAAAAGAAACTACTACCATTCAAATTCAAGATTCATTTGCCTTGACAAACAGCACAGTGATGCCCTTGCCAAACTCACCTTTAAGTTTCTTTACTTTATTTCTCCAAAGTAAAAGAACCTGTGTAAAAATACACAGTGCAAATGATCAAAAGGATTAAGGGACTCAGAATCACTTACAGAAATGCCCACACTTTACAGGAACCAGCCAACGTGCTAGGCTAATTTCATTCCAGAGACCAATCTGCAAATACTTTCTTGTGCTTCCAGAGATAAAAGGCCAGATCTTAAAAATACTTCAAGCCGTGTCTTCACATAACATCGCGCAAATAGCATGATAGATGTGACGTGCAAACATGCTTGTTAACAATTCACAGCAGCATTACAGGGGCTTTAACATTGTTGTTCAAAAATACCTTGAAAGAAAAAATGAAAAGGATGATGTCCTCTCTAAGCATCTCCTTCCACTGCCTTACCCCACAGCCCCAGAGGAAGATGAACAAATGCAGAGGGGTTGATTAAAGACAGCCATTCCTTGGATTAGACGAAGCATCCAATCCAAGAAGAGACATACGGGCATGACCTGGGGCCAGGAAGGGCATGACCTGGAGCCAGGAAAATCAGGCATTCTGGGGTCATCTAGCTACATGGAAGCTAGGTCATCCATGGAACCAGGTGCCTTTAAAGAGAACCCCGAGATAAGTCAACCAATGTTTACAGTCCTCCCACACAGCTTCCTATCCATGGAGAAAATGCCACCTTTGATTCTTCCAGGGTAGGATAATTAGATTTTGCTACTGTTGGGCTGCTGGGACAAGAACAAGAGAGCAGGGAACTGGCCCACGCAGTAGATAAGAACAGAAGAGAGAGCCGGTGAGCTGTGGTGAGATGCCAGCAGGTAGTGGTGAGGAGTCAGATTGTCAGGGTTGGCCTCCTGGCTCTGCTGCTGGGCAGCTGCATGACCTTGGCGGGGTCTGGGAGAGGAGGCAAAGAAGGTCCACACCACAGCTCCCTGGGAAATGAGCCATGCCTTTCCTCGGGACCCACACCCATGCTGGGGGGCCTTTATCTACCCAACCACTCTATGCACAGTTTCTTCACCTGCAAACTGGGTGATTAGTGCCTGGCACATGGGACGTAAGTCTCTACATCTTATATTATTCTCAGTTGTATTATCATAATTATTCTCTAATCAGCCATGATGACATGGGGAAAAATTGGAATAGAAGTCACAAGAAGCAGCTTAAACCATCATTCCAACACAGAGTTTAATACCTTTTTGACTGTGATCCCGGGTGTCCTACTTTTTTAGATGGAAATAAAATATCTCTGTGACAAAACAAAGATTAAATGAGGTCATCTGTGGGAAAGTATTTGGGAAGCATAAGGCTCTCCATACACAAACACGAGGTTTCTATTGTTATTAATCTTTTGTGTTTCCTTACAAGGATGCCGCCCCCATTAGGACTCAACTCTAGGAGAAAACAAGATTTAAGGATGCCTCCTTCTTATCAAACTGAATTTTACCTCCGTAAGTGTCTCATTCCAATTTATTCATTCATTCATTCTTCACTCATTCTAGAAGTCTCAGTTGTGTATACTACTGGCCTGGGGACTGAGCTTCCTCTGTTGGAGGCTGCAGCTCAGCCTTCATCCACACCCTAGAAAGGCCCAGATTCTCACTCTTTTGATGAAGTGGCAAAAGGGAAAAATGGCATTTCTCAAAGCGATTACCCAGTTTAGAATCAGAATTTTTCTAATTCTTTTTCTTTTTTAGTTTCTTATTAAGCCAGGTTTAATGAGCAAGTGTTTAATCCAGGCAGAAAGACACCTCCAGAAGTGGGGCTCCAGGAGCAAGAGCTGAGGCTGGAATCTTGCCTCCCTGGAGAGGCTGTTTCCCATGGCACCCTGTCAATGATTTCCTCTGACGAGAACCTTTGTCCACCAGAGTCCAGGAGACCTGGGAGAGGGCAGAGGCACCGGGGCTGAGCTGGAGGAGAGGCTCCCACTGCTGCCTGGGCTGCAGATCCAGAGTACAAGGCCACCTCTCCAGGGGATGCCAAGTGACCATAGGCTGAGACAGGCTGCCAGCATCATAGAACATGATGGCAACTCACACTGGAGGTGAGAATGACACCCCAAGTTCTCCATAGAAATGGTGGTGCTTCCCCAGCAGGGAAGCAGGTCTTATGTAGAGGAGATTTGGGAGGGAGGCCGAGCAGAGCCATCAGAACCAAGAGCAGCTTGGCCTGCATGGGGTCCCAGGTGGGGCTCATCTAGACGGACCAAGGGGGCCTCCAAGGGTGACTGGGCCAGCAGCCCAGGCCCACGTGGTCTGTGTAGATCCCCAGGTCCCTGTGTGAGAAGGAAGGAGTAAGAATGAGAGCAGAGCCTGTGCCTTCTGGAGAGGCTTGGTGGGGACAAGAAATAGGAAATGAGAGAGGCAGCACAGTGCGATGGTCCCCAGTAGGTTCCTTAAAGGTGTGTGTCCACTGCTTGAGCCTTGAAGTCAGGTGGAGCTGAGGCCATGGTGCCCAGCTGAGGAACAGGCGTCCCTGAGAACCCAATGCCCCGGAACGTATCTGAGAACGTAGCAAGACAAGCAGTCTCATTGCCCAAACACAGTAGGCAAAGAGCCAGGAAATTAGCTTAAAGGCAGTTTAGAGATGGGAGCAGCACGGATCTCTAGAGCTGTCCTGCCGCCCAGGAATGCCCGGCATGTAAGTCCTAATAAACTCATCTATCGCCAAGCTGGACTTGTCCAAGTCATTCTTTGGTCTCTCAGCAACCTCCCAGTTTCGGGGAAGGTCTTTCTATTCAATCCAGGTTTTTCTCATACCAGAAACACAGAAATGAGGCCCACAGGCAAGACCTGTGCACAAAGCACCCGCCCCCCACCCCTCCCAAGCCAGCCCTGGCCCCAGTGCTCAGGGTTCCTGGACTCTGTGCTGCTGTGGGAACAGTTTGGGGAGGACAAACAACTGGTTCCTCAGAAAACAGCACAGCTGAGTGGGTGCCCCTCCGATGTGAACTGGGCTCTGCTGTAGCCCGCAGTGCAATGACAGCCCTGTGCAAGGAAGTCGGTCACACTGTTCCCCCACGTCCCTTCCGGCCATAGACTGCCACATTGCAGTCAGCAGGATGCCTGTCTAGACAGATGGCTGGGCACCACCCAGACCAAAGGAGGATGGAGAGAAGAGCTGAAGAACTCGGCTTGGGAGCCAGAGTGCCCGAGTTGGCATCCTGGTCACTTAGCAGCTGTGTGACTTTCGCAAAGCTTCTTCCTCTATGGGCTTTAACTTCCTTACCTGCAAAATGGGGACACTGATAGCACCCACCTCAGGGGACTGTCATGACGATTAGCTCAAAACTCCACGGGAGGCATGTGAACAGTCTGGCCCAGCACAGGGAGAATAACTTGGCCAGTATCACCTTTCTTCATGGCAGCATTGCTAGTATCATTTGGCTGCTACTATGACTTGGTTCCCAATGTCCTTGATCAGGGAATCTATGTCTAAAAGTTTCCCAAAATGATTCTTTTTAAAAATTATTTATTTATGTATTTATTTAGAGATAGAGGAGTCTCACTCTCTTGCCCAGGCTGGAGTGCAGTGGTGCAATCTCGGATCACTGTAACCTCCGCCTCCCAGGTTCAAGCAATTCTGCCTCAGCCTCCTAAGTAGCTGAGATTATAGGTGCATGCCACCATGCCTGGCTGATTTTTTATTTTTAGTAGAGATGAGGTTTCACCATGTTGGCCAGGCTGGTCTCAAACTCCTGACCTCAGGTGATCCTCCCACCTCAGCCTCTTGAAGTGCTGAGATTACAGGCATGAGCCACCATGCCTGGCCCAAGATGATTCTTAATGGTAAGGAAGGGTTGTGAACCACTGGTCTAGAGCGCCACAGATCCTTGAGTAGCCAGCTCTCAGCCTGTGCTCTCCTGTGTCCCAGCACCTGCTATCCCAGTCATCAGGAGACTCACAGGAGCCCCAGAGGGCAAGGAGGAAGAGAAGGGGAAGGAAAGGGAGGGAGGAGAGGGAAGGGGAGGAAGCAGGAGGGGAGGAAGGAAACAGGAAAGGAACCCTTTACAGAGACCTGCAGTACAGCTGAGGAGGAGGTCGGGGAACCAGAGACACGTCAGACCTTTCTTCGCTGTCCAGGAGATGATTCCCTAGTAACAGTCAGCACAGTGCTATCCGCTAGCAAACAGCACTCATTAAACATCACGCATTGTTTTAAGCTCTTGATGTGTATGGACGAAGTTAATCCTCGTAAAAACCCTGAACACGTAATAGTATTATTCCCATTTTTGGAGGAGGAAACTGAGACACAGAGAAGTAGAAAAGCTCGTCCAAAATCATTCAAATATCAAGTGGGGGAGGCTGGACTGAGGCCCAGGCTAAGATGCTCAGAGATGCAGATGCCTGGAGGAGAGCACTGGTGGGCGCTAAGCAGTCACGCCTGAGCAGTCACACACACACCAGGACGTCAGATGCATATGGAGGAAGCGGTCACGGTGGATGACTTGTGGGGCAGGGAGGGCATCCAAAGCAAGAGCAGGAATCCAAATGGAAGCAGTAGCTCATCTTTGTTGTTGCAAAGCCACAAAGTGGCTCATGAGGTTACCCACGCACCTGGCCACCATGGGAGCTGCTTAGCTGGCCCACCGTAGGGATGGCGCACCCCTGCTGCAATCCTATAGGGACAGGAACCTCAGACTCTGCCTTCAGACAGCGTCCTGTGCCCTGCAAAGCGTCTAGATCCATAGACTCAGGTCAGCATTGCAGCCACCCTTGGCCATTGGGGTGAATGCTCCTATGTCCATTTTACCGAGAGGAAAGCCAAGGCTCAGAGCTCACGAGGGACTGAGACAACCCCAAGCCTAGCCAGAGGCCAACAAGCCCTCCTCCCTGCTGCTTCTCCACACCTGTCATCTCTGTCCCCTTCCCTCGGGCCTACAGGAGCCCTTGGCTGGCCACTAGGGCCCTCCATCACTGGTATGACAGCAACCTGGTTTCCCCCACCCTCCCCAAGCCAGGCTAACCCCTCACACCCACCACCAGCTCCTGCTGTCCCCAGCCTGTAGGGCTCACCCGCCAAGCCCTCTCTGCCCTCAGGGTCACCCCAGCTCCTGCTGTCCCCAGTCCGCAGTGCCCCAGGCTACCCATGGTCCAAGCCCTGCCTGCTATCAGGGTCCCCTTGAGTCTTGCTTCCTCCAGGAGGCTTCTCTGGGCTGAGGACCCCAGGAAGAGGTGCTGTGCAGGGAGAGAGTCCGGCCAGTGTGATTCTCTGGGACTGACTTTGTTAGAGCAGGGCTCCTCCACTGAGTCACCTCCCCTGGGGTCCCCCACAGGGTGGCTGTGAAGAGGACCAACGGTGGAGGGAGCAGGCAGAGTTCAGCAACGGCAGGGAGAGGAGATGCAAAAAGTGGTGTTTCCCTCCACATCCGGCCCTGCCGCCCCGTCTTATTCTATTTGGGATCAGTCCAATGCGGTGCAACCTGTGAGTGCTCAGTGCTTACAAGTGTGTGCTTAGTGACAGTGGCTCTCCTCTGAGGGCCCCAGGACTGGGCATGTGATATGACGTTAATAAAGACGTATGGGCCGGAGGAGCCCTTGTGCTGGATCTGCCCACTACTCACTTATCCTTCATCCGGATGGGCATCTGTATGGACACCAGCTCCATTCACCTGCCAATGACCAGTCCCTAGATGGAATCCCACATGCACACTGTACTCCAACCCTGTGTCCCTAACCACCGAATTCTAAGGAAACCTCACTACAAATCCTAAAGTGGATGTGGCTACTGTGCAGACAAAGGTATTAGACACAGCTAATGCAACTAGAATACTTTGCTGTATGGGCCAGCACCATTTTATTTATTAATTAATAAATACTGATCAAATGCCTGCTAAGCTCCATGCACGGTGCTGAGCATTGAGGATTCCACAGTGACTAATGTAACAATGGTGACAACAAACAACCCTTGTGCCATGGGAACTGTCTAGAGTCCGAGTCCAGGTAAGAAACTGCTCTTTAAAATAAAAAGACTCGACTTAGTTTATTTATCCTATAAGCAAGATGGAGGGGAGAGGGAGACACAGTGATTTTTTTTTCATTAAATAATAACCATTCTTCAACCTCCCTCATCCTTTCCCTGCCAACCAGACTTATCCAAACCGTTAAACCAAATCAAAGAGCACACAGAATGATCCAGGTGTTTGAAGGGAGAAAGGGGCGAGGGTGGGTGAATAATACCTCCCCTTTTCCCACACGAGATTCAAAACACTACTTTTCTCTTGCTAATTAACTACAAAGAGGTAAGATGTCAGCTCGGTTTCATCTCCAGCTCCTGCGGATAGAAAATGTGATTTCCAACAATGTACTCATTATTAAAAAAAAATCCTAATACATCAAAATTGGATGCCCTGTGGAGTTCATTATAGGATTTGAGGAGTGTCTATACTGTCATTTTATCTTGGCTTTTTTTTTCTTTTGTCTCATTCGTCACTTAAAGTGTCCGACGAGAAACATAAGCTTTAAAAAGCATCCTATTGATTGAAGAGTAGAAAAAAATACTGGTGGAGCAATTGTGAATTTTTTTTTGTTGTTGGCCCGCCATGGGGAGACACGATGGAGAATTTATGATCCTCTGGTGTATATTTTATACAGACATATCCTTCAGAGATTATGCTCTCAGAGGAGTGCCAGAAACACAGCTCAGTACTTGATCAAGAAAAGTCTTCAAGAAAGCAGTCAATGGCAACCATTAATTCTTTGTGCACTGGAGGTTTCCAACTGGTACAAAGAAAACCAGTAGGTAGAAGTAAGTAACTAGGATAGCAGTGAGCCACTCCCTAGTTTCCATATCCAACCTGCTGATTACAGAGGCTGGCCTTCGAACCCAATGCTAACCCTTTGAGCTGGATTTTCCACAATAAGGGTACAAAAGGACCTGTGCCCATTTTCTAGACTGGCACCAAACTCCCACTCTGCTGTGAAACAGGCAGGGATGATAAGATATGGGCAAAACCAATCTGTCAAGCAGGGCCCATGGTATCCTTGCAGCCAAGAGAACCAATGCAGTTTATTAAATGGCCTTTTAATATTAACAAGGGTATTGCGCACTGAGAAACTATGATTCCTTGATGCTACTGAATTATACCACCAAGTTTAAAAAGAGGTCTACGTGTGCCTTGTTGTCAGTGGGCTACACAAGAAGAGTGGTTCACAATTTAACGCCTTAGAATTCCTTGTGGAACTCTGAAACACACTCTCACGCCTCCCCCTCCACCCCACCAATGGAATTCCGATACAGAAGAGCTGGGGGCAGGCCTGGCATATGCATTCTCACAAAGCCCCATGGGTGCTTCTGATGCAAAGCTGGGAAAGGAACCACGAACTTGGGCATTTGATGTATGTGGCTAAACCACAAAGGAGGAAATGGACAGAAGATTTTTTTTTTTTTTAACAAAGTCTCAGAATTGTAAGGGACCTGAAAGGTCATCTAGCCAAATGGCATACTATATATAGTTTAGCCCACTCCGACCTCCAGATGACCATTTCAAGACAGGGCACTCTCTACTTCTCAAAGCGGTTCATGCCACTATTGGGATGTCCTAATTGCTAGAAATCCATGCCTTTATTAAGTCAACTTCTGCCTCCTCCTACTCACAGTCCAGGCAGTGCTTCTTGGGACCTGCTCACTCCTCCACGGTGGCTTTTAAGAAGGCTGAAGGCATTTACTACGGGCAAGTAAATGGCACTGACTTTGGAGTCTGAAGAACTACACTGAGTTCTTCTACATTTGAGGGCATAATCTGCTAGAGAGGCCACTTAACTTCTCTTAGCCACAAGCTGCTCATCTATAAAATGGGCATACTAATATCTGTCCCATCAATCTTAGAAGATGGTTAAGAACAATAACAGACATAAAGGGGAAAGCACAAAGCACTTTAGGAACTTACCAGTGGTAATCAAATCTTACAACTCCATATACTAATAATGATCTACCATGGCATCGCAGAACTTCACTATGAGATGTCAGAAGATTTCAAATGTTTAGGATCTATGTTAGTACAAACAGAACAACATGGACTGCTCTCCAAGCAAAGATAGGTTTCTCTGGGTAAGCTGTCAAGGGTAGGTTTTCCTAAAAGTGTCTGTGTTCCACCTCAGAGTTAAAAGACAACTAGAGAGGCCCTACGAGCATGATAATAGAAGGGGTCTTTGAAATCAAGTCCAATATTTTTTCATATTCTTCAAAAACTATTCTAAACTCTCCATGGGATGGATGAGAAAGGCACTCCATACCATTTGATAGCACAACAGGGTGACTATAGTCAATAATTTAACTGTACATTTCAAAATAACTATAAGAAAATAAATGGATTGTCTGTAACACAAAGGATAAATGCTCGAGGGGATGCAGACCCCATTCTCCATGATGTGATTCCTACACACTGCATCCTGTATCAAAACAGCTCATGTACCCCATAAATATATATACCCACTATCTTGATATATAAGATAATACGCCTATCATCTCATATACCCCATAAATGTACCTACTATGTACACATAAAAATTAAAAAGAAGGCTGGGTGCAGTGGCTCACGCCTGTAATCCCAGCACTCTGGGAGACCGAGGTGGACAGATTATGAGGTCAAGAGATCAAGACCATCCTGGCCAACACGGTGAAATCCCGTCTCTACTAAAAATACAAAAATTAGCCAGGCGTGGTGGTGGGCACCTGTAAACCCAGCTACTCCAGAGACTGAGGCAGGAGAATGGCTTGAACCTGGGAGGCAGAGGTTGCAGTGAGCCGAGATCGTGCCACTGCACTCCAGCCTGGCAACAGAGCGAGACTCCATCTCAAAAAAATAAGATAAAGTAAAATAATTCAAAAATAAAAAAGGAAAAAAAAAAGAAATGGCACTCCTACTGAAGCTCACCACTTCAAACACCGTGGCTGCTTGCACAGTTTTTGCCAGAGAGCTACTTCACATCATCCAAAGAAAATGAAAATTGCCTATTTATTTTGCACATTAGCCACATTACAGTTGCTTTTTAAGTGTATATGGTAGTAACATTCTCCCAACTTGGATAGTACATTATTTACAAATACCTCACATAGGAATGATGTGGCAGGATCGCTCAGGAAGCATGGCTCTAACTAAACTATTAATAATAAATGTAAGTATATTTTTAGTCTAAATATTTTTTAAAAAAATGGAACTAAGAACCAAGCCTTCACATTTGTTTATCACTTAGACCCACACTGAAATACTGTTGGTGGTCTGAGGAAAGTCTTGGCCTTGCCTCCTAGACAGTGCCAAAAGCATCAGTTATTTCATACCACACCACCCACCCCCAAAAAAAATCCATCCAACAGCTTTATCTTAAAAGCATGCCAACAAGACAAGCAACTGAGGCTTAATAACTTTATAAGCGACTATGTAAATATCAAATAGAAACTCTTCAGAATATCTGCACAGCACCAAACCACCTGATTCTATAAATTGAGTCACATAGTCTACTTCAGGATTTCTCAGTAAGGGTGGTGTCACTTCAAGAGAGCAAAAATCGGTTCTTGGGGGACAAAAACATCTTACATATGAAAATGGCTATGGCTTCTAAAGGGCCACAGTAACTAGTGGTATATAGTATATCTGTGGTATTAAATTTAACGGAAGGGGATTGGGGGAAACAAGAGAGAAATGTCTAAAAAGGCCGCTTAGGGTGACTATAATTTTTTTAAAGCCTGAAAAACAGTAGTGTGATTCAATCAAATATCAGTACAATCAAAATGGTGACCAAACCAACTATAACTCCAGCCTCATTTTCACTTTTGTAGGGGGCTCGTAATACAACATCACAACCACAGGAGGGATTCATTCACTAAGTATTTACTAAACCCTAGCATGAGCTCTGAGCACTCTCTGGGATGCAGCCAAAACAGGATTAAGACAGGTCCTGACCTCAAAGAGCTCACAGTCTAGGAGGGCAGAGAAACAAGCAAATGGCAACTCCAGGATGAAGCAATTACTGCTGGAGAAGGGTAGCCTCAGAGTTCAGCGACCCAGCTTGAGAACGCAGGGACGACTTTACAAAGGAAAGGGTGATTCTAGTGCTCTACCATGATCCCCTTGACCCCTGGGTCTCCCTTATTCTTGGCAACTTCACACCTGTAGGATATCCAGGTCTGAAACAAAAATGGAGAGCATTCAGCTAGACTACGTGCCTTTGCCTGTCGTTATTGTAACTTATGAGGGAAACAAAGCCCTAAGCAAAAATTCACCAGACCAAGACACTAATAGTAAGTCCAACGCATGAGAATGGCGTGTGTCTCAAAGGGGTTCTGTCAGTAACAAACACCAGAGGCCCCAATTCTGGACTTCAGGTAGCTTGTTCTGTATTATTCCGAACTCTGCACTGGACTTTTCCTGACTTGAGATTCCTGATTACTCTGTAAGCGTGGGATGATGATGATATCTTAGATTGGTGTAACACTTTTGTAGCTCATAAAATGCTTTCACATGCATTAATTGCCATTAAATCTTCATGGGAACTCCATGTCTTATGTCTGTTTTACATTTCAAAGACGAGAAAACTAAGCCTCAATGAGGCCAAATTATTTGCTTAATTCAGGTCATTCAGGGCCCAGTAGGTTTGATTCCATAATTTCATGCTTTCTCCCCATAAACACTGGAGCTAATGGTAACTACTAAATTATCGCTACCAATGGCTTCATATAGATGCAGATTCGGCTGTAATTTGAATGATATTGGGACTCTTTTAGCCTTGACTAGTAGATCTCTGATGATGGTCAGTAATTAATGTAGGAGCCTCAAGACATGCCCTGAGGAACACACCAAATGTTTCAACAATGAAGTGCTGGGAAACTGTGCCAAAGGCATTGGCACTGTAGCCAGAATATTTGATTTGGATGAATCGCTTAACCTCTCTGAGTCTCAACTTCCTTGTCAGCACAGCAGTTATAATAAAAATGCCAAAAAGGTATGCTATAAAGATTACATTATACACGTGTGCACACACATGTGCACACACACAGGCTTTAACTATAAAGTGTGCTGATACTTAGTTTCTCTACTCATTCTCTGTGTCCCAGCCTGACAAGGCAGGAATTCAATACATGTGAGCCTTCAATCTTGGCTTGAAGCCAATGATAGGAGAAATCCAAAGACATGTGATACACTGAGCCTGCTCTTGGGGAACTCACCCCAACACTGAAAACACAGGATAGAAAGTGTTAGGTGCCATGGGAGGGGCACAGACAAGTGCTTTGGTTTAATGGAGACAGTATATCTAACTGGATGTTTGTATTAGTCTGTTTTCATGCTGCTGGTAAAGACATACCCAAGATTGGGCAATTTACAAAATAAAGAGGTTTAATCCTACTTACAGTTCCACATGGCTGGGGAAGCCTCACAATCACAGTGGAAGGCAAGGAGGAGCAAGTCACATCTTACATGGATGGCAGCAAGCAAAGAGAGGAGTGCTTGTGCAGGGAAACTCCCCTTTTTATAACCATCAGATCTCATGAGACTGATTCACTATCATGAGAACAGCACCAGAAAGACCTGCCCCCATGATTCAATTACCTCCCACCGGGTCCCTCCCACAACACATGGGAATTCAAGATGAGATCTGGGTGGGGACACAGCCAAACCATATCAACATTGAAAAACGGGAACTACTTAGTCACACACAGGTAGAGGTAAGAGTGTTTCAGGTGTTGAAAATGACGAGCACCATAACACAGGAAAAAGACCTTAGAATGGATAGGATGGCTTAGATTAACTGAGCCACACCATTCCTGCTGGCAGACATGGTGCCCAGTGCCCACAGTATCAGAACCCCGCAGCTCCCTCTGACATGCCTGCACCATGAAGCTCCCTCCAGCTGAGGGGTACCCTTACCCAATTAGTTGTGACTGTTCCCAAACTGGTTTAGGCCAATTGCACTTTATCTTCTAATTAGAAATTTTAATTAAATGTCACACATACAGAAATAAAAGCAGAAAAAGAAATATAGCTTTGTTTCTATTAAAATTAATTTTTAATTTTGTTTTAAAAAAAGAATAAAACTGTCATTTAAGATAACATAGATAAGCTTAGAGGACATTTTATGAAGTGAAACAATCCAGGCACAGGAAGATAAATACCGCATCTTCTCTCTCGTACGTGGAAGCTAAAAAAGTTAATCTTATAAAAGTAGAGAGTAGAGTGGTTACCAGAGGCTGGGAAGGAGTGGGGGAGGGGGGGGAAGGGGATATAGGGAGAGACTGGTTAACAGGTACAAAATACAGTGAGATGGGAGGAATAAGTTCTAGTATTCCAGAACCCTACAGACTGACTATAATTAACAATCATTTCTTGTATATTTTCAGACAGCTAGAAGAGCAGCTTTTGAAGGTTCCCAACACAAAGAAATGATAAATGTTTGAGGTGATGGATATGCTAATTACTCTGATTTGATCATTACACATTGTATACATGTATGGAAACATCACCCTGTACTCCATAAATATGTACCATTTTTATGTGTCAACTGAAAATAACAAAACCAAAAAATAAAAAATAAGTGAAATGCTTTAGAAAGCTCAATAAAAGAAAGTTGTTAAAAATACTGTCAAATTAAATGCAGGCAAGACTACTCCATAAGATTGGGAAGGGTGGTTGTTAAGGGCTTGGAGAAGGGGGGATGCAGAATTGGTGTTGAATGGTCACAGAGGTTTGGTTTTACAAGATGAAGAGAGCTCTAGGAGTGGATGGTGGTGATGACTGCACAACGAAGTGAATGGGTTCCATACTACTGAACAATACACTTAAAAATGGCTAAGTTAGTAATTTTTATGTTATGCGTATTTTTCCAGCTTTTTTTTTTTTAAAGAAAAAAAGATTGGGGAGGAAGTCATGAAAATCTAGATAAATTCTTTGTTCAAGTTGCTACACGAATGTCTTTAAATTCTCACTAGATTTTGAAGATGCAAAACTAGAGATCATTTGATAATAATAGTGGCAAACAGTGTTTGTTCTGGATGAGGCACAACCATAAGTGGTTTACATATACTAACTCAACTAATTCTGCCATCAAGCCAATAAGAGCTATTTTCATTATATCCATTTTACAGATGAGGACAATTAGGCACAGAGAGGTTACATGGCACAGCCACCATCACACCACCACTGAGGGGCAGAGTCAGAACCCAGACCTCCATAATGTAGCTCCAGAATCTTCACTCCTACCTCCACACTGTGCTAAAGAAGGAAGAGGAGGAGCCACTCCAAGTAGGGAGGGGACTCTAGGTCAAAGGAGAGACACTAGACATGAATCCAATGTTTGGCACAATAATGTACATTTATTTTTTTTTAAAGGTTTCTGTAAAGCTTTTCAAAAAATGATTCATTCTATGCCGTGCCTGTTGGCTCATGCCTGTAAACCCAGCACTTTGGGAGGCCAAGGCAGGTGGTTCACTTGAGGTCAGGAGTTCGAGACCAGCCTGGCTAACATGGGGAAACCCAGTCTCTACTAAAAATACAAAAAAATTAGCTGGGTGTGGTGGCAGGCGCCTATAGTCCCAGCTATTCGGGAGGCTGAGGCAAGAGAATTGCTTGAACCTGGGAGGTGGAGGTTGCAGTGAGCCGAGATTGCACCATTGCACTCCATCCTGGGCAACAAGAGTGAAACTGTCTCAAAAAAAAAAAAAAAAAAGTAATAATAACAATGATTCATTCTCTCTTCAGTCAGTTTTCCTAATTAACCAATTATCACTCAAGCAGAAAAGCAGTGGCAGGAATGTAAACTAGTACAACCACTATGGAAAACAGTGTGGAGATTCCTTAAAAAACTAAAAGTAGAACTACCATTTGATCCATCAATCCCACTACTGGCTATCTACCCAGAGGAAAATAAGTCATAATACAAAAAAGATACTTGCACATGCATGTTTATAGCAGCACAATTCACAATTGCAAAATGTAGAACCAATCCAAATGCCCATCAATCAATGAGTAAAGAAACTGTAATATATATATGTGTGTGTGTATGTATGTATATATATATATGAGATAGAATACTACTCAGCCATAAAAAGGAATGAATTAATGGCATTCACAGCAACCTGGATAAGACTGGAGACTATTATTCTAAGTGAAGTAACTCAGGAATGGAAAAACAAACATTGTATGTTCTCACTCATAAGTGGGAGCTAAGCTATAAGGATGCAAAGGCATAAGAATGACAAAATGGACTTTAGGGACTCAGGTGGAAAGAGTAGGAAGCGGGTAAGAGATAAAAGACTATAAATTGGGTTCAGTGTATAGTGCTTGGGTGATGGGTGCAACAAAATCTCACAAATCACTACTAAAGAATGCACTCATGTAAGCAAATACTACCTGTTCCCCCAAAACTTATGGAAATGAAAAATTTCTAAAAAAAGAAAAGCAGTAGATAGGACATTTCTTCTATAGTTCACCCTAACTGGACAACACGAAGCAGCTTTAGTTGCTGGACAGGAACACAATACTCCTAATAAATATGAAGAGGGTTCTGAAGGCAGCTAAAAATGATGTGCAATTTTTATATGACAAAATGTCAGGATCCACTGTGTGATACTGAAATCTAAGAGAACGTCTGAATGCATCTTGCATGGTTTATTGGAATGGTAACTTCTGCAACAAATCTTTCCTCAGCAAAGAGAAGGGTGAGTGTGTGTGTGTGTGTGTGTGTGTGTAATGTGAATATATGCAATATGATGTGTCTGCACCTATCATCTGAACTGGCTGGGCTTTTAGGAAAGTCTTTTGGAGCAGGTTTAAGGAAACTCTTGAAGTTAAGAATGGAATTTTCATCTCTTTCATCTTCAAAAGCAGTCTGCAACACTATGCATTTTCTAAGGGTTAGGACTGGTCTCTAAATTTGGGGGGTTTTTGTGGAGGGAGGTTGAAGGAGGCTAATCACATACAAATCTTTTCCTCAACACAGTATATAGAGAAGAGCTGATGAAGCAACCTGCTTTTCGATGTTTTTGATGGAGAATTCTGAATTCCAGGATCAACAGTACAGATTTGGTGGCAAGAAGGTATATTGATAAGAGTGGAAGGTATATTTTCAAGATTACTTAGCAGCCCGGTGTGGGACACTTGGTAGTGATAAGGTCTGGAGGTATACTGAATACAAGGGCATCCCCACTCTTCCTGCTTTATGCTCAGCTCATATCACCACCACTCACTGATCAGAGAACAGACGAGAAGGTAATGGTATCTTTGCATCAAGCACAGTGCCACTATGGCTGCTTTGTCACCGGAGACTACAGAGACAATAGGTCTGGACACCAAGGGGACAGAGAATGGACACCTGTCCCCACAGTGTCAACTCTGCTGGCAAATATGGCTTTGCTAGGTTTGCAAATAACAGAAAACATCTGGATCAATGACTTTCGTAGCTTTCATCTTGGCAGATATCCATTATGGAGGTCAGTATAAATTATATTTCTGGGCGATCAAAATAGCTTGATGAAAATAAGTTCAAAGTGACTTTCAAAATATAAATTCCAAGCTGCAGATAAATTAGTAATGATTTCTGCACTGTGTTCTCTATCTTGGCCCTTCTGCAAATTATGGACAATCCTACCTTGTCAGGCACTTACTGTAGAGGTTGGTGAGAGGAGAATGTTTATAAAGCTTGTTGGCTTTTGTGGATGAAAAGTTTTTGATTAGTACAAATTATAAATTATTACTATTCATTAGAAAGGACAAATGAATTATTTCAGCTCCCAATGCACCTCTGCCATCCACACACTATTGTACATGGGGGGAGAGTCTGGAAGAACCCACCCTGTTCCCAACACTGCTATTACACAAAACTATATCCCCCCACCTTCGAAAGAACACTTCAGAGCAGCCTGAAAAACCTGCAAAGTAAGCCCCGTATTTCTTTGTCCCTTTATCTAAAAAGCAGGAAAAAAAATATAATTAGAAACGTGGCTAAGAAGCCGTCACTATTGTGCTTGGTGATAAGCTTCAGATGTTTGGATCCCAGCTCAATAATAGCCTTCGTCTTGATCAGCGCCCCTTTACAAAGCAGGCTGCTACTTCACAGACAGGGTGGGGTCAAGGTTTCTGGCACAGAGAATAAAGTAAAATTCCCCACAGAGGAGCCACTCCATAGAACCCGGTCATTGTGTAGATTTGATACCATTTTCCCCCGTAGCACATGCCAGAAATCGTCTCTGAAAGACCATTTCTTATCGATAGCATTTTTCTAAGGTGTGTTATATACGGTGTACTGGCTCCTATGTTCACTGCACTTGCATTGTTTCAGGATTCTGCTTTTGCAAAATCATACTGTCTAGGTTGGGTGTGCTTGTTAGTAAGCACTGCCGCATTGTCAAGGCTGTGCCATTCCAGTGGGTTTACAGATGATTACCTATGAGGGTGGGAACTGGAAAATTATGTTCATGTCAGCCTTCTCCATTCATTTTCATTAAATCGATCCTTTTTGATAAATAATCAAAACTTTGTTATTCGACATTTCCAACGATGGGGAGAAGTCCAGGAGAGTGGCAGAGAGGGAGGGGTGAGAGAGAGTAAAAATCAGCACAAACAAATTTAAAGTAAGTAGTTTAGAGCTATCATAATTTATTGGTGATTTTGGTAGAAAATGCTTTTTTCTCTGGTAACAAGCAGCTTTATTGAGATGAAATTCACATATTATACAATCCACCTATTTAAATACAACTCAGTGGTTTTTAGTATATTCACAGTTGGGTAATCATTACCACAATCAATTTTAAAACATTTTTATCACTCCAAAAAGAGACTCCATACACATTAGCTATCATTCCCAATCCCACCATCTCCCCCGTCCAAGCTAATGACTAATGTGTCTAATTTCTGTCTCTACAGCTTTCCCTATTTTGGACATTTCAAATAAATAGAATCATACACTCTATGGTTTTTTGTGAGTGGATTCTTTCATGTAGCACATCTTCAATATCAACCATGTTGTTGTGTGCATTAGTAGTTCACACTATTGTATGTGTATACCTTATTTTATTTATCCATTACGCTGATGGGCGTTTGGGATGTTTCTACTTTACGGCTATTATGAATAGTCAAATAATGCTGCTATAAATATTTGTGTACAGGCTTTTGTATGCACACAGATTGTCATGACTCTTGGGTATATACCTAAGAGTAGAATTGCTGAGTCATATACTCACCCTATGTTTAACCTTTTAAGGAACTGCCACACTGGTTTCCAAAGTGACTACACTGTTTTCCCTTCATACCAGCAGTGTATGAGGGTTACAAATATTTTTTAAGTTGTCTAGCTTAAGACTACTAGACATCACTATCAAAAAGGTAACTTTAAATAACTCAAACAGGAAAAATCACAATTACAATGTTAAAATCTTTAAAATAAATTATAATGGAAATGCTACTATCAAAACGATTGGGATGCAGCAATAGAAACTTACAACTTACAACTTTAATTGAATTATATTATTAGAAAGGAGCAAAGAGTAAAAAAAAAAAATCAACAGAATAAGTTAAAAAGAGAATGACAACAATACAAAGGTATTTGAAGGATGGAACTAAAAGAAGAGGGCAAAAATTAATGAAGCATAAAACACTTTACAGAAAGGTTCATGAAGCCAAAAAAATTGATCAGGAAAAAAAAAAGAGGAAGCACAAATAAATTATATCACAAATAAAAGGGGGTCATAACTACAGATTCAGTAAAGCTTAAAAAGATAAGAAAAACACTGCAAAAACCTCACGTCAAAAATTTCTTAGAAAAATATAACTTCCCAAAGTTGGCCCACAAAGAAGAAAAAGCAAGGCTGAATTATCTTTAATAACTATTTTTAAAAATGGATTGTAAGTTAAAAAAAATGTTTTCCAAAAGGAAAATATCAGGCCTAGTTGTCTTTACAGGTAAATTCAACTGAATATCCAAGAAACAGATTTGCCACATTTAATGCAAACTGAGTCCTAGATACTTGAAATAGCTCCAGAAGCACACTCAGGATTACATCATATATATATACATATTCATGGCCTATATGAAGTCAGCGATGGCATAATAGATGCTGAACATAGCACAGGACTCAAAAGAAGAGCAGCATGGACGCTACATTCAGGTGTCAGACGTTGCTCAATAGCTCACAAAATATCTTGTGCCTTCTAGGTATTAGCTTCAACCATATGAAACTGTTAATACTCAACCATTTTTTAACTACTTAAATGGAAATTTTGTGCATTTCAACCTTGCTAGGTGTGGGGATGCATCTGGGGAAAAAAGCTTTTGATACAATGGGAGAGTCAGAGACGTAAACCAGTCATACAGAGAAGGGGTGTGGGGGGTAGGGTGGGAGGATGACACATCGAACTCAAACTTGTAGGATCAGAAAACGCTGCCCCAAAGATGAGATGCCAAAGGGAGTTGTCATCTCTTAGACATAGTTGAGTTGTCAAAGGGAATTAGCTTTGATATTGCTGATTTCTTAAAACACTGAGAATGTGTTTCTAAAATGAATGTCCAAACTCCTCCCTATTTTCACCCATTACATATATCTGGAGAGTCAGCTATTCTGTATTAATTAATTTCCTTAACAGAGTTATGTTGAGTGGCTACATGGAAGACACGCAATGCATGCTTTAATCATCACCCCACCCATAAAGGTAAGAATTACATTCCCTACTTTTACTAATGAAGAGACAGAGGCTCCAGCAGATACACAAGATCATGCAGCAATTTAGTAGCAGAGCCTGGTAAAAATTATGGTAGGAAACAACAACAAAACAACTGCATGATGCCCAGATAATCAATGACCTAAATGACCTTTGTAAAAATAACCATCACAGGGCAATTTTTTTTCAATTCTACTGTAAGGCAAAAATCTATTCCAGTTACTAGGCATGCTCAATGAGACTAGCAGAACTGTCCTGACTGCCACCTACATGGTGCCAGTAAGACTTACAGCTCCAAAAATCTTTGAAAGACCAAGCTAGAAGTCAAATTAGTCTGACGGGAATGTAGAGATGCCTAGGTCCTTTGAAATCAACTTTAAAAGACTGTCTAAAATTTCTGAAGTTCAGTAAAGGGCTGTACTCACAAATACTAACCATTTCTGCCCTTTCTTCTAGGAGTTACCATGTCACCACAGGGAGGTAGAGCTCTGTCTCTCATCTCTAAAAATTCCATTTCCTAGGTTCTCTCACAGTTAGTGTGGCCATGCAGTTGAGGTCTCCCAAGAATGTGAGCAGACGTGAGGTGCGCCATAGCTGAGCCAAGGCCTGCAGGCCATAGGTGTGCCCACTCCATGTGCTCTCCGTCCATCTGATGGGCTGGGTATAGATTTCAGTGGGGTCACAGGAGAGAGCAGAGACACAAAAGGAAAGCTGTATGACCCCCTGAATTGCCACGTGAGGAAAGCCACCCACCAAAGTGTGTTTTTGGTTGTTACATGAACAAGAAGTCAACCTGTGCATGTGCGAGCCACGGTACATTTGCTGAGTCTACTTGTGATGGCAGGCGGTCCAATCCCACAGTGACAGAACCAGGTCAAGAGCAAGTATGCTGCCTCTTGTGTTGTAAACGGATTTATGGAGCAGATGGCCCAGACAGAGCCCCGAAGGAACTCCAGAACTCCTTCTACTCAGACCAAGTGGCAACCCCACCCCTGCTGTACCCAGCTCTGAAACCCAGGCTCTTCTCAGTCCAGAAGAACCACCACAAATCATTTCTGTAAGTGATATCTGTAGAATAAAGAAATAAATGCCTCAAGTGATAATAAAGTGTTTAAGACAGCGAGCATCAACATTACAGGAGATATCAAAATATTGGGCAAAATGAAGGGAAAAAATGGAAAGAGGTTTACAACTTGCCCCTGCTATAATAATAGGTACTACTCCTACAACTCCTTCACAGGTATTGTTATTGCCTATGTAAAGAGTTGTTTTTCTTAATTTGTTTTTATTGATAAATAAAAATTGTATGTATTTATGATGCACAACATGAACTTCTGAAATATGTATACATTGTTGAATGGCTAAATCAAGCTAATAAGCATATGCATTACCTCACATACTTATTATAAAGAGATCTGAATACAAAAAAATTATATGCCAGTAAGTAGCCAAAGAACCATAAATGAGATAGCCGTTTATTTTTAAGAAAGATGATAAGCAATTAAGTATATACAACGACACTGGGTTATTTGAGGCTCTTTGACTTCCAGAAATAATCTGATTTGACCCAAATATCAGTAAATTTTGCCACTTATACTACCTACTTTATACAGAGAAAAAGCAAGACGACTGTACTGGAACCAGACCCAGTGAAACACATTTTGTAAATGGGGGTAGGAAGCACTAGAAGTTGGAAATACAGAATAGAACTAGAAGGGATTTTAGAAAGTTTCCTCCTCAACTTCCTCATCTTAGAAATATGGAAAGAGGCATAAAGTGGCTGAGTGACCTTCCCAAGAAAACATAGCACTTTGGTGAGAAAAAGTGGAGTAGCTCCAGGGTTACTGACTCCTAGACCTGTGTTCTTTGGCTCTGATAATATAGAAGGAAGATCAGATTTAACCTCAGAAAAATACTTGGACATGTACTTTCATTAGCTAAATTATTGTAAGGAGAAAAAGATATGAGACTTAGATTATTACTGTCTTAAGTTTGCCAGGATAAATTTTATAAGAATAATGTCATTGAGCTTAAAAATAATTAAGGACACTTTTAAAACACGTCCTAATTCCTTCCAGTATAATCCACTGCTGTTATTATTAAAATCTAGGTCTCAAGTAATGAGGTATATACTTTCTTATTTAGAAAAGCTAACAGATTATTTATAATTATCTTAATGGTAATACACATTCAATTACACAGAGGAAAAAAAAATCAAATCCATTTAATTCTACCTTTCTTAACCCTGAAGGATATTTCTTCCAGATTTCACCAGCTGATACAATTCAGATGAAAAAAAGATCCTTTCTTTATTACTTAAAGGGAACTATAAATCATATGTAGACCTCGGGGAGGTGGGGACAAAGTGGAGGAGGGAAGGAGGATTCATTTGCTTATTAGTTTTACATAAAAAATTAAGAATAACAAGCAGATCTAAATCTGCCCCCACAATTGAAGCCTCATATCAGTTGCTCCTGAAACATTAAAGACTTCTCTTACAAACTGCAATCAACCTAACTTTCTGTTGTCTTGCAGACACGCATGCTGCTCCAATTGATGAGATGTTATTAATAAAGGACGAGATGGCTACAAATTAAAGCAAGCCCTGCTTAATCACATTAATCCAGAGCAAGTCAAAGGCTTCAATTTTCGAAATAATTTTGGGCTTAATGCCTTGGAGATGGGCAGACTGCTCCATTGAGGCAGCAGCTGGTCCAATTTAAGCTGCATTGTGAGGCCGGAATTGTCAGGTCCTTACAGAAACAAGGAAGCCTGACAGTTTTCAGGATGCAACCAAAACTGCTGAGACAAAGGAAATTGCAAGAAACTGAAAGGGCCCTGTAACAATTACAAGGCAGCCCACTGTTGGGTAGATTATATATGATTAACCAACTCTTGCTGGGTGGCGTGCACTTACTGCGACCATGTGCTCGGCCACTGAGCCCCAAACAGCTGCTGCAGGAGGCATAGTCAGGGAGCCACTACTGTGGACTGCTGATTAGAAAAAGGTAACATGTCTATAAAGAAACAGAGTAGCCACCATCGCGGAGGTCACCCTACATGTGTCGCCTGTTTCCCCCACAGTAACGACAGCTGCAGTGACCACCAGGAAACCCAGACATGGAACGAGAGGCCTGCCCAGGCACCAGTGTGTAAACACCAGCCAGTGTTGGAGCAACAGAAGGGACTTAAACCCCCAGTACCAGAGGACAGGTTTTCAGCAGTGGGATTTCACTTTTCATGAGCAATTAATGATTTTCTATGCAACAAAACTAAAAAAAGTAGGTTAAAAACAAACTAACGAGTTCCAGGTTGTGGGTGAAGAGGCCTCATTTCCAACCCTAGACGTGCAGTTCTTTGTCTGTGTGATGCTGAGGAATCCATGTTAATCTCTAGGCCCTGCTTCTTTCATGGATCGTACTGAGGTTTCCTGTTTGGTGTCACACAGCTTGTAAGTGACAGAGGCGACCAAGTGCAAGTTTCTCATGGCATCTCCTTGTACTTACGCATTTCCTAATCCACTGGGAGATGCCATTGCATAGCGGTGAAGGGCACAGACTCAGGTTTGAATCCTAGCTCCACCTCTTGCTATTTACTGTGACTATTCCAATTACTTCAAGCGGAACCTGAGAAAGAGAATTGGACTCTTTGCTACTTATTTCACCAATGAACAATAAAGAGGCTGTACGGAGGAAATGCTTTGTGTGCTTTCATTTCTGTTTGACAACTCCAATTCTTTAAAATTCCCATGTGTCAGAAAAGAAGATGCATCTAGCAAAACAGTAAAATCATACTGTTAACCCTTACGCAAGGCTTGAACTAAGGAAATAAAACACAGGGAGTCATAAAAGACCCAGATAATCATTTAAGCTCTTCTGCTTAGAGAGCTGTTCCTTAAGATTTCTGAAACTTCATACTTGATGGTATGGAATTATCTTGGAATCACTGAGATGAAAACATGTTCTATTTCCTCATTTCAATGCTTTGGTCATATGTGGTTTTATTCAGTAACTTTGCTCACATTACTCTTATCTTCTTTGGCACATTATGAGAAATTTTCAGAAAAAAGGACACCTGGAATATAAAAGGCAGCAAATAAGAATTATTCTCATATCTAAACTGATGAAAATAATGCATTTGCATGTCATGTCCTTGATTAATTCCAATATTAATATCATATATAGTCCTTGGAAGCCAACCAATAAACACTGGTCCAAATAATATTAGTTTAATTAAGGGAAATAACTTTACTGAGTTTTAAAGCAACTCAAAAGACGATAGATGAATGGTTGGATGGATGGATAGATGGTTGGTTGGCTGAATGGGTGGATGGATGGATGGTTGGTTGGTTGAATAGGTGAGTGGGTGGATGGGTGGATGAATGGTTAGATGAGTGGGTGGATGGATGGAGGAATGGTTAGATGAGTGGATGGATAGATGGCTGAACAGATGATGGTAGATGGACGGATGGATGAATGAGTGGGTGGGTGCACAGACGGATGAGCGGATACATGGATAAATGGGTGGATGAGTAGATATATGGATGGATGGGGAGACAGATGGATAATCAGGCATATGGATAATGCATGGATACATAAATAAATGGGTAGACTGACCTCTATATATACAGCACAATTCACTTCAGGTAACACAGGTATGTCTGAAAAGTCCATAACTTCTCCAGATTGGAATGGACCTTGGGAATCACCCACTTCTGCCTCCTATACCAGTTGAACTTCCACAAAATAACTGAGGATCACCCTAGCCTCAGCTTCATCACTCTTAGTGTCAGGATAATGGTGACACTTGGAGTGAAGCATCCAAAACCCTCATGGGATGCCAACATCTGCCTTCCCATAACTGTCCCTGGTCTTGTTCCCTCTGAGAAATACATACTAATGATGTCTTCCCTCCCTCAGGCAGCTATTTTTCAAATATTTGAAAACAATGAACATGCTGCCCTGGCCCACCATACACACCCAAGCCTTTTACATAGTGTCTGGAATTTAACTACACTAGCATGTTAGAAGTTTGAATTTAACAGGAGTTCCAGTTATTAACTCTGCTCCAAACCTACCCTTCTTTCTCTGCTCTGTGATAATAGCACTGGGCCTTGTAAATTGGGTCCTTTGCCAGATGGCTTGATGCTAACCCCTGTCAGTAGAGGGCGCCAGAGGGACACATGAGGAAGAAAGGGCTTCTCCCTTCCTGGTTCCCAGAGGCTTCCTTCACCAGGACCCTGGAGGGTACAACTCTCTCCTATCCTCATCTCCTATAAAGCAGCTGCCTCTCTCTAGGCTCAGGTAGACCTCCTAGGATAGCTGCTACCTCAACCGCACATAGGAAGCTGCCAAATCCCACTGCTGGCTCGAGGATCATAATGTAAGCCTCTAATTCTCTTTCTCAGGTTCTGCTTGAAGTAATTGGAATAGTTTGTGTTGCCTGAAAAGTAGCCTTAACAGTATATTTACCGACTTCAGTTGAGAACACATTCACATAGCCATAATAACATAACAAACACAGCATAAGATAAACACTGTTGATTTACTGAAAAGTTTTAATACAATTATACAGAAAGTATGAGAAGAAGTGAGATGGTGGGAGGTTGCATAAGAAAGCTAACTTTCTATCATTAATAATTGTGATATTAATAATTATCACTTTTCATGATTATAAAACCTACATGACTCTTATTACACACCAAGTACTTACGAACAGTAATTCATTTAATCCTTACAAGAATGTTGTGGGACAGAAAATTACTTTCCCCATTTTACAAAAGATGAAATTACAGCACAGCAAAATCAGATAATTTATCCATAGTTGCACAGCTACCGGGGTAGAAGTAACTAACGTCTAAGTGAGTAAAGTAAGGAATAGAGGTATAAATATATTATTTCAAGATATGGATGCTACTAGAAGGAGCAGGTAAAATAATGTGGAATTCTGGGGAGCAGGTTTTAAGGTAGGATAGAATAAAGAGGAAGAATATCATTTTTATTTTAAATGCTAGTCGACTTAAATGCTAATCAATTAAACAACTCACTATAACTTAGACTAAAACAAAATTCAAATAGTTCCTACTGAATGCTAATTTTATCATATTTGTAATCTCAAATCTGCATGTGAATAGCTTTTGCTTTCAGAATTATCTTAATAACTTTATGTTGCTGCTTTTACAGGGTCTACTTTTTCATAGACCATCACTCTTCATGATTGCTTATACCAGTCTTAAAACCCACCCTCTTACTAGTCATATTTAAATTTAGAACATTAAAACATGATACCTTCTAACTTGTGGAGTTTCTCCTAAATTTGCTACAGATGCTATCATTCACCCATTCATTCATTCACTTAGCAGATATTTACCTGATACCTGTTTTATGCCAGGTCCTAGGCTAGTATCTAGTGATTGAAAGATGAATGTGACAAAAATTTCTCTGCCTCAAGAAATGTACAGCCTGGAATTAAAAAAATAAACACATAAATCTATATAGTATAGACATTTGGAGGCTTTGCTGTAGAATTCGTTTGAGGGTGGTC
Source organism: Pongo pygmaeus (assembly GCF_028885625.2). Lineage (NCBI taxonomy): Eukaryota > Metazoa > Chordata > Mammalia > Primates > Hominidae > Pongo > Pongo pygmaeus. The sequence continues at coordinate 10,548,033 of NC_072380.2, forward strand.
TTAAAGCGCGAGTAAGAATGAGGGTTAATTTTATGTGTCAACTTGATTGTGCCAAGACATTTGGCTAAATATTATTCTGTGTGTGCCTGTGAGGGTGTTTCTGGATGATATTAGCATTTGAATCCGTAGACCGGGTAAAGCGGACAGCCCTCCTTGATGTGGACGGTCCTCACCCAGTAAGTTGAAGGCCTGAATAGAACAAAACACTTGAGTAGAAAGGATTCCTCCGGCTTGATGGATTGAGCCGAGACACTGATTTTTTTCCTGCCTTTGAACTCTAACTAAAACATCAGCTCTTCCTGGATCTAAAGGCTGCTGGCATTTGGACTGGAACTATGCCATCAGCTCTCTTGTTCTCCAGCTTAGATCTTGGAACTCGCCAGCCTCCATAATCATATGAGCCAATCCTGAGCCAATTCTTGATAATACGTCAACCTCTAGATCGATCAATTGATCAATCAATCAATAGATCATCCTATTGCTTCTGTTTTCCTGGAGAATATTGACTAATATAATAAGCTTTTACAAAGAACAAAGTGAAGGGAATAACTCCAGATAGAGGAAATAAGCTTTCATAAAGTTTTGGAGGCACGAAGGGAGCCAGCATCCCTGGTTGGAGAATAGAAGAGACTGAAGAAAGAAAGGGGCTAAATTGGAGGATTTTTTAAAAAAAGAGTACCCAGCCAGGCACAATGGCTCACGCCTGTAATCCCAGCACTTTGGGAGGTCAAGGCGTGCAGGTCACCTTAGGCTGGGAGGTCGAGACCAGCCTGACCAACTCTGTCTTTACTAAAAATACAAAATTAGCTGGGCGTGGTAGCACGTACCTATAATCTCAGCTACTCGGGAGGCTGAGGCAGGAGAGTCACTTGAACCCAGGAGGCCAAGGTTGCGGTGAGCCAAGATCGCGCCACTGCACTCCAGCCTGGGCAACAAGAGCAAAACTCCATCTCAAAAAAAAAAAAGACTACCCATGGAAATTAAATAAATCATTTAATGGAATTCTACAACAAACTATTTTATAAAAGAAACAGTCCCCTTTGTAATGCAAATTGACTGATAAATCTGAATTTTTTGTAGAGATAAAACCATTTTTAATTGAATTTATGGGCAGGTGTTTCTTGCATATAAGATGCATAATAATCCATGCCTCAAATTATGTCACTATTTACTTATATTTTACAGTCTGCATAATTTCTAGAAAGATGGTTATGAAGAATTTTTACTACGAAAGTTTTCAAACATATACAAAAGCAAAAATAGTAAAATAAACCCCACTTATCCACCCGCTCTCCAGATGCAACAATTACTAACATTTCAACACATGTACTCCATCAATCTTTCTTCTTTCTTCCTTTTTCCTTTATTTTGTAGTATTTTAAAGCAAATCTCACATCATTTCAGCCCTCAATATTTTTATACATAATTGCTAAATGCTATTTTTATACATAACTGCAATAACATTATCTCATCCAACAAAATTAACAGTTACTCATTAGCACCATCTAATTCCCACTCCATATTCAAGTTCCCCTTATTGTCACCTTAAAAAAGTTTTTTAGAGTCATTTTTCCCCTAGTCAATTTCCATCCCTTGGTCCACACATCGTATTTGGTCATGTACTCTAAATGTTACATAATTGAGAAGGCTCTCTCCCCTTTTTAAAAAAACACACTCATATATTTATGAAGCCAGATAAGCTGTCCTTAGTGTATCCCAAATTCTGGGTTTGCCTGCTTGCTTCCGCATGGTAGGTATCACAGAAAGCATTTCTCTATTCTCCTTGCTTCCTGTAAACTGGATGTTATTGTGCCATCTGTGTATCATTGATATAGTGACATGTCTTTTCAAATCTTTTGCTCACTTTTAAAAAGCTGTTTACTTCTTATTGAGTCTTAAAAATTATTCATATAAAAACTTTTATTTTTCTTCTATGGAATATTTAAAAAAAAAAGAAGAAAGAACTCAAACATGAGCTTAAAGTTATTTATTGCCAGAACAAAAATGTGCACCAGGCAGCTGAGGGTTTGAAATAAAATAAAGCCCTCTTCCAGGAACAAAATGAGCTTCCTGCCAGCTCAGCATTTCTGCCGTGGCAAAGCCAAGCTGTGGGGAAGGCGCCTGGCTCCCATTGTGTCCGGGTGCCTCTCTCCTGCAGCGCAAATTCCACACTGCGGTGCCTTCAGCCTGGCTTCATAACTCTCTTCTTTTGAAGAAAAGCCCAAAGATCTTGGAATCACAGCTTTCCTAAATTCTTCATAGGGTCTGATGTGAATGAGCTAATGATGAATATTGTGTCAATACTCGATATCAATGCTTATGAAATCACAGAACCTCTGGTACATCCACTTGGACAACATTTAATTCCCCTCTCCTTCATCCCTCACCAACTTGTGGAACTCCAGCTGCTCTGACGTGGTTTCAGTGGCCCTGTGCTGGCTCCTGGTGACCTCCCTCCTCTAGCAGTCCTTATGAGCATCCTGGGCATGACTGGTGTCAAGCTGTCAGTCTTTCATCTGCAAAACTCTCTTTCTTTTTATTACTAAACTTGGATTAGAATTTCTATTACACGAACAAGGCAACTAGTAGAGGATAGTTTTTTTTTTTTTCAATATGCTTCTTCAAAAGCAGACACACATAATTTCTATGGAAAACGAATAGAAATGTAGCCTTCAACCAAAGGACATCATGTTGCCTTTCTTTTGTATGGCATTTTGTGGCTCTGTGCATTAACTTGAAACAGAAATAGCTACCAATAAGCAGAACTTTATTTTATTATTTCTAACAGAATCTGGTATATATAAGTAAAACTTTCAAAGAGATACATAAAACACATTTTTCTGATAATATTCCATTAAGGAAAGACCAAAGCTCCCATGTGAAACTTGACTAAGTTTTTCAGTTCATACAAGAAAACATTTATTCTATAGCAACTAAAAAACCTTTTTCCTTCACTGTTCAAACCATGCCATCCACTGCACATTATCTTGACACTCATAACAAACCCTCAAGGTAGCTGAGATCATTTTTCCACGGTCACACAGAGAGTAAGTGGTAGCAGGTAGTGCGCAGTGGCTCACGCCTGTAATCTCAGCACTTTGGGAGGCCGAGGCAGGCGGATCACGAGGTCAGGAGATTGAGACCATCCTGGCTAACACGGTGAAACCCCATCTGTACTAAAAATACAAAAAATTAGCCGGGCATGGTGGCAGTCGCATGTGGTCCCTGCTACTCAGGAGGCTGAGGCAGGAGAATGGCGTTGAATCTGGGAGGTGGAGGTTGCAGTGATCCGAGATTGAGTCACTGCACTCCAGCCTGGGCAACAGAGCCAGACTCCATCTCAAACAAACAAACCAACAAAAAATATCACAAAAAAAAAAAAAAAAAGAGAGAGAGTAAGCAGTAGCAGCAAAGCTGATGTCCAAATTTTCTGCCTCTGAATCCCACACGTTTGACACTCTGCCCTGCCGGCTCTCTGTAGGTAACACTTCCCTGTTGTTCACACAAACCTATGCCTGGTGCAGCCAGAAAATTCAAAGAATTAACAGTGTTGCCTAAGCCCTAAAGAAGTGATCGAGTGATCAGTGGTAACACGGGTTGTTTCTTCCCTAAGTAGGCCTATATATCATGACATATTTCTGATTCTGCTATAAGTTCTGTTTCTTTAAGAAAAGAAATTCCTTTAAGCCTTTATTTTCCCACTGAAGAATAGTTGACAAAGGGATGTGTTACAATGAAACCATTTAAATGATTCAGAAAACTGAGAATGGCTCACTCTGTGGTATCATTTCTTTGAACACAATTGTTGGAGCACAATTGTTTGGATGAATTCTACTCTTGCCCATTATCTGAGCACAACGTGCAGCAGCAAATTGCATTTTGTGGTAACAATCCATCGACATTGGCTAGAACTCTATTTTCAACTGCCAATAAAGGCGTTGGAGAAGCATTCAAACCTGGAGACAAACGACTGCGCGAGGAAACACAGCACACCTGCAAATGGGTTTGCGGGCTATGCCTTATCTATCTGTAGTCATTGTGTTCCAATCTGCATCTTCTCCAGAAAACTAAAAATAAGCATCCCAAGAGGTGGGAAAAGGTTACCACTATCAAGTTGTGTTTTAATGGCAAGAAGTTAAATTGTACCTGAATTCCAGGAGGATAACAGGAAATCATTCTCTTCAATAGGTTAGCTCCTCCAGGTGTGTGGACATCCATTTAATGGTGTAATGTGTTCTATTAAGAAAATCAGACTGTAGCCCTGCTCAAAAGAAACCTGGGGCCACAGGGTCATATTAAAATCCCATGATGGGCAAAGAACTCGTTTCCCTCTTCAGAAAATTTCTGAAGCCAGGGTTATTTTTTAAGAAAGTCTTTATGGTGTGAACTTGTTTGATTGTATAGTCAATTAGCAGCAACTTACTGAGGTCTTACTATGTGCCAGGCACTAGTCTAGATGATGGGGAGAGAAGAGGCAGACGGGAAACAAATCATTAGTGTCAGAAAAGAGAAGGATGGTGCCGTGAAAATGTGTAATGAATGCCCCACCCTAACCGCGGGAGTAGAAGGTCAGGTGCCATGGGAAGTGAAAGCCTGCAGATGAGTAATGGCTGGAATAAAAGAGTGTAGTCTCCCCTTATCTCCTCTCATCTTATTAGAAATTTTTCAGCAACATACTTTCTACCCAAATGTCTGGAGTGCCAATAGAAGCAATTTTATTAGATGAGAATGAAGTGTTCCCATTTTGTTTAAAAGTGAATAAACTGCTTGTTATAGCTAGAACTGTGTGCTGCAATTATTCACACACATGTCCATCTCCTCCACCAGGTTATGAATTCCTTCAACACCAGGACTGCCCTGCTGATCTTCATATGTATTCATTTAGTTGTTTATTCATCAAATGCTTATGAAACGGCACTAGAGTTATAAACATAAATTACAGGTCTTGGCCCTGAAGAAATTCCTGCTCTCACAGCAGGGAGCAAAGCCATTGCTGTGACGCAGGAAGTGCAATGAGGGAAATACGCAAGGGGAATGAATGTGGCAACCCCACCTCAGGGTCTGGGACGGGGTTAGGGAAGGTCCCTAGAGAAGGTAAAGCCAGTTTTCGTGGTGCCTCCCAAACGAACACATGCAAGTCATTTTTTTCCACATAAAATGAAAAAATGCATGACCTTTGGCCCATTATGTACATGGAGAGCATGCTCTCTGAGTGAATTCACTTGAGTACACCAAAAAGATACTCTTCCCCTTCTGGCAGATAGGGAAATTGGTGTTGGGAGAGACTAACTGACTCATTCCTGATCCCCCAGCAGGTGTAGGGGACTGCCGGACTCCAATTCCGGTGCTCCTTCCTGTATCTCTCTCCTGACTTTTGTAAAGCAAGCACACTTCTGGGCTAGAAGCACAATGGAAGGCTAAATACTAGGACCCATAGGAAATCCCCAGGACAAATCCACTAGCCCCAGCCCTGGATAACTGTGGTGTGGAGACTGAGCTATATATACCACAGTCAATGCAGTGGTGCTAAGGACTCCTACTCCTGGAATAATTATAAGGACAAGAACTGGGGGGAAAAAAAGCCACATATCCCTACACAACCCCATTTTGTCTTTCCAAAATCAACTCCTTCCCTCCACGAGTTGCTCTTCCCAGCCACTGCAGCCTCCCCTCCCACTGTGTCTGCACAATAAGAACCCAAACAAACTTCTCTCTTGGCTGTTCTCGTGAACGGCAGAGCCCGTGCTCCACATTGTTTGGGATAGCCGTCCAGAGACATAATTACATGATTAAGCACTGCGTCCTCTCCAGGAAATCTAAAGTACCATAATTACTACAACCGGGAGCGGGTGGGGTAAACAATGTGCAATCATTGCTGTTGACAAGGTTTTAAACTGGAGTCTGAGACTACGCTGGTTCGCATTAAAGGGGGAAGAGGCATACTTCTTACTCCATCCATGTTCGTTCGAGAAATGCAACAAACTATAATCAAGAATATAATCAGGAATATAACAAAACACTGATTGCCCTTAATGACCTTATTATTCTTTCATTAAATGTATTATGAAAACTGGGCAATGTATTTTAGGGGTTTATTGAGTGATGTACATATATAATGTATGGTTGACCTTTGCATTTAAATATGACAGTACTGGTAGAAGACTTCTATCACCATCTGTGGATAAAGTAACCTTAATCCACAGATCCAAAATGTGCCTTTTGCTATATTACACATGTGTCAAATGACTTGCACTATACATAAAAATTAATCAGAATGGATTGCAGACTTAAATGTACATCTTAAACTATACAATTTCTGAAAAAATAAGAGAAAATATTTGTGTTAGACAAATATTTCTTAGATATGACACAAAAGTTTCATCCATAAAAAAATAAATTGATAGACTGGATCTCATCAAAATTTAGAACTTCTACTTTTCAAAAAACACTGTTAAGAGAATGCTAAGACAAGCCATAGACTCAGATAAAATATTTGCAAATCATATGTCGGATAAAGGACTTGTTTCCAGAATATATCAAAAGCTCTCAAAATTACAATGAGAAAATAACCCAACAAAAAGCATATATAAGAGATTTGAACAATTTATGAAAGACGTACACATGGCAAGTAAGTTCATGAAAAAATAATATAATTTGGTCGTCAGGAAAATCCAAGTGAAAACCACAGTGGGATACTGCTACACACCTGTTACAATCACTAGAAGTAAAAAACTGGCCATACCAACTGTTGATGAGCAAGTGAAGAAACTGGAACTCTCATACACTGCTGATGGGAATACAAAATGGTACAACTACTCCAGAGAACAGTTGGGAAAATTTCTTTAAAAGTTAAACATAAACCTACCACATGTCCTGGTCATTCCATTTCTAGGTATTAATGTAAGAGAAATGAAATGACACACCCACACAAACACTGGTACATGAATATTTACAGCAGCATTATTTGTAACAGCCCCAAACTGAAAACAACCTGACTGTTCATCAACAGGTAAAAGGATGGTTCATCCATACAATAGAATATCATTCAGCAGGAAAAAGGAGTGAACTGCTGATCCGAGAACATGGATGCATCTCAAAACAGGTTGAATCAAAGAAGCCAGGCACAAAAAGAAATCTGTGTGATTCCAGAAAAAAATTCTACAAAATGCAAACACATCCATCATGACAGGAAGCATATCAGAGGTTGCCTGGGTACCAGGGCTGCGGGGTGAGGGAGGAATGATGAAGGCGTGCGAGATAACTTTGGGGGATGGATCTGCTCATTATCTTGACTGTGGTGAGGGCTTTACAGTGTCTTCCTATGTCAAAACGTATACTGTTCACTTTCAAATACGTACTTTAATATAGATCAATTACAGCTCAATCGAACTGTTTCTAAAAGAACTCTGAAAAGAGAAAAGGCCGGGGTTCTGGTCTAGTCCCTGCTACGGGCTAGCTGCCTGACAATGCTAAGTCATCAACTTTGTTCAGTTTCCATTTCCTACCCTGGGAGAAGAGAAGATTCCAAAGGCCCTTTCAGCTGAAATACTCTAATGAGAGGCATAGGTCACTATTTCCAGCAGCCACCACACTTTGTGAGCACCCCAGAGCTGACTGCTGCCCAGAAGCCCATGTGACACACCTGTCCTACCTCAATCTCCACCCAGGATCTTCCAAGAGCCAAGATCAGCCTTTGACTCCATGTCTACTCCAGGCTGGACTGTGTCCTCTGCCTCCCTCTTCTCTCCCCATCACGTGGTATATGACCCAGCCCTCCTCCAGCCAGCTGCAGAGCATATTAGCATCTGGTCTAACTTCTGGAATATGGACTGGCCTCCTCCAGGACATAATTTGGTAAAACACCACCTGAAGAGTCAGACAGGGTATCGAATCAGCTGCAGGTAAAATGTGAACAAGAGCTCTCAATGCTCTTGCTTCCTGAATTAAAGACAAAAACCTCAGTTTGTTGTGACCTAATCTGAACAGTCACTTAGGACTCACCAAGACCCCAGCTGTACCCCAGCTCCAGTGGCTGCACATACTGAGAGATGGGTTTCAAGCTTCTCATCCCATAGAGGGCTCTAGGCCAACTCGACCCCCACCCCCGCGATTTGACCCTTGCTTTCATCTCCTCAGCAGGTGGGACTATCTATCTGTTTAACTGACTTTCCAGTGCCCTCCACACTGGGCTCTCAGGTTAGTTCCTTGGACTTGATATAAAGGATTGTCTCCCTGGCCCATTCATCAAGACTCAAGGCTTCTCACTAATTAGTCATCTCACCTTAATGACCAAGTGCACCAGAAGGCCATTTGCTCTTTTGCTTCCTCACCTTGGGCCCCCCAGCATGTCCCTCGTCATGCCCACCTGCTCACTCCTGCTCTCCCAGCAGCTCAGCCCCGCCCGACAGCCAGCTCCCTGCTGCACCCACCTGGGCCCCACTGGGAGCAGCTTTGCCTGGCAGCACTGGCTTTAGCCCAGGCAGCCATTGTTCTGACAAACAAGTTGAAACATAGCTGGAAATGTTGCAAAAAGAGAAAATTTTGAAAAAGATTCAATGCTAAACTTCTGAAAAGACCTAGAATCCAATGTATCTTGCAATCATTTAAAACTATGTGCATATAATTTATAATAGTTTCATCCAATGATAAGATTGTTCTGGGCAATCAAAGAAATGACCTAATAGTATAGGAGGTTAAATGCTACATGCTAATAGCTGGAGTTCTCATAAGCTACTGGAAATGAGGGGAAAACAATGATAGCAGTGACTTTATGATACACAGGTAGAGTTTGAGAAGGCAATCTAAAAGTTTCACAAAAAGACTGGCTTCTACAAGAACAGGTCTCTAGTCAAAGCTTTGTAGTAATCAATCTCATATAAACTTGGAGGGCTCTGCTTCCTCTGTTGAAATAAATCATTAGCTTATTAAAGTAAAATATATTTTTCATGACAAGTAGACACACAGATCTGAAGCCTGTGAAAAAAAATATTTTCAAGTAAAGAAAATTATGGTCACATCATTATTTACTTGAGTGAATAGGAGGAAAGGAGAGTATGAAAAAGCAAATAACAAAGCTTTTAAAATGGCCAAATCTTAGTTTTGTAATGTGTTCTGTATCTATATTTGATTTCTAAAAGCATCAGCTATTCTAGAATTCACTTCAAATAGAATAACGAAATCATACTGTGAAGATCTCACTCTAAAGATGGGTTGAAAAGCTTTCTGGTTCCCTCCACCTTATTGTCCTACTCAGCTCTTTCCCTATTCCTGTCCCCAGCAGGCTTCCCTTCAGAAAGACCCAAGGTGTTGAGTCCAGCACTAAGCCTCAAGGGGCCAGCCATGAAGCCAGGGCCAGTTTCACATGGGTGGCAGTGGGAATAAAAAAGAGAGAAGACTCAAGAAGAATTTCAGTGTTTAAAAACAAAGCCAAAGAATGATTCCAGGTTTTGGCACCACAAAGGCTCTTACAGGCTGCCATACAGGGAGACATAGGGTTTTCAGAAAAATGCATATGGCATTAACCTACTGTCTGAATGTGCACACATACCTTCCTGGAATGATGCAGCTTTTTTTTCCTATCATGGTGGAACTCAAGTCCTTTAATGGAATGAATGGTAGGCACTGAAGCACTCTGAGAACAAGGCTACTGACTGTCTACAGGTGATGAAGGATAAATCAAAGATGGCCCTGTGATAGACAGTCTGAGTTCTGGGAGAATGGTGAGGCCATTAGGGAAGAAATGGGAAAGTCAGCAAGGGAACTTCGTTTGGGGGTGACAGCAATAAAGATTTTGAGTTTAGCCATTAAAGTGAGAAACACCCAACCTAATGCAGGTTTTATAATCAACCACTGAAAATATGATAATTTTTCTAGACCCTAGGCCTCGGGCTGGGGTCAGGATAAACTGTCACTGGCAAAGCCCAAGCTGGTACACAAACAAGACAATCAGCACTCACATGGGAGGGTGGATGGCCACAGTCAGGTAACAGAACTTGCATGAAGTCAAGGGGCTAGGGCCAGAGTAAGCTACTAAAGTCATCAGAAGCACAAAATGACCAACACGGCAAAAAATGAGAGGCCAAAACCATAGGTACAACCCAGTAACAAGGTCAATAGAAGCAAGTGAACAAGAAAGGTGTGAGTGCCAGGATTCGGGCATGCAACAGTCCAACCTGACTTTCTGGGAGAATATTGGGACTAACAGAGCCTGGCTGTGGAGGCCTGCAACTCACCTTCCCAGAACTACTCTGGTCCACCAGTGCCCAACCCACACAGTTCACAAATAATGGATGCCTGGGGAAAGAAACGGTTCAGAGAATGAAAAGGCAAGCCACAGACTGGGAGGACACATTCTCAAGTCACGTATCTGATAAAGTCCAAAACAATCTTAAATCTCAACAATAAGAAAACAACAACCCAAATAAAAAATGGGCAAAAGATCTGAATAGCCACCTCACCAAGAAGATATAAAATAGCAAATAAGCATATGAAAACATGCTCCACATCATATGTCATTAAGGAATTGCAAATTAAAACAATAAGGAGATACCACTATACACCTATCAGAACGGCTAAAATCCAAAACACCGACACCACCAAATGCTGACAAGGATGTAAAGTAACAGGAACTCCCACTCATTGCTGGTAGCAAAATGGTACAGCCACTTTGGAAGACAGTTTGGCAATTTATTGCAAAGCTAAACACAGTCTAACCATATGATCCAGCAATCACATTCTTAAATATTTGTCCACATGAGTTAAAAACTTATGTGCACATAAAAACCTGTACACAAACGTTAATAGCAGCTTTGTTCATAATTGCCAAAAACTGGAAGCAACTGCAATTGTTTCAATAGCTGAACAGGTAAAATAACCTATGGTACCTCCAAACAGTGGATTATTACACAGTGATAAAAAGACATGAGCCATCAAGTCCCAGAAAGACATGGAGTACCGTTAAATACATATTGCTAAGTGAAAAAGGCCTATCTAAACATGCTACTTACTCTATGCTTCCACCCATTCTCGAATCACACAACTGCCCGACATTCCGGAAAAGGCAGAACTATCAACGGTAAAAAGCTAGTGGTTGCCAGGGGTTTGTGGGGGTGGAGAGATGAATAGGTGGAGCACAGGGAACCTTCAGGGAGTGAACTATTCTGCATGATTCTATAATGGTGGATACATGTATTATACAATTGTCAAACCTACAGAATGTACAACACCAAAAGTGAACCTGAATGTAAACTATGGACTTTAGTTAATAATAACATATCAGTATTGGCCCATCAGTGATAACAAATGTACTACACTAAGATGTTAATAGCCGAGAAAATGTATGTATGTGTGGCAGGTGGTAACATCGGAAGTCTGTGTACTTCCTGCTTACTTTTTCTGCTTAAACCTAAAATTGCTCTAAAAATTAAAGTCTTTAAAAAAAAGTTTTTATAGAAATGAATGTCTTGCTTTCTTGCCCAGCCTGGTCTCAAACTCCTGGCCTCAAGCAATCCTCCCATCTCAGCCTCCCAAAATGCTGGGATTACAGGCATGAGCCACCACATATGGCCTTAAAGTCTATTTTTTTTTTTTAAGTAATAGATTATATACCCTTCATGAAGACAGAAACAATTGTATCCTGTTCACCACTGTATCTGGTCCCTAGCATAGTGACTTTCAAATAATACGTGATTAATTTTTAAAAGCTTTAAAAAAGAATTAACACGAATGTATATACTAAATGTATATTAAAAAGTTGAGTAAATAGCAACTTAAAGACATGACAATTCATCCATTTTTACCACCAAATAAAAAGGTAATCAATACCATCACAGCAGACTATAGTCTTTTTGTAGTACACTATTACAGCAACCTAAATATATCTAGCAAGAATTATTTTTGTTTTAGTTTAATACTATTTGGTTTTTAAATGACAACTCCATCTTGTATTTTACACTTCATTCTGAAAGCTGAACAACATTTTACAAGTAACTATTTTCATGAAAGTTATTATTTTTCACTTTGTGCTTAGACTAAAAATTCAGTGTTTAGAAAATTTATTTCAGCTATATTTTGAATATATATCAAATATACCCCAGTGTTATTTTCCTCTCCCACTGCTCTGAAAGTCATACAATTACAACATTCAGAAGTGACATAATTAAAGTCAGGTCTTACAAAGATGAATTAAAGATAAGTCCTCTTACAAAAGACATTAAATACACACACACGCACACAATGTAATTTCCTTCCTTTCCTTATTAATCTTGTTTGTTTGTTTTTTTTTTTCCCCCACCAATGCAAACTGCTGTTCATTTCCCTTTCAGATCAGGGGCACCCGTGTCTACCTCTGCCCAGGTATGTTGTCACTGGGTCAACCTGATACGTCCTTGGATTTCCTAGCAGGCATTTGTGGTCCCCGGGTAGCCAATTTATGCAATGACTTGTCCATCTGTTGCCCCAACTCCAGGCTACGTGACCAGTCCATCTGTGCCTGTCGACTCTGCGTGCTGCCTCGCTTGTGTACGTGTGCCGCTAGAGTCGCGGGGTGTTCTGTCCCCCACTTCCTCCTCCTCTGTCTCCTCTGTGGAAACTTTGCTCCTTCCCTGTTCCATCCATCTCAGGCTCCTGCAGCTTTCTCACTCCACTTTCGTTCCTAACCAGGATGCCGTGCCCCTGTCGCTGGCCAGGCGTGGTGGTATTAAACAGCTCTTGCATACTTGTCATGTGAGATCCCTCATCCAGAAGTGGAGCTTTTATTCTGCTGCAACTGGACAAAATGGCAGGGAGAGCCTCCTGCATCAATGGCTCACCCACACACAGCCACTCATTTCTTCCCTTTCTTTGCCACTTCTTCTGACAGATCATACCGTTATTGTGAATCAGTTCTGTCTTGCAGTGTGTATGTCCCGTCCAACCAAAATGACTTGGTTGTGTTTTCTTTCCCGGAACTGCTCCCTCTGATGCATTCTCAGGGACGCAGGTCCAGGCGTCTTCTCTGGACCGTCTGTGTTGAGGTCCTCAGAGGGCGTGTGCCAAATCAGGACCATGAACAGCAGAACACCCATCAGGGAGGGCCTACAGATGGGGTGAAGCGGGCAGAGCCCGAGTCAAGAACACCAGCAAGCTGGGTGGCACTGACTGCAATGGAAGAAGCTGAGAGGAGCAGCAGCCCCAGCCTACAAAAGCAAAGCCAGGCACAGGGAAGCTGAGGTCCGGGAGAGGGTGGAAAGCACCCTGAATCTCTCCCCCACACACCCGGACTGCTTTCCCTTAGTCCTGGGTTTCCTAGGACGGTCTACCTTCCTGGAGTGGAATATCAACATATTATTTTCTGAGCTTTCCCAAATGTCCAGAAAAATGTTTTGCACCTAGTAAGTACTCAAAAGAAATGGGAATGGGGAAACGGAGGGAAAGTGACTTAGGAATCCCGCTCCCACCCACGGGAGCAGGGAGAGAGAAGCAGACAACTCCAGATGGGAGAATGCCACGGGTCCCTATACACCTGGCTTCAGCACGAAGTGTGTCCTTTACCACCTGACTCTGATTATGAGCAGTGTTCCTTTCACCAACCTGTGAATTAACTCTTCTTCTTGTAATTGCATTCTGTTTTATAGGCTTGATATTTACAGAATACTCCAGAAATGACAAGATTGAATTTATTTAGCCTCTGGGGCACTCCAGAAACTCTGATAAATTGTGTCACCTTGCTACAGCCCAAAAGATGCTGGAGTTTAAAATTCCCTCATTTTTGCCAGAGAGCGGCCATAGATCTAAGTCCATTTGTTTTCAGGGCATTGAGAACTTCAACAGATTTGACAAGGTCAAAGGCAAAAGATAAAATGTATATCTGCTTTTTTTTTTTTTTCTTTCTTTCTTTTTTGACGGAGTCTCTGTCACCCAGGCTGGAGTGCAGTGGCAAGATCTCAGCTCATGGCAATCTCCACCTTCCAAGTTCAAGTGATTCTCCCGCCTCAGCCTCCCAATTATCTGGGATTACAGACTTGCACCACCACACCTGGCTAGTTTTTGTATTTTTAGTAGAGACAGGGTTTCGCCATGTTGGCCAGGCTGGTCTCGAACTCCTGACCTCAAGCGATCTTCCCGCCTTGGCCTCCCAAAGTGCTGGGATTACAGGCATGAGCCTCCGCACCTGGCTGTATATCTGCTTCTTAAAAAGGTCTTAGATAACTGACAGCCCTCTGCTGAACAATCCGAGGGAAAGCGTGGTTGCCAAGACCTCTGCTCTTTAAAACATCAGGGAAGAGTTGCCACATAGGAGAAGGGAGCTATTGTTCAGAACTTAGGACAGACTTTGGACTTTTCTTGTGATATTTTCCAACTCTTCATATAATCCGGAAGCACCGCGCAAGGCTTACAAGAGTCGCAGAGTCTTCCAAGACTTTCCAGTGGGATCCTCAGACACGGCCTTATTTAACGCATGAGGGGATGTGACAACTCGGCATTGATCAGAGCCTACTGAGAGCAAGGCCTGCTCCAGGTGTCACAAGAGTAGGGAGATGAAAAGACATAGTCCCTAACCTTAAGGAAAATCTCACCTAGTAGGACAGGAGCCTTTATATAATAACAGGTCCTGCTTTCCAATTAGCCAGTGAGTCTTAGCTGGGTGTTTTGTCTTTCTCACTTTGGAAGGGTGCCGTATGTCTCACTGACAATGGAGTTCTTTTCATTGTAGTGACTTGTACTTTCTTGTTCTCTTTGAGAGAGACACAGCATAGGAGTTCAAAACAAGGACTCTTGACACAGACTGTCCCTGCATCCATTCTGGCTCTGCCGCTTACTAATTATGGGGGTTTACACAAGTCAGATAATCTCCCTATGCCTGGATTTGTTCATTTTAAAAACAGGGACACTAGCCTACCCCCTCCCTATCCCCTAGCTGTTATGAAAATTGAAGAAGTTGTCGTAAGTAAAGAATTTAGAATTATGCCACGCACTTGGAAAGGACTAAAACATATTAGCCATTATTTTCTATCTCCAAGCTCATATGTAAAGGCCATCAACATGTATGTGTGGCAATCTCACGATCTCATCTCCTGCTTCTTAACAAGACATGCTGGTGTTCACCTCTCTGCTGTGCTGACCTGGCTGCAGACATCAGTCCCATCAAGCATGTCCTGTCAGAAAAATGAAATTACATCCTAGGTAAGAGAGTGAATTCTTGGACCAAGGCAAGTCCCCTTCTAAATGAGACTCTGCTGCTCATCAAAGCCTTGAGCAATTAGTCCAAACACCGAGAGACAATTGTACTTATTTAACATCTATACTCAAATGGGAGGCCATTGAGGTGCCGTAATTGAAAGTAAATGAATCACCTGGGATCAGGAGTTTGAGACCAGCCTGGCCAACATGGTGAAACCCGTCTCTTCTAAAAATACAAAAAACTACTTGGGCGCGGTGGTGCGTGCCTATAATCCCAGCTACTCCAGAGGCTGAGGCAGGAGAATCGCTTGAACCTGGGAGGCGGAGGTTGCAGTGAGCCGAGGTCACGCCATTGCACTCCAGCCTGGGCAACAAGAGCAAAACTCCATCTCAAAAAATAAATAAAGGAAATGAAGAAGGTTTATGGACACAAACAGAGTAGAATACATGGGCTGTCAGTGTCCAATGCATTGAGACCCAAGGTCTCTGAAGTCAAATATTCCTGGGGTAACGGTATTCCACATTTAATTACACTGTTTTTTGTGGAGCTGGAGAAGGCCGGTCATCTTCCTCTTACTTCCAGGCTGCCTAAGGATCCTCTCAAGTCACTTGAATGTTTCTGTCTGTTCGTGCCCATTCCTGGCCACCCCTGATGGAAATGGTGTCATCACCTCCTAAAAAAGTCCTTGTTTGTCTACGAGCACTAACCCTGCCTTGCAATGCCCTGGCCAAGAAAGGGCACATCAACATCTTAAGCAATCTTCCTGTCTGATATAACTAAAATGCTGGGTACAATATATTTTTAAAATATTTTAACATTTTTCACTGAGCTAGTATGAAGGAAAGAAATGAAATATATAAGAAGCCTAGAAGATAAGCAAACTCCAGAGCTCTAAGCGTTTCTTCTGGACCCACCTTGGTAGCCATTTGAGGCAGGAGAAGGAGGGCAGGAGATGAAGCCCAAGGTCCTCCCAAAGTGAGAAATCTTACAAGAAACATTCCCACTAGGCTGAAACTCAGGGGCTCAGAGACTATAGCTTCACCTCGGGGGGATAGAGAAATACATGTATTTCCGCTCCACAGAAAGAGGAGAACGGACACGTGCCTATCTGAACTCTTACACTCTGGAGAGAGAAAAGTACTGTTGGAAGTTTTCGCCAGCCACCCACCTAGACAGAGGTGCCATCTGAATTCTTGTTACTTATGTGGCTCAGAAAAGAAAAGTAAGTTTCAATGTTAAGTGCTTTTGACGGATGAAGCCCCCAGTTGCCTGATATCAGCTAGCAGAAATCCTCTCTGGCAGAACTTCACTTCAATCCAGGCCTCCAGGCCTCCCCTACTCCAGAGTTCTTGCATTAATCTCTACTGAATGTTTAAAACCAGTTTCCTATGTTGACAGCAGCTTCACCCGTAATTGTCAAAACTTGGAGACATCCAAGATATTCTTCAGCAGGAGAATAGACAAGCAAACTGGGGTACATCCAGGCCATGGAATATTATTCAGTGCTAAAAAGAAATGACCTACCAAGCCGTGAAAAGACAGGGTGGAAACTTAAGTGCATATTACTGAAACAAGCCAATCTGAAAAGGACATAGACTGTGTGATTTCAACTCAATGACATTCTGAAAAAGGCAAACACATGAAGACCCTGAAAAGATCAGCGGTTGCCAGGGGTTGGCGGGGGAGGATGGGCTAAATAGGCTGAGCACAGAGGATTTTAGGGCAGCGAAATTACTCTGTACGATATATTCATGGTGGATACAGGTCATCCATTATACATGTCAGAACATCAAGAGTGAACTCAATGCAAACTATGGCTGCTGAGGACGTATCAATGTGGTTCCTGGGGTGTAACAAATGCACCACTCTGGTGGGGATGTTGATATGGGCATGGTGGGGGGATGGGGTAGATGGCAATTCTCTTTACATTCTGCTCAGTTTTGCTGTGAACCTAAAACTGCTCTTTAAACAAAAAAGTTTATTAGACTAAAAAATTAAAAGTTGTTTTTTAAAAAAGAAACCAGCACCCTCCCAATGCCCCCACACTGCCCTACTCCAGCCCCCAGTATGTGATTTCACCATTTTACAACCTGACTCTCAAAACCAGATGGATGATTTTTCCCCAGAGCATTTTCAAACTATCAAACGCAACCGAACACGCCTTAAACAAGGTGACAGATTATTTTTTCTTGTGCACAAAGACACACAAGTTCAAGCACCTATGGCTTTTTGTCAACCCATCCTTCCAGAGCCAAGCAGGTCTGCTGACAGGGGCACTGGCGTGACAGTTGCCAGCAGCTCCTTAGAACCTGCCGGGACCGAGGGGGAAGGGACAGCTTTACATTAAATTCACTCAGGGAATCAGGCTGAAATTGAAAACGGAATTTCACTGGGAGAACGGGATGCTCTGGGACCTTGCTGCAAAACCTGGAACCTGTACAGAAACATCTCTGTCTGGGGCTTCTGGCCCGCCAGGGTGCACCCTTAAGGAGGCAGAGAATTAAAAGGCCCCTTCCCTCTGCACAGCCTCCTCAATAATCCTGCGGGTTTCCATGAGCATGCAAAGTGCAGCCTTGCAGTGGGCTAGTGATGAGCGAGGTGTGGAAGGCCTTCTCATTTTACTGCGTGTTTCAGCCCAGAATTAACTTGGCCCTAGTCCTCAACTGCTTTACAGACTAAGCTCCCGGTGGGTTTTGAGGCAGCACTCTAGGGCCAGAATATTGAGGACAGTGGTCAGGGAAGCCCTCTCTCCCAATCAGAGCATCTTGGACACAGTTTTAATAGACTTCTGTGCAAAATTTTTGTCTGAAGAAAAGATTCTAATGCCTAATAAAAGTTTCAAAAAAATCACTGGAATAGATGACCTCTAAAGTCCATCTGGCTAAAGAAAAGGAAATCCCGTGTTTCTGTAGATCACATCCATCTAAACACTTCCAGATCTCTAGATTATTTTTTATAAGCCATTTTCAAAACTCTAGCACAGCTTAATATTTTAAAATTATCCTAAAATGCTCACAAAAGACACGTGAAAATGCACTTACTGAAAACGAGTGAAGAGAAGGCTTAGAAGGAGACAGTCTTAAATATAAACCCTGTTTTATTTTCAATCCCACCAGCAGAAACTGTCAAAACCTCTAATGAGCCAGGTGGCACACTGACTAACTTTCTGAGTGTCCCTGACCCCTGGCACTTTTGTAAGGGGCAGCACTGATGCTGCTCTATCTCACAGGCCTGTGACAGAGATCAGTAGGTAGAATGAGTTGCGGATTACAAAACGGTCATGGATAGAAACTACTATTGTAATACCCATTGAGAGCATTATGTTTTCAACTGTTCTTCTAAACCTAAGACGTGTACTATGTGCTAAGTCACCAGTTTCTGTGACTTCTTTTAAGCCTTGTAACAATAAACCGAGTGGAAAAAATAACTTATCCTTAACTAAAGGAAAGAAGAAGCAAGAGAAGAGAGGAGGAGCAGGAGGAAGAGGAAACGTCAAGAAAGAAAGAGGAAGGCAACAACTATAAATAAAAGAGTTCAAAA
Organism: Pongo pygmaeus; assembly: GCF_028885625.2. Taxonomy (NCBI): domain Eukaryota; kingdom Metazoa; phylum Chordata; class Mammalia; order Primates; family Hominidae; genus Pongo; species Pongo pygmaeus. The sequence continues at coordinate 10,566,733 of NC_072380.2, forward strand.
CACGTTGTGGGTAGGTGGTCACCCTCATCAGAACGCTCCAGCCAGAGACGTGATGCTAGCTCCCATTTTCAAAGAATGAAGATGCTGAAATTAGTTCTGTCCCTCGGCATTCCCTGAGAGACTTCACAATTCCACGCCTCAGAGGCCAGGATTTATTAAGCAAAGCTTCTTCCGCAGCTGAGGGGCCTCGGTGGTTTGTAAATGACTCCCAGGCTGAGGAGTCCCCAGCAGATCGGAGGCATGGCCCCAGCAAACAACAATGACCTCTTCCCAAGCCGCTCCGCTCACGTCTGGGTTCTTCACTCCCATGACGAGCGACCGTGTTTTTCTCTCTTGTTCCAATTTTCACTTGGCAGATGGATGGGCCAGTAATTGACCCAGATATTTATTTTTAATGTAACTTAGAAAAAAAAGAAACCTTTATTCTAAGGCTCTAAAAATTGTCAGTCATTATGAAGTAATTAAGACCCAGCATATCCCATAAAATTCCTAGAGAAGCTAAACCCCCTGACCCCCCAATAAGGTTATTTTCTCATATTACATTATGGCTCCATTAGATGTGATTTGAAAACATCAGTGTGGGCACATTCATCAACTGCTTTTGCAATTACGTTTTAAGAACTGCTTGCTATAGCAAATTCCTCTTAATCTCCCTTCTAAGTCTTTGAGAATATAATCCTAAAACAATGAAAGAATAACCTATTTCTAGTGTTGAATGGGTGTAAAGGATGTTTCTACTACTGTTCCTTTCCATTTGTTTTCTACTTAAATGCTCTATTTGAATTTTACCACCAGAAATGCTGAAATATTGACACATTTCACTACTTAAAGTCTGTCAGTCTGTTGACCTTTGACCACTGCACCTGTTCCTCAGCAGTGATTTAAGCTGTTCAAGGAGAGAGGTGAGTTGAACAGCCAAACAAGCTATAGAATATTAAAATATCAAGGTCATATGAAGAACACGTAGCACATGCAATAGTCTTTAGAGAGTCCATAAACCATCCAATTCACTCACCCCTTGCCCTTCAATGACAAAGAACAGACCTTGACATTATTGGAGTCTTTAGCCAATGGCCTGAAGGGGAAGGAAAGGCACTAAATGCCTCTTTTTACCATTCGAGGACAGCAGGATTGTGGGGCCCTATGTTTTGCTGCTTTCCAGCCTTCAGTCATTTGAAGCTATAGAAAATCCTCATCCTCTCTGATGTCTAATGCTGGATTTAAATATCTGGGCAAACTTGGGATACCTCTAGCAAAATGTGCACATGTCTCTTCGGTTTCAACTTTGAACTACCCATCAGCATACAGGGTTCATACCTATGTGAGTATGACAGACCACATGATTTTGTCTAGATACTGCCAGAGAACCCCCACAGAGTCACTCAAATTTTAGAACCGGTGGATGAAGGACCTATGTGATGGTGAAAAATTGCTCTGAATTCAATAGCACTGGCTGAGTGCATGTTTTAATTATCACAATGCCATCACCCTTGTATATTGAAAACTGGAGCAGGTGTGTACCAGGTTATTATATGTAAGGTCTGCAGGCCATGCTTGGTGGACAAATCAATTTGCAGACCACTTGCCCCAATTCTGCAGGCCCAAGCAGTCCCCAGCCCAGGCCAGGAAGCCAATTTGCAGAAGCTTGAAAGGGAGGGAGGTGACGGAGCAAGGAAACCACCCCCCAATTCAATGATTTCCTTTCTTAGTCCTAAGTTCTGGGCTCCTGCAGGCGCTCTTTATTGTCACACCCTCAGCTCTGCTGCTGGCCATCACAGACAGGACTTAAAGCGTCTAGCAGACACAAGAACTATCTATCAGGAAACCCCAGAACTCAGTACTGGGGAAAAAATCCAGCCTCATAGAAATGATAAACAGGAACCAAATGACAAAACTATGATCTCTTCAAATCATAACATTTCCCACTCCAAAGCCACCCCTACTCTGAATCCTTGACTGTCAACCTCACTGCGAGGAGCAGAATGGGTGTATGATTCGAACTTCTTTTGGGTGTTGTAGTCACACTGTGATCTAAGAAGACAAGCACATTTTCAACCCTTTTACTAAAATCTCTCAAATCACTTCATCTCTCTTGGCCTCAGTTCCCTTACTCGACAAAGAAAGCAGGCTTGGAGGTTTCCCAACATTCTCAATAACTTTTCAAAATAAGGTTATCAGCCAGGACATCAACATATAATACAGCTGAAAGCTGTGAATGGGCTCTCCAAGCAGCTTGAATCTTACCTAGTTCAAACATCATTACCTCTGGAGCTCCTGCAGAACCCTTCTGAAAGCCTGAGGGTTCCATGGTCACCCAGTTCGAAAGCTGTTGTATTGGAAGATGGTTAAAGCCCTTCCAGGTCTCAAATGCCTTGACGTCCCCATGACCTATGTCCCCTCCCCATGTCAACCCTTCAGAGGGGTGCCACTGGTACAGAAGCCAAGCTTGCTGTTTCTGGTGATTGAGGTTTAGAATAAACAAAACCAGCTGTTTTCTCATTACCTATACTTTTTCTTCAGGCAATGGGTCCATTCACTGAACTAATCTGTCTTGCACAGCTGCCTGGATGGGGGTGTGAGGAAGATGGGGTTGGGTGAGCAGATATCTTTGGTCCTAAGGGTATGAGTCAAGGGTCTCTGCTCTTGAAACCTGCTTTCTGCCTCTTGGTTTGAGAGAGATAAGCGTTTTTATCCTGCCTGCTACAAGTTTAAGGTCCAATTTTATGCCTAAAATAAGAGGAACAAAAAGCGATCAAATTGCTTGTAGCAAGAACTGAACACCAGAATTCTCGCATTTTCAGGAGTATGTCAATAACTTAGTAATTTACCTTGACTGACATTGAAATGAGTACAATAAGACTGACTATGCACTAAAAAGAGATTTAATGCAGTCTGCAAGGAATTTAGAATGAGTTTTACATTGCTTGATAAAATCTGCTAATAACAGAACTTCATCCCTACTTTGAAGAATGAGATCATTCATCTAATGTAAGATACACAGACATGCGCTTCCACCCAAACACTTCAGAAATTAAGTCAAACTTTAAAAAAAAAGCATACTGAGTTGTCTTACATTAGTGGGGAAATTATTATTCCTTGCTCAGTTAGAGCTCTCAAACATCAAGGAAAAAAATCACACGCATTTGGAAAAGGGGGTGACATGACCTGACCTCCTAAGAACACAGATGAAGAAGAGAAGAAAACGGGTTCCGTGTGCTGTGCCAGGCATACTTGCCGCAAGCTGGCCCAGGCCCTGCCAAGCAATTCTTCATGATCCGTCGTGTTCATCTTTAACGTGCCCAAGAGCTAGAAAGTATGTATCCCAGATTTTCTAGAATACTCAGATTTGCAATAATTTTATTTTTATTTTTATCATACTTTAAGTTTTAGGGTACATGTGCACAATGTGCAGGTTTGTTACATATAAGAATCCAACCACAACTTGACTGGTTTCATCAAGCAGCATTGCTCCATTTTACAAGAGAGGAAATGGGCTCAGGACAGGACAGGTACGCACCCGACAGTAAATATTTTAGGTTTTGCAGACCATACAGTCAGTTGCATCACCACCCCTAGAGGGTCACACGAGGACTCTCACACTCCACTCTTCCCACACCTGGGCTCCTGCTCGAAACCTCTGCTGAACAGCCCGCTTGAAAATCCACCGGAGTATTCTGTTGATAAGGAAATGTCTGGGCCTCAGATTTCCCGTGCTGCTTGTGTAAATCTTACGAGGAAAAGTTGTGCAGCTCCTTTCATGCTTCTGGATTCAGTGCCACTTGGCTGTGCAGATTTCTAAAAGCTTTTGAATAGACTAATAAACATGGAATTGTTCTGAACATCTGTAAGCAAAATATGAAAAGATATTACCCAGTGAATGAACATCCTGGGTTTTCTTGCCAGAAATGGGGTATTTGTATATTAGGCTAATGCACTGAAATTAACCCAGAATGCTTATCCATTGCAGAATGTCTTTTCATATTTTCATCTGTACAGTCGTTATTATAAAATGTAAGAATAATTCTCTATCAGAGTATTCAGGAATCTGAATAGCTCAATTACTTCTAAAATCAATGTAGTAAAGCAACAGCATGCCAGTTAATCAGTTGGTTTGCATAACAACTGTTTGAGGGTGTGTGTGTGTGTGCATGTGTAAAGAGAAAACCAGTGTCAGCCCAACTCCTTAAAACAAATGTGAAAGATCAAGCTTTCATTTGACTATAAAGAAAATTCTGGAAGACAAGAACTAGTATTCTTTACATCACAACCAACCTTCCCCAAGGACCTGGTGCAATGCTTTGCATGTGGAACCTTTCCAATAAGTGGCATATTTAATTCATTCAAGTAAGGCCTATATACAAGTTAGGCTCCTCATGGCTATTCCAGTCCAGGTCCTGGGTTCTCTAGTGCCAGCCAGATGCTGAGCTTGTAGGAAACACAAATGGACGGATGAATCTTTGGACATCATTTTAGGTACAAAACAGTGGCCACTAAGACATGAATTACTTCTCAGCACATCTCTTAGAGACAGATCAGAAATGCCTCAGAACATTGGCCCAACAGAGGTCTGCTGGCCACGACTGGGTGCCTGGTGCAGGCACCAGCCAAGACTGGGTGCCTGGTGCAAAAGCTGGTGGTGGGTGGCTTTCAGAGGGGTTAGAATTCAGGCCCAAAACATCTGGGTGAGGAAAGTTTCTCAGCCTGTGCGCTATTGGTTCAGTGCTTAATGAACCTGAGGAAGGCAAGATTATAGATTACTTAAAAGTTACATTCACTTTTAAAACAGGTTTAAATGAAATTATGGGCACATGCAAGGGATGGGAAATCTCCAGGGAAATGCAGGAGGCAACTGAAGCCTTGGAAGATCATGGAGGTCCGGCCAAAACTCTGTTTTCATCATATAACTCAGCCCAAGGTTAACTCAATTTGGAGAGAATCACCTGTGCAGACTAAACTCACAATAGACTGAGATATATATCTCAGAGAGGCATTTTATTGAATTCTAAATAAGAATTAGAACTGTCTGCCTGACTAACCTGATTTCATTGCATTTTCTTTCTGTAAATAATCCCCACAGGAGAACAAAAGATTAGAAAGTTTTACAGAGTATGGATCAGAACACGAGGTTAGTGATACAACTTAAAAGTGCCAGGGTATCAGGCTCTGTGAGTCTGCCCAGAACACCCAAGAGAGTGGCCAGGACCTCCCCTCTCCTAGGCTGTTCTAGCTCACCAACCTCCTTACTGAGGCCCTATGCTCCTTTTACATAGTCAGGGCATTCCATTAGGTTACTCTGAAATCCTACGGACACAGAAACCAATCTCTCTTCCAAGTGACTGTCCATCTCCACTGTGATTCAGTGCAGGCTGATTTTATACTGCCACTCTCAATGGGTGACTTTATTCTAAATTCCTAAGAGACCGTCCCCTTGTATTCTCTACACATGTCAGGTACAAGTGGCACCAAGCAATGGAGACTGCCCACCATGAATAGCCCCATTAGTGAGCCCACGCTGGGGACACCTCCTCTCTCAGCTACTATGAGAAGCCATGTTATCTTTTCTATATGCCTAGTCACAACTCCAATTTGGGGTTCAGAGTCACTGGCCTCTCAATTTCCACATAGAAATACCATTCTGACATGAATCCACACCCTCTCTGGACACACATTGCTTCTACACTCACATCCACACTCTTGCTCACTTCCCCCCCGTTGAGGCTGTGCAGACCCACTAGCACAGCAGGGGTAGCAAACTTGAGCCGATGGTTCCTTGGCCTGTGTTCACCCACCGGTGTGCTGAGATAATGCTTGTGGAAGCTCTGATGTGTGTCATCACATAAGAGGTTGCACAGAGCAGTGGTAAAGCTGGCCCTGCGGATTCTGTTAACCCCTCCTCCTATATTTCTGGCATCTGCCCCAAGAAACCACATGATACCTTAAGCTCAAGCATATTGCTTTACGACAGAAGGAATCTGCACACAATGCAGGTCTCTATGCTTCTTTTCTTGACAAAATAAAAGTAAAAATCTTTACAAAATATTCACAGATTGTGATCAAAGTTTTACAAACTTAATTGCAAGCACAAGACAAAGCAATTTTGAAATTAACACAAATACTAGAGTACAGGCTAGTATTTCTCCCACACTGGACCTCAGCAATTACTACGCATCTTACCAGAGCCTTGGGTTTTTTTTTGTTGTTTTTTTTTTTCCTTCTTTTAAGTCAGACCACTCCAGGGCTGACTTGTTCAGCAAGGCTTTGAGCACCAGAGGCTTCAGAGGGGAGGCCCGCCAGTGTAACCTGCTTTATGTCTCCCCCACCCCTCTCCTCGGTCAAAAATCTTTAATTAGCTGGTTACCATAATTACTCTAGCTAGGGACCTTATTTGTTCTCCTTCCCTGTTATTCCCAGGGATCTGAAGGCTCTACCACTTCTGTGCCAGAGGGACCTTTCTATCATAGCTCCTCTCTGCCTTTTTGTTGTTCCCTTTTATGATCAGAACAAAAAAAAAAAAAAAAAGCCTAGGGAAAGAAATCATCTCTCCTTCTGTGTCTGGGTAAGACCCTATAACTATCCCTTTCCAATCAGGAACAAGTTTCCATGACAACCATGCTTCCCAATGCTACTGTTAACTTAGCAGGTAGTGTTCATACCAAATCGAGTTCTAACCAGTCTCCGTGGTTTCTATACTTTGCCACTGCTAGAGGCAAACACACTAGCTAACACACTAGCTGTTTGCATGAACTGGCTTTGCCCTTTTTCCTTCTAAACGTAAGAAAGACAAAAGAATTTCCTTGGCATTCTCCTTAATCATTTAAAAGCACACCAATATAATAAAAAATATAGCAGAGGGATAGATATGAAAGAGAATTTGTGACTTGGTGGAAGGAAGTGCAAAGGGATGAATGGAGAATGGCTGGGATATGATGACAGCTGGGAGACTTACACCATGGTCAATGGCATAGACTTTGAGCTGAGAGCTAATGAGGTAGGGATTCCTGCTAGGTATGACCTTAGGTAAGTTATTTATCCTCTCTGAGCCTCAACTCTCCCTCTGTAAAAGATAGAAACTGACATATTTCATGGAACTGCTTAGAGAAAAGCAAAGACAGAAAAAGTGCTTATTAGAGTGTCTGGCATATAGCATGAGTTTAACGCACGGCAATTATCATGTTGTTATTAAGGTAAACAGCTGAACTGAAAAGGGTTTGAGCAAACAAGGAATCACAATATTCTAACTGATTGTTAACATTTTGCTGGTTGAGGATAATAGGTATAAAGCAATAGATATTTGGGGGTTTTCTTAGCAACCTTTTTCTCTTAGGCCATTAAGTCATGTCTGGAATTACAGGAAGGAATCTATTCATTTCCATTCCTAAGACTTGAGAGGATACACCTGGGTGATCTCCAGGATTCATTTGAGTCTATTTATAGCTATGCGTAAGCATTTGTTTAATTTTGAAACAGAAGTAAAAAAAAAAATAGGTTAACCATTAAAACATTTGTTCGTTACACCACATTCTCCATACCAATCAGAATATTTCAATCCTTCTCTAGAGCAAGAAAAAATAAGAATATGCACATTTTTATAATATTTTCATTGTTGTACAGCTCAAATTTTATTTCAAAATAGAATTCATATTGTAGCAAACACATCAACATGCTCATTATTCACCAAGCTCCCACATTCCAGCTTTTCCCCTCCATCATTCATGGTGCCCTCGGAAGGCTGAGCGCATCCTCCACAAACCACACTTACTTAAGCCTTTATTTTTAAAAGATAAAACTGTTTACATTTTACACCCCATTTCTGTCAATATAGTGGACTATAGCTCCAGATACTCCCTCCCTATTAAGACCTCTTAAAGTGGTGAATATAATTTTTTTAGAAAAACATTTCAAATGCTATCTGAGCTGGCAGGAAAGGAAAGGAAATCCTTGAAGGTCAGAAATAAATCCAGAGAGGTAATTTGGTATTCGAGATAGAATTTGCCATGAGGGCATCTGCCAATCCTGTTAGCTTAGAGTAGAGGTCAGCAAATTTTTTTCCTGTAAAGCGCCCAACGGTAAATATTTTAGGCTTTGCAGACCACACAGTTGGTTGCAAGTACTCAACTCTGTCACTGTAGCATGAAAACACTCTTAGATAATATATAATAATAATAATGAGAATAGCTGTGCTTCAACAAAAATGTATTTATATAGACAGGCAGCAAGTGGGATTTGGCCTATGAGTCAAGTCAATAGTTTGCTGATCCCTGAATTATAGCATGGCTTTCCATGTTTTTCCTTCCAGAAAACACAACCAGTATCTGAAATGCTTGTCTCATGTGGTAGATTGGTGCAATAATGCTCCTGATTCTTGATACCTACTATATCCTTGCCTTTGGGGAGCCATCCCATATTGGCTCTGGTCTAGACCATATGACTTGCTTTGGCCAATGGTATAAAAGTGAACGTAACACAAACAGACAATAGGGCTCATCCTCTCTTGCTGCTCTTAGGTTCTCTGCATCTACCAGCATGTGAATTAGCTCAGGCCAGTGTGCTAAAGACATATGGTCCATCATCCCCATTACCGCAGCTGGCAGTTAGTGCTAACCAGCAGCCAGCACCAATTGTCACGCCTAAGAGTAAAGCAGCCTAGGCCAACTAGCCCCCAGGCAACCCACAGGTTGACCTTAGCCACATGAGCGAATCCCAGGTGAGGCTAACAGAAGAACCACAAAGCTGAGCACAGCCTCAACTGCTGATCATCAGAATTACAAGCTAATAAAATGACTGTTTTAAGACACCATGTTTTAGAGTGGTTGTTCCACAGCAAAAGCTAAATGGTACACTCCACAGGAAGATTATCATCTTCTAAATATATAAAGTGAGAAGTTCACAAGTATATATACAAAAATAATAAAGATTGAAGAAACATTTAAAAAAAATATTTCCATTTTAAACAGCCTGTCACCCAACAGTAGTGACAAACCCTCCCTTGTTTCTCCTAGTAATACAACAAAGCAAATTCTTCCTACCTGAGCAGACTTCTTTATAAGTAGGATTTGAAGTATAGCCTCCTGCAAAACCAACTTGAGTTGAATATACTCCTTTCAAGACCCAGAATTTCCTTTCAGCTCCCCAGAAACAGCCCATTCCTTTAAAAAAAAAAAAAAAGATACTGATTATTCAAAACAAAGTGGTCACTTCACATTCATATACCTGTTAGATGAAAAAAAAAAAGTTGCTCCTGTCATTTGATAACTAAAAATGACTAAGATTTTATCTTTTAAAGAAGGAGAGTTCTTAACATTGGTAAATAATTTTATTTACAATTATTGGCATAGAATATCTCTTTGCTTTAGCTGTGCAAAAATTTAGAAGGCCTCGAATTTAATGGAGTTAGTAAATCTACACATTTCCAAATAACATAGTAAGGGGTAACTATTTTCATATTTCCACATCCAATTCATAACTTGAATTAATAGAAAATTTACTGAATGATCCGCTCCCTGGTCACATATTTTTTAAAAAATAATTTAACAAAGTATAGCACTAAGTTACTCATTTTAATGGGAAAACTTCCAAAATCAACATAAATTGATGCATATTTCCAATTAACAATGTCACATATGTGGTTAGTTTTAATTTTTTTAATCACTATAAACTTGCATGTGATAAATCACTGCTTACCCAAAAGTAAGTTTTTCTGAGTTTTATTTCTGGATATAATGAATGCAGGAGAAGGGTTTGGAGGGGAGGCAGGGAGAGAATGACAACAATAAACAAACTCACAAAAGTAGCATTCCATTCGACTAGCAAACATTGTTGTCTACACCAGTAGGCACAGGATCTCTTTGAACATCTGATGAAAATCACAACCCATCTCCCAAGAACACACACACTCACACACATCGCAAACGTTGCCATGCACTTCCCTGGGCTCCAAATACAGAACCTTCATTTTCTACCATAAGTTTCTAAACTGTCCAGTACAACTGGTGTTCTATGGCCCATTTCTAGATGTAAAAAAGATTACTGCCTCACTCAAATTTTATATGGCTTTATGAAGTTACATATAACTGAGATCCTGAGTGGAACAGTTGATAAATTAATATACACTATACACCTCTCACTCCTACACTCACTCTATTTACCAGATTTGATGACAGAGCTGAAAGATAAATTAGAAGTTTACTGAAATTCTCGACACTCTTTAATACTCTACTCTAAAAATTCAAAGCAACAAAATCCAAAAAGCAATTTGAATAAAGTTATACATTATACAAAAATATTCTATTTGCTAAAATGTGTTAACCAAAAATAGGTTAACATAAAAATATAAGGCCAAATAATAAAATTTAATGCAGTAAAAAATTATTGTTGTGATAATATTGCAACACAGAAATATGTCTGTGATATCATAATTATCTAAGGCTAAAGTAAAAAGGAAAAAACACAATTACCTGCACTTTTAGTATAACTATTAAAGAATTTCACGCCAAAATTAGACTGGAAGAAAATATACTAAGTATACTAAAGTGATAACCATTACTGTATTACAGTGGTGACAATTTAGGAATATTTTTTCAGTCTTCAAATTTTTCTGTAATAAATTCCTAGTACTTTAAAAATAAAAAAAATACATTTTTAAAGAAAAGCAAAATATTCAAAGTAATAACATAAGAATCTGCTTACGCTGTTACCCGCCACTATATCATTTTTCCCATTTACAAGTGAATTGCTTGCTGCTAGTGAATATAAATAAATATTTACTGAGTATCTATAAAAATTAAGTATCCACAGGTCTCCAGCAAAAGGATTCACTATTAATTTTCCTTTGTTGCATTCCCTGGGATGAGGGGAGGATGACAAGGATTCTCTGGAAAAGGACAAGCTGTAGGTGAGCGGAGCAGCTTCACTGCACATAAATGACCACGAGGGCCCCAGGATCTGTGCAGAGCACCAGGCAGAAGGCAGCCCACCCCTGAAGTTCAGGAGTCTGCAGAGTTTGTTGAATAAAATATTTCTGTGCTGCACAATGACTAACAGCGATCGCACCAGAGAGCAACAGAATCCTTCAACTTTCACATACAAGGTCCATGACAGGCCATTTTAGTAGCCAGCCTGTCCTGACCTTTGCCCACGGTCCCACTCCAATGGCCCCAGGTTTTTAAAACTTAAAATGTTCTTGGCCAAACCAAGCAAAACATTAGCTGCAAGTAGAGAGATATTTAATCCCCCTTTAATGCTTAATAGGGATCAAGAAATGACCCCATGAGGAGGAGGATAAATGACCAGGATGCAGGTGGGCAAGGGTCTGGGGTGCCACGTGTGGCTAAAACAGTGTCTCAGGGACTGGAATATGGTCAATGTCCACATTTCTGGAGAGGAATGTGACTTAGGACACAGGTTGTTAGGAGGATAAAACTCCAAGAAGCAACGTTTCAACTAGCAGCTGCAGGTTTAACCTAAACATTCCATTATGTGGCTTTGAAGGTGTGAGTGTGAAAATGTGTGTGTGTGTGTATAAACAAAGAAAACAGGCTTATTTATAGCAAAATTACTCATAAATTTCAATAATCTGGTAATCATTATGAATATCAGCAAATAAAATATAGTATGCACTGTTCTCTTTAAATACTTATTTTTAGCTTTTTGTTATAAAAAAAAACTGATGCAAAAAAACCCACACAAAACAAACATATATTTCAGTGCACTGTTATCAGGCAAACACCCTTACAACCACCACCCGGGTCAAGAATCAGAAGTTTGCCATCTACCCTAGACATGCCTCCATGTGTGCTACACTCTAATCCCAACAGACACCTTATAGCCCAAAAAGCAACCGTTATCTGACTTTCACAGTAATCACTTCCCATGTTTCTTACACTTTATCATCTAAGCGTCCACCCTGACATTATAGTCTTGCTCATTTTTTTAAATTTGATATGTCTTTAAGTTGTTTTTTTCTTTTTTTTTTTTTGAGATGGGGTCTCTCTCTGTCACCCAGGCTGGAGTTCAGTGGCACGATCTCGGCTCACTGCAACCTCCACCTCCCGGGTTCAAGCAACTCTTCTACTGCACCCTCTCTAGTAGCTGGGATTACAAGCGCATGCCACCATGCCCGGCTAATTTTTGTGTTTTTAGTAGAGATGGGGTTTCACCATGTTGGCCAGGCTGGTCTCGAACTCCTGACCTCAGGTGATCTGCCCGCCTCAGCCTCCCAAAGTGCTGGGATTATAGGCGTGAGCCACCACATCCAGCTGTCTTTAAGTTATTTTAATCAACATATCGTCTCCATTCTTTTCCTTTGACCTTATCCCTTGAAGATCATGGTCTAGTTGACCTGTTCAGTTTCTCACACTGTGGATTCTGAGAACTGTGTTCTCGTGGTGCAATTCAATTCATGCCTCCATCCTCAGAGGACAACTTTCTGCAAGTTCACAGTTGGATCCAGAGGCTTCATCAGACTCAGACTTGATTCTCTGGCAAGACTAGAGGTGGGGCTATGGATGGTCTTTGATTAGAAAGCACAGAATATCTAGCTGTCTCTTTCATGTCTAGTTGGCATCCATGGATATTCAATGCCTAGACATGTTAATTCCTGGAGAGTTGCAAAATAGTGATCTCTAATTCTATCGCTTCATTTTCATACCTTATAATGAAAAGCTTCCCCTCAGCTACTACTTTGTTACTCAGTGGTACAATTCGTAAGGGACAGGGAAGATGCTTGCTTAATCCATTTACGTAGTGTCTTCAAGATGATGAACTTGCTAACTCCCAGGCTAATCAAAGACTTTTTTTAAACATCATCATAAACATATTCATTTAAACATATTTGATTGTCTCAATTACTGCTCTCATGTAAGCTCCAGTAGTCATATCTTTGGCCAGTGAGACCCTCTTCAAATTGGCTCCTTGTCCTCAGGCGTCTCATAGCTTCTTTGCTCTCTAGTTTGACAGGATGTCCCAGACTCACCTTGTACACTTCCTACCCCAGTCCCAGAATCAACTATTTCACCAAGAAGCCTAGTTTAATGGGAAAAGGCACTTCGAGATCATGACATGGGTGATAATGAAGCACACTGCAGAGTGCAAAGCCATGGAACACCAGGGGATGATGTGGCTAAAATTTCCCATCAAAAGATAAGTCCCATTAGACCCACTAGATTATAAGGTCAAGGGGCTGCAGCCACAGTCTATCATAAAAATGAAGTTGTACATCTGGAATCATGCACAAGCAGGACCAGAGGGCACACATGAGCTGCATGAATAGGGAGCCAGACTCCCCCACCACCCGCCAGGCTGCACCAGTTCCCTCCCTCACTTCACACCTACGGCTGTGTGGCGATCCTGTAAAACCAGCTGGGGGCCAAGAGAAAGGCCGATTTGGGGGGTGGGGGTGCAAGGGGGGTGTTGAATGGTTGGGTTGTTATATGGGTACAGGCTAGAAATGCAGAGCAGCCACACTGCAGCCTTACTCTAGAGTGGCCAGGAAAGAGAGGGTTAAGGGAAAAATCCTCCCAACTGGTTCCTTCAGAGAGGGAAGAATAGCCCAAGCTCAGGACAGCTGTGGACTCAAGGGCAGCAGCAAGTGGCTTGGCTGCCTAGTCGGAGGCCAGAAACACAAAGACTGGAAGAGGAGGAATTAGGAAATCTGGGGTAGAGGGACATAGGTGGACATATGGCAGTGAGTATGCAGCATGAAGATCTCTATACCACATGATAATGCCAGCCAGAGGGCATCTACCATGAAAGAGGCACTCATCCACAAAGCATGGAAAGGGGCCCAGCTGGGGGATGCCAGCCAGTGTCTTCACTGGCTACACTAGTACCTGCATGATAGATGCAGGAACAAACTGGCCACAATGGCAGAGACAGGTTACACATGGCCCAACTGCATGCACACCCGCTCACCAAGGCCCACCTAGCTACTGCCACCACCAAATGTCCAAATGGCCTGCAACAGAGACTGTCACCAAGTGCCTTACACAGCACCACTCCTTGAGAGGACCAACCCACCATAAGGTGGCGAAGGATTACACCGGGCCCCTTCCATGATGAAAGGGCCAGTGATGTGTTCTTACGCTCACGCACATGTATTTCCAGCATTTGTTTGACTTTCCTGCCTTCAGGGTGTTGGCCAACTTCTGTCCCATAAATAACATCCATCAGACCAAGCAACTCACTTTGCAGCAAGGAAGATGCAGCAGTGAGCCTACAGCCAGTTTCCACCTGTTTTATTATACTGCACGTCGCCAGGAACTGCCATCCTGAAAAAGCATTGGAATGGCCCCAAGGCAAAGCCACAGCACCAGTTCAGAGAACAAACTCTGTGCAGGTGGGTGCCGGACTCTAGGACCCTGCATCAAAGACTCCAAAGGTAGGGACACACCATGTTCCCCAAATGAATAATACATGTGTTTGGAAAGCAAAGGAGAGAAACAGGATTGACTTCATTTACCATCTCAGGGACCCATCGGGAGACTTTGTAGTTTTTGTTCCCACAACTCGTGGCTCTGTAGTGTTAGAGGTCCTAGTCCCCAAAACAGTCCACTTTTATCTGGGAATACAGCAAGAGTCCATTGAGTTATAAGATACAGCTATTGTCTGGGCACTCTGGGATCATTGCTACAGGGACAAGCAGGCAAAAAGGGTTTGCCGGGTGAAATCATCCTATAAGCAGTGTAGGAGGATTTCTGCTGTGCCACAGCCTTGCAAGCATTTGGTGTTAGAAGGTATATAAATATTTACCAATTAGATGGGCTTAAAATGATATTTCGAGCCAGGGGTGGTGGCTCACGTCTGTAATCCCAGCACTTTGGGAGGCCAAGGCAGGTGGATCACAAGGTCAAGAGATCGAGACCATCCTGGCCAACATGGTGAAACCTCGTCTCTCCTAAAAATACAAAAATTAGCTGGGCATGGCGGTACACGCCTGTAGTCCCAGCTACTCAGGAGGCTGAAGCAGAATTGCTTGAACCTGGGAGGCTGAGGTTGCAATGAGCCGAGATCGCACCACTGCACTCCAGCCTGGCGACAGAGCGAGACTCCATCTTAAAATACACACACACACACACACACATTTCGCTGTGATTTGTTATACACATAGCTAATCATCACTGAGGTTGAGCATCTCTTCATACAGTATATGGGCCACTCATGTTCACTTGTTTATAAAGGGCCTCTGTCCATTTTTCTATTGGGTTCTTATATTTTTCTTGATTTGTTGCAATTTTTATGTTTTGAATGCTATTTTTTGCCAGTTATATGATTACAGACATTATCTCGTATCTGATTTGCTTTTCCCTTCACTTATGTCTATTGTCATACAGCTGTTCTAAATCTGAATGTTTTTAAATTTCTCTAACTTTTCCTTTATCATTTGTGTTTTTTGTACCTTGTATAAGAAGTCCATCCATATATAAAGATTATAAAGATAATATCCTACATTTTTAGAAGCTTTAAAATGTTAAGCTTAATTTTAGGTTGTTAGTCCATATGGAAATAATTTTTGTGTAGGCGGTGAGGTGGGGATTCAGTTTACTTTTTTCCATATTCATAACCAAGAATCCCAAATAAATTGTTATTAAATAATCCATTATTTCTCCCACTTATCTCCAATGTTATCTTTATATGACATCGTTGTAAGTAGTCCCGTTTCTGGGCTTTCTGTTATGCTCCACTCATTTGTCTATTCCTGCACGAATACTATACTGTTTTTTCATCATTTATTCAATAAATATTTTTTCAGTGCCTACTATATGACAGGAAGTGCTCTAAGCACCTGGGATAAATGAGTGAACAAAGCAAACAAGATCCTACCCTGTTTAGTGTGTATACTCTAGTGGGGAAAAAGATTAAAAACACCAAAAATCCCAGGTAGATGACATAGTTTGAAGGTAAAAAGAGCTATGAAAAATGAAAAGCAGAGCAGGTCAGAGAGATCGGGTGGGCTGGGAAGGCACAATTTTAAATAGGGTGAGCCTCCAAGGGAAGGTGACTGCAAACAAAGCCATGGAGGCAGTGAGGCAGTCACCCATTCAGATATCCCCAGCAAGGGGAAGAGAAAGCAGTCCTACAGGGGCAACAAGAACGTGCCTGCTATTTGTAAGGGGCAGGAAGGAAGCCAGTGTGGCTTGAGCAGAATAAACAAGGAGGAAGTAGCAGGACACAGATCAGATAAGCCAGATCATGTAGGGCCTTGTGGGATCATTAAGGTCTTTGGATTTTACTCTGAGTAAAATGGGTAGCCACGGTGGAGTTTTGAGCAGGAGAGGAAATGACAAAACTTATGTTTTACAAGATCACTCTGGCTGTCCTCGGTTGAGAATAGACTAGAGTGAACCAAGCACAGATGCAGTGAATGGTTAAGAAACTATGGCTGTAATCCAGGTGAGAGATAATGGTGGTTTAGACCAAATGGTAGTAGAGGAAGTCATGGGTCATGATTAGAATCTGGATATATTTTGAAGACAGAGCCAAAAGGATTTCCTGACAGATTTGACACAGAGTTTGAGAGAAAGAGAGGGCTATGGCTGACTCGAAGATTACTGGCTTAAGTGGGGAACCCTGTGGATGGAGAAGATTTGTAAGAAAAGATCAGAGGGTTGTAATCAGGCTAGTTTTAATGAGTCAAAATACCTAGTAGAGTAAGTCTTCTTACCTTGTACTTCTTCAAATTTTTCTTTGTTACTCTTAGCCTATTACTACTCAGCTTTAATATCAGCTTGTTGAATTCCATAAAATATTCTTTAAAATTTTTAAATAGAATTACATTGAACTTACAGATGAATTTGGAAATATTTTGTCATATTAGTAATTTTTTTTGGACACACAAGTTTATTTGTAAATTTAGTCAACATATATAATTGACCTAAAAATGTCAATAGAAAGATAAATTTTAAAACCACTTGGAAGCCCATCTCTATAAAAGCGATTTTCCCAGGACAGTAACCAGATGTAACCTAACCCAACACCATCCTAACTGGCAGAGGTTCAGGGGGCTGGAGCTTTGTGCTCCACCCCCACACCAAGTTTTTATAATACAAATGCCACAAGAAAAACTTCAGTATTGTTTCCTCTTAGCAGAGGAGAAAAACTCAACCTAGTTATGAGACCAACCACAACACAATGAAAAGCTGCACTAACTAGTTCAGAATATTAGTTAACAGGTTATGCTAGTGTGAAAAACTCATATTTTATTCTAGAGCCCTTATAAATAAAATCCCCCAGTTAGTGTTTGTATTGTCAGCTAGACGGTTAGTTAACATGTGGTAGAATGAGGACTTATGCAAGGTTTTATTTTACTACTATGAAAACAATAATATAGCTCTCCATTTATTCAAGTCTTCTTGGATGTCCTTCAATACAACGTTATAATTATAATTTTCTCCATAAAGATCTTAAACATTTGGCCAGGCATGGTGGCTAACGCCTACAATCTCAGCATTCTGGAAGGCTGAGGCAGCCAGATCACCTGATGTCAGGAGTTCAAGACCAGCCTGGCCAATATAGTAAAACCCCATCTCTGCTAAAAAATACAAAAATTAGCCAGGTGTGGTGGCATGCACCTGTAGTCCCAGCTACTCAGGAGGCTGAAGCAGGAGAATTGCTTGAACTCAGGAGGCAGAGGTTGCAGTGAGCTGAGATTCCACCACTGCACTCCAGCTTGAGTGACAGAGTGAGACTCCATCGCAAAAACATAAAGATCTTAAATATTTGTATTACATATAGTTCTATGTACCCCATGATTTGTGGTGTTGTTATAAAGACTGTTTTTTCTACTATACTTTTTTATTACTTAGTGCTGGTGTATAAAAACACCCTGATTTTAGTATGCCTTCCATGCAGCCATAAAGAGTAGACAATTCTCTTATTAGTTCTAATGGTTTGACTCCACCTTCTCATTGATTTCCTATACAGAAAGTTATACTCTGTACAAATGAGTTTTCTATCTCCCTCTCCAATTCTTATTCTCCTGCCTTAATCTCATTGTATTGCATTGGCCTAGGACCTTCTATGCAATGCTGAATAATGACAATGCTAGGAATCCTTGTCTCATCTTAATATTAGTGGGAAGGATCCAATAAATATGAGATTTACTGTAGGTTTTTGGAAGATATCCTTTATCAGGTTGAGAAAGTTTCCTCCCATTCTTACTTTGAAAAGCTTTTTATCATGCATGAGTTCTGAATATTAACAATGCATGCTTTCTTCTCAGATGATCATATGGTCTCCCTCCTTTAATCTCTTAAGGTAGTATACTACATTAATAGATTTTTCTACATCATCTTTCAACAAATCTTACCTACTCATAATGCATTTTAACACTGAACTACCTGTGCTATTTTATTTCAGATTTTGTCATTTATGTTCCTTATGAAGATTTATTATAATTTTATTTTCTTGTACTGTCCTTGTCCAGAATTGGTATCAAGGTTATACTGGCCTCAGAAAATTGATTGGCTAGCCTTTCTTATTTTCTCTCCTATGTAACACTGCATTAGAAAAGAAATTATTTGTTCCTTGAAGTTACAATAAAATTTCCTGAAGCACCTGGACTTTGGAGAGAAGGAAGAGAGGAATTAGGGGATGTTTTGTTTCGTTGTCATGTACTCATATTTTTATTTCTCTGTTTTTAGAGGTTTTCATTGCAGAGCAAACCTTCAGTTTCACTGATCCTCTTTATCATCTTTTCTTTCTGTTTTCTATTTCTGCTCTTTCTTTACTATTACCTTGTTTTGCAGTTTACTTTTTAGTCTGTTAGTCTGCTCATTTCCTACCTTCTTGATATGAATTATTAGCTTATTTATTTTCAAGTGTTCTTTTCTAATACATGCATTTAACCTCTAAGGTTTGTTCTAGATACATCTCACGTATAGATATGTAGTACTTTCATTGCCATTCTCTTCTGATGTAATTTCCATTTCATTTCCTTCTTAATCCATGAATTACTTAAAAGTATACATTTTTATTTTCAAACATATGGCCTGTTATACTACCTTTACAATTTTATTTACAATTTGATTGCATCGTGTTAGAGAATGTGGTCTTCATTATTTTGAAATTTGTTGAGACTTATTTTGTCACCAACAACCTGGTGAATTTTTGTAAATATTCTATGTGTGCTTGAAAAAGCATAAAATTTCTCTCTATATATTTCTTAGGTACAGGGTTTTACAGACATTTATGTACAAGCTTATCAATTTGTTACGTAAATCATCTATATCTGTTTAATTTTCTGGCAAATTGAGCCACCTGATTCTTAGAGATTCAATTAAAATTTCCTCCTATTATTGTGAATTTTTTTATTTCTCTTTTAGTTCTGTCGATTTTTCTTTTACATAGTTTAGGCTATGCTATTAGCATACACAAGTCTATTATTGTTTACCTTCTTGCTACTATTCCTTTTGTTATTGTTTAGTATTTTTAATGCTATTAAAGCCTTTTGTTCTTAAAATTATTTTTTCTAATATTAAGATACCTACATTACCTTTTTTGTATTTATTTACCAGGCGTATCTTTTCCCAGTCTTCTTTTTTAACCTTTCCATGTGTCTTTATTTTAGGTGCATTTCTTGTAAACATCATATAACAGGATTTTGGTTCTTAGCCAATTTGATAATCTCTTCCTTTAATTAGTGATTTTAATATATTTACTCTAGCTATTTAAACTACTTTCCATAACCTCATTTTGTGTTTTCCACTTACCATCCTCTTTCTTTAATTTCTTTTCCCTCATTTTCTCTCTCCTATTAGTCTTTTGTGACTGCCCTTGACCCTTGGCCAATTTGGAGGCAAAAAGAAAAAAAATTTGTTCTTCTAGTGTTTACCCTTACAATTGTTACATACCCACTTCGCTATCATGTTTTCCTAACCAAGTCTAAAGTTAGTATTTCTAACCTTCTCCCAAACTCAAAACCCGTCACACTAAACAATCCCTATCTCATTACCACCGTGTAAAGATTTGTCTTTTTTATTTTCTTCTAACACACACACAAATGGTTATTTTTTTACAATTGCTTCAGTGATCAACATTTTAATCATTTTTTAACTAATTACTGTTTCTTATGCTTCATGTCTTTCCTTTACATTAATTCTTCATCTTACTGAAGTATATCTTTAAAAAGGTTTTATAGTAACTGTCTATGAGTTATAAAATCTCTTAAGTCTTTTTATATCTGAAATATTTCTATTATGTCTGTACTATCGAATGAAAGTTTAGCTGGGTATAAATTTCATCAATACTTTGAAGATGTTACTCCATTGTCTTCTCACAATCATTGGCACTCATAAGCCTGCTGTCAGTCTGATGGTCATTTCTCTGTAGGCAATGTCTTTTCTTTCTACAGTTATTAATATTTTTCATTATTCTTAATATTCTGGGGTTTATTATAAATCTAGATGTCATTAATTTTTATTTATCTTGCTTAGGGCTCAAAATATACTTTGAATATGATGATTCACACCTTCATTTCTAAAAAGTCTTCAGCTATTATATTCTCAAATATTGCTTCTCCACTATTCTTGCAATTCTATTTCTCCAGAACTCCTTTTACATGTCAGTTGGGACATCTCAACTTATCCTTTGTGTCATTTAACTGCTGATTAATTGATAGATACATTCTTCTTTTTCCTGCTGTATGTGCATCAGAACTATTCACTAGAATATTAACTAAGTTCCTCATCAAATGGGTTCAATCTAAGAGTTCCGGGTATGGAATTATTTCAGCAGCTATTTTTTATTCCAAGTTTTATATTTAGTTCTTTTGTTTTATTTTGTCTATTTTCTGTCATACTTTATTATTTCTTTTTTTTTCTTTTTATTATTATTATTATTATACTTTAGGCGCTATGGTACATGTGCGCAACGTGCAGGTAAGTTACATATGTATACATGTGCCATGCTGGTGCGCTGCACCCACCAACTCGTCATCTAGCATTAGGTATATCTCCCAATGCTATCCCCCCCCCACCCCACAACAGTCCCCAAAGTGTGATGTTCCCCTTCCTGTGTCCATGTGTTCTCATTGTTCAATTCCCACCTATGAGTGAGAATATGCGGTGTTTGGTTTTTTGTTCTTGTGATAGTTTACTGAGAATGATGATTTCCAATTTCATCCATGTCCCTACAAAGGACATGAACTCATCATTTTTTATGGCTGCATAGTATTCCATGGTGTATATGTGCCACATTTTCTTAATCCAGTCTATCATTGTTGGACATTGGGGTTGGTTCCAAGTCTTTGCTATTGTGAATAGTGCCGCAATAAACATACGTGTGCATGTGTCTTTATAGCAGCATGACTTATAGTCCTTTGGGTATATACCCAGTAATGGGATGGCTGGGTCAAATGGAATTTCTAGTTCTAGATCCCTGAGGAATTGCCACACTGACTTCCACAAGGGTTGAACTAGTTTACAGTCCCACCAACAGTGTAAAAGTGTTCCTATTTCTCCACATCCTCTCCAGCACCTGTTGTTTCCTGACTTTTTGATGATTGCCATTCTAACTGGTGTGAGATGGTATCTCATTGTGGTTTTGATTTGCATTTCTCTGATGGCCAGTGATGGTGAGCATTTTTTCATGTGTTTTTTGGCTGCATAAATGTCTTCTTTTGAGAAGTGTCTGTTCATGTCCTTTGCCCACTTTTTGATGGGGTTGTTTTTTTCTTGTAAATTTGTTGGAGTTCATTGTAGATTCTGGATATTAGCCCTTTGTCAGATGAGTAGGTTGTGAAAATTTTCTCCCATTTTGTAGGTTGCCTGTTCACTCTGATGGTAGTTTCCTTTGCTGTGCAGAAGCTCTTTAGTTTAATTAGATCCCATTTGTCAATTTTGGCTTTTGTTGCCATTGCTTTTGGTGTTTTAGACATGAAGTCCTTGCCCATGCCTATGTCCTGAATGGTAATGCCTAGGTTTTCTTCTAGGGTTTTTATGGTTTTAGGTCTAACGTTTATGTCTTTAATCCATCTTGAATTGATTTTTGTATAAGGTGTAAGGAAGGGATCCAGTTTCAGCTTTCTACATATGGCTAGCCAGTTTTCCCAGCACCATTTATTAAATAGGGAATCCTTTCCCCATTTCTTGTTTTTCTCAGGTTTGTCAAAGATCAGATAGTTGTAGATATGTGGCATTATTTCTGACGGCTCTGTTCTGTTCCATTGATCTATATCTCTGTTTTGGTACCAGTACCATGCTGTTTTGGTTACTGTAGCCTTGTAGTATAGTTTGAAGTCAGGTAGTGTGATGCCTCCAGCTTTGTTCTTTTGGCTTAGGGTTGACTTGGCGATGCGGGCTCTTTTTTGGTTCCATATGAACTTTAAAGTAGTTTTTTCCAATTCTGTGAAGAAAGTCATTGGTAACTTGATGGGGATGGCATTGAATCTGTAAATTACCTTGGGAAGGATGGCCATTTTCATGATATTGATTCTTCCTACCCATGAGCATGGAATGTTCTTCCATTTGTTTGTATCCTCTTTTATTTCCTTGAGCAGTGGTTTGTAGTTCTCCTTGAAGAGGTCCTTCACATCCCTTGTAAGTTGGATTCCTAGGTATTTTATTCTCTTTGAAGCAATTGTGAATGGGAGGTCACTCACGATTTGGCTCTCTGTTTGTCTGTTATTGATGTATAAGAATGCTTGTGATTTTTGTACATTGATTTTGTATCCTGAGACTTTGCTGAAGTTGCTTATCAGCTTAAGGAGATTTTGGGCTGAGACAATGGAGTTTTCTAGATATACTATCATGTCATCTGCAAACAGGGACAATTTGACTTCCTCTTTTCCTAATAGAATACCCTTGATTTCCTTCTCTTGCCTAATTGCCCTGGCCAGAACTTCCAACACTATGTTGAATAGAAGTGGTGACAGAGGGCATCCCTGTCTTGTGCCAGTTTTCAAAGGGAATGCTTCCAGTTTTTACCCATTCAGTATGATATTGGCTGTGGGTTTGTCATAAATAGCTCTTATTATTTTGAGATACATCCCATCAATACCTAATTTATTGAGAGTTTTTAGCATGAAGCGTTGTTGAATTTTGTCAAAGGCCTTTTCTGCATCTATTGAGATAATCATGTGGTTTTTGTCTTTGGTTCTGTTTATATGCTGGATTACATTTATTGATTTGCGTATATTGAACCAGCCTTGCATCCCAGGGATGAAGCCCACTTGATCATGGTGGATAAGCTTTTTGATGTGCTGCTGGATTCTGTTTGCCAGTATTTTATTGAGGATTTTTGCATCAATGTTCATCAAGGATATTGGTCTAAAATTCTCTTTTTTGGTTGTGTCTCTGCCAGGCTTTGGTATCAGGATGATGCTGGCCTCATAAAATGAGTTAGGGAGGATTCCCTCTTTTTCTATTGATTGGAATAGTTTCAGAAGGAATGGTACCAGCTCCTCCTTGTACCTCTGGTAGAATTTGGCTGTGAACCCATCTGGTCCTGGACTTTTTTTGGTTGGTAAGCTATTGATTATTGCCACAATTTCAGCTCCTGTTATTGGTCTATTCAGAGATTCAACTTCTTCCTGGTTTAGTCTTGGGAGGGTGTATGTGTTGAGGAATTTATCCATTTCTTCTAGATTTTCTAGTTTATTTGCGTAGAGGTGTTTGTAATATTCTCTGATAGTAGTTTGTATTTCTGTGGGATCGGTGGTGATATCCCCTTTACCATTTTTTATTGCATCTATTTGATTCTTCTTTTTTTCTTTATTAGTCTTGCTAGCGGTCTATCAATTTTGTTGATCCTTTCAAAAAACCAGCTCCTGGATTCATTAATTTTTTGAAGGGTTTTTTGTGTCTATATTTCCTTCAGTTCTGCTCTGATTTTAGTTATTTCTTGCCTTCTGCTAGCTTTTGAATGTGTTTGCTCTTGCTTTTCTAGTTCTTTTAATTGTGATGTTAGGGTGTCAATTTTGGATCTTTCCTGCTTTCTCTTGTGGGCATTTAGTGCTATAAATTTCCCTCTACACACTGCTTTGAATGCATACCAGAGATTCTGGTATGTTGTGTCTTGGTTCTCGTTGGTTTCAAAGAACATCTTTATTTCTGCCTTCATTTCGTTATGTACCCAGTAGTCATTCAGGTGCAGGTTGTTCAGTTTCCATGTACTTGAGCGGTTTTGAGTGAGATTCTTAATCCTGAGTTCTATCTTGATTGCACTGTGATCTGAGAGAGAGTTTGTTATAACTTCTGTTCTTTTACATTTATTGAGGAGAGTTTTACTTCCAAGTATATGGTCAATTTTGGAATAGGTGTGGTGTGGTGCTGAAAAAAATGTATATTCTGTTGATTTGGGGTGGAGAGTTCTGTAGATGTCTATTAGGTCCACTTGGTGCAGAGCTGAGTTCAATTCCTGGGTATCCTTGTTGACTTTCTGTCTCGTTGATCTGTCTAATGTTGACAGTGGGGTGTTAAAGTCTCCCATTATTAATGTGTGGGAGTCTAAGTCTCTTTGTAGGTCACTCAGGACTTGCTTTATGAATCTGGGTGCTCCTGTATTGGGTGCATATATATTTAAGATAGTTAGCTCTTCTTGTTGAATTAATCCCTTTACCATTATGTAATGGCCTTCTTTGTCTCTTTTGATCTTTGTTGGTTTAAAGTCTGTTTTATCAGAGACTAAGATTGCAACCCCTGCCTTTTTTTGTTTTCCATTTGCTTGGTAGATCTTCCTCCATCCTTTTATTTTGAGCCTATGTGTGTCTCTGCACGTGAGATGGGTTTCCTGAATACAGCACACTGATGGGTCTTGAGTCTTTATCCAATTTGCCAGTCTGTGTCTTTTAATTGGAGCATTTAGTCCATTTACATTTAAAGTTAATATTGTTATGTGTGAATCCGATCCTGTCATTATGATGCTAGCTGGTTATTTTGCTCGTTAGTTCATGCAGTTTCTTCCTAGTCTCGATGGTCTTTACATTTTGGTATGATTTTGCAGTGGCTGGTACGGGTTGTGCCTTTCCATGTTTAGCGCTTCCTTCAGAAGGAGCTCTTTTAGGGCAGGCCTGGTGGTGACAAAATCTCTCAGCATTTGCTTGTCTGTAAAGTATTTTATTTCTCCTTCACTTATGAAGCTTAGTTTGGCAGGATATGAAATTCTGGGTTGAAAATTCTTTTCTTTAAGAATGTTGAATATTAGCCCCCACTCTCTTCTGGCTTGTAGGGTTTCTGCCGAGAGATCCGCTGTCAGTCTGATGGGCTTCCCTTTGATGGTAACCCGACCTTTCTCTCTGGCTGCCCTTAACATTTTTTCCTTCATTTCAACTTTGGTGAATCTGACAATTATGTGTCTTGGAGTTGCTCTTCTCGAGGAGTATCTTTGTGGCGTTCTCTGTATTTCCTGAACCTGAATGTTGGCCTGCCTTGCTAGATTGGGGAAGTTCTCCTGGATAATATCCTGCAGAGTGTTTTCCAACTTGTTTCCATTCTCCCCGTCACTTTCAGGTACACCAATCAGACGTAGATTTGGTCTTTTCACATAGTCCCACATTTCTTGGAGGCTTTGCTCGTTTCTTTTTATTCTTTTTTCTCTAAACTTCCCTTCTCGCTTCATTTCATTCATTTCATCTTCCAGGGCTGATACCCTTTCTTCCATTTGATCGCATCGGCTCCTGAGGCTTCTGCATTCTTTACGTAGTTCTCGAGCCTTGGTTTTCAGCTCCATCAGCTCCTTTAAGCACTTCTCTGTATTGGTTATTCTAGTTATACATTCTTCTAAATTTTTTTCAAAGTCTTCAACTTCTTTGCCTTTGGTTTGAATATCCTCCCGTAGCTCGGAGTAATTTCATCGTCTGAAGCCTTCTTCTCTCAGCTCATCAAAGTCATTCTCCATCCAGCTTTGTTCCGTTGCTGGTGAGGAACTGCGTTCCTTTGGAGGAAGAGAGGTACTCTGCTTTTTAGAGTTTCCAGTTTTTCTGCTCTGTTTTTTCCCCATCTTTGTGGTTTTATCTACTTTTGGTCTTTGATGATGGTGATGTACAGATGGGTTTTTGGTGTGGATGTCCTTCCTGTTAGTTTTCCTTCTAACAGACAGGACCCTCAGCTGCAGGTCTGTTGGAGTACCTGGCCGGCCGTGTGAGGTGTCAGTCCGCCCCTGCTGTGGGGTGCCTCCCAGTTAGGCTGCTCGGGGGTCAGGGGTCAGGGACCCACTTGAGGAGGCAGTCTGCCCATTCTCAGATCTCCAGTTGCATGCTGGGAGAACCACTGCTCTCCTCAAAGCTGTCAGACAGGGACATTTAAGTCTGCAGAGGTTACTGCTGTCTTTTTGTTTGTCTGTGCCCTGCCCCCAGAGGTGGAGCCTACAGAGGCAGGCAGGCCTCCTTGAGCTGTGGTGGGCTCCACCCAGTTCAAGCTTCCAGGCTGCTTTGTTGACCTAAGTGAGCCTGGGCAATGGCGGGCGCCCCTCCCCCAGCCTCGCTGCCTACTTGCTGTTTGATCTCAGACTGCTGTGCTAGCAATCAGCGAGACTCCGTGGACGTAGGACCCTCTGAGCCAGGTGCGGGCTATACTCTCCTGGGGCACCGTTTCCTAAGCCCGTCGGAAAAGCACAGTATTCGGGTGGGAGTGGCCCGATTTTCCAGGTGCCGTCTGTCACCCCTGGAAAGGGAACTCCCTGACCCCTTGCGCTTCCCGAGTGAGGCAATGCCTCGCCCCTGCTTCGGCTGGCGCAAGGTGCACTCACCCACTGACCTGCGCCCACTGTCTGGCACTCCCTAGTGAGATGAACACGGTACCTCAGATGGAAATGCAGAAATCGCCCATCTTCTGCGTCGCTCGCACTGGGAGCTGTAGACCAGAGCTGTTCCTATTCGGCCATCTTGGCTCCTCCCCCCCATACTTTATTATTTCTTCACTGACCTCTTTGAACATCCTAAACACACATTTTAAAATGTTTTTGTTATAAAAAATTAACTCATGAGTGAATTTATATTTCATTTCTTCAAATTGTTGCCTCCTTTCTTTGCATTATTCATATTCTTTAGAATTTGAGCTTGCAGGCTCATTTTCACAGTTACACACACGTGGGTGTGTCACCTTGGGCAGAAGGCAGGAGGAAAGAAGCACTTTCAAGTTGTACCTACACGAAGGTGATTAGACTTCCCAGGGGTTCCCTGCTGCAGCAGTGGCTACAACAAGAAACAGGTAAACCCTAGAGGACCTGGACTAAAGCATAAAAGGTATCTTTTACAGAATATATCTAAATTGTTTCTTACAAAATATTTAGCCTAAGGTGATACTGATGACAGTGGTCTGAAAACTGGCCTTTGGAAGTCATAGACACAATGAATTTACCTGTCACCACCATCACCTCCCCTAGGAACTTCTGAAGGACATCTACATTCTGTAGAAATAAAGTTTTAAATTCAAGGGAAAAAAATATTCAAACTTACATCATGATTTAAGCACCTAAGAGACTTAAAGAACATATCAAAATTACAACTGTGTTACTGAATCAGATTTACATTTTTGACACAATCATTACAAAATCATTACTTGATCAGAATTTTCTAATAGTCCTACTGGATTGTTTTTATTTAGAATTACCTTAAGATTCCTGCATTTCTATTCACAATTTTAATCTGTCATTACTCATGAATATCTGTGTCTATGAGATTTTTTATTGTGAGAATTATTTTAGTTTCCCTTAAGATTTGTGATCTCATATGAAATCTCCAGGAAGAACTTTAAAGAAAGTTCAAATTTTCATAAAGCCCTTTTCCAAACACATTGACACTGCAAATTTCAACCTGACTGGTAAAGATCTGTGATTGTGATTGTCAAAATGTGATTTTCTAAAAATACCTAAGAGGCTGACCACTACATCCTTCGGCACTCTTGAAAGGCAGTCTTCCAGATCTGACATGTCCTATGGGTTCACTACACAAATTGGCTAGGGCAAGTTCTACTAACTAGCACACTCCATTATCTGTTAACTAGCACACTCCTATTAACTAGAATGCCCCACTCTCCACCTCTGCCTACTAAGGGTACCGCTGAATAAAAAACCCTCCAACAACAGATGGGGTAGAAAGAGCAGTCTGTCTTGTCAGAGTGGAAACCAACAGGGAGGCTGGGCTCCCATTAGAACACGTGCAGTTACCACATGTTCCTTCAGTGTCTTATCCAAATGCTCCCTCTCTTCCAGCTCTTTCCCCTGCTTTTAGACTTCACTCAGAACACAGCCACGTACACAACAATTTCCAGGGCAGCCTCCACCCCTGGGATCCTAGAAGGTTAGGCTGGATAGGAGGAGTGGCACAGCCATTCCGCCCTGAGACTGTACACTTTCCCCAGTGCCGTCACAGCTGCTGACTGTTCAAAGTAACAAACTGGCTTTGCCTGTTTTAGCTTGCTGTAAAGTATACACTTCATGCTTTCTTTTTTACCCTTTTATTTTATTTTTATTTTATTTTGAGACAAGTCTCACTCTGTCACCCAGGCTGAAGTGCAGTGATGCAATCTTGGATCAGTGCAACCTCTGCCTTCCAGGCTCAGGCAATTCTCCTGCCTCAGCCTCCCAAGTAGTTGGGACTATAGGCGCCCACCACCACGCCCGGCTAATTTTTGTATTTTGAGTAGAGACGGGGTCTCACCATGTTGACCAGGCTGGTCTTGAACTCCTGAGCTCAGGTGATCTACCCACCTCAGCCTCCCAAAGTGTTGGGATTACAGGCGTGAGCCACTGCACCCGACCCTTTTTACACGCTTAGAGCAGCCTCTTTCTATATAGTTCAAACCACATACCATCCATCTGAAAATGACTTAAATCGAGATGTCAAACCCCTAACCACCCGCCTGAGAAAGCTTAAAAAAGACAGGCATTTCCAACTATTGCTGGGGGTCTCCACCTGGAAGGCTCCCTGATACCTGAAATTCAATATAGCTACCACCAAGGTGACTACCAAGCCAGTATCTTCTGTCTCTGTTTTCATAGCATCACCATTTTCCTAGATCCTTCACAGAAAAGCTGGTAGTCCCCTCTGTGCTTCCCTCTTACTCATCTCAAATGAAACCGTTTCCAGTCTCTCAAATTTTATGTCCTTTCTTTTCCCAGCTAGAGGGTGACAGCAGCCTCCTCCCTGTCTGCCCGCCTCAGCTCCCTCCTTGCCGTCTTTCTCATCCCTTCCAGTCAGTCTCCATCTCATGCACTTTCAAACCTGTCATCTTCCTTCTTTAAAACCACAAAACAGGCTGGGTGCGGTGGCTCATGCCTGTAATCCCAGCACTTTGGGAGGCCAAGGTGGGGGGATCACCTGAGGTCAAGAGTTTGAGACCTGCCTGGCCAACATGGTGAAACCCCATCTCTACTAAAAATACAAAAATTAGCCGGGAGTGGTGGTGCATACTGGTAATCTCAGCTACTTGGGAGGCTGAGGCAGGAGAACTGCTTGAACCCGGGAGGCGGAGGTTGCAGTGAGCCAAAATCATGCCATTGTACTCCAGCCTGGGCAACAAGAGCAAAACTCCACCTCAATTAAAACAACAACAACAAACCCACAAATAGGTAAAATGCAAGAATCTTAAAGAGTCTTAAGAATCTTATTGACTAAGATTACAGGTGATTTTTACTTTCTTCTTTTTGCTCTTCAGTATATTCCAAATTTCTATAAGAAATATGTATTCCAACTGTCAAAAGAAGTTTTTAAAAAATGTTTATACAGACTGACAGATAGTCTGGAAAAAAATACAATAAAATATTGGAATAATGGTTGCCTCTGCTTTTCTTTTGTATTTTCATATATTTTCCAAGTTTTCTGTAATGAGCATGCATTACTTTTATAACCTACAAAATGAGGGCAGTTGTTGAAGTTCTAACATCCATACCCCACCCTCAGCCAACCTGAACCTTTGTCCTATGGCCACCCTCCTGATTGTGCGCATACATCACTTCCTACACCCCCATCTCCACCTGAGGAAACCCTGCCCATCCACCCAGCGCCATTTCAGGTATAACCTTCTCCCTTAAGTCTTTCCAGAATGTCAATCAGATACAACGCTCTCTTCTTAAAACCCCAAAGTATGTCCAAACCCCCTTAACTCAGGCATGTACATAGTCTACCCTATGGAATGACTGCTGGCTTCCCTGTAACCCCCTCTCTGCAGAGAACTCTGAACATAGGGCCCACCTCCCTGGAAACTGTATTCTGTCACATAGCACAGCATGCACCTTGCACATATGAGGCTCCTCGGGTGGAAAAAAACTGCTGAATTAAACTGTAACACTTTGAAATTTTAACAGAGCATCTTTATCAATGTAGTGTAGTTCATAATGGAAGGATTCCTAAAAATAAGAATGCCAGTTTATGGAGAATTCAGCCCATCCATTCAGACTTCGAAAGTGGAAATTCAATGATTATATGGGGAGGACAGGGAATGTAGAATTAAACATAGAAAGAAAAAGAGCTCCCATTACACCTCTCCCTTTCCTCTTCCAAATTCCTAGATTATAGATGTGGATTCAGAAGTGTTGAATGGGGCATATTTCCATCAGACTTACGTGCTGAAACACTTACTGTGTGCCCTCAGGCAAGCTCTCTGTACTCTCTAACCCTTTTCTCATCTATGAACTAGGAGTAAAGAGAATAGTATTCACAGTCACTGAGAGAATTTCATCTATGAGGTACTCAGTAAGTGTTTGTGTCCACTCTCTTCTCTCAGGCTCCCTGCCTGCACCACCTCTGCCCTCCCCACATGCGCAGGCACACCCTCTAAATCCCCTCTCAGTCCACCCAAGGTCAGAGCTGCTCCTCTGGTCACCCTGATCTCTGAGAATCACAGCATGCTGTGGTACAGCCTCAGAGCCGGCCCCCAGTCCTCAGATGAAACGTACCACACTGCAGCCTCATGGCAGCCTCTCTGGACGCTGCCTACAGAATTCGTGACCCAGTTTCTCCATTTCTCAAGCATAAAACTCTTTGGTTATCACCCAACTCAGATGATTCCTCTCTAATGGCTACTTCTGAACCCACAGCTTTGCAAAAGCTTAATGCTTCTTCATATATTGACCTTCTCACCATCTCCTGCTCAGTATCACCAGCCAGGTCTTTGTCACCCAAAACCTGCAAAGACAGCTAGTCTCAACCAAGGGCAGGTGAGTGTGTGTCTCTGGGTCACACACCAGGATGTCTGAAGCCTTAATCTGTCATCTAAAAAATGAGTAGAACTAAATTATTTATAACATCTCAGTTGGTCACAGAATGATCTGATGCCTCTGTGGAATGAAATGATACAGAGAATCAAAACCTTTTTTCATCTTTTTTTCTTCTCCTCAACTGTGACATTACAATTGTGATCAGTGGGTAAATAAAATTTTCCCTACAAACAACAAGTAACTGAGTATCCTTTTCCAGGAAAGAGTATGAAGAAGAAGGAAGTTAAGGGAAAGGAATAAATGAGTTTGTATCCACCAAATGCCTGCTGTGAGCCACACACTGGTATCTGTACATGTGGAATCCGGTGATAACCCTACAAGGAAGATGCTACTAGTCCCCACTTAAGGATGAGAAAACAGAGATTCAGAGAGGTTAGGTCACTTGCCCGAAGACACAGAACCAAGGCAGACTCTGGATTCCCATGCAGGAAGGCCTGGAATTCAAAGCCAACGTCCTTTCTGCTATACCTCCCTGGAAACAACTTCAGAAGCTGGTCTCTGTGGACCACTATGGATGCCTGCAAGCAAGCTGAATGAAGAGCCTCCCCGTGCAGACACAGGGTTTGAAGGATGGTGCTGTGGGATCAAATTATTCATTACAGAGATTCAGTGGCACCTGATAAATGACATGCAGTTCACGTGGATCTCGGGAAGGGAGCATAATTTTATGGAGCACCCTATTAGAGGTGCATTTTCTGTAGTGGGCATTTACTGGATATCAATAAAGTACATGTAGAGTCAAGGGCACAGACGCAGCAAACCACGTGCAGCGCATTTCCAAGGTGCTCCTCTCCACGGCTCCCTAGCCTCTTCAAAGGCAGAAGGGTGACACCTTGATGAAACCTCTGACCAGGGCAACAAAAGGACCTTCAACTCCGGCTACAGTTGGATAGCTGTGGGTCCTTGATCAGAAGGTAGAACATAGGCAGAGACCAGAAATATCCTGAGCTCAACTCTAGAAAGGTATGTCAGTGGATGAGAGACAGCCAGACCCTGGCCACGAACAGACATTCCCAGACACCAGCTTGGTGGCCTGGAGTAAGTCTCTTCTGGTCAGCTACCCAGCAAAGAAGAGAGCAGGGCAGGGGGGATTCAAAGACAGATTTCAGCTCTGTGATGCTAGAAACAAGGAAAATGAACACGTGGCAAAAAATGTAAACATTTCAATGTATCTTCTGTGCTCTTTATTTTTCTGAAAATCTACATCATGTTAAATAATTCAACAAGACACCTTCCTTATCCCTACTCTTGATTGAAATCTACAAAATTTGAAAATACCTTCTGCTAATAAAAGAAACCATATAGCAATTAGTGTCTGATTGATATTTTCAGTATTTGATGGCAACTAATTACCTTCTGTCCACATCATTCCTAATACTGCTTTAATTTGATTAATTTTTCTTTTCAGCCCCTTCCCTAATTTAAAACGTGCTCATATGCACGTGTACACTCCACTGTACCTCTGCACTGTGATTAATGCAGCTCCAGGTTCTTTATACACATTGCTGTATTTCAGCCTTGACCCCAGGAATATTCTCTGAAGAGGACCAGGTCTGTATTTACCAAGAGGGGTCAAGAATCAGAATTCCAAGGTTGGAAGGGACCTTCCTTCTCATCTAGCCTCAATGCCCTGCAAATCTTCATAACCTCTTTCATATTACAGCTAACAGGTGCTCAGTCAAAGCTCAAATTACCCTCTGCCTCTTGAAGTAGCCCATTCCCCTTTACAGATCTAATGAGAGCTTGAAAGCTATTCCTACATTGAATCAAACCCCTGGTATGTTTCTTCCTTCACTCTAATCCTCTCCCTTGAGGTCACAAGGGACAAATTTAGCCACTCTTCCTCATGACAACCTGCCAACACTCTGACCTCTTGAAGACAACACTGGTAACTCCATGGCCCTCGTCGTCACCAAGCAGAATCCAAGCTCCTTCATCTGCTCTTCATTCAACACACTGTAGGATCTACTCACTATCTGCCCTCCTTAGAATGTGCCTCACTGTGTCTGTATCTCTGAAGGACAGTGGAGCAACAGCTGCTCCCCAGGGATGGACTGGTGAGCCATGGATCTCTAGACAGAATGACCTCTGCTCGTGGAAGCCCAGGCTTCTCAAAACCAGCTCCCTGAACCAGCACAGTTCTCCCAGCTGCTGGAAGGCAAGTGGTTGCTGGCTGGACATGGTGACGATAAAGGATTAAATAGCCAGTAGCACCAAGGTCCAAGAGAATCAAACTCCTCCTGAGGACCTGAGAGCAAGGCTGAGATCAGGCAGGCTGAGAATGAGCTGTAGAGCTTTAACAGGACCTGACAAATATGCACACCAGCTGGCCTGGGGCAAAGTAAAGAAAGCCTTAAGAAAGAAAAAAAATATATATATATATGGCACCCAGTTCGCCGAAGAGGCGTCCTTTAATAATTTTCTATTTCCTAAATGTGTCTGTTCATGGGCACTGACTTTTCTAAGGTTTCTGCAATTTGCTTTTCCCTACTAGAGTGGGTAGGAGATCTATGGAATTCCAATCAGCCAATGACCATGACATTGCAGTAGGTGTTGATTAATACAGTAGACTGATCTCAGCTCCAGTTCAATCCTAAGAGAAAATGTAGGACATATGGATGTGGGAAAGAGGTCCCAGAAGAAGAACTCTTCATGAAAGGTCCCCAAAGCAATCTGCAGCCACAATGGGACCCTCTTCTTAGCATCCTTGAGAAGCAGTAAAACATCAACAGATGAGCCTGGATCACTCCATTTCATCCCAGAAGGAACAGCAGAGCTGTGAGGGCTATTAGTGAAAAGTCAAGCCTTTCATCTACCACATTCAAAACTGAGGCCTAGGCAAGACAGCTGGTTTGAGATACTCAGTGTTTTCATCACCTGTGACCCCTCTCCCATAGTCACCTGATCAGTCACCTGCTGTAGAAAAGGGGTGAAGAAAACACTAGAAGCTGTGGTTCTCTGCCACTAGCTTAGTCAAATCTCAGAACAGGAACCATGAGGTCCAGAGGCTAAGAAATAACTTGACTAGCATCATGAGCTCTTCCCCAAGTTACTGTGCAGTGAATCTGAGGAATTTCACACTTCCCATTTTTCCTATGGCATGCCACACAGTCATTTACACCTTATTTCTTTCTGGCATGGATAGAATACTTCCTGTCACTTTCCTATCTCCCAACCATTTTCCTCCCTTGGAAATCTCTGCCTTTCAGCATGGCTTGGCACCCGGTAGATGGTCAGTAAACACTAGTTCCCTTCACCTAGCACCTGCACCGTGCATCCCTCCTCTCTGAGGCCCCCAAGTGTCACTCATCCAACAAGTACCCAGAAAACTAAGCTCGTGAGATACCTACATCAAAATGAGAGCTGTCACCATAAACAGCATCGGCCCATCAACAGCTAAAGCCCAAAGAAGTTTTCAGAAGTTCCCTTGAGACTTCCTCTTTAAGTCCCTCTCTGTGACTTTTTGCTCCTCTATTCAAACCCAAACTTTTAAAATTAGTTCTTACTCAACTCTGGGCAAATTAAATAAATGAATAAAAAGATTTTTTCCCACTTCCATCGACAATGTGAAGAATGTGATTCATCTAACAAGTATTTATTTTCAGGGCTTATATTTGAGACTAGGCCCTGGTAATCCAAGATCAGTCCCTATCATCAAAAAGCTTAGAGTACAGGCAGAGATTGGTACTCCATTCAATCTCTAATCATAATGCAAGGCGATAAGCCTTATCCCATGAACAAAGGCACAAAGAAGGGTTGAGGGGGAAGGACTGAGGAAAGTCACAGAGACTCCATGGAAGAGCAGGGTTTCAGTTGAATACATGGCAGGTTGTGAAGTGGTTAGAGTAAGGGATGAGAAGACAAGGCCTCAACACAGGTTGGGTGAGAAGTTGTATGTATGTATGTATGTACGTATGTATTTATTTATTTTTGAGATGGAGTCTCACTCTGTCACCCAGGCTGGAGTGCAGCGATGTGATCTCGGCTCACTGCAACCTCTGCCTATGGGTTCAAGCAATTCTCCTCCCTCAGCCTCCAGAGTAGCTGGGATTACAGGCGTGTGCCACCACGCCCAGCTAATTTTTGTATTTTTAGTAGAGATGGGGTTTCACCATGTTGGCCAGGCTAGTCTCGAACTCCTGACCTCAGATGATCCATCTGTCTCGGCCTCCCAAAGTACTGGGATTATAGGCATGAGCCCACTGTGCCCGGCCCTAGTAGCAGTATTCATTTAAAAAAGGCTAGTAGAGTAGATCGAAATTAGGTTCTACAGGGCATTAAACGTCAGACTAAGGAGTGCAGGAATCTTTCTAGTGACCAAGATTTCCCAAGCAAAGGAATGATATGATCATAGCTGTACCATGAGGAGTGTCTCTCTCTGACGGGGAGGCAATGATCAAATCTCTTAGAAATGAGGTGGTGATGAATCCAGGGACTCTCAGTAGAGGGACTCTCAGCTCTGTCCACTGGACTCCATACACAAGACTACCACCTGGTCCAGCCCCCATCTCTAACCCCATTAAAGAGTGTGCCCTCTCTGCTCTTGAGAAAAGGGGACCCAGATAATTTTTATTTGGTGTTTGGTTTTTTTTTTCCAGTAATAGTTGGGGCTGTGGTTTAAATAGGAAAATCAAGCTCTTTTGTGAAAAAGGAGAATACAGTTGTTTGTTTGGGAAGGGTATGAAGAGGTGTGTGGGCTGTAGCAAGAGACTCCAATCTGGTTTCTTCAAATCTTGTCTCACACCCTCATGCCATTCTTCACACTCAGGCTGGAGCAATCATTCTAAAATGCAAAGATGATCCTATCATTTCCATAGTCCTTGACGCCCTTTGTAAAAAGTGTAATTTTCTTAATCTGGTTTATAGCTAAGTGGGTGAACGGTGACACCAGATAACCACAAGAAGAATTGGTTTGGTGGGAGAAGGAAGCTACTATCTGTTGAGGGCCTAGCTATGATGTGCCCATCACCACCCTATAAAACGTACATATTCTATACCATTTAGACCTGCCTTGCCAAAGAGATATCATTATCTCCATTGAACAAATGATAATCCTAGGATGCAAACTGTAGTGATTTGCCATGGACCTAGAACTAGTGAGAGGTAGAGCTGGGATTTGAACCCCGGTGTGAATCTAAGCCTGTGAGTGTTCCATCTCAACACAATGTCACCAAAACTCATTTGTTCTAAAAGGAATTGGGAGTGGGGAAATGAAACAGGGGTGGTCTTTGAGCAAGATGGGTCTTCACATTTTATATTCATCTTTCTCCCCACCCAAAATCTTTTGTACCACGGTCTTGATTTGACCCCTACCTTTAACCCTCTAGATTTGGCATTCATCTTAACTACACCCCTACAATTTTTCATCAAATTTATGGTCATTATTTCCTCAAATACATTTTCTGTCCCAGTATCTGTCTGGGCTCTGCTGATACTCCAATTGTACATACATTACACCACCTGCCATTCTCTCACAATCACTGAGGATCTGTTCATTCCATAAAAATAGTTTTTCTCTATGTGCTACAGTTTGGATAATTTCTATTGACCTGTCTTCAAATTCACTGACTGAAACCCAAATTTGGCTGATAACCAATATCTGACATTCTATTCCAGTGGTCTGTGGAGGTAAAAGAGTTAAAAGATAGATGCAAATGCTGATGTACTTCATCGATACATTTTAGTCTTATTTCAAGCACTGATTTCATATTCTAAATCACATTACAATGTTCCTTTGACCTGTGCTCCATTCCAAGTGTACCAGAAATACAATCTGAAGTGGTTCTCAACTTCAACTCTCATGAAATGACCCATTTTGTATGAGATCCAATGCACATTTTCAACATGATTCTGAGTGGTTTAATTCAAACCATTCTATCTAAAAATGCAAGTAATATTGACCTACAAGTAAAGCAATAGTAATACCTAAATACTCTCTAGGAAGGACTTGTATCTGTGCTTTGCTAGTGTCACTTTTTATAAATTTACTTTTTAATTGACAAATACAATTTTTTTTTTTGCTACTACTTAAATTTTAGTTTAGAGTCCATTACACGTTTCAGTTACAGATACTTGGTTTAGCACCAAAGATAGACTGTCTCTCCCCACCCTTCCCACCACTACCATCCCACCCAGTCCCCTCACTCCCTGTGAGTGGAATGAGACCAACAGCCATTATAGCCTTAAAGAAATGACAAAGCATTTTCAAACTTGCGATGTCCATTGACAATGTTTTGGTGAGTGTGTACATATATCAAGACATCACGTTTTACACTAATTTTATAGTGTAAAACGTGATGTCTTGATATATGTACACACTGTGGAATAAGTAAATTATGCTAAGTAACATATCTATCACCTTACACACTTATCACTGTTTTGCAGTGAGAACATTTAAAATCTACTCTCTTAGCAATTTTCAAGTGTGCAATACATTATTATTAACTATGGTCACCAAGATCTCCAGAACCTATTCTTCAAGTATAATTGAAACTTTGCACCCTTCGACCAACATCTCTCCAGCCCCTGGTAACCATCCTTCTATACTCTGCTTTGATGAGTTTGACTTTTTAAAAAATTCCACATATAAGTGAGATCGTGCACTATTTGTTTTTCTATGCCTGGCTTATTTCATTTAGCATAATGTTCTCCAGGTTAGTCAATAT
This sequence comes from Pongo pygmaeus, assembly GCF_028885625.2. Taxonomy (NCBI): domain Eukaryota; kingdom Metazoa; phylum Chordata; class Mammalia; order Primates; family Hominidae; genus Pongo; species Pongo pygmaeus. The sequence goes on from NC_072380.2 coordinate 10,604,544, forward strand.
TGTTGCAAACGACAGGATTTCCTTCTTTCTTAAGACTGAATGGTATTCCATTAAGAATACCACAGGTTTTAATCCATGCATCCACTGATGGACACTGTATCTTGTATGTTGTGAATAGTGCCTCAATGAACGTGAGAGTATGAATATCTCTTTCAGATAGTGATTTCATTGACTTTAGATATGAAGAAGTAGAATTGTTGAATGATATAATAGTAATGTTGTAAATTTTTTGACAAACCTCCACACTGTTTTCCATAATGGCTGTACCAATTTACAATCCCACCAACAGTGAGAGTCCTCACCAACACTTGCCATCGTTTGAATTTTTGATAATAGCCAAGCTAATGTGTCATTTAAAAGGGCTATTTAAATTCTTAAAACAAAGGGATAGAAAATCTTACACAACTATGAAAATATGGCATTTGAGAAAGGTCTATAAAGGCCTAAAGCTTTTTTTGTATTATTATTAAAAGTAGTTACGTTCAAGCCAAAAATATTGAACTAGGAGGCAATAGCTTCCCAAGTGGTATTCCTGCTGCATCTCTCACCAACCTAAACATGCCGTCTTCAACAGAGCAGTCAAAGTGACTTAAAAAAAAAAAAAAAAGTCATGTCACACCTCTGCCTTAAATCCTTAGACTTCCTATAGCGTGCAAAATAAATGTTGAAGTCCCCACAATTACCCACGAATTACCCGTGAATTGCCCTTCATGATCTCATAGTCTCTGACCTCAGCTGCTCCTCCTCCTCCCTTGCTGATTACACGCCAGCCACACAGGCCTCAGCCACTCCTGCCTCAGGGCCTTTGTACTTGGATTCCTTCTGCCGGGGACACTTTTTCCATAAATCTCTGCAAAACAACCTCTCTCACCTCTCTCAGGTATTTTTCCTTCATGACTTCCCTGACTACGTTATTTTAAATTACAACCCCTCAACCTAGCCTAGCATTTCCTATTCTCTTCCCCTGCTTTATTTTAATCAACAGCACTTATAATCTGACATGCCATATGCTTTACATATTTATCTAATTTTCTGTCCCACCCTACTGGAGTGTAAGTTCCTTGAGAGATATTTTTGTTTGTCTCCTCTTGCAATAAATAAACCATCTGATGAATATGTGAATAAATAATCTCAGTGCCAGACCATTAACTAGTTCTGCCATTAACTAGTAGCCTGACCCTGGGGAACTCAATGTCTCTGAGCCTCAGTTTTCTCATCTCAGAGTTAAGTGTAAAGAACAAATATATATACACACACATATATACATATTCTTCTAATATGTAGCTTAATATAGACATGGAAAAGCTGGGTGGTGCTGGCAGAAGTGTTTAACAGCCTCTTCATTGCAAGGTAGATTAAAAATGTCTTACATGGGAGAAAAAATGGGGACAAAAACCAACAGAGTTACCAAAACCTTCACAGCAATTGAAAAAGCTGTTTGTCATGCAGTTGGTGCAGATGCCTGGTCATTTCTTATGCATCACTGCAGACCTATGTCTTGGCAGCAGGATTAAAGCATGCACTGGCTATTTGCTCAGGAAGGCAGCTCTCATTTTCTGCACATGGGAAAGCAGAGCCCCACACAGACTCCGTGCCACTGTGCTTTCCCCATCATGTGGCCACCCCACTGCATACCTGTACTGCAGAGCTGTCAACCTGAGGCCTGGCCAAAGACACACCCGCCAGACACAAGTTATTCAGCCAAAAGCAAGGAATGGGAAAAGGTTCCTGGGCTTATCTGTCCTCAGGCAGCTGTCACTTCCTGCTCCTAGTGTCATCACATTCCTGAAATTCCCCAGACAACCCTCCCCAGTCCTCCTCCCTTAATGTCCTTGTGAGATGAATCAAAACTCTTCCACGCTTCCCAATGTGAGTGCCACTGCCACCCTGACAAAGGTCATATGCTGAGGAAACAGAATGCTGGTGAAAGAAAGGGTAATAAGAATGTCACCAAGCACAGAATCCATATGAGGGTGCTGGAAGCAAGATGGACACGGGCTCCCACTAGAAACAGCTCCATCGTGACAAGTGGCAGAATTATGGAAACCGGAAAAGGGTCATCACATAAAAAGCTGATTGAGATTCAAAGGACTGTATAGGGATTTTTAGGAGAGAACAGACATATGGCAAAAAAATAAAATAAAATTTCTTTTCCTACAAAAACACAGTGCTGATTCACCCTGAGTAGGCTTGGTTCTGGAAGGCCACATCTGACTATGTGTTCACTCAGCTTATGCTAAGCGTATTTTTGAAAGATTGTTTTGAGTTTGTTCATGGTAATGTCTACCATGATGTATCACTGATTATTTCCATATTACCATGAATGTTGGAATCCCAGCTGCAATCTGGAAGGATATAGGGTGGGACCTCCATCAGAAAGACATCTATCTGCAGGCACCACTGTTGCTCCCAAGGTCAGTGGGCTCGGCAAGGAAACTTGGTCTTGGTCAACTATAATTCTTTGTCTAAGTCTGGGACACTGATGACCCAGGAAGATGAAAAGTGTTTTTCCTAATAACACCTAGTGGTTATGGACATGTAATAATACAATGATCATGGGCTTTTAAGACTCTGTACGTAAGAATTTAGGGAAAGTTCACAGGTTCTTACATCATTGTTCACACTATTTGGGCCTAAGGTATGCCAAGCTAAACGTCTGTTTCTCCACATGGTTCAACCATGTTGCTTCAACTGAATCCCACTTCTTAGGCTTTCAGTGGTAACATTCCCAGTTATTCCTGGAAAAATAGAACTGGCACTGTTTGATTTTGATTGCCTACCGGGGAAAAAAACAAAACAAAACAAAAAAAAAGGTGTACATTATACTGGACCTAACAATTTTTTTTTTTTTTTTTTTTTTTTGAGAAAGAGTCTCGCTCTGTCGCACAGGCTGGAGTGCAGTGGTGCGATCTCGGTTCACGCCATTCTCCTGCCTCAGCCTCCCAAGTAGCTGGGACTACAGGTGCCCACCACCAGACCTGGCAAATTTTTTGTATTTTTGGTAGAGACGGGGTTTCACCGTGTTAGCCAGGATGGTCTCGATCTCCTGACCTCGTGATCCACCCGCCTCGGCCTCCCAAAGTGCTGGGATTACAGGTGTGAGCCACTGCACCCAGCCAAATTTCATTCATGGGAATTATTTTATTTTTATTTACCTTATTCATACACAACATTGTTCCAAAAAAGAATTTGAGACCACTTACAAAAACACATACATGAGATATGTATGAGATTAAAAAAGAAGTGGGTCAGTAAATATCTCCCCTTCTTGAATCCCCCAAAATTTGGCAGTGATAACCACAAACAGTTTTACCTACACCTTCTGTGAGAACTGGAAGTATGGAAAATCTACTCTGGGGAGTGTCTTCTGCTACCCTGAAACTCATTCACGATATTAAGCAGAGGCGTGAAAAAGCACTCCAGGTGAAACGGCCCAGCTGTTAATCTTCTCTGTGGGCGGCATCCCTGAGCAGGCTTTGTAATTTCTTGACTGCTCCTCCATTTCTATCATTTTAACAGTTTGAAGGCATTCCACATCTAGAAGCAAGACCTCCTTCAACCCTCAGGCCCTCTCTGGAGTTGCTTTTTTAAACCTGAGCTACTGAGGGTCAGGACTAAAACCTGCACTGCAGCGCATCCCCTGGTCACAAGATCTGGGGAAAGAACGAAAGAGAAGATCGCTGCTCCGTGGAGAGAGCTTTGCCTGAGAACCTGCCTTCTGCCACCTGACAGGGTGCCTGCTTCTTCCTTTACTCAAATCTGTTGCAGCAATCTGTACTGTGGCTCTATTTTCAAGTATTTACCCAATTGGTTACAAATTTCAATAATCTGGTTAAATGCCCAAGTGAAAATGGTCATTCTGTCAAATTAAGGCGGTTTCTATCCCTTGTTAAATAGCTTTTGACTTAAACAACTACCCATATATACACTTAGACTCGGGAATATACATTTAGAGCCATGCTCAGATACGTGGAGCAAAATGGTAGATACGGAAAATCACCACTTATCCTGCTTTCTTCAGCAAACTCGATCTCACAGTAACCAAACAGTTGATAAAGAGAAGTCTCTATTTATAGAAATATTTCAGCTCACAAATTTAAAAAATGCTAGAATTAGAATATCTTGCAGTTTCTAAGAAAATAATGGACTGAGGCAATGATCAGTAAGGGGCTGCTAACTTCACCAAAAGAAAAGGTACCAGGGCTGGGCGCAGTGGCTCACACCTGTAATCCCAGCACTTTGGGAGGCTGAGACAGATGGACTGCCTGAAGTCAGGAGTTAGACACCAGCCTGGCAACATGGTGAAACTCCATCCCTACTAAAAATACAAAAATTGGCTGGGTGTGGTGGTGCATGCCTGTAATCCCAGCTACTCAGGAGGCTGAGGAAAAGAATCGCTTGAACCTGGGAGGCAGAGGTTGCAGTGAGCCAAGATCGCACCACTACACTCCAGCCTGGGCAACAGAGTGAGACTCTTTCTCAAAACAAACAAACAAACAAATAAATAAACAAACAAACAAAAAATAGAAAAGGAACTGCGTATTAAATGCCTCCTGAATGAAACACACCACCACTTACAGATGCTGATCAGCCCTCTAACTCTCAGTATGTAGAAAATACAAGAGGACAAATAAACATGATCATTCGGTCAAGACTGAAGGAAACAGGACAGGCTGAATTATTTAATTTCTTCAGTAAATAGCAAGGGAAAGAGAGAAAGAAGGGTGAACTTATAGATGAAAAGAAACCATTTATATCAACCAATTGCAATGTATACGCGATCTGGCTCATGATTCAGATAAACAGTTTTAAAAAATATTTATGAGGCAACAGGGGAAATGGACTCACTGGAGATTTGATGATATTTAAAAAGTATTATTTTACGTATAAAAAATCCATCTTATCTTTTAGAGATATATACCAAAATATTCAAGGATGAGTTGATAGGGTAACTGAGATCTGCTTTAAATATGCTAGGATAAAAGAGGGGGAGGGAGTGGGGATGTAGACAAGGCACATTTAGCCATAACTGAGACCTGTGGAAGCTGAGCGAGCAAGGCTTCATTATACTAAGCTCTCTATTTTTGTTTGAAATCTTTCACAATTGCAAAGTAAAAGCAAATACCTTTTAAAACTCAACTGAGAGAAATGATATTGACAGAAAATCTCCTAAAAGATAGCTGGTCCATTGCTTGTTTCAGATACAACGCAATTAACTTCTGCATTAAACCAGAACCACCAGACAAGCACGTTAGCACCTGCAGAGATGCAAGGGCCAAATAGTCCCTTGTGGGGAGAGGGTCACGAGCCCAAAGAGAAGAGCAGTGTGACAAACAGCCACAAGACTTGCGCGCCGCTCACTCCTAGGGTGCCATCAGCAGTGCTACCTGAATGCCTTGCAGTACATAGTGTCCTCCTAAGTACCTTTGAAAGAAATTTCTTTCTGGTTCCAGAATCCAAAATATGTGTGATTCTTCCAAGCCTGTATATTTTTAGAATAAGTAAGTAAAACTGAAATCCATCGCCATTTCACACCCATTAGGATGGCTATAATTTTTAAAAATAAATAAATAACAAGGGTTGGCAAGGATGCAGAGAAATTGGAACTCTTGTGGTTCGCTGGTGGGAACATAAAAGTATAGCCGTTGTGGCAGATGATATGGCAGCTCCTCAAAAAATTAAACATGGAATTACCATATGCTCCAGCAATTCCATCTCTGGGTATACACCCAAAAGAATGGAAAGCAGGGACTTGAAGAGAGATTTGTACACTCAGGTTCATCGCAGCCTTATCCACAACAGCCAAAAGGTGGAAGCAACTCAAGTACTGATTGACAGGTGAATGGATAAACCAAATGTGGTCTATAGATACAATGGGATAAGAAGGAAATTTTCATACACAGTACAACATGGATGAACTTTGAAGACATTATGCTAAGTAGAATAAGCCAATCACAAAAGGGTAAATACTGTATGATTCTATCTATAGGAGGTCCCTAGAGTAGTCAAATTTAGAGAGACAGGAAGTAGAATAGGGGTTACCGGTGGGGGGGGGGCGGGAAGGAGGACTAGACAGTGTTTAGTGGCTATGGAGCTTCCCTTTGGGAAGATAAAATAATCCTGGAGCTAGATGGTGGTGATGGGTGCACAACAATGTGAAGGTACTTAACACCACTGAACCATATGCTTAAAAAGTGGTTACAATGATAAATTTTATATTATGTATATGTTACCACAATTTTTTAAAAATGAAGTCCATCATGCAACCAACTGATTTTTCTTCATGTTGTTGCTAGGAAACATAGAGCCAAATTTATGAGCAAGTTTTATAAACTATGTAAGATTATGACATGCATTCTTTGTGTATCTCATTTCACTTCCTTTTCCTTTGGCCTAATATTTACCTAATTCTAATGCATGTTAGTTGGCTGTGTCTTGCATATATTTTAATTTTCCTTTAATCCATTTTATAACAAGGCCCAAGATAAATGGCTGGGGAGAATGAGAACAAGAAAAAGAATATTAGGTTTTATATTATCTGAATTTGATCCTTGATTCCTCCATATTTTTCTTAAAAATGCTAGTTGGGTTAAATTGAATAATCAGTAACTTTTTTAGTTTTGGTTGTTCTCTATATCTATGTTTCTCTTCTTAAAAAAGTTAATTAACAGAGAAGTAATAGAAAATATTTGATTGTTTCTCCTGAACATCCTGTGGAATGTATTTTCTCTGTAGAAATTTAAGAAATGTCCACCACATTTGTAAAATAAATCTCTCTCGTTGTCAAAATTTAAAGGAAAAAAGGTCAGTCAGGTGGGTGGTTGCTGTACACTACTGCGAAAAGTGAAAAAATTAGCCACATCTGATCAGCTTTACAGTTGAGGCCAAAAGAGAAATATAATATTTTCTGAGAGCTCTGTATTGACACAGAAGCAAACAACCAGTCTCACTTGGACACGTGGTGAGAGAGCCTGATAGAGAGTTTAATAAGATGGGCTTCTCAGTACCCAGCCAATATTAGCTGAGTTCTCAACTAATGCTGTCTGTTATCCTTCAAAATCCCCGAGTTACGGGACTCGGCTGGTGTTATGAAGGAGAGGTGATGGATCCCATAGAGCCTAGTGATGTTGGCATCACTCTCCCGGGGACTTGATCACAGCTCACCCAGAGTGAGGAGAGCAGGTGGTCTGCCAGGGAGCACCTGTCTGGCTGGTCTGTCATCCCCATGCCAAGGGCCTGATGCATCATTTCCTGACACTCTGACAATAGTCCTAGGAGGCAAACAGTTTTCTCATCATGTTACAGATGAGTTACAGATGACAGATGGGGCTTAAGAAGGCGGAAGAAACTTGTCTAGAGTCAACAAGGATTACAGGACTCCAGTGACCTCTGGGAATTCTGAATTCTTTACAGACTCCTCCATAACCTTTTTGTGGGAGAAGGGCTTCACTTTCTGGTTCTTACAACCCAAATGGGTGAAGTTCATGGATAAGTGATCTCTATACAAGTGAAGTGTTATTATATGAAACATTATCTAACTTACTCCCCTCTACAATGGATTCCGTGCCACCCTCCAACCTATAGTCCACCTTCCTTACTCTAAACATACGAACCCACCCTCCTCTGTGACTCCATAACTTGTTCTTTTCTGGACCAGCCCAGGTCAACGTGGCTGCACCATCCCAGCCAATGCTTTCCAAACCAAAAGAGATTTTCAAGACAGGTTTTCAAAGGTCTCTTTCTCCTTCTCTATATGATCTGACTTCTCTACACTCAAGAAGAAAACAAAAGTTGAAATCATGCACAAGATATATAAAATAAAATGCATCTTAAACTATATCTCCAATGACCACTGCCCCCTCAAGGTGCTTCAAATTACCCAGGGAGGAAGGCCTATTTTTATCTCTCCAAGTGCTCTACCATTTAAGAAGTTTGTACCAGTTAGCAGCCTGCAGTTCTGATCATCTTGTGAATTTAGATTGTTTGGCTAATTATTAACACATTTCAATGTCATTCTTTCTGGCCTTTTTCCTGGAATGAGTGGCTGCCCCTCCAGAGTTCACAGAATGGGCTTCAGTAGTTTTCAGTCAAGATTCAGGGAGAAATACACCACACTGGGACTCGGTTATTTACCAACATCATGCTGGATGTGTGCCAATCAGACACCAAGACACTTCCCTTTGAAGTCTGACATATTGCCGGCTGCTTCCAATGCTGTTTTCTTGGCTGGCAGACAAACAACCGGGGCTTATTCAAAACTCACCTCTCATTCATGTCAGGCAGGAAACAATTTCTTGTGATTGGTTCATCTTACATTGATCTCACTCTCCTTGGAGGGGCCGAAGGTGAGTACCCCAGAGAGGAACAAGTCTCTGGGCTGCTATGAGCCGCGGGCCCCTGCTCCAGGACCAGTCCATCCACACAGCTGTTCAAGAAAAGGTCCCACGAACGCTCGGCACCTTAGCTGTCAGGTGAGTACCCCAGAGAGGGACAAGTCTCTGGGCTGCTATGAGCCGCGGGCCCCTGCTCCAGGACCAGTCCATCCACACAGCTGTTCAAGAAAAGGTCCCACGAACGCTCGGCACCTTAGCTGTCAGGTGAGTACCCCAGAGAGGGACAAGTCTCTGGGCTGCTATGAGCCGCGGGCCCCTGCTCCAGGACCAGTCCATCCACACAGCTGTTCAAGAAAAGGTCCAACGAATGCTCGGCACCTTAGCTGTCAACAGAGATGTGTCGTGCGACCAACAGCACATTTTCCTAAAGCCTCGGCTTGGCTTTTGCTCCCCACTCTTGTTTGAAGAATCTTCAGAGAATCTGACCCAGAAAACATGTTTTCCAGTGGTTTGAAGTCAGAGAGACATTGCCATCAGGCTACTAGGAGCCTAAAAACTCACAACAACCCAAAGAATTTGCAGAGCTACTTCTGCTGTTGCTGCTTGGTATCAATTTCTGAACATTAAGGTTTCTCACTGCAGAATCTTACCTTTCACCAAATAGCCTGGATGTGAGTTCCTAAATGGTTCGGGTTCATACCTTCAGATCCAGCAATCCCACTGCTGGGTATCCACCCAAAAGAGAGGAAATCAGTGTATCGAAGAGATCTCTGCACTCCCAGGTTTGCTGCAGCAGTTATTCACAATAGCCAAGATTTGGAAGCAACCTAAGTGTCCATCAACAGAAGCATGGCAAAGAAAATGTGGTACCTGGGAAGGTCGAGGCGGGCGGATCACGAGGTCAGGAGATCAAGACCATCCTGGCTAACACGGTGAAACCCCGTCTCTACTAAAAAGACAAAAAATTAGCCAGGCGTGGTGGCACACACCTGTCATCTGAGCTACTCGGGAGGCTGAGGCAGGAGAATTGCTTGAACTCGGGAGGCGGAGGTTGCAGTGAGCTGAGGTCACGCCACCGTACTCCAGCCTGGGTGAGAGCAAGACTCTGTCTCAAAAAAAAAAAGAAAAAAAAAATAAGAAAAAAAAGAAAATGTGGTACATGTACACAATGGAGTACTCCTCAGCTATAAAACAGAATGAGACCCTGTCATAGTGCATAGTGCAACGTAGTGCTGCAACAACACTATGTTAAGTGAAATAAGCCCGGCACAGAAAGACAAACATCACATGTTCTCACTTATTTGTGGGATCTAAAAATCAAAACAATTAAACCCATGGAGATGAGAGTAGAATGATGGTCACCAAAGGCTGGGAAGGGTAGGTAGTAGGGATACACGAGAAGGTGGGGATGGTTAATGGATGCAAAACGTAATAGTGAGAAAGAATGAATGAGACCTAGCATTTGATAGTACAACAGGGTGACTATAGTTAGTAATAATTTAATCGTATATTTAAAAATAACTAAGAGAATAATTGGATTGTTTGTAACATAAAGGATAAATGTTTGAGGGGATACATACCCCATTTCCATGATGTGATTATTACATATTGCATGGCTATATCAAAACATCTCACATGCCCCATAAATATATATACCTACTATGTACCCACAAAAATTTTAAATTAAATAATGATGGGTTCAAACAATTTTGAGTTAGCAGAATGTTTTTTTAAATGTTTCAATGTTCCAAAACAAAGTCAATTCTCAGTAACTGAGAAGAAAAGGTCTTAAAGGCTACATAGCCCCACTTCCAAACTGGTTAAGGATGACCACTCTACCATCTGAGTATCTCAAGTGATGGAGAATTCATTACCCTACATCCCTGGAAAGTATTAGTACAATATTAAAACTGCAACTGTAAAATCAGAACAATTCCCTTACTCTTATTGAAGTATCATAAACTAGGTTTTATAAATATGAATTAACTTTCAAACTGAAATTATTCAGGAAGAATACAACAATATTTATTGAATATAATTTCCAAAGTTAGCATAACTACTAGTGTGGATGTGACATTTTATACAATCCAATGTATGTCATTGCAATTTTTTTCATTTGTTCACTTTGCCTATCCAAGTTCATTATTTTTCCATTTCTACTTAACTTGGTGTGTATTTATTATTCTTGGTGCAATATGTTATAATATACGACCTCGTTACAGGGGGACATTATATCCTAATTGCCTAAAACCCTCCAGGTTTATCCCTCATTATTTCATTATTTCAGTATAATTGCTCATAGCACTCTTTTCACTCTCAAATGTATCCTAGTTTGGATGACAAATTTATGTTCAAAGACAGTAAAGTTTAAATTTTTTTTTTTTTTTTTTTAGACAGAGTCTCGCTCTGTTACCCAGGCTGGAGTGCAGTGGCGCGATCTCGGCTCACTGCAACCTCCGCCTCCTGGGTTCAAGTAATTCTCCTGCCTCAGCCTCCCAAGTAGCTAGGATTAGAGGTGCATGCCACCATACCCAGCTAATATTTTGTATAAAATATTTTTTAATTGTACCAAAAATCTTCACAAATTAAGCTTGGAATCCCCTGCCCTCCATTTTCCAGCCTTTTAAATTAGTAAGCTTTGATTTTCTTGTGAAATTACCCATCTTCTTGACTATGGAGTATTTTAAAGGCAATGAGTAGCTGGTCTGTGCTGAGAACAACCACTTCTGCAGAGGCTGGAACCCGGCCCTCCACGTGGATGGAGTGGCCCGTGGCCAACAGACTGTCACTTTCATTAAGATATTGATGGCCAGAGAGAACCTTTCTAAGACAGGCCCAGCAGGGTGGCAAAAGATGTTCTCATACCTGAGGAAGCCTCAGAAAAACCAGAGAGAAAAGGAGACTAGGAGAAAAACTAACTGTTGGGCTACAAAAGAAAATCTGTGAAGACTGTATGCCAGCGACAGATTTTAAGGAATCATCTATCTGTTCTCTGATCCCTTGATATGACCCATTCGTGCATTTTTCACACTGGAATGCCTTTATCCCACACTCTATCTGTCCTTCCTGACATTTCACATTCTAATCTAAAAGCTTCATGGAAGTCCAATGGTCATTTGTAGAGTGGATTAAATTTCAAAGTTCTTATTTCGGTAGCATTCTAAAGGTAAGGTATATTCAAATGATTAACCAATAGATAATGACATTGTGGCCGGGTGTGATGGCTCATGTCTGTAATCCCGGCATTTGGGGAGGCTAAAGTGGGCAGATCTCTTGAGGTTAGGAGTTCGAGACCAGCCTGGCCAACATGGAAAAACCCCATCTCTACTAAAAATACAAAAAAAAAAAAAAAAAGGTTAGCATGGTGATGCACGCCTTTAATCCCAGCTACTTGGGAGGCTGAGGCAGGAGAATCACTTGAACTCGGGAAGTGGAGGTTACAGTGAGCTGAGATCGTGCCAGTGCACTCCAGCCTGGGCAACAGAGTGAGACACCATCTCAAAAAAAAAAAAAAGACACGTAATTGGTGATAATATGAAGACCTCCAAGGCTGAAGAATGGGTCTGAACAATTACAAGTGCCATCACTGTTTTGATGAACTCACAGTCAAGGGAATGTAAGACATCCTCCTGTGCATTAATAATACATGCTACTATGGTCAAATGGAAAAGCATGATAGCAGTAGGAGATGCTGCTCCAACCAGTATTCTCCCAGCAAAGGCTACTTCTCAAGAATCCTTCAGAGCACTCTGGGAAGGCATGCAAGTATACAAATCGATTTGCTAAATGGGCCTGGCTGCAGATCATGCTTTTGTGTATGGATCCTGCTGAAAGGTGTCTCTGAATCTATCAGGTTTTCCCAGGGTTCCTTGAACCAGTGCAGAGAGAGTCAGGGAACATCATAACAAGAACATGGATTCAGGGTCAGTTAGACTTGGGCTCAAACTGTAGCTCCACCAACCACCTCCTTGGCCAAGTGTCTCTGGATAAGTCACATGGCCTCACTAGGAAGAGGAATATATGAGTCCATCAGCTTTGCAAGGGGCTGGGGCAGGAAGAAATGCCCAATGTATCCCAAAGAGTCAAGCACTGTGCTGAGTTGACCTTTCCATTGCAGTGATAAACCAGAACGGCAGAAGCCCACCCTCAAAACCCCCCAAATCCCCTACTCCACCCTAGGCCAGGGGGACAAGTGATAGAAAGTGAGAATCATCTTGAAGACATTAATATGAAATGCTTGCATATACTTAACCAAAATAAGGCCTTAATTTAAGCATCTGGAAGAGCTAAACTGCACTTCTAAAGTAAGAATTCTTACATGTCAAACATATTCTATTTTATGATCTGTATAATTCTGCCTCTTATATGTTGTTAACTTGTAGAAATTATGCACATGATTCATCTCTTCTAAAACCACACATGCTGGCCATGCACAGTAGGCCTCCCAGGGGCTGCCTCCTGCTCCAAGAGCCTTCAGTCCTGAATACGTAAGAGTTAAAGGCCAAGGGCCTAGAGCTGCAGAGGCCTTAGAGCTCACCCGTCAGCCTCCTCATTGAAAAATGGAGGCTTAGAGAGGGGAAGTTGCTTGCTGAAAGTCAAACAATGAAGGCCTTGGGTAAGGATGTTGAGTAAGCCGCTACAAACCAAACCTGTCCACTCCAACCCCCCACTGCAAAATAAAATAAAATAAAATAAAAAACAAAATAGAAAAGAAAGGCTTGCCACAGAGCCTTATTCCCTGTTATTTCCAATTCTGTAGTCAAAAAATGTCATCAGCCCATCTGGTACTGAGTCTGCCCTTCAAGAAAGAAGTTTTATTTCAATATCACAACAGAGGGAAACCCACTAATAATGGGTTAGTGTCATTTACTGTTTCCCAAAAAATATGACATAAGACCTAGTTTCTCATATGCCTGGGGTTGGCGAATCTGAGAGACTGGAAAATAAATAAATAAATCATCAAAAGGCCCCTTTGAACACTGATACATGTGACATTTGCTGTCCCATGATAACAGACACCATGCTGGGAGAGGAAAGTTAGCAAATCAAACATTTTAGCACATGGTTTAGAGAGGCCATTATGCCTTCTACAAAATCAACTTCTCCATTTAAATTTCTGAGCATAATGATTTCTCATCACTGATCAGTATATTTTAAAAGGTGATAGCCTACGCAGAGCATGATTTACCAATACTGAGGTTGGAACTGGGTCCCTGTTTATAACTCTCCAGCTGCAAATCTTCACTGATGCCTAATTCTTGTTCCATCTCTGGGAATAAGGGAACAATCTATCTTGAATGTGCTCATTTACAGACCAAGTTGTTCTGAGGCTAATTTCCAGTTCAAACGCACTTCAAGGCTTCAAAGCAGTTTTGTACCCTCAAAGGAGATTACCGTCAAGACCAGAGCAGGACAGAAGCTACGGGAGGCATGAAATCAGGGGACCTCACATTTTTAGGATGAGGGACATCACAGAACCTGTCTAAACGTGGAGGGGAAGGAACGAAGGGAGGCAGCTGAATGTCCAGTTGAAATTCCAGAGGACAGAGATTGTCATTTTCAGTGGGTAAGACAGGGATGAACCCCAGAGCACTGCTAGAGAGAAGGGGAGGGGAGGTGGGAGGGGGGCCCCAAAGGAAGGAGAGGTAAAGAAGGAAAGAATGGAGAAAAGAAGGCAGGCAAAGAAAGGGCCATGGTGCAGAGATATTCTGAAGGAAGTTTAGATGACATGAGGCATGGAGGGAAGGAAACACGTATTAAACAGGACCTCTTCACTAAACAGTTTGGAATTTTAACAGAGAAGTTCTGCTCAACCACATAATTGTACATTATATCACTCAGGAATTGGACTTTGCTGAAAACATTTTTAATTAATGTTTTCTCTTAAGGAGCGTGCTTAATTCATGATGGAGAAGAAAGAGATCATTCAATTAGCTTAATCTTTGTGTAATAACAAGTCAAAACTACTTAAATCCCAGCCTTTAACAACGTGATATATCCACGTGGAAAAAAAAATCCCTGCTAGCAAAGAAAAACTCAAACCCTAAATTAGCAGGTTAATTTACAGTGTGGACATAAGAAATAGCAAATACTCAGTTTGATATTTGGTTGTCAAAGTGAGAAAATAAAGCACACTAAATTCTATAGAATAAGCTTTTCCAACCCCAGAAATTACTAGGAACTCAATAGTTTTCTTGGCTGTAACAACTTGTAAATATCTAGAAGAGCCCAGATTTTGAAGCCCTGAGGACACTTGCTAAAACTAAGAAATTTGGCACTAGTCTTTGCACACAATTTGGGTTTTCTTTCAGAGTTGATATCTTACCAAATACAGCCATCTGTGTTCCCTCTGGGAAAGGTTCGACTGTTCTGTTGCCATTGACATGATGTTTGGCTAGAAAAAAAAAAAAAAAAAGAAAGAAATGCAAGTTTAAGTGTAAAGTTCTAACACATACTAACACATGTCATTAAATGTGTCAATGAGCCTATTTCTCCTTTGAGTTAAAAATGCACCCAAGCTTACCCTCTGAAGACAGCTTCAATTATTTTGTTTTTAATCTCTGTTGCAGAAGGGCCTAGAGATCATCTAGTTCAGGTATGCCATTTTATAAATGAGTAGGCTGAGGTCTGAGCTTGTGCAGAGCTGGACAATGGGTGGCTACAGACCCAGCTGGGCCTGAAGGCTCCTGACACCCAGCCAGAGTCCCTCTTCTGCCACGCCATCTCTAAAAAACAGGCAAAGCTCCAACTTCCAGGCTGAACTGGGGTGAATCACCCTGCAGACTGCTAACAATCAGAACACTGATGCACTCAGTATTTAAAGTGCGAAGTAAAAAGGGCAAGGTAGCATTGGGACCAATTTTTCAAAAAACACAATAGCAGAACATGTCATTTCACTACAATACAAGCACTGTTCACCCGGGCCAAAGACACCAGCCTCCTTAAGAGCCAGACGGATATTCCAGTGCCTCCTACTGCTCCTTATCCCCCACCCCAGGTCCTCCTAACCAGTCACCCTTCCCACCCTAGTGGACATCGAGGACTTAGAAATAACAAGTGACCAGGTTATTGTTTTCCAGCATTAACTTGATCTTACAACCCCCAAACTGTGATCAATAGAGAAGATGAGTATTCCCCATCTATGAGCATTTTCTAAATAATATCCTCAGCAGGTTTTGAATAGCAGCACTTATGTGGAAAATACAAAAGAAAAGGATAGCTAAGACGCTTCACACTGCATCACGGGCACAGACGCTTTGATGTAATGGGTCACAGTGGATTGGCTGGGTTCACGCAAAGGGCTCAGCACTGAGGCCAGGCTTGGAGGGGTCTAGGGAAAGATGACACAGTTCCTGCCCTCGAGGAGAGTACAGTTATCTTCAAGAAATAACAACTGCAAAAACAAACATTAAAGAAGGCATATAATTATGTGCTAAGTCCTGCCATGTGGACGGAGGGTTCTGCAGGAGTGCAGGAAATTGTAGCAGGAGAGCTGGGTGGGAAGTCAGATGTGCTGCCTGAAGGCGCTGCCACTGCTGGAATCCAAAGGAGAAGTCAGGTTTGCAAAGGCAAGGGTGAGGGAGCAACTTGAGTGAGGGCCATCTACCTCTCATCTCATCTACCTGGGCCACAGAACAATCTGTCTTGGTGGAGTGGAGGTGCTATTTTGAGAAGCAATGGCAAGTAAATCTCTTAGACTGACACTAGGTCATGGAAGATCTTGAGCACCCATCCAAACCCATGGGAACCTGCCTGTAGCCCTTAGGGATTCCATCAGTTCCCTTCTGGGGCTCTGAGGGCAAGGTGGTGAGCTCAGTGGCCTTATAGAGGTCTGTAGCCATTAACTGGCACAATTAGCAGATGTGTGATGGAAGGTCCCAGCTGTGTGATGGAAGGACCCTGTCAAGCATTCACTGATCTGGTTAGGATCACTGGTTACTGAATTCAAACAAACATGCTGAGCTTCCGTGTGGAGATCAAAGATCTGCCCTTTCGTTCTTGCCTCACAGCCCTGTCAGTGGTTTGGAAAACATTTGCCTTGACCCACACCACAAGTCAGAAATCTATTCAAACTCTTTAAACCCATGAATCCCACTTGTAAGAATTTACCTTAAGAAAAAAACGCAAGAGAAAAAAAGGCGATATACATAATATTTATGAAAGTATTACCTGCATTAACAAAATCTTAAAATCAACTAAATAACCAAAAGTACGAAAATTGCTTAGAAAATTACCATTTATGATTTATCAAATGAATGGAATGTTACCCGACATGTTTTAAATGCAGCCTTGAGAGAGATACAGAAATGTGGGAAAATATTTGGGATAATGGTAAGGAAACACAATCCTATTACATCTTCTACATAGATTATAATGACAACTAATTAAAATATGAATATGGGAAAAGACTGGCAGAAGAACATAAAAATGAAAATAGAAAGACTATGCAAGACATTTATTTTTATTAATTTCCTTTGTCATTGTTAGATTCTTTTCTTATTGTCTAGGGTGAAAATGTTTGAATTCAAAAAATCAAAATTATAGATTTTTCTATTTTTTCCACAGTAGTTGGTTTCCCAAGACAATCCATCGAGGTCTGTCGATGGCCCAGCTGAAACCCACATGTTCACAATCCAAAGTGCACCCTATCTGACATCTCCTCTGAACACCGCAAAACCACACAGGATGTCCTCCCACCCCAAACCAGCTTCTCTGCCAGCATCCCCCACCTTTGGGAATGGGCCTGCCATGCTCCTGCTTTGTAACTGCCCTTATCCCTTCTCTTCCCTTCACTCCCCATATCCAATCTGCCACCACAGCTGGTGACGGTCCCCTCCCAGACACCTGTAGCATCCCCCTCACTTCTTTTTTTCATTACCCAAGCCTCCCTAGCCCCAACTGTCATGACCCCTTTTTCTGGACTTCGACATCTGCCTCCTAACTCTTCTACATCCCTTGTCCAATTCATTCTTCCCACTGTAGCCACAATTATCTTTCCAAAGGGAAAAAAATCTAATCATGTGACACAAACTCCAAGACCCCTCCCTCCCCTTCCATGGCATCCCATGACTCTCAGGCCAGAGTCAAAGCTCTTTGGCATGGCCGGCAAGCACCTGCGTGGTCAGAACACCAGCATCCCTCATCTGTCTACCACAGCCACCCTGGTCTCTCGGTACAAGGGCCTTTCCTCTGCAGCACTCACCCAAGTAGCACTTTGCACTTATGCCACTGTTTGGACAGGGACTGCATCTATCAGTAGACTGCCAGCTCAGGGAGGGCAGGGGTCGTAGCTCTCTGACTCCCCATTTCCATAATCCTCTCTCAGCGTATGGACACAGAACGGGCATTTGATGAGTATTTGTTAAATTAACGAATGAGGTAAATGGTACTAAAAAAAATCTCTCTTTAGCCATTATGAAAGATAACTTGATACATTAAAAATATATATACATAGTTATGCATCACTTAACAACAGGGATATATTCAGGGAAATGTACGTGTTGTCAGGTCATTTTGTCATTGGGCAACACAGAGTGCACTTACACAAACCTAGATGGTAGAGCTAACTACACACCTAGGCTATGGCTATGTGGTATAGTCTCTTGCTCCTAGGCTATGACCTGTACAGCATGTGACTATACTGAATACTGTAGTCAACTGTAATACAATGGTATTTGTGATCTAGATATCTATAAGCACAGAAAAGGTACAGTAAAAATACAGCATAAAAGGTTTTTTTTAAAAAAAAAGGTACACCTGTGTAGGGTATTTATGACAAATGGAGCTTGCAGGACTGGAAGCTGCTCTGGGTAAGTCAATGAGTGGTGAGTGGGTGTGAAGGCCTAGGCCATTACTGAACACTACCACGGACTTTATAAATATCACGCACTTAGGCTACACTAAATTTTTTTTAAATTTTCTTTCTTCAATACTAAATTAACCTCAGCTACTGTAATTTTTTACTTTATAAACTTTTAAACTATTTTTTACTTTTTGACTGTTGTAATAACATAGTTTAAAACATAAGCACATTGTACAAGTACACGAAAATATTTTTATCTTTATTCTATAAGCTCTTCCTGTTTTTAAAATTTTCATTTTTCACTTTTTAAATTTTCTGTTGAAAACTTCTTCCTATTTTTAAAATTTTCATTTTTTACTTTTTAAATTTTCTGTTGAAAACTAAGACACAAATGCACACATTCGCCTAAGCCTAAGCATGATCAGAATCATTAATATCACTGTCTTCCACCCTCCACATCTTGTCCCACTGAAGGTCTTTAGAGGCAATAACACGCTTGGAGCTGTCATCTCCTATGGTAACAACGTCTTCTTCTGGACACCTCCTGAAGTACCTGCCTCAGGCTATTTTACAGTTTTTTATAACTGCAGGAGCACACTCTAAAATAAGGACAAAAAGTATAGTATAGCAAATATATAAGCCAATAACATAGTTGTTTATGATGATTATCAAGTATTATGTACTATACATTATCGAATGTGCTGAACTTTTATACAACTAGCAGTGCAGTAGGTTTGTTTACAACAGTATCACCAAAAATACATGAATAATGTGTTGTGCTATGATGTCATGATGGTTACAATGTCACTAGGTGATAAAAATTTTTCAGTTCCATTATAATCTTAAGGGACCACCATCATATATATAATCCCTTGTTGGCCAAAACATTGTTATGTGGCGCATGACTGTTACATATCTTTATGTGTACAAGTGTGTGCTCCTTACATAAAATGATCATTGAAAATGGCCCTCAGAAATAGCTCCCCCAGCCAGGTGGCCTGGATACAAGGTAACTCCTCTATTCCACTCCTTAAACCTCGACCCCTCTTCCCTTTCCCATTTACCTAGTCTCATCTGAAAGGTTGGCAGTGCTGGCTGAGGTGGAAAGACCAGAAATGCTCCATGAATTGGAGAAGGTGGAGGAAGTTCACTTGCTATTCCCTCCTCACTGATGAGGTCCCCGGGGGCCTTGTCTTGTCTTTAATTCCAGAGCCTGAAGCCCAAAGATAACAGGTTCATAAACATGATTTGGCACCTTCTTCTGAAATACAGCTGAGTTTTACATCAGTCTTATGGACTGCAGGCACAACACTCACAAGCAGGAGACAGGACAGAACTGGTGGCTAAGAACAGGGGCTCCGGGACAAGACAGCCTGACTGTGACTCTCAGCTCTCCCACTTCCTACCCATATGATCTTGGTTTAGTCACTCAACCTCTTCATGCCTCTGTGTCCTCATCTGTAAGAATTTCTTCATTGTAAATTTCCTCATTTGTACTTACTTCATGGGGTGCTTTGAGAATTAAATACAAAAAGTACTCAGAACAGTGTCCAGTACATAACAAACTCTATATGACAGTTAGGCTGGTATCATCACCTGTGTGAACTTTACTTTCCAACAGGTCTGTTTCAGGAATGGCAAATAAACAATAGTCACTTCCCCTCCACGACCATGCCCATAGCAGACATCACTAATCAACCACAGCATACTTTCTTGATCCCCGAATGTGACCACAGAATCTTTTCTCAACACAGTACCCATAGAGTCTCATCGCTTTGAGGCATCATGTGTGATGAAATCATTTTGCCATTCCTGGTTTAAATGGATAAAACAAAGATGGCACAGGGGAAGAAGTCATTTTCCTTCTTATTTCTACACTGTGATAAAAACCCTCTGAAAATCCCCCACACTATATATTGCTCTAGGGATAACTTTCCACTCCATAACGAGAGAATAGCAAGTTCTTTACAACCAAGAAATGACAGCTCTATTCCTAGAAACCAAGGTGGAGTTTCTAAGGACATTTTCTCATTGAAACTCTGCTAAGGCAAGTATTTGGAGGCCAAAGAAACAAAGATCCTTTAAACCCTTCGTATAGGTTCAGTAAGATTTGGGGGAAGGGTGGGCTAACCTGGGAACCTAACCCACCATTTATAAATTTGTTTCAAAATCAATAGCATGTTTCACCACAGAAACGAATTTATTAAACAGAAAAGCCATTCACTGATTGAGCCCTAACTATTGATTACCAGTAGAATGTGAAATGGAGACAGAAGAGTCTCCAACAGGGACATCTGTTGCCCAGCCATAGCACAGTGGGTGCCTCCCATCTGGTGGGTTGGGCACATGCCCCAGCCCCTTCTCTGCTCCAAGGGGCACACGCCAAAGCCACATGCTCTGGGAGGACAACCTCTGCTGATGGCAGTGATGTGTCCTCCGCCAAGAAGATATGAGAACAAGAAACAGATTTTCATTTATCTTGAGAGCCCAGTGCTTGCAGAGTAGCAGTTAATTAGACCAAGA
The DNA here is from genome assembly GCF_028885625.2 of Pongo pygmaeus. Taxonomy (NCBI): domain Eukaryota; kingdom Metazoa; phylum Chordata; class Mammalia; order Primates; family Hominidae; genus Pongo; species Pongo pygmaeus. The sequence continues at coordinate 10,625,202 of NC_072380.2, forward strand.
CTGGGTCAAAGTCAACTTCTGGATGTTGAACGGGATCGGGGGGACATGTTCAAAAGCTTAAGAAGATGATACTGACATTGCTTTTTATTTTGTTTTGTGAATGTCTCATGCACTTCAAATTGAATGACTTTCTTCCTTGAAAAGGGCACAGTAAAACTGCTTGATAACACATCTACAATAATGCAAATTCATGCATAAACCAATCAGGAATGAGCTCCCTGTCCTGTGCTCAACCGGTGATACCTAAAATTCGTATCCTCTGGGTAAGGAGGGTGGGGGAAGCAGTGGGGACTGGGTGACCAGGGGACAACCTAACTGGAGATTCCAGGAACAGCAGCTGCCATCTTGGGAGTCCTGATTAGCCACTAGACACAAAATCATCTCAGGACTGGAAGAGTCTTGGATCAGACTAAACTCTCAGAACTGCCGGTCACCAAGAAGTACAAGCTCATCGGGTCATGTTATTAACCCCATGCCAACCCAACCCATACCGCATGCTCCTGAGGGGTCTGGACTGACTTATCAAGTGTTTCTACTGACTAATCCAGCTGCTACTGCACTGATCAGCAGAGAGGAGGGTCACGGTGGGGCTGGAGTAAAGTGCATTTATCTCAGTAATATGGTAATAAAAATCTGTCAACACCCCAACAAAATATGGTCTCACAGTCCCTCTTGTTATCTGTTTCTTTGTGGCTCCTTCTCCAGGTCACAAAGTCATGGTGGTTCAGGGTACAAGTCAGTCAGGAACTAAGTAAGGTTCCTATGTGGCCCACAAGCCCTGGAATCAGACTAGCCACTCCCATCTCCGCAACGGGCCCCTCAAGGACACTGACTGAGCGTTCTGGGCCCCGATCCTGCCCAAGTCCTCTCCGAAGATGCTAAGGATGAAGTGGCTGTCACTCAAATCTTGGGCAGGGGCTCTGAGAGAGGACGGAGTCACGCCTCTAGTCATACATGCCCAGGGGCACTGAGGTTCTGTTGTGTTTGTCCCTCACAGCTCCTACAATGTGCGATATGGTGTTTTAAGGTGCAAGTTAACCAAGAGTGGGTTTTGCCCCCAATAGCAGCATGTTCTGTATGTCAGGAGGGGCTACATGGGGACTAACATGGTGCTGGGTGAGTCACTGGGAGGGGCTTCTCCCCTCCCTGCTGACCACTGCCCCCACTCATCATCCTGTGTCCCAGGAAGTCCCAGTGCTCCTCCCTGACCTGGAAGGCAAGCAACAACTGGCAGCTGGAACCCGTGATGAGGAGCAGCAAGGCTGGGATTTCCCCAGGAAGGCCACGGTAGGAATGAGGCAAATGTCCCCAGCTGCTGTGGGTACCCAGAAGGCGAAATTTACTCTCAAAGCTGGAGGAGAAGGGGAAGGCAGCTCACTGCTCTCCCCCATGGTGACCAGGGACTGTATGCAAGTGGGGGCTGCCCCCAAAACAAAAGGTATGTGATGGAAAAACAGAGGACAATTGGACAACAGTGAAAAATCACAGCACCAAAAACAAATCAGGTGTCATTCAGGATTTTATCCTCTTGCTCTGACCGCTGGCCTCCCCAGTCAACCCCGCCCTCCACCACCATCTCTCCCGCTTCCTTTGCTCCAGACACAGCAAACCGGAGATGCACCTCCCGGCTGGTAATGGAGCCGATGCCCAGCTCAGGCAACCCCCATACCTCCCAGCTCTTTCTGCAGAAGAGCAAGCCTGAGCTTCAAGAGGTCAGAATAGGATGGGCAGAACAGACCAGTCTGAAAGCCCAGCCTGCACAGTAACCCGTCTTGGTGAGGCATAAGCTGGTACCTAGAGGCGGGTCCTTTGGCTCATGTTCATTCCCTGGCAAGGATGTTCTCTGCACTGATAAGTGCCAGGAGTTAGTGTTGTGGGGCAAAGATAAATTTCATAGATCCTACACTCAAGGACTCCATTTCATCAACCACTTATTAAGAAAAATCCTGAGAGAGGATTTTTAGCCCAAAGAGTGAGGAAATAAGGATGAGGATACATTTTTAGAAGAATAAAGCATTATGCAAATAGAGGGCATTCTTCCTTCTGATGATTTGCCTGCTGCATTTCCTGAAGTCTGCTCAGTGCACAAGCCCACGAGTGTGACCACAAGCCTACGATGGCAAAGCTAAATGGAGATGCCCCAACCACAAGCCCCTTTTTATTCATTAAAAAAAAACTGGCGGGCAGATCACGAGGTCAAGAGAGCGATACCATCCTGGCCAACATGGTGAAACGCCATCTCTACTAAAAAATACAAAAATTAGCTGGGCGTGGTGGCGCGCATTTGTAGTCCCAGCTACTCGGGAGGCTGAGGCAGGAGAATCACTTGAACCCAGGAGGTGGAGGTTGCAGTGGGCCGAGATTGCACCACCGCACTCCAGCCTGGCAACAGAGTGAGACTATGTCTCAAGAAAACAAACAAACAAACAAACAAAAAACCTGGCCTAGGGTGAGCCTATCGGCCTAGGGTGAGTCTACCGTGCCCCCTATCCCCTGAGGCTGCAGACAGTCTGGGGACTGAGGAAAGGTGATCACGGGGATCCCCTAGAAGCCAACACGGAGACCATCTCTCCAGGCTCCCAAAGCAGGCATCCATGATTCTGCAAAAGACACAGGCTGCATCACCAAAGACAAAGGGAGGAATGATGGGAACTGATATTGTGCAGATAAATTGTTAATTATATAAATACACAATAGATGCTCAGTCACACAAGAGAGACTAGCTTTGATTCGTGGAAACGGCAAAACTTGCAAACACAATGCTGAGCACTGATGAGGCTTCAGTGAGACAAGCTTTCTCCTACACTGCTCATGGAGCATGAAACGCTACAGTCTATTTGGAAAGCAGTCTGACAATAGGTACCAAGAATGCCAAAAGCCAACCTGGGCAACATAGCGAGACCCCCATCTCTACAAAATATAAATAAATAAGTTAGCCAGGCATGGTGGTGTGCACCTGTGGTCCCAGCTACTGGGGAAGCTGAGCCAGGAGAAACATTTTAGCCCAGTAGTTAGAAGCTGCAGTGAGCTATGACTGCCCCATTGCACTCCAGCCTGGGTGACAGAGGAAACCCTGCCACAACTACCACAACCAATAAAGAATGTCAAAAGCATTTCCACCCTTCGACCTAGTCACTGCAATTATAGAGAGCTACTGTAGGAGATAATCAGAATTGAGACAAAGATTTCCAGAGATGTTTACAACAGAACTGTTTATAACACTGAAAAACTGTAAATAAGCTGAATGACCCCACAAATGGAGAATAAAATTGTGACACAGTTCTGAGATACAGTATTACAAGGTAACTTTTAAAGTATGACCATAAATACTTTTTTCCTGGCATCAGGAAATAATCATAATATAGAGAGAGTTGAGTGGGGAAAAAGTAAGATCCAAAAAAATAAATAAAGTATCCTCGTCAAGTAAAGAATGAAGTCAAGGAAAATGACAACAAGAAAGCATGACGATGCTGTAGTCATGGCTGATTTAGATGCTGACTTATGGGTGATTTTTCTTCCTTCTTTATACTTTTATGTATTCCCAAAATTTTCTTAAGCAAGTATTTCTTTGCTAATCAGTAAATTATCAGAAGAAGGAAAAAACTGAAAGAAACACTTGAAAAAAAGGAAAGTTGGCCCCTATCGGGTGTATTTTGGAAGTTGTAAAATACCACGTTTTCTTCTAAGTCCCACTCCTCTGTTTTCTTTGAGAAGGAAAGAGAAATAGAAAGCAGTTACCCTCTCTTCCATGACAATAACCCATGACCGGCTGCTTGCCTGCTTCATCACAGGAAGGTGCAGCAGAGCCCTTTTCTTCCCAGGGTTGTGGCACCTTGAACTTTCCTGGCTTGCTAGCTAAGAAACTGCCCCAAGTGATGCACACTCAAGCTGTTCAGGGACTTCCAGAATAAACCAAACCAGCTATATTACTGGTCTTTGACATCCTCTCTGGTGAGGGCCAAGTCATTGTCCCTGTCTTGGAGAGGGCTTCTGAGCAAGCTTATCAACTCCCCAGTGGGCATGTGTAGGAAGGGCTGATGGACGTTGGCAGAGAGACCTGGGAACCCATATCTGCCCCATCAAGGCCTGGGGATTTGCATTTCAGCCAAACCCCATCACAGTTAGAATGTGGCTCCTGAACACTGGTATTTGCACGGTGCTTACTGCTGGTGATACAGAGAGAAAGACAACCCTGGCCCTCTCTCCAGCCTTCACCAGCCTGCAATGCCCCGACCCACTTCTTAGGGCTGCTGATCAGACACGTCAACACGTGCCTCTGTGTTGACAGCACTGCCTGCAGCTCTCAAAGCATCCTGCACCTCCGGCAAGCACCAGACTAGCCTGAGTTCCCAACACAAGCATTCCATCATCATTAATTCCATTTTTAGAAGAAATCCATTTTCACCTTTGGAATACTTTTATTAATTGCCACATTTAAGTACCATGTCTAACTTAGGCATCTGTGATAAGCATATAATATTACATTAATTGATGGAAATTTTCCACCTGACTTTTATGAAATCTCACTACCACTATTAACACAAGTAATTCCTAATGACTACCAAAATTAGATAATCTTGAGAATATAAATGACAATGAAAATAAGGTTACTTTAAGGATTAAAATCTGTATTTCAGCCTGATGCCTGTGACATCCTTGTGAATAACAACGTTGAAAGTAGGTGTACCGAAACACATGGCTATAGACCAAAAGGAATTTCTTTTATACTAAGACATGTGTTTCCTATTGAGTCTAAAACATATTTTACATTTTGAAGATGAATGTTAAACATATCTAAAAAGAGTCATATACAAATCATACTTATTATTCTTGTTAAAAAGGTACTGTCCTGGCCAGGTACAGTGGCTCATACCTGTAATCCCAGCACTTTGGGAGGCCGAGGTGGGCGGATTACTTGAGGTCAGGAGATCGAGACCAACCTGGCCAACATGGTGAAACCCCGTCTCTACTAAAAATAAAAAAATAAAAAAATAAAAAAATAAAAAACTAGCCGGGCATGGTGGTGCATCCATGTAAGCCCAGCTACTCGGGAGGGTGAGGCAGGAGAATGGCTTAAACCCAGGAGGCAGAGGTTGTGGTGAGTCGAGATTGCACCACTGCACTCCAGCCTGGGTGACAGAGCGAGACTCTGTCTCAAAAAATAAAAATAAATAAATACATTTTTTTAAAAAGGTACTGTCCTTCAAAGACGTGTAGAGGCCTCGCTTCCTGACCCATAGAAGCAGCAAAGTTATTTCCTTCCTCCCCAGCATCTGTCCATGCCGGTTTTGCCACATTAAAATCTCAGTGTTGTACAGAGTCCCCAGGTACTGTGGATGTAATTAAGGCATGAGGCCCACCGAGGAACTTGCTCATCCTATCCCCCAAGTCATACTGTCACTCTGGAGCCCAACGTGTGCCTCCGAAACATCATTAAATCTGTTTCTACAAGCAGTTCTACACAACGGCATGAAGAGAAGGTGGCACACGGTTCTAGAGAAGCTCCACAGTATACAGCACATCTCTCTTCCTTGTGAACATGTCAGTGGCCTTAAGCATGTACCACACTGTCCCTTGAAGGCACATCGTATGCCTGGAGGTTGCAAGGGGCACTGTCAGCTGTCAGAGAGCAGCTGAGCGGGAAGTGGTCCAGTGGCTCCCCCAACCCGCACCCCCTCCCCTCTGACAGTGATAAATGATTGGACATAACGCTCAGCTGAGCCTGATGGGCCTACACCTCCCCTTCCAATCTGTTCCAGACCAACACCAACCTTTCACCCTTGAACACTGCTGCCAGCTTTACAAAGCAGGCCTGCTGCAGGGTAAGGTCAGGCCTATTGGCTTTCTTGCTGCTATTCATTCGTGAAAACGAATTCTGGCTTTATTTCTTGATGGAAGCTCCCCATCAAAAATGGAGCATGAACTGTGTCATTATAAACTTTACAGCAAACTTGTCTTGATTCTCTTTTTACATTAGAGATGAAGGAGATAGCTAAATATGTGACTTTAAGAAGAAAAGAGGAATCGTTGTAGAGATGAACATAGATATCAGTTTTGCTCAGGCCAGCTGGCCTCCATTAAAAACACGAGGCTTCCAATTTATTCAATTATTGTCTCTTGCTGAGGTTCAGAAGAAAAAGAAGATTCTACAGGAAATAATACAGTGATAAAGAGACAGAAAATTAGGCCAGGCGCGGTGGCTCACACCTGTAATCCTAGCACCTGGGGAGGCCAAGGTAGGCAAATTGCCTGAGTTGAGGAATTCAAGACCACCCTGGGCAACATGGGGACCCCCCGTCTCTACTAAAATACAAAAAATTAGCCTGGCGTGGTGGCATGCGCCTGTAGTCCCAGCTACTCAGGAGGATGAGGCAGAAGAACTGTTTGAACCCGGGAGGCAGAGGTTGCAATGAGCCGAGATTGTGCCACTGCACTGAAGCGAGTGAGACTCAAAAAACAAACCAAAAAAAAAGATAGAAAATTAACATGAAACATTAACAAGGTTCATCCCAGTTGAGCTTCCATAGCACAGGCTTGGCTCACAGACAAAGACAGTCATTACCAGATTGCTTGTAAAAATACTGGTCCTAATTGTTTGCATAAAATAATCTACGCTATGCAATAATCTGCACCTTTATAAAGAATAGGGTAACTATAGTTACAGATATGAAACTATCTACCAGATACACAGTTAATTGAGGGAAAAATCAAAGTGCAGGAGAATAGTACTGCATTCTATAATTTGTTTTTAAAAACTCTTGTTACTTTTGAACTTCTGTATGATGTATTACTTTTTCAGAAATAGAAATAAAAAATATTTTAAACATCCCCAGTCTTTGCTCCCCCAGTGAACACCTGGAAGCCCAGGAGTCTCTTCCCAGGGCTGAGGGCCAGGCTGGGATGTAGGAGTGGCTGGCACCTGCAGGTAAGCAGCCCCTGAGCTCTGATCAGCCTCATGCTTAAACTGCATCCAGTCCCAGGACAAATGTCAAAGATGATCCCATTCGTATCATATGGTAGCAAAACTGCAACCCAGCTTTAAAATTCCAAGTAACGTAAGTACCCTGGAAGGCCTCAAGATAGAGATATCACTCCATTTCCTCTACAAAATTGGGCTGCAGTCCCCAGAGCAACATGTCAATTGCTTTTTTTTTTTTTCCCTCACTCTGTGGAAATGAGGAGGCAGGAGTGCAGTAGCATGATCTCGGCTCACTGCAACCTCCGCCTCCCAGGTTCAAGCCATTTTCCTGCCTCAGCCTCCCAAGTAGCTGGGATTACAGGTGGCTGCCACCACACGTGGCTAGTTTTTGTACTTTTAGTAGAGACCGGTTTCACCATGTTGGCCAGGCTGGTCTCAAACTCCTGACCTCAAGTGATCCACCTGTCTCGGCTTCCCAAAATGCTGGGATTACAGGCATGAGCCACCACGCCTGGCCTTAATTATCTTAAGTGGGGAAGGATTTTAAGAGGATCAACCATGCAAAATTTTCGATAGAAATAAAAGATTATTTATTTAAAAATGAAGTATTTCTGGGTTCACCCCTTTTTTACTTTGGAGGAGAGAGAGGGAGAATGAGACTCGTACAGCAGCAAGTATTTTGCCTTTCTGGAACTTGGTGCTGTTTGAATTATTGCTCTGTCCCTCTTCCTTCTCATCCTTTCTGTTCCTCTCTCTCTTGCAATTTTTCTTCCATAACAGAAGAGTATTTTAAAATCTGTTTTAGATGTTCACATTCTGAATTCTAAAAGCAGTTGGAATGTTATATATTTCCCTTAAATTATCAAGTTTTTACTATGAAGCTCTCAATTGATTTTCAATAAGTGGGTAGAATTTTTTTTTAAATCCTGCCCTTACTAGAGATACAGCACATGTAAATCAGCTACTCTAAAATTTTCTTCTAAGGACCTGTCATTCTGAGATAGCAGACTTGGTCCCATGGCTAATTAAGGGAAGTTGGATAACCCAGCGCATATTCATATTAAGAAACATAATGAACAAAATCTTCAACTTTGGTTCTACACATGACACAGACAGGAACTTGGTGGTGCTTTTTTACACTTGCCTTTCTATGAAAGATAGAGGCGAAATAGAACATCTTAACTCAGGGAAGTCACTGGAGATGGCAGTGGCTCTTTAAACACACTGCTGGGTGCCTGACTTCACTAACAGATGGAGATTAGGGATAGCAGCACAGTCTGCTTGGTTATCGTCCCTGAATACATGCTCAATAAAAACTTGCACATTCTAGCAATGGACACTTCTTTGATGGATTCTGTAATGACTGAATGGAGCTTTGTTGAATAAAATGAGGGTAGTGTCTGAAAATATCAAACACAGGGGAGACAAAGGAGGCAGCCTCACACTGAACCCACTCTGGAGCCTGCACAGTGTCTCTCTCAGTGGGAAGGCCATTGGCCTCCATAAAGCCGTGTGCTGAATGGGGTCTAAGGCAGGCCCAAAATGTTTCTCATGTGCTGATTCTGATCAGATGTTTTTGGAAGCACCTGAATAAGACCCTAGAATTCTAGAAACGTAGAAGACGAGTGTGACTTGGCATACCTCAGCTATGAGAAGACTTCAGCACAGGCCTTGCAGTAAATCTGATTTCGAGGAGAATTATGTCTTGGTAGGTCTGCCAGGCTATTAGTGCCAAGACTAAATTATAGTAATCTCTATTTTCTGTCACTTTTTCTTCCCAAAAGGCTGATAGCTCAAAATGTAAACTATTGTTGAGAAAGTTTCTGGGGAGAACATATTATAATACAGGCAAACCCCCAACTTAAAAATGAGTCACATTTCAAAAGCATGTTTATGAAATGGGTGTCTGAGATTTAGAATCCATTTTCCCATGAACATGCTGTTATAAACGGTGGTAAGCTTGCCCAAAAGGGCCTCCTCAACCCACAATGAGTCTCAAATATAACTCTTTCCAAGGGCCCTGAGCACCATTTACAGAATACTGTTTCAGTGAGAAAAGCATTCTAATTTCTACCCCATAACATCAAGAACATACCCTTACATACTGGTCAAGCTGGTTGCAAGCTAGGATAGGGGAAAAGAATACATTTCCCATCCTTGCTTAAGCCTTTCAGCTACTAACTATAGACAGAAATCTCCACATTGTGCTAACTCATCACTGAGGAATGAGTTTTCCTCCCATGGAGAGGAGGAAATCCCTCGTTGCACAACAACCACTGCTCAATTGCAAGGTACACTTTAAGTTAAGCGGTCTAATTTCATATTAGAATAGGAAGTTGGGTGGTTCTGGCTCAAGGTGTCCCACAAACCTGCAATCAAGGTGTCAGCTGGGCTGCGGTCTCATCTGAAGGCTTGATAGGGGGAGGATCGACTCTACAGCTCACTGGTTGGAAAGGCTCAGTCAACTTCAGAGCAGATCTTCTCCTGGTTCTAAATGTATAGCCACAAATTCTGATAGTCTTCTGTCAAGAAGTGGAGCTTAATGCCATTCCTCTGAGTGTAGGCTGCACTTAGTGATCCACTGCTACTAAACAGAACACAACAGGAGTGACGGGGGGTTGATTCCGTGAGTGGATGATAGACTGTGACTTCCATCTTGGGTGCTCTCTTGTTCTCCTTAGATAGCTTGCTGTGGGGGAAACCAGCTGCTATATCATAAGGCAGCCCTATGAAGAGGACCATGTGGCAGGAAACAGAGGCTTGCCAACAGCCCTGTGAATGAGCCCCAGAAAACACAATGCACCTGACACCTTGACTGCAGCCTCGTGAGGAACACTGATCCAGGGGCACCCAGCTAAGCCATGCCCACAATCGTGACCTAAGAAAACTATGGGATAGTAAATGATTGTTGTTTTAAACTGCTAAGTTTTAGAATAATTGATTATACAGTGATAGAAAATTAATAATGTACTCTAATAAGAGAAAAATAATGCGATTTTTTTCCAAAGGAAAACTAATGACATAAGCCAAAAAAACAAATCTTTACAATGCCGATTTCCACAGTAACAATATATTTCCAGTCTAACTGATTTACAAATCAACCGCTAGAATGTGACCCATTTCTAAGTTGGAGACTTATCTCTATGTGATTTATTTTCTCCAAAAACTTTGTTCCCTAGTGTGCTGGCATTGCTAAAACAGGCATTTCTGAACCACTACAGTCTAGGAATAGAGTATAAGATATCAAAGTAGGGCTTTTAGCACTTTTGTAATAATTCTGGCAATTTTTATTCATTTGCATTATCCAGGGGATTGTTACTTGCTTTTCCTGCTGTTTTGTTTGGGGAAGTTATATCTCTGCCTCATAGGGCTTACAAAAACAATGAAGAAAAATGTTTTTCCAAAATTCCCAGGGAGGCTAAATTTAAATTCATGCCAAAGGCCTAACTGCAATGGGGAGAATATTCTGTATTTCGGTGGGGTTTTGTTTTGTTGATCGGTTGGTTAGTTGAGTCTGGGGTCTCTCTTCTCTGATTAGACAGAAGTAAAACGATGGTGGGGTTATTCCTATTCATAATGATATCTATAGTAAAATATGTTTTTTCCCTTTTGCTATAAAAATAAAATAAAATCTAAACATTAAAATTGTTGCTATTAGGCTAGGTGATTTATTAGCCTGGATACTTCATCCATAAGCAGCCTAAGGTTATAGGACCTCTAGTCTAAGCAGCAGAAGAATGGGATGCTATGCTTATAGTGTCTCATAAAATCCTAACCATCTCTGCTCACGGTCATGAGACACCAGAAAACTAATGTTGAAGCTAATCGATCAGTCATGGTCCTAGTTTACTGACTGCTGAACTTTAGTCTCACTACACTCTGGTCTCCCTCTCCCTCATTTTAGTTAAGTCCCTGGCAAAAACACATAAGGACAGGATGAGTAAAGAAAGGAGGAAAAAATACCAGTTGAACACACAGCAATGTCTCCTACCCTTCTAGAAAATGACAAAAACCATAGGTCACAAAAGTCTCAACTCAGATACTGCTTACAAGAAATTTTTGGATAACCATTCAGGAGACACAAACCACACAGTAGGTTAATGTAAAGTGTAATATAAAGAATACTATTATAAAATAGTAACTATGTGATCTAAACTCTCTCTGGCAACCATGGACTGACAGAGTACCCAAGGAAGACAGACATGAAAGGACTCAGATGTCTTGGAGAAGGTGTGCTTCAGCCACTAGACGGCTGAGAAGTTTGCTGGCCTGGCCAGGCCAGAGCTGATCTGGAGACATCGGACAGGCAACATCACACCCTCTAGATTACAGATTATCAAGAACTAGCAGCATAATATGCTGGGGGTGTCCATGCACTGATGGGGGCAGGAGGCCTTGGAATCATCTGCAGGGATGCTGGGCACTGCCACGGACAGAACCAGCACAGGCAGGGGTGGCCCAGGGGCTCTGGTCCCCTGTGGGGAGGCTGCAGAAACATTACCACCAGGCTGAGGGTGTGAGGTCTCAGAGACTGAGTTCTGGGGCCATGACTGGGGCAGGCTCAACTGAAGGTCCTCATGTCCACAAAAGAAATGGCAAGAGAGACTTCCTCCAGCAATGACCCCCCTCCCCCAAAGTGCCCTCTACTGACAATGCTTAATGTCATGTTCACATTAAACAAATACCAAGGACATTCCTTGGCTTATCACAGAGCTTACACAGAAAGATGTATTTGGAGCTCAGAGGCAACAAATTAATAACAGACACACCTCAAAAGATACAAGTTACCAAAAATAACACAAGAAATAGAAAATCTGAAATAGAAAACTCCATGCTCACAGATTTTCACTGAGAAACTCTAGATACATTCAAGCAAGAGATAATATCAATCCTATGTAAACTCCTTTAAAAAACAGAGGGAGGGGGAACCTTTCCCAGCTCATTTCATAAGACCCACATTACTCTGATGCCAAAACCAGACAAAGACACAAGAAAACTAGAGACAAATCTCCTTTATGAACACAGAATTTAAAATTCTTTAATAATACTGAATTCAGGAATATATAAAAAGTATAACAATCATGGCCAAGTGGGATTTATCCAAGGAATTCAAAGTTGTTTTAACATTGAAAAAATTCAATTAATGTCATTTACCATATTAACTGGCTAAAAAAGAAAAAAAAATCTGATCAACTCAACAAATGCTACAAAAAAGCATTTGATACAATTCAATACCTACTTGTGTTTAAAAAACTTTTTTTAGCAAACTAGGGAGATAAGCTAATAAAAAAATATCTACTAAAAAGCTACAGCTAGCATCATACTTTATGGTAATAGACTGAATGTTCTCAGCCTTAAATTAGGAATGAAGCTAGGGTTTACACTCAGTCTACTTCTATTTGACATTGTAGTGAGGTCCTATTCAGTTCAAAAAAGGCAAGAAAAACAAATAAAAATCATACAAAAATGAAAGAAGGAAAATATATGCAGACAACATGATAGTGTAAGTAAAAAATCCTAAGGAAAAACGCTATTTGTACTAATAAGTTTACCAAGATCACCAAATGTAGGTCAATATGCAAAAATAAGCTATAAGTCTACATAGTAGCAACAAATGAAATGTTAATTTCTTTTTAAAAGAAGTACTTTACATAATAACATCATATAACATGAAATACTAGGGAGATTTTTAACAAAATGTGAGTAAGGTCTGTACCCTGAAAACTGTAAAAGACTGTTGAGGGAAATTAAAGGATATATAAATAAATGGAAAGATACATCATGTTCATAGACTGAAAGACTCTGTATCTGTAAGATGTCAATTATCTTCCAAATTAATCTGTAGTTCAGCACAAAGCTGATGGAAACCTCAGAAAGGTTTTTGTAGATATTGATGAACTGACTCTAAAGTTTAAATGAAAAATTAAAATACCTAAAATAGCAAAAACAATTTGGAACTATCAGTTGGAAGACTTCCACTACCTGATTTCAGGACTTACTGTAAGGTTACAGTAATCAAGACAGTGTGGTATTGGCATAAGTTCTACAAATGAGTGGAACAGAATAGAGAGGACAGGATTTAATTTTGACAAGGGTGCTGAGATAATTCAATCAGGAAAGGACAGTCTTTTCAGCAAATGGTGCTGGAACAACTTGATATCTAAATGGGTCAAAATAAACCCCAACTCTTACGTCAAACCTTATACGACAATTAACTTTAAATGGATTGTAGCTATAAATGTGAAAGTGCTCACAACCTGAATACCGTTCCCCATTCTTTTTCTTTCATTCACTCGAAATCTGTAATTGTGGAAATCAACTGAAAACTAAATACTTTCTCAAAATCTACCTCTGTTTTTGTTGCTATTTTGACATCCTAACAAAACAGTCTGAACACAACCTTATGAGAGGAATGTGACTGTTAAACGATAACATGAGGAAGTTTTTTTGGAGTGATGAACAGTTCTATAGATTTGTGGTTACACAAATCCACAAATGTGATAAAATTTCATAGAACTTACACCAAAAAAAGTGCACGCAATAACTGGTGAAACTCAAATAAGTTCTGTATTGAAGAGTGTTACACCAATGTGCATTTCCTGGCTTTGCCAACACACTGATGATGTCAGATATCAACACTGGGGGAAGCTGGTGTAAAGGCACATTGGAACTATGTACGATTTTTACAGCTTCTCTTGAGTCTTCAACTATTTCAAAAGAAGTATTTTTTTTTAATCTTGTGAGAAATCCTCAACATGTAAATATTCCCTAATTGTTTAAAAGGTGAACTTACAAATACTCGAAGTCTGTAAAGCAAATCGAAAATATTTTCCCTCCCAGAGCATAATGTTCAAAGTTCTGCGGCAGGAATCTGTTCATTTAAATTAAATTCCATGAATTTATAGTCTACATGTATAATGACTGCAAGATCAAATAATTGATAGTTCTTTCTGTTATACAACAGAACTACTATAGAACTACCTTTGAAGAGAGAAATATCCAGAGTATAAGTCCTTGCTGGCAGGTAACATGATGTTTATCAAATATACTTAAAGGACCTTCTAGGATTAATTTAAAAACAATAATGGCAAATAACTATTGCCTGCTGGTAACGCTTAGTGTAATCAAAACACTTTGGGAAGAAATACAAACCAAGAAGTCATGCCTTGTCATTACAATGGATAGCCCACCTATTTATTTCTCAGATTTCCAGGCCTCAGTTTGCTCAGAAATGTATTAAGTCAATGTTGCCTTGGGCTGTGGAATGATTTTTGAAAAGGTGGTTGTGTAAGTCAGGCACCTGCATAGCACTCTAGCTGCTGCAGTCCTAGTAAGCTTCCTAACATACAACATGCAGCAGAAGCTGGTGGTGGAAGGTAGCTTGGGTACCAGTGGAAATCAAGTTCCTCATTAAATCTCCATTTCCTTTCCTGTGCTTCTTTCCAAATTCCACAAATAGTGGAATACAAAAATTTTTACTCCAGGACACATCCAAGAGTGAGTAAAAAGGAAACCCTTCAAGACACTCCAGGTATCACCGGCCAAGTTTCAAGCCATGCTCAGTCACTGTGGATCATCTGGAGACCAAATGTCAAAGGGGCCTCCATCAGCAGCTAGTCGTACCTTTTCCTGAAGTTCTCACGCAGAGGAAAGATTCTAAAGCAATCCTCTGTAGCATGCTGCCAGGTACCCATGCCTTTAAAATCTAGTTGAGATGAAAAGTATAGCTCCAGTTAAGCTCAAAGTAAGTCCCAATTGAAAGAAACACTTCATGAAATTGTACAGAAACAAAGGCAACCCTCTGCCAACACTAAAAAGCATGAATTTACAAGATCAACAATCAGAATGGCTGATGACAGCTCACACAAAAAGATCTAAGCCTGGTATTTTTACAAAAACCAAAGCAAGATCTTTTTCTCCATACAGAGCTCAAAGACAAATGACATATAGGTTTTAAATCTAACATTTCCACTGAAAAAAACAATAGCAGCACGGCAGGACTAACCTTATGTTAGGCAGAGGCAGCTATCTGCTTGGTATGACCTCTCCCCGCCCCGCCCATCACAGCCACTACTACCCCAAATCCCTTTAGGAGGCAACAAAGCCTTTCACCTGCAGTTAAAGGTTTAAATTGTATGCGCTTTAAGGAGAACTAACACAGTGATGATTTTACCCAAAGGTAAAGGATTACTACTCAGTTATAGAACAGTGGATTGGCAAAACCATGGCCACCTACCCATATCCAGCCTGCCTCCTGTTTTTGTACAGCCCATGAGCTAAGAGTGGTTTTCATATATTTTAATGGCTGAACAACAATTAGAAGTACTTCATGACACATGCAAATTCTATGAGATTCAAATTTGAGTGTCATTAAATAAAGTTTAATGGGAACACAGCCACACTCATTCATTTCTATATTGTCCATGGCTGCCTTCACTCTACAATGGCAGAGTGGAGTCGTCGTGACAGGAACCGTATGGCCTGCAAAGCCTAAAATATTTACCATCTGGCCCTTTATAGAAAACGTTTGCCAGCCCCTGTCCTAGAAGAGGGATGAGAAGAGGATGGCAAAGTGGGGTTACAGGGAAGCATCTCTTTCAGTGAAGAGGTAAATACACGATAGGAAAAGGGCCACATGAGGAAAGGCCAGGAGCACAGAAGGCCAACCTGGCTCACCTTGCCACTGTGTCCCGGTCCAACACGGTCACCATCAGTAAGAGGCACGCTGGTCCGATACGAATGCAGTATTGTGTGGAAAGTGCCATGGTCAGGGGACAAAGGAACTGAGTGTGCAGCTGCCATGGGTTCCACTCCCCCCAACCCAGAACTCCTCCTTTGCACAGGTCAACAACCCCTCTGAGCTGTGCTTTCCTTCTCTGAAAAAAAAAAATGAATGGAAATTACACCTATCTTATGGAGCTGTTGTGAGAATCATAAGGGGTGATTCACACGAAAGCACTTGGTCCTGGCATTAGAGTTGAGCCTTGCAAGATGAGTGGGTTTCCATAGGAACACAGGACTCAAAGGTCCAGAGGACTGAGTGAATGGTCAGTTCAGGCCTCATCCAGGATTCCACAAAAAGTGTCACAGTAGCTGAAACAGAAAACACCACCAGGGCCCGGGCTCTTGAAGATCACACAGAACCATCTGCAACTTTCTTCTCCATTGCTCTCTCTTTGGTTCTTTCCCTCTTCTGTTCCTGACCACGCAATGACTCACAAAGACACTCTTGAGCATTCCTTGGCCCACCAGAAGCACTAAGGATTAAGCTGTGCCCAGAGCTGATTCCCCCAGTGGCATCTTCAGGGCATTAACTCTGAGGTACAAAGGCAGAAACAGGGTTGTCCATCTTACCCCACCCACTCATCATCAGATCGTTTTGCCTATTTGCCCCTACCCACAATGCTTAGGTAAAATCTTTGGGGGAAACCCTAGATCCACAGCTGGTAGCATCTTCCAGCTGCTGAGTGACAACTAAATGAGATTCCTGGGACTCAGAGTAATTTATAATGAATTCTAATGACTGCCAAGCCCCAGTCGTGATGCATACTGATAAAATGCCCCTTGCAGCCAGCTGTCCCTCAGTCACCAATTGTCCACAGGGGGACTCGCATTCGCTAAGGGCACAGCCATCTCCAGAGATGAGAGATCAGCGGGGGCTCTGCAGAAGGAGCAGCAGCCCTTCAGCCTTGAGAGAGAGGATTTCATGGTAAATGTTGGGAATGTTTACCAAAAGCAGAAGGCATGAGGAAAGAACAGTTAAGAACCAGGTCTCAGCCCTGCAATAAAGATCAAAAGGCTACGTATGCAAACTGTTTATTCTCATGTTTTATTCAACATCATTTACTTTCTCTGCCTTTGTTCACCCTTGATTTCTTTCCTTTCACGGTCAGGTGATAAAATCAGGCTATTTTTCCGTACAATGTGAGTGCTGGATTTGGAGTGGGAAGACCTAGATAGGAATCCTGGTTGCATACAGTTGTCAGTTATACGACTGTGTGTCTTTTGACATGTAAACTAACTTTTCTGAATCCAGATCTCTTCATCCACCAAATTTGGGTCATGCCTGCTCTACCTGTCTACCAAAGCTGTTATGTAGATCAGGTGAAAACAAACGGGGAGATGGACGAGGTAAGCTGAAAGCATCAGACAAGGGATGCTTCGAGTTGTTTTTAATATGCCTTCATCCTTAAAAATGTCTTGCTAGTTTCTAAAAAAACTGATCAGGGAAGTATTAAAAATAATAATAACCCTAGAATCCAATGTAAATCAAGCCATTTAATCCCAGTCTGGAAAGAGAAGGATTTTCTGCTATTTTCACCGAGAATAACAGCAGCCAAACCTTTTACATCTAGAGGGAAAGTAGTTATATCAAGGTTTACTGCTCCCAGGCAGGAAACTGATTCTTTCTGCTTCTTTGGAAGAGGTTTAGAGTCTGTGTCTAAGGTGGGGCTTAGAGGGTAAGAGTGGGTATTATGTAAGAGGCTGGCTGTGTAAGAGAGCAGTGAGGGAACTGCTCACTACCATCAACACCAACATCATCAACACAACCACTACCACCACGACCACCACCAATGGCAACAACAACACCTCCACCAATACCATCAACAATACCACCACTATCAAGTCTACCACCACACCATCACTATCAACACTAACAGCACCACCACCAAGACCATCAACAATACCACCACTATCAAGTCTACCACCACACCATCACTATCAACACTAACAGCACCACCACCAAGACCATCAACAATACCACCACTATCAAGTCTACCACCACACCATCACTATCAACACTAACAGCACCACCACCAAGACCATCAACAATACCACCACTATCAAGTCTACCACCACACCATCACTATCAACACTAACAGCACCACCACTAAGACCATCAACAATACCACCACTATCAAGTCTACCACCACACCATCACTATCAACACTAACAGCACCACCACCAAGACCATCAACACCACCAACAATAACACCAACAAAAAACCACTACTGACACCAACAACACCAACAACACCACCAGGACCAACACCACCAACACCAACACCACCTATACCAACAAAATCAACACCACTACTGTCAACACCATCACTACCAATACCACCAGCAGCAGCACCACCACCACCAAACACCACCACCACCTATACCAACAAAACCAACAACACTACTGTCAACACCATCACTACCAATACCACCAGCAGCACCACCACCAAGACCACCACTACCACCAACACCAACACCACCACCACCACCACCACCTACAGCAACAAAACCAACACCACTACTATCAACACCATCACTACCAATACCACCAGCAGCAGCACCACCAAGACCACCAACACCAACACCACCAACACCTATACCAACAAAACCAACAACACTACTGTCAACACCATCACTACCAATACCACCAGCAGCAGCACCACCAAGACCACCAAGACCATCACCACCACCACCACCACCACCACCACCAACACCACCACCAGCTCAGCTTGTCTCCCTGATGCCACACTGTCCTCTTTAGCTCGCAGAAAAAACACTATGCCTCTATATCTAGGCCTGGGCTTCCAGGGTAGAGTGGGAAAAAAAGATTGAAAAAAGAAAGTCTGGGGACAAATAACCTAGTCAGAGATCAGCCTGTCTCCTACTCTCTGCTTACTAGTGTTGCTGTTCTCCACAATCTGAACTTCTATATTTTGAACCATTTTTGCCTTGACCACCACTTCTTCAAGCTCCCAGACCCTTGGTCTGCCCCTGACTGTAGCTTCAATGGCCTTCCAAGCACTGTTATGACTTCCTAGTTTTAGGATTCTGCCCTGGCTTTTAATAGTAGGTCCCAGGTGGCATCTCAGCTACTTTGTAAACCTTATACTTTCTAACCCATTATCACACTTAGCCCCTGGTAAACAGAGGCCATAAGTACCAGATGACACATTGCAGGTCTGTCTTCTGTTGGTTCTCACACAGCTTTGGTCCTAAGCGTAACTAAGCTGTTTTTATCACCTCCTACATCCTAGTGTGACAATGGCCTAAAATGACACTCTCCTGGCTGGGGCTGAAGGAGTCAAGGGAGTACCAAGTCTAGGAAGGCAAACAGTCCTCAAGAGCTAAGAGCAAACACAAAGTCAAGATTTAAGATAAACTAAGCTATAACATGAGGGTTCCTAACATGGTCGGCTATAGCATCAGTGGAGACTATAAAGGAAAATGTTACAGGCAGGTGAGGTGGGTGGTTGGCTCATGGAATGTGCTATTTTAAAGACTCGGTCTAAACAATATTATCTGCTTCAAAGGCATGTTGATGTAAAGGGAGAAAACAGAAAACACAGGATTTCAGCTGGATACACTTAGGCAGAGCCTTCTCCTTGAGTAACTTGCTTCTCACTAATAGAATGTGGCAACACTGAGGAGAGCCACTTATGTGATTAAGTCACAAAACACTGTGACTAGGAGACTCTCTCTCTCTGGTGCTTTAATGAAGCAGGCTGCCATGTTGGAAAGGCCCATGTGACAAAAAACTGGGTGTCCCTCCAGGTGACAGCCAGCAAGGAACTGAGGCCCTGAGCCCAGTGGCTCTTCAAAACCTGAATCTCCCCCATTCTCCATGATGTGATGATCACACACTGCATGCCTGTATCATAACATCTCATGTAACCCTTAAATACTATGTACCCACAAAAAACAAAAAAATCAATCAATAAATAAACTGAATCCTGCCAACAACCACACAAGTGAGCCTGGAAGCAGATCCTTCCCCAGTTGAGCCTTCAGATGAGCTCTCCACCTTAGCCAACACCTTGAGGGTAGCCTTGTGAGAGACTCTGAAGTAGAGGACCCAGCTGAGCTGTGTCCAGATTCCTGACCCACAGAAATTGTGAGAGAATAGATGTGTGTTGTTTTAAGGTAGGTGCCAGGTTTATGCTGATGCATCACTCAGCAAGAGGTAACTGATACACACAGCTTAGTTTATACCCCTGGCCTTAACAGGCTGCACCTTCATCTCTCACTTTGCATATTCTTAGTCATTCTGTAAGTCAAATAAAGGAATACATGGAATTGGGGTCAGGAACCAGGAAACCTGATGTAGCTGCTGCAGCCTAGAGGATAAACCAAGCAAGTCCCTGTAGCCTTTCAATCACCTCCCTGTCTACTCCCCAGCCTCAAAAAGTTAGGAGGTCAGAGCTAAGCCAAGAGCTCCAGATAGGAGGTGTAGATGGGGTCATGTACCAAGAGAACTACATCCTCTCTCTGCCCCACCCTTGTATTTCACCCATATCTCTATATTTTGAGGAGAAAAAAAAATTCTTACATAATCTCCTGCTCATCCCCACTCACCCAAAATGCACACCAATCACACAGTTGGGCCAAGGCACTTGAGGTGAGGAGAAAGGCTTTTCCCATGCAGGTACATGACCCGAGGGTAGAAGTGAGGTCTCCAGAGCACTAACACTGTTGGTGAGACTACCTCTGTGTGACCCCAGGAAGTCCCACCAGCTTGACCTTCATAATATGCTGGACCACGACCACTTCTCACCACCTCCCCATCATGACCCAGCAAGTTCATCTATTTCCTCTGCTAGTGAATTGCCTCCTGACTCCACTCTTGCCTCTCTCTGGGCTCCTCTCCACCCATCTATTCTCCTCAGTAATTGTCTTAAATGTAAATACAATCATATCATCCCCAGCTTCCATATTTCCTGCGGTTTTCCATGACATTTAAGATATATTTCAGTCTTCACTTTGGCCTGCAGGGCCCCTAGAATCTGTCCCTGACGGGTCTCCACCTCATTTCCTCTCCCACTCCCCCTGAGCTATACTGTATGCTGTCTTTTGATCATGTCAAGATTGTTACCCCCACAGGGTGTTTGCACTTGCTGGCCTACTGCCTGGAACATTCTTCCTGCAGATATTTCACTTTCTGATTTCATGCAGGTTTCTACTCAAACCCTTGCTCTCTAGATAATAGCATCCCCTTCTGCTCCCTGCCAGGCATTCTGCTTTAAGTTTACTTTGAAACATTTAGCACTATCTGAAATTATAATGTATCTGCTTACTGGTTATGTTCTGTCCTCTCCTCCCATCTGCGGGCAAGTATTTACTGGGGGCTGTAGACATATCTTTCTCATTCTCACCTATCTCCAGTTTCCAGGATAGTGCCTAGAGTTCAGTAAATATTTGCTGGGTTAACGGTGGATTTGATAGGGAAGCCCAGAGAGGAAGACTGGCATGGAAAGTTATCAAGGTTGAAGTCATACACATGAGGTAAAGTCCAGGAAGTCAACTAAAACAGAATTTTCCAATTTCAAAAATGTGACAATATTTGGAAGTAGTGAAGACGTAGGTGGAGCATTTTAGTACAGCTCTTAATCCAGTGTCTTCCAAAAACACCTGATTTCCTGTACATTTCTTCCATGCATTCAACTGAAGTAAACTAAAACACACTTTCCAACAGTGTCTGATACTAGACAAAAATACGTGAAATATATACAATTATGACACAAAAAAGAATATGTATTTGGTCTCTGCCTCTGGTTCCTGGTACAGGGCTCCTAAAACCCTTGGTATTTGTGAGTGATGGGGGTAAGGGGAGCATCTTGTTATTCATAGCAAACTCCTTTCAACCTTACCTGAGTTATGCTAATGAGGTAACTCCAGGTGGCTCGGGACTGGCTGCCAGAGGAAACAACTAGGTCATTAGAGGATTGGAAGTTTCAGCCCCACTCTCCATCCTCTGAGGAGGGAAGAGGCCAATGATTTAATCAATCATTCCTACATAATGAAGCCTCCATAAAAACCCTAAACAATGGGTTCCTAGAGCTTCCAAGCTGGTAAACACATCAGGGTGCTGTGAGGGAGGTTAGCTCCCCAAAGGGCCTGGAAGCTCTGCACCCCTTCCACATACCTGACCTATGCACCTCTTCCACTGGGTTGGTCCTGAGTTGTATCCTTTACAATAAACCAGTAAACATAATAAACTGTTATCCTGAGATCTGTGAGCCGTTCCAGCAAATTATCAAACCTAAGGAGAGGGTTGTGTGGACTACTGAGTCGCGTAGTCAAGTCAGAGAGAAGTGCAGGTGACAACCTGGGGACTTGCGATTGGCATCTGAAGTTGGGGGCAGCCTTGAAGGACTGAGTCCCTTAACCTGTGGGGTCTAACTCCATGTCGTTAATGCCAGAATTGAATTGAATTATTAGACACCCAGTTGGTGTCTGCAGAGAACTGGAGAATGGCTTGGTGTGGAAAATCTATACAGTTGGTGTCAGGAATGTTTTGTGAGTGTAGAGGAAACAGTTTTCCCACTTAGAACAACTTTGGGGTTGACATTTCTGCAAATAAAAACCTTTACATGGGGAGGGGTGTAGGAAACCAGGAAGGCACCGGAAGGTATCAGGCCCTGAGCTAAGCACTTTACCTTCAACCTCTCATTGAATATCTTACCTCAACACACAAAGTCAGCATCCTCTCCATTTTACACACGAGAAAGCTAGATCAACTGAGGTTTGGAACTGGAACATAAACCCGCGTCTGTTTAACTCCACAGCCCATGCTCCTAATTAATATGCCCCATCAGCTGGGTCGATTCAGGCCTGGACCAGAAACCAGGAATGTCAACAAAGAAGAAAGCAAGACAAGACCTTGCCAGACATCAGGGAGAAAGCATCCATTCCACAAAAATATATACACCATTCCAAGACAAAACCTTGCCAAGACAAAAACCCTTCTGTTCAGAATGACTGAAATACACAGATGCAATATGCATTATAATTATAAATGATCGACTCTGAGAGCTGAAAGTAACCATGGAGATTGCTCAGTCCCACCCTTTTACTGGAAAGATGAAGACACCAACCCTTACAGCCCAAAGTCCCATGATTAGAAAGAGAAGATGAACCCTGTCTTCCTTCTGTCCTTGGTACCTATTTAGCATGCAGATCCAAGTATCTTCAGCTCCTTCAAAAAACTGGATCATTTTGCTATCTGTTAAAAAATAGATGATGATTCTGTCTTATCACATTACTATAGAGGCAAAAATAATTCAATTATGAAAAGATAATGTTGTCCTGTGGGATGCCATGACATAGGATGGGGCACTGACTGAGTCACCATAGTCATCAGTGAACTGAACTCTGCCAAGTGGGAGATTGTGACAAATAGGGAGTTTTAACTCTTTCTAGTGAGCATGCATCAACAGAGCGTCAGAAATTTGCACCCAGGTATGATTCCTAAGAGCCATATTCCTCTAGCAAAAACAGAAAACCAACAAAATTACCAAGAAAGAAATGAACAAGAGCCTTAATGAAGGAATCCCTTCACTGGGCTGCAGGTCTGAGATCCCGGTGCCATCCTGTAGTTCTCAAATCACAGGCAACAACAGTTATTTTATTTCCCTGCCTCTTTATCTAGTAAAACATTCCACAGTATCTCAACTTAGTTCCAATCTTTGACAAAATTGAGTTTCCAATCTTTCAACATCACAACCTACTTATGAACCTGGGTTCCTTTGAATTTCAACTGAAGAAACAAAACCTGAGTTACTAAAATGACCATTATTGACACTGATGTCTATGCAAAGTCAATCTATGCTTTCAGTCACTAAGGTGAATTTTCATTTTTCTTACACAAAAATATGTCTATTATATCTTCATCACTGCACTTATAACTCTGTGGTAGTTTCTCTGTTATAAAATTAGCAATATGGACGATAGCAGTTTTTTTCAATTACTTTCCTGCTTGGAATGTTATTGTGTTTTTGTTTTTATTTTATATATTTTTTTCAAGTAGAGACAGGGTCTCACTGTCTTGTCCAGGCCGGTCTTGAACTCCTGGGCTCAAGCGATCCACCCTCCTTGGCCTTCCAAAGTGCTGAGATTACACACATGAGCCACCATGTCCTGCCTGGAATGTTAATGTTAAGCAGCTCAGATTCATTTGATTTTTACTGTCAGAGTATGGTAAACTAAGCGAAATCTATCAGGAAGTGAATACACCCCTGGGTCTCCTGATTTTCACACTCTTAGCTCAAGGACAATGCAGACATTTTAAATGTCATGGATAATTAGGCAGCCTCTTTACAAATAAGATTTCTTGTTCTGATAGAATCACAAAGTTTGCCAGTCTCAGGAATATATGTACTCATTAGGAAGTGATCAGATGTAAAATATTTGTTCTGGAAAAACAGAGGCAGGTAAAGCGGTAAGGAGGATATAAACCCCACGGTGAGGTGACCAGGTTCTTGACCTGGTTCTAAGTGATTCTAGTGAAGTCACTTTATTTTTGTTTTCTTAACTTAGGACCAAGAAGACACTCCCTGGTTCCTAAAATCCCACTCTACATCAACTACAGATAGACAAATTCAATTGAAACAAATGTTTTGCAGGTAACTTGAACTTCCAACAGAGCTTTTCTTCTTTCCAAGACTGGTTTTTAAGAAATTTCAGGGCTGTCCATAGACCTGCTGCTAGAAAAAGCTTGCCAATAAATAAAACATCAACAAATAACCAGATATAAGCTGAGAACTTTGTGATCAAAAAATATTAAATTTCCTTAATGGTATACATCATGTCACCAAAACACGTAGCAAATACCTACATGCAATTTTTAAGTCAATTCTGATATAGCATATTAAACAGTGACTTCTATAGCCATCAGGGTAAGTACTAAAACACAATCCTTTCCTCCCAAAGAAGAGGTGGATAACAACACACTCATGAAGCCAGCTCACTGAACTCAAAGAAAATGTATCAACAAAAAGTTATCAAAGTTCTAGAATCTTAAAAAGCAATAGACTCTAGGATGCCATACCATAAGCATCTTGATTCAAATAATCATATTTTTTATCCTCTACCATATCCATCAGTGTGTTGTCAGTTACATCAGGTTTATTGAGTTGTCAAAGCGCATAATTTAGAACTATGGGAAATAAACCAATCCCTCACCAATGAATCAGCACCACCTGTCTGTCCTGAATTCTGTGGAGACTCTTCCAAGTCACAGGAGGTACAAGGTTGGAACATTTCACCAGTACCAACTTTTTCAACACCATAATACTACTACTCAACCCATCTAACATTTGCAAAGATACAAGAGACTCATTGAATCAAAGAGCAGACAGCACATAATAAACTGAACAAGTCTTGAGAACCATTTCTCATCCTAAGATCTCTATTGAGAAACAGGAGCTCCATCATTAACCTGCTTCATTTATGAAACTGGGTGAGGTTACAGCCCCCATCAATAAGTCTCCAGACAAGACTCTGTACTAAGAGGAAGCTAAATTATTTAGGGCCATTTCCCAGACAAGAAGAATGATACAGGTTATTGAAAATAACTCAAAAACACAACAATCCTGCTGACCAGGAGTTCCAGTTGTAACATACTTCTGAGAGGGATGGCAGGAGCCCTGGGTGGGGACTAGGTTCTGCTCCGAGCCCCCATTCCAGCATTGATTGACCTATGACCTGTGTACACCAGTTCACTTCATAAGTCTGGTCTGGAATCTGAAGACGATGGCCTTTGCACAGAAGTATCTTGGGTCAAATTTCTGTACCTTTATTCTTCACATGAAAAGGGGAAAGAAGAAAGCAGTATTTGTGGAAAAGCTAAAGTCTTCTGCTGCTGAAACAGGAGATGAGCTAATGATACACAAGTGTGAGCATTCTGCCCTGGACCCCGCCACGAAGAAGGAAACAAAGGAGCTCCTGACTTGAATGCATTCACTCAATCCATGGCCCAAGCCTCTGAGAAGCCTCCTGGCACCACCCAAAGTCCACCATCCTCACATCCCCTCAGTCTCTTCTGTCCTAGATCCTTGTGAACTAAGCCCTATTCTTCTTCGTCCCACCCTGCCTGCAGGGACTGCCCAGACAGAGCTGGCATCTCTGAGGAGGCTTGATTTGAGATGAACAAATGCTTCTGATTTTAAAAAGGACAGATTTGAGAACTTTTCCACAGGCAGGCTCTCCTGAAACTTCAGTTCTCATCCTGAATTTTAAAACCATAATGTGACATTTTAACATATGGCAAAGAGAGATGAATTTGAGATCGTTTCAAACTGCTTAAAAGATCTGCATTAAACACAGATTTCCATTATTACAGATCTAATAAGTTCTATTCTCATCTGGGCTATCAGCAACAGAGTAAGTAATTACCATTCAACTTGGGCCGTTCCAGTCCATTAGCCCAATACTGATGACTCAGGAAAAGCTATACATGAGAACTAAATGCTGATAAAAGATAAAATGGAATGGAAGAAAATGATGCTGCCTTACCCCATTCTGCTACATCTATTGTAAGGAATGAATAAAAAAATAAACAACTTGATGGAGTGATAAAGCCAAAAGTAAATATTAAAAACAGTGAATAGAGTTGCGGCTACCCAGACAAAAGGAGAAAGTAAAACGCCTCCTTGGCATCACAGGTTTTGAAGACTCTTTGGTCCTCAGTGACAATGCTTACCTATGTACAAGGACTGGATGGAAATGCTACCAAACATCTTCAAAGTGAAAAGCTTAAATAAGTCAGGTATTCATTCAACACACTAGCCAGAACGTAAGGCTCCATGTTAGGGGCTGTCAGTATAAATGTTAATGAGACATTATCCTCTTAATGAGATATTCAAGATAGTCATTTTAACCATACCCAAAGTGAGGTATTTTCCACCCAGCATAATTAGTTTTAAGATCATCAGACTAAAATTTGTCTTTAATCTAGAATCTCAGTTATCAATTAGCCAACACTTGTTGATCCTGTGTTACATTCTTGACACTTTGGGGAATGCAAAAATAATGATCATTGTGACTTGATAACAGCGATGTTCCAACAGTGTACGTTTCCAACTGTGGAGATAAGACCAATATACTTGAAAAAGGGAACACTGAGCATATATGGTTACATGCTAAATTGTGTAGCAGAGATTATTGATTCTAGAGGAAGTCAAATAAAACAATGGAATGACCGAGACAGGCTGGTAAGGTTTCAGGGAAGGGATACAGTGTGACCATCGTGGCATCTCATGAGTGCCGGGTGCTCCAAGATGGTGAAGTGACCGGCACAGCCAGAGTAGAGGAGGGTGAGTGCAGAAAAGTTGTGGGAAAGGGGCTAGACAGGTAGAGTAGAATCAGAAACGTGGATGGTGAATCACGTTCGGGTAGATCACAAGGGACGGATGAGTCAGAGAAGGTCAGGGGCTACGGGAATTAAGCTCAGAAGTGATGGCTGTGTGGATTAAGAGGGAAAGGGGCAAGATTAGCAAGGCTGT
Source organism: Pongo pygmaeus (assembly GCF_028885625.2). Lineage (NCBI taxonomy): Eukaryota > Metazoa > Chordata > Mammalia > Primates > Hominidae > Pongo > Pongo pygmaeus. The sequence continues at coordinate 10,652,402 of NC_072380.2, forward strand.
GAAGGGAAGCTGAAGGCAGCCAGTCTGGGGAGATGAGATCTATTGACAGACACCAGAAGACAGAAGAAAACGCCATTTGAAGAGATGAAAGTGAGGTGTTTGTTTTTTGACATAGAAACTCAGCGTCGGAGGGCATCCCTGAGGTCAGCTCATGGACTCCTCCAGTTGGATGTCTGAGTGCAGCACGCTGAGCCGGAGGTGACAGAGATAGCAGTAGACATGTCTAACCAGAAATGAAAGACGGAGCAGGAGGGCAGACGGGGACAAGACTGCAGACAGGCTGGGGAGTCTGCTCCACAGGGATGAAAACAGAGACTGGGGGCCTGCATGAGCTCAGGGGAGGAAGCTGAGAGAGTGGGAAGAACGTAGGACTGCAGGCTGGGGCCTGAGCTCACAGAGGGGAGGTGAGCTGGGAAGGCATGGGAGAAGAGGCCTCCAGTGGACACAGCAACAGAACCAAGACAGTGCCACAAGACCCAAGACGGAACGGTTGTGGGAAAAGCATGGTTGCATGACACCAAACACATAGACTTGCTCCCGGGAAGCCTCCTGGGCTCCTCCATCCCGAGTCCACTCCTAGCCATGCCTTCGCTCACCTGCACGCCATGTGCTCAGCTCACCTTCTCTTTTCTAGCTGTCAGCAAGCTCCTCTATCTGTGTCCTTCATATCTTCTCTCTCTTTACAAAGTTGGATGCAGGCTCCCCTCTCCTACCTCTCCACACCCTCACCAAAATATCCAGGAACAAATACTCAAATCCCTGTTTGGAATGTGCAGACAGCTAAGGCTGCTTCTAACCTCCTTCCCCGAAACCTTCTCTCCATTACTGGTCTAACTGGTACATTCCCTAACCTCTGCCCCTCCGCTAATACTTTGCCATCAGCCAGAGTTCCAAGCTAGAAGATACCCATGTAGACACAAGTCCTCACATCCTGTCTTGTCTTGTCTTAGAAATCTGCCCAGGCCCACCCACCTCAATGTGGATGCTGACCTCAGCCAACCAAACCCACAGCACCCTGGGACCACTAGCCCAGGTCCTCAGTCTTCCGTGCAGTCCAGGTGTGTCTTTATGCAGCAGACAAAAGCTGTCTGGTGTGAATTAAATGTTAATGTAGTCATTTGCAATTGCAAATGCCTAAGATGGGACAGACTAGGCACACAGATGACTGCAGGAGAAACCAAAAGAGTGACAAGAAAACAGTGACAAAGAAGGGGCTGCAGATTGAGTTAATCAAGGCAGGATTTGGAAGACAACATCTTGAAAAGTTGAGCCTGGCTGCAAGCCCGGAAAAGAGACAAGCGGAAAGATTCCTGGGCATGGGGCCCAAGGAGTGCTGAGCATACGTTTGAGGTGTCAGGGAGATGCCTGGAGAACAGTTGTAGCCTCGATTTATGGGCAATGCCTAAAACCAGCCAGAGGAGGCTGACTCTTTCAGGGTTCAGGATTCAGAGAAAGAAGACTTGGCCCAGTATAGATGCAAGGTGAGGCCGACTATTGAAACACGAGCCCTCTCTTTGGCTTGACAAAGTTAAATCATGACGCCAAGCCGTTCGACTTGTCTGGTCTTCACCCCAGATTCTTCACCAGAGTGATTCCTTGATTTCACAGTAACTGGGTGTGATATTGCTGACACCATTTTTCATCTTTTACATGGCAGAGAACAAAGGCTGCAGGCAGACAAGGACAGCCTTCGGCTCAGAGGGGCCCTGGCATTTAACTGCCTTCTCACTGTAAAGATAAAGATCACATAGTCAAACCAAAAGCACTAAGATTTTAAATAAAACAGTTTGTATTAAGGAAGACTTTGAACAGAAAAAGGGCTCTAAGAGCCAGATCACTGTGAGAAAAAGGTGGCCCTCCAGAAGCGTGCTATTTTAAGTGGTCTTTATACATGCTTTCTCTTTTTCTCCACCTAGAATGTTCTTCTTCCCCGTCCTCTCCCTGCTTCACCTCCTCACTTTGCTCCGATCTGTGTCATGGTTATTTCCACTCAGTGTTATATTGAGAATGACTGGTCCCATCTGTCCCCTTCTCACACATAACCTCTTTAAGACTCACTTTCATCTTTGTAACACAGCACCTATGCGTGGCACATAATCGGTTCTTGGTATGTATGGCCCAACAAATGAATCAAGATCCGAGTAAGCGAAGGGCTGAGCTACAGGCAACCTGAGTCCCTGCTGCCCAGTGACCTGGTCTCCTTTCCCGTCTCTGGTGAGTCCACTCTCCACATCATGTGAGACTTTGGGCCCTAGCTTCTTAGAAGTTCACTCCAACTTCCAATTGGCATTTACAATATCAAGTGGAGCCGTTTATTTTGCCCCCTTAAGACTGAGTTCTAAGTCTATCTTTTATTTTTAGGTCAAATATTCCCTCCATTACTGGTCTAATTGGCACATTCCATAACCTCTGCCCCTCCGCTAATACTCTGCCATCAGCCAGAGTTCCAAGCTAGAAACCTGCGTCCCCTTTGCCTCCCCTTCCCCTGCCCCGCTACCTCCAACTGACCACAGCTGGACTCTTCCGCTCAGGCTTCAGAGACAGCCCCAGAATGAAGCCCAGGAGCCATGTCCTTCCTACCAGCCCCACCTCTTCTGCCTTTCGCCACGCCTCCAACCCCCATCAGCACCTCCCAAGGCCTCCTAAATGGCATTCCTTTGCTGATCTGGAATCCTGAGCTCCTGTAGCAGCCCAGTATCATCTCCCATGCAGGGTGACACACACCACCCCATACTCCCATGCCCAGATCCCACTGCCTTTGTCCCTGTCACCCCCTTTCCACATACTGGCATGGAGGGAGCATGCATCTGTAGCTCTACCACCCTGCCATTCCTGACCCCGGCTACAGCGGAGGCTCCTCCTTCCTAGTCCCCGTGGAAATCTGGGAGTGAGTATATTAGTTTCTATGTTTTGTAATTACTATGATATATGGGATATTACCTATATACCCCCCATCTCATAACCTAAGTTCCTCTGGTTCCATTACCTACTTCAGATACTTCAGACTTCAGATACTGCATTCTCTCATCTATTAAGAGACACATAAACAGTTTATAACATTACACAAGAAATGCATGGGCAAATCTAAACAACAGAAATAATACTTTCTGATTTCAAGTAGTTGTTAACAGAATTATTAGAATGCTATTACAATGACTGATACTTTGTACAAATTCCACTACCAGCTAAACAAACTGCAAAGACATTTTAAAGATGATGTTCAAAGCGTTTCCACATGGTTGAGTTGATGATTTAGCTTTTTCCAGTAACATAAACTTTGGGTAATTAACTGGGTAAATCCATATCAGTCGTTTGCTGTGGCCCCCTGTGCTATCAAATGTGCAGCAACTTGGTCACTAAGGGAAGGGCAACGCTGACAAATTAAAAAGTATATTTCTTCTTACGTTTTACTCAGTAATAACAGTTACTTGATGTCTTATCAACAAAGGTGTAAGGCCCTTGTTTTCTCTCACAGAAACTAAAAGGTGAAAATTTGATCAGAATTCCTGCTACACATACAAGAAAATGTAGAGAACTGTTCATTTCCTTAAAGCTCTCCTAAAAAAAAAACAAAAAAAAGTACAGTTTAAGTTGGGATAGTGCTCTTAAAATGTTAGGTCTGTCACTACTTTTTTTCAGGGCTAGGGAGTGCAGAGGAATAAGAACAGACTAAGAGGAATGGCACATAGAAGAGAAAGACAAAGTATTTCTAAAACATATTCAAAGTCACTCCCAACCAGCAGCTTTCTAACCAGACTACATCTGGCCCAGCTTCTCTTTCTCTACCATTCAGCAAAATGTTAAAGGTATAGAAGGAAAGTCAGTTGCAAGTCTTTAGCCTTCCCATCCATGTGCCAAAAATGACAGTGCTCTCAAAAGACCTACAGCTGGCATCATTCTTCATGGTGAAAAACTGAATGCTTTCCCCTAGGATCAAGAACTAGGGGAGGATATCCACTCTTACCACTCCTATGCGACACCATGCTGGAGATCGTAGCCAGCACAATAAGAAAAGGAAATAAAATTCATTTAGATGGCAAAGGAAGAAATAAGCTATCATTATTCACAGAAGACATGATCATCTATGTCTTAGCCAACTCGGGCTAATTGGACAGAATACCATAAAAATGGATGGCTCATAAACAACAGTATAGTTGTCCATCAGTTCCTGCAAGGGGTTGGTTCCAAAACCCCATAGGTAGCAAAATCTGAGGATGCCCAAGTCCCTGACATAAAATGGCACAGTGTAAGCATGTAACCTATGCACATCCTCCCATATATTTTAAATCATCTCTATATGACTTATGATACCTAATACAATGTAAGTGCTTTGCAAATGGTTGATACACTGTATTTTTGTGTGTTTTTTTAAAAATATTTTGGATCCAAGTTTGGTTGAATCCACTGATGCAGAACTCACAGACATGGAGGGCCAAGAGTCACTTATTTCTCACAGTTCTGGAGGCTGGGAAGTCTAAAACCAAGGCACCAGCAGATTCAGTGTCTGCTAAGGACCTGCCTCCTACCTAATTCATAGATGGCTATCTTCTCACTGTGTTCTCACATCACAGAAGGGGCAAGGCAGCTCTCTGGGGTCTTTTTCATAAGAGCACTAACTCCATGCCTAAGGGCTCCACCCTCATGACTTAATCATCTCCCAAGGCCCCACCTTCCTGATATCATCACATTGGAGGTTAGGTTTCTACACATGAATTTGGAGGGAGACAAGCATTGTCTATATAGAAAATATCAAGGAAAGCCCGGCACAGTGGCTCACGTCTGTAATCCCAGCACTTTGGGAGGCCAAGGCGGGCAGATCACCTGAGGTCAAGAGTTCGAGACTAGCCTGACTAACATGGTGAAACCCTGTCTCTACTAAAAAAAACAATTAGCCAGGCATAGTGGCAGATGCTTGAGCCCAGGAGGTAGAAGTTGCAGTAAGCCAAGATTGTGTTATTGCACTCTAGCCTGGGTGACAAGAGTGAAACTCCGTCTCAAAAAAAAAAAAAGAAAGAAAGAAAATACCAAGGAATGGGCAAAAAAGTTACAAGAACAAATAAGTGAGCTTAATGGGTCTCGGAAGACAAGGTCAACATACAAAACTTGTTAAAACAAATTATTAAAAAATAAAATTATTACAAACAAATGTTATGTACTAACGATGAATGGTTAGAAATTTTTCAATTTTTAAGGTATCATTTACAATAGCATCAGACGAAATGAAATGCTTGGGAATGAACATGTGCAAGATTTGTCTTTTCATTTTTCTGAACAATGTTTTTGAAAAACATTTTCATTTTATGAAGTCCAATCTATCATTTTCTTTTACGGCTTCTGGTTTTTGTGTCTTATCTAAGAACTACTTGCCTAACACAAGGTCACAGTGATTTTTGCCAATGTTTTCTTCACGAAGTTTGGTGGTTTTATGTTTTACACCTAGATTTATGATCCACTTTGAGTTAATTTCATATAGGGTGCAAGGTACATAGTTCTAAAATAAGCAAACAGTAATAAATGAAAGTGGCAGTAACACACAGGGAACTGAGAAACACGCAAGAATCAGAGCTCATACTCACACAGCTGAATACCCCTTCCTGCCAACTTCCCTCGGTTAAGGCAAGTATTGTGCTTTCTTCATGAAGGAATGCAGGTTGATAACAATGCTAAGGCTTTGGCCAGTTTTCCTATTGTGTAAATTCTTCAGCTGGCCCATTAGACTGATGAAGGGGTGAGGGAGTACCAAGCACAGCCACCGATCAGGAGTTTGCCCCTGTCTCTGCACATCACCACAATGATGTCCTAAAAGGTTTTCATAACTGTGCCAACTTGAGAATTTGGAAAAGAGAGCTATCTCCTGCCAGCATGAGAGAAGGTTACGGGGAAAATCATACAAATGCAAAAGTACTTATAACATTCCCCTCATTAGGTTCTACCTTAAGTCCTGCCCGTGCCTCATAGTGATTAATAACAACTCAATCTTTTTATCATGAATATCTATACATGCCTGAAAATCAACTGGAATTATCTGTGACTGGAAACAATATATCAGGTGTAATGATACATACTTAGCACATTCAAGATGTCCTAGACTTCCAAATTTATGATTTACTTTAGTGCAGCCTGCATGGTCAGTTTTTGGGAGTGTGGAAGAAAGGATTCCTGCATGGATGGGAGGTTGGGCTGTGTGAGCTCAAATCCCCGCAAGGGATGGGCACTTCTGAAAACAGAAGCGTGGTCGAATCCCAGGTGAGTCACTTACTAGCTATGTGACATTGGGTCAGTTGCTTCCCTTCTCTGAGCTTCATTTTCTTGATCTGTAAAATAGACTACAAGTCATTATCATATAGGGGTTTTGCTACTAGGTTTAAACGGTACTGTTTAAATATTAAGTCAATGCTACTTCCCTCCTCCCTACTTTCCAAAAACCACATTTATAAACTAAAATTTTATTAAAAATTATTTGTGTGCCAGGCTGCCACATTCTGCACACAGTGGAAGAACAGTGGCTGTGCTGGAGATGCCCAGTGACATCTGAGTTGGCCAGGGATGATACCACACTAGTGATGTGGAAGAACAGGATAATACAGTAATCTATAGAGAGAGATACTGTTTACAAGAATGGAAGTTCCACATATAAAACAACACAAGGTTTTAGAACCAAGATTATTAATAAAGTAATAGTAGTTAACATGTATGTGCCTGATGACGTTTTAATGATTTTACATGTATTAACACACTTGATATGCTCACAATTATCCTACAAGGTAGATACTTTTATTATCCCCATTTTACAGATAGGAAAACTAAGGCACAAGAAGCATAGGGACTTGCCCAAGGACACAAAGCTAGTAAGTAACATAGATGAGATTGCAACCCAAACTGTTGGGTTCCAGAATCCCTACTGCCTCATAAAGATCAGAAACAGTCAAGAAGTGCCATGCCCAAGTCCTCACAGAGCCTCTCCATTCCTGGCCACCCATGCACCTGTCTTTCACGGCCCATTTTCTTAAATAACATCAGGGTATAGGGCCTTCTAGGGCACTGACAATGTTTTTTTCCTTAGGAGTGGGGGGTAGTTAAATGGGTTTCTATAATTATTAAGTTTTATGTACTCTTCTGTTTGCATATCTCACTATGAGAGAAAGTGGATCAGCATTCATGCAGGGACCCAACTCTCCACAACTCTCCAGGCTTTTGACATCATGGAGGTTCCACGTTCAGCCGTCCCTAACATGAACCTAAGACACATCACAAAGGTTAGGATGTAGGAGAGCAAAAGATGCTAAGCACGCTCCTCCCCTGCCTCCCCTGCCTCCTCTGCAGTCCTTTGAATTTGCATGCTGGAATTACTAGAGCAAAAGCTCAGCTAATCTCCTGGCTGGCGTGATTGTTATTATCATGTGGCGCACACATGCATATTCATCCACATTTAAAGGGAAGAAATAAGCCTCCCTCATGGCACTGCTGATAAACAATCCCCCAAACTCTTTTCCCTATACTCAAACCAAACACATCTGAAGCCTTATCATACTTAAAAGTGATTTGCCCATAAGTCTTTTACATGTTAATAACATTGTGCATTGAATACTTCATTCCCGAGATCATTATGTGATTGGTTTCCATGTGATTTTCGGCACAATAGAAATGGACAGAGCAGTATCGACTGCTTTTGGACACCAATCTCCATGTTAAAGCTCACACCACTGACATCAGAACATGCAGAACTCAGCTGCGGTGGGAGCCCGGCCATGTTAGTCAAGCTCACTTGTTTCCAGACAAAACATTTTAATTCCTGGCATGGAAGAGGGGACCTGGGGAAGCAGTGTTGGAAGAGAATGGAGAGGAGGGAAGAAGGAGAGGGGAGAATGAAAAGGGCATAATTAGCCCAGCACCAAGATATCTGGTTCTACCCTTTGCTCCAGCTCTTGTAAACTGACTTCTCCATGTCAACTCATCCTCTTCTCATAGGTTGGGTGAATACAGCCAGTTGTTTCTCAACCCTAGGAACACACTAGACCCATCCTGGCTGCCAAGCAGAGGGCCTGATTTAATTAGGGGTATGGGGGCATCAGTCCCAGATGAAGCTAACATGCTTCCAGGGTTGCAATTCTGGGGTAAGTCCATGGGCTCTGCTGACAGATGAGGGCCAGGGAGGCCACACACCTAGAAATGGGCAAAACCACCATGAAGCAAGGGCCCATCTGAGATGGTGAAAATGTCATAGAGTTGTAAAAGTATGATCAAGTGAATGAGTGAGCTTGGGTAATACAAGAGGCTGGAGAGAAAAAGGCAGATCCCCAGCCCACAGAATGCAAAGCTGAAGAATGAGACAAAGTTGCTTGTTACATAATTCTCCAACACACAAACACACACACGCATACACACACAACCCCACACAAATGCACACACACATATGCACACAAATGAACATACACACATATGTATGCACACATGTAGTCATGTAAACATACACATGTAGTCACACAAATGCATACACATGTACACACATATGCAAACATACACACATACAAGCACACACTATCATACAAATGCATACACCTGCATGCAGTTATGCAAACACAAACAAAAACATACATGCACATACACACCATTATGCCAAAATGCACTCCTGTACATTTCAACCTTTTACAGATAATTTCATTAATTAATATCATTCTGAGTTCATTCTCCCCTGCCTCTTGAGAAACCAAAAGCTCCAAAACTTCTAAAGGAGCCTGTCACCAACCCCATCACCACTACCATACCCACCCACCCACCTCATACCCAGTGTGAGACTGTCCTGGCTCTCCGGAGTGAAGCTGGGATCATCGCTGCTCATACACCTTTGACCTTACCAGCTCCGGGTTTCATTCGCTGCCTGAGGGTCCATCCTGTGCCCATACAGTCTTGGGTACCTTGTGCACTGGACACAGATGTTTTATGCCCAGACTCTGGAATCACTGCCAGGTTCAAATCCCAGCTATTCCATGGACCAGGCCAGTTTGCTTGGCTTCTCTGTGCCTCGATTTCCTCCTCAGTAAAAGAGAGGTGATAAGGTAACTGCTCACAGAGTTATTTAACACGTTTTAAAACTGAGAATGGTGTTTGACACATAGCAAGCATTTATTTGTCAGCAAGCTTTTCACCCCCGCTGCAATCCTGAGGACTCTGCAATGCCTCCAATTTGCAGATGGGGAAACTGAGGCTCAGATTCCAGCTACAATGTCCACGTGTATACTCTCCCACTTACAAGACTATGTGTCCTGATTTGGGGGTTAGGACGTAGACTCGGTCTACAGAGACATCATGGCTTTTTCATTTTATCAGGCAATTGAAGCACCTGGGCACAGACTGCCACTAATTTCCTGGCAGGTGACCCAGGTACGAACATGCTGCTGTCCCCTCTCCCTACCCAGCCTGGTCTTAGTCCCCTTGCCTATCTTTAGTCTCCATTTGTCAGGAAGGCATTAGAAATCACTTATCTAAAATTTTGTTTGAATGCAGTTCAAAAGTTCTGTTCTGGCTTAAGCTTGGGTTTTTAATTGGAAACCCAGTTTTTTGTTTTTGTTTTTGTTTTTAAAAAGAATAGAAGCACTTAAGCCAGAGAAAGTAGCTATATTGTTGGAGAGCAGAGTGGTTGTTCTTATTAAGTTTAATGTAAAACAAAGGCATTATACTGTAATGATATTAACTCTAATTAGAAGCCAGCAGCTCAAAACGCATAAAGCAAAAAGAAGGCCAGCTGTATTCTTCTAAGAGCTGATCTTAAACTAGGCCGCACATTAGAATTACCTGGGGAGCCTTTTTAAAATATTAACACCTGGACTTCACTCTCCAAGAATCTGATTTAATTGGTCTAGGATGCAGCCCAGACATCAGTACAGTTTTTTGTTTTGTTTTTTCACTCTGTCACCCAGGCTGGAGTGCAGTGGCATGATCGCAGCTCATTGCAACCTCCACCTCCCAGGATGAAGCGATTCTCCTGCCTCAGCCTCCTGAGTAGCTGGGATTACAGGCATCCGCGACAACACCAGGCTAATTTTTGTATTTTTAGTACAGACAGGTTTTCACTATGTTGGTCAGGCTGGTCCCGAACTCCTGACCTTGTGATCCACCGCCTAGGCCTCCCAAAGTGCTGGGATTACAGGCATGAGCCACTCACTGCTCAGGTGATTTTTAAGTGCAGCCCAGGATTGAGGATGACTATTCTACAGGGAAAGGAAACTAACATTTTTTAAAGTCCGTCTACGTCCTAGGCATTATACTCTGCTTTCAAATACAGTATATTATTAACTGTAAGCATAAAAAGTCTATTAGGATTTGGGTACAAGTATGTAATCCCAAGAGTTTTCCCATTCTCTGTGACATTGGGTGGCTTATTAAATATTTAATTTTTCCTTTGGCCTACTGAGGAGTCCTAGAGAGGAAGGAAGGGGTCAAAACCAGCACAGCCTAAAATTTCTAAAAAGCTCAGGAAGCCAACGAGGGCCATTCCTTTGCACCAAACAGCATTAGCCTGGAGAAACCCAGCCAGCAGCCAAGGGAAGGGATCTGCTGCCAAAATACACGACAGCCCCAGGCCATACGCAGCCCATGGAGGGATTTTTCACCTAGGAAGGATTTACAGGAAATTTAACAAGAACATTTTAATCAAGAAACGAGGTCAGGACGGATAAGACTAGGATTACATTAAACTGTGAATGACAATCGTTCAGGACTGGTGAGAATGATACCTGCTAACACTTTAGACTTTTCTCTTTAGGTCCAGTTAAAAGTACTATTCTGTGATAAAAGGCTAGCTGTGTAAGTATGTGGTTTTAAAAAGAAAGGCAGGATTTATTAACAGGAGAACAGAAAAGAAAAACTTAAGAGAAGGACCTAAAGAATCAAGTACAAGACAAGACAGGCTAAGAGAATTTCTTCTTACATTTCCAGGGTGGGCTCAGAATATGGAGACAGAAAGGCTGGTTCTAGATGACACGTGGCATGTTCAGCTGTGGAGCAACAGCCGACAACGCCGACTGGGGCAAAGGGCAGAGGGGCCACACTGATCTGTGCCCTTTTCTGCCACACCAGCATCCGGTGTCCATCTGGGTAGGGCCTGTGGTCCCCTTGAAGGGTCTTACCCCAGCCACCCTCCCCTTTGATCACGCCTCTGGCTGCCACGTTATCCTTCCTTCACTCTTACTGATAAACAGATGGTCCTTTGATCTCGGCCGTCATTATCGTGCAGTAGAATTCTGTTTCCACCCAATGCCATACTGATTTCATACTTCATCTTGCGTCTTCCAGATATGTGCTGGCTTTATCTGATTTTCTAGAGTGGGGCAGAAACAGGAATTTTTCTCTACAAAGGCACAAGGTGTGATGCCCTCCCAAGGTGAAGGGCAGAATGACTAGCTGATGGCAGTGAGGAACAGCCTCCGGGCAGATGAAATGGGCCAAGCACTGGCAGCTGATTAACAGTGGGTGCACCAGTCCACACACTAGCCTCGTTTCCTTCTCACAGCAGCCCATAAGATGGGTGCCGTTTACGAAGAGAAGACAATGGAAGGTGACCGGCCATCATGACGTGTCTACCCTACATTCTCAGCACACCTTCTCCCAATCCTAGAGCGTGGTCTGAGTCGGTGGGGGCTGCTGTAACGAACTGCCACAGACTGGGTGGCTTATGAACACCACAAGTGTATTTCTCATGGTTCTGAGGCTGGAAGTCCAAGATCAAGGTGCCAGCATGGTCAGGCTCTGGTGCAAGCCTGCTTCTGGACTGCAGTCAGTCAGCCTCCCACTGTGTCCTCCCATGGTGCAAAGAGGTCCCTTTCAGGTGGGCACTAAGGCTCTTGGTCCCATTCATGAAGGTCGCACTCTCATGACAAATCACCTCCCAGAGTCCCCTCTCCAAATACTAACCTAGGAATCTGTGGGCTAGGATTTCAACCTAGGAATTTGGAGGGATGCAAACTTTAAGACCACAGCAGGCCCCATGATATTCCGTGAACCTACCCTTACACACGACTGTCGTGGCTGAGGGGGTGAGGGCTCCAGTGAGTTCTCCCACCTATGACCTGTGTGGCGTTGGGCAAGCCACTTCCCCTCTGTGACCCGTGGTTTCCCCATCTACAAATGGGAATGGGTTCAGTGCCTACCTCTTAGGGAATCACGGGCATTAAATGAGATGGTATAGTAAGGCACAGAGCTACAGGTTTCCCCTGTGCCAGTTTGACAGGCCCCCTGGACCCCCATAGTAGCCCCCACTGACGGCCGCCGGTCCTGCACCCGTCACCTGTCCCACTCAACAGGGGGTGCCCATCAGTGCCATCAGAACAGGCACCCCCAGAAATCAGAGGCTTTGAATTAAAGGAGAAGCATAGTTGGCACTCAGTGGAGGTTAAACACCCTTCGTGGTAGTGGTCAGGTTCTGGTGAGAACCTTTTTCTGGGCTACAGATGCCCAAACTCCCATTTCGTCCTCCCATGGTACAAGGAGAGAAAGAGACATCTCTGGAGTCCCTTTTGTAAGGCCACCAATCCCATTCATGAAGGGTCTGACCACTCACCAGACTCCCAAAGCCTTGATTCTGCAAGTACCCTGTCCAAAATAAAAATAAAGAAGAGCCTTGGCTCAGAGCGGCAGGAGTAACTCCAGCACTGTTCCACCTCAGACCACTTCCCTGTCTCAGGCCCAACTCCGTCGCTTTGTTTATTCTCTCAAATCACCTCCCATCGGAAGTCCTATGGCCCTGCTTCAAAGTGACACGGGCTGTGTCTCACAGAATCCAGGACACGAGGGAAGTGAGGGACGGCGTCCTGCGGGTGCCTGCTGCAAGCTGGGCTCCACATAGGACCATGCAGTGTGCTCTCATGTTCAGATCTCCCGACCACCCTGTAACAAGTGGGCAAAACAAGTGGTGCATTCCCATTTTTAAAGACAAAGTGTCAGAGGCGGGGAGAGATGGGGTGACTTGCCCAAGGCCCATGGCTATCGGGGGCGGGGCGGGATTCACGAAGGTCCCACTCCAAAGCTGAAGTGGCCTTGGAGAGCCACAGTCCTGTTCCATCGCTGCCCAGATGCAGACACCGAGACCCGAGGAAGGTCAGCCTGGCTTCAGCTCTGCCCCCAGATGCAGAACCTGGGTCTCCTGCATTCTTTCCAGAACACCACGTTCTCACTTCATCCACCTCTTCTTACCAAAAACGACTTTCAGTATCACCATTTGTTGAGATTGTATAAAAGGAGGCAAAGGAGGCTCTCCTAAGACCAAAGCATTTCCCAAAATTGTTTTCTAGAAGAACAACTTTATTTTTTTCTTCTTCTTCACACCAACCGGTTCAAGCTGCATAAAACCTGCCCCACTTAGCACTTCTGTGGAAGGTTGGGCCTTTGCACATGGTAAATCAAATTCAGCAGTGCTTGGGGACTCATCACCCAAGTACCTAATGAAGATAATCCATCAGCACCACAGCAACTTTATTGGGCCATTCCTGCCCAAGGAAACAGCAAAAACAGCCAGGGGGTCGGGGGGAAAGCCACCAGGAATTAAATGGGGAAACAGATGATATTTAATTATATAAATATTCCCAGCAATGCTCTGAGGAATGGAATTATTGGCTTGCTGGGCAGCCCCTCATTGAACCAGGCAGCAAAGGAGATTTATACCACAGAGTTCATGTTTTCATTAGAATTCACACAGACCATATTTAGAAAGTGGATGTCTGGAAGCTTGACGATATTGTGTGTTCATAATCTGACACTGTAATATAGTGGCTTTAAAAAGACGAGGGGAGGCTCTCCCCTTATTCATTTGATATCTACATTTTATTAGTGTTATTATTTGGCATAATTACAAAGAATTAGCAATGTTAATTAATGCTGCACTAATGCAGTCATAATTACTTCCATTTATTCTAGAACATAAGTGAATTTATAATTTATTTGGAACTCAAGTGATTTCTTGGATTCACGTTTTTTAAAAATGAAATCTCGGCCAGGTACAGTGGCTAATGCCTGTAATCCCAGCACTTTGGGAGGCCAAGAGGTGTGGATCACGAGGTCAGGAGTTCAAGATCTGCCTGGCCAAGATGGTGAAATCCTGTCTCTACTAAAAATACAAAAATTAGCCAGGTGTGGTGGCAGTCACCTGTAATCCCAGCTACTCGGGAGAGGCTGAGACAGAATCGCTTGAACCTGGGTGGCAGAGGTTGCAGTGAGAATAGGATCCTCCTGCTAAATTCACGAAATGGAAAAAATGAAATTGTTTTAAGGATGTGCCATGGATTCATCCTATCTATATAGATCTATATAGATTTTTTTTTTTTTTTTTTTGAGACGGAGTCTCGCTCTGTCGCCCAGGCTAGAGTGCGGTGGCACGATCTCGGCTCACTGCAACCTCTGCCTCCTGGGTTCAACTGATTCTCCTGCCTCAGCCTCCCAAGTAGCTGGGACTACAGGCGCCCACCACCACACCCAGCTAATTTTTTGTATTTTTAGTAGAGACAGAGTTTAACTGTGTTAGCCAGGATGGTCTTGATCTCCTGACCTCATGATCCGCCCACCTCGGCCTCCCAAAGTGCTGAGAAGGTGTGAGCCACTGTGCCCGGCCCCATCCTATCTATATTTCTAATCACCTGTTGGGGCTGCATGATATCATTTTTAACCCACTTCCACTGTAACGAAGCTGAATTAAGTGGCCCGAGGGAAATTTCAAATGGACTTCTTTGCACATCTTCAATTGACAAAGTGCAAAGAATGAAAAGAAGAAAAGCACTTGATCTCAACACCCTGCTAAGAATTATATAGACCACTTTTCTAAAGGGTTTTTTAAAGATTTCATGTTATAAAAGTATCTTCCTGGGGAAAACCAAAGGAAACTTTATAAGCATTTTCTTCCTAACAGTCAAAATTCCAGTAAGAATTAATAATCCAAAATTAGGCATGTATCTCAAAAACATAAAAACCTGTAGGAACCGCTTAAATGGGTTAGATATTTAGAGACTGTTTTCTCTCACTGTACCTCTTCATGACATATGGTCCACCCACCATTTAAATCTAAACAGCATGTTAAGATTTTTGCTGGAAATGAAGACCTTTAAGAGATAATGCCAATCAAATTCTGCCTTACAAGAGACAACCCCCCCTCCACCGCAATACATAAAAAATTTACTTTACTAGAAAGCTTTGTAAAGTGCTTTGACAGAGATGTTATCCTGCAACAAATTTCAATAAATTGAAGGAAATGTTGTTCTTTAACTGTATTCTATATTGAGTAAAAAACTACTTCTATGCATTTTTCTAAAAGGGAAAAAGCATCACAAAGCTCCAGAAATAAGAGGTAAGCTCAAATATCCTGGTTTCCTCTCACTCTCCAACCTCAGCCACTCCCAATTCTGGAGCTACTGCTGATACATTAACAATTCCCGAATGTCTGCCTCCAGCCCAGAGAGCACTCCTGATCTCCTCTCTTGATAGTAACTGCAAACTCAACCCCTCCAGATCTGCACATGCCACTCTCCACTCCCCACCCTGCTCTGTCCTCTCTGCCAATGGATGGCCTCACGCAGGTGCCCAGGCAAGAAATGCAGTTGCAGCGCTCCCACTCCTCACATCTGACCAATCACAAATTCCTACGGATAGTATTTCTAGATTCCCCTGTAATCCACTCACTTCTCACCATTCTTACTACCAATAGCTTGGCCTGTCTGCTGCCATCTATCATCTGGTATCTGGTAATCTGCCTGCACCTCTCTCATCCATCCTCTTTGATACGGTGAGAATGATCTTCCTAAAATCTAAATCAGATCATGCCATTTCATCCCTAAAACCCTCCAATGGCTATTGGTGAAATACAAATCAAAATTACAATGAGATAACATTTCACACGCAGTAGGGTGGCTATAATCAAAAACACAGACAACAGCAAGTGTTGGAGAGGATGTGGAGAAACTGGAATCCTCTGCAGGTGGGACTGTAAAATAGTGCACCTACTTTAGAAAACAGTGTGGAAGTTCCTCAAAATGTTAAACACGGAGTCACCATATGACCCAGGAATTCCATTCCTAGATATATACCTAAGAGAGAGGAAAACGTGTCTACACACACACAAAAAAAACTGCAAATATTCACAGCATCATTATTGACAATAGACAAAAAGTAGAAACAACCCAAATGTCCGTCAACTGATGAATACATAAAATGTGGTGTCTCCATACAATTATGGATACATCCATGCAATGGAAGATGACCAGTAATCAAAGAGACTGAAGCACTGATGCATGCTATAACACAGATGAGCCCTGAAAACTTATTCTAGTGAAAGAAGCCAATAGGCCACATATTATGATTCCACCTACATAAAGTATCCAAAATTGACAAATCTATAGACACAGAAAGTAGATTAGTGTGCCGATGGCTGGGGGAGTGTTGGGAAGAAGTGAGGAATGTCTGTTGACAGGTATGGGGCCTCTTTTTGAGGTAATGGAAACGTTTTAAAATTGACTGTGGTGATGGTTGCACAACTGTGTGACTGCAGTTCATACCCATTTGCTACGGTCTGAATGTTTACGTCCTCTTGAAGTCCAGATGTTGACATCTTTCCTCACAATGTGATAGTATTAGGAAGTGGAGCCTTGGGGGGGTATTAGTCAGTCGTGAGGATAGGGCCCTGATGAATGGGATTAGTGCCCTTATAAAAGAGGCCCTTCCAGCATGTGAGGACATAGTAAGAAGGTGCCATCTATGAAGCAGGAAGTGGGCCCTCATCAGACACCGAATCTGCTGGCTCCTTGATCTTGGACTTCCCACCTCCAGAACTGTGAGAAATATATCCCTGTTGCATATAAGCCACCCAGAATCTAACTATTCTGTTATAGTAGCCCAATGGAATAAGACACCATTGAACTGTACACATTAAATAGATGAATTGTACGGTATGTGAGTTATATGTCAATACAGCTGTTATTAAAAGATAGAGGGATGGAGAGAGGGAAGGGAGGAGAGAGACAGGGAGATGGGGAGAGAGAGAAAGAAGAAGAGGGCAGGCAGAGAGAGGGGGAGAGAGACCTATCAACAATTGCAATGTGTGAACCTTCTTTAGGTCCTGATTTGAACAAAGTATAAATGAGGGAAATTTGACTCTGACTCTCATATTTGATATTAAAGAACTATTATTATTTTAGAGTGAAAAAAACCTATGAGAACTTTCATTGGCCCTTACAAAGTTGGAAGCCCTAACATTGCCTACAGACCCCTAATAACCCAGCCCCCCACTCCAGCCACCTCCCACTATCCCAAGCCCTCCTCATACATCCCCAACCCCAGAACTTGCTTCTGCCACAGTAATCTTTTTAAAAATTCTTTGAAAATGTCATGCTATTTTAGTTTCCCAAATTAACTGAGATATCAACCAGACCAACCAATGATTATATTTGAGAAGACTAAGGCCCTCAAATCACACCATTAGACAGTGAGAGAACTGGAAGCAGAACCCAGGGTTCCTGAATCTCAGTACAAGTCCATTGCTAGTGTCTTCTTTTCACACTTAAACTCAAATACCATACATCAAGGGAGTGATAATGAGATCTTTACTACCATGAATTTCCTTAAAAAATGTAATCCCATTAGAAACTATGTAAAATGGTTTATTTCCAGGCATACAGGCAGCATGATACTGGAGGATGAATATGTAGGTAAACTAGAGTCAGACAGAATTGAGTTTAAATTTCGAATCTACGATGTATTCACCACGCGGCCTTGTGAAAGCCACTTGGCATCCTGAGCCTGTCTCCTGGTAATATGGGGATGATGAAGAATGGAGACGATTTAAATAAAAGCACAGCACAGTGCCAAGCACATAGTAGGTCTTCATAAATGACAGGTATTGTTACGAGCTCCCATGTTACTTTACTTACCAGGGAAAGTCTATTTTGATTATAAACCTGACTAAGTAAAGAATCTAACTTCTAAAGAATGAAGCTTAAAAAAAAAAAAAAAAAAAAGAATGAAGCTTATCGATACAGAACCAGAAGGAAATAAGTATAACTGCATGACTGGAAAATTCTATTCCATCACCACTGGTCAACAGAAGGGAACCAGCATTCACATTTCTCTGGTGAGGGCAGTGGAGGAAGAATATGCTTATCTTGCAGAAACTATTTCCCTGAGGCCATCCTAGCACCATGCCTCTATGTGTCCATATGAAAAGAAGAGATTAATTTCTATGCCACTCAGTTTTATTTGTTTATTTCAAAAAATATCAAATCTACAGAAACAAACAATATAGCATTGAACACTGATAACTCTTCACCTACATTCACCAAGAATTAACATCTTCTCAAATCCTCTCTCTCTCATACACACACGTACACACACGTGCTTTCCTTTTACCAAACTATACAAAACTGGGCTTAAGACCTTGTGAAATTTCACCCTAAGTAATCCAACATGCACCTCTCAAGAATAAACACCTTCTCCTATCCAGGCACACCTTTAAAAAAGGGAAGGTTGATTCAATACCATCATCCAACATACAGTCCATACTCACATTTCCCCAATTGTCTCAAAAAACGTCCTTTATAGCCATTTTGTTTGTTTCGATATGGAATCCGACCAAGTTTCATTCATTGCAATTGGCTGTTATTTCTGCTTGGTCTCCCTAATCTGAAACAGTTCCTGCACTTGCCTCTGTACTTCATGACATTCTCCTTGGCAGCATCGAAGCCACTCTTCCCAAGGGCATCAGGTATCCCCCTTACCTCATCACATCAGGACTCCCACCATTAGTGATGCCAAACCTGACCACTTCATTAAGGTCACGGCCAATCTCTACATTGTAAAAGCTCAGAGAATACTGTGCTAACATCAACAACCTCTCACCCAATAGTTTTCACATCCATCCCGAATCAGTTGATTACATTAAGGTTATAACATGATGACTTTCTAATCCTCTAATTCCTTCTATATTTGTTATCTGGCATTTTCCTATAAAGCAGAGCTTTCCCATCCCTGCTCCTGCCCAACTCTCATCACTGTGGACTCATATGGGTTTTTTTAATGTACTTATAATCCATGATCATTAATATTCTTTATTGATGTTCCAACCATCCCGAGTTTGACTAGTGAGAGACCCTGTCAGCCAGTGTCCTGGCAAGCCCTCAGCTCTCCTTCCATACTTCCTTGCTTTTGGTGCAATAAAGGATCTGAGGTTCGCCATTTCTCTCATGGTTTCTTCCAGTGGAAAGAGAAATTCAGAAACCAAGATCTGGGCATGAGAGATGCCCATAATGGCTGCGATGGCACAGCTTCTACGCTCTTGAGTTGATGCAACTAGAACAGTAAGAGAGAGAGTGTGTGTGTGTACCGGGATAGCACAGCTTCTAGGCTCTTCAGTTGATACAACCAGAACAGTGAGAGAGAGTGTGTGTGTATTTCAACATGAGTTTATACTGATACTTTCAACTCTAATTCAGTACCTCACATTCCTCATATTTATGTCTCCTTCCACAGTGAAAATGTTGGTGTCCAACACATCAATTCACTTAGTTGCTCATTTACTGTCTCCTAAATAAACACAAAATAGTTTCAGAATGTCATCAATATCCCTACCGACATAAGCCTACTTAAAAAAGTTCAGTATTTCTTTATCCTTACTGTCGTCATTAGACTATATGTGGTGTGGGTATAACTTTTTAAATCTAGGACTCTGGCAAGCTTACAATAAAAATTTTTTAATGATTCTGTTAATCATAAAGTAAGCTTGTTCTCTTAAAATGCAAATGCAAGGTAAAACCTATATATATATAATACATACACACACGAACTATTAAAAATTAGCTTTCACATTACATTTTACTGTACCTGTGGTATTTAAAGAGGTAATGTTAAGCTTCTGTAAATCAATATTAAAGAACATTTAAAACTACACTTCCTTTTTCCATAAAAATAATAGATCACTATTTCCAAGAAAAAAAAAATTAAAATCTTTTTCAATACATATGTGATTTTCTTCAAATGATCTTCAAACAATTGATATATTTGATCTACACTTCAACATTATTTCACAAGAAAAAAGTAGAATTGTTTCATTTAAAATGGAAATCTATTGTTCCTATAAAACACAAACCCACGTGGCTGGGTGTGGTGGCTCACGCCTGTAATCTCAGCACTTTGGGAGGCCAAGGTGGGCGGATCACCAGGTCAGGTGATCAAGACCATCCTGGCTAACACGGTGAAATCCCATCTCTACTAAAAATACAAAAAATTAGCTGGGCGTGGTGGCGGATGCCTGTAGTCCCAGCTACTTGGGAGGCTGAGGCAAGAGAATGGCATGAACCTGGAAGGCGGAGCTTGCAGTGAGCCGAGATTGTGCCACTGCACTCCAGCCTGGGCAACAGAGCGAGACTCAGTCTCAAAAGAAAAGAAAAGAAAAAAAAAACAAAACCACAAATGTGTCCTTGAGGCTTCCATCTTACTGCAACAGTGAAGCAGATTTGGGTGCTACCTTATTGGGTGGTCACCCCTGCCGTAACCTTGGTAAGAACTATAAGTATTTTTGATGGCTACACTCTTCTGCAAGGTTTTCAAGCACGCGTGTCCACCACACAGACTTAGTGACTGCGTTTGACAATTTCCCATCCCTCAACAAGATCAGGCCTTTGCCACCCTTGCATTCTACTTTTAACAAATATACAATCTATATTATGGGTTAAGGATACTAGACTATTATTTCCTCTTCTCCACTGCTATCTATGATGGTACAGATTCCTGAAGCCAAGACCACATTGGTTTTGATTTAAACTTTGACCACAAGGCATTGAATATCCACATGAAAATTGTCAAATTTTGTCAAATACACCATCATGTTTATTTCTATATAATGTTAAACATTTGGATAATTTTTAATTAGTGATATCAGAGAGAGAGAGAGAGAGAGAGAGATCCTAAAGCCTGGATTCTAAATAAAAGGATTGAAATTAAGAATATGAGATTTGAAAACCAACTGCATGTTCTAGTTCTAGAATGTTTTTCTAAAGCTGTTGCACGGCTTCCTCCTGGAACATATTTCGTAACGTAATAGCACACACTTCATTATGAAGGGGGCAACACGGAAGAGCAGCCAACGTACTTCATGGGCTTCTCAGGCAGTGGGCGACACCCTCACCTGTGCCACCACTGCTGTCGCTTTGGGAAGTGACCAATGTCAATATTCTACCTGCCACCAAAAAAAGATCACTATGTCTCTACCTCACCCATTGACCTTATGCCACTGTCGGTCTTAAAATGGAAAAAAAGAAGCTAGAAAGCTGTGCTGAAGAAAGACGCCGGTGTGAGCATTCTCCTCCGAGGATAAGGACAACCAAATGTGAGGGAGTAAAAATAGGTCGCGTGGACCAGCAGGGAAAAGGAAGAAAGTATGCAGCAGGCACGTGAGAGGGAGACAGGATGAATCATCAGGAGGGAAAGAAAGGTGCAAGGCGTGGGGGAAAGAACAATTAACTGGAAGAAAGACAGGTGCCTTATTTCCCCACCTCATGCCTCATCCACATCTTCCCACCAGACAACGGCCCAGCCAGGCCAACTTCTCAGCCATCTGCTGTCTATCCTTAATAAGCTTCACTCACTCCACTTTTGTAATTGTGGTGAAAGACACCTCACATTAAATTTACCATTGTAACCATTTCTAAGTGTAACGCTCAGTAGTGGTAAATACATTCACATTGATGTACGATCAATCTCCAGCACTTTTTCATCTTGCAAAACTGAAACTCTGCATCCTTTAAACAGCAGCTCTTCATCCCCTCTTCTCCTCAGCCCCTGGAAATCACCGTTCTACCTCTGTCTCTATGAATTTGACTACTCTAGGAACCTCAACTCAGTGGAATTACATAGTATTTGTCTCTTTGTGGCTGGCTTATTTCTCATAGCATCATGTCTTCAAGGTTCATCCCTGTTGTAGCAAGTGACAGAATTTCCTTCCTTTTTAAGGCTGAATACCATTCCATTGCACAGATAGACCACATTCTGTCTACCTATTCACCTGTCAACGGGCATGTGGAGCTATTGTGAATACTGCTGCTGTGAACATGAAGTGTGCTTTACTCATTTTTAACAACCTCCTTCAGAATGGGCAGCACTTCCTCTTTCTTCATATGATTTTTTGGGGGAAAAAAGTACTTCTGTACTGAGCAAGAGATCCACAGAATCTAAAAAAATGAAGAGAAATATTTGTTTCACTGATTCCCCAATCCACCTAGATACCCAAGACCTGATTTAGCTGAGGCTTCTAAATATCCATCCTGAAATCAGCCTTTCCTGGGGCTCTTAATCAGCTTGTGACTCAGATCCACTGAGTCATCTTCCTGCCAAGGACACAAAGAATGGGCAAAAAGAAACTGACACACACTGGCTCTCGGTCTTAAAAATACCTCTTTATTACACATTCCCTCTGAGTCATAAAAACAAACTCCTTCTCTAGTAGATTTTACATTGGACATATTTATACTTTTATGACTCAATCCAATTTTATTTATATATGCATACATATACATGTGTTTATATATGTTTTTAGATACACACATATACATATATTTGCACACAGAGAGTTTTGTTCTCTGTCTATACTTTTCAAGCTGAAGTCCAATTTGCTGATTTTTCAAGGGGATTTTCCACTGCAATACACACACAAATATATGTTCACAACTACGTGTGATAAATTTGCCTGTGCAGTTAAGGGAGCCATGTTTCAGAGTGGAGGTGTGTACACATTGAAATAAGAAACTATTTTAAAAGCATCCCCAGTTTTCTTTTGAATAAAACAGACACAACAAATTGGCCATCATAAACCAAGGAAATAAGGGTCAGGTGGTGAGACACTGACATTCTAAAACTGTGCTAAACATTTCAAGTCACTTAAAAAGGCCAGGTAACCTTTGAAATGACCTTGGCCTTTACTAAAGGGTGGAGACATGGCCTTCTCATCAAGTGACACATGCAGAATAAGAAATAAGGTTGGCAGGTTCATCTTCCCAGTCTAAATAATCTCACCACTGCCTTCCTTCAAAGATTCTAAATTTTAGCCAGACTTGCGCGTTGACCCAACCCAAGCACTCAATGCCCTTTCTCCTGCTAGAATGTTCTCCTTTTTTGTTTTGTTTTTGAGACAGAGTCTCGCTCTGTCGCCCAGGCTGGAGTGCAGTGGCGCTATCTAGGTTCACTGCAAGCTCCGCCTCCCGGGTTCACGCCATTCTCCTGGCTCAGCCTCCCGAGTAGCTGGTACTACAGGCGCCTGCCAACACGCCCGGCTAATTTTTTATTTTTTTGTATTTTTAGTAGAGACGGGGTTTAACTGTGTTAGCCAGGATGGTCTCGACATCCTGACCTCATGATCCGCCCGCCTCAGCCTCCCAAAGTGCTGGGATTACAGGCGTGAGCCACCACGCCCGGCCTGCTAGAATGTTCTCTATTCCCTGTCCCTTCCTCTCTAAATCCTGTCCACTGACTAAGCTTCCTCCAGGAAGCCCAGGCTAGAGTGCAGTGGCACAGTCTTGGCTCACTGCACCTCCCTAGGAAGGTGAAGCTCCTGGTGAGCTCGGCTCACCTCCACCTCCCCAACGAAGCCCTTCTTGATACCCTCCACAAGTAGGCATGGATCCTCCCTCCCCTAACCTCCTCCTTTACGGATCCCAACTAGATAGAGGGTATGTTGTGAATTTTCACCATGCCTCATCCCCACCCCCCCATCACTGCCCACCTGACACACATATGCACGCACCAGCCCGGGCTCCATAAAATCAACACCACCAGTGGCGTCCAGGCAGCGACACGTGTCTGTCCATGCCACACCTTACTGATATATAAAATGAGAGATCCCTGTCGTGCTTCCCACTCCACAGATTCAAGGGCAGCAGAAACGATGTTGGAAAGGGATGCAACTGGGCAGTGCAGGGAAGAGACACGCAGGAGCTGAAGAGAAAAGGCTGTGCTTTTAAATCCCGTGCACTTTTCACACAATGGCTTCAGAACACGGGAGAGAACAGGCCGGGTGTTTTCATATAAGTCAAATTACCGAGTCAGACAGAAAAACAAACTCACAGATATCTGTCAATCAAACTAGGCCATAATTGCTATGTGAGGCTGTTTTTTGTTGTTTGTTTCTGTAGATTTGAGGTCATATATTAACACATTAATTGGCATTTTGGTCATAATTATCATGTAGTAAGCCGTTGATTACATGGTTGCATTTTGAAATTTTTAATTGGTTTGTTTCAATTGATAAAAGGTAATTTGTTTGGGGATGATGTTTAGAGTTATGTATTTAATATCACTGAATAGATAATTAATATAGTGTAGCAATAGTAAACAATAACTATGGTAATTATCATCGAAGTACACATATTTGTACAAATATGACAGACTGATTTTCTCTCTCGAGTTGTGTTGGTCCCTGCTCAGAGCTGGTACACTGTGTCACTTTATTCATAGATGTAATTAGTAGCATCTCTCTCCCCCACTTCCTTCAATTTGAAAAGAGCCGAGAAGGTAGGACAAAGGACATCCTAGAAGCCACGAGGCGCTGTACTTTTCCCTCACTGCAGATTACCCCCTTAGAAGTTCTCTGCATTTTCAGTCAGCTGTCAGCATTACCGTAGTTTCAACTGAACCTTTTTATTAAAGTGTTCCTGGGTCATTAGGACACTTTTTCCCCAACCCAAAAGAGCAATTGCAATCCCAGTGTGAGAAAGCCTCCCTTGGTGGTTTAACTAAATTCAGTAGGAAAAAACAGCACTTACCATCAACTATTTGTAAATTGACAGATAAAGTTGGCAAAAAACAAAAAACAAAAAACACCTCAGTGTTTATAAAATCTGCTCTCCTAACAACAACAAAAATTCCTACTCACAAGCAATAGCACAAACATTATGGGCTCCATTTTAAAAGTTCTGCCTCTTTATCATCAACAAAGTTGCTGTGTTACAGACTGAGGCGTCCCTTGTGGCCTGGGACCCTGTCACCATCAACCAGCCAGTCCCAGAAATACACAGAACATCCCAGAGAGGGATAGGGCAATAGCAGACAGCAGCCTGGGGCCCCCTACTTGTGGGTGCTTAAGAGGTTATTCATGTGCCTCAAATGCCCCTGCCCTAACCTTCTCTCTGCCTCTGCTTCCCCCTCTGGCCACAGGGTAGGAATTCAAAGGCAGCTGCACCACCAGAAGAAAGAAATGACTCCGTTAACTGATGCCATCCCATCTTCCTCTCTCAGCCTCTCCAGAGCAGAGGAAAGGGTGGGCTGCCCCCTCCCCAGCACCCAGCCCCCAGAATAAAGCACACAACGCTGGCACTGGCTTGCCAGGAAACCCAAAACTGGGACTCACCTCACAAGTTCAAAGTAAAACAGATGAGCCAACATGAGTCAATTCCTAGATTAATAAACCTAAAGACTGGGGCAAGAGAACACAACTGGGCAGATACAGAGGGAGCTGTAGAAAGCCGAGGGGTTAATTTCTATGAAAAGGTAGTCAGGCTTGGAGATCAACAGTATCATCTGAAAAGCAAGAAGACAAAACTAAAATATGGTTTGTTTCATCTTATTCTAAAACCTATTTTTTAGTATTTGCTAAACTTCTAGAGAAATGTAAAATAGCTTATTGTCTTGCATATACGGAAATCCAATTTTTTTTTGGGGGGAAAGCTCAGTTGATAGAAGAGCATGTTGGCAGGCTTAAGTGACACAAGCTGCACAAACATAATCTCATTTGGGCCTCACAACAGTCCTGGCAAAGGTAAGAGGACGGGTGTTGTCATTCCATTTTAGAGATGTAGAAACTGAGGCTGAATGATCTGCCAGGAGCCACACTCCTAGGATGTGATGGTGCCCACCGTGGCACTACTGACGGGGAGCTCAGAGCACCGTGGCCTACAGCACAAATATATTGTCCCATGTGCCACAAAGTAGTGCTTCTCAAACATTAGTCATTTCCACACCACCTTTGTGGTTTCTGCCAACTGTGCTATTATTTACGTAT
Source organism: Pongo pygmaeus (assembly GCF_028885625.2). Taxonomy (NCBI): domain Eukaryota; kingdom Metazoa; phylum Chordata; class Mammalia; order Primates; family Hominidae; genus Pongo; species Pongo pygmaeus. Next base: position 10,678,416 of record NC_072380.2, read on the forward strand.
TTCACGGAAACCACTATATGTATATGCGTTTATTTTCCAAAGAGAACTCCATACCACCACCACAAATGGACAGCCTGTGACTGTCCACAGACAGAAGGTAGACACACAATTAATACAGTGAAAACCAAACAATGTTATTAAAACATTAACCTGCCCAATGTTTCCCTTCTCTCTCTGCAAAAAGGGGAAATTGGCAAGTATCAAGAGGTGGCGATGTAAGTCATGATAAGGTGAGACCTTCTCCCTTCAATCAGCACAGGCACTGGAGGGGCCTGGGCAGGGAGGGCAGCAGGACAGAAGTTGGATAAAAAGTTTATCAGCCGGCCACGGTGGCTCACGCCTGTAATCGCGCACTTTGGGAGACCGAGGCGGGTGGATCGCCTGAGGTCAGGAGATGGAGACCAGCCTGGCCAACAGAGTGAAACCCCATCTCTACTAAAAATACAAAAACTTAGCTGGGCATGGTGGTGGGCACCTGTAATACCAGATACTCGGGAGGCTGAGGCAGGAGGATTGCTTGAACCCAGGAGGCGGAAGTTGCAGTGAGCCGAGATTGCGCCATTGCACTCCAGCCCAGGCGACAAGAGCGAAACTCCATCTAAAAAAAAAAAAAGTTAGCCAGGTGTGGCGGCATGTGCCTGTAATCCCAGCTACTTGGGAGGCTGAGGCAAGACAATCACTTGAACCTGGGAGGCAGAGGTTACAGTGAGCCAAGATTGCACCATTGCACTCCAGCCTGGGCAACAGAGTGAGACTGTGTCTCAAAAAAAAAAAAAAAAAAAATTTACCACCTACAAACACACTCGCCACATTCTCCACCCCTCACTCGGACTCATGGGAGTTGTCCTACCTTCTCCAATTCCACATGTCTTTAATTACTTCTCAACAAGTTATGATTTTTTTTTTTGAGACAGGGTCTCATTTTTTTTTTTTTTTTGAGACGGGGTCTCACTCTGTCACCCAGGATAGAGTGCAGTAATGATCTTGGCTCACTGCAGACTTGACCTCCTGGGTTCAAGCAATCCTCCTGCCTCAGCCTCCCAAAATGATTACTTGTTAAATATAACTAAATTCCCTTTTTTTTTTTTTTTAAGATCAAGTCTCACTCTCTTGCCCAGGCTGAAGTGCAATGGTGCGACCTCAGTTCACTGCAACCTCTGCCTCCCAGGTTCAAGAGATTCTCCTGCCTCAGACTCCCAAGCCGCTGGGATTACAGATGTACACCACCATGCCCAGCTAATTTTTGTATTTTTAGTAGAGATGGGGTTTCATCATGTTGGCCAGGCTGGTCTGGAACTCTTGACCTCAAGTGATCTGCCTGCCTCAGCCTCCAAAGTGCTGGGATTACAGGCATGAGCCACCGTGCCTGGCCTAAATTCCTATTCCTAATTTTAAAAACAACATTTTCCCTTTCTCATTAAAAAAAAGAAAAACTCTTCAGCCCTGACCTGAAAATTAAAACAGGGTGCATTATATGAAGGGACACATTTTAACATACTTCTGAACAGATCACACTAGTTAAGAAGGTTCATCCCATCCATCCTTCTGTTTCCAGAAATAGAATATTATCTGTAACTCTCATCTAAAAAGTTGTCTCCTTTCCGGCTGCAGAGCCGAGAGGAGCCCTTTCCGCCCACTGCCTCCGAGTGCTCGCTTTGCCAGGCTGGGGTCTGACATCAGCCCCACGGCTGTGCCCGAAATGGAGTCGCTTTGGACTGTGACCAAGTGCACAGGTACTGGCAGCAACACCTCAAACCATGGGAGACTCGCTTCCCTTTCCGGTCCCTCTAAAGTCATTTTGCCTCTCTTTGGAGTTTTGCATCACAGTCTGAGGAACACGGTTGTTGTGGTCCGGGGTCTCTGTACTGCTCAGAATCAAAGGGCAGTGAACTCGCTGGAGTGACAGTCCAGAGAAACGGTGACCTGCTCATCTTGTCTCCCAGCCCCTGGCACGTGGGGGGTGCCCCAGATGCTAGGAGAATGCAGGAATCCTCCAGGCAGCATGGGCTTCCCTGCCTGTGAGCTGGTGGCTGAGGACCCTTCTCTTTACAGCCTTTCCATGCAGACCGTCATGCCAAGAGCAGTGCCGGTCATCAAGAGGTGGCAGACTGTCCCCAGGACAGCCCCCGTGGCCCCTGCCTCCTGTTCTCACGCCCCATGTGACCCCTTCCACCCTGTAGACGGTTGGTCTGCGTGACCCATAGGAGAGACAGTGTGTCACTTCCCAGGCAGGGTTATAAAAACACTGTGACTTTCACTCATTCCTGGACCACTTGCCCTGGGAGAAGTCAGCCACCGAGTCGTGAGGACATGAGGGCAGAGGTGGTGAGGCCTACATGGTGAAGGTCTGGGGCCTCCTGCCAACAGCTGATGACTGAGCTGCTGTGGAAGCTGACCCTCCACACCCGTCTGCACACTCCCTAGGCTCGGTGGCCAGCCCCTGTGCGGGGGTCAGAGCCACATTCCCATCTTGCTCCACGATGGATCGCCGGTTCCTTGAATCCAACACATGCAACGCTGAGCATGTCACATCCTCCAGGCCTGCGTCTTCTCATATACTCTGGATCAAACCTGAGGACGCCTCAGACCCTCTCTCCCACTCGCCCCACATCCAGGCAGCACCAGGCCCTGCTGGCATTCTGCTCTCTGTGTCCCTTACGTTTGTCACCTGATTTCCATTCTCACCGCAACCGGCCCTCATCTGCACCTGGGAAGGGCCACCTTGCTTCTGCCGGTGACCCAACAAGGCCCCAGCTGGCGTCCCAGCTTCCAGAAACCATCCACCACATGTCTGTGAGTAGCTTTTTAAAGAACAGTGTGAATGTGCCAAGACCCTACTTTAAAACTTTCAATGGCTCCCTTTTGCAAGTGGGTTTTGCAATCTTTTCAGCAAGCCCTTCCAGGCTAATATAAAGCCCCACCTCTCCTTCCAGCTGAACGCTATGTCCAGCTTCTGCTCCAGCCCAGGGCTCCTAACAAGGCTCAGACCAGCGCCGTGCCCAGAAAGTGTGATTTCATAAGTATGCAGCAGTATTTTTTTTAAATAACACCTTCATTGAGATATAATTCACATACCATACAACTGACCTATTTAAAGTATACAATCCGATGGCTCCTAGTCTATTCACAACATTGTACAACCGCCCCCACATTCCATTTTAGAACATTTTCATCACCCCTAAAATACCCCCGTACCTACATCCAGCCACTCCTCGTTTCCTCAAAACCCCCCAGCCCTCAGCCCTCAGCAGCCACTCACCTGCTTCCTGTGTCTGTGGATTTCAGGCAGCAGCTGTTTTACTCACAGTTCTCTACCGATGCGAGAGCATCCCAGCGGGAGAACCTCTGGCCAGATGAGACCTCACCCTGCTTTTGCTTACAGTTTCACCCTTCTGGGGATGTCTTTCTTTTATTTCTGTGTTGAAAATTCTCCCCACACTGCAAAGTACACTTCAAATACAACCTCCTCCATTAAACCTTCACTCTCTCTTCTCTTCCTCAGTTTACTCTAACATCACCCAAATAGCTAGGGGGAAAAAAAACCCAAAGCAAATATGGGTTCTTCCTTTATGATCGCACCATTCTTTGCTGCTGTAGGGTTATGTGGTCATGCTTGTTTTGTTCTGGTCCAAACCACACACTCCTGGACAGCAGGAACCATTTCTAACTCACCTCTGAATCTGCAGTGACTAGAGCGCAGTGTCTTGCATGTAGCAGGTACTGAAAATATATACTCCAAACACATAAAAATATGGTCCGTTTACAAATTTTCTCCACTGTTACAGATTTCAAATTGGACGACACGCTCCCCTCCTCTCCACCCATACCAAATCCTTATTTTTTTCCCTTAATAATAGTAATGATGAAACAATGATATTGAATAAGCTTTCAAGTTACAATGCCAAAATCATTACACACACACACGCACGCAGATGCGGGTGTACGTATACCTGTGTGTGTATGTGTGTAATTTTTAAATTTTCACCACAGTGAGCCAGGACAGTTACAATAAGCCATGTATAATTATTAATCCACCATCATTCAGGAGGCACCATTTCTTACACATTTCAGAGAAACCACTTGCCAAGAATAAGTTTTATACTGAAGGATTTTGAAAGTGAACAGGCCACACGGTCACATTATCAGAATGTATAAACATCAAAAGTACAAAAAAGCCACCCGCCCTGTGGATGGAGTGCTCACAAACATGCCTCTTCAGAGGATGCCTGCTTGCGAGGCCGGGCAGTATAAAATGAATTATGCAGGCGGCCAGCAACCTAAAAAATCAGATGGTACACTCTTCAGGCTAAAACACAGGCTTAATCAATAAGCGAGATGCTGCCTTAACATGGATTAAACACACTTGAAAATCATATACGGTCATTTCACAAAGAGCCTTATCTAACCGAAATGTCTTATTCCATCCTTTATCAGTTGGTCTTTCTTTTCTAATGCAAAGCTATTCTTCATATGAATTATTTTATTCCTATTATTTGTCTTAAGGAAGGAAAAGCTGATCCCCACATAGAACAGGTGCTCCGATCGGACGGTTCTCGCCTCACACTGCATAGGCCCTGCCTGTCCCTGGAGTTTGACTCAGCTCCGCCAGTGAAAAATTAGACTTCATTTCAGTATGCTAATAGCAATCTCTCCAAAACAATGTAATCAAGGCCTCATGTGCACCTATAATTTCATCCTTGACATAAGCCTGACAGCTATTTATTGTCTGAAAGGAAAAGCAGGGAGAGGCGGGGGGAGGGGAAAGGAGACTCCTACATGCCCCCTCCCCCAAAACGAGCCCAGCAGCTTTATGTTTGAAGGCAGAGTCTTTGCAAAGTCCAAAAAAATGGCAATAATCATGGGGTTTACATGTGTCTTGTCTCAAGCAATCAAGGCACAGAGTTAACAGAGAAGCACAGTCAGATGTGCCAGTCCCCCAACTGCCCACCTCTGATGAGCCAGCTGTGAGCAGCAATTGTCACATTATAATTTAGGCAAAGAGAAAAAAAAGGCATCCGAATACACACTGGATCAACATAATTATTCACAGCAGGATGCTGCAGAATTAATTTAGCCAATCAGAATTATACTTGGGGGTTGGGCACATTGCAGAGATCAAGGAGAAAAAGCAGGGAGAGGGAAGGGGGAGGAGGGGGAGCGCTGTTTTCAACACCTTACTGGTATTTGGATAATCTGATCTTGAATATATTTTGAATACATGTACATGCAATGCTGGTTCTGTCTCATCTATTTACAAACACCTATACAACACTCATGGCGTGCCAGTCACCAGTCTAAGCGCTTCACAGATATTAACTTACGTCGTCCTCATGGACTCTGAGGCAGGTACTACTACTATCCTGGTTTTAGGTACAGAAACTCAGAGAGGTTCAAAAACTTGCCAAGGTCACACAGCTAAGAGGTGGCTGAGCCAAACACGGAACCCAGGCAGACTGGCTCCAGAGGCTATTAACAAGCATGGTTTAACAGTTCTCGCTCCTAAACAAAGCAATTAGCAATATGAAGACACACCATGACTAGCGATGTGCGCCTAACCTAGAACATGGCACCTCGAGACTTCACCGCTCCTATGTTCCTTTAACCTGACTTTCCTAAAGATGGTGGTGATCTGGCCCTGCTAAATCGGGTCACTATACCATAGGGTTGTTCACTTCCCTGTCTGGGTATTGTTACCACCAGACTTCACAAATGGAAAAAGCAAGCCACCAGCCCACGAGCCTCACGGGGCTCTGTGATTCACCACACAACATCCTCAACTGGGGTGGCGTCTTGGTCTCCCCTGCTTCTTGACACAGACTTCCTATAGAAAAGCAGCAGACAAGAATCTAGAAAATCGATGAGAAAGAAAGAAAAAGTGGGCTGCTCCAAGAATAAGAGTAAGAATAAGGTTTGAGGAAGAATTAGAGGTCACACTAAAACAACTTTTTGCCTGAATATGTATCTGAAGAGTCAGGTTTGCAATGACACAAAATGGTGCTTGCCCTTCCCGTGGGCACTGGGCGATTGGAAACGAAAGTGGCCCTCTTGCTTGGAATTCTGTCATGAGGGGAGATATCAGAGGAGCCAGAAGGAGTCCTGATTTCCTTGCAAAAGTTAGACTTCAGCTTGCATTTGCTGCTTCTGGTAACGGGGAAAATGACAGGGAGCGACCCGGGGTTTTATGTCTGGCAATAATGTTTGATCTATGCCATTGTCGATGAGAACTGTGATTTAATCCATAAGGATATAGAGCCTCGTGATGAAAGGGGAATAACGACAAATCCTGATTAACAATCGCTGCGACACTAAAGCAGGTTACCATAGTAACGAGGCTGAAATTATACAACAAACTGGGATGCCATACCAGGCAAATTACTCCATGAAGGGACCCTTTTCTGAAAGCATTTGGCTTTCTGTATTCTCTTAAAATTAAGATGCCAGCATTTTACTTTCAACGGGTATTAGCCTCCCTCTCTTTTTTCTAAACACTCCCTCTTCACTTGGTCTTGGGTGATGTGAGGGATAAGAACATGTGCACAGGAAATGCAGCAAACAATTAAGCACATTTCAGCTCCTCTTTCCCCGTGAAAGAAGAGGACAAACCAAAACGATGGTGCAGGGAATCCTCCTTTCATCTCATTCTTTGGATAAAAATCATGCTCAATTCTTTGATGGAGGGAACTGGGGAAGTCAAAGCATGCCCCAGTGAAATCTTCTACTTCTTACTCTATATAACAAAGTTCTCTGGATTTACGGGGAAATGGAGCAAAATAAAGGATCAGGGTGGGAATTGAGAAAGGGAAGGTGTTTTCTTTGTGCTGAAGAATGTTTAATTTTTAATTAGAATTTTTGGAAATAAAAACATGGTTTAAAATATTATTTTCTAATATTTACTCAAAATAATTCCAAAAACCAGGCAATAAGTGAATCTGCATTGGAAAACATCACTTTAAAACTATTATGGCTATTATCGCAACTGACTTTGGCAGTTCCTTTACAAAACAGATCTTATCAAATAGTCCAGGAAAAATCTACTACATTTAAGCATCATACTCAATGTCTTCTTTCAATTGCAGAGGACATTAAAAACAAACAGAAGTCAGAGTTCTAAATAACCTCCTAAAGAGACTAAAGATTGGAAGGAAGGTTAAAGAAATTTAGACACTGCAGATATTTAATATTCCTCCTTCCAGGAAAGGGGAAACATCAGAGCTTCACCTTTGTCAGAAATGCTACAGCTCTGGAAACCACATTTCCCCAGAGATTGAGCCATGGCTTTCCATTTAAATCACTGAAGGGCAGTGCAGCCTAGAGGACACAACACGGATTTAGAAGCAGAAGCCCTCAGGTGCCATCTCCATCACTTGCCAGCTCTAAGACCTCAGTCCAGACAGTTAGTCCTCTGGGTCTTGGTTTCCTCTCCTAGAAAATGGGAATCCTATTACCTACCTCGTTGGCCTAGAGAAGTTTCTGAGATAACTAGGAAAACACTGTACATAAGGGCCAGGCATGGTGGCTCATGCCTGTAATCCCAGCAGTTTGGGAGGTCAAGGTGGGCGCATCACCTGAGGTCAGGAGTTGGAGACCAGCCTGACCAACATGGAGAAACCCTGTCTCTACTAAAAATACAAAATTAGCTGGGCGTGGTGGCACAGGCCTGTAATCCCAGCTACTCGGGAGTCTGAGGCAGGAGAATCGCTTGAACTCAGGAGGCAGAGGTTGCAGTGAGCCAAGATTGCACCATTGCACTCCAGACTGGGCAACAAAAGCGAAACTTCATCTCAAAAAAAAAAAAAAAAAAAAAAAATCCTGAAAATTGGGAGAGTACTGATTGTTAAACAACTGCTAAATCTCGTGATCCAGTCATCAACATTGACTAAGTGCCTACTACCAGCTAGGCACAATGCAACCACGGTAATCCTAGAACCCCATTTTCACCTGGCAAAAAACCTGCTGCCAAGTTTTGTCTCTAGCAAATTCTTATTGGCATTTTATGCCAGGTCAAAAGAAGAAAGCAAACTAAATTTTTAAAAAAGAAAAAAAGCAGGCATTTGTCAAGAAGTGAGTTCCTTCACTCTGGCCCCATTTATCTGTGTATCTTTCAGAGGTCTACAGCAGCGGTGACTGCATTAAAATTAGAATACAAATTATGTGCACAGCAGAAGTCAGAAGGTTGGGATGTGACTCCCCATGCATGCTTAGCTCTAAGGCTTCTGTGTGTTCTCTGAGTGTGTTTCTTTGTCTCTGCTATAGCTATCCCTGCACTTCTACTGGTTAGATGAAGCGGGAGGGGAGATGGCTGGGCCTATGTGGGTGACAACGTATGTCTTGTGCACTGGAGTGGGTTTTCCTTTCTGGTGCCAGGCTCCTTGGGTTCAAACCTCAACTCATCCTTGATCAGTTGTGTCCTATCACACAAGTCATGGAAACTTCTCTAGGTCTGCTTCCTCACCTCTGAAATGGGGGAATGGCAGTTGCACGGGCCTCCTGAGGACAGTGTGAGGATTGTAAATCATGAAGGGCAAGGCACACAGAACCAGGCCTGGCACAGGGTAAGCACTCAATATAACGTCCACTCCCATTTCTGTGGGTGTTCAGAACCCAGGGTCTAGGCTGGTGGCCAGTGGACGGCAGATGGATTTCCTTTGGTGAGCACAGGGTTTGTTGGAGTTGAGTGCCTTTGGACAGAACAGGCCCTCTACAACTCACAGCATCTGCCCATCACCTCTTCTTATGTTACACCATTACCTGCGCAGTCCCCAAAAAGGAATTCCGTTTGCCTGCCTTGCATATATTCATCTTTAGGTGTATAGCTCGTTTTGTCTCTCTCTCACTCTGAGTCCTTGATTTTTTTCTTTATTACTGTGAAGTCTCCGTGTGTGTCTGTTTCTGTGATCTTTCTCTTTCCTTCTCTTTTTCATCCTCAACCACTCTTCATTTCTATTTTTAGCCATTAGATAGATTTATGTCCCTGTTCTTATTTTTTTAAAGCAAAGTAGAACATACTTCTCTCTTAAAGGAATTAAGTTTTTTACTCAGTTGATCTTGACTCATTTCTCCTGTGCACTGGTAACTTCTGATAGAAAATGTGCTCTCTCCATCCCTGCTGCAGAAAAATCCAAATTATAAAATAGAAAAACTGAGAAATTATGCATATTACACAACAGTTCATATAGGGGTTGTATGTTCATTTGCTTGTAATATCAGGCCCTTGGTATGCTAAAATGTCAATTTATTATAGACCATCAAATTCCAAATCTGGTAGATCAAGGTAAAGCTAAACATTTATGGTAAATGCCTGAAATGTGAACATGAATCAAAAATAAAAATAGGAAATCTCTGTAAAGCTATGCAAATGATGGGATCCAGGACATGTGACCCCAAAATGTGGCACTTTGGCATTCAAGAAAGCAGCAGAAGCAGGAAGGCTACTCTATGCCCTTTTCCTGCCCTTCTCCCCTGTGGCAGGTCAGAAGATTCTCATTGGTGAAGTGCCCTCCCTATACCTGGAGGAAGGAACAACCTCATCTATGAATACACAGGGACACAGAGAAGAATCAGAACCAACAGGTCTTGCTGAGTATCCCTCTGTTCATCACCATTAGCTCACTCCCCCTTTGTCTAATCACACCACACTTCTCCACATCTGTCCTCTCTTCATCAAACCTAAGCATACAATACACAGGTTTCCCTGTTTCCCCCAGTCTTCATTTCGGAAGGCTCCCGTGTCGCAGAAAACTTACATCAGATAAATGTGTATACTTTTTTCCTGTTCATCTGTCTTTTGCTATAGATGCCTCAGCCATGAACCTAGCGATGGGTAAGAACAGAAATCTTTTCTCCCCTACCCAAATAAAATATGGGCACTTTACACACAACGCTCAGGAAAACAATCCTTCTCTACTTCTTACACTCGGGACACTTTTAGCAACACCTGTGCCAATCACTATTCATAATAGCAAGGATATAGAAATAACCTCAATGTCCATCACCAGATGACTGGATAAAGAAAATGTGGTGTATATATATACACATACATACAGTGGACTAGTACTCAGCCATGAAAAAGAATGAAATCAAGCAATATGAATGGAACTGGAGGCCATTATCTTAAGTGAAATAACTCAAAAACAAAGTCAAATACTGTATGTTCTCACGTGTAAGTGGCAACCAAATAATGTGTATACATGGACACAGAGAGTGTAATAACAGATATCAGAGACTTGGGAGGGTGGGAGCAGGATGAGGGATGAGAAATTACTTAATGGATACAATGCACACTGTTTGGGTGACGGCTATACTAAAGCCCAGGCTTCACCACTATGCAACAGATCCGTGTAACAAAACTGCACTTGTCTCCCCACCCCCGAATTTAGTACAAAAAATAAGTAAAAATAAAGATCATGAGAAGTGGTTTAAAACACGCTATTTTTAAAACAAGAATCATTAAAAATTAAGAATATTGTTTTATCATTCCAATATTCAAATCAGTGATTTTATTATACACAGATTACATGTTCTTAAAATATATTAGCAAATCTGGCCCAATTTACATCATAACATTCTCAGATTCTTTCTGATGAAATATCAACAGTGAAAAATTCACAAAACATCAGAAACTCAAACCTCAGTATTCTTCAGCATTTTCCACTCAAATACAAAAAAATCAAATTGATCCTTCTAATGGGATAGTAATGAAAGCCTTTAAAACAACAGAATCTTAGATCTCAAAAGAACAGACTGGCCTAATGTAACACCCAACACAGAGGTCTATTCCTCAGGGACTGAGACTGACAGCACCCAGCCTCTACCTGTGCATTTCTGGGGACAAGGAGCTCTAGGCCACCTGTTTCTGGTAGCTAGCTCTGCTGTTGTGACTCTTGCTGCTGCTGCTGCTGCTGCTGTTATTGTTAGAGTGAATCCAACTCACTCTCACTGAATTTTCCACCCTTTGGTCTTAGTTCTGTACTAGCAGAGTTGTACTAAGATAAGTGTGGTGTTTTTGCAAGTGGCTTTTACCCAGATAAAATTGTGAAATAAATCAATAGCGAGCAACCTCTTTTTCCAAGGATGATTCAGGAAGCAAAAAAAAAAAAAATGTGTTTAGAGTCTTCTATTCCATTCAAAATGCAAATAACTTAATTTAGTCCCATAGGAAAATAGGAAATATTCTTGCAATTCAGATTACCCACTACATTGAATAAAAGAATGTCACTGAAAAGAGTGACATATTTGAGAAGTAGAAACATGAAAGCAGCCGTCTGATTTCTTATCCTGGCAAAGGAACAAAGGCTGTATTTTTGAAAACTGGTGGGCTGTGTGTGTGTCCTGTGGGCCAGAATGCTCAACATCGAAGTTGCAGCAAGATTCTGCCCTGCCTTGGGCCTCCCTTTCTTCTCCTCCTCCCTTCACTGTGACATCCACACCTTGTCCTGAGGCTCCCACACCCTCCCATCTTCAAGCTCTTCTGTAGATAGCACCTTTTTCTTTAGATAGCACCTTTACTGAAACCAGCTCACACCAATGAATTACCTCTCAAAGAGATATCCATTTTAAAATCTTTCACCTCTATCTGTACTGCACAGGGATACATCCCAGTCACGCCTCTCTCAACATTCTCCAATTTACTACCCATCACTGAACAAAACAATCCAGAAAGAGTTTGACCAGTTCCAAGAAGCCAAGGCTCTTATTTCATCTACATACGCCTGTGACCCAGTGAAATGAGCACTAAACTAAGTCACATCCCAATCCCTGCTGCCTTATGCATTACCTGTGCACTCCTGAACATGGTACTAATCTCCCTGATCTTCAGTTCCCTTCTATGAAAAATACAGACATTGGAGATAATGCCTTTGTGGTTTCTTCTTCAGGGTCAAATAAAACAATGTATAAAAACATGGCTCTACAGTTATAAAACTTTATATTTACTTCAGGGATCCCTACAGCTATATAATTAATGTATTAACATAATGGTTTTCAAGTTTTGGGGGGGGGAGGCTACCTGGAAGGGGCAGGGCAGGCACCCATCCAGGCTCTAAGCTCCTTATACCTCCCCAGTCACCACTCCCACTGCCCACTTTGTGCACAAGGTCCCAAATCAGAAGACCATTAGGAAGTGGGTTCTCCCACTTTAGACGAGTTTGAAAACCACAGCATTCGCTATTTTAGCTGCAACATCACATGACTGATTCCTACTAAGCTTATGGTCAGTTCTTTCTAATAGGCGAGTTCGTTTGTTATAGAAGGCCTTTTCATTGAATTCTCTTATTTCCCAGTATACCAGAATCTTGGAATGAAACAGGGCACAGAATAAGAAAATAAATACTGATTCCAGGTGTATATTTGAGGCAGCCTATTTTGCTTGCTCTCAAAGAAGGCAGTTAACAACTTCTGAAAGTGGAAAGAACCTTTCAGATGATGGCCGTGAAAAATGGCAGGCACCAAGACGTTCCTAAGTCAAACAAAACCATAAAACCATTCCTGTACGTGATTACACAAATGCAGAATACTGATTTTTTAAAATATGCTTTTAAGTCGAGAAATAAAAGCAGAAATGCTATTTTTGAAAACTCGCGTCAAAATGAAGAAGGCTCCAATGATGATTTGCTGAGCGAGCCACCCATCGTCCCAGCGAAGCGGACAAGCTTTGTTCTGTTAAATGTGTGCCCTCTTCAGAACACAACAAGGATCTGAGGATGGAAGTGAATTTTTGTCTCAGGCCAACGCACATCACAGGTTACTGCAGAATTCGACAGAAATATATATTTGATCTATCTATATGGTAAAGAGGCTAACAGTCTTTTTGGGCCCATGAGGACAATGACTAGAGAGGTGTTTGACAGACTATTTGCCGTCCATGCTGGACAGACAGCAGGGTGGACACTGAGTACAGGGATGTGGAAGGGAGAAGACACAAGTTCTAATTTTAGAAAGACACACCAAGAATGGGGAAGGAGTGGGCCAGACACACAGTCACAGGTGAAACCCCCAACAGTAATGCAGTGTGTCCTGCAGGGAGGGGACCCGACATTGAACCCCTGACCCCGAGTGGGCTCCTGCCTCGCCTCAGGGCAGCTGTGATGATGCTACTGCAGAAGCTTCTGGAAGGGTGTGGGCCTGCATCTATCCAGTATCCCTTGACATAAAGGCTCTCGTTCCCACTGTGTCAAAAGAGATATGCTACAATGTACAGGCCCACACTTGTGATTTTTAAAAGTGCTATAAATTTAAAAATGAGGACAAGTCCACAGCTCCTGTCGAGACATATGATTCCATACGGCTACTGATTATCTGCACTTTTTAATCTTGTGGGCTCCCGAGGTGGGACTTGATTCTTGTGTGTGAGAGAGGAATGGTGGCCACAAGGAGCTCAGAGGTTGCTGGGCTCAGGGTGAACAAAGATGTGTAACGTGAACAAGGCCTTCTGAGAGGAAAGGCAATGTTAGGCCTTGAACACCAAACCCTTTCTCCCCAAAAGTCCAATCGCTGAAGCTAGTTGAGATGGATAAGGACGCCCTCCTTTACTGTGTGGCTGAATGCCTGGCTCCCTTCACCAACGTGCCTCTCTGTACCGCAGAGCTCCTCTCTCCCCGGAGTCCCTGTGCCCAGCATGACTGCAAGCCCTTATCACTTAGTTGACTTCTAAGTTACAGCCCATGTGTTATTTGCTTTGATGGCCTAAAATTTAAAATTGATAGAATACAGTGTTCTAGACGCCACACAGGCCTAAGTCCCAGCCTCACACTCAGCCCTAACTCACCTGACATGCAGGTCCCCTCACCTCATGGGGCCTATTTCTATTAAACAACCACAGTGCAACCACGCAGCCCCCAAGGATCCTTCTGGCTCTTCAGTTCTGTGATTATTAGATAAAGCATCTGAGAATCCTACCTTTCTGCATGGTCCGTTATGCCTTTGTGAAAAGACCCACGTGTCTGTAGACCTGTGAAACACTTTGGGGATGTCTCAACGAAATTCCAGAACTGCGTCTGCCAGTTTGGGTACATGCAAACATGTGCTGGGCTGAACCACTTGAAATTACCGATATTTGGCTCTCTTTGCTCACAAAAATAGCAATTTCATATGGGTCAACCTAAATATATTTAGCATAGGGGCACGTTAATGCACAGAATGTTGCTTTCATCTTATATACAGCTGCTGTGCATGTTATATGCTTGGGATCATGAACCATACCTTTGCCTGACCATAGTATAAATTTAAGTGTCATCATGTATATTAAATACCTAATATAATACCTGGCACATTAGTCATTATCCCAATATTATGAATTGAAGTTATTAATATTACCCATTGGTAACATTACTTCCACTGTTTTTCAGGACAATAAAATTACTTCTTCTTCCTCTCATATATAACAGAGCAAAAGAGCATTTTAGGTAGAACGGAACTGGCAAAACTCTCTCATGCCAAGTAAACTGTGGGATTTCTTTTGTCACCTTAGAGATTTAGGTTTCAACGGCAAAAACGCAGAATGACTTTCTCCTCACCACTCTGCCTCTCTATAAAATACGCAACCCCCAGTGTCACCGAGGGCATGGCCTGAAAAGTGGGGGACCATGGCAGGTATTCACAAGAGTGAAACAGAAATGCTGATGACAAAGTGTCAAGTTGTAAAATGACGGTGCCTCTCTCATTGATCTTTGACCAGTATCATTCCTACGCCAGCTTCCTCTTCACCTTAAAGTAAAGCTGAGGTCAGATATTATACAAAATGTTAATGTAATTGTGAGATTTACACATTCACATGCCTCTGTTGGTTCCCTTAGCAACAGCTCTAACTTTTATAGCCCACCTAGGCTACAGAACAAACACTCCGGGGCAAGAGCTCTTTGGGATTGATTTCTTAGAAAGCCTACATTGCAGTCAGAACACAGCTTGCAAAACAACATTTAAACAGAAAATGCAATGGCATGTTTAAACAAAGACTTAAAGATATACTTCAACCAAGCATTTGGTCTAGTTGCTCTGTTCTGCCATAGGAGAAGATTGCCCTCCTAGACATTTCACTAATACCTCTCTAAAGCAGTCGGGCTGTTTCCTGTCACCACCAGGCTTCCGAGTTCTGATACGAGGCGTGCAGTCATGCCTGGTCTGCTGTCCACAGAATGACCACAGATCACGGGTAAACTTAGAAGAGAGCCTGTGCCGCAGGATGAATCCCTTGGCCGAAGGGTCCTGGAGCAGGAGCGCATGCTGACAGTGCCTTGGTGTGTGAGAAGCAACAAACTGGCACAGTGATAAACTGGCACAGTGATAAACTGGCACAGTGATAAACTGAAACCCCCATTCCGAAGCAGCTAATGGGGCAGGAGGGTCACATATCTGCAGTCTGTCTGCTGCCTCCACACGAGCTCAGCACTGAGAATGTCAAGTGTTGTGCTGTGTTTCCAAACGGTAAACACCCAGAAGTCAGAGGCTTCTTTTCTCCCATTGTCTTATGTGGTAATAGCAACCAACGTGCTCCTGGAATATCATGACACCTCCAGTGGAACAACAGAAAGGTGGAGAGAGTGAACACAGGAGGTTGGATGGCACGAGAAAGGCATTTCATAATTTATCACCACAGAAATTCCTTTAAGATAGGATCCAGGCCGGGCACAGTGGCTCACATCTGTAATCCTAGCACTTTGGAAGGCTGAGGTGGGCAGATCGCCTGAGGTCAGGAGTTGGGAGACCAGGCTGGCCAACATGGTGAAACCCCTTTTCTACTAAAAATACAAAAATTAGCCAGGCATGCTGGCAGGTGCCTGTAATCCCAGCTACTCAGGAGGCTGAGGCACTAGAATCACTTGAACCTAGGAGACAGAGGTCGCAGTGAGCCGAGATTGTGCCACTGCACTCCAGCCTGGGCGACAGAGCAAGACTCCATCTCAAAAAACAACAAAGAACAACAACAACCAAAAACACAGGATCCAAAGAGGTAAACTGACAGGTCGGGATAATATCCTGTTAAGGTTCAGCCTCGAAGTATCACAGTCCTAACAGTCAGTACCATTTCCTGAGCACTTCCCCTGTGCCAGGCCACATGCTTAGTACTTTGCATCTGTCTCATCCTTTAAGCCTAACAATAACCCTGTGATGTAGGTCTTTTTTCTCCACTGTAGGTATACTAAAACTCAGGTCTGGACAAGTTCACACTGGAAGGGCCACACAGCTGGTAAGCAGCAAAGCCCAGATTTAAACCCAAGAGTGATGAAGTCAGTAGGAACTATCTCTAAAATCTCTCTCCTGGATGTCCAGAGAGGAGAGACCTAAGACCTTATTTGCGCCCATGGCCTGGTCCTTGTCACTGAAGCACTGAGGCGTTAGCCAGGCAGGAGCTGGCCCTGAACCAAGAACCTTCCTGACGGAGGAGTCCAGGAGGCAAGGCACCCCGTGGACTGTCCTCTTTCTAACACATATTAATAATATAAGTCTCAGAGTGATCGTGAGGATTCAGTGAGCCAGAATTTATAGCACGCAGCTCTGAGTAACTGACATTCAACCAACAGCAGCCCCCTCTCCCCAACCAACCCTGTCTCCGACCACCCTCACCGCCTTCCCCAGTCCATGGGAAAACATGATTGAAATATATACCTCATCAACAACGGATCCAGGAACCAGACCACTTCCCAGAACACCCAAGTCCAATGCGGATTCCCTTCCCTAAGAGTTGGATGGCTCTAGGCCTTTAAAAGGCACTCTAGGCACTCCTGTATGACTCAGCTCCAAGGCAGGACCCCATATGGTGCTTATTACAGTGAAATACATTTGAGGCCAGGCCTACTGTAGAACCTTCTGGCCTGCTAGCCCAAGTGTCAGTATGCAAATGGCCAAGGCTCGTTCTTCTGCATTATGGGGTCCATCTAGATAAGTCAAAAGATATCTTTGTGTACCTACTCTGCAACTATTTTAAACATCTATTTTATGACTTTGGGTAAACTGTTTAACCTTTCTGATCCTATCGCAGTACTTGGCACACAAGAGGCATTTGAAAAACAGCAATTAGTATCTTATTACTATTACATGTCTCACAGGACTGTCATTGGGCTTTTAAATACACCAGGTGGAGCCCTCATGAATGGGATTAGTGCCCTTATAGGACAGCCTGCTTTCTCTCTCTGTTCAGCAAGAAGGTGACCATCTGTAAACCAGGAAGCAGAGCCCTCATCAGACACCAAATCTGCCAGTGCCTTGATCTTGGACTTCCCCAGCCTCTAGAACTGTGAGGAAATAAATTTGTTGTTGAAGCCACCCAGCCTATGGTATGCTGCTATAGCAGCCAAACTGCCTAAGATCCATGGTAGCCAGACCCCAGGCTTAGGGATGGGGGGCTCCTAAGCAGAGCTGCAGTGGAGCAAGAATCTAACATTGCTAATGTCAAATAAGTCAAATAAAACAAAGTCCAAATTTGCTTTGTGAAAGGGGAGAATTAACTTCCTCGGGCAAAATCTCCAATTTACAGAACGATCAGGACCAATATCAGTTCATTGAAAAGCACGGTTCAGATAAATTAAAATTAGCAATCAACCTTGAGAATTGTATCGGCGAGGTGGGAGTAATTTCACTCTATCTGAACTGTGATAGAAGATAACACATGTCGGTCTTCTCTGTCTTTCCCTTTATTAATCAATTAGGAGACCAAAAACTCAATTTAAAAAATCGTATAAAAGGCTTATAAACATCATTCAGTTCTTCTTCAGTCATTTGTTTTCATTTCGTATAACTGGTTTTTCCATTAAAAGAAAATTAAATAAAATATGAGATGTTATTGTAATGGCTTAAGAGGAGATTTGGGGATTATACTTCTCAGAAAAGTGATCTCCATTTCCCTCCTGTGTCTTTCTGGCATCCCAGCATTGCCTCCCAGCTCAGGAACAGGCAGCAACAGAGTCCCCAGTGGCTGGCTGCAGGGTGGACACTGGCCACAGGGAATGAGAGACAGCAGGATCTCTGAGATCTTCTAACCACAGGGTATGGAGAGGTTCCCAGGGATAGAAATTTCTAACAAGCTCCATAGGGATTTCTGTAGCCCATCAATGTGTGAAGACTAGGATTCCTAACCATTCATTAATGAGCAGTAAATCCAGGATCATTCTCTAAATGGTCAGGAGTGCACACCTACGAACCTGATAACCTTAGCTATCCCCACTTCATACTCATAACCTTTGTGAACGCCATTCCCCCGGCATGGACTGCCCTCCCCTACGATACATCTTCTTTTCTTCCTGAAAGCTAATTGCTACCTGCCCAAATCCTACATATCCTTGAAAATAGTTAAATACCATTTCCACTCTTTTGTCTATGTGGCTTTCTTTGATCCTATCAGCCAGAAGTAATTTCTTCTGTGGCGAAATTTCCATTTAATTTAGGCTTTATTTGCATTGTCGTTGCCTTCTATACTTTGCACTGTGGATATGAACGTGCACATTTCTCCTATATTGGAGGGCAAGCTTCCAGACAGAAGAATCCACAGTGGATTCCCCTTTGTATCCACGGGACCCAGCACATGATCAGTGCCCTAACATTCCACAGAGAAGGAAATAAATAAGAAACAAAGGAACAAAGCAATGAGCAAGAATGTGTCCTTTCTGATAACTTTTATAGTTCTGTAGTTTGCAAAAACAAGCTGAGCTTGCTCCACAGACCATTAACATGTCTATATACACACTCAGCCTGCTAATAAAAGCACACTGAGGATTCTTAAAGGCCCTATAAGAAAGGTTTTATATCCTGGCTTTAGCATCTGTGGCATCTAAAACCTGAGAAGGCTATTCCTCGGAGGTGTCATTAGCTTTCTGTGTGCCTTCAAAGGCTCAAAGACAATTTGCTGGACTCCTCTAAGAATGCCAGTTTCTTTCCAGCCACTCCAAAATACATCTTAGCGACCGCCAGAATTGTCATTTGCTTTCTATGCCTTCAAAAGCACTGTGAGAGATAGAGCCCCGTGCTATTACTGGCACGGTTGGTTTCCCTATGTAATTTCAAAAGGGTCCTCCAAAATCGCTTTGTATGTGTGGTCTCTGTGTGTGTGCATAGTGACGCCAAGATTATTTTTTCCGGCAAAATGTCTTGTCCACAAAGGCCACACAATTTTTGTCTAATAGCTTCCCAGTGAAAGAATGTCGGAGGGGAAAATATCCAAGCAGCAACAACTCTTATTTCAACCACACCAATAGAAAGAGAACAATGATCACAATGCCCTAAGATCTGAAATAATATTCACATATATGTTAGAACTTAACATATCTAGAATCCCCCAGTGGGGATCAAGATGCAGTCAACATTCTCACTGAGTAATACCATTAGTCGGGGCATGGGGAAGTTAAAGATAACTTCCCCTGAAAAGTTGTTATCCTGTATAATAGAATAATGAGCAGTCTCTAATTCACAAAGTTGCTGAGAAATGTTCCACACTGTCAATATACAGTGTTTCTCAGTGGAGGTGCTACTGGCATTTGGGGAAGAACAATTCTCTGTTGGTGGGGATAAGGGACTGCCTGACACTCTGATGAATGTTTAGCGACCTTGATAAAGCCAGTAGCACTCCCAGTCATTAAGGCTACCAGCCTCTTCAACATCCCACCCATGTCTGCAGTTATCCAGTTACTTCCAAGGGATGTAGGTACTGCTAGCATATGGATGGATGGGGATAGGTGCACACAGAAACTCACACTTTAATATCCAAGTTGCTTCTATATATTTTATGTCACAGGTTTTATATATAGATATGTATGTATTAATATTTATCATTACGGAGAGAGAGAGAAGAGAAATGTGGGGAATGGAACTACTATTTGCTGAACGTCAACCCTGTGCAAGCCAGATACAGAGTTTGCACAAGTACAAGCAGGTTTGGACATAGATTCAACTCAGCCATTTACAAACACAGAATGTCTTTATTTTTCCTAATAACTGGTATCTTTGCTTTTTTGAACCTCCAGTGGCTCAAGGATGGAGGAATAAAGAGAGAAAACCTAAATCTCTAAGAACAGCATTCCCACCCCTTCTGATCTGCACAGTCCAACCCATGCATGTTGTGCTCTAAGCCTGCATGACAATCAGGCCTCCTCCTGGGCTGGTCTTCCCCTTCTCTTCCTCAAGGTCCTGCTTGGTGTTCTCAGTTTCCCTGCATCGGAGGCTGCAGGGCAAGAGAACAGGTGTCTGCCCAAGGGTGAATCAAGGAAACTCATTATTCCAAGAAATTATTTCACCTCATCACTTTACATTTATTTTATTGCATTTAACTTTCTGAATAACCCTGAAAGATGTAGACTTTAATTCTCATTTTTCAGGTCAAGTCCATTTTCCAAGTAGGAGAGCCAAAGCTTTTCACCCTGAAGCCCGAGTTTGTTTCTCTTTACATCCTTGCCTTTACAATACCATGCTACCACTACCAATGATAGTCATGCAGAACACCAATCATGCCCAGGGGTGTCCAAGACAGGAAAGAACCTACAGCAAACTCATTTCAGATCATCTGTTAAAAAACAGAGTCTCCATCAGTCAGAAGCTAGAGGGATAAGATATTCTGGATGATGGAATCATCAATTAGCCACCACTGCCTCTATGTGCGTTAAATAGAACTGGGACATGTTGAGATACCATTTTTACCCCTCAAGGGGCTTGCAAACTGTGAGAAAATTAAGAGAGAAAGCATATTATATAGCGTAAAGGCTTAAGTAAGGCTGACAGTAAAGGCATGTGCAAATTTACCAAGGAGAATGAATGTCTTCCTAAACTCCTGTCCTGCAAAAAATCAATCTAATATATAATACCAAGCTTTTGATGATTCATTCTACTATGTCCATTGCATCGTAAACATTTAGTAAATATTTGTTGCATGAATGAATAGATGAGGTCATGGAGAGTACCTGCGATGAAGAGTTGAATAGAAAAGAAGTTTTAAGCAACTCTTACGCGTTCTCTAAAAGATACACTACTGTAGCTGCTGTCCGTTCTGGAGACTCACCTACATCTGGAATATCACATGGGCAGCATCACCCTCCTGAAGTGCACACACAACAAAGCCAAGCTGAGAAGAGTGTGCTGAGTAGCTTGTTTTCCAGGCTCAGCTACTAGTGAGCCTAAACCAGCCTCAGCTACTAGTGAGCCTACACCAGCCTCAGCTGTGATGCTCCAGGAGAATGATACATTAATAGGAGTCACAGAATTTCAAATATCCTAGAAACAGACAAAATCACATATGGCAAATCCAGCAATGTATATGATCCTGAACGTGTTTATGTTCACATCTGATCATCACTAGAATTTGGACAGAATTTTTTTTTTTTTTTTTTTTTGAGACAGAGTTTTGCTTTTGTAGCCCAGGCTGGAGTGCAATGGTGCAATCTCGGCTCATGGCAACCTCCGCCTCCCAGGTTCAAGTGATTCTCCTGCCTCAGCCTCCTGAGTAGCTAGGATTACAGGCCTCCACCACCACACCTGGCCAATGTTTTGAATTTTTAGTAGAGATGGGGTTTCATCATGTTGGCCAGGCTGGTCTCGAACTCCTGATCTCCGGTGATGCACCCACCTCGGCCTCCCAAAGTGCTGGGATTACAGGTGTGAGCCATCGCACCTGGCCTAGACAAAAACTTTTTAAAGGTCTCTTGCAAAATATAACGAGACACAGAGAATGCACAAGATCCGCAGTTCTCTTCTCTGGAAATGCACCACGGTCACAGGTGGGTCCACAACTTGCCCCAGTTTGAAACACTGCCCCAGGAGAAAAGACTGCCCTGGTGGCACATTCACATACACAAAGAAACCACCCCACGTGAAGGCAATAAAAAATCCATTCTTCCTGGAGGTCTGAAAAAAAAATACCTGAAGTTCCACAACACCATCAAAATAAAAGGATGAGGCTTTCATATCTGCATGCCTTTACTTGTACTCATTCAAACTCTGGCATTTTAAAATTACCTATTTCTTCTACTTAACCACAACCATTTGAATTTTGATCAAGTTAGCTAAGGTAACCCAATTCTCTTTTATCCATAAATATAACTAGTACCTTAATCTCAGTATCAAATATTCATTGATTGATTGGATGTTAAATAGTAAGGTACAGGAAGGATCTCTGGAAAACATTAATGTATCATCCTCCATTCATTTCATCTGGGTGACTCTAGTCCAGTGAGACAAAGCTAACCAGTAAGATGACCACCAGCATGATCTCTGAACCGAATTCAAAAAGTAGGTTATCCAAACAAGGATGGTTACAAACAGCTCAGAAGCCGTTTCTCCTTCATCCCTTTGTACTCCATATAGATTTAATTCATGTATTCATTTGTTTACAAAACAAGCCACACACTGTAAAAAGAAGAAACAAAATTAAACATAGTCCCTACCCATTTATGCCTGAGGTTGCAATTTTTTGAATTTTTGCAATCAGACCTTGGCGATGACCTCGAGTAGAATATAAGTAACTCCCACATGCTTAGCGTTCCAATAATGGAACACTTGGAATAAATTAAGAAACTTGAAGAGTAAAGAAAAAAAATTCTAGGCAATCTCAACAGATAACCTACAGAGAGGACCAAGCACACCAGAGTTTGCAAGAAGGACTAAGAATACAAAGTTATGAATTCTAGAGTAATGCCTGGCAGTATGTTCGCCAGAATATCATCTGTAGTTAACTCTAGAGCAGGGGTCCCCAACCCCTAGCTAGTGGACCAGTCTGTGGCCTATTGGGAACCAGGCCGCACAGCAGGAGGTGAGTGGCAGGTACGTGAGCATTAATGCCTGAGCTCCGCCTCCTGACAGAGCAGTAGCGGCACTAGATTCTCATAGGAGTGCGAACCCTATTGTGAACTGCATGTGCAAGATATCTAAGCACGTGTGCACTCCTTATGAAAATCTAGGCTGGATATGGTGGCTCATGCCTGTAATCCCAGCATTTTGGAAGACCAAGGCGAGTGGATCACTTGAGCTCAGGAGTTCGAGACCAGCCTGGCCAACATGGCAAAATCCCACCTCTACTAAAAAATACAAAAATTAGCCGGGCATGGTGGCAGACGCCTATAATCCCATCTACTTGTGAGGCTGAGGCACGAGAATTGCTTGAACCCAGGAGGCAGAGGTTGTGGTGAGCAGAGATCGCGCCACTGCACTCTAGCCTGGGCAACAGAACAAGACTCCGTCTCAAAAGAAAAAAGAAAGAAAGAAAGAAAATCTAACTAATGCCTGATGATCTTAAGTGGAACAGCTGCATCCTGAAACCATCGCCCCTGCCCCCAGTCTGTGGAAAAACTGTCTTCCATGAAACCAGTCCCTGGTGCCACAGAGGTTGGGAACTGCTGCTGTAGAGGATGAAATTTTGGGGTGATTTTTACTTCCTTTGCATTTCAGGTACTATTTTACTTCATTCATAGAAAGCTTGTATCATTTAACAAAAACAATATGGTATTTAAAAAAGAAGTAACTAAAACCATCCATTTTGCCCAGCATCTTCTTTCACGTTGTCTGGCTTCAACAACTGTGACCTAAGATACAACTCGTCTCACCAGGCAGTATTCATTAATGTGTTAGTTACAATGTATTAATTAGAAGAACCTTGAATTTTTACCCAGGGGATAGTCCTCCAAGAAGAGAATGAAAGTAGCATGATTTCCACGGTTTTCCTTGCTTTCCTTCTGAAGACGGAGAAGTACAGAGCCTTGCTCCAAAAGTTGGCTGAGTTCTGTAGGAAACTCTGATATTCGGTGCCTTTGATTAATCTCAAATCGTAAAAGCTGTGACCAAGGCCTTTTAAAAGAGCTAGTGGTTTTGTCTTAGTGTAAAATGGCCAAAAGGCACTAGGAGCCTAATAAAGGATGACGCATTGTTGTGAGTAACAACAGGTATTGGTATCAATTTCTGTGATTGAACTTCTGGTCATCAACAAATGACAGCAGAGGTTAAGATACTGCATCTTCTGTTATGCAACACCTTTGTGGACCAATTATATTTTGAACCACCACCACAAACATTTAAGAGGGAAAACTTTCATGAGAGACTTTTGGCTGACTGTGGTACCAGCACAGAACATCTCCGTCATCAGCACTGCTCAGTGGTTCCCGCTATACCTGCAGGATCAGGTTCAAGCTCCTTAATCCGGTTCAGGAGCCTGGCCCTGAATGTTCTCAGCCTCATCTCCCACCATAGTCCATGTGCTTCTTCCCTCCAGTCGCAGCCAGCAGGTCCAAACTGACTCCCTCTGGCCCTGGTACCACTGCACAGGTGATTCTCACTCCTGAGTGTCCCCCTTCTCTCCCCTCTCCCCTCTCCTTCTGCGTAGCTAACTCCTGCTCCTCCTTCCAGGCTTGGTTCAAGCCTTTGACTACCTGGGCTCACTTTTCTACTAAAATTTTGATCTGTGCCACCACACCACTCTGCAAGAAACTCCCCAAGCCTTAGTCATACGGATGTCCAGTATTCTGGGCTACACACAGAGGAAGCAGACAGTACATGGTTTTGGAAAGAATGACCTAGCCAGAAAGTTGTCCCCTACTCCCCAAATGAGGCACCTGGCAGCCGTCACACCCCCTAAAATGTTCAAGCACAATTACTGGACTTATCCTCAAAATCTGGAAGTCTTATCACCACATGCCTTGCAGAATCACTAATGACAGACACAGAGCAACTAGTGTTTCATCAAGAAGATGGAAGAGGTGAACTGCATCAAAGCATCTTAGTTTGAATTTTGTACTTTCTTTCAGTCTTACTATTTAATGTATCTATTTAATCATAAAGGGAGTTATATTCCAAAATAATGTTCATTATATTTCTAAATAATAAAATACATCTTCCCAGTACATAAACCAATAGCTTTATTTTTAAGCTAGAACTGATGTGAAATTACATGTCATGAATTATTCATATCACCCAATTTAATTCAATTATTTTTACTGAATTCATATCTAATCCATAAAAATGTTTAACTCAACCAAAAAAAATCATCTCTGCGTCCTCGAATAATAGATTTCTTGCAAAATTTCAGGAAAGATAAGTGGATATTTGGTTTGAAATAGCAAGGCATATTATAATTGCAATGATGAAAATAATTTTAGCTATTTAACCATACCTCCTGTTCTATTTACTGACTGGTGTCTCATAAAGGAAACTTATTTAATATCAAAGTAGAATCATAGGAGCAAGAAGTGAGTCCCAGCTCCAATTATGGCACCAAAGTCACTTTTAGATTTTCCATAAGAGTCACACGGATAGCAGGCAGATGCCTCCTCAAATGGGAGCAGATACTCTGCCAATCAAAAGCACAAATTTTGTGCTTACATAAAAAGGGGTCTGGTTTGCCCCAAACAAATCATACAGGGGAAAACCACCATTCCCCTCTCCTTAGTGAAAAGCCCTTTGAGACCCATGCCATTATACCACACTCACTCCTCAGCCTCTCTCTCGCCTGCCAATCTTCTTGGAGCTGTCACCATATTTATCAATGGCTTTGCCAATGATCTCCCTGTCCACTTATCCATCACAAATCTTGGCAGTTTGGAGTGGTCTCAATGTCCCCAAAGAAGGTCTTGAAACCCCTTTGCCTCTATGTTTCTAGATGTCTTCTGATCCAGCGGTCTTTATCACTTCACTTACACCACCCAAGGCTGCAGCCCCACGCACACCAGAAGCCCCTCGACCTCTGCAATCCCAAGGTCAAAGGGCCATTCCCCAACCTCAGCCTCCCAGAACTTCTACTGTCTTCACACCTACTCCTCCCTGATCTCACTGAGACTTCCACTTGAGGCTGCAGTGAGCTGTGATTGCACCACTGCACTCTAGCCTGGGTGACAGAGTGAGACCCTGTCTCAAAAGAAGAAGAAAGAAAAAAAAAAATACACCAATGGATTGGAATAGAGAGCCCAGAAATAAGGTTGCACACCTACAACAATCTGATCTTCAACAAAACTGACAAAAACAAGCAATGAGGAAAGGACTCCCTATTCAATAAATGGTGCCGGGATAACTGGCTAACCACATACAGAAGATTGAAACTCGACTCATTCCCTACACCACATAGAAAAAGTCAACTCAAATATAAACCTCAAAACTATAAAAACTCTGGAAGACAACCTATACTGTCCTGGACATGGGAATGGGCAAAGATTTCATAACGAAGATGCCAAAAGCAATTGCAACAAAAGAAAAAAATTGACAAATGGGATCTAATTAAACTAAAGAGCTTCTGCACAGCAAAAGAAACTATCAACAGAGTAAAAAGACAACCTACAGAATGGAAGAAAATTTTTGCGAACTATGCTTTTGACAAAGGTCTAGTATCTAATAAGAAACTCAATCAAATTTATAAGAAAAAACAAAACCCCATTAAAGAGTAGACAAAGGGCATGAACAGATACTTTTCAAAAGACAACATACATGCAGCCAACAATCATATAAAAAAAAAGCTCAACATCTCTGATCATTACAGAAATGCAAATCAAAACCACAATGAGATACCATCTCACACCAGTCAGAATGGCTATTACTAAAAAGTCAAAACATAATAGATGCTGGTGAGATTGTGAAGAGAAGGAAACACTTACACACTGTTGGTGGGAATTAGTTTGACCACTGTGGAAAGCAGTGTGGCAATTCCTCGAAGAGCTAAAAACAGAACTGCTATTTGACAGAGCAGTCCCATTAATGGGTATAAACTCCAAGGAATATATGTCATTCTCCTATAAAGACACGTGCACATATATGTTCACTGCAGCACTATTCACAATAGCAAAGATGTAGAATCAACTTAATGCGCAATGACAGAATGGAAAAAGAAAATGTGCTACATATACACCATGGAGTACTATGCCACCATAAAAAAGAACGAGATCATGCCTTTTGCAGGAACATGGATGGAGCTGGCGGACATTATCCTTAGCAAACTAACACAGGAACAGAAAACCAAATACCTCATGTTTTTACTTAGAAGTGGGAGCTAAATGATGCAAACACATGGACACAAAGAGGGGAACAACAGACACTGGGGCCTCCTTGAGTGTAGAGGGCAGGAGGAAGGAGAAGAGCAGAAAAAATAACTATTGGGGTACTAGGCTTAGTAACTGGGTGACAAAATAATCTATACAACGAACCCCCATGACACAAGTTTACCCATTAAACAAACATGCACACGTATCCCTGAACCTAAAAGTTAAAAAAAAAAAAAAAAATACTTCCATTGCCTCAGCCCCACTGTACTCTGGATCCACTTACATTCCTAATAAGACCACAGAGCACGATTCATCATTTACATCACAGTTTTGTTTTTTAAAAAATAATCCAGAAGTCCTTTCTAATACTTTTATGCCATGACTTGGGGACAGCTTCCACACTCATAGGCTCCTTTCTGCTGATCCTCACAAAGTATGCTTCTCCAGGCGGGTGCTCCCACTGAGCCTGGTGCCTTTCTCTTTGGCTTCCTGCACTGAGCATTTTCCTTCACGGGTTTCAGGAAGCCACCTCAGCCCTTAGGATGCTTCACATGCTAGACATGTACATCAATTCTCATGGCAAGAATCTTGCCCTCTGCTTGTTTACAACAGCACCAGCAGCATGCTGGGTAGCTCTGCAGACCCTTCCAGCTTTGCCATGGTGACAGGACAGATATGTGGTGCCCCTTCCCTGAAGAGCTACAGGACCACTGTTCCTGTAGATCCACAAGCATGCGTGTGGCCAAAGGCACAACCCCATGTTTTCTAAAAGTCCTAGAAAACATTTACACAGTGGCTCACGCCTATAACCCCAGTACTTTGGGAGCCCAAGGAAGGAGGATCACTTGAGGCCAAGAGTTTGAGACCAGCCTGGGCAACATAACAAGACCCTGTTTCTACCAAAAAAAAAATTAAAAATTAGTTGGGTGTAGTGGTGTGCACCTGTAGTTCCAGCTACTTGGGAGGCTGAGGTGGGAGGATCACTTGAGCTTAGGAGTCTGAAGCTGTAGTAAGCTATGATCATACCACTGCATGCCAGCCTAGGCAAACAGAGCAAGATCCTGTATCAAAAAAAAAAAAAAAAAAAAAAGGAGAGGGAGAAAGAAAGAAAACATAGCAGGTGCCTCTCTTCTTTCCCTTCATGCTCATCATGTAGGCAAATTAATGAAAAATGACAACTCTGGCCAAAAGGCGTAACTCACTTTTAAATCATTCCTGCCCAAACTCAACTCTCGTTTCCCCTTAAACCCCTGCCACACCTGCCCCCACAAAATCTCCACACCCTGGATCGCTCTAAGAACCTATTTTTGCACTTCTACGTCAGCCTGCCAAGCACTCCAAGAGAAAGTTGCAGTTGTTTAGGTGGGTGGGGGCCATGACAAAAATCACAATCTCCAGCCTCAGGTGGATGCACAGTCAGTGCTGCCCACAAGTCCTTCTCCGGGCCCTAGCCAGCTCCCTCCCGCTCCCTCCCCATGTTATCTATTTCAAGCTGTCTTCACGGTCCTCAGGCTCCCACCCCATCATTTCACTGCTCATTCCTCCCTCACAGAAAAATTGAGAAACCATCAAGGTACAGTCTTAATTTTTTGCCTCCCATCGACAAACTTATTGTTGTCAAGATCATCCTTACTGCCAGCTTCAAGGGATGAGGGGCTGTCTTATCTGTACCCATTTCCATGGCATTTTTTTAAGTGACTAGCCTTTATTAACTTTTTCCGAACTGTTTGACTTAATTTTAATGCAAACGAAAGCTTTTTATTTTGCACCTACATTTCACTGGTTCACTTAAAATATAGTTACATTGTATAAATTTAATTACAAGCACAACTGACATAAAATGATTTGGGAACACACACAGGAGACTCTTGGTAAACATGCAAATCATGGATGTGTACAGGTGCACAGAGACACAGCCAAATAGCCGAAAGCATGTAGGCTAGCCAGCCCAGCAGCCACAGCGTTCGGAGAGAGAGAACAAGGCTTCCCAATGAACACAGTGAGTCTGCAGGGGCAGGTCAGTTAAGGGCTTCCATTAGATTCACCAGGCTTCGCTTTAATTACATGATTTGTTTACATGATCATCTCTCCTACTGCATTCTACCTCCACGCTTTCTCATCTGGGTATCCTGAGCACATCCAGCACAGTTCCAAGAAATTCTTGATGTTCAGCAAATATCCGAATTTAATTGAACTGAACTGAATTGATGTGAGGTAACGCTGGATAAAACATAAGAATTCAAAACATTTTAGCTCGGTATTTTGGAAGTGACAGCCATACACAGAGAGCTGGTCCTTAACTCGTGGTGTCACTACCCTTTTGTACATGTTCCGGGCTGCCAGTGTCAGAAACCAGACACGGATGGGCAAATTACAGGTCTTAGAGTGACACCTCTTCCAAATAACAGAAAGAGCACTCACTGCTCACCCAATGAGAATCCCATATCCTTCCTATTTGGTACAATCACAAAGTCATTGTTTCCAAGCTCGCAGGGCCCTCAACGTGGCTGAGTACGACTCTTGCCTGTCCCTAATCAGTCTTTCTGCAGGACGGTCTCTGTGTGCTCTGCTGGGACCATTCTCCATCCTGTTGCATGACCTGTATCAATGGACTCCCTTGAACTCTGGTTTCTGTTGGACTTGGCCAATGGGACACACTGATGGAAGACTCGGTATTTCTCCCCCCAGCCCTCTTTCCACAGTTTGGCAGTGGCTGAGTTCCTCTACTGAAGGGCACAATTCCTATAGGGCGACCCTCTCCTATATCATGGTTCAATACTTGTCATTGCTCTCTTCTTGCCCCTTTTTGGGTCTAGGCATGGTAAAGCTTCAGGGCTCTCTGCCAGTTCTTGTTAGTTTCTCCTAATTCTGACCACACCTTTGTAAATAGTGTCTTCCTTCAGCTTTCCCCAATTATCCCTCTTAGGTACATTTCTGCCAGGACCCTGACCAAGGTAGTCCCTTTGTACACTGAACAGAGAGATAATCCCAGCATTGTTCTCAGTGCTCTACTCGATTATAAGACGTCTCCCCCACCACCTCATCTCCTCTCCTCCCTTACGGCTGTCTTCACTGACAACCTGGTGCTCTCCAATAATCATGCACATGCTGTACTTGATCACTCAATGCTTGTTTCTTTTGTCACAGCATTTCTTTGGTTTTCTCTCCCAAAGGGCAAGGCTGTGCTTTAATCATCTTGGTAACCCAAGTGCTGATCAGCAAACCAAACACACACAGAAATACCTTGCACCCTGGTTGCTTTTCTGTGCTAGAATCACTCCAGACTTCAATCGTCAGCCTGCTGCAAGCCACTCCCAAGTCTGGGACTTAATCACCAGCAGAAAGCACATCCATATGTCCTGTGTTACCTCCTCTAGATGCTAAGGAATGTGACTCCAAGAAGACTCAAACAGCAGGATCCTACAGCATTCTGCCATCATCTTGTTCATCAAAAGTCTTCTGTCTGACAAAGACCCATTCATATTTCATTATGAAGATATGCATTTTATGGGCAAATTATATAGTAATATTAAAATATATCTGAAACAATATCCAAGATAATGGATCTCCATGGAGTTAATGGCTTTAATTCACTATCACATGTTTAGAGAGTTCTGGTGTAGACACAAGTTATGAACTATGAGAAGGCAGAAGAAAAGTCTATGCAGATATACAGAAGGCTAAAAGGCACACCCTAGATCCATCCTGCTCACAGGGGATTCCAAGTCCTAAGAGGAGGGGGGCCAAGAATTGTTGCCTTCCCATATTCCATATTCCCATATGCCTTCCCAATGTCCTCTTCCCAAAGAACCCCTGTAACCTAGATGTTCTAGCACAAGCCTAGAGACAAATTCTGCCTTGGGTGGGAATTGGGGTAGCTTAGAAAAGAGTGTCACATTGGAGGTAACAGAGGAGCTAGTTTTGAGGGATGTGTAGAAGTCCACCAGCTGTTGAAGATGAGGCCAGGCGACCTCAAAGAAGAGAACACAAAGTGCCACGGCCAGAGGCAGGGGTAACGAGCACACGGCACACTGGGGAAGAGCAAAATGCTGGAGCCCAGGGTGTGGGCAGGGCAGTAGGAGATGAGGACACCAAGATGGCTTGGGGTCAGGTTCTGAAGAATGTTGGGTACTAGGCTCGAGTTTGGACTCTATGGTGGGGGAAATGGAGAGCCCTTGACAGTCTCTAAAGAGGAGAGAGACCGATCAGGCCTCTAGCATTTCCTCAGGGAGATTATAAAGCAGATACAGAGGTACAGACATGTCTTCTGTGCTTATTTGTGTCATGGGGCCTTTGCACGTAGTTGGAGCCATGATTTACATAGCTGTGCTTCCCCATAGCACTTCCCACGGTTCACTGCACGCAGCTAACACTCAGCCGATGTTTGTGGAATAAATGAATAAAAGAGTCATTATTATCAAGTCTCTCCTACAATCAAGGATGTACTCCAGTGACTGATTATAGCTGCCAAGGCTATATGGGCAATGAAGTAAAAACATTACTCCAAAACGGGAAAAAGGAATCAGAAAAGCCACGGTGAATGCTCCAGCTCTGTCAACCAGCATTAGCCCAAGGGGAGAATGAACACCCAGGGAAAAGAAAATCGCCAAACACTTACACTGAAATCCTATCAACACCTTTGATTTGGTGTCTATATCTTTCCTGACTGATGAAAATTAAACCTCTCTCAAGAGTGATGAATGGATTCTTATGTTTTTGTTTATGTTCTACCTTCAGCATCTCCTGATCAAGATGAAAGGTTACATTTGTGTTAATTTGGGCAAGGAAGTTGGGACCCAGGATTTTTCTTCATCACAGTAATCAGGGATTCATTCATGACTGAAAATGAGGGTAAATTTAGGGTTTCTCTGACAATATTTCCTAACCGGTTCATCAAAGGAAACACAGTCCAAGTTCTTGAAAATTAAAATATTTTAATACTAGCAAGTGATACTCACAGCTATCATCAAAAAGAGCCTGAAATATATTTGCTTGATCTTTCAGTAAATGGGCACGTCCACATATTGTTTTCACTCTCATCAGTACCATCAAATTACAGACTATCTATATATATACACATATAAAGGATACTTTATTTGATTTGTAAAAGACATGGTCCCAACAGCTAAGATTCATTCTAATACCCCACAAAGAAATGTACATGTATATCAAGCCAGTATTTTTCTCTACTCCCAAAAGACGAGCCCCGAGTTCACACTTCCATGGTGACAAGACCAGTCCTGCTCCCCTTTCTATGCAGAATGCGGCTGACCAGAGAGCTGGGTCAGGGCACCTGGCAGACCCAGTCTAGGGAAGAGCTGTGGATTTTTGAGGCTGTGTTTGCTGCCCCTTCTAGGAATTCTCCCTTCCCGATTCTTTTCCCTAAGTTCCCAGTGCTCTGCTCCAACCTCTCTCCTCCCCCATCCCATGTTCCATCCTCTGTGACTTCTCTTCCCTCAAAAATCAACCTAGGAATTCAACAAAGTAGGCATGCCTACTTAGAACAACTCTAGGAATCTGACAGAGGCGTCTGTGTTTTAGGAGAGGAGGACTCCTTCAGGCATCCTCCTGCAGAGTCGCTCTGGGCAGATGGATTTTCAGCTCCCCTCACATTATTCCATAGAGTAAACCAACCATTTCACCTACGTCCAAGCCTCTGCCTCAATATGGCCCAAATAAAACTCCATCTTGGAGTTTCACTCTTGTTGCCCAGGCTAGAGTGCAATGGCGCAATCTTGGCTCACCGCAACCTCCACTTCCCGGGTTCAAGCGATTCTCCTGCCTCGCCTCCCAAGTAGCTGGGATTACAGGCATATGCCACCACGCCCGACTAATTTTGTATTTTTAGTAGAGACGGGCCTTCTCCATGTTGGTCACGCTGGTCTCAAACTCCCAACCTCAGGTGATCCACCTGCCTCAGCCTCCCAAAGTGCTGAGATTACAGGCATGAGCCACGGCGCCCGGCCAAAACTCCATCATTTGTAAAATCTACGATGCCCAGTGTGTTGGCAGACCCTGCTCCAAGCTCCTGCGGCATTCCAGGTGTCTATCGATGGCATGTATGTTATCACACGACATCCAAGTGATTTGTCTACTTATCTAGATGGCTACCAGCCTACAACAATCTGTAGAAGCCTCAAGGGTAAGGACCACCTCTTTGTTCTCTGTACCGCAAAGCATAGCATGGCAGTCAGCACACAGAAGGTGCTCAAGGATTGCTTATCAAATGAATTACTTTTTACTCAATATGTGAAAAAACGAACTATGTGATGCATTAATACTATAGTCCAGGGGGTGTCCAATCTTTGGGCTTCCCTGCGCCATATTGGAAGAAGAACTGCCTTGGGCCACATATAAAATACCCTACTGATAGCTAATGAGCTTAAAATTAAAAAAATTCAATGTTTTAAGAAAGTTTATGAATATGTGTTAGGATGCACTCAACGCCATAATCTAACTTGAGTTTTAGTGTCATTGGTTGCAAGGATGGTGCTTTCCTCTGACATGTAACTTGAAGTCATGCACCATGAGGGCAGACTGCCAGGTTACCATTTCAGCAGCTCCAAGTCAGAGCAGTGGTTCCAGCCACGATCTCACACCTCTGTCCCCTCAAGCCACCATGGGTGAATGAAGTGGGAGGTGAAGGGGACAGCAACTATTCTGGCCCTATGGTCCCCACCACAACCTGGTTTTGTTAAAAAATTTGCATCTTGTTTTAAAAATGGACAGTGTTTACATTTTTGTGTGTTTTCTATTTATTAATTAATTCATTAAACAGTTATTGAGTGTGGACTGTGTCCTGTTCTAACTGTTCTAAATGCTGGGGATACAGCAGTGACTAAGATGACGTCCTTGCCCTGCAGGACCAGTGTACCCTCTTCAAATTCATCACACAGATCCATGGGCCTTCCTTAATCATGAATGGAAATCTCTTGTCTGCCCAGACTAGACAAACACAGCTCATGGCATCAATCCTTTAGAAAGCTCCACTGGTTCTGACCACTCTCTCCATCAAATCCTGTCTGAGAGTCACTGCATTGTTCCCTAGGGCTGCGTGGCAACAAATTACCACAAATCTGGGGCTTAGACACAGAAATTGATTTTCTCCTAGTTCTGGAGGCCAGAAGTCCAAACATCAAGGTGCTGGAGGGGCTCTGCTCCCTCTGAAGGTGCTAGGAGAGGATCTTTCCTTGCCTCCTCCAGCTTCTAGTGGCCTCTGCAATTCTTGCTGTTCCTGGCTGTGGCTGCATCACTGCCAGCTCTGTTCAAGTCTTCAGTGGCCTCTTTGCTGTGAGGCTGGTCTCTCTTCCATTCCACAAAATCTAACCCCCATGACTGCAGTTACTCTTCTAGTGTTCTATGAATATATTTTTCTTCACAAATATTTAACTTCAAATTTATTGTGCTGTCAGCTGATGTGAGACAGGGATATAACTTTACATTTTTGACATAGTGAGCCAGTTGCCCAACGCCATTTACGAAATTATCCTTTCACTTCTGACGAGGCAATGTCATCTTTATAATACATGTTCATGTTACCTGGGACTTTTCTTTTGTTCCAGCAATCCACTGGTTTATTCTATTGCTAAAAATACAATGTTTAATAATAATTTTATAGTATGTTTTAATATCTGGTAATTAAGTCCCTATCATTGTTATTAGTTTTCCCCCAAATATATCTTGAGTGTTTTCATGCATTTAAACATTCCAGTTGAACTTAATCATCATTTTAGCAAATCCTTCACAAATTCTTCATTGGGATTTCTGCTGGAATTATATTACATTTACATATGAGATTTTGAGAGAATTGACATCTTTACAATACTGAGTCTTTCATTAATTTAAGACTTCCTTTCTTCCCTTTAGTAAATTTTTGTGGTTTGCTTTCCTTGGTCCTGCAAATTTCTTTAATTCAATCCCTGACCCATCACTTCAATTATCCACTTGCCACCATCCTCAACTACATAAGACCTCTCTTTTTCCATAGAGCCTTCTAGCAAAATCCCAACTGTGGATCAATCTAAGTGCATTTTCAATATACACACACTTGGAATGAGATACCACTTCACACCCACTAGCATGGCTGTAATTAAAAAACAAAAAAAGAACAATAACAAGTGTTGGCAAGGATGTAGAGAAATTGGAATGCTCATACATTACTGGTGGCAATGTAAAATGATGCAGCTATTGTGAAAAACAGTTTGGACATTCTTCAAAAAGTTAAACATAGGTTGCCAAATGGCCCACAAATTCTACTCTTATGTCTGGCCCCCAGATAATTGAAAACATATATTCACACAAGAACTCGTCCACCAATGTTCACAGCAGCATTATTCGAGATAGCCAAATAGTACAAAGAACCCAACAGTAAAAAGAACCCAAATGTCCATCAACTGATGGATAAATAAAATGTCAAAATACGGTATGTCAATAAAATGGATTATTATTCAGCCATACAAAGGAATGAAATACTGATACATGCTGCAACATAGATGAACCTTGAAAACACCATGCTAAGCAAAAGAAGCCAGATGCCAATGACCAGCACCACCTATTACATGATTCTACTTATGTGAAAGGTCCAGAATAGACAAATCCATAGAAAAAAAGTGAACTAGTAATTGCCAAGGGCAGGGGGAAGAGGAGAATGAGGAGTGAGTGCTAAAGGGTATGAAGTTTCTTTTGGGGATAATAAAAATGTTCTGTAATTAGACAGTGGTGATGGCCACACAATTTTGTGAATATACTAATAACCACTGAATTGTATAATTATAAAATGGAGAACTCTACAGTATGTGAATTAGATCTCACTAAACAATAAATAATCTTTAAAAAAAAAACAAAAAAAACATGCATATACCTGGGCTGCTTAAGGCTTCAATGGAGAATCTCCTGAACTCACAGATTGGTGTCACCATAAATTAACAGTCTTCCACCTTTAACTGGGTACCCGACGAGCCTCCCACATTTCCCAGTCTGCTCTGTCTCATTCTCTTTCTTAATGGCCAGTATCCATTTTATTACCTATTTCATTCAAATCTCCAAGCCCATCACTTCTCACTATCAACAATAGCATCATTCAAAGAAGAAAACTTCCCCAACATCCCATCACCAAACCTATGAACGTCAGTTCTGCACAATCCCCTCCTCCTACCCTCCCATTACAGGGAAGAGCTGTTTCCCCTCCTCTTTCAGGCTAACCCCTGTGCCCTTTATCCCAGTCTGCCATAGATCCTCCCTTCCCCCCTCTTCTAGATCTGCCAAATCAACCTTTTGCTCAGCATTTAAACACACACCTCAAAAAAAAAAAAACCAAAAAACCTGTCTTCGTCAAAGCCATGCCTCCCCAGCCTAGGCCAGGCTCCACCCTCTGCTTCCCCCCGAAGGGGCAGCCTATAAGCGCCATATCGTGTCTCCACCTCCTCTCTTCCAGCACATTCACTCAACAAATTATTTAGTGAGCACCTACAGAGGGAACACACAGTTCTCTACCCTGAGGATAAAACCGTGAACAAGACTGACAAGCCCTACGCTCTTGGAGGATACCTGTGAGGTGATGGGGCTGCAGACAGAGAATATGCAAGCAGCCAACAGAGGTCACTGCAGGGGTGACACTGTTATGGACTGCCAGGAGTAAGGAGCCATGTTACACGGGGTGGTCAGGAATGACCTCTCCTGAAAAGGAGACAACTGAGCCCAGACCCCCTGAGTCAAAG
The DNA here is from genome assembly GCF_028885625.2 of Pongo pygmaeus. Classification (NCBI taxonomy): domain Eukaryota; kingdom Metazoa; phylum Chordata; class Mammalia; order Primates; family Hominidae; genus Pongo; species Pongo pygmaeus. The sequence continues at coordinate 10,715,056 of NC_072380.2, forward strand.
GAGGCAGCCATAAAAGTTCAAGGGTGAGAGCTCTTCAGACAAGGAATGGCTGCAGCAATGGGCCTTGAGGCCACCATGAGCTTGGCAAGTTTGAGGTAGAGAAAAACTTCTCCAACCCCACCCCTGCAGGGCTCAGAAAGCCATGGCTATCATGTTCCCATAGCTCTCTGTGTTTTTCTCTGTCATGGAATTTACATCACTACATTAGAGTTGCATATTTAATTGAATGTCTTCCCTAATATAAGTTTTACAAGACAGGGAGCTTAGCACATAGTAGGTGCTCAAGAAATGTCCTTTCATGAGTATTCCAGGTAATCACAGCATCTGACCATAATGGCTTTTGCCTTTTTCCAGTATTTGTATTTCTTATTTTTTTATATTGTTTAATGGCATTAGCTACAATTTCCAAAACAACGTTGAAGAACTGTGATTGTGGCAGGCATTTTTAACTGGCCATGACTTTACTAAGAATGTTAACAGCTTTTCCTAGAAATTCTCTATTATGTGAGAGAAGTAGCCTTCTATATCTCATTTACCAACAGCTTTTATTTCTTTATTTTTAAGAAAAAGTAGGTGTTGAAACAAATCAAATGGCTTTTGCATATCTATCAAGATGGTCAGACTCTTTTTCTAATGAATTAATAGGCTGTATTACACTACTAGCTTTCCTAAGAACTATTCTTTTGTTTCTGGAATAAACCCTATGTGATTGTGGTGAGTTGGTCTTTTAAAATAAGGAGACAGAGCAGGACTATGGATAAAAGCTGGGACTTGGGTGTCAGAGCTGACTACAAAATTAGAGAACAAAGACATTATCTATTAGGATTAACAAATGGAATTAAAAACTGAGTCAAAAAAAAAACTGAGTCTTGAAAAATAAAGAAGACAAACTTCTGGTAAATAAATCTCACCAAGAGCAGCCACAAAAACCCAACATTAGGAATAAGCGGCTATGACCTCGGCTGCTGCAAGGACCAGCTGGTCCCCACTTGAGTGTCACCGTCCTCCTCCATTAATGACAGAATGTAAGCCTCACAGGGTGGTTGTGTGAGACCTACATGAGACGGCATGTCTGACCATCTCACAACACATAGCATGGTACTAGCTACCCAGGTGAACCAAAAGAAGTTCTCTCTAAAAACTGATATTCAATCTGCTAATATTTCCTTTAGGCTTTTGACTGCTCTTCTCATGCGATACTAGCCCAATAACATGAACAAGGACATTTCCATTCCTTCTATTTTCTGACAGATCTCAAAATACCTAGGCATTCATATAGTTTGCCTTTAAAACCTCTTGGAAATAAATGTGTTAACGCTATGTAAGAAAAAATCCCCAAAAAAGCCTATCTGATGGTCCCTCCCTATGATAATTCCCTTACTGCAGGAGTGGAGAAGGGAAAAGATTGACAAATCATAAATGGAGTTAACCTGGGAATCTATTTTATCTGCCTCGAGAACCTAGCATCCTATTGTTTTGGCTTTTACAAACAAGACAAGAATAAGTGGCCCCAAGAGAGAGAAAACGCAGTGGTGTAGCATCTCAATGAGAGAGGGGCAAGGGTGGAGGTTTGACTGAATGGAATGATTTATGTTCACAGACCACTTAAGTGCTCTGGAGGCCCGAACTTGTCATCCAGCACCTTTTGACATCATTCTCCACACATTCATGGACTGCCAACACCCAGCCATGTAGTGGGTACCAAGAAATGACCAAAGCCAGGTCCAAATGATCAAAGTTGATCCACCCCGTCCCTGGATACCATGGAAACCCTTTTGTCCTACTGGGAGACTTAGATGCTACACTTGGTCAAATCAAGCACACAGGAAGTTCTCACACTTGCTTGACCTCCAACTAGGTCAGTAATGGTTCCACACTTGTCAGACAGAACCTAGATAAAAATACGGCTTTCCTTTTTGCATGCCACTCCACAATAAAGAAATTGCTAGACTGGAGATGGTTCGGAGAAAAACCATGTAACTGAACCATGTCCTGTCTGATTGGTGGAATACAGAAGGGTCATTTTTCAAATATGTGAAAGGCTGCCACGTGTCGGAATTAGATTTTGTGCTGTATGACCCCAAAAGGTTAAAGGAGAATCCACAGATGAAAGTAATGGATAGAAAGATCGCAGCACCACAACTCAATAGAATAACTTACCAAAGGCAGCACAGGTCAGCCAGCCTGGGAGAAAGTGCGATCACTACTGTGAAAATCAAGACATTTGACACAGATCCTGCCAAGGAGATGAAGGATCAGAGAAGTGATTTTCTAGGTAATATTTAACTTATCCTCCAAATATGAGAGTCTATGAAAAAGTACAGAAAACAATGAAAGAAAATCTTCAAAGGTACTTGCCAGACAATGACACAAATAGGAAGCGGTGGTCTTATTTGCACTGTCTCTCCTAACTTAAATCATGCACCCCACTTCCAGCCAGCAGTGAGGCTGACTCAGTAGAATCTCCTTTGGCCCCCGACAACCATGATATGCATCTTAGTGGGTAACAAAATGGGAAGGAGGCTGGAGAACAAGCCACAAATCTGGATAATCCACACTCTTGAAAATATCCAGAAATAATAAAGAATGGGGCAAAACAAAACCACCAAAGAAAATCTGCTCCGGTTATATGAGCAAAACATCCACTGAAATAGGCCAAACCTTTCTTGTTTCAAACCCAGCTTCACAAAGATATTAATTAAATAAACGTGATGGTGTTAGCGTGGACAAAGAATCCAGATGTGAGCCTCGTGGAAGTCTGTCAGAACGCTGGGCAGAGGCTCAGTGAATGTCTGTGTAGGGCATGAACTGTGGCTGCAGTCAGAGTGGCCTCCCATCTGAGAGCCAAGGACGGACTGAAATCTGGGATCTGGGGAACAAGAGATGATACAGCCTACTAAGGGTGAACTTGCTAATTATAACGAATCTTTACATATGTGGAAATCAAAAACTGTGGCAACTGATCTTTCACAGACCAGCACTGTTAAAACCTAGAGCGTAAGGCCACATTCAGACTGGTTTTGGACCAGTGCGTGGTATCACTTGATCACTATCCTGGACGGTTCAACAAACCGTGAAAAAAAGACATCAAATAACCATCATGAAATGAATGACTTCATCTCCTCATCAAAATGCTTCATCATATAAACTGAACTACTATCAGAGATAAAGTTTCTTCAAAAACAGTGTGATATAGTTTCAAAACACTTAAATTCCAACGCTAAAAATACATCATGAGAAAAAAGACTGGGCACAATGGTGCACACCTATAATTCCAGCACTTTGGGAGGCCAAGACAGGTGGATCACTTGAGTTGAGTTGAGCCTGGGCAACATGGTAAAACCCTGTCTCTACCAAAAATACAAATAATTAGCTGAGTGTGGTAGGTGCATGCCTGTTGTCCCAGCTAATTGGGAGGCTGAGGTGGGAGGATTGTTTGAGCTCCGGAGATGGAGGCTGCAGTGAGCCAAGACTGCACCTCTGCACTCCAGCCTGGGTGACAGAGTAAGACCCCATCTCAAAAAAAAAAAAAAAAAAGAAGGAAAGAAAAGGAAAGGAAAAAAAAAGCATTTGTGCTCTTTAGCATCTTAGTAATCCAAACATTGATTTAAATCACACTAAAATTAAGCACTAGGTAAAAAAGGGTTAAAACAGATTTAGCATATGATGTCAAATATGGTTCCTGTGCCAAAGTGCTTTTTTTTAAAGGCAGGCACTATATGCATTTTATCTCCTGGACTTAATTTGTGTTTTGCTATGCTCAACAATTTTAATGCCAAGAGGAAGAAACTAAGTGAGAAAGGGAATGCGCTGGCCTGAACCTAGAGAGTTGATCTAATTGAACTGAAAAACTTAAAACCCTTCTCCATCTGCTCAGTACACCTGCTGATGGAGCACTAGCCCAGGTAGGAAGGAAATCCATCAGAGGCCAGTTATAAATAGACTTTTATTTCATCTGCTAAGAGCTTGGCAGCCAAGGTGGGAGGGCTGCCTACACTGGCAGCCAAGCAGAAGCTCTGGGCTGCTTTTATGTTGAGGTGAAAGGCGTAGAAAGACAGAGAACTAAAAAAAAAAAATTTCCCAACAACTCATTTGACAACCAACCACCAGCCATTAGTTTGTTTAAAATGTGCCAGGCATTTCTGATAAGTGCTGGAGACCTGCAAAGATCCATCACACCCCCTCGTGAGGACTGCCCAGAATCTAATGGGAAACAGCCTCGCCAGTTGCTCACAGGCCAAAGTTTCTATGTGCAAACTTCCTCGGGGCATTTATAAAATGAATCAAGAGTAGACGGCATGAATAACATGATAGTGCCTTAACTTTCTGAGGATGGGGTCAATGTAAACTCTAAATGCACCAAAATATAAATCAGGAAAACAGACTTTGTGGAAGAGAGAAACCAGCAGTTCTAATCCACAGACTATCACAAGGACTGTAACTGGCAGGTGACATTCAGGCTCCTCCTTCTAGGTGCAAGTCAGTGGGAGTCACTCCTCTTCACATCCCATCAGCCACTAGGGTGGTACCTCCCACCTAGTGAGGGCTCAACAAACAGGAGTTAATGTGAATGAATCAACCGCCAGGGAAATCATGAAAGGATCTTGCCCTGTGAGTGAAAATGGAACCAATGGGTATCTCCAGACAGGCCTGATGTGAATGTTTGCAACAGAGACTTAAGAACAAATGTCAGAGATTATATGTCCAAATAGGACCACTGAGAACGGGGGTGTACAGGAGAAAAAATTTGTATTTCTCTCACTTGCAGAAGTCTGGGCTCAGGGAGGCCTTCCTGATACCCTTCAGGAACATTAAGTATATTATCGAGAAGACAATGACCCCTATATTCTGTCACCATCAAGGACAACAAGAGAAATGGGAGTGATTGGTGGCAAGGGACAGCTGGGTTAAATATGAGCAAGAATTTCTTGACGGCAAAGGTTATTAACACTGTAAAGGCAAACTAAAGGAGATTAGGGATGCTCTCTCTGGAGGTCTTTAAAAAAGTAGAATCACTTAGCAATATCCGGGGATAATTTAGGTACAGTTCTGCCTGCTCCTCTGGCCTTTTTCAGTGCTCTAATTCATCCCCTGGCCCGAACAAGACAGGCTCACCATGGTAAACTACTGTCACACTCCATTCTATAACGAGCTCTCAGAAGGAGAATAAGCATTAAGAAAATGGCAAAAGCTCTCTTGGAAGTAAAACTCATTTTTCTTTATTTAAACAGCATGTTGGGCTTTTGTGGTTTTCTTTTGCTTCTTCTTCCTTTTTTAAAAACGCTTACATCCAGAAATAGCTAAACAAAACTCAACTACACTGATCTGTTATTGCAAAGCATTAGAAGGAAGCCAGGTGAAAGATGAAATAGGAATGTTCTGAGTCAGAGACACACAGAATATCTCATTATGTACCTCTTTGCTAGGCACTGGAGTACCATGGGGACTGCTGCCCAGAGATTCTAGCATCTGCTTCTCAGAAGGTCAAAAAAGGAGATTCTCATCGGTTTGATTACAAGGAGGCAAACTAAATGACCTCTAAGACACTAAAACTCTAGAGTGTTTATTTTTCAGAGTGCTATACTCAGTGTTAAATTTAAAAAAAAAAACTCATGAAACTCACATTCTGAGAGATCCATGTTCTCTAAAAAATGTGAATTTTGATTCTCCCTCTGAGTTGCAGAGGGACAGGAAGGTGAGGAAAAGCAGGATCCTTTCTCCTCTCCTAACAGTCACTGCGCTTGGCCACATTTACTGGTCTGTAGTCCTTCACCACTGTACCATCAGCTGGGTGATGGCAGGGGTTATCTGTGTTCTAGCCATGATGTGGCCTCATCACTCAGAGGCACTGAGGGACTCAGAGACTAAATGAATAACGGGCTGACAGCTGCATGGATGGATGGATGGGGTAGATAGTTGGGTAGGTGGGTGGGTAGGTGGGTGGGAAGGTGGATGGATGGGGTAGGTGGATGGGTAGGTGGGTAGAGGGGCAGGTGGGTGGAGGGGAGGGGTAGGTGGGTAGGTGGGTGGGTACTTAGGTGGGTGGGTGTGTGAGTGGGTAGGTAGGTGGGTGGGTGGCGGACAGAAGGGCTGACCTAAGGACACAGTCCCAAGGGTGTATGGAGGGGCTACTATAAAAGCAGCAACTTGCTGTTCTCCTGGTGGTCCCATGACAGAGTGAACAAATGTGAAATCATGAGAAGCACAACAACTCTGGAAGCAGAGGACTTGATTTAAGCTCTAGCATTGCTACTAACAAGGCCAGGCACTTCACTTCTCCGGGCCTCTATTTCCTCACTTGAAACGTGTGTGTGGTGTGTGTCTGCCAGTCTCTCTCACAGAGTTGCACTGACTTAGATAACCTAGAGAAAACAGGGTTTGTAATTAAACAACAGTCATTATTTTCATACACTCTTTATTGAAGTTTTCATTAAAACTTTTAAACAGTAGAGGAATGGTGCAGAGATGGTGACTGGAGCCAAATACTGATTCCAGGGAAGAATTCAGTAAGTGGAAAAAGAAGGGAATATCAAAGCTAGCCAATGAGAGGACACTTCACTGGTTCCTATAGGCTGAAGGGAGGCTCACTCCCTGCAGTAAATGGCAAACGAGTACAATAAGGCCAACTGGAATTGACTGAGCAAACCATATGGCCACTGTCCTTAAGAAAGGCAAGACTGTGAGATCCAGACCTCAAGGTCTGACTTCCACGTTTGGGTTTGCAAGCCCGCTCTTCCATCAGCTGTTAATATCTGCCTAGAACCTCACCCATGACTGTGGCAAACCATCAGCAGACACTCAGTGGTGCCAAATGTTTGAACAACCAAGGAGGGTTCCTATAGGATTGTGGAGAGAGTATCCTTTCCCATTCCAATTTTAAAACAGATGTATAATTACTAAAGCAGTTTCATATACATGGTGACTAGCAGGGAAAGAGGGAGTGCTGCCTAAAATACTCCACAGCCGCCTGGTCCTCCTGGTTTCTGTATCTTCTGTGTGTTCTTTTGTTTTGCAAAGTGATTTGGGAGATTAGGTGGGTTTTGTTTATACGGGACAGCATGAGCAAAGTCGGTGAATAAGTGCTACTTGATTGCACAACAAAAGATACACAAGGAGCCTCAGCCACAACTCAATCCACTTGCCCCAACAGTGTGCATTTCTCAATTAAGTTATTTTGTCAGCAAGACTACTGGTTAGGAGAAGGAGAAAGTGCTTATTGCACCGAGATTATTCACTGTATAGAAAGCACTATAATCAGATCAACAGAACATTCTTTCTAAGGGCCCTAGAACTCCTATTTGGTAACGTTGCAGATGCAATGGGAATGTGCCTATATTATCGGTGTGCCGTAGCAGTCCCTGCAAATAACAGAGTAAAACTCCACAATAGTCTTTAATTCAATGATGGATGCCTTGGAACTAAGAATCTGCCTGAGATTTCAAGTTGACCAAAAGTTTACATGGAAAATAAGAAACTTTTTCCTCTAGATGTTAATTAAGGAGATAAAATTCTGATGCATTCTAAGAAATTAGTCCTATTAGCCCTCTCTGCCCTCATTGGAAAGCATGGATTGTAAGCATGTATTATCACTAAAATCACTTCTGAAAATGAAAAATGAAAACATTCCAATTTTTCAAACATATTCCATAGTTCATTTCCAAGTTGCCATAAGGAAAATGAAAAAAAAAAAAAAAAAAAGATTGAGAAGGTATTTTCAATCAGCATAACAAAGGATTAGTTAATATGCTACAAATTAGTAAGAATAAAACTCAAAAGAATACTGTGCAAAGGATATGGAGAGAATGCACAGAAAAGGAAATCTAAATTGCCAATGTAAAAAGATGTTCAATCTCACTAACTAATCAGCTATACCAATAAAAATAACAGCAAAATATTTCTTGCCCATCAGATTGAAAAAAATGTTAAAGTCTGGTACTACCAACTGTTGGTGAAGATACAGTGAGACAAGAATGTTGATATCCTAGCACAGGAATATAAATGGGTACTGTAAACCAAAAATAAAATTCTAAGCCCCCCTCAACCATCTGAATGGACCTCTCCTCTTGGCCAAGGGCTTTCCAAAGTAAACCTAAAAAACCAGTTCAGGCTATGATGTGAAGGGGGGTTGGACATGCCTCATTATATCCTTCTCCCTTTTAGAATTCAGGAAAAGCAGAGCAGCATTAATATCAACACAGACCTTAAGTCTGTTAAGAAACATTTACAATCTATTCTCTCTGAAACCTTCTACCAGGGGGCTTCATTTGCATGATAAAACCTTGGTCTCCACAACCCCTTATCATAACCCAGACATTCCTTCTTATTGAGGATAATTCTTTCAACCAGTTGCCAATCAAAATTTTTATATCTACCTATGACCTAGAAGCCCCTGCTTCAAGTTGTCCTGCCCTTCCAGATCAAACCAGTGTACATCTTACAGGTATTGATTGATGTGTTTTATGTCTCCCTAAAAGGTATAAAACCAAGCTGTACCCCAACCACCCTGGGCACATGTCAGGACCTCCTGAGGCTGTGTCACAGATGCATCCTTAACCTTCGCAAAATAAACTTTCTAAATTGATTGAGACCTGTCTCAGATACTTTTGGGTTCACAGTACAAATGCTTGGGAGAATAGTGTGGCATTACTGAATGAAGTTGAAATATTCAGAAACTGGGCTCCATTTCTAAGTCGTCCCCTAGAGATCACCCAGATGTGTAGGAGGGTCATGACAGCATGGGTAGCACAAGGCAGATCTCCAAATGCCTATCCACCAGAGAATGGCTACGCTAAAATGAGACACTCTACAGCCTTATACCTGCATTAGCAATAGAGGTAATGCTCAGAAATATCTAATTTCATTTGCAAAAGGATAGCAACAGTACAAAATATTTTATCTAAGTTTTTAAACATGTAAAATATATTGTTTATGGCTACATGTATATACGGTAATTCCACAAAAATGTGCATGACAGTGTTCTATACCAATTTCAGAAATGAGAGAATAAGGCTTTACTTATATCCTTAATTTTTTTTAATATCTGAGGAAAATAAATATGGTATTTGTCACTTCTGGATAATGGGTATATGTGTATTCATTCTATTTTATTTAATACTTTGCTATATGTTTGAAGGTCTTCCATATTTAAACAATTTTAAAGCATTTTAAATATATACATATACAGCACAGTCTACTGGAATGCACAGCTGAAAAGCATACAGAATTAGGTACATTATCCATCACCCCTCATGTGTCTGGAGTAACTAATCTAGATAATTATCTCCCATGTTTGTGATATCTACCAGCTAAATTGCTTTCAGGCACATTATCTCATTTACTATTCTGAACAACCCTTTGATATAGGTATTACAACAGCCACTTCACTTGTAGGAAAAGTCAACCTTTAGAGTTTTGGAGATTTTCCCATGATTATCCAGTTAGTAAGTGATGCAAAACTGGGATCTCACACTGTCAATGCTACAGCACAGATGACCATTATATGACAATATATTATTCCAAAGTTATATGCATCATCTTTAAGATCTGTGTTACTGACCTGAAGCTACAGGTTTGAATTCACAAACGAAATAGAATATTACTGACATTTTTAAAGCCTTCAGTCAAATCTGTTTCTTCTGACTATTTTTAATATACCGACCTCTTCTAAAAATAAGTTGCAAAAGTCTGATAAAACCTTGCATGTTAATAACAAAAAAAATGGAACTCTTACCCAGGTAGGGTAAAAATAAATTTTCTAAATTAATAAAGTAGAAACTATAATGTCATCTCTTATACTCTTTTATTCAATGTGCTACTGGTAAACACATACTAATCTCTGGGTAGCTAGTGATTAAAGAAGGCTCAGTCCCTAATTTGAGAATGTAACTATCATTAAACAAGTTACCAAACACAAGTAGCACCAACAACATAAGCTAAATTTAAGGAATACACAGCTCAGACACTGTCCAGGTTACTGCACCAAGTACAAAACTAACAATAAAAATAACAGTATCAACTATGGGTAGCCTGAATTTCACCCTCACCTAGCAATAATAAGGTACCCTCCTACTCCCCTACCTCACAGAAATGAGAGAGTGCCCCCCTTTTCCCTGCTAGCACAGTGTTGGGGAAGGTTTGTTAACACAGAAGGCTTATATAAAATCCAGTCTCATACCATAGTACCCAACATGCCTGGATATAATCAAAATCATTTACCATACCAAGAACCAGGAAAACCTCAATTTAAATGAGAAAAGACAGTCAAGAGATGCCAACATTGAGATGGCACAGATGTTGGAATTATCTGACAAGGATTTGAAAGTAGCCATTATAAACATGTTTCCACAAACAACTAAAAATGGGCAGGAAACAAATTTTAAAAACAGAAAGTCTCAGTAAAGACATAGCAGATAAAATACAATAACTGAAATTAAAACTCACCCGGTGAGCTAAATAGCAGAATGAAGATGATAGAGGAAAGAATAGGTGAATCTGAAGGTAAGAACAATAGAAATTACCCAATCTGAACAGTAAAGAGAAAATAGACTTAAAAAATAATCCATATCAAGCACTGGTAGAACTATAACAAAGTTTTAACATTCACCTCCTCCAAGTCTTGGAAGGAAACGAGAAACAGGGTATACCTGGGGAAGTACTCAAAGAAATAATGCCTGAAAACTTCCCCAATTTAGCAAAAGACATAAACCTACATATTCGAGAAGGTGAATGATCCCCAAACAGGATACACCCAGAGAAATCCACAAAAAGGCACAACATAACACACTCCTTGAAAACTAAGGACAGAGCAAGATTTTGAAAGTAGTGAGAGAAAAAGGACATCTTAGCTGAAGGGCAAAACAACTCAAATGACAGCAGATTTCTCATCAGAAACCACAAAGGCAAAAGAAGGGGGTACAACTGAAGCTGCACTGAAAAAAAGAAATCATCAACCCAGAATTCCACTTTTGGGGATACACCCAAAAGAATTGGAAACAGGAGCTCAAAGAGATATCTGTGCACTCATGTTCATAGCACCATTATTCACAATAGCCAAAAGGTGGAAGCAACCCAAGTTTCCACTGGCAGATGAATGGAGAAAGAAAATGTTGTCTGTCCATACAATGGAGTATTATTCAGCCTTATAAAAGAAGGAAATTCTGACACATGCTAAAACATGTATGAATCCTGAGGACATAATGCTAAGTGAAAGAAGCCAGTCACAAAAGGACAAACACTGTATGATTCCACTTATATGAGGTACCTGAAGTAGTCAAATTCATAGAGACAGAAAACAGAATCATGGTTGCCACGAATCTGTTGCGGGGTTTGGGGAAGGGAAGAATAGAAAGTTATTGTTTATGGGTACAGAATTTTGGTTTTGCAAGATGAAAAGACTTCTGTGGCTTGATGACGGTAATGGCAGCATAACAATGTGAATGCACCTGATACCACTTAAAAATGATTAAGATGGTAAAATACATGTTATGCATATTTTATCACAATTTCTAAAAATTAAAAAAAATTCTAAAAAACAAATAATATCTACCATTTATTCAGTATTTACTACATACCAGACACTATGCTAAGAGCTTTGCATGTATTTCCTTACTTCTCCTCCCAAAATCGTGTGACAGAAATACCATGATCCCTGTTCCACAAATGAAGAAATTAGGTTTACATAACTTGGCCAAAGTCCCACAACCAAAAAATTGAGTCAAAATTCAAACTCAGTTTGGGGAGATGCTGAGGAACATTATCTCTAACCCAAGATGATAAAGGAGTATTTGTTTCAAAGGCAGCTTTCCCATGAATACAGCTAAGGTGAAACACTCCTGCGTCTTTGAGAACAATTTGATCTTTTCAGATGAGGTACAATAACTTAGAAGGGCTAATAGGAAAAGAGATATAAATGACATTGATAGACAAGGATAAAAGAATGGCATCACTCCAGAGGGACTAATTCTTCAATATTTTGCACAAAACCTCCAGATCCACACATAAGGGGTATTCTAATTGTATAAGACTGAGAGATTCTTAACTGTAAGAGAAGAAAATGTTCATCTCCTCTGATAACATGCAATACAGAACACACACAGGTAACATTTTTCACTTTCTGCTTGCTTTTGGAGAAATAAAATAACCTAAGCACAACTCATGGCCAAACTTTTAAGTCGAGCTTTGCAGAGGTGGTACAATTATTCAGAATCTGATGAGTTTCAGAATAAACTCCTAACTCCAGTACTCTCAGAACCTTTTCTTTCACTTGATCTAAATTTCTACTTACTCATCCTTCCCTGTTTCACCATGTTCTCTAGAACACTTCTGATCACATCCCCTAGCTCCCTAGACTCCACGGTCAGATACTGGAACGCTGCGCTCCCTGGCCACAGACCTTTGACCTTCTCCCAATACCTGCTATTCCAGTTCCAAGCCTGTATGCACCCCAGGATCTCCACAAGCACAATGGGGACTTGGTACCTTCCTGCAGCAGATCATGGCACAGTGCTTGGGCAGCAAAGCAGAGGCTAAATTCCAGCCCCTCACTGCCTTGGACACAGAACTATACACAATGATCCTGACCCTGCCTCTCCCTCTCCTGGGCCTCAAAACCTCCCTGGAGAAAGACCCAGAAAGACGCTGTTCAACATGAACTGGCCTCAGCAACCCATTTACATCCCCTCATGCAGCCCCCCAATAACACATTATGCCCTCTCAACGCCTGCGGTTGCTGATATTGCAGTCTAACCCAGGACCCCACATTCACCCTCGCTCCCTCACAGGCCCCTGGTGCTGCAGCTACAACAGGACAGAAGCTGCTTGCTGGGCAGCGCCCTCAGCTCTGCACAACTGCCCTCACCATCTTCTCTGTCTCCATTCCCTCTGCCTTTGTCCTGCCCTCAAAAGAAACACTTTAAACTCACTGGGCACTCCACTGGCCTGCTGCATGCTCAGGCCACACCACCAAGTCCTAAGGTACAATATGGGATCCTTTGGGAAAATGAGGACAGAGGGAATGCAAGACAACGGAGGGCTGGCCAGAGAGAAAGCAGGTGTCCAGGGCCACCCCACACCGGTCAAGTCCTTCTTTTATATCATCTCCAATGGCCACCTCAAGAGAGCCTAATATGGTCACAAATAATGTGGCCCTCTGCTGCACCCCTCTAAACCCATAACCAGCAACAGAGAAACAAGATAAAGAAAGCACAGTGCTTTTTGTTTTTCTATCCATGATGGAAAAAACACTCTCTTCGTCAAATAAGACTCAAGATAATACTCTGGTTCACCACTCGGTTTATTTCTTCCACGAATACTTATTAAGTGGCCATTGTGTACCAGTCCCTGTGCCCAGCATGGCTGCTTGGATTACATGGAATAACAGGCGAAGGTATTTGGTAACCTGAAAAGGTATCTACGTTCATCAATTATTCCTATCCTCTCCTCTACCCAACTACACTAGGAATTCCCGTGGGCAGCAATTCTATCTTTTGCCTGGCACAGAGCAAGTCCTCCGGGAGTAACTGCTGAATGACCTCAGCAGTGTATACCCACGGCTGAGACACCTCTCAACTCCATTCCATGGGCCACCAGCTCTGCCTCACGCCTGGGCCACCAAAGCAGCCTACAAGCACATCTCATCGGATCACGTGACTTATCTCCTCTTCAAAGATGAACCTATGCCTTCTTTTTGTATCAGAGAACAACTGCATGGAATAAAGTTAGGTCACTGAGTTAAATGCACTCTCTCTCTCTCTCTCTCACTCACACACATACACACACACGAACCACTAGAATATAGAAAGTGAACTGATAGGTCCATTTAAAATACACCACACCCCCTAGCAAACCTTCTTTCAAAGGGCCACGCTGGCCTCAGGATGTGGGATGGGCCTTATCTTCCTCCTTTGTCTCACAACAGAAAACAAAGGAAAGAAAAAAAATCCCACATAAACAGGCCACTGTTGTTTACGTTGCAGCCACATCTTCAAAGGTTCAGTTACACCTGCTTTGACATATGTAAGATCTAGCATGTGAGCAGTGGCTCAATCTCAGTTTCTTCCTCCCTGATTTGAATTGCTTATTTTACATGTCTGTCAGAAGACTTGAACAACTCAAGTTTTCTGGCCAATAAAATGTAACAACCAAAATAGTCATAAAACAAGATTCTTACAGCTATGTGTAATACAGCTAATATCCTGATTTTTTATAATCACACTCTACAATATGTGTATTGTGCAAGAAAAGTGAACATACTTTGTTGAAATAAATCTCATTATAGTACTGCCTTTTTCTATCTAGGCATTTAAATTTTATTTTAAATCTATTCCCTCTTCCATCCCCGTTACCCAAAATAACTTTATCAATAAAATATTAGCATATTTAAGGGAGTGCTCAATAAACATTTGTTGAATAAATGAATAAATGAGCGAGTAATTATAAAATACTGGACTAACGCTCCCTGAGAAGTTCGCATTAATTTGTAGAATAATGTGCTTGTATGTTCAGGTACATACATCAAAATGGAATTTAATAATAGACATCAAGTAGCAGTTAAATATTAATGCATTTCTGCCTTAATAATTTTACTTCAAAATATTATACAATTCAAAAGACAATAAATATGAACTGAGATAGAGTTCATTTACAATCAAACCACTAGTATTTATATACTTTAAAATAAGATTTGAAATACTAATACTAATATGGAAATAGTTAATAACCTAAATGTCAATGTGTTTGTAGTACAAAAGGTGTAAAAGTAAAGAAGCATGCATTATGTTACAACTAAATGTCTTTTTTAAAAAATGTAATCAACGCAACTTCTTAATTACACTTTTTTTAAAAAAAGCTTGCACAAAAACGTGTCCATTATACCCGGTTTACAAGGAACATCCGTATAGGAGATTTTCTTTCATTTTAAGCTATGTAATGAGTAGGCCAGAGAGAATCTATTGGTAAGAAACTTCAGTGACTATAATAGCTAATATTTATCAAATTTTAAGTTTAATACACACTATAAAATGTAGTTTTACCAGTATCAAAAAATTTACTACTTCTTAAGGTATATTCTGACATATTTGTTTTTTAATTCACCTACTTTTGATCACACTGTTAGAAAATAATTGGACATGAAATAGTTTGGATATAAGTTTGTTCTGAGTTCGCTGCAAAGAAGTTAAGAAATCAGCTAGCAAAAATTATTTTAACTTCAAGAAAAAATGGACTTAAAAATTAAATAAGTTATATATTTAGCAAACCTAAATGGCAAGAAGTTATGTTAAATGTTTAAGAAGTAAATGGAAGTAAATATAAATCGGCAATAAGACGGTATTAAAATGAAGCTCTAATTTAAACTTATTTGCTGAACTTTCTTTTTGTTTCATATATTGTTGTTTTTAGTATAGGCATGAATGATCCTGTAATCAATTCAAAAAGGAAGACTGCAGTCAGGCAAACATTTCCTTCCCAGTGCCTATCAGCATGTCTTTCATGTCTTGGCGTCCATTTTAGGAGTATCAGCGAGGTAGTGTATAAAGGAGCTTATTAAACAAAGGTTGTCATTTTGGCAACACACATAAACGTTAAGTGATTTCATTTTACTGAAAATCAAAATGTTGATTAATTAAAAAGTTGAAGAATATACTTAAGCTTAACTGTTCAAACACCTCTGTTAGATTTCATATATTTTTCAATCATATTTATATATTAAATGCCATTTTCAGGATTGCTGATGTGTCACTATAATTTTATAAAAAAACATCTGAAACAATTGATCATTTAAGGCGCTCAATAATGGAAAGCTATAGACAGGTTTTTATTGTCGAAGGATTAACAAATCAATGATTACATACTCAAAACAAAAGCACAGATCCAGGGGCAGTCTTTTATACTGCCCAAAATGATGAGTACTTATGTGAATAGATACAATTTTCCTGTATTCTTTCAGCATATAAAATAAAAAGAAAATACATGATTATAGGAAGTCATAACCTAATCCTACAAGTCAAACCCTCTTTAAAAACAGAACACTTACAATGAGGGTGGTCCACAGTAACACATGCCTTACAGTTAACCTCTCCTACAATAATGCTGATTTTTAAGAACAGAATTATCACAATCCAATCATAATCAGGCCTAATAGGAAGGATTTATTGTTCAGAAATCAGATATAAAGTATATATCTAAGTAAAACACCAGGTAGTATTAAAAAGAAAATCGGTAAACTTTCTAAATTTTCCTTCTACTTAAAACATTTTGAGAGAGCCAGGCTACAGTAATCGTTTAATTATAAAATCTAATCAACCAAAAATAAGGAATTTTTCTCCAAGTATTGCAAACACAGCTCACCACTACTTCTCCAAAAGATTTAAATTCTATTCTCTACCATTCCCAGCCATTTCTGCCAACATCATAAAAATCACCTTTCATCATTTCCTCCTCACAATGAGAATTCACTAATCGCATACATCTCTTAGACATAGACACCTCCTCACCCACCTCCCAAAAATGGTTCAGAGCAAAGACACACAGAAAAAATAATGACCAAGCTCACATTTCTTGTTTGCCCTTCAAGCGAAGTCTGGTGTCTTCAGCTTGCCTTTCTGGTCTTCAGTGTTGTCACTAATTGCTGGGGGATGTAGTTTAGGACAGCATGAAGCAGCAGAAATAAAAGCTGTTGCTTTAAGAAAACGTTTTCTTAAACACATGGATAAAACAACTTTTACTCTGACTTCCTGGCTGGGCTGCACAAAATCTTAGAAAGGCTCCTTGAAAAGTTAATGTCTATAAATGTCTAAAAATAAAATAAAATAAAATCTAAAAACTTACGTTCTGAACACATTCCGAAGGATGTCTTTCTGATTTGATTTGAAAGCAGGTTTGTATTGATGAACAAACTTTATTTTGTAGAAAATTAATATTCCCTCTAATTAGAAATTTGCCTTGCCATCTTCTATATTAATCCTGTCTCTCATGGTATAATCATACATGCAAAAAATCAAATATAGTATTTCCCAAATGCATGGACACTGTGGAAGCTTCGTTTTGAAAAAGGCTTTTATTTCCCTTAATACTGGTGACTAAACGTCATTGTATGTACCAACACTTTCAAATAGCCCAAGAGACTTAAAAAGCCTTCTAAGTTTGAAAACCAAAAAGTTCTGAGTTTTTCTGTACCCCAGGACGGTTTTCTTTCCTGAAGCTCAAGCCGAGAAAGCAGACAAAAGAAGCTGATTTGACTGAGCTGTGCCAAGTCTTGCCTTTTTTTCTTTCCTCAGCTCTCCCTCTGCCTCTCTCTCTCCCTCTTTCTCTCTCTCTCACTCTTTTGCTCCCAGTATGGCAACCTTCCGAGCAGTCTTGGCGGAGGTCCAGGCTGTGCCAGTCTGTCTGAATTCTTGTCTCCAAAAGATGTCCTTTGCGGATCAATTAATACATTTGAAAACAGGAAACCGTGGTACGGTACCCAAATCCTGGCACCAACAGCATCGACTTCTGCCAAATCACCTTACAGATTTCATGGTATCCTACCTTTCATAATTATTACTAACATGTTCCCGGAGCAATAATGGAGTACTAGAAGCCATTCACTGCTCAGCAATAAGGAATCTGTTCCCTAGAAATGTCCATATGCGACATATGCACAACCTGCAATAAATCAAATTTCTCCTGTGAGAAGATGTATGTAACTTTAATAAGCACCACATACTGTATTTCTTTTTATAAGACTTGCTTTTCCTTGTCCTGCTGCAAAGACTCATGGGAGAATAGAAACGGAGGCATGGAGATTAAAATTAAAACTGTATGCCCAGAAATGTCATGCTTTATCCTATGGAGAATGAATATAGTTTTGATTGATCTGTAACTTTATTTTTAAGGAGGCTCTAATACAAACTGCACCTATTCAAAATTTCACTACAGATGTATGGGGGAGAAGAGTTCTTTTGATAAAACAGATAACAATAAAAAGGAAAATAAAACAACTAAGGTAAATTTAATAAGAGCAAGTATCTTTTCATATTTTGACATCTCAAGTTCCAACATAGTCACTTGTTTACTTAATTCATATTAATACAATATAATAAGCATAAATAAATACTGTTTGCTTTGATTTTTACCATAAACACCTTTTGAAGCAAAATAGCCAGTCTGTGCTTCACACACTTACCTGGCTTAAGAAATCATTTTTACCTATGATGCTTGAACATAGAAAAGAGCCACATTCTAGAATCATCATTTCATAGAAAGAACCCAGAAGGGTGACTTCTAGTCCTTGATTCTGTCACTTTCTAATTTAAATAACTCCAGGTCTCAAATTGCTAATCTATCTAATCTCCTCAGTTTGCTCATTTACCACATATGAAAATCAGTGACTTCCTACTCCTTGCTTCCAAACTACTACATTTATGCACATAGTATACCTTCATCCTAATTGAATAGTAATTAGTTAAGTTTGTGTGCTCTGCCAATCAAATGTGTCATCTTCACAATTAGGATCATGTGTCATTTATCTAAGAAAACTGAAAGTCTTGCACACAGCCTTCCATATACAGGTGTTCAACAAATCTATTAAGTGAATAAGTTATGGGAACGGATCACATAAATATCACTCTGAAGTTCTATTAAGTAATATGACAGTGAAAGACAAAACCACATATTACTAAACCATAAAGCTGATAGATCAACAAAATGCTACAGAGATATCACAAGTGTTGAATTAAAGCGCTGACAAAAGTGTCCCATGCTGTCCCTTCAAATAGGGATGATGAAATGTGGGCAGACTAACAGTGAATTTGTAATTCAAAACTAAGAACCTGTTAATAGCCAAAGACTAAAGAGAATCTTGAAAGCAGCATTGGAGAAGGGACTCATCATGTGCAAGGAATCCTCAGTAAGATTAACAGCCGATTTATCATTGAAAACCATGGAGACCAGAAAGCAGTGGGATAACATAGTCAGAGCTGAAAGGAAAATAACTGTCAACCAAGAATTCTATGTCAGCAAAACTATTCTTTGAAAACGAAGGAGACATTAAGACATTCCAAATAAAAACAGAGTTCATTACTAGCAGACCTGCTCTACAAGAAATAAAGGAACTTTTCCACCAAGCTGAAATGAAAAGACACTAGACAGTAAATCAAATCAATGAAGAAATATAGGAGTAAATATAAAGGTAACTGCAGAAGTGAATATTTTACAAATAGTATAAATGTATTTTAAAACGTAATATAGTTTAATTTTTTAAACATTCTTAAGCATTTCTAAAATATTTAAAATGGGATAAATGTACTCTTTTTTCTATCTGATTTAAATGACAAAAGCATAGAACTGTTGTTATAAACCTATGTTGAAAAGCACACAATCTATAAAGAGGTAATATGTGACAATAAGAGTAAACAAGGAATAGAACAGAGCTATATAGGAGCAAAGTTTTTGTATATTATTACGTTGGTATTAATCTGAATTAGATTGTTATAAATTAAGATGTTAACTGTAATCCCCAGGGCAACCACTAAGCAAATAACTCAAAAACATAGAGGAAAATAAATGGCAAGGAAATTAAAATGTTACTTGAAAAAATATTTAACATAAAATAAGGCAGTAACAGAAGAACAAAAAAGACAAAGATACGTAGAATATAGCCAAATAGCATAAATAAATCCTATCTCATCAGTAACTGCATTAAACTTAAATGAATTAAACACTACAATTAAAAGACATAGATTGGCAGAATGGATTAAAATTTTAAAACAAAATTCAACTATACGCTGTCTACAAAAGACACACTTTATACTCAAAGACACAAAAAGGTTGAAAGTGAAACTATGAAAAATATATATACCATGCAAAAAGAAACCCCACGAGAGCTGGAATGGTTATACTAACAGGCAAAACAGACTTTAAGAAAACGCTTGCTACTAGAGATAAAGAAGGACATCTTATAATGCTAACAGGGTTAATTCATCAAGAAGAGACAACCAATATAAACATACATAAGAACAGAGCCCCAAAATATACAAAGCAAAATCTAAAATAATTGAAGGGAAAAATGGGTAATTCAATACCTTTCATTCCACAACTGTTAGAACAACTAGACAAAAGATCAGCAAGGAAATAGAAAACTTGACCAACACTATAAATCAACTAGTACCAACAGAAATCTACCGAACAATCTACCCAACAAGAGCAGAATTTTTTTTTTTTTTTTGAGACAGAATCTCACTTCATCACCAGGCACAATCTCAGCTCACTGCAACCTCGACTCCCTGGATTCAAGCAATTCTCCTGCCTCAGCCTCCCAAGTAGCTGGGACTAAAGGCGCGCGCCACCATGCCCAGCTAATTTTTATATTTTTAGTAAAGGTGGGGTTTCACACATGTTGGCCAGGATGGTCTTGATCTCTTGACCTCGTGATCTGCCCACCTCGGCCTCCCAAAGTGCTGGGATTACAGGCGTGAGCCACCACGCCTGGCCAGAATGTACATTCTTAAGAATACATGGAACGTCCTCCAGCAGACAATATGTTAGGCTATAAAATGAACCTCAATAAATTTAAAATGATTAAGTCAAAGTGTGTTTTCCAACCACAATGGAATAAAAGTAGAACTCAATACGTACCAATAAAAGGAAGGAAAAATCACAAATATATGGAAATTAAATAACACTCCTAAATAATGAAGAAATAATAAAGACTAGAGTGGAAATAAATGAAATAAAGAACAGGAAAACACAGAATATCAGCAAAGACACTGCAAGAGTACTACAGACCCTTTACCTCACACCTGTTAGAATGGCTATTATGAAAAAGATCAACAAGTATTGGCAAGAACGTGGAGAAAAGGGAACCATCTACACCATTGAAAGGAATATGAATTAATACAGCCATTATGGAAAACAGTATGGAGGTTCCTCAAAAATTAAAAATAGAACTACCGGCCGGACACAGTGGCTCACATCTGTAATCCCAACACTCTGGGAGGCCGAGCCAAGCAGACTGCCTGAGGACAAGAGTTTGAGACCAGCCTGGCCAACATGGCAAAATCCCATCTCTACTAAAACTACAAAAATTAGCCGGGTGTGGTGGCACACATCTTTAATCCCAGCTACTTGGGAGGCTGAGGCAGGAGAATCACTTGAACCCGGGAGGCAGAAGTTGCAATGAGCCAAGATCGCACCATTGCACTCCAGCCTGGGTGATAAGAGCAAAATTCCATCTCAAAAAAAACAGAACTACCATATGATGCAGCAATCTCACTTCTGAGTATATATCCAAAGAAAATGAAATCAGTATACTGAAGACAATGTGTACTCCCATGTTCACTGCAGCATTATTCATAATAGCCAAGACAGGAAATCAGCATAAGTGTCCATCAACAGATAAATGAAGAAAACATATATGGCAAACGGAATACTATTTGGCCTTTAAAAATTAGATTCTGCAATATGTGACATCGCAAAAAATAATATGTGAGGCAATGCACATAATTAGCTTGATTTAGCTTTTCTACAATGTATACATATTTCAAAATATGTTGTACACCATATATACAATTTTTGTCAGTTTTTAAAAGTGAATAATGAACATAAGTAAAAATTTAAAGCACTACAGACCAATATCCCTTATGAACATAGATGAAATAATTCTGAACAAAATACTAGCAGACTGAACACAGCAAAATATAAAAAGGATTATAAGCTACGACCAAGTCGGATTTATCCTAGGAATACAAGACCGGTCCAACATATAAAACTCAATCAATGTAAAATACCATATTAATAGAACCATGTACAGAACCCACATGATCATCTCTACACAGAAAAGGATTTGACAAAAATGCACACACAAATGCCCACAGAATCATTGTTCATAATAATCCAAAATGCAAACAATCCCCATGTTCAGCAGCTGATGAACTGATACAATGTTGCCGGGCTATACATTGGAATATTACTCAGCAATACAAAGGATGGAAGCACTGACGCATTTACAAAGGAAGGAAGCACTGACGCATGCTACGGCATGGATGGGCCTTTGAAAAAAGTATGCTAAATGAAAAAGCCAGACACAGAAGTCCGCATATTGTATGATTCTATATACATGAAAGGTTCAGAAGAAGCAAATCCATCGACACAGAACATAGCTTATTGGTTGCTGGGACCTGGGCAGAGGGAAGAATTGGAAGTGACTGCCAATGACTATGGGGTTTCCTTTTGGAATGAACCAAAATTTTCACGGTTTAATGGTGATGTCTGCACAACAAAGTGAATGTACGAAAAACCACTGGATTGTACATAATAAAATGACAAGTTTTATGGCATGTGAATTACATCAACTTTTTAAAAGTTGCAGTCCATCTCTCAAGTATTTATGGGTGTTACAACCCAAGATAAACTCACAAAAATCCTTTATAGCCTCTTACACAGAGGCAATACTATACATTAGCTAAACCCTTATCCACCTGAATCTGCTTCAGGACTCTGCCCAGCTAATTCTAGTGCCTTACTCTGTTTTGACTTCTTGGTTCCATCCCAGCCAACTCCAGCATTCCTGGTTCCATCCAAACATCGCTCCCTTCTGCCAGCTCTGTTGGTTCTGGCTCTGAGAGCTTCTGCTCGCCTGGACTGCTAGGCCCTCCCAGAGGCACCCAGTCATTTTTGTCTTCCAACTCACACTGCCAGGCCCTAGGGAATTCAAAATTTTAACAGCCAGCCCCCTCTGCATTAAGTCTCTGCTTCCCAGGACTCACTTCACTCTCCATGTGCACTAGGAATCCCAGCAGGCACACACAGCCCTTTTCAATAGTAACCCAAGATCTGACTCATCCCCTTTCATGCTGCTGTGGTTTGGATGTGGTTTGCTTGTCCCCACCAAGTCTCATGTTGAAATTTGACACCCAGTGTGATGGTGTTGGGAGGTGGTGCCTCGTGGGAGGTGTTTGGGTCATGGGGACATATCCCATGTGAACAGATTGGTGCCATTCTCAAGGGATCAAGTGAGCGCTCACTCTCATGAAACGAGACTGTTTCTAAACGAATAGATTCGTTCCCTGAGAGTGGGTTGTTAGAAAGCCAGGATGTCCCTTGGGTTTGGTCCTTCTTCGCAGGTGCTCGCTTCTCCTTTGACCTTCTCCACCAAGTTTTGATGCAGCACAAAGGTAATCACAGGAGGCCAGCAGATGCTAGTGCCATATTTCTTATACAGCCTGCAGAACTGTGAAGGAAAAAGACCTCTTTTCTGTATAAATTATCCAGCCTCAAGTATTCCTTTATAGCAACACAAAATGAACTAAGAAACACCTACCTCTCTTCTACCCGCTGTGGTTTCCCCTCCTAGCCATGTCCTTGGACAGGATGCTGCTTTCTATACCCACATCAGACACTGACTATGGGAATGTGCAATGGCAAATTCACTAATATGAGGCATTTTCCCTCCAGTTTTTACTGTTTACCTGATTTACTGGTGGCCTCAAAACCTTTTGATTCAAGCTCAAAGAGGAGGTGAAAATGAACACAAAAAGGGAAATATAAAAGGAGGCAATTGTTAGGTTTGTTCTTTTGTTCTTTTAAAGTTTTGTTCTTTTTAAAAAAATAAAATTTACTGTGTATTTTTGAGTTTTACAACGTCATGTTATGGGATACATATAGACGGTAAAATAGTTACTACAGTGAAGTAGACTAACATATCCATCATCTCAGAGTTACTGTGTGTGTGTATGTGTGTGTGTGACAAAAGCAGCTAAAATTTACTTATTTAACAAAAATCCCTAATACAATACAATTTTATTAACTTTAGTCATGATGTACATTAGATCTCTCATTTGTCCAACATATCTGGTTTTTTTAATCCTTTGATCTACATCTCCCCAATTCCTCTCCCTACCTGCAACCCATGGAAACCACTGCTTTATTCTCTATGTGTGTATTAATATTTGAGATCTTTTTAAAAATATTTCATATAAGTGAGATTATGTAATATTTGTCTGTGTCTGCTCATTTCACTTAGCATAACGTCCTTTAGGTCCGTCTGTGTTGTGGCAAATGGCAAGACCTTCTTTCTTAAGGCTAATATTCCATTGTATACATATATTACATGGTCCTTATTCCTCCCTTGATAGATTGTTTGTTTTTTTTTTTTTTCTGAGATGAAGTCTCACTCTGGTGCCCAGGCTGGAGCACAGTGGTATGATCTCAGCTCACTGCAACCTCATCCTCCTGGGTTCAAACGATTCTCCTGCCCCAGCCTCCAGAGTAGCTGGGACTGCAAGCGTGCAGCCACCACACTCAGCTAATTTTTGTATGTTTAGTAGAGATGGGGTTTCACCATGTTGGCTGGGCTGGTCTTGAACTCCTGACCCCAAATGATCCGCCCACTTCAGCCTCCCGAAGTGCTGGGATTACAGGTGTGAGCCACCATGCCTGGCCAATTCCTCCCTTGATAGACATTTGTTTCCACATCTTGGCTATTGTCAATAATGCTGCAGCATACATTGGAGTGCAGACATCTTTACAAGGTAATGATTTCATCTCCTTTAGGTATATTCCCAGAAGAGGAATTACTGGGTCATATGGAAGTTCTATTTTTAACTTCTTTAGGAACTTTCATCCTGTTTTCCATAATGGCTATACCAAAATACATTTCCACCAACAGTGAACTAGGGTTCCCGTAGTTGGTGGTTACAGAGGGTAGCACGGGGAAGTGTTTCTACAGACTTAACAGAAGTCTCTTGAGAGTGGCAGAAGAAACAGGAAGTCAAAATGAACAGACTTCCTCTATACCTGGGTTTTTTCAAACTTCCTTCCAGGGAGCCCTAAAGTCCCCCCAGATGCTTCAGGGCTTTGACAAAGGACAAAGAAATGATAAGCAGGTGAGGTCCTAGATCACCCCTGCATTAACTGAAGTATTTGCCATTAAAAGTAATGGCAAAAACCACAATTACTTTTGCACCTACCTAATTCTTCCATTTCTGTGATTTATATGTATGAGGTTTACCTGAGATTTTGCCAAAAAGTCTACTGCATTCGCAGAACCCATGAAAATTAAAATAAATTAAAAATGTCTCTCTTAGAAAAAGTTTAAAATCCTTTACTTTAAGCCAATCTCAGAAAACACTCCCTAATGAAATAACCTAACAAGAAACCTCGAGGGTATGGCACTCTCAGAATATTTACAATGTGAGCTAATATTGTCATCTGAGATTGAAGACTGAGACAGGCAGCCACTCTCCCAACCATATCAAGAACAGACCTACCTAGCCCACGGGACAGAAAATGGAAGACAACTGAGTTATGGACCATTTCCCTACTTTCTTTCCCTCTGTAAATTTAGATCCTTAGAACTACAATCTGAAACCCCAAAGAGCACAGATCTGGTCTCCTTTCCCCACTATTCGTTAAGTGTTAGACACATCCATTCACTCGAACAATTCTCTCCAGCACTCTCTGAACAACCACTACTTGCCAGGCATGAGCCAAGGGATATGGAGCCCCTGCCATCATGGAGCTCAGGACAGACAGACAGACACGCAAACAAATCATTATAAATACATGCCATGCATGAGCTGTGGTAGAAGCACAGACACGCTCTCCCAGGGACACAGGAAAGAAACAACCTGTTCATGAGTCATCCACCAACCAACCAAATACATGTCATTTCACTTAAAGAAAGGAGTTTTAAAAACATATTCATTTTATAGGTATTTGTTGTATTTATAGTGTGCAGAAATTAGCAAGGCTCTGGGAAATACAGAGGCACATCAGAAAGGCTCCAACCCTCAAGATATTTAAAGTCTAGTAGGAAGATAAGACACTTTGCAAACACAACCATGCTTTACACGTGACAATTCTTATTATGGAAACATCTCCCAAAATCGTGTCTTCCATGTTGCCTCCCTGGTGTCATAGAAGATAAACTTCCTTTCCACAAAGCTCTAGTGTGGAATTCTGAGGGCCCTCCTTCCTAAGGCCAATCCAAATTATATCCATTCTTTCTCTCTCTCCCTCCCCTTCCCTCCCTCTCTCCTCGGCCCACCTCTCTTCACCTCTCCTCTCCTTTCCCTCCCCTCCTTCCTTCTCCACAAGTATATAAACAGTCACTACTTGCATTCATTGATTTATTAAGTATTTACTGAGTACCTGCTATGTGCGAAATATAAGGTTAGAAGCCACAATGAACATAAAAATGAAATAAATGAAAGGTGAAATCATGTATTAATATCAACCGCCACAATAAGAAGCACTTTGCACTCTTTAACTCATTCACTCCTCATCTAAGCTTTGGAGGAAAATAGGTATTACTTTATGGATGAGGAAACTGACATCTGTAATTATGTGACTTGTCCAGACCATCAGATTCATATCTAGGGTACAAAAATTTAAAGCAACCATCCCAGGTTTCATTATTTAATGAATTCACAAAGCTGGAATTAACATAGGTGCCCTCATATATCCAACTTCCTACTTAACAGTGCTTCTTCAACGGCTAACTGGCACCTTAAACTCAACTTGGCCAAACCAGAATTCTTGATTTTTTCTCAAAAATCTTCATTCCTTTCTCAACCTTCCATTAAATGGTAGCACCAGCATCCGACTGCTCAACATGAAAACCCAAGAGTCATCTTCAATGCATGCCTCATCACCCACTAGAAAGGCTATTAGGATAAAGACAGACAATACCAAGTGTTGGCAAACATGTATAGAAATGAATCCTCATACATTGCTGCTGGGAATATAACATGGTAAACAGTTTAGCAGTTCCTTAAAGTTACACTGATCATAGGAACCAGTTATTTCTACTCCAAAATCTAACCATGAGAAATGAAGACATGTGTTCACAAAAAGTCCTGTACATTCATAGAAGAATTATTCATAATACCTCAAAACTGGAAACAACCTGAACACCCAGCAGCAAGGTCTATCTGTTGCCACTAAGGAATAAAATGAAACAATTATTAGTAAGTGCAACAACATGGAAGAACCACAGGAACATTATGCTAGCTGGAAAAGTCCGGACAGAAAAGACTACATGTTGGATGATTCCTTTTCTATGAAATTTATCTTTAAAAAGATAACTATGGAAACCGAAAGCAGATCAATTGTTAGCTGGAGGCAGGTGAGCAGACTGACTGCAAAGAGGCAGGAGAGAACTTTTGGGGGTGACGACAGTGTTCTAAAACTGGACAGCATTGATGGTTTCACAACTGTACAAACTTGTTAAAAAGCAAACTCCACTACTTTAGAAGAGGTGAATTTTGTGGTACATAAATGATACCTCAGTATGGACACATAACAGAAAATATTAATGTAGAAAACATCCAAAGTACTTACTGTATCAGGCCTTCAAGGGGCTATTGAGATGACTAAGACACTGTCCCCACCTAAAAGAGCTTCCGTTCATCTTCTTCCAGTTGCAGAAACAGGACAGATCCATGGAAGTTATTAGATATCACGTGGCAAGAAATGACTGCCAAATACACACAACAGGCACTTTCTTGAGCACAACAAAGTTTGGAGGAAGGAGAGAGGCCTGCAGCCAGGCACTGGGGAGGCCTTACGGATGATGTCCATCTGAAATGGGGCCATGAGGATGAGTGGAAATCAGAAACGTGGAACAGGGTGGGTATTCTCAAGAACAAACCCAAAGGCAGGAATGCTCAGGGTGTGGCAGTGATCAGTGGGCTGTCTGGCTAAAACAGAGGCCCACAGGAGGGCCGAAGAGCCCCAGGTCAGCTAAGAGCTGCCAGAGGCCTGAAGCACCCCTCTCAGATTTTCCTCAAACTTCAGGCATTTGAGCACTGTGTTCACGACTTTTGCCATATTTAAAACTATAGTACAATTTATTTATGATTTACTTGATATGTTTTAAACTCACTTCTTTTTAACCTAGATTTTTAAAGGAAATTTTGTATTAAATATAAAGGGGAACCAGCAACATTTGCAAAAATAAATTTTTTAAAAAATAAAAGAATGTTACTGAATTCACAAAGCCTATAGCTACCTCTAAACTCGAGACCTATTTCTATTAAAAAAGAGGATAGCGAGTATTGAAGATTAAAAACATTCTAAAATTCTAAAACAGTAAATTCTAAAAGGATAGGGCAATAAATGTAATAACTAATTTTATTTAGCACTTACTATAGCCACACACTGTTCTAAACGCTTCTCCTTTTGTGTCACTTAATCTTCATAATAATAATACCTACCTCATCAGGTTATCATCAACCCCATTTTTCACCCTAGGAAATTAAGGCACAGAGACCTTAACTAGCTTGACCAAAGTCATGTAACTTGCCCAAGGTCATAGAGTAATAAATTTCAGGGTTGGGACTAAACCCAGGTAGTCTGTCTCCAGTTTATATACCCACCCGCTAAAATTGAGCCAATCCCCACATGAAATAATATTTAGGAAGGTTTACATGGTTAAGATCTGTTTGATGAACTAAAAGAAGAAGAGACCAGAAGACTACTACAACGATCCAGGCATAAGATCCTATGAGTCAGTGGAGCCGGGCAGGGGTCACTGCCGTTAGCTGCAGGCAGCGGAGGGCTGCAAAGCAGGAGCTGGGCCCTTGTCCAGGGATCTGGCCAGAAGGCAAACCTTAAAGAAAGAGGCTAAGGCCCAGGTCAGAAATGCAAAACCTACTGTGAAAGAGAAGAGCTAGGAAAACCACCATCCTCAGGAGGCCAGAAGTCAGAACTTGGAAGCACAGACAAGTCAGAGGGTACTCCATAACCAGCATGAGGAGCAGCAGGGTCGCTGAAACGCCAGGCCCTGCCTCGACTCCCGATGGCACCCAATAGCCTCTTAAGATGTGACACTGCACAAGTCCTTGCACATTTCACTTCCAAAACACAATATTGATATGAAGACCTCAATTTTATTTGTAAATGGATTTCAGGACTTTCAAGAGCACAAAATTTAGCTGTACGTTGGCCTAAATCCCCTCTTTGAAATTCAAAGTACTCACTTAGGACTGGGATCTAATTCTCAGAGAAAGTATTTTAAAATTAAAATTAAGCAATACATTTAAATGCTATTTCCAAGCTCTGACAGGTCTGAAACATCGTGAATACAGACACCATTAATCCACAGACATCAAAATTGTGTTATTACCTTAAATCTTCAAAAATCATTGTTTAGGGAAAAAGACAGGATAGCAGATAAAACTGTCAGAATAAGAAAAAAAGAAAACCTCTTTGAATAAAATTTCCTCTGCATAGTTTAAAAGACTAAAAAACTTAAAAACAAATGATCTGGAACTGCCCAATTTGATACTTAACTCAGGTTTTGTTAAATAAGCAGGAAAATTAGACATTGTAGGTTTATGATTCACCCTTGAAAAAATGTGATTTCTTATTTCCCCAGAGAAAAGCTTTAAGTGCATCAATAGATTTCTCTGGATATCAAATATTTCTCCATCACTGTGAGTAAATTATATTTGGATCAAAATCAGATGGATTAAACTTCTCTTAAGATACTCGAGAGATTTCTAAAATACAAGGAAATGTGTCACATATCTAAAAACAGTATTTTAACCTAATACCTCCATGGAAATGTCTCTCAATTAGAATATTAGCCAGAAAACAAATCTAAAGTGAGTTTTAGATTTGACTAATTCAAAGTAACTTGTTAAAACTAGATTGTCATTTGCTGATGTTAAGATCGAATTCATAATCTTTTGGGCCCTTTAAAAATCTCTGGAAATACAGCTTTATATTTTTGTTTTTAACACAGAAAAAAAAATGTATCTGAGTGATAAGTTGGATGGGAGTCACAATTTAAACGCTATGTATGCAACAAAGAATGTAAGTATGGTTATGTGCTTCCAAATTCTTGATAAATGCACCCCCAGTCAGTGCCATCAGATCGGAGGCTTAATTATTCTCATCTGTGTTATTTTTGGCTTCCTGACTAAACTATAAACTCCTTAAGAGCTGAGATTATTAACTTTTCTAATCACCCATTAGCACCGTGCTGAGCACATCTAGTCGTTCGGTAAACATTGATTGAATTCCTACTCTGTTCACGGCACTTTGGTGGGTGCTCCAGGGATAAGGTGATAGAGTGAACACAGTCCCCCTTCACAGGGGGAGCGGGTGGAATAAAACACAACCACACAACCGTGTGATGGGCAAAGGGGGCCACAGCACACCGGAATGGAGATCACAGAGACGGAGCCCTCAAGCCCCGTCACCACCTCCTCTTGCCTGTTCGACATGCAGTTCAAGCTCCAAGGTTATACAATTTAATGCCAGGTCAGTGTTTAAAAAGTCTCATCTTGGTTGAGAAAACAACTTGGTAGGATTTGGAAGTAAAAGACGAGACCCTTAGTGCACGCATGTTAGCGAGAACCCACGCCAAATAGAAGTGCTCCATCTGTTTTGTGGGAGAAGAGATGACGTATGTTTTCTTAGGAGGGCAAAATGAAGGAGGGCTGGGAAGGAAGGTGGACAGCTTTGCCTTCAAGCAGGCAGAAGCTGTGAAATGAGGCTGTCTTGGCAGCAGGAGTAACCAGGGTTAGAGGCCCCCCTTCCGTGATGCGTGTAGTGTGGCCCCTCCCCCATCACTCCTTCCCCAGTCTTCAGGAAAGTCTAGGACATTCTCACCTGTGTTATCAGTCAGGTTTTGTAGGGTTTGTTTTGTTTTGTTTGTTTGGCTTTTTGGTTTTTTAGCAGCAGGGTTTCGCACTATCACCCAGACTGGAGTACGGTGGCGCCATCACAGCTCACTCAGTCTTGACCCCCTGTGCTCAAGCAATCTTCCTGCCTCAGCCTCCTAAGTAGCTGGGACTACAGGTGCACACCACCACACCAAGGAAATTGTTTAATATATTTTTGTACAGTTGGGGGTCTCACTTTGTTGTCCAGTCTAGTCTCAAACTCTGAGCTTCAAGCAATCCTCTTGCCTTGGCCCTCACAGCGCTGGGATACAGGCATGAGCCACCAAAGCCATGGGTGAGGTTTTGATAGAAAATGAGACAAGACTCAGTAGAGGGGGGTAGAATTCAGTGGTAGAACATTTGACTGCAGATCAAGACGTCCCCGCTTCAAATCTGGGTACCCCCTCAATTTCCTTTACATTGGCCAGGCGCAGTGGCTCACGCTTGTAATCCCAGCTCCCGGCACTTTGGGAGGCCGAGGCGGGCAGATCATCTGAGGTCAGGAGTTCGAGACCAGCCTGGCCAATATGGTGAAACCCCGTCTTTACTAAAAATACAAAGATTTGTCAGGCGTGGTTGTGGGCGCCTTTAAGTCCACCTACTCGGGAGACCACGACAGGAGAACTGCTTCAACCCGGGAGGCGGAGGTTGCAGTGAACTGAGATCACGCCACTGCACTCCAGCCTGGGTGACAGAGTAAGACTCCATCTCAAAAAATAAAATAAATGAAAAGGAGTCAATTCAGTGTGAAAAAGAGATAGCACCTGGAGATGCCTGAACCTTCAGGCGGAAGTAATCATGGGAACACAAACTCCCCTAGCTACATACACACTCCAGAATTTAGAGAAATGTTAAGGACAGCTTCACATTCCCATGGTAAGGAACTAGGGACTAAGCCAAGGAGCAGGAGGCCCAAATGGCATGTGGGTTATAGAAGTCAGCTACAGGATGCCAGGTTCAGACCACCAAAGGAGCACCAGCAGCCTCAGAGCAGGCCCCTCCTCCACGTGGAATCATCCACTGCCCCGTCCGCCTAGTTCTTACATGATGACTCCTGATCAATCCCTTCCTGCTGTTGCTGTGGACGGCCCTCCAACTGGACCATGTGTGCGGCCCAAACAGGCCTGCTGTGCTGGCTTGGGCTGTGGCCCTGCCCTGCCTCCATTTTAATCCATGTTGTGACATCCTGCCCAGGCACCTCCCCAGCATCCAACCTCAGCCTGTTTCCCGTTTGCTACTTCTCGGTCAAGACAGTTCATCTGGACTATGCCTTGCCCAACAGCCTTCTGCGGTACGGAAGACCATGCACATGGTAATTAGGAAAGACTAGTCTTTAGCAAGAAAAGCTGTAAACAAATTTCACACTCAAGATAAAGCTGCCAAGGCCAGGCACGGTGGGTCACACCTATAATCCCAGCACTTTGGGAGGCCGAGGCAGGAGGATCGCTTGAGCCCAGGAACTCAAGACTAGCCTGGGCAACATAGCAAGACCTCATCTCTACTAGAAATTAAAAAAAAAAAAAAAAAAAAAAAATTAGCCAGGCATGGTAACGCATGCCTGCAGTCCCAGCCACTCAGGAGGCTGAGGTGGGAGGACTGCTTGAGCCCAGGAGTTCAAGGCTGCAGTAAGCTAGGACTGTACTACTGCACTGTAGCCTCCACTCCAGAGTGAGACCTTCTCTAAAAAACACAACAAAATAAAAAGAGACAGCTGCAGGCTGGCACAGAACTGACAGTCCACAAAGCACAAGGCCCATGTGCAGTCCACGTGGAAAGAACCTCGGCTCCTGGAGGAAACGACAGCATTATTCTGCTTCCAAACTGCCTGAGTTTCAACTATACTTTCAAATATTCAGATAGTGAAAACAGGGTTGGTCTCTGTAAGAAATTTCAGGAAAAAAAAAAAAAAAGATTTAAAAAAATCCGCAAGAAGCCATCCCATTGAAATGAAATAATAATAAGGGGGGATAAAGTTAGTTCCTAGGCAGGGATATGAATTCATAATTGCCAGAGTAACTTCCCCTAGATTGAGAAAGAGAATGTCATAACTATTAGCAACCAGACTGCTAGGCCTCCATCTTCTTTCTCTGCCTTTGCCTCAACGGGAAGAAGAACAGAGAAAAAGAGGTGGGAAAAAAGCAAGTGAGACCATGCAAGAAAGAAGCGTGGCTTAGAGTTCTAATTCATCAGCTTCTAAGGAAAGGAGATTAATTCTGACAGGAAGAGAGAAAATGCTAAGCGTAACACAAGAAAACACTGAAAATTACCGCAGGTCAGGAGGAAAAAACAGCCTCTAGGAACTTCGCTTTCAAGCACTTTTCATAAGTAAGCAAATTTGTGACCAGAGAAGTTAGGTAAATTGCTCAAAGCTGCACAGCAAATTAATAGCAAGCCAAAACCCAGAACTCCTGAGCCCACTCTCAGTGATCCTTCTATGGGGCCACAGTGGCTTCTCACCTTGGCTCTGATGAGAGAAGCAGCCCAGTTGACAGGAAAACACTTTGTGGCTTATCGGCGTGGCTGGATAGCCAATAGCCCTGTAACGCTTAGCACCCAAGCACCAAATATGAAGAACTAAGAAAGGTTTTCCTTAAGTTGTGCGGGGAGGGACACTGCAGAGAAGGAAAGAGATCCAAAGCTTCATGATGTGACACTTCAGAACAGTCAGGTTTAATAAGGGAACTATTCATTTCTACCAGGAGCTCACATCATAGCTGCTAGTGAGAAAGGCAGTAAGCTGTGATGTTCCTGTAATTAATGAGTTTTATTTTTCTAGAATAAATATGGTCGGATGTGGTGGCTCATACCTGTAAGCCCAGCACTTTGGGAGGCCTAGGAAGGCAGATTGCTTGAGCCCACGAGTTCAAGACAAGCCTGGGCAACATGGCGAGACCCTGTCTCTACAAAAAATACTTAGCCAGGCATGGTGGCACATGCCTGTTAGTCCCAGCTACTTGGGAGGCTGAGATGGGAGGATCACCTAAGCCCAGGAGGTGGAGGCTGCAGTGAGCCAAGATCGTGCCACTGCACTCCAGCCTGGGCCACAGAGTGAGACCCTGCCTAAAAAAAAGAAAAAAGTACCAGATCATATGCTGAGCCAGGTGCTATCTCTCACCTGGTTCTTGAAACCTATGAGCCTGGGGGCAACACTAAGCTCTGCGGGATGGGGAAGCAGTCCCCGGAACCTCACAGGTAGGATCCTGCCAGTGGTAGAGTCTCAGCACACGGCGGCGAACACTGGAACAACACGAATGTCCAGCATGCCTGCAGCCCTAGCACGGCTTCTAAGTGTGGCTCATGTGAAGAGCTAGCGAGGGACCACTGGCTCCAAATATGATCCTCATTTATTTTCCATTCAAGACAAACCTTGTTAAGGATAAGGAAGGCATCTATGTTAATTCAGCTGCAGGTGAAAATATTCCACCTTGGACTGGCCTAAGGAAAGACAGGCAAAGAGAAACAGGGAGATGGACTGGTTGTTTTTGGTCAAAGAATCCAAGGAAACGCTCAAGAGTGCAGCCATGGGAAGGGCAGGAACACGGTTAGAGCGCAGGAGCTTGGACACAGCGGGACTAGCTACGATTTCCGCCTCCTCCTGTGGGCCTCAGCCTCTCCTGCTGAAAGCAGATCTTCTCCAGGATGCAGCACCACGGTGGCTGCCAGCCCTAGAGCTTCACTGTTTACAGCTCCCATCTCTGGAAAACAGGCACACAAGCTGCAGGAAGGAGACGCTGTCCAGACAGGGTCAGAAGACTCACCCCAGGGGTCATTGGTGCCTGAGGGCAGAGTCCCAGTGGCCAGTCCAGTGCCACAGCAACCATGTGAAGGGGGCTGGGCCGAGGGTCCCCAGCAAGCCTACAGGACCCACCTCCATCACACCGGGCTCCACGTATGAATGTGAACATACACTGACACCAACCATTCATACACACCTCTCTCACATTTCAGCTGCCATCCTGGTCTCTACCATGGGTAACACACTCGATAGCAAACTGGCTGAGGAGGGAAGGAGGAGGACGGTAAAGAGGAGGAATAAGAGGGAAAGAAAGAGCCAGAAAAGGAAATTTCAAAACTGTAGAGACATCTTTATAGTACTCACCTCTCCCCATCCAAAACACCTGTTACTGTGTACTTACCGGAAAACAGTGACTAAATTTTCCCGATTTGGCTTTATAGCAGTTCTGAATTAAACTTTTATTTTGTGTGTTTAATTTCCTGTACTACTGCTCTTCACAGAAATTAGTTGGGCTTAAATCCCAAAACCTTCAAGGAATTAAGCACAAAAGTGAAAATATTAGTGAATATTTTTACTAATATTAGGGTGAATAAGATGCTGTGAGATACAGCTTGACATATATAAATACTGTAGCAACAACATAAAGAATTATAGAGGGCTAACACATGGCCGGGGATGAGTAAATGGGACCAATGGACACCAACAGTCTCCTCCTAAATGGATAGTAAGAAATTGCCAGGTCAAGATTCCATGCGGCACTGAGGGCTTCCAGGAGGACAGGACTGTAAGAAACTCATTAATAGATGAGTTGTCAGAAGTCTCAGAAAGCAAGCGAGGGAGGGAAGAGTGAGGGAGGGAAGAGTGAGGGAGGGAAGAGTGAGGGAGGCTGAGAGGAGAAAGAGCAGAAAAGTAACTATGAATAAAAAACAAAAGGAGTCCAGTCCTGGGGGCTCATGGCTGTAATCCCAACACTCAGGGAGACTCAGGAGGGAGGATCACTCCCTCAGGAGTTGAAGACCAGCCTGGGCAACGTAGTGAGACCCTGTCTCTACGTTAAAAAAAAAAAAAAAAAAAAAAAAACAGAAAGGAGAAGGTAGTCAAAAAGATAAGAATTCATGTATAAAATGACAAACAGTAGTACAAAATTTAGATTTTCTTCAACATCTTCCCGTATCTTCCCCCTTTAGAATACACACATTTTTGAGTCTCTCCCATCTTTAAAAACCCTACCCCTTTTGAACCTGTTGCCTTATTTCCAGCCAAGATGTTGAAGGAGAAGCCAGGATCTGCAGGTTTCCACACTTTCCCACCCGGCCATGGTGCCTGGCTCCCGCCCTCCCTCTCTTCGCCCATCATTGTTGGCAAAAGCTTTTGGTTGTCAAATGCAATGGCTGTGGCCGACCATCCATTTCTTCCTGATGTTCTCATTTCTCTTGGTTTCCTGTGTACTCTTTTCGCTTTTCTAACTACTTTTTCCACATGAACTTGGAGGCTCCTTGTCCTGTTTTTTTTTTTTTTCCTAAGTTCTGAGGTACATGTGCAGGATGTGCAGGTTTATTACATAGGTGCAGCAAACCACCATGGCACACATTTACCTATCAACCCATCACCTACATATTAAGCCCAGCAGGCATTAGCTTTTTTTCCTAATGTTCTCCCTCCCCACACCCGGCCCTAGTGTATGCTCTTCCCCCGCCCCCATCCTCTGCTCTTAAATGTTGAGATCCCACAACACTCATCCCTGCCCTCCCTTCTCCTGATTCTACCCACTCTGCCGGAGCTGGGTGACTTGCGGAAAGGCAGGAGACTAGGAAAGTAGAACCCAGAGCTGGGAGGCACTACAGAGCCAGACACCACTGTGTGTAAGGGAACGTCTCAGCCTCTGCTTGACTCTTTCTTCTGCCGAAAGGGAGCTCACTGCCCCCGCAAAGCAATTCTCTTGTGATAAACTAGACTGGGGCAATCAGGAACAACACTGCCTGGAAGAAGCGATGGGAATGGAAGCTGTGTAAATGCACACCCATGTTGATCATCAAGAGTCATTCTGAGAGCATCTTTTCCCAAGAGGTTACAGGACTATGGGTTTAAGTAATAATCAACCTTCCTGCTTCATAGGTGAACCCAGAGGCCAGTTCTCCCAAAAGGAAGGCTGGAGCTCAGGTGGAGTTGAAGGCCGTGTGCGCCTACAGCTTAGCCATGTGCCATACACCGCAGCTCTTGCAGGGTGTGTGGTGATGTCACGTAGCCATCAGTCACTCTTACAAAACAGGGCAACAGCATGACAGTACACTGTCTCCTAAGTGTCCCTACTGGACACACCACACTGCAAAACATTCTGTGCATCTGGCAGGAGCCAGGTACCATTCTAGGCTCTTTCCCTATTATCTCATCTATTCCCAGAAATAGCCACTGTCTGTTTCACAAATGAGAAAACAGAGGCAAATTTATCCAAGGTCACACAGCCAGTAAGCACATGACGCACCGCTCCGACTCGCAGTCCAAACGTGAAGTCCCTGTGCTTTCCACCAAGCCAACATGTCCTTCACTAGAGAACACATTTCTGAATGTGCCTATTTATACTGAAGCGGCAGACATCGACGTATGGTCATGAAAGGTCCTGTGGAGAGAGGTAATAAGCAAGCATTCATTTCCCAGCATCACACTCCACGGCATAAATGAGTTTCCATATCTTAGTATTAGGAAAAGAGAGGAAAGTGCTACCCTTGGGAGAAAAATATGAATGATGCTAATAGAATGCAGCAAACCCAATAAATCCAGAGAATAATATTGCTCTGTGATCTCTGTAGCAGTTATGCCGGGACTGAGAACCACCTTACGAGAGTTCTTTGTGGAACTCGTTATATCATAAAATCATCTCTTGATGCTAGAACATAAAACAATGTCTTTTTTATGTAAACACAACCTTGGGGAAACTGCAGGTAACTGTGGATCTCTTTAGGATATTTTCTTCTGTCATACTGGGAGCCATTTCCTTCGCTCACCAATATTTTTACATATTTGTAGAAAGACTTCTCTTCCATAAATATTGAACATGAATCATAATGTAGAAGCTAAAAACTCAGATCTCCTCTAATAACTGCTTGGAAAGTCAGCCATTGGACACACATACACAGTCGTAATAAAATTTCTAAAGATGAATGGTTTGTGCTAGAAGGTAAAAACATAGCTTCCATTTATTGAGATTCATTAATACCTATTGGCCTGAATTATACTAAAAGAGTTTTATTGAACACACAACTTCCAAATACAATACTACAGAATATAAGCTCAATCATTCTTTAGTTCATTTAACTAATGGTTATCATGTAACAGTCATGCCTAGGTGTGGGAGGGATCCACATAAGTAAATAAGCTCTCATTAAATTTGCAATGCCATTATAGAGAAAACAGAAATACAATAATCACTATTATAACTTAAATAAAAAGACAATATATGAAGTCTTCAAATAATATGACTGCATACCAAATGAGTAGTAAAGAAAATAAATGCTAGCAATTCCTAAGCAAGGAGGGTCAAATGGGTTGGCAGTAATGGGGAAACAAAAGTTTGGCAAAGAGAAAAAAGGAGTGCAGGGGGGCCGGGCGTGGTGGGTCACACCTATAATCCCAGCACTTCGGGAGGCCGAGACAGGCCTATCACTTGAGGTAAGGAGTTCAAGACCAGCCTGGCCAACATGGTGAAACCCCATCTCTGGTTAATCTCTAAAAATTAGCCAGGCATGGTGGTAGTCGCCGTAACCTCAGCTACTTGGGAGGCTGAGGCAGCAGAATCACTTGAACCCAGGAGGCAGAGGTTGCTGTGAGTAGGCGTCGCACTACTGCACTCCAGCCTCAGCAACAGAGCAAGACTCTCTCCAAAAAAAAAAAAATAAAGCAGAAGAAGAAGAAGAAGGGGTATATTATCAATAAAGCCATGTTCTGGGGAGAGATCAAGCAAGCTGAAAATAATCAAATGTGGATGTAGAGATGCAGGACATAATATCTCTATCAATTAATAATCAATAAGCACAAAACCACAGTGGTTTACCCTTCAGTGATCAAAAAACCTTATTCACTTATTTCCTAACTTAGAGACTCAGGTCATACTTTATGCCGCTCTTTTCAGCGAAAGCAACAAACTTTTCAAAGTTAAACATTTTAAAACTTCCTTAGACAGGAAGGGCACGGCAGCTCACACCTGTAATCCCAGCACTTTGGGAGGCCGAGGCAGGCAGATCACGAGGTCAGGAGATCGAGACCATCCTGGCTAACACAGTGAAACCCCGTCTCTACTAAAAATACAAAAAATTAGCTGGGCACGGTGGCGGGTGCCTGTAGTCCCAGCTGCTTGGAAGGATGAAGCAGGAGAATGGTATGAACCCTGGAGGCAGAGCTTACAGTAAGCCAAGACTGCAGCACTGCACTCCAGCCTGGGGGACAGAGCACGACTCCATTAAAAAAAAAAAAAAAAAAACCATCTCCCTTAGACAAAACAAAATGGAACTATGCAACTAAAAAGTGAAGAACTGTCACGTATAGAAGGCAACACTCCCCTGGATCCCTTAGAGATCAGTAAAGTCATGTATCCTTCCATCATAAGGAAACACAGCAATACAAACTATAGGAAGAGTCAGGGAATCAAGGCAGGAAAGAAGGTTGAGGCCAAGAAGAAGTGAAATGAAAGTAATTTGTTCAAGGGTAACTGACTGTCAATCTACAGAATTAATAGAAGTTATCAAAAGAACATGTCAGAGCTATCCAAAATACTACTGTTGACAGAAATACAGACACAGAGTAGAAAGTGCCTTTGGAAGGCAGCTAGATCTACATCTACCCATCCTCCCTGCTTTCTTCTGAGGCTGGCCCCAGCCAATGGCTCAAGCTCTAGGTCTTAGCCAATCAGAAATGCATGTGTGGAGTAAGGGTTTGCAACCATGGTAGGATATCAGGAGACAGGAAGAACTTGGACAAAAAAGAAAAAAAAAGGACAATTCAAAAGAAAAAGTTGGTGAAACTATAGTAAGATTCAGAAAACCTTTTCTGTAAAATTCCAGATAATAAATATTTTAGGTTTTGAGGGTCATATGGTCACTATCACAACTACTCGATTCTGGTATTACACTGAGAAAGCAGACACAGACAACAGCTAAACCAATAAGCATGGCTGTGTTCCAATAAAAATTTATTTACAAAAACAGGTGGTAGAAGACCCTTTCCTGATAAAAACACTGAGGAAGTTAGGAATAAAGAGGAACTACCATAACTCAATAAACAGCATCTGCAAAAAAGCCTACAGCTAACATCATATATGATAGTTTAGTGAAAGGCTGAATGCTTTTCCCCTAAGATAGATACAAAGTAAGCATGTCTGCTCTCAATACCTTTTTTTTTTAAGGCTAGGGAAATATCCACAGATCACCACTTTTATTTAACATAATACTGGAAGTTCTAGCCACTGAAATAAGGCAAGAAAAACAAAAGGCACACAGATTAAAACTCTACTACCAGGTGATATGGTTATCTATGTAGAATATCTGAAAAAGTCTATGAGAAACTTCTCCTAAAGTGAGTTCAGCAAGGTTGAAAGATATAAGATCAACATCCCAAAATCAAGTGCATTTTTATATACTATCAATGAACAGGTGGAAACCAAAATTAAAGATACCATATCATTTACAATCACTCCAAAGAAAATGAAAAGCTTAGGTTACATATGAACATAACAAACATGCACAAGATCTATACACTGAGAATTACAAAACACTGATGAAAGAAATTGAAGGAAACTTAAATAAATGGAAAGACATGCTGTGCTCATGGATTGAAAGACTCAGCATAATAAAGACATCAATTCTCCCTAAATGCAATTCCTATCAAAATCCAGTCTTTCTGTTGACAGAGAGTTTATTCTGATGTTTATTTGCATGTTTATATGGAAAGGGATAGACCTTAGGACAGACCTCAGAACAGCTACAACAATCTTGAAAGGGAAGAATAAGGTGGCAGGGATGACTCTAATATTAAGGCCTGCGATATAACTATCATAACCTAGACAGTATGGCAATGTCACAGAGGGAGACCCATAGATCAATGGGAGGGAGTAAGGACCCAGAAACAGATCTGCACAAATATGGCCAACTAATTCTGGACAAAAATGCAGAAGCAAATCAATGGAGAAAGGATTTCAACAAATTATGCTATAGTAACTGAATATCCAAAGGAAAAAAAAAATTGTTGGGAAAGGCAGTCTCGTGTGCACAGCCTTTCAGCCCCCACTCAGTGGCCTAAGAATGGACCCTGGGCCTGGAACACATCTCACCAACAGATGAAGAACCCTCATCACCTGTGGCAGACTTATGCCTTGTGTGTGAATCTCTCTCCCTGCTGCAAGCTCATGTGCATGCCTTTGTCCTGCTTAAGGGTGTGTGTCATATGGCACCTGGCCAACCTCACTACTCTATCTGTTCCCCACGCAGGGAAACAGGGTCCTTTAGTTGCAGTATAAGAGGGGTGGCTCATAGGCAGACCACCCCGTATGGGCAGCCACAAGGGACCCCCCTGGCCACAGGGGACCCATACGCACTACTAAAACTGATCTTGCTGTCTCTTCTCTGTGTAACTATTGCTCCCTCGACTGCCTATGTTGTGTTTTCCTTGGAGACTCTGGTACTGAGATACAGCGGGCACAAGTGTCTGGATCATATTCCTGATGGTTGGCATAATGACGGTTTTTGCTATCCTCCATGGAGTGCCAGCCTTCCCTTGGGACTGATCACCAGTACCCGGGGTTCTGTTTGACACAAATGAACCTCAAACTAAACATCAACCTCAAACTGAAACAAAAATTATCTCAAAATGGATCACAGACTTCAATATAAAATGTAAAACTATAGAACTTTAAGGAAAACAAAAAGCACAGGAGAAAATCTCCAGGATCAAGGCAAGGCAAAGAGTTCTTAGACTTGACATGAAAACATGACCCATGAAAGAAAAATTAGGAAGCTGGAACTCATCAGAATTAAAAACTTTTACTCTATACAAGTCTTAAGAAAATTAAAAGGCAAGCTACAGCCTAGAAGAAAATATTTACAAATCACATATCTAACGGAAAACTAGTAATTAGAATATATAAAAGACTCCGCTGAATATAAAGCAATAATTCAATTAGAAATGTTTAACATCTACCAAAGACATTTAACGAAAGAGGATATACAAATGACAAATAAGCACATTAAAACATCTTCAACATCCTTATCCACCAAGGAAATAAAAAGTAAAACCATGATGAGATATCACTACGTAGCTATCAGAATGGCTAAAATAAAACAGTGACACTACCACCAAATGCTAGAGAGGATGCAGAGAAATCAGATCCTTCATATGTTGTTGGTGGGAATATAAAACTGAAGAACTCTGGAAAACAGTTTGGCAGTTTCTTATGAAACTAAACATGCAATTATCACATGTAAGCGCCCAGCAATTGCACTCCTGGGCACTTACTCCAGATAAATCAAAACTTACGTTCACGCAAAAACCTGGACATGAATGTTCATAGCAGCTTCACTCAAAACAGCCAAAGACTGGGAACAATCTAGATATCCTTCAATGTGTGAATGGTTAAACTGTGGTACATTCACACCATGTAATAATACTCTGTAATGAAAAAGAACAAAATACTGGTACATTAACCAACCGGGATGAATCTCAGGGAATTGTGCTGACTGAAAAAAGCCAATCCCAAGAGGTTATATACTATATGACATCATTTATGTAACATCCTTGAAATGACGAAATAACAGCAATGGAGAACAGGAATGGTCGCCAGGGGTTGTAGATGGGCAGGGGGTGAGGAAGAAGGTGAATGTGGCTATAAAAAGGCAGCACAAGGAATCTCTGGTGGCAGAACTGGTCTGTATATTGACTCTGTCATTGTAAATATCCTGGTTGTAATGATGTACTATAGTTTTGCAAGATGTACCACCGAGGAAACCAGGCAAACAGTACACCAGATCCACAGAGTACAACAGTTTGTATTACTTCTAACTACTGCATGTAAATCTAAAATTATCTCAAAATTTAAAACTTAATTGAAAAAATAGCAGGTCGCACTTGGCCTGTGGCCTATTATTTGCCAACCCCTGGTTTACAGAAAGGTGCTAAAACTTTGTAATCCATTTCATCAAATGTGACTGGGTGGCTCCAGATGCAAATTGACTAAGTTTCCAGAACTAACAATACCATAACCCGGCTGCCACACTGTACTTAGAAACCAGTCCAAATGCACTGGCAAAGATCAAAGGCCCATAGGACATTTTTGCTCCCTTGATAGAAAGGTGGGCATCAGCTACCTAATCCTCTTATTTTCCCCAAAGTATTCATCATCACAGAATCTACATTCTTTCCATTTTCCATTCTGATCCAAGACTCCTTAGGTTGGCTTCAAAAGCATTACATAACCTGGCACCAACCTTATATCCTTGGCAAGATTTAACAGGGAGGTACCCATAAGCACTTACCATATACATACCATGTGCTGTGATTAACAAACATATCAATATTACAACTGTTAAAGAGGGTGTGGTTTTGTCATGTTTCATTTTAATAAACTATGTGCATATATACCATGGAACATTATGCAGCCATTAAAAAGAACATATTAACTCTCAGCAGACTAGGAATAGAGAACTTCTTCAACCTGATAAAGAACACTGCTTTGGTTTGAATGTGTCCCCTCCAAAATTCAGGTGTTGAAATTGAATTCCCAGTGTGACAGTACTAAGAGGAGGTACCCTTAAGAGGTGATTAGGTCATGAGGGCTCATCCCTCATAGATGAGAATAAACCTCTTATAAAGGAGGCTTCACAGAGCATTCAGCTAGCTCACTTTTCTGTTCTTCTGCCATGTGAAGACACAGTGTTTCTGCAATCCAGAGGAACCATCTTTGAAGCAGAGAGCAGCCTTCAGCAGACAACTGAACTTGCCGACACGTTGACAGTGATCATGGACTTGCCAGCGTCCAGAGCTGTGAGAGAATACGTTTCTGTTCTTTATAAATTACCCGGTCTGTGGTATTCTGTTATCACAACATGAATGGACTAGGACAAACATCTATTTTTAAAAATCCAGAGCTAATATCATACTTACAAGTAGGAACTCGATGCTTTCCCACTAAGTTCTGGAATAAGGCAAAGATGTCCACTATTACTACTCCTATTCAGCATCATACTAGAAGTCCTAGCTTAATGTGGTAAGACAAGAAAAAGAAATAAAAGGTGTACAGATTGGGAAGGAAGAAATAAAACTGTTCATTCACAGATGACATGACTGTCTAGGCAGAAAATCCAGAAAACATCCTGGAACTAATAAGAAATTACGGCAAGGTTGCAGGTTACAAGATTAATATACAAAAGTCAATTATTGCCTTCCTATATACCAGCAACGAACAACTGGAATTTGAAATCACAAACAAGATCATTTACATCAGTACCAAAAAAAATGAAATACTTTGGTATTAACAAAATATGTGCAAGATCCATATGAACAAGACTAAAAATCTGATGAAAGAAATAAATCTAAATAAATGGAGAGATAGTCCATGTGCACAAATAGGTAGATTCAATATTTTCAAGATGTCAGTTCTTCCCAACTTGATCTGTAGATTCAATGCAATCCTATCATCGCAATCAAAATGCCGGCAAGTTATTTGTGAATATTAACAAACTGATTCTAAACTTTATATGGAAAGGGGAAAAAAAGAATAGTTAACTCAATATTAAAAGAGAAGAACAAAGTCAGAGAACTGATGCTACTCAACTTCAACGATCAGCAAAAGAAAAGACATTTGTCTATTCTGACCAATGGATCAGAATAAAGAGCCCAGAAATAGACCCACATAAATATGGTCAACGGATCTTTGACAAATGAGCAAAGGCAATACGACGGAGAAAAGACAGTCATTTCAACTAATGGTCTTAACCAACTGGACACCCACGGGCAAAAATAAATCCAGACACAGACCTCACAACCTTCACAAAAATCAACTTGGAATGGATCACATAGCTAAATGCAAAGCTACACAAATCCTAGAAGATAACACAGTAGAAAATCTAGGTGACCTTGGGTTTGGCAATAACTTTTTAGATACACGAAAGGCACAATCCACGAAAGAAATGATTCATAAGCTGGACGTCATTTAAATTAAAAACT
Source organism: Pongo pygmaeus (assembly GCF_028885625.2). Classification (NCBI taxonomy): domain Eukaryota; kingdom Metazoa; phylum Chordata; class Mammalia; order Primates; family Hominidae; genus Pongo; species Pongo pygmaeus. The sequence continues at coordinate 10,759,645 of NC_072380.2, forward strand.
TCTCCTCTCCCAAAGATACTGTCAAGAAGATTAGAAAACAAGCCACAGGCTAGGAAAAAAACTGGAAAAGACACATCTGATAAAGGATATCCAAAATATACAAAGAGCTCTTAAAACTCAACAATAGGCCACTCATGGTGGCTCACACCTGTAATCTCAGCACTTTGAGAGGCCAAGGCGGGCAGTCTGCTTGAGGTCAAAAGTTCGAGATCAGCCTGGCTAACACAGCGAAACCCCATGTCTACTAAAAATTCAAGAATCAGTTAGGCATGGTGGCACATGCCTGTAGTCCCAGCTACCCAGGAAGCTGAGGCACGAGAATCCCTTGAGCCTGGGAGGCAGAGGTTGCGGTGAGCCAAGATCACACCACTTCACTCCAGCCTGGGCAATAGTGTAAGACTCTGTCTCCAAAAAAAAAAAAAAACTCAACAAGAAAACAACACAACTGAAATATAGGCAAAAAATTTGAATAGACACATCACCAAAGAAAACATAATATGGCAAATAAGCACAGAAAAGATCTTCATCAGCATACATCATTTGGGAATTGCAAATTAAAACAATAAGATCCCACTAAATGTCTGTGGAATAGCTAAAATCCAAAGCACTGATAACAACAATTGCTGGGAAGGATGTGGAGCAACGGGAACCCTCATTTATTGCTGGTGGCAATGCAAAATGGTACAGCCACTTTGGAAGACAATTTGGCAGTTTCTTATAGAACTACATATACCATACAATCCAGAAATCACACTTTTGGGTATTTACCCAAATGAGGTGAAAACTTATGACCACACAAAAACTTGAATAAAAATGTTAATAGAGGCTTTATTCATAATTGCCAAAACAATTATAGATCCACATGTAAGTGATGCACATATTTATTCAGTAGGTGAATGGATCAACTGTGGTACATCCATACAATGGAATATTATTGATAATAAAAAGAAATTTGGCTGTCCAACCAGGAAAAGACATGGAGGATCCTTAAATCATATTGTTAAGTGAAAGAAGCCAATCTGAAAAGCCTATATATTGTATAATTCCAAATATACAACATTCTGGAAAAAGCAAAGACTATGGAGACAAAAAAAGTTCAGCGGTTGCAAGCGGTTCTTGGGAAGGGGGAGATGGACAAATAGGTAAAGCACAGAGGACTTTTAGGGCAGTGAAGGTATTCTGTTCTGATACTGCAATGGTAGGTACATATCATCATACATCTGTCAAAACCCACATACTGGATGATAGCAAAAATGAACTCTAATGTAAACTACAGACTTTAGCTAATAATAATGTATCCATATTGGCTCATCAATTGTAACTAAAGCAAAGATGTTAACAGGGGAAACTCAGGGAGGAGTGTGTATGGGAACTCGACTTTCCACTCAATTTTTCTGTAAACCTAAAACTGCTCAAAAAAAAAAAAAAAAGTCATTTAAGATAAAAAAAAAAAAACATACTAAAGATATACCAGCTGGGCCAGGTGCAGCAGCTCACACCTGTAATCCCAACACTTTGGGAGGGTGAGGCAGGTGGATCACCTGAGGTCAGAAGTTCGAGACCAGCCCAGCCAACATGGTGGAAACCCGTCTCTACTAAAAATACAAAAAAATAGCTAGGTCTGGTGGTGGATGCCTGTAGTCCCAGCTACTCGGGAGGCTGAGGCAGGACAATCACTTGAACCCAGGAGGCAGAGGTTGCAGTGAGCAGAGATCGCACCACTGCACTCCAGCATGGGTGACAAGAGTGAAACTCCGTCTCAAAAAAAGAAAAACAGATATATCAGTTGAACTGGAGATATTGTGATGTACTATTAAGCAAGAAAAGCAAGATACAGAGAATACAATCTGGTTCATTTTTATAAAAAACCAACAATTGTGCGTGTGTGTTTGTGTGTGTATGATTTCACGAATACAGAGAAAGGTTTTGGAGAATGCTTTCTTGGGTCTGAACATTGGTTAGTTGGGAAATTGGAAGAAGGATAAAAATGATTCAAAATGTACAGATCAAACTTTGAGCAAAAATACAAAGTTGGCCGGGCAGAGCGGCTCACGCCTGAAATCCTAGCACTCTGGGAGGCCAAGGCAGGTGGATCTCCTGAGGTCAGGAGTTCGAGACCAGCCTGGCCAACATGGGGAAACCCTGTCTCTACTAAAAATACAAAAATTAGTCAGACTGGTGGCTGGGCACCTGTAATCCCAGCTACTCAGGAGGCTGAGGTATGGAGAATCGCTTGAACCCGGGAGACGGAGGTTGCAGTGAGCCAAGATCACGCCACTGCACTCCAGCCTGGCCGACAGAGCAAGACTCTGTCTCAAAAAAGTTCTTATATATTATTATATTAAGTTATGTTAATAATTATTTTATATATTTTATATATATAATTTAAGTTTCAGCCATAAAGGCCCTGAAGCCAGGAGGAGCTATCTCAGCACAGGCAGGGTAGGAGCAGGCACTGTCAGGCAGAAGAGGCGACTCCTAGCGCCACTGGGAGGAGAAACCAGAGACTGATAGCAGGGCGACTCTGTTCCTTCCTACTTTAAAACAACATATAGAGTAAACAATAGAGTCCTCACTTTAAAAACTGTATCAGTTTCCTTTACCAACCATCCGGCAACAGCGGAAGCAAATGTATACACAAAATGAAGCCCAGACTTCAGCTCTTTCATAAATCTCATTCTGAAAAAATAACTGCCAGGTTGTTAATGAACAAAAATAGTTCAGGCTTGAGTTCCATTGTTACATTAATAGAAATCCTTTGGTTCATATCTTACACCTGGAAATTCATATCCAAATTCACACAGCTTAAGTCAGGTGTGTGTTTCCCCAAAACTACTGCAGCAAACAGCTGCATAACCCTACTCATCCAAGGTCTAACCTGCACCAGAAAATAATTCTTGCCTTTTATTCCACATATTGAAATAAATCCACAGAGCTTGTTAGTATGAGCATAAGCCTGAAGAAAAAAAAATTTTTTTTTAAGTTATCTAGAGTGGACTCCTGAAAACCCCTCTTACATTCCGAGGATGGGCCACCACGTGAAGTTTCTACTCCTGGTTTCAGGCGCTTTCCCAGCAACCTGCATGGGGCTGGTCAGGGACAGACAGCCTGAGCGCCCTCTGTTATCAGGACCACCTGGACACCCTGGGGCTCTGAGAAGCACTCCTTCATGCTGATGCACACATCTCGGGGTGCGAGGAATGCTGAATGGTAAGCCAGACACCCCAGGAACCAGGAGAAGTCCCTGCAGAGGGCTCACTGGTAGATGAGGTGGCTCTTTATAAACTGCCTCTCAGGAAGAGGTAAGGCAATGGAGTTTTCAGCAATGCAGTGCTTTCTCGGGGGCTCTGTGACAGCCAGCTATTCCATTCTGCAAACTCTTAAGCGGTTTTCATCTGCTAACGACAATGCATTCAAAATTTTACTTCAGGTCTCATTTTTCCCCAGCTGGAAAGCTTTGAATTCCCTCAAAGTATTTCATTTTCATGACTCTTCCCTTTTGGGTACAATCTGTTAAAACATCAGATCTTTTCAGCAGGCCAAAGAATAATTTGTGGCCTCATCTGAACAATGCTTTTTAATTTTGCACGACTTTTGACCTATGCAAAGTATAAAACTAATTTTTTTCAATCAAAGGTAAAATATGAAAACTTTTTAAAGGAAAATTCAACACTAATATTACTTTCCTATGGTAACATCTTTGAAAGAATTCATTTTATAAACATGCTCTGGGAAGACATCTGATGTTCCTAAATTTTATACTTTAATGTAATTATAATCTTCTAAATATATTGTCACCACATTTCTTCCTGTTTCATTATTACTAGCCTTTGCTGTATTATGATGCAAATTTAATACACTTGTTCAACAAGTTAGTGGATCAGAAACATACCCTGCTGAGAAACACTACAGATGCACTTCCATGAAAGGATACAAAATTCCTACAGAAATACAAGAAACCATGCTTAAAAAAAAAAAAAAAAAAAAAAATTAAGCAATAGCCTATGTCCCCTTTCACAAGAGGCCCAGCTTACAGAAGAGGTACCAGCTGACCCAGAGGACACGCAGGTCTCCGGTGAAAGAAAAATCAAGTATTTGGCATCATGAGTCAAAGTCATCGAGTATCTCACTGAATGGAGAGAGCATTTTGATAGCATATCCAGGAGAAAGCAGCTGGAATCTGAGAACTCTGATCATGCCAGGAGCTTCTATAACCAGGCTAGGAGTTCAGAAAACACAGCGGGGAAAATGACTACCACTAAGCACCAAATATACGAAAAGGATTCTACCTTCATCTCCCCAAGGAGAGACACTGGAATGAAAGCACAAAACAGAGCCCCAAAGCCCTAGTTCCAGCTCCAACTCTAAGAGCAATCTAAGCTGAAACAGCCCCAAGGGGCGGCAGAGAAGTGGAAGAAGCCAAGTTTAGCCTTGAAAGCCCCAAGATGTTTTAGACAGGGCTGCAAGAAAAAAAGAAAACATCCTGTGTCTCAGTCCGTCAGACTGCTGTAACAATTTACCATAACCTGGCAGCTTATCAACAATAGGAGCTTCTTTCTCACAGCACTGGAGACTGGAAGTCCAAGATCAAAGCACTAGCAGGTTCAGTGTCTGGTGAGAGCCCAAATTCTGGCTCACGGACAGTGCCTTCTAACTGTGTCCTCACATGGCCAAAGAGACTAGCTAGTTATCTGGGGTCTCTTTTATAAGGGCACTAATCCCATTCATGTGTGTTCCACCCTCATGACTAGTCACCTCCCAAAGCCCCTACCTCCTAATCCCACCACCTGAGGAGGAGAGGTGAGGATTTCAACATGAATTCAGTAGGGGCACATATGCATTCAGACCATAGCAACCTGGGAGGAAGGAGCTCAGAGCAGGAGTCAGCCTCGGGGTGGAAGAGGAGATCTGGAACACTGAGGCCAGCAGCAAACTACAGCAAGTGTCCAGCACTGAAGAGTGTCATTGGACAGGTCCGAGTTGCTGCTGTTCCCTAAGCAGTGAGAGAATGAAATTCAAATTCTAGGGAGATGTTGATAATGCTCTAAACAGCTCAGGCAGGGGAGAGTGAAGACAGATCAGAGACCAATGAAGGAAAGAAGTCATCGGGACTCATGGGAGGAAGGACAACTCAAACGCAGAGGTAAGGCTCAAAGATGACCCTGACTGCAGCTTCTGGGATTTGACAGGAGAGCAGTGCCACTGAGAGAGGTTGGGAAATTAAAATATGCAGTCAATCTTTTGGAAGCAAAATGGTAAGTTTGGTTTTAGATCTGAGTTCAGGGTTACAGCATCTCGTAAGTATTAGGAAACAGAAAGGCAGAACTTTCACAAGGTGAAATGTAGCTTTCAGACGAGGGTGGTTGGAAGAGTGAGAGAAGAAAGCAAAGCCATGGCCAGACTCTTACCCTTCTGACTTCTTACCTCTTTTAGCTTAAAATGTGGTAAGGAGAGAGACACCAGTGGAAATGGTGGAATTGCTACCTGATGACAACTCAGTGCCTCACTGGAAATCTGACGCAGTTAACACGATCCACTCCTATCATATACATTTTCATTTGGCTGCAAAAATTCCATCTAGCTAATAAAGTTTTCTGATGCGATAGGAAAAACCAATAACATAACCATAAATGCAGGCCGGGGCCCCCAAACCCCGATGCTTCCTGTATCCTTCAATGCACTGTGATCCTCCCCATTACTCCAACAGTTATGGACTTACCGATTACGTGCCATAATACATAACATGCATGTGTCTGTTGGCATGATACTGCTCAGAGGAACACTGGCCTCTCAAAGAACTCAACAGGTTATACGCTACTGTCTTTCAACAAGTATTTATCATCAGCTTACTGTGTTCCAGGTACAAAGAATAAGTCAATTCCTGCCCTCAGTTCACTGTGTAGTGCTACATATCGATGAATATTGTGATGCTCACAAACTTGGAGTTTATGATGTGAGAAAGATAAGAGCAGCATGTAGAAGATCCACAACTTTCATTCATCATGCACTGACACGCTGAAAGCATCTCTTGCAGAATTCAGTCTTCCATACATCCCCAGAGGGTTGGCTGAAACAGAAGGGCAGGGCCAGCCAGTTGCTGCTGCTGCTGCTGCTGCATGGGAAGGGGCCTGGCCATCTGCCAAAGAGGCACGGATGACTGACGGCAGGCTGCTGGGACCCATGCAGGAGACAGACCAAGCTTAGCAAAGAGGCTTCCACTCTGGTCCTTGTTGAGGGCCTGGCGGCCACTCACCCTCATAAGACCCATGCCCCAGGCTGATGTCTCCTCACCCAACCAGCCTCCTACTCCTTGCCTCAGCTGTCCTCTCCGCCCTCTCCCACCCAAGGCAGAGGCTCACAGTGACTCCTGAGCCTGAGGATCACAGGCCAAGGCCCCACGTGGACTGCACTGAGCTTGATGACCTCTTCCCCACCACTGCTGCAGATGCATAGCAAGTCTCTGCTCAGAGATTTAAAGATGAGGGGTTCCCCACCCTTCATCCTGGCCAAAGTCGCAAAAATAACTCAGGGAAAAGTTCAGAGAAATCAGCCAAAATCCATCACCACTACTGGAAAAACTCTGAACATGGCCCATGGACAATGGGGCAAATCTGTTAACTTCTCTGTATCATGATGGTCACACGAAAAGATGATATTTCTGGTCTTTGTTCTCGGTCATTAACCATATTCTTCCCAATGTCCATAAAACACTATTGACTGCCTGGTGTGGGCAGCACTCTTGGTGAAGTGCTGTGAGCTCACTACGTGGGGAGGTGAGACAGATTGTGCAAGTTCCATGCAATAAAACATCTAATTAGCAACGCAAGATGCCATAGAAAGGATTCATAAAGTAGTACATAGCTATTCGTCTAGCAGAGAAGAAAGGGATCACTTAGGTTGGAGAGAAAAGGGATGGGTTTCCGGGAGAAGGGGAATTAGAGCAGGGCAAATTTCAAGGATGCTTCCTTGAAGATAAGGATATATGGACAACACAGGTCTTTCCTAAGCAGGCCTTTAATAGACATTTAATGAATGAATAAGTAAAAAGATCCGAGTGTGCAATCCACGCTATGGGTATGGTCGTGTGAGCAATACAGAGGCAGAACAGTGAAACACATTAGGCAGAAGATGGGGTTCTATAGGGACACAGTGGAGAAAAAGACTGGGAAAGTAGGTAAGGATCACATTGTTGGAGGTACAGAATACCCTCATCCCAGGGACTTCAGGGAAACACTAAACATTCTGGAACAGGTTGTAAAATCAAAGAGCTCTGGGCAGGATGCAAAGAGGGGAAATAACAGTTCTGTATCCTACAATTTAGAAATTAATCACACATTGAGGAAAACTTTTCTAGAAGGAAAACTGTTTTCTATCATTTTCTTTTAAAAATCAACGTACATCACTCACAATAAAAGAAATACACATAACGCCGTCTACATAATAGTGGAAGGAATTTGTCCCCAAAGATCTGTTCTTTGTATAAATGATGCCACCACAATTGATGCTTCAATAAAAATGAATATTTATGAAATGTAAAATGACTTGGATTAACTTATTCCGATTTCACTCTCTAAATTTAGATTTTTAAATCACGCCAAAATGTAGATTTTGATTACAAAAGCAAGTTGGAGAAAAAAGATGTACTTGACAAGAAAAAGAGAGCAAAATCGAAAAAAAAAAAAAAAAAAAAACTTCAAGTTAAGTATGACAAAAGATGACAGAAAGGTGGTCAATTAGACTAAAAACAGCGAGACAGATCATCTTCAAAGTGGAGTTATTTAATTCACAAATGCAGTCACATTACAAGAAGCAAGTTACAAAAAAGCATGAAGTAAAAAGTCTATGTCTTCCATCCATCCTCATCTCATTACACAGCCCTCTCCTCAGCTACTAATTTCTTAGCTATCCTTTCAAAGTTTCTCTATACATATTATTTTCCCTTCTGTTCACAAAAAAGTTAGCATACTATATATATACACTGTTCAGACCTTGCTTTTTTCACTTAACGCTACATCTTGGCAATCCCTCCATGCCCATTCGCACAGATGTTCCACATTCTTTTTAACAGCTGCATATCCATTGTTTCAATGAACCACAATTTATTCAACTAGCCACTACTGATAGGCATCTGGGTTGTTTCCAGTCTTGTGCTACGCAAACAAAGCTGCACTGAATAACCTGGTGCAGTCATCATTTGGCATGCACGGAAGTTACGTCCAGAGGATAAATTCCCAGAAATTGAATTCCTGGGTCAAAAGGTATATGCATTTAAATTTTTGATAGATACAACCAAATTGCCTTCCGTAAGAGTTGAGCCAATTTATACTCTTGCCAGCAATGTACAAGAGTGTATTTTTTCTTAAGAATTTACCAACACAGTGTATCGTCAAAGTTCTGGATTTTTGCCAATCTGAAAAATGAAAAATGGTATTGGCATTCTCATTATAAGTGAAGTTGAGCATCTTTTTATATGCTTAAGAGCCAATTGTACTTTTCTGTAAACGGTCTGTTCATAACCTAACGTCTATCTTTCCAATGGATGTTGGTGTTTTTCTTATTTCTAGAAGCTTCTTATATAATTAAAAAGATTGGTCCTTCATCTATGATACGAATTGCAACTATTTACCATAGTTTGTCTTTCGGCTTTGCTTATGGTGATTTCTGCCATGCAGAAGAATTTTACTGTGATATGATCTAACTTATCAGTCTCTTTACTGTGATATAATCTAATTTATCAGTCTTTTACGTTTTCTGATTTTCAAGTCATGGTTAAGTCATGGCTTTCCTCACACCCAGATTATAAAAACATTCTGTTCTCATACTGTTTCATTTTTTACAATTACCTAAATGGAAAAAGAGTATAGGAGTTAAGGCCAGAAACTCTATATCCAAACTGACTAGGTTCATATCCCAGCTCCACTACTTATTAGCAATGTACGTTGTTTAAACTGCCTAACATCTATGGGCCTCAGTTTCCACATCTATAAGTGGTGATAACAGTTACTACTTCTTTGGGTTACTGTAAGTATTAAATGCATTAGTAAGTTACTACAGTGCCTGGCATATAAGACACTTAACAAGTGTGAGCTATCATCATCATATATCTGGAATTTATTCCATCAAACATTAAAATTTATCCTGGCTTACAGTGTAGAGATCCAACCTTTTTTTCCATATGGCTACCCAGTTGTCCCAACATCATTTACTGAATATTTCACCTTTTCCCCACTGACTTGAGATACCACCTTTATCAAATGCTGCATTCCCTTATGTATTTAAGAACTTCTGATCTTTTTCCTCTTTTTTACTTCTCAAATTGCTTTGTCTGACCACATTGGCTGCACCTACAATGTAAAATAATAATCTATCACTCAAAGTAGGCCAATTCATGTTATAATCCAATTTAGGTAGCCTGGGAGAAATTAAACATTAAGAAGTTTCAAGGTTTGAATCTTACCTTCTTACAAAGTCTAAATCAACAACTAGATCACACTTAATAAAAAGGTGGAAGTTTCCTTAATACAAAAAAGGTACCATTTATTTTTAAAGGTGGGATTAAAACTAAGATAACACCAAAATTTTGCTAACAGTGCACACTGTAAAAGGTACTAGGCTGTGCTCACTCCTCGTCTTGGTCTGAACATCAGTGGAAATCTCAATGTTTCTTCATTAAGCCTAAGGTGGGCTTTTGGGTTCAAATAGATATGTCATGTCAAGGAAATAGCCATTTATTCCTGCTCTGGAATTATCTGCTTTTTAAATATTTGGTAGATACTCTTGGTGAAACTAGACATAATGCTTTGGGAGGAGGTAACTCTTTAATAGCTTTATTTCTTCTATAAAAATCAAGCTGCTTAAATTTTCTACCTCTTCTGGGGTCAATCTGGATTAATTATATTTTCCTAAAAATTATCATTTTCATCAAAGTTTTAAAGTTTATTTTCAAAGAGTTCAGTAGTCTCCTAATATTCTTTAAATTATCTGTTTTTATAATCTCCTCTTCTCAGGACTTATTTTGTATATTTGTACTTTCGTCTTTTTCTTGAGACTACCTCATTGTTTATAAATGTTATTGCTGTAGTTCAATTTTTTTTCAAAGAGCCACCTTTTGGATTAATACATTGTTCTACTGTTTTTTCTATTTAAAGTTCTTAAAAAAGAATACCTTCTAATGGTGCTCTACATCTGTTTTTAACATCTGTTAGTGCCCAAAAAAAGCACTGTAACGAAAAAATACAATGAACACTAAGAATGTAAATGCAAGAAAGCCAAGATAAGATCAAACTTGTCAAAGTTATTTTAAACGACAGCTCCAAATCCCAAACACCTGATCCCACTGATACTCTATAAGAAGGTAAGATTCATTCCCAAACACAGATTAGCAATGTTTCCAATATGCAAAAATAAGTTCCACATAAATGTTGGGCTTTGTGTTAGTCTGTTTTCACACTGCTACAAAGAACTACCTGCGACAGGGTAACTTATAAAGAAAAGAGGTTTAATTGGCTCACAGTTTCACAGGCTGTACAGACAGCATGGCCAGGGAGGCCTCAGGAAACTTACAATCATGGCAGAAGAGGAAGCTGGCACATCTTCACACACGGGAGCAGGAGAGAACGAGAGAAGGCAAAGGGGCAAGCTACACACTTTTAAATAATCAGATCTCGTGAGAACTCATTCACTCTCATGAGAACAGCAAGGGGAAAGTCCACCCCCCATGTTTCAATCACCTCTCACCAGGCCCCTCCTCCAACAGGTGGGAATTATAATTCGAAATGAGATTTAGGTGAGGACACAAAACGAAACCATATTGGACTTTTACAATAATTATAATAATTCACCGGAAATAAGATCAGTTCTGACTGTAAGAAACCCACATCTTAACAAAATGGAAGGCAATCTGAGGTTTTAATTATGAGCCTTCTACCTGCAGCCTATTTTGCACAATACAATACCAATACAGTTCAACAAGTAAGAATTCCCCTTGTCCCTCAGTCCCAAGTTCTCAGAGTATTACTTGGTGGTCAGGCACTGAAGCACAATGTGACCATCTCCATATATAGGGCAGACACACTGCTGTGTGCCCTACCAGCCAGCCAGCGCTGCCCAGATGCCCCCTAACCTGAACAAAGCAGGCTGCAAATGAGGCAGTCCAGCGCAGGTTCAGTTTTCACCACTCACCCAAGTAGGCCTGTTCATGTTTTGATCCATTTTAGGTAGCCTGGGATAAATTAAACATTGGAAAACTTTGAAGGTTTGACTCTTTCCTTCTTGCAAGGTGGAAATCTTGGCCCCAGTTTGTAAAAAGGTGGAATTGTCCTTAAGAATATAAAAATGGTAGGATGAACGCTAAGATGATAATCCTTAACACCACAAGTATTTGGTAATGGTATCTAAAGGCACTAAAGAAACAGGCCTTCTGCAGTCAAAAGGTGATGCTTTTGTCATGCAACTTTTGAGAGTCAGGGTACAAATAAGAACAGACATGCATGGAGGTAATATAGAGAAGGGAGGAGTTGTTAACCAGGATGCAAGTTGCAATAGAGGTGAATTCCACCTTCAGAACAATACTAAATCCTTAAGTTTCAAGTTTACAGCTACTGAAACCCACTGAAGAGATAACACTGCCCATTTCTGGAGCCAGTCAGGGCTTTCAGCAACCTGTCAAGGTTCAGGAGTGGAGACTGGAATATCCACAATCTAAATTTCAAACACTTTTTGTGTAAAAACTTACAACAGATGAACAATAAGGACATATGCATTGTAGGCCTGGCCCTACACCAAAAAAAAAAAAAAAAAAAAGTTTACTGTCCCAGATACAGAGATGTGTCGGTGTACCAAAAACACTCACAGCTATATGGAGACAGTAGAGACTGGAAAGAAACCAGGTCCTGAGGTTTTGCAGTTAAAAGTCATGATGGGGATATGAAAAAAATTGTTGGCTCATTTCTGAAATGTTTGGTAATCTTTTACCAAAAATGTCATTTACATATTGGGAAACTGATTGGGAAGGCTTTGGTTAAGATAAAGCCAAAGTAAATTTTGGTCCATCTTGACCTTGAACCAGTTTGGAAATCTGAACAAGAGTTTTTGGATTATTTGGGTTTTTTTTTTTTTTTTTTGGTGTATGGGAGGGCATAGCAAAGATATGGTAGTGTGTGAACGGGAAGCACAAGCTGAGAAAGTTTAGCATTTGAAAAGTATTGCCTTTAAACATGCACTATAAATACCTGCCTGTAAAAGAAAGAAAAAATTTTAAGATGCATTTATAAGGTTTAGATAATCTGGTTATATTTTATATATCCCTATATAAGTATAGATGTTTACTAATCTAGATTTGTTTCAAAACTCAATCTATGCATTTGAATCAAAAATAAACTTTTACGGCTGAGTCGGAGGTGAAATGATGGGGAAACCAGGAAACAAACTGCTAATTCGATTAATAATAAGCCAGTCACACAATTTCTAAACTGCCTCTAATCCAAAAAACCTCTACCTTTTCTAATCTCATACTGATTATTCTACGAGATGACAAACTCTCAATATGACCTCCTCCTATCCTCAACAATTCTTGAAGGAAAAGAAAAAGAAACTTCTAAGGAAATTTTTTAAATGCTGAATTTACCTGGTATTGACCCATGTGTAGAAGATTAAGCATCACTTAATCCTCCAACAGCTCTAAGACAGTGGTTTACAAGCTACAGCGTACATTACAATCACCTGGAGGACTTGTTTTAGAGATTGTTGGGCTCCACCCCCCGAGTCTGCGATTCAGTAACGGGGCAAGGCCAACCCAGGTGGTGATGCTGCTGCTGCGGCAGGTGGGGGCACTTTGAGAAGCGTTGCGCTAAGGTAATACTAACGTGTGGCCCTCGTACTGGGAAACCCGTGCTGTCTGCAACAGAAATTGAAAGATTTTGAAAACTTTTACAGCAGTTTACCATTACATGGCATCGAAGCACGTGAACATTTTTCTAGTATTTCACCCTTATTGTATTTTCCCAAAGTACTGGTGTGAGAACAACTAGAAAGTTTTCCAAGTCTGAGGAGCATCGCTCTAAGCTGACCCAGCACACAGCAGCCCCTGCCCCCTGCGGACAGCGGGACCGACCTAGGGCAGGAGGGGGTACTAGGGGTGACTCTTGCAGCCAGAACACTGGCCTGAAACGCAGTTCCACACTTAAGGTTTTCATCGTCTCGTCTCATTCCGGCGTTTCCCGGGACAACACTCGCACCAGCCCCGCTGCAGGTGCCCTGGGTCCCGGCGGCCGGCGCAGAGGAGAGAAGAAAGGAGGGCGCAGGCACAGCGCCGCGAGCGCCCGCGAGCAAGGGCAGACCCCAGCGGCACCTTTCCTGCCCAAAACTTGGGGCCGCCACGGTATGCACTCCGGGTAAGTGAGACCGATGCACTAGACTCCTTCATAGTGCCCAGTTTAGCGCCAGAAGATGAGAAGCCAAACAAAGACAAAGGCACGTCAGCTGACCCCAGCGTCGCCCCGACCACTGCCGGGGCCCCTTCGCGCCTGCGCAGACCCCCACCCCGCGACCCGCCAGAGGCCAGCCCACGGCTTCCTTCCGGGCAGCGGAGGGCGCGCTGCCGCCGGGCACAGGCGCGCATGCGCAGCGTCGCCGCCCGCGCCCTCCGTGTGGCCAGTGCTTACCCGCTACAGGGGTCTGTTCCTTCCGGCCCGGCAAGGCCTCCTGGGGGCTGACGATGTTCGAGGCCGAATTGCCCATCCTCGGGACGGGAAAGAGGCTGTGGAAGAGGAGGAGCTGGCGAGCCCTCCGGGTGGCCGAGAGCATGGGAGGGCGCCAGCCGAGGGGTGGTCCCGGGGGACGGCGCTACCGGCAGCGGAGCCGCCGCCGGAACGGCAGAGAGTGGGGTCCGCGGCCGGAACCGGGGGGCGACAGGGGCGCGGGCGGGCGCTGCTGGCGGGGCTGGCGGCCGCCCGTAATCGAGGTTGCCCAAGGCCGGGGCCGTACCGGCTGTCACCGGGGGCGTGTTCCTTCCCTGGACGGGGGGTGTGGCCCGGCGAGTTCCTGAGGTTCTCTCGGGACGAAGTTCTCGGGCAGAGAACAAGTGCGCTCCTGTCGTACCAAGTACGTGAAGCGGCAGAGGCCAAAAAACAGCGCCGAGCCCTTGGGGATGGGGTTTGATTTTAAAGTTGCTGCCGTGTCGCCCCGATTTCGCAGTTTAACAGTGCCCAGTAAGATAGAAGAGGACCTGCCTTGCAGCCAGCTAGACTGTCCATTTTTATTGGAGACATTGTCATGACGGCCATCAGAAGGGTTCCTATTCGTCCAAAGTGAAAACTAAGCACAGTTCTCAAAATGCGCGGAATAGGGAAGATGAATTCAATATTAAGTTATGTATTTACAAATATATTTAAGCCCATTTTGCAGGGGCCAAAATACGGGAGCAAGGCACCAACAGCACCATTAAGGCAGTGTAGGTGGACTTAATGGCGTTGTATGGTTCTTGTTTCTCAAATCATAGGAGATGACATTTGTTCCTGTGACATTCCCAAACTAAATGTAAAGTGGTTGGAGCCAGGTGAGTGACTTGGGAGTTAATCTGTGTGAGATTTTGGTTTAACACATGTTCTGCCAAAATGGCAGGTCGTCTCAGATAGGGGAAGGAATTTCAGATTAGCACCCACAGAAAGGAGGCTTTCACCGAGCTTCCTGCATGAATTTAGTTACCACTTTGTTTTCATGTGGTCTGGACTGTAAGGAGGGCAGGAGGCTTAGCAGTGCTATAGTGTAGAATGCAGTGTGTTGCCAGGCATACAACACTAAAAAGGCTCTAGGTTTGATTTTGTAATTTGTATTTCCCCTGGGCAAAATGATGCCTAAACTGTTTGTTATTGCTATGAGGCTATACCAAGTGGGTTCCACAGGCCTTTCGTGAAAACACCCCCAGGAGTCCCTTCTAGGCTTGCGAAGGCCTGGTCACTATTAAGCGTCTGAAAAAATAGTCATTCTGTCAAAGACAATATTTTATGTTTTTCAGTTGCTTCTTTTTGATACGTACTGATTTGTCTGTGTTTTGTGGTTGATTGTATGAAGTTTCACATGCTAGAAATGCTCTGCAACTAAGCTGAAGAATGTTTAGTGTGAAGAAATAGTTACTTGGCATGATGGCTCACGCCTGTAATCCCAACACTTTGAGAGGCTGAGGCAGGAGGATTGCTGGAGGCCAGAAGTTCGAGACGCCATCTTTACCAAAAAAAAAAAAATGTTTTTAAGTAGTTGGGCATGGTGGTGTGGTAGCACACACCTGTGGTCCCAACTACTTGGGAGGCTACGGCAGGAGGAATGCTGGAGCCAGAGAGGTAGAGGCTGCAGTGAGCTATGATCACACTGCTGTGCTCCAGCCCAGGCAACAGAGCAAGACCCTGTCTCAAAAAAAAAAAAAAAAAAAAAAATTAATTTTGATGTTAAATGAAAAAGTAAAACAGAAATGCAGTGTGTGTGTATATGTGTAGTATATATGAAAATGCATGTACTCCCAGTTGCACACCCACTGAACAACTGGAAAAAAATGCAATTTTTTTTGTTGTTCAGAATAGTGGGATTCTACTGATTTTCATTGTCTTTAAACTATTTTAAGTGTTCTATATTGTTACAATGTTCTCAAGTGTTCCAATGGCTGTTACTTTTATAATTATAAAAGAATAAGCATTTTTAAAGAACAGATATATCTTATTTCAAAAACAAGAGTTTTTCATTTACCAGAATAGCTGCAAGAAAAGTTACGTTGAGTTTCTTTGGTTTTTTGAGGAAATAACTGAACATTTTTGCCTTCAATGATGCCTTTTTCACCACTAGGACTTCCTTTTCTTCAGACATTCCCCCTAATCCATTGGTCCCCAACCTTTTTGGCACCGGGGACGAGTTTCATGGAAGACAGTTTTTCCACAGGTGGGGAAGGGGAGATGGGGGATGGTTTCGGGGTGAAACTGTTCCACCTCAGATCATCAGGCATTAGTTAGCTTCTCATGAGGTGTGTGCAGCCCAGATCCCTCACATGCACAGTTCACGATAGGGTTTGTCCTCTGATGAGAATCTAATGTCACTGCTGATCTAACAGCCACATCTAACTTGGGAAGGTGGGAGATGAGGTTCTCTTGCGGAGTGACTATAGATCCAAATAATACTTGGATATTTGGCAGTTCTAATAATAAAACAAGAATGTTCTTTGGACAACTGTGTCACAATCTACTCCTCTGTCCCCTCAAATATCCATGGATACCCTTGAGACACATAAAACACACCCTGTTTGAAGAGAGAAAACCCAGAGTTGTAAGCAGTTACTGCATCCAGCTCAGCATCCATGATCTAAAGACGTAACAGTCCCTTACAAGTCTGATATAACTCCTCATGGTCCAATGACCTACAGAGTAAATTATGTTATTTATTCCCCTTTCCCTTCCTCACACAGCCAGTATGCAGTGGTGAAGTAGGACAGCCAGTATGCAGTGGTGAAGTAGGAAGAAGAGTGAGGACAAAATAGTAGTTCTTTGTCTAAGCAAATGTGAAGAGGAGATGAGACTGCAAAGGTAATGAAGTAAATTCTTGGTTAGACCCCAGTTCTGTTTTCCAGGAGGAACTCTGGTTTGTTGCATCTGAAGGTACTGTCTTTACCCACTGGGAGGTTCTTACCCATGATCCATGATTCCATCTGAAGGGCACGCTAAAGAGTGTGCTCCATGAGAGGCTACACATCTTTTTATATCCAGTTTCTTACTGGTGCACTTTTGAGGGACTGTGGGTTACTTTAGTTGGGTCAGATAGACACAGGCATTGGCAAGCTAGGCTTAATAGCTTCTTTGTCAATTCAATTTTTAAAAGATACTGAATGGATTTCTTATCTATTTGTTCCTTGTATAGGTCCTTTTACAAATAACCACAGATACAGATCTCAATTAGTCATATTTCTTATGCCTAACTACTCTTCATTTTTATTTACGAGACTCTCTCATATCTCCTATACCTACTAACTTAATGGCTATATGCTTGCACCCAGCAAAAACAGCAGGCATGGTTAGGATTGCAGTGCCCTTAATATCTCTATTGCTTGTCTGGCTTCCATTGTCCAGCAGAAGACACTTTGCTGATGGCCTTTGAGAAGTGCCTTGGGTCACAGTTTTATCTTCTGCTGTCAGAAGTGTAATAGCTCTTGGCTTTATCAAAACTAGAAGACTTGAAATCACCACTCAGTCAATTTGTATTGCAGACTACATGCAGAGAACTCCATCTTAGCATAGCTTTATTTCCTTCCAGCTCTGTTAACAAAATGACTAGTTTTTACCTGAGTTCATCTTTCTCAAAATACTTTGCTAAAGAGACAGGAAGAAGTCAGTACTCTCTCACTGACCCAGAGATTCACTCCCAACCATTTTCCCTGCTACTACAGATTCAAAGAGCAGGTAGTCTGCCTGCTAAGGTATTGAGTTGACAATTTTATCAAATGTCTTGTGGTGGGGAAAAAAAAAAAGGGGGGGGTGGTCACCAGCTTTTCACCTATAATACCTGTGCTGTGTGTCAGTTAAATTAATACCACATAATTTAGGTTAATGTCATGGTGTCTACAGAAAATCTGGAGCTAATACTGGTTTAGCAACATTGCAGCTACAAAATCTATATGCAAAAATCATATTTCTATAAGACAAAATAATGGAAATCAAAATTTTAAAAATATTATTTATTAACATCAAAAATATTTAAAATTTGTATCTGACTGAAGATATGTTAGACCTGCACATCAAAACCGCAAAACATTGCTAAGAGAAATGTAAAAGACCTAAATAAATGTGGAGCTATACCATGTTGGTGGATCCAAAGCCTCAGTATTGTTAAATGCCAGTGCTCTCCAAAATGACCTATAGATTCAACACTGTCTTAATGAAAATTCCAGCAGGTTTTTTGGTAGAAATTGGCAAGCTTATTCTAAAACTCAGGTGCAAATGCAGAGGACCTACTATAGCCAAAAACTGAGGAGTCCAGTTCCAGTCCAAAATCAGGCCTGACCATGGCAATTGTAAAGGCTTTTCCTAGCAGACCTTAGAGGGGAAAGCTGCCCTACTCACACCAGATGGAGAGCACAGGCAGTGAACTGCAGTCTCTGAAGGAAGTTGCAGTCAAGGACTCAGGCCTTACCCCAGGCCAGCCATGCTTATAATTATATTTGCATTTGGAGGCCTCTGTAATGGGGGACAGGGTGCAGGAGAGTTGTTAAGACATTTCTCCACTCTGAGTAGGTGCTCATAGGTCTTCCCATCCTCCCTCCCTCCACCTCCATAGGACAGCAGGAGGCTACCTGAGTTCAAGATTTACTATAAAGCTATGATATCCAGGAAAGTGTGGTGTTGACCACAAGAGACACAGAGTAACGGAACAAAACAGTCCAAAAAAAAAAAAAAAAAAAAAACCTTGCACATACATGGTCAGTTTATTTTGAACCAAGGTGCAAAAGCAGTTCAGTGGCTTCTAAACTTCAAAACTCTTCTGTTGTTTCTAAACTGCCCAGTCTATGGGACTCTATTATAGCAGCCTGATAGACTAAGACAGTGAGAAATGGAGCTTTTATTGTGTTTAAGCGACTATGGTTTGAGTGGCTCAGTGGTTCTTAGACATCAGCATACACCAGAATCACATGGAGGGTTTATTAAAACAGATTGCCCGGCCGCAACCTAGAGTTTCTGATCCAGTAGTTTGAGTTAGCCCTGAAACTTTGCATTTCTGACAAATTCCCAGGTGATGCTGACCCTGCTGGTCCAGGCAGCAAACTTTGAGATTTATTGTTCTGGTAGAACCCACACCCAATATCCTGGCCCTCAATAAACATGCCTCTAGAGCCCCAGAATCTGTGATTGTTCTCAGCTGCCTTCACCCATTCCAGGTTGCACACTGAATCCAAAACTAAAACTTAGCTCAGTGTTGAAGCTGTCATTGCTGAATATGAAGAAATTTGGAACATAACCAGAAACCATGGGAAGAGCTAGGAAATATAGGACATTCAACAGCACCTGATAGAATCTGTTGGACCCTCAAAATCTAAATTCCAGAACCTTAATAAAAACTTCTCTTTACAATGGTCTATGATTTTCAGAAATTACAACTAAAACTTTAACATTTTTTTGAAATCTACATCACATTAAGCTCTGATTATTATTATTTTTTTTTTTAGTCATTCCTCTTCATAGACCAAGCATGTTATTGAATCAGATCAAAAGCTGTGGAGAGGGTAAAGCAGAAACAAAAACCCTCACAGGGGAATCTTAACATTTTGAGGGGTAGCAGTGCTCAGCACTCAATACACACAGGTGGTGACAAGCAGACTATTTGGAAACCAAAAAATATCAAAGATGCTGTAGGAGAATGTACAGGAAAACTTTGAAGTGTATAAGTTCAAATGATGATACAGAAATGTAGAGGCTATACGACATGATGTCTTTGCATATTTAGTACCATTAACAATTTGAAAATTTAGCACATTCCAAGAGAATGTGTCCTTAATCATACTTCAAAACTGACCCATCAAAGTCAATGGTGCAAAGCACTAAGTACCTGTGGATGTACTCCTGGGAACTGAAACCGAAATACTTTTGGAGGTTGCAAAGCTGCTGTACTGTGCCAATGTCCTTTCTTATACATGTACATAACATGATGATAGCTTGAGTCAGCTGCAGGGCAGGGGGCTCAATGAGAGCTTTGTAAAGACAGCTCTTCACTTCAGCTCATTAGCTTTGGTAATAGGCAAGTTTGTTTCCCATTATAATTTGATCATTCTTGTGATGAATTCAATGCCAGTTCCTAAAGAACTCTTTTATTTCTGTATATGAAGCTAATGTTTATCTTGGAAATGTTGTAAAATACATATAAGAGAGAAATAAAATATATTTTGAAAATTAGAAAAAAAAGCCCAAGGCCTTTGGAGGTGTCTAGTAAGAGACAGCTCTGCACTTGTTTCCTGTGTGCCTGGTGAGCTTGCCTCAGCTGTCACCAGTGTCCCTGCACTGCCCGCATCAGAGCACCTGGCACTGCTGACTCCATGCTGTGGCCATTCCCTGGGGTTCAGGGTCCCCCTGCTTTAATCAGACTCCCCCACAGATAGCCTGGTGCATTTTGTCTCTGAGCCTCTTCCGCCGTCCCGAGGAATTTAGGATCAGAACCCCCAAACTGGGTGAGAAAATAATTTAGGGACAGGGTTCAGCACTGCACAGACTGGCATAGAGGCAGCAGTAAGTACTTAATTCCTTTTTCACTCCCTTGCCTACTACTAAAGACTCCCCAGTGCCCCAGTCAATACACTTTCAGCACTTCCCTGCTGTTTGGTGAGTACCCTGCCCACCACGGAAGATGGGGCAGCCCTTGACAACCTTCCTCACCCTTGTTAGAGAGGGTGTCTCTTTCTCTGTCTTCCTCCACCCCAGGCTGGATTAGACTCCCCCAACAAATGACTTCCTATCACCATGCATCTTTCCTTCAGAGCTCTCATCAGAAACATCACTGGGGGGCCAGGCGTGGTGGCTCACACCTGTAATCCCAACACTTTGGGAGGCCGAGGCAGGTGGATCACGAGGTCAAGAGACAGAGACCATGCTGGCCAACATGGTGAAACCCCGTCTCTACTAAAAATACAAAACTTAGCTGGGTGTGGTGGCGTGCACCTGTAGTCCCAGCTACTTGGAAGGCTGAGGCAGGAGAATCGCTTGAACCCGGGAGGCGGAAGTTGCAGTGAGCCAAGATTGTGCCACTGCACTCCAGCCTGGCAACAGAGTAAGACTCGGTCTCAAAAAAAAAAAAAAAGAAAGAAAAGAAAAAAGAAACATCACTGGGGGCAATAATATTAGCACCAACCTCACAGGTTTTTTCTTTTTGTTTTTTTCTTGGCGAGGATTAAATAACGTGGGGAAAGTGCCTAGAATAGTGCTGGACATACAGGAAGCCCTCGGTGCATGTTAGCTAGGATTATAATACACAATTATTCATGTGATTGTTTGAAATCCATCTCCTCCTCTGGACAGTAAGCTCCATGCCAGAAGGAATTGTGTCTGTATTTTGCTTATTATTATATCCCAATAGTAAGCATTCATTCACTGCTGACTGAGTGAGTGCATGAATCACTAAAGGCCCTAAGTCTTCCTCATCCATTCTCCAGGATGTCTAGTGGCCTGTATGCAAATTGGATTCCTAGTCTCTTATTTTGTCATCTAAGTGTTCTCTGGTTACTATATGAATTAAACTCCTTCATACATACACACCTTTCAGACTTACATCACAGAGACCTCCCCCCTCTCCACCCCCACAAAGGACAGAGGTAGAATTTAGTTTTGTAAATACTGTTATTTGTCAACATTATCTTTTCTAACTGCTTACTAAAAATGTATGACCATGAAACATGGTAATCCAAGTGAATACACTTAACATACTGCCTAATAACAGCTATGGTGATGATGATTGTCTTTATTATAAAGATATGACAAGCCAAGAGCACTGGACTTCCATTGTAGGACATAAAAAACATTTGTTGAGTAAATGAACAAATGGTGAGGTGAATGAGTATCCAAGAGGTGGCCTGGATTGTAATCTAGTTTTAGATTAACCAGTTCTGTGACCTTTGACAAGTTATTTTCTGTCTCTTTATTTTTCTCTTCTGTGAAATTGAGGGGGCAGCAAGGAAAAAATCAGAAATTCTCTAAATTCCTTGATTCACCAGCTATTTTATTTTATTTTATTTTATTTTATTTTATTTTAAAAGACAGAGTCTCACTACCTTGCCCAGGCTGGTCTCAAACTCCAAGCCTCAAGCAACCCTCCCACCTTGGCCTCCTAAAGTGCTGAGATTTCAGATATTGGCCACCATGCCTGGCGTGAATCACCAACTTTTTAAGCTGAGAGGGCATTTGGCAGATCTGTCAGTTAATAGGTTGTTCATCAACTTCACCCAGAGTCTAAAGGTGTATTGCAAAGTCATCCGGCTTTGATAAATTAGACTGATTCTTAATGCAGAAAACAATACCCCTAGGCACATAAAAGACTCTCAGTAAGCTGTGGGTTGAATGAATGAAGCAGTGAATCGTATGGGATTATCTCATTTAAAACTGCTTTATGTTGATTGGTTTAAAACTTAATTATCAGATAACTTATTTCACTAACATTTATCAATGATAATTCTATTAACTACCTGTACGAAAATAACTCAATCCCTTAATCATATCTTTCTTGGGGACATGTTTGCCCCCAGAGTACATATACAGTAGACTTTTTTTCTTCAACATGTTACTTTAACAAAATGTAGTTATTTTAGGGTCTTATTAAGTGTGCATGCACACACGTGTGTGTGTGTAAAAGTGAATAGAAAAAGCCTGAAAGAATATATCCAGGCTGTTAACAGCAGTTGTCTCTGATGGTAGAAGTATAGATAACTTTCACTTTTTTCTTAATTTTTTCTTTTATAATAAGCATTTATTTTTCAATTCAGAAAAAAATAATAAAGTTTCATAATTCACTTATGAAATAGCCTGGACTCAGGACATATAAGCCAGTTAATTAAATTTTTTGCTTTCTAATTTTAAAAATAGTATCATTCTTTGAGAACACTTTATAAAGAAGAAAATATCAACGACCTTCTATTGCAGTAGATCAGATCTCTCGTCCCACCCCTTCTAGATGTATGGAGGGTACCCCAAGCTTCCTGCTCATTTCCAGTGATGAAAAGCACAGTCCAATTTGGTCTATACTTAGAGACTTCACTCGGGTCTACTTTAATGCTCACTTCCTTCCCCACTCCCAGCCCAGCATGGATCCAGCTTCCCTCCCAAAAGACACAAATTGGGAGAAGATCTAGTTTTCCTTCTTTCCTCTCCCTGGGATCAAGCTCTTTTAGGATTGGGGCCTGGGAAGGGGGATGGAAGAAATGGAACAGGCCTTCCCTTAACTGGCCCACCAGTGTGCTTCCCTGTGGGTTGCTCTGCTGGCTTCTCAGGTTCACATCCACTGGCATGGGAGCCCTCCATGTGGGGTGTTTGAACACTCAAGCGAGCCTCACCATGCATGGCACCTTGACATGGGAGCTCCACCACCAGGAAACCTCCTCCAAAGGTTCTGCAGCTTCTGTTCTAGAGGCACAGTCCACAGTGTCTGGCTGCTCGGAACCACTTGCCCCAGGAATCCTGAGCTCATGAGCATTTCAGAGGCAAGGTAAATTGAACTAAGCTACCGTAGCTTCCAGTCCTTTAGTTCCAGGGGAGCTTATACCTGCTCACCTTGCCAAGCAGTGGGACCACTCCTCCTTCGTCTCCATTCTCCTTTTCCCTGCTAAGAAAAGCACAGAGCAGACCTACAGGGTACAGGGTTTCAGTAGAAATTTCCCCTGGGGAAAAATGCTGATTCCTCATTCTTGGAGACCTACCCCATCTGTGGGCAATTCTAGCCCCTTTAGCTTTGGAGGAGTGGGCAGACCATTCGAGATTCCAATGCATCTCCTGCTCCCCAGCGATCAGCATTTTGCTTATACACACTGGAGAGATTTGACTTCTTGATAGGCTCTGAGCAGTTAGACCCCAATTGTTTGAAGATCTCTTTTGACTTGGGGTACCTGATTCCTCTCTGCCCTAAGCTTTGGGTCCTTTTTGCCAACTTTAAGGAAACAGGTGAAATTTCCCTCAACATAATTATATAAATATCATATTCAGATTGATGGGCAACAAAATGAAAGCAAATAATCCAGCTAAGCATAGTGACTCATGCCTGTAATGCAATGATTTGGGAAGCTGAGACGGGAGGATTGCTTGAGGCCAGGAGTTCAAGATCAACCAGGGCAACATAGCAAGATTCCACTTCTACAAAAATAAGGTTGGCCAGGCATGGTGGTGCACACCTATAGTCCCAGCTACTCAGGAGGCTGAGGTGGGAGGGTTGCTTGAGCCCAGAAGTTTGAGGCTACAGTGAGCCATAATTGTGCCACTGCATGCCAGCCTAGGCAACAAAGCGAAACCCTTGTCTCTAAAAAAAAAAAAAAAGAAAATAACCCAAAATGTCAACAGTGGTTATCTAATGAGATTGAGAGTAATTTTTATTTTTCCCATTTTTTTTTTACTTTCAAATTTTCTCTTTTTTAAAATTAATTATTTATATATAATAGTTGTACATATTTTGGGGGTACATGTGATATTTTGATACTTGTATACAATCAAATCGGGGTATTACTTTGTAATAATCAAAATCAGGGCAATTGGGCTATCACCTCAAACATTTTTCTTTGTGTTGGAAATGTTAAAATTATTCTCTTCTATTTTAAAATATATTCCAAAATTTTCTAGAGTGAACATGTAATCAGAAAGTAAACAATTTTTTTTTTGAGACAGAGTCTTGCTCTGTTGCCCAGACTGAACTGCATTGATCCAGTTTCAGCTTATTACAATCTCTGCCTCCAGGACTCAAGTGATCCTCCCACCTCATCTCCCCGAGTAGCTGAGACTACAAGTGTGTGCCACCATGCCCAGATAATTTTATTTTTTGTAGAGATGAGGGTCTCACTATGTTGTCCAGGCTGGTCTCAAACTCCTGGGGTCAAGCGATCCTCCCCGCTCAGCCTCCCAAAGTGCTGGGATTATAGGCATGAGCCACAGTGCCCAGATGTAAACAGTTTTATTTAACAAAAAAAATTAGTGTGAACATGAGCTGTAGGTCGGTAGAAAGAAAAAATAATTAGGCTATCTTAACCTGTACAACTTTTTAATTTTAATCTCAAATACTGGGTTACTCCATTAAGCTAGATTTTGTCTCCTTTAATTTATTCATGCCTCGAAAAGAAAGATAAAATTTCTGCTTTATCAAAGAAAACTTTCTTTCTACACCTTCAGAAGAAATTAGTGCTTTTAAAAGTTAATTATCCAATTTTAGTTTATGTTGAAAAGAGGGCTGGTACTCTATTGAGTTTCTTTTCTTAAATTCTCATTAGCAAATAAATATTTTTGAATTGCTAGCTAGTAATTATAAAATGTGTTATGCCCTCCACATTGTGGAGGAAGCTTTTCTGCATTCATTTATACTGACTTCAACTTGTTTTTTTCTTTGTTTGTTTGGTTTTTTTCTTTTTTTTTTGGAGATGGAGTCAGGCTCTGTATCCCAGGCTAGACTGCAGTGGTATGATCCCACCTCTCTGCAACCTCCACCTTCCGGGATCAAGCAGTTCTCCTGCCTCAGCCCTGCAAGTAGCTGGGATTACAGACACGTGCCACCATGCCCGGCTAATTTTTGTATTTTTAGTAGGGATGGGGTTTCACCATTTTGGTCAGGCTGGTCTCGAACTCCTGACCTCAAGTGATCTGCCCACCTCAGCCTCCCAAATTGCTGGGCCTACAGGCATGAGCTACCATGCCCAGCCTACTTCAGTCTTTATTCAGAGGTTTAAAAATGATCTGATATTGAATATTTCTAAAGGCCTCTTTAGTATATATTTTTTAAAGCAAGCACTACAGCTTGACCTAATTTTTTAATTTACTAAAAAGGCTAACAAGGTTTGCTATCTCAATGTTAACAGAATTCAAAATCAGGATCTCTAAATCATGGCTCTATCTTTGAGCTAGGGGTACCCACCCCTAGTATATGTGTCAAATAAATGAGTGCAAATATCTTTAACTAGGTTTGCATTTCACTCTTTACATTACAAAATAATAAACATAGGCATATTCCAAAAATTTCTCCCAGTACAGAGCATCTAGAGTAAAAAAACAAAAGAGCCACTTGAACATATCCTGCCAGTGGGGTATATCCCTCACATCTTTTTCTACATAGGTTTATTTTTAAATCACCTCATTAAAACTTTCTAATCTGATAATTTCGACTCTGGTTTTCATATGTAAATGCCATATAAAATACATTTTGATTCATAAACGTTATAGCTGTTTAGGTTTGCTTTGTTTTATTTCATCTTTTACCCGTTCTGCCTGCAGATAATATGCAGAAATTTTCTAGGTCACAATTATTTTTTCATCAGAATTTCTCCTTGAAATGGTAACCAGCGCCAGTGCACACAAAGAGGAAAGAAATTCATCTTTACTTCCAGGCTACCATACATTTTTCTATGCTTAGTAAGCTGTGTTTCGTTCCTCATATGCTTCCGTAAGCCTCCCATAAGGTTTAATTGAACTCAATAAATATTTGTGGAATTGAATTGAATTTCAGTAATTATTCCATAATCTTAAAGCATATAGATACCAGGAGGTAGAAGGATAATACACCGTTTAGTGTTTGCACTTTGAAGGTTGCCAAACCTCTACAAGCCTATTGCTGAACTGGTAAGTGGGTTTTGTTAGTTATGTGGGGCTCACTAGAGAGCCGTTTAGTTCCTTTCCAGTCACTGCTTTTTTTGGTCCCAGATTTCCAAGCTAAAAACCTCAATTGGAAATAAATTCATTTCCTTAAGCCATCTGGTGGCTTTTACTTGTAACTACAATATCAACTAGTGGCCAATCATAGAATTATCATATATGCCAAATACTCATGGGTTCTGTCATTTTCTCACCGTGTCTCCTACAAGATGTGTTGCGATGAAGTGATACCCAAGTAATGTGTTGATATTAGAAATCCAAGAGAAATCTTTATGGTTCTAATCTCGGGGCTACTTTAATATCAAGAGAAACATAGTAAAGTCTGTCGATGATGGAGTAAGAAAAATCACATTAATTTATTATAATTATAAAATACAATTCTTGTTAAACATCCTTTAACATGCCAGGCAGTGTACCTAGATTTGGGGGCTATAAAAATTAATATGCAAGAGCCCATGTTCTCAGGGAATACCGGCAAAATGATAATATAACAGGGTAAGTATTATAATAGACCTGTCAAGGTAGAGATGGGGAAACCCTTGACTTTTACCCCAGATTGAAAACCAGAGAATGGCCACTAGTTCCTCCTGAGGTTTGCAGCATACCCAAAAATAAAGTCAAAATTGTTTTTTGGAATCAGCTCACATGATGATGCAGCTGTAAGTGTGGTATGTAAGTCGGTATCCTACCTTCTGCAAAAGCCAGGAATAGTCACATCTTTGTGTAATGCATAATCCTCAAGGTCATGTTACTCCAAGTTGGATCACAACTGGGGAACCGGGGGCTCCAAGGTCAGTAGATAAGCTCCCAGGTGCCTATCCAACTTAGCCAAAGGCCACCTCCAGCCTGGCTGTTGGAGGAAGTAGGACAGCAAAGAGGATAAAGAGCCTGCTTGCTTGCCTGGCTGCACATTTGCCCATTCTGCATCTACCAGCACCCTGAATGACAAAGTGTTAGTAGACAAAGAGAAGGAAGAGTGCATTCTGTCTTGGAAGGGCAGAGAAGGCTCCTGAGAGGCTGTGATGTTTGAGCTGAAGGTGAAGAGTGAACAGGAATTCACCGGATAGGTGAGGGCAAGGGCATTCTATTTAACGGAGACAAATGCAAGTGTAAAGTATAAAAAAAGCAAGGCTGATTTGGGGACCTGTGGGTAATTCCGCATGTGCAGAAAGGATGTTGTGAATGCAGAGTGATGGAAGCTACAGCTGAGAAGGTGGGCAAGAGCCCGCTCAGGGTGAGATGTGCATGGCAAGCCCAGGGGATGGGCCTTTTGCCCTGCTGATAATGGGGACACTGAAGGATTTTAAATAGGGCAATGATACAAAATCACTTACATTTTAGGGGAACCGTCCTGGAAGCAAGATTGATATCAGGGCTGAGCGCAGTGGCTCACGTCTGTAATCCCAGCACTTTGGGAGACCTAGGAGGCCAGATCATTTGAGGTCAGGAGTTTGAGACCAGCCTGACCAACATGGTGAAACCCCATCTCTACTAAAAATACAAAAAAAATTAGCGGGGCATGGTGGCACATGCCTGTGATCCCAGCTGCTTGGGAGGCCGAGGCAGGAGAAATGCTTGAACCCAGAAGGCAGAGGTTGCAATGAGCACTCCAGCCTGGGCAATAGAGTGAGACTCCATCTCCAAAAAAACAAAACAAAACAAAACAAAAAAGATATCAGGCTGAAAGGATGGACAACAAGAACTAGAAGGTCAGTTAGGTGGCTAGTAATATATTCCAGACAAGACATTACAAGGGTTTGCAGATGAAACTAGTGGGAATAAAGACAGAGAAGTGGGCACGGGATTAAGAAATATTGAGCAAGTATGATACACAGGTCTTTGTGACTTGGGTATAAAAGCTTATGCATACAGAGGAGTTTAGGATAATTCACAGGTTTCTGGCTTATAAAGCTGGGGGCAGGTGTCCCTGAGATTCACTGAGTGTCTCACTGAGATAGACCACAGTGGAGGGAAAGCAGCTAGGAAGCAGCAAACATAACAAATTTGGTTTTGGAAGCATTCACGTTTGGGTTCCTATGGGGTGGGATTGATATTCCTTAGGCAGCAGGCGATTCAGGTCTGAAACACAGTGGGAGGTCAGGGCAGAAGATGTAAATTTGAAATGCATCGGCATCAATGCTATGGCAGAGGAAGAGATCATTCCTGACCAAGATGTTACGATACCCACACTTGGAAGCCATGTGTTAAATAAATGTCAAATGGATAGATATGCCTTCTTATATACACCCAAGAATATACGGATAACCTGGCAGGAGGGCCAGGAAGAAACCTGCCTAGCATTTTCTGTAGAGGCTGGAAATGAGGTTGGGGTGGGGTGAGTGGAGGCCCAGAGAGGGTAAGGATCTGGTGTCACAAAGATGTTATGGTTATAAAAATAAGTATTTTCTGAGTGTGTGTCTAGCTGCATTTATTTCCTATAACTGAAGGTATAGTGCTGTGTCATCCTTGTCCAGAGCTAGGCATCCCTCCTTATCTTCAGCCTTGATTGGAGCACAGAGCCCTGGACCCGACCACCTCAATAGGATGGAAAGTGAAGCGGGGCGAGGGCGCTCACAGGTGTGGAGCTATGAAAAATGTGATCTCAGACAGGGTGGAAATTCCAATCACAGTCACCCTGGGGAAATACCAACATTATTCATCTACTGGAACTTTAAATTAAAAGGCTACCTAATTCTTCAGAGGAGGGAATTGTTTCCCCTTACGTCAATAAGTCCATTTCCCCCCCTCTCCTTTCCTATTATATTTTAGAAGAAATTCATCCCAGTTAATATGAAAATGAGAAGCCAGAAATTATGAAGGATGCATATGGAAGCAGCTCTAATGATTCACTGAGTCTGTCCGTTACTCTGGGTATCAATAATACACTTATTTTTCTGTCATTTAAATGCTCGGTATCCATCTGCTCTTGGAACCAATCTGAACATCCTAGCATTATAAAGCATGCACTAATAGAAAGATACTGAGCTCCTTTATTAATATTAGAAGCTCCATGTCACTTTCATGGAATTGGTAAGGACCATTCTGAAGGACAGTATGACGTCCACACAGGAAGAGTATTCGAATGAAGCTTACCCTTGTAGGAAAAAAATCTCAGCCCAATCAGAAGCCAGCTATGGTTCACTTTTTCTTATTGAGATGTCCAAAATTAAAATAAAGATACTCCTATTTCACCTCATTTCTGCTCAAACATTATTGTCTTTACCTAAATAAAAATGGGATTTCCCTAAATGAAACCGAGCGCTTTCTATAAAATATTTTGACATCTAATGAAGTAAACATTCCTTTGTTAATATTCTTTTTCAAAATTATTTTGGTCGTTCCTCCCTGTTCATTCTTGTTGATAGATTTTTGAGTGAGTTTGTCAATTTTCCCCCAGAATCCTTTGGGGTTTTGATTGGAATCATCTTGTAGCTGTCATAAGCTGGAGAAAATGGACATCTTTAGTCTTCCTATTGGTGAATGTGCTATGTGTCTCTACTTGTTCAAGTCTTTTCTTACCCCTGCCTCAGTGAATTTTAGCATTTTGTTTATGTGGGTCTGCATGTTTCTTAAGTTCACTCTGTTATTTTATAGCAGCTTGCTGTACTTACAATATGTCCAAAAGTACAAGCCAGAGTGTCATATTTATCAGGACACTCAATGAATGCAAATTGTTCCACTATGGTCTTTTGAGAGATCACATAAAACAGAGGAAAATGTAGTCGTCGTCTATTGTTATGAAGAAATGGCTCATCTTATAAATTATATTTTGGTTGCTTTATGGAAATACCTACCAAATCACAGTGTGACTGCAGCAAATGTGGTTTTTTGGAAGAGCACAGCCTATCCGATCAATCTAATTTCCTCAAGAGCAGGATAGCTGACTTTTAGATAAAGGCAAAGAATTATATGTGAAATATCTGAGTTTCAGCAAGTCTTTATTCTAATGAATATGATTCTGCCACAAAGAATGGAGTCAACATAGTCTGGTGCTGACTGCATTGTTGATGGAGAAGTTGCACTTGAAAAGAGGCTGTCTTTTCAACTCTGTGTTTATTTGTATTAAATTAAAAGAAAACCAGCCTTTATGGCAAACACACATCTTACAGGAGAACTCAAGTGGCTTTTTTTTCTAGAGTTGCTGTTGGTCATAGCAAAAAGTAGTTTAATTCTCTCCATCCTTTAGCTTGGAAAACATTTGCCTGAATTCCCAACCTACAATCGTAGAGACTAGACACAACAATATTGCTTGAGAACAAAGAGGGAACCATTATTGTATCACTTCATGATCCTCTGAATTTTGCTATTCCTGTTCCTACCTGTTTATTTGGCATTTTATTAACACAGGGCAACCAACGCCCAAAGAAGTGATGAGGAAAGGAACAGGGGCCAAGAAGGTTATTAACGGATAAGATGAAGACCCTCACAACATACTAATCCTCCCTCTAGTTTTAAAAGATTTGAAGATATAACCATTGTAGAAAGGAACAGAAACTGATGAGGATGTAGAACAACTGGAATTCCCATACATTGTTGGGAATGCAAAATAGTACAACCACTTTGAAAAACAGTTTGCAATTATCTTATAAAGTTAAATATACATTTATCATACCACCCAACAATCCCACTGGTGGATATTTACCCAGGACTGGCTGTATAATTTGTGTGCCCAGTGTAAAATGAAAATGAGGGGCTCCTTATTCAACAATTGCTAAGAATTTCAAGACAGCGATATTAAACCAAGCACAGGGTCTTTCTGAGTTGAGCCCTGTGTGTAATGCACACATTACACACTCAAGAAACCAGTCCTATATCTACCCAACAGAAATGATAACATTTACCCACACAAAGATTTTTTTTCGCAACAGGACTTCACTCTGTTGCCCAGGCTGGAAGGCACTGGTGCAATCATGGCTCACTGCAGCCTCGACCTCCCTGGGCTCAAGTGATCCTCCCACCTCAACCTCCTCAGTAACTGGGACAACAGGCACATACTACAATGACCTGCTAATTTTTGTATTTTTTGTAGAGACGGGGTTTCGCCGTGTTGCCCAGGCTGGTCTCAAACTCCTGGGCTCAAGCGATCCTCCCACCTTGGCCTCACAAAGTGCTGGGGTTACAGGCATGAGCCACCATGCCCAGCAACACAAAGATTTTTATGTAAATGTATATTATGGTCTGAATGTTTGTGTCCCCTCAAAATTCATGTATTGAAATCCTAACCCAAAACGTGATGGTATTAGCAGGTGGGGACTTTGGGAGGTGATTAGGTCATGCGGATAGGGTTCTCATGAATAGAACTCTTAGAAGAGATCCCTCGCCTCTTCTGCCATGAGAAGTTACAGTCAGAAGACGGCTATCTATGAGGAAGCAGGCTTTCCCCAGACACCACATCTGCTGGCACCTTGATCTCGGACTTTCCAGCCTCTGGAACTGTGAGAAATACATTTCTGTTATTTATAAGCCACCCAGTCTATGGTATTTTGTTATAACAGCCTGAACAGACTGAGACATAAATTGGTACTGAGAAATGCGGTACTGTTGTAACAAAGTCCTAGAAATGTAGAAGTAGCTTTGGAACTGGAGAATGGGAGAGTTTTTAGGTAAATGCTGGAAAAAGCCCACATTGCCGTGAAGGGACCTTTAAATGTGATTTTCATAAAGCTTTGGAAGAGGAGAGCTGTAGGGAGAGCTTCAATCTTCACAGAGGCACCTGAGTAATCCTAGGCAGAATGTTGGTAGAAATGTGGACACTAAAGTCCATTCTGATGAGATCTGTATTAGTAAGTCTTCATGCTGCTGATAAAGACATACCCAAGACTGGGAAGAAAAAGAGGTTTAATGCACTCACAGTTCCACATGTCTAGGGAGGACTCACAATCATGGCAGAAGGCAAAGGGCACTTCTTACATGGTGGCAGCCAGAGAAAGAATCATGGTGGAAGGCAAAAGGCATAGTTCTTACATGGCAGCGCAAGAGAGAGAATGAGAGCCAAGCGAAATGGGGTTCCCCTTATTAAACTATTAGATCTCACGAGACTTATTCACTACCACAAGAACAGTATGGGAGAAATTACCCCATGATTCAATTATTTCCCACCGGGTCTCTCCCACAAGACATGGGAATTATGGAAGCACAATTCGAGATGAGATTTGGGTAGAGACACAGCCAAACCGTATCAAGGTCTCAGATGGAAATGAAGAACATGTTATTGGAAACTGGAGGAAAAGCAATCTTTGTTATAAAGAGGCAAGGAATTTGGTGGAGTTGTGTTCATGTCCTAGTGTTTTGTGGAAGGTGGAACTTGTGAGCAATAAAATTGGATATTTGGCTGATGAAATTTCTTTTTGGGATGGAGGTGGTGATGGAAATGTTCTATATCTTTATTGTGGTGGTGATTACATGGGTTTATACATTTTTCGAAACTTAAGAGTATAATACAACTTCCAAGCTTACAATCAGCTAAAAAGGAAAGAAAAAAAGTACTAAGCCAGCAAAAGTAAAAACATGGAGAGGGAAAAAAATGAATGGTAAATATCAAAGAAGGTATGAAGTCATGTACGTCATGTGATCTGACTCTTTTATTTAAATTTCGTTCTTTCAATAGCATTAGGAGTACACGTGGTTTCTAGTTACATGGATGAATCATATAGTGGTGAAGTCTGGGGTTTTAGTGAACTCATCACCCAAGTAGTGTAAGTTATACCCAATAGGTAGTTTTTTCATTCCTCTTCGCCCCTTCTACCCTTCCCCCTTCTGAGTCTCCAGTGTCCATTATACCACTGTCTGGCTTTGTATACCCATAGCTTAACTCCCACTTGCAAGTGAGAACATACAGTATTTGGTTTTCCATTCTTGAGTTATTTCACTTAGAATAATTGTCTCTAGTTCCATCCAAGTTACTGCAGAAGACATTATTTTGCTTTTTTAAATTTTTTTATAGCTGAGAAGTATTCTATGGAATATATACCACATTTTATTTACTTATAGGTTGATGGGCACTTAGGTTGATTCCATATTTTTGCAATTGTGAATTGTGCTGCAATAAACATAAACATGCTAGTGTCTTTTTGATATAATGATTTTTTTCCCTTTGGGTACTTACCCTGTAGTGGGATTGCTGGATTGAATGGTTCTTTGAGAAACCTCCATACTGTTTTCCATAGAGGTTGTACTAATTTACATTCCCACCAGTAGTGTATAAGTGTTCCATTTTCACCACATCCATGCCATCTATTGTTTTTTGACTTTTCAATAATGGCCATTCTGGCTGGGGTAAGGTAGTATATCACCATGGTTCTAACTAGCATTTCCCTAGTGATTCGAGATGTTGAACATTTTAAAAATGTTTTTTGGCCATTTGTACATCTTCTTTTGAGAAATGCCTGTTCATGTCATTTGCCCACTCTCACCCCACCCCCTTTTTTTTGAGACAGGGTCTCATTCTGTTACCCAGGCTACAGTGCAGTGGCACAATCACGGCTCATTGCAACCTTGACCTCCTGGGCTCAAGTGATCCTCCCACTTCAGCCTCCCAAGTCACTGGGACCACAAGCACGTGCCATCATGTCCAGTCATTTTTAATTTTTTGTAGAGATAGTGTCTGCCTGTATTCCCCAGGCTGGCCTTGAATTCCTGGGCTCAAGCAATCCTCCCACCTTGGCCTCCCAAACTGCTGGGATTACAGGCATGAGCCACTGTACCCAGCCTGCCTACTTTTTAACAAGATAATTTGTTTTATTCTTTCTCATCTGAGTTCCTTGTAGATTCTGGACACTAGTCCTTTGTTGGTTGCATAGTTTGCAAATACTTTCTCCAACTGGATAGGTTGTCTGTTTGTTCTGATTATTTCTTTTGGCTGTGTAGAAGCTTTTTAGTTTAATTAGGACCCATTTGTCTATATTTGTTTTTGTTGCATTTGCTTTTGGGGTCTTCGTCATAAATTATTTGCCTGCCAATGTCTAGAAGAGCTTTTTTCTTAGGTTTTCTTCTAGAATTTTAAAATAATTTCAGGTCTTAGATTTAAGTCTTTAGTCCATCTTGGGTTGATTTTTTTTATATAATGAGAGAGGGATCCATTTTTATTCTTCTGCATGTGGCTATCCAATTTTCCCAGCAATGTTATTGAATACAGTCCTCTCCCCAGGTTTTTTTTTTTTTTTTTATGCTTTGTCAAAGATCACTTGGTTGTAAGAATCTGGCTTAATTTCTGGTTCTCTATTTTGTTGCATTGGTCTATGTATCAACTTTTATATCAGTACCATGCTCTTAGGTTGCTATAGCCTTATAGTATAATTTAAAGTTCAGTAATGTGATACCTCCAGAGTTGTTCTTTATGCTTAGGATTGCTTTGGCTATTTGGGCACTTTCTTGGTTTCATATGAATTTTAGCATTTTTTTTTCTAATTCCATGAGGAATGACATTGGTATTTTGATTGAAATTGCATTGAATGTATAGACTGCTTTGGGTAGCATGGTCATTTTCACAATATGAACATGTAATTTCTTTCAGCAATGTTTTGTAGTTCTCCTTGTAGAAATCCTTCACCTCACCAGGTGCAGTATCTCATGCCTGTAATCCCAGTCTTTGGGGGGCCTAGGGGGCAGATTGCTTGAGCCTAGGAGTTCTAGATCAGCCTGGGAAACATGGCAAAACCCTGTCTCTACAAAAAATACAAAAATTATCCAGGTGTAGTTGTGCACGCCTATAGTCCCAACTACTCAGGAGGCTGAGGTGGGAGGATAGCTTGAGCCCAGGAGGTGGAGGTTGCAGTCAGCTGAAATCATGCCATTGCCCTCCAGCCTGGGTGACAGAGCCAGACACTGTCTCAGAAAGAAAGAAAAAAAGAGAAAGATAGAGAAGGGAAGGGGAAGGGAAGAAGGAAGAAAAGAAGGAAGGAAGGAAAGGAAGGGAAGGAAGAAGGGAAGGAAGGGACGGAAGGAGAGAGGGATGGAGGGAAGAAAAATGAAATCCTTCACCTCCTTGGTTAAATATGTTTTTAAGTATTTTATTTTATTTTTGAAGCTATTGTAAAAGGGATTGAGTTCTTGATTTGATTATCAGCTTGGTGGTTTTAGTAGTGCTACTGATTTGTGTATACTGATTTTATAATCTGAGACCTTACTGAATTTGTTTATCAAATGTAGGAGTCTTTTGGAGGAGCCTTGAGGATTTTCTAAGATTATGTCATCGGCAAGCAGAGACAGTTTGAGTTCCTCTTTTCCAGTTTGGATGCCCTTTATTTCTCTCTCTTGCCTGATTGCTGTGGCTGGGACTTCCCTCATGAAATTTCTAGGTAAAATGTTGGAAATGCTGCTTGGTTTCTCTTAATTGCTTATAGTAAAATACAACAAGAGATAAACTATGTAAACATGGATTTTTTTTAATCAAAAGGAGAGCAAAACATTAAATTTTGGAAAATTCTCAGCCTATTCATATCGAAAGAAATGAAAAAGCATGTTCGAGAGAGCAAGAGTGTAGCCGAGTGACTATTTGATGAGGAGATTAGTATAGATCTGGTATCCCAAAGGAAACCAGGTGCTATTCATGAAGACAATGAATGAATGACCCAAAAAGTATTTTGGAGATTATTGGTGCTGCCCCTCTTATCACAGGCCCAGAACACAAGTGCCTGGGGTTCAGAACAATTTCAAGGCTCTGCTCCCTGCATACCACACAGCATTCCTTGGCTGCCCCAGGTGTGGCTCCAGTGGGCCCAAGTGTGGCATAGGCTGTGGTAGGTATCCCTGCAGAAAGTACAGACAGGAAACCATGGCAGCCTCAGTAAAGCACCATCTCTACCAGAACACAGGGTGCATGAGGCATGGGTCATGGCTATTTTCACCTAGATTTTGAAAGAAAAAGCCATTCAGAGTATTGAGTACCCAACCCAGGCCACCATGAGGGTGGGCCATGTCAGAGTCCTCACTAAGGCAATGCTCTGGGGGTGGGGAGGGGGGCATCCCTGTGACCCCAGACTGGTTGAGTTACTAGCATACAATTCCAGCCCAGGAGAGCCACAGACAGGAGGCTCCAACTCCTAACAACTGTGGTCGGAGCTGTGCCCAGCAAAGCCATGGGGACAGGGCCTCCAGGAGACTTGGTGGCCCACCCCCTGTCCAGCAAACCTCCAGAGATGGAACCCTTCAACCCAGTGGGCCTAGAGGGCAGAGGCTTGAGTCAAAGAAGGTTGTTTCTGAGCCTTAAGGTTTTGAACTTACTTGGAACATATTAGCCCTTCTTTTTTATTTCTCCCTTTTGGGATGAGAATGTCTATCCAGTGCCTGTCCCACTATTGTATTTTGGAAGCACATACGTGTTTGCTTTCATGGGTTCACAACTGCAGAGCAACTTGCCTGTAAATGAATTGTACGTTGAGTCCTACCTATATCTGGTTTAGATGATGTTTAAATGAGACTCTGGACTTCAGAGTTTTCAGTTGATGCTGGAATGAGTTAAGACTTTGGAGGCTATTAGGGTGAATGTATTGTGCATGTGAGAAGAGTGTGAATTTTGGTGAGCCAGGGATGGAATGCTATGGTCTATGGTTCCCTGAGTAATGCAGATATACATTGTGTCTGCATTACTTGTTTGTGTTTCCCCAAAATTCATATGTTGAAATCCTAACCACCAAGGTGATGGTATTAGGAAATGGGGGCTATTGAGAGGTGCATAGGTCACGAGGGCAGAACTCTCATGACGGAGATCAATGCCCTTGTGAAATAGATCCAAGGGGGCTCTCCCACCTTATGAGGATATAGTGAGAAGGCACCATCAATGAATCAGAAAGTGGCTCCTCACCAGACAGCAAATCTGCTAGCACCTTGATCTTGGACTTTCCAGCCTCCAGAACTGTGAGAAATAAATGTCTATTGTTGATAAGCCACCCAGTCTCTGGTATTTGTTATAGAAGCCCAAATAAACTGAGACAATGTGTACATCTGCATTACTCATAGAACTGAAAACTGGAAGCAACCCAAATATGCATCAACTGATAAATGGATTAATACATTTTGTTACATTCATAAAACGGACTACTACTTAGCAATAAAAAGGAACAAAATATTAAATCATACAGCATGGATGAGTCTCAAACCCTTCTACTAAATAAGTGGGACGCAAAGACTCAATACTGTATTATTCTAATTATATAATATTCTAGAAACAGCAAAACTTTAAGTAACAGAAAGCAGGTCAGTGGTTGCCTTGAGCCAGAGGTTAGGGAAGGGGCCTGGAGAAAACATTTTTGAGTAATAAAAATGCTCAATATCTTGGGGAATATGTTATTGTATGGAAATTATACTTCAACGAATCTAGAAAAAAATTAAATAGAAACAGAAAGCTAAGTAGACATATATAAAATATAAGTCACATTAACCCAAAACACTTAAAAATAGGTGTATTATGTTGTATGGCATTTTGGCGTAACTAGAGCAATAGGAACATAAACGGCTGTGAATTGGATTATTTTTCCAGTCAGCACACATTTTTATCATTGTCGTCTCCTCACTTTATTGCAAGTACAGTCAGCATCAATGTTGAGAACTTTTTCTCCTAGGAGGTACGGGATTTGGCTCTGATACGGTGTTGCCTCCACAGTTGCTCAGAATCTAGGCTCCATCTGCTACAGGAAAGGGGTCCTAATCCAGACCCCAAGAGAAGGTTCTTGGATCTTGTGCAAGAAAGAATTCAGGGCACGTCC
This sequence comes from Pongo pygmaeus, assembly GCF_028885625.2. NCBI lineage: Eukaryota > Metazoa > Chordata > Mammalia > Primates > Hominidae > Pongo > Pongo pygmaeus. The sequence goes on from NC_072380.2 coordinate 10,797,689, forward strand.
ACAGTGCAAAGCAAAAGCAAGTTTATTAAGAAAGTAAGGGAATAAAAGAATGGCTACTCCATAGACAGAGCAGCCCTGAGGACTGCTGGTTGCCCATTTCTATGGTTATTTCTTAATAATATGCTAATCAAGGGGTGGGTTATTCATGCCTCCCCTTTTTAGACCATAGAGGGTAACTTCCCGACGTTGCCATGACATTTATATACTGTCATGGCGCTGGTGGGAGTGTAGCAATGAGGACCACCAGAGGACACTCTCATTGCCATCTTGTTTTTGGTGGGTTTTGGCTGGCTTCTTCACTGCAACCTGTTTTATCAGCAAGGTCTTTATGACCTGTATTTTGTGCCGACCTCCTATCTCATCCTGTGACTTAGAATGCCTTAACCATCTGGGAATGCAGCCCAGTAGGTCTCAGCCTCATTTTACTCAGTTCCTGTTCAAGATGGAGTTGCTCTGGTTCAAATGCCTCTGACATTTATGCCCCTGCCTAGGCTGCCTTCTTTCCTGAGATGTCCACAGCAGCAGAGTCAGCTTCTCCCTGCTTCCTCTCCATGGTATCTAGGGCTCTGGGCCCTAGAGTTGTCACACTTGCTGACAGCAGGTGTCTGGGCTCCAGGCCACCGAAGGTGCAGCAACTCACAGCCCCTCCACACAGGCAATGGATGGAGACCATGCCTCCTCACCTAACTCCATGCATCCCAGTAGGCTTAAGTCAGGAGTAACTTCATGCTTTTCTGATGATCATCAAAGTGTGACTTTAGAAATAATGACCAATCTCCTGAATTAAAATAAAGGACATTCTTCTTTGCTTGCAGATGCTTTAAATTCCTTCCAGAGAGTTTTACTTTCAAATGTCTGGAATGAATAATTAAGCTAAATTCCTTTACCCTAAAGAGTAATCAACAGTTCTAAATGATTCTTCCTAGTTCCAACTGGAAGAGGAGGTACTAAAATGTGTGTGTGGTGTGGGGAAAATGAGAGAGAGAGAAGGCTGGAAGACAAACTTGATAAACACCATAACTTTTCAAAAGTAGCACAATTTTCTGTGCACCAGACAAAAAGACTGCTCAATGCAATATTTCTGCTGCATGTGCCAAGGCCAGGATCAAACGTGGGACCAGAGTTCATTAAGACTGTCAGAACACGATAGAAGGCAAGAAACCCCAAGCACCTCATTTCACTGGTGCAAACACAGGCCCAAGAGTGAGGAAGGATCCCAGGCTTTGCCATCTCAACCTCCAGGCTCTTTTCACCACATGCCATTATTACCAGAAACCATCCTGATCTAGACCCCAAGAAAGGGTTCTTAGATTTCACACAAGAAAGAATTTGAAGTCCATAAAGTAAAGTGAAAGCAAGTTTACTAGAAACATAAAGAAACAAGAGATTGGCTACTCCATAGGCAGAGAGCAGCAGCATGGGCTGCTTGATTGAGCATACTTACGGTTATTTCCTGATTATATGCTAAATAAGGGGTGGATTATTCATGAGTTTTCTGGGAAAGGGGAAGGGATTTCCTGGAACTGAGGGTTGTTCCCCCTTTTAGATCATATAAGGGTAATTTCCAGGCATTGCTGTGGCATTTGTAAACTGTCACGGCACTGGTGGGAGAGTCTTTTAGCAGCTGGTGCATTATAATTAATGTATAAAGAGCAATGAGGATGACCAGAGGTCACTTTTGTCACCATCTTGGTTTTGGTGGCTTTAGGCTGGCTTCTTTATCGCATCCTGTTTTATCAGCAGGGTCTTTATGACCTGTATCTTGTGCTGACCTATCTCATCCTGTGACTAAGAATGCCTAACCTCCCAGGAATGCAGCCCAGCAGTTCTCAGCCTTATATTACCCAGTCCCTATTCAAGATGGAGTTGCTCTGGTTCAAGTGCCTCTGACAGTACGATGGATTCCAGTAGTACTGTTCGGCTCAGCAAACAATATCCCAAAATGAAGGCCTCAGAAGCAGCCTCAAGAGAAAAAGTTTTTCTGACTTTGTCCTTCTCTCCTGTCTCTCAGTCCTACTCTTCCTCAAGGCTAGCCACAGAAACTAGAATCCCTCCTCCCCAAGGCAAATCTTAGAAATTAGAAACCCTTTTCCCCAAGCCAGCTATAAAACCTAAAAGTATTACTCTGCCTTTCCCTCTGCCTTTCTATGTGAAAACTGGCCATAAAGAAATGATCTGACCTACACTGTTTGACGGTAGGTCATAAGGCCCATATTGTAGAAAGGGTCTCACCTCATACCCAGAAGGAAGGATCGCTGTGCAGAGAGGACAGGGAGAATCTAGACAGACACAGCTGTCCATACTTTGTTGAACCTGAGAATAAAACTGGACAGTCTCCCCTGTACCTCTGGGCCTTCAGTCTGGAGCCTCCGTATATACACGTTAAATAAATTTGTGTGCCTTTTCTCCAGTTAATCTGCCTTTTACACGCTGATTCTTCAGTGTAACTTCCAAGGCCCCAGGGGAACTTTCCCACTGGCCCGTGCAGTCCATGCTTAGGGGACTGAAGGCGCTGTACATAACTGCCTCATCTCCCTGTTACAGCTCGAACTGTGTTCTCCAAAAGAATACGTGGGAGTCCTCATCCCCGGTGCCTCAGAACGCGGCCTTGTTTGGCAATAAAGTTGCTGCAAACATAATTAGTCAAGATGAGGTCACACTGGAGCAGGGTGGGCCTTTTTACCGGTATGAGTGGTAACCTCCTAGGAGGATGATGTGAGGAAATGGCGGGGAGAAGGCCATGTGAAGAGGGAGGCAGAGACTGGAGTTGTACGGCTGCAAGCCAACGAGTGTTGAGGACTGCTGGTTACCCCTGAAGTAGGAGAGAGGCAAGAAGGATTCTACCAGACTCTAAGGTTCTGAAAGACAGAGGCAGTGCCTGGCTCATTTTTCCCCTACAGTGTCTGTCTCATAGAGTAAGGGACCAGAGGAAGCCAACCCTTTCTTTAGTCATAAGAGCCCCAGAGGAAGTGAAGCCCTTTCTTTAGTCACTGACAGAGCAGGAGCATCGCCATCTTGGACAAACCACCGCCATTCTAAAGTTTACCTTGATCAAAAACCACCTAAATGCAAAGGGCATCAGCCTAATGGCTAAGGTCAGCATGACCATAAACCACAAATAACATCTCCAACCAGAAACATTCCAAACTCCTCCCTGATCAGAAACATGTCAGCCCCAAGATAACCTCCCCTCCGACCAGAGACATTACAACCACATCATAAACTTCTCCCCACACAGACACATTCCAAGCTTGTGATAAGCCCACTCACCATAAAACCAATATATACTCTTAGTCTGTAAGAGAACATGCTCCTGACTGAAATGGGCCAGAAGCCCCTCGCAGGTTTATTTCTCCAAAATAAACCTGTTCTTTAACTGTTGAGCTGCTTTTCGTGTTTCTTTCCTCTTTCTTTAACTCTTACAGTCACAAGGGCCACAGAGCTGTCCCCTAGCCCTGTGTTGGCTGGGCAACTCCTTTGACACACAAATGGGAGATGGGAAATGGAGCTAATACCCTGGAGACATAAGGACTCTTTTGCTCCCCATCCTGTCTGCATGGTATTCTTGAAGCCTGCTTGGGAGCTTCACTGGGGCTTGTGTTGCTGTTGACGGCCTTGACGTTTCTCAGCCCCACTCTTCTGTATGGGAATCCTCTGAGCAAACCTCTACCCTGTCTCTGCCACAGACTATTAGAGGGAGCTTCCTGTGCTTCTATCATCCCCTGAGACTACCCAGACAGAGGAGAGTCTTATTTATTTATCTGTCTCATTTATTTCCAAACCCCCAATACCCAGTGTTTGTCACATAACAGGATTCTGCGCAAGTGCTAAACTGAACAGATCTGGTTTTTTTTTTTTTTTGAGACAGAGTCTTGCTCTGTTGCCCAGGCTGGAGTTCAGTGGTGTGATCTCGGCTCACTGCAACCTCCACCTCCTGGGCTCAAGTGATTCTCCTGCCTCAGTCTCCTGAGTAGCTGGGATTACAGGCGTGCACCACCATGCCTGGCTAATTTTTGTATTTTTAGTAGAGACAGGGTTTCACCATGTTGGCCAGGCTGGTCTCAAACTCCTGACCTCAGGTGATCCACCCACCTCACCCTCCCAAAGTACTGGAATTACAGGCATGAGCCACCCTGCCCAGACAAGACCTGGTTATTTTAAAGTTTAGCTACAGGTTGAGAAAAAAAAATTTTTTTAACTCTGTCAAACAGGTTCAAGAAAATTCCTGAATAATTGTTAGCATTCCATTTCTTAGCCAGAGCAACACAGTGGCTCAAAGATGTGTGTGTACATTTTGTGTTTTATAGGCACACAGCTCTAATAGAGAGGCTGGAAAGCTTGCCCTACTCATTTCTTCACAGTTTATTATGCGGAAAAACATAAGCCTTCTGTTTTCCTGGGTTGTTACCTTGGCACCTCATTTCATGTAGAGAACTTGCATTAAAAGACACTATCTCTGTGAGTTAATCAGCCACTTAAAGAACAAAACTACTTGACAGGATGAGGGACTCTCAGGGCTCACCCTCCATGAAGAATGATGTCAGAGGCCAGGGGAGGGGCGAGATTTATGACCTGGTTGCCCAATCACTGAATCATCAAAACGATCTAATAAAGTTGGTCTAAGACCCACTCCAGATACGATGGAATTGAGACCTTAAGAGGTTAAGTAATGAGTCCAACATCATGGAGCCCAATGGCTCTGATTCAAAAGAGGGGATTTTTTTTTCCTAAGTAATTTATTTTATTTTGACATGTAAAAATTTTATATATTTATTGCGTACATATTCTGACATATGTAAACATTATGTAATGGCTAAATTGAGCTACTTAACATATGCATTGCCTCACATACTTATCTTTTGTAGTGAGAACCTTTAAAAAGCCAGAGATTTTTACTTATTTATTTATTTAGAAGAGATCTCCATCCAGCCCAGGCTGGAGTGCAATGGCACAATCATGGCTCACTGTAGCCTCAACCTCCCGGGCTCAAGCAATCCTCCCACCTCAGCCTCCCGAGTAGCTGGGACCACAGGTGTGCCACCACACCTGGCTAATTTTATTTGTTTATTTATTTATTTGAGACAGAATCTCGCTCTGTCACCCAGGCTGAAGTACAGTGGCACAATCTCAGCTCACTGCAACCTCCACTTCCTGGGTTCACGCAGTTCTCCAGTCTCAGCCTCCCAAGAAGCTGGGACTACATGCACCCGCCACCACACCCGGCTAAGTTTTTGTATTTTTAGTAGAGATGGGGTTTCACTATGTTGGCCAGGCTGGTCTCTAACTCCTGACCTCAAGTGATCTGCCCACTTCGGCCTCCCAAATTGCAGGGATTACAGGCCTGAGCCACCACACCCGGCCTAATTAAAAAAAAAAAAAATTTTTTTAAGAGTTGGGGGTCTCTATATGTTATGTACTTAGCTGGTCTCAAACTCCTGAGCTCAAGCAATTTTTCCTTCTCAGCCTCCCAAAGTGCTGAGATTACAGGCGTGAGCCACTGCACCTGGCTTGGTTGGGTATTTATTGCAGAGTTGTACACAGTCAACTGGCTGACTGGGATCCATATCCTAAAAGAATCTTTTTTCTTATGACCTGTATTTTTTTCACTACCCTAAAAATACGTGTTTGTTGTAGAAAAACTTGAAATTGCTGACAAACAGAAATAATGCTTAAATCACACATAATTCCACCACCTAGAGATAAATACTGTTAATATTTGGAGTGAACATTCATTCAGATGTCACTATGTATTTATCTATTTTTCACACAAATAGGATCACGTTATACATGCAACGTTATAACATGGTTTATTAACTAAGCAGTATCATGAACATCTTTATGTCCACAAATGTACAGTGCAATTTTCATCAAATGATGCATAGTAGTCCATTAAAAAAAACCCCATATTTAACCAATCCTGCACTGTTGAACATTCAAGTTGTTTCAAAATTGTCTTTGCTGTTAGAAACAATACTATGACAAGCTTACCCAGGAGGAATGTGTTCAGAGAGAAGAGGACAAGCAGGGACACAGTGGCCCTGAAGACAAGGACAGGCCCCTGGGGATGAAATGAAGCCCAAAGGACAAATCGAAAGTAGGATGGTGACTGTCAGGGGCTGGGAAAGGCAGAAATGGGGATTGCTGTTCAGTGGGTATGGAGCTTCAGTCCTGCAAAATGCAGATGTTCTAGAGATCTGCTGTGCAACACTGTGTATAAATTATAGTTACCAATACCATATTGTATACTTAAAAGATTGTTGAGAGTACATCTCATGTGATGTGTTTCTCACCACAATAACATGCATATAATTGAAAAAATACAAAAACAAAAAAGACCAAAACAAAACAAAAACAAAAACAAAAAAAAATCAAGCAACCAGAGAAGGAGGACTACCACCAGGACGGAAGGAGGGGTGTTAACAGAAGTCCGTGGAAGAGAGAATTTCACAAAGGGGACAGAACACCGAGCACTGCAGTATTTGCTACCACACTAATAAATGGTCGTCCATGGAGTCAGCTGGATGCTCTACAAAATCCATAAATGCAACGTCATGAAATTGTCTCCCAAAGGCCTTGGATTTTCCTACCACAAAATGCAGCCCAATGGAGTTGGCACGCAGGAGGTCAACTCTGGAGCCTGAAGCTGCTTTCTGGAAACAAGTCATTACTGACTCCTTGGTCCATGCTGGCACATGCCAATGAGCATAAGTGCTGTGTGTCACGAGCAATCTGGTGTTAGAGATGGGGTTGGCCCCTTGATAACAGAGACCTGTGTCCTGCCCAGAGCGTGCACAACTACAGGGCCACCCACACACAAATTGGCCAAAACCTTCTCTGCCCTGTGGCTATCCTTTATCTTTTATTTATTTATTATTGGCTGCATTTTTTTTAGGTAAGTTTTTACTTCTCCTCTGACATATTTAATGTTATCCATTAAAAACTATTGATTGATTCAGTCACGTCACCTACAAATATTAGCAGGTACAATTTTTAAAATTCCTTCAAAATGTGCACAGGCACAAACCTGATATTACCCACTGTGAACTTAAGCCTCTTAAAATTAGCCTGCATCTTTGAAAACGTCACTGATTCTATGTAAAAATTAATGTGCTTATGTAAGGGTATATCCTGTTCCGTATCAGGTGAGACCTTCCGGACTTCTTAGGCGGGGCCCAAGATGGTGACTGCAAATGTTATTTGGCTAGGGTAACCAACTCAGCCCCAGGTTTCCCCAGGAGTTGCCTGGTTTTAGCACTGAAAGTCCCTTGTCCTGGGAAATCCCTCAGTCCTGGACAAACCAGAAAGTAGGATGGTCTATCAGTCACCACGCACTTGGCACCAGTCAGTTCAGGTAGCTCTCTCTACCCAACTCTATCTTGAGGCCTTATTTTTGTTCTAGAGTTCATAATTCATTGATTGTGAATGAGTCTCTAACCTCTGAAGAAATTACATGCACTTTGTTAACAGTTAATATTGGGCCAGGCACAGTGGCTTATGCCTGTAGTCCTAGCACTTTGAGGAGTCACGGCAGGAGAATCACTTGAGCCCAGGAGTTCAAGACCAGCGTGGGCAACAATATGAAGACCCTGTCTCTACAAAAATACAAAAATAGCTGAATGTGGTGGTACATGCCTATAGTCCCAGCTACTCAGGAGGCTGAGGCAGGAGGATCACTTGAGCCTGGGAGTTCAAGGCTGCAGTGAGCTAATTTTGTGCCACCACAGTCCAACCTGGAGGACAGAGCAAAACCCTGTCCATAAAAAATAAGCAAATAAAGTAAAGGTGCTTGTGGATATTAGAAGGCAGGAGAAGAGGAAGGCTTTCTGCTGCTGGCTCTGACTCTTGGTGGTAGTTACTGATGAAGCTGGCAATCGAAGGGGGCAGCTGGGAGCCAGCAGCCTGAGCAGACAGCACCTCTTTCAGCAGTCCCTGCCCAAACTGAGGCAGTACCTCTTCCGTGGATCTGGAACCAACTGCAGCAAGCACAGGCTCGGGGACTGAGCTCAAGGGCACTAACAGCTTCTGATTTCCAAGGATCACAGCTTCTTCCTTTTGGATCCTCCAGTCCCGTTTCCTTCCTTTTACTCTTCCAACCTTCTTAATATCTTTGTTTATTTTTACTTTTTATGTATGTATATATGTATTTATTTTTGAGATGGAGTCTCGCTCTGTCACCCAGACTGCAGTGCACAACTGTGCAATCTTGGCTTACTGCAACATCTGCCTCCCAGGTTTAAGTGGTTGTTATGCCTCAGCCTCCTGAGTAGCTGGGACTACCGGCAGGCGCCAGCACACCTGGCTAACTTTTGTATTTTTAGTAGAGATGGGGTTTCGCCATGTTGGCCAGGCTGGTCTCAAACTCCTGACCTCAAGTGATCTGCCTGCCTCAGCCTCCAAAGTGCTGGGATTACAGGCATGAGCCACCACACCCAGCCAATATCTTTGAAACCCATTTCTTGTATTAAAGTCCCACTGTTTGAAATACCTAGAGTGGTTTCAGTTTTCCTAACTAGACCCTTAGTGGTTCAACCATTTTTTTCTCTTCTTTTCACAATTTTCATTCCTGAAAAAAATTTAAACATACATTTTCCACCAACGTTTTGTCACATTTGTGCTCTCTCTCTTTCTCTCTCTCTCTCCTTTCTCCCTTTAGCTGTTTCTCCATATAGTCACAGTTTTGCTGAGCCATTTGAAAATGAACTGTAGATATCTTGGCATTTCCCTCCTAAATTACTGTCAAGAGAATAAGAATAAAAAATAATTCATACTAACTCTAACACCATTCACATATTTAAAATGAACAATAATCACATAGTATTACCCAATATTCATTTTGTATTCAAACTTCTCCAATTGTTCCAAATATATCTTTTACAGTTTTTTCCTAATACAAGATTCATGCATTGTGTCAGGTTATGTTGGTTCAACCAATTTTGAATACAATTTGGCATTATCTTATGAAATTCTTGCTCAAATGCACCAGGAAACATGTAGAAAATGTTCATAGCAACATTGTTCTTAAGAGAAAAAACTTTGGAGGTGCGGGTAGGAAATAGAGTCAAGGATGCTTTCTCTGGGTCTGGCTTGGCGGCTGAGGGGACAGTGGTGCTTTTGCTGCCCGCCCTACAGTGGTCCACTAGCTTTCTGCTTTCCTAATTCTCCCAGATGCTGTCTGCACCTACTCAGAATTCTCTCTACCTGCTTTCTGCCTCAAAAACATTAAGAGCATTTTTATTGCTCAGTGATTTCTGACTCTGCCTTTCACAAAACCACAAAATGTAGGAAATGCTGTGGAGGTAATTCCCCTCCAACACCAAAGGACTCTATTACTGGTCCTCACTCTGCACAATCTCTGAGCGTCCTCAGATGGTGTAATGGCTTTTAATTCCAAATGCTGCCTGAAAGACTCTGCCATCATACAGAAGTCATTTTTCCTATAATTATGCCCTGTCTCCTCCTATGAAACTTCCCTCACTCCCTGTCCCTAGCCCCTTCCCTTGCTGCAGTGAGAGTTAAAAGCAGCCACCTGCTTGCCTGTGGGGTTTAACTACTTTCCTTTCTGCCTTCTTACATATGTGGGTTACATATGCAGTGGTGAGATATTTGCTCAGTAGTTAGTTCTGTCTGCTTGCCTACAGTATCATGCATTTGAATGGCTTGAGCCATCTACTACTGAATACCCTGGCTTATCACGTATCACCTCTGCAGATTACTTTAATCTTCAGGTTGATGAAGCCTGAACGATGGGAGGGTGAGGAATAACATAATGATGAATGCCTTATGAGAAATTGCTTAAGGAAATTATACCAGAGGCAAGCTTTCCACATGACATCTCAACCATTGTCTGAGGTGATCACACTGTCATTCCTGAAACAGTTCTCCATTATCTTGCTTACGTTATGTACAGCATATCTGATGGTAGTTCTAATGAAGTCAGAGGCTAGAAACTATGTCAACTGCCCTGAAACTGACTCTTATAACAAAAAGACTAAACAAAGCTGTAGAATGTGGTAGACCGTTTGACATAATCCTTGATGGGCACTGATGCTTTCTTAAGAAGTTACATGAAAATCTTGATCAAGTATCCTCAAGTATTTTACAGTCTTATCCTAAAAGTCTTTCCAGACTATCATAGACTTCTTGTAATGATGTAAAGTGCTGCTAGTCTCATCCCAAATCTTTGAAGGAAGCAGTAAATCTTTCTCTGGACATGGAAGATGTAAAAATGGAATCTTCTAGCATTTCTATACCCACCACATTTGAAAGCATAGAGATGGTCTCCAAAAGTGATAGCCACTTGCTGAATAAATTATTCCATTAGCATAGGGAGAAAAGAGCCAAGGATCACTGTTATTCATTATGTGTGATATGTTCTTTTCAGCTTCCTGAGTCTCATTTTGCTATAGGGACACCTGTTTCCTCAAGCTAAATCGGACTGGGGATGATGAGTGACCAGATTCATAGTAATATTATTTTCACTCTTTCTCTCACCCTCTACTATAAAACCTCAAATGCCTTTCAAAACGTCCTCAGCTATTTCTAGGAATTGCCAGAAGGCACTTCATATATGCTAATGAATAAATTCTCCATGCTATGGTCTGAACATTTGTATTCCTCCAAAATGTAGATGTTGAAATCCTAACCTGAAAGGTAATAACAGTAGGAAGTGGGGCCTTTGGGGGGTAACCAGTTCATTAGGGTAGAGTCCTCATGAAAGATTAGTGCCCTTCTAAGAAGAGACCCCAGGACCAGGCATGGAGGCTCATGCCTGTAATCCCAGCACTTTGGGAGGCCGAGGCAAGTGGATCACCTGAGGTCAGGAGTTCAAGACCAGCCTGGCCAACATGGCAAAATCCCATCTCTACTAAAAATACAAAAATTAGCTGGATATGGTGGTGGGCACCTGTAGTCCAAGCTACTCAGGAGGCTAAGGCAGGAGAATTGCTTGGACCTGGGAGACAAAGGTTGCAGTGAGCTAAGATCATGCCACTGTACTTCCAGCCTGGGTGACAGAGCAAGACTCTGTCAAAAACAAACAAACAAACAAACAAACCTCCAGAGAGATCTCTTTCAATTTCTGCTCCATGTGAGGTTACAGTGGGAAAACAGCCATCTCTAATGAAGCAGGTCCTCACCAGACACCAAATGCACTGATGCCCTGATCTTGGACTTCCCAGCCTCCAGAACTGTGAGAAAGAAATGTCTGTTGTTTATAAGCCACCCAGTCTCTGGTATTTTTTTTTATAGCAGCCTGAATAGACTAAGATAATGTGTATATATACTTGCCAGGGGCTGGCTGGGGGAGTTGGGGGGATGAGAAGTTGTTATTTAATGGGCACAGAGTTTCAGTTTTGCAAATGTAAAGAGTTCTGGAAATGATGGTGGTGATGGTTGTACAATGGTGTGAATATACTTAATGTCACTGAACACTTAAAAGTTGTTTAAGTGGTATATTTTAGGTTATGTATATTTAACTACAATAAAAAATATTTAAATAAGATATAAAATACGTGTAACAAGGTTAGACCAAAAACAAAAAAAATTCCCTGGGCCTCTGGATAGGTCTCCTTCCCAGGATGGACTCAATTTAGGCTCAAGTTAGATCTCCAACAGCACCTGCATTCAAGATATTCAAGGTGGGACTAGCCATCACTTCAGTGATAAAGGGCTATTTTATGGAAGGCCCATTTTCTCCTACCAGTATTTCCACACAGGGATTCCTTCCCAGCATTTCTCAGAAAATTTATATTTCTCTTAATCCCAAGAAAAATCAATCAGGAAGGCAAGAAAATGGGAAAACACGATTCTCCTGTGAGAATTAATGCTTCACAATCATCAGACGGTGGTATCACAATCATCAGACGGTGCTATCAGTTTGAAGGAATCCATTGACACCAAGCTAAAAGCAACAGCAGGAAATGCTGGCAAGTGGAGCCCAGAACAAGGTGGGCACACAGGAGGTGGGTGGCTGCAGCATCATCCGTCTTGCTTACAGCTGCCCTGGTATAAGTGAGTGTTCATGGGGCCAGTCTGCTGCTAAGAGAAAATCATTGTACAAATAAAATAAATAGTACTAAGTTTTATGCACAGAATACGTTATATGAGTCCTCTAAGTGACGTTTCAAGAGATAACAAGTTTTGAAAGTAAAATAGATAAGTCCATCTTGCTGTGTGCTAGTAAGATCAGGGTAAGATCTCCTTGCTAGTAAACTTAACTCCTTGCTAGTAAACTTACTAGTAAACTTGCTAGTAAATTTACTAGTAACCAAATGTTACAGTATTTGAATACTACCTAGTAAAATTTACTGGTGTTTTCCAGTATTTGAATATTTTATAATTTCTTATAAATATTTTACCAGAAAAAAATGCAAAGAGAATATGACAGGATTGCTGTCATGGAATGCTTCAATATAGAACTAGAAATTGATCTAAAAGCTGTCAGCATAAGCAGTATTGATTTCAATAGCAAAATCAAAGTCAGGAAAAGAAAACAAAATATTTTTATCTTAAAAAAAAGGAAATGAGGCTGAGCATGGTGGCTCACACCTGTAATGCCAGCACTTTGGGAGGCCGAGGCAGGCAGATCACTTGAGGTCAGGAGTTCGAGACCACCCAGCCAACATGGTGAAACCCCGTCTCTACTAGAAATAAAAACATTAACTGGGCGTGGTGGGGCACGCTTGTAATCCCAGCTACTTGGGAGGCTGAGGCTTGAGAATCACTTGAACCCAGGAGGTGGAGGTTGCATTGCCAAGATTGCACCACTGCACTCCAGCCTGGGCAATGGAGAGGGACTCCATCTCAAAAATAAAAAAATAAAAAAGGAAATGAGCTTCAGTGGAGCTGCATGAACCCTAAGATCCAACTTGAAACTGCTTTTGGGTGCACTTTTCACAATGCAACCCATGTCAACACAAAGTGAAAGAAATCTTTCTACATCTAAAATGTTTGTCAGGAAACAGAGATCCCAACTATTGGATGGGGCAGTGAATGTTTAGTGTTCTTTAAATTTTCCATTGGAGAATGGCAAATTTTAAATATTGAATATTGGTAGTATCTTTCCATTTTTACAATCATTTTTATTTGACATTTATTTGATGCTAATGGTCCCTTCTTTAGTAGTATTTCCTATTATCAAATGTTTATATCAAGTAAAGAACATTTTTACCTGTTATTTAAATATATAATATTTTCATGATGTATCAGTTAATATAAACTAAGCATATATTACATAACATAGACTTCTCTATATGGAAAACCCTTGTATAACTCTATTGCAAGTAGAGTCACAATTTATTAATATTGTCAGTCATGATTTTTCATAAATAAAGTATTATAAAACTTACAGAATAAGTTATGATTTGAAGAATTCCTGGGGATTGCCAGGAATTCCAATTGCTCATTCTTAAATCCTGAATATTAATATCTGTCAGGAATTTGGAAATGCTATTTCCTGCCCATTTATTAATGACAATACATCATAGAGCTTGCACAAAAATCTAACTCAGTTCAGTTGAACTTCATTTGCCTATGGGTAAATAGGTAGACTCTGATCTTACTACACACTGCATATCTAAGGGATTCACTGGATTGAGAAATTACTTGCTGGAAACTAGGCTTTGCAGAAAATTCTTTCAAGTGGTCAAATATTCATACTACTTAGTAATTTTACAAAATAATTAGACATTGTATTTCAACACGAGATGTTGAAGATGATAAAATTTTTTGATGAATTTTTTGTGAATAGTTCAAGAAGTTCTATTGCTGGACCTCCTCCATTATGAAATGGCCTCATAGATAACAACGTGGAATCTTCTAGAAGGAGAAAATACATTCTTTGTGGCAGATAAAGTTTACAGTTTAAGAAATAATCTTGTTTAACTTCTAAACACATTTGCTCATGAAAATTAAAATAAAAAGTTATTTGGGCCTGCAGATGAGTCCACTTGAATCCATATCAGTCTAGGAGTGCTACTGGGTCGATATTTATCAATGTTTACTGCAGTTTGTCATGACTTTATTGCCCTGCCCTTGCTAGCAATAACTTGAGAAAAATGATTAAATGCTGTATAATAAATATTGAAGAATAATACTTATCTATGTACTATTATTCAAATTTATTGCCATCTCTATAATTAGGACAAAACTTCTATAATGGGTAAAATATTGTCTTCATCCTGATTCCCTAGAAAGCAGAGCCTGAGGCAGGGATTGAGTCTTGATGCTTCACCTGGCAGGTGCAGTTCCAGAGCAGTGAGAGTGAAAGAGGAAGGAAATGAATCCAGGAAGGAAGGAAAGCAATGCAAGCTCTTGCATGCTACAGCACTGGCCAGGCCTCACAACAAGCTGTGATGACACCCATGGAGCCACACATGTCTAGATAGGCTACACAGAGAAGCTGTGGCTTGGGACCAGCTATGGGAGGAAGCAAGAAGCAAGAATTTCTTTACCTAGCTCCTTCCCATATCCTAGTTACATTTGCCAAAGTTTTCCCCATGGAGACATTTCTGGGTTGCATCATGTGGCTGCTCTGACTGCTGCTCTAGAAATGTAGTCTCATGCCCCACCATGTGGCATCTCACCCAAGTTCTTAAAGAAGGGGAAAGGCCAGAAGCTTGGGGATAGAGACTGGTTTGTCTGACTGTGCAATGCCCCCTCTGACTGGTGATCTCCAGGCAGTAGAGCTGTGCAATCCCAAGGAGAGGAGGAAGGCCAGAGCAGCAGCCAACACAGAACAGGCATCATCAGAATCCAGAAGACATGTGTGATGTGCTGGCTCCAAGGATCTCATGTCAGAGTGCCAAAGATTGTTTTTGGGTGTTATAGGATGAATGGGTCCCCTTAAAATGCATGTGTTTAAGCCCTAACTCCCACTACCTTGGAATGGGACTGTATTTGGAGATAGGACCTTTAAAGAGGGGAAACAAAGTCATTCAGGTGGATCCAAACCAATATGACTGGGTCCTTATAAGAAGAGGAGATTAGGACACAGATACACACAGAAGGAGGACTGTGTGAGAAGGAAGAAGACAGCTATCTACATGGCAAAGAGAGAGGCCTCGGGAGAAATCAACCCTGCCAACAGCCTGATCTTGGACTTCCAGCCTCCAGAACCGTAAGACAATAGATAGCTGTCGTTTAAACCAACCAAGCTGTTACCCTGTTATGGTAGTCCTCGCTGACTAATAAACAGCGATAGATCAGAAAACAAGAAAACCAAATCCTACTCTGACTCCCTTTCAGGTTTTTCACTCATTTGCATTCCCTTGAGGTCAATTTCTACAGCAGCCAAATTATTAGCCCTTTGAATCCACCAGAATGAATGTCGGCCTTCTTAATTTTTTTTAATCAAAATGAGAGTCTACAATAAAGCACGAGATGTTTTGCTAGTAGAATACAGCAATATAGTCAAATAGGCATGATATAGTTCAATGAATAATTTATGTATTGTACTGGTGTTAGCTCGAAAATGCTTTTACTACCACTTTCTGGGATATAGCAACAAGTATTAATATATTAACACACTGATTATTGAGATGGTGGAGCAACTTCAAGTCATTAAAAGAAATTTAAAAATAATAGTTATAATATGTTCTACAAAAAAAAAAAACTAGAATATGCAGAATCCACAGTGACACAAAGAAAAAAATGAGGAAAGCAAAATTGGCTGAAATACCAAACCTTTACGTGGCTGCGATGAATGTCAACTTTATACAATTATTGGTTTATTCAATTCAGTTGCTGCTTCAGGGATCAGAAAAAAATCATGTGAATGGAAGAAAATATATCTAAAACGATCAAAAGTGAGAGACCAAGGGAAGTTACTGTGCAGTGAACAAGAAAATAGCAAACCAAAGTACTGTTTTATTTATGCATTTTATCAGAGGATTTACTAGTGCCCTACAAACGCTCTTTAATTAGACTCATTTACATGATAGCAAGATAAATAAGTATTGTTCTATGCTGCTTTATGTTACTTCTTCTCCCCTTTCTCTGCCCATTAGCTGTCTCTTTTTCATCTGGAAAGTCCTGGGCTTTTTCTCATGCCTCATGTTCTATATTATCTTAATTGCATTTTATTGTTTCTCCATTTAGACAACCTATTTTGAATTGTATCAATATTCCTTTGAGTGCCCTTGTAGGAGTCATGGAGTTAGTGGAGAAGGGAAAGAGAAAGCCAGCCCCTGTCCTCAAAGTATTTACTGTCTAGAATGAACAAGCACTTAGAGGTTAGGGCCAAGTCTATTTAGTTTGCTTACAGTTTCTGCTTACAGAGTCCTGGTGCCAGGTATAAAATGTGAAGGCATTTGGCCCCTCCACTCTGCGCCTTTTCCCTATGCCCCCACCATGTCAAGCTCCCCTTCAACTGCAAAATGAATCAGTAAATTGTAGTATATTTATACAACGGGAAATCATAAAGGAATAAGAATGAAGAATTTACAACTACACTCAACAACACAGATGAATCTCACATACACAATGTTGAACAAAAGACACCAGACATTAAGGGGTGCATACTGCGTAACTCATGCTTAATGCACGGAGTGCACAAAAGCAGGCAGGGCTAAGCTCTCTTGGTAGAAGTCAGCAAAGTGGCTACTCTGGGAGTGGGGTAGGGAGAACAGTGCCTGGTTAGGAGCATGAGGTGTACGGGCCCAAGGCGCTGGTGACATTTTCGTTCTTCATCTGAATGCTGGTTTAAATGGGTATGTTCAGCGTGTAAAAATTCATTGAACTGTACACTTATAATACATGCATGTGTCTCTATGTATATTATACTTCAACACAGAGTTTGTAAAAATGTGATCAAAAGGTGCCCACTGAAACAAAGTTTTTATAATATTGATAATAACCGGGCTCCCAGTTTTCCAGATTTTTCATAGAAACAGCTAAGAATAATACTCTTCATGACCAGCCTCGAAAGGAGACATTATTTTGTTCAAAATGCTTACCAGGGTCTCCATAGCTAAGTTCCCTTGACATCTTGGCTGAAAGAGGAATCTGCAACGTAACTGATTTGCTTTTGATAGGCTAAAAGCCACAGGAAATTAGGCTAAAATAACGAAAACAGTTGAGCCCATTTTTAAAGGCAGAAAAGGGTAAGTGGCTAACAAGAACTCCAAGTAGGGTGCTAGCTGAATGAAGTAAATGTATTTTTAAATTATTTCTATTCGATGTTGGAGAAAAATGCAGTTTAAAAAACACTCACATCTTTTAGTCTAGCACCCATAAAGCAAGAGAGATCTAATGAATGCAACATCAGCTGGGAAATGAACAACTTGCAAATACAAAAGAGACTCTGAAAAACCCTGTGTAACACATCTACACAAAGAAATATACATGGAATCAGTGGTGGCAAATTAGCTTTTGTAAAAAAAAAAAAAACATCTCCTTAAGGAGCAACACAACCAAAAGGGAAAGCAATGGAAATTTACAAAATGGAAGATGGTGTTGTATAGTTTAAGACCTACATTTAATTGGTATGATTGGAAGTGTTTGCACTTTCCTTCCACATATATCCAGAGCATGTAGTATTTTAAAACAATTCACAGGTCCAAATTGCAAAATCACAATAATAATAATGTTGTATTATATCAACCAAAGCTAAGCTTCTTAAAACCTGATTAGATACATGCTAAATCATGACATGACAGATACAGAATGAATCCATAATGTTGATGCAAACCAGGACTTAGGAAAATGGTTCAGAATATAAAATTATGGAAAACATTACAGTACATCAAAGCAAAGCAAGTTTAATTAGGCTTAGTTTGATAATTGCCGAAAACAAAGAACTTGCCTCACAGCAGGCTGGTGTAAAATCCAGCAGTAAGTCCAGTTGATTCAAATTAAAACTGCCCTATCTACCATCCCACATGAATCCTTTTATCTGAAGGCTACAGAGAACAAAGAATTACAATTCAGCTCAGAATTACAGAGGGTCGGTCGTTTTATCATCAGGGTTTGCTTTGGCTAAAACCTGACTCTGTGTGTTTCATTTCTTTATTTTTAAAATATGACATATAAGGACTTTAAGATAAAAGCCAAGTGACTAACTAATACTAGCAAAAGCCAGCAGATAGGTGTATTTCTTCAGAATATTTACCTCTGAAGGATCCATTTCCACTTTTCCCCACACAGGAGTCATAGGGGAACAAAATTCACAGTCCTGCAGCCAGATTCTTCTCAGTAGTACTGATTTTCTAGATTGGAAATGTAGAAACTGACCTCTCTGAATAATGATACTATCTCCCCCAAATTTAAATAGATTAGGAACATCGTAAGATTAATTGGGGCAAAGTGTTATTGCTATGCTAATTTTTCAAAGTAGAAAACTATAAGAGGAAATCAAGAAGCCAGGAAAAAAGAGATGAAGAGAGAGTGTTATTAGATCTTACTCCCACCACCACCCCAACCCCATGCCCCTCTCCCCTACCCACCACTACCCCCCACCCCCACCCCGCCCTGTCCAGACCCTCATCATACATCACCAAGACTGCCGCCAATGTCCCCTCAGTGCTTCCTGACTTTGGGCTCCTCCAGCCACCTACTTTCTTTTTTTTTTTGAGACTGAGTCTTGCTCTGTTGCCCAGGCTGTAGTGCAGTGGCACAATCTCAGCTCACTGCAACCTCTGCCTCCCAGGTTCAAGCAATTCTCCTGTCTCAGCCTCCTGAGTAGCTGGGACTACAGGTGCACACCACCACACCTGGCTAATTTTTGTATTTTTAGTAGAGATGGGGTTTCACCGTATTGGTCAGCCTGGTCTTGAACTCCTGACCTCAGGCAGCCACCTACTTTCAACACTCTTGCCTGAACTGTAGTTCTGAAAAATAAATATGATCGTATCATCTGCTCACTTATAAAATGTCACTGAAATTTTTTAAATTCAATACTAATATGAAAAACATTCAACCTCACTAATAATAAAAATGCTAATTAAAATAGCAAGTATCATTTTTTGCTTATCAAATGGACACAAATGTCAAACAAAAAAATGATTAGTGCTGACAAGGGAGTTATGGAAGAAACACGTTTATAAATGCCTCTAGTGAAAGCACCAATTAGAGCAGGCTTTTTGAAAATCAGTTTGACCGTATAATATTAAGAGCATTCAAAAGACTGTTATACGCTTTGACCCTACTTCTAAGAATTTATCCTAAAAAGTAATCAAAGATATGAACAAAGATTTATGTAGAAGAATAATCATGGCGGGTTAAAATTGTGACCATTAGATTCTGCTAAGGATGGCAATTTTAACCTGCCATGATTCATTAAGAAAATGTGGCCATAAGGCCACCCCAAGACAGATGGGGCATCCTAGGGCAGAACTCCGAGGACAAGAAGTTCAACAGCTAGCACTGGCTGTGTACACGTTCATTCACTGGTCTCCAGGGCAAGAGAGAAGATGAAGCTGAGGGTTAAGGTCAGGGTACAGGAGTAGATGAGAAGGAGCAAGTTGTCCTGATTTGTTGCTGACACTGCATTCAAAAATGTACTGACTTTCAAATTATACATACCCATAATAAAGAATTGAAGTAATATAGAAAATACAAAATAAAGATTTAGAATTTAGCCTGAAGACCACCACATAAAGTTTTTTTTGTTTGTTTGTTTGTTTGAGACAGGGTCTGTCTCTTTCACCCAGGCTGGAGTGTAGTGGCACAATCTCAGCTCACCACAACCTCCACCTCCTGGGCTCAAGCAATCCTCTCACCTCAGCCTTCCAGGCTTCCAGATAGCTGGGACTACAGGCATGTGCCACCATGTCCGGCTAATTTTTGTATTTTTTTGCAGAGCTGGGGGTTTGCCATTTTGTCTTGGCTGGTCTCAAACTCTTGGGCTTAAGGGATCCTCCCTCCTTGACCTCCAAAAGTGTTGGGATTACAGGCGTGAGCCACCACGCTCAGTGAAATAAATTATTATTCATATTAAAGTGCACTTCATTCCAGGCAGTTCTCCATGCATATATAGACTAGCTGGAGAAATACCTTTATAAAAATGGGATTATAATATGACTTCTATTTTTATTAAAAAGTATTACATTTAATTTTACTTTAACAGAAGGAATAGCAAATAAAGTGAAACTAACGAAATTGCTGAAGTCTAGATAAATATTTTTTCACCACCAGAGGTAATATTTAATAAAATATCTCTCCAAGGTTAAAGTAAAAAAAATTGGAGTCATTAAGTTTAAGATACGTACATGCTTTAATTTTAGACAGTATCAATACTGTCTGTAATTAAAGATAAGGAACTAGCAGTCTTGTATTTCCTTTTACCTTCTCATTTCTGTAAGCTTTATTATTCTTCTTTTAATTGGAAGTGTATATAATAATATTGACGTTCTCTTCTATTATCTTAATTCTTACAATCGTTTGGTCTTAGTTCTGTGTTTAAATTTATTGTTTAGAGAAGCATATATATGTGGTAAGGCTTTTTTAAGAAGCAAGGGAATGCTAGACACAAGAGTCAAGAGAATCATGTTTTCCATTTGAGGATGTAAGGTGATGAGGACAAGGACAGATAGTTCACTCCAAATGTACTGGGCAGAATGTTCACAATTGTTCATGTGTTTATTTCCAATCTGTTTTTATACACACATTTGCAAAACTGGATGTTTGGTAACTGTTGATACCTTCAAAGTGCTGCGATTAAAACAACTGTCAACTTAGAATTATATACCCAGCAAAACTATCTTTCAAGAATGAGAGTACAATAAAGGCACTTTCAAATAAACAAAAATGAGATACTTTATAGCAGCAGTCCTCTATTAAAGAGACTTCTAAAATATAAATTTTAGGAATAAGGAAAATGACACTAGCGGGGAAGTCTGAGATGAAAGAAAAAAAGGAAAACAAAGAAATTGATATACACAGAGGTGAACCTAAACTAATAATTTCTATTAAAAATGAGTGAACACTTCCCAACTTATCTATGAGGTCTGGTATGACCTTGATATCTATGTCAGATAAGGGCAATATTAAAAAGAAAATTATATTCCTATCAATATCCCAATGCCATTTTGCAGAAATAGAAAAATCTATTCTAAAAGTGACACGAATCTCAAATGACCCTGAATGACCAAAGTAATTTTGAAAAAGAGCAAAGTTGGAGACCTCACTCTTCCTGATTCCAAAATAGAGCTACCATAATCAAAATAGTATGTTACTGGCATAAAGACAGGCATATAGAACAATGGAATAGAATCGAAAGACCTGAAATAAACCCTCATGTGTGTGGCCAAACAAGTTTTGACAAGGGTGCCAAGACCACTCAGTGGGAAAAGAATAGTTTCTTCAACAAATGGCATTGGGAACCCTGGATATCCACATGCAATAGAATGAAGTTGGACCCTTACCTTACAGCATGTACAAAAATCAACTCAAAATAGATTAAAAGTAAGATCTAAAACTATAAAACTCCCAGAAAAAAACATGGGAGAATAAAGAAAATAAAACATAAGGGAAAAGCTTCATGACATTGGATCTAGCAATGATTTCTTGAATATGACACCAAAAGCACAGGCAATAAAAGCAAAAATAGACAAATGGGACTACCCCAAACTTAAAAGCTTCTACACATCACAGGAAACAATCAACAGAATATCTGTCTATATACAGAATGGGAGAAAATATTTTCAAATCATATATCTGATAAGGGATTAATATCCAGAATATATAAAGAACTCCTACAACTGAACAACAAATAAATAATCCTATTTAAACATGGGCAAAGGATTTTAATAGATAATTCTCCAAATGGCCAATGAATAAATGAAAAGATGTTCAACATCACTAATCATTAGAGCAATGCAAATTAAAACCATAACAAGATATCATCTCACATTCATTACAATGGTCACTATTAAAAAAAAACAGAAAATAATGAGTGTTGGTAAGGATGCGGAGAAATTGGAACACTCATGCAGTGTTGGTGAGAATGTAAAATGCTGTAGCCACTATGAAAAACAACATGGAGGCTCCTCAAAAAATAAAAAATAGAATTACCACATGATCCAGCAATCCCACTACGGGGTGCAAAGCCAAAATAACTGAAAGTAGGATCTCAAAGAAGAATTTGCACACCTGTGTTCATTGCAGCACTACTCATAATATCCAAAAGGTAGAAGCAACCCAAATATTCATTGGCAGATGAATGAACAAAGAAAATGTGGTCTAGCCATACAATAGAATATTATTCTGTCCTTAAAAGGAAAGAAATCCTGACACATGCTATAACATGGATGAACCCTAGGACATTATGCTAAGTGAAACAAGCATAATATGAAGTATCTAAAGTAGTCGAATTCATGGAAACAGAAAACAGAATTGTTGTTTTCCAGGAACTAAGAGGAAGACAAAAAGGGAGTTGTTGTTCAATGGATAGAAAGTTTCAGTTTTGCAAGATGAAAACAGTTCTGGAGGTCATTGCAAAAAATATGAATATACTTCATACTACTGAACTGTATACTTAAAAATGCTAAAATTTTATGCGTGGTTTTTTTTTTTTTTTTTTTTTTTTTTTGAGACAGAGTCTCACTCTGTCATCCAGGCTGGAGTGCAGTGGCATGATCTTGGCTCACTGCAAGCTCCACCTCCCGTGTTCACGCCATTCTCCTGCCTCAGCCTCCCGAGTAGCTGGGACTACAGGCGCCCGCCACCACGCCCGGCTAATTTTTTTGTATTTTTAGTAGAGACGGGGTTTCACCTTGTTAGCCAGGATGGTCTTGATCTCCTGACCTTGTGATCCACCCACCTCAGCCTCCCAAAGTGTTGGGATTACAGGCGTGAACCACCACGCCCGGCCTATGTGTTTTTTAAAATGAAAAAATTTTAAAAATAATTATAGGCCAAGCTCTCATGAATACAGCTGCAGACATCCCAAAGAAAATACTACCAAGCTAAATACAGTTTATAAAAAAGATCACATACCATGAGCAACTTTGGCTTCTCTCAGGAATACAAAGACACTTAACTTAGGAAATCTAAAAACATAATCCCCACATTACAAAATTAAAGGGGAAAAGTCACATAATCACCTCGTAGATGTAAAAACAGAGTTTGATAAAATGTAACCTGCATCAGTCTGCTTATTACCTCTCTAACTCCATCTCCTGCTACTCTTTCCCTGATTTCTTTGGTTCCAGGTATGCTAGTCTCCTTGCTATTTCTTAAGTCATGCACATTCTCACCTCCATCTTTGCACCTGCTATCCCTCTGTCTGGAATGCTTTCCTGACACATATGTGCGTAGCCTGCTTCCGTGGCTACTTCAAGCATTTGCTCTAACAGTGCCTTCTCAAGAACTGCCCTTGCCACCCTATTTGAAGCTGCATCTCCCAGCCCCAGCACTTCCACCCCCTTCCCTTGCCTCAGTTTTCTCCATAGCATTTATCACCTGCTAGTACACTATATTTATTTATTGTGTTTTCCTCCACTACACTGCAAGCTTCATGATGGCAGGACTTTTTGTCTGTTTTGTTTGGAGAGGAATCCCTGGTGCTTAGACAGATGCACTAGATAAGTACTCAATAAATATTTATTGCATGAATGCATAAAAGATAAATTATTTTGGAAGAACAGAAACAGAACAGACTTGATTTTCTGGATAAAGGATATCATTACTAAAATCCTTCAGCAAACATCATGGCTAATGATTAAATGTTGAATACTTTCTCTTGAAAATTATGAATAAGTTAAAAATGCCCAATATCCTTGTTTCTATTAAAGGTTTTACTAGGGAGTTCTAGCCACTATAGGCAAATGAAGGAGAAAATGGGATTAGGGGAAACAAATTTCTCTTTATTCAGAGATATGATTATTCATGTACAAAACCCTTTAAAGTTACAGATTATTCAAATAAATTATTAGAATTAATAAGAGGGTAGAATAAAAGACGAATGTAAAAATCAATCATATTTTTATATATCAATAACAGAAAGATGATTTAAGAAAAAACACCATTCACAATCACAAAAATGCATCTATGAAATCATCAAAAGGCAACAACTCTACAGAGAAAAATTTAATGAAAATTGCCCAACTAAATGTACAGACATACCGTGTTTATGATTAGGGAGACTCACTATTGCAAATTGACATATATATTTAATGCAATTCCAATCAAAATCCCAACAGTGCTTTTTGATATATTTGATAACCCAATTCTAAAATTTATATGGGAGAGCAGAATCCCAAAAATAACCAAGACACTCTTGAAGATGCTTAAGATGCTGAGCTAGCCCAAACAATATTGTCACCAAGGACAAAGCTAGAGTAATGAAAACAGTGTGGTACTGGCATTGGTGTAGACAATTTAAAAATGAAATAGAAAAAATGTTAGCAGCAAAGCTTAACATAGGGTATGTAGATTCTTGAAATACAATAGCCGTGGCATGGTGGATCAACTGGGTATGGAAAAAAATATAATTGAATCTCAATCTCACATACTAGATATGACATTCAATTCCTGATTATTTTATTTTTATTTTTAAATTTTTTTTGGAGACAAGAGTCTCATTCTGTTGCCCAGGGTGGAGTGCAGTCGTGCAATCTTGTCTCACTGCAACCTCCACCTCCCAGGTTCAAATGTTTCTCCTGCCTTAGCCTCCTGAGTAGCTGGGATTACAGGCACCCGCCATCATACCTGGCTAATTTTTGTATTTTTAGTAGAGACAGGATTTCACCATGTTGCCCAGGCTGGTCTTGGACATAGTGGCAGGCACCTATATTGCCAGCTACTCAGGAGCCTGAGGCACGAGAATTGCTTGAACCCAGGAGGCGGAGGTTGCAGTGAGCCAAGATTGCACTACTGCTTTCCAGCCTGGGTGACACAGCAAGACTCTGTCTCAATAAATAAATAAAATGCTGATAGTAATAATTTTTGTTTGTTTCATTTATTTTTATGTTTTAGTGTTGTTAATTTCATGGGGTATTGTGGGAGGATGATTCTATGATCCAATTTCACTTGGCTTTCTTTATTTAAATGTCTTCCAAGCCCCAGTATTAACATTCTGATGTTGGGCCACACATCTCTAGAACCTGCTAATACTTATTAGAGTTTTTAACCCAAGAAACTCTATTAGAGACAAACTTCTCTATCACATATTGTCAGGTTGAGACCAAAATAGAATGAATTGAGAAAAGAAATATATGCATTTGCTTAAGTCTATTCTTGAAAACAATATGGAACGTTGGAACGTTGCCTTTGGAGCTCCCCTAAGGAGTCCACACAATCCACTTTATAACAGCTCTTAAGGATCATTATTTAAAGTCCTCTGTTGATCTGGCCCAACCCCAAGTGTCCTTGTTTTATAAGCATCTGCAGTTATGAGATTTTGAATTAATCAATTAGTGTTCATTGGGTACCTACTATGTGCTCAACTCTGCACCCAGTGCTATGGGAGAGGCTCTGTTCTCAGTGCCGTGAGGGACTAGCGAAAAGTATTCGACAGTCTCTGACCTTCAGAATCTACCAGTTGGGGAGATAAGATGTATTCGCCCAAAACATTGTATAACAGTTCAAAACAGGAGATAAATGCTCCACTCTGGGCTCAGACTCTGTCTAAAGGTTTGATTAGACTGATTAAATCCATTGGGAAGGCCCTGAGAGGTCATTTTGTCCAACTTCCCACATTGAAGCACTCATCATAAATGTCTATTTGTTGAGCAGCCATTGCCGGTCATTAACTGATAACTGCAACTGACACTTTAAAAATGGGAAATTATTGGGCTCTTTGTGTGTGAAAGGTTTTTGAACTACCTATTAAGCCAACCAGTTTTCCCTCAGAAGCTTATAAAACTGTCATTTTGAGTCACACTGAGTCAGTCACAGGCTCGTTGATTGCTACCCTGGTGCAGGGGGACAGAAGTTAACTTATGTTGAGCAAGAGGTTGGCTGCACCGAGCCCCACTACCCTTCTAGCTTCCCTAAAACTTAACATGTACCTGTCTTCCATGAATCAAAGTTGATATTTTTCAACATAAATTTCAGCATATGTGACAATCCAGTGTGAAAAAAAGGGTGGAACCAGCCCTGGGTTCAGAATCTAGCTCTGCATTTTCTAGCTGTGTGACCTTGTTCCTCAAGTTTCTTATATGCAAAATGGAGCAAGGAAGACCTGGAGTTTGTCCTGGGGATTCACGTAGTAGTGTGGGGAGAACACAGGGCACTGAGCAGTACTCGGTAACTATTAATGCTCTTGCCTTCTTTTGTTTTTGTTTGTTTGTTTGTTTGTTTTTAAACACAGAGTCTTGCTCTATCTCCCAGGCTGGAGTGTAGTGGTGCAATCATAATCATAATTCACTGCAGCCCTGAACTCCTAGGCTCAAGCGCTCCTCCTGCCTCAGCCTCCTGAGTAGCTAGGACTAGAGGCACACACCACCATGCCCAGCTAATTTGTTGCCCTGGCTGGTCTTGAACTCCTGAATTCAAGCAATCCTCCCAACTTTACCTTCCAAAGCACTGGGATTCCAGGCAAGAGCCACTGCACCCAACTTCTTCCCTTCTTTATGTGAGAATTTTTTTACATCTATAGCCATAATGGGGCCCACAAATTTTAGAATTCATTCATTCAGTATTCATTCTAGGATTTCATTCATTAAGTATTTCTAAAACCTTTGCTGAATCCATGATATTGTAGTGATATAGAGGGGAGAGAGAGAGAGAGTGATGAGATTAATGAGGGCTTTATGAAGGATGTAAAAAACCAGAGCTGAAGCTTAACAAATATTCAGGCTTAGGGTAGGCTGCAAAGAAAGGAGAGAACAAGGTTGAGCTAGGGCCTCTGTGAGCAAAGTTGAGTGGGAATGAATGTGCCATTCCCTAGCTTATTAGTCTGTTTTCATGCTGCTGATAAAGACATACCTGAGACTGGGTAATTTACAAAGAAAAAGAGGTTTAATAGACTCACAGTTCTATGTGGCTAGGGAGGCCTCAAAATCATGGCAGAGGGCAGAAATCACATCTTACATGGCGGCAGGCAAGAGAGAATGAGAGCCACGTGAAAGGGGAAACCCCTTATAAAACCATCAGATCTCATGAGACTTATTCATTACCACGAGAACTGTATGGTGGAAACCACCCCCATGATTCAATGATCTCCCACTGCATCTCTCCGACAACATGTGGGAATTATGGGAGCTACAATTCAAGATGAGATTTGGGTGGGCACAGCCAAATCATATCACATGGTTTAAGGAGGTGGACAACCTGACTCTAGCAAGAAGCTGTATGGCAGATGCACCTGGCAGCAGTAACTGAAGCACACCCTGAGAATGACCCTATGGTCTAAGAAGAGTGTGTGTTCAGAGTTCCCACCTAAGGAATCTGGGAGTGGCCAACCTGAAGATTCACTATCTCTATGAAGGGCATCCGAACCCCTGGTCCATCCCTTGGAAGGCAGGCCATGTAGGGGTTGGAGGCCTTTTTTGGAGGGGGTTAAATGTAGGTTGCTAGGTAAAACATGCTGAGTGAAAATTGCTATATACATGGTTCCTTTTTTTCTTTTTTTTTTTGAGACAGAGTCTCACTCTGTCGCCCAGGCTGGAGTGCAGTGGCCCCATCTCCACTCACTGCAAGCTCCGCCTCCTGGGTTCACACCATTCTCCTGCCTCAGTCTCCCAAGTAGCTGGGACTACAGGTGCCCGCCACCATGCCTGGCTAATTTTTTTCTCGTATTTTTGGTACAGACGGGGTTTCACCATGTTAGCCAGGATGGTCTCAATCTCCTGACCTCGTGATCTGCCCGTCTCAGCCTCCCAAAGTGCTGGGATTACAGGCGTGAGCCACTGCGCCCGGCCTATATATATGCTTTCTACAAGCAGTAACACTTCTCCTGTCCAGCCTGCCACACTGGACAGCCCCTGTGTAAGTCCTCAATAAACCTCATGTCTCATGCTGGCTCCAGGTCTCTTCTTCTGCCTATTGGAGTCGATAGGGGTTAACAGAAGCAAGGCAAAGGAATAATCATTTTTGAGAATGTGCTGTGTGCCAAGCACCTTTGTGGGCTCATTTAGGTAAATTATTGCACACAGTCCTCCCAACAAGTCTATGAAGTGGATATATGGATCCATTCCACAATTATTTATTGAGTGGCTATAACTTTATTTGCAAGAAATTAGAAGAAGTTCAACTTGCTAGAGGCCATACAGTTGACAAGTAGTAGAACTAGAATCCACACCCAGAGCTGCCTGCACCAAGCTTATGGTTCTCTATCTACAAGTTGCTGACTCCATATGAGGAATAGTGTATAGATAATTAGAATGTATATTAGGGTTCTCCAGAGAGACAGAACCAACAGATCCAATAGGAGATACATACATCTAGAGAGAGAGAGAAAGAGAGTTGATAAGGTATTGGCTCACATGATTATAGAGGCCAAGAAGTCCCATGATCTGCCGTCTGCAGCTGGAGACCCAGCAAAGTCAGTGGTGCAGTTTGAAGCCCTCCTGAGAGCCAAAGACTTAATGCTGTAGACTCCAGTCCAAGTCTGAGGGCCTGAGAACTAGGAGTGCCAAAGGCAAGAAGAAATGAATGTTCCAGCTCACACAGTCAGAGAATGAATTTAACCTTCCTTATTCTTTTTGTTCCAAGCCTTCAACAGACTGGATGATGTTCATGCACTGGGAAGGGCTAACTGCTCTCCTCAGTCTACCAATTTAAATGCTGACCTCTTTTGGAAACACCCCCACAGACACACCTAGAAAGAATTTTAACCAGATGTTTGGGCATCCCATGGCCCAGTAAAGGTGACACAGAAAATTAACCATCACAGGGTATGTTACAGTGGACTAGAAACCCAGATAGATGAGTCTGTAATTTCTGCTGCAGACAGAAGCCATTGAATGTCCAGGTAAATAGTAGGTGGTTATTCCAGTGCCCTCTTAATTGAATTATAAGCGCACTAGCCAGCCATGTACATGTACATGTACCTCATAGATCGATGATTATAAAAATGGTAAGATATAGTTTCCATTCATCCAGATTAAAGGTGACATGGCAATGGAATGCCCAATCCTATACTGCATCCTGTATTGGCAGAAAGAGAAATGTTTTATAAAGCAATTATTGGGCTGATTGATGAAACTGGAATAAGGATGGAAATTTGATCAAAAATATTCTGTCAATATGAAATTTGCTGTACTTGATTACTATGTTATGATAAAATAAGAGAATATCCCTATACTTAGAAAATAAACACTGAAATATTAATGGATAAAGGCTGAATTGAATGCCACTCATTCTCAAACGGTTCAGAAAAATTTTGTGAATATATGTATACATAATAGAGAGAGAGAGAGACTATTCCTATACTTGCAACTTCTCTACAAATTTTCAGTTATTTCCAAATAAAAAATTTCTAAAAGAATGATATGATATTTATGGCCACTTTTATTTTTAAGATTTGGGAATTTGTGCCTTGGTCAAATATTTAAGGTCTAAGGATAAATTACTTTTTGAAATAAAAATCTAGTGCAATACTTTTTTCTTCTTTAAAAAATATCAAATGTGTTCAGGATGCAGAAAGAAAGAGGAATTTAATGAGCACCTAGTGTGATCTAGGCCCTTTACAAAATGTTCTCAGTGAATCCTCAAAACAAGCCTTCAAAGTGGATTTAATCCCCATTTTTGAAATCATGAAACTAGGTTCAAAGAACTCAAAGTTTCTAAGGTAAGTGTTGGAAACTGCATTTGAATCCAGGTTTATTTAACATTCATTATGTCAAATTGAATGCTCATCACTAAATATTTATAAGGTATGAGAATATCACAATCATCTATTCATATGTAAGGTGAAAGTGCATTTGTATAAAACATATTACCTTTGATATTGAACAAATGCTGGACAATATCCACCCTTTTCCTGGATTATTCTAAAGTCATAGTTGGGATTATTTGCCATTGTTTTACAAGTGTCCCTTCTGAAGCTTTGATGAATGAGGTAAATCACCAACTAAAGAAGCTGAATCACAAAGCCAAGGGAGTTCTAGCTCCAGCAGAAACTCCCAGCAGGAACCTCACCTGCTAATGGGTGGCTCACCCACCCATTAGATCCCAACCATCACTCTGCATCACACACACGTGCACATGCACACATATGCACGTGCACGCATACACAACACCCTCCATGTGTACTGCACTTAGTCCCTTACTCCCTGTATTCATCAGGGCTTTCCAGAGAAACTGAACCAATAGAATATCTATAGATCTATAGAAAGATTTATTATGAGGGCTTGGCTCACACAATCACGGAAGCCAAAAAGTGTCCTGATTTGCCATCTGCAAGCTGGAGGCCCAAGAAAGCCGGTGGTGTCCTTGCAGTCCAAGCCCAAAGGCTGAGAATAAGGAAGCTGACAGTGTAAGTCCCAGTCTGAGGTGAAAACCCCCAAACCAGGATTGCTCATGGCCAGGGGCAGGAGGAGATGGACGTCCCAGGTCCAGAAGAGAAAGTGATTTCCTCCTTCCTCTGCCTCTTTGTTCTATTTGAGCCCACCACAGACTGGATGCTGCCAATCATGTACAAAAATCAACTCATATTTTCGTACAACTTGTATTTTTTACAACTCATATTTTGTACCCATATTGGTGAGGGTGGGTCTTCTTTACTCCATCTACTGAGTAAAATGGTAATCTCTTCCAGAAGCACCCTCAACAGACATGCCTAGAAACAATGTGTTACCAGCTATCTAGGCATCCCTTGGCCCAGTTGACTTGACACATAGAAGTCAACCATCACACACCCTAACCACCCAAACCTATATGCTCCCAGCTGGAGACACTGTCCTTCCCACCCCATCAGCACCTGTTATCGAAGGCCACAGGAGCTCAGTCCACAGTGACTCAGGACCACCCAATGTCCCATCTCTACAGGTAATTTCACCCAACAATGCACCACCGATTCAATTTCCTTTGTCGCTTTCTCCACTGTGATTCCAAACAGACTTAAATGATGTTAAACCAGGCTAAGAGTGTGTTTGGAGGGAAGATAGAATAGAATTGAATGTAAGAAGTGTCAATTATCACAGACTTGAGTTCATCTTTTCCCTGCCATGGTGGCATTTGAAATTTTTCTATTACTCATTTAGATTCCAATCTCTGAGCTTCCCTCTTCTTTCTTCCAGCTTCGAAGTCAAAGAGATTTTTCTCAGCAAAATAACCCTTCAGTTACTACCAGGGACAGACTGGTATGTGGGCTAGAACAGATGTACAAGACAAGCTTTACAGGCATTTTAAAGGGTTCAGTGTCAAGATAAAATTTATCTAATGCAGCATTTCCTCTCAAGTGCAATTTATTATCCCTTAGATGTTGAACCCCTTATAAATATTAGATTTCCTTTTTTCACAAACCCTGTGTGTTATTTTGCCCTTGGTTCAGGACGGGCTTTGAAATTAGATTGACTCGTTTCATTTCTGTCTGTCAATTCCCTTTCTTTACTTCCAATTCTATTTTTTTCCCCTTTGCCTTGAAATTCAATGTATCTTCTAACGCTTTGAAAAACAATGTTGATTAGAATTTGGCACTTTTGTGGAAGCTGTTTGTTCCAAAGTGCCTTTCAGCCCATCCACATTCATGAAGTGCCTCCTGGTGAACCCGCATCCTAGGAAAACTGATGGTGACCGCAGAGTCACCCTGTGTGTGCACCGCGTGTGACAGTATCTCTGATATCATGAGGCCTTTGCTGTGACTAAGCGAAGAAACCCAGTTGCTTCTAAAGTTATGAAGACCAACGATCATAGAATATTAGAGCTCAAAGCTGTCATCCGTGTCAGCTGATTCTACGGTGGCAACACCAAGGAAAGGAGTCGTGGTCACAGAGCGCGATC
Source organism: Pongo pygmaeus (assembly GCF_028885625.2). Lineage (NCBI taxonomy): Eukaryota > Metazoa > Chordata > Mammalia > Primates > Hominidae > Pongo > Pongo pygmaeus. Next base: position 10,829,513 of record NC_072380.2, read on the forward strand.
ACAGAAAAGGATGATGGGGTCTTGACCCACAGAGGACGCCAAGTCATATCACAGTAGCATGTCCAAAAAGAGTTAACACAGCCAGGGCCTCCTGTGGTAGGAATTAGAAACCCCAGCGCATCACCCACGGATGTCAGAGATCAGGGGGAGATGCATGAAGGCGCAGTGGGTGAGAAAAGCACACCAGAGGGTAGTTGAAGCAAATGCTGGAAATGTGCGCATGGCCTCCGCTGCTTCTGTTCTCTTTACAGTGCCTTGGAAGGGGCAGAATTCAGAGACCTTCAGCCTGATTCCCGTGCTGAACGAGGTCCCCCGACACGCAGCTCCTCGTGAGGCATTCCGTGGCTTCCCCAACTGAAATGTATCACTGGCTCCCCACACTCCGGCAGCACTTTGTTGCCTTATTTACAGCCCTTGAAATAATGGATGTGGAAGTGCTTTGTAAACTGAAAAGCACTGTACAAATGTCAGATGTTGGGAGTTTGGCAGGGGAGCAATAGATAATGCATCTCTTCCATTCCTGAGTCAGGGAGCAATTGAGAGCGAGGCACTGGAGCTAGCCAGACCGAGGGCGACAGTCAGGCTGATGACGGATAGCAGCTGGCTCGGATCACAGCCCCCCTGAACTCCCCCACACTTCACCCAGAATTCAACGGATTCACCCAGCCAAGGCCAAGTGCACGCACACTGGAGACAGGCTGACGAAGGAGTCCAAGCCCCTGGGGGTCCTGGGCGGGGAAGCAGAGGGAAGCCAGAAAGACAGAGGGAAACAGGAAGGAGGAGCACAGAGGGCTTCCTGTGCTTCATGCTGTACAAGTAGTGGGCCTGGGCTGATGCTGAGGACATAGAGATAAATGAGACCTCAGGGAGTTTATCACCTAGTAGACACTGTTAACAGTCTAAATGGGATAGCCATAGAAGCATGAGGAAGGGTGAAATTCATCCCACCTGGGTGAGCTGGGGAAGGTTTCACAGAGCAGCTGATAATTGAATTGGCTTTTGGAGTATGAGTAAAAGCTCACCCGATGGAGAAGAGAAGGGAAAGGAAGCAGCAGGACAAACACAGGAAAGTTCACACCCTTGTTGGAATGAAACAGACACGAATAAATGAACACACAAAGGCATGTGAATATACAAAAATATATACCATCCTATCTGAGTTTTCTATACACTAAGATTGAAGGTCAAATTCAGAGTAATATCCATGCTTTTGGGGCCTGGCATGGTGGCTTATGCCTGTAATTCTAGCGCTTTGGGAGGCTGAGGCAGGAGGATTGTTTGAGGCCAGGAGTTGGAGGCTGTAGTAAGCTATGATCGAGCCACTACACTCCAGCCTGGGTGACAAAGCAAAACTCTGTCTCAAAAAAAAAAAGAAAAAAAGCCATGCTTTTTATCTTAAGAAAAAGCTGAACAGTTTTGTTTTCTAATCCTACTTTACCGTATTTCATGAGACTTTTGGAATTTGCTTTACTGCACAACTCAATAGGCAATAGAAAATAAGAGGAGATACTGTTCCTATTCGTGTTTCTTAGAACATTAGACATTGACATAATAAACAGTAACACTTATTAAAACCTCCTTTCGTTTCCTTTCTGTCCTGTTTACTTCTCTCACAGTCCAAATCTGATCAGAACCTCCCTCCTTAACAGCCTCTTCCAAAACAAATAAAACCTTCTTCAGGTAGGGGAGGGTAACGCCTCCACTTTAATCACTGTGTCGTAATTTAGATGGTTGCAACACATCTGAGATATGTGATATAGATGAGCTATGTGGATGAGAATATTAATTCCCATTCAATACATAGAAAATTTTTGGTTATTCGAGAATAAAATCCACATCCAAATGTATTTCCCCCAGGTCCCGGACATTGAAAAGCAAAATGTTTGGGCTGCTTTCCTCCAAGTTTAAGTTTTTAGAATCCTCTTACATGCATTTGTCAGAGTTATATTTTTGAGCATCTTCCTTGGTCCTAGGGAATGGAATTCCATCCATCTGTTATCTCAACTTAAGCTTTCCCAAAGCCTAAGGACGGTCCTTGCCTATAAACTCCAAGATGTCATTTTCTCTGTTCCCATCACACCCACTTCATCAGTCGCTTCCCTAATTCTCGGGGAGCCCCAGAGCATGTGCCATTCCCCACCTGGCCTTGCTCAGCCACTCCTGGACTATCTGTTCAACCTCGTGACTCAGCCTGGCTTCACACCAGCGCCCTCAGCAAACAAACACCAATTGGAACTCTTGACCAGAATATTTCTAAATGTCAGCTTGTCCTCACCCTCCATGCAGCTGTTGCTTCTGTTCCCAGGAGCCCATTATTCCACATGGTTATGACTCAGGGCACTGAATCCCTTAAGAAAAAGAAAGTATCTTTAACAAAATGACAAGGAATTGATATATTTAACATAGTAAAAGATAACACACAAAAAAACCATGAAGACCGTCCATCGATAAGTGGATAAATGATTCGCCAAAATTAACTATAAATGATTAACAAACTCCGGTGAAATGTTCACCCTTCCAAGTAATCAAAGCAATATAAATGGAAACAATGATAAGATAAAATTTGATAACAGAGATTTAAAATATAGTAAACAATGCTGTCAAGGCTTAGAAAGACAGATATTCTCACACGCTTCTGCTAAAGTGGAATAATCTTTGATGAAAGCAATTTCAGTGTGTACACTTCCAATTTTAAGAGTCTATCATAAGGATAAAATAAGAATAAAAATATATACACAAGGATACTCATTGTTATTTGTATTAGCAAAAAAAAAGTGATAGCTTAACATCTATTTTTAGACAAATGGTTGAATAAATTCTTACTGATTATGCTGACAAAGATTTTAATGCATAAGAAAATATATATGTATGCATGTGTCATATGATTATGGAAATACAGGTAGATAAGCAGAGAAAAAAATGAAAGGGAATACACTAACATATTAACAATGATTTGAGTTTAAATGATGAAACTATGGGTGATCTTTTACCTTAAGTTTCTTATGTTATTCAAATTTTCTCTAATAAGAATGTGTTATGTCTATAGTAAGGTGGAGACTTTTTTTTTATTATACTTTAAGTTTTAGGGTACATGTGCACAACGTGCGGGTTACATATGTATACATGTGCCATGTTGGTGTGCTGAACCCAGTAACTCGTCATTTAACATTAGGTATATCTCCTAATGCTATCCCTCCCCCCTCCCCCCACCCCACAACAGGCCCAGGTGTGTGATGTTCCCCTTCCTGTGTCCATGTGTTCTCATTGTTCAATTCCCACCTATGAGTGAAAACATGTGGTGTTTGGTTTTTTGTCCTTGTGATAGTTTGCTGAGAATGATGGTTTCCAATTTCATCCATGTCCCTACAAAGGACGTGAACTCTTCATTTTTTATGGCTGCATAGTATTCCATGGTGTATATGTGCCACATTTTCTTAATCCAGTCTATCATTGTTGGACATTTGGGTTGGTTCCAAGTCTTTGCTATTGTGAATAGTGCCACAATAAACATATGTGTGCATGTGTCTTTATAGCAGCATGATTTATAATCCTTTGGGTATATACCCAGTAATGGGATGGCCAGGTCAAATGGTATTTCTAGATCTAGATCCCTGAGGAATCACCACACTGACTTCCACAAGGGTTGAACTAGTTTACAGTCCCACCAACAGTATAAAACTGTTCGTATTTCTCCACATCCTCTCCAGCACCTGTTGTTTCCTGACTTTTTAATGATGGCCATTCTAACTGGTGTGAGATGGTATCTCATTGTGGTTTTGATTTGCATTTCTCTGATGGCCCGTCACAATGAACATTTTTTCATGTGTCTTTGGCTGCATAAATGGCTTCTTTTGAGAAGTGTCTGTTCATATCCTTCACCCACTTTTTGATGGGGTTGTTTGTTTTTTTCTTGTAAATTTGTTTGAGTTCATTGTAGATTCTGGATATTAGCCCTTTGTCAGATGCGTACATTGCAAAAATTTTCTCCCATTCTGTAGGTTGCCTGTTCACTCTGATGGTAGTTTCTTTTGCTGTGCAGAAGCTCTTTAGTTTAATTAGATCCCATTTGTCAATTTTGGCTTTTGTTGCCATTGCTTTTGGTGTTTTAGACATGAAGTCGTTGCCCATGCCGATGTCCTGAATGGCATTGCCTAGGTTTTCTTCTAGGGTTTTTATGGTTTTAGGTCTAACATGTAAGTCTTTAATCCATCTTGAATTAAATTTTGTATAAGGTGTAAGGAAGGGATCCAGTTTCAGCTTTCTACATATGGCTAGGCAGTTTTCCCAGCACCATTTATTAAATAGGGAATCCTTTCCCCATTTCTTGTTTTTCTCAGGTTTGTCAAAGATCAGATGGTTGTAGACATGCGGCATTATTTCTGAGGGCTCTGTTCTGTTCCATTGGTCTCTATCTCTGTTTTGGTACCAATACCATGCTGTTTTGGTTACTGTAGCCTTGTAGTATAGTTTGAAGTCAGGTAGTATGATGCCTCCATCTTTGTTCTTTTGGCTTAGGATTCACTTGGCAATGCGGGCTCTTTTTTGGTTCCATATGAACTTTCAAGTAGTTTTTTCCAATTCTGTGAAGAAAGTCATTGGTAGCTTGATGGGGATGGCATTGAATCTATAAATTACCTTGGGCAGTATGGCCATTTTCACGATATTGATTCTTCCTACCCATGAGCATGGAATGTTCTTCCATTTGTTTGTATCCTCTTTTATTTCATTGAGCAGTGGTTTGTAGTTCTCCTTGAAGAGGTCCTTCACGTCCCTTGTAAGTTGGATTCCTAGGTATTTTATTCCCTTTGAAGCAATTGTGAATGCAAGTTCACTCATGATTTGGCTCTCTGTTTGTCTGTATTGGTGTATAAGAATGCTTGTGATTTTTGCACGTTGATTTTGTATCCTGAGACTTTGCTGAAGTTGCCTATCGGCTTAAGGCGATTTTGGACTGAGACGATGGGGTTTTCTAGATATACAATCATGTCATCTGCAAACAGGGACAATTTGACATCCTCTTTTCCTAATTGAATACCGTTTATTTCCTTCTCCTGCCTCATTGCCCTGGCCAGAACTTCCAACACGGTGTTGAATAGGAGTGGTGAGAGAGGGCATCCCTGTCTTGTGCCAGTTTTCAAAGGGAATGCTTCCAGTTTTTGTCCATTCAGTATGATATTGGCTGTGGGTTTGTCATAGATAGCTCTTATTATTTTGAGATACATCCCATCAATACCTAATTTATTGAGAGTTTTTAGCATAAAGAGTTGTTGAATTTTGTCAAAGGCCTTTTCTGCATCTATTGAAATAATCATATGGTTTTGGTCTTTGGTTCTGTTTATATGCTGGATTACGTTGATTGATTTGCATATGTTGAACCAGCCTTGCATCCCAGGGATGAAGCCCACTTGATCATGGTGGATAAGCTTTTTGATGTGCTGCTGGATTCGGTTTGCCAGTATTTTATTGAGGATTTTTGCATCAATGTTCATCAAGGATATTGGTCTGAAATTCTCTTTTTTTGTTGTGCTCTGCCAGGCTTTGGTATCAGGATGATGCTGGCCTCATAAAATGAGTTAGGGAGGATTCCCTCTTTTTCTATTGATTGGAATAGTTTCAGAAGGAATGGTACCAGCTCCTCCTTGTACCTCTGGTAGAATTTGGCTGTGAATCCATCTGGTCCTGGGCTTTTTTTGGTTGGTAAGCTATTAATTGTTGCCTCAATTTCAGAGCCTGTTATTGGTCTATTCAGAGATTCAACTTCTTCCTGGTTTAGTCTTGGGAGGGTGTATGTGTCCAGGAATTTATCCATTTCTTCTAGATTTTCTAGTTTATTTGCGTAGAGGTGTTTATAGTATTCTCTGATGGTAGTTTTTATTTCTGTGAGATCGGTGGTGATATCCCCTTTATCATTTTTTATTGCGTCTATTTGATTCTTCTCTCTTTTCTTCTTCTTAGTCTTGCTAGCGGTCTATCAATTTTGTTGATCTTTTCAAAAAACCAGCTCCTGGATTCGTTGATTTTTTGAAGGGTTTTTTGTGTCTCTATCTCCTTCAGTTCTGCTCTGATCTTAGTTATTTCTTGCCTTCTGCTAGCTTTTGAATGTGTTTGCTCTTGCTTCTCTAGTTGTTTTAATTGTGATGTTAGGGTATCAATTTTAGATCTTTCCTGCTTTCTCTTCTGGGCATTTAGTGCTATAAATTTCCCTCTACACACTGCTTTGAATGTGTCCCAGAGATTCTGGTATGTTATGTCTTTGTTCTCGTTGGTTTCAAAGAACATCTTTATCTCTGCTTTCATTTTATTATGTACCCAGTAGTCATTCAGGAGCAGGTTGTTCACTTTCCATGTAGTTGAGCAGTTTTGAGTGAGTTTCTTAATCCTGAGTTCCAGTTTGATTGCACTGTGGTCTGAGAGACAGTTTGTTATAATTTAAGTTCTTTTACATTTGCTGAGGAGTGCTTTACTTCCAAATATGTGGTCAATTTTGGAATAAGTGCAGTGTGGTGCTGAGAAGAATGTATATTCTGTTGATTTGGGGTCGAGAGTTCTGTAGATGTCTATTAGGTCGGCTTGGTGCAGAGCTGAGTTCAATTCCTGGATTTCCTTGTTAACTTTCTGTCTCATTGATCTGTCTAATGTTGACAGTGGGGTGTTAAAGTCTCGCATTATTATTGTGTGGGAGTCTAAGTCTCTTTCTAGGTCTCTAAGGACTTGCTTTATGAATCTGGGTGCTCCTGTATTGGGTGCATATATATTTAGGATAGTTAGCTCTTCTTGTTGAATTGATCCCTGACATTTTTTAAAGGTATTTGAATTGGAAATCAAAAGTCCTGTTTACTAGTCCAAGTTTTAAAAGAATTATCAAGCTTTGTAAAATTCATGTAATCTCTCTGAGCCTAGTTTTTCTATTCCAAAAGTGTGGTGGCTTTGTAACGTGTCAACTTCAGAAGAGGGAACTGGTTCCTAAAATTCATTTCCTTGAAAATTCCCAGCTGGGGCAGGTCTCAGAGATTGCGAGGGTAGAGGTAAGGCTGCAGCCATGTGGTTCTCACCCTCAGCAGGCAGGTACAGGGGATTAGGCAGCTCCCACACGTTGTCACTCACCTGCTGGCTCAGTTGGATACCGTGAGACAGCAATCAGTCCTCAAGCTTCTTCTCCTTCTCTCACATCCCCATTCGTCTTCTACAAGTCCTGAACCAAGTGTGTGTTTACTTCTGTGATCAAGGGTGCCAGCTCCTCCTGCAGGACACCCACACCATTAAGGCCAAGGGCAACAAGAACTGACACAGGTTCAATCCATGTTTAAGGACTCCAACTCGTGCCTCTGGTTCCATCTCATCCTGACTCTCCCCCGCTTTACATTTATCTTCCTTGTCCACCCTGCAGGACTCAAACCCCAGGATCAAGCACTAAGAAAATAGCCATAGAGAGATTTTCCAATCACCTCCCATAACTGGGTAAGGTCAAATCCCTATAATACATAATAAATAAGTGCAGTGGCCATGCTTCTCCGATTGAACCATGACTGATGTAAGAAAGACATGGGATTTATTTATTCAAGTCCACGTTTCCATCCAGCCCTGAATTAAGACATGGGGATTTATTTATTAAAGTGTAAGATTCCTTCCAACCCTAAATTAGAGCATTTTAAAGTAAACTCAAAGTCTCTCTACATCCGTAATAAATAGAAAATCCAGAGACTCATCCACTCTACACAAAATTAACAACTCTGCTGGTTGGACAGTTCAGGAGGAGGTGCCAAGCACATATGGGTATCACCCCTCCTCCCGAGATCCCATGAAAAAGATGACAAAAAGAATTTGAAAGTATAAACCCATAAGAGTCAAGAGAATGGCAGGAGAGCTAACAGTAGGTGAAGAGTTTTAATGGACTGCTAGAAGACATAAAGCAGATGGAAGAATGATGACAAATAAAGGGAAAAGAAGGAAAGTCAGCCTGGAATATAAATGAAGGGGCTGCAGGACCTGAAAAAACTCTACTCTATACTCTGAGATAGCAGGTGACACGGGGCACTGGTGTGAGAAGTGGCGCTGAGGAGTAATTGAAGGCCTGCAGATGGAGCAACCCCCAACTCTTCCCTACCACAGCGCACAAATCTGCCGTAACCAGGAACTTCTCCCACCAAAAATTGAGGACAGTTGATTTTCTCTTTCACTTCTTTTTATTGTGATAAAATACACATAACATAAAATTTATATCTTAACTATTTTTAAATGTGCAGTTCTGTTGTGCAGGTCAGTGTTTTTGGGTTTTTTGTTGTTGTTGTTTTTGAGACAGGGCCTTGCTCTGTCTCCCAGTGCAGTGGCACAATCATAGCTCATTGTAGCTTCCACCTCCCAGCTAAAGCAATCCTCCCATCTCAGCCTCCCAAGTAGCTGGGACTCCAGGTGTGCATCACGACGCCTGACTAATTTTTTTTTTCTTTTTTTTGGAGATGGGATCTCACTATGTTGTCCAAGCTGGTCTCAAACTCCTGGCCTCAAGCAATCTCCCATCCTCAGCCTCCCAAAGTGCTGGGATTGCATGAGTCACTGTACCTGACCCCAGTTCAGTGTTTTAAAATATACTCATAATGGTTTTTTGCAGGTTTTTTTTTCTTTTTTTTCTTTTTTTTTTGAGATGGGGTCTCTCTGTCACCCAGGCTAAAGTGCAGTGGCAGGATTACAGCTCACTAGAGCCTCAAGTGATCCTCCCATCTCAGCCTCCCAAGTAGCTAGGACTACAAATGCATGCCACCACACCCAGACAATACATTCATAATGTTGTTGCAACCGTCACCACCATCCATTTCCTTAACTCCTTTAGTCTTGTAAGACCAAAACTCTATATCCTTTAAACAATAACTTCCCATTCCCCCCTCCCTCCAGCCCCTAGCAACCACCATGCTACTTTCTGTCTCTGTGATTTTGACCACTCTAAGTAATCTCATCTAAGTGGAATCATACAGTATTTGTCTTTTTGTGACTGGCTTCTTTCACTGAGCATCAGGTTCTTAAGGTTTATCCGTGTTATAGCATACTGCAGAAGTTTCTTCCTTTTTAAGGCTGAATAATATTTCATTGTATGTATAGATCACACTTTGCTTATTCATTCATCCATCGATGGACAGTTGAGTTGCTCCCACATTTTAGCTATTATGAATAATGCTGTTATTAACATGCATATCCAAATATTTCTTCAAGATCCTGCTTTCCATTCTTTTGAGTATATACCCAGTGGTGGAATTGCAGGATCATATGGTAATTCTCTTTAGCTTTTTGAGGAACCACAATGCTGGTTTTCATCATGGCTGCACCATTTTATATTCCCACCAACAGTACACAAGCATTCCAATTTCTTCACATCCTTGCTAACATTTATTATTTTTTATAGTAATCATCATAATGGATGGAGATGTTCTTAATTTTTAAAAAAATAAAAATATTTAAGAATTGTTTTAGAAAGTTATTCTCAACTTTAAAAACCATCTGGGGAAAATTAGAGGACCTAATAAGGAGTGTCACCAGAGTCAAGCCCTGCATCCAATTCCATGTAGAGGTGCCCCAGCATAACAGCCTGCTCCCCACCTGTCTCATTAAAAAGCATGACAGTCAGCAACCCAGGTTCTAGACACAGAGCTCTCAATTCAGTCTCTTTATTGCTTTGGTTTTAAACACAAACAATGCACCTAATATTTGCAATGTAAAATTAAAAATCAGGCCGTAACCCCCTCCCCCAAAAAACAGAGAAAATATAATTCAGGATACAGAAGATTACTGAAAACACAAGCAAAACAAAATCTGTAAAACCCAGAATTATATTCTATGAATAAATGAACCAAGAGGGAATAAGAAAGAGCTCTTTCAATTAAAAAATGTGGCTATACAATTGCAGAAATTTAAAGAATGCAATGGAAGGATTGAAAGATAAATTTGGGAGTATCTCTTAGTGTATAAGAAAAAAAGATTTTAAAAATATGAGAGAAACTTTAAGAGCAAGGGATCAATCCATGTAGTCCAACATCAGATTAACAAGGATTTTGGAAAGAGATACAGAGAGGAAGAAACTAGCAAGGAAATAATATGAGAGGATATACCAGAGTTGAAGAAGGACACGAGTTATTAGATTAAACAGAGATTCCTCTAAGTAAAGGCTCAAAGGATCAAAAAAGACTTCTACCTAGACATGGCATTATGAAATTTCAGAATACTAGGGATAAAGAGATAGTAAACATATGCAGAAAAAGAAAAGAAAAAAACAGGTTTCTTCCTAAAAGAGAACAGAAGTCAGCTTGGCATCAGACTTATCAGCATCGGTGAATCAGGGACACAAGGGAGCAAGCTGTAAAGGAAAATTATTTCCAACTTAGAATTCTATATCCAGGATGAAGGCAAAATGGACACTTCAAAGTAGGCAAGGAGTCCAAAGTTTGCCTCTCATAATCCCTTTCTTACGGAGCTACTTTAAATTAGAGCCCAGATAAAATAAGAGTATAAAACAAGAAATAAGTCATGGATTGAGGAGACCAACCAAATTCAACCCCAGAGAGCAGCGAGTAGAGATCTAGATTAGAACAGAAAGACAGAGGGTTCTGGGAATTAACAGTAACAAGAAAAGTATGATTTAAAGTTAGAAAAAGTTGAGGCTTTGATAAAGGCAAGTACTGGAGTATTAAAAAAAATCTATTTGAACTAAATGTTAGTCACAATCTCCTTTGAAAGGCAGAGTAGTGATAACATTAGACCTACAGAGAATAAACCCTAGTGTAGTAATGTGCATATCAGTAAACAACATTTACATGCTTATAGTAATATAAATAACACTTCCTTTTTTTTTTTTTTTTTTTTTTTTGAGGCAGAGTCTGATTCTGCTGCCCAGGCTGGAGTGCAGTGGCATGATCTCGGCTCACTGCAACCTCCATCACCCTGGTTCAAGCAATTCTCCTGCCTCAGCCTCCCAAGTAGCTGGGACTACAGGCACACACCACCACGCCCAGCTAATGTTAGTAGTTTTAGTAGAGATGGGGTTTCACCATATTGGTCAGACTGTTCTCAAACTCCTGACCTCAGGTGATTCACCTGCTTCAGTCTTCCAAAGTGCTGGGATTACAGGCGTGAGCCACCTCACCTGGCCTAACACTTGCTTATTGCTTATAAAATCCACATACAGAGAAATCCTGGGCAAATCTACGATGGTTACAGAATACAATGAAACAAGTACCAACCCTGAAGTGGCAGGAAGTGGGGCAAGGCAGAAGGAAGGATGTGAGCAGAAGTTTCCTTGCCTTACAGAGTGAAGAATCAGGATACAGTGGACAAAATAAGACATGAAGTGTAAGGATGTTGTTTCAGGCTGTGCAAGTGTCCCAGAGAAGAAGAAACCAAGCATCGTGATAGAACTCTGTTGAACCAGGCAGAGTATCAATGGTCTGATCTTCCTCCATCATGGAAAGAAATTTATCCTGATTCATCAAGAAGCAGGGATAGAAGCCTGTTTATATTGTTATTTATTTTAGAGACTATAAAAGTGACTAACCAAAGGAACCAAAACAGGAATGGTTGGGAAAAACGTGGTTATCTTTGGGCAGTGAGGCCGCCTTGATTGGAGGACTGCCCAAGAGTGAAGGTGACAAAGGAACCAAGATCAGGAGACCAAGAAAAGAGGACAATCCAGATCCAACAATATCGCTAGAGTCCCTTGGTCAAGCTGAATACAGAAATGAATTTTTCACTATGTAAGCCAATAAAGTCTGCTTTTGAGTTGGGTTTCTGGAACTTGCCATTAAAAATGCCCAATACATGCCAACTACTCCTCCCCTTTCCCTCCCACCTCACCTCCAGTTAAGGTCTTTGCCTTCTCATCTTTATAAACTTGCATTGCCAGATGCCTTGTGTATATATTTACATAAGAAGTTCAAAGTTCCTAGCTATGCGAGTTAATAGTGGAATTATTTAATTGATAAGTCCAAGTTTATCTAGCAATGCTGTAAGGAAGTCCAGGTGCGGTGGCTTATGCCTGTAACCCCAACACCTTGGGAGGCCGAGGCGGGAGGATCGCTTGAGTCCAGAAGCTCAAGACCAGCCTGAGCAACATAGTGGAGACCCCATCTTTAAAATTTTTTGTTTAATTAGCTGGGCATGATGGCAGATGCCTGCAGTTCCAACTACTCTGAAGGCTGAGACAGGAGGATCACTTGAGGCCAGGAATTGGAGGCTGCAGTAAGCTATGATTTTACCACTGCATTCTAGCCTGGATGATGGAGGAAGACACTGTTTCTAAACAAGAATAAAAATAAACAATAATTTTTTTTTTTTTTTTTTTTTGAGACTGAGTCTCTCATTGCTGCCTATGCTGGATTGCAGTGCTGCGATCTCGGCTCACTGCAACCTCTGCCTCCCAGGCTCATGCAATTCTCCTGCCTCAGCCTCCTGGGTAGCTGGGATTAGAGACACCCACCACCACTCTTGGCTATTTTTTATTTTTTTATTGTGAGTAGAGACGGGGTTTCACCATGTTGGGCCAGGCTGGTCTCGAACTCCTGACATCAAGTGATCTGCCCGCCTCAGCCTCCCAAAGTGCTGGGATTACAGGTGTAAAAAATTTTTAAAACTAAGGAGGAGGCCGAGGTGGGAGGATGGCTTGAGCCAGGAGTTCAAGACCATCTTAGGCAACATGACAAAATCCTGTCTACAAAAAATATAAAAATTAGGCATGGTGGCGTGTGCCTGTAATCCCAGCTACTTGGAGGTTGAGGTGAGAGAATCACCTGAGCCCAGGAGGCCGAGGCTGCATTGAGCCATGATGAAGCCACTGTACTCCAGCTTGGGCGGTGGAGTGAGACCATGTCTCAAAAAAAAAAAAAAAAAAAAAAAAGGAGGCAATGATGATTTGAAGAGACCAGATTGTGTGCCTCAGTTGAGTTTCTGGGTTTGGAGCCTCTCTAGTAGCTACAACAAGAGTATTCTTGGATTGAGCCCTGAAGTTCTGCTGGTTGAACAAAATGCATGGCTGTCTTCTTCCATTTTTAGAATCATAGAGTCCTGGAATACCAGAAATGAAAAGGTTTTAGAGATCACCTGGTGTAACACCCCCATTTTTACACATGAGAAACTGGGACCCTGGGAGCTTCCGTGGTTTGCTTAGAGGACACTCTGAGGGTGAGTGGCAGAACCAAGACTGGAAACTGGGTTTCTCCAGGCTCACAGTCCCTGGCTCCTTGTGTTGAGTCTTTGGGGAGGAGGAAGAAAAATGATAGCAAAATGATAGGGTCAGGACTGCAGAATCAAATGAGAAGCACGAACAGCGATAGGAAGGTTTCTTGAATGACAATGACTGACACCTGGGTCTCCACAGGGGCCCTCCCTGCCCAGGGCTTTCTCTGAGCGTGGCCCAGGCTAAGGAATTCTGAGACCCTTCTGATGCTAAGACCTTGGATCTGGGACACTAAGACACGTGGACTGGTAAATCCTTCCTGTGTCTTCTAGGTGTGCAGAGGTGCACAAAGACACCTCACAGCTGGCGTCATTGAGGCCGGCAGCATTTTGACATGTGGGTCAGGGTTCTCTGGGTCATACTGTCATGTTTTGAACTCTTTTCTGTTGGAGAAACATTTTATTATTTTTTCAAACCTAATCAATAGTGTGGTATAGTCTTGTTTAAATGTCACATAATCACATTGAAGAACATCTAAAGGAGAAAAAAAGAACTACCTTTAGCCTCACAACCTTCACCCAATAACTGACTTCCCTTTTGCTTTTTCTCTTCTGGCCCTTGTCCATGTGCACACATAATTTTGCTTGGTTGTAATGAGAAGACACATACAATTTTGTATTAAAGCAATAAAGTTTTAATGATGTATAGATATACAAAGAAAATAGCTATAAAGCAATATTTATGTAGGTTTGTAGGGGAAAAATCCATTTTAAAGGAGAGAGTATGGAATAATAGAACGTCTTAGAGTAGTCCATTTGGGATAGTGCTTATAAGACTTTAATAACATTTCTTCTCTTTCCTTTTTATGTTGTTCCTTAACCAAGTCATGATGAAATAAATGTTATATATGTTCAGCTTATATTTGTACCATTTGATTTTTAAAACAATCATGGTGCTTCACAAGAAAAAAAAAAATCATAGATCTTGGTGACTTCCACCCCAGTGAGAGGCCAATTGTCCATAGCATTTGGTTTTATGTAAGCAAAGCCTAATTTTTGTATCCCTCTATCTTGCCATGCAAATTTAGCCAACCTCAAGTAATAAGCAAACAAGCATGGACCTATTATTTACTGTGCATCTAGTGCTGGTCATTATAAGGTTCACAAAATGGTAGACCTTTGCCCACAAGGTCCTTTCAAACTCCTTGAAAAATGGAGGCAAAAGTACATTATTGAACTCTCAGTGAATTGACCTGATGTATTATATATTTAATTGTCTGTTTGTTTTCTGTCTATATTCTCCTTATACTGTAAGAAACATTTGCTATTCCCAATTCTGGAGGCTGGGAAGTCCAAGATCAAGGTGCCCGCAGATCCAGTGTCTGGTGAGGGTTGCTTCCTGGCTTGTAGACAGTTGTCTTCTCTCTGTATCCTCACAGAGCAGGGACAGTGAGTGAGCTCTGGTTAGATCATCTCTTTATAAGGACACTGGTCCCACCATGGGGGCTCAACCCTGTGACCTCCTCCACACCAAATTACCTCCCAGAGGCCCCATCTTCAAACACCACCACACTGGGAACTAGGGCCTCAACATGTGAATTTGGGAGGGAACATTCAGTCCAAACCACCCTCCTGCATGCCTGCCCACTGTGGCTCCCAATGTGTGGCTGACTGCCGTTTTCTGTTGCACTCATGCTGGGGCTGCATCCTAGCTGCTAGCTTTCTTGCTGTCTCTCCAATTCCAGACTTTAAACGAACTGGTCTTTCTCATTGATGTACCTCCAGTAGCATAAGGCAGATTGTATTATGTGAGAAGAGGGGTAGTCTTTGTACCTCTTATAACTCTTCCACATGGACACACTAATAAGAAGGCTAACGGATACATGAACACTCTGGCTTCCCTAAAATGCAAGCACTGATGGCACTTGTCCCTGTGATTGTGTATTCATCAGGATAATTCATGAAAAGTACAATCTACTTTCCCCAGTTTTAACAGGAAGGGATTTACGACAAGGAATCATATGCCTGGCTCACTGTATCAAAGATAGACTCTACACTGAGTGTATTAGTCCGTTCTCACACTGCTAATAAAACTTACCCGAGACTGGGTAATTTATAAAGGCAAGAGGTTTAATTGACTCAACAGTTCAGCAGGGCTGGGGAGGCCTCAAGAAACTTACAATCATGGTGGAAGGTGAAGCAAACACATCCTTCTTCACATGATGGCAGGAAGGAGAAGTGCAGAGTGAAGTGTGTTGGGGGAAGCTCCTTATAAAACCATCAGATCTCATGAGAAGTCACTCACTATCATAAGAACAACATGGAGGTAACTGCCCCCATGCTTAAATTACCTCCCACCAGGTCCCTCTCATGACACATGGGGATTATGGGAACAACAATTCACGATGAGATTTGGGTGGGGACACAGCCAAACCATATCACTAAACTACCAGAAGCAACTCCCAAAGTCACAGCACAGAACTGTACCACCAAGTTTCCTGCCACAATCAGGAAATTCCTGGCCAAATCAGGAAGCTACCATTACAACCAATGAATCCAAAGCCACACCACATTGCTGCAATCCAGTCCCCTGCCCTTCTCGGCTCCAAATCCAGTCCCCTGCCCTTCTCGGCTCCCCCTATTGTAGCTGGTTGATATCATCTATATCACAACCAGAGATGTAGCTGCAAGGGAGTTCAGAAGTGTCATTCTTAGCTTCCCAGACGCTAGAATAATAGGGACTCTAGAGGAACAGAGGTTGAAATAAAGGCTAAGGGATCCCAGCCATGCTACCTTCCACACTGAGAGAGAGGGAGATACAGTTTGGAAATTTCTCCCTTTCAAATCTCATGTCATAATTTGATTTCTACTATTGGAGGTGGGGCCTAGTGGGAAGTGTTTGGGTCATGGGGGCAGATGCTACATGTACATCTTAGTGTCATCCTCAGAGAAATGAATGAGTTCTCACTCTATTAGATCACATGAGAGCCGGTTGTTTAACAGAGCATGACACCTCCCCCCGCCTCCTCTGCCCTCTCTTGCCATGTGACACGCTGGCTCCCTTTGCCTTCCGCCATGAGTAAAAGCTCCCCACGGTCCTCACCAGAGGCCAAGCAGATGCCTGCAGCCTGCAGAACCATGAGTCCAATAAACCATTTTTCTTTATATATACCTCAGTTATTCCTTTATAGTAGTGCGAAACAGACTAACACAGAGGGAAATGCACCAAAATTAAGGAGTGGCCTTGTGTGCTCCCTGTCCACTCATTTTAGTTAGAGCAATTAACCCTCTATAGGTCAACAAACATTTACTGAACCTCTACTATCAGGAACTGTGCTCGGGGCTGAGAACATCAAGATGACTCCCACACTGAGGTTGCCTCTAAGGAGCTTGCAGTCTAGTGGGAAAATCAATTTGATGAACCAGTGGTTACAACACAGAGAAGGGTTTCTAGCAGAGATTTGCACAAAGCGCCAAGGGACCCCAGATGTAGCCATGCATTCCTCTCCTCTGAGAGGATCAACCAGGTGTCTACTGCTTCTTTTGATGTCCCCTGCTTTTCCCCAAGTGTTTTCTCTGAATGAGCTCTGGGGTCAGAGTCAAGGCAGTCAGAGTTATAAATCACTTGAAAGCTGGAGAAGCTGCCTCAAGTCTGTTTTGTTGTCATTGTTTTAACAAAGCACTGAAATGACTTTCCTCAAGCCAGAAATCTTTCAGCACATATTGATACAGGTTTTTTCATACATGCATTTACATGTGTGTTTATGGAGTTCTGCTCATATCTACGTACAAACATCACTTGTGTACATATCCAGACCATCCTTTGTGTACATCTGTACCCTTGAATGTTTGTGGGGTCACATGTATTTGCATGGGGCTGTGATTCCACATGGGATTGTCTGTGTGCATGGTCTTTCAGCTTGCTTGTTGTTTGTAAAAACACATGAATGTAGATGAAAGTTTGAGGAGGGTCAAATAAAAACAAATAAATTCAGGGAGGCATCAACAAAGAGAGGAAAATATATCTATGTGTGCAGGCACCATATGTAAGTGGTTCTCACAGTGAATGGTGAAGGTGGCCTTAAGGGCATCTTGTTTTCTTTCTAGAGCTATCTTAGAAATTCTCTTGTATTATTTCCATGTAAAGGGACTCTTGAGTACAAGATTAGTCCCTGAACAGCACCCAACCCCCTGCTCATCTCCTACCTTCTATACTGTGTGTTCCTGGAGAACAGAAACGGATGTTTTTCAACTCTGGAGCCACAGTGCACAATGTCCACCACAAAAGTGGTGTTCAAGAAAGAAACCAGGAGGGAGGCAGAGAGGGAGGGAGAAAACAAGGAAGGGAGGAGGGATTGAGGGAGGAGGGAAGGGGCAGGCAGAGGAGAGGAGGAAAGCAGCCCTATTCATCATGGGTAGACAATTAGCCCATGGTAATAGAACTGAGCTAATAAATTGCTGGATAAGATAGATGAGCACTAACCCACTGGAGCAAAGGGTGACCCCCTCCCTTGGTCTTCTTGGTCCAAGTAAGCTGCTCCCCTGACCCATCCGTGGACTCTTGGCCCTCGGAGATGGGGGGAGGCCCTTGAGTTGACCTCCATGAAATGCATTTGTCTACGCAGATGCCTGGGCTGCAGTGGTGTGGGCAAAGCTCAAGCTGTGGGCTGCGCCTGGGTCTTTTCTTGAGGTCCTGCTTCTCTGAATGACTTTGAATAAATCACTTAAGCTCTCCGGGCCTCACCTGCAAGTGTCCTTATCCATTAAATGATGTACTGTGTGAGCTCTAAGGTTCCTTCCTGCCCCAGAATCCTGTGATGCCCTGCAGTGCCAGCCAACTCCTGCCTCCCCTGCCATCCTGGGGGCTCTGGGTTCTGTTTGTGACAAAGGCATTTGGAATGCGGCCCTTCGCCTCCAGCCACTGCCTCCTCCCTGGACAGTCGCCAGTTCTTGGTAGCCACACAGGCCTAATATTTGAGGAAAACAGTACTACCTCCCGACAAGCAGACAGGATCAAAAACCAAGGTATCTGTACTTAAGCACAGGCAAGCACCAAATCTCAGGCCAGATACAGAGGTCGGCATCGGAGGTTGCTCCAGCAAGTCTATGCCCAATCTAATTAAGTCCACCCGACCCCAGGCCCAGTCCTTTCTCAGTCAAGCATGCTTCCAGGGCTGCACAGACACCAGCAAATCCTTCCTCAGTTCCCTTGGCTACTCTGGAATTCCTCTCCTCAATACAGCCCCCTTCCTCTTCTCTGTCCTACTTCTCCCAATGGGTCCCCAGTTTCTCGACATCCTTTTTACTAAGAGAGCATGAGCATGAAGGCCTCTCTCTAGGGAAGCGAAGAGACTTCTCACATTTATCCATTGCATGGACACATTAGCTGCCAGTGATAAAAGAGAGCACAGGATCCACTCTCATTTTCAACTTCCCAGGGCACAGGAGAATAGAACAGAGGAGGCTGGCTGCTTCATCTGAGACTGGAAGGGGAGAAGGTGGGTGCAGATGAAGATATTTGCCCTGGGGAGGGAAGAGGGCAGGAAGTCAACTAATATTAATGTTCAAAGCACTTAAGAACATTCTGAGAAGGGTCCCCAGGATTAATGCATCCCATCCCTCTCCTAAAGGACTTTCCTGTCTAGTGAAGGAGACTGGCACATGAGATATAAATGGTAATTTGCATAAAGCATCCTAGAAAAAACTGCCTAATGCAGCATACTGAGGGAGTTCCAATAACGGAGTAATTGATTCTGTCTGGAGAAGAATCAAGACAGGCATCCAAGAGGAAATAGAACTTGAAGACTTTCAGAGGTTTCTGTCTTATTGACTAGCAATAATAATAATATGCTACACCGTTGCTGCACCTGGTGGTTTACAAAGCACCCTTGTGGCCTTCGTTCCATTTGATTCCATTTGTTTATGGGTATCCATGCACTTCCACAGCCATTGAGCCTGCTGTTCAGCAGGCACAGCTATGGCTCCTAAGATGAAAAAGCGTAGTCTTGGCTCTCCAAGGTTTCAGAAGGGAAACAAACAAACAATAACAACAAGGCTAAGTATGAGTTCTGAAAGGATGCATCAAGTTATTGTGGTGACAAAAGGGAGTGTGGAGCTTAACCCAGGGTTGAGCGTGGAGAGAAAGTTTGGAGATGGAATTAAGATTAGAACGCTTTAGTAGATGCTAGGAATGAGCAGGATGCATAGGGTAACCAGAGGGGCAAGATGGAAAAGAACATTCTGAAACAGCACAAGCAAAGGCAGTGACTGAGCATAGTTAGATGAGTATAGAGAGGAGATGGGACACAAGAGCTAAAGATACAAGCAGGTGGGGCACAGTGGCTCACACCTGTAATGCCAACACTTTGGGAGACTGAGGCAGCCAAATTGTTGAGCCCAGGAGTTTGAGACCAGCCTGGGTGACGTATCAAAACTCCATCTCTACAAAAAATACAAAAAATTAGCCAGGCGTGGTAGCTCACACCTATAGTCCCAGCTACATGGGAGGCTGAGGTAGGAGAATCACCTAAGACCAGTTGAGGCTACTGTGAGCCAAGATCATGCCACTGCACTCCAGCATGAGTGACAGAGTGAGACCCTGTCTCAAAAAAATAAACAAAAATAAAAATAAAAAAGATACAAGCAGATGCAAGATCACCCCCCAGGGCAATCCTGGAGCACAAAGGGTAGTAGAGACAACATCAGAATTACTTGAAGAGCTTTTTTAAAATATACACATCCTGGCCAGGCATGGTGGCACACACCTGTAATCCCAGCTCTTTGGGGGCTGAGGTGGGAGGATCACTTCAGGCCCAGAGTTCGAGAACATCCTGGGCAACATAGCAAGATGCTGTCTCTACAAAAAATTCAAAAATTTCCCAGACATTGGCAGGGCATGGTGGCTCATGCCTACAATCCCAGCACTTTGGGAGGCCGAGGTGGGTGGATCATGAGGTCAGAAGATTGAGACCATCCTGGCTAACACGGTGAAACCCAGTCTCTACTAAAAATACAAAAAATTAGCTGGGTGTGGTGGCTGGCACCTGTAGTCCCAGCTACTCGGGAGGCTGAGGCAGGAGAATCACTTGAACTCGGGAGGCAGAGGTTGCAGTGAGCCGACATCGTTCCACTGCACTCCAGCCTGGGTGACAGAGTGAGACTCCGTCTCAAAACCAAACCAAACAAAAAAATTTCCCAGGCATGGTAGCGTGTGCCTGCAGTCTCAGCTACTTGGGGTGCTGAGGTGGGAGGACTGCTTGAGCCTGGGAGTTCGAGGTTGCAGTGAGCTATGATTATACCATTGCACTCCAGTCCAGGCCACAGAACCAGAACCCAAGAACCTGTCTTTGAAAAAAAGAAAAAAACAAAACAAAACCACACATCCCACATCCCCATCTCCCCATCCCCATATCCTAGGATTCCTTGGAAGAAGGTACCTGCAGTGGTCTCACAAACTCCTTTTGAAAATAAGAAATAAAACTGAGCAGTATTCTCCATGCAATTCTGATTTCTAAGCCATCCCCTTCATCCCCTGGGTTAAGATGACTGCTGAAATGCATTTCAGCATCTCTCTATCACTCCCTAAATCAAGAAGAGGATTCTCTTCCTGTCTCCTGGCCTCCTGGTTAGAATTAACCATGCTGGGCCCAGTGCTACCCACCTGTAGCCTGAAATTTTGGGATTCATGCTCCATTTTGCATCTCCTGTACAGCAGCACCATTAACCAGGCCTCTGTTGAATGACTTCTGTTGACTCTGTGTATTAGTCTGTTTTTACATTGCTGATAAAGACATACCCAATACAAGAAAATTTACAAAAGACACAGGTTTAATGGACTCACAGTTCCATGTGGCTGGCGAGGCCTCTCAATCATGGTGGAAGGTGAAAGGCACTACTTACATGGTGGCAGACAAGAGAAGAGAATTTGTGCAGGGAAACTCCCCTTTATAAAACCATCAGATCTCGTGAGACTTATTCACTATCATGAGACTAGCATGGGAAAGACCCGTCCCCATGATTCAATAACCTCCCACTGGGTCCATCCCACAACACATGGGAATTGTGGGAGCTACAGTTCAAGATGAGATTTGGGTGGGAACACAGCCAAACCATGTCACTCTGCTAGACCCTCTGGCTCTGACCCCTGGCCTGTCCAGATTTCTGATAGCTCCCAAGCCCTGTCTACACCTGTCTATCAGTCTGTGCATTGACTCAACAGCTCGGGTTAGGGTTAGGGTCAGCTTAGTCTCATCCCTGGTCCTAGTCAGCCCTATCAATTGCATCACCTGTCCCAAGATGGCAGATTGAAGCTTCCCAGGTTTCACAGGGACTGCAGGATGACTGGCAAGTCTTTTCAGTGGAAGAGGGAAGGACTTCTTTCCAAACACGAGAATGAGAATATACAAAGGAATAAAAAACATAACAAGTCTTAAAAGAATTTGGGACTTGAGAAACTGCAAAAAAACACAGTGTGGCTGCAGCATGTGGCACGAAGCAAGGGGTGGGGAGGATGATGCTGGGAAGCCCGCACAGAATGAGCCCTGGAAAGGCTTTATTTACAGAAGACCTGCCTGTGGGATATAAAACACTTCCATATGTGATCACTTGGGGGTTGTCAGTCAGCTTTCTAATCTCTGAATTATTGGGCTTCTGTTTTCTTAGAAAGTTTCTCAATGGTAAAGTTGTCATTTAAAATTAAGTTGGGTCCCAATAAATAATATAGTGACTATCTAGTGACACTAAGGATAGTAGAGAGAGGTTGAACTTGAGATTTCTGAAAGAAGCAAAATCAGGAGGCTGTTGTGAATCATTGAGGGAATATATTAGCCAAGGATACTTTTGATCACCAGAACATTCAACACAAACTGGCATAAGCAACAAGGAAACTGGTTTGCTCATGTAATGGGAAAAGTGCAGCAGTAAAGTGGGCTTCAGATGTGCTTCACTGAGAGGGACTCTGGGCCCCGACTCTGTTTCTCTGTGATCCACTGGGCTCTGCCTCCCTCGGTGATGGGCTGTGTCCTCCTGCTGGGTTTCTTCATGGTAGTCAAAGGGCTAAGCTTGTCCCAACCTCATATTTGTGCACCACCTTCTTCAAAGCAGAAAAAGAGGTGTTCCTTTCTCCAGCCATCACACAAAAGCCATGCATTTACTCTATTTAGACCAGTCAGAACCAATCTCAGGGCCAGAGGAGGGCCACACAATGAATGATGTGGGCCAACCTCTAAGCCAATTTCTATGGCAAGAGAGATGGAATCATTAAAGGATTTGTTCAAGGGCCTTGGACTAATCAGGGCCCACCATCTGGGCTAGGGGTAGAGTAAATTCTGCTGCAACTGCATAGCAAATACCCCGGGAGGCAGGTGGGAGAGGAGTAATTCCACAAATTAAAATCTGGGCACTATGAGCAATAGGAGAGAGAAGGAATGGATATTGGGTAAGAAGCCAACCCTTGTCCATGCTAAGGGTGAGGAAGGAGAGACTAGGACTCTCACGGCTCTGAGACTGTGGATATTAAACAACCTTAACAAAGCCTAGAGATACAGAAGAAGTAAGTTTGGGGGCAGGCAGAGAGGTGAGGGAGAATAATAAATTTGTTATTGAATTTTAAGTGACTAAAAGACATACATATAAGTGGAGATGTTTGATGATCAATTCTGGATCTTTCCAGGAACCCCACACCAGGGAAACCACCACTAAATGGTCCCACTGTTTATCCCAACGCTGTGCCGAGTCTCTTTAGGGTTTTGAAAAACCCCACAGTTATTGATTAGCCATTAGTGATTCCCTCCATCCCGGCATAAGTATTTCCTCTTCTTTAGTGCAACAACCTCCGAATAACTGGAAATGGGGCTGAGCAGGTGCAGATTGGAAGACAAAACATCCCTCTTAATGTGAAAAATTAATTTGTGGCTCTAATTGCTTCAAACTCCAAAGGAAAAAAGAAAATCTCCATTCTCCCAGTATTCAAAATAGAACACAGGCTTTATTTGAATAAAGAAAATAATCTGTCAAGGGAAAAATAAGGACTTATGCTGCTCAGATGTCAATCTTACAACATTGTAAAGGAAAAGCAGGTTTAATTACAGTCAAATCTACATAGAATCACTTTTGAATGGTGTGCACAGGAACCTCAAGGTCTAAGATTTAGACTTGACAAGATACTTCAACAAAGGCTGGTGGAAACAGCCAAGTGTCACGGGGTGGGGTGGGGTGGGGTGGGGTGGGGTGGGGGAGACTTGACTCTGGACTGGAGTTCTGTCATACAGAATAGAGGGGGCCAAAGCAAAAATGTTCTCAAGTTGCCTTTTGAATCTATTAAATCATCACAGAAAATTAAATCTAGACTATCTTCCCCAAAGTATTTTATTTTCTATAACACAGCCTTAATGGTTGTCCTATATCCTTGTGAAGAACACACAAAGAAATGGCCTGGAATTTTCCAGTTTACCAATGTTAAAACAGAGGCTAAGAGAAAGGGCCCATCTGAAGCGATCCAGAAAACCAGTGGTGACTCTGAACTTGAGGAACTAGAGCGATACTGCATCTCAGAAGCCAGGCCCCAGAGCCATCAGCCAAAAATAAAAGGCAGTTAGCAGTCGCTCCGCAGACCATAAGCCTACCCTTACCCATCTTTCCTAAGCCCTCCCCTCCCATTCCCCCAAAAAAAAGAATTTGCAGAGAAAAGTAACCCATGTCCTCTTAGCGAAGCAATTTCTCTGCACCAGGGTCTGTAAACATTGGAGGGAGGATCTAGACCATTCAAAAGAATATATGCTTTACTAAGCTTGAAGGGACGTACCTCACAGGGCACCTGCGGGCCTGCAGCCAGATGGGTGCCCTGTGGCCCTGTGCCCAGGCAACTCTTCCCAGGCAGTGCAAATGGCCTCTCTTCAGCTCCCATCACTAGTTTAATCATGACTAGCCTAGCTCCCTAAGGGGAAAAAATGTTTCTTTTTTTCCTTTCTCTCTCTCTCTCTCTTTTTTTTTTTTTTTAAGACAGAATCTCGCTCTGTTGCCCAGGCTGGAGTGCAGTGGTGCAATCTCGGCTCACTACTGCAACCTCTGCCTCCCAGGTTCAAGCGATTCTCCTGCCTCAGCCTCCTGAATAGCTGGGATTACAGGTGCCCACCACCACATCTGGCTAATTTTTGTATTTTTAATAGAGATCGGGTTTCACCATCTTGGCCAGGCTGCTCTTGAACTCCTGACCTCATGATCCATCTGCCTCAGCCTCCTAAAGTGCTGGGATTACAGGCGTGAGCCACTGCATCTGGCCAAAAAAACATGTTTCTATGCCTTCTCTCTTCTTGTTTTCTTCCCCTTCTCTTTCTACTCAGAGAAAAGCCACTGGAGGAACTCAGTTCTTGGTACTGTGTATGTCTCCCCACTCCTGTCTTACATCTCCTGAGATCTTTAGGAGCATCAGGGAAGCACTGGAAAAACCAAAAAGGATAATAGAACCTATAAATATATCAAGGCAGTAAACCGGATCTATTATCAACTCCGAAAACAAGGGCTGAGTCACACGTAGCATACGCAGACAGGAGTACTTCATGCTAGGAATGTCTTCCCTTAGGATAATGTTCAGGGACCAGCATGGGGCCTGCAGAAGTCACAACGTTCCAACTGCTTCACAGATCATTCTCCGGGAACCCCTGAGGAGGTTTCCTAACTCAGGGCAGTATGAAGACAACAGAAACATTGGTTGTCAATCAATGACTGTGCACCATAGAATGACAGTTACACACACTTCATTATGCAGTTAACGTGAATATAATCCTACAAACAACAATAAGAAGGATGTACAGGCTTCTGATACTAACTTCCAGTCTCCCAGCATTAAGGAACTATTGAAACCCCTTAGTCAGACGTGACAAGGAGTTGCTTTTGTCTCATCCCGTAGGGACTCATTTTCTTCCCACGTTGTCCAGCCTCTGTGATCTCTCTGTCCCAGGTTGTTCTTGTTCCCTGCAAGTCTGTGCCAGAATGGTTACTTCCTGATATCAGTGTCATTAGTATTAATTGCAGAAAACACCTGCCTCTTGGCCTTGGATTTTAGAAACAGGCTGCATCTGCTGTGGTTACAGAAGAGTGCCTACTTTCCTTTCAGTGCTGTCTGCCGAATGCCCAGTTGTCAATAATTTACCATTTCAGAGCTCGCTTTTTCTTCTGCATGATTGTGGCTTTGTGTCTCTCTCTGAGTACCTCTGCCTGTGAGCTCTGTGTTCCCCAAACTTCCTAAAAGAAGACTGGGGACGTTATCAGCTTGCTCCTTTTGACAGGAATAGCAATTTGCAAATCCAAATGGAAATTGTTTCTCTTCCCCAACACAGCGAAAACTCCCTCTGTTGTGGTGTCCCTGACCACAGTCAGTTCTTCTTGCAGCCTGACTCTGGTATAGCAGTGTAATTGCATCAAAGACTCAATTAACACCATGCAAGTTTCAAGGATACATGATCCTAGATAATCCTATTTTTGCCATAACATACCTTTTACTTTCTAGGAATTGGCAGAGGGTTGGTTACTGTAGGCAGAATCTGTAATTAGCAATCAAATATATTTAAATGACAGAATCTATTCCAGTAGAATGTTTTACCCCAACTTGCTTTAGATCTAGATATAATATTTATATACGAGGAACCTGATTATAATCCTATATGGGGTGTTGGGACCCTGGATCCATAAAACAACACTGCTATCAAACTATATATGACGGTCCCATATGTAAACTTAAAACAGTTGTTTCTATGAATCAGTAATTAGTATTTGTTCTCAGCTAAAACAATTTGAGGCCAGGTGCGGTGGCTCACACCTGTAATCCCAGCACTTTGGGAGGCCAAGGCAGGTAGATCACGAGGTCAGGAGTTCGAGACCAGCTTGACCAACATGGTGAAACCCCATCTCTACTAAAAATACAAAAATTAGCTGGGCATGGTGGCATGTGCCTGTAATCCCAGCTACATAGGAGGCTGAGGCAGGAGAATCGCTTGAACCTGGGAGGTGGAGGTTGCAGTCAGCCGAGATCATGCCACTGCACTCCAGCCTGGGCGACAGAGCAAGACTCTGTCTCAAAAAAAAAAAAAAAAAAAAATCAAAATGTATTTCCAGGTGGAAACAACCTAAATGTTCATATTATTGGACAATTTTTGCATGAATGGATAAACAGAATGTGGTAGCTACATACTATGGAACATTATTCAACCTTAAAAAGGAAGGAAATTCTGAGCCATGCTATAACATGGGGAAACCTTAAGGACATTAAGTGAAATAAGCCAGTCACAAAACGACAAATACCATATGAGATACTTAAAGTAGTCAAATTTATACATAGAGAAAGTAGGCCAGGCACAGTGGCTCAACGCCTGTAATCCCAGCACTTTGGGAGGCTGAGGTGGACAGATTGCTTGAGCTCAGGAGTTCAAGGACAGCCTGGGCAACATGGTAAAACCCCATCTTTACAAAAACACACAAAAATTAGCCAGGCATGGTGGCACGTCCCTGTGGTCCCAGTTACTGAGGCTGAGGTGGGAGGATTGCTTGAGCCTGGGAGGCAGAGGTTGCAATGAGCTGACATCCTACCACTGCACTCCAGCCTGGGGGCCAGAGAGAGACCCCATCTCAAAAAAAATTTAAAAAAGAAAGAAAGTAGAATGGTGGTTGCCAAGGGCCGGGCACGGTGGCTCACACCTGTAATTCTAGCACTTTGGGAGGCCAAGGCGGGTGGATCGCCTGAGGTCAGGAGTTCAAGACCAGCCGGGCCAACATAGTAAAACCCCATCTCTACTAAGAAATTACAAAAATTAGCCAGGTGTGGTGGCAAGCACCTGTAATCCCCACTACTCAGGAGGCTGAGGCAGGAGAATCTCTTGAGTCTGGGAGGCAGAGATTGCAGTGAACCAAGACCATGCCACTAAACTTCAGCCTGGGTGACAGAGCAAGACTCCATCTCAAAAAAAAAAAAAAGAATGGTGGTTGCCAGGGGTTGTAGGGAAGGAAAGAAAATGAGTTATTGTTAAGAAATGCCAAGTTTCAGTTTGGGTAGATGAAAAAAGTTCTACAGACATTGGGGGGTGATGATTGCACAACCACATGAATGTACTTAGTGCCACTGAACTGTACACTTAGAAATGATTAAAATGGTGGATTTTATATTATATGTATTTACCACAATTTTTTAAACGTGATATAAAAACGTTCATTTCCAAGTGAGGATTTTTAATATTTCCTAAAATATCTGACTCTGTGGTTGAAATGGCTTCCAAATGACACAGATTAGTTCTCCTGTGATCTTAACAATATATACAGAATACCTAGAATCTCACACACATGAGAATATGGTGACATGCAGCTGCAAAGATTTCAAAGTTCAGAGCAACAAACCACTAGGGCTTTTTCTTGGTTTTCTGGACAACGCACCTAAAAGGCTTTTCTGTTCTTCAAAATCCTAAAAGGTATGTCTTGTAGTTCTACTCATAGGGGAAGTAGATAGGCTAAGAAGGCAAATGCATGGCAAATCATTCTCCATGACAAATCACAATGAACACTCTGCTTTGCTTTGCTGCTGCAGCCAATGACCCCGGAAGCGGTGTTGTTCACCATTGCACCTCCCAGGGCTCCTCCACCTGGTGCCTCCCTCACCCTGTCTTCGGCTCTCCTGCCTAGACATGTCCTGTCCACCGAACTGAATTGGAGGAAGGAAATGTTTGTCATTAGGAACCAATTACTCAAAGATACAAAGCATATATGTACATACATTTTCCATTTTGTTCATTTTTCTAACGTTTATTTTAAGTTCAGGGGTGCATGTGCAGGTTTGTTACATAGGTAATAAATTTGTATCATGGGGGTTCATTGCGTGGATGATTTTGTCACCCAGGTATTAAGGCCAGTACCCATTAGTTATTTTTCCTGATCTTGTCTCTCCTCCCACCCTCCTCCCTCCTATAGACCCCGGTGTGTGTCGTTTCTATTTTCATTCTCAAAGAGAGATCTCCGAAGGCCTCATACTACCTGTTCTAGATAACTTTTGACAACAGCAACTTCAAATAAGGTAAATATTCATCACCACATAGAAGCTGAAATGAAAATAAGTCATAAATGAAATCCTAATGAAAATAAGTCCTTAAAACAATCCTTCTTTTCTTTTTTCGGAAACTCTGTGGATGGCTATGCATTTGATTCCTTTTCTCATGTCTGACTCTGTTTCTGGGGATGTCATGTGGCAAAAAATAAAAATAAAAATAAAAATAAAAAAATTTTTAAAAGGAGGAGGATGGGCTTTAAAGCCAGAGAAAGAGATCCCATTCCTGGCCCTCCCATGTGCCAACTGAGCAGCTCTGGCTCTCTGGAGGCCCTAAGGTGTCTATCTGAAGATGGTAACACAGGCATCCATGCTGCAAGATTGTAGCAAGGATTAGAAATTATGTATGAACAAAATTTGAAGCAGTGTGCAATAAATTATGTCAATGATTGTGATGTCTGCATTGCAAACACAGTGGCGTATGTCACACACCAATACCTTTACACTGCTCAGCGCAACCACACCTCCCTCACCATTCCCCAGAAAAAGGTGCTCTGCTCAGAGTCCCGGGAGACAGCACACCCAAGGTGGCCCAGATTCTTTCTCCTTAAACTATTGCCTATTTTATCAGTGTGGAAAACTGGGCAAATAGCACAATCACAGTAAGAGTCTCCCCAACCGTAAATGTTGCATCAGGCCAGGTACAGTGGCTCACATGTAATCCCAGCACTTTGGGAGGCCGAGGCAACTGGATCGCTTGAGCTCAGGAGTTCAAGACCAGCCAGGGCAACGCGGCAAAACTCTGCCTCTATAAAACTACAAAAAATTAGCCGGGTGTGGTGGTGCATGCCTGTAGCCCCTGCTATTCAGGAGGCTGAAGTGGGAGAATGGCTTGAGCTGGGAAGGCTGAGATTGCAGTGAACTGAGGTTGCAGCAGCGCACTCCAGTCTTGCAACAGAGACCCTGTCTCTAAATAAATAAATAAATGCTGCATCAGGCCTCAATGCTTGAGACCTAAATCTGACTTATATCTGTTTTGGCCAAATTCCATGCTGACCCTCTAGAGACAGCGCCCAAGCCACAGGACTGCTTGGTATTTTCTCCACACGGCCATGGTTCCTCACTGCTGTGGTTCTCTCTCTTCTTCCCATTTCCCACTATTGTTCCGTTTCCTTTCATATAGACTATATTCCAGAAATATGAACATTAAAGCTTAAGAACAGAGTTCAGTCTGTCATCTCAGCACTTTGGGAGGCCAAGGTGGGTGGATCACTTGAGGCCAGGAGTTTTAGGTGAGCGTGGACAACATGGAGAAACCTCGTCTCTACTAAAAATACAAAAATTACCCAGGCATGGTGGTGCAAGCCTGTAATCCCAGCTATTCAGGAGGCTGAGGCAGGAGAATTGCTTAAACTCCGGAGGCAGAGATTGCAGTGAGCTGAGATCGTGCCATTGCACTCCAGCCTGGGCAACAGAGTGAGACTCCATCTAAAAAAAAAAAAAAAAAAAAAAGAAGAACAGAGTTCAGTTCTTATTTAATACAAGTCATTCTTCATCAAAGGAAATGCTTATGCATATTCAGAGGAGAATAACAAATATGGTGTGTCGTGTCTTCTAGAACTTGGTATCTTCTTCCTTTACCATTGGTGCTACCACCAAGGGACATGAATGCATGCTAATCACAGATACTTAGTCAACTCATCTTTCTGCCTCACCTTGCCCTATCTCAGGGAGCCTTCTGTCAGTGTCCCTGCAAGTGACCTTATCCCCTCAACCACAGCTGGTTGGATCGGGGATGACTACCTGATCCAAGCTGGGCCAATCAGATTCTTTTTAAAGAAGTGATTATTGAAATACAGGCGTTCTAGCTGGCCTCCTGGGAGTACTTAAGCTGGAAACTGATCAAGACTGGGAAGACTACATCGGGTCCACATGGAAGTAGAATTGAGAAATGGAGTCTGTAGAAAGCAAAAATGAAGCAGATAGCCAGAGAGAAGCAGATGAGAATATGCATAGGTCAGAGAGCGAGGGAGAGAGAGAGTGGAGAGAAAGTCTTCCTGTCTAAGGGCTTTCTAATTACTGGTTCCAGCCATTCCTAAGACCCAGAAATGTATCCTTGGGTTCTTTAAGAGAGACACTCTTATCCTTCTGATGGCTTTCTCTTTTTGCTTAAATTAACTTGAATGGAGTTAATTTAAGTTAACTCCATTAACTTTGGAGTTAATGTTCCTTGAAAGCAAAGAGTCCCTGTAACAATGCTTCTCATCTTAGCTACTCACCCAATTGGGTGATGCCATCACCATTGCCACCAGCAATCACAATGGAACCCATTCCCCTTGAGTGCAGGGAGCTGGGAGCCAGCACCCCTTGGACAGCAGAGCCAAATGCCAAAAGCGCATCATACTAGCTTGTAGCATTTGTTAGCCAAATGCTGTGCTGGCAAATGTCTAACAACCAACTCACCTGGAGAAAAAAAACCCAGTTTGAAACATTTGCCAATTTCCATGGTGTAAATAGCCCCACCATTGCCACTTCTAATGTTACATGGCTGAACACAGACTTTGGAAAAGATACAGTGGACTCTTGGGGGTCAGGACAAGTAGCTATCTAGCCTACATTTTCTGATTTAGAAATACTTCCTGGCTCCCTTTTATCACTTGGTTCTTGTCATCTCACTCTTGGGTTAATGGTTTAGAGTGTTATTAGCTCTATGTCTTTTATTCTAAACCAATTTAAATCTCTTTTGGAGAAGGCATAGTAAAATCATTTTTAAAATACAGCCTCATTCTTCTCTGAGAACCATAGTTTTATGCCCTCTCAAACACTAAGAGAATAATAATAATACTGAACACTCATATAGCAATTCACAGTGTCTAAATTATCTCAATGGCATGCTATGGTGGCTAGAACATAACTTTGCCATCACGCTGACCTGCTTTGAATCCCTGCATAAAGGATGCATTTGGTAAATGTTAGATTTCCTTTCACATATAACAACTCATTTGCTCCAAGTATTCATCCAGCCTCAGTGTTGGTCTTGTGCATGACAGCCAAAATCAGAAAAGACTCCTAAACAAAGGCTACAACTTTCTCAAGGGATCAGTTGTCCCTTTTTAAAGGCAGAGCTGACTCTTTAGCTGAGGCTGGAGGCAGAGCACACCTGAATCCAGTTTTAAGAAATCTCACACACTCCCTTTCAGAGACCAGAAGGAAAGCTGGACCCCAATGCTGCACTTCTTGTGTTCTACTTTGAGCTGAGTTTTTGTCCTCTGGTTCTGCTTGCAAGACACAAATGAGACAAGAATTCACGGGAATCATCTCCCTCTGTAGACTGCCAAAGATGCACATCACCCTAGCAACCGCAGAGGGAGAAATGCCCTTTGCTGGTGTGCAGTGGGGGTGTCTCAGTGGTTCTTCTGTTAGGTTTCAGCTTCAGCTCAAACCATTTCCAGTTTTACCTTTCCAGTGATTTGATAACAAACACTGGAGCATGAACCAACTTGACCCATCATTCCTTCAACTCCCCTCACTCTTGACTATCCGCTACCCCTGGTTTGTAAGAAACCTAAATGTCCCAGGCCCTATTAGTCTCTGGGTCTTTGAGAACCAAGGAGGTAACTTTCCCATGAGCAAATGGCTCCCCAAACCCTGCCTGGAGAGCTTTCAAGTCAAGACAAAGACTTTATCTCATAGCTTCTTCAGTAGGGTCTTGTGTTTTGGACAACAGTTTTGAAAATCCTTAGCAACACATTTCTTTAAGTGGAATCTCACATCAAAGTCCTAAAAGAGATAAAAAAAAAAAATTAGAGCTGTTTCTTTATGGCCTTTTAAGTCTTTTTTTCAGATCTCAAAAAAATTAGAAATTGAATTAGAAATTGAAACTGGTTGAATTGCAGTGAGGGCCTCAAGAGACTCCTGCAGACCTGAGCCCTGGTCCCTCGCTTATTAAAAGGCCTTAACACATGGCAGGGAAACCCTAGGGCTCCTAGGGCTCAGTTTGAAAACCACTGCACTAGGAAGCTCTTTCTCTGCCTGTGTGCAGGATCAGGAGCATCCAAAGTGAGTTGACAGCTGGGGGCAAGGAAACCGGTTAGTAGTTTGCTACAGTTGATCACATGAATGTTAAAAAGACCTGAACTACCTACAGGTCTTTTTAGGGGGAGACATTCCAGGGACAGAGTAACTAGGACTGGGCAACTAACTGGATGTGAGAGTCACAAGAGAGGACAAAGATGCCTCTGATTTTTCAAGCTTGTGTGACAGCAAAAACTATGGTAGAAATTCAGTAGAAATGGCACTCAGAAAGAGAAGGAAATAATCCATTTGGTTTGGGGCATGCCATATATTTTGTCTGGACTAGTTTAGCTTCTCTCTTTGAAACATCCTGGGAGAACTTCTATCCTAGATTGAGAAGGTGACCTGTCCACAAGTTCCCATAGGAAACCAGGAGGGAGCAATGGCCCCATCATGCCTCCTGGGCAAACATGCATAAGACACAAAGCACAAAAATATATGTCAGTTGCAAGGGAATAGGACTCCAGGCTGTGAAGTCTATTACCCCAAAGTCATGGACAAATGGTCAAGATCAAGATTCTAAATAAAAATGTGTTCTGTCTCCAGGCTCAGCCCTTCTGAGGACATGGGCTGGCAGCATTGCTCTCAGCCGGAATGCTGTCAGATCAGATAGTTGACAAATGTTTGCTCAGAGCCTGCTATTTTGGGGTTAGCCTAGAGAGGTGAGATTACTGGCTGTCCTCAGGATTCAACCAGCCTAAGCACACAGATGGGGTCACCCAGACCACTGTTTATTCTCCGGAGTGAGTTCATTTGTTTATCTCAGAGTGATCCACAAATAGTGACTTCATGCAGTTATGACCAGGGACTCTCTCTGCTCCATGACCCAGGCTGGATGCACTTGGCTGTCACAGTCAAAAAGCTGTCACAGGAAGATCTTCTAGTGCCAATCTCCTTTCTCCCTCTGTTTGCCACTGGATCACCAGAGAAGGCAGATGGTGCCCTGCAAACACATCCAGAAACCAGGCAAATATGACTTATGTTGATAATGGAAATCCAGCACTGGGCACACCATCGCATGAGACTAACCGCTGCAATGAGATCCCGCACGGAGGTGGGAGAGGCAAACTTCAGGTCAACTCAAGGAAGAACGACCTTGATGGTTAAGAGCACAGCCTGCAGAGTCAGTCTGCCTGGGTTTGAGTCCTTCCTCCCTCCACCAGTTACCAGCTGTGAAATCTCTCTGTGCCTTAGCTTCTACGTCTTTTAGAAGGGAATAATGATTAATACCTCCTAAGCTGAATATAAGCATAAAGAGAGATAAGCCACATAGAGATTTCAGCACAGCAGTGTCCACATACCCAATACATGGTGATCATTCTTAAGTCCCATTCCGCAAAGGAGTGGGCTGCACCAGGAGTAGGAGGTGCCCTATCATGTGGTTTTCCACCCAACATTTGGACACCTTTGTCAATAAATAATGCAGAGAGATTTCAGTGTGGGTCGGGAGCTGACTCTCTTTTGCTTACTCTGAAGTCACTTTCACAGCTGAGACTGAAATATGGAGTCCAGACATTTCCTTTCTTCGTGAGCGCCTGCATCACCCCATGTTCACGCTGCCAGCATTCACGGACACCTACTCCACCCAAAGCATCGTGCACTGTGTCAAAAGTCGAGGAATTTTAACCCCAAAGACAAGGCAAGCTTGTGTACAGCCAGTCACTGTAGCCATGGCTCTAAAGACCCCAGGAAAAGGACGCAGACCAGGCTACGTGCACTAATCAAACGAGGACTTGTTTTCTATTTCTGCCTTTGGGATTATCTAAGGGATTGGCAGGTCTGTAAATCGCTCCAAGCTGCTTGACCACGCAGACACCAGACCTGCTACCGAAAACACCCTGCCAAGCATGATGCTGTTTATCAAAACAAGGTCTTCAAAAATCTTTTCTCTAAATTTCCACTCTATTTCCTAATCAAGAAATAGATAATCCCAGGAGAAAATCAGCTCGCATTTCTCTTCTTCTCTCTGTCTGTCTCTCAGCCTCTCTGTCTCACTCTGCCTCCTTCTCTCCCTCCTTTCTTTCCCTCTCTCCCCACCCCCTCTAGCTTTTATCATTTTAAGCTGTATGCATGCCATTCTTCAGGGGATTAAAGTCAAATTTAGTCTTCTGCAATTGTTATTACCTACCCCTCGGCTTATGAGATGCATTTGCCTGCATTTGTAATGCATCAATAACTTCCACTCTCCTCCACTTGTAAACAATGCATTATATTAAATAGCCTGTGTCTAGCCTTGTATTGAAACGGACGATAAATTAGGACTTCCAGTTCTTGGTTTTTACTGATTCCTAAACCTGCCAGTTACATGCCTGTCCGCCCCACTGAACATTCTCTCTAAAGCTGAGAATGCACAAAGCCCTTGTTCACCGTTCCTCCTGTCTCCATCACTGCTGCCGGCTGTCAGTTTCACACCACCAAGCAGATTGTAATTGGCAGGATGAGGTGCAGACATAGGGAATGGTTTGAATACATGGTTCTCACCATACACACATGCACACACACACAAAATTCAAAATTTCTCTCTCTCTCTCTCTCACACACACACACACACACGTCTTTCTGACTTACAATGTTCTGCAAATTTAGGGACTTGATTTGTGAAGCTTCTAATCAGAATCCACAAGGGCTGCCCTCATTCTCTAGCCCATGGATTGGAAGCAAGCAGAGAAAGGAAACACAATGCAATCAACACCCAGTCCCGTTCTAACACAGCCAGGCCTTCCCGGTCCTGGATGGATGTTGCTTTGGGAATGTGCCCTGCTGGGAGCCAGCCCTTATGTTTTGTCAGGAAGCTTCTCTGGGATCTGAAATCTGCAAACTTCTCAAGAACCATAATCACCCTGTCCAGCCTTGAGTGAGGTCCCGGAGCAAAGAGCAAAAACTCTGGAAAGAGAAATCTAGCTCAAAGAATCTTGCGTCGTTTATACAGATCTTTCCCTTCAGAGCAATGAAAACTCAGCATCAATCTTTCCACTCGGTGTATTCCAACATCTACCAATCTTTTGCAAACTCAAATCTAGATGAATTGGATCATTTAAAGCAGCGTTTCTCAACCTGGGCACTATTGATGTTTTCAATCAGATCATATAATTCTTCATCACAGGGGGCTGCCCTGTGCATGGTAGGATGTTTAGCAGCATCCCTGGCCTCTATTTACTTAGATACCAGTAGTACCTCCTCCCAAGCATGACAATCAAAAATGTCTCCAGATATTGCCAAATGGTCCCCGCAGGGCAAAATCACCTTGGTCGAGAACCACAGTAACAGTTATATTTAGTCTTGATGTCTGCCCATCGTTACAGGATTTCACATCTAATAAAGCCCAGAGGGTTCCTCTAGTCCTGTGGTTCTCAGAATGTAGTCCCCAGACCAGCAGCATCAGCATCACCTAGGAACTTTTTGGAAATGCATTGAGCCCCACCCCAGATACACTTAGTCAGAAATTCCAGGGAGGGGGCCCAACAATCGGTGTTTTAATGAGCATCCTGGGTAATTCCAATGCAAGCTACAGTTCAAGAACCACTTCGCTCCTCCAACCTCTCATTATTACAAATAGAAAAATCAAGACCCAGAGAGGTAAAGAGACTTCCCCAAAATCACAGAGCTTTTTTTTTTCTTTTTCTTTTCCCTTTTTTTTTTTTTTATACACAGAGTCTCACTCTGTAACCCAGTGGCATGATCTCAGCTCACTGCAACCTCCTCCTCCCAGGTTCAAGCTATTCTCCTGCATCAGCCTCCCAGGTAACTGGGATTACAGGTGCGTGCCACCACACCCAGCTAATTTTTTGTATGTTTTTAGTAGAGACAGGGTTTTACCATGTTGGTCAGGCTGGTTTTGAACTCCTGACCTCAAGCGATCCACTTGTCTCAGCCTACGAAAGTGCTGGGCTTACTGGCATGAGCCACCATGCCCAGCCTCCCAAAGTCACAGAGCTACTTTGAGAGTCAGACTGTCTACCACCTGAACCAAAGCACTTACCACTCAATCACTCACCTGTGCACCACCCTGGACCACTTCCCCATCTCACGCTTCAACCCTCTTGCCCCTTTTCTGAATTGCACTATTCTTTGTGCTTGTTTTCCTGATCTTTTACCCTTTGTGAGATATTGTCCACTAACTAGGCTGAGATTGAGTTTAGCAATCTCTGTTTATACTTCCTGCTAGCAGCGGAGCCCATGGCAGTGCGTACGGCAGTGAGCGCAGGTCTGTGTGGCTGTTTTGTGGGTGATCTCTGTTTGTGTCTCTATATGTGTGCCTTTATGGCTGTGGCTATATGCATGCATCTAAGCATGTGTGTGCATACATTAGTTTTCTTGGGCTGCCATAACAAAGTGCCACAGACTTGGTGGCTTGCACAACAGAAAGGTATTGTCTCACAGTTCTGGAGGTTGGAGGTCTGAGATTAAAGTATTGGGAGGTTTGGTTTCATCTGAGGCCCTCTTCTTGATGCCTCATCATGCAGTCTGCCCTCTGTGCTGTGCCCCTGCCATCTCCTCTTCCCATAAGGTCACAGTCACATTGGAAGGGTCCACCCTAATGGTCTCATTTTGACTTTATCACCTCTTTAAAGTCCTTATCGCCAAATACAGTCACGGTACTGGGTGTTGGGAATTCAACATACGAATTCTAGGAGGACACAACTGAGCTCATAACAGAGCACAGAAAGGGGACATGAAAGTCAGAGGCTGTCTTTGAGCATCCACGCTCCCCTCTCTGGCCCACATCTCCAAATGCAGGATCAGTAACCTGTGACCACCGCTGGCAGCTTGTCCCTTAATTTGAGGGCCAGTGGCAGGCATGAATCTTGTCAGGCAGATTTCAGGCAGGCAGAAACTGACATGTTCCTTCTTTCAGATCAAATGACTATAAAACTCATCTCTTGGGGCTTTCTGGAAAACATAACATGTTAATCCAGGGTCACCAGATTGACTATTTTTGATGAAAATTCAAGCAGACGTTGTGATTATTTTCCCCCTACAGTTGTCAGAATTAAAAATAGTAATTTTCACATCAGGTGAGCAGAGCCTCTGACCCCTAGTCTTGTATGAATATTACTAATTTAAAAACACATAGTAAAATAAATAGACTTTCTAATTCAGAAGCAGCTCTGAACTACCAGCTGATTTCAATCCTGATTTGAGTCCAATGTGGATGCATTTGGGTCACTGTAGAAATTGTGTATTTAGGAGGCAGAAAGACGCAGGCTGCAAATGCATAACAGAGCTTCAGTAAGAACCCGGGAGTCCTGACTTCAACCCACAGGGTTATGTTCAGCCCCGTTTTATCCATTTCAAATGGCACAACAGGATCTTCCTTGACGGATACCTCGGGGTCAGGGCAGGCCACTCCTCGGCCTTGGGTTCTGGTAGCAACTGAAAGCTAGGACACAGGCAGGAAGTGATCACCAGGCCATCCTTCCTCATCCAGCACTTGAGGTTCTGTGAGCTCCTAGAAATGGGAGGACTTCAGTCCCTGATGAGGATTAGTCCACAGGTCTGTAGGGAGAGCACAATATACAGCCCCAGGTCAAACAGGTCAGACCTGGAAACCTAAATAGCAGATTGGAACATATGAAATTGCCTTTTTTAAAGTCAAAATGGCTGGGTACAGTGGCTCACGCCTGTAATCCCAGCACTTTGGGAGGCCGAGGTGGGAGGATCATCTGAGGAAAGGAGTTAGAGACCAGCCTGGCCAACATGGCGAAACTCCATCTCTACTAAAAATACAAAAATTGGCTGTGGTGGTGGGCGCCTATAATCTCAGCTACTCAGGAGGCTGAGGCAGGAGAATTGCTTGAACCCAGGAGGTGGAGGTTACAATGAGCCAAGATCACGTCATTGCACCCCAGCCTGGACAACAGAGCGAGTCTCCATCTCACTACTACTACTACTACTACTACTAATAATAATAATAAATAAAATAAAATAAATAAAAATGAGTAGAATGTTGGCAAGTTCATGTGGTTCAACTCATAATATTCATGGGTCTCCCTACAGCTGTCTTATGAACCCTCCATAGCCCCCTACACTTACAGGACTCAAGGCACTGCTGGCGAGAGGAGAGGATGCAAGAGATAGCTTCAAAGAGCTCGCAATCTAATTCAAGACTCAGAAAATCAGACCAGGCACCATGGTTCACACCTGTAATCCCAACACTTTAGGAGGCCAAGGCAAAAGGATCACTTGAAGCCAAGAGTTCAAGACCAGCCTAGGTTAAATAGTAAGACCTTGTCTCTATAAAAAATAAAAAACTCATCAGGCATGGTGGTGCACACATGTAGTCCCAGCTAGTTGGGAGGTTGAGGAAAAAGATCGAACGCTTGAGCCCAGGAGTTTGAGGCTGCGGTGAGCTATGATTGCACCACCGCACTCCAGCCTGGGCAAAAGAGGAAGACCCTGTCTCTAATAAAGGAAAAAAAAGATTCAGAAAATTAGAAGTTTGTTCTTGTGTTATTCCTGACTCAGAAAAATCAGAACTCAGTTCTGCAGTTCTCTAGTCTTTACACGGAAGATTCCTTAACACCAGAAACTAGTGTATCTGTGAGCTGGTGGATGTCCACAAGCTGTTTGCTATCAATTCATGAAAAGTAAGTCTAGAAATTGAAAATAATCATTGAAAAACACTTATAACAATTTGACATCGCAATTTTATTTCTGTTGGCTCTAACAGTAAAAAAATGGAGTTTGAATTCTGTATATCTGAGTTTTTATTTTGCTTTTCTTTCTTTTCTTTTTTTTTTTCTTTTTTCTTTTGATGGAGTTTCACTCTTATCACCCAGACTGGAGTGCAGTGGTGTGATCTCGGATCACTGCAACCTCTGCCTCCTGGGTTCAAGTGATTCTCGTGCTTCAGCCTCCTGAGTAGCTGAGATTACAAGCACACGCCACCACGCCTGGCTAATTTTTTGTATCTTTAGTACAGACGGGGTTTCACCATGTTGGCCAGGCTGGTCCTGAACTCCCGACCTCAGGTGCGTCACCCGTCTCAGCCTCCCAAAGTGCTGGGATTACAGGCGTCAGCCACTGCGCCCAGCCTATTTCACTTTTCTAATTATTCAATGTTATTGTACCTTAAAAATTATCAGTCCACAATGGATTAGAAATGTTTTTTAAAGGTCTTTCACCACAGATACCTGAGAAGTAATGATCTGCAGGAAGGTAGATATCAGCTTAATATAAATAACAATAACTATTGTGATGATGTTTATTACGTACAGGTCCCATTATAAAGTCTTGCAACATAAACTCATTTACTTCTCACAGCAACCTTCAGGTAAGAACTATTATTACTCCAATCTCACAGATGAGGAAACTGAGTCACAGAGAGGAGAAATTACTTTCCTAGTATTGCATGACCTGTCAGTTATAGGGCTGAGATGGGAATCCAGGCAGTTTGGCTCTTGAGTCCATGATGGTAACCTCTGCCATGAAACATATGGGATAACTTGATTCATATATAAGTGGCCAAATATAAAGAAAATCAAGGAATGATTAACACCAGAACTTGGGAAGGGAGACATTGGTGGGAGGAAGGAAGGCAGGGGATGTAACAGGAGGTGTGCGTGCCAGGCGTCAAAGGCCTGCTTGCAGTCTATGCCTTAACATGGTGAGGAATATATACAGATGTTTGTTCTATCATACTATCATCTTCCAACTGTACACACGCATTTTACTCTTTGATGTGTATGATACGCCTCACAGTTTTAAAATTTTTTGGAAGGAGTAACTGCAGCTGTCGAACAATGAAAGCCACGGCCTCTGGAGAGGACGAGCGCCCCCTCATGGAGAGGACAAGAACAGCCATTCTCCTCTATCGGGCACAGGGCAGGTGGGAGGTAGAAGGACCTCAAAGTTTACTTCTATTCAGACTCTAAGCTTCTTCCTAAAGTCACATTCTAGAATTCAAAGGAAGGAAGAAGCCCACATTACCTGAGACTTCGTAGCCACGCCTTTATAGAGTGATGCAGAATTAACATTTAAGGTTGACAGAAGTGTCCCACTTGAGAAAATATACCAGAGCACAGTTTACAGTGACAGATGGTACTGAGGGAGTCCTTGGTATATTTCGAGAGCTTTCATTGTATGTGACTGGTACATTAATACTGATGCAGAAAAAAATGGGGGCCACTCCAGAAAGCAGGTGATGCCACTTGCCTTCGAGGAGACTGCAGTAAAATGCATTTTTGTGCTGTACAATAACTCTTCTTTTTTTTTTTTTTTTTTTTTTTGAGACTGGGTCTCAGTCTGTCACCCAGGCTGGAGTGCAGTGGTGCGATCACAGCCCACTGCAGCTGTGACCTCCCTGGATAATGCAATCCTCCCACCACAGCCTCCCAAGTAGCTGGGACCACAGGCCACCACACCAGGCTAATTTTTTAATTTTTTGTAGAGACAGGGTCTCACTATGTTGCCCAGGCTGGTCTTGAACTCCTTGGCTCAAGCAATCCTCCTGCCTCAGCCTCCCAAAGTGCTGGAATTATCGGCATGAGCCCCCATGCCTGGCCTAAGAGCTCCTCTTGATGTGTAGACAGCTAGTGTTGCCAAGACAAGTCTGGGTGTGAAAGGTTCGAACCATTTTGGGGTATCTCGACAACAGCTATGTGAGATGAAGACTTAGACCCCTAATCACCAAGAAAGCCAGATTGATGTGCAAGGCAATTCAACAAGCATGTTCCCGAGAGGCTGTAGATCGCTGGGTCCCACACCAAACCAGTTGAATCAGAATCTCTTCAGAGTCGAGCTTAGAAATCTGCATTTCTACAAATTGCATCCCCCACTCTGTGCTTCTGATTGAGGTATTCTGGGACCATGGTAAGACAACCAGGTAAATTAAGAACAAAGATTTGTAATCACACAAACCTGGATCGAATCTTGTTTCTGCACTTTTTCGTTGCATGGTCTTGAACAAGTTATTTGACTTCACTGAGCCTTAGTAGTCCCATCTGTAAAACTGGGTGATGATATTACTTACCTCTCAGAGTTACTGGGAAGATTTAATTAGAGATTGCGTATAAAGTACAAGCACTTGGCTATAATAAGCACTCAAAATCTTTCACGACATTTATTTACTGTCATTTGTGAGTATCCATAATCTGGAAGACAACGTGGGGAAGAGGCAGAGGGAAGAATACCAAAAAAGAACAAACAGCCCCCTCCCTTCAAGGAAATTCTCTCTAGTGGGGCTGCTTTTAAAGCTTTCCTAGGTCAGGAATGGTGGCTTACACCTGTAATCCCAAATTTCTGGGAGGCCAAGGTGGGAGCATCACTTGAGCCCTGGAATTCAAAACCAGCCTGGGCAACATAGCAAGACCTGTCTCTCCAAAAAATAAAAAATGAACTGAGCATAGTGGTGTGTGCCTGTAGTCCCAGCTACTTGGGAGGCTGAGGTGGGAGGATTGCTTGAGCCCAGGAGTTCGAGGCTGCAGTGAGCTGTGCTTGTGCCACTGCAGCCTGGGTGACAGAGTAAGATCTTGTTGAAAAAATAAAAATAATTAATAATAATA
The DNA here is from genome assembly GCF_028885625.2 of Pongo pygmaeus. Classification (NCBI taxonomy): domain Eukaryota; kingdom Metazoa; phylum Chordata; class Mammalia; order Primates; family Hominidae; genus Pongo; species Pongo pygmaeus. The sequence continues at coordinate 10,871,264 of NC_072380.2, forward strand.
ATAAAACTTTCTTATAAACTTATCAGGAAAATAAATTCTCAGCTTTTTTCTAGGGTTATCAAGGCATTACCAGCCTGTGTTAAAGACATTTTAAACCTTTGATCTTATTTGGGAGACACCTTTATAGGTTGGAGGTGGGTGGGAAATCTACTGGGACCGTGTATAGGCCAGAAAACGCCTCCTTTGAACCAGACTGGGGACTATGAGTGACGTTAAACTATCGATTGACCATAAGTTTACTAGCCTATGCCCTGTTTATCCTACTGACCCCTTTGTGCCAATAGATTTAATGCCAAAAAGCACTATAGCCTTAGGGAATGTGCAACAGTGCTATTGGCCTCTGTTTGTCAAATTCCCTTTTATGGGACAGAGGCTCCCAGGACCCTGTTCCCATCCAACTGCTCAGTAAGAGGGGAGCAGGGAAATCATGTCAGTCTCCTCTGATGCACTTGGACCATGCTCTTGCAAAGCCCATCCCCTCTAAAGGAAAAGTGAGCCCCCAGTGAAAGCACATCTGATTCTTCAAGTTTCTGCGAGCTAAGCATTTGTAAGTACTATTGCTAATTCTCTGTGCCAATGAAGGAATATCAGTAGCAGCTTTATTTCAAAATGATAATTAATCTAGAAATTGCTACCTGGGGATAGCAAGTTCTAAGACTGCACAATTCTTCAAATAAATTACTCTATTCAAACTGACCCAGAGAAAGCTAAAAAGTTGTACACCTGCCCTAATCTGAACTCTTCCCACATCTGTGTCCATTCTAGAGATAAGCAGCTGTGTCCATTCTAGAGCTAAGCAGCAATCCAGGATTGATGGAAATCCAGGATGGATGGAATCAGCCATCCAAAGCTGATTCTCCTTCCCTCTGATTTGAACCTGGCTGGGGTGATACACAAGGGTTTTAGTTCAAAAGACCTCTTAGTAAAATTAAAGACTGCATAGAAGCATACCTGTACATGAGAGCTAGTGAATACACTGATGTAAGAACTTTATCACCTTTGCTAATTATGTCGAGAAGAAATTTAAATCAAGATTTTTTAAGGAGGAACAATAGTTAGATAATCCATCATCAGATAAGTGGCAACTGATTACTAGGAAAGAGTCATGATTGATAGTTACGACGCTTACCTTGGTAAAGTGGATCTCAATGGATCCTCTGGGTAGATATTTAAAATATTGATGCCAGATCCTACCCCCAGACCAATTACATCAGAATTCCTGGGGATAGGACCCAAGCACCAGTATTTTTAAAAAGATTCCCAAGTGGTTCTAACGGGCAGCTTGGTCTGAGAATGTTGCCTTAGTTAGCAGAGTTTACTTACCTGAAGCAGTAAATGCTGCTTTTAAAGCAGTTTGACTTTTTCCCTTGAGCACCAGGGGAATCATGTTAATTAATTAACATTTTCCAAACAACGGCAATGAATTAACTGCTGCTAATGTCCAGGCTATGGAATTACACACGACTCCTGTACATCAGACTCGTCTCCCCAGATAGAAGCTTGAACATAGGTTTCCAAGAACGAGGGCTTAGCAAACAACAGTCAGAGATAGATTGACCTTAGCCGAGCAAGCACCATGTAGGGAGCAAAAAGACAAAATTACAAGCTCATTTCCACACTCACTCAAATATGTATTCATTGTGTCAGGAACAGGGCTAGGAGCTGGAGGTCCTCAGATTATAAGAATATGACCAAGGCAGGAACTGAAAGTCTAATGGGGAGAACAAAATGTAGACAAAACTTTCCAGCCATGCAATATGTGATCAAGGTACACAGCAAGTACTTCCTTCCAAGGGGGAAGAACAGAGGGCTTGAGGTGACAGATGAGGCTTCCTGGAGGAGGAGATGTGTGAGTCAATTCTAGCAGGATGAGTGTAAATCTGCCAGGTCAATGGGGACTAACACACAGGCAAAGGCAGAGAAGAGCTTGAGCAGTTCTGGGAACAGCATGTGTCACAGATGACCCTGGAAAGGCAGGCAGAGACTGATTATAAAGACCCTTGTATGTCACCAAAGGGTTTTTACTTTAACCTTAAAGGCAGATCATTTGAGTCCTGGAGTTCAAGACTAGCCTGGGCAACAAGGCAAATCCTCATCTCTAAAAAAAAATACAAAATCATTAGCCAGGTATGGTGGCACACACCTATAGTCCTAGCTACTCAGGAGGCTGAGGTGGGAGGATCACCAAGCCCAGAAGGTCGAGGCTGCAGTGAGCTGTGATTGTGCCACTGAATTCCAGCCTGGGTGATAGAGTAAGACCCTGTCTCATAAAAAGTAAAATATAAATAAAGCAGGGAAGCGACATGATCAGATTCACATTTGGGATGACTACTATGGCAGTTTAGAGAGCCTTGCTACTCAAAGTGTGGTGCATAGACCAACATCGTCAGTATCGCCCGGGAGCTTGTTGGAAATTCTAAAAACCTCAAGCCCTATTGCAAACATACTAAATCAGAATCTATATTTTAACGAGCTCCCCGGATGATTCATGTGCACATGAAAGTTTGAGACACACAGTTAAGAAAGGATACATTTTCATGAGAAAGAGGTGAATCTTTAGGAAGACCATTAAGGAAACCATGGCAATCATTTGTTAAACCTTTTCTTTAAACAGTTCTTTAACAATTACATATGGATGAGGACTCCATGTCCTCCAAAATATCCCATTGATAAGTGAAACATTCAAGCAATAATTGTACAGATAAGCTGAATTTTCTTCTTAAATTACCTTCATTTTCCACCAGATTAGCAAGAATCCCATAGACATAGCCATAGCATGAAAACCACATGTCATGTGTAATGAACTATGCAATATGTATTGCAGAATTTCAGATAGAGATTCAACAGAAGGGAAAGGAGGTCTCTTTGTCTAGTTTTAATGATAGGTACAGGCATGAGGCCATAGTCTTTCCTTCTGTTATCCCAAAGCCCATGAGTGATGTGGACACAGCCTTGATAATAGGGACCCAGAGACTGAGACTAAAGTCAAGTGTGAACTTTACAATTGCTGATTGTGTGTTCTGAGAGACAGAGAAAGAGACAGAGATCTGAAAAAATAAATGGAAGAGGCTGTGTGTCTTGGGATAGTCTTTAGTGAAGAAAATCCCCTCTCTCTGATCGTGGACAATAGTATTGATGGGGCCAAGCTGATTCTCTTTTTCATTAGAAAATAGGCTTCTCCTAGAAGTGAATCTTAAAGAATTTGAAAGAGGGAGTGTGGTCTACTAGGTAAGAAGTAGGAGGTTTAAAAAAACAAACAAGCACTCTATAAATAAGCATACGTACACCTCATCTCTAACAATCAGCATGTTATTGAACAGGGTATACAAATTGGACTTGGGTTAAATTAAATCTATTTTAAGCCCATTCTGGGAATTCACTATTTGAAGAAATCCTTTGTAAAGTGGATAATCACCCACTAATGAAGCTTTTGTTAAATCTGGAGTTCTACGAAGCTGAAGTTCCCAAACTGACTGTGCTGGAAAGATCACCCCACAGATATCTGGTAGAGTACAACTTGTCTGTGTGCCAGAGAACCAACCTCTGTTAGGAAACCCACCTTCAAAAAGAAATGGAATCCTGTCCTTGTGGAAAATGAGTGATGGACAGAGAAAAGAACCCATAACGTGGTGACTAGAAGAAAACCTGGGACCCAGGGGTCAAGTGGAGCAGGGGGAGCTGGTAAAGAGACAGCATATGAGTTCGTTGGCAGCAAATGGGACATAGCAGAGAGAGTGAATGACCACAGAGGACAGGGAGATTATACTTGAATTATTACTAAAACCTTCTCTTTTTTTCTTGTGGCAGCATCTCTTACCAATACTAAATCCTTCTTGTCTCTAACCTCCGGATTTCTAATGCCGATATCCAGAATGTTTCAAAATACATTAATCCAGTTACCTCTGTGGCATCTGTGAGTTCTTAACTAACTAGAGAAACATTCTGGTTGGGTGCAATGTAATATACAAGTAATTTAGTGTTAATCGAGGGATCTTGCATATCTTGACTCTAAGCACCAAAAGGGTCAGGCTTCTTGCTGGCCTCCTTAGATCGCCCTCACAGAAAAGAGGGAGTTTAAATGAAAAACTGAAAGATGGGGGAAGTTTGGTAATTGGGAAAGGGAGATAGGAAAAGGCAATCAGAGTTAAAGCCAGAGACATAGCTACATAAGACCTTCTCTTTAAATTACCAAGCACAAGTCGTGGGCTCTCCAATAGAAAGACCTACCCAGACGTAAGCCTGGAATGGGACTCCAAGAAAGGACCCAGGGTGAGGAGCTGAGGACTGAGCAGTTCCACTTCCCCATAGTGGTCTAGGATCACCATATCCTCCTTAGCCACTCACATTGTCCATAACACAGGACTCCCTCTGCCTACATCCCAAGATTGAATGAGAAGGAAATTGTTCATTCGTTCAATAAATATGTACTGAGCCCCAAATAATATTGGGGCAGGAGGTTTGAGAATTACTCCTTTGCCTTCATAAACAGTTTGCATGGAGTGGGAAAATTATGAGAAAGGCTAAGAAATAGTTCTGCAGGTCAAAGAAAAGCAGGCCTCAATTCAAGTAAGTTGGATGTTAGAAAAAAGTTTAGTTGGGCTGGGCGCGGTGGCTCATGCCTGTAATCCCAGGACTTTGGGAGGCCGAGGCGTGCAGATCACTTGAGGTGAGGAGTTCAAGACCAGCCTGGCCAATGTGGTGAAACCCTGTCTCTACTAAAAATACAAAAATTAGCTGGGTGTGGGGCACATGCCTGTAATCTGAGCTACTCAGGAGGCTGAGGCAGGTGAATTGCTTGAACCCGGAGGTGGAGGTTGCAGTGAGACGAAATCATGCCACTGCCCTCCACCCTGGGCAACAGAGCTCGCTCAATAAACAAAAACAAAAAAAAAGTTTGATCCCAGGGCTGTGAAACATTGCAGTGGGCTCCTTCTAAGGTCGTAGAGATAGAGGGATTTCCAAAGAAGCCTTCTGAGTGATGTGTGATTTGGAGGACAGGATAAATACCTGGTAGCTTCCTCACAGGTGGAGGTGAACCAGACCAGAGCCCTTTTTCTGAGACTGTCATCTGCACAGCCCTCCTGCTGCATCTGCCCCTCTTCACCTCACCAGCTTCTGCGGAAGAGAGAGGCTGGGAGGTCTCAGAAAGGTGGGAGATACAGAAGCACTGGCCCAGGAAATCAAAAGAGAAATCAAGGGATCAAAAACTCCAGTAGATGGACCAGTGAAAGGGTCAGAAAGGGGTTAAGTAGAGTCAAAAGAAGCTCCATTTAGATTTCAACCAAGATCAGTACCAGCTATTTCTCTAAAGCTTTTAAGACAGCATGTAACTTAGCAACTGACCTATGTTTGTTTTTTGTTTTTGTTTTTACCCATGTCAGTTTCTCAGTAGTTACTATCAGCAACAACAACAACAAAAATGCTTAGAATTGTGTGCATTTACTGAGAGATGGGAAGCAAGGAATAAAAATTATGGGCTATGTCCTGTTTGGCAAGGTTGTGTCAAGACAGGACACCAAAAAAGATGAGCCAAACATCCAAACCTTGGGATTCTCAGAAGAAAAATTAAGGCCTGAAGGCTGTCCCTGAGTCCAGAAATGCTCTTAGGAGAGTACGTCCCAGAAGAAGGCCCTGGTGGGACATTTCCTTGAGATGCTTTAGGAAAGAAGCACTTGCAGGTTTTACTTCTCACTTACCTAAAAATCAGCACCAAACTAGGCAAGTTGTCTACACAGACTCCTTTGTTGTATTCCATATTTCCCAGACAAGCCATCCCCCTGGACCAAAGAGACTAGGAGAGAGTTCAGGCTCTTTTCTAGCTGACTTGAACCCCAGCCCTCCATCCTCACCAGACTCAGCTCTCCCCTTAGTGAAGAATGTTTTGAAAGGCCATAGCCTATGAGCTCTCCCAGTCGTCAGGGATGACTTTTCAGTGGAATGATAGAAATAGCCACATTACATGCAAATCACACACATGTACAAACACACACACACACACACCTTGACCTGTCTTTGCTGTGCGGCAGAGTCAAGCAGCAGCAGTTCACTGTGGCTGTTGCAGGGACAGCTCCCCGGCTCCTCAATAGCTAGGTGGCATAATGTTCATATCAGCACCACACTGGCGGACAGCTCATAGCAGAACCATCCTTGCTCTTTTCCCAGAAATTTGTTCAAAACTCTCGGTCATGGGAGGGAAGCAAACTTCCTAGTCGTCTGCTTAGCCACTCCTTTCACTATGCCTTGAGGCAGAGCAAAGAAGTTCTGTGACTCTAATCTTAAGGAGGGCTCTCATGCTTCTTTCCCCAAGGACAGCCACATACCTTTGAGAGAGTTAGGTGCCTTGAGGCAGGTGGTTACTGCACAGGTTTAGACCTCAGTGATGCCATGAGGAATTCCAGGCCTTCCTATCTTTCCACTGTGCCTTCATTTGCTAATTGACTTTTGTCATCTAACAGTCTCAGGATGGTTGACCCTGCTCCAGATGCTACGTCCATATTTAGGAAAGACAGACAGACGGGAGAAGGGAAGTCATTCTAGCAACATCTGTCCATTTTATTAGTCCTTGAAATGCCCAGAGAGTTCCAATTGGGCCTCAGTGGCTCGTACTGTCAGAAGACCACTTCTAGCTGCAAAGGAAGCTGGGAGAGGGAATATTTAGGTTTCCCAGCTTTTGTAGTTAAAAGGGACAGGGGGGGTTCATGTAATCACCTAATGCATCTGCCACAAACAAAAAACATCACTGCTGTGAGGCTACTTCCTCATCTGTAAAATGCAGTCATTCTAGCATTTATTTTGTAGGGATGGTGTGTTCTCTACACACATGGTTCTCATAGGATGCAGGACACACAGGCACATGGATCCCAGGACAAGCGCTGAGAAGTCCATAGGCACCTCAGGAGATGAGCAAACAAAACTCTGGGTCACAATGTGGTGCTAATGTCTATAAAGAATCTTTGAGGCTACAGCAAGGCACATCAATATACATATCATCAAAAGTGTGAGTCCTTTCTATGGGCAGGAAGGAAAGAAGCAGGCAGGAAGCAGATCTGGGAAGGGCAGCTTAGTGAAAAGGAGTCAGGATCTTGCTTACCCACCAGGTATTATGAAGTCTCCAAGTGAAATCCAGAGCCAATATTTTGGGGGGCAGACCATTAGAGGAGGAGGTTGGTGGGGGCAGATGCAATGCAGGGGGCGGTGATCTCACTGAGAAATCCAGGCACAGCCCATCCACCTGCATTTCACGGTGTGGAGAAAATGGCAGTCTGTCTTTGCAGACATCCAGCCCCAGTGCCCCTTTACATGGTGACATGCATACCACAGCGCCCTTTCCTGGCCAAAAAGTACTCTTCACTGAGAACCATTTCTGAACAGCCTGCTTGTTGGTATAGCCAACAAAATGAAGCTTCTTTATTCAGCCAACAGATTGAACTCACATCAACTTTCTACCAGGCACTGTTGGAGACACAGAGAAACCTGGAAGAACAGATACTGACAGAAATGAGAACTTTTGTTAAGTACCAACTTCCTGTCAAGCCTAGTGCTAGGAGCTTTGGGTCCATCACCCTATTTGGATTTCAGAGATCACTATCACAAAGTGAAAAGCAATAAATTGCCCTAAATGCAGATGATAATGAGGATAGTAATGATCACAACAGCTAACAGATCTTGAGTGTTTACTGTGCACCAGCTACTGTCCTAAGCATTTTGCACGTATCGCCTCCTTGAGCTAATGTACTATAGAGAGGTCTCTTAATGTTCCCCCCCTTTCTCAGTTTCCCCCTAATCATCCCAGCTTCCCCTTCCTAAGTTTCCCTCCAGGGCCTCTGAGCCTGTCTTTGATCTCAGTCCATAAAGTGATTCTGGGAAAGAGAAGAGGTTGGTGGAACTCCCAATAAGCTGAGAACCCCCCAGGGTGGTGTGGGTTGGTGCCTTGGCCCAAACGGAATTGTCCAAGGAGAAGAGCAGGGAAGAGCAGTTCCCCCAGAAAACAGAGAACGGATGCATTAAGGAAGAGGCAACCTCAGGAAGTGATCCATCACCCGTGACATCTAAAATGGAAGTGGGAAGAATCAGAGGACAGCGACAGACAGAAAGCAGCCCCCTGATGAGTGCCCAGAAAAATGAAACGATGATCTCTTCACAGTTCTCCCCCTCTCTGACTCCCCGGGTTCCACCCACAGACTCAGAGCCCCTCCCAGGAGCCGGGTGGTGAGCTCAGCCTGGCTCAAGGCGAGGACTCCAAGTTTTAAGCCCAATTAGACTCTTTATTTGCTACTTGACCGTTGCTCTCTTAAGTAGCGTCTACACAACCCCAAATCATCTTATCAGTCGAATCCGAAAATTCAGCCAGTCATTTACCTAGAGGTCTGGGCTCCAAATCTTTGGACCAGTTTGAAAGGATGCTTTTATTGGATTGATTAAATTGACCAGATGGTTTTTTCCTTCATTTTGGCATGCCCTCAGGTCCATATCTGGTTACAGCATTTGAGCCTGAGGGTAGGGATGAATGAGGAGTGAATATGCATCTTTTAAACACAGGGTTCTGCTTATTGCACTTTGCTTTAATAAATTAGAGTAAGCCCGCTAGGTTGCTGTGACCACATCTATGGAAACAGACTCCTCCCTGCTGATGAGCCTTCTTTAGTAACAACTGCAATTTTTATTTTTTATTTTTTTGAGAGGTAGTCTCACTCTGTCACCCAGGCTGGAGTGCAATAGCCTGATAGCTCACTGCAACCTCCGCCTCCCAGGTTCAAGCGATTCTCCTGCCTCAGCCTCTCAAGTAGCTGGGATTACAGGCACGCACAACCACGCCTGGCTAATTTTTGTATTTTTAGTAGAGACGGGGTTTCACCACATTGGCCAGGCTGGTCTTGAACTCCTGACCTCAGGTGATCCACCCGCCTCAGCCTCCCAAAATGCTGGGATTACAGGCATGAGCCACTGTGCCTGGCCAGTAACAACTACAATTTATAAAGTATTTTACAGTTTATAAGGCCCTTCCACTTATCTATTTCTGCTAAAGCAGAACAATTTCTGAAATATATGCAAGAGGATTGTGGGATGAAACAAGGAGATTTTTCCAAGACTAATAAGGGACTGTTGGTATAAGTTAGAATTGGAACAATACGCCAACTGTAGAAAGCAGCCTCTAAAACAGCCCCCAAATGTCCCCACCTCCTGGTATTCACACCCTTGTGTAATTATCTCCCTTTGAGTGTGGGCTGGGTTTAATGACTCACTTCTAAAGAACAGAATATGGCAGAAGTGATGGTATGTCACTTCCAAGAGTCAGTTATAAGAAGTCCATGACCAGGTAGAGTGGCTCACTCCTATAATCCCAACATTTTGAGAGGCCAAAGTGGGAGGATTACTTGAGTCCAAGGGTTCAAAACCAGGCCAGGGCAATATAATGAGAACCCTATCTCTACAAAAAAATTAAAAATTAGCTGGGCACATTGGTACATGACTGTAGTCCCAGCTACTCGGGAGGCTAGGGCGAGAAGATCCCTAGAGCCAAAGAAATCAAGGCTGCAGTGAGCTATGATCACACCACTGCACTCCAGCCTGGTTGACAGAGTGCGATCTTGTCTCTAAAAATAAGTGTTTTAAAAATTTAGAAGTTAAAAAAAAGCACTATTGGCTGGGCAGTGGCTCACACTTATAATTTCAGCACTTTGGGAGACTGAAGTGGGAGGACTGTTTGAGGCCAGGAGTTTGAGACCAGCATGGTAACATAGCAAGACCCCAGATCAAAAAAAAAGGACTGTTGTTTCCTTCTGGGGTTCATGCTTGCTCTCTCTGGAGCAAGGCAGCCACCACATCACGAGGCAGCCCTACGGAGAGGCTCACGTGGCAACACCGTGAGGCTTGCCAACAGCCAGGAGAGTGAGCAGAAAAGCAGACCTACCCGCTTTGGGCTGTGAGCCCCTGGCCAGCACCGTGACTCCCTGATGCAGCCCCATGAGGGACCTTGAGCCAGAATCACCAACTAAGCTGCCGCTGGCAACCTGATCCACTTATAAACTGTGAGATAATAAATGTTTGTTGTTTTCAGCTGCTATATTTTGGGTAATTTTTGATGCAGCAATAGACAGCTAATATCCTGATTTTCACATGTATCAACACCCCAGCTATGGTCAACTATTAGATCTCTCCACATTCACTTAGATGTTAGCACACACATTCATTCAGTTCAACAGACACACACATGTAGGTATTTCATACACATTAGGATGCTAAACATATCACTCAACTATAAAATGTTATTTAAATGTACACAAAGGTTCTCAGATGGCACCTTACCCCAGGCTCCTGAAAAAGCAGAGCTTGATGTCAACCTCTTTTCGTAGAGATGGAGTCCCACTGTGTTGCCCAGGCTGGTCTTGAACTCTTGGCTTCAAGCTATCCTCCCTCCTCAGCCTCCCAAAGCACTGGGATTACAGGCACGAGCCACCATGCCTGGCCTGAAGCAAATCGTGTACCAGCTCATTGCTATGATTCATTCCCAGAACCACAGCAGTGAGGTGGGGGAAGGGAAGTGAGGCAGGGAAGGACAGAAACAAATACAAAGTTGTGTGTTACCGAGGTGGCTACGGGGTCACAAAAAAACACAGCCAGTTGTTTAGTCACACAGGAAGTCTCCAGAAAGACCATACTATGGTCTAAATGCTCGTGTCCCCCAAAAACATATGTGTTGACATCTTAAGCCCCAAGGTGATGGTGTGGAGAGGCCTTTTGGGAGGTGATTAGGTCATGAGGGAGGGGCCCTCATGAATGGGATTCGTGTCCTTATAAGATACCCCAGAGAGCTCATTGGCCCCTTCTGCCATGTGAGAACACAGTGACAGGACAACCATCTGTGAACCAGGAAGCAGGCTGTCACAAACGCTGGATCTGCCAGAACCTCAATCCTGGATTCCGGCCTCCAGAACTGAGAAATAAATTTCCATTGTTTATGAGCCACCCAGACTATGGTATTTTGTTATAGCAGCCAAACCAACTCAGACAGTCCGCATGCAGCCATGGCACCTTGCACAGCCCAGGAAAGCCAGACAAAGTGAGTCATGTATTTCCTGGCTCATTCCTGTCTCCTGTCCCTTCTTGGTCAAAGTTCACCCCATGGGATGTTAAAATTCCCTACACTTCCCAGTGGCGTTCCCCACCTCCTCCGGGGAACCACTGGGGAAACCACGTCCTGTTCCCTATGGCATGTGGTCAGGTCACCCAGCTCGGAGCTGTCATGGCTATCCCCACAGCAGACGTCACGGAGGCTTCACCAAGGTCTGGCCCTTGCTGGGGAGGCTGAGACAGATGCCAGTGTTAGGAGGCAAGGTGACAGAGAAAGCAGCTGGGGTTCTCTGCTGATCAGACAGCCAAGAACCAGAGGGAAGGTGAGACTAAGCAGATCGGGGCGGAATAGAAACTGGATCTGGGGAAGATGTACACACAGATGAAAACCTACTCAATGGGGTGCATGGTTATATTTGAATTGTGCATGGGTATGTATACATTTGATGTTACACGCATTGGCTCAGACTTTCTTATTTGTCCCTGAGCACAGAGCTGAGCCGCCCTGCACAGAGGCTTAGGAGAGGGGTACTGAAGCTCTCAGCAGCCTTGTCTTGTGGAGCCACCCTTCTCCCTCGGGGGAATGCTACCTTCCTGGAAACTTAATATTGCTAATTCCATTGTCTGATTTCATATCATGATGTCAGCAAGAAAACAGGAAAACGGGAGCTGACTCAGGATGCTGATACAACCTGGACCTGAACCACGCCTACCATGCTCTGGTGCTGAGATGGCGCTCAGAGTTGCCCCAGATGGAGGCAAGGGGCCAGGCCTCTGTATTCCTGTATCAGCCGGACACTGTCAAACCACCCCCTGAGAGGGATGTGAGGGAACAGCCTTGGAAGAAGCAGTTCCCCATTGCCAAGAGCAAATCCCAGTTCTGAGCCACTTGCAGCCAATATTCCCAGGAGCCCGGGGATGGATGCATCAAGCCCACAAATGGAATCTGGTGGAATGCCACAGTAGCCACTGCAGTTGGCCACCATCTTGGCTAAACTTCCTATGTTAAGAATGACAACTTTGGGCCGGGCGTGGTGGCTCGTGCCTGTAACCCCAGCACTTTGGGAGGCTAAGGTGGGTGAATCACGAGGTCAGGAATTCAAGACCACCCTGGCCAACACAGTGAAACCCTGTCTCTACTAAAAATACAAAAAAAAAATTAGCTGGGTGTGGTAGCACGCACCTGTAATCCCAGCTACTTGGGAGGCTGAGGCAGGAGAATCGCTTGAACCTGGGAGGCGGAGGTTGCAGTGAGACAAGATCGTGCCACTGCACTCCAGCCTGGGTGACAGTGCAAGACTCTGTCTCGGAAAAAAAAAAAAAAAAAAAAAAGACGAATTCATCTAACTCTGGTTTACCTCCAAACTTGAACACACTGGTTCATCCTAGACTTTTCCCCCAGGGTCAAAAAGTCTTCCAATCGGGCATCACAGAAGATTCCTGAGCAGTGGTTTGATTGATCACATGAGGTTTCCCTCTGAGCTCAGTTGACTTCCTGATTCACTAGAGCTACAGGGACAGGAGCACAGATAACCCCAAATTCCAAAAACATTTTCTGTTACAAATAATCCAAAATACAAGTTGGACTTCCGTAGCCACTATCCCTGGATTTGGTTGTACCTCCTGGAGCAAAGGGACAAACCCAGCAATTTGCCCCAGGCCAAGAACACTCCGCTCCTCTTGTTTCCCTAAATCTGAACGCACTAGTAAAAATAAAATAAAATAAAATAAAATAAAATAACCATACTCCTAGGTCAGAAAATCTCACAAAATCCCCCAAATGTGGCCAGTCTCCTCTCATCACTCTCCTTCACCTACCTTTTTTTTTTTTTTTTTAATAGACAGGGTCTCGCTCTGTTGCCCAGGCTGGAATGCAGTGGTGCAATCACAGCTCACTGCATCCTCAACCTACTGAGCTCAAGCGATCGTCCCACCTCAGCCTCCAGAGTCGCTGGAACTACAGGCATGTACCATTGCACCCAGTGATTTTTTGAATTTTTTGTAGAGACAGGGTCTCACTATATTGCCCAGGCTGGTCTCAAATTCCTGGCCTTAAGTAATTCTCCTGCCTCTGCCTCCCAAAGCACTGGGATTACAGGCATGATCCACCATGCCAGGCCCCCACACCGACCCTTTATCCTTGCTCCTACAGTCCGTGCTGGAACAAAGGCTGCAGGGCCCTGTCACTGTGCTCATGAAACCCCAAACCTGCACGCTCACCAGGCCTCCAGGAGTCTCCTGCTCCCCTAAATCAGAGCTTCTCAAAGTGCAATCTGAGGGCTTTGGGGTCTGACATGGGAGGAAATAGATTCCCTATCCTGGATTTTTGCAGAGCAGCTGTTTTGGTGTTTGTCTTGCTGTTGGTTGTTAATCTGTTTCACATACTGGTCTGTATGTGAAACATAAAATGTTTACTGAAGAAAGGTCAAGAAAATACATTTGAGAACTGTTCCTCTTATTCAATATTCAAGTGATCGGCATCCACATCGCGTTGACCTCTGTTTCAGTAACTGGGCTTCCTTTCTCTGGGCACAAGCTCATCTCTCTGATACTTGCTAATCACCCATTTTAACCCATTTACACACTGCCAAGCCTCAGCAGTGTCTAGCCGGATTGCGTGACTGTTTTTATCATTGCATTCCTTTTACAGTTGTTTTCTAGCATGGCAAGCAGTATTTGCTCCCCATCAACATTTATGCCATAGTCTTCATTTCAAATAACTACATTTCAGATCATTAAGTGAAGGAATTTAAGGAAAACTATTAAGTAAATAATAGAGCAGGCTCACAGTTATAGCAAAAACCATGCAGGTGGTACAGAGATGAATGCCATCCTCAGTGGAGGAGTTACCTCCTGCTGGGTGTTCCATCTGTGGTCCATCATCCAAGGACGCACTGTGACAGTTCTCCACCTGTTGTGCATAAGAACCAGAGACTTTAGTTCAACACATTGGAGGTGAGGACCAGGAATCTGCATTCTTAACAGGTGCCTCTGGTTATTCTGATACTTGATTATCCTCTTCACAGAATATCAATTCTCCAAGTCCACCAGACCAAGAGCTCCTTAAAAGCAAAGACCATGCCTTCCTTATACTTAGCTGTAGAATTTACACATGGCAGCTGTATTAGTCTGTTTTCACGCTGCTGATAAAGACATACCCAAGACTGGGTAATTTCTTTTTTATTATTATTATTATTATTATACTTTAAGTTCTAGGGTACATGTGCACAACGTGCAGGTTTGTTACATAGGTATACATGTGCCATGTTGGTGTGCTGCACCCATTAACTCGTCATTTACATTAGGTATATCTCCTAATGCTATCCCTCCCCGCTCCCGCCACCCCACAACAGGCCCCGCTGTGTGATATTCCCATTCCTGTGTCCAAGTGTTCTCATTGTTCAATTCCCACCTATGAGTGAGAACATGCAGTGTTTGGCTTTTTTGTCCCTGTGATAGTTTGCTGAGAATGATGGTTTCCACCTTCATCCATGTCCCTACAAAGGACATGAACTCATCCTTTTTTATGGCTTCATAGTATTCCATGGTGTATATATTGTGGCACTATTCACAATAGCAAAGACTTGGAACCAACCCAAATGTCCATCCATGATAGACTGGATTAAGACTGGGTAATTTCTAAAGAAAAAGGTTTAATGGACTCACAGTTCCATGTGGCTGAGGAGGCCTTGCAATCATGGCAGAAGGCAAAAGGCACATCTTACATGGCAGCAAGCAAGAGAGAATGACAACCAAGCAAAAGGAGTTTCCCCTTATAAAGCCATCAGATCTCGTGACAGTTATTCACTACCATAAGAACAATATGGGGGAAACTGCCCCCATGATTCAGTTATCTCCCACTGGGTCCCTCCCATAACACGTAGGGATTATGGGAGCTATAATTCATGATGAGATTTGGGTAGGGACACAGCCAAACCATATCAGCAGTTGTCAAATAAATATTTATGAAATACAGTCAGGCAGGTAAGACAGAAATTACACGAATTGCAAATGTCAAGCTGGGAAAGGTCTTTCCAGTTTGCAAACGGAAAGTGAAACTCAAAGAGGTTAAATTCCTTGGGTATGGCCTTTGGCTGGTGAAAGGCAGAACTGGAACTGAGGCTAAATATCTGGGCTCTAGGCCAGCATTCTTTCCCTTATGGTCCTAGAGCACTGCCTCTTGAGTCAGTGATCCTCCCAGGTTGGAGATGGAGTTGACAGGACCTCAGAAGATCATGGGCACATGTTCAGTTAGCTTGGTTCACTCTATTCTATAGCATAATTTTAGCCCATAATTTTGCATAAGTATAAGGAAGATGAAGTGAGGCCACCTAGAGAGGTCTGCATGACTGGAGGAAAAAGAACAAGCAAATCTACTCTAATGGGTCGGTAGCAAATTCAATAAAGCACGTACCAGGCACTGAACACACCCTGGAACCAAATGAATGCAATACCTTAGTAATGTAAAGAAGCTGCATCCCTCCCCAGCTTAGAAAATGTGAGGACCTGTGTAGCCATCTTTATTGCTGGGGTGCAGCAATACAGTGAGGATAAGCCAGAGGAATAAACATCCTGCCACACTCCTCCTGGTGGTGCCTCCTGTGGGCCAGATCTAACTAGAAGCCAGAGGCCAGGGGGACCCAGAAGCACAAAGCAGGGTGAAAGATGGAGCATGGTTTAGGGTGGGGGCAGGTGTAGATGTGACATGGGTCTTGGTGTTCACGCACCTCCCAGGTATGTTCTCACCTTCTCCATCCTACTTTCTCCTTGTATAAACCACAACAAGGAGAGACCCTATGATCTCTGGCTTCTAGTTGGGTTTAGCCAATGGCAAAAATGAGAATGTGATCGTGGTCTTTATTTTTCTGTTGTCTCTAGCTGCTGGTGTCCCTCCGTGGAGAGAGGCTGACTACATAACTCTTTATTCAGGTCCCAGGAACCTCTCCCTACCCTAGTCCCTTCCAAGTATCACACGATGTCTTTTACAAGGTGTATTAGTCTGTTTTCACACAGCTATAAGGAACTTCCTGCCTGGCCAACATGGTGAAACCCCATTTCCACTAAAAATACAAAAAAATTAGCAGGGAGTAGTGGCGGGCACCTGTAATCCCAGCTACTTGGGAGGCTGAGGCAGGAGAATCGCTTGAATCCAGGAGGCAGAGGTTGCAGTGAGCTGAGATCATGCCACTGCACTCCAGCCCAGGCGACAGAGTGAGACGCCATCACACACACACACAAAAAAAGAACTTCCCTGAGTGCTATGGTTTGGCTGGGTCCCCATCCAAATCTCATCTTGAATTCCCACGTGTTGTGGGAGGGACTTAGTGGGTGGTGGGTCTTTCTTATGCTGTTCTCATGATAGTGAATAAGCCTCATGAGATCTGATGGTTTTATAAACAGGAGTTCCCCTGCATAAGCTCTCTCTCTGTCTTTGCCTGCAGCCATCCACGTAAGATATGACTTGCTCCTCCTTGCCTTCTGCCGTAATTGTGAGGCCTCCTCAGCCATGTGGAATTGTAAGTTTATTTAACCTCTTTCTTTTGTAAACTGCCCAGTCTTGGGTATGTCTTTTTCAGCAGTGTGAAAATGGACTAATACACTGAGACTAGGTAATTTATAAACAAAAGGGGTTGAATTCACTTACTCACAGTTTCACATGGCTGACGAGGCCTCAGGAAACTTACAAGCATAACGGAAGGGGAAGCAGGCACCTTCTCCATAAGGTGGCAGGAGGAGAGAGTGAGCAGGGCAAACTGCCCCTTATAAAATCATCAGATCTCGTGAGAACTCACTCACTATCATGAGAACAGCATATGAGAAACTGCCCCCATGATCCAATCACCTCCCACCAGATTCCTCCCAGAATACGTGGGGATTGCATTTTGGATTACAATTCAAGATAAGATTTAGGTGGGGAAACAGCCAAACCATATCGCAAGGCGATATTTTTCTGCAATAATACATTCTGATTTTCATACATCTTCCATTGTCAATGCAAGTTAGTGAGAAGCTAGAATTTATTTACCAGAACTCCATTTTTACATTTTACAAACCGTGTTGGAATACATACTTTCCAGCACCCAAATGATATCTGGGAAGGGGGAGGGTTCACAGTAATACGTTTATGATATTATACAAATGGGGAAAGATGTGAGCCAGAGAGAGAGCTTCCTTTCTCCAAGAAAGGAACTCTGCCATGGGCTGGCTTCTCACTTAAAGCATAAGTAAATGTTACCCAGTACAAACGGTAAAAGCAAACTGGTCATCAAGCTTAACTATTCAGTAAATACGGATAGAGGGAATGTTAATCCGAATAGGGTTGAAATCTTATTGTTCTTTCCCACCTTAAAAAAAGAAAATTTCCATGGCTCCCAATTGCACATTGGATGAAACAAAGTCTTAAGCATAAACTCCAAAGTCCTTTGAGATCTGACTCCAACCTGCTCTTTCTTCTTCCCTTGCTCTCCAAATGAATATCCTAAACCCCAGCTACCCGGACCACTACAGCACTGTTCCCTGTCGGTATCCTGGGCTTTACCTCTCTGTGGTCATGTAGTCCCCCTCTCTTAAATTATGTTTTCGTCTTTGGCTGTCCAGTTCCTACTTGATATCCAAAGACTTGTACAAAAATTTTCACAGCAGCTCAGTTTTTAATAGTCACAAACTGGAAACAACCCAAGTGTTTATCAGTGGATGCATGGATAAATCATGGCATATCCATACGATGGAATTCTGCTCAGCAACAAGAATACACTTTTGATACGTGCAATAACATGGATGAAATCCAAAATCATGATGAGTGGAAGAAGTCAGATAAAAAAGAGTATAGACTGTATAATTCTGTGACCATACAACTCTAAAAAAGTGTCAACTAATTTATGATGGCAGAAAGGAGCTCAGCTGTTGCCTGGAGATATCAGTAGAGAAAAGGACGGACTTCCAAGGGACTCAAAGACACTTTTGAGGGGAGATGAAAATATATGTTATTCTGATTGTGATGATGATTTCAATGGTGTACACATATTCCAAAACTCATAAAATCAAACACTTTAAATATGTGTGGTTTATTGTTCACCAATTATACCCCAATAATATAAGTTGTAAAAAAAATTATAAACAAAACACAAACTGCAAAAACCACTGCAGCGAGCCAATAAAGGGGTATTATCTACAAGGTAATGAGGGCCCCAACAGATAAATTAAAAATACAATGAAGCAATGGAAAATGGGTACAGAGCACATGCTCGAATAAAACTGTTCTGTCTCAACAAAATGTAAAAATTCACCTTATTTACCAATGGCTTTGAAGGAACAGCAATATCTGTAAGGATCACCAGTGAGAATGTGGTCCTTCAGGTGGGAGGAGCACTCCTCACAGAGCATCCTAACCGCACCTCCATCATCCTAACCGCACCTCCATCATCCTAACTGCACCTCCATCATCCTAACCGCACCTCCATCATCCTAACTGCACCTCCATCATCCTAACCAGACCCCCAGCATCCTAACCAGACCCCCATCATCCTAACCACACCCCACATCCTAACCACACCTCCATCATCCTAATCACACCTCCATCATCCTAACCACACCCCCAGCATCCTAATCAGACCCCCATCATCCTAACCACACCCCACATCCTAACCACACCTCCATCATCCTAATCACACCTCCATCATGCTAATCACACCCCCAGCATCCTAACCACACCCCCAGCATCCTAATCACAAGCCCAGCATCCTAATCACACCCCCAGCATCCTAATCACACTCCCAGCATCCTAACCTCACCCCCAGCATCCTAATCACACCCCCAGCATCCTAATCACACCCCCAGCATCCTAACCACACCCTCAGCATCCTAACCACACCCCCAGCATCCTATCCACACCCCCAGCACCCTAATCACACCCCCAGCATCCTGGCCACACCCCCAGCCCTTCTAACTCATCCCTCCATGCTCACCATCCTACGTGCTACCTGGTCTGTCAGATCACCAAATTCCATATGTGAAACAGAAGCCCCACCCTACAAGGACATATGTCCTTGAACTGTATTTTTTCAGTCCAATCGTTTGCAAACTTTCCATTTTGTTGAGTTGCTTTTTTTGTTTTTGGTTTTTTGGGTTTTTTTTTGTTTGTTTGTTTTGTTTTGTTTTGTTTTGTTTTGTTTTTGACAGGGTCTTGCTTGGTCATCCAGGCTTGAGTGCAGTGGTGCAGTCATGGCTCACTGCAGCTTCCAACTCCTGTGCTCAAGTGATCCTACAGCCTCAGCCTCCCAAGTAGCTGGAACTACAGGAGTGCACACCAGGCCCGGCTAATTTTTAAATTTTTTGTAGAGGCAGGGTCTTGCTCTGTTGCCCAGTCTCATCTGGAACTCCTAGGCTCAAGCGATCCACCTGCCTCAGCCTCCCAAAGTGCTGGGATTACAAGCATCAGCCACTGTACCCGGCTTCATTTACGGTTACATTACTCAAAGCCAATGCGGAGAAGGGATTGTTATAATCCTCAGGCCAGGATGGAGCTCCATGGAGGTTTGGACCACAGTCTGCATTGCTATGATGAAGGCATACCTATCCTCCCCGCTGTGGAAATACAAACTCCTTGAGGTCACAAGGGCATCTGTTCCTGCCTAGCCCCTCCGAACGGAGCACATGACTTCCTGCCCTGCATCCGGAATCATATCTCGAGTTTTATTATGGCACTTTGCAAAACACTTCCAAATACTTCTTTTTTTCCTTTTTTTTACTTTGTTGTTGCTGCTTTCTTTTCTTTTTGAGACAGGGTCTCCCTCTGTCACCCAGGCTGGAGTGCAGTGGTGCGATCATAACTCACTGCAGTCTAGAATTAATGGGCTCAAGCGATTCTCCTGCCTCAGCCTCCCAAGTAGCTGGGACCACATGTGAGCGCCACTACACCCAGCTAATTTGCTTTATTAGTATTATTATTGTTGTTGTTGTTGTAGAAATAAGGTCTTGCTAGGTTACCCAGGCTGGCCTCGAACTCCTGGCCTCAAGTAATCCTTCCGCCTCCGCCTTCCAAAGTAGTGGGATTACAAGTTTGAGCCACCCCTCTGGCTTGAACATTTTTCTTATTCAAGTTTCACAAGAACCCGGATCTGGTATCACAGTTAATGTTATTATTACCCGTATTTCGAATTTGATGACTGCAAAGACTTGCAGTTGAGTGACTGTCCCCGAGGTTGTCCGGTTCACTGGGAAGGGGACCTGAGCCTCCCGCCTCCTGCCTCCACGTGCATCGTTTTCGCCAGAGCCCCGACCACTTTTGGAAACCAGAGCTGTAGGCGAGTGCCGCTTTGTGGAGGGAGCTGAGGCTAGGCGAGGCGAGCCGGGGTGGGCGCGGCCGGATGCAGAGCTGCAGGGTTCCTTCTCCCTCTCCCGTCCCCCTCTGCCTGGCGGTTCCACTCCGCCTGCCCACAGCGGACTGAAACTGACAGGCTCTCGGGAGAACTAGAGCAGAGGCGGGAGGGGGCGGGGACAGGAGGCAGAGCCCGCCTGGAAAAATCCCAGGTGGCCGTGGAAGGAATAAGGGGGAAAACAGGAACATCTGTAGGAAAAGGGACATTATGTGCACATTTTGTGTCTCCTCGGCTCTCCACCTTTTCTCCCTTTAAGGCTTTATTAAAGGGAAAAAAATGAACAGATAAATAGTTCGTTTATTAATTATTAACAAACAAGTGGCACTAATGAATAGCATCATTAAAGGGCATTTTGTGAATATTAATGTGTAGTTATATTCTAAATAAGGTCTCCGTTCTCCCCTTGGCCAGCCAAGGTCTTTCCCATTCTTGTTCAAAAGTCATCTATCTTAATTACACCCCGCCCCTAGCCCCGCAATCACAACCCCGATTCGGCATTTCCTGCAGTCCTTATCACTTAGGACACTATTAACACATGATTTTGACATTTATTTTCATTGTCCGTCTCTGTGCACTAGAGCACACGTTTTATAAAGACACGAATTTTTGTGTTTTGTACACTGATGTGAACGAGTACCTGATAATGCCACAGGTGGGCAATAAATATTTGTGGAAAAAATAAAATAGACCGGGTGCGGTGGCTCATGCCTGTAATCCCAGCACTTTGGGAGGCCGAAGCATGTGGATCACTTGAGGTCAGGAGTTCAAGACCAGCCTGGACAACGTGGTGAAACCCTGTCTCTACTAAAAATACAAAAAACTAGCCGGGTGTGGTGGTGTGCTACTCAGGAGGCTGAGGCAGGAGAATTACTTGAACCTGGAAGGTGGAGGTGGCAGTGAGCTGAGATCGCGCCACTGCATTCCAGCGTGGGCGACAGAGCGAGACTCTGACTCCAAAAAAAAAAAAAAAAAAAAAAAAGAAAGAAAGACAGAAAAAAAAAAGAAAAAATAAAATAATACTACAAGTGACAGTGAGAGGGGTTCCCTCCATATGCCACCACCCACTTCCTGTATTCCACCTTTCTGGCATCAAGGGCTTGCGAGAGAGGTGAAGGGAACCTTGCCTCAGCCATGAGCTGTGTCCTTCCCTCTGAGCAGGCTCTGGAAGTCTCCACTGCAGAGCTCCTGGCTGCTACCCTCTGGCGCTCCGACGCCTTGGGCAGCACCCTCCCATGCAGGCACATAGTCAGTTTCAGAGTGGAAACAGCCCAGTGCTCTTATTTTACAGGACCTCGTGAGACAGAGTGGCCTTCCCAAGGGTACACAGTGAGCTCCTGAGTTCCTCTCTCCCTCTCTACCAGTGCACAGACACTTTGTCGGTCGGTGGCCAATGGCCTGGCCCTTGGCAAATGCTGGAAAGTGGAAGCTGTCTTGAGGCCTGGCAGCCTCTACTGTCTGTGTTCTCTTCTCCTCTCACCCCAGTGCTGGTCTTTCCTCTTTCAGCCTTCCCAGAGCCATGATGTACTCAGTGATTCATCAGTGATTGCATTTGTCCAAGCAGACAAAACCCTTATTTGACTCCAGACTCCAGGGGAGGACGCTGGCATAGAATTGCAGTCATCAGGGAGCTAAGTAGAAAGATATTTTGCAGAGGAGGATCATCTTGTCCAAACTCTAATATGTGCTTCTTCTAAAGAGCTTTCAACTTTTTAAACCCACAGGACAGAGCAGAGTCCAAAGCCAGCGAGAGGAAACGACTGGCCCAGGATCTCTCTGGGAGTCAGGGCTATAGGAATCCAGGTATTCTGATTCCCAGTTCTCCATCTACAGATTTTCTCTTCCCTCCATTATCAACATATCTTGAGCAGAGAAGAGCCGCATAAACAAGGAAAATTTCCGGCAGGTTTTCCCTGGATCTTTCTAGCTCAAAGTAAGCCTGACATATGGATGCTTATTCTCACTCCTACCTCGAACCTCATCATCAGAGGCTGCCAGAATGAACTTAGAGCAAGAGATTAAAAAAAAAAAACAAAAAAACAAAAAACAGTCCTTAAAACAGGCCAGATCCTTTTGTGGTTCATAAGCATGATGATTGGGTTTTCAGGCTATTGTGTGAGATGTGCCTCACTCAAACCTTGTTACGACATCTGCCCATTACCCATCTGATGGGAAGAAAAAGAAAAAAGGCCGGGGACAGCAGCTCACGCCTGTAA
This sequence comes from Pongo pygmaeus, assembly GCF_028885625.2. Taxonomy (NCBI): domain Eukaryota; kingdom Metazoa; phylum Chordata; class Mammalia; order Primates; family Hominidae; genus Pongo; species Pongo pygmaeus. The sequence goes on from NC_072380.2 coordinate 10,893,924, forward strand.
TCCCAGCATCTTGGGAGGGTGTGGCAGGAGGATCCGTTGAACCCAGGAGTTTGAGACCAGCCTGGGCAATATAGCGAGACCCCATCTCTACAAAAAAAAAAAAAAAAAAATTAGCCAGGTGTGGTGCACACACCTGTAGGTGGAAGGATCACTTGAGCCCGGGAGGTTGAGGGTGTAGTGAGTTATGTTTGTGCCACTGAACTGCAGCCTGGGCAACAAAGCTAGACATTGTCTCAGAAAAAAAAAAAAAAAAAAACAGGCCACAATGATTTCTATTTGCTGAGCATCTAATATGTGCCAAGCACTTCCAAGTATCCATCCTCTGGCATAATCTACACAGCAATCCTGCAACATCAGCTCAGAGACCACAAAGCTAGGAAGGATCAAAGCTGGCATTTACACTGAGCACTGTGTGACACCAGAGCCCATGTTTTTTGCTCCTTAAAATCTTAGCTGCAGTGGGCAATGTCAAAATGGAGAAAAAGGCCTTCAGGGAGATGACCCTCTTATCCCTCAGAGGCTACCAACTTCAAAGGAGTCCCTTCCATCCCACATTTCTGGGTTAGGTTTTCCACAGCTCCCGTTGCCATGGCATTAGGGGCTCTTGTCACCATTTGAAAACCCAGAAGAGGAAAATAAGAGGGTTCAGCTCTTTGATTCAAGAGCTGACCAGTTCAGGGGCTGAGCATGGTGGCTCACACGTGTAATCCGAGTGCTTTGGGAGGCCAAGACAGGCAGATCACCTGGGGTCAGGAGTTCAAGACCAGCCTGGACAACATCGTGAAACCTTGTCTCTACTAAAAATACAAAAATTAGCCGGGTGTGGTGGTGGCCACCTATAATCCCAGCTATTGGGGAGGCTGAGGCAGGAGAATAGCTTGAACCTGGGAGGCGGAGGTTGCAGTGAGCCGAGAGCCGAGATCACGCCACTGAACTCCAGCCTGGGTAACAGAGGGAAACTGTCTCAAAACAAAAACAAAAACAAAAACAAAAACAAAAACGAGCTGACCCTGACCAGTTCTTTTAAAAGATCAACTCGATCTGGTCTTTGAATGAGGATTAGAAATTAGAGACAGATGATGGCACCTACAGGTCTTGAAGTTATTCAGCTTCTTGCTCTAAGAAGTTCTGTTTACTTTTCAGACATGATCTCATTCTCCTCCCCAGGATCATAGTGGGAGAGCAGAGAGGGGATGGGGACAGTTCTCTGTAGGGTCAGACAAGGAGTGAGGCTCATGCCTCCACCCCTGTGGCAGAACATGCTCCCTCTCTTCTCTTCTCCTGCCTGGCATGAAAGCTAAGGCTATCACACCACTGGCACTGTTACAGATAAGTTGGAATTTACATGAGAGCCGTGGTTTGCCCCATCAAGTTTAAAAGATCAAGAAACAGGGTCAGGTGTGGTAGCTCATGCCTGTAATCCCAGCACTTTGGGAGGCAGAGGTGGGCAGATCCCTTGAGGTTAGGAGTTCGAAACTAGCTGGCCAACATGATGAAACCCCATCTCTACTAAAAATACAAAAAATTAGCCAAGTGTAGTGGCGGGCGCCTGTAGTCCCAGCTACTTGGGAGATTGAGGTGAGAGAATCGCTTGAACCCAGGAGGCAGAGGTTGCAGTGAACTGGAATATTTCCACTGCATTCCAGGCGGGGCAACAGAGTAAGACCTTGTCTAAAAAAATAAAGAAAGAAAGAAACAAATAAGCCCCCAGGTCTCTAGACTATTAGAGCTGAGAAGGACATCCCTGTTCCAAGTTTATCCTCCTACCCAACATCTACCTGGCATCTTCCAGAGGGGCAAACAGGAGCCCACAGAGATGAAGCGAATGGAAGGGAAGGAGTTCCTGTTCAATACAGTCTCTAGGTGTCATGTCCCTCTTTCCTGCTCCAGTGAGGAACATTTTCCATGCCCCCTATAAGATGCTCAGTGTATGCTTTGTTTCATCATTCTCTCATTTGATTTTCTCCATACTATGGTCTGTATCCCTCCAAAACTCCTGTTGAAATTGTAACCCCCACGGTGATGGCATTAGTAGGTGGGGTCTTTGGGAGGTGATTAGGTCATGAGGGTGGAGTCTTCAGAGTGGGATTAGTGTCCTTATGAAGGAAACTACAGAGAGCTCATTCACCCCTTTTGCCAGTAGGGATACAGCAAGAAGAAGGTGCCATCCATGAGCCAGAAAGTGGGCCCTCACCAGACACCAAATCTATCTTGAGCTTGGACTTCACAGCCTCCAGAACTGTGAGAAATAAATTTCTGCTGTTCATCAGCTAAGCTGGTTATGGTCTGTTCCTCAGTTTCCCCATCTGTTACATCTCCATTTGTTATAGCAGCCCAAATGGACTAAGACACTGTGTGACCCTGCTTGCTCTTGGCGCAATGATACAGTGAAAAGAAAATGCCCTTTGGAATCAGACAGACTTGGGTTTAAAGCTCAGCTCTCCTTGCATTGAATAGCTGTGTGATTTTAGCAAGTTACTTAATATTTCCTCAAACTCAGGGCTGAGAACAGTCTGGACAGGCCCATTTTAAATCCAACACTCTCTGGTTCTCTGTCCTAGATTACTTAAAATAAGGTACTGGAGGACTCCAACTCTTTGCTTTATGTGTTGATATTCTAGTACTTGTATTTCAAATGTTTTTAACATTCAGCTTTGAATTCCATGTCTCAAATTTACCACGTTTTTATACTTAGAAACTATGGTTTACATCACATTGACCAGTTCTCAATACAGAGGGATCTGTTGGGACTTCTGAAACAGAGACATATACCAATTTCCAACTTGGCCAGACCACTCAAAGATGAAAGGAGAAGAGACAGAGCTCTTGCTTATGGAGCACGCTTTTTAGTAACCAGCTTCCCATTTTGTAGGTAAGGCCAAGGATGTCAAACGTTGTTTGTTTAGGCATCTGTGAATTAGCACTCCCAGCTCTTAGCCCAAACTGTAGAGGAAAATTCATTTGAAATTTCCAATAGTCCCAGCCTTTGGCAGCATATAAATTAAAAAGAAAGAAATGGCCTGGGGGTGCAATTCTAGAACATCCTAGCACAGTCAGTACACTCAAAAACTGATCACATTAGACACTATTTATTTATTTATTTATTTATTCATTTATTATTTTTTGAGACAGAGTCTTGCTCTGTCGCCCAGGCTGGAGTGAGGGGCACGATCTCGGCTCACTGCAACCTCTGCCTCCCAGGTTCAAGTGATTCTCCTGCCTCAGCATCCTGAGTAGCTAGGATTACAGGCATGCACCACCATGCCCAGCTAATTTTTGTATTTTAAGTAGAGATGGGACTTCACCATGTTGGCCAGGCTGGTTTCAAACTCCTGATCTCAGGTGATCCATCCACCTCGGCCTCCCAAAGTGCTGGGATTACAGACATAAGTCACCACGCCCAGCCTAGACACTATTTAATAAGAATTCATCCAATACTTTATTCATATGTTTAGACTAAACGCTCTACTTACCTATTGTCAGAATCACTCTCAAACTCATAGGGCTTGGAGAGCTAAGTAACATTCTAATAATTCAAGAGCTGTAAGTTTTCACACTTAAATCCTTCGGTGCCCAACAGGCCTGAGTTAAAATCCCTGAGCAGGCCGGGCATGGTAGTTTCATCGTTAAAAGTAACTTTGTTCTTGTTTATATCATGGACTTCCCCAAACCTGAAGGACAAGGAAAGTATCTATCCCACAAAAACTTGCACTTCGGAAGTGCTCCACATTATTTCTGGGCTGTATGTTATTATTGGATCTATTTGAAATATGGAATTAATCTCCTTATAGCCTCTTTTGTTCCTCAGTTTCCCCATCTGTCATTTATTTTCTAGTTTCTATCTAGTTGTGTATCAATCATCTATCTAAAGGTGTGAAGAATCAAGCAGTCTCTAAACATGGCTTCCTCCATTGTCTGTCACCCCTGTGAAGCAGGCAATACCCCAGAGTCAAGAGGAGGAAATTATTGTTCCAGCTGAGAGGTCATCGGTTAAAGAGACTTGCATAGAAGGGTAAACATGATATCCTCTCAAAATGCTCCTTGCTGGAAGACTAATAAATGTCACCCCAAGGAACCCTTTATACACAGGATCTTGGGCTTCAAAACTGGCTTCCAAGGAGTTTTGAGTCCTTCTATTAGGTTGGCACAAAAAATAATTGCTTTTAATGGCAAAAGCCACAATTACTTTTTGCACCAACCTAATACTTGCCAAAGATCTCCTTCCCTGGTAGGACCTTTGTTCAATGTAACTACAGGACATCCTTCCTACCAAAGCAAAGAAAACAACACAAATCAAGCAATTAAGTTATAAAATGAGGCTTGGCACCTAGAGGAAATAGAACAATGATTAAGAAGGAATCCGAGCACCTAATAGAATCCACAAACTGGCAGACTATGTCCTCAACCTACTGCCACCAAATGTCATCTGACACATGTGGCTAAGAATGGCAGGAGTGAGTTTTCAAAATGCTGTTGGTTGAAGAAGCTCCATAGATTATTTTGGGGTACTACTTGTGGGATCCAATAGCAGGTCAAATTTGCTTTGTATCTCTGACAAATGACCTAGACCCATCTCCTGATGAGCAACTGAGTCTATCAGAATGCTTTTAGCTGCAAGTAACAGAAACCCCTGTTCAATCAATAAAGAACTTTATTATCTCACATAACAGGAAGGCCAGTAGAAATGCAGATTTCAGAATTGATTGATTTGGTGGCTTGGCAGTGTCACGAAGGACTCGGGTTCTTTTCATCTCTCTTCCCTGTCATCCTCAGAGTTGGCTTTAATAATAGAATGGCAGGAATAATTCTTAGCATCTCATCCAGACCCTTCATCATCTTCTAGAGGCAAGGAAGCCTTTCCCTGAGACCTTGCAGTGCTAACCACCAGCCAAGGGGAAAGATACCATTTCCCCAGTCAAAACTACTCTGGAGCTGAGGGTGAGGTCAGCTCTCCACAGGCACATGGTTACATGGGGAATGGAGGATACATGAACAAGATTGGGGTAGTGTTAAAAAAAGAGGGGGGAAATAGAGTGATCATTGCACAAACCATGCTAGGAAACAATGGAATGACTACTGAGGGATTAAAAGCCTGTAGCAGCATATAGACAAGAATTGCATTGTCCTCACACTGAGTAATGATATGGTTTACCCTCCTTTCGAGGCAACACAAGGCAATCTGTCTTAAGAATGCTAAAGGAAAGTCAGATCATCCCAAAGATGTGATAGCAATGAGTGGAAGTGACATGAAGGGAGCTGGGGGATGGGTGGAAGCACATGACAATTACTCATACAGACCCACAGGCTTTCTGCAAGGTCCTGAGCTGTCTCCCTGCCCATGGGGAATGGCGAGGAGGGGATGTGTCACTGGCTGTTTCCAGCAACACTGTGACTGCCTGATAAACCAATAGTGTCACTGTGAGTGTCTCTGCCTTATTAAGTTAATGGAGGAAGTAAACTTTTTTCTGAATATGGAATGGACCAAAGCCAATCACAGGCAATAGCCAACTCAAAGCAGGATGACAAGTTTCCCTTGGAAGTGGACTGACATCACTATCTGCAGACTCCGTGATGGGCATGATTTGACATTTTTCTAGCCCACAGTGATTAAAAGACAGAAATACCTATTCCTTCCCATCAAAGACTTTGTAGGAACTATTATTATTAATTATTATGGCTTACTTTACAGTTAACAAAACAACTTCCCATACATGATCCCATTAATTTCATATAACTTAGGTATTTGTTGTTATCCTCCTTTATAGTTGAGGAAACTGACACTCAGGGAAGTTAAATAACCCACTCAAGATTATGTAGTTGGTGAATAACTTGACCTATACCCAGAATGGCCTTTCATAGAGGTAGAACATCAACTTGTCTTTATTGCACAATGTGTGGCATCTCTGAGGCCCTGAAGGGTTGTAGAGGCTATCTTTCACCTTGATCTGAAATTGAGCTTGACTTTCCTACTAGTAGGAACATCCCATTGAGCTAAGGCACCATGTCTCCAAATAAGTCCTACTGAAATGTCCACGTACTGCCTGGAAAATGGAAATGAAACTGGAATCCTATTCTCTGCCAATTATACTTCAGTGGGCTGCCATGCCTTCCCTTCAATCCAGAGCTATGTAGCCAGCTCTCACACGGAAATCAGAGGGCCAGGCATCCATGGAAATAAAGAGTTACTTAGAAGTAAGGGAATGAGATCAGTTATGAGGAGAAGGAAGAGATGCTACAGGATTTTATCCTCCTTCTTATAGGAGTGCCTCAGGCTGCTGAAAAAGGAAAAGGGAGCATTAAAACCCAAAGGACAGACAAAAGGGAAATTATTCCAAGCTTGGAGGAAAAGCCACAGGAATCTGAATTACACCCGTGTGTGCTGAGCCTTCCTTAAGACCCTGAGTTTCAATCATCAGCACAGCTTGGCAAGGACATTGAATCACACATTCAGAACTTCCCAGTCTAAACAGCGGCAGGCAGAGGTCCCAGCTCCATCTCCAAGGGGACCCTCCGGGCGCTGTCTTCGGTGCTGAAGCAGCGCAGCCTGATGCCTGGAACATGCAGAGGCAGCAAGGACCTTTCCAGGCTGCTCCATGCTCCGTCTCTGATTTAGCTTCAAGGTCATAGCAATCCCTAAGCCTGGAATTCAGATGCTTAAAAGGCAGAATTGGGACAAAGTGCCTAAATCTCCACCTCTAGCTTTACTCCCACCACTGACACCAGCTTCTTGAAGGCATAGAAAAATTATTTTTGAAGCTTCAAGAATTGTACCAGCCAAACTGCCAGGTCAGATAATTCTCCAATAACATTCCAAAAATCCACTTTTCTAGACCCATTTTCCCTCTCAGTGGATCTTCCTTTCCCCATCTCAAATGCTGTTCTCTTATACTGGGCCTCTTCCACAACCCATTTCCAACCTCCTCTTGGAAGAGGATCTGGGAGACATCTTTTATAAACCAGAAAGAATTAAAGTCAGTGTGGCCTCCGTTTAAAACCTTACATTCAACCACGTGCAATGGGTCATGCCTGTAATTCCAGCACTTTGGGAGATCGAGGTGGGAGGATCACTTGAACTCAGGAGTTCAAGACCAGCCCAGGCAACATGGCAAAACCCCATCTCTACAAAAAAAAAAAAATTAGCCAGGCTTGGTGGTACATGCCTGTGGTCCTAGCTGCTTGGGAGGATCAGATGGGAGAATCGCCTGAGCCCAGGAGTTTGAGGCTGCAGTGAGCTATGATTATGCCACACCACTGTAGCCTAGGTGACAAGGCAAGACACTGTCTCTAAAAAAAAGAAAAGGAAAAAATGAAAACCCTTGTGTGCCATGGAATGAAAAGTTATACTGCCACTTGGGAAATGTATTTTGAAGGCAGTAAAAAGATATTTCCCAAGGCTTATAATGCCACACCCATGGGCAGCTTCCTATTGTCCATACACATGACCAATGTTCATTACTATCATCATTGCACAATGCAAAAGGTTTTGGTATTATGGGGAGAAAACACATTTAATTTACTGTCAACCAAGAATATTTAGTTATTCAAGTAAAACACAAGAATGACCAAGACGCAAGCTCTGTTCTCAAGGCATTCCCAACTTAGTTGGGGGAATGAGTGGTGGGTTGCAAACTGATAACTTACACACCAAGACATAAGCCAAGTTTCACAGGAGTCCAGTGACCTGCCTAGACGACCTAGGCACAAATCTTGAGAAGGAATTTACTAGGTTAGCAAAAGGGGAAAGAAAAAAAGTACAAGTTTTGAGGTTAGAAGACCTAGGTTCCAACCCTAATTCTGCCAACTAGGATGTGATCTTAGGACAGTCATTTTAACTTATTTTTCTTTATCTGTAAAATGAGAAGAATAATAATACCAAGTTGCCATAGAGGTGAATTGAGGTAGTAAAAAACATACTTTACAAACTGCAAAGCACTATTAAATAAAAAATTAACCATTTCTGACTGTTCAAGTGACAATGCCCAAGCTTGTATGTAAGTGCAGTGAAGGCAGGGCCAGGTCCCCCTAGCTAGTTACAGCACCTGGCATAGCATCATGTTCCCAGAGACATGTATCAAGAGACTTTTGATTGCAAAAGAGCTCTGACTTGGGGAAGAAAAAGTGCAATGTTTGTCCTCAGTGGCCAGTTCTGCCCAAGCCACCCCTGGGGTGTGGGGCAGAGAGGTGCAATGGAAAAAGGGCAGCTTTCACAGGAGGAGTTGGCCTTCAACATTAGCTCCAGATGGAATTTCAGCTAGAAGCATGCAGAAGCAGCTGAGCTCAAAGAAACAACTGAGGTTTTCTGGACCTCCTCTCTGGCTAGTGGATGAGATGCATCAGAGAGAAACAGAGGACAGGTGGTGCAGGCAGAAGGTAAGGAGAAGAGATGAGTAGAAGCAAAAGAGAGGTCACGATGGAGGGTCACATTCCAAATCTTTTGCTTGGGTGGAAATTTTTAAGGAATACAACTGTCACTCTGTATCTCTCCATCCTCATGAAGAAATACTTTTTAAAAAGAAGATAACCACCACAGATTATTAAAGTTGGATGAGACCTTTAAAATTATCTAATCCAACATCTTCATTTCACAAATAAGATTAGGGCCAAGAGAGGTGAAGTTCAAAGTGAAAAAAAAGAGTTCCTGATGAAACAGAACAAGGAGTCAAATCTGATCCACAGGTCAGTTTGTTTCTCACTACTCAATAATTGAAAGAAGGTAAAGTTTGAGGTGCTGTAACAAATAAACACAACACTGTAGAGACCTAATAAATAAATAAGGGTTTTTTCCCCACATTAATGTAACAGTCACAATATGAGTAGCATATTGGTTTGGATTCTCCAGGAAATAGACTAATTAGGAGACTTGAATGCTAGAGGTTTACTGGGAAGTACTCCCTGGAGCAGCAACTGGGCAGAGAGATTGTTGTAGTTGCAACAGAAGCTTCAGCCAATGCCCATGGGGCTCTGATGTCCCTTTAGAGTTGTCTAAAACTGAGGCATGTCCAATTTAACTTAGCACTGTCCAATCATTGGATGTGGGATGCTCCTGGGGGAGGGAGTGCAAATTCTGGTGACGCAGCTCTCTTTGGCCAAGAGCAATTCCTAAAGATGAATTCAAATGTGACCCATCAGCCACTAATGCTCCCAGAATCTGGGAGAATGAGTGCTTCAGGACTAAAGGGGAAGACCTGGGAAGCCCTACCACAGTATCAACTACAGTAGTCCAGGTTTGGGGTGGGAGATAGGACAGCAGCTTTGCTCCACATAGTAATTCGAGGATCTAATCACTGTTCAACCATCAGAATCATCATTATCCACATGTCCAAAGCTGGTCATCATCATGTCTAGATTTATGCCATGGGAAGGAGAAATACAGCATGATAAAAACACACTACTCTATTAACAAACAGACCTGGAAATGGTTCAGATTCTGTTGACAAGAACTCAGTCACATGACTACACTTAATAGCAAGGTAAGCTGGGAACTGTAGTCTTGTTAGGCAGCATGCACCCAGCAACAGTTCTGCTATTATCAGAGAACATACTAAGAAAGAAGGCCCTAAAGTGCCATTTATTTTTCAGTGAATATATGGTTAAAATGATCTCTTGGTGTTTTAATTCCTCTTTTTGGAGGTGGAGAACACATACTCCTTGAGCTTCTTCTACCCTATTATTCTTCCTGAAGCCAAATTTACTCCAGAGATAATCACTACCTCCAGTGGTCAAGCCAGACTGTTCTTTGGAAGGGGGTCTTTCTCAATTGCCCTTAGAGTGACCAGAAAACTATCAAAGAGACCTTTAGAGACTATCACTCTTTTCCAGAGAAAGCTGGGGTTCTAGATTTCTCCAGGAAAATCTGCGGGGCACAATGACTTCAAGTCTGCGCCCCCACCCCCCCGTGAATGTCATCCCAGGGTGAGCTACAGAGACTTGCCCTAGGAAGCCTGACCTAAGTCATAATTTATGAATATTCTATCTCTCTCTCTCCCTAAGTCTGTCTGATCATAAGCAGCATCTCTTCTGCCTCAATACCCAATATGACTTGATCCCATTTATTTCATATCAGAACACTGTAACCTAAGTGCTGTTGAAGAAAGAACTGATGTTTTGAAGATCCAGGGAGGGACTTCTGAGTCTTCTCTCTAAAATCCTAGAACTGTTTTGATAGTTCTGGTTCTCTGCAACTCAACAAAGCCCTCTGAGAATACAATGTGGAAGCATTTTTCATTCTTCCTGTTTATAATCCTATGGTCATACTAAACCCCAGAAGGCATCCTTCTCCTGGGTCTTCAATCTGGAGAATGAGGAATGGGGATCTGCATTTGTGATGTTTCTAGCAGTCATGCAGGGGGCATCACATATGACCATGTGACCAGCCTACCGTGCCCAGGACTCCAATCACAAACTAGGAATAATCGGGCCAATTCTTCTGTGTTTTTTGGTTTTGCTTTGTATTGTTTTGTTTTGTTTTTGAGATGGAGTTTCGCTCTTTTTGCCCAGGCTGGAGTGCAATGGCACAGTCTCGGCTCACTGCAACCTCCACCTCCTGGATTCAAGCGATTGTCCTGCCTCAGCCTCCAGAGTAGCTGGGATTAGAGGCATGTGCCACCATGCCTGGTTAATTTTGTATTTTTAGTAGAGACGGAATTTCACCATATTGGCTGGGGTGGTCTCGAACTCCTGACCTCAGGTGATGCGCCTGCCTGGGCTTCCCAAAGTGCTGGGATTACAGGCATGAGCCACCGTGCCTGGCCTATTGGGCCAATTCTTATTGTGAGCACCAGTGAGATCTATCCCTCCTGAAAGTGTCCTTAGAGCTTTAGTTGACTACAGCTCTACACATGAAGAAATTCTTCTAGATATCAGCATCCTCACTTTGGTTTAGTCCATTTTGGTAACTTACAAAGCATGTTTATATCCATTAACTCAGTGGTTTTGAAGAAAAAAAAAAAAAGGTGCAGCTATCCCAGGAGATATGCAGAACCATCCATGGAAGTGCAGGAAGGAAAATATCAGAGCCTCCCTATAATCTAAAATATCAGAAAGGGAGCTTTATTAATATTCGAATGTGGGTTGACACTGATGACTTTTTTTGTCTGTGTGTCAGTAGCCCAAGTGTCACTTCCAGGAAACACATTATCTTGAGGGAAGAGCAAGAGTTCCACAACGTGAGAGGGGTAAACGAAGTTCCAGATTATACAAACTGGTTTTAATTAAACTCACCCCCCACAAAGTGGATGCTTGGCTTAGAAAGATTCCTGCAAAGAAATCCCTAATGAAAGTGAATACTAATAACACAAGCCACCAGACGAGGTAGAGCTGACAGGTCTACTCCTGGTTAGAGCTCTTTGCAACTGCATTACAAGATTACTATGATACTTATTCAGATCCAATATGAAGTTGGCCAAAAATTTTTTAAATTATCACATGGTTAAAAATGTGATTTAATATCTACTATTATTAATAATGAACCTTACCCTAAGCGTATGTTAAGACTTGAGATAGTTGGCTAATGGTATAAGTGTATTATATAATTTACAAATATATAAATATACATACATTGGGGTGCAGAGTAAAATTTTTACTAACGGGGGTCATAAAAAGATTTAGAGAGCATTGTCATAAGTCATCTAAACAATTCTTTTTCTAATTTATATTCTTATTTTAAGTTCTGGGGTACATATGCAGGATGTCCAGGTTATAATCACACCGTGAGTCGTATTATTTTGCAGATGAGAAAATTGAACCTCAGGGTGGCAAAAATGCCCGGAGACCATCGGCTATAGGATTTATGTGGAAGCGAAGACTAGCCAATAGAACTGGTACCCCAAAAGCTGAGTGAGCAATTCAGGGAGGCATCTGTGGAAATTAAAACACAAACTCCTCCCCCAAAGCTAATGAGTCCTAGGCTCTGTCCTGTTCTACTCCAAATATATTACGCCAGGAAAGCCAGCACCACAAAGAATAGCTCATTCTATCACCCCTGAATGATGTCGCTCTGAACTCTAGAAGCCTGCAGAAATGTCACCCTTTAAGAAAAAAGCAGGCATTTGCCCTAGGATGCTTTAAAGACCCTGTCATCATCACCATCAACAAACACTTAGAAATGTCTTACTATGCAGGTCTGGAGCAGGAAGAGAGAACACAATCCCAAGCGATTCAATCTGACTGCAAAAAGGGCTCTGATCTGGGCAAAAGCCAAGGTTTCTCACATTCATCCGTTTGGGGCTTGCAATGTTTAAAAGTAAATTTCCCCCCACCACTAGTACCCACTGTGTGGAACTAGTCATGAGAAGAATGGAAACCCATTTCCCTCTGCAGCAATCCGGTCTGCCTCCCAAAGCTCAGAAATGTGCTGTGCTCAGCATTTCTGTGCTGATGCAGCATCCATGGTAGAAAAGGCAGGGGCGGCCGCAGCGCCGCAGCAGCAGTTGCTCTAGGGGGTGGAAATCAGATTGCACCATTCCTACCTCATTTGGCAGCAGAAGCATCGAGTCACAAGGAGGATGAGGTTCTAGCCCAGAAGCAGCTGGGCTATATCATTCTAAAGGTGGTGAGTAAAATGGCTATTCACTGGGGCATCAGGTTTTCTTTCGTGCTATTTCCCTGAGTGGAGAATCTGGGTCTAGAAGGGTGTGTGTGTGTGTATGGTGTGTGTGTGTGTGTGTGATGGTACACATGTATGGCACTTACATTTTCACTGAGCAACAATACTTGCAAAGCTGTGAGTGCAATAACTAAACAGATCATAGTGTTTTCAAGCGGGAAGGGGTGAGAAATCATGTATTCAAGCCCCTTGTTTCACAGAAGAGGATTCTGAGGTTCAGAGAGGTAAAGCCGTGAGATTACAAAGCTTGTAAGTGGCCACCTCTAGAACCCAGTGCTCTGATTCCTGGTACAGGATTCTTCCTATTGCTCTACATGGGTGAGCAGTGACTGCCTCTGTGCCAAGTGACCTGTGTCCCCGGGTATGAGACTGAAACCTGCATTTGCAGCATTAGTGTCACTGAGACACGTCTGGATGTTTCCAGTAAACATGGGAAGCCATTTCTGACTAACTGCAACCTGGGGTGCTGCAGCAAAACAGCAGCACGTGTTTGCTATAAATTGCTCCATCCTAATGGCTACCTCCTCCCCCGAGGTTATTCTCCGGGTCACATTGCAAACAAAGTGTATACGGCACCAGCAAGTCTTCCCAGCAGAGCCAAGTGGGCTGTTGATAGGGCTGGAGAGTGTGTTTCATCAATGATATCCTCCTTTTCTTGCCACAAGTATTTGCTGAACGCCATCCATATGCCAGGTTGTGTGCAAGCCACTGTCACGTTCTTTATGTTATTTAAAGCTCGCCATGCTTTGTGAGGTATTACTATGCATACCTGACCAGGAAGCCGACTGAGCCTAGCTAAGGTTAAACAGTGCAAGCTATTTGAGGTCTCTTAAAAATTTCTAGTTTCCCTAAGAATTATGGTTTTAAAACAGTTATTTTCCATGGTCTTCCTTACTAGAATCACCATTGCTCCTATACTGGAAGGGGATGTTCTTTCCTTAACAAAAAGCAATTATCTGCAACACTTTGGTTCAGATGTGCAGTCAGAGAAGGGAAAATGACATTGAACATTGGAGACCTTGACTTTTCAGTTAGCAACTGCATGAGCTTTTGAGGTTTTCTCCAGTTTTTCTCCCATTTTTCTGGGTTCTGTTTCAAGTTAAGATTGCACAATGTGTTCAGGAATCTTGGCTTTTTAAACCAGCTCTACCCCTAATTGTGTGATCTTGAATAAGTCACTCTACTTATTTGGGTCTCAGCCTTCTCATTGACAAACTGAAGACTAAAAGAAAATGATCTCCAACCTCCCTTCAGGCACTGAAATGTATATGTAGACATTCACTCATTCACTCACTCAAGCATTATCTTGCGTTTCCATGACATGCTAGATGTGACACCGGTGGTGGAAGAATTTTAGAAATAACCTCCTCCAGCCCCACACCTTTCAGCTTTGGAGAGGTTATTTGCCAACAGTTATAGTTCCAGTCAAGCCCCATCAAAACTGCCCAGCATGCATTCCAGGAACTAATCATTAGTTCAAATCATTCAGAGTTGGGAAAAAATGTACTGTGTCCCTCTGCCGGCTCTAAATGATTTAAATTCTCTTTCCTCTTGCCATTTCCTATATTAACATTTATTCAGTGTGTAGTCAATAAAACACAGTGCCAGGCACTATGTTAAGCAGTTTTCATGCATTACGTCATTTAATCCTGACAATAATCCTATTCAGTACATAATACGATTAGCCCTGATTTACAGATGAAGAAACTGGCAACTTGACCAAAGTTGCATAGTCAAAAAAAAAAAAAAGCAGTGGGGATAGAGTTTCTGTTTGGCATGATAAAAAATGTTCTGGAAATGGATCGTGGTGGTGGTTGCACCACATTTGAGTATATTTAAGGCCACTGAATTGCACAACTTAAAAAGGATGGCAAATGTCGTGTATATTTTACCACAAAAAAAGAAAAATGTAGTGGGGGAACTTCAGCCCAGATTAGCATCCAACTCCAAAATCACCTACCCTACCCCTAACCACTCTTCAGCCAGTGCTACCAGACAGGACTCAGAACTCAGCAATAGAGTAGGTGCCTCTACAAAACCAACGACTGAAGGGATGTGTATCCTCTCCAAAGAAGGGCTTAAGAAATTTTTCCTTCAATCATTCTTTCTTTTTTCTTTAGTTTCTTAGCCACAAAATCACGGCCCACACATCAGGAAAGCCCTCCTTGCCACTGAAGTTAGCTTATTCCGAACGATCACCAGATTCCCAAGTCTGGGAGAGTCCGAAATCACTTCCACTCTCCTTCTCCCATGTCCTCCTCTGCCTATAAGCCGAAGCTCTGTCTACAAACTCAATTCCACTTCAAACACACCTAGATGCCAGGTCGCTATTTTGCATGAGGTCCTGGCTTACGTGTTGTGGGGGAGCAGAGATGAGAAAGATACCGTTCTACCTCAAAGACTTTACAATCTAGCATAAAGGGGAAAATATACAAATAGCTACAGAAGGAGAAAAGTCATTCAGTAAAATTGCAGAGCACCTAGGCTAGATGTGAAGGCTGCAGAGAGGAAGAACACACCAAGCTAGCCCCCTGCAAAGAGAACACAGAGTCAGTGAGAAGGGCCCCAGAGGAAAGACGACAATCAGCTAAGAGGGAAAGATACTTGCAGTGGAGGATGTTTCTCCTCATCAATAAACCAGCTATGGCCTTTTTCAGGTGGTATTAGGATTGAAATCTCACCATCTTTTCCCCTTTTTTTCTTCCTACCTTTCTATTTCTCCTCATTTTTTTTTTTTTTTAGGCTTAACCTGTTTTGTTTTGTTTTGTTTTTTAACTTCTTTTGTTGAACACTTAAATCTTCAATCTTTGGTCTTTCTTCTTTACTAATATAAGTATTTTAAGACTGTCAGTTCTCCTCTGAGTGTTACTATAACTCTATGACACAAAGTTTTAAAATGTAGTCATTAAATTAATTAATCGAGAATTTACAATATGATTTCTTTTTGGAATTATGAGTTATTTAGAAATGCCTTTCCCTCCACCCCCAGATTTATGGGGAGAAGTATGTGATTTGAGGGGGTTAATTATTTCTAACTAAATTATATTGTAGTCAAATAACACGGTTTGTATGATATGACATCACAGATTTGTTGAGACTTCTTTTGTGGGCTAGAACACAATCAAGTTTTATAAATGTCCCACGTATGCTCAAAAAAATGTGATTGTTCTAATTATTGAGAAGAAAATTTCCAAATGTGTCTGTTAGAGTACGTTTGATAGTTGTGTTGTTCCAATCTTTTACATCCTTTCCAATTTGTCATTTTCTCCCCAAAGTTGCTTTTCTTTTTTTTTTTTGCTTTTCTATTTTGAAGCTATGTTTCTAGGGGCATACAAGTTTAGAGTTGTTCTCCTAAGTAGTTTTTCTTTTTCATTGTTTATTATATACAGCCCATCTTTGTCACCAATAATGTTTATTGTCTTCCAGTCTATTTTATCTAACACTAGCAAACTATATCAGCTTTCTTTTGATTAGTGTTTACTTATCATTACTTTTCCATCAGTTTTGTTTCATGTTTTTGATGAATCTTTTGTAAACAGCATATAGCTAGATTTTCTTTCTGATCTAGCTATATTTATTTCCTTTAAGCTCTATGAGGCAATTAAAAGGATACTCTAATATCTTGTCTAAAATTTTTAGCTACTAATTTCCAGGAGGTTGTCAGGGTCCTTATTGCTAGAAATGAAGGGTTTTGGACCCTATTTTTCAGAAGCTTTATAAGGAATTTTTTTACATTCTCTCCCTTAGGATGTTAAAAACCGGAACTTCCTCTCATTCAGCCTGTGTTGTTCCATCACATCAAACAAGTTCTTAATTTCATCTTGTCTCTCCTAGACATCTCCAAAGAATTTCACATTTATATCTAAATTCTTCTCTTTTTCTTCTTGTAATGGTTCGTGCTAATACATTGTACCAGCAATGGAATGATGATAAAGTGGCTACTGTGGGGTGTACTTCCTTGAAAACAGACATTAACTTTAAGGATCAGGTCCCCCAAAAGAAAGAGAGTTTCTTAGACCTTTGGAAAACATGTTGACAATCAGCCTCTTCTGCCAAACTATCACCCACAAAACATCGGGGAACTTCTCTGGCTTTTATCAAGAATAACCAATTATACTAAAAGCCTTTCTTTGCCAATGGCTGTCTTTTTCTTTTTCTTTTTTTTTTTTTTAGGTAAAAAATATCTTCAGCTAATATTTGTTGAGCACGTACTATGACATGGCACTGTGTTAAATATTTCTTTATGCACTGTATCATTGTATTCTGACAATGGCTCTAACATAGGTGTAACTATTACCTCTCTACAAGGGAAGCCCTAAACGTTTGAGGTTCCAGCAGGGCCAGGCTAAGGCTGGGTGAAAAAGAAAGGCAACAGACTCTCCAAGTTACCTCAGCATAAAACTCTACCTCTTCTCACCGGTCCCTTCCCCTGGCTTCTTGTGAGGTCGTGCAGTGCTTTTGTTTTTGATTTCTAGCTACCTAATCAATAACTCTGCGGCCTTGGGCTAGGAAGATACTTCACTTCTCTGGGCCTCAATTTCCTCGCCTGCCAGCTCTAAGATTCTCTCTGGTCTCCCACCACCCCACACAATGGGGTCAAGACCGCCAATCAGCTGAGAAAGGCAATGTCCCCCGCTCCTGTTCAAGCTCCATTTCTGTAGGAGTTTCTAAAACCCTGCCTCAGGATTTTAAAAGCTCCTCCTGGAATTCTGGAAGGAGCGGTAGCAGTACCTCCCCATTTCCTTATGTGCTGTTCTGACAATGCTTGTTCAGTCATATGGTGGGTCAACGATGGGATCCATATGAAATAATCTTTCCTCAGGCTTCTGTCTGGCTCAGGCTGGGGCCAGCCATGGACCACACAGGCTGGAGAACGGCATGGAGCATGGCAGTTCACTGCTGGCCCCTGCCGGCTCTTCTTCTGGGGCTGGGAACCACTGACAGGAGCTGCAGTCCTCAGGCTCAACTTGGTCCATCTTTTTTTTTTTTTGAGATGGAGTCTTGCTCTGTCGCCCAGGCTGGAGTGCAGTGGCGTGATTTCAGTTCACTGCAAACTCCGCCTCCCAGATTCAAGCAATTCTTCCTGCCTCAGACTCTCGAATAGCTCGCTTTGGTCCATCCTTTAGAGAAGAGGCAGAAAGATGGAGAAGCACAAAATTGGGATTCACTGGGTGTTCTCTCAGTAAACAACAGCCCTATGGTGTCAAGACTATCATTGTCCCCACACTGCACATGGAAAACTGGTCCAAATTCACAGAGGAGGTAGGGCCTGGAGCTGGGATGTGGATTCTAATCTGTCTTGGCTCTGAGACCCATGCTTGTTCTCTCACAGGGTGTCCCGTCTACAGCAGAAGGGGCCAAGGAGCCACACAAAACCAGCACCGTTTCAGCAGTGCCCAGAAGGCATCCTCTGTCTCCCCCAAATATCCATGGCTTATCTTCTTAGGGGTTCTCAAAATGTTAACTGATGGTCCGGCCTTTTAAAAATTCCCTTAAGAGAATAAACATAGTGAGGTGCCAGTTGCTGAGTCGAGATCTTGCCCTACAAGCAGATGGGCTGAGCAGTCCAGAGGGATCCTCATGAAGGGGGAGCAGGAAGCAGAACAAAGAGGAAGGTGGAGCACAGGGTAGGCAGAAAGAGCCCCTCCACCCTTCATTTACCTGGGAGGGAATAATTTAGCCCAAGGTTTCTGTCTGTGGCAAACCTAGAACTGGAATCCAGGCCTCCTGCCTCCCAGGCCAGCAGTCCTACACCACATAGCGTTTTGCCAGCGTGCTGGCTCCTTTATTGAACAGGGAACTCTCTTGCTAATCTTCTAGTTGTAGACAAATGACTAGTAAGGAATTTGTAATGAACGCCATCTTTTCCTGTCCCCCGGAAGCTCCATCATTTCAAAGAAAAAAATATATATATTAAACAGAGAAGCAAATCCCACAAAAATGAAGTTCCCATCATTTAAAAAAAAAATTTCTTCCTGTTTTTTCTATCCCTTGTGTTCTGTTGTTTACTATCAACTCAGGGTATCTGCCCAGGCACCAAAAACCAGGGAACATCTTTGCCAAGCAGGGGGTCTTGCCTTACCAGCCCGGCTTTAGGGGTGACTGGAAACCGGATTATCATCCAGAAATACATTCATTCTGATTTACGGCCTGCCACCCCAAGAATTTCCCCGGGCAACGTGCCCCCAAATAGGCTGCTAAGTCCTCAATTTCCCAACCTCCCTTTTCTGCCCCAACCCAGGTGGCCAAACGCTGTGACTGTTACGATGCTGTTTAAATGCAGAATGCTATTATCACTATATATCATTCCGATCGGCTTTCTAGGTCGTACTGAGGATGTCAGGATGATGCAAGCCAACATTTTTATTATTTAGGATACAGTATACTAAGTTTATGTTGATTACTCTGAGTATCATCTTTGAAAGATAACTAGCATTAAAGTGTTGATAATGTTCCACTTTTGCAATCATATTTGCATAGTGTACAACGGAGTTTAGCAGGAAAAAAATGATCTTAAGTGATGTTTTTCATCTGCTCTGTCAGCCTCACCCTGCTTATTTCAACTTGGTATATGAGGCAGGACAAACGCTTAGCATTTTTTATATCAGCTTTACATTATATAATGTTATTCTTGTTCCTTCTGGGAAGCCTTCAGCATGCAGTTGTAATGGAAAAAGGAGAGTCTTTGGGGCCAGTTATATCTAGGTCCCAATGCCAGCTTCTGCACTTGAGAAAGTCACCTCTTTGTAACATGGGGTCAGTGTGGCTCTGAGATTGTAGATAATATAAGAAAAACATCTAACTAGCCCTGCGGCTGGCATGGAGCTGCCATACAGTGGCCCTTTGTCTCACGTACAATGTTTTTAAATGCCTAGTTACTGCATTTTGAAATTAAAGATTGAAAGTAAGCCAACGTTCCCCACACTGTACTTCCAGCTGACGACACTCTCGCCTCCCAGCAGAGTTATATATGCAGATAATCTGTTTGATGCTGCTGAACACAGGAGGGACACTGATTTTATTTTATGAACAATAGTTAAATGTCTCCTGAGTGTCGGCTACTGGGAAATAAATATTCTAGATTTCATCTCTTCATTCATTCATTACAAGCAAGCTATCCTGCGAACGACCCCCTCATTCTTCCTTTTTCCTTTTTCCATCTCCTTTTTTTTTTCTGTTACAATCCCCCCAGGCCTACCACAGTCTTTTTGCCCAATTAGATGCTATTTTTCATTTTTGTCTTGTCACCACCTAATGTCCAAATTTATTTAAATCATCCTCAGACACAAACCTACAAGATCTGAATCACATTGGAGGGTGTTTTCCCCTTCTAACTTGTCAGCTGCCTCATTTATGATTGACAAGATTTCCATTTCAGTTATCGCTACTAATTCTGCTTCAAATCTGTATATTTAATGAACACACCAATCGGCACTTCATTATTAGTCAACGCCATTTTGTCAAGTGTAATGCTCTGATTTTATAATGTATAGTACATGGTAGCTGCTTCTAAATGAAATTCAAAGAAAGCCTTGTCCAGTTTGCATTATAACAATATCTGGCATCCGAATACCAGCACTCCATCCACTCCATGGTCCCATGCTTTATGCATATAGAACATCGTTTTCATGCTCCCATCAGACTCAAACACAAGCAAGGCTTTTCTCCTTGTAAAGGTATGTTGAATTGTATATCTCTGCACAAAGAGGAAAAGAAAAACAGTTTGCCTGCACCAAAACACAGTCCAAGTTCTCTAACGCAAACACAATCCGACACATGCTAAAAATTGCCTGAAGCACTGGTGAGTTATAGTTTGCCTCCCTGGGGCAGAGAATTCATTAGGAAATAGCCTCATGCCCTATGTAGCAATTGAACAAAAATATTTACTTGTGGTAATATCAGATGATAAGGGTAACAGGGTTCCTTTCGGAACAAGGAGGGGAGAGGGAACCCCTGCAGTAGATGCCCATCATGGGCATTGCAAATGAATCATTAGCCTTCATCCTGCAATCTAGGTCAGGATGGGCGCTAAAGAGGAGGGCTT
Organism: Pongo pygmaeus; assembly: GCF_028885625.2. NCBI lineage: Eukaryota > Metazoa > Chordata > Mammalia > Primates > Hominidae > Pongo > Pongo pygmaeus. The sequence goes on from NC_072380.2 coordinate 10,914,572, forward strand.
TTAAATCTGCTACAGGACTCAGGTTGAATCTGCTTAGGTGAAAACACAGAAAGCATTCAGTTATACTGTGCTGGGCACACTGAGGGAAATAGAAAAATGCTTTCACCTGATAGAAAGACCTTTTCCTGACCCAGAGGGTAATCAAAAATAAAGATGGCTATACTTTCAGATGAATGCCACTTAAATGCATGCACACACACACACACATACACACACACACACACACACTCTCTCTGTCTCTACTTTTCTCAAAGCTTTCCATGTTCAACTTTTCAGGCCCTGAACACAGTGTCTGCCAGATAGATTTTAAAAGGGAGACAATATCTTCCAGACTCAGAAACGTGTGGATTCTGTTGAAAACAATAGAATCACACACTGCTCGTGTTGAAAGGGACTTTAGAAATCATTTACTCATGTAGAAGAAGAGGATAGAAAACAAGAAAAGTGACTTACTTGCCCAAGATCACACACGTGTCCGAGACCACAGCTTATTCCTCTTTTGGGTCTTTTAAAAAATATATTTCTTTTTTGTGCAATATGAATAATTTATTAAATAATCCAGAAACAAAACAAATTGATGTGGTGACTGTCACCTGATAGACTGAATTTGTGTCGCAGACTCTTGCCCCCAAAATGACTGTGAAAGAACACTATGCTTTCCATAGCTGTGTCTTGGGTTGCGGGAGTCCTTCCTCAGAACCCCAGTCCTAGCTTTAACGTGGTTATTTTCTAGACACGTTATGGCACTTAATTCACTGGGTCAAAGGCTCTGACACTTCTGTGTGGCTCTTGCCCTATCCCTCCAGGGTCACAAGAGGTTGGCTGGGTGTGTTTTCCTAAATACCTCCTGAAATATTGCTAAAACTAGAGACATTTAAATAGAAAAAACCTCAAATTTCAAAATTCAACCCAAGCTAAACACCAAATGCACACACTAGGGTCCACTATTTGTTTAATTTGCCAAAATCTTTAGGAAGATTTTCATGTTCAAATACATGAGGAAAAAATACATACTGGCAAGAAATGAAGAGACTCAGGTTTTGTTCTTAACTTCACCACTGAAATTGCTACAAACCACCCACATGATCTCTAGAAGCTCTTTTTCCGTCTCTCTGGGCCCTGATCTACTCTTTTATAGTAGTAAGGGGGACACCAAATGATCTCCAGGGTTCCATCATTAGTTATGCCATGCAAATAATACCTCCAAAATTGTTTTTTAAAGACACAGTAACTGCAGAACTCTCTGTAGCTATTTCCAAAAATGTGAACTGACATTCAAGGAACACAAAAACACTTCAGTACCTGCTACTGTATATAAAGGTTTCAAATGAGGGAGTTTCACTATTGAAATAATTTTCCAAAACAATGTTGAGTGACTTGGACTAAAAGCTTATGTATCTAACCATCAAACCACTATTTTCCCCTCATTTCACTTTCCAGATTGATTTGTGAGGGTTTTTTTCTCTCTCTCTTTCTCTCTCTCCCTTATTTTTAAAACATTTGTTAAGGCCTGAAGAGACTGCAAGGGGCATGCACAAACAGATAAGTAAGAACAAGCCGGGTCTCATGTAGCCTGAGCATTTCACTAGGAACAGAGTTTTGTATTCCGCTTCTCCAGCCACCACTACTGAAAGGTTACAGAATATTCTACTTCAGGACACCTTTAAAAACGAGAAGCTCATTTAAAAGTACTGCAGAATGTTATTTTGATTTCTGCCACAGAATGAATCACTTCTCCTGAATGCAAACACCAGCAAAGAATGCGTTAGAGGATCCGCCATCATATTAAAAATTAAATCCGGCTGCATTTCATAATGGGCTTTCCTTTTTAAAGCACGGTTTCATCTTCTCACCATGGAAATTACACACTGATGGCTGTTCTTTATGGTTAACACAGGCATCGGCTGAGGTCAGAACCCTGCTTCTCTGAACAGGGAACCACAAATGTCACTGACACATGGTACGCTTGGCAAATAATATATTTCTTTCCTGTGTCTTCAGTTTGTCTAACGTCATGCTTGTGGTAAGCTAAAGAGAGTTTATTTCTCGGGTTGTCCTTCCTTCCTTTGGTGGGACCAGCAGGAGGCACGCAATACACAATGAATTCAAAAGGGCATCTCTTTTGATTTTTGTTGTTGTCTTTATTTTAACCTCCAAGAAGTGAGAGATTTAACTCAGTCTTCACCCCAGGCTAAGCTAATACTTAGGTCATGTCTGAGCTCTCTGGGGAACCCTCGCTTTATACCATCGGAAGGGCAATGATGTCTTTTCACGTGGAGCAGCACAGCTGTCCGGCCATATGGGCCCCAAACAGCCCAGTCAATCGGATTTGGGGAGGTTTTACAATATAATTTCTTAACGTGTTAGTATTTGGGGTGAGTTTGATCAGGAGCATAGACAACTCTTAAGCCCAAAGGTTTAGGTTTTAAGAAGCCATCACAAATGTCCCAGCATCCGATCAGACTGGTTAAAAACAGATATGAAATCCGTGACTGGGGGAGGGGAAAGGACTTCTGACCCCCTGGTTGGGGCAAGCCCCAGGGGTATGCTCTAACTATTAATTCAGCATCAGCTGCTTTTTTTTTTTTTTTTTTTTTTGTCCTTTTCTTTTCTTTTTTAACCCGGGGCTCATCATTTAAGGCGTTCCCACTCAGGCCTGCAGAGCCTGTTACAAAACCATTCTCTCCTCCCCTCCCCCCATGCCGCAAGATGAGCGGCAAATACCCTGCATTGCAGCAACGGCGAGGAGGGACTGCCAGAAATCGTCCTCAATCTAAACAAAACCAGGCCTTTAAGAAAAACTACGGAAAAGGGAGCAGCAGCGTGTCCTACTGTCCTTCAGTCCAGGCCAACTCGGGTCACGGCCCCATCCCTCCATATACAAGGAGTTCCGAAACTATCTGCGAAAGGAATTCTTAGTGAATAGGAAACAAATTGTCCTGAAGCTAAAAACCCTTATCAAAATGGTGGGAGTCTTGAACCAAGCCACTGCCAGTGTAGTTTTTCCACCAGAAAAGTATTTTAGTTTGAGGGAAACGTTATCAGAATGGTAAGTTTTTCCCTGAAAGACAGCCCAAATGATGGCTTTTTCCAATCAGGCATGGTCTTCAGAAATTAAACATCAGTTGCAGGCCATGGTTTATTTCTTATTTTTCTTCTTCTTTTTTCTTCTTCTCCTCCTCTTCTCCCTCCTCCTCCTCTTCCTCTTTTTTCCTTCTGTTTAAACCAAAGCTTTCTGCTTCTTGAAATTTACAAAAACTGCTTCTTTTCTAAGCTTCTAGTGGTGCATTGTTGGAAGCAAAAGCTAGTGCTGAAAGGGTTTGAGATCGCCATTCTACTTATATTGGGACAAACACCCAATAATTGACAAGAGCCGAAATGGCCTCGAAGCGAGAAGGGCCGCGCCCGTGTCACCCTTCGTGCAGCCACTCCTGCTGGGTGGGCGCCTCTGCTGCGACCCTCGCGGGCTGTGTGGTTTCAAGAGGGCTGCTTTTAGCTGGCGGGGCTTGTTCTCCCCATCTCTAGTTGCCCTGAATCCAGCAGTGCCCAAGAAACACTTAGACCTCTCTCTCTCCCTCTCTCTCCCTCACTCACTCTCTTTTAAGTCATCAAAGAAGAAAAGCCAGAGTAGGGGAAGCAGATGGGCCCTGCGAGTGCGTGAACCGCGCGGGTTAGGGCTGCCGCTCGCGGCTGCGGCACTGACCCCTTGGAAAGTCCGAAGGTTTCTCATGGCAGGCGTTGGGTTATGGTTGGGGGGCTGGGGCGGGGGGTCGTCTTTGGTTTGGCTCTTATAGGCGGATTCATTCTGAGTCATTCCTCAAGGCCAAGCTCACCCTGTGCTCCCGGAAAGACACAAACACCGCCACGGCCACCACAACAAAAGGCGCCTCCCCGAAGTAGGTCTGATGTCCGCGGGACGGGTGGGCCCGTCGTGGAGCGCACTTCTGCGCCTCTAATCTCGGGCGTCCATCTGGCCCGGGCGCGCGGGAGGGCTCCGGGAGGGGCGGGGCGCGCGCGCCTCCCAGGCGCGGGCACGCGCGCCCGCTCTCCTTCACGTTCACCTTGACTGCGGGGGGGCGGGGGATGGGGCGATCGTCCCCCTCCCCCCCACTCCTCTCCCAACCCCCCGCCGCTGTCCTGCCCAGACGCCCGCCGGGGCGGGGTGGGGGAGGCTGCACCGGCGCTCAGGTCGCCGCAGCGGCCCGGCAGCCGCGCGCTCTCCGCAGTGATGTCAACCGCATCCGCCGCAGTCCCCGGCAGCCCTAAAACGCGCAGTGGCCCGCGGAAACCCCAGCCCTGCGCCTCCCGCCAGGGCCGAGGAGGAGAGGGCGCGCGGGTCCCCGGAGTCCCCCACTCCGTCTGCCTAAGCCGTGGAGACCGGGCGTGGACGCATGGCGGTGCCTGGACCCCCAGGGAGGAGGAAGAAGAGGAAAGGAAAGGGGTCTGTGGAGTCAGGTGTCGATTTGACGCCCGCGGCCGCCGAGGGGGCTCTGCCCGGGACTGGTGCCGCCTGGGGGGCGTTCAGGGAGCGTGGGGCGCCGACCGCTGCAGATGCGGCGGCGCGCGTGGGCTCGGGCAGGCGCCCCCTTCTCCCGGGATAGAAACGGATAAACGGAAGCGCGTGTGAGTGTGGGGGTGCGAATCGCCACCTCCGGCCTTGGCTTTCCCGCTCTTCCGAGCTCTCCCACTTCTCACTTTCCCCAAATCCGCATTTTCCTTGGCACAGCTCTCCCCGAGCACGAAGGAGAGGGAGGTACCCGGGGGCAGTGAGAATGACGTGTGCTGGTGCAGAGGGGGTGGGGGTCTGCGGGCCTGGATCTGTGGACGGGCTCCTAATCCTCTTGTTTTCGGAACCGTCAGCAGATGTGGCTTCCTTTACCTGAATAATCCGTTAAAGGAATAATAATTTTTAAAAAGGAGCTCGACCTCACCCAAAGAGGACGGCGCACTAGATTAGGGCTTGGTAAGGATAAATTAAAAGGCTCCCAATTCTCTCTGTCCCTCACTGCCTTCCCCTCTACCCCTCCCCCTCCCTCCTCCACCCTCCCCTCCCCTCCCCCTTCTTCCTCATCCCCTGCAATCCGCGCTCGACGCGAGTTCACGCGAAGGGCTGGATTTCCAGGCGGCTCCGCAACTTGCGCGGCGCGGTGTTATTATTCATTCGAGGGTGCTGTCTCCTCAACCTTTGCCTCCTGCGCCGCTCTCCTTCCCCCGGCCGCCGCCGCCAGCAGTGCAGTCCCTCCGGCACGCATGCTCTGGTTCACCAAGAGGGAGACTGATTTTTTTTAAATCATTCTCATCATCATTATCATCATCACGTTCCTTATCGTGGTTATCATTTCCTCCTGCCAGGTGGAGCGACCACCAGCGCCGGCTCGCCGCCTGCGCCTTCCCGAGCGAAGGCAGCAAGCAGTTCGGGCTTGGCCCGGGCGGCCGCTCCCAGGATGCTTCCTGCACCTCCAGCATCCCCCCCCTTATTCATCTGCCTGTGTATTATCTCGATCCTTTTCATTTCAGTAGACCCACTGCCTTTGGTTGGGCTGGCTGAATCGCTGGGGACTGCGGCCAGTCTCTTAAAAAGGAGAACAAAAAGCCGAAGACCTTGTGTGGCCGCCGGGACAAAGCACCTTGGGCTCGGCGAGAAGGGACGCGCAGGAGCGCTGAACCCGGAACACGCGTGGCCGCTGCGGAAGGGCGTCCGCCCGGCGTGCGGAACGCTGAGGGTATTCGGATTGAATTTTATTTGTCCCTGTGGCTTGCTTTCACAGTGTCTACGTAGGAGAGGGGTCGGGGTTGTTGGGGTCTCTTTTTTTTTCTGGGAGGGTTAGCTGAATTGTGGGAGACCTAGGTGGACTTGACGTGGCTTTCCTGCTACTCTGCCTCGCCTTCTCAAGATGCGGGGGTTGGGAAGGGGACAGGGGACTCAAGGCTTAGAAAAGAGAAGGAGCCCGCTGCTGGCTGGAGGGCTAAGGGAGTAGAGAGTGGAGGTGGAGGTGAGTAGGGATGGGCCAGACCGAAGAGCACTGAGGAGGAGAAGGGGTCTTTTCCTCCCTCAGGTCCACAGGATGAGTTTTGCTGGGAATGAGAATCCGGGTGTCTGTCGATAGGAGCGCTGAGAAATTGATGAGAAATTGACATGTCCGTGCACATGCATGAGGCGGCGACAGGATTTGTGTGTAAACAGTGTGGAGAGGTGGAGGAGGGCATGGGGGGTGGGGGCTTAAAATGATGTCTTATTGTCCTTTTGGCTTTAGGGACTCTCATCCTCTGTCTCGCCCCCTTTTTTTGACCCGGGGATCCAGCCGCATTATACACGAGTGACCTTTTAAATCTACGTCCACCCTTTACCTGGTAAAGCCCGTTGACAGTTGGGGGTGGGGTGGGGAGAGTGTAGGGGTGCTCTCTCCCTCCCTCCGCCTCTCCTCCCTCCCTCCCCCCTGTACTCCTCTCTCTTCCTCCCTCCCACCTCCCTCGCTCCCGCCCTCCCTGCTGCATTTTGCATGAGCTATCTAGGTCATTAGCATTTTAGCGTATGCAAGACTTGACAAAGCTGATGAGGGGCCAGATGGGCCTCGCTCTTATGGTTTTTTTTTTCTTCTTCTTCTTCTTCTTCCTCTCTCTCTCTCTCTGTCTCTCCCTCTCGTCTCTCTTCCTTTCCCCGCTCCACCACTTGGGACCTGAGCGAGAGGACTGCAGCAGGCGAGTTCCGGAAGGCTGAATCCCCAGGTCCCGGCCCCGGACCGCGGCAACTCGCCCCTGCGGCACGCCCGGCCCGGCTGCGCCCCCACTCAGCGATGGAGGTAAAGAGGCGGCGGCCGCGCGCCCTGCCTCGGCTGCCGCTGCCGAGCCCCCGCTGCTCTCCTTGTCCCTCGCCCTCTTCTTCCTCCTCCTAGCCCCCTTCAGTTTCCTGGGCAAAGCAGAGGGCGACATGGGTGGGTGGGTTTGCTGCGCTGGGGCGAGGTGGGGTCGATGTTGTTTTTTTCATTGTCTGGAGCTGCAGGGGAGGCGAGGCGCGGGGAAAGGGGCGAGGGGAGCCGGGGTAATTAACACGGGGGAGGCACCCCTCCGTCTCCCACTTCCACCCACACCCCCATCCCTCCACCCCCTCCGCTTTGCAGGAAAAAGCCTGGATGCGAAAGGATGGGGGAGAACAAAGAGCCTTTGGAAGACGTCGCTGTTATCTCATTGTCTGTGTGATTGGGGGAGCTGCGGCGGGGAGGATGCTGTGGTCCCTTCCTCCGGCGCTCCCCACCCCCATCCCTCTCCCCACTGTCAGTGCGCACGCACACGCGCCGCTTTTTATTTCTTTTTCCTGGTTTTCTTATTCCATCTTCTACCCACCCACCTTGCTTTCTTTCACCTTTCCTTCCTTCCTTCCTCCTTTCCTTCCTCAGGAGAAAGGCCTCTCTCTCCGTGTTCACAGCGGACCTTGATTTAAATGTCCATACAATTAAGGCACGCGGTGAATGCCAAGAATGGGGCTGGCTGAGCACCGTGGGTCGGCGAGGGCCCGCCAAGGAAGGAGCGACCGACCGAGCCAGGCGCCCTCCGCAGACCTCAGCGCAGCGGCCGCGGGCGCGAGGGGAGGGGTCTCGAGCTCCCTCCGGCTGCCTGTCCCGCACCGGAGCCCGTGGGGTGGGGAGGTGTGCAGCCTGTGACAGACAGGGGCTTAGAGATGCAAACAGACTCAGGGAGAGAAACAGAAGCTGATTCTGTGACAGAAGCAGATCTGTGCAGCACAGATGCGGTGTGCGTGGGGAGGGGGTCGCCTGGGAGCGCATTGCGGAGTGCTTGTGTGTGCAGATTTTTCTCTGGGTTCAGGACTCATTGCATGTGGGTCAACACCTTCCTCCGTGACTGTGTTTTTGTTCTGAGCTGAGTTTTTTGGTTTGCCCTTAAAAAAATAATAATTTGGCATCCAGAGACTGGCAGACTGCCTCAGGGCCTGGACTGCGGATATATTGTGTTCTGCTTGAGGTTTGGGGAGGAGGGCAGGCGGTTGGAAGGGAGAGGGGGAGCTGTTTGTCACCCTTTGCTGTAGAGCTGAGAGCACCTGACAAGCTTAAGGAAGTCGTTGGGCTATGTGGACAAGAAGGAGCCAGCTCCCAGCGGGTTCACAAGCTCCATCGGAGCTGAAAGCATGGCCATGGCTCTAAGGAGCACCTCACGCCCTCCCTGTAGCTGTTATTGCAGTTTCAGGCAGAGATCCAGGAGCTGCAGAGGAAGGGAGAGGCACAATAACCTACATGGACCCAAGGGAGACATGTGTTCCTTTAAAAATGTGAACAGAAGGAAAAACAGAATGTGTGCAAGTGGGGGTCTGAGGAAAGACTGTTTTGAAAGAGGCTGTCAGGGAATGGAAAGGGTTAAGCTTTTCATCCTGAAGAACCTGCTTCCCAAATCAGGCCTTCCTCCCATCACTAGACCCTGAGCAGCAGCTGGTCCTAGAGACCCCCCTCGTACTGCGCTGCCACAATCTCATCCCGTTTCCAGCTCTGTATTAACCACCAAGCTGCAGCCGATGGGGCAAGACCTAAGCTCATTAATTTCCAGGTGGAGGAAATGGAGGAGGGGCAGGTCCCTGCAGTAGAGGGAGGAGCAGAGAAAGGAGGCCAAGAGCTGGATCCTTCTGCCCAGGAAGCCTGCTGCATCCCTTCCCCCGAGCGTGGCAGAGGCCTGGCTTTGCAAGGCCAAGGCCATAAGGGATGCTTAGGAGATTAATTTGCTTCCTGACACAGTAATCAAGGCCTAAGAGTCTCCATTGAAGATTACTGAGGACTTCTTTCGTCTCCAAAGCCTCAGTCTAGCCTGCTAAATAAATTAGTATTCAGTGATGCCTTGGATCAGGGCCCCTCCCCGGCCTCAGTTCCCCCAAATATTTATTGAGTACCTACTATGTGCAATCCTTGTGTAATTATTCCCTCTTAGGCTCTTCATTTGCCCTCCTAAGGCAGTGTTTAGAGTCAGGCAGAGGTTCAGTGTGTTGCACCCCACCTAGATACTTCCAGAACCTTCTCTGGGTCTGCAGAATGTGGCACAACCTGCTTGCCCCCGCAGAGAGAAAGCTGCAGTGCACATCCTGCAGACTGCAGGTGCTGGGCTGCCTCTGGAGTCCCAGAAGGCAAGCTTGGCTACAGGACAGAAAGGGAGAACAGCTTCTCTCACCCCTGAGCCTTAACAAGCCCTTGTCTATTTGCCATTGCCTTCAAAATATACCTCCCCTGAAACTAGTAGCTTCCTGAGTCCTGGTGTCCCCTCCGCCCTTTCTGGACAGGTTTGGGAAGAAGAAAGCAGTCAGTGCTGGGCCTTATTGGGGTGTAAAGCCCCTTGCTCTGCCCCCTCTGCTCACTGTGAAGGCTGCTGTATGCTTCTCTTAGGCATGGTTTAAGCCTTCGATTACTAAACCTCTTGCCCCACAAATGTCCACATTGACGAGCCTCTTTTTAGTAATTGCTTCCCCGTAATTCCTTCAGAGGTTGCTGTACCCTTCGCTGATGTGCCCTCCGGTAAAATCTCCAGATGCCTTCCCACGTAATGCCCCTTTCAGATGCTTTAAGCTGAGAGCTTAAACCACAGGTACCATGGCTGACGCCTGCCAGGTTTCTGCTGCGGATAATCTATGATGGGAGGGGCATATTTTCTACTTCATTACTTATGTAAACTCTTGCTCCAGAAAGCTTTAATGTGTGTGGGAGTGTTCTGGGTCTACTAGGTCTGTGTGCATGGGTGTGGGCATTTGCCTGTGTCCACCGGGTCGGTCTCATTATGAAATGTATGTTTATGTAGGGCTTTAATGGCTGAAAATGGCAAAGAGATGAATGGACCACTTGGCCCCATGTGTACTTGCCAGGCCCCTTCTGTGCTCAAATGAGGTGTCCGAGTGAAGGTCAGCCCTTCCCTTCTGTATTTGGGGCCTATTTATGCCACCAGTAATTTTACAAGAAACCTGATTATTTCTCCCCTTTGAGTGCATTTAACTCTTTAATATCTTCCCTCTTACCTATTTGAGCCCCTCTAGCTACAGTCTATGGCTTAAATGAAAGGGAAATTATATGGTTAAGAAAAAGTAGGACACGGTTGAGGCAGTTTGCTGACTGAATACGCAAAGAAGGCCCTGATGGGCTCATATGCACCACCGCCATCACAGTCCTCATCGTGATGCAAGCTTATATGAGTCTTGAGGTAAACTCTACCAGATACTTCCGGATTTAGAAATGTATCAAAGGAAAAATTGGTGATACTCTTCTTTCCCCTGCCAGAAACAGCCCAGATCTCCGCTTAAGCGGAAAAGAGATTGACCTTCTAGCAGAGGCAAAGGTAAACTCCTGTTAAGTTACTTCTGTTACCAAAGGGAGGGGGGCGGCTTTTGTGAATGTATGAGGAGCTTTTGCCAGAGAGATATTCAGAGGAGGGGTGTGCCCATATACACACATACATTTTCCAACATAACCGTATCCAATGGTAGCATTTAGAGGAAGGCATTTAGCCACCAAAAGTCCATCCATCTATGCTGCTTCCACAGAGAAAACATTTTCTCTTTCCTCCTATTGAACTTACATAATATCCTCCTCCCATTCCAACCTTAGAATGGAGTCTTCTGGGGGCAGCTGCAAAGCGTTCTCCCTAGGACAGATGGAGCCTCCCTTTCCTCATCTACTCTGTGGGTGGTTTCAGGGCCCATGAGTCAACATGAGGAGTTGTGCTGGTGGTATGTGTGTTGGAGGCTGGGCTGGCTGATTCACAGTGACGAGGATGTCAATAATAACAATAATGAGAATGATGGTACCTAATAAAGACTTTTTTTCGCAAGTCCCATCTACAATTCTTTCATTGGGTGTTTTGCCAAGTCTTTCTCAATCTCATTTCAGCTTTTTTTAAAGAAAATGTATTCAATACTTAATTGCATTACAAATGTAGACATGGAAGAAAGGACTTCAAACGGAATTTATGAGAGGCAATGTGTGCGGCTTTTTGCCTTATAGAGCTGTGTAGAAGGCCTGGAATGATCTTCCAGCACCAAATTTAGATGGCCTCAAAAAAAAAAAAAAAAATCAGGCCTTATTGAGGGCAAAGAATGTTCCAGGTCAGAAATAAAAGTGTCAGCAACTCTCAATAGGTTCATCTTTTTATTTCCTGTCCTTCTCCCTTTTGTCTTAAAATAGAAACGCTACCAAGACCTGAGGGCCTGGGTCAGGGGCCGGGAAGCCCAAAAAACAAACTTCCAGAATCACTAAAGGCTTTCTCTCTCAAAATTACAGTGGGTGGGTTCTTTTGAAATTCAAATCCAACCTATTTGTTGCTTAAGCACACACAAAATACTGAGACCTGGGGTCCAGGAGGCAATACTCTGGCTGCAAGTGCATGTTGCAACTTCGTGTGATGTTCCCAGGGCAGTTCTGCGGCGAGTTGCGGCTCCGCGACTGTGGGCGCGGGCCCCGCCGGCCAGGACCGCGCCCAGGGCTTCTCAGTGACTCGCTTCCCAGTACGCAAGAGGCATTCTCGTCTCTTTCTCTTCGAATGCACCCGAGACTTCTCCATGGAGCAAGGAGAAGATGAGCAGGCGCTGGTTTCCCTTTTCTTTTTTGCACCCATTTCCCAGTCTTGATTTTTTTTTTTTTTTTCCTTTCTCTTTCTCTCCCGAATCATGCAGAACTGGAACTCCTGAGATTCGGGTCCTCCTGCAGTTCCCAAAGCTTTGGACCCATCCGAGGTGTGGGTAGACGCGGGTTAGTCTCAGGTTCTTTCTAGGATGAGCCCCAAGCCCAAGTTCTAAGGCGAGGGGGAGGCGAAGAGGTCAGGGCGCCCCCAGCTCAGGGCGACAAACGCCAGGGACTGTCCCCGGAGAGGTCATTTTTCCATTTTCCATGCACATCGATTTCACTCTAGCGCCAGATGGACACTCGACGGTCAACGTTAGAGATTATTACGGAGTCGGGGGCAGGAAGCGGGACGAATAGAGGCGAGGGTACATCCTCAGCTTCCAAGGGTGGCCGAGCCAGACCGAAGGCCTGGGCGGGAGGTCACGTCCTCCGCTGGCCACCCACAGCGCTCCCCAGCCGCAGGCCTGGGCCTAGACGCCGCGCCCTCCCGGCCGTGCAGCCGGTCAGCCTGTGCGCCGGGCGCCCGCAGTGCGGCTCCGGGCCTCTCTCTGATCCACTTCAGTACCTGCGGCCTCGAGGACCCCACCCTGCATCCCAGAAAGCCTCAGAACTTGCAAGAAAGAGGGGCTGGCAGGTGCAGCCTGGGAAGAGGACCCCGCCGCGAAAGCGCTTGGGGGTTGGGTTTTATTTGCTGGAGTAGGGGGTCCGTCTCAGTGCATCCTCCTGGATTCTCCATTAGGACGCCCCGCCCATACCTCCAGTCTCCTCTCCCGGATACCCCCAGTGACCCGGCCAGGGAGCGCGCATCTTCCCCCAGGACCCAGCGACGTGTCCTCGCCATCCCCAAACACCCTCCTTCCCCACCCCCGCAACCCTCTCCATAGAAGCCAAAACCACAACAAAAATCTTCAACCCACAGAGAAAAAGACACATTCCTCCTTCGGCCTTAGTCAGCGTTAGTTCCAGATCCGAAGCCGGAGGGGACGGAGCCGCTCGAAGTCGGTTGGAAGGAAGGCGCAGAAGACTCTGTCTTCATGAATCTCCTTGCAAATGCAACCGCTGCTGCCATTAGGACGCGGTCTCTGTTTGCAAAAAAACTCAATTCCTTCCGTTTCCTCATCTGTTGGGTCCATCAGCGTGCAGTGAGTGATGCAAGGTCCCTTTGGGTCAACAGGCCGTGCCCTGAAGTAACTTTCAGAGCCCTGGCCTCAAGGTCATGGGCCGGGTGGCCTCTACAGGCCACAGGTCAGGACCAGGATGTGCCTGACTGAGGCTGTGCCACCGAGAGCTTCGGACGTGCAGGAAGGTGCCCTGAGCTGCATGGGGGGCTTCTGTCAGCCCCCTCCCACTCTACACAGATTGATGTGGCAATATTTATTCCCATTTAATTGAGACACTGGTTTAATTTCAGATTGCTTCGGCTTAAGGCCCAATGGGGTTTTCTGCAGCTCTTTTCCCCAGTGCCTCTACAGAAATTAATTGCTGTTAATATCCAATTTTGGCTTTATTATTCGTTAGCCAATTATGTATCCCATAGCCCAGGCCCCTTGCTGCTCTCAGCCTCTGCTGGAATCAGCTCACACTATGCCGGGCTTCTGCTTTTCTGCCTTCCCCTCTATTCAAACTCACTCCTCCCAAGATGATTTTCCGGCCCGTCAGGCATTTTGCTTGTGTCCCAGCGCTAGCTGAGCTGGGGGAGGTGTCTTTAAGACGTTTTCCCCCTTTTGAGGGAAATGTCTTCTTTGCAGTAGAAATAAATAATTTCCATTTAAAAAAGAATCTAAGCTTCCCCACTGTCTCTTCACTATCCCAAGGCTTGCTTTCTCTGGAGCCATTTTTGGAGAGCAGTTTTCCATCAAAAGCAAGCAAGGTGCCCGGCCTCAGGGCTCCCCTCCCCACCTCCCTAGGAGCCCCTCCGAGACTGTCTTAAAACCACCACATATATATAACAGCATAGATTCACACAGGGTGCTTGGAAGATGTCCTTTCACATTTCAAGGAGGGAAACTTGAAAAAGCAATTTGGGAAAAGCACTATTTTCAGAGATGAGGAGGGCAGCTCTCCCCTCCTCTCCCACAGAGGCCCTGGAAACCATTCCAGCCTTGCACTGCACAACCCTGCTTGATGGAGCTGATGCAATTGGGGGCAAGAGCCTTTAAAAAGTGTTCTTTTGCCTTGGTTTTTTGTGCCTTGATTTCACTGATAGAAGCAAACACTTCCCATCACCGGTGCTCTGGAAACAGAAACACGCAAATGAAATCGTAACGACAGCAGAGGCCCTTCTTTGTCTGCTTCCTCTCCTTCCCCCATTTGGAAAGAATGCCTCCTATGCCTTAATGTGCCCTCACACTTATCTCTAGCAGTTCTGTAACAACCTGCGCAGTGTCGGCATCGGAACCGAGTGCAGAGAAAACAAAACGTCAGAGCCGCTGGCTTGGACTGCGGCCCCTACAGATGAAGCCCGAGGCGGGAGGTTTTCTTCTCCGCCTGGAAATCCTATGGTCAGATTTGTCGTAGGGGGGAGGTGGGTGGTGACTGTGGTGGAGGGCTGGGACATTGTTAAGAAGGTGCCTTACGCAGAAGGCTCAATAAATACCACCCAAATTGGATGTAATTAAATTAGCAGCAGCTGTCTTGCTTTTCCTGTCGAAAAGCTACAATTAGGCATGAAGGCCTCTTGGGCAAAGGCTAGTTAGAGTGGCATCCTAGGAAAGGAGGGGGCTAACAGTGTTTCTGGTTCATCTTCTATCCTCAGCCCCTGTCTAGCTTGTCCAGATGCATGGAGTTTTCTTCTCTTTTCTTTTTTTGTTTGCTCGTTTGTTTGTTTTTGAGATGGAGTCTGGCTCTGTCGCCCAGGCTGGAATGCAGTGGCGTGATCTCGGCTCACTGCAACCTCGGTCTCCCGGGTTCAAGAGATATTTCTGCCTCAGCCTCCCGAGGAGCTGGGATTACAGGCATGCATCACCACGCCTGGCTCATTTTTCGTATTTTCAATAGAGATAGGTTTTCACCATGTTGGCCAGGTGAATTGGTAATATTCCAAAAATATTACCAAAGGACTGCCTATGGTCTCGAACTCCCGACCTCAGGGACCCACCCGCCTTGGCCTCCCACAGTGCTGGAATTACGGGCATGAGCCACTGCACCCAGCTGAGTTTTATTTTTAAAATAGTCCAAGCATAGTAAAGAGCCCACATACCGTGCCCAGTCCCAGACAGAATTTCTGGGAAAATAAGAGGAAAAAAAAAAAAACCTCTTTTTTAGAACCCTTCTATTGTCCTTTGAGAGCATTTTAACTTTCAAAGATCCTCATATTCAAATCTCTCTTGTCACCACTCCAATTCACATCTCAACCGAGGCCTTTCCCACTGGGGTATGCCCTCTAAACAAGACTAACAACAACAACAACAACAACAACTATAATCAACTTCTATTTCCTTCTACTCTCCTTCCCCCAGCCCCTTGAAAATATCTATATTCTCAATGCTCAAGAGGTATTAGGAGAAAGACAGTGAGGTTAAACCATTTCATACTAACACGTGAGCCACTTGAACAAGTCTTTTAACTTCCCCAGAGATATTTAACATTTTAGAAGAGGTGGGCATGGTGGTTCATGACTGTAATCCCAGCATTTTGGGAGGCCAAGAAGGGAAGGTCACTTGAGCCCAGGAGTTTGAGGCCAGCCTGGGCAACATGGCAAGACTCCATCTCTACAAAAAAATCAAAACAATTAACCAGGCGTGATGGGGCACCATCCCAGCTACAGTCCCAGCTACTCAGGAGGCTAAGTGTGGGAGGATTGCTGGAGCCCCAGAGGATGAGGCTGCAGTAGCTGTGTTCGGGACACTGCACTCCAGCCTGGGAGACAACAGTGAGACCCTGTCTCAAAAAAAAAAAAAAGAAAGAAAGAAGGAAGGAAGGAAGGAAGGAAGGAAGGAAGGAAGGAAGGAAGGAAAGAAGGAAGGAAGGAAGGGAAGAAGGAAGGAAAGAAAGAAAGAAAGAAAAAGAAAGAAAGAAAAGAAAAGAGGCACTTACCTACCAAGTCTAATTGTAGGAGTTTCTTGTAAAGGCACCCAAAAGCAGTAAGGAAGAATCACATCAGAGCCTCCACTTTCTGCTTGAGGATAACATCATCGTTCCTTTGTTCCAGACACATGGGTGCTCAACCTTCTAAACATAACATAACAGGAAAACACATGTAAAGAACCCCAATGAATCCTCATGGCTTGCTCTGTCCTCTGCCTCCTCTATTAGTACCAATTGGTAGGAGCAACCCAAGTTTTGGCAGGGACATCTGTGATGTTGATACCTGTGATGACAGGTAGATATCAGTCTAGGTCAAGGCTACTGCATCTTTTCAAATTTGAAGCCAGCCCTTTGCATAATCGTGAATTCTGATTTCTGATTTTGCTATTTCCATGAGGTTTTGTATTTTTTTTTTTTTTTTTTTTTTTTAGACAGAGTCTCACTCTGTCACCCAGGCTGGAATGATGTAGTGGTGCAATCTCGGCTCACTGCAAGCTCCGCCTCCCAGGTTCAAGTAATTCTCCTGCCTCAGCCTCCAGAGTAGCTGGGATTACAGGCGTGCGCCACTACGCCCAGCTAATTTTTGTATTTTTTAGTAGAGATGGGGTTTTGCCACGTTGGCCAGGCTGGTCTCGAACTCCTGACCTCAAGTGATCCACCTGCCTCGGCCTCCCAAAGTGCTGCGATTACAGGCATAAGCCACTGTGTTCGGCTTCCATGAGTTATATTTAACTAATTATTTGATTAAATACCAGACTATGTGACACAGTAAGCCCACTTCAACCTGCTAACCCAAGGTAGATGCAAAGCAGCTCCAGGCAAAGCTGGAACTTGGGACTGGACACTTCCCTGGGTTGGTTTTGGTCACTCTCCCATCCTCAGCCAGCTCCTTCCCTCACTTAACCGGAACTCTCTCATGTCCTCGCAGCCCTGGCTCTCCAGGCACCCTGACCCATGTCCCATTCTCAGTGCATCTAAGCTTCCCGCAAATGGCAAAGCCGGCACCCAGGAGCAAGTTCTCGTGGGGCAAGAAGCAGATGTGTTAGGACTTTCAGGGAGAGTGAGAGCCTTCCCAGCCTCCTGCCAGCCTCTTAGAAAACTTTGCCTTTGGAAATGTCAACTGTCTCCCCTTCTTTCCAGCCTTCTACTCCTACCTTAGCATCTTGCTGCCTTCGTGCGGACAATTAATCAACAGCAACAGCACAGTGTGAGGGTTGGTAGCCTCGCTTTTTTTTTTTTTTTTTTTAGATGGAGTCTCGCTCTGTCACCCAGGCTAGAGTGCAGTGGCATGATCTTGGCTCACTGTGACTTCTGCCTCCCAGGTTCAAGGAATTCTCCTCCCTCAGCCTCCTGAGTAGCTGGGATTATAGGCATGTGTCACCATGCTTGGCTAATTTTTGTATTTTTAGTAGAGATGGGGTTTCACCATGTTGGCCAGGCTGGCCTCAAACCCCTGACCTCAGGTGATCTGCCCCACTCAGCCTTCCAAAGTGTTGGGATTACAGGCATGAGCCACTGTGCCTGGCCCGGACTGCGTTTCTATTGTACTAAACCTGTCCTATCTGATTCCCGAATCACTCATCACACTATTGACCAAAACCTATCCGAGACAGCATGTGGGGACAGCTAGGAAAATTATTTAATGTGATCCCAGGGCCTCTCAGAAGCCTAGACAGACTTGGTGCCTTCCTTTTTTTCTTTTTGAGGCTTCCAGTACATTCAGAAATGCCAAATCAGAGCTATAAAAATTGCTGTATGTATAGGCTCTTCCAAAAATATTACCAAAAGGAATGCCTATGAGAGTCTTTGAGACTGTAACACCCTGTGTGATTCCATGAAAAGCCCCTGTGTGTTAAGGCCTCAGCCCCCAGAGAAAGCGAAGCCCGCTATGACTGCCAGCTCTGGTATCACATTACCTCTGCTTGGTCCCCGGCGCTACCACCAGGCTGTGTAACTGTGCGTAGGTTGTTAAACCTCTCTGAGCATCCTCTGTAAAAAGGTGATATAATGATGGTATCTACTCCAAAGGGTTATTGTCAGGAGGAAATAAGATAATGCATGTTAAAATATTCAGCACATCACATAGCACTGTTCAATAGAAATATAACACAAGCCATATGTGGTGTTTAAAATTTTCTAGTAGCCACACGTTTAAAAGTAAAAAAGAAACATGTGACATTAATTTTAATCATTTATTTTATTTAACCCAATACATATAACCAAAAATGGCATGATGGTGCACACCTGTGGTCCCAGCAACTCAGGAGGCTGAGGGGGAAGGATCACTTGAGCCCAGGAGTTTGAGGCTGCAGTGAACCATGATCACACCATTGCACTCCAGCCTGGGTGACAGAGCAAGACCCCATCTCAAAAAATACATACATATTAATGAGAAGTTTAGTATTCTTTTATTCATACTAAATCTTCAAAATCAGATGTGTATTTTATACTCCCAATGCATCTCAATTCAGATGCTAAATTTTCATCAGAAATACTTGTTTCTTATTTAGATTTCATAAGATTTGTATAATAGTTTAAAAAGTACATTCACATACCCACGTTAGTTCCAACCATTCTTAAATATTTTCTAATAACTGAATAGAGTATCTGTTTTTAAATTTAAATTAAAAATTCAGCTCTTCAGTTGTACTGAGCATATATATATATATATACTTTTTTTTTTTTTTTTTTTGAGCGGGAGCCTCTCTCTGTCACCCAGGCTAAAGTGCAGTGGCGTGATCTTGGCTCACTGCAACCTCCGTCTCCCGGGTTCAAGCGATTCTCCTGCCTCAGCCTCCCAGGTAGCTGGAATTACAGGCATATGCCACCACAGTCAGCTAATTTTTGTATTTTTAGTAGAGATGGGGTTTCGCCATATTGGTCAGGCTGGTCTCAAACTCCTGACCTCAGGTGATTCACCCACCTCGGCCTCCCAAAGCGCTGGGATTACAGGCATGAGCCACCGCCGCCAGCCCTGAGCATATTTCAAGTACTCAATAGCCACATGGTTAGTATCTACCACACAGTGCAGGTGGAGCATACTATTTGGCACATGGTAAGTGCTCAGTAAATACTCACTGCCATTACCCTTAGGCCCAAGGAGCAGCTCCTTCTCTTTCTCCAGATGCCAAATCTGAAGCCAGGCCTGTCATTTGTTCTATGCGTGGCCTGTGAAATGCATGAGTCCAGGCTCCGCATGTTCAGGGCCTCTTTGGAATATGTCTTAGTCCTTTCTGGGTGCTATAACAAAAGACCGCAAACTGGGTGGCTTATAAACAACAGAGGGCTAGGCATGGTGCCTCATACTTGTAATCCCAGGACTTTGGGAGGCTGATGTGAGAGGATCACTTTATCCCAGGAGGCTGAGACCAGCCTGGGCAACATGGAGAGACCCTATCTCTACAAAAAAATAATAATTAAAAAATTAGCTGGCTGTGATGGTGCATGCCTGTGATCCCGGTTACTTGGGAGGCTGAGGCAGGAGGATTGCTTAAGCCCAGGAGGTTGAGGCTACAGTGAGCCGTGATTATGCCACTGCACTTTAGCCTGGGCAACAGAGTGAGACCCTGTCTCAAAAATAAAATAAAATAACAGAAATAAATTTCTCACAATTCTGGAACCTGGGAAGTCCAAGATGAAGGCACTGGCAGATTTGGGGTCTAATAGGGTCCACTCCCTTGTTCATAGATGGCACCTTCTCACTGACCTCACATGGCAGAAGGGGCAAAAGAGCTCTCTCGGGCCTAATATAAGGGCACTAGTCCTATTAATGAGGGCTCCACCTTCACAACTTCATCACCCCTCAAAAGGCTCCACCTCCTAACACCATCACCTCAAGGGGTCAGGATTTCAACATATGAATGGCGGGGGGACACAAACATTCAGACCATAGCAGGGAACAATTTTATTTATGTTTTGAGATAGGGTCTCATTCTGTTGCTCAGGCTGGAGTACAGTGGCACAATCACAGTTCACGGCAGCCTCATACTCCTGGGCTCAAGGGATCCTCCCGCCTCAGCCTCCTGAGTAGCTGGGACTACAGACATGCACCATCACCCCTGGCTAATTTTTAAAATTTGTTTGTAGAGAGGGGATATGACTATCTTGCCCAGGCTGGTTGCAAATCCCTGGGCTCACATGATCCTCCTACTTTGGCCCCTCAAAGTGCTGGGATTACAGACATGAGCCACTGCACCCATCCAGGGGAAAATTTCACAGTCCCTGAAGGGGCCATTTTCCAGGAACATCTTCCGACCTTCCCCACTGGGATTCTAGGAAGGCTTTTGGGCTCTCCAGGATTGTCTTGCCTTGCATGTGTGTGTGTAAGGAGTAGGGATAACAAGCCTTCGTGGAGGGTTATTCCTTGAAACAATAACCCAGTACATCTGTGCAGCAGAAATAACAAGACTAGCATGGTCACACTAGTGACTGATAGCTGTTCCTATTCACAAGTCAAATAAGGAGAAAATAGACATGGGTGTGGTACATGTTCCTAAATTTAATTCTGTGCTAATTTCTCATTCCATTAATAACCAGGCTTCTCATCCTCCCTTATATTCATGTTTTTCAACTACTCTTTATTGAAATTGTGCTGCCTGTCAATCACCAATGTCAGCTAGGTGGAATTTGTGGATGAATAAGACTCACGCCCTTCCTGCCCTCAGCAAGCACACAGTCCAGTAGATAACACAAATACATTAGCAATTATGACAAAGCAAATATGAGCAGTCCCATACAAGACAGACAGTCAAAATGCCAGGAGAGTTCAAATGAAAGAGACGTGTTTTCCAATGAGAGGGCTGGGGAAACCTCAAGAGGCAGGTGGGATCTGGGGTGGAGGGAACACCCTAAGTGGTAAGATTAGCATCCACTCCATCCCAGATGTGAGGAAGTTTTGCAGAATTAAGCATAGGTACAATGACAATATAGGAGAAGGAAAGTTTGGGGCTAGATTGCAGGTGGAAATTGCTGGGTCATATGGTAATTCTGTTTTGCTTTGTTTTATTTTGTTTTGTTTTTGAGACAGAGTCTCACCCTGTCACCTAGGCTGGAGTGCAGTGGCGCAATCTTGACTCACTGCAACCTCTGCCTCCCGGGTTCAAGTGATTCTCCTGCCTCAGCCTCCTGAGTGGCTGAGATTACAGACATCCACCACAACGCCCAGCTAATTTTTGTATTTTTAGTAGAAATCGGGTTTCACCATGTCAGCCAGGCTGGTCTCGAACTTCTGACCTCAAGTGATCCACTAGCCTCCGCCTCCCAAAGTGCTGGGATTACAGGTGTGAGCCACCATGCCTGGTAATTCTATTTTTAATTTTTTGAAGACCCACCATACTACACCATTCCATATACCCACCAACACTGTACAAGGGTTCCAATTTCTCCACATCCTTGCCAATCTTTGTTATGGTGTATGTGGGGGGTGTGTGTGTGTGTGTGTGTGTGTGTGTGTGTGTGTGTGTGTGTGTGTGTGTGTGTGTTTATAGTAGCCATCCTTAAAGGGTGTGAGGTGGTATCTCATTGTGGTTTTGATTTTTATTTCCCTAGTGATTAGTGATGTTGAGCATCTTTTCATGTGCTTCTTGACCATTTGTATATCTTCTTTGAAAAAATGTCCAAGTCCTTTCTTTGCCCATGTCTTAATTGGGTTGTTGGCTTGGGTTTTTTGTTGTTGTTGATGCTATTGTCATGACAATCATTACTTTGGCAAATTCTAAGGCAGTTTTTTTGTTTGTTTGTTTTTGTTTTTTTGTTTTGTTTTGTTTTCAGACAAGGTCTCTCTCTGTCACCCAGGCTGGAGTGCAGTGGCAAAATAATGGCTCACTGCAGCCTTGACCTCCGGGGCTCAAGTGATCCTCCCACCTCAGCCTCTGAAGTAGCTGGGACTACAGGGGCATGCCACCATGCCTGACTAATTTTATTTTATTCTTTATTTTTAGTAGAGACAGAGTCTTGCTATGTTCCCCAGGCTGCTCTGGAGGTCCTGGGCTCAAGCAATCCTTCTGACTTGGCCTCCCAAAGTGCTGGGATTACAGGTAAGAGCCACCATGCCCAGACTCCAGTGCAGTTTTGAAAAATGAGGTGGAGTCAGCAGCCCATTACCCACTGAATAAAGCCTAGCTCTCCTAAGTCCTGCATTGGGTGGTGCCCTGCTCACCTGCATACCCTGTGATTGTCTTGTTTCTCCCCACCACCTGGTTTATTTGCTTAAATCCTCAAACCTCCCTCCTTGATTGGGTTGCTGAAACCCTTCCTACACCTTTCCTGCCTCCAATTCCTGAGAGCTACATTTAACCTCCACAAGGCTCCTATTCCAAATCTGATGAAGCACTGAAAACAAAGTACTTTCACGTCCTTGACCCTGATCTGTAGCATATTATTCAGAACTCTTATGATTTCAAGTGACAGAAACCCAATCTGAACCAGCTGAAACACTCAGAGGCATTTAGTATCTCATGGAACCCAGTGCCCGAGGGACAGGTGAAAACACTGACTCCAACATCTCTTTCTGAGTTTCTCATCTCAGCGCCTCTCTGCATATGTTGAAATCTTCTTTTTTTCTGCTAACTGGCCTCTGCTTCCCAGATTCACACAGCAAGAAACATGGCCATTGGGATGTCCTAAGCTTTGCATTTTATAGCCCAGCTTAGGTCAGGTGGCCACCCCTGTGCCAGTCAACTTGACCGAATGGATGGAAAACCTCAACCGATCGAGCTGGAGTTAACTGCATGCAGGGAGGACCTATGGTAACTGTGGATGGCAGGGAGGGCAGCCACCTAGAAAAAGGTACTGCTGGCCAGGTAAGACCACAGGTATCCAAAACTACCACCAATCTGCTGTGAACAGTTCCTCTGAAGTTGTGCAATAAGCAAGCTGTGTGATGCTGGTCCTGGTAGAATATCTTATTTCTAAACTCCAAACCACCAGATTGGCCTCTACCTCCCCATTTGCCCTCCTCAGAAGATCTTGACACCCAAGTTCACCCCATCCTCTGGAGCCCTGTGGTTTGAAATACTGACCATTTGTCCCAATCCTGGAGCCAAGGTCCCAGCATGCTCTGTGTCCAAGTTCAGATTACCACAAAAGCTGGTTGTGAAGACCACAAGTTTTTACCTATTTGTTTTTTAACCAGTTGTATATACAACATTTGGTGCTTTTCACAACACCACACTACCTCTGTCTTAATGTACTGTTTCTCTCCTTAGCAAGCTACAAACATTTCCTTTCTCCTCCCTAAAACATGAAAAAAAGAGAGAGAAAGAGAGAGAGAGACGCAGGTAATGACTATGCTCTCATCTCCTAGGGGGTCCTTGAGACAACGGATTCCAAAGAGCAGTTTGAAACATGAAGAAAATCCCAATGGGGAGGCCCTGCTCCCAAGTCTCACTAATTCTGGATTGAATTCTCCCCTGTGGGCCAGGTGTTGAATTAGTGGCCCTCCCACCCTACCTTCTGTTTTCTATGATCTCGTCTCATCTAATAAAGCTTCCAGATCTGAAAGTCTCTGAGACCAGAACCTTAATCCAATTAAACTCTGCTAAAGCAAACAAACTTGGGAAAGACAAAGAGGTGAAGAGGTTAACAGCAGACAAAACCTCCACTGACAAGCTAAATTAGCCTTGCCCACCTCAGGAGAAGGTGAAAGGTGGACAGCGGAGACTGCTGGTAGTGATTAACATTTGCTCGAAATTCTAAGGAGCTGATTTTTTTTTCCAAGTTAAATGTTAACCTGTAAAAAGAGGAACAGTAACTATGGGAAGAGGAATGTGAAGAAGAAAACAGAAAGACCAGCCTGCTGGGTGGATGTCTTCTTCCCAAAGTAGTTGAGACCAGGCATACTGAGGAACAGTTTTCCATTTATCCTTCATCATCTCCATTCAACAGGGCCACTGAGCTCCAGATTAGCATGGAAAGATGGAGGAGCTGCCAAACCTGACTTTGGAGGCCCTGATCAGGAGCCCGATGGAGGCCTTCCAGTTTTACACCCTTTGTGAATTTGTCTGTGGGGTGGGTTTGTTCTGATGCCATGAGTAGCTTCCACTGGAAAAGGCACCATCTCCACCCAACATTTTAGGTATGCTGGTGCATTGGGAGGACATTCTTGGTGCAAATAATCGTCTGAACATTCTTTGATATCCTTTGGTAGAGGCTCTGTTTACCACAATGAAGAGTAGAAAGATTATGATGTGAGTGTGTTTTGGTGTGTGTGTGTGTGTATGTGTGTGACTACTAGTGAAAACTGCTAGTAGTATGTCAGTGTGCAGAGAAATTCAGTCCTCCCACAAGTGGTGAGGCCCAACATTAAGGGACAGAACATCAGTGAGCACCACATTAAGGCACTATTCTCGACATCTGGGATGAAGCAAAGAAAAATGTGACATGCCTCTTACCTTTTAGGGACTTATAATACAGGAAAGAGAAGACTTGTATAAATGGCTAAAAATATACTGAGGAGTATAACTAATAACTAATGCAGAGTGTGCTGGTAAAAGGTTGTGTGGGTTCAGGAATGTCAAAAGTTGCAGCTGCTGTGAAAGCCAATATGGCGGGTCCTCAAAAAATTAAATGTAGAATTACCATATGACTCGGCAACTCCACTTCCGGGTATGTTATTAAAACAATTGAAAGCAGAGACTCAGACAGATAATTGCACACCCATGTTCACAGCAGCATTATTCACAATCGCCAAAAGGTGGAAGCAACCCAAGTGTCCACTGGCCAATGAATGAATGAGTAAAACATGCTATGTATCAACAATAGAATATTATTCAACCTTAAAAGGAAACAAATTCTGGTACATGTTACAACATAGATGAACCTTGAGCAGAAGAAGAAAACAGAAAGACCAGTCTGCTGGGTGGATGTCTTCTTCCCAAAGTAGTTGGGATTAGGAATGCTGAGAAACAATTCCCCATTCATCCTTCAACATCTCCATTCAACAGGGCCACTGAGCTCCAGCATGAGCATGGAAGGATGGAGGAGCTGCCAAGCTTGACCTTGGGGACCCAGGTCAGGAGACTTCTGGAGACCTTCCAGTTTTATGCCCTTCATGAATTTGTTTGTGGGATGAACTATATGAAGTGAACTAAGCCAATCACACACAAAAAATAAAACTGTATGGTTCCACTTATATGAGGCACCTAGTCAAATTCAGAGACAGAAAGAAAAATGGGGGTTGACAGGGGTGGGGAGGATGGAAGAGTGGGAAGTTACTGTCAATGGGAACAGAGTTTCAGTTTTGCAAAAGAGTTCTGGGAATGAATGGGGTAATGACTGCACAACACTGTGAAGGTACTTAATGCCCCTGAACCACACACTTAAAAAATGATTAAGATGGTAAATTTTATGTAAGTGTATTTTACCACATTTTTTTTTTCAAATTCATGTAGTTTCAGATGAGACTTTATAGAAAAGGTGGCATTGAGCTGCCTGAAAGAATAGATGAATTTCAGTATATAAAGAAGAGGAAGAAGGACATTAGAGACCAGGGGAAGGACATGAAAGGATCAAAGGCAGTGAAGTATCCATGGGTACGCACAGTGAGTGGTTTAGGTTTCCTGGAACAAAGGGTTCCAGAAGGAAAACAAGGTCAGCCAGCCATTGAAACCCAGACAATGACGAGCCTTGAAGGCTAGACTAAGGAGTTTGGATTTTATTCTCTAAGTCAGCACATCCACCGTTTCCATAGTGTTCCACAGGACACTAATTCTATGAGATGCTCTGAAAAAAGTGGGGGAAGGGAGCCATGGACAAACAGGTTTGAGAAAGGCTGCATAGCCCTATGGCCAATTTGCTGTGCACACTAGCTTACATTGGTAAATCCTGATGTAAAGAAATCTGCCTCATTTTGCTAAAGTCAGTGTTGCCCAAACTTGTTGGATTATGCTGCCCTGGGATTCTCGTGACACCTATTAACATCCTCCAAAAGCATTCCACACGTTTAGAGAAACGTCTCCCTAGGAAAGGCAGCTACTGGAGCTTTTTAGCAGAGGCATTTACATGGTCAGAGTGCTGCTTTAGGAAGGCTGATCAGATGGCGGATTGCTGCTTGGATTGAGAGGGACAGAGACAAATGATTAGAACTGTGGATATGTCATTAAGGACGGGCGCATGTCAGATTTCTAGTGTCTGAAACACCGAAGAGATATTTCAAGCACCGAGAAGACACCCTGTTACTGAGATCAAATGCTGGCAATCAGCAGACTCCTCCGCCTTCCCCAGATTTTGACTCACCCTACCCTGAAGCACATAGGATCCACCATGGGTTCACGCCCCTCCTTGTCTCTCAGCCCCCAGAGGCACATGAAGTAGTGCGTTGGAGTGACTGGTGCCAGCTCTTGGAAGCCGCTACTTGGGAGTTTCCCAAGAACCATTAGTAGAAGCCTGCCATATTGGGGCCACCTATACCATGGAAATCAGCCAATGCTACAAATGAGAGCTTTTGTTTGGGGGGGGGTCCATTTACTAGCACACCACTGACCAGGTGCCAAGTCGGGATTAAATGTGTAAAGGTTGTATTAGAGAAAGCACTTGTGTGAGGGGGAAAAAAAAATGGGAAGGGAGGTAAGATAGGCTGGGATGGCGTGTCCGACAGCAAACCAGAAAAGGGAAGAGAGAGGAGAGAGGGAAAGGAGGTGGCGTGGACGTGTCCAGACTACACGCCCTCTAAGGAAGTGTCAGCGAGTCCTCCAGCCAAAGTCAGCTATCCGTGGATGTCTTCCAGGAACCGGCGTTAGATCCCCGCAGCCATCAGCCACTCACAGGGAGCTGCCCGCGGGGAGTGCAGCCCAGGGTACACACAGCCATGGATGTCTGCACGCAGCCGCCTGGGCCCTTGGTTTGTTGACGCTTCTTGTTGACGGTGGTCCGTGAGACCCGTGCTCATTACCACCACCGCCCACCCCTTGCCCCACACAGATCTATTTCTCCAACCAGGAAAGTTCAGAAAGCAGCTCCTCCAAGGTTCCTAGGGGCTTTTCTTCCTGAGCGATAAACCACAGCCCCCACGACAGCCGAGGATCTTGGAGCATCGTAACCCCTCCTCCGCTCTGCATTTAAATTCCCCTCACTCTCAGCTATCAGGTCAGCAGGTGTCGGTAGCTTACCTGATGGGATGACCCTCATTCCTGAAGGGTCTAAATTAGAATCATACCCTGCTCAGTCTGGAGTGACTGCACCTGCGTATTCACAGTTAACAAGTGGGTGAGGGAGCCGCAGGAGGCACCTGAGCCCAGCCCCTGGGTTCTGCCCCTGTTCCTCCCCGCCCCCACTAGGTAAAAGTGCGCCTGCCTCCTGCTGCTGATTAGGTCAATAACGCCTGCCAATAAGATTATTTCTCTGTTAACCTGCTGATCCTTGCGAACGAGGCATCCTAAGTGTCCCGGCAGCAGCTTGGACTTGCGGCTCAACAAGACCCTTACTGTGTCTCCTGGCCACAGTGTGTCCTCTTTTGGATCCGGACCTCCAACCCTGCAGAACCCAGAGTGGCAGAGCAGGAAGCCCCAAATCACCCAGTGGGTCTTAGAGACTGGTGGTAAGTCACCTCTGCTTCTACTCCTCGGTTTCCAGATTCATGGGTCTTTCCTTTTGGGGACACAATGACATATACAAGTCTTTGCACACTGAAGGATGGCACCTCGTCCTTGTGGGGGTTTCCTCTGAGGTAGCACTTCAGTTGCTCCTTGAAAAGGCCATGCCAGCATTCTATGAGGCCAGCTGCCCTAGGGGGTTGCAGTGTGTGATGCAGTGAGCCAACCCCATGGTCGTGGGCTGTGAGGTGTGTCTCTTAGTTGGCTGCTGTGCTGTGTGGGACTCACGCCTATGGGTCAGGCATTCTATAAGCCCCCAGATGGTAGTGCTGGCTGAGATGCTGTGGGTAGGAAAGGCGGATCCATTCCCAAAGTATCTACACCTGTGAAGACAAACCACTGGCCCTTTTAGGTTGGTGTCCTAGGGGAATAGTGCTGTAGCAGGAGCAGCTCTGCTGCTGACATTCAGAGGCACAGTGGCTAAACTGGTAAGCCAGAGCCATGCTGTTGACCTCTTATAGCCTCCATCTCCACACCTCAGCCATCTATCTGTTCGTGTTCCTGTCATGCCAGTTCTGGGGTGGACACAGCCAGCATCACTGGGCCAAGTCATCTTGTCTAATTGATTGTTCAGAGGCTCTTCCATGATGGATGTGTCCTAGTGGACATGAAAATGTGCAACAGAATCCTTCACACTGTGTGCCCACTCTCAAGTGTACATTCACACACCTCAACCCCAGACCTCCTTAGTCACTATGCAGGATTTGCACAAATTCTCATCTTGGGCCACTTTTTTTTCCCTATGCAAAGGGTTGATGACAAGGTACACTGTTCACAACCCTGTCTGCTGGGAAGAGCTTATCTCTCCACTGAGTTTCAGGGCCACCCCTAAATCTGACTGTCATCTGTTATTTTTCATTTTTATGTATTTTTATTATTATACTTTAAGTTCTGGGGTACATGTGCAGAAAATGCAGGTTCGTTACATAGGTATATACGTGCCATGGTTGTTTGCTGCACCCATCAACCTGTCATCTACATTAGGCATTTCTCTTAATACTATACCTCCCCTAGCCCCCCACCTGCTGGTAGGCCCCAGTGTGTGATGTTCCCCTCCCTGTGTCCATGTGTTCTCATTGTTCAACTCCCACTTATGACTGAGAACATGCAGTGTTTAGTTTTCTGTTCTTGTGTTAGTTTGCTGAGAATGATGGTTTCCAGCTTCATCCATGTCCCTGCAAAGGACATAAACTCATTTCTTATGGCTGCATAGCATTCCATAGTGTATATGTGCCACATTTTCTTTATCCATTCTATCATTGATGGGCATTTAGGTTGGTTCCAAGTCTTCCCTATTGTGAATAGTGCCACAATAAACATACGTCTGCATGTGTCTTTTATAGCAGAATGATTTATAAATTTTGGGTATATACCCAGTAATGGGATTGCTGGGTCAAATGGTATTTCTGGTTCTAAGTCCTTGAGGAATTGCCACACTGTCTTCCACAATGGTTGAACTAATTTACACTCCCACCAACAGTGTAAAAGCATTCCTATTTCTCCACATCCTGTCCAGCATTTGTTGTTTCCTGACTTTTTAACGATTGCCATTCTAACTGGCGTGAGATGGTATCTCATTGCGGTTTTGACTTGCATTTCTCTAACAACGAGTGATGATAACTTTTTTTCATATGTTTGTTGGCTGCATCAATGTCTTCTTTTGAGAAGTGTCTGTTCATATCTTTCACCCACTTTTTGATGGGGTTGTTTATTTTCTTGTAAATTTGTTTAAGTTCTTTGTAAATTCTGGATATTAGCCCTTTGTCAGATGTACAGATTGCAAAAATTTTCTCCCATTCTGTAGGTTGCCCGTTCACTCTGATAATAGTTTCTTTTGCTGTGCAGAAGCTCTTTAGTTTAATTAGGTCCCATTTGTCAATTTTGGCTTTTGTTGCCCTTGCTTTTGATGTTTTAGTCATGAAGTCTTTGCCCAGGCCTAGGTCCTGAATGGTATTGCCTAGGTTTTCTTCTAGGGTTTTTATGGTTTTAGGTCTTACATTTAAGTCTTTAATCCACTTTGAGTTAATTTTTTAAAAGGTGTAAGGAAGGGGTCCAGTTTCAGTTTTCTGCATGTGGCTAGCCAGTTTTCTCAACACCATTTATTAAACAGGGAATCCTTTCCCCATTGCTTGTTTTTGTCAGGTTTGTCAAAGATCAGATGGTTGTAGATGTGTGGTGTTATTTCTGAGGCCTCTGTTCTGTTCCTTTCGTCTATATATCTGTTTTGGTAACAGTACCATGTTCTTTTGGTTACTATAGCCTTATAGTATAATTTGAAGTCAAGTAGCAGGATGCCTCCAGCATTGTTCTTTTTGCTTAGGATTGTCTTGGCTATGTGGGCTCTTTTTTGGTTCCATATGAAATTTAAAATAGTTTTTTTCTAATTCTGTGAAGAAAGTCATTGGTAGCTTGATGGGGATAGCACTGCATCTATAAATTACTTTGGGCAGTATGGCTATTTTCACGATACTGATTCTTTCTATCCATGAGCATGGAATGTTGTTCCATTTATTTGTATCCTCTCTTATTTCCTTGAGCAGCGGTTTGTAGTTTTCCTTGAAGAGGTCCTTCACATCCCTTGTAAGTTGTATTCCTAGGTATTTTATTCTCTTAGCAGCAATTGTGAATGGGAGTTCATTCATGATTTGGCTCTCTATTTGTCTGTTATCAGCGTATAGGAATGCTTGTGATTTTTACACGTTGATTTTGTATCCTGAGACTTTGCTGAAGTTGCTTATCAGCTTAAGGAGATTTAGGGCTGAGACAATGGGGTTTTCTAAATTTACTATCATGTCATCTGCAAACAGAGACAATTTGACTTCTTCTCTTCCTATTTGAATACCTTTTGTTTCTTTCTCTTGCCTTATTGCCCTGGCCAGAATTTCCAATACTATGTTGAATAGGAGTGGAGAGAGGGCATCCTTGTCTTGTGTCAGTTTTCAAAGGTAATGCTTCCAGTTTTTGCCCATTCAGTATGTTATTGGCTGTGGGTTTGTCATAAATTGCTCTTATTATTTTGAGATACATTGCACCAATACCTAGTTTATTGAGAGTTTTTAGCATGAAGAGGTGTTGAATTTTGTTGAAGGCCTTTTCTGCATCTATTGAGATAATCATGTGGTTTTTATCACTGGTTCTGTTTATGTGATGTGTTATGTTTATTGATTTGCATATGTTGAACTAGCCTTGCATCCCAGGGATGAAGCCCACTTCATCGTGGTGGATAAGCTTTTGGATGTGCTGCTAGATACCGTTTGCCAGTATTTTACTGAGGATTTTCACATTGATGTTCATCAGGGATATTGGCCTGAAATTTTCTTTTTTTGTTGTGTTTCTGCCAGGTTTTAATATCAGAATGATGCTGGCCTCATAAAATGAGTTAGGGAGGATTCCCTCTTTTTCTGTTGCTTGGAATAGTTTCAGAAGGAATGGTACCAGCTCCTCTTTGTACCTCTGGTAGAATTTGGCTGTGAATCCATCTGGTCCTGGACTTTTTTTGGTTGGTAGGCTATTAATTACTGCCTTAGTTTCAGAACTTGTTATTGATCTTTTCAGGGATTCGACTTCTTCCTGGTTTAGACTTGGGAGGGTGTATGTGTCCAGGAGTTTATACATTTCTTCTGTATTTTCTAGTATATTTGCGTAGAGGTGTTGATAGTATTCTCTGATTGTAGTTTGTTTTTCTGTGGGATCACTGTTGATATCTCCTTCATTGTTTTTTTACTGCATCTATTTGATTCTTTTCTCTTTTCTTGTATATTAGTCTGGCTAGCAGTCTATCTATTTTGTTGATCTTTTCAAAAAACCAGCTCCTGGATTCATTGATCTTTTGAAGGGTTTTTTGTGTCTCTATCTCCTTCAGTTCTGCTCTGATCTTAGTTATTTCTTGTCTTTCGCTAGCTTTTGAATTTATTTGCTCTTGTTTCTCTAGTTCTTTTAATTGTGATGTTAGGGTATCGATATTAGATCTTTCCTGCTTTCTCTTGTGGGCATTTAGTGCTATAAATTTCCCTCTACACACTGGGTAGAGGGAAATTTATTTAAATGTGTCCCAGAGATTCTGGTATGTTGTCTTTGTTCTCATTGGTTTCAAAGGCGTCTTTATTTCTGCCTTCATTTTGTCATTTACCCAGTAGTTATTCAGGAGCAGGTTGTTCAGTTTCCATGTAGTTGTGTGGTTTTGAGTGAGTTTCTTAATCCTGAGTTTTAATTTGATTGCACTGTGGTCTGAGAGACTGTTATGATTTTCATTCTTTTGCATTTGGTGAAGAGTGTTTTACTATCATGTGGTCAATTTTAGAATAAATGTGATATGGTGCCGAGAAGAATGTATATTTTGTTGATTTGGGGTGGAGAGTTCTGTAGAGGTCTATTAGGTCCACTTGGTCCAGAGCTGAGTTGATGTCCTGAATATCCTTGTAAATTTTCTGTCTCATTGATCTGTCTAATATTGACAGTGGGGTGTTAAAGTTTGCCATTATTATTTTGTGGGAGTCTAAGTCTCTTTGTAGGTCTTTAAGAACTTGCTTTATGAATCTGGGTGCTCCTGTATTGGGTGTGTATATATTTAGGATTGTTAGCTCTTCTTGTTGCATTGATTTCTTTACCTTTATGTAATGCCCTTTTTTGTCTGTTTTGATCTTTGTTGGTTTAAAGTCTGTTTTATCACAGATTAGGATTACAACCCCTGCTTTTTTTTGCTTTCCATTTTCTTGATAAATATTCCCCCATTCCTTTATTTTGAGCCTATGTGTGTCTTTGCACAAGAGGTGGGTCTCCTGAATACAGCACACTGATGGGTCGTGACTCTTTATCCAATTTGCCAGTCTGTGTCTTTTAATTGGGGCATTTACCTCATTTACATTTAAGGTTAATATTTTTATGTGTGAATTCGATCCTGTCATTATGATACTAGCTGATTATTTTGCCCATGAGTTGATGCAGTTTCTTCATAGTGTCGATGGTCTTTAGAATTTGGTATGTTTTTACAGTGGCTGGTACCAGTTGTTCCTTTCCATGTTTAGTGCTTCCTTCAGGAGCTCTTGTAAGGCAGGCCTGGTGGTGACAAAATCTCTCAGAATTTGCTTGTCTGTAAAGGATTTTATTTCTCCTTCATTTATGAATCTTAGTTTGGCTGGATATGAAATTCTGGGTTGAAAATTCTTTTCTTTAAGAATGTTGAATATTGGCCCCCACTCTCTTCTGGCTTGTAGGGTTTCTGCAGAGAGATCCACAGTTTGTCTGATGGGCTTCGGCCTTTGTAGGTAACCCAACCTTTCTCTCTGGTTGCCCTTAACATTTTTTCCTTCATTTCAATCTTGATGAATCTAACAATTATGCATCTTGGGGTTGTTCTTCTCGAGGAGTATCTTTGTGGTGTTCTCTGTATTTCCTGAATTTGAATGTTGACCTGCCTTGCTAGGTTGGGGAAGCTCTCCTGGATAATAGCCTGAAGAGTGTTTTCCAACTTGGTTCTATTCTCCTTGTCACTTTCGGGTACACCAATCAAACGTAGGTTTGGTCTTTTCACACAGTACCATATTTCTTGGAAGCTTTGTTCATTCCTTTTCATTCTTTTTTCTCTAATCTTGTCTTTTCACTTTATTTCATTAAGTTGATCTTCAGTGTCTGATATCCTTTCTTCCACCTGATCGGTTCGGCTATTGAAACTTGTGTATGCTTCACGAAGTTCTCGTGCTGTGTTTTTCAGCTCCATCAGTTCATTTATGTTCTCTCTAAACTGGTTATTCTAGTTAGAAATTCGTCTAATCTTTTTTCAAGGTTGTTAGCTTCCTTGCATTGGGTTAGCACATGCTCCTTTAGCTCAGAGGAGTTTGTTATTATCCACCTTCTGAAGCCTACTTCTGTCAATTCGTCATACTCATTCTCGTCCAGTTTTGTTCCCTTGCTGGTGAGGAGTTGTGATCCTTTGTAGGAGAAGAGGCGTTGTGGCTTTTGGAATTTTCAGGCTTTTTGTGCTGGTTTCTCCCCATCTTCATGGATTTATTACCTTTGGTCTTTGATATTGGTGACCTTCGGATGGGGTCTCTGAGTGGACATCCTTTTTGTTGATGTTGATGCTCTTCCTTTCTGTTTGTTAGTTTTCCATCTAACAATCAGGCCCCTCTGCTGCCCGTCTGCTGGAGTTTGCTGGGAGTCCACTCTAGACCCTCTTTGCCTGGGTATCACCAGCGGAGGCTGTGGAATGCAAAGATTGCTGCCTGATCCTTCCTCTGGAAGCTTCGTCCCAGAGGGGCACCCACCAGATGCCAGCCAGAGCTCTCCTGCATGAGGTGTCTGTCGGCCCCTACTGGGAGGTGTCTCCCAGTCGGGATACAAAGGGGTCAGGGACCCACTTGAGAAGGCAGTCTGAACCTCAGCAAAGCTCGAATGCTGTGCTGGGAGGTCCACTGCTCTATTCAGAGCCGTCAGGCAGGGACATTTAAGTCTGCTGAAGCTGCGCCCACAGTTGCCGCTTCCCCCAGGTGGTCTGTCTCAGGGAGATGGGAGTTTTCTGTATAAGCCCCTGACTGAGGCTGCTGCCTTTTTATCGGAGACGTCCTGCCCAGAGAGGAGGAATCTAGAGAGGCAGTCTGACCACAGTGGCCTTGCTGAACTGCAGTGGGCTCTGCCCAGTTTGAACTTCCTGGCAGCTTTGTTTACACTGTGAGGGTAAAACCGCCTACTCAAGCCTCAGCAATGGCGGACGCCCCTCCCCACACCAAGCTCGAGCATCCCAGGTTGATGTCAGACTATTGTGCTGGCGGTAAGAACTTCAAGCCCATGGATTTTAGCTTGCTGGGCTCCATGGGGTTGGGACCCGTCGAGCAAGACCACTTGGCTCCCTGGCTTCAGTCCCCTTTCTTTTCTGATCTCAAAAGCTAAGCAAGTTGGGCCTGGCTAGTACTTGGATGGAAGACTGTCATCTGTTTCTAGTTTGCTCCCCATATTCAGCCAACCCATTTGCAAAGCAAGCTTGGGATTTTCCTCCTCTTTCAGCTGGTCATACAGGATCTCACATACAGTCAGAGATGATGTGATGAATGACAAGGGAGTCTGCACTGCTTGCTCATATAGCTTACTCATGCCCTCTGGGCCAGGTGAGCCCCAGCCTGGGATGGACCACGTCCATGGTATGATGGGACTGCAGCTGTCAGACTTATGGTTTTGCAGGTCAGACAGGACCCAACTCACCATGGGCAGTTCCCAATGCGTGATCACCAAGTACCCCATGGGGCAAATTGGTCAAGTGTTCCATCTCCACTATAGCCCAGTAATATGCTGAAAGCTGATTCTCAAAGGCTGTATCAGTTTCAGGGGATGATGGCATGGCCTCACTCCAAAGTCCCAGCAGCCTCCACTGCAATTCTTCCAGTGTACCTGCCATAAGCTTTATATTGTGGTTTTTCTCACTACTGACACCTCCACCACCATAAGATCTGCCAGAATTCATGGACCAAGCAGCAGGGCAATTGCACCTCAGTCTGGACTTGCTGAAGCACCCCTTTCTACTCTAAGCCTCCACTCGAAGATGGTCACCTTTAGTGTCCCTCAGTATATGGGCCAAAGCAGTATTCCTAGTTACAGAATGTGTTGCCTCTGGAACCCAAAAAGGCCTGCAAGGTGCTGGGCTTCCTTCAGTGGGATAGAGGATGCAAGATACACAATGGTTTTTTTTTTTGTTTTGTTTTGTTTTACTTTGGAGGCCCCTGACTGCTGGATTCCTAAAATCTTCACTGAAGTGGCCAATCTCTGGCTCTTCACAGGGCTTACTCACCCCCTACTGGAGTGCACGTGTCTTACCCAAGCCTCCAGCATACCAGCCACCTCTTCCTCATTCTGACCAGTCAGCAGGTTGGCACCCATGTAATGGTATAATCTAGATGTCTTCAGGCTATATGATGACCAAGAACAGAAGAGTTCCTGTAGATGTAAGACAAAACTGTGAATGCTTATTATTGTCCATCTCAGTAGAATACAGTGTTTCTGATCCTCTTTTCTGATTAGAATGGAAAAGAATGCATTCACCAAATCAATGACCACCTATGAAGCTTTGCTAATCCATCCTAACAATGATGCCATGTTCAATACAGTCACTGAAATCGAGGCTACTACTTGGCAAAAGTCCATAGTAGTCTCTGGTCATTCTCCAATATCCAACCAGCTTTTGCCGAGTCCAGACTGGCAAATAAACGGCCACCACTGTTATATCCTTAAGTTTTTAATGACAGTATTAATCTTCCCCTCCCCAACCCCCGCTATGATATTGTTTTTTATTACTTTGGCTGGGTGTGGGGTGCGAGGAGGCCAGTTCAGAGATTCCATTTGGCCTTCTTGACTGTGGTACCTTCATCATCCACAGACCAGGACCTGATGTGGAGGTTACTCCAACTGCCAGGTACACCCATTTCAGTTGAGCACTTCAGGCCTGGGGAAATGACCACTGGTGGATCTGCAGACCCAGTGGGTCCACTGTGAGCTGGACTTTACTGGAACTCCATTTATCACCTGGCCCTCATAGACCTCCACTCTTAGAAGGGGATATAATGACACCTTGAATCTCTGGTTATCAATCTCATTGCAAATCCTGGGTCCAGTGGTCTTCAAAATATCTGGCTATTCCCTATTTCCCAGTGTACAATCTCATCCAAATAAATTAAGTCCCTTTGGGGAAGGATTTGAGGGAATCCTCACAAATGCATACTTGCCTAGTATTATAGATTCCTTCTTTTCTGGGACTGTCTCTTCAGTCTGTGGGTTTCTGATCTTAAAATTGGCTCAGGCTTAGGAATTGAACAAGGGATCTTGAATTTTTATTCAAGCCCACTGGACCTCCATTCTTGCCTTATTTGTCTTGTCCTTTTCTTTTCTTTTCTTTCTTTCTTTTTCTCTCTCTCTCTTTCTCTCTCTCCCTCCCTCTTTTCTCTCTTCTTTCTTTCTTTTTCTTTCTTTCTTCCTTCCTTCCTTTCTTCTCACTTTTTTTTTTTAAGAGAGAGGGTGTTGCTTTGTTGCCCAGGCACAATCATAACTCACTGTGCTGTGGCACAATCATAACTCACTGAAGCCTTGAACTCCTGGGCTCAGGCAATCCTCTCACCTCAGCCCAGTAGCTAGGATAACAGGTATGCACCACCAAGCCCAGCTAATTGCCTTATTTTTCATTAAAGATGTTATGCAGCACACTTTCTGGCTGCTTGTCTATCTTTTAGAGATGCCATGTTTCACAAACCACTTCCATAACTCTCTGAGGGTCAAGCCCCACGACTGTCACTCCAGCTTTGCCAGGTTTTACAGTTATTATGGCTTCGTGGTTTTTGGGGCTTGCATGCTGCCCTGGCCTCTGTTCCTCAGGGCCCCTTCATCCCCATGGAGGGTAGTGAGGCCCTCTCTGTAACCATCTCTCCTTCAGTTGCTTCCGGCCTGATGAGCCACTGCTGAATGTCATTCTTTCCTGGTGCTCTTGGTGGTTGTGTCCTCTGGGCCCTCCATGGAACGTTCTCCTCTGGTGGGTCTCCCTCTAACACTGTGTTGCTTCTCCACCCCAGCACACCTGCTCCCTCAGCCTCGTATACCTTCTGCCACCATCCTCCAGAGCAGCTCAAGCATTTCCCACTCTGCTCTGTGTTAACAATTCCATTGCTTTTCTCCAGGCATCTAAGTACCACCCTACCCTAACAGCTGAGTTTTTTCCATCCCTCAGGGTCCTCAATTGGGTGTTAACATCTCATGTTCTAAGAAAGAGTCTCCAAGTTAATCCGTTCTTGTTTATCCAACCTCTCACTCCAACCCACCTGATCAAATACCCTAAAATCCAATCCCAGAAGCCCTCCCCTGGCTCTGGCTGTGTGTTTCCTACAATTCCTTAGGTGTGGATTCTCTTTTTTCTCCCTCATCTGGCCCGGTTCATCTCCAGGCAGGGTGTGCTGGAACTTAACCCAGTTATCAGCCTGGCAGCGGAGAAAAGGGTGTTCCTTAGGGGATCACCTGATGCCTCAACAAGGAGAAGTGTTGACAGCACCTTCCAGGCACAACAGATGAGCTGGCAGGGCAGACAACCTCTGCAAGGCCAGGGGGTCCACTGGCATCTGTGGAGTCAACGTCCTCAACATCCACCTAGATGTTCCCATCCATGCCTCAGAGTCACAGGCTGTCTTAGTCTACACCAGCTGCTGTAACAAAATACTATAGATGGCAGCTTCAACAGTAGACATTTATTTTCTCACAGTTATGGAGGCTGCAAAGTCTAAGATCAAGGTGTCAGCCAATTCTGTTTCTGGTGAGGGCTCTTGTCCTGGCTTGCAGATGGCTACCTCCTCACCGTGTCCTCACATGGCGGAGAGAGAGAAAGAGTCTCATGAGGCCACTCACTCTGCAGTGCTTCCAGTCTTCTCTGACTCCAGTTACCAGAGAGATAAAAAATGTGACATTCAAAAAGAATTAGCCTATAACATTTTTAAATTCTTGGGTGTTGATCTAAATATCCACTTCTGCCAATAAATGGCAGAGATCAACTTCCTTATCCCCGCAGTTCCCACCATACTGGTAGGTATTCATTGTTTGCTCCCAGAAGTTAAAGATAGAACTACCTGCATGCCAGGTGCCGTGGCTCATGCCTGTAATTCCAGCACTCTGGGAGGCTGAGGTGGGGTGGATCAGTTGAGCCCAGGAGTTTAAGACCAGCCTGGCCAACATGGTGAAACCTTATCTCTACTAAAACTACACAGATTAGCTGGGCGTGGTGGCGGGAGCCTGTAATCCCAGCTACTTGGGAGGCTGAGGCAGGAGAATCATTTGAACCCAGGAGGCAGAGGCTGCAGTGAACCAAGATCGTGCTACTGCACTCCAGCCTGGGTGACAGAGCAAGAATCCATCTCAAAACAACAACAACAACAACCACCTGCCATTGATGGTAGGAAATGAGACTGAGTATGCTAAATGCTGTCTTCATGTTTTGTACCACATCTCTTCCATAATTTTCTTCTGGGAAGCTTACCACCAAAAAGCAGTTGTAATGATTTGCCACTGTCGTTTTTATAATGTTCATGATGCTAAATGCATCTCTGTGAATGTTAAATGGCCAGTAAAGCTGCATCCCCACACTACTTCTGAAAGGAAAGGGGTGAGTGGGTGGGATTTCATTCCTTTACCCAGGGGAGAAGCTCAAGTCCACAGTAGCAGAGCAGCCACTGTCTGGGAATGTGCTACTGCAGGCCAGAGAATCCCTGATCACCAAAGGTGTTCCCAGGACAGCTCCAGGTCGATCCTGTGCCAACAGATCTTTACCTCTGTCCTCTGCTTTTTCTCTTTTATTTCATATCCTAACCCACTACCTCCTGACCCTAGTCAAAATCAGTTTCCAGTTATCAGTGGTAGAGTCCCATAAGCTCCTTCAGGCCTAAACTTACATAAAATAAGAATAAAAAGATCGTGATTGTCAAGTCAGCATTTACTTATTGAGCTCCTGCTGCATACCAAGCACGCACTGTTAAGTCCTGGGCTACTGAGATAATAAGATGCCAGCCCCACTTTCCCAAAGCTCCCAATCAGCTTGTTCACAGTCCTCATGCTCCCGCTGCCTTCAGAGCGCTGGTGTCTAAATTATTCACAGAGGATAACATAGTCTATTTTGGGGTAATTCCTATCACACTTCGTGGTGACTGCTTCCATTTTTAAAATAGCCTCAAGTATGACTATTAATCAGGATATCATTAAAAAT
The DNA here is from genome assembly GCF_028885625.2 of Pongo pygmaeus. Classification (NCBI taxonomy): domain Eukaryota; kingdom Metazoa; phylum Chordata; class Mammalia; order Primates; family Hominidae; genus Pongo; species Pongo pygmaeus. The sequence continues at coordinate 10,953,502 of NC_072380.2, forward strand.
AATATGTCAGGGTGACATTCGTTTCCATTCCACAAATAATGTCACCAGCACTGAATTCCTGAACAATGGGACATTTACCAGGAGGGACAGGGTTGTGTCTTTTATGTTTTCTTTCTTTCCTTTCTTTTCTTTTTCTTTTCTTTCTTTCCTTTCTTTTTTCTTTTCTTTCTTTTCTTTTCTTTTCCCTTCCTTCCCTCCTTCCTTCCTTCCTTCCTTCCTTCCTTCCTTCCTTCCTTCCTTCCTTCCTTCCTTCCCTCTCTCTTTCTCTCTTTCCTGATTTTTTGAGACAGGGTCTTGTTGTGTCACCCAGGCTGGAGTGCAGTGGTGCGATCATAGCTCACTGCAGCCTGGAACTCCTGAGTTCAAGCGATCGTCCCATCTCAGATTGCTGAGCAGCTGGGACCACAGGCATACACCACCACATCTGGCTAATTTTTTGACTATTTGTAGAGATGGGGTCTCACCATATTGCCCAGGTTGCTCTTGAACTCCTGGGCTCAAGTTTTCCTCTGGCCTTGGTCTCCCAAAGTGCTGGGATTATAGGCGCAAGCCACTGCACCCAGCATTTCTAACACTGAGCAACCAAGACATGCCTGACACTTCATAGGAGCTCAGCAAATGTTTACTGAGCTCATTTTAAATTCACTTGGGACCTGATTGTAGATGCATGGACTCTTATTTGTGATGTCAAACTCCAAGGTCAGAAATGTTCCCAAAACTTCTTCATGTGTCTTAGAAACCCAATGTTGCACATATATATATATATCTATATATTTGGGCCAGGTACAGTGGCTCAACATGCCTATAATCCAAACACTTTCGGAGGCCAAGGCAGGAGAATCACTTGAGCCCAGCAGTTTGAGGCTGCAGTGTGCTATGACTCCGCCACTGCACTCTAGCAGCCTAGGTGACAGAGCTGAGATGCTGTCTTTAATATATATGTATACACACACACACATATACACATTGTATAAATCTTCATCCTCTCATTTGTTAGGCTAATAGATTTCATAAGTTTATTATTCAGTGTGTGAAAACGTGCATAGTTTTCATTTGTTTAAAATCTGCCTCTATGAAATGTCAAGAGCTGCCCCCTTTTGAGTTGGGTAAAAGTCAGTGTGGTCCATTTCCACTTTTCTCTAGCACTAACAGTCTAGGCTTATTTGATTTCTTAAATTAGATGTTTGAGGTAATTGCGGATCTCAAATCTATCCGTTGTGCCCTTCACCTAGCCTCTCACTAGTGGTAGCATTTTGCATAACTATAGTACCCAATGTCACAACTGGGAAATTGACATTGATGCAATCCACTGACCTTTTTCAGATTTCATTAGTTTTACATCAGATTTTCACTAGTTGTGTGTGTGTGTGTGTGTGCGTGTGTTTAGTTCTACATAGTTTTATTTCATGGGTGGGTAAAACTAACACCACAGGCAAGCTACGGAAGAGTTTCATGACCACCATGGTCCCTGGTGCTTCACTTTTAATTTTTTTTTGAGACAGAGTCTCGCTTTGTTGCCCAGGCTAGAGTGCAGTGGTGCGATCTCTGCTCACCGCAACCTCCGCCACCTGGGTTCACGCCATTCTTCTGCCTCAGCCTCCCAAATTGCTGGGACTACAGGCACCAGCCACCACGCCCAGCTAATTTTTTGTATTTTTAGTAGAGACGGGGTTTCACCATGTTAGCCAGGATGGTCTCGATCTCCTGACCTCGTGATCCTCCCGCCTCGGCCTCGCAAAGTGCTGGGATTACAGACATGAGCCACTGCGCCCGGCCCCCTGGTGCTTCACTTTTACAGTCATAGCCATCTCCTTTCCTCCCCACCTCCCTAACCCTGGCAATCGCTTGTCTATTCTATTCTCCCTCTCTATAATTTGGGTGTTTTGTTTTGTTTGGAGATAGGGTCTTGCTCTGTCACCCAGGCTCTGGAGTGCAGTGGTGCAATCACGCTCACTGCAGCCTCAATCTCAAGTGAGGTTGCAGGTGATCCTCTCACCTCAGACTCCCAAGTAGCTGGGACTACAAGCACACACCACCATACCCAGCTAATTTTTCTATTTTTTATAGACACAAGGTTTCTTTCTTTCTTTCTTTTTCTTTCTCTCCTTCCTTCCTTCCTTCCTTCTTTCCTTCCTTCCTTCCTTTCTTTCTTTCTCTCTCTCTCTTTCTCTTTCTTTCTTTCTGTTTCTTTCTTTCTCTCTCTCTCTTTCTTTTTTTTTTTTTTTTTTTTTTTGTCAGAGTCTCAGTCTGTCACCCAGGCTGGAGTGCAGTGGCACAATATCGGCTCACTGCAACCTCCGCCTCCTGGGTCTAAGCTATTCTCATGTCTCAGCCTCCTGAGTAGCTGGGATTACAGGTGCATGGCACCATGCCTGGCTAATATTTGTATTTTTAGAAGCAATGGGGTTTCACCACATTGGCCAGGCTGGTCTTGAACTCCCAACCTCAGGTGATCCACCCACCTCAGCCTCCCAAAGTGTTGGGATTATAGGCGTGAGCTACCGCACCCGACCTAAAAATGGGGTTTCACCATGTTGGCCAGGCTGGTCTCAAAATCCTGGACTCAAGAGATCCACATGCCTAGACCTCCCAAAGTGCTGGGATTACAGACATGAGCCACTGCACCTCGCAGTTTCATTTATAGAATGTTATATAAGTGGAATCACACAGCATGTAAGCTCTTGAAATTTGCTTTTTTCACCTCACATAATTCCCTTGAGATTCATCCCAAGTACCTGCATGCATCTATAGCCATTTGTTTTTCTTGCTGAATAGTACTCCACAGCATGGCTGTAGCACAGTTTGTATAACCATTCACCTACTGAAGGACATTTTGGTTGTTTCCAGTTTGAGGTTAGGTCTATTTAATTTAATTTAATTTATTATTATTATTATTATTATTATTATTTGAGATGGGGTCTTGCTGTGTCACCCAGGCTGGAGTGCAGTGACGTGATCTCAGCTCTCTGTAACCTCCACTTCCAGGGTTCAAGCAGTTCTCCTGCCTCAGCCTCCCAAGTAGCTGGGATTACAGGCACCTGCCACCATGTCCAGCTAATTGTTTTGTATTTTTAGTAAAGATGGGGTTTCACCATGTTGGCCAGGCTGGTTTCAAACTCCTGACCTCAAGTGATCCGCCCTCTTCGGCCTCCCAAACCGCTGATTACAGGCGTAAGGCACCGCACCTGGCTAGGTCTATTTAATTTTATAAAATAAAATCATTTGGCATATCATCTGTCAGTTTTACCATATTAAAAAGTCCAAGTGTTTTCAGTTTCCTTCCCAATCCCCGTCCTTGCCTTTTCCTTTAACTTTTAAAGTGCCCTGCTCACGTCCTAAGCATATTTTTCTGAGGTTTATTGACCAAAATTCCATAAAATTCAGACTCAAAAATGCAATACTTTTGCCAGATGCAGTGGCTCACACCTGTAATCCCAGCCATAATCCCAGCCCTTAGGGAGGCTGAGGCAGTAGGATAGGGGTTAAAGAACAGACTGGGCAACATAGCAAGACTCTGTCTCTACAAAAAATTTTAAAAGTAGCCAGGCGTGGTGGCATGCACCTGTAGTCCCAGTTACTTAGGAGGCTGAAGTGGGAGGATTGCTTGAGCTAAAGAGTTCCAGGCTGTAGTGAGCTATGATCACACCATGGCACTCCAGCCTGGGTGACAGAACAAGAACCTGTTTCTTTCTTAAAATGCAATACTTTTATATGATAGTACAATAATGTTTTATCTTATGTTTCTATTACTTCTCTTGATTGGGCCCAACATATAGCCAACTTTTTTGGCTGCCTAAAGTTGATGAGCTCAGAAAACAGTCTAATATTCTGCACAGACGTATGTGTAGCCCTAGGAGCTGTAAGTATAGTCTGGACTATTTTTGTTAACTTTCCATCTTGGCCAGGCACCTATACTTCCCAGCTACTCAAGAGGCTGAGGCAGGACGATCAACTTGAGCCCAAGAGTTCATTTAAGGCTCGGTGAGCTATGATCACGCCATTGCACTCCAGCCTGGGTGACATAGCGAGACCCTGTCTCTAAAAAAATAAAAATAAAAATTCCATCTTTCATTGACCTGGGCTGAAACCCACCTACTACTTCTCTGTAGCTCAGAGAGTCTGGCAAGAGTTTCATGTCTCTTATGACTTTTTGTTTGTATCTCCACTACCTGTCAAGTCCTGTGCTATCTGCAAACTTAGGGACTGTGCCATGCAAACTCCTTCCCTACTCTTACATAAAGGACCAGGGCTTTGGGCCAGCTTGTCTGAATTTCTTGGTCCTGTGTCCATTGCAAATGAGAGTCTTATCTATGACTGCTTTCTGTTCATCAGAAAGAAGGAATTCATTTCACTTTCCAAAACCCTGAACCAGCTCTCTAAGTGCTAGGAAACCAGGACTGTTCCTACCATAGGCTGAGGAAGAAAGAGACCAGTGAGCCATGCCAGTGGTTCCCATACCTGCCTGCACCTCACACCCAGGCACATTAGAGCTGAGGAAGCCCCAGGGCATGAGTATCTTTAGGAAAACCCAGGGACTCAAATAAATGCTGGTAAACATAGACACTGGAATACTAGGCAACCATCAGAAAGACTGGGGCAGCTGTTTATTACACTGGTAAGAAAAAATCCTCAAGATCCAATGTTATATGAATGAAGCTAGTATAAATCAGTATGCTTCCATTTGAATAGGGGATAATAATGTGTATTTGCCTTTGGTTATAGAAGCATAAAATCTCTGGAAGGATTCACAAGACCCTTGGGATGAGGGTTGCCTCTGAGGGACTTATAGGAGGCTGGGAGACAGAGGGCAGAGAGCAACTTTTCCTACGGACCTTTTAAAATTAGTTGAGTGTTAAACCAGGTAAATAGATTACCTGTGTCGAAAATCAGATTAGATCCTTTTGTAGGTCATAAGTGCGATGATTGGGATGTTGTGCTCAAGTGTGAGATGTGCCTCCCTCAAACCTTGTTACAATGTTGGCACATTACCTGTCTGACATGAAAAAAAAAAAAAGGGAGACAGGCTTGGTGGCTTTCACCTGTAATCCCAGTACTCTGGGAGGCCAAGGTGGGAGATCACATGAGGTAAGGAATTTGATACCAACCTGGCCAACATGATGAAAGCATGTCTCTACTAAAAATACAAAAATTAGCTGGGCGTGGTGGTTTGCACCTGTAATCCCAGCTACTTGGGAGGCTGAGGCAGGAGAATCACTTGAACCCAGGCGGCAGAGGTTGCAGTGAGCCGATATCGTGCCACTGCACTCCAGCCTGGGCGACAGAGTGTGACTGTGTCTCAAAAAAAAAAAAAAAAAGAAAGAAAATGAATCAAATTAAATAACAAAATTAAAACAAAAGTGATTCTAATGCACAGCCACAATTGAGAACTACTGTGCAACACAGCCGTGAGCCAATAGTGAAAACTACAAGGCCAATTACAAGCTTCAGGGACTATCTACATATCTATCTCTCTCTTTATTTATTTTGGAACAAGGTGCCTGTGGTCCCAGATACTCAGGAGGCTCAGGTGGGAGGATCGTTTGAGCCTGGGAGTTTGAGGCTGCAGTGAGCTGTGATTGCACCACTGCACTCCAGCCTGGGCAACAGTGTGAGACCCTGTCTCAAAAAAAAAAAAAAAAAAGTTGAAAATTCCCTTTTAGGTCCACATCCACTTACCTTTAAAAAACTGAGGGATAATGGGCCAGGTATGGTGTCTCACATCTGTAATCCTAGCACTTTGGGAGACCACAGCAGGCAGGTCACTTGAGGCCAGAAGTTTGATACCAGCCTGGCCACATGGTGAAACCCCATCTCTACTTAAAAAAAAGTAGCTGGATGTGGTGATGCACGCCTGTAATCCCAGCTACTTGGGAGGCTGAGATAAGAGAATTGCTTGAATCTGGGAGGCAGAGGCTGCAGTGAGCTGAGGTTGCTCTATTGCACTCCAGCCTGGGCAACAAAGCAAGACTCGGAAAAAAAAAAAAAGAAAAATTGAAGGATAATGTAAATAGAGAAAAGTGTACAAGTGCACACCTTGACAAATTTGCATGTGTGTACAACTGCAAAATCACCATTCAGATGAAGATGTAAACCATTTCTAGCCTGGGCAAATGGTGAAACCTTGTCTCTACTAAAAATACAAAAATTATCTGGGCATGGTGGTGCAAGCCTGTAGCCCCAAGTACTCGGCAGGCTGAGGAAGGAGAATCACTTGTACCTGGGAGGCGGAGGTTGCGTTACCTGAGATTGCACCACTGCCCTCTAGCCTGGGTGACAGAGCTAGACCCTGACTCAAAAAATACTAATATTAACCCCCCTTTGGAGGTAAATGCTCTTCTGTCTTCTCTGGCCTCTTCTTAGACTTCATATAAACAGAATGCAGCGTGTGCTCTTTTGTGTCTGCTTTCTCGCATGCAGCCCTACGCCTGTGAGAGTGATTCATGCTGTTGCATTCAGCAGCGGGTTGTTGCTGTTTTTGCTGAGTAGTCTTCCATTGTATGAAATTTATTTATTCATTCTTCTGTTGATGGGTGTTTGGGTTATTTGCCATTTGGGGTTATTATGCATGAAGCTATATGAACATTCTTATAGCTGCCTTTCGTAGGCACTCATTTCTCTTGGGTACTCTTACGTCTTCTTAACGGCATTCTTCAGTTGTGCAATTAACTGCTCCATGTTTATCTTCCCTGAGGGTTTAGAAGTTCCATGATGGTAAGGCAGGATCTGCCCCCGTGCACTGGAGGCAAAAAGACAGATTCTCCATCGCCCTTCACCTTTATCCTGTATTCTAGCCTGGGAGGAGAGGCAGGTGCCTGCAAAAATGGCAGCCATCTTCTGATAACAAGAGCAAAAGCAAAAGAAAGGCAGAGCGGGAAGCTGTGAGGACTCTAGGTCTTTGATGATGCCCTAGAGTCATGGACACCAGCTCTGGACTGCCCACTTTCAGATTGGTCTGCAGGAAAAGGGAGAAAAAAAATAGAAGAATGTGTATGGAGTAGAGCAGAGAGGAAGGATGGAGACGGTCCCGATGGGTATGGGTCTGAGTCCCAGTTCATTCCTGAGACCCGGCTGCACCCTGCTCTTTCTCTCTTTGCTTAAGCATTACTTGATTTCCATCACTTCACCTGAGGATCCTGCCTGAGTCAGTCCTTTGGCACTGCATTATCACTGATGTTCATAATTTTGTCGATAACTCATGAAGAAAATGTTAAAAATATGCTTGATCACCTCTAATTTGAAAGAAATAAGTGAGGCATCACAGGGTGGTGGCCATCCCATGGGCTTCAGGGTTGGACAAAATTGAATTCAAATCCCCACTCGGGCACTCATTCACCCAGCATATAATTTTGGCCATGTTACATAAGTTCTCTGGGCTTCTATTTTTCTCACTGGCTAAATGGTGAGAATAATACCAGCTTTTTGGGGTTCTTAAGGGCCAAATGCAACAATGTATGTAAAAGCCTGGCAGATCATTAGTATTTAGTAACGATAGGAATTATTTTAAAAGGTGAAGTATATATTCATATATATATGAAAGATTTACCTGGAAAGTGATTTTTCTATTTAATGGGCTTATCTCTATTTAGAGAGAGAGAGAGAATTCCCTTATTTCCTAGTGATGCCATATGGTAGACTATCAATGTACACTAGTCCCAACTTGGAGTACGGCAAACATTATTTTTAAGTATCAATAAACTGCCAGAAAAAAATTATGTGTTAGCTAAATGATATCCTCAAAGTAAGATTTCTGAAATTTATAGGCACTGTGAAAAGGGATTGGCAGGCCAGAGCTGCTCTGAGCTTCACTTGCCAGAGCTTGGGGACAAATAGGATGTCTCAGAATACCAGATGACTCTACAGACCGCATGCCTCCTGCATTTGTTGAAGCCCCAGAGGCTTCGTGCAATCTCTGGGCTAGAAAACCATATGCCCAGGTCTGCTCTTCATCATGGACGGCCATAACTTTAAATACATGAGAGTACTTTACAATCAAACACATCCAGATAGACGGCTCCCTCAAAGCCAAATCTATACCCAGGATGCAGATTTCTAGAGGAAAATGCAGCCAAGCCAGATACAAAAACAACTCAGGGAACAAAAAGTCCCTGCCACTGTAAAACCATGGTTCCCTCTGCTGCTCCGAATGGAGCACCACATGCAGGAGGTGAGGAGGACAGGCGCCAGGCGTCTGGGAGGACCTAGAGTTGGACACCAAGGCCCAGGAAATGGGCAAGGGGCATGCATGCAGAAGACAGAAGCGACAGTGGGGAGGGCAGACATACCCCTCTCCAGTCCTCGTTAAAGTGTGAGGGCCCAGCCTTGCACACCCCTGAGGCCCCACTGCGTGCACAGTCCTGCAGCATGGGCCACCATTACCTATGTTAGGCCCAACACCTCGAGAAGATGGACCACGGAGGATGCTCACTCTCCTGGATGCCACCGCGGCTCCAGCTTTTCCCAGAGTGGCAGACCAGGATCACAACTGGTTAGGTTGCTCCAAAGTGGCCAGCCCGATGGGAACTGCCTTGCGCTAACTAGACTTGTAGGAGGCTTGTTGATGGCCCAGATGCCTGTTGACTGGTCTTTTTTTTTGTTTTTGTTTGAGACAGTCTCACTCTGTCGCCCAGGCTGGAGTGCAGTGGTGCTATCATAGCTCACTGCAGCCATGACCTCCTGGGTCCAAGCCATCCTACTGGCTCAGCCTCCCGAGTAGCTGGGACTACAGGTATGCCCCATCATACCCAGCTAATTTTTCTTTTTTTCTTTTTTGTAGAGACAAGGTCTTGCTAAGTTGCCCAGGCTGGTCTCAGACTCCTGGGCTTAAGCAGCCTTCCCACCTTGGCCTCCCAAATTCCTGGGCTGTCAGGTGTGAGCCACTGCAGCTGGTCCGGACTGATCTTTTATTAGAAGAATGTACCCTTTTGCAGGCTGCCCTTGTATGGTAACATCCTTTCCTCCAAACCTTCTTCGCTTCTGTCTTCCACCAGCCTTTATTCACCCCATGTCCACATTTTCTGGAGCCTTAGGGGCTAAACTAATTGATAAACTGTTAATGAATTATGATGGGGAGAGTCAAGGATAGGTTGTTTCTTTCCTAATAGCAATAACAATATTTACCATTTATTAAGCAATTATTATGTACAAAGTTGGTAAGTGTTTTACATATATGACCTCAAATAATTCTCAGTCCTATGCAGTGGACACCAAATTATTATCATCCTGATTTTTATAGATGAAGAAATGGAAGGTGGGCGCAGTAGCAGGTGCCTGTAATCCCAGCTACTTGGGAGGCTGAGGCACGAGCTTCACTCGAGCCCAGGAGTTCGAGCTGTAATGAGCCATGACTGCGCCTGTGGATAACCACTGCACTTCATCCTGGGCAACACAGTGAGACCCCATCTCTAAAACAAGAAAAGAAATGGAGGCTGGGAGTGATTAAGTAACTTAACTGTCCCAGGTTGAGCTCCTCAGCAAGGAGACTTCAGGGTTAGTATGCAGTGTATTCCTCAGGGGGTGCCCTTGAGATGACACACTTGGAAGGGAAGGGAGGGGAGCAGGAGGGGGCAGATAAAGAAGTGGAGCTCTGGTGCAACCACTGCCAGCCTCAGCCAGCATGCAGGAAGCTCTGGAGCCTGAATGGCACTTCAGGGTTGTCTCGAAGTGGGCCAGCGTGGCCAGGACTTTATACGCCCTCTCAATCAGTCGCCAGATGTGGGACAGCCCTGAAGGGTGTGGCCCTGGGCAAGGTGGCTCTGCAGCTGAGGCAAACCCTGGGGGTAGTAGCAGCTGGAGGTAGTCTGTGACCACACTTCCAGCAGTTGGGGTAACAAGTCCCTCATTGGCATGAGAATTGAACGTGTCTGGAATGGTAAGAAGGTCCCACTTTGAGTGGTAGGGTGGCATGGGGACAGAAGCCTCTCTGATCCCAGATCCTCCTAATTACCCACCTTTTCATACTGCCTCCCACAACCCTCTAAATTGAATGCTGAATGTTCGCCTCTCAAAAGGTGCTTTTCTTCTATTTGCTTGGCCTACACGTAGGTCCCCTCCTCCCAGGTGGCTGAGACTCTTGGATACATTCATGATTCTTGCCTAAAGGAGATGGCCTGTGCCCCTCCGTGGAAGAACAGTGGCCTCAGCAGTGTCAACATTCTGAGTCCTTGGCCTGGGGTAAAATCAAATCTATGTGTCCCTCATAACATGCTCAGTGGTCACGACCACCCCAAGACCAAGCACACATGCCCCAGAACAAAGCCAAGCATTCCAGCAGCCCCACTTCATCCTGCTAACCACGCACACTCTCCGTCCACTTTTTCTCTAAAAATTAATTTTTGAGAATTTTTTTTTTCGAGATGGGATCTCACTCTGTTGCCCAGGCTAGAGTGCAGTGGCATGATCATAGCTCACTGTAGCCTCAAACTCCTGGGCTCCAGTGATCCTCCTGCCTCAGCCTCCCGAGTCACCGGGACTACAGGCATGCACCACGACACCCAGCTAGTTTTTAAATATTTTATAGAGATGGAGTCCCACTATGTTGCCCAGGCTGGTCTCAAACTCCTGGTCTCAAGAGATCCTCCCACCTCAGCCTCCCAAAGTGCTGGGATTTCTGGCATGAGTCACAACACTCGGCATTTTGATATCTTATTTATTTATTTGTTTGTTTGTTTTTTATTATTTTTTGAGACGGAGTCTCGCTTTGTCACCTATGCTGGATGGAGTGCAATGGCATGATCTCGGCTCACTGCTACCTCTGCTTCCTGGGTTCAAGCAAGTCTCCTGTCTCAGCCTCTCGAGTTGCTGGGACTACAGTCACATGCTACCATGCCCCGCTATTTTTTTATTTTTTTTATTTTTTGTGTTTTTAGTAGAGATGGGGTTTCACCATATTGGTCAGGCTGGTCTCAAACTCCTGACCTCAGGTGATTACCTGCCTTGGCCTCCCAAAGTGCTGGGATTACAGGTGTGAACCACTGCGCCCGGCCTGAGATCATATTTCATTTGCTCTTTCCTATCAGAGCTCTTAAACAAAGAATGAGTCAAACAATCCAAGAGTCACAAATCAATTTTATAAAAATGACATTTTACCCCTTTAAAAATTTCAGACCGTGTATTTTTAAAGTTGCTCACAAGGATACCACCCAGAGTTATCCACAGTGAACATTTTGAGCATTTCCTTCCTGAAAGTTCTGTGCATGTATACAGATTAAACTATGGGTTCTCTGAATAGTCACTGTGTTCCAGCCTGGGCAGCATAGTAAGACCCCATCTCTAAAAAAAATTAATATTAAATAGGTGTCTTCAATTTTACATAAATGAGGATATGCCAGACATGCTTTGCATGTAATCTGCTTTTTCCCTCCCCAGTGTGACAGGGGCACATTTCCGTGCCTTCAGACAGTCACGCAGGGGCATCAGAGTAGCTGGAGATCACCCTGTAGATATGGATAGAGTTGAGGAGAAGGGGCAGGCTAAGGAGAAGTCTTGGAATCTTATCTTTATAAGTCTTTATAAGAGACAACATTGAAGGACTGCAAAATACAATTTAGTTTTTTAAAGGCTTATTCTGGGCCAGGCACAGTGGCTCATGCCTGTAATCCCAGCACTTTCAGAGGCTGAGGCAGAAAGATCACTTGAGCTCAGGAGCTCAAGACCAGCCTGGATAATATATTGAGACTCCATCTCTACATAAAAAATTAAAAACTAGCCAGGCATGGTGTTGCACACCAGCTACTCAGGAGACTGAGGCAGGAGGATGGCTTGAGCCCAGGAGGCAGAGGCTGCAGTGAGCCATGATCACACCAGTGCACACCAGCCTAGGAGACAGAGCAAGACCCTGTCTCAAAAGAAAATAGAAAAGAAGCCGGGTGCCGTGGTTCACACCTGTAATCCCAGCACTTTGAGAGGCTGAGGTGGAAGGATCGCTTGAGCTCAGCAGTTCAAAACCAGCCTGGGCAACATAGCAAAGCCCCATGGAATTGAACAATGAGAACACATGGACACAGGAAGGGGAATATCACACACTGGGGACTTTTGTGAGATGGGGATGGTGGGGAGGGATAGCATTAGGAGATATACCTAATGCTAAATGACGAGTTAATGGGTGCAGCACACCAACATGGCACATGTATACATATGTAACAAACCTGCACGTTGTGCACATGTACCCTAAAACTTAAAGTATAATAAAAAAAATTTTAAAAAGAGAAAAGAAAAGGCTTATTTTGACTACTGGTGGTGACATGAGTGTTGCTATTATGTAGTCAAAATCTCTGTCTAAATGATATTTCTTTTAAAAAAATTCTATAGGTTTTGGGGGAACAGGTGGTATTCGTTACACGAGTGAGTTCTTTAGTGGTGATTTGTGAGATTTTGGTGCTCCATCACCTGAGCAATATATACTACATCCAGTTTGTAGTCTTTGTCCCTCAACCCCTTCCCACCCTTTCCCCTGGGTCCCCAAAGTCCACTGTACCATTCTCATGCCTTTGCATCCTCATAGCTTAGCTTCCACCTATGAGTGAGAACATACTGTGTTTGGTTTCCCATTCCTGAGTTACTTCACTTAGAATAATGGCCTCCAGTTCCATCCTGGTTGCTGCAAATGCCATTAATTCATTCCTTGTTATAGCTGAGTAGTTTTCCATCATATATATATATATGAATGAGGTGGTATATATATATGATGTGGTGTATATATATATATGATGAGATGTGTGTGTGTGTGTCTGTGTGTATATATATATATATATGATGTGGTATACACCACAATTTCTCTATCCACTCATGGATTAGCATTTGGGCTGGTTCCATATTTTTGCAATTGTGAATTGTACTGCTATAAGCACGTGTGTCTGAGTATCTTTTTCCTATCATGACTTCTTTTCCTCTGGGTAGATCCAGGGATTGCTGGATCAAATGGTAGTTCTATTTTTATAACATTTCAGTGTGTTCAACCTCAAACTTGAGAAAGGCAGATATCTGCTGACTCCACTCAGTCCAGCCCTACATATAGGCTTCTTTGACTCGAACGTATTAATTATCATGAAAAAAGTCATCCATTATAAAGTGTTTCCCATCTGTATAAAACATATCCATCCACTTTCCAGAAATAGTAAATACTCCTGGTAGAAGACACAGAGAATTATAAAAGAAAATAAAATGTAACTCACTTGTTATGCTACCATCCAGAGATAACCACTCATTGGGACCACACTGATGTACCTCCTGCCAGTCTTTTTCTCTAGAAATAGTTTTTCCTTGTATAAACAAGGGCAATCATATTGCACAAACTCTTTTACATTTTAATACATCTCGAAGGTCTTTCTAGATCAAATTAAATAATTTGCTACGATGACCTCATTTTCAGCAATCACCTCATATCTATTGTGTGGTACCCTGATTTGTTAAAATAGTCTCTGATTGGTGTCAATGTAGGTGGTTTCAAATTATTTGCTATTTTTTTCAAGTTGTCACTGACTTGAAGTTATTTGCTATTGTAAACCAAACTGCGACGAACATCCTTGCAGGCAGATATATGTGTGTGTTGCCATTTTAAGATTCCATAGTCCCTCCATGTTCTCACTTTGAGAAATTTCATCCTACCTAATATCAAGCATTGTCAAATGCACATGTGGCTCATGTTAAGTACAATTGTTTTTGCTGTAAAAAATAAAAATAATTTTTATAATTTGGCTTTTGAGATTATTTAGCTCTGAGGAACACATTTAATTCCGCTATGACTTCTCTGCAATCAGATAGGCATATACCAGAATTCTTGTGAAGTGAGAAAAGCAAACCTATAGATAGCTTTCAACTATATATGTAGTGACATTTTATGAACACTAAATTTAATCAATCATAAAATTGATAGAAATTTACACTTTGTATATATTTGTTCATTTAGTTCACATGTTCATATAGTTCAAACATACGTTTATTTCCATTTTTTCCATCTTAGAGTCATACGTTCTTTTTTCTAGACCTCAGATATTTTTTGTAGGCTCCTTAAAAGCTCATAGGCCTCAAGGCAGTGCAACCATAGATCCTAACAAAGTGACACTGCTAGTATTCCTAAAAGGAACCAAGGATATAGAAAGATTTTAAAATAAAGCAATGAGTGAAACAGTCAACAAAGTGAAGGGACAACCCACAGAATGGGAGAAAATATTTGCAAACTACCCATCTGACAAAGGATTAATGACAGCACATATAAGGAGCTCAAACAACTCTATAGAAAAAAAAAATCTAACAGTCTGATTTTGAAATGAGCAAAGGACCTGAATAGACATTTCTCAAAAGAAGACATAGCAAACAGGTATATAAAAAGATGCTCAACATCATTGAGCATCAGAGAAATGCAAATCAAAACCACAATGGGATATTATCTCATTCCAGTTAAAATGGCTTTTATCCAAAAGTCAGGCAATAACAGGCTGGGCACTGTGGCTCACGCCTGTGATCCCAGCACTTTGGGAGGCCAAGGCAGGTGGAACATCTGAGGTCCGGAGTTCAAGACCAGCCTGGCCAACATGGTGAAACCCCATCTCTACTAAAAATACAAAAAAGTTAGCTGGATGTGGTGGCATACACTTGTAATCCCAACTACTCTGGAGGCTGAGGCAGGAGAATCGCTTGAACCCAGGAGGCGGAGGTTGCAGTGAGCCGAGATCGCGCCACTGCACTCCAGCCTGGGCGACGGCGGTGGCTCACACCCCTAATCCCAGCACTTTGGGAGGCCAAGGCGGGCGGATCACAAGGTCAGGAGATCGAGACCATCCTGACTAACACTGTGAAACCCCGTTTCTACTAAAAATACAAAAAAATTAGCCGGGTGTGGTGGCGGGCGCCTGTAGTCCCAGCTACTCGGGAGCCTGAGGCAGGAGAATGGCGTGAACTCGGGAGGCGGAGCTTGCAGTGAGCCGAGATCGCACCACTGCACTCCAGCCTGGGCGACAGAGCGAGACTCCGTCTCAAAAAAATAAATAAAATAAAATAAATAAATGTCAGGCAATAACAAATGCTGGCAGGGGTGTGGAGAAAACAGAGCCCTTGTACACTGTTGGTGGGAATGTAAATTAGTACAACCACTATGAAGAACAGTTGGAGGCTCCTCAAAAAACTAAAAATAGAATTACCATATGATCCAGCAATCCAACTGCTGGATATAAACCCAGAAGAAAGGAAACCGGTATATCAAAGAGATATCTGCAGTCCCATGTTTACTGAGGCACTGTTCACAATAGCCAAGATTTGGAAGCAACCCAAGTGTTCATCAACAGACAAATGGATAAAGAAAATATGGTGCTTATACACAATGGAGTACTATTCAGCCATAAAAAAGAACATGATCCTGTCGTTTGCAACAACGTGGATGAAACTGGAAGTTATTATGCTGAGTAAAATAAATAAGGCACAGAAAGACAAGTGTTGTATTTTCTCACGTATTTGTGGGAAGTAAAAATTAAAATAATTGAATTCATGGAGATAGTACAATGATGGCTACTGGAGGCTGTGAAGGATAGTGGGGGGTGGGGAGAAGTGGGGATAGTTAATTGGCACAAACGTAGCTAGAAAGAATTCTAAGACCTAGTATTTTGTAGTACAACAGGCTGACTGTAGTCAAAAATAATTTAATTGTAGATTTAAAAATAACAAAGTGTAATTGGATAGTTTGGAACACAAATGATAAATGCTTGAGGTGATGGATACCCCATTTACCCTAATGTGATTATGAAGCTCTGCATACTTGTATCAAAACATCTCATGTAACCTGTAAATATAGATGCACCTGCCATGTACTCACAGAAATGAAAAATTAAATAAAATTAAATACAGCATGAGCCCTTCCACGCTTGATAAACTTGAAACTGCTTCTCCCTCCCTGCCTCGTCCTGCCACCCTCTTCCCTAAGTGTAACATAGACTACCTGAAGTCAGTGGGTGTCCCAGCAGAAACAAGAGAAAGAAAGGCACCTTCCTTCTCAGGGGTTGATGTCACACAACAGCCTGCTTTCTGGTTTTGGTTCAAAGGGCATGTGGGCCAACCCATACACTGGCATATGAACTCAATCTTGCTAAATGGATCTGCTGAGATGGACATACTAATCGATTTGCCTGGACACATGCAGCCAGGGATCTGATGGTGATGGTAGTGGAGGCACAGGCCACCTGAGAAGCCTTGCCTCTGGGCCCCAGACCCCTCTCTCCTCCCAGCCTTGCCTTTCTGCATCCAAGGAAGCTCATTTACCTCTCCTGTTCCTACAAAGCCAAGGCATCTTCATGCAAAAGACATCTTCGGCACAGGAGACCGAAGGAAGGAACCTACCTTCTTCCAGCCATCTGGTATTAGGCAGGCATTAGCAGCAGCCCCGGCTACTCTATAGCAGGATTTCTCAAACCATCTCCAAATGTCAAGCGAAGGAATGAATTGCAGCTCATCAATAAATGCGTTTTCTTTGAAGAGGCATTCTAGGAAGAGGAAACGGTCACTGCCAGCCCTAGTTCTTCCCTTCTCACTCATTTCTTTTCCAATCCCTTTTATTCCTTCTTTTGGATTTTTGTTTAAAAGCCTCAGACTCCCTTCTCTTCCTGGAATGACTCTCTGCATCTCACACACAACGTAGCTTTGGCTTTAGCCCCGTAACTCTGGAATCAAACATCTTCGGCTTCTTCTTAGGCCTTCACTCCAGCTTTGTTTTCGCTACAAAACATTTCCCTCATTATTCTCTGACTTTATCAACAACACATTTACTTCTTGTTTATTTCAGAGACAAGGTCTTGCTCTGTCACCCAGGCTGGAGAGCAGTGGAGAAATCATAGCTCACTGCAGCCTCAAACTTCTGAGCTCAAGCAATCCTCAGTCTCCTGGGTAACTAGAACTACAGGCATGCACTCCTATGCCCAGTTAATTTTTTTTTTTTTTTTTTTGGTAGCGATGGGGTCTTGCTTTGTTTCCCAGGCTGGTCTTGAACTCCTGGCTTCTAGTGATGCTCCCACCTCAGCCTTCCCAAGTAATGGGATTACAGGTGTGAATCACCACACTCAGCCTGTTTTTTTCTTATTGCAATTTTTTTTTTTTTTTTTTTTTTTTTTGAGACAGAGTCTCGCTTTGTTGCCCAGGCTGGAGTGCAATGGCACAATCTCAGCTCATTGCAACCTCTGCCTCCTGGGTTCAAGCGATTCTCCTGCCTCAGCCTCCTGAGTAGCTGGAATTTTAGGTGCCTGCCACCATGCCCAGCTAATTTTTGTATTTTTAGTAGAGACAGGGTTTCACCCTGTTGGCCAGGTTGGTCTTATTAAAAAAGTAAATATTTTTATTTACATGAATGGCTTGCTTTTTATATCTAATGACCATGTAGCACAGTAACAAACACCTTTGTCACTATTGCAGATGTTATTACCAAACTCTGCATGTACATAGCCAGTCCTCACAGCTCAAGCAGCAGCGCTGCCTCCTCACAAGTTAAAATGGCCTGGAGGAGCTGTGCTGATCAACACCTGAACTCCTTTCCCCATGATTTTTTTTTTTTTTTTTTTTTGAGACAGGGTCTTACTCTGTCACCCTGGCTGGAGTGCAGTGTGGCATGATCATAGCTCACTGCAGCCTTGAACTCTTGAGCTCAAAGGATCTGCCTGCCTCAGCCTCTCAAGTAGCTGAGACCACAGGCGGGTACCACCACTCCCAGCTAATGTTTTTAGTTTTATTTTTTGTAAAGACAGGGGGATCCCTATGTTGCCCAGGCTGGAGTTCAAAACTCAAAGCGATCCTTCCATCTCGGCTTCCTAAAGCACTGGGATTACAGGCATGAGCCACCGTGCCCAGTCCCTCCCCCATGATTTTTATAAAATAATAATAACAATCACAGATCACATTTGGTGAGCACTACTACATGCCGAATGCTGTGCTAAGTCTCTACATTCCTTACATCATTTACTTGTCATAAAGCCTGTGACACAGATGCTATCCTCATCCCCATTTTACGATGAAGAAAGTGAGGTGGAAGCAGTGAGGTCACTTGCTCATGATCACGCAGCCATTGAGTGGCAGAGCCAGGCAGTGCAACCATCGATCAGGGAAGGTGCCAGGTGCTGCTCTTCAACACATTGCAGCAGAGAGGTTGAGTGCTTGTCGGCAAAAGGGCAGGTTTTAGTGAATTGAAGTGTCAGCTTAGACTAACGACAGGTAAAAGCCAATATCATTTTTCTCACCAACCAGATTTAAGCCTCTCTGGGGGTGGGGACCTTCATATGCCTGCTGCACCCCAACACTGTATAACAGTTTCTGCTGTTCTGAAAATAATACCAAATTCAGTTGATGTTCCTAACTCAATCACCCAGAAGTAGCTCTCTCCTTCACCAGCCCACAGCCTACTAATCATCTATCTTGGGTCAATTCTACTACAGAAAAGGTTTTTCAGTCCATACCATCGCCAATGACCTGGGTCAGCTCCTGGTCATCGCTGCCTGGTTTAGGGCAGCACCCCTCTTTCTGCCTAGGAACTTTGAGAAATTTTTCCAAAACCCAAGTCTTCTGTGACCCTGCCACACAGCATTAGTCTCTCTCTGTCAGTGGGGCTTGTTCCACTGTGCTATAATTATCTATAAATGGTCTTTAGTGAGATTGAATTCTTCCAGCAAAGGTGCTATGTCTTTTTTATACTTTTTCTTCCCTTCTGTCTACCACAGAATCTGGAACACAACAAATTTCAGTAAGTGTTTGCTAAATTAATGATCTCCAAAAATCTTTATTAAAATGTTTTAAAGTAAAAATTACGTATTTAAAAAGGAAAATGTAATATATTCAAACAATATAGAAATTTCAAAATAAAGATAAATCTTTCTCCCTCCCCACTCCCAGTTCCCCCCTCAAAGATTATCTGCATGTATGTTTTTTAATTTACAAAAAAAAAAAAAAAAAACACCTCCTTAGAATTCCTCTGCAGAGACATCTATAGCTTGCTTTTGTTGTATGTATCTAGGAGATATTCCCCCATGGAGTTTGTCCCACTCATTTCTGTCACACAGGCTGAAGTGCAGTGGCACGAGCATAGCTCACTGCAGCTTCCATCTCCTGGGCTCAAGTGATCCTCCCACCTCATTCTGAGTGGCTGGAACTACAGGCATGGACCACCACTTCTGGCTATTTTTTTTTTTTTTTTTTTTTTTTTTAGAGATAGGGTCTCACTATGTTGCCCAAGCTGGTCTTGAACTCCTGGCGTCAAGCGATCCTCCCTCCTCAGCTTCCCAAAGTGCTGGGATGACAGGCATGAGCCACCATGCCTGGCCTCATCTCACTCTTTTAAGCAGCTACATAGTATTCCACTGTATGTACATTTACTCAAGCAGTCACCTGTTGATGACCATTTGGGTATTTTTCAGTGATTTGCAATAGTAATGTTCCAATGAATGTATCTTGAAGTCCTTTTTAAATTTTTTTTTTAATTGACAAATAATAATTACATATTTATGGGGTACATAGTGATATTATTTTGATACATATAATGTATAGTGATCAAATGAGGGTAATTAGCATATCCATTATTTCAAACATTTATCATTCTCTTGTGTTGGGAACATCAATATCCCCTTTCTAGCTATTTGAAACCATATAATAATTATTGAGTTTTGTTAACTTTTAGGTTCAGGGATATATGTGCAAGTTTGTTTTTTAGGTAAACTTGTGTCACAGGGATTTGTTTTACAGATTATTTTGTCACCCAGCTACTAGGAATAATATTATTATATACAGTCATCTTACAGTGGTGAGGTCCTCTTTTTAAGATTTTTTAAATTATTTTTAATGTAAAACAAATTTGTTAATGATTTTATAAACTCATTTACAAAATTCAAAATTCAAATATCTAAGAGATTATAAAGCAAAAAGTCTCCCCTTCTTTCTCTGTAATCCCCATTGCATTCCTCCTAGACAGCCCCCAGCCACCATTTTCCCCTCCATGGGGAAAATTTATGTTGTTTCTTATCTATCTCTACATTGGTACTTTTAGGTGAATATCCAAGGGCTGAATTCCTGGTGCTCAAATTATTGAGTCAAAGAGTATGTGTGTGTTTTTTTAAAGTTGATATTGGATACTTGTTCTTCAAAAAGATTGTACGGATGTAATTAATGATTAGTAAATATTAATTTAGTAATTAGGAATTAATAAATAGCAATTTATGTTTCTACTAGTAGCAAACTATTTATTTGCCCACACACTCACCGACACTGGCTATTTTCAAACTCGTAAATATTTGCCAATCTAATAGGTGATGAATGGTTTGGCTCTGCATCCCCACCCAAATCTCATGTTGAGCTGTAATCCCCAATGTTGGGGGAAGGATCTGCTGGGAAGTGATTGGATCATGGGGGCAGATTTCTCCCCTGCTATTCTCATAACAATGAGTGAATTCTCACAAGATCTGGTTGTTTAAAAGCGTGGAGCAAGTCCTCCTTCACTCTCTCCTTTGGCTATATGATGATGTGCCTGCTTCCTCTTTGCCTTCTACCATGTTGTAAGTTTCCTGAGGCCTCTCCAGCCATGCTTCCTGAACAACCTGCAGAACCATGAGCCACTTCAACTTCTTTTCTTTTTAAATTACCCAGTCTCACGTAGTTATTTATAGCTATGTGAGAATGGACAATACAGGTGATAAAGAACACCTTATTGCTTTGATCTACAGTTCTGCATTTTGAGTATGAAGGTAACCAACTTTTCATATGCTTGTTGGTGTCTGGATTTCTTTTTCTGTGATCTGCCTATCCAGGCCCTTTGCTCATTTTTCTTTGGGGTTGTTTGTATTTTTCTTATTGATTTGTAAATTTTCCTAACTTAATATCTGCAAATATTTTTCCTGAGAACACATTTATTGTTAAAGCCACATAATTCAAAATTTGAAGCTTCTGGTCACGAGTGTCACTTTGTCTTCCCAGTCAGATTATCAATTCTTTGAAAACAGGGACCCCGAAACTACTCTAGTCTTAAGTTGCATGGTAAACACTGGTTGATGAGCCTTGTCCTTCATCCTGGGCACCTGCCGTGGAATGTGATCCTTTGGGGAAGAGTTGTATCTTCCGTAGTTACAGAAGAAGATGAGATTTGCCTTCCTGGGTCAGACCCTCCATCGATCCAGTCTTGCTTTCTATCTGACAGCAGCAACAAGAAACATGTTGAAGAGAATCCAATTACCCTCTTTGACATCCACTTCAAAAGGTTAGGAATTTATCGTACGTATCACTGTTTGAGATCTGTCTTCCATCAATTCCTCCAAACCCTTCTTGAACCTACTTACATTTCAGCATATAGTCCCACTGAGGGAACTAGAGGTAATGAGTTCTTTTGTTTATAACGCAACATGTCAATTTCTGGGTCAGTAGGACAATATTATATATGAACATAGAGAATTCTTCCCAATTCACTTCAAACAACTATGAATAATATATTTAAAATAATTTAAAAATATTAATATGTTTTCTTTATTAATTCCAAAACATTTTTCAGACTTTTCTTTGAGCTTTTTTATTGTGTATTACTATGTATTTTAAAAAGACCAAAAAATATAAATATACAGTTTAATGAGTAATTTTAAAGAGAACAGCTGTGTACTCATACGGGGTCAAGGAAGGTCCTTGCCAAGGTCCCAAAACCCCTTAAGTGTTCCCTCCCCACAGAGGGTGAGTAAACACTATTCTGACTTTTTTAGATAATTACTTTCTTTGTATTTCTTTATCTTTTACCGTCTAAGGATAATCCCCCTAAATTCTGTGTTTTAGTTTCTGCTTTTTAGTTTCAGGTTTTTGAACTTTATGTAAATGAATTAAAACTGTCTATATTTCTGGTGTCATGTTTCTCTCCTTCAACATTAAGTTTTTAGGATTCATCCATGTTTAGTGGGAATAGTTTTAGTTCATTTTTTTCTCTCAGCAGTCTTCCATGATATTGCCATACTACAATTTAATTACACACTCTAATGATGGACATTTGGGTTGTTTCCATTTTGGAGTCATTGCAATTAATGCTGCTATTCTCATAAATGTATCCTGCTACACATGTGTACAAGTTTCCCAAGGGGATATATTCAGGAATAAAATTGCTGAGTCATAGAGATACTGTCTTCAACTACTAGATACTGGCAAACATCTTTCCAAAGTGGTTATGCTAATTTTCATTCCCATCAACATCACTGCTCCATACCCTTCTTTTTTTCAGTACAGAGAGTCCTGTACCATACCCATCTTATTGAGATATGATTCACATGTCATACAATTCACACTTTCGACTTATGCAAACCAGTGGTTTTTAGTATTTTCACAAAGTGCACTTCTAGGATCACAATTAATTTTAGCACATTTTAATTACCACAAAAACAAAACACAAAACCTATGCCCCTTAGACACCACTGCTGAAACACCTCATCCCACTGACCCAGTCCGGGGCAACAACTACTGTCTGTCTCTACAGATGTGCCTGTTCTGGGCATTTCATATAAATAAAATCATACAATATGTGGTCTTTTGTAACTGTTTTCTTTTTCACTTAGCACAGTGTTTTCAAGATTCATGCATGTTGTAGTATGTATCAATACAGACATTCCCCAACTTAAAATGGCTCAACTAACAATTTTTTGACTTTATGATGGTGCAAAAACAACACGCATTCAATAGGAACTGTGCTTCAAGAACCCATCCAATCATTCTGGTTTTCCCTTTCAGTATAGTATTCAATAAATTATATGATATATTCAACACTTTATTATAAAATAGGCTTTGTGTTAGCTCATTTTGCCCAACTGTAGGCTAATTTAAGTTTTCTGAACATGTTTAAGGTAGGCTAGGCTGAGCTATGTTGTTTGGTAGATTAGGTATATTCAGTGCATTTTTCGACTTTCGACGTTTTCAACTTACAATGGTTTATTGGGATGTAACCTCAGTGTGAGTTGAGCATCAATACTTCATTTTATTGCCAAATATCTCATTCTATGGACATACCACATTTTATTTGTCCCTTCATCAGTTGATGGGTAGACATTGGAGTTTTCCCTCTTTTCGACTTTTATGAACATGCTGCTAGGAATGTTCATGTACAAGTTTTTGTGTGGACATGTTCTCATTTCTCTTGAGGATCTACCTAGGAGTGGAGTTGTTGGATAACATGGAAACTCTATGTTTAACACTTTGAAGAACTGACAGACTATTTTCCAAAGCAGCTGCACCATTGTACATTCTCACCAGAAGAGTATCATGGTTTTGATTTCTCCAAATCCTCACCAACGCTTGTTTTTTGGGGTTTATTTAGGTTTTTTTTTTTTGGTTTTTGGTTTTTGGTTTTGTTTGTTTGTTTGTTTTGTTTTTTGTTTTGTTTTGTTTTGTTTTTTGAGACAGAGTTTTGCTCTGTTGCCCAGGCTGGAGTGCAGTGGCATGATCTCAGCTCAGTGCAACCTCTGCCTCCTAGGTTGAAGTGATTCTCCTGCCTCAGCCTCCCGAGTAGCTGCTACTACAGGTGTGTGCCACCACGCCTGGCTAATTTTTTTTTTTAGTAGAGACGGGGTTTTGCCATGTTGGCCAGGCTGATCTCTAACTCCTGAGCTCAGGCAATCCACTCGCTTCAGACTCCCAAAGTGCTAGTGAGAGGTGACAGCATGCTGGCAGTCCTCACAGCTCTCTGAGCGTCCTCTGCCTGGGCTCCCACTTTGGTGGCACTTGAGGAGCCCTTTAGCCCGCAGCTGCACTGTGGGAGCCCATTTCTGGGCTGGCCAAGGCCGGAGCCGGCTCCCACAGCTTGCCGGGAGGTGTGGAGGGAGAGGCGCGGGCAGAACCGGTACTGCGTGCGGTGCTTGCGGGCCAGCGCGAGTTCCAGGTGGTCGTGGGCTGGGTGGGCCCCGCACTCGGAGCGGCCGGCCGGCCCTGCCGCCCCGGGCAGTGAGGGGCTTAGCACCTGGGCCAGCAGCTGCTGTGCTCAATTTCTCGCCGGGCCTTAGCTGCCTTCCCGCAGGGCAGGGCTCGGGATCTGCAGCCCGCCATGCCTGAGCCTCCCCCCTCTCCGTGGGCTCCTGTGCGGCCCAAGCCTCCCCAACGAGCGCCGCCCCCTGCTCCACGGCACCCAGTCCCATCCACCACCCAAGGGCTGAGGAGTGTGGGCGCACGGCGTGGGACTGGCAGGCAGCTCCACCTGCGGCCCTGGTGTGGGATCCACTGGGTGAAGCTAGCTGGGCTCCTGACTCTGGTGGGGACTTGGAGAACCTTTATGTCTAGCCAGGGGATTGTAAATACACCAATCGGCACTCTGTATCTAGCTTAAGGTTTGTAAACACACCAATCAGCACCCTGTGTCTAGCTCAGGGTTTGTGAATGCTCCAATCTACAATCTGTTATCTAGCTACTCTGGTGGGGACTTGGGGAACCTTTGTGTCAACACTCTGTATCTAGCTAATCTAGTGGGGACGTGGAGAACCTTTGTGTGTAGCTCAGGGATTGTAAACGCACCAATCAGCGCCCTGTCAAAACAGACCACTCCGCTCTCTGTAAAATGGACCAATCAGCAGGATGTGGGTAGGGCCAGATAAGAGCATAAAAGCAGGCTGCCCGAGTCAGCAGTGGCAACCCAGTCTGGTCCCCTTCCACACTGTGGAAGCTTTGTTCTTTCGCTGTTTGCAATAAATCTTGCTGCTGCTCACTCTGGGTCCACACTGCCTTTATGAGCTGTAACACTCACTGTGAAGGTCTGCAGCTTCACTCCTGAAGCCAGCGAGACCACGAACCCACCAGGAGGAACGAACAACTCCAGACACAGTGCCTTAAGAGCTGTAACACTCACCGCGAGGGTCTGCAGCTTCATTCTTGAAGTCAGTGAGACCAAGAACCCACCAATTCCGGACACACTAGGATTACAAATGTGAGCCACTGTACCCAGCCAACACTTGTTATTATCTGTTTTTTTTGTTAGTTTTTGTTTTTTGTGTGTTTTTATAATAGCCATTCTAGTGGTGTGAATTGGTATATCCCACTAGATACCATTAGTTTTGACTTTCTTTTCTCTGATGGCCAATAATGTTGACCATCTTTTCATGTGCTTATTCATCGTTTGTGTTTCTTCTTTGGAGAAATGTCAGATCCTTTGGCCACTTTTTAATTGGGTTATTACCTTTTTATTATTGAGTTGTAAAAGTTCTTTATACTAGATACAAATTTCTTATCACGTATGTTTTGCAAAAATTTTCTCACATGCTGTAGAGTGTCTTTTCACTCTCTTGGTCGTGTCCTTTGAGGCACAAAAATTTAAACTTTTGGTGATGTTCAGTTTATCTATATTTTTCTTTTATTGCTTATGCTTTTGGTGTCATGTCTTAAGAAACCATTGCCTAATCTAAGGACATGCAAGTTTATACCTGTGTTTTCTTCTGAGAGTTTTATAGTTTTAGCTCTTTAATTTAGGTTTTTAATCAATCTTTTAGTTTTTGCATATGGTGTGAGATATGGGTTCAGCTTTATTCCATGTAAATTTGTATTTGCATGTGGATATTCATTTGCACGTGGATAATCCATGTGGCCCAATACCACTGGTTGAAATGACAGTTCTTTCCCCCACTGAATTGTCTTGGCACTCTAGTAAAAAAATCAATGAACTCTACATGCCAGGACCTATTTCTGGAATTTCAATTTTATTCCATTGATCTATGTGTCTTTTCTTATACCAGTTCCACACTGTCTTGATTTTCATATTTTTGTAGTTTTTTGAAATTAAGAAATGTGAACCTGGTCTTTTTTCTCAAAATTGTTTTGTCTATTCTGAGTCCCTTGCATTTCCATATGAATTTTTGGATCAGCTTGTCAATTTCTGCAAAGAAGGCAGCTGGGATTTTGATAGTGATTGCATTAAACATGCATATCAATTTGGGGAGTATTGCCACTTTAACAATATTACATCTTTCCATTCATGAATATAGGATGTCTTTCCATTTATTTAGCTCTTCTTTAACATCTTTCAATAATGTTTTGCAATTTTCAGTTTATAAGTTTTGCACTTCTTTTGTTAATTTATTCCTAAGCATCTGATATGGTTTGGATCTGTATCCCTACCCAAATCTCATGTTGAATTGTAATTCCCAGTGTTGGAGGTGGGGTCTGGTTAGGAGGTGATTGTATTAAAGGGGTAGTTTTCTCATAAATGGTTTAGCACCATCGCCTTAGTGCTGTTCTCGTGATAGTGAGTCCTTGGGAGATCTAGTCGTTTAAAAGTGTGTAGCACCTCCCACCTCGCTTGTTCTTGTTTCTACTCTGACCATGAAATGCCTCGCTCCCCCTTTGCCTTCCACCATGATTGAAAGTTCCCTGAGGCCTCTCTAGAAGCTGATGCTGCCATGCTTCCTGTACATCCAGTAGAACTTTCAGCCAATTAAACCTCTTCATTTTAAATTACCCAGTCTCAGGTATTTTTTTATAGCAGTGTGGGAATGGACAAATGCAGTATTTTATTCTTTTTGGTGCTGTTCTAAATAAAACTACTCTCTTAATTTCATTTTTAGTTTGCTCATTGCTACTATACAAAAACACAATTGATTCCATCAGGACTTGGTGAAATGAAAAAGATAGGAAAACATAGAAATACAATGAAATATTGTTTATATTCATCCTGTATTCTGAAACTTGCAAGACTCATTTATTAGTTCTGAGAGATTTTTAGTGGATTTTCTTGTATTTTCTGTACACCAGTTCATGTCATCTGCAAAGAGATATAGTTTTACTTCTTCTTTTCCAATCTGTATCCATTTTTATTTCATTTTCTTATCTAATTGCCCTCACTAGAACCTCTAAAACAATGTTCAATAAAAGTGGCAAGAGCAGATGTCCGTATCTTGTTCCTAATCTTAAAATTCAGTCTTTTACCTTTAAGCATGATGTTACTTGTTGGTTTCCCTAGATGTTCTTTATCAGGGTGAGGAAGTTCCCTTCTATTCCTGGTTTGTTGGGTGGTTTTTTTTCAAGACAGGTGTTGGATTTTGTCAAATGCTTTTTCTGCAACTATTGAGATGATCATGTGGTTTTTTTGTCCTTCATTCTATTAATAAGTATATTATGTTAATTGATTTAGGTATGTTAAACACACTTGCATTCCTGGGATAGTCATAGTGTATATTCGTTCTATATATTGCCAGATTCTGTTTGCTAGTATTTTACTGAGGATTTTTTTAATTGTACATTAAGTTCTGGGGTATATGTGCAGAATGTGCAGTTTTGTTACATAGGTATACACGTGCCATGGTGGTTTGCTGCACCCATCAACCCATCAGAATAATGTCATCTACATTAGGTATTTCTCCTAATGCTATCCCTCCCCTAGCACCCCACTCCTGAACAGGCCACTGGTGTGTGATGTTCCCCTCCCTGTGTTCATGTCTTCTCATTGTTCAACTCCCACTTATGACTGATAACATGTGGTGTTTGGTTTTCTGTTCTTGTGCTAGTTTGCTGAGAATGATGGTTTCCAGCTTCATCCATGTCGCTGCAAGGGACATGAACTGATCTTTTTTTATGGCTGCATAGTATTCCATGGTGTATATGTGCCACATTTTCTTTGTCCAGTCTATTATTGATGGGCATTTTGGTTGGTTCCAAGTCTTTGCTATTTTGGACAGTGCCACAATAAACATACATGTGCATGTGTCTTTAGGGTAGAATGATTTATAGTCCTTTGGGTATATACCCAGTAATGGGATTACTGGGTCAAATGTTATTTCTTGTTCTGGATCCTTGAGGAATCGCCACACTGTCTTCCACAATGGTTGAACTAATGTACACTCCCACCAACAGTGTAAAAAGCATTCCTGTTTCTCCACATCCTATCCAGCATCTGTTGTTTCCTGACTTTTTAATGATCACCATTCTAAGTGGCATGAGGTGGTATCTCATTGTGGTTTTGATTTGCATTTCTCTAATGACCAGTGATGATGAGCTTTTTTCATATGTTTGTTGGCTGCATCAATGTCGTCTTCCGAGAAGTGTCTGTTCATATCCTTCACCCACTTTTTGACGGGGTTCTTTGTTTTTTCATGTAAATTTGTTTAAGTTCTTGGTGGATTCTGGATCTTGGCCCTTTGTCAGATGTACAGATTGCAAAAATTTTCTCCCATTCTGTAGGTTGCCTGTTCACTCTGATGATAGTTTCTTTTGCTGTGCAGAAGCTCTTTAATTAGATCCCATTTGACAATTTGGCTTTTGTTGCCATTGCTTTTGATGTTTTAGTCATGAAGTCTTTGCCCATGCCTAGATCCTAGGTATTGCCTAGGTTTTCTTCTAGGGTTTTTATGGTTTTAGGTCTTAGGTTTAAGTCTTTAATCCATCTTGAGTTGATTTTTGTATAAGGTGTAAGGAAGGGGTCCAGTTTCAGTTTTCTGCATATGGCTAGCCAGTTTTCCCAACACCATTTATTAAATAGGGAATCCTTTCCCCATGGCTTGTTTTTGTTAGGTTTGTCAAAGATCAGATGGTTGTAGATGTGTGGTGTTATTTAAGAGGCCTCTGTTCTGTTCCATTGGTCTATATATCTGTTTTGGTGCCAGTACCATGCTGTTTTGATTACTGTAGACTTGTAGTATAGTTTGAAGTCAGGTAGTGTGATGGCCTCTCTTTGTTCTTTCTGCTTAGGTTGTCTTGACTGTGCAGGCTCTTTTTTGGTTCCATATGAAATTTAAAGTAGTTTTTTACAATTTTGTGAAGAAAGTCAATGGTAGCTTGATGGGGATAGCATTGAATCTATAAATTACTTTCGCTGTATGGCCATTTTCATGATATTGATTCTTCCTCTCCATGAGCATGGAATGTTTTTCTATTTGTTTGTGTCCTGTTTTATTTTCTTGAGCGGTGGTTTGTACTTCTCCTTGAAGAGGTCCTTCACATCCCTTGTAAATTGTATTCCTAGGTATTTCATTCTCTTAGTAGCAATTGTGAATGTGAGTTCACTCCTGATTTGGCTTTCTGTTTGTCTGTCATTGGTGTATAGGAATGCTTGTGATTTCTGCACATTGATTTTGTATCCTGAGACTTCGCTGAAGTTGCTTATCAGCTTAAGGAGATTTTGAGCTGAGACGATGGGATTTTCTAAATAACAATCATGTCATCTGCAAACAGAGACAATTTGACTTCCTCTCTTCCTGTTTGAATATCCTTTATTTCTTTCTCTTGCCTGATTGCCCTGGCCAGAACTTCCAATACTGTGTTGAATAGGAGTGGTGAGAGAGGGCATCCTTGTCTTGTGCTGGTTTTCAAAGGGAATGTTTCTGGTTTTGGCCCATTCAGTATGATATTGGCTGTGGGTTTATCATAAATAGCTCTTATTGTTTTGAGATATGTTCCAGAGATACCTAGTTTATTGAGAGTGTTTAGCATGAAGGGGTGTAGAATTTTGTTGAAGGCTTTTGTGCATCTATTGAAATAATCGTGTGGTTTTTGTCATTGGTTCTGTTTGTGTGATGAATTACGTTTATTGATTTGCATATGTTGAACCAGCCTTGCATCCCAGGGATGAAATTGTTTGAAATAGTTTCAGAAGAAATGGTAGCAGCTCCTCTTTGTACCTCTTTTAGAATTCAGCTGTGAATCCATCTGGTCCTGGACTCTTTTTGGTTGGTAGGCTATCACTGCCTCAGTTTCCAAACTTGTTATTGGTCTAGTCAGGTATTCAACTTCTTCTTGGTTTAGTCTGGGGCTGGGGGGTGGGTGTATGCATGCAAGAATTTATCCATTTCTTCTAGATTTTCTAGCTTATTTGCATAGAGGTGTTTATAGTATTCTATGATGGTAGTTTGTATTTCTGTAGGATCAGTGGTGATATCACTTTTATCATTTTTTATTGCATCTGTTTGATTTCTTTCTCCTTTCTTCTTTATTAGTCTGGCTAGTGGTCTATCTATTTTGTTGATCTGTTCAAAAAACCAGCTGCTGGATTCATTGATTTTTTGAAGGGTTTTTTGTGTCTCTGTCTGCTTCAGTTCTGCTCTGATCTTACTTATTTCTTGTCTACTGCTAGCTTCTGAATTTGTTGGCTCTCGCTTCTCTCATTCTTTTAATTTTGATGTTAGGGTGTCGATTTTAGATCTTTCCTGCTTTCTCTTGTGGGTAGTTAGTGCTATAAATTTCCCTCTAAATACTGCTTTAAATGTGTGCCAGAGATTCTGGTACATGTGTCATGGTTCTCATTGGTTTCAAATAACTTATTTATTTCTGCTTTCATTTCACTATTTACCCAGTAGTCATTCAGGAGCAGGTTGTTCAGTTTTCATGTAGTTGTGGAGTTTTGAGAACTCTTAATCCCGAGTTCTAATTTGATTGCACTGTGGTCTGAGAGATTGTTTGTTATGATATCCGTACTTTTGCCTTTGCTGAGGAGTGTTTTACTCCCAATTATGTGGTCAATTTTAGAATAAGTGTGATGTGGTGCTGAGAAGAATGTATATTCTGTTGATTTTGGATGGAGAGTTCTGTAGATGTCTATTAGGTCTGCTTGGTCCACAGCTGAGTTCAAGTCCTGAATATCTTTGTTAATTTCCTGTCTCATTGATCTGTCTAATATTGACAGTGGGATGTTAAAGTCTCCCACTATTATTGTGTGGGAGTCTAAGTCTCTTTGTAGGTCTCTAAGAACTTGCTTTATGAATCTGGGCACTCCTGTTTTGGGTGCATATATATTTAGGATAGTTAGCTCTTCTTGTTGCATTGATCCCTTTACCATTATGTAATGCCCTTCTTTGTCTCTTTTGATCTTTGTTGGTTTAAAGTCTTTTTTATTAGAGACTAGGGTTACAACCCCTGCTTTTTTTTTTTTTTTTTTTTTTTTTTGCTTTCCATTTGCTTGGTAAATATTCCCCCATCCTATTATTTTGAGCCTATATGTGTCTTTGTACGTGAGATAGGTCTCCTGAATACAGCACACTGATAGGTCTTGACTCTTTATCCAATTTGCCAGTCTGTGTCTTTTAATTGGTGCATTTACCCCATTTACATTTAAGGTTAATATTTTTATGTGTGAATTTCATCCTGTCATTATGATGCTAGCTGGGTGTTTTACCCATTAGTTGATGCAGTTTCTTCATAGTATCGATGGTCTTTACAATTTGGTATGTTTTTGCAGTTGCTGGTACCAGTTGTTCCTTTCTATGTTTAGTGCTTCCTTCAGGAGCTCTTGTAAGGCAGGCCTGGTGGTGACAGAATTTCTCAGCCTTTGCTTGTCTGTAAAGGATTTTATTTCTCCTTTGCTTATGAAGCTTATTTGGCTGGATATGAAATTATGGGTTAAAAATTCTTTTCTTTAAGAATGTTGAATATTGGCCCCCACTCTCTTCTGGCTTGTAGGGTTTCTGCTGAGAGATCTGCTGTTGGTGTGATGGGCTTCCCATTGTGGGCAATCTGACCTTTCTCTCTGGCTGCCCTTAACATTTTCTCCTTCATTTCAACCTTGGTGAATCTAATGATTATTTGTCTAGGGGTTGCTCTTCTTGAGGGGTATCTTTGTGGTGTTCTCTGTATTTCCTGAATTTGAATGTTGGCCTGTCTTTGTATGTTGAGGAAGTTCTACGTAATATTTTGAAGAGTATTTTTCAACTTGGTTTCATTCTCTCCATCACTTTCTAGTACACCAATCAAATGAAGGTTTGGTCTTTTCACATAGTCCCATATTTCTTGGAGGCTTTGTTTGTTTCTTTTCATTCTTTTTTCCCTAATCTTGTCTTGTTCCTTTATTTCTTTGAGTTGATCTTGAATCTCTGATATCCTTTCTTCCACTTGATTGATTCTGCTATTGATACTTGTGTATGCTTCACAAAGTTCTTGTGCTGTGTTTTTCAGATCTGTCAGGTCATTATGTTCTTCTCTAAACTGGTTATTCTAGTTAGCAATTCGTCTATCCTTTTTTTGAGGTTCTCAGCTCCCTTGCATTGGGTTAGAACATGCTCCTTTAGCTTGGAGGAGTTTGTTATTGCCCACCTTGTGAAGCCTACTTCTGTCAGTTCATCAAACTGACTCTCCATCCAGTTTTGTTCCCTTGCTGGCAAGGAGTTGTGATCCTTTGGAGGAGAAGAGGTGTTGTGGTTTTTGCAGTTTTTAGGCTTTTTGCACTAGTATCTCCTCACCTTCGTGGATTTATCTACCTTTGGGCTTTGATGTTGGTGGCCTTCAGATGGAGTTTCTGAGTGGACACACTTTTTGTTGATGTTGATTTTATTCCTTTCTGTTTTTTAGTTTTCCTTCTAACAATCAGGCCCCTCTGCTGCCAGTCTGCTGGAGTTTGCTGGAGGTCCACTCCAGACCCTCTTTGCCTGGGTATCACCAGCGGAGGCTGTAGAACAGCAAAGATTGCTGCCTGTTCCTTCCTCTGGAAGCTTCATCCCAGAAAGGCACCCACCAGGTGCCAGCCAGAGCTCTCCTGTATGAGGTGTCTGTTGACTCCTGCTGGGAGGGGTCACTTGAGGAGGCAGTCTGTCCCTTAGCAGAGCCCTAGCACTGTGCTGGGAGAGCCCCTGCTCTCTTCAGACCTGGTAGGAAGGAACGTTTAAGTCTGCTGAATCTGCACCCACAGCTGCCCCTTTCCCCAGGTGCACTGTCCCAGGGAGATGGGAGTTTTATCTGTAAGCACCTGACTGGGGCTGTTGCCTTTCTTTCAGAGATGCCCTGCCCAGAAAGGAGGAATACAGAGAGGCTGTCTGGCTACAGCAGCTTTGCCAAGCTGTGGTGGGCTCTGCCTAGTTCGAACTTCCTGACAGCTTTGTTTATGCTGTGAGGGTAAAACCACCTACTCAAGCCTCAGTAATGGTAGACGCCCCTTCCCCTACCAAGCTCAAGCATCCCAGGTCGACTTCAGACTGCTGTGCTGGCAGCAAGAATTTCAAGCCAGTGGATCTTAGCTTGCTGGGCTCCATTGCATGGTGGTGGAATCCACTGAGCTAGACCACTTGGCTCCCTGGCTTCAACTCCCTTTCCAGGGGAGTGAATAGTTCTGTCTCCCTGGCATTCCAAGTGCCACTGGGGTATAAAAAGAAACTCCTGCAGCTAGCTCGATGTCTGCCCAAACAGCTGCCCAGTTTTGTGCTTGAATCCCAGGGCCCTGGTGGCATAGGCACTGGAGGGAATCTCCTGGTCTGTGGGTTGCAAAGACTGTGGGAAAAGTGTAGTATCTGTGTCAGAATGCACTGCTTCTCACGGCACAGCCCCTCAGGGCTTCCCTTGGTTAGGGGAGGGAGTTCCTCAACCCCTTGCACTTCCCAGGTGAGGCAACACCCCACCCCACTTCTGCTCACCCTCTGTGGGCTGCACCCACTGTCTAACCAGTCCCAATGAGATGAGCTGTGTACCTCAGTTAGAAATGCAGAAATCACCCGTTTTCTGCATTGATCTTGTTGGGAGCTGCAGACCAGAGCTTTTCCTATTTGGCCATCTTGCCAGCCACCCTTCCATGGGTTTTTAAAAGTTCCCCTCTGCTGGGCGCAGTGGCTCACGTCTATAATCCCAGCACTTAGGTAGGCCAAAGCAGGAGGATTGCTCGCGTCCATGTGTTCAAGACCAGTCTAGGCAACATAGACCCCATCTCTAATTTAAAAATAAAAATAAATACATGTTCCCTTCTATTCCTATCTGGCTACAAATTTTTATTATGAATGGATGCTAAATTTAATCAAATGCTTCTTCTGCATCATCTGAAATGAAGATCACAAGCTTTTTCTCCTTTAATCTATTAATGTGGTGATTTACATTAATTGTTTTTCTAATGTTAAACCAACCCTAGTTTCCCAGAATAAGCCAGCTTGGTGATGATATATTATCCTTTTAATATATTGCTGGATTCTATCTGGTAATATTTTGTGTGGAATGTTTGTATCTGTGCAATGTTGGCCTATAATTTTCTTTTTTCATGCTATCCTTGTCAGAGTCTGCTATCAAGGTTATGACAGCTCAGAAATGAGTAAGAATGGCGCCTCTTATTCTATTTTCTAAAAAGTTTGTATAAGATTGAAATGATTCCAGGGAAGCAATCTGGGCCTAAAATTTTGTTTGTGGGAACATTTTTCATTACTAATTCAAATTTTACAATGATTATAAGACTTTCAGTCAGTTTTCACTTTAAATGACTTTACTAATGTATCACTTACATACCATAAAACTCACCCACTTTGCATGTACAATTCAATATTTTTTAGTACATTTACTGAGTCGTGCAACCATAACCACAACCCTGTTTCGCAGCCCAGATTTAGTGTTTTTATTTTTTGTTTTTCCAAGACTGTGCTTTTTTTTGTCTAGACAGGGTCTCATTCTCTTGCCCAGGCTGGAGTGCAGTGGTGTGATCTTGTCTCACTGCAACCTTTGCCTCCCGGGTTCAAGCGATTCTCCTGCCTCAACCTTTGGAGTAGCCGGGACTACAGGCATACGCCACCACACCCAGGTAATTTTTGTATTTTTAGTAGAGACAGAGTTTCACCATGTTGGCCAGGCTGGTCTCGAAATCCTGACCTCAGGTGATCCGCCTGCTTCGGCCTCCCAAAGTTGCTGGGATTACAGGCTTGAGCCACTGCACTGGACCAAATATGGCTATTTCACCTAAGATTTTTGGTATAAAGTTGTTCATGATGATTTATTATTATATTGTGAATTTTTACAATTTCTATGTTATGTCCCCTTTCCACTCCTTAATTTTTTGCTCCATTTTTCTTTCCTCGATCAGTCTCACCAAAGGTTTGTCAATTTTATTAATCTTTTTTGAAGGAACAATTTCTGGCTTATTAAACTCTGCTTGTATGTATTTATTTTCTCCTCCATTAATTTGTCTTATCATAATTGTTTCTTCTTTTCACTCTCTACAGTTTATTATTCTTTTTTATTTAGTTAACATGGATGTTTAGCTCATTTATTTTGGGCCCTTTTACAGTATATCCCTTAAGGGTTATAAATTTCTCATTAAGTACTATTTTAGCTACAACAAGTTTTCAAATGTAGTATTTTTATTGTTCAAGTCAAGTATTTTTAAATTTTCATTATTATTTCTTCTTGGATCCATTATTTAGGGGTCTATTTCTTAATTTCAAAATTAGAGAGATGTTTTATCATTGATTTCTAGCCTAATCATACTTTGTTCAAAAACTAAACTTTGTGTGATTACAACACTTTAATTTTTTTATTTATGGCACAGAATATAGTCAGTTTTAAAAAATATAATATGCACACCCCAAAACATTTTATTCTAAAGTTATTGGGAGCAGTGTTTTAAATATTTACCTGACCTCTATTTTGCTAATGATGATGGTCAAATCTTCTACATCATTAGTGATTGTTTTGCTGCTGTTTCTATCAATTATTGAGACATCTGAGATTTTAAAAAATCTTCCAGGATAGGCTGGGTGCAGTGGCTCATGCCTGTAATCCCAGCACTTTGGAGGCCAAAGCAGGAGGATGGCTTGGGCCCAGGAGTTTGAGACCAGCCTTGGGTCTCATTTCTCTACGAAATTTTTTTCATTTCTCTACGAAAAAATGAAAAAAAATTAGCCAGACATGGTGGTGCATACCTGTGGTCCCAGCTACTCAGGAGACTGAGATGGGAGGATCACCTGAGGCCAGAAGGTTTTTGGGACTGCTTGTATGCTCACATGTGGTGAGCTGTGATCACATGTTGCACTTCAGCCTGGGCAACAGGGTGAGACCCTGTCTCAAAAAATAAAAATAAATCTCCCAGCATAATTGTAGATTTATTTATTTTTCCTGTGATTCTGTCAAATTACCTTTTATTGTATTTTGAGGCAAATTATTAAATACAAGTTTAGAAATCACTAATTCTTTCTGATGAATCGAACTTTCACATTTCAATGTAACTATATGTCTAGCATAGCTTTTTGCCTTAAAGTCCATTTTTATTTAATTTGTTTTTGTTTTACAAATAGTGAAATCACTCTTTTTGGAACAGTTCAATGAGTTTGAATAAATACATGGAGTTGTGTAACTACCACCCCAAGCAAGATACAGAACAGTTCCATCACCCAAAACCTTTTTCATGCTCTCCCTTTATAGACAGGCTCCTCCTCCCTCCCACTAATGGCAACCACTGACGATAGTCTTGTCTTTCCCAGAATAGCCTATAAAGAGAACCATGGAGTATACACTCTTTTGAGGCTGACTTCTTCCACTTGGCAGAATGCCTTGGGATTCATCCATGTTGTTGCATTTGTCAATGATTTGTTCTTTTTGTTACTAGGTAGTTTTCTGACACATAAATGTGGCAAAATTTGTTTAACCGTTAGCTACTTGAAGAACCCTTAGATTATTTCCAGTTTTTGGTGGTTAGAAACAAGACTTTTGCCGGGCACGGTGGCTAACACCTGTAATCTCAGCACTTTGGGAGGCCGAGTGAGACCAGCCTGGCCAACATAGTGAAACCCCATCTCTACTTAAAATACAAAAATTAGGCAGGTGTGGTGATGCACATCTGTAATCCCAGCTACTTGGTAGGCTGAGGCAGGAGAATCTCTTGAACCCTGGAGGTTGAGGCTGCAGTGAGCCAAGATTGTGCCACTGCCCTTCAGCCTGGGCAACAGAGAGAAACTCTGTCTCAAAAAAAAAAAAAAAACAAAAAAACAAAAGAAAAGAAAAGAAAAAAACTGCTAAAAATGTCATATAAAACTTTTCTTTCTCTCTCTCTTTTTTTTTTTTTTTGACAGGGCCTTGCTCTGTCACCCAGGCTGGAGTGCAGTGGTACAATCTTGGCTTACTGCTGCCTCGACCTCCCAGGCTCAAGCAACCCTTCCACATCGGCCTCCAAGTAGCTGGGACTCTAGGCACACACTACCATGCCAGGCCAATTTTTGTATATTTGGTAGAGATGAGGTTTTACCATGTTGCCCATTCTGGTCTCAAACTCCTGTGCTCAAGAGATTCACCCACCTCAGCCTCCCAGAGTGCTGGGATTGCACGCTTGAGCCACCATGCCCAAGCCAGGTTTTCTCATGAGCAAAAGTTTTTATTTCTCTCTATAGTGGGATTGCTGGGTGATATGGTAAATGTACTTTTAACTTTATAAGAAACTGCCAAATTATTTTCTCAAGTGACTGTGTCATTTTGCATTCCCACCAACAATGAAAGAGTGTTCCAATTTCAATACATCATGTGAGCTCTTAGTATTACCAGGTTTTTTGTTTTAGCCATTCTATTTAGGTATGTAGTAGTAGTTCATGGGGCTTTTAATTTTCATTTTTCTAAAGATTAATGACGTTGAACAATTTCTCATTTGCTCATTTGCATCTACATGTCTTTGATGACGTGTCTGTTCAAATCTTTTGCTCATTTTTAAAAATTCGGTCATTTTTTGGTGTTTAGTTTTGAGAGTTCTTTATATTTTCTGAATATTCAGTATATATGGCCCTTTGTCACATAATGTGATTTGCAAGTGTCTTCTCCCAGTTTGTGGCTTATCTTTTCATTCTCTTAACATGCCTTTCACAGAGAAATAGTTTTTAATTTAACTGATGTCCAATTTATAATGTTTTCTCTTATGGATCATGCTTTTGGTGTCATATCCGAGAACTCTTTTTCCTAACTTAAGGTCAAAAAAAGTTCTACTACCTTTTCTTTGAGAAGCTTTATAGCTTTAGGCTCTACATTTATGTCTGTGATACATTTTGAGTCAATTTTTGTATAATATGTGAGATGTGGGTAAAGTTTCTTGGGGGGCATTCTTTGTCTGTTTGGGTTTTTTTTTTTTTTTTTGCATATGACTATCCAATTGTTCCAGCATCATTTGTTTAAAACTATTTCCTTTCTTCCTTGAATTGCCTTTATATTTTTGTTAAAAACCAATTCACCATATTTTATGAATATTTCACAATTTCACATATTGTTCTTTTACCAATATCACACTGTCTTGATTACTATAGATTTGTAGTAATTTTTGAAATTAGGTAGTGTGAATCCTCCAAATTATTTATTCTTTTTCAGAATTGCTCTGGCTATTCTAGTTTCTTTGCTTTTTCTTTTTTTTCTTTTTTTATTATACTTCAAGTTCTGGAGTACATGTGCAGATGTAAAATTTTGTTACATAGGTATACATGTGCCATGGTGGTTTGCTGCACCCATCAACCCATCACCTACATTAGATATTTCTCCTAATGCTATCCCTCCCCTAGCCCCCAACCCTGAGACAGGCCCTGGTGTGTGATGTTCACCTCCCTGGGTCCATGTGGTCTCATTGTTCAACTCCCACTTATGAGTGAGAACATGAGGTGTTTGGTTTTCTGTTCTTGTGTTAGTTTGCTGAGAATGATGGTTTCCAGCTTCATCCATGTCTCTGCAAAGGACATGAACTCATCCTTTTTATGGCTGCATAGTATTCCATGATGTATATGTGCCACATTTTCTGTATCCAGTCTATCATTGATGGGCATTTAGGTTGGTTCCAAGTCTTTGCTATTGTGAACAGTGCTTCAATAAACATACATGTGCATGTGTCTCTATAATAGAATGATTTATAATCCTTTGGGTATATACCCAGTAATGGGATTACTGGGCCAAATGTTATTTCTTGTTCTAGATCCTTGAGGAATCACACTGTCTTCCACAACAGTTGAACTAATTTACACTCCCATCAACAGTGTAAAAGTGTTCATATTTCTCCACATCCTATCCAGCATCTGTTGTTTCCTGACTTTTTAATGATCACCATTCTAACTGGCGTGAGATGGTATCTCATTGTGGTTTTGATTTGCATTTCTCTAATGACCAGTGATGATGAGCTTTTTTTCATATGTTTGTTGGCTGCATCAATGTCTTCTTTTGAGAAGTGTCTGTTCATATCCTTTGCCCACTTTTTGATGGGGTTCTTTGTTTTTTCGTGTAAATTTGTTTAAGTTCTTTGTAGATTCTGGATACTAGCCCTTTGTCAGATGTACAGATTGCAAAAAATTTTCCCCCGTTCTGTATGTTGCCTGTTCACTCTGAAGATAGTTTCTTTTGCTGTGCAGAAGCTCTTTAGTTTAATTAGATCCCATTTGTCAATTTTGGCTTTTGTTGCCTTTGCTTTTGGTGTTTTAGTCATGAAGTCTTTGCCCAGGCCTAGATCCTGAATGGTATTGCCTAGGTTTTCTTCTAGGGTTTTTATGGTTTTAGGTCTTAGGTTTAAGTCTTTAATCCATCTTGAGTTAATTTTTGTGTAACATTTAAGGAACAAATCCAGTTTCAGATTTCTGCATATGGCTAGCCAGTTTTCCCAACACCATTTATCAAATAGGGAATCCTTTCCCCATGGCTTGTTTTTGTCAGGTTTGTCAAAGATCAGATGGTTGTAGATGTGTGGTGTTATTTAAGAGGCCTCTGTTCTGTTTCATTGGTC
This sequence comes from Pongo pygmaeus, assembly GCF_028885625.2. Taxonomy (NCBI): domain Eukaryota; kingdom Metazoa; phylum Chordata; class Mammalia; order Primates; family Hominidae; genus Pongo; species Pongo pygmaeus. The sequence goes on from NC_072380.2 coordinate 10,992,845, forward strand.
TATATATCTGTTTTGGTACCAGTACCATGTTGTTTTGGCTACTGTAGCCTTGTAGTATAGTTTGAAGTCAGGTAGTGTGATGCTTCCAGCTTTGTTCTTTTTGCTTAGGATTGTCTTGGCTATATGGGCTCTTTTGTGGTTCCATATGAAGTTTAAAGTAGTTTTTTCCAAATTTGTGAAGAAAGGCAGTGGTAGCTTGATGGGGGATAGCATTGAATCTATAAATTACTTTGGGCAGTATGGCCATTTTCATGATATTGATTCTTCCTCTCCATGAGCATGGAATGTTTTTCAATTTATTTGTGTCCTCTCATTTCCTTGAGCAGTGGTTTGCAGTCCTCCTTGAAGAGGTGCTTCACATCCCTTTTAAGTTGGATTCCTAGGTATTTTATTCTCTTTGAAGCAATTGTGAATGGGAGTTCACTCATGATTTGGCTGTCTGTTTGACTGTTTCTGGTGTGTAGGCATGTGATTTTTGCACGTTGATTTTGTATCCTGAGACTTTGCTGAAGTTGCTTATCAGCTTAAGGAGATTTAGGGCTGAGACAATGGGATTTTCTCAATATACAATCATGTCATCTGCAAATAGGGACAATTTGACTTCCTTTTTTCCTATTTGAATGCCCTTTATTTTTTCTCTTGTCTTATTGTCCTGGCCAGAACTTCCAATACTATGTTGAATAGGAGTGGTGAGAGAGGGCAACCTTGTCTTATGCTGGTTTTCAAAGGAAATGCTTCCAGCTTTTGCCCAGTCAGTAGAATATTGGCTGTGGGTTTGTCATAAATAGCTGTTATTATTTTAACACACATTCCATCGATACCTAGTTTATTGAGAGTTTTTAGGTTAAAATGGTGTTGAGTTTTGTCAAAGGCCTTTTCTGTATCTACTGAGATAATCATGTGGTTTTTGTCACTGGTTCTGTTTATGTGACGAATTACGTTTATTGATTTGCATATGTTGAATCAGACTTGCATCCCAGGGATGAAGCCAAGTTGATCTTGGTGGATAAGCTTTTTGATGTGCTGCTGGATTCGGTTTGCCAGTATTTTATTGAGGATTTTCGCATTGATGTTCATCAAGGACATTGGCCTGAAATTTCGTCTTTTGGTTGTGTCTCTGCCAGGTTTTGGTATCAGGATGATGCTGGCCTCATAAAATGAGTTACAGAGGATTCCCTCTTTTTCTATTGTTTGGAATAGTTTCAGAAGAAATGGTACCGGCTCTTCTTTGTGCCTCTTTTAGAATTCTGCTGTGAATCAGTCTGGTCTTGGACTTCTCTTGGTTGGTAGGCTATTAATTACTGCCTCAATTTCAGAAGTTGTTATTGGTCTATTCAGGGAATCAACTTCTTCCTGGTTTAGGCTTGGAAGGGTGTATGTATCCAGGATTTGATCCATTTTCTTCTATATTTTCTGCTTTATTTGTGTAGAGGTGTTGATGGTATTCTCTGATGGTAGTTTGCATTTCTATGGTATCAATGGTGATATCCCTTTTATCATTTTTTATTGCCTCTATTTGATTCTTCTCTCTTTTCTTCTATATTAGTTTGGCTAGTGGTCTATTTTGTTGATCTTTTCAAAAAACCAGCTCCTGGATTCATTGATTTTTTTGAAGGGTTTTTTGTGTCTCTGTCTCCTTCATTTCTGCTCTCTTCTTAGTTTTTTTCTTGTCTTTTGCCAGCTTTTGAATTTGTTTGTTCTTGCTTCTCTAGTACTTCTAATTGTGATGTTTGGGTGTTGATTTTAGATCTTTCCTGCTTTCTCTTGTGGGCATTTAGTGCTATAAATTTCCCACTACATACTGCTTTAAATGTGTCCGAGAGATACTGGTACGTTGTGTCTTTGTTCTCATTGGTTTCAAAGAACATCTTTATTTCTGCATCAATTTCGTTATTTACCCAGTAGTCATTCAGGAGCAGGTTATTCAGTTTCCATGTAGTTGTGCAGTTTTCAATGAGCTTCTTAATCCTGATTTCTAATTTGATTGCCCTGTGGTCTGAAAGACTGTTATGATTTCCATTCTTTTGCATTTGCTGAGGAATGTTTTACTTCCAATTATGTGGTCAATTTTAGAATAAATGCAATGTGGTGCTGAGAGGAATATATATTCTGTTGATTTTGGGTGGAGAGTTCTGTAGATGTTTATGAGGTCTGCTTGGTCCGGAGCTGAGTTCAAGTCCTGAATATCCTTGTTAATTTTCTGTCTCATTGATCTGTCTAACATTAACAGCGGGGTGTTAAAGTCTCCCAATAATATTGTGTGGGAGTGTAAGTCTCTTTGTAGGTCTCTAAGAACTTGCTTTATGAATCTGGGTGCTTCTGTATTGGCTGCACATATATTTAGGATAGTTAGCTCTTCTCGTTGCATTGATCCCTTTACCATCATGTAATGCCCTCTTTCTCTCTTTTGATCTTTGTTGGTTTAAAGTCTGTTTTGTCCGAGATTAAAACTGCAACTCCTGCTCTTTTTTGCTTTGCATTTGCTTGGTAAATATTCCTCCATCCCTTTATTTTGAACCTATGTGTGTCTTTGCACATGAAATGGGTCTCCTGAATACAGCATACCGATGGGTCTTGACTCTTTGTCCAATTTGCCAATCTGTGTCTTTTAATTGGGGCAATCAGCCCGTTTACATTTAAGTTTAACATTGTTGTGTATGAATTTGATCTTGTCATTATGATGCTAGCTGGTTATTTTGCTCGTTTGTTTATGCAGTTTCTTCATAGTGTCGATGTTCTTTACAATTTGGTATGTTTTTGCAGTGGCTGGTACCGGTTCTTCCTTTCCATGTTTAGTGCTTCCTTCAGGAGCTCTTGTAAGGCAGGCCTGGTGCTGACAAACTCTCTCAGCAATTGCTTGTCTATAAAGGATTTTATTTCTCCTTCACTTATGAAGCTTAGTTTGGCTGGATATGAAATTATGGGTTAAAAATTCTTTTCTTTAAGAATGTTGAATATTGGCCCCCACTCTCTTCTGGCTTGTAGGGTTTTCCTGAGAGATCCACTGTTAGTCTGATTAGCTTCCCATTGTGGGTAACCCGACCTTTCTCTCTGGCTGCCCTTAACATTTTTTCCTTCATTTCAACCTTGGTGAATCTAACAATTATGTGTCTTGGGGTTGCTCTTCTCAGGGAGTATCTTTGTGGTGTTCTCTGTATTTCCTGAATTTGAATGTTGGCCTGTCTTGCTAAGTTGGTGAAATTCCCCTGGATTGTATCCTAAAGAGTGTTTTCCAAGTTGGTTTCATTCTCCCTGTCACTTTCATGTACACTAATCAAATGTAAGTTTGGTCTTTTCATATAGTCTCATATTTCTTGGATGCTTTGTTCGTTCCTTTTCATTCTTTTTTCTTTAATCTTGTCTTCATGCTTTATTTCATTAAGTTGATCTTCAGTGTCTGATATCCTTTCTTCCACTTGATAGATTCAGCTATTGATACTTCTGTATGCTTCACGGAGCTCTTGTCCTGTGTTTCCAGCTCCATCAGGTCATTTATGTTCTTCTCGAAACTGTTTATTCTAGTTAGCAGTTTGTCTAACCTATTTTCAAGGTTCTTAGCTTCCTTGCATTGGGTTAGAACATGCTCCCTTAGCTTGGAGGAGTTTGTTATTACCCACCTTCTGAAGCCTACTTCTGTCAATTCATCAAACTCATTCTCCATCCAGTTTTGTTCCCTTGCTGGCGAGGAGTTGTGATTCTTTGTGGGAGAAGAGATGTTGTGGTTTTTGGAATGTTCAGGCTTTTTGTGCTGGTTTCTCCACATCTTTGTGGATTTATCTACCTTTGGTCTTTGATGTTGGTGACCTTTGGATGTGGTCTCTGAGTGGATGTGCTATACATTTCTGTTTTTTAGTTTTCCTTCTGACAGTCAGGCTCCTCTGCTGCACATCTGCTGGAGGTCCACTCCAGACCATTTTCCTGGGTATTACCATGGAGGCTTCAGAACAGCAAAGATTGTTGCCTATTATTTCCTCTGGAATCTTCATCCCAGAGGGGCACCTGCCAGATGCCAGCCAGAGTTCTCCTGTATGAGGTGTCTTTTGGCCTCTACTGAGAGGTGTCTCCCAGTCAGGATATACGGGGGTCAGGGACTTACTTGAGGAGGCAGTCTGACCCTTAGCAGAGCTCGAATGCTGTGCTTGGTGATTTGCTGCTCTCTTCAGAGCTGCCAGGCGGGGACGTTTAAGTCTGCTGAAGCTGCACCCACAGCCACCCCTTCCCCCAGGTGCTCTGTCCAGGGAGATGGGGGTTTTTTTTATCTGTGAGTCTCTGACTAGGGCTGCTGCCTTTTTTTTCCAGAGATGCCCTGCCCAGAGAGGAGAAATCTAGAAAGGCAGTCTGGCCACAGTGGCCGTGCTGAGCTACAGTGGGCTCCACCCCATTTGAACATTCTGGTGGCTTTGTTTACACTGTGAGGGTAAAACGCCTACTCAAGCCTCAGCAATGGCAGACGCCCCTCCCCTCACCAAGCTCCACCATCCCAGGTCGATCTCAGACTGCTGCTGTGCTGGCAGTGAGAATTTCAAGCCAGTGGATCTTTGTTTGCTGGGGTCTGTGGGGGTGGGACCCGCCGAGCCAGACCACTTGGCTCCCTGGCTTCAGCCCTCTTTTCAGGGGAGTAAATGGTTCTGTCTCACTGGCGTTCCAGGCACCACTTGGGTATGGAAAAAAAAAAACTCCAGCAGCTAACGCAGTGTCTGCCCAAATGGCCGCCCAGTTTTGTGCTTGAAACCCAGGGCCCGGGTGGCTTAGGCACTGGAGGGAATCTCCTGGTCCGCACTTTGCAAAGACCATGAGAAAAGCACAGTATCTGGGCTGGAGGGCACGGTTCCTCAGGCTCAGTCCCTCACAGCTTCCCTTGGGTAGGGGAGAAAATTCCCCAACCCCTTGCACTTTCTGGGTGAAGCAACGCCCTACTCTGCTTCAGCTCACCCTCTGTGGGCTGCACCCACTGTCCAACCAGTCCCAGTGAGGTGAACCGGGTACTTCAGTTGGAAATGCAGAAATCACCAATCTTCTGCATCAATTTGGCTGGGAGCTGCAGACCAGAGCTGTTCCTATTTGGCCATCTTGCCAGCAATCCCCTCTTTGCTTTTTAATATAAATTTTTATGTTTAACTTTTCTGTCTACAAAAACTCCTGCTGAGATTTTGGTTGGGAGTGTATCAAATTCACAGATTAAATTGGGGAAAATTGGTGTTTTAATGAAATTAAGACTTCCAATTGATGAATAGGGCATATTTATTTAGGTCTTTTTTGACTTTTTAAAGTTTGTTGTGTCTAATATAAATATAGCTACACTGAAGCTGAGTGTGGTGGCACATGCCCACAGTCCCAGCTACTGGGGAGGCTGAGGCAAGAGGATTCCTTGAGCCCAAGAGTTTGAGGTGAGCCTGGGCAATGTAGCAAGACATCTATCTCTAAAAAATAAAGAAATATAGCTACCCTGGCTTTCTTTTTGATTAATACTTTCATGGTATATCTTTCCCGATCTATGGCCCTCATTGATGTCCACATTCTAATTCCTCAGAACCTGTCAAATAGGTTATGTAGCCAAGGGGAATTAAGGTTGCAGATACGTGCTGATCACCTAACCTTAAAATAGGGAAAGTGGCCTGAATTAGCCAGGTGGGTCCAATATAATCATCAATGTCCTTAAAAGTGAAAGAAAGAGGTAGAAGTAGTGACTGGGTCAGAATGATGCAATGTGAGAAAGACTTGGCTCAACATTGCTGGTTTTGAAGATGGAGGAGGGGGGCCATGAGCCAGGGAATGTAGGCAACTTCTAGAAGATTCCAGAATCAGGAAAAGACCCCAAAATAGATTCCTTTTTATTTTAAGACAGGGTCTCACTCTGTTGCCCAGGCTAGAGTACAGTGTCACAATCTCAGCTCACTGCAGCCTCTACCTCTCAGGCTCAAGCAATCCTCCCACCTCAGCTTCCCGAGTAACTGGGACTACAGGTACATGCCACTGAACCCATCTAATTTTGTTTATTTTATGTACAGATAGGGCTTCCCTATGTTGGCCAGGCTGGTCTTGAACTCTTGGGCTCAAGTAATCCTCCTGCCTTGGCTTCCCAAAGTGTTGAGATTACAGGCATGAGCCACCACGCCTGGCCAAAAATGTTTTTGTATCTAAAACCTGCAGGAAGAATACAGCCCTGAAAACATTTTGATTTTAGCTCAATAAAACCTTGTTTGTATCACATAAGCCACTGTTTGTGATAAATCGTTACAGCAGAAATAGAAAGCTAATACACTGTCCTCTTACTCATACTTTGATTATTTTATGCTTAAAACATCTCTTATTAAATAGCACATGATTTTGTTTTCCTTTTTTTTTAATAACCTGAGGATCTTTGTTAAGGAGCATGTGATTCACTTATATCTAATGCAGTTGCTAATAGATTTAGTTTAAATCTAGCATCTTGTTTTGTGCTTTCTTTTTTGTTTTGTTTTGGGTTTTGCTATTAGTAGAGACAGGGTTTCATCATGTTAGCCAGGCTGGTCTCAAACTCCTGGCCTCAAGTTATCCGCCTGCCTCAGTCTGCCAAAGTGCTGGGATTACAGGCGTGAACCATCATGCTCAGCCTTATTTTGTGCTTTCTAATTGCCCTGTCCTGTTTTCCCCCTTCTTGCTTCTTAATTATGTTTTATTATTCTGTTTTTCCTACTCCTGATTTATAAGTTATATATTCTATTTCCACTATTTTACTGGATACCTAGAAATTAAAACATGCATAATTAACATATCAGATTCTAAAGTTAGTCAATATTTTACTCTTTTCTTGGACAATTAAAAATCTTTAGAACACTTATATTTCATTTCTCCCCCTCCAGCATATTTGCTGGCATTGTCATGTATTTTAATTTTATTTTAAACCTCACAAGGTATTATTATTGTTTTATCTAACCAATGTTAATTTAGATTTTATCTAGATATTTACCACTTGTTTTTTTTTGTTTGTTTGTTTTTTTTTGGAGATGGAGTTTCACTCTTGTCACCCAGGCTGGAGTGCAGTGGTGCAATCTTGGCTTACTGCAACCTTTGTCTCCTGGGCTCAAGCAATCCTCCTGCCTGAGCCTCCCGAGTAGCTGTGATTACAGGTGCCCACCACCACACTCAGCTAATTTTTGCATTTTTAGTAGTGACAAGGTTTCATCATGTTGGCCAGGCTGGTCTCGAACTCCTAACCTCAGGTGATCCACCTACAACTATCTCCCAAAGTGCTGGGATTACAGGCTTGAGCTACCATGCCCAGCCAATATTTACCACTTTTTGTTCTATATTCATTTCTTCCATTTAGTATCACATGATTTCTGTTTGAAATATATCCTTTAGAATTTGCCTCATTGAGAATTCGATAATGAAAAACCTTTCATTTTGTCTGTATGAAAAAATCTCTATTTCAAATTCATTCCTGAAATATCTCTTTCTGGTATATAAACTAGTAATTATTTTCTTTTAATGCATTGACAATGCCATTCCCTTGTCTTCAGGCTCCCATTGTTGCCATTGAGAAGTCAGCAGTTGGTCTCACTGCTGCTCCTCTGAAAATGTCTTTTTCCTCTGGTTGTTTTGTTGTTTTGTTTTTGACACAGGATCTCGCTCTGTCACCCAGGCCAGAGTGTGGTAGTACAATCACAGCTCACTGTAACCTCCAACTCCTGGACTCAACAATCCTCCCACCTCAGCCTCCCAAGTAGCTAGGGCTGCAGGTGTGCACCATAATGCCCAGCTAATTATTTTACTTTTTTTTTTTTTTTTTTTTTTTTTTTTTTGCAGAGATGGAGTATCACTATGTTGCCCAGGCTCCTCTCAAACTCCTGGCCTCAAGCAATCCTCTTGCCTCAGCCTCTCAAAGTGCTGGGATTACAAACATGAGTAACCATGCCCAGCCTTTTCTGGTTGTTTCTAAGATCTCCATTGTTTTGATCTTTTAAGCTTTACTGTACTCTCAGTGTAAATTTTTTTGTATTGAACCAGTTTGTGATACAGCAAATCTGTGGTTTGCTCTCTCTCAGCACTTCTAAAAAAGTATTCACCTTTCTCTGTTCATACATTGCTGCTGCCCCATTCCCCCTACTTACAGAACATCAATAAAATTTATGTTAGACTTTTTCTTTATGCCTCTTAATCATTTTTCTATATATTTGATCTTTTCTCCCTCTGCGCTACTTTCTGGAAAATTTTTTGTGCCTATTTTCAAGGTGATTAATTATCTCCTCAGCTATGTCTAACATGATTGTGAACCAATCTGGTGAACTTTTAATTTCAGGATTATGTGTTTTATTTCTAGAAGCTCTATTTGTTTTTTCTATTATATTTGCTTTTTGTTGTTGTTTACTTCTATTTCCCCATAGATGCAGCCAAGCCTATGTTTTGTTCACTTAAATATAGTAAGAACGGCAGTTGTTTAATTGTGTTCAACGCTTTCAATTCTTATTGGAATTTTAATATTCTTAATGGAATTTTAATATTCCAATGACATCTTTGTGGGCTTTGTTCTGTTGTTTTTCTGGTTCTTAGTTATTGTTTTTTTCTCCTTTTGCATTTATTATTTTTGTGTACTGCTATTATACTAACAATAATCATTGTCAGGCATGATACTCACACTTGTAATCCCAGCACTTTGGGAGGCCGAAGTGGGTGAATCACTTGAGCTCAGGAGTTCAAGACCAGCCTGACCAACATGGTGAAACTCCATCTCTACTGAAAATACAAAAAATTAGCCAAGCGTGGTGGCGGGCCCCTGTAATCCCAGCTACTTGGGAGGCTGAGGCAGGAGAATCACTTGAACCCAGGAGACAAAGGTTGCAGTGAGCCAAGATTGTGCTACTGTACTCCAGCCTGGGAAACAGAGTGAGACTCCGTCTCAAAAAAAAAAAATTATTTATAGGAAGCACTTTAGACATTGGATGAAACTTCTTTTCCCCAGAGAGGATTTGCACATGCTCCTGCCTGCAGTAGAGGCACTACCCATCTAGGAACTGCTTGAGGTTTCCTGAACAAACCAGATTATGAGAACCTGAGGGCTAGTTCACCCTTATGCTGAAGATACAGTCCTTTGGGTTTCTGATAATAATCATCATTCAAACTATGCTTTCTTGAGAGCTTCTCTTCTTAAAGTACCATAAATCATACAATATTCCACGTGGAAAAATTCATGACTTTAAGAAAGGATAAGACAATGATGTCTGGGTTCTTTCTTTTCAATAATATTCCCTATGATATCAAGAAGCTTGCAGCCTCTTTAAGCCAAACAATATGCTATTCCAGTTTCCTTGAGAAATAGTTTATAAAACAAAAACAGTGTACAATTCAAGAGATATTTATTAAGTGTCTGCCACAGACCAGGTGCTATGGTGCTAGGAATACCATGGTGAGAAATACAGAAACCAGCCTTCCAATGACTACTGAACTTCTTTCCTGCATATAATTGGTGGCTTAAAGATTATCTTATTATTTTGATTTATAACTGTAAGAGTAAAATAAATCATCACATTTTCATTGTTTTCCATTTGCTACTATTCCTCAGGGAGCTCAAAGCCTATTTGGGGAGAAAACATAAAACAGCATGGATAATTCAATTATCCACTCGTGTATATGGAAGGCCTCCTTCAGGGAGGATATGGGAAGTAATGATCACAGGGCTCTGAGGTAAAATGTCCCCAGTACTCTACATGTATTTCCTACCTCAAATCTATGAGGTAGGCATTATTATCCCCATTTTACAATGAAAGAAACAGGTATATAGACATTCACTTTCCTGAAGTCACACAGCATGATAGGCAGCTTCTTAATAACTCCTAAAGACCCCTTGCCTCCTAGTATTCCTACCACACACTTCCTTGTATTATCACCTCTCCTTTAGTGGCTGAAATTAGTAACTCACTTCTAATCAATACAACATGGCACAAGTGATGGGCCATCACTTATTAGCTCCCAAGAGTGTGTAACTTCCATCTCCTCTTCTCTCTTTCTCCCCAGCTCTTCTTACTTTCTTGTTCTGATGAAGGACACTGCCTTATTATGAACTGCCCTATGGAGAAGCCCATGTACAAGAAACTGAAACCAGCCTGGCACGATGGGCTGCTGCCTGTACTCCCAGCACTTTTGGAGGCTGAGGTGAGCAGACTGCTTGAGTCAAAGAGTTCAAGACCAGGCTAGGTAACATGGTGAAACCCCATCTCTACAAAAACTACAAAAATCAGTTGGGTGTGGTGGTGTGCACCTGTAGTCCCAACTACTCAGAAGGCTGAGGTGGAAGATTGCTTGAGCCTGGGAGGCAGAGGTTGCAGTGAGCTGAGATTGTACCATTGTATTCCAGCCTGGGTGACAGAGTGAGACCCTGAAAAAAAAAAAAAAAAAAAAAGGAAGGAAAGAAAGAGAAGAGAAGAGAAACTGAAACCCTCAACTGAACAGTCCATAAGGAAATGAGGCCTGCTAGTAGCCACAAGAGTAAGCATTAAATGAATCCTGCTCCCAGTCAAGCCTTCAGGTGAGACCACAGCCCCAACAGACACCTTGATTGCACCCACATAAAAGGCTCTGAGACAGGAGACCCAGGTAAGCCACAGCCAGATTCCTGACCCACAGATGGGGTGAGATAATAAATGTTGTTGTTTTAAGCCACTAAGCATTATGGCAATGTGTTATACAACAATTGATAACTAATACATGCCTAATATGGGCCAATCTGATATCTGACAGGCCTGAAACCACAGTGTCTTCCTGGGCATGGCTATGCACTAACAACCAAATTTTCAGGGGTGGGGCCTTTGAATAGAAATTTCAATAAGAGTCCAGACAACATAAATCATACAAAAGTAAAGCTAAATTTGTCTTTAAAGGTCACTTAATTAGACTCTCACTTTACATTTGAGAAAAATGAGGGCCAGGAGGGGTGGCTCACACCTGCAGTCCCAGCACTTTGGGAGGCTGAGGCAGGAGGATTGCTTGATCCCAGGAGGTTGCGACAAGCCTGGGCAACACAACAAGACCTCATCTCTACTAAAAAGAAAAAAAAAAGTTAGCCAGGCATGGTGGTGTGTGCCTGTAATCCCAACTACTGGGGAGGCTGAGGCAGGACAATCACTTGAGCCCAGGAATTCAAGGCTGCAGTGAGCACTGACCATGCCACTACATTCCATCCTGGTCAACAGAGTGAGAACCTGTCTTAAAAAAAAAAAAAAAAGAACAAGAAAAAAGAAAACTGAGGAACTGATAGACTTTCCTGGTGCCCTATGGTCATTTGAGCAGGGCCAAGACTAGAACCTTGTTTGTTTCCCCACCCAAAACTCTTTATGCTGTTTTTTGCTGGCTTTCCTTGATGCTTAAGGAGGAAAAATACCCTCACTAATGTGTTTTGCATAAATGGCATGCATGCGTGTGTGTGCGTGTGTGTGTGTGTGTGTGTGTGTGTGTGTTTTAGCAATGAATACTTGCTGCAGGGTTAGAAGACCAAGGACAATTTGCCCTAGCTGGTCACAATGAAGAGAAATTGCTCAATGTTCCCTCATTCCCTTTGTTCTCCACCTCCTGCCCCAGCAGCAAGAAAGAAACACTGAATATAATTAGTAAGAGCGCTGGATAATGGGTTACCTGGGTGCTTCATGAAGAGAAAGCAGAGGTGCCAGGAGACAGGCCAGACATATGCAAAAGGGAGGAAGCTAGTTAGGTTAGCTATATTTGATAATTTATCAGCCAAAGAATTGCAGATTTGTGGCTTCTTGTCTTAGTCCATTTTATGTTGCTATAAAGGAATACCTAAGACTGGGTAATTTATAAAGAAGACATGTTTAATTTGGTTCATGGTTCTGCAGGGTGTGAAGGAGCATGGTGCTAGCATCTGCTTCTGGTGAGGGCCTCTGGCTGCCTCCACTGAGGGCAGAGGTAAAAGGGAGCTGGTGTGTGCAGAGACCACATGGAAAGAAAGGAAGCAAGGTGGGGGTGGAGGGGCCAGGCTCCTTCTGACAATCAGCCCTCCAGAACTAACAGAGTAAGAGCTCGTTTTAACCCCCTGCCAAGGGCATTAATCTATTCATAAGGTATCTGCCCCCATGACCAAACATCTGCCACTAAGCCCACCTCCAATGGTGAGGGCCAAATTTCAACATGAGATCTGGAGGGCCGAATACCCAAACTGTAGCATTCCCAAAATGTGGAAGGTACAGGAGAAATTTTCAGGAACCTGAGGGATCCGCAAAAGCAGAAAACAGAGCAATCTTTCTAGAATGCGTTTTTCAATAGCTATTCTCCCTAGGCAACTTCTCTGTAGTGCTGTAGTGCTATATATGTCCACTAGAGGTCAGCACCTACTTCTGTGTAGAGCTGTAGTGCTATACATGTCCACTAGAGGTCAGCACCTACTTCTATCTAAAGCAGGGGTTCCACCTGTTTCATCTAAAGATGAAAGATAAAATAAAAAATAAAGATACTCCACCTGGAGATATGTTGTCTGCCAAACAAACTGAATTTATGAAGAAACAATCAACTTAGGTTTCCAATTTTTCTTTATAAAAGACACTCATAATAGCCATTAGAATTTTCTGAGTACCCTGAGATAATCAATGTTGTAAAATTCCAGCATCACCACCACCACCACTACCCCAATTTTTTTTCTAGTTAGACTTTTCACCAGAAATGTATCCACTGGAGATTTGAAATGCTGAAAGTTAAAAAGAAAGATGGGAAGAAGGGAGGGAGTGAGGGAACAAAGGAAAAAGTAAGAGAAAAAGGAAGAAAAGATGGAAAAGAGTAAGGGAACTCTCTCCTCAAGAAAATATACTTCCATCTTCCTTCTCAAAGTAAGACAGACATGCGCCATTGGCTGGAGCTTCCTAATCTGTCCTTGGGTGAGGGGAGGACTGAATGCATTGAAGGAATCTGCTAGCTCGAGTAAGCTCCTAATCACATTTTCTTGGCCAGTGACGAATGCTTTAGAGTTAGTGTGGTCGTGTTTGAAATCCACTTAATTTCATTGTCTACCTGCATTTGGGTGCTACAGGGTGTGGGGAGACGGTATCAGGCCAATTCAAGGCAATTTGAGAGGAACTTAATCATCTTGACCAGGTCGTAATTTGTCCAAAGTCAGGGACTCTATGGTATGTGTCATTTTTCTCTCTGATGTCACTACAGGGTTTGGAACACAGTGTGAATGGGTTAATGATAATGCATTAAAACCCAAAACGTGTTCATAAGCCACCTAATGAATAAAGAGCACCTATTTTCCGGAGTCTACAACCCTTGAGGTACATGCAGAAACAGGCAATGTACTATATATATCCGTGATTTACATGTGTATAGTCCGTATTTAATGCTCAGGTTAAGACTTGAACAGCTGACAAGGCTGGACGCAGTGGCTCACGCCTGTAATCCCAACACTTTGGGAGGCTCTGTTGGGAGGACTGCTTGAGCTCAGGAAGTCAAGGCCGCAGTGAGCCGTGACCGTAGCCACTGCATTCCAGCCTGGGTGACAAAGCCAGACCCGTCTCTTAGAAATAAATATAATGGATGATTAGATGCAGAAAAAGAAATAAACAAGCAAATATATATATATATTTTAAAACAAATATGTATAAACATATATAAAAACATATTAAAACATACAAAAAAATTAAAACATATAAAATATATAAAACCATATTAAACCATAAACACATATATTAAAACATATATATACACACACATATATACACATATATACACATATATACACATATATACACACACACATATATACACATATATACACATATATACACATATATACACATATATACACACATATATACACACATATACACACATACACATATATACACACATATATACATATATACACATATATACATATATACACATATATACACATATATATACACATATATACATATATATACACATATACACACATATATACATATATGTATACACACACATATATATAAACAGCTGACAAAACTGAGAAGGTTCGGGAAGCAATCTCGTTCATATTTTACCTGCATCACCACCCTCTGAGGTCCGCGGCTGGAGCGCATTGACAGCAGTAAAAATATTGGTCACACGGTGGCGCTATTGCCTTAGCGTAAACCCTTTCCCCCTCTCAGTACCAGCTTTAGTTCCAATTCATGAGGCCCAAAGGTCCACAGATTGGTTTCAATTAATAAATCTAAGAAGGGCGAAGAGGGGGATGACAGAAAAACAAAATCACAGCCAGACTCTTCACCTTTGGGTTCATTTGAGACTCAATTTGATTTTCTCTGAGGAGGAAGAGAGAGAGCTTTACAGAAACTCATTTCCTATTTTTGACAGGCGTGCCCGGCTGGAAAGTTAAGCGTGCTTTGTCGGGGCTGGATTCTGTCTTTGTTCGCCTCTATCCTGCGGGTTCATCAGTGAGACATGGCCAAGGTCTCACTCCTGGTAGAAGGGAGAGGAAGGCTGAATGTGTATGTAAAGTGGCTTGGAGAGAGTGCTGCTCAGAGGGCGGAGGCCAGAGGTGACTTAAAAAGCCCTCTTGAGTTTACAGTGTTTTCAAATAAAACAAAGCAGGAAAGGTTATCAGATACTCTTGATCAAGATTCAGGCAAAACCTAAACAGGCAGCAGCAACTGGCTAGATCCATAGATGAAGGTGTATCCGGACCCCATTAAATGAATGGCCCCAATCGGGCTGAATGGCCCGACCCACCACCCTCTGCACACATAGCCTCTTTTGTATCTGCTCTGGGACATGCCTTATGTCACCCTCACAACAGCCCGGGGAAGAGGCTGGGAGCCCCATTGTTAAGGATGAGGAAAACAAGTTAATGATCTTGGCTGAGGGTACATAGCTAGGAAGAGGCGGCTCTGGGATTTGAACTCCTCTTCTCTGAGAGGATGCGTCAGTCATCTGCCTGCCCGCGCAGCCTCCCTGCAGGCTTCAGCATAGTGGGTGGGGCCGATGACTGCTCTACTGGAAGGGTGGCTCTTGCTGAGACCCTGTGAGGTGGCTCCACAATTGCATGGTTGTGGGTGGGGTTGTAATTAGTTTTTGTGACCCTCAAGCAGTGTAACATAGTGGTTAAAAGCTCTGACTCTGGGCCAGGTGTGGTGACTCACTTCTGTAATCACAACACTTTGGGAGGCTGAGGCAGGAGGATCACTCGAGGCTAGGAGTTAAAAATCCACCAGGACAAGGTGAGACCTCATCTCTACAAAAAGTAGAAAACCTGGCCAGGCTCATCTCTACAAAAAGTAGAAAACCTGGCTCACGCCTGTAATCCCCGTGCTTTGGTAGGCCCAGGTGGGTGGATCACCTGAGGTCATGAGTTCAAGACCAACCTGGCCAATATGGCGAAACCCCATCTCTATTAAAAAAAAAAAAATACAAAAATTAGCCAGGCATGGTGGCGGGTGCCTGTAATCCCAGCTACTCAGGAGGCTGAGGCAGGGAGAATTGCTTGAACCTGGGAGGTGAAGGTTGCAGTGAGTCAAGATCGTACCATTGCACTCCAGCCTGGATGACAGAGCAAGACTGTCTCAAAAACAAACAAACAAACAAACAAACAAAAACCTAGCCGGGCCATGGTGCTGCATGCCTGTAGTCCCAGCCACTCAGGAGGCTGAAGCAGGAGAGTCAGTTGAGCCTGGGAGAGGGAGGCTACAGTGAGCTGTGATTGCACCACTGCCCTCCAGCCTGGGCGACAGAGCAAGATCCTGCCACAAAAAGAGAGGAAAAAAAAAAAAGCTTGGACTCTGGCCCCAGGCTGCCTGGTTTGAGTCTCAGCTCTGTCACTTACTAGCTGTATATAACCTGGGCAAGTCACTTACCCTCTCTGTGCCTCAGTTTCCTCATCTGTACATCAGGAATAATAATAGTGCCCATCATAGGGCTGTCGTGAGAATTATGTGAATGATGTACATGTAAAGCACTTTATATCATACTTAGCACATTATGAAAACTGTATTTTTTGCTATTGTTTGCCCAAAAAAAACCTGCATTGTTTGCTGTTATTGTGATTAGATGAATGACAGTCATCAAATTCTTAGCAAAAGTGAAGTCAGAGAACGCTTTAAATCAGCCAAACATTTTTTTAATCTCTCTAGTTTTCTCTGCACAAACCAAGACTCCTCTACTCATCCTATGAACAGTCAGCCTAGGCTTTTTTTTTCTTTCTTTCTTTTTTTGAGACAAGGTCTTGCTCTGTTGCCCAGGCTAGAGTAGAGTGGAACAATCACGGCTCACTGCAGCCTCAACCCACCCCCTCAACCCCAGGTCTCAAGCCGTCCTCCTACCTCAGCCACCCCAATAGCTGGGACTACAGGCAAGCACCACCACATGTAGTGGGGTTTTTTTGTTTGTTTGTTTGTTTTTTTGTAGAGATGGGTTCTCACTAGGTTGCCCAGGCTGGTCTTGAACTCCTGGGCTCAGGCGATCTACCTGTCTCAGCCTCCCCAAGTGCTGGGATTACAGGCATGAGCCACAGCTGCCAGCCCAGCATAGGCTTTGATGTGGCTGTAGTGAAGATCATTCAACTAAACCACTGAGACAGCACATACCTTGAGCGCCTACTGTATGCCAGACCCTGGCTAGCTATGAGATTCACAGATGAAGCCCTGCTCCCTCCACCCTGCTGGGTCTCCCAATTCTGCAAGAGAGACCAGCCAGTCACAAACAAGGAGAATAGTGAGCTAAGGGGACCCAGGCCCTGTGAGGGCAAGAGGAGGTGCACCCCATTCTGCCCAAAACAACAGGGGGTGTCCCTAGAGCAGGTAACTGATCCAAGACCTGTGAGGCAGGACCTACCACGGGAAGCGAACTCCAGAGGCTTGCAGGACTTCTGATCTTGGGCTGTAGGATGCAGGGGCTGGCAAACGTGTTCTGAAAAGGATGAGCTCATCAGTATTTTAGGCTTTGCAGACCCCGCAGTCCCAAATGAATCAGCGTCGGCTAGGGGCGAATGACACTTTATTTACAAAAGCATGCGGAGGGCGGAACTCCGCCCTTGGGTCGGAGCTGATCCCTATTGCGGGGTTGGCCGACCCCTCCACAGATCAGTGGGGTCCAGTCCAGGGGACAGCAGGAAGGCCGTGGCGTCTGGAGGCAGGAGGCCTCGCTCATCACCCGATGAAGCAACCGTGGCCTGAACCAGTGGTTCTCCGCTCAGGCTGTACCTGACAGTCACCCAGAGGGATCTGAAACTGCCTCATACCCCGGCCACCCCCAGCTAATTACATGTGAATTTCTGGACATGGGACTCTGGCATTGGTGCTTTTTACAGTACCCTAGGGGTTTCCAGTGTCAGCCCACACTGAGAACCACTAGCAAAATCTAAGGAAGCAGAGGCAGGAATGTGGGAAGGAAACAAATTTAGACAGTACCACACTTGTGATGGCGCCGCTTAACAATTTATTATTATTATTATTTTGAGACAGGGTCTCATTGTGTCACTCGAGCTGGAGTGCCGTGGCACAATCTCGTCTCACTGCAACCTCCGTTTCCCAGGTTCAAGTGATTCTCCTGCCTCCGCCTCGGGAGTACCTGGGATTTCGGGCGCCCGCCACCACACCCAGCTAATTCTTGTATTTTCAGTAAAGAAGGGGTTTCACCATGTTGGCCAGGCTGGTCTTGAACTCCCAGCCTCAAATGATCTGCCTGCCTCGGCCTCCCAAAGTGCTGGGACAACAGGCATAAGCCACTGTGCCTGGCCCACTTAACGATTTTTTGACTTCATGACAGGTTAGCAGGCGGTGTAACCCCATTGTAAGCTGGGAGCATCTATATTGGGAATTTTCGGGAAGTACACAGCCCTATAAAACTGCTGGGATATGAATAAGTAGATTTGAGGAAAGAATTAACCACATCATGCCCCCTTAATTGGGGGGATTAAGTATTCTCTTCTGCCTAGCTCTCAAAGGGCCTGGATCAGTGCCTGCCATATGCTCATCCCCTGTTCTCCTTGTTCATAACTTGCTTCTCTCCTTCTCTCTCTCTCTCTTTCTAAAATTGTGGTAAAATATAATTATAAAATTGACCATTTTAGCCACTTTTTTTTTTTTTGAGATGGAGTCTCACTCTGTCGCCTAGGCTGGAGTGCAGTGGCACAGTCTTGGCTCACTGCATCCTCCACCTCCCGGGTTCAAGCAATTCTCCTGCCTCAGCCTCCCCAGTAGCTGGGATTACAGGTGCTCGCCACAACACCCAGCTAATTTTTGTAATTTTGATAGAGACGTAGTTTCACCATGTTGGCCAGGCCGGTCTCAAACTCTCAACCTCAGGTGATCCACCTGCATCAGCAGACTTTTTCTCTTTTTAGGCAGGGTCTCATTCTGTCGCCCAGGCTGGAGTGCAGTGGCACAATCTCAGCTCACTGCAACATCTCCCTTCCAGACTCAAGTGAGCCTCCCACCTCAGCCTCCTGAGTACCTGGGACTACAGGTGCACACCATGACACCTGGCTAATTTTTGTTTTTTTTTTTTTTTTTTTTTTTGTAGTGACAGGGTTTTGCCATGTTGCCCAGGCTGATCTTGAACTCCTGACCTCAGGTGATCCGCCCACCTCAGCCTCCCAGAGTGCTGGGATTACAGGCGTGAGCCATCACGCCCAACATTTTAGCCACTTTTAAGTGTACAGTTCAGTGGCATTTAAGGATGTTCACATCGTGGTGCAACCGTCACCACCATCCATCTCCACTACTACTTCATTTTCTCAAACTGAATCTCTGCACCCATTAAACAGTAACTCCCCCATCTTCCTCCAGCCCCTGCAACCCCCATTCTACCTTCTGTCTCTATAATTTGATTCTGTAGGGACCTCAGATAAGCAGAATCGTACACAATTTGTCCTTTTGTGTTTGTCTTATTTCACTGAACCTAATGTCTTCAAGATGCATCCATGTTGTAGCATGGGCCAGGATTTCCTTCCTTTTTCAGGCTGAATACTATTCCACTGTGTGGCTGGACCACATTTTGCCCATTCATCCATCTGTTGATGGACGCCTGGGTTGCTTCCGCCTTTTGGCGATCGTGAATCATGCTGCTGTGAACATGGGTGTGCAAATCTCTCTTCAAGATTCTGTGGTCAATTCCTTTGATTATATACCCAGAAGTGGAATTGCTAGATTTCTATACTTTTTTCTTTTTTTTTTTTTTTTTTTTGAGACAGGATATCACTCTGTCACCCAGGCTGGAATGCAGTGGGGCAGACAGGATTCACTGCAGCTTCCACCTCCTGGCTCAAGCGATCCTCCAGCTTCAGCCTTCCAAGTAACTGGGACCACAGGCGCACACCACCATGCCTGGCTAATATATTTTTTTCAATTTTTGTAGAGATGGGGTCTCACCATGTTGCCCAGGCCAGTTTTGAACTCCCGGAGTTAGAAGAGCCTCGCATCTTGGCCTCCCAAAGTTGCTGGGATTACAGGCACCAAGCCCGGCTTATGTTTAATTTTTGAGAAACCAGCGAGGTGCAGCGGCCCACGCCTGTAATCCCAGGACTTTGGGAGACCAAGGCAGCCAGATCACTTAAGGCCAGGAGTTTGAGACCAGCCTGGCCAACATGCTGAAATCCCATCGCTACTAAAAATACAAAAATTAGCCAGGCATGGTGGCGGGCATCTGTAGTTTCAGCGACTCAGGAGACTGAGGCGGGAGGATTGCTTGAACCCGGTAGGCGGAGGTTGCAGTGAGATGAAGTGGCATGACTGTGCTACAGCCTGAGCAACAGAGCGAGACTCTGTCTAAAAACAAATTTTTTTTTTTTTTTAGGAAACTTGACTGTCTTTCTTGCAGGACTGTGGCTTTATCTATGAATCCCTGCACAGCTGGTCATTGTCATGGCTCTTTCTGGCCTGTTTGGCATGTGGATTGGTAAGACTATGTATGAAATTCAATGTCAACAAGAGGGTCATTCAGTGAACTCCTTCTAGCACACTTTCATATGGTGGTAGAGGAGAGCTGCAATTTGTATGGAGAACAACCCCTCAAAACTGTAGCCAGTACAACTAAAGCAACTCCAGGGCAGGGGTTGGTGGGTGGAGGTGAGAAGTTAATGAGGAAATACATCTCAGGAGCAGAGGCACCGGCAGGCCTGGAGCTTGTGTAGGACAGGTGCTGGTGCGGCCTAGGTGAGAAGAGGTTATGCCTGTCCATACATGACCCACCTGCCCATTAGCAGACCTTCTTTAAGAAAAGAAGAGTATTTGGTCAGGCACAGTGA
Source organism: Pongo pygmaeus (assembly GCF_028885625.2). NCBI lineage: Eukaryota > Metazoa > Chordata > Mammalia > Primates > Hominidae > Pongo > Pongo pygmaeus. The sequence goes on from NC_072380.2 coordinate 11,013,048, forward strand.
CTCACGCCTGTAATCACAGCACTTTGGGCCGCCAAGACGGGCGGATCACCTGAGGTCAGGAGTATGAGATCAGCCTGACCAACATGGTGAAACCCAGTCTCTACTAAATACAAAAAATTAGCCGGGCATGGTGGCGGGTGCCTGTAGTCCCAGCTACTTGGGAGGCTGAGGTAGAAGAATCGCTTGAACCCGGGAGGCAGAGGTTGCAGTAAGCTGAGATGGTGCCATTGCACTCCAGCCTGGGCAACAAGAGTGAAACTCCATCTCAAAAAAAAAAAAAAAAGAGTTTTTAAAATTTTTATGAAATCAGTTTCTGGGCTATATTATTTTTTAAAAAATTAAATAGGATGAGTGTCATTCCCACCAATAAACACAATCAAATGGCTATAGGAGAATAACTGGAATCTGTAGTAAAAATGAGGGACGGGGCCAGGCACGGAGGGGCTTATGCCTGTAATCCTAGCACTTTGGGAGGCTGAGGAAGGAGGATTGCTTGAGGCCAGGAGTCCAAAATCGGCCTGGTCAGCATAATGAGATGCCAACTATATAAAAGAAAAATTTAAAAATTAACTGGATGTGGTGGCATGTGCCTGTAGTCCCAGCTACTGGAGAGGCTGAAGCAGGGGAATCACATGAGCCCAGGGGAAACCTGGACAAGATGGTGCGATCCCATTTCTAAAAAGAAAAAAAAATGAGGGATGACAAAACTTTTGTTTCAAATACATTTTGTGGTGAAATTGGGTTCCTGAACGTGTGTGTTGAGCATCTCTGGGCCTGAAATGTGTGGATTCAAAGACCTTTATGAGCCCATCAGGCAAGAGGAGGAACAAAATGAGTACCAAGTAAGTTAGGGCAGATGGACTTCCTGGAACTGGAGTAAGCCTGACACCGCAGAAATGTGTATGAGTTAAAATTAACGTTGGTAGTAAATGCTAGATTCTGATAGCAAAAAAAAAAGTTAACTTTGGAATACAAAAGCATTTCAAAAGATTCAGAAGCCCACCCCGAAATATGCTGACAAAAATTAAAATATATGCATATTTTGCAAGGCATGAAATAGTTAAAAGAATAAATCAATAAAATATATAGTAAAAAAAACTTACAAAAGAGTATAAAATAGCACTTGCTTCAGCAGCATGCATGCTAAAATTGGAATGATACAGAGAAGATTAGTTTGGCCTCTGTAAAAATATGTATTTTTTCTTTTATAAATTTTTTTTTAAATTATACTTTAAGTTCTGCAGTACATGTGCAGAACGTGCAGTTTTGTTTCATAGGTATACATGTGCCATGGTGGTTTCCTGCACCCATCAACCCAACACCTACATTGGGTATTTCTCCTAATGCTATTACTCCCCTAGCCCCCCACCCCCAGATAAGCCCCGGTGTGTGATGTTCCCCTCCCTGTGTCCATGTGTTCTCATTGTTCAACTCCCACTTATGAGTGAGAACATGCAGTGTTTGGTTTTCTGTTCTTGTGATAGTTTGCTGAGAATGGTGGTTTCCAGCTTCATCCATGTCCCTGCTAAAGACATGAACTCATCCTTTTTTATGGCTGCATAGTATTCCATGGTGTATATGTGCCACATTTTCTTTATCCAGTCTGTCACTGATGGGCATTCAGATTGGTTCCAAGTCTTTGCTATTGTGAGTAGTGCCGCCATAAACATAGTGTTCATGTATTTTTATAGTAGAATGATTTATAATCCTTTTATTATATACCCAGCAGTAGGATTGCTGGGTCAAATGGTATTTCTGGTTCTAGATCCTTGAAGAATCACCACACTGTCTCCCACAATGGTTGAACTAATTTACGCTCCCATCAACAGTGTAAAAGCATTCTTATTTCTCCACATCCTCTCCAGCATCTGTTGTTTCCTGACTTTTTAATGATCGCCATTCTAACTGGCATGAGATGGTATCTCATTGTGGGTTTGATCTGCATTTCTCTGATGACCAGTGATGATGAACATTTTTTCATATGTCTGTTGGCTATATAAATGTCTTCTTTTTAAAAGCGTCTGTTCATAAACTTTGCCCACTTTTTGACGGGTTTGTTTTATTCTTGTAAATTTAAGTTTTTTGTAGATTCTGGATATTAGCCCTTTGTCAGATGGATAGATTGCAAAACTTTTCTCCCATTTTGTAGGTTGCCTGTCCACTCTGATGATAGTTTCTTTTCCTTGCAGAAGCTCTTTAGTTTAATTAGATCCCATTTGTCAAATTTGGCTTTTGTTGCCATTGCTTTTGGTGTTTTAGACATGAAGTCTTTGCCCATGGCTATGTCCTGAATGGTATTGCCCAGGTTTTCTTTTAGGATTTTTATGGTCGTAGGTCTTACATTTAAGTCAAGATCAATCTTGAGTTGATTTTTATATAACGTGTAAGGAAGGAGTCCAGTTTCAGTTTTCTGCATATGGCTACCCAGTTTTCCCAGCACCGTTCATTAAATAAGGCATCTTTTCCCCATTGATTATTTGTGTCTGGTTTGTCAAAGATCAGATGGTTGTAGATGTGTGGTGTTATTTCCGAGGCCTCTGTTCTGTTCCATTGGTCTACATATCTGTTTTGGTACCAGTACCATGCTGTTTTGGTTACTGTAGCCTTGTAGTATAGTTTGAAGTCAGGTAGTGTAATGCCTCCAGCTTTGTTCTTCTTGCCCAGGATTGTCTTGGCTATGCGGGCTCTTTTTTGGTTCCATATGAAGTTTAAAGTAGTTTTTTTCCAAATCTGTGAAGAATGGCAGTGGTAGCTTGATGGGGATAGCATTGAATCTGTAAATTACTTTGGGCAATATGGCCATTTTCACAATATTGATTCTTCCTCTCCATGAGCATGGAATGTTTTTTGATTCATTTGTGTCCTCTCTTATTTCCTTGAGCAGTGGTTTGCAGTTCTCCTTGAAGAGGTGCTTCACATCCCTTGTAAGTTGTATTCCTAGGTATTTTATTCTCTTTGAAGCAATTGTGAATGGGAGTTCACTCCTGATTTGGCTGTCTGTTTGTCTGTTATTGGTGTATAGGAATGCTTGTGATTTTTGCACATTGATTTTGTATCCTGAGACTTTGCCGAAGTTGCTTATCAGCTTAAGGAGATTTTGGGCTGAGACAATGGGGTTTTCTAAATATACAATCATGTCATCTGCAAACAGAGACAATTTGACTTCCTCTTTTCCTATTTGAATACCCTTTATTTCTTTCTCTTCCCTGATTGCCCTGGCGAGAACTTCCAATACTATGTTAAATAGGAGTGGTGAGAGAGGGCATCCTTGTCTTATGCTGGTTTTCAAAGGGAATGCTTCTAGTTTTTGCCCATTCAGTATGGTATTGGCTGTGTGTTTGTCATACATAACCCTTATTATTTTGAGGTACATTTCATCGATATCTAGTTTATTGAGAGTTTTTAGCATGAAGAGGCATTGAATTTTGTCGAAGTACTTTTCTGCATCTATTGAGATAATCATGTGGTTTTGTCATTGGTTCTGTTTATGTGATAGATTACTTTTATTAATTTGCATATGTTGAACCAGCCTTGCATCCAAGGTATGATGCCAACTTGATCGCGGTGGATAAGCTTTTTGATGTGCAGCTGGATTCAGTTTCCCAGTATTTTATTGAGGATTTTCGCATCAATGTTCATCAGGGATATTGGCCTGAAATTTTCGTTTTTTGTTGTGTCTCTGCCAGGTTTTGGTATCAGGATGGTGCTAGCCTCATAAAGTGAGTTAGGGAGGATTCCCTCTTTTTCTATTATTTGGAATAGTTTCAGAAGGAATGGTACCAGCTCCTCTTTGTACCTCTGGTAGAATTCATCTGTCAATCCATCTGGTCCTGGACTTTTTTTTGGTTGGTAGTTTATTAATTACTGCCTCAATTTCGGAACTTGTTATTTGTTTATTCAGGGATTCAACTTATTCCTAATTTAGACTTGGGAGGGTATATGTGTCCATGAATTTATCAATTTCTTCTAGATTTTCTAGTTTATTTGCATAGAAGTGTTTATAGTATTCTCTGGTGGTAGTTTTTATTTCTGTGGGATCAGTGGTGATATCTCCTTTATCATTTTTTATTGCATCTATTTGATTCTTCTCTCTTTTCTTCTTTATTATTCTGGCTAGCAGTTTATCTATTTTGTTGATCCTTTCTAAAAACCAGCTGCTGGATTCATTAATTTTTTGAAGGGTTTTTTGTGTCTCTGTCTCCTTCAGTTCTGCTCTCTTCATAGTTATTTCTTGTCTTCTGCTAGATTTTGAATTTATTTGTTGTTGCTTCTCTAGTTCTTGTAATTTTGATGTTAGAGTGTCAATTTTAGATCTTTCCTGCTTTCTCTTGTGGGCATTTAGTGCTATAAATTTCTCTCTACACACTGCTTTAAATGTGTCCCAGAGATTCTGGTATGTTGTGTCTTCATTCTCATTGGTTTCAAAGAACATTTTTATTTCAGCATTAATTTTGTTATTTACCCAGTAGTCATTCAGGAGCAGGTTATTCAGTTTTCATGTAGTTGTGTGATTTTGAGTGAGTTTCTTAATCCTGAGTTCTAATTTGATTGAACTGTGGTCTGAGAGACTATTTGTTATGATTTCCATTATTTTGCATTTGCTGAGGAGTGTTTACTTCCAATTATGTGGTCAATTTTAGAATAAGTGCAATGTGGTGCTGAGAAGAATGTATGTTCTGTTGATTTGGGGTGGAGAGTTCTGTAGATGTCTGTTAGGTCTGCTTGGTCCAGAGCTGAGTTAAAGTCCTGAACATCCTTGTTAATTTTCTGTCTCATTGATCTGCCTAATATTGACAGTGGGATGTTAAAGTCTCCCACTATTATTGTGTGGGAGTCTAAGTCTCTTTGTCGGTCTCTAAGAGCTTACTTTATGAATCTGGATGCTCCTTTATTGGGTGCATAGCTATTTAGGATAGTTAGCTCTTCTTGCTGCATTGATCCCTTTACCATTATGTAATGCCCTTCTTTGTCTCTTTTGATCTTTGTTGGTTTAAAGTCTGTTTTATCAGAGATTAGGATTGCAACTCCTGCTTTTATTTGCTTTCCATTTGTTTGGTAAATAGTCCTCCATCCCTTTATTTTGAGCCTATGTGTGTCTTTGCACATGAGATGGGTCTCCTGAATACAGCACACCGATGGGTCTATACTCTTTATCCAGTTTACCAGTCTGTGTCTTTTAATTGAGGCATTTAGCCTGTTTACATTTAAGGTTAATATTGTTATGTGTGAATTTCATCCTGTCAGTATAATGCTAGCTGGTTGTTTTGCCTGTTGATGCAGTTTCTTCATAGTGTCGATGTTCTTTACAATTTGATATGTTTTTGCAGTGGCTGGTACCGGTTGTTCCTTTCCATGTTTGCTGTTTCCTTCAGGAGCTCTTGTAAGGCAGGCCTGGTGGTGACAAAATCTCTCAGCATTTGCTTGTTTGTAAAGGCTTTTATTTCTCCTTCACTTATGAAGCTTAGTTTGGCTGGATATGAAATTCTGAGTTAAAAATTCTTTTCTTTAAGAATGTTGAATATTGGCCCCCACTCTCTTCTGGCTTGTAGGGTTTCTGCAGAGAGATCCACTGTTGTCTGATTAGCTTCCTATTGTGGGTTACCCAACCTTTCTCTCTGGCTGCCCTTAACATTTTTTCCTTCATTTCAATCTTGGTGAATCTGATGATTATGTGTCTTGGGGTCGCTCTTCTTGAGGAGTATCTTTGTGGTGTTCTCTGTATTTCCTGAATTTGAATGTTGGCCTGTCTTGCTAGGTTGGGGAAGTTCTCCTGGATAATATCCTGAAGAGTGTTTTCCAACTTGGTTCCATTCTCCTTGTGACTTTCAGGTACACCAATCAAACATAGATTTGTTTTTTTCACATAGTCCTATGTTTTTTGGAGGCTTTGTTCATTCTTTTTTCTCTAATCTTGTCTTCTCTCTTTATTTCATTAAGTTGATCTTCAATCACTGATATCCTTTTTTCTGCTTGATCGATTTGGCTATTGAAACTTATGTATGCTTCATGAAGTTCTCATGCTGTGTTTTTCAGCCCCATCAGGTCATCTATGTTTTTCTCTACACTGGTTATTCTAGTTAGCAATTCATCTTACCTTTTTTCAAGGTTCTTAGCTTCCTTGCATTGGCTTAGCACATGCTCTTTTAGCTCGGAGGAGTTTGTTATTACCCACCTTCTGAAGCCTACTTCTGTCAATTCATCCAACTCATTCTCCATCCAGTTTTGTTCCCTTGCTGGCAAGGAGTTGTGATCCTTTGGAGGAGAAAAGGCATTCTGGTTGTTGAATTTGTCAGCTTTTTGCACTGGTTTCTCCCTGTCTTTGTGGATTTATCTACCTTTGGTCTTTGATGTTGGTGACCTTCGGATAGGGTCTTTGAGTGGACCTGCTATTCCTTTCTGTTTGTTAGTTTTCCTTCTGACAGTCAGACCCCTCTGCTGCCAGTTTGCTAGAGTTTGCTGCTTGTCCACTCTTGATCCTATCTGCCTGGGTATCACCAGTGGAGGCTGCAGAACAGTAAAGATTGCTGCCTGATCTTTCCTCTGGAAAGATCGTCCCAGATTCGTCCCAGATGATCACCTGCCAGATGCCAGCCAGAGCTCTTTTGTATGAGGTGTCTGTCGGCCCCTACTGGGAGGTAGCTCCCAGTCAGGATATACAAGGGTCAGGGATCCACTTGAGGAGGCAGTCTGACCCTTAGCAGCACTCAAACGCTGTGCTGGGAGGTCCACTGCTCTGTTCAGAGCTGTCAGGCAGGGACCTTTAAGTCTGATGAAGCTGCGCTCACTGCCTCCCCTTTCCCCAGGTGCTTTGTCCCAGGGAGATGGGGGTTTATCTATAAGTCCCTGACTGGGGCTGCCACCTTTTTTTCAGAGATGCCCTGACCAGAGAAGAGAAATCTGGGTCTGGCCACAGCAGTCTTGGTAAGTTGCAATGGGTTCCACCCAGTTCTAACTTCCCAGCAGCTTTGTTCACACTGTGAGCGTAAAACCACCTACTGAAGCCTCCGCGATGGTGGATGCCCTACCCCCTGCCAAGCTCGAATGTCCTGGGTCAATCTCAGACTGCTGCTGTGCTGGCGGCAAGAATTTCAAGCCAGTGGATCTTAGTTTGCTGGGCTCCGCAGGGGGTGGGACCCGCCGACCCAGACCACTTGGCTCCCTGTCTTCAGTACCCCTTTCCAGGGAAGTGAACGGTTCTGTCTCCCTGATGTTCCAGGAGCCACTGGGGTATGGGAAAAAAGAACTGCAGCTAGTTCAGTGTCTGCCCAAATGGCCACCCAGTTTTGTGCTTGAAACCCTGGGCCCTGGTGGGATAGGAACCGGAGGGAATCTCCTGGTTTGCAGGTTGCAAAGACCGTGGGACAAGCGCAGTATCTGTACTGGAGTTCCTCAGGCTCAGTCCCTCATGGCTTCTCTTGGGTAGGGGAGAAAATTCCCCGACCTCTTGCGCTTCCCAGGTGAGTCGACGCCCCACCCTCCTTCAACTCGCCCTCCATGGACTGCACCCACTGTCCAAGTGGTCCTAATAAGATGAACCAGGTACCTCAGTTGGAAACGCAGAAATCACCCACCTTCTGCATCAATCTCGCTGGGAGCTGCAGACCGGATCTGTTCCTATTTGACCATCTTGCCAGCAATTCTCATCAAAAATATCTTTTTAAGTATAAAATAAGAGGAGTTTTTTTCTCTGCCAAACTCTCCCTGGTATATCTTTCTAGAAAACACCATTTATGTGTGCCAGTTTACACGCACTGTTTTTTTGTATTTGCATAAAAATATTATACACACTATTCTGTACCACCTTAGAGCTTTTTGTTAATTTGTGGGGGTTTTTTGCTTTGTTTTTAACTTAAAAGAGAAAAAAAAAGTAGCAAGAGAAGAACATGAACAATTAATGGCAGGAAAAGGGCAGAGTTCCATGAATTCAAATGCTGTTCATATGATTCCACTAAACTTTTATTTTAACACGATTTTTTTTTTATCAGAACATCCCTTGAGCAATTAAAAGTGTCAGCACCTACAGCTGGGGCAAAGGATGGTGAAGACAAAGCTCACCAGTAGCTTCAAAGTTCTCACAAACACATTAGATATGAACACAATGTCAGCAGGCTCAAGCGTCTCACCCATCACACAGGATGAGAAAAGAAAAACTACTCATAAACTGTGTTTAAATGGCCTCTTGCCAGCATTCTGACTCTTCTTGTGACTAAAGCAGAGAAGAAATACCATTGAAATACTATCTGACAGGGTGTAGTGCCTCACATCTGTAATCCCAACACTTTGGGAGGCCAAGGCAGGAGGATTACTTGAGCCCAGGAATTGGAGATCAGCCTGGGCAACATGGCAAAACCCCATCTCTACAAAAAATACAAGAATCAACCAGGCATGGTGGCTCGCACCTGTCGTCCTAGCTGCTCAGGAGGCTGAAGTGGGAGAATTGTTTGAGCCCAGGAGGCAGAGGTTGCAGTGAGCCAAGATCAAGCCACTGCACTCCAGCCTGGGTGACACAGCTAGCCCCTGTCTTGAAAGAAGAAAGAGAAAAGGAAAAGAGGAAGGAGAGGAGAGGAGAGGGGAGGGGAGAGGAGGGGAGGGGCATCTGTATTGCTAGTGTTTCCAGAAGAACATTGTCAAGCATGCTCTGACTTTCTGCCTCTTTGGACAGCCATGCAGGGGGAAGCACAGATTCAACATGGCCTTCGTGGGGTTGTTCATGTCTTCCTAGCTTTTCACAGTAACTTTGCAAAGATAAAAGTCCTCTTGCAGTGGGAATGGAAATACTTATAAAAGAAAATCCTCTAGAAAATGTGCAGTTACTGTTGCCAGGCATTTGCCTAAAGTACGTCTCCAAGTTCTCTATATTGGGACAGCCGCTGTAGGTGAAGGTATTAAATATACTGTATTTGTTTTTCAAGATTCCCCACAACCTTGAATTTCAGAAGAAGAAATTCTGCTCAATCCTTGTAGAAAGTGTATAATTCTATTTTTCTTCCTAGGTTTTTTTTTTTTTTTTTTTGAGATAGAGTCTCGCTGTGTTGCCCAGGCTGGAGTGCAGTGGTGCGATCTTGGCTCACTGCAACCTTTGTCTCCCGGGTTCAAGTGATTCTCCTGCGTCAGCCTCCTAAGTAGCTGGGATTATAGGCACGTGCCACCACGCCTGGCTAATTTTTGTATTTTTAGAAGAGGAGGGATTTTCACCATGTTGGCCCAGGCTGGTCTCAAATTTCTGACCTCAGGTGATCTCCCTGCCTTGGCCTCCCAAAGTGCTGGGATTACAGGTGTGAGCCACAGCACCTGTAATCCCAGCCCAGCCTTAGTTTTTATTTTTATTTTTCCCTTGAGACAGGGTCTCACTCTGTTGTCCAGGCCAGAGTGCAGTGGGGCAATCTTGACCACAGACACACGCCGCCATGCCTGGTTAATTTTTTTGATTTTTTGTAGAGATGGAGACTCACTGTGTTGCCCAGGCTGGTCTCAAACTCCTGGACTCATACAATTCTACCTCCTTGGCCTCCCAAAGTGCTGAAATTACAGGCTTGAGCCACCGCACACAGCCAGTTTTTTTTAAATTATTATTTTCCTTTTTGTTTTTTAAAATAGAGATGGGTCGGCGCACAATGACTCATGCCTGTAATACCACCACTTTGGGAGGCCGAGATGGGTGGATTGCTTGAGACCAGGAGTTTGAAACCAGCCTGGCCAACATGGTGAAACCCTGTTTCCACTAAAATACAAAAATTAGCCAGGCGTGTTGGTGGCACATGCCTGTAATCCCAGCTACTCAGGAGGCAGGAGAATCGCTTGAGCCTGGGATGTGGAAGTCACAGTGAGGCAAGATTGTGCTGCTGCACTCAAGCCTGGGCAACAGGGCGAGACTCTGTCTCAAAAATAAAATACAAGGTCTCGCTATATTGCCCAGGCTGGTCTCAAACTCCTGACCTCAAGCGTCCTCCTGTCTCAGCCTCCCAAAGTGCTAGGATTACAGGTGTGAGCCATCATGCCCAGCCCTTCCTTTCTTCCCATTTTCTAGAACCATGCATTCAGGATCACCTTTGCCTACTTGGTTATAAAAGCTAAAATATAAGAAACTAGTACATTTTATTCAACAATCATTTTAGGAAGCACCTACTGGGAAAACAGATACCTTGGAAATACAGGGACGCGATGTCTGTCTCTGCCCTCAAGGGAAGGCTTACCACCAGCTGAGCCAAAAGGCTTGTCCTGTCCTCGTCCCCATCTCAGCAAATGCCACCTCCAAGTTGCTCAAGCCCAAAACCCCGAGGGCTACAACCTGGGGAAACCCTGAGGACATTATGTTAAGTGGAACAAGCCAGTCACAAAAGGACAAATGGACAAATGACTCCACTTATGTGAGGTCCCAAGAGAAGTCAAATTCCTGGAGACAGGAGTGGTGGCTTCCAGAGACTGCAACGGGGATGAGGAGGACAGAGCTTCAGCTGGGGAAGATGGAAAAGTTCTGGAGAGGGATGTGACACTGGCTGCACAGCAGTGTGGATGCACTTACCGCCTCTGCTTTGCACACTTGAACACAGTTGAGCTGGTGAATTTCTCCCTTTTATCCAGCAATTGCCTCAGTATGAAGTTCCATCAGCTCCACCTTCAAAGCATGCCGAGTCTGTCCTGCAGACTCTGGCTGAGCAATGGATGAAAGGAGTACGCTGACACAGGTATTTTGTCTGACAGCGTGGCGAGGGGACCGCACAGCTCAGCACTGCTGACAAGAGTCCTGCAGCTACCAAGAGAGTGCAGCCCCCATAAGCTGGCCCTGCTCGCATTTATTTAGTACAGATTTAATGACAAAGGCTTGGAGCAAACACAATTTGTGGGTAATAAACATTGTTGACCCCCCAAGTAGAGAGCAGTCCTGCACGCGAATGATCAAAGGTTGGTTTCTGGATACAGGAGTAAACAAATTTATCTAGATATGTTCCTTTACATTCCCTTGTTATCTACCCTTTGCTCTCAGGCTCCAGATAACAGAATTTGGCTGCCTTCAGACAAATTTTCTTTCAAAGCTTTTGCAAAACCTCCCAGCCTTCCAAGAAGGTTTGTGTCTTTCCCTACAACTTTTTCTTACAACTTTCCCCACCACCCTGACTAACTCCTACATCTCCCCCTTTTCTGTTTTTTGCATCAGGTTTTGTTGATTGGAGAGTACAGATGAGTGCAGCAAGCAGGTTTGGTGTAGCAGTTACTGCTCATATTCCAGCTTTGCGTCCTAGAATTAGTAAATAACGTAAGACAAATATTAGTATAATCCGTAACGTTCTTTTCCAATCAAGGAGTGACCCCCCACCCAGGAGTGGGAGTCTATCCAGGAGAGATGTTCTTCCACATCCTGCCATATGGCTGTTTGTTGGGCATGTGGATCTATGGCGTTTAGGGATTCTAGAATTTTAGGTTAAGTTGCCTTATGTCTGCTGTGAAATTATCATGTAAGATTCCCTGAGCGGTTGTTTCACCTCATCCCACCTACACATTGATTAATTCCAAGGTGACACAGATGTGCTTATGCTCCCAGTCACAGTTTCATTGCTGTCAGAATGCCAGTGCATCTTACCACTGCCCTACATATTCCAAGGCAGCCTGGAGTACTTGCAGGCATGCAAAGATCTTTTCTATACCCTGCTATAAGAGAAGTTCATAGACACATTTTTGACCAAGTTATCTACGAAGGTAGCTGTTTGTACTGATTGAGTAATAGAGGCCACAGCAACACTAGCAGTTGCCAAGATGACTATGGCTGAGGCTATAAAGGCTACAAGTGTGCCTATGAGTCTTTTGGGTCTGACCTGGGACAGGGCATGTTCTAAGGTGGCAAAGGCAGAGAAGCCTTGCCAATTGCATGTCAAATTCACTGGTAGGAATGCCTCAGATTTTCTCCTTAATACCATGACACTAGTAATATTTAAATTAGATATATTATAATTAGTGATACATGAGACGAACCAAGCTTGTCCCTGCACTTGGGTCAGAAACGTGGAGTTTAGGGGTGTAATGGAAATATTAGTTCCCATAAGGAAAACATGGATGGGTAGTGCAAATCAGGCACTGATCTGTTTGATTATGAATAACGATCATAATATAGTTGTTGCTGGAATTATGATATGTCCCATGCCAGGTGTCAAGGAAGGTCCTAAGATGTCTCAGGTGCCATAAAGTGTCTTGGGGCGGCATGGACTTTACTTGGGGTCTAGGATATCCCATCCCCCCATCAGCCCAAATCAAAGAGGAATGGGACGAGGCTATGAAACTGTGATTGATGCTACAATGGATGTGGACATCAGTATGGTTGCCCTGCAAATGGCAGTGGGGGCCTAACTGGAGGCTACAGGCTTGTCCCCCATGACAGACCTCCCAGCCAAAGTGGAATCCATTACTTTGCTGGCTACATTCTTTAGCAGACGAAGGAATGTTGGGGAAAGTGGCGTTGGTTGCATTGCCCAGCTGAGGCTACCTGCAACAAAGAACGTTAAGGCATTTCCTTTGCCATGATGTAGTCATAATTGTGATTGGGCAGGTGCACAGTAAGGGTTAGAACTTTTATAACTTACACACAGTGGGAGGATAGTGGAGTGATATGTAGTGTTACCTGGCACCTTAGTCCAATGTGTGCCATTAATGAGGGATCCCACTGGGGGTAAGTCAGTCCCTCCTAGCAAAGCAGTTACATTATTAGAGGCTGGGAAGGGGGTGTCTGCCCAAGTAACAGGGCAGAACTTTTTCAGGTGGTATAATTTTCAGGTGCTAAGGATCTAAGCGATGGGTCCAATAGAGAGCATCAGATGCGGGTTGCAGGCAGAGCAATGGCATAAAAAGGATCAATACCCTATGCGAGTTGCAATGTACAACAGAGAGCATAGCAAGGAATAAGTTATCTGGAGTGACTGGTGTCTGTGTCTGGAGCAGGATTCATTCAGCCTCCTGAGTTGTCGTCTTTAGCATCCCCCCATGTAATGTCCAGTGCTTGTGTCATCCTAGGAAGCTGCATCGTCCAGTGTTGCGGGTCTTGCAGGGTCGTTCCCTTCATTTCTGATACCAGGTTGGGTCCTAGCCATGCCATGGTAAGGTTTGATGCATCATGATGGAATCCAAAGGAGACCTGAGGGGGTGTGAACACAAGCATATCCTCTTCCCCAAGTTAACAAATCATTTGGACCACACCATACATTGCCATTTACATCTTTCCATAAAACTGCGGGTTTTATGTCTTGAGAGGTTTTAGCAAAGTGCTTTTCTATAGCTGATTGAAATTTATCATGTAAATTTAATAAATTAAGGGTAAATAAGGCTTGTGCTAGTAGTGTTGCAGAGTTCTTACTCATATTCCCCTTTTTTGTTTTCTGAGCATATTTTTAAGAGTAGAATGGACATGTTCTACTATGGCCTGTCTTTGGGGGTTATATGGGATGCCTGTGGAATGTTGGATGTTCCATGTGTGACAAAATTGTTGAAATAGTGAGCTGGCATAAGCTGGACCATTATCAGTTTTAATTTTTGTGGGCTGCCTCATAAATGTAAAAGTTAAGAGAAGATGTTTAATAACATATCAGGTGGACTCTCCAGGAAGAGCATGTGTGCTAATTAGGTGAGAATTGGTATCAATGGATACATGTACATATCTAAGTTTTTCAAATTCAGGGACGTGTGTAACATCTGTTTGCCATAACTGATTAGGTTCTAGTCCTCTAGGGTTAACACCTGTTGAAGGAGGGTGTCACACGCATCCATGTGAAGCGACCACCAAACAGGCTTTGTGTGAGCAGTAAAGCTTTTTAATCACCTGGATGCAGGTGGGCTGAGTCCAAAAAGAGAGTCAGCAAAGGGAGTTGGGGTGGGGCAGTTTTATAGGATTTGGGTAGGTAGTGGAAAATTACAGTCAAAGGGAGTTGTTCTCTTGCAGTCAGGGGCAGGGGTCACAAGGTGCTCAGCAGGAGAGCTTCTGAGCCAGGAGAAGGAATTTCACCAGGTAATGTCATCAGTTACATCAGGAACTGGCCATTTTTACTTCTTTTGTGATTGTTCAGTTGCTTGAGGCCGTCTGGATGTATACATACAGGCTTGGGCTCAGAGGCCTGACATTCCTGTCTTCTTATATTAATAAAAAAAAATAATGTTGAAGTGCTGGGGTGGCAAAAATTTTTTGGGGGGTGGTATGGAGAGATAATGGGTGATGTTTCTCAGGGCTGTTTTGAGTGGGATTAGGGGCGGCGTGGGAACCTAGAGTGGGAGAGATTAAGCTGAAGGAAGACTTTGTGGTAAGAGGTGATATTGTGAAGTTGTTAGAAGGAATATTTGTCATATAGAATGATAGGCGATGGCCTGGATGTGGTTTTGTATGAATTGACAAACTAAACAGAAGACACAAGGTCCCAGTAAGAGAAGGAGAAAAACAGGTATTAAAGGACTAAGAATTGAGAGACCAAGGATATCCAGTCAGAGTGCCTAAAGGGGTTTAGTGTGATTATTTGCTTGGTTGGTGAGTTTTTGTGCTCTATCCTTGAGTTTTTTTATGTTGTCATATGTCAGGCCAGATTGATAAAATAAAAACAACACTCTTAATTTAAAAATATACAGAGTTTCCTTTTTTTTTTTTTTTTTTTTTTAGCAGTGAGTAAGTTGAGGCCTCAGCGATTTTGGAGGAAAGAGAAATGCAAAGCCAAGAATTGTTTGTTAAAGAAGGATTAGAAATGGCTAGGAGAGAGTGAGTGAGATTGACAGTGTGGTGGAGATAGCTAGGGAGAGGTAGAGAGTGGTATAAGAACGGGAACGAGAATAAGAGTGAGTATAAAAGTAAAGAATAGGACTTCATCAGGGTAAAAGTATTGGAGTGTACCTTGCCACTGAAGATCTTCTATCCACTTCAAGAGAGTCTTAAGGGTGGGGGTTTGAGGTAAAACCAGGAGCTACTGAATACCAAGAGCCTGAGAAACTGCTTGGGTGACTTGATTAATAAAGGCCGGTCTGTTATCGGACTGTATAGAGGTGGAAAGTCCAAACCGAAGAATTATGTCTGACAGAAGGGAAGAAATGACCACAGTGGCCTTCTCAGACCCTGCGAGAAAGACCTCTACCCATCCAGTGAAAGTGTCTACCCAGACCAAGAGATATTTTAGTTTCCTGACTCGGGGCATGTGAGTAAAGTTAATTTGCCAGTTCTGGGCAGGGGCAAATCTCTCAGCTTGATGTGTAGGGAAGGGAGGGGGCCTGAACAATCCCGGAGGAGTAGTAGAACAGCAGATGGAACACTGAGAAGTGATATTTTGAGGATAGATTTCCATGATGGAAAGGAAATGAGAGGTTCTAAGAGGCGGGCTAGAGGCTTGTAACCTACATGGAAGAAGTTATGAAATAACAGAATAGAATGGGCCTGTGAGGCTGGAAGGAGATATTTTCCTTGGTCCAAGAACCATTTGCCTTGTGTGGGAAGAGATTGATAGGTGGAAGTTTCAGTGGGGGAGTAGGTGGAAGTGACTGGTGAGAAGTAGAAAAACTTGCCATGAGGGACAGAAGTTGGAACACTAGCTGCTTCTTTAGCTACCTTATCAGCGTAAGTGTTGCCCTGAGCAATGGGATCTGATGCCTTTTGATGGCCCTTGCAGTGAATGACTCCAGCTTCCTTTTGGAAGTAAAGCAGCCTTGAGAAGAGTTTTTATTAAAGAGGCATTAATGAGGGAGGACCCTTGCATAGTGAGGAAACATCTTTCAGCCCATATAATAGCATGGTGGTGCAGGATATGGAAGGCATATTTAGAGTCAGTATAAATATTGACACGTAGTCCTTTTGCAAGAGTGAGGGCCTGAGTTAAGGCAATGAGTTTGGCTTGCTGAGAGGTAGTGGAGCGGGGCAGAGTGGTAGATGTGGAAGATACTATAGCATAGCCTGCCTTTGCTGGTGAGTGGCGATTAGGCCTGGTGGAACTGCCATCAATAAACCAAGTGTGATCAGGGTGAGGAACAGGGAAGAAGGAAATATGGGGAAATGGAGTGAATGTCAGGTGGATCAGAGAGATATAGTCATGGGGGTCAGGTGTGGTATCAGGAATAATGTGGGGGGGGCCAGACTAAAACAGTAAAGTTAAGTTGTTTGGACAGAAAGGCTACAGGGTGCGGTCCCAGTTCTTGTGTGAGAATTCCAACCACACAGCCCTGTACTTCAGCTGTGTGTAATGAAAAAGGGTTGGGATGAGTTAGGGAGAGCTAGTGTGGGAGCAGCTTCTAGGGCTATTTTTAAGGAACAGAAAGAGGAGTGGGGAAAGGATTTAGGATCTATGGGGTCAGCTAGGTTTCCTTTTGTGAGTTTATATAATGGTTTTGTTAGGATGGCAAAACCAGGTATCCAAAGGCGAAAGTATCCAACCATGCCCAGGAAGGAAAAGAGTTGTTGCTTTGTAGGAGGGGTTGGGTTTGGGAGATCAGCCAGACGTGATCAGCACGGAGAGTACGTGTGTTTTTATGAAGAATTATGCCGAGATAGGTAATGGATGAGGAAGAAATTTGGGCTTTGGAGGGGGATATGTGATATCCTTTTGAGAATAGATGTTGGAGGAGCATGAGGGTGTCCTGTTGGGAAGATTTGTAGGAGGGGCTCTAAAGTAGAAGGTTGTCAAAATATTCAATAAGGTGAGAAGCAGATGGATGGAAAGAAAGTAAATCATGAGGAAGTGCTTGACTGTAGTAATGGGGGCTGTCCCTGAAGCCTTGCGGCAGTACAACCCAGGTAAGTTGCTGAGGCTGATGGGTGTCAGGGTCAGTCCAGGTAAAAGCAAAGAGAGGCTGGGATGAGGGGTGCAGGGGAATAGTGAAGAAAGCATCTTTAAGATCAAGAATGGAATAGTGAGTTGTGGAGGAAGGTATCGAGGACAGGAGAGTATATGGGTTTGGCACCGTGGGGTGGATAGGCAAAACAATTTGGTTAATAAGGCGCAGATCCTGAACTAACCTGTAAGACTTGTCCGGTATTTGGACGGGTAAAATGGGGGAATTGTAAGGAGAGCTTATAGGCTTTAGAAGCCCATGCTGTAGCAGGCGAGTGATAACAGGCTTCAATCCCCTTAGAGCCTGTTGAGGGATGGGATACTGGTGTTGAGCAGGGTAAGGGTGATGAGGTTTTAATAGGATAGTAATGGGCGCGTGGTCGGTTGCCAGAGAGGGAGTAGAGGTGTCCCATACTTGTGGGTTAAGGTGGGGACATACAAGAGGAAGACACAAAAGAGGCTTTAGGTTGGGGAGAATGGTGGCAATGAGATGTGGCTGTAGTCCAGGAATAGTCAGGGAAGCAGATAATTTGGTTAAAATGTCTCAGCCTAATAAGGGAACTGGACAGGTGGGGATAACTAAAAAGGAGTGCATAAAAGAATGTTGTCTAAGTTGGCACCAGAGTGGGGGAGTTTTAAGGGGTTTTGAAGCTTGGCCGTCAATACCTACAACAGTTATGGGGGCAAAGGAAACAGGCCCTTGAAGGTAATGTAAAGTGGGTAGCCCCCATATCAATTAAACGGGATGGACTTACCCTCCACTGTAAGAGTTACCCAAAGCTTGGCGTCCATGATGGTCCAGGGGGCTTCCGAGGCGATCGGGCAGCATCAGTCTTCAGCCGCTAAGCTGAGATCTGGGAAGGAGTCAGCCAAGCAACACTGGGTTTCAGCTCCAGAAGTTTTAGGAGCGGCGGTAATGTGAGTTGGACAGTCCAACCTCCAGTAGGGGCCCACACAGACAGGGCACAGCTTAGGAGGAATCCTGGGCTGCGGGCATTCTGAGGCCCAGTGGCCAGGCTTTTGGCATTTGAAGCAAGGTCCATGAGGAGGTTTTGAAGGAGCCCCTGGGAGCTGTGGCTTGGATGTTCTGAGGTTCTTGTATGCTGGAGATGTGGTTGTGGGTTGTCTTACAGGGGAGGCAAGTAGCTGTAACTCAGAGATGCATTGTCGTTTGGCTGACTTCTCTCTATTATTGCACACCTTGAAGGCGAGGTTGATGAATTCCTGTCGTGGGGTTTGAGGGCTGGATTCCAATTTTTGAAGCTTTTTTCTAATGTCAGGAGCTGACTGGGTGATAAAATGCATATATAGAATGAGACGGCCTTCTTACCCTTCAGGGTCTAGGGCTGTAAAGCATCTAAGGATTGTTGCCAAACAGGCCATGAACTGGCCTGGGTTTTCATATTTGATGAAAAAGAGCCTAAATGCTAACTGATTTGGGAGAGGTCGGATAAAGAAAAAGCATTAACCTTGACTATGCCTTTAGCTCCAGCCACCTCTTTAAGAGGAAATTGTTGGGCAGGTGGGGGACGGCTAGTCGTGGAAGAAAACTGTAAGCCGGACCGGGGGTGAGGAGGGGAGGTGATAAAAGGATTATAGGGTTGGGGAGCGGAGGCTGAGAAAGAATTGGTACCTGGCTCAGCCTGGTGAGGAGCAGCCTGGGAAGGAGAGGTGAGGTCAGATGGGTCCATAGAAAAGGAGGATTCAAAGGACTCAGAGCTTGGGGTGGAGATTGAAAGAACAGACAGGACAGAAAAGAAAGATTTAGGATGAGTCGCATTGGGAGCAGAGACTAGGGAGGGACCAATGTGTAAAAGAATGCCCGGACATCAGGCACTTCAGACCCATTTGACCATTTTTTAAGACAAAAACCATCCAGGTCTTGCAAAGAGGAGAAATCAAAAGTGCCATTTTCTGGCTATTTAGAACCATTATCGAGTTTGTACTGGGGCCAAGCAGTGTTGCAGAAGAAAATAACATGCTTAGGTTTTAGGTCAGATGAGAGCTGAAGAGGTTTTAAGTTTTCGAGAACACAGGCTAAGGGAGAAGAATGGGGAATGGAGGGTGGAAGGTTGCCCATAGTGAAGGAGGCAACCCCAGAGAAAAGAGAGGGTAGAGACACAGAGAAGGGGGGCGGTGAGCAGCCCTGGGCTGCAATGTGGGTGAGCAGCCAAAGCAGGTATCCCCACAATTGACTTGTCACCAAGGGAATGTGGGTGAATGAGCAAGGCAGGCATCCCCACGATGATCAGACACCAATGGAATGTGGGTGAATAATCAGGCAGGCATCCCTGCATTGATTAAACACTAAGGGAAGACTGTCTTCCTGAATCCGTGACTGGCGCTGGAGTTTTGGGTCCACGGATAAAATGTGTCTCCTTTGAGAGGCTGAGGCAGGTGGATCACAAGGTCAGGAGATCGAGACCATCCTGGCTGACATGGTGAAACCCCATCTCTACTAAAAAATACAAAAAATTAGCTGGGCGGGGTGGTGGGTGCCTGTAGTTCCAGCTACTCAGGAGGCTGAGGCAGGAGAATGGCGTGAACCTGGGAGGCGGAGCTTGCAGTGAGCCAAGATTGCGCCACTGCACTCCAGCCTGGGTGACAGAGCGAGACTCCGTCTCAAAAAAAAAAAAAAAAAAGTGTCTCTTTTGTCTCTACTAGAGAGGAAAAAGAACTGGAATTGGAAGGACAAGGAGATTGAAGGGTAGTGAGAGAGGAAGACTGAAGGGTAGTGAGAGAGGCTGGAGAAGAGTGAAAAGACTGCTTACCCGATTTGAAATTGGTGAGATGCTCCTTGGTCTGGTTGGTCTGAGGACCCGAGGTCGTAGGTGGATCTCCTCATGGAGTGAAGGCGAGGACAGGTGACCAGTCTCCCGAAGGAGTCCTCCTGTCCCAGGTCTTTAGCACCAAATGTCACGCCTGTCCATGTGACGAGACCACCAAACAGGCTTTATGTGAGCAATAAAGCTTTTTAATCACCTGGGTGCAGGCGAGCTGAGTCCGAAAACAGTCAGCAAGGAAGATAGGGGTGGGGCAGTTTTATAGGATTTGGGTAGGTAGTGGAAAATTACAGTCAAAGGGAATTGTTCTTTTGCAGGCAGGGGCGGGGGTCACAAGGGGCTCAGTGGTAGAGCTTCTGAGCCAGGAGAAGGAATTTCACCAGATAATTTCATCAGTTAATGCAGGAATCGGCCATTTTCACTTCTTTTGTGATTCTTCAGTTGCTTCGGGCCATCTGGATGTATATGTGCAGGATTGAGCTCAGAGGCCTGACAGAGGGGATATGCCTGTGAGCTGGCAATCTGGGCATTGCAGGATAATTTGTTTAGCTCCTCTTTGGGTAAGATGAAATTGTTTAGACAAATTTCTCCAATTTTGGTGGAAAAATTGATGTGACGGAGTGACTTGGTCAATTAGTGACGTCATAACCTGCAGGTCTGCTTGATCATTGCCATAAGCCAGGGGGCCAGGCAGTGAGCTGTGGGCTCGAATATGTGTGATAAAAATAGGATGTGTGTGTTGATCTAGCAATTGCTGAAGTCAAATAAAAAGTGCACACAGGGTGGGCCCGAGAGCGGACTTAATGAGGGCTGTCTCAAGATTCTGCAATAAATAAACAGAGTAAGCAGAGTCACTAAGAATATTGATGGGCTAAGTGGAAAAGATATCCAGGGCCAGTATTAAGGCTCCAACCTCAGCTCTCTGAGTGCTAGTAAGTCTGGAACGAGTGAGAGAATTATGCGGTCTCCGCCATTTTCCATTTTTCCCAGAGCAGTCAGTAAAAAGCATTAAAGTGTTAGGTATGGGGGAGTGAACTACTTTTGTAGGCATAAGTTCAGGAGTATGAGATAAGAACTGAATTAGTTTGTCAGCAGGAAGGGCATGCTCTATATGGCCTGCATGATCAGAGAGTGCTATCTGAAGATCTAGAGATAGGGGCAGTTCTGCTTCAAGTTGCGTTTTACTCAAAGAAATTCTTATGACATCAGGGTCATAACCTAGCAACTAATTGCATTGTCTGTAGCCTGTATACAGGACTTTACTAACCAGCTGGATATAGGGAGATAGTGTTTTAGTTTCTGTATGTGAGCAAAAAACCCATTCTAGAAAGTGCAGCCCTGGGGCCATCTGTCCTATTAATCCTCTTGGGGAATGTTTAGTAGGAAAAACAAACAATTGAACTGAATATCATGGATCTATGTGATCTAGTTGCCTCTGAGAAATAGTTTGCTCTATTTCCTCAATTTCCCTTTTTGCTGCAGGAGTTAAATACCTGGGAGAGTTTAGGAGTGTATTGCCCTTTAGGACAGAAAACAGGTTTTGTAACTTATCAGTAGTTATGCCCAAGGTGGGGCAAAGCCAATTAATATCACCCAGTAATTTTTGATAATCATTAAAGGTGTGTAAGTTGCTAGTATTTAATTCAACTTTTTGAGGTCTTATTGACTGGGAAGTTAATATGTATCCAAGATATTTCCAAGGAGAAGACAATTGTACTTTTTCAGGTGCTATGATGATTAAACCTCTTAACTGTGTTCTTTATGACAGAGGCATATAAACTTAAAAGCACTGGCTCCGTTGGGGCTGCTAGTAAAATATCATCGACAAAATGAATAATCTTGCAATTAGGAAATTCTTTTCTACTGGGAAGCAAAGCCTGATTTACATGATACTAACACATGGTAGGACTGTTCAGCATTCCTTGAGGAAGTACTTTCCAATGAAATAGGCAAGCTGGCCTTTCATTATTGATAGCTGGTATTGTAAACGCAAATTTTTCTCTGTCCTGTTCTGCTAGGGGAATAGTACAAAAGCAGTCTTTTAAGTCAATAATGACTATAGGCCAATCTTGAGGAATCGCTGTGGGGGAAGGGAGGCCCTGTTGAAGGGACTCCATAGGTTGCAAATAAGCATTGATAGCCCATAAGTCATGCAAAAGTCTCCATTTGCCGGACTTTTTGGGAATGACAAAAATGGGTGACTTCCAAGGGCTGTTTGATGGTTCTATATGGCTGGCTTTTAATTGCTCCTCAACTAATTCATGGGCTTGTTGTAATTTCTCTCCCTTTAAAGACTACTGTTCTACCCAAATAGGATTTTGAGAGATCCACGTCAGGGATAGGGGAGGATAACAGTGGCCATGATTAGAAAGAGGTCTGCAGAATGACCTCAATTAAACCTTTTGTAAATGGGCTAGCGGCTCCATTTTGTCTAATGCTTTTTCTTATCTCTTTATAAGTGTTGGAAGTAATGAGTTCATGTGCCCGATTGCCTTGTTGATCGTGCATTACCAGGCAGGCTAAGTGCTCCCCTTCTAATGCCGCTTGCCTAAGATAGGGTCCCATAGCTGTAGGATATCCCTTGTCTTTTTTCCAATTTATTGGGGGAGGGGGCTTAGGCAAAACCTCTGTTTCCTTTGGTATTTTTTCCTGGTAATGGCTGGGCTGAGGGAGAAGGAGGAGGTGGTAAGGTAGGTGACGGTTCCTCCTCCCTTCCCTTTTTAGGCTCTTCTGTGTAGAGGGGGACAAAAGCAGCCCTAACTAAGGCCCATAAATTAGAGATACTACTGGGACCCATTGCCCTTGTGCATGATGTTGTTTAAGCTTTCTCCCCACTTGTTCCCAGAGCTCTACTTCTAACGTCCCTTCTTCGGGAACCATGGGTTATGGGAAACAACAGTTTGCATTAGGTCCCTTAATTGAGCCTGCAAAACCACTAGCTTTAAATAGCTGTTTCAACACTTTTATATATTGTTTCTCTTGAGCTGATAACTATTGTCCGATGATGAAACCCTAGCCTGAACAATTCCCTTGAACTTGGAAATCCTGAGTGGGCACCAATAACTTACTGACTGTGCAGTCTCTTCACCTTTGTTTTTGAGGGTTCTGTCACGATCTGTTGCAGTGTGCATCACATGGGGCACCACCTGCTGAGTCTGTCCCATAGACTCCAGCCAAGTGACAAATGAAAGGAGTACACTGACACAGATATTTTGCCTGACAGGTCGGCTAGGGGACCACATGGCTCAGCACCACCAATGAGAGTACCGCAGCCGCCAAGAGAGTGCAGCTCCCATAAGCCGGCCTCACTCGCATTTATTTAGTACCGATTTAATGGCAAAGGCTTGGAACAGACACAATTTGTGGGTAACAAACATTGTTGACCCCCGGAGTAGAGAGCAGTCCTGTGCGCAAATGATCATAGGTTGGTTTCTGGACACAGTAACCAAATTTATCTAGATATGTTCCTTTACATTCCCTTGTTATCTACCCTTTGCTCTCAGGCTCCAGATAGAATTTGGCTGCCTTCAGCCAAATTTTTTTTCGAAGCTTTTGCAAAACCTCCCAGCCTTCCAAGAAGGTTTGTGTCTCTCCCTATAACTTTTGCTTAGAACTTTCCCCACCACCCTGACTGAACTCCCTACAAAAGCAGCTCCCGGGCATGACCTCTCCCCATCTTCTCCTTGTCATCCTAGGCTGGCCACGGGGCCCTCGCCTGGCCCCCGCCCTGGCCTCCTTGTGGGGCTCCCTGCTTAACACCCCTAAGAGCAGAATGACCTCCCTTTCCAGCACTCCAGCTGTGGGGGCCTCTCCCCTGTCCCCTGAGTGCCCTAAGCATGTCCTTTCCCCAGCCCGGGCTGCTCCCCCATGCCTGGGACCCTCTCCCCAAATCTGCCCTGGCCCTGGCCTCACTTCATCCACAGCTCACTCCAGCGCCTCTCAGAGTGCCTTTTCCCGGCTGCCTCCTCTGAAGTGAGGCATTACTCCCTCCTGTGCCACCTCGCCTTCCCCACACTCTGCTGCACTTTTCTTCATACCCGACATTCTGTTATATGTTGATTTGTTCCAGCCATATGTTCTTAGCCTTCAGATGAGCTTCAGGAGAGAGCTCACAGCAGCACTGCTAGCATTTAAAGAGTGCCTGCCACTTAATAGGCACATCCAGTATAGAAGAGCTGTTTGGATAAATAATGAATGAATGAATATGAATAAAACAGCCAGACAGACTTCCTAGATTTCCACACAATTGGCCTTTCCTATCTCCATAGATTATTATGAATAATATCAAAGGGTGTACACCCACTGTGATATAAGGAGTAATATCTTCTTAGGATATTACAAATACTATCACAGGGTGTACACCCACTGTTATATTAGGAGTAATATATTTCTTTGATATTACGAATGATATCACAGGGGAACACCCACTGTGATATTAGGAGTAATATCTCCCTTAGATATTATGAATTATATCACAGGGTATACACTCCTTGTGATATAATTAAATATTACGAATAGGCTGGGCGTGGTGGCTCATGCCTGTAATCCCAGCACTTTGGGAGGCCAAGGCCGGCAGATCATGAGGTCAGGAGATCAAGACCATCCTGGCTAACACGGTGAAACCCCGTCTCTACTAAAAATACAAAAAAAAAAAAAAAATTAGCCAGGCGTGGTGGCGGGCCCCTGTATTCCCAGCTACCGGGAGGCTGAGGCAGGAGAATGATGTGAACCCAGGGGGTGGAGCTTGCAGTGAGCCAAGATCGCGCCACTGCACTCCAGCCTGGGTGACAGAGCGAGACTCCATCTCAAAAAAAAAAAAAATTACGAATGATATCACGGGGTGTACACCCACTGTGATATTAGGAGTAATATCTCCTGTAAATATTTCAAATAATATCACAGTGTGTACAGCCACTGTAATATTAGGGGTAATATCCTCCTTAGATATTATGAATAATATAATATGGTATATACCCACTGTGATATTAGGAGTAATATCTCCCTTAGATATCACCAGGAATAATATCACAGGGTGTACACCCACTTTGATATCAGGAGTAATATCTCCCTCAGATATTAGGAATTATATTACAAGGTGTACACACAGTGTGTACACCCTCTGTGATATTAGGAGCAGTGTCTTTTGGTAGATATTACGAATAATATTACAGGGTATACACACAGGGTGTACACCCACTGTGTTATTAGGAGTAATGTCTTTCTTTAGATTTTACAAATAATATCACAGAGTGTTCACCCACTGTGATATTAGAAGTAATATCTTCCCATAGATACTACAATTAACATCACAGCCTGTAAACCCACTCTGATATAGAAGTAACATCTTCTTGTAGCTATTAAAAAGTAGTATCACAGGGTGTACACCCACTACAATATTAGGAGTGATGTCTTCCCTTTGATATTACTAATAATATTACTGGGTTTACACCCACTGTGATATTAGTAATAATATCTTCCCTTAAATATTATGAATAATATCACAGGGTATACACCTACTATGATATTAGGAGTAATATCTTTCCTTAGATATTATGAATAATATCAAGGGTTTACACCCACTATGATATTAAGAGTAATTTCTTTCCTTAGATGTTATGAATAATATCACAGGGTGTACACCCACTATGATACTAGGAGTAATATCTTCCTTTAGATATCGTGAATAATATCACAGTGTGTATCTAATATCAGAATATCTTACCAAAGATGTATTATATCTTTGATATTACTGCTAATATCACAGTGGTTGTATACCCTGAGTGTACACCATGTGGTATTATTCATAATATCTTCAGTATTACTGCTTATATCACAGTGGGTGTACACCCTGTGATATTATTTATAATATCTTTGATATTACAGCTAATACCATAGTGGGTGTACACCCTGTGATATTATTCATAATATCTTTGATATTACAGCTAATACCATAGTGGGTGTACACCCTGTGATATTATTCATAATATCTTTGATATTACAGCTAATACCATAGTGGGTGTACACCCTGTGATATTATTCATAATATCTTTGATATTATTGCTAATATCACAGTGGGTATACATCCTGGGTGTTCCCCCTGTGATACTATTTATAGTATCTTTGATATCACTGCTAATATCACAGGGGTTGTATGCCCTAGGTGTACATTCTGTGATATTATTCATAATATGTTTGATATTACTGCTAATATCATAGTGGGTGTACACCCTGTGATATTTTTCTAAATATCTCTGATATTATTCATAACATCTTCACTGTTACTGCTAATATCACAGTGGATGTACACCCTTTGATATTATTCATAATATGTTAGAATTTACTACTTATATCACAGTGGGTGTACACCTCGTGATTTTATTCATAATATCTTCTATATTACTGCTAATATCGCAGTGGGTTTACACACCATGATATTATACTTAATATGTGCGATATTACTGCTATCACAGTGCGTGTACATCCAGTGATAATTCTTATAATATCTTAGATATTATTGCTAATATCACAGTGTGTGTACACCCTGTGATATTATCCATAGTATCTTCGATATTCCTGCTAATATCATAGTGGGTGTACATCCTGTGATATTATTCATAATACCTTTGATGTTACTGCTAATATCACAATGGGTGTACACCCTGTGATATTATTCGTAATATGTTTGACATTGCTGCTAATATCACAGTGGTTGTACACCCTGTGATATTAGTGGAAATATATATGGTAATATCTTTGATACTACCACTAATATCACAGTGGGTGTACACCCTGTGTTCACACCCACTGTGATATTATTCATAATATCTTCAATATTACTGCTAATATCACAGTGTGTGTACACCCTGTGATGATATTCGTAAGATCTTCGGTATTGCTACTAATATCACACTGGGTGTACACCCTGTGGTATTATTCATAGTATCTTTGATATTACTGCTAATATCACAGTGGGTGTACACGCCCTGTTATAGTATTCATAATTTTTTTGATATTACTGCTATCACAGTGGGTGTACACCCTGTTGTATTGTTCATAATATATTCGATATTACTTCCTAATATTACAGTGGTGTACACCCTGTTTTATTACTCATAATATCTTCACTGTTACTGCTAATATCACAGTGGGTGTACACCCCACACTGTTTTATTATTCATAATATCTTCACTATTACTGCTAATATCACCTTGGGTGTACATCCTGGGTGTCCACCCTGTGATATTCTTCATAATATCTTTGATGTTACTGCTAATATCACAGTGGGTGTACACCCTGTGATATTCTTCATAATATCTTTGATGTTCCTGCTAATATCTCAGTGGGTATACATTCTGGATGCACACCCTGTGATATTATTCATAATATGTTTGATATTACTGCTAATATCACAGTGAGTGTACACCCTGTGATATTTGTAAAATCTTGGATATTCCTGCTAATTTCACAGTGGTTGTACACCCTGGGTGTACACCCTGTCATATTATTCATAATATCGTCTCTATTACTGCTAATATTACAGGGATATATACCCTGGGTGTACACCTTGTGATATTATTCATAATATTTTTTATATTACCGCTAATATCACAGTGGTTGTACACCCTGTGATGTGATTCAGATCTTTGATATTACTGCTAATATCACATTGGTGATTACCCTTTGATATTATTCATAATATCTTTGATATTACTGTTTATATGACAGTGCGTGTACACCCTGTAATACACCCTGTACACCCACTGTGATAAATTGAAATAAAATAAAATTGAAGATTACTGCTAGTATCACAGTGTGTGTACGTCCTATGATATTATTCATAATATCTTCAAGATTACTGCTAATATCACAGTGGGTGTGCACACTGTGAAATTATTCATAATAACTTCGATATTACTTCTGATATCACAGTGGGGTTCACCCTGTGATGTTATTCATAATATCTTTGATATTACTGCTAACATCACAGTGAGTGTACACCCGGGATGTACACCCTGCGATATCATTCATAATATAGTCGATATTACTGCTAATATCACTACCTGGGAGGCTGAGGCAGGTAACACTGGTAACACTTATGGCTCAAACCCAGGAGGTGAAGGTTGCAGTGAGGTGAGATGGCGCCACTGTACTCTGACTTGGGCGACGGTATGACTCTGCCTCAAAAAAAAAA
This sequence comes from Pongo pygmaeus, assembly GCF_028885625.2. Classification (NCBI taxonomy): domain Eukaryota; kingdom Metazoa; phylum Chordata; class Mammalia; order Primates; family Hominidae; genus Pongo; species Pongo pygmaeus. The sequence continues at coordinate 11,040,797 of NC_072380.2, forward strand.
AAAAAAAAATTAAAAAACAAAATCCCAGGAAATCCTGTATCTCTGAAACAACTCCCTTTAGCCTTCCATGACCGTCTTTATATGTGTGATTTTCTTATGTAAGCTTTCTAGAAAAGGCAAATCTATAGAGACAAAAAACAGATTAATAGTTGCCTGGGACTAGAGACACGTATGTGTAACACACTTATTTATACACATACATACAGGTGTATGTATATATGCTTTGATGTTCCGACAAAGAGTCAAGATTGCTGTCTTTTCTTGTGGCTTGTCAATGATTCTGTTTCATATTTTAGTTAGATGATAGGTAGATGTAACTATATATGTATTAGCATACATACATATGGTATTTTGTAAATATGTCAGGCACATTGTTAGAGAATACTGTCTTTTGACTTTCCTTCCTCTGCTTGTGCCCTGTAAACAAACCATTGTTAATAATTATATGAGCTTCCCTCTCTTTCTCCATGCTCACAGACTCATAGTCAACATAATGTAGCATTGGGTATAATAGTATAATCCACATACACCATTTCCTGTGTGTTTAGTTGTATGTGGGGATTTTACTCAGTATTGTTTGCTTCATAAAAACAGGACCATACAATACACAATTTTCTGTGTTTTGCTTCCCTCAATATATTGTGGAAATCCCTCCAAGTCAAGTGATAAACCACCTAATACATACTTAATTTTTAGTTATTTAAATAGTTTCTTCACATAGCTCAAAATTCAAAAGGCACAGAATTGTGTATAATAAAACGTCTCTCAACCATGTGTCCTGGGGCACCCAGTTTATCCACACGAAAACCTGCACGTAGATGTTTATAGATGCTTTATTCATAAAAGCCTTTTCAGATTGGCTTCTTTAACTTAGTAATAAGCACTTAAGTTTCCTCCACATCTTTTCGTGGCTTGGTAGCTCATTTCTTTTTAGCACTGAATAAAATTCCATTGTTTGGATGGACCAGAGTTTATTTATCTAGGACATCTTAGAGCTTCCCAGTTTGGGCAATTATGATGCTTCTATAAATATCTGTGTGCAGGTTTTTGTGTGGACATAAATGTTACTAGTGTCACCACATTTTCCCAGACTCCTCCAGAAGATATTCTTCGCATATACAAGTCAGTACGTGAAGGTATGTGTGAATCTATATTTACGTAATTTCTTCCCCCATCCACTGGTTTTCACGTTTTTACACCAACATTTTTTACACCAACACATTTGTTATAAATATCCTGTGTTTGCCAATCTAGTAGGTGTAGCTCGAATTATTACCTTGTTTTAAATTGCATTTTTTTTAGGAGACTGAGCATGTTATATATATTCAAGAACAATTTGTATTTTTTCTATGAACTGTGTGTTCATAACTTTGTAATTTTCACCTAATTTTTTTCTTATAGATTTGCAAGAACTCTTTGTATATTAAGGAGATTAGCCCCCCGTCTATTGCAAAACATTTGTAACATTTTTTTCAGTTTGTCATTTGTTATTTGTCATTTGTCTTCTGGCTTCACTTGCAATCATTTTTTAAAAATAAACATCTGTTTGAGTCCCTCTGTCAATTCTTTTTTTTTTTTTCTTTTTTGAGGCAGAGTTTCATTCTTGTTGCCCAGGCTGGAGTGCATTGGCACGGTCTCAGCTCATTGCAACCTCTGCCTCCCCGGTTCAAGCGATTCTCCTGCCTCAGTCTCCCAAATAGCTGGGATAGGCACTCATGACCATGTCAGGCTAATTTTTGTATTTTTAGTAGAGACGGTGTTACACCATGTTGGCTAGGTTGGTCTCGAACTCCTGACCTCAGGTGATCCGCCTGCCTCGGCTTCCCAAAATGCTGGGATTACAGGTGTGAGCTACTATTCTCAGCCCCTGCTTTCAATTCTTTAGGGTATCTGCTATCCTGTCCTTTTTTCTTTTTTTTTTTTCTTACAGATGGGTTCTTGCTCTGTTGCCCAGCCTGTGCAGTGGTGTGATCACAGCTCACTATGCTCTTGAACTCCTGGGCTCAAGCAATCCTCCTGCCTCAGCCTCCTGAGTAGCTGGGACCACAAGTGTTCACCACCACGCCTGGCTATTTTTTAAGCTTTTTTGTAGAGATGGAGTCTTGCTCTGTTGCCTAGGCTGGAGTGCAGGGGCAGGATCATGGCTCACTGCAGCCTCAAACGCCTGGCCTCAAGCAGTCCTCCCACCTTGGCCTCCCAAAGTGCTAGGATTACAGGCGTGAGCCATCACATTCGGCCTATCCTGCCCTATTTTAAAGAATATTTAGACAAAGAAAGCTGCCCCTATTGTAGCTTGAGCCCCTTTCTGCGGATATCTGACCCGCAGACCTGACCCAGCAACAGATGAGAGATGTACACTAACACAGATATTCTGCCTGTCAGTCACGCTAAGGGGCTCTGCTCTGAGTCTGGAGCATCCCGCTGATAAGCCAGCGCAGTTAGCATTTATTTAGTACAGATTAAATGATAAAAGCTTTGAGTCAACACATCTGTGCGTAATTGACCTGGTTGCCGACCCCTGAGTAGAGAGCAATTATGCACCCGTGGTTGATCAAAGGTTGGTCTAGGACCACATGAGTAAACAAGCTATTTAGATAAACTTCCCCACATTTCCTTGTTATTTGCTTTTTTGCTATCAACTAAAGGTAAAGAGGATTAGACTGCTTTCAGCCAAATCTTTTACTGAAGCTATGCTAACCTTCTGGCTTTCCACGAAGGTTTGTGTCTATATCCTATAACTTCATCTTACAATTTTTCCGGCCACACTGACTGATCCCCTACACCTTTCTTCTGAAAAGAAGTCTTCAGATTGGCTTCTTTAACTTAGTAATAAGCACTTAAGATTCCTCTATGTCTTTTCATGGCTTGATACCTCATTTCTTTTTAGCACTGAATAAAATTTCATTGTTTGGATGGACCAGAGTTTGTTTATCCATTCTCCTACCATAGGACGTCTTGGTGGCTTCCTAGTTTTGACAGTTATGTGTGCAGGTTCATGTGGATATAAGTTTTCAACTCATTCAGGCAAATACTAAGAAACGAATGAGAGTTCCTGTTGTTCCACGTTCTTGTCAGCATTTGGTGTTGTCAGTGTTTGGGATTTGGGCCACATGAATAGGTGGGTTAGTAGTATCTCATTGTTTTAATTTGCATTTCCCTGATGATTTATGAAATTGACCATCTTTTCACATTCTTATTTGCCATCTGTATATCTCCTTGCCCATTTTTTACTGAGGTTGTTAATTTTCTAATTGTTGAATTTTACAAGTTCTCTGTGTGTTTTGGCTAACAGTGCTTTATCAGTTATATCTTTTGCAAACATTTTCTTCCACTCTATGAGTTGGCTTTTCATTCTCTTGACAGTGTCTTTCATAGACACTTTCCCCTTCCCTTCCCTTCCTTTCCTTTCATTTTTTAAATTTTTTGTTGAGATGGAATCTCACTGTCGCCCAGCCTGGAGTGCAGTGGTATGATCTTGGCTCGCTGCAACCTCTACCTCCCCAGCTCAGGGAATCCTCCTGCTTCAGTCTCCCTCAGCTGGAACCATAGGCATGCACCACGATGCCTGGCTGATTTTTTGTATTTTTGGCAGAGATGAGATTTCGCCATGTTGCCCAGGCTGGTCTTGAACTTCTGAGCTCAAGCAATCCTCCTACCTCGGCCTCCCAAAGTGCTGGGATTACAGGGGTGAGCTACTATGCTCAGCCATCGATTCACTGTTCTTTCACCAATACCACACTGTCTTGATTACTGTAACATTATAGTAAGTCTTGAAGTCAGGTAGTGTCAATCCTCCAGTCCTCCCACTGTGTTCTTCTCTGGATCTTCTGCCTCTCCATATAAACTCTGGAATCCGTTCATTGATATCTACAACATAGCTTGCCAAAATACATCAACAGCAGAACCTTTTGCTTGAACAGCCCACCTAGCTCAAAGCTGTCACGCCCCATGCACACATTTAGAGCTTTCAATCAACTTTTTAGTTTGTGAACCCAAAATAACTAAGACAGATCTCAACCTATTTATTTATTTATTCATTTATTTAAGACAGAGTCTCATTCTGTCATCCAAGCTGGAGTGCAGTGGTGTGATCTCGGCTCACTGCAACCCTACCTCCTGGGTTCAAGTGATTCTCCTGCCTCAGCCTCCTGAGTAGCTGGGATTATAGGCGCCCGCCACCATGCCCGGCTAATTTTTGTATTTTTAGTAGCGACATGATTTCACCATGTTGGCCAGGCTGGTCCTGACCTCCTGACCTCAGGTAATCCGTTTGCCTTGGCCTCCCAGAGTTGGGATTACAGATGTGAGCCACTGTGCCAGCCTACATGGTAGAGTTAAAAGCTCTGAGAAGAACATATGGAACCCTCTGCTTCTGGCCCTGACCCCCTCTGTCGGCCTCTTCACCTCTCCACTGTCATCTCACCCAACGCTCAGCCATGGCCAACTGCTTCCAGCTTCTTTAACGTGATTTGTTCTCTCTTACTGCCATTCCTTTGTATATGCCTTTCCTTCGCCTGGACTACTCTCTCTTTGCCTGGCTAACTTCTTTTTATTCCCAAAGCTTCAGTACAATTCTCTTCTTCCTTTGAGAAAATTTTCTTGATTCTATTCTTCTGCCAGCCAAGTTCAGATGCCTCCATAATCTAAAGTACAAGACGCATATTTCATATTTCTTTCATAGTTCAGTTCGATTTAAAGATGAGTACTTGGCTGGGCACTAGGAAGACCATGACAATGACACATGGCTCAGGTCCAAGTGGCTCGCTGTGGTGGTAGAGGAAACATACAATTACATGGATGGTGATGTAGTTTAATGGAGTACCTATTGGGCACAGATTTGACTCAAGGGGCTGAGTGGTCACATGGCACCAGGTAGGCAAGGAATGGCTTTTCTTGAAAGATATTTGAGCTGGAACTTGAAGGATTCTGTGAGTGAGAAGACTTATCTCAATTATTTTGCATTAACTTTGCATCCATTGCCTCCTTCCCCATTACTTGGGAGGTGCTTAAGTACCATGAAGTCACACACTCTGGTCCTTGAAACTGTACTATCTGCAAGAGGGCTGATGTGACAGAGGAGGAAGAGGAGTGATGGAGGGGGAGGAAACATGAACATTGTGTAACTCAAGATTCAGGTAATCTAGTCTCTTGTACCCTATTCTGAGTATGCTAACTCTTTTCTTCTGGGTTATGTGGTTTAATTCAATAAACTAAATGATTTATTAAAATAAGTAATAAAAAGTATTTGAGCTTTTTCATTTGGTTTGGACTTTTCTGCTGTAGGAACTCTGGGATAGTCTGCCTGGTAGTATCTGTGGAGGCTACCATTGAATCAAGGTAACTTCCCACGTGACAGAGTTCTCTAATCAGAATTGTGCTTTCAGAAGGTTTTAGTAGTGGGGGTGAGCAATTGCTAGTCCAGGCATGATCTCAAGGGATGAATGAGAGATTTGGTGGCTGGAGTATTTCTACAGGACTTAGTAGCTATTTGTAGAAGGTTAGAAGAAAGAGGAAAGAGCATGAAGAAGTGAAGATGGTCATTTTAAGAATTAGTGTCATTGGGTGGGAATGCTATTTCTAAGTCCAAATGGAAGCCAGAAGTTTGGGTTCTGGTGTCTGCCCTGCCTCATTGTAGCTACGTGGCCTTCTACAAATTCTTCATTAAAAAATGAAGAATTTGCACTACGAAGAGCTATTTTGCACTCCTATCCTCATCCTTTAGCATGTGGTCAGCTTAGGGTATTTGAAGGTGTTTTAACAAGATCTAGCTACACTCCGGTTATTAAAGGACAGGCTGCCAGTGTGACAGCCTGTTCAAATGCTGCTTGGAAATAGAATGAGTGCTCTATGTTCAGGGCACTGTGGCAGATGGTATTGGGGATCCCATGGTTCCTGCCATGAAAAAAATGAGCCATCTAATCAGAGGCAACTCCAAAGCACATAGATAGCCAAGCAACTATAATCAGGGACTATGAAAGTGCAATTCATCAGAGTAACGGATTTGGAAGAGATTTAAATGAATAAAAAGTATTGGATAAACCTTTGCCTTTCTCTCAATTATGGCTGTGACCATGAGAAATGCTACTAGATGGTGATGATGAAATCAGGCTTAAGTCAACTTGAGTGGCAACCAGGATTTTTGCTCTCCTGCTATGAGAAAACCTCAAACCTCTCTTTGTTCCTTCTTTTCCTCTAAGCCTCCTACTCAAATTTTAGAAAATGTCCAACTGGTCAAGTCTTTCCATTATCAAAGATGTGGTTACTTTGATCACACTTTGGATAGTTTCCTTCCTGAACTCCTAGATACACTTATTGAATGGGAGGCCTTCCCCTGAACTCCTCCTCAACCCCTCACCAACATTTGCCTTGAGTCTATGGCAGCCTTCTAGAGTCTAACCCTGATACAGTAATAGTTTTAGGCTTTTCTTTCTGGGGATTTGGATGACTTCTGGGGAACTTTGCTATACTATGCTCATCAACATCAACACTGATGAAGATGTAGTTGTATATACCTTGCTGTGAAATAATGTGTTCTCATTACTGCTTCAGTAAGGAGCAACCCCAGAAGATCTGGCAAGAGCTCTGACCCAGTACGGTAGTTTGGTGACAAAAATGTTAGGGCTGATAGTGGACATCTGGTTCCACTCTGCAGCACTCTGGGCTTCAATTAGGCAGAAACTTTTTTTTTTTTTTTTTTTTTTAGACAGAGTCTCGCTCTGTTGCCCAGGCTGGAGTGCAGTAGTGCGATCTTGGATCACTGCAAGCTCCGCCTCCTGGGTTCACGCCATTCTCCTGCCTCAGCCTCCTGAGTAGCTGGGACTACAGGTGCACACCGCCACGCCCGGCTAATTTTTTGTATTTTTTTTTAGTAGAGACGGGGTTTCACCATGTTAGCTAGGATGGTCTCGATCTCCTGACCTTGTGATCCGCCCGCCTCGGCCTCCCAAAGTGCTGGGATTACAGGCATGAGCCACGGCGCCCGGCTGGTAGATTCTTTAAGGGGTCTGAGTCAGTCATGGATATGCTTTCTTCTAATCTCCCATTCTAGCCAATCAAGTACTTTTTCTTAGGGGACAGAATGGAAAGCCAGTTTTCAGATTAAAAAAAAAAAAAGAACATACTATGCAAGTTAACTCATTTAATTCTCACAGCAGCTCTATGAAATAGTAGTAGTAGTAGTAGTAGTATACTCATTTTTAATGATGAGGAAAGTGAGGCCCAAGAAGAATAAGGAACTTCTCAAGGTCACATGGCTAGTAAGTGGTAAAACCAAGCTATGAACTTTTAGGCCTTCTGATTGCAGGGCTGGAGGTTTTAATCCTACAGTCTTTCAGCTAACTAGTTATGAAATTGACCCAACAGTCCCATACACAGTTGTTTTTGGATAAACATAGAAATGGACCCTTCTGCTCTTAAAGCTCAAAACTTATATTTGTTTTATCTTAGTTCCTTCCTCAGGAAAGGATCCCTCAGGCCTCTCAAAATGTATCAAAGAACTGAAACTCACCAGATCAGCACATCCAGACAGTGAGATGCCCAATCCCTCAATCATCATGGTTGCTTCCTTGCCTCTCCCTAGTTCCTGTTTTCTGACACATTTCTTCCCTGCTGTATAAACCCCTAGTTTTAGTTAGGGAGATGGATTTGAGACTGAACTCCCATCTCCTTGGCTGCACTACCCTATTAAAGCCTTCTTCCTTGGCAATACTCATCATCTCAGTCACTGGCTTTCTGTGTGGCAAGCAGCAGGGCCTAGATCAAAACCCAGGTGTTTTGGTAACAGTCACACTAACAGACTAGACACCTAAAATTCTCATTGTTCTACTTCCATCTTCTCCTCAGACCCCAAAAGCATTTGATTTGTATCACCTTGTACATCTTTTAAGTAGTCCTAAATTAAATAACTATATGGCAGCCAGCACTGTCTGGATGTGCTGATCTGGTGGGTATTCCTACTTGACAGATGAAAGGTAGAGACATGGCCTTCATAGAATTGCCTTGGAGTTATGAAGCAATTCTGTACTGTAGGGCAAGCACTGGTTTCCTGACTTCAGCCTCTACATACTCCCAATGACTCGTAACAACGGTTACCTTATACTTTATACTTTGTGTTACATACCACTGATTTGTGGGCAGAGTTATGAAAGTACAGGTGAATAGACTTATTTTACAAATGGGTCCTTGGGCAGGAACAGTATGCCAAGATCATATTAACAAAATTAACATCTTTCATATTGTGTAATGCGAAGTTGTTTTATTAGCACTGTATGGTAGATGGTAGTTGGTAGAAATGAAGATGTACACACCACCCCCTTTTCCACTGTTTTTTATATATCCAAGTGTTCAGAGCTGATGCCAACCAGAAGACCTGACAGTTAGGTTCCAACTTAATGGGAATAGATGACCCATCTTTCATTATTTCCAATATAGTGTCAGGTGCTCTTTCAGCTTGGAGGCCTATTGTAAAGTCTTATAAGATAATGAAGAAAAGTGAACCTAGCCAAATGATAAAAGTTAACAGGTGCTATAAATAGGACACACTGCCTCTGTGAGAAACTAGGTCACAGCATCCAAACACTCAACGTAGACAACATAATCCAAAAACACTTCTTCAAAACTGGCTACCCAAGAAGCACCCATCCCTTTGATTAATAGGATCTAGTTTTCTAGCAAGTAATTTCCTTCAGAAAATAAACCCAATCCAGCAAGTGATTTACAGCTGCCCCGTCCCACTTCCCCCAATCCCCTACTCACAGTGGTTGATGCTATAAAAGCAGGCCTTTGGAATACGTCTATGTCATAAACTAACCCAGGCTGTTGAAATTCTAAGTTGCTGTTTTATATTCCACTTGATTTTTGTGCACAATTCAGATAATTACTATTTCTATAACCCTTTTTATAACCCCTTATTCTCAAAGTTGTCCCCTCTATAATTTCCCTTTCTATAACCAAAAGGGAACACCTGAGTCTAATGACATTTAGAATCTGATTGTTGTGTGAGACACTGACATAAAATCACATGGCAGAGTCAAGTCTGTTTTTATTCCTGCTTAAACACTGAAACTCCATCTATGATTGGTGATTGGTACATAGCAACTGGTACTTAATCTTTTTATTATTATTTTTTTTGAGATGGAGTCTCACTCTGTCGCCCAGGCTGAAGTACAGTGGCGCGCAGTCTCTGCTCACTGCAAGCTCCGCCTCCCGGGTTCACGCCATTCTTCTGCCTCAGCCTCCCGAGTAGCTGGGACTACAGGCGCCCGCCACCACGCCCGGCTAATTTTTTTGTATTTTTAGTAGAGACGGGGTTTCACCGTGTTAGCCAGGATGGTCTCGATCTCCTGACCTCGTGATCTGCCCGCCTTGGCCTCCCAAAGTCCTGGGATTATAGGCGTGAGCCACTGCGCCTGACCTTCTGGTACTTAGTCTTATAGTGGAAGGCATTCTGGGATATAACATAACTAATTTAACCACTTCCAATTTCACTTCCTCATCTGTAAAACAGAATGAAAAGGCCAGTTTTGCAAAGTTTGGGGTTATTAATGAAAATGTATGTATACAAAGTACTTGGTTCATGTAGGGGCTCAGTGATGGCTATTGTTATTTGCAGGGTTACTAGAACACTTCCATTTATTTATGTCTCTTTGTTGCTCTGACAATCCCTCTGGCAAAAAAGTTAATGTACAGATAAAATTCTAGGTTCAAATCTGCTACGTAATGGATCCCTAGGCATGGAGAAAGAAGAGGGGAAGAATGGAAGGATTTTCTTAGTCCTCTGTGCCAGGCACTGTGCTAAGTATTTAATACTTATGCATGAAGCGGGTGCTCTTCCCCTCCCTCTCCCCCAGGAGGTTGAGAGGGTGAGTTTCTGAGCGATCATGTTGTGCAAGGCCTCTGGGCTGCCTTTGGACCTGGTAGGAGGTCTGACTCTAAAGTGTCAGCCTGTTTGTTTAAGAGATATTTCTGAAAGGAGCCCATTTTGCTCTTGCTGTTGCAGAAGTTATTTAGTAACTCCCATGTGGGCTGAGAGGTGAGGATAAGTCACTTAAAACCCAGGTCTCATTGGAAGACGGAGAGGGAGGGCTGGTATTTGTATTCTGACAGTTTTTCAGGTCAGTTGTGTTAAGGTTGGTCAGGCAGAAATGAACAAGCAGGGCAAAATTAAAATACTTAAGAGCTAACTGCTACCCACGCAAGTGTACTTTAAAAATGGTTTTATTGAATATTAATCAATTACAAGTACAGTGAGCTAGACGTTAAGCCAAAGCACAATTGCAGGTTAAATATAATCACGAAGATGTCTTAAATAGAAACCCACCAGGCAGGCAGGTTAAGTTCCTTGATGCCCTCCTTTGGAAAGAAGTGGAGGGTGAGGGAAAAAGGACTTCCATTTTCGGTGACAAGATGATGACGACTAGAGGACTTTAACATGCCGTAGGTGATTTCCCATGACCAAATCTGTAGGATTGCCAGATTTAGAAAAACCAAACAATGAGAAAAACCAGCATGCTCAGTTAAATTTGAATTTCAGACAAATAATGAATGCTTTTACTGTAAATATATGCCAAATATTGCATGAAACATTCTTAAGCGAAATTGTTTCTCTGAAATTCAAACTTAACTGGGCATCTTGTACTTGATCTGACAATCCTACAAATAGATAAATGCAAAAAAGAAAGGAGAGGGGGTTGGAACCCCTGCCACTGGTGGGTCACACAGAGACTAAAAATAAAAACACCACCAATAATGAACCAAAGAGTCACTACGCTGGTTACTCACACAGACTAACATCACAATGAGAAAACACAATTACTACTCAGAGTGCTGTTGCCAGGCAACATAACATTTTCTCAAAGCTGGTTTTGTAAATGTTTTGAGAAACCTTGATAAAAGTACCTTTTTAGTTTGTAGGTATCAAAGACAAATATTACTACTACGAAGATAAGATGAGCTTGAAACGATGGGAGCAGAAGCAGGTGTTATATGCACATGAAGAGTTTCAATGTTTTGTGTCATGGAGACAGTGTTTACATACTCGAGGTCATCTTCTAGGTCTAGGCTATTGGCCTCAAAGATCTGTGTTCTTTCCTAACTTTGACTGGGTTTCCTAGCCTTTCATCCTGAACTTTGGGAGGGGTGCACGGGTGTGTGAGGGACACCCCACTACCAGGGTTCAACTGCATTTCTCTGCAAACACTGAATCAACACAAGGGCTTTCAGGGTTGCCTGCAGAAATGGGTAGACTGATGAAAAAGAAATCACAGAACAATCTGAATTCTGGAACGTGAGAGAAACCTCTTTGAAAGGATGGGTGGTAGGGCAGGTGCGAAGACGTGAAGTGTAAAGCAAAAAAGAATGTGAAAGAAAGAAAAGCCGAAATGCAATCTACAGTGCGAATGTTATTTCAGAGGAGGCAGAACTCTCTGGCAATGTATAAAACTGCTCATACTACGACCATATTTGGTCGTACAAAGTATATAAAATCTTTAGCATCCTCTAGGTTTCCACTTTAGTATAACCATAGTTTACATTTTAAAACAATTAAAAAACACAGCTTGCATATCAGTCATATTCTACAAGGTATCACAGTTGTTGTTGTATCCCCACATACACAATTGAATAGGCTTTGAAATCTTTCCAGCACTTCTCCAAACCAGAAATCTGGTAGCTGAGGAAGTTCCGATATGGAGAAATTGAAATGGATTAATTTTAGTCAGCTCCATTGCATGTAAGGGAATATTACTTATGAAATATACCGTCATAAAATAAGATGAACAGGTCTGAAACACATGGAGACATGGCCGACTCACTGACACACCTTTCAAACACTAAGAAACGGGACTATAATGTTTTATTTATTAAAATATAAAAGGTTAAAAAGTTTCTGCCATAGTTAAGGCTTTCTAGAGGGGAAAATTTTAATTTATTAATAGTAGAATGCACAAGTGTAGTATTTTTTGAGTGCATTTCCTTTCCATATGCTAGATGTGTACAATAGCTCAAACATCACTTTCACGATTACTTTCTTTTCACTTCTTTGTCACTGATCTGACATTAAACAAATTTAACTTTACTCTTTAAATACATTTCTGACATGAAATCCTATCTAAATGTCATTTTTGAATACCTGCCAAATTAGTAAGGTCTATAGCTTTACATGAGATAATTAGTCCAACAGAAAACACAAGAAGTCGGCTATTTGTCACAGATATCACACAAGTGGGATTCGGATACAGTGGGGGAAAGGTGCTTGAAAATACACACCACTTCTGTTTGCAAGGCCATTTACAGGAATCCAGATAGTGCACGTGTTAAAAAGGCGGGGGTGGGGGCAATGCCCAATAACCCTTCGTGCGATTGGGAGAGACACTGAAACAGAAAAACCTAGACAACTTATTGCATTCTAATGCCGTTCTCCAGTGTAAATCAAAATTTTATTTTTTGTAAAATGGATACAATAATAGAATGTTAATCTACATTATTTGCTTGCCATAGTCAGGCATTTCTCTGTAAATTTCAATACACTTTGCTATTTTGAGAGCAAAGGGAAATCAGTCTAGCCACTAACATCAAGCTCAAAGAAGTATAAGGATGCTATTTCATGAAAACATCCTAATCTTGATTCTACTTATGCTGCTTGAAAAGCTAGAAATTCCAAACTCCAAGAAGGAAAAGGAAAACAAGAATCCTGGTTGCACTGCTGCTATTTTGCATAGAATCAAAACTCTGGGTTCCATGCTGTCATTTGTTAACAAAGCGGCAGAGTGTTCTGAGCAAAGCGCATGAGGCCTAATACCCATTCCTGGTTGTGATACAAAAGCTAAGAGGTATCTGGTCTCCTTTTTTAAGACCCAAGATGAGGAGAAAATGAATGGAGTCAAAGGTCATTGTTGGAGCTAATTTTAATTCCAGACTAGTAATTTAGGAAAGAGGGAAGGAGGTCGAATACAGGGAATGAGGTCGAATACAAGGAGAAAGTTGCGGGACCAGGGCACTTAATTTATGCCTGAGTCAAGTATCCAGTAGGCCAACAGCAGGTAAACTGGAACCATCAGGTCTGGAGAAGCCCTTTAGTTTTGCAACTCGGGTAAAGCTGGTGGAGACGTTCAGATTCTTTCTCCCATGTGGTTAGGGAAACAGAGGGGCCATTTCGGGGTCGGCCATATTGGATGATCGTAACTTGCTAGTATTTCTATATAGTACATATACAAAAAATAAAAGACTTCAGCCTAATTTAATGCCATGCTTTTATATTGGAAAGGGTTCTTCATATGGCTACAGATGAAAATCCCAAATGTAATAAACTTTTGCTAACTTTTGAGTGCACTCATGATGACCTTTGGTTTTCAAGTTCTGAAAAAAATGTATTTGGCTCCTGTGATATATCCATTAACCCACTCTCTTAAGCAGATGAGTAATATATGCACACTCTTTCAAGAACTACTATAAACTTGAATCATTATAAGACAAGAAGCACCGCAAATGTCTTCCTTACACAGTACCTTCACTTGGCACACAGAGCATGAGACATATAACACTGGCAGTTTAAATATTGAACCACAGTTTAACTTCTCAAGTGTAAGGACCAAGATGAAAACTGGCGCATCCATTAATCTAGTTAGTTATGATGGAAACAACATACAACCACAGTTAGGTAGTGGTTTATCTTTTTAATGAAGCTATAAAGCTTTCCATATCTATATCATATTAACTCTTTTACTTAACTAAAAATCACAGCTGTGTTTACCATTTTAAACTACGTCTGGGGGAAGGTAAGTAATACACACTTGACAGCTACTGAAAACTACACAGATGGCAATTTCTTCAACCCTTTGTTACAGCAAAAGAGAAGGAAAGAAGGGGAAAAAAAGCCCTCTTAATGAATATCAACTCTCAAGCCTCACGTGGAATTCTAGTGCTGTTAAACAAGTAGCCAAGACACAAACACCCAGCTTGGGTCACTGAAACTTCAAAAGAAGAAACAACTGAGGCTAATTCTTGATTTAATTTTGAGGACCCATGCAAAATTCAGCTACAAACATTCAAACTAGTCTGGATGCCTAGTTCCAGCACTGGGTTGAAGCCAAAATCAAAGCAAAATGTGTGTATTTTAAGAGTGTATTTCTAGAAGTTTTGCATGTAACCATTTTATTTTGCTTCAGGAGATTTAAGGAGGTCACAGCTTAATCACCTTGCATTAAGCCCATCGTTTTCAGGCTCTGAATTGCAATGGCAAGTTTGTGTCACGCTGTCTTTCCTATTCCTCGTCGTGTTTATATTTCTTTCACTTCAAAGCAGAGTAGATGCACAGTATATCAAGTAAATAAGTTAGTGCACTCAATTCATACTCAGTTAAGGTGAAAATGGCAAGTGTAAGAACTATAAGGGATAATTTTTTTATAAATGTCAATGGCACTTGGTAAATGTTGATGAAAATAAACAGTAATTTCACGAAGAAAATTGTATGGTATTTCTTTCTCACCTTCATTTAAAAAAATAACGGAAAGGGCTTTGGTTTCCATTTTTGTTCTCCTTGTCTAAATACACTAAGAAGTTTGAAGAAATGGTTAAAAAATGTAATGCAAGGATCTTTATGAACTATTTGAAGCATGCCACTCAAAATAAACCCCAAATCTGGAGTAAACAAAAAAGTCCTTGCATTTGTGTGTATCTATCCACTATGCGGGTCTGAATCCCAGCTTTCTCAACTAAAGAAACAATAAAGTGGTATTTTTGTGACCCTAATGAAGTACAGTAATTTCACTGACTTTTGAAATAAGGCAGCTAATTTGGAGGGAGGTAACAGTCCCAACAGTACAGATTAAGGGAAGGGAAGCATTTATTTTTTGGAGGCATCCCCTGGATCCACTGGGGCTGAGATGATACAGAACCACACGCTCCTCACCCTCCTTAATTCAGCTCTTCCTTCACAGCCTCCCCAGTTTTTTCACCTTGGAACTCAAGCCTGTATCAACCTGCATCTCCAGTACTGTCCCGAAGACCTCTGTGGCAGGCTTGTGTTGGAAAGAGCAAGTGGCCTTCACCGGCTTTGACTTCTCTGAATTTAGGCGTTCCTAAGTCAGGCTGGTGTTTGTGCCCTTCCCTTATAGGCCGATTCATAAAAGGATACTAAAACTTGATGTTTTTTCCTTTTCATCTCAATTTATGATAATGAGAAGTGCAGCTACAGAGCAAAATAAAAAAATTTTTAAAAGTGGAAACTGAATCTTGCTCAGCCAGAAGCTTGGGTTGCACTGCTAATGATTTTGTCAGCGTGACTTTGTGCAAAATATCCTCAAGAAGGCTCTGGCTCATTTTCAAAGTAACCAAAAAAACACAAAAACCAAAAAACAAACAAACAATAGCCAATGATGCATGTCTGGCAAATCAAAAACAAGCCTGTCGCCTGTTGTATGTGTATATTTGTTATATACACGTGTCGTGCATAACAAAACAAATGTAGTGTGTGAATCGTGAATATTTGAAAAAGCATTGGTTTTCTTATTTTCCATTTCCAAGTCTAGATCGAAGCAATCTTGTTTTAGAAATGGATAATTGCAATGAAAATGAGCCTGAGATATGTTAAAAGGCCGCCCCTGTAAACATTTCCTCAAAGGGAACAGTAGCAGTTGAGTATGTATCAGTTACTCATACTATTCATCACTATAGCAATGCTTTATAAAAGACAAACAGCTTATTTCTAGGCTGTCAGGGACTTCTAGAATATTGATGTTGTTGTTAGAAACAATCCTCTGTAATCCAGTCCCAGGTTGAAATCTGATCTGGCCTTCACCAGCAGGCATTCACTAGGTCTTCTGCTCTGCGGCTGTTGCGGTCTGGGAAGGGGCTTCTGGCTTCATGATCTGGTAAGTGATGAGATACTCTGGGTATGCCTGGGAAGGACAAGAAGAAAAACAAATCACCCTTCTAGTAGGCACAATATTAAAGCCTTACCGAATGTGGAAGCCTCAAAGGCTGTTAATCGTGACCAATTTTCTATATAGACTCAGTTTCTTAATAGGCGCCTGAACAATTTGAGGTTCACCTACTTAACTGTAAATAAATGTGTATAAACCCTACAATCTAGAAAACTGAATGTTATTTCTACTTTGAATACTGTAAATTAAACTCCATTCATCCTTTATTAGAGAGCCATGTGTCATAAGCAGGGAAACTAAGGCCCGAGGTGGCACTAATATCTTTCTTTTTCACCTCACAGAGCATTAGTGCTGTCACATAGCGTGTGTTCAATAAAAGTTTGCTAAATGAAAGAAAAATTTTGCTGAATCCAGTCCAAATTAATCATAGAAGATGATGTAACCCACTGAGCTAGGAGGAGTAAGGGTGAGATGTACTGAGTCACCAATAACCCAGAAACAACAGTTTGGGAACAATTTTTAAAAACTGACTACTCAAAGGCATCATTTACGGGAGAGATAAGGGCTCCGATTTAGACTGGCCTCCTTCATATTCTCTTTCTCTTTTTTCTTGCAGTCAGTAAAACACAAGGCTGTGTCTGGAATGGGAAGAGTACTTCTTGGTGGGAGCAGGAAAAAGGAGGCTGATCAGAGGAAGCTGCTAAAAACCTAACCAGAAATTGCAATGAAGGCAGCAATTTGGAAGGAGAGGTAGGACACCCCTTAGTGAGTAGACTACATAGGAATTCTTCAGCCCTAACTATAACATGACGATGAAACTAGACTCAGTAAGAAGACTCTTGGGTGAGCAAAGTGTTTTGGGGACCAAAAATAGTTTGTTCAATGCTGACCAACAAATTACTTGCATATAGATACAGGATAAGATAGTAAAAGGAAAGAAGGATAAGTAAAAACTGAATAGTAATATTAGGATTTTTGTGAGAACTAAATGCAAAAGTCTTAGAATAGGTTTGGCATAGTAAGGATCTATTATTGTTATTATTTTTATTAGTATTCATTAGAGAGTACTCCCTCCTAAAAGCTCTCAGCAAGGACTTTAAAAATAACAAAAAACCATAAATATGTTAAGTTCTGTCTCTCTCTCTCTATATATATGTATGTATATATGGAACCATTCATAATATTCTTTTCCATAATTCCAGTCTGCTCTGATTTTAGTTAAAAACAACAACAGTTTCTATTTTAGTACATTTAGTGGGAAGAAACGAAGATTGAAAATCTCTCCTGACTTTCCAATCTGAAATCTCAGTAACCAGTCTGTACTTTTATTTTTGTGAGAATATTACAGTTTCTCACAAAAGAAAGTATCTGCAGTTTTATCTTAAGACATACACTTAATTTTGAAATGGTTTACTAAAACAATCTAGGTAAAAAACCTACTTGCTAATTCTAGAGTTGAGTATAAAAAATCTAGCAAAGCTCAAATACTGGTAAAAACTGAAAATACTAATTAATCAACCAGGTGGCTTAATGGTCAAGAAAACTATTTATCACCAGCATCCGTGTATTGAGCATCTACCACATAAGAACACTCTGGTGTGAGATGTGGACCTGCTGTGAAGGAGCTTACCATGCAGACAGACAAAAACAGGAGAAATGTAAAAAGAACGCAGGCTGGCATATGCTGAGTGTCAAAAATGAGTGGACGCCCACTCCTACTTCCTTTTGTCCGAGTGAAGTTTAATATCTATAATACTTTCTACGACATTTTACTTGCGGAAAAGCTGTTGAAGCAAAGGAGTCAGTAGTGCCGGTGTCTGCATTTAGGTAGCTCATGATTTAAGGGGATCCCTGACACATGTCCATCTTAGTCAGGTGGATTCTAAGATTCTAATGGCATGAGTTACTTAAAGGTCCTTATCTAAATGCTCCCGGTTCCTAATGATTAGGCTACTGAATTGTTTCTGTGTATCCTTTAAGTTACTAATTAATCAATCACAGTCCAGAGGGATTAAAGGTAAGGGAATTACTAAACTGCAGAACTAGAAGGGCCTCAGATGGACCAAAAACCATCATTTTCGGTCAAGTCACTTTAAATCCATGCTGGTTATACCAGCATAGGATGTATGTATGTATTTATTTACTTATTTTTTAAATACACAACCACTAACTCATTTTCTGAATTAATTTTCTTCTTAATCCAAATCCCTAACACTAAAATTTAAATTCAAACGCTCTCAGTTTATGTCTCATAGAGGTGAGGAAGGGACCGTCATGCTCTCTTGAATGATTCTGTACATTTGGAAACCATTTTAGAAATCATTCTATTCTACAGTCTTTTCTTCTCCAGGTTAAGTAATTCTGCATTGTTCACATCAGTTCAGTAAAGTAGCTGAAATCTCTGGAGCAACCAATGAGCAGAGAACACCTCTCCTTCATGTCTAATGTGAAGTTTAAAGTACAACATATACAAATGCCACTGACATCTTAAGTCCAATCATATGTTATAATCAGAGCCACTTTTCTTTCCGAGTACAGTTCAGTTAACCTTCAATATATCTTTTCAATCTTCAAGAAAGAAACAATCCCACCAATAACGAATACTACTACTCAAATCATCCTCAATCAAAAACACATAAAACATGTGTGTGTTTTTGAAAGTTAAACATTAAGAGTGAAAGATGATTTAGAGCATGACTAAGGAGAATGAAATAAAAGTTAGCAAAGGAAAACTTCCTTATAAAATCAGCAAAAACTGCTCATGAGAAAGTACTCAATTAGCAGACACTAGAGTTAACACGATCCATGTGTACAAGTATACCTGAATATGGAAGAGCAATTATCCTCCCCTGAAATAAAATAAATGCTGAGTGCATTTCTTTATTCAGGCATTTTTTTCTTTCAAATAAGTTTTGTACTAATCACTCTCTAAAATTATTTCATCAGAGACTGACTAAACTATCAAGTCAAATTTTACCTGGGAGATGGTTAGTTAGTAAATTTCAGAAAAGTAAACTTATACTTATCTTCTAAGTATTCATTATTATTTCTTTGTACCCAATTATGAAATAAATATTCACCACTACAGATAACTTATATTTAAAATATATGGTAAAGAGAACTGAAACCACTCATTAATGCCCAGTGATAACCACTTATGTTGTGGGTAAATCAGAGATAACTTATAGTATATTTAAAATATATGGTAAAGAGAACTGAAACCACTCATTATCACCCAGTGATAACCATATTCTTATGTTGTGGGTGAATAAATCACTCATTAATACCTGGTGATAACCATATTCTTATGTTGTGGGTGAATCTATGTTTGGTATATATTATGTAAATGTTAAAAAATACCAGACATATGAATATATTAAAATTTATTTAACAATTCTACTTTTGCTGAATATTTAGGTTGTTTAAATTTTTTATTATGATACTCAAGACAGTGATGACTATTCATATATTCATGTATATAGTGTGTGTGTGACTATCACTGATTATTCCAATACAAATTTCTAGAAGTATAATTACTGAATAAAAGTAAAAAAAAGCTTCTTTTCTAGAAGTTTAAGGTTTATGATTTAAACAGAAAAATATGATAAATTTATTCCTTCCTTTTTAAAAACTTTTTATTTGGAAACAGCTACCAACTTACAAATAAGTTGCAAAGATTAAAATGGTACCAAAAACAGCTACATAACCTTACCCAGATCTACCTTTGGGAAGGTTTTATTTATCTCATTTGCTTTATCATTTGCCCCTTCCCTGTCTCTGTATACTAGATACACCCACACCCACACATACACACACACACACACTTGCTTTATCATTTGCCCCTTCCCTGTCTCTGTATACTAGATACACCCACACCCACACATACACACACACACACACACACACACACTTGCTTTATCATTTGCCCCTTCCCTGTCTCTGTATACCAGATACACCCACACATACACACACACACACACACACACACATATGCATTTTCCCCAAAACGTTTACAAGTTATATACATCATCATGGTCCTTTATCCCTAAATATGCCAGTACATATTTTCTAAGCATAGAGATATTGCCTTACGTAAGTACAGAATCAACCTTAAAATTTTACATTGATATAATCCTTTTATTTAATGTCCATATTCCAATTCTGTCAGTTGATCTAATAATGTACTTTCTCTTCCAATACTGGATGCAGTTTGGGGGCAGAAGGTTAACTTAGTTTTCATGTCTCTTGGGCCTGATGCAATCTGGAAAGTTAGCACAGCCTTTCTGTCTTTTATAATATTAACATTTTGGAAGAATACAATCTTTCAACATTAAAAAAAGTAAAACATTCCTCATTTTGATTAGACTTACATCATGTATTTTTGGCTGGAATGCTGCAGAGATGTCGTGCCTTTAGAGTATCCACCTAGAGAGACAATATAAGCCTATCTGTCCCTCATTGGTGATGTTGATTCTGATTGTCTGGTCAAGGCACTGTCCCCTTTCTCCAATATGTAATTACTACTCCCCCCAGCCCCCGTTGAAAGTAAGTTTGTAATAAGAAAACCACGCAAATATTCTGCTCCTTAGTGAAACAGTCCCCATATTTAGCATCCATTAATAATTCTTGCCTGGTCTAATAATGGGTACATGATGAGTCCCATGTCATCCCTCCGTCCTTCCCTCCACCCCTCCTTCCCTCTTTCTCTCTCCCTCCCTCTTTCTCTCTCCCTCCCTCTTTCTCTCTCCCTCCCTCTTTCTCTCTTTCTCTCTCCCTCCGTCCCTCTCTCTCTCTCCCTCCGTCCCTCTCTCTCTCTTCCTCCGTCCCTCCCTCCCTCCCTCCGTCCCTCTTTCTCTCTCCCTCCCTCCCTCCCTCTTTCTCTCTCCCTCCCTCCCTTTCTCTCTCCCTCCCTCCCTCTTTCTCTCTCCCTCCCTCCGTCCCTCTTTCTCTCTCCCTCCCTCCGTCCCTCTTTCTCTCTCCCTCCCTCCGTCCCTCTTTCTCTCTCCCTCCCTCCGTCCCTCTTTCTCTCTCCCTCTCTCTCCCCCTCTGCCTCCCTTCTTCCCCCTCCCTCCTTCCATCCCTCCCTACCTCCGTCTCCTCTCACTCCCTCCCTCTCTCCCTACCCCCCATCCCTCTGCCTATCCCTTCTTCCCTCCCTTACTCCCTCTCTCACTGCCTCCCTCCCTCTCCCCTTCTCTCCCTGTCTCCCTCTGCCTCCCTACACCTCTCTCTCCCTCACTCCATCCTCCTCACTCCCTCTTCCTCCCTCTCCCTCCCTCTCTCACTCTCCCCCTCTCCCTCCCTCTCTCACTCTCCCTCTCTCCCTCTCCCCCTCTGCCTCCCTCTCTCACTCTCCCCCTCTGCCTCCCTCTCTCCCTTACTCTCCCCCTCTCCCTCCCTCTCTCCCATTCCCTCCCTTGCTCACTCTCCCCCTCTCCCCCTCTCCCTCTCCCCCTTCCCTCCCTCTACCCCCTCCTCCCTCCCCCTCTCTCCTCCCTCACTCTCCCACCTCCCTCTCTCACTCTCTCCCTCTCCCTCTCACACTCTCCTCTCCCTCTCTCTCCCTCTCCCTCCCTCTCTGTCTCCCTCTCTCACTCTCTCCCTCTGCCTCCCTCTCACTCTCCCCACTCCCTCCCTCTCACTCTCTCCCCACTCCCTCCCTCTCTCCCTCTGCCTCCCTACACCTCTCTTTCCCTCACTCATTCTGTTGTCCCTCCCTCCCTCCCTCTCTCTCCCTCTGTCCGTCTCCCTTCCTTCCTCTCTCTCTCTCTCCCTCCCTTCCATCCTCACTCTCTCTCCCTTCCTTCAGCTCTCTCTCTCCCTCTCTCCCTTCCTTCCTCTTTCTCCCTTCCTCCAGTCCTTCCTCTCTCCCTCGCTTCCTCCCTTCCTTCCTCTCTCCCTCACTTCCTCCCTCTCTCTCCCTCCCTCTGCCTCCCTCTCTCACTCTCTCCCTCTGCCTCCCTACACCTCTTTCCCTCACTCCCTCCTCCTCACTCATTCCCTCGTCCCTCCCTCCCTCTCTTCCACCCTCTCCCTCCCTCCCTCATCTCACTTCCTTCCTCCATCTCTCCTCCTGCCCTTCCTCTCTCTCCCTCCCTTCCTTCCTCTCTCTCTCTGCCTCCCTTCTATCCTCACTCTCCCTCCCTTCTTTTGGCTCTCTCTCTCCCTCTCTCCCTTCCTCTTCACTTCCTTCTTTCTCTCTCTCCCCTTCCATTCCGTGTCTCTCTCCCCCTCCCTTCCTTCCTCTCTCTCACTCTCTCCTTTCCTTCCTTCTTCTTTCTTTCCCTTCCTTCCTCTCTCTAGCTCTCCCTCCCTTCCTTCCTCTCCCTCCCTATCTCTCTCCCTTCCTCTCTCAATCCCTTCCTCCTCTTTCTCCCTTCATTCCTCCTTCTTTCTCTGTCCCTCCTTCCCTCCCTCTTTTCTATCTTCCTCTCTCCCTCCCTTCATTCCCCCTTCTCCCTTCCTTCCTCTCTGTCTCCCTCCCTTCCTCCCCACCTTCCTTTTTCTCTCTCCTTCCTCCATTCCTTCTTTCTCCCTCCATTCCTCCTTCTCCATCCTTCCCTCCCTCCCCTTCTCTTTCCCTCCCTTCCTTCTGCTCTCTCTCACTCCTTTCCTTTCTCTCCCTCCCTACTTTCCTCTCTCAATCCCTTCCTCCCTCCCTACCTTCCTCCTTTCTCCCTCCATTCATTCCTCTTTATCTGTTCCTCCCTCCTTCCCTCTCTCCCTCCCTCACTTCCTTTCCCTCTCTCTCCATCTTCCTCTCTCCCACCCTTCCTTCCACTCTCCCTCGCTATCTCCCTCCCTTTCTTCTGTCTCTCTCCTTCCCTTCCTTCCTCTCCCTCCCTCACTTCCTTTCCCTCTCTCTCCATCTTCCTCTCTCCCACCCTTCCTTCCACTCTCCCTCGCTATCTCCCTCCCTTTCTTCTGTCTCTCTCCTTCCCTTCCTTCCTCTCCCTCCCTTCCTCCCTCTCTCCATTTCTTCCTCTCTCCAGCTCTCCCTCCCTTCCTTCTCTTCCTCTCTCTTTCCCTTCTCTCTCTCCCCCTCCCTCACTCTCTCTCCCTTCCTCCCCATCTCTCCCTCCCTTCTTCACTCTTCCTCCCTCCCTCTTCCTCCCTTCTTCTCTCTTCCTCCCTCCCTTCCTCTCTCTCTCCCTTCCTTCATTCTCCCTTCCTTCCTCTTTCTCTCCTTCCCTTCCTTCCTCCCTCTACCTCTCCCTCCTTTCCTCCCCCCTCCACTTCCCTTCTCGTTTCTCTCTCTCCCTCCCTCCTTTCCTTCCTCTCACTTTCTCCCTTCCTTCCTTCCTCTCCCCCTCCCTTCCTTCCTCTCTCTCCCTCCCTTCTTTCCTCTCACTCTTTCTCCCTTCCTTCCTCTCTCTCCCTCCCTCCCTTCATTCCTCTCCCTCCCTTTTGCTCTTTCTCCCTTCCTTCCTTCCTCTCTCTCCCTCCCGCTTCCTTCCTCTTTCTCCCTTCCTCTCTCTCTCTCCCTTTCTATCTCCCTTCTCTCCCCTTTTCCCTCCCTTTCCTCTCCTTCTCTTTCCTCCCTCCCTCTCATTCCTTCCCTCCCTCCCTCATTCCTTCCCTCCCTCCCTTCATCCCTCTCCCATCCTCCCTCTCTCTTCCTCCCTCATTTCCTTCCTCTCTCCCTCTTTTCTCTTTCACTCCCTCCCTCTCTCCTTCCTTTCTATCTCTCCCTCCCTCCCCCCCTCTCTCCTTCCCTTCTATCTTTCCCTCCCTTCATCCATTCCTCCCTCTCTCTCTGTCTCCTTCCCTATCTCTCCCTCACTACCTTCATCTCTCTGTCTCCCCTGCTTCCTTCCTCTCTCCCTCCATCCCTTCCTCCCTCCCTGCCTTCCGTTCTCCCTCACTTCCTCTCTCCCTCCCTCCCTTCCTATCTCCTTCCCTTCCTCTCTCTCCTCCCCTCCCTCCCTTCCTCTCTCCATCCCTTCCTCCCTTTCTTTCTCCTTTGCTTCCTCCCTTTTTCTCCCTCTATTCCTCCTTCTTTCTGTTCCTCCCTTCCTTCCTCTCCCTCCCTCCCTCCATTCCTCCCTCTCTTTCTCCCTCCATTCCTCCCTTTCTCTGTCCCTCCTTCCCTCCCTCTGTCCTTCCCTCCCTTTTCTCCCTCCCTTCCTTCCACTCTCTCTCCCTCCCTTCCTTCTTCTCTCCCTCCTTCATTCCCCCTTCTCCTTTCCTCCCCCCTCTACTTCCCTTCTCCTCTCTCTCTTCCTACCTTCCTTTTCTCTCTCCTTCCTCCAATCCTTCGTCCATTGCCCTCCCTTCCTCTTTCTCCCTCCCTTCCTCTCTCTCCCTCCCTTCCTCTCTCGCTTTCTCCCTTCCTGCCTCTCCCCTCCATTCATCCCTCTCTCTTTCCCTCCCTCTTTCCTTCCTCTCTTCCTCCTTCCTTCTTTCCTCTCTCCCTTTCTCTCTTCCTTCCTCTCTCTCGCTTTCTCCCTTGCATCCTCTCTCACTCTTTCTCCCTCTCTCTCCCCTTCTTTCCTTCCCTTTATCTCTCTTTCTTCCCCCTTCTTCTCTTCCTCCTTTCCTTTCCTCTCTCCCTCCCTTCCTTAGTCTCTCTCCCTTTCTTTCCCTCCCTTTCTGTCTCTCCCTTTCCCTCCCTCCCTTCCTCTCTCTCCCTCCTTCCTTCCCTTCCTATCCCGCTTTCATTTCCTTTTTTCCTCTCCCTCCTTCCTCTCTCTCTCCTTTCCTTCCTCTCACTCCCTCCCTTCCTTCTTCTCTCCCTCCCTTCCTTCCTCTTTTTCTCCCTTGCTCTCTCTCCCTCTCTTCCTTCCTCCCTCTCTCCCTTCTTCCACTCTCTCTCCCTCCTTTCTTCTCTCTTCCTTCCTTCCTCTCTCCTACCTCCCTCCCTTCCTCCTTTCCTCGCTCTCTCCCTCCCTTCCTTCTTCACTCTCTCTTCCTCCCTCACTTCCTTCTTTCCTCTCTCTTTTCTCTCCCTCCTTTCCTTCCTGTCTATCTCTCTCTCTCCCTCTCCCTCCCTTCCTTGGTTTCTCTCTCTCATATACACACACATGCTTATATTAATACTTACCCATAAATTTACATGGGTGTACACACACACACTTTAGAAACCATGAGATCATAGTAATACTTCCAATTTCAGTCCACCCTTAGAGTCTTTCTTACCTTCTCCATTCCATATTTGTATGTCCCTTCTTCTACCATGAGAACTTTGGCTCCTCAAATCAATACATCAACACATCCACTCATGTGCGCAATCCTATAATATACCTAAGAGTTTCACTGTTTTGCCCACAGTATCGCCATCAACAGATTTACTAAAAGGAGTTCAGGATTCCTTTGTCAGTCTTCCCCCAACAGCATTCCCTACCCTGCCCGTGACTGAAGGCATAGTGTAAAATACTGTCTTCATAGGTTATATATATTTAGTTATTTCCTTCTTTATTTTTCTCTTTTAGTGTAGTTATGGTATTCATTTGAAATTCAGTTACATTCAGACAAATTGTTTTTGTTTTTGGACAAATCCTGTGGCATGTACATCCACGAAGACCCACTAATAGCAGCTGCCCTGGCATGCTGCACATGAAGTGGCACAAGGCATTAGTTCAGAGCCGCAGGCCTCAAAACGGCATGAGGGCCCAAGCCTTTGTTTCTCAGCTGCCCTCTTGTTCACACTGTTATGTGGCTGACAGCTACTAATGGGTTTTATGTAAAAAGTTGATGTCAAAGAATTATTTTGATACCTTTATTTTGTATCTGAAGTAATTAATACTAGCATACTGTGTGGTGGATATTTCATTGAAAAGTTTCTCAAGTTTTACATGGTCTCTATGCTCTATTGACATGTTTGTGAACTTGGTTATGCTTGTTTGATGAGTAACATACCTGTTCTCCTCTGTAGATGACATATTCAGCATATGCCAGCCCATTGACGCTCGGTCTACCAATGACTGAGTGGTGCCCTGGAGGCGCGTGGGCCATTTTCATGGTGCTAAACTGCAGAAAGGATTTCCCAAGGGTCACTCTACAGAAGAGCATTTGTCTAAGGAAAAAGAAAAAAACAATGCTTTGAAGGAAGCTTTAAATCTTACAATAATATAACTGCTAGGTCTATTAATTTTTTAAAATTTAACATAAGGCAAGCTAATTTAAATGTCATTTTCAGATTTATGAGTAGGAATGGGATGGAATTTGATATAATGATTTACTATAAACAGTTACCAGACTCAATAGTTACACTTAAAGTTTAAAGTAGTTTTGGTATGGCTTAGGAACTGGCCACAGAAAATGCCTGCTAGGGAGATCAAGACCATCCTGGCTAACACAGTAAAAACCCCGTCTCTACTAAAAATACAAAAAATTAGCCGAGCGTGGTGGTGGGCGCCTGTAGTCCCAGCTACTTGGGAGGCTGAGGCAGGAGAGTGGCATGAACCCCGGAGGCGGAGCTTGCAGTGAGCCGAGATCGCACCACTGCACTCCAGCAGCTACTTGGGAGGCTGAGGCAGGAGAATGGCATGAACCCCAGAGGCGGAGCTTGCAGTGAGCCGAGATCGCACCACTGCACTCCAGCCTGGGCGACAGAGCGAGACTCCGTTTCAAAAAAAAAAAAAAAAAAAAAGAAAATGCCTGCCAGTAAGTTTTGCCTGGTGGAGAAAGGGAAAAAACCAGAGAAAAACTGAGCTCTTGCATGGATGGGTAGGTGGAAAGTGATGAAAATAAGCTGATGGAAACAAAACACCTGAAATTAAGATTGGGTTTATTCATTACTGGGAAAAAAGTAGAAACTGGGATGAGGTAAACAGTAGTAATAAAAGTGGATCATAAACAAAAGTACTTAGCTTAAATGTATGGCTGAAAATCATAATAGTCTGGGTGAAACATGAATTAGAGCAGATGTTAAGTATTACAGAGTAAGAAAGACTGACTGGGAAGAAAGTCTATTATATACACTAGGGGTTAAGCAAGCTATAGCCCATGGCTCAATCCAGCCTGCAATCTGGTTTTGTAAATACAATTTTATTGGCACACAACCATGCATTCATTTACATATACTCTGTGGTTGCTTTTGCACTACAAGGGCAGAATTGAGTTACTGTGACAGGGATTGTATGACCTGCAAAACCTAAAATAATTATTATATATCCCTTAAAGAAAACGTCTGCTAATCTCTAATATAAGCAATAAACATTTTTACAAATTAGTACAATTGATCCCACTGTTAAATGTAAACAGTTATAATTCAATCAAATCGTTTTTAGTAATGGAGTATAATCTTTGTGTTATAAGTAACCAGAGATTTTATTTTGAGTCAACTAAAATTTGTGCTGGATCCAGGACAACTGGGTCTTATCTGGACTGGCTTTTTGAGTTGGATGCTATTGATGATCCTCTGGGATGCTGGCTTGGTCTACTATATTCTCCTGCAGGTCCCAGAGAAAAGGGCTTTGCTCTCCATCAGAAGGAGGCTTTCTGAGCTCCATCTCTACATTTGTGGCAGTGCTACGTTGTCGTTAGATTCTCCTAGTCTCTTACATCACATAAAGGTGAACTTGACAGGCCCTGGCCTTCTGCTTCCTGTCCCAGGGTTCCCCTGTTGCTGCCGAGGCAGGAGATGATGTGGGAACTGCTCAGCCAGTGGTGAGCTGCAGCTGCAGATGGGCAAGTAGAGAGCTGGCTCAAGTCTGCTCACTGGCTTGCCTGGTGCATTGTGGTGCATTCTGCAGATGCAGCAGCCTAAATGGTAGGGGTACCAATTAGCCCTGGGGGCAAATTTTGACAAATGCAAGACAGGAGCCAGCAGACAAATTCGTCTCTTTCTCTCACTGATGTACTACTGTTGTGAGCTGCCGTAGTTCATACAGCCTCTCTGGAGATGCCTCATGGACTGAGCAATCGACTGCACTCACTATGAGACTGTGGCCAGCTCATTAATGCACCTCACTGCGGTTGCTCTGCTGTCTTCTCCACCTCAATTCCTTTTGGGCCCTCATTCCTGCTTCCCTGGGGCTGCACTGGCCAAATACTAGTCACATACTTTTGCTTGAGGCTCTGTTTTCCAGAAATCCTGGTTAAGACTTGACTTAAACTTGTGTGTCTAATTTTAATGAGCGATTGTTAATTTTCATTGAGGTTCACTTTTATTGCTTATTTAGGTTCATTTTTGTCTCCAGAGGAATTAGGTTTGAAGCAAAAAAAACCAAAAATACTTTTACATGCTATATATTCTTGAAAATTTCTCTGTATTCTTTTTTTTTTTTTTTTTGAGACGGAGTCTCTCTCTGTCGCCCAGGCTGGAGTGCAGTGGCGCGATCTCGGCTCACTGCAACCTCCGCCTCCTGGGTCCTCACCATTCTCCTGCCTCAGCCTACCGAGTAGCTTGGACTACAAGTGCCCGCCACCACGCCTGGCTAATTTTTTGTATTTTTAGTAGAGACGGGGTTTCCCCGTGTTAGCCAGGATGGTCTTAATCTCCTGACTGCATGATCCGCCTGCCTCGGCCTCCCAAAGTGCTGGGATTACAGGCGTGAGCCACCATGCCCAGCCGAAAATTTCTCTGTATTCCTAATCACAGAGGTCTTAATGGAAGGAAGTTTTCTTCTGGATATATGACATCTGACTCAGAATGGCTGATGGCAATAATTTTGTTCAAAACACAACTGAGAGATAAGTTTTAAGGTCAATAATCACAATTTCAAGGTTATTGGGGCTTTTCTCCCTCAGAGATCCTTGTTCTGAAATTATTTGGGTCTTTTTAAGTTCTTAACCAAATTACAAAATATCTTATTAACCTGGCTTGTTAAAAAGAATGCATTTGGTAAGTTTACAGAGAAATGTAATAAATCCCAATCTTTGTACAGTATAATTCTTTTGTATTTTTTCACTGCCAAAGAAAGGGACAGTACTTTTTTCACCACTGACATCAGAGAGACTATACCATTATTCTCTCCAATTTTTGAGTTTTAAAAGTCTATTAACAAGGCCAATATTCATTTGTTTGCTATTAATTCCAAAGTTGATATTTTAAGTTGCCAAGGCTAATTATATATCCTGCCTTAAAACAACAACATCACCAGCAACATCAGAAGTAAATTAAAGAGTCTATGTTTTTTATAGAAGTGTGTCTTCATTCAAATGCGACTAGAGCTAGCAGTTCTCTGTTCTATAGAAATCATCCTTAGCCTTGCCATATTCTGATTACAAAGCAAGAAAAGTGAAGCCCAGGGAGAAAGCCAAGATACAGGGAGTTTTATTATAACCCATGACTGGAGGACACGTACCTGGTTTTTACCCCTGGTTATCTGCTCTGTTGTTATTGCTCCTGTCAGAAGAGGCTGATCAGCTGTTCCTACCCATTCCCAGAACCAACGGGATTTACTGGGATGCAAGACTGAGGATAATCTGTGACTTCTGCAGAGCCTGATAAACCAATCTGGGGCTGGGCACGGTGGTTCATGCCTGAAATCCCAGCATTTTGGGAGGCCGAGGTGGGCGGATCATGAGGTCAGGAGTTCGAGACCAGCCTGGCCAACATGACAAAACCCCATCTCTACTAA
The DNA here is from genome assembly GCF_028885625.2 of Pongo pygmaeus. Taxonomy (NCBI): domain Eukaryota; kingdom Metazoa; phylum Chordata; class Mammalia; order Primates; family Hominidae; genus Pongo; species Pongo pygmaeus. The sequence goes on from NC_072380.2 coordinate 11,070,201, forward strand.
AAATACAAAAATTAGCTGGGTGTGGTGGCGGGTGCCTGTAATCCCAGCTACTGAGGAGGCTGAGGCAGGAGAATTGCTTGAACCCGGGAGATGGAGGTTACAATGAGCCAGGATCGTGCCACTGCACTCCAGCCTGGGTGACAAGAGCAAGACTTCACCTCAAAAAAAAAAAAAAAAAAAATTTGGTTCATGACCTAGGGATGGGAAACGTTACACTAAATGGCAAGATGCTTACCTGTGACATATATAGCATGACCTGTCCTTGTGGGTAGGGCAGCCTGTTCCTCCTCCAATTCCATAAACATATTGGTTGCTTTTTGAGGAATTTTCAGCAAAATAAATCCCGGCCCCAAACATTCCTCCTATGTATGCATGTCGCTCATCAAACCCTTTATGAATAATGGCATTAATGAAAGGAGAACCTAGAAATACGAAGACAGAAAGATTCGTTTTTGAACACTTTTCTAGAAGCTCACTTACCTGCACACTATTTGCACCGGGCAGGTTAATATTAAGAAATGAATGGTGTATAAATGAAAAGTATTTTCTAAGAAGGCCTATTATACATAATAATGTACTAGTACAAAATTACAACAAAAATAATTCACTAGGTGGCTCAATTTGCAATTTAAGTTCTAAAATAATTTTAGATCAAGTATTTTCATTGTATATGCACGGGAAAGTCTGTACTAATGTGTGATACATTAGAAAGCTGGTACCAAGAAGTAATTATTTGAACAAAATAATCAAAACAAGCCATTTTTAACACAACTGTATTATAGTCAATTTAACATAGGTTTTTCACTTTACTGACTCCTGCAAAGGCCCAGAGAGACGTCCACCGTCCCTGCCATGCTGCTTACCATGAAACAACATGCGCTCATTGTGATGGTTGTGATTCTCCTCAGACACTTCCTTCTGTCGGTGGCAGAACCGCTCCCTCAACTTCTTGTTGACAACTTTTTGAATCTTTAAGGATGAAGAAGAAAGAAACATTATCAGTGAAATGTACATTTATGATTTAAAATGAAAAGTATGTTTTCCTTTTAGGAAGGTTCAATTTTTATTTTGCTTAAGACATAATTTAAAAGTGATAAAGCTACCATGTCAGTGTAATTCAGAAAATACTCTAGCTGTTAGTGACATAATTTTCAGTTACAGTTTTTGTTATTCTATACCAGACCTGGCTGTTACCTCTAAATCACCTCAGGATTAAAAAAAAAAAAAAATAGGTAAAAAGGTTATGTTTAGGCATCTCCCCAGACTTAATAAATTTTAGGAGATGGGGATCTGTAAATCTGTATTTTTTTTAAAAAAGTTCCCTGGGTTATTCTGATGTGTACCAGTGTAACTTTTACATGTCTGTTAACTCAAAGGGTTAAACCAGTTCTCTACAGATTTTATTCATCTTTATGATACCCCTTTGTAAAAAGCTTGAGTCATCTGTTCCATATTATAAATTAAGATACTGAGATTAAGAAATATATGTATTCTGGGGTAATTACTGGTTCAATTAGATTGAAGATCCAGGACTTTGATGCAACTTTCAAATGATAAAAAACATTATTGTCAGCTATGGCCTGTATTTGTGGATGAGCAGGGAGACCAATATCCATGTAAGTATCACTAGTACAAGCTGATTTAGCCTCCTGTTTGTAGCTTTGGCGCTTTCAGAATGTCTCTATTTTTAGTGACGTATTGTCTTGGGGAGTTAGAGATATTGTAGTGAGAAGAGTGCTATCTGACTTCAGATAGGTGATGAATTATCTTTCACAGTTTGAAAATATGACTTAATAAACTTTTTTCATTGTCTAGATTTGATTTTTGGGCAAGCCTTGCAATCCAGTTTTCACCATGAAACTTTAAAAACTTACTCGAATGACATTGTATCTGTTGAAGATGCCGCCAGCATTACCACCATCTCTGTGTTCTCGAATTGTACTTTGCATCTATAGAACAAAAGAACTAATTTTATAAAAACATCCCAGTGTGTAATTCTAGACATTTCCTCCATTGTTTTCAATATTTCAATTTTATTATTTCATCGATGAGTCTAAAATTCAGTATTAAATAAATAGGAGTTCACTATAAATTGATGAACATGTTTAGTGGATAAGTATTTTTGGTAAGAAAATAATTTCAAACATAAATATTAAATTTATGCATTTTCTATTTACTTTTAAATAAAAGTTCTGAAAGAGTTTTCTGTAAATACAATGGGGAAACATATTAAAAAAAAACACATTAAGTCATCTACAATTACTATCTTATCTTATTCAGAAGAAGAACTAACACTCTGATTAAGTCAAACAAAAACTCCTTACATTCAATTAATGCCCGTTGGACAAATGCTAAAAATAAACAATTTTTAAAAAATAAATATTTGTTCTTTAGGTGAAATATTCCGTATTATCTCAATAGTCTTCAGCGTGGGATCTCTAAGTATATTTACACAGACCAGGGGACGTTGACTATAATGTACTACTAAAGGGAATAACTGTCTTCTGACTACTCTCTAAATTAAAAATAATTATGGAAAAGAAAAATGTTTTAAAGATCTAAGTTTCTCAGAGAATTAACTCAATAGAATGAATTCTCTTCCTTACTGCTCCACTTGTGAAGAGTCACTACATTTTTGACATTATTATCAAAATGTACTAACTGCTAGGAGAAGAATTAGGTAGTAAGACACCGGACCCCATGATGCCTTCCTGATGCACCAAGTACGAGCTGAAATGCAGCCCTGGCGTCATGGTCCTGAGTTCCCTATGCAAGTTCCTAGCCTGGGAATGAAAATAAAATGAGCACTAATTAAACAAACAAGAATTCGGCATACCTTTTTCTGCCTAGGTATTTGCATAACACAATTGGGTAGCTTACTTCTAACAATGGCATTAGGCTGTTTGTTTATGCATAAGCCGTCAGTGGAGCAGGAGTCTCACTGGCATCTGACCACCAGGAGGGTCACACAAACAGCCTTCATAGGGGCTCAGAAGAACTGTGACTGCAGAAATGTTATGCAGAATAATGAGGCAGACCCAGAAGCATATGTGAGGATTAGGCATATTATTTTATAGCCACATTTATAACTGCATAAAAACAAGGATGAGAACATATTTGCTCTCTATGAGGCAAGAGTTTTTCATTCTATGTCATTCTTAGGTGGCACTGTAACAATATAAGAAAATAGTTCTAATAGGCTCCTTATTTCGCATGAATTTCAAGAAAATCTCCAGAATAAAAAGACAGATGGGCCCCATGCATTAGAAAACCTAGGCTTATGATGTGAAAACCATGTGGCGCCATCATATTTTAATTTTGGCAATATTCTACCACAATGGCTAAGAGAGACTGATTAATAGGCATGTGACCGCAAGGCAATGTAAGACGAGGTTACTTTCAGAAAAACAGGTTTATCCACAGATTTCAAGAAAAGCAAATGAAAGATTTCTGATGTATATTACCTCTTCTTCCACTGACTGATATTCTTTATCTTCTGGAGCAAGATCCAGCAAAATCGTTCCCTGATTAACACAGTGAAAAGTCAAATAAGGATTGGTGCCTGTCAGAGAGAAAAATTAACATATAAAACAAAAGTCTGCACTACTCAGGCTCTATTTTATAAAAAAAAAAAAAGTTCATAATAAGTAATTGACATTTTGGAACAAACCTAAACTATCTGCAATTTGAACCTGATAAATTCAGTTACTTTAAACAAATATACAAGACAGGAGAAAAAAATGAAGATGTTTGGGGATCGATTTTATCTGTTCTTTTTTTTTTTTTGAGACGGAGCCTTGCTCTGTCGCCCAGGCTGGAGTGTAGTGGCGCGATCTTGGCTCACTGCAAGCAAGCTCCGCCTCCCGGGTTCACGCCATTCTCCTGCTTCAGCTTCCCTAGTAGCTGGGGCTACAGGTGCCCACCACCACACCCGGCTAATTTTTTGTATTTTGTTTAGTAGAGACAGGGTTTCACCATGTTAGTCAGGATGGTCTCAATCTCCTGACCTCACGATCTGCCTGCCTCGGCCTCCCGAAGTGCTGGGCGTGAGCCACCGCGCCCAGCCCAATTTTATCTGTTGTTATAGAGCTTCTTGTACACACTGCAGGGTTCAACAAATATGTGCTGAATTAAACTCTATCATGAACACACATGAAGCCATGTCTGACACAGAAAACATGCACTGACATCACAATACAGTCAGATCTAAAATATAAAAATTAGCCTCTAAAAACTCTTGTAAGATGGCTTGAAATAGCCACTTACAGTTGCTTTAAAATACATTATCTTTGTTAGTTTCATGGATGAACTAAAATACAGATAAATAAGCAAGACTCAAGCACAAAATCTTCCAGTTTGAATTTCACATCACTCTTTTATAATTTGATTAGCTCTATAGATTCTCCTTCCTTGCTTTCCTATAGTGAAGGTGCTTCTAACAAATAGAGAAATGGGTAAAAACAGAGGGGAAAGAGGCTTGAAACGGCAAAGTACAATGGAAAAAGACAAAGCTGACAGTCATGTGGGAGGCAGGAACGTTCAAGTTAAGAAAGGTTAGATTGTAAAAAGCCATGTTAGGAATATTTGATTCTATCCTAAAAGAAACAGGATTCTATTACAGGGGTTTAAGCAATGGAGTGATATGATCATATAATCATTTTGAAAAGATTGTGTTCACATTGTAGAGAAGGTACTTGGAAGGAAGCAGGAAGCAAATGTAAAGGCTGGAGATAAACCAGGTGGTTGGGACAGTCCAAGAGAGAGAATGGTGGCTTGATCAAGTGACAGACATGGGAAAGGACAGAAGTACAGAGATTCCTGAGAAATTGAGGATACAAAGTGTTGGGAGAGAGGGAAGACTGACTCAGATTTTTCCAGCTAGAGGGAGCATGAGGCCAATAACTGAGATGGGGAAGGGACAGGAGGTACAATCGTTCAGTGTATGGTTCTGGGATCGGATGCCTGAGTTCAATTGTCAGCCCCAATACTTACCTTGTACCACTGATTTCTGAAATTTGTTTTTTTCTGAATAGCTTACCTTGTTGTCCGCCTAAAAGTCTTTCTACTCCTTTGATTAATTTGTGGCGGTGCCCGTATGCATTGATGCCTATTTCTTTCAACTCTTCATGACCCATATCAGCCAACACATCTAGTGTAATCTGAAAAATGAAACAAAATTAGCTGTGATATCTTTAACAGTTCTTAAGAGGACAAAAGCTTTTCCAATTGTCTACAATGCTATGAGTACCATTCAAATTAAGAAAATTCTTTTGTTCCCTTTATAAACATGAGCTTACAATTTTTTTAGTTGTCTTGATAGTCTCATCAGCTTTTCTGCTTACTTGAAGTACTCCTTGATTTGCTTTTTGTCCATGAGAATTAAAAAGGGAGAAACTACTATAGAAATACAAAATGATCATCACTACATTTCCTTTAGATTATTTTGTTCTATCATCTACTGTTTGCCTCAAGATAGAGGAGGAATCAGTAGCTTGAAAATGGGAAAACACCAGATCCCAGTATCCAGCAGGGAGTAGAAATGAACGGTGGGGGAAAAGGAGAGGCGTTCAGCACAAGTAAACAGCGCAGGAAAAGGAGAAAGCAATTTTTAGAGGAAGATAAGGAAGAACTTCTCAGTGCTAAGAAATACTCAAGCCTGGGACAGGCTGCCTTAAAAAGCAGTGAGATTGACATCTCAAGTATTTAGTTAGATTACAAACTGTTTTAAAGAGAGGCTACATTTTAAAATTCCAATTTGGATAAGAACAGAGTAGATTCTTTTTAAGCTCTCTCATAAATTCTCAGACTTAATCCCTTCTCCTTAAAATACATTCTGTTTTTATACAACATAGTGGTTTTTAATTTTTGGTTAGTTTTTAACTTTTGGTTATTCATCCTTGTAAAATGGAGATGATTAGTTGGCTCAAAATAACCTAATTCCTTTATGGACTAAAGTAGCTGGGACTCTACTGCCACCCAGTGGCTATGTTCTGAACACATAGGATGAACTCGGATAGCCACATTTCTTGAAGGCTGAACATGCAATTTTCCAGCCCTGATGAAGCTGGCTTTGTGACAATCCAAATACTAGTCTACAAGATTAGTCTTTGGTTTTCCCCTTCCTTGGAAAACCAAGAAATCCTTTTATAGACATTCAGTTTCCAACTCAAACAAGATCGCTTTTTTCCACTTTTAACTTGCAAGTAACATTTAAAAAACTGACAAATTAGGCCTGGACCTCTGCTGATTTTTTTGTCAGAATAAAATATGAGTTTGATCTTTCCAGTGAAATGAGCCTATATCACTCATTCTTTGGAAATGATTTTCTATATTGCTTCTAACTGGCCATTTAAGCAATAATTGCTTCATTGCACAAAGCGGGCAATTCACTTCCAATCACCCAAAAGAAAGGTTTCAGCAGAGCTTTAAAAACAAAACAAAACAAAACAAAAACCCCAGTTCTGAAATATACATCTTTGAGATGGAATAGTTCACAAAATAATAGGAGCCTTTACATTCTTAGCTAGACATGATTTTAATATAATTTGGAAACTATGTTATTGATGTCTCATTTTTTTCTTCTAAATATTCTAAACTAACTTCAGTTTAAAACCAAGGGTTTCATATCTATGTGGTAACTTCAACTCAGAGAATCCTCAGACTTGACTTTTCTTTTCTTTTTTTTTTTGAGACAGAGTCTTGCTCTGTCGCCCAGGCTGGAGTGCAGTGGCGCGATCTCTGCTCACTGCAAGCTCCACCTCCTGGGTTCACACCATTTTCTTGCCTCAGCCTCCCGAGTCGCTGGGACTACAGGTGCCCGCCACCACGCCCGGCTAATTTTTTTGTATTTTTACTAGAGACGGGGTTTCACCGTGTTAGCCAGGATGGTCTCGATCTCCTGACCTCGTGATCTGCCTGTCTTGGCCTCCCAAAGTGCTGGGATTACAGGTGTGAGCCACCGCGCCTGGCCCTCCTCAGACTTTTCTAGATTGATACATATAGTGCACATCTGGAGGAAGCAGACACCAGGCCAGCAAAACACAATATTCTCTACAACGTTCTAGAGGAGTAATGGAGAATATTTAATATATTTATTCATTTTATAGCTCTAATCATAAAATGAATACAAAAAACCCAAACCAAACCAACAAAACAACCTGAAGAGACTGATAGCAAGTCACTTAGTTTAGAAGGCAAGGCAAGGCTGAGAGGAGCTCTCACACCTAATGTGGAAAGTGGTCTCCTACCTCCTGGCATTTGTGTCTTCACTGTAATCCCTTCCCTGTGTGAGACAGACTTATGAACTCACTTCTAACAAATATAATACAGCAGAAGTGATGGGAAATTACTTTTTACATTAGGTAATAAAGAGACTGTGGCTTCCATCTTGGGCGCTCACTCTTTGGACTGCTCACCCTAGAAGAACTGGCTGCCACGCTATGGCAGACAGACTCAATGATTCCCACCCTCCTTACATCACGTCCTGTGTGCTCCCCTCCCCTGGAGTGCAGGCTTGCCTAGTGACTTGCTTCTAACCAAGCAAATACAGCAATGGTGATAAGTGACTAGCAGATCTTCTTTCTCTTGCTGGCTTTGATAGAGCAAGAAACCATGTTATAGAGGCTCACATGGCAAGGAACTGAGGGCTCCAGTCCAACAGACTGCAAGGGACTGAATCCTGCCAATAAGCACGTGAGGGTGTGGAAGGGGATCCTTCTCCAGTAGAGTCTTTAGATGAGATACTGACCCTGGCTAATGCTCTGTAGCCTTGTGAGAGATCATGCAGCAAAGGACACAACTAAGCTGTGCATAGACTCCTGACTCACAAAATGTGTGCTGTTTCGAGCTGCTGAGTTTGCGGTAATTTATCAAGCAGCAAGAGGTAAGTAATACTCCATAAGGTCACTCTGTGGAGAGGCCCACAGGTGAGGAATCAAGGCCAGTCAACCAACACTGTGAGCGAGCTGAAAGCAGGTTCCCGCCCTTGCCAGGTGAGTCCCCAGGTGAGACTGCAGACCTGTTGGACAGTTCACTGCAGCTTCAGGACAGACCTTGAGCCAGAGGCACCCAACTAAGCCATGCTTAGATTCTTGACATACAGAAACTGTGGAATAATACATGTTTGTTATTTTAAGCCATTAAGTTTTGGGTAATTTGTTACACAGCAGTAGATAAGTGATCTACCTATGCTATCTTGGCATTTATCCAATTAGATACTTACAGTCACACAAAAGGAATGCATATGAAAATAAGTAACTAAAGAAAAAAAAGAAAATGTTTATTAGGCTATCCTGAAGGACAGAAGAGATGAAAAGCTATTAACCTGTGGAATCTAAAAAAACAAAAAGGGAATGGGACAACTTTCTATACTTGCAACTGAATATAAATATACATTATTCTTGCAATTCCATCCCACCATTCATCATCCAACCACCATCCACACAATATTTGTTGTGTACTCGCTATGTAACAAGCACAGTTCCAAGCACTTTATTTACATTACCTCATTTAATCCTTACGATGATGGATAATGAAGTACTATTAATGTATTTATGAGGTCACTGGTACTTAAAGAAGTCATAAAAATAGTACACAGAAGAGCTGAGATGTATAGCTGTGTCTGTCTTTTCCCTGTTTATATTCTTTAAAAGGATGACTAGAAGGTGAAAATGATTAAACGTTAAATTTAGTTGCAGTGAGTTACATGGTGTCCAATTTGTCCACATATTTACCAGGCAGTGGCCACTGAAAAACCTTAAATGAAAAGCTAAGAAATTTAGTTTTATGTTAGCTCATTCACATATAAAATGTTCAATGAGTACCTTCTTTATGCTATATATTTCTTTAAAAAGTAACTAAATATTTTATTTAAATCTAAAACCATCCCTTATAGTTGGAAAGTTACATAGTTGGTGCAAATAGCATAGTAAAAGAGTGGGGCCATGAAACAGAGTGCTAACCAAAGTTCATGCTATTTACTTGAGGTAACCAAGAAACACAAAGTGGGTCAATGTCTTGGAGAATCCCTAAGAGAACTCTCGTGAAGGTGACCTGCTTGGTCAGGGTTGCAAGGAGGGCTGGGAAGGAAGGAGCAGGAAGGAGACGAGGAAAGGTTCTCAGAAGAAGGTCATAATTCAGCTAAGCAGCAGGAGCTAATCAGTCAGGGGAAGGAGGGAAGTGTGCTTAAGACAGAGGGAATAGCATGTGCAAAGGGAAAATCAGTTAAAAGAATACAGAGTATTTGAGGGACCTTAAGTACTGTACTTCAAAATGGTTACGGGAGAGTATATATCAAGGATTAAAAGGAGCAGAGCAGAGCAGCAGGCACAGAGAGGATCTTAAAGGGCCTTATCTATCAAACTAAGAGGCTTAGAAGTATACCAAAGGCTGGCCAGGTGTGGTGGCTCATGCCTGTAATCCCAGCACTTTGGGAGGCCAAGGCGGGCAGATCATGGGGTCAGGAGTTTGAGACCAGCCTGACCAACATGGTGAAACCCCATCTCTACTAAAAATACAAAAATTAGCCGGGCATGGTGGCCTATGCCTGTAATCTCAGCTACTCAGGAGGCTGAGGCAGGAGAATCGCATGAACCTGGGAAGCGGAGGTTGTAGTGAGCCGAGATCACGCCACTGCACTCCAGCCTGGGCAACAGAGCTAGACTCCATCTCAAAAAATATATATATATACCAAAGGCCCTGGGAAGTCTTTTCAGCAGAGTAATATGATCAAAGTTGTATTTTAGGAGGATGAGACTGTTGGCATTATGAAGGGCAGATTTGGAAGGGAAGGCAACTGGGAACAAGATGAAGATAAAATGGCATGGAAGGGATGAATCTGAAAGCAACTGGAGAACCGTACTTACAGGGCCTGGTAAATAGAAATGGTTAAAATAAAAGGAATGAAAGTAAGATTATTCCAAAATTCTGCAGCTGGGTAACTATGAGACTTGTATGAACAAAAGAAATAGAAATATCTGGATGGAAAGCAGGTTAGTTGGATTTTAGACATGTTGCTTCAAGATTCAGGAATTTTATATATACCCCTATCAGCTGTTAGACTTTTTTTTTCTGAAAATCATATTTAAATTAACTTGCTCCTTTTTTAAAACCTTGACTTAGTTATTATACTGAGAAATCACAAGCTTGTTGGGCTAGTTATTTCTATCTAGTATACATTAAAATAAAATTATTAAGAATAAAGATTATCCACGTGTCAGTTAAAGTCATCTTGCACATAAAGCAAAGGTCACTGCAAAAAGAGCTACCTCTAGCTTCTGAGAGTCATTTTACTTTGGGTGGGGAGAGAAAACTAGTTTTAATGAAAAAGACGCTCTCTTGCTTGGGCTTAAAAGGTTGTATGGTACAGCAGTAGTAATAAGAACTAATTTTATAATCAAGTTCACAATGAATTACTACTGGAGGCCATGCTTTTGTCTTCAAGAATTTGAAATCAAAATTTATCTGGTCACTTTCCATGAAAATACATAGGTTAACCACAAAAACGTCCACAAGCAGTCTTCCAAGTGATAGCATTTATGTTCTAGGAATTGCAGTGTAAATAAAATCTGTCTTTCCCATAGAAAAAGTGTTCCTACCCATGTTCATAGGTAGAAAGCTATGTTATAAAGGAAGGGCCAAAGTCACATGGGTACTATATTTCATTAACTAGAAAGGATACTATATTATTTAACACAGAACTTGGCAAAGTATCTATGGGAAACAGGACAATTTAGTTTAGAGACTTCCAAGAGAGTAACTGTGAAGATAGGAGGTGAGGCTATGATGTGTAGAAGGTTTTTTTCTGGGACCGGAAATAACTACATTCCACACCCCACTGGCATCCATGAGTAGGAACACAGGCAATGAGACATATAAGCATGTCAAAGCGCATCAGAAAACAATGGCTCCCCTGGCTTAAGCCAAACAGATATGAATTAAATGAGTTCAATGCATGCACCCTCACTCCTCCCCGACTATACAAATATGTTGACCATCATCACATATTACTGATATACAATGTTAATGGGAGAAAATGCTAAGGGTTAAAGTTATGGAAAAGGTTATCAAATTTATTTATAATGGAAGGCTAGATAAATAACATTTGCAATTAAAATAAAAATAAATTTGATTGCTTGATGATTGGGCCGGACACAGTTCAATGCAAAGAAAGGTAGTATCACTTGTCTGGAGGGAAAGAACTGTGCTTGGTAATATAAATTAAATGCAATCGTTTATGTATTGATCAAGAAAAGGCTATAGAGATTATTCTGGCTAAAAAAATCAATGGAACCATTTACTCAGAATGAAACTGCAGGAAAAAAAGAACAATGAAACTGATGAAACCAGGACAAGCTGTCAGAAGGAGTGACTAGGAGACTAAACTATTAAACTATTCAAATCAATAAAATGTGATAATTATGCCACAGGAAGTCAGTTACTGACAATGAGAATATACAATATAAAGTAAAAAAGAAATAACACATAAAATTATAATGCAAACTGACTAAAAGAAAAATGAGCATTCTTTAGAAAACTTTCATCAGTAAATTGGAATTATTTGTTTGAGTTAAGGTCTTTGGTTTATTTAGCAAAGGTGTGTTTGAAATTTTACAATTATTGTGGAAATGATTTGGGAAGAACAGCTATAGCTGTAATATGGGAACAGCAGAGTATAATGGTTTTAAAACAGCTTTCACACCTTCAGTTAGGGAATAAGGATAAAGCAGTCTTACTGTTTAGGATATTGTCCTAAGAAAGCTCCAAACCAGAGGATGAATAAATGGTTGGAAAAGAAAATGATTTTATAGACAGCAGTCTATAAAGTCCTAACCATTAGACCAAAGGCACCTGTGATGCATCGTTGTATTAAAAGCTCACACAGCAGCACAATATTACTGAGAATTTTAACTCTCTGAACATTTGTAAGCATTAGGTTTTACAGGTAAAGGAAGTGATAGGATAAATGTCTTTCAGCCCAATTTTACACAGCTAGTAAGAGGGTAAAAATAATTAGAATTAAGGTCTTCTTTTAGTCCAGTGCTATCCCTACTCAGCTGTTCTTATCATTAAGAGCATTAAAGATGAACTATAATGAGAAAATGTGGCTAAAAAAAAAGAGAGAAAGCAGAAGAAAAATCTTAACAGTATCATTGATATAAAAAAGAAAAAAGACCTGGTTTTTAAGTTAACTCCAAACTGACTATAAGCCTAGAAGGGAGCCATAATGGGCCAAAGGTGCCAGTGAAATACTGGAAAATTATGTCATATAAAGAATAATTGAAAAAACAGATTTATTCTAAAATAGGGGAAGATGTGTAGAGGTGGGTGATTGAAAGGGTGACACCTCTGATAAGTTGACTAGGTCTTGAAAAGATATATAGGGCCATATTATGTTGTAGTGGGCTGAATGGGTGGCCCTCAAAATGATACGTCTATGTTCTAATCCCCAGAACCTGTGAATGTCACCTTCTTTGGAAGAAAAGTGTCTGCAGACAAAATTATGTTAAGGGTCTAGAGATGAGGAGATCACCCAGGATTATACTGGTGGCCTCAAATTCAATGCAAATGTCCTTAGAAGAGATACAGAGGACAGGAAGGCAATGTGAAGATGGAAGCAGAGACTGGAGCAGCATGGCCGCAAGCCAAGGAAGCTGCCAACCATCAGAAGCAAGAAGAGGCATGGAATAGATTCTCCCCTACAGCCTCTGTAGGGAGCATAGTCCTCTGAAACTGAATACATATGTAGACTGGACATTAGATCTCTGTGCAAAACAGGGTAAGCGTAAGCGTAAGCCCAAAACAAACGAATTATACCTACGGGCAGATTTTGGCACACTTTAAGTTACAAGCATTCTATTACACCTGTCCCAAATTGTAACAAGATATCTTCCTTGGCTGGAGGACTAACATGGGTGTTATTATACAAGGGTGATCCCTACACCTGGGAGAATAATTTTTCTCTAAACACCTTTCCCATTCTTAAATTTCATGTATATCAATAGTCCATTTAAATTCAGGACTTACCATCATTCAATATTTAAAGCTGATCATAATAATGAAAGCATACAATATTACACCTCCTTATCCTGTATGAAAACAGTAAAACAAACAGAAGAATCCTAATTCATAAATGCCCTAATGATGACTCCATTCTTAGACCTTCACAGACATTTAAGATGGATCCCAAAATAGGGTGGGTCTATTGGAATGTATGGCCAACTTTTGGTTTAAGATTGTTTAAGACTCCAAGTGGACAACAGAAACTTCATAAAGGGGCAATTTTTTAAAAGTGCACTTGTCTAAGTACTACTGTGCTTTCCAAGTTAATGGGCAACTGCTTCAGGAGCCTAGTCACATGAATAATGAAATGAGATGAATAAAGACTGACATTTTTAGGAAACAAACAACCAAGGACAATTATGAAAACATTCTTTTGAGGTAGTTGCATGGTGTAAGTTTTGACATGTAATAAAATGCATAGTGCTAGACTGCTTATAAAGATAAAATAAAGACTCATTTGTTAGACAATTTTGGGGAGAAGTATAAAATACTGGGCTCCTCTGGCTTCTTATAGAAATGTGCTGTGGGTTTAAGAATAGCTCGTAAGAAGCAAAAGAGGAAGAGGTGGGTGGCAATTAATAATTCTTTCTTTTTTTTTTTTCGAGATAGGGTTTTGCTTTGTCGCCAAAGCTAGAATGCAGTGGCACAATCACAGCTCACTGCAGTTTCAAACTCCTGGGCTCACGTGATCTTCCTGCTTCAGCCTCCCAGCAGCTAGGACTACAGGGGCCCAGTAAGTCACCATGCTCAGCTAACTTAAAAACTTTTTTTTTTTGGTAGAAATGGGGGTCTCGCTTTGTTGCCCAGGCTGGTCTCAAACTCCTGGGCTCAAGCAATCCTGCCTAAGCATTCCAAAGTGTTGGGATTAAGGTGTGAGCCACTGCATCCAGTCTAATCTTAGTATTTAATTTAAATGACTCAAATATATACAAGAGTATTTACCTGTTCTGTTTCAAAGATATCCCGAAGGTGTTCAAGGCCAAGGCTTTTCAGAAATTGGCTGATATTCATGTCAAGACCAGCAACTAAAACAGAAACATATTAAAGATTCTCAGAAAGAATTCTCTAAATATAAAGAAAATTTCAGTATCCATTTAGACATGACTCTGACAACCTTGGCTGTCAGATGATTTTACATGGCATAAAATAATACAGAATACATAGATTTAATTCAGACACTTTATTTCTGAAGTTGATTGAGAAGTAAAAGCAGAGTGTTTTATCTTTATCAAATTAGTATTTGTAGTCTAATATTATGGTTAGAATATAGAATTATAACTTATTGTAATTTATACAAATATATAGAATATTATAATACTAATTTTAACATTACAGTATAATTCTTATACTATATAATGCTACTTATATAGAAAAATCTAAAGCTTTTAATGAATTAAAAAATCTTAATGTATCAGCTATCATTTTAGTTTTCATTCCTGAAATGACCTCTCAGTTGTGTTCTGACACAATTTCAGTATAAGTGGTTCAATAAGATGCTACGGTTGTAAACAGATGCTCTAGAATATACAGAAATAAGAACAATGACAATGCCAAGAAACGTGGCAGCCTTCTATGAAGAAATATTTCTTATAAGATGTTGTGTATAAGAAAATTTACAGACAGGACATCTCTAATTGAGGCATTCAATAATTATCAATAGAAAAAAGTCATTCCGCTTCACTAACAAAAGGTATAAATAAATAAGCATTCACGGGGTCTACTCACCTTCTCCTTCCTTCCTTTCTGTTCCTGCGGCGCCATCCCCTGCATTGGAGGCTCCTCCTACAGCCAGCTCTGCTAAAGGGCCAGTGAGGTTGTCTATGCTGCTGGCAGCAGAGAGGCAGGAGGGGGTGGATGCTGGTGAGATCAGAGAGGCACTCACTACAGTAGCCTGAGGTTTAAAACAGGTAGGTAAGGCCTCTGGGGGCATGGCATCTATCAGCAAAGCTCTGATATCGTCAGCCTAAAAAAAAGATTAAAAACAAAAACCATGAAAATACTATATATTAAAATGGTAAGTTTTTCACTAACAACCAAATGCTTTGTGGATTTTTTCCTTAATGAATGCCTCATTATCACCTACTGGTTTTTGATCATTCCTTCTCCTATCCACAGCTCCAAAGAGTTTCAATAGTTTCAGTAGACAGAATTGGAGAAACTATGTAATTTTTAAAGATATTTCTTCTTTCATTTAAAAAAAAGCACTTTCAGTGTTAACTGTCACCCTTCTTTAGAAAAAATTTCCGTATTTACTATATTTTGTTTATGTTTAAACAGCTATAATCTGGTTATTTACTTCACACTTAATAATTTCATGTACAATTAACATCTGGTGAAATTTCAAAGGGATGACACTTTAATTTAACTCATTTATTCATAAACTTTTCAGTTTTTAAGTATTAGATGCAACTGCTTTTTAAGTATGTGGGAGATAGTCTCCAAAGACAGCCACCCATCAATTCCTTCCTCCCGTCATGTATGCCTCCCCTTGAATTTCTGCCCCCCACCCCCCGAATGTAGTTTGCCCTGTGAGTTACCTTGACCAATAGAATGGACAAGAAGTGACATTCTGAGGCTTTTGAGCCAGGCTTTAAGTGGATTGGCAGTGTCTACTTTTACTCTCTTAGAAGCCATCTGCCATGTTGTACAGAAGTTTGGGCTAGACTACTGAGTGGTGAGATCCTATGCAGGGAGAGCCCTGCAGGATGAAAGGCCATCTTGGAAGCTCCAGCCTCTGCTGAGTTCCCAGGTGCAGGTAACTACAAAACCAGCAGAACTGCCCAGCTGAGCCCAGTCAACTCCCAGACGTGTGAGAAATAATAAATTGTCACGTTAAACCCTCAGTGGGTTTGGGGGTGGCTTAGTGGGCAGCAATAGAGAAATGAAATGCACACCAGTACCTGGAAGTGGGGTGCTGGTGGACATGTGGCTTTGGTTGGAGGCGTGAAGGGTGGTCTGGTTATTGCTGAGGGAGGCTGTGAATGGAAGATAGGAAGGTGCTACTGAAGGCGAGAGAAAGGGGACTAATTCTATGTAGCAGAAAGTTTGGCAATGCTGGCACAGGAGGTCTTACGGAAGGTAGAACGTAAACCTAAATAAATTTGTAAATTTGGCTAAGGAAATTTCTAGAACAAATTCTGCCTCATCAACTGGACTGGTGTGTTTATCTGCCCACGATAAGGTACAGGAAGAGAGAAAGGAACTGTTCAGTTCTCTTTAAGGAAATGTATTCACCTAACATTTGCTAGATTAGAAAATGAAATTATTCACCATTCCCAGCCTCTCCATCAGCAAAAGTTTCTTCAAGTAAGGCATAGCCTCAGGCCAAAGGTCAAATCCAGGGTGCTGACAGGAAAACATGGCCTCAGAATAAAAATCAACTAGAGGTATAGATATATTACCTCAAAATCTTTAAAAAACCTCTAAGGTGGTAACTTGTGAATTCCCTTGGCTAGATGAAAGAGCTTCAAAGGATCTTATGGGCATTGTCCCACTGCACCTTGACTTGGATTCCATGTTAGAGAGGGACGTGTCTTGAAAAGATTTGTGGGTGGGGCTTTTGGCTGATGGAGTGGTGTGTAATTTGATGGGAAATCCAAAAGTTTATAAAGGAAGAGTTGTACTAGTTTGGACTAAAAGGGACAGGTAGATTAAAATGATAAAAGGCTCAGGGTCCCCAAAATTTCTAGGAGCAGGGAACAGGTTGAGAAAGCCAATTGGCTGTAAATATGATCCATTTCTTAGGAAGAGAAGGATAATTCAGAGGGCATGGCCAAGAGCTACAGAGGCTATGTACAGTGGTTCACACCTGTAATCCCAGCACTTTGGGAGGCTGAGGAAGGAGGCTGAGGGAGGAGCCCGGAAGTTCAAGACTAACCTGGGCAACACAGCAAGACCCTGTCTCTACAAAAAGTAAAAACAAAAAAAAACAGCCAGGCATAGTGGCATGTGCCTGTAGTCCCAGCTACTCAGGAGATTGAGATGGGAGGATGGCTTGAATCTGGGAAGTTGGGGTTGCGGTCAGCCACGATCACGCCACTGCACTCCGGCCTGGGTGACACAGCCAGACTGTGTCTCAAGAGGGGGGGAAAAAAAAAGAAAAGAAAAAAAAAGAAGGAAAAAAAAAAGACAGCCACAGTGAACCACTCCCTGCGAGCAGAACTGGCCCCCAATCAGGGATCATTCCCTAACTCCAGAGTAGATGGCCCTGATAACATGTGTCTGGCTGAATTTTAGAATTCCTAAGGACCCAGTGATGACTATCTGCCCCCTGTTGGTGGGGGGAGCACGTGGCAGGTGAGTGTAATTTGAATGTGGGAAAAATAGATTTAATTTGTATTCACAGGGAAGACTGTGGCTGATTAAAGATGGCCACGAAATTTTTGCTTCTCCTTTCAAAGAAGGTGGAATCTGTTTTCCTATCCCTTGAACCTGAGCTGACTTCATGACTTGCTTTGCACAACAGAATGTGGCGGAAGTGACAGCAGGTCAGTTCCAGGCTTAGCCTTAAAGAACAATGACAGCCTCTGCTTTCTCCCTCTTGAGATACAATTATTCTGTGAAGAAATTCTAACAAGACCACTTAATGATGAGATGCCACATGGGACTAAAGAGGCCCCTGCCTTCTAGTTGTATTTGTCAAGGCCCCAGGCATATGAATGAAGCCGTCTTTATGTTTCTGCCCCAGCCACCAGCTATATGCAGTTGCACAAGTGACCCCAGGTAAGACCAGAAGAATCTCCTAGCCAACATACAGAATCATAAGAAATAATAAGTCATTATTATTTTAAGCCACTGAGTGTTTTCAAACAGTTTGTTACACAGCAATCAATGAAACAGAACATAACTTGAAAAAAACATTTCTGGCTTAAAAATTAGAAATTATTGTGACTATACAGTAACTCCCTGGTTTTCAGAAACTTCACGGAAGATGATGCAGTGCTTAACTTTGCAGTTAAATAATACTGCCCAGAGTTAATTTTTCTTTGACTATCTCACAGACTTAGGTAAATTATCATGAACATTAGTTGCTCTACAATAATATGCCAAATATAGAAGGTACAAGATATTTTACTAAATGTAATTCTTTGAGGGTACACTCTAAAAATGTGTTTTCTTAAGATTCATGTTTTCCCGGCAGGCTAAGAATGGCAAAAAATTAAATTAACTTACTGTTTAGTTTGTCTTAAGAGTTTTAAATTATATTTTCATAGAAAAAGTGTGAACTTCAAAAATTTTCAGAAGAAGATCTCTGTTCTAAGTGAAATAAACACGACTAAAAGCTGGTGAACCCGAGAATCTAATGTCATCTCTGAAAGTATAAGGAACAATAATCAGTATCTGAAATGAGGACTTACTGTTGCCAGATCCAGAGGCGTCTGGCCTTCCTGGTTCTTCATGGTGGGGTCTGCACCATGCGCTAGGAGGAGGGCGCACAGCTGCGTCCTTCCTTTCTGGGCTGCTTCATGGAGAGGAGTAAACGCCCACTTATCTGTTGCATTTACACACGTGTTGTATTTTATCAATAAAGCCGCTATGTCAACATGCTGAAAAAAAAGAAAAGGATACAAAGAGTTAAGAATGAGATCATCTGGTAAAGCATCACTGTGTATACTTGTTTTTATTTAACAATTCACTCCTCTGTATCTCCATTTTAATCCTTAACAGAAGTTTCTTCTAAAAAAAAGAGTATTTCAGTCTTCTACTTACACTTTGGACTCCATCTTTTCTTGCCTCCTTCAAAATCTCAATTACACAATTATACTATTACCCTGTAACTGTTCATGGGCTTTTTTTTCAAAAAATGCATCCTTCTAATATATTCAACTTTATTTTGAAAACAAATACTATGTAAGGTGTTTCGTTTTGTAAAGTGAAACTAGTACCTAATTCAAATCTTCTGTTAATGGTCTAATCTATCTGCCAAACTTTTCAAATATGCATTCTATTCACATTGATTCTCTTATCTTTCCATTTCTTTTCTAACCTACTGCAATCAGATTTACTGAAATACTCATCTCAAAGATTCTCAATGTTTTCTCTTCAGCCTTTGAAAAAGCAACATAACATTTTATGAAAATTGGTCTGTTATGTCTAAATGATTGCGGGGTGGAGGAAATGTTAGCAGCAGACATGCTAATAACCTGGGCATGAGGTGATGAGACCCTGAACCGTTGACAGTTACAGAAAAATGGAAAAGAAGGGCTAACTGAGAAATTTTGAAAGAAAAAAAAAAAAACTCGGTTTAGAAAGCCAAATTCACAACAGAAGAGAGAGAAAAGTCAAAGATGACTACGTTTTTTTTGGGGAGGAAAGGAGGGGGGAATCTAGAAGATTAGAAAATAAGGTAGAACTATTTTAACAGAAATTGAGTTGTAGAAGTTTAAGTAGGGGCTGGGTGCGGTGGCTCACGCCTGTAATCCCAGCACTTTGGGAGGCTGAGTGGGCGGATCACCTGAGGTCAGGAGTTCGAGACCAGCCTGGCCAACATAGTGAAACCCCGTCCCTACCGAAAATACAAAAATTAGCTGGGCATGGTGGTGCATGCCTGTAATCCCAGCTACTCGGGAGGCTGAGGCAAGAGAATCACTTGAACCCAAAAGGCGGAGGTTGCAGTGAGCTGAGATTGCACCACTGCACCCCAGCCTGGGTACCACAGCAAGGCTCTGTCTCAAAAAAAAAAAAAAGTTTAAGTAGGTATGAAACTCTCAGATAAGGCTCACTGAAGTAGGCACCTTCTGAGGTAAAACATCAAAGTAAAGACATTGTGTAGATGGTTTGTCAGAAAAGGTTGGAGCACAGTCGAGGGGGCATCATTCACTTACTCACTCTCCCACCACTCACCCACCAACCAGCATTTGCTCAATACCTACGGAGGGCTGAGGACTGGGGCTGGGTGCTCCAGGGAGATTATGAAATGGAATAGGGGATTAATAGATGTAGCTACTTGATAAATGAGCTCATTAAGGAAAGGAATACAGAAAGATAATTACAAGGTGGATAAAACCTGGAGAGTGGAAGAAAAACCCTCAGAGGAGACAAAACAAAAAATGGAAGCTGGAGAAGAACTATAAAGGAGGAGGACTATAAAAGCCAATACAGGAGCAAGTTCCATGGAGACCAGGTTCACTCAAGTAAGACCTCCACATAGCAAAAGGCTTCAGCTTCTTCCCAAAAATCCTTATAAAATAAGCTAAGACAGTCGATCACACAATAGGCACTACTGATTCAACAAATAGGCTTTTTAAGAATATTAAAAATAACTTGCATATTTTTATAAATACATTTAGGATGTTAGGCTGGTTAGCACTTAAGTATTTCTGAGATCCATTTCAACTCCAATATACTATAATTTGGTGCAATTGGCACATTTGTGTCCCTTACAGACACATTTCTGGGCATAACTTGGTCAGTTTGGATAATTAACTCAAAAGCACATTATCTGTTGAGAATAAATTTCTAACTCATGCTGCTGCTCAACTACCATACACTGAGGTTTTTAAGGAAGACATTTATGAGAATGGGAAAAGACAGGGAAGGCCAAGAAAGATCCCAAGGTGCAACTTACTGCATGTCACTTTCTATCTTCCTTAAGATATCGTCTTCCCTGCACTCTTGAAGACACTCACTTCAAAAATAACAGGCACTTTTTCTGAGGTAGTATTTAACTTTATGTAATATAAATATCTGTATTTCCTAATTTTAGAAATTGTAGTTTCTGAAAACAAAGTGAAGAACATTTATCTAAAAAGAAAAGTACAGATCAGCCAACTACTAAGGAAAGCTTCCACATTTGCTCTAATAATATAAAGCAAAAAACACCCCCCAAAACAAAAAAAAGGCCAGGTGTGGTGGTTCATGACTGTAATCCCACCACTTTGGGAGGCCGAGGCCAGCAGATCATTTGAGGTCAGGAGTTTGAGACCAGCCTGGCCAACATGGCGAAACCCCATCTCTGCTAAATATACAAAAATTAGCTGGGTGTGGCGCCACACACCTGTAATCCCAGCTACTTGGGAGGCTGAGGCAGGAGAATCGCTTGAATCCGGGAGACGGAGATTGCAGTGAGTCAAGATTGGGTTAAATTTTCTAACACAAAAGATGAAAACAGAGGTACCACTCGTGGTATTATCAAAATCACCTAAAACAAAACCAAACCTAGTAATTTATCTCCCTTATTCAAAGGCTATATGTTGAAAAAAGACAGCAATTTTTTGTTAAGTTAACCCAAAAGCATGGAATAATTTCAAGCTTCTCCCCAGTGGGGTTACAAGCTATTTAAACTGTGTTTCTGATGATTAATTTTATTGCATTCCCATGTTTATAGGCACAATAATATAATTTGGTAGACTAATTTACACAGGCTTCCAAAATTACAAAAAGTCCAAGGAAAACTACATGTTTGTGTATGTGTGTATAAAATGAATTGTATATCTGGTATGTATTATTAAGCTTTCTTTATATTGAAGTTATAGTTTATGCTTGGACAAACCAATTACATGCTTGTGAAATTTTCTGACAAATGTCTGAAAGAACAGTGAACAGAAAGGAGTATATTACTACCCAAGTAGACTAAAAATACAGTTCTTAAGCTGTTTAATTCTTTTAAATAGCTATACCACTGAGGCAAAAATAGTAACTGGAATTTAAGGCTGACATATCCAATAAATAGCAGTTCAGTTCTATTCAACACAGTATATAAGAGCAAAGTATTGAACTAGAAGGTCCAGAAAAGAAACTGATCTCTGTTGGAATGTTTCTAGGAGAAACAGACAATTTAACCTAGTTTCAGAATCCAGCTGCAATACAAAATGCTTTAAATGACAAATACAACCTAAAAAGACTGGGAAGCCTTTAATTTTAAAAAAGGGGGGAAGTATGGGAAAGAGAAATGTGCTTGGCTTCAGTTAAAGCCATTTAATTGTACAGAGGCTTTATTACAATTATGTCATGAAATTCCCCAAATGTTATCCATTTTAGAGAAAGCACTGGAAAATAAAAACAGTTGAAAGAAAATGAATCAGCCAATTGATTTACTCTTATAAGATATAAATTTACATGCTTTGTGGTAATAAGTATCAATGCCATTTACTGACTAGCAGAAAAGTTAACTGTCTTGTGTAAACATGCATTCAAATATAATACAAGGCATTATAATATAAAGAACACCAACACGGTAAGGCACACTACCACTAATATCAGCTCTCATGCAACTTGTAATTTTTATTGATGCTTCTTAAATAAATATGTATTTTTTTCTCCATTTGGAAAAACTAAGGTTCTTTTTATACAAAAAAGGCTCAAAGACACACAGAGAGCAGATTGAGCTCTCTAGGGGAAAAAAGGTAAGTATGTGTCAAGGAATAATGATCAATAAATAACTGCATAAGTAAATAACTATGTAATTTCACAGCTACCTCAGATTATTATTTCATCCTCAGGCTAGTCAATTAATCTGTGTTTATTTAATACAGTACTGAGCCAGTCAAATATACAGATTATTCCTAAGGCTGTGAGATATAGGAGTGACATGTAGCCCTTATTCTGACTGGCTCAGTACAGGAGCTGTGGGAAGCGAGGAATTTACTAATTTTTAATATCTATAGATATAGATATAGATATAGATATAGATACAGATATGTATTTTTTGGTAGAAATGGGGTCTCGCTATGTTGCCTAGGCTGGTCTTGAACTCTTGGGCTTGAACAATCCTCCCGCCTCAGCCTCCCAAAGTGCTGGGATTATAGGCATAAGCCATTGCACCTGGCCATGAAGTTATTTTATAACAGTATTATCTTGCATTTTTATAAAGCCTTACATTAGATAATGCAATTTCCACATGCACGGTCTCATTTAATCATTACAACAACCTGGAAAGGAGGTCTTGGAATCCAACTTTTACTGCTGAGAAAACTGAAGATGAGAAAAGTTTAGGCACTTGTTGAAGACTACTGGGTTATAAAACAGAAGAGGAAAGACTAGATCCCAGATATTCAGACCCTAAGTTCAGATTTTTCCACTAAACCACAGATGACTGCAGAGTTTGCTAGACTAAAACACAAGAGCCATTTTCCTTCCAAGCTGAAATGGGAAAGAGAATAATATTAGGAAGAAGAAATGATTTAAGTAGAGATCACTGGGTAATACTATACCTACAATTGCTCTATAAATGGCTTAATTTTCAGAATAGAAGCTGTATTCCACATGATATGCCACAGAAAATCTACTCCACAAAATGATTATATGTGTCCAGGCTAGTTCAAGCATCATCAAATTCATGGGATGAATACAAAATCATCAGTGTTTTGCCATCCTAATAGAAATGTAGACTGGAGCCCTACGATTTCATTAAAATGTCCAGCCAAGGCAGGATAGAATGAATAAAAAGGAACTTTTGAAAGATACACAGATTTATCAATCTACAAATAATAGAAACATAGTTGTATCTACTCTTAAGGGGAGACAAAGTAGCTTTTTAAACTTTTTATATTGTGTTAATATTAGTACTCCTTAAATATATAAATATATGTATTTATTAGTACTCCTTAAATATATATATAAGGCTATACATGTATATCCTTAAATATATAAGTATATATATAAGGATATACATGTATATCCTTAAATATATAAGTATATATATTTAAGAAGTACTAATAAATACTTCTTAATTTAATTCATATTTTAAATATTTATAAATATTTATTAAATAAATATTTATTTAAAATAATTATATAGAGATAGGGTCTCACTGTGTTGCCCAGGCTGGTCTCAAAATCCTGGCCTTAAACCACATTGCTGTCTCAGCCTCCCAACGTGCTGAGATTACAGATGTGAGCCACCATGCCTAGCCTTACTTTAAGTCTATTAATTGAGATTAAGAGAAATACTACTTAACATGGTTACTAATAATAGATTATAGGTTTTACAAGTGGCATTAAATAAAATTATTTTGCAGGGCAGAGATTGTGAATGGGGAAATGCCAACTGAGAGTCACTGTGTGTCATGCGAGATTGCTGAGGGAAGTGGGTTGCCCATGTTAAAAAACAAAAAAAAAGGTATTATCACACTCATGTATCTGACCAAAAAAAAAAGGTAATTAAAAAAAGGTCTAGAAACCACCAAAGTGAAAGTTTGTCAAAAAAAAGTAACAGTCATCAACTCACGGATGCCTGATTTTTAAATTTACAAGTTTAATACATGAAAAACTTTTTTGAGTGACTCAATCCACCCTCACAATGAGGTAAAAATACCTGCTATGAACACATTATGTAGCCCATTTGCATTCTTCCATACAAGGATGAGATGAACCAGGTTGATCAAAACCTCTATCAAATGCCCTTTACAAGGCCTGGAGAATTTTTTGATCATTCTCACCTAAGTAAGTTATCTTCATTTACAAAGAGCTAAGCAGTAGGGATTTAACAAACATAAAAAGAGGATAACATAAAAAGAGATAGTGAAAAAAAAGCGTTCATTATTTTTTCTTGCTTGGAGTTAGAAAAGGAGAAGGGGAGTTATGGGTGATGGTGAATAAAGTTTATGAAAATGAAAGAGTGGACTTCCGGTCGGGAGACCGATTGCATTACACCTCTTTTCAGCGGACAGCAAGTCAGCCTCAAGGGAACGTGAAGTTAGACAAAGTTGACCAGCACTCTACATTACGCTTGAGCCACAAGAGAACCACTGTACACTTTACTGACTTCACAGTGGTCATCGAGTGACACACATGTAGAGTAAGTAACATCTTAACTGATGGGGATCAAAAGGTAAAATACTTAGTTTATAAATTAACTTTTCTTTTCTTTATCCTCTGTGACAGCTATAAAGACTGTGCAAGGTGAAGACTAATGGAGTAGAACACATCTTAATGCTATCCCATGAGAAGAATGAGGATCAAAAGGTAAAATACTTTATAAATTAATTTTTCTTTTCCTTATCCTCTGTGACTGCTATAAACACTGTGAAAGGTGAAGGCTAATGGAGTAGAACTTCCCTGCATCCACAATGTATGGGATCTACTGTAGTCTACACAGTTGACAGTGTAACATAAGCTTTACTAGATCAGTTCATTATTCTAATTCTATGGCCACCATCTGTCCTTACTCATAGTAGGTTTACAGAGACGATAAAAGATCTCATTTCAGTTCTACTGATCCCATTGGTTTTATAAACTGTTAACTGAAGCTTAGCAAAAGGATTAGCAGAATACCATATGAAGAGAGCAATTATGCTAAGAAGTGCTGAAAATTAGTCTCCAAATGATATACACGTATAAGTTATAACTTAAGGGTAAAGAATTACATGGGCTCACGCCTGTAATCCCAGCACTTTGGGAGGCCGAGGCGGGCGGATCACGAGGTCAGGAGATAGAGATCATCCTGGCTGACACGGTGAAACCCCGTCTCTACTAAAAATACAAAAAAAATTAGCCAGGCATGGTGGCAGGCGCCTGTAGTCCCAGCTACTCGGGAGGCTGAGGCAGGAGAATGGCGTGAACCCGGGAGGCGGAGCTTGCAGTCAGCCGAGATAGCGCCACTGCAGTCTGGCCTGTTCTCAAAAAAAAAAACAAAAAAAAAAAAAACAAGACTTACATGTAAATGTATATGTAGTATGTTAGCAGCAAATATTTAGTATGCTAAGTCTTTGCTAGAAGTATTTGTTGTTCAGAGAAATTGAGAACCTTATGTGAAGGAAGGTTAAAATTTCTACGAATTTTAATAAAAGACTACTCATCTTTAGAAAGGTAACTTTAAATACTGTAGTTTCAAGAGGATTTCAGTACTAATACTCATTAAATATGATACTTTCAATTAATTTATATCATACTTGGAAGCATAATTTTCTTTCAAAAAACTGGATTGTTGCTTTCCTTCAAAGTATCCTCACTCAGATTTGTCCTCTCTCTGAAATACAGGTCTTTGGAGAACGGGCCTGAGAAATGACAGTTTCAGTACGAAGGGCCGGGGAGAAGGCGGTAGGAGGAAGAATATGGTAATCAAGGTGGCTGGTTTGGTTTGGTTTTTATTTATAGTTTGTCAGGCTTTTGCAAATCTGGAAACCACCTTCTATCAATAGTGATTCCAACTGTGAGAACACCTGGTACGTATGAACTGGCATCTGTGGGTTTTTGCAGTCAAGAAGGGATTAAGTGGATGAACTGTCAAGCACATGAGCATTCATCCTATTTCTGCCGTGAGCCATCAGGCTTGAGTGGGCCTTAGTTACTTCCAGTCAGTCAGTTCTGACATACGGCATCAAGGCACTGCAATCCATTTCTCTTCCTCTTACAACCAATGATGGTGTTTGAAAGGATAACTCTGGACTTTCACCTGGAGGTTTTAGCTAGTAATTCCTACTCTATGAAACCATATATATCAACTGCTCAACCATTTAAATTTTTTTTTTAGATGAGGTCTCACTATGTTGACCAGGGTGGCCTTGAACTCCTGGGCTCAGGCGATCTTCCCACCTCAGCCTCCTGAATGGCTGGGATTACAGGCGCCATTACAGCCTCCTGAATGGCTGGGATTACAGGTGCCACTGTGCCTGGCTACTTGAATATTTTTAAGGTGCTGATGATAAATGTAAGCCACCATACTTTCCATGCCTGTATAACAGCCGCACAGCTTTTATAGTTTTTAAAATCTACTTGAGGTAGAATTAAGAAATTGATATTTATTATATTATTTTATATTATATATATTTATTATATTATTGATAAATATAAACTGAGCACCCATTACATGCCTATTATTGTGCTTGATAATGTGCTGAGACCAAAAAGCAATAAAAAGCATGACTGTTGGCCAAAAGGTAGTTAAGCTTAGCTGGGAAGATAGCCAAAACTCTGAACAAAAGATTAAAATTATGCTAAATCATGCTATTAGTTAGATATCTACTTACCTAATGCATAGTATGCATTTAATAGAGTTGTAAATGCCAGGGAAGTTTTCTAGATTTTATTTTATTTTATTTTATTTATTTATTTATTTATTTTGAGACAGTCTCGCTCTGTCACGCAGGCTGGAGTGCAGTGGCGCGATCTCGGCTCACTGCAAGCTCCGCCTCCTGGGTTCACGCCATTCTCCTGCCTCAGCCCCCTGAGTAGCTGGGACTACAGGTGCCTGCCACTATGCCTGGCTAATTTTTTGTACTTTTAGTAGAGACAGGGTTTCACCGTGTTAGCCAGGATTGTCTCGATCTCCTGACCTTGTGATCTACCTGCCTCAGCCTCCCAAAGTGCTGGGATTACAGGCGTGAGACACCGCGCCCGGTCAGTTTTCTAGATTTTAATGTTGGTATGCTTACCCCATAAGATGCTGCATTATGAAGAGGAATTAAACCACCCTTGTCCTGGGCATTAACATCAGCTCCATGCTCTAGAAGATATTCAGCTACTTCCAGGTTATTGTAGCCTGCTATTTAGAGTAAAAAAAGTACAGGAAACATGTCAGCTTAACAGAAAAAAAATACATACATATGTAATAAGGACCAGAAAATGTTAAGGTTTTAATACTTTTTGCTTCAAAAGCTAATACTATTATCACATAATGGAGGGACTTCACAATAAGAAATTATACAAAACTACGTCAATCAAGAGCATTTTACTAAGTAGTCCCATTTATGTTCAGCATGGTCTTCATCTTTTAGTAAACTGTATTAGGTGTCCGAGAAAGGAAAAGGAGGCTTGAAGGCACTGGGGGTGCTTACCTGCCAGGTGCAGAGGGGTTGAATTTCTGCCCTGGGTGTCTCTGCAGTTGATATTCTCTGGGGTACAGAGCTTCTGCACTCTTGCCAGGCAGCCCTTCTTGGCAGCATCCAACAAGGCAGCATCCCCTCTCAGTAAGTCCTGAATATCTGTATCTCCTTCCTTTACCAAATCCAAAGGTGTATTTCCATCTCTGTTCTTTTTAGTTGGATCTGCTCCATGCTACAAAGAAGAAAAATCAAATGGGGTTTGTATTTTCTGTAGTAAGTAGGTAGGTAGGTAGGTACTTAATTTACTCTAATTAAGTTCCCTGGGGAAGGTATCTACTCTGTATGCATTTTGAAAAACACTTTGCAAAATTCCTACTTAGCAATATAATGGATCAGCTTTCTAACTATTAATACTACACAGTCAAAGCTTCAGGATCAATGGTGATGATAAAGTAGGGAGAGTGTTAAGTATCTTTGAGACAACTTGTATAATACACTTTTTCTCCGACTCCAAGTTGTCTTTGGAAACCTATTTTACTTTGAAGAATAGCATGGATGTTAATTTTGACCAGATTCAATTACATAAAGATACTCAGTAGGTATGAAAAAGAAGACAGTAGAGTAGGACACACTGGTAAAAAAGGACTTAATTCTAAAGGCCATCAGTAAGAATAAAGTTTGGTAATATTTTTAATATTTTTATCCTAAGTCTTAACATCTATCATGAAATTAGATATAAATGTATTAAAAATTATAGATTTTAAAAGTTTAATTAACAATACCTATTAAATAAAGTAAATAGAAGTCAATAATTTTTATTATGGGTCGGCCACAGACTGTTATGGGCTCACTGCGGAAATCAGTTGTAAGTCAAGTTGGACAATGGACTCACAATGACTTGGAAGTTATTTCTTACCAACCAGTGATAATAAAAATGAGTATCAGATATTGTGTTTTTCTCAAGATTCATAAGAATGTATTTGATATCATAAAAGTGAAGGGAGAAGAATTTTATTTAAACATCAATTTTTTTTTTTCTGTAGTTAAAAAAAAAGCAAAAGAAAATCTCATAAATACACATCTGGTCGTTTTTTAAAAATATACTTAAAGTGAGCATAAATTATAGTTAGTTTCATATAACTACTAGTTTTCACTCTTTTATATGTATCTCAAATCCATATGAACAACTTTAGAGATTATCTTATATTTTAATAAAAATCTGATATTACAATACATTCTTAAAAGATATAATGTTTAATGTTTACTAATGAAGAATGAGTTAGTTAACAATAATAAAATAGCCAACAAGGAAAGAAAACCCAACTTGATTGAAAAGCTTGTTTCTCCTGTACAGTTTTTTCTGATATTAATACTATAAGTACTAGATAAGCAATGCAAACTATTTCAGCTGTTTCTAAAACCTACTTTGATGAATTTTTATGACATGGACTTAAGCCATTTCAGATATTCACTTTAGGCACTACACAAAGCTATGTATCATATCACATAAACAGTCTTCTGGGAAACAGAAAATGAGAGCAGTCTCTACAGCAGTATTGTTCTTAATAGAATAACATACCCCAACTTACTTTCAAATAATAACCAAAACATAAATAAAATTAGTTTACATTTCATAACTTTTTAAACTACATACTTTTAAAAGGAGCTTGCAGATTTCATACTTTCCTTTAGCTGCTGCTTCGTGGAGAGGGGTAAATTTCCATAAGTCCGCCACATTGACAGAAGCCCCATGCCTTACTAAAAGCTCAGCCACCTCATAGTGTCCATATGAACAGGCATTATGAAGGGGCACCAAGCCACTAAAAAGAAAATTATTTTCCAGTCACAAAACAAACCTTTGAGTTAAGAAGATTCTTACAATGAAAATCCCACGTTCTTCTGCGGCACTGACTACACTGAGCGCTGCTCAAAAAGACACATCCACCCCACCTCTGTTCTTTAAGACACAGTTACCCATTTCCAAATCAGGAGGGTCATTTCAAAAACGCTCTTGCAATGTAAACACTTTTCCTAAGTTTCTTGGGGATGGATATATACTCACAGCAATCCTTATCTTTATGAGTTCTGCTAATGAAAATTGTATGCTTACTTATAAAAAATATAATGCAATTAGCTTGTCTAGGCAAGTTCTATCTTGGTAAAAAGCTGTGTAAATCATAGTGGTGATTTAATCATAGTGGTTTAATCATAGTGGTGATTCAGTGGTGATTTCCATGCACAGGTTTAAATATTGAGGTGCCAAATAATGAAAACTCACAATCCAGGTAATTCAGAGAAGTATTCAGTAAGAAAAATGACGATGTCAACTACAAGTTCTACTCAGATAAGAAATGGGCAAACTATTCTGAGAGGAGTCTAAGCTGTGATTAGCAAGCAGCTGACATTCTAAAAGGACAAAAAGATGCTCCCACAAAAGAGTGCATCAAAAGAATAAAATGTTGAAGTTAACACATGGCAGAAGCAAAGTATCAAGTGCATTTTTTTTTTTTTTTAGTTTTGGGATGAAATATGCTAAGTGTTAAAATGAGCAATAGAAGCAAAGGCTGATTACTCTCCAATGCACTATAACACTTTGAAAGCACTAGTGTTATTGTTAGTGAATGCTCATGTCTGATGTGTCCCTTTTAAAAGATAAATAAATACATAACGGTTCAATGAGGCCTAAATCGTACAGTTTAATTCTGCTGTGCACTTCTATGTAATTACACAGAAAGCTACTGGCTAATTTTGAGATGATGTGAAATTAACTCAGAACACGGGAATTCATATCAGTTAAAATACTTTTCTCACATTTCTAAGTAGCTGCCTTAAGCTTTTCCTAGGCAAAATAATTTAGCAAACTAATATAAAATATAGAGTATCTGAATTAGTAAAAACAAAACTATGCTTCTAGGAATACTGCTGTCTTTGGGATGGCTGACTTCTTTTTAGAAGAGACTGTACATTTTTAATAGCAAAAAAGAAGAATAAACAATAACTTACAGACTATATAAAAACATTAATATAGGGCCGGGCGCAGTGGCTCATGCCTGTAATCCCAGCACTTTGAGAGGCCGAGGCGGGTGGATCACGATGTCAGGAGATTGAGATCATCCTGGCTAACACAGTGAAACCCTGTCTCTACTAAAAATACAAAAAATTAGCTGGGCATGGTGACGTGCGCCTGTAGTCGCGGCTATTCGGGAGGCTGAGGCAGTAGAATGGCATGAACCCAGCTTGCAGTGAGCCGAGATTGTCCCACCGCACTCCAGCCTGGGTGACAGAGCGAGACTCTGTCTCAAAAACAAAACAAAACAAAACAAAATTCATATAGTGTAATAAAATACTATATACAAGCATTAAAAGAACGAGCCTATTAAGTACTGATATAGGAAGACTATTCAAGATACACTACTGGGTGGAAAAAAGTAAACTGCAAAGCAGACCGTATAGGATGGCACCACCATTTGTGTTAAAAATCACCACCACCACCACCACCACAGCACACACACAAGTTTATGAATTTACAATATCTGGAGGAAAACAGTCAACCTTTTAATGCTGTATCTCTGAGCAGGAGGTGGGCTGACAGGAAATTTTCACTTTCTATACTGTACATTTCTATGTTTGTTTGTTTTTTTTTCTTTTTTTGAGACGGAATTTCGCTCTTGTTGCCCAAGCTGGAGTGCAATGGTGAGAGCTCAGCTCACTGCAACCTCCATCTCCCGAGTTCAAGTGATTCTTCTGCCTCAGCCTCCCAAGTAGCTGGGATTACAGGCATGTGCCACTACGCCTGGCTAATTTTGCATTTTTAATAGAGACAGAGTTTCACCCATGTTGGTCAGGCTGGTCTCAAACTCCTGATCTCAGGTGATCCGCCCACCTTGGCCTCCCAAAGTGCTGGGATTACACGCGTGAGCCACCACGCCTGGCACATTTCTATGTTTTAATTTACGTTTTAAACAAAAAATAAGGATTACTTTTTTAATACAGAAAAAATCTAAGACTTCAAAAACATTAAAAATTTTTTTAAGCATGAAGAGAATGACTCCCAAACAGCTAACTTCTAACACGTACCCCTTGTCTTTGGCATGGACATCGGCACCGTGGTGTAGCAGGTACTCTACAACAGACACGCGGTTGTAGCCTGCCGCGAAGTGTAAGGGCGTGGAATGCCGGCCCTCTAAGTCTCTACAATTCACATTTTGAGGGCTGCAAAGTTGCTTTCATGGTGCACACACAAAGACAAACACAAAACGAACATTACTATTTATTCACAGGTTTTGCCCCAAAATAGTTCAACATCTTGGATAAATAAATTATAATTTTCTAATGAATATTTATTTCCAAAGATTAGACAATACAATTGTTTGGAAATCAGCACTATGCTTTACAGTGACTACAAGTATTTTTTATTATGTACAGAGCAAATTAATGTTTTTCAACATTTCCCAACCAAAATTGGAATCAAATAGAAAAACTCACAATAAAGCAAGCATTTCCAATGCAAATAATGCCTTGCTGTTTTATCTTTGTAAGTCTTTCCTCCCTGAGATATGCTCTACTGTTTGTCATAGCGTATCTGCTTGTGCTAACACCAACCTCAGTTGACTATGTAACTAGAGAGCTCTTGCCGTCTCTAATGTGAGTCAAGCAAGCAAAAAGGCTCTGGAAAATTTTTCTGCCTGGGCCACTCCCTGCGTCTTTTGATTGACTGTAGCAAAGCTATGTAGTCAACAGTGCTTTACTTGACTTTTGGGGCAATGTTTGCTTACCTTTACAAGTTAAACTGGTTTTTTAATCATACCCTAGTTTTTGGGCTTTACTTCCATCTCTTTCAGAGATGTCCTCCAAATCTCTTCTATATCTGCTTCTCTCTCTCTGAATGCTTCAATTTCAGCACAATCTAAATTGTAAGCTCAGTTTGTTTACAAAGCAGCAGGATGCCATGGAAGGAATGAAAGACTGTATCACTGGTGGTAATAAGTGAGTAATGATAATATCTGAATAATAATTCACAGTTTATAAAGAATATCAGCCAGGTGCGTTGGTTCACGCCTGCAATCCCAGCACTTTGGGAGGCCAAGGCAGGCAGATCACGAGGTCAAGAGATCGAGACCATCCTGGCCAACATAGTGAAACCTCATCTCTACTAAAAATACAAAAATTAGCTGGGCATGGTGGCATGTGCCTGTAGTCCCAGCTACTCAGGAGGCTGAGGCAGGAGAATTGCTTGAACCCAGGAGGCAGAGGTTGCAGTGAGCTGAAATTGCGCTACGGCACTTTAGCCTGGTGACAGAGTGAGACCCCATCTCAAAAAAAAAAAAAAAAAAAAAAAGAATATCATATTCTTTCAGTGAGGAAATTATTATATGTCTATGAAGTTGATAGATAACAAACCAGGGATGGAGGTTAATTTATAAATTAACTTTACAGATAAATAAATCAGGGATGAAGGTTAAATGACTTATCCTTTTCAAACAGTTGGTAAGGGGTAGAATAAAGACTCAAACCCTGCTTTACTGATTTTTAACCTCTTGGTCTTTGTGCTACATCATGTATCATTGCTTACTTTCCTAATTATCCAACTTGAGGGAAGTGATCAGAAGAAAGGCAATGAAAAATAGAAAAAGCAAACGAAGCAGAGCAGACAATAGCATGCTCTAGGCTATAAAGGATGACTGCACGGTCCCTGGGGATTTTCAGGTATTCACTAATTTTGCTGCCACTTCCGCCACAGTACTAAGCTATTATTACATAAAAATTAAGAACCTGAAAGATCTCTACTGATAGAGGAAGTAGGAGCGCTACGGGTTGAATGTTTGTGTCCTTCTGGAATTCATGTTGAAACTTAATCTCCAATGCAATAGTGTTAAGGAGGTGACTGGGCCATGCAGACTCTTCCCTCCTGAATGTGGTAGCTTAAGGCCTTTCTAAAAGAGCCTTCACATAGCATTTGGCCGTTTTGCCCTTCCGCCTTCTGCCAAGTGAGGATACAGCATTTGTCCTCTCCAGAAGAGGCAGCAACAAGACACCACCTTGAAGGCAGAGAGACGGGGTCCCCACCAGACACTAAGCCTACCGGTACCTGGATCTTGGACTTCCTAGCCTCCAGAACTGAGAGAAATAAATTTCTATTGCTTAGAAATTGCTCAGTCTATGGTATTTTTTTATAGCAGCACAAATAGACTAAGACAAGAAGCTTTCACACAGGTAGGATAAAAACAAGCGCTTTTAAAGTGGTATAATTTTCACATGACAGGAAGGAGTCTGGGCAGTAAAGGCGAGTTCACAGTCTCATCAACTCTATACGGAAATGCACCAGCCTCTAAAATCTGAAGAGCCATTGTAATCTGACCAGGTCAAATATCTTTTCATGACAAATGAGTCTGTGGCTATATTAATATATAAATAGCATAATTGATAAATCAAATTAAATAAAAAATGAATAAATACATAAATCAAAAAGAAAAGATGCAAAAATTGATAGTAAACACCCTCTAACGAGTCTGACATGATTGAAGCTTCTTCCTAATGCTGCTTTCCCCCACTGGTTCTTACATTCTAAATTAACTCTATTATTATTCTAGCAGAGAATACTGACAAAATAGGAATAGGTAGGGAATGAAACACAACTCATTTTGTGAGGCTACAGAAATAGAAGCCCATCCTGCTTATTAAATATTTGATTTTTAAGATTTAGAAATTCTTTATGCTGTTTCAGTTTTCTTTCGAATGCCAAAGCAATTTTACATCCTTCCTACCTACTTTTCATAATTTCAAATGCTTTATTCAGCAGGCAGCCTTTTCTTCTAAAACCTCAATTCTACTACTTTCTAAAGTCTCTTGGGGAAATTTACCAGGCCTAATTCTCCCTCAATTTGTGCTGCTTTGTTTTCTTTTGCTACTTCCATTCCACAAATCAAAATAAATTAGGCCTTCACTGTGAATGGATTGTTTAAGAAACCTAAAAGCTGTAGTATACATCTGCTTATCATATACAAAACACATGGAATTTAAAACTGTATGCTTTAAAAATAAAGTATGTATTAATTATAATAAGCACACATAGCAGTTCTAGCACTGAGATGATCATGCTCTGAAAGGAAGCCTAATCGTTTTATATTTAAGAATTTTCTTTTATTAGAATACATTTCAAGTGATGAAGCATTTTTAAGAAAAAATGTACAGTTTTAGATTTAAGACAACATAAAAATTTCTCCCTAGTGGCTATCACAACTAAAATTTACTATTATTCTTTAAGTAACTTAGATGCTATCGTAAGTTGGAAGTGATCCTGGAAGCGCCCACATATTAAAACAAACATAAAATTTCTAGGCAACAGAGCTTAAAATGTGTTTACCATCACTTTCAACCAGTATATGTTATCAAGAATGCTAAAATTAGTTTGCTAAAAATCGCAAAAACAAAGTTTGCTTAAGAAGAGGTGACAAAGTTGACAGTATGTCATAAAAAGTACTATGAGTGTCAATAGCAAATCTGCTATTAACTTTTCTATAAAAATAAATAAAGGCAAAGTTGGGTGCAGTGGTGCATGCCTGTAGTCTCAGCTACTTTGATAGTAGGCAGGGTAAGGCAAGAGGGCTTGAGCCCCAGGAGTTTGAGGCCTGCCTGGGCAATACAGCGAGACCTTGTCTCTTAAAAAACAACAAAAAACAAACCCCAAAAGAGCAACCTCCAAACAAAAAACTTTCGCTAACTTCATCCCTAAGTGAATGATTATAGATGGGAAATGTGTGTTTTAAAAAAGCATACTCAGTATTAGAATTATGACTATATTTGAAAAAAAATAAAACTACAACCATTGTTGCTATACCACAAATACAGACTGATAAAATTTTCGAATCAAGTAGAGCTACACAAGGAAAAAATCTATCTTCTGCATATGAATAATTCCACTGTTGAGGGATCACAGGAATGCTTTCCTAGAATAAATGTGTGAATCTCTGAGAAAAGATAAAGAAATATTGTTTCAAATGTCATCCTGCTAATGTCTGGGCTCGATCTAGTTTATATATTTTGTGAATGCAGCCAAAAATAGTAACACTTTAATTAATGTAAGTGAAATTAAAAGAGCTTTCATGTAACCTGAAGAAAAATTACTAAAAACCATGTATATGTGTGTATGTACGTATGTACGTATGTATGTATGTATGTATGTATGTATCTATCTATCTATCTCTCTATCTATATACACACACACATATATATATATATAAATGGTTTCATAAATACAAGGCACATACTGGGAATTCCTTAACAGTAGTACAGATTTTTCCTGCCCATGACTCTGTTCATCCTTTTTACTGTTTGTATTTGAGTAGATACACTTAGAAGCTTACAAATGAATTGGTTAGCAAAGTTCAACAGTGCTATTCCAGATATTAAGGGCACTGACTTACCTTCACAGTTTCCAAGTCTCCAGCTTTAGATGCTTCTAAGAGTCGATAATCAACATCAGAAGTACGTATAGGTGTACTCTCTGCATAAAAGGAAGGAAAGAACTCATATATGTATCCAAACTCACATATTCCAACTACATTCATTTTGGAAACAAAAATGGTTCTTGAGGGACTGCAAAGTAGTTCAGGAGGAAAAATTATTTAGTTTGGTTTTACTAAATGTTGTAGCAAAACTTTGCCATAGATTTGTTATATAAACCTAGGGAAGCCACACAACTTTCAGTACTTAATGTTTAATTTTTCTATGTATGTATACATGTATGTATTTATTTTTTGAGACAGTTGCTCTGTCACCAAGGCTGCAGTGCAGTGGCGTGATCACAGTTCACTGTAGCCTCAACCTTCCAGGATCAACCAATCCTCCCCACCTCAGCCCCTGAGTAGCTGAGACCACAGGTGTACACCACCACGCCCAGCTAATTTTTGTATTTTTTGTAGAGATGGGGTTTCACCATGTTGCCCAAGCTGGTCACAAACTCCTGGGCTCAAGCGATCCTCCTGCTTTAGCCTCCCAAAGTGCTGGGATTACAGATGTGAGCCAGTGCGCCCAGCCTTGATTTTTCTTTTAGTCTCAATGTACTACTTTTGAAATCAGAATCATCTTGGGAAGTATAACCAGTGAACAGAAAAGCGCTACTAAATACAGACATTTGTTTAATTCACATTTATTGAATGGCTTTAGGAAAATGCAACTTTCAATGTTTGTATAATTGGAGGTATGATAGCAATGCTAAACAGAATGTAATTAAATTGGGCTGTTAGGTCTAGAGGCTAACAAATGAGTTATTATTTTGATTGATCCAATGTAAATAAACTGAAAATTCATTTCACATTGACCCAAATAAGTTTTTAAAGAAAACAATTTATAATATGTCAACCAAAAGTATGTTTATGTACATGAAGTGTGGCTTTTGGAATGAGCACACATATGTAACACAAAAGGATGGATCTCTAGGAGGCCTACATTTTAGACTGGTCTCTATAATCTACAACTTTGGACAACTCATGTAACAGTTTAGTTTTTGCCCTTATAAAGTGAGTGCTGAAAATCTTTCAGATCTAAGATTGCATTATCTTATGATCAGAGACATCTTTTTTGAGCCCAGTGTCCAAGTGGGAAGATCAAGTGATGCTATGAAGAGGTTGTAGATTTCAGGAGAGTGGCTTTTACAGAATAAGTTATGACAATTCTTCAGTAAAAGATAAACTACTTATTTGATCATAATAGCAGGTAAAATGCTGAGATTAAGGGAGGAAAAAAAGAGAGTGTTTCATATAACAAAGTAAATCTTTGAATTATTATTCTTAAGAGTTATATTACATTTTAGTTTGTTGAACTGTTGAGGAAAGGAACCAGATCTTGCTCATCTTTACATTCCTTTTCACACAGAGAACATTCCAAAAGCATTTGCTGGATTGATTGCCACTATGTGTTGGGGTCAATGTGTCTGTCAAATCTTAGCTCTTTTTTTGGCTGCTCTTATTCTGTTCTTTCATTGTCTCATTAGTCTCCATTATAAGTGTGCACATAAACTACTGCATTTATAGGTAAGATGCTGTGTGTATATTATGTCTCTATGACAGTGATTCTGGATTTGACAAAATTAACTGATATATCCTTTCAATATCTACAGGTAATATTTTTAGTTTTTCACTTCAACAAAATAAAGAGACAATTGTTTATGTATATAGAGTTATAATTGAATATTTTTCGATGACAGCACTTTAAGGATACATTTAATATGGCAAAATTTTTGAAATCTAAGAACTATTTGAAATTGGAACACATATCTTGATGCAGACTGTCTACTAAAGAGTATAATTTTCCATTCAAGCAAAAAGTCTTAAGTAAATATAAGAATGCTTCTGGAACTATGAGAAAAGAATTATTAGTCCTGGTTAAAGAGGAGAAAGTAAAGATGTTTAAAATATTGGTTAATTACTATATAGATTGTAGAGACCTGCACCTATTACAAATCTTGAATAAGGCCTAGGATAGACTTGTTTTTAGAAATAATGCGAAAAATGTATTAGCTGAAATGACTTACATACAGCCCAGGAACTTTGTATAAAGTGATGCACAATTAAAAGAGACATAAAAAATGAAATTAAAAAAGGAACATGAGTGAAAGAGTAGCTTGTATGCAAAGTACTATATTAGTAAAATTCTTTGTAAGTATGCTAGGTTTGTATAACATGAAATTCATTTATTTATTTGTTTAGTTCTTTCTCTTTTTAGAGATGGAGTCTCACTATGTTGCCCTGGCTGGTCTTGATATCCTGGGCTCAAGCAATCCTCTTGTCTTAGCCTCCTGAGTAGTTGGGACCACAGGCATGCACCACCATACCCAGCTAATTTTTAAAAATTTTTTTGTAGAGACAGAGTTTCGCCATGTTGCCCAGGCTGGTCTTGAACTCCTGAGCTCAAGCAATCCTCCCACCTTTGCCTCCCAAAATGCAGGGATTATAGGCGTGAGCAACCATGCTCAGCCTGTAGAACATGAAATTATAGTCACTTAGAATCAAAGATTAAAGATGCGCTTCTTATTTTGTCTCCAATCTTATTCTGGCTTATTAGAGTTCTTAAAAAGTTGGATATGCTAGGAAGCAGCCTGTTTTTAAAAACATCTTTTATAGACTGGTAGTTTGATCAGTATTAGACTATTGGACTGGCAACAGGTCTTAGTGGCTTATTTCAATGTGCCACTGTAAATGGGGTTTCAATGTTTAATTTAGCTATCATAAGCCTAATCTTTACCTGTGTAGATGAAAGTAATGCTTATCCCACACTGGGTTATACAATCACAAGAATTCAGGTCAAGATCGAACTTAAAAGAAATGACCAAAAGAACAGTCTGTGGTGCTAGAAATAGTGTTATCTGTGCTATTATGGTAGCCGTTAGCCATGTGTGACTACTGAATACCTGAAATGTGGCTAGTGTAACTAATGGAAAGATTTTCCATTTTATTTAATTTTAATTAGTTTAAATGTAGCCAGATGTAGCTAGTGGCTACCATATTGGAAAGAGCAAGTCTAGAGAAAGAAATCAAATCTTTTAAAATAAGGTTTTAAAGTGCTAATTCATAAAAAGCTGCTTATCTTGTTTTCTTTACATTGATGTTAGTTTTGACATAAATATTGCCAGCAGTTTATAATGAAAACTTTATTAATGTAAACTTCTGGCAACTACAGACTTGGGAGTTGAAAATGCAGGTTTCTAAAGTAGATCTCAAACCCAGTATTAACAAGTGTATTTAAATAAATCTTATAAAATGTTATCCAGAACAAAACAAATTACTATACATCTTATTTGACTGATATTAATATATTATTTCAGAAGTCATTATAGATGTAACCTGATATTGGATTAATAAATAACTAAAAAGTTCAGCTAATGCATGGTCCATAGTCTACAGAGACATACAAATTCCTGGTAAAAATAGTAGTTTAAAAACTTATATCCTATTTCAAATAAGAAACAATTCCCATTCCAAAAAAAAAAAACTTTTGGAGGGCAAAATTTTCCTATATATATTTTTTATTTGTATTAGCTTTCCAGATCAATAAAGAATTAAACTAAAAAGTTCTGCATGTTCTAAATTAAGCATTTAATTACCTATATAATGTCTTATTTCAAAAATCAATTTTAAAGCAGATTTATCAAA
This sequence comes from Pongo pygmaeus, assembly GCF_028885625.2. Classification (NCBI taxonomy): domain Eukaryota; kingdom Metazoa; phylum Chordata; class Mammalia; order Primates; family Hominidae; genus Pongo; species Pongo pygmaeus. The sequence continues at coordinate 11,110,110 of NC_072380.2, forward strand.
ATAATCAAAGAAAAATATTTCATTTGTATTCAGTATTTAGTTTTATCTTTTGCCAGAACTCATATATTCTAACTGCATTCAGTAAGAAGACATTTTAAAAGTATTATATGGATCTGATGCGCTTGATTTATTCAATACTTTCTTCTCCATTTTGTTAATTGTCTCTAAAAACTATGCACATAATTTGAGGCAAAGCTATGTGTTTGCCTGACTTCTGGTTAAAACATACAGAAACTAACTTAAAATTCGGTACTAAATGATTCTCAGTAAAATGAGAAAATTTAGAAATTTTAACAAAGATCACAACTTTTAGAAATTATTAGAATTTACTGAGAGGGAAGAAATATTTCCTAGGCAAGGAGTAATATGTCCTTTAAGCAAATGTTCTATCACTCTATAAAAACAGGAAGTCAAAGTCTTTTTTTTTTTTTGAGTTCAAGCTTGAAATTTATATAGGAAATTTCATTTGTTCAGCTGGATCTTACTTATTTTGATAGTGAAGACGTGCTAGATAGATTTCCTTCTAAATCTTCCTGTCTCAAGATCACCATTAAGGCTGAAGTAGAATGATCACTATCTACGAATGACCTAGCATGAGGAAAATAAATCCTCATCAATAGTTTTCACAATGTTGCACAATTAGTTTTATTATGCTATTTAGCTCTGATCTTCCTATAACAACATACACATATCATAATCTCTACAAGCCCTAGAAGGGTCCCTGTTGCATCATATAGCAGTTATTCTCAACTGGGTTGTATTTCTTGGGGTCCCTTTAGAAATCTGTGGGGTCATGTTTTGTCTTCTAATATAGTCGTGTCCAATCTATTTACATAAGAATTCTAAATTATTTTATTGTAACTTATTGCTATTTTCCCTTTATATTATAGTTGGGGCATTTTTTTTCTTTTCTTTTTTTTTTTTTTGAGATGGAGTCTCGCTTTGTCACCCAGGCTGGATGGAGTACAGTGGCGCGATCTTGGCTCACTGCAACCTCCGTCTCCCAGGTTCCAGTGATTCTTCTGCCTCAGGCTGCCGAGTAGCTGGAATTACAGGCACGCACCACCACACCCGGATAATTTTTTAACATTTAGTAGAGATGGGGGGTTTCACCATGTTGGCCAAGGTGGTCTCGAACTCCTGACCTCATGATCCGCTCACCTCGGCCTCCCAAAGTGCTGGGATTACAGGCGTCAGCCACCACGCCCGACCTAGTTAGGGCATTTTATAGATTTTTGGGAAGATACCTGTATAGTTAGGTCATATTATCTATGAATTTCACTTCTGAAATGTCATAAGGAGATGTCATAAGACATTCTTTATAAAAAGCGGGCACTGTACCTGATAGAGTTAAGAACTACCAGACTGCAGGTAGAAAAAAGTAACCAGGACTTCTGACTCCTAGTCTATAGCCTTCTACATTTTACTCTTCTGGTTTGTCATTTCATTCCATAGCAGATATAATCCACAGACAAAATTAAAAGGTTAGGAAAGAGGTTAATTATACTAAACTTTTGATTCTAGTTCATTTTGTCAGTAGGTAGACTGCATTACTTCCTCCAGTTTTGGGACTTAGGAAGCCAGTATCTATTTTCTTATCAGTTTATATTTAAAATATCTAACACTATACCAGGCAGGCAATGAAACATTCAGCAAGATTTTATAATTTTATATATATATATTATTTATTTATTTATTTATTTATTTATTTATTTATTTATTTTTGAGACAGAGTCTCACTCTGTCTCCAGGCTGGAGTGCAGTGGCGTGATCTCGGCTCACTGCAACCTTCACCTCCCACGTTCAAGCGATTCTCCTTGCCTCAGCCTCCCAAGTAGCTGGGGCTACAGGCATGTGCCACCACGCCCAGCTAATTTTTGTATTTTTAATAGAGACAGGGTTTCACCATGTTGGCCAGGATGCTCTCGATCTCCTGACCTCGTGATCTGCCTGCTTCGGCCTCCCAAAGTGCTGGGATTACAGGCGTGAGCCACTGTGCCTGGCCTATAATTATATTTAAGCCAGAAAAAGACAAGATAATTTTATAATAATGCAATGAAGTTAAGAATTTTAAAAGTATGTCAGAATATTACACAGGTAAGAACAATTAACTAAATGTCATTACCATATGAATGATTTACAATTTTCTCTATTTGATAGATTTTATAGCTACCAAAATTCCACACCGTTTATATGAGTTTTAAGTCACCTTTGATCAGAACACTCATGAGTCAGGTTTTCAATTTAAACCTAAAAAAATTAAAAGCTGTATTTGCTTCCTTCCCATGACACCTACCTTACCCTACCAAAAAAGGGAGATGGGGAAGGCCGCAGGCTAAATTGCAAAAAAAGGCATGAGAAAAACTTCAGGCAAAGTAAACACTGCAAAGTTTGTCTGTGTATTTCAGCAGGAATGGAAGAGAAAACATAAAATGCCCTGTTGTTCTATTTTAACTCACCACTCAGAATCTGCTGCACTGCTTCATTGCCCATCTGTGCCGCTGTGAAGCCTTGTAAGGAGATGATGGAGGGGTCAGAGCCGTAACTCAGCAGGAGGCGGCAGGTCTGCAGGTGGCCTGCTAGGGCGGCTCTATGCAAAGCAGTCTGACCAAGGGTGTCCAGTGCATTCATCTGAAAAATCATTGGGTGGGCACATGGAATTGAGCATCTAGTTTAGTTTCCTGTTATACCTTAGAAAATATATTCTTATGAAAAAAATCAACTTTCAAAGCTTTTAAAAAGTCTCATAGATATTCATTATTAACTTTTGCTCACTGATTCAGAAGAACTATCTTCTTTTTAGTTACCCTTCTCTGATCACCTTACTGAAAATTACAACATACCCTCTCTTCCTGGAATGACCATTTTCCTGACCATTTCCCATTTCTGCTACTCCTTTCAACGACTAGACTGGTCTATGGAGGCAGCAACTCTGGTCTGGTATTTACTGCTTGCCACAATGAAGATGCTCACCAAATTCTTCTGAATGAATGGATTTTTACCAAACTTTTCCCCAGAATATAAAAGACAACAGTATATGTAAGCAAAGACTGTCAAAGTAGTTGATTATATTTCTTTTCTAATTTAGGTAATATAGCTAATTATAATATCTTAATTGAATTACAAGCACATTTAACCAAAAAAAAGATTTGAGGATTCAAACATTCCTTTTTAAAGCTTTGAAGAGTTATACACAGGAAGAAGAATCATTTAGCTAGTTGTGAGACTGCTTAAGACAATGTGAAACACTGGGATCATGTTCTTAATCTGGTCAAACCTGACTCATATTACCTTCCAGCAGATCCCAATCAGCACCCTCTACTCCAGTCAGACCAAAGTCCATGTTCATTGTGCTTGCTGCTCTTTTCAGAGAAACCCTTCTTTTGCCTTTCTGGCTTCTGAGATCCAGTGTAAGTCTCCTCATCTCTAAGAAATCTTCCTTGATTTCTTGAAGACTTTGATTACTCCTTTTCTGAACATCTATGTCAATTTAGCACTTAACTGTCTTATATAATACTGGGGTAATTTTTGTTTATTGAGTTAAACTAAGGTTATTGAGAATATGAGTGCATGTTACAGATAGACTTTCTGGGTCCTCTAGAAAGCTCCTGCTAAAGGTACACAGTAAATTCTCAATTATATGCTGGTTGATTATTTAAAACATTCGTGTACACCCACTAAATACAAGATTAAGAAAGGAAAGGATATAAGACAACTGGTCTCCCTGTCGCCAGTCTTTTATCATTACCAGTAAGGCTATTGTACTTACTCAGGAAAGGGTTCATACAAATTCTTGATGGTCTTTCACAAAACTCCCATGAAATACTAACATATTTAACTCTACCACATTTGCCAGAAGAAAAGTGACTGCTGATACATAGCAACAAAAAAGCACAGCCATTAGCATTTATCAACGGAAAACACAAGCTACCAAACTAACTTGAGTTTTGATTTCTTTGTTACTTCTTCAGCACAGAAGAAAAATCTAAAATTGTGAACATTCTAATCATTAACATTTTTCTGGAAACTGGGTAAGAAACATACTAACTTATTCTATTATAGTAATGGGAACTCCCAATCCAGCTTGTTGAAGCACGGGAACATGATTTGATGTCACTAAAAAATACTTAACATTCAGCACTAAAGTGATTATTTTCACCAGGTTACAGAAACTGTCTCAAATAAAGAGACTGCTACATTTAATGTTATACCTTAACTGTGGTAATTAAATGCTTAAGACTGGCTTGACCTATCCATTCAGGAGTCAGAATAATAGATGTCTGGCAGTTTTAGAGGTAAAACATATTCCCACTTTTCCTTGTATCTACAGATTGCAACCTTAGTGTATGTATTTTTATTCTAACTGAGTAGCAAAAATGACTTTCCAGAAGATGAATAACTGAGTAAAACTATATAAAATCACAATGACATTTGGCCTGAAATGTTTAGGACATGAAATTATGATTCAAAAAATGCCAAAACAGTTCTGGAAACCAGCAAGCAGACCACAAGGAAATGGCTGAGGGGAATCCTTCAATATTCTACTCAGTGTGAACAGCCTAGTCTCAAACAGCTAATCCTAAGGCCACTTCTCCTAAACTTAAAGCTATCACTGTCTACATCACTCATTTGGTAATTAATCACGAACTGTTCTGTGACATCTGTACTTAACACCTTTAACAGTGAACAGGTGTTTGCCTCAACCTAAAAGCTGATTTCAAGTAAGCTGAGAGTTGAAAACAGTCTGTATTCTTTAGCTAGAGTGACACTGCATTTTTTTCTCAAACCATAACACATTGAAAGTGAAAGTCAACAATTAAAAAAATTAACAGGCATTAATATATCTATGACAGAAGAACAAATGACAGGTTCTCCAAGTATTATGAGAACAAAGTCTAAACTCTCCAATTGAGAATACAAAGATCTTGCTTTTCATTGTTTCCATTTTCTGTACCTTTTGGACTAACTAATCATAACTTCTGACTGTTTAATAAACAAACCCCTTTATTTCCTTGATTTTCAGTCCTTACTGAAAATGTATTGTTTGTATTTTGCCTATATATATCTATATATTTAATTCCTGAACATTCCTAGCTGAAATTCTATTTTCTTCATGAAATTTCTCCAATCACTTCCCCAGGCTGCCACCACCAATAGAAATAACTGTTTATTCCTCTGAATATAAATCGATCTATACTTCTCTTATTATATATACTACTTTCCAGTTCATATAGTAGTCAAGTAGACTGTGTTAGACAATTATTAGATTTTAAGTTCCTTAAGAGAAGGATCTTGATCAAATTCAAACTTTATACATCCTCCTAGCAGTAAGTACCATGCCTTGTATAAATAGATATTTGAAAATTGTTGGTAAGTGAATGACTCACAAGAGCAACAAATTAATAAATTCTGGTGATAAAAAATACTACTTTTGACATACTGTTCTGTATATTGAGCAAACATTAGGAACTACTAAAATGTTCTCTATCTAACCAAAATGCATTCCTCTTTCCCTGGAAACTGAGGGAGAAGGGTAAATGCCAGTGTTTACAGAATTGCTTAATATTGAACATGAATTTGCTTTATCTGTAATGAAAATATAATTTAAATTGATTCTAATGTTTTTCCAGGTGTTTTACAAGTATTCATCATTATCCTTGGTGGTATGCATAGTTAAAGCACTTCCTATGAGGAATGAAAGAGACAAATGAACACAATTTTTAAACAGAATACTGACATAGTAATCAATATTTTACTTGAAATGTTTTTTAATCCTTTAATGTGTTGTGAACTCACTACAGAGTATGGAACTGGATTTCTATTTGCTAGCTGAACTTGAGTGTGCTATCTGTAAACATTCGTGTGGAAATTTAAAAGAAACAATCAAATTCCCTGAAAAGATTTATATATATATATATATTATAATACCACAGATTATCTTTGCTGGTTTCAAGGGGTACTAATCTTGCTCACGTGCCTTAAGAAATAACAAACTGAGCAAAACTGATTAGACTAGAGGGTGCCAATCCAATGAATGCTCGCACTCAACAAGTGACTCATTCATAATTCTCCCTTTTTCATCCCTGAGATGGGACAGACCCCATCAGCTGCAGGTGGTGTCCTTCTAAGCCAAGGACACATAAAGTATGGGTTGAAAAAGACCACATTTAGGCCATAGAGAAATAATACAGAAAAATCCAGTCTGCAGAAAGAAGAATGAAGCAGATGAACAAACACTGGCAGAGAAAAAAAACCATGCAACCTCAGAGAAAGAGAGAGAGACAGGGAGCGACAGAGACACAGAAGGGAGGAAAGAGGGAAGCAGGGAGGGAGAGATATAGAGAATGGCAGCCAAAGTACCTGACAGTTTCTAAATTCCATGTTCTGGTCTTTTGTGAATCTCAGCTACAATTCTTACACATTATTTCTGGGAGATAACGATATGGGTTTCTCAAGAAGTAATAAACACATTTGTATTAATATACATTTATATTAGTATAAAATAGATTTCCACTTGTGTTTAATCTAGATTGAGTTGGTTTGTTACTGAGAACTAAAATGTCTCTCGGACACTTGCCTCTTTGGACTTTATTTTGGTATGATCAAACCTCAGATATTATTTGCACTGTAAAAGATACTTTAGAGCTATAGTATCTTTAAAAGTACTTTAACATCTTTGCGCTAACAATCTACTTATCAATCTACCTCTAGAAAAGCATTAATAAAACTCTTATAATGGGCTGACACATTTCCCCAAGTGAGCAAAGACTCGTGATCGCTTCTAAATGTGAGAAATAAGCCTATTAAATGTCAATTATTATGTCACAATATCTTCTTAAACACAATGTAAATAAATCTGTCAAATTAAGACATATGAATATGAACTGTCAAAAAAATTCCTTCATGTTTCATGTATTTAACAGAGGCACATAATGACAAAATAGCTATGCTTTATATACGAAGAAATGCATTTATGAATTAAACTTCTTGAATACCATATGCAGTTGGGGTGTAAGATTTCTTAATAATGAGAGCAGACAATTCATTAGTGATAGAATGCAGAATGCCAGGGCAGACTAAGCATAATAAAGAAAAAATTGCTGCATGAAGGATAAAATCTTCATGTCTTTCCTATTTAGACTTTATAGTACTCCCAAAAAGCAGGGGATAATAAATTATTGATTTTTTTTAAGGTGCAAAAGTTTACTCCTAGTAAATGAAGATTTTTCAAATGAATTGGGTAATGCTCCAATGTTCTTGTAACTCTCCTTACTAGCAATTTGTTTTCTAATCTTTTGCTGAATATTGCCCCTTTTCCCCTCTAGAGCCACAGCCATCCTCCACCTTGCTCTGGGTCCTGAGAAAACCACTTGTATGAACCACATCAACAGACTCTTTTGGTCTTCACCGTTTTGTTGAATTTGGTCACGGGCACTGGGAGGAGATGGGAGGTACTGGGAGGAGACAGAGGACAGCAGGACAATGAAGAGTAAGATTAGATACATCCTTTGATCAAAGGCTACAGGTGGTGCCAGGTGGCCTTTTCCATATAGCTACCATCTTCCAGCGCCAAGAACCTCTCCTTTCCGTTGTCCCTTCAGACCAGAGATGATCATACCTCCCACTTTGCTGCTAGTACAACCTCATTCTTTGCTGCTTTCCTTGAACCTTGCCCACGTTTCTATACAATTCCTTTATTAAACTTTCATCAAATTACCCACTTTAAGTGTGCCATTTATTGCCAAGACCCTAACTGATATATATCTCTGCTCCTATCTCCTTAGAATTTCTCCTTCAAAAGCTACCAAAGCCCTCATATAAAAACGGTCTAAGTAAATGCCCCAGTCTGCCTTGATTTCTCTCAGTGGCACTGGTCACCTGCTCCTTCTTCATACTCCTCCTGTACTCCGTAGACACTTTCAGCTTTCTCTTCCCACCACCGCTCTATAAACATGGGCAATCCTCAAAGGATCTTTCCTTAACTCTCTTCTTTCCATGCTTTCTCTACCAGGGACCGTACTCACTCCTAAAATGTAGAATCACTATGTCAATTCTCAGTAGATCTTTCTAATCTTAAACTCTTTTATACTCTGATGCTGTCTTTCCAACTGCTGGTTTTATTAAATGTCTTTCTGTAATATCAACTTCAAGTAGAAAATCATTATCAAGGCATAGGAAACCAGTGTTTCTCTGTAGCTTTCTTACTTCCATTAATTGCACCACCATTTTCCAAGTCCACTCTAACACCCAATTCATTTCCAGGTAATATAATTACTCCTTCATAAGTGGCTTTTATCTTCCTCTTCCTTCTTCATTACTAATGCTGCTAAATTGATTCAGGACTGAGGTCAAGTTTGGTAACTGCATTAACTTTCAAAGTGGTATTTCCCACAGTATCTAGTACAGTCTTGATTATTTTGCATGCTAATATTTATTGAGTTAGTGGATCAAACCCAATTATAAAGGGATTAGATATGTGTCTTATAAAATTTAGATAATTAAAGGGAAATACATAGTACATACACATTTGAAAAGACAAATATGGAAAAAAATGCTCATATTCACAAATAACCAAAACATTATCTGTGTGTTAAGCACTATACTACATATTTATATACATATGCTCATTTGATTTAAAAAAAAAAAAAAGCCTGTAGGGAGGTTGCTTCGCGTATCACTGATTAGTGAATTGAGACTCAGGGAAATTTAATCTAAGGTCACAGAACTAGAAAGTGGAGGGTTCTAAACTCAAAAGCATGCCTGTCTAGGTTATATATGGCGTACATTTAGTTTAACATTAACGGCAAACCTCAAGTTTGTATGTATTACCAAGCTTTGGGCAAAAGAATGTTTTGACTTTTAAAAATATCACTAAGTTCTGTCAAAGTAAGACAAATTACTTAATGAAAATTAGGTCTTCATCCCAAATTCTTCTGCCTTTGCCTGAGAAATTGACTCATCAAGAGTAGTGGAAGGCAGCAGGGTGCTAGAAGCAGTGGAAGAGGGCTGAATCCTGATTAAAAACTGGTGCTACTTGTTCAGAAGCTGTGTTCAAAATCAAATGGAAACCATGAGTTGCCTGAAAATCATACAGAAACCATGAGTTCCTCAGAAAGAAATACTATGCAAGCAAAAATGGGAGCCCAACAATAGCTAAGTGAGTTTCTTACAGGGAGTTTTTTTACAACATATTAATCACCAGATACACCAACCGTGAGGAACAGCATCCTGCCTTGGGATGGGAAAAAGTAAATAGGAGTTGCTATGGCATTTGATATCTACTGATAGCAATTGATATCTATGGGTTCATAACTCTGATTAAATATAACTTTCCTCTTTTTTAAGTGCCCATTAGCAAGTGTTATCAATGTAGCTGAACTATAGTGGAAAGACTAGGGTGAACACACAAGTCTAGAAGTTCTTCTATGTCACTGACAGGGCTGTTCACAATTATTCATGCCCTACTGATGAACTAAGATGTTACTGATGAAAATGTATTGTGCACATGAAGGGCAAATGAAGAGTGAGAACCACAGACCTAGAGAAAGGCTGACTAGAACAAGTCATAATGAAACTTTTCACTGAAACTTTATAAACTAAAATGCCTGATGGGAGACAATAAATAGATACTATGTTCCCAAAATGAAGGGCATTATTCCTAATTTTTCAAGAGCATTATAAATGTCATTAGATATTTGCAAAAACAGGTCAATGATAAATGTACAAAGCTCGTAAGTGTAGCAGAAATTTCACTTAGCTTAGTATTTTCTGCTTGAAAGAGCAACAAGATGCTACTTATATAATAATGCAGTAGTTGTACCTACAAAATAGGTAATACATCTGTAGAACTCTGTTCCCTTTTATTCCACTATGTCTTCATTTCATAAATTAAAAACATGCCATTTTAAAGCAGTGATATCCAAATTTTTAAATCACACACCCTCCAGGTAGAAAAGTTTTGAGAACACTTAATATATGTATATGAATTTCTTTGTAAATTATAACCAAGTGCTATACTATTATAAAACTTACACAAAGAGAATTTATGAAGGATAAGAGATGAAATAATTAAACATTTAAAAAGATTTCATGATTATTATTTTTTGAGATAGAGTATTGCTCTGTCACCCAGGCTACAGTGTAGTGGCATGATCACAGCTCACTGCAGCCTCGACCTCTTGGGCTCAAGTGATTTTCCCACCTCAGCCTCCTGAGTAGCTGGGACTACAGGAATGCACCACCACATTTGGCTAATTTTTTTTATTATTTGTAGAGACAGGGTCGGCCTATGTTGCCCAGCTGATCTCAAAATCCTGGGCTCAAGCTATCCTCCCGCCTCAGTCTCCCAAAGTGCTGGGATTAAGGTATAGGCTATGGTGCCTGTCCAAAACATATTTTAATTACTTATGCTAGAAAATATCCATTGACTGTAGTTTAAACATTTAAAAAAATCTCATAAAAACTGTGATATTAAGAATTTGAGGGTTTAATTTTAGGTTCATTTTATTTTTCTTTTCTTTAGAGACAGACTCTTGCTCTGTTGCACAGGCTGCAGTACAGTGCTATGATCATACCTCACTGCAGCCTCAAACTCCTGGGATCAAGTGATCCTCCTGCCTCAGCCTCCCGAGTGGCTAGGACAATAGGTGCACACCACCACGACTGGCTAATTTTTAAATTTGTTGTAGAGATAGTGTCTTGCTATGTTGCCCAGGCTGGTGTCGAACTCCTGGCCTCAAGCGATCCTTCTGCCTTTGCCTCCTAAAGCTCTGGGGTTACAGGAGTGATTACGGGCCACTACACATGGCTCTAAGTTCATTTTTGATAATTAGTTTGAATGGCTATATTAGTTGAAAAGATTTCATACAGATATATGGAGCCAATGAAATAAATGCATTGTTAACTATGCCTACTCAATCACAATGCCTATTTTTAATGTAATTTACTAATTATGCTAAGGTTTTCATTGAAATTCTGTAGTAAAATTCCAACTTTACTGATGTTCTTGCAAAGTTATTAGGAAATGTTGCATTACAATGTTTTGAATAGATTCAAAATCTACCCTAAAACCAAATTAAGGAAGACTTTTGAACAGGTTAGAAAATTCTGTTTTTACGTTTTTAAATTATGTAGATATGACAGCTGGGTGATTCATTTATATCATTTTTCAGCAAAATCACAGAAAAGTGAACATTTTCTAAAAATCTATTTTCAAAACGTTCTCTTCATTTTTTAAAGTTTCTTTTAAAAAAGCAGTCACTCAATGAGAACACATGGACACAGGAAGGGGAACATCACACTCTGGGGACTGTTGTGGGGTGGGGGGAGGGGGGAGGGATAGCACTGGGAGATATACCTAATGCTAGATGACGAGTTAGTGGGTGCAGCGCACCAGCATGGCACATGTATACATATGTAACTAACCTGCACATTGTGCACATGTACCCTAAAACTTAAAGTATAACAATAATAAATAAAATAAATAAATAAAATAAAATAAAATAAAAAAGCAGTTACTTTATCATTTACCTAAAGTGTGTAACTTTTACCTTTAAGGATCTGATTATGTTTCCTTTTTAAAGGGTATCTACACGCAAGTCATGGTCATTTGTCCTCAGAGAACTATTAGCAAATTTTGAACCCTTTTATTTTCATTAAAAAGAGCACAACTATGACAACACCTTAAAATACTACTTCACAAAATAACCAGACAACCTTTTTATGCTATAAAAGCATGTCAGGGTCACTCCCTGTGTCCCTTGTCAGGGTCACTCCTCTGATCAAGTATGGTATTTATAAAAGTTCTACCATTTAGGATAATATCCATAAATTCAACTCATTTGGACACATGTAAAGTCCACTATGCCAAAATATGCTGAAAGGGAACAAATGAGTGAGTTTGCCACTGTCAATCCCTCGAAACTAACAAGTCCCACTCTCACCTCAGGAAACCTTGACATCACGAGTCAGACTGGCTGACACATGGACCTAGTGAGAGTGCTGGCATCATCTTTGTATTCAATATTGGTAAATCTGAATTTCCTTATTCTTAAATAAAAGTATTATAAATTGAAATGCTAGGATTTTTCCAATAGGGCATCTTGTATGCTCCATAGGGAGTCTGTACCCTACTTTGGAGACTACTGCTTTGAAATATACATTCTTGAGAATGAAAAAATCTACAATTTCAAGTCACCTCTAAAAAATAACCAGTTTGCTTCTTTCCTCTCTTAAGTGCTTGACAAAGTTTCAGACTATACCATTCAGAAAATGCCAATAAAAATTATTAAATATGTCATATTTCTTTAGTGTAGAGGTTGAGAAAATTATTACAAATTTGAAGGCATACAATTTTTTTTTTTTTTTTTTTTTGAGACGGAGTCTCACTCTGTCACCCAGGCTGGAGTGCAGTGGCACAATCTCAGCTCACTGCAAGCTTCGCCTCCCAGGTTCATGCCATTCTCCTGCCTCAGCCTCCTGGGTAGCTGAGGCTACAGGCACCCGCCACCACGCCTGGCTAATTTTTTGTATTTTTAGTAGAGACGGGGTTTCACCGTGTTAGCCAGGATGGTCTCCATCTCCTGACCTCGTGATCCACCCGCCTCGGCCTCCCAAAGTGCTGGGATTACAGGTGTGAGCCATTGTGCCTGGCCACAAATGTTTTTTAGAATAAGTAGAGCTATTCTGATGCTATCATTTACATAATTTATTTTCTGATAAACTATTATTCAAATAGAGACTATCAAAGTATATCCATATAGTATTAACTGAAAATAATGTAAAGTTGAAATCTATTACAAATGACTGTAGCTATATTTTGTTGCTTTATAGAAGGGTGACATTAAAGCATCAAGAAACACGAGTAATTATTTTTATTAGAAACAAGATCTAAATCAGCTTTATAGGAGAATCTATGAATTTAAGTACAAACTAATAGTCCTTTATAAAATTAGTTTCTTCAGAAAAATCGGAGAGAGAGAAGCAGTGTTAAGAGCAGCTGGCTGCTCAGTGCTGAGTCTGGCACTCTGCTCAGGTGTGTGCCTCACCTTGGCGCCATGCTTATGCAGAACTTCCATGACATCATTATGGGCTCTTTCTGCTGCAACATGCAGGGGAGTCATGAAACTACAGAAAAGAGGAAAAAAGAAAAGGTAATTGTCTCTCTTTTATTTCATTTCCTCTTTAGGAACTGAACAACTCTTTCTGCAATTATACTTACTCTTTATTTTTTTCATTAACATTTGCTCCTTTTCTAAGTAACAATTCTGTCACTTGTTTTCGTTTGGGATGCAGAGAGGCCACAGCACAGTGCTATAAAGTAAACAAAACCAAGTTAATAAAATACACTTCTATATGTACAGTAGCTCTTGGAATTGAACAGTATCTGCTGATCATTTAAAACATTGTTATCTCAGAGTATCAGAACATATGTGTATGTTTTATATCACAGAGAAGATCCATGTTCTTTCTACGTATGGTGGAAATACAAAACATAAGCGTTTAAACCAAGGTGAAATTATGCTCTTAAACATTAAGAGAGATCTTATTTCTTTTGGCTTAGCCAGTCAATAAATATTCACTACATATTCCATGGAAAGCATCATTATATGTATGCCTCTACAAAGCTACAGAAATCTATAACTAAGTTACTCAATCTTTCATTAGGCTATCAGCCACACAAGTCAGTATTTCTAAGGTCTTCTACAGAGGTACTCCCAGCACTACAGGAGAAGTTTATATGCCCAAGGATAAGCAAGAAAATGATATAACTGAAGCAGTTTAGAGAAAAATATTCTCAGAAATTTTATGTTTTAACATAATATTTATACAACTTTTTTATTCTGCTTCATTTTAATATTTGTATTAAAATTTAAAAATAAAAAACTACTTACAACCAAATAAAATGAATACTCCAAAAAAGTGGGTCAGGTTTATTCTGCGGCTCTGAATATCTCCTAGCATAACACTGTGTAGCTTGAATCTATCTCAACCCTAGTTTGAGAGACATGTATTTAAGTGTATATATAGTTAGCCTATTTCAGTTTGGTCAACCCTTTAGTGTTGTTTTATGCAGATACTGACAAAGGTTTGATCTTTTGTGTCAAATATATGTAAGACTATTAATTAGGTATACTTAAGGTCTGTGATGCAGGCATCACATATGCTTAAATTCTGAATTTAGGGGCAATCACTAACCACTCTCTAGCTGAGCCTTAATGTGTCAATGACAAAGAAAATAAATATTTCTGAAAGTGCATTTGAAGAAAAAAACATGGATAGTTTTAAGAATAATTTTTATAGTATCAAACAAAAAATTCATGATCTTGCCATTTTTCTACCATGAATATAATCAGTTCTTTGAATACAATTGCTCAAAAAGATGATGCAAGTATCTGAAAATATACTTTAATCTTCTACAGAAGGAAATCTAGTATTTATCTAGCAAACACAAGAAAAAAATTCTATTGAAAAATCATATCTTGTATTTTATGTAAGCACTGGCCACAAAAGTGGATTTGTTATAATGAGGTGGGGAAGACAAAGGTAAAATAATTTCCAAATCAAGGTTGAGCAAATGTCAATTCTCTCACCCATGAAAAGAATCATCCCTCAAACTAAGTTTAAAAATCAATGCAACCAAAATTAAAATGCAAATTCCTGGCATTTCAGATACTAAAGTTACTTTAACGTTTCTGAAATGAAAATCATATTTTGTACTTACATTATTATTATAGACCCAGGGAATAGATTAACAATAAAATCTTACCAGTGCTGTTTCATGAGACTGTGGTTGTTTGAAATTAATGATTTCCAGAGCAAGTGTTTTTTTAACTTTAGCTAAGTCTGCTTCTCTGGCTGCTTGTAGTAAAGAATGACCTTTAAATTCATCTGTCAATGAAACAATGGTTGACATAAAAAAAGATTTAAAATGTATAAAAATCTTCAGCATGATTATAAATAAGTAGGCATATTATTATTTTATTAATTTCTCTATTTTAGCAACAGCAGCAATGTGACAATATGATGATAAAAATGCAAAAGATGAGGATGTAGATTAATGAAAAATTGTGAAGTATGTATGCTCTGAAATAAGACTGTTTCACACTCTCAGAGTCATAAAGATATACCTATAAAGATACTTATTGCAGCAAAATTTTGAAACAGGAAACCTAAACGTCCACCAAAAGGAAACTAGTTAAATAATTTGTGCACACATATGCTGTAACACTTTCTAGCTCTTAAACAAGAGATAGGTCTACATACACTGACATGAAAGTATACAGTGGTACATGAAAATTCAAAAAAGAAAAGACAGGCTGATGCATTTTTTTTAATATTGTCACTACTCTTGCTACTACTATTGCCACCATAAGTAATGGTGTAGAAAACATTTACAGAAATATTTACCAAAATATTAATGGTGATTAGGTCTTGACACAGAAAAGGAAAGGACTAAAATATGGGAGAAATGCAGAGCTTGAACATTTTTCAAAGAACAATTAATAGCTTTTTATTTTCATAACCAGGTGAGACGCTTTTTGAAAAGCTGTATCTAAATTAATTGCATGAATGAGAATCCAATATTCTTACATCTTAAACTATGCTAAAACAAAAAGTTTATTTAAAAAACATTTGCATGTATATATTGGTAATATATTCAGAAGATGACCTCAACCAAATTATTTTTAAAATCTCACTTAAATATGGGAAAGTGATTATACTTGGGTCATAACACACATGACAAATAAAAATATGATTATGCAACCTTGCAGGGCTCGGGAAATAGTGAGGGTTCAATAATGCTAGATACCTATTACTATCAATGGCACAAGAATGTAAGCCCCAGAAGAGGGTTCAATAATGGTAGATACCTATCACTATCAATAGCACAAGAATGTAAGCCCCAGAAGCTCAGAGCTTTTTAATGGTTTGTACACTGCTGTATTTCTAGTGCCTGCCACATTGCAAGTATCCAAGAAATGGATACTGATTGACTCATCCTCATTAGCCTTCAAAAAACCAAAAAAGGAGCTTCAACATATGAATTAAAACTAGGCTCGAATAAATACAATATATACAAAAAGTGTCTGTATATAATATTCCCATGGAATTCATGAAGAAAAGTATACAGTTAGAAATGAGGATTATGAATTAGTGCGCTTGTAAGAATGGAAGGTTATTATTTAAGGTAGATAAAACTCAATAGAAATTAAAGATTCCAATTTATGCGATAATGATTTCGGGATATAAATACGTACAAGTCAATCTCTCCCTGAGCTCCGGAGTTGGAGCCATATCCACAGCACTTTTGCCATGGCAGTTGACTAATGTAGGATCAGCGCCATGGCTAAGTAACAAAGAGCAGACTTCTACACGGTTCTTGGAAGCAGCCTCATGCAGTGGAGTAAACTGCCAGAGATCCATGGCATTAACACAAGCTCCATGCTGAATTGAGAAGAAAACATTTTAGGTCAGTAATCATTTCGCTGGATCAAATAAAACTCAAAAGACATTTATTTCTTTGTAAGTTTCAATTATAACTTTTTCAAATAAGTGTTTTAATTCCTTTAATATCACTTTTCAAAAACAGCTGAAATTAAATTCGTTGTTTTAAAAATTTTAAGGCAATGGTAATATGTTTAAAAACTGATTTTATTCTCTTAAAATCTAAAAAAACAAGACTGGGCAACATGGCAAAACCTCGTCTCTACAAAAAACCTAAAAATTAGCTGTGCATGGTGGCACACCCCTGTAATCCCAGCTACTGGGGAGGCTGAGGTGGGAGGATCACTTGAACTTGGGAGGTTGAGGCTGCAGCGAGCTGTGAATGTGCCACTGCACTCCAGTCTGGGTGACAGGGCAAGACCCTGTCTCAAAACAAACAAACAAAAAACCCCAAAAAACTAAACAAATTTTCATGAGGCCAAAAGTATGGAAAGTCATGACAAGTTAAAGAAAAAAAAAAAGTAAATGATGCTCAATATTCTGAATTTCTCTTACCTTTAGTAGCAGTTCTGTGACTTCATAATGTCCATATGAACATGCATTATGAAGAGGCACAAGTCCACTAAATGAAAAAAGGCAAATTAAAATACTTAAATTTCAAACAACTTATTTATCCATGAAGTACTAAGAAATAAAATCCAATAAATCCCAATATAATTATATTTTAAAATATTTAAAAATATTTAATAAAATAATAAAAGAATTCAAAGCATAGCTTATGTTCACACCTTTTGTATTTATCTTGTTTTTTGTATATAATCCTTGAAGATAATGAAAAAAATACCAAATAGAAGAACATTTTGGCAAAAGGAAGATCATATGCTAATTGACAAATGCATGCATTATATATTAAGTATTTACAAGAAATAAATGTTAATTGGTAGTGAACTGAAATATTCCACCATTTTAATTCACTTTTATGGTAATTTCTAGCAAAATAATCAAATATCCAAACTATTAAAACTTGCACATCAAAATATTCTAAATAAGCCAAAAAACCCCTTTTTTTGTGGTGTACGTCTCTTGATGACTCACCTATTGTATACCCATCTGCTTTCAGACATGCACAAGGAAATAGAGATGTACAAGAGCATCAGGCATTTATGCCCCTATACTACTGGGACACCATTCACATATGGCACAAAACCTGGTGCAGGCAAGAGAACAGCACCAGAAAAAGCAGATTGGAAATGCAAGAATTCTTCTGATAAGTGTCTCAAGTATTGAGTTCATTTTTATTTTCTTGACTTGGGGAGGGGCAAAGTGAAAGAAACTCTCCTCTAGGGCATCTCTTCTTTATGCTGTCAATCACAAGACTGTAACATAATCTACCTTACTTGGGTAGTAGGGTTAATTATCTTTTAGATCTTAAAGTGGGGCAATGAGAAATGTTAGTCCACCACATAGGATAGCAAACCCAATGTTCATATATCCCTGGAGACTTTACAGGAAACTGATACAAAGTTTTCAAAAATTCACCTATTGGTAAAATAAATGACATAACTGCTTTTTTGGTTACCACCCGTATCCCCTCACATCAACCTTCTAGGTTTTCTCAGTTTAGATGTCCAAGATTTCATCAGAAAAAAAATTTGGTACTGTGTATTTATGATTTTGGTTTCTCAATAAAGGATGATCCTTTACTATCTGTTGAATCTGATAAATTAGAGTTGTGAACATTCTTAAAACGTTATATAAGCCGTAACAAATGGGACATATGACTTTGTCCAGTGTTTTAAAAGTTTAGAGTATAAGACAAAAACAAAGCACTGAAAGGAAGTAAACTGATAGACCTACCCTTTGTCTTTTGCATGAACATCAGCACCATGCTGAAGAAGAAGCTGAACTATTCGAACTCTGTTGTAGCCCGCTGCTAGATGTAAAGGAGTCGACTAGAAAAGAAAAACGCATCCCCTTTTCAGGTAAAAACAAACAAACAAAATCCTTGTTTTGCCGTTTCAGATTTAAACACAATGAAAGTTGACACAAAAATACTGTGCTGAAATGTCAAAAATTCACATTTCATAACTTTATCTCTAAGTGCCCTCAGGAGTCAATACTAACGTTAGTGCCATCCACCTATTTCCCTTACTTGTTTTTTTAAGGCCATCAATAATCAAACCTTACCCTACCTATTCTACATGATTTCCTATTTCTTTCCAACAGGAAACATTCTCACTGTTCTGAGAAGACACACCAGGGCTCATGTTTCCTATAATTGGAAACATTCTTCCTTATCCTACTTAAATCCTGTCCTCCTTTCAAGTTCTAACCTTTAAATCCCAATTCTACCATAAAACTTTATCTAAAGATCTAGCTCTCAAAATTTCTTTAATAGGAAAGATTGAAAAACATCCCTAAAGAACAATTTGAACAAACTTTAATGGAAACAAAAAGGACAATGGGCCTTACTCATTCTGTACAGCTGCTAGTAATGGTCAAAACTAATTTGCTACACTGGGTGCAATGATATATATCAAGGTAGCATTGAATTCTTCCATTCTATGTACCACATACACAGTATAAATACAAGAGAGGAATACAGTTTCTTCCCAGCTAAGTTCTGCCACATTGTAATTTGAGTCAAGTTATTAGAAGGTTCTCTGCTAAAATTTAGTATGGTAATTAAAATAATCAAACTTCTCCTCACCTTTTAAGAATCAGAAATAACTTCATTTTAATTAAAAACTTCTCTGCAACCATAGCAATTTTCCACCTTTGCTAATTTAAAGTTTAAATACCAAAATGGGTTTTTCATACAGGCTTTAATATACTTTAATGCATTCCCTTTCATTTTTCCTGTCTTCTATTTGGGGTCTTGGGATTTAATAAGATTTTTAATTTATTTTCTTCACCTATTCCAGATGTGAAGATACAAAAGAATTACTAAACATTGTACTATTATTGCTTTTGAAATATTTCATACATTTTACATATTCTGTCAGTCTCTAAGTTTAGAAAATATTTTGAGCAATGCACAGCTATCAACGAGGAGACCATTCAGATTAGAAGAGTCCTGAACAGGAAGTCAGGAAACCTGATTACATTCCTGGATCTTATGCAACCCAGTGGAAGTCATGCTACTCGTGTGTCTCAGCTTCTTCACGTATAAAATGGAGATAAAATCACTCATCCTCGCTATCTGAGAAACCTGTGAAAATACAGTACAATTTCACTTACCTGTGGTTAATTTTAGTCTGAAAATATTACGTGTGGAATTGCAGAAACAATTCATAAGTTTTAAGCTGAGCACTATTCTAAGTAGCCTGATGAAATCTGCCCACTTTGTCCCACCTTGGATGGGAATCATCCCTTCCTCCAGCATATCCACACTGAAGATGCTACATATTAGTCACTTAGTAGCCATCTCAGTTATGGGATCAAAAAACCATATATAGGGTTTGGTACTATCCGAAGCTTCAGGCATCTACTGGGCTCTTGGAACGTATCTCCCGAGGATAAGGGAAAACTACTGTAAAGTTTTCTCCCACATAGAAACACATTTTTGTGTCTTTCTTGTTTGTTTTTTAGATGGAATCTCGCTCTGTTGCCCAGGCTGGAGTGCAGTGGCTTGGTCTCGGCTCACTGCAACCTCTGCCTCCCGGGTTCAAGTGATTCTCCTGTCTCAGCCTCCCGAGTATTTGGGATTACAGGCACGCACCACCATACCCAGCTAATTTTTGTATTTTTAGTTGAGCTGGGATTTCACCGTGTTGGCCAGACTGGTCTGGAACTCCTGACCTCAAATGATCCACCTGCCTCCACCTCCCAAAGTGCAGGGATTACAGGAGTGAGCCACTGTGCTTTTTTAAAATATAAAATGCCATGTAAAAATAAGCAATTAAAATTTTTTATCATCAAACATAATCCAGCTAAGTTTCTGCTTTGAGATCCGTGTCAAATGCTACTGCAAATGATACCGTCAGGGAGTATCAACTTACTTTCAGGACTCTTATTTCACTCTCATTTTAGAAAAATACTTCTGCTGGATAATGAAGTTTAGTTAACTTTTTTCCTTCCTTTAATATTTTAAGGATGTTATACCACTGTCCTCTGTCTTGCTTTGTTTCAAGACTAGAAATCTGTTATCCTTATCTTTGTTCCTTTGCACATGTGTTTTTGTTTTTTCCCCTCTGGTTACGCTAATATTTTCTCTACATTAATATTTCACTGACTTAAAGCAATTTGATTATGATGTGCCTTGGTATAGTTTTCTTCGTGTGTGTGTGTGTGTGTGTGTGTGTGCACACAGGCATGCATGCCCACAATTGGAGCTTGCAGTGCTTCTTAGACCTATATAGTTTTCATTAAATTTGGAAAATTTTTAGCTATGACTTCATCAAATATTTTTTCTGCTCCCTCTGCTATTACTCTCACTAGGGAATTATTCCCACTAGGGACTTCAATTACACAAATATTAGGTTAATTTCAAAGCTTGCTTCTAGGCTTTGGTAGGCAGGGCCAGAGCAGCCTTTAGTATTGGACAGATTTTCTCCTACTACTGAGGCATTGTCCTTTGATGACACCCAGTGAATTATGAGGGCTTTTTACTCTGGCTGGTGGCAACAGAAACTATTACAGACTCTGTGTGAGTTCCTAGGCTTGTTACCTCTAATCTTTCTATGTGGTTCTTTTACTAGCCTCAAGCAGTTTCCTCACCCATGTGTTACTCAGTACTTATCTTAACACTGTAAGGGGCCCCTGTGTGGATCTCCCTTTCCTGACCCACTGCCTTGCTAACTCCTTCCACCTTAGTCTCCCCAAACTCCCAGTTTCATCTCCTCAACTCAGGGAGACCATCAGGTTCCTCCTGGTTTTCCCCTCCTTGTGTTAAGGCCTGGAAATTCTTTGGAGGCGGTAAGCTGGAGTTGTTACCCTCTCTCAGGGATAATTACCATGTACTGCCTGATGCTCAATGTCTGAAAACCACTGTTTCATATATTTTGTCTATTTTTCTCAGAGTTTCAGGAAGCAAGGTAAATCTAGTCCCTCTTACTCTATCTTGGATTACTTTCATGACTGAATTGGGCTTTACATTGCAGTTCGAAAACTTCCTCCACAGACAAGGACTGCTTTGGAGGACTGGTCAGTAAGTCAGCAAGCTGGTATAGCACATAGCTAATATTTAATATTACATAAAAAGGGTCACATCTTTCTTGCTTCTGAACAAAAAGATGCTCCATTTTCGTATTATCTTTTACACAACTTTCTTTGTATAAAGTTCATTCAGTAACTTTTATTTCTTATTCTTGAAAATGAACAAAAGTTCTCAAATGAATGAATACATATGAAAACCTACAGTTTATTTAAAAGGGCAGGCTGGGCGCGGTGGCTCACGCCTGTAATCCCAGCACTTTGGGAGGCCGAGGCGGGTGGATCACGAAGTCAGGAGATTGAGAAGTCAGGATCACGAAGTCAGGAGATCCTGGCTAACACGATGAAACCCTGTGTGTCTCTACTAAAAATACAAAAAATTAGCCGGGTGTGGTGGCGGGCGCCTGTAGTCTCAGCTACTTGGGAGGCTGAGGCAGGAGAATGGCATGAACACAGGAGGCGGAGCTTGCAGTGAGCAGCGATCGGGCCACTGCACTCTAGCCTGGGTGACAAAGCGAGACTCCATCTCAAAAAAAAAAGGGGCAAAACATAAGAAAAATTTAACTAGTTTTCAGATTTAAAAAAATCATTTAATTGTAAGATTTACAATGCTTTGAAAACAGTAATATATTTAGTTTTTAAACTACTAAAATTTATATAACTCAAATAAATTAGCAGGCTCTGTAGTTAAGGTAGAAAGTGACAGGAAGTCTGTGAAAAAATGGAGTTAAAGGGTGAGTTTTCAAAATCTATTAGGAAGCAGAATTGATAGCCTCTGAGAAATGACTGATCTAGCCAGTGAGAGATACAGTAGTTTCCAGTTTGGAAATGCCAATGACAGAAGAAGAACAGAAAAAAAAAAAGAAGGGAGTGGAGGGGAAAGGAGAGCCCAGAGGGAAATAATGTGAGGTCCGGGTTTACTGAATTTAAAGTGCCTAGATGATACCCCAGTGGTAATGTCAGAGAGAGAGACTTACACGTATGGCACTAGAATTCAGAAGAGGTTAAGGCTAAAACAAAAATCTGGTCATCACTAGCATTCACCTAAAATATGTGAATTTCTACCACGTATCTGACACCACATTAAGTGCTAGGGATAGCAATGAAAACAAGGAAAGCGAAATCAGTATTTTGTGCTTATGGATCTTCTTCCTCAAAATCACACCAAGTGTGATTCTCTAAAGGAAATGCATATAAATGAATTCTTTATTCAGAAGGACAAAAGATGAGGAAACAGAAATCTACATTTTGAGGAGTCAAGTCACTAGAGAAAGCAGGCAATGCAATATAAATGCTGTGGATGTGGACAAATCCCATAGAAGGGGAGTTCAGGATACCCGGGAAGGCTGGAGGATGCTGGTCTAAACCACTCCAGAGGCAAGCAGAGGGAAATGGGGTCAGGGAAGATTCTCAGAAGAAACGCTTTCCGAGCTGAGACTTTGGATAAACAGAATCACTGAGGCAAAAGAATAAGAAACTTTATTCCAGGTTGTGTGAAGAATCCATGTTAATATTCAGTGGACAAGGTACATTTGAGAAACTTAAGAAAAATTCAGTGGCTAAGTGTAGTGTATGAGATTGGGGAGAGCCTAAGAATAATGAGAAATCACCGAAAGACTTGAAGCAGAAAATTACTTAAGATTAGAGTCTTGGAAAGATCACTTTAGTTACTACGTGGAGAATAAAGTTGAAGAGAGAGAGCAAACTCTATGGCAGGAAGGCCTGAACAAAGGGCACAGGACTAATCCAAGAGAGAAATAATGACGCTGTCAGCAAAGTGGCAGCAGCATCTACGTAGGAGTAGCTGAGCTATGAGAGTGGTGAATTCACAGGAAGAGTGAGTGCAGAACAAGCTGGGTGAGACTTTCCAAGTCATCATTCCCATGTGAATGCTAATCCTGCAACTAATATAGCATCACTAGAAGGCACATAAAAATAAATAAAATGCATGCAATAAATCTGAGAAAATAGCAGACCGCAAAGAGAAAAAGAACAGACAAATTGAGAAAAAAAAAGGATGATTTGCGCAAACTCATGCCACTAAAAGCCCTGAGGTTTTTCAAACTTTGGGAAAAAAGAAATTTACAACTGCTATTTACCAAATGCTGTCTCCTGATCCAAAGTAAAAAAATCACATACCCTAGTACTAAGCCTAGTGAATGGTTACCACATAGCGCCAAATTTGTATCTCAACTGCCAAATGGCAAAGCAATGGTAAAAGTAATTTTCTAATTGCTAGGATAATTAACAGAGTATCATTTGTTTTAGATAAATAAGGCAGCCCCATTTCTAAAATGCACATGTTGCTAGGTAACTTGATGATGGTTGTAAACTAGTAAACACAAGTATCAAACATTTAGGACGTCCACATACACAGCACAGCAATCACTGCCAGTTTGTACACCTCTGATTTATTCTAAAAACAGACATTTCTGTTACGAACATTTTAAAAGACGAACATGTAAAGTGGTAAATTATGGAACAGATGCAAATACAAAAACTATTTAAATATTATTCTGCTGTAAAATAAATGTTATCACTGATACCTTCATATCATAAAATGTTAACAGAAAAAAAGGTCTTAAGGAAGTCCTATAAATCAAAGATCTCTTCTTGGATTCAGGCTATAAGAAAAAACAAACTTGAATTTGTCTATCTTTACCTTTTATCATATAGATTTGTGGTGCAGTATAAAGCATTTAAGGTAGTTTTAACTTTTCCTATACAACCATGCATGTAAGGCATAGCTAAAATAGTGACAACTGATAAGCCTTTTGCTTCAACATAAGTCCAGGAAGCACGACATGAGAAAATGAATAAAGGCTTTTAAATCCTGGTTTTGCATTCCAGCTTTGGAAATTTTACTAGGTATTTGAGTTAATTTATTAACATCTCTGGGTCTGGGCTTCCAATATCTGTGAAGTGGGAAGTGTAATCCCTATCACACAGGAATGTTTTATAGATTAAAGATAACTGTACAAAGCACATAATACAGTATTTATCACATTGGAAAAACCCAACAAATGATAGTTATTATTTATCATCGTCTTATTAAGTTGCTTATATACTTAAGCTTCTTTTTTCTTTTTCATTTTAAAATTTAACTTTTAGATACAGGGGGCCATGTGCAGGTTTGTTACATGAGTATACTGCAGTCAGGTAGTGAGCATGGTACCCAATAGGTAGTTTGTTCTTGAACCTGCGCCGCCCCCCTCTAGTAGTCTGCAATGTCTACTGTTCCCATGTTTATGTCCACGTGTGCTCAATGTTTAGATCCCACTTATAAGTGACAACATGTGATATGTAGTTTTCTGTTCCTACATTAATTCGTTTAGGTTAATGGCCTCTGGCTCCATTCATATTGCTGCAAAGGGCATGACTTCATTCTTTTTCAGGGCTGTGTGGTATTCCATGGTATGTATGTACCACATTTTCTTTATCCAATCCACCACTGATAGGCACCTAGGTTGATTCCATGTCTTTGCTATTGTGAATGGCATGGCAATGAACATACAAATTCATATATCTTTTTGGTATGATAATCTATTTTCCTTAGTGTATATATCTAGTAATGGGATTGCTGGGCCTAATGGTAGCTCTGTTTTAAGTTGAGAAATTTCCAAACTGCATTCCACAGTGTATAAGCATTGCTTTTTCTCTGCAAATTTGCCAGTATCTATTGTCTTTTGGCTTTTAATAACAGCCATTCTGAGTGGTGTGAGACAGTATCTCACTGTGGTTTTGATTTGCATTTCTCTGATCATTAGTAATGATAAGCATTTTTTCATGTTTGTTGGCTGCTTCTATGTCTTATTTTGAAAAATGTCTGTTCATGTCCTTTGTCTACTTTTTGATGGGATTGATTTTTGCTTTGAATTAAGTTCCTTATAGATCCTGGACATTAGACCTTTGTCAGATGCATAGTTTATGAGTATTTTCTCCCATTCTGTAGACTGTCTATTTACTCTGCTGGTAGTTTCTTTTGCTGTGCAGAAGCTCTTTAATTAGGTCCCACTTGTCAGTTTTTATTTTTATTACAACTGCTTTTGGAGACTTAGCCAAAAATTCTCTGCTAAGGCTGATGCTGAGGATGGTATTTCCTAGGTTTTTCTCTAGAATTTTCATAGTTTTAGGTTTTATAATTAAATTCTTAATCTTTTGTATATTAAATTCTTAACTTTTGTATATGATGAAAGGTAAGGGTCCCGTTTCATTCTTCTGCATATGGCTAGCCAACTATTCCAGCACTATTTATTGCATAGGGAATCCTTTCCCCATTAATTGTTTTCGTTGGACTTGTCGAAGATCAGACGATTATAGGTATGTGGCTTAATTTCTGAGCTTTCTATTCCATTCCATCAGTCTATGTGTCTGTTTTTTGTATCAGTGCCATGCTGTTTTCTTTATTTTAGCCTGACAGTATAATTTGAATTTGGGTAGTGTGATGCCTCTGGCTTTGTTTTTTGCTTAGGATTGCTTTGGCTACTTGGGCTCTTCTTTGGTTCCATATGATTTTTAGAATA
The DNA here is from genome assembly GCF_028885625.2 of Pongo pygmaeus. NCBI lineage: Eukaryota > Metazoa > Chordata > Mammalia > Primates > Hominidae > Pongo > Pongo pygmaeus. Next base: position 11,136,233 of record NC_072380.2, read on the forward strand.
GTTTTTTCTAATTCTTTGAAGAATGATGTTGATTGTTGGATAGGAATAACACTGAACCTGTAAACTGCTTTGGGCAGTATGGCCACTTTAATGATACTGATTCTTCCAATCCATGAGCATGGAATATTTTTCCATTTGTTTGTATCATCTCTGATTTCTTTCAGCAGTGTTTTATAGTTTTCCTTGTAGAGATCTTTCATCTCTCTGGGATAGCTATATCCCCAGCTATTTCCTTTTATTTGTGGCTACTGTAGATGGGATTGAGCTCTTGATTTGACCCTCAGCCTGGATGCTAATGGTGTACAGAAATGCTACTGATTTTTGTACATGGATTTTGTATACTGAAACCTTGCTAAAATCGTTTATCAGTTCTAGCAGCCTTTTGGTGGCGTCTTTAGCGTTTTTTATACTTAAAATAAAATCATAGTGTCAGTGAAGAGAGGTAGTTTGACTTTTTTTTTTTTTTTTCCTATCCAGATGCCTTTTATTTCTTTTTCTTGCCTGATTGCTCTAGCTAAAACTTCCTCATGTTATTTCTTAGTGGTCATTTATCAGTCCTTATCTTATCTGACCTTATTAGCATTATTTGGTATCACTGATCACTTCTTCCTCCTTAAAATGTTTTCCTCCTTGGCATCTAGTTAACCCTCGTTTTCCTCCTCCCTAGCTGGTTACCCCTTCTCGGTCCTTGCTGGTTGCTTTTCATTCTCTTGACATTGGAGTACTCCAGAAGTCTGTCCTTAAACCTCTTTTCTACATTGTCTAACTCATTCCTTTGGTGAGCTCATGCAGTCCTGTAGCTTTAAATAGCACCCATGAACTGACAACTCCCCAATTATATCTCCAGCCTAGTTCTCTTTGCTAACTTCCACACTGTGGAGGTTACTGGTTACTATATGGAGTAAATGACATATAGTCATATGCTATAATCCAACTGCCTATGTGACATCACTACATGATATATGTAAGACTTCTCATGTTTTTCTCATGTCTAAAATGGAGCTCCCCCTAGTGCTTCCCTTGAAACATATGCTGCAGAATTTCCTGTTAATGACAACTCCATCCTTTTAGTTACTCAGGCCAAAAACTTTGGGAGTCTTTCTTCATTCCCATCTTTTTCCCACACACTATGCTCACCCCGTCAGACTATTTCTCTTGCAGACAATGCCTCCAAAATATATCCAGAATCCAATCACTTCTCACCACATCTACTGTCACCCACTTGAGGACAGTATCCTCTCTCAGCTGGCTGGTGGCAACGGCCTTCTACTAGGTCTCCTTGCTTCCAGTATAATCCCCTTAGAGTAACACAACATGACAGCAGAGTAATCCTCTTAAAACCTAAGTTAGGTATACAAATCTTATGCTCAAAATCTTCCAATGGGTCTTCATCTCACTCTAAGATGCAACTGAAGTCTTTATAATGTTCTAGAAGGCCGTAAGCAATCTCCCTGACTACATCCCACCCCACAACTTTCCGACTTCACCTTTTCCTCTCCCCTTTCTTCACTCCACTCCACTTCATGCAACTCAAATGCCACAATTATCAGTTAGCTAGAACCACTGAGAATTAAAGTAACTTCTGAAAAAATTAAGTTAGTAACAAAATATGAATATTTAATTTCACACATAACTTCTTAATAAATCCAAACGATGGAAGGTAAAATCTTCCTAAGGATTAATATTAGAATTAAAAGTTCTTATGGATTCATAATGTAGCTATCTGCTTTGGAAGACCTATATACTGTTATGTGCCTGGAATACAAAAATTTAATGACTACATCTTTTGATTTCCCCACTGAGCAATAAAATCATGACAACTATCAGTATGTCTAGATGTATTATTACATATTTAATCCAAATGGAATTTTAGCGTTTACATTTTAATATAAAATACATGTTGTTATCTCACAAATGACTGCTGGGTACAGAAGAAAAGGTTTCCTTGCTCTGATAATGCTGGGGAAGCTTTTCAAGTTATAACTGCCACCTAGACAGAATAGCCTAGCATCTAGCTCACCTTTCATCTAACAGCATAAAATATATTTTTAATTTCTTACAACTATTATTATTATTGAACAAAATTTTTAAATGAGATTCCAAAATAGCAATATTCCAAATAATTATCTCTTTTCTTCTTGTTCTGTCTTTGGATGATACCTTTTTTTTTTTTTTTTTTTGAGATGGAGTCTCGCTCTGTTGCCCAGGCTGGAGCGCAGTGGGGTGATCTCAGCTCACTGCAGCCTCCACCTCCTAAGTTCAAGCAATTCTCCTGCCTCAGCCTCCCAAGCAGCTGGGACTACAGGCGCCCACCACCACACCTGGCTAATTTTTGTATTTTTAGTAGAGGCGGAGTTTCACCATGTTGGTCAGGCTGGTCGTGAACTCCTGACCTCAAGTGATCCACCTGCCTTGGCCTCCCAAAGTGCTGGGATTACAGGCGTGAGCCACCATGCCGGGCCTGGACAATACTTTTTGAAAGAAAAAAGACTGGTCCTGAAAACACTTGCCACGATCTTTTACTCTTACACATGTTCCAAAATAATAGTTATTTACTTATGTATCTGTCTCCTAATTCACTGTGAGTTCACTGAGAAAAGAGAACATTCCTTAATTTTATGTTTTAAAGGCTTAACAAAGCACCTTACATATAGTAGGGTATTTTTTTAAAAAAAAGAATGAATGAGAGTTACTGTCAGCTTTTGATTTATATTGCTAAAGGTCAAGAGAGAACAAGGATAATCCAACATGGTGAATTTAAATTTGTGTGACAAATTTACACTGACACTTCAATGCAAGCATGTGTGATGTTCGATGCATTTCCTAAGAAAGAATAAAATCACAACTGTGAAGCTGTAAGTCCTCAGAGAGCTCTCTAAACTGTGACAAATAGTGTATTTTGTTTTTCTGTAAGATGAAGAACCAGTTTGGCCTAGACCAACTCCTTTGGGACTTTCTAGATTACCATGACTGACTTGTCCTGATTTGCCCAGTACTTTCCTGATCCTAGGAAACCCACTGATCTCTCAGCAAACTAAGACGGTTGGTCACTCTACCTTAGCCAGGCAATGTAAATCAGTTTCTTTGTTTCTGGATCTGTCCTGAATGAGAAAATTGTGTGTGCGTGTGCATATGCTATCAGGTGACATATTGTACTCTACTTTTAGTAGTAAGATTGCTCAATGTACCATCGGTTTTGTAAGCAGTTTTGTTAAGTACTACCTCTCTGAACTCATGTGTTCTACATATCATCTTTATAATTTTTTTTAACTTCCTGCATCTCTCTGTGTCCAGGTCAGGCTTCACAACTAAAGTATTGTATATGTATTTTCTCAGTTAAACCAGTCTCAATATCAGTTACTTTACATTTATTCACCATCCTCTCCCCAATAGCTCCTTTTTAAATTATAAAATTACTACATTCCCTCTAAAAATTCAAACAGTAGAGAAAATACTGTAATATAAACGCTTCTATTTTTTCCCTCCAGCCAAACAAGCCCCCTTCCCAAATGTAATCACTATTTACAGTTGCACAATGATCATTTCAGATATTTTTCCATGTATATGAACATGTATTTGTTTTTCCTCTGAGTTCTTTTTGTTGCTGTTTTTTCCCACACAAATAAGATTGTTATTATATTCTTCTATGATTAGCTTCTTTCCTCTTAACATTAGTACGTATCTGTCTGTCTTATTCTTTGTAAGAGCTGTACAGTATTTCCATTGTGTGGCTGTACCATAATTATTTAGTAATGTTCTAGTTTTGCTCTGTCTTATCAAAACATATTTTATTTGAATCTATCATTTGGTTAAGATCAATCAGTTTCCCTTCTAAAAATAAAATATTACATTAGCCATTAAAATGAAATTCTTAGGAAAATACAATAAACACATAATTAGCTTTATTAAATTTCTATCAGGCACAGAGACATGATTAATCTGCTAAGAAACTAAGAAGCAAACAGCTTAGTAGCTCTTTGAGAGAGTGATATTTAGATGAGAACCCTAAACAAATTAACAGCTAGAGAATCGATATAGGCATGAGTCCATGGAAATAAATATATTTCATTGCTGATGCTGTCTTTCAAAGGGATTTTTAAGTAGTACCATAATGAAGATCAGGCAGTCTCATTGAAGTTACTTAACTTTTGGAACACTAGAATGATAATTTAAAAGAGAAACCTTGTGGAAAATAAATATTGATTAATGAGGTGAGATGAAAGGAAAAAAGCTATTTTATTCACTTCTTTATCAAAAAGTATGACTCCTCTAATTTGTCTCTTCTGCAGATGACATGACTAGATTCTCTAATAGTCGTATGTTTTCTCTCCCATTATGAGTCTTTCTCTCTGGTCCTGGACCTCTTGGTCAGCGGTTCTTTCAAGCATGGTTCTTAGAGCTAAACGCATCTACCACAGATATAGTCTCATCACAGTGGACCATGGCATGATACTACTCCTAAAACCTAAGGCTGTTTAACATATTAATATGTCTTTAATTCACAGTTTTTGTAATGGGGGAGATGGGTGACAACAGTGCTGACTTCCTCACAAAGTTGTCTTCCGGTTAAAATGACACAGAACCTTTACAGCGACATGGATGGAGCTGGAGGCCATTATCCTAAGTGAACTAATGCAGGAACAACAAACCAAACACCACAGGTTCTCACTTATAAGAGGGAGCTAAACAGTGAATACACCTGGACACAACGATGGGAAAACAGGCACTGGGGACTGCTTGAGAGGGGAGTTGGCTGGATGGCTACCCGTTGGGTATTATGCTCACTACCTTGGTGATGGGATCATTCGTAAACCAAGCCTCAGTAACACACAATTTACTCAAGTAAGAAACTGTAAATGTACCCACTCCTGAACCTAAAATAAAAGTAGGGGGGACAACAAGAATCAGAGGAAGGGACAGGAGGAACAAGATAGAAAAAAAAGACATGTAGGATGCAACCAAATTTTTTATATCTGAGATGCTGTAAAATGAACAACAATAATTCATTAGTTGGAGTGTGGCTCTCTATATATCAAATAAATTATTTTGACTTTGATAAAAGATCTTCAATCTGTACTGAGTCTAAGCCAGTGTCCAGCGCAAGACGTAGAAAATAGAAAACATAAGCAATGACTAATTAAAATAAAATGACATAGAAGATACAAAAAATTTTAAATACAAATATTTTATTAAAAATAACAGCTAAAATTTGGGCATTTTCTATGTACTAAGCACTTTTCTAAGTGCATTATATGTATTAACTGGTTTATACAGCAACTACCTTAGCTAGAAACACTATTACTTCCATACAACAAATGAGGGAACTAAGGAACGGGGGATTAACATGGCAAGTTAAAAGCAGAGTCAGGAGTCAAATCCAGGCAGTCTGACTTAGAAACTCTCATTCTGCATTTCTAATTTTCCTTTGTGTGGGGGCTCAGGTTCTAGATAGGATGTTCAGAAATGGACTAATATAGCTGAGGGGCAAGAATTACTTTTGGCAGGCAGGGATCTCCTTGGTTCTGACAACTTTACCATTCTGATCCATAGGTCATTAGACATTAAACTCTATCAATAATGACAGTGTGACTGTTCCATTGGATGAGCACCCCAGAATGTGGAACTCCTTCATAACAGAAGCTGCCTAAAAATAGTTTAATATAGCAGGACGAAAAAGAATAACAATATTGAAATTGGAGAGAATAATTGATTCTGCCTCCTTCCTAGTGCAGGATTTTTCTAGATATCTCTAACAGACAGTCACTTGGTCTCTTCTTGAACTAAAGTCCCCTGCAGTCACTTCAACTGCTTATTAGAGAAGAATTTTCTGACTACCTTCTTGGTTACACTCTGGTTGGTCAATATCCCTTCTTAAAATGTGACACCCTAAATTGAGCACTAAATCCAAATATGGTCTGATCTAAACAAGCGAGCTCTCTCTCTCTTAAGCAGAACCTGTCAGAGCTATCATAGTGAAGGTTCTAACACTGCATTGGGAGGTTGAACTAGTTGCCATTAAGTCCTCATCCAAATAAGATTCTGTGAATCCTAGATAGATTACATGAACAGAGATAAAATGACAATTGATATTTCATAGCCTCAGAAAGGATGTTCTTCCAAAGTAACGGATGTACTCATCTTTAGGAAGGCATTTTAAAAGTTACAGAATTTATGAAATATAAAACAAGGTTTCTGTAATTCAAGTTGCCACAAATAGTAAACATTATTTATTTATTTACTTACTTACATTTATTCCCAGGTTCAAATGATTCTCCTGCCTCAGCCTCCCATGTAGCTAGGATTACAGGTGCCTGCCACCACACCCAGCTAATTTTTACATTTTTAGTAGAAACGGGGTTTCACCATATTGGCCAGGCTGGTCTCAAACTCCTGAACTCAAATGATCCACCCGCCTCGGCCTCCCAAAGTGCTGGGATTACAGGTGTGAGCCACCATACTTGGCCAAAAATTTATTTTTAAAGTGAGAATATAAAGGACTATCTTTATTTTAAATGTATGTATTAAGAAGAGAAAGAGAAGGGAAGGGAGAAGAGCAGGTAAGATTGAACAAGAAATCCATAAGGTAATCTTTGTGAGAATAAAGCTCTGAATGCCAACTTAATTCAATTTTAACGTAACATTATCATAGTGGAATCTTCAAGGGGATTTTTCAGTGGCCAGCAATTTGTATTTCTCTTTTCCAGCCTCAGAATCAGCAGAAGAATTAAAACATGTGGTGAAAATGAGTTTGTAGCATGCTCTCACAAGGTTTGTGTGAACAAAAATGGTTAGTACTCTCAAGGTGCAACATTAGGTTTTCATCATCTAATGAGAAATAGCTGTTAGATTTTATGAAAAGAAAAAAATCCAAGGTTTCTTGGTCTGATAGTAACTTGATGTTATATACTTCATGAAAGGAGAAAAATTTTCACACTACCCAAACTGCACATAAATTCCTTTTTGTAACTAATATTTTCAATCTTAGGTTTTCATATCTAAGCATCAAAGATTCTAAGTAATGGACAACAGATAGAGGTCTTCTTTAAAGAAGAAACCACTTGCACTGATCGGCATTTAATAATTACATAGGAGGGAATCGGTCCACCTTAGATCATTAGATAGCCATTTTAACTGCAAACTGGGAAAGTGACAAATTCCTTCAGCTGATTTTAATGTGGCTAAGGGCTCTAGGATTCTGCAGATATGCTGTCACCTCAAAGTTCCTTAAGTGATAAAGTCTTTGTTGTTTCTGCATTTGAATAATGAATGTGGCAGCCAAAAACAGCCAGGAGCAGAGACCTCTAGTTCTGTTCCCTGGCCACAGCCTTCTCTCCCAATTCTAATGGGTATTGAACACTGTCTGAAAGTAGATTATTTTATGGAGCATTTTTATAATATTCAAAAGTAGGGTATTATCATGTTGCTATTAACAAATTAAAGCATTTTTATTTATAAAATCAAAACATAGAACATTTAATATTTAGAATTGGTCTATTTCCAAATTTACTAGTTTAGTTATCCAAATATGCATTTCAAGTGATTATGCATAGTATTTACAGTGCTTTCTTAAAGTTTTACTCTTGATGGCATTCTTAGTAGAGAAAAACATTTCTCTAAATTAGTCACTGAAAACATTCTTTTAAAAGGCAGAATAATATGAAGATTTTTGATACTTCTAGAAATTTGTTTTCATAATATAATCCTAATTTAACTGAATGAGACGAGTGAATGTATTAATATGCATATGCATGAGACAGAGAAGCAAGCTTGAGTGATAATCTCTTTAATAAAAGGAAAAAAAGGCAGTGATAAAGAAAAAATAACCAGGTTTATTGACTGAATGCTTAGTATTCCCCTAAAATTTATGATGAAGCCCCAACCCCCAATATGATAGCATTTGGAGACAGGGTCTTTGTCAGGTAATATGGTTTGGATGAGGTCATAAGGGTGGGAACCTCATGATGAGATTAGTGCTCTTCTAAGTACAGACATGAAAAAACTTGCTGGGCTGGGAGCAGTGGCTCACGCCTGTAATCCCAGTACTTTGGGAGGCCGAGGTGGGTGGATAACCTGAGGTCAGGACTTCCAGACCACCTTGACCAACATAGTGAAACCCCAACTCTACTAAAAATACAAAAAATTAGCTGGGTGTGGTGGCGGGCACCTGTAATCTCAGCTACTCAGGAGGCTGAGGCAGGAGAATCGCTAGAACCTGGGAGGCGGAGCTTGCAGTGAGCTGAGATTGCGCCACTGCACTCCAGCCTGGGCAACAGTGCAAGACTCTGTCTCAAAAGAAAAAAAGAAAAGAAAAGAAAAAAAAACTTGCTCACCAGAAACTGATCATCTGACCATGCTGGAACCTAAACCTTGGACTTTTCAGCCTCTAGAACTGTGAGAAATAAATTTCTGTTGTTTAAGCTACCCTGTCAATGGTATGGCAATCCTAGCTGACTAAGACACTAGAAATGGTATACAATGAATTAAGTAATAGTTTACATTGGTTTTATATTGTGGCCAAACAATTGTTTTAATAATGCCAATTCAAAGTTACAGATAATTTCAGAATTCTTAAATCCATAATTAACTCATCACTTTCTTTTTGCCATTTCTCATCAGGCTGGAAGAATTTCCTGAAATCAGACTTCTGTTTGCACCTAAACAAGCCTTTTTTTACACAATATAGTCTTTTACTTAAATAACTTTTTGTAGAATACTCTACTATCAAATGATGTTAACTGAACAGTCTGTTCAATCCAAAGGGTACTCAAATCATAATCATTACAGAGATATTTTAAAATATCTTTATCATGTAATATTTAATCCATAGAAACATGTAAGTTATAAAGCATATATTAAAACACCATCCAGCACCCACTCAGTTGGAGAACTGGGACACTGGCAATACCACAAAAGCTATCTTGTGTGTTTCTTCCTGCTTTTTCCTTTGCCACTCTGTGACATGGGTGTTTTTCCAGCTACTGCTGTAGTTGTAATCCACTCTACTAACATAAAGTTCAGTTTACTTGTAAAGGCAGAAAGAACACTTTAAACTTCGATTCTAACAATTTTAAAAACAGATGCTGAAGTGTCATATTTGTAATTTGGCTTCTAAATTTTTAATAATGACTCACACTCACGGCCAAAGGATTTAGTACCAACTCCCTTCCGGTCCCTTGAGCAGTCTAAAGTGGAAAACAGCAGGAAACTTGCGCTTCTGGATATGAAGGCAGGACAATTCAAAGCTAGGAGAGTGGCTAAATGGAGGTAAATGGACAACTAAGTTTTATCATTTTGCTGCTTTTTAGCACTGTGGTCGGTCCCCTTCTACTAAAAATTCATTTCTCCAACAGAGAAAACAGCGCAGTTGGCATTGGTACTAATTACCCTCACCAGTAGAAATGTCATGCTTGACAAAATAGAGATCGTTTTAGTAGAAGCAATTCCCTAATGAAAAATAAAAAAGACATTTTCAAGTCCTTATTGGTAAAAAATGAATATACATAAGCATAAAGATTTTATACAATATATCCCAACATAAGTAGGCAAGAAAACTTGCTCTAAGGGATTTTGGCACTACAGTAAGATATGCATTGCTCAGCAAGACGTACTCCGAAGAAGTGATTTGATTAGATATATAATTAAACCTAAAGTATTTGAAGAGTTCCCCAATGCAAACTTACTGCATTTTGACCTTCTTGTAATCCCAAGTAGCATCTCAGCTAGGATCCATAAAAGTTGGAAATTTAAAACTGGTATGACCTTTTATCTACCAAGATTTGGCAAGAATGGAGGATGATAAAGGTCACTATAGGCCATAGAGAGCCAGATATGTACCCCCAGGTAATGCTAACACTTTCTTTCTTAAAGGGGAAAAGGGCTCTACATAAACTTCATTGCAGATACCATGAGTGTTCTATCCAGTGTGAGGATACAGTCACTTATGAAATTCAATTCTGCATTATGGGTAATTGCTACTAACTCGGCTGAAAAATAAGTAACAAAATATATTATAATCGTGAAATGTTAGAGTTGAAAGGTACTTTAGAGCTCACATGGCCCAAATTCTTCATTTTCTTAGGCTAAAAAAATTGAGAACTCAGAGATATGATAAAACTTGCCATGAACACATGGCTAATAACAGCTGAAACTTAAAATCTGGTCTTCTAGCTTCAAGTTCCTGCTTTTTCCCACAATACCACGACCCCAAAAGATGCACATAAAATTACGTTTTTGCATTCCAAGGGGGAAAATACTTAAATTGTAAGACATAAATTCAAAAGAACTGAACATATCTAAAGACATAAATATATTTGGGAAGATATTTTAAAATCCTCACTTATTCTTCCAAGTAACTATGAAAGAATCATTTTCAGTAATAAAGCTGAAAAAAAGATGGAATCTTTGTTGCCCAATAGATAATAAGCATTGAGTTATTTTCCTTTTAGTCAGGTATATTTTCCTTTAGTCAGGTATTTCAGTTATCTATTACTACATAACAAACCACCCCAACAGCAGTGAATTACCTGGGCAGGTCTTCAGCTCTATGTGGTATGAGCTACGGTGCTAGGATGGCTGATGTCACCCTAAGGATGGATCGGGAACTCAGATGGGGTTAAATTGTCTGGGACGTGTGGATAGTTAGAATCATTAAGAAGCTTCCGTACGAACTCAGGTGGGTCTGTTGGCTAGGGGCCTCAGTTCTTCATGTGGACCTCGTCACATGGCTGCTTGGGCTGCCTCATGACATGGCAGCTGGGTTCCAAGAAGAATTACAAAAAAAGAAACTAGCAGCTGCCAGGCCAACTCAGGGGCTTGTCCTGAAAAGGACAGAGTGTCACTTGCACCTTATTTTATTCAAAGCAGTCCCAGGCTAAGCCCAGAGTCAGTGTGGCAGGGGGCTAGACAAGGGCATGAATAATAAAAGGGACGGTTTATTGAGGCATCTCCAAATAACAACCTACCACATAAAGATTGTTAAAATCCTGGCCAAACACAGTATTTGGAAAAAAGTTATACTGAGAGACAGGGGTACTGATCAAGAATAATGAGAAACTCTACAACCCTAAAACTTAAATGTAGATACAAAGAATTACACTAATCCTACATCTTTCTTGTTCTTCACTGGATGGGGTTTATGGAATTCCATATATGGCATTATTTTCAGCCAGATATTAATTTTTAATCAACATGTGTTTAAAAATGGGCATATATCTCAAGAATGTATTTCTGAATTTATAAGCCGCTAATTTAGACAAATTTATTTATTAAATGTGACACTGGGTGAAGAGAGGGGAAGGCCAAGCTCCAACTGAATTAATTCAATTATATGCTCTATAGATTACCAGGCAATCTATAGGTTATTTTATCCAAAGCCAGGTGGGACAGAGCTTGGATAATAAGGACATTTAAGGGGAGAGAAGGGAACACTGGAGTACTTAAAAGTATGTAAGTGTCCATTCTAGATACATTTGAAAGTTTCAAAAAAAAATTATCAAAGGAGTAGGAATCTAATTTTCTAAAGGTTACTGTGTGCTACAAACTGTACTAGGTATACTGACCACATTATTTCACTTAATCCTCTCAAATGCCTCGTGGAATGTGTATGGTTATTTCCATTTGAGAGTGAGTAAACTAAAAACTCTAGAGCCATAGACACACACTTGGAAAGCAGAATAGAACCCAATCCCTCTGACCTTACAGTCTATTTGCCCTATCACAGTTTTTCTATGGTGTCTTCAAGGTACAGCACTAAATTCACTAAATTCTACTTTATTTCTGATTGATTTCCTTTTGAAAGTAGTTTTCAAACACTTTACTTTTCTCTGTTTCCAGTCATCTTCATTATTAACTATTTGGAAGCAAATATTTACAGAAAGTTGACACTTAAATCCTTAAGTTTTCTGAATTAAAATCATGTTCCTCCAATTACCTGTTCATCTAAATTTGTGGTTTCTTACAGAAGGGTAGACTAAATACTAAAGCCTTAAAACTAAAAGGGCCAGGAAAAAACATTGTCACCTTAAATCAGCACTTTGTAACTGTATCACAGCAAAAGGAATATTGTATCATTTTAATGCATTAGCTTCAACGTCTTCCATAATGTCTTTTTTTAAATTTTATTTTATTATTATTATACTTTTATAGGGTATATGTTTTAGGGTACATGTGCACAATGTGCAGGTTAGTTACATATGTATACATGTGGCATGCTGGTGTGCTGCACCCATTAACTCGTCATTTAGCATTAGGTATATCTCCTAAAGCTATCCCTCCCCATAATGTCTTAATCATTCTACCAATGTTTGAGCTCCCTGTTAACCAGTACCATCAACCATATGGTTATCTCCCATGACACTAAGCACAGTGACCTACATACACATGGTAGGTATTAAGTGTGGTGGAATGAATGAATGAAAGGAGCAGAGGGAAACCTGAAATACTCAAAATTACATAGGAGATGTTATTTTAAAAGCACCTATCAAATATTAGTTACTTTCAATTGTTTGGTGACATATAATAATAGCAACAGTATGCAGAGTAGATATATTCAAAGATACATATTATTTCTATTTGGGAATATGTGCAGTAGTCCCTAACCCCTACCTCTTGCCTGTTAAGATGAGGAATGGATAATTTTGGACATTTATTTTGGAAGGGGATAAAGACAGCTAGAAAAGGAGAATAACACAGAGAGGAATCACAAAGAACTCTCCAAAGAGTTGACTGTTGGACTAATTTTATTCAAATATTTATTTTCATTTATTATAAAAGGTATCCTTACAAAAATTAACACTGGAAAACAAGAGAATATTATCCCCTTAAATTTAGACATCAAACAAGGCCAGAACATGTGGATAACAGCTAATAAAACATCTGATACTGATATAAAACACTGTAAAGGGAGATTAAAGGTCAAAAAATCCAAGTTTGAAAATATAGGAATAAAGAATTCTAGAAAGGGAACAACCTATTTTAAGGTTCTGGTTCACCTAATGGCAATAATGAATTGTGGACTGTTATGACTAATCATACTGGGCAGAAGGTAGATGACTAAATAATATCTATGTCCCTATGTTTCTAAAAGTGGTCATCATTATAACATGTATATAATTGTATAAAAGTATCATTTTAGAGCAACAACAAAAGGTAGCATTTTAGAACAAAAAAAAATTCTGCTTTTAGAGAAAAAAAAGCCAATAAAATTTCTAGTGTAGCCAAGAGCCAATTTTGATTTATGTGTAAAATAAAAGCATAATAACAATATAAACTGTATAAAACCTTATTGATGTTTTATAATTTTCAGAATTCTAAAGGTTAGGAAAACAATTGTCTTTGGGAAATAAAATATTAACTTCTCACATATTACCTAATTAGATAATCATAAGTCACAGTATAGAATTAAGAGTACTTAAAATTTACACTCTCATTGTATAATCCCACATATTACATTAAAAAAAAACCTAAAGTCTCAAACCCCCACATATCTCTAGGCAAATTCCCCACCTACTAACCACTGTATAAGAGACATTTCCAAAAACATTTCAAAATTAACATTTTCATGGGCTTTTTAAATTTACAAACCAGGAACTGTAGTAAAAACTAAGAAAAGGGCTCAGTTAAGCAATAATACAGTAATTTAGGAAACTTCCAAAAAAGTATTTGGTTCTACGCTGTGTTCTAAAATGAAATTCAGGAAATAAACTTTATATGCCTGATTTACTATATATGAAAAAGTACCTTTATCATCTCATTAATATACAATCTGACTTTCTAATTCTAAATAAACACATGCAAATGTTCTAAAAAAGGACTACATATCTACTAAGACAGATACTTGTAATTTTAGCAGCTAGATTTGCCTACCTGTTTTCTTGATAACAACAGGAAGAAAATAAAACAAACTGACATAACTAATGGATCTTGTCCCAACCTCCATTAGCACCCAGAACATTTAACACCTTGTGGCTTTATTGCAACTGGTACATTTAATAAGAATTACTCTGTGCCGTAAATGAGAATAATGTCCAAATAGGAATTATTCAATTCAAACCACACAGATGAGCAATTGTTAATTATTTCTTATATGCATAGCACTAAAACCTAAAAAATGCTTAAGTTTAATTTTCTTTTTCTATCTAATTTAATTTGAAAAAAACCTGATAATCTAAAAAAGTATGAGTACATTTTGGAACATTATTGCATTATTTATATTTTAGGAATCTTTTGGTACAATAATAATGCTTGAGGTATGTTCTTAAAAATGTTCTATACCTTATAAAATATACAGTTCTCCCTCATGTTAACAGTACCCCAAAATAAATTAATAGAATAATATTAGTAATAATAACAAAAAACATAAAATACCGCATTCACATACTTCTGATTTAATTTTCTAAATGGCAAAGGGTAGATGATTTTCTCACTCAAAGGATAAAATTATGTTTATCAAGGAACAACAGAGTTGTATTCTAAGCTTCTGCTATATGCAAAGTGCCAGCCTTGGTCCTGGTGCAAAATACAAGAAGAGCTAATAGAGGAGTAAAAGAAAAAGATATTTATGAACTTTAAGGAACTCTAAATGCCACAGAGTAATATAGAAAAGGAGCCACAAGAATTTGGATGAGGAATACATTGGTTCTAGTTGAAGGAAGTATATTCTCCTTTAAGGAAAAGGAAAAATAAATGAGTTCTATACATTTGTGTAGGAGATAAAGCAGAGAGAAGAGAGAATTTGTTAAACATCAGGGATCATGTTCCTTAATTATGATGATTTATTGCACTAGGAATGTGGCTGTCAAAGTAGAAGGGTAAGGAAGGGAGAACGAGGCCGTGACAGAAATCGACTCCGGCTGTAGTCATCTCACATAAGTTCTGTAGTATTAAAACGGTTATAGAAAACTGACGTAGGCCAGGCGAAACAAGCTCTGTTTAAAAAACAGCTGCATTTAACCACAGATAAGAAGGCCCTTTTCTACACCGTGATAGAAATCACTTTATCTACTTGGAGGATCCAAATAAAATCTGGAGTTTCAAGTGCACACAAGAGTGTGAAATTCCCTAAAGCAACTTCAAAACTAAAGGAAAAATGAACAGTTACCATTTAAAAACACTTCCCAAGAGTAAATAATAGTGCTGAGTAAATCTTTGCTAGTTTATAGCTTGATATGTGTAATCTAACCTTCTATGAAAGTAGAAGTCTCTCCCCAAATTACCCAGAGAAACAAAATACTCACTGGGCCATGTAACGATACATGAGCTATCTACAAAAACAAATGAACGTAAATTATATTCCGAGGGACTCAATTCCTTGCCACTATTTTTGGATTTCATTAAAATAGATAAAAAGTGGGGAAGCTTGCAAAAATCTGATCTGCAAAATTATCACTCACAGAAAAGTAATTTTTTAAAAGCAAAATAGTTTATTATTTCTAAGGGGTACCATCCATCCTGATATTTGCCATAACATTTTCACTGTAAATAATTTCAAAAGAATTCATTCTTAAATATCAGACATATAATTTTCCTCAATTTTTGTAATGTGTCTTTAAAAATGTTTTAGGTTTTTAGTTAACATTAAAAAATTAACTCTCATTTAAAAAAACCAACTTTATGGTATAGAGTGCATTGGTTTTCAATGTCTATTAGGTAAATCACTACAAAACTCTGCAATTACCAAAGGCCATAAAGGATTACATTTCAATCTATCTTCAGCAAGAATACAAAGTAGATAATGAAGCTGCCAGCTGTATATTTTATAAATTACCTTACATTTATGGCAACTGCATATTAATATAGAATATTCCTCTCTGTTTTAATGTATTTTCTTTCAATATTCCACAACTAAAACTTAGCCAGTACAAATAATAATAAAAGAGCAGAGCTGTCACATAGATGTAAAAAAATCATTAACAGCAATTTCTCAGCTTTAATGGAAAAAGTGTTGGTATCTAGCAAACAAATCTTCTTCTGCCAAATAAGAAATCAAAAACACAAATGTCTTAACAAAGATGGGTAAATAGGACACACATATTTCCAGTTTCCATTATCATACCCAGAAAAGAGCATATGCTGTAATTTTAATCACCAACAAAACTGCAGTTTCATGTAACAAATAACTTGCAGTGTCTGACATTTAAGAGAAAAGGTTTACTTAAGATCCATGCTTCACCAGTTCTATGAAATGTGTCACAACTGCCAATAACAGATATAGCAGCATTTCATTTACAGTGAAAAGATGCCAGTTAAAATAAAGCCATGTAGGTATACGTGCTTATATATATATATGCCACATTCACAAAATTTTGAAGCATTGCAATTAAAGAGGATTGTATTCAAAATAACTTACCTTTCGCCCATCACTTGCATGGCAATTCACATTTAGAGGAGTCAGTAAAGCCATTAGTTTTTCTTCATTACCACTCCTATAAAAAGGTAGTAAGTCAATTCCTCTAAAATTACAAAGCTTCTTATGAATATTTATGCATAATTTTTTCACACGAGAGTAAAATATGGGTTTGCTTTGATTTCTTTTACATGGATCACAATAAATCTCTTTTGCAATATTCAATTAATATATTTCTAATTAATTCCTGTTAATTACCCTATAGTGGTATATCTTAAATAATGTAGCTTTCTACATTTTTGTTGTATTTATCTACAAAGTCATCTTCTTAATTACAAACTTTATTCTGATAAATGGACTAAAACGTTGAGTTAAAAAATACATACAAAATGCTGTAAAGAGCTAATCAATTCAATTATAAACGACCAAGAACAACAAAAAAAAAATAGATGAGGATTTTAACATTTACTTTTTGCTCTTCATTCAAGCTTTGCTAGAAAAATCTTCAGAAGAAAATGAAGATATAGGTATTTAAATACTCCAAGAATATCATTGGAAAAGCTGGGCAACTAGGGTTTGCAGGTTCCTTAAGAAATGTTCCAAATAAAATTAACCTTATAAGCATCACCACATGAAAAGATTTTATTATACACAATAATGATATAAAGTATATAAAGATTTAGTATCTGCATAATTGCATAAAATCCAAGCAAGACAATAACGTTATATTTTTTATAGTCCTCCACCTGCCCTCCTCCTTCTCTTCCTTAATGCATTATACACACTTAAAATGAATGGAATCACTTACCTAGCAGCTTCTAGGAGTTCGTCTTTCTTGTATTCACCTAGATGATTGCAAAATATCATGCTGTTAGCATTTGGCAGAAGACAGATTAAGAAATGCAGTAGGCAGCAAATAGAGAATTAAATAGAGAAGAACAGAAAAAGAGAGTCCACACCCCGCTGGGTGATGGAGCCGTGACGTTAGCCAGCTTGTGAAGGCAGCATCACCAGTGCCTTGGAGACGGGCAGCAAATTGACGCAGCTTCTTGTCCAATCCTCAGATGAAATAGCTTTCTTCAGACAACCAATGAATGCTAAATCTCGTGTCCAGAAACACATTCCCTCTGATAACAGCATGCCAGCTGAAGACAATGTCCCCTCCCCCCTTTTCTATTCAGGCTGTCACAGTATACTTGTGAAGCATAATACATTCTGAGACAAAAGCAAAATAATGTGGCTCTTTAAAGGTACAAATTACTAGTCTTCTAAAAACTGAAGTTTTATTGGTAATGACATGGAAAGTTAAAAAAAAAAAACATTAATTACTATTGTTGAGCTTTATAGCAGTAGAAAATGCAAATATCAGAACCACGAAGGCTTTGACTCGATAGGGAAGGTCTGTAGACTAGAAATACGTGAACTACGTACCAAATGCCATGAACCTCTTGGAGGCAGCGCTCCAAAAACCAAAACAGTGAATACATTCTTAAATGGCAATAATATTCTAATATGCTGTAATCTTAATACTTCATATTAATTCAATACCAATTTTAACATATAATAAATCTTAAAAATATTTTTTAAAAGGGGGTTGGGGTCTTTGAGAATGAGCAGATATCTAACTACTGCGACATGGGTAATTTTTCCCCATTCTATTTTATCACAATGGATTTTAAAAATATATCAAATGATGAAAATAGAAATATAATTAAAAACCATCCATAATAAATTTCTTAGGGTATTCAAGATCTAACAAACAAATTTCTTTTGCAAGCTCAATTGAAGGACAAGGAATGTTAATAATACAGTGTTTGTTCCTTCAGTAAATAAAAAGAACAGCCAGGACTATGATTCAGCTATAATGCACTGACTTAGTTTGCTACATCACTAAAGAAATAATTATACAAAGTATCTTAACAAATAATTATATGAAAGCAAATACTAAGTGCTCATATAATAAAACGTTAGACTAAATGAAAATATTATTCTATTATGAAATAATATTAAGTAACTTTTAAAAAATCTTATGTGTAAATATGGACTTCGCATTTTGTTTTGCTAAGAATGCAGAATATTGACGCAAATATTACAAAGACACCTCAAGGCTACCAAATACATACTTAAATGCTATAACCCATTATTAGCAAATATTCTTTAGCTTTAATTTTGTCTTGCCTCCTGGATTAAAATTAGGTTAAAATCTGAAAACTATAACCAGGTATTTTCAAAGTAAAAAGTTGTTAAATACCTATTTTCTCTTAAAAGAACTTTGTATACCAATAAAGTTATAAGTTTAAGAATATAAGCTAGAATATACGATTTCATGGTCAGAGTTGGTCTTTCTAATTTCCCATAAATTGTATTTCAGACTTTTTAGCCAACTGACAGAGTAAAGGTCATTTCATTATATCCTCCATCTATTTAAGTTCCCGCCTTCCCAAAGCCCAAGACCTACCTTTGTTAAACATTTTAGGTAGCAATATGGAAGTTAGAGAGTCAACTTTAAAAGCTCCTTGTGAGGAAAATGGCATAACCCATGCCCCCAAATGTCTACAGAACCAGGATCAAAGTAAATCAAACTACGCAATGTATCTATAAAATTTATTCATTTCGTAGAGTCACATTTGTTCAATAGGCCTGTATGCCAGATTTTAAAGCGAAAGACACTATCATCTCTGACCTCAAGGAATATTATTCTATTAAAGCAGACAGACAAATAAATAAATGATTACAGTAGAGTGTAAAGAAAGCGTATGAAATGCTAGAGAGCTTACCAGCCAGTCTAAATGGGATTAATGATTGGAAGGGTAGTTGGGGGTCAAGGAAGCCTTCCTTGAAGAGGGAAACTTGAGTAATCCTCAGGTGAAGCAGGGTCAGGGAGAAGGAAGCTACCACAGTGACAGAAAGGAGAAGGGGAATGCTTGTAAGTAGCTCTGTGTATCTGAAGCAAAGGACACTTACAGGGGAATGGGTAAGGACGAGACAGAGAAGAAATGGAAACATCATGAATGTCTCTCTAAGCTAAGAAGTTCGAACTTTACTTTGAAAGTAATGAGAAAATACTGCAATATTTTAACAAGGGGAGTGCAAATTATACTTAAAAAGCTGCAAGTTTTGTGATTACATAAAATACTTCCATACTGTACTTCAGCAAACTTTTGTTGGAGAGGAAGGTGGGCCAAAAAAAAAAAAAAAAGTAAATTCTGACAGTCTACATTTTAAAGTATAAATTCCCTGATAGTAAAAACACATTAAAACTGTGAACTTAAAAGTAGCTACTATTGAAATTTAAGTCATAGTGAAACATGACTCCAATGAGAGTGGTAATAAAACTGCAAAGTATTTGGGAACCTCAAAGTTCAAATCAGTCTCTCCCTACATGAACTTCTCATCAAGCATTGTCTATTGATGTTTTCACCAAAAGGCACATTTTGCAAAAATGTTATTCCTTCCCGGATAAGCTGATAATAAACCAAAGCTTTCAAAAGAAAATATATAAGTGCATCCAACAGAGTCAGACACAGGTATTACAAATGACTTTCTACTCTTCCTGCTAGAGATCCTAGTACTTTAATCAGCTTTTCTGCAATACATTCTAGCATCCACTATCTGGTGCCCAAGGACCACAATCCATAAACAGCTGAAGCGATTTTTCAAATGCTAGCTCGCAGGAACAGCTAACATAATGAATTTAGAGCCCCTCACACTCTGATAACAAATCTGAGCTACTTACTTAACAGCCAAAGCACCAATTCTGTTTCATCTTAGCTGAGAATCTGAAAATATTCTGGCTGAGACTATGGTGCTCTATGGAGCATTTATATTCTTTAATAACATCCAGATAAAGACTAGTAATAGATCAGCCAGAAAGGAAACTAGGCAATTATAGTCAAGATAATAGCAGCCAGGAATGAAGAAAATAGATGGCTTAATACATTTTCTATTAGAATAAAAGTAAATGGAATTTTTAAAAGTAAGCCAAAAGTTTACTTTCCAAAGTCTAAATTGTTTTTACTGGTAAAATAGTAATGATATGAAAGAAGCAAAGATACACACACACACAGACACACATACACACACACACACACACACAGAGAGAGAAATATGAGGCTTATGTGTTAAAGAGCTATGTTATTAAAATGAAGCTGAAAAATAAAACTCTTTTTATTTCTCTGGAGTAGTCAGAAATCGCTTCTCTTTCACTTAGTGTAAAGGCAAAATTACTTTTTGAGTAAAAATGAAGAAAACTTAAATCAATAAGGAGAGGTCATGATTACTGACTTATCTCAATTTTAACATTTTAAGTGCTTTTGCCCCTTCAGAAACTGACAGGATGAAGGTAGTCTTAGTTTTGCAAAAATAAGTCATTTGGTTTTGTTGAGATGGAATAGCATGGAAAGACTATGACCATGGAACCACAAATTCTTAAAGCAATGAGAGGCTAAAAAAGAATTCTGGGCCAGGCACGATGGCTCACACCTGTAATCCCAACACACTGGGAGGCCAAGGCGGGTGGATCACCTGAGGTCAGGAGTTCGAGACCAGCCTGGCCAACATGGTGAAACCCCATCTCTACTAAAAATACAAAAAATTAGCCGGGCATGGTGGTGAACGCTGTAATTCCAGCTACTCAGCAGGCTGAGGCAGGAGAATCTCTTGAACCCAGGAGGCAGAGGTTACAGTGAGCTGAGATCGTGCCATTGCACTCCAGCCTGGGCAACAAGACAGAAACTCTATCTCAAAACAAAAAAAAATTCTGACTTTTCTCTTTCAACCATTATGCATGGTATCCAAACCTATCAGTAACACTTTGCATTATATAAAAGTAGAGGAATGTCATTTGAAAGTCACCCTTTCTCCGTGTCACCTCACCCCCAATTTCAGAACCACTCTCCTAAGGGATCATCTGAAACTGGTGTCAAGGTAGTTAAACAGACTGTCTGTCTTAGGTTTCACTAAGTATTATCCATTATCTGTCAGGCCCTGCACTAGGCTAAAATGTGAGCACAAACTAACAAATCTGAGCTCTGGAAAAAGCCATGTAAGCAAAAGGAGAGAGTAACAAATAGCAATAACAATCAAAGAACTTAAAAAACAATGACAATTATTAGCTTTAAATAGGTTAATCACATCAATATAACAAGCCAAAAATTTCCATCAAAACTACTTTAAAGCATTTAAATTTACAGATGAGCTTGCAAGCAAAGGCTATTAGGCCAAGGGAATTTCAGGAATAAAGAAAATTCACTGAGGTAGGTCTACTCCAATGATCAATCCATTTTGCATTTCCCATAGCATACCTTAATTTCTGAACTTATCAGGCATCTCAAGGGAAGAAGTATGTAAAGACTTCAGTCAAGAATCTCGATTATCAGGTTAATGTGGGGACTCTTATATTCCAGAGTGCTAAGTAGTACCATGAATTGATAACACTGATATAGATGTTTTCTCATCAAGGTACCAGCAAATTAAGAGATGAATTGATTCTTGTAGCTAAACTGACAACCTATATGAAGAATAAAATATTAATTTAGGTGATATATTCCATCATGTTTTCACTAGTAGATTTGAAAATTAAAAACCAGCTATGTGGCTGTGGAGGGAATTGAGCTAAAGCACCAGGAAGTAATCTAATCTCAAGAATTAGAGTTAGGTCTTCCTCTCAAAGCAATACTCAGACAGACTGATATTCTGCTATATTTAAACATGGGCCCCAAACACACCTGTATTATTTTGCTCCAGGATCTTTCAAAAATATATTCAGAACAACTGGGGGTAAATTACAAAGTTATCACAGCTCTCAATGCCTTCTTCGTACTTTTTAATCCTATCAAATATTTCTACTCATTATGATACTGGCTTCCAAGTCCATACCACCAATTAAGTCTAGAATCATGGCCAGTCTAAACACTGAACATCCATTCTAAACATAGTTGTTTGTGGTCCTTAAATTCTAAGTTTCAACAGAGTATTTTCCTGGTAGAGACCCTTTCCTTGTCTCCTGGAATCTTGACCTTTTAAACTAGCTAACATCAACTCTGCTTAGTACCAACATAATCTCTACATTGTCCAGTATTTTAGCCACTCCCCTCATCACTTACATTTAAATTATATAAAAATACAAATTCTGTTCATCAGTCACATCAGCCATATTTCAGGTATTTGGTAGGCACAGGTAACTAGCTAGTACCTCTATACTGAACATTGCAGAGAGACCATTCGCCAGAAGAGCTGAAACTTTTATTGGACCATGAAACTTTGCAGTGTTTTTAATGAGCATATAAGAAGTTACCTTTTACCCTAATAACCATTTTCCATATTCTTTACTCTTAAAATTATCACTACCAAAACATAAGCTTTTTTTTCTTACTGAACACCAAACAACTACTTCATTACCATGAAACGTGTGAAAAAAAAAATGCTGGCCTGAATAACAGATCTAGAATGAGTTCTAGCTCTGCCACTGGTTTACTTGGGGTAAAGCACTTCATGCTTCAGAGAGCCTTCATTTTATTGTCATCTGGAAAATGAACGGGTTAAACAATTTCTAAAGTTTCAACTCTTAAACTTCCATCCTGTATTTGATTCTTAGTATTGGTAAGAAGTTTTTCTAAGATGGTTTTAAGGTTGCTTTAAACAGACTTAAAACAAAACGAAGTTATTTGAGAAAAAACACTCCACTAAATTGTTATAAAAAGTAGTACCTGAAAATTGTAGAGTAAGCAGTTAAACAATTTTACCCAAACTGTACTATCTACTTGGTTAACAATTCTAAACTTTTGGTAATGTTTTAACTGGAAGGTAAAACATAAAAACCATCTCTTTCAAAAGAAAGTTACTTTTTCAATAATTCTAATCTTTATAGACTTGTTACAACATTTTTTTAAAAGAAAAAAAGCTCATCAAAGTATGGAACTAGAGATAAACTAAGAAGTTATTATTTGAGAAGCTTTCCAATTCTTTAGGAAAATGGAAATGAACCCCCCGAACCCTGCATAGCACCTGTGAAAAAAAATTCCAGGCCGGGTGCGGTGGCTCACACCTGTAATCCCAGCACTTTGGAGGCCGAGAAGGGTGGATCACGAGGTCAGGAGTTCAATACCAGCCTGGTCAAGATGGTGAAACCTCATCTCTACTAAAAATACAAAAAAATTAGCTGGGTGTGGTGGCATGCACCTGTAATCCCATCTATTCGGGAGGCTGAGGCAGAGAATTTCTTAAACCTGGGAGGCAGAGGTTGCAGTGAGCTGAGATAGCACCACTGCACTCCAGCCTGGGCAACAGAGCAAGACTCCTGTTCAAAAAAAAAAAAAAAAAAAATCCAAAAGGTAAAATGCCCCAAATACAACTCTATTATCCTATATTAAAATTTTTATGTCATAATTTTATGTCATAAAATTTATATATTATTTTCATGTCTTAAAAATTGTAATATATTAAATGTCAACACAAAAACCTCAACCAATGTCCTAAAACATTTCAAAAACACAATATAACACTCATATAATAAAAGCTTTGTAAAAGCTTTATGCAGGAGGCAGTAATATGACCTCTCTTAGTCTGAGTAACATCTAAGATACACATCCCATTTCCTGACACTTAGCAGGGTTTCCAATCATTTGTACTTGTTTCTGATGTGTTGTCAATTGTAGCCATCAATATGTGTGTCAATAAATACACATCGGCCAAAAAAAAGATGGTATTATCAAATACATACATTCTTTAAATTGGATATTAAAAGGTAAAAGAGGTGTTCCTCTAGAAGCTGTTAACCAGTGAGACCTTCTGCAAAGTGTGCCGGTACTTTAAAAGAAAACAACCTTTGTGACCACAGTACACATGAAAGAACTTTTTGATATATTAAAAAGAAAATAAAAAA
This sequence comes from Pongo pygmaeus, assembly GCF_028885625.2. Taxonomy (NCBI): domain Eukaryota; kingdom Metazoa; phylum Chordata; class Mammalia; order Primates; family Hominidae; genus Pongo; species Pongo pygmaeus. The sequence goes on from NC_072380.2 coordinate 11,160,457, forward strand.
GGAGGAAAGGAAGAAGGAAGGAGGGAGGGAACTCTCTAAGCATGGCAGGTTATGATGCTATGTGTTCAGTCTGGGAGCTCAGGACAACCATTATTACTTAAGCCATCAACTATCTGTGTTAATGGCAGCTAGGGGCTGGGGGAAGTGGGATATTTGTTTTTTGTTTGTGTGTGTGTGTGTGTTATGTGTTTTTTTCACCATCACAGTGTCTGCTGCATAAAAAGTGATTTAAATCAGGAAAAGTAAATTCCCTATTTGATCCAAAACAACTTGGCAATAGTTTTTACATTTTGTTCTGTATCAGTGGTCCTTTTTCTATAGCCATCAATTCACACTCCCTTGTTTGCAAATCTGAAACCCAAAAAGCTGTAAAAACTCAGATGGCAGCAAAACTTGACCCATTTAGTGTACACAGCTACACAGCACAGCTGTCATATATTTCACTACAAAAATATCACTGTTACAGAGTACAGCCCCAGTCTCCACAGGCGGTGTTTTGTAATATATGGTAGATGTACAGTAGCCCCCATTATTCACAGGGGATACATTCCAAGGTCCCCCGTTATGTAAGTGGGATGCCTAAAACTGTGGACAGTACCTACCCTATATATGTTTTTTCCGATAATACATACCCATTATAAAGTTTAATTTATAAACTAGGCATAGTAAGAGATTAAGAATAATCTCTAATAAAACAGAACAATTGGAACAATATGCCAACATCACTACTCTTGTGCTTCTGGGTCACTATGAGGTAAAATAAGGATTACTTGCACACAAGCGCTGCAATAGCAGGACGCTGATCTGATCACTGAGATGGCTACTAAGTGCCTAACGGGCAGAGAGTGTAGACAGCATGGATCCATGGACAAAGGGAGGGTTCACGCCCTGGGCAGAGTACAGCAGGTCTGTGTGAGATTTCATCACCATACTCAGAGCAGCACGCCATTTAAAACTTATAAATTGTTTATTTCAAGAATTTTCCACTTAATATTTTGAGAGGCGGTTGACCACAGGTCACTGAAACCTTGAAAAGTGAAACTGCAGATAAGGGGTGACTACTATTAAACTTTTCTTTTCTTATTCATTTTTTGTGTCTTTTCTTATTCATTTTTTGAAGTATAATTTACACATAGTTGAATTCACCTTTTCAGATGGTTCTGTGGGTTTTGAAAAACTTATACAGCTGTGTGACCACTACACTTCAAGACAGGAAACATTTCTATCACACCAAAAAGTCAGGCCCCTCTGAAATCAATCGCCTACTCCAATCCCCCTCCCTCCATGATAACCATGGATATGATTTCTGTCCCTATAGTTTTATTTTACGGAATGTCATGTAAATGGAATCATAGAATATATAACTTTTGATTCTAGCATCTTCTACTTAGTATAAATGCTTTTAAGGTTCATCCACGTTGTTGGACATATCAGTACTTTGATCCTTCTTATTGCTAAGTTATATTCCATTATATGGATGTATCTCAATTTGTTTATCCAATCACCAGCTGCCAGACATTTGGGTTGTTTCCAAATGTCTTTGGGTGATTATGAATAAAGCTACTGGAAACATTTACAGAGAGTATTTTTGTATGGACAAATAACTTCATTTTTCTTGGGTAAATATCTAGCAGTGGGGTTGCTGGGTTATATCATAAGTATCTGTTTAACTTTGTTAAGAAATAGCCAAACCATGTCTTTTTTGTAATCTGGAAAATTCTCATGTCACCTATAGAAAAGAGTAAGAAAAAAAGAGAAAAAGTTAACTACTGAGAACTATGATGGCACTGCCACAATTTCACCACTGCAGATACCAACCTTGCCTTATAGGGGCAATTCATCTGGCCTGAACTAATTTGCACATCTTTTAACTCTTTGCTTCTCACTTGTTATCTGCATTAAAAACAAAACAAAACAAAACAAAAAAACAGTATTTTCTATCTTAGGTTCAGAGTAATAGGCATTCCATATGTATTTAGAAATGATGGTAAACATTTATTATGGACAAATTCTACAATAAAGTTCTGGATAACACATAAACTAAAACCTAACCATGGAAAAACTATTACCATCAGTGTCTTACATCACAGCAAGGCTATGTATGCATGAAATCTGATGTTTACCACAAGTTAATCTAAGCAGCTTTCTAAAAAGCAAGAGGAACAAGTTAGTTCTGAGTTCTCACCTACCAAAAGCTAACACCACCAACTGAAAATTATATATATCTAAAATCTACCCTCTAAGAAGTGGTAACTAGGCAGACAAGTTTATACCAGCACACCCAAAGGAGGAGGAATGACTCAAAATTCATTAATATAACATTGTTTTAGGTAGAAATGTTGATACTCTATTTTACTAGGTATTTAAAATAAGAAGGAACTACACAATAAAGCTGACATTAGGGATGGGATTAAATATATTCAGATAAGAAAATTAATATAAACAGTTGATATGTGGCTTCATGCCCTCTATACACAGGCAAATGTTTCCCAATAAGATAAATTTAAGATGATCTAAACTTGAACATCTCCACCTTCCATTTCTCCTGCTACTTCGAATAAAAATGTTCTCCTGACTTATATTTAGACAGACTTGAAACAACTTTCTAATGCAAAATACCACAAACTAACTTTTGAAAAAATCACTAACATGCCTTCTTCATTTCCTCAACTTATAAAGTGTCCTCCATATTTTTCTGAAATCATAATAAACATTTTCATACATCTCCTTTTTAACTGAACAAAATGTGGAAAGGAGATCAAGGTAAAATGAAGCAAGTTAAAACCAAAAGCAATCATGATATCACAATAGCCCATAGTATTAACTTTATAATAAGAGACAATTATATTTAGTAAGTGAATGTTCAACTGCACTGAGTCTCTTTTTTTGAAGCTAATATTACACTTAAGAGAAAAGCAAACTGGTTTTCTAGACATTATATCTCAATAGCTCTTTTTATAGTCTTTTAGATATAATATTTAGCAAAATTGCTTTCCTTGGATAATATTTTCTTTAAAATGTCTGAAACTCTTCCTGACCAAATTGTGAACCCTCAATGTCTGTCTTGAAACTGGCTATATAAGAAGTAAAGACTGCTAAATTTTAGCCACTAGATTACTAAATGAACTATATTATTTAATTAGGTTATTCTAAATTAATGAGCATTTCTCTATATGTGAAGTCTGAATCCACGGTAATACATCCATTAAGTCCAAGCTGAATCAATTGTGACTTCTGCTATAACTATGTTCAGAAAGATTATTGGACAAAGTATTAATCTAAATATAAATGTAAATATTTTTACTTTTACCACTCATTTACAGATATGAAACATGATATCCCTAGTTACACATTAACCTAACACATTAAATTACAGATTCTGCTACATTATAATCCATATAATGCCTTGTCCCTACTTTCTTTTTTCCATTCTTATTGCTACAATTTATTTAAGTACTTTTTCTTTCACCCACCTCCTATAACAGTCCTGTAGCTAATCCCTAAATTAGTCCTTAATCCCTAGTCTCTAGCCCTTAATTCAGTTACATTAATTCCTGCTTCAATTAGTTTATTCTCCTATTCAATAATAATAATAATCAAAACAGTATAAGTGTATGAGTCCCCATACCTGTCTTACAAAATGGTGTTCAACCCTACAGCTGAATATTCAAAATCCTTTAAAAATATAGACTAAATTTATTAAATTTATTATTCAATGTTCCCAATTCCACCTCACCTTCTCAACACACACTATCAACTCCACATCACTCACTTTTACCCGAATACACCTTGCATTTTCCTGAATGTCTCTGCTCATGTTGACAATGATCTAAGCTCCAATCATCTGCACTTGTTAAAATCTTGCCGAAAACATATGGCCAAACTTACACATAACTTCCTTCATGAAATCACTCCACACCATTTCAGTTAAAAACACTATCAAAGGGCACAGATTCCAGTCCTAGCTTTGACACTACAGTTTTAAAATTTTAGGCAAGTTATTTGCTTATTCTGAGTCTTAATCATACGGATATCAAACTAGTTTATCTTGTCAAGCCTGTTCTAAGATTATATTTATAACCATTATGTGTACTTCAGAAGTTCTTAATCTCTGGTAATTTCATGGAATTCAAAAATTCTGTAAATACTTGACAACTAGAGGCAAAATTTGAGTGTATGTTCAAATGTGCAATGTATTTTCTCCCTAAGGAGTGGATCTAAAGGTGCTTTTATTAGCTCCTTAAAGTGGTCCATGACTCAAAAAAGGTTAGGAACCATCACTTCTCTGATCTAAATCTTTTATTTACACAGACACAAACTGATACAAACAGCCCTTACATACCAATGGTAAATCTCCGAAAGCTTTAAGAATATAGTGCTTAGCGCTGTTATTTCTTAAAAATGATTCTGAACAATTTTTCCTCAACACACCTGACAGATAATGTTCACACGGGTGATATACCTTCATCAGCAACAGCTGGGCACTGCAGTCTACTAAATGAACAAGATGCTTGTGGGTTTGGTGCCATTGCTAGCATGCTAGCTCTAAATTCCATCACTTTCTCCTACAATTCAAGATTTATGGCATCTGTATCAGTGCTGTATTATGCTTGGCATATTGTAAACAGTGCCTGCGTATTTATTAAATGAAAAAATAAATGACGTAATTCAAAGAGAACTAGTAAATGAATGAGACTTAAAAAAAAAAAAAAACCCAGAAGGGCTTAAATGAAAAAGAATATTAATCAGACTTCACTAAAGTCAATGAAATCTAACCTAATAAGAGATTTAGTGATACTTTTGGGAAAATATAAGAAAAAAATAACTGAAGTGTATGTAGCTGAAGAAGTAAATCACAATTGGTGCTTCTTGAGGAAACCATAATTGCACTCACTACATCTTTCTGAGACGTTTTGTAAATCAATGACAGACTATGAAGAAAAAAATGCAGTCATACACAATAATCACAACAAAGACAAGACAGTTCTGACATCATTCAAAAAGCAGTCACATGCCTCCACATCAGCCTGCAATTCCTCAGGATGATATGGTTATAAGATGCAGAGGTCAGGCAATCCCTGAATAGGTGACTCCCACAACTTCAGCCCTCAGTAGGCTTACGCATCCAGGGGCCAACCACCCCGATAAGAGCAAGGGCTGTGGGAAAGTAATTTTCTTTTCACAGACAATGGCCTGGTTCCTATAAATCACAACATGCTTTGTTCATATATCCTGAGAGTTCTGAGATTGCAGCTACTACATATACAACAGTTCCTTAAATGAAGAGATCATATTTGCATACTGGTTTAAACAAAAATGAGTTCTTTTTGAAATAATTATTTCAATATAAATACTTCACATAAAAATAACACGAATATTAAGAATCTCTGAAGAAAAAGTGTTTTTGAGTATTTTGGCATTTCTATTTGTTGAATGACTTATGTTCCTCCCATAAATTTATCGACTACCCTCATATAAAAATTATCACTTTGCCTTACTAGAATACTGCTAAAAATTGGAACACTCAAGAACTAAATCATTCCAGATAGCCAAGTTTTCAACATAACTGCTAATTTAGCATTTTAATTTCTCTTTTCTTGATAGAATTTCTTTATGAAATATATTACATACCTCTATACACTGAAAAGTAGATCATTCCAAACATAATTTGACTCTTCTTGGCAATTCACGGCCAATTATTATGAACCTCCACCAGACTTTGGAATAATATAGCAATGCTCTCTGGACTACTGAGATGTGCAGGGACATTTGTACTTACTCAAAATGGTTCAAGATTGCTATGTATTTTACTTTTTTTTTTTTTTTTTTTTTTTTTTTAGATAGAGCCTCACTCTGTCGCCCAGGCTGGAGCGCAGTGCCACCATCTTGGCTCACTGCAAACTCTGCCTCCTGGGTTTCAAGCAATTCTTGTGCCTCATCCTCTCGAGTAGCTGGGACTACAGGCATGAGCCACCACAGCCGGCTAATTTTTGTATTTTTAGTAGAGACTGGGTTTTACCATGTTGGCCAGGCTGGTCTCGAACTCCTGGCCTCAAGTGATCTGCCAGCCTTGGCCTCCCAAACTGCTGGGATTACAGGCGTGAGCTACCACACCCAGCCATATTTTACTTTTAAATACGTAATTTATTTCTCTCTTTTCCTTTGCATAAATTAATCTCTTTATATATCTCCTTTTAGTTTACAATCTTTGAAAAGTGCTGTCCAGTAGAAACATAAGCTTCATATGTAATTTTAAACTTCCAGTAGCAATGTTTAAAAAAGACATGAGTTTTAATAGTACATTTTATTTACCCGACTATATCCACAATATTACCATTTCAACGTGTGGCAGTGTGTTCAGCAGCCAGCTGTGACGAGTGGGCTTGTGCTGGACAGTGCAAATCTAAAACCATCATGAGCTGGAAGCTTACAACAGTAAAACGGTTGTAATCAGTCAGCAGCAAAAGCTGTTACTACAGTAGCAACAAATTTGCACTAAGATGAGGACTCTCCTAGGTACAAGGAACTTCAGTTTCAGAGCATGACTTTGCACATTTATTTGGAGGACAGAGAGAAAAAAAGAGGAGGGGAGGAAGAAGAGAGAAGAGTAGTAAAAAGAGAGGTGGGAATGAGGTTAGGGAGGGGAAAAGGATCCAATAAAAATGTTCTTGAGGTGGGTAGACTCTGAGGAGGCTTAGAGACTCATAAGGCAAAAGTGAGGCCTTTCTTAGTAGTTACTCTAGGGCTTGTAAAGGTGCATGCAGTAATAATGGGAATTCACGGGTATTGAGAGTTGAAGAATCCTTCCACTATGCTCCAGTCTCCAGAGAAAGAGACCAGTAGTGGTTAATAGTGACTCCTGAAAAGGCAGCACAAGCTTATTATGAGGCTACCTCATTCAAATGTATATGCCAAGAGATGACTGAGAGTATGCTTAAGACAACAGGTCAAACACACTACTAATCACTTTTACGGAATCTTGTAGAGATGCACAACTTTACCGTAAGAAATACAGACCATTTCTAGTGACTCTGAAGTCCTGGACAAGGGACCAAAGGCATTGGTGAATTCAGCATTTCTTCCTGCTAACTTAAAAGAAATGGAAATACGAATAAAAAACAGAAAAAGTAAATCTGGTTTTCAGAATGATGACTCCCTGGCAACTGCTGAAGAGCATCACATGATTGACAAGAACATTTAATCAGGATAAAGGCAATGTTCTGCTATTAGAGCCCTTCTCCCCTCAAAAACAGTCAACTGTTGAAATATGTAAGTGAAGAAAGACTAAAAACTGACTCCAGACTAGCCCCCATAAAAATATTTTGAAGCTAGTTTGACAGGAAGCTCAAGGAAACCAATGTAACAAATTTCAAAACAGCAAATGGAAACTTATGTCAACAGAATTTTAAAAAGGAGGGGAGGATAACTTAGTCTAGAGTACAAAAGGTTGAGGTGACAGTAGGTGGTGATTATAGGAAAGGTCTTGATTAGTATTGTCAGTATTTCAGAGAGGGCTCTCAAAAGGAAAAACAGCCTTATACAATGCAGTTCCAAAAAGAAGTTACTATATTTGGCTTAACACACAGAAGTATTTCTAACCATTTAAGTAACCCAACAATGGACTAATGGCAGAGAGCACATAGGGATATGGTATAGAAATGCCATGTAGGAGTATAGTATGGAATCCTTATGGGGTAAAAGGTTAGATTAGCTAACCTCTAAATTTAAGGTCTCTTCTAGAGTCATGAATTTATGTGTGACTTTTATTAACCGTTGTATACTTGTTAATTATATATAATTGAACTTAAATTACACGTGCATCCATTTTTTATTGTCTGATCTTCATTAGAACCATCTTCAGTTCTCTAATGCAGTTCACAATTTTATGTACATTACATGTATATGTACTGTGAGTGATTTATAATAAGAAATACGTATTTGGTCTTCCTTTCCTGGCACATAGCCCCTAAATCTCTTGGAATTTCAGATGAGTGTCTCAGATAAGTGTTAAGTACATTTTTATATGTTAATGTGCTACAGTTTGAATGTCTGTGCTCTCCAAATGTATGCTGAAATTTGATGCCCAATGTTGGAGGTGGGACCTAATAAGAGGTGTCTGGGTCATGGAGGTGGATCCCTCATGAATAATTTAATTTGGGTTGGAAGGTGCACAGGGAGGAAAAGTGTGAGTGAGTTCTCACTCTATTAGTTCCTTCAATGGTTGTGAAAAAGAGCCTGGCACCTCCCTCTCCATCACTTTGCTTCCTCCCTTGCCATGTGGTCTTTGCACATGCTGACTCCCCCTCACCTTCTGCCAGGAGTGGAAGCAATCTGAAGCCCTCACCAGACATAGATGCTGGCACCATGCTTCTTGTACAGCCTGCAAAACTGTGAGCCAAATAAACCTCTTTTCTTTATAAATTACCCAGCCTCAAGGTACTCCTTACAGCAACGCATTAAATGGACTAAGATATAATGAGATGACTGACGGCTGGGGGCTCCTGGATAGTCTCCAGACAGGGGCTGGTACCAGAGGAAAGAATCATGTGACTGGATGGGTGGAACTTTCAGCCCCATCCCTGACCTCCAGGGAGGGAATGATTTAATCAATTGGCCACAATGAAGCCTCCAGAAAAACCCCAAGGGACACGGTTGAGAGTGTTTCTGGGTTACTGAACGTGTGGAGGTGCTAGGAAGGTGGAGCACTGGGAGAGAGTATGGAAGCTCCTTGCCCCTGCCCACTGACTTTGCCCTATGTACCTCCTCATCTGGCCATTCATCTGCAGCCTTTGTAATTCCTCTATAATAAACTGGTAAACATATTTTCCTGAGTTTTGTGGGCACCACTAGCAAATAATTAAACTTGATGAAGAGGTCATGGGAACCCCCATTGACAGCCAGCAGATAAGAAGTATAGATGACAACCCACGACTAGCGAGTAGCCTCTAAAGTGGGGTGCAGTCATCTGGGACTGAGCCTTTAACTCACTGGATCTGACTTTAATTCCAAGCAGACAGTGTTAGAACTGAATCGAATTATAGGACACCTAACTGGTGTTGGAGGAGTGCTCATGGTAGGAAAAACGTGCAAATTTTGGTGACCAGAAGTGAAATAAGCATTAAAGAAAAAAGAGGTTTCTTTTCCTTTACACATACATATACACACGTCTTTGTATTCGACAGGCACTTTCCTTGAATAAACTCACTTAATCCTCAAATAATGCTCTGAGGTAACTGGGCAACAAAAGGTCACACACTTCATGTATTAGTTTCCTATTGTTATTGTAACACAATACCAAAAACTAAGTAACTTAAAACACATTTATTCCCACACAGTTCTGGAGGTCGTAAGTCCAAAATGGATAAGCAGGGCTGTGTTCCTTCAGAGGCTCTAGGGGAAAACACATTTCCTTGTCTTTTTCAGCTTCCAAAGCCTGCTCACATTCCTTGGCTTGTGGCCATGCATCACTATGACCTCTGATTCTCTCATCAGATCGTCTCTGATTCTGAGCCTCCTTTAAAGAATCCTTGTGATTATACTGGGCGTACCCAGATAACCCAAGATAATCTCTCCATCTCAAGATTAACTTAATCACATCCACAGTCTCTTTATCCCATAAGGTAACATAGTTATTGGTTCTGGGGATTAGCATGTTGATATCTATGGGGGCCAGTATTCTGCCTACCACAACTAGTAAATGGCAGATTGAGGATTTTTAACAACAGAGAATGATGCCTCTCAAATACTGCTCTTTCATTAAATGAAAAGTAGACACTTTTTTAAAATTTTCTTATTATTATACTTTAAGTTTTAGGGTACATGTGCACAACGTGCAGGTTAGTTACATATGTATACATGTGCCATGCTGGTGTGCTGCACCCATTAACTCCTCATTTAGCATTAGGTATATCTCCTAATGCTATCCCTCCCCCTCCCTCCACCCCACAACAGTCCCCAGAGTGCGATGTTCCCCTTCCTGTGTCCATGTGTTCTCACTGTTCAGCTCCCACCTATGAGTGAGAACATATGGTGTTCGGTTTTTTGTGCTTACGATAGATTGCTGAGAATGATGGTTTCCAGCTTCATCCATGTCCCTACAAAGGACATGAACTCATCATTTTTTATGGCTGCATAGTATTCCATGGTGTATATGTGCCACATTTTCCTAATCCAGTCTATCATTGTTGGACATCTGGGTTGGTTCCAAGTCTTTGCTATTGTGAATAGTGCCGCAATAAACATACGTGTGCATGTGTCTTTATAGCAGCATGATTTATAATCCTTTGGGTACATACCCAGTAATGGGATGGCTGGGTCCAACGGTATTTCTAGTTCTAGATCCCTGAGGAATTGCCACAATGACTTCCACAATGGTTGAACTAGTTTACAGTCCCACCAACAGTGTAAAAGTGTTCTATTTCTCCACATCCTCTCCAGCACCTGTTGTTTCCTGACTTTTTAATGATCGCCATTCTAACTAGTGTGAGATGGTATCTCCTTGTGGTTTTGATTTGCGTTTCTCTGATGGCCAGTGATGATGAGCATTTTTCATGTGTTTTCTGGCTGCATAAATGTCTTCTTTTGAGAAGTGTCTGTTCATAACCTTCACCCACATTGTGATGGGGTTGTTTGTTTTCTTCTTGGAAATTTGTTTGAGTTCTTTGCAGATTCTGGATATTAGCCCTTTGTCAGATGAGTAGGTTGCAAAAAATTTTCTCCCATTCTGTGGGTTGCCTGTTCACTCTGATGGTAGTTTCTTTTGCTGTGCAGAAGCTCTTGAGTTTAATTAGATCCCATTTGTCAATTTTGGCTTTTGTTGCCATTGCTTTTGGTGTTTTAGACATGAAGTCCTTCCCCATGCCTATGTCCTGAATGGTAATGCCTAGGTTTTCTTCTAGGGTTTTTATGGTTTTAGGACTAACATTTAAGTCTTTAATCCATCTTGAATTAATTTTTGTATAAGGTGTAAGGAAGGGATCCAGGTTCAGCTTTCTACATATGGCTAGCCAGTTTTCCCAGCACCATTTATTAAATAGGGAATCCTTTCCCCATTGCTTGTTTTTGCCAGGTTTGTCAAAGATCAGATAGTTGTAGATATGCGGCGTTATTTCTGAGGGCTCTGTTCTGTTCCATTGGTCTATATCTCTGTTTTGGTACCAGTATCATGCTGTTTTGGTTACTGTAGCCTTGTAGTATAGTTTGAAGTCAGGTAGTGTGATGCCTCCAGCTTTGTTCTTTTGGCTTAGGATTGACTTGGCGATGCGGGCTCTTTTTTCGTTCCATATGAACTTGAAAGTAGTTTTTTCCAATTCTGTGAAGAAAGTCATTGGTAGCTTGATGGGGATGGCATTGAATCTATAAATTACCTTGGGCAGTATGGCCATTTTCACAATATTGATTCTTCCTACCCATGAGCATGGAATGTTCTTCCATTTGTTTGTATCCTCTTTTATTTCATTGAGCAGTGGTTTGTAGTTCTCCTTGAAGAGGTCCTTCACGTCCCTTGTAAGTTGGATTCCTAGGTACTTTATTCTCTTTGAAGCAATTGTGAATGGGAGTTCACTCATGATTTGGCTCTCTGTTTGTCTGTTATTGGTGTATAAGAATGCTTGTGATTTTTGCACACCAATTTTGTATCCTGAGACTTTGCTGCAGTTGCTTATCTGCTTAAGGAGATTTTAGGCTCAGATAATGGGGTTTTTCAGACATACACTCATGTCATCTGCAAACAGGGACAATTTGACTTCCTCTTTTCCTAATTGAATACCCTTTATTTCCTTCTCCTGCCTGATTGCCCTGGCCAGAACTTCCAACACTGTGTTGAATGGGAGTGGTGAGAGAGGGCATCCCTGTCTTGTGCCAGTTTTCAAAGGGAATGCTTCCAGTTTTTGTCCATTCAGTATGATATTGGCTGTGGGTTTGTCATAGATAGCTCTTATTATTTTGAGATACGTCCCATCAATACCTAATTTATTGAGAGTTTTTAGCATGAAGCGTTGTTGAATTTTGTCAAAGGCCTTTTCTGCAGCTATTGAGATAATCATGTGGTTTTTGTCTTTGGTTCTATTTATATGCTGGATTACATTTATTGATTTTCGTATGTTGAACCAGCCTTGCATCCCAGGGATGAAGCCCACTGGATCATGGTGGATAAGCTTTTTGATGTGTTGCTGGATTCAGTTTGCCAGTATTTTATTGAGGATTTTTGCATCGATGTTCATCAGGGATATTGGTCTAAAATTCTCTTTTTCTGTTGTGTCTCTTTCAGGCTTTGGTATCAGGATGATGCTGGCCTCATAAAATGAGTTAGGGAGGTTTCCTTCTTTTTCTATTGATTGGAATACTTTCAGAAGGAATGGTACCAGCTCCTCCTTGTACCTCTGGTAGAATTCGGCTGTGAATCCATCTGGTCCTGGACTTTTTTCGGTTGGTAAGTAATTCATTATTGCCTCAATTTCAGAGCCTGTTATTGGTCTATTCAGAGATTCAACTTCTTGCTGGTTTAGTCTTGGAAGGGTGTATGTGTCGAGGAATTTATCCATTTCTTGTAGATTTTCTAGTTTATTTGCGTAAAGGTGTTTATAGTATTCTCTGATGGTAGTTTGTATTTCTGTGGGATTGGTGGTGATATCCCCTTTGCCATTTTTTATTGCATCTATTTGATTCTTCTCTCTTTTCTTCTTTATTAGTCTTGCTAGCAGTCTATCAATTTTCTTGATCTTTTCAAAAAACCAGCTCCTGGATTCATTGATTTTTTGAAGGGTTTTTTGTATGTCTATTTCCTTCAGTTCTGCTCTGATCTTAGTTATTTCTTGCCTTCTGCTAGCTTTTGAATGTGTTTGCTCTTGCTTCTCTAGTTCTTTTAATTGTGATGTTAGGGTGTCAATTTTAGATCTTTCCTGCTTTCTCTTGTGGGCATTTAGTGCTATAAATTTCCCTCTACACACTGCTTTGAATGTGCCCCAGAGATTCTGGTGTGTTGTGTCTTTGTTCTCGTTGGTTTCAAAGAACATCTTTATGTCTGCCTTCATTTCGTTATGTACCCAGTAGTCATTCAGGAGCCGGTTGCTCAGTTTCCATGTAGTTGAGTGGTTTTGAGTGAGTTTCTTAATCCTGAGTTCTAGTTTGATTGCACTGTGGTCTGAGAGACAGTTTGTTATAATTTCTGTTCTTTTACATTTGCTGAGGAGTGTGAGTGCTTTACTTCCAACTATGTGGTCAATTTTGGAATAGGTGTGGTGTGGTGCTGAAAAGAATGTATATTCTGTTGATTTGGGGTGGAGAGTTCTGTAGATGTCTATTAGGTCTGCTTGGTCCACAGCTGAGTTCAATTCCTGGATATCTTTGTTAACTTTCTGTCTCGTTGATCTGTCTAATGTTGACAGTGGGGTGTTAAAGTCTCCCATTATTATTGTGTGGGAGTCTAAGTCTCTTTGTAGGTCACTAAGGACTTGCTTTATGAATCTGGGTGCTCCTGCATTGGGTGCATATATATTTAGGATAGTTAGCTCTTCTTGTTGAATTGATCCCTTTACCATTATGTAACGGCCTTCTTTGTCTCTTTTGATTTTTGTTGGTTTAAATTCTGTTTCATCAGAGACTAGGATTGCAACCCCTGCCTTTTTTCGTTTTCCATTTGCTTGGTAGATCTTCCTCCATCCCTTTATTTTGAGCCTATGTGTGTCTCTGCACGTGAGTTTCCTGAATACAGTACACTGATGGGTCTTGACTCTTTAACCAATTTGCCAGTCTGTGTCTTTTAATTGGAGCATTTAGTCCATTTACATTTAAGGTTAGTATTGTTATGTGTGAATTTGATCCTGTCATTATGATGTTAGCTGGTTATTTTGCTCGTTAGTTGATGCAGTTTCTTCCTAGCCTTGACGGTCGTTACAGTTTGGCATGTTTTTGCAGTGGCTGGTACTGGTTGTTCCTTTCCATGTTTAGTGCTTCCTTCAGGAGCTCTTGTAGGGCAGGCCTGGTGGTGACAAAATCTCTCAGCATTTGCTTGTCTGTAAAGTATTTTATTTCTCCTTCACTTATGAAGCTTAGTTTAGCTGGATATGAAATTCTGGGCTGAAAATTCTTTTCTTTAAGAACGTTGAATATTGGCCCCCACTCTCTTCTGGCTTGTAGAGTTTCTGCCAAGAGATCAGCTGTTAGTCTGATGGGCTTCCCTTTGTGGGTAACCCGACCTTTCTCTCTGGCTGCCCTTAACATTTTTTCCTTCATTTCAACTTTGGTGAATCTGACAATTATGTGTCTTGGAGTTGCTCTTCTCGAGGAGTATCTTTGTGGCATTCTCTGTATTTCCTGCATTTGAATGTTGGCCTGCCTTGCTAGATTGGGGAAGTTCTCCTGGATAATATCCTGTAGAGTGTTTTCCAGCTTGGCTCCATTCTCCCTGTCACTTTCAGGTACACCAATCAGACGTAGATTTGGTCTTTTCACATAGTCCCACATTTCTTGGAGGCTTTGTTTGTTTCTTTTTATTCTTTTTTCTCTAAACTTCTCTTCTCACTTCATTTCATTCATTTCGTCTTCCTTCGGTGATACTCTTTCTTCCAGTTGATCGCATCGGCTACTGAGGCTTGTGGATTCATCACGTAGTTCTTGTGCCATGGTTTTCAGCTCCATCAGGTCCTTTAAGGACTTCTCTGCATTGGTTATTCTAGTTAGCCATTCGTCTAATTTTTTTTCAAGGTTTTTAACTTCTTTGCCATGGGTTCGAACTTCCTCCTTTAGCTCGGAGTAGTTTGATCTTCTGAAGCCTTCTTCTCTCAACTCGTCAAGGTCATTCTCCGGAACAAGCTTTGTTCCGTTGCTTGTGAGGAGCTGCGTTCCTTTGGAGGAGGAGAGGCACTTTGATTTTTAGAGTTTCCGGTTTTTCTACTCTGTTTTTTCCCCATCTTTGTGGTTTTATCTACCTTTGGTATTTGATGATGGTGACGTACAGATGGGTTTTTGGTGTGGATGTCCTTTCTGTTTGTTAGTTTTCCTTCTAACAGTCAGGACCCTCAGCTGCAGGTCTGTTGGAGTTTGCTGGAGGTCCACTCCAGACCCTGTTTGCCTGGGTATCAGCAGCGGTGGCTGCAGAACAGCAGATATTGGTGAACTGCAAATGCTGCTGCCTGATCTTTCCTCTGGAAGTTTTGTCTCAGAGGAGTACCTGGCCGTGTGAGGTGTCAGTCCGCCCCTACTGGGGGGTGCCTTCCAGTTAGGCTACTCGGGGGTCAGGGACCCACTTGAGGAGACAGTCTGCCCGTTCTCAGATCTCAAGCTGCGTGCTGGGAGAACCACTGCTCTCTTCAAAGCTGTCAGACAGGGACAATTAAATCTACAGAGGTTATTGCTGCCTTTTGTTTGTCTGTGCTCTGCCCCCAGAGGTGGAGCCTACAGAGGCAGGCAGGCCTCCTTGAGCTGTGGTGGGCTCCACCCAGTTCGAGCTTCCAGGCTGCTTTGTTTACCTACTCAAGCCTGGGCAATGGCGGGCGCCCCTCCCCCAGCCTCGCTGACACCTTACAGTTTGATCTCAGACTGCTATACTAGCAATCAGTGAGGCCTCGTGGGCGTAGGACCCTCCAAGCCAGGTGCGGGATATAATCTCCTGGTGTGCCATTTGTTAAGCCCATTGGAAAAGCGCAGTATTAAGGTGGGAGTGACCCAATTTTCCAGGTGCCGTCTGTCACCCCTTTCTTTGACTAGGAAAGGGAATTCCCTGACCCCCTGCGCTTCCTGGGTGAGGCGATGCCTCGCCCTGCTTCAGCTCACGCACGGTGCATTGCACCCACTGTACTGCACCCACTGTCTGGCACTCCCCAGTGAGATGAACCCGGTACCTCAGTTGGAAATGCAGAAATCGCCCATCTTTGCGTCGCTCATGCTGGGAGCTGCAGACTGGAGCGGTTCCTATTCGGCCATCTTGGCTCCACCCCCAAGTAGATACTTTTTAAGGTATTCCCTATAAGTTGCTAGGAACACAGGAATCTACGAACACAGAAATCTAATTCTACGATACATGAAATCCATCATCTAGAGGTACAGCCTGCAAAGCAACAAAAAATTTTACCTGACATAGACTTTCTTTTGAAAAATAAGCGTTTGAAAAATATATGATGAACATCTAAAGTAAAACAGCTACTCTACTTTTTGGTTATGTTTGCAATGAAGTGAAAAACATTCTTTAACCAATAAAAACACGTTTGTGTATTCTGAAACTTAAACATTAACGCTGAAATTCTGAATATCCTCATTTGTATCTCCTTTCAGTTGCAAAGGTATTAAAATTTAATTTTTTTGTAAAAGCATGTTTTTTTAACACAAGAAATACTCGATTTTTAGTTAGCAGTACTAGGTTAAGAATAAACTATAGAAAAATATAAATCTAAATAGAAAAGCACAGTAGGCATGTTATTTTTATCTGCCAAATGCCTGTTATAATCTTCCAGTAATCTCTCAAGTATGATTTGGGGAATTGCTCTCCTCTCTTCAGATCTTGTGATTCTGGTGCAGTTTCCAATCACAGCACCTTGCTCCACTTCCGGCTAATCATCACACTCTATCTGCAGAACAGTGACTGGTGCAGGTATAGATATTTGGCTGAAACAGCTCAGAGTTCTTCCTTGAAATTTTTTACTGCACAACTGGGAAAGAGCTCTGGAGCTAAAGGGCTGTGGTCCCAGAGCTGCTAATGGCCATATTCCTCAAACCATGAAGAGCCTAAAGAAACAAAAACCATGCAGATGCAGACAGGAAATGGAGACACAGAGGCTGAAGTCACCTGGCAGCAGGGAAAGGAATAGAGGGAGCACAGAAGGGAAGGAGAAAGAATAGGAGAGAAAGAGCAGAAAGGGAAAGGAACAGGAGTGAGGGGAGCCAGCAGAAAGAAAGGGCAGAGAATGAAGCAGAAAGAAGGTGGGTAGTTGTTATGGGCTGGATGTGGTTTGTCTCCACCAAAATTTATGCTGAAATTTAGTTGGCAATATAATGATGTTGAGAAGTGGGGCCTTTAAGAGGTGATGATGTTGTGAGAGTGATTAGTGCCTTTCTCATTCGAGAAGAAGTGAGTTCTCCCTCATGGGACTGGATTTGCTACCACGAGAGTGAGTTGTTATAAGGTGTGGTTGCCTCTCATGCTTGGCATCTTTGCTTGTGCCCACTTCCCCTTCTTCTCTGCGGGGTTAAGACCCAGCACGAGGCCCTCACCAGAAGCTGATCAAATGCAGCTGCCCAATCTTGGACTTCCTGGCCTCCAGAACGGTGGGCTAAATAAACCTCTCTCCCTTATAAATTACCCAGTCTTGATTATTCACTTATAGCAATAGAAGGCAGAATAAGACAATGTTTTACAGAAACAGGGACAGTCAGATGCATGATACAGTTTGAGTCCTCAGATCCAGCAGACCCTGAAGTCAAACCTATCTTTGCTTGATGTGGTTAGTTCGTTAAGCAACAAACACTGTCAGTATAAACAACAGTAATTTGATTCATGCATGTTTAAAATGTGCTTTGTGTCCTTCCTTTTAATTTCTTTCTCCCTCATTGCTTCATTATAGCAGTCTTTAATCTTTTTTCCCTTCCCCTAATTTTATGACTTTCATCCTAAACATGGGCAGGTGAACATGTCCATGGAAACTGCATGAAACTCTCTAGCAATGTCTTTGGAGGTGTGGCCTGTGCCTGGCTAGGGAATCACTGGTGAGTTCTAACGAGGAGGATAACCTCTAGGGCTAGACATTTTAAATGAATCCTGGCTCTTCCATTATCTAACCACGTAAGTTCGACCAAATCATGTAACCTTCTTCTGAGTTTCCTGTTTCTCATTTTTAAAAAGAGAAGATAATATTTATCTTCTGTGGTCGCTCTGACGGTCAGGGATAATGGAAATAAAACACTCAGTGCTTGACTCACAGAAAAACTCTAACACAAGATGACAGTGACGATGATGATAACAATGTGATTCACATTTTAAAGTATTTGATTTACTAACAATTGTTTCTTATTTCTCTCTGTGAATCACCAGGAAGACAGGACCTCCTTTTCATTAATGTCAGGGAAAAAAACTTTGACGAAAAGAACTAATATTTAAATAAGCTGAGAAAACAGATTTCTCCACACTCCACTAACAAGAAAATATATTTTATTTAAACAAAAAGAAGGAGAGATATTTTTTATCTTACTATCCTAAATATTTTCCTGCATCCCTAGAAAGTTATAATCCCAATGTGAGAAGCTATAGAAACTGATTTACCACATTAATAAAACAGTGGGTAAAAAAAGACAGAGCCTTAAATAATTTCCAAGAAAAACTGAAATGTATTCAAACAAAGATAATTAGAAAAATCATGCAGATCAACTTTCCTTTCTCCTCTATACCAAAAAAGATAGAACCTTATTGAGATTGACAAAACCTTACCAGGAGTAAATATCCACTTCCTCATTACAGAGAAGAACCTCACTCCAAAAGAAAGAATATTGGTAATAAGTTCCTATCATACAAATATCTGATAGTTCTTAATATTCTAGCTAGTGACCTATTGACTTCTAACAGCTTCAAGTATATCCATATGTCAGTAATTATAAAAAGCTATAATGAAAGTAAAGATTTGTTTCTATATTTAATACATGTCATTTTTCATTAATTTTAAACTTCATATTTACTTTAAATTATGCATACAATGACTGCATGAAATGCATATTGATTGTGGCATATTTTTATGCCATAGAAGTGTACCAACCCTGCAGTGTAATAATCCTTATGAAACTCGACTGAAGGATAATATGTATATTAGTATTTTGAAGTATGAAGTTTGGGATAAATTAAAAAATTAACCTAGGATCAGCAGTATGTTAAATATTGAGGAAGTACAAATTTGCCTGGCTGATAATGACTGTTTCCAACAGGATATGGAACAAGGCCACATAAAAGAATGTTCTTATGCAAGCCCATACCACAGCTAGAAAAGTGGCCAACAATCTTTTCTTCCTAGTGACTTGCTTTCTGACTAATGACATCACCAGCCTGGTTTCATTCCTCCTGCCTCCTGAACAGGTATTTCTGAACTACTGAATTGCACTGTTTCTTGAGAGTATCCAATCTAGAACTGATCCCAGCTTCCCAAATCCCTTTTAGAAATATTTAGTACAAGCCTAGACCCTACAAGAAGCCCCTTCTAACTCCTCCTCTAAATTCTCTTAAAGCTCTTCTGGGTGTGTCCTCCCTTGAGGCAACAAGCAAAATAAATTTAACTTTGTTAATTACAGGTATGTTTCTGGTGGTCTTTGACTGATGGCATTCAACAAAAGACATATGCATATGACAATCGCTTTCCTATATTTTCTATCCTTATATTAAAGTAAAAGTTCTTATGCTGGTTGAATACATGAACATAAACTTTAGCTGCTATTTTTATATATATTACATAATTAAAGATTAAAAAAACCAACGGAAGTGAGCCCCGCTTCATTTATTTTTATTTAAAATTTTGTACTACTCCAAATAAAAGACTATTAGTTGGAACAGAATAGAGGACTCAGAAAGAAACCCAAGTACTCACAGCCAACTGATCTTCAACAAAGCAAACAAAAACATAAGGTGAAGAAAGGACACCCTAGTTAACAAATGGTGTTGGGATAATTGGCAAGCCACATGTAAAGAATGAAACTGGATCCTCATCTCTCACTTTATATAAAATTCAATTCCAGACGGATCAAAGACTTGAAGACCTGAAACCATAGAAATTCTAGAAAATAACATCAGAAAAACTCTTCTAGACATTAGCTTAGGCAAAGAATTCACAACCAACAACCCAAAAGCAAATGCAACTAAAACAAAAATAAATAAATGAGACCTAATTAAACTAAGAACCTTCTGCACAGCAAAAGAAATAATCAGCTGACTAAACAGACAAACCACAGAGCAGGAGAAGATCTTTAAAACTATGCATCTCACAAAGATGACTAACTAACATCCAGAATCTACAAGGAACTCAAACAAAGCAAGAAAAAAAACCAACCCCATCAAAAAGTGGGCAAAGGACATGAATAGATAATTCTCAAAAGAAGATATACAAATGGCCAACAAACATATGAAAAAATGCTCAACATTACTATCAGGGAAATGCAAATTAAAGCCACAATGAGATACCACCTTACTTCTGCAAGTATGGCCATAATTAAGAAATAAAAAAATAACAGATGTTGGTGTGGATATGGTGAAAAGGGAACAATTTTACACTGCTGGTGGGAATGCAAACTAGTAAAACCACTATAGAAAACAGTGTGGAGATTTCTTAAAGAACTAAAAACACAACTACCATTTGATCCAGCAATCCCACTACTGGGTATCTACCCAGAGGAAAATAAGTCATTATACGAAAAAGATACTTGCACCCATGTTTACAGCAGCACAATTTGCAACTGCAAAAATATGGAACCAGCCCAAATGCCCATCAATCGACAAGCCGATAAAGAAACTGTGGTATAGGCTGGGCACAGTAGCTCACGCCTGTAATCCCAGCACTTTGGGAGGACGAGGCGGGTGGATCACCTGAGGTCAGGAATTCGAAACCAGCCTGGGGGGCAACATGGTGAAACCCCGTCTCTACCAAAAATACAAAATTAGCCAGGCATGGTGGCACATGCCTGTAATCCCAGCTACTTGGGAGGCTGAGGAAGGAGAACTGCTTGAACCCAGGAGGTGGAGGCTGCAGCGGTAAGCCGAGATCATGCCACTGGCCACTGCACTCCAGCCTGGACAACAGAGTGAGGCTCCATCTCAAAAAAAAAAAAAAAAAAAAAAGAAAAGAAAGAAAGAACTGTGGTATATATATATACACCATGGAATACTAGTACTCAGCCATAAAAAGGAATGAAATAATGGCATTTGCAGCAACTTGGATGGAACTGGAGACCATTATTCTAAGTGAAGTAATTCAGGAATGGAAAACCAAATATCGCCTATTCTCACTAATAAGTGGGAGCTAAGCTATAAGGATGCAAAGGCATAAGAATGACATAATGGACTTTGGGGACTTGGGGGGAAGGGTGAAAGGGGGATGAGGGATAAAAGACTACACACTGGGTACACTGTATACTGCTAGGGTAACAGGTGCACCAAAATCTCAGAAATTACCACTAAAGAACTTTTCCGTGTAACCAAACACCACCTGTCCCCCAAAAACAATTGAAATAAAAATTAAAAAATTAAAGACCATTAGTTATTATTCATTTCTTCTTCAGTATAACTTACTTTATATTCTACTAGTGAAGTGTATTAAATAGCCTGTATATGATCTTTAAAAACATGAAAACTCCTTGCCTCATCTTATTCACCATGTATAATTTGTCCAGTATTCTCTGGAGAAACAAGAAAATAAGTTATTTGCTTAGCACAAATGGCTACATATTTGATTGATTGATTGATTGCTGTCAAAACTTTTTCTTCTTCCCAAGTTAGTTCAAGTAGCTCTCTGCTCAAAACTATCTGCCTTGCTTTCAGGGATAAGAAACATGTTTTTAAAATCTAACAAGTATAGCACACCAAACTTTGTAAAGAAAAGTACGTTTATATGTAAATGATTGTAATAATTTCTTCACTGAATAACAATTTCATTCAGCAATTTCAAATAGCCACACCAAAACTGTGTTTACTAATCCTGTTTATGTATGACACTACTTTCTAAGTCTATATCCTAAACCTACCCCACTGTCTTTTTTTTCTCCCAGGAATTTCCTATACAATCCTGTAATGACTTTCATTCTTAGTTCTAAGCCTAGATATAACAGACCTCTCTGTCATTGCAATGGTGTTTTCCCCTAGATGAGACATTCTTTTTAAGGTATGTGACTCTAAGAATGGGAAAGTGAGGGGAACAGGTACAGTCATGTGCCACATAATGACGTTTTGGTCAATGGGAGACCACATATACAACAGTAGTCCCATAACATTAATAACATGAAGCTGAAAAACTTCTATCACCTAGTAATGTCACAGTGGAAGCATTACTCACGTTTGTAGTGATGCTGGTGTAAACAAACCTGCACAGCCAGTTGTATAAAAGTATTGCACATATAATTACATGAAATACATAATACTTGAAAATGATAACAAATGAATATGTTAGTGGTTTATTGTCCATGACGACCTTTCAGTGGGAAGGCATGTGGAGGGGAAAGCCAGTGATAATGACGATCCTAACCCTCCACAGGCCTAGACTAACATGTGCTTTTGTGTCTTAATGTTTAACAAAAAAAGTTTAAAAGTTTTAAAATCAGAAAAAAGTTTATAGAATAAGCATATGTAAAGAATATTTTTGTATAGCTGTACAATGTGTTTTATGCTAAGTGTTATCATAAGAGTCAAAAAGTTAAAAAAAATGAAACATTTACAAAGTGAAAAAAGTTACAGGAAGCTAAGGTTAATTCATCGTTGAAGAAAGAAAAATTTTAAAAACAAATCTAATGTAGCCTAAGCATACAGTGTTTATGAAGTCTACAGTAGTGTACAATAATGCTCTAGGCCTTCACATTCTCTCACCACTCACTCACGGACTCACCCAGTGAGTCAACTTCCAGGCCTGCAAGCTCCATTTATGGTAAGTGCCCTACAGAAGACATACCAGTTTTTATATTTTATACCATATTTTTACTGTACCTTTTCTATGTTTAGATAAACAAATGCTTACCACTGTGTTATAACTGCCTGCAGTATTCAGTACAGTAACATGCTGTACAGGTTGTACTCTAGGAGCAACAGGCCATACCATATAGCTTATGTATGTAGTAGGCTATACCATCTAGGTTTGTGTAAGTATATTCTATGTTCACACAATGACAACTACCTAATGATGCATTTCATAGAACTTATGTCCTTTAAGTGATGCATGACTATATTCTGCTTTATTCAATAAAACGCAGAGCATTCCCGGAAATATAATGAATATAAGATATGGCCCCTGACTTCAAGGGGCACAAGTCACACAAGAAGACAGACCCACAAATGATTTTCTTAATATAATGGCTGAAATGTTATGGAGCACACAGGAAAAAACAATTGGTTCTCTGCAGAAATTACTAAAGCTATGAACTCAGCAGTTACTGCCTCTGGGTTGTTCTCTAGCCTCTTAAAAGGCTTGATATTTTCTAACATTTGTGTATTTTTCCATTTAGAGTATTTTACTTTTCCATATTTTTGCTCAACAGTGGCAAAAGCATATGGCCTAGACTAAAATCAAATGATCTTATTCAATTTCACTCTCTAGTTACTGCTGGGTCATATAAGAGCTTGGTGCAAAATAAATGCAATGAAAAAACTAAGCAAAAAGGGGAAAATCCCACTCTTCTATCCCTTGTACTCAGCAACAACAGTATCATTTGATCAAACAGATACCAAATAGAGGCACTGAATGATCAGAATCATTACGCAAAAAGTGAACAAAGGTAAGTACTGTCTAGACTAAGGGTAGAGGTGTGCTTGCGTGTGTGTGTCTGTTTCCATGTGTGTTTGCGGGTTGTTGCTTTTTAAAGTTATACCTTTAACAAAGCTGGAGATTTTTTCTGGAGACACTACTAGATAGCAAGTGCTCTTTTCTTTAATTTTCCTAAGATATTGGCTAGAAAATGGAGTTTTGCAAATCTGATCCACGTTTTAGTTTAGCCATCTTTGCTCTGCTACCTCTCTGCCATCATCTACTAAGGGATATAAAATTTCACAAATTTTTCTTTTTTTAAAGACAGTTATAAAAGAGTTTTAAAGTTGCGTAATAGTGCTCTTCAAATACTTGATGAACTGCCAGAGTACAAAAGGATTAGGTTTACTCATAGGACCCCAAAGGATAAAATTAGAACTAATGGGGAAAGAGACCTAACAAAGCACCCAAACCTAGAAGCTGGACTAGACTGACTTGGAAAAGAAAAAATTTATGTAAGCATGAATGAGAGAATTATTTGATAATGGTACTGAAATATCCACGCACTGGGTGATTATTTGGACTAAATGGCCTTCAAGGTCCCATTTAACCTTGAGATTCCATGAGTTTCTGATAATAAACCTTAATACATGTCATTTAATATTGATTCCACTTAAAAGGGAACATGTTATGAGGTTAGGGAAGTCACCAATGACACAATGTGACTTCACAAAAATTAGAAACTTCTGTATAAAAATGAGAAAATCTCAAAAATTTAGAAACCAAAAAAAGAGAATGAAATCAGACATGAAACAGATTTCTATTTGCAATAATACAAACTAGAAAATGAAGAATAATAACTACAGATCACTGAAGGTAGAATTTAAAAAGTTGAATAAAAAAGTTATATTTAATATATTGCAGGTAAGGCATTATTCGTTTGGAGGCCAAAGAAAGACATGTAAGAACTAAGGGGAAAAAATAACATTCATATATTCTATCTGAAAAAAACAAGAAAATCTTTTAAAAATACTATAAAAAAATAAAATCTCAAGAGCAAGAGAAGACCAAGAATGCAAGCAATGTAAGTAAGCAAGCAAGCAATAAATTTTTGCAATATACAAATAAGCCTAAATGGATGATAATGCAGAAGGAAATTATGTGTTAAGCAGAAATTTCTAAAATGAAGAGACATAATATACTACTAGTCTAGAACTAAAATCCTAAACTATGAGAAATTGAAGAACTGAGAAGGGTTGAGGGTAGGGCAATGGAGAAATAGCAAGTAAATGTCTTGGGAACACAGTTATTTTATTTTGCCAAATCAGAGAAACAATGTGAATTTAAATATGGCTGTTAAAGAAAAGATAACTATGAGTCAAAGCTGTATTTTCAAAAACAGAACTTTCAGGAAGGGAAAAGACAAGAAAGAAACTTGTTTAAATCATCAAAGTAGTTTCAAAAAATACTAAAGAAAAAGTTAAAATAAGATGACAGGAGTAAGATCAAACACAGAGGATCCTCAACTTACGATGGGGCTATGTCCTAATAATCTCATTGTAAACTGAAAATATTTTAAGTTGAAAATACATTTAGACCATGATGCCTGAGTTTCCCCTCTACCTAGATTAAGTATGTGCTTCATAGTCCCCCAGCACTAATATACCTGGAATCTGAGGTCCCTGCAAATCTTTTAAAATCCTCACCCCACTCTCTCCACCCAGGTAAATTTAGATGTCAGAGTGAGAGTATGGGGGTCGCGTCTCTTTCTGTTAAAATTGTTCTGAGGTTGGTCCTGTCCATGGGTCTTTATCCCTTCAGACTATGCAGCCAACTCCTTTCCTGCCTTTTCCTTGCATAAAACGGTTTACTAACATCTCTGTCCAGCATGGTCTTTGAAAACTCTGACCACTGTGGTGAATTCACACCATTCCAGTATGAATGGGCTTCTCTTCATAGGTAGCCTCAATCCTGGAGAGACCATGTCCTCTCCCTGATCTTGGGATTCTACAAAACCCACCCCGCTCCCAACCCATCCCCCACCCTTGTCCTCCTTAGACCAGATCCTTCTGTTTACCCATCCTCCCCTTTGCATTCACCACTTCTCCCGATCTTAAGTTGGGGTAGGTGACTTAGGCCTGTCTTGTGACATCCAACTTTCTGCAACCACAGAACCAGTCCCATCTGGTTTAACTTTGTGTAATAAAATGGTGAAGAAAAAACATACATTTAATACACCAAACCCATGATACATCATAGCTTAGCCTAGCTCAGAAGACTTACATTAGCCTACAGTGGGGCAAAATCATCTCACACAAAGCCTATTTTATAACAAACTGCTGAATCTCTTATGTAATTTATTGAATACTGTACTAAAAATGAAAAACAGAATGGTTGTATGGGCACCTGAAGAATGGTTTCCACTGAATGTGTATCACTTTTGCACCATCATAAAGTAAAAAAACCCAAGGTCAAACCAACATAAGTCGAGGACTGTCTGTATATAATTTCATATTTAATTGCTAAAGGAACAATGCACAAAGCAAATTAGCTCCTTAAGGTGCTGTTGTGGGTTGAATGGTGGTACCCCAAAAGAAATGCCACCCAATTTGTTTAAATTATGCCAGCCACTAGAAACTAAAACAAGTTCCAAACAACATGGGAGACAAGCCTTCAGTAAAAAGTCCAAGAAATGGAAGCACTTGATATGAAAAAGTTCTACTGGGAAACGTTAAAATTTCTCTTTCAGATATTTGACCAATCAAGTACTGAAAATATAGGTTCAAGCAAGCAGCAGCATGCAAATATCAAATGAATATAACTAAACTATATTGATAACAGAGTCTTCTCAAATTATATATTGGAGAAAGCCAATTGCCACTTTACCCAATGGAATAAAAAATCTAACCAGAGGATGAAAAAATGTTCATTTCATTTATTTATGGCATCACCTCAGCCACTACCAGAGCCTCACCCAAATTTTTTAAAAAATTTTAACTGTAGTACACATAACATGAAATTCATCATCTTAACCACTTTTAAGTACACAGTGGCATTAAGCATATTCACATTGTTGTGCTACCATCACCAAAATCCATTCACAGCACTCTTCAACTTACAAGGCTGAAACTGTACCTATTAAACACTAATTCCCCATTCTCCCGTCTCTTCGGGCCCTGGCAACCACTAGTTTACTTTCTGTCTCTGAGTTTGGCTATTCTAAGTAACTCACATAAGTGGAATCCACATTATCTGTCCTTTTGTGACTGTCTTATTTCCTTATTTCATTTAGCATAATGTGTTCAAGGTTCATCTATGCTATAGCATGTGTCAGATTCCCTTCCTCTGTTTAAGGCTGATTAATACTCCATTGTATTCCATACCACATTTTATTTATCGATTTATCTCTTGATGGACACCTGGGTTGCTTTTACCTACTGGTTACTGCAAATAATGCTGCTATCAACATGAGTGTACAAATATCTCTTCAAGTCCCTGCTTCCAGTTCTTTTGAGCATATACCCAGAAGCAGAATTGCTGGGTCATATGGGAATTCTATTTTTAATTTTTTGAGGAGTCTCCATACTGTTTTTCATAGTGCTTACACCATTTTACAATCCCACCAACAGTGCTCAAGGGGCCCAATTTCACCTCATCCTTGCCAATACTTATTTTCTATTGTGGTTGTTGTTGTTTTTAATAGTAGCTGCTATGGATTGAATGTGTCCCTCGAAGTTTGTAAGTTGGAAACTTAATCCCCAATGCAACAGTTTTGAGAGGCGGGACCTTTAAGAGATGATTAGGTCCTGAGGGCTCCACCCTCATGAATGGATTAATGCTATTATCGCAGAAGCCATTTAGTTATCACGATAGTGAGCTTCTTATAAAAAGCAAATTAGTCCCTTTTTGCTCTCCTGCCCTTCTGCCTTCCACCATGGGATGACACAGCAAACAGGCCCTAACCAGACAACGGTCCCTCAACCTTGGACTTCTCAGCTTCTAGAACCGAAAAAAATAAACTTCTTTTCTTTATAAATTACCCAGTCTGTGTTATCCTATTAAGAAATAGCAGCACAAAATGGACTAAGGCAATAGCCATCCTAATGGGTGCAAGGTGGCACTGCCAAAGTTCTTATGTATTTCTTTCCAAGATTATGTCTAATGAGTAAATTTTTAATAAAAATGGACTTCTCAAGCTTTTATAAACGAGTGAAAAACATGCGCAACCCCATCTGAGTAATTTCTTGTATTAAATTATATTCAATAAAGTAGATTAGGGTTTTCCTTCCACTGACTTAAAAAAGTATATAAAAATTAGGTAAAATATTAATCTCTCCTTACTATTATGGGGGTAGAGTATAATCAGTTACTTTATAACAATAGTACATAAAGAAATACAGTACTTACAAACTTTTAGTCAAGCCGTTATTATGACGTTAGTTCTCCAACAGAGGTAAAATAATTTTCTACATTTTGAGTTTACATGAACTTTTATGAGATTCTGAAGTATGTACATTTACTAAAAGAGGTATCATGTTTTTACTAAACGTACAATTACTCATTTTAAGAGAATTAAAATATCTACAGCAAAGATCTGATGAGAATTCAGGGCTAAAAAAAGAAAAATGATGTTCAATATTCTAAACCACAGTATACTGAACTAAAATCTTATTTCAAGAACACTGAAATATTTACTTTAAAATATTATTAAAAAGTCTAACAAATTATGTAACTAAATGGTTCATGACTGACCATGTTTATGAAGGATGACATCATTCTGCTTTATCTTGTACCATTGCAAATTATTTGCCCTCAGCCCACATAGTATTTGGACAGAAATAAAATTTAAATATGTGGAAATCCTAGTGTGACAAAAGTAGAAAACTGTTTCAAATAAATTGACATTTCTAATTTGTGACTATGTAAAAACAGTCATATATTTAAGAGAATACTATAATTAAGGAAAACTAGCACCGTTCAAATACTAAACAGTATTCTCTCTTTACATAATTTCTCATTCTGTGCTAGCAAAAGAAACAACACATTCATTTTGAGTAAATGTGGTTTAATTGATAGAATCAGCCATTTGTATAATGGCTTCTGCAAATAATTACCTAGGAATGGTAGCAAAGACTACCTAAGCGGTTTGCAGTTGGTACAAAATTTCACCAGGCTATTTTCAGATTCTTTACAGGCTAATGTTTTCTCATCTTGGTAAACTTAAAAGATTTAAGCCAAACACTTCTACATCAAGCTTGTAAAGAAGTAACTGTTGTAGTTCAGAAGTGCAAAAAATTGAAATCCGAGGAGTCCAATGATCTGCCTTGGAATACAAGGCTTTGTGAGGTTACTTTCTGAAAAGCGAAACTAAGAAACACTTCATTCTCTCAGAAGTAATTCATTCTTTGCATTGTGTGAGATCTACAGTTTCATATCTTACAGAAAACGACTTGTGTAGATAGATATATTGTAGGGCAGATGATGAAACTAATAGTAATTCCAGAAATTCTTTTACAAAAGGCACATAATATATCATCATAACTGGCCATCAGGTGGTTCTGTGTAAATCATTATTATTGAGTTGCAAATTAAATGTCTCTGTGTGTCTCTATTCCTCTAACACACACACATTAAAAAAAAAAAAACACATATTCTCAGAAAAATGTTTTTCTGAAAAATAATGTTAGAAATACTCAATGGCACTAGAGTTTTTGTGAATAAATTCCAAAAACACAAGTTCTGTCAATGTATTAGGCAATGGTAACTAGAATTCCATAGCCTATACAAAATTAAGAAATTCTCAAGTATTTTTATGACTCTTATTAAAATACACTAAAATGAGTCCAGTGTATGAAGGAGAGATATTTATAAATAAATCAGACTCATTTTTATTATCACATGGAAATATCTCAATTACCCAGTTTGAAAGTTCCTGGAGGGCCTTTTTTATCCTTATATACTGAACAACTATCAAAGTGCCTGATAGTCAAGTGGTTAAAAAAAAAAAAAAAAATTCTGAATTGAACATATGTATATATAAAAAGTTAACAACACATTCAACTCCTAAATGCTGGGGATGAAATTTGCACCTTAAGAAATACCTTTAAGGAAACTGTCAATGTTCTCCAGCCAAAGGCCATACTTGTAACTGAACAGGAACACACTTGTAACTGAACAAATTGGGTGCATTACTTAATGCAGTGAGGGAGAACACACACCATGGAGAATAGTGGGGCATCTTATTAAAAGAGTGTTAGAAATAATCTATTAAAGCATTTGGGCTTTGGTTGGGAGATTTAGGGAGACAGGCTAAGGAGGCAGATGTTTGTTCTGGATTGGATGCTATTAGAAAATGGAGGGCAATTGTATGACTGGGTAAAAAAGTAGCTGTCATTCACATTAGCCAGGTGAGAAGGATGTTGGGTATGTTGTGAGTTATACAGTGACCTTGTTTAGGTCTGTGCTTAGACAAAATTGTGAAGTGATCTTGTTTCATATCACTTAATCATGGTCTCAGGTGACCTGATCTGATTATTTATATTCCATGAAATCGTTCAGATCCAACAGGAGAACAACATGGCCTAGCTATGTCAGGCCAGCTCCTATATTAGGTGCTATTTTCTTTCTCAAAAGGAATTTAATTGATAAAAATGATGAACCTGTCTTCAGAGTACTCTTGCTATGTCAAATTTAATTCTTAATCATTACCATCCATATAACTTAAGACAGGTTCTTGAATATAATGGATCCAGTCAGATAGTTATTTACTTCCCTATTCAGTAGACACATTATAGTCTGACTAAAAATGCTCTGGGTAAACAATTACCCATTAAGTAACTCAAACAGTATAGCTTTATGCTATGGTTTGAATGTATCCCCCAAAGTTCATATGTTAAAAATCCCCAATGCAACAGTATTGAGAGGGAGGAACTTTAAGAGGTGATTAGGTCATGAGGGCTCCGCTCTCATGAATGGATTAATGCTGTTTTTCTGTCTTGCCCTCTGCCATGGAATGACACAGCAAGAAGGCCCTGGCCAGATGCTGGCTCCTTGATATTGGACTTCCCAGCCTCCAAATTTGTGAGAAATTGTGAGAAATAAAAATTCTTTTCTTTATAAATCACCCAGTCTATGGTATACTGCTACAGCAACACAAAATGGATTTCCTTATTTAAGGAAACCCTAACTTTGGTATAATCAAGATATGAGACTATCAAAATTGCCAGAAAGACCTCTTGACATATTCCCTGTATAGGCACTTTTTAGCTAAAGAGTTCATACATAGTGGAAAATACTTATAGCAGTCCACAATGCTTTTCTACAATTATCCTTTGTCGAGTAAGTAAAAGCGCAATTCGCACTGTTCTTGAACTGTCCTGATTAGTCTTTTGGGAACATAAGCTTCACACAATTTACTGGAAGATATATGTAGAAATATATGTGTTTTAAAGGAAAGTGAATGAAAGAGTCTAATAGAGCTGCAAATACTCAAAGAAGCCCTTTTGATTCCCCACACTTTTCAACTAACCCCTTCACCCTAATACACTTATAGCACAAACCAGAATCCCCTAAGATAACAAGAACTCATCACAGTTTCTGAGGAATAGCTTCAGTAGTTAAAATTAAGTTTATTTAATTAAGTCAGGGATAAATACAAAAGTTATTGAACTACAATAAATACCTAAAACATAGTAAATATATTTTATAGTCTCTTACATAATGAAAAGATACAAGATTGAAAACTACTCAGGAAAAACCAGAAAGCCAAAAAAAAAAAAGTCTTAGATAAACAAGATTACACAGTGAAAACAAAATTATCTATGTAATACATTTTAAAGTGACCATATTTATTTTTTCATTTCAATAAAAAATAAATGTTTCATTTTTCAGCCCACAGAGAAATGAGTGGTCAAAATCAAAAGAAAGCTACTCTTACATCCTGGCAATAAACTGTTCATAAGCTACTCTCCTTATGTTTAAACAACTGACAGTTTGTAAATGTGCGTTCCTTCAAAGCTTAATTGGTTTTCATTCCAATTAAAGATAGGCCTACTTTAAAAAAATAAATTAGTTTTCCTGAATTCTTAAGCTTCAAGAATTTATAAGGTGGCACTGTTATTTGCTCTGAATAACACAGAAAATACTCAGATTCAATTACATCACATTACTGGACAATAGCAAACCTATTGGCAGAGTATGATGATAAAAGTCTAAATACTTTTCAAGTCAAGGTTCACAGGAAGAAAGTTAATTTAATAACAGAGGTAGGTTAGACAATAATTTGTTTTGAGGGAAAACTGTTAATACAATTTTCAAGACACCCCCATCCTCACTTCCATCTCTTTTTAATTAAGTTTATAGAAAGTTCTTGGAATCATTCACCTTTTATGTTCTTTTGCCCTGTGATTTGGGCACCAATTTGAACAATAGATGTACACTCAGGTCTCCTGTAGAGCTTTGTATTCATCCTCATCCTATTTTTTTCCATTATAAATAAGATACCAGTCTCCTTTTGGATCTTATGGCTTTTCACACATTTAAAATAATTTTCCACCTCGTATTTCTCAAAAATTTTTTAAGGGAAACTATCTTTACTTCTACTCTTTGGTTAAATTATGTTTTAAAATATCATTTCAACTTTTTCCTAATCATTTTTGTCTGAAAAGTATGACATAAATATTTAAAGCAAAAAAAAATTTAGAAGAATTTCCCCTATTCTCTTTTCTTTCAGAAACAAAATATATAAACTGTCATTCAACATTATCTCCTTGGATCTAGAAAAAAAGTAGGTAAAATGTATGTATACACATGTAGGTATATATGGATGCAGCTGCATGGGCATAGCTGTTTTCTTCTCCAGAAAACAGAAGATTTTTAGTTCCAAAACCGGCCATAATTCAAAGTAGCATTCACAACGTTTCACCATAACATTTGGCCCAATGTATACTTTAACTAACGAGAAAGTAAGTAACATTGATATGGAAGCCATGATTAAGGCAAACAGGGAAATATAAGAATTCAGGCTGGAGGCAGCACCTTATATCTGTAATCCCAACGCTTTAGGAGGCTGCGGTGATAGGCTCTCTTAAAGCCAGGAGTTTGAGACTAGCTTAAGCAACATAGCAAGACTCTAGCTCTACAAATAATAAAAAAACTAGCTAGTTATAGCGGCACACGCCCATAGTCTTAGCTACTTGGGCTTGGGAGGCTGAGGTGGGAGGATACCTTGAGCCCAGGAGTTTGAGGCTGCAGTGAGCTATGATCATGCTGCTACACTCCAGCCTGGGCAACAAAGTGAGATCCCATCTCTAGAAAATGTATAAGTAAATAATAATAATAAAAAGAGTTCAAATATTCAGGAATAGGAACAGCTCCGGTCTACAGCTCCCAGCGTGAGCGACGCAGAAGACGGGTGATTTCTGCATTTCCATCTGAGGTACTGGGTTCATCTCACTAGGGAGTGCCAGACAGTGGGCGCAGGACAGTGGGTGCAGCGCACCGTGCGCGAGCCGAAGCAGGGCGAGGCATTGCCTCACTCGAGAAGTGCAAGGGGTCAGGGAGTTCCCTTTCCTAGTCAAAGAAAGGGGTAACAGACGGCACCTGGAAAATCGGGTCACTCCCACCCTAATACTGCGCTTTTCCAATGGGCTTAAAAAACGGCGCACCAGGAGATTATATCCTGCACCTGGCTCGGAGGGACCTATGCCCACAGAGTCTCGCTGATTGCCAGCACGGCAGTCTGAGATTAAACTGCAAAGCGGCAGCAAGGCTGGGGGAGGGGCGCCTGCCATTGCCCAGGCTTGCCTAGGTAAACAAGGCAGCCCGGAAGCTCGAACTGGGTGGAGCCCACCACAGCTCAAGGAGGCCTGCCTGCCTCTGTAGGCTCCACCTCTGGGGGCAGGGCACAGACAAACAAAAAGACAGCAGTAACCTCTGCAGACTTAAATGTTCCTGTCTGACAGCTTTGAAGAGGGCATTGTTTCTCCCAGCACGCAGCTTGAGATCTGAGAACAGGCAGACTGCCTCCTCAAATGGGTCCCTGACCCCTGATCCCCAAGCAGCCTAACTGGGAGGCACCCCCCAGTAGGGGCAGACTGACATCTCACATGGCCGGGCACTCCTCTGAGACAAAACTTCCAGATGGACGATCAGACAGCAGCATTCACGGTTCACAAAAATCCGCTGTTCTGCAGCCACCGCTGCTGGTACCCAGGCAAACAGGGTCTGGAGTGGACCTCTAGCAAACCCCAACAGACCTGCAGCTGAGGGTCCTGCAGAAGGAACACTAACAAACAGAAAGGACATCCACACCAAAAACCCATCTGTACATCACCATCATCAAAGACCAAAAGTAGATAAAACCACAAAGATGGGGAAAAAACAGAGCAGAAAAACTGGAAACTCTAAAAAGCAGAGCACCTCTCCTCCTCCAAAGGAACGCAGCTCCTCACCAGCAACGGAACAAAGCTGGACGGAGAATGACTTGGACGAGTTGAGAGAAGAAGGCTTCAGACGATCAAACTACTACGAGCTACAGGAGGAAATTCAAACCAAAGGCAAAGAAGTTGAAAACCTTGAAAAAAATTTAGAAGAATGTATAACTAGAATAACCAATACAGAGAAGTGCTTAAAGGAGCTGATGGAGCTGAAAGCCAAGGCTCGAAAACTACGTGAAGAATGCAGAAGCCTCAGGAGCCGATGCGATCAAATGGAAGAAAGGGTATCAGTGATGGAAGACGAAATGAATGAAATGAAGCAAGAAGGGAAGTTTAGAGAAAAAAGAATAAAAAGAAACGAACAAAGCCTCCAAGAAATATGGGACTATGTGAAAAGACCAAATCTGCGTCTGATTGGTGTACCTGAAAGTGACAGGGAGAATGGAACCAAGTTGGAAAACACTCTGCAGGATATTATCCAGGAGAACTTCCCCAATCTAGCAAGGCAGGCCAACATTCAGATTCAGGAAATACACAGAACGCCACAAAGATACTCCTCGAGAAGAGCAACTCCAAGACACATAATTGTCAGATTCACCAAAGTTGAAATGAAGGAAAAAATGTTAAGGGCAGCCAGAGCGAAAGGTTGGGTTACCCACAAAGCAAAGCCCATCAGACTAACAGCTGATCTCTCGGCAGGAACTCTACAAGCCAGAAGAGAGTGGGGGCCAATATTCAACATTCTTAAAGAAAAGAATTTTCAGCCCAGAATTTCATATCCAGCTAAACTAAGCTTCATAAGTGAAGGAGAAATAAAATACTTTACAGACAAGCAAATGCTGAGAGATTTTGTCACCACCAGGCCTGCCCTACAAGAGCTCCTGAAGGAACCACTAAAGATGGAAAGGCACAACCGGTACCAGTCACTGCAAAATCATGCCAAATTGTAAAGATCATCGAGGCTAGAAAGAAACTGCATCAACTAACGAGCAAAATAACCAGCTAACATCATAAGGACAGGATCAAATTCACACATAACAATATTAACTTTAAATGTAAACGGACTAAATGCTCCAATTAAAAGACACAGACTGGCAAATTGGATAAAGAGTCAAGACCCATCAGTGTGCTGTATTCAGGAAATCCATCTCACGTGCAGAGAAACACATAGGCTCAAAATAAAAGGATGGAGGAAGATCTACCAAGCATATGGAAAACAAAAAAAAAAGGCAGGGGTTGCAATCCTAGTCTCTGATAAAACAGAATTTAAACCAACAAAAATCAAAAGAGACAAAGAAGGCCGTTACATAATGGTAAAGGGATCAATTCAACAAGAAGAGCTAACTATCCTAAATATATATGCACCCAATATAGGAGCACCCAGATTCATAAAGCAAGTCCTTAGTGACCTACAAAGAGACTTAGACTCCCACACAATAATAATGGGAGACTTTAACACCCCACTGTCAACATTAGACAGATCAACGAGACAGAAAGTTAATGAAGATATCCAGGAATTGAACTCAGCTGTGGACCAAGCGGACCTAATAGACATCTACAGAACTCTCCACCCCAAATCAACAGAATATACATTCTTTTCAGCACCACACCACACCTATTCCAAAATTGACCACATAGTTGGAAGTAAAGCTCTCCTCAGCAAATGTAAAAGATCAGAAATTATAACAAACTGTCTCTCAGACCACAGTGCAATCAAACTAGAACTCAGGATTAAGAAACTCACTCAAAACCGCTCAACTACATGGAAAGTGAACAACCTGCTCCTGAATGACTACTGGGTACATAATGAAACGAAGGCAGAAATAAAGATGTTCTTTGAAACCAATGAGAACAAAGACACAACACACCAGAATCTCTGGGACACATTCAAAGCAGTGTGTAGAGGGAAATTTATAGCACTAAATGCCCACAAGACAAAGCAGGAAAGATCCAAAATTGACACCCTAACATCACAATTAAAAGAACTAGAAAAGCAAGAGCAAACACATTCAAAAGCTAGCAGAAGGCAAGAAATAACTAAGATCAGAGCAGAACTGAAGGAAATAGAGACACAAAAAAACCTTCGAAAAATTAATGAATCCAGGAGCTGGTTTTTCGAAAGGATCAACAAAATTGATAGACTGCTAGCAAGACTAATAAAGAAGAAAAGAGAGAAGAATCAAATAGATGCAATAAAAAATGATAAAGGGGATATCACCAGTGATCCCACAGAAATACAAACTACCATCAGAGAATATTACAAACACCTCTACGCAAATAAACTAGAAAATCTAGAAGAAATGGATAAATTCCTCAACACATACACACTCCCAAGACTAAACCAGGAAGAAGTTGACTCTCTGAATAGACCAATAACAGGCTCTGAAATTGTGGCAATAATCAATATCTTACCAACCAAAAAGAGTCCAGGACCAGAGGGATTTTCACAGCCGAATTCTACCAGAGGTACAAGGAGGAACTGGTACCATTCCTTCTGACACTATTCCAATCAATAGAAAAAGAGGGAATCCTCCCTAACTCATTTTATGAGGCCAGCATCATCCTGACACCAAAGCCGGGCAGAGACACAACCAAAAAAGAGAGTTTTAGACCAATATCCTTGATGAAGATTGATGCAAAAATCCTCAATAAAATACTGGCAAACCGAATCCAGCAGCACATCAAAAAGCTTATCCACCATGATCAAGTGGGCTTCATCCCTGGGATGCAAGGCTGGTTCAATATCCGCAAATCAATAAATGTAATCCAGCATATAAACAGAACCAAAGACAAAAACCACATGATTATCTCAATAGTTGCAGAAAAGGCCTTTGACAAAATTCAGCAACCCTTCATGCTAAAAACTCTCAATAAATTAGGTATTGATGGGACGTATCTCAAAATAATAAGAGCTATCTATGACAAACCCACAGCCAATATCATACTCAATGAGCAAAAACTGGAAGCATTCCCTTTGAGAACTGGCACAAGACAGGGATGTACTCTCTCACCTCTCCTATTCAACACAGTGTTGGAAGTTCTGGCCAGGGCAATCAGGCAGGAGAAGGAAATAAAGGGTATTCAATTAGGAAAAGAGGAAGTCAAATTGTCCCTGTTAGCAGATGACATGATTGTATATCTAGAAAACCCCATTGTCTCAGCCCAAAATCTCCTTAAGCTGATAAGCAACTGCAGCAAAGTCTCAGGATACAAAATCAATGTACAAAAATCACAAGCATTCTTATACACCAATAACAGACAAACAGAGAGCCAAATCATGAGTGAACTCCCATTCACAATTGCTTCAAAGAGAATAAAATACCTAGGAATCCAACTTACAAGGGACGTGAAGGACCTCTTCAAGGAGAACTACAAACCACTGCTCAATGAAATAAAAGAGGATACAAACAAATGGAAGAACATTCCATGCTCATGGGTAGGAAGAATCAATATTGTGAAAATGGCCATACTGCCCAAGGTAATTTATAGATTCAATGCCATCCCCATCAAGCTACCAATGACTTTCTTCACAGAATTGGAAAAAACTACTTTCAAGTTCATATGGAACGAAAAAAGAGCCCGCATCGCCAAGTCAATCCTAAGCCAAAAGAACAAAGCTGGAGGCATCACGCTACCTGACTTCAAACTATACTACAAGGCTACAGTAACCAAAACAGCATGGTACTGCTACCAAAACAGAGATATAGACCAATGGAACAGAACAGAGCCCTCAGAAATAACGCCGCATATCTACAACTATCTGATCTTTGACAAACCTGGCAAAAACAAGCAATGGGGAAAGGATTCCCTATTTAATAAATGGTGCTGGGAAAACTGGCTAGCCATATGTAGAAAGCTGAACCTGGATCCCTTCCTTACACCTTATACAAAAATTAATTCAAGATGGATTAAAGACTTAAATGTTAGTCCTAAAACCATAAAAACCCTAGAAGAAAGCCTAGGCATTACCATTCAGGACATAGGCATGGGGAAGGACTTCATGTCTAAAACACCAAAAGCAATGGTAACAAAAGCCAAAATTGACAAATGGGATCTAATTAAACTAAAGAGCTTCTGCACAGCAAAAGAAACTACCATCAGAGTGAACAGGCAACCTACAAAATGGGAGAAAATTTTCGCAACCTACTCATCTGACAAAGGGCTAATATCCAGAATCTACAATGAACTCCAACAAATTTATCAGAAAAAAACAAACAACCCCATCACAAAGTGGGCGAAGGATATGAACAGACACTTCTCAAAAGAAGACATTTATGCAGCCAAAAAACACATGAAAAAATGCTCACCATCACTGGCCATCAGAGAAATGCAAATCAAAACCACAATGAGATACCATCTCACACCAGTTAGAATGGCGATCATTAAAAAGTCAGGAAACAACAGGTGCTGGAGAGGATGTGGAGAAATAGAACACTTTTACACTGTTGGTGGGACTGTAAACTAGTTCAACCCTTGTGGAAGTCAGTGTGGCGATTCCTCAGGTTTCTAGAACTAGAAATACCATTTGACCCAGCCATCCCATTACTGGGTATATACCCAAAGGACTATAAATCATGCTGCTATAAAGACACATGCACACGTATGTTTATTGTGGCACTATTCACAATAGCAAAGACTTGGAACCAACCCAGATGTCCAACAATGATAGACTGGATTAAGAAAATGTGGCACATATACACCACGGAATACTATGCAGCCATAAAAAATGATGAGTTCATGTCCTTTGTAGGGACATGGATGAAATTGGAAATCATCATTCTCAGTAAACTATCGCAAGAACAAAAAACCAAACACCGCATACTCTCACTCATAGGTGGGAATTGAACAATGAGAACACATGGACACAGGAAGGGGAACATCACACTCTGGGGACTGTTTTGGGGTGGGGGTAGGGGGGAGGGATAGCTTTATGAGATATACCTAATGCTAAATGACAAGTTAATGGGTGCAGCACACCAGCATGGCACATGTATACATATGTAACTAACCTGCACATTGTGCACATGTACCCTAAAACTTAAAGTATAATAATTTAAAATATATATATATTCAGAAGGTCACACATTAAAGTATAACCTTAAGAAAAAGGAGTAAATAAAATCACAAACTTTTGGTGATGGTAGTACATATGAAGTGGTTATTTAAACATTGCTTGCATTCTTAATTGAGTTTCTTTCCCCTTCTTGATTCCTGGCTAGATTTCTCTCCTATAAATCACCATTAATATTTCTACTTCATATGTTTTTGTTTTTCTTTTACAAAGAGTATAAGCAAATGAGCATTTTTACTTTCCCTTATTACGTTTTTAAAATAAGAAGACTTATTTTGTAAACAAGCTCACAAAATTTGTTGCTCCCCTGGAGAAAAGGATCCTGTCCCATGGCTGTCTGTTATTGCCACTGGCATTGTAATAACTTCTTCAAAACAAGAGTCATTTTTATGTCCCATCATGAGCAATTTATCATTCACTCTCAGTGCATTGAAGGGTAATACAATAATAAAAAACAACAACATGTGTAAAGATTACAACATCAATAGAGAAAAAAGATTATTTTTTATTCACCTGGGGCCCATTTTCAAATACTGGAGCCAAAGATATATAACTAGAATTATAAAAAGCAATGTTTCCCCACAAAGAAAGAACCTGAAGGAAGGAACGGAAACCAAAACTGGTACACAGAACCAGTCTGTATCATCAAAAAGAAAAACAACATGATACAGGAAATAACAAAATTCTGATAATCCACAAATCAATGGACAGGCTACACTTGAAAAGCATTCCTTTTCTAGGACTGATTTGCTGTCTAATTAATTTCCCAAATATTACTTCTTTTAAGAGAAATTCCCATGTCTAAAATGATAACTCATAGTCATTTGAGATAATTATGCAGTTTCCACTTTCATTCAAAAAGATTTGAGCATATTCTTCACTGTATTCTTCTGCATGTCCACTCAAGCTGTCAGTTCAGATGATTTCCAACATCCACATCAATAAAGGTCTAGCAATTTTAAAACTGTCAAGAGGCTAACGATCAAACATACAATATTAAGGTACTCTAAATTACTGACATTCTAAGTAGGCCTGATGTTTTCCCTAAGAAGAGAAAGTAGTGATTACTTACATATTGCAGTCATATATACAAAGCTAAGAAGGCTAATTTGGCTAGTAAGTTTTCTGGGAACTAGTTAGTACTCATCTGGTGTCCAACTAAGGTAATGTATCCTCAAAGAATGAAGTGAATGCACTCTTGACCAATTAGGAACACTGAATCTATTGTCGTCTTATGGAAAAGGCAAGACAAAATGATACAGATATCATTTGCTTCAAAACAACCTCAACGGATGTAATGCCCAAGAGTTTTCTTCAGAACAAGATAGAAAGCAAGGAGAGTTAACAATTATAACAATGCCCATAAAATGCTCTGATCTAAAATGAGGCCTGGGAACTTTTAACTTTATTCATAGAAAAAAAGACATTTAATTTTGAAACAATAATCAATAGAAAAGACCATCAATGCAGTTAGAAGTAAAATGTAAAGAAACAGAAAAAAAAAAAGTCTTGAGCTCTTTATAAACACTAATAATTCAAAAAAGAGGCTAAGGCCAAAAACTAGAAGTGCTAGCATAGATGGCATGACCACATAACTTATTAACATCAATCAAACTGTTTTCCTTTTTCTTTCTTATGCCCAGCATGATCACTTTGAATAACATTTTACTTGAAATAACTTCAAACAGAAAATTTGCAAAATTAGTACAAGGGGCTCCTGCATATCCTCCATCTCACCTACTTATAATCATCTGCCCATGTACTTTATATCCTCTCTCGCTTATGTTTATGCACATAGGTATATGTAACAATCAATTTTTTAACCATTTGAGAAGGTTGCAATACATCGATACATCATTTCTCCTTGTGTTTAGTACTTCAGTGCCTATTTTTTAAAAACAATACTTTTTTCACGTAACCACAGTACAGTAATTAAATTCAAGTAACACTGGTACAATACTTTTCATCTAATATACAGTATGTGCTCCAATTTTGTCAGTCATTCCTATTATAGCCTTTATAGCATTTTTCTCCTCTAGTCCAGGATCATATATTTTGCATTTAGTTGTCATGTCTCTTTAGTTTCCTTTAATTTGCAGTAATTCCTCAGCCCTTGTCTTTCAAGACACTGACATTTTTTAAAAATACAGGCTAATTATTTCGTAGAATGAACCTAAATTGGAATTTGTTTAATGTTTTCTCATGAGATTTAGTCATGCCTCCCTAGCCAGAATACAACATAAGAAATGTTGTGACCTTCTCAGGTATTACATCTGCCAGCACACAGGCTTATTTCATTCTCATTAGTGATGTTAATTTTGATATCCACAAAAAGTATTGTCAGATTTTGCCAATGTATAGTTTTTCCCAAGTAATTATCAATCTATAAGCAATCATGCTGAGAATCACGTAATTATACAGCCGCTCATCAAAGTTTGCCCCTGAGATTCGGCATGCACTAATGATTGTTGTCCTAACCAGTCTTTACTATCATGGTTGCAAATGGTGATTTTCCAACTCCAACAGTCCCTCCACATTGATTAGTAGGCATTCTACAGTAAGAAAGTGTCCCTCGCCATTCGTTCACGTATTACCACTGAAGAATTCCTATTTCATACAATGGGCTATACAATCCATCACTATTATGATATACTTTGATAGTCAAACTATCCCAGATATGCTCATTGGGAGCCCCTTCAGGATGGTTCCTATGTTCTTTTCATGTGTCTCCATTATTTCTTTGAGCAGTTCATTACTTTTTTTTTTTTTTTTTTTCCTGAGACGGGGTCTCGCTCTG
This sequence comes from Pongo pygmaeus, assembly GCF_028885625.2. Lineage (NCBI taxonomy): Eukaryota > Metazoa > Chordata > Mammalia > Primates > Hominidae > Pongo > Pongo pygmaeus. Next base: position 11,202,169 of record NC_072380.2, read on the forward strand.
TCGTCCAGGCTGGAGTGCAGTGGTGCGGTCTCGGCTCGCTGCAAGCTCCACCTCCCGGGTTTACGCCATTCTCCGGCCTCAGCCTCCCGAGTGGCCGGGCCTACAGGCGCCTGCCACCGCGCCCGGCTAATTTTTTTTTGTATTTTTAGTAGAGACGGGGTTTCACCGTGGTCTCGATCTCCTGACCTCGTGATCCACCCACCTCGGCCTCCCAAAGTGCTGGGACTACAGGCGTGAGCCACCGCGCCCGGCCGAGCAGTTCATTACTTTCTAGCACACAAGATGTTCCAGGCTCATTTTCTATGTTCCCTGACCTAGCTTTGAAATCAGTCATTTTTTTTTTCAAAGTCTTGGTGTCTTTTAATAAGCGGCATGTAGAAACCAAGCTCTTGGAAGCAGGTGTGCTCCACTGCTATTGGGGTCTCACTGCTTCTAGATCTTTTCTGCAGCAGAACTAGAGGTCTGTTTCCCGCCATGATTCTGATGCCTACAACTTCAATCCAAATCCACAAGTTTCTCCTTTGTCTTCCCCCTTCCACATTTGTATATTCTTCTTCTACAGTAAGAGCCCTTGCTCCCAACACATTTACTTATTTGCTTAATCCTACAACATACATAAAATAGTTGCAGAATTACTACACCACACACTGCAAAAAACAAAGAACAACAAACTTAGTAAGAAGTCAAAGTTGGTTTGAAATTCCCTTTTCTTTCCTCCTACACTAAGAATACAAAGTCAAAGAATTATGTTCAAAAGTTACTTAGATTAGTTCTTTACTTTCTTCAGTGTGGTTGTTTGAAATATAGGTGGCTCATTTGTTTCTGTTTACATTCAAATTTCAGGTGTTTTTCCCCCATCTTCAATTTAATTTTATTTTTTAATACGTAGCACATTAACATGCTTCCAGAAATTAAAATTATACCAAAATGGCATGGTCTAGCTAATGTCTTATCGACCCTCTGTTCTCACCTTCTTATAGGTAATCAATTTCAATGTTTTCTGGTTTATCCTTCTTGTGCTTATTTTTGGAAAAAAAAAAAAACATATATATATATGCAGTTAAATGAGTTTTTTTCCTTAATTCCTATAGTGTATTAGTAATCTATTTATGCCTAGCAAATTACATCTGGAAATGACAACTTAAAAGAATGAATGTTATTTCACGTAGTTTCTGAGGGTCAGGAATCTGGGAATGGTTAGCTGGATGATTCTGACTCACATTTCCAACAAGGTTGCTGCCAAGCTATACATGGGGACTATCATATCTCATCTCAAGGCTTAAATGCGGCTGGAAAATCTGCTTCCAAGAATCTTCATGTGGTTATTGACAAGCCTCAGTTTCTCACTGGCTACTGGCCAGAGACTTCAGTACCTCCCAAAATGGGCTTGTCTATAAGGCAGTTTACAATATGGCAGTTTGCTGCTTCCAGAGCAAGTGATCCAAGTGAATGAGAAAAACAGCCCAACATAAAAGCCATAGTTTTTATGAGCATCTTGAAAATGGCTTATCATCAGCTCTGCCATATGCTAGTGGTCACACAGAAAAACTCTGCTACAGTGTGGGAGGGGACAATACAAACATGTGAATACTAGGAGACAGGTTGATTGGGCACCTTCTTGGAGGCTGGTTATCACATATTGTTTCTGACAAAAAGGATGGCATATTGTAAACACTCTTTTGTACTTTGTTTCACTAAACAATGTATCTTAGAAAGTAACCCATCAGTAGCTCTAGAGAACTTCACTATTTTACAGATGTAAAATACTCTATTGTGTATTTGTACAGATTATTCAACCAGTCTCCTATATTTGGGCACTTAGGCAGGCTCCAATATTTTGCAATTACAAATAATGAATAACCTATTGCTTATATATTTTTATTGTTGAAAATTGTAAACTTAGAAAATCCAGTTCTGGATCACCTATGCATTAAACTCCTTTGAGAAGGTTAGTAGTACATTTTTGGAAGGAAGATTAAAAAATCTTAATTTAACTTTTAAAACACTTTCACCATGCATTTCTTCAGTGCCTAATGTAAGTAGTAATGTACCATTTTCCATAATTCCAAAACCTGTATTCAACTATCTCTGTAAAGAACAACATAGAGGGCCGGGCACGGTGGCTCACGCCTGTAATTCCAGCACTTTGCGAGGCCGAGGCGGGCGGATCACGAGGTCAGAAGATCGAGACCATCCTGGCTAACATGGTGAAACCCCGTTTCTACTAAAAATACAAAAAATTAGCCGGGCGTGGTGGCGGGCGCCTGTAGTCCCAGCTACTCAGGAGGCTGAGGCAGGAGAATGGTATGAACCCGGGAGGCGGAGCTTGCAGTGAGCTGAGATCAGGCCACTGCACTCCAGCCTGGGCGACAGAGTGAGACTCCATCTCAAAAAAGGAAAGAACAACATAGAGTAGTAACATCATTAAACCAAAAGTAAAAGAAGTAAAAGAAAACAAGCAAATGTTTCAGTAGATATTGAAATGCATCTGTAGAAAAGAGGTGACAGCTAAGTAGAGGTGAAATGCTATACCAATTTCTAAGTGTCTCTGATAGGGTTCAAGCAGCTCAAAAGCAGATGAAAGAAAGAGTTACCTAGTATTGATGGGAAAGGTCAAAAGTGAAGAAATTTTTCATGAAACAGTAAGAAGATGTATTGTCTAATAAATAGTAGTATTGTATCAATGCTTAATTGCTGAGAAGAAAAAATATATAAAGAGATGGAAAAGAATATGAAACACCCTGAAATATGTTAATAATTGGTGAATCTATGTGAAGAGTATATAGGTATTCATCTTAGTATTTTTTAAAACTTTCCTGTAAGTTGGAAATTTTTCAAAATAAAAATAATAAAAATTTGCAGAAACAGTCGTAGGGAAGCTTGACATTAGCAATGACATATGACTCATAAAATTCAAATAGCTCAACTGACTTAGTGGTTTAAAGTACAACTTTGAGGCAAAAACTGCAGTTGAATTTGAATTAAACAGAAGTAAAAACTTCTTTGTATTTCAATACCTGAAGTCTGGCATCTTTCTACTTATCAAAGGTCTAATTACAAGTTTCAGCTTTTAATATCATTAAGCTTTCAGGGAATACAAACAACAATAACAAATAAAACTGCCATTGGTACTCTGCTGAAAGCTTTGTCAAAGGTTTTAATGAATTTGATTTTAATGAAGAATTTGATTACTTTTGAAGATACAAGCCAATGTTAATCTCCTCTTTCCTCATATGGTTTGTAAATGAGTAAACCATTGAAGCATGTATCACTGCCACTTCGGCTGCCATTTCTTAGCTATATCTGCATTCTGTTGCTGGATTCATGTTGAAATTCTTAAAAATTTGACACTTTTTCTTGAAAAAAAAATCAACCAACCACGTCAGATTTTGTTGTAGCGCTTTTTTGGAAAAGACTTATGACTGAAGAACTAAGATGGAAAGTCAAAAAAAGAGTTGGAAAAATTAAACACAAATAGGCTCACAAATATAAAACTTAAAATTGTGTACACTAGAATGAATGAGATGATCTCCCTATATTCTAAAGCAGAAGACAAATTTGATTGTGATAACTAAGTCTACCAAATAGAGACAAGAGTGTTTATCAAAATGATAGAATGCCAAATTAGTTTTTAGTAAATTTTCTTCTACTACACTAGATAACTTATTTTATAGAATAATTACCAATGGCTTCTTTTTCATCAGTACATTTTATGACTTATAAGCATTACGTGAAAGTAGACTCACAAAAATCATATCTCAATAGAGCAGGATTGTTCTAAGACTTAGATAGTTCTTAATCTGTTGTCTAGCCTACACACTCTAAAATGGCTCATGATTGACAAGGCTGGGGACATGAGAAGATCACATCCCTTTTGATGTCCTTCAGAAGCACAGGAGGATCCTAGCTATGTAAAGATTTGGGGTATTATAATAATGATGTTATAAAAACTACCTTATGAACTAGTTAACAGTTAAATGAGATATTTGAAATCAGTACATTTGTAGATAGGAGGCTTCTAATACTTAGCCAAGAATATCTAGTTTAAAAAAGCAGCCTTGTGAGAGAATTGAGACTTGTTTTGTTTAAAAATAAGCAAATTAATAAAGGTCTTCTATAAATGAATAAATATTTTAGAAAAGCTCATGATAATGTATGTACTGCTTCGTCAAAGAGAAAATATAGTAAAAAGGAGGCTTTACATTAGATATAGTAAAGAATTTCTGGATAAAATTATTTAATTTTTTAAAGATCTGAGGATGTTTCTAAAGCAGAAGGCAATCAATAAATGTCAGTTGAATAGAAAAGTTTTAGAATCTCTTTCTTGATATGTTATTTCATTCATTTACGATGATTCTGCCTAGACTACAGAAACCTAATGACAATTCTGAATGCAGTCTGCAAACAACTGATTCGCTGTCATTTTTCTTCAATAACAAAGGCTATTATTGGAGTACTAGTATGGGCCAGACATTGCATACTCTATTATAGCAAATTTTATATAGCATGAATTTATAAATAAGAGGTGTTTTCCCCCCATTAATGTAATGGGGATTTGCTGGGGTTTTTTTGTAACTATCTAATTATTTGAAGAGTAAGTCTGTTAGTTTATTTAAGAGCAGCTGAAAGTAGAACTTGCAGATTCTGAGACCCACAGACCAACACAGATTTAACAAACCAACCAACCCACCAGATAAGACAACTTATCAAAGGTCCCTTTTCAAATCTTCTCATTGTCAATTCCAGCTTGCCTCCCTAATATTTCTTGTACATTTTATACTGCTGGTAAGCTGTTTTGATTTTACCATGTTGTGCTGCTATAATAAAACAGTGCTAGTCTATGAAGCACCCACTGGCAGAATGATCATTCATTTAACAAATATTTATTGAGTGCTAGAACCATAACAATGAACAAAGGAGAAAAAAATCGACTTCTTACGAAGCCAGTACTGAAAGTCAGGGGTGGGAATCAGGCCATGAATAAACAAAACAGTAAGTAAATGAAATCACTGCAGACAGTGAGAGACACGGGATATACAGGGTGACTGGTAGCTGGACTAGATACTAGCCTATATGAGAGGTCAGGAAGAGCTTATTAGCGGTGGTGATTTTTGGGCTGAGACCTAAATATCAAGAGAAAGTAGTTGGCCAGACACGGTGGCTCATGCCTGTAATACCAGCACTTTGGGAGGCCGAGGCGGGCGGATCACAAGGTCAGGAGATCGAGAGCATCCTGGCTAACACGGTGAAACCCTGTCTCTACTAAAAATACAAAAAATTAGCCGGGTGTGGTGGCGGGCGCCTGTAGTCCCAGCTACACAGGAGGCTGAGGCAGGAGAATGGTGTGAACCCAGGAGGCGGAGCTTGCAGTGAGCCTAGATCACACCACTGCCCTCCAGCTTGGGCGACAGAGCGAGACTCCGTCTCAAAAAAACAAACAAGCAAACAAACAAAACCAAAAAGAGAAAGTAGTTAAACAAAAATTTGAGGAAAAGAACATTTCAAACAAAGCAACTAGCAGCCTGGGAAGAGAAGAAAGGTAGAAAAAGAACCCAAGAGAAAAACCAACTTGAGTAACAGCAAGGAGGCAACTATGGCTGGAATACAGGAGCAACAGGAAAAGTACTAACCACTGCAGTCAGACAGGTAGATAGGGGCCATATTAAAAGTCTGAATGTTTTTCCAAGTGAAAAGATTTTTAAGGGGGTGAATGAAATAAACTAGTTAACATTTTAAAAAAGTTTCTGTCTGCTATGTGGAGAACAGACTTAAGGAAGCCTGATGTACAGCAGTCGGGGGCTATCAGCCATTAGTCTACAGCTGGGCTGCAGTGTCACCGCTCAGCAAGATTAGGAGTCTGAATCAGAATGTACTGCTTTTTCAACAAGGAAGTCTTGCTATTAAAAAAAGAAGTTAAGTAAACTAAAGGTGTGCTTAGTGATACCGTTGATTTATATTCTAGTGCCAGCCCCTTATCTCATTGCAGGCCAGAAACAAACAGGTCATTGAAACCAGCCTGCAGACCACACTTTGGTGAGACCTAGTATAAATCAGAATGTTTGCTGGCAGTCACAACAACTAAGAAAAATGGATTTGGAATCGATTTTGGAGGTAAAACCAACAAAACTGGATGATGAACTGAACACAAGGTAAGAGAACAAGAGAAGAATAAAGTCCGACTTGTAGGTTTTTGGCTGGAGCAACTGGGTAGCTTGCGGTAATATGTCCCGAGAGGGAAAGAACGGGGTTCAAGTTTGGTGGGCATGGCAATAGGGTTGGATAGGGAGATAAAGAATTCTGTGTTGGCCACGTTAAGGTTGACACATCCAGACAACTCATTTGGAAATGTCAAGTAGGTAGTAGGATACGTACTTCTGGAGAGGACAGAGCAACACTAGAGCTATAAACTGGAAGGTAGGAGGTTTGAACAAGAGGGGTCTTTAGCACATAGATGTCATTTAAAAGGGACTCGATGAAATCATCCCAAAGTTAGATGGGGAGGAGTGAAAGTCCTAGGACTTAACCTGGGCCTTTCTAATAGCTGGATGTGGAGCAGAAGAGAAAGAATCATCATGAGAAAGCTCTATCGATGAAATGAGAGAAAAAAAAAAGCAGGAGGAATTTGTACCTTGCAAGTCATTAGAAGACCATTTAAAAAATGAAGTTGTAATAAATTTTGTTGAATGCTGCTGAGAGGCTCCACGAGAAAGTGGTCAACGGATATGCAAGACAGAGTTTGTTGAAAAACTCAGGGAGAAAAAACAAACAATAACAACAGCAAAAAGGCATTTTAGTACAGTCGTTAGGGATGAAAACAGTACCAGGTGAGTTTAGTTCCGACTAAAAAGTAAGAAAGTAGTGAGCAACCATGGGCAGTTCCTTATACTCTAAAGGGAAGCAGAAAAACAGGTGACTAAAGAGTGGTGTAAGAATTGACACAAAAGAATGGTTTTTTATTTTATTGTTGTAAAAGATGTGAGCTACCAGAATTCAATACATATAAGCAGATGGATATAAACCAATAAGCAGAGCATAGCTGCAGGAAACAAATTCCTGAGAAGGTGAGATGGAATGAAATCCAGAGCAAAAAGTAGACGAGAGGTGGCCTTAGAAAGAAGCAGGATGTTTCTCCATTGAAGGAAGAAGGAAAGCAGAGTATATGAGTGCAGCTGCAGCTAAGTTGGTGGAATTGGTGATAGCAATAAGTTCTTTTTGATGGCATCTATTTTTTCAATGAAATGTGAAAAAACTAATAAGCTGAGAGGAAGAAATTGAAGGAGTGCTAAAAATGTGTAAAAAGAAATGGCTGAGGCAAGGATAAAAACCCACTTGAGATTTATGGTAATGATTATAAAGTGAAATCTGACAATTACACATGTATTTTTCTTTTTTCCAGCTACATTCATTTCTTGATTATGGCAACAAAACAGGCCAAACAGTGAGTGGAAAAACACAAACAAACACTTTTTCCTCTGCTCTGGCACCACCACAATCAACACAGAAGATTTCTGTGACTGAATGAATGTGTGGGGAGTTTTCCCTAAACACCAAGCAAGCAAGCAAGGAAGCAAGCAAGCAATTTTGCCACAGGCACCAGCAGGATGGCCTCCAAATCAGTCCTGACACTACCCGGAGACAGCATTAGATCCCGCAAGTTGAGGGCTCAGTCCCCCAAAGACTACCTGCCCTTTCTGATGCCAATTACACATCCCAAGTTGTTTTACCTGTGCTTCTGACAGACCAGCTATAAATTGGGGTTCCCATGACCTCCTCTTTGGGTTTAATTTATTTGCTAGAGTGGCTCACAGAAATCAGAAAAACACTTACTTACTTACATTTACTGGTTTATTATAAAGCATTTATAAAGAATACAGATAAAGAGATGCATATGGCAAGGGATGGGAAGGGGGAGAGGAGCTTCCATGCCATTCCTGGAGCGCCGGCTGCCAGGAACCTCCACATGTTCGCTCTCTGGAAGCTCTCCAAACTCTGTGAGTCTTCATGGAGGCTTCATTACATAGGCACAACTGATTAAACTACTGGCCATTGGTGATCAACTTAACCTTCAGCCTCTCTCCCTTCCTCAGTGGTTGGGCTGAAAGTCCAACCCTCTAATTATGCTCTGGTCTATCCAATGACCAGCCTCCATCCTGAAGCTACCTGGAGACTGCCACGCATCAGTAAACTCATTCGCATATAAAAAGACATGACTTCGAAGATTCTAAATATTTTTAGGAATTGTATGCCAGGAAACTGGTTGAAGACCAAATACACATTTTAGAGTATAGCCATTGCGATTAATAAATACTATAGTATTCCCAAGCAAGTACACTGACAGGAGAGGCAGCAATAATTAAAAACTCCCTCATGGGTGTCAAAAGTGACCAGATAGGGAACCTAGACTTCTACCCACAACTGACTGTAAGGTGGCAGTGTCCTTCCCCAACCCCCACAATCCTCCTGCCAGAGTGCATCAAATTAAGCCTGCTAAAACAAATTTACGTAAGATCCAGGGTCTTACAGTATAATACTCAACATGCCCAGGTTTCAACAGAAAATCACTTGTCATACCAAGAACTATGAAGATCTCAAACTGAATAAAAAAGACAACCAATAGATACTGTACTAGTTTTCTATTGCTACTGCAATAAATTATCATAAACTTAGTAGCTTAAAACAACACACATTTATTATCTTACAGTTCTGGAGGTGAGGAATTTGCCACAAATCTCACAGGGCCTAAGTGTACCAATTCAAAAACAAATTGTCAGTGTGGATGAGAAAACATAACTCAACTAATATGCCATCTAAAAGGAATTCAGTTCAAATATAATGATATTGGCAGGTTGAAAGTAAAAGAATCGAAAAATCTGTGTCACACAAATCTCAATTTTAAAAAGGCAGGAGTGGCTATGTTAACATCATATAAAGTGGAATTTAGAGCAAAGAAAATTATGAAAGAGTTTTTATAAAATGAAGAAAGGGTCAATCACATTTATAACAATCCTAAATGTGTATGCAACAAAGCTACAAACAACAAAGCTACAAAATATAAGAAACAAAAACTGATAGAAGTTAAAGGAGAAATAATTAAATCTACAATTATAGTTAGAAACTTCACTACTCAACAACTGATAGAACAACCAGACAGAAAATCACCAAGGATATAGAACTCAATGATACCATCAACCAACAGAATCTATTAATAACAGGCATTTATAGAACACTCCATCCAAAAACATCAGAAAATACATTCTCTTCACATGCCCATGGAACATTTACAAAAATAGTCCATGTCCTGAGCCATGAACTTTGTCCTACCTTTGTCCAAATAAAGATTTAAAAATCAAAAAAATTGAAATCATACAGAGTATTGTTCAAGCACAATGGAATCAAACTAGAAAGTAACATGAGAAAGGTAGCAGAAAAATCTACAAACAGAATCTAAACAACCATACTCTAAATAGTCTGTGGGTTAAAGAGGAAATCTCAAGAGAAATTTAAAAACATACAAAATTTAACTGAATGAACATGAAAATGGAACAAATCAAAATGTGTGAATCACAGCAAAAGCAGTACTTAAAAGAAAAGTTATAACATTAAATACATACATTAGGAAAAAGGGGAAAAAAGGTCAATTTTCTAAGCTCCTACCTCAAAAACCCAGAAAAAGAGCAAAATGAGGCCAAAATAAGCAGAAAAAGGAAATAATAAAAAAGAAAAATCAACAATATTGAAAACAGAAAAAGAATTTAAAAAAACAATGAAATAAAGAATCGGTTATTTGAAAAGATCAATAAAATTGACAAAGAAAAGGAGAAAACACAAATTACCAATATCAGGAATGAAACGGGATTATTACTACAGACCCTGCAGGCACCAAACATCTGATAAAAACAAACTAAAAACAACTCTATGCACAAATTTAACAACTTAGATGAAACTGACCAATTCCTTGAAAGACATAAATAACAGACTCACACAAGAAGAAATAAATAACCCAATTAGTTTTAGACCTACTTAAAATTGAATCAAATAATAATAATAAAATTATTAGGCCCAAATGGTTTCACTAGTGAATTCTACCAAACATTTAAGGAGAAATACAGTTGGCCCTATGTATCTGTGGGTTCTGCGTTTATGGATTCAAGCAACTACAGATTTAAATAGTAATAATACAAATAAAAATATAGTATAACAAAACTACTTATACAGCCCTGACTTTGTATTAGTTATTATAACTAAAGATGATTTAAAGTATATGGGAGGCTATGCCTCCACAGGTTATACTATGTAACTTTTTATAAGGGATTTGAACATCTGCATCTTCAGGGGATCCTGGAACCAGTACCCCTGAGGACACCTAGGGCCAAATGTATTACTAACACATTACAGTCTCTTCCAGAAAATAAAAGGAAAACTAACTCATTCTATAAGGCCAGGTTTATCCTAATTAAAAAAAACTAGATAAAGATATTATAAGTAAAGTACAAAACAATATCTATGTATTTCTATGATAGAAATGTCCCATATCTTGACTGCATCAATGTCAACATCCTGGCTGTGATGTTATACTACAGTTCTGCAAGGTGTTACCACTAGGGGAAACTAGGAAAAGGGTACAAGGGACTTCTTTTTATTATTTCTTACAATTGCGTGGGAACTTACAATTATGTCAAAATAGAAGTTTAATAAAAATCTTAAAGAATAGAGCTAGTAACCATTACGATAGCAAAGCATTAATGAATTCTAATGTCACATGTGCTACTTTAAGAAAGCAAATATTAACAGTAATTTATTATATTTTAAAGAACCATTTAAAATACCAATTTGGTTGTAGTTGAAGTTCTAATCCAAATTGCAATACAAATGCTATAGAGTTGCTATAATTTACTAGGGAAAATGACAGCTGCGCTCAGAGTATACACTAACAAGTTATCATGCTTCACAAATATGTCACTTTTGATGAGTTAAAAGATCATGCTGATTTTAATGATGTAAGCCTGGTGGCTTTAATTACACAAAAAGATTCATTGGAAGGACTTGAAGTACTAGAGTGCCGAGATTATCCAAACAGAAAGTTAGTTGTTTTTTGTTTTTTTTTTTCCTTTTTTCTTGAGACGATGTCTCTTGTTCTGTCACCCAGACTGGAGTACAGTGGCACGATCTTGGTTCACTGCAACTTCCGCCTCCCGGGTTCAAGCAATTCTCCAGCCTCATCCTCCGGAGTGGCTGGGATTACAGGTGCCCGCCACCACACCCAGCTAAATTTTGTGTTTTTGGTAGAGACGGGGTTTCACCATGTTGGCCAGGCTGGTCTTGAACTCCTGGCCTCAAGTGATCTGCCTGCCTTGGCCTCCCAAAGTGCTGGGATTACAGGCATGAGCCACAGCACCCAGCCCAGAAAGTTAGCTTCTATTCCCTCCCACTCCATAAACAACATACCTCATTTTATTGCACTTTGCAGATAAACATTTTTTACAAATTGAAGGTTTGTGGCAACCTTGCATCCAGCAAGTCTATTGGCACCATTTTTCTAACAGCATGTGCTCACTTCGTTAGCATTTCTTAGCAATAAAGAATTTTTAATTAAGGTAGTACTTTTTTTAGACATAATGCTACTGCACACTACATAGTCTGAACACAACTTTCAAATGCACTAGGAAACCAAAAAAAAAAAAGTGTGTTTCACTTTATGGCAATATTTGCTTCTTTATAGTGGTCTGAAACCAAATCTGCATTATCTCTGAGGTATGCCTGTACACAGGTTACTATCTGTAACTAACTTAAGGTCTATTTACATTATTTGATCTGCCTTTTACCTATGAATAGCTCAAACACTTTAAATACTACATCTTTCCTTCCAGAGTCTAGTTGTTTTAAGTTTCAAATGAATGTTCATCAACCCTAGTGACTAGAGAGCAAAGACTGAAGATCATTTATGATATTCCCCATTATCTGCATTTTCCCTTTCCATGGTTTCAGTTACCCCCAGTCAACCACAGTCTGAAAATAGGTGAATACAGTACAATTAGATATTGTGAGACAGAGAGAGACCACATTGACATAACTCTCATTATAGTTTATCAATATAACTGTTCTATTTTATTATTGGTATTGTTGTTAATCTCTTACTGTGCCTAATTTATGAATTAAACTTTATTACAGGTATGTACATATAGGAAAAACCATAGTCTGTACAGGGTTCAGTACTATCTGTGGTTTCAGATATCCACTGGGGGTCTTGGAACGTATCCCCACAGATAAGGGAAGGTTACTATGCAAAGTTCAAAAAATCAATTTATTACCAAATTAATCCATTTTATTATAATAATATGATGATGAATCTTACTGGCAATATTAGGTAACTTGTCTTTCAAAAGGAATAATCTTTAATCTAAAAAAAGAACATTATATTAACAGACTAGATTTAAGCCCTGGAGTTTATATTTAGGGGCCACTCTAATTTTATCTTTATTTTAGGCCATGCCATGTCCTTCCAAATGAACAAACAGGTAAAAAGTCTGATTCTGCACATATAAGAGCACTCATTGATCCTAGAGCCAAACTGCTTGAATTCAAATTCCTATAATTTCCCTTGATGGTTCTGTGAACTTAGAAGTAACAACCTCTCCATCTGTAAAAACGAGTATCTATTTCTATGAGTATCTACTTCATAGCTTCATTGTGAGGATTTAACGCCCTTGAAACAGCACCTGGATCAAAGGAGGATTCAGGAGGTGTCAGCTATTATTATTGTCACTGTATTTTACGTAACGCTAACTTGTTTGCTTGCTGCAAGAATCTAAACATTCAATATGAACTATGAAACAAATACCTGCTGCTAATTAAAAAAAAAAGAAACTAGCTTAGCTGTTTCTTCACGGTACAAACAACACTTGAAAATTGAAATTAATCCCTTATGTCAGATATAATCTTTTCTAAAAGGTATGAGTTTTACATTCTTCTCCTAAATTGTCTTCATATTTTAAAAATTTCAAAAAAGTCTTTCAACCACTTTTAATAGCAAACTTTAAATTTTCCTACTCATGTCCAAAATTATACAAGATTAAACTATTCATATAATTTTCTTAGTCAAGAAATTAACATTTTAACATATACTTAAAATGAGTATTCATATTGTTTTGTTTCAGCAGTAACGCCTTTTAACTTCCTTTGCTGTAATACTAAAGGCAATCTTTTAAAATCAGAAATTCATCTTAATATAAAAATAATTTCCCCTAATAAAATTCAGATAGATAAATATGCAACTTTTCTTAATAAGTAAGGTAAGGTTTATTTCTGCTTGTAGTTTATTTTCTAGGATGCAGTCTATATAATTAGACTTTCTAATAACTGATAAGTAATTCTTTAAGTTCAGATTAACAGCATGAGAAAAATAATCATATAGTCTGACAGGAAAACATGTAATACACATGGTATTCAATATGCCAGGCTATAGTATAGCTAATGTGCAAAACAGCAAAGTAACAGAACAATGGCCAAAAGAAAAAAACAAAAATAAGCCTGTAATCCCAGCACTTAGGGAGGCTGAGGTGGGTGGATCACCTGAGGTCAGGAGTTCGAGACCAGCCTGACCAACATGGTGAAACCCCGTCTCTACTAAAAATACAAAATTAGCTGAGCGTGGTGGCACATGCCTGTAATCCCAGCTACTTGGGAGACTGAGAGGCAGGAGAATCGCTTGAACCCAGGAGATGGAGGTTGCGGTGAGCCGAGATTGCACCATTGTACTCCAGCCTGGGCAACAGGAGTGAAACTCCGTCTCAAAAAAAAAAAAAAAAAGCAAAAATAAGGCCTCTGCATGTCTGATGTGACAGCTGCAGGCAGCTTCATCTTTCCAGAATTTGAATGTTCTCAATCATAAGAGCCATCTGAGAAATCTGTTGATAAAAACTCAGTAAACCTCATCCATCTTACCAATTAAAACATTTTTAAAATGCACTTATGTTTTAAGAAATGTATATGACTATATGCAATTCAAAACTATTTTTAGGAAGCTAAAAATGTATTAAAACTATTGGCATAAAATGTCAAATAATTAATGGTTAATGAGTATTTATATGACCTGGAAAATATGCTGCCCCCAATTATCAGTAATCAGACCTTAGACATATTTATTTGATTGATCATTTTACGTATTCTTTTGAGTCCTGGGGATAAAGAAGTAAACGAGACAGACAGAAGTCCAAACCCTTGTGATGCTTTCATTCTACTGGGATAAACAAAACAACACAATGCAATGCCAGATACCAATAAATCCATGAAGGAAATCAAGTAGGCTAATGGCACCAGGGACAAGAAGCCTTCTTTGAGGAGTAGACGTTTGAACTAGAGATTTAACTGATGAACTGGGGAAGTGTTCCAGTTTCAGTAAATAGCTTATGTTAGCCCAGACACAGAATAAGGTGTCATCTGTTTGAGGGGCAGCAAGCAGCCAGCTGTAGCTGAAGCAAACAGACCAAGAGAGAATACAGTAGAAGACAAGATCAGAGAAATGCAAGGCAGGAGCCAGATCAGGACAGGCCACTGTTAAAGAATCTGAATTTTATTCAGAGGCTATGGGAATATACTAAAGAATTTTCTGATTATAGAGCTGATTTATGCTTTAGTAAGACCATTCTAGCTGCCGTGAGGAGAACTGAGCGAAGTTTAAGTATTGGCAGAGAGATCCATTATGAGGCTACCGCTGTTGTGAAACAGAGGATGAAGGTGTGGCCCAGGGCTAAAGCAGTGAAGATGGTGAGAAACGGTCAGATTGAGGATTTGAAAGTATGGTAGACCTAAATTACTGATAGGTTGGATACAAAGTGTGAGGCAAAGAAAGGAGTCCTGGCCGGGCACGGTGGCTCACACCTGCACTTTGGGAGGCCAAGGAGGGCGGATCACGAGGTCAGGAGATCGAGACCATCCTGGCCAACGTGGTGAAACTCCATCTATACTAAAAATACAAAAATTAGCCGGGCATGGTGGTGCCTGCCTATAGTCCCAGCTACTTGGGAGGCTGAGGCAGGAGAATCGTTTGAACCCGGGAGGCAGAGGTTGAAGTGAGCCAAGATAGCGCCACTGCACTCCAACCTGCCGACAGAGCGAGACTCCGTCTCAAAAAAAAAGGAAAGAGTTCCAAATTTTCGCTTCAGCAAAATCTAGTAGTCAAAGCTAGGTGGTCAGGGTACAGATCATTTTTAAGTCCTCACTGGTTATGCTAAAGATGTTGGTCTTATCTGAAAGGCAGCAGGAGGCAGTCAGTAGAAAAAAAAAAAAGCAAAGGATTTCAGATACATTTTGCTGACTTACTAAGCCAGTCTCAGCAAGAACACACCAGACACCTCAATATTGCTGGTGGCCTGAGCCACAGCTGATTCCTTATAGAGAGACTGGAGGCTACCCATCAATCATAGATTTGGATTTCCACAGAAGTGCAATGAATCCAGGTTAAAGCTAATTTATTCTTGAGACACCTGAATGCAAATATATCCTCCTTCCCCATCCCCTTAACCCTAAATACACTAGGAAAATACTAGGATCAACCATCTTAGCAATGCTGTGACCATCTAAATTCACTCACTTTACATCCCCATCATCCTTGGTCCTGACAACGACAAACATTCCTTTGGTTATCTATCCTTTTCCAAAATCTCAGTCTCAATCTGCTCTTACCTCTATTTTTATTGAATTTTCCACTGCTCCCTCTATCCTTTCCACTCTGCCCAGAGAATCTCCTTCACATAATTAACAAAGACCCTACTTTCTAGCCCTCTTCAACAAACATTCCCTTTGTCAACCACCTTTAACTTAAATGTGGATCTCCCATAATACCACATGCAGTGCAGCCTTTTTAAAAAGGAAAGCTCCTCATTTTCCAAAGCTTCCTTACTTCAAAGTCAAGAACAGAGGTATCTACCATGTCCATGGATGCTAAGACTGAATCTGATGAAGCACACTTCCAACAGAATTGATTAAATGACTCTAAATTCACAAGGAAGAATAAAGACGGAAAACAACCTACCTAAATGTGAAACACTAGGGAATTCAGTCAAAAAACTAAAATATACTCATAGGAGGGTACTATGAAAAGCACTTAATGCCTTTGGGAACATTTATGTAACTAAATTTGAAAAATATATATTATTAAATATATATATTTTAATATATTAAATTTATATATATTTAATATATTTATATATTTAATAATATATATTTATATTATATTATATATTATTTAATATATATTATTTAATTATATATATGTTTATATATTATATATATTATTATATATTTTATAATTATATATAATTAAATAATATAATTATATATTATTTAATATATAATATAATATAAATATATATTATTGAATATATAAAATAAATTTGAAAAATATATATTATTAAGCAGTTTATAACGTATTAGGCTGATTTGATTAAAGAGAAATAAGAGTGTGGGATACTCACAGAAGAAAAGGTTATAAATAAAGTACACCAAAATGTTATCTCTTAGTAGCAAAATTACAAATGATTTTTCTTTTTCATCCTTTTCCTGTTTCTCTCAATTTCCAAATGAATGTATTTCTTTTACAATCAGAAAGAAAAGGCCAAATTTATGTTACTTTAAAAAATTTATAATCAAAACACACAAAAACTGCTCTTCAATAACATTTACATAGGCTGTTTTTGACTTTTCATACCCTTGTTTAAAATAAAAAATGAACAAACAAAAAACCTAAATACCTCCAAGTCCTTCAGTTTATCGACCAGAACTTCAGTCATTAGCAGAAAAACAAAAGAAAGCCCTCAAGATTTCTTCTAAGCCTATCATTCACTTACACAGTAATTCAGCAAAGAGGATGATGAGTCTCTCTGAGTAAGTCTTCTCATTTAAATACCCAAGTGTACTATCCAAAACCAATGGCTACATGCTAGGGTCCCTTAATTACAAAATTAAGGGTACACTGTTGCTTTGTACAGCTTTATTAAAAAACATGCATTCTTATGTGTAAGATGGTATTAGTCACATATTTGTAAATGTTCTATAAAAAGAGACTGTCAGGCAGACAGGTCACCTGAGGTCAGGAGTTCGAGATCAGCCTGGCCAACATGGTGAAACCTCGTCTCTACTAAAAATACAAAAATTAGCCAGACGTGGTGGCACATGCCTGTAGTCCCAGCTACTTGGGAGGCTGAGGCAGAAGAATCGCTTGAACCCAAGAGGCGGAGGTTGCAGTGAGCTGAGATCGTGCCACTGAACTCTAGCCTGGGCAACAGAGCAAAACTCCATTTAAAAAAAAAAAAAAAAAAGAGAGAGAGTGTCACTTTGTTAATTGCCTTTAAGGAAAACACATAAATACTTGTACACAGTTTAGGCTAATGCACAAAAGTAATAACATGAAACAATGAGATACTGGAAAGAGATTTGCAGCAAGTAAATTCCCAAAGAAAAAATATTTAAGAAGGAAAATTTCACTCTCAAGGTAAGTAACGGTACTACAATTGCATCTGGCATAAAAATAAAGAATGACATGTTACTCAGAATGATCTCTAATAACTCTAAGGCATTCCTTTCAAAAGAAACCCTTTTAAAAAAAATTAATGTTTAATCTTTTAAATTTAGCTCTGGAAATAATTATTTCACCATAATTCCACTGGAAAGAATTACTTATTAGAGAACCTGTATGGGCAGAAAAACATTTTGGAATACATTTCACCTAAGTGTTATTTCACTGCATTATATAGCATGAATGTAGAAATAGAACTGGTTTATATTTCAACAAAATTAACCATATTACTAGACTTTTCCTTTTAAATCACATCTGAAAAGCTGTAAATCATTTCCAAAAAAGTAGATATTCTTGAAAAGAACAATTAATAAAATCAGTATTATGACCAAGAATTTCATATCTTCCTATCTAAGCAAAGTACAGTGTTAGATGGCTTTCAAGTCAATTTTAGTAGATGTGATATCTGTCCTCCAGGAATCTTGTGTCTCCACAAGTGATTGTTCCAAAGCTCTTTCCCAAACTAACAACATCCAATATAATCTCCCCTGAAATTCATTACAAATTAGGATATAGTTTCTTGTTAATAACTTATATTAAATTTTACTTTTTAAAAAAGTGAAAGTAGATCTAAAAGCATTGTTGCATTAAATGTATCTGACAAATGGACAAAGCGGGTGTTGAGAGTTGGAGAGAAGGAAAGGTCAGAGGGAGGACATTTAGATATAGAAAGAGTCTTGCTCAGCACTCATAACCTACCCCTGTTACTATGCACTGTATTTCTCCTTTGGTCAGAGACCACTCTAAAGCTGCTATTGTTGCCCAGGGCTTTGTTAAGAGACTGAAAGGCTGTAGAATCTGAGCAGGCCCGAGGCTATGTATTTTAATTTCACTACTTAAAATTATATATTTATACTTAAATTTCTTATCTACACTAATTTAAGTAGGTTTATTACTCTAGTGTATGTTACTGTTATTCAGCAACTAAATACACTAATCTTTGATTGAGAAAAATCATATTACTCTGAGCAATAATTATATTAATTTTAGCACAGTGCAAAGTTGTTTTTCTATGCAGAGTAATTAAGCAAAATTCCATAGATTTTCAAAGCTTTCTGTACATAAACGTTTTCCCTTCACCTCAGTATTTTTGCTAAATTTTCACACCATGGACTCTAAACTTAAACAAGAACAAAAGATTTATTTTCTTCGACCATGGGCAAATTTAAAAGGTAGTTAAAAGTCATTTACTTTCACATAACCTAAAACAAAACTGTTAGCACTGCAGTGACAGAGGCTCATTACGAAGGTCAGTTAAGTAAAAGAGGGCAAAGGCAGCAGGCCTCAGATGCTAAGAATAAAAACAAAAATAGATCCAATGCGGCATTTTGAGAATGAAGATCAATGAAAACACTTAGAGCACTATTTTCTATATTGTTATGAGAGACCTTTCCCATTCTAGCATTTCCTCTTTGCTGGTTCTTGGCATTTGCTTTAATAAAACTAAAACTTAAGCCACAAATTTGCAATATTTGAAAATAATAAATGCCTCAGTTAAAAATAACTTAGCTATCATGGTAAAAGTGAAAACATATGATTAAAGTATAAACGGGGTGGCAAGGGAGAGGCAGCGGCATATTTTATTTAACTATCGATCCAAGAAATAAGGCAGCAGGCAGCAGGTTGTCTTTCCTATCAAAACTACTTTTATAGTAATATAAATGCCCTTGCTTGCTCAACAGTAAAGGTCTTAAACAACTGAGAGGATGAGATACAGAAAAATTATGATATAAACCATAAAAATGACTAAAATATGAGTAAAAGATGTTATGATTTAATGCTATCATTCTAGGTAGACCAACAATCTTACTGCTTATGCTAATGACAGCATAGCAATTAATGAGACAGCTATCAAATCAATAATATAGTAGATAATGGCAGATATATTTGCTTAGCTTCATCAGTGAAAAGAAAAATTCAGCATAACAAGATTTTATAAAATCAAGTAAGGAGTTACACAGATATAATCATTCGGTAGCTCTCTGTGCTCTTACCTGTAAGGACAGCTTTTGCTGAAGGATCTGCCAGGTCCAGGGCTGATTTCCCATCAGTGTTCCGAATGTTTGGATCAGCTCCGTGCTGCAGCAGCACTGTGCAGGGAAAGCAGAAACAATATCTTACCTCGGGGATACAGAGATTATTTACTGTTAAGTGTCGTCTCGGCATGGTGTAGGCATAAACATACATTGCACAAATTTTTTCTCTTTCAAGAAAAAAAAAAAAAAGAAAAAAAGCACTGCAGCAAAGGAGCCTCTCTAGAGTGAAATGAAGTTGGCAACTTATGGTACAGTATTATCACATGACTTAACATCATAAACATGAAACTAGAAAAATCTTGCAATGTAGAGTTTTGGTTTGCCTCCTTCAAGCAGCAGTACGGGAAGCTATGTGCTCGCTGGCTCACACTGTGAAATATGCTAACTGTGAACCTGCCCTCTCTTTACTACCACTGTAGCTGTTTGTTGCTGTCGCTGCTTTACTGCTGAATTTCCAAACGCTTCCTCTCCTCAGAAGAGTTATAATACTGTGCAAGCCTTTTAGTGGCTCACCACTTGCACATGAAACTCACCATAACATACTGGCTTGCTTCCAAGAAGTTTAACAGACATAGTAATGCGTGTAACCCTGGTCCCCTGGAGTGGAGCTGCAAAAAGGAACTGCCTCCTATACTCATTCTTTCCATCAAAAATGTTTAGAAACAGAAACTCAGTCACTATAATATATCCTAAGGCATGAATGTAATGCCTGCCATAATGGGTAAAAAGTAGCTACTGAGAATTCTTAAATATGGAGGTTCCTACAAAAGAGAAAATCACTGTGCAAGTAAAATCCAGATATATTAATCCAAAACATTTATCAGCCACATCTGGTATGTGGTGTGTATACGTAGGGAGCGTGGAGAGGGCAGGAGAGGAGGAGACTGTTGCTGTAATACTACCCAAACAATGATTAAATAAATGAATGTATAAAAAGTTGTTCCAGTAAGTAAAATTCAATTGTAAGTTATGAGGCACTACCGTTGATGAGTCCCAAATTTTCATTCATTCATGACAGTTCCATGCTAAAGCACATACATTCTTTAGCAATATTTGGAAGGTAATACTCACACATTACCAAGCAGTAAGTCCTTCTGTTTACAAAGCTCTTCCTTTTCCTTTAATGCATTAACCATAAAATCAGTGGCTTTGTTATAATGGACAAACAACAGCCTTATCCAGAACTAGGACACAGCTGCCAGGAAGGTGAGCCTGTACATCTCACACATTACATTTTGGGGAGTTTCAGACTTGGGACAATAAAAACCAGCTATGGCTTGAGAAGATGCAGTGAGATCTTACAAAGCCTTTCTGTATTATTTCCTATGTGAATGCAAACAATGAACATAATTGTTTTCCAGATGTTTATAAACTGATTCAAGAGTCAGTAGAATAAAACAGTGAGTGCCACAATATCAAAGTGTAGTTACTCTTTCATCATAATGGGTACAGCTATTGTAGCAACATGTTTTTTAATTCCAGGAAGAAATTCTAACGTGAAGATTTGGCTTATAAAAGGTCTTTATCATAAAGCAGACTCAAGTATCAAATGCAAGCTGATAACTATCTCTAACTTTATTTAGTTGCTGAGTGATCACATGCAAAGGGGAAGAAAACAGAAGAAATAATAGCTACCATGAAAAGCAGAGTTTAACTGCATACTTCAGGAACTTCAGAATCTGCTTTAAACAAGAAGTAAAGGAATATTTTCATCTGAGTTTGACAATTATATGATGGGAGCTTTCATTTTGTAGTTTTTAATGAGTGCTAGAAGTAAAACACTGAAAAAGTCTGACTGTTTCTCCAAAGTCACCTAAAACTTCAATCCTTCTTGTTTTGACCAGTATTTTAACTATTATACCTTGCCCATTTTACAACAGAAATCTGCCATTACAGTTTAGTTGTAGTTTTGCTGTACTTTAGGTGACATTAAAAGAAGTAAACATTTACTTGAATTAGATGTTTTCTAAATATGTTTGGGCCATGCCTATCTCTTTCATTAGACCTGAACACAGACACATCTACAGCAAAGTAATGCAGCAACAGTAAAGAAGCAGCTGAATTTTCTAAACCAGATGCTGATAACAAAATTCACATTAGAAAATATTTAACCATATTTCATTCATCACATATGAATTAAAAATTAAAAACTCAGTAAAGTTAAGACTTTTAGGAGAAGGTATCTAACCCCTCATTAGATCAGCAGGGGTCTAAACTTATCCAGCTTTCATACAAGGTTACAAGATTGCCAGGAGGACTGAATTAGAACATAAAGTGGCATGCAAAGGTGCTGGGCAGGGAGCATAACAATCCCCATCAGCTCACCATAATATTTAAAGCACATATTAAAATGTGTACTCTCAACTCTACCAGTGACGACTAATTCCATGCTTTGCTCTAAGGCAGGGGTCAGCTAACTTTTTCTGTAATAGGCCTGATAGTAAATATTTTAGTCTTTACAGACTATTTGGTCTCTGTCTCAACTGTAGCTGAGAATAACACAAGTTTGAACTGCATCAGTCCACATATATGCAGATTTTTTTCAGTAAAAGTTACACTGAGTGTGCCTGTCTCTGCCACCCCTGAGACAGCAAGAACAACCACTCCTCATCCTCCTTCTCAGCCCACTCAATGTGAAGATGATGAGGATGAAGATCTTTATGGAGATCCACTTCCACTCAATGAATAGTAAATACATTTTATCTTCCTTGTGATTTTCTTAAAAATGTTTTCTTTTCTCTAGCTTGCTTTACTGTAAGAATACAATATATAATACATATAACACACAAAATATGTGTTAATTGACTGTTTATGTTATCAATAAGGCTTCTGGTCAATAGTAGGCTATTAATTTTGTGGGAGAAAGTTACATTCGAATTTTAAACTGCACGTTGTTCAACGGTCCTAACCCCTGCATTGTTCAAGGGTACTCATTCCTCCCCTTGACTCTACCATTACAGTGCGAAAGCAGCCACAGATAATATTTAAATGAATGAGCATGGCTGCATTCCAATAAAATCTTACTTAAGGACTTTTAAACTTAAATTTTATAAAATTTATAAAATATTCTTTTGATTTTTTAAAAAACCATTAAAAAATATATAAACAATTCTTAGCTTGCAAGCCATACAAAAACAAGAGATAGGCTGGGCTTGGCCTACGGACCATTTTGCTGACCCCTGACCCTGGGCAGTGCTATATAAATGTGGTCTGTGCTATACAAAGCATATTATACAAAGTTCCATTCCCAGGTCTATGCTATACAAAGCATATTATACTAAATTCCATTCCCAGAACTGTTTATAATCCATCTACATTGAGATAAGAACCGAAACTGAAGGTATTTAGAACTATGTCTGTTGTTTCAAAATTACCTTCTCCAGTACTTCTTTTTATTTATATTTTACAAAATTATTGGTCTGTCACGCATTGGGGAAAAAAGAAAACCCAGTTCTCTACCATAGACAATTTGAGAAGCACTGAGCCAGGGCACACAAGAAATTCTCTGGGCCTCAGTTCTCACGACTTTTAAAATAAAGGGGCTAAACTTGATAAGGTGATCTCTACATATTTTAGGAGCGGTCTCAAATCTCTGATAATGCTTTTAAAGTTATAGCCAAAGACTTGAAGCATTAAGATCTAAAATATTCAAAAAATAAAAATAAAAAACAGCTGCTTCAAATAGAATCTCTTCTCCCACCCTCTGAATCAAAATGAAAAAAATAATAATAGAAAGGTTTTCATTTATCTTAACTCTTTAAAAAGAACAAACAAAACTAAAAGTTGAGACCAGGAGCGCTGAAGGTTGTCAGATACATTCTTAAATGTCCCAAACTGTAATATTCCCCAAGCAATTTCTCAAATAGAATTTCATCCTAAAGTGCCTTCAAATCTGATCCTTCACACTGTTCTCTATGGGGATTTATGTGGGACTATTTTCTAATACCAGAAGAATGGCACATACGTGAGGCAAAGGTAACAACAGTTTCCAAGAATGCCACACTGTACTCAAAGTGGTGTCATCTAAGACTCAATTCTGGATGCTTCAAAATTTGTTTTCAACATTCTGAGCCATTAAAGAGAATAATAAAATGTGACTATTAACACAAAATAAAATTAGAAATTCATCTTGTAAAATCAATATGCATTGATAGCACACTAATATAAAACAGATTTTTCTTAAAAAGTAGCACATTGCTTGATGATACAGTGTCATATTATTTTTAAAAAGTAGCACAAATACCTGAAGCAAAGTTCCCGAAATACATCAACAATGTACAAAGTAAGGTTTGAAAGAAAAAGAAGGAAACTAAAATCTGAGTAACATTCAGTACATAAATTCAAGGGTACTATGGCCATTCACAAAGCCCCCTATACTATCTTTAACCACTGGGACATTATCAAACCTCAAATTCCAGAGAGTAGGTGATTTCTAATCGTTTTACTAATGCATCTCAGCTCTATTCATCTCCTTCCGAGGTAAGAGGGGCGGAGAAAATGTAGCAGCTGGCATAACAAGACAGTTAAAACTAAATTAGGGTCACAAAATTCAAACATCATTTTCATATGAGCTATGGCAAGAAGGACACACGATTTTCCCATTTCTGGTACAGGCATTCAGCCACGGGGAGCCAAATTTAGCACGTATTACTCTAGCTATGTTGTTTCATTTCATGGTTTAAAACTATTAAAGTTAAGCATTTGCATAATTATTGCAAATAAAAACAAAATATTTCTACATTTATACAAAGACTCATTCTGTTAAATTCCTAGAAAATTACAAAGTGCTATTATAATAAATTGTGTTTAACTGCGGGCATTATTAACTGATTTTAAAAGACAGAAGACATAGAAACAATGTGAATTTTCCAAGCTAAAAATGTAGCAAGCTTTTTAGAGTAAATTATCAGAAGATGATTTAGGAAGTTTTTACTTTAAAATTATAAGCATCTAACGCTTTAAGAGTAAAGAGATATACATTTATTAGACTGAGTTTCAAAAACAGGATTACATAAAGGACCAAGTTCCTTGAATTTTTTAAGCAAAGAAAATGTTTAATTTTATAGAATATCAAAGGACTAAATTTTCACTATAGTACAGCCTTCAATGTATAAGACTCTTTACCAATACACATGAGCTTTAAGAGACAAACTATTTTTATAAACTGAAACATGATAGATCCTTGTGTTTATACACAATTTCTTCTACACAAACATGTATGTTAAAATGGTATAATATTATATAATGGCATAAGTTATGCCATTATATTATACAGTATACATTATATCATATATAGTATGCTACAGTATATCTTATACAGTAATAATACAGTATATATTTATATATTATAGATTTTTTAAAAACTCTTTTATCTTTTCATCCAAAATACACGTTACTTATTATAGCATAAAAGTAGTCAAGCTAATGTATTTTATTTTTCAAATTATCTGAAGTTGATTTACCACTAACAGTAACTACGAAAATTCAAGGCGGGGCGCAGTGGCTCATGCCTGTAATCCCAGCACTTTGGGAGGCTGAGGTGAGCGGATCACGAGGTCAGGAGATCGAGACCACCCTGGCTAACAAGGTGAAACCCCATCTCTACTAAAAATATAAAAAATTAGCCAGGCGTGGTGGCGGGCACCTGTAGTTCCAGCTACTCGGGAGGCTGAGGCAGGAGAATGGCGTGAACCCGGGAGGTGGAGCTTGCAGTGAGCCGAGATCATGCCACCGCACTCCAGCCTGGGCGACAGAGCGAGACTCCATTTCAAAAAGAAAAAAAAGAAAAAAAGAAAATTCAAGTAACCAGTGCTATCCCTATATAGGATGGCTTACTGAATTTAAGTTAGAATTTAAATGGCACAATTTTCTGTTTTCAGTAATGGCAGAGTAGCTTATTTAAATCTACCCTTAGCTGTAAACAATGAACAGAACTAGATTTAAAACAAAAACAAAAACACAACTTCTAAAATCATCTATGAGCTAACAAGACAAAGAATTACCAGCTGAAAACTGAAGCAAAGGAAATCTAGAGGGTAAACATGTATGGAAGCTGTCATTGTTCTGAAGGCAATTATTGATCAAGAAAAATAAAATCTGTCATTTCAATGTCTCATGGAATCAGGGGAAGAGCAATAGAAGCCCAGAGCTCCCCAAAAGTAAGGACTATTACGAGACTGTTCCCCACAAAAGGGTGATACCTCAGGATGAGGATAAAGTAGATGTGAACTGGTCCTAGTACAGAATTATAGCTCTGGTTGGAAACTTTGGGTGTTTGTGATATCTAAAGCCTTGAATTTTATTTAAGGTGGCCCCAGATTGGCAGTAACTCCTATAAAGAAACAGTTAGTAAAATGTCCAGTGCACAGCCAAGATAATGAGGCACATAAATAATCTAAAATGCAAAACCTACAACTAGCAGAAATAGACAACTCAAGAACAGACCCATAGAAACTTCAGATATCAGAGGTACAAGACACATATTACAAAAAGAACAATGCTTATTGTGTTTAATAAAATAAAAGACAAGCTGAAAGATCTAAAAAAGATGAAACTATAAAAAATAATACGGCAAATTTATAAAAGAATTAAACAGAACTTTTAGAAATAAAAATATAACAATAAAAATTTTAAATGAAACTTTAGTTTCCAGCCATAATGGAATAACTGGTATCAGACTAGCTTTCCCTCTCTGACATAACCAATTATGAAATTGGAGAAAACAGATGAAGCAACTAACTGCAGGCAGTAGCCAGCTGCAGTTGTAAACTGTGATCCCTGAAAGAAGAGAAACTCACAAGATGGGTACCATAATCACCCAACTCTCTGCCTAACACAATTTGCCAACCACCTAAACACAACAAGAGTCAAAGCACAACATGGTGGTTACACTGAACTGAGAAGACAGAAATCCAAACTCAGGGCAGAAGAATTGGCTGGAGTCTGCAGGATGGGAAACTAGAGAAGAGGGATCTGTGCAGAGAGCAGGCCCCAGATGTCTGTGCAGGAGTCCCCAGGGATCACATGGCTGGACTGGGCTGTACCTGTGCAGGACAAAACCCCTGAGGCTTATTTGGCAATAGCTGCTAGGGACTGAGAGCACAACAAAGTGAGTAGAGGTCACAAGGTGCTACAGAAAGAGCGGTGCTGAAAGAAATTGGAATTCTGGCCTTGAGAAAGTAAAGAGAACCTAAAATCGTCGTTAACACACCTGACGCACCTTAGCATCAGCGTTAGTTATGAATAAGCACCATGACCTAGAACAGAGAGCTGGGATCTACAAAGTCAAAACTACTTTTATAATAACATTAAGATATTATTCCCTTGTTTCGTTGTATTAACATTTGCACTGATGGTGCAACAGAGGATAAAACTACTGATAACACAAGCTGAGCATGGTGTCTCATGCCTATAGTCCCAGCACTTTGGGAGGCTGAGGTGGAAGAATTGCTTAAGCCTAGGAGTTTAAGACCAGCCTGGGCAACACAGGGAGACCTGGTCTTTTCAAAAAGTAAAAAAATGAGCCAGGCGTGATGGCACACACCTGTGGTCCCGGCTATTCGTGGGGCTCAAGTGGGAGGATCGCTTGAGCCTCAGGAGGTGAAGGCTGCAGTGAGCCATGATCACACCACTGCACTCCAACTTGGATGACAATGTGAAACCCTGTCTTAAAACTAAAATAACACAAATCAAGGCAGTGTCATCAACATCTATTAGTGATTATTACATTCTTCACTATAAAACATATATGCAGTCAAAAAAAAAGGAGGGTTTCACATTAGAATGCCCCTGACAAAGCAGTAAAATTACTGCATTTTATTAAATATTGACCATTAGATTTCTTTAAAATATTCTCTGTGAAGAATTAGAAAGTATTTATAAAGGGCTCCCAAATTCATAGACTTTTCTGCTGACATGGATATAAAATAACAAATTTAATTATTTTATATAGTATAATACAACATGTTAACAAGTTAGGCCTCACTTAGGAAACGAGTATTTTTGATACGACAAATGGAAATCATTACAAAATCATACATAGGTACATAGGCAAAGATGCTTTCCAAGTGTAAGATGACCAATGGATTGTGATGTTACAGAGTGCAAAAGGTTTTCTGACATGGTTTCAGATTCCACATTGCAGCTAACCACTAAGAAACTACCATTTGTCCAGTTTGCATGTGGAATCAAAGAAGAATATCCACAATTACTGGAAAGGTTATTGATATACTCTTCCCTTTTCTAACTATAAATGTAGATCTTCTTCAGATATTTCAACCCCAAAAAGCCTATCAGAAAAGACTGCACACACAAGCAGCTAAGAGAATCCTGCTGTCTTCAATTAAGTCAAATATTAACAACATTTGCATAAATGTATAATGA
Organism: Pongo pygmaeus; assembly: GCF_028885625.2. Lineage (NCBI taxonomy): Eukaryota > Metazoa > Chordata > Mammalia > Primates > Hominidae > Pongo > Pongo pygmaeus. The sequence continues at coordinate 11,230,159 of NC_072380.2, forward strand.
TTCCACTCTTAGGACTATTTTTTGTTTTGGAAAACAATTTTTCAAAAAATGTTACTCACGCTAACATGCAGTAAGTTTGTTATTTGCTAAATGAAATAATTTTTTAAACTTCTTTTTTAATTAATATCTAATACAATATGCATCACCCCCATTAAAGCTCTGTGGAAACTCAATAATTTTTAAGAATGCAAAAAGAGACTAAACATTTGAGACCTTGTCCCCTAGAATAAGCCCTAGTCTAGACACATAATACTAATAAAGCCCAAAACCGAGGCAAAACAAGGTCTGCAGAAGAGACAATCTTAAAGAAACATGGGAAACACCTTGGGCTTTCCACAGATCTGCATTAACAAAGCTTAAAAACCAAACCTCCATAAGTTAAGGGTGATTTTAAACCAGCAATGAGGTGATCTGCTAAAACAAGAATAAAAATTATTCAGAGGAAGATAATAAATATCACAGAGTGACTACCATGTCCACTATTGAATAAAAAGTTATTAAACATATAAAGAGAAAGAAAAATGTGATCTGGTCAAGAAAAAACACTAAAAATCATACCAGGATAGCCCAGATGTGTTAGGGTCAGTTAGCAAAGACCTCAAAGCATCAATTATAAAAAATTTCAAAGACTTAAAGAAAATAAATTCCAAGAATTAAAGGAAAGTATGGTCTTAAGAAGTGAAACATAGACACTCTGATAATCAAGTGGCAAATTGTGGAACTAAAAAGTTGAAGGACTCACACTACCTAATTTCAACATTTATCATAAAGCTCTAGTAATCAAGACAGTGCAGTACTAGAATAAGAATAGATAATAGATATAATAGGACTTCTGCAATTATTGGAGTTGCAAGTTAAACTAGCTACTTTGTGTTATGAAGCATAACTTCCAATTGAAAAACTATGTTATTCAGACTTGGGTATTTAAACCAACAGAACAGAAGACAGCTCATAAATAAACCAACATATAGGGAGTCAACTGACTTTTCAACAAAGGAAGCACAGTAATTCAATGGTGGAAAAAGAGCCTATTCAACAAATCATGCTGAAACAACGGATTCTCTATATAGAAAAGAAAAAAAAACACAAAATAACTCTTACTGTACGCCACACAAACACATTAACACGAAGTGGACTACAGACTTAACATAAAAGCTAAAACAATAAAATCTGTTAAACAAAACACGAAAGAAAAATCTTCATGACCTCGGGATGTAAAGATTTCTTAGGAGAAAAAGAAACTAAGCCTTAAAAGAAAATACCAATAAACTGTGTTTTATCAAAATTAAGAACTTCTGTTCTTCAAAAGTTACCATTAAGAACATGAAAGGGCAAAACACAATCTAGAAGAAAATATTTGCAACACATATGTAAGATAAAGAACTCTTCTAGATTAGAGAAAGAACTTCTACAAATCAATCATTAAAAGGCAAACAATACAACTTGAAAAATGAGCAAGAGACTAGGGCATTTCACAAAAGAAGATATATAGATTACTAGTAAGTCCATGAAAAGATGCTCAACATTATTAGTCAACAGAAAAATACAAACTAAAAAGACTGGCAATACCAAGTGTTAATGAGGAGATTCTAAACTGGAACTCTAATACATTACTTGTGGGCATTACAAATGAATGGTTTAACCATTTTGGAAATCAGTTTAGCAGTTCCTTATATAGCTAAATATACACTACTGTATGTCCTAGCATACATACTTAGTCTTAAGTATTTACTCAAAAGGAAACAAATAAACCAAAAACCCATGTGTCCACACAAAAGACGTGCATGTGAATGATCATATGTTTATTTGTAATAGTCAAACATTGAAAAAAATCTGAAGCAAACTGTAGCTCAGTCATACAACAGAATACTACTCAGCAATAAAAAGAAACAAACTTTCGTTTCATACAACAGGGATGAAATCTCCAAAACTTCAAAACATGATGAGCAAAAGAAGCCAGACACACAAGAACATATTTCTAGAATAGAAAATTAATCTATAATGTCAGAAAATAGATCATCGTTGACTGGGGATGGCTGACAAGAAGAAAAACTGACTGCAGATGGGCACCAGACAACTTTTTGGAGTAAACAAAACTGTTCTATTATTTTGATTAGAGTCGTAGTTGTATGCGTATACACATTTGTCAAACCTCATTAAAATGTATACACAAAATATATTCATTTTATTTCATTACTTCAAACTTAATAAAGTTGATTTTTATGTTATATGAAACTAATATTTTAAAAGCTTTATAGAGGGTCTGTCTATGATTAGAAACAGCTAAAGAGAAAATTGCTGAACTGGAAAATATGACAACCAGTATTTCCAAGACTGAAGTACTGAAGTATACAGAGGAAAAAGAGAGTAGGATGGATAAAAGACGGAAACTAAAAGGCCTAACATGCTGCAATTAGTCTTAGAAGAAAAGAAAAAATAAAAATAAAAATAAAAAATATATATACATACACACATATATGTATGTATTTACAGAGCTAATGACACAGATTTTCCTAGAACTAATAGAAGACCTCAATCTACAGGTTCAAGAAGCACCAACAGGATAAATTCATTAATCATTTAGAAAAACAGTTTTTCACATATAAATTAGGAACAACAACTATAAGAGGGTAGCTGACTCAAGAGAAAGCACGCAAGTTAAGAAATTAATGCTATATAAACTACACTGAAGAAAGATAATTTTAGTGAGCCTAGCTTAACATACGTTATATATGTTATGCAGATACTTAATTACAATTCCATTTCCTTTGAATTATATTTAATTCTACTTCCAACTTGCAAAAAGCAATTATTTTGCAGCTGTAAAAACCCCATATTCCTATTCTTGGAATAGATTTAAGTTTGGTGATATCAATTAAATTATGTTATACTGTTTAAAATATTTTAAATAAATGGCAAGAGTGAAGTAGATACACTCAAAGGTTTTGTACATACAGTAGTATATGTACAAAAGGTAATAAAACAGGGATGAAATCTCTAAAACTTCAAAACATGATGAGCTCAATGTACAGTGAAATACTATATGTACACTGAGGTAATGTGCCTATAATGCATATATACTATCCTGCAACTGAGGCATAATCTATGTCTGATTAGCCAAATCAGAGAAACAAAAACAAATCAAAACTCTTTGATATAAATGTAGTACTTATTTTCATTTGCAAAATTTCACATTTTTAAAGTATTTTACTTCCTCTTTTTATTTCTTTTTAGAATCCTCTTCAATTATTAACATCTTTGTTTTTTTAACAGAAGAGTTTCACCTCTGAATAAACTACTCATTGAAGTTCTTTGAATTCTAGCATTCATAGGAAATGATCACTAACTGTGTATACCAGATTAAATTTGGGACACAAAAAGAGTGATGAGTTCTGTTCTCTCTTAATATCCTCGTGCTATTAAGTTTCTCTTGAGAACATAAGATAAACATTTCTTTGATGCACAATGGTGTCTTCAGCACTGAATGAGCAGTGACATTCACTTAATGAAGTAGGGTTCTTCTTTCAACTTAATTAATATCCTTTGGAGGAACCTATGAGAACCTCATCATATCATGTACAGCCTACTGTGCCTTACTCATAAAGCTCTTCTAAAATAGAGATTTAAGAACAGGTATTCTAGTATAATGAACAGGGAACTGAACTGGGTGTCAGGAGAAAAGTTCAGAAGTAATGGTTGTGTGGTCTTAGCCTGTTCTCCTTAGCAATAAAATGGTTAGTAATTTCCCAGTGTTCTAGAGTTATGCTGCCCAATATGGTAGCTACTAGCCACATGTGAGTATTGCACCCTTGAAATGTGACTAGAGAAACTGATGATCTGAATTTTTAGTTGCATTTTAAAAATCACAGTTAAGGTCAGGCATGGTGGCTCATGCCTGTAATCCCAGCACTCTGGGAGGCCGAGGCGGGCGGATCACTTGAGGTCAGGAGTCCTCAAGCCCAGCCTGGTCAACATGGTGAAAACCTGTGTCTACCCAAAATTAAAAAAGTAGCTGGGTGTGGTGGCGTGCACCTGTAATCCCAGCTACTTGGGAGCCTGAGGCAGAAGAATGGCTTCAAACTGGGAGACGGAGGTTGCAGTGAGCCAAGATCGCGCCACTGTACTCCAGCCTGGGCGATAAAGCGAGACTCCATCTCAAAAAAAAAAAAAAGTCATAGTTAAATTTAAAAATTGATAGTTGATTCAGTTATTGGTAAATGTTTAATATATTTAGGACACCTTGGGTATGTAAATCTAGTTTTTCAACTGCAAATTTTATGAAACCCAAATACAGATCAAGTATTGATCATGAAAACGTTTGAATTGAGATACGCTTTAAGTATAAAATATACATCAGATATCAGAGACTTAGTTGGAAATAATGTTAAAAATCTCACTATTGTTTTAGACACATTACACGTTGAAATAATACTTGAGATACATTGAGTTAAATGAAACATTATTAAGTTGATATCACATTTCTTTTCAATGTGGCTAATAGAAAATGTTAAATTACATATATGTGTGGCATTACATTGCTATTGAACAGTGTTACTCTAGAATATAGAGTCTCCATTTGAACTACTGACATTCTTGACCAGCTAATTCTTTGCTGTGCATGTAGGTGTAGGCTACTGGCTCCACCAGGTGCTCTGGAGACTCTGCTAGTATCCTCACAGGCTACAATGATAAAGACATGAACCTCAGTTAATCTGAGTGTTGGCTCAATGCCTTGCGATACCCTGGGAACAAGAGAGGATGGGAAGCTGTCATGAGGCAGTGTCTCATCACTTCCCATTTGTGAGGAGGCGTGGGGCTTTCTGCCTCTCTCTCTTCTACTGGCTCTTCCAAAACAGGGTATTCCACAACTCTCAATGCAGTCCTTTGGCCCTTTTCCTTTCAGTGTCATCCTGAGATACGTAGACCATGGGGAGCTGGTACTTTTAGCTTCCCCTTCTTTTCGCTGTCTACGTAAGTAATCAACTAGCTAAACCTACAAGTGGCTTGTTGCATCTTTAACAGCCTAAGCAGTCAGGCTCCGGCTTTTGCCATGGCTTGTCTGTTGAATGCACTTAACGGCGGGGAGCTGTCTGTGTGTTATGTTTAACAGCACCCCTTACCTCTACCCACTGGATGCCATTAACACTCCCAACTGTGATAACCAAACATGTCCCTAGATATAGCTAAATACGCCCTCTAAGGGGTAAAACTGTCCCTGCTTGAGAACGTCTACTCTTTAGGTTCCTATGGACCCATCCCCACCTCCTCATACACATGCAAGGCTTCTCCCGGCCCTCTGAACACTTTTATATATTGGGCTACTGCATTATATTTCATTTGAAGAAAGATTTATGTGGCTTCTAAACATAAGAAATAAGTAAAGCAGTAAAGTAAAACTGTAAATAAGTAGAAAAGATAACAGTAGTAGTAAATAGTAAAGATGATCTCTAAGTATCCTTCTAAATTTAAGGTGCTGTGGTCTATAAATATATCTTGGAGTACTGACTTTATCAAATAGAGCTTTTTTATTACAAAGGATAAAAAACTACTTCAGCTACCTTAATAACAGGAAAATTTACGAAAGAATAGAGGTATTCCATTGAACGCAAAGGCAAAAATGTGTCTCAAAATTTAGGTGTTGCTGTCTTTCCCTGTCTCCCAGACATTCCCCTCAGATACAAACACATACGCCTGTATTATCTCAATCTTAGTTCCAAATTATCATGAAAGAGAATTTGGTCCAGCTTGGCTCAGCATCTGGTTCCGGACTTAAAAAGTTTGGCCAAGGAACTACAAGAGGCAATACAAACAATGGTGATGGGGAAAGAGGCATTGGTTCTGAGCAAAGAGTACTTGTGCAGATATCTCAATGAGTAGCTACTGCAATAATACATATGAAATTCAAAGTTTTAACACACGTTAAATTTAAAGTTCATGTTTCAAAAATATGTAAATAGATTTATATGTGCAAATGGGTTCATAAAAGAGATAAAAAAACTACTTCAGCTACCTTAACAACAGGAAAATTTAGTGTTATATCTGAGAGTGAAATAAACAGGATTTCCACTTTCTATTTTATACATTTCTACACTGTTTTAGTATTTATTACATATATGTGTTATTTTTATAATGGGATATTGATCCTCAGACAAAAATGATCTTTATGCATGCTGTTTAATATGTCTGCAAAACAATGCTTTTTAAAAGCTCTTGCTTACAGAAATTACTTTGTAACTAATAAAGAAAAATTGGATCATTCTTCCTATCAAATGACTAACATTAAATATGGTAACAGCAATGGATAAGACAAATGTGAAATCTATTAATTTAGATTCTGTAATAATGCTGACTGTAGAAACAAATTGAGTAAAACAGTGACGTGATTATTTCAAAAAATTCCAGAGTTTTAGTCATACTTTCATATATGAAAGTCTTTGTCTTTCATATAAAAGTGACCCAAAATTCAGAATTCTGTCAACATCTGGGACTAGCATACTTGGAACAAATTAATTTCACCCCAGTGAACTATGTGCCTCATTACATGTAACTTTTTTTCCACATACCTCAGTGGGAAAAAATAAAAACTGCATTTCTTTTTTTAAAAAAAGTTCAGCCAGGCGCAGTGGCTCATGCCTCTGAAATCCTACCTCTTTGGGAGGCCGAGAGCAACAGATCGCTTGAGCCCAGGAGTTCAAGACCATCCTGGGCAACATGGCGAGACCTGTCTCTATAAAAAATACAAAAATTAGCTGAGCATGGTGGTGTGCACCTGTACTCCCAGCTACTCGGGAGGCTGAAGTGGGAGGATCACCTGAGTCAAGGAAGTCGAGGCTGCAGTGAGCCATGATCACACCACTGGACTCTAGCCTGACTGACAGAGTGAGACCCCATCTCAAAAAACCCCACAATTTTTAATTAAAATTTTTAATAGTTCAAAAAAATAAAAGTTCTCTATGAGGTCTGCCATGGCAAAATGCCATAGTTAGAGTTAAGAACACAGCTGTACTTCAGAGGCTGGATTCTGGGGCCACACTGCACAGGCTAGAATACCAGTTCTGCTGTCATCACTTCTGGGACCCTAGCAATTCCTTTACCTCTCTGAGCTTCCATTTCGTTGCCTGTAAATCAGGAGATAATATTAGAGTACCTATCTCATAGGGCTGTTAGGACAAAACAAGCCTATGCACATAATTTTTAGAGATATTAAAAAATATTTAATTACCCACTCAAAAATTCATCCATGTGAATAAAATTACTGAGTTTTACATGGGAGAGGTCTTCTATATGTGACTTAATGAGTTAAATGCATCTCCTTCAGTCTTTATGGACAAACTCTGGCATGAAATTTTACAATAATAAAAGAATCTTCCAATTCAATTTTGCTCCTGTTGTCAAGTTTTCTTATAAATACAGAAAACCAAGACTTTTTTTTTTTTAAAAAAAAAGGCACATCACATCTGCAGTAACTTAGGTATGGATTATTCTGTACGTAAACATAGCAGATTTTTATATCCCAGATCAATTTTATCCTTTTTGCAATGAACAAAGTTAATCCAGGACACAATACATTTGTAAAATCAGAATTATCTGCTCACATAACAATTTATTACAAGATAAGGCAGACACTGGAATAAATATAAGATTGAGCGTAACAAAGTATCTCTCTTTCTACCTGGAAACTCAATAGAGAATAATGACTAAAAGTTCTGTCCTAGGAATCAGATACCTCAGTTTTAGAATACTGCTCAATCCTTAGTAACTGTCTGACCTTGGGCAAGTTACTTCACCACTGCCAATCTTAATTTCCTCTTTCATAAAACACTACCTAACACAGTGAATTGCTGTTACAATTAAATGTGACAATGTATACAAACCCGGCTTGGCTCTTTGCACATAATAAGAACTCAACATACACTCTCTCGTATCCCAATCAGAATCTTTTCATCTGTCTTTCAAAAATAGATATACAGTGCTAACAGAAGATCTGCTGGATTGAAATAAAGGTAAACTGATAATAGCCCTAGGAACAACGAATTCATTTGTGCCACACCAAACTGCTATATTATGCTTCTTTTTATTTAGGCGTAGATTACTTTTTCTAAACTTGACTAGATTCAACTAAATGAAATGTCCATAAGGAATAAAGCAAGTATCTCTACAATCTGACCAGGGAAATTTATAATAGGATCATAAAGCTTGCACAACTCTAAGGGACAATGACCACATGTAAAAGATGCTTCCCCATCTGTTTATGAGAGAGAAGAAGGGACAAACACGAGAAACACTTCACCGGTCTTTGTGAATCCTTCCCTAAACTGCTAACTCTACCTCCTCTCTCTCAAGGCCTCACGGACTTACTAGCATTCCAGATAAATTTCTTATGTGTGTAAAACATGAAGACCAATTCATTCATATAATACACACACACACACACACACACACACACACACACACACACACACATTTTAGACAAGGTCTTGCTCTGTGGCCCAGGCTAGAGTGCAGTGGCGTAGTGCAATCTCAGCTCACTGCAACCTCCGCATCACCAGCTCAGTTGATCCTCCCACCTCAGCCTCCTGAGTAGCTAGGACTACAGGCATGCACCACCATGCCCAGCTAATTTTTCTGGTTTTAGTAAAGATGGAGTTTCTCCATGTTGCCCAGACTGACAATTAATATTTTTATCACTAGTTACAAGGTTTAAAGTTACATATTTAAAAACATCCTCCCTCCCAAGGAAAACAGGATTAAACCTGTACCATAATAGTAATAATCTGATTCTGCTTTCAACTTCAGTCTCCTAAGAAAGTATATCATTACTGGCCGGGCGCGGTGGCTCACACCTGTAATCCCAGCACTTTGGGAGGCCGAGGCAGGCGGATCACGAGGTCAGGAGATTGAGACCATCCTGGCTAACACGGTGAAACCCTGTCTCTACTAAAAAAATATAAAAAATTAGCCGGGCATGGTGGCAGGCGCCTGTAGTCCCAGCTACTCAGGAGGCTGAGGCAGGAGAATGCTGTGAACCCTGGAGGAGAAAGTATATCATAAATATATCATTACTATTATTTTCCTATGCCTCTGACAACTGATTCAACAGACTGAAATGCCAATATTCTGCTGTACTTTCAATCTAAAGGACATAAAGCATATAACTTAAAGAATTCTCATTCCTTAGGAAAGTTATTCAGCTAAAAGCAAATAATTAAAAAAATAAACTGAGTTTTGTGTTTCCATGGGATTTGACACATTATCCTATTATCAATTGTTCTGAATGACAGTATTGAATCACATATTTCACTTCCCACCTCAACTTTTCCCCCACATTGAGGAAAAGACCACCTTTTTCTTTTAACATAATTCCTCATCTGTCCTTTTCGTTGTCTCATTCCTAGTGGGTTACAATTTTCAGAAACAGCAACTGTGATGTCCCTTGGCTTGAAAAAGAGCTGTTTACCCATGAGTAATCTGCTTTAAAAAATATTAACCAATTATTTCATACACTTCATATTTGGTTACAGCAAACCACAATACCCCTGCTATTGAAATATTTGTGGGGAAAATGTTTAAGTTACATTAACGATTCTCCATAATCCTATATGCAATATCTCCACTCACTAGGTTAAAAGAATGTAAATTACAATGAGGAAAAAAGAGCTTCATGTCTTATCAAATCACAATACAAGTTTACAAAATTACAAAGGATACTAAACAAAGAATGTAACACAAATTCACGCTGATGGTAACAAAGAGCAGCTTATGGCAATGTCAGCCCTTCACTTAGCTTTGACTGAGTGTCCGCTTTGTGTCAGAATACAAAAATAGTCTTGTGTGGCAACGTTACTGTTGCATACAAGAAGAAAGCAAGTGGAAAGAAACAAGTATTTACTGAGACTCTACTTGCTTTCTCTATATTCTTTCATTTAACTTCCCATAAAAATTTTATGCAGTAGAGCCAATGTCCGTTTTATAATTAAGAAACTGAAGCTCAAAGCAAATGTGTAAAATCAGTCTGTATGTGATAAACTGCAATTCATACATAATTGTAAAGCCAAGCACTTATTTGCTATCTTACAATTCCATATAAATGCAAGCTAAGATTACCCCAGAACAATACTCAAGCTTTCTTCCCCAGAAGTAAATTCTAAAAGGCATATCTACATATTTGTCCTTAATACCTTGTCTACTACTCCTATATTCAATGTCCTCTTCCTAATAATCCCATCACAATTGCCCTGTGGGAACACGTGAAAAATACCTATGACAGTGAGAGTTCCATTTTAGGGGACCCACTAGAGCATTTCCTGGCCTGGTTCCCTCAATCCTCAGAACTCGAGTTTATTCTTTCAAAAGACCAGCACTCAAAACTGTGTCACAAACAGGCAAAACAGAAGATGTGCCCTCTGCCTCTAACCATGATTATGTGTACCACAGTAAATTTAGAAATTTTCAGGCTTGACACAAATGTCTGAAAGAGTTATTCAGATTTCAGATTTATTGATCCAAAATAAATGTATCTTTGGATACACAGTGGGATTGCTTAGTAAGTCTTATTTATATGGTCATATCAGGGACTAGAATATGAAATAACTCACAGTAAGGTTAACATTCTTAATCTTGGATTCTGTTTACGTATTAAGAATCTAATACCTCACCGTATTTTTAAAAAGATAATTAGCAGATTTAAATAATACAAGAGAGTACATTTTTTAAAAGTAAAGTACAAATGTAAAGCCTATAAATACAATTATTATACTTAACAGTTTTCTAGCTTGGTCAGTTGAGAATGAGGAGTAAGAAGGACTCCCTAAATCTTTATCTCAAATATGGACCTACCTCCACATTTCAGTATTAAAACTGTACAAAGGGAAGCCATAGTTCTAATAATATATGAGTTTCAGATAACATGATAAAGATTCAAAGCAAAATCTGCCTGGTTACACAACCCATTTGTCTCAAATACCATTTTCATACAACCCCAAACTTAAGCCATGTATCTCACTGAAAACTACAGTATGTATGTATGTATTTTGAGACAGGGTCCCCTCTGTCACCCAGACTGGAGTCCCATGAAGCGATTATGGCTCACTGCAACCTGTACCTCCCCACTCAAGTGATCCTTCTGCCTCAGCCTTCTAAGTAGCTAGGACCACAGGTGTGTGCCACCACCCCCAGCTAATTTTTTAATTTTTTGTAGAGACAGGATCTCACTTTATTGCCCAGGCTGGTCTCAAACTCTGAACTCAAGCAATCCTCCCACTTTGGCCTCCCAAAGTGCTAAGATTAGAGATATGAGTCACTGCACCTAACCTAACCCATAGATTGTTTTGAACAATTGAAGTGAGTCTAAAAGTAAACGCAAATGTGTAATGCTTTTATTAGACAGGCAGACCTGGGCATTACGTAAAGCCTTGCATCATTGTAAAAAAGTATATGAAATTTTTTTGTTCTAGTTTTTTGCTTTTTCCACCTAATTTAAGCATCTTCAATGTATTTCTTAAGGCCTTGGAAGAGTGAAAGCTTCCATACAGGTGCTTTTCCTGGAATTCTAATAAAACACAATTAATAAGTACATAACATATATATATGTTATGTGTATATCTACCACTATTGTACAGAATAACTGTTAAAACAGTCCCAATTTTATCAGGTAAATGCACACTACTCTAACCTTCCTGAAAGCAGTTGGAACATAAGCAGACAAGTGATCAACGTAAGAGTACTCAGTGTCAGCGGAGATTATTTCCAAAGGCACAATCACTCTCATTCTGGGCCTCTCTTCTCTGTTTTAAGGATACAAGTATGGAATTTTGTCATCTTTGTTTTTTATGAAAATGCTACACTGAGACTTGGTTAAAAGATCCCAATTCAAGGGTGCCTGTAATCCTAGCTACTCAGGAGGCTGAGCCAGGAGAATTGCTTGAACCTGGGAGGCAGAGGTTGCAGTGAGCCGAGATCACGCATTGCACTCCAGCCTGGACAACACAGCAAGACTCCGTCTCAAAAAAAATAAATAAATACCAATTCAGTTTTTATATGGACAACTAATGGTAAAAATGCAGAAGGGAAGTATTCTGGCAGGAAAAGGAAAGACATTAATGAAACAAAACCAAGTGAATCAGATTTTCAAGGCTTCATTGAATTTTCAACTAATTTTTGCAAACAGTAAGGAAGGTGTGAGAAACGACTTTTCTTAACCTAGCTCATTTATAGATGATATATAAATAGACAATGTGACAAACTAAATCAAGAGGTCCAATGAAGTTCTCCAGTAGCTAAAACTTCTTTGGTCCTTATTAAGAAGCTATGGCTTTCCAGGAATTTATCCTAAAGCAATTAAGATTTATACATATATGTAATGAAAAGGATATTCTTTATACTACTGTTTATAAAATGGTACAAAAATAGCCTAAATGGCCTACAACAGGTGACTGATTTTAAAAAATGATTTCTATATAAATAATTCTTAGAAGCCTTTAAAATGAGATTATATAAAAATATTCACTGACAATAAAATATGTTACTACATAAAGTAGAAAAATAAACAAATAATATGATGGAATGATCTCATTTTATGTAAAATGGATTGCGTACACAGGTTCACTGGGTCTAACAGCACTGTCCAACAGAACTTTCTGTGATAACAAAAATTTCTATGTCCACACTCTCCATTATTATAACCAATAGCCAGATACAGTCATTAAGCATTTAAAACATGGCTAGTGCAACTGAGAAACTACATTTTTAATTTTTAAAATTGTAATTAATTTTAATTTAATGGCTATCACACTGGACCATGTACGTCTAAATAGACAGAAAACAAGGTGTGACAGTTATCATCAGTGTATTTTCTCATTTTTCTTTAATGGGCAACTATCACTTCTAATAATACTGTTAAGGAAAAGCCCAGAAAGTTGTTAACCTTCAAAATACTATATTTAAAATAACAGGGGATAGCCGGGCGCAGTGGCTCATGCCTGTAATCCTAGCACTTTGGGAGGCCGAGGCGGGTGGATCGCCTGAGGTCAGGAGTTTGACACCAGCCTGGCCAAAATGGCGAAACCGCATCTCTACTAAAAATACAAAACATAGCCATGAGTGGTGGTGGGTGCCTACAGTCCCAGCTATTCGGGAGGCTGAGGCAGCAGAATTGCTTGAACCCAGGAGGCAAACGTTCCAGTGAGCTGAGATCGTGCCATTGCACTCCAGCCTGGGTGACAGAGTGCGACTCCGTCTCGAAAAATAATAATAAATAAATAAATATCAGGGGATAAGAATGTACCAAAGGCAGTTCAACACTCATTCCACATTTCTTTCCCCCATCCCCAATCCCGTGCCATTCCAAGTTCCAGGATGTTAACTTCATCAAAGGACAAGTAACCATGGAAGTGGTCAGATAATTTTTTAAACTAAAAGACTTTGTAAAAGGAAAGGAAACACATCTTTCTAAACAGCAGACATACAAAAGGAAGTTATAAGGAAATTAGCAGAGAGATATTACTTTAGGAGTAAGTTACACTTGGTTTAAATTTTTGTAGACAGGTTAGTTTTTTGGTTTGGGGGGAAAGGGGTTTGGTGAAGATTATTTTCCACCTTAAGTTTGCTAAATATGATACGGTTTTAAAAGCTAAGCTAAAAATAATTTAAAAGAATTAATTTGGCAGACTTACAGAATGAAATTAACCTTTTATACGTATTATGTATTCTTAAATGAAGCCCACTATGTGAAGAGAACCTTCATTTCTCAATCAAGAAAACATTTCCACTATAACAACTTTCTATCAGCTCTACAGACTGTGGCAAAGTAACAACTTTCTCCTTCTTCACTGGTAAAGTGGTAGATAATCTGAATCATCTGCCTCACACATGGGACACAAATATTAGTGACATTGCTTGGCTAAGTCCTTTGAGAGGCCTCGAGGGAAAACCCTTTACAATATTACATATCAACTATCCATAGCAATTTTTATAAATTTACCACCATCACCTTATTTTTTCTTATCCCTCCCTACCTCAACTCCTCAGCTCCTGAGAGGGGCAATTCATGGGTTTAATCTGTAAGTTAACAAGAAAAAATGTTTTACTATCCTCTACAGAAAACCCATTATAACCAAAAGTTAATGCATGATCAGAATCAATATTCAACTGCCCATCGTAATGAAGAATACGCAGTTACTTGACAAATGGAAGATAATCTAAACATAATTTGCATATGACTATAAAATGTGTTTTATATTTGTATATGAATATTGAAGTGTCTGACATACTGCAAGTTCACATTACTTTAAAATAAAGGAATCTCAAGATATCACCTAATCAAGAAGTAGAAAATTAATCAGCTTCCTTATCCATGTAACACAGACTAATATAAAGTCAGACAGAATCAAGCCTTCTTCCTGTGAACTGCTTTGTCACTTCACACATGTTTCTTGAATATAATTAGACATCAGTGATAGACAATAAGAATACATATGAAAGTGGACAAGATTATTGTTAGTTCCTATCACAGAGAACGTGGTACATGCTTAAGTTCACACCTTACCTGATTCAGTTTAAGAAACTGGCACCTCATCCTGTGGTTGTGTTAGAAAGTAAACATACTCAGTGGACAGAGAACTACTCTACTTCTAGACGCCAAGAAGAACAGGAAGTTTACAATATACTAGAACTATAAAGACCAGTCTTTGAGTCTTTAATCTGTTTGTATTTCCTGTCTCCTAATACTGGGAATATGAAAAGTATGAGAATTCTACTAAAGCCAGTAAGATGAAGAAATAGCTAAAAGAACATCTGTGAGTCTTTTGATCCTTAAAAAGCAGATAATATTCACAATGCTAACAGAACACATTAAAGGAAAACACAAACCAAAAAAAATTTAAGTATTGGGAATTAATAAGTCTTCGTTTGTGGAAAGATTTCAGGCAACAAGCTATTAAAAACAGCCTATTTCCCTAAATTTTGGAAATATACTTGCCAATAGCAGGGGCAAACAACGTCATCTCAGAAATAACTGTGCATATTTTAGATAATTATTTTCTAATTAGTTAAAGTCCACCTGGCTTTTACTGTTAAATCTTAAAAATGAGTCATATAATATATTCAATTTTTCACATGGAATAGCTGATTCTTTCATTTTAATCCTTAAAAATATATCCTAAGCAAATTAGAAAGCACTTGAAGCAGCAGCCCTCACACCAGAAACTGCTTTCCTGAATTTCCACAGTGTAATTAAAACGATGTTATTTCTCTATATACTGCTTTTAACCTAAGAATAATTGTCAAGCAGAAATCTTATTATTCCAAAGCTGATGAAACACCAAATACTTTGCTATTTTAACTGATAAATTAGACTTCACCAAACTTAAAAACCTTTGCCTGTATAAAGATACCATTAAGAAAATGAAAGGCAAAGCAAAGATTGGGAAATAGCATTCACAATACACACACCCAACAAAGACCCATTGTTACAGCACAAAAAGAATTCTCACAAATCAGTAACAGCAAAAAATAAAAATAAAACCAAAGATGGCCAAAAGATATGGACACTTCACAAAAAATATACATGAATGACCACTGTACATAAAAATATTCTCAACATGCTCAGCCATTAGGGCAATGCAGCTTCTTTTACAGTCTAATGTGCACTTAGCATTCCACCCAGCAATCCCACTCTCAGGGATCCATCCAAGAGAAGTGAAAAAACATGTCCACACCGAGACATACATCCAGCGTTATAACAGCTACAAACTGCAAACAAGCGAAACAACCACCAACTGTGCTACATCCATACAATGAAACACCATACAACAACAAAAAGGAACTACCGATATGCACACACAATATAAACTCACAAACGTTTAGCCAAATGGACCTTGGGAAAAAATAAAAGACAACTCTATTAACTAGAATCATACATGAAAGGGAGTAAATTACTACTAAGCTTACAGAAATAAAAGATTATAAAGGAATATTATGAACAACTAAATGAGAAAACTGGATAGCCACATGCAAAGGCATGACGTTGGACCCTTCACCTCACATCATATCCAAACATCAATTTCAAATGCATCAGACCTAAATACGTTTGAGTTACAACTCCTAGATGACAACAGAGTTAAATCATGATCTAGGGTTCGACAATGGATTCTCAGATAAGATACCAAAGCACAGGCAACGAAAGCAGAAACAGACTTTTTAATGTTAACCATTAATCAAATCACCAAAATGTAAAACTTCTGTGCTTCAAAGGACAATATCAAGAAAGTGAAAAGACAACACATAGAATGGGAGAAAGTATTTGCAAATCATTTTTCTAGTAAGAAACTTTTATCTATTATAACTCAATAATGAAAAGATAGCCAATTTAATAATGGACAAAGATAGGAATAGACGTTTCCCCAAAGAATACATACAAACGGCAAACATGCACATGAAAAGATGCTCAACATCATTACTCATCAGGCAAATGCAATTAAAACCACACTGAGGTTCTGGTACAGAGTAGGCATTTTACTCGGAGCAAGCACAGAGGTTTATTATGCCAGGGATACGGTGCAAAGTAAGGCAGAGAAGGTTCCTGTGTTTATATTCAGGCACAAAGTTGGGAAGAGTACACAGATGGCAAACAAACAAGTAAATGTATGATTAAATAAGGATATAATTCCAGGTAATAAGTGCTATGGTGTAAAATAAAACATGATAAAAGAGTAATCAAACAAACAGGGCAGGGCAAGAAATTATGACAGCTTTGTCAGGGCACAACTCAGATGAATTCACATTATTAGTGAAAAATCTGGGGAAAGAGTACCCCAGGCAGAACAAGTTTGGTGCATTACAGAGACAAAAAGGCCACTGTGGCTGGAAGGTGGAGAGAAAGGAGAGAATTATAGGGACACGAGGATGAAGTCCATGATGTAGACGGAAGCCAGACCAAGGAGGGCCCTGATGATGAGTCCGGGTGTTATTTAAGTATACCTGGAATTATGTGGAGCATTTTTAAACAAGCACATAGTGTGATCTAATCATGGGTAGCTTCACGAACACACAAGCTGTGCAGTTGCACACGGCCCCAATGCTCTGCTGTCACCATCTTAAATTCTTAGCAATCTTATCTCTTAACTTGTATTTTGTACGTAACATTCAATGGGACAATGAATGGAGCATACACATGAACAGAGGAGACGTGTTGGGTAGCAGTATATGCACACAGAATTAATTCAGAAGAGTTTGTGGACAGCTATAGAAACATATTATCAGAAGACTTCTCTCAGAAAGAGTATTAAGGTCTCCGTTGAAGGCATGGGATGGTTCAAAGAATATTAACAGTAATCAATTTTCGAAGGGATCCAGAATCAAAATCAAGCTCATTTTTACTTTCTTCTCTTCCTCACCCACATGGCTCCCAGCCCCGCTATATCAATTTACTCTCAGTTGTAGATTCCTATGTATAGTGGTGAGGCCCGAGGGGCCAAGTCCATACTAGGAAACATCTCTGAGACTAAAGCTAACTGATTAAGGGTCAACATCTAACTCAAAGTGGGGCATCAGATTCTTTGCATCTCAGGTTTAGCAACAAGAGTGGACTTGAAGCCAAGACCTTACAGCAACTTTAAGGGAGGATTCTAAAGAGAAAGTTGACATACCTCTGCTGCTAAAGTTCTTGGAGCTGGCTTGGTTGTTTACTTCAAAATTCTTGGTTTTCCTGAATGGTGTGTTTCTGCCTCCAACTTTACATGCAGTATTTACTATAACTTCAAATATTTATCTGATCCTTTACAAGAGACCTCTAGTTTATAAACGATATCTTTCACTAGCTAACTCCACTACTAGGTTCTAGACCCTCCTAGTCTAGCTGATCCTGCTGCTACCCTTGGCCGAGAATGTATGTCCTGCTTCTAGTATCCTACTTTCTGATTAAATTTATTCAACTGAAAGTAGATTATTGTTTCATTAATACAGGTTTCAAGGCTTCTCACTGAGCAAAATCTCTAGCTATAGAATTTTTCTCATGTCAATAGGTTCAGTGGGAGCAGGGAAATAATCCTGTTTTCAGTCACAAATACTAATGAGGACAAATTCCCATACTGATCGAGTTTGTCATACATTCAATTATCTATGACAATAATATCCATGATGTGCTGAATGTTGTCATCTTTCCCCACTCCGATTAACCCATTAACCTATCCCTCTCAACATGGATAAGTTTCTTCTTCCTAGTCTAATTTGAAATAAGGCTATGGGGTTTCAATATCCTTTTCCTTTCTTTTCTTGGTCACTAAAAAAAAACCATAGGCCAAACAGCTCATTAGAGATCGAATAGTCTCAAAGCACTTCATACAGTAAACCTTTATAAATGGCCACTTGTTTCAGAAACAGATTCACCAGAAGCATAGACCTTATAATCTGCCCAAAGTCATAGGAATTAAAAGGTAGAAAAGAAAGAAATCTTGGGGCCCTAGTCTTCAGTTCAAAGTAAAATGTTTAATCATGCCTCATACTGCAGACAATAAAATTCCCCTTTTTAGATAAAAGAAACAATTTGGGGCCAGGCGTGGTGGCTCACGCCTATAATCCCAGCACTTTGGAAGGCCGCGGTGGGCGGATCACGAGGTCAGGAGATAGAGACCATCCTGCCTAACATGGTGAAACCCTGTCTCTACTAAAAATACAAAAAAAATTAGCTGGGCGTGGTGGCGGGCGCCTGTAGTCCCAGCTACTCGGGAGGCTGAGGCAAGAGAATGGCGTGAACCCGGGAGGCAGAGCTTGCAGTGAGCCAAGACCCCACCATTGTACTCCAGCCTGGGAGTACAATGCAAGAACTCTGTCTCAAAGCAAGAACTCTGCCTCAAAAAAAAAAAAAGAAGCAATTTGGTTGTCAAGTTACATGCTTTTCAAACATTTTTTATGTGGCACCTGATGACAAAGATTACAAAGAAAATGTTCAGTTTAAACAAATGTATAAGGACAAGGACTCTCCACACCTAATTTGATACAAAATTTATTTTCTTTAAGTTTCTTAGTAAGATAATTTACCCCAAATCTCAAAATACTTCAAAAACAATCATTTAAGCAGAAATAGGAGTCCACTACATTATCTGCTTTTTTATAATTATTTTAAGAATGCTTATAAGTATTATTCTTGTATATTTGCCAACATAAAAAACTGCTACTTATCCTAAGTGACCAAATCTTTAAGCATTTCCAAGAAAGCAGTTTTAATTGTATTGAAAACATTCTACTACTCTTTTCAGGAGATGCTCAACCTAGATAAATTTTGCAAAACTGTTGTAAGATGTTTTTATAATA
Source organism: Pongo pygmaeus (assembly GCF_028885625.2). Taxonomy (NCBI): domain Eukaryota; kingdom Metazoa; phylum Chordata; class Mammalia; order Primates; family Hominidae; genus Pongo; species Pongo pygmaeus. Next base: position 11,249,464 of record NC_072380.2, read on the forward strand.
TATGTTTGCTATTGCTGCCCTAACAAATTATCACAAATCCAGTGGTTTAAAACAATAACAACAACAAACTTACTCTCCTACAGTTCTGGAGATCCTAAATCTGACATAAGTCTCATTGGGCTAAAATCAAGGTGTTGGCCAGGCGCAGTGGCTCACGCCTGTAATCCCAGCACTTTGGGAGGCCAAGGCGGGCGGATCACGAGGTCAGGAGATCGAGACCATCCTGGCTAACATGGTGAAACCCTGTTTCTACTAAAAATACAAAAACAAAATTAGCCGAGCGTGGTGGCGGCACCTGTAGTCCCAGCTACTCAGGAGGCTGAGGCAGGAGAATGGCGTGAACCCAGGAGGCCGAGCTTGCAGTGAGCCGAGATTGTGCCACTGCACCCCAGCCTGGGCGACACAGCGAGACTCTGTTTCAAGAAAAATAAAAATAAAAAAAAAAATCAAGGTGTCAGCAAGGCTGAATTCCTTACTGGTGACTTTCATGAAAACCTACTTCCTTGCCTTTTCCATCTTCTTGGGGCCACCCCCATTCCTTAGCTCACGGAACTCTTTCTCTCTTTTCAAAGCCAGCAATGGTGGCTTGAATCCATCTGAAATTATATCATCTGACTTTCTCTCTGCCTCCCTCTTCTACTTCTAAGGAATCTGGTGATTACTTTGGGTCCACCAAGACAATCCATGATAATCTTCCCATCTCAAATTAACTGATTAGCAACCATAATTCCATCTGTAACCTTAATTTCTGTTTGCAATGTAAAGTTAACATTCCCAGGTTCCAGGAGTTAAGATATGAACATCTTTCAACCATTATTTGCCTACCACATACAGCATGTCACTTCTTATAAAAAGTTTTTAAAGTATAACATTATATTTATATGGTTCTTTCTAATGGGAGATCCAACAGTACTCTCCAGGTACGCCAACTCCTATTTCATTGTTCTTTGCAGCAGACCACAGTGGCCCTCAATTACTCTAAGAGGAGCAAAGTCTTCAGTCTTCCCTATTGCTGATAACTCCATATCTTATCAGCCCAAAACTTAACAAGTCAACTGGATTATTTACCACCTAACTTCACACACACACAAACACACACACACACACACACACGTTTTAGATATAAATTATATAGACTATATTATAATTTAAATATAAATTCTATAATACTGGCTGTTTTAACATTTTTTCTGAACCAAGATCTTATCTGGGTTGATATATTACATTTGATTGAATGAATCTGAGTTTTACCCAGTTGAATAATCACAAGCTAAGGTATGTCCCCTACTTTTCTAAGGCAAAGGAGGGGGAAGAAGAGATAAAGCATAATTTTATTTTTGCTCTCTCTCAGCAGAATCATAAAATATAATTTTATAACAAGGAGTCCCTAAAGTACAAATAATGGGAAAAAAAACTAGCAGAAATCCTATTACATATTAAATAATTAACTGAAGTTCTGAATTGGGATGGGAAAAATGGGAATTACAGCAAATTGCTTTTATTAGTTCATTTAGATAACCAACTTTAATTATGGTATTAAATAATACTATCTTTATATAGTCAGCTTAATTTCCCCTAAGAAGCCAATTTGCTTAGAGACTTTTTAGAAAAATACCATCAGATCTCTATTTTTTCTTGCATTTTCAGTAAATATAAAAGTATCTGGAACAATATAATGTAATACAAGAAGAAAACTATTTCTAATCATGTTATTTCACAATAATAAAAGCAGTTGCCAACTACTGAGCATATACTTTATTATATATATAATATACAGATATTGTACAAGGGTTCTTCATGTATATTATCTCATTTAATCCTCTAAACAACTGTATGACATACAGCTATTACCCTCATTCCCATTTTAATGCTGAAAGAAGTAAACAACTCACTCAAGGACCAGGTCTCTTTGACTCCAACCACTATTATGTAATGCCATTCACCCAGAAAACAGTTATTTTTTTTAAGTCCTAATTGTTAGATTTTAAATAGCAGTTCGAATTTTGGGCTCCCAAGAAAGATATTCAGTGAGGAGCCCCTCAGTCTCTGCATACAAGACAAATTAAACCAAGAATTGTTTGAAAGTATAGAGAAAGAAAGTTGCAGGAGCTTTGCTTCTCTAATATAATGTCACTTGCTTGATTCAGCCTTTCTTACTCCCAAAAGCCTGCAGAACTGTTCTTTATCAAGGAAATTACAACTTAATCCTTTTCTTCCAGCAGTCTTTAGAAGGTATTCCATCGTCTTCAAGCTGTCAATGTTGTAAATGAAAAGTCCTTTGCCTAATTTTTTTCCCTCTGTAGGCAACTTATTCCTTCTTTCTGGAAAAGTGCAATACACATCTTACTCAGTTTATCTTTTCTCATCAATCTCATATGGAGCTCCTTGAGCCTTTTCAATCTCAAGATAGGTTTTCCTTGCTTATCATTTGTTTAATTATTACTGATCTCTTCCATCAGACTTTTTTTTCTTTTTTCCCCTGCCTCTGAAACTCATACCACGTGTAAGGTTTAAAATGACATTGACGTTCCTAGATTTATTTACCTTTTTCTTCATGATTTCCATGTTTTAACATTTTTCTCTGTACATCTCACACGTAAGCTTCCAGGCTACTAACATGGTCTTTAATTCATCCACTAAATAGTTTCCTCTGAAAAAAAAATTAGGTGGTGGATTTTTTTTTATTTCGGTTTTGAGTTTTGGCCCCAGGAAATTTCGACCCCAGGAAATTTCTTCCCCACTTTATACTTTAATTTCTCTGGGAGATTTTTTTTTTTTTTTTTCAGATATTTACCTGACTCCTTTAGGAGTCCTGGATATGTATTCTGATTGTTGTCTTAATCATTCCTTCTGGCTGAGATGGACTGTTATTTTTCACTTGGTTTGCTGGGCTTCATGTCTAGATGTTGGGGTATTCCACAGTGAGAATCCCACATGCGTTAGAACACCATACACCTCTGTTATCTTTAGAATGATTTGCTGTGGACGCCAGCAAGCTGTCTCTTCCCTAATGAGAGGCACCTGGAAGAGGCCTCCAGAGGGAACATACTCTGTCTCCTTCACTCTTGAGAATTGTAGAGAATAAGGAGAGATGGAGGTGTGGTATACATGTAAACTGTGTGAGGGCAGTGAGACTTAAATAAAGATTCAAGAGATTTATCAGTTTAGAAGCCCCATTCTGCAACTTCCATTTAGTAACCTTCTCAAGATCTCTGTTTTCAATTATACTAATTTGCAAGTAACAGAAACCATTGTCTACCTTAGACTGAAATGACAGGAGAGTAGAGGACCAACCTTAGAAACACATAAGAAGCTGTAGAGCTAAGAGCAGGAAGCACAACTGTCTTTTAGTAGGAAACATTATGACCAGGCCACTGCCCACACTGAAGCAAAAATCTGCTGCTATAAATGATTCCTTACTACAGCTAAGATTTTGCATTCAAAATTCTACATTTACAGAATGAAGTGCATGACTGGACAAACCAAGACTATCCCTGACTGCCAAGAAGCAGAAGGAAGATTTGACACTACCAGTTTCCACATTCCTCTCAGCAAGGAGTGCCCACAGTTTAAAATCTCCAAAATCAGAAAAAGAATTGGATACTAATTAGTCAAAATGAAAAAAATCACAAATGTCCATTGCGACTTCCAGATTTTTTTTTTTCTTTTTTTTTTTTTTTTAAAGACGGAGTCTTGCTCTGTCGCCCAGGCTGGAGTGCAGTGGTGCAATCTCGGCTCACTGCAAGCTCCACCTCCCGGGTTCACGCCATTCTCCTGCCTCAGCCTCCCCAGTAGCTGGAACTACAGGCGCCCACCACCATGCCCGGCAAATTTTTTGTATTTTTAGTAGAGACAGTGTTTCACTGTGTTAGCCAGGATGGTCTCAATCTCCTGACCTCGTGATCCACCCATCTCAGCCTCCCAAAGTGCTGGGATTACAGGCGTGAGCCACCACACCGGCCAACTCCCAGATCTTATATCAGACTCCATGAAAGGTATGCTTATAATTTGCTTTTAAAATGAAATTCTCAAGCACTAACAGTCTCGAAAAACCATACAGGCTGGGTGCAGTGGCTCACGCCTGTAATCCCAGCACTTTGGGAGGCTGAGACAAGCAGATCACAAGGTCAAGAGATCAAGAGCATCCTGGCCAACATGGTCAAACCCTGTCTCTAATAAAAATACAAAAATTAGCTGGGCGTGGTGGCATGCGCCTGTAGTCCCAGCTACTTGGGAGGCTGAGGCAGGAGAATCACTTGAACCCAGGAGGCAGAGTTTGCAGTGAGCAGAGGTCACACCACTACACTCCAGCCTGGTGACAGAGCAAGACTCAGTCTCAAAAAAGGAAAAAAAAAATCATATAGCATATATTCAGAAAAGCTATTTAGTGGTTTTGGAGACTATATTTGAGGGGTAGAGAGAAGCAAAGATAAATGAGTAAGTTCTAAAGGCAGAAAATGTGTTGATTTCTGAAGTAAATTCAATTCAACATTACAGTATAAAAACTGTCATCAACATTCCCAAGACCACAGTCTTAAGTAGTTTGTTTAATTATACAAGCATTTCAAGTTGATTTTTAAAATAATCTCAGTTTGAATTTTCTTCTTTTTGATGGTAAATAGCATCTATGAAAGAAACACATGGGTTCAAGATTTCTAAGTGGACTTTTTTTTTTTTTTTTTTTTGTGAGACAGAGTCTCGCTCTGTCGCCCAGGCTGGAGTGCAGTGGCGCCATCTCAGCTCACTTCAAGCTCCACCTGCCGGGTTCACGCCATTCTCCTGCCTCAGCCTCCTGAGTAGCTGGGACAACAGGCACCCACCACCACACCCAGCTAATTTTTTTGTATTTTTAGTAGAGACGGGGTTTCACCGTGTTAGCCAGGATGGTCTCGATCTCCTGACCTCGTGCTCTGCCCATCTCAGCCTCCCAAAGTGCTGGGATTACAGACGTGAGCCACTGCACCTGGCCCTAAATGGACATTTTTAAGAAATGTCAATAAAGGACAAACAGAGGAAATGGGAATTCTGTACCACACAGCAGCATAATTCAGGCTGAGATTTTAGCACCAACAATAATAATAGTAAGTAATAATGGCAATTAATATTCACTGAATGTGCACTGTACCTGGTACTCTTCTAAATATTTTATATGTACTAGCTTATCCTCTCAGGAACACTGTGAAGAACAGTATTCCCATTTTACATGTAAGGAAAGACAGAGGCCAAGAAAGTGGCCCATGGCCTCACACAGCTGGAAGCTGGTGGGGTCAGGGCATAAGCCCGGAGCATGTGCTCTACAGCAACCTGCCCTGATGTCTCCCGTAAGCTGGTGGTAATGTGGCTTGGCTGGGCTCTAGCTTTTTAAAAATATCAAATGTATTTGCTATTCTACCCCACATATAGAGATATGATTAATCTTTATAAAAATCAGGACAGTATTTCATCATCTAGGCAAAAACCTTTTAAAAATCAATTTTGTATACTAATCTCTCAAAAACTACTAGACTCCAGCAAAAGGAAAAAAAACAAAAAAAAAAACACAAAAACAAGATTTCCAATTTTTTTTATCCAGCTATCCCAAAGTAGAACTCTGCCTTACAGAGAAAAACTTCAGAATTCCTTAACCATATTCAAATCCAGAAAGTAAGATATATAAGCTATTACAGGTTTCAATGAACCTCAGAATAAACCTCCTAAGAGGTTTCTGAAAGCTAATTAAGTATACCGGGGTTTACAACCAATTTTGACTCCCATAATAACTATGATACATACTTTAATAGCAACTACATCCTCATTTATATTTTGAGTATAGTTTCAAAGGTGCCCTTCCCCTTCCCTCAACTTTTATAAGGCACAAGAACTTAAACAGAATGAAGACAATATGTGCCAAAGCCTACGGCGAATTGAGGAAGTAGAGTGCTGCAGGGATCCACTCATTAAAAATTCAAGCCCCATATCTAGTCCTTTATTTCAATAGAAGCTAGATAAAAAGAGCATTTACATTATGGATTTTTGAAAGAGGTATTAAGAGGAGGAGGAGAGAAATACTAATTTCAATAAGATATTCAAAGGACTGATAAAATGAAAACTTCAGAGGTAGAGGCAGGAAAACAGAAGACTGAAGCCTGGAAAGGATAATATTTTAAGAAAGTGAGAACAGTATAAAATTCTGACTAATGACTGAGAAAAATCCAGTGGCTGTGACAACAAGGTGAAGCAAGAAGCAGTGACAGCAGAGAAGATGAAAGTCTAGAAGACCACGTAGGAAATACATTCCAAGCTCAATAATAGCTATCATTTACAAAAGCAAGTAACATAAGAGGCTTTGTAGTCAGAGAGAGGATGTTATAAGTTGAAGCTTCTCAAGGTAGTTTTATGTAATGACTTGGTCCAGGATGTGGCTATGTTAGTGAGAGACTTAGGAGGAAATGGGAGAGTCAATTGAAACTGGAAGATGTCAAAAACCTGAAAGGACAGGATATCCAAAGGTCATGTTAGTGGATGCTCAAGTAGCAAAGGATAATGACGGAAAACGGGATTTTTTAAAAAGTAGTTTTATGTCAGGCATTGCAATAATTTGAGGAATATTGAAAAATATATTAGAAGCTGCAATAGATGGCTATGAGGAGGAATCTTAATCATTATTAAGCACCACCACTATATCTTTTGAAATGACATGTATATTTTAGTTGCATCATTAAAAAACTGATTATGCCGAAGTGGATGACATCTGGGAAGACAATTATGTAAATCAACCTGCCATGGCTAAACAAACATCCACCATCTCAAGTATCAAGAAACAGATGATACACTCAAAAGAAATTATGCTTGCCCTCTAGGAGCTTTTTAGATTTCAAAATAAAAAACTGTATACAGCAAAGCAAAATGTGAATATATATGAGAGAACAAAATGCTGATTGAATACAGCCTCGTTTCATCTAGATATCTAAAATGATTGAAAAGTCCAATTTGTTTGAAATTGCTTTCTCTCTAGACTATGGCACATGTTGAAACGATTAAGTTCTGAACTACTGTATTCAAAACACTCAAAACCCTATATAAGGGGGGTACTACTGAACTAAATGAGTTTCCTTGAATCAACCTCAAGGGTTCAAATGTCATCCAACTCAGTAGAATTTGTACTTTATAATGGCTCTTGTTGATGGTAGGACAGAAAATGTCCAGTCTTTAAAAGAGACTGTAAATTAACTAAATTTGACAATAGTAATCCATTAAAATTGAGTTCCACATCAGTAGGCATTTGACTGCATTTGGAAAGTTAATATTGTGAATCTTCCCCTAAGTAACTTTAGATTACCATTTCTCTGTTTACCTTTTGATGGAAAAGAACTGCTTCTAGAAGAAGCAATAAACCCTTCCTTACCTATTCTGAGGAAACACTATTTGTACCACAAAAAAAGTAAGAATAAACCTTTATTTAAAATTTAGATATCATCAAATGCTACTTACCAATGCACACATCGATTTTCCCTTTAATAGCAGCTTCATGCAGAGGCGTATAGTTCCAGTTATCCCTGGCATTTGGATCAGCTCCTTGGCACAATAACAGACTCACAACCTCAGCATGGCCAAAAGAACAGGCATTATGAAGCGGGATGAGACCTCCATCATCACGAGCGTGGACATTAGCACCCATCTGTAGTAAATGTTCTACAACATCCTTCCTTCCAAAACCTAAAAAGAAACAAAAAAAGTCTTGTATATATATTCGATTTTGTAAAAAGAACCATTAGAATTTCTGTAACAATATCAACAAGTATGAACAACTGAAGTACTGCACTCTATAGTAAATGGTGTAAAACAAAAGAAACATTAGCTTCATTCAAACTGACTCATTTCACAGAATTTAGAACTAAGGAAGCTCTTCCTTTAGTCTTTGGGCTGTTCATTCAAAAAAACATTTTCTAAACACTTAAGATGTGCTGTGCAACAGTGCTAGAAACACAAAATAAATATGATAAGACTTGTCCAGGAACTCACTTTCCCCTCATGCTTCACAACACAAAACTGTATATAGAAACTCATCTGTACATTCATAGTAACAAAGGTTATTTAAATACTGCTGATAGGCTGGGCGCAGTGGCTCACACCCTCACAGCACTGTGTGAGGCCGAGGTGGGCGGGTCACCTGAGATCAGGAGTTCAAGACCAGCTGGGCCAACATGGTGACACCCCGTCTCTAATAAAAATACAAAAATTAGCCAGGCGTGGTGGCAGGCGCCTGTAATCCCAGCTACTTCGGAGGCTGAGGCACGAGAATCGCTTGAACCTGGGAAGCAGAGGTGGCAGTGAGCCGAGACCACGCCACTGCACTCCAGCCTGGGCAATAGTGTGAGACTCCTCAATAAAATAAAATAAAATAAAATAAAAATAAATAAATAAATACTGCTGATAACCGAATTTAAGACAAATCACAACACACAGCATTGTATTAGGGAAATTGGGGATGAATGTATGGGTATGAGAAATACGTGGTGAATGCTTGGTCAAAGGGAATTTTGAAAAGGAAGAACTAAAGATGATGCCAAAATATCTATTCTTGGGGCTAGTGGCCAAACTATATGAGATGGGTGGTGAACTGGAACAATTCAAGCTTGGATTCACTGAGTTTGAGGAAACAATATGGCAAATGAGTGGGAATACAAGCACTTGGGAATATAAAACCAGAATTTTATAAGAAGTATCACAGTTTTCAGACAAAAATGGGGGTCTAGGGGGAGTCAGAAAGAGTCTCAAGCAGTCTAAGGATGAGGCAAACACTTAGAAAGGTAAGAAATACTAAGAAAGTACAACATCGTGGAAGTCAAGGAACAACAACATTATGCAAAGTCCAGTACCATGAGGATTTAATGAGATCAACGGAGAAGAAAAAAATGGCCATTGGTAATTTTAAACTAATTTTAGTATAGTGGTAAAATTACATACTAAATTGCAATGGGTTATAAAAGGAAACCGCAAATATTTGCATTTTTATATTCACAAGCTAGAATCTTAACTAATGATTCTTTCCCACTTTAAATTGTATTAGGTTTTATTAACTAGGTATCACTACCTCTACTATTACTGGGTAATATTGTTAGAAAATGGCATCTTAAATAAAAATAAAAGACAGTAAAAGAGTCACATCTTCCTCCATTTTGGGCATATGTTAAACAAATAAAAACCATGTGGAAAAGAGTAAGGGGAAAAAAGAAATTTATCTCAAGATATGTCTTCCATGCTATCTATAGAAATTCATTCATTCCAGAAAAGCAGGCTCTAAGAAAAAGTCTCCAAAGTAAAGCATACATTTCCACAGATATGTATCATAAAGTCAGAATGAGGTTTCCATAGAAAATATCCTTAAAAATTAAGCTGATAATTTTAGGTGAAAAGATCAATTTTGTATTAGTAACTAAATCAGTAAAAGCATAGGGTACATGCTCAAGTAAATTGTCAGCATCTTACCAGGGTTCTTGGTTTTGTTTTTTAAATACCTGCAGAACTTTACGGATGTTATGTTTTCTTTAATTCTCTAACTTCAACTTCCTTCCCCCTACCATCACTGCCCTACTCTTCCACTGGGCCATACGTGCTGTCCTGACCCAGGAAGGTTGAATTATTCTCCTTCTCTACGGATCTGAATAAAGCCTGAGTGCAAACTTCCATTTCCCTAATCAGCACCAGCCCTTGAGAGCAGCCTTGGGAGCTGAGTCCTGCAAAGCCACAGGGGTGGAGCTGCCCAAGGCCTTCGGAGCCCACCCCTTGCATTGGTGTGGCCTGGATGTGAGACATGGAGTCAAGGGAGATTATTTTGGAACTTTAAGATTGAACAACTGCCCTGCCGGGTTTCCGAAGTCCATGGAGCCTGCAGGCCCTTTGTTTTGGTTGATTTCTCCCTTTTGGAATGTGAGTATTTAGCCAATGCCTGTACGCCCATTGTATCTTGGAACTAACTAACTGGCTTTGATTTTACAGGCAGAAGGGACTTGCTTTGCTTTGAACTGTGGACTTTTGAGTTAATGCTAGAATGAGTTGAGACTACTGGGGACTATTGGGAAGGCATGATTGTATTTTGAAAAGTGAGAAGGACATGAGATTTGGGAGGAGCCAGGGACCGAAAAATTTGGTTTGGATTTGTGGCCCCACCCAAATCTCACGTCAAATTATGATCCCCAGTGTTAGAAGAGGGGCCTGGTGGTAGGTGACTGGATCATGGAGGCAGATTTCCCTCTTGCTGTTCTCGTAATAGTGAGTTCTCACAAGAGCTGGTTGTTTAAAAGTGTGTAGCACCTCCTCCTGCTCTCCTCTTCCTCCTTCCCTGGCCATATAAGACATGCCTGCTTCCCCTTCACCTCCCGCCACGACTGTGAATTTCCTGGGGCCTCCCCAGCCATGCTTCCTGTACAGCCTACAAAACCGTGAGTCAATTAAACCTCTTTTCTTTATAAATTACCCAGGCTCAGGTAGTTCTTTATAGCAATGCAAGAATGGACTAACACAGCCATTATAAAAACATTTTTACCATTACTAAAAAAAAAGTCAAAATAAATTTCCTTGTACATTTGTCCTATTCCTTTAAGATAAATGCCTCAAAGTAGTAGTACTAAATCAAAGGGTATACATTTAAAACTTCGCATGTTGCCAATTGCCCTCTATCAATTTTCATTTTCAACCAAAATCCTTGTGGCCATTCCGTGCACATTTGTAAGCTTTACAAACAAAGAGGTAAAAAAAAAAAAAAAAAATGCATTGTTATTTACTTTTTTCAGTTCAGATATTTGCTTTTTTACTGTTGAAAACTAAACATATGAATACAGTTGAACTCTTACCCTCAATCCTAGTCCCCTCTTTGCTTCCCCAGAGGTACTATTACATAAATTCAATGTTTGTTATATCATGCATATTATATACTTTTCAATGTGTGTTTTTAAACACTTGTGTTTCTATATTTATATTTTATACATTTCATGTTATTATTTATATATTATGTATTTCATATTTTATGTGATTAGAATATATTTCATATATTCACATTATTATTGTCAACATCATATGGTTCAATCTATATTAGTGGAAGGTTGATAACCATAATCCATTCTTCTGGCTGATATGGTTTGGCTCTGTGTCCCCCCCCAAATCTCATGTTGAACTGGAATCCCCATGTGTTGAAGGAGGGGCCTGGTGGGAAGTGATTGGGTCATGGGGGTGGTTTCTAATAGTTTAGCACCATCCCCCTAGTGCTGTCACATGAGTGAACTCTCATGACATCTGGAGGTTTAAAAGTACGTGGTAATCGGGAGGTGGAGCTTGCAGTGAGCCGAGATCGCCCCACTGCACTCCAGCCTGGGCAACAGAGCGAGACTCCATCTCAAAAAAAAAAAAAAAAAAAGAGGGGGGTGGTGGCAACTCCCTCTTTCTGCTGTTTCTCTCCTGCCCCACCATGGTTGCTTCCCCTTTGCCTTCTGCCATGATTGTAAATATCCTGAGGCCTCCTCCCACCCATGTTTCCTGTACAGCCTGCAGAACTATGAGTCAATTAAAACTCTTTTATTCATAAATTACCATCTTAGGTAGTTCTTTATAGCAGTGTGAGAATGGACTAATACACTGGCCAACAGAAAGACTCAATTTTGCTCAGACTCAGTTTTGCTCGGGAATTGGCAGGAAATAATATACTAAGAGAAAGCCATCCCTTCCCCAGTCCAGAGAAGTAATCCTAATTAAGCCAATCAGGTAATTTCATTCTGCTCTGCCAGTGACTGGCAATGAGGACAGATGGGAAAATCTAGAAGCTTCTGGAAATATTTTTCTCTCTTCTACACCTTCTACAGAAGGTGTGGGAGGAAGAGTGCCCTTTCTCCTCTCCCCCTTCCTCCCAATAGTTAGAAAATTCAAGAGAATTATTTTTTTAAATGCTGGCATAGAACCCTTACTACGTTCACAAAACTGAAAACAACTCTTGAATGTCCTACCTCTACACTTCTTATCAAGCAGGAAAATAAATGTCCTTAGGCTTTAAGTCAGTTAAAGTTTTAAAATACTCATAGTTAAATCCATGCAAATTGATATAAGCATCTGTTCCTATGTTTACTAAGCATTCACATTTCAACTCTTGTCAGTTCATTGTCTTGGCCATTTTCTTTCGGGCTATTTGTCTTTTTCTTATGATTCTGCAGGCGTTCTTTACATATTCTGAACATTATCTTTTCCTACATGGATTGTGCTTTATATATAAAATTTAAGGAAACCTTTCCTATTTCTGTACTGTTCCTACATTTTCTTCTAGATTATAATTCTTTCACATTTAGATATTTAATTAACTTGTAACTATGGTGTGAGTTAAGATTTTTATTTTTATTTTTCCTTATCTTTTCTTTTTGGTTGGTCAGTTTGTCTATTTGTTAGTATAACTTTAAAATAAGTCTAGATATCTACTAGGGTAGAGTTGACCCACCTTGTTCCTCTTAAAAAATTATCGGCCGGGCGTGGTGGCTCACACCTGTAATTCCAGCACTTTGGGAGGCCGAAGCGGGCGGATCACGAGGTCAGGAAATCGAGACCATCCTGGCTAACATGGTGAAACCCGTCTCTACTAAAAATACAAAAAATTAGCCAGGCATGGTGGCGGGTGCCTGTAGTCACAGCTACTCGGGAGGCTGAGGCAGGAGAATGGTCTGAACCCGGGAGGCGGAGCTTGCAGTGAGCCGAGATCACGCCACTACACTCCAGCCTGGGCAACAGAGCGAGACTCTGTCTCAAAAGAAAATAAAAAGAAAATGGAGAGATTCACTTGTCTCACACAATTTGTCAAGACAAAGGCAATCTAGGCACACATAGCAGTTTATCAACGGTATTAGGAGCTCCTTAGAATCTTTCCACTCTGACATTCTTAGCATCTCCACTTGCTTCTTACCTCACAGTCACAAGACTGCTGTATCTCTAAGCCTCATATCTAGGTTCTCAGACAAGAAGGGAGAGTGAGTAAAGGGTGGAGGGGGGCGCAGGGGAGTTTTCTCTCTGGACTTTTTTATTATTAAGGAAGAAATGGCATCTCCAGATACTTTCATACATAGTTCATTGGCCAAAAATGTGTCATCTGTCCAGCTACCAAAAAAACAAAAAAGGCTAAAAAATCAAGTCTTTCATAGCCAGACACACTACTGCCTTGAATGAAATCTAAGATCTGTCAGTGAAGAATTCGAAGAAAATAAATTTGGGGTACATAACCAACAGTATTTGTCACAACTTTGTAAGTCAAGGGTAAGAAGATTGGATTTCATTGTAAGTATGTAGGAAGCCATTTATTAGGGAAATTACTTGATTCTATCTAAATCTTAAAAGGATCATGTGTTAGCTATGTGAAAAATAGACAAGTGAAGAGCAAAATCAGAGGGACTAGTCGAAACATTCTGCAGTAGTCTGGGCAAGAACTGATAGTGGGTTGGAAAAAAACAGTGAAAGTAAAGCTGGGTCAAAGAAGAGAAAAATGGATAGGTTTTAAAGCAAAGATGACTGGCTCTCAGGTATCTAGCTTAAGCAACTCTATTTTTAGAGGCGCCAGTTGAGGAAGGGTCAGGCAAAGCAGGTACAAGAAGTGTACCCCAATGAACTGCTTTTCCGCAACGACTATATCAAGTAATATAATGTGTAAATTTCAGCACATTCTTTCCCCAAACAGTTCATGAGAAACAATGACATTATATTACATATTCAAAGCAATTTAAAAATGTACTATGTGGTGTGCTGGCAGTGAAGAAACCCAAATTCCTAACACATAGCCTAACCCCAATATACTTAACAATTTTCCTTATTCTAATAGCAAAGAGTGGTTTAAGGCCTTTCAAAAATATTTCAATATCAAATTTAAGGTCACCGGTATCTATTCCCCATTCACTTATGTTCAGCATTGTAAACCCACCTAAAATTAAAGCTTCCATGCAACAACGATGGCCAATATTAAATCATATAACTGACAACTATGACTTCTGAAATTTAATAAAAGAGAAAAATCTAAGGTGTTTGGAGTATTTTAAACTGATGTTTTTATCTATGGCAGCAAAATCACATCTTAAAGTCATTTTCCCCCTAATTAGACTGTCAGCAAAACTACAACCACTGTACATCACTTGAACTATTAATTTTTTAACCTACACTTATATACCAAATGAGAACATTTATATTACATCTCCCACGCTTTTTAAGTGTAAAAAGATCCCATTACACCCAAAAGATAAAGTAACTGTATACTAAGTTTGGGGTTGTCTAGGAAAATAACTCATGGAACTCTCTCATATATATCTATGTGTTAAATTTAATTTAGCCTCAAGTTGCCTCCTTACATATTTAAGGTTAGGCCTAAAGGTTTCTTCATACATACATCTAACTGGATATGTAAACTGAATGTAACCTACTCTTGTACCAATCACAAAGATTCAGCTAAAGGCAGCCAAATGTTCAAACTGTGTTCAAGTAAGGCAAACAACAAGCTGTAACCAATCAAACTCTTTCTATACCTTACTTTTGTCTTCTGTACATCACTTCCTTTTTCTACCCATAATTGTTATCTGACCATGTGGCAGCCCTGGAATTACTCTGAACCTATTCTGGCTCGGAGGCTGCTTGATTCACGAAGCATTCTTTGCTCAATTAAACTGTTAAAATTAATTTGACTAAGGTTTTTCTTTTAATATGTGACATAAAGGAAATCAGAGAAGCTGAGTTGGGAAAGATAAAAAGGCACTTGGTGACAAATGTGACTTGTTCATCATTATCTTTAGAAACATTAGGAAAAACTGGAATCTAAAATATGAGAATGGCTTGCTATATATATACATATATAACATAAATATTACTTTCCCTATCTTAAGTATTATCAATCCACTTTCATCCAAAATAAAAAGCAAAACAAAAATTCTTAACAATGAAAATATTGCTTTCAATGAAACAAAATTCAGCTATGACACATTTATGCAATACCTACGAGTTTAAAAAAAAAGGTTTTTCCCGGCCAACAGACTTGCCATTCACTAGTTTAACACTAGTGGTTCCAGACACTTTTGAGTATCTCTAAAGGTCCACTAAACACAGGAATTCACAATGTTGCTATTAAAAATCTGAATGACATCTGTATCTTGGCTGATGTGCAGGAGGCAGCCTCAAAATTATAGAGGGGTATATAGCACAGCAGCCCCATCTCAACATGACTTTCTGATTCTACTCACTTTCTCGTACAGGTCTATCTTCTAAAGTTCTTTAAAGTTTTCTGTTTTACTATATTTCATGGAGAAAATGTATCTGCTATAGTGATAGTCCCGAAACTAGGAATTAGGGAAAGACTTGTGACATGAAACAGAAAAGAATGAGAGAAAACATAAGAAAGATAGAGGATGGGAAGAGAGGACATATTGTAGAAATAATGACAAGACTTCTAAATAATTAAAGGAAGAAGTAAAAGTTCAGATTAATATATTCATGGAGTGCCAAACAGCATGGACACTTTGTAGCAAAGTCTAACAACAACAAAGGCCATAGTCTCTCAGAAAGAAAACAAATCAGCTAAATACAAAAAAACAAACAATCAGTTGACTGAAGTCAACCTTAACTATGAGAAAAGACACTTTGATACTTAATTTCATATATAGCTAACTTTATTTCCATGTAAAAATGAAATTAATCTCAGATATGCAAAATCTCTAAGGTGAACACAGAAAGATCCTGGTTGAAAATACTCATGACAAAAAACGAATTCAGTAGTATGTGTGTGAGCATGTGTCTATACATCACGAATTAACTCAGTACAAATCTGTCCTCTCTCAAGACTTAACACTGACTAATAATCACCCTAACAAATAATTACAATATAGGGTTACAAAGAAAACTTAACCAAGTTTGGGATAGAGACCTTCCCTAATAAAGTGATATTTTGAGCTAAGATCTAAGGAATAAGCAATTTACCAGACAAAAGGATAGGGATAAATGTTCCAAAGAGAGTAAGGCACAGTAAATCAAGAGGTGAGAAACTCTTTATATTCAAGTGCCTAAAAAAGTTCAGAATGGTTCAAACAGAGAGAAAGAAATAGAAACTAAAAGTGGCAACAACATGGAATCGCCGGGCACGGTGGCTCACGTCTGTGATCCCAGCACTTTGGGAGGCCGAGGCCCAGCACTTTTGGATCACAAGGTCAGGAGATCGAGGCCATCCCAGCTAACATGGTGAAACCCCGTCTCTACTACAAATATAAAAAAATAGCCAGGCGTGGTGGTGGGCGCCTGTAGTCTCAGCTACTCAGGAGGTTGAGGCAGGAGAATGGCGTGAACCCGGGAGGCAGAGCTTGCAGTGAGCCAAGATTGCACCACTGCACTCCAGCCTGTGCGACAGAGTGAGACTCCATCTCAAAAAAAGAAAAAAACATGGAATCAACTTTCTGCCACAGAAATCATGAAGATAAGCAGATCATCCCTCAAAACAAACACAGTATGTCCAAACTACAATTCCTTTATTTTAAGTATGTCAGTGTGAAGACTAAGACGATTACCAAAGTGACAGAATTAAAATTTCTGCTATGTGAACTTAGATACAGCTTAAGAAAACTGCTAAATGTAGATAGGTACCTATATATACATCAATCTTGGCAGCCAAAAGGGAAAAAAGGCTACAAGGATTCTCGAAATTCTGCTGATAGTTTTTGGTCTAGCTTCCTTAAATTCAACATAGAATTTGTTGTAGAAATTACTCTTAAGGCCACAGTAGGGAGGAAAATGTTAAACATAGTACAATGAATGAATCACAGTAACTAGACATCAAATGAAAACGCAGCAAAATGCCCCGAATATAATTTTTAAAAAAGAAAATCTACCTCCATTTTTAATGGTTGATTTTTATTTATTTTTTTATTTAAGAGACAGGGTCTTGCTCTGTTGCCCAGGCTGGAGGGCAGTGGCATGATCAGAGCTCACTGCAACCTTGACTTCCGGTGCTCAAGTGATCCTCCCACCTCAGCCTCCCTAGTAGCTGGGGCTACAGGCGTGCCACCACACTGGGTATATGGTAGACACATCTGACAGCAACGACTTAGCCTGAGCATACCCTGAGAATGACCCTGTATGGCAGATGCACCTGAATGTGTGGTCACAGTTCCGAGCTAGGGAATACAAGAGTGGCCAACCTGGAGATCCATTCCTTATCTACGAGGGACATCTGAGCCCCAAGCCCATCCTGTGAAATGGAACATGGGCCATACAGAGGATTGAGGCCCTTTGTTTTGGGTTAAAGGCTGCCAGGTGGAGGTTGTTGGGGGTGGCTGTCAAGTGAAAATGCTGTATTAACTGCATGCTTTTTGCAAGCAGTTGGTTATTCTACCCATCCTAATGCCACTGGGCCATGTGGTAATTCTGTCCACCACGCCAGCAAGGGACTGGTGGTTCTGCCCAGCCCACTGCCACTGGAATCTCTCCCCTGTATTTTAGCCCCCAGGACATTATGTTTCATTCATTGGCTCAGGGTCTCTTTTTTGGCCTCTTAAACCTGGTGCTATCCCCATTACCGTCAGTAGGGGTACAGCACAACATCCGGCTAGCTTTTTAAATTTTTTTGTAGAGACGGGGATCTCACTTTATTGCCCAGGCTGGTCTCAAACTCCTGGGCTCAAGTAATCCTCCCACCTTGGACTCCCAAAGTGCTGGGATTACAAGTGAGCCATCACACCTGGCCTGTATTTATTATTCAATAAATGGTTCAAAAAAAACCTGGCATCTGCTTAGAAAAGAACAATTTTTAAAATATTTACCTCTTAATATATAGCAAAATTAATTTAAAATAGATTAAGGTGTAAAATGTCAAAATGAAACCATAACAAAATTAAGTGGACAGTTGCAATGATCTCAGGATAGGAGAAGCAATAGAACAAAACAAACAAAAAAAATTTAAGGCAATAGATTTGAAAAGTTTATAGATTTAAAAAAACACTTTTTAAGGCAATAGATTTCAAAAGCTTACAGATAAAATTTTAAAACAAGCCAGGAAAATATTCGCAATTACTTTAACAAAGCACAGATAACAAAGACACCAAAAGGCAAAAGAAAAAAAGAATAGGAAGAGATATAATGCCAAACGATAAATGCCAATTGTCTTTTAAAAGTAAAACAGTGACCTAAGAAATGCAAATTAACTAAGCATTGGTTTTATCAAACAACTAAAATGTTTTCAATGTTGACGTTTAGAGACATGTACAAAAATGTTCATAGCAGCACTATTCATAATAGAACACACATAAAAACCACCCAAATACTCAACAGTAGAATGGGTAAGTAGTGGTATATTCCCACAATAGAATTATATAAACAATGAAAATGAACAAACTACAACTATATAAGACAGATGAATCTCCCACAAAATAGTACTGACTATATAGTATCATTTATCAGAAGTTCAACAAAATCTATGAGTGTTAGAGGGGTAATGACTCAAAAGACATAGGACAGGAGCTTATGGATTGCAGATGATGTTCTGATTCTTGAGCAGAGCGCTAGTTACCCAGGTGTATTCACTTTGTAAAAATTCAACTCCCAGTACACTCATGATCTGTGTGTGCTATGGAGCTATGTCCACACTAAGAAACTATGGTAATAGCTGATGTTGTCCAGGGTGTGATGACAGGAATTATTAGAATCTTTTAGGAAACCAAATGGTATTTGCTCCCAATGATAAAATCTGAGCTTTCAAAGAAATATTAGAATTCTGTAACACTTGCAACTGTTGCTATAAGCTTAACAGTTTCCCAATTCTAAAATACTTTTCTGATGAGATTAGTGGCAATATTAACAATTATGCTTATTATTTTTATTACAAAGTAAAATGTGTCAACATTTGGAATACCTGCATAGCTTCAAGAACCAATATTTTCTAAATGATCAAAACAAGTACAGGTATACCCATTTCTGGATTCTAACAATGGATTCTAACATAGCAGAGGTGTAAAAAAAATTCACTGATTTGGCTTCAGATTCTACATTGCAACTAACCCTTAGGAAACTACTACTTATCAAGTGTGGGTGTAGAATCAAAGAGAAAAAAGGCAAAATTATCTGACAACGCTATTAAAATATTTCTTCCTTTTCCAACAACATTTTCTGTTTGAAGCAGGATTTTCTTCACATACTTTAACCCAAACAATATACCACAATTGGCAGGTAGAAGCAGATGAGAATTAGCTATTTCCTATTAAGTCAGACATTAAAGTGACTTGCAAAGTGTAAAATAATGCCTCTTCTCATTATTTGCTTTAGAAAATAGCTTCTTTTCATTAAGAATGTTGTTTACACATATTTACATATAATGGAGTTTATCATTTTATTTTTAAAATTTCTAGTATTATATTCGTTTTAAATTTTTAATATGGTAAGTCTCCACAGACATAACTCACATAAACAAAAATTATTTCAATTATTTTTAAGAGTGTAAAAGAGCACTGAGACCAAAAAGTTTGAGAAACACTGCATTTTTACTATAAGCTTTCTTAAGGGCAGGAAATATTCCATTCTCATAATCTTGCTCATATTTCTCGAGCTGTTACTGAACCACTCAAAAACCTTAGCGCTCAAGCCAGATCGCTGAGAAACAAACCAGGGGGAGAAAATACACCATGGAATTGCCCCAGTGACTGTTAATTAAACAAGTTGCACGCAGCTTGCTTGAATTTCCATAAACACTTCATTACTGCTGAGTTTCATACTGACAGAGAAGGTCTACAGTCACTCTCAAAAAATGTGAATCAACAGATAAGATGAAAAGAGTGTCCTCAACATAATTGCTGAGATTCAGTCTATTAAATATACTATTTTCCATATTTCATGTTGGTAATATTAAGAAACTCTCCAGGACAATAGAAAGACTAAAATGTCCACTATGATACCCCCATTTTTTTTCACTTAAATGTGGTAAAATATACTTAATATAAAATTTACCATCATAACCATTTTTAAATGTAGAGTTCAGTGGCATTACATACTTTCAAACTGTTGTGACTCCAATATGTTTCATCTACTGTTCAAAAAATTTTTAACTTCTTCTTCCATGAGTCAAAACATACAGCAAAATTTATCTACAAGATTTTCTAACAACTCTAAGTAGTCTTTTAAAGAAAGTCGTTGCTGGCCGGGTGCAGTGGCTCACACCTGTAATCCCAGCACTTTGGGAGGCCAAGGCGGGCAGATCACAAGATCAGGAGAACGAGACCATTCTGGCTAACATGGTGAAACCCCATCTCTACTAAAAATACAAAAAAAAATTAGCCAGGCGTGGTGGCGGGCGCCTGTAGTCCCAGCTACTCGGGAGGCTCAGGCAGGAGAATGGTGTGAACCCAGGAGGCAGAGCTTGCAGTGAGCCAAGATCGCGCCACTGCACTCCAGCCTGGGCGACAGAGCGAGACTCCGTCTCAAAAAAAAAAAAAGAAAGTAGTTGCTAAAATATCCTTCCTTCTTCCATTTAGTTATGAGGTTCTTCAAAGATTACTTCCAATCACACTTTTTATGTTTATAAAAACAATCAATTAAACAAAAGACCAGACAGTCCCAACATTCTAGTAACTGCAAATGTTCCAATACCATACTTACAAAAAAGTTTTACTTTAAATGCCTAAGAGAAGGACTGGAGGGAATATGTCAAAATCACTAGTAGCTGCCTTGGGGTAGGAAGATGATGCATGACTTTTTACTGTACTTTCCAAAATTTGTAAAGTTACTTTTATTACCAGAAAACCAACTTGAGAAAGCAATAAGAATCGTCAAATTACAAAATGACACAAAATACAGATTTTATTTCTCATTGCTACCAACTTTCGCTTTGAGTAGCACAGACCAAAGGATTTTAGGACAACCAGATTGGGTTTAAATCTGGCACCATTACTTAAAAGCTAGCTATGTGACCTTGGACTCTGATGACAAAAGACTGGGCTAATATACGAGGATTATTATTTATGTACTTAAGAATGTCAGAAGATCAGAAATCAGAAGTGTTAACTCAAAAAGTTTACTTGTTCAAATACTTACAGAGCACTAAAACAAGCAATTCATTGAATTAAATAATGAAATTCTCTTATTATATACCCCATATTTATCTGCTTTCATAAATTAACATAGGATAACAGTTATATTTTTCTGTTGTTAAGTTTGTGTATTTTGGGGCTGGGGAGAAGGAGGAGGCAGACAACTTTTGATAGCTTGTTCAAAGTTTCAAAAATTTATCCAAAAAGTTTTCTTTTTCCAAAAAAGAACAGTTTCCCGCAAAGCAGAAAAACATAAGTTGGCACCTCAAGACATTAGAAAAAAATAGCTAAGATGTATTAACTAAATGTAATTCTATGTCATTTCTTTTGAAAATACCAAATTTCCACAGTCAACATGAGAATAACCCAAGCATTTGGAAGAGGAGACCTGCACATCTTATTAACAGGACTGATGAGAATGTCAAAATGGTTTCTATGGTTGATGAATATTATCAGAATGAGGGCATCAGAACTTTTCAATGTCTACTTATTATGTATATAATATATATGTCAACATATAATTTGACATATATAATGTTATATACATGTAGACACAAAAAAAGTGTGTATACACACACTTTAACAAGGCATCAGGGAGTTTACTTTATTTTTATTTTTATTTATTTTTTTTGAGACGGAGTCTTGCTCTGTCACCCAGGCTGGAGTGCAGTGGCATGATCTCGGCTCACTGCAAGCTCTGCCTCCTTGGGTTCACACCATTCTCCTGCCTCAGCCTCCCGAGTAGCTGGGACAACAGGTGCCTGCCACCACGCTGGGCTAATTTTTTGTGTGTGTATTTTTAGTAGAGATGGGGTTTCACCGTGCTAGCCAGGATGGCCTCGAACTCCTGACCTTAACGATCCGCCCTCCTTGGCCTCCCAAAGTGCTGGGATTACAGGCATGAGTCACCGCGCCCGGCTGGCTTAGTTTATTTTTGAACTAATGACACAGAGACTATAGCTTTAAGGTTTTTTGAGTCAATCAGTAAATTCAAAACAAATTTTGTTCAGTTTGGACTTGTAGTTCACGGAAATCATCTGCTAACTACCAAATGCTTCTTCACTTTAGAAGAAAATCTACCACAGAAGAAAAAATATACAAGTCCAAACATCTGCCACCTACCAGCAGTTTAGTTTGTTATACTGAAAAGGCAAAAAGGATAGAGAAAAAATTTTACATCACGTTATTTTCCCTTTTCCAAAACCAAAATCAATAAAAAAATAAATAACTTGGCTAAATTGAATGGGGAGCTGACATACTCCAAAAAACAGCTTAAAAAAAAAAGTTTACGCTCACGCTGCTTTAATTCTATAAATAGATACCTGAACAAACTGGCAAAACAAGTTTCGAGAAAAGAACTCAGTAACTCACTCTGGGGAAAGCAAACTCAGACATCTGATGAAGCCTTAAAAGAAAAGCAACGGGCACACAAAAACAAAACACCTAAAACTTTCTTCAATTACTCGAAAGCAAAGTGATTTTTTTTTTTTTTAATGAGCCCCGGAGTTATCCTGAGCTCCTAGGCTTTAGTAGAAATCCCTAGGAAACCCACCCTACTCATTTTTTCTTGAAGATATAATGCTTTTTATTCACCAAGAAACTGAAAGTCCATTTCTGAATGTTTCTTTCTCGTGTATGTTTCATTGGTTTTATTAAGCCCCGTAAGGGGAGGCTTCACCTAGCCCTCAGACTCCAACCCATCTTATCTTAACTAATCCTACTCAATTCTTACGATAAGTATCTATTAATGATGCATGGTATTAGGTGCCTCAAGAGCAGGGCTACACCAAAACTTAGCTATCAGAAGAATAAACATAAGCCAAAGTAGCTTCAAGGACAATGACATGGGGAAAAATAAAAATGTAAGAAGCAACTGCCCCTTCAATTTTATCTACTGCAATATTTTATAGTAAGCTACCCAAAGATTCTTTGTCTATGACACAAAAGGAGGCTGTTAAAAATATTAAAGACTAAACTACTATAGTATTTTCTCCCTCATGTCATCACACAGCTCATGTTTATTCCTTTCCAAAACCAAACCTAACATTACAATAAAATTTATTTTCTCAGAATTATTCACATTCCTTGATTACTTTTCTTCTGGATTCTAAGCTTGAGATTTTTTTTTAACATATTTATGCTCACAACTCGACCTTTGATGATATGCCTCCTATCCTCCCAATGTATTTCTCTGGCCTCTTACCTGTCAAAGAATCACTTCATGTCAGGAAACAACACCTGGCCTGTGACCTATTCAATTCATTGATGGGCTAGGGAATGCTTTACAGGTGACTGGACTACACTTACCAAAAAGACTAAATAGATTATCAGGAAGAGACTTTATCTATAAAATGCCCTTAGCACAATGTCTCTGGTTAAGGTTCCTGAGAAAATGTCTCATAGGTTATATAAACGGCGGTATAAAATGATGATGTTTCATAATTTAAATGCTACTACTGTAAAAGATGATCCTGCAGACCTTACTGAGACTTGATCTATTCTAGGCCAGAGCTGCATGTCCAGCACAAGAAAAAGGGACAAGGGGGATTACCTTAACTATCTCAGACCTTTATTTTTATCCTTGAAATTATTTAGTAATTAATTTCTGTAAAAATGAGCAATGAAAGAAACTGAGGTCAAATATGTACAAAATTCTTACAAGAAGAATTTGGAGAATAACATCCCCGCAGACAATTAATACCTAACAGAAAAAAATGCCCACAAAACAGACAAAATTATAATCAATTATTTTAACACTAGCTAAAAGAGAATACGAGAATGATAGAAGATATGAAAGTATAGCATATGCCTGAGTTAGAAATAAAAGGAAAGAGTTCAGAAAATAATTCAAAATAAAAGAAAAAATAATTTCAAGAAGAAAAGACTACACAAGAAAGAACACAAAATGGAAAAAATGCCACAGATAATGCCTTATAACAGAGGTCAGCAAACTACAACCCATACACCAAATCGGGCCCATCACCTATTCTCATAAATAAAATTTTACTGGAACACAATCACACTCATTCATTTACATATAGTGTATGGATACTTTCACAGTATAAAAGCAAAACTGAGTAGCTATGAGAGGGACCATATAGCTACAAAGCCTAAAATATTTACTATCTGCCATTTACAGAAAGTTTCCAACTCCTGCCTTAAGAAAAATAGAAGACGAAAGGAGAAAAAAAGTTAATAAAAAAATGAAGATATATATTTTTTAATAGGATTCAAAAGAAAGTGACAGTTATCAGGGGTTGGGGGGCAGATAGACAGTTATAGTTTAATGGGTACAAGAGCTTATTTAAGATGACAAAAAATGTTCTGGAAATGGACAATGGTGATGGCTGCATAACATGGCGAATGAACTTAATGCCACGAAATTGTACACTTAAAATGGTTAAAATGGTAAATTTTACATATATCTTATTAAAGAAATGGAGCAAGTGACAAATTTAGAAGAGGCAAAGTTTCGATATACATAAAAAGAAAAGAACAAATAATAAAAAGCATAATTCGAGAAACTTTTCTGAAATAAAAGATCTGAAACTATGTAAAGAAAAGCCATACCACATACCTGAGAAAATCTATCTAGAGAAACGAACACCAAGACATACTGTAGTAGAATATCTGGTCTTTAATGGAAGAGAAAAAAAAATCCTTTGCCCATCTAGGAAAAAAAAAAAAAAAACAGGCTAAGGGAAGGAAACTCCCATTCTCATCAGACCTTCAACACTAACAGCTCTTAGCAGATCTTTGAGAACCAAAAGTTTAGGTATGGAAGAAATGATGGCCAGATGCAACATAGAAGAGGTAAGTAAAAACCCTATAGTTCTGAGTTTGAATTGGAAGTATCAATATTAGTTAATGAGGTAGATTAAAAGACACAGATTGTCAGAATGTCTTAAAAAGCAACACTCAGATATATACTGTCTACAATAGACACGCTTTAAATATAAAGGCAGATTGATTGAAAGTAAATGAATAGAAAAATACCACACACAGCATAAGAATACTGAAGTGGATATAATCACATCTGATAAAATGTAGCTAAAATCATAAAGATTTTCATAGGATATGTATGAGAACTTCTATGACTTGGGGCCAGATAAAAGTTCTTATCCAGGTGATAAGTCAGAGAAAGCAATAACCATAAAATAAATATATAAATTAAATTTAAAACTTCTATTCAAATGACTCTCATTAAGAAAATTAATCAGTAATTCATAGCCTGGGAGAAAATATTAGCACATTTATCCTACAAAGCACTAGTATGCAGAATATATAAAGTACTCTTAAACTTAATAATGAAAGATAACCCAATAAAACTGAAGTATGGCCAGTAGAAAAAAAAAAAAAAGGACAAAACTTCATAAAAGATATATAAGGCCAGGCGTGGTGGCTCACGCCTGTAATCCCAGCACTTTGGGAGACTGAGGTGGATGGAACACCTGAGGTCAGGAGTTCGTGACCAGCCTGGTCAACATGGTGAAAAACCCCATCTCTACTAAAAATACAAAAATTAGCTGGGCGTGGTGGTGGGCGCCTGTAATCCCAGCTACTCAGGAGGCTGAGGCAGGAGAATCGCTTGAACCGAGGAGGCAGAGGTTGTTGCAGTGAGCCAAGATCGCACCATTATATGCCAGCCTGGGTAACAAGAGCAAAATCAAACAGCAACCACCAAAAACTGTTGATGGGAATGTAAAATGGTACATATACTTTGGGGAAAGGTATTGGCAGTTTCTTATAAAACCAGACATTTACCTACCCTAAGACCCAGAGATTCTAATACTAGGTATTTGCCCAAAAGAAAGAAATTCCGTGTCCACAAAAAGGATTTTATAAGAATGTTCATTGCAGCTTTATTCATAATAGACAAAACAGGAATCAGCTTAAGGGTCTATCAATTGAAGGGATACACAAACTGCAGCATATTCATATAATGAAATCTACTCAGCAGTAAAAAGGAACTACTGATACATGTTACAAAATCAAAAACATGCTGACCAAAATAAGTCTTAAAGAGTACATATTGTATGACTGCATTTATATGAAATTCTAAAACAGGCAACTCTTATTCTAATAGTGGAAAAAACATCAGAACGGTGGTTGCCTGAGGGAAAAGGGGTAGTGACAAGATTGAGATAAGGGGTATGAGGGAACTTTCTGAAGTTTCTATAAGGAAAGTCATAATTTGAGTTACACAGGTATCTGCATTTGTCAAAACTCAGTGAATGTACACATAAGATTTGCACAGATTTCATACTAAAAGATAAATCTTTACACAAATACTGAACTTAGATAATGATATGCATATTAGCACATTTGGAGAAGCTGCACAGATGCCTACCATTTACACTGACATGCTTTAATAAAAAGATGATTGACAGATAAAAGAACATATATGTAGGAATACACATGTAATAGAAATTGTACAGTATAATTTATGTAAGCATTTCTCTATTGTTGAACAGTTGGCTTGTTACAAACTTTTTGCTATTAGCAATAAATTTACATATCATCTTATAAATAGCTAATTTGTTCTTTAAATCATTTGCTTCCAAAGAGTAGTATCATTGAGGTAAAAGAAAGAGACACTTTGCACATCTTTCTAACTAAAAGTTCTCTGTAAACTTTTTTTTTTAAAGAGGTACCTTCAGAAAAGTGTAAGGTTTTAAGAAAACACTAAGTAAAAGGTAATCCAGTTTATAATCAATAATTTTAAGTCTGGGAAGATATTTATGAAACTAGGTCCCTTTCTTCTATTACCAAATTAGACCCTTCTGAAATCCTCAGACAGGGCATTTGCTCACAAGTAATATCAAGGATCTTGTCAGGCAACGAAAAGTGTAAGATAATTCCCACTCCAAGACTGAAGCATTCTGACTCATTTTATTACCCACTGATAGGCAACAATTTAGAGTACATGGTGACTTCTATTATTAACAGGAACGACATTTGTACAAAGGCGAGAAATGAAAAAAAAAAAAAAAAAAAAAAAGACAAGTAAGGCCATGCTGAAAAATCCAGAGAAGAGTCAGGAATGAGTTGAAAAATCTCTGTACTGTTAAATATGTATTGTAGTAGATACCATTAAAAAAAAAAAAAAAAAAGAAAACTGGTTTTTATTTTAAAATACCTCACATTACCTATCATAATCCAAGTCGTATATGTTAACTAACAGGAAGCCCATTTCAAGATTTCTTCAATTTCATGTAAATACTATAAAATCTCAGAATTTAATGTTTTACTAAGGCCTTACAAAAAAAAAAAAAAAAAAAAAGACTTCATTTAAACTTTTCTATAAAAAGAGACCTCTTCAGAATATATGGGTCCTTTAACAAAAATATGTCACTACTAGAAACCACACTAAGGAGGTATCACTCTAAATTGGTACTATTTATAAAACTCTTTTGACTGCTATACTTTAAACAATAGAAAACCAGGGTCAAGGACCACATCTGTAGAAGAAAAAGTCTCATATAAATTCTAGTCAACAATAAAAGAATGGCTCATCTTTACAAAGCCATCTTATGAAAGCATCAAAAATAGTATTTTGAGAACCTGTATCAACAATGGAAACAAGATTTTGTCTTAACTGCAGATAGCATGATTCCATTATTAACACAGTCTCTAAACCATATTCTAAACAAATTATCACAATCCAAGATAGGATACAAAGGATTCCTAATTTTACTGCTGGAAAGGATATGATTATTCTTAAGGTAATATAAATAAAGTGATAAGGATTTAAATATGGTTTCATACCACATCTGAGATCTTTAAAAATGATTTCCAAATACCACACGTTCTCACTTAAGTAAGTGGGAGCTAAACCTTGAGTACACATGGACACAGACAAGGGAAGAATACACACTGGGGCTTACTTGAGGGTGGAGGGTAGGGATGGGGGGAGGCTGAAAATCAAAAAACTACCTATCTGGTACTATGCTCATTGCCTAGGTGATGAAATAATCTGTACACTAAAGCCCCCAAGACTCGCAATTTACCCATGTAACAAACCTGCACATGTAATCCCTGAACCTAAAAGTTGGAAAGAAAAAAAAATTGTTTCATTTCATTCTATAGAACTGTAAACTCATTTTTAAATAGAAATAAAAGCATTAGTTAACATCATTCCTTCCAACCTTTGCTTGGCTAGCTTGGGCTCACCCTTTTAATTCCTGCTTTAAAAAAATCTACCTACAAAGACTTCCTTAACTGCTCTAAAACAAGGATAAGAGCTTATTACGTACTGGGACAGACAGTATAATATACGTTTCCTATCACTCTAGATTAGACACTAGATACTTTATAGGTTTTTGTTGTTGTTGTTGTTTATGCTTCCCCACTAGACTGTAAGCTCCATTAGGGTTAAGGGCTGCTTGCCATTACACAATTGTGTCAGTATTTAACACCCAATCATCTAAGCACACTAAAATATTTCTGGAACAAATAAACTGTAATTTTTAAATTTTTTCATTCAAGGGATTGTACCAATTTCTCATCTTTAAAACAGCTATTCCATGACAATTCAATTACTATCATAATAACCAGTCAACTGATTTTTTTCATTTCTCAGCCTATACATGATAAAGAAGACTAAAGTTTAATAAAACTTTAATGTTATGAATTCAATCATGGAAGTGTGGCAAACTGACTACAGGATATTATGTTTTCATATCATCGAGAATTTTATTACTGTGTTTTCCACAACTGAGCTAAAAACTTTCTTAAAAAGCCAATTCAAGGTTAGGTTCTCATAACTACAACATAATTACAGTACTGTTTGTTTATCTTCTAGCTTATCTGGATATACATAAAACTCTGAAACAGAATAACAAGTAACTATTGTGGCAAATAGAAGACACGTGATTTGAGAAACTAGCACTATTTTGTGTGACTTATCCTAAATACATCAATACACATAAATATAACTATCATTTATTGGCGATTACTCATAAAGTGGGATGGTGAGAAATGACATGATTTGTGAAACAATTTGTTAAAATAGTCAAACTTGGAATAAAGTATGCAAAAGTAGACACCTCTGTTGATTTATAAAATCAGACTTAGGCCTTTCATTTAGCCTAAGGAAAAAGAAATGCTATTTCATCTAAAACAAGCAAGACCCTTGAGCAAACAAATAGACAAAAGTCTGTTTCTGATTCAATTCACTGCATTCTTAGTAAGTAGTGTCTGTAAATCAAGAATGAATCCAGTGACCTAATAATGATTTCCTTTAAGTGTTTCTCATACCACTGGTCATGACCCATTAATGGATCACAAGCAGCATTTGCTCAAAATGAAACAGAATAAAATATAAAATATCAGAAGACAACACATGTATTAAGGGAAAGTATTGTTTCCAGAAACTTTTGATTTAGTTGCATATGTGACAATGTAAAATGTATTTCTAAGTATGGGCTACAATAAAAAACATGTGAAAGCTACTCTCTTGCATATAAGCCCCTCCCCATTACTACTTCTCCCAAAAATTGGGAACTCCCAAGTGTGGTAAAAATAAATACTACAGTGGGTCAACACATGTTTTACTATTAACAGAACAAACTGAAGAAGTGATATATATATATTAGAAATATAGGAGAAAACAGAAGTTATCTTTGGTGTGTTATCTTTGATGTTTGTGTGTGATGCCTTTCATTTTGTATTTTTCTGTCCTATTTGAATTGTATAATGTACAATATATGTATTTCCAATATAATGTTTCTAATGTATAAAACATTATTACCTATATTTTTAAAATATCAACAATAGGTATCCAGGCAGTGAGATTATGGTCCTTTGTTTTTATTTTACAGTTCTCTTTATTTTATAAACATATTATTAGGTGTCTTTGAGAGAAAATCATCAACTACTTGCAAAAAAAAAAAAAAAAAGACAAGTGTGGGGTCCAGAGCTTAAGAAATTCACACTTTTTGAGGGAGAACTTTGTGCCAGATACTTCTCACCAAATGCTCGCACAACCTCATTTTATGATTTCTGCCCATGAGAAAACTGAGGCAACTGACACAAGGTAAACGGTCTGCTAGACAACAAATAATAGTGGCCACAACATCAAAGCCTATATTTCTTCCATCATCATATAATGCATCCAAATATTCTTCTCCAGTTGTTTCACACTGGTATATTTTGGTCTTCCCGTCTAGACTGCAAACTCCTTTGGAAGAAGGGAAACTTTCAAAAACTTCATTTATGTCTTTCATTGGGTTACTAAGGCTACGACAGATCCTCACACATGTGTTGGGTTGTATTAAACCTCTTTTGGTCTGGACTGTCCTCAAGGGACATACCTTTGTAAAAACAAAATAAACTAGCACACAAACGACAAAACTACTCTAAAGCTGTCCAAATCTAACTTTATTCCTGCACACCAAAAACTAAAGTGTAAATATATCCATATGCAGAGACTACCAACTACAGTGAGTTTTGTAATGAGTACTGTGCAACCACTGAAGAATTCCTTGGATTCACTTATCCCCCCCAACCACGCCCCCATCACCCAGGTACCACCAAAAGAAAGGAACCTCTAGTCTTCTGGTGAGGTGCTGAAGAACCACAACCACGCCCCTACTTTGTCCCATCACAATAACCTGTTTTCTTATCCTAACCGGACCCTGCACCCAAACCCAAAACCCTTAATAAACAATTCAAAAGTCTCTGACCTGCAGCGAAGTGCAGGGGAGAAGACTTCCGGCCGGCCATGTCCTTTGCATTTACGTTTGCCGCGTCCACCAGCCTCTTTACCCGGGACACGTCCCCATTGCGACAGGCCTCCAGCAGTTCCCGAAGGGCCCCGCTCACTGCTGGGACCCCTGTCCCAGGTCCTGCTGCCCCAGGCCCCAGTGGTGCTGTGCTGCTAACTCCGGCCGCCTCGGGGCTCTCCGCCAAGCTCGATCCAGGGGAGGATGGAGAGGAAGATGAGGAAGAAGTCGGGGAAGAAGAGGACGACGGTGAATTGTTACTGCCACTGCCGGCTGGGTTGGGAGCGACCCCAACGGCAGATGAAGTAGAAACCGCTGGGACCACGGGAGCGGCGGTGACGGTACAGATTGTGCTGGTGGTACTGCAACAGCTAGTACCGTCAACTGGGTCCGGGGATCGGGGCCTGTCGGGCGGATCCCGACTGCCATCCCCCTCCGGCAGCGCTAGGCCGTGCCGCGGGGAGGCGAAGGGGGCCAGGCCGCTGGCCGTGGGAGAGGCTGGGGTGGTCCCCGGGGCCAGGCCAGGGCTGAGTGGGGGAGGAGGTGGCGGCGGCGGCGCTGAAGCCCCTGGGGCGGGCTGGAGCTGTTGTTGATGATGGTGGTGATGATGCTGAGAGCGACGCGACGCCGCCATCTTCGGACTCCCCTAGCACTGTCACTGCGGCAACGGCCCCCACCGCCCGCCCTCACTTCCGACCGTCGGACCAATCAGCATCCAGCGCACAGGAAATGATGCTAGGCGGGGTAGGAGGGGCCAAAGAGAAGGAGGGAAGTATTGGGAGCTCAGAGAACAGCCAAAGGAACGGGGCGGGGCTTTGTCACTGAGAGGCGGGCTTTGTGACGTGGTGGCGGGCCGGCTGGAGAGATTTGAATGCTGGAACCAGCTTCTGCCTAGATGGGAAACATTTCCTGCATTTCTCACTTTCAGTCGGTTTTCCTTGCCCTGCTCCGGTCTGTTTCCCTTAGTCTCCCTTTGCTTGCTCCAGAGCCAGCTGTTGAGATGCAGCTCAGAGCAAGCAGGGAATGTGTCCATTATCATCTATTAAGCGTCCTTGTCTGAAAAATGGAATTTAAGAGTACCAACCTCACAGAATTATTAGCGGGATTAAAAGAGCTAACAGACAAAGCGCTCTGCCAGTAAAACACAACTATAATTAGCCCGTTGGTAATTTTTTAAATTATAGTATTTCTTTTCCAGGTGTCCCCTTAGCTCTTGTCCCTTCCCTATAATTTTTCTCACCCTATGTGCTTTAATTCCTCGTTTTTAAATGCTGGTTCAGATTGCTAGGATTGGCATTCCAGCTCTGCCATTTGTTGTGTATATATGAACTAGCTATTTCATCACTCTATGCTTGTTTTTCTCTGTAAAATTGAAATAACAATAGTGCAATAAGTGTGAATTATTAAAATTATGATTTTTTTTTCCTATTCTGCTATCTCTGAAATTTTATTTTTCACCCTAAGTTTAACTAATTATGAATATATTCCTTTCTTTTGAATTCTGGTTTAGCTTAGCCTCTCTCACACCCCAGATAAAAACCTGATTGCTAGGCTGGTCACGGTGGCTCATGCCTGTAATCCTAGCATTTTGGGAGGCCGAGGCCGACGGACCACTTGAGCCCAGGAGTTCAAGACCAGCCTGGCCATCACGGCGAAACTCCATCTCTACAAAAAATACCCAGATTAGCTGGGCAAAGTGGCACACGCCTGTAGTCCCAGCTACTCAGGAGTCTGTGTTGGGAGGATCACTTGAGCCCGGGAGGCAGAGGTTGCAGTGAGCCGAGGTCACACCACTGCACTCCAGCCTGAGTGACAGAGGGCGGAGACCCTGTCACAAAAACAGCAACAAAACAAAACAAAAACCTGATTGCTGTTCATTACTCACCATCAGGTGCTATTTTTCAGCAACTGCTTTTTCTGTCTTTCCACTACCCTATGTATAGTTTTGTTTTTCTGCTATCAAAAGATGTATCCATGAATGAGATAATCCCATTGAGGACTCCATTTCATACCTACTGTTCAATAGTAAAGGAGACATTGTAGAAGTATACACAAACAGCATTATTCCAACAGAGTGGACACAGATGGAAATTCTATAACCTAAGAGAAACAAGATTTAGATGAGTCAAGCAGAATATTAAACCAGGTGATAAATTGTTTCATGTGTTCATTGTTAAATATGATTTATGTGATGTTAATATTCCCATTTAAGTAAATAAGTGAGTTTAGTTGGAGTTAGTAAGTAAATACAATAAGGTCAGGAACATAATTAGTATTATGAGTGGCATTTATTTTCATCTAATCTGGGGTTACAGATTATAATTCTTAACATTATCCAGCTGTATGATGAAATGTGCCATTGTTCACAGTAGACACCTGACAAAAAGTGTAGCTGGATAGGAAAACTCACATCAGTGCAACTAAAATCAGTCCACAACATTCTTCTTCATGCTTCTGTTTTTTAATCTTAACTTCTTCATGTAGAGCAGAGAACCATTGAGAAGTGGGGGTGGTCCAACATGATGTGTTAGATGTCCAGAACACACCATGTGTCTCCTAAATAATGGCCTCCTGGAATGGGAGGCATAAGAAATATCTCATCTGGTCTCCCAATGGCCAGTTACTCATAGAAAGTAGTGATGTTCAGAGTTATTCAAAATGCATCTGTTGTGTCTATCAGTACAAAAAATAATAATAACAATAAAATAAGGAAGTCTCTGCTGGACAGAGATTTTTAAAAACTAAATTGCCGGCCAGGCCCAGCTCACGCCTGTAATCCCAGCACTTTGGGAGGCCGAGGTGGGCGGATCACGAGGTCAGGAGTTCCAGAGCAGCCTGGCCAACATGATGAAACCCCATCTCTACTAAAAATACAAAAATTAGTTGGGCGTGGTGGTGCGCGCCAGTAATCCCAGCTACTACGGAGGCCGAGGCAGGAGAACGGCTTGAACCCAGGAGGCAGAGGTTGCAGTGAGCCGAGATTGTGCCACTGCACTCCAGCCTGGGTGGCAGAGCAACACTCTGTCTCAGAAAAAAACAAAAAACAAAAAACTAAATTGCCTGAAACTGTACTGCAAAACGATGTCTGGAAATGCATTCAATCAACTGGAAATTGCTTTCTTCCCCTCCAGCAGAAAGTAGGAAAAGTACTTAACATTAAGTATTTATGAAGTTTGGGTTTATACTAACTAATGTTGAGCTCCAAACCTGAAAGGACACATGCTATTACCTAATCTTCTGTGGCTAAACACAATTCCAGGAGGAATGCACTATATCATAGTGGAAAGAGCAAAGGTCGGGGTCAAACAAACCTGGGCTTGAAAGTCACATCTCTGATGATTACTATTTGGCTAATCTTGATAGGTATGCTTGAGCTCTCTCAGCCTAAAATTTTGACCTTCGTTTAGCACTGTCATGAGGATTAAAAGCCTAGGTGTTTTATGAGCACTCTTTGAATGTTAGATCCGTTCTCTTACATGGCACGCATAAAGTGTTAACATGAACTCACAGCCGCTATTGATAGCTTTCCCCTCACAACTTCCTTTGTGACAAAGATAAGGGCTGGGAATAAATATCCATCATTTTGCACACAATGGGAATCTAAAGCAAAGAAACATTAGGTTTAATTATTTCCTTATCTGATAATTCGAGATTCTTTATAAACTCTATCTCTAAACTATTGTTGATCACAGTTGTGTAGTATCTTATTTTCATAAGTGTTTTCACAAAAACAATATCCTGGCTGAGTACAGTGGCTCACACTTATAATCCCAGCATTTTGGGAAGCTGAGGTAGGAGATTGCTTGATCCCAGAAAATCAAGATCAAAGATCAGCCTGGGCAACAAAGTGAGACCCTGTCTACACACACACACACACACACACAGAGTATACCCAAGTACTACAAAAATGGGAGCACATAGCACTCTCTTAGGCTATACTGTTGACACAAAGGAAAGCCACCGACTCAAAGGACACCAATCTTTTGGGCTGTGTTCTGATGTTTGCTTTCTTACCCTATGGGGGTCGCATGGACACTCTGAAAATTACACAATCATGAACTTGCACAAGTTCCATATTTCAACTAGAATTGGTGTGTCATTCCATCCATATACTTCCCATTGATCTCCCACCATATTTGGTATTCTGGTAGTATTTCTACTAAGTCTAGTTATTCTTCGATCCCCTCTGCAATGCCTCCTCCGCAAATCCACGAGCACAAGCCAGAGCTGTGGTTTGGCTGAGGCAGTGTCATTTCCTCACTTTGGTCTTACCGAAACATAATAAGTTATTTTTATGTCAGAAATGTCTATGGTGCCAAGGGCCCAGATTTCTCTATAAAAGTGTTGCGTTCTCTTAGTTGAAGTTCCATCCAGAAACCCAGGTGATTATTTTTTTACAAAACCACAGATGGGCACCGATGCCAACAGCTGCAATCGTACTAACAACATTGTATCAGAAAAAGCTTCACACACACAAAAAAAGGCAAAACAACTTATTACAAGACAGCAAAATTACAGTAATTTAAAGATATCCTCTGTATCAGTTTCTTAGCAACTCTCCCATTAACGTTTTAGTAGCTTTATAAGATAGTTCTTACATACCAGGGTCTTCTGGCTGCTGCTCCAAAGACATCTGTAGCCTGTACTGAGATAACTTGGATTTTTTCTGGCTATGGTCTGTACACTTATGGGTAGTCGGTTTAATGTGAAGTGTTAGTTCCAGGCAGAGAGTTAGTTCCGGGCAGAGAGGTGGTTAAGGGTGTGGATTCCCCATACAGACTGCTTGGATATGAATCCTAGCTTTGTCACTAACTAGCTTCATATGCTTCGTATGATTAAAGGATATTACATCATACATTTTAACAGGAATAAATAAAAATCTATTTGCCGTGCTTTAAAAAAAGAAGATAAACAAGTTTTCCCACCAAAAATGTTCCTTTCCTTGTAAGCTTTTTTTTCCAAAAGTAATTAACATCATACATGTATACCCCATTATAGATTTGCATATGACTATATCACTCAAAAGAGATAAACACCTGCCCTCCCCCAAAGTCATAAACATGTTTAGAAAAGGCTCAGAAAGTCCTGAAATGCATGGATATGGAAGGGTATAACTAGCCAGCAATGCATATATAATGATGTAATGGCTTATGCAGATGGATATAGCTAACCAGAATAGAGCTGCTCCAACTGCAAACCAAGAGACTGCAAGGCACCCAGAGGGCTCACCCTCCCCAATTAGAACATGGGAACACCCACCAAGCCATGATGAATGTGGATTCCTGCCACTGCTTGAGGGGACGTGACTACCACATACTGACCGTGAGGTGACTCCAACCAACAGCAAAGACTGGGGCAAAGACCTCTGCCAGCAGAGACCATCAGAACTACTAGCTGAGAATGAGTGGCAGCCAAGGCAGTGAGAGGCATTAATCAATCACCAAACACGTGGTATGTGCCTTCCACCCACTATCTCCTTTTACTTGCTTGCTGTTGTTACTTGGCTTGTTGAAAGAAGGAAATGAGTGAAAGCTGTTTAAGTGGTGTATGTGTGTGATTTCTCTTGGTATTACCTATTCCTCCATATCGTGAACCTAGGTCTTTTGATGCCGAGTTGCTCAGAATAAAACACTGTACAATCCAGGATAAGTCATTTAACCTCTGGTATGGTTTGGCTGTGTCTCCACTCAAATCTCATCTTGAATTACAGTTCCCTAGTCCCCACATGTCATGGGAGGGACCTGGTAGAAGGTAATTTAGTCAAGGTGGTGGTTACCCTCATGCTGTTCTCATGATAATGAGTGCGTTCTCATGAGATCTGATGGTTTTATAAGGGGCTTTTCCCCATTTTGCTCTGCATTTCTCCTTCCTGCCACCATGTGAAGAAGGACATGTTTGCTTCCCCTTCTGCCATGATTGTGAGTTTCCTGAGGCCTCCCCAGCCCTGTGGAACGGTGAGTCAATTAAACCTCTTTCCTTTATACATTACCCAGTCTCTGGTATGTCCTTATAGCAGTGTGAGAATGAACTAATACAACCTCTTTGTAAACTCACCTGCAAATAGAGACACGAACTAGAGACATTAATAGTTGTTCTGAGAAATGAGTAAGTTAATATATGCCAAGTGTATTAAACAGTTTCTGGCATGTGATACATGGAATGTTAAGTGTGAGCTTTTATTGTTATCAAGAACAGGGATGGGATATACTTTGTATAAAGGTTGCCTAAGAGACACTAGTCTTGTCTGCCCAACAACAAGCAGGTCTCCTTTTACTCAGTACTGTTGTTATTTGGCTTCCCATGCATGCTGCTGCTTTTGCTTTACAGTGTCTTAAAGGAAGGTCTGATAAGCTTAGAAATGAAAAGAGCCTCCTATATTAAGGGAAATGCAAATAGTCCCTTCTGGCTGTGATCAGGATTTAGGAGAGGTAGAAACTACAAAGGAAGGCACCTCAGCCTGAGGTAGGCAGGTTTCTCTCAAACAGATCCTGCCCTACAGTGCTGAGAAACCATCTCTGTTGTGTGGAAAACCACCACAGCTGCCAAGACCGCCTCAAGAGAAACCAACACAGCCATAATTCCTGAAGTCCGTGTGGTCCAGGATGTTTGCA
This sequence comes from Pongo pygmaeus, assembly GCF_028885625.2. Classification (NCBI taxonomy): domain Eukaryota; kingdom Metazoa; phylum Chordata; class Mammalia; order Primates; family Hominidae; genus Pongo; species Pongo pygmaeus. The sequence goes on from NC_072380.2 coordinate 11,286,844, forward strand.
GAAGGAACATCCCACAGAAGATGAATTTACAACCTTGAATCATCACGCATGCGAGAGGGCCAACAACATGAGAGAAAAAGCAGAAAACCTAAAAATATCAAAGACTACAGATAATACAGCAATCCACAATTTATTTTTAAATCCACATTTAAGGTGGGCAGAATAATGGCACCTCAAAGATACTCAAGTCCTAATCTCTGGAAGCTGCAGATATATTACTTTATGTGGCTAAGTGGGATGAACATTGAAGATGAATTTAAGGTTGCTAATCAACTGACTTTAGAACAGGGAGACTTTCCTGGATTATGTGGGTGGGCCTAATGCATTCATCAGCATCCTTATAGGTACAAAAAGGAGACAGAAAAGGAGGTTGAGAGTAATACCATGTGAAGACTCAACCAGCCAGTGCTGGCTTTGAAGGTGATGGAAGAAGCCACAAGCCAAGGAATGTGAGCAGTCTCTGGAAGTTGCAAAAAAAAGGAAACAGATTCTTCCCTAGAGCCTCCAGAAAATAACTCAATCCTGCTAACACCTTGATTTCAGCCCAGTGGTACCCACGCCAGATTTATGACTGTGGAGCTGTAAAATATATTTGTGTTAAGTTACTATGTTTGTGATAATTTGTTACAGCAGCAAAAGAAAACTAATACATGGCTTCTTTGGAAAATCAGGTGATATGAAGCCACCAGCCTATTATACAGGACAATAGACTGAAGTGGCATAGTTTCTGCCACTTGGTATTACCAGAGGGCAATTATTCTCCATCATTCCTTTTGTTCATGTACATCTTTCTGGCTTTACTCAGTTAAGAGGCTGGGTATACTAGTTCCCTATAGCTGCTATAACAAATGACCACAGACTTAGTGCCTTGAAACAGTATAATACAAATGTATTCTCCTACAGTTCTGGGGCAGAAGTTTGGAATCAGTTTCACTGGGCTAAAGTCAAGGCATCGACAATGTTGGCATCTTATGAGGACTTTGGGCAGAATTTTCTTCTGGGAGCTTTGAGAGGAGAATCTGTTTCCTTGACTTTTTCAGCTTCCAGTGGCTGCCTGTAGTCTTTGGCTTGTGACCTTTTCCTACGTCCTAAAAGCACATCGCTCAACTCTGCTTCCATCCCATCATCTTCTGTTTGACCCTGACTACCCCTACTGCACTCTTAAAAGGACCACTGTGGTCAGGCACAGTGGGCTCATGCCTGTAATCCCAGCACTGTGAGAGGCCAAGGTGAGAGCATCACTTGAGCCCAGGAGTTTGAGACCAGCCTGGGCAACATGGCAAAACCCCGTGTCCTGAAAAATACAAAAATTAGCCAGGCATGGTGGTGCACCCCTGCAGTTCCAGCTACTTGGGAGGCTGAGGTGGGAGGATCACCTGAGCCTGGGGAAGTAGATGCTGCAGTGAGCCAAGATCACACAGCTGCACTCCAGCCTGGGCGACAGAGTGAGACCCTGTCTCCAAAAATGATGGTGACATTGGACCCACCCAGATAATCCAGGATAATGTCCCATCTCAAAATCCTTAATCACATCTACAAAGTCCCTTTTGCCATATAAGGTAGCATTTGTGGGTTTCAGGGGTGAGGATGTGGACATATTCAAGGGCCCACTATTCAGACTACTACAATGAGTTGCCATGGCTTGCCTTATATGAAGAGGAGAGAGATGCCTGTCCTAGAGGGAAATTTGGGTTGGTTTAGCACATGGAAAGACAAAGCAGATGATAAAATACCATATCCAGTCAGAGAGCTGTAATAGGGTCAATGCTGTCCCTGTGGATAATTTAATCCGCTAGGACTCTGACCACCTTTTTCTTCCACAAGACATCACACTGGTCCATTACATTGATGATGACATTATGCCGATTAGATCTAGTGAGCAAGAAGTAGCAACTATGCTAGAGTCATTGGTAAAACATTTACATAATGATAGAGGGTGAGAAGTGAATCCAACAAAAGTGTGGAGACTTCTACCCCAGTGAAGTTTCTAGGGGTCCAGGGGTGTGGAGCATGTCAAGATATCTCTTATAACATGAAGGAAAAGTTGCATATGTCCCTTTCTTCAACTCAAAAAAAGTCGGACCCTCTTAGTGAAACTCTGAGGATTTGGGGGGCAACATATTCCTCAATAGAATGTGTGACTCCAGCCTATTTACTGAGTAACCCCCAAAAGCTGCTAGTTTTCAGTCCAGAGCAAGAGACGGCTCTGTAACAGATGCAGGCTGTCCTGCAAGGTGCTCTGCCACATGGGCTGTGTGATCCAGCAGATATAATGTTGCTTGAGGTGTCAGTGGCAGAGCGGGATGCTGTTTGCATCTTTGGCAGGCCCCTCTGGGTGAATCACAGCGCAGCTGCTTGGGATTTTGGAGCAAAGCCCTGCCATCCTCTGTGGATAACTACTCTCCTTTTGAGAAATTTGCTTGCTATTAGGCTTTCAGTACTAGAGACTGAACACCTACCCATGATCACCAAGTTACCATGAGACCTGCACTGCCCATCATGAGCTGAGTATTGTCTGACCCACCAAGCCATGAACTTGTGCATCCACAGCAATACTCCATCATCAAATGGAAGTGACAGTTACGAGATCAGGCTCAACAGGCCCTGAGGGCACAAGTAAGTTAAATGAGGAAATGGCCCAAGTGCCCATAGCTCTCACTTTTCCTACATTATTTTGTCTCTCCCAGCCCAAATTTTTGGCATCATGGGGTGCTCCCTAAAATCAGTTGAGGAGGAGAACATTTGAGTCCGGTTTATAGATGTTTCTTCAGGATATGCAGGCACTATCTGAAAATGGACCGCCGCCAGCCTCTCTCTGGGACAGCCCTGAAGGCCAATGGTGAAGGGATATCCTCCCAGAGGGCTGACCTTCAGACAGTAAAGCTGGTTGTTCATTTAACTTGCAAGGAGAAATGGGCAATTGTGTAGTTACATACCAATTCATGAGCTGAGACCAATGGTTTGGCTGAATAGTTAGAGCCTTAGAAGGAACTAATTGAAAAATTAATGACAATGAAGCCTGCTATATTCTTTTTTTTTTTTTTGAGATGGAGTCTCCCTCTGTCACCCAGGTTGGAGTGCAGTTGCACAATCTCGGCTCACTGCCACCTCTGCCTCCCAAGTTCAAGTAATTCTCCCACCTCAGCCTCTGGAGTAGCTGGGACTACAGGCATGCTCCACCATGCCTGGCTAAATTTTGTATTTGTAGTCGAGGGGTGGTTTCACCATGTTGGTCAGGCTGGTCTCAAACTCCCGACCTCAAACAATCTGCCTGCCTCAGCCTCCCAAAGTACTGTGATTGAAGGTTGGAACCACCATGCCCAGCCAGAACTCTGGCATGTAGACAGTGATATGGTAAGGTTTCATGTCCCCACCCAAATCTCATGTTGAATTATAATCCCCATAATCCCCACATGTCCAGGGAGAGACTAAATGGAGGTAATTGAATCATGGGGATGGTTTCCCCTATGCTGTTCTCATTATAGTGAGTTATCATGAGAGCTGCTGGTTTTATAAGGAGCTCTTCCCCTCTTCACTTGGCACTTCTCCTTCCTGCCACCTTGTGAAGAAGGTGCCTTGCTTCCTCTTCACCTTCTGCCATGATGGTAAATTTCCTAAAGTTGCCCAGCCATGCTGAACTGTGAGTCAATTAAACCTCTTTCCTATATAAATTACCCAGTCTCCAGCAGTTCTTTACAGCAGTATGAAAACAAACTAATACAATAGGCTTCTCTGGATAGGCAAAAAAACCAGAAGACATTCGTGCGCCACGTGAATGCTCACCAAAAGATGGGCTCAGCAGAGGAGGATTTTAATAACCAAGTGGACAGGATGACCCGTTCTGTGAATGCCAGCCAGCCTTTTCCCCCAGCTACTCCTGTTATTACCTAATGGACTCACGCATAAAATGGCCATAATGGCAAGGATGAAGGTTATGTATGGACTTCCACTCACCAAACCGACCTGGCTATAATCACTGCTGAGTGCTCAATCTGCCAGCATCAGATATAAAAACTAAGTCCCCAGTATGGCACCACTTTCTGGGGTGATCAGCCAGTTACCTGGAAACAGGCTGATTATATTGACAATTTGCATCATGTAATAGATGGTGTTTTATTCTTATTGCAGTAGACACTTATTCTGGATATGTGTTTGCCTTTTCTGTATACAGTGCTTCTGCCAAAACTGCCATCTGTAGACTTATAGACTGCCTTAGCTACTGTCATGGTATAAGCGTTGTAAGAAGCATTGCTTCTGATTAAGTAACTCATTTCACAGCAAATTAAGTATGAAAACAGGCCAACTGCCATAGGATTCACTGATCTTACCATGTCCCCATTATCCTGAAACAGGTGTCTTGATGGAACAGTGGAATGGCCTTTTGAAGAGATTCAGATCACTGAGTCTCTAACTGAGTCAGTGGTAATACTTTGCAGGGCAGAGGCAAGATTCTCCAAGAGGATGTATATGCTCTAATTCAGCATTTAGCATATGGTGTTTTTTCTCCCATAGCCAGGATTCACAGGTTCAGGAATCAAAGGGTGGAAGTGGGAATGGCACAACTCACTATTAACCCTACTGATTCACTAACAAAATTTTTGCCTCCTGTCCCTGTGATCTTAGATTCTGCTAGTTTAAGAGGTTGTAGTTCCAAAGTAAGGAATGCTTCCACCAGGAGACACATTAATTATTCCACTAAGCTGGGAGTTAAGACTGCCACCCAGCCACTTTGGGCTCCTCATGCATCTGAATTAACAGGTAAAGAAGGGAGTTAGTATACTGGCAGGGATCATTGATCCTAATTACCAAGGAGAATTTGGGCTGCTACTACAAAATGGAGGTAAGGAAGAGAAAATCTGGAATGCAGGGGACCCCTGTAGATCCCTTAGGGATTCTTTTAGTATTATTCTGCCCTGTTATTAAAGTCAATGAAAAAAAAATAAAACTACAACAGCCCAATTCAGGCCTTTCAGAAGTGAAAATTTGGTCACCACACCAAGCAAAAAACTATGATCAGCTGAGGTGTCTGCTGTGGCCAATGGAAATAGGGAATGGGGAATGAAAAGAAGTAGTTGTAAATACCAGCTCCAACTCTTGACCAGTCGCAGAAATTAGGACTGTAAATGTTATGAGTACTTCTTCCTACTTTGTTAGGAATGCATATTATATATATATATATTCTTCTTTGCTTTCTTCCCTCTCTTATCACCTTATCAGCTAACATAAGATGTATTCATAATAATGAACCTTATGTCATAGTATTTAAGTTGCAGGATGTCAAGGAGAAGAATGAACTGAGTGATCCAGGGATGTTGCATTCTATTCTGCAGAAAAGGTTGCACATTTATGGTTGTACATAGTATAATTGCATCATGTTGGGCAGAAATATAACTTTCTTATTGTCTTTATCTGGAAATTAAATATGGTTTAAGGAGATGTGTTTGGGTGCCACGCTGATGGGGGTGGACTGTAGTGCTTGGTTTTATGTGTCAACTTGGCTAGGCTATAGCACTCAGTTATTCAATCAAATAATAATTTAGTGTTGCTGTGAAGGTATTTTGTAGCTATTTTAAACATCTACAATCAGCTAACTTTAAGTAAAGGAGATTTTTCCAATAATGTGGGTGGACCTCATCCAATCAGTAGAAGAGGCTTAAGAGTAAAACTGAGGTTTCCCTCAAGAAAAAGAAATGTTGACTGAAAACTGCATTTTCAGCTCCTGCCCACGAGTTTTCCAGTTATTGGCTGCAGCCTACTCATAGATTTCAGACTTGCCATTCTCCATGATCACATAAGCCAGTTCTCTGAAATAAGCATATGTTCTAAAATTGATGGTGGTGGCTTACACAACTCTGTGAATATACTCAAAATCATTGACTTGAACACTTTAAGTCAATATGGTATATCCCGAAAAAGCTATTACAAAAAACAAAGACATTTTTAAATGGTTGTTAATTTTTTGTGGTAAAATGTAAAGGTTATTTGTATCAGTTTAGTTCATATTAGAAGAGCACCATATAGTTTTGTAAATAAATAATACATATATACTAACTTATTGTAATGCTTACACATCTAGCAAGTTCCTTAGAATGCTTGACAAAGAAGGGTGAGGAAAAAATTAACTTAGAGAATCCTTAAAAGTAGGAGTTATCTCCTTTTGTTTTTCAGAGCATAAGCTCTCACAAGGAAAAAGATTATTAAATCATATTCCTCTATGGCAGAAAACCACAGAGAATCTACCCTGAAGAAATAATTTGTGAGAATAAAAACCAGGTATTTTTATATTAGAATTATTTATAAGAGTGAAAAACTGGAAGCAATATATAACACGGACAGAATGTGGTGGCTCACGCTTGTCATCCCAGCACTTTGGAAGGCTGAGGTGGGAGGATCGCTTGAATCCAGGAGTTCAAGACCAGCCTGGGCACATAGTGAGATCCCACTGTACAAAGCAAAATTTAAAAATTAGCTGTACATGGTGATACGCACCTGTAGTTCCAGCTACTCAGGAGGCTAGGGTGGGAGGATCGCTTGAGCCCAGGAGTTTAAGGCTGTAGTGAGCTATGATCACACCACTGCACTCCTGCCTGGGTAGCAGAGTGAGACTCTGCCTGTGAATAAACAAATAAAAAGAAATCAAACATAAGCAATTAGAGATTGATTATTCAAATTAAGACATTAATTTGATAGAATCATGCAGTTCTATTAAAACAACAAATATGAAGATTATGTCAACACATGGAAAAACACTTACAAAAGCGGGCTGGGCACAGTGGCTAATGCCTGTAATCCCAGCACTTTGGGAGGCCAAGGTGGGCACATCACTTGAGGTCAGAAGTTCGAGACCAGCCTGGCCAACATGGCAAAACTCTGTCTCTACTAAAAATACAAAAATTAGCTGGGCATGGTGACACACGCCTGTAGTCCCAGCTACTTGGAAGGCTGAGGCAGAAGAATCATTTGAACCCAGGAGGTGGAGTTTGCAGTGAGCCGAGATTGTGCCATTGCGCTCCAGTCTGGGTGATTGAGTGAGACTCTGTCTCAAAAAAAATAAAAATAAAAATAAAAGAACGTAAATCTAACATATTGTCCTTCCTCTTTTACCATATGGTGACAAGGGATAGTAGAAAGAACAGGCTTTGCTGTCATGTTTTTGTTTGCATCTTGATTCTTCTAACCATGTACTGTGTGACTTTGGCAAATTATCTGAGGCTCAGTTTCCCCAACTGCCAATGTGTACAATAATTGCTAGGTTTCTGTTAAAGAATCGATAAATTAATGGATATAAAATGCAAAGCACAGAGATTGGTACATGATAAGCCTTCAATTAATGTTAGCTTCCTTTTTTATGCCTCCACTAATAATAAAAAAAAAAAAAATACACATTACGGCCAGGCACGGTGGCTCACGCCTGTAACAATCCCAGCACTTTGGGAGGCCAAGGCAGGCAGATCACGAGGTCAGGAGATCGAGACCATCCTGGCTAATATGGTGAAACCCCGTCTCTACTAAAAATACAAAAAATTAGCCAGGCATGGGGGAGGGTGCCTGTAGTCCCAGCTACTCGGGAGGCTGAGGCAGGAGAATGGCATGCACCTGAGAGGTGGAGCTTACAGTGAGCCGAGATTGCGCCACTGCACTCCAGCCTGGGCGACAGAGCGAGACTCTGTCTCAAAAAAAAAAAAGAAAAAAATTACACATTACAAAATGACAACTATACTGTTAGTACAACTACCTAGAAGATTGTAGTTGATTGCCTGTGTAGTGATCCCCTGTATTCATGCCCTTGGTCTTAAAAAGGAAAAAAGGAAGAAACAATGATTGTAAAAAGGAAATTCAGCCATGCAGAAAAACCATATTAAATCTGAAAGCCCAAACCTCAATAAAACCTAATAGGGAGAATTGATATAGCAGAAGAGACAATGAACTGTGCCGCTGTAAACCGAATTGTGTCTCCTAAAATTCCTGTGTTGAAGCCCTACCCCTCAATGTGATGGTATTTGGAGATGGGGCCTTTGGGAGGTAATTAGGTATAGATCAGGTCACAAGGGTGGGGCTCTCATTACAGGATGGGGCTCTCATTACAGGATTAGGGTCTGTCTTAGTCCATTTGCATTGCTATAAAGGAATACCTGGAGCTGGGGTATTTATGAAGAAAAGAGGTTTATTTGGCTCATGATTCTGCAGGCTGTACAAGAAGCATGGCACCAGCATTTGTTTCTGGTCAGGGTTTCAGGCTGCTTCCATTTATGGTGGAAGGTGAAGGGGAGCTCGTATGTCAGAGACTACGTGACCAGACTGGAAGCAAGAGAGAGGGAGAAGGTGCCGGGTTTTTTTTTAACAACCAGCTTTTTAGGCTGGGCACGGTGGCTCACGCCTGTAATCCCAGCACTTTGGGAGGCCAAGGCGGGCAGATCACCTGAGATCAGAAGTTCGAGACCAGCCTGGCCAACATGGTGAAACCCCGTCTCTACTAAAAATACAAAAATTAGCTGGTTATGGTGGCAGGTGCCTGCAATCCCAGCTACTTGGGAAGCTGAGGCAGGAGAATCTCTTGAACCCGGGAGGCGGAGGTTGCAGTGACCTGAGATCATGCCACTGCACTCCAGCCTGGGTAACAAGAGTGAAACTCATTCTCAAAACAAAAACAAAAACTCAGTTTTGGTGGGGACTAACAGAGTGGGAACTCACTCATTACCACTAGGACAGCACAAAACCATTCATAAGAGATCTGCCTCCACGATCCACACCTCTCACACTGGGTCCCACCTCCAATACTGAGGCTCAGATTTTAACATGAGGTTAGGAGGGGACAAATATCTATACTATAGCAGTGCCCTTATAGGATGAGACACCAGAGAGTTTTCCTCTCTCTTTGCCATGTGAGCACCCAACAGAAAGGCATCCTTCTGGAAGCCAAACACCCTCATCAGAACCTAACCATACGGGCATCCTTAGACTCTGAGCCTTCAGAATTGTGAAAAAATAAATTTGTTGTTTAAGCCACTCAGTCTGGCATTTTGTAGCTCAAGCAGACCAATCCATGTGCTAAGGGTAAATTGACATGGGATTTCCAGTCACATTTACATTATTTATAGAGATGAGATAGTGCAAGAGAAAATGATATTCCTGAAGGCCAGTAAGAGGAATTCCAACTGTAAACCATAGGATTGGTAATAGAAACAAAAGGTAAAAGATATATTGAATTCATATTCTAGAAAATTAAAGAAATTGTCTTTGGTCCAAAAGATTATTTCAACCTGGACTTATTCCTTAATCCATGGAATATGTCTCCAACTACCTGCTCAACTTCTCTACTTCAGTGTCTAGAAGCATGTTACATCTAACATACCTATAACCAAATTATTCTTTCTCTCAAAATCTGCTTTCATCCTAGTCTCCTCCATCTTAGTAAATGGAGCCATTCCTTCATGCATTTGGTAAGTCCAGGACCCTGAGTGTCTCCCCTAATATCTCTATTTTATTTATTAACATCTTCCATTCCACCACATCCACAGCTAAGCCACCAGAAAGTCCTAGAAACTCAATCCTGTAAATATAGCATGAATCTTAGCCTGTTTTACCATTTCTTCCACCACTGATCTAGTTCAAGTCACCAACCTCATGTATGTGGACTAGTGAAATAATTTTCAACCTCATCTCTGTGCTTTCACTCTGTTATCCCCTCCTCCAGCCCAGTCCATTGCAATTTTTGGTAATAATTGAACAATTAATACATTTTAAATTATGAAATACAGCATACACAGAGAAATTGCACAAAACACCAGTGTACATTTTAACAGATTATTATTAAACACCTAAGCATCATCTAAATAAAGAAAGCATTCTCATCACCCCAGAATCCCTGCTGTGGCTTCTTTTTCTTCTTCTCCTATGGTAACCACTACCCTGACTTTTATATGACAATTATTTCCTCGTTTTTCATTATATCTTTGTCACCTAAGTGTACCTGTGTAAGCATTTTAGTTTATTTTGTGTTTCTGGATGAACTTCAGAACCTTATTTTTTTATAGTAATTCAAAAGATAAGCTTAATTTTTAAGTCTTTTTTTTTAGTATATTATATAAAAGAGTGGGTACTACGGACTGAACGTTTGTCTCTCCTCAAAATTTATATGTGGAAATCCTAGGCCTGCAGGTAGATTGCTTAAGCCCATGAGTTCAAGACCAACCTAGGCAGCATAGCGAAACCCCTTCCCTACAAAAAATAGAAAAATTAGCTGGGGCCGCATGTGGTGGCTCATGCCTGAAATCCCAGCACTTTGGGAGGCCGAGGCGGGCGGATCACAAGGGCAGGAGATCAAGACCATTCTGGCTAACATGGTGAAACCCTGTCTCTACTGAAAATACAAAAAACTTAGCTGGGCGTGGTGGTGGGCGCCTGTAGTCCCAGCTACTTGGGAGGCTGAGGCAGGAGAATGGCGTGAACCCGGGAGGCGGAGTTTGCAGTGAGCCGAGATCACACCACTGCACTCCAGCCTGGGTGACACAGCGAGATTCTATCTCAAAAAAAAAAAAAAAAAAAAAAGGAAAAAGAAAAAGAAAAAAGAAAAATTAGCTGGGTGCAGAGGTGCGTGCCTGTCGTCCCAGCTACTCAGGAGGCTGATGTGGGAGGATAGCTTGAGCCCGGGAGGCAGGGGTTAGAGTAGGCTGAGATCACACCACTGCACTCCAGTCTGGGTGTCAGAGTGAGACACTACCTAAAAAAAAAAAAATTCTAATCCCAAAGTGACGATATTTAAAGATGGGGTCTTTGTCAGAGGGTAATTAGGTCAAAAGAATGGAGCCCTTATGTTGAAATTAATGTCCTTATAAGAAGAAAAATTAGAGCTCTCCCTCCTTTCTTCCTTCTCTCTCTCTCTATCCTCCACCTCACAGCCCTTGCCAGTGTGAGTATATAACAAGAAAGCCAGAAAGCAGATTCTTACCAGACACTGAATCTGCCAGTGCCTTGATCTTGGACCTCCTAGCTTCCAGACTGTGAAAAAATAAATGTTTGTTATTGCAGCCACCCAGTCTATATTTTTGTTGTAGCAGCCCAAACTGACTTAGACAGTGGGAGAGGGAGGGAGGGTGGGAAGTGGTACAAATGAGCATTAAACTTGCATTTGAAGAGTCCATCTTGTTAGATTTTAATAATCTGTTTTTGGTGTCTTGTTTCTATTCAGGTAAATGCTAAGAACAACAGGATGTTAACATGTGACTTTCAGTCTTGGTTTTGACTGAGTAAACAAGACAACAGATAACAAGTGTGCCACACAAATCAAATTACTATACCATCCATCCACAATTTGCAAAGGAAGGGACTATAAAAAATTAGCCGGGCCTGATGGCTCATGTCTATAGTTCCAGATACTTGGAAGGCTGAGGTTGGAGGATCACTTGACCCCACGAGGCCAAGGCTGCAGTGAGCTATGATAGCACCACTGCACTCTAGGTAACACAACGAGACCCTGTCTCTTTAAAAAAAAAAGAAAGAAAGAAAGAAAGGGCTATAAACTAGCCCACCACCCACTTCAGAGATATAAAATAATTTAAGATGTAGAGTCAAGAAGAAATTTCTTTGGAGAGTGTTATCAGTGGGTTGGGAATACGGACCCTCATGAGAGTGGGGAATAGTGGTCCCCACTTCTCTCTTCAAATAGGCCATTCAGAGGGCCTTATGTGTGAACCCTGGAGTTTGCTGCAAACAAGTGGACTGATTTCTGACGTGCACCTGAGACATTTAGGGTGAGACACTTTGATTGTTCACTTGAGGTAGCAGAACAGAAAAATACACACTGGGCTGCACTGGGATGGGGAGCTGGGTGTGGGTTAAGGTTGTGCAAACAGTTTTCATGAGGCAGAAGCTGGCCTGAGGGATGAAGAGAGTTAATCTGGAGCTATTTTGCAATCTGCTCAAAAGCATTGCCTCAGAGGGTGGACCAACAGATTACTAGAGACTGTGGGAGACCATGCAAGCAAGCAGTCAGAAGAAAATCACAGGGAATGGAGGTCAGTATAGTAAGCTGGGTCTCTGAAGAGACCACAAGGCACCCCCAAATGAAGTCAGTTTCGATCATCCATCCTACCTAGAGTTTTTAAAACATCTATCGTGCTAAGAGGGCACAAAAAAGTAATATTTTTCTGTCCTTCACAACTCCTCCCTTCCCTGCATTAATTTTGGGGACATCAGAATCTATGACTGTGGTATTAGTCTAGGTTCTCTAGAGTTAACAGATCCAACAGGAGACAGATAGATAGATACATACATACATACATGGACAGATGGATAGATACATGGATGGATGGATGGATGGATGGATGGATGGATGGATGGATGGATGGATGGATAGACGGATGGGTAGATGGATAGATACATAGATGGATGAATGGATGGATGGATGAATAGATGGATGCGTAGATGGATAGATACACAGATGGATGAATGGATAGATGGGTAGATATATGGATGGATAGATAGATATAGATAGATAGATAGATAGATAGATACATAGATACATTCATCCATACATACATACATAGATGGATAGAAGAAGAGATACAGGGATGGATGGATGGATAGACAGATAGATAGATAGATAGATAGATAGATAGATAGATAGATACATGGATGGATGGATAGATAGATGGACAGATAGATACATAGATAGATACACAGATACATAGATACACACATAGATGGATGGATGGATAGATAGATAGATAGATAGATAGATAGATAGATAGATAGATAGATAGATAGCAATTTATTATAGGAATTGGCTTACATGGTTATGGAGACCAATAAGCTCCTAGATCTGCCATCTGCATACTGGAGAACAAAGAAAGCTGGTGGTGTAATTCAGTCCAAGTCCAAAGGCCTGAGAATTGGGGAGGGGTGGGGGGATGTGGAGAGGGTTGGCAATGGTGTTCCTAGTCTGAGACTGAAAGTCTGAGAACCAGGAGTGCCAATGGTTTTGGGCAGAAGATGGATGTCCCAACACAAGCAGAGAGAGTGAATTTGCCCTTCCTCTTTTTGTTCTATTCCAGCCCTCAACTAATTGCATGATGCCTGCCTGCAATGGCGAGGGTGATCTTTACTGAGTCCATGGATTTAAATGCTAATCTCTTCTGGAAACACTCTCACAGACACATCCAGAAATAATCTTGTATCAGCTATCTGGGGCTCCCTTAGTCCAGTCAAGCTGACATATAAAATTAACCCTCACATTCCCCAGGCTAGGTGAGGAAGAGGAAGAACTCAGGGCAGGAATTAGTGACCATATGCTCCTTCTTCTACTACCAGTTTCTAAAGCAGGCTCAAGCTGGTGAGAGGGCAGTTTTAACTTTCCAACAAGTTCCATTTCTCTATGATTTTATTATCCTGTTCATGTATACTATAAAACAAGACTATTCTTAAAATATTATACTCCAGAAGATAACATTGTTTATTTATTTTATTTTTTAGAGACATGGTATCACCATGGAGAGCAGTGGCATAATCATTGCTCACTGTGCAGCCTTGAACTCCTAGGCTCAAGTGATCCTCCTGCCTCTGCCTCCCAAGTCGCTCAGCTGCACACCACCATTTTTTTCTTTTTCTTTTTTTCTTCTTCTTTTTTTTTTTTTTTTTTTTTTAAGATATAAAGGCTCACTATATTTCCAAGGCTGGTCTCAAACTCCTGACCTCAAGTGATCCTTCTGCCTCGTCTTCCTAAAGTGCTGGGATTACAGGTGTGAGCTACTGCACCCGACCTGTTTATCTTTTTAATAAATAAGAAAAGGTCCTCAAATATTATTTCTATTATATATTTGAATCCCTACAATTGGGGAAGGGATATTTAATCTTATCATCCTTTTATTCCTGAGATGGTAGGAGCTGGATCTTTTACACAATGGATTTCTCTATTACCACAACCTCCACCACCTTGCTTATACTCTAGGCTCTTTCACATTTTCTAGGTAAGTGTGGTACTGAATAATGTTCCAGTATATGTCACTACTCATTATTTCCAGAGGCTGACTTCTCCCATCCTATGTTTCCCACTGCGCCTCCCTAAAACTCAAACTTTACATGCTATATATGCAAAGGTAACTTTGAGTAGGAATAATTACAGGTATCACAAAGGAGAGGTTAGCTATTGCTGCATAAAGACAGGAAAGAATTGGTTCCATCTCCACTTTCCTGCTGTGCTCTCCATCCCTCAGAGTTCCTGTGTCTGGCTCAGTGCTCAGGAAGAAAATATGTACATGTGTGGCCGGGCACGGTGGCTCACACCTGTAATCCCAGCACTTTGGGAGGCCAAGGCAGGCAGATCACGAGGTCAGGAGATCCAGACCATCCTGGCTAACACGGTGTAACCTCGTCTCTGCTAAAAATACAAAAAATTAGCCGTGCGTGGGTGGCAGGCACCTGTAGTCCCAGCTACTTAGAAGGCTGAGGCAGGAGAATGGTGTGAACCCGGGAGGCAGAGTTTGCAGAAAGCTGAGATCACACCACTGCACTCCAGCCTGGGCAACAGAGCGAGACTCCACCTCAAAAAAAAACCAAAAAAAAAAACAAAGAAAAGAAAAGAAAATATGTACATATGTAACCTAATTTCATGTGACACCAGCATGGCTGTGTCTTCTGGTATACCGGAACTTATCAGACTGGCCTAAACTACTGCATTATGAAAAATGGGTTCTCTTTCTTTTTTTTTTGAGATGGAGTCTCGCACTGTCACCCAGGCTGGAGTGCAGTGGTGTGATCTCAGCTCACTGCAAGCTCTGCCTCCCGGGTTCACACCATTTTTCTGCCTCATCCTCCCAAGTAGCTGGGACTACAGGCACCCACCACCATGCCTGGCTATTTTGTATTTTTAGTAGAGACAGAGTTTCACTGTGTTAGCCAGGACGATCTTGATCTCCTGACCTCGTGATCCGCCCACCTCAGCCTCCCAAAGTGCTGGGAATACAGGTGTGAGCCACCACACCCGGCCAAAATGGGTTCTCTTTCTAGCGGCAGAATTTGATCCCTTTCTTCAAAGTGTTTTGCCAAAATATATGCTAAGTTAAAGTACATGTGATCACAATTGTAGAGAGTTGCTACAGTGGAACTTTTTTCCTCTGGCAAGAGATTCTATCCTTTCAAAAATTCAGAGTTCAATAAGGGACCATAAAGATAATTTTTTTTTTTTTTTTGAGACGGAGTCATGCTCTGTTGCCCAGGCTGGAGTGCAGTGGCACGATCTCAGCTCACTGCAATCTCTGCCTTCTGGGTTCAAGCAATTCTCCTGCCTCAGCTTCCCAAGTAGCTGGCATTACAGGCACCCGCCACCATGCCCGGCTAATTTTTGTATTTTTAGTAGAGGTGGGGTTTCACCATGTTGGCCAGGCTGGTCTTGACCTCCTGACTTCATGATCCGCCTGCCTCCGCCTCCCAAGGTGCTGGGATTACAGGCGTGAGCCACTGTGCCCGGCCAAAGATAATTTTTTACACTCCTTGCACCTGTAGGTACTATTCTGTCTCTACCTCTGTATGTAAGACCTCAAGATGACTTAGTCTCCTCATTTGGGTGCTGGGGCTTGTAATCAGTCTATGGTAGAGGTCATATAACACTGAATCCAACACAAGCAGAGCTTGATGTCCAGCTAAAAAGTAGAAGAGAGGATACCTGTCAGTTGGCGGCTGACTTCTTGACTGATTTGTGGCCAGGCCACACAGGTTATTACATATTTTGAATATAACCCCTTGCTAGGGGTCCTCACATGTCGAGGTTTGCAAATACACACCAAGTCTACTATACTGAAGGCTTCGTGGAATCACATCTTCAGCAACAGTAGTTCTGTTATTTTGTACAACACTGAAAACATCAGAGACATCTCATAAAAACTAATCAGCCAGTAAGATGCAGTGTGTATTCATGAAGTACTGTCATTGATTACCCAGACCTCATTCTAAATGGTGAATGGTATTCATGGCATTGCAAATACTGGTGGAGTTGCTGTCTGCTTGCCCAAGCCCGTGTGCTACTGGAAGCAGACAGGATGCAGCATAGCTCATTGCGGTCTGTAAGCAGAGTGCTCAAAATCATACCATAAACTCCCTTGAGAGAGCTCCAAACCAACCCAAGGACACTGAAGATGAAGGTCTAACGAATACTCCTGATAGGTATCTATATATAGGGTCATCTCAGTTCCTAACTTGAACTGAATATTTGAACATCAGCTGGCAGCTAGAGAGTGCCATTTGGATTTGTATCTCAAGTGTACTTAGTTCATGAAGGGATCTGTTCCGTTATCACAGAGTGTTGTATTGGATTCCCTTTCACTTTTTTTTTTTTTTTTTAAGAAAAACACAGGGAAAGAAAATGGATAAAAGGTGACTAATGTGAGTAATTATCTTTACAATTCTTGCCAATGCAGTACTCTCAAATCCTTTTTATCGTCTTTCTTTTGGCCCTCTGAGAAACAAATCTTGGGAAATTTTAACTCATTGAAAATCTATAGACTTCAGCCAACACTTTCTAAAGAGCAAGAGCATCATTATGGCTTTTTTGAAGCACAAAAAGAGGTGCTTAACTTTAATTACACCAAGATTTTATAGATTTGGCTGGCTTAATATTGTAAGCCTTGATTAACACTGGAGAGCTTATAATCATCACTATTCAGACTTCAAGAGTTAGAGGAGACCTGAAGAAAACACCTACCAAGGGGGACCATTATTAGAGGAAGGGGGAGCTCTAAAGTGACAGAGACACAGATTAAGATAGGAGCCTAGTGGTTCTTGATAGATTTTGAGAATAGTCAGGTGCTTATTGTTCATATGAATTCAAAGCAGGTATAAATAATCAGAAAGTAAGAGTTTACTAAAAGAACACCTTTCAGAGGTACACTGCAATAATATAATAAGAACAATATTTGTTGGGCGCCGTGGCTCATGCCTGTAATCCCAGCACTTTGGAAGGCCAGGGTGGGCAGATCACAAAGTCAGCAGATCGAGACCATCCTGGCTAAAATGGTGAAACCTTGTCTCTACTAAAAATACAAAAAAAATTAGCTGGGCGTGGTGGCAGGCGCCTGTAGTCCCAGCTACTCAGGAGGCTGAGGCAGGAGAATGGCGTGAACCCGGGAGGTGGAGCTTGCAGTGAGCTGAGATCACACCACTGCACTCCAGCCTGGGTGACAGAGCGACACTACATCTAAAACAAAAAGAATGATATTAATAGCATCAATTTATCAAGAACATACTACAATGCTTCTCAAAGTGCCCCACACAAAGGTAGCTTATGATTTCCCCATAAATCTCCTTTACAGCCCACCGTCTTCAGTTTGTCCAACTTGAAAGTCTGGGTTCTTCCTACTTATTTCCTATTTTACTTTCCTAAGGACATTTGGCTTCTAGATTGCCAGGGCTATTCAGATATTACTGAATCAGCTTCAAAGACTCTTTTCCTACTATGATTATTTATGACCAAGTATCATGGGTGATATGGTTTGCTGTGTCCCTACCTAAATCTCACATTGTAATAATTGTAATAATCCCCACATATCAAGGGTTGGGACCAGGTGGAGCTAATTGAATCATGGCGGCGGTTCCCCCATACTGTTCTCATGGTAGTGAATAAGTCTTATGAGATCTGTTGGCTTTATAAATGAGAATTCCCCTGCACGTGCTCTCTTACCTGCCACCATGTAAGACGTGACTTTGCTCCTCATTTGCCTTCCACCATGATTGTGAGGCCTCCCCAGCTATGTGGAACTCTCAGTCACTTAAACCCCTTTCCTTGATGAATTAACCAGTCTCAAACATGTCTTTATTAGCAGCGTGAAAAGAGACTAATACAAAGGGAAACAGATAAATATGTGTTAGTGCCCTGGGAACACACATCTCACCAAAGCTGGACCTGGCAGGATGCTAACACTGAACTGAAGGTTTAGGAAACTCCTGTTTCCATGTCATCGTAGAGCTTCAGAACTCCTGACCTGCAGTAGTCATTTTATACACGTGATTTTTAGAATAGAATAATTATCTTAAAGAACACTTGTGTCGGGTGTGGTGGCTCACGCCTGTAATCCCAGCACTTTGGGAGGCCGAGGTGGGTGGATCACGAGGTCAGGAGTTTGAGACCAGCCTGACCAACATGGTGACACCCTGTCTCTACTAAAAATACAAAAATTAGCCAGGCGTGGTGGCACGTGCCTGTAATCCCAGCTACTCAGGAGGCAGAGGCAGGAGAATCACTTGAACCTGGGAGGTAGAGTTTGCAGCGAGCCAAGATCGTGCCATTGCACCCCAGCCTGGCCAACAGAGTGAGACTCCGTCTCAAAAACAAAAAACAAACAAAAAAAAAACACTGGCTTACTAGGCTGAGTTAGAAGAGTTATTATAGGCCATGTGAATATGTAATTACCATGATTTATTTGTCAAGTACTGAACAGAGGTGAATTTCCTACATTTTTATTGAAATTGAGAAGTTAATTGGTATGACTATTAAACAAAACCCAGAGAGCATTATATATGAAATATTTCCTTATAATTCTAATACTGATTTCAAAACCTATTAGGTTTGAAATTTTATTCAATAGTTCCCAAACATTTTTCCCTTCAGTTAATGGATCTCTGCACTTATCTTTATCACTAAAAATATTCTAGGTATATTTAAAAGGTTTACAAAAGTTCTTGCTGGACATACAAAATTAAGTTCATTTTTGTGAAAATCTGCTGAAAAGTCCTTTGAAATTAATTGAAAAGTATAATTTGCCTTATGATTATTACTTAGTCTTTAGGTGACCCTTCATGTTGCCAAAGTACTATATAATCAGTAGCTCCTCTGCGCTACTCTTATGTTATTCATTATAACATGCTTTTGATACAGTATGTGATTTGCTTATGTTACACCTTTCAATATGTTTCAGTGGATGAAGGGAATAAGATGGGCCCTTGTAATATCGTGTGTTGGGGTCCCCAGGACTACCCCCAGGTTTGAAGAATCACTAGTGGGGCTTGCAGGACTCCATATCTAGTCATACAACTGTGATTTATTACAGCAAAGGGATACAAACCAAATCAGCAAAGAGAAAAGACACATGTGATGAAGTCTAGGGGAAACTACGTGCAAGCTTCCAAGATTCCAAGATCAGTTGACGGCTCAGCTAGAACAAAAACTGACCTTCAGCAGGCCAGGCGCAGTGGCTCACGCCTGTAATCCCAGCACTTTGGGAGGCCGAGGTGGGCGGATCACGAGGTCAGGAGATCGAGACTATCTTGGCTAACACGGTGAAACCCCGTCTCTACTAAAAATACAAAAAATTAACCAGGTGTGGTGGCGGGCACCCATAGTCCCAGCTACTCGGGAGGCTGAGGCAGGAGAATGGTGTGAACCCGGGAGGAGAGCTTGCAGTGAGCCGAGATCGTGCCACTGCACTCCAGCCTGGGCGACAGAGTGAAACTCTGTCTCAAAAAAAAAAAAAAAAAAGACTGACCTTCCTTGAGCAAGAAGGAATTTGGCCAGTAGACAGCCTATGGACTTGAACTGCAGCATTGACTCTGCCTGGGTCTCCACCCTGGTGACCCGCCTGTAGGTTTTGGACTTGCCAGCTCTATAATCACGTGAGCCAGTTCCTTAAAATACACACACACACACCCCCTAGTGATTCTGCTTCTCTGGAGGACCCTGAAATATAAACCATATTATTTGTACAAACAGTCTCGACACAGTAAGTCACTCTAACCAGTTAAGAGTGGGAACGTAAATGCCCAGTGGGTTCATTTTCCCCACTGCCCAGACGGAGCTAATTTATCAAGACGGGGGAATTGCAGTAAAGAAAGAGTTTAATTCATGCAGAGCCAGCTGAGTGAGAGACTGGAGTTTTATTATTACTCAAATCAGCCTCCTGGAAAATTCAGAGGATAGGTTTTCTCAAGGACTGTTTGGCAAGCAAGGGGATGGGTGCAGCTGCTTGGTGGGATACAATCATAGGGGTGTGGAAAAGGGTCCTTTGCACACTAAGTCCGCTTCTGCACGGGGCCCACAGGACAGATTGGTGGTCGCGGTAGAGTCATCGGTTGTCAGAAATTTACAAATCTGAAAGCCCATCTCAAAAGGCCAATCTCAGGTTCTAAAATTGTGATATCTGCAGGAGTAATTGGGGAAGTTGCAAATCTTGTGACCCCTGGAATAATGGGTGACCATTGCTGTGTGTCTACACCTTAGCAGAATTCAGGCTCCTCTCATCCTCCTAAACTGGTGGTCTTCCATTAGCTTTACAAAAGTGGTTTCTTTCTGGGGAAGGGCTATAATCATTTAAACAACAAATTAAATTTCTCCCAAAGTTAGTTTGGCCCAAGCCCAAAAATGACTAAGGGCAGTTTGGAGGTTAAAGGCAAGATAGGGTTTGGTTAGATCAGATCTCTTTCACAGTCATAGTTTTCTCACTGTTATAATTTTTCAACGGCGGTTTCAGGAACACTCCTGAAATCTAAATTCCCAGATGTCCGTCAAGGGCCACCCTTGCAAGCAAGTCTTTCCCAGGACAACAGTATAGGCCTGCTGCATTAACTCCTTTCTCTGTATATTCCTGTCGATGAAGAGCCAAACTCTGGAAAATATTTTAAGAGATTTATTCTGAGCCAAATATGAGTGTCCATGGCCCGTGACCCAGCCCTTAGGGAGATCCTGAGAACATGTGCCCAAGGTGGTCAGGGCGCAGCTTGGTTTTATATGTTTTGAAGAGGTACGAGACATCCATCAAATACATGTAAGAAATACATTGGTTTGTGGTTTGGTCCAGAAAGGCAGGACAACTCAAAGCGGGGGTGGAGGGTGGTGGGGCTTTCAGGCTATAGGTGAATTTAAACATTTTCTGGTTGACAATTGGTTGAGTTTGTCTAAAGACCTGGGATTGATAGAAAGGGGATGTTCAGTTTAAGATAAAGATTGTGGAGACCAAAGTTCTTTTGAAGTCTTATAGTGGCTGCCCTCAGAGACAATACATGACAAATGTTTCCTATTCATATCTTAGTTATCTCTTTAGGATTGGGAGGGTCTGGAAGAAAAAGATCTAGCTATGTTAATAAATTATTGGCCGGGTACCGTGGCTCACACCTGTAATCCCAGCACTTTGGGAGGCCAAGGCTGGTGGATCATGAGGTCAAGAGATCGAGACCATCCTGGCCAACATGGTGAAACCCCATCTCTACTAAAAATACAAAAATTAGCTGGGCCTGGTGGTGCATGCCTGTAGTCCCAGCTACTCGGGAGGCTGAGGCAGAAGAATTTCTTGAACCCAGGAGGTGGGGGTTGCAGTGAGCCAAGATCGCACCACTGCACTCCAGCTTGGCGACAGAGCGAGACTCTGTCTCAAAATAAAATAAAATAAAATAATAAATAAATAAATAAATAATTTACAGATGCAAATTCTGTCCCCTCCTCCCCACCTCCTCGCAAAGAACAGCTTTGCAGGGACATTTCAAAATATGGCAACGAAATATGTTTTGGGGTAAAATATTTTGATTTTCTTCCTTGTCTCATAACATTATGCCAGAGTCAGGTTGGAAAGTAAGTCATGATATATAGGGTTAAAGAAAACCCATCTGATGAGAATTTATGATTTGTAGGGCAGGACTCCCCAGACCCCTTAGACAGGAATTTAGGCAAGATAAAAAAGTCAGAGTTTAGCCCTCACTCCCATCTCATATACTTTCTATAAACCTCAGAAAGAGGGAAAGAAAAGGAGGGAGGAGATTTTCTTATCTCTTTGCTGGATTCTTGTGCATGTATGCCTTGTCTATAAACCAGAGTGAATTTCTTGTGTCCAGAGGGCTGGAGGAGCATTATTATTACATATAAAACTGTTGCCCGTAAACCAAGTTCTTTTCCCACTTTGTATTGGTGGCAAAGGAAGAACTTCCTAGCAGAAAAGTCAATCAGGTTTTATTCACTGGCCAGGGAACAAAGGAGGGAGGCGCTGGCTCTCAGTGCTCCTTTTCGCTGAACTATAGAAGGCATGGGTTTTTTTTAAGGACTAGGAGCAGGGTGAGAGAGGAATGTTTGCAAGTGCCGGGCAGGACTGCAGACATACAGGCTGTATTCAGACATATGTCTTCATACAACACATATACACAAAAGAGTGGAGATTTTCTTTTGGGGGAGAGAATTTTAGCATTGAAGGCAACTTGGGGCACCTTTTCCTGTTGCTCCGGTTTGCAGGGTCTTATCTCCCTCTGGTATCTCATCGGGGTCAAGAAGTTCTGGTGCCATGCCGGGGCATCTAGTTTCTTTAAGTAACTATGCCTACAAATAAAGTGACTAAAGAAAAACAGTAAGGAAAATAACTTTTCCAGTTAATTCATCAGGGCTGCCCCAGTAACAAATTCACAAACAAGCTGAAGTTATTCCCTATACTGTTTTCCTTGTTACCACGAGTATTTCCAGTTTATCTTTTGCTTTTTTGTGTTTTTGGATTTTTTTGAGACAGGGTCTGGTTCTATCACCCAGACTGGAGTGCAGTAGCGCCATCATAACTCACTGTAGCCTCAAACTTTTGGACTCCAGTGATCCTCCCACCTCAGCCTCCCAAGTAGCTGGGATTACAGATGCATGCCACCACGCCTGGCTAATTGTTTTTATTGTTTGTTTAGAGAAGGTCTTGCTGCGTTGCCCAAGCTGGTCTTCAACTCATGGCCTCAAGTGATCCTCCTGCCTCAGCCTCCCAAAGTGTTGGGATTACAGGTGTGAGCCACTGTGCCCAGCCTCTAGTCCATCTTAACATCAGACTGCATTACTCAAGTAAAGAAGTTAGTGTCAAAAAATGTTGATCCAACTTTGGAGTCCTTAGATCTGTGCTGCTATGCAGTTTCTGTCCTGTGATATTTTATTAGATAGCATAACTTTGAATTTCACCAGAAATTCCATGCGTGAATGTGTCCTGAGACACGAAGTCCGGTAAGAACTGGCACCCAAGTACTTGTCAGGATGAAGATTCTTTGACAGCAGTCCCTCCAGGGCTTGCTCCACTTCTGCAAGTCATCAGCAAGGAAGATGCTCCTGGGATGGAAAGAGGGAAAGTTTCCAGGAATTGCCAGTGTTTGCAGAATCTGTACTTGTTTATTCCACAGGTCTAGATAAAGGGGCAGGCTTGGATGGGCTTGGGGAAAACACATGACCTTCATTTCTTTTCTCATTATTTGACAGTGTCTAACCTAGCATCCCTGCATCTTCCCTTCCACCTTTTTTCAGTTTATTTCACATATCACTGTAAGAATTTTTCCATAAACATGGGTCTAGTCATATTGCCTCACTTCATCCCCACCAACTCTCTGTGGTCTGCTGAACTCATTCTCAAGGCCTTGGCACTGTATTGAAAGAACTTCACAGCGTGGCCTCCATTTTTCCTCCCAGCCACATTTCTAGCCACTTCCCAATCAAGGGAAAGTCCGTCATTCCCTTTTTGTCCCAAATCTAAGAATCCATCAGATTCTAAAGTTATGTGGGCTTTATAAATGCATATCCGGATGTAACACATTCTTTTCAAGTAAATTTTTATTGAAATATACACACAAAAAAGCACACAAACCATAGATATATAGCTGAATTTTCGAAATGAACATACCTGGGTAAATCATACCCTGATTAAGAATGAACAATTACCACCTGTAATCCCAACACTTTGGGAGGCCGAGGCAGGCGGATCACAAGGTCAGGAGATTGAGACCATCCTGGCTAACACGGTGAAACCCCATCTCTACCAAAAATACAAAAAAAAATTAGCCAGGCGTGCTGGCGGGCGCCTGTAGTCCCAGCTACTTGGAAGGCTGAGGCAGGAGAATGGCACGAACCCGGGAGGTGGAGCTTGCAGTGAACCGAGATCGCGCCACTGCACTCCAGCCTGGGCGACAGAGCAAGACTCTGCCTCAAAAAAAAAAAAAGAAAAGAATGAACAATTACCAGCACCCCATAAATATCTTCATACTCCCTTCCACCTACTCCTTGCTCCCCTGACTTCCACCACTAATGATGTGTTTTCCTGTTTTTGAACTTTGCATAAATTAAATCAGCTGAATGCAGTGGCCCCTGCCTATAGTCCCAGCTACTCCTGGAGGCTGAGATAGGAGGATCGCTTGAGCCAAGGAAGTTCAAGACCAACCTGGGCCACATAGTGAGACCCTGTCTCTGAATGAATGAATGAATAGATGGATGGATGGAATCTGTCGCACAGCATATACTCTTGCATCTGGCCTCTTTTGCTAAACATTATGTTTGTGATGTTTATCTGTGTTAGTGTGTGTAACAATAGTTGGTTTATTCTTATTGCTGTATTGTATTCCTTTTTTAATCTGTTTTATTTTGTTGGGCTTTGAATTGTTTCCGTGGTTTTGCGTAATGCTGCTATAAATATTCTTCTATGTGTTTTGGTAAATGAATGTATGCGTTACTGTTGGATATATACCGAGGAGTAAAACTGCTGGGTCACAGCGTGTGCATCTTTTTCACTTCGGCAGATGCTGCAGAACAGTTTCTAAGTGGTTATGCCCATTACATTCCCAGCAGCAAAATTAATGACTATTCCATTTCCTTCACATCCTCACCAACACTTGGCCGGGTGCGGTGGCTCATGCCTGTAATCCCAGCACTTTGGGAGGCCGATGGGGGCGGATCATCTGACGTTAGGGGTTCAAGACCAGCCTGACCAACATGGCAAAACCCCGTCACTACTAAAAAATACAAAAAAATTAGCTGGGCGTGGTGGAGCACTCCTGTAATCCCACCTGATTGGAAGGCTGAGGCAGGAGAATCACTTGAACCCGGAGGGCAGTGGTTGTAGTGAGCCAAGATCGTGTCACTGCACTCCAGCCACCTGCGTGATGATGAGACTGTCTGAAAACAAAACAAAACAAACAATCCTCACTAACACTTGGTAGTGTAGGAGTATTTCATATTAGCCATTTTGGTGGATGTGGAGTGACAGTTCAATATGGTTTTAATTTCTGTTCCTTGGTGACTATTGATTTACAACACCTTTTTAACATATTTATTGTTCATTTTGATGTTTTTCTTTTGTGAAGGGCTTATTCATGTCCTTAGCCAATTTTTCCCCCAGGAGTTATGTACATGTCCTATATATAAGACATTTCATATATACACACACGCGCACATGTATATTTCTTCCATCCTGTGTCTTGCCTTTTCTCTCTCAATGTTTATTGATGGGCACAAGTTCTTAATTTTTTTTTTTTTTTTTTTTTGAGATGGAGTCTCACTCTGTCGCCCAGGCTGGAGTGCAGTGGTGCGATCTCGGCTCACTGCAAACTCTGCCTCCAGGTTCACACCATTCTCCTGCCTCAGCCTCCCGAGTAGCTGAGACCAGAGGCGCCTGCCACCACGCCCGGCTAATTTTTTGTATTTTTAGTAGACACAGGGTTTCACTGTGTTAGCCAGGATGGTCTCGATCTCCTGACCTTGTGATCCGCCCGCTTCAGCCTCCCAAAGTGCTGGGATTACAGGCGTGAGCCACCACGCCTGGCCTAATTTTAATGAAATTCAGTATGTCTAGTTTTTCTGAAGCCTTTTGTGTCCTGTTGAGAAAAGTCCTTGCCCCACGATTAGGAAAATATTCTCCCATCTTAGAAAAATTACTGTTTTACCTTTTACATTTAGTCTGAAGTCATATAGAACTAACATTTTTACATGATGTGACATAGAACTCATAATATGGTTTTCCCATATGAATATCCAAATGTCCCAATTAATTTTAAAAATCCATTATTTCCCCCATTCACTGCAGTGTTACTGTTGTCATAAATCAAGTATCTCCATTTGTTGTGGGTCTATTTCTGGATTCTGTATTTTGTACCATCAATCTATTCATCCTTGTGCCAATGCCACAATACCTTAATTATTATAGTTTTATAGCAAGTCTTGATATTGAGTAGTGTTAAGTCCTCCAGCTTTGTTCTTCAAGGTTAGCTTGACTATTCCATATTCTTTGCATTTAATATAAACTTTAGAATCAGTTTGTCAAATTTTCACAAAAATAAACTGTCTGAGATTTTGATTGGCATTTCATTTAAACTACACATCTATTTGTAGGAGAATTTACATTTTTATAATGTCAAATTTTTGAAATTGGTACACATAGTTTATTCCTTTTTTTTTTTTTTAGACAGAGTCTCGCTCTGTAGCCCAGGCTGGAGTGCAGTGGTGCGCGGTCCCTGCCCACTGCAAGCTCCACCTCCCAGGTTCACGCCATTCTCCTGTCTTAGCCTCCCGAGTAGCTGGGATCACAGGCACCCACTACCATGCCCGGCTAATTTTTTGTATCTTTAGTAGAGATGGGGTTTCACTGTGTTAGCCAGGATGGTCTCGATCTCCTGACCTCGTGATCCATCTACCTCGGCCTTCCAAAGTGCTGGGATTACAGGCGTGAGCCACCGCACCTGGCCTATTCTTTTATTTAGACCTTTTTAATCTTTGTAAACATGCTTCATTGTTTTATTGGCGTTGGATAACATATTGTTTAGGATTTTAGCATCTGTGCTCCTGAGAGATATTGTACTAAAATTTTCCTTTATTGTAATATCATTTCTGGGTTTGGGCTGTAAGGCTATGCTGGCCTCATAAAACAAGCTGGGAAGCATTTCTGCTTTTATATCCTATGAAGAGTTTGTTAAGAGTGTAGTTTCAATGAATTCACTGGTGTGAAGCCATCTAGCTCTGGTAGTTTCTTTCTGAGAGAACTTTAAATTACACATTCCATTTATTTAACATATATATGATTGAAAATTTTTAACTTGTTTTTCTGACAGTTTATCAAATTGTATTTTTCTTTTCTTTCTTTTTTTTTTTTTGAGATGGAGTCTTGCTCTGTTCTGTTGCCTAGGCAGGAGCGCAGTGGCATGATCTTGGCTCACTGCAACCTCCGTCTCCCGGGTTCAAGTGATCCTCCTGCCTCAGCATCCAGAGTAGCTGGGATTACAGGTGCCCACTATCATGCCCGGCTAATTTTTGCATTTTTAGTAGAGATGGGGTTTCACCATGTTGATCAGGCTGGTCTTGAACTCCTGACCTCAGGTGATCCGCCCCTGCTCAGCCTCCCAAAGTGCTGAGATTACAGGCGTGAGCCACTGTGCCTGACTCTGACTTGTATTTTTCTGTGAATGTGTACATTTTGTCTAAGTTGTCAAATTTGTTGACCTAAAGTTGTTCATAACGTCTTCCTAATAACTTTTTAATATCTATCTAATCTACAGTCATGTATCTTTTCCAATATTTGCAATTTCGGTCTTCTCTGTCTTTTTCTTACCAGTTGTGCTAAAATCACTTCGGAATGTCTTCAAACAATCTTTGACTTTGCTGATTATCTTTATTGTATATTTTCTATTTTATTAATCTTTCCTCTTTATATTTTCTTTTCTTCTGTTATTTGAATTTAATTTGTTGTGGTTTTAAAAACCACTTGACATGGATACCAGTAAGACCTGCAATGAAAATACTTTCTTTATAGTGGTGATAGGTTGTATCATTCCATTCACCTTTTTTTTCCCATTGGTCTTTGTGTGACCAAAAGCAAGTATTTTCAAATGAGGTCCCCTTAATA
Source organism: Pongo pygmaeus (assembly GCF_028885625.2). Taxonomy (NCBI): domain Eukaryota; kingdom Metazoa; phylum Chordata; class Mammalia; order Primates; family Hominidae; genus Pongo; species Pongo pygmaeus. The sequence continues at coordinate 11,314,425 of NC_072380.2, forward strand.
AACTAGGGATATAGACTGTTAATATGAAAATCTCATTTTTTTAGGGGGAAGCCCCTATAGTGTAGAGCTGTGGCCATAATTGTAATTAAGCATGTAACAATTCAAAACATTGCCCAAGGGTCTGATTGCTGAGGATCAACTTTTACACACACGAGTTATTATATGGTAGGAAGTGACTTAGCACCAAGGATAACTGAGCACCGTGGTAGTGGCCTTGGACAATGCCACTTTTGATCTCCTTTTGAGATTAATCTATTAGGAGTACTGTATTAGTTTCCCAGGGCTGCTATAACAAAGTACCATAAACTAGGTGGCTTAGAAAAACAGAAATGTGGCTGGGTGTGGTGGCTCACATCTGTAATCCCAGCACTTTGGGAGGCCGAGGAGGGGGATCACTTGAGGTCAGGAGATTGTGACCAGCCTGGCCAACATGGCAAAACCCCACCTCTACTAAAAATACAAAAATTAGCTGGGCATGGCGGCACACAACTGTAATCCCAGCTACTTGGGAGGCTGAGGCAGGAGAATTGCTTGAATCCACCAGACGGAGGTTGCAGTGAGCTGAGATCGCGTCACTGCACTCCAGCCTTGGCCACAGAGCGATGCTCTGTCCCCCTCCTCTACCCCACCCCCCCAAAAAAAAGAAAAACAAAAATGTATTGCATCACAGTTCTGGAGGCTAGAAGTCCGAAGTTAAGGCAGCAGCAGAGCCATACTCTCCCTGAATCCTATAAGGGAATGTTCCTTCCTTCCCTTTTTGTAGCTTCTCATAGTTGGCTGTGAATATGTGGAGTCCGCTGGCTAGAACATGCATCACCTGAATCTTCTGTCTTCATACATCCATGTTTCTTCTTTGCATGTCTGTCTTGGTGTTCAAATTTTCTCCTTTTTTTTTTTTTTTTTGTTGTTGTTGTTGTTGTTGTTGTTGTTGTTGAGGCAGAGTCTTGCTTGGTTGTCCAGGCTGGAGTGCAGTCGCATGATCTTGGCTCACTACAGCCTCTGCCTCCTGAGTTCAAGTGACTCTCTCACCTCAGCCTCCGGAGTAGCTGGGATTACAGGTGCATGACACCACGCTCAGCTATTTTGTTTTTGTTTTTGTATTTTTAGTAGAGACAGGGTTTCACTATGTTGGCCAGGCAGGTCTCGAACTCCTGGCCTCCAGTGATTAGCCCGCCTCGGCCTCCCAAAGTGCTGGAATGACAGGAGTGACCCACTGCACCTGGCCAAAATTCCTCTTTTTATAAGGACATTAGCATATTGGATTAGGGCCTACCCTAATGATTTCATTTTAACTTGATTATATCAGCAAATACCCTATTTCCATATTAGGTCACATTCTGAGGTACTGGGGGTTAGGATTCCAACACATCTTTTTGGGGAGATACAATTCAGCTTCTTCTTTTTTTTTTTTTTTTTTTTTTTTGAGACCGAGTCTTGCTCTGTCACCCAGGCTGGAGTGCAGTGGTGTGATCTCGGCTCACTGCAACCTCCGCCTCCCGGGTTCATGCCATTCCCCTGCCTCAGCCTCCTGAGTAGCTAGGACTACAGGTGCCCACCACTATACCCGGCTAATTTTTTTTTGTATTTTTAGTAGAGACAGGGTTCCACAATGTTAGCCAGGGTGGTCTCGATCTCCTGACCTCGTGATTAGCCCGCCTCAGCCTCCCAAAGTGCTGGGATTACAGGCATGAGCCACCGCGCCTGGCCTACAATTAAATTTATAACAAGGACAATTTCAATGCCTGTTAATAAGGCTCCACCGGACCGGGCATGTCAATTCATGCCTGTAATCTCAGCACTTTGGGAGGCCAAGGCAGGAGGATCATTTGAGGTCAGGAGTTTGAGACCAGCCTGGCCGACATGGTGAAACCCCATCTCTACTAAAAATACAAAAATTAGCTGGCTGTGGTGGCACATGCCTGTAGTCCCAGATACTCGGGAGGCTGAGGCAGGAGAATCACTTGAACCTGGGAGATGGAGGTTGCAGTGATCCTAGATTGCACCACTGCACTCCAACGTGGGTGACAGAGCAAGACCCCATCTCAAAAAAAGGAAAGGAAGGGAAGGGAAGGGGAGAGGAGGGGAGGGGACGGGAGGCACATGTTTTAGAAAATGGTCAGACGCTAATGCATGTGCTTCTAGAATACACTGAGGCTTCTCTCTGGTACCTCTTACGTTTTAGAAATTTAGTACCTACTCTGCCTCTGTAATGCTCTCGGTTGTCTGCAATGTTTCTTTCTAAATCGCACTTTAGCATTCTCACCCTCTAGGCAGCATCAATAGATTTTTAAGACCAGAAAGCAGAGGGGCAAATGAACTACTAAGTATAGCCACATTCCTGGGTCAATTAAATCCAAATTGACATCCCTAGTGCATCTGTAATGCAGTAACGATGATGGTCTACCTCATAGGGATGTTGTAAGGAATAACAAATTAATGATTGTAAAGCACTCTGAAAATAGAAAAGCCTCAATAAAAGCTTGTAATTATTAACGGTAATCATTTGCAACTGACCTAGAAATTACTGTTAAGTTTTAGCACACATCTTGTAATCCATTATTTTCTTGTAATTTTGGACTTCCAGCTCCAAGCTCTGTGGAGAGAGATTTTATGCTGCTACACTGCAGCTCCCAAAAGCCTTCTCAAGAGAAAAGTGAAAGCAACACTATCCTGTGTCTCTTGCCTGTAAAATTTTCTTTTTCTTCCCTATAGTTGAGATTGGAGATAATTCTTTTATCTACTTATTTTTGACACAGGGTCTTGCTCTGTTGCCCAGGCTGGAGTGCAATGGCTCAATCATAGCTCACTGCAGCCTCGAACTCCTGAGCTCAAGCAATCCTCCCGCCTCAGCCTTCCAAGTGGCTGGGCCCTCACGTGCACACTACCACGCCCGGCTAATTTATTTTTATTTTTATTTTTTTTGTAGAGATAGGGGTCTTGCCATGTTGCCCAGTTCCTGATATTCATTCATCCAACTGTTATTTACTGAGCATGCCAGGCACAGGCCTGGGTTCTGGTGACACAAAGATGATAAAGAAAAGTAGATGTGGTACCTATTCTCTTGGAGTTAATAGTCTAATCAGAGTCGGGCACAGTGGCTTTTGCCTGTAATACCAAGCACTTTGGGAGGCTAAGTCAGGTGGATCACCAGAGGTCGGGAGTTCGTGACCAGGCTGGCCAACATGGTGAAATCCTGTCTCTACTAAAAATACATAAATTAGCCGGGCATGGTGGCGGGTGCCTATAATCCCAGCTACTCGGGAGGCTGAGGCAGGAGAATGGCTTGAACCCGGGAGGCGGAGGTTGCAGTGAGCCGAGATCATGACACGGCACTCCAGCCTGGGCAACAGAGGGAGACTCTGTCTCAAAAAAACACAAAAAGAAGCTAATCAGACATAAAGATAAAATAATCAGGTGATTGTAAAAATAATGTACTAAATATGCTGAGATGGGAAATGCAGAAGAAACGAGGAAGGGACAAACAACCCCACCCTGGGATCAGGAGTGTGTGCCAGGGACTGGGTTGATTGGGAGCTGAGGTGAAACACCATGCCTCTCCCTTCAAGGGCATTCTGCTCCCGTCCATCACACTGTCCTAAAGAACTGTGCTTAGAGAAAATCTACTCCCCCATCTTACTTTGCCAGGCGATGGCTCGCCTAAGGTGCTTTTTGCTTTCTCTCTTTAAAAAACTTAAAGGGGCCGGGCGCAGTGGCTCACGCCTGTAATCCCAGCACACTGGGAGGCCAAGGTGGGCGGATCACCTGAGGTCCGGAGTTCGAGACCAGCCTGAACAACATGGAGAAACCCTATCTCTACTAAAAATACAAAATTAGCCAGGCATGGTAGCCTGTAATCCCAGCTACTCGGGAAGGCTGAGGCAGGAGAATTGCTTGAACCTGGGAAGCAGAGGTTGCGGTGAGCCGAGATCACACCATTGCACTCCAGCCTGGGCAACAAGAGTGAAACTCCGTCTCAAAAAACAAAAACAAACTGAAAGGGAGAGGTAGGTCTTTTACCAGACCAAAAAGAACTTGCCGTATCTGCTCAGCTATCCGGGGGTTAGGATTAATAAACTGGTAACCAGCCACTAGGAAGATGTGCAATAAGCTTTTGGGTTTCTGGTTTTGCCAGACCTTGGCATTCTCTATGAAGAGCATAGAAGCCCTCCTGCAGGTGCCACTTGATTTTATGATGAATAATGACCCTAATTAGGGGAACATCCTAGTCAGAATTTTGGATTATTCATCCTGCTGACCTCAATGCTTCTGCATCCCAGGACGCTGGTCTCTCCATCTTCCTGTGTCTGGGTGATTAAGGTCCTAATTACTTCTCCAGTTCCACGGAGGCAGGATGTATTCCTTGTTCCTCCTGTGCTTCCAAGAACTGGATTTTTCATCTTGCATCTCAGCCTTTCTTCATGACGGAAGAGTCCGTCAATCCAGATCTTCTGGTGAATGGGTCCCTAGTCATAAGCCCTTTTCTGACAACTTCCATTCCACAGCTGGGCGCTCGGCTGTGGCTTTTTCTGTCTCTTCCTGACACATAATTCTGGATTCTAGACATGTTTCAGATGTTTAAATCTGGCCCATTTTCTCCTTGCTTTCCTTCCTGTCTTCAACAAATATTTATCAAGCCCCTCTGATCTCAGCACTGTGCTTGACTGTGGCAACACAAAGGTTTAAACTAACAGTCAGACTTCCTTCACAGCTTTCTCCAGAATCACCAGATATTGGTCGGATCCTTGGAAGGACCCATGCAGCTTCTCAGCCTCCTAGGATGAAATGCATTTAAAATAAGGTCGAATAAGGCCAGGATTTAAAGCTATCGCTTCAAAAAGTGACTGCTTCCTGGCCACTGACCACAGCAGCTGCCCACTGGCTCCAACCAGCTTGGGTCTCTCTGTTCTGAATTTTGACTAATTCAGCTTCCTCTCAGCTTCACTCAGCTCTTGTCTCTATGCTATGAGCACAGACTGACTCAATGAATGGCTATTCTTTCTGTTCAGCACATCCTGTAATTGTTTCTGGACTCTGTAATAGGCTTTGGTTGTAACCATGAATATTTTTCCAGGGTTTAGTTTGCACAAGGTCCCAGAGGGAAGTACTTTATTCTGTAATTTCTTGGATTTGACCTGTTGGGTCAAAGCTTGAAGAGCTTAATCACATATGTGGATCCCTGCACCCATGCATAAATATAGTTCTTACTGCCTGGACCCCAAAGCAGCTTTACCACCTAGACCCATCCGCGTGCTCCCACCAGAGCAAGGTTTTAGCAGAGAGGAGAGGACACAGTGATCACTCCCCTAAGAGTTGCATGAAATCATGGAAAGGATGTGTTCTGAGCTATTGAGCTATCACTGTGAAATCTGGCTCCACTCGTTACCAGGTGAACTTCAAATTCTACTCTGTTAATTGAGCAAGATATAATCCATATCAGTAGTTTGTTGTAAATATTAAAAAATATAGTAAGCAGGCTGGGTACAGTGGCTCATGCCTGTAATCCCAGCACTTTGGGAGGCCAAGGCGGGTGGATCACCTGAGGTCAGGAGTTCGAGACCAGCCTGGCCAACATGGTGAACCCCTGTCTCTACTAAAAATACAAAAATTAGCTGGCTGTGGTGGCGCATGCCTGTAGTCCCAGATACTCAGAATAATGGCACATCATAAGGCTCTGTAAATATCTGTTAATCCCAACCAAAGAACAGAAGGCTCTGTCTCCTTACATGTGTAATTCAGAAATCAACTTCTAGTGCCCAATTTCTTTTTTCTTTTCTTTTTTTTTTGGAGACGGAGTCTCAGTCGCCAGGCTGGAGTGCAGTGGCATGATCTCGACTCACTGCAACCTCCACCTCCTGAGTTCAAGCAATTCTCCTGCCTCAGCCTCCCATGTAGCTGTGAATACAGGCACCCTGCCACCACGCCAGGCTAATTTTTGTATTTTTAGTAGAGATGGAGTTTCACCATGTTGGCCAGGATGGTCTCGATCTCTTGACCTCGTGATCCACCCACCTCAACCTCCCAAAGTGCTGGGATTACAGACGTGAGCCACTGCACCTGGCCTCACTGCCTAATTTCTAACAGGATTTGAAGAGAATCAGGGTTTTTACTTTTTGTTTTTATTTTTTAAAAAGTGACTGCTAAGGGAAGCTTGTAAGGCCATACTTTAGTACAATTATGAGGCTAGATTCCAGAGCTGCTAACCCGGCAGTCCTGTGACCTCCCCAAGGACAGATTAATTTAAAGTAGGTGAAGAAGAACAACAATTATTATCTTTTGTAGGACCGAGGAGTGCTTGTTAGGAACAAAATGTACAATCGAATACTAATAATGGTTCTGCAGTCTGAGCACTTCTGAATAGTTTAGGTATATAAATTGCTTTTGGTTGATGTAACTCTGTTTCTTGTGATATTTGCTCCTCTGGGGAAGCATAAAAGAAAAATGAAACTCTTTCTTAGGTCTGCTGTTCAGGGAAAAATGGCATTGCTCTCATAGAATGAGAAATAAGGTAGGAAAGGGGGATGACCCTGTCACAATTATTTACATCTATTTTTCCATTTGTATTAGAGATAGCGTTGCTATTAATCAAGGACATTACAATGGCTAGGTGATGTAGCAGAGATATGGTGAGTTCCTTATGAATCGTCACCAAAGGAAGATATAGCCCTAATTCCTCAATTGTTCTAAACAGAGCCAAGATTCTGTGCTTCTTTTATGTACTTAGAGGTTAAGTAGTATGATATTTCTTAGAAATGCAGGTAACAAAATATTGTAATCAAACAACAATAATACTCTGAATTTGTGAAATACCTTTTTTTTTTTTTTTTTTGAGACAGAATCTCACACTGTCGTCTGGGCTGGAGTGCAGTCGTGAGATCTCGGCTCACTGCAAGCTCCGCCTCCTGGATTCAAGTGATTCTCCTGCCTCAGCCTCCTGAGTAGCTGGGATTACAGGAGTGCGCCACCACTCCCGGCTAATTTTTTGTATTTTTAGTAGAGACAGGGCTTCACTATGTTGGCCAGGCTGGTCTCAAATATCTGACCTCGTGTTTCGCCCACCTTGGCCTCCCAAAGTGCTGGGATTACAGGCATGAGCTACCGCACCCGGCCAATATCTTTCTTTTAAATAGTTTAAGAGGCTTTCATGTATTTTTTTTTCCCTTAAGAAAACTGGAAGCTGGGCACAGTGGCTCACATCTGTAATCCCAACACTTTGGGAGGCCAAGGCAGGTGGATCACCTGAGGTCAGGAGTTCGAGACCAGCCTGGCCAACTTGGCAAAACCCCATCTCTACTCAAAAACCAAAAATAAGCCAGGCATGGTGGCAGGCGCCAGTAGTCTCAGCTACTTGGGAGGCTGAGGCAGCAGAATCGCTTGAACCCGGGAGGCAGATGTTGCAGTGAGCCGAGATCATGCTACCGCACTCCAGCCTGGGCAACAGAGTGAGATTCTGTCTCAAAAAAAAAAAAAGAAAGAAAGAGAAAGAAAACTGGAAACCGGGCACGGGGGCTCACTCCTATAATCCCAGCACTTTGGGAGGCTGAGGCAGGAGGATCACTTGAGCCTAAGAGTTCGAGACTAGCCTGGGTAACATAGTGAGACCTTGTCTCTACAAGAAGTTAAAAAAAAAAATATTTAGCCAGGCATGTTGGCACACGCCTGTAGCCCCAACTACTCATGGAGCTGAGGTGGGAGGACCATCTAAGCCTGAGGAGTTTGAGGCTGCAGTGAACCGTGACTGCACTCCTGCACTCCAGCCTGGGCAACAGAGTGAGACCTCGTATCACACACACACAAAAAGTTAACTAGAAATATTTTCCCTATATGCCTCTATGTTAGGATAAAAATTGTGTGGGCTTTATTGATTCCTGAATTATGCGATTATACATTCTAAGGTACACATGTCCTGCTCCCTTTAGCAACAGCCCTGTTGAATGATTAACTATGGAACTGGAATCTGAAATAGATGGGTTTTAGTAAATTCCTGGCCATTGTGTTGCTTCAGGTGGATTTAGGCAAGTTCTTTAATCTCTCTGCGCTTTCATTTATCTCTCTAGGAAATGAGGATAAACATAGAAAAGCCATTTAATTGCTTGGCTAGCACTGTTAACCTGTGCAATGTGGCATCCAGTGACCCAGGAGTACCACATGAGCCTCCTCTGTGGTTGGGAGGGGAGTTGATGGTGAGAGAACGCAAAAGCTGCTGGTGGATACCCTCAGTGAGAATCTGCTATCCTTCCCTTCCCTACCTGCGCATAGGATGCCCAGCCTTGTCTACCTGCCTCTGGCCTGAGATAGGAGTAGAGATTTGGCCTTCTCAGTGGCTTTGGTGGAAACAGCCACCGCAGCAGCCTCGTTGTAAATGCACACGCCCGTTGATTCCTGTGTCCTATGCAGGGGCCCACATAATTCACTGGGGTGGTTGCTTTGCTTTAACATCTTTCACACACCAAACTTTGTGGCCATTTCTAAGATGATTGCAAATTCAGAGCCACGGCCAATCACTCATGAGACTGTGATGGATCTGTTTTTCCACCAAGTACCTCTTTTCTTCATTCTCTCGTCTCATTCTTTATTCCTTTGAAAGTAAGCCTTCAAAAAAATGCTCATCTCAAAAGGAAATCAACGAGCAGACCTAATAAGTTCACAATTTTACACCCAAAATGTTACTCAGCTGTGTACGTTTTTGAAAGCCAGGACTTTATATTTGCATATGGTGGGAAAAAAAGACACACCGAATAAAATCTCCCCTATTTTGGCTGGGCACGGTGGCTCACGCCTGTAACCCCAGCACTTTGGGAGGCCGAGGCGGGCAGATCACGAGGTCAGGAGATCGAGACCATCCTGGCTAACATGGTGAAACCCCGTCTCTACTAAAAACACAAAAATATTAGCCGGGAGTGGTGTCGGGCACCTGTAGTCCCAGCTACTCAGGAGCCTGAGGCAGGAGAATGGCATGAACCTGGCAGGCAGAGCTTGCAGTGAGCAGAGATCATGCCACTGCACTCCAGCCTGGGCAACAGACGGAGACTCCATTACAAAAAACAAACAACCAAAAAAAAAAAAAACTCCCCTATTTCAACTCCTTTTACCTTTTAGAATAACAAAACAGTTAAAAGATTTTAAGATAAAACAAAATTTCCAATGCTGCCAAGAATGAATACCACCAACTCACATCTGAAATACCGTGAGTTGTCTTCTCTAGGAATACCCGTTTTTCTGTTCACACTCACATTTTAGGCTCCGACTTTTATGGTATTGTACCATGGCATGACAGGTCTAATCATTACCACTAAACTGTATTCCTAAACCAATTCAGCAAATTGAAGGCACTCAACCAAGGTGGATTTGCAGATGAATGGCCTACTTTTATCTCTCTAAGAATCTGAAGTTAGCGTACTTGCCTTTGGGTTTCTGCCAGCTTTTTATTTGAAAAATTCAAACAAAGATCTCCTCAGTTGACAGTGTATACATTAGGGAGGCTTCTAAACATCATCTAAAAAGACAAAGCTGCCAAGAGATAGTAAACAGCATTCAATAAATAGAACCTGTTTGGGTGAATGCCTTCTGGTGTTGTATGTTTTGATGCAGTACTTGGAAGTTTTCCTAGTTGGTTAATAATTGATGAGCTATCTGAACATATTGAGGCACAAATATACAACTTTAAGTGGAAAATTTTCTGTTGTCCTTATTCACCTGTTTTTAGCCTTGAGTCATAGTATTCTAATGGTGTCCTTCAAAAGTAATCCCAGAGCCTAGGAAGGTATTAAAAGATGGTTTTAGGTGGAGCGCCGTGGCTCACACCTGTTATCCCAGCACTTTGGGAGGCTGAGATGAATGGTTCACCTGAGATCGGGACGTCGAGAACAGCCTGACCAATATGGTGAAACCCTGTCTCTACTAAATATACAAAAAAATAGCTGGGCGTGGTGACCTGTAATCCCTGCTACCTGAGAGACGGAGGCAGGAGAATCGCTTGAACCCGGGAGGCAGAGGTTGCAATGAGCCGAGATGGCGCCACTGCACTCCAGCCTGGGCACGACAGAGCGAGATCTGTCTCAAAAAAAAAAAGAGATAGTTTTAGGATCTTGATGGATTCCACACACTCTTCAAGGAACTCCCTAGGGTTAACAATATCAGATATTTTAAAATTACTCTACTTAAAAAAGAGTGAATGGGAATATTTCTAGAAAAACAATTACTTATAAAGTCTCTTATGGGACAAACAAGCAAGAAGATGACTTTGCTTTTATTTTCGTACCATATATGGGGCTTTTCCTAGTGTTATTCTGGAATGTTCAGCCCAGGTTTCTCCCTGTTCTGGGATGGGGCTGGCCATGGCTGGGGAAACAACAGATCCTCCCTTTGTTCCCCGTGGCAGGGCTTTAGCTGCATCAACTGACAAACTTCAGGGGAACCCGTTAAACATGCAAGGGGAAGGCCTCATGCAGAGCCACGAGAAGAAAATCAGGAGAGGCAGGTTTTAATTAATCAAAAAAGTAATTAGAGTAGGGTTCAAGTTGGCTTGTGAGGTACATAGCATAAAGCAATGTAGAAAATATGTAAGAAGAAGAAGAATGGTGGGTAAAGTAGAAGAGAAGTGAAGGGAAGGGTTAAGATAAAACCAGAAGTAAAGTTGATATGAAAACACAGCTACAAAATCCAGGACACCCAAAGAGGGCAGAGTGATCAGTTACACTGAAGACCAGAACAAGTCGGACATGTGGCTATCCCCCATCTTCTGACCAGAAAGAAATTCCTCTTCCTTTTTTTTTTTTTTGAGGTAGAGTCTCACTCTGTCGCCCAGGCTGGAGTGCAGTGGTGCAATCTCGGCTCACTGCAACCTCTGCCTCCTGGGTTCAAGTGATTCTCCTGCCTCAGCCCCCCGAGTAGCTGGGACTACAGGCATGCACCACCACGCCCAGCTAATTTTTATATTTTTAGTAGAGACGGGGTTTCACCATGTTGGCCAGGATAGTCTTGATCTCTTGACCTCGTTATCCGGCCGCCTCAGCCTCCCAAAGAGCTTGGATTACAGGCATGAGCCACCTTGCCCAGCCCCCTCTTCCATTTTTTTATCTGGAACATCTGCAACAGCATATCTACATCTAAGACAGTGCTCCAATTTTCTGTGGTTATTCCAGATGATTCTTTCAGCTTAGGCAGAAGAGAGATCACATCTCTAGAGTCAAATAGGTATGATGAAGGCTTCTTTCTGAGACTCATGACAATCTAGCTTCTTATTCTTCTCTCCTGCTTATCTCTTTAACTCCCTACATGGGAAGGAGGACCAGGAAAAGGAAATACATACTTATTTTTTTCTCACTGTAGGTTAAGAGCTGGGCTGGATTTTCATGTGTTATTTCACTTATTACTCATAAACCTATGAGGGAGGTGCTATTTTTCCCATTTTGTAGATGAGGAATGAGTCCTCAAGAGGTTGATCTATTTCCCCAGTACTGGTATGTGTCAGAGGCTGGATTTGGACTGGCAACTGACTTAGAGAGTAAATCAAATATAGCTATAATTTATGTTTAAATGAATCAACCAGCAAGATCTTTCTAAGTGCCCCGCCCTGGAGATGTTCCATAACTCCCCCAAGCTCCCCTATTTCCTAACTCTCAGCATGGAAAAAAAAGGGTATGGAAAAATATCTGTGGATAAAAGCAGAGTAAAAAAGACTGATTTTTTTTTTTTTACATTCCAGTGATGTTTCATTTTTCTATCTTATTTTTTTCCCCCGATCATTGTCTCTTAAGCAATATATATTGGTTAGGATATTAAAAATAAGCAGAAAGCCATTTTATTTTCCCAGCTGCTCTTTATCTAAGCAAGGCATAGCTAGGTATAAGTAATTTCAATCCATTTTGGGAAAAAAGACTGCCGCCTTGGCATGTTTTTATCCATAATACCATCAGGCTATAGATGAATCCAGGACAAAGCATCTTCATTGCATTATATGCAAGGGAAACAGAGTCAAAGTCATCTTAACTTTGTAATGAATAGCATTTTGTCAGAGTGAATATTTGGTTCATGGGAGGTTAAAGGAGAAACAGGACTAAAATGCTTTAATAGTCAGAGGCTAGCACAGTGAAAAGAATGTATTGCTTTTAGGAGAGTCCCCAGTGGACCGCACATAATGAAACTTGCTATCTGATGAGGCTGCCTGGGTGAGGAGATGGGCTGGCAGCCGGGAGCAGCTTACTGAATACAGGGCTGTCAGGAAACCTAAGGTGACCCTCACACCTGCAGCAGAGGTGGCAGGTTTCTCCCCTGCCTTGGTGAACAGATACACAGAAAAAATGTGCAAAAGTTCCTGGGGGGTGAAGAAGGGTCACAGGCCTATCAGCAGTGCTGCTTGAGACCATCTGTTTTCAGATATGAAAACAGACCATGCAGATATGAGACAGACAGGACATGAATGGGAAAGCAACAGCCTGGCTGTACTTGGATGAACTAGAAAATGAATCACACCAGTTTGCTTCCTGAAGGTAGTGTTTTTTAGCAGACCCAGAGGCCCAGGTGAGATATCTGGATGCAAAATAACAAAGTAAATTAATTTGGCACGTCTGACCTCCACCCACAAGGCTACTCATTGGATGGAAGAAAATTGACAGAGAGAGAGGAGGACAAACAACTCTTTGGAAGAGGTGTGGAAAAGGCTAACGCTTTTTTTTTTTTTTTTTTTTTTTCCCGGAAGAAAATAATTGTTTTGGGAGGAGCTTTTAGTTTTGCCAATGAATAAAAGGGTAAAACATTCCCACAGCCTCTAAGATGGAGAGGAACCCAAGAGAAGCACATATAGGAGAGAAATAGAAACATCTATGTAGACAGAATACCAATGAATATCAACTGAGGGGTAGACAGTCCTCTCATCCCTAAGAGGCATATCTTGAAGCTTCCACTTCATTATTCACCCTATTTATGTATCGGTAATATTAAATCATTTCATTAGCTTATCTTATGTTCCACTGGATTGGATGCTGCCCAACAATAGGGACAATTACTGGACGAAGTAGAAGTGGTGCAACCATGTTGGAAAACAGTTTGGCATTTTCTTCTAATATTGAACCTTGATATACCCTAATACCTAGCAATTCCACTCCTAGATATAGATCTAAGATAAATTCTTGCCCATATACTTAGGGTATAGGTATGAGAGCATCCATAATACTAAAACCTGGATACAAATGCCTGTCACTGAGGATGATAAATAAATGGTGAATTCACCTAATTGAATATTATATAGTAGACAAATGAACCACAGCAATTTTGCAACGGTATGGATAAATTTCTTCAATATACTATTAAGTGAAAAAAATACACATCAGAATAAAATATCTTTTTTTTCTTTTTTGAGACAGGGTCTTACTCTTTTACCCAGATTGGAGTGCAGAGGCACAATCTCAGCTCACTGCAGCCTTGACCTGTGGGGCTCAAGTGGTCCTCCCACCTAAGCCCCTGAGTAGCTGGGACTACGGGCGTGCACCACTACGCCTGTCTAATCTTCTTGTTTTTTTGTAGAGATAGGGTTTCACCATGTTGCCTAGGCTAGTCTAGAACTCCTGAGCTCAAGCAACCTGCCCATCTCAGCCTCCCAAAGTGTTGGTATTATAGACATGAACCACTGCACCCAGCTAAATATACATTTTTTAAAAAACAACTAAGAATATATACTTTTAAAGGACTACATACATATGGAAAGAACATCTATATTCCTACACACACTTATATATAAAACATGGGAATAATGACCAGAGATGTCAGGATGAGGGAGGAAGATGCCAAGGAGACCACGTGGTTGGATGTAGGCTGTCAAGGTGGTGGCTTTTGTTTTAGGTGTGGGTTTGCAGATGATTAATATAAATGACCAAATAGTAAATAAAAAGAAGTGATCCATGCATGGGCCATTGATGAGAGGGTATCCGAGGATTATTACGATAAGTCTAGTTTTGGACACTTGAGATCTAAAGTGGGGGAAAAAAGAAAAAAAAGAATAAATCATGTTGGCTTTAGAACACTTCATTTAATACTTGATGTTTAACAGGATTTCATGGCCATAATGACAGAATAAAAATTTGAATCCTGAAGTCTCAGCTACTTGGGAGGCTGAGACAGGAAAATTGCTTGATCCTAGGAGTAGAGGTTGCAGTGAGCCGAGATCATGCCATTGCACTCCAGCCTGGGTGACGAGCGAGACTCTGTCTCAAAAAAAAAAAAAAAAAAAAAAAAAAAATTGAATCTAAACAGGCTTCCTGGTAGTAATGTCACTCATAATTAGTACTCCAGGCAGAGTGGTTCTTACCTGCTGGTCCATGCTCACAGGTCTTGAATCAAGCACTGATATAATTTGGATGAAAAAACTATTTTTTTCTTCATATTCCAACTTTTTTTCAACATTTTGTAATGAATATACCAAATATATAGCAAAGGTGAACGAATTTTACAACAAACATCCATATACCTACCACATAGATTGTATCAACATTTTACCCTACTTATTTTATCACAGATCCATCTATCCTTCTATTCATCCATCAATTGATCTTAGTTTCTTGGTTGCATTTCAAAGTAAATTGCAAATGTCAGTACATTTCTCCCCAAGTACTTCAGCATTCATATCTTTAACAAGATTCAACATTTATCTTCATTCCTGACTTAGAGGGGGCCATAGGTAAAAAAAAAAAAAAAACAAAGCATTTCTTGAGTGAGAAAGAAAATTGAGTGTCAAGTGGATTTGAAACTGGAAGCAGTAAAAAGAATGTGGTTTTAAAAATGCTCTCCAATAAATGAGCTATGGCATCTGGGAAGCAACATGTCCAGGGGAGAGAGAGCTATTCCTTCAGCGGAGGAACACAATCAATCCTGAATGTGGCCCAGGAGAAACCCAAGCCTGAGCTGGGCGGCACAAAGGTAAATGCACCTTTGAAACTGTGGAGAGGCAAAAACAAATCTCCAATTTTGAAAAGCCCATTTACATGGATTCTACAATGGAAGCACCTGCAGCCAGCCAGGAGCGCCGCTGCTCAGCTTTTGTTCTTAGCTGAACCAGAAGTGATCTTCAGCTAGAAGAAGTCTGAACACAAATCCTGAGCTCTCACAAGCTAACAGGACAGACTTTGGCAAGGCATTTTTTTTTCTTGCTCTGTCACCCAGGCTGGAGTGCAGTGGCATCATCTCAGCTCACTGCTATCTTGGCTCACTGCAACCTCCACCTCCCAGGTTCAAGCGGTTCTCCTGCTTCAGTCTCCCGAGTAGCTGGGATTACAGACGTGTGCCACCACACCCGGCTAATTTTTGTATTTTTTGTAGAGATGGGGTTTTGTCATGTTGGCCAGGCTGGTCTCGAACTCCTGGCCTCATGTGATCTGCCCACTTTGGCCTCCCAAAGTGCTGGGATTACAGGCATGAGCCACTGTGCCTGACCAACACATTTTTTGCCCCAGCATGATAAAATGATTACCTGACAAAGGGGTCAACATGAGTATAGCTGCCATTTCCCAACATCATCGCCCTTCTGCTGGGGACTTCCAGATGGTTGGAGGGTTTTCTGTTCTACTCTCTTTAAATTCCAATTCAGAAGACACTATAGATTGAGTTACTACCATTCCAGGTCAGCCCATTTCATAGGTCTCCCCTTCCCACCAAATAATTACTCCCCTGAATTGGTCCTGCCTAAAAGCAATCCAAGAAAACAAATTCTTGGTGTTATGGGCTGTCATCAGAGAGCTCCAGTTAAAATGCACAGATGTAACTTGGGTGGGAATAAAACATGAATATATTTAGTTTGTAAGATTAACTATAATTTATTTAGAAGAATGTAGTGTTTTCAAGCAGGAGTTGGTAAGCAATGATTGCTGGCAGGTCAAATCTAGCCCACAGGCTGTTTTATGTGAATAAAGTTTTATTGGAACACAGCCATGCACATTCATCGTTGAATTATCTGTAGATGCTTTCATGCTCAACAGTAGTGATGTTGAGCAGTTGCAACAGAGATGCAAAGCCTAAAATATTTTCTTAATGTCCCTTTACAAGAAAAAATTGTCAATCTCTAGCTTAAAGGAGTGGCTTTCGGACAAGGAACATGTTGATGGAACGGAGATGGAACATTTGTTTTTAGACAGTGCTCCCCCAAGCCCTGTAGGTCCTATGGAGTCCACCATGGATGTACAATTCCTTCCACACTCACACTTCACCAACCAAAGAAACTCTGGTCTAATTTCTTTTGCACTTTGGGTTTCTATGTAAGAGTGCACTTGAACAAAGGGTTCTACAGTTTCTGCAATTTTTTTTTTTTAAACTATCAAGAGCTGTGATTGTCAATCCTGGCTACACAATAGAATTTTCTGGGAGCTTTTAAAAAGTATCAACACTCTGCCCCCAGTTCTAAAGATTCTGATTCATTTGGCCTGGAGTGGAGCCTGGGCATTGAAATAAAAACAAAACAAACAAAACAAAAACAGGTGATTTTATTGTACATCCAGCTTGATAAACCTCTGGCCTAGAGAGGAAAGAAGCCTAGGCGAGGTGACCCACAGAAGCTGTGGAGCATTAACGGGTCTGTTGAAAGTGCTGAAAAACTCTCAAGACTGACACGAGGGAACCCCAAGGGCAAAGAGAGATACAAAATATAGGAGATGAATCAATACTCTCATAGGTCAGAGTCTCTTAAATTTGATGTATATCTAAGTGTTGTATTTTTGTTGACGATGCAAGTCAGCTTAATGTATTCCCTCCAGGCCACTTAAACCAGGATGACTGCAGTTCAAAGGAGCAATTTAGAAGCATATATAATGTTGGCCTTGATTTAAAAGAATAACCTAACCAGAATTATTAAATATATGGTGCTACTACACATTCATTCTGGTAGTTAGTCTTATCCTCAGGGCTTTGTAGGAGGTCATTGCAGATATAAGAGTGGATGATAAAATGGCAGTGAGGAAGAAAAATAGGACAAAAGATACCTCCTCTGTTTCCACTGGTGGAAACTTACGCTGCATTCTCAGGTTCATGTGAGATTCCCTCTAGCGAGTTCCCTAGCTATGCCACAGAACTTTTTTCCAGGGGTCTTTGAAGCTCAGAGCTTCAGCTAACACAACAGAGGGGAGGAGTGTGGAGTGGCTGGATTAGCAAGGTCCTATGGAGGCAGATGGTGGCCTCTGATGCCTTCTCTAGTGAGAAGAACCTCTTACTTTAGAAATAAGCAAGGAAAAACTGGAGTCACTCAGGATCTCATGATAGAAGGAGGCTTTTTCTTTCCTTTTGAGAATGATGCCTTAAGTCAACTGACCATCCAGAGATTTCCTACCTCTGCTTACTGCAACCACAATTCCCAAATCCAGGACAGGAAAGACAAATGAGACTGTGAAATAGTTGTGAGGAGATTTAATTTGAAAGTCCATCCCTTGTGCTGAGGCTGAGGAACGAGCGTACAGGCCAAGTGAGGAGAGCAGGAGCACAGCCTGAATGTGCATTCTTCTCCGTCCTGCTAGGAACAACTTCTGAAAATAAAGTTCCACTCTTTTTCTTTCTCTCTCTGTTTTTTTCGAGACAGAGTCTCACTCTGTCATCCAGGCTAGAGTGCAGTGGCACGACCATGGCTCACTGCAGTCTCTGTCTTCCAGGCTCGAGTGATCCTCCTGCCTCAGCCTCCTGAGTACCTGGGACTACAGACACACACCACCACACCCAGCTAATTTTGTTTATTTTTTTGTAGAGACAGGGTCTCACTTGTTGCCCAGGCTGGTCTTGAACTCCTGGGCTCAATGATCCATCTGCCTTGGTCTCCCAAAGTGCTGGGATTACAGGCATGAGCCACCGTGCCTGGCAGTTGTTCCTTTTTCTCAGAATGTCTTTTGCCCTCCTAAACCTGGCAACTATTACCTATATTTCAAGATCACTTTTATTTTGTTTTTATTTTCTAGTTTTGTAGATGTACGAAGTATAAGTACAGTTTTGTTACACAGATGTATGGTGTAGTGGTGAAGTCTGGGCTTTTTGTGTAACCATGACCGAAATGTACATTGTACCCATTAGGTAATTTCTCATCCATCACCACCCTCCCACATACCCACACTTCCAAGTCTATAATGTCTATTATTTCACTCCTTATGCCAAGACCACTTTAAAAGTCTCCGCCACGGCTGCGCGCAGTGGCTCACGCCTGTAACCCCAGCACATTGGGAGGTTGAGGCAGGTGGATTATGAGGTCAGGAGTTTGAGACCAGCCTGACCAACATGGTGAAACCTCATTTCTACTAAAAATATAAAAATTAGTCGGCCGTGGTGGTGTGTGCCTGTAATCCCAGCTACTCAGGAGGCTGAGGCAGGAGAATTGTTTGAACCCGGGAAGTGGAGGTTGCAGTGAGCCGAGATCGCACCACTGCATTCCAGCCCGGGTGACAGAGCGAGACTCCATCTCAAAAAAAAAAAAAAAAATCACCTCCCGTGTGGAGTCTTCCCATGCTACCCGCAACTGAATTGTTTGCTCCCCGTGTGCTCTCTTGGCACTTGATTTCTTTCTCTACTTTAGCACTTAATGATCTGTCTTCAAGAGTGTTTCCCCACTAGGCTGTGAGCTCCCTGGACCACAGGCAGTGTCTCAGTCCTCAGTATATTCTAGCTACCCAGCCCAGAGGATACACAATAGAGTATTGTTACTGAAACACTAGGGGTTCAGTCTAGGTCCTGCTGCTCACTGCATAGAAAGCCAATCACTGAGACAACGAGTATTGCCAACACAGAAAGGTTTAATTAGGTGTTGCAGCCAAGAAGATGGGATAGCACTCTGAAATCCATCTCCCCCACTGACTAAAATTAGGGGTTCATATGGCAGGGAAGAAATGTAACTATGTGTGGAAAAACAGGAACTTGGGAGGGGTAAGGAAACAATCATGATGAATGAGGGGCCTGGTGTCTTATTTTCTGAATGCAATGATCTGGTGAGTTGGAGTTCTTTGAAACTTTTTGGGAGGCTTGGAGTCTTATGATCTGGATGTGATGATCTGGTAAGTTTCAAGACCAGAAGGTAAGACCAGAAGGGTCAATTTCTGGGTTTATCCAAATAAAACAAACAAAACAAACAAACAAACAAAAAAACTATCTATAGAACTATTAGGTAGATTTCAGTCTCATGAAACAAATCTATCTTTTTTTATTTAACCGGTATCTTAAAACTATACTTAAATTGTCTCTTATTAAAAAAACAAGTAAATTATGATTTAGAAGATACACACAACTATAAATGTTATTAAGAACCGACCATGCACCAGGTATTGTGGTCTGTTTGCAGGATACGAAGTAGGATGGAATATAGTTTCTGACTTCTGGGGTGTTAACAATTTAGTGGGGAGACAAATAATTAGAGGAAAGTGAGCTGAGCTACTTTACAAGCATGAACAAGGCAGTGTGGAGGCAGAGAAAGATGTGTTTACCTCCTACTTTGTTTTAGGCAAACTAACAACAGTAAATCCTTGAGTAGGGGAGGTAGTTAAGGGAACTAATTTTGGAGAGTTTAGGTCTAGAATCATGGTGAGGAGAATACATAAATGTACTGCCAGCTGATTAAGGGGAACCTACTCTCTTTTCTTGCACAATGGCAGTCCTGGAGATGGCCATTTCTAAAAGAAAAAAATGACCACTCCTTCAGCTCACTAGTTTGACCCAAAGTTGACAACCCCTATTTTGAGGGACCATAAGATAGAAAAAGCTTTTTTCCTGTAAAATGAGTCTGATTCTACACAACCCAGTTGACAACAGCAAGGCTTCTACATCACTTTGTCAGGGAGAGGCCAGTAATGTTAGGGTGGCAACTGATCCATTTACATAATGAGAGAATTTCCCTCATGCACAAAGTGTTCCATAGCAATTTGTGGTCTCACAGAATGCCATTTATAGTTCCTACCATGACAGGAAAATTAGGGGGCAGAGTGATGATTACTCTGACTGCAAAGCTGAAGGATGCATGTTGGTCAACTGGTCGACTTTCCCTTTCACACCAGCAAGGGACTGGCAGCTGGGTTTTCTATATTTGAAGAAGCAAAGCAAAAAGTCCAGTCAGTTCCCTGGTTAGATATTATCTTTCAGCTTGAAGGTGTCTTCATCAGCTGCTAACTATAGCCTAGGGTCTGAAGTCATTACCCAGAATAATACTTCATCTGCATTAAAAAATATCTTACATGCCACTTCAGGGAGATAACCTGGGCTTGGAAAGCTAGGTCTCAATGAAAACGAGGTCTTGGCCGGGCGTGGTGGCTCTTGCCTATAATCCCAGCACTTTGGGAGGCCAAGGTGGGCAGATCACGAGGTCAGGAGATCGAGACCATCCTGGCTAACACAGTGAAACCCCGTCTCTACTAAAAAATACAAAAAATACAAAAAATTAGCCGGGCATGGTGGCGGGCGCCTGTAGTCCCAGCTACTCGGGAGGCTAAGGCAGGAGAATGGCGTGAACCCAGGAGGCGGAGCTTGCAGTGAGCCAAGATTGCGCCACTGCACTCCAGCCTGGGTGACCGAGCAAGACTCTGTCTCAAAAAAAAAAAGAAAAGAAAACGAGTTCTCCAAAGAAGCCTGATGATATTGCATAGAGCTCCTCATTGTCATTTCCAAACAGTTGATTTAAATGTTGTATTTTATTCTTGCTAAATACTTGGATGCCTCCCAATTTGCACTTTGCAAGGAAGAAATAAACAAGCTCTTCCTGTCTAGATTGTGTGGAGAGGTATTCATAGCAGGACCTCTCTGTTGTGCTCGGCTAATTATACAGTGATGGATGTAAATTGCACTGTAGGCTTTCAGGCTCACAGGCTCACAGGCTCACAGGCTCACGATCCATTTCTTCAACCTAAAGGAGAAAGGCTGAGAAAAATATTAAGAGATTCCAACCATATCTTTATCTATGAAAATAGAGTCTAAATGAGCGAAATAACCCTTCAGAAGAGCAGAAAAGGTTTCAGAGAAGAGGATACCAGTGGTGGCTCCTGCTCAGACCCTGCCCTGATTTTATATAATAGCAGAGGGTTATGAGGAAAATGTTCTGTGAGTCTCACTTAACATGCAAAGAAGAATGGATACTCTTGCTTGCCGGGGTAGCAATGTCCCTAGTCTCTGAATGTTTTGTTCAGAGACAACTAAATGACAGTAATAGTAATACCTTACCTTTGAAAGCCGTGTTGATGTTGTATGCCTTTCTTACATGCTACCTCCTCAAATCGTCCAATAACAAGGTTATTGAATAGGTCATGTTATTGTTACCGAAACACCGGGGGTTTAGTCTAGGTTGTGCTGCTGGCTGCACAGAAAGCCAATCACTGAGATGACAATTATTGCCAAGGAAGAAGGCTTTAATTGGGTGCTGCCAAGGTGATGGGAGCTGTCTCAAATCCACCTCCCTGACCAACTAAAACTAAGGGTTTATATAGCAGGGAAGAAATGTAACGATGATTGAGAAAACAAGAACTCAGGAGGGGCAAGGAAGCAATCATGATGAATGAGGCATCTGTCATCTCATTGTCTGGATGTGGTGATCTGGTAGGTTTCAGTTCTTTTTGATACTTTTGACACTTTTTTTTTTTTTTGAGAGGTGTGAAAGTTGTTTTCTGAGGAAGGCACTCAGATAAATAGAAGTTTCAAGCTTTAAGATTAGAAGGGTCCATTTTGATGTTTATCAAAAAAAAAAAAAAAAAAAAAACCACCAAAAACCTAGCTATAGGACTATTGGGTCAGTTTCATTATTAACCCCAACATGAAATTAAAAACCCAAGAAAGGCTAATGATTCAGCCAAGCCTCCCTATCAATTAATTGTAAAGCAGACAGATCCCAATATCACTTTTCCCATTAGTCTCATGCTGATGTGGCCGTAGCTTAGCATTCTATTAATATGATTTGTAATTTGGTTTGCAGGTTCATTTTAAGTAGGAAGGTTTTTATTTATGACTTTCTCTCTTCCTTTCTCTCTGTTGCATCTTGGATGCTGAGAAAGTAAAAATTAGTTCAGACAAGAAAAGTAAAATACCTGCCTGGCTACTCATCACGCTGGGATAGCTGAAACAGATAAGGCCTGCTGCCATGTTAACAGCAACATATATTCTTCCCAAGGACGCTCTGCCACTGTAGTGTCATAACAACCCCCTTTTTGAAGGGGTCTTTCTTTTACTCATTCACTGAAAAACCTTGTTTTCTAAAATCATAGATTGTCTGAAATCTTGCAGTTGGAAATTATATCAGTAAGAATGAAGCATTTCATTTTTGCCTGGAAGATCTGAGTCACTTTGCAACAGAGAAGCAGTTTCAGTTACCAACCCAGATGGAGAGCTGTAGGTAAAGGTTTCTGAATGCAGGATTTCACATTCACTTAACTTCTCAGTTTCCAAAGAAATAAGACCCCGAGTCCACTTCACAGTCCTGACCTGATGTCTCTTTTATACACAGCCCTACTTAGTGTTGAGGCTATTGAAACATTGCCTCCTTCCACAATGAGATACCATGTCACACCTCTTAGGAAGGCTATAATGAAAACCACAGATAGCCAGGCACGGTGGCTCATACCTATAATCCCAGCACTTTGGGAGGAGGAAGCAGGCAAATCACTTGAGGCCAGGAGTTCAAGAACAGCCTGGCCAACGTGGCAAAATGCCACCTCTACAAAAAATACAAAAATTAGCCAGGCATGTTGGTGCATGCTTGTAATCCCAGCTACTCGGGAGGCTGAGACATGAGAATTGCTTGAACCTGGGAGGCAGAGGTTGCAGTGAGCTGAGGTCATGCCACTGCACTCTAGCCTGGGGGACAGAGTGAGACTGTCTCAAAAGAAACAAACAAACAAACAAACAAAAAAACACAGATAATAACAAATATTGAAAAGGATGTGGAGAAATTGCAACCCTTATACATTGCTGGTGGAAATGAAAAATGGTGTAACTATTGTGGAAAACAGTTTGCAGTTCCTCACAGAATTAAACATGGAATTACCACATAATCTAGAAATCCCACTAGGATGTATATACCTAAGAATTGAAAGCAGGGACTCAAATAGATATTTGCACACCAGTGTTCATAGCATCACTATTCTCCGATAGCCAAAAAGGTGGAAACAACCCAATGTCCCTCAGGGATGAATGGCTAAAGAAAATGTAGCCTACATTTATACTAGAAATTTATTAAGACTTATGAAGGAAGGACATTCTAGAACACACTATGACATGGATGAACTTTGAGGACATTATATGCTAAGTGAAATCGAGCAGTCACAGAACAGACACTGTATGATTCCACTCATGAGGTTCCTAGAGTAGTCCAATTCTCAGAGACAGTAAATAGAATGGTGGATGCCAGAGGATGGGGCTCGGGATGGGGAATGTGGAGTTAATGTTTAATGTGTACACAGTTTCAGTTTTGTAAGATAAAGAGTTCTGGGGATGGATGGTGGTGATGGAGCACAACAATGAGAATTCACTTAATACCACTGAACTGAGACTTATAAATGGTTAAGATGGCAAGGAAAAAAAAAACCCTCCAAATCTCTTCATTTAAATTCCACCTAAACTCCACTCTTTCCCTAATCCTAAGCTAACTCTATTTTTTCCCTTTGTTGGTGAGACACCCACAGTTCCTTGGGGAGTGCTATCTCCCTCATAGCAATGAGCCAATAAACCTAACTTTGTTGGACTATAGGTTTGTCCCAGGTGGTCCTAGGTTGGTTGGACTCAGAAAGTGTTCACTATTCTCCACCTAGCACACCAGATCTTATTATCATGGAATTTGGGGAATACTGGCACATGGTGACCTTGGGGGGATATTGTAGATCCATTTATGGAGCCAAGGGGAAAACTTAACTCAGTCTCCAGTTGAGGACTGGTTTTTTCTCTCCTCTCCCAGGGCCGTGAGTTTCCAGAAAGCCATGGCTCCAGGCAGAGAGGGTGGGCAGTGACTGCATTTAGCATCCTCTTAAGAGCAGAGGAGCCCGCAGCAGTCCCTGGGCTCTCCATGCACCAGGCTCCCGGCCCGCCCAGGGGCAGCACTCTTCATCGTTGCCATTCTGAAGGAGCTGACTCCTCCGCCACCACTACTGGCTTCCTGCCCCTGATCCCAGCTGGCCTGCGGCTCCTATCTCTTGCAGTGTTCTGGGTCCTGTTCTGTTTCTGGTCCACAGAGATATGTATCCTTTTGTTGTTGTTGTTGTTGTTGTTTTTACATTTCTATGCCTACATGGCTATCATTGCTATTGGTTTTGAACATGGGTTGACAGTGGGGAATAGGGAATGCAGTGAAACATGAAGACACTGTGTCATCTGTGGAGTCCTAATTAGGGAAAAGGAGTCAGGCAGGCAGGACCGGGGAAAAACCAAAAGAGAAAGCAGATAAGCTATAACTCTGCCTTTCTTTATGGTTCAGGATGTGTAGCCCTCCTGCACCCAACTTATCACCAGACACCTTAAAGTTAGCTGCCTATTACCTTGACGTTATCAACCAGCCCAGGAACCATTCTATAAAATCTCCAGCAAGCCTTTGTTTCCTGGCAGTCAGCTCCTCTTCCGCTGATTCTGCCCATTGTAACCTTGCAACATATTTTCCAACTTTCTCTAATAAATCTGCCTTTCTTTACCAACAACTGTTTTGGTAAGTTCATTTTTTTTTTTTTTTTTAGACAAAGTCTCCCTGGTCGCCCAGGCTGGAGTGCAGTGGCGCAATCTCGGTTCACTGCAAACTCTGCCTCCTGGGTTCAAGTGATTCTCCTGCCTCAGCCTCCCGAGTAGCTGGGATTACAGGCGTGCACCACCATGCCCAGCTAATTTTTTGTATTTTAAGTAGAGATGGGGTTTTACCATGCTGGCCAGGCTGGCCTCGAACTCCTGACCTCGTGATCCACCTGCCTCAGCTTCCCAAAGTGCTGGGATCACAGGCATGAGCCACCACACCCGGCCTTGGTTAATTCTTTTATTCCTGTGCCACTGGCCCAGATAGACGCTATTCACCTGTGACATCAACTTCACCAGAGGTTCTGGATTAAAAATGTAAGTGACACTAAGCTTTAAAAAGACTATAGAGCCCCTTAGCCATAGGCATTTAAAATAAAAATACTGGGCTGGGTGCAGGGGCTCACGCCTGTAATCCCAGCACTTTGGGAGGCCAAGGCAGGCAGATCACTTGAGGTCAGGAGTTCAAGACCAGCCTGGCCAACATGGTGAAACCCTGTCTCTACTAAAAATACAAAAATTAGCCGGGTATGGTGGTGCATGCCTTTAATCCCAGCTACTGGGGAGGCTGAAACAGGAGAATTAGTTGAACCTGGGAGGCAGTGGTTGCAGTGAGCCGATATTGCACCACTGCACTCCAGCCTGGTCAACAGAGCAAGATTCTGTCTCCAAAACATAAATAAATAAAATAAAATAAAATAAAAATACTACTAAGCTGTAAAATAGTCACAAAACCATCTAACAGCATTTCAATTTAAATGAAGACTACTTCGATTTTTTTTTTTTAAGAAATATCAGCTCTCAAATTCTCCCATTTTCTTTTCTGCATCTGCCTTGCTGGTTTCCCCACTGTGTACAGAGTGCGTCCACTCAGTAACCCAACACACAGCCACCGCAAGCCAGCAAGCACAGGTGGAGGAAAGCCACAGAAAACCTGCCTTTCTGGTCCTTCTGAAATGACTGACTTAGGTGTCAGCTCCATTGTCCTGCTCTGCCATAATGGTGACTGTTTCCTCTTTTAAAGCTGGGTGACTTTTAGTCAAAATCCTCTTTTGAGATTTGTTTGCTAAGGAAGATTGAATAGGAAGAAATGGACCTTGCCTCTTGCCTCTTGGGTTTCCCAAATCTTACCAGAATCTACAGCTTTTTTTGTTTGTTCTTCAAGATAAGGTCTCGCTCTGTCGCCCAAGGTGGAATGCAATGGTGTGATCTTGGCTCACTGCAACCTCCACCTTCTGCGTTCAAGCGATTCTTGAGCCTCAGCCTCCAGAGTAGCTGGGATTACAGGTGCCCACCACCACGCCCGGCTAATTTTTGTATTTTTTAGCAGAGATGGGGTTTTGCCATGTTGGCCAGACTGGTCTCGAACTCCTGCCCTCATGTGATTTGCCCTCCTCAGGCTCCCAAAGTGCTGGGATATCAGGAGCAAGCCACTGGGCTCGGTCAAATCCTTTGATTTTCTAACAGTGAGCTTTTCGGCTAGGTAGATGGAGAAATAATTTTCTGTGAAAATCTTTCAAGAGACCTTAAGTCACAAAGAAAATTGATTTACTTATCTGTGGCCAGGAGCGGTGGCTCATGCCTGTAATCCCAGCACTCTGGGAGGCCGTGGTTGGCGGATCATGAGGTCAGGAGATCGAGACCATCCTGGCTAACACGGTGAAGCCCGTCTATACTAAAAATACAAAAAAATTAGCCAGGCGTAGTGGCGGGCGCCTGTAGTCCCAGCTACTCGGGAGGCTGAGGCAGGAGAATGGCGTGAACCCAGGAGGCGGAGCCTGCAGTGAGCCGAGATCCCGCCACTGCACTCCAGCCTGGGTGACAGAGGGAGACTCCATCTCAAAAAAAAAAAAAAAAGAAGAAGGAAAATTGATTTACTTATTTGTAAATCTGGAGGAGGGAAAGAAAATGACAAGTGATTTTGATGCCCTGGCTTAATTACTTTCACCAGTTTGTAATTCTGTGTTAACAAGCACTAATGTGATGGTCCTGTGATCCTTTTTCTCTTTTAACAAAGCACGTTCTGCGTAGCTCTCATTGTTCTTCGGTTTTTCTCTGGTGTTCATTTATGACT
This sequence comes from Pongo pygmaeus, assembly GCF_028885625.2. Classification (NCBI taxonomy): domain Eukaryota; kingdom Metazoa; phylum Chordata; class Mammalia; order Primates; family Hominidae; genus Pongo; species Pongo pygmaeus. The sequence continues at coordinate 11,341,189 of NC_072380.2, forward strand.
TTCATGATATACGTTGCTTGTGGTTAAATTTATGTCACTAAATAATGCCATTGTAAATTAGGTGCCGCTATTCCCTGGTCTTGTTTAGATCTCATCAGTGGAGCTCTGTTAACTCAGAGATATTTTCAGTCACAGACAAATTGCTCTGTTCAATTTGCATTTCAGTAATTTTCAGATTTACACATGGGGTTGGTAATGGGCATAATAATTCAGGAAGGCGATTAAGGGGAGGGAATTTCCTGAAATGCTTGCATCTGTAGCAACATCCCAAAATAGTCTCTTTTTTTCACTATGCAGTATCTTCTTATATGTGCATAAGTAAAAGTTAATTATCTTTATAAAGTGGTGTTGGAAATGGTGTTGGCTATTTTCCTTTCTCTGTGCTATAGTTTGCTCTCTATTTGAATTGAAATTGGTTTGGTAAGAAGTTTTGCCCAAGGGGTTCATTTAATAGCAGCACTTCTGATTTGTCATAGTTTGCTGGAATACATGGACTATTAAAACCTCAATTCCAAAGGCAATTCTTAGAAGGAAAGCATTGCTCATTAATTTTGCAGCTTGATTTCTGCCTATGGACTCTCAGGTCCCCCTTCTTCCGTGAAATCCTTCCTTACAATTTCCTGTGTGTTTATATTGTTCTTCCCACCTTTTCAGAGTATGAGCTTCTTGAGAGAAGGGCTTTGTTTACTTATAGGACCTAATCGAGAACTAGACAAGCAGTAGGCACATGGCAAATTAAGTAGAATTATATATCTAAATCTTAAAACATAGTACTTGTCTAAAGAAGGAGGATGAGGAAGAGGAGGAGGAGAGGGAAGAGAAGAAACACACACACATACAGACACACACACACACACACACACACGCCCAGTCCTGAAGTGGCATATTGATTTGTTGCTTTGCCTTCAAAATGCCAAACAAAATGATCTGGGTGATTTATTTCCATTATTGAATTTGTGTATTTGTATGTAAGGGGTGGGAAGCACTTAATCAACTGTCCTGACAGGTTGTTTTTGCCTTCTGAAAACAGAGCTTTTAAAGAACAACAAAAAAATGGATCCATTAACTGATATGAAATTGCTTTAACCCTATGCACTATATAAAATGTGATATATATACGTGTGTGTGTGTGTATATGTGTGTTTCTATATTCATACACACAGTCTTAAAATTATAAAAGAGAAACAAGCTTGACTATTATCTTTCAAGATGCTTTTCTCTCTTTTAGAAAAATAAGTCATACATGTTTATGAAAGAAAACACTTTCACGAATAAAACAACAACAAAAAATCTCCCCAACCCACTGGAAATACTTCTCAGAAACAATCATTATTAACGGCTTCTTATATAGCATTCTGGAAGTGCTTCATGGACACACTCACATTCCATAGACTGTTTTGCTCATTACTTGAATGTTGTCTATAATGGACATTTTTTTCATATCAGCAAATGTGTTTCTCTCTCTTATAATGGCTGCAATGTATTTCCATGTAATGGGTGTATCAAATTTATTTAACAATTTCCTGTTGATTTAAATCTAATATTTACTATTATAATGAAAGTTGTGAGTGAACATCCTGTTGTAGATGTATCTTGGCACATGTATGTAGGATATGTTTGTTTTAAATATTGGTAGATAATAGAGAATGTGAAGCTACACTTCCACCAATAGTATCTAAAAGTGTCCGTTTTCTTGCATCCTCACCAACAGTAGGTTTTATCAAGATTTAAAATTTTTTCAGGTCAGTCATTCTACATTCCCTTAGTTGATTTACACTCCCACTCTCATACATAATCATGTCATGCATTCTCGTCCTGAACGTGATGTTCACTCACAACTTTTTTTTTTTTTGAGACGGAGTCTCACTCTCTCGCCCAGGCTGGAGTGCAGTGGTGCGATCTTGGCTCACTGCAAGCTCCACCTCCTGGGTTCATGCCATTCTCCTGCCTCAGCCTCCCGAGTAGCTGGGACTACAGTCGCCTGCCACCACGCCCAGCTATTTTTTTGTATTTTTAGTAGAGACGGGGTTTTACCGCGTTATCCAGGATGGTCTCGATCTCCTGACCTCTTGATCCACCCGCCTCGGCCTCCCAAAGTGCTGGGATTACAGGCGTGAGCCACCGCGCCTGGCCCACAACTTTCGTTATAGTAGTAAATATTAGATTTAAATCCATATGAAATTGTTAAATAAATTTGATATGCCCATTAACATGGAAATAGTTTGCAGCCATTAAAATGAAGGAGAGATGGGTGAAATTTGGTGTCTCTATGGTTTTGAGTTCTCTTTCTTTAATTATGAACAATGTTGAACATATTTTTTGGCTAGTATGTATTGTCATTTATATTTCTTTCGTTTATGAACTCTATATCGCCTTTGTCCATTTTAATCAATTGTTTTCTCTCTTATTGATTTGTAAGAGTTTTTGTGTATAATGAGGAAACTGGTCTTCTGTTATATTCATTTGTGTATTATTCAAAAAAATATTTATTGACTGGCTACTATGTTGCAGGTGCTGGAGATAGAGCAATGAACAAAATAGGTAAAATTGTCACTCTCGTGTAACTTACATTTATTAGGAAAAGACAGAAAATAAGTAAGATAAATAATCAAAATAGGTAGTGTGTAACATAGGTGGGGAGATATGGTGAAAGCTTGAGAAAAGGCCCTTCTGATTGCTTCTATTCCCTCAGCAAGAGAAGAAGCAACATCATTTGCTCAAGGTGAAGGTCGGGGAGGAGATGGTGGAGGTTTGAGGAGAGAAGATAATGTGTGATATGATTATGTATGAGAGTAGGAGAGTAAATCAACTAAGGAAATGCAGAGTGATTGTCCTGAAACACTGAGGACCCACTTGGGGTTATTAGTCACAAGTTAATGTGTGTTAAGTCCCCAGGGTTGAGGGTACTTTGGTTGGTTGGTTTTGTTTTTTGCAGCCAAATTCAACTGCACAGCTACACACAGGGGGTTAACAGAAGGATTTAATTGAGCTTGGGATTTGCTAGGTGTATTCATTTGTTAGGGCTGCCATAAGAAAATAACATAGACTGGGCAGCTTAAACAACAGAAATGTATTTTCTCCTAGTTCCGAAGGCCAGAAATCTAAGATCAAGGTGCCACCAGGGTTGGTTTTTCCTGAGTGCTGTCTCCTTGGCTTGTACATGGCTGTTTACTCACTGTGTCCTCACACGGCCTTTTCTCTGTGTGTCTCTTCCTGGTCTCATAAGGACACCAATCATATTGGATCAGGGTCCCATCCTCATTACCTCATCTAACCTTAATAATCTTCTTAAAGGCCCTATCTCCAACAAAAGTCATGCTGGGAGTTAAAGCTTCACTGTATAAACGTTGGTGGTAGCTGGGGAGACTCGAGTCAGTCCATGACACCAGATGAGTTTGAAGAAGCAAGAGGGAGCAGGTAAGTGGAAGCTCAGTGCAAAGGAGTGATTGAAATTATGGAGCCTGGGATTTAAGGTAAGTAAGGAAATGAAATACTCAAGGTGAGTGAGAGACAGCAGGTTTAATGCTTCTCCTTATCTCTGTATTAAGGGTCAGATAATTGTTCACGAGAGAGTATTAGCTGGAAACACAGGAGTAGGTGATTGGAGAACAGAATGCTTGCTGTTGACTTATAGAGGGATGGCAGTTATTGGTAATAACAATATTTGACCATGGGCGAGTCAGTGGCTGAGACAAGGCCAGGGACAAGAACACTGGGAGGAAAGAGGTCAAAGAATCCAGATGCCAGGTTGTTACAAGGATCATCATTGAAACCGTGAAGAGTTATGAGAGGAGTAGTGTTGAAAAGAATGGAAATGGACCAGGACCTCAAAAATCTTCAAGAAATGGAGGGAAGTGGCCTGGGACAGTGAGTGACTGTACTGAAGAGCATTGTTCTTATGACATGGCCGCTGAGCTAGGGTGCTGATGGCCCTGCCACGGTCATGAGAAGGGGGAGGACACCTACCTGATTTCCAGGTCTACAGATTAAGTGGGGGAAGGAGAGAAAATAGAGGCCCCTGGACAGGGATTTGAGGAAGCAGTGTCTTCAGAAATAGTCGGGTTGCAGTAAGAGCAGAAAGTGCAAGGAAATATCCAGAGAGGAAATTAGACGTGGTGGGGTTCTGCTGTGAACTCAGGGCACAGGGAAATTGTTTTAGAAATTAGGGCCAGGTGGGCCAGGTGCGGTGGCTCATGCCTGTGATCCCAGCACTTTGGGAGGCCGAGGCAGGTGGATCACGAGGTCAGGAGTTCAACACCAACCTGGCCAAGATGTTGAAACCCCGTCTCTCCTAAAAATACAAAAAAATTAGCTGGGCGTGGTGGCAGGTGCCTGTATTCCCAGCTACTCAGGAGGCTGAGGCAGAGAATTGCTTGATCCCAAGAGGCGGAGGTTGCAGTGAGATGAGATCGCACCACTGCACTCCAGCCTGGGCGACAGAGTGCAACTCCCCGTCTCAAAAAAAAAAAAAAAAAAAAAAAGACATTAGGAATGGGTGAGGTGTCGGATCAGAAATGGGATATAAGGACCAAATATGAGAGTAGGAGTTCAAGTAACAAGGGGAATCTGGGTTTTTGAGGTGATTGATCTGAACAGGGATAAAAGTCACGATGGGAATTAGCACTGATGATTCCAAGGAAGACACTGGAGGTGAAGCTGGGAGGGTGGGGAGGAGGGTGCTGGGAGACTGAAGCTAGTAGAAGAGGGAGCTGTGATGTGAGCAATTAGAGTTTTGGGGTGGTTTTTAAACTCCTGCTGACGGAGGTGTAGAGCCCAGGTGAGAGAGGCAGTCATATGCGTTGCAAATTCTTTTTTTCTCAGATTGTCTTTTGACGTTATTAAAATATATTTATATTATAGGCTGGGCACAGTGGCTCACACCTGTAATCCCAGCACTTTGGGAGGCCGAGATGGGTGGATCACAAGGTCAGGAGCTCGAGACCACCCTGGCTAACATGGTGAAACCTCGTTTCTACTAAAAATACAAAAAATTAGCTGGGTGTGGTGGCGTGTGCCTGTAGTACCAGCTACTCAGGCAGCTGAGGCAGGAGAATCGCTTGAACTCGGGAGGCAGAGGTTGCAGTGAACTGAGATCGCGCCACCGCACTCCAGCCTGGGTGACAGAGCAAGACCCCGTCTCAAAAAAAAAAAAAAAAAAAAAAAAAACAGAAAACGAAAAATATATTTACATTATATATTAATACATATTTACAAGGTTTTACATTTTTTTTTTAAATTTGAGACAGGGTCTTGCTTTGTCACCCAGACTGGAGTGCAGTGGCGTGAACACGGCTCGCTGCAGCTTCAAACTCCCGGGCTCTAGTGATCTTCCCAACTCTTAGCTTCCTGAGTCGCTGGGAATACAGGCATGCACCACCACGCCTGGCTAATATTTTGGATTTTTTATAGAGACAGGGTTTCACTATGTTTCCCAGGCTGGTCTCAAACTCCTGGACTCAAGTGATCTGGCCACCTTGGTCTCCTAAAGTGCTGGAATTAAAGGCATGAGCCACCATGCCTGGCCACCATTTTTACTTTTTATAATGTCAAAGTTATCAATCTTTTTTTCTTTTTTTTTTGTTTTTTTTTTGTTTGGTTTTCTTTTTTGTTTGTTTGTTTGTTTGTTTTTAGTATTTATTGATCATTCTTGGGTGTTTCTCGGAGAGGGGGATATGGGAGGGTCATAGGATAATAGTGGAGAGAAGGTCAGGAGATAAACACATGAACAAAGGTCTCTGGTTTTCCTAGGCAGAGGACCCTGCGGCCTTCCGCAGTGTTTGTGCCCCTGGGTACTTGAGATTAGGGAGTGGTGATGACTCTTAAAGAGCATGCTGCCTTCAAACATCTGTTTAACAAAGCACATCTTGCACCGCCCTTAATCCATTTAACCCTGAGTTGACACAGCACATGTTTCAGACAGCACGGGGCTGGGAGAAAGGCCATAGATCAACAGCATCCCAAGGCAGAAGAACTTCTCCTAGTCAGAACAAAATGGAGTCTCCTATGCCCACCTCTTTCTACACAGACGCAGCAACAATCTGATCTCTCCTTCCTTTCCCCACTCGTCCCCCCCTTCTTTTCAACAAAACCGCCATCGTCCTCATGGCCCGCTCCCGATGGTCGCTGTCTCTTCGGAGCTGTTGGGTACACCTCCCAGGCAGGGCGGCCGGGCAGAGGCGCTCCTCACTTCCCAGATGGGGCCGCCGGGCAGAGACGCTCCTCACCTCCCAGACGGGGCGGCCGGGCAGAGGCGCTCCTCACTTCCTCCCAGATGGGGTGGCGGCCAGGCAGAGGCGCTCCTCACTTCCTCCCAGACGGGGCGGCCGGGCAGAGGTGCTCCTCATCTCCCAGACGGGGCAGCCGGGCAGAGGTGCTCCTCACTTCCTCCCAGACGGGGCGGCTGGGCAGAGGCGCTCCTCACCTCCCAGATGGGGCGGCCAGGCAGAGGCACTCCTCACTTCCCAGACAGGGTGGCCAGGCAGAGGCGCTCCTCACTTCCTCCCAGACGGGGCGGCTGGGCAGAGGCGCTCCTCACTTCCTCCCAGACGGGGCGGCTGGGCAGAGGCGCTCCTCACTTCCTCCCAGACGGGGCGGCTGGGCAGAGGCGCTCCTCACTTCCCAGATGGGGCGGCCAGGCAGAGGCGCTCCTCACCTCCCAGACGGGGTGGCCAGGCAGAGGCGCTCCTCACTTCCCATATGGGGTGGCGGCCGGGCAGAGGCGCTCCTCCCTTCCCAGATGGGGCAGCCGGGCAGAGGCGCTCCTCACTTCCTCCCAGACAGGGTGGCGGCCAGGCAGAGGCGCTCCTCACCTCCCAGACGGGGCGGCCGGGCAGAGGTGCTCCTCACTTCCCAGATGGGGCGGCCGGGCAGAGGTGCTCCTCACTTCCTCCCAGACGGGGTGGCGGCCGGGCAGAGGCGCTCCTCACCTCCCAGACGGGGCGGCCGGGCAGAGGCGCTCCTCACTTCCCAGATGGGGCGGCCGGGCAGAGGTGCTCCTCACTTCCTCCCAGACGGGGTGGCGGCCGGGCAGAGGCACTCCTCACCTCCCAGACGGGGCGGCCGGGCAGAGGCACTCCTCACATCCCAGACGATGGGCGGCCGGGCAGAGGCGCTCCTCACTTCCTCCCAGACGGGGTGGCAGCCAGGCAGAGGTGCTCCTCACCTCCCAGACGGGGCGGCCGGGCAGAGGCGCTCCTCACTTCCCAGACGGGGCGGCCGGGAAGAGGTGCTCCTCATCTCCCAGACGGGGCAGCCGGGCAGAGGTGCTCCTCACTTCCTCCCAGACGGGGTGGCGGCCGGGCAGAGGCGCTCCTCACCTCCCAGACGGGGCGGCCGGGCAGAGGCGCTCCTCACCTCCCAGACGGGGTGGCCGGGCAGAGGCGCTCCTCACCTCCCAGACGATGGGCGGCCGGGCAGAGGCGCTCCTCACTTCCTATACGGGATGGCGGCCGGGCAGAGGCGCTCCTTACCTCCCAGACGGGGCGGCCAGGCAGAGGGGCTCCTCACATCCCAGACGATGGGCGGCAAGGCAGAGATGCTCCTCACTTCCTAGACGGGGTGGCGGCGGGGCAGAGGCTGTAATCTTAGCAGTTTAAGAGGCCAAGGCAGGAGGCTGGTAGGTGGAGGTTGCAGCGAGCCGAGATCACGCCACTGCACTCCAGCCTGAGCACCATTGAGCATTGAGTGAGCGAGACTCCATCTGCAATCCCAGCACCTCGGGAGGCCGAGGCAGGCTGATCACTCTAGGCCAGGAGCTGGAGACCAGCCCGGTCAACATGTCGAAACCCTGTCTCCACCAAAAACACAAAAACCATTCAGGCGTGGCGGCGCGTGCCTGCAATCCCAGGCACCCGGCAGGCCAAGGCAGGAGAGTCACAGGAGCCCGAGGCAGGGAGGTTGCAGCGAGCTGAGATCACGGCAGCACAGTCCAGCTTCGGCAACAGAGGGAGACAGAAAAAAGAGAAGAAAGGGGAGAGGGAGAGGGAGAGGAGGGAGAGGAGGGAGAGGGAGAGGAGGGAGAGGGAGAGGAGGGAGAGGGAGAGGGAGAGGGAGACCAATCTTTTTTTCTTTATGGCTTTTAGTATATTTTATGCTTAGGAATTTCTTCCCTAATCCAAAATTATAATTACTTTTTTAAAAAAATAAAAACATTTTAGATGATTTGTTTTAGTATTTTGATTTTCCATCTGGAGTCTACTTTGGATAAATGAGTATGCAGGAATCTAAATCTTTTATTTTTTTCTACATGGCCAGCTTAATGCTCCAACACCATGTTTTGAAATATCCCAAGTTGCCCTTTGAATTTTTATTTATCACGATTTCACGTCTTTCCCTCTTTATTACTAACCAGTCTTGCACTAAGATTTTCAGTTCACAGGCTTATTGAACATTTCCGTGCTCTAGGCCTTCTGTCTCTCTGTTTATAATAAAAATCTGAAAGCAAATGTCTTTTGCCTTTAAAATCCAGATGTATCCTTGAACCTTAGGCATTTAGGAGGGTTTGGTTGTGTCTGGTCCTGGGGCATTCGTGGTAATCCTGCCATTTGTGCTTTGGGAGCAAAGATGGTAAGATAGCCCCTGAAGGAAAATCCTCTCGGTCAGTATTCTCTTTCCCAATGACTTGATTTTGATCAATATACTTTCTCCAGAAGAATGTTGGAATGCAGAACCGTGGGAAAATGAGACTATGATATTCATCAGTCCATTTACCGAATAGCAACTCTAATAGATGTTTATACTGCAAAATCCTATTGTAGGTATTTTTAGATTCAACCAGGAAGCCATCCAGATCAAGAACATTGCACTGCTGCCAAGCCCACTAATGACCCTGAATTTTCTTTTTTTTTTTGAGACGGAGGAGTCTCGCTCTGTCACCCAGGCTGAGGTACAATGGTGCAATCTTGGCTCACTGCAGCCTCTGCCTCCCAGGTTCAAGCAATTCTCCCGCCTCAGCCTCCTGAGTAGCTGGCATTACAGGTGCCCACCACTACACCCGGCTAATTTTTGTATTTTTCATAGAGATGGGGTTACACCGTGTTAGTCAGGCTGGTCTTGAACTCCTGACCTCAGGTGATCTGCTCACCTTGGCCTCCCAAAGTGCTGGGATTACAGGCGTGAGCCACCGGGGCTGGCCCCCTAATTTTTTTGTTTGTCTCTTATGTTCAGAGTTCCTCCACTTCTCAAGTGCTTAAGTACCTCCTTAAACTTACATGACTTTTGATTTTGAAAAAGAGGATGGAACACCAAGCAGCATTGCCCTAGAGAAAGGAGTAACAGGCCTGCCTCGTTGACACTTGTCATCCACCCTGTCAGGCAGGAGCTGTGCTCTCCATTCCGTTCCTACTCTCTTGTTCACCCCTCATGTTCTGCAGTCTCACTGTGGTCTTCCTGAGTCCAGCAGGAAGACCCTTCTGATGCATGTTCCAGATGGCCTTTCCGATTCCCTTTCCAACATGCAAATGAGAATATGCTTAGAAAGTTCTCATGGCTCCCCACTGGCTGCAGAATGAAGCCCAAGCCCTGGAGCCTGGTAGGCTAGATTCTTCCCACTCTGACACTAACCTACGTTCTAGCTGGATCTCCTACTATTCTCCTCCATGGACCCTCCCATTTATTTCTGCCTGACAGCCTGGCCACATGTTGTCACATCTCAAGCCTTGTTTACTGAGTTCCCCATTCCTGTAATACAATCCCTCGCAATCCCTGAATTGCAAAAGGTTGTAATGCTGGGATGCCCCCATCCACATCCCAAACTAGGGAAATATGACAGATCCTATAAGGCTCATCTAAAGAGAGCCTTCTCTACTCCCTCAGGCAGAATCCGTCTCTTCCTCATGAGTACTTAGTTCATATCATGATTAAAACAGAGCTTGCCGTTTCTTTGAGAGTTGATTAAGACACTAGCTTTACTGCTATAATGGGGTTACTTCAGTTGCAGAATCATAGCTAAACCTTTTTGTCTCCGGCATAGTTGCTTTGTGGTGAGCATTTTCCATGTATTCTCCCACCTTATCTTTCAAACAGTCCTCAGAGCCAGGCATTTTTATAGTCTTCATTTTCAAATGAGAACATTGAGACTTGAAAAGATTAAGTGGGAGGCTGAGGTGGGCAGATCACCTGAGGTCAGGAGTTTGAGACCAGCCTGACCAACATAGAGAAATCCCATCTCTACTAAAAATACACAATTAGCTGGGCGTGGTGGCGCATGCCTGTATTCCCAGCTAACTCGGGAGGCTGAGGCAGGAGAATCACTTGAACCTGGGAGGCCGAGGTTGCGGTGAGCTGAGATTGCGCCATTGCACTCCAGCCTGGGCAACAAGAGCAAAACTCCATCTCAGAAAAAAATAAAATGAAAAAATAAAAATAAAACAAAAATAAATTAAGTAACTAACTTGCACACAAATTTATAGTCAATCAGTATATTCAGTACCTGGGACTCAATCCCTTTGTCTGACTTCAAAGCCTGTGGATGAGTAAAAGAACCAGTCCATGTGCTGGATACAACCTGGTGACTTCTCCCAAAGAGAAATGTCCTTGTGCAACTGTCCTTGTCCTGCTTACAGTGTGCGTGACCTTGGGCAAGTTACTGAATATCTCTGAGTCTTTGGGTGTACATCTGTGAAACTAAGATAATGAGCTGCTTAACTACCTCACAGGGCTTTGGAGAGGATTAAATGAAATAATGTATGCAAAATACATAAAGGCTGGCAGAAGTCAGTAACAGACACCTTCTCTTCCCTTTTCCCTCATTGCCTATTCCACAAAGACCACAAACTCTCCTACAAGGCCTGTCCGGTTGCCCTGACCAGAGAGGAAACCATGCAGAGGCGGTGGAGATAAATAACCAATGGAATGATGGGTTTGGGCAGAATTAACCGTAGCTCATGCTGCTTCCCATGCAGATCCCAAGTGAATAATGATCTGAAATATACCACACCATTGTTTTTAACTTCCGTACTCATTTCGGGGGAAGAAATGGCCTCATAGAATCCAATAAAATGGGAGACATAACTACAAATGATCCTTGTCCTAAAGGGACTATCTCTTCTTGCCACAACATCCCAGAGTTCGGTCACTGGCTTTCAAAATCAAAAGAACAACAACACCTTAGAGATTTTTTTTTTTTTGATTGACATCACTCATACTCTTATCAAATAACTTTGATGGTCTCTGTTGCGGTGATACAATTGCAGATCCCATGACGGCTGAGAAGGTGGCTAAGGAAAACCGTCACAACACTTTTGAGGGTGTGGCTTTATGGAACTTTGGGGGTATCTTTATTTGACTCAACTTTCAGGTATCTAGTGTATGTTTGGCATCTCCTACATGTGAAGGGTTACAGGGTGAGGTTGAGAGTTGCTCTTTCCAAACTCTTCTAGTACAGTGGCAGAGGTGAAGAGGCAAACCACAGCAACAAATGCAGAGTGGCTGGTGATTTGAGATAGGTCAACACAGTGTCAGAGGAGTGCAAGAAGAAATACCCAGCTCATTTGGAAGTCAGCCGGGAGTGTGGGGTGGCCAGGAGCTGCCCAGAGAAGGTATCCCATGGTCTATGTCTCAGAAGAAGAGGAGGAGTTAGCCAGCATAAGAAGGAGGAAATAGTCTTCTTAAGCCAAGAGTCAAACCTGCTATTAGAAATGGAAGCAAACGGCCGGGTGCGGTGGCTCTTGCCTGTAATCCCAGCACTTTGGGAGGCCTGGCTAACATGGTGAAACCCCGTCTCTACTAAAAAATACAAAAAATTAGTGGGGCGTGGTGGTGGGCGCCTGTAGTCCCAGCTACTCGGGAGGCTGAAGCAGGAGAATGGCATGAACCTGGGAGGTGTAGCTTGCAGTGAGCTGAGGTCGCGCCACTGCACTCCAGCCTGGGCGACAGAGGAAGACTCCATCTCAAAAAAAGGAAGAAAAAAAAAAAAAAGAGTTACAACGTGACTGAGCTGGGATTTGAACCTGGTTTTCCAAAGCTGCATATCTCTTCTTCTGCATCTTTCTCCAAGCTGTGTGCATTTTTCACAGCTGTATTCCAAATTGAGCACAGTGCCTGTCACATTGTGGGCACTCAGTAATTTTGTGAAATGACTAAGTGATACACAGAATGTGTACATCAGTGACTAACAAGGCAGGGTGGCAGAAAGAAGAGTATTTGATACATTCTAAGTCTCATATCAAAGAAATGCTTATCACGTTGTCAAGGAAATTCTGTGGGGTTTTGTGTTGAAGCGATTTTCCCTTTCTGCTTTCCTATCTATTTGGTGAAGGACTATCGTTCCAACAAGAGAGGTAGAAGTCCAGGCCATGGGAGTGAAATGCTACCCAATAAAAGCCAATTTGGCAAAAGGAAGTAGGGGAAATGTTATGGAAAATCTTTCTGAGTCTTTTTCTCTGGGTCCATAAGCACAACATTGTACAACATGCTTCTCTGGGCCCCCAGCCGCGTTGTTTATAGAATCACCGCGTCCTATCCTTATTCTAAAGTCCTTCCCCAAAACACCTTTGCCCTTTGTCTGACCTTGAAAGCAATGCAGGGCCTCTCCAATGAATGTCTTAGACTATAGCCCAAATGCAAAATGCCTTTCATTTTTTATTTATTAAGGATGCCATTTGTCATAGTACCGTCTGCTAATGCATACTATTAGCTTTAATTGGACTGGATTCTCCGTTATGCCACAAATATTGATTAAATAGCTTTTATGAACAAGGGAGGGCATTATTAATTTTCCTTTAGATGGCAGAGAAAACCTGTTGTCATATGAAGTGCCCCTAACTGAGTTCGAGTCCTGCCTCTACCATCCATGGCTGGCTGCCATCCATGATCTCGGCTACTGAGCATCTTACTTTGAACATCTGTAAAGTTCAGATATTCACTGGATCTTGGCCTGTGGCCTAACTGTGCCTTAGGGGATATTTGGGGATCTGTGGAAGTGTATGGGACCATTACAAGGACTGCAGGTTGCTACTGGCATTTAGTGCCTGGGACCAGGGATGATAATGCCATGGATTATGGGGCCCAGTTCCCCACCACAAGAACTTATTCTGACCAAGACTGTAACTGGGTTTCCACTGAGGAACACCGACTGAAATCATCCCAAGCTTCAGTGTTCGTTAATTTCAGAACAGCGACTGAGAGGCAAATTATAGTTCTGTTAACTTTGACAAAGTCAACAAGCAGTGATGTTAAATATAGGCAAGCCACTGGCAGGATGCCTTCCAAGGAGCAAGAACAAAAGAAATGGGAGTATTAAATACTGGTGGTCTTGGCAATGCACGCTGGCAAAGAAGTTGCTAAAATACCATTCATTTTGTAGCACATATTCTATTAATTATCTTAGATACTTTGTAAAGCAATAGCTTGAATGCCGCATGGAATAATAATTCTGCTAATGAATTCAGTGACTGTGTTTTCCCCGGCTTGTCACCCAAAGCTTATCTTCATACCGCTTGAGTTCACATGAAAGAGCCATAGACTTGGTAAGCTTGCCTTCATACCACTGAATTTCTTTTATTACAGAAGAGCTATATGCTCCAGACTTACTGCTGCCTAATGATTTTATTTTGCCATTAAAGCTAATTGTCAATAAGGATAATGAAAATGACTCCCAGTCATTTTAGTAATTTGAAACATCATGAGCCTCGTGGTAGCATGGTGCTGGCTGGCAGTACCATCCCGGGCCAGCTCTGTTGCTGTTCACAAGGCATCCCCTCTGGAACAGGTCCATTCATAGCCCTCTGAGCCTGGTGAGATTAGAGGCTTCCAAAGCTGTTCTCGGACAATACAATCTATTTTTAAAACATTGACATATGCAAAAATGTTGTTATTGACCAAATCAACGTTTCAATATCTTTCTCCCAAGTCGCTCAGTTCAAGCGTATTTGAACCAACCTGCTCTTCTCACGTTTGGGAGTGGGGCTAGGAGTGGAATTTCAGGGGTTTTGTTTTCCCTGGTTTTTAGGGCTACCTGGCCTCATTTCCTTATTTTCTCTGGACTCGGGTATCCATTAGCCTCACCACATTAGATTTGAGCCGTGTGGGGCAGGCTCCCTTACCACAACCAAACCTGGATTTTGTTTTGAGCAGCCATGAGTGCAGCTGCAGGTGATGATGGATGGTGACTGCTCATGATCAGTTATGACAAGCCTGTTCCCTCATTTTCCAGTCTCTCTTGCAGAGAAAATTTGCCACGTTAACTAGCTCTGGCCAATGAGATCTTGAAATGTAAAGGGAATTCTGGAGGGATTTCTGAGAAAGCTTCTCTTCATGTGAAAACAAACAAACAAACAAAAGGAGGGAACAGATGAGGCTTTGCCTTTCCCCTTGAGTGTGAACATAATGCCTGGAGATGCAGCAGCCATTTTGTGACTAGTAGGTGGAGCAGAATAATATAAATAACCTCAGTTCTTGATGGCATCTTTCAGCACCTGTCTTGACCACCTGTCCAACTCAGGACTCCTTGGAATGTGAAAAAAATCAACCCCTATTTGTCTACATCATTATAGTAAAATATTCTTTTATTCACAAATATAAACCTTATTGACATTACTATGTTTCGTGCTCAACTGAAGATACAGTTGTGAGGATCATGGAAATTTGGGGATGAGAATGTTGCTGACAGCAGTATAGTGTAGTGAGGTTAACTTTAACATTTTAAAACTCTTGTAGGTGAAACATTCCATCCTTGTCCAGCTGATGGAGACTTGGGTGCATCAAGCATGTTTGGATAAAGTAGGGACTTTTTCATTTTCCCAGATGTGCTTCAAGAAGCAAAACTAACTGTTATATGATGAGAGTGTGAAAATGTCAGGATTGGACATCTCCAAGCTATCGCTTCCATAAGAAAATGGCACAACTGGGAGAAGGAAGGAAAACATATGTTTGATGGATTTAATTTAATTTAATTAACATATGGGAATCCAGTTGCAAGTTGAGTGGTATATATGTCATATTATTCAAATGACTAGAGAGGGTTATAATGGTGCTTCCCAGTGGAAATAATTTACATTTTTTTTATTCTTGGGTTTAAAAGTATACTGGAAAAAGCAATGGACTGAGAGTCAACATTTCTGAATCCTATTTTTAACTCACAATTTTACTTAGTCTCTCTGAGTGTCAGTTTCTCAGCTACAAAATGTGGATAATAACTCATGTTTACTGTAAAGTAGACAACTTTACAGAATTGCTACAGAAATCAAGGGAGATGAAACGTATAAAATTCCACTTTAAAGTATATTTACTATGCAAATGTAAGATGCCATCAACATCATCATAACCATATCATTCCAAATTTTACAAAACAGATGTGATCATTATTGCCATTTTAACAATTGGACTTTGAAGACAACCTTTGGTTTATTTCCACTTAGGTAAGCCCTTTCCAGGGCAGGTAATCTACCACAAGATGGATGTTGATGCTTTGGGATTTAAATATCCTGACTTTCCATGCACATGGCTAATGGAGACAACTATTGGTATGTTTCTGCATTCGATTGTATCAAAGCAAAACAGTCCCTTAGTATCTCTAATTTCAAGTCTATTAAGGTGTTATGGCAAAGAATACCACTTAAATAGAATGTACGATTTAAGAAAGGGTTAAGGAAACATAAACAACAAGATATATTTATTTGTACCAATGGCTTTTATGTGAGAAAATACTCTGTTCTTTTTTAAAATTTTCTTTATTTGAATTTTTTTTTTTTTTTTTTTGATGGAGTCAGAGTCTCACTATGTTGCTCAGGCTGGTCTTGAACTTCTGGCCTCAAGTGATCCTCCAGCTTTGGCCTGCCAAAGTGCTGGGATTATAGGCAGGAGCCACCACACTTGGCGCCTCTTTATTCTTCTTATAGTAGTTTCCCCTTGTCCACAGGGGACATGTTCCAAGATCCCTCGTGGATGCCTGAAACCTTGTATAGTACCGAACTCTATATAGACTATGTTTTTTCTTATACATGCACACCTATGCTAAAGTTTAATTTATAAATTGGGCACAGTGGGCCGGGCGCAGTGGCTCATGCCTGTAATCCCAGCACTTTTGGGAGGCTGAGATGAGTGGATCACGAGGTCAGGAGATCGAGACCATCCTGGCTAACACGGTGAAACCCTGTCTCTACTAAAAAAAAAAAAAAAATTAGCCAGGCATGGTGGTGGGTGCCTGCAGTCCCAGCTACTTGGGAGGCTGAGGCAGGAGAATGGCGTGAACCCGGGAGGTGCAGCTTGCAGTGAGCTGATATTGCGCCACTGCACTCCAGCCTGGGAGACAGGGCGAGACTCTGTCTCAAAAAAAAAAAAAAAATTGGGCACAGTAAGAGATTAACAATAATAATGAATAATATAAAAGAACAATTATAATAATATGCTGTAATAAAATTTTGTGACTGTCATCTCCTCTCTCAAAATATCTTATTGTACTGTATTCATCATTCTTGTGACTGTCAATCTGATCACCAAGATGGTGACTAATGGGTGAGCAGTGTCTACAGCATGAATCCACTGGACAAAGGGAAGACTCATGTTCTGAGTGGTACGAGCCATGCAGGGTGAGATTTCATCACAATGCTAAGAACACTGTGCAGTTTAAAACTGATGAATTATTTATTTGGGGGATTTTTCCGTTTAATATTTCTGACAGCTCTTGTCCTTGGGTCACTGAAACCTTGGAAAGTGAAGTCTTGGATAAGGGAGGCCTACCGTATGGAAAAAGAAGACAAGCAAAAAAAAAAAAAAGAGAGAGAGAGAAAGAGAAAGAAGAAAGTTACAATCTCACCCACCCTTAGTAAACATTCCCAATGACTTAATGTAAGTTCCTGGCCTCTGGAGCTTCTGTGCAAGAGTTTTTTGTGCTTTGGGTCATGTGGTTCTGCAACCCTGGCCATTGCTGGGAATCAGGTGTCTGTAACGGTCTCAAAGGCAGAAATACACAGATTGGACACCAGGAAGCCAGAGGTCTCTGAAATGATTTGGTGTGAGAAATTTAACCAGAAAGGGTGCTCTATCCTGAGTGATTTGGTTCCTTCTTTTGGAGCTAGGACAGGAGAAAAACAAAGCTAGATGTGAATAGTAGAGAAGTACAGAGGTGAAGAAATACAGAGAGGAAGCAGTGAGCCAAGGCCATGGGGCAGTAGGAGTGGGGAGTAAGCAGAAACCATGGGTTAGAGAGCAGGCTGAGAGGCGTGTGTAGTCATTTGGTAGTGGCCGAAGTAAGGGAAAGACCAAAAGGAACTGCATCCTGTGGGTAATAGAATAAAGCCGGGAGCTCTAAAGCGATGACAAGGCAAGCTGTCACATGGCCATCTATTCCTGGTTTGCCAGATGGGAGCATAGAGCCACTGCTGTGTTCCGAACAGGATGAGGTCACTGCAGTTCCATCAAGCCTGAATGCACCTCATTCAAAGTTTCCTTTTCATTCCTCCTCTTGCATGTCATCTGATGTAACCTAAACCTACCTCTGTTCCAGTCATCCCCTCCAAAACATGAATATAGTCACCTTTATGTATACATGTATAAATGGATACATGTATACATGTATATATGCGCCTATTTTGTTTGTTAGTATTTTATGTTTTTATTTTTTGTTTATTTATTTATTTTTTTTGAGATGGAGTCTCAATCTGTCGCCCAGGCTGGAGTGCAGTGGCGCAATCTCGGCTCACTGCAAGCTCCGCCTCCCAGATTCACACCATTCTCCTGCCTCAGCCTCCCAAGTAGCTGGGACTACAGGCGCCTGCCATCACGCCCGGCTAATGTTTTGTATTTTTAGTAAAGATGGGGTTTCACCATGTTAGCCAGGATGGTCTCGATCTCCTGACCTCATGATCCACCTGCCTCAGCCTCCCAAAGTGCTGGGATTACAGGCGTGAGCCACTGCACCCAGCCGTTTGTTAGTATTTTAAATGGGAGCAGCCGTTTGTCCTGTTTGGTAGTATTTCCTCCTTACATATGAGTGTATCATGAATATTTTACCATATTAATGAATATAACTCTATCATTTTTAATTGTGTATTGGATGCTTGCAGAAAACTTCCCCTTCTGTCCTAGCATACAGAGAAATTACAGATAAGATAATAACAGGATATTAAAATGAGCTGTGCTCCAAAATAGGAAAGGGAATCATCATGCACAGAAATTCAGGGATCCCAAAGCATTTTTTTTTTTTTTTTAAATAGCAGTGAGGAGAGGCTGAAACTTTGTGGTTCAATGGGAACCAGAAATCCACACCATTCTCCCTCAAGCTGGGAACTAGATTCCTGTGACTTTAGGTCTGAGGCTGTGTTAGATACTCCTACCAGTCAGGAAACCACAAAGATCTTAGGAGCTCTGTGTCAGGAACTGGGATCAAAGACTGAATATTAGAACGAAGATTCTTCCAGTGCTGTCTACTAGGGTTCTAGGAACTTTATGTTAGGAACCAGGGGAAGAGATCAAATATATATTGTTGTGATTTTTCCTCTAATTTCAGTCTCGAGGTCTTTCTTTGGAAAGTGACTGTAAACTCTAGCCCTGCCCTGATTGGAATCCAAGGAGTTTGGTCATGGATGTTTACGGTGTGGCTTTGGTGGGATAATTCTTTATCCTGGTGGATGGCTTAATGCCTAAGTGTCCAACCTGTGACCAGGTGTCCCTCTCACAGGAAACCTGTTTATATTGGCAGATGCCCTTGTGGTTCTCCTCTGACTTGTGTCCAGTTTATTCTTACCCTTGTAGCCACTCTCTAGGAGAGCTCTGACTGGGAAAGAAGTCAGGATCAGGTGTGTTGGTGAGACAGAGGAAGCAGCACAAAAAAAAATCAGTGTGTTCCTTACAGATCCATGAGAGAAGAGGGACCTGATGAAAGACCAGCAGAAGATTGCAGAGGGAGGGACAGGAGGAGACTAGGGGTGGGGGTGCTTGGGGGAGGGGCCAGGCATCATCATGCTCAACCAGCAGGTGGCAAGTGAGAGAGAAAGAGAGAGACAGACAGAGAGAGAGAGAGAGAGAGAGGACAAATCTGTGTGCCAAAGTCGTTACTGGGGTCCAGGGCTTTACCCAAATGGTTTTCCTGTGGGGAGTTCTAATTGGTGGGTTTAGAGAAAGTGGACATGAGTCTGCAGGGACCATACTGTGACTTTGTACTTAGGAATGGTCACTGTAGCATATCTACACAGTCTATGAGGTTATGGGATCATTGGGATGAGTCTGGTTATGTTGTATCTATATGTCCCTTAGGGAGATGGTTGCACAGGGCAGATATCTGGATTGACCACATGATCTATCCTAGAGCATGTTCCATGTGCGCTTGAGAAGAATGTGTATTCTGCTGCTTCTGGGTAGAATCTTCCATGTATGTCTTTTAGGTCCATTTGGTCTAAAGTGTCATTCATGTCCTCTATGACCTCATTCATCTTCTGTCTGAAAGTTTTATCCAGTATTGAAAATGGAGCATTGAAATCTCCTATTATTATTGTGAGGCTCTCTATTTCTCCTTCAGTTCTGCCAATGTTTGCCTCATATATTTGGGTGCCCTGACGCTGGGTCCATATTTACTTATAATTATTATTGTCTTCCTAGTGAATTTGTCCTTTTATCACTGAATAATATCCTAATTTTTCTGTGGTAATTTTTTATTATTTTGTCTGATGTAAGTGTGCTCTCTTTGGATGCCATTTGCATAGAACATCTTTTCCAGCCTTCCACTTCGGCCTATGTGTGTTCTTAAATCTACAGTGAATCCTTCATAGAGAGTTCCAGTGCTCCAGGTGCCTGTCATGCTTCTAGGCCTCTGGAGCTTTTGTGTAAGAGTTTTTGTGTTTTGGGTCATGTAGTTCTGCAACCCTGGCCATTGCTGGGAACCAGGTGTCTGTGACTGTCCCTAAAGCAGAAATAGATAGCGTATGGTTGGATCTTGTTTGTTTTATTAAAAATTCATTCAGCCATGATGTATGTCTTTTGATTGAGAAGTTTAATCCATTTACATTTAAATTTATTACTTGTATGTAGGGATTTCTATTGCCATTTCATTAATTATTTTCTGTTTTGTGGCTTTTTTGTTCATCTTTTCCTCTCTTACTGTATTCCTTTGTATGTTGATTTTTTTTTTTTTTTTGTAGTGACCTGCTTTGTTTCCTTTCTCATTTTCCTTTGTGTATCTTCTATAGGTATTTTATTTGGAGTTACCATGGAACTTACATAAAACATCTTATATTTATAACAATCAATTTTAAGCTGGTAACAATCTAACTGTAATTGTGTACAAAAACTACTCTTTTACTTCTCTCTAGTTCTATATTTTGTTATTAAAATCACAAATGACAGCTTTTAGGAGTGTGTGTCCTTTAACAAGTTTGTATAGTTATAGTTATTTTTTATACTTTTGTATTTCAACTTCTTTTTTCTTTTTTTTTCAAGACGGAGTCTCACTCTGTTGCCCAGGCTGGAGTGCAGTGGTGTGATCTTGGCTCACTGCAACCTCTGCCTCCCAGGTTCAAGTGATTCTCCTGCCTCAGCCTCCTGAGTAGCTGGGATTACAGGCGCCTGCCACCACGCCCAGCTAATTTTTGTATTTTTAGTAGAGATGGGGTTTCACCATGTTAGCCAGTATGGTCTCAATCTCCTGACCTCGTAATCTGCCTGCCTCGGCCTCCCATAGTGTGGGGATTACAGCCATGAGCCACTGCACCCAGCCTTTGTATTTCAACTTCTACACCGGAATTAAAAGTGATTTATAACTACCATTACAATATGAAAGTATTCTGTATTTCATACATTTACTTTTACCAGTATGCTTTATAATTTCATATGACTTCATTTTGCTGTCTGACTGACTTTCATTTCAAGTTAACAACTTCCTTTAGCCTTTCTTGTACGGCTGATCTAGTGGTAATGAACTCTTCCAGGTGGGAGTCTTTATTTCTCCTTCAATTTTGAAGGATAGTTTTGTCATCCTCTTTAGAGTTAGTAATACAAAAATAGTATTGTTGGTTTGCAGTTTTTTTCTTTCAGCACTTTGAGTGTATCATCCCACTGCCTTCTGGCCTGCAAGGTTTGTATCAAGAAATTTACCCATAGTCTTAAATATGTGCCCTTATACGTGATAAATCACTCTTCTCTTGCTGCTTTCAAAATTTTGTCTTTGACCGGGTGCGGTGGCTCACGCCTGTAATCCCAGCACTTTGGGAGGGCAAGGCAGGCGGATCACGAGGTCAGGAGATTGAGACCATCCTGGCTAACACAGTGAAACCCCATCTCTACTAAAAATACAAAAAATTAGCCGGGCATGGTGGTGGGCACCTGTAGTCCCAGCTACTTGGGAGGCTGAGGCAGGAGAATGGTGTGAACCCAGGAGGTGGAGCTTGCAGTGAGCCAAGATCACACCACTGCGCTCCAGCCTGGGTGACAGAGCAAGACTCCGTCTCAAAAAAATAAAATAAAATAAAAAACAAAATTCTGTTTTTGATTTTTGACAATTTGACTATAATGTTTCTTCATGTTGACTTCTTTGGGATTATCCTAGTTGGAGTGTTTTGGGCTTCTGAGATCTGGATGTCAATTTCCTTTCCCAGATTTGAAATTGTCATCTATTTTTCTTAGATGAGCTTTCTGCTTCTTTCTCTCTTTCTTCCTCTTCTGCTGCTTCCATTATGCATAGATTGGTTCTTCTGATGGAGTCCCATAAATTCCTTAGGGAATTTTATTCTGATAAATTTACTCTTGTTTTTTCTTTTTGCTCCTTTGATAGATCATTTCAAGTGACTTGACTTTGGGCTCCCTGATTTTTTTCTTCTGCTTGATGAGGGCTGCTGTTGAGCCTCTCTAGGGAATTTTTTGATTCAGTTATTCTATTTTTCCAGCTCAAAAATTTGCTTGATTCTTTTAAATGTTTTCTACCTCCGTGTTAATGTTCTCATTTTGTTTATGGACCATTTTCTGGAGCTAATTGAGCATCTTTATGGTGATTCTTTCAAATTCATTGTAAGGTAATTCACATCTACATTCCTTTAGTGTCAATTTCTGGAGATTGGTTTTGTTTCTTTGATTGGGCCATGCTTTCCTGTTTTGTCATATGCCTTGTAACAGCCACCTCTCAGTCTTTATGAACTGGCTTCATACAGAGAGAGACCTTCATCAATCAGCCTGGCTAGAGACTTTAGGAGCATCTCACGCCTTCTCTGTAGATATGTCTTCTCTGTCTCTGTGCATGTAAATTCCCAATTAGAAGGATTTTCTGGTTTCTTTTTTTGGGAGCTCATAATCTATTACTCCCTGTGGTGTAAGCCTTCCATACTGAAGTTTTTCTAGAACTGGAATTTCCACCAGCTTCCCAACTCAGTTTTGTCATCAACAACTTCCAGGCTTCTAGAGTGTGCCAGTTCCTGTCAGAGCTTTGAGTCAGATGAGACAGAAACCAGTCTCTTGGGAAACTCCTGGAAAAGCAGTAACATTGGATATACATTCCAACTCTTTCCCTCCTCAGGGAGAAGCCAGGAGTTGGGAGGTTTTTCCTGCTCATTCCATCCTGACATCAATTGAGTATATGCTAGTCCAAACTTCACATTTGTTTTTTGTTTGTTTGTTTTTTGAGACAGGGTCTCACTCTGTCACCCAGGCTAGAGTGTAGTTGCCAATTGCTACCTCCGCCACTTAGGTTCAAGCAATTCTCCTGCCTCAGCCTCATGAGTAGCTGGGATTACAGGCGTGAGGCACGACACCCAGCTAATTTTTGTATTTTTAGTAGACACAGGGTTTCACCATGTTGGCCAGGCAGATGTCAAGCTCCTGACCTCAAGTGATCTGCCCAGCTCGGCCTCCCAAAGTGTTAGGATTACAGGTGTGAGCCACCACGCCTGGCCCACATTTGTTCTCATTGCCCTCCTGGCTCTCTCTCATGTTAATGCTTAGATTCAGGTAAGATAGAAGCCAGTTTCTTGGGCAACCCCCGAAAAGTCTGCATATTGGATATATGTTTCAATCTTCTCTTTCCCTCCCCACGGAGAAGCCCCTGAAGAGTTTCTTCCAATTACACTGCATTGAGCCAGGGAAAGGCACTATGGTGAGTAGTGCCACAAATTAACGTGGCTGATTTTGTGCATCTGGGGTGCAGGAACCTCATAACTTTTTTCAGGATTTCTCATGAAGGGGATTATTCTGTGTATTGTGGAATCAGTGTCTCTGTGAGGAGAAGGAGGGTCTGAGGCTTCTTATTTTGCTATCTGGCTTGCTAGATACATATTTTTAAATTTTCTTGTAATGTCATTAAAAAGCAGTGTTAAAAACTTTTCTACCAGCATCATGTAAAAAAGAAACAAGTGAAATTCATTTTAATAATATCTTCTATTTAACTGAGTATATCCTAACTACTACCATTTCAACATATAATCATTATAAAATTATTAATAAGATATTTTACATTCTTTATTTTATAATGTTTTTAAATTTTGTAATTTTTTTAAAACACAGTGTCTATTTTACATTTAGAACACAATTGAGTTTGAATTCGCCACAGTTTATGTACTCAACAATCACGTGTGGCCAGTAGCTACTGTATTGGATAACGTGAATCTATAATACAGATATCTGTAATATAGATTTACTCTTATTAACAAATTAAAAAAGACAACCATAACACTAATTCAGGGCCATTCACAGAGGAGAAAATCTGAATGACCAAAAACATAAGTAAAAGTATTTTTTTTATAGAGAAATAAGGTCAAAGAATAAGATAACATTTTATATCTATTGGATTGTCAAGATGTTTAAGAGAAACAGAAGAAAATTATAAAACTTTTGGGTGGTTCTTTCTATGACTGCCTTTTTTCAAACAGAAAAGAATATTTTTTCCTTACACTTGATATGAATCTAATTTGCATTTCTGTCCTCGTTGGAAATGATGACATGATGGAATGAGAAAATGAGTAATGATATGGTTACATTAGTTTGTTTCTTGTACTTATGGATGAGCCTCTATAAATCAATCAAATGTTATCAGACTTTAGCTTTAAAAACAAAATTACTCAAATTCAGTTCATCAAGTTTTATAGACTTTAGCTATAAAAACAAAAAAATATGGTTTAGATTTTTATATATGAAATGTTATT
This sequence comes from Pongo pygmaeus, assembly GCF_028885625.2. Classification (NCBI taxonomy): domain Eukaryota; kingdom Metazoa; phylum Chordata; class Mammalia; order Primates; family Hominidae; genus Pongo; species Pongo pygmaeus. The sequence continues at coordinate 11,365,245 of NC_072380.2, forward strand.
TTAGCATGGGCTTTCATTATAGTCCAGAGGATTTACATCTCTGAGAGATTTTAATTTTTTGGTTGTTCTGACAGGTTGATTTCAAATTTCTCTCCAAATTAATTTTTATTATCCAGTGAATTTCCATCAATCTCTCAATTATAGCAAATGATCTGTATGCGACTACCTATAGAAATCAGTCTTGGGAAGAATTCCTTTTTGGAAGGACTACCTTTAATTGCTGTCAGTATGTTTGAAAGTTCAGATTTCTGCAGATTGAGCATTTTTTAGACAGAGGCTCACCTACAGAGGGTAAAATGTTTCCCAGCCACCAGCTTTAAGATCTGTCTGTATATCTGCCTGTGGTTAGTCTTAGTCAAGCAGAACCATTGATGAGAACAAACATTTTTTTTTTCTGTGATTGAATAAAAGGACTAGGGGAATTGCCCTTAAAATAAAGACAGAAAAAAGAAGGAAGCTGTTTTATTCCCTGGGTATTGTCATTGGAGAAGAAACCAAAGCACAATGGCCAAGCTGAAGAATGAGTGTCATTGAAACAAGAAATCTGGGCCAGACCAGCCCGGGGCACAAGGGATTGTGGGTAACCAAGTCTTCCGAATGTCACTTAAAAGGGTTCCACCAGGCGCACACACCTTAAAATGATGCTTCTAATTGTTCTTCCTTTCTTTTTTTCTTTCACAAATCACAAAGATAAAGTTGGGGAAAAGCCCAGCAGGAAGAGCCAGCTGCTGAGCCTGTTATGAGAAGAAAGAGCTCGGTAGAATGCTAATTTTTCTTTATTATCTTACCCTCGACAAAAGGCCGGCGGGCAGGTGAACACTGCTGAGAGAATCTGTGGAGTTTTGATCAGGAGCAGCAGTCTGTCTGCTGTGGTGGAATTATCTAAAAATCTCCACGAACAGGGTAGGAGAAAGAAGCGGTAACCTATGTGATTTCCATCAATTCTCCAAGGCCATATATAGCTCGCCAGTGGATTGAGGAAAGATAACAGGCTTTGCTCTCCTTAGTTGGAGACACACGGCTTCCAGAACACAGGCACATTGAAGAGAAGCAGCAATGTGTATTGTAATTACTTCTGGGAAAGAAGACAGGTTTGGAATCAGGCTTCCTGATGCAAAGGAGGTCTTTGCACAAGCTACTGTGCTCCTCTCTCTCTCTCCCTCTCTCTGTCTGTCTCTCTCTCTCTCTCTCACACACACACACACACACAAACCCCAATGCACTCAGCACTGCAAACACCCAGAGGACCACGATCAATTGTTCAAAGCACAGTGATCCCGATCTGCCACTCATGAAATGCAAATGCTGATGTTGGAGAAGAGTCAGGGAATAAGAATTCCCTGTTTAAAGAAAAAGGCAGAGAGTCTGTTTTTCTGAACCTCAGATTAGGAAGACAGAAAGAATCGTCCATGTTGTTCTGCTCAGACCATATATCTAACAAGAAGGCTTTTTGCACTGATTCTGTGTTTGGCTGAAAATCATGCTAGGCAGGCCAACATTTCTTTTTTTTTTTTTTTTTTTTTTTTTTTTTGAGACAGAGTCTTGCTCTGTCACCCAGGCTAGAGTGTAGTGGTGCTATCTCCACTCACTGCAACCTCCACCTCCCAGGTTCAAGCGATTCTCCTGCCTCAGCCTCCCGAGTAGCTGAGATTACAGGCACCTGCCACCACACCTGGCTAATTTTTGTATTTTTAGTAGAGACAGGGTTTCACCATGTTGGTCAGGCTGGCCTCAAACTCCTGACCTCGTGATCCACTCACCTAGGCTTCCCAAAGTGCTGGGATTACAGGCATGAGCCGCTGTGCTCAGTCACCAACATTTCTTTATTGTGTTTCAAACAGTTCCCATGGGCTACTACCACTTTTGAGCTCAGAGAACTACCTCATCTCCAAGAGTTAAAAGTCACAGTCCCAGGGGTGCTTCAGGACATTTACTAGTTCTTGTTTGGCCATGCGCCTTCAGCGCTCAGTTCTTGCAACATCTTCTCTCCAAGCAAATTCACCGGCAGACCGAAGGGAGGAGGTGTTGCTAGTCCCTGCCTCTGCTAGTCCCAGTTAAGAATCATTCACCCTCAGTCCTGCCCCACTTACAAATCAATCCTGATGGAGGTAGAAAAATCCACTGCCAGAGTGGGCAGACCAGACTGAGAGATCCAGAATTAGAACTTGCTGTAAACTCACTTACTATCCTGGATTTCCTACGCATGCCCGTTGGGTCAAAGATCGCCCCTGATCCCCAAGATATTGCTTATCCCTGCATAATCACTTTGGCTATTGTTAAAAATGCAGATCTCTGGATCTCACCCCAAACTTATTAAATATGGGTGGGCCTGGAAATCTGTATTTTAACCAAGGAAGACCAATAGCCTATAAGAAGGAATATAATGCAATGACTAAGAACACAAGCTCTGGAGAGATTCTCTACTCCTTCCTTTAATCTTTGTGTAATCTTGGGGAAAATTACTTAACTTTCCTATGGCTCATCGGTTAGATGGTGATAATCACCTTAATACCATCCCCACAGAAAGGATTAAATGAGTAAACCAGTTGAAAGTGCCTAGAATGGTGCCAGGCCCATAGTAAGGCTTCATAAATGCTAGTTATTCCTCATAATGTAATAAGCACCTCAGCGAATTCTTAGAATCAACTTTGAGATCCACAGGTCCAGTGTGTTTATCTTGGATTATAAATCTACTTTTTGGCCGGACATAGTGGCTCATGCCTGGAATGTCAGCACTTTGGGAAGCTGAGGTGAATGGACTGCTTGAAGCCAGGAATTCAAGATTGCAGTGAGCTATAATTGCGCCACTGTATTTCAGCCTGGGTGACAGAGCAAGACCCTGTCTCAACAACAACAACAACAAAACAAATCTGCTTTTTGCTTAGCCCTCCTGAGTCCTCCTGGGTTTGGAGCTCTGTGTTGTCCTCTCAACCTGTTTCCCTCAAACTTAGACCCTCTTGACTCTCTAGTAAATCTTTCCTACCCTTCTCTGTGAGTGCTGGGAATGGGTGTCTTACCCAGTTCCTGCCTGCCCTTTAGTCAGAATGGACTGGCCACTGAGAACAGGAATGCTGCTGTCGGCTTGAGGAGTATCTGCTCCCCAAATGTGGAAAAATACATTTTCTGTATTTTGCCCCCAACCATAGGAAGTCCCTGATCACTCCAAATAATTTGTCGTCAGTGACTGTTCCATCCTAGCCCAAGCTGCTATGCTTCTTTGGGCACAGTACATTAGGAAAGGACCCCTTCTGGCTGGGCACGGTGGCTCATACCTGTAATCCCAGCACTTTGGGAGACCAAGGCAGGAGGATCACTTGAGGTCAGGAGCTCGAGACCAGTCTGGGCAACATGGAGAAACCCCGTCTCTGCTAAAAATACAGAAACTAGCTGGTCTTGGCAGTGCCCACCTGTAATCACAGCTACTCAGGAGGCTGAGGCACAAGAATCACTTGAACCCAGGAGGCAGAGGTTGGAGTAAGCAGAGATCATCCTGCTGCACTCCAGCCTGGGTGACAGGGTAAGACTCTGTCTCAAAAAAAGACAGACTCCTCCCCTTAGGGATCCAACCTCAGAGTGACCAACTGTGTCATTTTTCCCAGGACTGTCTTGATTCTAGCACTGAAAGTCTCATGTTCCTGGAAATCTCTCAATCCCAGGTAAACCAGGTTGGTTGGTCACCCTGTCCCCTATAGTTACTGGGTTAGGTCACCGGTAGACCAAGCAGAAATGCCTAATCTGACTCCCAGTCACAAGGCAGTGACTGACCTGGGGCCTGGCCTTAGCCATAAAAAACCTACAGAGGCACAGACCAAGCGCGGTGGCTCATGCCTGTAATCTCAGCACTTTGGGAGGCCAAGGCGGGTGGATCACGAGGTCAGGAGATCGAGACCATCCTGGCTAACACGGTGAAACCCCATCTCTACAAAAAATACAAAAAAAATTAGCCGGGTGTGGAGACAGGTGCCTGTAGTCCCAGCTACTCGGGAGGCTGAGGCAGGAGAACAGCGTGAACCCGGGAGGCAGAGTTTGCAGTGAGCCGAGATCGCGCCACTGCACTCCAGCCTGGGCGACAGAGCGAGACTCCGTCTCAAAAAAAACAAAAAACAAAAAACAAAAAAACAAAACAAAGCCTACAGAAGCACGCCTCTCAGACCAAGAGAGACCTTGACTGTGTTGGTTTAGGCCACCCAGGCCTGGAAAACCTAATAGCACTCGATTTGCAAAGCTGACAGAGCAGAGTTGTACCAAACTCTTTATGTTTTCTATAACTCAGTAGAGATCTGAGGACTCCCACACTATGGTGCTTCATGGTAGACACTCAAAGTTTGTATCCTCCAGTCTGCCACATTTTCTGATGTGAATAACAGCAAGAGCTATAAATATCAATTCTTCTCTGGGTCTAGAGATTTATAGACTGACTACAGTTGAGTTGAAGAACGGCAGAAAGGCTTGCTTGCCTAGCTTTTCAGAAGAGATTTGGGAGGGAGAAAACAAGGATCTAGATTTTACAGAGCTGTAGAAATTACCAATGTTGCCAAGGTAGTTAATCAACACCCAAAGACAACACAAAATCTCACCCTATGCTTGCATATATAGTCCTCTAGCCCCAGTAGGTGTGAGTAATAATACTGAAATGGAAATTACTTGAAGGAAATTGCCTGAATGGGACTGTTACAAGAGCAGGGTAGGGATTACTTAATTAAAGCACAGTTTAATTACTGCTATAACTTAAGGCAATGTTGTACTGTGCAATAAGATGGGAATATGAGAGGCTTGGGCCTTGTTGGATAACAATTAATTTCAAATAGTTTTTGGGGGGTGTTGGTAAAGCATGATTAAATACAGGAACAGGCTGATAAATGAATCATTAGGGAAGTGCATTTTTAACTAAATAGAAATGAGTCTAGGAAGAATAGAAAAAAGTCATTATAATTATCATTGTGTGGCCTTGTTAGGGAAGAGAGGGAGGATGGTCTCTAGGTCAGAATAATAGCCCAACCTAGCTTGAGCTCAGGTTCTGCCTCTTTGATGGAATCTCTGGTTCTCCTGGGAAGTGCCCAGGAAGTAGTAAGCTCATTATAGCAGCAGGGCTGCTCAGAAAAATCCCTGAACCTCCATTTTCCTTGGGCTCATACCCTGCTCCAAACCATCACTATGTCTCTGCTGTCTCCGAGAGGCCAGAGTCCTAGTGCAAAATCCACATCAGGCCTCCCCTTCTCTTTGACTAATTTCTGACAAGAATATGCTCTTTTCAGATTCCAGTCTTTCATTTTTGTTTTTCATTTGTCAACTGGGAAGAGAAAAATCTTCTCTTACCAACCTCAAAATAAAACTGTAAGATAAAACAACATATAAAGGTATCGGTAAAGGAAGTTTTTTGTTTTTGTTTGTTTTGTTTTGTTTGAGACGAAGTCTTGCTCTGTTGCCCAGGCTGGAGTGCAGAGACACAGTCTTGGCTCACTGCAACCTCCCCCTCCTGGGTTCAAGCAATTCTATGCCTCAGCCTCCCAAGTAGCTGGGATTACAGGCGCCTGCCATCACGCCTGGCTAATTTTTGTATTTTTAGTAGGGACGGGGTTTCACCATGTTGGCCAGGCTGCTCTCGAACTCCTGACCTCAGGTGATCCACCTGCTTCGGCCTCCAAAAGTGCTTGGATTACAGGTGTGAGCCACTGTACCCAGCCAGGAGAAGATTCTTCCAGTCAAACATGAAGATGAGACAGGAATATAAAATATTGTCTTTCATTTAAGGGAATTGTCCAAGCTGAGTGAAAATGAGAAAAAAGGAAGTTCTTGACCTGTTCAGAAATTTATGTACGTATCAGTATATTCAAAGAATTTCCATATACTCTATTCAAATTCACCAATCGTTTTTAACATGTTGTTACCAAAACACCAAGGGTTCGCTCTAGGTCCTGCTGCTTGGTGCACAGAAAGTCAATCACTGAGACAATGGGTATTGCCAGGGAAGAAGGTTTTAATCGGGTGCTCCAGTGGAGGAGATGGGAGATCAATCTCAAATTCATCTCCGTGACTGACTAAAACTAGGGATTTATATAGCAGGGAAGAAATGTAACAATGTGTGGGAAAACAGGAACTAGGGAAGGGGTAAGAAAAAGGAGTTGGTCAACAGGAAGCAGGTGGTTGCTTAGAAAAACAGGAATTAGGGCCGGGCACGGTGGCTCACGCCTGTAATCCCAACACTTTGGGAGGCCGAGGCGGGCAGATCACGAGGTCAGGAGATCCAGACCATCCTGGCTAACACGGTGAAACCCCGTCTCTACTAAAAATACAAAAAATTAGCTGGGCGTGGTGGCGGGTGCCTGTAGTCCCAGCTACTCAGGAGGCTGAGGGAGGAGAATGGTGTGAACCCAGGAGGCGGAGCTTGCAGTGAGCCAAGATCTCACCACTGCACTCCAGCCTGGGCAACAGCGAGACTCCATCTCAAAAAAAAAAAAAAAAAAAGAAAAAGAAAAACAGGAATTAGAGAGAGGTAAGGAAGCAATTATGAAGGATGAGGGGTCTGGCATCTCATTGTCTGGATGTGGTGATCTGGTGAGCTTCAGTTCTTTGGTACTTTTTGAGAGGCCTGAAGAAGGAACTCAGATAAAACAAATGTAAGTTTTAAGCTTTAAGACCAGAAGGGTCAATTTCTATGTCTATCCAAAATAATGGTCAATGGGACTATTGGGTCAGTTTCAATGTTACCTCATTTGTTCTCTCTCTCTCTCCACACATGCACATACACACAAAACACACATTATTATATAGAGTATGTTGACTATCACTGTGCTTAGAACATGTAATCACAGTAGTTAGAAAATTTGGAAATTCAACATAGACATAATAAATACTTTATCAAAGACATATTCCAATTTTGTCAGTGGTTCTGATGAGAGCTTTATACCATGTTTTTTTTTTCCTTCCACTTCAGGATACAGTCCAGGGTCAGGTATGATGTTAAATTGTCACATCTCTTTATTTTCCTTTAATCTGGAATTGTCCTGTCTTTCTTTATCTTTCATAACGTTGGCACTTTTGAAGGCAACAGACCAGTTATTTTACAGAATGTTTTTCAGTTTGCATTTGTTTGATGTTTCTTCATGATTAGATTAAAGTTTTGCATTGATGGCCAGAAAACAAACAAACAAAAAAAACCCTGATATTGTATCCTCTTGGAGCATTGTATCAGCAGGCACACAACGCCCATCTGCCTCTCATTACCGGTGTTAATTGTGATCACTTTGTTTAGATGCTGTCCAGTTTCTCCACTGCATTATCACTATTTCCCCTTACAACCACGAAATATTCTGTGGGGAGGCACAGTAAGACCAGATAAATAAACTGCTCCTCATCAAACTCCCTTTCTACCTCAGATTTAGCATCTATTGTTGATTCTTACCCAAAATAATCTTCACTGTGATCATTGCAAAATAATGGTTTTTAACTCCATTACTTCCTGCACATTTATCAGTTGGCAGGGAGTGATACAGGTAAAAATCACTAGTTTTATTTTTAATGAATGAGCTTTATGAATGAACTCTTCCTCTTCATTCTCCTCTCTTTCTCTTCTATCTATCTCTCTGCCTGGTTGTCTATCATCAGTATAGACTCAGGGTTCCTGTTCTGGTAAAGGATCATCATCCAGTACAGTTCTTATTTACTTTCATGCTCAAATTCTCCTAGATGAATGAACTCTTTATCTATCTATCTATCTATCTATCTATCTATCTATCTATCTATCATCTATCTAATCTATCTGCTTACCTACCTTTCTATCTACCATCTATCTCTTTATTATTATTATTTAGTTACTTTTTTTTGAGACAGGGTCTTGCTCTGTTGCCCAGACTGGAGTGCAATGGTGTGATCACAGCTCACTACAGCCTTGATTTCCTAGGCTCAAATGATTCTCCTACCTCAGCTTCCCAAGCAACTGGGATAACAGGCATGTGCCTCTGCACCCAAATTTTTAAAAATTTTTTGTAGAGATAGGAGTCTTGCTATGTTGCCCAGGCTGATCTGCAACTCATAGGGTACAAGCAATCCTCCTGCCTTGGCCCTGCAAAGTGTTGGGATTACAGGCATGAGCCACCATGCCTGACCTATCTAGTTCTTTATTATCAGTAAGGACTCATGGTTCATGAGTCATTTATTTACATGTCCATTCATAAATAAACATTCTGATGCCCCAATTTTTTTAGGTTTAGCCAATGAGAACTCCTTCAATGTAGCCCTGGTATTTAGAAATGAACATCTGGCTCCTAGATGTGTTAATTGCTTTTAGGTCCTTTTATCAGATAGTACTAGAAAATATCCATATATTTTAGTATATTTGAAATATGAGTCTATACTGATACCTCCAATTTCAACCCAATCCCTCCATAGTGTTCTTTCTTGCCTTTCTCAACTCTACATTTTTATATCTTCCTTCTTCCACAGTGAGTATCCTGGCTCCCAACAATATCATCATATATGCTTTTTTGCTCAATTCCACAATACATATAAAATGACTTCAGAATTTCTATTCTTAAACCACTATGAAAAACAAAAAACAAAAAAGAAAACAAAACAAAAAACCATAAAACCCTCTGAGAAGCTCAAGATTTGTTTGCAGTCTTCCCCTAGACTGAGGGTATATAACTAAAGGACTGTGTTCAAATGTTCCCTGTATGTATTAGTCTGTTCTCATATTGCTATAAATTACCCCCTGAGACAGGGTAATTTATAAAGAAAAGAGGTTTAATTGGCTTATGGTTCTGCAGGCTGTACAGGCTTCTGTTTCTGGGGAGGCCTTAGGAAACACAATCATGGCTGAAGGTGAAGGAAAAGCAGGCACCTTTTCACATGGCCTGGAGGAGAGAGAGAAGGAGAGGAAGAAGGAGGAGAGAGGAGAGACACTGAGACTGAGTTAAGGGGGGAAGTGCTACACACTTTAAAACAACCAGTTCTCATGATAACTTTATTATGTGACAGCACTAGGGGAATGGTGTTAAACCATTAGAAACCACTCCCATGATCCAATCGCCTGCCACCAGGCCCCACCTCCGACACTCAAGATTACAATTCAACATGAGTTTTGGGTGGGGACACAGATACAAACCATATCATTTCGCCCCTGGTGCCTCCCAAATCTCATGTCCTTCTCAGCAAAATACAATCATCGCTTCTCAACAGTTCCCCAAAGTCTTAATTCATTCCAGCATCAATTAAGTCTAAGCCCAAAATCTCATCAGAGACAAAGCAAGTCCCTTCAGCCTATGAACCTATAAAATAAAAGAGAAGTTATTTACTTCCAAGATAAAATGGGGGTACAGGCAGCGGGTAAATACTTCCTTTCCAAAAGAGAGAAATTGCCCAAAACAAAGGGGCTATAGGCCCCATGCAAGTCTGAAACCCAGCAGGGCAGTCATTAAATCTTAAAGCTCCAAAATAATCTCCTTTGACTCCATGTCTCACATCCAGGCCACCCTGATGCAAGGGGTGGGCTCCCAAGGCCTTGGGCAGCTCTACCCCTGTGACTCTGCAGGGTACAGCCTCCATACCTGCTTTTATGGGCTGGTGTTTGGTGCCTGTGGCTTTTCCAGGCACACAGTGCAAGTTGTCAGTGGATCTACTATTCTGGGGTCTGGATCATGGTGGCCCTCTTTTCAAAGATCCACTAGACAGTGCCCCAGTGGGGACTCGGTGTGGGGGCTCCAACCACACAGTTCCCCTCTGCACTGCCCTGGTAGACATTCTCCTTGAGCATTGTATCTGCCGGTACACGATGCCCATCTGTCCCTCATTACTGGTGTTAATTGTGATCACGTAGTCTGTGATCACTGCAGCAGACTTCTGCCTGGACATCCAGGTGTTTCCATATATCCTCTAGAATCTAGGTGGAGGGCTGCTTTGCCTATGGAGTAGCCATTCTTTTATTCCTTTACTTTCTTCATAAACTTGCTTTCACTTTAAGAAGAAATAAGAAAAGAAATCTAGGTAGAGGCTCCCAAGCCTCATTCTTGCCCTCTGTGCACCGGCAGGCTTAACACTATGTAGAAGCTGCCAAGGCTTGGGCCTTGCACCCTCTGAAGTAATGGCCAGAACTATACCTTGGCCCCTTTTAGCCATGGCTGGAGCTGAGGTATCCATGATGCAGAGCATTATGTCCTGAGGATGCACAGAGCAGCAGATCCCTGGACCTGACCCATGAAATCATTTTTTCCCTCATAGACTTCCAGGCCTGTGATGGGAGGGGCCACCACAAAGGTCTCTGAAATGTCTCGGTGGCATTTTCCCTATTGTCTTGGCTATTAACTTTTTTTTTTTTTTTTTGAGACAGAGTCTCGCTCTGAAGCCAAGGCTGGAGTGCAGTGGTGCGATCTCAGCTCACTGCAGCCTCCGCCTCCTGGGTTCAAATGATTCTCCTGCCTCAGCCTCCTGAGTACCTGGCACTACAGGCACATGCCAGCATGCCTGGCTAATTTTTGTATTTTTAATATAGATGGGGTTTCACCATGTTGGCTAGGATGGTCTTGATCTCCTGACCTCATGATCCTCCCACCTCGGCCTCCCAAAGTGCTAGGATTGCAGGCATGAGCCACCGCGCCTAGCTGGCTATTAACATTTTGCTCCTCTTATGCAAATTTCTACGGTAGGCTTGAGTTCCTCCGCAGAAAATGTTTTTTTCTTTTCTACCACATGGTCAGGCTGCAAATTTTCTAAACTTTTATGCTCTGCTGTCCTTTTAAGTTCCAATTTCAGATAATCACTTTGTGCACACATATTAGTGCATGCTGTTAGAAGCAGGCAAGTCACATATTGAACACTTTGCTGCTTACAAATTTCTTTCATCAGATACCCTAAACCATCTCTCTCAAGTTCAACATTCAGCAGATCCCTAGAGCAGGGGCATAATGCCGCCAGCCTCTTTGCTAAAGCATAGCAGGAGTGACCTTTACTCCAGGTTTAATTGGCTATGGTTCTGTGGGCTCTACAGGCTTCTACTTCTGGAGAGGCCTCAGGATGGTGAAGGGGAACCAGGCCTATCTTCACATGGCCAGCAAGAGAGAGAGTGAAGCGGACATGCTACACACTTTTAAACAACCCAATCTCATGATAACTCTATTACAAGACAGAACTGGGGGGGTGGGGCTAAACCATTAGAAACCACCACCATGATTCAATCACCTCCCATCAGGCCACACCTCTAACACTTGGGATCACAGTTCAAGATGAGATTTGGGTGGGGACACAGGGTCAAACCAAATCACTGTATTAGTACATACTTTCCTCCCTCAATGTGGTATGTTTTTTGTTTGTAATACTCCTTATATCATTTATTTCCAAATACATTATTTTTTAGGTTTTTTCTCCTCAGTCTTGTTGATTTAACATATTAATTTGTTGACCTGCTTTCAAAAGTTATACCTATATATGAAGATTTACTTATAAACATCTCATTCTTTTCTTTAGTTTTTCTATCCTATTTCCTTCATCCCTCATAGGTAAAAAATTTCATTGTTCTATGCTCAATTCATTGTACATATGTGTGTTTTGCAAAAGTAAGCAGATACATGTATGTTTTCCTATTGCCCCATATTTCTTACACAAAAGACAATGTATTACATAAACTCTTTTGCACTTTGATTTTTTTAACTTAACGAACTATCTTTAAAATAACTCCATATATATTTATAAAGATCTTTCTTGTTCTTTTTTTTCCCCACTGCATAGTACTCCATTGGGTGTATGTATCATAATATCAAACCAATTTCCAATATTGGGCATGTAGGTAATTGACAATAATTTGCAATGACAAATAATGAATTTTTATATTGTTGTAGATGTATGTTCAGGGTAGGTTTATATTGTATTTTTATATTGTTGTAGATGTATGTTCAGGGTAGGTTTATAGAAGAGAGATTGCTGAATTCACTGAAGGGTAAATGCGTGTGTAGTTTTGTTATATATTGCGAAATTCCACTCAACTTGGTTTACCATTTCATATGTCTCCCCGTGTTGTATGACTGAGGGAGAATCTATTTCCCCCACAGTTTTGTCCAAAAGATATCATTAAACTTTGAATTTCTCCCTGATAGGTGAAAAATAGTATATCAGTGAGATTTTATTTTGTGTATATTATTATACACAAAAAAAAGTTTATATATAAAAAAAAAGTTGAATATCTTTTCATAGGTTTAAAGGACATTTTTATATGTTTTGTTGTGTTTTAATTGTTTATGTCTTCTCCTATTTTTCTATAGAGTTTTGGTCTTCATTTTCCCCTCTCAATTTTCAACAGTTTCTTAGAGATATTAACTACATATTACAAATATTTACAACATATTTGTCATTTGTCTTTTGACTTCATTTATGATGTATTTTTGTCATTCAAAAAATTTTTAATGTAGTCAACTTTATCAGTCTTTTATGTCATTGCATTTGGATTTGGAGTCCTAGTTTGCCTTGGCCTACATCCATATGATAGAGGAAGTAACTCCTGCTTTCTTTTTCCTTTTTTTTTTTTTTTTTTTTTTTGTGGCGGAGTCTTGCTCTGTCACCCATGCTGGAGTGCAGTGGCGCAATCTTGGCTCACTGCAACCTCCGCCTCCCGGGTTCAAGCAATTCTCCTGCCTCAGGCTCCCGAGTAGCTGGGATTACAGGTGCCTGCCACCACACCTGGCTAATTTTTGCATCTTTATTAGAGACAGGGTTTCACCATGTTGGCCAGGCTAGTCTCAAACTCCTGACCTCATGATCTGCCTGCCTCAGCCTCCCAAAGTGTTGGGATTACAGGCGTGAGCCACCATGCCTGGCCCCTGCTTTCTTCTAGTACTTGCATGGTTTCGTTTCTTATATTTAGAGCTCTGATATTCATGTGTACATGTGTGTGTGCCTCTGTGTGTGTGTGTGTGTGTGTGTGTGTGTGAATGTGTGTGTGTTTGGTGTAAGGAATGGATCTAATTTGATCTTTCTCCAAATGGCTACCAGTTGTCTCAATACCATTTATCTGAAAATCCACCTTTGCTCTAGTAATTTGAAATTTTCCTTTTATCATACTCTAGGTTTCTATATGCAGTTAAGATCTAGACTTTTATTCCACTCCCATTGGTCCGTTTATCTATTTATATGCCAATACCACACTACTTTAATTACAGAGGTTTTGTAGTATGTTTTACAACCTAAGAAGGCTAATTACTTTCATAGTTCCTCCTTTTCAGAGCTTCCCTAGCTATTCTTGCATATTTATTTTTCTATAAGAATGTTGTTACCACTTGCCTACCTCTAGAAAAAAAAAAAAGCTTATTTTAAAAACTATGATTGCATTATATTTATAGCTAAACTCAGGGAGAACTCACATCATTATGATGTTGAAATGTCCTATTCAAGAACAAGGAAGGTCTTTTGCTTAGGAATTCATTACACTTTGTATTAGAATTTTTAATTAATTAGAACTCTAAGTCCAATTGAATTAACATGGTATGATTAAACCCAATGGTATCATATTAGAGGAATTATGATCACCATGTGGACACATATGCACATCATATTCTCTCCCAAATGCAAGTTTACAGAATACACACAAATTCTAATGTATTTCCTTTGAACAGCAGCTTGTAGAAGAACTTAAAATTGTCCATTGAGCTATAAACATTTAACTTTCCTTCCAAAATGAAATAAAAATAACACAGGAGGCATGACCTTTTGCAAAATATGTGATTTGAAAAGCTCACTAAAAATGCAGGATGTTATTCTGATCCTACAAACATTGACCTCAGATGAAGGAAAGATTCTTCAAAACAGATAGAAAGATCAGAGCTGAATTGCTGATGACCTTATGCAGAATAGTTTCATTCCTGCACGTGGAGGTTAGCAACTCTAAGTTATTATTATATATAAAAACTTGTCATTTATGTGAGAGAAGTACCTCCTTGCTCACAAAATCTGTTTTTTACTCTCGTGGTATGACTCATGAGAGGAATTTTAGAAAGAGCTTATTTTTGAACTTACCTGTGAAATTACTGTCATTCAATACTGATTCACTATTGTGCTTGTGGCCATTTGATAAACTGCCACATAACCACAGGGATGCTGGGAAGCCCATGTGGGCCTCACTGTTGCCAGGAGACAGAGGTCACCAAGCCAGTAAGTTCTTCTGCCACGGATCATTAGGCACAAAAACAACCCATGCATAAAGCTCATTGTTTCAAGGGGCTTGACCACAAAGGAGTGAGCTCTTAAAATGTTGAATGTCTAAACATTAAAATAAGATACCAAAAGCCCTGTGACATCCAGAAGGCTGTGGACTTTTGGTTTTGAACGTATGAGCTGTATTCATTTCTCCCCTCAATGTGATTTCCTGGGCAATTGCCTTACCCACTCATTTGTCTCATGAAATGTTACTTGCTATTTCTATTTCTTTCACTTATTCTTTGTTCTTTAGCCCAGTGGCTTAAATGTTGGGTTCTATAGTCAGACATATATGGATTGAAACGATCTCTGCCATGGTCCTGGCTGTGTACCTGGGTGAAGAACTTAACATTTCTTGTGGCTTCAGTTCCTCTACTGCAAAATTGGGACCATATTGGTAGTGACTTATGGAGTTAATGTGCAAATTAAATTAGATAACATATGCAAAGAGTAGTCCAAAGTGTTTGCTATGTTGGCAGTGAAGTCCAATATATACAGCTGTTTTTGTTATTTAATCTTTTGTTTGTTATTTAAAAATTTGTCAGTTATGCAAATAATTAGAAAAAATTTAGAAAATTTGAGGAAAACAATCAACAATAATCCTATTAACCAAAACAATCACTTCTGTCATTATTGTATTGCTATTCATTCTTTCTAAAACAATGTTTTTTGAATTCTGTTTTCATTACTTGGCATCTTTACGTTGTCCTTTAAAAAAAAATTGAGACAGGGTCTTGCTCTGTCATTCAGGCTGGAGTGTGATGGCGTGATCACAGCTCACTGTAACCTCTGACCTCCTGGGCCCAAGTGATCCTTTTGCCTCAGCCTTCCAAGTAGCTGGGACTACTTGGAAGTAGTACCACCATGCCTGGCTAATTTTTCCTTTTTCTTTTTTGTAGAGACAGAGTCTCACTATGTTGCCCAGGATAGTCTCAAACTCCTGGGCTCAAGTAATCCTCCCACCTCAGGCTCCCAAAGTGCTGGGATTACAGGTGTGAGCCACCACACCCAGCCTACATTCTACTTTTTATGCTACAAAATGGTCTTTGTAATTATTTTTAATGACTACATGATAATTTTATTAAGAAGGTGAACACTAGTTTACTTGTTGGCTGATATACTAATGAATATTTTGGTGATTTTAATTTGTTTCTGTTAGTAGTATTTCTGTGCAATGATAAGTACATAGATTTATTCCTGTATATATGGTATTTTTCCCGGGATATACTTATAGAATTGAAATTACTGAGTCAAGGATAGACATTTTTCATGGCTCTTAACACATATTATAAATCATTTTACTAAAAGTATTTTTTCAGTTTGCCACATCACCAGCAAAAGTTAATTTGGAATAGTTTTTTTAATGACAAAAGGATTTTTTTGCTTCTTAAATATTTGCAACAATTTAATACTGAAGGCATTATGGCTTGAAATATTCTATTGCGCTTACCCTCTGATAACATTTCTTATTTTTCTCTTGGTTATTTGCTTAGTCTGCTGGGGCAGATATCCCTGGCTGGGGCCCAGTATCCATTCTTCTGTTCTCCTTGGCAGTAGAATTTTGGATATATAGCCAATGAATAAAGACTACACTTTCCAGCTTCCTTTGCAGCTATGTGTAGCCATGTGAATCAGTACTGGTGAATGAAGAGTATATTCGTATCTAGTAATAATATTGTCACAATAGCAGCTTAAACAAAACCTATTCATTATCTCCACTTCTGTGGGTCAAGATTATGGACCTACATAACTGTTCTCTGCTTCAGCATCTGTCTTAAAGCTGCAATCAAGGTGGCAGTCAGGTCTGGGGTCTCATCTGAGGTTGGACCAGGGAAGGATCCACTTTCAAGCTCAGGTGGTTGTCGGCAGGATTCAGTTCCTTGTGAACTGTCAGATTGAGGGTCTCTGGTCTTTGCTAGATGCTGACTAGAAGCTACGCTTGGTTCCTTGTCACCCGGGCTTCTTCGTATATGTCAGCTGAGGTCATCTAAGTCAGCGAGGGAGAGAATTGTCACATCTCATCACCTTTAGCAGATCCTTTGTTAGAAACCAATCACAGGTCCTGCCCACGCTACAGGGGACAGGATTACAGAAAGGTATTTGGGATATTTGAGTACCATCTTTGAGTCTGTCTACCATAGGGCGGATGCAAAAGTGATATTCGTAACTTCTGGATATTGTCTTTAAAAGAATAATTTGTGCCTTTTTTCTTACTTGCTAAAATAAAAACTTGATGGTTGAAAACTCCCCAGCCATTTTGTGTCATGAGGTGGGAACCTCTTGCTGAGGATGGCAGAGCAACAAAATAACAGAGTTTAGGAGTCCCACAGTAGCTGGACTAAACTTCACTGTTATTTTGGATTTTCAGTCATTTGAAGCCAAAATGAATCCTAATGCATAGAGAATTTGTTGTGCCAGTTTTAGTCATTTGATATGTTTATGAAATTATTCTAGTGAGATTTTCCCAAGTATTATTATGCACTTTTAAATTACCAGCTTATATTTTAAAATCTTGGCATCTGATATAGTACTATATTAATAACCTTTTTTGTTCATTACATTTTGTCTGAGGTTTATTAATTATACAATTTTTTTCAATGAGCCAGCATGTGGTTTATTCTCTTTTCTTTTTTTTTTTTTTCTGAGATGGAGTCTTCCTCTGGAGTGCAGTGGCGCAATATTGGCTCACTGCAAGCTCCACCTCCTGGGTTCACGCCTTTCTCCTGCCTCAGCCTCCCGAGTAACTGGGACTACAGGTGCCCGCCACCATGCCCAGCTAATTTTTTTCTTTTTTTTTTTTGTATTTTTAGTAGAGACGGGGTTTCACCATGTTAGCCAGGATGGTCTCAATCTCCTGACCTCGTGATCCACCAGCCTTGGCCTCCCAAAGTGCTGGGATTACAGGTGTGAGCTACTGCGCCCGCCCGCATGTGGTTTATTTTCTAATATGTGTTTGAATGAATGCAATATAGTACAAAGAGCAGATTGAAGTGGATAGTGGAATTAGAGGAATGTTTGAAGTCAGACTGACTTGAGCTCAAATTTCTTTCACAACTTGAGAGCTATGAGGCCTTAGACAAGCTCCCCAACCTTGCTGAGACTAGTGTTCTCATCTGCAAGGTGGAATAACAATAATACCATATTTGAAATCTTGTAGGGATTAGAGAATGCATATAAAAGGACTATAAACATATTAGGCACTCGTTATAAGGAAGTTATTGTTATTATTTCTTCTCTTAATTATTTCCTTCCTTGGGACCCTTTTCTCCCCTGTAATTTTATCCTTGTAGCTTAGTATGCTTTTTCTTTTTTTAATTAAACAATTAAAGTTCATGAATTTGTTTCTCAATCCTGCTTAGCCTCATTTTATGCTTTGATAAGTACTCATTATTTTCTAAATGATGTATTACAGCCATTTCTGAGTATCTGAATGATATTGGTTCCAGGAGCCCACTGCAGATGCCAAAATTTGTGGATGCTCAAGTACCTGATATGAAATGGTGTAGTATTATATACTACCTACATATATTCTCCCATATGCTTTTTTTTTTTTTTTTTTTTGAGACAGTGTCTCACTCTCAACCAGGCTGCAATACAGTGGCGCGATCTCAGCTCACTGCAACCTTCACCTCCCAGGTCCAAGCGATTCTCCTGCCTCAGCCTCCTGAGTAGCTGGGATTCCAGGTGCGTGCCATCATGCTCTGCTAGTTTTTTTGTATTTTTAGTAGAGAAAGACTTTCACCATGTTGGCCAGGCTGGGCTTGAACTCCTGACCTCAGATGATCTGCCCGCCTTGGCCTCCCAAAGTGCTGGGATTACAAGCATGAGCCACCGTGCCTGGCCCCATACACTTCAAATCATTTCTAGGTTACTTATAATACCTAGCACAATATAAATCATTATTATATTGTTTAGGGAATAATGATAAGAAAAAAAGTCTATACATGTTAGTTATACGCCTAACTACATAGTACACATCAGCAACAACATAAACTTTCTGGATTTTTTTCTGAATATTTTTGATTTACGGTTGCTTGAATCTGCAGATGTGGAACCCATGGATAGGGAGGGCTGACTGTTTTCTATTATTGATCTTCTCCTTTGTCTAGTTATTAGAATACTTCTTTTTTTTTTTTTTAGATGAAGTCTCATTCTTGTCGACTAGGCTGGGGTGCAACGGCGTGATCCTGGCTCACTGCAACCTCTGCCTCCCTGGTTCAAGCGATTCTCCTGCCTCAGCCTCCTGAGTAACTGGGATTACAGGTGCCCGCCACCACGCTCAGCTACTTTTGTATTTTTCGTAGAGACGGGGTTTTACCATGTGGGCCAGGCTTGTCTCGAACTCCTGACCTCAGGTGATCCACCCGCCTTGGCCTCCCAAAGTGCTGGGATTACAGGCTTGAGCCACCATGCCTGGCCTAGAATACTTCTAAAAAAATTCCAAATATTTGGGGGTAATTTGGGTTATAATTTAAATAAACTACTTTTAGTTTTATTGCATTGTGATTAGGGAATGTGGCCTACCCAACTTCTGCTTTTGTGAATTTATTGAGATTTTCTTTATTTCTGACTACATGATTCATAGTTGGTAAATGTTCTACGGAGCTCTCAGAAAGAGAAGATTTATTTCTCTCTTTTTTTTTTTGAGACAGAGTCTCGCTCTGTCGCCCAGGCTGGAGTGCAGTGGCGTGATCTTGGCTCACTGCAAACTGTGCCTCCTGGGTTCATGCTATTCTCCTGCCTCAGCCTCCCGACTAGCTGGGACTACAGGCGCCCGCCACCACGCTGGCTAATTTTTTGTATTTTTAGTAGAAACGGGGTTTCACCGTGTTAGCCAGGATGGTCTTGTCTCCTGACCTCGTGATCTACCCACCTCGGCCTCCCAAAGTGCCGGGATTACAGGCATGAGCCACCACACCCGGCCAAGAAGATTTATTTTCCGTAGAATATAGTAGTGTCAGGGGCCTCAGCTAGATCGATATTCAGGTTCAATGATGCCAGAGCGCAAGTTGGACAGCCTCCTGGGAAACCAGCCATGGGCCAGATGTGGCAAGAAGCCATGTGGGCGGCTGGGAGCGGTGCCTCACACCTGTAATCCCAGCACTTTGGGAAGCCAAGGTGGGCAGATTACCTGAGGTCAGGAGTTCGAGACCAGCCTGACCAGTATGATGAAACCCCGTCTCTACTAAAAATACAAAAATTAGCCGGGCATGGTGGCGGGCACCTGTAATCCCAGCTACTTGGGAGGCTGAGACAGGAGAATCGCTGGAACCTGGGAGGCAGAGGTTGCAGTGAGCTGGGCAACAACTCAAAATCTGTCCAAACTGCGATTGAAGCATATACAGGCACAGTTAGTGAACTAGGATGCTGGGGAGTCCATTCGGATTCCTGGGTAGAATTAGACAGTTAAGCAATAAATTGGCTGGGGAACTGGTCTTTAGAGCAAGGCTGTGCTACCAGGTGCAAGCACCTAGGAACACTGATGTGCCCTGGGAGCTTCCACCTTAGCTCTGGGATCTAGGTAGCAGAAGTGATAAAATTGTCCCCATTGCCTAGGAGATGCTGCTGCTTTCTTTCCTCGTCTCTACCCAGCAGGAAGAGAAGCTCAGTGGTGGCTCCCTACTACAGCAGGTAGATACGGTAGTTACAGAAATCAGTGACATTATAGGAGAACACTGGCATGAATTGTTTGCCAGGCAAGTCCTCTCTGCTGTCAGTGGAGAGGCCTGAGCACTGGCCCTTGGCAGAGGAAGGCAAGGGCAGATGACGGGAGTCTGCTGCTGCGGCAATCAGAGCTGATGTGCACTGGGCGTCCACACTGGAGCAGACACCGTTCAGGGCTTTCTATGCATTATCACAGACAGCTGTTCCATTATCCCATTTTACTCGTGAGGAAAGTGAGGTTCAGAGAAACAAAATATTTCCTTTTATTAAGTGAACAGAAGAGTCAAGAAGGGAACCTGTTTGTGTGATTCCAGTGCTTTTTTCCCCAAAGATCCAGTGACCAGCTATTAAAGGACCACATCCAAGATCCTAGCCTTGGAAAGGTTATAATAGATACATATCAATACAGATTATTTTTTAAAATTATATTGCTCAAATATATTATCAAGCTTGAGGGGCATCTGTTTGATCTGTCAGAGACTGAAATGGCTCATGAAAATTGTATTTCTGCAGTATCTTTTTCATTCTAATGGTTTTAGCTCTAGATCTTTTGTTGCTGCTTTCTTTGATATGTGGCAGTTTGCCACTGTTACGACTTCCATTTTTTTCTTGCGTGTTTATAGAAGTACTGCTTTACATGCTGATTATACAACACATATTGAAAGTACACATGCATTCACATACACTTCCAAAGGTTTTTCAGCATTCTGCCGCCCCTGTAGTTCCTGGGCGATCCATCACAGTTGCATAGATTCTTGCTTAAGTGTGATATGATCACGGTATGGTGATCATAAGCCATCTTATAATCTATATCAAAAGCATCTTACATCAATATTTTCTCTTCCCAGATCCAAAAGTGAAAGGATTAATATTTCTCTACACTACCTCTGCTATCTCTTAAAATGCGGATACTTGTTCAATGTCTCTAAATGCCTCATTGGTCCACAGACTAATTTTTAATGATTTTAAACATACTCTTTTTTTTTTTTTTTTTTTGAGACAGAGTCTCGCTCTGTCACTTAGGCTGGAATGCAGTGGCATGATCTCGGCTCGCTGCAAGCTCCGCCTCCTGTGTTCACGCCATTCTCCTGCCTCAGCCTCCTGAGTAGCTGGGACTACAGGGGCCCATTACTACGCTCAGCTAAATTTTTTTCTATTTTTAGTAGAGATGGGGTTTCACTGTGTTAGCCAGGATGGTCTTGATCTCCTGACCTCGTGATCCGCCCACCTCGGCCTCCCAAAGTGTTGGGATTACAGGCGTGAGCTACCGTGCCCGGCCCAAACAAACTTTTCAGTAGTTCCTGGTTAAGTAAATTATCACTTTTTTGCAATAAAGAGACCATTGGGTCCTTTTGTGTGTGGACATTCCAGAGGATGTTCAAGGGTGTCCCAGATCCAGATGTAGTTTTATATTCCCTAAAACATGCATACTAAAACATATTTATCACCTTCAGACATATAATGATGGGGAATCTTTGAATACCTGGTACAATCCTCAGAAAAAAAAAATCAATCCTGCTAAGCGACTGGACAAGTTAAAATGTCTAAAGCACCACACCAGCTTCCAAAAAGCAATTGGATGATAATCCACAAAGTCTGTTATTGTTATTGCATGATCACCTTCATTTTCCAAGAAGCTTTCAAGTCCCTTCTATACTAAGACAAATATATGAAACAGTGATTGAACCTGGATTTGGAGACTGTCATTCTGATCTTAAAGAATCTGAATCTCCTTGTAAAGTAGCTGGCTCTCTGTCTGCAGGAATGACCTTCTGTCCTCCAGTGCCTCCCTTATCCAAGATGCCATAAGTATAACACTTCTGGTCATTGTAACTATTGGACTTTGTGACATAAGTTGTTGATTTATTAGTCAGCAGGGATTTGCATACTTTGGGCGCATGAATTTTCCTGCGGTTTAGATTTGTTATTTTTAGATAAATATCCCCTTGAACTGAGGTAACAGATGTATGAAGACAAGAGGCTGATGCTGAGATGCAAGATTGCCTTGTCTGACTTGAAAAGAGGATGGAAAATATGTATTTTCTGTAGACTGGCTTGACTTCAAAAATTGTCTTTCACGTCATTTAAAATTTCTTATTTCAAAATTTAGAAAAGGTAAGAACAGATTGCCACAAAACATGGAGCACTGAGATATGAATTGCTTGCTGTCCAGCCCGTCATGACTTCCTCATCGTGGACAAGACAATCACATGTTAAAATTCTTTTCAACTATTTATTTATTTATTTATTTATTTATTTATTTCAGACAGAGTCTCACTCTGTTGCCCAGGCTGTAGTGCAATGGCATGATCTCGGCTCATTGCAACCTCCACCTCTAGGGTTCAAGTGATTCTCCTGCCTCAGCCTCCTGAGTACCTGGGATTACAGGCGCCCACCACCTTAGTGCCCAGCTAATTTTTGTATTTTTAATAGAGACGTGGTTTCACCATGTTGGTCAGGCTGGTCTCGAACTCCTGACCTCAGGTTTGTTACATGGGTATATTGCAGGATGCTGAGGTTTGGGGTATCGATGATCCCATTACCCAGGCAGTGAGCATATTACCCAGTAGTTTTTCAGCCCATGTCCTCCTCCTCCCTCTCCCCAGTAGTCCCCAATGTCTGTTGTTCCCATCTTTATGTCCATGTGTGCCCAGAGCTTCACTTCCACTTATAAGTGAGAACATGTAGTATTTGTTTTTCTGTCCCTGCATTAATTTGCTTAGGAAAATAGCCTCCAGCTGCATCTGTGTAGCTGCAAAGGGCATGATTTCATTATTTTTTAGGGCTGTGTGGCATTTCTTTCTTTCTTTTTTTTTTGACACAGAGTCTTGCTGTCACCCAGGCTGGAGTGCAGTGGCGCAATCTCGGCTCACTGCAAGCTCCACCTCCTGGGTTCACGCCATCCTCCTGCCTCAGCCTCCTGAGTAGCTGGGACTACAGGCACATGCCACCATGCCTGGCTAATTTTTTGTATTTGTAGTAGAGACAGGGTTTCACCATGTTAGCCAGGATGGTCTTGATCTCCTGACCTTGTGATCCGCTCACCTCGGGCTCCGAAAGGGCTGGGATTACAGGCGTGAGCCACCATGCCCAGCCAGGGCTGCGTAGCATTTCATGGAGTATGTGTACTACATTTTCTTTGTCCAAGCCACCATCAACGGGCACCTAGGTTGATTCTATGTCTTTGCTAGACAATTACACTTTTGATACCAAGAGTGAGTGACTTGAGATGAGAACCTCCATTGCAGAATTCTGGAAGTTATTTGTATTTATTCATGTTGCGGAAAGATGCTACTTCTCATTTCCCAGGTAAGGCAAACTTTGACAAGGATCCTTCTAAGGTAAGGCAGAACTTTCCAGGCTTGTTCAGTTGAGATCAAATTCTTTATTCCCCGAAGTGGGAGGATGCAGCTCCTTCCAACTCATGACAGATATCTTCATCTGTTTAACAGGTAGAGTCAGAACCCTGGGCTCCCACTTAGACACTGAGGTATATGTAGTGGATCTTGAGCACCATTTGCTTGCTTTCTTTGCTGCTCTATTTCCATCAGTGAATGGAACATTCTTTGCAACATCTAGGTTATGTACTAGTAGGGTATCTAAATTAAATGAAGGCAATGAGTGGTTCATGTACATTGAGAGTCTTGCCTAAATGGGCAAGTAGATGAGAAGGCTGGAGAAGATCAGAGGCTCTTCCTTGGCCTATCTTCACTTTTTGTATAACTTTTAGATTTAGTAAATCTCACTGGTCTAGAATAATTAGGATGTAGTCTAGATCTTCCACATGCCTTCACCAACGTTGGACTTTTCTTTTTTCTTTTTTTTTTTCTTTTTTTTGAGACAGTCTCACTCTGTCGCCTAGGCTGGAGTGCAGTGGTGCGATCTCGGCTCACTGCAAGCTCTGCCTCCCAGGTTCAAGCCATTCTCCTGCCTCAGCCTCCCAAGTAGCTGGGACTACAGGTGCCCACCACCATGCCTGGCTAATTTTTTTGTATTTTTAGTACAGACGGGGTTTCACCGTGTTAGCCAGGATGGTCTCGATCTCCTGACCTCGTGATCTGTCCGCCTCGGCCTCCCAAAGTGCTGGGATTACAGGCGTGAGCCACCACACCCGGCCAATGTTGGACTTTTCTTACTGGTTAACCTATCATCCCATGTCTAGTGTAATCAATGCTTGGCGTGCCACTTGTCAAAGGACTACTCATGTTATTCATCTTCATCACAATTTCTTCACCTAAATCATTCTCAGCAGACAGTGTTGAAATGCTTGGTATCACCATCTTCCTCCTCTTCTTACTATTTTATGTATTGTTCAGCCTCAGCAACCAAAAGAAAGATGAATAAAATCCTTTTGCAACATCAATTTTGTTTTTCAAAAGGTTTCACTGAAAAGTTGCTGTTCATATGTTGAAGTCTCTTGGAATTTTGCTCTACAAAATCTCATTTATAGAATTATCAAATTTATAGAATGGAATTACTTCTTTTAACACTTCATTCACCTTTTCCCCCTGCTGGAATGCCTATTGTCATATGCCTGATAAACTCGTGCTTCAAGGACCATTTAACTATCTTCTCCCCGCAAGCCCTTTAAAGAAACTCCCTTTCCTCTACGCAGCTCTTTTTTTTTTTTTTTTTTTTCTTTTCACTCTGTCACCTAGGCTGGAGTGCAGTGGCGCCATCTCAGCTCACTGGCTCACTGCAACCTCCACCTCCCGGGTTCAAACCATTCTCCTGCCTCAGCCTCCCAAGTAGCTGGGATTACAAGTGCCTGCCACACGCCTGGCTAATTTTTGTACTTTTAGTAGAGACAGGGTTTCACTGTATTGGCCAGGCTGGTCTCAAACTTCTGACCTCAGGTGATCCGCCTGACTCAGCCTCCCAAAGTGCTGGGATTACAGGCGTGAACCACTGCACCCAGCCATACTCAGCTCTTCTCTACTGCTGTAGAAACTCTGCTTTAGGAAGACTTTTTTTCCTCTATGTTTTAGCATATTTTGTACATATCATTTCTATGGTACATACAATATTATATCACAATTGATTATCCCACAGCCCAGATTCAGAACTTCTAGGGACTGTGTCTTATTCTCTCTGTCATTATAACCTCATTCAGAATCTGGTGTACATCTGCTCATAGATGTGTGCTGAGTGAGCACATGCTTGTGCAGCATGGGGGTTTTTCACCCTGAGCATGAACTGTGATTTTTTTACCCTGTGACTGTCTCCAGGTATCTATTTGCATGAGTCCATGATAAGCTTTAAGGAAAAAGACCAGACCAAAGTCAGGCATGGAAGATGGGGAAGACAGTAAGATGTCTGTTCCCTAAGACCTAGGCTTGATCCCTTTTAAGGAGAGGGGCTTTGGCCAATAATGAAAGAGCTGTTTCCTTGAAGATTTTGTAGGACTCTGGGCACTGCCAGTGCTACCCTGGAACCCAGAAAGCACTGGGCAGTACAGGCCGGGAGAGAAGGGTGCCTTCCATTTCTCCACCATAACTGTCTGGTTCTGGGGGTGCAGAGATGCATTGAAAGAACTTCATGACAATTTGTTACCTTGAGGTACCAAAACGCAGCTTTGCAAACTCCCAGAGACAGTACTTCGGAAGAAGAAATCTCATGGATTGCTGCAACATCAAAAATAATGGCAGTGACAAAGGCCAGCCTCTCTTGGAAGTGATCTGCAGGAAGCCAACATTTAAAACAAGGCCAGCCAGGAGGTTGAGGCTGCAGTGAGCTATGATCTTGCCATTGCACTCTAGCCTTAGTGACAAAGCAAGACCTTGTCTCTAAAAAAAAAAAAAAAAAAAAAAAAAAAAAAAAAAAAATAGGCCAGGCGCAGTGGCTAACGCCTATAATCCTAGCACTTTGGGAGGCTCAGGCAGGTGGATCACCTGAGGTCAGGAGTTCAAGACCAGGCTGGCCAACATGGTAAAACCATGTCTCTACCAAAAATACAAAAATTAGCTGGGCATGGTGGTGGGCACCTATAATTCCAGCTACTCAGGAGGCTGAGGCAGGAGAATCGCTGGAATCCAGGAGAGGGAGGCTGCAGTGAGCCGAGATGGTACCACTGCACTCCAGCCTGGGAGACAGAGCAAGACTCCATCTCAAAAAACAAACAAACAAAAACAAAAACAAGAAAACCAACAACAACAACAAAATTTTTTTAACTTAAAAAGTCAAACATTTTAAAAAAATAAAAAAGAGACCAGAGGAGAGGACTGTGAGCACACAGGGCCCCTCAGAAAACTCCCAGGACAGATGGAAAGACTTGGGGACAGAGGTAAACGACAAGCCCTCTGCAGGTGGGGCCACCCCACCAGCACCATTGGGTTTAAAGAGAACATAACCTAATTTGTACTGTCTGGTGGGGCCTAGGAAAGCTTGGGTTACAGCTGAATAATAGTTTCATCATTTTGAATATAGGATATCCATAAGATGCTAAAAATCACATGCTTATTAGAATTATGTTTTGATTAAGTGCCTTTATAGACATGTTAAAACACTGATCAGGTGGTTCGGGGAGGAGAAAGTTTCCCATTTCCTCAGCTTACCACCACGCAATCAATCATTTGAGTGGGCATTGAACATGGAGTGTTCACCTTGGAAGATGAAAGCCCACAAGAGAAATGTGTTTGACAGGAGGTGGAGGAAAGGGCGGCTGTCTGGCTGCCAGAGACTTCAAAAGGGAATTTACCTTGGTGATTTCACCGCACTCTAAGGGCTGGCCCTTAGTTTTTCAGGTTCAGAAACTGAGAAAATTGGTTTTGTCAGCACATGGAGGTAAGATCGGTTTATCGGGTTCCACTCATACTCACCAAGTTCACAAGAGACAGGTGTGTAAATCAAAATGCCATTTTATTAATTTACAATGACAAGTAAAATCAGCCAAGAGATCAGACACACATCCTGTTTCAAGCACATTCTCTACCTGTGGTGCAATCTAGGTGGGAAGTCAAGTGATCATCAGAAGACAGCCTGGAGAGGCTGGAATCAGAGTGAGAAGAGGGAGCCGGCAGCCTGATTGGAAAGTTAAATGAAGCCGATGCTTCAGTCTCCACCAAAGGGATAGGATTCTCCAGACAGGTCACCCACTCCTGCACAGACCTGGACGTACATGACTCCCCCTTCCTCCTGGACACTGTTTTGTCCTGTACAGGGCACACCTCTTGTACTAGATATGTTCTTTGTTCTGCAGTGCCAATTCCATGGACTACGTTACAGCCCAGTTCTTGATCTTCTTTGACCTTGCCTCCACCCTGCCTACCAAGTGAAGCCAGGAAATAGACAACTGTCCCAGAGTGACCCTAACTGAGCTTCGGGGTCCTCAGTGGCTATCATGTTCTGCTGAAGTTAGGAAATGTCATGTGATCACGTGTGATCTGTATGTAAACCTAACAACCTCCCCACCCCCAACCCAGGCTTCGCCTGCCAATCTTCGGGGCAGGTCCAGTGGTGCAGAGGCTAATGAATTGATAATGATAGGTGATCAATACCTTTATCTCAGAACAGGGGCTGCCTCTTCTCTGTAAACCATTTGCTACCTTAATTGAACCCAGAGTAAGCTGTGGTTGGGAGCTGAATTGATGAGAACACTGCTCAAGTCCTAGAATTACAGGCTCATTCCCTGCACTGGCACTCAGACATGATACCTGAAATGCTCAGGATGCTAGCTGACATCTTTGTGAAAAGGAAAAAAGTATCCTAAAGGTAACCGCTTTGGTTTGGTTTGTGGGGAAAGAAATCTTCCCTGCCTTCATAGCTTTCAGTGCTGCCCGTTTGTTCTAATGTGTTCTGACTTCCCCAGCTCAGCACTTCCTTAGACACCTCCCTCACCAACAGGATGGCCGTGTCAGCCTCCACTGGGCTTAAATTATATGAATAGACAGCAATGCAGAGAGCTTGCCATGTGCTAGACTCTCTTTGCAGCACTTTACGTATTAATTCCTTGAACTTTCACAATAATCCTGTGATGTTTGGCACTATGATTGCCTTCATATTACAGATGAGGAGAGGAGACATGGAAATTAAGTAACTTGCCCAAGGTCACTAGCTAATGAGCAGCAGGGCCAGAATCTAACACCGTCAGCCCACCTTCCTATCCACAGTGGTAAGCAGAGCCGAAAGGTCTCTGTACATGTATTCACTTCTCCCCATATTAAATTTTAGCAGATGATGCTAAAGTTGCCATCTGAGTTTCCAGGAATCTCAATTTTCAATCTGCTTGAAAATTCAGGTATATTGGCCGGGCGCGGTGGTTCACGCCTGTAATCCCAGCACTTTGGGAGGCCAAGGTGAGTGGATCACGAGGTCAGGAGATCAAGACCATCCTGGCTAACATGGTGAAACCCCATCTCTACTGAAAATACAAAAAAACTAGCTGGGTGTGGTGGCAGGCACCTGTAGTCCCAGCTACTTGGGAGGCTGAGGCAGGAGAATGGCATGAACATGGGAGGCGGAGCTTGCAGTAAGCCGAGATTGCACCACTCTGCTCCAGCCTGGGCGACAGAGAGCGACTCCATCTCAAAAAAAAAAAAAGAAAGAAAATCGGGGTATATTAACAACATATATTTGCTTCTGCTGTTTGTCCATTCTTGGATAAAGCATTAATCTCCCTGGAAGTCAGTTTGTTTAAACTCAGGGGAGTAGACTACAGAATGTCTAAGCTCCCTTCTAGTTTTGACTTTCTGAGTTTACTACTGTGCTCACCATTACCCCACTACTATTACTTTATATTTGCATGGAGTTTAACATTGTGCATAATAATGGAGTTTAACAATGTACATAATAATGTACATACCTACAGTTTATTTTATCATTAAATGGCCACTGAGCTAAAAAGTAATTTTTATTTACTTATCTATTTCCAGAGATATCTGGTATAGTGCTGTGCATAGTAGGTACTTCTCATTTGCTTACTAACTAACTTGAACTGATTCTCACTATCATCCTGTAAGACGCACATGGAACATTATTATCTTCACTGCACAGATGAACAAACTAATGATTAGGGGGTTTAATAAGTGACCTAAAATCATAGAGTTCCTTTTAAGCTCTCCTTTATTTCCTTTCATCCATCCCTCACTGGCACGGTAAATGCACCTGTCCTCCTACAGAAACAAATTCTCGAGCAATAAACAACAGTACAGATTTTGTTTCCTAGGCAGCTGTCTGCCAGAGAAACAAGAAGATTATGCCTGGCATAATGTGTAACTTTTCTAGCTACTCATTTAACAGAACAAATTGTCCTAAGGTAGTTTTTGTGGAGCTATGAAGGGACTGGACGCTGTGAGTACATGTCATTTTCAAATTGCATAATTGGCAGCTCAAGGTGAACTTTTGATTGCATTTTGTTTACTGAATTAGAACTTCTCAGTGTTGAACAATGATTCATGCAAGATTGCCCAGGAGCTTTGTGCAATAAAAAGATAGCTCAAGTGACTCAGACTTCAACATCCTGCAGTGTGTGTATGTGACTCCTTTTTTGTTATGGGGTAAAGTAGCCCAAACTTCTGCAAACCACAAATCTAATAGAGATAATAACAGCAAGTTAAAAATTGGTTCCATACTTTGGTTAAATAGGGTGTTACATAGATTCATTAATGACTTTTGCCACCAAAATTTTTCCAAAGAGATACTCTTTGCACATGGAGGACAAGAGCACTAATTATCTTAAGATCATCCTGAAGTTTAATTCCCTGCGGTTCTGTTCTCTGGGAACTGTTTAGCTCTTCCAAGCTTCACATTCTCCAGACTTTCAAAGGGATGTCGGCCTCAGACGGGATGATCCTCTGGGAAAACAGAGCTCCATATTATCAGCATGAAAAACCCTTTTTGAGGATGCCTGGGGGTAGTCAGGATCGGAACACAGGAGAAAAGGAAAGGGCGGAAAGAGATGAGAGATGAAAGAGTCATGTTAGCTGGAACGTGGCCCATGGCCCATCCAAAGGAAAAGTGTAGACATTTATGTTTGGCTATTAGTTATCTGTGTGCTTGCTCTTCTTCCTTGTGAAATGGCTGGACTCCTCTGCAACTGCTGTGGTTTCTCTCCTTATTTCTTTTCTTTTCTTTTCTTTTTTCTTTTTTTTTTTTGAGATGGAGTCTGGCTGTGTTGTCCAGGCTGGAGTGCAGTGGCACAATCTTGGCTCACTGCAAGCTGCGCCTCCCGGGTTCATGCCATTCTCCTGCCTCAGCCTCCCGAGTAGCTGGGATTACAGGCACCTGCCACCATCCCCGGCTAATTTTTTGTATTTTTAGTAGACAGGAGGTTTCACCGTGTCAGCCAGGATGGTCTCGATCTCCTGACCTCATGATCCACCTGCCTTGGCCTCCCAAAGTGTTGGGATTAGAGGTGTGAGCCACCGCACCTGGCCAACTGCTGTGCTTTTTCAAAAATGCCTTTGTAGGGC
This sequence comes from Pongo pygmaeus, assembly GCF_028885625.2. NCBI lineage: Eukaryota > Metazoa > Chordata > Mammalia > Primates > Hominidae > Pongo > Pongo pygmaeus. The sequence goes on from NC_072380.2 coordinate 11,395,493, forward strand.
AAGAAATAAATATCTAGACATAGTTTTAATGGGATATTCTTTATCCCATTCACTCACAGAAGTTCCTACGCTCAGCTAATAGATTGTGAGCCACTTGAGGGCAGGGACATTTTGTTTGACATCTCTAGCTCCTTTTTTCTCTGAATTCCTTCTTACTCTCCACAATCAGGTTCATGGTGTTTCTTGAAGAAATCTTCAGCCGAGTTCTAAATAATTTTTTAATTAGAAAATAAGGTGTTGGGAGATCATCTGGGGTGGTTCCAAGATGGCCGAATAGGAACAGCTCCAGTCTACAGCTCCCAGCGTGAGCGACGCAGAAGATGGGTGATTTCTGCATTTCCAACTGAGGTACCAAGTTCATCTCACTGGGGCTCATTGGACAGTGCGGGCAGGACAGTGGGTGCAGCCCACTGAGTGTAAGCCGAAGCAGGGCAAGGCACTGCCTCACACGGGAAGCTCAAGGGGTCAGGGAATTCCCTTTCCTAGCCAAAGGAAGGGGTGACAGACGGTACCTGGAAAATTGGGTCACTCCCACCCTAATACTGCACTTTTCCAATGGTCTTAGCAAATGGCACACCAGAAGATTATATCCCGCTCCTGGATCGGAGGGTCCCACACCCACGGTGCCTCACTCATTGCTAGCACAGCAGTCTGAGATCGAAATGCAAGGCGGCAGCGAGGCTGGGGGAGGGGTGCCTGCCATTGCTGAAGCTTGAGTAGGTAAAAGAAGCCTCTGGGAAGTTCGAACTGGGTGGAGCCCACCGCAGCTCAGGGAGGCCTGCCTGCCTCTGTAGACTCCACCTCTGGGGGCAGGGCATAGCCGAACAAAAGGCAGCAGAAACCTCTGCAGACTTAAATGTCCCTGTCTGACAGCTTTGAAGAGAGTAGTGGTTCTCCCAGCACGGAGTTTGAGATCTGAGAACGCACAGACCGCCTCCTCAAGTGGGTCCCTGACCTCCGAGTAGCCCAACTGGGAGGCACCCCCCAGTAGGGGCAGATGGACACCTCACACAGCCGGGTACCCCTCTGAGATGAAGCTTCCAGAGGAACGATCAGGCAGAAACATTTGCTGTTCAGCAATATTCACTGTTCTGCAGCCTCTGCTGCTGATACCTAGGCAAACAGGGTCTGAAGTGGACCTCCAGCAAACTCCAACACACCTGCAGCTGAGGGTCCTGACTGTTAGAAGGAAAACTAACAAACAGAAAGGACATCCACATCAAAACCCCATCTGTACGTCACCATCATCAAAGACCAAAGGTAGATAAAACCACAAAGATGGGGAAAAAACAGAGCAGAAAAGCTGAAAGTTCTAAAAATCAGAGCACCTTTCCCCCTCCAAAGGAATGCAGCTCCTTGCCAGCAATGGAACAAAGCTGGATGGAGAATGACTTTGACAAGTTGAGAGAAGAAGGCTGCAGACGATCAAACTTCTCCGAGCTAAAGGAGGAAGTTCAAACCCAACGCAAAGAAGTTAAAAACCTTGAAAAAAGATTAGACAAATGGCTAACTAGAATAACCAGTGTAGAGAAGTCCTTAAATGACCTGATTGAGCTGAAAACCATGGCACAAGAACTATGTGACGAATGCATAAGCTTCAGTAGCTGATTTGATCAACTGGAAGAAAGGGTATCAGTGATTGAAAATCAAATGAATGAAATGAAGCGAGAACAGAAGTTTAGAGAAAACAGAATAAAAAGAGACAAACAAAGCCTCCAAGAAATATGAGACTATGTGAAAAGACCAAATCTACGTCTGATTGGTGTACCTGAAAGTGACAGGGAGAATGGAACCAAGTTGAAAAACACTCTTCAGGATATTATCCAGGAGAACTTCCCCAACCTAGCAAGGCAGGCCAACATTTAAATTCAGGAAATACAGAGAACACCACAAAGATGCTCCTCGAGAAGAGCAACTCCAAGACACATAATTGTCAGATTCACCAAAGTTGAAAGGAGGGAAAAATGTTAAGGGCAGCCGGAGAGAAAGGTCAGGTTACCCACAAAGGGAAACCCATCAGACTAACAGCGGATCTCTCGGCAGAAACTCTACAAGCCAGAAGAGAGTGGGGGCCAATATTCAACATTCTTAAAGAAAAGAATTTTCAACCCAGAATTTCATATCCAACCAAACTAAACTTCATAAGTGAAGGAGAAATAAAATACTTTACAGACAAGCAAATGCTGAGAGATTTTGTCACCACCAGGCCTGCCCTGCAAGAACTCCTGAAGGAAGCACTAAACATGGAAAGGAACAACCGGTACCAGCCACTGCAAAAACATGCCAAATTGTAAAGACCATTGATGCTAGGAAGAAACTGCATCAACTAACGAGCAAAATAACCAGCTAACATCATAATGACAGGATCAAATTCATACATAACAATATTAACCTTAAATGTAAATGGGCTAAATGCTCCAATTAAAAGACACAGACTGGCAAACTGGATAAAGACTCAAGACCTATCAGTGTGCTGTATTTAGGAGACCCATCTCACATGCAGAGACACACATAGGCTCAAAATAAAGGGATGGAGGAAGATCCACCAAGCAAATGGAAAACAAAAAAAGGCAGGGGTTGCAATCCTAGTCTCTGATAAAACAGACTTTAAACCAACAAAGATCAAAAGACACAAAGAAGGCCGTTACATAATGGTCAAGGGATCAATTCAACAAGAAGAGCTAACTATCTTAAATATATATGCACCCAATACAAGAGCACCCAGATTCATAAAGCAAGTCCTTAGAGACCTAAAAAGAGACTTAGACTCCCACAGAATAATAATGGGAGACTTTAACACCCCACTGTCAACATTAGACAGATCAACGGGACAGAAAGTTAACAAGGATATCCAGGAATTGAACTCAGCTCTGCACCAAGCAGACCTAATAGACATCTACAGAACTCTCTACCCCAAATCAACAGAATGTCCATTCTTCTCAGCACCACATCGCACTTATTCCAAAATTGACCACAGAGTTGGAAGTAAAGCACTCCTCAGCAAATGTGAAAGAACTGAAATTATAACAAACTGTCTCTCAGACCACAGTGCAATCAAACTAGAACTCAGGATTAAGAAACTCACTCAAAACCGCTCAACTACATGGAAAGTGAACAACCTGCTCCTGAATGACTACTGGGTACATAACGAAATGAAGGCAGAAATAAAGATGTTCTTTGAAACCAACGAGAACAAAGACACAACATACCAGAATCTCTGGGACACATTCAAAGCAGTGTGTAGAGGGAAATTTATAGCACTAAATACCCACAAGAGAAAGCAGGAAAGATCTAAAATTGACACCCTAACATCACAATTAAAAGAACTAGAGAAGCAAGAGCCAACACACTCAAAAGCTAGCAGAAGGCAAGAAATAACTAAGATCAGAGCGGAACTGAAGGAGATAGAGACACAAAAAACCCTTCAAAAAATCAATGAATCCAGCAGCTGGTTTTTTGAAAAGATCAACAAAATTGATAGACTCCTAGCAAGACTAATAAAGAAGAAAACAGAGAAGAATCAAATAGACGCAATAAAAAATGATAAAGGGGATATCACCACCAATCCCACAGAAATACAAACTACCATCAGAGAATACTACAAACACCTCTACGCAAATAAACTAGAAAATCTAGAAGAAATGGACAAATTCCTAGATACATACACCCTCCCAAGACTAAACCAGGAAGAACTTCAATCCCTAAATAGACCAATAACAGGCTCTGAAATTGAGGCAATAATTAATAGCCTACCAACTGAAAAAAGTCCAGGACCAGATAGATTTACGGCCAAATTCTACCAGAGCTACAAGGAGGAGCTGGTACCATTCCTTCTGAAATTATTCCAATCGATAGAAAAAGAGGGAATCCTCCCTAAATCATTTTATGAGGCCAGCATCATCCTGATACCAAAGCCTGGCAGAGACACAATAAAAAAAGAGAATTTTAGACGAATATCCCTGATGAATATCGATGCAAAAATCCTCAATAAAATACTGGCAAAACGAATCCAGCAGCACATCAAAAAGCTTACCCACCATGATCCAGTGGGCTTCATCCCTGGGATGCAAGGCTGGTTCAACATATGCAAATAAATAAATGTAATCCAGCATATAAACAGCACCAAAGACAAAAACCACATGATTATCTCAATAGATGCAGAAAAGGCCTTTGACAAAATTCAACAGCACTTCATGCTAAAAACTCTCAATAAATTAGGTATTGATGGGACTTATCTCAAAATAATAAGAGCTATTTATGACAAACCCTCAGCCAATATCATACTGAATGGGCAAAAACTGGAAGCATTCCCTTTGAAAACTGGCACAAGACAGGGATGCCCTCTCTCACCACTCCTATTCAACATAGTGTTGGAAGTTCTGGCCAGGGCAATCAGGCAGGAGAAAGAAATAAAGGTATTCAAATAGGAAAAGAGGAAGTCAAATTGTCTCTGTTTGCAGATGACATGATTGTATATCTAGAAAACCCATTGTCTCAGCCCAAAATCTCCTTAAGCTGATAAGCAACTGCAGCAAAGTCTCAGGATAAAAAATCAGGGTGCAAAAATCACAAGCATTCTTATACACCAATAACAGACAAACAGAGAGCCAAATCATGAGTGAATTCCCATTCCCAATTGCTTCAAAGAGAACAAAATACCTAGGAATCCAACTTACAAGGGATGTGAAGGACTTCTTCAAGGAGAACTACAAATCACTGCTCAACGAAATAAAAGAGGATACAAACAAATGGAAGAACATTCCATGCTCATGGGTAGGAAGAATCAATATCGTGAAAACGGCCATACTGCCCAAGGTAATTTATAGATTCAATGCTATCCCCATCAAGCTATCAATGACTTTCTTCACAGAATTGGAAAAAACTACTTTAAAGTTCATATGGAACCAAAAAAGAGCCCGCATTGCCAAGACAATCCTAAGCCAAAAGAACAAAGCTGGAGGCATCATGCTACCTGACTTCAAACTATACTACAAGGCTACAGTAACCAAAACAGCATGGTACTGCTACCAAAACAGCATGGTACTGCTACCAAAACAGCATGGTACTGGTACCAAAACAGAGATGTAGACCAATGGAACAGAACAGAGCCCTCAGAAATAATTCCATGCATCTACAACCATCTGATCTTTGACAAACCTGACAAAAACAAGCAATGGGGAAAGGATTCCCTATTTAATAAATGGTGCTGGGAAAACTGGCTAGCCATATGGAGAAAGCTGAAACTGGATCCCTTCCTTACACCTTATACAAAAATTAATTCAAGATGGATTAGAGACTTAAATGTCAGACCTAAAACCATAAAAACCCTAGAAGAAAACCTAGGCAATACCACTCAGGACATAGGCATGGGCAAGGACTTCATGTCTAAAACACCAAAAGCAATGGCAACAAAAGCCAAAATTGACAAATGAGATCTAATTAAACTAAGGAGCTTCTGCACAGCAAAAGAAACTACCATCAGAGTGAACAGGCAACCTACAGAATGGGAGAAAATTTTCACAATCTACTCATCTGACAAAGGGCTAATATCCAGAATCTACAAAGAACTCAAACAAATTTACAAGAAAAAAACAAACAACCCCAGCACAAAGTGGGCAAAGGATATGAACAGACACTTCTCAAAAGAAGACATTTATGCAGCCAAAAGACACATGAAAAAACGCTCATCATCACTGGCCATCAGAGATATGCAAATCAAAACCACAGTGAGATACCATCTCACACCAGTTAGAATGGCGATCATTAAAAAGTCAGGAAACAACAGGTGTTGGAGAGGATGTGGAGAAATAGGAACACTTTTACACTGTTGGTGGGACTGTAAACTAGTTCAACCATTGTGGAAGACAGTGTGGTGCTTCCTCAAGGATCTAGAACTAGAAATACCATTTGACCCAGCCATCCCATTACTGGGTATATACCCAAAGGATTGTAAATCATGCTGCTATAAAGGCACATGCACACGTATGTTTATTGCGGCACTATTCACAATAGCAAAGACTTGGAACTAACCCAAATGTCCAACAATGATAGATAGGATTAAGAAAATGTGGCACATATACACCATGGAATACTATGCAGCCGTAAGAAAAAGGATGAGTTCGTGTCCTTTGTAGGGACACGGATGAAGCTGGAAACCATCATTCTCAGCAAACTATTGCAAGAACAAAAAACCAAACGCCGCATGTTCTCGCTCTTAGGTGGGAATCAAACAATGAGAATACATGGACACAGGAAGGGGAACATCACACACTGGGGCCTGTTGTGGGATGGGAAAAGTGGGGAGGGAAAGCATTAGGAGATATACCTAATGTAAATGACGAGTTAATGGGTGCAGCACACCAACATGGCACATATATACATATGTAACAAACCTGCACGTTGTGCACATGTACCCTAAAACTTAAAGTATAATAAAATAAAAATAAGGTGTCAGTCAGGTGCAGTGGCCCATGCATACAATCCCAGTACTTTGGGAGGCTGAGGCAGGACGACTGAGCCCAGGAGTTCAAGACCAGGCTGGGCAACATAGGGAGACCCCATCTCTACAAAATAAAAAGTTAATGGGTATGGTGGCCCACACCTATAATCCCAGCTACTCAAGAGGCTGAGATGGGAGGAGATCACTTGAGCCTGGGAGGTGGAGGCTACAGTGAGCCATGATTGCATCACTGCACTCCAGCTTGGGTGAAAGAGTGAAATCCCATCTCACAGAAAAAAAAAGAAAAAGAAGAAAGAAAATAATGTAATAATATGTCCTCCATAAATAACATTTCAGTTCACATGTTCAAGAGCTGCTGAAGGGTAATAAAACTAGGTATTTTACGGCTTTTGTTGCTATTGTGGGTTAGTTTTTCCCTTCACATTGTATCTGTTAATTAGTTATTTCTTATAGGAATACTTATTATTTATTTATTTATTATTTTTGAGACAGGGTCTTGTTCTGTCCCCCAGGCTACATTGCAGTGGCATGATCACTGCTCACTGCAGCCTCAGCCTCCTGGGCTCAGGTGATCCTCCCACTTCCGGCTCTCGAGTAGCTGGGACTACAGGTGTGTGCCACCATGCCCAGCTAGTTTTTGTATTTTTAGTAGAGACAGGGTTTTCCATGTTGCCAGGCTGGTCTTGAACTTTTGAGCTCAAGCAATCCATCCACCTTGGCCTCCCAAAGTGCTGGTATTACAGGTGCGAAACACCGCACCAGCCTCTTATAGGAATACTTACTGCATTGATTAGGTATTGCTGCAAAAATGCCTCACAACAAACCCCCCCAAAGCATAGTGGATTACAACAACAATCTTGAATTCTCATGGCCTGTGGGTCACATGGAGGTGGCTCACAGAGGCTAGACTCAGCCCAATGACTCTGCTTTCAGCTGCAGGCCCATCTGGCTGAGGAAGTTCCTGCTCCGTGGGTCTTTGTCCTTGGGCCTGGGCTGAAGATCAACAGTTCCCCCAGAGGAGCTCTTTTCCGGGTGATGGCCCAAGTACAAGAGGCCAGGCAGAAAAATCAAATGCCTTTTAGAGCCTGTTGTGGGTTGAACTATGTGCCCCAAAAAGATATGTCGAAGTCCTAATCTCTGCCCACCTCCTACCTGTGACTGTGAGCTAATTTGGAACAGGGTCTTTGCAGATGTAATTACGTTAGGGTGAACTCATACTAGGGGTGGATCCAAATCCAGTGACTGGTGTCCTTATAAAACGAGGGAAATGTGGGCACAGACACCCAGGGAGAATGTCATGGGACAGTGAAAGCAGACATTACAGATACACTGACAACCAAGAAGCACCAAGTATTGCCTGCAGCCACCAGAAGCCAGGAGACAAATGTGGAACAGTCTCTCTCTGAGCCTGCAAGAAGAAACCAACCCTAGCAAAGGCTTTATTTTGGATTTCTGGCTTCCAAAAGCACCATGAGAGAATATGTTTCTGGTTTTTTTGTTTCGGTGTTTTATTTTTGAGATGGAGTTTCTCTCCTTTTGCCCAGGCTGGAGTGCAATGGCACGATCTTGGCTCACTGCAACCTCCACCTCGCTGGTTCAAGTGATTCTCCTGCCTCAGCCCTCCTGAGCAGCTGGGATTACAGGCGCCCACCACCATCCCAGCTAATTTTTTTTTTTTTTGTATTTTTAGTACAGGCGGGGCTTCACCACGTTGGCCAGGCTGGTCTTGAACTCCTGACCTCAGATGATCCACTCACGTCAGCCTCCAGAATTGCTGAGATTACAGGCATGAGCCACTGCGCTTGGCCCATTTATGTTGTTTTAAGCCACTAAATGTGTAGTAATTTGTGATGGCAGTCCCGGGAAACTAACACAGGATCTAAGTCATCACTTCTACCCACATTTCATTGGCCAAGCAAGGCACGTGGCTAAGCCCAAAATCAAGGCACAGAAAGAACGTACTGAAGAAAATATTTTTTAAAAAATAAAAAATAATAATAATAAAGAAAGAATATGCTGAACTATTATGAGGCACATGGATATAGGGAGGGGTGCAAAACTGGGGATAGTACTTTGATCCACCATACAAAAGATTCAGATTGGTGTTCTGAAGCATCTTTAGGCTGGGCAGTAGAATCTAATGGCTAATAACATGGGTCTTATATCAAGAGAGAGTTGAGCTTGAATCCTTGTTCTAACACTTCCCAGCTGCATCATCTCAGGCAGATTATTTAACCTCCAAGCATCAGCTTCTATGTAAAATAAAAATAAGAATAATACCTATCTTACAGGGCTCTTATTAATACTGATAGAGGAGTTAAAAAGGAATTATTTAGGCAGATAGTGAGGGTAAGGAAGTCTTCAGTAAGGTTTTCCTTTTAATGAAAAGCAGCCCCCAAATCATTTTCTTTTCTAACAAAGAGCAGCCTGTAAAATCAAGCTGCAGACATAGACAAGCAAGCTGGAAGCTTGCACGGGTGAAAGCTGACAGCTGTGCCATGAGGAAAAGGCTGCCTGGGACTAGGCATGCTCAAAATGGCGGCTCCATCTTCCCTTCTCCTTTCCAGCCATGTGTGCAGTAGGGAGGAGACAACACGGCCTCAGCCAGGCAAAGACTCCATTTGCATAATAAGATTAGGGTGGGGTGGCCAGCTTCCTCTTGTGCTATGTAAATGTCACACTTGGTCCAACCAATCTGTGAGCCCTATGTAAATCAGATACCACCTCCTCAAGCCTGTCTATAAAATCCAGTGCACTCCATCACAGGCCAGAGGTCCCACTCAGGCGCCCCTGTCTCTCACAGGAGAGCGAGCCCTTCTCCTTTCTGTATCTTATGCCTATTAAACCTCTGCTCCTAAACCTACTTCTTGTGTCTGCATCCTTGATTCCCTTGGTGTGACATGATGAACTCCAGGTATTTATCCCAGACAACAATGCCACTTCAATATTACATGAATTGATATTTGTGGAGTGTTTATTTCAATTGTGAACATACAATAGGGGCCAATAAATGCTACCTGCTACCATGATTATTGCTACAATAATACAGCAGCAAAGGACTTGGAAATATAGGTAGTATTTTTCTACTGCGACTTTAGAGGTGAGAGGAAGACTGGCTATGCCAAAGGGAATATTTAAATGTTGATTTATGAAGCACAGTTTAAGATATGTGAAGGATCCATTGGGTGGGCCTGGCTTGCATTTCATGAAGAAAAGGAAGAGCTTATTTGCCTGGAGAATACCTAGTGAGTTTCAGAGGTCTTAAAACTGAATATAAAGGAGGGTGAGATCAAGTTCCCAACTACAGAGGAATCAGGATGGGGGCTTTTCAGAGAATTCACATGGGAACACATTGAAGGAGGAAGGTGGCAAGCCACAAACAAGACTTGAAGCTTTGCCGTGTAAATGCCAACATATAGAGTCTTGAGGTTAAGTGGTTATAACATTAAAATACAGTCTCAGGAACTGATTGCCTCAACCTATAAGATGGAACTCGGGATTTTATTTTGTTTTTTGAGACAGAGTCTTACTCTGTCCCCCAGGCTGGAGTACAATGGCGCAATCTTGACTCACTGCAACCTCTGCCTCCAGGGCTCAAGCGATTCTCTTGCCTCAGCCTCCCAAGTAGCTGGGATTACAGGCACATGCCACCGCACCCAGCTAATTTTTGTATTTTTTAGAAGAGATGGCATTTCACCATGTTGCCCAGGCTGGTCTTGAACTCCTGACCTCAGGTGATCCGCCTGCCTCGGCCTTCCAAAGTGCTGGGATTACAGGCGTGAGCCACTGCACCCAGCCAGAACTCAGGATTTTAGTATGGGGATGGGATGAATATGCCCTTTTAGGAGGAGCCAGGCTGTAAGAGGGAGACATGGTGTGGCCCTATGCAATGAGAAATGTTTACCTGCTGGGGAAGCCGCAAGTCCAAGGGAATTTGAGAGAACCTGTGGGCAGAGGTCAAAGGAGAGCGGCTCAGGACATGTTACTACTGGAGTTTTCTGTATGTTTCATAATTAGATGAAACATAAGGGCAATATCTGCTTTTAGCAGATGCCAGAAAAGTAAAGATAACAGTGGAAATGTGTGGTGGAATGGGGAAGACTTCATACTTCATCACATTTAATCCTTGCAGCAACCTTATGGAGTTTGTACCTGGTAACCTTTTAATCTTCATCTTACAGGTGAGGAAACCAAGGCAATAAAAGGCTAAGTTAATTGCTAGAGGTCACACAGAAGTGGGAGAACGGACTTCAGAGTGTGTGCTCTTCACCAAGTCTTGTTTCTGCCACGCTACCTTCCTCTCTCAGTGTTTTTCCATAGGAATTTCCTGAAAAGCCCCCATCCTTATTCCTCTGTAGTTGGGAACTTTACCTCACCTTCCTTTGTATTCTTTTTCTCTTTTAATTTTTTTTTTTTTTCTTTTTTTCCGAGACAGGGTCTCACTCTGTCACCTAGGCTGGAGTGTAACGGTGGTGATCCTGACTCACTGCAGCCTCCACCTCCCAGGTTCAATCGATCCTCCTGCCTCAGCCTCCCTAGTAGCTGGGATCACAGGTGCACACCACCATGCCCGGCTACTTTTTGTATTTTAGTAGAGATGGGATTTCACCATGTTGGCCAGGCTGGTCTCGAACTCCTGGGCTCAAATAATCCACCCACCTTGACCTCCCAAAGTGCTGGGATTACAGGCATGAGCCACCATTCCCGGCCTCACCTTTCTTTATATTCTGCTCCCACTGCCTAAAAGTGGATAGATTACTTCTATCTTCATGAGCATGGGAAATTTTCGCAAGAAGGTGACCCTGAGACTGAAGTGGATGGTGATCAGAGCCAGCTGCTTGGTGCTGAAGGGCCAAGAAACCTGGGCTCAAGTGGCCCATGATAAAGAATTAGGACATGAGCCAGAAGGTACATAAACAATCTATGCTTTTACCAATTTGCAAGCAAAGTCACACCTTTGTTCAAGGAATGATAATTGCCTTCCTGTTACATGTACTGACTATTTCCTGAACTGATTATGCAATTTTGCACCTTTGAACCTTTGAAGAGGCTGTTTCACTGCTTGGAAATTCATTTCTTCTCTCCTCCACCTGGCAGACTTCTCCTCTTCCTTCAAGGGTCAGCCTCAGTGGCATCCTTTTGAAGTTTCTTCTGTCCTGACCAGCTGTGAGCCCTCTAGGGCCAAGATAGTGGCTTCCTAACCTGGTCTGGGCATTTTAACACTAGCACAGGACTTGGCTCAAGGTAAGTATCAATGCATGTTGAATTGCTGTACACACAAATATAAGTCCGTATGGAAGTCACTAGAAAATAATCAAAATGTAATAAGCAGAACACTGGGCTATTTGTCTAGTGTTTTGGAAGAATGCTATTGCTTATTCTAACTGAAAAGCAAAAGTTAAAGATGCATGCAACCTATTTTCTTTTGAAGGAAAATTTGTCTTGCTGCTTTTTTGCAACTAAGTAAAATATGCTTGTAAAACAATCTGTTCTGAGAATGGCAAATGTTTCAGGAAAATTTCAGGGGAATAAGTTCTCTGTGATTTCACTACCTGACTTCCTTTAAAGATGACTGAAAAGACAAAATACGATAGAGATAAGGGGAATGGCTCCAAACATTATAGAGGAAAGCAGAATAACTGAGCAGGAATTTGTCATTAAGAAAGATTTATGCAAATCTCAAGAGCACCTTAAAAGTTAATCTTAAAAACTTCCCTTTAGTCTGAGCAGATTACGATTAAGAAAATCGTTTTGGCTAAATCCATGGAAAAATAAATTTTATTACATAATTTAAAGGAAAATAATATACACTTGTAATAGTGGTTTAGGATTTATTGTTTTAGGTAAAGTCCTGCCAAAAATGTTTTTCACTGATATGTCTTGCCTATGTGTTTTCTAGGTTATTTGTGAAAGTCCTTATTTCAGCTAAAATATGTTAGTTGTAATAAATCAATCAAAATTATTTTTCAAGCAAATTTTGTTTTTTTTTTAGGAAAAACACCTGTTCTTTTTGGAAGATGAACCAATTAAATGTTGGGTTCTCAGTCATAGACTAGGAAACGATGAGATCTAAATATACAGTTGCTTACGTAGGTATAGAACAAAAGCAATTATCACATATAAATCTTATTACTTGATTGAGACCCTTGCTCTAATCAACTAAGAAGAAAACAAATCACCACATCTGGAGATGTGAATTTTACATATTGATCTATTTCATACTTCCTGCACAGGGTATGAAAAGAGTGAATAGGCCGGGCGCAGTGGCTCACGCCTGTAATCCCAGCACTTTGGGAGGCCGAGGTGGGCGGATCATGAGGTCAGGAGATCGAGACCATCCTGGCTAACATGGTGAAATCCCGTCTCTACTAAAAATACAAAAAATTAGCCTGGTGTGGTGGCGGGCGCCTGTAGTCCCAGCTACTCGGGAGGCTGAGGCAGGAGAATGGCATGAACCCGGGAGGTGGAGCTGGTAGTGAGCCAAGATTGCGCCACTGCACTCCAGCTGGGGTGACAGAGCAAGACTCTGTCTCAAAAAAAAAAAAAAAAAAAAAAAAGAGAAGTAAATGCTCTAAAGTCTTAGAACTGTGGTAGCATTCAGTTTTCTTACGCCTGTTTGGCGAGTGGGAGGGAGTGATACCAGTCTTTTGCTCCCACTGCCCACAAGTTCTGGGTTCTTGTCCATGTCCAACAAAAAGGCACACAGACATTGGAGGATGAGTAAGACAGAGTTGGATTTATTAAGGGACAGAAAAGCTCTAAGCAGAGAGAGGGAACCCGAAGGAGGGTTGCCAGCTATCAGGCTGAATCTAGGGTCTTTATGGACTGGAAAGGGGAGGAGTTTGCTGATTGGTCTGCAGGCTGTCTTGGAGAAAGTGCCACTCAGACAGAGGTATGACAGTGTAAAGAACCAACTGAAGACAGAGGTGAAGGCTTGGCCTGGGACTTTGGCCCAGAACCAACCAGGGGCTGAAGTGAAAGCTCGGCTGGAGACTTTGCACCCAGACCAATCAGGGGCTGAAGTGATGATTCATCGTATGTAAATGGAGACTCAGCCCATGGCCAATCACAGAAAGATAGGCATATGTAAAATAGGTGAAAAGTAAGAGCTAAAAAGGAGTGGAATTTGGTCATCTGGTATCACGGAGTTGGCGTTTTCATTCAAGCATGCAGGCTCTTTCTTATCTAAGGCCTGCAGTTTAATTTCCAGGCTGTTCTCTGCTTGAAGGAGTTTTACCAAGGACCCATCCTAACTGCCTGCCTGACTGCTTTCTTCCTTCCCTCCCTCTCAGGAGAGCTGAAATTAGGACCTAGGTTGGACCCTGGAGTTCTTCTTGAATGTGAATACTACATTACTATATGCTACTTTCCATTTAAATTCCTCCTGCAAAAATCCCACCAGTCAATCTAGGCCATGCTTGAATGCTTTCATGACATTAGTGACTCTATAAGATCAGAGATGGTGTGATTTTTTTTTCCTGATAACTATCTTCAAGATACTGCACACAGCCTTGCTAGCTGTTCATTACTTGTGGCTTCTTGTATTTGTTATGTTTGTTATTTTGGGGGCTTTTTGAGACTGGGTCTCACTCTGTCATCCAGGTTGGAAAGCAGTGATGTATCATAGCTCACTGCAGCCTTGACCTCCCAGGCTTAAGCAATCCTCCTGCCTCAGCCTCCCAATAGCTAGGACTATGGGCATGTACCGCCATGTCTGGATAATTCTTACATTATTTGTAGAGATGGGGTCTCTCTATTTCCCAGGCTGGTCTCGAACTCCTGGCCTCAAGTGATCCTCCCACCTGTGCCTCTGTAATCCTGTTGGGATTATAAGCAAGAGCAACCATGCCCAACCGTGCCCAACCAAGCACAAGCACATTTGTTAAATGAACAAACTCTCCTAATAGGACTTGGGTATATCAAACGTTGATGTGTATGGAACTTGAGTGAATCCATATAACTATATTAGTCTTCTGCTCCATTAAGAAGCACAGCTTTTAACAGATGAGAAACACAGAAGCCTAAAAGGATTGAATGAGTTGACCAGATGTGTATAGCAGCCAGTGGCTTTTACCAGATCACTTCTTTCTCAGGACTACGCTTGATGCCAAAAACACAGTCTGTCTCCTTGGTCTCTGATTTTCTATCTCTCCATCCATCTTTCCCTTTCTATCTCCTGCTTCATCTTTCTCCCTTGTAAGACAGAGGCAGAGACTATACCATTTTGCATACCTTAACTATCTTTAAATTCCCAGAACGTAGGCAGCTTTATTTTATTTTTTTGAGACAGAGTCTTGCTCTGTGGCCCAGGCTGGAGTGCAGTGGCGTGATCTCAGTTCACTGTAACCTCCGCCTCCAGGGTTCAAGTGATTCCCCTGCCTCAGTCTCTTGAGTAGCTGGGATTACATGTGTGCACCACCATGCCTGACTAATTTTTGTATTTTTAGTAGAGACAGAGTTTCACCACGTTTGTCAGGCTGGTCTCAAACTCCTGACCTCAAGTGATCCTCCCACCTCGGCCTCCCAGAGTGCTGGGAATACAGGCGTGAGCCACCACACCCGGCCCCTAGGGGGTTTTTAAAAATACTTGTTAAATAAATGAATGAGTCAATAAAGAAAACATATATTTTGACCTCAAACACCATCATTCTTTCCTTTTGTGGACCTGAGAACACTTTCTGCGATATAAATTATTTCTTTAAGCCATACTTTTGTGAAACAGCATGGAGAAGCTGCAGAAAAAAACAACAAAAAAAAGCTTACCTGATGTAATTTGATGACCTGCTCAAGTCTGTAGTTACTTATTTTTTAATCACTGAGAAATCGTACCTGTGTTAGCTGATTTGCTTCCTCGTCTCATTGATTAGTACAGCTGAGTGTAATTTTCAGTACTCTGATCTTACATTAGCCTTCCAGAGAACCTC
The DNA here is from genome assembly GCF_028885625.2 of Pongo pygmaeus. Lineage (NCBI taxonomy): Eukaryota > Metazoa > Chordata > Mammalia > Primates > Hominidae > Pongo > Pongo pygmaeus. The sequence goes on from NC_072380.2 coordinate 11,410,877, forward strand.
TGAAGCAATCAGGACCAATGCACAGATGGAGTGGGACTATGTCGAATTCCACCTTTTCTGAAAGCTACTGACAGTTCCCCACATGTGGCTCTTTGTGTTCTGGGACATAAAGAAACAGATTTTTTCCCCCTACAAATCACAAAGCTTCCATTTTGTAAAAATGCAGGTCATGTACAATAGCAGGTGCAGAATTGCTAATGGAATTCCAGCTCTAAGGACCACATTGCAGCTCTTTCATGCTTATAAATGTGCTTCCTTGCTCTTTAGGGAGGTTTCAAGAATAAATTTGGGAAATATTAAAAGGCCAGCACCTTGTGCTCATCTGTAATCGAGCTAATATGTGGGCTTTCTTTGGATGAGCTTCTTCTTGTTTTGGGAATGAGGTAGTTAAGGTACCTTTAATGATTCCTGCCAAGTTTTGTCTGAAAGAAAAGTATTTTTGCAGGCAGCATTAGACATCTGCTGCGAGCTAGCAATGCCAACATTAGTGGTAGGAATGAAGAAAGCCTCTCAATACTCCAAACAAACTCAAGAATATCTTGGTGCCACCTGACCTCACAAGAATTGTTGGGGAGAGACTTTTCAGAGACACTATCTTCCCACCCTACCTGCCTACAAAAGAAATCTGTGCCTGCAGGCTGCTCACACATGCACAAGGCAATGTCATCACAGGTCGTTTCCGTCTTTAATATGAAGAGCTACCAAAGACAAGAAAGCTCAGCTACTGCTCTTAGTGCCTGTTTTATGTTGCACCATAAGCAAGAAAGTAAATAAATGGAGGATAACCACCTCTCCCATTCTGAAAGTATAGCAGGAAGAGCACAAGGCAGACAAACCTAAGAACCTGTGTCACCCAGTGCTATTTGGGAAAGTGAAGAAGGTGAAAAAGGTGAGATGAGGCACTTATATGGTCACAGTAAGACAGCCTGGGCTGTAATGTGTTCATTTATCAATTCTTGCAACCCTCATTATGTTCGCCTCATTTGGCTGTAGGAGTTTCGGGGGACTTGCCCCGAAAATCACGTAGGTTCTTTTCTATTTTCCTAAGCGTCGGCTGGCTTGAGAAATAAAGGGACAGAGTACAAAAGAGAGAAATTTTAAAGCTGGGCATCTGGGGGAGACATCACACATTGGTAGGATCTGTGATGCCCCACAAGCCACAAAAACCAGCAAGTTTTTATTAGGGAGTTTCAAAAGGGGAGGGAGTACACAAATAGGTGTGGGTGACAGACATCAAGTACTTAACAGGGTAATAGAATATCACAAGGCAAGTGGAGGCAGGGCAAGATCACAGGACCACAGGACTGAGGCGAAATGAAAATTGCTAATGAAGTTTTGGGCACCACTGTCATTGATAACATCTTATCAGGAGACAGGGTTTTGAGATCAATCGGTCCGACCAAAATTTATTAGGCGGGAATTTCCTCTTCCTAATAAGCCTGGGAGCGCTATGGGAGACTGGGGTTTATTTCACCCCTGCAGTCTCAACCATAAGAGACAGGTACGCCCCGGGGGGGCCAGTTCAGAGACCTACCCCTAGGTGCGCATTCTCTTTCTCAGGGATATCCCATGCTGAGAAAAAGAATTCAGCGATATTTCTCCCATTTGCTTTTGAAAGAGGAGAAATATGGCTCTGTTCTGCCCGGCTCACCGGCGGTCAGAGTTTAAGGTTATCTCTCTTGTTCCCTGAACAATTGCTGTTATCCAGTTCTTTTTTCAGGGTGCCCACATTTCATATTGCTCAAACACACAGGCTGTACAATTTGTGTAGTTACTGCAATTATTACAGGGTCCTGAGACGATATACATCCTCTTCAACTGACAGGATTAAGAGATTAAATTAAAGACAGGCATAGGAAATCACAGGGGTATTGATTGGTGAAGTGATAAGTGTCCATGAAATTTTTACAGTTTATGTTTAGAGATTGCAGTAAAGACAGGCATAAGAAATTACAAAAGTATTAATTTGGGGAACTAATAAGTGTCCATAAAATCTTCACAATCCACATTCTTCTGCCACGGCTTCAGCCGGTCCCTTCGTTTGGGGTCCCTGACTTCCCGGAACATAGGAGGGATGGAGTCTCTGTTTTCTACAACTTTTCTAGGTAATTCTGAGTCTTAAGAAGATTTTCTAGGTCATGGTGATAATGGTTCATTTTTCTTCATAGTCCAGAAGGCTGCACCTTCTTTCTCTTGTCCACATCCCGAGAGGAGGCAGAAGTGCCATTACCCAAGTTGGGGAAGAGGAAGCCACACCTGCACAGAACTTAATGGTTTAAAAGTGCTTCCCAGCCAGGTGCGGTGGCTCACACTCATAATCCTAACACTTTGGGAGGCCAAGGTGGATGGATCACTTGAGGCCAGGAGTTCGAGACCAGCCTGGTCAACATGGCGAAACCCTGTCTCTACTAAAAATACAAAAACTAGCCAGGCGTGATGGCACACCCCTGTAATTCTGCCTACTCAGGAGGCTGAGGCAGAAGAATTGCTTGAACCTGGGAGGCAGAGGTTGCAGTGAGCTGAGATTGCACTACTGCACTCCAGCTTGGGTGACAGAGTGAGACTCTGTCTCAAAAAAAAAAAAAAAAACACAAAGTGCTTCCCCACTTTCTGATTTTGCTCTCTTCATAACCATGTGAGAGACTCACTGTGGGAAGTATCCTTTTTTATGGATGAAGACAGAGAAAAGCAGAGGGCTGGATGACTCTGCTGGGGCCTCAGGGCTCATAAGTGGCAGAGGCAGAGGTGGCTTGAATCCAGGTGTCCCCACTCAGCAATTCTACTAAGCATGTTCTCTAAAAGCAGTGTCTACTCACCAGGTTTCCATTGCTTCTTTTTAGGGTGACATGTTGGCAGTTAGGACCATGGACATGCCAGAGATTGTGGTCAAAAGATGTCTCCTGTTCTGTATGTGCACTCCATAGCCTCCCAAGAGCCACCCCTTTCACCCAGAAGGTTCCAAGGCCCACTGTCTGGCTTTGGAAACTGGTTATACCTCAGCTCCCAAGCAAATACTCTTCTCTTTTCATCCTGCCTATAGCATTACTGCAGTGCCCACCTTCACTAATATCACTCCAAGTCTCTCAGATACAGGGTAGGTCTTTATTTCTTGAAATAAAATTTTATTTTTATTAAATTATTATGAGCTCATTTTTTTTTTTAATTTTTATTTTTATTTCAAGAGTTTTTGGGATACAGGTGCTTTTTGGTTACATGGATAAATTCTTTAGTGGAGATTCTGAGAGTTTAGTGAGCCTGTCTCCAAGCAGTGTACACTCTACTCAATGAATAGTCTTTTATCCCTCACCATCCCACCCCAGCCTTCCCCTCTGAGTCACCAAAGTCCATTGTATCATTCTTATGCCTTTGCATCATCATAGCTTAGCTCCCACTTATAAGTGAGAACATACGGTATTTGGTTTTCCATTTCTGAGTTACTTCACTTAGAAAAATGGTCTCCAGCCCCATCCAAGTTGCTGCAAAAGACATGATTTCATTCCCTTTTAGAGCTCTTTTTTTTTTTTTTGACTGATTCTCGCTCTGTCAACAGGCTGGACTGCAGTGGTGCGATCTTGGCTCACTGCAACCTCTGCCTCCCAGGTTCAAGTGATTCTCCTGTCTCAGCCTCCCGAGTAGCTGGGACTACAGCTGTGCACCACCACGCCCAGCAAATTTTTGTATTTTTTAGTGGAGACAGGGTTTCACCATGTTGGCCAGGGTGGTCTCGATCTCTTGACCTCGTGATCCACCCACCTCGGCCTCCCAAAGTGCTGGGATTACAGACGTGAGCCACCTCATGCAGTTGAGCTCATTGGTTTTAAAGAAATCATACACAACTAAAACGTTCATCTTAGGGGTTGGCATCAGTTTCTTTTCCCACCCCTTTTCACCTCCAGTTTTCTTTCCTAGAAACAAGCCCTTTCAGATGTGAAGGACCTCTTCAACAAGAACTACAAACCACTGCTCAACGAAATAAAAGAAGACACAAACAAATGGAAGAACATTACATGCTCATGCATAGGAAGAATCAATATCATGAAAATAGCCATACTGCCCAAGGTAATTTATAGATTCAATGCCATCCCCATCAAGCTACCAATGACTTTCTTCACAGAATTGGAAAAAACTACTTTAAAGTTCATATGGAACCAAAAAAGGGCCCGCATTGCCAAGACAATCCTAAGTCAAAAGAACAAAGCTGGAGGCATCACACTACCTGACTTCAAACTATATACAAGGCTATGGTAACCAAAACAGCATGGTACTCGTACCAAAACAGAGATATAGACAAATGGAACAGAATAGAGCCCTCAGAAATAATACCACACATCTACAACCATCTGATCTTTGACAAACCTGACAAAAACAAGCAATGGGGAAAGGATTCCCTATTTAATAAATGGTGCTGGGAAAACTGGCTAGCCATATGTAGAAAGCTGAAACTGGATCCCTTCCTTACACCTTATATAAAAATCAATTTCAGATGGATTAAAGACTTAAATGTTAGACCTAAACCGTAAAAACCCTAGAAGAAAACCTAGGCAGTACCATTCAGGACATAGGCATGGGCAAGGACTTCATGTCTAAAACACCAAAAGCAATGGCAACAAAAGCCAAAATTGACAAATGGGATCTAATGAAACTAAAGAGCTTCTGCACAGCAAAAGAAACTACCATCAGAGTGAACAGGCAACCTACAGAATGGGAGAAAATTTTCGCAACCTACTCATCTGACAAAGGGCTAATATCCAGAATCTACAATAAACTCAAACAAATTTACAAGAAAAAAACAAACAACCCCAGCACAAAGTGGGCAAAGGAGATGAACAGACACTTCTCAAAAGAAGACATTTATGCAGCCAACAGGCACATGAAAAAATGCTCATCATCACTGGCCATCAGAGATATGCAAATCAAAACCACAGTGAGATACCATCTCACACCAGTTAGAATGGCGATCATTAAAAAGTCAGGAAACAACAGGTGTTGGAGAGGATGTGGAGAAATAGGAACACTTTTACACTGTTGGTGGGACTGTAAACTAGTTCAACCATTGTGGAAGACAGTGTGGTGCTTCCTCAAGGATCTAGAACTAGAAATACCATTTGACCCAGCCATCCCATTACTGGGTATATACCCAGAGGATTATAAATCATGCTGCTATAAAGACACATGCACACGTATGTTTATTGCGGCACTATTCACAATAGCAAAGACTTGGAACCAACCCAAATGTCCAACAATGATAGACAGGATTAAGAAAATGTGGCACATATACACCATGGAATACTATGCAGCCATAAAAAAGGATGAGTTCATGTCCTTTGTAGGGACATGGATGAAGCTGGATGCCATCATTCTCAGCAACCTATTGCAAGGACAGAAAACCAAACACCACATGTTTTCACTCATAGGTGGGAACTGAACAACGACAACACTTGGACGCAGGAAGGGGAACATCACACACCGGGACCTGTCATAGGGTAGGGGGAGTGTGGAGGGATAGCATTAGGAGATATACCTAATGTAAATGACGAGTTAATGGATGCAGCACACCAACATGGCGCATGTATACATATGTAACAAACCTGCACGTTGTGCATATGTACCCTAGAACTTAAAGTATAATAATAAAAAAAAAAAGAAACAAGCCCTTTCAACAATTTTAGGTAATTCTTCTGATATTTGTCTCCGTATTTTCTACATAATATGCATATTCTGCTACTTATGCATCAGTTTTAGATGGTGTTTACTGACTCTGTTAAAGGATGAAGGTTTTTAGCTCTTATACCTCTACCTGTTTGCCTTCCCTTTGCCCCAATATGGCTATATCCCAGTTTGTTTGGTTTTTTTTGAGATGGAGTCTCACTCTGTCACCCAGGCTGGAGTGCAGTTGCGCGATCTCGGCTTCCTGCAAGCTCTGCCTCCCAGGTTCATGCTATTCTCCTGTCTCAGCCTCCTGAGTAGCTGGGACTACAGGTGCTCACCACCACGCCCAGCTAATTTTTTGTATTTTTAGTAGAGACAGGGTTTCACCGTGTTAGCCAGTGAGGTCTCGATCTCCTAACCTCATGATCTGCCCACCTCGTGATTTGGCCTCCCAAAGTGCTGGGATTACAGGCGTGAGCCACTGTGCCGGGCCATCCAAATTTTAAATATTAATTTATTTTAATTAATTTAAATTATTGATGTTTTTACATTATGTAAAATTTATTGCTGATCCAAATATTTTGATTCATTTTTGTATTAGTTATCTATTGCTGCAAAACTAATTACATCCAAACTTAGCAACTTAAAACAATAATTAACCTTTATTATCTCACACAGTCTGTGGGTCTTGAATTTGAGAATGGCTTAGTTGGGTTGTTCTGGTTTGGGAGTCTCTCAGGAGATTTCAGTCAAGATGTCAATCCCACACCAAGATGTGGAATCAACCTAAGTGTCCATCAACAGATGAATGGCTAACCAAGATGTGGCATATATACACAATGACATATCACTCAGCCATAAAAAATAATCTGGTAATTTGCAACAACATACATGGAATTGGAGGACATTATTTCAAGTGAAATAAGCCAGGCACAGAAAGACAAATATCATGTGTTCTCATTAATATGTGGAAGCTATAAAAAAAAATTGAACTAATGGAAACAGAGAATAGAATGATGGTTACCAGAGGCTGGGAAGGGTTGGTTACCAGAGGCTGGGAAGGGTAGTGGGGAAGAGGACTAAAGAGGGGATAATTGATGGGTACAAAAAATACAATCGGACAGAAAGAATAAGATCTAGTGTTCAGTAGCACAATAGAGCAACTATAGTTACGAAAGATTTATTTTGTATTTCAAAATAATTAAAACAGTGAGATTAGGATGTTCCTAGCACCAAGAAATGATAAATGCTTGAGGTGATGGATACCCTAATCACCCCAGTTTGATCATTACACATCATAGGCTTGTATCAATATCACAAGTACACCATAAATATGTATAACTTGTGCATCTACAGCAATTAAAAATGAACTATTTTAAAAAGAAAAAAAATCAATCCCAATAATTTATATCTCTCTCACATGCAAAGTTCACTCACCTGCCTCCTAAGGTCCCCCAAAGTCTTACCCCATTACAGCATCAGCCAGAAGTCCAGTATTTCATTGTCTAAATTGGGTCCAGGGGAAAATAAAGCTTCTCGGGGTGGTTCTTTAATAATAGCTCTTCAAACACAGTTCCTCTTAATTGGAAGACCTGTGAATTAAAGAAAGAAGTTGTCTGCAGCCACACACCCAACATACATTGGTGAAACAGGAATATGAAAACTGCTAGAAACCCTCCCAGTAAAAAGGAAGAAAAGAGAAGACATACAGGAGACAGTGGGCCATAGCAATTCTTAAATCAAGCAAGATGCAGTTGACAGTTTCTTAGTTAAGACTCAAGACCTGGGCAGGATTTTTCATGGCTGTTGGCTATGCCCACTGAACATTTGTTTCCACTTTCAGAATCATTCTTTCATTTCCATCAAAGGTAGCCCATGTATACAGCTGAGATGTTTTCTCAGCCTGCTTTCTGCCTGTAGAAGTTTGGGGACCCAAAGTCCTCTTTATAATTTGTTCTCTTTCTATTCCTTTTAGTTCAAGCTGGAGGTATTTTTGCCAACACAATTCTTATAAAATCGTTATATATCTCCCATGAATTTTATTGGGGTTTATGACATTAGACAAAAGCCATATCCAGAAATTTATTTGATATAAACCTTCTCTACTTTGGGCTTTTGCTGAGATGAGGAAAGGACAATGCCCTTAGCCTTCTTAGAAGCCTTGTCTGACTAACAGTGGCTTGAGGACTGGGCACGGTGGCTCACGCCTGTAATCCCAGCACTTTGGGAGGCTGAGGCAGGCAGATTACCTGAGGTCAGGAGTTCAAGACCAGCCTGGCCAACATGGTGAAACCTCGTCTCTACTAAAAATAAAAAATTAGCTGGGTATGGTGGCACACGCCTGTAATCCCAGTTACTTGGGAGGCTGAGGCAGGAGAATTGCTTGAGCCCGGGAGATGGAGGTTGCAGTGAGCCGAGATCGTGCCCCTGCACTCCAGCCTAGCCGACAGAGTGAGACTGCGTCTCAAAAAACAACAAGAACAAAAATAAAAACAGTGGCCTGAGACATTGCTTTAGATATATCTGAAGTTCTAACAGTTATTTTTGTTACAACCAGACCCTCAGCTTCATCTTTATATCATGTTTTCCTGACACTTCCCTGGATTTTATATTTGCATAGATGCCATTTCTTAATTTTAGGATCATTTGCCATCTAGAGATGCTGGGAATTTTCAAACTATCAAGTTCCATCTTCGTTTTGCTGAAGAGTCTTTCTGTGGCCTCTCTATGCTCACATTTTATTTTCAACAGAAAAAGGAAACCATGTGGTGCCATCCACATTCTGCCAGGAAACCTCCTCAGCTAGATTACCTACTTCATTAGGTAGTTTTTAATTTTTCCATGTTAGGACAGGCAAAAGTATAGCTAAACTCTCTGCTGTTTTATAACAAGGATTCTCTTTTCTCCATTTTAAAATAATATTTCCTCTACTTTTTTTTGTTGTTGTTGTTCTCAAAGGCCATCAGGCTTCTACTCACAATACCTATAATATTCTTTAGGCTTTCATTAACACTACCCTCAAAGTCCTTCCAGCTCCTGACCAATACTCATCTAGATTTACACCCATATTTTTAGTTTTTTGTCATTACTTACTCAACTTCCAGGTACCGAAGTCTTCATACTCAAAATGAACTCCAAAACTTAGCACCTTAAAACAATATTACACATTGTACATAGTTTCTGCGTGTCAGGAATTCAGGAGTGATGTAAGCTGGTGGTTCTGGTTTGGGGGTCTCTCATGAACTTACTGTGAAGGTGTTGACTGGGAACTGAAGTCACTTGAAGGCTTGACTGTGTAGAGTATCTTCCAGGGTGGCTCAGTCCAATGGTTGGCAAGGTATGCTGGTATTGGCTGACTCCTGGCCCTAAGGCTGCTTGAGTGTCATTGTTAATTGTATAATGAGAGCTGGCTTCTTCCAGGGCAACTGATCTAAGAGAGCAAGCTGAAAGCCCCAATTTGTCTTTATAACCTAGCTTTAAAACTCACACACCACCATTTCTGCAAAATCCTAGTTGTTACATGGTCAGCCCTACTGAATATGGGAGGAGATTATACAAGGATATGAAAACCAGGATGCAGGATCATTAGGGACTGTCTCAGAAGCTGGCTATTAGTATTTTTCTCATTATTTTTTCCTATAATTAATAATTACCTGATTTGTTTATTTGATTAGCTTTACATGTCTTAATCTTTATTTTTTCTCTAAGGCTTCATCATCTTTCAAATACCTGGGAATTATTTTTGCAAACCTTGAAATGTATTAGATTATTTCTGCTTCCATTGTTTTCTTATGAACATCATCCTTCATATTCCTCCATCTTTTTTTTTTTGGTGGGGGGTGGGGGATGGAGTCTCACTCTGCTGCCCAGGCTGGAGTGCAGTGGTGCGATCCTGACCCACTGCAGCCTCCACCTCCCGGGTTCAAGTGATTCTCCCACTGCAGCTTCCTGAGTAGCTGGTACTACAGGCACCCGCCACCATGCCTGGCTAACTTTTGTATTTTTAATAGAGATGGGGTTTCACCGTGGTGGCCAGGCTGGTCTGGAACTCCTGACCTCAAGCGGTCCCCCTGCCTCGGCCTGAGCCACTATGCCCAGCCATATTTCTCCATCTTTCTGCTCCGTCCAGGCTCATTCCTTCCTAAGCTTGATGCACAGTTGCGATCCCAGGACTTCCCTTCCCTGCAATTTTGTATTACAACTCTTGTTTACTGGATCCCACATTTTCCTCTTTGTTGGTTTTCTTGTTTATTTTTGCCAAAGCACAGGCTACCGGAGTTTGAAGAACAGTGCATGGGAGAAGAAGTTTGTGAGTTCTGTGTTTGAAATGTCTTTATTCCACCCTCACTTGTTCCTTGGCTGTCCTCGCGCTTGTAATGGGTACAGTTTGTCAAACTGTAGGCTCCTTTGTAAGGTATCAAGGAGCACATGGGTTTTATTTTTGTTTTTCCATTGGTAGACTCTCAGTTTTCATTGTGCAGAGATCATTCCTCTGGAGCCGATTAGTTTCTCCAAAGAAGAATCTTTCATTCTCTTCCCTGGGGTGGCAGGGATGTGTCCGTGACTGCTGCCTTCCAGGAGCAGGGCCGAGGTGGAGGGCTGGGGGCCTCACAGTTCAGCAGCAGGCAGGCCTTGTAACACCCTGAATTGTGGCATGAGGCCTCCTCTGTCTCAGCTGAGCCCCTAATCTTCAGTTCAATTTCTCCAGAAAACAAAACAAATATTTCCCATTGCTTATGGGAGAGTGAGCAGAGGGGTGGTTACCTGACTCTTCAGAGTGGGCTGGATCCTGCTGGTTCAGCAGCTCAGCATGGAGCCTTCCAAAGGACTCACCTGTTTATCATCACCCACCCCCCAGGTGATCTCCTTTACAATCTACCTTTCCAGTCAGAGCTAAATCAATCCCTCACCTGCTTTCTGTAGCCTCATCCCACCCCTTTATATAAATATCTTAGCTTCTGTTTTTTTCACTTTTCCAGTGTCATTCTCTTTGCTCGCGGGTAAATACCTTTCAAAAAATTGGTTTACTCTTTATTTATTTTGAAATAGGATCTCCTTCTGTCACCCAGGCTGGAGTGCAATGGTATGATCACAACTCACTGCAGCCTTGACCTTTGGGGCTTAGGCGATCCTCCCACCTCAGCCTCCTGAGTAGCTGGGATTACAGGCGTGTGCAACCATGCCTAGCTGATGTTTTAAAAAATATTTTTGTCAAAACAGGGTCTTGCAGTGTCGCCAAGGCTGGTCTCAAACCAGTGGGCTGAAGTGATCCTCCTGCCTCAGCTTCCCAAAGTGCTAGGATTACAGACGTGAGCCACTGCGCCTGACTGCTGTGTTTTAAATTGGCATTTTGGAACAAAAGAAAAGAAAAAAAGAAAATGTGTGATCATTTCTTTATGCATCACTGTAAGTACAGGTAATGATTTTCAATTTGTGAAACAACATAACACAAAAACTCAAACCAAAGAAAGCTGACCTATAACCACTCCAGATAGGGAGCAAAAACCTACTAATGTTGCCCAAGTGAGCCTGGCTCTTACAGCCTCTGTATTCTCCAAGACGGATCTTTATACCTTCCCTGAACAGGAAAGTTCCATCCCTTTTCCAGCACACAGCCTGCTCTCAAGCATCTGTAGCCAGTGCTGCGGATACAGACCTCCCAGCCAAGGAAAGCAGATGGCTTTCAGGCACTGATTAATTACCATTCTTCCTCCGCTTAGGTTTCCAGCTGTGGTTTACTTTCTGCTTCCTGGCGTGGAGGCATGTCTTCTGGTTTCTTTGCTTCCCAGCAAAATGTCAGGAGCACTTCTGTCTTTTACTAAGTCTCTTCTGGTCACCAGCTCCACATTGCTAGTGACCAGCATTGCTTTTTGGCTTATCTCAAAGCTACTATGTGGCAATAACTTTCATCTGTAATGGAATAAAACAAATCTGTCCTCGTCTGGTTCCTTGACCTCTGATTGCATGATGGAGCAAACAGGAAGCAGAAAGTCAAATGAAAGGAAACCTCCGTGGGTCAAATAAATCTTTCTGTCTGTCTTCTGGAGCTGGACCCATGACAGAAATCACCTCTGGGGTTTAGCTCCCTGTTTAGCCTGATTTTAAAGTTACAGGGCACATCCCAAACCAAAATGGGGTTATGACTAATGAAGCATTGAATCTGGCATATGGCTGGCCACGTTTGTTAGCATGGAAGTACTCCATCTTGCCACATGATTTTGGGGATTTAGCAAGCTCTCCTAATCACCTGTTTTCTCTAAGCAGGGGTTCTGCAACAGAAATGCGTTGTACATAAGGATCGCCCTGGAAACTTGGACATATGTCCAGACTCTACCCCGGGAGGTTATTCAAGGCAAGGCATTTGTGTTTTGAAAACAGCTCCTGGCCGGGCACGGTGGCTCATGCCTGTAATCCCAGCACTATTGGGAGGCCGAGGTGGGCGGATCATGAGGTCAGGAGATCGAGACCATCCTAGCTAACACGTTGAAACCCCGTCTCTACTAAAAATACAAAAAAAAAAAAAAAAAAAAAATTAGCCGGGCGTGGTGGCAGGGGCCTTTAGTCCCAGCTACTTGGGAGGCTGAGGCAGGAGAATGGTGTGAACCCGGGAGGCGGAGCTTGCAGTGAGCCGAGATCGCACTACCACACTCCAGCCTAGGCAACAGAGTGAGACTCTTGTCTCAAAAGAAAAGAAAAGAAAAATGAAAACAGCTCTCTTGGTGATTTTGGTTAAGAAGCATTGTTCTAAAGAAATACCTAATGTGAAAGAGGCAACACAGTATAATGATTATCAAAAAATAAAAACTCTGGATGAATAGGTGTGGGCCCTGGGCCTGGCTAAGTTGTTTTCTGTCATTAGTCGGGAGACCATATAATATATCATCCACATTAGGACATATTTGAAAGGAAAAGAGGGAGCTATTAATAATTGTGTCAGGACAAGATGCATACATTGAGGCTGTGCGGACACACCAGTCACCCTACTCATTAGTCAAATGCAAGATTGAAGTAGAGAACTCTGAGGTCCCTTTCAGACTGATGATTCTGCAGTTTATGACAACTGGGACAAGTGCATGCAGGACAGAGTCTCATTCTAAGTGCAAGCAGGACAGAGCTGTTGAGGAGTCATCTACACTCAGGAGGGCTGAGATGGGCCGCATCCACACCTCAGAGGCTGAGACCCAATGGTGCGTGAGGCTGAGGGGCCAGGCAGATCAAGCTAACAGGAGGAAGAGACCTTTCTAGGGCAAAGGCCCCAAAAAACATGGGTCAGGAGGGGCAGATTCACAATCAGGGTTGATCAGAGGCAGCTGCTATTGCCATCAGAAACCCCGAGGTGTTATTTGAGGTCTATTGACTTTTACACGTGCTTCTGGGTCATATTCAGTGTGATACTCTTAGACATTTACTCACATTTCTGTATTATCTCCCATACGTGACACAAACAATCTGTACAGCCATCTCCTTGGTGCCTCTGCCATGTGGCACAATTAGGGAGAAGGGTATTTAGGTTAATCTAATGTTCTAGTTAATTATAAATTAGTATATAAATTATACCATACATGACTGGGTGCGGTGGCTCATGCCTGTAATCCCAGCACTTTGGGAGGCCAAGGCGGGCGGATCACCTGAGGTCAGCAGTTCGAGACCAGCCTGACCAACATGCAGAAGCCCCATCTCTACTAAAAATACAAACAATTAGCTGGGCGTGGTGGTACATGCCTGTAATCCCAGCTACTCTGGAGGCTAAGGCAGGTGAATTGCTTGAACCCAGGAGGAGGAGGTTGCAGTGAGCCGAGATCGCACCATTGCACTCACAAATTGTACCACACACAAATGACCAATTTTCTAAAAATCAAAGTGTAATAAAATACCCCAACCCCCACCAAAACCCTGATGGTTTTATCTGTCATGTTTTAGAAAGCACTGCAGTGTCACAATAAAGATCATTGCAGCTGGGAAAGGTCAGCTTAATCTAATCTGTGGTATCAACAAGTTTAGATGAACACAGAAGAGTTAAGTTGGGTGTAGTTTGGTTTTTAGGACTTTTTTTCTACTGTATTTCTTATGTTGGGGCTTATCAAGTGTGAATTAGTGGAAATCTTTAGGGTGGGATATCGCGACAGAGTGAGAGGGCCTGAGCAGATAACTACTGTTTCAAAGCCAGTATTTTATCATTTCTGAGAAGTGGGCTGAACTGGCTTGTTTGTGCATCTTTAGGCATCAGGGGAATGAGCAGAGATTTGAGGAGAGAGGCAAACAGAGACAGAGCAAGAGAAGACAAAGAGAAGGAAGGAAGACTGAGAGACAGAGGGAGAAAAGGAGTGAGGAAAAGAAGGGGGAAACAGAGGAGGAGGAGGGAAAAGAGAGACAGAGACAGAGAAAGCATGATAACATAAACAGAGAAGCAAACAGAAAGATGGGGACAGACACTGAGAAGGAGAGACATACGTGAAGAGTTAGATGTACACACATGAGCATGCACACACATGAGCATGTCTTTGGGAAAAAGAAAGGTAAGTCCAAGGTTAGAATTTATAGTCAAAACCTTGGAAAGGCTTGTATTGGAACATAGGAAATGGAACGGCTCACACAGTTGCTGAAGCTGTTTTGATGAACACAATCCAGTTCGTTTCACGTAGATCTAAGCTCACGCTGTTTGGAAGGAAATTGCTCACTGCAGCTATGCTTTAGGGGTGTGATCAGAGGGGCTGGCATTGATGGAAAGCTTCTCTCCACCGCTCTGGGAGGAAGCCGGCAGATTGTGAACAGCTCTGTTCTCACAACTGTGGCAGTGTCGTCTGTTTGTCAGAATCGTGCCCTGAATGCAGCATTTGGGATGTGCACATGCTTAGCCTGGGATTAGAATTCTCCTGGCTGCAAAATCGTTTTGCTTCTTACTGATTTCTTACCTTTGGCAGAGAATGGCAGCACAGCAAGGAGAAATTGCTATTGTCTGGCTAAGAGTTATTTTCAGAGAGTCTTGGAGAGGCTATCTGTCCCTGAGGGAATGCAGAAGGAGAAGGAAGCCAAGAGGTAATCATTTGGCTTGACAGGTGACATGGGGTGATGTGGCTGAAGGGCCAGCAGGAGGCTGGGGTCTCCAGGAAGAGCTTGGTAAACAGAAACTTGCTTTCACTTGAAAAATGCTGTGCGTACTTCTCCTCCCTTCATATCAAAAAGGACAAACTGAGCTGCAGAAGCCCTAGGGAGGGGCCAATGCAATAGTCAAGGGCATGGAGATCTGGGAAGACGGGAAGCATTAGGATCTTCAGTCCGGAGTGCCAGAGGATGAGGAGGGAGAGGACAGATCTCTGAAACAAAGGAACGGAAAGGATGGAGTGCATGGGCTTGGTCATGAGATTCCTGGATATCAAACCCTTGAAGGTTTAGAAAGGTCATTTTAGGAAAATAAATAAATAAAGCATGGATTTTTATGGTGAACAGTAAACTTGGGAAAGTTTTAGACAAACTCAATGAACATGCTTAGAAATGACAAATGTTGAAAATATTAATACAGGCAGGAAGGGTGTAGACAAATCTCTCTACAGTGCACAAGGCTGGCTTCGTCTACTCACATCCCTTGCTAAGGGGATGGCCCTTTCCAGGCTTCTCCTGCCTAACTAGCTTGGCTTCAGTTTGCCTTTCCCGGGCCCCACGACCAACTGGACTAGGCGGGGGCACCTAACCCAAGGGCAGCCAACTCTAACCTATTGCTATTTCTTTTTTTTTTCCCACTCAGTCCTGCATGGTGCTGACAGACTACTCTCCCTCAGATACCAGTTTTATCAAACCTTTTCCTGAAACAGCTATACCTCAGACAATCCCAAGACATAAACAAGAGCATCCTCAGTACCTGGGACAGGGCAAGGCTTAACCTGCCTAAGAGTTAACTCTTCATGACACCTACTGTATGCTGGGTACTCTGCTAAGTGCTTACCTTACATCACATAGTCACATTTAATTCTCATAGCTCAATAAGGCAGCAACTATTTTTAATTCCATCTCACAGAAGAGAAAGTCAAATTGAGAAAGATTAATGAACAGCTAGGATTGAAGCTCCAGTCAGTCCAACTCCTGAGCCCAGGCTTTAACTCTATACTTTAGCTCTATGCTGACTCCCAGCAACTCTGGCCTGTCTCCTCCTCTTGTTTTCCTTTTCTATTCATTCCCATTCTCTCCAATCATCCCTACCCTTTTCTATGTCATCAAACTTCTATGACTGGTTGTGAAGCTCCTAAGTGTCATTTAGGATGCTTTCACTAAAGTCCATAGAAAACAAACTAAAATAATTTAAACAATAAAGATGATGAGATTTTTTTCCTTCACGTAACAGGAAGCTTAGAGGTAAAGAAAATCCAATGTTTTTCTAGCTAATGACTCAGCATCAACGACAAGGATCTTTCTATCTTTCTCTTCTACCATCCTTTGCTTGTTGGCTAGCTCCCCTCAGGCTCACAAGATGGCTACAGCAGCTCTGGACATCACATCCTTAAACCCTAGTTTCAGAGAAAACAAACATGGCTCCTTTCTTGTGTGTTTCCCTTAAATAATGAAGAAATATTTCTCAAAGTCCCTAGCAGATTTTCCCTCACATCTCATTGGTCAGGATTCAGTCACATGGCCATACTAAACCAATCACTGATAAGAAAGGTGGGATAACTGTTATTGTTTAGACCAACGGTAATATACATGACTGGACAAGGGGACAAGTGAACAGAAGAACAGAAATCAAAATTCTGACAACATAACAGAAGGCAGAAGTCCTTGTCAGGTAGGTGACAACAGTTATTTTCTTTTGTTCCCAGGGAACATCTTCTGCTTCAGTCAGTTAGCATCCTTGCACGTGACTCATTCATTCTTGCCTCATTAATTTCTCATACTGTCGTTTCCTTCCTAGATAGTTTCTACCTGGTCAATCTCCCCAAGATCCAGCCTGGGTCTCTTCATAACTGTTTCTCTGACGTTTAATCCTTAGTAACTTCCTCTCTGAACTCTCTTATATTTACTGTGAGTGACTTTTTTTTTTTTTTTTTTTTGAGACGGAGTCTCGCTTTGTTGCCCAGGCTGGAGTGCAGTGGTGCGATCTCGGCTCACTGCAAGCTCCGCCTCCCGGGTTCACGCCATTCTCCTGCCTCAGCCTACTGAGTAGCTGGGACTACAGACGCCCGCCACCAAGCCTGGCTAATTTTTTGTATTTTTCGTAGAGACGGGGTTTCACCGTGTTAGCTAGGATGGTCTCGATCTCCTGACCTCGTGATCCACCCGCCTCAGCCTCCCTAAGTGCTGGGATTACAGGCGTGAGCCACCGTGCCCGGCCTACTGTGAGTGACTTGTAATGTAGCTATTAGCTGCTATGAAATTGTTATCAGGATTTACTCCAGTTTCTCAAAAAATAACATATTTGAGAAACTTCATTGGGATAGAAATTAGGATAGATGACCTTTAAAGAGACTTTCAACTCTCATATTTTATGACTCCACAAGTCTACAATAACTGGTCTCTCTCCTTTCAGACTGTTCACTCATTGAGGATAGGGTCCAAGCCTTTGTGTGTCTTTATGTGTTCAACAACATACAACATGGTGACTGATGCATTTTGGGAATTCCATAAATAATCATTGATTGACTGACTGGTCAATGGCTGCTCTAAACACCACTAATTCACTACTCAAGAGATTCTCACTGGCTTTGGGCATGAACTCTCCTAACTAGATTCAAGCAGGTAGTTGATAATATGTTTTTCTGTCATGGCTGGATCTTAATGTTGGTATCTGCCCTAGAATATAGGTGATTTGCCCAACGACATTTGGACACCTGGTGAAAGGTGGAACATAGACAAGTGAGCAGGTGTATAGAGCAGGAAAAAGAAGGTGTTCTGGAAGTGAGCTCAATAAACACCCACACAGAAACAGCCAGCATAGACCATGACAGAGAGTCACAGGTGACAGCACAGGGAAAGAGCCTTAGGTAATCCAGAATTCACCAGAGAGGGTGGAGCAGATCCCCCTTGAGTGTGACTCAGGGCCAGGAGGGTTAGGCATATTTAATATACTTCATGTAGGTAATGTTCCTAAAAACAGAAGATCAAAGGTGTTCAATCCACTTGACTGGTAAAGATATTCAGGAAATAAAGAAAGCATTGTAGTGAGCATGAGATTAAAATATGGGGAAACACCAGTCTGGCGTAGATGTCCCCTGCCTGTCTCCTGTAATTCCCAGCATGACCTATCCCAACACCTGGCACGCTTCATAGAAATGATCTGTTTATGTGTCTGACTTTGTCCATATTGTGAGATCTATGATGGCAGAAGCCTGCGTCGCTCATCAACATATCCCCTGTGTCTGTTGGATGAAGAGACCAAGTGTCCACTTGGCTCTAGACAGGATATGTGGTTGTCACTGTGACCTCCATATGCTTCATCTGCCCTTCCGGGGCACTTAGCACCCTCCCTGGGGCTCCTGTTCTCTTCTGTCCTCAGATACAGAAGCCACCCCATAGGGGATTCGATGTCCTTAGAGAATATGGAAGCCCCATTGCACAGATGAGGAAACCAAGGCTCAGATCAGGAAAATCAAGGGAAGCAGTGAATCCGCAGCACATCTCGATTCTCAGCTGAGACCACCTCTACATCCTGACTCTTGTTGCTAGGCAGCACTGCCTCAGATTTTCAAAGTTCGCTAAAATTCTAAATAGATCACTTAAATTGGTTTGCTCACTTTTAGCTTTATGGAGGGTGGAACTTAAAGGGGGTGAGTTAATACTTCATCAATACTCTTACAGATAAGCTTTTATTTCCACCATGACATTGATGAAGAGACATGGATAGTAACATGAGTAGTACAGAGGTGAGGGGTAGGGGGAGGCTGACAGAAAAGAGGAGCCCAGTGGACCTGCTGAAGCCATTGTTCCCCTTCACTGCTCATTCAGTTCTGCTCCTTAGTTTGGTGTTTAATATCCTCCCTGATCTTTGCCTCACCTGCTTTGCTGGTCACGTTTTTCCTAAATAATAATAATAACACAATTAGAATTTTCACATAACTTTCGCATTCACTCTTAATTTGATCCTGCTGATGACTGTATGTATCAGGGAGCAGGAGTTGTCCAGGAGGAAAAATCTGGGGCATGGCAGCTTGTTAACCTTCTCGAGGTCAGTATGAAGCCCTGCCAGAAGCCACCTCTTCTAGGTCTTGTCTGGGGCTCTCCCCCAAAGCCCTGGTCTCCATACACACCTCATTCACTCACTCTGCATCATTGTCTCCACTCAGAATGCACAGCTGGGTAAATCCTTCCTTAACTCCTTTATTTTTAATTAGAGACAGGGCCCTACTCTGTCACCTAGGCTGGAGTGCAATGGCATGATCACGGCACACTGCAGCCTCAAACTCCTGGGCTCAAGTGATCCTCCCTTCTCAGTCTCCTAAGTAGCTGGGACTACAGGCACATGCCACCACACCCAGCTAATTTTTATTTTTTTATTTTTTGTAGAGATGGGATCTTGCTCTGTTGCCCAGGCTGGTCTCAAACTCCTGGCCTAAAGTGATCCTGATCCTCCTGCGTCGGCCTCCCAAAGCGCTGGGATTACAGGTGTGAGCCAGTGCACATGACCCTCTTTCCTCAACTCCAAATTCAAGTCCCACTTACTCCTTAAAACCTTCCCTGAACACTCTGGCCCTCTCTTTGTCCTTGCAACTTGAACCTGTCCCAGTGGCCCCACCTTACGATGGGCTGCCTTGGACTACTTGGTGACTATGGTGTGTTCATATCTGTCTCTCCTGAGCATGTCGGATACAACATGCCTTGATTTTTTTTACCCACAGAGCCATTGTCAGTGTTGGTGACTGACAGCTCCCCTAGGGTTGTGACAAGGAACGTGAGTCAAACTGGCATGCACCAAACATGAAGACTTGGTCTGCTTGGTGGAACCCAACTAGCCCCAAAGACCCTCTGCTGCCTAATGTCTGGCAAAATTACAGCGGAGACTGGGAACTTGAATTTCATTAATGTTTTCTATTAAAAGCACCATTTCCCATTAATATTTGGAGGGTAATTGATCTCTAGAAGTGCAGCTCAGGGCAGGGCTGAAGGTGTTATGGCAAGGGGGGAATGACTTCATAAGTCTCCCACTGAGCTGCCACAAAGCCAAATGAAAACAATATCTCCAGCTCCCTGGGGACCAGTAAGAATATTAGATTAGAGCTCAGGTGAACTATTTGATGAGTCACTCAGTCTTCAGAGGAAAAGCCACGCTTGTAATAACATTGGCTTGCCAAAGATAAAACAGAATTTAAAAACCAGGTAATTTTAAAAGCCCCAAATCAAAGGTTGAGATACTTTATAAACTTTGAACCGTGCCAAAAGAAATGCCTGATCGTTTATTACATCTGGAAAAGACTATGTTTACAATAAGTAAAGAGGAATTCATGAAATGTTCATATTTTACGACTGTCAACTCACTGAAGTAATTACACCCTCATTTACTTATTCTCTCAAAAATGGTATTTTTTAGGATTTTCTCTGTGCCAGGCACTACTCAAAGGTTTGCGATAAAATCTTATGGGACACTATGCTTACATACAAGTAACTCCTGTTCTAGTGGATTGTTCGTTTGTAATAAGCAAAAGATATTATTTCCATTTAACAAAAGAAGAAACAAAATTTCAGAGGATCTTGGTGAATTTCCTATGTCACATCTCAAATAATTAAGACAGCCTTTGGCCGGGCGTGGTGGCTCACACCTGTAATCCCAGCACTTTGGGAGGTTGAGGCGAGTGGATCACGAGGTCAGGAGTTCGAGACCAACCTGGCCAAGATGGTGAAACCCCGTCTCTACTAAAAAAAAAAAAAAAAAATTAGGCATGGTGGTGGGCACCTGTAATCCCAGCTTAGGGGGCTGAGGCAGGAGAATCACTTGAACCCAGGAGGTGGAGGTTGCAGTGAGCCGAGATCGTGCCACTGCACTCCAGC
This sequence comes from Pongo pygmaeus, assembly GCF_028885625.2. NCBI lineage: Eukaryota > Metazoa > Chordata > Mammalia > Primates > Hominidae > Pongo > Pongo pygmaeus. The sequence continues at coordinate 11,431,493 of NC_072380.2, forward strand.
CTGGGCGAAAGAGTGAGACTCCGTCTCAAAAAAAAAAAAAAAAGCCTTTAAATAACTGTTGTGAGAATCTTCCCTCAAACCTTGACAACAGTCCCCAAAGATCTATATTTTATCACATAAGTCAGTAATTCTCAACTTGATACCTCTATTCTCTCTCCCTGAATCACAGTATATCTTGAAGTCCACAAAAAATGGAGGTCTTGAATTGAGGTCTGCATGTCTTCAGAATTCAGGATTATATGGCCAAACTCTATTGCCTCCCCCAGTGGCGTGGGGTACAAGATGGTTAGCCTGAAAACCCGTGCATCCCAGATTTATGTGCACAAGTCATTTTTTATACAGACAAGAAACTCTTTCCTTGCACCAACAGAGCTAATCTTAGGGTCAGGAATATTCCTGAAGAATCTGGCAGAGACTCAACTCTGGGCCGCTGGGTAGCTCGTTTTAAGGTTGCATGAGACTAAATTTATTCCTCCCTCATGCTTAATTGGAGCATTCATTTCCCCCTTCTGGCTCCCTGATCTCAAAGAAACATCTATTACTGACATAGAGGAACAAAAGGACGTCTCCTCCAGTTTGTTAATTATGTTCTGTTCTGTGAACAACAACAGGAGAATTAACCATTGAAAAGAGAAAAAAAAACCAAGTCCTGGCCCTTCCGTGAGGGGTGCGTCATCCGTATACAGGAAGAGATGGAGCCATCTCTTTAAACGACGAATACGTTGATTTTTGGTGGGCTTTGTCAGTTTCATTTCCGCACATTGGCTCTAAGGGGCACACACGTAGCAGCTTGATTTGGCTGGGTCCCAGCGACATTTTCATACTTGTAGGTGGAAGATGAGGAAGCCAAGTGGAGAGGAAGTGAGGGGCTCTGTATTCACAGACGATGACTTATTCCTGAAATGAATAATGTGATGGTTTCAAATGCTGTGTACCTGATTGATCTGTCCTTCTCTTGTCTTCAAGAATTCATGTATAAATGTTTTAGAAGATTGCTAATGTCATGCCAATGAATCTCTTCAAGTGCTCTTTTTTGGGGAATAAATAGCTATAATCTCTTCTGCTTCGATGTTGCTCATCTTTTCTGATGGCATTGTGTGGAATCAACGGGCAACATTTCAACTTCCCGCATGCAGACATGAACCACACACACGCATACACACACACACACACAGACACACACTCTCACTCTCTGTTTAGAATTTTTTGCCCTCTAGCCTACTTTTTAAGGAGGCTCTTACCTAAGGATGGGCTTAAGTTTTTTTTTTTTTTTTTTTTTTTTTTGAGACAGAGGCTCGCTCTGTTGCCCAGGCTGGAGTACGTGACAGGATCACTGAAGTCTCTGCCTCCTCAGGCTTAAGCAGATTCAGCCTCCTGGGTAGCTGGGACTACAGGTGCACACCACCACGTCCGGCTAATTTTTAAAAATTTTTTAAAGACTGGGTCTTGCTATGTTGCCCAGGCTGGTCTCAAACTCCTGGGCTCAAGTGATCCTTCTGCCTCAGGCTACCAAAGTGCTGAGATTAAAGGCATAAGCCACCGCACTGGGCCAGGCTTTTAGTTTATTTATTTATTTATTTTGAGACCAAGTCTTGCTCTGTCACCAGGCTAGAGTGCAGTGGCCCGATCTCAGCTCACTGCAACCTCTGCCTCCCAGGTTCAAGTGATTCTCCTGCCTCAGCATCCCAAGTAGCTGGGATTACAGGCATGCGTCACCACGCCCAGCTAATTTCTGCGTTTTTAGTAGAGATGGGGTTTCACCATGTTGGCCGGGATGGTCTTGATCTCTTGACCTCATGATCTGTCTGCCTCGGCCTCCTAAAGTGCTGGGATTAGCCATTGCGCCTGGCCGGCTTTCACTTTTTTAAAGTCTTACCTGTCTATTAACTCTCCTCAAGTGCATTCTTTTTAGACAATGGCAAGGCTGGAAATACAAAGGCTTTTTTGTTTTAGCTCAATGCTGGGCATAAAACAGGCACTCAAACTATTAGTGAATGGAGGCCCCTGCCTGGGGAAACTCTTCCTAAGCCGTGAGCAATAGGAAGCCTTACTCTTGAAAGAGAGGAGCTACTATAGTGATTTGGGAAAGACTGTTGAGGATTAGAGCTCAATCAACAGACAGAAGGCAACTCCATGTTAAGCAGAAGGCAATACTAGTTTTATCTCTGAGAACCAACATTGTAACCTTGAATGAAGTTACATTAACCTTGCTTAAATTTTCTGAGCCTCCATGTCCTCATCTGTAAAATAGGGACAATATTACTGCTTAGCTTGGGGAGCTGTTGTGAGAATCAGATGATACAAGCATGTATAGCACATATAGCACAGTGCCAGGCATATGAAAAACACTCTATAATTAAGCTCTTATAATTAATATAATACTCTGATAATTATTACAGTAACCCAGAGGCCTTCTGGTGGGGTAGAAAGATCACTCACTTAGGAGCCAGAAACTGGGGAGCCTGTATTTAAAGTATCATTCAAAACATAGCTGTGCCTATCACTGATTTCACATATGATGTCCCATTCCCCAATGCAATTTAAATGGCAGTGGAGTTACACACATTCTCTCTCCCCACTGAGATGTGAGAAATAACAGGGAAAAGTCAAAATTTGACAAAGAGTGTTTCCATTTAATTTATGGAGTAGGCTACCTTTGTGGCCTTTTTTTTTTTTCTTAAAATGCTTGGGGCCGAGTTGGAGAAAAGCTAATAGGAACATTTTCTGAGGAAAAGTGTTCTACAAGCTTCACTGGGAGAAGATGGACCATCTTTCTCTTTTAAAAGGCGTTTTGTGAGGAGCTCCAGAAGAGCCACAAAACAGCAAGATCCATCATTTTGGCAGGATGGTTTTGCAAGGGCCCTCCAGCCCTAACCGTAGCCCTAAATGGCAATCTCTACTTATCTGAGACAATTTCATAGAAAAAGAGGAGAAGCAAAACCACTTTTCACAGAGTTTCAGTTTCTTATTAGATCTGTAGAGAGCTCCCAAACTTTAGAAAAAAGGATAATAGAACGTTTCAATGGTTTTTATGATGATTTCCTTCCGTTGCTTATTCCTTATTTTTACTCAGCATGTCTACACAGCATACGGCTATTTCCAACCTCATTCTTCTACTTAATGTTATGGTGTATATATGTTTTCACAAATTGGCAGAGCTTACATATTCATCAATTGTAATATTCCTCAGCTGTGAGATTTCCTACATGTCATAAAACTAGAATTATTGAATGATAAAGCTAGATAGATAGCTATATTATATCTCATAAAAGCCAACTTCTATGAAACCCTTACTATGTGTCAGGTGCTGTGATAAATGCTTTCCATATTCATTTCAAGTAACCATCCTAATAGTCCTATGAGGTAGGTCCTACCAAACTTTCCATTTCATAGATGAGGAAACCAAAGCTAAGGTGGCTAAATGGCTTGTTCAGAGTCACACAGCTAGCAGGGCTGAAATGCAAACCTACACTCAGCCACTAGGCTATCAGCTACTTACCATATGGTTTTTATGTGTCATAAGAGGATCCTTGGAGTCCCAAAGAGGTGTGTGGGTTTGCTCAGAGCCATCCAATTAGTTAGTGGTCATCAGGGCTGGAACCCAGTTTTCTGGACTCTGAGGTCCCTGATCTTTCCACTGTATACCTCATTCTGCCTCTCAGCATGAGATGTGGGGCTCCTGTATCTTTTTGGAACTCTCCTTTTCCTTCTCATGTTTGCAAAATTCACAGTGAATACTCTCATGTAATTGAAAATTAAATTTTTATGTAAATTACTTTTGACAATGGCACAGCTCCTGTTTTTTTCATTCCTTCTCCTCAAGTCATATTCTCTTGGGGCAGTCTACATTTTCCAAATTTTTAGGTTCAGAAAGTTCACTTGAAATCCATAAGAACTCTGCTGGAATCCTCAAATGACAGCTCTGAGGCACCAGATTCCCCTGGGACAAGAGAACTGTCCACTCCAGTTGATCAGTTGCTAGGGCTTTGTCTCTTTAGGAAGCAGAAGAAAACCCACATGTCCTCCCCATAATAGAACTTAAATGGAGAAAATGATCAGATAAGAAATGCACCCAGATTCAAATTAAGTTTAAACAAGCTAAACAATCTTGTTTTCAGCCTGTTCCTTCTAGATATAGTCCTGGCAGATCCTTAAACAAATGGTCTCAATGTGCATTACCCACAGCTGTCAAAATCGCATGTGATCCTAGCCAATCCAGATATCACTGTTTGCATCCCAGGAGAAGAGTGATGGATGAGACCTGTTCCTTGTGTGTGGCATTGTTTATTTACTTTCCAGATGAATTCAGATTACGAGAAGCCTCTGGAATGCTCGTTATCCCTGTAATCTAATTTACTGCTCTGGGCACCTGATATGTTCTATACCTTAGGTAATGTTAATTTTATTCTTTTGTGAGCTGAGCCTGGTGTTCACAAAAAGCCATAAGACGTAATTTATTTCTCCCCACTTGCCTTCTAAATATTAATTCTATTGGAAAATGGTTAAATGGATTATGTAAATCATGGTCATTGCAACCACTTTAAAGGTTAATCCTGCCATCATGTAGCCAGATAATTAATTTGAATTCGCTTCCAAGCACTAACTCTCAGGAAAGCCAAGGTGTAATGGGTTGGAGTACCCTATTATGGAGGTGACTGTGTGCCTGCCTGTGATTAAATTTGGAAGAAACAAATCTCAAAGTTTTGAGAACAAAAGTTCCTTCGGGCCATCGAAGAGCCCAGCACATCATGGGATTGGAACCACACTTTGTCCGGAATTTTAGGAGATAGGTTTTACTGATACATCTTCTGCTTCCTTGAGTTTTCTTAAGAGCTACTTCCTTTATTGGGAAGCCAGGCATGGTTTTGTTTCAAGGATTCTGGGGCAGTCTTGCTGCTACCAACAAAAAAACTTCACCCACTTTCCAAAAATTTCAGGCCAGAGGAGACCTTATCAGATGTTGTCATAGCTTCAACTGTCTGTTGCCACACCTTACGCCTGAGCACACCCACTGATCAGTCATCCATACAAGGGTGTCAGCCACCAGCCTGGGTTGATAGATGATCCCTCATTGCAAGCTGGCTTGGAGGATCTTCCCCATTGATTCATCCTCCTTAGTCAGAGGTGGGGACGGGTGATATACACTTGAACCTTATTCAATTTTTCAGTCCTTCTTCAAGAAAAAGAGGGGCTGGGTGCGGTGGCTCACGCCTGTAATCCCAGCACTTTGGGAAGCCGAGGCAGGCGGATCACAAGGTCGGGAGATCAAGACCATCCTGGCTAACATGGTGAAACCCCATCTCTACTAAAAATACAAAAAAATTAGCCGGGTATGGTGGCGGGTGCCTGTATTCCCAGCTACTTGGGAGGCTGAGGCAGGAGAATGGCGTAAGGGAGGCGGAGCTTGCAGTGAGCCGAGATCGCGCCACTGCACTCCAGCCTGGGTGACAGAGTGAGACTCCATCTCAAAAAAAAAAAAAAAAAGAATAGAAAAATATAAATTTAAAATTAGATGCAAAATGAATATGTACTTAGAATGAGAAAATAAACCACAGTCATGAATTTTAAAATGCTAACACTGTAAATATCACTGAAGCCATAAAATGACACTATTTTATTTTTTAGTTTCCTGTCATGCCTTTATAATACATTTTTCCTAATTTTCTGACTGCCTACTCTTTGGTCACGTCTTTGTATGACAGCAATTTTGTAATACCATTTTCTATATAGAGAATAGGAAGATAATTTTATCTTTCCTCTACCACAGATCATCAGAATTTGTTTCTTATTATTGCTAGGTTGAATAAAAGATGCCAACTTTACACAGACATACTTGCTATTTTTAATACCGTTTCAGATTTAGGCCCTTCAAAAAGAGGAACTCTGACCAATTCTATTTCATGTAATTTCCATCAAAAAAGAAAAAAATGTATATGTAAGGTGAGTTTATACTTGTATATGTTGCATTATCGAGTATCTCCCTGACAAGAGAGAACTTCAATTTTGACTAGGCATTGATGCGAACCAAGTCATTCTCTACTTCAATTTTACTCATGTGATGATTAGGACTTTCCTAGACTAGCTTGGCTCCAAACATCTCAAAGCTTATTTCTTCTCCACTACCCAGATACTTTCCTGCCAGTTGTGGTGAATTCATTTATATTCTGATGCAACTTCTGGCCTTGCATCTTAAGTTATGATGCTAAGTAAGTCAGCACAGTCAGTGTTAGGTATATTTCTGGAAGTATTCCTCCACTGAAATGACTACACATGGAAGTGATTAAAAGTCATATACAGGCTGGGTGTGGTGGCTCACGCCTGTAATCCCAGCACTTTGGGAAGCCAAGGTGGGCAGATCACTTGAGGTCAGGAGTTCGAGACCAACCTGGCCAACATGGTGAAACCCCATCTCTACTAAAAATACTAAAATAAGCTTGGCATGGTGGCAGGTGCCTGTAACACCAGCTACACGGGAGGCTGAGGTGAAAGGATCACTTGAACCTGGGAGGCAGAGGTTTCAGTGAGCCGAGATTAAGATACTGCACTCCAGCCTGGGCAACAGAGTGAGACTCTGTCTCAATTAAAAAGAAAAACAAAACAAAACAAAAAACTACATATATATATATATATATATATATATAATCTCCCCTTAAACCCAGACTAAATGTATCCCCAACTCAAATTCCCCTTATCCAGCCCACGACCATTGCAGAGCTACCTGCTAGATGGGGAAGCAGGACAGAAGGGAAGTTGTAATGAAAAGCCATTGATCTCCCCTCCAATTTTGCCCTTCCTATGATCATCTGGATGACATTGTTAGCACCTTTTATAAGCCCTGGAAAGGGGCCTTTGGGAATGACTTTCAAATTTCACCTTCACAGTCTCTCTGCCTCTATTTCTATTTCTCCATGGTGTCTAGTGGTTTCCCGTCTTCCTTCTCCTGCAGGCACCTAACCCTACTTGTCAAACTTTGAGCACCAAATTACATCTCTGCCTGCTTGAGCTCATTTCTTTTTGACTTTTCTCTTGGATTACTTCTCTTATCTTGTCTACAAACCTCCCATTCTCTCTGATTATCTAGAACATTCCAAAGTATCCCTCAAATTTTTCACCTTTTCCAGAAGCTGATATTTGTCACTGACATCCACAGCTTCTATGATTTGTGGATATCTCAGGTGGGTGACACATGGCAGAGACCCTGCCTGCTGGTCACCCGCATGTTCCTCCAGGGTTTCTCCCCTACCAGCCTAGCTCAAAAGCCCTCTCATTTGATCCCAAGAAATTGCTACAGCACATGCTGTTGGGGTGCCCGAGTATGTGTGGGGCTCCTAGAGGGCTCCTTTAAGCCTGCCTCTCCCTCTCTGGTAGTTGTAACTAGAAAGGGTATTCAGGAAAAAACACCAAATTTCTCTCTAGGTCTTCTCAGCCTCCTTACCAGGCAGCGAGAGCTGAGAGAACTTTGAGTAGAATATTCTAAACCTTGCTCCTGTATCTGCTTTCTTGCCTTAAGAGAAAAATCTTTTCCCCCAGATTCTGCTGTCTTTAGACTCATTCTCATCTTACTGATCTCTTTAAAATTTCAGTCATTCTCGGAGACCATAGGGCAGAACGCAAAGAACATAACATAGGAGTCAAACAGAGCTGAACACTTCAGTCACTCATGTGGTGGCTGTGTGTCCTTGGGTAAGTTCTGTAGCTTCTCTGAGCTCCAGATTCCTTATAACATCATTGAAGTCCTAACAGCTGTGAGAATGACACATGATGCCTGCAAATTTCATAAAAGAGTGCTTGGTGGTTAGTAGTTGGTTTTGAAAAGGTCATGCTAAGATTCCAGGGTGATGCTTTTCTAGGTTGTCCCTTTTTCCAGGTAGCTTTCAGAGGTAAAACCTCAGACCCCAACGCTGCCCACCTCCGCTTTTTTTTTTTTTTTTTTTTTTGAGATGGAGTCTCGCTCTGTCACCCAGGCTGCAGTGCAGTGGCGTGATCTTGGCTCACTGCAAGCTCCGCTTCCCGGGTTCACGCCATGCTCCTGCCTCAGCCTCCCGAGTAGCTGGGACTACAGGCGCAGGACAACACGCCCGGCTAATTTTTTGTATTTTTTAGTAGAGACCGGGTTTCACCGTGTTAGCCAGGATGGTCTCGATCTTCTAACCTCGTGATCCGCCCGCCTCGGCCTCCCAAAGTGCTGGGATTACAGGCGTGAGCCACCGCGCCCGGCCTTTTTGTTTGTTTGTTTTTTGAGATGGAGTCTCGGTCTATTGCCCAGACTCTAGTGCAGTGGTGGTAAACCCCAGACCCCAACACTGCCCATCCCTGCTTTTTTTTTTTTTTTTTTTTTTTTTTTTTGAGGTGGAGTCTTGCTCTGTTGCCCAGACTCTAGTGCAGTGGCACGATCTCGGCTCACTGCAACCTCTGCCTCCCAGGTTCAAGCGATTCTCCTGCCTCAGCCTCCTGAGTAGCTGGGACTACAGGTGCCTGCCACCACGCCCAGCTAATTTTTGTATTTTTAGTAGAGACGAGGTTTCTCCATATTGGTCAGGCTGGTCTCACACTCCTGACCTCAGGTGATCCACCCACCTTGACCTCCCAAAGTGTGGGATTACAGGCGTGAGCCACCGCGCCTGGCCTGCCTGGTTTTCTTTTTTGTGAAGAGTATAACATACTTCTCTGGCCCTGTATGTATTGATCATATCTATAGATGGGGCTCTAAAAAAGTTCTGGGGTCTGGTGAACACAGTTCTGTCGCTTCAGCCACGAAGTGCCACACAGCCTGACTACAGAGAATAAATATTCATTTCCCTTCCCTTAATTTTAAAAGAGGTTGATATTATTACGAACAAGCCCACTGGTGACAGCACAAACATCAGCATTGTCAGCTGGGTGAGACGGCGGCGGAATGTTCTGCACATCTCGTCTCGCAGGAAATGTTCCAAGCATTCAAATGCAAATGAGCACTGAGCCAGCCTGCACTGATTTGCATTCGCTCTCCGGCAACCTGGTTTTCCCTCTCAAATTCACGTTATGTGCAGATACGATACTGCACTGATGGGGCCAAAATAACGTTTTGCCTTTTCCACTCTGTCCTTTTTATCTGGTTTTGCAAATAATCCCCCTAAACCCCATTCTTTCACTATATTGTTTAATTTTGCCCTCATTTTGCCAAAATTCCCTTGGGCTGTGCTCCCGCCAGCCCAGCCATCCTCTCTGACTTCGTTCTGTGTCCCAGTTCACTCGGTGCTTCTCCTTCTCCTGTGGGATTTTGCAGCTGTTCTCTTGCGTTTTTTTCCCACCGTGACCTCGTGCCCAAGTTCTACAAAAAGCACGTGAGAGGCAGCCGATAGTGGACACACGTGGAGGACCAGGAAAGCTGGATATGCCTAGAATCAGATGCCAAACCTTCAGGAAATCAAGCCTCCGTTAAAGCAAATTTTATTGATGTCTCATATACGTAGAGAAAAGTGCATAAACCGAGTCTGGATGAATTTTCGCAACGTGAGCTCACCTGTGTAACCAGCGCCCCGACCAAGAAATGAAACATTAGAGCCGGGCCTGGTGGCTCACGCCTGTAATCCCAGCACTTTGGGAGGCTGAGGCAGGCGAATCATGTGAGTTCAGGAGTTCAAGACCAGCCTGGCCAACATGGCCAAACCCGTCTCTACTAAAAATACAAAAAAAATAGCCGGGCTAGGTGGCACGCACCTGTAAACCCAGCTACTCGGGAGGCTGAGGCAGGAGAATCTCTTGAACCTGGGAGTCAGAGGCTGCAGTGAGCAGGGATCATGCCACTGCACTCCAGCCTGGGCGACAGCGAGGCTGTCTCAAATAAATAAATAAATAAATAAATAGAAAAGAAAAAAGAAAAGAACAGTAGGACGTTGCTAGAAAGTCATCACTTCCCTCTCCCAAGGGTAACCACTCTTCTGACTCTTAGACCGTAATTTTGCCTAATAGCGACCTTGACTTAATAGAATAATACAATATGTACTTTACCGTGCCGCTGCTTCTATTTTGTTTGTAAGGTTTATCCATGCTGCTGCTCCTCTCACCTCTGTGCTATCTTCTGTTCGTGGGTATCCTGGAGTTCGTTTATCCATTCTGCCTGAAATGGATTTTCGGGTTGCTTTCTGTTTGGGGCTACGAACATTCTTTCGTGTGTCTTTTGGTGTGTACATGGACACAATTCTGTTGGAAATGTGCTTAAAAGTGATGCTGTTGCCTCGTAAGTAGACTTAACGGCTTTTCATGAGACTGTTTTGATGACAGGGGTATTTTGAGGAGGTCCGAAGAACTTTGGTAATTAAGTGACTTGTAAAATTACAGGTTTGTTTTGTGCTATGGACTGAATTGTGTCCCCCCAAATTCATATGTCGAAGCTCAAACCCCAATATGACTGTGTTTGGAGATAGGCCTTTTAGGAGGTAATTAAGGGTAAGTGAAGTAAAAAGATGGGGTCTTAATGTGGTAGAATTGGTAGCCTTTTAAGAGGAGGAGGAGGAGAGGGTTTGCTTTCTCAACATGCACACACCAAGACAAAGCCCTGTGAGCACACAACAAGAAGGTGGCCTTCTGTAAGCCAGGAAGAGAGCCCTCACCAGAACCTGACCCAGCCAGACCTTGATCTGGAACTTCTAGCCCTCAGAACTGTGAGAAAATAAATTTCTGTTGTTTAAGTCACCTAGCCTGATATGGCAGCCTGAACAGACTGACATTTTGTTCTGTTTTGTTTTTTGAAGTTGGAAAAGTACCTTTTTTAAAAAAATTATGAGCTAGGCATAGTGGTTCACACCTGTAGTTCCAGCACTATGGGAGGCTGAGGCGAGAGGATTACTTCAGCCCAGGAGTTCAAGACCAGACCAGCCTGGGTGACAGAGCAAGACCCTGTCTCTACAAAAAAAAAAAAAAAATTAGGTGTGGTGGTACATCGTGGGAATTAAATGAAATAGAATTGATCAGAATTCCTCTGTTTGTAGGGCCTAAATCTGAAACTGTGTTAAAAATAGCAAGTATGTCTATGTAAAGTTGGTATCTTTTATTCAACCTGTCAATAATACTTAGGAGGCTGAGGTGGGAGGATCATTTGAGCCCAGCAGGTCAAGGCTGCAGTGAGTTGTGACTGCAGCACTGCACTCCAACCTAGGCAATGGAGTGAGACCGTATTTAAATATTATTAAATTTTTTGTGGTAAAATACACACAACAAAATTTGCCATCTTAACCATTTTATTTTTTTATTTTTTATTTTATTGTATTTTACACAGAGTCTTGCTCTGTTGCCAGACTGGAGTGCAGTGGCACCATCTCGGCTCACTGCAACCTCTGCCTCCCAGGTTCAAGCAATTCCCCTGCCTCAGCCTCTCGAGTAGCTGGGATTTACAGGCACCCACCTCATGCCCGACTAATTCAACTTAACCATTTTTAAGTGTATAGTTTCATGGTATTAAATACACTCATAATGTTGTTCAACCATCACCTCCATTCATCTACATAACTCTTTTCACCTGGTAAAACAGAAACTCAATACCCATTAAATAGTAACTCCTCATTCCCCCTCCCTTCATTCTGACAACCACCGTTACACTGCCTGTCTGTATGATTTTGATTACTCTAATCACCTCATTTAGGTAGAATCATACAATATTTTATCCTTTTGTGTCTCGCTTATTGCACTTAGCATAATGTCCTCATAGTTCATCCATGTTGTAGAATATGTCAGAATTTCTTTCCTTTATGGGCTGAATAATATTCCATTGTATGTATAGACCACATTTTGCTTATTCATTCCTCTGTCAATAGACACTTGGGTTGCTTCCACATTTTAGTTATTGTAAATAATGCTGCCATAAACATAGGCATACAGCTATCTCTTTGAGACCCTCTTTTCAATTCTTTGGGAGTGCATACTCAGAAGTAGAATTGCTGCATCATATGGTGATTCTATTTTTAATTTTTTCAAGAACCTCCATACTATTTTCCACAGTGGCTATAACCATTTTACATTCCCACCAACAGTGCACAAAGGTTCCAATTCCTCCACATCCTTGCCAACACTCATTTTCTTTTTTTTTTGTTTTGTTTTGTTTTTGTTTTTAATAGTAATCATCTTAATGGTATGGAGTGGGTGGTGTCTTACTGTAGTTTTGATTTGTATTTTTCTCTTTTTCTTTTTTTTTTTTTTTAGATGGAGCCAACTTGCTCTGTCACCCAGGCCGGAGTGCTATGGCCCGATCTCGGCTCACTGCAACCTCCATCTCCTGTGTTCAAGCGATTCTCCTGCCTCAGCCTCCCAAGTAGCTGGGATTACAGGCACGCACAACCACACCCAGCTAATTTTTTTTGTATTTTTAGTAGAGATAGGGTTTCACCACGTTGGCCAGCCTGGTCTCAAACTCCTGACCTCAGGTGATCCACCCGCCTCGGTCTCCCAAAGTGCTGGGATTACGGGGGTGAGCCACCCCGCCAGGGCTACTGATTTGTATTTCTTCTATCATGGGTGATGGAAAAGTATGATTTTAACATTGCAAGTAATTTTCTATTATTTATGGACCACTTTCTTCATTTGGGGTAAATCACCAATGGGCTCTTGGTCAGGCGGACGTGAAGCAATCACTGCCCCCTGTTTGAGGGAGCCCTGATGTCACCCTATTGGCTGCAATGCAGATGTTTCATATAAGATATGGGTTCAGTGCATTCTTAGCAGGACTGAATCTTTGCAGGCTTGAAAAATGATTGTCTGTCTTGCCTCTAATTTGAATTTAGAGTAGATTGGTTCTAAAAATTGTTTGCTTTGGGGAGATGGGTGATCCTCTTTGTGGAAGAGGGACTCAGAAAGGATCAGCCTCTACTGAGGGCTGCTCGGTGTCTTTACTCTTTGTCGTGCACTGTGTTGAGCACTTTATAGGGACTATTTCATTTAATTGGCATAAAACCCATTTAAGGTGAGTATCATTATTATCCTCATTTTATAAATGAGCAAAATAAAGCCTAGTGAAATTAAGTAACTTATCCAAGATCATAGAACTAGTGAGTCACAGGGGTAAGATTCAAGATCAGTCTGATTTCAGAATCTTTAACGAGTGTGTCCTGCTCACACGTCCTCATACACATGTGTGCACATGGGCCAGGAGAGTGATGCAGATTTAGTCTTCCCTTTGCTGATCATGGAGGAAAGATTCTGGAAGTACCTAAGACTAAGTTCGGATGTTGCAATTTCATGGGTGTGCCAGAGGCTCCACTGGTGTGCAGGCTATTCTCTCTCTGCCCCACTCCCTTCCCCAATCCGTTCTCTGCCCATCTGTACTCTGTTCTGTGCCATGGGACACTGATCCCTGTAGCCTGCATCTCTACAGCCTCTTGCTGGCTGACTGCCAGGTCGATTTGATCCCGGGAGACAGTGGCAGGGCATCAGAGGGTGGAGGGAGAGGACAAATGGAAAACTCTTTTCATGGCTTCAGCATCTGCCAGGTGGCCTCGCCTTTGCCTTCCAGCTCTCACCCAGCTCTGGTAACTCTACTTGTTCCTTGTCTTTTGAATTTTGGGGTGCTAATAACTTCCAACATTGCTAATCTCTGCATATCTTTAATCTCTGATGTGTTTCCATAATCCTGCTCACACATCTGTAAATAGTTCTTCATAAAATCTCTCCATTTGAGGAATGAAGAGAGTCTTCATTCACCTGTGATGAATTCTGTGTCCTCTCAGGACCCTGAAGGATACACGTGGTTTTAGTTAAGTCAAATGAGCCAGACTTTGGCAAAAGCACTGTTAACAATTGTTACTGTATTCCTTGGGCTTGGGAGCAAGGTCACTGTCAATCAGCTTGGTACTTCAGAGGATGGGAGTCTTGGATTTCTTCCTCTCTGGAGCCAGGGAAGTTTGAGGTCTGGCCTCGAAGAAAGAGAGCCAAGGTCTCTTTGGTGGGCAGTCATCTGGCCCCTGCAACATGGTGATAGGTGGAGGGAGATACTAAGGATAGACAAGGCCAGTAGGAAATTCCCCATGGAAAGTCATGGTCCATGGACTCAAACCAAATCAGGCTCAGATTAGTTAACCGTGGCTCAAAGATTGGGAAAAAATACACACTTTTCCTTTATTTATTTTTTTTTTTTTTGAGACGGAGTCTCGCTCTGTTACCCAGGCTGGAGTGCAATGGCATGATCTTGGCTCACTGCAACCTCCATCTCTTGGGTTCAAGTGATTCTCCTGCTTCAACCTCCCAAGTAGTTGGGATTACGGATGCCCGTAATCTTTTGTGTTTTTAGTAGAGACAGGGTTTCACCATGTTGGCCAGGCTGGTCTTGAACTGCTGACCTCGGGAGATCCACCTGCTTGGCCTCCCAAAGTGCTGGGATTACAGGTGTTAGCCAGTGTGCCTGGCCTCATTTTTAACTAGTCCAGCAGGAACTTATGATTTTGGCACCCCACCCTGCCCCCCCGCAAAAAAAATCTTACAAAACCAGAAAACAAAAATAATGAAAAAGATGACACTGCAAACTTGAGGTTCAGCCAAACATATATGTATATATTTAGTTGTCAGCTTTGGGGTTTGGGACATCAGTGCACTCTGCTACAACTTTTGCTCACGTCAGCATGTGATTGCAGAAGAACAGGAGGAATTCTGTCCTGATGTATCCTCTGCAGTAGACACGCTCCTTTTTCTGCCTGCTCTGCCTCTTTTCCTTTGGAACTGTCCTACACTTCATATGATTTGTGGGTCCTGTTAGTCAAGAGTTCTTACTTCCTCTGTCATGAGGGCAGGTTCACAACCCAGTCTGACTGACAGGATTGCTCTGGAACCGTGCATGGTCTAGGGACAGACCTGAGGCCAGACAGAATCCTGCATTAATGTAGATCTTGGGAAAGGAGCTTTAAGAGTCGAGTAAACTGGAAGCTGCCCCAGCCATCTTGCCTCACAAAGAGAAAGTCTTTCAGATAATAAAGCCAAACAGAGTGAGAGATGAAATGAGAAGAGTGCCCTTGGCTGTTATTGGACCCCCTGAAACCAGTAATGCCTATAGCCCGACCCTGGGACATTCATTCATGTGAGCCAACTATTTCCCCATTTAAAATTAAGTGGCCAAGTGCAGTGGCTCACACTCATAATCCCAGCACTTTGGGAGGCTGAGGCGGGAGGATTACTTGAGCTCAGGAGTTCAAGACCAGCCTGGGCAACGTAGCAAGACCCCATCTCTAAAAAAAAATTTAGCCTGGCCAACATTGACGAAATCCTGTCTCTACAAAAAGTGTGTGTATATATATATATATACACACACACACATATGTACATATATACACATATGTGTGTGTGTATATATATATACATATATACATATATATATAAAATATCTGGGCATGGTGGCATGCTTGTAGTCCCAGCTACTCAGGAGCTTGAGGTGGAAAGATCACCTAAACCCAGGGAGGTCGAGGCTGCAGTGAGCCAAGATTCTGCCATTGCACTCCAGCCTTGGTGACAGAATGAGACCCTGTCTCAAAAAATAAAATAAAATAAATACAGCTAGTTGTGTTTCTATCATTGTAAAGTGAACAGGTCTCCACTAATCCTCCCACTCAATAACTAATGTTAATATGAGAGGGTGTGTTGCCTTTCTCCATAGAGTTCTTGAAGCTCCTCCTTCTACAGATCTCCCTAAATTCCTCCTGTGGCAACGTAACTACGATTCCTTTGTTCTTTTCTTCAGCCAATGTGCAAAATAGCTGGTTACCATCTTCCATAGAGTAATCTTTGAATCCTCCAGGGAAGACAACTGTCAACAGTTAATAGGTTACCCCAAAGCTGGTTTTCTCCAGGCCAAGAATTCTAGTATAATAACTTGAGTCCTTCTCAAAGATATTTTTTTAGTATGCTTCTCTCTGAATTGTAGACTTTTGAACCTTCTCTTTTGATCTGGAAAGGTAAAGGAAGCCCCCCAAAACTGGCATAGGTCTTTATTGAAAAAAACATAAAAATTCTATTACTGAAATGAAGTAAGACTAAGTAAATTCCATTTAAGTAAATAAGGCACAAAAAATTTCAGGCAGAAAAAAATACAAATATGTGTATCTATAAACTTTTTTTTGGTTCAGTTTGAAATAGTTTAAGAGCAGATGGCAGTTTTGTGGGGATTCAGTTAGTGGTTGGGTTTTGCCATCTTATCAATGTGTTGTTGTGTGAAGAAGGAGGTAAGGGAGCCTTTGATGTCTAGCAGGTGGGGGCTCTATGAGGCTCCTCACTGCTTGAATCTTCAAAGCTCATAAGTAGAGGCTTGGTTCCTCCCAGGTTCTGTAGAAATAAGCATTTCGGGAATCAAGCCAAAATCTGGGCTTGGTAGCTCATGCCTGTAATCCCTGCACTTGAGGCCAGAAGTTCCAGACTAGATTGGGCAATATGGCGAGACCCTGTTTTGACTTTTTTTTTTTTTTTTTTTTTTAATTAGCAGGCCCTTGGGGCACACCTGTAGTCCCTGCTACTTGGGAGGCTGAGATGGGAGGATCACTTGATCCTGGGAGATTGAGACTGCAGTGAGCTATACTTTGCTACTGCATTCCAGTCTGGGCCTCAGAATGAGACCCCATCGCAACCAAAAAAAAAAAAAAAGACAGAGAATCAAGCCAAAAAACTAGAATTCCTAAAAGCATGTCTCATACCAGGAAGCTTTAATTAAAGTGGGTGAGGTACCGATTTCCTTAAAGAAAGACCTCTGTTAAAGATCTATTTGTGACCTTAATGAATATGCTATTACTTCAAAAGCCTTTTGGACAAGACCCAAAATTTTACCATGAGGTCGTTTCTTCTGTCTTTAGCCTAGGAACATGATTCAAAATCCTTTAAATAGAAAACTTGTTAGGTTTAAAGAGAATTCTTCTCTCGGTAAAATAATGTTCAGAACAATTAACTTTCAATTTGCTTCAATTACTTTTAAACATGCATAAGTTCTCAAACACCAAAATAACACTGTGCTCCAGGGAATCCTGGGGGTCGGGTGGAGGCAGGGGGCTTGGTCCTCAGATGAGCTGTATTGCAGATAATCAGCAAATCTTGCACGCATGTTCCCCAATAAACCAGTTAACAAAAGTCAGTTCTTCCTTGTCCTCCCCATTTCCCCTCTTACCTAGAGTCTAAATATAATTCAATCACAGTTTGAGTAACTTAATTAAATTACTATCACTATCTTCAAAAATGGTAGCTATTCCTGATTAGCTAAATTACTTTGAGGCAAATTGAACATGTAAAAGTGGCTTGCATCTCTGTTTGCACATTCACATTACCTGGGGAGCTTTAAAAAAAAAAAAAAAACCCAATATCCTGGCTCTACTCCCAGAGGTTCTGTTTTAATAGGGATGGAAGGGAGGGCAGCAGCTATTAGTATTTTTTTTTTTTTAGAGATCTGCACAATTTTAAACTGCAGTCGAGGTTAAGAGTCACTGATTTAGAGACTGAAATAGATCAATCGCAGGTTTAAAAGCAACTTATCAGGAAGCAGTATGGTGTCACAGGAAGAGCATGAGAATCAGAGCTAGGTGTTTTAATCCTGTCTTTGTTCACTGGGCTCGATCAGTGCACACAGCCTCTTTGTGCATCATTTCCTCATTGGTAAAACTGGGATAATTATGCCTACCTTACAGGGTTAGTTTGAAGGAAAAAAGCACCTGGCACATGACGGAACTTTTACAGCAAGATCTGCTATTCATGTAGCATTAACTCTTCCTGGAAAAACCATGTTCTCCCCTATTCCTCTTAGTCGCCTCCTTGTGCCAACAGGAATCCAAATCCACACTGTTTCTGTAGACCCTGAATTCTCTGAATGTGGATAGATGGCACCCAAAGCTACACTAAGGTTGCAGTGTCTTAGGGTTTAAAAGACTTGTTACTTCCCGTGCTTTGCTGAGAACACCTGAAGTAGCCTGGCTCAGTGAAATAAGTCTGAAGGTCTGAGTTCAGCTTTCCTACAAACCTACTGTGTTACTATGTCTGTTACTATGGAAAAATTATTAATTAGCTCCCATCCCCTCTGTGTCTTAATTGGTAAGATAGGATTCGACTAGATGATCTCCCAATTTTCTTTTAATAATCAGAGTCTGTCATGCCTGTGGTCCCAGCACTTTGGGAGGCCGAGGCAGACAGATCACGAGGTCAGGAGATAGAGATCATCCTGGCTAACATGGTGAAACCCCGTCTCTACTAAAAATACAAAAAAATTAGCCGGGCGTGGTGGCCGGTGCCTGCAGTCCCAGCTACTCCGGAGGCTGAGACAGGAGAATGGCGTGAACCCGGGAGGCGGAGCTTGCAGTGAGCCGAGATCGTGCCACTGCACTCCAGCCTGGGCGACAGAGCGAGACTCCGTCTCAAAAAATAGTAATAATAATAATCAGAGTCTGTAAGCTTTAAAGAGACTGTACGATCCAAGCCAGAAAAGCCTGCACATATTTTTACCTGCCTATGGGAGAAAATAGTGCCCAAGCAGCTTCTGCAATGAGGAGGTTCCATGAAGGGAGTAGATTTTTCTTCTGAAGGCTGATTCTTTTGTAATCAATAGTGGAAGGCAGTTCTACCCTGACTTTTGGCTTGAGAACAGCATACATGAGTCTCCCAATCAGCCTTGTTGGAGAGTAAGGTCTCACGATTGATCTTAGGCTCAAAACGAGACCACATCAGAGCCTCCAGAGAGACTGAGCTTTCTGGTTGCCAGAAAGGGACTTTACTGAATCCACAGGACGTAGAGATTAAATTACCCATGCAAGATTTTGGACTAAAATTGTCAGTGCAGGTTGCACTTTAGAGGCTCTCTGGGTCCATTGTTTTCAAATTGAACATGCATCAGCATCACCTGGAGAGCTTGTTAAATCCCAGATTCCTGGACCCCACCCCCAGAGCTTCTGCCTGAGGTGGTCTGGGATGGAGCCTGAGGCTTTGCTTCTCTAACAGGTTCCCAGGTGATGCATGTGATACAGGTGGTACTGGTCCTAGGATCTCACTTTTAGAAGCACTGCTTTAGGTTTCACTCCACAAACTTCTGTGTTGCTGTGTTAGTCTATTCTTGCAATGCTATAAAGGAACCCCTGAGGCTAAGCAATTTATAAAGAAAAGACGTTTATTTGGCTCATGGTTCTGCAGTCTGTACAAGCATGGCACCAGCATCTATCTGTCCAGCTTCTGGTGAGGTCTGAGGAAGCTTTTACTGATAGTGGAGGGTGAATGGGGAGCAAGGGTGTCACCTGGTGAGAGATGAAGCAAGAGTTAGAAGGGAGGAAGTGACAGGTCCTTTTAAACAGCCAGCTCTTATGTAAACTAATAGAGCAACAACTCACTCATTACCATGGGGAGGGCACCAAGCCATTCATGAGGTATCCAAACACCTCCCACTAGGCTCAGCTCCACCACTGGAGTCACGTTTCAACGTGAGATTTGGAGGGGGTACTTATTCAAACTATATCAGTTGTTAAGAATCACCTGGAACATTTGTTAAAAACACCAATTCCCAGGTCCCTCCTGATTTAGTAGGGAGAGTCTGATTTAGTAGATTTACAGTGTGGCCCAGGCTGTTCTTATCATCAGGGGCCATGAGGAAACCCTGAGTTGATCAACTACCCATTAATTGCATTAGAGTCACTTGGGGAGATTTTAAAACTCTGAAATGCTGATCCCTGGGACCTACTCCCAAGACTCTAATTCTGAAGAATGGAGCTGGGAGAGACTGCATTTTTAAAGCTTCTCAGATGACTCTGATGTGTAACTAAGTTCTCTCATTTTGTAGATGAGGACCCTAGGGAGGGTAAGGCATTGCTTGGAGCTACTGGCAGAAGCAGAGCTAGGACCCACACGGCCTAAATCCCTGTGCTCAGTCTACACTACCATATTCCTTCTTGTCTTGAAACTGTCCCCACAGGGTTGCTGAAAACTGCATGCCAGGTTCTAGACAGAAAGAGTTATAATAAATCATCATTCAAGCTTCACTCCGACCCACTTCCTTCTTGCTGTCATGCAGCACTAGATTAACCCATTTGCATCCCCATTGTTCCTATAGACAGGACCTCTGACATTAGACTCATGAGGCTTTTGTTTAAGGATTGCTTAAGATGTTTTTCAGATCCTGAATTCCAGCAACCAGTTTAAAGACCCCCACAGAGGAATGGGACCAGCATGAGAGTACAGCTTCTTCATTTCCCTGTCCCAAGATTTCACTCTGCCCTCTTCAACTAAACAGTGACCACACTTCAGCCCACTCCAAAACTCTGAAAAACCTAACTTCAAAATCCTTGAGGAGATGGATTTAAGCCTCCCTCTCATTTCCTCATTCAGTGACCCTATGATTAAGCCTCTTTCTCTGCTACAACCCAGTGTCTTGGTGTATTGACTTGCTTTGTGCCCTGGGCGATGAATCTATTATGGTTACAGTCTGGTCAGTCAGAGACAGTGGCTGTTTCCTCTGCTGTTGACTTTCAAATGGAGAAGTCCAAGGAATTGGATACTACACTAAGATCCAACATTAGCTCTCTGACACCAAACGGAAGTCTCACAATTCAATTCTAACATTGACTACTCTGAGTTAGTGTCAGATCCCACAAGTTAAAGGGCAAAGTTTCCAGCAAGACTGCCCTTACCTCAGATGCCAGTCACAAATGTGGTCCCCAGGATACCCACACTTCTCTCTGATTTGACTACAAATTTGCATCTTCCCAGTATACAACCCCTCAAGTTTGATAACTTGTTAGAATGACACAGAACTCAGGAAAGCACTATACTTCAGATTACTGTTTTATTATAAAGGGCACAAATGAATAGCCAGATGAAGAGATACACAGGGGAAGGTCTGGAAGGGTCCCCAGCCTAGGAGCTTTGGTGTTCATGGAGCTGGGGTGCACCATCCTCCTGGTACATTGATACATTCACCAGCCAGGAAGCTCCCTTGCACTTCAGTGTCCAGAGTTTTTATATGGGTTTCATTGTGTTGTCATGATTGATTAAATTATCGGCCATGTAATTAAACTTAATTTCTGGTTGCTCTCTCCTCCACAGAGGTTGGGGGAAAGGCTGGAAGTTCCAACGCTCCAATCACATGCTTGGTCTTTCTATTAACAGCACGACCAGCCCCTCCCTTTCAACTCTCTAAGGGCCCACCACCAGTCACATTAACTTAAGTTCAAACGTAGTCAGAAGGGTCTTGTTGTGAATAACAAAAGACACTCCTGTTGGGAAATTCCAAGTATTTTCAAAGCTCTGTCCAGGAACTGGTGACAAAGACCAGACATATTTTTTATGATATCACATGCACCTACATCCTCCCAATCTCAGCCTCCCTTGGAACACATCTTCTTAGATTCTCATCTTCCTGTCCCTCACCATTTACAGGGAGTAGAGCAATTAGGCAGATTCAAATGCAGACTGAACAGCTGCGCAGCTCAAAAAAAAAATTCTCTTTGCCTTCACAGAAACAGCCTCTGGGTTCCAGTTCTGCTTAACCCCTTGAGCAGCATTTTCTCTCTAGATGTGCATAAGGGATTTGGCTTCTGACCAGCCAGGTCCCAGCTGTAACTTGCTCATTCCAAGTAACACAGTTCAGACAGCTCTGCATCTTGGTTAATAATACTAACTTTGGCTGGGGGGGTGGCTCACGCCTGTAATCCCAGCACTTTGGGAGGCTGAGGCAGGTGGATCACGAGGTCAGAAGATGAAGACCATCCTGGCTAACACGGTGAAACCCTGTCTCTACTAAAAATACAAAAAAAATTAGCCAGGTGTGGTGGTGGGCACCTGTAGTCCCAGCTACTTGGGAGGCTGAGGCAGGAGAATGGCATGAACCTGGGAGTTGGAGCTTGCAGTGAACCGAGATTGTGCCACTGCACTCCAGCCTGGGGGACAGGGCAAGACTCCATCTCAAAAAAAAAAAAAAAAGTAATAATAATACCTAACTTTTGTTTATTGCATTACTACTTCCAAAATACTTTACATTTCTAAGTGAGGCTCCACAATGAACAACCCTGTGAGACAGGCAGGAAAATGTAATAATAATTTCCTTATTTTTTATTCAACAAACAACAAGTGCTTACTGTGGATGTGCTCAGCACAATTCTAGCTACCGAGAGACAAACACGAACAAAATGTGGTCCTTGCTGTCATCAGATTGGGAAACCATAGTTCAGATAAATAGAGTGACACCTGCTCAAAGCCAAGCAGACCTTCTGACTCTTTTCCTAGTGCTTTTCCTGCTACAGGGTGCTAGGAGCAGGAGCCTTTCATTAGAAAATCTCAGGGTTAGGCTGACAAAGTGTGAGGTGTGCCAAGGGAACCTGTGCAGGACATAGTGAGTGCTTCTCTAGGGTGCACAGACCCCAGGTGGCTTTCCCCTTGTTTTAGCTTCCTGTGGCTATTGTTAAAAAAACAAAACAAAACAAAACAAAAAAAACCCACAAACTTGACAGTTTCAAACAACAAAAATTTGGTCTTTCCCAGCTCTGGAGGCCAGAAGTCTGAAATCAGTATCACTGGGCTCAAATCAAGGTTTCAGCAGAAACCTTCAGCAGGGTTGCATTTCCCCCGGAGGCTCTCAGAGAGAATCTGTCCTCTGCCTCTTCTGGCTTCTGGTGGCTGCTGGCATTCCTTGGGTTGTGGCCACATGGCTCCAATCTTTCAAGCCAACATTGTAGAAACTTTTCCTCTTCCATCTTCACATCACCGTGTGTGTGTGTAAAATTTCCCTCTGCTCTCTCTTATAAAGATACTTCTGATGGTATGTAGGGCCCACCTGGATAATCAAAAGCTCTTTTTCCAAATAAGATAACATTTACAAGTGAAAGGGATAATTTGTGACTATTATTAAGCTTACCAAACTCCTGCAAACCAAAGCACACTTTGAGAGGCGGTCATAAATGTTTATCTTTTCATCGCCAAAGGTGCTCCATGCAGAGGCCAGAACACGGGCTCTAGAAAAGAGCATGAAAAATCCAGTCCAACACAAGCCCAGAGAGGGAAGGTCCTTTCACAGGTTACTTGTGCCAAGTTAATGGTCACAGAAGGATCTGGCCTCCTGCTTTCCAGTTTTCCAGTCTTGTGCTGTTTTGCAAAGAAGTTGAGACAGGCCAGGGAACCCTCTTGGGGGCCTGCTGGGCACCCCCCAAGCATGGAAATAAAGAGAAATTTTGAGTTCCTTCAAAGGAAACTCCAGGCTCCAAGCCAGCTTTGAAAAGTAAAGGAGCAACTGATAAGCAAGAAGGCAATAATAGCCTAAAACAATAGCCAAAGAAGTTACAGCCACAGAACGTTGGTTCCTTTATAGAAACTGAAGATAATATCTTTTTTTTTTTTTTGACTGAGTCTCACTCTGCTGCCCAGGCTGGAGTGCAGTGGCGCCATCTCAACTCACTGCAACCTCCACCTCCCGGGTTCAAGCGATTCTCCTGGCTCAGCCTGCCGAGTAGCTGGGATTACAGGTGCCTGCCTCTACGCCCGGTTAATTTTTTTTTTTTTAGTAGAGGCAGGGTTTCACCACGTTAGTCAGGCTGGTTTTGAACTCCTGACCTCAGGTGATCTGCCTGCCTTGGCCTCCCAAAGTGCTGGGATTACAGGCGTGAGCCACCGTGCCCAGCCAATAACATCTTAATATATGTCCCTGAGTTGTTTCTTAGAAACAACTTAGAAACCCAGACCTCTACCAAATGGACCCACTGGTGCACAGACCTCGGATGAGGCGGAACGAAGGACTGAAGTCTGACTGTGATTCTTTATTCTAAATTTCTTCCTGAGGGGCCTGGAGGGAGTCACACCCACAGGTCAGAATTTAACGTTCCTTTCTGCTAACCCCAAGTTTTTAGACAAAGCTTCCCTTACTTAATCAACTGCAAATCAGAGAATCTCTGAATCCACCATCCACCTGTGGCCTCACTTTGAGATGTCCCACCTTTATAAGTCAAACCACTGTGTAGGCTTCATGTATTGATTTATGACTTTGCCTGTTACTTCTGCCTCCCCACCTTTAATGGAAGCCATTGAGGATTTTGGGTCGTAAGCAGTAGCTGCCTGATTCTCCTTGCTTAGTGACCTGCAATAAATGCCTCACCTTTTCTCACTGCAAATCCTGATGTCAATGTTTGGCCTTGCTGCACCAGGTGGGCAGACCCAAGTTTGGTTCAATAACAAAGTTTTCCACTGAGATCAGGAATATGCACTCTTTACATATATGAGCCCCTCCCCTCTGCACTCACTCGCCTCCTGGGACTCTCTCCAAAGGCCACTACTAGGGTGCTGATGTGAGGGCAGAGGGGATGGAGGGCGGGCAGAGGAGGTGAGCAGGAGGTCACAGCCTGCTTGGGGACTGAAAGAGGGCAGAGAGTGGACACTGTCCCTCTGGCATAGGGAAGATCCTTGGTCTGGTCCAAGGATGGTCCAGAGACCACTGCCAACTATTCCTTCCCCCTCCATCTCTAAGCAGTTCTGCAACAGACCTTCCCAAGGGAGCTGGTTCACAGCCTCCCCACAGAATCCCAGGCTGCCAAGGCTGATAAGAGCCCAGAGTAAAGGCATTGCCATGTCTCATTAGAGCCAAGCTGCAAGGTAAGGGCTCTGGGAATGCAGAGGTCAGGAAGCCTTTGAAGTGCAAATTCAGAACTGCTGAAGGGCCTTGGTTCTTTAAAGGGAGATTCCTTTTAGTGACTGGTTAGATGAAAACTCTGAAGTTTCATGTCATATAGCATAAAAGCCAAATACTAGCAAGGAGCTTGCCTGAAAGGACAAATACATCTGGAAGAAGGCCATCCTCTTTCTTAAACTAGCCCCCACTGCCTGCACGGCTGCTAGCAGCCTAGCGATTCTCTGCCCTGCAAGCTGAGCCTCCATTCTCAATGGAGGACAATGAGTTCTCCATCATTCCTGATAGCCAACCAGTTGGCAAATCTTAGAGACTCACTCTCTGCAATTCAGTTCACATCAGTCCTTTCCTTGTACCACTGCCCTGTTTATGCTCCTCATTTACTACTCCTCATCTTTATTTTAATTACAAAAATAGCACATGCTTGTTTCAGAAGGGGCCAAGAGCCAAGGGACGCAGGGAGTGAAGTTCTAGAAGCTGGAAAAGACACGAAAGCAAGTTCTCCCCTGGAGCCATCTTGACTTTGGACCAGTGAGACTGGTTTTGGACTTCTTACCCTAGAACTGTAGGAGAATAAATGTATGCTGTCTTAAGTCACCACCTTTGTGGTAATTTGTTACAGCAGCCACAGAAACTAATACAAGTTGTTTCCAACTTTTCAGAATTATAAATATTTTATTATCCTCTAAATCTTGATAGGAACCCATGACTCCAATCTCCCATGGCTTCGGTCTGTCCTAAGCAGCCACTCCTCTGCTCCAGGGCCTGTAATGATTCCCCTACTGCTGGAAAGTGAAATCCAAACTCTTTAGCTCGAAGACCCTCCGCGACCAGCTCCAATCCACTTTTCTAGCCTTAAAATCAGCTATTTGTGGCCGGGCGCAGTGGCTCACGCCTGTAATCCCAGCACTTTGGGAGGCCGAGGTGGGTGGATCACGAGGTCAGGAGATCGAGACCATCCTGGCTAACATGGTGAAACCCTGCCTCTACTAAAAATACAACAAAAATTAGCCAGGTGTGGTGGCGGGCATCTGTAGTCCCAGCTACTGGGGAGGCTGGGGAAGGAGAACGGTGTGAACCCGGGAGGCAGAGCTTGCAGTGAGCTGAGATCGCGCCACTGCACTCCAGCCTGGGCGACAGAGCAAGACTCTGTCTCAAAAAAAAATAAAATAAATCAGCTATTTGTTCTATGACCACTCCACTCTCAACATGCACTTTGTACATTCATTGCTGTCTGACAAGATTTTCTATCTATGAAATGGCTTCCTTAGCCCTTTGCCCTTCTCTGCAGATGGCTTGAAGCTCCAGCTCAAATGAGATCTCTTCCTATTAAGGTCCCTCTTTGTCCTCCACCCACACCCAACAGGATGTTATTTTTGCCTTCACTGAACATGCATAACACTTTGCATTTCTTTCCTGGCAAATACCAATTCTATCTTGTGTTTGAGTTATACATTTACATATTATGTGCCTAGCACTTAAACAATTTGCTGAATTATTTGTTCATTAAATATTTGCTGAATTGAATTGAAATGTGAACTATGCTATGTAGAGAAGAAGGCCTACTTCCTCCTTGTGTTCTAGTTTGATATGGTAAGATGGAATCACCATTGATTTAACAATTTATTTTTATTTTTTTTTTGAGACAGAGTCTCGCTCTATCACCTAAGCTGGAGTGCAGTGGCGTGATCACGGCTCACTGCAA
This sequence comes from Pongo pygmaeus, assembly GCF_028885625.2. Taxonomy (NCBI): domain Eukaryota; kingdom Metazoa; phylum Chordata; class Mammalia; order Primates; family Hominidae; genus Pongo; species Pongo pygmaeus. The sequence continues at coordinate 11,457,772 of NC_072380.2, forward strand.
GCTCCGCTTCCTGGGTTCACGCCATTCTCCTGCCTCAGCCTCCCGAGTAGCTGGAATTACAGGCACCCGCCACCACGCCTGGCTAATTTTTTGTACTTTTAGTAGAGATGGGGTTTCACCGTGTTAGCCAGGATGGTCTCGATCTCCTGACCTCGTAATCTGCCCACCTCGGCCTCCCAAAGTGCTGGGATTACAGGTATGAGCCACCGCACCCGGCCCAACAATTTTTTTTTTATTTTAATTATTCTGAGTGTATAATAGTTATATAAACATAATTGATTTTAACAACAAAAGATGGTCATTAGAAATGTCCAAGTAAAGTAGGCTTAAATTATGCTTCTAGTTTTTCAAACCTAATCCTTCATTTATTGTGCCTTTATTGATGCAAGAATAAATGTGATGGCAATTCATGAGAAAAGAACTGGAGAATATGAGCTGACTGCAAAGTCAATAGTGATTTCCCACTGTGATTCTGTTTTTGAAAACGCTAATACCATCTCAGGCTGCATTTACAAGAGTGCAAGTCCAGAACAAAGAGGACATTGTCTCATGGTTCTTTCAGATACATCTTCTGTGGGAGATCTGATCAATGTGGTCACTGTGTTTTTTAGACCTGGTAGAGCCTCAGAATAACCTGTGAAGCTGTTAAAAAAAATACAGACTTCTGGCTGGGCACAGTGGCTCATGCCTGTAATCCCAGCACTTTGGGAGGCCGAGACGGGTGGATCACCTGAGGTCGGGAGTTCGAGACCAGCCTGACCAACATGGAGAAACCCCATCTCTACTAAAAATACAAAATTAGCCGGGCATGGTGGTGCATGCCTGTAATCCCAGCTACTTGGAAGGCTGAGGCAGGAGAATCACTTGAACCCGGGAGGTGGAGGTTGTGGTGAGCTGAGATTGCGCCACTGCACTCCAGCCTGGGCAACAAGAGCAAAACTCCGTCTCAAAAAAAAAAAAAAAAAAAAAACAGACTTCTGCATTTCACCTCCAAGAAATTCTGAATTCGTAGATTGGGAGAAAGCCTAGGAATTTGTATTTTAACCAGCACAAATTATTGGAGGCTCACTGGTCTAAACAAAAACTCAGGTTGTTTTCAATGATGGAACTCTATTATTCAGAATATTGTGTCCAGTTTCTGGTTCCAGAGTCTCAAGCTCCCTGATTATTGCCTCTGCTGGGTCTCATCATAATCAATCCCAAGTGTTGGTCTTTGATTCTATTGGGAAACAAACGGAGCAACAAATCAATTGGCTAGCAGGGTAGGTCTGGGGTTTCAACTACCTGGTTATTTTTTGGTTAGTCACTGTCTTAGTTCATTTGTGTTGCTATAAAGGAATACCAGAGACTGGGTAATTTATAAAGAAAAGAGGTTTATGTGGCTTACTGTTCTGCAGGCTGTACAAGAAGCATGGTATCAGCATCTGCTTCTGGTGATGCCTCAGGCTGCTTCCACTCACGTTGGAAGGAAAAAGGGAGCCTGCATGTGCAGAGATCACACGGAGAAAGAGGAAGCAAGAGAGAACGTTGAGTGGAGACACGAGGCTCTTTTTAACAATCAGCTCTACAGGGGACTAGTTGGGCAAGAACTTACTCACTCCCCTCTACCCCTGTCTCCTCAGGGGCATTAATCCATTCATGAGGGACCCACCCCTGTGACTGTAACACCTCCCATTAGGCCCCACCTCTAACACTGAGGATCGTATTTCAACATGAGGTTTGGGAGACACACATCCAAACTATAGCAGTCACTTAATGCACTAAGCCTCAATTCCTCCATCAGGAATGTGGGCTGTAATTCACAAGCTCCAGCCACGTGATTGATTTCACAGAGATGAATGAAACAGGCCTAGACTATTATCACAGCAGAGGAGCCACCAAAGACAAAAATAACTCAGTGTTACCAGTGGTCCTGTGTGTGTGGTGGTGATAAGATCCTCAAGTGACCGTGGCGCGGGTAGAACTGGTACCTTGTCTGAGTTGATCCTATATTCTAGAAGGAGATCTGAATGATTCAAGGAAATTATATTGCCCATAACCCTTCCTTCACCCCAGAGGCAGAGCCATTCCCACTGCCTGGGGTGGAAGCAGTGGAAGTGGTGGGGAGAGCCAAGGCCATGGGTCACAAGGCTCTGCCCCTCTCACACTGTCCATCCTAATTTCAGAGATTTACCGCTGCCACCTACATTAATAAAGCCATTGGAAGAGCCCAGTCCAGACAGATGACCAAGAGGAAGGAATCATTTCTCAGCCTTAACGCTGTTTGTTTATCTTGTGCCCACTGCCATTAACCTCTGAGAGTGAAAGCAGGCTGCTCCATTTCATTTTCTAATCACCCAGTTTATGGCATCGTTAAAATTAATAGAGCACTCATCTCAGCACATAACGAGCAGACCGTGTTGAGGAGGCAGTGTTCCTGGAAAAATACTGGCAGAGGCCCCGAGTGTATGTTCACTGTCAGCGTGGTACAGCCTGGGCCCAGGTCCCACGCAGGTGCTGAGAACAGCTGGGAACCTTAGCTAAGACAATTGTACTGTTAAAATGGGCACTATGAGTTCTCAGCCCCATTGTTCCTTGGTAGAAGGCACTGCTGAGCTGAAGCAGTACTTGGAGTCAGAGAGGAGAAAGTAAGACAATTTGCACATTGATTTCTTTTGGGTTAAAGAGGAAGTGGAGGGTTTCTGTTTGGGATGATGGAAAAGTTCTGGAAATGGATGGTGGTGACGGTTGCCCAACATTGTTCAATATACTTAACACCACTAAACTGTATACTTAAAAAAGCTTAAAAGTTTTCTGGGTATGTTTTATGTTATATGTGTTTTATCACAATTTTTTTCAAAAAAGAAAGTGGGTCAGCTCATTCATAGACAAGTCCAGCCATAAGGTTGAAGGTAGCTAAACACTTGCCGCTATGTTCCTTCTTGATTTTAAATGTCACACTGAACACATAACCCTCTGTCCTCTTGGTAGAGTTGACTTATCTTGGGAACAGTGACAAAAGCTGCCTCTTGTTGTAGGGACCATACATGTGCTTTTGCTGATTCTAATTATTGGGCATTTGAGAGCAAAGGGGGCTTCTCCAAACACTTCAGTAATTTTCAGAAAGGTTTGAATCCTGGCTGGGTGCGGTGGCTCATGCCTGTAATCCCAAAACTTTGGGAGGCTGAGGCAGGCAGATCATCTGAGGTCAGGAGTTTGAGACCAGCCTGGCCAACATGGTGAAACCCCATCTCTAATAAAAATACAAAAATTAGCCAGGTGTGATGGTGTGCGTCTGTAATCCCAGGTACTCGGGAGGCTGAGGCATGAGAATTGCTTGAACCTGGGAGGCAGAGGTTGCAGTGGGCCGAGATGGTGCCACTGCACTCCAGCCTGAGCGACAGCGACAGACTCTACCTTAAATGAGAGAGACAGAGAGATCCAGAAAGGCTTGAACCCTTTTTAAGACAGGAGTAATACAGCATAGTTGCAGGACAATAGAAAATTCCAGGCAACAGTTTTACATGACTAGCAAAAGGAAACTATTAAAATAGCTGCAGAAGCTAGGAACAGCTAAGACCCTGAAAAACCAGGGTGTGCACCAAGCTGGCTAAGACTGACTGGACTAAACGTTGTGCTGGACTTGAGCCAGGTTTCACCTAGGACCTCACTGTCTGCTCATTAACATCCTAAATCACACATTCACCAGTGCCGTAACAGTTTCAGGAACAACCATGTTTGGTGTAAAAATGGGCAGCACCACAGTTCTGAGAAATCTCCACCTTTTTCTAGGAATTTTCATGAATCTTCTACCCCATGGTTAAAGAAACCTATGAAGGCAACAGCCCCAAATCCCCTTGATGGATCTCTCTCTTGAGTACACCTGCATTCCCTTTTTATGAGTGTGTGCTTTTCTGTTTGCAATAAATCTCTGTACTTTCACTAATATTTCCCAATTCATCTTTGAATTCATTCTTACAATGGTGTCAAGATCCTGGACACTGGTTGGGGTTGAGGTTCCACCAGCATTTGGGGACCTCCTCCAGCCTACTAGTGTCACTTTTATCCTCTGAAAGATAGATAAAAAAGCATTTATCCCTGGCGTAGACCATCCTATTTTTCCTATGGAAATAATAAACAATTTATCCTAGTTAGTGTAGATAATATATTGTTTGTACGCCAACTCGCCATTTGTCTTTGTCTTCCAGAACTGGATACTTCAATAGAGTGCTGGACTAGGTAAGGACTTTTGAATTTCTGGCCCAGATTCACATCCCTCTGTTAAATTAAGTTTAGCCTAAAGCTGCCTCCTTACATATTTTAACTTCAGCCTAAAGGTTTCTCCATACATTGTGAACTATTACCTAACTGGACGTGTGAATAGACTGTAACCTACTCTTTTGCCAGTCACCAAGTTTTGGCCAATCAAAGATAGCCAGCTATTCAAACCATGTTCAAATAAGGCAAACGCTGAGCTCTAACCAATCCAGCTGTTTCTGTACCTCACTTCCATCTTCTGCACATCACTTTCCTTTTTCTCTCCATGCATCCTCTGCAACCACAGCACAGAGTCTCTCTGAACCTATTGAGGTTCAGGGGACTGCCCAATTCATGCATTGATTTGCCCAACTAAAACTCTGTTAAATGTAATTTGTCTAAAGTTTTTCTTTTATCACCTCTGCCATATTTAGACCTCTGAATGTCTTCACCATCCAGAGACAAATACAACGTCAAGACTGAAAGAGGCCTGAAGTGTCCACTTCTCTGAAACCTCAGGCAATGCCTATCAAATGGTCACAGTCTTTGGTCAGACACCTCTGGCCTGGCTTTCTCTTTGAAAAACGTCACACCCTGTAACTATTACTCATCTTATATCCTCAGAGAGCCTGCCGACATAAGTAAGAACTCAGACATAAGTTAGGTTTCAGACACCAGTAGATTTTTTAAGTATCTTCCACCAATCTCTATATATTGGCTTTAGATTGGGTTATTTTAATCTTCCAGGAAGACGTTTGTAGGTTCAGAAATTTCAGATCAATTCACATTTTCTACTTGCAGTTTCTAGCTGGAAATCACGTATGGAAGCTGAGTCACCTCCGTTTCTCCTGGAGCCTGAGCTGGCTGTCACCGAGACCTTGCTCATTATGCAGACTCATTCACATGCATACCCAAAGCAGCACTTGATGATCGTGGAAGATTTCCATCCTCACAGGCCATGAAATGCGTCTGCACTGGAATACTTGTTGTTTATCACCTACGCTAAGGATTTACAACGGCCTATGTGTTGTATTTCTAGTGACTGTATTCGGAATCAAAAACTCCTGCCCTGAAGCAAGGACAACTTCTTTATTCACATGGAGAATGATAGCAGGTAAAGGGCAAAAATTTAACAACAACAAAAAATCCCTCTTTTTCTATGTGCAGAATAAAAATCTTATTAAAATAAGACCTTTCAAGTGCTTCCTTTCACTGTTCATTTGGGAAGGTATTTCACAGATGGTATGAACACCCTGAAATGTTGCGCGGTCTGAAATCTTTTATCTGCAGCTTTAGAAGAACAAAGGGTAAAACATATGGAAAGGAGAAACCAGCAGTAGACAGCACAGCTAAGGACAGGGACAGGAATGCAAATTATGATTCCTGTCTCAAAATATTTCTGGTTGGTTTCTACCCACCGAGGGCGATCTCTGGGTGCAGGGTAGAGATTGCATATGGGGTGATTAAGGGCACTGTGATTTCTTGACACCAGCACAGAACTGCGAGCTTTGCAAGTCCTTGCCCTTTATCAAAGGCACACTTTCTTTCTTTCTGAGACACAGTCTCGCTCTGTCGCCCAGGCTGGAGTGCAGTGTCGTGATCTCAGCTCACTGCAAGCTTCGCCTCCCGGGTTCACGCCATTCTCCTGCCTCAGCCTCCCGAGTAGCTGGGACTACAGGCACCCGCCACCATGCCTGGCTAAGTTTCTTTTGTATTTTTAGTAGAGACGGGGTTTCACCGTGTTAGCCAGGATGGTCTCAATCTCCTGACCTCGTGATCCACCCGCCTTGGCCTCCCAAAGTGCTGGGATTACAGGTGTGAGCCACCGCGCCTGGCCCAAAGACGCACTTTTAAAAGAAATTAGAAAGGTGGATTTTCATTTTTGCAAAGTCATCGTTGGGATAGGTAGAATTGTGTTTCCCCAAAATTTGAATGTTAAATTCCTAACCTCTAGTACTTCACAATGCAACCTTATTTGGAAAAAGGTCATTGTAAATGTAATTGATAGATAATACTGGAATAGGGTAGGCCCATAATCCAGTATCAATGGTGCCCTTATAAAAAAAGGGGAATTTGGATACAGAGGCAGAGAGAGGACCATGTGAAGACACAGGAAGATGCCATCTACAAGGAACACCAAAGATTCCCAGAAAGCCACCAGAAGTAAGGAGAGAGGCATGAAACTGATCTTCCCTCACAGCCCTCGGAAGGAACCAGCCTTCTTGACAACTTGATCTTGGACTTCTACCCTCTTGAACTGTGAGAAAATACATTTCTGTTGTATAAACTACCCAGCTTGTGGTTTTTTGTAATGGTAGCCCTAGAAAACTAACACAGTGGTCAAACTGAAAGCATTTATTTCAGGGTATTGTTTTTGCAAAGTCATAGAGGCTGCAATACCTAAAAGTACCATTTTATTTTCAAAGCATTATGACTAGAAATATTTCTTACTATCTTAATTTCTATTCTATTGCTCATACACACTCCTCATGCACACATGTGGATTTGTATATAATTCATAGAGTCTTTCTCTATTCCTGATTCCTTATGTTTGGAATTCCTATTCTTGGTGCTTAAAAACATTTCCAAAGACTTCCTTTCTTAGATTCCTTCCTTCCTTCCTTGCTTCCTTCCTTCTGCCTTCCTGCCTGCCTTCCTTCTTTTCTTTCTACTTTCTTTTTCTTTCTTGACTTTATTGCTTATTGCAGCTGAAAATGTTCTCTCACAAAGATGCACAGAACCAGATGGAACAAGAACCTCTTTAGATGCTCATTTTCATTCCACTCCATCGATTGTGTAAAGGTTTTTGTTTAAATTATGCTGGTAATTTTTATTTTCTCTGATGTCAAGAAGTTTCTCCTCCTAACTGATCACAAGGTGCAGTAGCTCTCCCTTATCCATGGGAGATACTTTCCAAGACCTCCAGTGGTTGCCTGAAACCTCGGATAGTACCAAACCCTATATAGACTATGTTTTTCCCTGTACATATATATCTATGATAAAATCTATCAGTTATGCACAGTAAGAGAATAACAATAATTAATAATAGAACATTTATAACAATATGGTATACTAAAAGTTATATGAATGTGGTCCTCTTTTTCTCAAAACATCTTACTGTACTGTACTGTGGGTAACTAGAACCACAGGAAGTAAAACCACAGATGGTGGGGGGACTACTGTATTTCATTTTGGTATTTTTAACAAATAGGTTAAAAACTCATTAAAACTTTTTTTGGAAGAATTTTTAACAGATGTTTTTCTGAGACAGAGTCTTGCTCTGTCGCCCAGGCTGGAGTGCAGTGGTGTGATCTCGGCTCACTGCAAGCTCCGCCTTCCGGGTTCACGCCATTCTCCTGCCTCAGCCTCCCAAGTCGCTGGGACTACAGGTGCCCGCCACCACGCCCGGCTAAATTTTGTATTTTTAGTAGAGACGGGGTTTCACCATGTTAGCCAGGATGGTCTCGATCTCCTGACCTCGCGATCCACATGCCTCGGCCTCCCAAAGTGCTGGGATAAGAGGTGTGAGCCACCGCGCCCGGCCCGTTAACAGATTTTTGATAGTTTCTTTAAGTGTAATAATATGAGAGTTTTTATATGTGACACACAGAATTTTTAAAGTAAAAAAAAAAAGTCACATAAACTTGAAAATGTTTCCAAATATTCACTTTCAAATTATTCTTTTCATAGCATGCATTTCTTCAAAAAGCATCTTCTCACAGATTGGCCATCTTCTTTTAAAATTTGATAGATCATCTCTGATTTTTAAAATAACTCATGATGTGGGCAGACACAGCCCACTTGGCAAGTAGAATAAATGCCAGGTCTTCCTTTTTCTTGATGTTCTCTTATGCTTGCATTATTATTATCTTCAATGGACTACTCAGGTTGTTTGGACATTTTCTGGGTCAGAGTTTTCTGCAGTGATGACACAGGCAATTCCTTGAAGAAATTGTTTTAAGCCACTTGTTCATTTTGTGAGGATTAGTTTAATCTAGATGACAAAACCTGTAAGTGCATTTAACCGGGAGCATGTCCAGTGCAATATTGTTCAATAACCTGATAGCCTGATAGCTCATGGCTAAGTAAGGGGCTGCCATCATTATTCTCTTTTTTTTTTTTTTTTTTTTTTTTTTTTTGAGACAGGGTCTTGCTCTGTCACTCAGGCTGAAGTGCAGTGGCACAATCTTGGCTCACTGCAACCTCTGCTTCCCAGGCTCAAGTGAGCCTCTCACTTCAGCTTCCCTAGGAGCTGGGACTACAGGCACATGCCACCACACCCAGCTAATTTCTGTGTTTTTGTAGAGATGGTGTTTTGCCACGTTGCGCAGGTCTTGAACTCCTGGGCTCAAGCAATCCACCTGTCTAGTCCTCCCAAAGCTCTAGAATCACAGGTGTGAGCCACTGTGCCCAGCCCATTAACATTCTTGATCAAATAATCTCCACTCTTAAGATCCTGGGAACACTACATGGGTCCCATGATGATGTTTGGGACCTACAGACTAAATGAGACTGCCAATTTAATACATCTATTAATATTAGTCAAGTTAAACGTCTTATTTTTTGATAAAACTAAATGTAAGTGGAAGTTTTAGCGTTTTCTCCAGCACTCCAACGGAGCAGCGCTGGACATTCTGTTTGGGAGACCACTGATCTAGATCAAGGGCAGTTGGAAGAGCTGTGAAATTCTTTAATACTTAAAAAATTATTTAATTTAAAAAATTGACAGATAACATGATGTTTTGAAATATGTCTACATTGTGGAATGCATAATTAACATATGCATTACTTCGCATAAATCCTTTGATACTTTTTATTAGATTCTGCCATATTGCTTACTATAGCTTTGGGAAACACAGAGGCGATATGGATGGATCACCATTGTACAGTCAAAGAAACTCACAGTAAGGCACCCTGGTCACTTCCAAGATTGTGGATTACTGGGGCCATCTCTGTTTTATTACCTCTAATCACTAAGTGAGTCTTCGCCCCATTTTCTTAAGGCTGTGTTGTTCTTTTAGACTGGCTCCAGTGGGGCTTCCAAAGATAAGCCAGAATATCCAACAGCAAACAAGCTGCCAAGTTGGCCAGAGTGATTTGTTAGGATTTCTTTTTTGGCCAATTAAAAAATAGCTGTCAAAAGCACTACTTTGCAGGACTCATTAAGGTAGTGTTCAAATTTTCTCTAATGGTTCTTTGACCATGATTAAGCAAAACAAATAACACAAAACAAAAATCTTCCTATTTCCCAGAGTCCTGGGTTTATCACAAATGCTATTAAGGTTACAACGAGTTTTGTTCTTTGATAAAAGAAGAACCACGTTTGGAAATTATCATTACCCTTTATTTTTCAACACACACACACACACACACACACACTCCTACACTGGTTTGTTTCTGAGTGATGTGTAAGGGAATTAAAAAAATCATTTGGTAAATACATGTGCTAGTATAAATGGGTAGAAGTTATTAGTTTTAAACACTTCATATAATATAGAGTGCAAGTAACAAGGCTCCCAGCTGAAATGATTAAAAAGTGATATTGTAGAAGAAGGTGTGGTCCCAGGCTCTTCCAGCACCAGTGTTATGTGCTGAGATTGTTCTAAATCTGCCTATTCTCAGGTTCCTCCTCCAGGACACTGATATAGCAATAAAACGGATTTTTCAGATGATTCTTACGAACACTGGAATTTGAGCACCATTGGCCTAGGCTGTGTGTCAATAGAGATAAAGGTATCAACTCAAGCGTGTACACATTGCAGTCTGCTGTACTGGAAATGACTTATTTATTCTAGGTTCATTCACAGCTTCTGTTTATGGCATAATACCTTCTGAGAGTAGGCCAGTATGACAACAATGCCTCTGTTTCCTCCAGATTCTTGGCTGTCACTATCCTGACCTACCACCTGTGTCACATCCCATTAGGTTCTGTGGATGAGGCATGGTGCTTGGCACAGACTGACACATGTTGGGGCAAACTTGGCAGAGCAGCCTGAGCCAAAGCAAAAAACAGAAATGAACCAAGATGCAACCTCTGTGGAAAACCCTATTGAAAAAAAGCAACTCTGTGGAGTGTCCTCTCAGCTGCAAATTGAGACAGAATTGTGGGGCAAGCTTGGCCACTGATGCAGGTGATGGGCCCGGGGTTGGGATGAACAATGGGGACAGTGATTGTTGGTTCAAAACCAGTTTCTTTGACATGCATTTCCCAGCGTGTGTTCTATAGAACACCAATCTTACCCGATGTTTCAGGACTAAAGGGTTTCATGGTTAAAACCCTTTCTTGGATACTCGCAAGTCTTTTTTTTTTAACTTTCTATTTTGAAATAATTATAGACTCAAAGGAAGTTGCAAAATAGTCTTGTGTATCCTTTGTCCAGCTTCCCCCAGAGGGACATTTTATGTAGCTGTTGTACAGTGTCAACCAGGAAACTGATATGATACAGTGTCATTAACTACAGGCCTTATTCCTTTTTCAACATTTTTTACATGCATTCAGGTGTGTGTATATGTGTATAGTTTGCTGCACTTTTATGCTGTGTGTAGATTTGTGTAACCACATCATCACAAAGTGGCTCCCTTGTACTATCCCTTTGTATTCATCCGCTCTTTCCATCCCTGTCCCCTGGCAACTCTAATCTGCTCTAATCTTTACAGTTTTGTCATTCCAAGAACATTGTATATATGGACTTATATATGGACTCACACAAGTATGTAAAATTCTGAGATGGGCTTTTTCTACTAAGCACAATGCCCTTTAAGATGGGTCCAGGTTGTTGAATGCATCAATAGTTTGTTCCTTTATGTTGCTGAGTAGTGTTCCCTGGAGTGACTCTACCATGGTTAGTTTAATCATTCATCATTGAAGGACACTGGGATTGTTCCCAGTTTGGGGTGATTATAAGTAAAGATACAAACATTCAGGTACAAGTTTTTATATGGACATACGTTTTCATTTTTCCAGGATAAATGTCCAAGAATATAATTGCTTGGTTGAATGGTAGTTGCACATTAGCTTGATAAGAAACAGCCAATGCACTGTTTCAAATTCCCACCAGGGACGCATGAGAAATTCGGTTTCTCTTCTTCTTCTCCAGCATTGTTGCTGTTTTGTAGTTGTTCTAACAGGTGTGTCGGGGTATCTCATTGTAATTGTAGTTTGCATTTTCCTAATAGTTAATGACTATAAATATCTTTGCATATTCTTATTTCATCTGTATCTCCTCTTTGGTGAAATGTCCGCTCATGTTTTTGCCCATTTTATAACTGGATTTGGGGGTTGTTTTAATTGTTGAGTTTTGAAGGTTATTTATAGATTCTAGATCCTAGTCCTTTTTCAGTTTCATGTATATCCTCCCAGGGGGTAGGTTGTCTTTTATTTGCTTAACCACGTTTTCCACAGCACAAAAGTTTTTCATTTTGATGAACTCTAATTTACTTTATTTTTATGGACTGCATTTTGGTGTCATGTCTAATAATCCTTCACCTACCCCTTGGTCCTGAAGATTTTCTCTTATGATTTCTTCTAAAAGTTTTATAGTTTTACATTTAAATCTGTTTAAATACAATATATAGTCCCAGTTTTACATTTAAATCCATGATCCATCTTAGATCACTTTGAGTTAATTTCTACATAAGCTATGAGACTTAGGTCAAGATTTATTCTCAATGCTTTTTCATATATTAAGGGCTGATTAACATTCCAAAGTCAAAGAAATGTATTTTTAAGTTTAACCCATTTCTGAAACTTGGCCACCTATTCATGCAGCCAGTATTTATAGGGTAATTTCTGTATACAAGGTACAGGGTTGGATATTGAGAAAACGGGCAGAACCTCTGTTCTCTATGAACTGGTTTATTTTTATTCATTTCCATACATATACTATTTGTTTACACAACACCCTTGGAACTGTGTTTTGTGGAAATGTTACTGAAATACCAAGGATTTGGTCTAGATTCTGTAGCTTGCTACACAGAAAGCCAGAGACTGACAGCCAATGACTGAGACTATGAGTATTGCCAAGGAAGAAGGCTTTAATTGGGTGCTGCAGCTGAGGAGATAAGAGTTCAGTCTCAAATCCATCTCCCTGACCAACTAAAGCTAAGGATTTATATAGCAGGGAAGAAAACAGGAACTAGGAAGGGGCAAGGAAGCGATCGTGATGAATGAGGGGTCAGGCATCTCATTGTCTGGATGTGGCGATCTGGTGAGTTTCAGTTCTTTGATACTTTTTTGGGGGAGGTTGAAGGTCATTTCCTGAGGAAGGAACTCATATAAAACAAATGTAGTTTCAAGTTTTAAGATCAGAAAGGTCAATCTCTATGTTTATCCAAAAAACTACCTATGGGAGGATTGAGTTGGTTTCAGAAATTCTTTAGGAAATTCTGCTCAAGGCAGCAGACACACAGAGAGACTGTCAGGTATCAGTGGAAGCAAAGAGAGATGCAAAATCAGAATGGTACACAGGCAAGAGTTAGGATCTGTTAGAAATCTGGAGTCAAAAGCCAGGAAGGCAGACAGAGGAAGAGGGCTTGGGAACTGGAGGGAGAGTGCCAGGGATCAGACATGTCTGATGGGCTTTGATGGTCAGTGCCCAGTCCAGTTTTTAAAGATCTGAGGGCCTTTTTCTTTCCTTTTTATTTGCTGGGCAATGCAATGTTAGTGTCTGGCAGGAACCAGCTAGGTTTATATACACACATACATGTTAAAAAAAATACTTTTTAATGCAAGGAGGCTTCCTTGTCCATACTAGTTTGGAAGCAAAAACATACCATCACAGCAATACTCACAATACATGTCTCTGGCATTTCCAGCTGCCCCACAACCTGTGAAATGATGATGCAGGTGCCTATGTGTTGCCTGTGCTCCATGCCTCTTCCCAATGACCTGAGGAATGACCTCTTTACTCTTTCCTATTCCAGCTCACAGTGGCCACACCCAGGACTTCCAACGTGAATGCTTTTGTCACGGATGCTGCTGCTGTTTCTGGTTCTTACTCTGCTTACACCAAGGAGACTGATGTCCCTGCCATAACCCCACTTCCGATGCAGACAGCATTTCCAATGCATTGCAGCTTTCAGGATTTTCTCACTGTGTTTTTGCCTCTCCTTTTCTTTAAGACACGAGCATTTGTCTACGGGGATGGCCTGAAGTGCAGTCTCCATTACCCAGAGTCATCTCACTCTCTAACCTTGACTCGTGATCTGAGAACAAGTGCTCCCCTGCTTGTCTTCCTGAGGGGCATCTGTCCCTCTTGCAAACCGATTTCCTTTGGGCTCTGTCATTTAGAAATGCCCTTATTTATCTGAATTATAGTTCCAGTTCAGAACATTTACAAAGGAACAGATTGTTCCCAATTTAAAAGCAGGTAAATTCTAAAAGTTGGCAAGCCAGTCATTTAGAATTTGAGCGTCATATTCCATAGGTATGAAATTATACATAATGAAAAAGTTCCCAGGGCAGCCCACAAAAAGCCTACTTATCCAAAATAAAGCTAACCTGAGGTAATACAGCTGTATGGCCTAGCCACATTCAGCAATGTGTTTCCATTAGAATGCATGTCTTATATCAACTGGGAAGCCAAGAAGGCAGTTCAGAATTGAACTGAAATCTATCCTGTTGTTGGGATTTTATAGCCAGATATCAGTAAACCAGGACCCAACAAGTGGAGAAATCTTGGATTTAGATTCTCATGAAATTGTTTATCAAATCCTGGGATCTTCCAAAAGACTGCATAAAATTATAATTTAATTCTGCAGAAGTAGAACCTCAATTGGATATCATCCACCAAAGCACTGCAATGTCTATCTTTTTGGGATCATGTCAAAGATCCTAAATCCATGCTTACTTTGGCAGAAAGTATTAGTATTTAGTTCATTAGTAATTAGCCCATTGGAATGATACGGAGAAGATTAGCATGGCCCTGCACAACGATGCCATGCAAATTTGTGAAGCTTTCCGTATTTTTATTGCATTTACTCAATCATATGTGGGAGCTAAAAGAAGGTGATCTTATGGAGGTAGAGAGTAGAATGTTTACTAGCAGTTAAGAAGGACATGAAGCTGGGGGAATGAAGAAAGGTTGGTTAGGGGTACAAACATATAGTTAGAAAAAATAAGTTCTAATGTTAGATGGTAGAATAGGGCGACTGCATTACACATTTTGAAAATAGCTAGAAGATAGGGCTTGAAGTGTTCCCAGCACCTGGAAATAAATACTCAAGCTGGATACCCTGATACCCTGTCTTGATCATAACACATTCCATGCATGTAACAAAACATCACATATACACCATGAATACGTGAAAATATTATGTATCAATTAGAAAAAGATACTAAATCAAGAAGGAATGCAGGCACTGCTGTTGGAGGTGGCCCTGGCATCTGGTGATGAGTAGTGGACAGAGAGACGCAGGTGGGACATAAGAGAGGCAGCAAACTGTAGGTACCTGATTCAGGAAGCCGTTTTGATCCATTGTGAATGTAATTAAGTTGTGTTTTCTGTTCCTAAAGGATAGCTGTCTCTTTGCCATTTGCCTACTCCCCATTTTTCTGTACTAAGGTTTCCTTATCTTACACTGAACAGGCGAACAGGCTATTAAATAATACAATGAAGAAAACATGAAAGATTGTCTTTAAAAGTGATCAAACGGCAAAGAGGATTCCTGACCAAAGGGAAAGAGGAATGGAGTGACACCTGCTATGTGCCAGTCACTGTGCTGTGTCTTTTTTTCTTTTCTTTTTTTTTTTTTTTTTGAGACGGAGTCTCGCTCTGTCGCCCAGGCTGGAGTGCGGTGGCGCGATCTCGGCTCACTGCAAGCTCCGCCTCCCGGGTTCACGCCATTCTCCTGCCTCAGCCTCCCGAGTAGCTGGGACTACAGGCGCCCGCCACCACGCCTAGCTAATTTTATGTATTTTTAGTAGAGATGGGGTTTCACCCTGTTAGCCAGGATGATCTCGATCTCCTGACCTCGTGATCCGCCTGCCTCGGCCTCCCAAAGTGCTGGGATTACAGGCGTGATCCACCGTGCCCGGACTGTGCTGTGTCTTTTCAACTGCCTTTCTTTATCCATTCTCATTAAACACACACACACACACACACACACACACACACACACACACACACGAAATGGATATTGTTATCCCTACTTGACAGAAATGGAAGCCCGGTGGGTTACAGTAGACTGAGAGCCTTTAGTCAGTAAGTAAGGGCCATTGCAGGGATTGAAACACAACTTCTGACTTCAGAGCGACAGTTTTCCCGCTGCTCCGCAGCACCTTCTACCACTGAAATAGAACATTTCCATGTCACCCCCTCTAGAAACAAACACATTTTACTCAATTGTTTTTCAACCAGGAAATAAAAATATTCAAAAAGCAAAGATGACCCCATTTCCTCAACTATATTTAATACAGGCAAAGTGATAAGAGAACACAGTAGATTTGGCATTAGCTAGACGAGGCTGGTCATACTGAATGAGAAGGGCACAGTTTGTTGACAGCCCCGATAGACAGTGGGTTCTGTGAAATGGACCCCAAGCCAGTTAACACTGATGGGGAAGAAGCCCACCTGCTCGTGAGACTTCGCGTGGGGCCCGGCTCAGTGCCTTAAAGAAGGGATCATTATGTATACAATTTGATAGTAGAAAGAAAGAAAAAAGCCCTGTGCTGTAGAAAAAGTGTTTAAGCTTTTTAGATTACAAAACGGGAGCTATAACATCCACTGTGGTGGCACAAAAATTAAATCTAGCCACCAAATCATATCAAAGCCAAAATACAGAATAGAGGTGTGCTTCTCGTGAGAAGATCCACACGCACAAAATCTAATCGCGTTCCAGCTCAGCCTCACCAATACCAGCTCCAGCGATCCTGTTTCTGGTGCTGCATGACTGGCTCCCCCTAGTGGGAAGCAGGGACATTTCAGCATCCATGCTCAGCTGATTCAGAACAATAGAAATGTCTCAGGGTTTCCATTTTTTTAAATGCTGCTTTAGTTGGACAGTGAGCAAAAACTGGAGCCAAAACCAGTGGATTTTCATGGCATGCAGGTAACAGTGGGACTTTTCACCCTCCCCTCGTGTTTATGCTCAGGAAATCCTAATAGGACACACCCTGTAAGTGCAGGGATGTCTGAACAATCCCGTTCCTGCCTATGCACACATCAGTCTCTCTCAATCCCTTACCTCCAATGGGAACCAACAACAAAATGTATCCTAGGTTGTCGCAAACACCGTATGTGGTGCGCATAATCGGAAGGGCCCTTTCTTTTTTTTAATTTTTATTTATTTATTTAATTTTTTTGAGACGGAGTCTTGCTCTGTCGCCCAGGCTGGAGTGCAGTGGCGCGATCTCGGCTCACTGCCAGCTCTGCCTCCCGGGTTCACTCCATTCTCCTGCCTCAGCCTCCCGAGTAGCTGGGACTACAGGCGCCCGCCACCACGCCCGGCTAATTTTTGTATTTTTAGTAGAGACGAGGTTTCACCATTTTAGCCAGGATGGTCTCGATCTCCTGACCTCGTTATCTGCCCGCCCCGGCCTCCCAAAATGCTGGGATTACAGGCGTGAGCCACTGCGCCCGGCCTTGGAAGGGCCCTTCTAATGCTGCTGACACCTGACTTAGGTAGAACCCTGGGGTTTGCATCTACTTTGCTTTCTGCTTTACTGATAGCCTTTGTGTGCACTCAAAGGGCTGCTGACAAGATCTGTGCAGTGACATTTTTATGTGCCCTTTAATCTTATTTTACTAACAGGTCAACAACCTTAACCAAGAGTAAGAAAGCCACTTGCTCCAAATCACAGTAGAAGGTTGAGCATATGACTATTACCAAGAGGAAGTGGAGACACAAATGACGCCATCTTGGAGGCTAATTTGCTGTTTTCACTTCTGATTAGCCCTTGTCTCGGGATTGCCTTCTGATTATTACTTAATTTACTATCCCTAGTGTAAGAACATGTCAACCTTGATTTGTTGCACAAATTATAGGCTTCGATGCATGCAGCATTCTTGCCTCTTCTGGAGGGTAGTCCTTCATTGTCTTGCACAGGGCACACATACCCTTTCCCTATGCTATATAAGCCCTGGTTCTGGGGGTAACAGGTGCAGAGATCTACCTGTATTGCTGCCGCTAAAGACCATGCTTCCATCTGTAAGTTCCCCCAGTAAAACATCCTTTATCAATAAACTGGAGTTGTCTGCCTTGTTCTTTGGTTTCTTGGCTCTTTTGGCCTTTGGGGGCTACTTTGCATATATGATCCTTTCACGGAGTGGGCATGTTCCCGTGATATCCAGCTGGCTGCCGCCACTGCCATAGAGCAACTCTCAGAGAGAACTCGGCCACCTCTCCCTTCAAGTGCTGAAAAGAGCAAGAAGTACAGGCTACTCCATAGGCCCAGTGCCCAGGGCCCTGCTGGAGCTATCCAATTCTCACTGTTAGCCTGGGCACCCTCCAGGACACCAAACATTCTGTACTTAGGCAGCCCTCAAGAAGAGGCAGTAGAAGAATTAAGCACACTTTCCAGGTTAAAAACTCCTTGTGTTGCAGATCTCAGGACAGGCTGAAGCTCTTCTGGGGAGCATTTATCCCCATTAATGCAATGTCATCAGGGTGGGAGGTGTAACCTACAAACAAAGTCATCACACAGTGATACGACACAGTATCCAGCTGCCAGAGAAAGAAAATTGATTGTGTTGCATGGATTTGTGCAATGTAAATATTTCTTGAAAGAAATAATGAATGATGACATCACTAGTTTTTAGGCACTGATTTTTGAGAATTTGTATATGTAGAAGTTGAGTGTCCTGAAATTAATACATTATGGATGGGGAAGGAGTCAACTCGCTTAAGGAAACATAATAGCTGCAGGGAGCTGGAGACAGAGTAGGATGAGGCAAGAAGAAAGGCCTGGGGCAGGGCCAGGACTGTGAGACCCACACTTGGTGCTTTTTTTTTTTTTTTGAGATGGGGTCTTGCTCTGTTGCCAGGCTGGAGTGCAGTGCCGTGATCTCGGCTCACTGCAACCTCAGCCTCCTCAGTAGCTAGGACTACAGGCATGCGCCACTACGCCCAGCTAATTTTTCTGTTTTTAGTAGAGATGGGATTTCACCATGTTAGCCAGGATGGTCTCTATCTTGCCCACCTCAGCCTCCCAAAGTGCTGGGATTACAGGCGTGAGCCACCACGCCCGGCCCACTTGGTCCTTTTAACAGGGACCTCCTAGGGCCTAGGGGATGGGATTAGCCCCAGACGCCACCGTATCCAAATGTCTCTCCAGTGTTAGGGAGAGAAGAGAGGAAGGCAGAGAAGGCCTGACCAAGCCTAGCTGGGGAGGGCTCCCAGGGTCCTTGTGGTAGAGAGGACTCTATCACACTTGGGAGACTGATGTGTCAGGAAAGCATGCAGAGGTAAGTGAAACGCTAGGTCAAGGAATCAGAAAAGAGAGTCGGAAGGGATCTAGGAGTTGATATGGAGAGCCATGGTGTCAAACCAGAGATTAGAGCCTGGGCTCAGAGGGTCTGGAGGGTGAGAGGGCAGTGCTGGCCAACCACACAGACCAGGCATTGGAGCCAGTGATGGCCTAGGTGTGCTGGCTGCAGCCCAGCTCAGGGCTCAGGGGTAGCTGGCTGCATTTAAAGGACTGAGGCACTGCAAAATGTTACACCCCTAAACTGCGGAGGTATTGACCAAAGCTCCTTTCAGGAGTGGCGACAGCTGTGCGTCTGAACCAGTCCTAGTACTGGCTCTGATCCTGATAACGTGTTCACGTGTGCTCTTGAGTTAAACCAATCTACAGAGGTCATCCGGAGTGTTGGCTTCATTCCCTCCTTACCCCACACAATCCCCCTAATGCTTTGCAGAATAGAGAACTCTCAAATACTGTAAGAAAAGGTATGTGAATTTGGGTTAGCCCAGTTGGTTTTGTGGTTTCTGTTTGGTTGGGCTGTCAAGAATTTGTTCTGATGGGTGTGGTTAGGTGACAGAGTTATTGGTTAATCAGACCTGAGAAGAGGAGGGAGCCTAGTACTAGGGAGGAGTACTAGTACAACCTGCCTAGTACTAGTAGTTGGCATCAAACCCTAGAGAGGTTCCCATTTCTCTCAAGTGGAGTCTTATCAGGTACATCTCTCCATCCCCCCTACTCCACCTCATTGAATAAAGAATAAAGGTACACATTTATAGGCTCCCAGAAGGCAGGAACCATGTGATGTAATCCTTTATATCCAATGTTAGACACTGTCTAATATGGTAGCCTCTAACCCCTGCGGAAAGGGCTACCCTAAATTGAGATGTGCTGAATTTTGAAGACTTAATATGGAAAAAATAATGTAAAACATCCTGTTAGTATGTTCTTACATTAATTATGTTGGAATAATAATATTTTTGTTAAGGGAAATATATTATTAAAAGTAATTTCTTCGGTTTCCATTTACTTTTTTAATGTGGCTACTCAAAAATTTAAAACTCCATATGAGGCATGAATCTTCTGATAGGTAGCACTGTTTAATACCTTCTCTGGTGGCAAATCCAAAACACAGATCTTATATAATTTGGATAATAAACCCCCTTCAGTCACCAGTGAGCCCACACTGATAAAAGAAAGAAACTGATCGCAGAGCCGCCGAGATCCCAACCCAATTAAACACTGATCTTTCTTCCTTCTTTTCACAGCCAGTTAGGAAAGAAATTACTCAGAGGAAAATCTTAACAATTTCTATCAGCTGAAAGTCTCGTCTCAGACCCAGACTGGCTTTCATTCAATCCATTCTCTGAAATTTGAGCATCTAACTGCAGCCTGCCGGGGCTGGTCTAGCTGAGACAGGGATCCTTCTGGAAACAATAGACACAGTCTCTGGGTGCTTCTAGCTTCTGGCCCTGTTCCTTCAAAAGGTTAGTTTCAATCTCAGACCACAGTCATGTGCTAGAACGCCTTCTCCCTGTGTTCCCCCAGGGCCCTGGTCAGCCCAGCAGAGCCTGAGTTATAGGTCACAGTTCCAGCCGTCATTCGTTCTTAGCTCTGTCGAAGCCGTACTTAATATTGATCCTGTAGACTTTCTTTTTCTACATCACTTTGTGCTTGACTGGGATTAAATGCAAGACTTATACCATCAGCAAATTGGCTTTCCACACCTCACAAACCAACTCACACGCTTACTTCCAGTCCTCGTGAATACCGGGTCTAATTCTCCAAGTCGGCCGGCATTTCAGGCAAGGATCCGCCTGAGCCTCCGTCCACGGCCTAGTGAGAACGGCCTGTTTGCCTAAGAGGATTAAGTGGAGGGCAGCCAGCTAAGCTTCCACAGAGACGTTTTAATGACTTCAGCACTAATCGCTTCCTAGGCCTCATCAGCCACCACCAGTCATGACTGGGCTTTTTTAAGACGGATGTCACTAATCTGTTCCACTCCAGGGATGCCAGAGCCCCTCTCTTTGTTGTCTCTTTTACTCCGCCTTCGCAGGCTCCACTTTTATTCTTCTGAATAACGTAACCCCCCGCCGCCCACTCCTCATACCTCTCAACCTGCCTTGCTCATCTCACCAGTTTGGCCTTCTCCAAGAATTCTGGACAGGAAGTAGAACCTCATTCACAGGCTCACATCATCATTTTGGAATAACTTACCTAAATGGAACATTCACTGTCACAAAAGGAAACTTACATTTCAGGGCCTGGTGCTATAACTCACCCCTGTAATCCCAGGACTTTGGGAGGCCCAGGTGGGAAGATTGTTTGAAACTAGGAGTTCAAGGCCAGCCTGGGCAACACAGCAGGACCCTGTCCCTACAAAAAATTTAAAAATTAGCCAGATGTGGTGACAAGCACCTGGAACAGATTAGTTCCAGCTACTCGGGAGGCTGAGGCAGGAGAATCACTTGAGCCCAGGAGTTTGAGGCTGTAGTGAGCTATGATTGTGCCACTGCACTCCAGCCTGGATGACAGAGTGAGGCCCTGTCTCTAAATAAAAATAAAAGCTTAAAAAAAAAAAAAAAAGAAACCTGCATTTGATTGGAGGAAGCAGAGAAAATATTTATGAGCAATTTCTGGCCCGAGTTGTCTATGACTTGGAAAACCTGTTTACCTGCAGTTCACCTCTTGATGCTGATTTAACTTCTTTTACCCAGTGGTTCTAACATTCAGCTAGATCCAAAGACCATGATCAACACTCAGTTTTCTCATGGTGCCCTTTTGTATTTTTGAAATCTTTAAATTATTTTTCTTTTATAATAGAGCTACCTTTAATCTCTGGTCAAGGAGCTGTTAGAGTGTGTGTCAGTTGTAAAAAGAAAAAAAAAATTGTAATTACAGTGTCAATATTTTAAAAAATATTTTGGCACTAGGCTTATTCCTAAAACTCGTCTACTGTTTTGTGAGTCCTGTGTGTGCACTGTCCAGTTCTGGTATTAGTGTTATGTTGGCTTTATAAAGAACATTAGACATGTTGATTTTCTTTAGAAAAGTTTTTAAAGTACTAGAATCATCTCTTTCTTAAAATTTTTAAATTTAAAACTTCATTTGTGAAATGACCTGTGTCTGGCATTTGGATAAATTATTCATTTCATGTATATTCATTCCTTAGGTTTTCTAATTTATTTGCATAGTTAAAAAGTGTTTTCTCTGTCTTTGTGTTATTTCCCACCCTTCTTTCTAATTTTATGTATTTTTATTTTGCCCCTCATTTTTTTAGGATATTAATGGTTTATCTGTTTTATTTAAAAGCACCAGGACTTGGATTCATTTATTTTTCTCCCAAATATCCATTTTTTAATTTATTCACTTCAACTCTCAATTTTTATTTCTTCATTTTGTTTTTTCATAATTATGTTCTTTTTCAAACTTAAGTTGAATCACTAATGCATTATTTTGATTCTTTGTATTTGTTAATGCTAAGTGCTTACGCCTAATAATTTTCCTCAAAACATTGCTTTAATCATGTCCTTAGGTTACGAAGTACAGCTGGCAAATTTATTCACAATTATTACTGTCTAGTAGTTTTTTTTTTTTTTTCTGAGACGGAGTTTCGCTCTTGTTGCCCGGGCTGGAGTGCAATGGCGTGATCTCGGCTCACTGCAACCTCCACCTCCCGAGTTCAAGCTACTCTGCTGCCTCAGCCTTCCGAGTAGCTGGGATTACAGGTGCCCACCACCACGCCCAGCTAATTTTTTGTATTTTTGGTAGAGATGAGGTTTCACTATGTTGGCCAGGCTGGTCTCAAACTCCTGACCTCAGGCAATCCACCCGCCTCAGCCTCCCAAAGTGCTGGGATTACAGGCATGAGCCACTGCGCCTGGCCTATTGTCTAGATTTTCTGCATAAATGTGCTGTGCTCTTTGCCCTGAAGACCCACCTACTTTCGTTTTTTGACTTTCCCCTCTTTTGTGGTGAGCAGGGCTGGTAGAGGGGTTGTCTCTGAACACACAGATGGGCTGTCCAAGGGTTCTTCTTATGACATCCACATACCCTAACATTCTGAAATGACAAACTGTATTAGTCTGTTCTCATACTGCTAATAAAGACATACCCAAGACTGGGTAATTTATAAAGGAAAGAGGTTTAATTGACTCACGGTTCTGCAGAACTGAGGAGGCCTCAGGAAATTTACAATCATGGCAGAAGGGGAAGCAAACATGTCCTTCTTCACATGGCGGCAGGAAGGAGAAGTGCAGAGCAAAAGGGGGAAAGCTCCTCATAAAACCATCAAATCTCATGAGAACTCACTTACTATCACAAGAACAGCATGGAGGTAACCGCCCCCATGATTCAATTACCTCCCACTGGGTTCCTCCCATGACAAGTGGGAATTATGGGAACTACAATTCAAGATGAGATTTGGGTGGGGACACAGCCAAACCATATCACAAACTTAAGAATACCACGATAGCAATGTTTTGTTTTTGTTGTTGCTGCTATTTCCCCCTCCTGTTTCTTCTCTGGGAATATAAACCTAATTGTTCCAAGCATAGCACTTTGGGCTGGATTTCATAGAATCCTTTCACCTACTTTCAGAGCTGTTAACATCCTGCAGTAGATGTGGTGAGCACGTTTCATTCATTCATTCATTCATTCATTCACTCACCAACAGTTACTGAGTGTCAAGCGCTGGTCTGACTAGGTATTTCTTGCTCTTGTTAATTCTCGCTCAGTCAGACCCAAATATTCCTCAGGATGGTTTGCAGAGCTATAGATACGATTTTCTGTCTGTTTCAGAAAAGGAAAGTGACAGATAGCATTTTATCCCACCATCTGTTATTGGACGTGTCAGTAGTTAATTTTTTGAAGAGTATTTGAAAAGTGTTTAGACACATGGAGCTCATGTGAAACTGAAGCTTGGTTTCCAAGTGACCATCTTCATCAACAGAGAAAGAATTCTCTTGGCTTAACCATTTACCTAAGCCTTAACTGATCTTTCATCTCCTAAATGCTATTCAGCCTTTATGCCTTTTACCTTCCATCAAGCAGGTAGAGTTTATTGGTCAGAATTACTCTGTTGAAAACATGGGCATGGACAGGCTGGAAACAAAGACAAGGGGCAGCCTTCTGCTCTCATCTAAGGAGAATGCCCAGACTCTCAGCCCTTTGCAGACCTGACTCTGAATCTGAAAATGTGCTCAGCTTCTTTTATTCTTGCCTAAGGCTGTCTAAGGGAAGCTGGCAACAACAGCTGATGTGGAAGGTTAATAAGTGTGTCAATAAACCCCCGCCTGGACTCTTTTATTTTTCCCACCTGCAAAATTGCTTTGGTCAGCAGAGACCCCGACTGAGAGGGGTCCTCTGTCTTTGGGTCATGCAGTTTCTGTTCTCGCCCCTGGACAAGACTAACTCCAAAGAAAGAGAATCAAAACCTAATCATAAGTCACACTGGAGGCTTTACATAAAACTGGAAAATAATCAGAAGGAGTCAAGCATCTCTCAGTCAGACATTTGCTTGGGGCCCACTAACATATCAATGTGATAGCCTCTTTCCCCCTGTGCTGGATGCTGCAGGCTTCCAGAGAGCAGCTTGGGGACTGAGGCCAACTCTGCATTCAGGGAGGTCGAAGGCAGTGCCAGGTGAGTTTGGACACAATTTCCAGTCACCTGCCTCATGTTACGATCCTGCGAAATGCTTCCAAGCCAGAGATCCACTTCATTGGCTGGCTCAGGCTTTTGAAATAAAACACCCGCCTGAAACAAGCATTGGCAGGTTTTATTTCAGGGATGTGGCAGAGGCAGGGACCCTGGCCTTGTCTCCATACAGCTTTAGGTGATGAAGTGTTTTTGAATTTGGCCTCTATTTCAAGCACTTTCTGAAAAAGAAGAGCATAACCAGGATAGTTCCAAGGCAGATGGTGCTTCTGTTTATTTTTTCATGGGAGTGTGTGAGAAATGGAGACAGAGTGATTGGAGAGATGAGGATGGGGGATCCGTGGTCTCTGAAGCCCCCAGTGCTTGTGTGAGGGTGGGAGCTCAGGTGCGGGACAGCCTGGGCATGGGGAAGGGCTTTCCTCTACATAAATTACTGGGGGATCTAGAAATGACTTCCACAAAATGCTTCCCTTTTGGACCTCACTCTGTTGAAAGGAAAGATTGGTCTAGTTAATCAGGAAGGTAGCTGATAAAGATATCAATAAAAGCAACATTAAAGTTTTTCCCAGGGTACAGCAGCCTGGCCCTTCCTGACAACTGACAGAGGCTCTGGATTAAAAAGTACCTCTCCTTTTAGAACTATCTTTGAAACACTAAATCTGATTTTCATCCTGAGGGCATTTGCTAAACTCCAGTGGCCAGGCCACAGGAGAAAAAGCTTAAGAACTTCACAAAGTATAGAATCTAATAGAAGACCACACAGAAAACTAGGCCCCAGGGGTTTATATCTTTAGTATGACCACAAATTAGATAGAAGCTGTCCTACCTGACACTGACCCCTACAAAGTCTGCGTCTGCCATTTAATAAATAAAACGTTTCTTCTTCAGTGCTCTTCTCCAAAAAAAAATTTTAAAAATTTTTTAAAAATTAGATAGAAGCTTATCCTCCCCCACAACTACTACTACTATCCCCAACCACTGCTCTTACCCTGGACATCAAGGAGAAATGCCTTTCTCCAGACTTAGTACTTGGGTAAGAGAACAAAATATCTGCCTTGATTATTCATAAACACAAGGCCATTGTACAATTTTCCAGCTTCAATTCATACTACCTGGTTAGTCCCAAAAAACTCATGCTGAGAATTAGTGTCGAATGCTGCTGACTTGGAAGTAGCTTTAGGCTCATAAGAAAAGCAAATCCTTTCCGATTTGTTCAAAGAATTCTCATTGATAGAACTTTCAAAACATATGAGCTCACCAGCACAGATCACAAAACTCACAAAAATACCACGCTCTAGAAGCACCATACACCTGAAAAAACAAACAGCAGATTTAGCTTCCAAAAGGTTTCACATATTAGATTATCAGACAAAGAATATGAAACAAGTATTTTATTTCTTTTTTTTTTTTGAGACGGAGTCTCGTTCTGTTGCCCAGGCTGGAGTGCAGTGGCACAATCTCGGCTCATTCCAAGTTCTGCCTCCCAGGTTCACGCCATTCTCCTGCCCCAGCCTCCCGAGTAGCTGGGACTATAGGCACCCACCACCACACCCGGCTAATTTTTTGTATTTTTAGTAGACACGGGTTTCTCCGTGTTAGCCTGGATGGTCTTGATCTCCTGACCTCGTGATCCGCCCGCCTCGGCCTCCCAAAGTGCTGGGATTAAGGCGTGAGCCACTGTGCCCGGCAAAACAAGTATTTTAAATTATGTTTCAAGAAAAAAAATAGAGAGGTCTGTATTAGTTTGCTAGGATTGCCATAATAAAGTACCACAGACTGGGTGGCTGAAACAACAGAGATTCACTTCCCACAGTTCTGGAGACTGGAAGTCTGAGCTCAAGCTGTCGGCAGCGTTAATTTCTTCTGAGACCTCTCCCCTTGGCTTGCAGATGGACGCCTTCACCATCTTCATACGCTCTTTCCTCTCTGTGTTTTGTGTCCTACTCTCCCTTTCTTACAGGAAGACCAGTCATATTGGACTAGAACCCACCCTAATAACCCCATTGAAACTTAATGACCTCTTTGAAGGCCCTATCTCCACATAAAGTCATATTCTAAGGTACTAGGAATTAGAACTTCAGTGTATGAATTTTGGGAGTAAACACAATTTATAATAGAAAATATAAATAAAGAAAAAAAGATTTTTGTTTTGTTTTGTTTTGTTATTTTTTTGAGACGGAGTCTAGTTCTGTCGCCCAGGCTGGAGTGCAGTGGCACGATCTCGGCTCACTGCAACCTCTACCTCCTGGGTTTAAGCGATTCTCCTGCCTCAGCCCCCCGAGTAACTGGGATTACAGGTATCTGCCACCATGCCCAGCTATTTTTTGTATTTTTAGTAGAGACGGAGTTTCACTGCGTTGTCCAGGCTGGTCTCAAACTCCTGATCTCGTGATCCACCCGCCTTGGCCTCCCAAACTGCTGGGATCACAGGCATGAGCCACTGCACCCGGCCAAAATTAAAGGCTTTTAAGGAGATTCAAGAAAAAATTCAACTAGAACTTCTAGAAATGAAAAATATTCTAACAAAGTTTTTATAAACCTCAATGGGTGGTTTGAGAGAAGATTAGCATGGGTGAAGAAAGAATTAGAGAACCAAAAGACAGACCAGTACACTATCCAGAGAGAAAAACGGATACAGAGAAATGCTAAGAATTAATGGACTCCAATCCTCAGATTCAGAAATCCCAAGGAACACAAGCAAGGTTTTTTACAAAGAAAGAAATGTACAGCCGGACACAGCCTAATGACACTTCAAGATAGACAGATTGCTTACAAAGGAATGACAATGAAATTGACTTCTTGATAGCATCCATAGAAGCTATAGGTAATGGTTGGAACAATATTTTGTTGTTGTTGTTGTCACTGTTTAATTTTTTTTAACTTTTATTTTAGGTTTGGTGTTCATGTGAAGGATTGTTTCATAGATAAACTCATGTCATGGGGGTTTGTTATATAGATTACTTCATCACCTGTAAATTAAACCCAGTACCCAATCATTATCTTTTCCGCTCTTCTCTCTCCACCCACCCTCCACACTCAAGTCTGTTGTTTTCTTCTTTGTGAAACAATATTTTAAATATGCTGAGAGAAAATAACCATCAACCTAAAACTGTATATGCAGTAAAGATAGTTTTCAAAAATAAGAGTGAAGTTAAAAAATTTGAAGTAAGGAAAAACAGACAGTGACTAAAGGAAATTCTGAGGGCTTGTCTTAAGCAGAGGGAAGACAATTCAAGTTAGGGATATTGAGATGAAAACATGATGAGCCAAGAAAGTGGCAAATACATAGGCAAATCTTAAAAAAATTGACTGCATAAAACAATGGCAATAAACTTTTGTAAGTAGAGGGATAGACATGAAATACAAAGCAACAATGGCATACAAATTGGGAGATGTAAGAGGACTAAAGTGTTCTAAGTTCATGTAATATAAAGAAGGAGAGTAAACCTATTAATTAAATTTAGAATATGAGAAGTTAAATATGCTTGCTAACATTCTAGGATGAGTTCTAAAAGAAGGGAATTAGATATAACTGTATTAGTCAGAGTTCTCCAGAGGGACAAAACCAATAGGATGTAGGTGCATATAAAGGGGAGTTTATTAGCGAGAATTGGCTCACAGGATTACAAGTTGAAGTCCCACGATGGGCCATCTGCAAGCTGGGGAAAGAGAGAAGACGGAAGTGGCTCAAGTCCAAGTCCAAATGCCTGAAAACTAGGGAAGACCACAGTGCATCCCTCAGTCTATGGCTGAAAGAGATGGAGTCTGATGTCCAAGGGCAGGAGGAACAGAAGCAAACGTCTCTCATGGGAAGAAGAAAAAGAGCCAGAAGACTCAGCAAGCAAACTTATCCCACCTTCTTCCATCTGCTTTGTTCCAGCTGCACTGGCTGCCGATTGGATGGTGCCCACCCACATTGAAGATGGGTCTTCCTCTCCAGTCCACCACTCACACATGTCAATCTCCTCTGGCAACACCTTCACAGACACACCCAGAAACAATACTTCACCAACCATCTAGGCATCCCTCAATCCAATAAAGCTGACACCTAATATTAACCATCACAATAACTTTCCAAGTAGTAGAGAGAAACAAAAAATAATCAGTTCAAAGGAAGGCAAAAAGAAAGGGCAGGGAAAGGAGAAAAGAAGAGATATATAATATACATATACATATGTATATATATGATTTTATATATAGATATATAGATATAGTATAGATCTATAGTAAATGCAGGATAGTTATGAAAGAAAAAATAAGATATGGAAATAGGCCAGGCACAATGGCTCACACCTGTAATCTCAGCACCTTGGGAGGCCAATGCAGGTGGATCACTTGAGGCCAGGAGTTGAAGACCAGCCTGGTCAACATGGTCAAACCCCATCTCTACTAAAACCACAAAATTTAGCTGGGAGTGGTAGTGCACGCCTGTAATCCCAGCTATTCAGGAGGCTGAGACGTGAGAATCGCTTGCACCCTGGACACAGAGGTTGCAGTGACCCGAGATTGTGCCACTGTACTCCAACCTGGGCAACACAGCAAGACTCTGTCTTATTAAAAAAGAAAATTTTTTAAAACTCCAGAAATAAAATATTTCAGTGATTACATTCAAATGAACATAGATTAAATGTCTCAGTTAAAAATCAAAGCTTGTCAGACTGAATTTAAATGCGCTTTTATGAGAGATCACATCTAAAACACAAAGATCAAAAGGCTGAAAGTACACAACAGACAAATCTAAATGAAAGAAAACAGTGTCACTCTGTTTTTAGACTTTAGGGCAAAAATGTTTCTAGAGATCAAGAGGCTCCCAATGTACTGGTAGAAGTTTTAGTTCAACAGAAAAATACAAGCCTAAACTAACTGGTACCTAAAAACATAGTCTCAAAATACATAAAGCAAAATTAAAGAGAACGGATAAGGAGAAATAGACACTATAGTAAGAGACTCAAATAATTCTTATAATGACTGGACAAATACATTTTTTAAATCAAGGAAAATATACCACTCTGGAATAATGCATCAGACAAGCCATGCAGAAATAGGTTCCAAAGCCGGGCACGGCGGCTCACACCTGTAATCCCAGCACTTTGGGAGGCCGAGGCGGGCGGATCACGAGGTGAGGAGATTGAGACCATCCTGGCTAACACGGTGAAACCCTGTCTCTACTAAAAATACAAAAAATTAGCTGGGCGTGGTGGCGGGCGCCTGTAGTCCCAGCTACTCAAGAGGCTGAGGCAGGAGAATGGCGTGAACCCGGCAGGCGGAGCTTGCAGTGAGCCGAGATCGCACCACTGGACTCCAGCCTGAGCGACAGCAAGATTCCGTCTCAAAAAAAAAAAAAAAGAAAGAAAAGGAAAAAAAAAAAAAGAAATAGGTTCTAAAAATTTGTACTGGAGTCCTTGCAGGTCTATGGCTGAGGGTTATGCTGTATATACAACGGGCAGCAACACCTGAGCGTCGCCAAGTAGCAGCTGCTATAGGGTTGAGGGAGAAACAATGGGATGAGATCAAGCAAGCCGTGCTGTGGACATTAGAGTTCCGACCCTGGCAGAGAGCAGAGACACCACCTCATGAACACCCCTGAAATCCAGGTCAAACACAGCAAGCTTGTGCCTTACGGGTGCAGACGACGTTCTAGAGCAAATATTTTCTCTAAAGAGTCAGACGCTAAATGTTTTAGCCTTTGGATTCTATACAGTCTCTGTTGCAAATACCCAACTCTGCCATCGAGGTATGAAAGCAGGCATAGGTTAAGACATCAATAAATGAGTAAACCTGCTTTCCTGTAAAACTTTTTCTGCAAAAAAAAAAAAAGTGTTAAATGTGGTGATGTTGGCACAACTGTGTGACTATACTGAAAACCACTGAGCTATATGGGCAAATTATATGATATGTGACTTATATCTCAATAAAGCTATTAAAAAATAAGCAAAATAGAGAGTGGACCAAATTTGGTTCATAAGTCACAGTTTGCTGACCTTTGTTCTAAAAAATACGACATGTAGGCCAAATTCAGCTGTTGCTTGTTTTTGTAATAAAGTTTTATTAGAACACAGCCATGCAGACCGGGCGCGGTGGCTCACGCCTGTAATCCCAGCACTTTGGGAGGCCGAGGCAGGTGGATCACGAGGTCAGGACATCGAGACCATCCTGGCTAACGTGGTGAAACCCCATCTCCACTAAAAAATATTAAAAAATTAGCCGGGCGTGGTGGCGGGTGCCTGTAGTCCCAGCTACTCGGGAGGCTGAGGCAGGAGAATGGCGTGAACCCTGGAGGTGGAGCTTGCAGTGAGCCGAGATCGCGCCACTGCACTCCAGCCCAGCCATGCTCATCTGTGTACTTACTGTCTGTGGCCACTTGCATGCTACAATGCAGAGGTGAGTAGACATGACAGGATCGTATGGACCTAAAATTTAAAATATTACTTTGCCTTTTACAGAAAAAGCTGCTGCTCTCTGACATAGAACAGTGCCTATCAATAGAATTTTCTGTAACAGAAATGTTCTGTAGTTGCACGATTTTAATCTGGTAGTCATTGACCCATATGACTACGAAACACTTGAAATGTGACTATGGCAACTGAATAAGTACATGTTTAAATTTAAATTAAATTTATTTATTTATGTATTTATTTGAGGCAGGGTCTCACTCTGTCACCCAGGCTGGAGTGCAGCGGCGTGATCATCGCTCACTGCAGCCTTGACCTTACAGGATCAGGTGATCCTCCCACCTCAGCCTCCTGAGTAGCTGGGACTACAGGTACACGCCACCATGCCTGGCTAATTTTTGCATCTTTTGCCACGTTGCCCAGGCTGGTCTTGAACTCCTGGGCTCAAGAGATCCACTTGCCTTGGCATCCCATCCCAAAGTGCTGGGATGACAGGCATGAGCTACTGTGCCTGGCCTAATTCACTTAAATTTGAAGTCACTGTAGTACAACATACACCATATCCACTCTTAAAAAGCCTAATCCTGAGCCCTAATGGGATCATCACGAGAGACAGTTTGGAGAATGAGTCTTCTAAGTTAGCACTTAGGAAACACTTCTGACTTTTTGCTTATTTATAATATGAGAGCATAAAACCAAGATGGACATTCCAAGGTGATCAGATAATAATCAAACTGCTTGCTAAAATGAGAATCAACATTTTTCTGAGGAAGATAGTAGAATCCAAGTCTCTACAATATATTATCTACAATGTCCAGTATTCAGTTAAAAAATCACTAGGCTTTCAAAGAAACAGGAAAACATAATTGATAATCAAAGCAAAAAGTACTCAAAAGAAACTGAGATGGCCCAAGTATTAGACTTGGCAGCAAAAGACTTTAAGTGAGTTATTAAAACTATTGTCAAAGGCTGGGGCATGGCGGCTCACACCTGTAATCCCAGCACTTTGGGATGCCGAGGCAAGTGGATCTCTTGAGTCCAGGAGTTCGAGACCAGCCTGGCCAACACTTCTAGAGTAGTAGAAACTCCACCTCTACTAAAAATATAAAAATTAGCCAGGCATAGTGGTGGGTGCCTGTAATCCCAGCTACTTGGGAGGCTGAGGCAGGAGGATCGCTTGAACCTGGGAGGCGGAGGTTGCAGTGAGCTGAGATCGCCCCACTGCACTCCAGCCTGGGCGACAGATCGAGACTCCATCACACACACACAAACACACACACGCTGTCAAATAGTTAATGGACGATGTTCAAAGAATTAAAGAAAAATATGGATTTAATGAATTAGTGACTATGAAATCTCACTTGGAAAATGGAAACTATTTTTTTAAACCCTATGGAAACTCTAAAACTCAAGTGTGTAACACCTGAAATGAAAAATTCCCTGAATGGGCTTATTAGGGATGACAGAAGAAAAACTCGGTAAACTTGAAGACAGATCAATAAAATTAAATCAATCTGATAAATAGAAAATTAATTGAAAAAATGATCAAAGCCTCAGGGATCGATAGGACAGTATTAAATGGCTGAATTCACCTGCAATGCGGATTCTGAAGGAGAAGAGAATGAGGATGGAGGAAAAAGACATTTGAAAGAATAATGGCCCCAGACTTCCCAAAAGTTGTTGAAAAACACCAACTTTTAGGTTTAAGAAACTCAGTGAACCCCAAGCAGGATACACATAAAGAAAACCACATCTAGGCACACCATAGTCAAACTGCTAAAAACCAAAAATGATAGAAAATACGGAAATCAGCCCGGCGCGGTGGCTCATGCCTGTAATCCCAGCACTTTGAGAGGCCGAGGCGGGTGGATCACTTGAGGTCAGGAGTTCAAGACCAGCCTGGCCAACATGGTGAAACCCCATGTCTACTGAAAATACAAAAATTAGCAGGGTGTGGTGGCACATGCCTGTAATCCCACCTACTCGGGAGGCTGAGGCACGAGAATCGCTTGAACCCAGGAGGTGGAGGTTGCAGTGAGCTGAGACTGCACACCACTGCACTCCAGCCTGGCAACAGAGCGAGACTGTCTAAAAAAAAAAAAAAGGAAACCAAAAACCAAAAAAACAGAAAATACGGAAATCATCCAAAAAACAAAAGACACATTATATACAGGAAAACAAAAATAATTTCTGATTTCTTATTAGAGATAATGGAGGCCAAAAGACCAGGGAATAACACCTTTAAAATGCTGAAAAAAATCTCACCAGTCTAGAATTCTATATAGAGTGAAAATAAACTTAAAATAATGGTAAAATTAAGACACTTTGAGATAAACAAAAGCTGATAGAATTTGTTACAGGCAGAACTGCAGGAAATTCCTCAGAGTATTCTTCAGACTGAAGGGAAACAGTAGAAGATGCAAACTTGAATCTACGGTAAGAAAATGATGATTACTAGAAACCACGCTGCAAAGTATCTGACATGAGAGAGTAAGGAGAAGACAAACATTTTTGTGTTCTTGATTTTAGCTTAATTTCTAGATGTGGTGAGAGAAGATTCTATAGTTGATTACAAGCATTTAAGATTGGGATCTTAGGCCGGGGGTGGTGGCTCACTCCTGTAATCCCAGCACTTTGGGAGGCCGAGGTGGGCGGATCACGAGGTCAGGAGATCGAGACCATCTTGGCTAACACGGTGAAATCCCGTCTCTACTAAAAATACAAAAAAAAATTAGCCGGGCACGGTGGCGGGTGCCTGTAATCCCAGCTACTCCGGAGGCTGAGGCAGGAGAATGGCGTGAACCCAGGAGGCGGAGCTTACAGTGAGCCGAGATAGCGCCACTGCACTCCAGCCTGGGAGAAAGAGCGAGACTCCGTCTCTTAAAAAAAAAAAAAAGATTGGGGTCTTAAAAGAGTGACACAAAAAGCTCTAGAACATGAATGTTTCATATAACACATAGACAATTTTTGTTGAAATTGTCCTATTGCCATGTTTTCCTCTTGAATTAGGTTTGCTTTTTCCAGTGAAGCTTTCTACCAGAAAAAGGCGAAGAAGATGGTTTTTCTGATAAAGTCCCATGAGAATGCTCTGAAGACACTGGAAAAGCTTTCTTTCATTCATCCACCCACTGTTGACTTGGAAAATAGCCTCTTCACCTTCAAACGAGAGAATAATGCTGAATTTTTCTGAATTTCTAAGATGGGAAGTGATGTATCACTAAAACGGTGAGCTCTCACTGAAACAGGAAATCTTCTACCGGTGTGGGTCTGAGTTGATCTCTCCCTCCCTCCCTCCCTCCAACCATCCAACAAATATTTCATTTTTAAAAATTTTAAAATTTGTTTTTCCTCGAGTGCTTGTCAAAACACAAAATGAATACTTTGTTGTTTACTTTTTATTCATTTGATTTATTTATTTAGAGACCAGGTCTGGCTGGAGTCCAGTAGCCCAATCATGGCTCACTGCAGCCTTGAACTCCTGGGCTCCAGCTATCCTCCCACCCATGAATATTTCTATAGAAACAATTATTCATCATGCATAGTATTAGGTGCTGCAGGGAAGGGAATAAAAATAATCTTTGGCCTTAAGGATTTCATGAGCAAATAAGGAGATACATGCACAGAGCTAACTATAATGCAACTTAGATCGAGTGCTAGTGTTTATTTATCATCTATATATGAAGCGTCGAGGAGGAGATATTATAAGAACATAAGTCATTTCCCCTGCCTTTAAGTGGCTGATCATCTCACTTGAGGTACAGAATGTAAACCTGCTAAACGAATCCCGGCAAAATTCCCATGAGTGACCTTGGATTCAGAGCTCAAGGAGCACAAACTAAAAGAAAAACTCATCCTGGCCCATAGCTGTGCTTTCTCCCTGTCCTCTGGAGCAACAGTGGTATGTCTCTGAAAACGTACATCATCTCTGTGTGTGGGCAGGTCTGCTGGCAAATACTTTTACAAGCTGTTTTCATCAGCCCTTCGCCTGCTCAACTGAAATTCCCAGGGCTCAAGAGACCCATTGCTTAACCAGGGTAGAGCTGTATTTCCATGTACGATTGACAAGCCTGGCATTTAAAGCACTAACAACAGCAGTGTGGATGCCCTAGCAGTCCCAGGAGCCCATTTTCTAGACCAGCTCTGTTCAGTGGAACTTTCTGCAGTGATGGAAAGGCACACATACTGTAGCCACCAGCTAATGCAGCTAGTGAGCACTTGAGACGTGGATAGTGAGACGGAAGAAAGGAATTCTTAATTGTATTTAATTTGAATGCATTTAATTCAAATTCAAACACCTTAATTTTAATGAATTCAGTCTTAAACCATGGCTACTATATTAGACAGCAGAGTTCTAGATCCTGAAGCTGAAGGACAGGGTGAAATAAAGAGTCCTCCTTGAGCGAATAGGTGGGTGCCCTGGTAATTCACAGAATTATGTAGCTACCAAAGTGGGTAAAACCAGACCTTGACCTTCAACAGCCAAATGGGCCCATGCCATAGGGTTCATCCTCCCTCTTCTCTCCATCCCCACCCCCAGCTTCAATATAGTGCTTCTAACATTTTTTTATCCCCCTGGAACAAGGAACTCACAAGGCCTCTTAACCTGACTTCCATTAGCCTGAAGGCTAATCCCCTTTTCCCCTGCCTTGGCCACTTCAAAACTTTTCATCAGAGTGAATGGAAAGATTAGGACACCGTCAATGACACACCAATAAAGACTGAGATGGGGCTCAAAAACCTGCATGATTTAAAATGTGTCTAGGTAATTCTCCTGAGCTGCCAGGCTTGAAAGCCATGTGGCTTCATACTGCAAATAGAAACACAATACAGAACTCACCATGATGAGACCATTTACTCACACAACAAATATTACTGAGCATCTGATATGAGGTGGGCATTCATATAAATTAGGGAAATAGCAGTGAAAAACACAGACAAGATTGCTTTCATGGAGTCTAGTGCAGGGAGACAAAAATAAACCATAAATAAATTAAAAGATAAGTTGAGGCAGAGAGCATTAATTGACATGGAGAAAAACATTTGTGATGAGATAAAGACTGGGTTGGGAGCTACTTTAAGCTGCGTGGTCAGGGAAGTCCTCTCTTAGGAGATGACACTGATTCCGAGACTTGCATGGTGCACAGTGAATTATGCTGAGGTCCTGGGGGAAAGTGTTCCAGGCAGAGGGCACAGCAAGCACAGAGATCCTGAAACAGGAACAAGGCCAGGGCTGCCCACAGGCTAGAAGATAGCCAGTGTGAACAAGCAGAGAATGGAGGCACGAGGGACAGGGGGTCAGATCATGCAGGGTCTTATAGGCATGGCAAGTTACCTAAATTTTATTCTGTAATGTGATTATAAGCCATTAGCAGGATTTATACAAGGGAGTGATATGGTAGATTTACACGCTTAAGAGATTATTTTGCCTGTTGGGTAGAGAATGCATTATGGTAGGGCAAGTGTGGAAAACCAGAGATAGGAATTCTTGCTATGGCCTAGGCAGAAAATGACAATGGCTTGGATTAGGGCTATAACAGTGGATGTGGTGAGATATTATTAGATTCTGGATATATTCTGAAGTTAGAAAAAATAGGACTGGTTGGTTGAATGTGGGGTATGATAGAAAAAGAAGAGTCAAAAATACATGATTCTTAAGTTTTAGATCTGAGGAACTGGGTAGTAGTTGATGGAATTATTTGTTGGGCAAATAAAGAATGGGGGAGAAATAAGCCTTGGAGGGATATCAAGAGTTTCACTTTGGATATTCAAGTCTGAGACATCTGTTAGGCATCTAAGCAGAGGTGTCATAGAGGCAGTTGGATTTAGGAATCTGGACCTTCGTGGGGCGATAAGGACTGGAAAGATAGATTCGAGACTCATGCATGTATAGACGATTTGAGACTGAAAGAGATTACCAGGAGAGGGAGTGCAGAAGAGAAGGAAAAGGGAGAGAGAAGAGGAACAAAAGGAAGACAAGAGAAAGGGAGGGAAGGGAAATGAAGAGAAGGAAAAGAAAAGGAAGGGAAGAGAAGGGAAAGGGAAGGGAAAAGAAGACAAAGCAAGAGAAGAGATCTGGAGATTTATTTTTGGAGGTTCTAACTCAGGCAGAAAAGACAAGCTGATAATATGGTAGGAGGAAAACCAAAAAAATTTCTTGGCTTCTGGGACCCCAGAGAAGAAAAAGCTCCACAAAAGAAGGAGGCGTCAACAGTGACAATAGCTGCTAGGAAGGCCTCTAAGATGGAGCAGAGAGTTGACCCCTGGATCAAACAAGTGGGGCCCAATGGTAGCATGTGAATAGAATTGAACAGGTGGGTGAGCTCGTTGGGAGAGAATGGGCAGTGCGAAATAGAGATGGTACTAATCCATGACTTTTCAGAACTTTTGCTATAAAGGGAAGCAGAGAGCTCGGCCATGGTTGGATGGGACTATAAGGTCAAGTGAAATTTTTTGTTTTGTTTTTAAGATGAGCTATTCCAAGTTAGATGTATTTGTCAATGGGGATGATGTGGGAGTAAGAAAGATTTTGAAGGTGCAGAATGATGAGCAATTCTCACTATCCTATGAGAAATCAGTGGCCACCTGGAGAAGCCTTACAAACCCCTGCTTGTCCATGAGTCATTCTATGAGAATCACTCCTGTGGGCACTCCTGAGTTTCCATATGTGAGGAAAGCCTTTAACTGGATTGGATGAAGGCAATATGGCCACTTGACGTCACAGTCTGTTAACAACTCATGGGTCCTGATATCATCAGTTGGCATAAATCTTACCACCCAGGGAGACCTGCTACTCAAGACATGGCCCTGGAGGAGTGGGAGGCACCAGGTGACTCACCAAGCCTGGTGTTTGCTGGAGTAAGAGCCAAGCATAGTCCATTGGCCTTCCATCAGCTACCACAACCTAGTGCCAACCCCACTGTACCCCAAGATAACATGGACAGGTCTAGGCTTTAGGAGCATTGACCTACCTAGAGGGGATTGGCTTTCTTTCACCTTCATCTCTGTTTATCTTTCTTTCTTTTTTTCTTTCTTTCTTCCTTCCTTTCTTTCTTAAACAAAAAACAAACAAAAAAAAAAACCAGTTCTTCCCTTTCAAGCAATAGACACACAAGAACCCAGGAAATTGATACAGGAGGCCTAGTTCATTCCTAAGTCTCTTTCCCCCGCCGCACGCCCTCCCCCGCCCCCCACCCCCAACCAAATTTCTCTGCAGTGAGAAGTTAAGTGGAGGTGGAGCCAGGCAGGCTGTACACATTAATATGGATATGTGCCCACAGAGCCTCTGAGATCTTGTATCTATAGGGGGCAGATGACTGCTGCTCTTCCCTGAAACCCCAAATCACAGGATTCGTAAGCAAGTGGTGCTAAATATCCAGTAATGCCCATGACAGAGCAAACTGCTGCCCTCTAGACCAAAGACGATGTGGTAGTAGCAAGAGGCCCCAGTTGACCTGTAGAGTCCAGTCCACAAGGAAGTGACACATGTTCCTGTCTGGCTGGAGAGCTGAGGGCTGCTTTCTAAATGGCACCGCAGACAGCACTTCCATTCCTGGGGACAGCTGCCTCAGCCTCACCAACAAAATCACCAGTAATCCATGTCAATGAATGGGCACCCCTATGCTGGAATGTCCAGACTGAAAAAGAAGTGCCTCAGTACTATTCTAGAATAGTTGATAGGAGCTGGGCATGGTGGCTCAGCATCTTGGGAGGCTGAGGCAGGAGGATCACTTGAGGCCAGGAATTTAAGAGTGGCCTACACAACACAGTGAAAATTTGTCTCTTAAAAAAAAAAAAATGTAATTAGCCAGCCATGATGGCTTGCACCTGCAGTCCCAACTACTCAGGAGACTGAGGCAGGAGGATCACTTGAGCCCAAGAGTTCCAGGTTGCAGTGAGCTATGATTGCACCACTGCACCCCAGCCTGGGCAATAGAGTCAGACCCTGTCTGTAAAAAATAATAATAATAAATTTAAAAAATAACAAGAAATAAAATAGCTTATAGGGCCACAGCACTCACAGTCACAGGTAGTTAAAATAGTGTTTGCTTACTTAAAATAAAGAGGGAGGTGATTGTTGCTACCATAAGAAGCCTTTTGGGGAAATACTAAAAAGCACAGCTGTGTGGTATCCTGCAGGGTGACTGCCTTCTCTTTGGTTTCACTTGTGTTTGAATGAGAGAGCTCCAGTGGCCACTGGGGGACAACAGAAATACAGATCAGATATCACTATGTAAGCATTAAATAACTTGCTACTCCAGGAAGTGCCATTGACGCAAGAAGTCAAAAGAACAGCCCTGTGCTGGCAGGTTCTGGATGGAAATCTTGCTGGGGTTTTATTTTTTTTCCTTTGATTATTATTCTTGGGAGACCTGGGAAATGGTGTGACTATGGAACTGTAGAACAGTGACTGTAATAACTTAAAAAGCAATATCAATTTAAATAGCGATTTGCCCCTGGTTTGCAACTAATAATAGAATAATGTCATTGTACTCATCACACAAATATTTATGAGTGGGAAAGAGCTTGACAACAAAGACAGTGTTTCAATCAGAATGAGCAAAATGACAGCAGAAGCAGCAGGCTCTGGAAAGGCCTCTATGTTCTCACCAAATATGGAGTCTCGTCTGCTCTCCCCCAGCTGAGAATTTGACTCATTGATCAGTACACCTGGGAAGGGCTCAGCAAAGTGAAATAGTGTAGAGGGAGCCCTGGGAGTCATGTTTGGTTCTGATTCAAAAAATCTAAGGGAGTGTGCAATGTGTTCTCCCTGCAGAAAACGGGGCTGCAGGTGCCTAGTTGGTTGCTTGGTGGATGCATTCAACTATCACTCAAGTTCTACATGACTCTGCTTTCAATAGACCTTGTACATCCCAGGATGAGCAGATGTGGAAAAAATCGTGGAGCTGGTTCTGGGCAGCAGCCCCCTTTCGGCTGCTCTTTTCCCTCCTGTTAATATGACCCTCATAATCACGCATGCCTTCAATGAGTCAGAGAGACCCTGAGAAAAGCAATATTCACGTGAACCGGCAGCCTGGGCTTTTGAGATAGGATGACTGGGCTGGA
This sequence comes from Pongo pygmaeus, assembly GCF_028885625.2. NCBI lineage: Eukaryota > Metazoa > Chordata > Mammalia > Primates > Hominidae > Pongo > Pongo pygmaeus. Next base: position 11,497,519 of record NC_072380.2, read on the forward strand.
GACCCAGCATACTGACTGGTTACATGACCCCAACAAAGTTATTTCACCTCTGGAGGCTCAAATTTTCTCATCTGTAAAATGGAGATTTCAAAACCTACTTTGTAGGGTTGCTATGAGAATTTGATGATCTAATACATGCAAAGTGCTTAATGCATACAATTTCTGGCATTGGTTGGGCACTCAATATATGTTAGCTATTACAAGTATTATCTGATAAATCAAGAACCACTAAAAAATTAGTTGGTTTCTAAGCAGATCTCCCAAAGGTGCTGAGGCATGAAAAATAGGCAGGGTGAAGAGTCAATGCTTAACCAAAAGAAATGAATATTCAATTCTGACCTTCCAACCCAACCCTTGTACCCACTGGGGAGACCTCTCGGGCAGGTAATCCCAAATTATAACAGACTATTGTGCCTGAACCTAAGGTCATCTTGGCTCCAAATTCCTGGGTAGGGTTAGCGTGTGGCATTTGTTGACCGCGTGCCTTTCAACTGGCTAACTAGTGATGTAAAAACTTCTCTTTTCTTCTCTTTTTTCTTTCTGTCTTTTCTTTCTCTTTCTTTCTTTCTTTTCTTAGAAACAGGGTCTCTCTCTGTCTGTCACCTAAGCCAACTAGTGATCTAGAAACTTCAATTTCTTCCTTCCTTTCCTTTCCCTTCCTTTCTTCCTTCCTTCCTTCCTCCTCCTCCTCCTGCTTCTTTCTTTTTCTTTCCTTTCTTTCTTTCTTTTCTTTCTTTCCTTCCCTCCCTCTCTCCCTCCCTTCCTTCCGTCTTTCTTTCTTTCTGTTGAAACAGAGTCTCTCTCTGTCATCCAGGCTGGAATGGAGTGGTGTGATCAGGACTCACTGTGAGCCTCAAACTCCTGGGTTCAAGTGATCCTCCCATCTCAGCCTCCTGAATAGCTGAGACTACAGGTGAGCATCAGCCTGGCTAATTCTTTAATATTTTGTAGAGATAGGGTCTTGCTATGTTGTCCACACTGGTCTCAAATTCCTGGCCTCAAGTTGTCCTCCCATCTCAGCCTCCCAAAGAGTTGCGATTATAGGCATGAGCCACCGCACCCGGCCTAGAAACTCCAGTTTTTATGCATCACTCAGGGCCACAGAGAGTGGATCTCAATTCTTCCAGAAGTCCCTCTAACTATGAGTAAGACCATTGTTCATACCCAGATCCAAGGAATCTGGTTTGGTTCCTTTGCACACAAAAGTCATGTGTACTCCCCCAGCACACACATAAGAGAAAGCAAATAATTAATATACTTTGACTTTGCTTGGTCCTTGATTTTTTTTTTATAAGTGCCTCTTTAGCCATTATGGCTAAAGAAGAGCTGAGATCAATGACTTGCAATGTAGCAAATACAGTATTTTCACAAATGCTTATGAGCAAATTTGAGGAGATACGAAGGTAAATCATAGATTATACTCAGGCATATTAGTTCCCCAGAGGTACCATAATGAATTACCACAAACTGGGTAGCTTAAAACAATGGAAATTCATTGTTTCACCGTTCTGGAGGCTAGAAATCTGAAATCAAGGTGTCAGCTAGGACTTCGCTTGCAGGAAGCAACAGAGACTTCTCCTTTGCCTCTGGTCACTTCAGTTTCTGGCAGCTCCTGCTGTTTCTTGGTTTGTGGCTGCAGAAGTCCAATTTCTGCCTCCATCTTCATGTGGACGTCTTCCCTGTGTGTCTCTCTGTATCCAAATCTCTCTCTCCTTTCTCTTATAAAGACATCAGTCACTAGATTTAGGGCCCACCCTTAATCCAGGATGATATCATCTCGAGATCTTTAACTAATTATATCTTCAAAAACCTTATTTCCAAATAAGGTCACCTATTCTGAGGTTCCAGGTAGACACAAATTTTGAGGGACACTCTTCAACCCACTATATTGGGGAATATGTACTTTAGTGAGACAAATAGCCATTACCTAGAATACACAGTAGCATAGAAGTTCCATGAGAGACCTGCAATGAGTTCTGGGTATACAAAGGAAGGGATGTTCCCATTCATCAGATTTGGGGGAAATGGGTGGATAAGGTCATTTGAAAGGTAGGTCTTGAAGAATGGGAGACATTTTACAGGAGAGGGCATTCCTGGAAGAGGAAAAAATGTGAGTACAAAAACAGAGAGAATAGCAGGGCTGTTCGGGAATCATAGGATTCTATCACTGTATTATTCTGAATAATAAGTATTGGCCACTTTATATGTGGCTAGGCAACTTGATTACAAGCGTCTAGCATGGCACCTTGCACACACCACAGAGCTGGTTAATGTTTGTTGACTGATACCAAGAAAAAGCAAAAGCGTAACTTCGCCTCCTCCATTCAAATTCTTGAATTGCTAAGCTAAGCTTTGCGGGCACACACATTATCCCTCACCAACTGGCACTAAATAATATAATCAATGTAATGATGACAAAAATTAATTCTAATAAACAGCTAATTAAAATTGAGTCTAGAAGGGTAACATGGCCCTAATTACTGCATTGGCGAATTGTTTTCCCTATTCCTGGAACAAATTCCTACTTCATTATCCTCCTTTTGTGCAAGAAATTGAGCTTTTCCAAAGTGCAAGGCATGGATTATGGACAGTGTTGATGGCAGCCCGACCCAGTCCCTGCTCTGTCCAGCTCAGAGGTGAACATGCAACTCAAATGCCCACGTGCCGCCTGCCAGTGACTACAACCTGAAGTCACATTTCCTTTCATACCCAAATTACAGTGACTCTGGGCTCCCACCTGCCACCTTAGCAAGAGTTTCCTTCAACAAATGTTCCTAAACAGCCACAAGGTTGGTAGGTTGGTCCCCTTGCCCTCTGCTTATAGTCGAATTGGGAGGACAGAAACTCAGGCCAGTCCTCTTAGGCTGACTAATAAACCATTGACTGCTTCCCGACTGTTCTGTATGCTGGGCTCTCTCCCGTTGGTGCTGCTGCCTCGTGCAGGAGGAGGAGCCCAGGCTCCCTGCTTGGCTGTGCCAAGGCTGTCTGCTGCTAGCCCAGGCATGCTCCAGTCTCCATTTAGTATTGAGGGTCCCCACTGGGTCAAGATCCCCTCTGGTTCCTTGTTGGTTTGATTTTATGGCTGCTCAAAGCAGGCTCTCTCTCTTCCAGGTGAGCCCTGCCCCTCCTGGATACAGCTGCTATTTCTCAGCTCTCACTTCCCAGGTATAATCCATGAAATGGCATTAAATGGATCAATATATCAGAATTTTATAAAATCACAGAACGCTTTACCTGCAAGGGATTTCACTAACCACTTGCTCCAACATCTTCATTTTATACAGGTTAAAAGATTTTCCCCAAGGCCATACACACAACAACTTAATTTTATTGATGTACCTAAGTTTATTATTGATCTGTTGTCTTAGCTGGCTAGGGCTGCCATAACAAAGCACGACAGGTGGGCGGACAGGTGGGTGGCTTAAACAACAGAAGTGGATTGTCTCACAGTTCTAGAGGCTGGAAGTCTGAGATCAAGGTGTCGGCAGGGTTGGCTCCTTCTGAAGGCTGTGAGAAAGAATCTGTTCCATGCCTGTCCCTGGCTTCTGGTGACTTGGTGGGAATCTTTGGTGTTCCTTGGCTTGTAGATGATGCACCACTGTAATGTCTGCTTTCATCTTCATATGGTATCCTCCCTGTGGGTGAGTGTCTATGTCCAAATTTCCTCTTTTCGTAAGGACACCAGTCAGATTAGATTAAGGTCCCACCCTATTCCAGTAAGCTAAGACCTCATCTTAATTAATTATATCTGCAATGACCCTATTTCCAAACAAAACCATATTCTGAGATACAATGGGGTTAGGACTTTAACACAGGAATTCCCAGTGGGGAATATAATTCAATGGATAACATCTGTCCCCACTCTGATTGAAGGGTGGGTGGGATGGCAAGCTCATCTCCACATGTGATTGGAGACTGTCAAGACAGAAAGATCCTGAGTTCATGGAAACATGCACAGCGTTTTTGAGACAGTGCTGATCTGTGTTTATCTTAAAACCTTTAAAACAAACTCCATCTTCTTTCTGTCTTTTAAACTACTTTGCGTCAAAAATGCTCAATGAACATGCACCAGAATTAATGCCTCTCAGGAATCACAGGATGTCTTAGCACAATGGGCACAATCAGAACCTCTGAGTCCTTCTCTGTGGCTTGCCACTGATACTCCAGCCTCGCACTCACAGCCTCGCTCAGAAGCTATTGACATTTATTTCAAAACTAATTGTGCTGCGGTTTGGGACATGAAACGGAAAAAGACCGCTTCACCTTGCAATCCATCTTGGAATGAAATGGCTATTGTGGCACCAGAAAATTTTTCCATTAAGTCAAAGGCAAACCTCAATTTGAAGGACAAAAAGGCCAGCGCCTTGAGATGAGGGTCTCTGCCTTACAGAATCATCACTGCATTTTATAGCACTATAGTTATCACGACACTCAGTCCCTTGCACCCATAAAACTCCCCTTTCTCCCTCCCCTTCCCCAAGCCGATAATTCTCCATTATCCATGAGCATTTTAACCACAGCAACATTTTACTCTCAGCCTGGCTTGACCCTCCTCTTCTGCAAGAGCTGTGACTCCTCCTCTGCCATTTGGGACCGTCCCTTCCTCTAAACTGCAACGGTATTTAAAATTTGGACCCCTCAGTCAACACCCAGCAGGAAATCTTGTAGGACACCAATTTTTCTGCACATTTATGTCTGGTTTCTCCTGGGAACATGCCAGAAATGCTGAATCTTTGGCTCCACCTCAGGCTCACTGAAGCAGATTCTGCATCTCAAGATGCCCTGTGAGTGAAATGGATGCTGAATTATAGAAGTGCCACAAAGTATCTCTCAGAGTTAGGACTGAGTTCAGGCCCTCAAGAGCAATTGTCAAGCTGGTGAATGACTCTCTCTTTTCTCTCAGGGACTTATTCTGTCCTCCGGTGGCTGACTACCATTAGTGGTCATAGAATGTAGACTACTATTAGCATTACTTATTAATATCACCAGACCCACTCAGTTCTCTGCAGAACAAACAATATTCAGATATGACACACAGGATGGTAAATCTGAATTTCTAGATCAAACATAAATGCTTTTTTGATTTTTTTTTCCCTGCTGTCTGGGATTCCCTGTGTCATGATTCTAACAATTCTCGCAGGATTATCATGATCATCAGTTAATTGAAACTTTTGATAGTTTTAAAATTGAAGATCAGAAAATGTTAACCTTGAAAGGGAACTTAAAGTTCATTGAGATTAATCTCCTTACTTGACAGATCAGAGAACCGAGTTATGGTCTAGTAATAGCCTCAGATGAGTTCATCAGTCCTGGGAGTTTCCAGTATGGACAAGAATCTACAATTTGGACTCCAGGTGTGAGCATTTTCTATACCACACTGTACTAATTTGTGTTACACTGGGCTGGTTAGTAGATTGCATAACGTGTTTGGCCTGGTCACTTCTCAATTTCTAACCAAGCAAAGGGGACTGGACAGTGAATGAAAGTTTTTGGAAGGGTGGAGTAGCTTCTTCATATTCTAGCCTCTAAACTCTCCTCAGAGCTCGCTGGTGTAGACTGGGGAGGAGAGTACATGAAGTGGGAGTTCTCATTATTGTTTTCTTTATGTAATAAAATCGTTACTTAAGGTAGCGGTCTGCCCCCGATCCCTGGTACAAGGGACCTGTGCAAGGGAGTGAATTCTGTCTAGGCATCCAGAAATGCGGAGGCCCCCGCCACCTCCAGTTTCACTTCGTTCTTTGCAAAATAACCAGACTTCCAACTTGATGTTGCCTCTCCATCTTCTGTGTATGTTTACAATGCCAAAGAACCATCAGCAGCAGAATCAAGTTCCCAGGTTCTAATTAGTTCATTCATTCAACTAAATGAGGTCAGGGGTGTTAACTACGTGGCTTCTGGAGGGCAAGGGCTGTGGGGTCTTCCCGAGGGAGATTGGCACTGTCTTCTCCAAGACCATAGCTCCACAGAGGCAACTGTACCCACCAGCCCCACCACCTCTACCCTCACCTATACCCGCTTGTGCCCAGCCTGAGCTTGGCCCTTTGCATCTGTTATTAATGCTCAGCACTGGCTCTTCTTCCTGATATGCAGCCTGAGGCCAGAGGCTGAATTGTTTGGGGCGGAAAAGAAATCATAAAGTCTGTAGCCTGAGAAGCACATGAAAGGCAGAACAGGGTATTTCAAGGTTGACCTCAAGGTGGCCCAGGAATATCTATGCAACATTTATATTGTATATATTTACATATGCTTCATACATACTGCGTAATATATTTTTACATTTAAATAAAAAGATATGTTGAATGTAGATTAGCTGGAGCTCATGCACACATAGAAACATACATATCTCATAAATATCTCATACATATATCTACACATATATCCCATAGATATCTCATAGGTATACTTATGTTATTGTTTTCTTTATGTAATAAAGAAAATATAGATATATGAGGTATCTATGGGATATATGTGTAGATATATGTAGACCTCTCATATCTATGATATGTGTGTAAGTATATATAGATCTCATATCTATGAGAGCTATCATAGATATCTGTAGATATATGTAGATCTCTCATGTCTATGATAGGTAGTTATATAATCTCATATATATGAGATATTCATGAGATGAGTGTAGATATGTGTACGTATATGTCATATTGCATGCATATTTCATATATGTAAATACATACATACATAAATAACCTGTATATGTCTATGAATACACATAATGTCTGCTACTCTGGGTCTAATACGCTCATATTCCCTAGGGATATTTTTCCTGGGCTGTGCTTTCCTTTGCATGCCCACAGCCTAGAAGTTTGAAGCGCTTGTCAGGAGGAGGATTCATTTTCCCAGAGGACAGTAGTAACTGAAAAAAAATGAAATAAAAATGAATGCTACCTGTAGTGAGTAGGTCTGTCCATGAGGTGGTGGTGTTAGTATAATGGAAGCAGGAGGGAATAAGGTCAGGGCAGAGAGAGGCCCTCTGTTGGATTGATGGCGGAAGGATAAATCCATGCCCCTCCATGAACTCCCACCCAGAAGCCTGACAGATGCCCAGCCACTGGCTGCCAGGGTGTAGGAAATTCGCACACGTAGCTTCTCAGCAGCTCCTAGACCAGCTGGCCTGGAGGCCTGGAAGCAGTACAGGTAGGGGACACAGGATAAGCCATTAGGAGCAACAGCTCTATCGAGTGGACTTAGTAGAATGTTCTCATGGCACTTGGACACCCCTCACATTCTCCGGCCTGTAGGTGGTTTTCTTTGCCACCCACTGAGGGCTGCAAGAAGCATTCCAGCCAACACACAAAGCCTGGCGCTGAGGCTCCTCCAGCTCAGCCTCCTGGGCAAGCTTTTCTGCCCTTTCCACACACATCTGCAAGCTCCTGCTGTTGGAATCCATAGAGATAGGACCCGGGCCAACAAAACATCTCTGCATATTGAAAGCATTCCCAAACACCACTTCTTTTGTAAGCAATGGCTGCTAAAGGCTGAACCACACCAAAGTAGATACTTCCTGTCTGCATGGTCTTTGAAGGGAGTGGAGACGCTATGAAAACAATTCACTACTGAAGCTTTCCCTGGTGCTAATCTTGCTTTCTAGTTTCTGAAGTTACATTTTTTACGTTTTTTTTTTTAAAAAAGGTACCCTGTGTCTTCACCAGAGAGAAGGGAGAAGGAACCTTGGTTGATTCTCTGTGGCAGGCACAAGATCTATCTTATCACTTTCAGTCCATTTAGCAACCCTGCTCTCTGAGGACTTCACAGAAGGGGAAGCTGGGCTCTGAAGGGTGATGGAATTCGTCTGTAGTCGCACATGTGTCAGCCACAGACCCAGATCTCTCTGGTTTCCTTTGTTTTGTTGACTACTTTGTTGATATTAAACAACTGGCTTTCCAGTGAAAAGTAGTAACAATCATAGGGTAATACCCTTAACATCTGTGTGGCCCTGTACGGTATACAAGATGCCTTTCCATTGCTGGGGCCCAGCCCAGCTTGGAGATCAGCCCCCTCTACTCTGCTTCTCCCTGGTTCCACCTTGCCAGCTCCAGACTGCGTGTGTCCCCAGCAGAGCTGGTTCTCACTCCCTTTTGCAGACATGCTCCCTTGGTGGGCAACTTCACTGGAAGCCTGTCTACTGATTCAGGGTGACAGGCTGTGCCAAAGCCCCAGCCCTTGTGGGGCTCATAAATCCTGGGATGGTAGGCACTAGAGAGGTGCAGCTCAATGACAGGAAATTTGGCCTGTCTCTCGGTTTTACCCAGGGCCAGCCTTGACTGATGCTGAGCAAAGTGTCAGTGATGAAGGACTTGTCAACACTGCCTGGCTTTCTTCCTCACCTGCCATCAAAGGTGGACTTTTGTCCAAAGCTCTTTAATTTGGGAATTAGGTCTTATATGTAACTGCCAAGTTAAATTGGACCCAAGAGTGAATTTGGATCTGCATTGAAGAGGGAGTGGAAATTAGTAAGTTCTGGGGTGCCCTGAGCTTGGCGCATAATCATAATAATAAAGACTGACACTTTGAGCTCTTGCTGCAGGCCGGCTGTGTGCTAAGTGCTTCTTCCCTCTATCAGCTTCTTACTTCACAACCCTGTCAGGTACAGGCTATTTGTGCCCAGAGAAATGAGACACTAAGAGATGATATGATTTGCCCAAGATCCCACAGCTTGCAATGGAGGCATTGGCATTTGAATTTGTATAGTCTGTATTGCCAGAATGGCCGCTGACCTCTCCAAGGCCATGTGGGAGGTTTTCAATGATCCCTGAAGCTCTGCAGAGTTTCCGGCATCTAGGGGAGGCCTCTGTTTAGATCCAAGCCTTGGGAGAAGCCCTAGGACAAAGCAGCCTCTAAGGACCACGTGGGGTGACAGCGCTGTGTTGGTGGCAGCCCGTCATGAGTCCTGAAGCCCAGCTTATTTTCTCTCTTTCTTTTCCTCCCTCCCAAATCCTTTCTGCCTTGCCTGCCATCCAGCAAATCAATTCCAATTGATTCCAACTGATAACATTTTATTGGAGTTTTGTTTATTTGAAGATCAATAGTGACAAGAATGTGGCAGTCTCCACCCTGAAGGACCATACCCAAGCACACTTTTTTATCTTGACTTTGAGTCCCAACCTGGACCCCAGCCTACAGCCTGTGGTAGGCAGACTATCTTGGGCTCACCCTTGTCTTGGCAGCACAATCACATGCTCGTTTTGTGCGTTTGCCTTTTGGGCCCCAGTATACAAGAAATGGGCTGAATTGAAACTATAAGTGAATTTGTCTGGAACACAGAAAACACTCAACAGCACATCTCACTCTGACAGACACTGTCAATCTAATCAGAGGCCTTGAATTATTAAAGCTCTCTAGCCACTTAGAGCTGCAGTTCACCAAGGCACCGAACACACTTGTCTGAGTGGCACTGGATTAGGAAGCAGTGGGCTCACAGCCAGCTGTTACTGTGGACCCCCCAAATTTGTTTGATTACAACTCTTCTTAGTCATGAAATCCCACCCTCCTTTCCCAGGCCTGATCTTGCCGACAGAGCCCTGAACTGGCTCAGGTCTTGGCTTCTGGTCCTACCTCTGGAGTTGACTCTGGGGGTTTTGGCCAATCCTTTTTCTTCTTGGTACCTCCATATTCCCACCTGTATCGTGTGGCTACAAATATTTGCTTAGGATCATTTTAGCAGCTGCGAAGTGTCCTGGGAACTCTGAATGAAAGGCGCTCTATTCCAGCTTATGAACCAACTGATGACTCTGGCCCTGTCCACACGGCAGGGCTTTGCAGGAGACAGACTGGACCCATTCATCCTTCATACAGTCCTAATTTTATTCCAGTGCCTCACTGTGGGCTGAGGCAGCAGGGCTTGTCAGAGAACTGAGCAGTCTTCACACTTTCAAAGTCCCTTCTATTTGGTAGGGTTGCTTTTTTTCCTTTCCTTTTTTTCTTTTTTTAACCATTGCCTATTAGCAAAGGTAAAATCTACCATGCAAGAAAAGGAACAATCATGAAAGGAGAAAGGCCTTCTCAAGGGAGGGCTGCTTATTAGTCCTTTGGAAGGTCAAGAAGGCCATTTGCCTGAGGCCAGGATTTATACTATTAGCATGGTAGGCGCATCTGGGGCCCACCCTGATAAATATCAGGGTACCATTTTTACATTTATTTGTACATATGTGTTTTGTTTTAGGGTGCCCACGATGCAAGAGAGCAGAGCTGAGAATCAATAGGATAATATGTCCAGGGCCTGCTAGTGATGAATGTGGGTGTTTTGGCCCATTTGGGCTGCCACAACAAAGTACCCCATAGACTGGGTGACATGCAAACAACAGAAATTTATTTCTCCCAGTTCTGGAGCCTGGAAGTCCAAGATCAAAGTGTCAGCATGGTCAGGTTCTGGTGAGGGCCCTTTCCAGATTGCACACTGCAGACTTCTTGTATCCTCACGTGGTGGAGTGAGGGCAAGAGAGTGCTCTGGGGTCCCATTTATAAGAGCACCAATCCTATTCCTGAGAACTCCACCCTCATTACCTCCTAATGGCTTTACCTCCTAATCCTATCACATAGTAGGTTAGGGTTTCAACACATGAATTTTGGAAGGACACACATTCAGTCCATTGCACTGAATATTTTTGCTTCTTCAAAATGACTCCATTGTTGCAACCTATAATTGTGCATCTGTCTTGAGGCTACAATAGCATGTCTTACAGCTGGAATCTCCAGCTTCCCGGAATCCTGGGTCCCTCTACCGACCTCTCTAACCCTTCCCCTCTAGGAGCACTTATTTACAGAACATTGAGTCTCTGCTCACTCTCTCCTGAATCCATTTCTGCTCCTTGTTCTTTGAACTCCTCATTAGCCCCAGGGGCCAGGTATCCCATCCAGATATCATCCCCAGCTGCAGATATCTGAGAAATTTTGCAGTCACTCTCTCCTTCAGGGCTCAAGTCTTCACTCCCAATAGGTCTTCAATCACCATGGTTTCCAATCTCACTCTTCTTCTGAGTATACAGAGCATGGCTTCCCATTGCTTTCAAAGTGAAGGGCAAATGTCTTATGCAAATTTACTGTATTAGTTTGTTCTCATGCTGCTAAGAAAGACATATCTGAGACTGGGTAATTTATAACGGAAAAGAGGTTTAATGGACTCACAGTTCTACATGGGTGGGAGGCCTCACAATCATGGCAGAAGGAGAAGGAGAAGCAAAGGCATGTCTTACATGGTGGCAAACAAGAGAGAAGTGCCGCGCAAAAAGGGGGAAAACCCCTTATAAAACTTATAAAACCATCAGATCTCATGAAAACTCGCTCACTGTCATGAGAACAGCAGCATGGGGTAATCACCCCCATGATTCAATTATCTCCCACTGGGTCCCTCCCACAACAGTGGGAATTATGGGAACTACAATTCAAGATGAGATTTGGGTGGGGACACAGCCAAACCATATCACTTACCAAGGCCTCACATGATCTAGTCTGTGTCTTCCTGCTTGACTTAATTTTTCCTCTTACTCACTTCTTTGCTCATCAAATCCAGCCACATTGTTCTCTTTCCCATCCTTCAGACTCATCCAGGTTCATTCCCACTTTAGGATTTTGTACTTGTGCTGGTCTCTCTACCCAGTATACTCTGCCCACCAAAATTGGCGTGCTGACTTCTTCTTGTCATTCAGATCTTTGTTTAAATGTCATATTCCCAGAGCTAATTCCCTGAGCATTTTGTCTAAAATAGCCCTTCCCTCTCAGTCACTTATATCTTATATAGCTAATTGTCTTCAGACATTTAAGATCATTGACAATGATTGATGCTATATGTGCTATCTCTTTTCCTCCAATAGTAGAATATGGATTCTATGAGTAGAAACCTTGTCTGACATTTTCCCTGCTATATCCCTAACACTATGGAATGTATATGGCACTTGATGGTCGCTCTATAAATACTTGTTGGATGACTCAATGAATGAACAAACTAGAAATATTTGTTACGGACTATAAGAGGTTGCCAGTGAACTTCACCTTGCAAACCTCATAGTCTTTAGTATTGGCACTAGAAGTCTCATCTGGATCCCATGCTCAACTGGTAGAAGGCCATAGTGTTGGGTCAGGGCTGGGTTGCAGTGTCCCAGTCACCTAGGCTTTGTGGAGCTTAGCTGTGGCTAGTAGAACAAGGTACCAAGGGTGAGCCAAAAAGCAACCTCCAAAACTTTTCAGAAAGTCCAACCTGGCCGCGACTTCTTGTAGGATAGGCAAAGTGGGAAGGTCTTGGTATGAAGCATAGGATATAAACTGGAGAAGCCAAACCAGAGTTCAAGTCTGGAGGAATTCCCAGAGCCATGGGAACATGATTGTAGAAAGCCCCTATAGTTTTGGGTGAGCTGATGAAGGAGCAGTTAGACTTACTTGGTTCAGGCACACAATGATCTTCAGTCCTTCTCTTGTAGGCATGAGCTGGCTGCAGTTGCACTTTGCTCTGCTGGAGAGGATCTGATGCCAGAGACTGACAACGGGTCAAGGGCTGGGTTAGAGAGTATTCACTGCTGATTAAGTCTTTCTTGATACTGAATAGAGAGTAGATTTAGTGGAGGGGAAGGGAAGACCACAGGAAGACCACCAAAGAGATTATTCTACAGTCCAGTAAAGAGAGGACAAGCGCCAGTGATGGCAGAAGGGAGGAAGAGAAAGAGATTCATGCAAGAGAATTACTAATGCAAAATGTGCAAAATTTAAATTCAATCAGATTAGACCAATAGAATCAGGAGAAAGAAAGACACCATGAAGACTGGGAGGATCTGAGCTTGCTCAGCATTGTAGAGGGTGTTACGGGTCTTGATTAAGTGAAAGACAGCAAGGGAGAGGCACGTGAGGGCAGAGAAATGTGCTTTACCTCTGGACGGGCTGATGTGACAAGCTCATTGGGCCTCCAGAGAGATTTTTTCCAAAAGTAGCTGGAAATATAGGCCTACAGCACAAAAGCCCTAGGAGCCAGGTGAATGCCTGGAAGAATAGAAGAAATTATATTATTTAAAGTAAAATGGGCCAGGCGTGGTGGCTCATGCCTGTAATCCCAGCATTTTGGGAAGCCAAGGTGGGCAGATCACTTGAGATCAGGAGTTCAAGACCAGCCTGGCCGACATGGGGAGACCCCCATCTCTACTAAAAATACAAAAATTAGCCAGGTGTGGCGCGCCTGTAATCCCAGCTACTCCAGAGGCCGAGGCAGGAGCATCACTTGAACTGGGGAGGTGAAGGTTGCAGTGAGCCAAGATGGCGCCACTGCACTCCAGCCTGAGAGACAGAGTGAGACTCTGTCTCTAAACAAAACAAAATAAAACAAGCAAACAAACAAACAAAGTAAAATGGGGCTTTTGAAAGTAACCAAGAATTCTAGTAGAGTGAGGGGAAGCCAGGAGGACATTTTTAACTTGAATAAAAACTAATGCTGATGGAGGGAAAGCTTGAAGCTAGAGTATGGTTTCTTATTCAAACACAGTTTGGGACTGAATTACTTAAAATGTATCATGTGATTTCAGAAATCAGCTGTCTTTTTGCCTTACAAAGAGAACTCAGGAGTGTCTTTAGAATGAGAAGCCTAGGAACCAAAACCCCAAAGGGGCCAGACCAGGAAAACCTAGCTCTCCCCAATACAAGGGGGAGAGCGCTCCCGTTCACTGCTGCTTTCTGCACCACAACCACTTGTGAAGAGCACTTTGTGCAAGTAATTCTGAAAACGTCACACTAAAAAAAGAATTACATGTTATTGATCACAAATGCGAAAGCAAAACCAAATGAAGGTTTCTCCTTGCCTTCGAATGAAGACAACCAAAAGCATCAGAAGTGAAAACAAGATAGACACGACATGAAGATTGAAAACCAGATTATACCCTAGGGAGCACGCATAAAATTAAGAAAATAATTACTGACTATGAGACGTAGATCACAGAGCAAAAGGAGTCCTAAAAGAACCTCCCACCCACAATAGAAATGAACAACAACTTAAAAATATGAAGAAAGTGGGCCGGACGCAGTGGCTCATTCCTATAATCCCAGCACTTTGGGAGGCTGAGGAGGGCGGATCACTTGAGCTCAGGAGTTTGAGACCAGCCTGGGCAACATCTCTATCAAAAATACAAAGTTAGCCTGGTGTGGTGGCGGGTGCCTGTAATCCCAGCTACTCAGGAGGCTGAGGCAGGAGAATCGCTTGAACCCAGGAGATGGAGGTTGCAGTGAGCCGAGATCACGCCACTGCACTCCAGCCTAGGCAACAGAGTAAGACTCCATCTCAAAAATAAAATAAATAGAATAGAATAGAATAGAGATATTTCACAAGACAGTGTTACATCAATGAGAGAATATTATCAAGGTAGCCTTGGGTCCTTCTCCCTGAGTTCTTACAATAAGCCCCAGGTCAGGGTTACAAACATAAAGCAAAGGGAATACTAAGGAGGTAGGGATAAGGCTATGAATCAGGACTGGTAATAAAAAGATGGTCATGTGGGGTGAGGCAGATGGGAAGTAGGGCAGGTCTTAGCTAAGAACCTCAGAGGAAGCTTCTCAGACCAGACCCAAGGCTACAGGGTAAGGATCGACCGCAGAGACGGGGAGCTGCTGGCTTTCCGCGGCTGCAGCTTCTGGTGCTACCTCTTGGACTAGTTCCCACATTACAGGTTACCTACAGCTTCCCCCAGAAATGAACATTTTCCTTTTGAAATATAGGACAGAGACTCTACTATTTATTGAGAATCTTGAAGGGCCTCCAGGCAATGTGGACCCGGAAATAGGAGATTTGGTGGTCAAATCAACCTTGAGAAATGCTGGATTCAAATAACCTTCTTTGAATTCTCAGTGACCATTGAATTCTCAGTATAGGAAAGGCCCTCCAAAGTCCTGCTTTTATTTATTTATTTTATTTCAGACAGAACCTTGCTCTGTCACCCAGGTTGGAGTGCAGTGGCACAATCTCGGCTCACTGCAACCTCCGCTTCTTGGGTTCAAGTGAGTCTTCTGCCTCAGCCACCCATGTAGCTGGGATTACAGACAGTCACCACTGCACCCAGCTAATTTTTGTATTTTTAGTAGAGATGGGGTTTCACCATGTTTGCCAGTCTGGTCTCGAACTCCTGACCTCAAGTGATCCGCCCGCATCGGCCTCCCAAAATGCTGGGATTGCAGGTGTGAGCTACCACGCCCAGGCAAAAGTCCTGCTTCCACAAAACACACTTTATCTTCACTGCTTTGGGGTTATAATTTGGAACAATCACAATATTGGTCACCAAATTGGAGTTGGCTGATGCGGTTGGCTGTGCCCATCTCTTCTTACTTCCATATTTCTGCTTTATAGTAAAGTTGAAGGGAGCAGCTTTCTCGGAGGAGGGTATCTGAGCAATATGTATTTTGGCTAGAGCCTCTCAGCACACCCATGGAAAGCTACAATACAAATTATCAATCTATTTGTAGAGCACTCTGTGTGTTACAAAGATCTTTACTACTATTTATCATAGTATGATAAATTTGGTGAATATGTAAATATAGTAAATATATGTGCATAAAGTAAATGTGGAATATGACTAGAGTTGGAGGTAGCTGAGTCAATTGTATTCTAGGAGTGCAATAAAACAAGCCTGGTTCCTGCAAGGTGTATGTCAGTTGGTTCCAGTAAGGTGAAGATTTGGGATAATTGGATCCCACTTTCTACAGCAGTTTCCACGAGTTGAAGCACACCTACTGCTTGCCCTGGGGCTGTTTTCCCCACCATCCCTTCTCAAGGTTCATTTCTAATTACTTGAATGCCCCTAGCATGCTGACTGAACAGGTTAATTTAAATGGGAAGACCTAAAACTCTTGTTTTTCAGCTCCTTGCTGAGGTACCTGATGATTATCCCATCGCCAACAGGGGCAAGTCCAAATGCCTTTACATCCCTTCACGACGTCATCTCCCATCACTTTCCCTGCACCCTGTGTTCCAGCTCCTCAGAACGACCTCCCATTTCCTGAATAGGTCGCACTTCCTCCGCTTCTCACCCCTCAACATACACACCCTGCATTCTGTTCCTGGCTGTCCTTCTTTCCTTTCTCTACCTGCAAAACCCTCCCCAGCTCCCCAAGGCAGAGCTAGTTGCTTCTTCCCCTGGATCCCACAGCCCTTTCTACCTATGGGCCTCCCGTAGTGCCTAATGGCTTATAGATGATGCCCAGGAAACATTCATTGAGGGGATGGTTCATTTAGGGACTAACTTTTACTGTAGTGTCTCCGAATTTGACATTAAAACACAGGAAAACACGCCACCAATTGCCAGCAGTCAATCAAAATCGGTGGGAAGAGGTAGGAGCCAGAGCTGGTGCTGGCTGGCTGGGGGTGGTGGGGCAGACCTAGGTAAGTGGCTGCCAAGTATAATCTCTTTAGGGGAAGAGATATGATATGGTTTGGAGGTTTGTCCCCTTCAAATCTTATGTTGACATGTGACCCCCCAATGTTGGAGGTGGGCCCTAGCCGGAGGTGTTTGGATCATGGGGTTGGACCCCTCATGAATGGCTTGGTTCCCGTGGTGATGAGTGACTTCTCACTCTATTAGTTATTGATATCTGATTTTTAACAAGAGTCTGGCACCTCCTCCCTCTCTCTCTTGCTCCCACTCTCACCGTGTGACACGTCTGCTCCCCCTTCACTTTCTGCCATTAGTAAAAGCTTCCGGAGGCCTCCCGCAAAGCAGATGCTGGCACCGTGCTTCTTGCACAGTCTGAAGAACCAGAGCCAAAATAAGCCTCTTTTCTGTATGAATTACCCAGTCCTGGGTATTTCTTTTTAGCAATGCAAAATGGACTAACACAAGGCATATATGTAAATTTTTTTTAAATGCTTTTCTAAAGAAACATAGATTTAATGAGGATAAGGAACAACGGCTTGACAGGAAGAATGGATTCAAAGTAAGCCACGTTGAATAGTAGAGGGAAGAAGAGATGGGGCAAAGGCTGTGCCTGGACCCCGCCTGCTGGCAGAGCAGAGATCCCACTGCGGTGCCAGGGGCGCTGCTTGTCTCAGAGACGGTGCAGGGCTGAGGAGCAGGCTGAAGTCCCTCCCCACACCTTCAGCCTCCATGGTAAAGGCAGGGACTCGTAGCCAGGTTCTCCTGGGAGAGAGGTAAAGGTAGTACATGATTTGCTACTGGTTTTTCACCTATTTTACCAATCATTTCCTCTTCATGTTTAACCTGTTATTTGACTAAAATCTCTAAGAAAAGCTTAGTTCCTTCTGAGCTCAGTCCACTCTTGTTATCTTTTCTCAGAATTTCTGAACTCAAAGGGGCAGAAACCAGGTTTCCAGACATTCAGCTCAGCCAGGCAAACAGCCTCTAGTAATTCCAGGCAAGTGCAAAGACAAGCAGCAAATCGGGCAAACGGTAGAGGTTGCACCTGTTTTCTTTTTGAGAGTATCCTTATCAGAGAGTCAGAATTAGTCATTAAATTGTGTTTGTTTGCTAATGTTGCTTTACCTTGCTGAGCTAAAAGTGCCCCCATGGACAAAAAAGATCACAGACCACTGCAATTAACAGGGACTGCAGAGTGTATTTAGTCCCTCCCACCTCATTTCACAGGGGGGAAATTGATAGGGGGAAAAGGGGAATTCAAATTACAACAGACTTGATAGAATTATTTTGCTGTTTTCCTCTAGACAACTCAGGCTCAGTTTAAGGTCCTTTTAAAAAGCTCCCATTTTCTGATTTGCTCCTTCAGAAACAGGGCAGCAAATATAAGGATGGGAACAGAAGTGAGAAAGGCACTCCGAAGCAACGGACACAAAAGAAGAGCGATTGATGGACCTGCCCGAGCTTGGGTAGATAATTCCACTCTGAACCAATCCTCGCATAGAGGAAACACCATAAAATATTGATCTATGAACAGATATACTGAATTGCCCATTCCTTCTTAAAATATACTAACGGACAGATGCAACGATACAGGTACATATCTTAATTGCTAATCCCATAAACATGATTGAGCATCCACTCTGTATTAAATCCACAGAGATTAAAGTAAGGATATGCATATGTATAATGAGAAGAACAAACATTTATTGAGAGCTACAATGTTTCGGGTGCTGGACCAAGTTATATCCTTAATAGTAACTACTTTTAACCTTAATAGTAAGTACAATTGTTTGTCCATTTTATAGGTAAGGAAACTGAGAGCAGGTTGATGAAGTAGCGTGCCTGAGGTCACACAGCTGACAGGTGACAGTGCTGAGATTCTGAATTAGTTTAGCCTGAATTCCTAATCATTCTGCCCCAGTGACCCCCATGAGACTAGATCCCTGGAACCTGCAGTAAAATGGGTGGCGCATACCCAAACAGAGTGCCAGTACCACGTGGTAAGAACTTCAAATGGGACAAGAGAAGATGGGGTAAAGAACAGGGAGATTTGCTAAATGATACAAAATTACAGCTGGATAGGAGGCGTAAGGTCTAGTGTTCTATAGCACTGTAGGATGACTGTAGTTAATAGAAACATATAGTTTCAAAGAGCTAGAAGGAGGATCTTGAAAATTTCTAACACAAAGAAATGATAATGTTTGATGTGACAGATATCCTAATTATCCCGATCTGATCACTATACCATCTATGTATCAAAAGATCACTATGCACCCCATAAATTTGTACAGTTATTATTTGTCAATTAAATAAATAAAAAGGATTCCAAATGGGAAAAAAGAAAGAAAGAATTCACAGGGAAGGTAACGCTAGAGCAGACGCTTAAAGAATGAGGGAGGAGACCAGGTGAGGTGGCTCATGCCTGTAATCCGAACACTTAGGGAGTCTGAGGTGTGAGGATTACGTGAGCCAAGGGGATCGAGACCAGCCTGGGTAACATAGCAAGACTCCGTCTCTATTTTTACTACATATTTATATTATAAAATTAAAAAAAAAGAGAGAGAATGAGGGAGGAGATGTCCATTTGGAAAGGAGTGGAGGAGTGGAAACGCGCCTTAGGAATGGGGTTGAGCTAAATAGGAACATCGTACCTGATGCTGTAGAAGAACAGAATGGTGCCAGGGTCAGACAAAATGTACCCCGGGGACTCAGATGGTGGCCTAAATCCAGCTGAAGAGAGAGACCAATCTCCATGCAATCGGGATGAAGAATTGTAGACCACAAGGTGGAAATTGCTGTTGGCCATCGGAGCTCAACCTTCATGGAGACTGGTGCGCCGCTGCCCTCTCAGGTCACCAGCTGGACGCTGCCCTGGAGTAGACTAGCTGGGAGGGTTATGCAGGGTAGGGACGCAGCCAAATGGAGCTGCCAAGAACCAGAGAAATTACTGAAGATGGTGTCAAGTCCTCTGAAACAGTCTCCTTTTCCATAGCCCCTGGCTTCATCCAGCCTCACCCTTGGAGATCAGCACGTGCTGCAGGCAGGGGATCTGCAAGAAACGCAAGAGGTATCAAAGAAAAGGCTGGTTCCATGTGATATTGATGCCCAAGCATCTAGCAAAGTCAGCTTTCTGTTCTTTGCTCTGTGCTTGGTTAGGCAAGTCCTCAAGTTTGAAAGACCAAAAATCTTTCAATGTCCGTGGCTAACACAAGGATATCAGCCAGCCTGAGCAGCCCTAGCACCTCCGCTAATACTCGCTGGCCTCCTTAGAGAGGCATCCCTTTTCTCTTTTGCACACCTTGGATTTTCTCTTTTTCCATTTCCCACCCTAATCCTCTCTGAGGTTCCCTGTTCCTTTCCCTTTCTTCTCCCTCTTTCCTCCATCAGTCTCTGGTGGACCTGCCCCATGGCTGGCAGCTCTAGGGCCAGGCAGTTGCCAGTTCTTGTTCTCCAGGCCCACTATGGAAAAGCAGCATCCCCTTGTGATCATGGACTACCTGCATCTGGATCCCCCAGAGAGCTGGGAAAATGCAGAGCCCTGGGCCCACCTCCAATCTGCTGAAATAGGCTCGCTGAACTGGAAGCTACGCCTCCAACAAGTCTTCTGGATCAGTTTTTGCTCACTAAGGTTTGAGACCCTCTGCTCTGGAGATAAAGGCCCTGGAAACTTTGGTCTCTCATCTCTCTCTCTCTGCTTCCCCTATTAACCCTTCTCCAAAAAATGGAGAAGCTGAGTTGAAGGCACAGCATTGAGCTTTTCCTTTCCCTTTTGTCTTCGGTCTAGACGTCTTTCTCCTCTACTGGATGCTGAATCCCTAAGGATGGGAGTTGTGTTCTACTCAGCTCTGGAACCCCAAGGTTCCCGTGATGTCTGGATCACCATGGACACTTAGAAATGTTTGTGGAATGAATAAATTGTTGACGCAGGGAACACTCTCTCTCCCTTCTTTCCTCCTCCTCCCCTTTTCTGTTCCTCTTTCTCTTGGGATCCCCTCGGCCTTGGGCACAAACCCAAATGTTTTAAGAGATTGTTAATGTTTAAAGGGAGACAGGTGGGCACAGGCAGGGCAATGGCAGGTTGCTCAATGGACAAACAAATCCACCTTCTTCTGTTGTCTCCTAAGCCAACAGGAAGCAGCCAGAAGACGGTCAGACGGTCACTCACCCGGCAAGGGCTCGGGACAGCTGTCCTGCCTGCCCCACGCAGCAGTTGCATAACCTTGCTGCAATAATCTGAGCTATAAATAGTCTTTACTGAGAAGCCCCAATCTGGGATTGGACAGGCCTGAGGAGTGGCCTTTATTTGTTGCCCCTTCAAACCAGTGGGGAAAAACATTTTTTGAAAGTCTCACTTATAGACTCTAAGCCTGGGACAAAGTATTCCATGTTCTCCTTTGAGTTTAGCTTGTGGTCTCATTCTGTGACTGCATTTAGAGTCTCCATGCGGCTCTTTCTCCTTCTCCTTACTGTGACAATATGTGACCCAGTTCCACTGATGGAACGATGCTAATGAAGATAATGATGATCATTCTTTAGCAGATCTTCTTTTCCCCCCCATTCCTATCACTCCTATTCTTGTCTCATCTTTTATCTCTTGTGTATGGCCCTTTCAGTGCCTTGCCCATTGATCAGTGACTCTATCTCCATCTAGTCTATTAAGACCGATTCTTCTGAACACTTGTTTTTTTCATGTTTTCCCCCATTCAGAGTCTTTCAGTGGCTTCCCCTTACTTACAACAGCAGCCTACAATTCTCAAAGGCACCTCCTATTCTTAATGTATGTGTTTTGTTTGTTTGTTTGTTTGTTTTGAGACAGAGTCTTGCTCTGTTGCTCAGGCTGGAGCGCAGTGGAAGTGATCTCGGCTCACTGCAACCTTCGCCTCCTGGGTTCCAGTGATTCTCCTGCCTCAGCCTCTCAAGTAGCTGGGACTACAGGTGTACGCCACCATGCCTGGCTAATTTTTGTATTTTTTAGTAGAGACAGGGTTTCACCGCATTGGCCAGGCTGACCTTGAACTCCTGACCTCATGATCCACCTGCCTTGGCCTCCCAAAGTGCTGCGATTACAGGAGTGAGCCACCATGCCTGGCCAATGTTTGTATTTATTTATAAATTAAATACGTGTGCTACTGTCAGTTTATAGAAAATATTAGAAAAGTTTACTTTCATTGTTAATTTTTGACAAACCATAAATAGTAGTTCTAATACTTTCTCCCTGACCGCCAGTGGATCACTGTGAATACCCCACAATGGATATCACTGAAGATAGCATTGAATCATTTTGCTGGGATATCAAAGGCTTCCAAGATCTAGTTTCAGGTCATTTCTCCATTGTCTCAACATTTCTCAGAGATGACTATGGCCAGGAACAAGGCTAGGCTCAGGAGGCAACAATGAATAGTTACCATCCCTGCCTATCAGGAGCTCACAGACTGGTAGAGGAGATAAACTCATAAACAGGTAACTTTTGGAGAGTCCTATGTATCATCAGAAAAGTTTGCACAAGGCATTAAGAAAGAACAGTGGAAAGAAATGACAGCCTGTGTGAATCCAGAAAGGCTTCATGGACGACTATTTGAGCAGGGTCTTGAAGGACGAGTATTTCACCAAGTCACAAAAAGGACAAAGGGCCTTCTGGGCACAGGCAAAGGCACAAAGGTAAAAGAAGAGCTTGGTACACCGGGGAAGGGAGAAGCTGTTCACAGAAGGTGATGGGGACTGGAGGAGAGGGATGGAAGATGAGGACTATAAAGGGAGGTTGAGACCAAATCATGGAGGACCTTATCTGGCCATACCAATAAGACTGGCTAGTATCCTGAAGTTAGTGGGATTCAAGGATGTTGTGACAAACTACATTCTCTCCTAAATCTGATTTTTCCTGACCTCTCTGCAGGAGTAACAGACTATAAAGTAGGAAGAATAAAATCAGCATTTTCCCCAGGGCTCCCATGAAGCTGATAGTCTGGGCTGCTCAGGAGGCCCCACACCAAGGGCCACAGCCCGAAGACAGGAGGACATGCCCCTCTCCAAAGTCTAAGTGCAAGGTCAAGAGCATACAGTGTTTGAACTAAAACTAAGGAAAACTTGCACTGCATGACTGGGACTAGTGGTCATTGGAAAAGCTTTTCAGGGGTCACTAGAAGTTGACTTTGTGATGAGATGAAGACATATCTCTTGTACATTGTCAGGAATAAATCAACGCAAACTCTAGTAAAAGAACAAAGTTGTAAAATATAACACAATGACAGATGCATGTAGTTTAATGAAACCAAGATTGGAGAGTAAGAATTTTTCATCTCTGGCTCGCCATAGTTTCAGGGTGGGAGACACCGCTATCCATCTTCTCTCTTTATCACACTTTTATTAAGAAATACATGTTTATACAGTGTTGCCAGAGAAGCCATTTATCTTTTAAGTTCATTAGCATGTCCAATTCCTCTTCTAAAAAGCTTCATCTCGAAAATCTTTGTAGAACGGTTTTCGTTCATTTAATCAATCTTTATTATGTGCCCAATGGTTGCCACGCACTGCTCTTGGCTAAGTTTTTGCTTCTAAAGTATTTCCCTTCATCTGTGAAAACAGTGCAGATGGCCACCGTCCTCATGATTGGGACTTTCAGTTTTGCTCAGAAGGGATGCTAGACAGACCCTGAGCTGTCTGCTCTGTCCCTCCTGTGAACAGGGCCAGGCATTTGTAAGCTCCTTGGGTCACGTTCAGAGGTGTGGTCTGTGTTGGAGGACTGGCGCCTTCCTCTGTGGGATAGAGTTGTCCTCTGTGCTGTGCTAAAACAGCAGCCTTGAGCTTTCAGCCTAATGTACTAAAAAAAATGAAATAATCATCCAGAGAGAAAATGTTGGACTGAATTAGAAATGATAGAGATCCTCATCTGGACAGGGACAAGACTGTTAGAGATTATAAGAATGAAACGACAGGCCTGAGGTGCAGCTGTGTGGGGATGTGACCAGCAAGGTACTGACAACCTGGGCAACAGCAGGGTGTCGTAGAAGATGGATTGGATGGCTGGGCACGGTGGCTCATTCTTGTAGTCCCAGCACTTTGGGAGGCCGAAGGAGGTGGATCACGAGGTCAGGAGTTCCAGACCATCCTGACCAACACGATGAAACCCCGTCTCTACTAAAATACAAAAATTAGCCAGGCATGGTGGTAAGCACCTGTAATCCCAGCTACTCAGGAGGCTGAGGCAGGAGAATCGCTGGAACCCAGGAGGCAGAGGTTGCGGTGAGCTGAGATCACACCACTACACTCCAGCCCAGGCAACAGAGCAAAACTCCGTTTCAAAAAATATAAATAAGATGGACTGGACTCAAAGTCAGAGACTGGAGCACCAGCCTCAGCTCTGAACACTAGCCATCTCCTTGAAACGCTCATAGCCTTTCTGTCTCTCCCTATACCCTTCTGTCAAAAGAGGATACTAGGTGTCGCTAGCTAAGACCTTGATTCTAAAGTGTTGCATTTATTTCATCACATTTCCACGCTTGTCAACAAAAGTAAGATGGATTAGGTCAGCACTTCCTCTTGTATGGTTATATCTGAAATCTAGCTGCTTTCGTTACTGTAGATAAGTGTTACTGACCTGCCATTTTTCTCTGGAAATCCTTTGGAAGGGAAGAGAAAGGAATAAACATTCTTTGTTATCAGCTGTTCTCATTAAGGGCTTCATTCTGTGGCTCCTCTGATATCTTCTAATGAAGAGTGAGGCTGGGAAAAGGAGAAAGAGACATGCAAAAGGGAAAAGGGATCTCATGGGAGAGATGAGAAACCAGAAGCATAGGTCCACCTCATCAGGAAAGTTGACTTTAGTGTCTTGAGTACGTTGTTTAAATATCTGTCATCACAATTCCCTTGTTTGCAAATGACAGCGATAATGCCAGCTTATCTCATTAGGGTGTTATGGGAGAAATAATAACAGCTTAAACACACAGTCAACAAAGTACTGTCAGAATGCTCATTGTCACCAGTAACACGAATTGGTTTTTACATGGGCAGTAGTGATCCCCAAATGAAGATCCTTGTCCCACTCTCCCTGAGAAGGAGGCCATGCAGGAGCTATGCCCAGGCAGCACTGCCCAGGTAGGCAAGATGGTCTGTCAATGGTTTCATTTCTATAAGGCCCCAATGAACCTCTTAGGAGTGACAACCAGCCAAGCTGAGGCTGAAGGCTGGCCTCTAGTTTTAAGACTACTAAGCAATTCAGAGTAGATGCTGTTTTGCCCGGAAGGGATGCCTGACAGACCCTGAGCCACCTCTGGATGATTGATTGTTTCATTTGGTTAGGCTAGACAATGAAGAATGCAGTGAATGGCAAAATAGCCTAGGAGTACTCAAACAAGACGGCCTATGGGCTGGGGCTCAAATAATTACATGAGTGTGGGCCACAAGTCAGAAAAAAACATGTATATGTATATTCCTTTCTATTTATATATGATTCATATATTATGTATTTTTAATGTTTATTTAGATTTAGAATTATCACAGCTGCTGACCCTACCTCCAGTCCTCACCTCTGATTTGCTCTGAGCAGAGGTTGGCAAAGTATAACCTGCGTGCCAGATCCAGCCTGTGGCCTGTTTTTGTGTGACCCAGGAGCTGAGAATTAGTTTTACATTTTTCAAGGTTTGTAAAACACACACAGGAACAGGCAACAGAGGCCTAATACAGTACAAAAAGCCTAAAATATTTACTACCTGGCCCTTTGCATAAAAGTTTGCCAACATCTAGCCTTGAGGACTTACTGGCCTCTTGTGTATGACATGATTTATGATTGCTTTCTCATTTCATCCTTACAGCCATTCCAGAAGGGAGGTAGGACAGTTGCTATTATGTCCATTTTAAAGGTAAGGAAACAGAAGGCCAGAACAGTTACATAACTGCTGGAGGTCACATTCATAGTAGCAAGGCTGGGAATAGACCCATGGCCTTGGAATTCCCCATCCAGGACTCTTATCATTAGATCACAGAGAGAATGACTGACCCAGCTCTTCTGTACCAGAGGGAGGTTGAACTGAATCCAAACTGATTTGAGGACATTGGGTCTGTCTACTCTTTCTTAGCAGGCAGCCCATTGGGGGAAAAAGTCACAAAGAGGATTTGGAAATTCTAGCAATTTTTAACTAGTCTTATTACAGACTTAGGCAAGGCAGGCAACAAAAGTTCACATATTACCCTGAACTGATGTCTCAACTGTCCAAGGAGACAGTGCCCCCTGCCCGCTACCCTGCAGAGGAACCCCCGAAGACAGTGGCAATGCACTTGTGGCAAAGGGCTGCTTGAACCCCTGGGCTGTCTGCGCTCCTAGTTCAGAATTCACCCCTCTCTGCTCCAGTGAGTGCTGCAGGGAGCTGCCGGAGTGAATGAATGCCCACATTATCTGACGCTCCGGCCTGTCGGCAGCTTCCCGGCCACAGACCCGGGCGGACCGCGGGCACCTGGCGTGGACTGCTGTGTCCCTGACATAAACAGCCCACAACTGAGTAGCAGCTTGTTCTTATCCCCGCCCTAAGCAAGGTCTCTCCGAACCCAGGCCTCCCTGCTGCCCTAGGGCTGAAGAGGGGCTTTGTGCCTGTAATTCAGACCAGCTTCTGCGTAACTCCCTTAACTGATACCAAGCAGAGACCTGGAATAAAGACGTGCATGGGGTTGGTCCCTAAGTCTTCCCCAGGCAGGCAGGACTAGGGGCCGCCAAGACCCAGGTCTATCTGCCTGTCAGAGATGATTTGGGGAGCTTTGATAGAATAGTAGGGGGCTGGGCAGGGTGAGTTTAGAGGCTCTTCTAAGAACTTACAAATCCAAGTCCTCAAATATCTTCCTTTTGGCTCAGTGTGGAGGGAGATTACCATTCTTAGAGATCGACCTCTAAGAAACAAATACTGATTTGTTAATTACTAAGTTAGTAATTACTAACTTACTAAGTTACTAAGTTAGAAATTACTAAGTTAGAAATTAGTAATACTAAGTCATTACTAATTTCATCATATCAGTAAGTTAGTAATTTAGCCCTTACTAGGCAGAGACCTGGACCCTAGGGGAGGAACACCAGAGAGGGGAAAAGGAGGAAGACAGGCAAGAGTGGGGCCCCTCAGAGGTAGAGTCCCTGCACACCAACCCACAGCGCAAGAGTGCTGAGAATCCCGGCAGCAGGTGCCAACAAAGGGGCTCAGGGGTGATGAGGGCACAGCAGTATTAGGCCTTGCTGCCTTTGTAGTTCTTCCTCATCTTCACTCTTCTCACAGCAGCTCAAACATAAGGAAGCCTTCTCGCTGCATTCTCACCGCCATCTTCTCATCTCCACCCACCGTGGCTTCCCCATCCCCTGTCTTTCACTGTCCCAGAGAACCTTTTGCACAACCCGGTTCCAAACTAGCAACTCTCATCTTAAAGATCACACAGATCTGCAGGTCCTTATGCTAAGTCTTGGCCCTGCCTTGTACTTTTTATGGCCCTTATTTCTTTCTACCTTGAATTTCAATTTTTGGAGATCTGTCCTATTTCCATCATGAGACTGTGGGCAACTTGAGGGAGAGGCCTGTCTGATTCAGCCAGCACCAAGCACAGTCCTTTGCCCACAGGTGAACCTGCAATAAATATCAAGCCATTTTAGTATTTCCTCATGATTCTTCCAGCCAGATGCTGAGAAAAACTTTTAAAACCCTAGGGAAGGGCCAGCTGGGATCTTTATAGCTGCTCTAATCTAAGAGGGATTCTTTTCATGCTCAGGATTTTAAAAAATTTAATGTTATTCAGGACATCAGGTTGCATCAGACACTAATAGAGATTTCCAAACTCCTTAACAATCACCCATTCAAAACTTCTGCCAATACAAACATGTCCAATGATGGGGGAGAATAAAGAGACTTCATTTTCTTTCAAACTCATTCACATGTAAAGATCAATAAGGATTTATAGAAGACAATTCTTACCAAGGGGCTCACTAGGCTTTAGTTCTGAAATCACGTTTTTCCTTTGCAATCACATTTTTTGTAGGTCTCTTATTAGACCTACCAAGACAGGCAATCTGCTGTGTCTGCTTATTTGCTGAATCACTGCTGATGTAAACTCAGCAAACAGCAACAAAAAGCTATTTTAATGAGATTTTAAAGTTCAGCTGTGAAAATTGAAAGTCACCCAATATCAAACCACCCAACCACCTGAGAATATTGCACTGTAATGTTCTTGTCGCTCACAGCAATTCTATTTCTGACCAGCCAGTTTACAGTAGCAGGAGGAAGTGAGGCAGGGAGGATAAGAAGCAGTTACCCAGGGACAATTTGGGGAGAATTAAATAGATAATGTTTGCAAAGAGCCCGACATAGGACTTGGAGTCAAATAGATACTCAATAAATACTGGTTGTCCATTCTGTGGGCTTCTTTTAGATCTCATGTGAGTAGGGTTCACTGTGGTGCACAGTATTCTTCAGTATAAAATTTGGACTTTGAATGCATTCATCTCTTTGAATAATTAAACAAATGCAGTCACTCACACACTCAAAGAAGGCCATCATGACAGTGTGTTACAAATTGAGAGTTATAATTAATCTAATTCCATGCACCTGAGGTCAATTAAAAACAAAAGTATGAATGAGTCTATCTTTCATTGTTCCAATCAATCACATAGGCCCCTACTTGTCCCAGGAAGTCAAGTATCTCCCTCTGGGGACCTCCACTTCTCATTCAAGAAAATACTCTTCCATTCCAGGCTGGGTCAGCACCAAGGGGCTGATGATCAGTTCTGGCGTCAAGGCCAGGCATCTGGAAACTGAAAACTGTTAGTAGTTAACTGTACCTCTTGCATGGCTGTGCCACACAGTATTGTAGATGGAGCTTCATGTGATCAGTCCCTGGACGCTTGCCCTCTCTGTGGCAATACTCTGAGTTTCTGCCCAGGCCAAGCAGTGTTCTGCTCCTGAGCTCAGATACGCAGCCTCCAGCAGCAGCCACATGATGTGCAGAAACAAATCTTCCCTCAAGTTCAGGGACTCTCAGGCCAGGGATTGAAAGTCACATGCCTATACAGCAGGCAGATAATAGAAATGAGCGAAGTGGACAAAATTTAAGAAAAGTTGGCACATACACTTTATTCTTCTTATTATTATCATTATTATTTTCAGACAGAATCTCACTCTGTTACCCAGGCTGGAGTGCAGTGGCACAATCATAGCTCACGGCAGCCTCGAACTCCTAGCCTCAAGCAATCCTCCCACCTCAGCCTCCCGAGTAGCTGGGACCACAGGCATGTACCACCAGGCTCAACTCATTTTTTAAATATTTTGTAGGGATGGGGCCTTGTCATGTCGTCCAGGCTGGTCTCAAACTCTTGGGCTCAAGCAATCCTCCTGCCTTAACCGCCGAAAGTGCTGGGATTATAGTCATGGGCCACCACACCCAGCCAGATTTATTTTTTATTAAACCTGAATGTTAGCAGGTTAAATGTAAATATATGTAATCTTGACTATATTTTCTATGTATAAAATGCAAGTAGAGAATAAGGAATGCTTAATACACTTTTTAAATAATTCATTTTTTTCTTTAATATAACTCTGGAAACCAGGCACTGCTGTGTCTAGATCAAAATGTCAATGTCTCTTCTTCTGTTTTGTTTTCTGGACATGGATTCCCAGAAGAGTTACACCTTTAGATTTCTGAGACTTCAATATAGTTATGTTAAACTTTTAGTACTATTTTTCCCTACAGTTCAAGCACATCAATTTATAGCGCTTCGTTTATCCTATCAAGATTAATTGAGGAAAGCAAACTCAACAATGTTATTTCATTTTCATTAAGTTTGAAATACAATTTTTTGGAGTCTGGTCTTCAAATGGACAATTTTAAGAATATAGTTCCGTCTATCACTTTCATTCCTGGAAACTCATTCCAGTGTAGTTAAGTGGGTCAGATAATTCTCCATGAAATGAGTTTCTCAGATGTAATTTCTTTAGAAATGAATGCATGGCATCTTACATTTCTTAACTACAGTGTCTAAGTATCTCACGCATGGACACCCTTCAAAACAAATATTCCAAATTTTGTTTCTGATGGCCTAGTCTTTGGTGAGTAGGCATGGAAATTTTTCCTTAGATCAATGAGCAAGTCAATTTATCTCAACAATTCAAAAAAACTCTTTCTGGCCAGGCGCGGTGGTTCATGCCTGTAATCCCAGCACTTTGGGAGGCCAAGGCGGGCAGATCACTTGAGGTCAGGAGTTTGAGATCAGCCTAGCCAACATGGTGAAATCTTGTCTCTACTCAGAATACAAAAATGAGCCGGGCATGGTGGCACACACTTGTGATCCCAGCTACTTAGGAGGCTGAGGCAGGAAAATCGCTTGAACCTGGGACGCAGAGGTTGCAGTGAGCCGAGATTGCACCACTGCACTCTAGCATAGGTGACAGAGCAAGGATCTGTCTCAACAAAACAAAACAAAACATCTTTCCAATTTTAAACCCCCTCGATGGATTTCCCCAGACTCCATGAAATACAGCTGAATATGGTGTTCTGTTTCAAGAGGGTCATGAAAATCATTGTACTTTCAGCAGTTCAAGGCACAGAAGCATATTCCGTACTCAGTGCTAATTGCAATGTCCCTGACATTTTCCAATTCTAACCTTTTAGCCCTAAGCAATTGCTGGTGAATAATGTAATGAATGGGCTGAAGTTCTATGTCCTTAAAAATGTTGCCTTACTACATTTTCTAATAAGCCTGAAATTAACACTAACAGGTCACCTGTCACAGCCTGTAACCACACTGTCTGATATTGACTGGTCTACTGTCTGCTGAAACCATCAAGACTCTCCTGGCACCCCTAAACAGTTCATTTCCTGATATTATGTCTGTCATTCTGATATATACAAATGACCTCTTAGCCCATCAATCCTAATCAACTCCATGAACAAATATACTAACTTACCAACTACAGCAAGAAAACACTAGTAATTATTTACCTTTCTTACGTAAGTTGTGCTGTGGATTCTTAGCCATACCTTCAACACACACTTGCAACAGAATATCTGATTGTTTCTGTTTGGGATACGTAATGTCTGTTGCATTCAATAGACACTCTTGTGTAAACTCACCATCTGTCAGTGGTATTGACGCCCACGCAGAATTTTCTCTTAAGATATAGTGGCATTTAACTACAGCATCACTTTAACAGATTCAGGTTTTTTTTTAAAGCCTTTAAAAATACCTGTCCTCTTTTTGGTTTAGTGTTTTTTATCATGCATATTTTTTCATACTGGTCATAGCTATGACCATGTTTTGTTGCATCACTTATATTCTTTTGACACAGAAACACAACAACCTTCTCGAGGTATCTTTCATTTCAGAGAAGCGGCAGGTGGGAGTTCAGTAGATCTGATCTGTGACATTAAACCAGGCAACTTAACTTCTCTAGGTCTCAAGTTCTGGGTCTCCTCTACCAAAATGATGGCTGGCTGCTGACTAACACTCTAAGGTCCTATGCATTCTAATACGTTTAAATTTTATGGCCTGAAGTCCTAATGGATCCCAGGTTCCTCCTCTATCCCAGAGGCAAGCTGCCTGGAAGAGGGACTTTTTCCTAAGGAAAATGAGTCTGTACCCCAAGCTATAACAGACACTCACAGCAAAGCGCAGTATTATTCATCCTAGCACTACTTAACCTTAGATGTGATTATATGCAAAGCATTTCATTGCTTTTCACTTTATGCCTACATATACATAAGATAAAAGGAAGAAGAAAGGATAAATGAGGTGAGGGGGGCCTAACATTATGTATCTACCACAAATCAGGTGTATGCAAGGACTTTTATATACAAGCTCTCATTTAATCCTCCCAATAAATCCACGTGGGAGATTATGTTGTCCTCACGTTACAGATAAGGAAAAGAAGCTCAGAGGCATTCAATATTCTGGCCAAGATAACACAATTAGCAGCAGATCTAGGATCTGAGCAATTTGGCTTGACTGCAAAGCCCATGATGTATCCACTATACACTGTGTGATTCTTGGTTCCTGGGCAGTCTTCCTTGCTAGTGGGTTTTCTTGGGTTGCCCATCTCCCGGGCTGTCCATGCTAAACAAGAACGCTTTATTCTCTTATGCTCCTTGGGCCTAGAAGCCCTGGCTCAATCTTGGGTTGACCAGGTTGAAGGCCAAAACGAGGAAAGACAAGGCCAGGATGCAGAGCCTGGTGTGAAGATCAACAAGACCCAGGAGCTGAAGGTCCAGCCGGAGCCCTGGGTCCAAGCTGGGTGAGCCTGTAAGAGGCAGGAGCAGGTGGAAGCTGAGAGGCAATGGCCAGGAGAGGCAGGGAGCAGGCCCAGGGCACACGACCTGAATGTGCTTAGGCGCTGTTGCAGGCCATGGTCCAACCCAAAAGCACTGACTGCCAGAGAGTCAAGTCGTTTTCAGAGGAGATGGAAAAACCAACCAACCACTTAGACTGATTTTATACCATCTGACACCTTGTGCTGGCTGGTATTAACAGAACCTCTGTGGCTACAAGTACTCTCCTGATGGCACGCTCTCTCTGTCTCCTTTCTTCAGTCATTTCCCCCTAATGTTTATCATGAGCATTGTAAGAAGAAGAAAAAAATAATGAAAAGAAAGAAAAGAAAAGGGACTGGGTGTGGTGGCTCACACCTGTAATCTCAGAACTTTGGGAGGCCAAGGCAGGAGGATCCCTTGAGCTCAGGAGTTCAAAACCAGCCTGGGCAACATGGTGAGACTCCCATCTCTACAAAAAATACAAAGATTAGCTGGGTGTTGTGGTGCATGCCTGTGGTACCAGTGACTCAAGAGGCGAAGGTAGGAGGATTGCTTGGGCCCGGGAGGTTGAGGCTGCAGTGAGCTGAGATTGCACCACTACACTCCAGCCTGGGTGACAGAGCAAGACCCTGTCTAAAAAAAAAAAAAGAAAAAAAGAGAAAAAGAAAAAAGAAAAGAAATCAACAGAAGAAATTACAATGAAAACCTATAGTCACCACCCACCCCATTCTTCCCCATGTAGCTTGTTCCCCAAGGCAAATGGTTTCTGCTCTTAATTCTGGAAGTTACCTCCTTGATGATAACTAATGTATATGCTATTTCCTGACTTATTAACTTAAGACATTATCAAGTCACTCATACCTACAGAAAGCTAACGATTTAACTCACCTTAACCTCCCTCTTTTCTTCTTCCTAATTTTTGACACTTATTTTGTCCTACTGTGTATTACCTCTGAATAATAATGTAAGCATATATTTTTATATTACATCCATTTTAGAAAGTATTTCTTGATTTTCACCTCACTTAGAGGAAGACATGAGGGCCCCTCTTCTTCTTCCCATACCTTTCTCACTTTCTGACAGCTGGAATTTGCTTTTACACTGGGAAGCTGATCATATCACATTTTCTTCTATAACCGTATTTAATCTTCTGTGTCCTACGAGACTGATTCTCAAGGTTAAAAACCAATAAACACTATTTCTGTTATTATAAATCTGAAGTCATTGATATATGAGTCCTTTTCATAAATATTGAGGCAGGTGCTGAGCTTGGATTACCAGACAGGGGTCATGAGGCAGGAGTCACGTGCCCTAGGTGCAGCGGCTTCTCTTCATCACATTCCGGCAGTGTCCCGGCAGCATGTCACCGTCTGGCAGGGCTTCACTTTGGCTTAAGCAGACAGAGGAATCTGGCCAGGACACCACTTACACAGGGATCTAGAAGCCCCAATTCTCAGAAAGAATGTTTGTCTCTACAGAAGGGAGCTCCGTTTTTGCCTGGAGATGGCTGCCACACCTCCAAACTCAGGGATGTGTGAGAAGATGCCTCCCTACCAAGTGGCCAGTTCTTCCCCAGATAATGAATTATCTTTTCTGCAACCCCACCCGTCTGCCTCCTCCACCATGCTGGAATATGGCTTCCATGTTCTGATTCTCCAACTTGTCAGCTGGTTTCTATTCTCTTTATCTTTCTTGAAATTGTACGGGGATCTCTCCTCCACTGTTTCCTCCCATTACCTCGACTGTTATGAGTTTATTCCCATATTTTTATCTGATGTCTCTGGAGGGAGGAGTAAACCATGGTCATACATGTATTTTATTTCTTTCTTGATTATAACATAGTTTAGGTTTATTATAAACAAAAAATTCAAGCAATCAAGAAAAACATAAAAAGGAAAAGAAAACTTCACAAAATCTTGTGTCTCAGAGGTACTCACTGTTAACATGCTGATGGAAATTCTTCCCGAGTCTACCAACTCTTCCTGCTCCGTGTGGAATTCCCAGAGGGGGTTCGCCTGTGCTTTTATCTTGGCGTCTTCACTCCTCTGGCAGCCATTATGCCAAAGGTAGGCAATCAAGTTAAAGGGCAATGTTCATCCCTTTCTGTTGCAGCCCCAACCAGGGCTTTAGTGAAAGAGAAATTAGTCTGGGTAAACAATTTTACTAAAGATTGCCCCTGCTGCTCTACTTTTCCTGCTCCTGGCTTCTAGAGCATCTTATGGTGGAGGTACATCCCTAAGGCTTCATCCATAAGGCAGCATCCTGAGTCCCTTTGCAGAGAAGGACCCTCTACTGCAGATTCTTCTGGAATCTTTTCTATCTCTGGGTTAGAGTGTGGGAATATGGAAAGTCAGATTTACTAGTTTATGAAATGCACATTTCACAGTTAGGACAGCCTCCCAAGTAAGACACTACCCATCTAGTCTCCTTTTATGGGAGAAGGGCTCTTCATGGAATATACAGCTTCTGGGTTGGAAAGAGAGGGCAGAGGATGGATGTGCAAAGCAGAGAGAGGGCACTCATGGAATTTCTGTCCTCCCACCCTTCTTCCCTTTAGGAACAAGCACTTTTTCGTTTTCCCATTTTGTAACAGTTGCATTTGTTGGCTTGTTTGGACATGAATTAGAAAAGAGATGAGTTTATCTCTCTTTCAGTTGACTGCTGAGCCAGGGACAGTTAGCAGGAGCTAACTTTGCCTTCTACTGTGTAGGGTGAGCCACAAGGTCAGAGACAAAAGAAGTCTCCGAAGGCGTGCACCTGGCAGACCCGGTTTCTCCATCCATGTGAGGGGGCCGTGTGAAGGCATCAGATAACCTCGTGCTTTTCTGGGCCATCAGTCAACTCTCCAAGTCTGTGCTTTGCTTTTGACTTGGCCCAAGCTCCTGGCAGCAAAGAGGCTGAAGAGAGGGGAAGGCCTCAATCTCCCAGCCATGCACAGGTTGAAAGAAAGAAAACCATCACACTGCTTTCCTGAGGAAGACTTTGGACTTTTTCTTAAATGCTTATGCTTCTCTCCTTCATCCCCATGTAAGACATTTTAGACAAACTCTGCCGCCAAGATACTAAGTTTGTGGGTCCCAGGTAGGGAGGGTGCAGAGAGGGGGCAGAAGGATTCTGCCTGTGAGTGACAGCTTGAAAAATGGAACTTTGCAGGGCCAGGCCCCCTACTCTTATCATCATTTGCTGACTATCCTAGGGACGAGGAGACAAAATCTCTCACTTTTCTCAGACACACAGATAATCAGAGCACTCTCTGAGACTTTGATCAAATCACACATTTTTTTCCAGTAGTGGTTCTGGTGGAGATAGGCCATTTTACAGTTATTTTGGAAGCGATTTCCTCTATATAAAAAGCACGTGCTCTGAGTTTGTTCTCCTGGCCAAAAATGTCGCTATAGCATGGCAATGAACCTCTCCCAGCACTTGTTTGGTTTTTTGTTTTGCAATGCATCAGGTGATTGAACTGAGAGATAAAACATGGAGATAGGAACAGGAAAATATAAGTCACACCTTGCCAAGCTCACCACACCCAGAAAAAAAAAAAAAAAAAACTGTCAATAAAACAAGGGCCCTATACAACTACTTATCCTTCTAGACTGAACTCACCTTCCTTGTTCACCGTAGGCTTCTTGGACCCTGTAAGGCAGGATTGAGACTGCTGGCCTCTGTGTGACAATATATTTCTTATTGCACCATTTTGCAATGATGTTTGTGTCTTTCCTTTTTTTTTTGGTTGTTGTTGTTGTCTTGAGACGGAGTCTCACTTTATCACTCAGGCTGGAGTGCAGTGGGGCAATCTCAGCTCACTGCAACCTCCACTTCCAGGGTTCAAGCAATTCTCCTGCCTCTCAACCTCCTGAGTAGCTGGGATTACAGGTGTGTGCCACCATGCCCAGCTAATTTTTTGTGTATTTTTAGTAGAGACCGGGTTTCACCATTTTGGCCAGGCTGGTCTCAAACTCCTGACCTCGTGATCCGCCCGCCTTGGCCTCCCAAAGTGCTGGGATTACAGGCGTGAGCCACCACGCCCGGCCTATGTCTTTCTTGCCTATTATAATTTGAACCCCTTTGAGAGTAGAGACTTTTACCTGTTTTCGTGCTCTATCATTGAGTACAGCACCTTACACCTATAAGGTAAAAAATAGTCTATGAAGTGAAAAAATAAATGAATAAATGACATATGGATCATAGGCTTTTCTTCACAATACATATGTCCACAAAAAAAAATTTGCCTCACATTATTCTAGGTGAAGTAACTCAGGAATAGAAAACTAAATACCGTATGTTCTCACTTATAAGTGGGAGCTAAGCTATGAAGATGCAAAACCATACAGAGAGATTTAATGGACTGTGGGGACTCTGCTAGGGGAGAGGTTGGGAGGGGAGTGAGGGATAAAAAACAATATATTGGGGGCCGGGCACAGTGGCTCACACCTGTAATCCCAGCACTTTGGGAGGCCAGGGTGAGCGGATCACGAGGTCAGGAGATCGAGACCATCCTGGCTAACATGGTGAAACCCCGTCTCTACTAAAAAAAGTACAAAAAAATTAGCCAGACATGGTGGCGGGCGCCTGTAGTCCCAGCTACTCGGGAGGCTGAGGCAAGAGAATGGCGTGAGCCGAGATCGCGCCACTGCACTCCAGCCTGGGCAACAGAGCAAGACTCTGTCTCAAAAACAAAAAAACAAACAAAAAAAACCCCCAAAAACCATATTGGGTACAGTGTACACTGATTGGTAATGGGTGCACTAAAATCTCAGAATTCACTACTAAGGAATTAACCATGTAACCAAAAGCCAACTGTACCCCCAAAACTACTGAAATAAAAAAAAAGATTTGCCTCCTTGAACCATGTCCTTTAGACCTTTAGTAATAGCAGCTACCGTTTACTGGGCACTCGTGCTAGGTACCATGCTGCACACTTCATGCACAGTATCTAATTTAATCTGGATTCTTCCCCTAAGTTCACATAGATGTGATATGATCTTCAAGTGTCTTTTACGTCTTCATTGTGATATCTGTCACACTTATAAATAATTGTTCACTCTCTGTCTTCTCTTGGATTTTTAAGTCCCATGAGAATAGAAATGTCTTTTCTTGCATGATGCTGAATCCTTCAGCATGCAGCCCATATCACACGTGCCATGGAACACATGCTGAATTCATCTTCATGACTTTCATGAGTCCCAGCAGATTGCTGGTAGGTGCTGTTCCAAGTATTCTCCAGTATAATTATTGCAATCCTGGCTGTCTCTCTTCCTTTCTGATGCTCAGGTAGAACGTAAAGGAAACTCGCAAATTCTCCTTGTGGTAGCTGAAAACATTGGTAACCCCTAATATCACCATTTGTCACCTCTAATGTCACCATTAGATTACTCCATACCTCGATCCTTGGAAGAAACTCCTTCCCTGCTCTCTGATCATCTGTTCTTTCAGTCTCCATTTTCATCTCAGTGTTGCTGTCTCCACCAACATGACATCTCTTCTAGGCATTGCTACCGCTGCTTTGGGATTCCAGGAATCAATAGAACTGGAATGAAGTAGGCACATCCAGGGGCAGACAGGGCAGGGCAGGGTACAGGACAAAAAGCGTCTGATGTTGAGACTGTGCTCAGCTTAGAAAGCTTCAGGCACTTTTTCCCACTTTCCTGGAGGAGTAAGGTGGGTCCCCATCTGTGCCAATCTGAGGGAGTTCCCTTCTGCCTTCAACCCCCCACCCATCTCCCCACTGCATACTACATTTAACGTTTCCATCCTACTAGGATTTCCTGCATGGTTTCTATAGATTTGTTTTTGTGTTTATTTGAGCTCCTTGTTAGCGCCCTCACTCCCAACTTTTCACTGTTTCATTTCCAAGTGCAATCATCTCATCGATCTCGTCCCAAGGTCAGAAAGGAGTTGAGCAATTTCCACAAAGTAGGCTAAGAACATTCTCACTATCCCAGGGCACTGAACCAAGTTTCTGAAAGTGGCACAAGTTGGATGTTATTAATATTCTCTCTTTAATGTTCATCAATTTCAGAAATGGAGATTTCCTCCACAGACCCTGGACAAGCACGCTGCCAACCTCTGGAGTCATTGCCATTCTGGTCCGGGGCCATCAGGATCTAACCATTTCTGAGAAAATTAGCAGAGAGTGGGAGGGGTATTATTTCAAACTGGCGCTGATTGCATTTGGTATCCTAGGCTTGTTGCTGGGATCATGCACTAAATCCCTGGTAGAAGAACAGAGGCGACTCACAGTTTCCATGATAATAATAATCTGCAGACAACTATTTAGAGCACCCTGACATTTATTTCAAAGTAAAGACAGTAGAAAACAACTGGACTACAAGATGGGAGTCTTGGTCACTCACTGTGTGATATTAACAGAGTCACTCAACCTCCTTGGACTCAGTTTCTTCTTCTCCAAAATGGGGCTGTTGTCCTCATTCAGCTCTAAGGCTCCTCTTAAAGCAAAAGTGATGGTTCTTGGAATTTCTTTTATTTCTCCAGTGAGAATCACTTCAATCTTCAGGCAAGATACCTGCCTGTCTCCTGCCCCTCTCTCCCATTCTGTCCCGGATATTGTGAAGCTACTTCTTCAGTTTCATGAACCTGGATTTTAGCCAAACCCTTGATCATTCATCTTAGAAGCCACATTTCCTTTTCGAAGCCACAACTCTGGGAAAGGTCTTCACAGCCAGTTCCTGATGTTGCCGAGCTGATCTTGTCCATTCTGAGTCAAGGTAGGATGACAGCTCCCCGTGAGAAAAAAAAATAGGTGTTGCATAAGAGAACATCTTGGCTATTTATGAAAGATTTTCTATGCTTCTGTTTTAAGTTTGTTTTTCAATTACAAAAGGGACTCATTCTTTTGTATAAAATTTGGAAAGCTAAGTTACGTTTAGAGAAGAGGGTAAAATCATTCTTAATCCCATAATTCTACCATGGAGAAATTTTGTTAGTATTTTGGTGTATTCTCAATTTCCTCTGCAGTTTTTTACATTGTTGAAATCATGCTATTTATACTATTTCATCCTTTCTTTCCACTGAAAATTGTATGATAAGCATTTCCTCATGTCATTGAAATCATTGATAAATAATATTTTAATAGCTCCATAATATTTTATTTTGTGGGTTTTGTCCTAAGGTTGAACAGTTAGGTTGTTTCTAGTTTTATTTTTTTTTTAAATATTATTAGTAATGCTGAGATGAACATTTGTGTGTATATATCTCGGGAAATTTCAGATTATTTCCTTAAAGTACATTCCTAGAAGTGAATTACTAAATTAAAGAGCCTGAATAATTTTAAGATTCTTGATACCATTTAATTAAGACCATCTTGGTCTTAATTTTTCAACCACATTTTGTGACTTAAAATCACCACCTTTTCCCTTAAAGAATATCATATTCATTTTAATCATGAGAAAACTTCAAGTTTTCTAATACTTTTCCTGAAACAACTTATTCCAAAACCTCCACCCAAGAAACATTAGAATCCAGATGTTTGTCCTGAGCTATCAATCAATTTAGTGAACACCTGCCTCACCCTAGGCCTCTGCCAGTCCCCTGTGATACTTATTTTCAACATCACTGGGAAACATGGAATTATAAAGGAAGCAGAGAGAATGGCTCTTTAGTATAAGGAAGAGAAAATAGGTGAGTGCAGAAAAAATCCTAAATTGTATTTGTCAGAGCCCCCACCGTACTTTAAACACACTAAAATATAAGAGAACCAGCTATTACTAGAATGTTCTGTGTGACTTTGAGTCATTCCACAGCTTTGCTGCACACCAATCACCTCTTCTGCAAAAAGAGAAGCAAAAGCTAGAGTGGTTTCTCAGGTCTTTTCAGTCCAGTATTGGACGATTCTATATTTCTTCCCAGCAGTGTGAGAATAATGAAGTCACATACTACAGGTACTTTGAAACAATTTTTGAGTTTGAGGTATTCTTCAAAATGGTGATAGTTAAAATAACCATCTTTGGGGTAAGGGGTGCTGCATAAACGAGATTAGGCTGAGTGTGGGATCAGATCAAATCCCAGCTTTGCTCATTGTTGGCCACATGTGTCCTTAGGCCAATTATTCAAATTCCTTGAGCCTTAGTTTCTTCATGTGTAAAAAGGCTGATAGCAGAGCCTATCCTATGCTGTAGTTGGAGGATTAAAAAGATAATGTATATAACAGGCACACGGGAAGTCCCCAGGAACTAGCATTGTGAGAACTGCTAAGTTTGGTATGCCAAAATGTTCATTACTCTTAGTCCAGCAAGGGAAACTGAGGCTCAAGGAATTTGCCCCTTGACAAAAATTACACAGTAGGTTAGTAATGAAACAAATCCCCTCTGCCTTACTTGTCTGGTTCACCCCTCCATTGTACATCATTCAAGAACTAGCTGAATGAAGCTAGTTCCCAGTGCTTTGGGAGGCCGAGGCAGCCAGATCACTTGAGTTCAGGAGTTCAAGGCCAGCCTAGGCAACATGGTGAAACCCTGTCTCTACTAAAAATACAAAAATTAGTCCAGTGTGGTGGCACACACCTGTAATCCCAGCTACTCAGGAGGCTGAGGCATGAGAATTGCTTGAAACCAAGAGGTGGAGATTGCAGTGAGCCGAGATCCGTTATTGCACTCCATCCTGGTTGACAGAACAAGACTCCATCTCAAAAAAATAAAAAAATAAAAAATAAAGAACTAGCTGAGTGAAGACAAATATTTCAAATGGAAGCTTAGGCAAAGATGTAATTGTTTTCCTAACCGTGGTCCAAAGTCAACTGCCAGTATTATGTATGTATAAGCTTATTTTATCCAAGTAAGGTGAGAAAGTCATAAATAGGCAGCACCCTGTGTAGGACAAAGTCTAAACCCCCTACCTGGTATTCAAGAGGTCTCTGAGCTCAGCCTCAGCCTCCCTGCCTGTGCTTACCTGCTGCGATAGCCCCTCATGGACTCCAGGTTTCTACTCAATCCACAGTGCATCGTTCTCCTCCTATAGGGACTTCACCATGGCCCTGCCAGAGCTGCAGCCTCCTTCTAGAAGACCTTCCCCCATGTCACTGGCAGCTTCCTCCTCATCCTTCAAGGCACAGCCCACATGTTAGCTTTGGTGAAGTCTCCTCCTTCCAGACATACTCATTGCTCTGGGCTCTGGCTGACTTACTATGGTGCCCATGTTTTTCATCACATCTCACAGTGTGACCGATGTGATTTAGCTCCATAACAGACGGGTACAGGAAGTCTTCCTCCTCTGGCACCTCTAACATAATCTGTAGTGGGTCAGATCTTCCCAAAGCTAGGCAAAGATTACTTCTGCAAGGCTTCAGAAACTCAGAGAGTCTTAACCTTAACGCAAAAGTGTGGTCGTTCTTCTAAGTAGAAAGTGAGAAGGAAAATGTTATCTTTATTTTTTTGTGTTCCGTTTAGCAGCAAAAGCAAATAAGAAATGAATATCTTAAATAGACTGTCATGCAACAATCACTATTTATGTTTTTCTTCCGCTATTATAATGAGAATCCATTTTTGTTTTTCACCTTTGAACCTCGATGTCAAGGTGTATTAGTTACTATGCATGCTGGCTGCTCCGTGATTCACTGAATGGCCCTGGCGTGAGTCAGCCACTTACTCAGTGGCCATTAATGTGTCCAGCAATGTGCCAGGTGCTCTGGAGACTGAAGGAGGCTGAGTGCGATAGCTAATGCCTCTAATCCCAGCATTTTAGGAGGCTGAGGCAGGAGGATTACTTGAGGCCAGGAGTTCGAGACCAGCCTGGGCAACATAATGAGACCCCCATCTCTACAAAAAATAAAAAACTTAGCTGGGCATGGTGGAAGTGTGCCTGTGGTCCCAGGTACTCGGGAGGCTGAGGTGAGAGGATTGCTTGAGTCCAGGAGTTCAAAGCTGCAGTGAGCTATGACTGCACCACTGTACTCCAGCCTGGGTGACAGAACAAGACCCTGTCTCTAAAAAAAGAAAAGAAAGAAAAGACTAAAGGAGACACACCTGCCTTTTCAGCTAAACTCAGCCAGCCACCACAACACTTAGCCTTTCAACTCTAGAGATGGTCACTTTCTGGAGTTGCAGTGGAGCTTTAAGACCCCACAGAGGTCTCCGCAGTTCTTTGGCACTTGCATTCCATACTCTACCCCTCTATGTTCATTTCAGCTTGAGGCCACTCCCTCTCCTTTCTGCCTGTGTAAGCTCCAACATGCTTAGACAGATCCTCTCTGTTCCTGAAGCCTTCCAGCCCCATGTAGGCTCCGTAACACACACACTCTTCTGTTTTACTCTAGTGGTTTCATGTTTGCATGTCTTATCTCCTCTTTTTAAAAACTCTTCAGGGTACTCAGCAGAGTGCAAAGTACACAACTGACAATAAGGAATTCACTCATTGGTACTGACATTCTTCACATTCCATCAGATGAAACTGGGATCCCCTGGTCTTGCTACTCACGGGTGGGCTAGACCAGCATCTGCACGGGCATCTTCTGGGAGCTTGGGAGGAATACAGAATTGCAGGCCTCGCCCTAGACCTGCTAAATCAGAACCTGCATTTTCACAAGATCCCCAGATGATTCGTGTGCACATTGAAGTTAGAGAAGCACTGCACTAAGTAACTTTGATTGCCAAATTCTTTATCTTTCTTCCTTACATGGGCCACAGATTTTGCTTCTCCTATACCTGGCTCTTACCCGCCTTTTCCTTCCTTTTCTCTCCCTAGTGCACCACTTTAGCCATTTTTTCCCAGTATCCTCAATCCTCCCACTCTTCTAGTCTCTCTATCCCTGCCTACAAAATGCCAGCGATTCACCGTCTCAACTCTTTCCTTGTTCTTCCTTGAGCCTTTGGCACTTGCAATGTTACCAATACACAGCAAGGCCTCCTGTGCTGTTGAATCAATACACACTTTGCTCATCAAATTGCCCTGCGAGAGGTGGTTAGCAAGAAATCTGACCTCAGTTTTCTCTTGAAAGGGTTATAGCTCTTTTAGTATTTCTGTTTATCAACACACTTCTAACTGAACAGTAGGAATTAATTGGCCAACAAAAAAGGTGGCAATGAATCTATTCTCTGCTTATAGATTTACCAGCTAAAAAAGAATTTGAGAACTATAGCAGTCTTCATTAGTTAAGATTAAACCTTTAACTCAAAAAAAGATATCACTTGAAGACCAACAGAGAAAATCATAACTTAGAAAAAGGAATGC
Source organism: Pongo pygmaeus (assembly GCF_028885625.2). Classification (NCBI taxonomy): domain Eukaryota; kingdom Metazoa; phylum Chordata; class Mammalia; order Primates; family Hominidae; genus Pongo; species Pongo pygmaeus. The sequence continues at coordinate 11,540,313 of NC_072380.2, forward strand.
TAGGGTTTGCTTTAAACAATAATTCTTCCACTTTAAAAAAAAAAAAAAAAACTTCAAAGGGTCTTTAGTAATCTTTAAAGTGACTTTCAAATTACATTTATTTACATCTTGATAACAGCACAGGTATCTTGAAATTCAGGGGAGAGGGGAAACTTATCCTTAGTTTCAGTTGCCGTATTCTATGAGGAATCCAGGAAAAAGCAGGGTTGGGACCTGAATTATACAGAAAATTCTCTGATTCCTCACTCTTTTTATTGTAGCAGGAACTAGCAGTTAAGTACTAGCTCCTGAACATCACACCCTTTTCTGGCTCTCTTCCTACCTGAGGATTGATTTACAGTGATAATTTTCTTTAGACATTTTAAAAAGTGACTGTTCATTAAAAAAAAAAAAAAAGAGATACATTGGACAGCATCTTTCTGAATGTCAAAGGCTGATGATAATTGGGTCATTTGATTTCTCCTCATTTTTCTAAATTCTCTGATTGCTTGCACAATAACTTTCTTCCCCCAATCAATTAGTCTAACAATTCATATCCATATTTTATTTTTAATGGTTGACTACTCATTTCATTAAAAATGTAAATGCATTAGCTTCCTGTGAAATGATTCCATTGAGATGGCATATTTAAATATTCATAACATAAAAATTAATAAATCTGAGCACAGTGTTTGCATTTTAAAAAGTCAGGCTACTGTCAGATGTACCATGTCCCAGATGAGATTCACTAAATTAAAACCTCGAGCATCCTCTTTCTATTGATTCTTCTTTACAACGAAACAATGCAACAGAAATGCAATGGGAATAGGATTGCTACCCAGTAACTCACTGCTTCTCTCAGCTTCATTCAATTCTAGCTTGCTTCCCCTCCTTCTTGTCTTTCATGCTACCTTCCACCCTGTCACCTGAATTCTGACCACTAAATCAGCCTTAATATCAAAGAAGTTAAATGCTGGGTGTGGGTAATATTTATTTACATTCTATTCAATGTCTCTCTCTCTCCCTCTGCCAAAATAAATCCAATGGATCCCAATCGTGCACAGCAAGAGCTCTAGGGAAAACCTTTCCCGATAAGCTTCCTCCCAGCTGTAGGAAGGATCATACACTTCACGGTGAGTAAAAGCGATTTGTTGTTTGTGTGTTCATGAGCATTATATAGCCTTAGAATCAGCAAATTTGACAAATCAGTAGAACGACTTAGGAGGTAGAGGAAACCAACCAATGCAGGGCACCTCTAATAACTACCAGAGGCTTGAGAATGCCACTCAGAAAGAGGAAGAAACACTGAAATAGGCAAGATGTGCCCTCCCTCAAGAGCCCCCGGCAACCCAGCATGGGATTACACTTTCCTCACATTCAGCCCCAAATCATTCCTGTTAGTGAAACTTGCCTGGATTTTCTATGTTGGTGATATGGTTTGGCTGTATCCTCACCTAAATCTCTACTTGAATTGTATCCCCCACAGCTCCCATGTGCTGTGTGGGAGGGACCCAGGGTGAGGTAATTGAATCGTGGGGGTCAGTCTTTCCCATGCTATTCTCGTGATAGTAAGTCTCACGAGATCTGATCGGTTTATCAGGGGTTTCCGCTTTTGCTTCTTCCTCATTTTCTCTTGCCACTGCCATGAAAGACATGACTTTCACTTCCCGCCATGATTCTCATTACTCCCCAGCCATGAGGAACTGTAAGTCCAATTAAACCACTTTCTTTTTTTTCTTTTTTTTTTTTTTTGAGACGGAGTCTCACTCTGTCGCCCAGGCTGGAGTGCAGTGGCGCAATCTCAACTCACGGCAAGCTCTGCCTCCCGGCTTCACGCCACTCTCCTGCCTCAGCCTCCCCAGCAGCTGGGACTACAGGCGCCAGCCACCAGGCCTGGCTAATTTTTTGTATTTTTAGTAGAGACGGGGTTTCACCGTGCTAGCCAGGATGGTTTCGATCTCCTGACCTTGTGATCCGCCCACCTTGGCCTTCCAAAGTGCTGGGATTACAGGCATGAGCCACTGCTCCCGGCCTTAAACCACTTTTTGTTCCTAGTTTTGGTTATGTCTATCAGCAGCATGAAAACAGTCTAATACAGTTGGTCTTCAAGCGATACCTTTCTTTGAGTTAAACGTTTAAGGTTAACTAATGAAGACTGCAGCAGTTCTCAAATTCTTTTCTAGCTGGTAAACCTATACACAAAGAATAGATTCACCACCACCTCATATTTTTTTGTGGGCCGATGAGTTTGTACCTTCTGTTCAGTTCAAAGTTGATAAACAGAAAGGCAAAAACAGTTATAACCCACCCATTCAAGAGAAGATTGAGGTCAGATTTTTTGCTAACTACCTCTCACTACTGATAGCAAAACTTGTCTGGATTAGTGTCCTCCACTAATGTGGATGATTTATTATGACCTAGGTTATTGGGAAGAACATGGAATTTGGAGTCAGGAGACAGAAGTTCTAACCCTTAGCTATCAAATTTAAAAGTTCTAAAATTATGTATAAAAAGAGTAGGTATTGCAAGAGAAAGGCCAGGGCTGGACTGGCAAATAGTGATTTTAAAAGGGACCCCACCCTATCCATACAAGGCTGTAGATTACACTCCTTTGCTTGAGGTCCATATAGAGCCTCCGAGTCCTTCTCTGCCCACTCCTTGATTCAGCCTCTGCAAAATGATCATGAGTTGAAACCTATTTGCCATCTCTAAAGGTGAGTGATTAACAGAGGGGAAAAAAATTATTTTCACTTGGTCAAGGCAGGGCAGGGCAAATTGACTAACTTCCTGGCTCTGGAGGCCTCTATGAGGCATCAAATTTTGGAGCTCAAACCCCAGGTTTAAGACTGAAAAGAGTGAGAAGCCATCAGGATAGCAAAGACGAGATCCCCACATTTATTTGAAATGGTCCCTGAACCACTGAAGCCACACGGACACGTCTACGTTTAGTTCTCAGAAAATGTGGAGCCATGTTTGTGATTCTAGTCTTCTTTTATAAATTAAATTCCTCTTCTGGGTCAAGTAAGGAAAGAAAATACTCAAATCCACATACTGTTTATTTGATTTTACTGAAAACTTATAAAATTCAGTTGTTCTATTATAAAAGAGGCACATGTGGAATTCATACACGGTGGAGAGAGACAGAGGGTGTACAGTTTCTCCCTGCATGTATACACACAGGCTATGAATGTATAAAATATACAAAGAATGGAATGTTTTGAGGTTGTATATATATTATACAGCTGAAAAATCCTGGAGTCATCTATTCCAGAACTTCTCAAAGTGTGGTCCACCAACCACCTGCATCAGAACCTCCTGGGGTATCTGCTAAAATTCAGAATGGGGGCCCCACTCCAGACCTTCTGAATCGATCTTCTCCATACCCCTACCAAGACTGATTCTGGGTCAATGATGTATGACTGGTTGACAGGGAACCTTGTGAATATACAAATGTTAATCTGTAGCTCTGAGGACCTAGGCATGTGTTTCTGGGCATGGCTGTATTTCATAGGCAAGTGTAAATGTGTTTTTAAGTTACCAGTGGCTTTAGTATTATCTTGGCCCCTCCCCCGCCCCATCAGGTAATCATGCCTTTAATTCAGTCTGGGTTGCATTCTTTTTTACTTCTTCCTCCCAGATTTGTAGTGTATTATATTCAGCAATGGGGGGAAGCTTCTTAGAACCATCCCTTGTTATATCTGAACTTACTTCTTCCCCCCAAGTCAATTATAGCCTCTTTGCAGTTTTCCCGCTGTGCTCTTATCATAATTAAATGGTCTTGATTTTCTGAAATCCAGTAGTTAATGGGAGAGAATGAGCTACAGTAAAAATGAACAATAGCAATGCTACATATTTATCCTCTTCTCTCCTCACCTGGAGGCCCCACACACATTTAAGCTGATATGATTAATTGGGAATACAGTGAATCTCTTTATCATTACAGAAAATCAGGCCCCTTGGAGGGGTAAATTATGGCACCTGCTTAGTTACATTACAATCATGATTAAAAGGTTTAGGTGGTAATTAAGTAATATGCCAGAAGAGACAGAAACTGAAGGGAGAATTCAGAAGTTAAACGTGTTCAAGAACTCAACTTGGCCCGGGCTTCAAGCACAGTACCGTAATTTGTAGATTCCAGTGTTGGCCATACAGAATAAACAGCTGGGAGGTTGAAGAGCTTTTTAGCATCAGTTCAGGACCAGAGAGGAGAAGGTAGCCATCTTCTGAGGAATTACCTGGATAATCCTGCACAAATGTGGTAGGCTGACAGCTGGGACATGAAACAGATGATGGCCACAGGGTTCAAAACGCTCAGCCAAGCTCCTGAAAGTTCTGATTGGCCAATGCTTTGTGGGGTTGAGATTTTTCTCCGGGAGAGTTTAATTTTTCCCTAGCATAGGCATCCTCTGTGCTGTCCTTAGGGAAAAGAGCTGTTGTCAAAATCTCTGCTCAAGGAAGAATCTTGTAGATTTTATTACGCTATAAATTGTTGCATGTCACCTCGAGAAAGAATTTATCTCATCTCTTCTGTAGGATAAGGGGATAGAGGTGCAGGATAACTCTTGTGGTGGGGGCTGAGAGAAAGCTGTGTAGCTAGGGATACCAAGGCCCCTGCTTCCCTAGGCCTGCTTTGGTAGATATCATAAAAATGTGACAAGGCTGCAAGCCCTGCTTTGAGCTGTGTAAACAGTAGAGCTGGAAAAGGGGCCAGTGGATCTACTCGGGTACCTGGGAGGGCAATGAGACCACCAGTCCCCAGCATGGTAGAATGCCACATTCACTGAGCACTTTCCAAGTGCTGATTACTGTGATCAGTTTCCTTTCCTTTCCTTTCCCTCCCTCCATCCCTCCCTCCCTTCCTTCCTTTCTTTCCCTCCCTCCCTTCCTTCCTTTCCCTCCCTCCCTCTTTCTTTCTTTCTTTCTTTTCCCTTCTGTTTCTCGTTTTCTCTTTCCCTCTTTCCTTCTTTCTCAGGATCTTGCTCTGTTGCCCAGGCATGCAGTGGCATGATCACAGCTTAGTGCAGCCTTGATCTGTAAGACTCAAGCGATCCTCCCCTATCAGCCTCCTGAGTAGTGGGGACTACAGGTACGCAACACTACACCTGACTAATTTTTTGATTTTCTATAGAGACAAGGTCTTGCTTTGTTACCCAGGCTTGTCTCCAACCACTGGGCTCAAGAAATCCTCTGGACTTGACCTTCCACAGTGCTGGGATTACAGGCGTGAGCCACCACTCCCAGCCTGTGATAACAGTTTCTTACTACTATTACCACTGTCATCACTACTATTACCAAGACATAAGTACCTAGACACATCATCTCACATAATCACCACAAGAAGCCCATGAGGTTCACATGCTTACTATACAGATAAGGAGAAGGTAGTTTAGGGAATTACATCACTTGGTCAAGGTCATGTGATGTGATTGCAGAGGAGCCAGCCGCTTTTAACCCCTCCTCTACATGCCTGATGTTTTCAGTGCATGATGGTACTTCAGGCTCACAACAGCTCCATCCCCCTTCTTAGAGATAAGGAAATAAAATGGAGGCCTAGAGAGCTTAGGAGGTGTTTCCTACAGTGATGCCTCTGAAGTGGTAACACCAAGATTCACGCCCAGGTCTACCTAATGCAGAGAACAGTGGCCTGGCTGGGGAAGACCTTTAGTTGTTGGAGAGTTGTTGATCTTCAAGGCAACAACAAACATTGGCTGAAGACTGTTTGATTCAGACCCTGATACAGGATCTTGCCTGGTGCCACCTCGGACTGGAGCTAACATCACCCAAATGCTGGCTGCAGTTGTGCAGACAGGACTCTCATACCTTAAGCCAAAGTACAAATTCAGACAACATAATTGAATGACAAAATGCATGGCTGAGGCAACAATGGGTGCTCAGAAAGGGCAGAAAAAAATCAATGTGAGTCAGTGGAAGGTTTCCTGGAGAAATAGGATTTGAGATGCATAGAAAATATGGGTGATATTTGAGGAAGCAAAGGATTATTTAATATGCATCTTTTTCTCCATTACCTGCAAATGTTTTCAATGTGCTAAACATGATGGGGGAGGCTAAAGAAATAGGAAATTCATTTTCTAGTTGTAAATGGCTCATAGTCTAGCCAGTGAAATAGGACCTACAGGAGATGGCGATGATAAATACTAGCCAGTATCCAGTTAATGGCTAAGTTAGGTTCTATTCTCTCTGAGTACTGCGGAGTTTCAGAGGTCAGTAGGCAAGGCTTCATGCAGGAGGAAGGACTTGAGACATGCCTTGGAGGATGCAGCAGTGAGATGGAGGATATAAAGTCAGTAAATGCACAGAACAGGGAGAGAACGTGGGTGCTTCTGGGCTGGTGAGCAGTGGAGCCATCAGGGATGGTGACAAACCTCAGACATCTTCCATATTTGGGGGCTGGGATGAACTGAGTCCCTTAAAGCTACCCAAATAATTTGGAATTAAGGTTGCTATCCTATGAGTTAAACTATAAAACATGCATATGGTGGATAAAAGCAAGAGAGGCCAAATCATCTAAGAGGAAATGCCTCCAGCCTTACGAAAAGTTAGAAGTGTCGTTTCTTCATCTCTAAAGAATATGCCCATCAGAAAAAGAGATAGTCAGCTCCCAAACTAGGAACCTCATGGGGTGAACATTGACTATGCTCATCTCAGCACTATCCAGGAAGAATGGATCCCAACCCAGTTGTCCATTCCGAGTGGCTGGTCTATGTCTTGCTTCTAATCATACCAGCCTCTGTGAGCACCACTAAGGTGGGTTCTTCCCTGATAGAGGCCTCTATTCCCCTGACAAATGAGGTGGCTAAACTTCCAAAACTGATGTTCAGGCCCAGGCTGTGGCAAAACCACCCAATACAGCCACTCCATGGAGATGTGTTTGTCAGCCGCTGGCTTCCCCATGTGACCCCTGGGCTGTTGCACATCCCTCACTGGTTATGCACTGCATACTCTAGGGGGTCATCACCTAGCACCCCCTGCACAAATGCACTGGCAACCTATGCAGCCTCTTCAATGAGTTCCCATTTAAGCATCAATGAATATATTCCAAAGGTCCTCAGCCATTCCTAGTGCTGGGGAGCAAGGAGAGTTAAATCAGGGCCTACTTTTGGCCCCCCTTGGGCTCCAGCAGCTGCAGGAGTGCAGCCCCTGGCCTCAGGAAACACACATAGAGGGGGAGTGATTCCCCTTCACTACCATCATGGGGCGGCATACTTGGCATTCCCATACTATCTTTCGCACAGCTCCAGGTTCTGGCAGCTGTCAGAATATCATCAGCCTCCCCAGCCTAGCACACGAAATGGACAAGATTGTGGAACCAGCTACTGGAGATAATTTAAAACTCCAGGCTGTGGTTTTTCTGACCCAACATTGACCTGATTTTGAAGACAGTCTTATTTCCTTGGTGGTGAGTTTCATGCCAGAAAATTCTTCTGTTTTGTAAATAACTGGCCAATCCTCCTGGGCAGATGGGGGCTCCTAGTGTCAAGGCTTGAGTCACAGCCCCAGGAATCTTGAATGGAAATGAGGATAGGCACCTGACTAAGAGCAAGTGAGTACTGAGAGCCCTGGGGTTTCTGCAGAAGATGAGGTTCCATGAAATCTCTCTCTCCAGGTGATATGGTTTGGTTTTGTCCCTACCCAAATCTCATCTTGAATTGTAGCTCCCATAATTCCCTCGTGTTATGGGAGGGACCCAGTGGGAGATAATTGAATCATGGGGGCAGTTTCCCCCATGCTGTTCTCGTGGTGGTGAATCAGTCTCACGATATCTGATGGTTTTATAAGAGTAAACCCCTTTCTCTTGGCTCTCACTCTTCTCTCGTCTGCTGCCATGTGAGACCTTCCTTTCACTTTCCACCATAATTGTGAGGCCTTCCCAGCCATGTGGAACCATGAATCCACTAAACCTCTTTCTTTTGTAAATTGTCCAGTCTTTGGTATGCCTTTATCAGCAGTGTGAAAATGGAATAATATACCAGGTGAGTCCATGGCAGCCTCATTAGTGATGTTTTCTCTCAGTGGAAGGAAGCCAGGTGCCCTCCCAGGCTGGAGAGTCCAGCTTGACACAGTAGGGGTCCAAGATCTCTAGAGGAAAAGAGCAGAGGTTGGGAACTTTCAAACAGGGAGGAAAGAGTGTGTGTGTGTGTGTGTGTGTGTGTGTGTGTGTGTGTGCGCGCACGCACACATGCACGCATGTTGGAGGATACTTAGAATAAAGAGGGGTAAAGGGTTTCCTCTGAATATTGAAGTTGTTTTGGATTTAGGAAGTTCACACGTAACACCAATTTTCTCCACCTGAATTCCCAATCCAGAGAGAGGAAGATGCAGGCGGTCCACTGTTGGAGATCAGCAGGTCAGCTGTGTTACTAACATGCTGGTGAGCAGGTGTGGTCTTATACCTGCAGCCTAAGCATTGTGCCAGCACTTTATCCCTATGGACCCTCCCAGTTCCGGGTGAGGCCAGAGCTTACCAGGCCTTCCCCACAGAGCTGGGTCCCTCTGCAAGGATGGAGGCAACAGGATGGGTCGGTGTTGCCTGCAGACAGATCTGGAGCAAGAATGAATGAAGAAAAGCTGTGTCACACAGGCCCAGATTCTTCTCCCAGTCACCAGCCTGATGACTGACTCTCTCCTGTCATCCTATAGAAGGAACAACTAGAATCTATATTGCACTATAAGGTTTTCCTCATTTGTGATTGATGTAAACTGACTAGAAATCAGGTGTCTCTATGAGTATCCCATAGACTTCCAAGATGTGCACAGGTATTGCTGTTGCAAGGCTTAGTTTACAGACCCAGAGAGGCTTATATATCACAATAATTATGTATGAGAATGAGGTCAGAAGAGGAGATGTGCCTATAGGTCAAGAGGGCACCTCCAAAACCTCCCTGGGCTTCTTACATTCCCGAAGTTTTTGACGTACTTCTGTCCAGATAGAAATGCAAGCGCCTTGAGAGGAGGGCACGTGATGATCTTTCTCAGAATTGGCCCTGTTTATCTTCGGTGTGGCTCAGCAATGGTTCCATGATTTTTTTCTCCATCCACATGGGACTGAAAACTGGCCGATCTAGATATTAACTTGGATTGTTCCTACCAACTCTGACATTGATGGCTATTGCAACCATTAAATGCACAGTTGGAAGGTCACCTTGTCCAATCTCCTACCCCTGAAAAATTCCCTCAACAATCCCTTTAGATAGTAACTTACATAGCTTCTGTCCTCCACAAACTCCTTTAGTAACTGCACTGAATCCTGAATTTGTTTTGAGACCATCATCTCAATTAGCTAGATGCTTTATGGCAGGATTATATTTAATTTAATCTTAAGCTTAACCGGTGCCTTATTCATTCTTTTAAAATGCCTGTGATATTAAAAAATCTTTCTAAAGTATGTGAGCTCTATATGTGTATTAAAAGAAGAAGTTTAGGTTCTCCCTGCTGAGAATGGTAGTCAGATTAATCTGAGATGGGACTGGGCTAATGAGATGAGGTTGAATATTCAGATGATAGTGGGGGTTGCAGCCAGAAGCCAGATCCAGAATGTGGAAGAACAGGTCCAGCTTGCTAAGCCATGGGCAAGAAGAGAAGATGTCAGAGTTGGGAGTGATTTTGCTTATGGCTCAGGGTCAAAAATAGAAGATAGTCAGGGGCCAATAGAGAACAGAGATGTTTCAAGCACCAAATGACCTCTCCTCACTTACAGGGGTTGCAGGGTGGTTGTTAGTCTCTACCCTCTACCTCCCTTCAAGATCTTGGCATCCTGCTGTATGAGCAGGAGAACCTGGACACAGCCAAAGGCCTTGCAACACCCAACACAATAATTCTGAGCATTACAATTCTTACGCAAAAAGCCCTTACGTATATTTAAGATATTATTCTGCAAAGTACTTCTATGTGCATAAAAATGGAAGTAAGATATTAAATGGAGTGCACCACCTCATTTAATACACATGGAATGGAATATAAGGTTATTGGCGATCAAGTTATGGAGAGTTAGTGCAATCATATTTAATCTGATTTTCTGCCCATGTAATGATGACATATACGAAGACTGGAAAGCTCTTTTTGCAAGTCTTTACCCAGACCTAGAAAATGCTACTCTCCCTGATTAAGTAGATGAGATTGGTCTTGCCTCTTGGTGTGACACTGGAGGGTATCCAGGCAATAGAAATGAACGTGACTTTAGGAAATGATGTTCTCTCTGAATCTTGTTTACTTCTAAACTCCGGCGGCTTCAGCATCAACCAGAGTAGAATAAACATACATGTGGAAATTTTATCTGTGAATTGCATTGTAGCCAGTATTTCCATCTCTTGCTCTTTGCCCTTTAATATAGTTGAAATATCCCAGTATGAGCTAGAAAAAAAGTCTGTGTTTCTCAATGAAATCCAATTGCATGGACATTACCGTGTTCATAAATCTTCCAAATTTAGTCCTCTGGAATTTTCCCAGATTGAAATCAAATACTCACACTCCTGCCTGGCTCTCAAGTTCCAAGTCAGCAGTATCTCTCATTGCACACAGCCTGTATGTGACACTTTTGCGGGAGGTTATCACAATATAAGGACTGTCTGAGTACTCAGAGCTTATCTAATCAGGTTTTCTCGACACTTGTTTTATTGTGTTCAATTCTCACAGGCTGATCAAGTGACTGGACTGTTTAGTGAGCTGTAAGGAAGGAGAGCTTCCTTGCAAATGCCTGTCCTTGTTTTAAACCCATTCTCCCACAAGTTAGAGGAGTGTTGCCTCATCCAGCCTGACTGATCACTACCTTGGAAACCTGGGCCTTAGTCTTATCTCTCTAGTTTTAGAAAATATTCCTGAATGGGGTAGGTTTTTGGATAAGATGATTCTTAAGGTCCCTTTGTAGACACTAAAATATAATTGCTGCAGCATCTAGCACAATTCCTTCCTGCTCCTTACCACCAAAATAAGTATTTAATTATGGAATAAATGAATGAGTGAGTGAGTGAATAAATGAATAAATAGACAGAATCATTAGGTAACTCTGAGGACATCAAGTCCTCTTCCCAGCTCTGTCCTGGAAAGCCATTTTGCTTTGGATAAAAACTCTTGCAAAAAAAAAAAAAAAAAAAAAAAGACTCCTGGTGCCAGATATGCTCCTTGGTATGCCAGAGCTCCAGTGGTAGGCAGGCAACCTTATATACTCTTGGGTTTCTTGCCACATGGAGATGTAACTGACATCCTTCAAAACAATGCGGTTACCACTTCACACTCATTAGGATGGCTGTTATCAAAAATGGAAATGGACAAGTGTTCGTGAGAATGTGGATACATTGGAACTATTATGATTGTTGGTGGGAATGCAAAATGGTGCAGCTGCTATGAAAAACAGTGGTGCTTCCTCAAAAAGTTACACATAGAATCCAGCAATAACCAGGAAAGGACATAACCAAAAAAGAAAACTACAGACTATTATCCCTGATGAACATAGATGCAGAAACCCTTAACTAAATGCTAGCTAACCACATCCAACAACATATCAAAAAGATAACCCACCATGATCAAGTGGGTTTCATACCAAGGATGCAGGGATGGTTTAACATACACAAGTCAATAAATGTGATACACCACATAAACAGAATTAAAAACAAAAGTCACATGATCATCTCAACAGCTGCAGAAAAAGCATTTGACAAAATCCAACAACACTTTATGATTAAAACTCTCAGCAAAATCAGTATAGAAGGGACATACCTCAATGTACTAAAAGCCATCCATGACAAACCCACAGCCAAAATAATACTGAACAGGGAAAAGTTGAAAGCATTCCCTCTGAGAACTGGAACAAGACAAGGATGCCCACTCTCACCATTTCTATTCAACATAGTACTGGAAGTCCTACCCATAGCAATCAGACAAGAGAAAGAAATAAAGGGCATCCAGATTGATAAAGAGGAAGTCAAACTGTTGCTATTTGCTGATGATATGATTGTATATCTGGAAAACCCCAAAGACTGCTCCAAAAGCTCCTAGAACTGATAAAAGAATTCAGCAAAGTTTCAGGATACAAAATTAATGTACACAAATCAGTAGCTCTCCCATACAGCAACAGCGACCAAGCTGAGAATAAAACCAAGAACTCAACTCCTTTTATAATAACTGCAAAACAATAAAATACTTACAAAAATACCTAAGCAAGGAGGTGAAAGACCTCTATGAGGAAAACTATAAAACACTGCTGAAAGAAATCATAGATGACACAAACAAATGGAAACACATCCCATATTCATGGATGGGTAGAATCCATATTGTGAAAATGACCATACTGCCAAAAGCAATCGACAAATTCAATGCAATTCCCATCAAAATACTACCATCATTCTTCACAAAACTAGAAAAACAATCCTAAAATTCATATGGAATCAAAAAAGAGCCCACATAGCCAAAATAAGACTAAGCAAAAAGAACAAATCTGGAGGCATCACATTGCTTGATTTCAAACTATATTATAAGGCTATAGTCACCAAAACAGTATGGTACTGGCATAAAAATAGGCACATAGACCAATGGAACAGAATAGAGAACCCAGAAGTAAACCTAAATACTTACAGCCAACTGATCTTCAACAAAGAAAACAAAAACACTAAGTGGGGAAAGGACACCCTTTTCAACAAATGGTGCTGGGATAATTGGCAAGCCACATGTAGGAGAATGAAACTGGATCCTCATCTCTCACCTTACACAAAAATCAATTAAAAATGGATCAAGGACTTAAATATAAGACCTGAAACTATAAAAATTCTAGAGGATAACATTGGAAAAACTCTTCTAGACATTGGCTTAAGCAAGGATTTCATGACGAAGAACCCAAAAGCAAATGCAATAAAAACAAAGATAAATAGCTGGGACTTAATTAAACTAAAGAGCTTTTGCATGGCAAAAGGAACAGTCAGCAGAGTAGACAACCCACAGAGTGGAAGAAAATCTTCACAATCTATGCATCTGACAAAGGACTAATATCCAGCATCGACAATGAACTCAAACAAATTAGCAAAAAAAAAATAATCTCACCAAAAAGTGGGCTAAGTACATAAATAGTTCTCAAAAGAAGATATACAAATGGCCAACAAACATGAAAAAATGCTCGACATCACTAATGATCAGGGAAATGCAAATCAAAACCACAATGTGATACCACTTTACTCCTTCAAGAATGGCCATAATCAAAAAATAATAGATGTTGGCATGGATGTGGTGAAAAGGGAACACTTCTACACTGCTGGTGGGAATGTAAACAAGTACAACCACTGTGGAAAACAGCGTGGAGATTTTTTAAAGAACTAAAAGTAGAATTGCCATTTGATCCAGCAATCCCACTACTGGGTATCTATCCAGAGGAAAAAAAGTCATTATACGAAAAAGACCCTTGCACATGCATGTTTATAGCAACACGATTCACAATTGCAACAATATGGAACCAGCCCAAATGCCCATCGGTCAATGAGTGGATAAAGGAATTGTGATGTGTGTGTGTGTGTGTGTATATACACATATATGTACATATATACATATATACACATATATGTACATATATACATATATACACATATATGTACATATATACATATATACACATATATGTACATATATACATATATACACATATATGTACATATATACATATATACATATATGTACATATATACATATATACATATATGTACATATATACACACATATATGTACACATATACATATATACACATATATGTACTATATACATATATACACATATGTACATATATACACATATGTACATATATACATATATACACATATGTGCATATATACATATATACACATATGTACACATATACATATATACACACATGTGTACACATATATGTACATATATACACGTATGTACATATATACACATATATGTACGTATATACACATATATATGTACGTATATACACATATATGTACGTATATACACATATATGTACGTATATACACATATATGTACGTATATACACATATATGTACGTATATACACATATACATGTACATATATACACATATACATGTACATATATACACATATATGTACATATATACACATATATGTACATATATACACATATATATGTACATATATATGCAATTCCCATCAAAATACCACCATCATTCTTCACAGAACTAGAAAAACAATCCTAAAATTCATATGGAAACAAAAAAGAGCCCACATAGCCAAAAAAAGGGCTATATATATACACTACTCAGCCACAAAAATGAATGAATTAATGGCATTCACAGCAACCTGAATGGGATTGGAGACTATTATTCTAAGTGAAGTACCTCAGGAATGGAAAACCAAACATTGTATACTCTCACTCATAAGTGGGAGTTAAACTCTGAGGATGCAATGGCATAAGAATGACACAATAGACTTTGGGGACTTGGTAAGAAAGCTTGGGAAGGGAGTGAGGTATAAAAGACTACAAAATTGGTTTAGTGTATACTGCTCGGGTGATGGGTTCACCAAAATCTCACAAATCACCACTAAAGAACTTACTCATGTAACGAAATACCACCAGTTCCCCAAAAACCTATGGAAATAAAAAAGTTAAAAAAAAAAAAAGAATCTAGCAATAAACAATAAACATGTGATTCAGCAATTCCACTTCTAGGGTATACCCAAAAGAATTAAAAGCAGAACTCAGGCCAGGTGCAGTGGCTCACACCTGTAATTCCAGCACTTTGGGAGGCCGAGGCAGGAGGATCGCTTGAGTTCAGGAGCTTGAGACCAGCCTGGGCAACATGGCAAAACATCATTTCTACCAAAAATACAAAAAAATGGGACAGGCGCAGTGGCTCACGCCTGTGATCCCAGCACTTTGGGAGGCTGAGGCAGGAGAATCATTTGAAGCCTGGCAGCAGAGGTTGCAGTGAGCCAAGACTGCATCACTGCACCCCAGCCTGGGCGACAGAGTGAAACTCCGTCAAAAAAAAAAAAAAAAAAAAAAAATAGCTGGGCGTGGTGGTACACATCTGTAGTCGCAGCTACTCTGGAGGCTGAGGTAGGAAGATGGTTTGAGCCTGGGAGATGGAGGTTGCAGCGAGCGGAGACTGCACTATTACACTCCAGCCTGGGCAACAGAACCAGACCCTGTCTCAAAAAATAATAAAAGTAGAACTCAAAAAGCTATTTGTACACCATGTTCATGGGTCGTATCATCCACAATAGCCAAAATATAGAAACAACCAAAATATTCATCAACGGATGAATAGATACACAAAATGAGTATGTATGTATGCAGTAAAATATTATCTCGCCTTAAGAAGAAAGACTTCTGATACCTGCTACAACATGGATAAATCTTGAAAACATTGTATTACGTGAAATAAACTAAACATAAAAGGACAAATATGTACTGTTTAACTCCACCAATGTGAGGTACCTCACAGGCAAATTCTTAGAGACAGAAAGTATACCATAGGTTACCAGAGGTAGGGGAACAGGGGGATGGTGAGTTATTGTTTCATGGGTACAGTCTCAATTTGGGATGATGAAAAAGTACTGGAGAGGGATCATTGCAATGGTTGTATGACATTGTTAATGCAATTAATGCCCCTGGATGTACATTTAAGAATGGTTCCAGTTCTTGCTTCAGCAGCACATATACTAAAATTGGAATGATACGGAGAAAATTAGCATGGCCCCTGTGCCAGGATGACATGCACATTCGTGAAGCATGCTATATTAAAAAAAAAAAAAAGAAATCAGCTGGGCACAGTGGCTCATACCTGTAATCCTAGCACTCTGGGAGGCTGAGGCGGGTGGATTACTTGAGGCCAGGAGTTTGAGACCAGCCTGGCCAACATGGTGAAACCCTGTCTCTATTAAAAATATAAAAATTAGCCAGGCATGGTGGCGTATGCCTGTAGTCCCAGCTACTTGGGAGGCTGAGGCAGGATAATCTCTTGAACCCCAGAGTTGGAGGTTGCAGTGAGTGAGCTGAGATCGTGCCACTACACTCCAGCCTGGGCAACAGAGTGAGACTCAGTCGCAAAAAACAAACCAAACAAACTATATATATATATATATTCCTGTCTTTTGCAGCAACATGGTTGGGGCTGGAGGCCATTATCCTAAGTGAAATAACCCAGAAACAGAAAATCAAATACTGCAAGTTCTCACTTATAAGTGGTGACTAAACAATGGGTACAATGGGTACACATGGACATACGGAGGAAAACAGTAGACACAGGGGACTCCAAGGAGGGGGAAGATGGAGGGAACTGAGGGTTGAAAAATGATCTACTCGGTACAGTCTTCATTATTCAAGTTGATGGGCACACTAGAAGTCCAAATCTCACCATTACACCATATATCCATGCAACAAACCTGCACACGTACACCCTGAATCTATTTTTACAAAATTATTTTTTCTGCACCCTTAAAAAAAAAAGAATTCTAAGAAATGTCTTTATCGAAACTGAATAAAATACTCAGCACTTACATATAAATTGTATCCATTTTTAAGTGTACAATCTAGGGCCGTTAAATACAATTTACAAATATAATTTAAAAAATGGTTATGGGGGTAAAATGTTCTGTTATGTATATTTTAGCATAATAAAATAGTAAAACCAAGCAAAAAAGCAAATGCGATATTTGAGAGGCTGAAGATAGGAGACAAATATCAGGTAAGTAAATGATGCCTTAAAATTCTGCTAACTCCATTATAGCTAGCATTTCACGTTGCTTTGTAGCTTCCAGGTGCCCTGGTATACCACTGTCTCTATCCTTAAAGCATGTCTCAGGGATGGGATTATAAGCCTATTCACAAATGACTAAGTGAGGCTCAGAGATGTTGACTCACCCAACACCTTATCACTAGTCAGTAGCAGAGCTGTGACTTGAACACACTTCTCTACACTCAAAATACTGTGCTTTTTCAGTTTCTGCACAGTCACCTTCCTACAGTGGTTGCCATGCAGATTGCAGAAATGAAGCTCATTCCTAGCACCAGAGAGAAAGGGCAGTGAGCCGGCGATGTGTGCTGGCCCCAAGGACAAGACAGCCTGCACCCCACACCTGGCCTTACTCTCACCCTGCCCTGGAAGGGGAGGGTGATAAAGTCTACAGTTGGGCTGACAGCATGAAATGCATGCGCTTTAAAAATACATCTTGACCATAAAATAAACAGAACCCCCACCACTCCCCCCTTAAAGCTTTATGTATTCAGGGATCTTTTTAAGGCATTGACCTCAAATTTTAATCTTCTGCATGTTCAAAACCAGTACTTCTCTCACAGCCCCATGGCACTCTCTCAAGAAAACTTTTCCATAGTTTCACATTCGAAGCCAGCATCCTTGGCATGAAACTGCTATTTACAAGTATGACGAGGAGTTTTCCCCACCTGGTGAAATTCATTCATATAATTTTCACTTTGTATGTGAGGTTAATCTCTTCAGGGCCCCATTTAGCACAGAGATAACCATATATCTCCCAATTTTATGGTTGCAGAAGCCACTACATCAAACCATCCACTGGCTTTTTCTGAGCAAAGCCATGCATCTGTGTAATTAATCTAGACTCTTCTCCTGCCTAAACCAAGCAAGTGCACCTCTGCCTGTTGCAATCCATAGCAGCTTGAAAGATGGCAGGGAAGGCCCTTCAATTCTGATTTTCAACCCCAAGGCATCCACTCATGGATTTCCCATTGTTCTTGGCATTCCTGCAGTGTGCTGTTAATTAAACTCCCCAAATTGTTATTTCCAGGCAGTGACTGCCTTCAGATGCCAAGAGTGGGTTAAGCACACTCCACCTACTGACCATCTGCCCTGGATTTGCAGAATGCTTCTCCAGAACAGCAAATGTTGGGTTTCCAGGCCGGGCAGTGTGTTCGCCCAAACACTGCCCACTGAAGCTGGGGAGAGGCAGTGGAGACTTGTGGTTAGGAACATGGGCTCCAAACCAAACCACTGGGGTTTCAATCCTAACTCCACCACAAGCAAGTTCTGTGACGCTGAGAAAGCCTCTTAACTTCTCAATACCTGGTTTCCTCATCTAAAAAGTGGAGATAATAATAGCATACTCACCCTGTAAGTAGTTGGGATTAAATAGATTCTAATATGCAAAGTCCTAAAAATAGTGCTGGAAGTTGGGTAAGAGCTCAGTATAGATTAATTACTACCACTCTTAGTATTCTTAATATATATCTTGATTTACAGAGTAATTCACTAAAATGCAAACCCTCAGACATTCCCTGGCAGTGCTTGTCAAAATCCACGGCTTTAATACTCAACAGCAATTATGTTGAGTGACATCCCTTGGCCTTCCCCAAATCCTCTTAAATCTTTAGAGACTGCAGCAACTTGGAGGTTAAAGATTACAAATCTCCAGTTGTCAAAGTTTTGAGTCATTTACCTCCACATTTGTCATTTGAAGATGACTTTGTAATTTACAGAAGACTTTCTCTGATGACTCTACCCTGGCAAAGCTCTAGCCTCGTGCCATATTGATTCATCTCTAAGGTCTCATGAATTCTGGTGCTCTCTCAACTTTTGCATATGCCTTTCTCTTTGTGTAGCATGGCCACCTGGGAACATTTTGACCTTTTCCATTTTCCATAATTTTTCACGTGGCTTTAGCCGATTAGAAACTGTAAAAATCTAACCGATTATAAACTGTAAAAATGAGGAATGAAAGAAAGGCAGGAAGGAAAGAAATAAAGGAATTGCATGCTGCAGTGTGAATGAGTGACTTACTCCCTAAAGTCTGCTAGGGAGGTCTGGCTAGGATCCCATGAGCAGTGCAGGTGAGTGGTTACCTTTGCCCACTTAGAGCTCTCCTTCCTGGAGAGCCAAGCCCACTGTGTGCACCCTTGAGCTTGGGGGCTCCTTTTCCCCTTCCCCTACACAAGTTCCCAATTAAATGGCAAATTCTCTTATTTTTTATTGCGAGTCCCTTTTAGATCTCAGCTAGCAGCTTCTGTTCCGCCTCCTCCAAGAACTTCTCCAACTGGCCTTCCCAGTCTGCATGTGCATCCTCTTTCCTGTGTTCCCAGCACCAGCAATGATCACTCACTACTGCCATGGCTTGTCGACTTTTCCCTGCTAGACCTTAAGTTCCTTGAGGGCAGAGACCATGTTGTTTCTTACGGTCTCTCTTGTCCAACATGGTATTTCAAGAGTGTTCAGAAAATAAGTAAAGCACCCATTGAGGAATACAGAACTTGCTAAGAAGGGTACTTAGAGGAAATGGTCAATATGACTGAGAAATTTGGAGAAACCTTCACAGCAGAAGTGACAGATGTGCTGGGTCTTAAATGATGAGAATAATTTTGACAAGCAGAGGAGAAAAAGCAAGAGTTTCCAGACCAAAGGACCAACAGGAGTGAGGCTCCCAGGCCTGGAGCTTTATGCTGTTGAAACCTGGGGTGGGGTGGGAGGGAGAGGAAGAAGCTGGAGGGAAGGAGGGGGTCACTGAACTGGAAGGAGACACTCATTTGGGGAGTTATAAAGGATGTTTCATACCAGGAAAAGTTTGGGCTTTATTTTGCAGAGAACCAGGATCTATTAAAGTATTTTAAGTGGGTAGTGTTTTAAAAAGAGTGTTTTTTAAACAGCAAGGTGCAGAAGGTGCACATATGCTTGCATTTATGGAGGACACAGATAAATAGACACTTTTGCCTGTAGTATCTTTGGAAAGATACTGTAGAAACTGGTAGCAGTGGTTAGCTCTACCAAAGGGAACTTTTGTAGGAAGACAGGGATGGAAGGAAGATAATTTTTGCTGTATTCCTTTTGCCCTGTTTGTATTTTTCTCATATGTTTGTATTATATTTTCTAAAAGAATACACAATTTAAACTGATTGTAAAAATGAGGAATGAAAGAAGAAGGAAGGAAGGAAGGGAGGGAGAGGAGGGAAGGAAAGGAAAGAAAAGGAATTGCCTACTGCAGTATGAATGAGTGACTTACTCCTGAAAGTCTGGTAGGGAGGTCTGGCTGGAAGCCTGTGAGCAGTGCAGGAGAGCCAAGCCCACTGTGTGCAGCCTTGAGCTCGGGGGCTCCTTTTTTCCTTCCCATACATAAGTTCCCAATTCAATAACAAATTCTCTTATTTTTTATTGCAAGTTCAACCTCAAATTTTCAAAAAGGCAAATCCATCCTTAGTTGTCCTGGAAGAGATGGCTCTTCTTCTCTTGGGTTCATGTGTGGTGTGCTCAGTGGGCGCCCAGCTCTCCTGGCCCTGGCGCTGCTCACTTTGCTGATGCTTTTTGCTGAGACCAGCTCCCTCTCAGTGAGCCCAGGCAGGAGGGAGGAGAAGGGCTTGTTCCGCTCCTCAGAAGAGCACTTCAGAGTGCAAATGGAGAGAAAGAGATTAGCTATTTGACCTCCCAAGCTGCCGCTCTGCTTTTAGGATGTTTGCAATCCTAAAAAGAAAGCGCTCCAGGCACATGAGAAGCCCAAAGTCAGGCACTGAGGGAGAAAGCAAATCAGCACCACGACCTACCTCAGCTCCCAAAATGATGGCTTTGGGATTATGAACGGCTAACAGTTTTGGACTCCTGATGAGAGAAACTTCTAGAGAAATCCCTTTTTTTTTTTTTTTCCATGCAGGAAAAGTTATAATTTAAGGCACTGAGACAACACAAATAAAAGATGCATTTCAGTTTAAGAAAACCCAACTAAAAAAAAAAAAAAAAAAAACCTGGACTTTGAAGCTGGATGTGAAGAGTATACTGAATACAAATTTAGTGTTTACAGTCTGGGTTTCGGGAACACATCTCTGGTACCGTCGGGTTGATCCTGAGCAAATGACTTCATCCATCTGGACTTTGAGTTTTCCCTTTAGATCCCCACGATACATTTCAATTCTTGCCTTCATTCCAGCAGTGTGCATTTGCATTCTGAAATGCTTCTTGATTTATTCATCGATGTCCTGTCACCTGTTATCCTAGAGTATGCAGAGCACCATTTCTCAGGATGCTGACAGCTCGTCTGAGCCAGGGGTGGTATGGGGGAAGGCGGAGTAACTAAGGCACTTTATGCTAAATCATCCAGTGCTTTAGGCCTTCAAATAGGCTAGAGTCATGTCTAGTGCTGGCATCTCATGACTAAAGCTGGGAAGTGCCCATGATGGGGACCCTCGAGGTGGCAGCAAGAACTTTCTTTTGCACATGGGTTTGTTCATATGAAAATCATGCTTCTGATACCACCACCAAATCAGGACTTGTGTCTGTCAGTGTTTCAAAAACCTCTGGATGGTGGGAGGCCGACTCTTGCTTACTAGCAAGGATCTGAAAGTGGTTTGAAATCACCGGAACACATTTTTCAAGATGTTTTGCCTTTTGGGAGATCTTGCAAACAGTAAATATCACCAGAATTAATTGTGCCAAGCAAACATACTCTCACAATTTAAATTGAATTGTCAGCTTTGTGTAATAAAAGTTTAAAATTATGTGTTGCATGAAGAATAAATTTACCCTATTATTTGAGTCAAAATTAAAGACTGGATGCACTTACTTTTTAATAGGCTTTTTACATTGTTGTGGGATGTCCCTTAGTCATTTCTATTCAAGCCATATTTCTTTAAAGCGAGTCACATACATTTGCTATCTCTAGTGTCCTTGACATTACCAAAGCACATGATATTTCTTCAATATAACTTTCTTTCCTGGTAATAACAGTTGATCCATCTTAATATTGCTAAAGTTTGGGCTTTCAGATTCGTATGAAGAATGATGTATTTCCACACAGTTTCACTCTCCTTATTTAATTTTTGGCGACTCTGGCCACAATAGCAAATGCTACAGATACTGCTTCTCACTCCTGTGGTCCAATAGACCCTCTAGAGTAGGGTGGCCAGGTAAAAGAAAGGACTGAGTGCTTCTTTTTTTATTTGCTAGGTCTGACAATCCTACAGCAAAGCCCTTCGAACATTCTCAGAACTCCTGTCTACACTGGCCTCCACTTTCACCCTCTCTCTCCTCCCATTATCCCCCCACCTACTTGCTCCAGCCTTTCAGATCCCACAAGGCCCCCCTACTGGTCTCCCCTGAGCTGTTGTTCACGTGCGTACTTCTATGCCTCCCCCCGACCCCCCCATCTTGAAGTGCTGAATTTATAGGCAGGGTACTCCCCACTGTAGGGTCCCGTCTCTAGCCTTGGATAGCTCAGCTTTCCTCTCAGTTGAAGTTCACTCTTGTGGCAATTTCTCCTATGTCTGTCATGTCCATGTGCTTGGCCCTTTGCTGAGTGTGGCAAGAGGAATTTACCTTGGTCCAACAGCATCTTTTATTCATAATGATGGATGACCAAAGCATCGGGCGGAAACTAAAAGTAAAGAGAATTAAAAAGCCATCACTCTGGGGATGGGTTGCTACCGTAAAGGAACTTCTTAATGTGAAAATCGTGTTTGCAATACCACAACCAAATCATCCTGTGTGTCTGCAGGCCCTCCAGACAAAGGCCATGGGCTCTGCTTTCTTATTACCAAGTCACTGTTTCATTAAATGAGTTGGACTCAATAGAGTACAAGCAGAAAGCAATTACTTTTTTGTGTGTTAAGTTGAATGCTTCTGCTTTGCTCCTGGATGAAATCCCAGGCAGGTCTTACAGAATTACCAAATAGCCTCATTTGTCAGATAATAAAAATGTCCAGTTTAACTCAAAATTGAAATTTGTCATACAATTTAAACTTTTTTCTTCCCACCAGGTTGGACCTGATACAAGATTGGGAGCCAAAAGTGGGGTAGCATCATGGTTGGCTAGATCACTATTTCCACCCCTCCTCCCTCATTCTGCTCCCCTAGAACTGGAGAAGGGTGGAAAGAAGAAAGGAAAGACACAAGAAAGGGCTCCCCTGGTTGTCACCACGAGTTTGGTGTTAGGCTGATTCTTTCTCCTGCGCAGCACTCTTCTGCATTCGTTGGAGTCTTCCTTTGACATCTCACTAAACATCATGGGAATCTCCAACCTGCAATTCTAAAGCAGGCAATGGCTGGGCACTGGCTCGTGCTTGTAATCCCAGCACTTTGAGAGGCCAAGGTGGAGGATCACTTGAGCCCAGGAGTTTGAGACCAGCCTGGGCAATATAGTGAGACCCTGTTTCTTTTTTTTTTTTTCTTTTTTGAGATGGAGTCTTGCTCAGTCGCCCAGGCTGGAGTGCAGAGGCACGATCTCGGCTCACTGCAAGCTCCACCTCCAAGGTTCATGCCATTCTCCTGCCTCAGCCTCCCGAGTAGCTGGGACTACAGGCACCCGCCACCACGCCCGGCTAATTTTTTAAATATTTTTAGTAGAGACGGGGTTTCACCATGTTAGCCAGGATGGTAGTGAGACCCCGTTTCTACAAAAATATGTATAAATTACCCAGGCATGGTGGTGAGCACCTGTACTCTCAGCTACTCGGGAGGCTGAGGCGGGAGGGTCACTTGAAACCAGGAGTTGGAGGCTCCAGTGAGCTATGATTGCCCCACACTCCAGCCTGGGTGACAGAGTGAGACCCTGTTTCTAAAAAATAAATAAATAAATGTTTTAAAATAAATAAAAAAAACAGGCAAAGTATCTATCTGCCCACTCGCCTGCCAACCCCTGCAGCCCCTGGTACTCCCGTCTCTCCGTGGGGGTGCCTTCATCTCTCAAGCCCTGTCTCTTCTCTGTTCCCTGGCAAGGGAGGCTCCAATCACAATCTTCTCTTTGGGCTTTACAACTGGAAGGCAGATACCAGTCTCTGTACCCACCAGTTCTGAGCCACACAGGTAAATCTTTCTGAGTGGTCTCTGAGGCCTCTCTTGCTTTGTCTAGAGTGAGGAGAAAATACCCACGCCTCTTCCTCCATGCCGGGGGCTGGGGTGCAGGTGGTGGGAATGCCCAGCTTCTGCCAATGCTTTTCAAACCAATCCTTGCCACTAGTTGCTTCAACCTCCTCCTAAATTCCTAGTCTTCTCTTTTACATCATGGAAGGAGGTGACCAGAACAAGTTTTGGGCCACCCCTACAAAGATGATCTAGAATCCCCTTTGAGGTAGTTTTCAGCTTTGGGGGCCTCACCCAAATTTCAACACAGAAGAGTATCATCTTAATATCCCATTACAGTTACTGTTTCCTAAACAATCTCTATAGTGTTGAAAAGTCACTTTTGGATGGAGAGCTTCTAAAATGTAATCATGCTAAATTTTAACTCATTTTACTCTTAAATTTATTTCTCGGGATAGAGAGGAAGTGACACAAGGGATGCTGCTCTGAACCTAATATAAGTGCTTTGAAGGGAACAGAAGGCATAATTAGATGTGCATCTCATATTTTAAGAAAGGAGAAATCAAAGGGTGAAGGGTGCATTTCAAATGCACCCACAGGGAGAAACTAAAAGGGAAAATGGGGTATGAGGCACTCATAAATGCAGAATTACAACAAATATTCTAATAAAAAAAAGGCAAAGGAGCAGGTCTTCGGGAAAAGCCACGCGGTTGTATGTGCTGTTGAGTTGGGTGCTCTCAGCCCATGCGCATGAGCTAGAAAAAGCAGAGCACAGCCAGAGACACAAGCTAAGGGGCAGCAGGAGCCTGGAAGGAAGGCGGAAGGAAAGCCCAGGCCCAGGAACAGCTGAGGTCTGCAAGACAGGACAGATGGCACAGTGGTTGGTGTTCAATGAAATAACTCCGCTCTGCACCGGGCTCTGTCCTGAGCCTTCCATTTGAACTTGTTTGATCATCACAATACCTTGATGATATTATTATCCTTATTTTACAGGTGAAGAAATGGAGGTGCAGGCTGGGCGCAGTGGCTCACGTCTGTAATCCCAGCACGTTGGGAGGCCAAGGCAGGTGGATCACCTGTCAGGAGTTCGAGACCAGCCTGACCAACATGGTGAAACCCCGTCTCTACTAAAAAAAAAATACAAAAAGTAGCTTGGCATGGATGGCAGACGCCTGTAATCCCTGCTACTTGGGAAGCTGAGGCAGGAGAATTGCTTGAACCTGGAAAGCGGAGGTTGCAGTAAGCTGAGATCGCACCACTGCACTCCAGCCTGGGTGACAGAGTGAGACTCTGTCTTTAAAAAAAAAAAAAAAAACTGGAGGCGCAGAGAATTAAAGTATCTTGTCCAAAGTTGGGCAGCTGGGAAGAGGCTAAGCCAGAATTCAAACCAGGGACCTCGGGCCTCAGAGACTGCCCTTAACTACTGCCTCGCTGCTTTTCTGTGCATTGGTCCATTCTGATCTCTACCAGGTCTCTGAGCCTCTGAGAGCATGGCTTATGCTTTGCTCATCTCTGTAATCCCAGCATTTAGCTCCATGCCTGGCGTGTGGCGCACGCTTCGAGTTTGTGGAGTTGAACAAGTGGGTCTGGTGGGATGAGACTCCTCCTGTGTCTTATTTTTGCCAAAGCCTCCGAACTGAGGGTCATGGATGATAAGTGCCCTCCATATTCTGAAGAGAAGGGTTGGCCACGGTCACCTTGAATCTACACAGAGTGGAACACATGGGTCCCGAACACGTGGGTCCAGCAACCACCTATGCCTCTGACAAGGCTAGTGGCTCTTAGAAGAGAAGAAAGATGTCTTTGAAGAGAATGTATAGAACTAGAGAGAGCAGTGTTGCCTTTCTCCTCCTCCCTGCCTCCAGCCCCACTAAAGGTAAGTGAACAAGGGCCTTGGAGAACCACCAGATGGGGGGAGAACCACCCTGGAAGGGGAACCTGGCACTCACTCGCTGGCCAAGTGTGATGAGCCTCCCCCAGGCTGTGGCTGCACAGGGCACAGGAGGGTCTCTGGGAGGCTTGAAATGTGGCCCTTGGGTTTGAGGGTCCTGAAACTAGGGCCTGAAGCAGCCCAAGGGCAGAGAGCTGGCTGAAGCCCCCACTAGGCAGGGAGAGAAGAGCGGGCACAGCCACGGGAGTGCCCTGCAATCCCCCAGTTTGAAAAAGACCAGGGCCAAGCGGGATGCCTGTCAGAGGGGAAGGAGCCTGGAAGCAGACTGCAGGCAGGGAGAGCTCAGGGGCACCCTAAGAAATAATCTAAAAGCCCATGGCCCCTGTCGAGGATGGTGTCCTTATGCACATCCACACAGATCTGAGAGAGTTGTTTGTCAGGAGGTGGGGAGGTGTACCTAAAGAATTCGCAAAAGGGTCCCATGGGAAATTTCCAATATGTGTACATAGGCAATGAGAGAAAGCATTACACAGTCAGAGCAAACCACAGTTGGCTGAACCACAGGTCCCTGGACCAAACCAGGAGCAGCAGAGAGTAGGTTAGAGGCAGGAAACGTGGTAGGGGGAGAGAAGGGAAAAACTTCTATTGGATGAGAGAGTGAAGTTTTGGTTTGGATTATACTGGACTTGCTAATATCTGAAAGTTGACCAGACCTCTTTAAGATCTGCCCAAGATGTCACCAAGCTGTAGTGAAGGGACAGCTCAATCAGCTGTCGAGAGGCCATAATGGAGAAACACAAGGCTATTTCCTGATGTCACCGAGCAAACCAGCCTTTTCTGTCACCGGGTGCACAAGGAAGCAGCAGGCAGGTGGGTGGGTAGCAGAATGTTAACAGATAACTGCATTTCCCCAGTTCTAAGGCACAATTTTCTTTAAAGAGAACATTTTGATGTTTCTGAAATTCGATGCCCTATAAATCTAAGTTCACATTTATTATTTTTCCTTCAAAGACATTTTTAAAATTTATGATGTCTTAAAATATATCACATCTTAGGATGAAGACTACTTTGTAATGACAGAGCTGATGAGAGGATTTAAGTTTCTTAAAGTGCTCTTGCTGGCATTATTGCAGGTTGAATGTCACTCTCTGACCTTCCTTGTTCTTGTCCAGCCTGCATAGGAAAAGGCCAGAATAGGAGCGAGCAGGGATGGCCTGAGGTTGTAGGGTAGAAAGCACAGGGTACTCACACCCAAGTTCTTGGCCAAGGATGTCCAGGAACCACAAGATTACCCAAGATTTTGAGTTCCAGTGGTGAGGTAGGACCAAGAATATAAACTGAAGTACAAGGTTGGCCATATAGGATATGAAAGTGAGTGAGTCAGGAGAGATTTTTAAAGAAAGATGCAAGGGAAGGAAGGTAGGAAGTGAGAGAGAAAGGAAGGAAGGGAGGGAGGGAAGGAAGTAGGAAGGGAAGAGTAACTGCCTTCAGTTGAATTCATGGAGAGAAAGAGAACTGTTAAGGGGACTAAGATGATATAGTCACAACTACATAAACTTAGACAAAGGAAGGATTTTATACATGAGAAAATTGAATCCTGTGAAATAGGGTTAAGCAGTGTGTCCAAGGTTACACGACTAGTAAACAACAGAATTAATCAACTTCAATTTTTCTTCAATTTTCTCCCCTAATAAGAAAAAAAGTGTCCATAATGAAAGGGGTAAAACAAAGATGCTTAGGAAGAAAATATAACTTCAGATGTTTAAAAAAAATAGTAAGAAAACATCTAGGCTGGGGGTGGTGGCTCAGACCTGTAATCTCAACACTTTGGGAGGCTGAGGCAGGAGGATGGCTTGAGCTCAGGCGTTGGAGACTGCAGTGAGCCATGATTGTGCCATGGCACTGTAGCCTGGGCAACGGAGAAAGACCCTGTCTCTAAAATAAAAAAAAAAAAAAAAAAGAAAGAGTCTGAGAGTCCACAAAAACAAATACTAAGTTCATTTTTTTGTGGGTGCAATATTAATCTCATTTGCTTCATAGTGTTAGTATCCTAGCATGTTAAGGGAATTCATAGAACAAAGGAAATTTGATAAAGTTCCTTAAAAACAGGTAGAAATACACAAGTTGAATGAAATACGGTTTGGAAACTTCCTAAGTGATTAAAAACTCATACCCAAAGAGAATAAGCTGTACTGTGAATGAATATTAATAAATCATTGTCCAAAGGAAAGGAACATTTATTTATTTCTCTATTTATTGCTTTCAGTGCCATTAAAATTCTTATTAATGATTCAAAGCAATAGAGAAAAAAATCCTGGTGGAATTATCTAACATTTTTGCCAAGACCATGGTTATTTGGGTTAGAAACATGTGTATGACCTTTATTTGTGGGTAAGAATAACTTGGTTCCTTGTTTATGGAGAACAGTGGTTTGTAGAATATTTTTATTTAAACCTTAAGTCCTCTTAGGTGATGAGAGCAGGGAGTTTCATGCTGCAGATACTACCTTTTACTCTTCCAGTTCTTCTGGTGGTATATTATGGATATTGCTTCATAGTCATAAAATTCTGATGCTATTCAAGGCGTCACTTAATCTATCTCCATGTCACAATCAATTATCCCTTCTAGCTAAACATACTGGGTTCTTTCAAGCCATAATGTGTTATGGCACTTAGACCTTTAACCTTCTGTCTATCCATGAACATGGCCTAGTTTACTAGTGTTGCTCTTAAGATGTGACACATAATTATCAACTCCAATTCTCCAGGTAAGGTGTAATCACTTAAAAGCACAAGGTAATGATGTCCAGCCTTTATCTAGAAACTCTTCCTCTATTAAAACAGACTGAAATTGTACCATTTCTGTAGTATGCACTTCATACATCTGGCACTGACTGAGTTTGTAAGCTGAAGCTCTCCAGTCTTTTTCATTTGAACTGCTATTGAAACAAGTGTTCTTCATCTTGTCCCTATTGATTTCCTAGGAATAGAATAAATGGCTAGAAATTAATTTCTGTTGCATTTAACTTCTTAATTTTAGCTTAACACATCAGCTAATTTTTTTTTTTTTTTTTTTTTTTTTTTTTTTTTTTTTTTTTTTTTGAGACAGAATCTTGTTCCGTTACCCAGGCTGGAGTGCAGTGGCACAATCTTGGCTCACTGCAAGCTCCACCTCCTGGGTTCACGCCATTATCCTGCCTCAGCCTCCCGAGTAGCTGGGACTACAGGCGCCTGCCACCACGCCTGGCTAATTTTTTGTATTTTTAGTAGAGACGGGGTTTCACCATGTCAGCCAGGATGGTCTCAATCTCCTGACCTCGTGATCCACCTGCCTTGGCCTCCCAAAGTGCTGGGATTACAGGCGTGAGCCACCACGCCTGGCCAAATTTTTTTTAACTTAAATGTATCATTGATGTATTAGTTTAGCACAAGTCATCTTCATTCATTCAACAAAATCTTGAGTACCTAAAATACAGTGGATATGTCATAAGCAATAAATCTTTAAGACATGAGGTTCAAATATTTATAATCCACCATAGAACCAATATATTTTAGAAGAAATAACCAAGGAATTCTAAATAGCTGGAACCTATTCCATACCTGCAGCAGGTTTCTCTCACAGCATCAGTTCATCAGGGAAGGCAGTGGAGCTTGCCCTGGCCCTCTGCCAATTCAGCTCCCAATTCTGCTTGCTTCAGACGTGATTAGATTCACATTTTCTTCACAGTCTAAACAAGCTCTTCATTTCTCTTTACTCTCAGAAATTAGATCTTCAAATGTTTTCAGTCCTATAAGATTCCCTGGATTTACATGTCAACTCTCATCCCTTTGATGTTGGTAGCTTGAACTTTTCCCCCTTCCATGAATTCATCACTTCTACATAGGAAACAGTCGGGTATTTATCTGGGGGCATGGTAGAAGAGTAAATTTCTCAGAATGA
Organism: Pongo pygmaeus; assembly: GCF_028885625.2. Classification (NCBI taxonomy): domain Eukaryota; kingdom Metazoa; phylum Chordata; class Mammalia; order Primates; family Hominidae; genus Pongo; species Pongo pygmaeus. The sequence goes on from NC_072380.2 coordinate 11,569,873, forward strand.
GGAGAACTGGTTTTTTCCTAAAAACATCTGTGTGAGAGAAAGCCAATCATGCTACTTCTCCAAGCCTCGGCTTCGTTCTTTGTTAACAGTGTCATGATGACAGGCTTAACAGAATCATTGACTCGTCCTGTGTGCTAGGGCATTACAGTGCACTGGTTTGGGATGCCACTGTAGAGGACCCTCCTTGTGACAATGAAAATGCTTGGGTCTGCAGATAAGGACAGGGAAGAGACAGCTTGGTAGAAGAGTTCTGCTGGCTACAATGAAGTTCTGGCTTTAGACTGACTCTGAACCCTGCAAAAATGGTCTGTGTACTCAGCTTTGAATCATTAATTTTGAAAACTGTGGCCCCTTTCAGAAAAGTTTTCTTTTGAAGGAGATAGGGGAAGAAAGAAGGAGAGATACTTTAAGTGTGTATGTCTGTGTATAATCCATATGGAGAAAAATTATTAAAGTTGAACATACAGTTATACAGAGAACATTTGTATAACCACTGGGAGATCCCTTTTAAAATAGAATTTAGTTTTAGAGTACTTTTATTTATTTATTCATTCATTCATTTATTACAGATGGGGTCTTGCTCTGTCACCCAGGTCGGAGTGCAGTGGCATGATTAGGGTTCACCATCACCTTGAACTTTTAGGCTCAAGAGATCCTTCTTCCTCAGCCTCCCAAGTAGCTGGAACTATAGGCACATGCCATCATGCCTGGCTTATTTGTTTTTTATTTTTTGTAGAGATGGGGTCTTGCTATATTGCCCAGATTGGTCTCAAACTCCCAGCCTCAAGCGATCTTTCTACTTTGGCCTTCCAAAGTGTTGGGATTACAGGCATGAGCTACCACACCTACCCTAGAGTAGTTTTAGATTCACAGGAAAATTGAGCATAAGGTACACAGATACCATATACCCTCACTCCCTAATCCCACAACTTCCTGGATTATCAACATCTCCCACCAGGGTGGCACATTTGTTAAAATCAATGAACCTATATTGACATCATTATCACGTGAAGTCCAGAGTGCTCATTAGGGTTCGCTCCTGGTGTTGTACATTCTCTTTTTTTGAGACGGAATCTCACTCTGTTGCCCAGGCTGGAGTGCAGTAATGTGATCTCGGCTCACTGCAACCTCCGCCTCCTGGGTTCAAGTGATTCTCTTGCCTCAGTCTCCCAAGTAGCTGGGATTACAGGTGCCTGCCACAACGCCAGTTAATTTTTGTGTTTGTAGTAGAGATGGGGTTTCACCCTGCTGGCCAGGCTGGTCTCGTACTCCTGACCTCAAGTGATCCGGATCCACCCACCTCGGCCTCCCAAAGTACTGAGATAACTGGCGTGAGCCACTGTGCCTGGCCGGTGTTGTACATTCTATAGATTTGGATATATGACATGTATCCACCATTATGAGACCTTTTTTAAATTGCTCAAAATGCCCAGACTGAAAGTTCAACACCAAAGAGAGCTCGCTGATTCCAGGATGTCAGCTCACTAGAGCTGGAGACCTAGATCTTCTGTCCAGCTGATTCCTCTCTCTCAAGCGTGGCAAGTACAAGTAACCACTTGTATGCTGGGCAGTCCTGCCTTACCCTGGCTCCCAGGGAGGCCAGATGGAAAAGCCTTCCAAAGGAGCAGAAGAACAAGAGCTCTCTGGGGCTCTGGCAGGAGGTGCCTCCCCCTCTGAGAAGGGGGGGTCACTGCAGTCACTGTAGACTTCAGTCAGGAGTCCAGCCCTGCCATCTGCCTGGCTGGAAAGACCAGCCTGGAAAGAAATTGTCAACTAGGGAAACTCATCTTTGGGGCTCCTCCCACTGACTCTTAACACCCCCTACCACTTTCCCCATTAGCTACCTAATGGTCTTCCTAACATATGGAAGAGAATCCAGATTCCTCCTGCTACACACCAACCCCAAGTGAATGGGAACTCAAGGTTATCTGGTAAGACTTTAGAGAGTAGCTGCCAGGAGCACCCTTTCAGGTTCGAAGGAAGGAAGCTATGAAGTTGGAGCAAAAGGAAAAAGAGGGGAAGATTTCCCTTGGCCCCCTCTCTCTCTGCCCTGCCCCAGGAAAGACTGCAAGGTCATTGTGATGCGCCAAACTTCCAGTCCAGCTGGGCTGCCGTGGGGTGACCAGCCCTCTCCATTCTCTTCTCCAAAACAGGTCACAATTTGAAATTCTGTTCAAGTACGTGGAAACACAACTTCCAAGCAAGTTCATTAAGCAAACAAAAAAAAACAAAACCCAAACTGTGAGTGTGCTACTGCTCATCACTGAGCACAGAGTTCACAAGACACTTCCACATAAGTGCCAAACGTGACTCACTGGCATCATCATTATCAATGACAATTTAATGCCACGCCTTTTTGGAAGAACATTCAGCATATTACAAAGATTCTGAATTAACATCTAGAATTATAAAATGCTATGGAGAAAGCCAAGTGTATGTTTCATCTCTAGCTCCTGTGGCTTTCTTAACCAGCATCCCTCTACAGAAGCAAGGACGAATGGGGGAGCCACATTCTCTCTCCTTCCCTTGTTCCCCCTAACTAGCTATAGTTGTTCTAAGATGCCAGGGCCTTCTCTCCACTACCATTTGTGAGTCTGAGAGTGTTCAGGTTCAAAGCACATAGCATTTTGATGGGCATGCCAGCTGGAGCCAGACTATCTGGCTTCCAGTCCCAGCTGAGTTCAACCCTCCGTGTGCCTCAGTTCTCTCAACTGTAAAACAGTAATAACAATACAACATCCCTCATGGAATTAAATACATAAATATCATTATTTCCTGCCATGCCCTAATCAATCTTGTCTTCTCATCACTTGTTGCGGGAAGTCAGGGACACCAAACGGAGGGACCAGCTGAAGCCATGGCAGAAGAACATAAATTGTGAAGATTTCATGGACATTTATTAGTTCCCCAAATTAATACTTTTATAATTTCTTATGCCTATCTTTACTGCAGGCTCTGAACATAAATTGTGAAGATTTCATGGACATTTATCACTTTCCCAGTCAATACTCTTGTGATTTCCTATGCCTGTCTTTAATCTCTTAATCCCGTCATCTTTGTAAGCTGAGGATGTATGTCACCTCAGGACCCTGTGATGATTGCGTTAACTGCACCAATTGTTTAAACAATATGAAATGTGGGCACCTTGAAAAAAGAACAGGATGACAGTGATGTTCAGGAACAAGGGAGATGTTCAGGAACAAGCCTGTGGGCTGGGCAGGACAGAGCCATATTTCTCTTATTACTGAAAACAGGTAAGGGAAATATCGCTGAATTCTTTCCCCAGTAAGGAATACTAATAATTAACAGCCCTGGGAAAAGAATGCATTCTCAGGGGGGACTCTAAAATGGCCGCCCTAGGAATGTCTGCCTTATGCAGATGTAGATAGTGATGAAACACGCCCTAGTCTCCTGCAGCGCCCCCAGGCTTGCTAGGATTAGGAAATTCCATCCTGGCAAATTCTAGTCAGACCAGTTCTCTGCTCTTGAACCCTGACAATGCGTGCACAGTGGGACATGGAAGTTCATTAGTGATTCTAGTTTTGCCCTGACCTCCTGCCTGTGATCTTTTGTTGCCCTTGAAGCATGTGATCTCTGTGAGCCACACCCTATTCCTGCACTCCCTCCCCTTTGAAAATTGCTAATAAAAACTTGCTGGTTTTATGGCTTAGGGGGCATCACGGAACCTGCCAACATGTGATGTCTCACCCGGACACCCAGCTTTAAATTTCTCTCTTCTGTACTCTTTCCCTTTATTTCTCAGACCAGCCAACACTTAGGGAAATAGAAAAGAACCTACGTGAAATAACGTTGAATTATCAGGGGTGGGTTCCCCCAATAATCACTCATCTGAACAGCTCTTATTAAGGCTGCTGTAATATCCCAATGGAAATTTGTCAGGCCTCATCTTATTTGGCCTATCCATGGCACTTGACATAGTTGATTGTCCCATTTTTGGAGCAATGCTTTGCTTGGCTCTCAGAATAACAGTGTATTCTGGTTTTCCTTCTGCCTCACTAGTTGTATCTTGATCTCTTTTTCTTTATGATTCCTCCTCATTTTCTAGACATCAGCATGCCCCAGAGCTCAGTGCTGGGACTTCTCTTTCAACCTCACTCAACCCTCAGTTCATCTGTCTGGTCTTGATGGACATGAAATGCCATCTAAGCCCACCTTCGTATTCCTATGCTGGACTCTCCCATGGACTGCAGACGAACCCAATGCTTTCCTCAAGTTCTCAAGTTAGATCTGTCATAAGCATCTCAAACTTAATAATATGCAAACCCAAACTCCCATTTCACCTCTTCTCTAAATAGCTTCTTGGGCAATTTCTCCCATTTCAGTAAAAATCAACTCTATTACTCTAGTTGCTCAGGAAAAAGTCCTTGGAAACATCACTGACTTCTGTTTTCCTCTTGTGTACCACATCCAATCCATCGGCAGACCCTGTGGGCTCTACCTTCAAAATGTAACCAGGTACCGACCCCTTCTCACCACTTCCACTGTTAATACCACAAGGCCAGAGCCACCATCACCTCCTGCCTGGATAATTACAGTAGCCATTTAATTGGCCCCCTGATGTTCACCCTGATGTCCCAGTCTATTTTCAACCCAGCAGCTAGAGGATTTTTATTTTATTTTAATTTTTATTGACAAATAATTGTGCCTATTTGTGGGGTACAATGTGATGTTTTAATATATGTAGACATTGTGGAATGATTAAATCGAGCTAATTACTATATCCATCACTAGAGGAGGCTTTTAAAACACGTCATGCCTATGCTCACAATTCTCTGGTGTGCTCCCTGTCCAACTCAGGGTAAAAGCCTATGCCCTCCTAGAGCCCTGCAAGGTCCCACACAAACTTTCTCTCCCGGCTACCTCTGGTCTCATACACCACTCTCCTTCCTCCCCTCCCCTCCCCCCCTCCCCCCTTTCCTTCCTTCCTTTCCTTCCCTTCCTTTTTCTCAAGTATGCGAAGCTGCTCACACCTTGGGGTCTTGGTTTCCTCTGGCTGATTTTGTCCTGGCTTGTTCACTTCCTTCAGGCCCCTGCCCAAATGCCACCTCATCGATGAGGCCTAATTACAGCAATATCTACCACCTGCATCATCTGTTCCCCTCAACTGCTTTCTTTTTCTCCATACAACTCAATCCTACCTGATGTTCTACCTGTTTTCTTGTTTATTTGTGCTTTGCCTGGAAACCCCCAATAAAGCATCATCTCCACAAAGACAGAGGTTCTGTGTGGGTCATCGCTATATCTCCAGAGCCTAAACCTGTGCTTGGCATACAGAAGGCTTTCAGAAAAATACATGAGTGAATGAATGAATGAATGAATGAATGAAAAAGTAGTACTTAAAACATAGGGGCCGGGCACGGTGGCTCACACCTATAATCCCAGCATTTTGGGAGGCCGAGGCAGGCAGATCATGAGGTCAGGAGATTGAGACCATCCTGGCTAACATGGTGAAATCCCGTCTCTACTAAAAAATTCAAAAAAATTAGCTGGGTGTGGTGGCAGGCGCCTGTAGTCCCAGCTGTTTGGGAGGCTGAGGCAAGAGAATGACGTGAACCCCGGAGGCAGAGCTTGCAGTGAGCCAAGATCGTGTCACTGCACTCCAGCCTAGGCAACAGGCGAGACACCGTCTCAATAAACAAAACAAAACAAAACAAAAAAACATAGGAAAGACTCAACTGATTCTTGCTGGGTGAATGAATGAAAAGTATTTATAGCAAGACTTCACACATAAGAGGCCAAGCACTAGATGAATGAATGAATGAATACCACTTAGAAGTGGCAGGCACATGGGAAGCACTCCAGAAATACTTGTTGAATGAATGAAATAAAGCATTTAGAGCAGTAGCAATACATGGTAAACCTTCAATAAATTTTAACATTTACTATTCCAATATCAAAATTCCATCATCAAGGGGTACTCCTCTCCCTCATGCTCACAAAGGATAAAAGAAGCTCCCAAGTTGGCGCTGAGAGTAGGGAGGAGGGGAAAATGTAGAACGGATAGGAGCAGGAGGCCCATCCCTGAGAACCTGGGAAGGGATGTCCAGGAGGTCCCAGGACAGGCCCTGGGAAAGAAAGGGCCCTGAGTGGGCTCACAGTCTCTTTCTTGCATTTCCATCCTGAGGCTTCCACAATTCTTGTCCATGCTGATTGTGGAGCTCTGAATATTTGGGGATTAACAGTATGATCTGCTATTCCCAGATGCAACATTTCCTTACCATCAAACAGTTCCCTTCCAAGTACAGCTTAAGGAGCACAGGAAATGGAGGTAATTACCACAATGGAAAACTTCTATTTTGTCCTTGATCTTTGTGAATTCAATGCCATCCTTCAAGATATTACATTTTCAACCCTGAAACTGTGTAACTGGGATGCTTGAGTTTCTAAAAAGTGTTAAAACTGCTTCACAGATCTATGAGCTACTTGCTTTTTAGTGTGAATTAATTTCCTCGGCTTTCTCCTCCAAACCCCTTTATTGATACCAGCCTTAACTCGAGAAGGAGGGTTTTGCTTGGGAAGAGAGAAAGATTGAGGGAGAAATGTTGTCGTCAAGTTGCCAGGGGAAAGAACAGTGAAGGCATTTTTGCAAATACATGGGCCTCAGAATGATAAGAGTTAAGTTGGTTGGAGGGTGGAAGTTCAGGGGTGAGGGTGAGATCAAATGTAAATTTCTTCCAAATGAAAGCCAGGCAGTCTCCATATTGACTGCAATCATTGTGTGAGGCTGAGAAACTCAACTCTCACAACCCTATTCCAGGGCAAGGGTTTGATGCTAATTCGGCTGGGCAACTGGGACCCAAGGGAAACCTCTCTGAAAACGTTCCTCTAAACTTCTTTTTTCTTTTCGCTCCTTTGAAGGATCTCAGCTTACAAGGCTATGTCAATACTTGAGCAATCCCAATGAAGCCTCTGAGTGTCCAGTTCTCTGAGGTCCAGAATTGGCATCGATTCCATGAATGCACTGGCCTGGCAGGCATTTGTCCTCCTCCTTCTTCCTTGCATGGAAATTTTTTGAATTTTGTGGGATTGACACATTAACTTTGCAAATGCTGACTCTTATCTGTAAGTAGCACTGCTGCCTCCTTGACTAGAATTTGCAGCCACAGGGATGAGTTTAGGAAGCATTTGCTTTCCTCGCAAAGACCAGGGGCTAGGTCTTTCCCAGGGAGCTGCATGAGTAAAATTACAGGAACCAAGTTTTAAGAAAACTCACCAAGGGAAACTTGTAGGTTAATAAATTAGAGGGAGCTTGTTTCTAATATTTGTTTGTAGATTATCAATTACTCAATGGATAATCTGTAAGATCAGAGAAATTTAAAGCAAAAATGATAAACTTCCAAGGCTGCTTAGAGATCTGTGATGCACATTTGGGATCCCAGGATCTGTCCTTGTTTGGAATCTCAGGAAACTTAAAGCCACTGATGCGCATCATCGATGTCCAGTCCTTCTGTCTTTTCTGCAATGTTCCAGCATCTTATCCTTAAGCTACTTGCCATACGAATGAACCGACACCACTGAGATGACCAGTCCATCCTGGGTTAACTTTACCTCTCAGAAAATTCTTTATAATTGGCAATAACCAGTAACTCCAATTGATAATAAATTCCATTTAAAAAATTAAATATGATTTTTGAAATGACAGTAGGGATAGCCCTAACTACACCCTAGTTTGATTCCTGCAAATCCATGGAAGTCACTGCTGATAAAAGTGAAATCCCATGGCTGTGAAAGTCGCCACCAATCCTGCTTTATACACTGTGAGCCTTTCCAACAGGCAGGGCAATTTGACTTTGTGAGCAATGCTACTATTAACAGCTACTGATGACACAGTGCTTACCACGAGATGGGCATTGTGTGTGTGCTGGCACCTAAGTGGATCCCCTCATTCCCACAGCAGCCCTGTGAAGAGGATGGTGTTTTCTCCACTTTGTAGATGAGAAAACTGAGAGGTTAGGGTGGTGGTATGAGTCAGTCACAGAGCTGAGAATTGACCCCTGGCAGGTTTCTTTTCCAAGCTCCTGCTTTCCCCAAGATGTCTTCTCTCAGGTGAACCCTCTCTCTAGCCACTCCCTGTGGGCCCAATGGCAGCAGTCAAAGAAGGGTGCTGGGCCAACCATGGGGCCACCCAAAGGAGCCAGTTCAGGGTCATTCCGTTCTAATGTCCCCTCAGCTTAATGGAAATGCAACTCCAACTATCAATTCCTAAAAGGGATTTCAGGAAGGTACTAATAGTCAATGACATTTCTGGATTCCCTTAAAATCTGTGATGCATTTATCTTTTATATAACAATAACTTACATAATCACAGAATCCCAGAATTTCAGAGTTGGTTAGAACTTTGCACATCATCTAATTCAGGCTTCTTCCTGATGTATCTGTTGGGAATAATTTTATAAAGAGGGAACTGAAAGTTCTTTATTTTTTTTAAGAAGTGAATAAATGTGAGTGGCAGGCCTAGAATAGTTGCTTTGCTCCGCAGCCCCTTTGGGAAAAATAAGAGAACCTGCAGTGAAGTCCTTGGCTTTGAAGGTTTGAAGGGTGGAAGACAAACACTAGAGCCAAATTAGAGCATTCTACTGGCCTCCCGTGTTCTCTGGCTCAGTGTACTCATGGTCCAACTACTGCTATGTAGAGAAATATCTCTGGCATATAGATTTCTGTTAGCTACCTGGGACTAAGAAGGCAACTAACCATTTCCCAACCTTTTTCTAGAAGCCGTAGAGGACAAAAAAGGTGGAAAGTCTCTAATATATGAGGCTGACATTTTCAAGAACCCAAACTGTTGGTCTGTTCTCCCATACATTGAGCTGCTGTCTGCCCTCATAGCTTAGTTACTATCTTTAAGCCCCAATTTTCTTATCTTCAAAGGGAGAATATCAAATGTACCTAACTCCTAGGATTCCCATGAGGATTAAATAAGAAAGCCTTAGTAATCTGCTGAGAAAAGGCCCTAGCACAGGTTAGCACTCAACTAAATAATGCCTATTGTCATTCTTATCACTCTATGGCTGGTGAAAGAGACAGATTAGGGACCATTTCTACATAAAAATGCTTTATATTTCCATTTTGATTGGTCTTTTAAATTTTCTTTAACCATCTATTAGTGCCTGTTTTCTTCTAATTCATGCCATGGGTATTTAAGGCTTTTGTTGAAACTGAACTGTTTGTAGATATGTCTCCAGACCAATACGGGAGGTAGCGAATGGGAGAATATAAACAAAGGAATCAAGGAATTTTTGCCTTGTTTCCCAGATACATAAACTCAGAGGGAAAAAAATCTTCACTGCCTTATTCTAGGAGGAAACTCTTAGAAAGTCTCTGGTTAGTTTTATCATTGATCAGTCATTGATTGAGAATTTAATGTGCTTAATCACTGCGTACATTATCTCATCCAATCCTCATAACTGTTAGTTGAGATAGATTAATTTGTCCCATTCTCTGGACGGCTTTCCCAAGATCACCTACTTGGCATGTAGCACAGACAGGCTCTGAGTCTATTTTTATCTCACCCCAAGGCCCAGGCTCCTAACCACCACGCTATACATGTTTACAAAAAAGCCAGGGGACCTATGTCCTGTCTTAAGGCTCAGCCTAATGAAACTGAGAAAGAAAATAGGAGTGCATCATTGTGTTATTTTCAGAATACCTACTCTGGCAAATTTAGGGATCTCTGAAGGAGGTGAGAAGGACTGGGTAATCTCTGATAAATCTCTTTAAGAGCAGGGCTTTGACAAAGTAGTGTTGCAACACAATTGCTCTAAGGGGCCCAACTGGGTAGTTTCTGGGAGCAGTTTCTAACGGGGGACTCACTGAGAGGCAGCTGAAATGGGTTAGATGTAGCCTCCAAGGTTACCCATTGCCAAGAATGCCTCTGTCCTGCCATCTCCCCAGCATGCAGGGCCAACTGCAGGCCCACAGCCCTGATCTCCCTCAATCCTTCAAATCACTCCAAATAAAAATGATAAAAATAACATTTTATAGGAGCAAGTCATATTTAATCTTACATTTAGAGTAAATAAGTCTTGAAAAATATTATTGAAAATGGTATCAAATATTAGGTTTTTTATTTCAGTGTTCCTTTTAGATTCAGAGGGTTTATGTGCAGGTTTGTTACCTGGGTATATTGTGTGACGCTGAGGTTTGGGGTAAGAATGATCCTGTCACCCAGGTACTGAGCATGGTAACCAACAGGTAGTTTTTCAGCCCTTGCCTCCCTCCCTCCCTCCCCTCTTTAGTAGTCACCAGTGTCTATTGTTCCTATATGTGCTCAATGTTTAGCTCCCACTTATAAGTGAGAACATGTAGTATTAGGTTTTCTGTTCCTGCATTAATGCACTTAGGATAATGGCCCCCAGCTGCATCCACATTGCAGCAGAGGATATAATTTCATTCTTTTTCATAACTGCATAGTATTCCATACTGTATATATATATTTTCTGTATCCAATCCACCATTGATGGGCACCTAGGCTGATTCCATAACTTTGCTACACAAGTTTTTAAGAGGCTGCTTACTTTGCAAACTCAGCTTTGAGACAGACCCCTGGCCCATCCCCCAAGTCAATGCTATATAGAAATCCTAGAACTGAGCCAAGATGAAGAACATGAAGAACAGAAAGCTTTGCTTGGTGTCTTAAGAATATGGGGCAGCCAGGAGTGGTGGCTCACACCTGTAATCCCAGCACTTTGGGATGCCGAGGCAGGTGGATCAAGAGGTCAGGAGTTCCTGACCAGCCTGACCAACATGATGAAACCCCATCTCTACTAAAAGTACAAAAATTAGCTGGGCATGGTGGCATGTCCCTCTAATGCCAACTACTCAGGAGGCTGAGGCAATAACAGGAGAATGGCTTGAACCTGGGAGGTGGAAGTTGCAGTGAGCTGAGATCGCGCCATTGCACTCCAGCCTGGGTGACAGAGCGAGACTCCATCTCAAAAAAAAAATATATAGATATATCTATATAGATATATCTATTTATCTATCTATCTAGATAAATATAGATATCATCTATCTAGATAGATATATCTATATATATATGGGGCACACTAGGCACCCAAGCAGAGATATGGTCTGCTACACAAACTTGGGGAAATAAGATTGTGGCAGCAACTAAGTGTAAATACTGAAAAGACATCTTGAAGTGACAGTGTTTGGTCTGGATGTTCTGTGATTCCAGTAGGTTCCCCCACGATGTCTTATCTTAGGGTTAACCTCTCTCTAGCCACTCTCCAGGGACCCTGCAGGGTTGAAGGGTTGATTTTCTTCAATTCTCCAGACCAGCCTTTTAAAAATAAAGACAAGAACTGGATGAATAGAACATTAAGAAAAATGTTTCGGAAGGATGTACATGGATATGGAGTTAGAAACAAGGCCCTGTGTGCTGATGCCAATATATTTTCTAGATTGCACTTTTAGTCTCTTATGTGGATGTTTGACTCTGCTCTGATGTGTTCTCTCCCCTCTCCCTTCTCATGTGGAGGGAAAAGATTATCTCTGAATTGACCTTACCTAGGTATGGCTCTTGTTGAATCCAAGGGGAGAGTCAGCCATGAGTGGCACAGCCCAAGGCAGGATGAGTGAGAAGCAGGAGACATATAACTTGTCTACAGATCCAGTGCTCAGGGGAGGAGATCCCAGTGATCAGAGCCTGCATTTAGGTCTTACAGGTTGGTAACTCGTCTCTTTCAATGGAACAAGTGTAAATACTACAGGGCAATAGATTATCTATAAGTCTTTTAATTCCAGAAATCTAAATGAGGCCACTAAAGTTGTTCAGAAGATCCTTGGAAACAAGGTAAGACACTAAAAGAAAGACTGGCATATAACTTTAAGAGTTGGGAGAATCTGCTGCAATGCACAATATGCAAGTGTTTCTCTAAACAGAGACCAGCATGCTGTGCTCCATGATATATTGACGTCTGTGCCTCTGATTCATAATGACTACAGATTTGGCTCTTATAGGAATGTCTTCATCCAGTGGAGAAAATAAGGTGAGGTTATTTTCTCACCTCCAGTCACCAGCTCGAATGTTCCTTAATATAGTATGCCAACAGAAATCAGGGGCTAATAAACTCTGGAAAAAGAGTAGTCCTGGTAATCAAGAGTGGCACTAACCAAATTTGGCAAACTCAGTGAAGGTGTGTCAGTTTTGGAAACTTCTTTATTCAACGGAATGAGAATACTCCTAATTAATAAACTAGGTTTATTGGATTGGATCTGCAACCTTTTTTTTTTTTTTTCTTCTAAAGACAGAGTCTCGCTCTGTCACCAGGCTGGAGTGCAGTGGCACAATCTTGGCTCACTGCAACCTCTGCCTCCTGGGTTCAAGCAACTCTCCTGACTCAGTCTCCCGAGTAGCTGGGACTACAGGGGCACACCACCATGTCCAGCTGATTTTTGTATTTTTAGTAGAGATGGGGTTTCACCATGTTGGCCGATGGTCTTGATCTCTTGACCTCATGATCAGCCTGCCTCAGCTTCCCAAAGTGCTGGGATTACAGGCGTGAGCCACCGCGCCCGGCCTCAACCTTTTTCATTGTGGAGACCTGCTTTCCAGAGCTGATGTTTAGTGCCATCTTCTGTACATCCCACATTGTGCTGTTGGCACTGAAAAAATATCCAATCCCTGCTTCTATCTGCCTTGCTGGTTCTCCTTGGTGTCCTGCTGCCATACACAGTACAGGGCAATAGGCACTCTTCATAGTAAGCCCCACATACCCTGTGTCATTGCCCCATTTGCCCTTAAGCCCAGGGCACTGATGAGTTAAATTCTAACAATGACATGGGAATTGTTCCCAGTGTCTCCATTAGAGAAGGGTATTGATAGGCATTCATTCAACAGACTTAGACTGGGCACCTACTCTTTCCCAGGGAACCTGGCATATCTCGAGGATGCTACTCCTCAGCATGTCTACATAAGAAACGTAAAACATTGCTTGTCCTCAAGAATCTCACATGTGAGTCGAGAAGACAAACAGCTAATGATTGCTGTGCTGCAATCAGTGTGTTGTGGTAGAGCCCTGGATGCGTGGGGGACACAGAGGAACAGCAGCTCAATCTGACTGAAGGGCAGAAAAAGGCCTCTAGAGGGGAGAGGACTCCAGAGCTGAGTGGGAAATGCAGTTACAACATAACAATGACTTATTGTTACATCAGCTGGGTTAGGGCACAAGAGAAAGTTCCGAGCACAGAGAACTGCATATGTGAAGGTGTGGCCTCATGAAACCACAACACACTGTAAGGAGCTACCAGCCTGCCACAGGCGGGTGTGAAGGTTGCCTAGAGGAGACTAGCAGGAGATAACACTCAAGGGGTGGATTAGGAAATCCCTTGCGCACCATTTTGAACTTTACCTTGAATGCAATGGAGAGCTGTGAAAGGACTTTAAGCAAGGCCCAGGCCTCACTGAATCTGTGGTTTAGAAAGAACTCTCTGGTTACAAGATGGAGCATGGATAGAAGCGAGATGAGAATAGACAAGAGGGACAAAATAGTGACTAAAGGGTCAAAGTCTTTGCTTCATGCACTTCTTTGATCAGTGCCCCTGTCAACTGGCACTTGATACCATCACAGTGAGCACTGTCCAAGTCCTTTGACAACATTTAGCCCCTCAACCCAAGAGCTCTGAAACCCCAGCATGTTTCCAAATGTCTTTATTTTACCCTCACCTTTGATTATGTTTATTCCATCTCCACATCTGATATGTCAACAAAAAGAGCCAAACTCTGTAAAATATTTGAAGACATTTATTCTAAGCCAAATATGAGTGACCAATGGCCTGTGACACAGCCCTCAGGAGATCCTGAGAACATGTGCCAAAAGTGGTCGGGCCACAACTTTTTTTTTTTTTTTTTGAGATGGAGTCTTGCTCTGTCACCCAGGTTGGAGTGCAATGGCGTGATCTCAGCTCACTGCAGCCTCCACCTCCCAGGTTCAAGCTATTCTCCTGCCTCAGCCTCCTGAGTAGCTGGGATTACAAGTGCCTGCCACTACACCTGGCTAATTTTTGTATTTTTAGTAGAGGCAGAGTTTTGCGACATTGGCCAGACTAGTCTCAAACTCCAGACTTCAGGTGATCCACCTGTCTCGGCCTCCCGAAGTACTGGGATTACAGGCATGAGCCACAGCACCCGGCCCCACAACTTGGTTTTATACAATTTAGGGAGACATAAGACATCAGTCAATATATGTAAGACATACACTTCAAGGAAACTTTGCATTCATACTAAGATTTGCTGATGAGCAGTGGTCTCAAACTACAGTGTGTACTTGGGGGGCTTGCTAAACCTAAATCTCAGGCTCCCACCCTCAGTGTTTCTGATTCAGTCAGTCTGGAGCAGGGGGCAAGAATGTGCATGTTTAACAAGGTCCCAGGTGATGCCAGTACTAAAGATCAGAAAACCATGCAACCAGAACCATTGTTATGACCAGCTGAATTCTTAAGGACTTCCTGAGAACAATATCTTCCAGTACTTCTCCTTGGGCTGGTCAGATTCCTCAAAGAAGGCTCTCGCAATCTCATGGCTAGGGTCTAGGCCTGACTGCCAGTATTTTGGCAACCTAAGAGGGCTTGTAGGTCTTATCATTAAATATGTAAATGTCCATTTGATCTACCTGTTTTATTATGGTATCTTTGCCATCAGCTAATTCTAGAGTCTCCCCAGTCCAGAGGAACTCTGCTTCACCCTCTCCAGAGATTAGAAACCTCTCAACTCCTGTCAGTGTGGACAATGGGCAGGGCCTCAGCTGTGCAGGATGAAGGAGAAAACAGAATACAATTGCTTCCTAAGCAGACTCCCAGCTGAGTTTTTATAGCTCCACCTTTGCCTGCAGTTCCTGGAACCATCAATTCCTGAGTATTTGGGGTGTTCTGCAGTGTAATAAGTTTGCTTTTCACCTCCCACTCTACCAGCTGAGAAGTCTGCATTTTTGGATCTGCAAAGTCAGCTGAATGTGTCCTCCTCCCTCCAGCTTCCAGGACTGTGTTGTTCTTGTCTCCTCCATCATTTTCTTTGTCCTTGTGGGCGTATGCTCTGTTTAAGCCCCATTACTGTTATTTTTGTTGGCTTTCAAGAGGAAAAGGAGACAAATGAAAGTAGTCAAATCTTCTGTCTTTACCCAAAGTCCTTCACAGGATTTTACCTGAAAGTCCTCTAAAAAGATTTGGTTGAGTACTAGTTGCTGATAATGCTGAGCTGCTTGTGTTTGTAAAGACAGATGTGGCCTCATTGTGACTATTTCAGGTTTATGGGTCATGTTTTTTCTTTCTGTTCTAAAGAAAGCTTCCTATTTCAAAATAATTTTGCTTTAAAAAAAGACAGCACATCCCCAGTCATGACCCCCAGAATAAAATATGGAGACTCTCCCTTTTCTGACTTCTCAGATGTATATTAATTAGAAAGTACCCTCAAGAAACAGTGGAGCTCTAAATCGGATTCATTTCTATATTCAGTGTAACATATTCAAGTTGTCAGAATTTTTACAATGCTTCTAATGAAGTGCCCAGCATAATGAATTGTACAATTATAATAAAATGGGGTTCTAATTAACAATTATCATTCAAAGCAAGAACACTCCAGGTTTTTTTTATCCTCCTCTCAAACTGGAGGCTAACAAGTAGCTAGGAAAAAAATTAACAGGGGGTATGTGTACAGAGGAGCACAGTACTCAAAATGACTAACAAAGCTAGTTTTTCCTCTAAGTTTGTAAGTGACAGTATAGCTTGAGAGAATATGTTCTCAGGTATGGTTGCAGGAAGTTTTCTGATCATCTGAGCTTTCCCAGATATGATATGGTGGTGTATAAACTTGGGTGTTTAAGCACGAATTAATGACTTACTAACGATAGCTTTCAATTGAGTCTCATCCATGGAGTCATATCCTTCCCTTCTGTCCTGTGAATTCATGGTATCAAGTGACAATAGGAGGGTAAATGGACCAGAGGTTCTTTGCTGTCATCAAGGGTCTGAGGGAGAAAAAGTCTACAAATCACTGCAGTCATTAAAATAAAAGCTGCTGGCCAGGTGCAGTGGCTCACGCCTGTAATTCCAGCACCTTGGAAGGCTGAGGCTGGCAGATCACTAGAGTTCAGGAGTTGGAGACCAGCCTGGGCAAGATGGTAAAACCCCGCCTCTACAAAAAAATACAAAAATTGGCCGGTTTTGGTGGTGTGTGCCTGTAGTCTCAGCTACTTGGGGGGGGCCGAGGCCGGAGAATCAATTCAGCCCGGGAGGTTGAGGCTGCAGTTCATGCCACTACACTCCAGCCTGGGTGACAAAGTGAGACCCTGTCTCAAAAAACAAACAAAAATACATAAATAAAATAAAATAAAATAAAAGCTGCCCTTTCCTGAAAGGATCAGTAAGCATTATGCTAGATAATTCACCATGCATTATTTAGTATTTTCACAACCCGTGACGTGTGTATTTTACAGATGAGAAAAGCTAAAGCTTAAAGATGCTCAGTGGTCAAAGTCATAACCAAAAAGAACCCGAGCCTGGTGTGGCGGGCTCCAAACTCTAGCTGGCCCTCTAGAGAAAACACTGTCTCAGCTTGATTCTTTCTGGCTTTGGCGCTGATCCACTCTGTGGCCTGCAGCAAGCCATTTGCTCACTGTCTGCTCTCTGGAACCTGCTTTGTGCAACTCCGGGGGGCACCGGTGATGATCTATCCTAGAGTTTTATAGTGCGAGGGCTCTGCTTTCACCATCTGCTTTTCTCATTGGGATGCAAAAAAATGGTGAAAATTACCATTGTGGTTGGTTATGATGTTTCTGTTTCAAGTAACAAAACTCCCCATTGGACAGTTTATAAAAGAAGAAAGAGAGAGAGGGAGAGAGAGAGAGAAAGAGAGAGAGAAAGAGAGAGAGAAAGAGAGAGAGAAAGAGAAAGAGAGATAGAAAGAGAGAGAAAGAGAGAGGAAAAGAAAGGATCATCTCCTGCAAATGAGGTTCTGGTGTATCCCAACTCTGGGTCTGATCCTGCAAATGAGGTTCCAGTGTAGCCCAGCTCTGGGTCTGATCCTGCAAATGAGGTTCTTGTGTAGCCCTACTCTGGGTCTGGTTACATCAGTGACTTCACAATGTCATCGGGGCCCTGGGCTCCCCCTGTCTTCCTGCCCTGTCACCTTCAAGGTACTAGCATTGCTTCCACTGGGCCCTCCAGGGCTGCAAGGTGGCCACTATGGTTCCAGGCACCATATCCTGACACAATAACAACCAATGGAAGAAGAGGAACAGATGTTTGCATTACTGCTCTTCAAAATCAGGGTAACATTTTCAAGATGGTCCCCAGCAGGCCACTGCTCATGCCCCAGTGACCAGGATGAGATCATCCCAAACTCATTGCTGACAAGAGGCACGGGTGGCCATGATAAGATTAGACTAATTTGGGTTTGCTCCTGAGTCAGGTTAGAAAAAAGTGAGTATCTGGACAAGATCAGGACTCTTGACTGTAAAGAGTAAGGAAAGAAGTGGCCACTGGGTGGAGAACCAAGTGTAACTTTATCCAAGTGAAGTGTGCTAAACTTCTCTGAAGATCACATAAAATCTGGATTTTCATGTTGCCGTATTTTCTACTGTCCTCCAGACTGGGGGTGTGGGGAAGAAAAGCACTGGTTTGGGACCTTAGTTGAGGAGGCACAGAGAAACTAAAATAGCTTCATCTATGTTAGGACTTAAGCTAAATTTCCATGTATTTAGACAAGTACTGTAACAAATGCATTTAACTCTCAATACTATAAAGCAGCAGAAGGATTAAGAATCCATGAATAAATGGATATTTACCTTTTGGTTATAGTTTAAGATATGGGCTATTATTAGCTGATCAGTAACAAGCTAAAGTTAGAATTCAAAGGTGCCAATGACAACATTCACAAGGGGTTTCTACACATCCCTGCAATCTAATTTCAGTATTTTGGGCTATACTGTGGAGCTGTCATGTTGCTCTGGTTCTCCCAGTGATATTTGGAAAGTTCTTTGCGAGGCTGACATATCATACAACCTGCATCTCTTCTTACAGATCATTTGTGCTGTCAGCATGCAGTTTTTCCAGTTCAGTAAAGTAGGTCATATAGGAATATTGGATTCATCTGTGCCAGTCTTGAAGCCTTTGAAGATTAATGAGTTTCTCCAATGCATGCAAAGTGTTTTAAATTCTTGGAAGAAAAGATTTGCCTGTTATGAAACAGCAACATCCCTAATTATCAGCCATTAAGCTTCCCACCAACCTCAGCCAACGATCAAATGCATGGAAAAGAAAATCTCTTTTTAAAACATAAATCTGATGATGTCACTACCTATTCAAAAAGCTTTCATGGTGTCACATTGCCTGAAGGACGAAATCCAAGCTATTTTTAAAAACACTCAAGATTCCCTTGGTTGGGAATCTGACCCCTCTTTGTCCTCCACTCCTGTTTCCTCCAGTCTTACCAAGTCCTTCACTATTTCTGCCTGGTATGAACTGCTGACATCTGTGCCTTTGTCTAACTGCACTCCTTTATGTCCATCATTTAAATATCTATTAATGCATTAACACCCTGATCAAACCCATTTCCTCTAGCAACATCCCTGTGTCCGCTATCCCCTATTGATTAATCAGAATTAATCAATCTCATCTCTGCGGGCTCCCATCTTTGTTTCTGCCTCTCTAACAATTTTTTACAGTTGGTCCTCCTAATAATAAAGGTACTTTTGCATCTGCTGATCTTTCTGGGCCACTAAATGAAGAGCTTCCTAGGATGGAAACCAGCTATATCTTCAGGAATCTGGTTTCCTCTTCCTGGACACACAGGGAGACATCACTTGCTAGTCTTCCTCGAAGTTAGTTGGAGGCTGTGTGTTTGGGTTCTGACTGATATGATGGGGTAGACGTGATTGTAAGCATCTTCCAGGATTGGCCTTTTAAAATATCTCAAATGAGCCTCCAGTCCTCTCTTCACCTAATGTAGATAGAGGCCAGCATCACAAGATGAAAGGAGACAGGATCCTGATTAATTACACTTAACCCTTGAACAACACGGGGTTGAACTGCTGCATCCATAATATTTTTTCAGTAAAAGTTATAATACCGAGTGTGCCTGTATCTCCTGCCTCCCCTTCCACTTCCCCCAACTCCTCCACCTCCACTGCTGTCACCCCTGGCACAGCAGAACGAACCCCTCCTCTTCCTCCTCTGCAGCCTACTCATGCAAAGACAATGAGGATGAAGACCTTTATGATAATCCATTTCCACTTAATAAATAGTAAATCCATTGTCTCTTCCTTATGATTTCCTAAACATTTTCTTTTCTCTAGCTTACTTTATTGTAAGAATATAGTATATAATATAGTAACATACAAAATGTGTGTTAATCAACTGTTTATATTATCAGTAAGGCTTCCAGTCAGTGGCAGTTTATAACAAATGGTTGTTTCTGATATTTGTTGGCAGTTTTTAGTCCTTTTTTATTTTTTATTTTTTTGAGACAGGGTCTCACTCTGTTGCCCAGGCTGGAGTGCAGTGGCACAATCATGGCTCACTGCATCCTCGACTTCCCAAGCTCAAGCCATCCTCCCATCTCAGCCTCCTGAGTAGCTGGGATTACACGCATGTGCCAGTATGCCCAGCTAATTAAATTTTTTGTAGAGATGAATATTATCCTTGAATATTATCTCTATCTTAGCAGTTTTCTTCATAGAACTGGCTCAGGTGGTAATGATTCACTTGGTTTGTTTGCGTTCCAGATTAGACTGGAAGCCCCATAAAGAAAGAAACACATCAGTCTTGTTCACTGTTGTTTCCAGGCCCCTAGAGCATGTCTGCTTCACACTCAGGGTGATGGGCAAGGTAAGGATGGAAACAGAAAAAACTCAGAGTAAAAAAAAAATAAAAAATCCCCTATCTGTAGGGGCCAACAGCTCACACGTCAAAAACCCCAAAGTTGCACAGTGTACACAGTAAAATAATCAATGGTACATCTCAAAAAAGGTAAAATTATGTCCAGCAACACATCTTTAAGAAGAGAGGGACATGACTAATATCCCCCAAAGAGTCCAAATAAATGAATCACTATTTAACCCGATTCATTATTTCCTTTCTCAACAAATATTTACTATGCATCTGGTATATACAGGACACTTTTCTAGAAGTTGTGGGGAATTCTAAGAAGTAGACAACATGCTCAAGTTCCTTGTCCTTAATGACTTATAATTGAAAATGAAAAGGAAGGTGGTCTGTCTATTCTCTGCATCTGAGATCCGGTACCTTGACCCTGCTCTATTCTCATTCTGAGTCTACCAGCGCACCTGACATAGAACTCCAAGGCAAGTGACTTTAATTCTAAGCACAATCCCTACTCTCCAATCCCCACTCTTATGCACCCACACCTCCCTTTATCATCCTTTTCATGAGAAGACACAATGCATTCCATATAGTCAATACTCAGTAGGTGTCTGCAATGTAGTTAACCCATTTATGCTGGAGGTTACAATTTTTTGAATTGCAGACGTGTGAAACATCAGACCTTGGTGATGACTTTGAGCAGGATATAAATACCTCCCACATGCTTAGCATTCTAATAATGGAACACTAGGCATAATTAAACACACTCCCAGACTCCCTTTTCTGTGGATTTCCCCTGATGAAGGGAGTGTTTCTCCCCGACTCTGTCCCCAACCAAAATGTCTCCTCCTGATCACTCAGTCACCAAAGCCTGTGGGCCACAAACCCGTAATGCTTCCTGGAACTCTTGTGATCACTAGAACATTCTAGAGTCGTTTCCAGGTTGTCTTT
Organism: Pongo pygmaeus; assembly: GCF_028885625.2. Classification (NCBI taxonomy): domain Eukaryota; kingdom Metazoa; phylum Chordata; class Mammalia; order Primates; family Hominidae; genus Pongo; species Pongo pygmaeus. The sequence goes on from NC_072380.2 coordinate 11,590,660, forward strand.
CAGATTTTTCAAAATCCTGCGTGCCCCCTCACCCACCCTACATCATGGATCAACAGTAACTCCATCCTGGAGCCTGCGGTGGGTGGAGCTCTGAAAGATGGTGGCTTTTCCATCTTGTACTTTGAGAGATGCCTATCTCAAGTGTGAAGCAAGTTGAATACGTCTGTTGATTAAAACAACAACAACAACAACAACAACAAAACTCAGGTGATTAAAATCTGTTCCCTAAGTGACAGCTCAATGAAGTAGAAAGAGCTGATTCAGCAGTCCAGAAAACCTGGTTTCATGTTCTGGGTCTGCCTCTAAACTAACTGTGTGGCCCAAGGTGGGTCTTGGGTTGAACTAGATGGTCATCAAAGATCCCTTTCAACTTGAAAACACCCACAATGTGTGTGTGTGTGTGTGTGTGTGTGTGTATGTGTGTGTTGTTTTTAAATCCTAACATCACATGTTCTATTGACCAATATATTGTATTATCTATTCTTCGGGAGAAAGCCATCTGCTGCTCACTCCTAGGTGTCTAGGAGTTCTGCCTGCTGAATTGCCATCAAAGCGAGACAGAGCCCAGCAGTTGTCAGCTGTCCAGCAAGGGTCCATGAGAGCATCCAAATACGGCAAGGTGTTTCTTTGATGTTTCTCAGTCTCAGCATTGGGCTTTTGTTTCTATGAATGCTTTTCTACCAAATAGGATGTTTATATCAGTAAGTCCTATGGTATTATTTAAGTTACACAAACAGCAATTTTGAACGAAAGCAGATTTGGACGGCTGGGATCTATTTGGATGTGTGATGCTAATGAGCTGCATAATCTAGCTCTTTGTTCAGTTAGTGCTGAAATGTGACGTCCCTGGGCTGTGATTAGACTCCCTAGTCATTCAGATGGCTGTTCAGAAATTCTCCCCACTTCCCTGTGGAGATGGGCATCTGAAGGATACATTTCCCCATGCTTCTTGAATATGAAGTAACAGCACTTAAACATCTTTCATTCAATCACCATTTAGCTATCAAGGTCATCAAACAGCATGAAATGAAGCACTCAGTCAATCATCTAAAGATAGGCTTTTTAAGAAGTGACCATTGTCCCTGTTAATTACATCTCTAACAGGAAGGGGAGAAACCCCACCTGGTTTCCTTTTGCCAAACACAAAGTTGCTTCTGTGGGTTCTGGATCTAGAAGTGGAGAGTTTTACTAAGTCAAAGAGGCTGCTTGGGGGTACCAACTCCCGGCCAGAAGGCTGGCAGGTGACCAGGACAGTCACTGCTCTGATCCCATGGGGATGGCTGCCCTGTCTCCCTTTGCTCAGGGGGATTGGTCTGGGGACACGTTTGCCCATGAACCTGCCTTGTTAACTCTTTTGTCCCTTGAGTCACAATCCAGAAGCTGCTCATGATCTTGGTCCAGGCCAGGGAGAAATCAGTGCCATTCTATCAACACCCACCAGGCACAATGATCAGACATCAATTACTTGGCTGAGTGAGGACAAAATAATTGAATTGGAACATGTTGCTCGTGCAATTTCTCTAACTTTGGGCTGACACTTATCTAGCCCTGCAGCAGTGAGCAATTTTCTTGTGAACAGTTGCTAATTAGAGAGGGTGTGTTTTCTTTAATGGATTGATAATTCATCCTATTACACTTTAAAACAATGTTTTAAAGTTTGTTTCCTCAGGAGAGAAATGGCACAAACTGAAGGAGATAGTGGCAAAGGTCAGGCATTGGATTTTTAGAACGCAGGATTTTTCTTTTGTTTGTTTTTTGAGATGGAGCCTCACTCTGTCACCCAGGCTGGAGTGCAGTGGCGCGATCTCGGCTCACTGCAAGCTCTGCCTCCCGCCTCTCCTGCCTCAGCCTCCCGAGTAGCTGGGACTACAGGCGCCCACCACCATACCTGGCTAATTTTTTTGCATTTTTTAGTAGAGACAGGATTTCACCTTGTTAGCCAGAATGGTCTCCATCTCCTGACCTTGTGATCTGCCCGCCTCGGCCTCCCAAAGTGCTGGGATTACAGGCGTGAGCCACCAGGCCCGGCTAGAATGCAGGATTTTTCAAATGCCATTAGTCTAAAAAGCTTCCAGATACTTCACAGTGATGTTTCAGGAGAGCTTACCATCTGTGTATGTCTCAGGTGTGGTGAATTACTTAGCAATGCTTTTAGGAGGCAGAATCAGACATCGTGCTCCTTCCTTCCTCCCTCTCCGCCCCACCCCCCTTGCCAACAGGGTCTTGCTCTGTCACCCAGGAGGTAGTGCAGTGGCACAATCTTGGCTCACTGCAACCTCTGCCTCCCAGGTTCATACAATCCCAAGTAGCTGGGATTGTGGGGTTTCACAGTGTTGGCCAGTCTGGTCTCAAAGTCCTGACCTCAAATGATCCATCTGCCTCAGCCTCCCAAAGTGCTAGGATTACAGGTGTGAGCCACCGTGCCCAGCCCCAGCCTGTTTTTATATTTTCTGCAGGCTGTGTAATGACTCATCGCCCTCCTCTTCCTCCAGTGTAGGTGAGAGATGACCCAGTGGGTCCCCATCAGTGTTGGACATGATTCCTCAGGTGAGTTCTGACTTAGCTTGTGACTCCACCAATGACCACAGCTGAGCCTCTACTCAGACAGGCCTTCTCTGTCCTTCAGCCTTAAGAACCAACCTCACCTCATCATTTTCCATCACATTGCTATGATTTGCTTTCTTAACAGCACCTGTGGCCACCTGGAGTGGTTTTGTGCATTTATTTTCTATCTTCCCTACAAAGATGGGAGAAAGAAGGGGCCGGGCTGACTGTCCAGGGCTCTATCTTCAGCACTCAGAACAGTGCTAGGCCACAGCCAAGCCTAACATATTTGTTGGGTGAATATTGTGAGTGGGATCAGAATACAGGAGGGGCTGGAGAACAGATGAAGTGGGTTTTCTTCCTGGCTCTCCATTAACTAGCAGTGTCCACTTGGAAACCCTGCTTTAGTTTTTCTCCTCGCCTAGGCTTAGATAGTAATGGACACTCCTTCAAGGTCTAAGTTCTATAACTAGCAGAGGAAAAGGCTTAACTAAGAGAAGAAATTGCTGCTGAACCTTCATTCATAAGCAGACCAGAGCAACTATTAGGCCCTGTAATGCTTCATGAATCAAAGTATAATATTTCTTTCTTACAGATTTTACATATATACATTTTGAGACAGGGTCTCACTCTGTCACCCAGGATGGAGTGCAGTGGTACGATCTTGTCTCACTGCAGCCTTGACCTCCCCAAGCTCCCATCTCAGCCTCTGGAGTAGCTGGGGCTACAGGTGCAGGCCACAATGCCCAGTTAAATTTTTTGGTATTTTTTAGATATGGGATTTTGCCATGTTGCTCATGCTGGTCTTGAACTCCTTGGCTCAAGCCATTTTCCTGCCTCAGCCTCCCAAAGTGCTGGGATTACAGATGTGAGCCACAAAGTTTTGGGTCATAAACGAACTGCCAAGGAAGGGGTTCCTCCCGAGTCTTCACCTCCTCTCTTGTCTACTCTGGGTGGCCTGGGGATATGCTTGTCTTGTGGAGGCGCAAGCACTGTGGGCTCAATAGTGGGGAGCCTCTTTCCCTGGTAAGGGGAGGGCACCAGTGGGATCACCGGTGCCATCTCCTGCAATGGGTCTTCTGATGTTGGGTCGAACAGAACTTCAGGAGTTGATTTCCCTGGGCAGGTGGAGCGGGATCCTTCCTTCGCTATTTGTCCCTTTGCTACTAGCATTGCTGCTGCCTGCCCTCTTAGCCACTGTGGGGGATCTAGCACCAGCTATAACCAAGTGTCTATGTATGGGAACTAGTCTAAGTATCCTTTACCAGTTACCTTGTGCCACTCCTTAGAAATAAGGGACCTGTCCAGGCTTCCTTCTGATGGCCGACCCACTTCTAATGTTGGCCAATCTATTTCCCATAAAGCTCTAAGTTTCCCTGGTGTCATAGTAACCCCATAGTCTCCACTAAATCCTTCCTTGAAATTTTTCAACATAGTTCCTAGCGGAGTGGGCTTACTTTGTGTCTGACCCATGTTTCACTCGAGACAAAACACCACGCTCACACCACACGCACACCACATAACAAAGAACGGGTAAAAAGGGCATACACACACTTTTTCATTTTACACCAGACCAGAATCAAAACTAAAATCGGAGTATCCAGAAATCCAAGCCAGGTCAAAACCAAAACCAAAGTATCAAGCAATTCAAGTCAAGTCAAAAACAAGAACCAAAGTGCCGGTACAGGCACGCCGTGGGTGATTAGGCCACACTTCCACTCAAATGGGGTGGGCAAGTTCCAAAGACCAGTCTTACCAAGTTTCAGACGTCCAGACTTAAAGTGCCAGTTCCTTCCCGGTGTTCAGCCACCACGTTGATCCTCCGCAGGGGCCTGCCACACACTGCTCTGACGAGGTGTTCCACCCAGGCAATTGCCTACCCAGGAGCGCTCTCAGGATCCGCATCGCTCGAGCTGGTCCGAGTCCCCCGCAGGGATGTTCCACAGGGCAGGCCTAAGCGGCCTAAGGGGCTGCCTCGACCATCCATTAATCACCTCGCTTCCCGGTCAGGGAACCAAGAAATGTAGCAGGACGAGTCGCAGACAAAACTCCTCAGACACCGGATTAAAGAAGGAAGAGGTTTTTTATTTGGCCGGGAGCGGCGGCAGACACGCATCTTAAGAGCCAAGCTCCCCGAAGACAGAGTTCCTGGCCCGTTTAAGGGCTTACAACTCTAAGGGGTTCCAGGTGAAAGGGTCGTGATGGATTAAGAGCACATGTGGTTAGAGTCGGGGGGGGGTTAATCTTTTAACCTCAGGCCGGGTCATCAGTGGCACCGGCTGGTCTTGCCACTGACTTCATTCCTGTTGTTTTTCAACTTTTACTTCCTCCTCCTCTTCAGAGACAGGAGACAGCAAGAGAAATGGCTTCTCTCCTCAGTAGCACTCAATCAATCATAGCATTTTCTAGATTAGAATGACTCATTTCCCCCAGTGGTGGCTTGTGGTGCACTTATGAAAGTGAGTTCTGAGTTAGTCTTGTGGCGCCACCAATGAGCACCGCTAAAGAGCACAAAGGCCTTGCTCATTATCTGAGTCTCTTGATCTATAGAGGAATGGGAATCAAAATGCAGGATGGGCGAGAATGGATGAATTGGGTTTTCTTTCTAAGCCTCAGCTTTAGGTGGAAAGCTGAGGTACTGAGGATACTGTGTGACTGTGCCCTGTCACACACCACACGGGGCAGATCCAGATCCAGGACTCTATCCAGGAGCTGTTCTTTCCTTCCTAGCACGGTACTGCAAACTCATCCCCGGGAGAGCAAGCTGGGCTTGTGTCTTCCCTTCTGAGGCCCAGACAATGCTCTTATTCTTTCAGCCAACAAATGTTGGAGTGTCTACTCTCCGAGATAGTGTCCTCTCTCACAAGGTTTTCCCTTTGTGGCAGAAACATCAAAGAGTACAACTTCAATTTCCCATGCTTCTGTAACTCAAAATGGCTTTGGTCTCTTCTTCTAATTCCTAAACCCAGTAAAACCAGGAACTGTGCTCTGCAACCTCAATTACAAACATACAGGAGTCGGTTAATAAATGTTTAAAAATCTGTGAATGATTACATTGGGATAAGGGACAAGAAGTAGATCTTTTCAAAGAATCAATACGCTATAATCTTAGAAAAGCTGCAATTCAGGTAGGTAACTTGAGACTTCTGTATAAAAGAAAAGACTAGAATATTGTTTTTTGTTTTTTTCTTGTTGTTGTTGTTTGTTTTTTGTAAGTTCATCCCAAAGTTGAGAGCTGACCAAAGAAGTTTTCAACTAATTGCCTCTTGCCTAGTTTCAGGATTAAACTATATTTGATTTGATTATATAAGAAAAAGAGGAGAGACTTTGCCCTGAGTAACAAACTGTGGGTCATCCTTATCTAAAGTGTACAGAGGGGTACTTTTTTCATTCCTAAAATAAGGCTGACTCACATACACACACATAAAATATGCCAGCGTGGCATGCGGCCCCATTTTTCCAAATCTTTGGCCTGGGAATGCGGAGCTGACAGGCTGGCCTAGACGCAGAGAAAATCCGGGCTTCCCAGAAACTGAAAAGCAAATCGATCTTGGTTCAACATCTTCAGACATTCAACATTTAAGACTATTCAGCATTTCAGCCAGGCATGGTGGCGGAAGTCTGTAATCCCAGCACTTTGGGAGGCCAAGGCGGGCAGATCACAAGGTCAGGAGATCAAGACCATCCTGGCTAACATGGTGAAACCCCATCTCTACTAAAAATACCAAAAAAAAAAAAAAGTAGCCGGGCGTGGTTGCGGGAGCCTGTAGTCTCAGCTACTCAGGAGGCTGAGGCAGGAGAATGGCATGAAACCGGGAGGCAGAGCTTGTAGTGAGCTGAGATTGCACCACTGCACTCCAGCCTGGGCGACAGAGTGAGACCCCATCTCCAAAAAAAAAAAGGCTATTCAGCATTTCAACTGCCACACACAGCTCCTGGTTGTAATTCAGTCACAATTCTGGTTTTAGCTTTATCTATACAAAGTCATCTTCAAGGCTCTAAGGAGCTAAAGGATCAAAGACATAAGTTTAAGTTCTCGTTTCCTGCGTAAAACTCTGCAAAGAGCCCTGCTGGCCACCCAAGAACACCTTCACCCTGCCAGGTCCTGGGTTGAACCTCATGTGTCCCCGTGGGGACTTTAGGGTCTACTGAGACTGCAAGTTACAACTGGGCCTTCTGATAAGCTTGACATGAATATGCAACTTGGATCCAAAGACTAAGGTTTCCAACCTCAAACCAGGACCTATGGTCTGGAATATAGACTGGTAATGGGTGGGTCCCAGAGTACTAAACACTGTGTTTGTCACTTTGATCACTTACAGGAAACTCTAGTACATTGGTTTTAGATACTGGGCTAGCATGGACAGATGCGTATGTGAATCCTGACTAGGTCTTCTGTTAACAAATCTTCCTTGAATGGATAACACTTGGGGTAGGCAGAATAACACCCCCAACCCCAGCCCCACCAAAGACGCCCACAGCTTAATCCATTGTACCTGTGAATATGCTGCCTCAAATGGCAAAAGGGACTTGGCAAAGGTGATCAAATTAAGGATCTTGAAATGAGATGGTGAATCCAGATTACCCAGGTGGGCCCAGTATTACAACGAAGGAGGTTGTAAGAAGGAGGTGGGCAGATGGAAAAGAATGAAAGCCTGTCATTCACAGCAACATGAATGGAACTGGAGGTCATTATGTTAAGTGAAATAAGGCAGGCACGGAAAGACAAATAACCCATGTTCTCCATTATATGTGAGAGCTGAAAAGATGGATCTCATGAAGATGGAGAGTAAATTGGTGGTTACCAGGGGCTGAGAAGGGTGGCAGGGAGAAAGGGAGAAAGAGAGGTTGATTAATGGCTATAAATATACACTTAGAAGAAATAAGACCTGGTGGCTGATAGATCAATAGGGCGACTATGGTTAACATTAATCAATTGTTCATTTCAAAATGGCTAGGCTTTCCCAGCAAAAAGAAAAGCCACATATTTAATGGGATAGATATCCCAATTACACTTTGATTACATGAATGTAGCAAATTCTCAAATGCCTCCTGAAAACATGTACATCTATTATGTTTCAATAAACTTTTAAAAAATGTTAAATGATAGCCAGGCATGGTGGTGCACACCTGTAATTCTAGCTACTCTGGAGGCTGAGTCATGAGAATCTCCTGAACCTTAGAGGCAGAGGTTGCAGTGAACCGAGATTGCACCACTGCACTCCAACCCGGGCAACAGAGCAAGACCTCGTCTCAAAAAATTAAAAATTTAGGCTGGACGTGGTGGCTCATGCCTGTAATCCTAGCACTTTGGGAGGCCAAGGTTGGTGGATCACTTGAGGTCAGGAGTTCGTGACCAGCCTGGCCAACATGGTGAAACCACATCTCAACTAAAAATACAAAAATTAGCTGGGCATCATGGCGCATGCCTGTAATCCCAGCTACTTGGGAGGCTGAGGCAGGAGAATCGCTTGAACCCAGAAGGAGCAGGTTGCAGTGAGCTGCGATTGCGCCACTGCACTCCAGCCTGAGTGACAGAGGGAGACTCCATCTCAAAAATAAATAAATAAATAAAAGTTTAAAAATTCAAAAAATGTTTAAATGAAAGGAAGAGGTGGATAGATCAGACTGACTATAGGAACAAGGGTTGTAGAAGAGAGAGAGATGTCACGCTGGCTGTGAAGATGGAGGAAGGGGTCAACCCCACAGAGCAGGAACTCTACGTGATTCACTGATACCTGTATAGCACCCAGAATAACATCTGGCACACAGTAACTGCCCAATAGTCATCGAATGAACAAAGGGTTAGAAACTACTCGCAGGGTCTTTGGTGAGGGGGCAGGAACCCACATTTTGCTGGATTTTCCCAAGAGGCCAGCACTGTGTGAACCCTTATGTCATCTCCTAAGAAACACAATAGGATGAAGGTGTTATCCCCACTGCACATATGAGATGACAGACAGCACATCTTCTCAGATAGTTAACAAAATGCAAACTAGAAATTCTTATGCAAAGATGATCTAACATAATGTATGGTCCTATTATTGTGAAGTCACTGTATGGACACACTTAACTGATCTGAATTCAATATGGAAGAAAAAGATGAGCATAGTCTTAAATTTATCTACTATCCCTACTATCCCACCAAATAAGTGTATGCTTCCCAGTGAGTGAAACAAGGGAAGCATGAACTCACTGGCCTTATGTTCTGCATGCCTCTCATCGTATGAGTATCTTTCCAGGCTGAGAATGGGTCCAGTGTTTAGAGATACACATTTTTCCCTATGCAATACAGCCCTCAAATGGAAGACCGCTATTTCATTTGATGTTCAACTAAAGAAACATTACCAGAACTGGAGAAAACAAAACAAAACCAAACTAGCTATGTTGAACTAGTTGCAAATAATGGTTTCCCTTGAGCTATTATTGATTCTTCTTTTCCCCACAACCTGTGTCCAACCCACCAGCTGTCCCTGTCAACTCCCCCTACAAAGCATGAACTGAATCTGCTGCAACTTGCCAACCTTAACCCCACCACAAATCCAAGCTTCCAGCATCTCTGGCCTGCACTGCTGCAAAACTTCCTAGCTGGCCTCCCTGCTTCCCCCACTACCAGCCTGCAATCCATGCTCCCCATAGAACACGAAAAGAGAATGAGAGAACTGGAAAAGGGAATTCAGATCATGAAGTGTCCTTGCTCAGAACTCTCCCAACACACTTAGAAAACAAACCCCAAAGCATCTATAATTCTCTACCTGCTTGGCTCCATCCTGGGCCAGTCTCCCTGGTGCTGCTTTGTCCTGGCTTATTCTCTCTGCAGGAGCTTATCCTAGCTCTTCCCTCTGCCTGGATGCTCTTTCCTTCCATCTTTGCCTGAGGCTCCTTCTCAGATCTCGGCTGAAATGTCACCTCCTTGGAGAAGACTTTCCTTGTCATTTCCTATTACCACGTAGGTCTTTGAATAGTGCTTAATACCCACTGATGTGTGCTGACTGGCACCCTGCACCAGATGCCAGGCCCTATAAGAGGAAGGACCTTGCCTGCCTCGATCACATCTGCCAACCCAGTGGAGAAAGTTGCCTGACATATATGGGGGCTCCAAGTGCACCCCTCAAATGGATTTATTAAGGACACGCTTACCTATCTTTGTTTTTTGCTTACTTGGTTACTTCAGAACTTGCTCCGGGGAAAAAATATGTGAGTCTGCTATAGAAAAGAAGTAGGTATTTTATAGATGAAGAAATGGAGGGCTAAAGAGACCATGTGATTTGCCCAAGATCACACAGCTATAAGTGGTGAGTTGGGCTTTAAACCCAGGCCTGTCTGATTCTAATTTTCAGGTTGTTTCTACCATGCTACAATGCCTTCTTGGGGGTTGGGAGCCCAAGAACAGGGTGGAGCTGGCCTGGGAAGCACTTCAGTAAGGAGAGGTGGATGGGCTCTGCAGTGGAGATGCGCTGACAGCCAGCATGCTGAGAGCTCAGGCTCAGGCGACCCCCCGTGCAGAAGCTCAGTGGCCTTGCAAGAAACTTAAGTTCTCTAAATTTCTGCTTCCTCCAGTGGAAAATGAAGACTATAGCAGCTATTCCACAGGACAGGTATAAGGATTTCATGAGCTATTATAAGTACTATATTTAGCAAGGTACCCGGTGCGCAATAGGCCCTTCATAAATAGTAGCATCATTGCTATCAGTATCATCAGGACAAAATTTGCACATTCACAGTTATCTGCAAAGCCACACTAAGTCTTGACTCTGCCAGTGGTGGGTCAGAGGGTCCCCCTAAATGACCAGTTACTTCTCCTTTCAGCCAAGGCTTCAACTGAGCAGGAGCTAAAAGTATATGCCTTTTTGGGTAGACTTGAGGGAAGGGGCCCAGGAACCTTGTCCATATCTAGCTTGAGAAAAATGAGAACTAGTCTTTTTCTTTTTCAGAATCACCACCCAAGCCCCAGTTGTACTCATAGCTGCTAACTCTGGCTTGATTTCAATACCATCTTCCCCATCTCAAACACCTGCCGTGGCCTGTGGTCTCTGCACAAGTCCACTAGAATTAGACTATTAGAAAAAGCCCACTTATACTAATTTAAAAAAATCTATTTCCCTTTTGCTTATTGTTGGCCCTTGTGACAATTTAGAGTGAGTCTAATGGCCCAGCCATCATAGCCCTTTTCACATTGAGAAGCAGCTGTCAGTCTTCCTATTTCCTTCAGCATCAGCTCTCATGGGAATGATCTCCAGCCCTATCACTCATCTGGTTACTCTTTTTAGTTTGTCTAAATCCTTTTTAAAATGCTGTGCTCAGAATGACATGCAGTACTCCAGATCTGATCTGATAGTGTGGGGATCGCTATCACACCAGACAGTGTGGGGTTATAACCTCTCCATTCTCTATTTGACTCAAGGCATTGGGCACCATGTGACATAGATACCTTTTGCAGTGTTTACTGTCAAATGAAATTCCGCAGTTGTTTTTCGACACCGGCCTCCAGCCTTCCCTTTCATGCATGGGTATCTCAGAGTCAGGGAATATTTTGGGAGGTTTTGGTGCCACAGAGTTGGCTCCACATACATCAAGTTCTGATGTTGCAACATTAATTAGTAGCTGAGACCACATCAAGACCTTGTTCTAGGGTCAGGGCTTGGTGACAGTGGCCCAAGGCACACAGAGTCATAGATTCTTTTTTTTTTTTTTAAAGACAGATTCTCACTGTGTCGCCCATGCTGGAGTGCAGTGGCACGACCTCAGCTAACTGCAACCTCCGCCTCCCAGGTTCAAGCGATTCTCCCGGCTCAGCCTCCTGAGTAGCTGGGATTACAGGTGCATGCCACTATGCCCAACTATTTTTTTTTTTTTTTGTATTTTTTTTAGTAGAGATGGGATTTCACCACATTGGCAAGGCTGGTTTCAAACTCCTGACCTCGCATGATCCACCTGCCTCGGCCCCTCAAAGTGCTGGGATTACAGGCATGAGCCACTGTGCCTGGCCCTGAGTCATAGATTCTAAGGAATCCAGTTTAGTGTAGGGCCTCCTGTTCTTGCCTCTGACCCAACAAGTGCAGGCATCCTTGGGAACTGCTAAGCTGTAAGATGTGACCATGGGCGCACAAGTCCAAAGATAAGTCAAAAACCACAGCATCAGTCTGTGTGTTTGTTATGAGTAAGATCCCAGACTTTGTTCAGTCTTTTTTGCTGGGATATTTACCAGCAAAGATCCCAGCACATAGGTGAGAAATACCTGGAAATCTGGGAAAGGTACAGAGAGACTGGGTCCCTGGGGCTGAGTATTAAGAAAGTAGGGTACACAGTGGTCCTCAGTAACGTAGGAACCAAACTCAGATCAGGAATCAGAACAGGGTGCTGAGGTCAGACAGACACTGCTTCATGCTGCACTGCAGCCTTTCTAGTGTTCAGCAATCTATTTTCTTCTAGGACGTGGTCTCAGCTCCAGAGTAAGTGAAAGTGAGACAGAACCTTGTCTTTGCTCATTGTCCAGCAGCATGGGGTCTCTGGTTCTCCTGTGTTCCTGGCTTCCCCAGTGGAATCCCTTTCTCTCACCTCCATCACTGGATTTCTAGAGAGATGACCAGTTCGGGGGCACATTTTTGTCTGCTGCTAATTAATAACAGTTTGTATATCTATGGATGTTAAATGCAAGTTAATCAACTTCCATTTGGTATTTGTTTCCATTTTAAAAATCAATATCACAGTTCCTCCTTTGTCTCCAACCTAAGTTAGATGCTAATTAGAATTCTTTTTTGAATTCTCATTGTATGCTATGCTTTCCTTTCTTAACTTTGGCTACAAAGATAAAGAAAGATGTGTATAATGACTTGTTTGATGTCTATCTCCCTAATAGACTGTGAGGCCTGTGAAGACAGGAGCTACATCTTTCTTTCTTTTTTTTTTTTCAAATGGAGTGTCACTCTGTCACCCAAGCTGGAGTGCAGAGTGCAATGGCGTGATCTCAGCTCACTGCAACCCCCGCCCCCCAGGTTCAAGCAATTCTCCTGCCTTAGCCTCCTGAGTAGCTGGGCTTACAGGCATGCGCCATCAAGCCTGGCTAATTTTTGTATTTTTGGTGGAGACAGGGTTTCACCATGTTGGCCAGGCTGGTCGAGAACTCCTGACCTCAGTGATCTGCCTGCCTTGGCCTCCCAAAGTGTTGGGATTACAGGGGTGAGCCCCTGCGCCCAGCCAGGAGCTACATCTACCTCGTTCCATGGCTTATCTTCCAGTACGGTGCCTGGTGCACAGTGGGTGTTCATAAATATTAGACGACTGAGTGAGTGAGTGAGTGAATAAATGAATCAATGAGGCAAATCATGGTTACAGTTGGGACTTGACTTTACGACCAAGATTTTTCCACTAGGCGTTACATCGCCCTGGGGTTAGAAGGTAGACCAGCTGGCCCACCCCATTCATCCAACCTGTTTGCAATCCTGTGTCTACCTGCAACCCCCAGCCTTGTAACCCTAGTTAGTCATCTTTGAGATCACCCCCTCCCCATTTTATTTGTGTCTTTCTCCATTTGTCTGTCTTTGGAATTAAATTTCTTCCATCTCTATTGTCTGGCTTCTGATATGGGTCTGGCTTTCTTATTTAAAGGAATTCCAGTTGTGTTTTTTCTTGGTTTATTTTATTCTTGTCTAGGCTATAGGTGTCCCTGCATTCTGAGGCCACTAATGTTAGATTGTCTCTTTTTCATTTAGTACCTTCTGGGACCTTATCAAGCTGCTACTGCTCCAATCTGGCCTCACCGAAAGGCCTGATCATATACCCTGTTTGGTTCTATACAGGCTTTATACGATAAAGCCAAGAGGAGGCTGGGCACAGTGGCTCCCACCTGTAATTCTAGCACTTTGGGATACCAAGGTGGGAGGATCACTTGAGCTCAGAAGTTCAAGACCAGACCGGGCAACCTCAGGAAACCCCATCTCTACAAAAAAAAAAAAAAAAAAAAATTTAGCTGGGCATAGTGACATGTGCCTGTAGTCCCAGCTACTCAGGAGGCTGAAGCAGGGGGATGACCTGAGCCCAGGATGTTGAGGGTGCAGGCAGCCGTGATTGAGCCACTGCACTCCAGCCTGGGTGACAGAGTGAGACCCTGTCTCAAAAAAAAAGACAAGGGGATTTCTAGTCAACATTTACTTACATTATAATATAGAAAATGTAAGACTTTTTTGTTCTTCAAACTTCACAGTCATTTTTGAGGAGGAGCTGCTTTACAATAGAATGGAGAGGAAAGAATTGGGGTGATACCTAAGACCAGAACATCAAGATACACTATTAAAGATCACCAGGCTACTCAAGATGCACAGGCTAGCAGTGTGACCATGAACAAGTCGCTTTTGTGGGCCACAGCTTCCGAATTTGTAAAACAAAGGAATCAATAGTTTCTCGGATTCCTTCTAAGTTTTATGATTCTCTAGCATTTTGAGTTTTGCAGAAGAAAGTTCACTATAGAAATACTAAGAATAATTGCTAACTGCCCGTTTGCGCACAATCAGAACTTTGTGTTAATTTGTTCATAGACCAAGTTGAATTTGCATTAGTGCCTTTGACAAAATAAGTATTGGCTTTTTAGATTTTTTAATTACCACGAGACTGGTGTATTGACATGATTCTCAGAGCAATCTTAGAGAACAAGGAACTGTTTATGAGTCTAGTAATCTTGCAGTAGGCTATTCATTCTCTGGTATTTGGTTTGACATTTATTTTTCTTTTTCAGTTACATTGATTTAAATATCATTAGCCCAAAAATATACCAAAGGGTAACTGCATTGACTGTTTTGGCTCCCCTCAGCTATTACTTTGCAATTCATCTTTTACGGCAAAGCTTCCCTGTGAACGAGCCAAGAGGGCTGAGTTTGAATCGCAGTCACACTTTTTGCAGCAAGTGTGGAGTGTACTTTAAATGTAACAAAAGCAAAGCACAGGATCAGGGAAAACATTTGCTAAAAATGGCAAATGGCTATTTGGATCTATTCAAGAGAGTGTATGTTATGAGAGGTGTGAATGGCACTATTCAATTGTATTATATTAAAAAGGAAAATGAGTGAAAATCAGTTCCCATGAAAGTGTACATTTCCATTGAAAAATCTCCCTGGTTGATTACATTTTGAATCTTACAATTAACCCTTGTTAATTGTTCAATTAACCCATTAATCTTCCACCATTTCTTAATCGTACAATTGTACAATGGATGTTTAGTGGAAGCTGGTAGGTCTATCCCTAAACTGAAGAACTACATTTCTTAATTGTACAATTATACAATTAATTAGCTGTATAATTAACAGGGGTTAATTGTAAGATTCAGTTGGCCAGGTGCAGTGCCTCATGTCTGTAATCCCAGCAACTGGGAGGCCAAGGCAGGTGGATTGCTTGACCCAAGAGTTTGAGACCAGTCTGGGCAACATAACAAGACTCTGTCTCTATGAAGCATTTTTTTTTTTTTTTTAAAGAAAGCCTGGCATGGTGGTAAGCGCCTGTAGTCCCAGCTACTCAGGAGGCTTAGGTGGGAGGATCCCTTGGAATTCACATGGTGGCAGAGCAAGACCCTGACTCAGAGAGAGAGAGAGAGAGAGAGAGAGAGAGAAATTGTAAGATTCAAATAGCCCAAAGGTTTCTAAGAGCCACCAGAAAAGAAAGAGAATCTTTTGGGATGCTGGACTTATTGTTTCCAAATGTGATATCTTTCACCCCATAAGGTCAGAGCTCAGAAAAAAGGAAAAGAGTAAGAAAGCCTCAGTCACCTCAGAATTTAAACATTTTTGGTTAACTGTCTTTTTAAGTCTATTTTTTCTGATTGAAATTCCAAAGCTGGGGGAGATTGGGTTATAGGGAAGGAGTCTCCCAAGTTCATCTTATCCTTGTTAAACATCTGTCATGATGTTAATGGATGCTTAGTGGAAGCTGGTGGGTCTAACTGTAAACTAAAGCAGTTTTTTCCCACAGCCCTTCTGCTGGATTTGTGTTGGGAACCACTTTTTATAATTAACCAGCCAGTGCCCTGTCTTTGGGGCAAACGAAGAGTCAGCTACAATGTGACAAAAAGAAACAATGAAGAATTTAAAAACTCATATTCCTGTAGGGCTCCTGTTTTGTGGAGAGTTTGTGTATTTTCACTGTCCTCCCCTCTCCCCTCTCAATCTCCCTCCTCCCCAGCCTCTAAAATGCCTGCCCTTTCCATAGGTTACTCTTTTCTTATCCAAGTCTTCAAAACTGAATTTGCAACACCTACTATTCTTAAGAAATGGTGGAAAATTCTTCGAAGAATCCTCATTCATTCCAACTAAGGGAAGAAAGTATGTTTTCTCTTTTAAAAACTAGAGGCAGAGGGAGGGGCTTAAAGAAGCAAATAAAAGAGGTTTCAGAAGACTAAACAAAGTTAACAATGCAACTACTAAAAAGGGATTGGAAATTATTGAATTCTACAAACATTGTTAGATTTTTTTTTAAAAAACTGGAAAACTGAAGAAAACACCGGATCAAAATGTAAAGTGAAGCTCCATATTATGCCGGTTCACCAAAACCTACCGACCTTCCACAGTGAGAGAAGTGTGGCTGATGTACGGCCCAGTCAAGCACCACATCTCCAGGACCCCATGGAGTGGATGGTGGTCACGTGACCACATTCTGGCCAATGGATGAGAAAGGTGCTACTTCTAGACAAGTCTGTAACACTTTGCAAGCATGCCCCTCACATTCTTCCCTTTTTTTTCCTGCTGGCTGGCTATCTGGACAGGACACCTAGACAGACAAGAAAAATGGTTTAGAGAATAGAGAATAAACAAGCAGGAAGCAACCTGGGTCCCTGAATCACTGTGTGCACAAAGCCTCCTGCTGATCAGGCGCACCCCCCAGGACTGTTAGGTAAGAAAGGAATCAACTTCTATCTTACCTGAGTCATTGCATTTTGGGGGTCTTCTCATTACAATAGTTTATTGTGATGCTAACCGATAATTTAGGTGTTGGTCTTTAGCAATTAAATAACAAAGCATATGAACAATAGACTTTTTGTCAACGACCTTATGATTGCTGTATTGGCAGAGAATCCATGGCAGTGTGACTGTCCCCTTACGTGAGCCCTATGCAGGCAGAAACCATGCCTCCCCCTTACTTACCCTTTGCACAGAAGCAGTGCTTCTGTATGCAAGGCCAATAATCACTGCCAGGTAATGCTCCATAGTGACGATGGTGAAGATGACTAGCATGAATCTCTATGATGCAGGTCTGCAATTCTTTGTCTCCCCTGCTCATTTTCAAAGCTGGCTGAATTCAGCAGGAGGGAAATCTGGCAGCTCAGCTGTTCTCTGTGCTGGGGTGCCACAGAAAACCAACACTGGGCACAAGCGTACCCTTGTTCATCCTTTCTCCAGGACACAACAGCCTCTTTTAATTGGCACCTCAGCAGTGGCAACTTCTTTCACCAAACCAGTCTCTATACTGATGTCCTGTTATCATGGAGGTCTCATCTACCTTTGATGGAGGGCTTTCCAATGTCCCTCTTGGGCTCCACTCCCTCCTCGATGCTAGAGCTTCTCCCAGTGCTGCTGCAGAAAACCCTGAGCATCCAGCTATCCATCTATCCAGCTATCCACCACTTCCATTGCCTGACCACAGCCCCATCTCCCCACAAGCAAATAACAGCTTCAAGATACCTTCTGGTTACCTTTTGAGATGGGTCCGTTCTTCTTGTAATGTTTGCAAAAAATTGTAGAGGAGAGAGCTAACTACAGGAAATACTCTAGATTTCAAATAATAGACATATAAATTGTCTATTCAAATCTGTCAGTTGACACCTGCCACTGAAGATGGCACTGGCAGAGTAAAGGATCTATCTTATTTTTGGTGGTGTATTGGAGCAAAACTACAGAAATAACTCACATGTCCAGAAATTAGCAGCCTGACAACCTGACTC
Source organism: Pongo pygmaeus (assembly GCF_028885625.2). Lineage (NCBI taxonomy): Eukaryota > Metazoa > Chordata > Mammalia > Primates > Hominidae > Pongo > Pongo pygmaeus. Next base: position 11,608,127 of record NC_072380.2, read on the forward strand.
ATCTTGAATACAGGTAAATATCAGGAAGTAACAAAAAGGGTCTCCAAGTGGCTAGCATACAGGAGGAGAGTGGAAAACAAAGATGAAAAGTGGAAAACCCAGAGGAGAGTTCCTAAGACTGTATATTGAAGCCTTTGTTTTTTAAAAATAACAATTAGAATCAGTTAACTTCGTCTGGATTCCCAGTCCACAGAGAGTCAGAAACAAAAGCTGAGAATGAAAAATGAAACCCCATTGGCTGAAAGTGATGTTGCAGACAAAAAAAAAAAAGGAAAGAAAGAAAAGAAAGAAAGAAAAGAAAAGAAAAGAAAGAAAGAAAGAAAGAAAGAAAGAGATGTTAAAACAGATACAATTAAGAAACCTATAAGGCTCACGGAGCATTGAGTGGACAACTCACTGTCTGACTAGCCTCAGTCACCCTGAGGATACATGTGTATTATAACACAGTTTTACAAGTGATGCACCCAGTAGGTTTTTGAGCTTTGGTGTTTAAAAACAATGGACTTTCATCAGTCTGTAAGTTTTAATATATAATTGAAGTACTCACTATTCAGAAATGCCTTTAAATGAGCTATCATGCTGGTGCGGTGGCTCACGCCTGTAATCCCAGCATTTTAGGAGGCCAAGGCAGGTGGATCACTTGAGCTCAGTAGTTCAAGGCCAGCCTGGGCAACATGGTGAAACTCCATCTCTATGAAAATACAAAAATTAGCCAAGTGTGGTGGCATGCACCTGTAGTCCAGTTACTTGGGAGGCTGAGGTGGGAAGATAGCCTGAGCCCAGGAGGTGGAGTTTGCAATGAGCTGTGATTGTGCCACTGCACTCCAGCCCGGATGACAGAGCGAGACCCTGTCTCAAAATAAATAAATAAATAAATAAATAAGCTATCATTACCTCATTATAGAGATAAAAACCTCTGGATTAATAGCTCTGTGTTTTGCGCACTCATTGTGTCAATTAGACTCCCCATTTCCTAATGTACACTCATGCCAAGAGGCCAGCACTAGGAAAATGTCAGTATTCCTTGTGGTTGTAAGATGACAACAGAAGCAATCCATAGTCTGGAGGTGACCAGGACACTTGGAAGATGGAGGAACATTTTTCTTGAGGGTAGCTGAAGGCTGTAAGCCAAAGGCAGAGGCTGAGGCATGAGTCAGAGCATGCCCTGTGGCTTCTGCATCTGCAGAGCTGGGAGTCTTATCTGCAAAGTTAGTGAAGGAGGCAGAGCTCTCACCTAATATGCTCTTCCACTTTTTCTGTACTTATCTGACACCTTCCTCTTCTTTTAAGGTTGAGTTCAAGCTGTATCTTACAGTGCCATTTATGACCACTTTGGCCCCTCCTGGTCTTCCCCCTCTTAAGTCTGCTCATATAATTATCTAAATTTCTCATTTGGCACTTGTCATAACTGTTTTATTTTGTTGTGTATGTATTGTTAAAACAAATAAGAAAGAAGCCATTAGCTGGAGGTTGTCTTGGTAACTAGAGATCTTATATAAGCAAACCAGAACTTAACTTGAAAACATTTCTTGTAATTGACTTTAAAACTAAATGAGCCTCAGCCAATTGCAAGCAGCCAACTAGCCAATTGGTTATATAACTAGGGAACTCACATCACACCATACTCAAATAAGGCAAACACTTACCTATAGCCAATCAGGTAATTTTGCCTCCATGTTCAATCTATAAAAGGTTGCTGCTCATGCTGCTGGAGTGAAGCTCCCTGATTCTCTTTAAGTTCTGATCACTGCCCAATTTATGAATCATTCTTTGCTCAAATAAAATCTGTTAAATTTGTCTAAAGTTTTTCTTTTAACAATTTGGTGTCATAAGTGAGATCTGAAGGAACCCTTTGGCAACCCTCAGGAGCACTGAGTGATCAAGCAAAAGTGCACACCAGGCTCACTGTGCCTACTGCTCTTTCATTACAACTGAAGGTCATGGGTGAGTTCCTTCTTAGCTTCCAACTCCACAAGTTTATATTTTTGAGCTCTCTCTATAACTCTATTTGAATAATTATTTAGCCAGATTGGATTCAAAATCATATTGGATCTGATAATTAACTTTACTGAATCCAGTTAGGACCCTTGGGTAGGTGACTTCTGAAAATGGGTTCTTTTAAGATTCCAGGAGTCTGGGACTTCATTTTGTGAGACACTAGCTACATTTATGTACAAAACTTATGGTTCAAAAACCTGTGTATTTTTGGAAAAATAGGTTAACCTTACTAAAGACAACATAATTACAGTGTTAACAACAGGGAAGTTTAAACTGACAAGGCACATTAGAATAAAAATACAGATTCCAAAATGCCTCACAAATAATGGGATGGATTTTTAATTGGCACGCTGAGGCTTCTAAAAAACTAAGTGAATCAAAGACTGCCTTTCCAAAAGACTCTTTACAAAAGGCAAATGAGAACTCTTAAGTCTTTTTTTCACAAATACTCATTGAAAACTTTAGCCATCTAGATCGGTAATGTTGTTCCACTAGCCAGAAATACAGCTCAAATCCAGATTTTTTAATAAATGAATAAGCTTTATATTATTGTACCTGGCACATGACTCGCACGATTAAAATTTAATAATGAAAGCCTCAGCCAATCACAAACAGCCAACCAGGTTATTGGAGATACAATTAGGGACCTCCCATAGGACCATATCCAAATAATGCAAATAACTTATTATATAATACTCAAATACAGCTATACTGTCTACAGAGAACAATACATGAATTGTTCTCTGCTGAAGTAAACTCTTCAAATTTAATTTGTGACAAGACATGGTGGCTCATGCTTATAATACCAGCGCTTTGGGAGGCCAAAGCAGGAGGATTGCTTGAGCCCAGGAAGTAGAGGATGCAGTGAGCTACGATCATACCACTGCATTCTAGCCTGGGCAACAGAGCAAATCCCCATCTCTTAAAAAAATAAAAAATACATAAAATAAATGTAATTTGTCTAAAGTAATTTTATAATGGTATATATGTATGCATGTATGTATGTATTTTAATTTTTGTTATAATTTATATATTTCAAATAGATGAAAATTAATATCATTTACAGTATCTTAAGATAAATTGCCTTTGAATGAGAGCTTTCTTTTCTATAGTTTGAGGTCTACAAGACATAGCTAGAAAACTTACTACTGTGGAGAATAAAGATTGATGTAATCAAATGGGGGAAGGGGAAAACCTGTATTTTTTTCTTTTTAATTTCTGTAATATTGTCGATCAGGTGATTGAGAGAGTTTCATATTTTCTTTAGATATCATTAGGCACCAAAGCTCTTACAGGACAACTCTAATGCAATATGAACTCTACCATTTTGCTAGCACTGATCTGTGGCTCTTGGGCCCACTATTCTATTAGCACTATTATATTCATATTGATTTTGTTACAAATCCTACAAACTGGGGGTGCTTCTGGGGATTTAGGTTCACATTCCATTTTAAGCTTGTATATTCGGTTTTTATAAATTGTACTTGGAGGCCCAATGATTATCCTTGTCCATCTTGTATTACATCTTCATTATCTTCTAGACCCCAAGCTAACTGTGCCATCACTTCTTCCTTTCTGGTCTTCTTTGAGTTCTTGCAACAGTCAGAGATTTCAAGGCACTTTTATTCCTGAGCCTGCAGTGGCTGCCATCTTGCATCAGCATTCATGGAGATGGTATTTAAAACCGTGAGTGTGTGTAAGGTCACCAGTGGGGTGAGTGTTCACAGAGATGAAAAGAGATACAAGGACTCCTACTTCCTCTTTCCCCAACTGTTTTAGGGGAAAAAAAGTCATAGGCTGGTGGCAAAACTCATTCTTCAAGAATTTGATGCTGTTTTAAGATAAGCACATGTGAGTCCACACTTTGGAGCATGCAGAAATGAGAAACGAGAAGACAATCCAGCAGCTAAATGACAAAAGCCATGGAAACAAATGCAGCAAATCCTCCAATTACTGCAGCTCACCCAGCCATGCTGCTTGACTGCCTGTGGTTGTGGTTGAGCTTTATATTTTGTTTGTTTTGTGGCATCCTCATTTTGGAAGGAAGAGAAAAATAACCAGAAAACAAAGTTTCATCAGTATTTTAGTACAAAAAGTAACTTCCAGGCTCTATCCTTCAACTTTTGACAGTCTTTATTCCTGTCCTAAGAGCCGATGAGTAGAGTTAATCTAAAAAGCTACAAGGTCTTGGCTAAGCAAACAAAGGTACAGTTTCATTCACTGAGCTATGCTTTAGAAGGTGGAGGTAGTAGGTAGGTAGATAGGTAGATGATAGATAGATAGATAGATAGATAGATAGATAGATAGATAGATACAGATAGATAGAGTTGTATACATAAAAATATATATTACGTAAATATATACATAAGAAGGATGACATTAACAGGCATTTTCTAGTAAATTAAGAGTTAGCCAGGAAATGTAACCATGACACCTTTAACCCCCTCTCCCCAGAATCCCAGTTGACCTGGTATTTACTAGACACTATTGTTGAACCCATGGGAACAAGACTTTTCAAGTCGGTATATATATATACACTTGAAAAGTTGTAGATATATATACACACACACAGACACACAAGTAATAAGGCTGGCATTAACAGACACTATTGTTGATTTTTCAAATACATATATATTACTGTGATCTAATAAACATATATAATTTTGAGCATATATATTATATATAATATATAATATAGAAAAAATATATATAGTGAGGCTGTCATTAAAAGACACTACTGTTGATTTTTCCACACTACTGTAATACTCTCCTTCGGGTGGCTGGCAGAGTAGATACACATATATAATATAATATATATGTGTGATATAGTACACATATATAATATATATGTGTGATAAAGTACACATATATAATATATATGTGTGATATAGTACCCATATATAATATAATATATGTGTGATATAGTACACATATATAATATACTATATACGTGTGATATAATACACATATATAATATAATATATATGTGTGATATAATACACATATATAATATAATATATATGTGTGATATAATGCACAAATATAGTGTGATATAATGCACATAGATATGTGTGAGATAATGCACATATATATGTGTGATATAATGCACATATATATGTGTGATATAATGCACATATATAATATATGTGTGATATAATGCACATATATAATATATATGTGTGATATAATGCACATATATAATATAATATATGTGTGATATAATGCACATATATAATATATGTGTGATATAACACATATTATATATGTGTGATACGATCCACATATATAATATATGTGATACGATCCACATATATAATATATGTGTGATACGATCCACATATATGTGTGATACGATACACATATATGTGTGATACGATACATATATGTGTGATACAATACACATATATAATATTATATATGTGTGATACGATACACATATATAATATTATATATGTGTGATACGATACACATATATAATATTATATATGTGATACGATACACATATATAATATTATATGTGATACGATACACATATATATGTGTGATATGATACACATATATAATATATGTGTGATATGATACACATATATGTGTGATATGATACACATATATGTGTGATATGATACACATATATGTGTGATATGATACACATATATAATACAATATGTGTGATATAATACACATATATATGTGTGATATAATATATATAATATATAATATAACATATATCATATATAATACACATATATATGTGTGATATAATACACATATATAATATATAATACATATATTATATATGTGTATTATATATATTATATGTTATATTATATATTATATATTATATATGTGTATTATGTCACACATATTACATTATATATGTGTATTATGTCACACATATTACATTATATATGTGTATTATGTCACACATATTACATTATGTGTATTATGTCACACATATTACATTATATATGTGTATTATGTCACACATATTACATTATATATGTGTATTATGTCACACATATTACATTATATGTGTATTATGTCACACATATTACATTATATGTGTATTATGTCACACATATTACATTATATGTGTATTATAGCACACATATTACGTTATATATGTGTATTATAGCACACATATTACGTTATATATGTGTATTATAGCACATATTACGTTATATATGTGTATTGTGTCACACATATTACGTTATATATGTGTATTGTGTCACACATATTACGTTATATATGTGTATTGTGTCACACATATTACGTTATATATGTGTATTGTGTCACACATATTACGTTATATATGTGTATTGTGTCACACATATTACGTTATATATGTGTATTGTGTCACACATATTACGTTATATATGTGTATTGTGTCACACATATATTATATATGTGTATTGTGTCACACATATATTATATATGTGTATTGTGTCACACATATATTATATGTGTATTGTGTCACACATATATTATATGTGTATTGTGTCACACATATTATATGTATATATGTGTGTGATATAATACACATAAGTGTGTGATATGATACGCATATATATGTGTGATATGATACGCATATATATGTGTGATATGATACGCATATATATGTGTGATATGATACACATATGTGTGATATGATACGCATATATGTGTGATATGATACGCATATATATGTGTGATATGATACGCATATATATGTGTGATATGATACGCATATATATGTGTGATATGATACGCATATATATGTGTGATATGATACGCATATATGTGTGATATGATACGCATATATATGTGTGATATGATACGCATATATATGTGTGATATGATACGCATATATGTGTGATATGATACGCATATATATGTGTGATATGATACGCATATATGTGTGATATGATACGCATATATATGTGTGATATGATACGCATATATATGTGTGATATGATACGCATATATATGTGTGATATGATACACAATATAAATAATCTCACACATATATTACATATATAACATTCATAGTAAGGCTGGCATTAACACACACTATAGAACCACTGGGAGCAGGACTTTTCAAGTTCTAAGCACATAAGCCACATTAAACAAAACACTACCCAGCCCTTAGAGGATTAGGCTGTGGGTCTTTGACTTCTGTGTGCCTTTTGCCACGTTGGCAGGTGGTACAACTCCTCTTAAATCATCAACCCCAAGCTGTCCAGTTTGCCACAGCCAAAACAACTTTGGCCCTAACAGATGGAAAAACAGTCCCATTCGAGGCAAGTTATCAACGAGGTTGTTAGCAGGAACTTTCCTTATTAGCTTCTGTCAGAAATTACAGTCAGGATGCCTCGTGACTTGGAATACTGGCGGTAGGAACCTTGCCAATCAAGAGGATTTGTTTCCAAGTCATCTGGAGTGGCCCCAGAGAGGCTCCACCTGATTGGCTGGGAAGGTCATATGCCTAGCCAATCAGAATATTCAAGAGGCCAGTTAAGCAATTTCGTCCACCCTGGAAGGTTAAAACGGAGTTTGAATGTACTATTGTAACATCTCTTTTCTTTTTCACCAGCCAGACTATCCTCTTCCTTACGTGGCTTTTCTAAAAGACCCAAGAAAGTAACCCCAAAGCCATTGTAGAAAAAAAGATAGCATTAAAGATTTTTGCCCTTTCATTCTCTTCCTCCTCTGGCCACGTCTCTCCTCTCCTCGTATCTTTCACAGCCTGGTGGGAGGGTCTGGCATCTCACTCCACCACCTTCTTTTTTTTTTTTCTCTTCTGGAACTAGAGAGCTGAGTTTTGAAAGTCAATCTCAGCCAAGACTTTTTTTTTGTTTAATTAACATTTTGTGTTAAGTGATACTGCCAGGCTGGGATTGACTTACCAAATAAAAGGACATTAGAAATCCACAGAGTCAGATCAATCTTTAATGAAAACCCAACACAAATTAAAAAGCCACTGCTAAGTAGCAAGGGGTTGAAGGCAACTCCAACTAATTGGCAGTCATAGCGCTTTCACTTGCTGCCACATTCCGGAGAACTGGCTCTCAGTGCTGCCCCACCAAATAAGGCCAGTTCTCCACAGGGCTTGTGTTGCTAAGTTGCTAATTAGGATAACGTGGGATACAGAACACCCCTAACCGAATGCAGTTTCTTCTCAGCATAGATGCTTCCCTGAAATTCCAGGAGATTTAAATGCCCCCTAAAACTCTCCCTGCCATTTTGTAACTTGCATCAATTAGCGGTGATGAAATTGCTAAGCAGTATCTGTTCTCACTACATAATGCAATACCCACTCCCTAACAATGGGGGGACTGAAGAGGGTGAAGAGATCATTGGAGTAAGAAATATATTTCATATCAGTGCGGCATTAGACCGTGATTTATCAAATCCAAGTCTTTTAAATGATAATACAGAATGATGCTCTTTGCAAACTTTAAATTCTCAGGGTTTTTCTAATGAACTGATTGTTTAGAGCTATTTTTCTCACCCGTAGCTGCATATGAGAATCAGCTGGGTTGGGGTAGTGGTGCCCAACAGAGGCCAATCACTCAGAAACTCTGAAGATGGAGCCCAGACATCAGTGCCTGCCTTTCCCCAGTCTCCCTAGCTGACTGCAATATGAAGGTGGGATTGAGAACTGCAGTTCCACAGGAATAAAGTTTATTGTTTCAAATGATTTTTACAAACGTAGAATGGGAAAAAAAAAAAAAAAAGTGTTGCGTAAGGTATTTTAAAACCTGATCATTTACAATCCCTATTTAGCCTCATGGCTTTTGATACTCATTCATGGAGTAGGTTTTACCTGCAAAATTAATATTTTTCTCAGAGGTGTCGAGAAAATGATCAGGAGCTGTATCAGTTTGCTGGGGCAGTTATACCAAAGTACCACAGACTAGGTGGTTTGAACAACAGAAACTGGTTTTCTCCCTTCTGAAGGCTAGGAGTCCAAGGTCAAGGTGCTTGCAGGGTTGTTTTCTCTGAAGCCTCTCTCCTCGGCATGTAGACAGCCATGTCTTATTGCGTCTTCACGGATTCTTTCTTCTGTGTGTGTCTGTGTCCCAATCTCCTCTTCTCAAGGATACCAGTCGTGTTTGGATTTGATCCACACATATGACCTCACTTTACATTAATTACCTTTATAAAGGCCCTATCACCAAACAGTCACATTCTGAAGTACTGAGAGTTAGGATGCCAACGTATGAATTTGGAGCGGGGGGGCACAATTCAGTACATAAAAGGCATTTTGAAGTGATAGTGGATGTTGTGTGTGTGTGCGTGCGTGTGTGTGTGTGTGTGTATGCGGTACAGTGACATTTAAGATTGAGTGCCAACTTGATTGGATTGAAGGGTGCAAAGTATTATTTCTGGGTGTGTCTGTGAGGGTGTTGCCAAAGGAGATTAACATTTGAGTCAGTGGACTGGGAGAGGCAGGCCCACCCTCATTCTGGGTGGGCAACATCTAATCAGATGCCAGCACAGCTAGAATAAAGCAGGCAGAAGAAGGTGGAAGGAGCCGACTTGCTGAGTCTTCCAGCCTTCATCTTTCTCCTGTGCTGGATGCTTCCTGCCCTCGAACATCAGACTCCAAATTCTTCAGCTTTTGGACTCTTGGATTTACACCAGTGGTTTGCTAGGGCCTCTCCGGGCTTTGGCCACAGACTGAAGGCTGCACTATTGGCTTCCCTACTTTTGAGGTTTTGGGACTCAGAATGGCTTCCTTGCTCCTCAGCTTGCAGACAGACTATTGTGGGACTTCACTTTGTGATCGTGTGAGTCAATGCTCCTTAATAAACTCCCCTTCATATATACACATCTATCCTATTCTGTCCTTCTAGAGAACCCTGATACAGGTGGTGGTGCTGGGAAGGTGAAAATTCCTCTTTAAATCAAATTTATTTTTTTAAAAAAAGACACTGAGAATAGATTCAAAAGTTGCCTGGGCATGTGTAAAGATCTTGAACCAGGGCCCATCATGATGGGAAGATTGTGCCAGAGGAAGGAAGTCTTAGGACCCACTGAAACTCTAGTGCTGCGGGTTTCCAGGAGATGCCTTGTAAAGACGTAAAGAATCACCTACTCATTTGAATTCTTCAATTGCCTCCATTGTTCAGAATGCACCAGACAGCCTAGGATGCTCTAAGAGCATGGTGTAATAGACCTTCCCTTCCCAAAAGATCTCTCCTTTCTTGGCTCCTCAAATGCTTGCAAAATTTATATTCATTGAAAAGGTAAAGCAGTCTGTACAATGTGTGAAGTCTTGGTGCTTTTGTAGACATCTGTTTAGTTAAAACACTGAAAAATAATTTTTTTCACCTTAATAATCCACTCCCTAAAATTGTGGTTCCTGGGAAATATCGCCTCAGTGCGTTTGAACTTTAGTGCTGAGTTTAGCTTTTATAACATTACTTATTTCCAGAAATGAGAATGAGAGCAAATATACAAACAAAACAGAAGGGGAAATTACAATATCTGTGTGTATGTGTGTATGTTCATGTGTGCATGTGTGTACGTGTGTATGTGCATGTGTGAGCATGTGTGTATCTGTGTGTACACGTGTGTACGTGTGTGTATATGTGCACGTGTGCATATGCATATACACGTGTGTAGGTGAGTGCATGTATTATGTGTATGTATGTCCACACGTACATATGTGTATATATGTATGTGTATGTGTGCATGTGTGTATGCATGTGTATGTGCCTATGTATGTGTGCACATGTGTGTGCACACAAGTGTGTATGTGCATGTATGTGTTGAGTGTGTGTATGTATGGGGTGCACAGTTAAGGGAGCATAGGACCAGAAAACGCAAAATACAAGCTCATGGAGGATGTGATCTACCCTGGTTGGGGATTTAGACCTGTCATGAGTGTGAGTTAGTTTGAATGAATCTCCCAGTTCCTTGACTTATCCTACAACAAGAACAAAGATAATCACCATTTGTGCAGATTCTATGCCTCAAATCAATCGCTGTGCCATTCCTCTACCAGAGTAGATTGTTTCTGACAACCTTACATGTGCATAGCACTGTGCAGAGAGCCGTGGCCAACACAAAAAGTGCATGATATACTCAGTGAGCTTGAAGTTTAGTTGGACAGACCATGTGTACTATCGGAGATAAAGCCAGACACTAATGAAAGTGGCAAGGACAGCTTTTAGCAGTTGTATACTATTACAATAGGGAAAAGGGTCCAGCATGAAGTGACCTCAATTTTGATTTGTGCAGAGTTAACCAGACATTTTAAAAAGAGAATGAAGGACTGGGGAAGGAGACAAGGGGGTTCCTCAATAGAGTCAAGGAAGTGAAAAATTACGAAAGGTGGGATAGGGGATTGGTTCATGTGAACCCAGCTGGGTTTGCTCACTGACTCCGATTGAAGTTAGGCTTTCATCCTCCCATAGAGCCTGGGAAACAGGGGCCCTACCTTCAGGTGATGGCTGCAACCAACAATAAATTCTTTTGACAGCCTTGAGTTTTCTCAGGTAGTCACATTAAGGGAGCTGGGGTCATCCTAGGGACGAGGCTTTGAACTGTCAAAAAGTATGTTAGTGCTTGTTCAAGTCTATAAGTTGAGGCCTAGTAGAGAAGAGGGCTCAGAGGAGCCTGGTTAGGGTGTGGTCAAAGAGAGAGTCTTTGTCAATACACAAGTTCAAAGATAAACAACACTGTGAAACTTACAGAGCAATGCAAAAGCTATCATGGGGTTATGGTATACAAATGCCCGTGTAGTGCCCCAAAAGAAAAAATTCAGTCCTTTCAGAACCAAAGGCTGCAGTGAGAGATGTGAATTCGGAGCCATCCCTGTGGACTGGACTCAGGACAAGGAAAACAGGGAAGAGAAACTTCGAGAATGAAAGGACTGGGATAGTTCTCATAATGAGTCAGGCACCACCATTTTCATTTGTTTGTTTTTCACTGATTTGCATTTATCAGATTTCAAATTCAGGAGAAAAGCACTGAACACATTTGTAATAAAATGTAAGTCAAATTTGAGTCAATCTCTCAGTTTTGAACAGGTCTTTCTTTCAGTCCCATTCCTACTCTAAACAAAAAGGCAAACAAACATATGACTTCATGACCAGCTCACACTATGATTACTGTCAGTGGGAAACTAGATCTTGGCTAGGGGCATGGTAATTTAAAAGGGTTCAATTTGGCCCTCAATAAAAACTGGTCATTACAGAACATGTGAGACCTGACCCTCCTTCACGAAACTGCCCAGTGTGGCTAAAATTGGCCTCCTGAATTAGAAATTGCTCAGGAGAGAAAACACACCATGGGCTGAGGGACTTTCAAAACTCTTTTCTTGGTCCAAAAGGAAACTAGGCCAAAAACAGCAACCAGAGTGGACTCAAGTTTATAAAAGCTATCTAGATTCCACCACAGGAATGTGAAGGAAACTTAGGTCTTTTCTTTTTCTTTCTTTTTCTTTTTCTTTTTTTTTTTTTTTTTTTGAGACAGGGTCTCATTCTGTCACCTAGGCTGGAGTACAGTGGCATGATCTTGACTCACTGCAACCTTGACCACCTGGGCTCAGGTGATCCTCCCACCTCAGCCTCCTGAGTAACTGGGACCACAGACATGCACAACCTATGCACAGATAATTTTTGTATCTTTTCTAGAGATGGGGTTTCACCATATTGGCCAGGCTGATCTCGAACTCCTGGACTCAAGCGATCCACCTGCCTTAGCCTCCCAAAGTGCTGGGATTACAGGGGTAAGCCACCATGCCCGGCCATTAAGTCTTTTCTTAAGCAGTGTCTTTTTATCCAATTTGCTTTTTAAAAAGAATTTGCTGTCATGTTTGGGTTACTGCCCCTTTTCTACTGTTTTTTTAAAAATTTACTTACTTTAAAATAAAAGCCAAGAATATGGGATGCCATAGGAGATGACTTCTTAAGCGAGGAAGACTTTTCTCACTCTCCTGCCCCAGGCTGCAATATACATGGCACAATACTAACCTGCTCTCTGGGCCTGGGAATGTGTGAGCACATGATCTGATTTCCCTTTATCACTCTGAGACCCACGTGCCCCTTCATCTACCTGGTAGGCCAGCGAGCCTTTGTGCAACCCATTTGCTCTCACACAGACCTCAGGCTGTCACTACCCTGTCTTGTTGTTGTTGTTGTTGTTGTTGTTGTTGTTAGTAATAGGGAAAATACATCCTTGTAAATGGTTAAGTCTACTATTGTAAGTAAGCCGAGATAATTGCATGGCTTTGGGCGAGTCGCTAACTAGCTTTCCTTGTTCATAGCTCTACTGGGTAGGCAGCGGAAGGAAATGACAGTGAACTTGAAATATGAGTGAGACTTCTCCTTACCCAACTCCATGCTTTGTCCTCCTCCTCTTTCTTTTCCTCCTCTTGGAAACATATCCAGCTGGATGGAGCATCCAGGACCCTAATGAATATTCCCTTCTAGAATCTCCACCCTCACCTAGCTGTTTTACCTCCCTGGCAATAAAACCATCATGAAAAAACCTGTGTTGTGCCACATTTTTGAGGGTATACTCTATCCTGGCTTTCCAGTCAGGAAGATCAAGGGGTAGTGGCAACAGATGACTCATCAACTGGCTAGACAACTTCAATATGTGAATTTAGTGGCATCTGTGCACATGCCAAGGGATCTGGCAGCAAAGACGGTAGGCCAAGTATAATGGAGCTATTGTTATTCCACACCAGCCTGTTTCCCTAGGGAACACAGACCCAGGGTTATCTTGTGAGATTTCAAGGCAAGCTCAAACTCTGAAGGTTTATGTGAGGTGTTCTGATTTTCCAAGGTTGGCTTAATTTCTTAAAACATTGCAAGAGCCAAACAAACTATGTCTGAAAGCCACCTTTATCCTTAGGCTGCCAGTGTAAAACCTCTGCCATGCTCATGGCTGCCATCTTGAAAGGGACTAACACCTCCTGTTTGCAGGGGAATTAACATGCCATTGAGTGTGAACGCCTACCTGGTTGCTTTCATACATTAAAAATGCAATACACATCTTCTTCCTGGTGTGTAGTAAAAAAAAAACTGCAATACAGAGTTATGGATACTGGTGGCTAGCTATGTGTTTTGTTTTGCTTCATTTTGTTTTAGAAATAGGATCTTGCTCTGTCACCCAGGCTGGGGTGCAGTGGTGCAATTGTAGCTCACTGCAGCCTCGACCTTCTGGGATCAAGCAATCCCCAAGTAGCTAGGACTACAGCCATGTGCCACCACACCCAACTAACAAACAAACAATGTCTGAAAGCCACATTTATCCTCAGGCTCCCAATGTAAAACCTCTTTTATTTATATTTTTTGAAGAGATGGGGTCTTGCTATGCTGCCCAGGCTAGTCTCATACTCCTGGCCTCAAGTGATCCTCCTGCCTTGGCCTCCCAAAGTGCTAGGATTGCAGGTGTAAGCCACCATTCCAGTCGTTAGCTACGTTTTTTGCTGTCTTTGTTTGTAAGAGAGACGGCATGCTCAGACGCGCATTCATCACACAAATGCTGAATGTTGACTCTGCCTGGGGCTGACTCCAGCTGCCTCCCAGTGAAAACGTCTCTCCTCCAAAATCAAAGCCAAAGATACTGTTAAGGCAGAAAAACAATCTTGAAAAAATGTTACTGTTGCGTTTGCATAATAAATGATATTTGAGGACCAGGAATTGTGGAATTGGCAGTACCACAGCAAAGGACTTTCTGGTAAATATTTTATTGATGCTCAAAGAAGAGTAGGGTCTCAGTGGAGAAGAGCCAAAAGGAGGACAGGGCATACATCTCCATCCCCTCTTTTCTCCCTCTGCTGGTGAAGGATGGGCAGGCTTAGTTAATGAGGTACCAGACTAGCTTTTCCTAATGGGGAAGACTCGGGAGTGAGCTGTGGTGTGAGCCTTATGGAAAAACTCACATTCAACCCAGACATCAGCAGGGATAACACATTACATGGGAATTATAGAAAACTGTTCAATTTCATTGTTCTCTCTCTGCTTTGCTAGACATTTTCTCCTGTCTCCTGCCCTTTTTCCAAGCCTCCTACACACTTGGCATCATGCTGCTCTCTGGCTGCCCAAGACTACCTTCCCCTCCCACATTCATCCACATACCAATATCCTCGGCCTGTGTCAAAATTTCCACTGCCTCTGGCCCAATGCAAGCTTGCTCTAATTATCCAATTACAATAGAGGGAAGGTAGGGCTCACTTCAACTTCTAGAGAAATGCTGTCCAATAGAAACATTATGTGAACCAGAAATGTAAGCTACAGGTATAATTTTAAATTTTCTACTAGTTACATTTTCATAAGTAAAAAGTAAAATTATTTTTAATAGATTTTATTTAACTCAATATACCCAACATATTATCATTTCAATATGTCATTGGTATTTTTCAAAAATTATTAATGTGATATTTTACATTCCTTTTTCTTTGCACTCAGTCTTTAAAATCCAATGTGTACTTTATACTTACGGCACATCTCAATTTGAACTAGCTACATTTAAGGTGATCACAGTCTTTACGTGGCTAGTGACTACTATTTGGACTGCACAGACACTTCCCTAATGTGGGCTAGTGATTAAATTCCCACCTCCTTGCCGGGCGTGGTGGCTCATGCCTGTAATCTCAGCTCTTTCAGAGGCCGAGGTGGGTGGTTCACTTGAGGTCATGAGTTAGAGACCAGTCTGGTCAACATGGTGAAACCCCATCTCTACTAAAAATGTGAAAAATTAGCCGGGCATGGTGGTGGGTGCCTGTAGTCCCAGCTACTCAGGAGACTGAGGTAGGAGAATCTCTTGAACTCAGGTGGAGGTTGCAGTTAAGCCGAGATTGCACCATTACACTCCAGCCTGGGCGACAGAGTGAGACTCTGTCTCAAAAAAACAAAAGCAAAAACAAAATGAAAAATAAATTCCCACCTCCAGGTCTTTGTCAATTATATAATGCAATAGTGCCTAGACTATCCTATACTTACATATTTGAATAAAAATTCAAAATGTTTTTAACAAATTAAAATGGTCCGTTGACTCTTACAGAGTCAAAGGCAACTAGGCTAAATGAAAAATTCTATATTTAGACTCACAAAAGTCAATCACATAAATACAGAATGAGGAAGACTGGCCTGGGAGTTCCTGTGGGGGAAAAAAAATCTGTTTTTAAGTTAAGCACACTCTTCTAAGAGCCGCACTGTGATAGGATTTTTTTAAACAGAGGCAATTGATGTAGCAACTCAGACCACGGGAAATAATTGGTCAGAGCCAGAGCTGGATTTAGGGGTGTCTCTACCATGCAAGTGTCCAGAAATCCAAACTATAAGATGATCCATGTCACTGGATGTGTAAAGAGAGGGAAAAAAATGTCATTTTCTTGAATTCTTAGTTGAATGTGATACTTTCTGATATGCTCATTGCAGTGAAGGCTGAGCTCTCTGAGGACATGTTTGAGTTATAATTGAGTGTCATTAAATGGCTTACAAGGAGATGGGTGCGGTTATCTATAGTAGGACTAATGTTTGCTAGTAGGGTGTGCAGGACTGGGCCAGAGCTGAACTGATTAGAGCAGTAGAGAAGAGGACCAGAGCTGCTGCGAGCCGGTCTTCCTTGCTTGACCCCAAGTCACAGTTAGACAAATATTGACAGCATATCCACTTGAAAGAACATAAAATTATTAACTAATGACTATTATTTATTAACTGCCTAGGGTACCCGTAGTGTCCTCATCAGGCTATATCTAGAGAAGTGAGCTGAATTTTAAACATAATATTTCAAGATGGACTTTGGCAAATGTGAGCTTCTGAGGAGTGAGGGAGAAGGCTGAGAGGGATGAGGGAACTGTTGAGATCCAGAGCTGGAGTAAGGAGTGCGTCTGCCATGAAGGTGTCCAGGGATCCGAACTATAAGATGTTCAATATCACTGGATGTGTAAGGAGAGGGAGAAAATGTCATTTACCAGAATTCTTGGTTCAATGTGGTACCTCCTGATATGCTCATTGCAGTGATGAGTGTATGGTCAATTGCCTCCCACGTGAGTTTGAAGAACTACAGACGTCCAACCTAAGAGAGAAGACTAAGAATATTCAGAAGATTCTCATGTAAATGGTGGAGCAGATTTCTCCTAATCTCTGATTCTCTGGACATCAACTGGGTATCCAACAATTCAGTTTAATTCTGACACTACCTGGAGTTAGCCTCAGATCCCACAAGTTAAAGGGGCTCAGTCCCACAGACTGCTCTCCCTTAAGACATCAGTTATAAGTACTGGGTTCCCAGGTCACCTGAATTTGTCTGACTTTGCTACAAATTCCAGGGTTTGCAGCATGCCACCCGCCACCTGCCCCCCACCCCATGCCACATTTCCTTAATTTGCTAAAACAACTCAGAACTCAGGAAAATGCCATACTTGGAACTATAGTTTATTATAAAGGATGGGAATGAACAGCCAGATGAAGAAGTACATAAGATGAGGTCCAAAAATACCCTGAGCACAAGAGTCTCTGCCTCTTTGGAGTTGAGGTATGCCTCCCTCCCGGCACATGGATGTGTTCCCCATCACAGAAGCTCCCATTTAGATTTTATGAAGGTTTCATTACATTGGCTTGATGGATTAACTCATTGGCCATTGGTGATTGAATTCAATCTCCACTGCCTCTTTCCTCCCCATAGGTTGGGGACAAGAGCTGAAATTTCTAACCCTCAAATAATGGCGTCATGTTTGACCAGCCCCCATCCTGAAGCTATCTGGGAGTCCCACTCTGGGGGTTCATCTCATTAGCCTGAACTCAGTTGTGATAGAAAGGGGCTCTCATTACAAATAACAAAAGACACTCCTATCACTCAGGAAGAAGTTCCAAGGGTTTTTGTTTTGTTTTGTTTTGTTTTTAGAAGCTCTGTGCTAGGAACCAGGGACAAAGACTAGATATATTTCTTATTATGCCATGTCTGTATTATCCCCAGCATGGATTATTAGTGGAAATTACAAGAAGGCAAGTTTTAATTAAACATGAGAAAGGATTCCCTCAAAATGAGAGCGTCCCATCAGTTGAAGGTTGGTTTTGTCCCTTGGGTAGTGAGACAATGAGCACCCTGCTCTCCAGATACAGCAGAGGGAGGCTAAGCTTATTAGGGTTGTAGAGATTCTCATTTAAAAAAAAAAGTTGAATCCAAATACCTTTAGGATTTTACCAGCTAGGTATGGTGGCTCATGCCTGTAATCTTAGCACTTTGGGAGGCCAAGGCAGAGTGGATTGCTTGAGCCCAGGAGTTCGAAACCACCTTGGGCAACATGGCAAAAACTCGTCTCTACAAAAAATACAAAAATTAGCCGGGCATGGTTGTGCATGCCTGTAGTCCCAGCTACTTTGGAGACAGAGGCGGGAGAGCTGCTTGAGCCTGGGAGGTTGAGGCTGCAGTGAGCCAAGATCGCACCACTACACTCAGCCTGGGCAACAGAATGAGACCCTATCTCAAAACATAAAAAAAATTTTTAGAAACCAACTTACCAACTTCAATATTCTAAACTTAAAAAGAAAAATCAAAGATTTAGGATTTAATTTTAAAAGAACAATTCTTTTAACATGTCAGAGTAAATACAGATCACATGGAGAAATTTCAGGTTTTTCAGGTACCTTGCCAAATATCAAAATGACTTCTGCAGTTGTCTCCAGGCAGACACAGGAGAAAAACACCCAGGGAATCCACATTTCGGCTCAACACCATTGCTATTGCTTCACCAGCACAGTCCCCACACCCGACTTTGCAAACTTGTGCACACATTCCTCTCAAAGAAAGAGGTAGACCTGGGGGAAGTGTGAGGGTTGGCCCAGAAAATCTGACTAATAGGAAAAAAAAAAAGGTGTGTAGAGAATCTTCCTCAAAGTGCAAACTTACTGTTCAATGCCTCTTTGGAAAACTCTTTAAATTAATTTGGTCAGAAGCTATAATCATTGCTGTTTGTGTAGCCACAGATTCCTCTCCAAGAATGCACATAATTACAATTGGGAAAATAAAAAATCAGGTTTCCTTCTAAATTTGTTGCTAAATACATTGGATTATTGGGCCCACAAGTCACCAATCCTGAATCAGCTCCATTTTCAGAGTACAGAAGTGGTGAGATTGTTCTTACAGAGGCAGGCTGACAACAATATTGCTACTATTGGCATCCAGCACAGAAAGTACACATTAATATGGCTAGCCTAGGAGAATGACTTATTGATGCAACAAAAGACCTCTATATTTCCAACCCCAGTTGTCACTGCTCTGATCTCATCTTACTCAACTTCTAAATGGCATTTGATCTAGCTGACCACATCCCATTTCTTGAATTATTAGGTGCTGTAGATTTCCTGAACACCACATTCTTTGTGATAGTTGTATTCTTGTTCCCAAGGATTTGCGGCATATCCCTGTGAGAGAATTACCCATCCCCTCAACCACAAGACTGATCATGGAAAGTGAATGCAAGTGACAGATGCTGCATCCCGGGAGAATATTTTAGGTTCCTTGCCTGGTTCTACCATCTCTCTTTTGCCTCCCCTGCAGGCTGTTCTGATGGGCATGTATCTTTCAGTCTGGGTCTGGAAGGAAGATGTGGAATAGACTGACAGTAGGACTGCAGTCACCATGTAACTTGAGTGAGAAATAGACCTTTTTTCTCAGAAGACACTGAGCTACAGGGACTGTTTGTTGCCGTGCATAATAAAATCTGAATAATGCACACCCCCTCCCCAGTTTTCTCTAACTTCAGTGCTCTTTACTGAACTCACTCTTCCTCTGTCTGAGTTTTCAAGGTGATCATACCTTCCTCTCTAGCTCATCTCTCTCCCTGCATGAGCTCATGACTAGTCCTGGGATTTTAGGTCAATCTCTGTGCCCAAATGCATGTTTCAATCCCTGCTTTTTCCACCGAGCTCCAAATTAGTGTTTGACAAACTACAGCCACAGTTGGGCTAAGAAAGGCCCAAAAGCTAAGAAAGGTCTTTATACTTTTAAAAGATAGGGAAAAAATCAAAGAAGAGTGTATAACAGGGACTCTATGATCCCGAAAGAAAAAGTTTGATTACCTCTAGTCTAAACTCATATATAGCTCAAGTATAATGTGTCCCAACCAAAACTTCTGATGTCCCCCTGCCAAAATTTTTTCCTGCCTCACTCTTCTCCATTTCAGTAAATGGCATTTCTATCTGCCAGCTGCCTAAATTTAAAAATCTAGAAGTCAGACATCGATCCTATGTTGTATATTTTTTACTCAACCTATCAGCCCGTTCTCTGGTTCCCCTCTGACATATGCTCTGAATCAGGTCACTGCTCACCACTTCCACTGTTAAAATCCTGGTCCAGGCTGCCATCATCTCTTGTCTGGAACCACAAGATTCACTTGGGCTCCTGCTCCCCTACCCCGTTTGTTCTTATTTATGACAGTAGCTTGATTTCTCAGAGATGAGTCTGAGACCCCATGACTTGCTGCTAAATGACCTTCAGTGGCTTCCCGTTTTCCCAGGGCACCCCCGTGACCTCACCACTGCTCTCACCTCTCCACCCAAACCTCCTAGCATGCACCACTTACTCTCTACCCTAGAGCCTCTCTGGTCCACTTTCCATCCCTCAAACACACCAAGACGGTGCCCAGCTCAGGGACTTTGCTCTTTCCTTCTGTCTGGATTAGTCTCCCCCTAGACATTCACACAGCTACTTCTTCATGTCATTAGGGCTTGCTTCAAATGTTCTATCTTCAGAGAGTCCTTCGCTGCCTCTGCAACAAAGTTGAAACTGGTGAAGTAAAACAGAACATCCTTCATCACTTCTTTCCTTTTCTGGCCCAAATATTCAGGTCTCAGTCCACTTTTGCTTTAGCTATCAGAGCTGGCATTGTCATTGGAGGAGCCATCTCAGAACCTAGAAGTTGCATTTCGAGATTCCAGTTACACGTCTCTATGGCCTAGACAATTGATGTACTGATGTTGCTTGAGCTATGAAGAAGATATGGAAGCCCCAAAATCTGGACGTGGCTTTGATGGACAAAGAAAACACTCCATCTATTTGGAGCAAAATGAGAGGTAAGCTCGGTGGGGCAAAGCAGTGTGGCAACCAGGATAGCAGTCTTTTGTTAGAAATGAAAGTCTGAATCCAGGGGATAATTAGAAAAGTCAATAAGGTGAAGTCTTCTGAGAAGCCTAATCCCTACTCCAAAGCACCACTACACAAGACCAAACAGCCCTCCAAACAAGACAGAGAGGTAACTCTCCATGGTTTTAATTTACAGGACTCAAGAATTCCTGACATTCTCCTCCTCATCTACCACTGATACCAGAAAGGAAGTTTTAATTTTTTCCTTTTATCTTATGATACTGGTTCCCATTCAGTTGCAAATCCTCTTGGATACAGAAACTCTTAAAGACATTTAGAAGGACATGAAGAGACACTTTTCAGAAGACACACATGTGGCCAACAAGCACATGAAAAAAATCTCAACGTCAGTGACCATTACAGAAATGCAGATCAAAACCACAGTGAGACACCACCTCACACTAGTCAGAATGGCTATTATAAAAATATCAAAATATAGCAGATGCTGGTGAGGTTGCAGAGAAAAGAAAATGCTATACACTGTTGGTGGGAGTGTAAATTAGTTCACCCATTGTGGAAAGCAATATGGCAATTCCTCAAAGAGCCAAAAACAGAACTACCATTTGACTTAGCAATCTCATTACTGGTATGTACCCATAGGAATATATATCTTTCTACCATAAACATACAGGCATGCAGATGTTCACTGCAGCACTATTCACAATAGTAAAGACATGGAATCAATCTAACTGCCCATCTGTGATAGACTAGATGAAGGAAATGTGGCACATATACAGCATGGAATACTATGCAGCTATAAGAAAGAACGAGATTGTGTCCTTTGTGGGAACATGGATGGAGCTGGATGCCATTATGCTTAGCAAACTAATGCAGGAGCAGAAAACCAAATACTGCATGTTCTCACTTATAAGCAGGAACTAAATGATGAGAACACATGGACACAAAGAGGGGAACAACACACACTGGGGCCTACTTGAGGGTGGAGGGTGGGAGGAGAGAGTCAGTCAGAAAAAATAACTATTGGGTGCTAGGCTTAGTACCTGGGTGATGAAATAATCTGTATAACAAACCCCCATGACACTAGTTTACCTACATAACAAACCTGCACACGTACCCCTGAGCCTAAAAGTTTCAAAAAAAATAAATAAAAACTACATTTGGAAGGAAGAAGGCAATTAACTTTTGTTAAATATATAGTATGTGACAAGTCCTGCATTCGAAACTTGGATTAGCTTATTTCATCCTTACAATCCTAGCATCCCTGTTTCACAAATAAGAAAACAGCAGCTCAGGGAGATGAGGTAAAATTGCCAATGGTCAAACAGGTAGTAATTGGCTTCTAGAATTAGAACTCAGTCTGCAGGTGTCCTAAGCCACTGTTCTTTCTGCTCTATGATTGGCCCCTGTTTTGTCATAGATACTTGGGTTAGAATAAAAGGTTGTAAGGGGGAGGAAAGGGCAGGAGATTCGCAGATGGCTTCACAAGTGAACACTGTGGATCCAGGATAAGGCAGGAAGCTGGGCACATGGATTTAGAATCCTAGATGATTCAAACTGGAAAGGACTTAAGGTATCACACGGCCCAACCAAGCCAACTTCACATGCAATAAAAATGAGCTTCAGAGAAGGGAATTATCTTTCTAAGTGGAAAGATAATTATTTAGACATTTTACTAGTAAGCGTTTACTAGATTATACTATGATTACAAACAACACTAGACCCTAGCTCTCAGTAGCTTACAAAAAGAAAGATTTGTTTCTCATGTGTGTTACATGTCAGCTGTTGACTGGCTCCAGATGCCAGCTCTGCACAACAGTAAGTTGGCTGTGGGTCTGTTCCACAAGTCCTCTTCCTTCTGGAATCCAGGCTGAAGGAGCAGGCTCTATTTGGACATACTCTTCTCACGGCAGAGGAAAAAGAGTCAGAGGAACTGGTCAAAACATGGTGGCTTTTAAAGCTTCTGCTCAAACAGGGCATCACATTGTATCTGCTCATACCCCATCAACAAAGCAAGTCGCAGGGCTAAGCCCAACATCATTTGGGGCAGGGAATAGATATTTCTCCCACAGGAGAGCACAGCAAGTCACGTAGCAATTTGGGGGCAGGGGTGTCTAATCCTTGAAGAAAGAGAGAGTGAATAATTGGGAACAATAACACCATATACCGCTGTTAATTTGTGTTTCATTCACACTGAATTTTGCCTTCCCCAGGGAAGATGGTATCCAACTATTGCATTCCTAGCCTCAGAAGGGTTTGTGTTGCCAAAATGAAGGCAGAGTTTTCTGGTTTTGATTTTGCAAAGCCTAAGTTAGAGATGTCTCTGGAGAGGGTGAAAAGAGAGGTGAGTACCCTGGAGAGAAAAGAAGGGGAAATGCTGTAGGAACAGAGGAGAAAGATTTTATACCTCAAGCTTAAAAGATGAAGAGGATTTTTCAGTGGGGGAAGTCACAAGAGTTGCAAGAATCAGCTAAATCTTGCTATACCACAAGGGATGGCCAGACCTCACAGAAGCATGCCTCTGAGGTGTTCTTGGAGAGGCCAAATATGCCAACCTCGATGAGAAGCCCAGCTGGGTGCAGGCTTGGTTCTCCACGTGCCTCTCCAAAGAATCCCTCTCCAAAGGTTTTAGATGGTGTGAGGCTCCACGGACCTTCCCCAAACCCAGGGATGCGGGGGCAGAGGCGGAAACATCATAACATTAAAGTTCCTGTCAAACCAGTTGCACAGGTAGCAGAATAAATTTGACTTAAAGAAATAAGTGAGACATTTTTTCCATCTCATACTGTGGAGCAAAATTCATTCATTGAGATGTCACAGCTTAGTAAGGGACACGATGATTCCCTAGATTTTCATTGAAACAATTGTTCATCATTCCCTGTGCCAAGCCCTTTGTATTGGTTTGCTAGGGCTGCCATAACGATGTACCACACACCAGGTGACCTACACAACAGAAATGTATTGTCTTGGAGTTCTGAAGGCTAGAAGTCCTAGATCAAGGTGTTGGCAGAGCCATGCTCACTCTGAAGGTGGTAGGGAAGGACCTGTTCTGGGCCTCCCTACTTGTTTCTACTAGTTTCTTGGCTTCTGGCAGCATACCTCCAATCTTTATACAGTGTTTTTCTTCCTGTCGTGGGTGTGTCCAAATTTCCCCTATTTATAAGGACACAATATATTAGGGGTCCACCCTACTCTGGTATGACCTCATCTTAACTAATTCTAATTCTGTCTGCAATAATCCTCTTTCAAAATAAAGTGACATTCAAGGGGGTTAGCACTTTTTTTTTTTTTTTTTTTTTTTTTTTTTGAGATGGGGTCTCACTCTGTCACCCAGGCTGGAGTGCAGTGGCACAATCTCAGCTCACTGCAACCTCAACCTCCTGGGCTCAAGCGATCCTCCCACCTTAGCCTACTAAATAACTGGGATCACAGGCATGCACCACTGCGCCCAGCTAATCTTTGTATTTTTTCTAGAGACAAGGTTTCACCATGTTGCCCAGGCTGGTCTCGAACTCCTAGGCTCAAGTGATCCACCTGCCTCAGCCTCCCAAAGCTCTGGGACTACAGGAATGAGCCACCATGCCCAGCCCAGGTTAGGACTTCAATGTATAAATTTTGGGGGACAAAATTCAACACATAACCCTTCTTGTGAGGCTGCGTTGTATATTGCTACTGAGAGAGTCATGGACTTGGAACTCATGGGGCCAACCATTGAGGAGAAGGCAGACTCTGAGTCCGCTAGTGTGTGAGGTGGATCCCTCCATCTTTACCACTTCACTCTCCCGTCCCATGGCCATACTGAGGCACAGTCTTCTGGTTAGACGAGTGTCAGAAACACTCTCGAGAGACTTATTAAACTGCAGCACTCTTTGACAGTGTGCATACCCACCCCATCAATCTGCTAAAAGAACCAACAGCCATTCCTCTGTGAGGTGGCCTTAGCCAAGAATGCGCCCCATTGGAATCCTCTAAGAACAACAAAGTAAATGTGTTAGTTGTTCTATCAGGTTAATTGGGCAACTGATGTAGTATTCCCAAAAGCAAAAGAAAGCTAGCAGACTGTACCCTGATAGCCCCAGATGCTCTTCTGCTGCCCTGGAAGAAGTCAAGTCAAGGCAGCCAAAGGACTTGCTCATTGCATCTCCATGGCTTTCGGGACATCTGTCTTGATGTGAAACATTAATTTCCTCACTTAAACTCATTCTACACCAAACACATCCACACAGGAGGCCCCCTGCTGCAGTGAATTGCCACCTCCAACTCTATTCCATTACCTTTCTGATCCTTGTAAAGAGAGAAGCAGCTTCCTTGTGTGGGTTAAAAAGTTCGTGGAACCTAACAAGTCCTTGAAAATCTGAAATTAAGAAGAAGGTGCAGTTTGGATAATCTGGAGAAGGATGATTCCAGTGCATTTTATGAACAATTTCCCACCTTGAGTCTTATGTATGCCAAAAGACAATTTTTTTAATACAATGAGACGCTCCTTGGGCCAGCTGATTTAGGTAGAATCTGGAATTAGTGGAATTAGCTGTTTTTCATAGCCATAACCTTGTCTTGTATCTGGCACTTTCTTTAACACAAAAAAAATTTAGAACTTTACATACATTATGTATATACTTTTGTATGTTGATCATACCTCAATAAAGTGGTTTTAAAAAAATTGATATTAGTATTGCTATTAATATAAGATTAATATTTTATTAATATCATTGTATTAATAATTAGTAATGTTACTAATTGCACGAGCATATGACTTGCACTTGGTGTAGGCGGGCTTGAGATTGTGTGAGTTTTCTTCTTTTTCTCTTTTTTAAATTTAAGATGGAGTTTTTGTGTCTATGTTTTGATGTTTTGGATGAGTTTCAAAAGAGGGAGAAGGAAGAAAATGCCTTTACTCCTCCATTCGATAACTGACCATTTTCTGACCACAAGCCCCAAATTATCCCAAAGTTCTCATGGAAAGATTCTATTTAAACTTGTTCACTCAAGGACACTCTGTCCCTTCACATCATCCCTCTTCTCCACAAAGAAGCCAACATTCTGAAGCTCCTCCAGGGAGGACAAATCAGGCCCTGAGCCTGACCCTCCACCTGGAAGCTCAAGGCAGACAGACCATTGTGAGGAGAGGGAGAGGTTGACAGGACTGTAGCCCAGAGAAATGGACACAGGCAATCAAAATCACAACGATAATAATAATTGTGCACTGATTGAACACTTAGTATGTGCTGGGCTCCATATTAGGAACTGTAAATGTATTGCCTCATTTAATTCTCCCCATTTCACAGGTGAGAACATGGAGGCCCAGAGATATTAAGGGACTTGTCTAAGGAATTAAATGGCAGAGTTGGTGATATGGTTTGGCTCTGTGTTCCCATCTAAATCTCACCTTGAATTGTAATAATCCCCACGTGTCAAGGGCGGGGCCAGATGGAGATAATTGAATCATGGAGGGCAGTTTCCTCCATACTGTTCTCATGGTAGTGAATAAGTCTCATAAGATCTGATGGTTTTATAAATGGGAGTTTCCCTACACAAGCTCTCTTGCCTGCCGCCATCTAAGATGTGACTTTGCCCCTCCTCCGCCTTCCACCATGATTGTGAGGCCTCCCCAGCCACGTGGAACTGCAAGTCCCTTAAACCTCTTTTTCTTTATAAATTACCCAGTCTCAACTATGTCTTTATTAGAAGCATGAGGACAGACTAATAGAGTTGGGTTTACAGCCTACGAGACCTCAACTTTTTCTCATAGTGAGATTTACTTCCTCTGTTCCCTTCCAAGAAGGAGTGTAAGAATCTGCCTCATTAGTCTCTCAGATATCAAGCCCAGGAGCTTGGCTCCCTGCCTTGGGAGAGTAAGTCTATCCCGCTACCCCCACTCATGGAGGGTAATCAATAAAGTGTATTCTTGGACAAGTTGTTAAAGGAGAGAAACAAGCACTTGTCATACTTTTGGCTGCTCAGCATCTGAACTCCCTTCTCAAGTTCCACCTTTGTGTGAGCCTTCATAGGAAGCTGATAGGATATGGGGATGCCACCAGGATATGGCCAGGAATCACTCTTGCCTAGAACTTTGAGTCTGGAGCAGGGAGTCCTAGGAGCAGAGATAATTTAGAACCCATCCTAGTGACACTACGGGTAGCATTCAGGGTCCAGTGGCACCCATGCAGCAGTAGTGATGGCAGCCACCCTAATCAGCCTGTATCCACTGTGCGGTGCCTTGCCCTGTGCTGGACAGCCAGCTTTTCTTGGAATTTGTCTGCTTCTCTTTCCTCCCTGTTAATTGTCTGAGCTACTCCATATTCTACCAGTAAGTTCCCTTTCTGCCTACAATAACTAGAGTTTGTTGTTTGCTAATGCTGAAGGGCATGAACAATTACAGGTGCACAGGCAAACAGAGCCAGCTTCATCCAGCTTAGGAATAATTAATCTTACTTTGAGATTTCTCCACCATAGAAGCCAGCCTGAGCCATTCATCTCCCTCTTCCTCACCGAAATTTGGCATCTTTTACACATTTTAAATTGCTTATAGGCTAGGTGCTGTGGCTCACGCCTATAATCTCAACCCTTTGGGAAGCCAAAGGGGGCAGATCACCTGAGGTCAGGAGTTCATGACCAGCCTGGCCAACATGGCAAAACCCTGTCTCTACTAAAAATACAAAAATTAGCCAGGCATGGTGGTGGGTGCCTGTAATCCCAGCTACTTGGGAGGCTGAGGCAGGAGAATCGCTTGAACCTGGGAAGCGGAGGTTGCAGTGACCCAAGATCGTGCCACTGCACTCCAGCCTGGACGACAGAGCAAGACTCCATCTCAAAAAAATTAAAAAATTAAAAATAAAAATTAATAATAAAAAATTAATAATAAAAATAATTTAAAAATAAATTGTTTATACTTTTATGTTCTTTGGAAGACCTACAATGAAAGAGGAATATATTTTGATCAAAAAATGGAGATTTAAATGGTGTTAAAGATGGTGGCAGATGGTAAGAGCTCACTGTGAATGCCAAAGAAGACACATCATCTTTTTTTTTGTAGATTGTGCATTTTCTCAATTGAGATTTTTTTAAATTTGCTGATGTCATGTTTCCTTAATTTGTTGGCTGCAGCTGCATCTCAAGGCATGGTTAAGTATAGTCCAGTGAACCATGGTCATAGGAGTAGTTTGGAATGGGCCACAGTCAGCCTGCACTTGACCCTGAGAAATGGAGGGGAATGGCTACATGTGTGGAGAAACAGGCATGTGTGGTAGAGAGAAGGCGAAACACCAGGCCAAGGCCCAACCCATGCAAGCAGCATGTCGGTGCTGGGGTTGTCTGTGATTGACATGGAGGCATGGGTATCCTCTCCCCAGTCATGGGGGATTCAAAAGTAGCTATTCTCTGGTTCCAAGCAGGCAGCTGACATTAGATAAGCAACGCAGGATGTAGCATAGACCAACTCTTGAATCAAGGAGAGGATGGGCTGATGAGAGAAATACAGGGTCCTAATTCTAAAGATCTGCAGAACCCCCGGTTTTGAAACATAATGATTTAGAGAAAGAAAAAAATGGCAAATGCCAGTCATCAGACATGGGCACAAAGGAAGGTGGGGTCACCGGCAAAAAAAAAAAAAAAAAATGGATTTGATATAAGTAATAGAACCTTCCATCTCTGCTTTCTGCAGTCAAGGCCTTTCCCAGAAGAAGAGCAGCAGCAGAATCAGGCTTATGAATGTAGGCCATGCTCTCAGACAGAAAAAGATGCTGCAAAGACTGAATGACCACTTGCAATGGATCTTGTCTCATTCATTCTGTCTTACCAAATTTGTTAGCAACAGAAATCTAGAAGAACCTTATAGGATGAGCTGGTCTCTGTCCTACTTCAAGACCAATAACAAAAACGGAAACACTCCAAAAGAGCCATTACGTTTGACTTGTTATAGGAAAAGAGATTCTAAAACTTCCCTCTGTATGTAGCTAATTCTACCATTTATTTCCTACTCTTGTGTCTGACTCAAAGCTCTCAACTTTGCTTAAAATTGAGGCCAGCATACACCAGAAGTATACATGATTTATGTATACTTGTCAGTACTCTCAAAGAAATTCCTTATTTGCTTCAAGTTCAAAATTATGTTACCTTATTCAACAATGTAGAGTGCATGTATCGTGGTTTTGAGGTTTTGAGGATTCAAAAATGAATAAAACACAGTCCTACCTTTGGGAAACTTACAGTATAGTCCATAGCTGCCTTTTCTCAAGACAATTTTACCGCAATTCCTATAAAAATGTTCAGCAAGAGAAGTTTAGAAAGGAGGGGAAGTTGGAATGGGGTAATAGAAAAATAAAGGGAATATATGAGAGATTTAAAAAGCATATAATGATGAACCCCATCTTTCCTGTTTCTGGAATTGGCTGTCTCACAGGCCAGACTAGGACTGCCACAGGGGGATGCCTACAGGTCCATGGAGGCCTGTCTGTTTCAGACCAATCTGACACACACAAGAAAGCCACTATGATTTACTCCATGACTGACTGAGAGACACAGAGTACTGTGTGCATAATAAACTGTTACCCATACAACCTTTGTCCTTGCTTAATAACAGCAGTGGCTCATACCTATAATCCCAGGGCTCTGAGAGGCCAAGGCAGGAAGATCACTTGAGCCCAGGAGGCTTGGGCCCAGGAGTTTGAGACCAGCCTGGGCAACATAGCAAGACCCCATCTATAAGAAATTTTAAAATTAGCCAGGCGAGGTGGTGCATACCTATAGTTCCAGCCACTTGGGAGGCTAAGGTGGGAGGATTGTTTTAGCCCAGGAGTTGGAGGCTGCAATGAACTATGATCCCACCATTTTACTCCATCCTGAGGGACAGGAACAAGAGCCTACCCATCCCCCCAAAAAAGATAATTTATTAAGTAGAGATTGTGGTCTTGGAGCCCAAAGAACCACAAAATGAGGAATAATATGTTGTTTGCATCTTTCTGGAGTCTCACACTGTAATAGGAACAGGCTGTATGGAGCCATTTGGTGCTGTTCAAAGCTGCTATTGGTTCACATAAGCATGCAGCTCAGAGGAGGGATGCTTATTCAGCTTTTTGACTCCATGAGGAAACCACTCTTCAGCTCTGTGTGAAATGCTGCTTGCTGAACTTTGCTAGCCCTCTGTTTGCTGCACATGTAATTCTATGCAGCCATTTTCCAACAGAAGAAAATGCAGAGTAGATCATTTTTGCTGTGTGCTAGGGTCTCCATGATGATGAGCCTGTTCTACCATTTAGGGCTGAGGAAGGACTGTCGAAGACTGACAACATTGTCAAACAGCCAGGTGTGCTGCGCGCCTTGTCCAAATCACAGAACTATAAAAGTTGTTGGATGGTACTGAATAATTCAAAAACCTGTTTAATATGGAGCTTGGATACTATGTAAATGATATTTTCTGATCATCTCCTAAAGAACCCTGTAGTACTGTTATTTGCTTTTCTGTTTAACTCATGAGAAATACAGTACACATTGTCCTAACAGAATAGCTTAAGTCACTGAACCCTGCTGGTTGTCTCTCCATTTCTTTAGATCTTTCTTTCTTCTTTTTATTTCCTTCAGAGAAGTTTTATGTATTTCTTCAGAAAGATTTTTCACATTTCTTTTAGATATGTTCTGAGTAATTTATCATTTTGCTGCTATTGTGAATGGACTTTTTTTCCCATTATATTCTCCAACAAAGAATTGCTGTATAAAGAATAGCAACTGGCTTTTGTACATATTTTTTCTCTATATTTTACGGACCATACTTAATTGTTTCAATATTTTTCAGCTGATATTTTTGGATTTTCCATGTATGAGAATATATCATCAAAATAATCATGCTTATCTCTTCCTTTCCAACATATGTATATATTAATTCCATTTTCTCCCTTATTAGCAAGTTTGGATGCTAATAGTAACGGGGCATTCTTACCTTGTTTCTGACTTTTATAGAAATTCCTTTATTAATCAATCATTGAATATGATAGTTGCTATTGATTTCTTTATATACTTTTTGCCATATTAAGGGAGCTTCCTTTGACTCCTAAGAATTTAACTAACATTAGGTAGAGTTTTAGGGCACTAATGAATAACTTTTTCCCACCTTGAGTTTAAAACCAATTCTGAACACAAGAACCAGACAGACACAGATCAAAACACCACCTTAATTGGTGAGAATAATTGAAGAATGTGGCACAGATGTGTGGACTCAGATGGCTTTCTAATTTTTCACCCTAAACTCACCTAGATGAAAGTGCAAAATGGTAAGCCTCCTCCACACAGCCATGGCTGCCCTGGTAAAATTAATATCACACAAAGGAAAGCATTCCAGAAAAGACCCTGTCTGCAGGCGAGCACATCTAAAATGGGAAGCTCACAAGGGGCAGAGCCAAGGAATTTCAGTGTATTTTCCAATACTCACCAGACACTCCCTGATAGGAAGATCCAGAGAGAGGACAGAAACATTACTGTTAGAAATCCCTCTACGGAAAGATGAGGCCCACAGAATTAAAGGCTTCTTATCTAGTCAGTTTTCTCGAAAGCTTGTTAGGCATCCAAATGAGTTGTCTATTACAACACAACAAATTGCCGCCAACATAGCAACTTCACACACACTTATTATCTCACAGTTTATGTGCGTCAGGAGCCTGATCATAGCTTAGCTGGGCTCTCTGCTTTGGAATCTCTTATGAGGCTGCAATCAAGGTGTTGGCCAGGATGGAGTCTCATGGGAATGCTCAACTGGGGAAGGATCTGCTTCTAAGCTCCCTCATGTGGTTGTTGGAAGATTCAGTTCCTTTTAGACTGTTGAACTGATGCTCTCGGTTCCTAACTGGCTCTTGATCAGAGGCTACCTTTAGGTCCTTGCTTAATAGACCTTCCTGATGCAGCAACTTGCTTCATCACAGCCAGCAAAAGAGAGTCTGCTGGGAAGATGGAAGTCAAAATCTTTTGTCATTTAAACATGGAAATATTATCCCCTCAATGTTGCTGAATTCTATTGGTGAATAGAAAATTATTCAAGAATAGAAGATTCCACAAGGTTGTGAATACCAGGAGGCAGAGATCACTGGGGACCATCTTAGAGGTTGTCTCCTACAGGCATCTATAAAAATGACATAATTAACACAGTTCTTAATAAAGTTGCTTGATCATAACGTTTTTAATGAACAGATGGATTAAATTGCTAATATTTTCTTTAGGCCCTTCACATCTATACTGATGAAGTATTAGGTCTAGTTTTTGCTGTTTTTATTGGGTTTGAAATCTGGATTATGATAACCTAAAAAATTGAATTGGCAAGTGTCCATCTTTTCTTATACTGACATAATTTAATAACATGGGAATTGGCCTGGCACGGTGGCTCACGCCTGTAATCCCAGCACTTTGAGAGGCCAAGGCGGGCAGATCACCTGAGGTCGGGAGTTTGGGACCAGCCTGACCAACATGGAGAAACCCTGTCTCTACTAAAAATACAAAAAATTAGCCAGGCAGGGTGCCACATGCCTGTAATCCCAGCTACTCGGGAGCCTGAGGCAGAAGAATTGCTTGAATCTGGGAGGCAGAGGTTGCGATGAGCCGAGATCGTGCCATTGCACTCCAGTCTGGGCAACAAGAGCAAAACTCCATCTCAAAACAAACAAAGAAACAAACAAACAAACAACATCAAAAAACCACAGGAATTACTAGATCCTTTAAAGTTTGAGAGTATCCTCCTGTAACACTATCTGGAAGTAAATCTTTGACAAAATTGTCAATCTATCCTTTCTCATTTTTAATATCTGCAGGTATTTTTTTTTTTTTTGAGACAGAGTTTCACTCTTGTTGTCCAGGCTGAAGTGCAATGGCATGATCTTGGCTAACTGCAACCTCTGCCTCCTGGGTTCAAGTGATTATTCTGCCTCAGCCTCCCAAGTAGCTAGGATTACAGGCATGCACCACCATGCCCAGCTAATTTTGTATTTTTAGTAGAGACAGGGTTTCACTGTGTTGATCAGGCTGGCCTCAAACTCCTGACCACATGTGATCCACCCACCTCGGCCTCCCAAAGTGCTGGGATTACAGGCGTGAGCCACTGTGTCCAGCCCAGCTATCTTTTAAAGTGTTTTCTTGGCCAGGTTTATCAGTGGTTTGTTTCTCTTGTTGATATTTTCTAAAACCACTCTTACGATTTTATCAAATTTTAAATTTTGTTATTTTCTAATTCTTAATTAATTAATTTTATTTATTTTTTTGAGACGGAGTCTCGCTCTGTCGCCCAGGCTGGAATGCAATGGCGTGATCTTGGCTCACCGCAACCTCCACCTCCCGGGTTCAAGCGATTCTCCTGCCTCAGCCTCCCAAGTAGCTGGGATTACAGGCATGCACCACCACGCCCAGCTAATTTTGTATTTTTAGTAGAGACAGGGTTTCTTTATGTTGTTCAGGTTGGTCTCGAACTCCCAACCTCAGCCTCCCAAAGTGCTGGGATTACAGGCGTGAGCCAGCGTGCCCGGCTGTCTTCATTAGTTTATATTTCCAACTTTATTTTGGTCTTTTATTGTTAAAACTTCTTGAATTAAATTTTAACTAATCTTCCATCTTTCTTGTTTTATCACAAAATAACTGAAAAATATGGATTTTTCTGTCAGGATGGTTTTTGCTGTATCCTTTAGATTCTGATGTGCACTGCTTCCATTTATCATATCTTTAAGTAGTCCGAATTTTAGATTTGTTTTCTTCATTTATTCAAAAGCCATGATAAAAAGTTTTTATTGTAATTTTTAAGAAGTTAGACCACTTTTGTCATCTTTTAATAGTTAATTTACAGTTTAGTGTATTGCAATCAAATAACATGCCCAATAATCATTTAAATTTTTACATTGTATTGAGATTTTCTTTGTAGTTTAGTACATGGTCAGCTTTTGCAAATGCTCATCGGTGATTTGAAAAACTCTATAAAGAACAAAATTGTATTTGTCTACAATTAAGTTTATATACTTACATATTCAATACATATTTGAAATGTATTGTTTATTCAAATACATTATTATATATCAAAATATTCAAATATCCAATATTAAAATATTTTTGAACATTCAAAACAGTTTTGGTCTTATTTTCAAACTACTTAATCTGTTTAATACTGAAATAAAAATATTAAAATTGACTACTAATATTAAGATCTGTTAAATTCTCATAAGTTTTCTAACAGTTTTATTGCCTTATATACATTTTTGCTATGTTACTCAGTACATAAAGTTTATGACTATTGTAGGTTTTATATGATTCTACCTTTTATTATTTTTAATATCATTTTGTCTCATTTAGACCCTTTTGTTTTTTAATTTTGTTTTGTGTAATAATCTTGCCATCCTCCTGTGTTTTTTTAATAATACTTTCTTGGCATATCTTTCCCCATTCCTTTTTTTAAACCTTACTTTGACTTTTTACTTTTAAAATGCAACCTTAGATATTCATCTAAATTGTCTTTTAAAACTACATGAGAATCTTTGAAAACAACATAAGAGTCTTGTTTAAAACAATGGCAGCAATTTCAACCCATTCACATTGATGATGGCTTTTACTTATACTTACTGTTGGAAATATAGAACAAATATCTTGCGCCTATGAGGTGGCAGGCTCATATATTCTATAAGCCATTTTTCTCACTCATACATATTTTATCTAGAACTAGTCCTGCAGAAGATGAGCAATTCTGCACTGAATAAACATAGGGTCTCGGTGAAATTCTTGTGGCAACTCGCTGGATGTTAACTGTCTCAACTTAGACCTATTATCAGGAGCCTATGCTTAAATGAGGCAGAGGCACAAAGTAGAGATCTGTAAGTTTCTTTCTGCATAGGAAAAATTACATCGGCAACATTTCAGTGCATCTCAGCTGCTCTGATGGTACTCAATATCGCAGTGATGTTGTCCAATAATGTGTCTTGAAGGGCCCAAACCACCAATGTTAGGGTATTAAGGTACAGAGAAATACGAAGAAAGCTGCATTCATCCAATTCTGTCTTTTCTTTAACATGGGGATAGTGTTCTTGACCTGAGTCATCTCAACAAATCTCCAGAAAACCTTTGCCTTTTTCATGTCTTAACTTCTTCAGAAATTGGACAGACGTCTATGCTTTGCATGTCGGGAGCTCTGTTGGTGTCTTATTCTGTTAATATCAAAGTCAAACTAGATTAAAAAACAGATAAGATGACTATATTCAAAGAAAATAGTTGGATTAAGTAACAGTCTCTTTGGGTCTGTTTTGGATATTCTAAGTAAAAGCAGAGAAAGAAAAGATGTTCTGTTTTGATTCTAATCCTAGATCTTCCCCTATAAAGAGCCTCTAATAAGTGTGGAATCCTGGGTAGAAATAAGACAGCCTTGAAATGTCTTTGTAAGAATAGGTGGGTAAAATCTTATATTACTGTAGAGAGCTACTAAGGGTGATAATATAAGAAGGAAAAGTAAAGATTTTTAAAATGACATTTTAGAATTCGTACGTAATTCCTCACTTTTGTGTAGCTAAGTCCAGGAACTTAAGAAGGTACTATGTTGAATTATTTTATTTATATTCTAGGATTGAGTAGGTAAGTAAATATCTGAGTACTCGGATTCTCATTGTCAGAGAAATGAATTACACATAAGAAAATGGGAAGGCCAGAATGAGCCCTATGGGTTTATATTGGAATTGGAGATAGCATGTACTTATGGTTTTTAATATTTATCCAGAGAAAAATAGAAACAGATGTTGTTGCTGAGTCAAACCTGGGTCTGCTTGCCTGGGGATGAAGTAAAGCCAAACATCCACACTGAGGTTTTGCAGTGGGAGAAAAGAGGGTGTTTATTTGCAGGGCACCAAGCAAGGAGAATTGGGCAGCTCATGATTAATAAATACAAAGCCTCCCTGATGGATTACAAGCAAGGGTTTTTAAAGGCGGGGGTAAATCTCAAGAAAGCAGAAGTTACAGGCAAAAGTGTAAATCGACACTTGGAGGTTATACATTGGTTTGGCCTAAAAAAGGTGAAATATCTTGAAGCAGAAGCTCACAGGTCATAGGTGGATTCAAAAATTCTCTGATTTGTGACTGGTTAGGAAAGTGAAGCTTTGTCTGAAATCCTGGCGTAAGCAGAAAGGAATATTAAGGTCTGGCCCATGGCATGACTTCTTCCAGGTCCTTCAGGAAGAAATTTAGAACAAAGGAGGGTGGTCAGAATTCAGTCCTCAGTTTCCCCCACCTGAGGTCTACGTGCCAGCGGATTCATTTGGTGGGGCTCTAGGTTTCTGAAAAACAACTCAAGGACACGTGTTAAGATGTTATCTTTAGTTTCTACAGGGAACCAAACACCTTGTGGCTCTAACTTCCTTGACTATTGTTTTTAAGCTACAATTACCTTCTTACCAGGTTGCTCATTTGGTTCTCAGGGCTAGCTAGGTGTCTGTTATTTATTTTCCTTGAAAAACTCAAGATTTTGTTTCCATGTTTGGGGTTGGGGAGGGCAGCAGGCCTGTAATAGGGTGCCCCTGCTCCGTCTCAATGTGTGTGTATTATATATGTATTTCTTCACTCTGCCCACTAAGAGGATCTAGAAGAAATGCCTCTGCACCAGCGATGAGAACAATCAGCCCCCAATCTTAGATTCTAAAGACCATTCTCCAGGGAAAGACACAGGGCTCCTTGAAGAAAAAGCTGATTGAAGAGCTGGAGCAAGGAAAGAACAAGACGAGCCTGGAATATGTTGATAATGCTGTAAAGTAGGAAACTGTCCAAGGAATGTGCCATGTCACAGGACACACAAACCCCTCTGAAGGGGCTCCCAATGGCCAAATCTGGGATAATTTGAGCCAGAAACTAAATAGTGACAGCAATGCGTTATATCTCATAGAATAAAATAAGAATCCATGAGCCCATACTGACATAAATAAACACTTTTTTTGGGGGGTGGGGGGACAGAGTCTCACTCTGTCGCCCAGGCTGAAGTGCACTGGCACAATCTCAGCTCACTGCAAGCTCCGCCTCCTGGGTTCACGTCATTCTCCTGCCTCAGCCTCCCGAGTAGCTGGGACTACAGGCGCCTGACACCACACCCGGCTAATTTTTTTTTTTTTTGTATTTTTAGTAGAGACAGGGTTTCACTGTGTTAGCCAGGATGGTCTTGATCTCCTGACCTCGTGATCCACCAGTCTCAGCCTCCCAAAGTGCTGGGATTACAGGCGTGAGCCACCGCACCCAGCCAATAATTTTAAAGTAAATAAATAGGGGAGAAAGGGAGACTCATCCTTTCTGTACAATTTCAGTGAAGTGACAGAATTAGAAAATTGCCACCTAGAAAGCACCACAGTCATAATTGTTTCAGGTAAGAATCCTCAAAGGATGCTAAAAGTGTTGGGTGAATGTCTGATGAGGACCAGGATATTTATTTTCAAAGTGTCTCCTCATCGCATACTGCACTATTTGCAGAGGGGGAAAAAAACTATAGTAATCAAGTAATCAAAGTGATTACTTTGATCACCAGAGCGGATCAGTGTCCTGATATATGCATCAAAAATGCACAACCTACATCTAATCAGGAAGACCCATCAGACAAATCCGAAGTGAGGCATATTCTACACAATAGCAGGCCTGTACTCTTCAACAGTGTCAAGGTCATGAAAGACAAAGAAAGACCAAAGAACCACTGCAGGTGAAAGGAAAGGAAGAGAACAGGACAACTAAATGCAACGTGAGATCCTTGACTGGACTGGACCAGAACAAAAACATGAATAGGACAACTGACAAAATTGGAATATCTAAAGATTAGATGATAGCGTCATATCAACGTTGATTTCCTGATGTTGATCTCTGAACTCATTTTACTCCTATCATTGTGATTGTGTAAGACGTTTAAATTTGGTAAGTCTGAATAAAAGATATACAGTAATGTTTTTGTATTTTTTAAAGCTGGAAATGACTTCGAAATGAAAAGTTAAAAAAAAAAAAATTCCAAGCACTACTCTTTTGTGGATAGACAAGATGTCCATCTGGCTTTGAACTTGGTAATTTCATTTGAATGTGATAGTCCTGTATTTTACAGCACACTTCTACCCGTGTTTTTACCCACCCAGCAGCTGAGAGTTCAGACTAGGTGATTAAATTCCATGATACACTCCATGGACGCAGTCATAGTCATAAGGCAATTAAAGGCACTCAGAAGTGTTGGTGGGCCGGGCGCAGTGGCTCAAGCCTGTAATCCCAGCACTTTGGGAGGCCGAGGCAGGTGGATCACTTGAGGTCAGAAGTTCAAGACCAGCCTGGTCAACATGGTGAAATCGTGTCTCTACTAAATATACAAAAATTAGCTGGGTGTGGTGTGGGCGCCTGTAATCCCAGCTACTCAGGAGGCTGAGGCAGGAGAATCGCTTGAACCTGGGAGGCAGAGGTTGCAGTGAGCCGAGATTATGCCATTTCACTCCAGCCTGGGCAACAAAAATGAGACTTCGTCTCAAAAAAAAAAAAAAAAAGGTTGGTGTCGGTGGAACCTGGGAAAGAAAGCTAGAAGCATATGAAAAAGGGACAAACAAAATTCTCGTCTTTTTTCCTTGCTGTCTTTTATTCTGCCTTGCTGGCCACAATCAGCTTTAGGCTGCAAGCCAACCCAGAAAAGATCCAGTCTCTTCAAAATACAGGTTTTATTTTGTTTTTGTTTTGCTTTGTTTTTTGAGATGGAGTCTCGCTCTGTCACCCAGGCTGGAGTGCAGTGGCGCATCTCGGTTCACTGCAACCTCGGCCTCCCGGGTTCAAGCGATTCTCCTGCCTCAGCCTCCTGAGTAGCCAGGGCTACAGGTGCCCACCACCATACCTGGATAATTTTTGTATTTTTAGTAGAGATGGGGTTTTGCCATGTTGCCCAGGCTGGCCTCGAACTCCTGATCTCAGGTGATCCACCCACCTCAGCCTCCCAAAGTGCTGTGATTACAAGCGTGAGCCACCGTGCTCAGCCCAAAATACAGGTTGATCAAAGACACACCCGTGGTCTTAGATTCAGCCCACTAGTGGAAACTTCTGAGAGTGGCAGGGGGTGGGGCAGAGGATGTGGCTCCCAGACAGTCACCCCCAGTTGGAAAAATTCTGGTGACCTAAAGTCTATAGTCTGACAGGCAGACTCAGAGGTGTTTGAGAGACTAAAAATCTGGCTATTGGTAAAGGATAAAACCGATTCAGGTTCCTGGGCAGCTGCTCATCTTCACGTAGCCTTCAAAGCCAGGATGAGCGCATGCGAAACAAAGGAGCCCAGGAGCCAAGAGCGGATGTGCACCCTCCCCAGGCGTCTTGCTACACTGTTGGCATTTTCCTGCAAGGCTGCGTTTCTGCTGGGAGTTAGAGGCTTCAGAAGTTTATTCTTCATAGTCCCTTTCCTTGGAACAGAAGACCTGATCACACCACTCCATCTAAATGAAAACAGCTTTAAATTAGACCTGATATTTGATTTTTTTTTCTTCCTATAGGTTGTTTTGGCTGTGGGCTCAATTTGCATTGAATCCGATAGACCTATTCTAATATCCTTGCCTACATGGAAAAAATTCAGCATACACTCATTCCTTTCTGAATCATTGAGAGACTAGGGGTATGATAAAATATGGCAGTTCCTCTACAGGTCATATTAAGAATATTCATGTTTTTTAAATGTGAAATAAGCAGTGACGGGTGACACTGTGCATTTCTTACATTTTTAATATACCTCAGAGCTGCAAAGTGGAGCTAGTGGAAGTCATCCCTGCTGTATTCGTTTTCTGCTACAGAGAGAGAAAATCATTAGATTTTTGCTGGGGCAGGACATCCCATCTTTCTGTTTAGACCTTTAGACACT
This sequence comes from Pongo pygmaeus, assembly GCF_028885625.2. Lineage (NCBI taxonomy): Eukaryota > Metazoa > Chordata > Mammalia > Primates > Hominidae > Pongo > Pongo pygmaeus. Next base: position 11,648,004 of record NC_072380.2, read on the forward strand.
GTGCATGTGCCTGGACTCCCAAGTAGGCGAGGCGACGCGCCCTCGTGGATCCAGCCTCCCAGGCTCTGCCTTTGTGCTTCCTCCCAGGTGAAATATGCAAAGACGCATGAGAAGTACTCATGGAAATGCCATTTGCACCAACTTCTAAATTTCCTTGTAGGTAAGGAAGCAAAATGGAAATGGGTGGATTTAAACATCAACTTGGAATCCCTTCTCTTACCAACGCTAAACTTCCCCAAGTAGAAAAGCTGTTTGGTCATATGCATATATGACCGGTTCCCACCTCCCACAGCCAGAGACTGCCTGCTGCCTGATAAAAAAAAAAAGTGTTTAAAATGGAACCTTTTTGTTGTTGTTGTTAAATCTAAGACACCGAGATAGGGCACTCCTTCCCAGAAGGTCTTGCACAAATGGAGGGTCTTTAATGAATACTGATAAGTCTGAATATGAAATGAAAGATTAACAGCTATGTAAGCCAGTGACAGGTGTTGCAAACCAGTACAGCACAGCCTCGTATGCCGTCAGCATCACTCCCCACAGAACTAAAGTAGAACAGCTCATTAATATAGAGAACTTCTCCTGTCTTTCTTCTGCTTGAAAACAGCCACTCAGTTTCCTCAACACCAGACTGGTTGTTTTAAACACTAGTTAGAATTTATTGTTTTGGCCTGGTCTTTTGGTGGGGAGCTTTATTGTTGAATTTAATTCATACAAATCTCGTTATGTTTAAATTATTTTGCAGCAAAAACAAAAACGAAAGACAGTGTTAACGTGTACAAGCAATTTTCACTTATATTCTAAGACACAGAAAAATATCAGAAATGCATATAAATAGCATTTTTAAAGGTTTGACTCATCTAAACCAGGCAACAGTCATAAAAATAAAGCAAATTAGAGATAAGACACAGAGAGTAAACTGCTCAGTGTCCACCAATCAGTAGAAAAGCCCGAATCAGAACTAGGAGTTCTGGAAAGCCAGGCCAGAACAAAGAACAGAAGGGCTGGGGGCAGTAGAACAAGATATTCTTTTGCCATGGTAAGATCAGGAAGTTCTCAGATCGACCACAGCTTAGATGTTGGTCCATTTTATTTTTCATCTCCTCTGGCAATACGTATTATTTCAGAAAATTAACATTTTAAATTTGAATGGAGCTATGTCAAATGCAAACTCCTTCTTAATTGTCTCAACCCATAATTTATACATATCTCAAAAGTTTAAATAAAAATAAGGATTGTGTGATTTTTCAAAAAAATGATGACCTACTTTGAAGAATCCCAAAATGCAAGGAATACACTAACTAAACCAGGTTAGTAAGGAAGCCTGTGTATTTTCAATGACAAAAGCAGCTCTCAGACATTTGTGTGGTGGTTTTCTGGTAATTAGGTATTGGAAGTTGAGTTAGGAAAGGATTAATCTAGACGCACAAGGAGAAAGAAAGCAGGGAACAGGAAAAATAAAGGGTTAGGCATATTATTATTTCAGCAATTCCTAGCTTGATCATTAATGTAATATGATTTTTTTATTTTATTTATTTATTTATTTATTTTGAGATGTTGTTTTGCTCTTATGTGGGCTGGAGTGCAATGGTGCAATCAGCTCACTGCAACCTCTGCCTCCTGGGTTCAAACAATTCTTGGGCCTCAGCCTCCTGAGTAGCTGGAACTACAGGCACCATACCTGTAGCTGGAACTACGTGCCACCATGCCCAGCTACTTTTTGTACTTTTAGTAGAGACAGGGTTTCACACATTGGGCAAGCTGGTCTCGAACTCCTGACCTCAGGGGATATACCCATGTCAGCCTCCCAATATCATGTTATTCTTTTGCTTCATGGCACTTACCACAAACTATCATTATTCAGTTCATTTATCAGTCAGTTTATTCCCCTTCAAATGCAAGTTCTGTGTGATCAGAGAGCCAGCCTGCCATCTTCAAAGTTCTAAAGATAAAATTTGGCCTAGGGCCTAACACTCGGTAGACAGGCAAAGATAATTTTTTTAAATAAATAACAAGTACATGAATGAATGAATGAAATTCATAATCAATAATTCAATACAGAATCAATAAGGAATAAATTAATACATACATTAATGGAAAATGAAATTAGATTTTTTAAAATTTCATGCTCTTCCATTACAGGCAGTCCCATTATATAAAGGCTGGGGCTCGGCGCAGTGACTCAAGCTTGTAATCCCAGCACTTTGGGAGGCCAAGGCAGGTGGATCACTTGAGCTCAGGAGTTCAAGACCAGCCTAGACAACATGGGGAAACCCTGTCTCTACCAAAAATACAAAAAATTAGCCAGGTGTGGTGGTGTGCACCTGTGGTCCTATCTACTTGGGAGGCAGAGGAGGGAGGATAACTTGATCCTGGAAGGTGAAGGTTGCAGTGAGCTGAGATTGCGCCACTGCACTCCAACCTGGGTGATAGAGTGAGACCTCATCTCAGTAATAATAATAATAATAAAATAAAGCCTGAGTGGTCTCTAACATTCTATAACTGAGAACTGACTCCTTCCTGAGTCTCCCAGGGATCCATGGGACCTATAACATAGGCACACCCATCATCAATGCACGTGTTTAGGACTGTTGGCTTTGACTACTTTGGAGTCATCCTGCAGGCTTTTATCTGTTGCCATTTTTCTAAAGCTTCCATCTGATTTACAAAGGCTCTTAAACTAGAATTTGGGAAGGAGTCACTTAGAGAAAACATTTGCTTTACTTTTTCTCAATTTGCTGAGGAAGCATTTCTTAAAACTCTATAGGGAGAAAAATTTGCTCCTCAAAAGCCAGCTGGAACTGAAGAAAAAGTTGTCTAAGAAAGTATTGATTGTCAGCAGAAGAGAGAGTTATGTGAGGGCAAGTTTAGTTTTTTATGATACAATTGATTGATTTATTATTTTGTTTTATTTTTATTTAGAGACAGGGTCTCACTCTGTCACCTAGGCTGGAGTGCAGTGGTGTGATCATAGCTCACTATAACCTCAAACTCCTGAGCTCAAGCAATCCTCCCACCTCAGCCTCCCAAGTAACTGGGACTTCAGGCACGCACCACCATGCCTAGCTAATTTTTGTTTTTAGAGATGGGGTCTCACTATGTTGCCCAGGCCAGTCTCAAACTCTTGGCCTGAAGGGATCCTCCTACCTTGGCCTCCCAATGTGCTGGGATTATAGGTGTGAGCCACCAAGCCAAGATGCCAAGCCTAACATATATATATAATATATATAATTATATATGTTAAATAAAGCCTAACATATATATAATTATATTTTATATATATAATATAACATATATATTTCTTTTTTTTTTTTTTTTTAGACGAAGTCTCACTTCTTCGCCCAGGCTGGAGGGCAATGGCAGGATCTCAGCCCACTGCAACCTCCACCTCCCAGGTTCAAGCAATTCTCCTGCCTCACCCTCCCCAACAGCTGGGATTACAGTCATGTGCCACCATGCCTGGCTAAGTTTTGTGTCTTTGGTAGAGACGAGGTTTAACCCTGTTGACCAGGCTGGTCTCGAACTCCTGACCTCAAGTGATCCACCCACCTCAGCCTCCTAAAGTGCTGGGATTACAGGCGTGAGCCACCGCACCCGGCCCTTATGATATAATTTTAACCTCATTTTAGAAGTCGGGACTTAATGAGGACTGAAATCAGGACATTGGGGCAGCTTGTATAATTAGAGCTCCTATAATTCTTGTCAACGTGATGAAAACACAAGACCCTCCTGATCTTTGAGTCTGTCACTCTGAGCCACTTCCTGAAAGGAAGCTCCAGCTTCTACCTCCACTGGGAAGGCTCCAGTCATCTTTGGCCCCGAGGAGACGCTGGGGGTGCCAGTGTTCAGGCCCCCACAGGAGAGGCCAAGGGCGGGCCTGTGTCAATATTGCAGGGAGAACCTGTTCTCTATTGCCAGACCTCCACAGTAAGCACAGGCACTCTCAGTGCTGATGAATTTGGAAACAGGAAAATTGGCACAATCTTAGAATGGGACCTTCATTTAATAAATGAGGACTTGGAACCCAGAGAGGTAAAGTGATTTCTACAAGATAAAATCATGGTAGAAAAATTGTGGCACAGCATATAGATCCTAAGTAGAGAGAAACTGAAGGTCATGTTTTAAGGTGCAACACAGACATGTTAAATCCTTCTGTCCAGTGCAATCTATTCTTCGGGAAGCCCCCAGCCTGAAAGTTGTTCTCTGCAGGAGGGGTTATGGAGGAAAGACCACAGATTGCCCCTTTTGCTGCTGCAGTACCCAGAGACAGGAGACAAAAGGAGACGCCTGTGTAAAAGGAAATGTGGCTGGCATATTGCAGCAAGAACAGAAAGAAGTTCTAGCCATTGTACACATCTGAAAAGAACCCAGTGAGGGAGAGCAGCCCCTGGAGTAACTGAAATAGAAATTAATGAAACCAGGACATTAAAATGTAAGCTTGATGTGACTGTGCTCAGATCTAGAGACGTTTCTGCACCTAGTAGAAAAACTGCAATATGTCGATGAAAGCATCCAGACTCTACCCTGCAGGGAACAGAAGAGAGGCTCAGCAGTGAGACACAGCCATGGCAACAGAGAGGAAGGTCCTGACTGGACATCTCAGAGATATCGCCTTCAGCCATTTCCGGCTAAGGCTTCATCAGGGATGCCCAATAGCTGGAGCTATCACCTGCACAACAGTGAATCCCAGCGAGCTGTGGGGGGCACCAGTTACAGAAACTGTATTGACTGAGGGGTTTGGCACACTGTACAAACTGTACAGTAATACATCCCACACCAAGGCTTCTGTCTCTGCAAATGAATCCCTTTAGAGAGTCCCACATTCCTGAAGAGTTGTTGAGGTAGGCGTTAAATTTGCCAAGCTTACCAATATAAATCTTATCAGCTCACAAGACTGAGGCTGCATAGAGGTCCCCATGGAGTCACACACTATGCAGAGACCTATGTTGAGACAGGCTGTTCCAGCCTGGGTGTGCAGCACATGACACACACTGCTCCAAGGCTCTAAGAGTCAGGGAAACTGGCAAGGCAGATGTTTATATCCAGAAAAAGCATGAATTGTGGAGTCAGGCAGAAGTGGGTCAGAATCCTTGGCCCTACCACTGATTGACCCCGGCTAAGTAAATTAAGTTGGTGTCTTAGTCACTTGGGCTGCCATAACAAAACACCAGATATTAATACTAGCTTGAACAACAGGAATTTATTTCTCACAGTTCTGGGGGCTAGAAGTCCAAGATCAAGGTACCAGCAGGGTGTCTAGTGAGGACTCTCTCCTTGGGTTTGCAGACGGCTGCCTTCTTGGTGTGTGCTCACTTGGCCTTTTCTCAGTGTGTAAAGGTGGAAAGAGAAAAAAGAAGCTAGCTCTCTGGTGTCTCTTCTTTGGGCACTGATCCGATCATATCCATCCAGCCCTCATGCCTTATCTAAACTTCATTACTTCCCAAAAGCCCCATCTGCAAATACCATCCACATTGGAGGGAGGATAGGGTTTCAACATATCAATGAGGGGAAGACACAATTCAGTCCATAGCAGTTGGCCTGTAAGTCAAGTGACCTTCTCCTTCCCAATCTGTGAAATAGAGACAGCACTGTTGTAAGAACTAAATAACCTACTCCATTGAAAAAGTCAAAAAGGTGTTAGCATAGTGCCTGGTTACATGGTAGGTACTCATATTCATTTTCTGACAGCTATCTAGACAATAAACCCGTGGACATTCCCCCCAATTTTTAAAATACTGTGATAAAATATGCATAACCTAAAATGTACCATGTTAGGCATTTTTAAGTGTACAATTTGGCAGTGTTAAATGTATTCACGATGTTGTACAACCAATCTCTAGAATTCTTCTCATCTTGCAAAATTGAAATTCTTACCCATGAACAACTTACCCATGAAAGAACTCCTCATTTCTCCCTTCCCTAAAACTTTTTAATTAAAAGGAATAAATTTAAAAATCAAGAACTTTAATTGCTACTCTAACTAGCTGCTAGGAATCTTCTTTTTTTTTTTTTTTTTTTTTGAGACGGAGTCTTGCTCTATCACCCAGGCTGGAGGGCAGTGGCGCGATCTCGGCTCACTGCAAGCTCTGCCTCCCAGGTTCATGCCTTCTCCTGCCTCAGCCTCCTGAGTAGCTGGGACTACAGGTGCCCGCCACCACACCCGGCTAATTTTTTTTTGTATTTTTAATAGAGATGGGGTTTCACCGTGTTAGCCAGAATGGTCTTGATCTCCTGACCTCGTGATCTGCCTGCCTCGGCCTCCCAAAGTGCTGGGATTACAGGTGTGAGCCACCGCACCTGGCAGAATCAGGTTTTTCTAACAAACTAAATTCCAGATATTTTTAAAAAGTAGATATCCTCCCGTCTCCACTAAAAAATACAAAAAAATTAGCCAGGCGTGGTGGCGGGCACCTGTAGTCCCAGCTACTTCGGAGGCTGAGGCAGGAGAATGGCACGAACCCAGGAGGCAGAGTTTGCAGTGAGCTGAGATTGTGCCACTGCACTCCAGCCTGGGTGACAGAGCAAGACTCCATCTCAAAAAAATAAATAATAATAATAATAATAAAGTAGATATCATAGTTGCTTCACAAAGAGAAATTCAAACTAAATTCCAGATTTTTTTTGAAAAGTAGGTATCTTAATTGTTCCACAATGAGAAGTTCATGCAAGAACAAGCAATGAATTAAAAGTGTCAATATAGAATGACTGATCTGGTAAAACTCTATCTTTAAAAGATTACGAGGGCTCAAAATTGCCATATTATATTCAAACTCTGTCAAATGGAAGCCTACAGAGTCATTACAAAGGTTGTTTGCACATCCAGCAAATACTTAGCAGGTCTATGTGCATGAGGCAGGAAAGAGAACAGGAAAGTTGAGTGTACAATAAGGCAGGGTTTTCCAGACTTTCCTGATAATGATCACCCGAGATACTTGTTAAAACTAAAAATTCCTGGGCCCTATCCCAGACCCAATGAATCAAAATCTCCAGATTGGATTTCAGATGTAATGTTTTAAAACAACAGTCTTCTAGAGGGTAAGAAATCTGTATCCAAGAACATGTCCACCTTTCTAAAGAGCTGCCCAGTAATGCTGACGACGATATAAATCAAGTACTTGAGGATGGTAGCTCCAATCTGTCAGGTTCTGAAAGGTGAACTTAAAGGTTTGTTTCAAGCACAGAGGCACATTTAGCCACAAATGAGGCACACTGCTAGGGGACACTGCTAGGGGCACTTGGAACAAAACCAGGGACAGGGCACTATGGGATGTGGTAGAAAGGAACTAAGAGCACAAGTCATGAACTAAGGGCACAAGAAATGAACTAAGAACACAGGGGAGGTGGAAGGGCTTACGCACGGCCATGCCATGGGGCCCCTTCCAACCTCCATGTTCCTTTCAAAACGTGATATGACTTCGAATCAGTTTATGATATGTTTTTATTTGTTTTTTGACAGTGATAATATCAGCAATTTAAAAAGTCAAGATGGAAACTGAAAACAAAAGCTAAGTAGCATGTCTTAGAGATCTGCCTGTGTTACCTGGGGCCTCTGGTGCAGGGTGCAGCCCCTATCACAAGCAACTAGGCTGATAAAAAAAAAAAAAAAAAAGGAAGATCTCCAGGGTCCAGGGGATGCAGTGGGGACAGAGCATGGAGATGGAGAGAGAAACCAGGTCACAAGAGAAAGTTAGCTTTGGTTCTGAGTTGGGAGACCCAGCTGTTTTGTGCCAGATGAAGCCTCCAGCCCTGTGTCCCCTGCCTGGCTCCCACTAATACCAGTCTAAGAGAACAGGCAGTCATAGTCTTCTAACTTAATTATTCTAGGCACAGTTACAAGTGAGGGCTTTAGTGCCAACATCGGCACCAATGATTCCTTGCTCAATATTATTTATTCTCTTTATTTTAATACCGCTGGCATCCATCAAAAAGAAGAATACAAAAGAAACACTTCCTTGCAAAGTCCAATCAATGCTCTTAATTTGCTACAAGGTGAGTTTTTTTTTTATTTCTGCACATATCTTCCGCTTCTAATAGTCCAAGCATTGACTCACACACAATTCCTGTTGCTAGATTTTCCATGGCTTTCCTTTCTCATTGAAGGATTAATAGATTATGCTTAACCACAGTCGTTTAGAAGGCAGAGGTGTGGGTGGGAGAGAAAGTGCAGACTGTATTAAAACTATGTTTAAAAAAAACTCCTTTGTCTGTCTAAATTCTAGGCTGAACCATGGGGATCCAGACAAATCAGTCTGTCTCAATTCCCACCTCCTTCAGATCTGCAGTATTGAAGCAGAGTGCATCATTCTGAATTAACACTATTCAAGTCAATGATGAAAAACACAAACAATTGTAAATCCCTTTTGCGATTGCAACATTCTACAAGAGCTGCTGCTGCCGCTGCTGAATTGTGATTCAACAGTAAAGTGAGAACTATTCAAGGTCAATGATGAAAAACACAAACAATTGTAAATCCCTTTTGCGATTGCAACATTCTACAAGAGCTGCTGCTGCCGCTGCTGAATTGTGGTTCAACAGTAAAGTGAGAACTATTCAAGGTCAGAATATGAGTAAGGCAGGGAGGGAAGGCTGGAAAAATTAATTACATTTTTGAGGGTGCTTATGTTTTTAACAGTATTAGATTCTCAAAATGCCCAAACTTAAAGCATGTCTGTGGTTCCTTAAAATGTATATGCTCTTTTAAAAACTGTGGCAAGTTTTCAGCAAATATGTAGGAAGTGATCTATACCAAATAAAAGTAGATTTTTAGAGTATTACATTTCTCTGATAGGATGATCTTAGAAATTACCTCTCTAGAACTAAGGAATTCAAAGAACACATTTAAAGGCTAAGTTAGCCTTTCACACCTCCTAAGAGTAAGATTACACTTGAGGAAAGGATGGAGGATGGGAGGGAGGAAAGAGGAAAGAAAGGATGGAGGATCAGAGTACAACATTATCCTTAGTGCCAAGAAGAAATGTGATGAGCAAGCTAACTTTTTAACAGCAGGCAGCATGTTATTGATCCAAGGCTTGCCAGCCATCCAAATTATTCTTTGGTCATTGTGTCTGAATAATAGAGACAGAAAACCATATTATCCATAGGAATGGAATATTTTATCTCAATCCCACATAGGAAATGTCTAGGTATAATACCACGGGAGAAGTACTGGGGAGAAATGAATCCAAAGCTTGTGGTAATCAGGACAGAAGCTGAGCCTGTGCAAGCAACTGCTCACAAATCAATCCCATGGCAGTTATGGAGGCCTTCAGCTCCCCAGAGAGGGCCACAGTGATTGGGGAAGGTGTCCCCTGGGGGTGGTGGCGAGCACTCTGTGACGCAAGGGATCCCTGGGGTGTGGAAGATGTAGTAATAATGAAAATGCAGCAATTAACATTTACTAAGGACTTCCTATATTCCAGGCACTATGCTAAGGGCTTTACATACATCATCTCATTGAATCCACACAATGAATGGGCTAATGTAATACACACATTATCTCATTTTACAGATTCAGAAGCTATTAGCGGCGGAAGAGATCTGAGTTACCTGCGGCGGATCTGTACTGGTCAGAAGCAACTTCAGTCCTTGCCTCCTCAGAAGAAAGAATCGGACTGAGGGCCATAAAGCAGAATCCGGGACAGGAGTGGAAGTTTATTTAAAAAGCCTTTGGAACAGGAAAGAGCGGGGCGCGGTGGCTCAAGCCTGTAATCCCAGCACTTTGGGAGGCCAAGGCGGGCGGATGACGAGGTCAGGAGATCGAGACCATCCTGGCTAACACGGTGGAACCGCCGTCTCTACTAAAAAAAAAAAAAATACAAAAAAATTAGCCGGGCGTGGTGGCGGGCGCCTGTAGTCCCAGCTACTCAGGAGGCTGAGGCTACTCAGAGGAATGGCATGAACCCGGGAGGCGGAGCTTGCAGTGAGCCGAGATCACGCCACTGCACTCCAGCCTGGGCGAGAGAGCAAGACTCCGTCTCAAATAGAAAAAAAAAAGAACAGGAAAGAAAGGAAAATTCTCTTGGAAGATACCCAAGCCGGCGCCTGAAGGTCCAAGACAGAGGAGAGCAAAAAAGGGCCTTTAACCTTGATCCTAAAACTTTACAGGCTCACGTCTTTCCGATTCTTCCCTCAGGGTGGGCTTCCCGCATGCGCAATGCTTTCCTTAGCCTTTGGAATTGAGCACGCGCAGTGCGTTTAGGGAGTTATACGCATGCCCACCTGAGACTTTTTCCTTTTTCCTGTGGCGTGTACCCCGGAACATCATACTTTGCCATTTTATCTCTTAACACACATGCCCAAGAATCTGCTTCTCCCTGGGATCTGCATTCAGTTAACACTTTTAATGTTAAGGGTGCGGACCATCAGGAGATTGTCTCTCCCTGGCTGCTGAATTATGATTTTTAGAGAGGCAATGCGATAACTGTGGAACTGTCATCTGACATTTCTAGTGCGTCGGGGGAGAGCCCACTCATGCCTATCTACCTGTAACAAAACTAGGTTTTGGAGACAAAGAAACTTGTTCAAGATCACACAGCTAGTTATGAGCACAACTGTTCATGGCAGAACTTGCTGGACCTTCTTAATAGTAGAGTGTCAGAGCTCTGAAATTCCGCCATTTGAACTCTATGTTCCAGTCCAACAGGAGTGTTGCATGCCCCCCACCCCCACCCCCGCCACACCATTCAGAAGAATGTCCCCCCATCTCACCATGGCTGCTCAGCCTTTATTCACCGTTCAATTTCAGCTCAAAGGCTTCCCCCTCTGTAGATATCCTCCTTGTTATTCCCATTGTTTCTTTCTCTTCCCTGTAACAGAACTTAGCTCCCAGCACTGGGAGTGCTTGATTATTTGTAATGTCCCTCCAGAAGACTCTACCCTTTTCGGAAGGCACAGATCTTACCTATGCTGCTCCTCTTTGCACCCATGGTACGTGGCACCGGGTCTGATGCAGAGCAAATGCCCAAAACTATTTCTGGAATGAATGAGTCATCTAACTCCTCCATTTACTGTTGAGGAAGTGAACATTCAGAAAGGCTGTGTCGATTGCCCAATACCACACAGGAAGCAGGAGCACAGGTATAATAAGTCAAAAGGCAGGTCTCAGACTGGGAGTGATGGCTCACACCTACAATCTCAGCACTTCGGGAAGCTAAGGGAGGAGGCTTGCTTGAGCCCAGGAGTTTGAGACCAGCCTGGGTAACATAGTGAGACCTCGGGTCTACAAAAAAATTTAAATAGCTGGATGTGGTGGTGTGCACCTGTGGCCCCAGACGCTCTGGAGACTGAACCAGGAGGATCCCTTAAGCTCAGGAGAGTGAGGCTACAGTGAGCCATGATCACACCATTGCACTTCAGCCAGGTCTCCTACCTCCTAGAGAGAGCTCTTTCTACTTTGCCAGTGTCACTCTCAGCTAGAATGTTCCAGTTCTATTCTCTACCATCTCCATCCTCTCATTCTTATAGCCCCAGCTCCTGTTTCCTCCTCACTCACACTGACCTCAGCAGACCCATTGAAGGTCAAAAGCATTCATCACGCAATTTACCACCTAACACCTTGTGTTCAAAATTCCACTGTTGTTTCCAATCGCCTTTTACATCTTGCCCAACCATGTTTAATGCTCTTCACTATCCTCAGCTGCACCCACACTTCGCTTTGTAGCCTGTAGCAGGGGCTCAGGTCAACGTTAATTTGATTTTGCAGTGCCACACAGAGCATAGGTGACCGTTGCTTTTTCACAGGGTAGTAACAGTGAAACAATAAACGATAGTCCCCACCCCAAGATAGCCAGAGAAGACCAAAGAGATTCTCATTCCCCATTCATGTCACAATTCTAACAATGCCAAAACTTAATACCCAGCAATCTTATTCCTAGTGGGCCAATGTTTCCTGATGCCTGTCTCCTCCACCACTGTATATATTGATTCAATGAGAGGCCCCAGCTACCTCCGTTATTCATGCTCCTCACTTTCCCTGCCTGTTAGCTATTCTCCAAATTGAGCTATTCAAACCAATTCATCAGATTACCTCCGGAAACATTACAGGCTGGTCAAGGGATGAGAGCAAATAACAAACACTAAGATTGCAAAGCCATTCTTGAACAGTGTGCTAAAGGCAGAAAATTGAACATAGAGGAGAGACAGCAAGAGCTTCAAGGAAGCCATTGAAATGTCCTCAGATGCCAACAGACAGGAAAATGTGGCAGAGAGGAAAGTCGCTGGGGCGTACAACCCACCAAACCATCACTCTGATTTGAAGTCAAGAAAAATAAGGGGAAAAGTACAGTCTACAAGATTTACATGGTTCCCCAAAGGGGAGCATGTTAAAATATATTATTAAACCATTTTTAAAATCTGGTTTCAGGAGAAAAACCTTGGCCCAGTTTTATTCCTCATTTACACAGTAAATACATTCATTCGTCATTCAGCCTCCCCATCTCTTTGAATTCTATGAAGTGCTGCCTACTTCGTCTCAAAATATCTATGCTTGCAGAAGAATGTGCAGTTTAAGCACAAAAGCTTTAAAATGCCACAAGAGTAATATCAAAAATCAGCTTAAGAACTTAACGCAATAAGACAAAAGACCAATAAATCTCAAGTATGAGTGTGTGCATATTTTAATAAGAGAATTCCTGAGTACAGCATTACAGTTGGGCTTGCCATATATAAGATATTTTCCAATATCCTATGTTCATAATTGCAATAAAAGGTCTTATTGTAAATGCTACGGTCAGGAATTGGGGGGGGGGGGCGCATCTTAGGTTAAGAAGTTTTATTAAGGAAGGTAACTTGTAGTTGCCCAGGAAAATTGATCATTGATTTTCCTGCTCGAATCTTGAATTTGAAGTTAGGCAGTCGAGTCTTACCTTTTTACATCATTTTTCTTTTCTTTTCTTTTTTTGTTTTATTTTTGAGATAGTGTCTCACTCTGTCACCCAGGCTGAAGTGCAGTGGTATGATTAGAGCCCACTGCAGCTTCCAACTTCTGGGCTCAAATGATCCTCCTGCCTCAGTCACCTGAATACCTGAGACTATAGGTATGCACCACCATGCCCAGCTGATTTTTAAAATTTTTGTACAGATGGGGTTTTACTATGTTACTAAGGTTGGTCTCAAACTCCTGGCCTCAAGTGATCCTCCCACCTCGACCTCCCAAAGTGCTGGAATTATAGGTGTAAGCCTCCACACCCAGCCCTTTATAATATTTTTTAGGGAATTTTGGCTTTTAAAAATGATTATTGCATAGAAAGATCCTCTCTTCTTTTATTTCTCTGCTCCCTACTCCCTTTTAAAACGTGAAAAAAAAAAAAAAACCAAAGTATTTACATTGATATTTATTCACACATTTGTCTAAGTCCGTAGGGATATTCAGATGAACCTTTTGGTGTTAGGGAAAATAACACTTTCTTCCAAGCCTTTCCTTGAAAAACATAAATTTCCATTCCACATTGCAGCAGGTGATGAGACAAGATGGTGGCATCTTAGCTCGTGTAGGCAATGGAGATGAGAGACTGTCATTGGTCTGATGTGGCTGGAAGGCTGCCTGACAGCAGGACCTTGGGCCAGAGGGCTCTCCACTGACCTGACTCTGCTGTCCTGCATCCCCAAGTGGAGGGGACAGAATTAGAGCAAAAGCTATTTATAGACAAACACTACTGTAATGTCCTATCAGATGACTTTCATGTGCGTCCGTGTGAAGAGACCACCAAACAGGCTTTGTGTAAGCAATGAAAGCTTTTAATCACCTGGGTGCAGGTGGGCTGAGTCCGAAAAGAGAATCAGCAAAGGGTGGTGGATTATCATTAGTTCTTATAGGTTTAGGGATAGGCGGTGAAGTTAAGAGCAATGTTTTGCAGGCAGGGGTGGATCTCACAAAGTACATTCTCAAGGGTGGGGAGAATTACAAAGAACCTTCTTAAGGGTGGGGGAGATTACAAAGTACATTGATCAGTTAGGGTGGGGCAGAAACAAATCACAATGGTGGAATGTCATCAGTTAAGGCTATTTTTTACTTCTTTTGTGGATCTTCAGTTACTTCAGGCCATCTGAATGTATACGTGCAAGTCACAGGGGATGCGATGGCTTGGCTTGGGCTCAGAGGCCTGACATTCCTGCCTTCTTATATTAATAAGAAAAATAAAACAAAATAGTGTTGAAGTGTTGGGGTGGCGAAAATTTTTGGGGGGTGGTATGGAGAGAGAATGGGCGATGTTTCTCAGGGCTGCTTGAAGCGGGATTAGGGGCGGGGAGCGGAAATAAGGGATTGGGGGTCCTTGCCCCTTAGAAAAGCAGGACTTGCCGCTAAGGGTGAAGGAGAAGGGGTTGAGGGGTACTTGCCTTTCCTTCAGAAAAGCAGAGAAGGGGTAGAGACACGGAGAGAAGGGGTTGGGGTACTTGCCCCTCCCCCAGAAAAGCGGGACTTGCCGCTAAGAGTGAAGGAGAAGGGGTTGAGGGGTTCTTGCCCCTGCCCCAGAAAAGCGGAGAAGGGGTAGAGACACGGAGAGAAGGGGTTGGGGTACTTGCCCTTCCTCTAGAAAAGTGGGACTTGCCGCTAAGGGTGAAGGACTAAGGCAGGCGTCCCTGAGTCGTCTGACACCTCTGAAACCTGGGTGAATAATCAGAGAGGCGTCACTGCAATGATTAAACACCAAGGGAAGGCTGCCTTCCCTAGTCCGTGACTGGCGCCAGAGTTTTGGGTCCACGGATAAAACGTGTCTCCTTTGTCTCTACCAGAAAATGAAAGGAATTGAAATTAAGAGAAGGGAGAGATTGAAGTGTGGCGCCAAGATTGAAAGGAGAAAGAGGTTGAGGGATAGTGAGGGAGGTTGGAGAAGAGAGTAAAAAGAGGCTGCTTACCGGATTTGAAATTGGTGAGATGTTTCTTGGGCTGGTCAGTCTGAGGACCTGAGGTCGTAGGTGGATCTTTCTCAGGGAGCAAAGAGCAGGAGGATGGGGGATTGATATCCCAAGGGAGGTCTTCTGATCCAAGTCATGGCACCAAATTTCATGTGCGTCTGTGTGAAGAGACCCCCAAACAGGCTTTGTGTGAGCAATAAAAGCTTTTAATCACCTGGGTGCAGGTGGGCTGAGTCCGAAAAGAGAGTCAGCAAAGGGTGGTAGATTATCATTAGTTCTTATAGGTTTAGGGATAGGCGGTGAAGGTAAGAGCAATGTTTTGCAGGCAGGGGTGGATCTCACAAAGTACATTCTCAAGGGTGGGGAGAATTACAAAGAACCTTCTTAAGGGTGGGGGAGATTACAAAGTACATTGATCAGTTAGGGTGGGGCAGAAACAAATCACAATGGTGGAATGTCATCAGTTAAGGCTATTTTTTACTTCTTTTGTGGATCTTCAGTTACTTCAGGCCATCTGGATGTATACGTGCAAGTCACAGGGGATGCGATGGCTTGGCTTGTGCTCAGAGGCCTGACAATGACAACATTGTCCACAAACAGAGGGAGAGACAAAATAGACAAAGGATTCTCTGCCACTCCTGAAATCATGAGTCAATGATCTGCACATTAGTATAAGATCTGGATGAGATATTTAATCCCCACTTTCTGTGATTAGAAACATACCCATACACACATACACATCCCCTTAACTCTTAAAACAATAGAACCATGCTTAGAATGCTACCTTCTATCCCTAGAAAGTCTAGGCAAGAACGACCAAGCCAGTGTAGGCACCCAGGAAAAAGCCTTTGAAAGGAAGTCACACCATCAAAAGCTTTCACAGACCCATTGGATAGCACTAAAGGCAGCAAGTTTTGTTTGTTTGTTTTGTTTTGTGTTTTTGTTTGTTTTGAGACAGAGTTTTACTCTTGTTGCCCAGGCTGGAGTGCAATAGCACGATCTCGGCTCACTGCAACCTATGCCTCCCAGGTTCAAGCACTTCTCCTGCTTCAGCCTCCCCAGTAGCTGGGATTACAGGCGCCTGCCACTGTCAGGCCTCTGAGCCCAAGCTAAGCCATCATATCCCCTGTGATCTGCACGCATACATCCAGATGGCCTGAAGTAACTGAAGAATCACAAAAGAAGTGAAAATGGCCTGTTCCTGCCTTAATTGATGACATTCCACCACAAAAGAAGTGAAAATGGCTGGTCCCTGCCTTAACTGATGACATTACCTTGTGAAATTCCTTCTCCTGGCTCATCCTGGCTCAAAGGCTCCCCCACTGAGCACCTTGTGACCCCCACCCCTGCCAACCAGAGAACAATCCCCCTTTGACTGTAATTTTCCTTTACCTACCCAAATCCTATAAAATGGCCCCACCCCTATCTCCCTTCGCTGACTCTCTTTTCGGACTCAGCCCGCCTGCACCCAGGTGAAATAAACAGCCTTGTTGCTCACACAAAGCCTGTTTGGTGGTCTCTTCACACGGACGTGAGTGAAAGCCACCACGCCCAGCTAATTTTTTGTATTTTTAGTAGAGACAGGGTTTCATCATCTTGGTCAGGCTGATCTCAAACTCCTGACCTCAGGTGATCCGCCCACCTCGGCCTCCCAAAGTGCTGGGATTACAGGAGTGAGCCACCGCGCCAGGCCAGGCAGAAAGTTTAAAACTGGATTTTAATGCTATTTAGGAAATGAAGAGTAAGGTGCGTAAACTGAAAATAAATCTTGGGACCCCAGAATCACTAAGCGAAGGGAAAAGTCATGTTGGGAACTTTGGCAGGCAAACCTGCCTCCTATTTCACTCCTAAATAAGACTGCTAGAAAGATAAAAAGCTATATGCCTCCCTCACAGTTTGCCCACAAAGGACAAAGGACAGTCAGAACTCAAAGTGATTTCTCTGAGGTCTGCCTGAGGCAAATGCATATCTGATAGCTTCCTCTGCCCTATCGTTTTTGTAAAAATGCAGATTCACTGAACCAGACTACCGTTGTGTATTCAGTGGAAGGTTGATCAAGAACTCAAAAGAATGCAATCTCTTGTCTCTTATCTACCTATGACCTGCAAACCCCCTGCTTCAAGTTGTCCCACCTCACTGGGTTGAACCAATGTACATCTTACACATATTGATTGATGTTTCATGTCTCCCTACAATGTATAAAAGCAAACTGTGCCCCAACGACCTTGGGCACATGTCGTCAGAACCTCCGAGGCTGTGTCACAGGGACGTCCTTAACCTTGGCCAAAATAAACTTTCTAAATTGACTGATACCTATCTCAGATATTTGGAGTTCACAGGTGCAGTGCCCCCACCGAGTCACTCTGGGCCACAAGAAAGATCTGAGTGGCAGGTTTGAAATAAATAATATTCATTTTCTTTCTTAGATTTCAAAGTGCATCATCACTGTGTGTGTGTGGCTGAGAAAGAACGCAGTGCTGTCTACCAATTCCCTCTGGGCTCATAAGCAAGTGCTTGTTTACAGGAAAAGAAAAAGTGGCTCTTTAGTGCCTTATATTGATGAAATGAGCCATACTAAGTGTATCATTGATCAATTTCCTGACAGCTCCGAATCAAAAGGTCAGAACCAAAGAGAGAAGGAAACTGGCTGGGGAAAATCCAAGCAGAATTGACCCAGGTGCTAAGTGTGAAGTCATTATCTCTCTGGATTCCCTACAGTGAGGAAACAGAATCCCATTTGTCACCTCCTGGCATTTATTTCTGGACTCATAGGTGTTTGTCACCAAAAGGATGCTGAACAGTCTCTAGTCCCTCTTTATCATTTTGTTAAGGAGGAAGCTGAGCTCCAAGTAGAGTTTGGGATTTCTATGAATTTCTCATAGTCTTAACAGGCAATGACTAAGTGACAGAGCCCAGGTGTCCTGGGTTTCAGCATGTGCCATGCATAGCAACAGGGAGAGCAGGGGTGTCAGGGGAGAGAAATGAGCCCCAGTCTCATCATGTGGCAGTAATGGGGATGCACCTTTTCTTACATTAATAGAGATGAACAAACACTGCTCTAGCACATTCACATTTTAATCTTCCTGAAAACCGTGCTTTCCCATTTTGCAGATGCAGAAACTGAGGCTCCAAGAGCAGAAGTGACATCGAAGTCACCTAGCCCGTAAGTGACCCTAAATTTTATACTGCTGCTTCCTTTTTCTTGTGTGTCCCTTATTTCAAGAAATAGACCCAAGGTGCAGGTCCATTTCCTACCTAGACATGCAAACCTGACAAAGACAAAAAAGAAAGAAAGAAAGAAAACCAACAGAAAGCACTTTATATCTATTCTTGACCAGCCATGGTGAGGCTGGCCCATCACACACACACACATTCACTTCACTGTTAAAACAATTTAACAATATTTAGAATTGCTTGTGGTACATCAACTTCCTAAAGGAAGGTCAACGCTTACTATAGTATAAATTGAAGTGAAATTCTTCAAGGAACGACATGATTCCATTCTGATTCAAAGACTATTGCTACTGCCACATGTTTCTTTAACTTTCAAGAATATCTTGTTTTTTTGTTTTGTTTTGTTTTGTTTTGTTTGAGATGGAGTTTCACTCTTGTTGCCCAGGCTGGAGTGCAATGGTGCGATCTCGGCTCACTGCAACCTCCGCCTCCCAGGTTTAAGCGATTCTCTTGCCTCAGCCTCCCTAGTAGCTGGGATCACAGGCACCCGCCACCACACCCGGCTAATTTTGTATTTTTAGTAGAGATGGGGTTTCTCCATGTTGGTCAGGCTGGTCTCCAACTCCCGACCTCAGGTGATCCACCCACCTCGACCTCCCAAAGTGCTGGGATTACAGGGATGAGCCACCGTGCCCGGCCAGGAATGTCTTAAACTCACATTCTTTGGTAGAAGAATAAGATTAAGCTGCTATCATTCCTGCATTCTACTGGCAAGTGTCCATACTTTAACCTTTCTTTTTAAGTTATGGCTTATCTTAACTTCCCTGGCTTTTCCTGTTGGAAATGAAAGTCCGACTCTAGGCAAGCTAGAAGCACTGGTGTGCAGCACATTTGCAGCCTCTTTGCTCCAGAGGAGAGAATTAAAACTGTCAGATGCAGCCCCTGTGAGGCCGGTTCCCGGACGCCGGCCAGGACAGCAGCAGTAACTATGAACCAGGGTGCCTGGTCTCAAAGCTGTGCTCAGGGCAGATTTATATCATGTAAATGATTGTTCTAATAAAGAGATTGGTACATTAGCCAAAACTCAAGGACATGCAAAATGTATTAGGCAATTTATAGTCCAACAAGTTTCCTGTGGCGAAGGCAGTAGAGAAACATTCCCAAAATGAATGTCATTTTAATTCTTAATCTAAAAAGAATTATCATAACAACCGCTGGTCTTCCCCACTAAAATTAATTCTGCATTATCATCTATAATGGAGCAGGACACTAGAAATCTGTGATGACCTTCTGTCCCTGTTGACATCAAGAGTTCAGCACCTGCTCAACACTGCAATCACACCTCTCAAATGTAAAAAAGTTGCATTAATTCCTTGGAATTATATAAGCCTAGGGATCTGGCATCATTGTTTAGACTCTTTCAGTATATGTTCGATCTATAATAATTGCCACGGTTAGAAAGAATCTTCAATAGTTGTATATTTTTAACTGCATTTAAAATAAAAAGGAAATGGAAAAATATTTTATAACCTGCAGAACCATGATTCCAAGTAACTGCAGTGTTATTAAAAATGGTGCAATAAAATTCATAGTAAAAAAAATAATTATCAAAAGAAAAAAAATTGGGCATGGTGGTGTGAGCCTGCAGTCCCAGCTACTTGGTAAGCTGAAGCAGGAGGATTCCTTGAGTCTAGGAGTTCAAGCTGTAGTGTGCTATGATCATACCAGTGAATAGCAACTACTCCAGCCTGGGCAACATACCAAGACTCTGTCTCTTTAAATTACAGTAATATAAACATTCAAGTTTTTTAATTCAAAAAAAAGAGGCACAGAAGTCAATACAGGTGATAGTGGCTTCTGCTGGTAGAAATTACCAATAGTAGATGGTACTCAAGAGCTTTCTGTGTTCCACTCTGCAGAGTATTGTCTGTCATCAAGGCTGCTGCTGGCCTATCTAGGAGCTTTTGTGTCCACTAGAAAAAGATGTTCCTCTGGCCTGCCACAGCCTGTGGAAATGCCTGCCCTAGGGGGCAGAGTGCCAGCCGAGTGTCAGCCCACAGATGAAGGAGCCTTCAACTTAAGCCAGAACTTTGTGCAGAATGCAAAATATGCACCCCTCTGCTGGCCCTGTCTGTAGAAGTAAAGAAGTTAAGAAACAGATCGATAAATGATGGTCTTTTCATGTGATGAAATACTAGGAAGTCATCAAAATTGTGTTTTAAAGAATATTTAATAGCCAGGCATGGTGGCGGGCGCCTGTAATCCCAGCTACTCAGGAGGCTGAGGCAGAGAATTGCTTGAACCCAGGAGGTGGAGGTTGCAGTGAGTCGACATTGCGCCACTGTGCTCCAGCCTGGGTGACAGAGCAAGACTCCATCTCAAAAAAAAAAAAAAACAACAAAAACTAATATTTAAATATTTAAACTATTCTTTAAATATATCAGGGAAATATTCATCATAGAATGTTAAGTTAGAAAAGTAGATTATAAAGCCAATAATACAGTGTGATCCCAACTTTATGAACTAATTATCAGTTGTAAATAACATGAGAAGGTTTAGAATAAATGTTAACAATTATCATCTCTGGATAGTGCGATTGTGGCTAATTAATGATTTTGTTATTGATACATGTCTGCATTTGAAAAATTTTCTTCAATGGGCAGGAATTATTCCTATAATAAAATAAATTATATATAATTTTTAAAATCTATGATTCTATCTGCTTTTCAATCAGGGAAGTAATACCATCTTGTTACTTATGTTGAGCCACATTCTTTCCAGTTAAGAACATGTTGGGATGTTAAAGCCATAAGAAAGCAATTGATTATTTCACCAAGGCTGTGATCTCCTTAAGGGTGTGCAAGGAACCTATGGTGGTTTAAAAAGAAAAAAATTGCAGCTTAAAGCAGGAGGTAAGGGTTTGAATTCTACTTCCAGTAGCCGTTAGCATATGACCTTGGAAAACTACTTAATGTCTTTGATTCTGTTTCACCTTTTATACAATGGGGTTAATCATGCCTATCTTAAAGACTGCACTGAGCATAAGATGAACTCATGGAACCATAGCATAGGAGGGCCTGGCACTTAATAGGTACATAATAATTGCAGTCTTATTACAATGATCTTGTATACCTCACACATCCCCTAGCCCACTGCCTCGCACATATTAGGGGTTGAATAAATGACATGATCAATGGGTTGCGTTAGACTTTGAGGAAGTCTGGCAGTTTCAGGAAATCTAAAATGTTATATAGCTGGGTAAGCCCTACAGAAGTGGCCTTATTAGAACAGACCCTAGGTTGTGTTAGCGAGCACAGAGCCTCTCTGACAGATCACTTCTCTACTACCTGTGTGTTTGGGCACTTGTTACGCGTGCTGATATATGGTTTCAACCTCCTGGGGCTCTTTGCCCTTCATGGGTGGACCTTTAAAAGCACGGTTCTCTCTATGTGGGAAAGGAAACTCAGAGCTTATGAACGAACCTGGACTTGAAGCCTTATAGCAATCTCCCAGGCCAGCACTTATATTAACCCAATTAATACAAGAGGGACCTCCACTGGAAACTCAACTGCATAGGCAGATTTAACAGGGGAAGGACCTTTGTAGTGGTGCCAGGAGGATATAAAATAGTGGGCCTGCCTCTCCCTCAGAACGCAGAGTTAGAGGATGTGTATCATGTGGTCAGGAAGCACAGACGGACAAGACTTAGGAAAAGCTAGGTAAGCCGTTCAGGGCCATAAAATGGCTTTTGGAATCAAGAGATTCCAGGGCTAGTATTTAAATTATTTCTTTCTTTCTTTTTTTTTTTTTTTTTGAGATGGAGTCTGGCTCTGTTGCCCAGGCTGGAGTGCAGTGGCGCAATCTCGGCTCACTGCAAGCTCTGCCTCCCGGGTTCGCGCCATTCTCCTGCCTCAGCCGCCCGAGTAGCTGGGACTACAGGCGCCCACCACCACGCCTGGCTAATTTCTTGTATTTTTAGTAGAGATGGGGTTTCACCATTCAAAGGATGGTCTCGATCTCCTGACCTTGTGATCTGCCCGCCTTGGCCTCCCAAAGTGCTGGGATTACAGGCGTGAGCCACCGTGCCCGGCCTTAAATTATTTCTGTGCTTCTACTTGGATAGGTAGACTCAGACATTTTACCATAGAATCCTAGCAATTTTTATATCATCTCTGTGTTCTGTCTTTTCCAGTCATTTTTGCTTATGTTCATTTTTGCTTGTGTTCATTTTTTAAAATATCAGCTTATCTGAAAAAGAGTGATTAGCATTACGGGCCATGAGCAGAGCTATTCCCCCAGACCATCCTGACATCCTTTATCATGGAGTAAATTATAGATAGGGAGGCCACTTCCCCCAGGAAAGGGATGTGTCAGGACAGGCAGGGTTGGGTTCACTGTAAACCTAAGGAAGTCAAGTGAGGCCAGGCATGGCGGCTGACATCTGTAATCCCAACACTTTGGGAGGCCAAGGTGGGAGGGTCACCTGAGGTCAAGGGTTCGAGACCAGCCTGGCCAACATGGCGGAACCCCAGCTCTACTAAAAATACAAAAATTAGCCAGGCATGGAGACAGGCATCTGTAATCCCAGCTACTTGGGAGGCTAAGGCAGGAGAATCACTTGAACCTGGGAGGCAGAGATTGCAGTGAACCAAGATCGCACCACTGCACTCCAGCCTGGGCGACAGAGAGAGACTCTGTCTCAAAAAAATAAGTTAAAAAATAAAGTAAAGGGGCCTCTCACTTACTTGGAACCCTCCCTTTACAAAATTCTGTATGATGAATGTATTTGCTTTCCTGCACATAAGGCTCCCAAACTTCATAAACTCCAAGCCCCACAGCCCTGGATCTACCACTGGTGACCCGGCAAATCAAATGACAGCGACAAAGGACAGACTGGCGGAGGCGTTGGGGTTTGTCCCCTTGAGGGGGTCTGGTTTCTGCTGGAAAGTTTTGGCATTGCTTTAAGAGTTTGGAGCTGTTCCTGTACAAACCCCAACACAGCAAGAGGTTATTATTGGATTTGTATGATTTTATCTATTGATGATTGATATCTGAACAAAGAAAAAAAGGTTTCTTTGGTGTCAGGTACAATACTGATTCAGGCCATCCTCAAGATAACATGAAGCAGGACTGGAGCCTCAAATAACAACCTCTCCCTAAGCAGCACTGAAGAAGCCTAAAAAAGAAAAACAAGAAAAGGTAGGCAGTGCCTCCAGGAGCCCAGCGCTCTTTGATTATAACCCACTGAAGCCACCTGCGTCCTTAAGAGGAGTGGGGTGCTCAGGTGGACAGCTGACTCCTTAGAAACTGGGCCTCGTGGGTGGCATGGGACACTCCATTGTTGGCGTATCATTTGCTCTTCCCCACGTGGGCAATACTGTGGTGGGTCTGTATGGTGGGGAATGAGGGAAGGGCTGGTGAATATCTTAGAATAACAAACAAACAAAACCCTGTATGGGATTTCTCAAAACACTAAGCCTTTGTTTTCATTGATTGATTGATTGATTGATTTTTTTTTTTTTTTCTCTAGAGATGGAGTCTTGCTCTGTCACCCAGGCTGGAGTGCAGTGGTGTAATCTCAGTTCACTGCAGCCTTGAACTCCTGGGCTCAGGGGTACTGATTTATTAACATGCTCCTGGCTTTGGAATATTCTGAGAAACTCTTAGCTCTACCTTTTAGTATTCTAGTTGTAGCATTAAGAAGAGGGTCTTATGGAAAAAAAAAATAATAAGCAGGGTAAAGGGCAAAGTTGTTTTTTGTTTTTTAGAGATGGGGTCTTGCTCTGTTGCTACAAGTATATGCCACCATGCCTGACTAAATTTTTTTTTTTTTTTTTTGTGGAGACAGGATCTTGCTATGTTGCCCAGGCTAGGCTAAAAGTTTTATATTCAATATTATTACAACTAAATATTTTATGTACCCAAGAAGAAAATACATTAAAACACTAACAATAGTGGTAATAGAAGGTGGGTTTTTAATTTTCTAAATGTTCTTCAATATACATGTATGACTTTATAACATAAAAGGGACGTCATACACTTGGAAGGGGTGCATTTTATTAGTGATTTTGTCCCCAGCACTTGGCCTACTGGAAAGCAACCAATACATACTGTTTGAAATGAATAATCCATATGTAAATGAGTTATTGGCCTTCTTAACAGCACTTAGTGGAATCCACTGAAGTTGCAAGACCAGCCTGGTAGAAGACAGCTGCAGCTCTCCTCACACTATTTTAATTAACCTTTCCTCCATCTAATTATTTTTGTGGCCATGGGGTCCAGTAAAAAGGTAAAAACCTGCAGACTATACCATGATGCCGCTTTAAGTGACAATAACAAAATTCATGGTTTTCTAAAATTGCTACGGTATTTTGAATGACCCTGGTTCTTATGCTAAGTTGATGTTTAATTCTTCAGCTTTAAAAACATTATTATTAATCATTTGCACAACAGAAAAATATGCCTCTTGTTTCAACCAGATGGGTCAGTGAGTAATCAACTTAAGCCAAGTCAGTGACATTAAAATTCTGATTTAATTCCGACCACCTGAGGGTCCTCTCCATGGGATACTTTGGCCTGGTCAAACTTGTGTAGTTATGTTAAATACTGGATCCTGCAAAGAGAGGGAAACACCTGTCTTGGGGTGGAGTGGTGGAGACAAGCTGGCACAAGGCTTATTCAATTTTCCTTATCTTGCTAAGATCAATGGAGGTCACCGCCCTGGTGATGTGGAGGCTATGCACCAACCTCCACTGCTTTTTTTTTTTTTTTTTTTTTTGAGGTGGAGTGTCCCTCCGTCGCCCAGGCTGGAGTGCAGTGGCGCGATCTTGGCTCACTGCAACCTCCACCTCCCGGGTTCAAGCGATTCTCCTGCCTCAGCCTCCCGAGTAGCTGGGATTACAGGCATCTGCCACCGCAGCCTGCTAATTTTTGTATTTTTGGTAGAGATGGGGTTTTGCCATGTTGCCCAGGGTGGACTCGAACTCCTGAGCTCAGGTAATCTGCTGGCCTTGGCCTCCCAAAGTGCTGGGATTACAGGTGTGAGCCACTGCGCCCGGCCCTCAAGCTCTTTTTAATCTGTTTGTCTCCTCTTGTGTTAGTCCTCTCCCCACACCTTTCTCCCTTTCAGTGCTCCTCTGCCTTGAGTTGGTTTCTTTCTGCTCCTGCCTTAGGCCTGGTTCTTATGGTTGGTGCATGGCCCCTATAGTTCCCTGCAAGCCACACACCAAAAATCCACAGTCCACGTGAAGAGCCATGCAGTTGAAAACATCTCTACGGTAAATTCGGGGACTTGCACGTATCTTGTTTATTCTGATCAAACCACAGAATGCCTAAAGCAGGCATGATTTAGGTCAGCCCCTGGTTTTGATCTGAGGCACATGCAGCCATCAGGTTGCCCAAGCAAAGCCAGCCAGTTTATGGCAGCATTGACTGGGAGCCCAATGGGAGCCCTAGGGAGGTGGTTCCTTCTGTACCAAGTAATGAGCAACTGACATCATCCATGGGTGACTCTGGAAAATCTCAAGCTCTCTCTGGTGGTTCATCAACTGCTCAGGTCCCTCAAGGTGATGTCTAATGGCCTTTTTCAGCAACAGGGGCCATCTGCCATAGATATGGAAAGGCACTGTTTAGTAGGATGCTTGTTAAATGAAGTGCTGATAACCAAGAACTCACAGTAAGACAAAGCTGACTGTGTTTTCTAAAATGCTCATAAAATATCCAGAACCTCATGCTATTCCAAAATCCTGCAGTTCTCCAATCAAGAGGTGGAGTCTTGGCTGGGTTCAGGCTCACGCCTGTAATCTCAGCACTTTGGGAGGCCAAGATGGGAGGATTGCTTCAGGCCAGGAGTTTGAGACCAGCCTAGGCAACTTAGGGAAACCCCATTTCTACAAAAAAATTTAAAAATTAGTCGAGCATGGTGGTGCACACCTATAGTCCCAGCTACTCAGGAGGCTGAGGAAGCAGGATTGCTTGGGCCTGGGAGGTCAAGGCTGCAGTGAGCCATGATCAGACCACTGCACTCCAGCCTAGGAAACAGAGTGAGATCCTGTCTTAAAAAAAAAAAAAAAGAAAAGAAAAGAAAAAGAAAAAAGAGTTGGAGTCTACATCCTCTCGCTTTTATCTGGGCAGGCCTTTGCAACCTCTGAGGGTGGGTCAGAAAAGGCTGACGGTTCTCCCTCATGTCCTCTCTCCCTCTCTCTTTCTCCATGTGCCTCTGGAGCTCTAAGCTGCCACAAAAGAAGCCATACTACTCTGACATGCAGAGACATAGAGACAGAGAGAGATGTCAGACATATGAGAGAGTGAGTCTTGAGGTGATTCCAGTCCCAGTTGCTGGCTGACTGCAGCTGCATGAGAAACCCCAGTAAGGGCTGGAGGTGAGAACAAGGCATACACATTGTGGCTTGTGGAGAAGGGGATGATGGGCTGGGGTGAAAGTTGTCTTCACAGAGGAGGTACAACTTGAATTGGGTCTTGAGGGATGAATAAGAGCCCACCAGAAAAACAAAGGAAGAGGCTCTCTGGGTAGACGAGGCAGCCTACGAGGCTACATATGACGTGTGCAACAGCCACCAGAAGATGCAAGGGTTCCTGGGGTTGGAAATAAAGGACTTCATCTGCAGAGTTAAGAACAGACACCAGCAAAAGGAAGCACCACGTGATATTCTTTTTCTTTCTTTCTTTTTTTTCTTTTTTTTTTTTTTTTGGAGAGATAGAGTCTTGCTCTGTCACCCAGGCTGGAGTGCAATGACATGATCATAGCCCACTGCAGCCTCAAATTTCTGGGCTCAAATGATCCTCTCACCTTAGCCTCCAGAATAGTTAGGACCACAAGTATCCACCAGCATACCTGGATAATTTTTTTAAAAAATTTTTTAGTTGAGACGGGGGTCTCACTTTGTTGCCCAGGCTGGTCTCGAGCTCCTGGGCTCAAGCAATACTCTCATCTTAGCCTCCCAAGATGCCGGGATTACAGACGTGAGCCACCACGCCCTGCCAAAACGTGATTTTCATTTGAGAAAGCTCATCCTGACTGGAGAGGAAAGGGCGAGGTCGGAGTGGGGGGGTGGCAGAAATATAGGCAATGCTGTGGAAATAGTCCAGGTGAGAGAGGGTAAAAGTACCAAATTAAGGCCAGGCGCGGTGGCTCAAGCCTGTAATCCCAGCACTTTGGGAGGCCGAGGCGGGCGGATCACGAGGTCAGGAGATCGAGACCATCCTGGCTAACACGGTGAAATCCAGTCTCTACTAAAAATACAAAAATTAGCCGGGCATAGTGGCGGGCGCCTGTAGTCCCAGCTACTCGGGAGGCTGAGGCAGGAGAATGGCGTGAACCCGGAAGGCGGAGCTTGCAGTGAGCCCAGATCGCACCACTGCACTCCAGCCTGGGCGACAGAGCCAGACTCCGTCTCAGGAAAAAAAAAAAAAAAAAGTACCAAATGAAGGCAGCAGCAGTTGAGATGGAAAGAAAGTGGCAGCGGAGAGAAGGGAGGTGGCTTGAAAAGGAAGTGGTCACCTGCTAGGGGTGAGAGGGAAGAAATCTGCGGTGGATCCGGGTTTGTAGCTCAGGCAACAGAGTGGTCAGTGGTGCTGTTCACGTGGCTTCAGACTGCAGGAGCATGTGCTGGATGGGGTGCACGTGGACTCCTGCCTTTTCCACCGGTGTGTGAGCTTCTGGGCAGGATATATGCTTCTCATCAGCAACAGAGGCATTTTTAAGTCCAGAAAAGGGAAGAGCCTTGGAATAGTAAATAAAATGAGAAAGAAGAGGGCGATGAGCCAATTTGGAGGGCTACCACCCTTTGAGAAAGGAACAGAGAAAGCAGACCCTGGAAATGAGAGTAGGAAGAGCAGAGGAGCCGATGACAAGTCTAGGATCCCAAGAGCCAAGGGCGTACCCATCCCTGGGCTAAGGAATCAGCTCCGAAGGAAGCTCGTCTCTGGATGGAGTCTAGATATTTCTCGCTTGCCTTACTCTCTGTCCTTCTGCAGCTATTTAAGGCACAACATTTGAAGAAACGTATGACCCAGCACTGATCTCTGGTTTATCATTTAGGGACAGTCATAACTGTTAAGTTTTTCAAGTTAATCCATTGACTTTAAATGGTTTTGGCCAGGAGTTTGCTTAATTCTTTAGGTAGTCATCAGAATTTTCAGTAAGAACACACTTAAAATGCAGGAAGGAGAGTGTTGTGGCCTTTGGATGTGGCCCAATTGATACAGTAACCAGATCTGCAGGTATATGCAAATTCCTCAGGGGCACACGGGACCAGAGAGCTTGCACATTTTTTAGAATACTAAAGAATTCTGAGAGCTGCCAGCACTTAATTAATATTGATGCTCCCTTTCCTAGAAATGCTGGGCTTTGAAAGCACCTTAGATGTCATCAACTGCAACCTCTAAAACTTACAGACTTTAGATGGTGTCATTAGAAGACAGGGGCCAAGGGACTTTAATTCCACTGGAAGCAGAAGAAGAAGAGAAACTTGATTCTATGCAGAGCTGACCTCCAGGTGGATATAAATTATTGATGAGGACTCAGCCTGATGAATTTGGGGGTAAAGATGGATTGGCTATAGATGAATCACAGACTTTCTCTCAACCAGAGCGCCCGGGGCTGGGACTTTCATTTTCCCGTTGAGGAAACAAAGGACCACAGAAGTCAAGCAACTTGCCAAGGTCAAACCCAAGTTAGAGCCAGAGCTGGGATGATTCCTGCGGCTGACCCCTTGCTGGGCTCGTTTCCTTCCGCCCGCCCAGCCATCTCTGGTTTTATCTGAGGTGTCTGATGTCATACCTCATGAATATGAAAAGCAGAAGACCTTGTTCTAGGTTGACAAATGCTTGCAGTTAGGGAATTTTTTTTTTTTGGTCAAGCTTTTCCAACATCTATCAAATGCACCTGTGGAATATGCAAACAAAATTCCTGCTGCATCTGGGCCAATCTAATATATCTTAGAAACTCAGTGATCATTGTATCCTTAAGACAGGTTTGGAAAATTAAATAAAATTTTATCCACAGAGAGAATGTAATTGTGAACTGCCTCCCAACATCTAATTGTTTTATTTCTCAGGATATGGGTTATAGCACCACAGTGTGCTACAAGGAACTCACCAATTACAGCTTAAAACTTCCAGGCTTGGCCAGGTGTGGTGGCTCATGCCTGTAACCCTAGCACCTTGGGAGGCCGAGGCAGGTGGATCACCTGAGGTCAGGAGTTCGAGACCAGCCTGGCCAACATGGCAAAACCCTGTCTCTACTAAAAATACAAAAATCAGCCAGGTGTGATGGTGCATGCCTGTAATCCCAGCTACCTGGGAGGCTGAGGCAGGAGAATTGCTTGAACCTGGGGGGCAGAGGTTGCAGTGAACCGAGATTGTGCCACTGTACTCCAGCCTGGGCAATAAGAGCGAGACCTCATCTTAAAAAAAAAAAAAAAAAAAACTGGTTCAGTGCTCCCTTCGGCACTCCAGCCCAGGTGACAGAATAAGACTCCATCTCCGTCACAAAAAAAAAAAAAAAAAAAAAAAAATTGGGTGTAGGTAGTTCATTTGGAAGATGACCCCTAGGCTAGGATAGAGACGGGTTAAAGAAGGAAGGCAGGGAAGAGAGGGAGGCCAATGGTATGGTGCACTGCCGAGATTCCCCCTCAGGACTGAGGCCCTCACTCTCCCAGCTGTTGGGAGTGTTGCTGGTTGATGACTTTTAGCTGAGTCTCGAGCCAGGAACTGCTCTCAGCAGCAGAGAACAGCCTTAACCCAGGTCCCAACCTGGGGCAGCCACATCCACTGACTAATCAATAGACGATATAAAGCCCTGACCCCACCTTGGTCTCAATAGGTCAACTCTGAAGGACTATCCCAGCGCCAGAGCTTCCCGTGGGATCCTCTGAAGCTTTAATGGCACCACAGTTCAACGACTACTTTCCATCCAGTCCTACTTTCTTCTTCATAGGTGTTGGTCTCAGAGGAATTCCCTAATAAACTTCTTGCAGGCAACTACGTATGGCAGGGTCTGTTTTTCAGGTGACCCCACCTAAGACAGGCAATAAAGTTGCATTTATGACAAAAATGCTGCTGTGAGCAACTGAGGCTCAATTCTTCCAGGACCCCTCAAAAAACTGCATAAACCTCAGCAATGACCTATCATGGAGCCGGAAGGCTGGGGTGTTTATCCAGCAGCTTCTGTCCTTCATTGGTTGAGGGATGCTCCCAACGCTGTAATGTCCTGGCACTTCTAGCCTGTCTCTAGGTGGCCAGCCCAGAGAATGCTGTCAGGCAGAGATGCTGGAAGATACCAGCTCAAGGGGACTTGTCTGCAGGCAACTCTAAGAGTGGACCAATGGGATCTGGGCAGAGAACACCAACAGCATCCGCTACAATTCCCCCTCCCCAAGAAACATCTATGGCTCCCCATTTCCTACAGCAAGTATCAAGCTCACAGAGCAGTTGTCAGCCACTGATGTGACTGGTTGGTTGGAAAAATGCAGCATTTTGACATTCTAAATTTAAACAGGGCAATCACATTCAGAGACTTCACACATTTGCTACTTATGCAACCTCTGAAAACTTTTAAGATCTGGACACTTGGTCTAGAAAATAAGTCCAGATTTTTTTGACTACACACTTGGCAGCATTTGTGACCTGTTATCAAGCAAGCTTTCTAATCCTGTGTTCTTCTAATCTACTTCCTTCCACACAGATTGGTCTATCGTGTGTGTGTGTGTGTGTGTGCATGTGTGGTGTGTGTAAAACAAACAAAATTTTAATCATGCAATACTCTTCCAGAAACTTTCCACTGACCAGATCAACTTTAAATTCCTTGGTAAGGAAACGAGGGCTCCCACTATCTGGCTAACCCCTTTACAAAGATATATTATACATAGTCATGCCATCCCTAGGTATTCACGAGGGATTGGTTCCAGGATCCCCGCAGATACCAAGATCCTCAGATGCCCAAGTCCATTAAATAAAATGATGTAATATTTGTATACAACCTATACACATTCTCTTCTATATTTTAAATCATCTCTAGATTACTTATAACACCTAATACAATGTAAATGCTACGTAAATGGTTGTTATACTGTCTTTTTAATTTGTATTATTTGTATTGTTGATTGTTATTTTTCTATTTTTTGAATGTTTTCATCCACGGTTGGTTGAATCAGAAGATTCAGAACCCATGCAGACAGAGAGCCATTGTGTCATATATTATATATAAAAGAATATATCTATCTTACCCTTTACTAGGAGAGCCAATCCTATAACTCCCAGTCTAAGGCTGAAGGCCTGGGAATCAGGAGGGAGAGTGGGTGCTGGTATAAGTCCTGGAGCCTGAAAGTCTGGGCATGTAATGTTGAAGTTGAACCCAGGAGGATAAGGAAGAGGCTGCTGGGGAAGGAAGATTGCAATCGGAGCTATCCATTCCCCATGCAGAGGGTGGGGAAGCTACAAAGGCTGTGTTCACACTACGCATCAATAGATACTTACCACACCTAGGGCAGAACCTTTAGCCTGGGTCCCCCCGAAACAGGCTGAGTGTCCAGCTTCCATGTAGTGTAAACAGCAGCAACGCCAAGAGACATGTGCATGGAAATGGTGGCCTTTAAAATCTTTGAAGTTCTTGGGGAATGTCGGTGACAGCTGGACATTGAAGAGCCTTTGGTGGCTCTCAGGCTGCTTCTCATTGATTGGAGCTGTCTCTAGGTCAGCACACACAATTTGCGATTTTTATGGCTTAGTAATAGCTTGTCCATTTTCAAGGATTAAGCCAAGTGGCGTTGATGTGATGATTACAGACATAAGTGCCCTGCCCATTACTGCAATTAGCACTCTATTAAAACGGACAGCATTTGTACAGAGAGCCCGAAGCTTCATAAGCTAAAAGGTAGGGCAACATTAAAATGTGGCCAGGAACAAGGAGACCGTATTTTTCTGAAGAGGGCCAAGTTCCCTAAACACACCTCTGGCCAACATATGTGACTTGGCAGAGACGCATCTTTGCTAGAAAGGGGTTTTGTGAACAGCTTTCCACTTTACCATCTACACAAGAACCAACTGAAGGCCATTAGTCATTCCATGCAACACTGCTGTGAAACATGTGAACAATCTCACCATATTGCAGTTTGACAGAAGTTATAAGGCAGGTCAATGACAGATCTGAATTCCAAGATTCGACCTTTGATCTTTTGATGTTTCTCAGCATCTTCCAGAGTGTTGTCTGATATCTGCTTTGAGAGGCTTCAGGAGAAGAGATATGTTGCCAAGCCCAGTAGTTACTGTTTGGTTTTACAAACAATTAAACAACCATCTGTTGGTCTGCTTCAGCGGCTGTGAAAGCAAGGCTTAATTGCTGTAGGGATCAAAATGGACATGATACGTTTGGGTGACTGCATTTTGGGTTCCGTCCAGTAGTTCCAGTCATTGTACTATTAAAGAACTTAACATATGGGCCTGTAGTGATTTGTTGACAGTCATTCCTCTCTCCAATGGTGAGCACATCACTGCAGCAATCCTGGCTTTTCCACTCCACATCCTCAGCCCTGACCAAGCATCTGGCACATAAATTGCATCAAATCAATGAGTGAATAAATGTGGATACTACAAATATAAAAATCCTTTATGTTTAAAAGAAGAGTTTTCCCTTTAAAATCTGCATAAGGTGTTCATATGAATGGGTTTCTTGCTAGCACCTGTGCTGGTGTAAGTGACACACTTGGGCCTTGTCCCTGTGTGTCTGTGTTTGTGCAAGGATGGGCAATTTTGGTATGTCTTTGTTCCTTTCTGATAAGCCTTAAACTGGTCAGTTGAATCTCTCTCATTTGATTCTGTTTCTTCTACTGTGGTTTGGTTCAGTGCTTGGGTGGAAGAAGGCACTCTTCTGCCTGTCCTGCTATAGAAAAAAAATTGCTCAGCACATAATCTGTTAGTTTCCCTCCTTGTTCTCTCAAGGCCTAAGATTGCACAGAATTGAATCATGCATAACGTATTTCCCAATTCTGTTAGGATTTCCTTCCTAAAATTTCGTTCATGCTCACTGCTATGGTCTGAATGTTTGCATGCCCCCAAAATTCATATGCGGAAGTCCTAGCCCCCAAGGTGATGGTATTAGGAGTTACAGCCAAGAGGTGGTAATTAGGTTATGGGAGGGCAGAACCCTCATGAGTGAGATTAGTGTCCATACAAAAGAGGCCAGAGAGAGCTCCTTTGCTCCTTCAACCACGTGAGGACACAACAGGATGGTGCTGTCTACGAGGAAGCGAAACTTCCCAAGACGCCAAAGCTGCCTGCATGTTGATCTTGGACTTTCCAGCCTCCAGAACTGTGAGCAATAGATGTGTGTGTTATTTACAAGCCACTCTGTGGACAGTATTTTGTTATAGCAGCCTAAATGGGAATAAGACACTCATCTATATTCATTCTGATCTCTTTCCCACCTTTCCATACACTAAAACGCAGCGTTGCAAGAACCATGAGATCTTGGGTCAGTTTGTGAAGTGCCAGGTTAAATAAAGCTAGCCAGAGTCCCACAATACAGGATTCTTCTGAGCCTGTTTTTAAAAAAAATTTTAAGTTTAATTTTTAGTTCTGGGGTACATGTGCAGATTTGTTACATGAGTAAACATGTGCCACGGTAGTTTGCTGCACCTGTCCACCCATCACCTAGGTATTAAGCTCAGCATGCATTAGCTATTTTCCCTAATACTCTCCCTTCCACCACCACATCCCCCAACTGGCTCCAGTGTGCTGTTCCCCTCCCTGTGTCCATGTGTTCTCATTGTTCAGCCCCCACTTTTTTTTTTTTTTTTTTTTTGAGACGGAGTCTCGCTCTGTCGCCCAGGCTGGAGTGCAGTGGCGCCATCTTGGCACACTGCAAGCTCTGCCTCCTGGGTTTGCGCCATTCTCCTGCCTCAGCCTCCTGAGTAGCTGGGACTACAGGTGCCCACCACCGTGCCCGGCTAATTTTTTGTATTTTTAGTAGAGACAGGGTTTTACCGTGTTAGCCAGGATGTCAGCTCCCACTTATAAGTGGTTTTGGTTTTCTGTTCCTGCATTAGTCTGCTGAGGATAATGGCTTCCAGCTTCATCCATGTCCCTGCAAAGGACATGATCTCATTCCTTTTTATGGCTGCATAGTATTCCATGGTGTATACGTACCAAAGATCTAGAACCAGAAATACCATTTGACTCAGCAATCTCATTACTGGGTATATACCCAAAGGAACATAAATCATTCTCTTACAAAGATACATGCACGCCAATGTTCATTGAAGCACTATTCACAATAGCAAGGACATGGAAGCAACCCAAACGCCCATCAACGATAGACTGAGCCTGGTTTTGATCCCAGAAGACTTTTTGTGATGACTTTCTCTCAAGAATAGTGTTCTACCCAAGTACTTTGGGGTACAATAGCTTACTTGGCTTGTTGTTTTTCCCTGTTTCTTTACACAATCACACCTTTTCTCCAATGTCTCTCTAGAAACAAAATAATTTTCCTGGGTTTTCCTGTATCCAATTTTGGTCATCTCTTAATCAAAAGTGTTGTTTAAACAAATAGGTATTAAATACATTGATAAAGGTCTTTAAATATTTGCCAAACAGAGAGAGTTAGGAAATCTTGAGGCTCCTGTGCACTGTAAAGAAGGTGGCCACGACCCATGTCCTGCTTCCCCTGGAAGGAGGAGAGGTGGCTGTCCCTGCCGGCGAGCGTCACAAGTGTAGAGTCTTCTGACTCACTGTTCTGTAGCTGGAAGTGGCCACAAAGGCACTAGGCTCATTTGTCCCAGTGGAGGTTTTTCCACAATCCCCATAGAACCCTAAACTCGGCCGGACGCAGTGGCTCATGCCTGTAATCCTAGCACTTTGGGAGGCCGAAGCAGGTGGATCACTTGAGGTCAGGAGTTCGAGACCAGTCTGGCCAACATGGTGAAACCCCGTCTCTACTAAAAATACAAAAATTAGCTGGATGACCATCCTGGCTAACACGGTGAAACCCCGTCTTTACTAAAAATACAAAAAATTAGCCGGCCGTGGCGGCGGGCGCCTGTAGTCCCAGGTAGTCGGGAGGCTGAGGCAGGAGAATGGTGTGAACCTGGGAGGTGGAGCTTGCAGTGAGCCAAGATCGCGCCACTGCACTGCAGCCTGGGCAACAAAGCAAGACTCTGTCTCAAAAAAAAAAAAAAAAAAAAAAAATTAGCCGAATGTGGTGGCGGGCACCTATAATCCCGGCAACTCGGGAGGCTGAGGCAGGAGAATCGCTTGAACCTGGGAGGCAGAGGTTGCAGTGAGCTGAGATCATGCCACTGTACTCCAGCCTGGGTGACAGAGTGAGAATTCATCAAAAAACAAAAAACAAAAAAAAAACCTAAACTCATGACCTTCCAGTGATCTGGGAAGCCTTGAAATTTTCATTACTTGTTTCTGCAACATATCATCTTATTTATAAAAATGCCAGATGACACATATTCATGTTTTAAATTAGTGTAAATTCAAATTAAAGTTAATTTTTGTTTTGGCAAGATGTCATTCAGGCTGGTATGGTCCCCCCCGGGAGAAAATACTCTATTTTGAGATCTAGGGAGTTCTCAAGGCACAGAGGTCAGTGGGACATAGGATTCACATCCAAGATGACCAACTGGCAAACTGTCCCCTCCTCCTGATCACACTCTCTCCTTGCAAGAGTCACTTGCTTCACACGCCATGTGACAAGTGCCAGTCCTGGCTGGGGGCCATGAAGAGAGGCTGCAGATAAGAAGACAGGGCTCAGCCACTCAAGAGCCTCCACTCCTCTCTTAACTCCCACAAACCATGGACCCAAGTGTGACACACTCTCTGCACATTGAGCTCTGGGCCCCCAGGTGTGACAAAGCCAGAGATGTCAGTGATGTCTAGCTGCCCTGCCTCAAAGTATTCACCCAGCGTAGACAACCTTCTCCAAGCAGTTGTGAATAAAATGAATTCCTTTCTGGTTTACTATAGAATTTCCCACCTCCACTGTGTATATAGCAGGCTATTTGTTAATTTATTTTCCATGCTGTTTCAGGACGTGGGTGTACTTGAGAACTGTTTA
Organism: Pongo pygmaeus; assembly: GCF_028885625.2. Taxonomy (NCBI): domain Eukaryota; kingdom Metazoa; phylum Chordata; class Mammalia; order Primates; family Hominidae; genus Pongo; species Pongo pygmaeus. The sequence goes on from NC_072380.2 coordinate 11,684,107, forward strand.
GGGTAGAATTTTTTTCCATGTGTGGCTTCCTCCTGGAAACAGAGATATTTGGCATCTGTTCATCCATTGTGTGGCCTTTCCCTTGCACCCCGCACAAACCTCAGAAACCTGCCTCCCCAAGTGTCCCCTCTCATGGTTTTCTTCTCTACCTCCCCAGACTTCCTTCCTGCCTGCCCTGCAGCAGCCATTCGGGGAGGCTGTAAACCTCCCCTCCTCCAGCCAGAGCTGTAGCCACCACGAGTAACCTAATCATCCTCTCTTTACCTCCTGCCTGTGAATAAGGTGGTTGTCCTAACAGTCAAATTGAATTAAGGGCTATGTTTTCAAAATTCCAAATTTATTCTTCTGAGGCCCAGTGAAGGCCCTATAATTCAATCTCGCAGACTGGGGAAGAAAGCCAAGGTGTCCCCAAAGTGAGACCATCACCCTCTTTCATCTCCTCACTGAGAGCTGCAGCCTCGTGTGGTGTAAACAGCCTAAACTTTGGGGTCAGATCTTACTTTGAATCAAGATTCTGCTTCTCACTCTGTGTAATCTTAGGTGAGTTACTTAACTTCTCTGAGTTTCATTTTTCTTACCTATGAAAGGGGGTTAAACAAAAATACCTCCCTTTCAGGATATTGGTATCAAGTATGTAAAGTGTTTGTGCAGCAAGAATGCTCAAAAAGTAATAGTCCTTACTGTTTAGATTGAGGCTGTGGCACATAAACAAATAGTAATGAGCTGACCAGAGGGTTTTCACCCGTGGAGGTCATGGCTCCTGCTTTGCTCAAATTGCACCAGCCAGTTTGTCGATGGCACAAACAACGTCTCACCTGGGTTGCTGACACTGCTCAGAGCCACACCTTCCGAGGCTGACGCACATTCCCACGGCCTGCCCAATACAGCACGAGGCATCATCTTGGAGACTTGAACTTCAGTGTCTCCTCACCAGTAATGACCCGAGGGAGTTTGTTTCTCACCTGGTACCAAGTGAACTTGTTTTCTAAGCCCTGAACACACCATCCTGCCCTCCTTACTGCTATCTTGTCTAGGGAAAGGGAGAGAGACCATCAATACCCCTGGAAAGGTGACATGGTCTGGCTGTGTCCCTACCTAAATCTCATCTGGAATTGTAGCTCCCATAATTCCCACGTGTTGTGGGAGGGACCTGGTGGGAGATAATTGAATCACAGGGAAGGTTTCCCCCATACTGTTCTGGTGGTAGCGAAGAAGTCTAAGGAGATCTGATGTTTCTATAAGAGGTTTCCCCTTTTGCTTGGCTCTCATTCTCTCTCATCTGCTGCCATGTAAGACATGCCTTTCGCCTCCCGCCATGATTGTGAGGCCTCCCAAGCCACATAAAACTGTGCTGTGAGTCCATTAAACCTCTTTTTCTTTATACATTACCCAGTCTTGGGTAGGTTTTTATCAGCAGAATGAAAACAGACTAATACAAAAGGGCTCCAAGAGAGAGGAGAAAGTCTCCACAAAGCACAGTGGACACCTGCTTACGCGTGCAGGTTCTGAAGCCCTCGTGCTCTCTGGCAGTCTTTCCTGAGCAGGAGGCAGGCTAGAGAGTGTCCTGTACCTTCCAGAAGTGGGCTTGGTCATGGCCAAGGTAAAGGCAATGTAGGGGAATTATTAATTTCTTTTCTCCATTCTTGGAAACACACATTTGACAATAACAACAGGTGGATAATAAACTCCATACTAACGAACACTGGCTATGGATAATTGTGTAGATCTGCCCTCTGCCCATTTCCTGCTCATTCTCCTTAATTTACTGACAGAAAATGTTCCTCAACAGAGTGGTGAGCATAAAAGCAGGCTGGGTCATCCCTTTGTCCACAGTTACACAGCCATCAGTGTCCCCCCTGGGAATTCTGTACACTGACAATAGGTGGAAGATGCCCTCTTTCCTCTCTGCTCTTTAAATGGGGTTGATGTTGGCCCAGAGATGTGAGCAGCCATGTTCCCTGTGATGTGGAGAAGTTAATCCTAGGCCCAATTCCGCCCCTGCCTTCCTGGTATTTGGTTATGAACCACTTCATTTCTTCTTCTGGTTTATTTGATTAGGCTAGTTGGAGCAGAGCTTCTCTCTTTTGCAACCTAAAGAGTTATGACTCACCTAAGAAGAGAAGCTATGAAATCTACAAATGCAGGAGATGATCTTGCCCCTTGAATTTGGACCACTGTTTGATGAAAGGATGTCAGATGTCATGAACCAAGTCTGCTTGCTTAGAAAGGAAGTTTTTGTTACTACAGCCCTTAAAAGTCAAACTTTTCTTTCTTTCTTTCTTTTTGTTTGTTTGTTTGTTTGTTTTGAGACAGGGTCTCACTATACATCCCAGGCTGGTCTTGAACTCCTCAACCTCCTGAGTAGGTGGGATTACAGGGGTGAGTTACTGTAGCCCTGCTCAAAGTCAAAATTTCCAAGAACTTTGAAAAACTGGCTAAAGCATGTCTTCTGTATCCTTGGACTTTTCTATAATGAATACGTTGAGTTTTCAATGACTCCGAGGTGCTATGTTGAAGGTGTGCCTCTGCTTATTGTTGGAAATTCATTGGCTTTTTGATTACTGGGCATTAGCTTGCCTTTGGCCATTCCACAGGCTTTGCGCCCTGCCACTCACAAACTTCTTCATCGTGGTGAAGATGGGATCACTTGGGCCTGCCAATAGATCTTGTCCATCAGTGTCAGCCTGGTGGGGGATGCAGAAAAACCAGGAGCCAAGCTGGTCCTAACATGAACGGTATCTGAATCTGTGACTCTAGACAAGTGATGGCTCTTTTCCAGGTCTGCTTTTTCACCTGTAAACCAAGGATGCTAGCCTAGAAGATGTAAGAGGCCTTTTAACTCTAATAATCGCCAGTTTTTCAATATAATTCATAAATCAAAGTCTTGGCATTTGGAGTAAAATTAAGGGACAAAGTCTTGCTATGTGGAGCTCTTCCACCTGAGCAAACACTACGCCCACAAAGTAGAAATTCCCAGTGGCAATGCAAACAACAGGACCACCCTTGGAGTGGGAGAGATGAGGTTAAAGAATTCATTGGGAGAGAGACCTCTTTTCTCAGCAGCAAATAATGCTACCACTGCCAGATTAGAGGATCGTTAAAACCAAAGTTAAAACACACAGAGAAATGGGGAGGCATAAAATTGGCATTTACATACAACTTTAGAATCTCATCAAGAAACTAAATTACCATGGTGGATAAGATACAATAACTACTCTTTTGAGTACTAATCAGTCTCATTGCTATTTCATGGTAATAAAACTAGGGGGTATTAGGAAGCAAGGTCATTTACACATGAAAGTTGACTTGGCTGAATATAAAATGCTTTTAGATGCGTCTCCATTGTTTTCTGACTGTAGTAGTACAAAGAGGTCAGAAGTCAGCCTGGTATTTGTTCTTCCATCAACAACTTGTTTGGGGTTGGGGGTGGTATTTCCTGTGTGGATACTTGCAGCACTTCTTCTTCTTCTCCTTTTTTTTTTCGGTCTTTGTAACTAAAAAATGTGGTCAATATGTGTCTAGGTGTGGGTGTTTTAAAATTGATTTTACCTGGAATTTGTGAGCCCAGTCAATCTATAGACTCCAGTCTTTTTCCAGCCTGAAAATGTTTTCTTCAATAAAGTCATTATCACTTATTTCTGTTGTTCTGGTTTCTTGATTAGTAATACTGTTAAGTCTTAAACTGAATTCCCATTCTTTATATTAATCAGAATCTATCACTTTTCTTAGTTAACTATTTATTTTCATTTGTCATGTCTAACTCTATGCTCTTTTCCTCTCAAGGTTCACCTCCAAATCAACGTTTCCATTTTCTACACTGTCAATTTTGCTTCTTTCCACCTCCATGAGGGATTTTAATTCTTTGATTGCATTTTTTTTTTTTTTTTGCCATCCATTCTTATCACATCTCTCTTTGTATCTTGTCTTCCTAACTTTTCATCTTACCTCTGCGTGTGGTTTTCTGTAATTCATAGACCATGTCCTCCTGCAATCCAAGATGTTTTTAAAATTTTCTTTTGTTTCCTGTAGTAAAACTGTTTCACAGGGGGAATTTGGCAAACTGGTGATGCCCTTGGAATAGTCACCATACACTTGATAGTTTACAAATGTGTCAGCATGTAAATTTGTGTTTCATTCTCATATACCCCAACATCTTACACTGGAAGGAAAGGCAAGTCTTTATTTTCCAAGGTCTTGGCTCTTTTAGCCCCAAAGTGGTGCTAACAGCTCCTTCATGTTCCAGGAGCCTCTGGAGAAACTGCTTCCATAAAGTGTTTGGGAATTCTGGGCCCTCCCAAGAAGGGGCCAGTACTGTCCAAGAGTGGGAGGAGCTCCAGCCTGGTACTTCTGTGGATTTACAGAAAGATCCACCCCAGAAAGGGGGTAAATCCCCAGAGTCTGTGACCTGTGGGACTGAAGTTTCTGCAGGTGGTAGGACACCCCATCTGAGTGCAACATTCTGGAAGAGGCTTCTCTCTGGGGGTGCATGAGCTTCCTGTCAGGCCTGCCAAGTGGGCATCACCAAAGCCTGCCTTGAGCAGTAGCTCCAGTGGGTGGTGAGGACCTGACCTGCACAGAGGCTGGGCTGCAGAAGGAGCAGCGCTAAGGGCTGTAACCACAGAGTCAAGGAACAAAGGACCTGTTCCCAGTTGCATGAGCCACATAAGCCAATTGACATTAAGCTTCTTGCTGGCCTTAGTAGGTGGAGGGTTAAGATCCAGATTTCACTGTATTTAGAATAATCAAGAAATGTGACTTTTTTGCACTTGGGTTTTGTGGAGCAAGTCATCCTGATTACACATAAATGTTGTTCCAGGAAATCCTCAGAATAACCCTACCAAGCAGGCATTAGTATTCCCATTTTGCAGATCTGGAAACAGAGGCACAAAGTTGGCGGGTAATTTCCCCCACGTCCACAGCTCATTGTGGCAGAGTCAGCATACTCGTCCAAGACCACCAGGTGACTGAGATCTTACCCTACACTTCATTATCTCTAGGGCATGAGGGTTATGTGAGTCTTCAGCTTTTTGTCTTTCTCCCTAGGAATTTCAGCAGGAAGTTAAATCAGAAACTTCCTCACTTGTTTTGCAATCGGTTCCTTCTTTTCATAAACCATGTCTTGGGATTGTTCTTAAAAACTGATAAACAGTGCTGATTTATAAGAGGGGAGAATGACAAATAGAATTGCTTATTTACTAATCTTACAAAATTATAAGAGAGAAATTTCTAGATTTTATAAACTCAGGAGGAATACTTTTAAAAAGGAGGAAGGAAGAAAAAAGAATAAGGGTTAAACTCAGGGAAGAAAGGATAAGTTAGTTCTCTTTTTGGAGCAAAGGGCCACAACTAAAATAAGAGACAAACGACCCCCCACTTGGGAGGATTTTGCATTTGAAAATGACGAAAGAATTAACAGAAAGAAAATGGGAACGCTGCCAAATATCTTTGTTAAGGCTGAATATATGGTTATAGCAATCTCTAAGGTTTAGACGGAAATAATGGCAAAGTTTGGCTTTGTATATTTTATAGTCCTGGCTATCTACCAAGTAAGACTCATACTAATAGTGAGTTATCAGGTTGTTGTTTTTGGTGAAGAATAATTGTATAACAAACTCGAGTAGCCTTTATAACAAATGCGCTATTGTCCTGTGCATTTTATTATATAGTAGGTGAAATAACCTCATTAGACAACGGCTGCCCCTCTGCCCTCTGAGATGCGTGTCTCCTCAGGCACACAAGCCAGGCGAGATGCAGTGAAGGAATTATCTCAACGTGTGTGACCTCCTAGTTTTAACTGCTCCATTTCCAACTCCAAAATAGCCTGTGGCTCTGCATGGAGAAATCTTTAACATGAGTTTTGAGAAGGAAGAATGCAGTCTTTAAGTCGTGATTCCCTAGAGGATATCAAATAATCATGAGGAAAACCATGAAGTCAGTTCACTTCTGACTCTAAATTTCAAAGAAAAAGAGGAGTAACAGAAAATCAAAGGCTGATGGAAAACATAGTGGTGTACACTTAGGACTCATTGTACATAAATACTTAGTTTGTTTTCCTTCATCTTTCAAGCGAATCGTTGCTTTCTTAATATAAATATATATCATTGCATGGTTGTAAGTATGATCCAGGCAGTTTTGTAAATATCAGGATGGAACCAGCTGAAATTGCTTATACATACTCTGAAGTGCTTGCAGTATCAGAGTCATTTGATTCCAGAGGCATGCAAGAGAAACATCCCAGACCTAACGCGCAAGGCATGCAATAGCCAAGTGGTTAGTTACAGTCCTAAAAGCAGCTTGACATATTTTTTTGCCTCACAAAAATGCAGGCCACTTGTCATGAAGTTCTGCATGCAATTTTGCTATGCCTTGCATTATATGTATATAAAGTTACAGGTTTAAATATAATTTATGACCACACTAGTCATGAACAGAGGATGAATAAGCAAAGAATATAAATATATACTGGTTCTGCCTAATGGTATTTAAACCTTTGGCAAGGTGGTATTCCCTGGTTTCTAGCCTCTCCACCTTCTCCCTGACCAGCCATCACTTAATACCATTTAAGTCGACAATATGGGTTAAGAAGTCCTTATTCATAATACAAATTGGCTGTGTACTTTGAGATTCAAAGCTAAAGCACTAGATAAGGTGTGCCGCTATTTTTACCCAGGCATACAGTAAATGATTCATTCGTAAAAATTCTGATAGGGCTATTTTGCAAGATGAGATATAATTTTCCCCAAGTCCACAAACCAAGACCTTATTGAGATTATTTAACTTAATTTTCCCCAGTAGCAAGAACGAAAGGTCAATACTAACCTTTCTAAAAGGTTAGTATTCAAATCTGGCAATATGCATCCAGCCTGAAGAATATCTATACTCTGTAGGAAATAGCCAGGAATGTGGACAAAATTTAAATATGAAGATGCTTATTGAAGTATTATTTGGTGCAAAAGTAATTTTGGTTTTTGCTGTTGCCTTTAATGGCAAAAACAGCAATTACTTTTGCACCAACCTAACATATTTACAATAAAGAAAATTTGGGAAGAAAAATCTAAGTGTCCCACAATAAGAAAATAGTTAAATAAATTATGATCTCTCTATGTGAAAGAATATTATGCAGCCATTAAAAAGCATATGTCAGGAAAACTATAATACTAATATACTCAAAGTGAGAAACAGTCATGAATAAAAATCAAGATATTAAACTATATATACACACTGTGATTCAGATAATATAATGTTTATGCACAGACTAAACACTGAAAGAAAATACAGTGAATTATATTGGTAGTTATCATTGGGTAGCACTAATTCTATTTTCATCTTTATATTTTTCTGTATTTTCCACAATGTCTAATACTAATACAATGACTCTGAACAACTTGGGTTTGAACTGCATAGGTCCACTTACATTTGGATTTTCTCCTGCCTCTGCCACTCGTGAGACGGCAAGACCAACCCCTTCACTTCCTTCTCCTTCTCAGCCTACTGAAAGTGAAGACAACCAAGATGAACACCTTTATGATGATCCACTTCCACTTAATGAATATTTAATATATTTTCTTTCTTTCTTTTTTGAGACAGAGTCTTGTTCTGTCACCAAAGCTGGAGTGCAGTGGTGCCATCATGGCTCACTGCAGCCTTGACCTCTCCAGGCTCACGTGATCCCCCTACCTCAGCCTCCTGAGTAGCTGGGATTACAGGTGCACACCACCATGCCTGGCTAATTTTTGTATTTTTTGTAGATACATGGTTTCACCATGTTGTCCAGGCTGGTCTTGAACTCCTGGGCTCAATTAATCTCCCCACTTTGGGCGTCCCAAAGTGCTGGGATTATAGGCATGAGCCACCATACCTAGCCAACATATTTTCTCTTCCTTATGATTTCCTTAAGATTTTCTTTTCTCCAGCTTACTTTATTGTAAAACTACAGCAGAGAATACATATAACATACAAAATATGTTTAATTGACTGTTGATATTATTGGTAAGACTTCAGGTTGACAGCAGGCTATTGTAGTGAAGTTTTTGGCGAGTCAAAGTTATATGTCGATTTTCAACTGCACAGGAGGTTGGTGCCCCTAGCCCCCACATTGTTCAAGAGTCAACTGTAATCATAAAAAAGAATAAACAACACAAATTAAAGAAAATATATCACGCTCACACAAAGCACTGCACAAAGTATGAAGTTGTAGAATAAAATCAGTTGTGTAGTCACATAGCTTTCAAACAAGTGATCCATTTATCAACCTCACTGAGGAACTCAAAAGCCCTCAACGGTAAGAAAAAATGCCCTAATGGGCTCTAGGAGCTTTGGTGTGTAAAATACTCAAGATCTTCTCATAAGCTGAGGACACATTATCTGGAGACAGAGGCTCATAGAGTTCCTTTGTAAGTATTCCTCTGCCTGTCCCCATAAAACATGACCTTGCAAGTCAACGTCAGTCAAATCTGAAAGAGGGGCAGGGGGCCCCAGGTAACATAATGCGCCAGAACACGTCTGCGGCTCTGACAGGTGCAAACAACTCCACTCGGCTAAATATAAATTGACTTGGGCAGTTTGGAAGCAGTCTTTCCCACTTGCTATTCTGATCAAGCAAAAGAATGTTCTCTTCTTTAGTTCTGACTCCCAAGTCTGGTTATTTTTATTTAGATTAATTTTGCAATCATTTTCATTCAACAAGAAGCAAGTTAGAAGTCAAAAAAAATTAAAAAAAAAGATTTCTTTTCCAAAATCTCCGATGAGAATAGGACTAGGTTTGAGCTGTTTTCAAAATGCATTAAGTTGAGAAGGAGGTAAAACATTTGCAATCCTTTTTAAAACTTTCTGGATGAGCAGAAAGCTGATGTGAACACACGTATAAAGGAACATTGTTTAATATTTAAGCCAGAAAGAGGACCTAACTTTTAATCAGCAGAGTGGAAATTCCTTGGGTACTTACCGAACTCTGCCTCTTTGCCGATTCCTGCCATGATCCCTGACATGACCCTTTAACTCTAACTCCTCCTGCAGGATCCCAATGGTCACATCTATAGGATCATCCTCTGGTCATCCCCATTCCCTACCCACTCTGCTGCTAAACACACAGGGTCTTCCTCTTAACTCCCCTAACACAGAGACTTACCTTAACATACATTTATCCCAAATCAATATTTTTTTTAGCCTATGAGCTTCTCAGGGGTAAAATTATATTTCACCTATTTTTCCACGTTCAGCATCCTGGCTTAAGGAGGTTCCTTAGTAATATGTTGTTGAATAAATAAATACATGAATGAATGAAGAGAGGACTGAAGAAGCCACACATGAGCCTAAATGCAAGGAAAAAGATGGACAGTGCTACCGCTAATAGCCATCAAAAAGAACAGTTTATGGAAGAATAATAATTTACTATGCTTAGCCACTGCTGTTTTCTGGTTTCACTTTTTTTTTTTTTTTTTTTTTTTTGGTTGGGGGAGGAGGGTTATTAAATAAAATTAAAGCTGAAACCCAATGCCAGATATAATAGAAAGAACTTGGTGTGCACTGACTGATGCACTAAGCATTGAAATTTTCCATTTTCACTTTCTCTCTTTGTTGCCATAAAATGAGAGGGTGAGGCAAGATCATGTCTGAGGGTGGGTCCAGCTCTCAGGTTCTGGAGCTCTGGACTGCTGGGTCTCCTGCTGAAGCCATCCTCTGAGCTTGCATCTCAGCTCTATCCTGATGGCAAAGACTGTGTTCTTTTCAAACTCATAGATGCCACCCTTCTACCTACTAAGGCTGTGGTGTGCCACAACTAAGTTTAACCCCTCTCTCCTGGTCTGAAATAGTCATCTAAACCACAGGGGAAATTATTGACCATGGTTTCCTAGATCTATGCAAGAAAAATGCTTCCAAACCCTAATGCCACAAAGCTGTATTTACTTGTCCCAACTCTTTCCCGGTGTGGTTCGGATTACCCTTTGCCTGCATATATTTTGCAATACCCGTTGGCTCTTCATCTTTGCCCACTTCTCCAGCATGCTCACTACACCTGAGAAACTTAGCCAGTACTTGGCTTAAAAATCTTCAACCTACTCATCACCTAACAAGAGAGGGTTTAAAGTTGGCAGAGGGAATATTGCACAGAAACGCTATTTGCCAACCACCTACCAATAGCTGATTTCACAGGTGGTCCCTTATCAGACCTGCCCATCAGAAAAGAAGGAAGAAGATTAATGATCACCCTTTAGACACCACGACTCCCTCCGGGGAAGCTCTCTATAGAGCTAAAGGCTTATATTGGATTATCGTCACCGATTACTGTTTTAGGCTTTCATTCCTAGTAAAATTGGAAGTTGAGCCTATATCCCTTAGAGTAGAAATTCCCAAATGCCATATTCAACATAATGAGTTTTCAGAAAGTTAAATACATCCAATGGGAAAGACTGGCCTTTATATCCTTCCTGCATTTTGTTCTTATTCTATTAAAGAGTACTTTAAAAAATAAAAATAAAAGGATAGTAATAGAAGACGGTACGGTTTGTTTATTTTCATGTCTTTCTTGGCAGTTTAAAAAGTTGGCAATCCTATAACAATTTCTAATTTTTTTTCTAAAACTTTACTGGTCATTCAAATTAGAAAACTGGTAGCCTTATGCCTAAAGTGGCTAGTTCAGATCAAGTTACATGTAAACTGAAGAAAGGAAGAGTCTCTGATTCAAACTCTTTAAGGTTATCATATTTTTCTTTTTCTTTTTCTAAGATCATTTTCTATAGATCTCAAGGTGCATAATATGTATTACGGAGGCCCTGTAGATTTAGGTAGTGATTATAACCGATTCAAGTCAGGAAATTTCTTCTAAAGTATACCTACCTGTGAAACCCTCCATATCTGGGGCGCTCTGTGCCACGGGTGTCAGACTTTTGCAAAAGCCCTGTCATTCTAACGGGACGCTCTCCTGTAGGAAGTTGCCCCCTGGCGCTCGTCCTCGGGCTTCTGATGAAACGGCGACCCACCACCCCCTTCCCAGACCCTGGCCCGCAGCCGGATCACTCCGGGCGCGCTGCCGATCACGTGGCGAAGCGATGCTCCCCAGCGCCGTGGCTGCGCGCCCATTGGTCGGCGGCTGGAGTCCCGGGCGCGCCCATTGGCTGCGGGGGGCGTTCACGTGGAAGGGGGCCTGGGATGGAACCCGGGGTCCCGAGAGGTGGCCGGAAAGTTAAAGGGGGCAGCGCGGCCGAGGGGATCTCGAGTCCCGGGTGACTGCTGGAGGGAGGAGGTGAGCGCGCAGCTCTCGCGCACGGACGGACGTGGCCGCCCGCGGGGGGCGCGAACCGGAGCCCAGAGCCCAGCTCCTGCAGTCACGCCCGCTGTCCCTGTTCCCCCAATGCGGATGCTGCCGCGGGCTGGCGCGTCTGCCTTCGGGACTTATGAGCTGAACCCGGTACGTAGCTCCCCAAGCCTCGAGTCCGAGGGAAGGGCTGGGGACAACAAGGCGAGGGCGTGCAGCGGGGACCCGTTTGGGTTCCTGTCACCTACATTTTCACTGTGCGACTTGCACTGGCACACGGGGGCTGGAACTCTCTAGGGAGCTGGTTCCAGGGAGCAGTTGCTTCAGCGTGGAGAGGGCGATCCAGGGACCGCAGCTGGGAAGCGCCTCCCGGGCCCACGTGCTCCACCGCGCTGCTGGGCCCGGCTGCGACCGTGACCCGGGAGCTGCGGCTGCGGGGGCTGATCCCTTTGCCACCTGTTGTTCTGGCTTCGAACCTAGCACAAGTTCCCAGCCCCGGATCCCGAGAGGTCTGGAGACGTCTCCAAAGTTGGGTAGTGGGGTTTGGAGCTTAAGGACAAGCCGCTTCGTATCTCTCCGGGCCTTAGTTTCCCTATAAAACGCGAGGAAATACACTTGGTAGGCTCTCAGGCCACCGAGGGCGACGGCACCTAGCACGATCCCCGTCCTGGGCGGGCGGAGGCCAGGCGGCCGCGCGGGGGTGCTGGTGTCGCGCTGCTTGCTCCGGCCGGGGTTGCCCCTTTGCCGGCCCCGCCCGGGTGCGATAACGGGCTCCTCCTCCTCGTCGTCTTCCTCCCCCCGCCGACATCTCCGGGAACCCAGCCCAGGCCCTGCCTCCCGGACACAGCGACGCTCACGTAGTCGCCCTTGCCACAACCCTGCGGGCTCTCCGATGCGGCGAGCGAGCTGGGGAGGGGGCTTCTCCGCGGCCCAAAAGGTGGGTGCAGCGCGAGGCCAAGGAGGCTTGTAGGGAGGTTGGAGGCGGAGTGCAGCCCTGGCCAAACTGGACGGAGGGGACAGGGTCGGAGAGTAACTTGTGGGATCCTCCAGCCTGGAGAGCACTGGCCTGTTCCTGCCTCTCTTTGGAATCCAGAAAAAGGGGTGTGGAAGGCACAGTAGCTGCAAAAGAGGGAGTGGGGGCCGGTAATGACTTACTGGAAGATTTGGGGCCTGTCAGAGCATTGTTTTCTGAAAAAGAGGAGAAAACAGAGGAAAGACTGGACTTGGGAACTTGGAGACTTGGAAGGTGTTGGAACCTGTGGTCTGAGTGGCGGGGGCCTGCCTGGGAGACCCAGGGTGCAGCAAAAGAGACAATTAGAGCTTTGGTCTGCGAGGAAGAGGAGGAGAGGAGGAAATGTTTCCTTGGGCAGAGTTGTCCAGGAGCCAAAACTAAAGTGAAGACAGCTGGAGGACTTACCACAAAAGTACAGTTGAGGTATTTAGGGAAAAAAGTTAGTGGGAAGAAAAGCGGCACCAGGGGTGGGTTGCAACATACAATGTCAGCGCCAGCAGGGACCTTGGAGGGGGACCTCAAGCCCAGAGCAGCTGAGTGACTCACTCAAGTAGAAAAGCAAGGTGTGGGCATTCTTAGCCTAGTGCCCTGTTTTCCCTCGTACGTTTTTAGACGGCAGGGGCTGTGTCATTTGAACTTGCCTCTTTCCTAGAATATGCAACCGCGTTCACAAATATCAGTCTCCAAGATGCTTTGGATGATGAGGACAGGATCAAGGGGTACAAGTAGCCTTTAAGACTGTGAATAGGCCTCCATGGTCTGAGTACAAAGGGGAAAGATATGCACTCTCTTCATGCTGGATCAGTGAAACCTTTTGGAAGGGAACACAGAATTGTTGGAGGGAGGTAGATGGCCGTGTCTTTAAAAATGAAAATTATAACCTGGTTGTGAGTCTTTACTGAATGCAGTTTGGCAGCTTTCAGTGCTCCTGGTGGGTTGCTTGTACATCTGATTTGTTTGGTTTTGTTTGTTTGTTTTGAGACGGGGTGTCGCTCTGTTGCCCAGGCTGGAGTGCAGTGGCGCCATCTCTGGCTCACTGTAAGCTCCGCCTCCCGGGTTCACGCCATTCTCCTGCCTCAGCCTCCCGACTAACTGGGACTACAGGCGCCCGCCACCACGCCCAGCTAATTTTTATTTGTATTTTTAGTAGAGACGGGGTTTCACCGTGTTAGCCAGGATGGTCTTGATCTCCTGACCTCGTGATCTGCCCGCCTCAGCCTCCCAAAGTGCTGGGATTACAGGCGTAAGCCACCACGCCCGGCCTTTTTTTGCCTTTTTTTTTTTTTTTTTGAGACGTAGTCTCGCTCTGTCGCCCGGGCTGGAGTGCAGTGGCGCCATCTCGGCTCACTGCAAGCTCCGCCTCCCGGGTTCGCGCCATTCTCCTGCCTCAGCCTCCCGAGTAGCTGGGACTACAGGCGCCCACCATCACGCCTGGCTAATTTTTTTTTGAATTTTTAGTAGAGACGGGGTTTCACTGTGTTCGCCAGGATGGTCTCCATCTCCTGACCTCGTGATCCGCCCGCCTCGGCCTCCCAAAGTGCTGGGATTACAGGCGTGAGCCATCGCACCTGGCCTTTTTGTCTTTTCTTGTCAGAAGAGAGAGAGAGAGAATGAGAGAATGGAGGGGATAATGTCGTGGCCCTGATACAAAAAAGATTTCCTCCCTATGAAAGGTACAGCCAGAAAGTCAGTAGCTCAGCTGCCTGAAACCGTGAAGGTCATGGCTTTATTTTCTGTGCAGGTCTGTAGTTACCACCATGGCCGTCTAACCTTGGCCAGCTGTCTTGAGAAGGTGTGTTGTCATGAGTGGAACAGAGAAAGCATTTATGCAAAACTATCTCCATGATCTGTTAGGGTTTGCCCTGTCTTAGCCATGAACACTGAAATCTACCCTCAAGCATGGCCCAGTCCCTCACCAGGGAAACTGATCCCTGAACTCTGAGGCATCTCTATGGAAGCAAGTGTTTGAGAATTCATACCTACCTGGGAGCAGCACTCATACACTCTTATTCCTATCCTGCAACTGGTATCAGATCCTGAGTCCTGCTCTCATGGTTCAAATGTATGTCCATAACTTCTGGTTCTTTTTTTTTTCCCCCTGGCCAACTTTGGTGACTCATATTCCCTGGCCTGGGAAAAGGACAGAGCTGGAGCAGCCAGAGAGTCTGTCAGGAGAGGAGGCTGGGCTGCAGCCTGGTGCTTCCTGTGTTGGAACCGATCATTTTCATGTCATTTGTAAAAGAAGCACCTGTCCAGCTGCCTTCTTTTCAGGAACTTAATATTACCTTGCACATCTCAGTTGCTAGGAGTACTTCTGCATGGCGGCAGCCATCCCTGTCACGGTCCGCTGGGGAGTTCCTGAGCAGGTCAGGAAAGCCTACACCAAACCAGCACTTTGGTGTGCTGATTCTTGGAGAATGACCGGGTAAATAAAATCTGGAAGCTATCTGTGGGACAGGCAAGCTGATTGACAGTCGAGTCATACCCCAGATTGAGGCCACACAGGTTAATGTCCTCACCTGCAGTTATGGTGACACACAAAGTGAAGGGATTCTAGACTGGGGTTGCTTGTGCAATGTCCCTGGGGTAGTAGTCCTGCTGGTAACTCTTGGGCCATCATAACCTCACTTTTGCCTTTCATGGAAGAATCTGGCAATAGCAGTTTGGCTCCTTTAAGTGCCAGCAGCATTGTTTAATTAGCTCTGGCTCTGACTAGAGCCTGGCCTCTCCAAGCCGGACTTCTGCTTGTTCTTACAGCTTGGTGATAAAAGGGATCTCAGGGGCAAATTTATGCCACTGGGTTGAAACAGTGAAACTCTACCAAGGTCTTCAGCTAAGTCTCTTCAGCCTGCAGGATTAGAACTTGGAACATTGGCTCTAGTGGGCTGTGTGTAGATTCTTTGATTGATCCTTTTGCTTTGGCTGTTTCCACAATATCTTGAGAGTTTCCAAGCCTTTTTCTAACATGCAGAAAAGCACGTAGGAGGTTGGTTTGCAGGCTTGTTGGAAGTGCGAAGAGAACTTGCAGATGACCTGTGCTGACTCAGTTGAGGAGGAAGCTGTGAAGAGGAACCCCTCCTCCCTCAGTTCGCACCCAGATTTTTCAGGATGGGTAGAGTGGGGGGCACTGGGATGCCAGATATAGCCTCTTGTTTGGTTTTCGTACTTGTTTAAAAACAAGGCTGGGCACGGTGGCTCATGCCTATAATCCCAGCACTGTGGGAGGCTGAGGGGAGCAGATCATGAGGTCAGGAGTTCGAGACCAGCCTGACATGGTGAAACCCCATCTCTATTAAAAATACAAAAAATTAGCTGGGAGTGGTGGTGCACGCCTGTAATCCCAGGGGTGGTGGCACGAGTAGTCCCAGCTACTTGGGAGGCTGACGCAGGAGAATCGCTTGAACCCGGATGGCAGAGGTTGCAGTGAGCTGAGATTGCGCCACAGCACTCCAGCCTGGGCAACAGAGCAAGACTCCGTCTCGAAAAAAAAAAATTAAAAATAAGACAAAACAAAACAAAAACACTACCTGTGTTACAGTTAGAGCTGAGGATATAATTCCAGCACAGTTTTGCTAAGGACAAGAATAACTAAAATTTAGATATTTTGTAAGTATAGGATTTTTTTTTTTACATTGAACCTGTTAGTCAATCTGTTGAACCTCTGCAAACCTACCTTGCCTAATTCAGTCAGAACTTTCCTTTCCAGAACAGTTACATGGCTATAAGAACAGATAATTGAAAGCAAATTTGCCCTTAAACTTTTCACTAGATTGATTTTCTTAAAGGGGAAACAGTGAGACAGATATCCTTTAAAATGAATGTTTAAGCACCTGCATTCTGGCCATAAGTTATTGTTTTATTTGGTTCTGAATATGTGTATTTCTCTGACTGGCCATCTGTAAGGGTTTCTTGCATCCCAGGGAAGTTCTGTACTTTTGGAAAAATGGGGTCAAATCTGATATGTATTCCTCCGTTCACCTTTTTTCTTTACATGTTTGGTTAATCACAATCAGAAGGTGAAAATGAGAGATTATTTATAGAACTGAACCAGTGGCCCCAGCTCTTTACAGAAGACCCTTGGCATATTGCCTGTCACTTCTCAGGGGTGGCCATGGCTGCTCGAGAGTGAGCTCCCCAACACATCATCACACACCTACACCTGTGCCATAAGGAGGGGAGATAGATTGAGGGGAGATAGGTTTGGGGACTCATCCAGATCCTGTGTTCTGTGATTCTCAGACTTGAGATTTGAATCCTAGTTTTGCCACTCATTTCCTTAATTTAGTCCATTGAAACTGTCAAATCAAAATATAAATTTGCCATGGTAATTAGAATGATAAAAAGTGCTCAGACTTTGGGAGGCTGAAGCGGGAGGACTGCTTGAGCTCAGGAGTTTGAGACCAACCTGGGCAACATGGTGAAACCCTGCCTCTATAAAAATTGAAAAATTAGCTGGGCATGGAGGTGCACACCTGTAGTTCCAGCTACTTTGGAGGCTGAGGTGGGAGGATTGCTTGGGCCCAGGAGTTTGAAGTTCCAGTGAGCTATGATTGCACCACTGCACTCCAGCCTGGGCAACACAGCAAGGCCTGTCTCACAAAAAAAAAGTGCTCAGCTTTAGTGAGGCAGTAGTGATGGAATGGGTTTTTGGCATATCATAAAATATTTGAGGATTTTTTTTAGGTTCATTTTGTTCTGATAGAAGCAATATTATTTTAGAAGATATAAGATAATACAAACCAGGATAGCAGAAATTCCTGAAATCTTTTCACCTAGGTATTCTGATTTTAAATATATATCTCTAGTCTTTTTTCTCTGCATTTACATAATACAGTTGATCCTTGAACAACATGGGGTCTAGGGGAGCCTAGCCCCCACACAGTCAAAAATCCACATATAACTTTTGATTCCCCAAAACCTTCACTTCTAACAGCTTACTGTTGACCAGAGTCTTACCAATAACATCAACAGTCGATTAACACATATTTTGGATTTTATATGTAA
The DNA here is from genome assembly GCF_028885625.2 of Pongo pygmaeus. Lineage (NCBI taxonomy): Eukaryota > Metazoa > Chordata > Mammalia > Primates > Hominidae > Pongo > Pongo pygmaeus. The sequence continues at coordinate 11,701,377 of NC_072380.2, forward strand.
CATATACTGTATTCTTATAGTAAAGTAAACTAAAGGAAAGAAAATGTTAAGAAAATCATAGGAAAGAGAAAATATATTTACTATTCATTAAGTGGATGTGGGTCATCATAAAGGTCTTCATTCTCATCCTCTTCACATTGAGTAGGCTGAGAAGGAGGAAGAGGAGGAGAAGGGGTTGGTCTTGCTGTCTCAGGGGCGGCAGAGGCAGAAGAGAATCTGAGCATAAGTGGACCCACAAAGTTCAAACTCATGTCGTTGAAATGACAACGGCATTTTTCCCCACAAGTCTAGTTTCTACCTACAATTTTATCTTCTCTCTCTCTCTCTCTCTCTATATATATATAGACATAAATATAAATATATAATAATTTTTTTCATTTAATTTGAATCTTTTTTAAAATAATGGCTTTAATGATGATATAAAATTACATCACATGGGCTGGACATGGTGGCTCCCGCCTGCAATCCCAGCACTTTGGGAGGCCGAGGTGGGGGGATCACCTGAGGTCAGGAGTTTGAGACCAGCTTGGCCAACATGGTGAAACCCTGTCTCTACTAAAAATACAAAAATTAGCTGGGCGTGGTGGCAGACTCCTGTAATCCCAGCTACTCGAAAGGCTAAGGCAGGAGAATCACTTGAACCTGGGAGGTGCAGGTTCCAGTGAACCGAGATTGTGCCATTGCACTCCAGCCTGGGTGACACGAGTGAAACTCTGTCTCAAAAAAGGAAAAAATAATAACAATAAAAATAAAAGTACATCGCATGGATATGGTACATTTAATTTAACCAGGTACCTGTTAATGGTCATCTAGGTTATTTTGTCATCTTTTTTCCCCCTATAATGTGGCATTGAACATTTTAGTACCTTAATCTCTATGTGTTTTTAATTCTTTACTTAGGATAAATGTCTCTATGTGATATTAGGATAAAAAATGATTAAAAAATTAGAAAGATTGTGCCAATTTTAACTAATGAAAATGTTTGCATCGGCTGGGCACGGTGGCTCATACCTATAAATCCCAGCATTTTGGGAGGCCAACGTGGGAGGATTGCTTGAGTCCAGGAATTCAAGACTGGTCCAAGCAACATAGTGAGACCTCGTCTCTACAAAAAATATTTTTAAAAAATTAGCTGGACATGGTGGCTCATGCCTGTGGTCCTAGCTACTCGGGAGGCTGAGGTGGGAGGACCGCTTGAGCCCAGGAGGTGGAGGCTGCCATAAGCCATGTTCATACCACTTCACTCCAGCCTAGGTGACAGAGTAAGACCCAGTCTCAAAAAAAAAAAAAAAAAGAAAGAAAGAAAAAGCTTGCATTATCTTTTCAATTTTTTTTCCTAATTCAATAAATAAAAGACATTGTTTTTCATCTAAATTTCTTAAATTAATAATAAGGTTGAACATTTTGCATATTTATAGGCCACTTTAAAAATTTTTTTCATGAATTTTCTATTCATGTTCTTTGCTTATTTTTCTATGCGGAATATTTGACTTTATTATTGCTTTGTAAGAACACTTTACATATTAAGGTATTAGCTCTGCTGCTATGCTTATTGTAAAATATTTTCACAGTTTGTCTTTAGTCTTTTTTTGTTTTACTTATCGTTTTTACTTATAGAAAATACAGTTTTTGTTAACTCAGATTTATCCTCTTTCAGCATGATTCTCTTTGCTTTTTATTCTTATAGAGCCAATTTTTTACCTGTGGAAAAAACAAATATTCACCTATGTTAAAGGCTTAAGAATACGAAATTGCTGATTGTTTTTATTTTATTTATTTTTATTTTTTGAGACAGAGTCTTGCTCTGTGGCCCAGGCTGGAGTGTGTGATCTCTGCACACTGCAACCTCCGCCTCCCAGGTTCAAGCAATTATGCTGTCTCAGCCTACAGAGCAGCTGGGACTACATGTGCATGCCACCATGCCTGGCTAATTTTTGTAATTTTAGTAGAGACGGGATTTCACCATATTGGTCAGGCTGGTCTCAAACCCCTGACCTCAGATGAACCACCTGCCCAGCCTCCCAAAGTGCTGGGATTACAGGTGTGAGCCACCGCCCAGGCCTGCTGGTTCTTTTTAAAAGAATGGTATACTGACATTTGAAAACCTACCATAAGCTTAATGAAAGCAGGTTTGTGTCTATCTTCACTATTGAATCCCAGTATCTTGCTTGATGCCTGGCATATAGGAAACACCCAATCCCTATTTGTGGGATGGATCCATTTCTTTTTATCAGATTATAGCAAATATAAAGCCACAATGAGATGTCACGTCATACCCGTTAGGATGGCTATTTTCAAAAAGACCAAAGAAAATAAGTATTGGCAAAGATGTGGAGAAAAGGGAACCCTTGTCTCCTGCTGGTGGGAATGTAAATTAGTACAGCCATTATGGAAAATAGTAGGGAGGCTCCTCAAAAAACCATAACTAGAACTACTATATGACCCGGCAATCCCACTGCAGGACATATATCCAAAGGAATTGAAGTCAGTGTATCGGACAGTTATCTGTACTCTTATGTTCATTGCAGCGTTATTCACTAAGCCAAGATACGGAATCAACGTAAGTGCCCATCATTGGATGAGTGAATAAAGAAAACATGGCATATAAACACAGTGGAATACCGTTCCACCTGAAAAAAGGAAATCCTGTCATTTGTGCCAACGTGGATGAACCTGGAGGATGTTAAGTGAATAAGTCAGGCACCAAATGACAAATACAGCATGATCTCACTTATATGTGGAATCTGAAAAAGTCAAACTCACAGAAACAGAGAGTACAATGGTGGCTACCAGAAACTGAGGGTAGAAGGACTGGAGAGGTATCCTTTGGCCAAAGGATACAAAATTTCAGGTAGACGGGGGGAATAAATTCAAGAGATCTAATGTACAATATGGTTCCTATACTTGGTAATGATATGTTATATATTTGAAAATTGCTGAGAGTGGATTTTAAGTGTTCTCATTGCAAAAAAAGTGTGATATAATGCATGTTAAATAGCTCAATTTAGCCATTCCACAATGTATACATATATGGAAACATGTTGTACACCGTAAGAATATACAATTTTTAATTCTCAATTAATAAAGTGTGGGCAGAGAGGTTCACACCTGTAATCCTAGCACTTTGGGAGGCCAAGGCAGGAGGACGGATTGAGCCAGGAGTGTGAGACCAGCCTGGGCAACATAGCTAGTCTTGTCTGTACAAAAAATTTTTAAAATTAGCCAAGCATGATGACTTGCACCTGTGGTCCCACTTACTTGGGAGGCTGAGGTGGGAGGATCATTTGAGCCTGGGAGGTGGAGGCTGCAGTGAGCTGTGATCACGCCACTGTGCTCCAGCCTGGGTGCAGAGCGAGACCCTGTCTCTAAAAATACGTAAATAAATAGGGTCCCTCAAGGCAGCTATCTGTGGAAGACACCTTTTTAGTCAAATAGGTTTGGGAAATTTTAAAACAGTATATGCCCTTTTGATTATCCTCTGTGGCACATTCGCCAACGGAAGGCCCCAAGAAATGCTGACCAAAAAACCTGTGCATTTAGTTTTAAAACTAGTGGGTTTCACACTCTTTTGTTTGTTTTAACCTTGAATCACCCCCCGCCCCCCACCGCATCTCGTCCCCCCACAACATAATCTTCCCTCAAACGTGTGTTGTGCTCGACCACACCGGAGCTAATCCTGACCTGTCGCCATGTGGGCATAGATAAAAGGAAACATTGTTTGCCGGTCCCTGCTGGAATGATGCCTTTACACATCTGTCCGATCTGATTGCTCTGCTGTTTTCTTCTCTTCCCTTTCCAGGGTTCTAGCCTGTTCATCTAGCCCCATGATGGCTGTGGACATCGAGTACAGATACAACTGCATGGCTCCTTCCTTGCGCCGAGAGAGGTTTGCCTTTAAGGTCTCGCCAAAGCCCAGCAAACCGCTGAGGCCTTGTATTCAGCTGAGCAGCAAGAATGAAGCCAGTGGAATGGTGGCCCCAGCTGTCCAGGAGAAGAAGGTGAAAAAGCGGGTGTCCTTCGCAGACAACCAAGGGCTGGCCCTGACAATGGTCAAAGTGTTCTCAGAATTCGATGACCCGCTAGATATCCCATTCAACATCACCGAGCTCCTAGACAACATTGTGAGCTTCACGACAGCAGAGAGCGAGAGCTTTGTTCTGGATTTTTCCCAGCCCTCTGCAGATTACTTAGACTTTAGAAATCGACTTCAGGCCGACCACGTCTGCCTTGAGAACTGTGTGCTCAAGGACAAGGCCATTGCAGGCACTGTGAAGGTTCAGAACCTCGCATTTGAGAAGACCGTGAAAATAAGGATGACGTTCGACACCTGGAAGAGCTACACAGACTTTCCCTGTCAGTACGTGAAGGACACTTATGCCGGTTCAGACAGGGACACGTTCTCCTTCGACATCAGCTTGCCTGAGAAGATTCAGTCTTATGAAAGAATGGAGTTTGCTGTGTACTACGAGTGCAATGGACAGACGTACTGGGACAGCAACGGAGGCAAGAACTATAGGATCATCCGGGCTGAGTTAAAATCTACCCAGGGAACGACCAAGCCCCACAGTGGACCGGATTTGGGAATATCCTTTGACCAGTTTGGAAGCCCTCGGTGTTCCTATGGTCTGTTTCCAGAGTGGCCAAGTTACTTAGGATATGAAAAGCTAGGGCCCTACTACTAGTGACTGCAGGTGACAGGGTGTGGCGGAGCTGCCGCAGACAAGCCTAGCTCTGCTCACTGTGCAGTGGAGATGGAAGGCCAGGGAGGAGCAAAGTGGAACTTCCTTGAGGCCCAGTTTGGGAAAATAAAGGATCCTCTTCACTTCTTTCTTAAACCAGCAAATCCAGCCAGGTTCAGATTACACAACCAGTGTCTCACTCAAAGGAGCAGTGGTGGCTGGCGCGCTTTCGCACTGTGGCAGCCACGAGGGTCTGTGCACGTCTGTGCTGGAAAGGGTATAGATGGGAATCAAGCCTATGCCAGTGCTGATGAAGCTGGAGGAGTCTCTCCTCTGCTCTCCACTGAGATGTGGGACATCAGTCGCCAAAAGCCGCTCAGCCCCAGCCACCTCGCGTCAGACCCTCACTGTTCATTGTGTTCATCTTTGGGTGCTCTCTGCCAGCCAGGCCTTTCCTGCAAGCTGCTGTGCTTCCCCGTCCACGTGTATCTCTGTGCTGTGAGACACTGACCTGACGCACATTTCCAATGCAGCTGCAGAAGAGAAATGGGATTGGCTCATGTTTTCTGCAAGTTCATCTTTTGCATTTTATGTTCTTCCACAATTGATCTGACGTTCAGGAAAAGATAATAAAGGCAAATTAGTTAGTGGTTGAGACAGGCATTTCCTCCCCCGCTTCTTGGCCCCACAGATATATTCCAGCGGAGAGCAACACACTAGTCATCAAAACCCACTGGCTCCTGTGCGGTGTCACGGATTGCAGGGTTCTGACAAGGCAGGACATGAGTGGGGACACTTTCAGCTTCTCCTCTTGCCTTCTAGGGGGAGCTTTCTAAGTCCCCACATTTACCCTGAGTCACCGGAAAAATCTGATTTTTCCCCGGAAAGCTCAATGACTTTAACGTGCTTGGCTGGTTTGTCTCGTTCTTTATGAAAGAATTTTGGGGCCGGGCGTGGTGGCTCATGCCTGTAATCCCAGCACTTTGGGAGGCCGAGGCGGGCGGATCACAAGGTCAGGAGATCGAGACCATCCTGGCTAACACGGTGAAACCCTGTCTCTACTAAAAATACAAAAAAATTAGCTGGAGGTGGTGGCCAGCACCTGTAGTCCCAGCTACTCGGGAGGCTGAGGCAGGAGAATGGCGTGAACCCGGGAGGCGGAGCTTGCAGTGAACCGAGATCACACCACTGCTTTCCAGCCTGGGCGACAGGGCGAGACTCCGTCTCAAAAAGAAGAAAAGAGAATTTTGAATCTCCTTTCCCGAAGAGTCATCTTTTCTGCTGTGTTTAGGACATTTGATTTGCATATCCAATATATCCTCAAAACCCTCAGAAAATGGTTTTATCTTGACTTGGATTTACAGTATCTAGAACACTTTACCAGCACCCAGGGACACGGACTTGGGTGTTCTTATTTATGGTGTGTATGTAAAGAGATAGGGGAGAAAAACCTCACCCAAGTTCTTATACGTTATTTTAAATGTTTGCCAAATCTGAAATTTCAGAGATTCATTGTTCTTAACCATATTGGACTAAAGTCTGTTGGTTAGTGCTGTTGTAAAAGAGACCTCCGGGGCCGAGCGTGGTGGCTCATGCCTGTCATCCCCGCACTTTGGGAAGCTAAGGCAGGCAGATCACCTGAGGTCAGGCGTTCAAGACCAGCCTGGCCAGCATGGTGAAACCTCGTCTGTACTAAAAATACAAAATTTAGCTGAGTGTGGTGGCAGGCGCCTGTAATCCAGCTACTTGGGAGGCTGAGGCAGGAGAATCACTTGAAACCAGAAGGTGGAGGTTGCAGTGAGCCGAGATCACATCACTGCATTCCAGCCTGAGCAACAGAGTGAAACTGTGTCTCAAAAAAGAGAGAGACTTCTGGGACAATCATTATCAGATAGGCCCCAAACCTGTGATTTTTCTTGGGCAAGATTGGTGTTTACTTAGGGGTGCTTTAAAAATATATTTTTACAAGTATATTTGTAGGAAGTTTTTTTTTTTTTCTATTTTTGTTTGTTTTTGGAGTTTGGTTAAATAACTTTTTTATTTTCTGTTTTGCCTGATCTTACTGAAGTGAAGTTTTCCTAAGGCAAGCAAGAAGAGGAGTGGAAGCACAGTTGCCTGGATTTGGAGGCACAGCTGTCAGGCTTTTCAAGCTAAGAGCCTTGTGCTTGGATTTTCCAGATTAATTTGAAAAGACCTCCCATTTGTGGCTTTGTACATAACCAACAGACAGATATTGAGTGCCTTGGCTCCTAGAGTTTTGTGGTTGGGTTAGGTTGTTTTTGTTGTTGTTTTGTTTTGTTTTTGTTTTCATTTCTGAAGTTTAAGATGCCTTGACTTTTTAAATGCTCTTAAGGCTATTCGATGTAATTCTTATTCCTAAAACTGGCTGTTCTTAGCCTGAAATCTAATGCTTTGTTTTTTGTACCTCTCCCAGGTTGGTAACACTCTAGGATTACATGATAATATAATTTTAGGGGAAATCACATTTTTACCTTCTGCTGTTACTGGGCAGAACCACGTTTTATGTAAACATACCAGACATCGGGTAACAGACAGTACTTTAAATGTTATAAATTTGGTGATCAGAACTATTAATAGCATAAATTGAACTCAAATGGAAAGAAAACTGATTTCATGTAGGTCCTGAATTTTGCTTTGCATTAAGAAGCACCCTCCCCACAATGCAGGAAAGGCACGGAGTGCACTGTCATTGACATGTTACCTGACTAAGGATCATTCTGTGTTCATAAGAAAAAGGCCTGAAGTGACTCTGTTTAATAAAGTCAGTTTAATTTTATCTAATAATGATCTTAAGACATTCCCATGTCAAAATTTGATATATGGTAATTCAGTGATAACTATCTCTTCTAAAGCAGCCGTAAACCCTCCCCACTACCCGTCTTTCTCCCAGCTCACCCTGGCTTTTTTTGCTGGGGGTGCTGGATGCAAGCCCCCAGCCAGCACACCTGGGATGCTCACCCTGCCGCACAGTTCAGAAAGCAAGTCCTCACCTGCTTGCAAAGACCCTTCTTCTCCAATAAAAGACTCTACTTGCCTGAGTTTCCTCATCAGGGCTGTCATTCAGTGATGTATGGGGGTCTGAAGAATACCGCCTTCTGTTTACCACTCGCTCCTCTGCTACCCTCCTGCCGCAAACAGTCTTTTTCCTTTTGGCCCAGTTCTGTCCCGTGAAATTCTCAGAAGGCCTCAGGAGCTGCACTGATGTATTCTCTCCTTGTTTGATAGTTCATCATCAGTAGATAAGCCTACACACTTCAGAGGGTGACAGGTTTCTTACTTGGAGACTTCACTGCACCTTGACTTGTAGATTTGCCTTCAGACAGCTCTTGGTTATGGTAACAAGAGGCCCCCAAGTCCCAGAATCTTTCCCAGGTTGCCCCAGAAAGACCAGCCACCTATCACAGGTGTAGTTGTGTAGGAATAGGGAAGCAACTTCATTTTTGTTTTATATTTATTCCCTCAAGTGCCCTGAGGAGCATTTGCAAACTGGGTACAACAAATAAGCTGGATTATACAAAGATATTTAATAAATAAGCTTTCAGTATCTATTGGAAGACATGAAGCATTTGAGTGGGTTTCTTTATTTAAAAAATTATTCTACTGGAGCTGGTGAGAAATAATGGAGCCGTGCCGTTCTCCAGAAATTAAAACAATGTCAGAGTCAATGGTAGAATTTAATTTACCTTTAAGATCTCATTTTAATGGTGGCAAAATTATACATTTTTAGAAGATGTAAATTTGGAACTGTTAGGAGATGGCTCTGTGATTTTGATCTTTTGAAACCATTTTCTTTTTGCAAAAAGGCATTAGTTGTAGTCACATGGACATTCAATGGGCCATATATGCTTATCAATCAAAAAAGTGTTCATTTTTTTGGAACTGCCCATTTTCTGGATCTTCCCTCAATGGATAGGGGATGAAAACCTTGGTTGCCTTTTATTTGTTTCCTCTTCTAAAATTTCTCACCTGAATGTAGTCCTGGGAGAGTCCCGATCACGTCTCTCCTGACATGTTCACTGAAATCGGAGACAAGAAGTTACATGGATAATGGGATCTTGCAGGGTCACACAAAGACAATTTGGCAGCTTATCTTAATTTCCTGCAGTGAGACAACACATCTGGAACTGGGAAGGACAGCTGTTGTTACGGGCAGTTTTTCCTGGTCATGGTTGTAAAGCTCTGCAACCCACATTGTAAAGTCCTGAATGTTTTCAGTCTTGTTGACGAGTTTTTAGAGACTGCTGGACCTCTGAGGGCTTTGAGAGTGCAGCTGTGATGATGTTTCACTTTTACTTCAATGTGAATGTAGAACCAAGGACTCATCTTCATTTTATACCTAAAAGTGCCTTGTCAAGAAATTTCTGCATATTTTAAAAGATAAATATTTTTGTACACAGAGTTCAAGGGGAAATGCACTTTAAAAATCCCAAGAATGGATGTTCTTTGTGTGGTATGAGAGGTTGGTTTGTATCTCAAAAGCAAAAATGTAATAAAGGAAGACAAAACAAAACTGAAACTGTCCTTCTATTCTTAGAGCCAGAGTAAGTGCAGAAACATTTCAAATCGATATATCTCCACATGTAGATCTTAGGTTTCCAAAGAAAAAGCTCACAGTCAACGGCTAAGTTAAAGGTGCAAGGCAGACAGGAGATAATTGCTTTAGCATGGCTGAGAAGGTAAGTGCTAGGGAAGAGATACAGGAGCTAGTGTTATTCTGCGCTCATTTTTAATGATCCTAGGTCATAGGCATTCTTACCCTGTCGTTTGCACTTGAAGTGCAGTGCAGACAGATGTATTCAAACAAAAGCAGGAAAACTATAAATGGCTATCATAGCTTTTAACTGCTTGAGCAAACAAACTGTAAGCAGCAAAACAAAACAGCCCCCGATAGGTAGTGGATAGTCACCCTAAGTGAGATTTCCAGAGCTGCTTTTTTCCAAAGTTCAGGACAAGATGCAGGCAGAGTGGGGTGGGAAGCTGCATCTAGAAGTTCCGTGTCAACAAGTCCTCTGCCACCCTGGGGAAGTGGGCGGTGGCTCTAGTGGAAAGGCAGAGTGTATTCAAGTTTAGCAGCTAGTGTGTAGACGCAAAAAGTGAGCTCTGTACATAACTTTCTCCAGATTTTTACACTCTACCCGCAACTTGCCTTCACAGAGAGAGAAAGGGTGGAGACGTTAACTCTGGTTTTCTTGAATGTCTATTTGAGGTTCAGCGAGGTTTTAATAATCATTACCTAATCATAAGTTGTGAGACCAACACCTCAGGAATGTCTGGAATAAAAATAACATAAGAAAAAGAAAAACACTTTTCTAGAGCAATGTCTCCAGAATGGCAAATGTCCAGCTCTGAGTAATTCAATTGAACATTTACCACTCGGCTTCCATATACAAAGCAGTGCCAGGTGCTTTTCCCCCAACCCCCACAAAGGACATTCACATGTTCTGGGTGACGCCTCTGGTGGGCATGGAGAGCCACTGGAAGGTATTGGAATTCAGGAAGTCTGGCTTCCAATCCAAGCTCTGCCACTGACCTCTTCGGCCTCCCATCTCCTGTCAGCGGCCTACTGAAGGGGCCCTGAGCATGTTTAGTAGGAATAAGGTAACCAGGGGCTCTAGCAGTGCCCTGAATGCTTTTGAGAGTCAGCCAACATGTTCATTTTTAAGAGGTTTCTAAATATAGACTCTCATAAGAAGCACCTTGTACACTATTTGTGTCCTCTCCAGGAATCACGGGAGTGAATCACATTCCAGACACTTGCTTGGACTTCATCACATCCTCAGTGACTGGCCTGGAAGAAATGTCACAGAGCTCTATTTTTATGGGTAAAGAGAGGAGGGTGGCTGGGCACAGTGGCTCACATCTGTAATCCCAGCACCTTGGGAGGATCGCTTGAGCCTAGGAGTTTGAGACCAGCCTGGGCAACACAGTGAGACCCCATCTCTAAAAAAAAAAAAAAAAGAAAAAATTTAATAGCTGGGTGTGGTACCGTGTCTGTATACCAGCTCTTCAGGGGGCTGAGGCAGGAAGATGATTTGACTCAGGAGTTCGAGGATTCAGTGAGCTGTGATTGTACCACTGCTCTCTAGCCTGGGCAACAGCGTGAGACTGTGTCACAAAAAAAAAAAAAAAAGAAAGAAAGAAAGAGCAAGAGAGAGGGAGACAAAGGCCCTGAGTGAGTTTCTTCAAGTCCCAGAGCACATCAGTGACTGAGCCAGGAGGAAGACACAGGTCTTTTTTCCAAGAACTGTCCCTGTGAACCAGAATCAATCTCATGGAACTGAGAGACCAAGATGATGATTTTCTAAAGTTGTCCCTCATGCTGGAGAGATACAGTTCCCAGGGGAGGAGTGAACACAATCGTTTTTCTACAGGAAAAGCCGCATTCCTCCCAAGGGCTTCCTCAGCACGTACTAGGACCACAGACCGAGTTAGAAGTATGAAAGTTAGAATGAAATGATGTGGGTCTCCGAGGGCCTGATTAAACCTCAGGATAAATTGGTGGAAGGAAACCACCAAGGAACCGTGGCTGCAGGGGCATTCCAGGAGAGAGGCCAAATTCTTGGCCACAGTGTTCCCTTCCACCAGAATAGAAACCCTGTGTGGCATGGAAAGGCTTTAACTAAACCTCATTCCTTCTTGTCACCTTGCCTTGGAGGAGAAGAGAGAGAGGGAACCTCAACAGATGCCTTTTGCTTTCTGCATGGGATTCTCTGGTAAGTTACATGCTTGCATTGATGTTGTTCATTCCACAAACACTACTTTGCCTCTCCAGCAATGGGGGACACGGGCCTGGGCCTTGGATTTGGCAAAGGTAGGATGAGGATACAGAATCGTCAACATTCTTTGGGGCCAAAGACATCAATAATGATCCAAGATCCCAGCCCTCTACCCAAAGCTACAAGATCAAGTGGCCAGGTTGGGAGTCAGCAACCTTTTCCTGTAAAGAACCAGGTAATGAATGTTTTAGGTTTCACAGGCCACATGTAATCTCTGTCACATATTTGCTTTTATTTAAATGCCCTTTAAAAATGTAAAAACTGGCCGGGCGCCGTGGCTTATGCCTGTAATCCCAGCACTTTGGGAGGCCAAGGCAGGCGGATCACAAGGTCAGGAGATCGTGACCATCCTTTGAATGGTGAAACCCTGTCTCTACTAAAAATACAATAAATTAGCTGAGTGCGGTGGCGGGCGCCTGTAGTCCCAGCTACTCGGGAGGCTGAGGCAGGAGAATGGCGTGAACCCGGGAGGCGGAGCTTGCAGTGAGCCGAGATGGCGCCACTGCACTCCAGCCTGGGTGACAGAGCGAGACTCCGTCTCAAACAAAAAAAAAAAAGTAAAAACCATTCTTAGCTCGTGGGCCATACCGAAGCAGGACCAGGGCAGACTTTGTCCCTCAGGCCATGGTTCGCCAACCCCAAGCAAAAGTCGCACAGGAAGAGAATTGAGAGCCGACTTGCTGAAGTCTTGAGTCCGCAGGTTATTTTCAGTGGCTTGCTTTCTTTTCTTCTTAAGATGATCATATAATTTATGATCTAAACTGGGATGCTTTCGAGAATGAATGAGGCTCCTGTGAGTTAGCCGGGAGCACCCGGTGTATGCTAGGAACACCTTGGGCAAATCTGACAACACAATCCCTGTCGGAGCTCACCTCTCCTGGTCCTCTGGGATCTTCTTAGACCTCTCCAGAGCTCAGAAAGCCCAGGCTGGTCTTGTGCCGGGAATCAGTTCTGTCTGGATTGTGCTCTTTTTGGGTGGGTTATCATGAAGTGGTGATTTAGTCTGTGGTTTAGATTTGTTTTTATCGGTTGGTTTTCTTTCCTAATTGTAGTGCTGGTGGCCAAAAGCCCTCTGGAAATTTCAGCCAATTCACTCTTAACGGTAGCTTCTTTAGGAGGAAAGGGGTGATTCATGGTTTGGGCTTATTTCCTACCAGTGCTTTTCCCCCACCTCTACCCCGTGCCCAACAAATCGAGGCTGGCCAAGCTCCTGAGGAAGCTGCTCATTGTGGACAGAGACACTGAGGCTGGATTGCAGTATTCCAAAACCCAAGTCCCCAGAAAGTAACATCAAAGCGCTCCTAGGAATTTAACTCCCGGGTCTCAGCTCATCTTTCTCTAGCCCAGCAAGTTCAAGAGGCCTTAATTAAGCACCGCAGGAGATCAAGGAGGTAGAAATTCATCTCCAAAGTGCTCTCCCTGGGCCCTGGCCTTGAAGACCCCCTGCTTTCCTGGTGGCACCATGAAGGGCAGGCACACGTGCTCTTCCTTTTCATCTCTGTTGCCTCCTCCAGCTGGTATTTACCGTTACTCCCATGCTGAAGGAGGGTCTGTAAGGCTGAGGACCCTAACATTAGTGCTGAAGGGTCTTGGAAAGCTTTCAGGAAGCCCCAGACATATCAAAGGGAAACTCTTCACCACCAGAGGAGGGTTAGTTTTCCAGCGGCCATCCAAACATCACACATCACCACCTGCACTGCTGGAGCTGATGAGGAAGAAAAACCAGTCACTGCTTCAGCCGGGCTGCCTTCCAGAGTCACCGTGTGGATTGCCTTCTGGTCAACATCTTGGTCTCATTTGAACATGGAATTAGCCAGGTGAAATTTCACTGATTTTATTATCATCATACCATTTTATTATACATTATTATATTATTAATTTTTCATCATTAGTCAATTATTTATTGAACCTATTACTGAAAGATTTCTCCCAATTTTTTTTTTTTTCACATAGAGTCTCACTCTGTCACCCAGGCTGGAGTGCAGTGGCACCATCTTGGCTCACTGCAACTGCCACCTCCCATCTCCCAAATATTTTCATAAGATCTTTTTGAACACTGCTGCGCATTTGCTCATGCAACTAAGTATTTGTTCACGCAAATTTTCCAGGGGCTTTTCTCTTTGATTGATCAATCACCTCACCACCTTGGGCTCTCATTGCTTCTATTGGTCACACACTATATTACACACACAGACTTTGAAAACAAACATTTTTTAAACAGTGTTTTCTCCAGAAAAACATCCCTCTCACCCTGGTTGATTTTCCTGCTTTGAAATATCATGGCTTTGCCCCAGGGCTTCTGTAAGGCAGGATACACTCTGTCCTCCCTGGGCAAGCAACATTGAATAAGTGACATTCTGCTGTCGGTGGCAGGAGCCAGACAGACAGTGACAGGGGGCACTCATTCCAGCCCTCCAGGACACCACTCACGCCTCATCTTAGCCTCTGCACTCCCTCCCCAGACAGGAAATGCAGAGGCCCGGGTTTCCAGCTGCAACCTCAGTCCTGTGCAGCTGAACTCAGACAGGAGCCGCTGGTGGTTTTCTAACATTTTATGAGCCATGGAATCTGTTCTTAAACCAAATCCAGTGTGAAGCCATGGACAGGTTGGTAGAAAATAGGCCGCCCGAGATAGAAATTGTACCCATTCCCCCTCCCTGAAGCATCTCCTGAGAGCCCTAGGGCCCCAGAAATACGGGTGTAAACCCTTTCCTTCACACACGGGAATTCCACTCTCCTGCCTCCTAGGCTAATGAATGTGGTTGAAGGATATCCTATGGAATAAGGCAAAAGCAAGTGAACAAGCAAAACCTGCATGGGAAGGAAACACAGCTGTGCACCCCAAAATAAATGTGGACTCTGGTTATGTTTTCCTTCTGTTCTCAAGGATAATTATCATGTCCTTTCGCAAAAAAAAATATTGGCTTTTTCACACAGAACCACACTTGAGCTGCCTATTATACATATGTGATTTATATTTACATTCATACATTAAACTGCCTGACAGGGCAACGTCTATTCCACACTAATAATAACACATAGGACAAAATTATTGAGTGCCTCTATGGGCAAGGGTATGACTGGGACTAAGTACTCTGTGGGAATGTAGAAAGAGAAAGCATGTCATTGTCACCAAGCTATTTAGAATCCTCCAATTGTTATTTTAGTCTTTGCCCAAATTCTACATTTTTTACTCCATTTGCTTGCATCTAAGACCAGAGAGTCCTCACGTTTCCTTTTTACAATTTAAACTGTTGTTTTGAAATAATGGTAGATTCACATGAAGTTGTAAGAAATAATACGGAGAGGTTCCATGTAACATTGACTCAGTTTTCCCCAATGGTAACATCAGGCAAAACTAGAATACGGTATCACAACCATGATATTGGCGTTAATCCAGTCAGGATATGATTTTTACTTTGTTTTTGAGAGAGAGGGTCTCGCTGTCACCCAGGCTGGAGTGTAGCGATGCTATCATGGCTCACTGCAGCCTCAACCTCCCAGGCCCAGGCAATCCTCCCACCTCAGCCTACCAAGTAGCTGGGACCACAAGTGTGTGCCACCATGCCTGACTAATGTTTTGTATTTTTTTTTACGTAAGTGGGATTTTACCACATTACCTAGGCTGATCTCAAACTCCTGGACTCAAGCGATCCTCCTGCCCCAGCCTCCCAAAGTGCTAGGATTACAGGCATTAGCCACTGCTCCTGGCTCCAGTCTGGATATAGAACCACAAGGATCTTTCATGTCCTTTATAACCACAGCTCCTCCCCTCTCCCCGGCTTTTCTCCTCCCCAACCCCAGTCCCACCATGGTCCTTGACCCCTGGCAACCACGAATCTGTTCTCCATTTCTTTAATTTTGTCAGTTCAAGAATGTTATATAAGTGGAATCCTACATGTAAACTTTGAGGATTGGCTTTGCCTGCAGTTGATTTCCCTGGAGATTCATCCAAGCTGGTCCATGTATCAACAATTTGTTCCTTTTCATTGCTGAGGACTATTCCACAGTACAGATTACTAATATACTGATGAGCGTTTGAGTTGTGTCTAGCTTGGGTTTATTATAAATAAAGCTATTATGAACATTCATGTACAGCTTTCTGTGCAAATACACATTTTCATTTCTCTAGGATGGACGCCCAAGAGTGAAATTTCTGGGTCATATGGCAATCTCATGTTTAGTCTTATAAGAAACTGCCAAACTATTTTCTGGAGTGGCTATACCATTTTACAATGCCACCAGTAATGTATCCAGTTTCTCTGCATCCTCATCAGCTTTTTGTGTTGTCACTGTTTTTATTTACTTATTTAGAGACAGAGTCTCACTATGTTGCCCAGGCTGAACTTGAACTCCTGGGCTCGCACAGTCTTATAGGTACGCACCACCACACCTGACTACTGTTGTGACTACTTTTTATTTTAGCAATTCTGAAAGGCATGCAGTAACATCTCATTGTGGTTTTAATTTACATTACCTTAGTGGTTAATTATGCCAAACCTTTTTGTGTGCTTGTTTGCCGTATCTATATCTTATTTAGTGAAATGTGTGTATGTCTTTGGCCCACTTTCTAAGTAGACTGGGGTTTTTTTTTTCACTATTGAGTTTTGAGAGATCTTTGTATATTCCAGGTACTAGTCTTTTATCATATGTTATTTGAAAATACTTCTCTCAATCTGTAGCCTACCTTTTCATTCTCCTCACATGGACTTTCTCATAGTAAAGTTTACTTTTTATCTATTTTTTCCTTTATGGGATCATGCTTCTGATGTCAAGTATAAGAATTCGTTGCCCAGGCCTACATCTCAAAGATTTTTTCCTTTGTTGTCCTCCAAAAGTTTTATAGTTTTACATTTTAAATTTACAAATATGATGCATTTTGAGTTAAATTTCATAAGGTGAGAGGTTTGGGTTGAGGTTTATTTTTTTGCCTATACATGTCCACTTACTTCAGTACGATTTGTTGAAAAGGCTTTCTTTTGCGTCTTTGTCAAAAAGCAGTTGGAGGTATTTACATAGGTTTATTTATGGGTTCTTTCATATTTATATAGGTTAATTTATGGATTCTCTATTCTGTTTCAATTATGTATACACCTATCCCTGAACAATGCCATACTATTTTGAGTACTGTGGCTATATAGCAAAACGTAACATGAGATAGAGTAATTCCTCACACTTTATTCTTTTTTTCAAGATTTTTTTTTTTTTTTTTTTTTTTTTTGAGATGGAGTCTCACCTTGTCACCCAGGCTGGAGTGCAGTGGCACGATCTCAGCTCACTGCAAGCTCTGCCTCCCAGGTTCACGCCATTCTCCTGCCTCAGCCTCCTGAGTGGCTGGGACTACAGGAGCCCGCCACCACGTCCGGCTAATTTCTTGTATTTTTAGTAGAGACGGGGTTTCACCGTGTTAGCCAGGATGGTCTTGATCTCCTGACCTCATGATCCACCCGCCTCAGCCTCTCAAAGTGCTGGGATTACAGGTGTGAGCCACCGCACCCAGCCCCAATATTTTTTTAAATTCTAGAATTTGTGTCTTTTCATATAAACTCTAGGGTAATCTTTTCTCTGTCTACAAAAACTGTTGCTGGGATTTTGATCAAAATTGCATTACATCTGTTGATCAATTTGGGAAGAATTGACCTTTTTCTATGTTAAGTCTTTTAATCCATAAACATAGTATGCCTCTCCATTTATCTAGATCTTCTTTAATTTCTTTAATAAGCATTTTGTTATTTTAAGTACAGAAATCCTTCACATAAGTATTTCATTTTATTTGGAGTGACTTGTATTGTGTTCTAATTTTGGTTTCTGGATGTTCATTTTCATAAATAGAAATGCAATTAATTTTTGTGTGTCAATCTTATATCCTGCAGGGTTGCTGGATTCACTTATTAATTCTAGGAGTTTTTATAGATTACTTGAGATTGTCTATGTAGATAATCATGTCATCTGAAAATAGGGGCAGTTTAATTTCTTCCTTTCCAATCTTTACAGTATTCATTTATTTATCTTGCACTCTTGCAATAGCTAGAGTTTACAGCACCATGTTGAATAAGGGTGGTGAGAGTAGACATCCTTGCCTTGTTTCTAATCTTAGACAGGAAGCAGTCTTTCACCATTAAGCATGATGTTACCTGTAGGCTTTTAATAGCTACTCTTTATCAAGCTAAATAAGATATCCTTTATTCCTAGTTTGCTGAGAGTTTTTATCATGAGTAGGTGTTGGATTTTGTCGAATGCTTTTTCTGTGTCAATTGATATAACTGTGTGATTTTTTCTTTCTTTGCAGTGGATTATATGGATTGATTTTTTTAATATTGACTTGACTTTGTATACTTGAAATAAATTTTATCATGGTGTTTAAGTCTTTTAATATATTTCTAGATCTGATTTGCTAATATTTTGCTGTGGATTTTTGTATCTAAGTTTATAAGCCCTATTGGTCTGTGTTTTTTTTTTTTTGGATCAGTGTACTACTAGCCTCATAAGATGAAGTGATAAGCATTTTCTCCCCTTTTGTTTTCAGGAAGAAATTATGTAAAATTGTTAAATTTTTGCCGGGTGCGGTGGCTCACGCCTGTAATCCCAGCACTTCAGGAGGCCGAGGTGGGTGGATCACGAGGTCAGGAGATCGAGACCATCCTGGCTAACACCGTGAAACCCTGTCTCTACTAAAAATACAAAAAAATTAGCCGGGTATGGTGTCATGCGCCTGTAGTCCCAGTTACTCGGGAGGCTGAGGCAGGAGAATGGCATGAACCCGGGAGGCGGAGCGTGCAGTGAGCCGAGATCGCGTCACTGCACTACAGCCTGGGCGACAGAGCAAGACTCTGCCTCAAAAAAAAAAATTTATTTAAATGTTCAATGGAATTCACCATGGAAACCTTCTGGGCCTAGAAATTTCCTTTTTGGGAGCTTTTAAATTATAGTTGAATATCTTTATTAGTTACAGGACCTAATAAGTAGTATTTTCATTAAATATTTTTGCACACTTCCTCATACATTTGAGCACTCAATAAATATTTAATGAACTGTTTTTCTCAGTGGATTTTGCAAAGCCTCTCTCTAAATTAAATGGGACATCACAATAACCAATCATATAAACGAATTCTTAGTAAAATAAAATGCTCTGTGCAAAGTTCCTGTTCTGTTTTTTGTAGTTTCTAATAGCTTTGATATTTTAGGCAAGTCAGAACTTGCCTAAACAAATGTTTCATTAACAAACCTTTTTTATGTGTGATGTACTCTGGTATTTTCTACTCTATTCTATATTATTTAAAAAAAATACTGGTTGCAACTCATTAAATTAAAAAAAAATTTCAGGACCCACTAATGGGCTACAACCTGCAATTTGAAAAACAATGATTTAAATATTCTCTCATGTCCCTTCTACTTCAGATATTTACTACTAAATGTGTCTACTGCTTTTTTCTCTTGACTACAACATGAAGCGTATTAGACACCTACAGCACTGTTATTTTACAATTTATTTTCAAATCACTTCCAAAGTCAATTTAAGATAGTTTACAATAAATGCAGAGTTATGTTTTTAAGGGAAAAGGGAAAAATGAGAAATGATGGAGAAAGTACTTTTCCACTTTTCAGGAATTAAAATAATCATGGAAAGAAAAATAAAGTATCAGGAAATACGGGTATCAAGTCATTTAGTCTAAATTACTTCTCACTGTACTTTGTTAAAAGGAGATCAGAATTTCAAAGATCAGAAGAGGTTGCTGAGAGTGGAATTGTCCAGCCATTGCAGCCCTCCTTCCATGGGAGAAAAGAAAGAGGTCTTGGACAAATGTGGGACTCCTGTGGTCTGGAAGTAAATCTAAGGTAAATAGACCATCTCTCCACCACCAGAGCCTGAGCCTGGCTTATCCTCTTAGCTGGGAAAGCAGCAGCTATAAGTGCTGTTCGCTATTCTTCCTGTAATTACAAGAAAAAGAAAAAGACAAAAGACAAAACTCACTGAGAAAGAGAGGTTTGAACTGTGGCCAGAGAATGGTCTTTTCACTCTGTTTTCCCTGTCACTTTGCCATCCTTGTGACATTTCCTTGTCACTTTGCCTATTGTTCAGGATGTGGCCATGATTCATAGTTTTCATGAGGTCCAAGACGAAAAACTGTAGAACCACAGATGTGAAGAGATCGTGAGGTCCAACCTCCCAATTTTACAGATGCAGACAATGAGGCCCAGAGAGGTTAGAAGACTTGCTGAACGTTGAACAGAGAGTTCATGGCAGAAGCCAGCCTACACCTATGACCCTTGCTGTCCTCCCAAGCCTGCATGTCCTGCTCTTCAGCTCTGAACTTCAAGTAGCACGATTCAGCAGTAGGGTCATTTGCCCACCTATACAGAAATCATTCTTGCATCCACTTCTGTCAGCCTATAAATCAGAGGCAGGGAGGGAGAAAGAGTAGGTGAAAGAAAAAAGGGCTTTGCTTCTTCTCCCTCGCTTAACCAGTTCAGAAATTTACGGATTTCAGCCCTATCTAAAATATGAATTAGTGAGGTGATGGAACACTGTAGAAAAATAGATGTGAGCCCTTACCCAGTGTTATGGTTAATGGTCCAGCTGGGAAAAATCAAACTTTGTTACCGGCTAGTAATCACCTACTAATTGCAAGACACTGTGGGTAATTACATAAGCCTGCCTTACTGCCTCTTGCCCTCAAGGAGCTTACAATCAATTTGGAAGTGCAAGCAAGTACTCCTTGACCAAGTGCCGGGATGTGTGAGCTCATAAAAGGTTACCAGTCATCCTTGACCATAGAAACACATTTATTTTCCAGTTGCTAATTTCAACAGCAGGCAAAACACAGGATCACTTGATGTCTTGAATTTTATTCCAATGTCATGCTGCCCACTAGGACCAAGATCAGGGCTGTGGGATTCACAAAGCTGCCACAATTTCACTCATAACTGCACACAGTGGATGGGTATCTAGAATATGTGGAAGCAGTTACTACAACCACTTCTATTTCTGGTAGTTATGGTTATTTTGCTCCCATCTGGTGGAGGCTGGAGACCATGTTCCCTCATAAACATGACAGCAGTAATGGCATTAAAGCATTACAAACTGTACCCCTGTGGGTGAGCACCTGTTTGTATCTCTTAGAGGGAGCTCCAATGGCATTTGAGTGGGACAAGACGTTGTCATGAGGACTGCCTTGTGCACTACAGAGCATTTGTATCCCTGGCTCTTGCTCACCAAATGTCAGTGGGCCCCAGGCATTGTGACAATGCATAACACCCCCACGTTTCCAAATGCCCCTTGCCAGAAAAACCAATGTTCTATTTTTTCATCTTCTTTCATCAGGCATGATGCATGTCTAGATCAGTTGACAAGCATTCTGCTGATTTAGCGACATTAAAGCCAGTACTGATAGCCTTATTCCTGCTGCAAAACCCAAGGCTGACGTACACTGCAGGATGCACAAACACCACCCCTCCCACCCTTCTGGCCATGATTACGATCCTGAAGTAGACTTAGAGATATTGAAGACCCTTTCATTTCAATGTTGATATCGTCCTGACAGATAGGCTGTCTTATCTGTCTCCTAAGGTGAAACAAAGGAGTAATCTTGGCAGGTAATCTCAATGTAGCCTTTGCTTACTTCTTCTTCTAATTAAGAAACAAAAATCTGGCTTCCTTCCTCTCTTTCCTAATTCAGCCCAAGAGTCACTGAGCAAGCACAAGAAAGGGAGGTAACAGTGGCCTGGCAAGAGTGGTATTGGAGCAAGGTGGCAGAAGCAGCTGGTGGCACCTGGCAATGGCAACAGTTATGAGGATAGATTCGGAGCAGGGTGAAAGGCCCCTCATGTAGTCGAGAGAATGGCTACCTACAGGGGCCAGCAAACAAACATACTAAGGATGATGCAACCCCAAGACGTCAAGATAGAAGTATAGATGTAAAGGTGTATGTGTGTATACACACCTTTGTGTGTTTGCATATATTGATGGATAAACATACATCTATTTCCTAATTCTGTCCACTGAGAGGGCCCAGGGAAGCAACACTCCAGTAGCAAAGGGCCTAATTTGCACCTAGATCTTGGCTTCTAAATATCACTCTCCATGAAAAGGAACTAAGGCTCCTCAAAGAACCGGCTGATCCAGACGTGGAACAGAAAAAGTACCAGATATCCTGGAAGGGCTTTTTGTGAGGAAGTTCTCAAAGAATGAGAGGCACATGGCAAAAGGATGCAGAATCCAGCTTTACAGGAAACCAAATGTCAAAATCTGGGTCTACATGAACATCAAAGTAATTAATGAGAGTAAGGTTTGTAATTCATTGAATAATAGAAGAATAGAATGGATGATAACACATTTGTTTGTAAAAACAGGAGGTGCAAAAGTTCTTTCTTACAATAGAATGCCAATTTATTAATGTAAGGGGAATAATACAATTAGAAAATTACCATTTGACAAACATCACAGTAATAATTAATTCCAGCAAGAAACATCAATGAGTTCTAAAACAAGGAGGTAAAAATGGAATGAATAATGGAATATTTACATAATACTTATTAACTACAAAAGAAAAAAGATGGGACAGACACCATCTTAATCAAGCAATCAAAGTTACCATCACCAATGGGGCAAAATGACATCATGGGCTGTTTGATAGTGGGCAGTGAGACCACTGCATCACTTCTGTGACATTCTTGTCCAAAAGGCGTGACCTGGTCTAATCATGAAAAAGCAGAGGACAACCCAACTTGAGGATCATTCTACAAAATGTAACCTTCATAAAGGTCAAGGGCATGGAACTCAAAGAAAGATCCAGATAGAAAGAGGCTAGATCATAGGATCATGATTTGGACCCATTGGTAGCAAGCACATCATGAGTAAAACTTGAAAGGAGTCTGAATGAAAGGCATATGGGGGCCAGGTATGGTGGCTCATGCCTGTAATCCCAGCACTTTGGGAGGCTAAGATGGGAGGATCGCTTGAGACCATGAGTTCGAGACCAGCCTGGTCAACATAGGAAGACCCCATCTCTATAAAAGAAAAAAAAATAATAAATTAAAAAAAAAGAAAAAGAAAGGCATACAGGAGTTTTTTGTAGTGGTCTTGCAACTTCTCTATAAATTCAAAATTGTTTCAAAATAATCTTTTTAAAATTGAGACATTAATAATTATAGATTGCATCTCATAGATTATAAAGATGATGTAAATATATGCCAAGTATATGTCAAAGTGCCTCAAAGTGCAGTCTGTAGACAGACGTTGGTCTGCAAACGGTTACCCTGCCACATCAAGAGGTGAAGCTTGCACCATAATGTGTGTCAACCGCCTCACCAAGCACACTGTAGTTTGGCGGACAGGTTTTTAGTGCCTGACTTTCTCCATGAAGAAAGCAGTATGTTGATTTACAGTTTGCACCAAGCTCCTCAAGCATCAGAGACCCACACTTTGAGTAGCGCTGGTGTAAATGACAGCTAATCATGAGTTGAACTTCATAAAGGGGCATGTTAAATTGGAGCGTTCTCTCCGGTGACAGTCACAGTTAAAAAATAGTCATAATCATATGACCCCCAGGATCCCAGTTCAGAACATACTCATGAAGGCATTTTGGATGAAAAAGATGGATTTGGCATGCACATGACCCAGAATGGACCATAAATCAGCCCAATAACCTCATGGACCTTTTTGTTCAAGATTATTTCTATCTACCGGCATCTCTACAGTCCTCAAAGGAGGAGAATGCCTCCCACACTTCCTTAGTTCATCGTTGATTCTTCAGCAAATGAACACCAGTGAGACTCTTGCAATAGAGAAGAAAAAGTAATAATTTAAGACTCATTCATGTTTAAATGAGTTAGTACAGAGGAAAAGCTGTTTCATACAACTTTAGGAAAAACATCTCTTCATCCTAAAAGAGATATTTCTTCAAGTGTTGGTGTCTAGCAAACTGGAAAACAAATGTCTGCACATGATTTTTTTTTTTTTTTTTTAGAGGTGGGGTCTTGCTATGTCACCCAGGCTGGAGTGCAGTGACTATTCACAGGCATGATCATCACACACTAGTGTTAAACTCTGGGCTTAAGCCATCCTCCTGCCTCAGTCTCCCAAGTAGCTGGGACCACAGGCACATGCCACCATGCCTGGTTTGTACTTGATTTTTAAAGTTCTTGGCCATGTGTTTCTTAACAATTGTCTTTGAAAATCATCTTTGTTGGTATGTTCTTCTCATGCAATTGGAGACAGTTCTTCCTGCTAGTTTCACATTTTACTTTTTGGTGGGTTCTACTTGCCCATTCCTCACTGATATGAGCATTTTTTCCCCTTTATTTCCTTTTTTTATTTTTATTTTTTAACTTCCTGTGTTATGCACCAAACCATACTGCTCTGCCCCTGTTGCCAAGAACTTATGTCGCCAGTGTAAATAAGATCACCTGCTTTGTGCGTTGCAGTTCAGAGTGGCAGGGATTTCAAGATCCAGTGGTTTCAGGGTAGCACTCCACGCTGATATACATGGCCTTTTGGACCATCCAAGTCTACCAGCAGTAAGGAAGATTAAAGAAATTGGCAGGATCTTCCGTGTCAGCCAACATTATCAGCAACTGCTGCACATTCCGGAAGAACATCAACACCCCTACTTTGACCCACACGAATCAATCGTCCTTGCTGCACCAGCTCTTCTGTAGCACCTGGAAGTGCTGCCAAACAAGGGGCTGACTGCCCAGGGTTGGCTCTTCCAGACAGCATTGTTTGTCCTGGGTCTCCAGAAACTGTCTCACCAGAACTAAATCTGCAAATATGAGTAACATACACCTGGACAGAGCCCTGGAGGGTGCAGACGGGTTTTCAGGGATCAGCAGAAATGCTGAAAAACAGATCGTCTTGCTGCAGGTGTGGTGGCTGCCAAGGCAGGCAGAGCCCTTGGGCTAGAGCCACATCTGAGGTACCTTTTCATTTCCAAGCTTTAAAAAAGCATGATATTTCTTGATATAGGTTCTCCATCATCTGGCCTCTGCCTATTCCCATAGCACATCCCCTGCTGGCCACTGCCACACATTGTAGACGTCCACCAATGCCAAGTTGCTTGGTGGGCCCCACACACCCCATGCTATTTCCCACCTCCAGGCTCTGCTCATAAAATTCCTTCTGCCCTGTTGACTAGAGGCAGTGCCCAGCATGGAGTAGCCACCCAGGCATGATTATGGAACTGAGCTCATGAGACTTCAGGTCCCTTCTCTTCATGTGGAGTCTTGCTGTGTCTCCCAGGCTGGAGTGCAGTGGCGTGATCTCAGCTCACTTGTCTCCCAAGTTCAAGCAATTCTCCTGCCTCAGCCTCCTGAGTAGCTGGGATTACTGGCATGTGCCATCATGCCCAGCTAACTTTTTATATTTTTTAGTAGAGATGGGGTTCACCATGTTGGTCAGGCTGGTCTCGAACTCCTGACCTCAAATGATCTGCCCACCTCGGCCTCCCAAACTGCTGGGATTACAGGCATGAGCCACCACACCTGGCCTGCCCACTCTTTAAGGCTTCTCCTTGGTCCATTTCCCATAGACACGAGATCTGACCTGTCTCAGCATAGGCTAAGCCTATCCCAGAGGCATAGATGCTGATCAGAATTGTAAGCTGGAGAAGATAACACTTTGCATTAGATTAACCAACAACATGAATACAGCTTCTAGAAATATCTCAGGTAATGAATGAGACTGCCTCGTCCAAATTACAAAAATATCCAGGGTGTGATAATATCTGTTTCTGTTAACATAATGGTCCTTAGTTGCTATGATAATCTTCTCCCTTGGCCTGACTCTAGTGGATGAGGTTATCCGGGCCCTATCACTTCCCAGCATCAAAGCAGTCTTCTAATCTGCCATACAAACTAGGGCGCTTTTGAAGGTCAGAAGAATTGCTATTTATAATACACCAATGCGACAGGTATAAATAAGACCGTTCCTGGCAAATTGAGATACACAGCGACATTTCCTATCAGACTTTAAAGTATCTCACATAAATAGATCCTCAACAAGTGTTTGCTGGATGAATGTATTTCTTTTTTCCTCCCTTGTTGTAATTTAAGTTTCTTAAGAACAGAGTTAGCTGGGCGTGGTGGCTCACGCCTGTAATCCCAGCACTTTGAGAGGCCGAAGCCGGTCGATTACCTGAGGTCAGGAGATCGACACCATCCTGGCTAACACGGTGAAACCCCATCTCTACTAAAAATACAAAATATTAGCTGAGCATGTTGGCGTGCGCCTGTAATCCCAGCTACTCGGGAGGCTGAGGCAGGAGAATCCCTTGAACCCGGGAGACAGGGTTGCAGTGAGCTGAGATTGCGCCATTGCACTCTAGCCTGGGCAACAAGAGCGAAACTCTGTCTCAAAAAAAAAAAAAAAAGAAGAAGAAGAATAGAGGCAATGTCTAATATTTCTTCTAGATTACTCATAATAATGGATATATCATAGCCACTCAAAAATATCTGTTAACTGTCTTATGATGAGATATTCTTTCCAAGTGAAAATTCCCTATGGGTAACTGGAAATACAAGAATAGAACTTTGCTGAGAAGTTAAAGCTAGAATATTTGGATAGGTCTTTAGAGGATATAGGGTTAGCTGGGAATAGAAACCCTCTCAAGATACTATAGATACCTAAGAAAAATCAGTGAAGAGATCTGAAATATATCCACAGGAGGATGAAAGCCTCCTGTTGTTTGCTGAGCTAGAGCAAGATAGAAGTCATGAGCTTTTACTAATCATTGTATTTTATAGTGTGGGAAGGGGGAAGAGAAGACTGAAGATTATTTTTTTTAGCCAAAAAAAAAAAAGTAATAAAATGGCTAATTTTAGGTAACATCAGCCTTTGGCAATAATACTCGAATGCAATAGAATAAAAAGACAGCTGGATGCAGTGGCTCACACCTGTGATCCCAGCACTTTAGGAGGCCAAGGCAGGCAGATTGTTTGAGCCCAGGAGTTAGAGACCAGCCTGGTCAACATGGTGAAACTCTGTTTCTACAAAAAAATTAAAAAGTTACCTGGGCATGTTGGGGCATGCCTGTGGTCCCTCCCAACTACTTGGGAGGCTGAGGTGGAAGGATCACTTGAGCCTGGGAGGTCAAGGCTGCAGTGAGCTGAGATCACGCCACTGCACTCCAGCCTGGGTGACAGAGCGAGACCCTGTCCCAAAAATTAAAAAAAAAAAGAACAAAAAAGAATAAAAAGATAGACTCTTACATAGTTGACACAGGAAAGAACTGTGGAGCACCAGTGACTCCTACTGCCTCATTTTACAGATGAGAGAATTAAGGCCCCGGGAATTTAAATGACATCCAGTTACCTGTTCCCCTTCTGGAACATTCTTGCTGTGAGAATTTGACATTTGATTAGCCATTGGTGAGACTTCAGCAGTCCTGGGGAAACTTCAGTCTTCATTCCAAGGTATGGCTATAGTTTTGCCCCTTTAGATTAGAAACCAGAAACTTTTGAAGTTTTGCCAAGCTAAGGGCCTTCTCCTTATTTGGTGGCTCTAACTCCCATAAGGTCTAGGTTAGCAAATGTGGATCTGTTCTGGCAAGCAGCAGGAGAAGTGGAAAGAGGGAGATGGCAAATGGAAGTCAAAAGCAAAAGTGGTGCCACCTGGCCTTCCAATATGTGAAAATCCAGCCCTCGTCATTGCTGGCCCACAGCTTGTAAGATGCTGACATGTGATTTAGACATCCCCAGAACCAACTGGAGAGGTCAGTCTCAGAGTAAATTGAGGGCATAAATTTATGACAAACTAGAAAGCTCCATTTTAAGTCCTGTTATAGTTTCAGCAGTGGCCAGAAATGTCACTTTTGCGAGGTCACTTTATTTTTGCAAGGCTCTCCTGGTATTTCAAGAATTCTCTTTGTCACAAAATTATGAGAAGTAACACCTTGGACATTTGCACTTGGACCACTGCAAGGTTAAATTCATTCCCCAAAGTTACACAGTGAGCCTAAAGGAAGGCATATTTTATGCCCATAACCTCATTCTAAAGCCATTTCTGAGAAGATCAGGAAGGTGAATTCTTCCATTGGCTGTGTCCCAAGCTGTCATTCTCAAAAGGACTGCTGTAACACACTGAGTTGGCCCCATGCCTCTTCCTGCGTTACTTTTTTTTTTCCCAAGCAGGATGATTTTTCCAACACAATTATTTAAATAAAAATAATACAGGCCGGGTATGGTGGCTCACGCCTGTAATCCCAGCACTTTGGGAGGCCGAGGTGGGTGGATCATGAGGTCAGGAGTACGAGACCAGCCTGGCCAAGATGATGAAACCCCGTCTTTACTAAAAATACAAAAATTAGCCGGGCGCAGTGACAGGCGCCTGTAATCCTAGCTACTTGGGAGGCTGAGGCAGGAGAATCACTCAAACCCAGGAGGCAGAAGTTGCAGTGAGGCGAGATCGCACCACTGCACTCTAGCCTGGGTGACAGAGCGAGACTCCGTCTCAATAATAATAATAATAATAATAATAATAATAAGACAAGGTGGAGATGAGGGAGGGGAGGTGTAAACCCTTAGAGATTCCAGAAACTGACAAGTTTCTTGTACCAAGAAGGCACTAGCAAGAGCCTTAGTTTAATTTACTTAATGAATACTTATGGACTGATGAATTCTTGGGAGAAGAGGCCCTGTGTCCAATCTACCGTGCTGTTAGTATAGGGCTAGGCATGGTACTGAAGTGGCGTCATGGAAAATGAGTTCTGCAAGGAAGTCATAAATGGAAACAACCTTTTCCGCCCACCTTGGACAGATTAGGCAGGGAGACAATTTTGGTAGGTGGGAAACATAAGCCGCCCAACTCCAGAGCACAGGCTCCCAAGATGGATGACTATCATACCCTTGAGTTTTCTCCCTTTGTAGGAATTAGTACCTTATGATTGAAAAAAAAAGTGACCAGGCCAGGATCAAGGCACTTCTAAGGAATGGCAGGCCAGCAGCACAGACTGAAACATGGTAGCTCTGGGGGAAACGGGGTTAGATAGAGTCAGAGATCTGGAGAACACCACCTTAAGAACCAGAGATCCTGGCTTTATTATCTGAATTTCATTATTGGAAAATATCTGGGAATTAAAGATATCAATGATACCATGGATACTCTAAGATTCATGGTCCACAAGCAAAATTTTGCTGACAGATTTATTTCTGGTTCCTGGCCACCAGAAACCAACCATAGAATTAGGCTAAGTAATTTCAGGAAGAGATCTCAGTTCATTCTGACTTACTGAGGAGCAAGTAGAGGTAAAGACAGGGACAGTGAATTGCCCAAGATCACACAGGGGGTTAGCAACAACAGGGACCCACAGTCCAATCTCATGACTCTCAGACAAAAGCATATCTTCCACATCCACAGGACTCCCTCCCTCTGGAGCCCCCTGGACTGCAGGCGTCTCTTGGATATGGATGTTCCCCCTACACAAGGTAATCAGAAGGGTAAATATTCAGGGTGTGTATTTACATAACCATGAACCATGCTACTTTTTGTCTGTGAGGAAGGATGGATAAAACCTTTATCTACCCCATTCTGATAAGAAAAGGGGCCTTCAAGTCAGGCAGATCTAGATTTTAGTCTTGCTTCCAAACACACTCAGCTGTGTGACTGAGAGACAACTCACTTGATCCCTTTAGGTCTCACTCATTGATTTGCAAAATGAGAACAATATTTGCCCCTAATGTAAAGGTTTGGGGGAAGGCCAAATGAGATAATGTATACGGAACATTTAGCACCAGGCCTTGCAAAGAATATATAAGCAATTATTATTACAGTTGACCCTTGAATAATGTGAAAGTTAGGGATGCTGACCCCCGCCATGCGGTCAAAAATCTGCATATAACTTTTGACTTCTCAAAAACTTAACTACTAATAGTTGACTTTTGACTGGAAACCTTGCCAATAATATAAACAGTCAATTAGCCCATATTTTGCATGTGGATTATATACTATATTCTTATAAAGTAAGCTAGAGAAAAGAAAATGTTATTAAGAAAATCATAAGGAGAAGAAAATACATTTACAGCACTGTACTGTATGTATTGATACCGTAAGTTTCCATTGCCTGTTCACAAGATGAATAATCTGTCTGAAATGGTGGCAACCACAGCTGCAGAGCTCAATCTATGGTACATATCAAGCAAGTCAACTTTTTCTTGTAATGTCATGACTTTCCTCAGTTTCTTGGGAGCAATTTCAGTGTCACTAGGGGCACTCTATATGGATCTCATGATATTATTCAAGGTTTATGGTACTACACTAAAAAGAATGGAAAAGTTTGAAACATTGCAAGCATTATCAAAACGTGACACAGAGACACAAAGTGAGCACATGCACTTGGAGAAATGGTGATGATAGTCTTGTTTGATGCAGGTTGCCACAAACTTTCATTTTGTAAAAAATTCAGTATCCACAAAGCACAATAAAACAAGGTATGCTTATATTGGGAAGCTCTGTTATTTGGTCCATACACATACACAATTGTTATGTCTTCCTGATAAGTTGATACTTTTATCATTATGAAATGTCCCTCCTTATCTCTGGTAATAATTTTAGTTTCAAAGTCAACTTCATCTGATATTATTGCCACCCAGTCTTCTTATGTTTATTGTCTATATGGTATATGCTTCTCTTTCTATTCTATTCTTTTACTTTATCTTTACTTTCAATCTAATATTTTTATATTTACAGTGTAACTCTTATAGGCAGTGTTCATTAGGTCTACCTTTTTTATCCATTATGACCATTTCTGCCTTTTAATTGGAATGCATAGTCTATTAATATTTAATAATAATAATAATTATTATTTTTTTGAGATGGAGTTTAGCTGTGTTGCCCAGGCTGGAGTGCAGTGGCGCAATCTCGGCTCACTGCAAGCTCCACCTTCCAGGTTCACGCCATTCTCCTGCCTCAGCCTCCTGCATAGATGGGACTACAGGCGGCCACCACCAAGTCCAGCTAATTTTTTGTATTTTTTGGTAGAAATGGGGTTTCACCATGTTAGCCAGGATGGTCTCGATCTCCTGACCTCATGATCCGCCCACCTCGGCCTCCCAAAGTGCTGGGATTACAGGCATGAGCCTCCGTGCCTGGCCTATAATTATTGTTGTGGTTGGATTTAGGCCTACTATTTTCTATTTGTTTTCTCTTGGTCCCATCTGTGTTTTGTTCCTCTGTTCCTCCTTTCCTACATTTTTTTTAGTTAACTGTACATTTTAGAATTTTATTTTAATGTATCTAATGGCTTCTTATTTATGACTATTTGCATTAGTTTTTAGTGATTATTCTAGGGATTAATGTATACACCCTTAACTTTCTTAATTACTTAGGGCTACTTTTGCACCACTTTACGTGAAATATACAAATCTTGCACTTGTACAGGTCCTTTTACTCTCCCATTCTTTTTGATATAGTTTTCATGTATCTAGATACATTTTACCAATATCCATATACATCTGTATACATTATAAACAATGTCTTAATTTTTGCTTTAAATAGTTATATGTATTTTAAAGAAATTAAAGGGGAAAAGTCTTTCATGTTCACCCAAATGCTTAACATTTCTTATGCTCTTCATTCCGCCTTGAAATTCCGAGTTGCTATGTACTATGGTCTGAATGTATGTGTCTCCCTAAGATTCATATGTTGAGAAAACCCTAAGGTGATGGTATTAAGAAGTGGGACCTTTGGGAGGTGATTAGGCCATGAGGATGGGACCCTCATAAGTGGGATTATTACCTTTATAAAAGAGCCCAAGGAACCTCAGTTGCCTCTTTCACCATGTGAGGATATAACAAGAAGACGTCATCTGTCAAGCAGAAAGTGGGCCCTCACCAGACACCAAATCTGCTGACGCTTTTAGCTTCCCAGCCCCCAGAACTGTAAGAAATAAATTTCTGTTTACAAGCTACCCAGTTTACGGTATTTTGCTGTACCAGCCTCAATAGGTTAAGATGTGACAACTTTTCCATTATTCTAAAGAACTTATATTGTAGTATTTCTTAGAGTTCAGATCTGCCAGTAATTAATTATCTTAGATTCTGTGTATCTGAAAAATGTCTTCATTTCACTTTCATTCTTGAAGTATATTTTTACTGGATATAGATATTCTGGATTGAGAGTATTTTTCTTTTATACTTTAAAGATGTTACTCCACTGTCTTCTGTCCTCCATTGTTTCTGCAGAGAAATCAGTGATAATTGACATTGTTGCTCTCCATTGTAAACTATGTTTTCTTTAGCTACTTTCAAGATTTTCTTTTTGCCTTTGGTTATTAGTAATTTGATGGTTACTTAATTGATAAATGTTGTTTATGTTCTGATTGTTCCACTGACCAGCCATCCCCCAAACTCCCTCCCTCTCCTCAGTCCTCCCTATTCCCTGAGACATAACAATATTGAAATTAGGCCAATTAACAAAGTTGTTATTGTTAACAATTTCAATAACAATATTGAAATCAGGCCAATTAATAATGTTACAACGGTTTCTAAGTGTTCATGTGAAAGGAAGAGTCACACATCTCTCACTTTAAATCAAAAGATAGGAATCATTAAGCTTAGTGAGGAAGCCATGTTGAAAGCTGACATAGGCCTAAAGCTAGGCCTCTTGCTCCAGTTAGCCAAGTTGCGAATGTGAAGGCAAAGTTCCTGAAGAAATTAAAAGTGCTACTCCAGTGAACACATGAATGATAACAAAGTGAAAGAGCCTTATTGCTGATATAGAGAAATTTTTAGTGGTCTGGTTAGAAGATGAAACCAACTACAACATTCTCTTAAGCCAAAACCTAACTCACAGCAAGGCCCTAACTCTCCTCAATTCTGTGGAGGCTGAGAAAGGTGAGGGAGCTACAGAAGAAAAGTTGGAAGCTACCAGGGGGTAGTTCATTAGGTTTAAGAAAATAAGCCATCTCCATCATACAGAAGGGTAAGATGAAGCAGCAAGTATTGATATAGAAGTTACAGAGAGTTATCCAGAAGATGTAGCTAACATAATTGATGAAGGTTGCTACAGTAAACAACAGGTTTTTGATGTAGAAGAAATAGCTTTTCATTGGAAGAAGATGCCATCTAGAACTTCCATAGCTAGAGAAGAGACATCAACGCCTGGCTTCATAGGAGAGGCTGATTCTCTTATTAGGGGCTAATCCAGCTGGTAAATTTTAGTTGAAGCCAATGCTCATTGACGATTCTTAAAATCCTAGGGTCCTTAAGAACTACGCTAAACCTACTCTGCCTGTGCTCTATAAAGAGAACAGAGAAGCCCAGATGATAGCACATCTGTTTACAGCATGGTTTACAGAATATTTCAAGCCCATTATTGAGAACTATTGCTCCAGAAAAAAAGTTTTCTTTCAAAATCGGACTTCTCATTGACAATGCACCTAGTGATCCAGGAGCAGTGATGGAGAATGTACAGGAGATTAATGCCGTTTCCCGCCTGCTAACACAGTGTCCATGCTGCAGGCCATGAATCAAGGAGTAATTTCCAATTTCAAGTCTTATTTAAGAGATACATGTTGTGAGGCTGTAGCTGCCATACATACTGATTCCTGTGATGGAGCTGGGCTAAGTAAATTAAGAACCTTCTGGAAAAGATTTGCCATTCTAGATGCCATTATGTGGTCTGGTATGTCACGGGAGGAGGTCAAAATATCAACATTTTTAATTTTTTTCTTTTTTAGAAATATTTTTGGAGACAGGGTATCACTCTGTCACCAGGCTGCAGTGAAGTGGCACAATCATAACTCGCTGTAGCCTTGAACTCCTGGCCTCAGATAATCCCATCTCAGTTCCCCAAGTAGCTGGGCCTACAGGCATGCATCCAAAATATCCACATTGATGGGGATTTGGAAGAAGTTGATTCCAGCCATCATGGATGACTTTGAGAGGGTCAGGACTTTTAGTGGAGGAAGTCAATGTAGAGGTGGTGGAAACAGCAAGAGAACTCGAATTAGAAGTGGAACCTGAAGATATGACTGAATTGCTGCAATCTCATGATAAAACTTCAACAAATGAGGAGTTGCTTCTTACGGATGAGCAACGAAAGTGGTTTCTTGAGATGGAATCTACTCCTGTTGAAGATGCTGTGAACATTCTTGAAACAACAACAAAGGATTTAGAATATTACCTAAGCCTAGTTGACACAGCAGCGGCAGGATTTGAGAGGACTGACTAATTTTGAAAGAGGTTCTACCATGGGTAAAATGCTATTAAACAGCATCACAAGCTACAGAGAAATCTTTTGTGAAAGCGAGTGTCAATCAATGCAGCAAATTTCACTATTGTCTTATTTTCATAAATTGCCACAACCACCCTAACCTTCAGCAACCACCATCCTACTAAGTTAGCAGCCATCAATACTGAGGCAAGACTCTTCACCAGCAAAAACATTATGACTTGCTAAAGGCTTGGATAATTGTTAGCAATTTTTTAGCAATACAGTATTTTTATTTTTATTTATTTATTTTTTGAGATGGAGTCTCACTCTGTCACCCAGGCTAGAGTGCAGTGGCGTAATCTCAGCTCACAGCAACCTCTGCCTCCCAGGTTCAAGCGATTCTCTCACCTCAGGCTCCTGAGTAGCTGGGATTACAGACACCCACCACCATACCTGACTAATTTTTGTATTTTTCGTACAGATGGGGTATCAACATGTTGGCCAGGCTGGTCTCGAACTCCTGACCTCAAGTGACCCACCCGCCTTGGCCTCCCAAAGTTCTGGGATTACAGGCATGAGCCACCGCACCTGGCCTGAAGTATTTTTAAATTAAGATCATAGGTACATCTTTTTTTAGACATAGTGCTATTGGACACTTAATAGACTTTAGTAGAGTATAAAGATAACTTTTATGTGCACTGGGAAACCAAAATATTCAGGTGATTTGCTTTATTGCAA
The DNA here is from genome assembly GCF_028885625.2 of Pongo pygmaeus. Taxonomy (NCBI): domain Eukaryota; kingdom Metazoa; phylum Chordata; class Mammalia; order Primates; family Hominidae; genus Pongo; species Pongo pygmaeus. The sequence continues at coordinate 11,735,735 of NC_072380.2, forward strand.
TACTTGTTTTATTTATTTATTTATTTTTATTTTTTATTTTTAGATGGAGTCTCACTCTGTCACTCAGACTGGAATGCAGTGGTGTCATCTTGGCTCACTGCAACCTCCGCTTCCCAGGTTCAAGTGATTCTCCTGCCTTAGCCTCCCAAGTAGCTGGGATTACAGGCACCCATCACCATGCCTGGCTGATTTTTGTATTTTTAGTAGAGACAGGGTTTCACCATTTAGGCCAGGCTGGTGTCGAACTCCTGACCTCAAATGATCTACCCACCTCAGCCTCCCAGAGTGCTGGGATTACAGGTGTGAGCCACCTTGCCCAGCCTACACTTGCTTTATTGTAGTGGTCTGGAACAGAAACTGCAATATCTCCAAGGTATGTCTGTACATAACATCAGAAAGTTGCATGGGACATTTGATGATTCTACATGGGAGAGAAGGTGATAGGAAGTAAACTGTTGGTGGCAGGAGAATGGAGGTACTGGGTTCAGGTAAGCACTTGTGTGGCATTTCACCTCCCCAAACAGTGGAAAGTCTGGCTTATTCCTCTGACCTTTATGAACAAGACATTCCTATGTCCTTAGACGTTCTTTACTATGACTTCTACAACAACCTGGGCATCATATGGAAGGGCTTCATCAGAGCAGGTGAGTGACCTTATATATGATAACTAACAGTGTTATGAATTTGGGCTCAACAGACTTTCTTGAGATCTTTGAGAACTTGCCCTTGCCTGCCATTGTGCCACATGCTATGAACCCTCTGCCTTCAAATAGCTTAAAATATATTTGGGGAGGTAAGTCAGAATGACATAAAAACAATTCCTAACACTATAAGGCACCACTGAAGTTTCAAATAATCCATTCAGATACAAAGTCACCAGGGAAAGAGAGCATTTAAGAACGGTAGGATTTAGAAAGGAATGCGGTTTGGGACTCCTGGAGTAGGTGTGCTGTGAGCAAAAGAAGACAATGATCTTGATGATCTTGGCTTCCCAGGAAACAGAGAGCACAGGACACTGGCTGGAGGCGAGCTTCATAGAATCATCCCACCCTTCAGATGAAAGAAGCAGATGAAGATCTAAGGTTATTGTTGGCTTCCTCTTTTGCCATTCATAAAACAATATACATATTTGAATAGAAGCTTTGCAAACAATGATCGGGACTGTTGGCCAGATGTACCCTACAGGAGGTGGGAGAAAAGCAGCAATCCATCCTAGCCCCATGCAGGGAATGTATTATTTTATGCCAAGCAGAGCCCTCAAAATAGTGTAAAAAGCCAAGATCTCTGCTGTTGGTGTGATGAATTTCCCAGGAAGGGGAGAGCAGAGGGGCTCTTTCCTTCTCTCTAAAACAAAGGAGAATGGTTTGGCCCCAAGCAGAAGCAAGCAGGGGATAAATATTTACTGGCGATTTAAGAAAACAAGGGATGATGTTGCTCTGCCCCAACCAATGGAGTTGCTTCTCTTTACTTGATGTTCTCTCAGCATTTTGTACACAGTTTCTACCTCCCTATGAGGCACTTGCATCTCTAACATCTTGGGATTTTTCTTCTCATTCTTTTGGATTTGGGTGTCTCACTACCATATGATTATAAGCACCCCAGAAGCAGGAGCTACTTCCTCTTCCCCTTCAAGTGCCCCTGAGGTTCAGGATACTGCAATGCAATGAACGGGTGTATAGTTAATACGCCTGTCTAGTTAATCAAATGAATCTGGACAGAGCTGCTTTCTCTGCAGCTTTTACTACCCAGAACCCCACGTGTAGGCTGACTGGGCACAGACTGAGATAACCAACTGTCCTACAGGAACTCTGGAAGAGGTGGCCACTGATAACCTGGCCCCTGCTGTGTTGTTCAGTGTCTGTGACTCTGAGAGCACAACAGATTTTTCCTATCTCACTACAGAAATTCCATGGTGCCAGACAGGAGGTCTTGGCTTGAGCCAGAGTCAGCTTTGTAAAAAGTATATAGTGGGACACAGAGGGTATTATGCTAAAAAAGAGAATACCATAGAAGGGGCAGAACTAAGCAAAAACGATACCACCTCACTATAAAGAACATTTTTCTAATCCATTATTTGAACGCAAAAGCTACAAATAGTTCGTTGAGTGTCTATATCTACAAAGCACAAAGGTAGGGGCTGGCATAGGAAACTGCTAAAAGCTTAAAGTTTAACTTTGAAGAATGAGTAGGATTGGATTTCTAGGCCTGGCAATATGGCCAACTGACAAGGTTTCAACAAAAATGTTTTTAAATGCACAGATGAGCTCTCAAGAAAGAAAATTGCATCTCTGTTTCCAAAAATGCAGACAGAAGTTTAAAACAAAGAGCCCAGAAAAAACATGAGTGACATTATAACTTCTCTAGGGGAGAGGTTGGAAGAATGAGCATTAAAAAACACGTGACCTGGGGTGGTGCTTCTCAAACTGTAATGTACACAGGAATCATCTGTGAGTCTTGCTAAGACAAAAATTCTGATTCTGCAGTGGGGACTAAGGGTCTATTTCTGACAGCCCACAACGTGCTGCTTCTGTGGCTGCTGGTTCAGGGCCCACACTAGGGGTCTACGTAGCATTGCATCCTAAAGCCAACATTAAGACTACATGTTAACCTCAGCAAGGCTTTGAGCCTGATAAAACCATGGAGCTGGTAACTGAAATTCCTGCATTAAGCTAGAACCCTGCTAGAGCTGCCTCCTTGGTTATAAGATCAACTAGAAAAATCTACCCATCAGTACCAAGGTATTACAAGAAAGTTTTTTCTGTTTCTGGGTGGAGAAATAAAGTTTCTCTTGAAAAATTGGAACTCTAAGCCTATACCGTGCATGGATGAAGGATTCAAATTTATTTATTTGGCCTAGGAACCCGTAAGTTCAGGAACAAACATAAGAAAAAAAACAAAAAAAAAACAAAACAGGTCTTAGGGCTGGGCGTGGTGGCTCACGCCTGTAATCCCAGCACTTTTTGAGAAGCCAAAGCGGCCTGATCACTTGAGGTCGGGAGTTCGAGACCAGGCTGGCCAACATGGTGAAACCCTGATTCTACTAAAAATATAAAAATTGGCCAGGTATGGCAGCGAGCTCCTGTAATCCCAGCCACTTGGGAGGCTGAGGCAGGAAAATTGCCTGGACCCGGCAAGCGGAGGTTGCGGTGAGCTGAGATTGCACCACTGCACTCCATTCTGGGTGACAGAGCAAAACCCTGTCTCAAAAAAACAAAAACAAAAAAAACAAGTCTTAGTTAAGTGATACCCATAGAGTCCCTGGCAGAAATAAAGATAATAACATTAGAAGAGTATTCTCATAACCCATGCCACGAGAAGTTTTTACACACACACAATGTATATTAGAGCACAAATTGGAAATTACAAAATACATAAGGCAACAATTCACCATTCATTCACCAAGAATGAGCAGACAAAATAAACAGAATTAGACTTGATAGAACAGTATGGCAATCAGAAAGAGAATATGAAAGAAAAATGTTTGAAATGATTAAATACATATCTACAAAACACAAAACCCCTAGAAAAGAACAAGGCACTATGAAAGTAGAAAAAAAAATTAAAAAAAAAGAATTTTAATGAATAAGTCTCATCATTGAGATTAAAATGCAGGGCACAGCATAACTGCAGATCAGCAAAACTGAGTAGCGAATATGGGAATTGTAAAATAGATCATTGTCATCTGCGATTGTAAAATATATGCACAGATTACCCTCTGCAACCAGAGATAAAGAGATAGAAAATATTACAGCATGTTAAGAGAAATGGAAGATGAAGAGTCAACATTTCACTGGATTTGAGTTTTGAGAGAATGAATAAGAATTCATACTTGAAGATGTTAGTCCCAGGCAGGACAGAGGAAACCAAATCTATACCAAGAAGCCTTGTAGTGAAGCTACTGAACACACACACACACACAAACACACACACACACACACACGATTTTAAAAATCTTAAAAATATACAAGGGAAAAGGGAGAGAGAGAGAGAGGAAAAAAAAAAAACAGAAGGGAGGAGAGGAGGAAGCAATGAGAGAAAAAGACAGATTACACAAAGCATAACAATTCGCCTGACGAAAGGCTTCTCAGCGACAGCGATGGACACCAGAAGATGGTGAAATAATATTTCCAACTGTTAGTGGAAAGTAATTTTAATCTAGAAACTATAGAGGGCTAAACTATTAAATAAATATAGAGATGAAACAAAAATATATTCAGATTAAGGCCGGGTGTGGTGGCTCACACCTGTAATCCCGGCATTTTGGGAGGCAAGGTGGGTGGATCACTTAAGGTCAGGAGTTCGAGACCAGCCTGGCCCCATCTCTACTAAAAATACAAAAATTAGCTGGGCGTGGTGGTGGGTGCCTGTAGTCCCAGCTACTCAGGAGGCTGAGGCACGAGAATCACTTGAACCCAGGAGGCAGAGGTTGCAGTGAGCCGAGATTGTGCCACTGCACTCCAGCCTGGGCAACAGAGCAAGACTCCATCTCTCTCTTTATATATATATATACAAATTAAGACTACGATATTATTCACAGGCCCTCAATGAAAAAGAGTATATTTTCTAAAGAAGAAAATTGAACCCAAGTGGAAAGAATAAGATACAAGTAGCATTGGAATCTTAATCAAAAACAACATGACAATAAATGTGCGAAATAAGGGTTGGGGCAGTGGTCTCAGGGATTTGTTTCACTTTTCCAGAGACTTAGGGGCAGGGGATGGTTTGGGGATAAAACTGCTCCACCTCAGATCATCAGGAATTAGATTCTCATAAGCAGCATGTAGCTTAGATCCCTCACATGTACAGTTCACAATAAGGCTCAAGCTCCTATGAGAATCGAATGCTGCTGCTGATCTGACAGGAGGCATAGCTCGGGCAGTAATGCGAGTGATGGGAAGTGGGTGTCAATACAGATGAAGCTTCTGACGGCTGCTCACCTCCTGCCCTCTGGCCCAGTTCCTAATAGGCCATGAACCAGTACCAATCCATGGCCTGGGGCTCAGGGATCCCTGAGTTAGGGGACTTGGAGGGCTTTTATGGAAAGAAATAGTTGAAATGCATACACTTTGACCTTCAAGAGACTCTGTACCATCTGAGGCTGGATGTGAGCCTGGCTCTAGCAGAGGGCTCCTTTGGTGACTAAGTGTGAAATAAAGATGTTAAGGCGGATGCTTAATCCTCTGACCCTGCTGCACTTTTTTCTTAGAACTTCTCATTACCTGGCATGGTACACTGTGTTTTATTTGTTTCTTGACTTTCTCTCCTACTATAATCTAAATTCCATGAGAAGTTGGACATGATGGCAAATGTCTGTAACCCCAGTTACTTGGGAGGCAGAGGTGGGAGGATTGCCTGAGCCCAGGAGTTGGAGGCTGGAGTAAGCAATGATTGTACCGCTGCACTCCAGCCTGAGCAACAGAGCAAGACCCTGTCTCTAAGAAATAAATAAATAAATTCTATGAGGGCAAGGACTTTGTCTATTGCGTTCCCTGGCCTGGCACATAATTAGTGCTTACATATGATTGAACACAAGAAAGGGAAAAAATTGTGCAGGGTTTCAAATGTATGGGGTGCACACTTTCTTCTAGGGGGAACAAGTGGGATGAGACTAAGAAAAATAACCAGCATTTCTGAGTGTCCACCAGGTCCTGGGCTATACACACAACACATTATCTTATTGTGCATGGATTGTGGAATAGCAAAAAGCATGTATTAGTGATCAAAATGAACTGGACTTCCAATTTGATTTAAAACACAAGCCAAGAATATTTTATTAATCTCAACTCATTGTTTTTAGATGTTACTGTGTATTTCCGAGGGAGATGTGAGCTTTGAGCTTATGTCTAATGCAATATCATGTGTCCAACTGAGGCAGCAGACATAAGCTCCTGCTCTGTTTTCCTGCTAAAGCTTTCATACTCTGGCATGGCCACACTCAACACCACTTAATGATCTAGTCATTCCAGTTTTCTAACACCTGCCTGGATAGACCCCAGGCTGCAAAAACCCTGAAATTCCGGTTCTAACAACAAATCACTGAAAATCAGAAGGCCCCACCTTGAGCTCACAGCCAGCTCCATCTCCTTGAAGACGGGGGCCCCTCATGCTCTGTGTTCTTAATAGCACCAGGAAGATCCCCTCCTGGGGTCTCTTGAGGTCAACTGTCTGCAGTAGAGATGTTGAAGCCAGAGAGACTCTCAAATTCTGATGCCTCTACCCACCCCCCACCCCCAACAGCAAACTGCAGCCAGTTTCAGATGTACCCTGACCAGAATGGTTCTTTCCATGAACGGTGTCGGACACTGTGTCCTCATTCAAAGTCCCAATGGCATGAGGGTGACCTTGTACACACAGGATTAAGGGCAAAGAACAAGAAGTATTCCCAGTCCTCACCTACAGCCAACACGTGACCTAAGAAGACCTTTTGGAGAACAGGCTGAGTGGCTGGGCAGCCATATAGAAAACTGCTAGCTGTGCATCTAGAGGCTGATGGAACAATCACGACCTGTCCTCATGGAGAAGCATCCAAGGCATGGCCCCATGTTCCTGCCACACCACATTGTCTCTTTCTCCAATGGAGTCTCGGGTACTCTTCCTTTCTGCCTTTTCTGGTGTTTGCAATCTCCACCTTCACCACTTGCTTCTTTCCCCAGGGTTGAAACAAGTTCACAAATGAACATATAAATAAACCCTTCCTCTTTCCCCCGTACATCTCCTTACTCTATCATCACCCACTCTCCCTGAATTTGTGCCCGAAACAACCCCTCCTGCTGACAGGCCCCAACAGCAGCCCAGTCAACTTATCCAAGGGTCCTTTCTTCTTCCTTTGAATGTAACTTTAAAGAAGTCTTTTGTCCTAGATGGCACACTCTAGAAGTACAAGGAGTACATCTTAGACTTCTTGTTAACTCTGAGCTTTGTACACAGAGCAGGTGCTCACAATTGCTAGAAGGAAGGGATGGAGAGAAAAAGGGATTGATTCAGAAAATGATGTCGCTGCATGCAGTATTCTAAGGAGTGAGTCTCTGAACTTGTAGACCTTGAAGAAATTGTAAAGGATCTGATTTCAGACCCAGTGGAAGCTTCAAGAACAATGTGGTTTCGAGTTCTGCTGTTTCATTATCCCGGGTTGATTCAGCTGGCTGGGCGGGTGCCCTCTTTTCTCTCTAGGAGCTCCAGCTGCTCCTCCAAGCCCCTCTTCTGGCCTGGCACTCCCCAGCCTGCAGCGGAGGTCACAGCAGATCCTACCATATTCAGAGAAACAGGAAATGCGAGCTTGAATCTCCTTCCATGTTCTCAAGAGAGTGAGATATTGGCAAGCACCTGTTTTCTCAGCACTGAGAAAAGGGATCAGGGATTGGTGAGTAGAAGACACTAGTTTGGGTAATGCAGGGCTTTTGCTCTCATTTTGACAAGATGAAAACCACACAATAATTTATGAACCACACAGCCAACTTTTAATCACCACGATTACTATAGGCAGGCAACGGCAGTGTTGATAGGAGTGTGGGGGAGAGTTTCCTGGAGGAGGTGAGGTGGAAGCTTGTCCTGGTGCAATGTGCGGTGTGGGAACAATGTCCAAGAACCATGGTTTGCAGTTCTGTGGCATGGCCTAAAGGCTTTGGAAGGCCCCGGAGGACAAAAGCACGTGTCAAAGCTACAGACACTTTGCAGTTCCTTTCAAAGGGCCCACAGGATGGGGATGGAGTCAGCGGGAGGGGCATCTACCATGCTGTTAAACGGAGAAGAGAGGTTTGGAGATTTGGGGACTGGGCTTTTGCACACCAGGGACAAAGCATGAGTGCAGCTTGTGATAAGAACTGATTTCTTCCCGGCCCCAGTCACCCCTGCTTTTGGTGATAGTTTCCATTTAAAAGTGAATTCCTATGAAAGGAGCTCTGGGGCCTACCCCGTGCCTGCGACCTGGGGTGGAGCAGACAAACACTGAAAAAGGGCTGACATGTATGGATGCCTCTGGCGATAGCAGTGGTTATATTTAGTCCCAAGCTCAAGTTAAACAGGGGGCCTCCTGCAATATGTATGAAGAGAGCACCAAGAGCAAACAGAAGTGCAGGGCCAGTAAAAATAAAAGAGCAAAGTGCAAGGCTCGAAAGAATAAATATGAACAGGCTCTGGCCCCGAGATATGCCAGGTAGGTGGAGCTAGTCACTGTGAACAGGGCCAGGAGAGCCAGTGTCACTGCAGAGGGGCCCCTTCCCATTGTCAAGTGCTCATAGTGAGTACAATGAATCCTCCAAGGCCTCCTGCCTTTACCATCCACTCTCCAGCTGCATGCTTAAGAAAACGCTGGGAAATGATCCCCCTGGGTCTCAGTTTCTTCATCTATAAAATAAGGGGACTGAGTCGCAAAAAAACCAAATTCCTCTCCTGCATTAGGATTTTTCCAACTCACCTTACTAGCTGCCTGCAAAGGTGTGAGGCTGAATGACACCTCCTCTGTTCCCCAAACACTTTTGACATAGTGACCCAACTGTTAGTTATCTTGATCATGTCCTCTAAGGATCAATTGAGCAAAGAGCCAAAGAACCCACGTTGTTTTTTTTTTCTTTTTCAGAACTAGAGTTGATCTACTTTCAAGTTTAACAGCTCAGCTCCTAAAGGAAAATCTGACTGTCTGTGTAGCAGCAATACACTGGGCTGGCAGCCTCTTATAGCACCTTGGAGTGTATTAGAAAAAGTTACTCTCTCCAGGTAGGCAGAGTCTTGAGGGCCCCCAGCTTGGTGAAGGGAGCTCAAGCTGCATCTCATCACCTCCCCACCCCAAACCCTCTCCACTCACCCCTTGGCCGGCACTTCTGTGGGGCAGAACCTACACAATCCTACACCTTAATACAGCAGGGGGCTGTCAAAGTCAGGAAGGTTTATTTTCTTCATGCCTGTTCCTTACTTACAGAGCCTCTTTTTCATGTCCACTCTACTGCCTGGATTCTTCTGCTTTTTGTTTCATGTACTCTCCTTTCTCTCTGATGTGTCATCTCCACACATGTAAGCATGAAGATGGTGCAAAAGTAATTACTTTCAATGGCAAAAGCTGCAATTACTTTTGCACCAACCTAATAATAGCGTGATAACACACAGATTCACAAAACAGGTCATACTTTTATTCACCACTCTAGGCTTCCTTCCTGAAAGTCAGGAACACAGTTTATCTGAGCAAAATGCTTGACCCATAGTGGATATTCAGTAAATACTGTTGAATGAATGAAAAACAATCTCCCAGTGGTTCTAAATTGCCTTTGAATCATGGATTTCTTTGAAATCTGATGAAAGCCAGGGTGATATGATTTGGCTCTGTGTCCCCACCCAAATCTCATCTCGAATTGTAATCCCCATGGGGAGGGGCCTGGTGGGAGGTGATTGGATCATGGGGGTGGTTTCCCCCAGGCTGTTCTCGTGATAGTAAGTGAGTTCTCACGAGATCTGATGGTTTAAAAGTGTGGCACTTCCCCTGCATCTTGCCGCGTGCCTCGCTTCCCCTTCTCCTTCTGCCAAAAATGTAAGTTTCCTGAGGCCACCCCAGCCATGCGGAACTGTGAGTCAATTAAACCTCTTTTCTTCATAAACTACCCAGTTTCAGGTAGTTCTTTATAACAGTTTGAAAAGGGACTAATACACAGGGATATTTTCTTGCAAAATGAACACATACAAACATACTAAATTTTGCATACAGTTTGGGAAGGATCACCAACTCCTAGCAGGAAGGGATTTAGATTTTAAGCCAGGATAAAAAGGTGTGATCCCTTTAAAAAAAAAAAAGGTTGGGGGGGGACTAGAAAAATGAACTAGGACCTGACCCTCACCAAGAATCTAATGTGTCACCGGGTAACGGGTCTGTCATCTTCTTTAATCCTTACAACCACCCTTTAAATAGGCATTACTTTCTTCATTCTACCAAGGAGAAAATGAGGTTTCAATAGCTTTTCCATTGTGAAACATCAGACTGAATATTCAATCCAAGTCTCTTTTACCTGCAAACTCGTGTTCTCTCTGATATGTCATTCTGCCTCCAAATATTACAAATTCTCAGGATTCTACAGTCAATTCCCAATTATTGTGTTTTGATGGATGAGGCCCTGTAAAAAAAACTACCATCTAAACCAAGCAAACAAATGCATCTTAAATATAGTCATATATTTTAGATTAGACAATTTTATAAAGGATTCCTATGGAGTTTTAACAAAATCTATAAAATGATTGCCAAATGTATCTTGCACATTATATTTTCCTTAGATTCTTAGACTAACAGTAAAGCAAAATGAAACCAACATCTCAGCTAATCAGAGTGCCCCTCACTGGCACCTGTGACTAGGTTAATATGCTTCTGTCCGTTCTGAAAGAAAGCAAAACACAAGATAAGGCTCTTGACTTTAGCATACATTGACTCATTCACTTACGCCATGGATAGAAACACAAACTGCAGGGTCCAAAAGACCTAGGTTTGAGTTCTACCCTTTTCGCTAGTTGTTAAGAGACCTTAGGCAAGTTACTTAACTTTGAAAAGGCTTAGCTTCCTCATTTTAAATGAGGGTATTCACAGTACCTATTTCAGAGGAATTATTGAAGGGGTTAATGAATAATGCACTTAAACTTCATAGTGCAATGCTTGGCTTGTAGTAAACGTGCAGTAAATGTTAGCTACAATTTTTCTTCTTTACCATCTTAGTCTTCATCGATGTGGTTCTACAGTGAGCTGACATGAACAGAATGATGGCCCTGAGGTTCAACAGAACTGGTAGTTTGCCACATGACTCAGCAATTCCACTCACAGTTGTCTACCCAAAAGAAATGAAAAAATGTGTCCATACCAATACCGTTAGCAAAGATTGCAGCATTATTCATAATAACCAAAAAGTAGAAACAACCTCAAAGGTCCACTGATAGGTAAATGGATAAATAAACTGCTGTATCATACAATGGAATGCTCTTCAGTAGTAAAGACCATGAAAGCCACGTGAAAAAGAGTATACAGTGTATGATTATTTATTTATTTGGTTGGGTTTTTTTTTTTTTTTTTGAGAGAGTGTCCCACTCTGTTGCCCAGGCTGGATTGCAATGATACCATCACAGCTCACTGCTGCCTTGACCTCCCAGGCTCAACTGATTCTTCCACCTCAGTCTCCTGAGTAGTTGGGATCACAGGCATGCACCACCACACCTGGCTATTTTTTTATTTTTTGTAGAGACAAGGTCTCACTATATTGTCCAGGCTGGTCTTGAACTCCTGGGCTCAAGCAAACCTCCTGACTCCCTAAGTGCTGGGATTACAGGCATGAGCCACAGTGCCTGGCCCTGTATGATGATTTATACAAAATTCTGAAAAAGTTGAACTAATCAGTAGCACTGGAGTTCAATTCTTACTTGGGGAGAAGGAAGAAGGGAGCAAAAGAACTCTTTGTTGGTGGATGGATATGCTCATCATATTGTGGTGATGGTTTTATGGGTATATACAGATGTTAAAACTTACCAAATTGTAGCCAGGTGTGGTGGCTCATGCCTGTAATCCCAGCACTTTGAGAGGCTGAGGTAGGTGGATCATTTGAGGTCAGGAGTTTGAGACCAGCCTGGCCAAAATGGTGAAACCCTGTCTCTACTAAAAATACAGAAATTAGTCGGATGTGGTGGGGGGCGCCTATAATTCCATCTACTTAGAAAACTAAGGCAGGAGAATCACTTGAGCCTGGGAGGCGAAGGTTGCAGTGAGCCGAGCTTGCGCCACTGCACTCCAGTCTGAGTGACAGTGAGATCCTGTCTCAAACAAACAAACAAAAAACTTACCAAATTGTATATTTCAAATATGTGCAATTTGCTGTATGTCAATTATACCTCAATAAAGCTATTAAACATTTTTTTCTATTTCTTTATTAAAATTTATTTTTTTATTTCAATAGGTTTTTGGGGAACAGGTGGTGTTTGGTTACATGAATAAGGTCTTTTGTGGTGACTTCTGTGATTTTGGTGCGCCCATCGCCCAAGCAGTGTACACTGTACCCAAGGTGTAGTCTTTTATCCCTCACCTCCCTCCCAACCATTGCCCAGAGTCCCCAAAGCCCACTGTATCATTCTTTTTGTTATTGTTGTTGAGATGGAGTCTCATTCATTCTGTCACCCAGGCTGGAGTGCAAAGGCGCCATCTCGGCTCACTGCAACCTCTGCCTCCCGGGTTCAAGCGATTCTTGCTTCGGCCTCCCAAGTAGCTGAGATTACAGCTTAAGCTACCACACCCAACTAATTTTTTGTATTTTTAGTAGAGATGGGGTTTCACCATGTTGGCCAGGCTGGTCTCAAACTCCTGACCTCAGGTGATCCACCCGCCTCGGCCTCCCAAAATGCTGGGATTACAGGCGTGAGCCACTGCACCTAGCCAATTATTTGTATTTTTAGTAGAAGACAGGGTTTCACCATTTTTGCCAGGCTGGTCTCATACTCCTGACCTCAAGTGATCCGCCCACCTCAGCCTCCCAAAGTGCTGGAATTACAGGTGTGAGCCACCGTGCCCGGCCCATTGTATCATTCTCATGTCTTTGCATCCTCATAGCTTAGCTCCCACTTAGGAGGGAGAACATACGATGTTTGGTTTTCCATTCCTGAGTTACTTCACTTAGAATAATGGTCTCCAATTCCACCCAGGTTGCTGCAAATGCCATTATTGCATTTCTTTTTATGGCTGAGTAGTATTCCATGGTGTATATATATACCATAATTTCTTTATCCACTCTTTGATTGATGGGCATTTGGGTTGTTAAGCATTTTTTTTTTAATTAAAAAAATTTGAACTTCTGCAATGGCTTTTATTGCTTTCAGAATAAAATCCACATTCTTTATGATGTATATAGTGCTTATTTATGTCTTCTTTCTTCTTTTATTTCTTTTTAAAAAGTCTGTTAACTGCCTACTAAATGATAAATTACTTTTTTTTTTTTTTTTTTTTTTTAACAGAGTGTCACTCTGTCACCTAGGCTGGAGTGTACAGTGGCACAATCTTGGCTCACTACAACTTCTGCCTCTCTGGTTCAAGTGATTCTCCAGCCTCAGCCTCCTGAGTAGCTAGCTGGGACTACAGGCGCACGCCACCATGTCTGGCTAATTTTTGTATTTTTAGTAGAGACCGGTTTTTACCATGTTGGCCAGGCTGGTCTTGAACTCAGCCTGTGATCCTCAGGTGATCCACCTGCCTCAGCCTCCCAAAGTGTTGGGATTACAGGCGTGAGCCACCGTGCCCAGCCCTAAATGATAAATTACTTCTGAAGAGAGGCCCTGTTTGTTTGGTTTACCACTGGGTCCCCAGTACCAAATGCAATGCCTAGCACAAAGACACTCAACTGTTAATGAGTGAATAAGAAACAGAAAATCATGAAGGGCCAAACAGTAATACAAAAAATATAAAAAATATGTAGCATATGAGAGCGGGGAGAAAGGGCTGGGGATTGAATAGTGACAAAAGGCTTCATGGGGAGGCACACACAAAGGGTCCTGAAGGATGGAGAGGGTGTAAATGGGAAGAAAGAAGAAAGGGGGACTTCCAGAGGAAGCAGGAGAGCTAGAAGAGTAAAGGCAGAGAGGGAATGGGTTCGTTTGGGACCTGGGTGGGAAAGGTGGCTTCGTCTAGAGAGTGAAGAGCCCTGACGCCCGTCGTAAAGGCAATATTTAGGATCTGCAGGATGGGTGCATGGGATTGAAGAAAAGAAGAATGTCAGGAGAAAGTCAGACAGAAAATGGGAACAGAGGCCGGGCACAGTGACTCATGCCTGCAATCCAGCATTTTGGGAGGCTGAGGCGGGAGGATTGCTTGAGCCCAAAAGTTTGAGGCTGCAGTGAGCCATGATCATGCAATTCCAGCCTGGGTGACAGAGTGAGATCCCATCTCAAAAGAAAAAAAAAAAGAAGAAGATGGCAATAGAAGTAAAGAGATGGACATTTCATTTCATAGAACGGGACTTTGGATCACTTAGAACTCTTCTCAAAGCATGCCTGAAATGTACAATCAACATCAGGCAGCTGGACCACGCTTCCGAGGTCAGCCCCAAGCTACCACCCCTCCCTCCTGATCATCCTCACAGTGATACCTTCCACAGTCTAGCAGTGACGTTGTTCAAGTTCTTTCATTGTGCCTCTCCTGTGACTATCTCCATGGGAAAGAAAGCATTCCTTCTGGGGTACTCGGCCCTGGTTCAAGGCTTGAGAGAAGGCCAATCCCTTGATGAAGAAACAAGGGTAGGTGTCCTCAGACACCCCTTGTTTTGATGCCATACTCTTCCCCAGCCTCTAAGATCCTGGGAGCCGGGGCTGGATTTGTAATCCGGCACCTCTTTATAAACTCAGCAGGAAACTCTTAGAGGACCTGGCTTTGTTTTGAAAGGAGAAGAGAGGAAGCAAAGCAACTGAAAAGGCACTGTTGACTTTTCATTCAATGCTAAAGCCAAATAGAATGTGTTTGCTCTGCACTGAATGTCTTGCAATGGAGAGTTTGTACTTGAACCTCATGAATGGCCCAAAGTAAACGTCCTCTCTACCTCAGGCCCTCAGCAATACATTTAGACAGTGCTTCAGGTTTACCAAGTACTTTCACAGACATTATCTCATTTGATCCTCAGGTCAGCCTATGACGCAAGGGGGATTATTATGATTTCTATATTCCAGATGACCCAGTGCCCTGCAGCTAGGCGGCGGGGACTCCCAAAACATTTCTTTAATGAGGCTAGTAAGGCCAAATGCCTTGCCCCCTCCCCCACCCCTATAGATGATCCTTAAACACAGAGCAAACTTCTATTATATAAACATCTGTCCTGGCCAAATGCAGCGTAATCCTAACACTTTGGGATTCCAAGGCAAGCAGATGGCTTGAGCCCAGGAGTTCAAGGCCAGCCTGGGCAACATGGTGAAACCCCATTTCTACAAAAAATACAAAAATTACCTGGGCATGGTGGCATGTGCCTGTAGTCCCAGCTACTCAGGAGTCTAAGGTGGGAGGATCACCTGAACCCGGGAGGCTTGAGCCCAGGAGGTTGAGGCTGCAGTAAGCCATTATCAGGCTACTGCACTCCAGCCTGGGTTTCAGAGTGAGACCCCATCTCAAAAAACAAACAAACAAACAACAACAACAAAAGACCTGTCCCATGGATTTGGGCATCCTGTAGCCATAGCACCTGTATTTGAATTTGCAGTGCTGAACTCCTTACCATTACAGAATTAGGTTTTAATGAGAGATAGCCCTCTAGGGACTCCAAGTAAGGAGAGGTAAAGAGAAGGGGAAGGATTGAAAAGATATCTACTGGGTACCATGTTCACTATTTGGGTGATGGGTTTAATAGAAACCCAATCTATTCAATAGAACCCCAGAGTCACCCAATACACCCATGTAACAAACCTGCACATGTACTCCCTGAATCTAAAATTTAAAAGTGTTTTCAAAGAGGTAGCACTCATGAAGCCCTACAGCGTGCCAGACGCTCTCATGCAGCATCTCATTTAGTCTTCACACCAGTCCTAAGAAAGCAGGTTATACAATCCTCATCTTGCAGCTGATAGAAGTAAAGCTGTTGCAACTGCCAGTAGGAAAACCGCAGGATTCACATCCCCCTTCTGGCTCCAAAGCCCATCCTCTTTCCATTGCGCCATGATGGTTTTTAAGCTGAGAATTAATTATCTTTGGATCCTTCCTACCACCCATTTCAGGACTCTCCCAACCCCTATAACACATATACGCACTAGCTACATAAAAGGATTATGTTTTTTTAAAAAATAGGAAAAATCTCTCCAATCTTAATATTTGCCTGAGCCTTTAAATTTAGCAAAATACTTCAGGGTTTCCTGTCTTCAGACAGACTGCCATTGTTAAGTGTTAAGGAAGGGCCCGTCCTACAGGAGATGAAATACCTTGTAATCCCCAAAGCAGTGAACTCCAGCAGGAACTCACATTGTAAAACAGACCAAATAATGAGAAACACATTTATGTTCCGCAACTAGCACACAGAGAAGAGAGAAAAGGAGATGTGGTCTTTGTTCTAGCAGTTGGATTGCTGGAAACTCATCATCCATCAACACACAGGATGCAGAGAAGGAGAGGGAACAGAGCCAATCTCTCTCCCCTGTGCGCAGAGCAAATAGGTGGGGCAGATGGTGGGGAGGGTTTTTGCCTCATCAAAGAGGTACGTGGATTGAAAAGTTTGAGACTCAGCCCTTGCAGCAATTGCAGAGAGAGGGATTGCGAGGCAAATATCAATGCTTAACTCTGGGAGAGGCTTCTGGAATGCTGCCCAAGTCTGCACTGAGAATGAGGGCATGATCCTCTGCCCCTTGAGGAGACTCTGCTGGTTGATTGGATTTGTCCTAAGAGTCCACGACGATTCTCATGCTCATATTGTAATATGCTATTATTTTAGAAATTGGAGCTTGTCAAGAAACACCGTAGCTAATGTTTCAATTGTCCTCAATGCCTTGTCTGCTATTTGTATTTGATAATATTCTCCAGCAAAGCTTTTAAATTGCTAATAATCACTACTATCCTTGTTATTATTAAAAATTAGCTTATAACAATTATTAGTAATTGTTGAAGCTAGCTGATTGGTGTATGGGGTACCACAATAAAAAGATAAAATAAAAAAGAAGCTTCCTTTATTTGCTTTTGAATGATAAATAACACTTTAAACACACAGGCATCTTCCTGTAAAAGTCGCACGTAGCTCTTCCATTGACAAAATAATTATTTTAAAGTCTTGGCCAGGCATGATGGCTCACGCTTGTAATCCCAGCACTTTGGGAGGCTGAGGCGGGTGGATCGTCTGAGGTCAGGAGTTCAAGACCAGCCTGGACAACGTGGTGAAACCCCCACTCTACTAAAAATACAAAAAAAAAAAAAAATTAGCTGAGCATAGTGGCATGTGCCTGTAATCCCAGCTACTCAGGAGGCTGAGGCAGGAGAATTGCTAGAATCCAGGAGGCAGAGGTTGCAGTGAGCGGAGATTGCACCACTGCACTCCAGCCTGGGTGACAGAGTAAGACTCTGTCTCAAAAATAAATAAATAAATAAATAGTGTTAAGCTGTTTTACAAACTTTCTTACTTTCTTCTTCTTCTTTTTTTTTTTTTTTTTTTAGAGACAAGGTCTTCCCTTCCAAAAATATTATCCAGGTGTATGCATATACCTGTGGTGTGTATATTTGTAATGGGTTGAATTACATGCCCCCAAAATTCACATATTAAAGTTTCAACCCCCAGTACTTCAGAAACTGACTGTACTTCAAGCTTGTCCAACCCACGGCCCTTGGGCCACGTGCAGCCCAGGACGGCTTTGAATGTGGCCCAACACAGGTTCATAAGCTTTCTTAAAACATTAAGATTTTTTTAAGCCAATCAGCTTTCATTAGTGTTAGTGTATTTTATATGTGGCCCAAGACAATTCTTCTTCTTCAAATGTGGCCCAGGGAAGTCAAAAATTGGATACCCCTGCTGTATTGGGAGACCTGGTCTTTAAAACGGTGATTAAGTTAAAATGAGGTAATACGGTGGGACTTGGGCTAATATGACTGATGTCCTTATAAAAAAGGGAAATTTGGAGACAGACACACTCACACAGGGAAAGCAGCACGTGAACGTGAAGGCAACCATTAGAGTGATGTGCCCACAAGCCAAGGAACACTAAAGACTCCCAGCAAACCACCAGAAGCCAGGAGACAGGCCTGAACAGATTCTCCCTCCCAGGCCTCAGAAGGAACCAACCCTGCCAAAACCTTGGTCTCAGACTTCCAGTCTCCAGAACTGTAAGCCAATACAATTCTGGGACTTAAGGAGCCACCCAGTCTGTTACTTTGTTATGGCAGTCCTAGGAAACTAAGACAAAACACATCTCTAAAAATATAAATCCCAGGTCTCAAGAACTCAGGGTATGAAGAAGTATAAATCTGAATCTTGTCCAAGTGGCAAACCACTGCTCACAGCCCTGGTTCCTTCCTGCTCTCAGCACTCTCAGCTCACAGCCATCATGCATCCTAAGAGGTTGATATGTGTGAGAAAGACCGAAGGAAAACAATTGCTCATTTGATTCCCCGTAATCTTCAGTGATGTCCCCTATCTGTTTACCCATGACAAGAGCAAACCTTATTTCCTGACATCTTCCCTACTTAACCAATGAATCACTTTGTGGCTATAAACAAGATATTTGCTCATTCCAGCCCGGACTCAGAGGTGAGCCTGACCACAGGCCATGTGTGCAGTGGTGTAGATGGGAAGATTCTGAACAGAACGAGAAGCCAACACCCCTCCAAATCCTCTCCAAATAAGGGTCTTCACACTTAAGATCCTTCACACTGTGGGGATCCCATCACTGAAACACATACACAGGTGGGGCACAGTGGTTCAGGCCTGTAATCTCAGCACTTTGGGAAGCCAAGCCAGGCAGATTGTTTGAGCCCAGGAGTTTGAGACCAGCCTGGGCAACATGGCGAAACCCTTTCTCTACAAAAACTACAAAAATTAGCCAGGTGTGGTGGCACATACCTGTAGTCCTAGCTACTTGGGAGGCTGAGGTAGGAGGATCACTTGAGCCCGGGAGGTGGAGGTTGCAGTGAGCCGAGATTGCACCACTGCATTCCAGCCTGAGTGACAGAGTGAGACTGCGTCTCAAAACAACAACAACAAAAACACATACACACACTTCAGTGTAAGTGCAGAAAGCTCTTTCCAACATCCAAAAATTAACAATTTTGTTATTGGGTCTTTTTAGAGGGCATTTAGGACTGTCTGTCTCTTTAAAATATGTGGATGGATTCTGAAATACTATTGTAAATCCAGAAACTTGACTTGACTCCCAAATGTACATTTCACATTTTTGGAAACTGGGAATAATTTGTTCTTAAGTGCTGTCATATGCTAACCAGACAAATGCTTTCCCTTGGGATTCTTTTGAAAACTCTCATAACATTAGACCTTGACCTAAGAACCACTGTCAAATTTATCTTCCCTGATGGATTCATTTATAGAAAGGCAAAGTTCAGACTTCTGTGTTTGACACTGAAATGCAAAATAAGCAAAACATTTTAATTTGAGCACAAGACCACCAAATAATGGCAAGAAATCTTTTTTTTTTTTTTTGAGACAGAGTCTCGCTCTGTTGCCCAGGCTAGAGTGCTGTGATGCAACCTCCTCCACCTCCTGGGTTCAAGCGATTCTCCTGCCTCAGCCTCCCAGGTAACTGGGATTACAGGTGCATGCCACCACACCCAGCTAATTTTTGTATTTTTAGTAGAGACAGGGTTTCACCATGTTGTCCAGGCTGGTCTTGAACTCCTGACCTCAAGTGATCCACCTGCCTCAGCCTCCCAAAGTACTTGGATTACAGGCATGAGCCACTGCTCCCGGTCAAGAATTCTTTCCTGTGGTGTTGTTTTCTAACTTTCTTGCATGTGGTGATTAAGTCAGATGCTGAAGAAGGGCCGACAGGGAGATAAAATGCATTTTCTGGGTGTTCTTGAATAATTAACTTGCAGCATTATTTTAAACTTACACATAAAGAAAATAGGGGAACATATATGTGTAAATATAAAGACTCTTGATTTTTGGAAAAAAATATTTTCAGAAGATCATTGGTGTCCCTTGCTGAATTCTGAACTTAAATGCAATTTTCCAGCTCCTTAAATGCTAAGTATTAGAAAATAATATTACACACTATAAAAAGTTTATAAAATACAGAAAATAAATATTATTCCAAATTTCATCACTCAGAAACAGCTTGGAATATTTCTTCTCTGTCTTACTCTCCTCTCAAGCCTCTCAAATTGCAATTATACTGGAAAGTTCATTGTTTTGTTTTGTTGTTGTTGTTTGATCTTGCGTCTTTCCTCTACTTATCATTACTTTGAAACCATTTTCTTGTTTCACCTATTTCTTTTCTAAAGCACAATCTATAACTGAGGACATAGTTTTATCTATAGAGGAGGACCCCAGAGAGAGTTTCCTTTCTCATTTCTTCTCTTTTGTCCTATTTAAACTTTTAACCATGTGCATGTGTTACTTTTTCCATTTAAAAATGAATACTCCTAAAACATCATCTTCATAGATGGTGTAATTCCATCATATTCTACTTCATTTTCCACCCTTGGTCATGTAGATTTTTTTCCAATATTTCACCATAATCAATAAGCTAGAGTAAGTACCCTTAACATAGATCTTCATCTGCATTGATGATTGTTTCTTTTGGCTGGGTTCCTAGAACTAGAATGATTGGGTCAACCAATGAGAACTTTGAAAGGCTTTTACATCACTGGACAAACAGAACAAGTTGGCACCAATGTGTCCCCCCACCAGCAAAACGCACCTGAGCTCACCACACCCCTTCTCTGTCGGCCCCTCTTCCTTTCCTCTCTCACAGTATATCAGGAGGAGGACGAAGCAGTGGAGTTTCTGCATAACTGGGTCAAGCAAGCGTCCTGGGTCCTTGGATTAGGTTTGCTTTCAAGGAGAAGGTGGGATTTTCATTACTGGCTCTTGGTGCCTATCTGTGTATCCCGGTTGCACATCTGCACATGTGCAGATTGGAAACATGGCACAACGAGACTGATGACAATCCAAAAAAATGCAAATGTGATCTCATCTCAGCCGTCATCCTTGCTTTGCAAGCAGCACACCCTCTTTGCCAACGGTTGAGTCAGGAGCCGTTCTCTTGGGTAATTTCAGGGAATCTGTCTCATTGTTCACATTCACATCCTCCTCCTCCCAATCTTATTTCCATTCCCACCAGCAAAATGCACCTGAACCCATCTTGCCACACCTTTCATTTCTTCACTGAAAAGCTAAGCGGACTCTCCCACCTAATCCCTCTATTTTTCCTAATGGTGTAAAACAACAAAAACCCAAGGCATCGCTCCGGCTACACAAACCTCATCATTTTGTACAGCTGGTAAAGAAGAGGTGGGGAGAACAACATAGGATTGGAATCTGTGGGCTCCGGGCAGGACTTTGATGGTGACCAGGAGTGGAGTTCTGAAGGTAGAGCCAGGAGTCTCCACTCAGAGCCAGTGGGGCTCCTCTCTGCTTCCTCCTCATAGGGCATTTTCTTCCCTCTGAAGTTTGCATCATCTAGGGGACCACAGTGAACCACCAGTGGTCCATGGAACATACTTTGCAAACCCTTGTGTCCAAGTTATTCTCAGAAAAGGAAGAAGAATCTTAAGTTCCCCAGTGGAAAGAGATCCAGGCTGGGTGTGGTAGCTCACACCCATAATTCCAGCACTTTGGGAAGCCAAGGCAGGAAGCCCACCTGAAGCCAGTAGTTCAAGACCAGCCTGGGCGACATAGCAAGACCCCATCTCTATTTATAAATATTTTTAAAATTAAATAAACTAAATTAAAGAAGGTGAGAATGGTCTGGAATATGCTAGAATCAACTTTCCCTTTGGCCTATATGTTTTACAGGCAACAAAGAAGCACAGGTGAGAGAAACTCAGTGAAGAAGGGGAAAGAGGAGAGTGAAGTGGGAACCACGTTATTTCCCTAATCTACTTGAGGAAACTGAGCCTTAGTGATGGCGAATAACTTGCCAAATATCACACAGTGAGGAAGTGGTTGAGCTACAGTTCTGCCCCAAGTCTGGCTAACTCTAAAGCCAAGGCCACCACATAAGACTGTACGTGCTAACCCTGCGGCTTAGGAACTAACGTCACGCTGCTCTCCAGGGTAGGAGGAGCACGTAGTGAACCTATTAACACACCCGCATGACCTGGTCAGGTAATCTGCTTGGCCTGTTCTGCAGAGACAGTCATTGTCACCTCCCTGGTTAAACCCTCCAGCATGCTACAATCCAACGGGAATGACGTGCATGTGAGCAATGAGGTGGATTCTCTGAAATTACCCAGGAGAACAGCTCCTGACTCAGCTGGTGAAAAAGAGGTGTGCTGCTTTCAAACAAAGGATGACTGACTAGCAGCCAGCTGAGCCCACAACTTGCACTGGTTGAATGGGCATTGCTCCCCCTCTGCGCCATCTCTCCCACCACTTATAAATGGGTGGATGGGCAACACACCGAGAGATGCTCACTGTTAATCTCCCAGCAGTTTACACAAACGTCCGCTTGCATCATATGTCAAATTTCCTTCCCACACAAGCTGTGGTTTGCCGGTCCCCACTCCTAGTCCTTTCCTCTTTCTCTTTAATGATAATAAGAATGTCGAGAGCTTTAGCAGAATGGGCACAACTTGGGCTAATGGAATACAGTAAATGCAATTTCAGCGACATTAAATAGTTCAACGTTTAACAGTAAAGAAAGTGGGAAATTGAGAAACTGAATGGCTAATTTGACCTGAATTATTCAGAAAACACTTTAATTTTTTTTTTTTTTAATTTACAAAGGCTTAGACACAGAACAAATGCATGCGCTGGTGTTAATGCAGAGAAGAGAAGGTGTTATCTCCTGAAATGGGTTCTGCTTTCTTTGGGGTTAGAAGGCCTCCTTTTTGAACTGACCTCAACCCTGCTGATTTTATCTCCTTTCCTGGCCATGAGGATCAGAAATCAGCAATGATTTCATAAGTAACTTCTCATGAAACCACATACCGCAGCATGAGTCACAAATGTAGCTCTGTGTACCTGTAGGTGTATATACCATTCTTTTTAAATCTGCCAGGAATGGGATGATCAACTGGACCCAGTTTGCCTGGGATTTTCCCTATTTGTACTGAAAGCCTTGTATCCTGGGAAATCCCTCAGTTCCAGGCATACTGGGGTGATTGACCATCCCACCCAGGAAATCAGGAAGAAGCAAGGGGTCCTTAATGTGTTGTCCCTATCAGAATCTGCCTCTTTCCCTCTCTGTAAAAGTAGGGAACCTGCAACCCTTTTGGGGCCTGATGCTCCCACCCAGCTGCATGGGGAGGACATTTATGTCAACTTGAGCAGAAGGCGGGGGATCTAAATTTATCTATTTAAATATGTTGTTACATCTCCAAACTGAGATGTCTGTATATGCATGTGCATTAAAATACACATAATTACACAAGTAATACATGATCACTGGAGAAAAATAAAAAATAAAAAATAAAAATAAAAATAAAAATAAGGGCAGGGTGCAGTGGCTCAAGCCTGTAATGCCAGCACTTTAGGAGGCCGAGGTGGGCCTAAGGTCAGGAGTTCGAGACCAGCCTGGCCAACATGTTGAAAGCCTGTGTCTACTAAAAATACAAAAAAAAAAAAAAGAATTAGCCAGGTATGGTGACATGCACTTGTAATCCACAGTTACTAGGGAGGCTGAGGCAGGAAAATGGCTTGAACCCAGGAGGAGGAGATTGCCGTGAGCCAAGATCGCCCCATTGCACTCCAGACTGGGCAACAGGAGTGAAACTCCATCTCAAAAATAAGTAAATAATAAATATAATGTAAAAATAAACAAAAATAAGATAAAGGTGGGGGGCAAGGGGAGGGAGAGCATTAGGACAAATACCTAATGCATGTGGGGCTTAAAACCTAGATGATGGGTTGGTGGGTGCTGCAAACCACCGTGGCTCACGTGCACCTATGTAACAAACCTGCACATTTTGCACCTGTATCCCGGAACTTAAAGTAAAATTCAAAAAACTTAAAAAAAAAATAAGATGAGAAGGCAAGAAGGAGGTCAAAGTTACTCGTAATCCTACCGCCCTGCACTAACTAGTTTAAAATCAGTTAAAATTTTGAGAATTTTCCTGTGTACACTTACAGATTATAATGTAGGCATATAAATGGGTATACATAATAGTAAGTCCATTGCAGGAAAACATACAAAATAATGTTTTGACACTATTGCTCATTCAACAGTATGACTATTTATTCACGCCAATATGTATGTTTTTACAACATCATGTTAATGGCCACATAATATTCCATAATATGTATATATCACGGTTAACCACATTGATTAGGTAGGACATTTAGGCTGCTTTTCATTTTTTACTGTTATAAACAGTGCTGAAACCAACAGGCTTGTTGCTATATCATTGAACACATCCTTACTTATTTTGTTACAGTGCATTCTTAAGAGTGAAACTGTGGGTCAAACAGAATGAATTGGTTGGTTGGTTGGCTGGTTTTGAGACAGGGTATCACTGTGACCCAGGCTGGAGTGCAGTGGCCTGATCTCAGCTTGCTGCAGCCTCGACCTCCCTGGCTCAAGAGATCCTCCCACCTCAGCCTCCAGAGTAGCTGGGACTACAGGCGCGCACCACCACACCCACCTAGTTTTTGTATTTTTTGTAGAGACGGGGTTTTGCCATATTACCCAGGCTGGTCTCAAACTCCTGGGCTTAAGTTATCCTCCCACCTCAGTCTCCTGAGTAGCTGGGACCACAGGTGCAGGCCACCATGCCCAGCTAATTTTTGGTATTTTTGTAGCATTGGTGGTCTCACCATCTTGTCCAGGCTGGTCCCGAACTCCTGGGATCAAGCAATTTGTTCACCTTGGCCTCCCAAAGTTCTGAGATTACAGGTGTGAGCCACTACACCTGGCCCACTATCCCTGTTTTTTAGCATTCATGGTAAATGCTGCAGTCCAGACAAACAAATTAGGACTTGAAAGAGGATGGGAGTTATTTCCTAACAGGAGGATAAAATTCTCTTTTCTGTGATTCCTCCTGGTTGCTCAAGAGATTATCTTCTAGATACACACAAACCAACACATGCATGCTTATGCACACTTTAAAAAAAAGCATCTTGATCAAATAAGAGTTTGTTAAATTTGTCCTCAGCATGAAGACTGCCATTAACAAGTTAGAAAAAACCTGCTGTTCTGTCTCTCACAGACCTCAGCTAAGGAAAGACCACCATTTTATGGACACCAATCCCAACAGCTACACTTTGTTATAAATTAGTGTCACATATTCCTGTTTAATTCTTATTGACTCCTCCTCTAACTTGTACTGTCTCATCATTTAGAGTGAATCTAAATCAGGGGCCCTGAACTTTCTCTGTTAAGGGCCAGATAGTACATATTGTAGCCTTTGTGGGCCATTACAGTCTCTATCACAACCACGACACTCTACAAGTTTAGTACACAAGGAGAGAGAGGCAATACAGAAATGAATGAGTGTGGCTGTGTTCCAGTAAAAATTTATTTATAAAAAAAAGTGGTAGGGCCGGGTGCAGTGGCTCAGGCCTGTAATCCCAGCACTTTGGGAGGCTGAGGCAGATGATCACTTGAGGTCAGGGCTTCAAGACCAGCCTGGCCAACATGGTGAAACCCTGTCTCTACTAAAAATACAAAAATTAGCCAGGCATGGAAGTACAAACCTGTAATCTCATCTCCTTGGGAGGCTGAAGCAGGAGAATCACTTGAACCCAGGAGGCAGAGTTTTCAGTAAGTGGAGATCATGTCATTGCACTCCGGCCTGGGTGACAGAGCAAGACTCAGTCTCAAAACAACAACAACAAACAAACAAAAACAAAAACAAAAAAAGCGGTGGGCACAGACTGTAGCCCTCAGGCTGGAATTTGCTGATGTAAATCACCTAGGGTTTGTTACAACGCAGATTAGTAGGCCCCACCCCCAAGTTTCTGATTCATGAGGTCTTGGGAATAGGTCCAAGAATCTGAATTTATAGAAGTTTCTAGGTGATGTTGATGCTGTTGGTTGGTGGGCTGGAGGGGGATGCAGGGGGGATTACACTTTGGAAATGACTGCTATAGGGTGGTTCCATAAACCCGTACTTAATAAATTATCATATTCATACAATCACAACATTTTTCTCCCGAGTGACTGAAGTGCTTGTGTACACCTCTCCTCTTAGGCTTCTTTAGAAGGTTAGAATGATGAGCTTTTGTATCAGTCCAGCTATCTGGTAAAAGTCAGTGGAATCCCTCTAGCTAGTGCGTAAAGGAAGGGCTTTATTAAGGTAGTTAGGGTACTCACAAACTCCTTGGAAAAAGCAGGACGAATATTTTCCTGGGTCATCTTCCAGGAGCAGCCCCCAGAATGCCATTGCAGAGCTGACTTGATGGCGTGCACCCAACCCCTCCCACTTCCTCCAAGCCCAAGTCCTAGTTAAAATCTTGCACCAAGAGGGTCTGATTTTCAAAACTGAAGTTGAGTGTCTGAGCTGTGGAGTTAAGGGAGGCTGGAAAATGCAAATTTGGGGATTTGATATCGGGAAGGCAGGCAACTACACAACAATAAATGTGGGGCAACGAATGTTCAGGTTTGGGGCAGCCACTGTCCATACAATTCCACTGCTTTATAGAAAGTTACAAAGCAATAAAGGCCAGCTCTCTGGAATTTATTTCAAAATAATGGGGTTGGAATGGACAAAAATGTGGTGGAATAGATGAGGCAATATTCTTTGAGACAGGGTCTCACTGTTGCCCAGGCTGGAGAGCAGTGATGCCATGAAAGCTCACTGCTGCAACCTCAAACTCCTAGGCTCAAGTGATCCTCCTGCCTCAGCTTCCCAAGTAGCTGGGACTACAGGTACACACCACCACACTAGGCTAAATTAAAAAAAAAAATTATAGGCTGGGTGCAGTGGCTCGTGCCTGTAATCCCAGCACTTTGGGAGGCCAAGGCGGGTGGATCATGAGGTCAGGAGATTGAGACCATCCTGGCTAACATGGTGAAACCCCGTCTCTACTAAAAATACAAAAAATTAGCCGGGCATGGTGGCAGGCGCCTGTAGTCCCAGCTACTCTGGAGGCTGAGGCTGGAGAATGGCATGAACCCAGGAGGCGGAGTTTGCGGTGAGCCAAGATCACACCATTGCATTCCAGCCTGGGCTACAGAGCGAGACTCCGTCTCAAAAAAAAAGAAAAAAAAAATTATAGAGACAGGGTCTTGCTATGTTGTCCTGGCTGGTCTTGAACTCCTGGATTCAAGCAATCCTCCTGCCTCAGCCTCCCAAACTGCTGGGATTACAGGCATGAACCACTGTGCCAAGCACGAAGCAGTATTCTTTTTTTCCCCCTTTTCTTTTTTCTTTAACATGGGCCATGCAAAACTCTGTATCATTTCAACTTTAGTATATGTGCTGCCAAAATGAGCATGATGAGGCAGAATTGATTATGAGTTGATGATTGCTAAGGCTGGATACTGAGTACAAGGTGGTTCATTGCACTGTTCTGTCTTCTTTGGTATATGTTTAAATTTTTCCTTAATAAAGAAATAAAAATTTATAAGGCATCAAAAGCAGAAAGAAAAAGAATGGAGATAAACATCGATTTCTGACCCCTAGATGGTATGCTTTCTCTTGTTACGGTATGCTTTCTTTAGGGAGCATATACCATGTAATAAGAGATCTATGGATGGGAGTTACTGTCAGAGCACAGCCATCGTTTTAGCAACATTCCAAAAGGAATAAAAGAAGGAATATTTTTCACTGAAAATAGGTCAAGATAAGGGATTATTACCACAGTCATTGACTTTGCTTCCCCCTGACAAATGCGCAGTGACTACTTATTACATTCGATGGAGCAATAAAAGCTCTGATTGGCTGGGCTTTCCTAGGGTTATCAGCAAATAAAAAATGCAGGGCCCCAGTTAAAATTAAATTTCAGATAAACAGCAAATACCTTTTTTTAGTGTACTTATGTCCCATGCAATATTGAGGAAATGCCTATGTTAAAAATTTGTTTGTTGTTTACCTGAAGTGCACACTAAGGTGGATATTCCATATTTTATCTGGTAACCCTACTTTTATGACTTACAAAATTTAGGATATTCCATCCTCCCCACTTTTCTCCAATGCATTCCATGTCTTAGTTCACCCTAAACTGACTAGACTGGATTCTTGTAATTATGAGTCTCTGGGCATCTCATCATTCACTTTCCCTATGTTTCTAGAAAGACTTTCTCCTAGACCTTGGACAGGTTCAAGGTGGACTTTCTGTCTGACCTTCTAGCCCCTGAAGGGAAATGGGGAATGAGAGAAGCCATTTGCCTAAGTGTTCCCAAGCAGGCACCTACTCTCTAAGATGAGGAGCCCAGATGTAGGTGCCCATCCATTTCTTTCAATATCCTTTCAACACAGCAGAGATTAAGACCCCCAAGAAGTACAGATTATTCCTGCTGTTGCATCTTTTACACAGATATGGACTTCAAAGGAAACAAAGGAAGAATGATTTCATGCCAGAAAGCAGGAGATACCTTCTCATCCAGCTTAACTCTCATTTTGTCAATGTCGTTTTCAGAATATTAACACCAGATGATCAAGTTTCCATGTCAGAGAAGCCCTTCCGTCTTTTCCTGCCTACTGGTGACTTGGCAACTCATTAGCATCTCTACTGGAAGTGAGCCAGAGGAAGGAAGTGATAAAACACCATGAGTCAACATGTTACTTGCCAGAAGTTCTGGTAAAAGGAGTAAGAGGAAGACAAAGAAAACAAGAGTCTTAGGACATTGTGGGGGTCTCCATTCTCCTTCCCCTCTAAACCAGGCTCATAGTGGACCTCGCCTGATGGAAGGTTCTAGAGAGAGACTAAATTTCACTTCCTGGAGTCGTAAGAAATATCTACCATTCATGCTTTCCATTCTACTCTGAGGTTAAACAAATATTAGAGTTCTAATGGGGTGGGGAGATACAGTGACTTTAAAAGTTGGCTGCAGGGTCCAGATGGACTAAGATGAAGGCAGAATTCTTCATACAGAGAGAACAACTTTTGTTCAGAAAAACAATATTAATGGATATATTTGGTCTTTCAGTGCAGGCTAATGAGAAGTCTAGACATAGAAAAATTAAATTGCTTGTTTTTCATAAGAAATGGGAGTTGTGGGGGTTCCCTCTCTTGGCTTTGGGGCACCCCTCCCTTTGTCTCTGTACAGGGGAGCTTCTTGTTTCTTTCTTCCCCCTTCTTTCTTGCCTATTAAACTCCCTGCTCCTTAAAACAAACAAACAAACAAAAACCAAAAAAAAAAAAACAAAAAAAAAAGGAAGAAGAAGAAGAAAGGAAGAAATGGGAGCTGTTTTAAGTGTTCCCTTTAGGTAGGGAAGACAGGAATTCTGAGAGCCATACAAAGAAAGACAGTGAAGAAATGGGTAGCAGAGGGGAAGAGGGATCCCAGGGAACATATCAGAGGAAGGATGGCCGGAGAGAAAATGGCTGAGCTGGCAATGCCTGAGGGATTCCAGCATCCACTTTAAAAAAAAATAATTTATTGTGGGAAATTTCAAGTATGTGCAAAAGTAACCAGACTAGTATAAAAAACCACAATGCACCCTTGGCAGCTTCAACAATTATTAACGCACAGCCAATCTTGTTTCATCTAAAATGCCCCACTCACTCACCTTTCTCCCATGGATTATCTTGAAAGAAACTCCAGTGATATTGTTTGGCTCTATGTCCCCACCC
The DNA here is from genome assembly GCF_028885625.2 of Pongo pygmaeus. Classification (NCBI taxonomy): domain Eukaryota; kingdom Metazoa; phylum Chordata; class Mammalia; order Primates; family Hominidae; genus Pongo; species Pongo pygmaeus. Next base: position 11,765,044 of record NC_072380.2, read on the forward strand.
AAATCTCATCTCAAATTGTAATCCCCATGTGTCAACAGAGGGTCCTGGTGGGAGGTGATTGGATCACGGGGGTGGTTTCCTTCAGGCTGCTCTCATGATAGTGAGTGAGTTCTCACGAGATCTGATGGTCTTTATAAATGACAGTTTCCCCTGCTTTCTCTCTCACCTGCTGCCATGTAAGACGTGCCATGCTTCCCCTTCACCTTCCACCATGATTGTTAAGTTTCCTGAGGCCTCCCCAGCCATGAGGAACTGTGAGTCAATTAAACCCCTTTTGTTTATAAATTACCCAGTCTCAAGTAGTATCTTTATAGCAGTGTGAGACCGGACTAATAAATCCAGATAGCATATTTTATCAGTGAACATTTCAGTATAGCATTAAATCTTAAGTAGTAGCCAATTCTGGGCTGTGCTCTCTGCCCCATTCTTTGCAGTGCTGCCCCCCGCCCCCCATTTAGCTGATATCCGCACTAAAGGCTTGTTCCTGCAGGAGCTGAGTGAGTGGTGCCTTGGGGGTGGGGGAAATGAAGAAGTGGCCAAGGTCCACACTGGTGATGATTCCACACTCAGAGCTCTGAGCTGCTAGAACCCAAAGACACATCTAGGAAACAAGAGACAATGGGGAATAAGGCAACAGCAAGGTGGAACCTTGTGAAAACCTGTAGGAAGATCACGGTGGGGGTGCTGAAATTCACAAAGGTGTGCAGTGTGGCCTCAGGAACTGGAGAGGTGTCAGGGCCTCTCTGCCTCATCTCCTCTCGGCAGCCTTGCATATGTGCTGTTCATGTCTCTCTCTGCTAACTGGTTCTTACTGCCAGGCTGCAAGGAGAAATGTCACTGTCACTCAGAGGGCAGACTCATCACAAGCCATCCTGTCAGGACATCACATGAACATGGACAACAAAGGCTCCTAGACACTCGCAGGGCACATCTATTCAGGCTACTTGGGTTATACAGTTGAGAAAGTAAATGGACTTTGATCTGAGGAATGCAAGTCCTCTTAAATTATCAGGCCCAGGGAGACATTAAAATGAGACAGCAATCACGTCCTACTCCCCTCTTAAAACTGCTTTCTATTACCACAAGTAGCTGTAAAGTAACCTAATAACGCCACATCAAACACTATAATCACACTCTATAGCCTAACAATGTACAGCCAATCACTAATCAATGTTATTCCTGTAAGCCAGCTCCTGACAAACAACTTTGTATCAGCCTACTCCCTGTCACCCCAATTTTTTTTTTTTTTTTTTTGGTCTTTAAAAACCTGCTTGTGGGCCAGGCATAGTGGCTCACACCTGTAATCACAGCACTTTGGGACACCAAGGCTGGAGGACTGCTGGAGCCTAGGTGTTCAAGACCAGCCTGGGCAACATGGCAAAACCTTGTGTCTACAAAAAATACAAAAATTATCCAGGCCTGGTGGTGTGTACCTGCAGTCTTAGCTACTCTGGAGGCTGAGGTGGGAGGATCATCTGAGCCTGGGGAGGTCAAGGCTGCAGTGAGTCATGATCCACTGCACTCCAGCCTGGATGACAGTGAGACCCTGTCTCAAAAAACAAACAAATCTGCTCGTAACAAAGATCGAATGGAATTCATATCCAAGACTACTTGGGTCTGAGTCTTCCCAGCAGCTGTCCTCACTTTGGCTAAACTATTCCAATTATATTTTAGGCCTCAGCTTCTTTCTTTTAGATCGACATAGTCATTTGAACTTTAGCAAGTTCCTCTTTTTTGCTGGCCCATTCTAGACACATTTTAAATGAGAGTCACAACCAACATTTTTGCATTATTCAAAACAGCTTCAAGAAACCAGGAACCCTTCACATGTATTTGTTTTCTTCTTTAGAACAATGCATTTGTTTAGGGAAAATGAAAACAGTCTATAGCTGAACTCATGTTAGTGTTTTCCGGAATCAAATGGTCACAGGAACTCAAAGCTCTTCTCCGGAGATCAAGGCTTACCCTTGCCTTCAGTGCTTCATCATCTGCCCTCAACGTTTGCTACTCCTCCCCATTGTTCCACCCTTTTACCAAAGGCCTGCTGTCAGCAATGTTCAGTAAATAGCTTTTTAACAAAAGTGTCATTTCTTTCTCATATTAAAATTCCCTAATAAATCTTTTTTCCCCTCCCTATGAGTTTTTCTGACACCCATAAAGAATTTTCCTTTCAACATCCTGTCTTCTTGCCTTCTCCACTCAAAGCTTCACTTGACACCTGCCTTCCAGGTAAGACAACACCCCTTAGAGCTCATAATCTTGCCAGGTTAGTCTTTAAATTTTTTTATCCTGATAAAATCTTTGCTCACTCAGCACTAGCAGCGATTCTCTCCTCTGAGAATTGAGGTTTGTGTACTTGTTAATGATCCCATAATGCCCCTGTAGTCTCTATAGGACAAGGGCCCCACACAAAAAAAGAGAAAAAAGATAATCTTCTCTTACAGTTTTGGTTCTCAGACTTTGAGTATGCAGCAGATACCTGGAAGGCTTTGTTGTAACAAAGTCTGCTGGACCCCACCCTGGAGTCACTGATTCAGCAGGTCTGGGTGGACCTGAGAATATGCATTTATATGCGCAGATGAAAACGACTTGGTCTCTGGTTTCTACAAGGCTACAGTCTAATGGATAAAACCCTCTTTTGATCTGGCTAGCACTTCAGAATTTGAAAATCTCTGTCATATTGATTAGACTTAAAAAACACCCTCATAACAGTGTAAGGGGAAGCAGAGTCTGCACTTTGGGTTAAAAAACTTGAGTTTGAATTCCAGCCTTACCAAGTATTAGCTCTATGGTTATGGTTAAGTTGCTTAAACTCTCAAAGCCTGAGTTATCTGTGAAATGGGAATACTACTCTCCCAGGTAGGTAATACTTGTGTTTGTAAAAATACTGTATGAGCTTAAAAAAAAAATGCTATACAGATACCTAATTAGAAAAAAGGGCAGTAGGGCAGGTGTGGTGGCTCACACTTGTATTCCCAGCATTTTGGAAGGGCGAAGTGGGTGGATTGCTTGAGGTCAGGAGTTCGGGACCAGCCTGACCAACATGGTGAAACCCTGTCTCTACTAAAAATACAAAAATTAGCCAGGTGTGGGTGCACATGCATGTAGTCCCAGCTACTCGGGAGGCTGAGGCAGGAGAATCGCTTGAACCCAGGAGGAGGAGGTTGCAGTGAGCCGAGATCACGCCACTGCATTCCAGCCTGGCTGACAAAGCGAGACTCTGTCTCAAAAGAAAAAGAAAAAGGAAAAAAAGATAGGCTGGATCAGTGTCAGACAGATCATGAGAGTGTTATGGGAACACAGGAAGAAAGCAGTGCATTCCCCTGGCATAAAGAAAGGTTGGATGGGGTTGGTGTTGGGGCTCAGAAAAAAATTCTCCAAATATGCTGCTTTGGACTTCAAACTGAGAGTACCTGGGGAGTAGCAAATGCAGAGAAGAGCTTTCTCTAGTCCTCTCTTATCTGACTAAGGGAAGTTCCTCCAGAGGAATGCAATCATCAGCCAGGGAGGCTTAACTCAGGAAAATAGACTAAAGGTCTGACCTCTTGCTCAGAAAGACTTTTACCATAGGCTACCAATGTATTCCTCTGAGGGCTGCTGCCTGAGACACTTTCTCTGCCTTATAAGCAGATAAAGCAGCCTTTGTTCACAGTGCATTTCTGCCCCTCTCTTTCCCACACCTCATCACCACCACCCTCCAGTAGCCCCCAGCCCCCGTTTTTTTCTGTGGGGTATAAAAGCTTCAGTCAGCTGGTCCTCCTCTGAGTCATAGTTTGTGTGGCTCCTGTGCACATGGGCACATAAGAAATTTGTATGCCTTTTCTCCTGTTAATCTATTGTCAGTTTCTTCCAGAGACTCAAATTATTGAACCTTCAGAAGGTAAAAGGAAAGTTTCCTTTGCCTCTACACAGGTTTCATGAAACAGGTGGAATTTTTGCTGGGCCCTAAAGGTTTTCAACAGGCAGGGAATTAAGCAGGGAAGGAATATGGCAGGGAAATGCATGCCACATTTAAGAACTGGAGAACATGGGAAAATCATTAATCTGATGATATGGCTGAAAAAGAAGTGTAAAACCACAGAAAGCTTTGAATACCAGGAAAAGGAGTTTCAGCATACTTCGGTAGGTAATGGGTAGCTAATAAACCTTCTGACCAGCAGATAAGTAACACTGGTATGCGTATGAGGTAGATTGGAAGGGGAAGAGCATGGAGGCAGCGAAAGCTGTGAAGTCTGCATTCTTTAACAGCTATCTCTACCTCACCTTTGGTTTTATTCCCATGTCCCCACCTTCCACTGGTGTGGCCTTATAATAAATTCCTATCTTCTAAATCATCAACTCTGCCCCAGAGAGCTCCTTCAAAGGTGGGGCAGCTCTCCTGTGGTCCTAGCCCTGCCTTCTGCAGCACTACAGGAGAACACACATCCCCGCTTCCTCCTAAAGATTCTTGGCAGCCCTCTTGTCCTCATTCAGATTTCTCTTCTTGTTAAACATGCCTGGTTTTTCAGCCATTTCTCACTGAAGTGGCTTTTCCACCATTCTAGTTACCCTTCTCTGGATATTATGTACTTTCTCCCACAGAAAGAGAAGCACATGGTATTACCAAAGGCAATGGATAATTTAAACAAACAAACTCTTGGTGGGCAAATAAGAACTTAATCCCCCACCCACCTCTTTTCCTTACTGGGTAACTTTATTGGGAGTACTTGAGAGAAAGTCAAGTTCAAGGCCCAAATGAGTTCTCTCTTGTCTATGGTATCATTTACACATTGGCACCTTGGTCATATTTAAATCCTTCATCTCATTCTGACTTGGGTTTGCTTTGACTTACAGATGAACCCTAGATGCTGTATATCTTTCCCTTAGGGAATTTTATGGATGCCAGTCCTGTAATTTATACCCTCTCTTCTGTACTGTAGTTTTAGGGGACAAAACTGTGTATACATGGCTTGCTTGTATTTTTTCCTTCAGATTTTCTTTTTTCTGGCTGGGCACAGTGGCTCACACCTGTAATCCCAACACTTTGGGAGGCCGAGGTAGGAGGACCACTTGAGCCCAGGAGTTTGAGACCAGCCTGGGCAATAAGTGAGCCCTCGTCTCTGCAAAACAACAAAAACAGCAAAAATTAGCTGGGCATGGAGGAATACACCCGTAGTCCTAGCTACTTGGGAGGCTGAGGCAGGAGGATCACTTGAACCCAGGAGATTGAGGCTGCAGTGAGCCATTATTGCATGATTGCGCCACTGCTCTCCAGCCTGAGCGACACAATGAGACCCTGCCTTAAAAAAAAAAAAAAAAAGCCAAGTGCAGTGACTTACCCCTGTAATCCCAATACTTTGAGAGGCTGAGGCAGGAGGATGGCTTGAGCCCAAGAGTTCAAAACCAGCCCGGGCATATGGTAAGACCTTGTCTCTATAAAAAATAATAAATAAAAAATTTTTTAAGATTATTTTTCTCTTTCACTATAATAGTTAACCTAATAGTTAACCTCTGGGTGATCATTACATTTTATTTCTTCAGTTCATGTTCATTTTCCCTGAGCCTGAAGGGTTAACCTGTCTGTGCTTGATGTGTGCACACCATGGGAATTCTTTGTGGCTTTCCTAAGCCCACTGTAAGTCTCTTTAGAAGCAACAACAACAACAATGCATGGCTAATAAATTTCCACTTCTAATAATAGGGTCAGTGCTATTCCATGTAAAGACCAAGTTCATAATGAAAATAAAGCATTGCAAAAAAAAAAAAAAAAGCCACGTTCAGCATGTGATATTAACCTAATGTTTACATGGAAGCTCTCAAAAGCGAATGTCTTTAGCTGTGTTCTTATGATTGTACACAACCTCCTCGGTAATCTCTCATCAGTCTCCAAACCCTGAAAATATTTCCCAATACATGTCTCCCTCATTTCCTCATAGTATATAACACATGTATCCAAGGAAAACTAAGGAGAGACTGGGTTTTCGCTTTGTGTGGGAACGCATTTCACTTTGCTTGCAAAAGTGAAAGGTCTGTCTGGGCTCAGCTGATAAGATGTTTTGGTTTGATAAGATTTTTCCTCTGTGTTGCTTGGTGTGGAGACATACTCAGATTCATTTAGAAAACATTTTTTATTGACTGTGACTCATTAGAAAGAATGTCATGTGCTGGCATTTCATCACCGAACAGGGAATCTTGGCCATATAGGGCCTTTGGCTCAGATACGATTCAGGAAAGGAATAATGGGCTTCCACGGGACCAGAGGAATGCAAGTAAACACGTGGTACCCAGCGCTCTTCTGTGTCACCTCACTGTGGCGCTGGTGGGGGCAGGCTTGCTCTTGTGACACTGAAGATTAAGACCACACCAGACCACACCAGGAGATACTGCTTTTCCCTTAGAAGGACTGACAACCTAAGAGGACGATGTGCTCTGTTAATTAAGGTTTTAGGAATTTAGAAATTTTTAAAAAGGAAATATGACAGGAAGTTCCCATATAAATGCAGACACAATAAATATAAAGTACTGGCTGGGCGCAGTGGCTCACGCCTGTAATCCCAGCAACTTTGGAAGCCCAAGACGGGAGGATCACTTGAGTCCAGGAGTTTGAGACCAGCCTGGGCAACAAAGTGAGACCTCAGCTCTACAAAAAAATTAGCTGGGCATAATAGTATGTACCTGTAGTCTCAGCTACTCAGGAGACTAAGGCCAGAGAATTACTTGAGCCCAGGAGGTCAAGGCTGCAGTGAGCCATGTTTTTGCCACTGCACTTCAGCTTGGGTGACAGAGCAAGACCTTGTCTCAAAAATAAAAACTTAAATTTAAATTTAAAAATATGGATCAGGCACAGTGGTTCATGCCTGTAATCCCAGCACTTTGGGAGGCTGAGGAGAGCAGATCACTTGAGGTCAGGAGTTCAAGTCCAGCCTGGCCAACATGGTGAAACTCCGTCTCTACTGAAAAAAAAAGAAAAAATTAGCCAGGCATGGTGGCGGGTGCCTGTAATCCAGGCTACTCGGGAGGCTGAGGCAGGAGAATCACTTGAACCTGGGAGGCGGAGGTTGCAGTGAGCCGAGATTGCACCACCGTACTCCAGTGTGGGCAACAGAGCAAGACCATATCTCAAAAAAACAAAAACAAAAAAATAACACACACAAAAAAGTATGGCTGGGTGCGGTGGCTTATACACCTGTAATCCCAGCACTTTGGGAGGCCAAGTAGGAAGATTGCTTGAGCCTGGGAGTTCAAGACCAGTTTGGGCAACATAGTAAGACCTCCTCTGTAAAGATAAAAATTAAAAAATAAACTTTAAAAATAATAAAATTTTTGTAAAGTACAATGTTTACTTAGTCATGGTGTTTTATAAGGTATTTTATAGGATTTGACTTTTTATGAAGTTAGTTGTGAATAAGCAAAAGGCCCTAAACAAAAGGTGTACTGGATTCTATGTAGTTTCATGTCAGTCTTTAGAGTCCTGATTGCATAAAGATTAATTGAAATATGTTTAAGCCTATTTAAGAAATAAGAGGCTTTCTAATATCAGAAGAATATAATTATTTCATACCAGAATATAATTATTTCATACCAGAAGAATACAATTTTTCAGCGACATTTTAAAATTATTTTTCTCCCTCTTGCACACTGATTCAGCAACATTTTTTAAAGCCTGAGTTAATGCCTCTTCAAAACGATATTTGAATATGGAATGGTTAAAAATTGAACTGGAAAACTCACCAAAATTCTACTTGTTTTTTAATGAAAATCTTACTTCACTAACCTGTCCATCAGTAACCTCCCCCCAGACACCCCCAACTGTACCTTCTCTCACGCTTACCCTTCTTGGAAGTATTTGGGATCATAAGTTGAGACACTTTGCTAAGAGTGGACAATATCCTTCCATAAAGAAGTCTCCTCTTCAATAACAAATAGTGCCTTGCATCTTTGGGACGATTTGACAGATTAATGCTACTATGTGGTGGTTAAGATACTGCCTTCTGCAAAGATAAATAATGTTGATTCACTGCGCTTCCAAAATCAAGGACAAAGCCGAAGGCATGACGCCAGGTGATAAAGTTTATGGCTGAGAAGGCAACCAAGATTCAAACTGACTGACAGCAGAAGCCAGATGAAGGATTATGCATTTGTTCCCTGATGAGTATGATGAATAAAAATTAAAAAATCCTGAAGGCCAGCAGAGTAGAAGAGGGGTGTAAATTAAAGAAAACCACAGAGCGAAAACACAGTGAGCAGCTAGACAACAAAATGTTTTTGTACTTCAGAGGAGGCCGAAAGATGCATCCTGGCAGGTGGAGCTGAAGGAAGGGGTGCAAGGCTGAGGAGGTCCTCAAGACTAAGTCAAGACTTGCAGTTCACCCGAGCACATTCGGTGCTGACCCTGACCCTCCACTTCTCTCTCTGGGGCTGCTTCTGTCGGGAGTTGGGTGGGGGTTCACTCTGCTCCTTAGCACAGTGGCCTCGGCTGAAGGGCAGAGCACATGTCAAGATGAAGCTCTGGTAAAGAATTGATCAAAAATAGTGGTGGAATGAGATGGAGATTTAAATCAAAGGGCTGATTTATGAAGGCTTCAAAGATTTTTTTTTTTTTGAAAGAAAGAATGTAGATTAGTTGTTGCTGAGGGCTGGAGGGGATAGAGATAGATGCGGCAACGGAAGGATCCTTCAGGTTTCTTCTTGAGGTGATTAAATGTTCTGAAATCGCGTGTTACAGCTCTTTTGGAATTTGTCTAGCAGGTTTTCTGGTTTTCACTGCAAAACCCCCACCATAAAAAACAGAAAGAAAAAATTATCCTAAAATTGGGTGTGGTAATGGTTGCGCATATGCTGTGAATAGGCTTTCAAATATTGAAACGTACACTTCAAATGAGTGAATTGTATGGTATGTGAATTATACATCAATAAAGCTTTTTAAAATCATAACAAAAACCTTCAAGCCACTAGAGAGGACAGTCAATGTGGTATGAAAACAAGACTCAACACAGCAACCTCACAGGGCTACGAGGTAAAACCAAGGGTCACTGATCACCCAAAAGGAAAGCTATTATCAAATGCTAGGGAAAGAACTACAGGACAACTAAATCATGGTATTCTGTATTTCATTTCCACTTAGGAGAATTCTGCCTCTCTGTCATTTTTGCATGTGTGTATATGTGTGACAGGGTCTTGCTCTGTCACCCGGGCTGGAATGTGGTGGTGCAATCTCCACTCACTGCAGCCTCGACCTCCCAGGTTCAAATGATTCTCCCACCTCAGCCTCCCAAATAGGCGGGACTACAGGCACGCACCACCACGCTCGCTAATTTTGTTTGTCTTTTGTAGAGATGAGGTCTCACTGTGTTGCTCATGCTGGTCTTGAACTCCTGGATTCAAGCAGTCCTCCCACCTTGGTCTCCCAAAATGCTGGGATTACAGGCATCAGCCACTGCACCCAGTCTCTTTCTGTCATTCTGTTTCCAAAGTTGAATCACCTTGCCCTGTTGGAGCTCAAAAACTAAAGGTGTGATGAAGGTGCTACAGTTTGAACTCTTTAAAGGAAGGCATCAGCCATATAGAGTGAGCCACAGGGGAGGACTTCTCTCGTTTCCCTGTAGAATGGGATACCAAGTTAGAGGAGTCAATTATCCTGTCCTGTCTGGAGAAAGCATTCCTTAGATGAATGAACTGGAAACGGAAAACTGGAAAAGGTGTTTTTATTTCTTTTCATAATTAGGACATCATTTACAAGACTTACATTTCTTGGATGTTCCCCAAATTTCTCACATAGAGCTGGCATTACTAGAAAGTTAAATACTTGCTGCTTTTAATTATATTGAATTCCACCGAGGGAGCTTAAAGGTTAGGCATTTTGTGATGGGTGTGCATTCTACTACCAAATGTAATAACTAGAATAGAAATTCCAGAAAAGGAAAAGTATTTATCAAACACTGAAACTGCTTTGAGAAATGGCTTTGTCAAGTTAACTGGTTATCATTAGATTTATTACAGTGGTTAGGAAAAACTGACCTCGTAGATGTCTATAACAATGTAATCGTCTGTTTAGAATAATGCCCCCCGTTACACAGCTGTAAACACAAGAACTTTCCCTTGCGAGTTCAATAATCTTAGCAACAGTTCTCTTTCCAAACAGGCCAAGAAAGATATGTTGCTTTGGGAAACTGGAAAATCAACAGACCAAAACACCCAGAAGAACTGGGTGGAGAGAAGATAGAGCCCGTTCACTCTGCAGTCTCTGCAGAGGTACAGAGTGACAGCAGCCATGGGTGCCCTTGTAAGGCTCTGTCCCAGCTCCCAACCCTGCCACCCGGGGCCACCACCACAATTCCCTGCCGAGCCCTGCACACATGGGCTGCAAAAATGGTGAGGAAAAAGAAGATTTCAAACGAATTCATCCCCAAGTTACAAACATGGTTCATGGAGCTTTAGTAAAAATTATTTTAAATTTTTTACTTCATCTACAGACATGCGACTCAAACCTGATTCTTTCGGATTCCAAATGTTCTCTTTCTGTGTGCATTTGCAAGGATGGACTCCACTGCGTAAGTGGGCTAATTGATCCTTATGAGCAATGAGTCCTGCGTGTGTTCATTAGGAATGTCCCATGGGTGAATAAGTAGTTGGGAAATGAGTCAATCAGTTTCTTCCTTTCTGTTCCATACTAGTAGTTCTGAACCTGCCAATGTGTCTCAAATATAACTAGGTATCTTTAGAGTCCTTTTTGTTTTTCTTGAGACAAGGTCTGTTGCTCAGGCTGGAGTTCCGTGGTGGGATCATAGCTCACTGTAGCCTTCAATTGCTGGGCTCAAGCCATCCTTTGGCCTCAGCCTCCCAAAGGGCTAGGATTATATGTGGGAGCCACCGCACCCTGCTTCTTTAGAGTACTTCATTTTTATACATATATGTTATTTCTTTTTTATTGTTGTTATTTTTAATAGTCTTTTTAGTTTTGGTTTGGTGTTTTTGTTTTTTGTATTTTGTTTTTTGTTTTTTTTTCTTTGAGACAGCGTCTCACTCTGTCACCCAGGTTGGAGTGCAGTGGTGCAACCTCAGCTCACTGCAACCTCTGCCTCCCAGGTTCAAGTGATTCTCCTGCCTCAGCCTCCCGAGTGGCTGGGATTACAGGTGCCTGCCACCATGCCCAGCTAGTTTTTGTATTTTTAGTAGAGGCAGGGTTTCACCATGTTGGCCAGGCTAGTCTCAAACTCCTGACCTCAGGTGATCCACCCACCTCAGCCTCCCAAAGTGCTGGGATTACAGGTATGAGCCACCTCCACCCGGCCATAATAGACTATCTAAAATTAAGCAAAACTAATCAATAATCAGAATGACTGGAGCAACTTTCTAAAACCTGCAAATTCCTCTGTTGACTTACAATAGTTAAAATACTCAGGGAGGAAATAAGATGTTCAATAGTATAATCATTTCCTTCTCTATAATTCCTCCTGCTCCCACATTTGTAAAGTAGTACTTTAGTTTTTTTATTTACCTATTTATTTAATAATTTCAACTTTTATTCCAGATTCAGGGGGTACATGTGCCAGTTTGTCACATGTGTATATTGCACGATGCTGAGATACAAATGATCTTGTCACTTAGGTGGCAAGCATTAGAGTAATTTACAAGTGCTATTTGAGTGAAAGCATTGTCTTCTGTACTCTCATCTTGAGCAAAAGAAATCATTCTGATTGCATAACTTGTTTATACTTCTCAAAATACTTTCATACGTGTTTGATGCCCATAACTAATACAGTACCCTTTAATCCATCCAGCATTGCCAGGGAAGATTGCCAAGGAGGTATTGACATAACGGAATGTTACCACACCTTTTAAAAATCTGTTGGAATAAAAACCTTTCTAAAATACATTGCAACAAAGAAATGTAAATTAAAATATGAGCGCTTTTAAAAATTTTTCTTATCATATTAACAAGGATTTTAAAAACTATCATACCCAGCTTCAGAGAGGATTCAAGGGAAAAGATCCTCCTAGACATTCCTAATGGGATTGTGAATTCTGACATTTTTGGGAAGGTGATTTTGGAATATGGATCGAGATGTTCAAACCATTAACCCCACGATCCTTTTGTCCTTTTAATAAATATTAAAAGTGGCTGGTGCAGTGGCTCATGCCTGTAATCCTAGCACTTTGGGAGGCCGAGGTGGGAGGATGGCTTGAGCCCAGGAGTTTGAGACCAGCCTGGGCCACACAGCAAGTCCCTCATCTCTATAAAAAATAAAAAGAGTAGCCAAGCATGGTGGTGCACACCTGTAGTCCCAGCTACTAGGGAGGGCTGAGGGAAGAGGATTGCTTGAGCCCAGGGAGTCAAGGCTGCAGTGAGCCATGACTGCACCACTGTACTCCAGCCTGGGTGGCAGAAAGAGACCCTGTCTCAAAAACTAATAATAAAATAAAATAAATTTAAAAAGAGTGCCAATCACTCTCTGGTCACTCAAGGTACGCAGGTGAACAACACAAGCCAGCTCTCTGCTCTCGGGAAGCTTACATTCTAATGAAGAGAGAGTAAGACAATACATATGTACACAGATAAAGAAAGAAGATAAATTCAGACACAATGCTTCCTAGGAAGAGAAACAAGCATGGATATGAGGACCCTAAAGGCGAGGGAGGAGGTTGCTTTGCTTGGTGCTCAATAAAGACCCCTATGGCAATTGGCCAGTGCTCCCACCAATCCAGCCTCCACTCAGCATTCATAAGAGAGTCTCTAGCCAGGCGTCATGGCACACACCTGTAATTCCAGCTACTAGGGAGGCCGAGGCAGGAGGATCACTTGAGCCCAGAGGTTCCGGCCTGCAGTGAGCTATGATCGTGCCACTGCACAGCAGCCTGGGCAACAGAATGAGACTCTGTCTCCAAAAAGGAGAGAGAGAGAAAGAGAGCCTCTACTAAAAGCAAACCATGAAATCCAACCTACTTTCCCCAAGGGCAAGACAGCTACATGAGGTGCGAGGGAAGTTGTTGGGCGAGATTTCCAGAAACGCTTCTTTAAATCTGAGACAGTCTCAGGTCAATTGTATATAATACTATTTTAGATATATCTGAGAAAATTTTTGAATTTAAAAAGAAGTTAATTAAGGGCTAAGGAGAAAAGCAATTCTGGATTAGATGTTGTTCTGAAAATATATGTTCTCTGCTTCCTCCACTTTTTTAGCCATAAAACTTTGAGTAAAATTGTTCAAGGTTTAGTGGAAACTTCTTGCTTGGGGGAAGGAGACTGTTGAGGGAAGAATGTTATATAATATTTGTGTGCGTGTATATATATGTGTGTGTGTGTATTTGCAGCATAACTCTCTGTGCTCATATGTATGGCAAAATTGTAGAATACTTGAAAGAAGCAAAATGAGGTAGAAAAACCTGCTGGGGCAGGAGTTTGTTGACTTGGAGACCTGTCCCAGTTCTGCTCAGACTAGCTGTGTAATCTTGAAATCTTTCAGTTAATACTGTGGAACCCAGCTTCTTTAAAACTTGAGGAAATTGGACTGGATCATCTGTAAGGCCTCATCCATGTTATGGAAGGTCTTGTCACCTTTTTTTTTTTTTTTAGACAGGTTCTCACTCTGTTGCTCAGGCTGGAGGGCAGTGCTGCGATCTTGGCTCACTGCAGCCTCGAGGTCCCGGGCTCAAGCGATCCTCTCACCTAAGTCTCCTAAGTAGCTAGGCCAATAGGTGTATGCCACCATGCCCAGCTAATTTTTGCATCTTTTGTAGAGATGGGGTTTCACCATGTTGCCCAGGCTAGGTCACCTTTCTTTTTTCCCTCCTACTGTTGATATTGCACACACACACACACACGCACACTCACACACACGTGCACACAGGTTAAAAATGAAATCTCACCATGACCTTTATAAAAAACAAGTGCATAGAGCAGGAAAATTCCAGTCATAAAATAATGAACTCTTTATATCTAGAAAACTTAATACAGATTGCAGGCTGATACAGGAACGTGTATACAGTCTTTGAGTATAACATACTTCATGTGTATGAATGACGTACTCTGCAGCTAAATCAATAATGGGGGCTTATATTTGTATAGGTCTTTAGTGTTCCCAAAACAATTTTATGTCATATCACTTGCAATTTTGGAGACTCGTGCGATTTTTAGAAATAGGTAAGGCAATGAGAATGATTTCTCTTTTACTGAGGCTTAGAAGTATAAAATGGCTTGGCCAGGTTTACGCAGCAATGGGCAGCCATCAAATCTTCTCCCAGTTCACAGGCATTTATTCCCATCTGCCACGTTGCAAGGCAGCTGGAATGACTGTCACCATTCATGCTTCCTCCACCCCTCACTCCACTGCAGCTCAGCTGAGGCCACTGAGAACATCAGAACAGTGGGGCAATGTGATCACCAAGTTTCCCAAAATAGAAGCTACCACAGAGATAAACCAGCCAGCTGTTTCCCTCTCAACTCACCTGCCTGTCACATTTTAGTCTCTGCAGTGGGGGCTGCCAGACCTCTTATTTCTTCCTTTCTTTTAAATTTCAGGTAAGAAAATAGAATACTTAAAATGTTAAGTATGTCCCTTCCTTTAAAAACAATGACCGGCACTCATAACTGAACATTCCTTGAATAACAAAATGTCCTACATCTTCACAAAGTCATGCATCTGATTCCTTTCTGCCTGTCATTTGTCACCCTCCTTCACCGTGCCCAACAACCCAAAGGCCAGGTGAACACGAAGTCAAATCACTGGAGTGTTGGTGAGTTCAAAAGTCATCAGGTGCCCACCGGCCGCTCTGAAAAGCCATCTTTGCATTGTCCCCATTTTATTGGCAGAGTCCTCAAACTCTTGCTTTCTTGTTATCCAATGCATGGGATCACCGGGGGGCCTGCTGTGTCACAGACATCCATCTGTGGACACCAACTCTGAGATGACCACCAACCACTTAAAGGAGAAGAAGGAAGTTGTGCAGGTGGAGAAAGGGGAAGAGATGCCCCTACTAGTGGGAACCCCAATGAAGAAAATGGGGAGATGAGGCTGATGATGAGGAGGACAAAGAAGATGAAGAAGATGGGGAGGAAGAGGAGGAGGAAGAAGGTGGAGGCAAGGAACAGGGTGGAGATGAATGAAGAAGCTAAAGCCCCTGGTGGCAAACAGGGCACTGAAGATAAAGAAGATAGTGGTGTTGATATCGCGAAGCAGAAGATGAGGAGGATAGCCAGACAGCAGAAAAGTCAAAGAAAAAAAAAGGCGGCCGTGACCTATTCACCCTCCACTTCCCTTCTCAGAAACTAGACATGGTCACTTTGGAGAGAGAGGCCCAGCCACTGCCGACAGCGCCACCTGCTGGTGACACACTCTCCACCACCCGCCCAAAACCACAACATGAGTTTGCAACAGGAGAGGAAAAAAGAATCACAACTTCCAAGGCCCTGGTTTTTTGCGTTTTTAAGTAGTTTTAAAAGGAGATTTGTTAGTATTTTTTAGTTTCCTTTTATATTTTTGCACATATTGTCAGGAGTCAGGCTTTTTTTTTTTTTTTTTTTGAGACAGAGTCTCACTCTGCTGCCCAAGCTGGAGTGCAGTGGTGCGATCTCGGCTCACTGCAAGCTCCGCCTCCCGAGTTCATGCCATTCTCCTGCCTCAGCCTCCCGAGTAGCTGGGACTACAAGTGCCCGCCACTACGCCTGGCTAATTTTTTGTATTTTTAGTAGAGACGGCGTTTCACCGTGTTAGCCAGGATGGTCTTGATCTCCTGACCTCGTGATCCGCCTGCCTCGGCCTCCCAAAGTGCTGGGATTACAGGTGTGAGCCACCGCGCCCAGCCAGGAGTCAGCCATTTTTGATGATCTCAGGTGATCAAACCAGCGTCCTGAGCATCCTCCGTCCTACTTCTAACTTTACTTGTGGTGTGATCAAGCTCATTATCACCTCAAAGGACAAAAGAAACCTCGTAGAAAGAAGCAAAAACAACTAAACAATCTTATTCTGAGCATTCCAGTAACTTTTTTTGTACATGCACTTAGCTGTACTATAGATAGTTAGTGTCAGGTCTCGGAGCCCAAGCTAAGCCATCATATCCCCTGTGACCTGCACATACACATCCAGATGGCCGGTTCCTGCCTTAACTGATGACATTGTCTTGTGAAATTCCTTCTCCTGGCTCATCCTGGCTCAAAAGCTCCCCTACTGAGCACCTTGTGACCCCCACTCCTGCCCACCAGAGAACAACCCCCCTTTTTCCTTTACCTACCCAAATCCTATAAAACGGCCCCACCCCTATCTCCCTTCGCTGACTCTCTTTTCGGACTCAGCCCATCTGCACCCAGGTGAAATAAACAGCCCTGTTGCTCACACAAAGCCTGTTTGGTGGTCTCTTCACACGGACGTGCATGAAATTTGGTGCCATGACTCGGATCGGGGGACCACCCTTGGGAGATCAATCCCCTGTCCTCCTGCTCTTTGCTCCGTGAAAAAGATCCACCTAGGACCTCAGGTCCTCAGACCCACCAGCCCGAGGAACAACTCACCAATTTTAAATTAGGTAAGCGGCCTCTTCTTACTCTCTTCTGCAACCTCTCTCACTATCCCTCAACCACTTTCTCCTTCCAATCTTGGCACCACCCTTCAATCTCTCCCTTCTCTTAATTTCAATTCCTTTCATTTTCTGGTAGAGACAAAGGAGACACGTTTTATCTGTGGACCCAAAACTCCAGCGCTGGTCACAGACTCAGGAAGGCAGCCTTCCCTTGGTGTTTAATCATTGCAGGGATGCCTCTCTGATAATTCACCCACGTTTCAGAGGTGTCTGACTATGCAAGGATGCCTGCCTTGGTCCTTCACCCTTAGTGGCAAGTACTGCTTTTCTGGGGGGGCAAGAACCCCCCAACTCCTTCTCTCCATGTCTCTACCCCTTCTCTGCTTTTCTGGGGGGCAAGAACTCCCCAACCCCTTCTCCTTCACCCTTAGCAGCAAGTACTGCTTTTCTAGGGGGCAAGACCCTCCCGATCCCTTATTTCCGTGCCCCGACCTCTTATCTCTGCACCCCGATCCCTTATTTCCATGCCCCAACCTCTTATCTCTGTGCCCCAACCCCTTATTTCCACACCCCGACCTCTTATCTCTGTGCCCCAACCCCTTATTTACACACCCCAACCCCCCTTCCTGCTTTTCTAGATGGTAAGAACCCCTGAACCCTTCCCTCCGTGTCTCTATTCTCTCTTTTCTCTGGGCTTGCCTCCTTCACTATGGGCAACCTTCTACCTTCCATTCCCCCTTCTTCTCCCTTAGCCTGTGTTCTCAAGAACTTAAAACCTCTTCAACTCACACCTGACCTAAAACCTAAATGCCTTATTTTCTTCTGCAATGTCACTTGACCCCAATATAAACTCTACAGTGGTTCCAAATAGCCAGAAAACGGCACTTTCAATTTTTCCATCCTACAAGATCTAAATAATTCTTGTCGTAAAATGGGCAAACGGTCTGAGGTGCCTGACATCCAGGCATTCTTTTACACATCGGTCCCTCCCTAGTCTCTGTACCCCATGCAACTCATCCCAAATCTTCCGTCTTTCCCTCCTGCCTGTCCCCTCAGTCCCAACCCCAAGCATCGCTGAGTCTTTCTAATCTTCCTTTTCTATAGACCCATCTGACCTCTCCCCTCCTTGCCAGGCCGAGCTAGGTCCCAATTCTTCCTCAGCCTCCGCTCCTCCACCCTACAATCCTTTTATCACCTCCCCTCCTCACACGCAGTCTAGCTTACAGTTTCATTCCATGACTAGCCCTCCCCCACCTGCCCAGCAATTTCCTCTTAAAAAGGTGGCTGGAGCTAAAGGCATAGTCAAGGTTAATGCTCCCTTTTTCTTTATCCGACCTCTCCCAAATCAGTTAGTGTTTAGGCTCTTTTTCATCAAATATAAAAAACCCAGCCCAGTTCATGACCCCTTTAGCAGCAACTCTGAGATGCTTTACAGCCCTAGACCCTAAAAGGTCAAAAGGCCATCTTATTCTCAATATACATTTTATTTTATTACCCAATCTGCTCCCAACATTAAATAAAGCTCCAAAAATTAAATTCCGGCCCTCAAACCCCACAACAGGACTTAATTAACCTTGCCTTCAAGGTGTACAATAATAGAGTAGAGGCAGCCAAGTAGCAACATATTTCTGAGTTGCAATTCCTTGCCTCCACTGTGAGACAAACCCCAGCCACATCTCCAGCACACAAGAACTCCAAACACCTGAACTGCAGCTGCCAGGGGTTCCTCCAGAACCTCCTCCCCCAGGAGCTTGCTACAAGTGCCGGAAATCTGGCCACTGGGCCAAGGAATGCCCACAGCCCGCGATTCCTCCTAAGCCTCATCCCATCTGTGCAGGACCCCACTGAAAATCAGACTGTTCAACTCACCTGGCAGCCACTCCCAGAGCCCCTGGAACTCTGGCCCAAGGCTCTCTGACTGACTCCTTCCCAGACCTTCTTGGCTTAGCAGCTGAAGACTGACACTGCCTGATCACCTCGGAAGCCTACAGGACCATCACAGACACTCTGGTTAACTCTCACAGTGGAGGGTAAGTCCGTCCCCTTCTTAATCAATATGGAGGCTACCCACTCCACATTACCTTCTTTTCAAGGGCCTCTTTCCCTTGCCTCCATAATTGTTGTAGGTATTGACAGTCAGGCTTCTAAACCTCTTAAAACTCCCCAACTCTGATGCCAACTTAGAAAACATTCTTTTAGGCACTCTTTAGTTATCCCCACCTGCCCAGTTCCCTTATTAGGCCAAGACATTTTAACTAAATTATCTGCTTCCCTGACTATTCCTGGACTACAGCTATATCTCATTGCTGCCCTTCTTCCCAATCCAAAGCCTCCTTTGCGTCCTCCTCTTGTATTCCCCCACCTTAACCCACAATTGTAAGATACCTCTACTCCCTCCTTTGTGACCGATCATGCACCCCTTACCATCTCATTAAAACCTAATCACCCCTACCCCACTCAACACCAATATCCCATCCCACAGCATGCTTTAAAAAGATTAAAGCCTGCTATCACTCACCTGCTACAGCATGGCCTTTTAAAGCCTATAAACTCCCCTTACAATTCCCCCATTTCACCTGTCCTAAAACCAAAGTTTACGGGTTAGTTCAAGATCTGCGCCTTATCAACCAAATTGTTTTGCCTATCCACCCACTGGTGCCAAACCCATATACTCTCTTATCCTCAATACCTCCCTCCACAATCCATTATTCTGTTCTAGATCTCAAACATGCTTTCTTTATTATTCCTTTGTACCCTTCATCCCAGCCTCTCTTCGCTTTCACTTGGACTGACCCTGACACCCATCAAGCTCAGCAAATTACCTGGGCTGTACTGCCACAAGGCTTCACAGACAGCCCCCTTTACTTCAGTCAAGCCCAAATTTCTTCCTCATCTGTTACCTATCTCGGCATAATTCTCATAAAAACACACGTGCTCTCCCTGCTGATTGTGTCCGGCTCATCTCCCAAACCCCAATCCCTTACAAAACAACAACTCCTTTCCTTCCTAGGCATGGTTAGTGCGGTCAGAATTCTTAGACAAGAGCCGGGACCGCACCCTGTAGCCTTTCTGTCCAAACAACTTGACCTTACTGTTTTAGCCTAGCCCTCATGTCTGCGTGCAGTGGCCGCCACCACCCTAATACTTTTAGAGGCCCTTAAAATCACAAACTATGCTCGACTCACTCTCTACAGCTCTCATAACTTCCAAAGTCTATTTTCTTCCTCACACCTGACGCATATACTTTCTGCTCGCTGGCTCCTTCAGCTGTACTCACTCTTTGTTAAGTCCCACAATTACCATTGTTCCTGGCCCGGACTTCAATCTGGCCTCCCACATTATTCTGGATAGTACACCTGACCCTCATGACTGTATCTCTCTGATCCACCTGACATTCACCCCATTTCCCCATATTTCCTTCTTTCCTGTTCCTCACCCTGATCACATTTAGTTTATTGATGGCAGTTCCACCAGGCCTAATCACCACTCACCAGCAAAGGCAGGCTATGCTATAATATCTTCCACATCTATCATTGAGGCTACCGCTCTGCCCCCCTCCACTACCTCTCAGCAAGCCGAATTAGTTGCCTTAACTCAAGCCCTCACTCTTGCAAAAGGACTACACATCAATATTTATACTGATTCTAAATATGCCTTTCATATTCTGCACCACCATGCTGTTATATACGCTGAAAGAGGTTTCTTCACTACACAAGGGTCCTCCATCATTAATGCCTCTTTAATAAAAACTCTGCTCAAGGCCGCTTTACTTCCAAAGGAAGCTGGGGTCATTCACTGCAAGGGGCATCAAAAGGCATCAGACCCCGTCACTCAGGGCAACGCTTATGCTGATAAGGTGGCTAGACAATCAGTTAGCTCTCCAACTTCTGTCCCTCACGGCCAGTTTTTCTCCTTCACATCGGTCACTCCCACCTACCCCCCCACTGAAACTTCCACCTATCAATCTCTTCCCACACAAGGCAAATGGTTCTTAGACCAAGGAAAATATCTCCTTCCAGCCTCACAAGCCCATTCTATTCTGTCGTCATTTCATAACCTCTTCCATGTAGGTTACAAGCCGCTAGCCCGTCTCTCAGAACCTCTCATTTCCTTTCCATCATGGAAATCTATCCTCAAGGAGATCACTTCTCAGTGTTCCATCTGCTATTCTACTACTCCTCAAGGATTGTTCAGGCCCCCTCCCTTCCCTACACATCAAGCTCGGAGATTTGCTCCACCCCAGGACTGGCAAATTGGCTTTACTCAACATGCCCCGAGTCAGAAAACTAAAATATCTCTTAGTCTGGGTAGACACTTTCACTGGATGGGTAGAGGTCTTTCTCGCAGGGTCTGAGAAGACCACTGCGGTCATTTCTTCCCTTCTGTCAGACATAATTCCTCAGTTTGGCCTTCCCACCTCTATACAGTCTGATAACGGACCAGCCTTTACTAGTCAAATCAACCAAGCAGTTTCTCAGGCTCTTGGTATTCAGTGCAACCTTCATATCCCTTACCATCCTCAATCTTCAGGAAAGGTAGAACGGACTAATGGTCTTTTAAAGACACACCTCACCAAGCTCAGCCTCCAACTTAAAAAGGACTGGACAATACTTTTACCACTTTCCCTTCTCAGAATTCAGGCCTGTCCTCAGAATGCTACAAGATACAGCCCGTTTGAACTCCTGTATGGACGCTCTTTTTATTAAGCCCCAGTCTCATTCCAGACACTAGACCAACTTGGACTGTGCCCCCAAAAACTTGTCATCCCTACCATCTTCTGTCTAGTCATACTCCTATTCACCATTCTCAACTACTCATACATGCCCTGCTCTTGTTTACACTGCCGGTTTCACTGTTTCTCCAGGCCATCACAGCTGATATCTCCTGGTGCTATCCCCAAATTGTCACTCTTAACTCTTGAAGTAAATAAATAATCTTTGCTGGCAGGGCTATGCTGAACCTCCTTAGGTACTCTCTAGTTAGATGTCCTAGGTCCTCCCAATTCTTAGTCCTTTAATACCTGTTTTTCTCCTTGTCTTATTCCGTTCTTTTTTCAATTCATTCAAAATTGTATCCAGGCCATCACCAATAATTCTATAAGACAAATGTTTCTTCTGACAACCCCACAATATCACCCCTTACCACAAAATCTTCCTTCAGCTTAATCTCTCCCACTCTAGGTTCCCACGCTACCCTTAATCGAAGCAGCCCTGAGAAACATCACCCATTATCTCTCCATACCACCCCCAAAAATTTTCACCACCCCAACACTTTACCACTATTTCATTTTATTTTTCTTATTAATATAAGAAGACAGGAATGTCAGGCCTCTGAGCCCAAGCTAAGCCATCATATCCCCTGTGACCTGCACGTACACATCCAGATGGCCAGTTCCTGCCTTAACTAATGACATTCCACCACAAAAGAAGTGAAAATGGCCTGTTCCTGCCTTAACTGATGACATTGTCTTGTGAAATTCCTTCTCCTGGCTCATCCTGGCTCAAAAGCTCCCCTACTGAGCACCTTGTGACCCCCACTCCTGCCCGCCAGAGAACAACCCCCCTTTTTCCTTTACCTACCCAAATCCTGTAAAACGGCCCCACCCCATCTCCCTTCGCTGACTCTCTTTTCGGACTCAGCCCGCCTGCACCCAGGTGAAATAAACAGCCTTGTTGCTCACACAAAGCCTGTTTGGTGGTCTCTTCACATGGACGCGCATGGAAGTTGGTTTGTATGAGACGGTTAAAAAGGCCAAAGATAAAAGATTTATTCATTTATTTATTTATTTGTCTATGAAGCTGCTGTTTTTTTGTTTTTTTGTTTTTTTTTTTTTTTGGCCTATTTCACGGATGTGTGAAACAATGTCCAACGATGAACTGGAATTTTATTTATTTTGCTGAGTTGTTCTAATGACAACAGCAAAGACATCATGCATAAATCTTGTATAAGATCCACATGTGGTTGCCAAGATAGGAAATAACTATCCTAATTCAATTAAGTCAAGTTAAACAGAAGACGATACTTTCAGGGATCATTTCTGTAGTTCGCTACTAGAGAAGTTCCTCTAAACGTGTAGAGAAAAAAAATGTTAAACAGGAATATATGAAGATCATCTAAGAATGGACCAAATGCCACAATGTCATTATCATTTTTATTCATCACCTCATTAACGTGGACAAAACCATTGCCCCTTCTGAGTTCTCATGGCAGGGATTAGTTATCATGCCCTTCATACCTGGAGCTAGCCCCATGAGTAAATGTGTTCCTGGTTTAACTCTGGAAATGCTCAGACATTAGTTAAGGGACTGTGGGGCACATAGCAACCTACAAGGTCTTAAATAGGAACTGCCCGTGGCTCCACCCTTTCTCTCAGCACACATTCACTCCATCAGGAAATCCCATCAGCTCTGCCGGATTCCTGGATCTTTTCACTCACCAGCTCCAGGGCCACGTGAGGGCTCTGGGTAATTTGCAGCAGTCTGTCTGCTCCGACTTCTCCCCCAGCTCCTGCCTTTGACCCCCTGCAGTCTGTTCTGAATGCAGCAGCCAGCCAGAGCTACTCTTTTCAAACGCCAGACAGATCTCATCACTCTTGTGGCTGAAAACCTTCTGGTCCTCCCACCTCACCCTTAGGAAAGCCCAAATGCTTGAAATGGCCCCCAAGGCCCTGTGAGATCCACCCCCTGGACTTCTCTGACATTAACTCCTATTACTCCAATTGCTTGCCTCGTTTTGGCCTTCCTGGTTTCCTACTGTTCTTCCCCATGGTTGGTGCCTCTGCCAGACTCAGTGTCCCCAGGCAGCTCCCAAGGCTCTCTCACCTCCTTGCTGGGCTCTGTCCTGACCACACTTTACATCTGCAGCAGGTTTCACCCTCCGGTTTTCTCCAAACCACCCCCAACCCTTGATGCTCATTTTCCTAAAGCAATGAACATCTTTTAATTTAATTGACAACAGACTTAAGGATGTTTACTTTCTTCCTCTCCTCACTAGAATGTACAGTCCATACAAAGAGGGATTTTTGTCTTTCTCACTGTGCCTAAAATAGTGTCTGGCTCATAGAGGGCCCATAAAAAATATGTGATGAATCAGCAAATGACTAGATGCCTAACACTTGTTTTGCAAACCACAAACTAGTTAACAACTGTGATTTCTAAACTTGGACCTCAAAAATGACTGGGTCTGTGAGCTACGTGGTGGGTCTTCTAGGTGGCGATTCGAGCTGTTGGCAATCCCTAATGGGTTTCATTCTGCAATTACAAGTTGTGTGAGGCAGCACAGCCCAGAGTTTGGCAAAGCACTTGAAAAAAATTAGTGGCTAACACGTACATAGGAGCCAGGCACGGTGGCTCACATCAATCATCCCAGCACTTTGGGAGGCTGAGGCAGGAGGATCACTTGAACCCAGGAGGTCAAGGCTGCAGTAAGCGGTGATTGCGCCACCATACTCCAGCCTGGGTGACAGAGCGAGACCCTGTCTCAAACAAAACAAAACAAAAAACAAAAAAACAGGCTGGTGTGGTGGCTCAGGCCTGTAATCCTAGCACTTTTGGAGGCCGAGGCAGGCAGATCACTTGAGGTCACGAGTTTGAGATCAGCCTGGCCAACATGTTGAAACCCCACCTCTATAAAAAACACAAAAATTAACCAGGTATGGTGGTGCTGCCTATAGTTCCAGCTACTCAGGAGGCTAAGGCAGAAGAATCACTTGAACACAGATGACAGAGGTTACAGTGAGCCGAGATCTCACCACTGCACTCCAGCTTGGGTCACAGAGCAAGACTTTGTCTCAAAAAACAGACAATTACATGGGGAAAGTGTTCCCATGTAATTGATGGGATAGTCAAAATTGATGGGTAATCAAAAGTGTTTGATTACATCAAAAGTAATCAGGGAAGTATTTATCAAATCAATACAACCATTTTTCAGCTACTACGTTGGTAAAGGTTTTTAAAAACTATAATAATGCTGGCAAAGGACCAAAAAATATGCACCTTTAGACCTTGCCCTTTAGAAAACAGAGCCCTTCGCGAAGTTATTTGGAATATGGGCCAAAAGCCTTAAGATGTTCAGGAATTAATTTGTGGGAATTTACCTTAAATGTGGAAACATCTTTATGGACAAATATTTTATTTACAGATGCATTTATAAAAGCCAAACTTGAAAGCAACCTACATGACTGGCCATAAGAACATGGTTAAGCAAACTATACATGGCTCATCAACTCAATTCTGTTTTTAGTGACTCACTAATAGTTTAACAATGTGGGAAAGTCCTAATATGATGCTGTATAACCCCTTACCCCAACAGATTAGGGGAAAAGGCAGGTCAAATCACAACAGAGGTAGGAGCAGGACAGAGCTGTGCTCCTACATTCTCTGACTTCAGGGAGTGCCCCATCCAGCTGATGCCATATCCCCAGAGACAGTGTCTTCCACTTCCAGTGGAGCTGGGGATCACAGCTCCAAGGCCCAGAAACCTTTCCATTTCCAAACTCTTCTTCACGATGTCTCCTCTAAGCTCCAGGAACCCATAGCACATAGGTACCCTGTGAGATCCCAGAGCTTCTGAGGGATGTGTATGAATTAGGATCCAAGTAACAATGTTGGAGCTCAGAAAGTGATGCCCCAAAGTGAAGGCTTAGGAGTGAAGTTTCTCTCTGACCTCCCACTGCCTTTCTGTCTCTTGCCCCTCATTTTTCCCTGAGGCAAGCCATAGAAACTAGTATTCCTCTTCCCCAAGGTGGGTCATAGAAACCAGAACCCCTTTCCCTCAAAGCCAGCTATAAAGCTTAAAAATATTCCTCCCAGGCACGGTGGCTCATGCCGGTAATCCCAGGGCTTTGGGAAGCTGAGAAGGGAGGATCACTTGAGGTCAATTCAACACCAGCCTGGCCAACATGGCAAAACCCCATCTGTACCAAAAATACAAAAAATTAGCCAGGCATGGTGGCGGGTGCCTGTAATCCCAGCTACTCGGGAGGTTGAGGCACCAGAATGGCTTGAACCAGGGAGGCAGAGGTTGCAGTGAGCCAAGATCGCACCACCGTACTCCAACCTGGGCGACAACAAAAAAAAATTACTCTCACCTTCCCCCACCTTTCAATGTATCAGCTGGCCATAAATAAAGACCCTCATTCCAGAGGGGTCCCGCCCTACATCAAGGAAGAAGAAATGCTGCAAACGAGAGGCCAAGAAGAATCTGAACAGGCAAGCCTGGCTAGGTTTCCCCATTCAGTTTATTACTGTCAGCTCTGTTAAATCAAGTCTGGCCTAAAGCTCTCTCCTTACATATTTTAAGTTTGACCTAAAGTACGTCATGAACTATAATCTAAATGGAGTTGTAAACAGACTGTAGTCTACTCTTGTGCCAATCACTGAGTTTTGGCCAATCAAATGTGGCCAACTGTTTAAATCACATTCAAATAAGGCAAACACTAAGCTATAACCAATCTGCCTGTTTCTGTGCCTCACTTCCGTTTTCTGTATGTCACTTTCTTTTTTCTGTCCACAAATCTTCCACCATGGGGCTGTGCTGGCATCTCTGAGCCTACTCTGGCTCAGGCGGCTGCTGATTCGCGAATTGTTTACTCAATTAAACTCTGTTAAATTTAATTCGGCTGAAGTTTTTCTTTTAACAGTTCATACCCTTTTTGTCCAATCACATATCTGTTTATTATGTGTTGATTTTATTTATTTATTTTTTATTTTTGAGACAGAGTCTTGCTTTGTCACCCAGGCTGGAGTGCAATGACACGATCTCCGCTCACTGCAGCCTCGACACCCTGGGTTCAAGCGAGTCTCCTGCCTCAGCCTCCTGAGTAGCTGGGATTACAGGTGCCTGCTGCCACTGCACCTGGCTAATTTTTGTATTTTTAGTAGAAATGTGGTTTTGCCATGTTGGCCAGCCTGGTCTCAAACTCTTGGCCTCAAGTGATCCACCCCCCTTGGCCTCCCAAAGTGCTGGAATTACAGGCGTGGGCCATGGTGCCTGGCCCAATCACGTGTCTACGTGGCTGTCCCTGCTTCCTTGAACCTAGATGTAAACATGGATAGTTTACTCTGGGTCTTTGGGTCTTTATCCTGAAGCCTCCTGTGCCACATAAAACCAGGATCAAATAAATTTGTTGTGCTTTTTTCTTGGTAACCTGTCTTTTGTTGTAGGGGTGTCAGCCGTGAGCCTTACGATGGGGAGGAAAGGGATCACCCCCTTTCTGTCCCTACAATCCTCACTCCAATTACATAATGAATAGAAACAAAAATGTAAGAATAGAAGTATAAAAAAGAGAAGAAATGTATTTGTAGAAAAGGAAAGCTGAATCCTACAAAAAAGTGCAGCAGAATAGGACTAAGTGGGTACATAACTGATGTATTTTTATGGGGATAATTTAGCCCTCACAACTGTTTTCTAATGGGAGCCTGCCATACAGATGAGTCCAAAAATAGGTTATTTAAAATGTGCTCTAAAACACCATTCCCACTACAGTTTATATCACCTTTAATGTACCAAATCCCATGATGTTGCCTTTCCATGGTAAGAGAGTTGGACTATCTCTGGGGAATTTCAGCAGAATAAATCACAAATCTGGTCAACTTCATATGTGAATGTGGAAATGGGAGTTCGTTGTCACACCCCGTTGCCTATCAGGCCTTAGAACTTTGAATGCCAAAGGGTGTTGTTTACCCACCTATCACAGATACATTTCCTTTCACCTCCAAACAATCTATTGAATACCACCAAAGAGAGGAAGAAAGCAGAGAAATAGAATACTATACTCTGTTATCAATGATTTCAATGTGGTTCTCTGGAGGCAATAGAGGACTTGGCTGCTTTTCAGAAGAGAATTCTTATAATCAGTTCCTCCAAAGTTCTTATGGTTTCAACATCAATTCTCTAACATTCACTGGGTGTCCTACAGTTCAATTCTGGTACTATCTGGAGTTACTGTCATATCCCACAAATCAAGGCCTCAGTTCCACAAAACGTCCAGGGCCAGTGGGGTCCCCAGGCTACTTGCACTTCTGCCTGGCTGACTATAAATTCAGGAGTTTCCATGACTGCATCAGGTTCATTAATAGACTAGAGTGACTCATAGAACTCAACAAAGCACTGCATTGATGATTCACACACAGTTTCCTATAAAGGATACGACTCAAGAACAGCCAAATGGAAGAGACGCATAGGACGAGGTATGGGGCTAGTGGCTGGGGTGTGGAGCTTCCATTCCCTCTCTGGGCATGCCATCCTCCCAACACATCATGAGCTCACCAACCCAGAAGCTCCTGGAAGCTTGTTGCTCAAGAGTTTTTATTGAGGTGTCATGACTTAGGCATGATCAGTTAAATCATTAGCCATTGGCTAGGCGCGGTGACTCTTACCTATAATCCCAGCACTTTAGGAGGCCAAAGCAGGCGGACCACTTGAGGTCAGGAGTTCGAGACCAGTGTGGCCAACATGGTGAAACCCCATCTCTACTAAAAATATGAAAATTAGCCAGGTGTGGTAGTGCATGCCTGTGATCCCAGCTATTCTGGAGGCTGAGGCAGGAGACTCGCTTGAACCCGGGAGGCAGAGGTTGCAGTCTGCTGAGATTGTGCCATTGCACTCCAGCCTGGGTGACAGAGCAAGACTCTGTCTCAAACAAAAACAAAAACAAAAATAAATAAATCATTAGCCACTAGTGATTGAACTCAATCTCCATTTCCCCTCTTGTCTCCAGAGGTTGAGGGGTGGAGCCAAAAGTTCCAACCCTCTAATCATAAGCTTGGTCTTTGTAGTGTGGCCAGCCTCTCTCTTGAAACTATTTAAGGGCGCACCTTGATTCGCCTCAATAGCATAAACTTAGTTATGATCAGAAAGGATTCATGAATAACAAAAGACATTCCAACCACTCAGAAATTTCCAAGGGTCTCTGATGCTCAGTGCCAGGAGTCAGGGATAAAGACCAAACATATTTTTATTATACCATAGTTCTGAAATGTGTTTTCTGGGTAAATCTCTTGATTGCAGTTTCCCTAAATGTATCCTGAAGTTAACATATTTAACCTCCTTGTCAACTGTGCCCCAGTTCTGTGTGCAAAAGATGCCCCTTCATATGTGTGCACTTAGCGTGTTCCTTGATTCGTTCACTGATAATAATGGTATATGCTGCTTACCCAGAATGCTGCTGGTGTCAGTGACGGTACCTTGCCAGAATCCCAGAAGACTCAGTGCTCTAGGAGAGTTCAACCAATTAGCACAAGAATAGGAGGTGACTGTTCTCAAACTAGTGGAGTTTGTCCAGTTCTTTTGGTAGCAAGAGACACCTGACTCAATTTTGCTTAAAGGGGATTTATTGGGGGAAAAAAAGTCTATCTAATCCTTTCCATGGACACGGAAGAATGGAAGAAAGCAAATAGAACACAGAGAGAGATGAAAACACTGCCGGGAAGTGTACTAGGAGCAGTAGCTGAAACTCACAGAGAACGTCCCATACAGAATAAGCCCCACGTTTCAGCCTTGTGCAGACCAGTGTAATAAGAGCTAACACAAATAGGGTCAATACAATAGTGGCTAACATTTATTGAGTAGTTATTATTCACTAAACACTATTTTAAGTACTTTATAAACATTAATTCTTTTATTTCTCACTATGACCCTGTGAGATCTGGGCTGGCATGCTCCTGTTTAACAGAGCAAGATCACTTATTTAGTGGCATGGCATCTGAGCCTGGGGTCTCAATCCTTACACCATACTCACTCTCTAAGGATGGCTAGAAAATGACTCTGCAGCTACAGTCTGAATTTTAAGCAATTATAGTCAAAATGACTGAAAATTCTCATAAGTGAGTGCATTCGCTTGAGAAAAGGAAGTGATCATTCAAACTCATAATCAAGGAAAATGTATAACTACATAGCACACTTACAAAGATCTAAACATACAAACTCAGAAAAACAAAAGAAGTGGTTCTAGGCAGGACCAAGAGGAAGGCGTTTCCCTTAGTCGTGCTTCTTTTTTTTTGAGACAGGGTCTCAACTCTGTCACCCAGCCTGGAGTGCAGTGGTGCAGTCTTGGCTCACTGCAACCTCTGCCTCTGGGTTGAACCTCTGGGTTCAAGTGATCCTTCCACCTCAGCCTCCCAAGTAGCTGGAACTACAGGTGCATGCTACCATGCCCTGCTTATTTTTGTATTTTTAGTAGAGATGTGGTTTCACCATGTTGGCCAGGCTGGTCTCAAACTCCTGACCTCAAGCGATCTGCTCGCCTTAGCTTTCCAAATTGCTGAGATTACAGGCATGAGCCACCGTGCCCAGCCCTTAGTCATGCTTCTTAAAAACACCTCCAATTTGAGCATGTTAGCAATCTCAGCCCCCTCACCATGTGATGCCGTGAGCCACCTCAGGACTCCACAGAGTCCCCACCAGCAACAAGGCCCTCACCAGATGCAGTCCCTCAACCGTGGACTTCTCAGCCACCATACTGTAAGAAATAAACTGCTTTTCATATATATATATCTATATATATATATGAAAAGGTATATATATATCTATATATATGTATATATGTATATATGTATATATATCTATATATATGTATATATGTATATATGTATATATATCTGTATATATGTATATATGTATATATGTATATATATCTATATATGTATATATGTATATATGTATATATATCTATATATGTATATATGTATATATGTATATATATCTATATATGTATATATGTATATATGTATATATATCTATATATGTATATATATCTATATATGTATATATGTGTATATATATATGTATATAGATATCTATATATGTGTATATATATATATATATCTCCAATTCCCTATGGAAAAGTAATATAATTAATACCAGAACTAATATCTATCATACCCACTTTAAATAATAATTTGTTACTTTCAGCTAATTCTTTCTGCTATCATTTTAAAGTCCAGAATAAAGAATCTACCTCCAAAGATCATTAAGTTCAGGATCAGAACCAGATGAACCAGCTCAGGCAAAGAAATGAGCCCACTGAAAGAACAACACCTTAACAAAGCTCATTTCCATCCAAAGGTGCTGCCCTGAGTCACTTTTGCACCTTATTATCTCTTTGGTCCCCACAGCAGAAGAGCAATAGGAATGATGTTGTTATTCTTATTGCATAAAGAAGGAAGAGGCCCGGAGTTGTGGTGGGATAGACCTAAGTTCCCACAGCTAACAAATCCTGAAGCTGAGACCGGAATCCAGGCTTCTCCATTCCTTCCATAACTCTGACTCATTTTAGTGACAATTTCCCAGATTTTATATTAATAAGCATCAAAGCTCACTGGCTTGGCCCACACTCTGGTGACTTATCAGTGAGCAGTGAAATGTTCCAAATGAGGACTCAGACAAGAATAGACCTAGAAAATCTTTTTTTCTGTTCTAGCTTCAAGAAAAGACCTAGAATTTTTTTTTTTTTTTTTTTTTGAGATGGAGTTTCACTCTTGTTGCCCAGGCTGGAGTGTAATGGCGCCATCTCAGGTCACTGCAACATCGACCTTCTAGGTTCAAGTGATTCTCCTGCCTCAGCCTCCCAAGTAGCTGGAATTACAGGCATGTGCCACCACGCTCAGCTAATTTTGTATTTTTAGTAGAGATGGGGTTTCACCATGTTGGCCAGGGTGGTCTCGAACTCCTCACCTCAAGTGATCCACCCGCCTCCGCCTCCCAAAGTGCTAGAATTATAGGCATGAGGCACTGCGCCCAGCCTTGACCTAGAAAATCTAATAGTAAGGTGAAAATAGCTGTCTTTTTTTTTTTTTTTGATCATTTTGAATGTACCAGGCACTCTGTAAAATGCTTTATATATATTCTACCTCATTTATCCTTAAAACATCACTGTGAGGGGTATAGTATTAGTTCTATCTTACAGACAAGGGAGCCAAAGGTTAAACAGGTTAATTTACCAAGGTAACAGTGAGTAATCCTGTATGATGGGGAGGTACGTGTTCACGTCTAGAACTCATCCCAGCCAAATGAATCAACAGAGGGAGGAACTCTGCAGGCTGCCCTTGGCATGGGCTGATGGTCATGCACTCAATTTGCCTTCTCTGGGCATGGCTGTCCACTGTCCCTCTCTCCTCACGGGCGGCCTCTGAATGACTAGGTTATCTCTCCATTGATGTCTTCTTTTTGATGCAGAAATCCCATCCGGCCTCTGGGAGGCCTAGTATTCTTTTTTGGGGGGGTTGTGGGAGGTACAGGAGGAGGCCTAGTATTCTTTTTTGGGGGGGTTGTGGGAGGTACAGGAGGAGGCCTAGTATTCTGATACTTTTCAAAGTGCATGCTTCTGAGATGTCCCCTCCCTCAATGCAGAAGGATCAACAAGTCAAAAGTTGTTTAACTCCTTTAACCATTTCCTAAAGGAAATATTTATTGGGACTCACAGTTGGGCACACAATTTAAGAAAAATAATATTTTCATGCTTTTTTTTTTAAAGTCAAAATTAATGCCAAAAAATCCACAAAATTCAAATAAAGACAAGATCCAAAGGTCTACTTGCAGGATTCCCCTCACTCCCCTCACCCCAACCTCAGCCCTGTCAGATGCTATCCATATTTCAATACTTGACATTTTTTTTCACCATGAATTTTTTTTGCAATAATGTTGCTCTTTTTTTGGAGACGAGTCTCGCTGTGTCACCCAGGCTGGAGTACATTGGCGTGCTCTCGGCTCACTGCAAGCTCTGCCTCCTCAGTTCAAGTGATTCTCCTGCCTCAGTCTCCTGAGTAGCTGGGATTACAGGCTCCCGCCACCACGCCTGGCAAATTTTTGTATTTTTAGTAGAGACGGGGTTTCACCATGTTGGCCAGGCTGGTGAACTCCTGACCTCAGGTGATCCGCCCACCTCGGCCTCCCAAATTGCTGGAAATACAGGTGTAAGCCACTGCATCCGGCTGCCCTTTGTAAAGATGGCATTCAAACATTATTTATGTTGATGGCTGAATTTACATCTCACTCACCTCCACCTATCTTGATCCTGGACTGGGTGCATAAAGAACAGAATGATGGCCGAGTGCGGTGGCTCACACTTGTAATCCCAGCACTTTGGGAGGCTGAGGTGAGAGGTTTTTTAGAGCCCAGGAGTTCAAGACAAGCCTGGGAAACATAGCAAGACCCCATCTCCACTAAAAATAAAAATAATAATAATTAGCCAGGGGCGCGTACCTGTGGTCCCAGCTACTCGGGAAGCTGAGGTGGCAGGATCACCTGAGCTAGGGAGATTGAGGCTGCAGTCAGCTATGATTGCACCACTGCACTCCAGCCTAGACAACAGAGCGAGATCCTGTCTCAAAAAAAAGGACAGAATTATGACAATGGGATTTGATTTCCACTGGACCTTTTCCCCATGCCCTTCTCTGCCTCCTTCACACATCAGCTGTTATCTGCTGGCCCCACCAGAAAAGTGACCAGTGATCGCCCGGTGCACACAGTTTATAGCTGGGCAACGCCTCACTCCACCAGGCCCTGGGGGAGATGGACGAAAGGAAAAGTCTTCTCCATTTTCCACCAGAGCCACAGGAGGAGTTTGGCTGTCTTTCTTCTTCTTAAGGACACTTTTTAAACCATCAATTGAGTAATGTGCCAGGAGGGAAATTCCTATCTTGAACCCTCACATCAGTGCTGACATGTAATTTGAATTATTGAATTCCCATCACTGCTTCTCTAATGCAGTGATTTTCAATCTTAAAAAAGACAAATCCCTACACCCAAGCTGCTCTCAGATCGATGAAGCAAATCAGTGCCTCCAGAGGCGACAGCCCAGCGTCTGCGCTGGTCGCAGCTTCCTTGGTGACTCCAGTACACAGACAAGGTTGAGAACAGTTGCTTTAGAGAAAGACTGGGCTTTGCTTTTCTTCACTCAGGTGGTAGCAGCCCTTCCCAGAGGACAATGGCAGGAAAGGCTGCAGAGTCTGAGGGACCTCTAGGTTCAAGTCCTGGCTTTCCCACTTACTGGCTTTGTGGCCTTGGACAAGATAGTTGACTTTCATTTCCTCAGCTGTGCTATGGACATAATAACAGAATCTCCCTCTTGGACTTGTTTGAAGAGATCAAGCCAAGGTATCTGGAACACCTGGCATGGTGCCTGGTGGGCGTGTGTGCACTCGTGCGCCCCAACACACAGCGTGAATGATTAGTATTAGCAGTTATGAATCCCTTCTTCAAACAAAATGATAGGAAGCTCAATTAATAAATAGGTAAAGGTGGAACTCTGTTTGAAGGGGAGGGTAGGGACAGACGCAGGCCCCACTCTCCTTTTCTTTCTTTTTAAGAGACAGGGTCTCTCTCTGTTGCCCGGGCTGGAGTGCAGTGGTGCAATCACAGCTCACTGCAGCCTCAAACTCCTGGGCTCAAGCCATCCTCCCACCTCAGCCTCCTGAGTAGCTGGGACTGCAGATGTGCACCTGTAGTACAGGTGTGTAAAAATTAGCCTGGCTAATTTTAAAAACATTCTTTTTTTAGAGATGGGGTCTTGCTCTGTTGCCCAGGCTGGTCAGGTGACATTTTCAGCTTCAGAACTTCTGCAGCCCATTTCCCATCTCCAAGTGGCAAGCATCTGCCAGCCAGCTGACTGGCTAGGCTCAGGGACCACTCTGTGGCCTCGGGAGTGAGCAGAGCAGGGCTACTTAGCCTAAGTGGCGTTCTGGCTACAGGCTAATTAGTGGAGTAAGCCACCACTAGCTGAGCTCACCAACCCACCCAAAAGGCACTGCTATAAACTCCCAGTCCCCAGCCGATGAATGTCTCTGTTTTGTTTTTAGGTATGGGATGGTGGCTAGAGGCTGGAATGTGTTTCCTAAGTAGGTGAATATCTAAGTGCCCTGTGCAGGAAGATGCTCGGGGCATGCAGGCTTGGCAAGGCGTGCTCCTTCTGGGAAAGAGCAGCTTGCCTGTTTTCCCTATTGGGAACAGCTGTGCTTTATTCGGTTCTTGGACACTATTGATTGTTTCTGCCATATGCTAAAACCTAACAGGTCAAAAAATCTCAGCCCAGTTCACAGACCTCTGCCAGCCTCAGGCTGATTCGGAGGGTGAAGCAGAAGGTTCAGGCTGCAATCAGCGTGAGTGAAATTGGCTCTGCCTGGAGCTCATCTGTGCCACAAAACTGATTGTATTTCCTCTTCCCGAGGGGAGGCCAATGTGGGCCCTGCTTGTGAGAGTGGAGCTTCCACTGCTTCCTTCCATTTCTTCCAATCAATACAGCATCTTGAATTTCTCTTTTCATAAGAGGATGTTCTTTGTACCAAACTAATAGCTGCATAAACGACTCACTAGTAAAAGTGTTTTTGTTTTTCCTTCCTGAGCCAAGAGCTCATTTCCACAGTTGTTTGGGGAGAAAGTTGATGTTTCATGCCTAGCATGTTTAAAGTGTGTCCCTTCATTGTTCTTTAGGGATGCTATTTGAGTAAGAGTCGTAGTCACTGGGCTCTTTAATTGCAAGTAACAGAAACCAACTTGTGCTGTCCTTAGCTGGAGAGGGGAATTTGTCAAAGAAATAACGGAGTGTCTCATGGAAGCAAGGAGAGGAGTGTGGCTGTGTGCAGTGTGGCCTCAGGAACTGCAGAGGTCTCAGGGCTGCTCTGCCTCATCTCCTCTAGGCAGTCTCGCATATGTGCTGCTCATGTCTCTCTCTGCTGACTGGCTTTTACTGCCCGGCTGCAAGGAGAAATGTCACTGTCACTCGGAGGGCAGACTCATCACTGCCACTCAAGAGATATGCTCAGAAGAACTAGCATCTTTCAGAACAGATTCTCAGGAAAGAGAACCTCATTGGTCAGATTCCATCAGCAAGGCCAATGGCGATGGCTGATGACCCAGTGGGGGTCCTCTCAGCCAAGGTTTCCAGATCTAAGGATCACAGTTACCTGTGGGAATTTTTTAAAATTTAATTTTTAAATGAATTTTCTTTAACACAGGCCCAGCTCCGCCCCCTAGAATCTCTCAGTGGGGTATGGGACTCTGTATTAAAAATTCATCTATAGATATGGCCACGCGCAGTGGCTCACACCTGTAATCTTAACACTTTGGGAGGCTGAGGCAGGTGGATCACTTGAGGTCAGGAATTCAAGACCAGCCTGGCCAACATGGTGAAACCCCATCTCTACTAAAAATACAAAAATATTAGCCAGGCGTGGTGATGCATGCCTATAATCCCAGATACTCAGGAGGCTGAGGCAGGAGAATCACTTGAACCCAGGAGGTGGAGGGTGCAGTGAGCTGAGATTGCACCACTGCCCTCCAGCCTGGGTGACAGAGTGAGACTCTGTTTCAAAAAAAAAAAAAAAAAAAAAAAAATTCTATAGATTCTGATGATAAATTAGATTTATTTATATTTTAATACAAATAGGGGTCTCGCTATGTTACCCAGGCTGATCTCAAATGGGCTCAAGTGATCCTCCTGCCTTGGCCTCCCCAGTAGCTGAGATTATAGGCATGAGCCACCATGCCCAGTGTCAATACGTTAGATTTGAGAGCCACTGAAACACAGTTTTTGGTATCCATGAATGTTTCTACTAAAGTCTAATGAGAGCCTGCCTGTTAAGCTATCTATTCGTGGAGGCTAGACCTATACAGCTGGAGTGAGCAATTTGTTTCAGTGCAAGTATACATGAGTGGGATGGGGAAGTCCCTACCCTACAGCGCACTGGCTGTAGAACCAGTCTAGTGGAAATCTGAGAAGCCAGCTCAGGGCTGAACGTAATATTACTACTTCTTTTTTTTTTTTTTTGAGACAGAGTCTCACTCTGTCGTCCAGGCTGGAGTGCAGTGGCGCAATCTCTGCTCACTGCAAGCTCCGCCTCCCTGGTTCACGCCATTCTCCTGCCTCAGCCTCCCGAGTAGCTGGGACTACAGGTGCCCGCCACTATACCCAGCTAATTTTTTGTATTTTTTAGTAGAGATGGGGTTTCACCGTGTTAGCCAGGATGGTCTTGATCTCCTGACCTTGTGATCCGCCTGCCTCGGCCTCCCAAAGTGCTGGGATTACAGGCGTGAGCCACCACACCTGGCAATATTACTACTCTTAAGAGCTTCATGGTCAGGACTCTAAGACAAGATTTCAGAACAGTTCTCAACATGTGAAATCTGGCTCAGTGTCAGCAAGATGATACAGGTGTGGCAGGTCAGGGTGAGAGT
Source organism: Pongo pygmaeus (assembly GCF_028885625.2). Taxonomy (NCBI): domain Eukaryota; kingdom Metazoa; phylum Chordata; class Mammalia; order Primates; family Hominidae; genus Pongo; species Pongo pygmaeus. The sequence goes on from NC_072380.2 coordinate 11,801,704, forward strand.
CAAGGGCAGGTTTGGAATCTCTATCTGTACATTGAGGAAAAGGAGAACTCCACTGGGAAAATACCATCTTGGAGAGATCAGTGGTGTTTCATGTTTCTGTGTTTTCATTTCTTCAACATGCTGTGTCTGCTGCTTGGTAAACAATTGCTTCTCTTTCTAATGTCATTGATTTGTTCTTTAAGGCTTAGCTTGTGTTTCCACCTGAAAGAGCCCTCTTTGACCCCCTAGTCCATTAAGCTTTGCTTCTGCTCCTATACTGTCCTCTGTGTACTTTGGCCACATCATGGATTGTAATTATTTCTCCACCATCTCCAGTTGATGATGGGTAGTTGGCAATTTGGTAACTAGATCTACCTGTATGGGGGCCAGTGTGAACTCCCCTACTGAACTGACGCAGTGATGTGTCTGCTGACCTGGCCCCTGGCTTCCCTTGTTCCTCACATCCTCCTTATTCCCACACCAAAGACACCTCGCTTCTTTCAACAATCTCAGCACCATTCCAGGATCTGGGATCACTTATCCCCTAATCATAGAAAATTTAAGGAGCTCTAGACTTGTTGCCCTGCATCCAGCATGCCATGCTAACAAGGACATCCTTTCGCACCATGATGGATTTTGAAGATGTTTTATTTGAAGATGTTTTATCTTACTCTATGATACCCTCGCTAAATCAGCTATAATTCACTAGGCATGATTCAGATGATATCCTATTTAACTCCTACAACAACCCTATAAAGAGTTTTGTAAGGAAAATTGGGAGCTCATAAAGGTTAAGTAACTTGCTGAGGTCCCACCACCAGTAAATCTCAGAACCAAGATCTAAACCCAGATCCAATTCCAATCTCTTATAGCCTTAAACACCATGCTACACTGTAGGCCTCTTTTGAAACTTACTTTACATTGTTAACTATCTTTCTCTGCTTATGCCTTATTTTCTCAATTAGAATTAAATATTCAGTAAATATTTCTTTGTTGAATATAAACAATACAATTATGGCCTGTAGTCCCAGCTCCTCAGGAGGCTGAGGTAGGAGGATGGCTTGAGCACAGGAGTTCAAGTTCTGCCTGAAAAAGATAGTGAAACCCTGTCTCCAACAAAAATAAAATAAAAATAAAATCTCCAATAAACAATACAATTATGGATAGTGTGTCACTGGACTGAACTTTAAAAAAAGCTTCCAAAATTGCCCAACCTCTCATGGAATACCAAATACATAATAATTTTCTAGAACTATCTATTTAAAAGTTTCTACCAAAGTGAGTCCAGGCCTATTTGCATCTCATCTGCCTATCATGGATGATGAAAAGATTTCTCCACAATTGTCTCCATCTTCCATAAGAGATGTTTCCGAACTCCAAAGAACCACCAATTCCTCTGAGCTCTTTGACTTAGGCCTGGCCCCTACGTGTTTGGGTCTGAGAATGTAAAAAGTAAGACAGAATGATGGGATCCAGGCACAGCTCTGATTATTCATAATTGAGTCACAAAAGCGTCACAAAAGCTGGGCTTGAAATTGGGTGGTTGGGGGAGGGTGCTGCATACACAGGTTTCACCTACATATCTGAGCCACACAAAAACACACTCATTGCTTGTCTTAAAGGTGGGAGTTTCAAGAAGACACAAGTGTTCTGAAGGATGTCAGAAATGGTTTGCATCAATTATACACGAAGAAGTAGAATAACATCTTAAAAATAAATCAGAATTATGTACCCCTTCCACAGTCAAGCATGGTTCCAAGGCTAGAAACCTAAAGAGATGCCCTTAGACATAAGAGTAGAATCAAACACAATCTATTCCAACAGCAGAGATGAAGTGTCTACTGCCAGGAAGCGCAGCCACACCTTTCTTCTCCAGACTGCAGAGCATGTGCCGGGGCACATACGGCCCTGCGCGTGGGGGCATGCAGGGTAACTGACTGAAGCAGGTGCAGGTGTAGGTTGAGCATCCCTTCTCTGAAATGCTAGGGACCAGAAATATTTCAGATTTTGAATTTTCTCAGATCTTGGAATATTTGTATTATATTGATATTTATTCGTTGAGCATCACTAATCCGAAATCATGACAACACTCAAAAAGCTTCAGATTTTGGATCGTTTCTGATTCTTGGACTAGGGATGCTCAACCTGTATTACCTCCTCAAAGCGTAACACTTCCCTCCAGCTTTGTTAGCTAACTTTCATTCTGGATACAAAGACCCATCGCATCCAGGCTTCCTCCAGGGGCACAAAGCCCCAGAAGGCCTGCAGTGTGACAAATGACGCCACCTCCTCAAAGAACAGGGAACTGGCAGATTTGAGTATAATGGAAGGGTGTTCCCTGACTTGAGTAACACAAGAGTAGGCTGTGTGTGTGCTGGAGGCAGGAGAGGGTGTAGCAGTTGAGGAAATAAGCATCGGTTTGTTTCTTAATGTATAAAATTTAAAACGCTGGTGACACCTATGAAATACTCAAGAAATTGGAACTCAAAAGAGAGGTTAGGGCAATAGATTTTAGGAACCTTTTGCAGAGAAGGGATAGTTGAAATCTTGTGTGCCACAGGGAGAAATTATCACAAAGTGAGGACCAAGGACACAGCGTACGAAACATACACTGGGTGATGCATTCTGGCAATGCAGCCCCCAAGTTCCTTCTCTTTTCTGTGCAGAGATTTCTCTTGGCCTTGAGGAATTCCTAATGCTTATTTTATTCTACTACATCTAATTTCTTTCCCGCAGGTGGGTTTGGTTTGTTCATGCTTTTCCATTTCCTTGAGGTACACTGTTAGGTTGTTCACTTAAAAATCTCTTGGCTGGACGCGGTGGCTCACGCCTATAATCCCAGCACTTTGGGAGGCCAAGGCGGGAGGATCACCCAAGGTCAGGAGTTCAAGATTAGCCTGGCCAACATGGTGAAACCATGTCTCTACTAAAAATACAAAATTAGCTGGGCGTGGTGGTGCATGCCTGTAGTGCCAGCTACTCGAGAGGCTGAGGCAAGAGAATCGCCTGAACCCGGGAGGCGGAGGTTGAAATCAGCCGAGATCACGCCACTGCACTTCAGCCTAGGCGACAACAGCAAAACTCCGTCTAAAAAGAATGAAAGAAATCTCTCTAGTTTTTGAATGTAGCCACGTATTGCTATAAACTTGCCTCTCAATACTGTTTTTGCTGTGTCTGGTAGGTTTTGGTACATTGTGTTTCTATTTCATTTGTTTCAAGGAAGTTTTAAATCTCATTCTTAATTCTTTCACCCATTGATCATTCAGGAGCATGTTGTTTAATTTGCACGTGTTTGTTTAGTTTTGAATGTTCCTTGTTATTGATGTCTAGTTTAATTCCATTGTAGTCAGATAAGATGCTTGACACAATTTCGATTTTTTAAAAGTTCTTGAGACTTGTTTTGTGTCCTAACCTATGGTCAACCCTGGAGAATGTTCCATGTGCCGATGAGAAGAACGTGTGTGCTTCAACACACCTGATTTTTAAAAGCTCCCCCTCCTACTCTCCTACCAAATCATGAAGTGGAAGAATACAAGGAAGTTGCCTGTAGTAAGGAATGCAGGATTCAACATAAATGTTACGACTTAAGGTTTCTTTATATTTTACCTGTTTCTCCTGAATTTCCAGAATCATCACTAATACGTTGTTGCTTGGAATTCCCATATTTTTCTCACTAGACACACAGAATGAACAAAAGTCATGCCCATTGTTCCCCCACTGTACTCTTCATGCGTTTTAGGCAGGCAAGCAGAAGTGCAGCGTAATCGCTGAAACACTCAGCGGAGCAAGTGACTGGGGGCTCAGCTGTCTGCACTGAAAACTGTCTCATCACACTATACCTTGTATGCATGCAATTTCAGCATGGCCCAGGACTGAGCAAGCACTAGACCGAGATGGGAATAATGCTAACCCAGGTGTTACTGACATTATCAAAGGGAACTCAAAAGGCTTGGTGCTGGCGGGCTGATGGAGAGGCTTCTTGACAATGAGGCAGGGGCAGGTTTGTGCTCCACTCTCCTTACAAAAGACTAAGTTCGTTTTCTCAGCGCTAAGGAAGCCTAAACAAGAACCTTATCAAATGTGAACACACACACACACACACACACACACACACTATATTACTGATGAAAATATTCATGAACATACAAAAATAACAGAAATTTTCAACACTTTGGACCAGAGGTCTTCATGTGGGATATGTCTAACCCTAGGGCCACCTTGAAACTTTCTAAGGGGTGCCTCAGCAAGGGTAATTTTACAGGATGACCTAATTAATTTGGAATTTAAGATAATTCTGAGCTTTCATACAGCCCTCTAACAAAAGCAAAACCGTGGCATCCACACTATTTCTTCCGTTCTACAAAACAAAGACACCACTCACCTTCCCAGCTCACTTGGCACTGCTGCCCCAAGACATTAGCGAACACAGAGAACAAAGCAGAAGCCTCCTACCACCCGGAAAGTTCCCTCAAGTCAGCTTAAGGCCTTAGGGCTTTGTGACTTTCCCCGTTCTAAACTTCTGTAAAAGGCGATTTAGAAATGGGGATGTTTGGAGACTTGTTAGGATATTCAAAATGTGAATATGTGGTAAAGTGAAAGTAATGATTTTTATTGAACAAACTGGCCACTTCCCTCTCCAAGACTCCTGCCAAGAAATAAATCACTCTTGGTGGAGGTCCCACCAGCAAAAAGCGGCAAGCATCGGTAAGAAATACTGACTGCTACAAACAGCTTTTCTTCTAAGTTACCTTTTCAACTATTTAAAAACTCATCCACAGAACAATCATTAACTGGAAGGAAAAATACCTTTGGATAGTCAAAACAAAAAGAGTTTAGTGATGCTGAATATTTTAATTGTACTTGGAATAATTTTCAGGACTATCAGAATTTTCATGATGCACTGAATAAAACCTATAGACAAAACTGCTCACAAAAAAACGAAAAAACTGACCACAATCATATTGTGAAATATTTACTCCAAATAGCCAAATATGAATCTACTTCATCTTATGAAATGGAAAATATTTACTACCTCTTAACAGAAAATAAATTAGGTTCTAGAGAGCTGCCAGTTAGTTTTTAGCAGGATAACATTCTATAGGAAAAGTGTAATCCTAGTAAAAGTTAGTATTATTAACATTAAAGAATTTTATTTGATTCTTAATTCTACCAAAGGCCAAATACCTTAGTTCAGTATACATACACACCTTTATTGAAAGAATATCTTGCCTTTCATCAACCTAACTTGCTTCGTAAATAACTTGTTTTTGCCACAGATGACTGTGACTTGTTATAAGTTAAATAAGGGAAATTTTAAATCTTGACTGTTTTCACTAATCATTTACAAAAGGTGTTCTGTGATGGTTTTTAATGATTTTTGTAAGTTCAAAATTCAGTAACAACCTGAATTTTCAAGTCAGACCTTTTTCTGACAAAGTCAATCTGATTTGATTCATGACATGGATATTGTGCTTGATTTCATTATATGATGAACATGTATCATGAATTGAATGACTAAATCTGTAGCTCCAAGGTTTTGATGAAACATACAATAAAAATACATTTAAAGCACTAACTGTACCAAGAGTATTATATCCTAAAAGGTGTTTTGAAAGTAACAGGTTGGATTTTCCCAACCCTTTATGAATATACTGAAATAAATAAAGGTTTTCTAGGTTAAAGAGTAACAGGTATAATGAATAATCATTTGATAGTCTTGGTAATGCCCTTTGGGTTTACATCCCCAAATATGAGAATGAGTAAATTCTAAGTAAACACTTCTAAAAGTTAGGCACCTTTCAAAAATCCTGTTTTCAACAAAAATAAACAAGAAACTAATCATGCTGTCAGCTGAAGAATGATTTATCATCACAGATCACAATGTGATTTTTGTCACGGAAATTAAAGAACTGAGTAAAAGGCTTTTAGGTAAAGCTATAGAATTGATGCTGGACCCCCTTTCATTCTAGCAATGTCATATTAATCCAGATATATAAACTAATTGTAAAAACATTATCTCATTAAAGAATTTCCAAAAATTTTAATATATTTATATCTTGATCCATTATGCAAATGACAGAGTAAATACAGAAGAAACAACACATCCTTACGGTCACAATAAATAGATCTCCGTGCAATGTAGCCTCCACCTCCTGGGCTCAAGCAATCCTCCCGCCTCAGCCCCCTAAATAGCTGGGACTACAGGCTTGTGCCACCACGCCCAGCTAAGTTTTTTTTTTTTTTTTGGAGACAGAGTTTCACTCTTGTTGCCCAGGCTGGAGTGCAATGGCACAAGCTCGGCTCACCACAACCTCCGCCTCCTGGGTTCAAGTGATTCTCCTGCCTCAGCCTCCCGAGTAGCTGGGATTACAGGCATGCACCACCACACCCGGATGATTTTTTGTATTTTTAGTAGGGACAGGGTTTCTCCATGTTGGTCGGGCTAGCCTCGAACTCCTGACCTCACGTGATCCACCCACCTCGGCCTCCCAAAGTGTTGGGATTACAGGTGTGAGCCAACACACCCGGCCTCCAGCTAAGTTTTTGAATGTTTTGTACAAACAGGGTTTCACCACATTGCCCAAGCTGGTCCAGAACTGAGCTCAAGCAATCCACCCACCTCAGCCTCCCAAAGTGCTAGGATTACAGGCATGTGCCACTGCACTCAGCCATATATAATTTTAAATGTATACACATTTGTTGCAAAGATGTATGATAGTATGATCAATGACTTTCAGGCATAAAAATATAGAGTAAAACCGGATGACAAGCTATAAGATGAAAACTGGATGTAGTGGAATTGGTCCCTGTACTCCAGCCCAGAGCCTCTGCTCAAACACAGGAGCTGAAAGCCGTTAAGCTTCTCTGAAATGGCAGGTGGTGGTGGTGGCGGCGGCGGCTAGAAAGTGACTGCCTTGTCACCAATGGGGACTTTCTAAGTTTAGTGACTGGTCAGTTAATGATGGTCAGTTTCACGAAATCTTTACTTCTGTATCTTTGTGTGACAGTACAAACTAAAATATATATTTTCATTATTCTTGCAATAATATGACCCCATATTTTCACAACTCAATTTTTTGGGGTCCTACCTAGATATTGTGGTGGAGTTTTGCTGTACAGTACTCCCTTATCCACAGGGAATACTTTCCAAGAACCCCAGGATGCCAGAAACCTTGGATAACACCAAACCTGATGTTTTTTCCTATACTTATCTATGATCAAGTTTAATTTATAAATCAAGAATAGTAAGAGATTAATAGCAATAACTAATAAAACAGAACAGTTATAACAATATACTGCAATAAAAGTCCTGTGAATGTGGTCTCTCTCTCTCTCAAAATATCTTCTTACTGCACCTTGGGTAACTGAAACCATGGAAAGCTAAACCACAGATAAGAGGGGACTACTGTATTACATAGAATAAAAACCTTGTGGGAGAACTGCAACAAAAATACAAGTTCCAGGAGAAAGAGGAATTTTAAAGGCCTTTATGTATTTTCTATGTAGATAATGGTACTAAATTCCTATGGTATGTAGACTCCACTGATTATATAATGAAGCCTGTTTTAAATGTCAATATTTATACTATGAACTTAGGAACAGCTTTAAACGTGCAAATAGGTACAGTTTCCTTTTCAAACAATTTTTTTTAAGTATTAGGGAGTACTTGTGCAAAAAAGTTTGAAAAATCAGTGCTCAACACAGAGGAAAGGCAACCAATGACCTTTTTCAGGCCAAAGATACTTGGAGCAGATTTTTTTTTTTAATCAGCAATGTACCGACTGAACTACCAGGAAGGACAGCTTAACATTTGTTTGCTTTTCCTGGCACCTAGGGGGAAAGTCAAGCATAGACAGGGATTAAACATTTCTACTCGAGACAGAGCCTCTAAAAATTTATTTATGGTACACAGTAACAGAAAAGGGGATAGCTCATATCTGTAACTCTGCCAAAGCAGCAACTCATTCATCACAGCAGTCAGGACTTACACTACTACCTTTTGCAATTTCAGGAACAGCTACTAACCTTAGAGGATATATTTTACCATCACTAATTATTTTTAACTAAGGCACCCATTGTGTCTTAGGTTCTCGAGATACAAGTAAGAACATGTGCCTGAATAATTTACACCCCTGTTGGGGAAACAGAAAAAAACCCCAACAATACAGTACGTATGAATCTCTGCAGCACAAATGAAGGGCCCAATGAATATAACAAAAGTGCAATGAACAAATAGAGGGAGTTGTTGCCAAAGGTCCGGGTTGTCTGGGAAGGAGAAGGCTGAAATCAGAGCAGGTCTTTAACAAAACAGAATCAAGAGAATAAGACTGAAGGGCTAACTTCCTGGAGACAGAAGTAGGATGGTGCACACGCAACTCAATGCGAGTATGATGGTGAGGGGAGTAACTATTACCCCAGAGCAGATGGCTACTATAAAAGTTGGCAGACAGAAATCAGACTGTGAAGGGTCTTATATGCCAACAGAGAGCTGAGTTTTATCCCATCAGAAATGTGAAGGCTTCTGAGATCAGTGTGCAAAGCAACATTTTAGGAAGGTTTTTTATGACAGTGGTATATAGGAAGAGACGGCAAGAGAGAAGTCAGTTAAATTTTAGCAATAGTCTGTGTAGCAATGATGAAAACAGAGGCTGGGGTGAGGATAAAGTGACTGGAAAATAAAGGACATTGTGCTAAAAGGGGGAAGGAGGGACTATGAGTTTCATGGTTTCAATCCTATGTGATTGTGATAATCATGGTCCCACCGACAAAAACAAATCCAAAGGGAAAACAGGTCTATGTTCAAAGGTGCAGAGTTGGCAAGCAAGAATGGACACTTGAAGGGGAAGGCTCAACCTCTGCCTTCCATCAATCTGCCATCACCAGTGATGGTGTGCCACGCTACACTAGCAAACAGAAAATCATAAGCTTGCTCCTCTTTTGTTCTTTTACTCAATAGAAAAAAGGACGACTTGTATTCTAAACTTGTTCTTGATCATACTACATACAGGCATACCTCAGAGATACTGCAGGTTCAGTTCCAGACCACTGCAATAAAGGGAGTATCACAATAAAGCAACTCACACAAACGTTTTGGCTCCCCAATGCATATAAAAGTTAAATTTAAACAATAGTCTATGAAGTGTGCAAAAGCATTATGTCTAAAAAATACATATATACCTTAATTTAAAGATTAAATTTCTAGAAAAAGGTAACAATCATGAGTGTTCAGCAAGTCATAATCTTTTTGCTGTTGTAGGATCTTGCCTCAATGTTGAGGGCTACTGAGTGATCAGGGTGGTAGATGATGAAGATTGGAGTGGCTGTGGCAGTTTCTCAAAATGAGACAACGATGAAGTTTGCTCCATCAACTGATATTTGTGCTTTCACAAAAGATTTCTCTTTATCATGCTGTTGGATAGCATTCTATCCACAGAACTTCTTTCAAAATTAGAGTCAATCCTCTCAAACCCCGCCACTGGTTTATCAATTAAGCTTATGTAATATTCTAAATCCTTTGCTGTCATTTCAAGAATGTTCACAGCATCTTTACCAGGAATAGATTCCATCTCAAGAAATCATTTTCTTTGCTTATCTGTAAGAAGTAATTCCTCAAGTTTTATCATGAGGCTGCAGCAATTCAGTCACATCTTCACTTCCAGTTCTCTTGGTGTTTCCACCACATCAGCAGTGACTTCTTCCACTGAAGTCTTGGGCCCCTAAAAGTCATCCATGAGGACTGAAATCAACTTCTTGCAAATTCCTGTTAAGGTTGATATCTTTACCTCCTCTCACGAATCACAAATGCTTGTAATGGCATTCAGAATGGTGAATCCTTTCCAGAAGGTTTTCAACTGACTTTGCCTAGATACATCAGAGGAATCACTACCTATGCTAACTACAGCCTTATGAAACGTATTTATTAAATAATAAGACTTGAAAGCCAGAACTACTACTTGATCCATGGGTTGCGGAATGGATACTGTCTTTGTAGGCATTAAAACCAACATTAATCTCCTTATACAACTCCATCAGAGCTCCTGGATGACCAGATGCATTGTCAATGAGCAGTCATATTTTGAAAAGATTTTTTTTTTTTTCTGAGCACTAAGTCTCAATAGCAGGCTTCAAATATTCAGTAAATGATGTAGTAAACAGATGTGCTGTCATTCAGGCTTTGCCGTTCCCTTTATAGAGCACAGGCAGAGTAGATTTAGCATAAGGGTCCTAGGATTTTCAGAATGGTTAATGAACACTGACTTCAACTTAAACCAGCTACATTAGCCCCTAACAAGAATCAGTCTATCCTTTGAAGCTTTGAAGCCAAGCACTGACTTCTCTCTAGCTATCAAAGTCCTAGATGTTATCTTCTTCGAATAGGCTATTTCATCAACATTGAAAACCTGCTGTCTGGTGTGGCCACCTTCATCAATTATCTTAGCTAGATCTTCCGGATAACTTGCTATAACTTCTACACCAGCACTTGCTGCTTTACCTTGCACTGTTTTATGGAGACAGCTTCTTTCCTTAAATTTCATGAACCAATCTCTGCTGACTTCCAATGTTTTTTCTTCTGTAGCTTCCTTACCTCCCTCAACCCTCACAGAATATGAGACAGTTACAGTCTTGCTCTAGATTAGGCTTTGGCTTAAGGAAATGTTGTGGTTTGATTTTTTATCCACACCACTAAAACTTTCTCCATATCAGCAATAAGGCTGTTTTGCTTTCTTATCACTTGTGTGCTCACTGGAGCAGCACTTTTAATTTCCTTCAATAACTTTTCCTTTGGATTTACAACCTGGCTAATTTGGATCAAGAGGCATAGCTTTCAGGCCATCTTAGCTTTTAACATGCCTTCCTAAGATTAATCATTTCTTGATTTAAAGTGGAAGACATGTGACTCTTCCTTTCATTTGAACACTTAGAGGCCACTGTAGCCTTATTAATTGGCCTAATTTCAATACTGTGTCTCAGGGAATAGGTAGATCTGAAGAGGGAGCGATGGGGAAAACACAGACATTTATGAATTAAGTTCGTTGTCTTATATGGGTGTGGTTTGTGGTGCCCCAAAACAACCATGATAGTAACATCAAAGGTCACTGATTACAAGTCACCCTAAGAGAGATAATAATAATCAAAAAGTTTGAAATACAGGGAGAATTGCCAAAATGTGAGAGACATGAAGTGAACGTATGCTTTTGGGAAAATGACACAAATACTTTTTCCACACAGGACTGACACAAACCTTCAGTATGTTAAAAAACAAAACAAAACAAAATAGTATCTGCAAAGTACAATAAAGAGAAGTGCAATAAAATGAAGCATGCCTTGTGGCTCCACAATGACTGAGCAGTATTCATCCTAAAACAAATCTAATGAAATTTACCTTGAGAACATTCATTTGCAAGTAGAAAAGCAGATCTGGTTTAAAGCCTCAGGCATCAGCCCCTTACCCAAGTCTTGGTAAGGAATCCAGAAAAACAAGTACTTCCACCTCTTAATCCATCAGTCAAGCTTAAGCCCTTTAGCCTCTGTGTCATTATACTCAAGACACTAACGTTTTTCATCTCAACAACATGCAGGAAATTTTAAAGCAAAAATCCTTCTCCTTCTCCACTTATCCCCATCTCCGAAAAAACCTTAGAGCTGGTTACATTAGAAGTTAACAGTATATTGTTTCATTACAAGAATGAACATCAAATTACCTCCTGATTTGCAACATTTAGTACAATCGCATTGAAAATGTCTAGTTTAAACTGTAGCAGGAAGATGTTTATTCTACCTAGGACAACCTACCTGTTCCTGGAATATCAGGTTAAGCCAAAGTCTACAACGGGAGGCAGCACAGCACAGGGGTAAAGAGCAAGGCTCAAGTCAGACTGCCAGAGTCTACAGCTCCCACTACTTAAACTTTGGCAAGTTAACCGCTCTGGACTTCAATTTTCCCACCTGTAAACTGGAGAGAATGCCTCTCTCCCTCACCAGATTCTTATTAAACAATGTAGTAAAGTACTTAACAGTGTTCAATAAATGTTTGATGCAAGTATCATTATTGTACCTTAACACTCAGCTCTAGGCTCTCATCAAAGTCGCATTTCTTGTTTGTTGACGGAACTTATATATTGCATTAGATAAGGGAGGTAAGGGTCTGCAAACTTTCTCCATAAAGGGCCAGACAGTAGTATTTTTGGCCTTGCTGGCCAGATGGTACCACTGATGCAGTTATTCAACTCTGCCACTGTAGCACAAAAGTGGTCAGAGATGACAGGAAAACAAATGAGAATGGTAGTTCTTTCCAAAACTTTATTTAGAGAAACTAAAATTTCATGTAATTTTCATATTATACAAAATATTATTTTGAGCCATTAACAAATATAAAAACCATAGTTTGTAGGCCATACAAAAATAGGCAGCAGGCCAGATTTGGCCCATGGGTGGCAGTTTGCTGACCCCTGCTCTAGATTAACAAATTTATGGGCTTTGGAAGCTTTGTGGGGCAGAGAGGCTTGATACACAGGTTGGTGGTGCAGAAGAAAGAGGAAATTTCTAAGTATAATAGAAAAAAGATGTAATGCTGTCCTTCATTTATCAACGCTGGATTTAACTATGTGCAAAACATTTTATCATATGTTGCTGGAATCAAAGATGCAGAAGTCACAGTCTCTGGTCTCAAGGAGCTTATACTTCTCCATGGTAGCTTAGAAACGGAAAGTCTTCCTTCAAAGTAAAATACATCCTTCTCAGACTTTGACAATGCACCCGTGCGTGCTCATCTGTGAGGCAGGTAGTTTCCTTGGCACCTCTACCTACAGCTGAGGCCAAACATGCATTATTATCTTGACCACCTGTGCTTCTTCCACTCCCCAGTAATCCGACTACCAGTTTTTCTCCTGGTCTCCAAATTATTCTGTTTTGCGTTATCATTTTGGGGATAATACTTGGGGTGATATACTAAAAGTCAACTGGTCACATCTTTTAAAAAATTACCATTTTAATTAGTCTTCAGAGATACCGTCTCTCTCTTTTAATAGGTAACATGCTTGTGACTCCTGTGTTTTTTTGTTTCAATCCAGGCAGAAACTTCTCCCTAGGAGGCAGGATAAACGGATCTATCTCAAGGCAACAAAGACACATCACAAAAACATTTTTTTTCAGAGCAAATGTTAATTAAATACTTGATCCAACAGAACACAAATAAAGATAAAATATAATGCTCTATTATATACTTCAGTTGGTTATAAAGATTGTGGATTTGAAAAAAATCAGCAGAAATCCACTATGTCAATGTCAGAGCATATGAAGCACAGAATAAAAATTAACACAGCTAATAATTAATAAATTGTAAATACTAAGTAACTATTAAGAAGAAACAATAATAGAATAAACTAATATTGTTTTCGTGGACATCCATCTCTTATGTGTTTCCTTGTAAAAAGTTGTACTATTTGTCTTTCAAAGACAACACAATAAAAGAGTAAAAAGCAATACTCTCAATGTTTAGTATCATCTCATCAGCAAAATCCCAAATCAAATTGGAGGGGAGGACAGAGACTCAACAGAGGAATTAAAATGGGTTAAGACAGTAAAATCTATGGCTGAGCGCAGTGGCTCACGTCTGTAGGAGGTCGAGGTGGGCAAATCACTTGAGGTCAGGAGTTCCAGACCAGCCTGACCAACATGGTGAAACCCCGCCTCTACTAAAAATACAAAAATTAGGCGGGTGTGGTGGCATGCACCTGTAATCTGAGCTACTCAGGAGGCTGAGGCAAGACGATCACCTGAGTCTAGGAGGTGGAGGTTGCAGCGAGCCAAGATCGCACCACTGCACTCCATCCTGGCAGACAAGCAAAAACTCTGTCTCAAACAACAACAACAACAAAATAGGGTATTGAGAGCTTATAACGTTGAAGCTCTTAAAAAGAAATACAACATGAGCTTTTTGGTACTTGGCAAAAGTGAAAATAGGCAAACAAATTAGCAGATAGAGCTAAAAAAAACGGGAAACGTAGTATTTCCTTGTCATCATCAGATTTTCCAATTGCAGTTTCAGCCATTCAGTATTTGGTAATACTTTACAGGTTATCGTACAGTGCTATCTGGGATTCACAAACACCTCAGCATACATTCCTCTTATCCTAAGAGTTAACTGTATAAACTTAAAGCACTTAGATTTCCTTATTTTACTATCATCTGTAACAGTTCATCTAGGAACACCACACACTCATATGCCTTCTGTTATTTACACATTATTCTTTATGATACTGATTATATGACTACTGCTCAAAAGCAGAAATTTATTGGCTTAAGAAATCTACCGCCCTATGTAGAGAATTCCCACGCCAAGAAAAATGTCTACTTTCCTGCTTTTCGCCCCGTATGATATAGGTTTGGAAACCTTTGAGGAAATTCATTTGGTTATAAAATATAAATCTTTAGAATAAAGTAGCATCACAATTTTTATTAAAAGGTAAAAGGCAGGAAGCAAGCAACGTCAATGAAATTGTTCCCTGAAAGCTACAAGGAGAAAAATTCAATTCTGAAAATACATGGGTTTAGCCTCTAGATAAGAGCTTTACCTTATCAAGTCGAAATGCACATTTTAGTTTTTAGAATTAGTTAAGAATTACTCAATATTTAGCAGCCATTTACTATGTAAAATCAGAAAAACAAGTCTTTTATTGACTAACTTCACTGGTGGCCAATGAAGTTTTTTAATAACAAAAACATAATATGTGGTAGAAAAGTATTGACTTTATTAACCTCACTTACGATACTGAATACAAAGTAAAATTAGGTGGTGACCCTTAATTTTCAGTCTATTTCAAAGCATGGTCCCTCAGATTTAAGAATTAAGGCATATATATGTCAAAAAAGGAAGGCGAATTAAACAACCAAATCCAAAAAGACCCTAGTGATTTATGTATTATGAAGTTTGAGCTACAGCCCTTATGATATTCCTTTTAGTATTTTCTTCTGAGTTTTCATTAATTCCTTCAGTAACTGAATTTTTAACCAGACCCTATAATCCATCATAATTCTTCCAATTATGAGTTGAAAAGAAACATAGGCAGATATGTATACCAAGTACCTTATGAAATTCACCACATACATGGTGAACTTCACATATAAACTTTGAAAATCAAAAGGACTATGATATTCTTGAAATCCAAAGGCTAGATAAGACCTACCTTCCAATCATTTCTGCATTTTAAGATATGGTTTCATCTAGTGATGTTAATAAAGAAATACATTACATATTTAAACACCGGTAAGATATGACATTCAAGAGAACAGCCAATAAGATTTTGCATTTTAAAACCAAAAAGAATATATCTTGAACACCTTAAATTATAAAATTCAGTTCTAAGCAGGAACTGTTACTATGTAACGAATACTGCTCATATCAAAAGTGCTGGTGACAAAGAATTCAGTATGCCTTCCTACAAAATCTGTTCACATACATGTATCTATCTCTATCACCTGTAATAAGACTTTAAATGTTTTAAGGTGCTTACAGTTTGCACTATAGGACTAATTCAATGAGATTCATCTGCTACCTCTTCATAGCAACTTCAATTGGAATGATCCACACACAAAACTGTTGTTACTTTCTAAAATGTGGCATTTGTGGCGGTGGAGTGCCCTCTATTGGTAAGGAAGAGGACACACTCATTAGCTGTCCTGCATGCATTTTCTCGTTGATTCGGAGTTCACACCCATCCTGAAGCATTCGAACTGCTATTCGGGCGATATTCTTAGAGTCATCAAGACCACAGTGAGGCCGCCCATCATAATCCATTCCTAATTTTTCAAGCATTATTGTCAGTTTGGTTTGGCTTCTAGGAACCTGAAAAATAAACAGCTTAGTAAATAATTCTTTGGTGTTCTAAACTGTAATATAAGCCACAGTTAAGCTGAAACATAAGAAACTGAAAATTAGCACTAATAGCTAAATAAAGCTAGGCAAAGGGCAATACCCCCAGTCAAATAAGGCAAATAAAAAACTCAGGCCAGGCAAGGTGGCTCACGCCTGTAATCTCAGCACTTTGGAAGGCCAAGGCGGGCAGATCACTTGAGGTCAGGAGTATGAGACCAACCTGGCCAACATGGTGAAACCCCATCTCTTCTTAAAATACAAAAAAATTAGCCAGGCGTGGTGGTGCACATCTGTAATTCCAGCTACCCGGGAGGCTGAGGCAGGAGAACTGCCTGAACCTGAGAAGCGGAGGCTGCAGTGAGCTGACATCATGCCATTGCACTCCATCCTGAACAACAGAGCGAGACTCCATCAAAAAAAAAAAAAAAAAAACACCCTGAAATTTTCAGAGCTTTAAAATATGATCTTAGAGTTTTAGCTGAAAACACAGACAGAATCCTCAGACATCTAAAACCTCTGCAGTTTTTTAATTTAAAAATAATTTATTAAAGGGAATGTATTGTTCAGGACATGTAAGTTGAAGATCTACCTTTTTAAACCAAATTAGTTATTTTACATGGTATTTTTCTACAGTGTATTACTTTACTTGACTGATTTCTTAGATAAAAAGACTAGCCTTTTTGAATGGCTAAAGATAATGAAGATTAAGAATGAAAGATGATGTGGTGTGATATTTTTCAAGTTATTTAAAAACCTGTTCCTTGACAAATTAAAAACAACAACAACAAAAAAACCCTCACACTCCCCAAATTCCAATATGTGCCTCCACTTTTAAGAATTATTGGCTGGGTGTGGTAGCTCATGCCTGTAATCCCAGCACTTTGGGAGGCCAAGGCAGGTGGATCACCTGAGGTCAGGAGTTCGAGACCAGCCTGGCCAACATGGTGAAACCCCATCTCTACTAAAAATATAAAAATTATCTGGGTATGGTGGTGTGCACCTGTAATCCCAGCTACTCGGGAGGCTGAGACAGAAGAATCCCTTGAACCCGGGAAGCAGAGGTTACAGTGAGCCAAGATCACTCCACTGCACTCCAGCCTGGGTGTCAGAGTGAGGTTTCATCTCAAAAAAGAAAAAAAGAAAAAACTTGTTATATTTTCTTCATATTTCTATCAAGATTTGTTAAGTTTTATATTCTGTAGTTTGTATAACTATTTTGCCTATGCATCTTGGACCTCAGCTTCTTCATCCGTAAAATGGGACTAACAGGTCTACTATTTACTCATAGTGTTACTGGGATAACCATAAAGCAAATGATGTAAAACATCCATAATTATCTTAAGCTGTAATACTGCAATATATCTTGTACCTTCCATTAATTATCACTTGGAAAATACACTTCTAAAAATAACTTGTCCAACACACTGGATAACTTAGGTAGAAGAGACAAATTCCTGGAAATACACAACTTACCAACAATTGAATTACAAAGAAACAGAAAATCTGAATAGACCTATACCTAGGAAGGAGACCGAATATCAGTAACTGAAAACCTCTAACAAAGAAAAGCTCTGAACCAGATAGCTTTGCTGCTGAATTCAAGCAAATATTTAAAGAATTAGAACCAAGTCTCCTCAAACTACTACAAAAAAAATTGAAGAAGAAATACTTCCCAACTCATTCCATTAAGGTCAGCATCATTTTGATACAAAAGCCTGACAAAGACCTCATGAGGAAAGAAAATTACAGATCAATATCCCCTACAAATATCATGATGCAATAATCCTTGACAAAATATAAGCAAATTTAAATCAGCAGCATATTAAAAGAATTATGTGCCATGACCAAGTAGGATTTTATCCTGAAATGCAAGGATGGCTCAACATTTAAAAAACAATGTTAACACAAGCATTAACAGAAGGAAGGAGTACACTAATTGAAAGAGAGTGGTATTAGTATAAAGATAGACATATAAACTAATAAAACAGAAGAGAGTCTAGAAATAAACCTTCACAGATACACTGAATCAATGGGGAAAACAACAGCCTTTTCAACAAATGGTGTTGGGAAAACTGAATATCCACATGCAAAAGAATGAAGTTGGACCCTTACCTTACACCATATAACAAAATTAACTTAAAATTGATCGAAGACCTAAATGGAACACATACAATTATAAAACTCTTAGAAGAAAACATATGGAAAAGGCTTTATGACAATGGATTGGACAATGATTTCTTGGATGTCAACAAAACACAGGCAACAAAAGAAAAAATGAAGTGGACTTCATCAACATTAAAAACCTTATTACTAAAGACATTATCAGTAGAGTGAAATGGGAACCCATGGAACAGAAGATACATTTGCAAGTATATATCTGATAATGAATGAATATCCAGAATAAAGAACTCCTACAACTCAAAACATCATGATACCTCATTTAGTAAATGAGGAAAGAATCTGAATAGACATTTCTCCAAACATGATACGCCAATGGCTAATAATCACATGAAAAGATGCTCAACATCACTAATCATTAGGGAAATATAAATCAAAACCACAATGAGATACCACTTCACACCCATTAGAATGGCCATAAACACACACACGCACACCAGAAAATAACAAGCATTGACAGAGATGTGGAGAATGTAGTACTTTGTGCATTGCTGGCAGGAATGTAAAATGGTACAGCCACTGTGGGAAACAATGTGGAGATTCCTCAAAAAAATTAAACATAGAATTAGTACACGATCCAGCAATTCCTATTCTGGTTATACAGGAAAAACAATGGTATTTGTACATCCATGTTCATAACAGCACTACTCATGATTGCCAAAACATGGAAGTAACTTAAATGTCCATCAAATGATCAATGGATTTTTTTTTTTTTTTTTAACGTGGTACAGGTTAAATATTCCTTATCTGAAATGCTTGGGACAGATGTGCTTTGGATTTGAAATTTTTTGGATTTTGAAATATTAAATATTTACATTACACCACTTTTG
This sequence comes from Pongo pygmaeus, assembly GCF_028885625.2. Taxonomy (NCBI): domain Eukaryota; kingdom Metazoa; phylum Chordata; class Mammalia; order Primates; family Hominidae; genus Pongo; species Pongo pygmaeus. The sequence goes on from NC_072380.2 coordinate 11,820,565, forward strand.
CATCCCTCATCCGAAAATCCAAAAATCCAAAACCTGAAATGCTCCAATGAGAATTTCTTGAGTACAATGTCAGTGCCCAAAAAGTTTCAGATTTTGGAGCATTTCAGATATTGAATTTTTGGATTAGGTATACTCAGCCCGTAAACACATACAATGAATTCTTATTCTGCCTCAGAAAGGTAGAATTCTGACACATGATACAACATGGACGAACTTTAAAGACATTATGCTCAGTGAAATATGCCAGTCGCAAAAGATCAAATACTGTATGCCTCCACTTATAAGAGGTATATAGATAAGTCAAACTGATAGAGACAGAAAGAAGAGTGATGATTGCCAGGGTTTGGCAGGAAGGGGAAGTTCAATAGGCACAGAGTTTCAATTTTGGAATATGAGAGTTCTGGAGAATGATGTGGTGATGGTTGTGCAATAATGTGAATGTACTTAATGCCACTGAACTGCTGTGCACTTAAAAATGATTGAGAGCATTTTTAAGTGAACAACAAGTGTTATACAGGGTGAGCATTCCTAATCCCAAAAACCCAAAATCTGAAATGCTCCAAAATCGGAAACTTTTTGAGGGCCAACATAACGTCACAAGTGGAAGATTCCACACCTCATGTGATGGTTTGCAGTCAGAACACAGGTTCATGACACACGATTAATTTATGTGTGACTAAGAAAGCCATTGCTTATTGGTAGCATCAGGAAAGATGATGCCAAACAACCAGACTGTCCCTATCAGTGGCTGAGACAGTGACAATTTTGCATTCTAATGGTTCAGTGTACATACACTGTTTCATCCACAAAACTGCATGAAACTTAACTTCAGGCTATGTGCACGAGGCATATATGAAACAAAAATGAATTTCATATTTAGACTTGGGTCCTATCTCCAAGATATCTCATTATGTATATGCAAATATTCCAAAATCTGAAAAAAAACCCAAATCTCAAACATTTCTTCTGGTCCCAATCATTTCCAATTACGGATACTCAACCTGTATTATGTATATTTTACCACAAAAAAAAAAAAGATTAAAATGAAAAGTCCTAGATAGTGCCCAAAAAAGAGTTATTAACTTTATTAAACAAAGGCCCAGTCACTTCATCGTGTTTTCAAAAATGATGTGAAATCTGGACAAAGAACAAACCAACCTCTTGCTTCCTCTGGCTTAGCAAGGAAAAGTTCTCAATCAGGTGGGTGAGTTGAAAGGTGAACAATAGGAAAACAAAAAGGCCAGATTTTGCTGAGCAGTTTGAAGAAGGGCTGCAAAACGTAGCCTCCTTATAGACATTTTTCATCACATGAATCAGCTGAACAAGTCCCTATAAGAAGCTGGAGAAAATGTCTGACTTCAAGTGACAAGATTCTTGCATTTCAAAGGTAACAGAGTATGTCTTTGGAAATAATCATGTTACAACAGAAAACCTTAAAATGTCCACCTTTTGCTTGGGCTTGATATCAAGTGAGGAAAGCTATTGGAAAGTCTCAAGTCTGAGTGCAATCTGGAAAAACTGTAGGAGAAAATTAAATATTTTTCCTCCCTTTCAACACCAGAATATGATTAGTTAAGGGATCCTTTCTCTGAATCTCTGCTCAGCCTGAGAATTTGACTTTAAGAAAAGAGCTTTATAGGTACAATCTGACTGTACACCAGAGATGAAACTTAATGCTCTGCCCCTAGAAAAGTTGTGCATTTCTGCAAACAAAGTATCCTGTCATTCATTTGAAAGCAGTAACATTTCACTGCAGTTTCAACTTTCTACATCTGTAAGCAAGCTTTTTTTTTTTAACATGCATGAAAAGCAAAGGCAGAAATTGTCTAATTTCCCAAGAAAATGAATCCATGTGATCTTAAATTCAACCTAGAATTGAGTATTTGTAAAGGGAGAAAAAAACCCAGATTTTACAGTAAAGAGGTATATTTCATCCTTTCCTTTTACTTCAACAACAGCATTTTAATGCATATACATAGGCCTATAAAGACATGAAGAGGCTGGGCGTGGTGGCTCATGCCTGTAATCCTAGCACTTCAGGAGGCTGAGGGGGGCAGATCACTTGAGGTCAGGAGTTCAAAACCAGCCTGGCCAACATAGTGAAACCCAGTCTCTACTAAAAATACAAAAAAATTAGCCAGGCATGGTGGCAGGCACCTGTAATCTCAGCTACTTGAGAGGCTGAGGCAGGAGAATTGCTTGAACCCAGGAGGCGGAGGTTGCAGTGAACTGAGATCCCATCACTGCACTCCAAGCTGGATGACAAAGTGAGACTCCGTCTCAAAAGAAAGAAAGAAAGAAAGAAACAGCTGTATAATTTTGTAAACGCTAACCCCACATTTGCGCTTGATATGCCACGCACAAAGAAAGTTTGGGTTTTCCCCCAAAATCTTATATAAAAATATGTCTTAAATTGTATTTTTATTCATATTGTTTCAGCCTACTTTTAGAAAAACCAAGTCCCATCCTAAGGCAATTATTTCACAGAAATGTATTACGGTTACTTGCCTTTTAAATTAAGCTCCAAGTTTAATTACCCATTTCCATCCTTTGCCCCCAAGAAAGGTTGGATAAAAGGTCATTTTTGGCCAGGCGCAATGGCTCATGCCTGGGCGGCCAAGGCGGGTGGATAACAAGGTTGGGACTTCAAGACCAGCCTGGCTAATATGGTGAAACCCCATCTCTACTAAAAACTACAAAAAAATCAGCCAGACGTAGTGGCACATGCCTGTAATCCGAGCTACTCGGGAGGCTGAGGCAGGAGAACTGCTTGAACCCGGGAGGCGGAGGTTGCAATGAGCCAAGATCATGCCACTGCACTCCAGCTTGGGAGACAGAGTGAGACTCCGCCTCAAAAAAAAAAAAAAAAAAAAAGTCATTTTTAATTTAAAAAAAAAGTTTTCAGACATACCATATAATATACCTTATTAGCATTATATACAGCAGAAACTTGTGACAGAGAGTTTTATTTAGGTCTTAGATAAGGTATATAAAAAAAGGAAAACGTAAGTTTCTTCTACTTATACAACTAATTGCATTATAGTTATCTATTACAAAGAGGGGAAAACCACACACAAAAAGAGCAGGCTAACAAACTGGCCAAAATAAACAGGTCCACAAAGACAAACCACTGTTTACTCAAAAAAGCAGGGAGCATTTTATTGCCTTATAATATCTACAACTTTCTGATTACACTAATATACTGTGAGCTGTAGATTTATCTATACCTAACTGAAAATTATTTTAAGGTTTATTAATTTTTAATAATAAAAATTATTCCATCTGGGAGTTGTAGCAAAAAAAGAACCTAAAGGGGATCGAGCTTCTCAACTGGAGTATAAATTGACATGAAATACAAAAGACAGAGACAACTCTGAAACCACATTCCAGGATATAATTACAAAATCCAGATAAGGGGAAACACAACAGGACAAATGACTCAAGTTTCTTAAAAGAATAAAACAAAATAAATTGCTAGGCAAGAAAAACAAGAGATTAAAAAAAACTAAAGAGATGTATTAACATATCAAAGATATCAAAGACTAAAAAACTTGAGACATATTAACCAACTACAAATCTGTGAACCTTATCCTGATCTGACTCAACACACAAAAGGTAAAAGAAAATATTTATGACTACTTGATGAAGGAATTACTGCTAATTTTTTAAGATGTGGCAATGGTATGGTAGCTGTGTTCCTAAGAAAATAACCCTTAGCTTTTGGAGCTATGTAATGAAATTTTTACCGATCAGATAACATAATGTCTGACTTCTGCCTCAAAATCATAAGGAAGAGGAAAGTGGGTGGGGATACACATGAAACATGACTGGCTCTGAGTTTCTAATTGTTGAACCTGGGTCATGAGGACTCATACCTATTTCTGTATGTTTGAAATTTTCCATAACACAATTTTTAAAAAAATTCACAAAATGAGTTCAAAAAAAACAAAAAAAGATCCACAAAAGGCCAAGTGCAATGGCTCACGCCTATAATCCCAGCACTTTGGGAGGCCGAGGCGGGCAGATCATTTGAGTCCAGGAGTTCGAGACCAGCCTCACCAACATGGCGAAACCCCGTCTCTACTGAAAATGCAAAAATTAGCCAGGTGTGGTGGTGGGCGCCCGTAGTCCCAGCTACTCGGGAGGCCGAGACAGGAGAACTGCTTGAACCCGGGAGACAGGAGTTGCAGTGAGCCAAGATCACACTACCGCACTCCAACCTGGGCAACAGAATGAGACTCCATCTCAAAGACAAATAAACAAAAAAACAAAAAAAATTAACACAAAAAAATTATCAAATATAATCAAAGGACTAGCATCCAAAGTAAAAATCTATAAACCAGTAAAATACACCGGTAATGAAAGAACAGACTACCTAATTTTTTTTAAAACGGTCAGAAATTTAAACAAGGGGTTCGCAAAAAGCAATCCAGATAGCTGATACCTCAATGAGATGGTATCACACACCCATCAGATTTAAAAAACATTTAAAATGTGTAATAATATCAGATGCTGGCAAAAACTTAACAGCAACTATAAACTCACACAGTGCTCATAAGAGTGCAAACTGGTACAATTCCATTGGAAAACTATTTTTGCATTATCTAGTAATGTCAATGATATACATATCCCATGACCCAGCAACTGCACTCCTAGGTTTATATCCTAGAAAAATGAGTGCACAAAGACACCAGGGGACATGCACAAGAATGCTTATAACAGTACTCTTCATGGAAGCCCCCAATAAAAACAATCCAAATGGCCAGCCAAAGTAGAACAGATAAACAAATCTGGTATAGTCACACAATGGAATTAATAGCAATAAAGTGAATGAACTGCAATGACATACATGACGCGGATGGATCTCAAGCATAATATTGAAAAAAAAAACAAAATAAATAACATAGCCAGTATAACACTAATTATATCGTGCTCAAAGCCAGACAAAACTATATAGTATAAGGATATACATGTAAATATTAAAGCTATAAGGAATAATAAGAAAATGATTATCATGAAAGGAAGAATTAGGGTTAACTCCAGGAGGAAGGAAGGGAGTTAAGTGGGTGGAAGTTACAAGGGTATTTGCTTTATAACAATCTGCAAAACTCTACTTTTCTGCATGCATACTTCTCAGTTTCAAAAGACTGTTAAAACAGAAGAGTCTGTAAGGAAAAGCACCTTTTCTCATGAAACTACTTTAGAACATGCTTCTCCAAAATGAAACTGTAAAGGGAGAAAAATGACATAGTATCTAACGCATGAGAATTAAAGGAAATCCCCTAAAATGATTTTAAAAGAAGCCTGAAGAAGTAACAGTTCAGATTAGAACAGGATTAAAGGCTCCAGGAAGAGAGTCTGCAAGGGAAAAAAAGAGGAAAAAAGAAAACCTGACAGACTACCTGAGTGTTTTCAGTCATGAGAAGTGACTTACAGTTTGAATGGAGAATAAGGGGATAAGTAAACAACTGCAGAAGTAAATTATTACATCCAGGGGAAAGTTGGGAACACTCTCCATAGTCACAGGAGTATGAACACTGAGTGCTCTGACTGAAAGGTAATAGAGCTATAGTAGGAAGATGCAGGAAGGGAAGGACATGCAGGAGTGGTAGCTTAGTCGAGCTCAATCTTCATCTTTCAGTGCAGGAATTCAATAGACCGCAAACTGAAAAGTCAAGAAGCAGTATAAGCATGAAACTTAGAAATACAAAGGTAAATATTTGAAAAAAACAAAACAAAACAAAACAAAACAAAAAACAAAAACAGAGCTTTACATAAGTTGAAAGTGTTTGCCTCAGAACAGGAACCAGTTCTGGTGAAGGCTATGGCAGAAGACTGCCATTCATTGTAAGTCTTGCAATAATATTTTAAACATTTACACGACACATGCATATTAACTTTGATAAATGTGAAGTAAAATTAAAATCTAGTGGTGAGCATTTGCTCCACGAACAATCCACATACTGACTGCCCCTACAGTTTCAAACTTGTCAGGTATATTTAGTTAACCTACTTAAATAAAGTTAACAGGTTGATGAGAAAAAGGCTTATCTAATTTGAACATAACTAATTTGGAATCTGAAGAGTAAGAACTAATTATATGGCCTTTTTCCATGAAAAACACCTGGAAAATTACAACTTAACGTACATGCAAAATTTAACAAATTTATCATTAAGAACCATGTAATTATTAAATATAGAAATTTTACCTTGTAAAAATTTCCGTATGACTTCCGAATATTGATCCACTTTTTAGCAAAAGGAGGGTATTTGAGCCTGCTGAGTTGGCACTGAATGTTCAAGAACTTACTCATATCCCAAGAACTATAAATTAAAAAAGGACAAAAAATTGATGAAATAAACGCTATACTCTTCTTACAAATGAGTATTTTAAATCATTTTTTATTTATATATGTCAACTTTCTCATATTCAAACGTAACATCAAGCTGAGAAAATTAACCTTGCTTCCCAGAAAATACTAATTCAAAATTAAGCTTTAAAAACCAAACAAAGAAGTCGGATATATTAACTTTTGTTCACAAACTAATTCCTTTTAGGCTCATCTTGATTGTTTCCTTGGTTCTGGGCAGGCTTCTAACTTGCTGAGTATTATGCTAAGTTTACTTTTAATGCCAGACTTAGCATAGTAAGTTGACAGTATGCTTTGAAATAAAACCAAAAACAAAAAAATGAAAGAGACAAAAGTAGCTGGTATCAAATGGTTAAAGTACAATCTGTTCTGCTACAACATGTTTCTGTAACAATAACCAATTTATTGTAGTGAAGGACAATACTGACTGTGGAATATGGAAATTGTGTTTGTTCCTACGGGGTTTTTCTTAGGCAAGGAGAGTCAGAATAATAGCAGTGGAAATTATAAACTTCAGCAGAAAATAAGAAAAGCCCTCAACTCAGCTGCTATACTGGGAACAGGATACAATCCTTTGTATTTTCTTATAATACCATCAACTATATTATAAGAAAATTAAAAGTAAGTGTATGTCCCCAGGATACTACTGCTTCTGTGCAATTTTAATATACTTTGACGCAACCTCACCTTCCCTGAGTTGCTTGCCTGGGCTGCCAAATTATTAATGGAGACTCCAGTGATTGGTTTTTGTGAGTGCTCTGCTTACAAAATTGCATAGGTTTTGAGTGATCTGTCCCACAAAATGAGACTTTACCAGAACTGCATATACTATAATACGGTAGAAACACCTGTATACTTTAGCAGAGCACTGCTCATTCATGTTTAAAACCAGTAATAGATTTCTAAAGAGGTCCATAAACATTTTCCAAACTTAACAGTTACGATGTGATTAAATTCAATGCTTTTCTCCTATCACGTGAGGATCTCTAAACCCTCTATGTTGGTGACATCTCGGGTATAGAGGATAATCTGTACAGTTTGAAACAGAAGTTGTTTAGGACGTTCTTTTCAACCTTAATGGCCTTAAGGTATAGGAGTTGCCCTGGCACAATGTCTGTCATCTATGTTTTAATCTTTCTGATCTTCCCATTCAGCTTTTCATTTAACAAATGCTTTTTGGGCATACACTTTAAGCTCAGCACTAAGGTAAGCATTATGGAAGATTATCAGGCAGCAAAAGTCCTTCTCTGAAAGAATTTTAAATTTCCTTGAAAAAGTAAGTCTTATGTATGTACATAAAGATTATATATCAGAATATATGGTCAGATGTCAACATGAATGGTATATATCATAGAAGTTATAAGGTTTCAAGGAAAAAAAAGATCAATGGGGTTGTCAGGGTAAAACACAAGATGGGCTTTGAAAATTGATAAAGTTGTCGAGAAAAGACTCTCAGTAGAGAGGGAAGCATAAGTAAGTACACAGAGAAAAGATAAACCATGTGAATTCCTGGGCCACTGTGACTAAAGAGGGTTAATGGCAGGTGAATTAGATTAAACGGGTAGGGTGGGATGAGATGAAAGGGCCTTCAATGCCAAGCTAAAGAGTCTGAACTTTTTTGAGCAAGGAAGTGTCATGAAAAAATAGAGTTTTAGCAAAGTCTTTTTAGCTTTACATATTTTTATCTTTCTGTAGTGTTCTAGTCCTGGATTGGACTGTGGCCACTGCTTTCCTCCTCTCTTTCATCCTTAGGTGAAAGGAAAAATACTATCCCCTGTGGGGTGAGACTCTAGGGTCTTTAATAATAGTTTGTGGTTATTCTAAAAGTTAAATAAATAAGGGTATCTTTAATCTTTAAAAAGTAGATATAAAAAATAATCTTCCTAAATACTTACCCATCTGTTAAAATTGAGTATTTATACTTTGTTCCTAATTCCTTCAATTTCATCCAGTCAATTACTTTTTTTAGTACCTGAGGGAAGGTATCAGCTCTGTCTACCTGATCCTGAGGATATAAAAGTAAAATATACAAAAATCAGGGCTGTAGCTTCACGTAGTCCTACAAAATACCCAGACCTAAGTTGGAGGGAAAGAAACAGTATGAGAAAGACTGATACTTTAAATTCATGGTTTCCTTGGCTTAGCTCCACCTAAAGTTTCATTTTTAAGAAATTTAAAAAATTTCATAATCAAGTACTGGGACTACTTTCAACTGAAATGTATAATCCTCCCAAAATTAAGATTTAAGATCATCCCCAGTGGTTCTCTTTTTATAGGCCTGAACCTAGTGGCTTACTGAATTTCTAGAGGCGGAAAAAGAGAAATCTCTTCTAAGCTGAAAGCCACAGCTCCCTAAGTGTCTTCCCATCTCAGGTCTCACAATTTTCCACGTATACTACATACTGCTGCCAGATTGATCTTCCTAAAACGTAAATCGGGTCCACCCTGTCACTCTCATACTTAAATCCTCCAACCACTCTCCAAGGCTTTCAGGATAAACAGATGCATAAGACCCTTCAGGATCCGGATTGCCTCTGCCTATCTGGACCATTTTCTTACCAGCCCATACACATCTGAACCATCCTGAACTACCTGTAGGTCTGCCAGTTCCCACTTGAAATGCCCAGCCATTCTTTTCTGCCTATCTTTCAGGACTCAGCCCAAGTTCATCAACTTGAGGATGTTTTTCCCCAGGACAGCCTTCTATTCCCTCTGTCATAGATGGAAGCCCTTTTCATAGATGTCCACAACACCACAATAAAACACTGACTTATTAGGCCTACTGTGACCACTGGACAGACATACATCTCTATACACATAAAGATATATATAAATCCCGGCATATATTATAGTAGGCACTCAAATACATGTGGACTGAATGAACTAACTAAATGAAAAAAGTGCCTACATTAGAATACAATCAAAAATCAGAGACCTAAAAATTCATGAAACAGGCTGGGTGCGGTGGCTCATGCCCGTAATCCCAGCACTTTGGGGGGCCGAGGCGGGCTTCAGGTCAGGAGTTCTTCAAGACCAGCTTGGCCAACACAGTGAAACCCATCTCTACTAAAAATAAAAAAAAAATTAGCCGGGCATCGTGGTGCGTGCCTATAGTCTCAACTACTTGGGAGGCTGAGGCAGGAGAATCGCTTGAACCTGGGAGGCAGAGGTTGCAGTGAGCCAAGATCGTACCACTGCACTCCAGCCTGGGCAACAAAGTGAGACTCCATCTCAAAAAAATAAAAATAAAAAATAAATGCAACATATAAAGTCAGGTTGTAAACAGATACATTCTAAAACTTATCTCTGACTGGGCATGGTGGCTCACGTCTGTAATCCCAGCACTTTGGGAGGCCGAGGCAGGATACTTGAGGTTAGGTGTTCAAGACCAGCCTGGCCAATATGGAGAAACCGTGTCTCTACTAAAAATACAAAAATTAGCCGGGTGTGGTGGCAATGCACCTGTAGTCCCAGTTACACTCAGGAGGTTGAGGCAGGAGAATTGCTTGAGCCCAGGAGGCGGAGGATGCAGTGAGCCGAGGTCACGCCACTGCACTCGAGCCTGGGTGACAGAGTGAGACTGTCTCAAAAAAACTAATAAATAAAACTTATCTCCAAGTTTAGTATGGAAACAATTTGCTGATGCTTCATTTTACAAACGAAATCTTTAGATTCATCACTACAACTCCTTAAGAGGAAAGGCTGAGGAAAATGTTACCAGGTATAAAATTTGCTTTTTTTTTTTTTTTTAATTATTACAACATGAAAGATCTTTACCAAGCAAGGTATTAAACTGTTCACAACAGTAATAATTTTTTAAATTATGTATAAAATAAATCCCTAATTTCAAGAAGTCTTTCAAACTCTAGAAAGAACTTAGAATTATAACCTGAGTAATTCCAGTAAGACTGATGCAGAAATCAGACAGCTGTGTGTTAATCTCTGGTCTTACATACTGCTGAAATGTGTCTTCCTGCAAGGGAAGGACAGCAAGTTAAAGTAATTTATATGAGTTAAGATACACGAAACATGCTACATGACGAATTCATCACAGCAGGTTGTAATTTCATAGGATCTCATGCCATAAACCCTTCCACAGTTTTTAAGGATAATTCCCCACATCGAAAGCACTCTTAATTTTTAAATTAAAAAATGAAATGGTTCATAATTTAAAATATTTTAAGATAAAGTGAGTGTGTGAAAGATTTCAACCCAAAGTTTAATTATTTTCCTGAGGAACAAAATATTAATAATTTTGTTCATAATATTTTAAAACTATAAAGCCCATTAATGCAACCTCTACTTCAAAATACTAAGTTTTAAAAATAATAAATTCTTCTGAAGAAATGCCAGCCTGCAGTTATAATAAATTAGCTTTAAACTATTTTTCTCTCATTTACTCCTGAATAGTCTTTATTTTCAAATAAAAATCCAACTGAACTAAATTCTAAATAGTCAAAATTTAACTGTATGATATAGAGGTAGTTTAAGAGTTGCTAACACTGTGTATCTGTAACAATGTTGAATAATCTTTTCAAGAAGCTTTCCCGATGGTCTCTTTTTTTTTTTTTTGGAGACGGAGTCTCGCTCTGTTGCTCAGGCTGGAGTGCACTGGCACGATCTCGGCTCATTGCAAGCTCCGCCTTCCAGGTTCACGCCATTCTCTTGCCTCAGCCTCCCAACTAGCTGGGACTACAGACACCAGCCACCACGCCCGGCTAATTTTTTGTATTTTTAGTAGAGACTGGGTTTCACCATGTTAGCCAGGATGGTCTCGATCTCCTGACACGATGGTCTTATTTTATGCTCACAACTCTGTAAACTAAGTGAGGCCAGTATTGTTATTAGGCTCCAATCTCTAAGTGCTTTTTCCTCTAGCCCAGTAATGCCTCCCTAACCAGAACACACTGAGTCACTTTTGAGATTAAGGACAATTTTAAACCCTAAAGATTTAAAGGCAGCAACTGTTAATCCTAGGTAGTAGATATACAGAAAATGACAAAAAATATTCTTTATGACAGAAGATTTAAAAATTAAGAAAAGTTTGTATTTCCTAAGAATAAATTCTTTCTACATACTAATCTATTAAGTGGACGAGCTATAAATGGTTGTAAAGAATTGTAAATGAGCGACAGTAAAGAACAAAAAAGAACACTTGAGGCCAGATGTGGTGACTAATGCCTGTAATCCCAGCACTTTGGGAGGCTAAGGGGGGTGGATTACTTGAGGTCAGGAGTTCAAGACTAGCCTGGCCGAAGTGGTGAAACCTGTCTCTACTAAAAATACAAAAATTTGCTGGGCGAGATGGCACACACGTATAGTCCCAACTACTCAAGAGGCTGAGGTGGGATAATCGCTTGAACCCAGGAGGCAGAGGTTGCAGTGAGCCGAGATTGAGCCACTGCTCTCCAGCCTGGGTGACAAAGTGACACTCCATCTCAAAAAAAAAAAAAAGAATAATTGAACTTCAAAAGTTAGACACTCTTACCAGATACATTGCAAAATTCCACTTAACTGAATATCACAGATAAATTGTCTATATCCTTTTAAGTATCACTATTTTATCATTCTAAATGACATTCTTTCAAAAATATATTGCAACTTCCGTTATAATTACAATTCGGTAGTACTAAATAACAGATATTACTAAAATGTTATTCACTACTAAATACTTTTAACAGAAGAATGCTAGGAGAGAACTATGCATTCATTGGCCAAATCTTTAATCATCACTTAAATAAATTAGTTAAGTTAAAAGGTAGTAAGGGTTATTAAAACTAAAGGAACCTGGGTGCCTGTAATCCCAGCTACTCAGGAAGATGAAGCAGGAGACTCGCTTGAGCAAGCAAAGGAAAGAAGAGCAGTAAGGGGGCCAGAAACATGGGCACAGGCCACACTCTTAAATAGGATAATCAAGTAGGCTTTATTTAGAGGTAAGGTTTAAGGAAGGACTGGAAGGAAAAACAGGAGGGAGGGAGAGAAGGAGAAAAACATCAGCCAGCAAGACTTCTGGCTAAGAAAATTGGAGCTTAAGTCCTGGCAAGTAATGGGATAAAGCATGCCTGGCATTTTTGAGAATGAGCAAGCACGTCAGTATGCCTGGAGTGGAATGAGTTAAGGAAAAGAATAGTAAGACAGGAAACAATCAGAGGAAACAATAGGCCAAGTCATGTAAGGAATATGGGTTGTATTCTGATTTAAATGAGGAGCCAGTGCAGGGTTTTGAGCAGAGGGGTGAAATGATCTGACATATTTTAAAAGGATTACTCTGGCCAGTTTTTTGAGAACTGGTTGTAGTCAGACACAGACAGAAACACAAAGACCGGTTAGATGGCGAATGCAGTAAGTCACATAAATGATAGAGGCTCAGAATGAAGTCATAGCAGTTCAGTTAAGTGACTGGGTTCTGGATATATTTTGAAGGCAGAGCCAAACAGGAATCATTGATGGCCTGGATGTGAGAGAAACAGGAGTCAAAGATGACTCCAAAGTTTTTGAACTAAGCAATTAGAAGGATTCTAATTAGAAAAAGCTGCCATCACCCAAGCTACAGGAGGCTAAAGATAGAATGGGCTGGGGGTAAGTTCAAAAGGTTGAGACACTTAAGTAGAGATTTCAAATAAGCAATCTGGATTTGGAACAGAGGTACGGGTTGGAAATATGTATTTGAAAGACACCAGCAAAGAGATAGCTTCTGAAAGCTATGGAACTAGAGAAGATCATCAAGCGACAGGATGTAAGCAGAGAAGAGGATGTAAGCAGAGAAGGGGGGCTAGGATTGAGACCTGCGTCATCTGATATGGGGAAGCTGGGAAGGAAACGAGGAACCAGCAAAGAAAACTGCAAATGGGGAATCCAGTAGTGCTGGAGAAAAATCAAGCAGAACAAGTTATACCTGAAGAAAATGCTCCAAGGAAAGAGTATTCAAGCCAGCAGTGCAGTGTTAATTTTTTTTTTTTTTTTTTAAGTGAGAATGGCCGGGCATGGTGGCTCACGCCTGTAATCCTAGCATTTGGGGAAGCTGAGGCAGGTAGATTGCCTGAGCTCAGGAGTTCGAAACCAGCCTGCACAACATGATGAAACCCTGTCTCTACTAAAATACAAAAAATTAGCTGGGCGTGCTGACACGCACCTGTATTCCCAGCTACTCAGGAGGCTGAGGCACAAGAGCTGCTCGAACCCAGGAGGTGGAGGTTGCAGTCAGCTCGGTTCGCACCACTGCACTCAAGCCTGGGTACAAGACTCTATCTTAAAAAATAAAAAAAAAAAACTGAGAATGGTCAATTTTGCCAGGATTTAGGGCAAAGGTCAAAGATGATGTTGATGAGTGATTTTAGTGGAATGATGGGATTGAATACACAGCTTAAACTTTATTGAATGTAAACCCACAATGGTATAAATTTGAGAGAATGGAAGAAAAGGAAAGAGATACACATATAAGTACCTATAACTTACATGAAGAATTTTCCCAAAGAGAGGAACAAAGAAATGGGGTAGCTGGCAGTGCAGTGGGATGAAGTTTTTATATGGTGTGAAAAATGTAACATGTTTGTGTGTAGTGGGAGCAGTATAGACAAAAGCAATAAATCATAATGTCCAAATAAGGGAGAATTGCTACAGTCGTCCTTGAGTAAGAGAGAAGTAAAATCTAGTGACTTATGCAAGATTATGTGCCTTCATAGGTGCCATTTTTCCTTCTAATTTACTGACCTTCAATCTGCTTTGGATAAGAAAATTATAGAAATAGGCTAAGACTATAACTAAAACAGATTTTGAATAGCACTAATAACCTATGCATTTTAATTCACAAAGCCTTTTTATACTTACTCCCAAGTGGGTTGGTAGCAACTGAGGATATCACAGAAGTGACTTTTGGAGAGATGAGATGTTATGATATTCTTGCTCAGATTTTATAAGGCAAACAGTATTATTTTAGGGAATTCCTACCAGACTTTCTGAACTAATAAGGCACTGAAAAGGATCTAAAGCACACATATTATTTGGCTTAGAAACCAGGGTTATATGAGTCATTTCACCCTCAAACTTTCCAACAGAGAGGTTCAAAAGTCATTTTTGTAAATTATCATTCTTAGAGATGAAAGTTCACATTAGGCCACAGCGGTGGTTATCAAGCCTGACTGCATATTAAAACCAACTGAAAAGCTTCAAAAAACTGCTGATGTCAGAGGCCCTATCACAGAACTAAATTAGAATCTCTGGGACTAGGGCCAGGCATCAGTATCGTTAGTATTTTCTTTATTTTTTTACTTACCAGGAGATTCTGATGTCCACACCCAGATGTTCTAAGCAAATGGAAAAAAACATTTTAACTTTCACTACTGCAAAAAGAACGCAGTAGTCTCTAAAATTGCTTTGTTATAGCTTTTCTATTAATCAAGCTGATATAAAGTTCACGGCAAAGAAAAAACTTACTTTAGAAGCCTAATTCTGGCTACACAGCAAATGAGGACCTCCACATAACCAGTAAACACCAGAATAGTTGCTGCTAGAAATACAATTAAAATATAAAAATTCACTTACTATTTCTAAAGTATGCGTATTCAGTAAAACAACCGGAAATTCAATTATTTCATGTACAAACTCAGGTGGGTTTCCTTCTTCACAAGTGGCTTCAAAGTCAATAATACAAATGTAGTCATAATAACTGTCAGCACAATTGCTCTCTTTCAGCATCAGCTTCTGCTTCTTATAGTAGTTTTTCAGTCTCTTCTTTAGAACATCCTTTACTCCTCTAAGTAGAAGAAGACAACTAGTTACACTTAGGTAAATTCTACAGTCAAGAATCAAAACTCCTACCCCCCGACACTGGGCTGAACAATGACAATCACAGCGTAATTTAGCAAATGCTAGCTAAAATAAATGTAAGAAAAGCAAGACTCAAAGCTAAGTTAGCAAAGAATTAATTAAAATAATATGTTTATTACAACATTAACATTTTCCTTCACAAGTCATTTTTTATTTTAGTAGTATATAACAGTATTTTCTCCAACATATATTGGTATTTCAAACCATAAACATTGTCAGCATATACTACCAACACAGTCATATTGCCTTATATACTAAGATAACATATATGATACAAACATTGAAATTAATATAAAATTATTCCACTGGCCAAAATATAAACTTAAGAATATAAAAATTTGGGTTAAGTTGAAGATATCGTATTATCTCTTTCCTTTCTTTTGGCTTTTGTAGGTTAGTCAACTCAAAAGATTTATATGAATATGAAAGCATTATGAGCCTAGCATATAAAGGTGAATGTCTGTTGGCTACCTAACAAGGAAAACTCAATTAGAATACACTCTAAGTAAACTGTGTCCAGAGGAGCATTATCATACTATTAGGTTCTTAACCAGAAATAAGTTTCTTAATTTATCATGGGTAGAATATGATTTAGGGGATTTCAATATTATAGGTAGCTTTAAAATATACATTCCACAAATGGAGTAGTGGGGGGGAGAGAAAGGTCATCCTAACAGATAACAGTGATCAGGTGACTTCATTCTTTAAACAATATGTATTTTTCCAAAAAATTAAGTTACAACCAGCATTCAGGCTTCCTTCAGTGTTACATACATGAATCCTATGTTGGCCTGCAAATATGAAATGGAAGTAAAAATAAGAAGATCTAAATTATAATTAATGTGTAGTGCCAAGTAAAGTATCATGTTAACTGATTAATGACTATTTAAAAAAAACTTTGTCTTTTATTTTCCTTTCTAAACTACAAAAAATCCTACCCATGAAAATAGTAATAATCAACCAGTTAGCTATTTTAAGATGAAATGTCTTAATATTGTTTCTTTGCTTGAGATTTTCAAAATTATCAAGACCTAGGGAGAAAATCCTGAACCTCTTTCATATTAAGGCACTGTGAGTGACCTCTGTGTCATGTGACAGTTTTGGATTACTTTTTTTTGTTGTTGTTGTGGGGTGGGAGGTGTGATAGGCGGAGAGACTACATTTACCCGAGTTGTCTGCAAAGCTAATGGCAGGACAAACATACAACTAGTTGCTCTGGATAGAAACCTGCTATCTTTAACATCTCCTTTGCTCTTCCAAATACTCACCATGTTTGCCAATTCTAACTCAGAAACATATTCAGAATATGATTCTCTTTAATTCTTTCTGCTATGGCTCTCATTAGCTTCGTGGAGTATGGCAAATGCCTCCATTACCACAACCCTTCGATTCATTCTTTACTTGAGGGCTGAGCACTAATGCCAATTTTCTGCTTAAATATCTTCAGTGGCCGCCTTCTGCTTACAAGGTAAAATGCAGACTTCAGCATAGAGTTCCTTCCCAACTTGGCTACAACCTATCATTTCAGTATCATTGTCAAATGTTCCTGAGGTATACTGTGTACTACAGACAAAATATACTGTAAGTCATGGCCTCAACCGGCCAGATGGCTCACGTCTATAATCTCAGCACTTTGGGAGGTGGGTGAATCACTTGAGCTGGAGTTCGAGACCAGCTTGGGAAACATGGAGAAATCCTATCTCCACTAAAAATACAAAAATTAGCCAGGCATGGTGTTGCATGCCTGTAATCCCAGCTACTCGGGAGGCTGAGGCACGAGAATTGCTTGAACCCAGGAGTCCGGAGGTTGCAGTGAGCCGAGATCACACCACTGCACTCCAGCCTGGGCGACAGAGCAAGACTCTGTCTCAAAAAAATAAAAAAATTTTAAAAGTCATGTTCTCAATACACTTTTATGTTCTATAACTTTGGTTGCACAACAGCTGAAGAAAAGGCAAGATTATGTTGCAGAAACCATACAAACTGGAATTAGAAAAGTTTCTGGGTTTTTTTGTCTGAAATACCCTCTCCCTCCCTTTTCTGTCTGGCACAATTCAAATGTCATCTTTCTGAATTCCTGAGAAATATTCTCCTCTGTATTCTCATGCTGTACCTGGCCAGACCTCCAATATAGCATTGGCCACTCTGTATTGTGATGATTTCTTTGTGTGTTTTCCCAAAAGACTGAGATTGCCAAAGTGGGGAACATATCTGTATTTACCTTTATAACTTCAATGCCTACTGCAGTACTTAGAATTCAACACAGGCTTGTTGAATAAATGTATAAACATACATCTAGATCTCTAGCTCCCATGCAAGCCAGGAGTAAGCAACTGATCTTCACACCTGGGAAGGACAAAAATTTTGCTTGGAAAATCTTCTGTAGGCTACATGTTGCACCTTCATAACAGAAAGAATCGGGGAAATAGGAGTCAAAAATTTCTTCATACATTATGATGTAGACAATCTAGAAATAAATATATTTGTGCTCTTCTGAAGAGTGGTGAAACTCTAAAGAGGAAGAATACTACTTTTAAGAGGATTATGATTCAGAGATGCCTTGAAAAAGTAAGAGTTTTCACCTATTTCATCCAGGCAATTTTTTTTCTTGATGCCTGGCAGTTCTACTGTTTATCAAAAATCGATGTATTTTTCTGGACTCCAAAAGCCATTCCTGCCCCAAGGCCCAATCAACGTAAAGTGATTTGTTTCGCAAAAAATTACTAAAAACTTAGGTATATGTATATCTCATTAACACACACAGTTGACTAAGTTGCATTGTTTTCTCACTCAATATACAGTTAAACATAATGCATACCATCATTGTACATTATTTTTTAGAAATTAAAACAAAAAATATTCCTGGTAAGTGAATGATGTTTTTAATTTATTGTACCTGATTTCAAACAAACTCTTTTTATGAAAGATACAAATGGCAAAAAGAAAATAAAAAAGAAAAATACTCTATCTCACTAATATAACTATCCATCATTTAAATGAGCAACTAAAAAAATTTAAAACACACTTGTTATAATAAGACAGATACTCCTATACATTGCCGGTAGGTCATTAAAATATTCATAGACTTTGATTCAGCAGTCCTATCATCTAGAAGACAGACAAAAATAATCAGAGTTGCACATAAAAAATGTTAATTACAGTTTTTTTGAATTGTTAATAGGGTCATGTCATTATGGTAGGATTACAGATGATTTCGAATATTTCAATGTTTTCAAGATTTTCTAAAATGAGCATGTACTACTTTTATAATTTTATAAGTTATTTTTAATTACCTGGTTTCAAGCTTGAATTCTGAAAGCTTAGCTCTGAGTTCTTCCTTACTCATTCTATTAATACAGCCATTCGTAATAGCAATCTCTTTGTAAACTGGGTCACTAAAGTCACTCGCACTGGAGGTAATGAACTTGGATCCTTTTGTCTCCTGGCCATCAAATCTACACTGTTGAGTTTCCTACAAAAAAAAAAAAAAAAAAGGATGTAGTTTATAATTAGTACAAACATCACAGATTTAAAGATTCAAACTTTCAAACTTCTGAAGCCTCTTCATGCTACAAGTTCAATGAAAAGTGTTCACTGCAGCTCCTAAACGGGAGGAAAGGATAAGAAGAAGGAAGATGTGTCTCCAATACAATTGACCCCGCTCTATTATAAGTCATGAGGTTCCTCAAAGGAAACAAAGCTAAGGAAAAAGAGGACTGGTGGTGGGAGTCAACACCACCTCAATAGAGAGCCCCAGCTGACTATTTACTAGAAATAGCAGCATGACTTTGGATAGCTACGTATTGGCCTCTGATCTTCAATTTCCTTATCTATAAAATGGTAATTTGGTAATGGTAAATAGTGTTTGGGCAGAATTATTACAAAGATTAAATGAGATTATGTGTATCAGGCCCCTACACCACAGTAGCTATTAATAAATGTTAACTATTAATATCACAGGCTATACAACAAGCCCTTCACAAACAATATGCTAATATTTACAAATGAACCCATTTTTAAATGAACTTTTACATTATACATGTATAATAACTTCTGATAATTTTTAACCTGACTTCATTTCACAAAGTTAACAAAAATTGCCCAACATAAAAACAAAATGGACTGCAAATCTAATTCACAGCTTCCTAGTACTCAAAGAAGGAAATGTATTTAATTTCAAAACCTACATTTTCCAAAAGTTATACTTATGTCCGCTAACCAGAAGAACTACAGAATTATAAATCTTTTCATAAATAAAAATCTGTTATGAAAAAACATGACTCAATTCTATTTTCTCCACAGGCAGTCTCAAATTACTAATATGTTAAGTTCCAAAGATTCATTTATAAGTTATTTTCCACATGCAATATCACAAATATTAGCTATGTTCCAGAATTTTGAAAAATATTTAGTACTTACTATTAATCCCTATTAAAGCTTGTTACCTCAGTTATAATTTACCACATTGTCCTCATGTAAACTGTAATTATAGATCAAGGAAGGATAATCACAGAGAGGACACAGTCCCTGACTTACAACTGATCCTGATGGTTCAGGAACTATTTCTTACTCTAAGCTCTCAATTTAATGCAACACACATTTACTGGAAATGTAATGCTAGGTAAGGTGCCAGAGTACTCAAGAGTGACTCACCCATTTCCTTTGAGGAAGAGGTCAGCAGTTCCAATGTCTGAACTGTCCATAAATTAAAGAATAGACACACTGAGGTTCCTTGTTAACAATGTTAAGAAAAAAAAAGTATTGCTAGTTGACCAATGATTCACTTTCAACAATATATTAAATTTACAATAGATACTGCTCTGCTTGACCAGAATTTTATAAAAAATTATCTTTTGACTTTAAATTTACATTGAATTTTAAACTTCATCTTTAGTCAGGTTAAAATGTAGGTCAACATTAAGTAACAGTTTCTCTACCAAAACAGATGTCTCAGTTAATTTAAGTAGATTTTCTCTTTGGATAAATCCTCCTTCTGATTCACTTGTTAATTCCCATCCAAAACTGTAGCTACAAAAATTATTCACAAGTAACACTTAGGCCTCTTCTATAGATGCTATAAATTATGACTTCCATAAAGAAAAATTTGCTTCCTTTCCTAGGTCCAGCTCTAGTTCTCTTCCTTCAGTGAAGTTCTAGAGACAGCCAAGGTCCAATCCTCAGAAAGCAGTGTCTCCTCCCAAATTTCACATCTACACTGATGGTTCACAAAGAAGGATGCTCAAATCAATCCGCCAAGGAGCAGAAAGAAAATACTAAAAACAATACTACTTGTATTGTTAATCTGCAGAAACACAAAATTAGTTTACGAAATACATACTTACATTTGCATCAGCACCCGTACCAGTAACTACATCCATCTATCACATGTCACATATAATACCGACCATATAATGAGAAAAGTGATAGATTCCACAATATGGAGAGAAACATTCACCATCACAGAACTGTAACATTTTGCAATATTCACGTGTTCAATTGAAGTGGATGTATGGTTTATATTATCTCAAATAAGACAAGCTTTTACATTATGGGATGTGGCCATGAAAATATTCTATACCAAACAGAGGTTTACTATCTTGTGGCAAACTACTTTAAAACTGTTGTTGAGGCTGGGCGGGGTGGCTCACGCCTGTAATCCCAGAACTTTGGGAGGCCGAGGCGGGCGGATCACGAGGTCAGGAGATCGAGACCACGGTGAAACCCCGTCTTTACTAAAAATACAAAAAATTAGCCGGGCGTGGTGGCGGGCGCCTGTAGTCTCAGCTACTCAGGAGGCTGACGCAAAAGAATGGCGTGAACCCGGGAGGCGGAGCTTGCAGTGAGCCGAGACTGAGCCGCTGCACTCCAGCCTGGGCGACAGAGCGAGACTCCGTCTCAAAAAAAAAAAAAAAAAACAAAAAACAAAACAAAACAAAAAAACTGTTGTTGAACTTAAAGATGAGTTACAAATTTTCTTTTACAAAAAGACAGGTATTCTATAATTGCTGTCCTCTTCGTATTGGGAAGGGTACTGGAGCTTGATTTTTAGCATTTTTTTAAAGGAACACAATCTGTTGTTGCAAGATAAAAGAAAACACATTTTAACAGTAAGCTAGAAAGTAACTGCTTGTCAAATGAAACTTTTTCTGTATAGAGAACATTTTGAAAACATGTTCTGGAAATGCTGCTATTATTCTGTTGCCAAAAATCTAGGTACTACCTATTAAAAAAAGAAAAGGAAAACCTCTGCATCTGCACACTAAAAAAAAGCTTAGAATTTTTCTTGATTGACGTTCTTCCAAAAGGAGAGTTCTGATGAAATCTGAACCTACTTATTAAAATATAAATACGCAATAGCTTCTATTAGTTTACAAAGACAACTGGCATTAGAGATAATGGAAATTTACCACCTGAATTCAACAAAAAACTTTGCTCCAGATTGAAAAAAACTGTATCATGGCCCGGCGCAGTGGCTCATTGCCTGTAATCCCAGCACTTTGGGAGGCCGAGGTGGGCGGATCACCTGAGGTCAGGAGTTCAAGACCAGCCTGGTCAACATGGTGAAACCCCATCTCTACTAAAAATACAAAAACTAGCCAAGTGTGGTGGGGGGTTCCTGTAATCCCAGCTACTAGGGAGGCTTAGGCAGGAGAATCACTTGAATCCGGGAGGTGGAGGTTGCAGTGAGCTGAGACCATGCCATTGCACTCCAGCCTGGGCAACAAGAACGAAACTCCGTCTCCAAAAAAAAAAATGTATCATTACTATTATTTTTTGAGACACGGTCTCACTCTGTCACCCAGGTTGGACTGCAGTGACACGATCAGAGCTCACTGCAGCCTCCACCCATGGGCTCAGGTGATCCTCCCCACTCAGCCTCCCTAGTAGCTGGGACTATGGGCGAGCGCAACTATGCCCGGCTTTTTGTAAAAAAAAAAAGTATCATTATTAAGAGCACGCAACAGTAAGTTTTTAACAATTACTACCGTCACTAAAGCCAATTTGGAACAGAGACCTAGGCCTTAAGTAGCTGTAAAAGTGTCAAGACTTTCAAATATAAAGAAGCACATTCAAACACACTTCTTTTACTAAAAATAAACTTCGAAATTTATTTTAAAAACCACTTACACGATGAGATTGACACAACGTATCTCAGGCTGAAGAGGAAGGCAGGTGGAAGAGTGGTTCTTTATAAGAGAAGGGATGTGCAAGTACTCTTTGAAAGTAACAACTTCAGAAGGAGAAAGATAATTGCAAAGATCCAAAGGAAGTGCATACAGGGCAAAAGGAACATACAGAGACTCTTAACAAGACCTTCTTTCCAACGTAAAAGAACACAAGGAAGCGAGGGGCACTGGAAAAAAACTGTGTGAGATGCAATTAGCAACCGAGGCAGGCACCAGACCCCGCAGAGCAGCAAATCGAAGTTACTAAGGAGGGGAATAAGCCAAATTCATGTTATTGAAAAGCTCATTCTAGCTGCCAGATGGAAATTGATCGTGGACGGAAGGAGCAAGAGTTTGGAGGCCTCTTGCAAATACCCACTTTATGAAGTGCTCAACATGTTTATTATTAGGAAAAGATCAATTTTAGTATTCAATCACTTACAATCCGCAGCGCTAGTCAACAATTACATTAGTTAAATAAGTTTTAAGACAGTTCTACAACTTTGCCACTGTAACTAGGTTCAACCTATAAGATGTCAAAATTATTCATTCAATCGTATACTATGTTTATATGAGACACCAGTAAATGAGCAAAAGCAGCTAAGACGAAACTCCACTTAACAGGTACAGAGAGAGGGATGCTGGTGGGTGCTTTTTAAATTTTTTCGTTTTTTAAAAAAAGGTATGAAGTGACATACCTAGGGTATATGGTGAGATTTTAAAAATATAAAGCCTTGCAAATTACCCATAACGGCTAGATGGAGTGACAACAGCAACCATGAACACAGAATTAAGTTTAGAGCAGAACTCCCTCTTAGAACCTATTAACCCACTGTAGACAGAACTGGTCTTGACGATTTCCTCTCTCCCAGAGAGTGATTCGGCCCTGAGGGGGCTCCAAGACACCCACCCCAGGATAAAGCTAGGAAGCTGGGCACCGAGGTGCTAGGAAGCTGGGCTGGGGTCCAAGGGCGCGCAGCTGCACCTTCTGCGGGACACCTGAGAAGAAAGAGGTGCCGAGGGCGCTTTGGGGACGGGGCAGCGGGCGCCGACAGCCAGACGCGGGCCGACTCCTCACCTCGGGACTGGGACGCGGCGGCTCCTCCCCGCCCTCCGGCCGCGGCGACTCCAGCAGCGCGGGAGCCACGGCCTCGCCGGCAGGCTCTTTACTCTGTGGATCCTCCATGCCGGCTGTCACGCCAGAGGAGAGTTGCTGGAGCCGGACACTTGCTCACTCTCACTCTGCCGAGCCCGAAAGCCTCGCCTTTCTCCGTTGAAAAATTACCGGGCTCGTGTTCCCGCGGCGGCGGCCACACAAACTCCAGCGACCACCTCCCACTTCCGGGAGCGTGTGGCGTCCACACGTCGCGCAGGCGCAGTGAGCCGGCGTGCGCGGAACGCCAGCGCCACAGTCCACAGAGGGAGGGAGGAAAAACAAGAGGGAGGCGCGCCGGTGAGAAGACGGGGCGAGGCCGGCCGTGAGCGGAGCTAGCGCGGGTTGAAGTTGCGCAAGGATCTAGTCCAGTCACTAGAGGGTAGCACCGGAACGTATGTTCCCGTCAGTGTTTCCTGAGAAGGAAAAAATTAGGGTGAGTGGGGAGATATCATAGAGGAAGATGTTTTCAACCATAAAAAATAATAAAACAATTCACATTTTCCATAAGGAGTTTCCTAAAACTTCCACTTATGGGCAAGAAAAGAAAATGGGTCGGGACTTAGTGTCCCACTATAAACAATTAGAAAACGGAACAAAATATAGGAGACAGCTCTTCAGACATTGGACAACAGACAGCTGTGGACTATTTTACCTGAGAGAAAAGAAATAAAAGGAGCTGTATATCACCCTGCCCTTTTGCCCAGAGGCCATTTCCAGTCTGTGGTGAGGTGAAGGGAAATCATATGGAAACCTAGGATCTCCTGGGTTGAAAAGACAGGGATTGGAGTTGAGGAAATTGGGGTAGGCCAAATTGGATGGAATTTGTGGGGCAGAATTCTGGAGAGGAGGGAATTACGTGGAAAAAGAGTTTCAGAAATCTGCTTAGGAGTACCTTGAATCTTTAACTGAATAAAAACCGTGAAACTCCACAAGGCCGGGAAAGAACAATTATTGGGGAGCAGTACACCAAACAATGATGAGAGCTCACACGGAACTGGGAATCATTTGAGCTCCCAGCAACCAGAGTGAAGAGATTATTGAATACCATGGAACATGCACCAGAAACCTCAGAAGTGAAACTGCCATTGCAAAATTATCATTGAGACAGTGAAAGAGATCGGACCTAACGAGCTCCATCTTGCTTTTAACCTCCAAGCTATCCTTATTCATTCCTGGGCGTAGGCCAAACTAACATTGGGAGGAACTTAGTGTATAGCTTATAGTTTAAAACAAAGGTGATAGCCCTTTCTCAAAATAAACCCTCTTCTTGAGACTAGACTGCTTTTGTAGGACTAGCAAATTAGCTGAAAGATTAGAAATTATGATTTAGGAGTCATGCAGCTGAAGGCTACAAGATTCTAACCCTCTCCAAATTGTTCCTGGGGATAATATCACTATTGTAAAACCTAAGATCAGTGCTTGAGATATTTTGCAGGCCCTGCACTTGATGGATCAGCTGGCACCTCCCAGATTGATAAACTGGCTCATCTGATTTTGTCTCCCCCACCCAGGAACTGACTCAGTGCAAGAGGACAGCATCGACTCCCTATGATTTCATCTCCTACCCAACCAGTCACCACTCCCATCTCACTGGCTTCTCACCCACGAAATTATCCTTAAAAACTCTGATCCCCAAATGCTCAGGGAGACTGATTTGAATAATAAAACTCAGGTCTCCTGCACTGCCAGCTCTGCATGAATTGCTCTTTATTGCAATTCCCCTGTCTTGATAAATGGACTCTGTCTAGGCAGTAGGCAAGTTGAACCTCTTGGGCGGTTACAAAAGTGTCATGCCTTAGTGAGATCCATTGGCCTAGACTGCGGGACCCAGAGCATGAACTACTGTAGACTCTTCAAAAGCCTAAAACAAGCCCTGAAAGTATCAAACTGCTCTGTAAGTAACCTAATTACCTGTAAGAACAAATTCTAATACTCTCTGAAAGACTACAGTAAAATCCAGGATTCAACAACATTAAATTCAAAATGTGAGACATCCAGTCAAAAATTGAGAGACACGCAGCACTTGGGGACGCTGAGGCGGGAAGATTGCTTGAGCCCAGGAGTTCGAGGCTGCAGTGACCTATGATTGCACCACCGCAACCCAGCCTGGGTAACAGGGTGAGACTCTGTCTCAAAAGACAGAGAGAGAGAGAGACCAAGTGGTAAGAAAATATGAAGTTCATAGAAACAAACCCCAAAATGATAAAAATGATGGAATTAACAGACAAGGATTTTAAATACCTGTTATGAATATGCTCAAAGATTTAAAGGAAGACATGATAGGAGAGAAACTGGAAAGATTTTTGAAAAGAAACAAATCAAATTTCTGGATGGAGGTGAAAAATATTTGAAATAAAAATTTCTTTGGATGGGATTGCTAGCACATTAAGCAATGCAGAGAAAAAGATTAATAAATTCAAAGATATAGCAACAGAAACAATACAAAATGACACACAAACACAGAGAAAAAAGATGAGTACAGCTTCAGTAACCACTTAAAGAGGCTTAATACTTCAGGACCGCTTAAAGAGGCTTAATACTATTGACCTAAAAGGTAGAAGCTGAGGCAAAATTAATATAAGTAGAGAGTTTATTTGGTCCAAGCTTGAGGATTGCAACCCAGGAGCATAGAATTGAAGTTGCCCTGAATCCATCTACTCAGAAGATATGCCAATTTGGAAGTTAAGTGAACACTTAGTAACCAATCATAATTGTCTTAAGTCTTGCCCATTCTAGATTATTTGCTTTGTTCAATAGGCAAATGAGATGGGGCATAATTCCAATAACAATAATCTTTGATGGGTATAAGTAGTCCTTTCTAACCGTACATACCTCCATCTCAGCTTCTATCTCAAGAAACAACTCTTTTGACTTTGTTTCTTTGATTTCTAGAACTACTGCAGCAGCATCAAGAAATTAGACCTGCCATAAAGAAAAAGACCCAGAAGAAGATAATCTAATAAATAGTGAGGCTTTTGTCCATGAAGCCTATGATGAGCAGCTGTGCTGGGGAAACTCCAAGAAATTTCTCTGAGGAAATCGAATTGTGAGACACAGTTAAAGAATGTCCCTTCTGAAAAATCCTAGCTAGGTGAAAATAGTCAAAGTCAGTCAAAAAATGTAAAAAAAAAAAAAAATCCAAGCTAGATGAAAATAGCTACGTGAAAATTAATATCGTGCAGTAACTTTTTTTGTCTTTAGACTCTGGTTTGAGCAATTAAAGGTTGAACAAAGTGAAACATGCATGAAACGATCAACCTAAAAGGAAGATGAGGCAAAATTAATATAAGTAGAGTTTATTTGGGCCAAGCTTGAGGATTGCAATTGTAGATTCAAGTTGCCCTGGGTATACTCAGATTAGTAGCAGCTACAAGTGAATTTTTAAAGGAAAGAGGCAGTTCCTGGGTTGTTTATCAAGAACTAACTGTAAGGCCAGGCATGGTGGCCCACACCTGTAATCCCAGCAGTTTGCCAGGCTGAGGTGGGAGGACCACTTAAGGTCAGGACCAACCTGGCCACATGGTGAAACCTCATCTCTACAGAAGGAAGGAAGGAAGGGAAGGAAGGGAAGGAGGGAGGAAAGGAAAGAAAAAGAAAGAAAGACAGGCAATCAACAAAAGAAATAAGTAAAATGCTTATAGTATGGAGAAAAGTAAAACAGGAAAAGGGGATGAGAGGGTGCCCAGGTATAGAGGGGATTACAATTTTAAATAGAATCATTAGGGAAGACCTCTCTAATGATGTGCCATTTGTGTAAAGACTTGAAGAGGCAAGGGAGTAAACTGAGAATATATGGGAGAAGAGAAGTTTAGGCAGAGCAAACAAGTGAAAAGATCCTGAACTGGGAGTGTACCCAAAATGTTTAAGAAATGTTACTGTGTTCAGTACTTTCCTACGACTGTGTGACATCAGTATGCAGGAGACCTAAATGTTTTTATTTTATTTATTTATTTATTTATTTTTTGAGACAAAGTCTCGCTCTGTAGCCCAGGCTGGAATGCAACGGTGCTATCTTGGCTCACTGCAACTTCAGCCTCCTGGGTTCAAGCGATTCTCATGCCTCAGCCTCCCAAGTAGCTGGGATTACAGGCGCCTGCCACCACACCTGGGTAATTTTTGTATTTTTAGTAGAGGTGGGATTTCACCATGTTGGCCAAGCGAAACTCTCAGACTCCTGATCTCAGGTGATCTACCCGTCTTGGCCTCCCAAAGTGCTGGGATTACAGGCATGAGCCACCTTGCCTGGCCGATGTTTTTAAATGTTGTCTCTGCTGTAACTTGCCACATAACACCAAAGGGGAAATCCCAATGACTTTAGCACCTCCTGTTTAAAAAAAAATGTGTGCCATAGTTGGACAGTTAGAGAGAAAGCTTCCCTGAGTATTTCAGCTATGCCACAGCCTAAAAGAGAAGTTCGAGAATTGGTTATTCTCTATTCACCCCAGTGGGAAAATGTACCTACCTTTCCTCTAGCTGCAGTGTCCTGGGATTAGTCAGCCGTCAGTGAAGATCCATGTATTGTTAGATAGCAGGGTTTGTAAATTACTGTAGGCTGCACTAAATATGTGACTTTCACAGAGCAAAATGCCTTTTGTTTCTAAGCCGTCTCCCATTGCTGCCTGATGCCACGTGTTAGATAATTCCATATGTTTAGGTCTGTATTTGAGCATCCTGCTCTGTTCTCTTGGTCTCTGGTATCTGTTCTTATACCCTTCCCACACTGCTTTCTATTACTCAGCTCTGCAATATGTCTTCATATCTTATAAAACACGTTCCTCCTCTTTACTCTTCTTTTTCAATACTGACTTAGCTATTTGTGGATATTTAATCTTTCATGTATACTTTAGGACAAATTTTTTGCTCTTCAAAAAATCCAATCCAATCCAATCCAAAAAAATTCATTAAGATTGAATTCACTCGATTGATTTGAGGAGAAATGACATATTAAGTTATCCTCTTGTAATATAGAACTGCTAAGTCAGATTGTCTTTAATGATGATCCTTTAACATTTAACAATTTTCTCCATAGATATCTTGTACATTCGTAACCAAGAATTGCTAGATACATTATGGGTTTTTTTCCTATTACGAATGGTGAATTATTTTATACCATTACATAAAATACTATTGATTTTTAAGTTTAATAAACAAAAACAAAGAAATAAAAGACAACCAGATTAGAAACAAACAAAGAGACAGGTGCGGTGGCTCACACCTTAATCCCAGCGCTTTGGGAGGCTGAGGAGGGTGGATCACCTGAGGTTAGGAGTTCGAGACCAGCCTGGCCAACATGGTGAAACCCTGTCTCTACTAAAAATACAAAAATTAGCCAGGCTCGGTGGTGCACACCTGGAGTCCAAGCTACTCGGGAGGCTAAGGCAGGAGAATCGCTTGAGCCTGGGAGGCGGTGGTTGCAGTGATCCTAGATAGTGCCAATGCACTCCAGCCTGGGTGACAGAGAGAGACTCCATCTCAAAAATGAATAAATAAATTAATTAATTAAATAAACATAATACGTCGGCCCTATCACCCAGCAATTCCACTCCTAGGTATTCACTCAGGAAGAGTGAAAGTGAATGTCCAGGAGGTGGCTTGGACGTGGATATTTCCAGCAGCATTATTCATAATAACTGAAAAATGAAATTAACTCAAATCTCCATCAACAGGTGAATGGATAACCAGAATGTGATGTATCCCTGTAATGACATAATACTCCTCAATATATAATAATAAGCCTTTTTTTTTTTTTTTTTTTTTTTTTTCAGAAACAGAACCTCATTCTGTCACACAGGCTGGAGTACAATGGCAGGATGGTGGCTGCCTTGACTTCTGAGACTCAGGTGATCCTCCCACCTCAGCCATTCAAGTAGCTGGGACTACAGGTACATGCCACCATGTCCAGCTAATTTTTGTATTTTTTGTAGAGGCAGGGTTTCACCATGTTGCCCAGGGTGGTCTTGCACTCCTGAGCTCAAATGATCCACCTCGCCCAGCCTCCCAAAGTGCTAGGATTACAGGTGTGAGCCACCGTGCCCAGCCAATAATAAACTATTGATACATGCAATAGTATGGATGAATTTGGAAAAATCTTGAGTGAAAGAAGCCAGATGCAAAAGAAGACATACTCTAATTCCACTTATATGAAGTTCAAGAATAGGCCAAACTAATCTATGATAATAGAAATTCACAATAGTGACTGCTTCAGCTTGGGGTTAGGGGTTGAGGATTGACTTGAATGGTACACAAAGGAAGTTTCCAGGTCCTGGAAATATTCTACATCTTAATTGGGATAGTGATTACGTGATGTATATATTTATCAAAACACATTGAATTATGCATGTAAGATCTACGCATTTCACTCTATGTAAGCTTGCCTTTGATGAAAAAGAAATCAAAATTTTAAAGACAAAAAATTGGTTTTTAATTTCTTTCTTTTTCTTTTTTTTTTTTTTTTTTTTTTGAGATGGAGTCTTGCTCTGTTGCCCAGACTGCAGTGCAGTGGCACAATCTCGGCTCACTGCAACCTCCACCTCCCAGGTTCAAGCTATTCTCCCACTTCAGCCTCCCAAGTAACTAGGATTACAGGTGTGTACCACCATGCCCAGCTAATTTTTGTATTTTTAGTAGAGACAGGGTTTCACCATGTTGGCCAGGCTGGTCTCAGACTCCTGATGGTTTTTAATTTCTAAACATTCTTTTTTTATTAATCCCCAGAACATTCTGGATAATTTCTAAACTTTCTTGTAAATTTTAATAGTTTTATTATTCTGTTGCTTTTTTCCTAAAATTATCAAATTCTGCAAATAATCAGTTTTAGCCCTGCCCTTCCTTATACCCCTTATATCTTTTTCTTATTGCATTGGCCAGGAGACTTTGTAATATATTAATAGTAATGGTGCTGTGCTGATTTCATGGGAAATGTGTATAAAGCTTTTCTATTTAGTTTAATGGTTTCTGCAAGTTACAAAGTCTTTTCCTTCAGTCATTTAAAAACATTATTTTCTTCCTGTATCCTATGTTTATTTTGAAAAGTGTAATGTCGATATGATTCTTGCTCTTCTATGGATAATCTGTTGTTTCTCTCTGGAGTCTGCAAATTTTCTTTTTGTTATTGATATTCTTAAATTTCATTGTAATAAATCTAGGTGAGGATTCTCCTTTTTTTCTATAATAAAAAACATAATTTTTTGTATTTTTAGTAGAGACAGGGTTTCACTGTGTTGGCTGAGCTGGTCTTGAACTCCTGACCTCAGGTGATCCACCTGCCTTGGCATCCCAAAGTGCTGGGATTACAGGCATGAACCACCGTGCCAGCCACCTCATTTTAATTTAATCACCTCTTTAAAGACCTAATCTCCTGCCAACTGAAGAATGACAAGGTTCATAAGTATAGAAAAGAGAGCTTTATTTCTCATAAAGGGTTAGGGTTATGCATCCTTGCAGGCTGCCACTCTGATAGGCTGGGAAGTGTAGCCTCTAGCCAGAAGCCAGAAATAGGCACTTTAAGGGAAGGAAGCATAAGACAGGAATGTATGCTGAGCATAGCGGCCAAATATACATATTTAATAAGCAATAGGAATCATTAATGTTTATGAAAGGAGAAGCGTGCATGTGCACTTGAGCTTCATACCTCTTCGTGGGTCACATGTACACAAATGGCAGCATTAGCATAATCTGAGTGTGGAGTTTTCAGCCTTCTGACATCAGAAGGTGAAGCAGAGGACACGAGAATCCTCTGCACATCCTCTGTAGACTGGCCAGAGCATCTCCATCATCAACGGTCTCTGATAAGGAAGGTATGCATTGTGAAACTGGTGAGCTGTCATGTCGAAACTGTAAAGAGGGAAGGGAAGTCTCGTCATGGCCTCAGACAATTGGCTAATAGTGATAACAGAGTAAGTCATCTGCTCTTGTCTTCCACAGCTGATTTCTGCTTACTTCTTAGGAAAGATTCTGGTTAAAGGTTAATAAGAAAGGGGCAGACTGAGGCATGTCTGACCTCCTGTCCTGAGATGGCCCGGAACTCTGTTTTAAGGTTTCTCTGGGGTCTTCTTGGCTGGAACAGGGTCCGTTCAGAAGGTTGGGGGATTTAGAATTTTTTTTTTTTTGAGACAGAGCCTCACTTTGTCACCCAGGCTGGAGTGCAGTGGCACAATCTTGGCTCACAGCAACCTTCACCTCCCAGGTTCAATTCTCCTGCCTCTGCCTCCTGAGTAACTGGGATTACAGGTGTGTGCCACCATGCCCAGCTAATTTTTTTTGTATTTTTAGTAGAGGTGGGTTTCGCCATGTTGCCCAGGCTGGTCTCAAATGCCCGACCTCAGGTGATCCACCTGCCTCGGCCTCCCAAAGTGCTAAGATTACAGGGGTGAGCTGCCACACGTGGCCTTAGGGGATTTAGGATTTTATTTTTATTTCTCACTCCAAATATGGTTACATTCTGAGGTACTGGGGGTTAGGTCTTCAACACAAAAATTTAGGGGGACACAACTCACCCCATAACATTTGGCATTTACATTCTATTTCAGAGCTATCATTTCACATTTGATTTAGTTTATTTCTCATGTTTTGGCTTATTCCCTTGCTGGCTTAGTTTCAGCGGCCCCTTATCATAACTTATCATAGCTTCTGTGGTCCACTATCATAAATCCCTTGCCAATATTCTAAACCTTTTTCCCTGTTAAAACCTGCCATGATCATAAATCTAGTTTCCTTCTTCATGCTTTCTCTGAGCTCTGAGAGAGGCCTTAGAGATCATACGACGGCCAGATCAGTGATGTGAAGAATTAATGACCACCTGCTCCTCCTGGGTGCTAATCCTCCTTGGCAGCTGTCACATTTCTCTCCTTGTCTTGTCTTCCCTCTCTCCACAACTTCTGCAGCAAACCTTCTCTGCTCTCACCTCCAACCTCCCATCTCCTTTCCCACGTACTCTTACCAGACAACCTTGCCTCCTGCTTCACAAAGAAAACAGTTTTAGCTTTTTACCGCCAAATCTACATGCTCACATCTGGTCGTGTCTTTGTTTAATATGTTGATTTTTGTTCATCATACATTTTTTACATTAATTTTGATGTACTAAGAGATTGATGCCTGTAATCATAGCACTTTGGGAGGCCGAGGTGGGAGGATCGCTAGAGACCAGGGGTTTGAGACCAGCCTGGCCAAGATGGCAAAATTCCTTCTGTACTAAAAATACAAAAATTAGCTGGCATGGTGGTGCATGCCTGTAATTCCAGTGACTTGGGAGACTGAGGCACAAGAATCGCTTGAACCTGGGAGGCAGAGTTTGCAGTGAGCTGAGATCACACCCCTGCACTCCAGCCTGGGCGGCAGAGCAAGATGCTGTCTCAAAAAAAAAAAAAAAAAAAATTACACTAAACTGTTAATCTTAATTACTGATTTTGGGGGGATGCCTCCTTAAATTTTGTGCCTGAAGTGAGTGCCTCCCTCGCCTCACCTGAGTCCTAGCCCCACCCCCTTCAGCCACTCCTCCCTCCCACCTTCATTTTCTGGTTTGATACCGCCACATGCTCCCTCAATTCCCCTCCTCTCCTACCTTCCCAGGAATCTTGAATTTTGTATTATCCACTCTCTGTTCTGTATCTTCAGTGTTTTCCTCGTCAGTAGACCTTTCCCTTTGGCATTTAAATGAGCTTGACTCAAAATTTTCCAACTTAAAAAGCCCTCCAGCCAAACAAAACACCTCCTTCAACCTCAGAATTCCTAAGGCTGCTGCACTATCTTTTCTCCCGCCCCCTTTGGTGCTAAACTTCTTGAAAGAATTGTCTCTTTTTTCACACATCTACCCACTATTCAACCTACCCTAATTTCTCTTCCACCCCCATGGTCCACTGACGTCTACCTCTCCACTGAGGTCACCAGTTATCCCCATGTAGTTGAACCCAGTAGCCTCTTATCAAAGCTCATCTGACTTGACCTTTCAACAGCATCCAGCGTTGCTAACTATTCTTTTTGTTTGTTTGTTTTTGTTTTGTTTTTTCTTTTTTGAGATGGAGTCTTGCTCTGTCGCCCAGGCTGGAGTGCAGTGGCACGATCTCGGCTCACTGCAAGCTCCGCCTCCCAGGTTCACGCCATTCTCCTGCCTCAGCCTCCCGAGTAGCTGGGACTACAGGCACCCACCACCACGCCTGGCTAATTTTTTGTATTTTTTAGTAGAGACGGGGTTTCACCTAGTTAGCCAGGATGGTCTCCATCTCCTGATCTCGTGATCCGCCCGCCTCAGCCTCCCGAAGTGCTTGGGTTACAGGCGTGAGGCACCGCGCCCAGCTGACTATTCTTTATTTACTACAATACTCTTTTCCTTTGGTCTCCATGACAACACACTCGCCTGCTTCCTTCCTTTTTCTCTGGCCATTTCTTCTCAATCTCCCTGATCACTTCCCCCTCTTATATCCAATCATTTAATTCCGGAATTCCTTCAGGACTTGGATCTTAGGCCCTGTTCATAACTTTTATATTCTTTTCAAAGTATAGATTCTTGCTCTAGGTATTCTATCCATTCATCTAGCTTTGTTTACCATCCAGTAGCCAATGACTCCAAAATCTGTTTCTACCCACGATCTTAACTCAGAGCACCAGAGCCACATAACTACTTGCCTATTCACAAACACCACAAACTTGACATATCCAAAGTGAAATCATCATCTTCCTCCCCAAACCTGCCGCTTCTCTAGTGTTTCTGTTTTTCTTTTTTCTTGTTTGTTTGTTTGTTTGAGGCAGGATGTCCCTCTGTCATCCAGGCTGGAGTGCAGTAGCGCAATTGTTGCTCAAGTGATCCTCCTACCTCAGCCTCCCGACTAGCTGGGACTACAAGCGCTCACCACCACACCCGGCTAATTTTTGTATTTTTTAGTAGAGGCAGGGTTTTGCCATGTTGCCCAGGCTGGTCTCCAGCTCCTGGACTCAAGCAATCCTCCCACTTCGACCTCCCAAGGTATTGGGATTACAGGCATGAACCACCATGCCCAGAGTGGTGTTTCTTTTCTCAGTAAATAGCTCTACAATCCACGCAGTTGATTGGGCCAAAAATATGGGCATCACTTTTGACTTTTTTTCATCTTTACCTTCCTTAATGCCTTCAGGATGATCTGGGTTATATTTCTCTCTCCTGATTTAGCACAAACTACCTTTTTTCTCTTTCCATTCTTCTTTTAGTACCTCCACACACCATGCCGGTTCCCATAACTTTTGTTAGCTAATTTCGTTCATTGTTTAGGTCAGAGATTCAATTTCCCTTCCTCCAGGATTTTCCCCCAAACTCCCAGATGTTGTTACATATCACCCTTTGTGGCATCTGTCTCCTTTCTTGGCATGTTTTCTTTTTTTTAGGATAAAGATTTGAAAAAAAGGCCAGTGGCAATGGTTCACACCTGTAATCCCAGCACTTCAGGAGGCTGAGGCGAGAGGATAACTTGAAGCCAAGAGTTTGAGACCAGCCTAGACATCATAGTGAGACCCCATCTCTACAAAAAATGAAGAGGAAAAAATACAATTAAAATTTGATTGGGAATAAAATAGGCCTTAAATATATGTGACTTCAGTGTGGTAGAAGTTAACATATTTCTCTCTGAGGTTAATAGAAAGATGTCAAGGACTTAGGGCTTTTCTGTCTTGTAGCTTTATCATTCCTAGTATGCTGTCCTCATTCCCATGTTCCAGACACCTCCCCATTCCACACACCGTTCAGCCAATGGAAAGACAGAAACAGTAAAAGGGAGGCTATGTATTTCTCTATAAGGTCACATCCTGAAGTCATGCATATTAATTCTGCTTATATCTTGCCCTTTGGTACTCAGTCATAGGACTACACATTAGTTGCATAATTAGACTGGTGAGAATGTTGTCTTGGTTCTGTGGACAATTATCTATGAACAATTGAAAGTCTATCACTATTGAAGAAGAGAAGATCAAATATTAGGACAACTAACAGTCTCTGCCACAATTCTGGTGACCCCACATATCTACATATACCGTTTTTCCTACACATAAAATACACTTGCCCTTTCCCTAATGGAGGCAACCCGCAAGTCTCATTCTAAGCATTACATGATTGTTTAAAAACATTTGTGTGACCTGGTACAAATCATGCCCTATCTATTCTTGATCACAAAAACAAACAGGATCCTCTACTTTAATCACAGCACCAGAATGTGTAGCCTTGCTGACAAGCACAACCCGCTGATGGGAAGGTATAAACACATCCAAACCCTTGCATTAAGAATATCATCCACCAAGGCCTGGCATGATGGCTCACGCTTGTAATCCTAGCATTTTGGGAGGTTGAGGTGGGCGGATCACCTGAGGTCAGGAGTTCAAGACCAGTCTGGCCAACATGGTGAAACTCTGTTTCTACTAAAAATACAAAAATTAGCCGGCGTGGTGGCGCATGCCTATAATCCCAGCTACTTGAGAGACTGAGGCAGGAGAATCACTTGAACCCAGGAGGTGGAGGTTGCAGTGAGCCGAGATTATGCCACTGCACTCCAGCCTGGGAGACAGAGTGAGACTCTGTCTCAAAAAACACAAACAGAAAAACAAAAAAAAAGAAAAAGAAAATTCACCAAAAAAAAAAAAGAGAGAAAGAAAACCAAAAACAAACAAAAAAAGAAAAGAAAAACAGAAAAAAGAAATAAAAGAAAAGAAAAAACAAAAATAAAAACTTTAAAAATATGTCATCCATCAAAGTTAATTTTGCACATTTTTATGTGTCTTTGTTTAAATAAACATGGTTAAGCCTCTATGTTAAAAATTTCAGATTTGTTTTGAAATTGAGTGGAAGAAACTCAATTTTTTTGGCACAAAAAAGAAAATGGACTTTCTAGTATGAAGAATTCCAGATTTTTTTTTACCATTTGAATTATAAATGATTAATCTGAGGCTTATCATAATTCGACTGACTTAGACTGAGAAATAAGAAAGGTAAAGCAAGCCAGCATGGTGGCTCATGCCTGTAATCCCAGTACTTTGGGAAGCCGAGGTGGGTAGATCACCTGAGGTTCAGAATTTGAGACAAGCCCGGCCAACATAGTGAAACCCTGTCTCTACTAAAAACACAAAAATTAGCCAGGTGTGGTGAGACATGCCTGTATATGGGAGGCTGAGGAAGGAGAATTGCTGAAACCCAGGAGATGGAGGTTGCAGTGAGCTGAGATTGCGCCACTGCACTCCAGCCTGGGCAGCCTGGGCGACCTGGGCGACCTGAGCGACACAGCGAGACTCCGTCTCAAAGAAAAAAAAAAAGCAAGCAAACATTAGAAATAGATTAATTTTAAAATATGTGCAATCTCTACTTGTATGTTTTTCAGCTTCCTAATGTCTTCTGTTGTCTCAGAAACTCATAAAGTTATTTTGGAAAAAATTATACAATTTTTCTGATTGCAAAAGTCATGCATGTTCAATCGAGAAAATTAAGAAAATGAGGGATGTCTTCCATCAAGCTTTTAATAGCAACAGAACCAGATATCAGGCTGTAAAAGAAGTTAGTTTCTTGAAATGCCACCAGAGGGTACTCAAACGAAACATTGCTCTATCTGGAGTGCAAGAAACAGGCTTCTATACTGTTGAAGGAGCTCACCGGCTTTCAGTTTTAGTTTAGTTTGACAACTGATAAGGAGGAATTAAAAATTCCTAGTCAGTATAACATATATTTGAATAAGTGTCCGATTTTAAAAGCTTCAGCACTATCTTTTTGGAACCTAATTACACATTCCTGTAGATAGCAAACATTTATCAAATACATGTGGATATTGTGATGGGTGCTATGGATAAAATTAGAATAAAACTTGATCCTGACATTTCAGGATTCATATTTTCTCTGAGGGAAGAGGCATATGTAAACGAATGGATTAGAATCCAATGTGTTGTGCACCACACTAAAAATCTGTTGAAGGACAGGATTAATTCTGCTAAAGGCAGATGAGTCAAAAGAATGCTTCCCAGAGGAACTGGACCTTACAGAAGCAGGCATTTTTGGACTTCCAGGTTAATGTGGTGGATTGAACATGTACATTTAATTTTTCTCTCTCTCGAGCCCCATAAAAATAGGAGTTGTTTTGTTTTAAGACCTAAACCCACAAGGACTAGAAGAATAGGAGAGGAGACAACAGCTATGACATTTTAGAAGCTGCAAAACCAGTGGATCGGTGTGAAGTGATTTAACAAACTTGTTTCTTATAACAATATGAGAAAACAAAATCCCAAGCTGCCAGTGGGAAAGCTGAGAACCAATCACACTTATACCGCAAAATCTTCAAAGGTTGTTAACAACAATTTACTGTATATTTCAAAATATCTAACAGTGAAATTGAAATGTTCCTAACACAAAGAAATGACAGATCCCTCAGGCGATGGGTATCCCAGTTATCCTGATTAGATCATTACACATTGTATCCTTGTAACAAAATAACACATAAATATGTACAACTCTTATATGTCCATAATAAAACAGGAGATCTAACACAGGACAGAGGCAGAGAGAATCCCCAAGATGATGGAGAAAGATTGCAGCACGACAGCTGTGCTCCAGGGGACACTGGTCAGGATCGGAGCAGTGCAATTCAAGAGACAGGCACGTTGAATGCTGTTACCACCAAGATGTTGAATGCTATCGCATACTCTATTTAACAGGTGAACAGAAAGTCCAGTGAATCTGGTCAGATTTTGATGTATGATTACTTTGTCTTTTTTTTTTTTTTTTTTTTTTGAGATGGAGTCTTCCTGTCACTCAGGCTGGAGTGCAGTGGCACAACCTCGGCTCACTGCAAACTCCAGCTCCCAGGTTCAAGGGATCCTTGTGCCTCAGCCTCCTGTGTAGCTGGGATTACAGGTGTGCATACCCATACCTGGCTAATTTTCATATTTTCAGTAGAGATGGGGTTTCACCATGTTGGCCAGGCTGGTCTCCAAATCCTGGCCTCCAGTGATCTGCCCACCTTGGCCTCCCAAAGTTTTGGGATTACAGGCACAAGCCACTGCACCCAGCTGCTTACTTTGTCCTGATGAAAACTTGAGGAAGTTCCACTTTCCCCTCCAAGTCCTGCTGCTATATTAGTTGAAGATACTCATTCACCCCACAGAGGTATTGTGATTTAAACTATGCAAGAGCTGGAGATAAAACGTGGTAAGCTAAGAAAGAGAAAACACACTGTAACTCACTGTGTCTAACCATATTTCTTTTTTTTTGAGACGGAGTCTCACTCTGTCGCCCAGGCTGGAGGGCAGTGACGTGATCTCGGCTCACTGCAACCTCCAGCTCCCAGGTTCAAGCGATTCTCCTGACTCAGCCTCCTGAGTAGCTGGGATTACAGGTGCACGCCACCACGGCTAGCTAATTTTTGTATTTTTAGTAGAGATGGGGTTTCACCATGTTGGCCAGGCTGGTCTCGATTTCCTGACCTCGTGATCTACCTGCCTCGGACTCACAAAGTGCTGGGATTACAGGCGTGAGCCACCATGCCGGGCCTATATTTCTTCCTGATGTTTGGTAATCCACACCATAGTTCTGTCTGATGCCCTTACACGCCTACATTTCCTAGGACACACATACAGCTTTGCCCACCAATTTCCAAAGGTTTCCCATCAGCAATCAAGCAAGATGGAGCCAGGCTGTGACTTAGAGACTGTTCAGATTACCTGGGAGACTTCATCAAATAGAGACGATTCTGTCCCTCCTCATACAGCTAAGTTTGTGTTTGCATCTTAATTTTCAAAACTAAACAATATGATAGCTAGATGCATATCCCTACATGAAAAATAGATTTTGAAATGGCAATAAAAAAGAGACACAGTGGGGGCTCCTAATGCACTAACTTCTATTTCTCAGTGGGGATGATAGGTGCAAAAAGCATTTTATTAATAGTAGTATGTTACTTATATGTTGTTAAAAGTTCTTTTGTGTATATAATACATTTTACCATTTATAAAAGCACAGAAGAGAAAAACATTATTTGCAAAAAATTATAAGCCTCTGCTTTGCTTATATGTTACTTATATATTCTTAAAAGTTATTTTGTGTGTATATTTTACCACTTATAAAAGCACAGAAGAGAAAAACATTATTTGCAAAAAATTATAAGCCTCTACTTTGCTCTAAATAATATAATTATAAACTTGCATGTTTTATTAAACTATGGAAAAATATAATAATGAGGAGGAAGTTTCCAGGCAGAGGAGGCGGGGGTATACTTCAGGAAATTTGCAGAAAGGGGAGGAGGCTTGAAGGTACCTGGCATGGTACTCGTGGGACCAATAATCAAAGATGCAATGGAAGGCAATAGCCAGTTCCCAGAAAACATTCTTAGTGCGAGAGCAAGCAAGATTAATGGCACATCTTGGCAAATTTTTGAATTAAAATGATAAAAGATTATAGAATTACCCAGGTGTAAAAATACTGGAACTCTTTTTTCTTTTCTTTTCCTTTCTCTTTTTTTTTTTTTTTTTTTTTTTTTGAGACAAAGTCCCACTTTGTCACCCAGGCTGGAGTGCAGTGGCACAGTCACAACTCACTGCAGCCTCAACCTCCCAGGCCCAAGTGATCCTCCCACCTCAGCCTCCCAAGTAGTTGGGACTACAGGTGTGTGCCACAAGCCCGGCTAATTTTTGTAATTTTTTAGAGATGGGGTTTCATCATGTTGCCCAGGCTGGTGTCCAGCTCCTGGGCTCAAGTGATCCGCCTGCCTCGGCCTTTCAAAGTCCTGGGATTACAGACATAGCCATCACACCCAGCAAAAACTAGAACTCTTAAAACAGAACAAAAATTAGATAGTCCTCAAATGTATCTGAAATACTAAATTCCAGAAGCCAATGAACAACATTTACAACATTTTGAGGGAAAAAGTTTACACAATAAAAAAAGAATTTTATTGTCAACCAAGGTATCTGCCGTTTGTGAGGTAAACAAAAATTCATAGCTATGCAAAGGCCCATTAAAAAATGCTTGAATAAGTACTCTAGGCAATTGAAAATTATTACATTTAAAATGAAAATTTCATGATGGAATTTCGTAGGGTTTTATTGAAGGCATTTCTTTGGTCATTGTCAAAATCACAAAGCTCAATATTATAGAAACCATATGACAATAGCCCTTAAATTTTAGTGTGTGTGAGAATCCCGAGGAACTCCAAAATAATGTAGATTCCTGGGGTCCCTATTTCAGGATTTGACTTTATAGATCTGGGTAGCCTCAGAATCTTCATTTGTACCTCACATTGCAGGGATTCTGAGTAGGTATTAAGACTAACCATATTTTAATGGAAATAGGACAAGATTAAACTGCTAAGTTTCAGTCTTAGTGACAAAACCACTGATATTAAGAAAAGAAAGGGAAATTTCAAGACTATTTAAATTCTGTAATCAGAAGAAGCACTGTGCATCTAAAACACGATGATATTTTCAATTTACGATGGATTTGTGAGGTCATAACCCCATAGTAAGTTAAGGAGTATCTGTACCTTATCAAACGCCAGCACACCGGCTGGAGCATTCATTACCCATTCCTGTCTGAATCAACCATCATTATGGTAGTCCTTAAACAATGACTTTAACTTTTTTTTTTTTTTTTGAGACAGTCTCACTTTGTTGTCCAGGCTGGAGTGCAATGGCACAATCTCGGCTCACTGCAACCTCCACCTCCCGGTCCAAGTGATTCTCCTGTCTCAGCCTCCAG
Organism: Pongo pygmaeus; assembly: GCF_028885625.2. Lineage (NCBI taxonomy): Eukaryota > Metazoa > Chordata > Mammalia > Primates > Hominidae > Pongo > Pongo pygmaeus. Next base: position 11,861,770 of record NC_072380.2, read on the forward strand.
AGTAGCTGGGATTACAGGCACCTGCTACCAAGCCCAGTTAATTTTTGTATTTTTAGTAGAGACAGGGTTTCACCATGTTGGCCAGGCTGGTCCCAAACTCCTGACCTCAGATGATCCACCTGCCTCAGTCTCCCAAAATGCTGGGATTAGAGGCATGAGCCACCACGCCCAGCCTTAAATGATGATTTTTTCTATTTCCATAATTCCTTCTGTAGTTGACATTTTACTACAAAGAGATGCTTTCTTATTTAATTTATATATATATATATATGTCAGCATGGACTCATGGCTTCCTATTTTATTTGAGGAAATGTTATCCATTTCTATCATTTTTTTTTAGGGGAGGGGGATGACACTTAGATTAACCTAGATTTGGCCAAGGGAGTTTCTTCAAGCTGCTTCCTATGTCCTTTTGACATGTTCGCATTATTTTTTTTAGCATTTTCTTACGTTCTTGTGCAACAAACTGTTTCAAGCTCATTCTGTCTTTCCTTTGTCTGGCCCAGGAATTTGCCAGTTCTCTAAGGAGTCCTGGGTCTTTTAGTGAAGAATATTTTTTTTTTTGAGGTGGAGTCTCACTCTGTCGCCCAGGTTGGAGTGCAGTGGCACAATCTCGGCACACTGCAACCTCAGCCTCCTGGATTTAAGCGATTCTCCTGCCTGTGCCTCCCCAGTAACTGGGATTACAGTTGTGTGCCACCACTCCTGGCTAATTTTTTAAAAAATTTTTAATAGAGTCGGGGTTTTGCCATGTTGGGTTGGCTGGTTTGGTCTTGAACTCCCGACCTCAAATGATCCATCTGCCTCGGCCTCCCAAAGTGCTGGGATTACAGGCGTGAGCCACTGCGCCTGGCCTAGTGAAGAATATACTCATTGCTACAGTAGGGTCATTGCTTCTGAGACCTCTCATTAACAGAGATGGAAGACACACACATACACATACTCTATATAAATATTTCCATCTTTATGTATCTTTGTCTATGTAAATATGAGTTCACACTGATATCACCAGTTTCAATCCCACACCTCAAGGTTTTTCTCAGCCTTTTATGTTTGTAATCTCTTCCTCCACAGTAAAATATCTGCCTTTAATTATTCCCAATGTAGTTATTTACTTGCATATTTCAATATTCTTATCATTTTATCTCAGCCTCCACGGTCTCTGCTGTCTCCTTGCACAGCCATCTTATTTCCGTTTAAATCTCTGCAGGATCTATGACTTGTTATGTTTATTGAGAGGAAATAACCTTCTCAAAATAATCCAGAGGATGCTCACCTGTTAAAAACTTAGCTCTCGACTGGGAGTGGTAGATGTAATGCCTGTAATCCCAACCTTTGGGAGGCTCACACCTGTAATCCCAGCACTTTGGGAGGCCAAGGCAGGTGGATCACTTGAGGCCAGGAGTTCGACACCAGCCTGGCCAATATGATGAAACCCCATCTCTACTAAAAAATTACAAAATTTATCCAGGTGTGGTGGCATACTATAGTAATCCCAGCTACTTGGGAGGCTGAGGCATGATAATCACTTTAGCCTGTGATGCGGAGGTTGTAGTGAGCCAAGATCATGCCACTGCACTCCAGCCTGGGGGACAGAGTGAGACTCTGTCTCAAAAAATAAATAAAAATAAATAAAAATAAAAACTTAGCTCTCATTCAACCTCCTAGAAATGTGACTTTCAGCTACAAAATGTGTGATCACACTGTTATAAAACATTGAATTAATTTTTCATTCCACAAAATATTTTGATTGAAAAAAATTGGAATTTGTTTAGTGACATAAATGAACTCACCAGACTTGTGTTCAGCAATTGTTCATTATATGATTATGTAGAGTATTTTATTAGTCAGAAAACACCGGGCTCTCTGGTGTTTTGCTTTCTCTTTTAGCCTGCTCAGTGTAAAATGTATTTTTAGCAGATCCAAACACAAACACAATAGGAAGACTGGTTATATGATACACTTATTAAGTGCTTTCATGATAAAGAAATAATATTATTGCAATTTTAACACCTGTTTGCTGATCAGATCCTTAAAACAGTTCTGTGAGGGTGTGAATTGTGGGGCACGCCTGTAATCCTAGCACTTTGGGGGCCAAGGTGCAAAGACTGCTTGAGGCCAGGAGTTCAAGACCAGCAAGAGCAGCATAGCAAGACCCCATCTCTACAAAAAATTTAACAATTAGTCGGGTGTGGTGGCAGCACCTGTAGTCACAGCTAACCAGGAGGCTGAGGTGGGAGGATCACTTTAGCCCAGGACGTTGAGGCTGCGGTGAGCTATGATCACACCACTGCACTCCAGCATGTGTGACAAAGCAAGGCCCCATCTCTAAAAACAAAATACAAAACAAAAACAGTTCTGTGAGTTGTCAGGGCAGTTAGGTACTGTGGATCTCACTTTATGGAATAAGAAAGTAAGGCTGCAAGAAATCCGTGAGTATCAGTCCAGGCTTTTAAGAGCTGGGAATTGACTGGTCCAATTAGAACTACATTCCCTATTCCAAATCCAACAAACTTTTCAACTTTCAATAGAAAAGACAGTGCAAAGAAAGAGGCTGAATTTATATAACAACAAAAAAAATTATGTCTCTCCCAGTCCATGAAAATATTTCAGGTTTAAAAAGCAATAAGCCGGCCAGGTGCCATGGCTCACACCTCTAATCCCAGCACTTTGGGAAACCGAAACAGGTGGATCATTTGAGGTTAGGAGTTCCAGATTAGTCTGGCCAATATGGCAAAACCACATCTCTACTAAAAATACAACAGTTAGCCAGGCATGGTGGTGGGTGCCTGTAGTCCCAGCTACTCAGGAGGCTGAGGTAGAAGGATTGATTGAGCCCGGGAGGCGGAGGTTGCAGTTAGCTGAGATCATGCCACTGCATTCCAGCCTAGGCAACAGAGTGGAACTGTCTCGAAAAATAAAGTAAAATAAAATAAGCCTTTTTCTGTACAAAGTCAGCCCTGGAGGAATGGTTCCAAGCATGTGGACAGCACCACTCAGTTTCCCTACTACACTTGCTGAAGGAAATGATAGTTGCTCTATTTCTAAATGGGTTGAATATTAACATTTCCACATTCTCCTTCCCAAGAAACACCATAGCCTGATACACTCACTGCGGCCCCATGTGGGGCAAAATTGCTGCCATCCGTATCTTTTTTTTTTTTTTGAGACAGTATCTCACTCTGTCACCCAGGCTGGAGTGCAGTGGTGCAATCACAGCTCACTGCAGCCTCGATTTCCTTGGCTCAAGTGATCCTCCTACCTCAGGCTCTGGAGTAGCTGGGCATGAGCCACCACATCTGTCTGGTTTTTCTTTGTTTTGTTTTTGTTTGTTTTGTAGAGACGGGGGTCTCTCTATGTTGCTCAGGCTGGTCTCGAACTCCTGGCCTTAAGCGATCCACCTGCCTCGATCTCACAAAGTGCTGGGATTACAAGCGTGAGCTATTGTGCCCAGCCTTGCCACCCATATCTTTGCTTCCTGTGGCTGAGTGTCAAAGCATCATGAACCTGAAATAAGAGGTCACAAGTCTACTGCTCGGCTTAAGCTGAATGGCAGCTAATCCATTCCAAATAGATGAAAATCTTTTCTACTCTGAAAGTAAGCTAGAAAAGATATCCCACAATATCAAATTCATTAAAGCTCTTTGTGAAAGAAGGATAATGGGTGATCCTTTTGTTTTGGTTCCACTTGCTTATTTCAAACTACCCACAGGTTCTGTTTTCTGTTCACAATAGTTAACGATGGCTAACATTTATTGAGCACTGTTCTAAGTGCTCTTCACATATAAAAGATGTAAAAATGAGGCTCCTTCGTTCCCAGTTTGGCTGAGGCGTGAGGATAATAGATACTAAACACCAAAGTGAGTTTTCACACAGACCACCCCAGAGGCTTATAAAGTAGGATTTAGTCAAAAACTAGTTACACAATTTTGGACTACTTCCACTAAGTCAAATACAGTACTGGCCCGGACACAGTGGCTCACTCCTGTAATCCCAGTGCTTTGGGAGGCTGAGGGAGGCAGATCACCTGAGGTCAGGAGTTCAAGACCAGCCTGGCCAACATGGTGAAACCCCGTTTCTACCAAAAATACAAAAATCAGCCAGGCGTAGCACATGCCTGTAATCCCAGCTACTCAGGAGGATAAGGCAGGAGAATTGCTTGAACCTGGGTGGTGGAGGCTGCAGTGAGCCAAGATCATGCCACTGCATTCCAGCCTGGGCAACAGAGCGAGATTCCATCTCAAACAAACAAAAACAAAAAAGAAATACAGTTCTGCAGTGAATAATGATATTTCAGTCAATGACATACTGCACATACGTTGATGGTCCCAAGAGATTTTAATATTGTAGTTTTACTATACCCTTTTTAATGTTCAGATATACTTAGATATACAAATACTAATAGTATGGCAATTGCTTATGGTTTTCATTGCGGTTGCATGCTATGCAGGTTCATAGCCTGGAAGCAATAGGCTGTCCCACATAGCCTAGGTGTGTTGTAGGCTAGACCATCTATGTTTGTGTGCGTGCACTCTATGATGTTCGCACAATGATGAGATCATGTAACAATGCATTTCTCAGAAGTATCCCCATCGTTAAGTGATACATAGCTATATATTAAAAAGTTGAAATTGAGGGGAAAAAATTGAAGACACTGTGTCTGGAAAGAGGTGCTGTATGGGTCCTTTATCACATGCAGCAAAGGGGACTGGTAGGGATGCCTCCTCTTCATGTCAGGTCAAGAGAGACTTCACTAGGACCAAGTAGAGCTTGGTTTGTGTCCCCTGCAAGGTGGAAGCACAGTAGACTGCAGTCTAACTTGCATCCAGAGAGGTCAAGAGAGAAGGGCAGTCTAGAAAAGACATTAACAGGGTGAAGGAGAGTTCCTTCTGCACTGAGGTCAGCTTGCACTCCCAGAGTATGTCAGGACAAAAAGTTCATGTGTGGACCATGAGGGAGAGGAGAATGGCTTGGAGCTTGTTTAAACTCTGGTCAAGGGACGCCTGGAAGAACAGGGGTCTTCAACAGAGATTCTATGCACGGTGGATAGCTACACACACACACACACACACACACACACACACACACACACACACGGCTGAGAGAAAAGCAACCAGGAGCAAATATATTGCCCTCAACATGGGAAGCACAGTTGAAAGTCGCGGTGGAATCTGAAGCACCAGGAAGAAAAGGTCACCTTTAAACATTCGCCAAACCCAGAAAGTGAGAACATAGCCTACAAGAATGTCACTTAAGGAGAAGGTTTCTGGCCATACCCTAACCTTTTCTATCCTAACCCAACCTAACCCACATCAATTGATGAGAAACTATGGTTATCAAATTGGGATTGTAGGGGTAAGGTGAGGGTCTAGAAGAGAATCATAACCCCTAAACCTGGCTCCATAGCAAAAGACCCCAGCTAGGGGGAACTTTCCATAAAACTGGAAGCTTTTATTATTACATGGGGTGTGACATTCTAAATCTAGAAATGAGAGTGTGTTTTGCAACTTAATGTGGTTGTAGAACTTTTTATTACCTAAGGATGGTCAGAAGCATTAGAGAACCACCTGATTTTACATTTAGGAGCAGGAAAAGACTTTCTCCTGCTGAAGAAATTTTAAATAAACAATGAGAAACAAAATACAGGTGGTTTCTTATCATGGCCCATGAATATTGCTTATACAACCTTTTGGTCATGTATGAATTACTGTATTTAATCCCCACAGAAACCCAGTGAGGTGGGTCCATTGTTATTTTCATTTTACACATGAGGAAATAAAACACAGACAACTTAAGCAACTTGCCTAAGGCCACACACACAATAAATGGTAAAGCTGGGATTTGACTACGAGGCTTAAATGCATCATAATATCGTAAGAATATTTTAAAATATATTTCCTGTCTTTGTTCTAGATTCCAGAGGAATTCCCTCCCTACTCGATACTTGTTTTGTGATGAGAATGCCCCTATTTGCATGATCATAATAGTGTGAAATTAGGTGATTCTTTATTAACCTTAAGCAACCAAGCAACCATTAGTAGTGGATGCTCACGACAGTTCTGAATGATAAAGAGAACAGATATAATTATTATTATTCCCCTTATACAGAAAAGGGGGATTTCCCCTTTCAGGAACACTGAAAGCAGAAAGGGAGTTAATTCAGGGGATGTTGACAAAGGTGTGGGGTATGCTAGAAGAGCAAAAGAGAGAAGAGGGGTATTACCCAGAGGTCAGAAGCTGCAGCAGTCCCCGGGCTGGAGCTGCTGAATGTCTGGAGACGTCCCCACTGCTGGGGAGCAGAAGCCAACCCTGTGTCTCTGCTGGAGGCTCAGATGCTTCTCGGGCCCCCTGGTATACAGTCACTGGTACCGCTGCCGCTGGAGCCAGAAGTAGGATGGCTTCTCCCTGTCTCACACCTGCTCATCTTCCCCGGGAGTTAGGGAACATAGGCAATGACAGAAAGGAAGGCAGACAAGGGTGGGAGTTTGGCAGAGAACCAGCAGACACTGTGGCTTGGAGGCAAACGGAGATTTGTTGATAGCTAGAGTTAGGGGCAGTCAGGACTAGAAGCCAGGTGTGAAGTTCAGGAGGCCCCAAGACCACTTTCACTTCAGATACTAACTGCAAGTTCAGGGGTCCTCAAGACCACCCACAGATTTGACAATTTGTTAGAAGGACTCACAGAACTCACTGAAAGCTGTTATACTCACAGTTGTGGCTTATCACAGTGAAAGAATGCAAATTTAAATCAGCTGAGGGGGCCGGGCATTGTGGCTCACACCTGTAATCCCAGCCCTTTGGGAGGCCAAGGCGGGCAGATCACCTGAGGTCAGGAGTTCGAGACCAGCCTGGCCAACATGGTGAAACTTCATCTCTACAAAAATACAAAAAAATTAGCCAGGTGTGCTGGTGGTGGCAAGTGCTTATAATTCTAGCTACTTGGGAGGCTGAGGCAGGAGAATTGCTTGAACCTGGGAGGCAGAGGTTATATTGAGCCGAGATTGCGCCACTGCACTCCAGCCTGGGCGACAAGAGTGAAACTCTGTCTCTAAATAAATAAATAAACTGAGGGAAGAGGCATATGGGGAAGAGTCCAGGAGAGCTCCATGTGCAAAGCTTCCAGTTGTTCTTTGCCAGTGGAGAACTAACTCAGCAGTGATGTGTGAGGATATGCATGAATTGCCACGCAGAGAAGCTCACCTGAGCCTCAATGTCCACAGTTTTTACTGGGGTTCCATGACATCAACATGGTTAGGTTCCAGCCCCTCCAGAGGCTGAGCTGGAGCCATGCAGCCCAAAGCCTGCATTGTCAATTACATTGTTAGCATAGGTTAAGGGGCTTGTTCCAAAGTCCTCAGGTAAACATTCTTATCAGGCAGGATAATCCAACAGTTTAGAGATTATCTCCCAGGAGCTGAGGGCAAAGGCCAGACCCCTGTGTGGGCAAAGTTTATCCTCTCCTGCATATGAGGTCTTCCCCCTCTCAACTTGGTGGTACTTTCACTACTCTCAAGCTCCTTATTTGATCCTCAAAGCCCCTTTATAGCGTAGCTGAGGGATGCAAAAACACAACTTTAAAAATAATTCTATCAACTTTGCAGGGCATACAATATGAAGTAATTTCAAATATAAAGTGTATTTTCAATTAGCATATGAGTTCATTTTTATATAATCTGTAGTAATATTTAAAATATATAGAAACATTTAGTTTTTTTCCCACGTAACAATTGATACATACTATTCATTTAAATCAGGCTGGGCACAGTGGTTCACGCCTGTAATCCCAGCACTTTGGGAGGCTGAGGCAGGTGGATCATTTGAGGTCGGGAGTTCAATACCAGCCTGGCAAACATGGCAAAACCCCATCTCTACAAAAATACAGAAACTAGCCAAGCATAGTGGCACACGCCTGTCATCCCAGCTACTCAGGAGGCTGAGGCATGATCACTTGAACCTGGGAGGTGGAAGTTGCAGTGAGCCGAGATGGCACCACTGCACTCCAGCTAACAGAGTGAGACTCCATCCAGAATAATTAATTAATTAATTAAGTAGCAAAAACATGCTTTATAAACAAATTAATTCAAGAAGAATATATATGATATTTAGCCTTAGGATCAAACATATATTAAAAACTGGCTTAAAATTTAAAATTGCATACTACTGTATAAACAGATTGCCTTTAGCACATTAAATATGAAATTCACTTACTATAATTTCCATGTTTTGTTTCTAAGTTATCAATTCAGAGGAAATATTTCAAGCTTCTAAATATAGGTATTTCTGTGCAAACAACGTATTTCAGGTGCTAATGTTTACTTTTGGTAAATAAGAAGTCAAATTAGATTTAATAGGCACTATATTTTCTCTCAATATCTTTTGAAGTACAAGAAGTATTTTGTTGTGCTACATAATACTTTTGTTGAGATGACTACAACATACAAACTGCAAATATCTCCTTGAAATAAATTTGCATAATTATTATTATTTTAATAATCCTTAACAAGTTGTTGGATTTTGACATCTGTATTCTTCTTACCTTTAACGAATGATGTTGATATAAATTTTAAAACAAGAAAGTGAGAATAAAATAACTTAAAACTATATGTATGGTTAGAGTATTTTTTAAGCTTCTATAACAAAAAGATCACAAAATGCATGGCTTAAAGATCATAAGGTTTATTTCTCTCTTATTTAAGGTCTGTAAGTGAGTGGTTTCATTGAGGGTGAGATCTGTTCCGCATGTATTCTGAGAGCCAGTTGTTCTGCCATCCCCTGAGACAGAACGACTAGAAAAAAGAAATTATGCTGCTTCTTAAGTTTTTTGTGACAAGGTCCCCTTTGACAGTCTGGTGAAGCTTATGGACTATCTCAGAATAATTTTTTTCTTTTTATCGTTATTATTATTATTATTATTTAATAGAGAGATAAGGTCTTGCTATGTTGACCAGGCTGGTCTCAAACTCCTGGCCTCAAGTCATCCTCCCATCTCAGCCTCCCATAGTGCTTGGATTACAGGTGAGAGCCACTATGCCTAGCCTCAGAATAATTTTTTCAAAGATAGAAAAGATACCAATTATATTGAAAAACATTCATCACAATGCTTATAAAGCAAATGTGTGAGTTACTAGTACATTTGCTTATTTATTAATACATTAAATAGAAAGATCTAGTAGGGTCAAATTGTCTAGTATCACAATTTCAAACTAGTGAAGAGCGCAAATAATATTTTGAGATATCTTCAACTGAAATGTGAAATAAAACTATCTTTCTATTGGTCACAAAGTTAACTGTATTCTTAACACTGTGGTTACTTTCCTGTATTCATAATTGAAAAATACACTTAATTTCAGTTAGAGTTAAATTGAAATGAAGACATTTTTTCCCCAATTTAAGTTCATGAACCCACATGGCTTATATCCCCAAATTCCTTGAATATTCATAAAACCCTGATTAAGAGCTCCTGGGCTGGGCACGGCGGCTCATGCATGTAATCCCAGCACTTTGGAAGGCTGAGGCAGGCAGATCACTTGAGGTCAGGAGTTTGAGACCAGCCTGGCCAACATGGCAAAACCCTGTCTCTACTAAAAACACAAAAATTAGCTGGCCTTGGTGGCGTGTGCTTGTAATCCCAGCTGCTTGGGAAGCTGAGGCAGGAGAATCTCTTGAACCCAGGAGGTGGAGGTTGCAGTGAGCTGAGATCAAACCACTGCACTCCAACCTGGGTGAAAGAGCGAGACTCCATCTAAAAAAAAAAAAAAGAAAAAAAAGAAACTGACCTAGGGCTATGAATTAATCTACATGACTACATGATCAAAGTCAAGCAGCAAACATTGCCATTTTCTGATTCAAGAAACGGAAAAAATGAAAATCTGTAACAATTTTGGGGGAAGTAAAGGCCAAATTTTGGGGAGTGTTTTAAGGAAGTAAGACCAAAAAAGAATTTTTTTTTTTTTTTTGAGATGGAGTCTCACTTTGTTGTCCAGGCTGGAGTGCAGTGGAGTGATCTCAGCTAACTGCAACCTCCACCTCCCGGGTTCAAGTGAATCTCCTGCCTCAGCCTCCCCAGTAGCTGGGATTACAGGTGTGTGCCACCACGCCTGGCTAATTTTTGTATTTTTAGTAGAGATGGGGTTTCACCATGTTGGACAGACTGGTCTTGAAGTCTTGAGCTCAAGTGATCCACCCGCCAGCTTCGGCCTCCCAAAGTGTTGGGATCATAGGCATGAGCCACTGAGCCCAGCTGAAATCAAAATTTCATGCATCATTTCCTCTCACAATTCACTGATGAAAACTTAGCTGCATGGCCACACCTAGCTGTAAAAAAGGCTGGGGTAGGCAGGGTATGATGGCTCATACCTATAATCACAGTACTTTGGATGCCTGAGGTGGGACGATCACTTGAGAACTGGAGTTCAAGACCAGCTTGGGCAACATAGCAAAAACCACATATCTACAAAAAATCTAACAATTAGCCAGGCATGGTGGTGTGTGTCTATAGTCCCAGCTGCTTGGGAGGCTGATGTGGAGGGATCATTTAAGCCCAGTAGGTTGAGGCTTCGGTGAGCCGTGATTGCATCACTGCACTCTAGCCTGGGTAAAAAAGCAAGACCCTGTCAGAAGGAGAAGGAGAAGGAGGGGGAGAAGAAGAACGAGGGGGAAGAGAAGGGGTGGGGGAAGGCAAAGGGGAAGAGGAGGTGAAGGGGAAGGGGAGGAGGGAGGAGGGAGGAAAAGAAGGAGGAGGAGGAGGAGAAGAAGACTGGGAAATACAATTTTTAGCTGACTCATCATTTTCCAAGGAAGAAGGGGAAAATGGATGTGGGGTGACAACAAGCAGCCTGCCATGCTGCATGGTAGTCAGAGACAACATGGTGGCCTGTTGTGCTCAGCTGGTGCTAACTCAATAGAGTGACCGTGTCCTCAGCCTTTCTATCTGATCCCCACCAATTGCCCCATATGGTTAGTTGGTACATACTCAAAAGCTCTCAGGTGAGAGACATTTGTCAAGATCACCTCTAAAACTAGAGAGTGAAAGAGTTGCCATGATACCCTCTTAAAATCCCAGGTATCCACATACTTCTGAGAAATGTTGCCCTCAACCAAACAGAAAGGCACGAAACCCTGGAGACAATATGAGTCCTAGCACCGACCCCTAGGGGACACACCACGTTCTTCTCTCCACCTGTTCGGCAGCCCAGCTCTCCCCACTCTGCACCGTTTAGGGGCAGGAACGTGGATCTGTAGGGGTCAGAGGCCAGGGCATTTATTTCCACTGTCATGGGGGTGAGGTCTCTGTGTTCGCGATTCAGACATTTGGGGGATTTGCTTTCTCTTCCATAAGGCTGGCCCAAAGCTGCATCTGTTTGGGGGTTGCTGCACCCCAGGAAGCAGGGTGGTGGAGAAACCATGGATAGGTGGGTGGTGGCAGATGGGGGAGTACTGGCAAGTTCCCAAGTGCAGAGGTAGCGATGCCTGCAGCAGCAACCACTATCTCATGCCAGCATCAGCCATGGGTGAGCATTGTGGTCTTGTGTCCAAAGCCCACTGCACTGGTGTCCTCACTGACTGACTTGTGCTCCTGCTGCCACCAAAGCTTTGACTTTAAGCCTGCTTCTCCCATCTGCTCAGCACAAGCCGGAGCTCCTGAATAGCCTTCTGCTAAATTTCTTCCTTCCAAAGTTATTGGAGTTGGATTCTGTTGCTCACAAATAAGATTCCTGACAGATAACAGTTTTGGGGGGATTAGAGACACTCTGATCTAGCTCTCAGGAGGAAGCGTATTCCTTCTTTTTTCCTTGGATTTGTCTTATCACATTGGGCTGTTCAGGAGGCTGTGGCTTGCACTGGGCTTAGAGGAAAGGGAGTCTAAGACGCCGTTCATCCCACTTTTACTGGTGCAGCTCCTTGAGCCTGTCTCTATCCAGGCCAAAGGAATCCTTCACATCATTTACCCCAGCTCACAACTCTCTGGAGGCTTAGAGCAAAAGCCTAATCATAACAACGACAGCCAGCTTTGTCTGCTCTCATTCTCCCTCGCACCAACCCCCTCCCCATGTTTGGAAAGGATTTAAGTGATTAGAAGCCTGGCTCTCTCAGACGGTTCTTTCCATCTGAGCTCCACAGATCACTTTATCACCTTTCACCAACCTGGTAGACTGTGCGTTATACAAGAAGACAATCTGAGTCCATTTTGTGGAGCACTTGGGGCCAGAAACTGCTGGCTGCACAAGTCTGGAATTAGTATTTATAGAGCATAAATCAACAGAAATTACAGACATGGGATATTCTGAGAGAAAATAAATAAAAGCGAGTATGGGCTTTTGTGGAGGAGGATTAACAAGATGCGGTTCAAGGCTGGAATGCCAAAAAAAGACTGGGGACAGATCCAGTTATGAACATGGAAATCCACGAAACTGCCTCCCCCAATCTATGTTCAAAGGAAAAGCTCTCAGCAAATATAAAGTGATTTTTAAAAAATTTTTTGCTTTGAATTTCAGAATTTGCACTTATTTATGGAGGCAAATATGTTGTATATAAACCTCTAATCCAATGTTTTTATTCTCTAAAATGACAATGAGGATGATGATGAAACACCAGTCATTTACTGGGCACTTTGTTTGTTTTTGAGAAAGAGTTTTGCTCTGTCACCCAGGCTGGAGTGCAGTGGCATAATCTCAGCTCACTGCAACCTCTACCTCCCGAGTTCAAGCAATTCTCTTGCCTCAGCCTCCCTTGTAGCTGGGATTACAGGCACCCGCCACCATGCCCAGCTAACTTTTTTTTTTTAGACAGACTCTCACTCTGTCACCCAGGCTGGAATGCAGTGGCACGATCTCGGCTCACTGCAGCCTCTGCCTCCCAGGTTCAAGCAATTCTTCTGCCTCAGCCTCCCGAGTAGCTGGGACTACAGGTGCGCACAGCCACTCATGGCTAATTTTTGTATTTTTAGTAGAGATGGGGTTTCACCGTGTTGGCAAGGATGATCTTGATCTCCTGACCTTGTGATCCAGCCGCCTTGGCCTCCCAAAGTACTGGGATTACAGGCATGAGCCATGGCGCCCGGCCTAATTTTTGTATTTTTAGTAGAGACGGGGTTTTGCCATGTTGGCCAGGCTGGTCTTGAACTCTTGACCTCGGTGATCCACCCACCTCGGCCTCCCAAAATGCTGGGATTACAGGCATGAACCACCGTGTCCCGCCCCCCCCACTTTTTTTTTTTTTTTTTTTTGAGATGCAGTCTCTCTCTGTCTCCCAGACTGGAATGCAGTGGCGCGATCATGGCTCACTGCAGCCTCAACCTCTTGGGCTCAAACGAACCTACTGCCTCAGCCTCCCAAAGCGCTGGGACTGCATGCATGATTCACTATGCCTTGGGCCTGTCTATTCGGCACTGTCAAGCACCATGCTAAGTGATTTACACATACTAGCTCATTTAATCTTCACTCCTGTATATGGCTGGTGCTATAATTTCCCTCCTTTTAAAGATGACACTGAGTCTTAGATAAGATAGCCAGCTCAACATCATATAACTAGTTAATAGCTCAGGACTTAGCCTCCTTTTTTCCCAGCATTTATATGTATTTCATTACTTTCTGGAAGCACCCAATGGGAAAATGTTCACTCTTCTTTTGTTTCCAGCTGCCAGATTGGTATTCTCCACCCCAACTGCATATTAGAATCACTTTATCAGCCTTTAAAAATTATTGATGCCAGGGTCATGCACACAGTCAATTAAGTCAGAATACCATGGATACATTTCATTGTAGATCAAGTTAAGCTAACTACCGGATTAGGATGGAAAAAGAAAATGAAACTGCCATTGCATTGAAACTACAATGGTAAATTCCTGGTTAGGAGAGTGTGGATTAGGGTGACTAGGGGATAAGGACTACAGAGTCTGCTTTTAGCTCCAATAAGCAAGAGGTTAAGTGGACGAAGCAATGCATTAAACAAATACGGAGTCACTTCTCTTTTTCGTAATGTGTCTCATAAGCACTGAATTTGAAGGGAGAGAACAATGAAAATTTAGGGGTTATTCTCAAAAATAATCTCCCTGGGGACAGATAGTACACAAAAGCAAGGACATAAGACTAATAAAATTGCTAACATTTATCAAGAAAAAAAGAATACCTTAGGAATGGGCCCAGGCATTCATATTTTATAAAGTCTTCCCAAGAGATTGTGTTGTGCGGCCAAGATTGAGAATGATTGCCTCATCTCCTTCCTCTCAATATGGTTTTCCTACCCTGCACATCTCCACTTTGCTATTTGGTATATGGCATACAGCATCTGCCTATGAGTTATGGGATTGCCAGACAAGCAAATGGCATGCAGCCCTGCAGAAGGGATACTGTGTTCAAGCTAGCTTGAAACGGTTTCTACAGGCAGGCAGCTGTTTGAAGTTGAAGAGATGGGATAGTGGATCCCATCCCCCCCAATTTCATTCAACTCATCCCTGGCCATATATTTCCTGCAGTGTTATTCCCCGTGGCTGAGCTTCTAAGAGCTCCTGCACCTGCACTTGGGGCCAGCTCAGTTATAAAATGCCTAGAAAAGCTTTTGGAGACTTTGCTCTTTTTCTCTGTGAATAAACTCATCATTTCAGTGCCAAGCTTCTCATTGGGATTAGTTTACCAGCTTTAGACTTTTTTGTTTCTTTTTTCTTTTTTCTTTAGACAGAGTTTCATTCTTGTCACCCAGGCTTGAGTGAAATGGTGCAATCTCGGCTCACTGCAACCTCCGCCTCTCGGGTTCAAGCGATTCTCAGCCTTCCGAGTAGTTGGGATTACAGGCGCCTGCCACCATGACTGGCTAATTTTTGTATTTTTAGTAGAGATGGGGTTTCACCATGTTGGCCAGGCTAGTCTTGAACTCCTGACCTCAGGTGATCCGTTTACTTTGGCCTCCCAAAATGCTGGGATTACAGGTGTGAGCCACCATGCCTGGCTCAGCTTTTGACTTTTAAGTGAGTCTGGATTTTCAGCAACTTCACCTTCCTTCTTGGACTCAAATCTCAAGTCAGTGAATAAAATTCATAATGTTCCTGTTGGAGAAAGAGTTATATATTTTTCTTTTTCTTTTTCTTTTTTTGCTAGACGAGGTCTTGCTTTGTCACCCAGGCTTGAGTGCAGTGGCGTGATCATGGCTCAAAGCAGCCTGGCTCTTTAGCTCAATCAGTCTTCCTGAGGTGGGAGAATAGGTCCTGGAAGGAAAACCCTCACTTTCCACATCTAAGTGACAAGGACCAGAGGCTACTCCCTTCGCAAACCCCCTCTTTTCTGCTTGGGCAGACGGGAAATTGAAAGTACCTCTGATTGCAACCAATCAGACGTTTGCATAGGAGTGTAACTTTGTAACTTTACTTTAGCCTCTGACTGCCAGCCACGTCTTGGTTTGCGTAGAAGTGCAACTTTGTAATTTCACTTTAGCCTCTGATTGTTAGCTTTCCCAGACCAATCAGATGTGTGCGTAGGAGTGTGACCTTTGTAACTTCACTTCAGCCTCTGATTGGTTGCTGTCCGTACCCAATCGCACTGATTGTGAGCCACCACTCCATTTACATGAGGTGAACGCCAAGTGGCCAATGGGAAACCTCTAGGGGTTATTTGAACCCAAGAAGATTCTGCATCGGGGCCCTTGAGCTGCTGCTCCAACTGCTCCCACACTGTGAAGTGTACTTTTACTTTCAATAAATCTCTGCTTTCTTTGTTTCATTCTTTCCTTGCTTTGCTGTGCATTTTGTCCAATTCTTTGTTTAAAAATGCCATTAACCTGGACAACTTGCAGTCAAGACCCTCTATGAGTAAGTAACACCTCAGCCTGCTGGGAGTACAGTCGCATGCCCTATGCCCAGCTAATTTACGAAATTTTTGGTAGAGACTGGGTCTTGTTACGTTGCTCAGGCTGCTCTTGAACTCCTGGGCTCAATCAAGCAATCCTCCCATCTCAGCATACCAAAGTGTTGAGATTACAAGCATGCGCCACCACACCCAACCAAGTTCCATCTTTTAGAACAGTGGTTTTAAAGTAGGATTTTTTTTTTCACAGTATTGGGGTAGCAGTGTTGGCATGGGACAGTTCTGTCAAATTCTGACTATCCCAACAGATGTTTGTGTAAGAAAAACAAACTAAGCACCCTATGTATAATTATCTGCGTCTAGACCTCAATTCCATTTTACATGTAAACACGAAATGTGTTTTGTGTAATTTTAATATACAGTAAATTTCCACAAATGCAACTACAATGTGAAAAGAAGGAAGATTATACTTTGTTTTGCTTGCTTTACTAAGAGCTGTTTGCCATTTTAGAGAATATCATTGCTGATTTGGGATATTTTACTTGCCAATATGAGGCACTTCCATGGTGATTCTATGACATTTAAGGGCAATCATCTGTCTACTTCTTCATGTCTTCTCTTGTGGGGTCCCTGTACTATGTAATTATAAATCACTTTCCTTTTAGTCCTTTATTTCTTAGAGCATTGTATTGATTATTTTAACAATTATGTTGTAGGTAAATGATATTAACTAAGAATTGCATTTCAGAATTGTTAAGGTGGTGTTAAGGATATTTGTTATATGGCAAACACATGAAAAGATGCTCCACATCATATATCATCAGGGAAACGCAAATGAAAACAACAATGAGATATTACAACACACATATTAGAATAGCCAAAATCTTGAACACTGACAACACCAAATGTTGGTGAGGATGTGGAGCAACTGGAATTCTTACACAGTGTTGGTGGAAATGCAAAATGATACAGACAATTTGGAAGACAGTTTGGAGGCTTCTTATTAATGTAAACCTAGTCATACTCTTCTCATATGATCCAGCAATCATAGTTCTTGTATTTACCTAAATGAGTTGAAAACTTATGTCCACACAAAAACCTGCACGTGAATGCTTATAGCAGCTCTATTCATAATTGCCCAAACTTGGACATAACCAAGATGTCCTTCAGTAAGTGAATGTGTGAAAAAACTGTGGTACATCCAGACAATGGAAAATTTTTAGTGCTAAAAAGATATGAGCTCTCAAGCCATGAAAAGGCAGAAAGGAAACCTACAATGTATATTATTAAGTCAAAGAGGCCAATCTGCAAAGGCTGTATACTGTATGATTCCAACAATATGACAGTCTGGAAAAGGCAAAACTATGGAGACAGTGAAAAGATGAGTATTTGCCAGGGGTTGGTGGGGAGGGAGGAATGAATAGATGGATCTTAGAGGATTTTTAGGGCAGGGAAAGTACTCAGTATGATACTATAATGGTGGATACATGTCAGTAGACATTGGTCATACCCATAGTATGTACAGGAGTGAACCATAAGTAAATCACAGATTTTGGGTGATAATGATGTGTCAATGCAGCATCACCAATTGCAACAATGTACCACTCTGGTTGGGGATGTTGATAATAGGTGAAGCTATGTGTAGGGGAAGCTATGTGTAGGGGAAGCTATGTGTAGGGGAAGCTATGTGTATGGGAAATCTCTGTACCTACCTTCTACTCAATTTTGCTGTGAACTTAAAACTGCTCTTAAAAATAAACACTATTTTTTAAAAATTAAGCATAGTAGGTATTACTGAAAATTTTGTTTATAAAAAGTAGGCATGGGCCAGGCTCCGTGGCTCACGCTTGTAATCCCAGCACTTTGGGAGGCCAAGGTGGGTGGATCACAAGGTCAGAAGTTTGAGACCAGCCTGGCCAACATAGTGAAACCTGGTCTCTACTAAAGTACAAAAAATTAGCCAGGCGTGGTGGTGGGCGCCTGTAATCCCAGCTACTCGGGAGGCTGAGGCAGGAGAATCACTTGAACCTGAAAGGCGGAGGTTGCAGTGAGCCAAGATTGCGCCATTGCACTCTAGCCCAGGCGACAGTGTGAGACTCCATCTCAAAAAAAAAAAAGAAAAGAAAAGAAAAAAAGAAAAGATGATTGGTGCATGCCCGTTGCTATAGGGGAGGCCAAGAACTCAAGGAGGAGCCCTTGAGTTCAGGAGTTCAAGGCCACAGTGCAGTCTAATGGTGCCAGTATTGAATAGTCACTGAGGTCTAGCCTGGGCAACATAGCAAGACTCTGTCTCCAAAAAAAAGAAAGAAAAATGGTGAGCATTGGGTCTGATAGTGTTATAAGTCTTTAGAAGGAAATAAAGCCTTGCTTTTTAGGCTGGGTCCAGAGGAATCCTAAACGTCAACTCTATATTTAACATAAGAACTTAAGATAGGCCGAGCGAGGTGACTCATGCCTGTAATCCCAACACGATGGGAGGCTAAAGTGAGTGGATATCAAACCCTGTCTCTACTAAAAATACAAAAATTAGCTGGGCATCATGGCATGTGCCTGTAATTCCAGTTACGGGGGAGGCTGAGGCAGGAGAATCACTTGAACCCAGGAGGTGGAGGTTGCAGTGAGCTGAGATTGTGCCACTGCACTCTGGCCTTGGGGACACAGCCAAACTACGTCTCAAAACAAAAGAAAAGAAATCATACTGAATGGACAAAAACTGGAAGCATTCCCTTTGAGAACTGGCACAAGACAGGGATGCCCTCTCTCACCACTCCTATTCAACATAGTGTTGGAAGTTCTGGCCAGAGCAATCAGGCAGGAGAAGGGAATAAAGGGCATTCAATTAGGAAAAGAGGAAGTCAAATTGTCCCTGTTTGCAGATGACATGATTGTATATCTAGAAAACCACATCGTCTCAGCCCAAAATCTCCTTAAGCTGATAAGCAACTTCAGCAAAGTCTCAGGATACAAAATCAATGTGCAAAAATCACAAGCATTCTTATACGCCAATAACAGACAAACAGAGAGCCAAATCATGAGTGAACTCCCATTCACAATTGCTTCAAAGAGAATAAAATACCTAGGAATCCAACTTACAAGGGATGTGAAGGACCTCTTCAAGGAGAACTACAAACCACTGCTCAATGAAATAAAAGAAGATACAAACAAATGGAAGAACATTCCATGCTCAAGGGTAGAAAGAATCAATATCATGAAAATGGCCATACTGCCCAAGGTAATTTATAGATTCAATGCCATCCCCATCAAGCTACCAATGACTTTCTTCACAGAATTCAAAAAAACTACTTTAAAGTTCATATGGAACCAAAAAAGAGCATGCATCGCCAAGTCAGTCCTAAGTCAAAAGAACAAAGCTGGAGGCATCATGCTACCTGACTTCAAACTATACTACAAGGCTACAGTAATCAAAACAGCATGGTACTGGTGCCAAAACAGAGATATAGACCAATGGAATAGAACAGAGCCCTCAGAAATAATGCCGCTTATCTACAACTATCTGATCTTTGACAAACCTGACAAAAACAAGCAATGGGGAAAGGATTCCCTATTTAATAAATGGTGCTGGGAAAACTGGCTAGCCATATGGAGAAAGCTGAAACTGGATCCCTTCCTTACACCTTATACAAAAATTAATTCAAGATGGATTAAAGACTTACATGTCAGATCTAAAACCATAAAAACCATAAAAAACCTAGGCAATACCATTCAGGACATAGGCCTGGGCAAGGACTTCATGTCTAAAACACCAGAAGCAATGGCAACAAAAGCCAAAATTGACAAATGGGATCTAATTAAACTAAAGAGCTTCTGCACAGCAAAAGAAACCACCATCAGAGTGAACAGGCAACCTACAGAATGGCAGAAAATTTTGCAACCTACTCATCTGACAAAGGGCTAATATCCAGAATCTACAATGAACTCAAACAAATTTACATGAAAAAAACAAACAACCCCATCAACAAGTGGGCAAAGGATGTGAACAGGCACTTCTCAAAAGAAGACATTTATGCAGCTAACAGACACATGAAAAAATGCTCATCATCACTGGCCATCAAAGAAATGCAAATCAAAACCACAATGAGATACTATCTCACACCAGTTAGAATGGCAATCATTAAAAAGTCAGGAAACAACAGGTGCTGGAGAGGATGTGGAGAAATAGGAACACTTTTACACTGTTGGTGGGACTGTAAACTAGTTCAACCATTGTGGAAGTCGGTGTGGCGCTTCCTCAGGGATCTAGAATTAGAAACACCATTTGACCCAGGCATCCATTACTGGGTATATACCCAAAGGACTATAAATCATGCTGCTATAAAGACGCATGCATACGTATGTTTATTGTGGCACTATTCACAATAGCAAAGACTTGGAACCAACCCAAATGTCCAACAATGATAGACTGGATTAAGAAAATGTGGCACATATACACCATGGAATACTATGCAGCCATAAAAAAAGATGAGTTCATGTCCTTTGTAGGGACATGGATGAAGCTGGAAACCATCATTCTCAGCAAACTATCGCAAGGACAAAAAACCAAACACCGCATGTTCTCACTCATAGGTGGGAATTGAACAATGAGAACACATGGACACAGGAAGGGGAACATCACACACCGGGGACTGTTGTGGGGTGGGGGGAGGGGGAGGGATAGCATTAGGAGATATACCTAATGCTAAATGATGAGTTAATGGGTGCAGCACACCATCATGGCACATGTATATATATGTAACAAACCTGCACGTTGTGCACATGTACCCTAAACCTTGAAGTATAATAATAAAAGAAAAGAAAAGAAAAGAAAACCTAGAAAGGAACCACAAGGCACCACTTGAAGCTTAAATGAGGTGGTTTTATGATGTTGAGGGTATAGAAAATCATTCCTCAAAATATGGCACCTGAGCACACTGGGCGCTTTTGAAAGCTGAGCAGCCTCAGAAATAAGCCTCAGCATGGAGGTCCCTCTAACCTTGTCTTGTGCTTCCCCAAACCACAAGGGCAGGGACTATTCCTGGAACGTCCTTATCTGACCAAGAGAGCTTACCAAAAGAAACATAAATGCTTTCTATGCCCTCCCTGGAATCTCATTATCCCAGAAAAAAAGCCTAACGAATGTGACCACACCTGACAGACTTTTTCCCAAGATAATGTCTGCCTCTCAGGCCCATTCAGATTCCAAAGATAATCACTTACAAGTTCATTTCGGTCTCTGTGGTCCATTCATTTTCCCTAATCATCACTTACTGCCTCTCAAAAGAGAGAACTTAAAACTGAGCAACTGAGTGATACTCTGTCTCAAAAAAAAAAAAAAGAACTTAAGATAAACTTCAGTGTATAAAATGTGCACGTGTTTCCCAGTGTCTTCTCTGAAGTACAAAGTTTCAAAAGAAAAGTTATATAATTATATTATATACTATACATATGATATATAATTACATATACATCTACAGTATATTCATTGGACACATATGTATATAAACAAAGATCAAGAATAATGCAATTGTTTGCAAATGAGCTAAGGTGGAATACTTTCCTTTCCATATAACTGTTTTTAAGAAGCATTAACTCTGAATGCCAATATTTCCTTCTAACTCAAAAAAAGAAGGGCATACTTTAAAAAATGTTCAGTAGAAAATGCACAAAACTTCACCATGAAAACATCGTCGTCATACTGGCTTTTCTTCAATGCCTCCTCATCAGACCCTCCTTTCCTAGGCCCTAAAAGGACATCCACACCCGTGACTCCAGCGCCTGGCTTTCTTGGGAGGTTTCTTCTCCCGACCCTGGTGAAGCCTGATCTTGTTTTGTAGCAGTTGCCATAGGAGCAGCCCGTGTTGCAGGGCGACTTCATCCCTAAACAAATACATGCAAATAGCTGGGAAAGCAGACTTCAGCCTTAATACTTCAGACACCAAGGAATGGAAACAATCTATGTAATTTAAATAGAATAAATACCAATGGCCCCAAGGGAAGTGGGTGTTAATTTTTAAACACGATGCACCGGGACCCAGGCTTCCTGCACCACTGACTGAGCTTCCTGAGCGGGTACCTGCGTCTGTTGCACGGCGGGTTTAAGAACCTGAGCTGGCCAGAGGAGATGGAGAAACAAACTAGCCCTGCTCTGGGCTTCTCTTCCTTGTGTCCTGGCCGCCTGCTCCTGAAGCGGTGAGCCAGGGCCGCCGTTCGCACCCCGGGGCAGGGAGCTGCCAAAGGTGCTGGAGCTCAGACCCGCTTGCTCTGCACCCGGCGCTCTGGCAGAACCCCGAGGTTGAGCGGACGGGTGGAGCCGGGCTCCGTGTCCGCGCTGATCGCCACCGCAGCACGAGGGATGTACCTGTCCTGCCCTTGCACCCTGGCAGGGCGCTGGAGAACGCACGAGGCCTGCGCTTTCCAAGGACTTGCGGGCGGACGCGGGCGCGCCAGTTCCGCAGCCCGCATGGTTCCTTCCCAAGAGCCAGGACGACGGAGGGAGGACCCGCACCAGCTCCAAGACGGCTCTGCAAACTGGACAGCGAAGGAAAGCATCGCCTAACCTTGAAAACAACAAACAAACAAACATGGATAAGAGCATCATAGTTCTGACTTGGTTTTGAAATACTAGTTTTTTATATTAGTATGTTATTAGTAGCCTTTTATTATTATTATGTTTAAACAGCATTAACTTTGTTCTTAATTTGGGTTTTAGTTTTTGGGGGGCAGCTTTAGGTTCGCAGAAAAACTGAGCAGAAAGTTCAGAGAGCTCCCATGCATCCTCTCTCTGCCCAGCAGTTAGGCTGTTACCATCTTGCATTAATGTAGTACGTTTGTTACAATTGACAAACCAATATGGATACATTATTATTAATTGAATCCATGGTATACATTAAAATTCACTGTTTGTATTGTACAGTTCTATGGATTTTGACAAATGCATAAAGTCCTCTCTCCATCATTACAGTTTCATACAGAACTAGCTCCACTGAGCTAAAATTCTCCTGTTCTCCACCTATTCATCCTACTCTTTCACCCCTTCCACAGCCTCTGGCAACCACTGATCTTTTTACTGCCTCTGTCGTTTTGCCTTTTCCAGAATGTCATATAGCTGGAATTGTATGTCTGTAGCCATTTTTGACTGGTTCTTTCATTGAGTAACATGGCTATAATACCCCCCACATCTTTTCATGGCTGATAGCTCATTTCTTTTTAGCGCTGAGTAATATTCTGTTTTCTGAATGCACCATAGTTTGCTTATCCATTCACACACTGAAGGACGTCTTGGTTGCTTCCAATTTGGGGTGATTCATGACTGGCCTTTTTTGTGTACCTGCAATTAAGAGATTACAAATCAGAAGTAATCTTCATACAGTATTTATTAACCAAGCATGATAAGTAATGTCTTTCTGCAGTCAAACACACTGGGACTCTGGTGTTCCTTACATGTGGTTCTAATGCTTCCGTCCTCTGCATTCTCCCCTTGCACAGATTAGGCACACAGTGAAATATTTTTTGAAATTTAAATGTTATAGGAATGATAGCCACTTCAGAACAGTTTTTCAAACATGGAATATGTCCAGTGAGAAGTAAAAACTCACTTCCACACCAGTCCTATTCTCACTCTCAAGAGGTGACTACCCTTTATCATTTTTTTAAGGTGGACAGGAAGTAGGATTTATTGGTGGGTGTTAGGAGGGGGCAGCACAGTAGAAGCCCTCATGAGTGCGGGGCCCACCACTTGTCCGGAGGGTCAGGATTGCAGGTGTACTTGACCCCACAGTTTTCTGGGATAAGCTGCTTCTCAGCCATCATGTCTTCAGATTCATCCACACTGAACTTGGTAAAGTCCCACTTCCTTTGGCAGCCAAGGAACTTGAACTTGGCCTTGCATAGGGCCTCAATCACATGCTGCTTGTTCTGCAGCTTGGTGCGGACGGACATAATGACTTGGATGGACATGATGACTTGGCTAATGTGAACCCTGGCCACAGCACCCTGGGGCTTTCCAAAGGCACCTCGAATACCTTTTCGGAGTCTACATTGAGGGTAGTGCAAGGTCAGGGACGTGAACATCCACCTGAAAGCCGTGTCTCTGAGGTCCCTTAGAGCAACCCATATAAGAAACAGGCTGCATACACTACCAAGGAAGCTGCCATTTGCAGCTATTGCACGCTGGGCCTCATGAGGAAAGGAACTCCATCAGCTCAATTGGCTGCAGCCCTTTATCATTTTTACATGTAGCCTACTATCTGTTTCTTCTTCATATACAACCATATGTGTATATTACCTTTTTATGGTAACAAAATATATATGCCAATTGGAATATATTTCTTTAAATATAAATATATTATATAAATAAATATATAAATAAATTATAAATATAAATAATTTCTTTAAAAAGCATCTTGTATTTGTTTTTAAGAAAATGCGTTTGAAAATAAAATCTGATATGGTTTGGCCCTGTATCCCCACCCGAATCTCATCTTGTAGCTTCCACAATTCCCTTGCATTGTGGGAGGAACCCAGTGGGAGATAATTGAATCTTGGGGGCGAGTCTTTCCTGTGCTATTCTCATGATAGTGAATACAGTTTACCTGCACAAGCTCTCTGGACATCCATGTAAGATGTGACTTGCTCCTCCTTGCCTTCCACCATGGTTGTGAGGCATCCCCAGCCACGCAGAACTGTGAGCTCTCCATTAAACCTCTTTCCTTTGTAAACTGCCCATTCTCAGGTATGTCTTTATCAGCAGTGTGAAAACAGACTAATACAGTAGATTGGTACCAGTAGAGTTGGGTGTTGCTGGAAAGATACTCGAAAATGTGAAAATGACTTTAGACCTGGGTAACAGGCAGAGGATGGAACAATTTGGAGGGCTCAGAAGAAGACAGGAAAATGCGGGAAAGTTTGGAACTTCCTAGGGACTTTTTGAATGGTTTTGACAAAAATGCTGATAGTGATATGAACAATAAGATCCAGGCAGAGGTGGCCTCAGATGGAGGTGAGGAACTTGTTGGGAACTGGACCAAAGGTGACTTTTGTTATGTTTTAGCAAAGAGACTTGGCGGCATTTTGTCCCTGCCCTAGAGATTGTGGAACTTTGAGCTTGCGAGAGATGATTTAGAGTATCTGGGGGAAGAAATTTCTAAGCAGCAAAGCATTCAAGAGGAGACTTGGGTGTTGTTAAAGACATTCAGATTTAAAAGGGAAACAGAGCATAAAAGTTTGGAAAATTTGCAGCTTGACAATGCAATAGAAAGAAAATCTTATTGTCTGAGGGGAAACTCAAGCCAGCTGCAGAAATTTGCATAAGTAACGAGGAGCCGAATGTTAATCTCCAAGACAATGGGGAAAATATATCCAGAGCACGTCAGAGGTTTTCACGGCAGCCCATCCCATCACGGCCCCAGAGGCCTAGCAGAAAAAGCGGTTTCATGTGCCAGGCCCAGGGTCCCTATGCTGTGTGCAGCCTAGGGACTTAGTGTCTTGTGTCCCAGCCACTTCAACCATGGCTGAAAGGGGCCAATGTGGAGCTCAGGCTGTGGCTTCAGAGGGTGCAAGCGTCAAGCCTTGGCAGCTTCCATGTGGTGTTGAGACTGCCAGTACACAGAAGTCAAGAATTGAGGTTTGGGAACCTCCTCCTAGATTTCAGAGGATGTATGGAAACGCCTGGATGCCCAGGCAGAAGTTTGCTGCAGGTGTGGGGCTCTCATGGAGAACCTCTGCTAGGGCAGTGCAGAAGGGAGATGGGGGGTCAGAGACCCCACACAGAGTCTCTACTGGGGCACTGCCTAGTGGAGCTGTGCCCAGAAGAGGGCCACCATCCTCCAGACCCCAGGATTGTAGATCCACCAATAGCTTGCACCATGTACCTCAAAAAGCTGGAAACGCTCAATGCCAGCCTGTGAAAACAGCCGGGAGGGAGGCTGTACTCTGCTAAGCCATAGAGGCAGAGCTGCCCAAGACCATGAGAACCCACCTCTTGCATCAGCATGACCTGGATGTGAGACATGGAGTCAAAGGAGATCATTTTGGAGCTTTAAGATTTGACTGCCCCGCTGGATTTTGGACTTGCACGGGGCCTGTAGCCACTTTGTTTTGGCCAATTTCCCCCTTTTGGAATGGTTGTATTTACCCATTTCCTGTACCTTCATTACGTCTAGGAAGTAACTAGCTTGCCTTTGATTTTACAGGCTCATAGGCAGAAGGGACTTGCCTTATCTGGATAAGACTACGGACTGTGGACTTTTGAGTTAATATTGAAATGAGTTAAGACTTCGTGGGACGGTTGGGAAGGCATGATTGGTTTTGAAATGTGAAGACATGAGTTTTGGGAAGGGGTAAGGGCAGAATGATATGGTTTGTCTCTGTTTCCCCACCCAAATCTCACCTTGTAGCTCCCATAATTCCCATGTGTTGTGGGAGGAACCTGATGGGAAGTAATTGAATCATGGGGCGGGTTTTTTCCGAGCTGTTCTTGTGATACTGAGTAAGTCTCATGAGATCTGATGGCTTTGAAAACAGGAGTTTGCCTGCACAAGCTCTCTTTGCATGCTGCCATCCATGCAAGATGTGACTTGCTCCTCCATGCCTTCTGCCATGATTGTGAGGCATCCCCAACCACCTGGAACTGGAGCTCTCCATTAAACCTCTTTCCTTTGTAAATTGCCCAGGCCAAGTACCTCTTTATCAGCAGCATGAAAATGGATTAATACAAAGTCAAATAGAATATGTGTTTTAAATTATCTTTTTGGTATCTTCAATGAGAGAGAGAGACTTTTGATTCCTTTTCTCCAAAATACAATTCAGTTTCATGATTCCTAGGGCTTCATTAAATGAATAAGACATTGGTATCACTCCTGAGCAGTGGGAGAGTTGGGAAGGTGGCTTAGTTTGTCTCAACTTCAATTGCAAATTCTTAGATCAACCATTATTTGTATTCTCTCATTCTATCTTCTTCGTAAAACCCCCCCATCCCAGCAAGCAGCTTGTCTCTTCTGTAACCAAAGTTCCACTCAGAGTTGCTCACTTCGTTTCTGTAGAATAAACTCTTTTGGGGAAGGTTCCTTTAAATTTTCCCATGTACTGGTAGCGTAAAGGCTGGCTTTTTTTTTTGAAAGCCTAGGCACTTCCCTCAGCTGTCTGTCTTAACAAGAACTTTTGCAATTCTTTAGGAAATGGGAATAGGAAATAATATAAGTTCCTAAATTCCATTAGGGTAATGATAACCATAGTAGAGTTTCAAAGCATAACCAGTGTTCATCAATTCCATATGGAAGGCCTGGTTAAAAAACAAAAACAAAAAGACACTCCTTCTTACAAACCATTGCTTTTGTGGTAAGAATTTTACAATGGAAAAATTTTCTTATGGAATAAAATACTAGTGTTTTTACATTGGATCTTTAAACTACTAGTAGTATGATTTTTTTCTTTTAAAAGGCATCTTGATTACTCAGTTTGGACATCACTATAGTATCAGCAGGGAAAGAATCTTTTCTTGATCAATGCTCTGTGTAAATGAACAAGCACACTCTCTGGTACTTGGGTTGAGTTCATTGGTAGACTCTTTCAGAGGGGACTTTGCTGGCTCTATGTTTTGGATATGAGCAAAACCATGGCTTAGTGAGAAACCCCTTTGTATATTAATAGAAAATTCTCACCTGAGAAACTCTATTTGGTTCTTGTTAGTCTGTCTCACTAGACTTTTGAGCATTCAATAGATTAAAGACAAACAAACAAACAACAACAACAAAAACTAGAGAGAAGAGTGAAAAAAAGCCCCATAATCAGCTAATCAGCTCTAGGAAATAGAAACCCTCCAGGGATTGCACAGTAAGCATAAGAATGATGGGCTTCATCTGCTGCATATGGAATGTTACTAACTCATTTATTTAAATTGTAAATAAATGTGCATTGATAGGAGCTGGGGTAATCTATTTTTCCCGGAGTCATCTAACACTGTTACCAGCAAATAGTCCCATTTGTTCTATTTCCAACCTGAAAGGTGTAACATAAGAGAACAAAAGTGGGCAAAAATACTAAGATGGTCCATCTTCTACCTGTAAAATCCCTAAACCCACATGTGCTGCAAGGATTCGAGCCAATGGAAGTGGTGAGGTGACAGAGGAGAACAGGTATGGCATATGCCAAACCAATACATCATCACATGGTCTTCTTAGAGTCCTAAATTCCTAAGATCACGTAGATTCGAGTCAACCATTTCCCAGGGCCAAGTCCTCTGTAGGTAAATTACTAAACACTGTGACTTGGCCAAATGCTGTGTTACCTGTTTAGATTATGCTTTGATATAATAGTTAAACAAGCACCTAGATCACTGAACAACTTATTTATAAGGCTATTCATTGGCATAGAAGATATTCTCCAATCCTGAGATTTAGGATAATGTTGAGTTTCCCCAGGATGTCCACCCACTCGGGGTAGCCAACTACTCAGACAGTGAGCCCAGAGCAACACCACAATTCAACCTAACAAGCATAAGTAACTTGAAGATTTGTTGCTATTTCTTATTTTTAAACATCTTCCGGTTCAAGAACTCTAGCACTCCTGGATTCACCCAAGGTCATAGTAACAAAATCAAACTCCCCGTTAGTTGAACAGGTCAACAGGGTGCCATAACCAAATGTGTGTTCCATTTTTTGTGTGTCGGTTAAGAGGACATAGACTAATAGGTAGAGAATATTCCCAATTTTATTTTATTTTTCTACTTATGCTTTTTTTTTTTTGTCAGGAGAGAAAATGAGTTAAAAAAAGTTTGGTTTTGATAGCTGAACTCAAACCTAGCTAAAAAAATTAGAAAGGAAAAAAGATTTTTAAAAAGTTTGATTTGATTTGTGGCTTTTCCTCTTACTGTTTATGTGTGTCAAGGAGACTTTACATATCTAGTTATGGCAATATACTATTATTTGTATAAAGTTATATTGTATTTTCTATGTGGCTATTTATTTATTAATTTGTTATTAATATTCCATTGAGCCTCAAAGATGTGACACATACTGTTCTATACTGTTCTAATTGAATTCAGGTATCTTTTCTGATGATCATATTTCAACCATGTAATTGTTTTATTAAGCTATATATATATGTGTGTGTATACATAGCTTAACCAATATATAGGGATATATATATTTTGTTGTTGTTATTTTTATTTGTTTATTTGTTCGAAATGGAGTTTTTGCTCTGTTGCCCAGGTTGGAGTGCAATGGCGCGATCTCGGCTCACTGCAACCTCCGCCTCCCAGGTTCCAGCGATTCTCCTGTCTCAGCCTCCCAAGTAGCTGGGATTACAGGTGCCCGCCACCATGCCCAGCTAATTTTTGTATTTTTAGTAGAGATGAGGTTTCACCATGTTGGCCAGGCTGGTCTCGAACTTTTGACCCCAGGCGATCCTCCCACCTTGGCCTCCCAAAGTGCCAGGGTTACAGGCGTAAGCCACTGTGCCTGGCCTTTTTGTTTGTGTTTTGTTTTGAGACAGAGTCTTATTCTGTCTGCCAGGTTGGAGTGCAGTGGTGCTCACTGCAGCCTCGATCTCCTGGGCTCAAGCAATCTTCCCACCTCAGCCACCTGAATAGCTAAGACCACACGTGGGCTTCATTATACCTGACTAATTTTTAAATTTTTTGTAGAGGTGGGGTCTCCCTATGTTGCCCAGGCTAGTCTTGAATGCCTGGGCTCAAGCAGCGCTCCCACCTCGGCCTCCCAAAGTGCTGGGATTACAGGTGTGAGCCACCATGCTTAGCCACCTTAACAATTTATACAATAATCTGGTAATTTCCCTTTGGACTTGGCAATACAATTGCAGAAAGGGGTTGGATATTAACAGAAACTATTTCAAGTAATTGGGAACAATTGGCACTTGTACATATTCACACTTTTCATTTGCAAGGAGAGTAATAAAACCCCAAGTAATTACACTCAAATGGCCCTCCAGCTGTGTTCTTCTGCACACGTCAATCACATCCTCTCAGTGTTCTGTCACTCAGATGGCCAAATTGCCCATCTGACAATATGGCAATTTGGGAATATATCTACTAATTCTATATAACTGTTGAGAGAACATGAACAACTAATCTGATAAAGTTATTTTTATGTAAATAGGATTTATTTTCATAAAGATAAATAAGAATTCCAATAACGATAGAAAGAGCTTGTTTCTTGTGATCCATTCTGTTGGCAGTCAGAGAGAAGAGAGGTCACTTCAGTTTTCTTAAGACTAGGCTGGATGGCCCCCTGATTCTGCTTGCAAGACTTAAGGGAGAGAAGCCAATTATTCATTGTTTTTTTGTTTTGTTTGTTTTTTAAGACAGAGTCTTGCTCTGCTGCCCAGGCTGGAGTGCAGTGGCGTGATCTCTGCTCACTGCAACCTCCGCCTCTCGGGTTCAAGCGATTCTCACACCTCAGCCTCCTGAGTAGCTGGAATTACAGGTGCGCATCACCATGTCTGGCTAATTTTTGTATTTTTAGTAGAGATGGGCTTTGCCATGCTGGCCAGGCTGGTCTTGAACCCCTGACCTCAAGATATCCCTCCACCTTGGCCTCCCAAAGTGCTGGGATTACAGGCTTGAGCCACCACACCTGGCCAATCCTTCATTCTTTGCAGAGCCAAAGCCCAAGTCCAGTCATCAGGGGACAAGCATGGGCGGAGGGGATAGCACATACGATGACTTTAGCAAGCTGGGGGTTCATTTCCTCAGCTGTAAAAAAAGACATTTGCCAGATGAAAAGAATCACACAATTCAGTAACCTGAGTGTCCAAAAGTATGAAAAATCTATGGTGCAAGTGAGTTCATGTTAGTGTTGGCGTCTGAACTCTGCCACCTTTTTAGTTCTCATCAACATAGCTGCAGGACCTCAGTCCCCACATTTAAAGTTCTCCTGGCTGTCAACAGGTGAACTGGATACACAAAATGGAGTGCGTACATATAGTGGAATATTATCTAGCAGTGAAAAGGAAGGAAATTCTGACACATGGTACAATGTGGATGGACATTAAAGACATTATGCCGAGTGAAATAAGCCAAACACAGAAAGACATTGTACAATATTTTATAATTGTACAATATTTACAAATTACAATTGTACAAATATTGTCTAATAATTGTATAACATTGTACAAATACATCTAATAATTGTACAATATTGTACAAATATTGTCTAAGGTCAAATTCCTAGAGACAAAATGTAAAATCGAAGTTATTGGGGCTGGGTAAGGGGAGAATTGAAAATTATTGTTTAATGAGTGCAGAGTTTCAGTTTGGAATGATGAAAAAGCTCTGGAGATAGATGGTGGTGATGACTGCACAACAATGTAAATGTGCTTAATGCTGCTGAATTGTACACTGTAAAATTGTTAAAATGGCATATTTTATGTTATGTATATTTTACCACAATAAAAATAAAACCGTTGCTATTCGAGATTTTTTTAAAAAAATACAAAATTTTCTTAGTTGTTCCAAGGACTCTCCAGAATTGTCTCATATTTGCTCAGAAACAAATTCACTCATGTTCATTAATTTTGGCACTCTTTTTAAAAAATTTTTTTATTTTTGAGACAGAGTCTTGCTCTATCACCCAGGCTAGAGTGTAGTGGCATGATCTCGGCTCACTGTAACCTCTGCTTCCCAGGTTCAAGCAATTCTCCTGCCTCAGCCTCCGAAGTAGCTGAGATTACAAGTGTGTGCCACCACACCCAGCTAATTTTTGTATTTTTTAGTAAAGACAGGGTTTCACCACATTGGCCAAGCTGGTCTCAAATTCCTGACCTCAAGTGATCTGCCCAACTTGGCCTCCCAAAGTGCTGGGATTATAAGTGTGAGCCACTGCGCCTGGCCAGCTTTCTTATACGAGTAAGTCCTCTACTTAGAAGTGTTTGAGAGAGGAGTCACTTATTCACTGCCATAGCTACCAGTGTCTCTTCTCTAACACACAGAAGGCTGCTTCCTTACTTGCTACATTCTGCATGCTGCAAATGTTCTCATACACTGAATGGCACAGGTTTCCATTTGGTCCTCCTCCCTGCTGCATGGTCAAGCTGTGTGTCCACAGAAAAATGAGAAAGCCTCCTCTCCCTGGTGCTCTATGCCCCAATATGAACCCCAAAGCAGTATGCTTATGTCTTGAGGCTCCCCAATTAACATTTAGAGCAGCTTCTGCCTCTAACTCATTGTCTTAGTCTGCTTTCTGTTGCTATCACAGAATACCAGAGACTGGATAATTTATAAACAATAGAAGCTTATTTAGCTCACAGTTCTGCAGACTGGGAAGTCGAGGAGCATGGCACTGGTGTCTAGTGAGGCTTCTTGCTGTGTCATAACATGGCAAAAGGCAAGAGCCTGCCACCTCAAGTCTCTTTTCTTCTTATAAAGCCACTAGTCTCATCACAGGGTCCCTGTCTTAATGATTTTGTCTAATTCTAATTACCTCCCAAAGGCCCCACCTCCAATCAACATATGAAGTTGGAGATCAGGTTTCCAGTACATGGAATCTGGGGGGCACATTCAAACCATAGCACCCATTTAACCACAGAGGCTCAAAACTCTTCCCAGAACCTCCATTGTCTTAACTTCTCCGGACTTTGGCACAGAAAACTCTGCCCAATGGCATACTTTAGCTAAAACATAGCAGCAAACATGGCAGTTTATTCAAATAGAAATTTGGAGTAAGGATAAAGATGGCTAGATCCTCATTCCAAAACCTTAATTAGATTCAGACAAGATAAACTAATCATGATTCTAAAATCTGATATTCTTCCAGGAAGCTTCAGTTCACAGTAATTACTGACAGTGCTTTTTCTATTTCTTGTACAAACAACTAGCAGATGCAGCTATTGTTATTTATTAATGTCCCTCTGGGCAGTTCAGAACAACTGTTAGAATATGCTGGACATCCAGGTGGTCAAGGAGTCATCTTCGGGGTGATGGAATGCAAGAGGGTGGAGCACAGGAGGGGCTGGATACTCTGGGAGCAGGGCAGCTAGAGGAGGCATAAATGGTTCCTCTACACCCTTCAGACTTTCTTTTGTAAAGACCTGTGAATTTTGTCCCCCAAAAACATATGTTCAAGACCTAATCACTCGTACATGTGAATGTGGTTTTATTTGGAAACAGGGTCTTTGCAGGTATAATCAAGTTGAGATGGGGTCCTACTGGATTTAGGTGGGCTCTAAATCCAACGGTGTCTTAATAAGAGAAAGGAGAGTGAAATTTGGATACAGAGAAACAGGCACACAGAGGGGAAGGCCATGAGGTGCTAGGCAGAATTTGGAGTGGTACAAGTATACGCTAAAGAATGCCAAGGGCCAGGCGTGGTGACACACGCCTGCAGTCCCAGCTACTCAGGAGGCTGAGATGGGCAGATCGCTTGAGCGCAGGAGTTTGAGATCAGCCTGGGCAACATGGCAAAACCCTGTCTTTACAAAAAACACCATATATATATTTATATATATAGCCAGGCATGGTGGTGCATGCCTATAATCCCAGCTACTTGGAGGCTGAGGCAGGAGGATTGCTTGTGCCCAAGGAGGAGGCTGCAGTGAGCCAAGATCATGCCACTGCACTCCAGCCTGGGCAACAGAGGGAGACCCCATCTCAAACAAACAAACAAACAAGAATGAATACCAAGGGTTGCCAGCAGCCACTAGAAGCTGGGAGGTCATCCTGGGATAGCCTCAGCATCCCCCAAAAGAATCTGCCAACACCTCGATTTCAGACTTCCATCCTCCTAAACTGAGAATACATTTCTATTGTTCTGAGCCCCCCAGTTTGTGGTAATTTTCTATGGAAGACCTAGAAAACTGATGTTAAAAACCCATGGGAGAAGATTTTCTCAGAACAAGGTTCTAGAAAAGCTTTTCTGTGGCTTGCCATTATTTTACACATGATGTGAGTTTAGTAACTAATCAAGTTTTCTTTTCTGCTTGGGCCACCACGAAGTTTTGCATAGATATGGACCCAATTATAGGACATTAGGGAATAAATGTGTGTGTTCATCTCTTTTCTCTTCCTCTGTTTTTAAAGTACCCGTATATATTTCTGTGTTACTACATTCATTTATGTTCATATGCTGCCACAAACTCTTTTATTTTTTAGACTGAGGAGACGGGGAAAAAGTAATAACTGGATAAACCTGTTTTTCCCTTCCTTCCCCAGGGAAAAGAGCTGAAATGTGATTAGCCCAGATTATTAGCTCTGAAATAAGCCATACTACTTTTTCAACTGATATGACCTTCTCATTTCAGAGTTCAGAGTTCAACCTTTTCGTTTCAAAACTGAGAAAATGGAAGCCTAAGATCATATGATTAAAAACTAGTACAGGTCACCATCTGTGTCCCTGGTCATTCAAAAACGCTTTTAGCAACTCAGTACCAGGTGCAGAGATAGAAAGACAGTGCTAGTTGGAATTTCATACAGTGTTACAAATAATGAAGCCAACTGAAATGACTTATCTTGACTATTAATAATAAACATTTATTATTTAATAAAATCAAGCTATATTCACTTACATTTTTATCAGCAGATTCCCAAAGCAAAAAACTTTTGAGTTATTCTACCTTTTGTTAATTACAAAGTTCAATATTTCTAGCAGAAGACTTCTTTTTTCCAGAAAAGGAGGGCTCGGTTATTTGGATTGCCTTTAAAAATTGAAAAGCTGATAAAAGTTGACGAGTGGGGACTCAATGTCCACTTTTAGGATAAAGCCTGTTTTCTGAATAATATATTGAACGGGGTTGGGGGAGATCCAAGCTACATATTCCCTGAGGGAACTGGGGGCAACACCCAGTTGGCCAAGGTTGTTAGTCTTGTGGAGTGAGGGGTACAGAAGTCCAGCACAGGGGGACAGTTCCAAAAGTGTCCCTATAGCCCTTAACCACAGGTGCAACCCCCACAGCACGAGAGTTAAGCTGAACTAAACATGCTCTTCTGCCTCATAACCACAAGAGACTAGAAAACGTAAACAGGAGAAAAAAAGAAAAGGAAAAAAATCCTTAGAAATATTGGCCACGGACCAGCTCTCACATATATTTGCATTCTGAGCACACAGAGTCTGAGGGAGCCAGAGAGCCTCAAGCATTAATTTGGTTTGAGATGGTTCCCAGGCAGCAGCGTGTCTAAGCACCTGACAGTAGCACATGCGCAGCCTCCCAGGGGAAGGCATATTCCTCCGGAGCCTCAAACATGTAGTTAAAGAGACTCATACTCACATGAAAGCAAAAGCACTTGAGGGAGAACCAGCAGAAACAACAGATAATAGAAAAAGGCCACACGGACTTCAGGGATCAGAATTTTCAGACTCAAATGATAAACCCACTCTGCATACCAGGTTTAAATAAGTAAATGACAAACCTGAAAATATTTTCAGAAGAAACTATAAAAATAACATATAATTATATTCTAAATCATAATTTCATAAATGATGTAATTTCAAAGTTACACAAACATGACTTGAATGCGTATGACCGGATGAATGTGATCTGAACATCACCTGTCTAGAGGGTCCCCGAGGATCAAGGGTAGATAATGAAAAGGGAAATGGAAGAAATATTTTTTTCAAATAGAATTTCTAGCCATGTAGGTTTCTTCGTTTTATTCCCTCCCCAAATCTAGTCCTCCTCCTGTAGTATTTTTTTTTTTTTTTTTTTGAGATGGAGTCTCACTGTGTAGACCAGACTGGAGTGCAGCGGTGGGATCTCAGCTTGCTGCAACCTCAGCCTCCCGGGTTCAAGCGATTTTCCTGCGTCAGCCTTTCGCATAGCTGGGACTACAGGCACAAGCCACCACACAAGGCTAGTTTTTGTATTTTTAGTGGAGACAGGGTTTCACCATGTTGGTCTGGCTGGTCTTGAACTTCTGACCTCAGGTGATTCACCTGCCTCGGCCTCCCAAAGTGCTAGGATTACAGGTGTGAGCCACCACTCCCGTCCCTTCTCTTATAGTCTTTATCACTAAGAGTCATCCTTGCCTCTCTTTCACCTCCCACATCCAGTTACTAATTCCTGCTGATTTCACTTTGTAAACATTTCTCAGATAACTTCCTTCTTCCTTATCCTGTTCTCATTGCCATGTTGGGGTCTCATTCAATTCACTACCTGGACTATGGCATTAGCCTCAGGACTGATGTCCCACATAGCTGCCAAAATGATTTATAAGAGATATATATCTGGTGGTGTTATTTCCAAGCTTTCATTCAGTTCCACAAATACTTATTTAGTACCATTTAGGTGCTAGGCACCATTTTAGGTATTGAAGATCCATTAGTGAGCAAGACAGAGCAGGTTCCTACACTGAAGGAGCTTAAACTCTAATAGGAATAAATAATTCAAAGCCATGCTTGAAGGCCTCTTCTAAGCCCTGACCTCCATGACTTCTATGATGGTTCCTGTATACACCCCTCCAATCATCAGAGCCCAGTGTTTCCTGCCTCATGCTTTATGTTCAAACAGTATTCATTGTTTTGTGGTTCACCTTAGGTATCATTTTCCCCCTGAAAACCTTCATGAGCTTTGCACTGGCCTCAGTGGACCTTCTCTGTGCTCCCATAGCACCCTATGTATAATTTTATCATAGCACTTTCCCCCCACCTTTTGTTGTTGTTGTTATTGTCTTTTGTTTTGTTTTGTTTTGTTTCTTGAGATAGAGTCTCTGCCACCCAGGCTGGACTGCAGTGGCACGATCTCAGCTCACTGCAACCTCTGCCCCCCAGGTTCAAGCAATTCTCCTGCCTTAGCCTCCCAAGTAGCTGGGATTATAAGCGCGCACCACCATGCCCAGCTAATTTTTGTATTTTTAGTAGAGACGGGGTTTCGCCATGTTGGCCAGTCTGGTTTTGAACTCCTGACCTCATGTGATCCACCTGCCTCAGCCTCCCAAAGTGCTAGCAATACAGGCATGAGCCACCGCGCCCAGGCTGTTGTTATTGAGACAGAATCTCACTCTGCCTCCCAGGCTGGAGTGCAGTGGTGCAGTCATGGCTCACTGCAGCCAAGAATTCTGGAGCCCAAGTGATCCTCCCACCTCAGCCTCCCAAGGAGCTGGGACTACAGGTGCGTGCCACTACATCCTGCTAATTATTTATATTTTTTGTAGAGATGGGGTCTTGCCATGTTGCCCAGGGTGGTCTCAAACTCCTGGGCTCAAGCTATCCTCCCGCCTTGGCATCTCAAAGTGCCGGGGTTACAGGCATAAGCCACTGTGCCTGGCTAAAAACATTTTATTAAAATTAAATGTATATGTGTTTGTCTCTTTCACAAGGCTGCAAGATCTTTGAGGAAGGAGACTTTGTCTTAATCATTTCTGTACTTCCAAAGCTCCATGCAATGGAGGTAGAAAAGACAGAAATCAGGATTAGTAGGTTAAAAAGAGTTGGCTGTGATATTGGCTTTGCACACATAGGCTGAGGGAGCAGGAGGCGTAGGAAGGCTTCCCTAGGCGGGACAGTGGAAAGTCATAAGGAAGGCTGATTCAAAAAGAAAGAGCTTGCTCATGAGTGATTCTGGCACTTTCTCAACATTTGTTTGCTTATGAGTATGACTATGACAAAGGTGTGACTATACAAGAGGCTGTTTGCTTTAAAGAGACAAAGCTCTGCAAATGACAAGAGTAAACCCCTTTATTGTCCCATTGACTCTTGTCGTTTGCCTCCAGGTCTCCTGGTCCCTGTGAAAGTTATGGGGACAGGGGATGTAAATGCTTTCATATGGCCATAGAGAAATATGACACCCACAAAAGTTAAGGATGAGGTGCTCCTGTCCAAGTTTACATTTTTTCTTACCTTAAACTATTACTAAAACTATTTGGCTGTTAGGCTCTTTAGTAAGTAATTAAGGAGCATTAGGTAATTCAGTAGGAGCAGCAGAGACCCAATGGTAATTATACTCAATCCCTAAATGGAGAGACATTTGCAGTAAAATACAATTATAATTTTAGTGAATGAAGGAAACAGGCAAAGTGTCTAACCACAAATGCTGGTTAGGCCATTAACCAAGCAAAATCCATTCTCCCTTAGCAGGGTGACATTGAATGCCAGAAATGAACTGAATCAAATAAGCATCAACAACACAACTAAAGGCCAGGTGCTGTGGCTCACGCTTGTAATCCCAGCACTTTGGGAGGCTGAGGTGGGTGGATCACTGGAGGTCAAGAGTTCGAGACCAGCCTGGCCAGCATGGTGAAACCTCGTCCCTACTAAAAATACAAAAATTAGCTGGGCGTGGTGGTGGGTGCCTGTAATCCCAGCTACTCGGGAGGCTGAGGCAGGAGAATCGCTTGAACCCTGGGAGGTGGAGGATGCAGTGAGCCGAGATCGTGCCACTGCACTCCAGCCTGGGCGACTGAGTGAGACTCTGTCTCTAAATAAATAAATAAATAAAAGAAGGGCCAAAGTGGCTCAGCAGTCTGGGGAACACTATGGGATAGACATGCGACCTGGTTACTTGGCTTGGGAGTGTCAGGGAAGAGAACTACCTCACCTTCCCATCTCAGGTTCAATGTTCAGGGCTTAGATCCCTATAACAAAAGAAACAAGAGAAAAGAAACCAAAAAAAGCATGCAAATTGAATATAAGTTTTACGTGACACGGGAGCCTTCATGAGGAAATGAAGCCCTGAAGAAGTGGGTAAGCCCGTGTATTTTCATGCTAAGTTTGATGAAGAGGAGGACGGCAGTGGAAAAGTATGATTGGACAAAGCCGTATGATCTAATGGCAGTAAACGGGAGAGAACGTAGCCAGGCCTGTTTGTTCAGGTGCTCCTCTGGGTCCCTGTGTCGTCAGAGGTTAGGATGTTCCTTTCCTCCAGGTATAGGGAGGGCACTTCTGGAATGAGGGTCTTCTGACCTACTTTAGGGCAACATCAAAAAAATCCTTCCTAAGT
This sequence comes from Pongo pygmaeus, assembly GCF_028885625.2. NCBI lineage: Eukaryota > Metazoa > Chordata > Mammalia > Primates > Hominidae > Pongo > Pongo pygmaeus. The sequence goes on from NC_072380.2 coordinate 11,900,439, forward strand.
TTATGACCTGCTTCAAGGAAGAAGGGTGGGGGAAAGGTGAGAGTCACCTTCTTGTTTTGCCATTTTCTCAAGTTCTTTCAGCCTAAAATATTTTGGGACAGTGTGTCCTGAACCCCATTAGCAGTCACTGAGCCCTGTAAATGAAGCAGGAGCCCAATCCTGGCAAGCCAATGTAACAGCTAAAAAGTAGAAAGGGACAGCAGTGACCCTGGACTGCATGCTGAGCACTTGGCCTTGGGTCCGTTCGATTCTCCTGAGCCTCAGAAAATGATGAAATCCACGGAGAAGAGTGGTCCCAGGCCAAACTCTCAAGGGGCTGCACAGGCTGGAAAGAGAGAAGTTGGCAGGCTTAATATTCCGCTAACTTCCATGAGTGATGTAGAGATTTATTCTAGGAAATGAACATATACACTTTCTCATTAAAAACACCAAAACTTGGCCAGGCGCAGTGGCTCACGCCTGTAATTCCAGCACTCTGGGAGACCGAGGCAGGCTGATCACTTGAGGTCAGGAATTCAAGGCCAGCCTGGGCAACATGGTGAAATCTCATCTCCACCAAAAAATACAAAAATTAGCCTGGTGTGGTGGTGTGTGCCTGTAGTCCCAGCTACTTGGGAAGCTGAGGCAGGAGAATCGCTTGAACCTGGGAGGCGGAGGTTGCAGGTAGCCGAGATTGCACTACTGCACTCCAGCCTGGGCAACAAAGCAAGACTGCGTCTCAAAAAAAAAAACACTAAAATTCTATCATTCTGGGATGATAGACTTTGAAACGACTGTTTCTTACTCAGTACATTTATTCTGCTTATTAGTGACTAAGAACATTTCTAATAGCAAATGAAGGCCAAGCATGATGACTCATGCCTGTAATCCTGGTGTCTTGGGAGGCAAGGAGGCAGGAAGATTGCTTGAGCCTAGGAGTTCGAGGCTGCAGTGAGGTATGATTGCATCACTGTACTCCAGCCTGAGTGACAGAGTAAGAACCTCTTTAAAAAAAAAACAAAAAAAACTGATGGCACCTTTTGGCCTAGCTAAAGTAGATTTGTCTATAATCCCCTCTATCACACAAGAATATAAAGAGAATTTTATCTCTAGAATCAGTCGCACACTCCTTGATTTTGTGAGATTTTTATTCGTTTTGAGTCTCACACTCCTTGATTTTGTGGGATTTTTATTCGTTTTGAGTATTCTTTGTTTTTCAGGCTCGCATTACCCAAATGCACTCCGGACCCTCAGATTGCCCCTGTTGTTCCAGTTTTATGTCTGGGACTTTGCTGTCATTGATGTGGGGAAAGAAAGTTCAGGAAAATTTTCCTATAACGTTAAAAGTGCTTTGAAATTGAGAGCATAGTCCCAGAACACCATCTTGCTTTCTGGCCAAACCTGTTCAGCGGTGATGTTTCCCACCCTTCACTAACAGCCAGGCTGGGTGATGACAGCCAGGGAAAGCGGGTGGGAGGGGGGACAAACAGAAATGAGGCAGGAGGGGAAGAAGAGAATAGTGGGCTTTGTTCTCTCCTCTCACCTCTCCAAGCCAGGGGAGCTGCAAGTAAAGATCAGCATCTTTTAACACCCCAGCAAACCTGGAACCAGCAAGCTCATAACAAGGAACCAACTCAACACACTTTTTTTTTTTTGAGACAGAGTCTCACTCTGTGATCCAAGCTGCAGTGCAGTGGCATGATCTCGGCTCACTGCAACCTCTGCCTCCAGGGTTCAAGTGATTCTCTGTCTCACCCTCCCGAGTAGCTGAAATTAGAGGCACCCACCACCACGCCTGGCTAATTTTTGTGTTTTTGGTGGAGAAGGGGTTTCACCATGTTGGCCGGGCTGATCTTGAACTTCTGACCTCAAGTGATCCACCTGCCTTGGCCTCCCAAAGTGCTGGGATTACAGGCATGAACCACTGCACTTGACCTCAACATACATTTATTTAGGGCTTATTATATGCCAGGCTCTGTTGTTGTATAAAGTATCTCCCAAGTGAGAGGAACAAACTGTGGAAACAATTTAAATATCATTCAAGAAGTATATAATGAATATTGGACAACTACAGAATTTTTTTAAAAAAACAGAATTGTTTTTAAAAGATGAGCTGGAACCCTCTATATTGACAGGAAAAATACCCAAGATGCATAGTTGAAGGGAAAAAGTTTACAGAACAATGTGCATACTGTGAACACTGTTTTGATTGTTTTTAAAGTATAAATAATGATCAGAGATGGATTTACGGTGGAGCTAATGAAATTTAAGGCTCAGAAGCTCTCACTTGCATAAGTTTCTTTGAAGACCTTGAACTTAATTTGATATTTTAAAAACCTGAATCATTCCGTGATATTTACATACATGACAAACATTATGGCCAACCTGGGTTATCATAGACAGTTGGAGTATATTATTATTTTTTTTTTTTGAGACAGAGTCTCACTCTGTTGCCCAGGCTGGAGTGCAGTGGTGTGATCTTGGCTCACTGCAACCTCCACCTCCCGGTTCAAGCGATTCTCCTGTCTCAGCCTCCCGAGTAGCTGGGATTACAGGTGCCCGCCACCATGCCCGGCTAATTTTAGCATTTTTAGTAGAGATGGCGTTTCACCATGTTGTCCAAGTTGGTCTCGAACTCCTGACAGCCTTGGCCTCCCAAAGTGCTGAGATTATAGGCCTGAGTCACCGTACCTGGTCACTTTATACTTTTTTATTATCCAAAAAAAAAAAAAAAAAAAACCTTCTTATGATATTCCTTTACAGTCATCACTTCCCTCACCCATAACCCCTGGCAATCCAACCTGTTTCGTAAGTCTTATCTCTGAGTGAGATAATGTGTGGGCTTCGTAAACAGAAATCTATTCATCAAATAGTGGATATTATTATTACTCCTGTTACTGGAAAGGGGTCCTGATCCAGATCCCAAGAGAGGGTTCTTGGACCTCACAAAAGAAAGAATTCAGGGTGAATCCATAGAGTAAAGTTAAAGCAAATTTATTAAGAAAGTAAAGGAATAAAAAAATGGCTACACCATAGGCAGAGCAGCCCTGAGGGCTGCTTGTTGGCTATTTTTGTGGTTATTTCTTGATTATATGCTAAACAAGGGGCAGATTATTCATGAGGTTTCTGGGAAAGAGGTGGGCAATTCCTGGAACTGAGGGTTCCTCCCCTTTTTAGACCATATAGGGTAACTTTCTGATGTTGCCATGGCGTTTCTAAACTGTCAGGGTGCTGGTGGGAGTGTCTTTTAGCATGAGAATTCATTATAATTAGCATATAATGAACAGAGAGGACAACTAGAGGTCACTTTTGTCGCTGTCTTGGTTTTGGTGGGATTTTGGCAGGCTTCTTTCCCACATCCTTTTATCAGCAAGGTCTTTGTGACCTGTACCTTGTGCCAACCTCCTATCTCATCCTGTGACTTAGAATGCCTAGCCTCCTGGGAATGCAGCCCAGTAGGTCTCAGCCTTGGTTTACCCAGGCCCTATTCAAGGTGGAGTTGCTCTAGTTCAAATGCCTCTGACATTCCTATATCCGAGCCAACCTACAGGACAACCTCTATCATCATGTTCCTCTAACTTCTATTTCTCCCAGTTTTCCTACCTCTCTCTCATTGTGCTTATTTTTCAGTAATAAACAAAGACCAAAAAATTACATATATATGTTTCTAGGACAAAGATTTTGTTTCTTGCTAGAGATAAAAAATTCTCTAGCACAATAAATGTGTCTAAAATCTATTTAAAACTTAAGACACACAAAAATAGCTAGAAAAATCCATAAAACCAAGGCAATGCTTTTTCTTTCAGCAGATTATGGTGTGTTTTTTTTTTTGGCATATGTTTTCCTGAAGGGGTAATCTTTGGTGCCCAGAGAAACATAGGGCCTATTTATTGATTGTTGTCTAAAATTGACTTTTTGAGTCAACTGTATTTTCTTAAACATCTTAATATTGTTGTTTCACATTATAATCAAAATGCTACATTCAGCCAGCACTTCAGAACAATTAGTAGGCTATAAACTATTTGGTCATCATAGAACCAATGCATTAATTGTCTGTAATTAACCTCATTCATAGGAATGGAATATGAAAGAAGTATAATTTAACTACAACTTGTATTAGTTCAAATTAGGTTCAGCTTGATATAACACTTGGTTGCTTTCTCTTGCAAAGGGATTTTGTAAGTAGGCAGTTTGGCGTGAGTGTGGCAAGGTACCCCAAATTCATTAAGGACTCAATCTCCTTTGGGCTGTTAGCTTTATAGTCTCTAGCATGTGGTCCTTATACTCATAGTCTAAGGTGTCTGGTGCTCCAGTAATCTCTTCTGTGGTTCAGGCTGGCAGCAAAAGAGAAAGAATAAACACAGAACAGTTTCAGAGCCTTGCTCTATTGCCCAGGCTGGAGTGCAATAGCACAATCTTGGCTCACTGCAGCCTCCACCTTCTGGGTTAGAGCAATTTTCGTGCCTCTGCCTCCTAAGTAGCTGGAATTACAAGTGCCCGCCACCATGCCCAGCTAATTTTTGTATTTTTAGTAGAGACGCGGTTTCACCATGTTGCCCAGGCTGGTCTCGAGCTCCTGACCTCAGGAGATTCGCCTACCTCAGCCTCCCAAAGTGCTGGGATTACAGGCATGAGCCACCACACCCTGCCAGAACACTTTCTTTATAAGACTTTTCAGAAGACTACGCAGTATTTTGATTTACATCTCTATGACAAGTACTTAGATATCTGACCGAGTCAACTTGAAATGATACTAGGAAATGTCATCTTTTAACTGGACTGCAATGCACCAACGAAAAATTGGAGATATATTACTACAGAAAAAAGAGAGACTAAATAGGGAAAAGAAATTTGTATTTCTTGCCACTGTCTTAACATAAATAATATCACAGTGATTGCAAGATGCTACAGCTCTGTCATAACACTGAATTCTGTTAAAAGATAAAGCACATAAAAATCTGATTAAAAAATATAAAACCCTTTTCAATCCGTATAGTATATCACCAGAATTTCAAAAATAAAGTTTGAGCTCGACGAGGTGGCTCACGCCTGTAATCCCAGCACTTTGGGAGGCTGAGATGGGCAGATCACGAGGTCAGGACATCGAGACCATCCTGGCTAACACGGTGAAACCCCATCTCTACTGAAAATACAAAAAGTTAGCCAGGCATGGTGGTGGGCGCCTGTAGTCCCAGCTACTCGGGAGGCTGAGGCAGGAGAATGGCATGAACCTGGGAGGCTGAGCTTGCAGTGAGCCGAGATCGCGCCACTGCACTCCAACCTGGGCGACAGAGCGAGACTCCACCTCAAAAAAAAAAAAATATATATATACATATATATAAATATATATATATAAAATATACATATATACTTTGATAGAAGAAATAAGACCAAGTTAGTGTTTGACATATCAGTAAGGTGACTATCATTTACAATAACCTATGGTATATTTTTAAATCGCTAGAAGAGAATAATTCGAATGTCTCCCCTATGAAGAAATTACAAATATTTAAGGTGATAGAGATCCCAGTTACACTGATATGGTCTTTGCAAACTATATGAATGTATTAAATTATGACATGTCCCTGAAAATATGTACATCTATTATGCATTAATTAAAAAATAATAAAATAATAGCTAGAAATAAATAAACAATTCATTGTATCACCAATGCATGGTTGGGCTGCATTTTAAGAGTATTTGCGTGGAGGGATGAAGACTATTTAGGGAGCAACCATTGTTCCTCATCTGAGCTATTACACTTACTGAGATCTAGATGGTTCATGCCCGACCTGTGCCTGACTGCGGAATTCAGTGCTAGAGAACAGCAAGAAGCAGGAAGTAGTGTCAGAGACCTCGGAACCAGAGGGACTCTATCTTGAATATGGGCTGGGTAAAATGAGGCTGAGATCTGCTGGGCTGCATTCCCAGGAGGTTAGGAATTCTTAGGATGAGACAGGAGGTCAGCATAGGACACAGGTCACAAAGATCCTGCTGATAAAACAGGATACAGTAAAGAAGCCAGCCCAAATCTGCCAAAACCAAACCAAGATGGTGATGAAAGTGACCTCTTGTTGTCTTCACTGCTGATTATACGCTAATAAAAATGCATTCGAATGCTAAAAGACACTCCACCAGCACCATGGCAGTTTACAAATGCCATAGCAAAATCCGGAAATAACCCTATATGGTCTAAAAGGGAAGGGACCTTAGTTCCAGGAAATCCTCACCCCTTTTCTGGAAAACTCCTGAATAATCTACCCTTTGTTTAGCATATGATCAAGAAATAACCATAAAAATAGCCAACCTGCAGCCCCGACAGCTTTACTTCTCTAATAAACTTGCTTTCACTGTATTCTGTGGGCTCACCCTGAATTCTTTTTTGCTCGAGATCCAAGAACCCTCTCTGGGGGTCTGGATCAGGACCCCTTTCTGGTAAAAGCCTCCTGTCTCCAAAAGTATTTCCATTTGTGCTGAGGAATAAGTTAAATAAATTCTTCAGCTTTTAATATATTCACAATACAAGAACTCTCAATATAATGATAAAAGAAAATCCACAAGGCAGTATGTGATTTTTTTTCTCGGCCAATCAAATGTTACAAACAGTAAGTGTTAAAAGTGATGGCATGTGGTTCCAGTGACGAGGAGGTAATGGCTAAGCTGTAACTAAAGGAAGAAAAAGTCTGAGAAAGAATGGGTAGGAAAATCTAGATTGCAGATTTAAGAGTTAACGTTCGTCAAGTGCTGCTATGCAGCAGGCACTTTACTAGGTGCTTGGCATAATATATGAGGGAAAGATCATCTCGTTTTCAGATGAGGAAGCTGAAGCTCACGTAAGTAATTTCCCACTGTTGAACAGCCAGCTAGTAGAGGAAGCAGAACTTCTCTTCAATAGTGTTCCAAAATCTATGCTCTTTCCACCACAGAATCCTACATGGGGAGTTGCATAAACACATTGTAATCCAAGCCTCACCAGCTGGGAGGTTCTGGATGAGGTCACATTTATATGCAGATTTCTCTAGTTCAATGAACCTATCACTCACTCATTGAAGAATTCTAATTTACTTATTTATTTATTTTTGAGATGAAGTCTCACTCTGTCGCCCAGGCTGGAGTGCAGTGGTGCAATCTTGGCTCACTGCAACCTCCGCCTCCCGCGTTCAAGTGATTCTCCTGCCTCAGCCTCCCAAGTAGCTGAGATTACAGTATTACAGGCGCTCGCCACTGCACTGGGCTAATTTTTTTTGTTTTTTTCAGTACAGACGGGGTTTTACCATGTTGGCCAGGCTGGTCTTGAACTCCTGACCTCAGGTAATCCGTCCGCCAGTACCGCTTCCCTACACTGGTCTCTACCACCTGAGAACACTGGGCCACCACTGCCCTTGACTGCTCCCTGTGGGCTTTAGCGCACAGCCTGTCTGCCATAATGCTTTCAATCCTGACAGTGCAGCAGTTTCTTTTAAGATGACTGCTTCTCCTTTTCTATATTATGTCAGCTGGTTTGGGGCCACAAGGGGGGCAGTGATTCCATGGCACAGCAAAGTTGATTGGTACCTCAGCTGATTGAGTACTATGTGTGTTTCATTCATTCAAGTATTTGTCAGGATCCTGTGTGTGAGGAGGAGGTGAACAAGACCTATGAATCTGGTTTTTACACAGAGACAGTTAGCTATTGTTTTAATGAGAGGAGGCAGACAATGAGCATAATAATTGCTAATTGTGGTAAATGCTATTAGGAAAATAAACAGAGGGCTGTGATAGGAAATAATGGCAGGCAGCGGGGAAGAGGTGGTAAGGATTGTTTGCATGGAAAGCATTGGAACATCAAATAAGATAACGATTTCTTTTTGCAAACACAGCTTTGTTGGTTGGTTTAAACTCCCCAGGGCAATCACTCATACCAGGACAGCTGAGCAGATTATAAAATAAAAAAGCAGCTCTGAGGCCTTACCCAGCACCATTATTTTCCTCTAATGTTCATGCACGGTTGCAGAATCTGCCTCATCCTACCAACCTCCTTCATCTCTGCAGACCAGTGGTTCTGAAACCTGACTGAGGCGGGGCGCAGTGGCTCATGCCTGTAATCCCAGCACATCGGGAGGCTGAGGCCAGTGGATCATTTGAGGCCAGGAGTTCACAACCAGCCTGGCCAACATGGCAAAAATCCTCCATCTCTGCTAAAATACAAAACAAAAATAAAAATAAAAAATAAAAATAGCCAGGCATAGTGGTGCGCGCCAGCAGTCCCAGCTACTCAGAAGGCTGAGGCACAAGAATTGCATGAACTTGGGAGGAGGAGATTGCAGTGAGGTGAGAATACGCCACTGCATTCCAGCCTGGGAAACAGTGAGACTGTTAAAAAAAAAGAAAAGAAAGAAAAGAAATCTGACTGAGTAATCAGAATCCCTGGGAGATGTTTAAAAAATTTAGGTGCGTGGGCCCTGCCTCTAGAGATTAGAGTTAGTGGATATTGGACGGGTCTTAGGCATGAATAGGTTTGGAAGGTTCCCAGGTGATTCTAATATGTAGACTGAGTTATGAATCACTGCTGGATAGCAGTGATTGTCAAACTGGAGCATGCATCAGAATTTTCTAGAGGGATTTGCTATTGTTCTGCTCACTGGTTTCCCTAATCTTGCCCTAAGGAAATGGCCTGGTTGCCTCGCTAAGCCTACTGGCAGGCTCCTGATTTTGTTATCTGTGGTTTTCATACTTAGTGCAGGCCTTCTTCATCTTTAATGGGCATAAGAATCTCCTGGGAATCCTGTTAAAATGCAGATTCTGGGTGGTCGCCAGAGGCTGTGGGAGTAAGAAATGGGGGTTGTTTAATGGGTATAGAGTTTCATTTCTGCAAGATGAAAAGAGTTCTGGAGATAGGTTACACAATCATGTGAATGCACTTAACACTCCTGAACTGTATACTTAAAGATGGTAAATTGTATGCTATGTGTATTACATTTTACTACGATGTTTTAAACATGCAGATTCAGTAGGTTTGGGGCTGGGCCTGAGATTCTGAAGTTTTTGTAAGTGCTCAGTGATGCCCATGCTGTTGTCCCAGGGACCACACTTGAAGTAGTGAGGGTATAAGTTGCACCAGGAGTACCTGGGGGAACTTGGTTTAATGACGATTCTCCGTCCCCATCTCAGAGATCTTGATTCAACATGTCTGAGCTCTTGGGAGTAGGTGCTCTGAATTCACTTCGAGAAACAATCTTCTCTGGGCATCACCTCCAAGGTCAGATAGGGAGACAGATCATTTACAGATGGGAACTGATTCTGACATTTAATTTCTTTTTCAACACTCCAAGTTTCTCTGCGTTTAGTGCTCTATGGAGCCAGTGGCCCACTCTTGTTCAGCGAGCTAGAAATGGAAAAAATTATCCACTGGAAAAGGAAGTAGGTGTCAGAATCGAATCACCCAGTGCCCACTTTTGCAGGCTGTGGGTTTAGAGTTGCCCTGGAGCTCCTGGAATACCATATCCCCCAGCAGATCAACCTCAGGGGTCCACAGTGTGCCACACCTCACCAGATATCCCCCAGACTCCCTGCACTGTTACCAACCCACCCCCAACACCATCTCCAGTTCATAGCAAGACCCAATAACCAACCAATCCAAACCTACTCCCGGCAAGTCTCAGAGCCCCAGAGTCACTCAAAGACACACAAAGTACTCTTTATATGCACCTGCTACGTGACCGGACCTCAGCTCTCTCATCTCATTTGCCAACAACTGTGAGGCATTTACTGTTATCACCATTTTATGGGTGAGAAAACAGGGGCTCTGCTAAGATAGGTAACATTTCCCAAGTCATAGAGTCTGGGTGACAGAGCCAGGAATTGAAAGTAGCTTTTTCTGGCAAGAACACTCAGGCTTTTTACACCGTGGAGACCTGTTTCCACGGGCCAGGAATCTGGGCCAACAGTGGATTGCAGCCCAGGAGCACTGATTAGCATTTGAGCTGTGGCCTGGATGCCAGGAAAGGGTCCCGCATTCAAAGTCGCATCTCTGGTGCTCACTGTCCCCAGCGAGAAGCTCTTGTAGGAGGATCTCTATGTGGAATAATTTGCATTAAGGGATAAACGAGGCTTAGCCTTCCTAACAAGTAATGAAGTTTTTAAAAGAGAAACTTGAGCCCATGGTTGCTAGAATGTGAGGGAAATCCATGGGCTTGTGTGTGGGGGATGGGGTGTTCAGGGGTGTCACGGGACTCTCCTCTTACATAAGATCTTTGAAACAGAAAGGGACCCTTTTTTGGTTCTCTTTTTCTTTGTTTCAGGAGAGCTTTCCATAAGGCAAGTATAAACATGGTTTAATATAAATTCCCACATGTCAGTTTACAAATTTCTTTTTCATTTAACACCCTCCCTCACCTTGTTCTAAGTAGGAATTGAAGAAGAGAATGTTAGAACACAGATCTATGTATTTATACAGCATTTACTGGGCACCTTTTTACCAGATTCTGAGCTCAAGTTGCAAAGCTTGAAATATAAAAGTCAAAATAAAATGCTTGGCTCCAAAAAACTCAGTCTCTGGCGGTTATATACAGTTGACCCTTGATCAACACAGGTTTGAACATGAGTCAAAATCTACTTATACGTGGATTTTTTTTCCAATAAAATTTACACTGAAGGTTGGGCATGGTGGCTCACACCCGTAATCCCAGCACTTTGGGAGGCCAAGGTGGGCGGATCACTTGAGGTCAGGAGTTTGAGACCAGCCTGGCCAACATGGTGAAACCCTGTCTCTACTAAAAATACAAAAAGTAGCTGGGCATAGTGGCATGTGCCTGTAATCCCAGCTACTCGGGAGGCAGAAGCTTGAGAATCACTTGAACCCGGGAGGTGGAGGTTGCAGTGAGCCGAGGCTACACCACTGCACTCCAGCCTGGGTGACAGAGACTCTGTCTCAAAAAAAAAAAACAAAAAACAAAACAAAACTACACTGAATGTGCCTGCCTCTCCTGCTCCCCCTTCCTTCCACCTCTTCCACCTCTTCTACCTCTGCTACCCACCCACTCCACCGCAAGACCAACCCCTCCTCTTCCTCCTCTTCCTCAGCCTATTCAACATGAAGACAACAAAGATAAAGACCTTTATGATGATTTCCTTCCACTTAATGAATAGTAAATACATTGCTCTTCCTTATGATTTTCTTAGTAACATTTTCTTTTCTCTAGCTAGCTTACTTTATTGTAAAAATATAGTATGTAATACATGTAACATGCAAAATGCGTGTTGATCAACTGTGGATGCCATCGGTAAGGCTTCTGGTCAATGGGACACGATTACTAGCTACATTTCGGAGGAGTTAAGTTATATGCAGATTGTTGACTGTGCAGGGGGTCGACGCCCCTAACCCTTGAGTTTTTCAAGGGTCAGCTGGAAGTGTCCTGGGTGCTGAGGTAGCTCGCAAGAAGAAACAATAAAATATCAGGAGGACACATTTTAGCTGAGACTTGAAGTGTTACTGGGAAGGGGTCCCAGTCAAGACCCCAAGAAAAGGTTCTTGGATCTCACACAAGAAAGAATTCAGAGCGAGTCCATAGAGTAAAGTGAAAGCAAGCGTATTAAAAAAGTAAAGGAGTAAAGAATGGCTCCTCCACAGGCAGAGCAGCAGCTTGAGCTACTCAACCAAGGATACTTATATACTTCTTGATTATATGCTAAACAAAGGGTGGATCATTCATGAGGTTTCTGGCAAAGAGGTGGGCAATTCCTGGAACTGAGGATTCCTCCCCTTTTTAGACCAGGGTAACTTCCTAATGTCGCCATGGCATTTGTAAACTGTCCGTGCACTGGTGGTAACGTCTTGTAGCATACTGATTCATTATAATTACTGTGTAATGAGCAGTGAGGACAACCAGAGGTCAGTTTGTTTGCCATCTTGGTTTTGGCAGATTTTGGCCGGTGTCTTTACCACATGCTGTTTTATCAGCAAGGTCTTCGTGACCTGTATCTTGTGCCGACCTCCTATCTCGTGGTATGACTCAGAATGCCTAACCGCCTGGGAATGCAGCCCAGTAGGTCTCAGCCTTATTTTACCCAGCCCCTGTTCAACGTGGCGCAGCTCTGGTTGGAATGCCTCTGACCTAAGGATGGAAAATCTAAGAGTTTACTAGGCCAGCAGGCAGGGGCAAGAACCTTCTGGGAGGAAGGTCAGGGAAGGGCACTTGAAAGCCCACGGCAAATGGTTTTCTATGTAGCTAGGGGCTGCATGAAGAGGCAGCAGGGTGCAGAACCAGACCAGCAGGCAGTGTCAGATTGAACCCCTAGAGAGGTTTTAGCAATAAATAAAAGTATCATCATACAGAGGTATTAGCAGAGGTGAACAGACTGGGTGAGACTAAGGCCCCTCAGATGGCCAGGCAACACTCCGGGTCTGGGACAGTGAGGACCCGAAGGGGAAGGGAGCCTGCTGGGGTCATGTAAGACCCTGGGGTTTGCTTTCACTTAACCCTCATAATACACCTCGTAGGAGCTGATCCTCCAATGTGGGATCTGAGACTCAACAGCAATGCCAAAGAAACACCAAAGGAATATATCAACAAGGAACTGCCAGAATTTGAGTCTGAAGAATAATGATGCCTTAACAAGTAGAAAGACTACAATTTAGGTTTTAAAAGTATTAATGCACCTGAAGTAATATTGGAGTAAGCTAAAGGTTTTGGTGTTGTGTTTTTAACCCCCTCTCTAAATAGCTTTGCTGGCTATTTCTGAAAGTCTAATAATGACACTAAGGGGTGTTAACTCAGCACGTAATACATGCTGCGCGTTTGCCAAGTGCCGTGCTCACCCCTTTTTGGGCAGGAACTCCCGGCACCGCTCCTTTCAGCTTCCTCTCAGCTCTGCCAAAGATTCTGTCTCAGCAGCTTTGGATGGAGTTTTCGGGCTTCCTGGCAGCATCCGTGGGACCATGAGGTCAGGGTGGCCTGATTCCTGTTTGCCCAAACACAGGAGAGCACTGTATTTTTTTCAACCTGTTTTTTAACTGTTGCTGTAGAGAGTAGGAATTTACTTCCACTCACCCTTCCCCGCCGCACACCCACACAAGCAGCACAGCAACAGTCACACGACATTTGCAAGAGTCTTTAAGTCATTTGGCCCTCAGAAGATTACTTGTGTCATGGAGAAAGGCCTTTGCTCCAGATGAAATCACAGAGTGTTGGAACTGGACTAGACCTTAGATTCCACTTTGTACTTGAGAAAACTCAGGCCCAAATGGGTTAAGTAACTTGGATCTGGTCAGCCAGCTAGTTAGTGGCAAAGCTGAACTCATGAATCAAATGTAGCTTTCAGCCAAGGCTTTCGCGTTATACCTCCTCTTAACTTCTATCAAGCCATTTAAAAGAGAAGTGACTGGAGAAACAAAATAAGGGCAATAGAGCTAATCACTTAATAATCACCCTGATCCCTTGATAAGTGGTATAGGTCAAATTCCTCAGAAATGTTTCATAGGGAAAGTTTCTACTGAACCACACTAGTTTGGTCAGATATTTCTTCTTTGATTCTGCAACCATCTCTAAAGAAATACCCAGAGAGAAGCAAAATTTCAGTCCAAAAAGGCAGAAGCCTCTTGCCAATCTGAGCATTTAAGGCTCCAAAAATTGTGTCAGATAATAGATGTTAAGAGCACTTACACTCCAGAAGTCGGGGAATCTGCATATACTTAAAAAAATTTTTTTATGGGGTTTTGCCCTGTTACCCAGGCTGGAATGCAGTGGCACGATCATAGCTCACTGCAGCCTCGACTTCCCAGGCTCAAGCGACCCTCCTGTCTCAGTGTCCCAAGTAGCTGGGATTACAGGTGTGTGCCACCATGCCCAGTTAATTTCAATTTTTTTTTTTGCAGAGATAGAGTCTTGTTATGTTGCCCAGGCTGGTCTTGAACTCCTGGCCTCAAGTGATCCTCAGACTTTAGCCTCCCAAAGTGCTGGGATTACAGATGTGAGCCACCATGCCTGGCCTGCATATACTTTTAAAATATTAATCTTTCTGGTTGGGCGCAGTGGCTCACGCCTGTAATCCCAGCACTTTGGGAGGCTGAGGCATACAGATGGCCTGAGGTCAGGAGTTCGAGACTAGCCTGACCAACATGGAAAAAACCTGTCTCTACTAAAAATACAAAAAATTAGCTGCGCGTGGTGGCGCATGTCTGTAATCCCAGCTACTAGGGAGGCTGAGGCAAGAGAATCGCTTGAGCCTGGGAGGCGGAGGTTGCGGTGAGCCGATATTGTGCCATTGCACTCCAGCCTGGGTAACAAAAGCAAAACTCCATCTCAAAAAAAAAAGAAAAAAATTTGATCTTTCCAGAAAACTAGAACCACGTCATGGAGAATACATTTTTGTATTTTATATACCTGCTGCACAAAATTCATCTCCTCGATTTTAATCTAAAATCCATGTAGCAAACTGTCCTTTATTAAAATGACTTTTCTCTGAATCAAAACCAACTGACGCCAAGGAGCTTGAAGCCTCACACGGGAAGGAAGTGATCCTTTAAAAACCAGGTCTTCTGTAAACACAGGATGCTAAAACTGTAAAAGAAGGCTACCGAGTTAAGTCTTTACATTTTGTACTCTATTCTGCCACATTCCAAAAAAAGGAGTTCACGCCATCAGGAGGCATGTTCCATAATCAAAGAAAATGTAACTATTTGCCTTTTGAAAATTATGATGATATAATTTTATATATGCTGGCTTGCTAACCACCAGAATTAGTTTTAGTTTCTTAATTTGTCTGAATTATGGTACAGCATAATGAGCTAGTTTTTTGTTTGTTTGTACTATGATGTACATCATCTAAGAAAGAATGTCTCAACTACTATTCTAACTCATTTATTCCACTTCCAGGAATTCCTCCTAAAGAAATATTTCAAAAGAGAAAAAATGCAAACCATGCAGAGATGTTTAAAACCAACTTTATTTATGATAGCAAAAAGCAAGAATGAGTAACAAGTAGATAATGGTTAAATAAACTATGACAGCAACTCAGAGTAATATGCAACTGTTACAAGTGATACATAGAAAAACATAACAGAAGCAATTACGTGTAACTATTATGTCTCATAATTGTATACTTTAGAGTTTACGAATTGTTTTTGTATTACCTTACTTCACTTGTTTTTCACAACAGCCCTGTGAAATAAAAGCAATTATCTCCATTTGCTGAGAAGAAAATAGATGAGTGGAGGTGAAGTGGTTTGTCTGGGGTCACTCATGAAATATTCAACCCGTTGACCACAGCGATCTAAAACCATAGGCACACAGATCAAGATTGGAAATAACACAACAAGTTGCAACTAGTTACTCCATTAAAGCGGTGTTTTTCTCCATGAGTACATGTGTATGTGTTGTTTTGTAAAACTTCTTTAAACACTGAATAGGCCTAAGATGATTTATCCTAATCATTGAAGTTCTTCAGCTTTCTTATGAAACATCAAAATCTTGAGATTACCTATGATATAAGTTCTCCTTGCTTTTGCAGATACACACAAATCATATTATTTCAGGGCCTGCATTCCCAGGCAGAAAGGAAGATTCTCAGGGTGGCCAAACAGCAAGTGGCTTTTACATCTGGCCTTCCCACTGTATCCCCAATTCCAACACTGCTATGGCCACAAAGGAGCCCTCCCCACTCAATCCTGCTGGAGGCATTCACTTGTATACCCACTAAAGAGATTCCTCTCTGAAAATTAAGGCCTTGAGAGTCCTTCACAGCTGGATGTTTCCAGAGATCCTTTCAGGACAAGGGTCCTGCAGTAGCCAGAATGATTTGATGAGTATATGTGATAAAGCTCTTGGCATGGGCTCCTGTTTTATTGTGACAAATCTACCCTCATCGATATGTTGCTCCCTCTGTGATATGGTTTAGTTGTGTTCCCACCCAAATCTCATCTTGAATTGTAGCTCCCATAATCCCCATGTGTTGTGGGAGGAACTCAGTGGGAGTTAATTAAATCATGGGGGCGGGTTTTTCTCATGCTGTTCTTGTCATAGTGAATAAGTCTCATGAGATCCGATGGTTTTATGAAGGGCCGTTCCCCTGCACATGCACACACTCTCTTGCCTGCCACCATGTAAGACATGCCTTTGCTCCTCCTTTGCCTTCTGCCATGATTGTGAGGCCTCCCTAGCCATGTGGAACTGTGAGTCCATTAAACCTCTTTTTCTTTATAAATTACCCAGTCTCCGGTATGTCTTTATTAGCAGTGTGAGAATAGACTAATACACTGTTTCTCCTTTTTCTCTTTGAGCCTCGATGTCTTTTTTTTTTTTTTTTTTTTTTGAGATGTTGTCTTGCTCTGTCTGTCGCCCAGGCTGGAGGGCAGTCGTGTGATCTCAGCTCACTGCAACCTGTGCCTTATGGGTTCAAGCAATTCTCCTGCCTCAGCCTCCCTAGTAGCTGGGATTATAGGCGCATGCCACCACACCTGGCTAATTATTTTTGTATTTTTAGTAGAGACAGGGTTTTACCATGTTGGCCAGGCTGTTCTCGAACTCCTGACCTCAGATGACCCAGCCGCCTTGGCCTCCCAAAGTGCTGAGATTACAGGCATGAGCCACCGTGCCTGGCCCTCAATGTCTTTTCTAGGACACAAGCATCCCCCATGGGGAACACTCACTCTAATTCAAACACCTCTAAAGCCGGAACAACCAAAGCAGAAGGCAGCACTCTGTTCCTTCTTGTCAACACAAAAACTGACGTTCATGCTCATCCAGATCATACCTTCTCCATGACAGCATGAACAATTTCTGTTTGAAAATTATCTTTAGGCCTGGCGCGGTGGCTCACGCCTGTAATCTCAGCCCTTTGGGAGGCCGAGGGGGGCAGATCATCTGAGGTTCGGAGTTCAAGACCAGACTGACCAATATGGGGAAACCCTGTCTCTACTAAAAATACAAAAAATTAGCTGGGCATGGTGGCCCATGCTTGTAATCCCAGCTACTCAGGAGGCTGAGGTAGGAGAATCGCTTGAACCAGGGAGGCGGAGGTTGCAGTGAGTGGAGATCACGCCATTGCACTCCAGCCTGGGCAGTAAGAGTGAAACTCCGCCTCGAAAAAAAAAAAAAAAAGAAAAGAAAGAAAATGATCTTTAAAGGATTACTGCCTGGCTACAACTTGATTGTAAACACAAATATAAACAGAGGAACCGAAATTTGGAAGCAATATTCACTTAGAAGTGGGCATCCAGGGGACAGTGTGTGTGTGTGTGTGTGTGTGTGTGTGTGTGTGTGTGTGTGTGTGTGTGTGTGTGTGTGTGTGTGTGTGTGTGTGTGTCTTTTAAAATTCTCAGGTCTTACGGACTGAGAATCCGTCAAGGACTCCAGTTTGAAAAGCATTGCTCTAACCTCACAGCCTTTTGGCTACAGCCCTCTTTCTCTCCTTCCTTTCAGAATCAAGCATTGTAAAGAATTGGCTGGGCATGGTGACTCATGCCTGTAATCCCAGCGCTTTGGGAGGCTGAGACCAGCCTGGCCAACATGGTGAAATCCTGTCTCTACTAAAAACACAAAAATTAGCCAGGCTTGGTGGCACATGCCACCTACTCAGGAGGCTGAGACAGGAGAATAGCTTGAACCTGGGAGGCGGAGGTTGCAGTGAGCCGAGATCACACCAGAACACTACAGCCTGGGTGACAGAGTGAGACTCCATTTAAAAAAAAAAAAAAAAAAGAATTGTCCCCACACATGATCTCTACTTCTTACTCGGAAGCATTCTGGCTTTAGTTCCTGTTGTTCCACTGAAATGGTCCATCCAGCTACTCCTTTTGAGACATTGATGGGCACAGTTCAGTACTTGCTTACAGCATTATTGTGTAGCTTTTTGACCCTCTTGACCTTTCTCTATTTTTCTCTTGTCTTCACGTCCCAATAGGTGGTCCCCTCGACCATCTGCCCCACAGCTCCTCAGACCTCACATTTCATGTACACCATCCTGGGGTAAGTCCTCAGCTGATGACAGATGGGAAGTAGTGATAAATACTGGAACTTCCCCACCCTCAAGTGGGACAGCTCACAGGTCCATGTTCCTCACTATTTCCAAGATTTCCCCAGAAATTAAACTCCAATTGCCCACAAGGGTAACTTGCTAACAACCATTTGTTTGGTTTCTTCTCTTTTCTGTCTCACTTCCCCATTTCCCCACTACACTTTCTTGGGATCATTTCCCAGATAAACTGCTTGCATTCAAATTATTCTTTCAAGATCTGCTTTTGGGGGAAGTCCTAAATTCTTTCTGGGAATTCTTTCTTCTGAATTTTTTTCCGAGAATTCGCTACTCCTTTGGTATGCCCAACCAGAAGGACCTGGGTGATACAGCATGCAAGGGCCAACTGTAAGGGGATAGAGCATCACAGAGAAGGTTGGAAGGATGGATCTGGGGGAAATGGGCTGTAGATGATGGACATATTGGGCCAGCGTCTTTAGAGGCAAACGTGCTACCCTACCATACTTCTTTGGTAGAATTATGTGTGGCCATTGGTCTATGTGTGTCCCTAGGATTTATTTAGTCTAAATGCATTTTCTCATTTTTCTATAATAGCTAGGTTTTGCTTTTGCAATAGAAAATAACATTATGGCCAGTCACAGTGGCTCACATCTGTGATCCCAGCACTTTGGGAGGCCGAGGTGGGAGGATCACTTGAGTCTAGGAGTTCAAGACCAGCCTGGGCAACATAGACTCCCATCTCTACAAAGAAATAAAAAAATTAGCCAATCATGGTGGTGTGTGCCTGTAGTTTCAGCTACTCAGGAGGCTGAGGCAGGAGAATTGCTTGAGCCCAAGGGCTCAAGGCTGGAGTGAGCCATGATCTCACCACTGCACTCCAGCGTGGGTGACAGAGCAATACCCTGTCCCCCCAAAAAAAATAAATAAAAAAGAAAAGAAAAAACAGAAAGAAAAAAACGAAAGAGGAAATATATATAAAGATAAAAATCATACTTTTAAATGAAGTCAGTCTTCTTTTTTTTTTTTTTTTTTTTTTTTTGAGACCAAGTTTCCCTCTTATTGCCCAGGCTAGAGTGCAATGGTGTGATCCTGGCTCACTGCAAACTCTGCCTCCTGGGTTCAAGCAACTCTCCTGCCTCAGTCTCCTGAGTAGCTGGGATTACAGGCGCCCGCCACCACACCCAGCTAATTTTTGTATTTTTAGTAGAGATAGGGTTTCACCATGTTGCCCAGGCTGGTCTTGAACTCCTGAACTCAGGTGATCCACTCACCTCGGCCTCCCAAAGCACTGGGATTACAGGTGTGAGCCACTGTGCCCGGCCAGGATTTTGCTTTTTAGACATTGTGGTTCATTTTTCTATACATGGGTTCACATTACACCATCTCCATAGCAGATTTTTCTCTTTTAGTACTGTAATGATCTCCCGCTAGCTATGCGGCAAAATACTGGAACACAAGGGAAAATCAGAGCATTGTTAACATTTGTCTGGACCAAATAAGCACATTTGATTTTTTTTTAAGCTATGTAAAACATACACAGCATAAAATTGTCCGTTTTAACCGTTTTTAGGTGTGCAGTTGACTGGCATTAAGCACATTCATATCGTTTTGCAACCACCACCAGCCATGTCCAAAATTTTGCAGGAGCAGAAAACCAAATACCACATATTCTCACTTATAAGTGGGAGCTAAATGAATCTTCCCAGACTGAAAATCTGCCCCCATTAAACAATTACTCCCCATCGCAACATGCTACTGTCTGTCTCTATGAATTTGACTCCCCTGGTTATCTCATGTAAGTGGAAGTTTACAGTATTTGTTCTTTCGTGTCTGGCTTATTTAACTTAGCATAATGTCTTCCAGGTTCATCTATGTTGTAGAATGTGTAAAAATTTTATTCCTTTTAAAGGCTGAATAATATTCCATAGTATGCATACATCACGTTTTGCTATCCATGAACAGCTGGGTTGTTTCCACCTTTTGGCTATCATGCATAATGCTGCTATAAACTTTGGTGTACGAATATCTGAGTCCTTGTAAATATGATTTTTAGTAGCCATCCAATTTCTACACATTCAGCTTACGTGATGGGTATTTATTTATTATTATTTTTAAATTTTTAAAAAAGTCTTGCTCTGTTGCCCAGGCTGGAGTGCAGTGGCATGATCTCTGCTCACTGCAACCTCTTCCTCCCAGGTTCAAGCGATTCTCCTGCCTCAGCTTCCTGAGTAGCTGAAACTATATGTGTGTACCACCATGCCCAACTAATTTTTGTATGTTTATTAGAGATGGGGTTTCACTATGTTGGCCAGGCTGGTCTCGAACTCCTGACCTCAAGTGATCTGCCCACCTCAGCCTCCCAACATGCTGGAATTACAGGCGAGAGCTACGGTGCCCGGCCTCAGCATGTGTGATGCGTGTTTAAACCATATTGATGGGCCGGGCGCGGTGGCTTACACCTGTAATCCCAGCACTTTGGGAGGCTGAGACGGGCAGATCACGAGGTTAGGAGATTGAGACCATCCTGGCTAACATGGTGAAACCCCGTCTCTACTAAAAATACAAAAAAATTAGCCGGGCATGGTCGCGGGCGCCTGTAGTCCCAGCTACTCGGGAGGCTGAGGCGGGAGAATGGCGTGAACCCAGGAGGCGGAGCTTGCAGTGAACTGAGATCGCGCCACTGCACTCCAGCCTGGGCAACAGAGCCAGACTCCGTCTATAAATAAATAAATAAATAAATAAATAAATAGACCATATTGAGTGGCTGTCCTTTGAGAGGTTAGAGCTCAAAAGACTTTACAAAGAAACTACATAGATGAAATATTCATTATGTTTTTGAAATACAGACAGAAAACAGGTGTAAACAAGAATAGAGGTTTAACACAAAGGAAATAAAGGCATAGCTTAATGACAAGATATAAAAATCAAGCATCACAAGCACTGTAAAACATCCTGTATTTCTCCTTTTGTTTTTTGTTTTTTTTGAGATGGAGTCTGTGTGCCCAGGCTGGAGTGCAATGGCGCCATCTTGGCTCACTGCAAGCTCCGCCTCCCGGGTTCGCGCCATTCTCCTGCCTCAGCCTCCGGAGTAGCTGGGATCGCAGGCGCCCGCCAACACGCTCAGCTAATTTTTTTGTATTTTTAGTAGAGACGGGGTTTCACCATGTTAGCCAGGATGGTCTCAATCTCCTGATCTTGTGATCCGTCCACCTCGGCCTCCCAAAGTGCTGGGATTACAGGCGTGAGCCACCGCGCCTGGCCCATGTTTCTCCTTTTGTGGATACTTGTCTTGGTTTCCTGAAATTGAACACAAGGAGATTAAAACTTAAGAGGCAAGGGGTAGAGTGATCTTAGAATGATTTTTAACTTTTATGAAAATTATTTAACACTGACTTAAACTCTTCAAATGCATTCTGTGGGTTTAAGTAAACTATTAATATTCTTACTTAAAAGTGGACTTAAAAAATTGGTGACAGGTTCTCACTATATTTCCCAGGTTGGTCTTGAACTCCTGGGCTCAAGTAATCCTCCAGCCTCAGCCTCCCAAGTAGCTGGGATAGATTTTATTTATTAATATTTTAAAAATCTATTTATGAGTTTACATAGTTGCTATCACTTGACATCTAGGAGCTTTGAGAGACATTTTGTTTTGGCTCCAAATACTGTCAGATTTTTTTTTTCACGACTGTTTTTTTTTTTTTTTTTGAGGCGGAGTTTCACTCTTGTTGCTCAGGCTGGAGTGCAATGGGGTGGTCTCGGCTCACTGCAACCTCGGCTCACTGCAGCCTCCCGGGTTTAAGCAATTCTCCTGCCTCAGCCTCCCAAGTAACTGGGATTACAGGTGGCCGTGACCTCACCTGGCTAAATTTTTTTGTACTTTTAGCAGAGACGGGGTTTCACCATGTTGGCCAGGCTGGTCTCGAGCTCCTGACCTCAGGTGATCAGCCCACCTTGGCCTCTCAAAGTGCTGGGATTACAGGTGTGAGCCACCGCACCCAATCAGGTTTTTTTTTCTTTTGTAAACACAGCAAGCACATTCACCTTGTCAAGGAATGAGACAAGACAAATAAAACAGATGGCCAGCTGAAGCATCAGCCCATCTAACCCCAAAAGGTGATTCTTATTTGAAAATCATATAAATAAGATGTTTAGCAGAGCAACTATGTAGCCCAAGCCGGCTTAACCGTGAGCAGCTGGAGCTACTCCTAGCAGCTACAGCCTGGAACTGTTGCTAGGGAACCATTTTTGAAATGGACACCAAGCAACTACTAACTGCCATCTTTCTTTTCTCCTGTTTCTAAGAACAGAAATCTTAATTCCTAAATCCAGTATAACATCAACGAGGAAGGGTGGCGGAGGAGAGAGAGAGATGGAGAGATATTAGTGCCTATTTATGAAAATACTTAAACAACATGCCATTCATAAATAACTATTTTGTCAATATTTTCATTGTTCTAGACCCTGATATGGTTTGCCTGTGCTCCCACTCAAATCTCAATTTGAATTGTATCCCCCAGAATTCCCACATGATGTGGGAGGGACCCAGGGAGAGGTGATTGAATCATGGGGGCCGGTCTTTCCCATGCTATTCTGTGATAGTGAATAAATCTCACTGGATCTGATGGGTTTATCAGGCGTTTCCACTTTTGCTTTTTCCTCATTTACTAGTGCTGCTGCCATGTAAGAAGTGCCGTTTGCCTCCCACCATGATTCTGAGGCCTCCCCAGCCATGTGGAACTGTAAGTCCGATTAAACCTCTTTTTCTTCCCAGTCTCTGATATGTCTTTGTCAGCAGCATGAAAACAGGCTAATACAGTAAATTGGTACCAGTAGAGTGGGGCGTTGCTGAAAAGATACCCAAAAATATGGAAGCAACTTTGGAACTGGGTAACAGGCAGAGAATGGAACAGTTTGGAGGGCTCAGAAGAAGACAGGAAAATGTGGGGAAGTTTGGAACTTCCTAGAGATTTGTAGAATAGCTTTGATGAAAATGCTGATAGTGATATGAACAATAAGGTCCAGGCTGAGGTGGTCTCAGATGGAGATAAGGAACTTGTTGGGAACTGGAGTAAAGGTGACTCTTGTTATGTTTTAGCAAAGAAACTGGCGGCATTTTGCCCCTGCCCTAGAGATTTGTGGAACTTTGAACTTGAAAGTGATGATTTAGGGTACCAGGAGGAGAAAAGTTCCAAGAAGCAAAGCATTCAAGAGGTGACTTGGGTGCTGTTAAAAGCATTCAGTTGCCCGGGCGCGGTGGCTCACGCCTGTAATCCCAGCACTTTGGGAGGCTGAGGCGGGTGGATCACGAGGTCAGGAGATCGAGACCATCCTGGCTAATACAGTGAAACCCCGTCTCTACTAAAAATACAAAAAAATTAGCTGGGCGTGGTGGCAGGCGCCTGTAGTCCCAGCTACTCGGGAGGCTGAGGCGGGAGAATGGCGTGAACCTGGGAGGCAGAGCTTGCAGTGAGCCGAGATCGCACCACTGCACTCCAGTCTGGGCCACAGAGCAAGACTCCGTTTCCACAAAAAAAAAAAAAAAAAGCATTCAGTTTTAAAAGGGAAACAGAGCATAGAAGTTTGGAAAATGTGCAGCCTGACAATGCAATAGAAAAGAAAACCCCATTTTCTGGGCAGAAATTCAGGCCAGCTGCAGAAATTTGCATAAGTAGCAAGGAGCCTGGTGTTAATCCCCAAGACCATGGGAGAAATGTCTCCAGGCCATGTCAGAGACCTTCATGGCAGCGTCTCCCATCACAGGCCTGGAGGCCCAGAAGGAAAAAGTGATTTTGTGGGGTGGGCCGAGGGCCCTCTGCTGTGTGCAGCCTAGGGACTTGGTGTCCTGCGTCCCAGCTGCTCCAGCAGTGACTGAAAGGGGCCAACATAGAACTCAGGTTGTGGCTTCAGAGGGTGGAAGCCCCAAGCCTTGGCAGCTTCTACATGGTGTTGAGCCTGTGGGTGCACAGAAGTCAAGAACTGAGGTTTGGGAACCTCCGCCTAGATTCCAGAGGATGTATGGAAACATCTGGATGCCTAGGCAGAAGTTTGCTGCAGGCCTGGGCCCTCATGGAGAACCTCTGCTAGGGCAGTGTGGAAGGGGAATATGGGGTTGGAGCCCCCACACAGAGTCTCTATTGGGGTACTGCCTAGTGGAGCTGTGAGAAGAGGGCCACCGTCCTCCAGACCCCAGGATGGTAGGTCCACTGACAGCTTGCACCATGTGCCTGGAAAAGCTGCAGACACTCAATGCCAGCCCGTGAAAACAGCCGGGAGGGAGTCTGTACCCTGTAAAGCAAAAGGAGTGGAACTGCCCAAGACCATGGGAACTCACCTCTTGCATCAGTGTGACCTGGATGCGAGACCTGGAGTCAAAGGAGATCCTTTTGGAGCTCTAAGATTTGACCGCCCTGCTGGATTTCAGACACGCATGGGCTCTGTAACCCCTTTGTTTTGGCCAATTTCTCCCATTTGGAATGGCTGTATTTACCCAGTACATATACTCCAGTTGTATCTAGGAAGTAACTAGCTTGCTTTTGATTTTACAGGCTCATAGGCGGAAGGGACTTGCCTTGTCTGGATGCGACTTTGGACTGTGTACTTTTGGGTTAATGCTGAAAAGAATTCAGACTTTGGGGGACTGCTGGGAACACATGATTGGTATTTAAATGTGAGGACACGAGATTTGAAGGGGCCAGGAGCAGAATGATATGGTTTGGCTGCCCCCCTACCCAAATCTCAACTTGAATTGTATCTGCCTGAATTCCCATATGCTGTGGGAGGGAACCAGGGGGAGGTAATTGAATCATGGTGGCCAGTCTTTCCTGTGCTATTCTTGTGATAGTGAATAAGTCTCAGGAGATCTGATGAGTTTATCAGGGGTTTCCACTTTTTCTTTCTCCTCATTTTCTCTTACTACTGTCACTTAATAAGTGCCTTTCGCCTTCTGCCATGATTCTGAGGTCTCCCCAGCCATGTGGAACTGTAAGTCCAATTGAACCTCTTTTTCTTTCCAGTCTCGGGTACGTCTTTGTCAGCAGCATGAAAATGGACTAATTCAAACCCCATACTTACCACCTTCCAAACCAAAGCAATTTGTGTTCCTTTACATTTTAATAGGTCATACTTCTTGGCATTTCTCCCAAAATTCAGTAAGTGTGTAATTTTTATATAAAGGAAACAAAAGCTAAATTTATACTGTTGTTTGAAAGCTCATTAAAAAATCTCTTTTGTAAAGATGATGAGTTAATAAAAATTATGCTACTTATTATCAATTATTATTCCATGTAAGGACATAATCTTTTTGTGAAGGAGAGTCTGCTTCATGCCCTGCTTTTATTGACTAGAATTAGGTGCTTAAGAGTACCTTAGGGTATCCCACAAGGAGAGTTATATCATGAACAGTTATATAGCCTCATTTTTTAAGGGATGCTGGCGTTGTTGGAGAGTTAAAAGGCAGGGAGAAAAAGACGTAACTAAAATTTATGTCAGTTAGGATTAGATTGATCTGTGAGTGACAGAAAACCCCAAATCAGAGTGGGTTAAACAAGGTAGAAGCTTAGTTTTTGTTCCACATAGATTCAGCTGCCATAATGGCACCACCATCCTGAGAAGAAGACAGCTGTCTTCCATCTTCTTGTTCCATCGTCTTCAGCCCTTGCCTTTCACTCCATGTAGTCCAAGATGGATGTTCCTTCCATGTCAGGCACCTGTCCCTGTATTAGTCCATTTTCTGACTGCTATAAAGAAACACCTGGCTGGGTGCGGTGGCTCACGCCTGTAATCCCAGCACCATGGGAGGTTGAGGCGGGCAGATCACCTGAGGTCAGGAGTTCGAGACCAGCCTGGCCAACATGGCAAAACCCCTCCTCTACTAAAAATACAAAAATTAGTGGGGCATGTTGGCACATGCTTGTAATCCCAGCCACTCAGGAGGCTGAGGCAGGAGAATTGCTTGAACCCGGGAGGTGGAGGTTGCAGTGAGCTGAGATTTTGCCATTGCACTCCAGCCTGAGAGACAGAGCAATCAAAAAAAAAAAAAAAAAAAAAGAAGAAGAAGAAGAAGAAATACCCAAGACTGGGTCATTTATAAAGGAAAGGAAAGAAGTTTAATTGGCTCACTGTTCTGCATGACTGGGGAGGCCTCAAGAAACTTACAATCATAACAGAAGGCGAAGGAGAAGCAAATACCTTCTTCACAAGGCGGCAGGAAAGAGACAGAGTGAGGGAGTAATTGCCAAACACTTATAAAACCATCAGATCTTGTTAGAACTCTTGTTCTATCATGAGAACAGCATGGGGGAATCCACCACCATGATCCAGTCACCTCCCACCAGGTCCCTACCTTGACACATGGGGATTACAATTCAAGCTGAGATTTAGGTGGGCACACAGAGCCAAGCCATATCAGTTCTCCTTCTACCCAGTAGGAAAGAGATGAGGAGAAAGGGACCTCTCCTTTACAGACATTTGGTGGAAGTCTCATATTCCACTTCTGACTACAGCAGTGTTTATGGACAATTTCTTTTGCCTTTAGTCTATCAGACTCCACTCATTTCCAGAGTTACTTAGGTTAACATCTTTTCCCTCCACTCTTCAATGAGGTGGTTTCATACTTTTGTAATACAGTTAGATCATTTTACTGCATTCCACGTTCCATCCTGGGATCTTTTGACCTCATGAATGATTTGTAAATGTGCATTCATTCGGGTTTACTCTTGGTGCTATCAAATTGTATGAGTTTTGTCATATATCATTTTAAATATTAATAGAGGATGTCATTTACATATTATTTTAATAAGTTATATTTAATACTTTAATATTTTAATATCAATTTCATATAAATAACAGCAAATAATTTGCCCACGGTCACATAGCTATTAAGTGGCAGAGCTAGGATTCAAACTTAGATGAGTGAGTTTGCAAAACCCCCTTTCCTTTCACCATGCCATTTTCTTCTTTCAACAATCTTAAACTCTCAATCAGCTCATATTCTGGGGACAACTTTAGGTTTGTTATTATTATTATTATTTTGAGATCGAATCTCACTCTGTTGTCCAGGCTGGAGTGCAGTGACGTGATCTCGGCTCACTGCAACCTCCACCTCCCGGGTTCAAGCAATTCTCCTGCCTCAGCCTCCTCAGTAGCTGAGATTACAGGCATCCGCCACCACGCCCGGCTAATTTTTGTATTTTTAGTAGAGATGGGGTTTCACTGTATTGGCCAGGCTGGTGTTGAACTCATGACCTCAGGTGATCTGCCCACCTCGGCCTCCCAAAGTGCTGGGATTTCAGGCGTGAGCCATCGTGCCCGGCCCATATGTTAATAAAAGTTTTTTTTAGGGCAGTTTCAGGTTCATAGCAAAATTGAGTAGAAAGTACAGAGAGTTCCCATGTACCCCTTTCCCCACACGTGCCACAGCCTTCCCTGCTATCAACATCCAGCACCACAATAATACTACATTTATCACAATCAATGAACTTACATTGAGATGTCATTATGACTACAATTTACTCTTGATATTGCACAACTTATGGGTTTTTGTTTTGTTTTTTATTAGTAGTAGAGATGGGATTTCACCATGTTACCCAGGCTGGTCTTGAACTCCTGGACTCAAGCAATCTGCCTGCCTCAGCCTTCCAAAGTCCTGGGTTTACAGATGTGAGCCACTGCACTCAGCCCAATCTATGAGTTTTGACAAATATATAATGACACACATCCACTATTGTCCAGACATCAGGTCTGATTGGAAAGTGGACATGGGTTTGTTTTTAAATTGCCAACTGTCACTGGATGACAAGAGCATGCTGATGATTGATTTGATCATAGCTCAATGAAGAGGCACAGACTAGTCAGAGGTGTGTAATCTATATCCTAACAGATATAAATTACAGTTGACTAATGGTCACCTGTAAATCCTGTCCCATCATCCATGTTTCTTTCCCCTTGCTGTATTAATATCTTGGATGAGTCAGCACCTATTAACTGATACTTTTTTCATCCATCTATCCACCGATCCATCCATCCCTCCCTCCCTCCCTCCCTCCATCCATCCGTCACCACCTGGCTACCCAGCTGTGCCCTCTCACCTCACAATGTCTAATGAAGTTGCTAAGGCTTCTCCCCTTACTTCTGTTAGTGATGGCTGGCTGCTGCGGAGGCTGAAAAAAGATGGAGGTGATGCAGCAGCAAAGGAAGTGGCAAAGGAAGGAAATGAGCTTTGTGTCAAAAGTACCAAGAAGAAAAAACCAACCCTTTCATAGAAATTCAGCTAAAATTCAGGTCAGGCACAGTGGTTCACGCCTGTAATCCCAGCACTTTGGGAGGCTGAGGGGGGCAGATCACTTGAAGCCAGGAGGTCTTAAGTAAATGGATGATTGATGGTCAGAGCCAGACTTCTCACTGTTGGTGGAAGGCAAAGAGGCTAGAATGATCCATGAGGTAATGGAATAGGGTTAGGACATCCCTATGAATGCATATTTAGCTTGATATCACTATAAATGGTCACACACAGAAATGTTTATGGATATATGTAAATATATGGGTTAGTGTATGCACATATATTTCCTTTCTCTTTCAGCTGAGAAGCAAAGACTTTCCCACAGCAACAACCATGTCTACCAGCTAGTAGCTACTTGATATTTAGTACCATTTTTCAATAAAAGGAACCAGGGCTTCTTGGAGAAATGGCTGATTCTACGAGCGGAGGAGAAAATATACAAGATGTCTGAAATATCCTGTAGAGCCAGAAATTGAGGAAGTGCTCAAACACACACACACACACACACACACACACACACACACACACACACACACAAAAGAGTATGTCATAGGTACAGAGAAGTCAACTGAAAGAGCTTGCAGCATGGCCAAAGCTGGAAAAAGAAGCAAGAAAGCAAGAGAAAGAGAGAGAGAGGGGGAGAGGAAAGAAGGAAGGAAGGAAGGAAAAGAAGGGAATTAGATTATAACTCAAAACATTAAAAAAAAATCCTTGGATCCACGTTGATATAAATAAATGACTAAATAAGAACTTCCAATAATTTATGTAAATCCTCTGTCTTAAAGAGATGGGCTGTAAGTCCCTCCTCCTTAAGTGTGGGCCATGCATAGCAACTTCCTTCCAAAGAGCACAGAACAGAAGTGTTGGTGGGGGAGCGGGGTCACTTTACAGCAGAGAAACCTGACTAACACTATCTCAGCCAGGTGATCAAGGTAACAGCAGCAGTGATAATCCATCTTGATAGTATGTACCCTTGGCATGATGTGATGAAAATGGCACTCTGCCTCTGTGGTCTTGCTCCCACCAACACTTAACTCCAGTCTAATGGGAAACACATTAGACAAATGTCAATGAGGGATATGCTACAAAATACCTGTCCAATATTCCTCAAAACTGTCAAGCTCACACAAAAGAAAGAAAGTCTGAGAATCTGTCACAGCCAAGAAGAACCTAAGGAGATGGATGACTAGAATGTCATGTTGTATCTGGGAGGGATTCCAGAACACAAAAAGGACAACAGGTAAAAAATAAGGCAATAAAAATTAAGTATAGATGTCAGTTAATCATAATGTATCAATATTCATATAGCATTACTTTAATTGTAACAAATGGATCATACTAATGTAGGAGGTTAATAATAGGGGAACTTGAGTGTGGCATATATGGAAACTCTGTACTGTCTTCCCAATTTTTCTGTAAACTTAAAACTGCTGTAACGTATACTGCGTATACTGCTTTTTTTTTTTTTTTTTCTTTAGATGGAGTCTCGCTCTGTTGCCCAGGCTGGAGTGCAGTGGCGTGATCTCAGCTTACTGCAGCCTCCACCTCCTGGGTTCAAGCAATTCTCCTGCCTCAACGTCCTGCGTAGCTGGAACTACAGGCGCCTGCCACCACGCTCAGCTAATTTTTGGATTTTTAGTAGAGATGGGGTTTCACCATGTTGGCCAGGCTGGTCTCGAATTCCTGACCTCCTGTGATCCGCCTGCCTCGGCCTCCCAAAGTGCTAGGATTACAGGCGTGAGCCATTGCGCCTGACCATATACTGCTTATGTTTAATAGAATAGTATATGAAAGTACCTGGCACATTGTAAACATTTAACATGTGCATGCTGACTTCAATGACTTGTATTCTTGGTACAATTCCTCAGAGAACAAGTGTCTTCCTTGTCCTGGGCATTCTGTGTATGGGCTAGAATTATCAGAATTTTCTCAAATCCTGTGAAGTTAGCTCCACTCTTGAACGGGAATATAGAATATGTTTTTAGAAAGAAAACAAACAGATTAAATAAAACAGAGTCTGGAACCAATATAGGCTTGAACATCAAAGAGCAGGGAATGACACATAAGCACAAAGCCAAAGTTGAAACTGACTCACTTCACAGAAGATAACAAGAGATGCAGTGAACTGACTGATTAGTCATGCCTCCTGCTCTAATTGTAATTACAAAAGCCAAACTGTTTTTATGGGCAACACCCAATGAGCCAGACGAAACAGGAATTATTAAGGGAGTGTTTGAACAGGGGTGCTGAATGATGACACCAGCCTCCTTGCTTCTGAGAACGTATACCAAATGTTGGCCCAACAGCCTGGAGCAGGGAGGGGGAAAGCAACACTTTAAAAGAGCTTAAGTAATCTAGTGACAAGGACCCAACACCACCACCAGTGAAGGAAGGGATTCAGGCAATCAGAGTTCTGGAAGCACCCAGCGAGATGCAAAGGTTGAGCTACGGAGAGGGTCAGGGTTTCTGGTCCTAGATCTCACAGGTCAAAGTTTTTGTGCTGTTTCTTGCTCATTATTAAAAAAGGATTTATTTTTCAGTAATTCCTTCCTCATTTGTATCTATTTTTCTTTTTCTTTTTGAGACAGAGTCTTGCTTTGTCACCCAAGCTGGAGTGCAGTGGTGCAATCCTGGCTCACTGCAGCCTCCACCTCCCGGGCTCAAGTAATCCTCCCACCTCAGCCTCCCAAGTAGCTGGGACTACAGGCATGTGCCACCACACCTGGCTAATTTTTGTACTTTTTGTAGAGATGGGTTTCACCCTGTTGCTCAGGCTGGTCTCGAACTCCTGGGCTCAAGTGACCCACCTGCCTCAGCCTCCCAAAGTGCTGGGATACTAGGTATGAGCCACCACCTGTATCTATTTTTCTTTGTTACCTTTGTTAACATTCACAGTTAAGCAAGCAAGCAAACCAAATACATACCAGGTGTGAGAACTTGCTAGCAAATAAATGCAAACCATGTAGCCCTGGGACTCTTCATACAGAGGGATCTGAATTGTTAAATGTAATAACTACTGTGTAACAACAGGGCTGTGTTTTACTTTAAGCTATAGGTATCAGCATGGGTAGAACTTTCAGGCATTCAAATCTGTACCCATTTTCCAGCAAGAGAGAATGATTGACGATGAAGATTTAAGAGCTCTAAAATAAGAGTAAACATATTTTGTGTGTATTTTATTATTAAGAATTATACTGAGCCAGTTTATATTATACAAATAACCACTTTGGTTCTGCATGGCTCACATGTAATACCACAGTGTTTTTTTGTTTTCTCAGAGTTTGTTTTGAGACAGGGTGTCACTCTGTCTCTCAGGTTGAAGTGCGGTCGTGGCTCACAGCAGTCTCGACCTCCCAGGCTCAAGTGATCCTCCCACCGCAGTTTACAAGTAGCTGGAACTACAGGCATGCACCACCATGCCTGGCTAAATTTTGTGGATATGGCGTCTTGCTATGTTGCCCAGGCTGGCCTCAAACTCCTGGGCTGAAGTGATCCTCATGGCCTCAGCCTCCCAAAGTGCTGGGATTACCGGCATGAGCCACTGTGCCCGGCCTAATACCAAAGTTTTGATTACCTTGACATCCTTTTCATCTTAGCCCAATTTAACTTAAATCCTAGATTCTGAAAACTAGATCCTTTTGAGAAATAGCCATAGCATTGAAGAATACAGTAAGATATTACTAATGGCGATATTGAAATTGTTTACAACACCTAGACTTACAGAGAAATCTAGAAACCATTATATTCAGGGTTCTCTGGCTTTGGGTCCTTCTTAGATTCCATTCTCAGGTCTTGCATAGGGACTTCCATGGACTGAGCCTCTTCTTCAAGGGTCTCTATCTTGTTTGCATTTTGGATGCTGCTTTAAAAAATCACAATGCTAGCCATATGTAGAAAGCTGAAACTGGATCCCTTCCTTACACCTTATACAAAAATTAATTCAAGATGGATTAAAGACTTAAATGTTAGACCTAAAACCATAAAAACCCTAGAAGAAAACCTAGGCAATACCATTCAGGACATAGGCATGGGCAAGGACTTCACATCTAAAACACCAAAAGCAATGGCAACAAAAGCCAAAATTGACAAATGGGATCTAATCAAACTAAAGAGCTTCTGCACAGCAAAAGAAACTACCATCAGAGTGAACAGGCAACCTACAAAATGGGAGAAAATTTTCACAACCTACTCATCTGACAAAGGGCTAATAACCAGAATCTACAATGAACTCAAACAAATTTACAAGAAAAAAACAAACAACCCCATCAAAAAGTGGGCAAAGGACATGAACAGACACTTCTCAAAAGAAGACATTTATGCAGCCAAAAAACACATGAAAAAATGCTCACCATCACTGGCCATCAGAGAAATGCAAATCAAAACCACAATGAGATACCATCTCACACCAGTTAGAATGGCAATCATTAAAAAGTCAGGAAACAACAGGTGCTGGAGAGGATGTGGAGAAATAGGAACACTTTTACACTGTTGGTGGGACTGTAAACTAGTTCAACCATTGTGGAAGTCAGTGTGGCGATTCCTCAGGGATCTAGAACTAGAAATACCATTTGACCCAGCCATCCCATTACTGGGTATATACCCAAAGGACTATAAATCATGCTGCTATAAAGACACATGCACACGTATGTTTATTGTGGCACTATTCACAATAGCAAAGACTTGGAACCAACCCAGATGTCCAACAATGATAGACTGGATTAAGAAAATGTGGCACATATACACCATGGAATACTATGCAGCCATAAAAAAGGATGAGTTCATGTCCTTTGTAGGGACATGGATGAAATTGGAAATCATCATTCTCAGTAAACTATCGCAAGAACAAAAAACCAAACACTGCATATTCTCACTCATAGGTGGGAACTGAACAATGAGAACACATGGACACAGGAAGGGGAACATTACACTCTGGGGGACTGTTGTGGGGTGGAGGGAGTGGGGAGGGATAGCTTTAGGAGATATACCTAATGCTAAATGACGAGTTAATGGGTGCAGCACACCATCATGGCACATGTATACATATTTAACTAACCTGCACATTGTGCACATGTACCCTAAAACTTAAAGTATAATAATAATAAAATTAAAAAAAAATTATATGCCAGGATCAAATTATCCCCCTACCAATTTATATGCCAGATGTTTTCAAACTTTCTTGGTTCCCCATATTTTTTCTGTCTCTGTAAATTTTTCATAATGCCCTTAGGCAAAAAGGATTACTGTTTTGTGTATTAAATAGTATTGTTTTGTTTATTAATTAAGTAAAAACAATATGTACTTATATCCTTAAAAAAAAAAATCACAATGCCTAGGCCACTCTTCAGATCAAATAAACACACATCTTAGGCAGTGGAATCCAGGGATCACTATTTTTAAAGTTTCCAGGTGATTCCAAAGTGCAGCCAAAGTTGAGAACCACTGTCCCTATATGATGATTGTTATTATGATTATTTATCTATATTTTGATACGGAATCTCACTCTGTCACCCAGGCTGGAGTGCAGTGGTGTGATCTCGGCTCAGTGCAGACTCTACCTCCTAGGTTCAAGCGATTCTCATGCCTCAACCTCCCCAGTAGCTGGGATTACAGGCAAGCACCACCACGCCCAGCTAATTTTTGTATTTTTAGTAGAGACAGGGTTTCACCAGGTTGACCAGGCTGGTCTCAAACTCCTGACCTCCAGTGATTGGCCTGCCTAGGCCTCCCAAAGTGCTGGGATTACAGGTGTGAGCCATGGTGCCCAGCTCCCACCGCCCCCCGCCTTTTTTTTCCTTTTTGAGACATCCGCATTTTAAAAGAGAATTCCTAATGAACAATGAGATTGCATACTGAACTTTGGGGTCATACTTTCTAGTAACATTTGAATAATTAAAAATTAAATTAGACTTTGAGAAACTCTTTTACAGACACTACACAAAGGGTTTCCCCTACATTTGCAATAAATGTGGGGTCAAGATAATTTCATTCAGTGAGGTTAGTGAGGTGACTATAGATCTTTGAAATGAATACAATAAAATGTTAATTTTGTGATCCTATTTATTTTGCTGAAGTTTCTACATGATAGGAAGCAAATGCAAATTTTGACCTATGGTCATTCCTTAATATTTCCAGCAGCAGAAAAACAAATCTATTAGAGTACCTGAATTTTACAAGCAAATTCAACATATTTTATACAGACAAACATAATAATGTCTTGGATGTAGTTATTCATAGTCCTAGATATTTACTGAGCTCTCACTCATCATTTATTCATTTTATTTCTCAATTTTCTTGACACATTTTTACCTTCTAAATGAAGAACTCTGCTTCTGTTAACCCTTTATGCAAGTTTTACACACATGTGTTTAGGATGTGGCACAATCAGATTGGGATTATTTTTTTTTTTTTGAGACAGGGTCTTGCTCTGTCACCCAGCCTGGAGTACAGTGGTGCAATCTTGATTCACTGCAATCTCTGCCTCCCAGGCCAAGTGATCCTCCCGCCTCAGCCTCCCAAGTAGCTGTGATCACGGGTGCATGCCACCACGCCTGGCTGTTTTTGTTGTTTTTTTTTGTATTATTAGTAGAGATGAGGTTTCACCATGTTGCCCAGGCTGGTCCCAAACTCCTGGCCTGAAGTGACTCACCCACTTCGGCCTCCCAGAGTGCTGGAATTATAGGCAGGAGCCACCCTGCCTGGCCTGATTTGGGATTTAGAAAGACATTCTGGTCTTTCTAAAGGATGCCTGGCAGAACAAATAACTGGCGGCAGAGAGATTAGTAGGAGAGCATTAGCTTACTTTGTGAATTACTGTATCCAGATTGAGGAATGAGTTCCTGAATGAGCGTTTACAGCAACTGAATCACCTGCTGTCACAACAAACCAATTCCTCACTTGAAAAGCTTTTAAATTGGGGAATTGTGAATGCTTTTAAATGAGCTATAACAAGCACAAAATATAGTTAAATGACTTTGGGGAATCAGTTGCTCAGAACTAAATATCCCCAATTCTCCTATTCATCTGACTCTGACATTGACTCACTCATTGATCTTTCGGGATTTAGTTAGTCTATGCTTTAGTTTTCCCATCTATAAAATGCAGCATTAGCATCTGTGTCATGGAGTAAAATAATTAATCATTTACATGCACTTTGAAGATGAAAAGTACAAGTAATTAAATTCCATGAAAGTTCCCCAGGAAGAGGTTGCTAAAGATATGAGTGAAGTTCATTGTTCTAGCTAGAAGTTAGAATCTCTTTAATGTTAGTGCCTTTTTAACACTTTATTCATGGATGCAACAAATATTTATTTGTGACCTACCATGTGCCAAGGCCAAGGTTAAAAGTCAATGGTGAATAAAACAGTCAAATTTCCTTCCTCATGAGGTTGTAGTCTTATAAGGGAAGGAGACAACAAACAAACATATCAGGTAGTGGTAAGTGCATGGAGGGAGGAGATAGAAGATGGGTAAAGAAAGAGAGAGGTAGACAAAGTAAGAGGAGGGATCCTATTGATCCCTGGTACCAATTTTCTGTATTAGCTGGTTCCCGCATTGCTATAAAGAAATAGTTGAGACTGGGGTAATTTACAAAGAAAACAGGTTTAGTTGACTCATTCCCCAGGCTGTACAGGAAGCATGATTCTGCCATCTGCTCAGCTTCTGGGGAGACCTCAGGAAACAATCATGGCGGAAGGGGAAGAGGAAGCAGGCACCTGCCTCTTACATGGCCATAGCAGGAGCAAGAGAGGGAGATGCTACACAATTTTTAAACAGCCAGATCTCACAAGAACTCACTCACTATCACAAGAAGAGCACCAAGGGGGAAATCCACTCCCATGGTTTAATCACCTCCCACCAAGCCCCACCTTGAACATGTTCAATTACAATTGAACATGAGATTTGGGTGGGGACACAGATGCAAACCATATCGCGGTGGCTACAGCAGGCCTCTAGGGAAGGTTACAAGAAAAATCAGGAAGAGGAGGTTCTTGCAAACATCTTAAGAGAGCTTTCTAAACAAAGGGAATCATAAGTAGAATGTGTGGGGGCCTATAAGGTACAATACAAAGGCTTGGCAGCTGGGATGGAGTGAGTGGGGGGCTTGTGTTAAGTGAATATCAACCCGTGTGTCCTAAGAGTGAGAGTAAGATAGGCAGACTTCTTCTCCAAGTAAACAATGATGGTCTACAGGGCAGCATAGGAATTCCAAAAATAGAGTCCATTGTTTCTTCATCAAATATTTATTAGTGCCCTTTATTTTCTAGACTTTTTTTAAGATAAAACAACAAACTTGGTTCTCAAGAAGTATAGTTTAGAGAATATATACACAAATTCACTCTTAGTTTGGGCAAGCAAACTAAAGTTTAGATTCCAATAGGTAACACATTTTGGTTAAAAATCATAGATTCTGGTTTTATTTATGTAAGGTTAACAGCAATATGTGTTTACAGGTGTGCTCCTTTTTCCCTCTCTTTTTAAATTTAACTGACTCATGGTCGACACTGTTTCATCTCTACCCTCCTTTTTAGCACTCACCAGATTTTTCTGAAGCAAATGACAGCATTATTTCATCTGTAAAGATTTCACTAAGTAGCTCTAAAAGAGAGTCTTTGAAAGAGACCAAAATTAATAATAATTCTTCTATATCATTGCACATCTAGTTAGTATTCAAATTTCCTTCACTATCTCACAATTTATTTATTTCTGTTCTTCTTATTTTCTTGTGAGTCAGAGTCTCACTCTGTTGCCCAGGAGTGCAGTGGCGAGATCTCAACTCACTGCAACCTCTGACTCCTGGTTCAAACAATTCTCGCGCTTCAGCCACCCTAGTAGATAGGACTACAGGCACGTGCTACAACACCTGGCTAGTTTTTGTATTTTTAATAGAGACGGGGTTTCACCATGATGGCCAGGCTGGTGTTGAACTCCTGACCTCAAGCTGTCTGCCTGCCTTGACTTCCCAAAGAGTGGGGATTACAGGCATGCACCACCATGCCTAGCTTTTTGTTTGTTTGTTTGTTTTACAATTCAGTGGATTTTAAAAATTATAAAATATACACAACATAAGATTTACCATTGTTAAGTGTAAAGTTCAGTGACATTAAGTTCATTCATATTGTCATGCAATCATCATCACCGTCCATCACCAGAGAGTCTTCATCTTCCCAAACTGAAACTCTGCACCCATTAAACAGCAGCTCCCCATTCCCCAGCCCACCCAACTCCCTCAGCAGTGTGACAATCAACATTCTGCTTTCTGGCTCTGAATTTGACTTCTCTAGGTATCTCATATTAGTGAACTCATACAATATTTGACCTTTTGTGACTGGCTTGTTTCACTTAGCATCACATCTTCAAGACCCACCCACATTATAGCATATATCAGAATTTCCCTCCTTTTTATGGCTGAGTAATATCCCATTGCGTGAATATACTACATTTTGTTTTTATCCAATTGTCTCATTCTTTTTTCTTTCTTTCTTTTTTGAGACAGAGTCTCACTCTGGCACCCAGGCTGGAGTTTAGTGGTGCTATCTCGGCTCACTGCAACCTCTGCCTCCCGAGTTCAAGTGATTCTCATGCCTCAGCCTCCCCAGTAGCTGTGATTACAGGCTCATGCCACCACGCCTGGCTAATTTTTGTATTTTTAGTAGAGACGGGGTTACACCGTGTTGGCCAGGCTGGTCTCGAACCCCTGACCTCAAGTGATCCACCAGCCACAGCCTCCCAATGTCTTATTCTTTTCAATTGTTTTATTTTCATCTTCATTTGCAAATTGACTGAATTTGGGGGGGACAAAACTACATAAAAATACATGGTAGCAATATTTTTCAAAAAGCTAAAGAGATAAGCAATGTAAATATTAAATGACCAAATTTCACCTTCTGTAAGACTTTTATAAGAGCTCTAACAATCCAAGGTTAACTACTTTAAAATAAAAATGAACTGCGGTCCACAGTTGCAGGGCCGGTCTATTGTTTTGTTCTGTGGATGTGGTGTCTCTGTTGCACACTGACGTCGTTGCAGATCACCCAGAACCCGTGAGATCAGCTCTGCATGCTCAGCAAGGCTGGTCAAAAAACAGGGCTGTTATCTAGCACCATGCTTCAGTGGCCCCTGGCAAAGACGCTCCCAGAGTGCTCCTTCCACACAGAATTTCCCGACATATCTCTAGCTAGCATCTAAAGCTGCAAGACGCTAAACGTCTGTATCATCATTTAGTTGCTTTTAATGCGGTCTCTTGAAAGAATAGGTAAATGTCAGAGAGACCAATGTGAATAGATATGTTACATTATTAATGTCAAGCAGGGAATGAAAATCTGGAGATTCTGAATTCATTATAGCTATGTTATTTACATATTGATGGGGTTAGGGATCTTGGAGTTACAGTTCTATAACATTCCCCCACATCTTTCCAACCTATTCTTTTCTTGAGACAGGGTCTTCCTCTGTAGCCCAACCTACTCTGTAAAAATACAATGCTGAGGCCAGGCGTGGTGGCTCATGCCTGTAATCCCAGCACTTTGGGAGGCTGAGGTGGGCAGACCATGAGGTCAGGAGTTTGAGACCAGCCTGGGCAACATAGTGAAACCCCGTCTCTACTAAAAATACAAAAAAAATTAGCCAAGCATGGCAGCACACACCTGTAGTCCCAGCTACTAGGGAGGCTGAAGCAAGAGAATCACTTGAACCCAGGAGGCGGAGGTTGCAGTGAGCCAAGATCATGCCACTGTACTCCAACCTGCATGA
The DNA here is from genome assembly GCF_028885625.2 of Pongo pygmaeus. NCBI lineage: Eukaryota > Metazoa > Chordata > Mammalia > Primates > Hominidae > Pongo > Pongo pygmaeus. The sequence goes on from NC_072380.2 coordinate 11,939,392, forward strand.
CAGAGCGAGACTCTGTCTCAAAAAAGAAAAAAAATAATACTATGCTAGCCAAGTGTGGTGGCTCACAATTGTAATTCCAATATTTTGGGAGGCTGAGGCAGGTGGATTGTTCGAGACCAGCCTGGACAACATGGTAAAACCCCATCTCTACAAAAAATACAAAATTTAGCCAGGCATGGTGGCGTGCATGTGTAGTCCCAGCTACTCAGGAGGCTGAGGTAGGAGAATCATGTGAGCCTGGGGAGGTAAAGGCTGCAGTGAGCTGTGATGGAGCCACTGCACTCCAGCCTGGGCAACAGAGTGAGACTCTGTCTCAAAAAAGAAAACAAAATACTATGCCAAGGTCAGCATCAGGATCATATACTGAAAACACTGTCCTTAACACACATTACATTTAAAATATTTTAATTGGATGAACAAAACTAGTAAATTGTGTTTAATTTCCCACAATTGCAAAATGTCCTTCATTGACATGAAATATAACATGTTTAACTCTTTTAATATATTTTCTGTATTTTGTAGCTCCTGTGTACCCATACATATTCAAACCTCTTTTGTAGAAAAATTCCTTATAGATGAGAGAGGAAATATAATTTTTACTTCACACTGGAGTCTGGCCTTACCTATTTAAAGTTTGAGTAAACCTAAACATGGTATAAAATAAAGCTTTCTTTTTACTTATTTATTTATATTATTAAATTTTTTTTCTATCCAAAAAGCTGAGATACAATAAAATAAAGTTTTCTAATCAAGTAAAAGTTCTATCCAAAATATGCATCAATGGAGAATCCTGGAATGTTGATCTCGAATGAAATTTAAAGGTTGTTTAATTCAGTGGGTCAGTCTCTCTTGGGTTCATGAATTGAGAATCTGATGTAAGCTATGAATCTTTTCCCTAGAAAAATGCATATTATTTAGCTGATAATTTTACCTGTTCATGGACCTTCTGATGCCCATCGTCAGACTCCAAATTAAGAATCTGATGTACATCTGTAATCCCAGCACTTTGGGAGACCAAGGCAGGTGGATCACTTGAGGTCAGGAGTTTGAGACCAGCCTGGCCAACATGGTGAAACATCGTCATAAAAATACAAAAATTAGCCAGGCATGGTGGCGGATGCCTTAGTCTCAGCTACTCAGGAGGCTGAGGCAGGACAATTGCTTGAACCCAGGAGGCGGAGGTTGCAGTGAGCCGAGATCACACCACTGTACTCCAGCCTGGGCGACAGAGCAAGACTCCGTCTACAAAAAAAAAAAGAGAACCTGATGTAATTCAACTCCTTCCTTTTATAGTTGATGGACTTGACAGTCATGGTGGCTATGCAACTTGCCCATGGCCACAGAGTGAGGGAGGGTAGAGATTTCACTATAATTACAATGCGGCTTTTTCTATCACTTGATTATGAAACTTCACCTAACAGATTATCAATGTGAGAGGTACCATTGGACCCGATGTACCTCCTTACCCAGTCTTTGATAATACCTCAAATTCTCACATGTGGGGTCTTCTGGTGGCATATTTGTATCAACTTGGACAAGGCATCAAGCACCATCTTCCATGCACATGCCAGGTGAAGGCAAACTAGAGTATAATATGGGTCACTAGCCCAGACTCCTGTCTCTCGGGCTCAATCCCCTTTGGTGCTCTTGGTCTCTTTACCTGCTGTTAAGCTTGACCCCTACACATGTTTGCCTATTGTTCAATGATCAGCTCTACACAAGGGGATGAGGGGTAGAGAAATAGGGTGTTCATAAAAGGAGGGGTGGGGCAGAAGAGTCTGTTTAACAGGATTAAAGTTAAGCAAAAACAGCATATTCAGAACTTCATCTGCTTCAATTTTTTTTTTTCAGCTAGAAGTGAGAGTGCTGGAAATGTTTTGTACTGAAATACTAAGCAACCAGATTCCTGACATTGTTGAAATGTATTTAAAAATCCCCAATTTTATGAGTCTCATGCAATTAAGTTGGAGAAACTGCACATGTTGGATAAGGATTGTGTTATGGCCAAGAAGGAAGCACAGAGTGATATTCCAGGAAAGAGGGGGATTTCCTTGTGAACATATTTGCTCTCAATCATAAATTGAGATATAGAAATATAACATTAAATATTACAAGTATTTTTGTGATTGGACAAAGTATATGTATATTTTTGCATGAATTTTTTTGCTATATAATTTATTCTGATAAAGATCATACCTATTATAGGAAATTTGAAAAATAAAAAAGAAAGAAAAGAAAATTGCTGTAATTCCAGTAAGAGGAACTAACAACTACTCATAATCTGATGCATATATTTTCAGGCTTTTTTCTATGAATACATATTTACACACACACACATATATATATAATTACATATAGATCTATTTTATTTATCAAAGTAAGGTCATGTTTATATGAAGGACCGTAGTTTGATCTTTTCAACAAATATTACAGCATAAGTATTTTTAAAAGTTATTAAATTTTCTTGGAAAACAGTTTCAAATAGCTATATGGATTCCATCATATATCCATGCCAACGTTTATTTAATCATTTGGAAATCCAGAGTGTTTTCAGTATTCCCACCTATATATCCTTGTATGTAGATCTTTGGGTGCATCTCTATTTCTTTAGAATTTTTTTAAAATTTTTTTTCATAATTTTTATTTTAGTAGAGATGGGGTTTCACCACGTTGGCCAGGCTGATCTGGAACTCCTGGCCTCAAGTAATCCACCCGCTTCGGCCTCCCAAAGTGCCTGGATTACAGGTGTGAGCCACCATACCAAGCCTTTTTAGAAAACTTCTTATTTTTCTCAGCTTTTTGGCTAGTAGAAATTTCTAAAAGTAAAATAATTCCCAAGAGTAGAACATTTTCTTAGGTTTTTGCTGTATATTATTAAATGCTCTATATAGTGTTCTACTAATTTGCACCTCTAGCTGCAGTATTTGTTAGTGTTACTTTTGCCTATTCTTTGGTTAATATTGGATGTTTAAAAATTGATTCCAATTTGACAGGCTAAATATGGTATCCTATTTTAATTTGCATTAGTTTTATTACTCTTCAAAGTTAAACTATTTAAAAAATATGTTTACTAGCTATTTGCATTTGTCCTAATGCAAACTGTTTTGCCTGTTTTTGTATTATGGTACTCATCTTTTGCAAATTGATTGGTAGGAACTCCTTATATATTTTTACCATAAACCCTATGTTGTATGTATTGAAAATATTTTCTCTATCATTTTCTTTAACTTATGATGACACTTTTTTTCTCTAATAAATCATGAAATGTCACCTGTGCCCCCAAGTTGCAAAGCTGTTGTAAAACTGATTTGCTTTACAAGGGGGCAGGTCTCAGCGTGTTTATCTGATGGGATGAATGGAATGAAACAGACATGTGCAGGGTTTTGGGAATCAAAGCAGAAGTTTTGAAGCTGAAGTCCTTAGGTCCTCTGGTTTCTTATCAGATATTCTCATTCTAATTATAAACATTATACATTTTCCCAATAAACACCCCAATTTTAGTTTCAAAAATGGTTACAATAAAGGATCTGGTTGCTACTAAGCACGATACATAATTAGCATGGTTGGTGTCCTTATAGATGTGTTTCTTTTGGGACAGAATCTCGCTCTGTCACCCAGGCTGGAGTGTAGTGGCACAATCTCGGTTCACTGCAACCTCTGCCTTCCAGGCTCAAGCAATTCTTGTGCTCAGCCTCCCGAGTAGCTGGGACTACAGGTGCCTGCCACCACATCGGGCTAACTTTTGTATTTTTTGTACAGACAGGATTTCGCCATGTTGCCCAGTCTGGGCTTGAACTCTTGAACTCAGGTGATCCACGCGCCTTGGCCTCTCAAAGTGCTGGGATTACAGGCATGAGCTACCACGACTGGCCCTTATAGATGCTTTTTAGATTAACTTTGAGCAAGATTAGACGGCTGGCTGTGATCAGAAAGGCTTCTGGTACGTAACTGTATTCTTACTCTATTTTCCATCGTCTTCTTTCAGCGAGGCAAGCTTGGCTTGAAGTCTCTCTCCTTCTTGATCTTACGGTACTTCCTTGAAAGTCTGCAAGAACTGCACACATGAAAACATACTATTTCTTGGTTAGAGGACTATCCACTTCTCACCCCATCTGCTTTGATATAACAATTTCCTTTAATGGACTGTAACTTGTAAACTCACTTCCAGATAAAAATTTCTATGTTAAGATTCTTTGGGTTTTAAAAAAGAGAAACCAATTCAAAGGCACTCTAGCAAAAGCAGGAGATTTATTGTAAGTCTTGAAGGCAGGGAGAGGAGCTAGGATTCAAGAATACCAGTCAAGAAAGCAAAATGTTGTTGGAAACTCAAGAAACGTGGCCTCTTATATTTGCCATCTTCTTTCTCCATGGACCGGCTTTTCTCTGCTCCTAAGTCCCCTTAATAGTCTGGAGTTGGCTGCTTATGGTTCCAAATTTACCATATGGACCCAGAGAAAGACGGCTTTCCTTCTCTCAACGCCTAGTCCAAATTTCTTGCTGTATTTTTTTTGTTTTTTTTTTTTTTGAGATAGAGTCTCGCTCGGTCGTCTAGGCTAGAGTTCAATGGCGCAATCTCTGCTTACTGCAACTTCTGCCTCCTAAGCTCAACTGATTCTTCTCCTGTCTCAGCCTCCCGAGTATCTGGGATTACTACAGGTGCCTGCTACCACGCCCAGCTAATTTTTTGTATTTTAGTAGAGACGGGGTTTCACCGTGTTGCCCAGGCTGGTCTCGAACTCTTGAGCTCAGGCAATCCATCCACCTCGGCCTCCCAAAGTGCTAGGATTACAGGCGTGACCAAGTCCAAATTTCTAAGAAAGAGACTTTGGCCCCGTTTCAATTAAGCACCTACCTCAGGTCTAATTATTCTAAGGCAAGGATGTGGGGTCACATGGACAAATGGCTCCCGACAGCCCACTACTGGGGGAGAAAGGGAGCAGTTGGAGAGCCATTGCGAATTTACACAGATACGAAAAAGGTGTGCATCATACCAACAGTATTTTTAAAATCATGTCCTAGAATCTTTTGTCAGGTTTAATGTTACGCATGAGGATATTTAAAAATAAACTATCCATTTTAAGAACATCATCTGCAAGAAAGTGAACACTAAAATTCAAGAGGAAACCTGAGTTTGGTTCCCGTTAAATCCAGTTGCTCTGCAGAGACACAGCCTGTAACACAGTCTGGATAAGCAGCAGGGACATATGATTATGTCCTAAGCTGCTAGGATAAGGCTTCTATAATTTTTCCAAATAATTTTGGAGGATATTTTCATTGAATTGGTACAAACATGTTAAACTTGCTAATAAGAACTTACTAAAATAAGCCCAACTAAGAAAAAAATAATAAATTCAATGTTCCATACTAGAACAAAACCAAACCTCTAATACATCAACTTAATATTCCAAGTATTGTTTTGAAAATATAAATTAAATGTTAACATCATCGTATTCAAGATCCACCAAGACAATGGAACAATATTATCTTACAGAGAAAGGGAAGGGCTTCCTCAAATTGTTCTGTAATACTAGAGCAGCCACTGTAGTTAGGGGACAAAGGAACCAGACAGAGGGGTCTGTTAGCTACTTCCATCAAATCAGAGAATTTTGAAATAGACTGTATCTTGTTAACTTTATCAGAGGACCACAGCTTTGGAAGAGCACCTTAATCAATAGTGGATAAATGCTTTATGTGTACGTTTTGAGGGAGAGAACAAAGATAGAAGTCTTCTTAAGTTGTCTCAAGTCTAGGCAGCTTAGCCAGGGCCTTACATAAATATTTGTGGGGTTAGTAATGAACTTATGACCAACGGTGATGCTTACATTATTAGACACCATAGTCCCTTATGGCATTATTTCAAGGACTCTCACTATTTCATAGGATGACATCGAGAGTAGATAGAGAATTAGGTTTTCTTGTTTTGTTTTACAGAAAAGTAAACAGAAATTGTTTTTGCTATAAGAGTCATTAGTATCAGAAATAAATGATAACTTTGCTTTTCCTGGGTTTTAGTAAATACATGGCTTCATAATGTTGACGAAAAAAGTCAAACTCTAAAATATTTGAAGAAATATTTTAATCGGATCCCAATATGAGTGACCATGGCTGGTGACACAGTCCTCAGGAGGTCCTGGGAACATGTGCCCAAGGTGTGGGGCACAGCTTGGTTTATACATTTTTGGGAGACATAAAACATCAATCAAATTCTTTTTTGTTTGTTTTTTGAGACAGAGTCTCACTCTGTTGCCCAGGCTGGAGTGCCAGTGGCATGATCTCGGCTCACTGCAATCTCTGCCTCCCGGGTTCAAGCGATTCTCCTGCCTCAGCCTCCAGAGTAGCTGGGATTACAGGCACGCACCACCAGGCCTGGCTAATTTTTGTAGTTTTAATAGAGATGAGGTTTCCTCATGTTGGCCAGGCTGGCCTCAAACTCCTAACCTCAAGTGATGAGCCCACCTCAGCCTCCCAAAGTGCTGGGATCACAGGCATAAGCCACCTCACCCGGCCAATCACATACATTTAAGATGTACATTGGTTCAGGTCAGAAAGGCGGGACAACGCAAAGCAGGGCTGGGGCTTCCAGGCTATAGGTAGATATAAAATTTTTCTGGTTGACAATTTGTTGAGTATATCTAAAGACCTGGGATCAATAGAAAGGAAATGTCTGGGTTAAGATAAAGGATTTTAGTGACCAAAGTTTTTAATATGCAGAGGAAGTCTTCAGGTGGCAGGCTTCACAGGGAATAGATTGTAAATGTTTCTTACCGGACTCAAAAGAGTGCTAGACTGTTTCTCAGTTGATTCGCTCCTGGATCCAGAAAAAGGCCTGGAAAAAGGGAAAAGGGGATTCTTCATAGAGTGCAGATTTTTCCCCACAAGAGGTGACTGTGCAGGAAACTTTCAAGGTATAGCAAGGAAATATATTTGGGGTTAAAATATTTTGATTTACTTCCTTGTTATGTGATGTTACGACAGAGTCAGGTTGGAAGGCAAGCACATTATATAGGGTTAAAATAACCTCTCTGATGAGATTTGATGGTCTGTAGGCCGTTACTCCCCAGACCCCTAGGGTAGGAATTTGGGCAAGAGAAGAAAAAAAGTCATAGTTTAGTCTGTCTTCAATAATAATAATATTAATAATAATAATTACACTCATTTGGTAGGACTTAACATTTTTTTCCCTTAGTTTTTTTTTGAGACAGAGTCTGTCTGTGTTTCTTAGGCTGGAGTGCAGCGGCGTGATCTTGGCTCACTGCAACCTCCACCTCCCGGGTTCAAGCAATTCTCGAGCCTCAGCCTCCTGAGTAGCTGGGATTACAGGCTTTTGCCATCATGCCCGGCTAATTTTTGTATTTTTTGTAGAGACGAGATTTTGCCATGTTGGGCAGACTGGTCTCGAACTCCTGACCTCAAGTGATTTGACCACCTTGGCCTCCCAAAGTGGTTGGATTACAGGCATGAGCCACCATGCTCGGCTGGACTTTACATTTTCAATGCTACGCTTTATAGTATGTGTTATGTCATTGTAGACTTTTCTGAAATTTTGGAACTATGATGTTCAAAAAGGAGGGCCCAATATCCCTGGGTCATTTATTTAAAAGGTAGGTACTAGTACATTTATTTTTAAACATGGAAAATATTTCAAAACCTTGTGGACGGAAGCAAGGTCTTAAACCATTTGTCTCACTGTGACTGCATCTCATTATAGTTCAGAGTGGTAACTGAAACTCCATTCCCAGGGCTACACAGCTTCTGCTCTGCACACACACCCTAGGAAGGAGGCGTGGAAGACAAAAGCACCTGAACTTCACTACCATGCCTAGGAGCATGGTTGGGTCTGTGGAGAGTGATGCCTTGCTCTCCCTTTCACTGAGGCACCATACAGGCCCTGATATGGTTTGACTGTGTCCCCACCCAAATCTCATCTTGAATTCCCACATGCTGGGGAGGGACCTGGTGGGAGGTAATTGAATCATGGGGGCAGGTCTTTCCATACTGTTCTTGTGATAGTGAATAAGTCTCATGATATCTGATGGTTTTATAAGGGGAGTTCTCCTGCACAAGCTTTCTCTTTTTGCCTGCTGCCATCCATGTAAGACATGACTTACTCCTCCTTGCCTTCTGCCATGATTGTGAAGGCCTCCCCAGCCACGTTGAACTGTGAGTTCATTAAACCTCTTTTTCTTCCCTGTCTCAGGTATGTCTTTACCAGCAGCATGAAAACGGACTAATACAGGCCCCTTTTGAAAAGCCCCACTATAGAGTATCTCCCTGTCCAAGGCTTGCCGTTAGCAATAGACACGAAGCGGGGGATGATAGGGACATCCTTTCTGCAACCCATTCTCCCTCTCCCCTCCTCCTGGACGTGCTTCATTTCAAAATGCCAAGTATGCTACAGTTAGCCTCATGTGTCATGACTATTTCACAGATGTTTTCCATTTGTCTTTCACTGGACTAATTTTCCTTGTTTTTCTCAGAAAGAGGATGTTTTCTCCAGGATTGGGTGGGCAGTTGGGGTTTGGGAGGGGACACTGCTACTTTGGGACCCCCAGGAAAAGTTCTGGAATTCTAGGTGACGTCAAGGCAAATCCTTCGGTTTGCAGTGAAATGGCCTGGGTCCTGTGGAATATCTTCAGCTGAAAGTACTTTCAACGGATGCTAAAAATACATTGCAGTTTATTTTCCCCAGTAGGGAGCATATGTGTTCCCACTTGACCTGGAAACACAAAGAAATCCAATGTTAAATGTAATGTTGCTCATTCCAAGACAAATGAGTTTTCTGGAGAGCAAGGGAAAGAAAAAACAACAGTCGTCTGGGTATAGTTTTGCCTTTGCTCTCTGGAGGAGTCAGTGTCTTGAACACATACTTTATGCTCCATGCTTGTAGTTAAGTGGCAAGTCTCAGGCTTCTTAGCCATTGCTGATCAGAACTGGCTTGCTTTCAAATCAGATGAGTCCAAGGCAGATTTATTAAATTTGGGAAAGAGGGGTGAGGTATGTTTTAAATATTTTTTAAATAAAATTTTTAAAAATCCAAACAAAAGGGGTCAGATTCTTTGTATCTAATCTGAGCTTAATAAATTCGTCTTCCGTCTTTTTTCAAAAAATGAAGTCAAAATATGAAGTCTGAAACACCCTCTAATTGGAGTGTAGATTTACGGACATTGGTATTAAACCCTTTCTGTGTAAAACTAGCAAATTGAACAAACACAGCTGATCTACAGCTAGCATAGACATTCTGTTGGTTTCCTGCAGTGACATTTAAGAATAGTTATTCAGCCCAGTTCTTGTAGTTGGGGACACTGTGTTTAGAGCTTTGGATTGCCCAATATAATATTCTTCAATTTTGTAAGAGCTCAGCTCAATTTCTACTGAAGACTGGGTGGCAACCCTGTCTCCAGCTGGTACCTCTTTCCCTCTTCTCTATAGCTTAAAATACACGGTCTGCTCCCAGTCAGTTAAGAACCAATCTCCTCCACCCTCCCAACCCCCGAAGAATTAGCACAGTGATTAAGTACATGAATTTTACAGTCTGCCTTGTTTTGAGTGAATTTTGCCACTCAGTATCTCTGCTTTCATTTTTCTCCATCTGTAAATGAGGCTAACAGAACCTACTATTCAGGGCTGTTGTGAAGATTAAATGAAATATTGCATGAAAAGCAGACAGCATAGTGCCTGGGTGCATAGAAAACTTTTAAGAGATGTTAGCTATTATGACTCGTGATTATTCTGAGATTTCCCATTGAGTGATGCCTAGTGGCAGGAGAGAACGCCATGATCACCAAGACCTCCTTTGACAAAACTGTTTGATGTCAATTTTTAAGACTTTATTTCTAATCCCCTGCTTTGGACCAAGCCTAACATCTTTCGAAGGGATATCTCTTCCTGGCCGGCTGCAGTGGCTCACACCTGTAATCCCCAGCATGTTGGGAGGCTGAGGCAGGTGGATCACTTGAGGTCAGGAGTTCGAGACCAGCCTGGCCAACATGGTAAAACCCCATCTCTACTAAAAATACAAAAATTAGCTGGGCTTGATGGTGTGTGCTTGTGGTCCCAGCTACTAGAGAGGCTGAGGCAGGAGAATCGCTTGAACGGGGATATTGCAATGAGTCTAGATCACAGCACTGCACTCCAGCCTGGGCAACAGAGCAAGACTCTGTCTCAAATAAATACATACATAAATAAATAAATATCTCTTCCTTTTCCTCTTTCTGTTTTTCTCTTGACTTTTTCCACTTCTATCTCCTCCAAAGACAAGCCAAGAAGGGTGTGGCTTAATTAAAATCTCGAAAGTGAGATTTTCTCTTAGTTGCCTTTAGCCACATAGGAGGAAGCATTGTTGTTGCTGTCATTTATTTAAAGCAAAATACGATCTAAAATTACAAGAAAGGAGAAACGTGGGAAACCCTTTGCCCCTTTTCATGATACAGGCAGAATATCTTCAGCTTCTCCAGACTTCAAGGAGAAAACTCAGTTCATTTTCTCATAAGATGTTGTAACCCAGCCCTGGGTCTCATTTGTGTGGAAGGGTTAAGTGATTGCCAAATTTTCTTTCAAGACTAGACAGGTAATTTTCATACTCCAAAGTCAGCTGGAACCTCTAGCCCATGAATATCCTGTCTTCTAAGGTAGTGAACAGTTAGGTAAATGAAATCAGAACTAAAGTCTAAATCAGAACTAAAGCAGCTGAAAAAGTGCTACATTTCCAGGAAGCTGTGCTTTCTGAACTCCTGAAGGGTAAAGGGAGAGCAAGTTAAAGGGTTTGTTTAAAAGACCAAGTCAGTTAACAAATTGTACTAGTTTCCTAGGATTACCCTAGTTTTAAGAACAGAATGTCTCCTATCCTGAGAAACTCCTCGGTCTTGTGCACATTGAAACATTTTGCCACCTTAAAATCAAGACTTGATTAAGTTGTGATAGATTAAATTAAAATTCAATGGAAAAGGGTGCTCATATGATTTTCAAAATGCATCTTTAATAGAAATAGAATAATATAAATTTAAGTGGAAAAAGCGTAGTGACTAAGTGTCCTCCTAAGAAGCTATCATTATCTAGGCAAATCCTGGCCACTCTGCCCATGTAGTTACAGTGCTTCGTTTGGTAGCACTTATACTAATTGCAAACTTGATCCCTAGAAGGAAATAATTAGCCTTTACAGGGACTCCTTTTGAAAACCCAAACCTTAAAGTGACACCAAATATCCTATAGGCCAAGAAAGGAGAAAGTTTCCAAAGGAAGTTGTTTAACATTTTCAGCGATGGGAGGTCAAAGAAGGAGGAAGGGTGAGTTGACCTTTAAGAGGGAAAGGCTCATCAGCATGGTGGGGATGGAAACCAGATTCCTGGACTGGCCCAAGGAGGGAGCGAGGGGAGAGGAGTCAGACTAGCGTAGACCAATTATGGAAGATATTTGACAGAGAAATGAAGTAAAGTAGTCAGACAGTAGCTAGGGCATTAGCAAGGTCGAGAGAAATCCGTCAAGATGGAAGAAGGTTGATTGAATATGCTGAAGACAGAGCAAAAGAAACCAGGATGAAAGCTTACTTGGGGCTTGTTGATAGTTCTAGCAAAGGATAGGAATAAACTACTCTTGCCCACCTCTATTCAGACTTTTTTTTTTGAGACAGAGTCTCGCTCTGTTGTCCAGGCTGGAGTGCAGTGGCATGATCTTGGCTCACTGCGACCTCTGCCTCCAGGGTTCAAGCGATCCTCCTGCCTCAGCCTCCTGAGTAGCTAGGATTACAGGAGTGCACCACCAGGTCTGGCTATTTTTTTTTTTTTTTGTAGTTTTAGTAGAGAGGGGGTGTCACCGTGTTGGCCAGGCTGGTCTTGAACTTCTGACCTCAAGTGATCCACTGACCTCTATCTCCCAAAGTGTTGGGTTTACAGGCGTGAGCCACCACACATTGCTAATCCAGACTGTTCTTGACAAAAGACACTTATCTGGAGCATCTAGGATTCTCCCTTCTAAATAGCCATGTTTTGGGGCCTTACTCAAGACACAACCTGTTTCCACATACTCTCCACTCTCGTGAATGACTCTGCCCTTGCAGAGAGGGTCTAGACTCTGGAAGAAAGCCAATGTGTATGGAATGTTCTTGCCATCATAAGGCAGCAGCGAAAGAGAAGACAATCTAAGAGTTAGAAAACAGGATATATTAAAAGGCTTAAGCTGAAAAGGTTTTGGAAAGTTTATAGATTAGGTTCATGACATCGGATAGACCTCTAAGGAAAGAAAATTTTATATAATAGAGTTCCTCTTCTCCAAACAATGTTGTTGTTGTTTTTGCTTTTAGAAAAACCCTACCATTTGCAGGGACACGCTTATCCTTTGCAGGGCCTGGGGAAAGCGTACACGTGAAGGCCCACATGCCACACGCCTAAATATCTAAATGTGTTACATCACCCTAACAGATCTGGCACATTCACACTCCTTGCCCTAGCCTGGGCTTCATCCAGCACAGAGAGAAGCTTTGTCAGCACACAGCTGAGGTCCAGCTCCTGCACAACCCCCACGTCTAGGGATGCCCACCTCAATAACTTCTTTTGAATGACTATGAAAGACTGCCCCACGCTCCCCATCCAGGCTTGAAGCTATTTGCATTGGGAATTCAGGGTCCTCCATACCATGTGTGTTCTAGAAGGTGGAGGGGGCATGCCCCCTTGGCCCATCAGAAACTTAATCACAAGGGGTACAGCATGGTGAGAGGAGGGCCGGGTTAGGTGCCCATGGCAGGAGTCCTTGCCTGGGTTGATACTTGGAAGGATCACTTGAGCACAGGAGTTCGAGACCAGCCTGGGCAACATAACCAGACCCTCTCTCAATGAAAAAACAAAAAAGATGATACTTTCATGAATCATTTCTTTCTTTCTTTTTTTTTTCTTTGCAAGATGGAGTCTTGCTCTGTTGCCCAGGCTGGAGTGCAGTGGCATGATCTTGGCTCACTGTGACCTCTCCCTCCCGGGTCCAAGCGATTTTCCTGCCTCAGCCTCCGGAGTAACTGGGACTACAGGCACCAACCACCACGCCCAGCTAATTTTTGTATTTTTAGTAGAGATGAGGTTTCACCATGTTGGCCAGGCTGGTCTCGAACTCCTGACCTTGTGATCCGCCCACCTTGGCCTCCCAAACTGCTGGGATTACAGGTGTGAGCCACTGCACCCAGCCCAGGAATCATTTCAATAGTTCTTTACAAAGCAGTTTCTTTGAAAGTGGAAACCACAAAGAAAAAAAAATTTTTAAAGCTATATGGAACACAATATATTTTCATAGAGTTTTCTTTTATCATTAACTTGTCTTTTATCATTTGCCTTTCTAGTTTTTAGCATACTGACTTTCTTTTGTTGTGTTGTGTTGTGTTGTATTTTGAGACAGAGTCTCACTCTGTTCCCCAGTCTAGAGTACAGTGGTGCAGTCTTGGCTCACTGCAGTCTCCACTTCCCAGGCTCAAGTGATCTACCCGCCTCAGCCTCCTGAGTAGCTGGGACTACAGGTGTGAGCCACCACACCCTACTAATTTTTATATTTTTTGTAGAGATGATGTCTTGCCTTGTTGCACAGGCTGGTCTCGAACTCCTGAGCTCAAATGATCTGCTCACCTCAGCCTCTGGAAGTGCTGGGATTACAGGCATATGCCCCTGTGCCCATTCACATACTGACTTTCAAAGAACTCATAGATAAGGATTCTTACAAGGCTTCCTACCATATTGACTGCATCAGCTGAGAGGCTCACAAAGAATTGCCCCCTTCAGCAGACTTATTCACTCCAGGCTTTCGGGCTTTAGTGGGGGTTGAAGCCCTAGCGCAGGGTCCTAGCCAGTTCTTTTTATTAGATAAAGCAAATTATAGATGATCTCCTGACAAATGAAGAGTGAAGTTTTCCAAGGACATTTAAAATAGAAGTATAAGCTGGTCCGGGTGGCTTATGCCTATAATCCCAGCTACTCAGGAGGCTCAGGCAAGAAGACTGCTTGAGCCCAGGAGTTCAAGTTCAGCCTGGGCAACAAAGCAAGACCCCCATCCCCCCCCCAAAAAAAAAGAAAGAAAAGAAAAGAAAGAAAATATAATTTTCTTTAGAGACAAAGTCTCACTCTGTCACCCAGGCTGGAGTGCAGTGGTGTGATCTTGGCTCACTGCAACCTCCGCCTTCTGGTTTCAAGCATCTCTCGTGCCTCAGCCTCCTAAGTAGCTGGGGACTACAGGTGCGCACCACTACGCCTGGCTAATTTTTGTATTTTTAGTAGAGACGGGGTTTTGACATGTTGGCCAGGCTGGTCTTGAGCTCCTAACCTCAACTGATCCACCACCTCGGCCTCCCAAAGTGCTGAGATTACAGGCATGACACACCATGTCCGGCCATTTTTCTTTTTTAAAATAATTTTTAAAATAAAAACATTATTAAATAAATGAACACCATGAATTTGCATGTCATCTTTGTGCAGGGCCATGCTAATCCTCTCTGTATTATTCCAATTTTAGTATATGTGCTGCTGAAGCAAGCACAATTTTCATTTTTCAATTGATTTCAGCTTCTGCAGGAGGAAGTATAATTTTCTGATGGCCTCTAAAGAGGAACAGTTAGCAGTTATTGAGATATAATCACGTAAGGTGGTGTAGCATGGTGATGCCTACTCCAGTCTCCTTACCCAGGCTGAGTTCATATTTGTGTTAGAAGGAGCTGCAGGATGGAGAATTTGGGGTCTGGCTCAAGAACAGTGTGAGTACAGGTGATGATCACAGGGGGAATACATTCTATACGGGGAATTAGCAGTCCTGCCTCTACTCTACCTTGCTGGTTGATTGAGAAGTCACTCACTTTGAGCCCATTTCCTCCACTGTGGGGGAAAAAAGGGTCAGCCTAGATAACTCAGAATATTTGTTGTAAAATTCTGACTGTCTCTGGGAGGGAGTGTGGGTGGGGCTACCCTGAACCATTTGAACTCTCGGAAGTCCTTCAGAGTGAACACAGATCAGCTCTTGCTGTTCACTTACTCACATTTCACCTGTGGTGTCAGAGCCTCGGGGACCCAGCAGAACTGGGGAACATCCTCCAGTTATAGCATGTACTACCTGCAGCCTGATAACCATCACTGGGGTGGATTTCCAGCCTCAGATGTTCAGGTGCTCTCTTTGGAAACACAAACTTCTCATGTTACTGCACCAAATATGGGTCCCCAAATGACAGCCATAGTGCACGTCGGGTAGAGCTGCAGTGGGTCAAGTGGTGCCTTTAACCAATTAAACGCAGTTTTGGATCCCTGAAAACTATTTGCTTCCTTATCAATCAACCTGAAGGGAATGATGGAGGTGACATTGGGAGTCTTGGTAGGTTTCCAGGCTTTCATAAGTTCGGGAGAAATTATTGACTTAGCATAGATGTGAGCTCAAAGAAACATTTCCTAACTGCAATAAAAATAAGCATTAGAGTTGAACAATGGACTGTGACTGTTTCCCGAAATAGCTGTTTTCTGGAGTCCGCGGAACAACATGTACTGTATTAATGGGGATACAGTATTTGTTTCACAGCGTTGTTGTGAAGATAAATGGGATACCCCAGATAAAACACCTTGTGTCCCCCCACATCTTAACAACCCTCCTTTAGGCTGGCGGGCCACCTGCTCAAAAGCCTTCCCCAGGGGGGTTAAAACCGTGGTTTAGCAGGTCTGGTACGGGTGGGCTGGGGGAGATCCTCTAAAGCCAGTGCGACCTTGACCCCAGCCAATGTCCAGGCTCTTGACACTATCCAGAGAATGAGTTCAAGGACAACTCAGCAAATAGTGACAATATGGAGATTTATTGCAAAGGGAAAAGTACACACTCAGGAAAAGGGATTGTGGGTGCACTCAAGAGACGGTCACTCACAACGGGGCTTGGGGCTGCTACCTTTATGGGTTTCTTTAACCAAGGGGTGAAATATTCATGAAAATTCCTGGAGAAGTGTGGAGATTTTTCGGGACTGTGGTGCCACCCATTTTTACTTCAAATATGGGTGTTCCCGGAACTGTCATGGCACTGGTGTGACTTAGGATGTTAAAGAGCATATAATGAAGGCCTAGGAGAAACCTAGGTCAAATCCAGGACCACGTTAGGTCCAGCCGGTCTTAGCCAGCTTGGTACACACCTTGGTTTTCAGGGTCTTACCAGCCCATAGCCTCTAGTCAAGTGAAACTGCTGCCTGGAATTTTTTATTCTCCTCTGAGCACCCTGCATTACTCCTGTCTCATGTTCAACACGAAATAGGGCCTCAGGAAATATTTACCAAATGAATGAATGGTTGCCTATTCTTCTGCTTTTGTTTGACCACACTCTTGTCCTAAGCTCCTATGATGATACCCAGGGCTCCCGAGTTGTGCCAGGTCCACTACGGCGTGGATGCAGGGCGAGTGGCAGGAGAGCAGGTAAAGGATGAGTAAGGGAAGCCGGCGGATCCGACGCATTAGAGAACAAGAAAAAGAAATCCTTAGAGACTGGGGGCCAACAAAGAGCCAGGCGCCGGCGAACCCACCAGGGGAACCCCGGAGCCCCACATCCGCCGCGGGGACGACCTCCCCGCCCAGCATGGTCCGGGGCGCGGGCCCGCCCCCCGCCAGGCGCCCCCGGCCCCTCACCCGGCGCCCTCCGCAGCTCCCGCCCCCGGGGCGTGCCGGGAAAACGCGGCGCCTCCGCCGGTCACGTGGGGGCCGCTCCGGCGGGCGGTGCTGCCGCTTCCCAATCGCGCCCTCCCAGCGCCGGGGACGCGGCGCCCGCGCTCCCGCCCGAGCCCGGGGAAACGGAGACAAGGAGGCGCCGCCGCCCCCTCCCCCGAGGCTGCGCCCCGGCCCTGCGCCCGCAGCATGCCCGCCGCCGGGCCGAGCGCCGCCCTCCCCCAGGAGCTCGAGGAGGCGACGCCGCTGCCGGCCGCGGGACCGCGGCTGCGAGGGTAGCGGGGCCGGAGCCGGGCACCCCGAGGCGCCGCGCGGCGGGCGGAGAGGGAGGAGGAGCAGGCATCCTCCGCCGCGCGCGGGCGGCGGCCCTGCTGCCCGGCGCGCCCATGGCCCGGCCGCAGGGAGAATGCAAGCTGCTCTCCACGCGCTCGGCGTTCCCCAGAGCCGCTCGCGTCGCCGCCGCCCCCTAGCAGCCGGCGCTCGGCCGCTGGCTGCGCTAGGACCCGCGGCCGCCGGCCGCCGAGCGCGGGAGGGCAGGCAGGGGCAGGAGCCGGAGGGCCCGGGGCGCGGCGCGGCATGTAGCTGCGGGCTCGCGCGTCCGCGTGAGGCTGTCGGCCCGGGGCCCCGCCATGGCTGGGATGGACAGTGGCAACCTGAAGACGGCGAGGCTGTGGCGGGACGCCGCCCTGCGTGCCAGGAAGCTGCGGAGCAACCTGCGCCAGCTCACGCTCACCGCCGCCGGGGCCTGCCCCGGGGACGGGGCCGACGCGCTCGAGTCTCCCGCCTCCCCCCAGCTCGTGCTGCCGGCCAACCTCGGGGACATTGAGGCACTGAACCTGGGGAACAACGGCCTGGAGGAGGTACCCGAGGGGCTGGGGTCGGCGCTGGGCAGCCTGCGCGTCCTGGTCCTGCGCAGGAACCGCTTCGCCCGGCTGCCCCCGGCGGTGGCCGAGCTCGGCCACCACCTCACCGAGCTGGACGTGAGCCACAATCGGCTGACCGCCCTGGGCGCGGACGTGGTGAGTGCTCTGAGGGAGCTGCGGAAGCTCAACCTCAGCCACAACCAGCTGCCCGCCCTGCCCGCCCAGCTGGGCGCTCTCGCTCACCTGGAGGAGCTGGACGTCAGCTTTAACCGGCTGGCGCACCTGCCTGACTCCTTCTCCTGCCTCTCCCGCCTGCGCACCCTGGACGTGGATCACAACCAGCTCACTGCCTTCCCCCGGCAGCTGCTGCAGCTGGCGGCCCTGGAGGAGCTGGACGTGTCCAGCAACCGGCTGCGGGGCCTGCCTGAGGATATCAGTGCCCTGCGTGCCCTCAAGATCCTCTGGCTGAGTGGGGCCGAGCTTGGCACGCTGCCCGCCGGCTTCTGCGAGCTGGCCAGTTTGGAGAGCCTCATGCTAGACAACAACGGGCTGCGGGCTCTGCCCGCCCAGTTCAGCAGCCTGCAGCGGCTCAAAATGCTCAACCTCTCTTCCAACCTCTTCGAGGAGTTCCCTGCCGCGCTGCTGCCCCTGGCTGGTCTGGAGGAGCTCTACCTTAGTCGCAACCAGCTCACCTCGGTGCCATCCCTTATCTCGGGCCTGGGCCGGCTTCTCACCTTGTGGCTGGATAATAACCGCATCCGCTACCTGCCGGACTCCATAGTGGAGCTGACCGGCCTGGAGGAGCTCGTGCTGCAGGGGAACCAGATCGCGGTGCTGCCCGACAACTTTGGCCAGCTCTCCCGGGTGGGTTTGTGGAAGATCAAAGACAACCCACTGATCCAGCCCCCCTACGAGGTCTGCATGAAGGGGATCCCGTACATCGCAGCCTACCAGAAGGAACTGGCTCATTCCCAGCCGGCGGTGCAGCCCCGGCTCAAGCTGCTCCTGATGGGCCATAAGGCTGCAGGAAAGACTTTGCTGCGCCACTGCCTCACCGAGGAGAGGGTGGAGGGATGCCCAGGAGGAGGGGACAAGGAGAAGTGCTACCCACCGTCACCTCCCGCTGTGAGCAAGGGCATCGAGGTGACCAGCTGGACGGCCGATGCCTCCCGGGGCCTGCGGTTCATCGTGTATGACTTAGCTGGGGATGAAAGTTACGAGGTGATCCAGCCCTTCTTCCTGTCCCCAGGGGCCCTGTATGTGCTGGTGGTCAACTTGGCCACCTATGAGCCTCGCCGCTTTCCTACTACCGTGGGCTCCTTCTTGCATCGGGTCGGGGCGAGAGTGCCCCACGCGGTGATGTGCATCGTGGGCACCCACGCGGACCTGTGCGGAGAGCGTGAGCTGGAGGAGAAGTGTCTAGACATTCACCTACAGATCGCCCTGCAGGAGAAGCACGACGCGGAGGGGCTGAGCCGCTTGGCCCAGGTGGTGGACGAGGCACTGGCCCGGGACTTCGAGCTGCGCTCTGCCAGCCCCCACGCAGCCTACTACGGCGTTTCGGACAAGAACCTTCGACGGCGCAAGGCCCATTTTCAATACCTGCTCAACCACAGGCTGCAGATCCTCTCCCCGGTGTTGCCTGTTAGCTGCAGGGACCCGCGCCACTTAAAACGCCTTCGGGACAAGTTGCTGTCAGTTGCTGAGCACCGAGAAATCTTCCCCAACTTACACAGAGTACTGCCTCGATCCTGGCAGGTGCTGGAAGAACTGCATTTCCAGCCACCTCAGGCCCAGCGACTGTGGCTAAGCTGGTGGGACTCAGCGCGCCTGGGCCTGCAGGCGGGTCTGACCGAGGACCGACTGCAGAGTGCCCTCTCCTACCTGCATGAGAGCGGCAAGCTACTCTACTTTGAGGACAGTCTGGCCCTCAAGGAGCACGTCTTCCACAACCTCACCCGCCTCATCGACATCCTCAATGTCTTCTTCCAGAGGGATCCCTCTTTGCTGCTGCGTAAGCTGCTCCTAGGGACCAGTGGAGAGGGCAAGGCGGAGGGGGAAAGCTCCCCGCCCATGGCGCTGCCCACCCCGAGCCAGGAACTGCTCCGGGCCACCCAGCTCCATCAGTATGTGGAGGGCTTTCTGTTGCATGGGCTCTTGCCAGCTCATGTCATTCGGTTGCTGCTTAAGCCTCATGTCCAGGCCCAGCAGGACTTGCAGCTGTTGCTGGAGCTGCTGGAGAAGATGGGACTCTGTTACTGCCTCAATAAACCCAAGGGCAAGCCTTTGAATGGGTCCACAGCTTGGTACAAGTTCCCATGCTATGTGCAGAACGAGGTGCCCCATGCAGAAGCCTGGATTAATGGGACCAACCTAGCTGGGCAGTCTTTTGTGGCTGAGCAGTTGCAGATTGAATATAGCTTTCCTTTTACCTTTCCACCTGGGTTGTTTGCACGGTACAGTGTCCAGATCAACAGCCACGTGGTGCACAGGTCGGATGGTAAATTTCAGATCTTTGCCTATAGAGGGAAAGTTCCTGTGGTGGTGAGTTACAGACCTGCCAAGGGAGTCCTGCAGCCAGACACCCTGTCCATTGCTAGCCACGCATCATTACCAAATATATGGACCGCATGGCAAGCCATAACCCCCTTGGTGGAGGAACTGAATGTCCTACTTCAGGAATGGCCTGGACTGCACTACACCGTGCACATTCTCTGTTCTAAGTGCCTTAAGAGAGGATCGCCCAATCCACATGCTTTCCCAGGTAAGCGGAGAGAGGGAGAGGTTCTTCTGTGGTATGCTGTAAGATACGTTTTTGGAGATACTTAGTTCTCATTTGGCAGAATGTTTATTTAACTTCACGAGTTCTCCAGGAAAGCTGCATAAGGGAAACACGGAGATTTGGAGATGAGCAAAAGGCAGTAAGTACCTGAGCCTTATGAGATGCAGTCACAAGTGTCATCCTCTCCTAATAGACTCCGACTTCCAAAACGGGTTCCAATCACAACATTTGCCATCTCCTTTCCCCTCTTGTCGATGTAGCCCACATTTGGTGGAAGGAAATTTCAGGTGGTTGAACAGATGCTGGACAGTGTCCGATGTTAGCCTCTTACTGATCCTTGGCTAAAGTGTTTATTAGACCCATCTCAAAGGGGTAGATGAGTTTGAGTTTCAAGTGTCCAGTGTCACAACTTTTAAAAAAAAACTTAAATTTTCGTGAGTACATAGGTTTGTATATTTATGGGGCGCGTGAGATGTTTTGATACAGGCATGCAATGCATAGAAATCACGTTGTAAAATGCGGTATCCATCCCCTCAAGCATTTAAGCACTCTGCTTACATTCACAGTGTAATCAGAAAGTAAAAATTACTGCTCACTTTTCTTAAGAAATTCCAGAGAAAATCTTTTATAATTGGAGTGAACGATGGATGAGTAAAGACAGAAATTTCAGACGGTAATGCATGACTAAATCCTGGGGCTGCTGCTCCCCTCCGCCCACTCAGGGGCATGGAAGATAGATGACTGAAATCTTTGAGGGGCGTTTCCTCGGGAATTTCCTGGCAGTTTCGAGTTTTATAGACGTCTTAAGGTTTGCTTTTTGGTAAGTGTTAAGCAAATGAAGCTTTCTGGCAGTGCTTAATAATTGAGATGGAAGGGACAAAAAGCTAAGAGTTTTCTGGGGAGTGTTTTCCAGTAGACTTTTTTTTTCGTTTTCTTTTTTAAACCATCATAAGCAAGTGGAAGAATTCCAGGACTAGTTGTCTGGTGTTTTTTGTTTGTTTTTTTTTGAAGACTTTTTTTTTCTTTCTTAGAGCAGTTTTAAGTTTATAGCAAAACTGAACAGAAGGTACAGAGATTTCCCATATATCCCCTTCCCCACAGGTGTAGCTTCACCAATGTCAACATCGTTCCCACCAGAGCAGTACATTTGTTTCAGTTGATAAACCTGCAGTGACACGTCAGTATCAGCCAAAGTTCATAGTTTACACAGGGTTTACTCTTTGTGTTGGGCGTTCTTTGGGTTTGGACAAATGTCCAATGACCTGTATCCCCCATTATAGTATCATACAGAGTAGTTCTACTGCCTTAAAAATCCTCTGTGCTCTGCCAATTCATTCCCCCCAACCCTGGCAACCACAGGTCTTTTCACTGTCTCCATAAGTTTTGCCTTTTACTTGTATGGGATTTTTTTTTTTTTTGAGCCTGATTAATTGGTATCAAACTAGTTTTTAGTTGGGAACGTGTCCATTTCCTCATCCTTTGTAGTTCTTTAAACAACTGTTTTTTTTGTGTGTGTGTGTGTGTGTGTTTTGTTTTTTGTTTTTTTGTGGAGCAGACTTGGTTAACAACATTCCAAGTGTCCTAAGCGCAAACCAGACAGAACAATAGCATCCTTGCAAGTTTCTCACCTGGGTCCCCACCCCCAGGGGACCCAGAGGGGTGATGAAATGGAAGACTGCGTCCCACTCTGATCTTTGTCCTGGTCAGAGGGGGACAACAAGAATGCAGCTGGTAATAGTATCAGGAAGGAATTGAATACCAATATTTCCGAAGGTGACATCTTTCCATTGCCTTAGATCTAGGTTGAATTTAATTCTTCAGCATGAAAAAAAGCCAGCGTCTTCAGTTACCAGTCAACTGAGCCATCCATTCTGTATGTTTATCTGGAATCTTGTCATACTCCATGACTTGGTAGACTCTTCAGTTTGTTTTATATTTGTCATTGTGTGTTATTCGTGGAAGCAAGATACTTCTTTATTGTGATACCAAGTGGAGTGAAGTGACTGGGAGTTACACATTTACAGGGTAGTTTACTGAAGGAGCTACTTGACGCCATTCTTAATCCAAAGTAATAAAACGAATGTTATTAGCAACAAAAGGAGAGACGTAGGTTATTGAGCAAGTAAAGATCTTCTAAGAACTTTGAGGAGTAAGGAGCAAGGCTGGAGTTTTTTTTTTTTTTTTTTTTCCTAACCTCAGCTCTTTATGTTTGATTTTTACCGGTCATAAATTCCATAGACAAGCTTGTACTGAGATGCAGAAACAAGCCCCTTGTCTTGTTTTGTCTATTTGCCTTTCAAATGAGGCACACCTGGTTTTGCAATCCAGGCTGTAAGGAAGAGATTTTTTTCAACATGGAAAACAAATGATTGAAAAATTGTAAAATTATCTTATAGATTGAATAGGAATAAATCATTAGTTGTTTTTAGAACACAATTATAAAATATATGCATATACATATAATTATAAAATATGTACATATAAAATACATACATATATACACCAACATACATATTTTTGTCTTATAGTCTTTTTGTTTTTTTTGAATTGTGTTGTTTTTCAAAAGTAGCAAAGGGCATAGAATAGTAGAAAACATGATTATAGTACGTTTCTCATTACATTAAGAAGATGCAAAAAACATTTTCCTCTTCTGTATTTTTCTGTGATAGCCATCATTTGTTAGTAATTGTTATAGTTGCGAAAGACTTGGTAAGAGTTAAAATAGTGAGTTAGAAATAAAAGCTAAATGTAGGAACAGAATTATGTTGAGTGTTTAAGTAGAGCATACATTAAAAATAGATTCATTGAATCCCTAGATTATTAAAATATATATTAATTCAGCAGAAACCCTTTGAATCTATTGGTAGCCTTTGCCTTTTCATGTTTTTTTGTTTGTTTGTTTGTTTTTGAGATGGAGTCTTGCTCTGTTGCCCAAGCTGGAGTGCAGTGGAGTGATCTTGACTCACTGCAACCTCTGCCTCCTGGATTCAAGCGATTCTCCTGCCTCACCCTCCCAAGTAGCTGGGATTAGAGGCATGCGCCACCACACCTGGCTAATTTTTGTATTTTTAGTAGAGGCGGGGGTTTTGCCAGGTTGGCCAGGCTGATCTTGAACTCCTGACCAGCCACCTCAGTCTCCCAAAGTGCTGGGATTATAAGCGTGAGCTACTATGCTTGGCCACCTTTGTCTTTTTAAGAAGTCATTTTGCTTTTGGGGACATTAAAAATTGGTTACTTTTATGTTTTATAAAAGTGTTAAGTTGTCCTATAAACTATAACAATTTTATATGAAATGCTGAAAAAGTTGGACTTTGAATTTTCTTAACTTTGGGATGTTAAAGTAAGAGTAAATAGTTAATTACTGTCTCCCTTGATTTTATACAGAAAAAATGTATAAAGTTGCACTAATACCTTTTAAAGTATTTTTATGTGAAAAGCCTATTTTGGCCTTGTCCTATTGGATTTTCTGGCCTGAGCTGCCCTACTGTAGTTGACCACGGAAAGTATAATGATAAATTTCTCTTTTCTTATTTTGGTTTATACAAGAAAAGTAATGGGCAGCGTGCAGTGGCTCACGGCTGTAATCCCTTTGCTTTGGGAGGCTGAGGCAGGAGGATCACTTGGGTCCAGGAGTTCGAGACCAGCGTGAGTAATGTAGCCAGACTCCGTGTCTACAGAAAAAAATAAAAATAAAAATCAGCTAAGCGTGCACACTTGTGGTCCCAGCTAGTTGGGAGGCTGAGGTGGGACAATCACTTGAGCATGGGAGTTTGAGGCTGCAGTGAGCTATGATTGTGCCATTGCACTCTGACCCTGTCTCTTAAAAAGAGAAAGAAAGAAATGATTGGAAAATGCACATCCAGCAATCACTAGTTTCATAGTTTTTGTAAAAATAAATCACATTGTCAGAGAGATGACTTATTTGTCTTATTTAAAATAGGTAATCTGACAACGTGATTATCTTTTTAAGACATCTTATTTAAGACAAATGGGTTGAGTGACAGGAGATTCTTTTGGAAACTCGGAGATGGCCTGTGGTGAAGCGTAAATGTCACTGTGAAAGTCTTGACCTGCTTTCTCCATCCTGGCCAACATCCTAGCTTGGTCTTCGTGGTGAAACCCCATCTCTACAAAAAATACAAAAAAATTATCTGGGCATGGTGGCTCATGCCTGTAATCCCAGCTACTGGGAAGAATGAGGCACGAGAATCCTTTGAACTTGAGAGGCGGAGGTTGCACTGAGCTGAGATTGTGCCACTGCGCTCCAGCCTGGGCGACAGGGCAAGACCCTGGCTCCAAAAAGAAAGTCTTTACCTGCTTCCTGCAGGTACCCTTTCTTTTTTACAGACTTGCTGCCTGTAGCTGGTAGCCAGGATTCCCTTCCTTTTGCTGTTTTCCTTCTCATTGCTTGGTCCTGTATACT
Organism: Pongo pygmaeus; assembly: GCF_028885625.2. Taxonomy (NCBI): domain Eukaryota; kingdom Metazoa; phylum Chordata; class Mammalia; order Primates; family Hominidae; genus Pongo; species Pongo pygmaeus. Next base: position 11,964,103 of record NC_072380.2, read on the forward strand.
TGTCTTAGAGCAAGTTTCTTCTTGTGGGATATTTGCTTATGCTTTTATTCTGTTCTACCAGTATGACCTCTAAACTCAAAAAGTTGGTACTCTTGAAGTTGAGCGAGGATATATTAAGATGTGGTGGTTAGAACATTAGGCCTGCAGCAAGATTCAAGTCCTTTGATATTCCTTTTAAGCGGATGAGTGAATACTGTGTTTTTGAATTGGAAGAGTGTGTCTTAGTGAGTTGAACTTGCATTGACTGCAGATTTTCATTAAATATCCTACTCTCCAAATTATTTAAGGTCATTTTAAAAAATAATGAGAAAGCAACCCAAATCAGTAGATAGAATGAGTTATGTGGCTTTCTTTAGCTTTACTGTCTTTCATTTACTCAGTAACTTGATGCCTTTCTGTATCTCCTGCCAAATGTCTTCTGTCCTTCAGTTTCTTGCGCACGGAGTGTACCTCTCTGACAACACTCAGCGTATTTGACTTGTTTTGTTGGTGTTTGGGTGTGTCATGATATATCTTTGATTAGGCTGTTCACCGCTTCTTCTGAGCCAGAGACACACCCGAGACTTTGTAGCCTCTGCAGAGCCTCTCAGATGTTTGCTGAATGATAGTTTGGTCTTTTTGTGAGAAATATCTTTTTTTTTTTTTTTTTGGGGGACAGGGTCTCACTCTGTCACCGAGGTTGGAGTGCATTGGGGCAATAATGGCTTACTGCAGCCTCGACCTCTTGGGCTCAGGTGATGATCCTCCTACTTCAGCCTCCTGAGTAGCTGGGACTCCAGAAACACCCTACCATGCTTGGCTAATTTTTGTGTTGTTTTGTAGAGACAGGGTTTCGCTATGTTGCTCAGGCTGGTCTCAAAGTCTGCCTGCCTAAGCCTCCCAAAGTGCTGGGATTATAGGCTTGAGCCACCATGCCCTGCCTGAGAACTATCTCTTTTTCTTTGTTACTCACACACTCAGTGAAAATCCCAGGTAGTATTGTAATGATTATCTGGCTTTGTTTAGCTTCCCAACTCCCTCCCCCTCACAGTGTTCCTTCAGCATTCCCATTGTGCCTCTATGACTGGTCTTACCCTTGAATGGGTCCTTCATTTTGACCACTGAAGCAAAGCAAAATTCTTGCCTTATTATATCTAAGTTTTAGAATTACTGGAATTTGAACATGACCTAGTTGTTTGGATTGAATTAGTCATTGTTTTTAATTTCACAAAGGTTATTCAATATCTCTTTGGTTAAGCTTTATTAATATTGATGCTTCTTGGCTTTTCTTTTTATGAACAGGCCTCTGAACTCCCTGGGACTTTGTTTTATGTAAAAATCAAAACCTTAATCAGGCACTAGGATAAACAAATACTGTGCAGAATAGAATTCTAGAAGGCTAGAAAGGCCTTTGGAGTATTTGAATTATTTTCAATATTAGGTGCCTCTTCTTTAAACCCTGGAATAGGCTCTTAAGTCCATCCCTGCACAAGTAGTTTAGAATTTCGTAAAGTATTTTTTCTTTAAAATTTTTTTTTCCTTTTTTTTTGTGTGTGTGTGTGAAATAGAGATAGGGCCTTGCTATGTTGCCCAAGCTGGTCTTGATCTCCTGGCCTCAAGTGGTCCTCCCCCCTCAGCATCCCAAAGGATTAGAGGCGTGAGCCACCATACCCAACCAGTATTTTTTATTTAATGGATATTTTATGTCATACTCTGAGGTTATTCCCCTTTGTCCGTGAAGAGGTGAGGGGCTTTAGCTCTGTATTACAGGAGGGGAACGAGTGGGGAAAGCTGGAATTCGACATTTCTGGTTTTCTTCTCATCTACCCATTAACTTGCTTCTATCCATGGGAGCCCTTTCTTTTTTTCTCTTTTTTTTTTTTTTTTTGAGACTGAGTCTCGCTCTGTTGCCCAGGCTGGAGTGTACTGGTGCTGTCTGGGCTCATTGCAACCTCCACCTCCTGGGTTCAAGTGATTCTCCTGCCTCAGCCTCCCGAGTAGCTGGGATTACAGGCATGCACCACCACGCCTAGCTAATTTTTGTAATTTTAGTAGAAACGAGGTTTCACCATGTTGGCCACGCTGGTCTTGAACTCCTGACCTCACGTGATCCACCCACCTTGGCTGCCCAAAGCGCTGGGATTACAGGCATGAGCCACTGCACCCGGCCCATGGGAGCTCTTTTTGATTAAGGACACCTGACAATCTATCCATTAGGGCATCAGAATGCCTGTTGATTTTGTTTGGAAAACCAGCGGGTGGGTGCAGGCCCAGTACTGCCCTCTCTTTTCTCTGGCAGCCTTGGCGTCCGTGTTCCCTGGGGATGGAGTTCTGCTTTGTGTTTCCAGTCTCTGTGAAAAGCACATCAGGTAGGGTCAGGTCTCAGGCCTCTCTGGTTCAGCTTTTCTTTTCTTTGGTTTTTGTTTTTGTTTTTGTTTTTAGATGGAGTCTTGCTCTGGTGCCCAGGCTGGAGTGCAGTGGCACAGTCATGGCTCACTGCAACCTCCACCTCCTGGGTCCAAGTGATTCTCCTCCCCCAGCCTTCCGAGTAGCTGGGATTACACCACGCGCCACCACGCACGGCTAATTCTTAATTGATGCCTGGCAAATGCTTTTTTGGTTGTTCATGATGTTTGGTTGGTTTGTTTGTTTTGAGACGGATTCTCGCTCTGTCTCCTAGGCTGGAGTGCAGTGCCACTATCTGAGCTCACTGCAACCTCCACCTCCTGGGTCCAAGTGATTCTCCTCCCCCAGCCTCCCGAGTAGCTGGGATTACACCACGCGCCACCACGCACGGCTAATTCTTAATTGATGCCTGGCAAATGCTTTTTTGGTTGTTCATGATGTTTGGTTGGTTTGTTTGTTTTGAGACTGATTCTCGCTCTGTCTCCTAGGCTGGAGTGCAGTGCCACTATCTGAGCTCACTGCAACCTCCACCTCCTGGGTTCAAGTGATTCTCCTGCCCCAGCCTCCCGAGTAGCTGGGATTACAGGCGCATACCACTACCCCCAGCTAATTTTTGTGTGTGTTTTTTTTAGTAGAGATGGGGGTTTCACTATGTTAGTGAGGCTGGTCTCGAACTCCTGACCTCAGGTGGTCTGCCCGCCTTGGCCTCCCAGAGTGCTGGGATTCCAGGTGTGAGCCACCATGCTCGGCCTATGATGTTCTTTATCTTAATGCATTTTAAAGGAAGCCAGTGTCATTTTCCCATGTGGTTTTTCTGGTATACACATTCCTGCCTTCCATATCTATCGCCTAATTCTTACAGAAATGGGGGAAGAGTGCGCAAGGGGCACTTAGCAGCAGGATGCAAGTGTGCATTTAATGTAGGAGCTGGCTGGCCACAGAAAGCCTTCTACCACCTGACGTTGAGGCAGTGAACACTCCAGCCTCCCAAAGCTGATGGTTCCCTGGCTGCTGCTTTCTTTCTTTCTTTTTTTTTTTGAGATGAAGTCTTACTCTGTCACCAGGTTGGAGTGCAGTGGCTCAATTCTCCTGCTTAGGTTCAAGTGATTCTCCTGTCTCAGCCTCTCCAGTAGCTGGGATTACAGGCAACTGCCACCACGCCTGACTAATTTTTGTATTTTTAGTAGAGACAGGGTTTCACTGTGCTGGCCAGGCTGGTCTCAAACTCCTGACCTCAGGTGATCCACCCGCCTCAGCCTCCCAAAGCGGGATTACAGGCGTGAGCCACCACGCCCAGCCAACATTCTATAGCAGGGAACATATAGATGGTGAGGAGCATGAGGTCTGATGGTGGAGGTGGAATAGGTGCAGGAAGGAAGATGTTTTCAGTGGTTCCCAGAAAGTGTGTACAGGTTACACCTGCTGGTGTGAGTTCATGGAAGGTCATGGAAGGGTGGCTGGCGTAATGCAGAGATGATCAATCGCATGTGTGCTCTGTACGATGGTGGCTGCGTAGATAACAGTTCCCAGACTCCACTGCCAGCAGGGCTGACTTATTTGTGGAGACCAAGAAGGAAACATTCTGAGTTATTTTTATTTTTGGCACTAAATCCTTCAAAACATTTTTCCTTCCTCAATCTCTTAGCTGAGAATACTGGGGCTTTGTTTATTAAAAGAGTAAATTTAATGAAAAGCTATCACCAACAAGTTTTTTTCTTTTGCTATAAATTTATAGAAGCAAAGAGTCTAAAAAGTGCACGTTGGAGCAGGAGAAGAATGTGGGCAGAGGAAGACAGAGGCACTGGGTTCCTGCTGGTGGGCTTGCAGGGACATTGTAAGTTTGGAGCCTGTTTCACCCATCTTAGGAAGGGATGGGTCAGGCGTGATGGCTCACACCTGTAATCACAGCACTTTGAGAGGCTGAGGAGGTGGATCACTTGAGGTCAGGAGTTCGAGAACAGCTTCGCCAATGTGGTGAACCCTCATCTCTACTAAAAATACAAAAATTAGCCAGGTGTGGTGGTGTGTGCCTGTAATCCCAGCTACTTGGGAGGCTGAGGCAGGAGAATCACTTGAACCCAGGAGGTGGTGGTTGCAGTGAGGTGAGATCGTGCCACTATACTGCAACCTGGGTGACAAAGCAAGACTCCATCTGGGAAAAAAAAAAAAAAAAAAAGGAAGGGATGTCCTGTCCTAGACCGACAGCCCCCAGCACCCAGCCTATTGCAAATGGTTTCCTTCACTTTTGCAAATCTGAACAAGCACACCTGGGAGAAGGGTGAGGAGGCAGGGAAACTGGAATCGTGTTAAGACTGCTCTCTGGAGGTTTCTGTTTTGTGTGTGCCATTCTGCTTTTTGGGTGATGTGGCTTAATGAGTCAAGCCCTGATGACTGATGCTGCTTTTCTTCCTCATCTTCCTCCTCCTCCTCCTATTGAGTGAAAGTCACATAATATGAAAAAGCCATTTTAAAGTAAACTATTCCATGTCATTTAGTACATTCCCAGTGTTGTGCACCTGCCAAATCTCAGCCAAGCATCTTTGGAGGGGTGGGGCAGATACATTGGTGGCATTCTTCCTGGGGCCAATTGACTGGGAATTCTTTGCCAGGCTTTGTGGCAACTTTCTTTCCAAGGTATGACTTAAGAAGAGTAGGGGTTTTGGGGCTAGGCCTGGAGATGCCGTGTTGATTGGAGATCTTTGACACGGTTGCGGGGATCCTCTTAGTGTGAATGAGAGGACAGAAAGGAGGGCATCCAGGCCTCCTGGTCTGTTCTAGGGTGTATGTGATTTAATGAGGGGTGACATACACGAGCTCCATAAAGAACACATAGAAGAGAAGTACAAATAAATGTTGTGTAATTCCTGTCTTCTGCATAGAGCTTTCAACTCCTGGAATGACTGGCAAGACCTAATGAAGGTAGAGTGGCCGCGGGTGGTGATGGTGGCAGTGATACAAATTTAGATGATTACCAAATTAGACAGATAAATGTCATCAATCCCTGTTGAATACCTGCTCCATACAGAAGTTTGAACTGAACTGGGAGTTCCAGGAAAATAAAATACATGATCTTGGGCTTGGGGAGCTGTGTTGGGATCTTGGTTAATGTCATTATTGATTCTTGTAAATATGGAATCTGACCCCATATGGAGAAAATCATTTGCATATTTGAATATTACTTTGGGGGGAACCCTGGCTTTTGATTTTTCCAGAAAAAAAATGTGATCCTACTGAGCAAAGCAGGCCACAGCTTTGAATTTCCTTCAGATGTATGAGTAGGTGGAAAGTAATGCTCAAGTCATTCTTTTGAGTTGACTTTCAGTTTGGATTACTTGTTTGCGAGAAATCTCAGGCAGAACTTGTGAGGATGCTGGAAAAAGGAAATTCATTGTACATGAGGATTTCTAAAAACTTCCCAAACTAATCAACCTTTCCGAGGAAAAGAAATGCCTCTTGTTCAGGAGTCCTTAACCTTTTTTTTTTTGAGACGGGAGTCTCTCTCTGCCACCCAGGCTTGAGTGCAGTGATGCGATCTTGGCTCACTGCAGCCTCTGCCTCCCGGGTTCAAGTGATTCTCCTATCTCAGCCTCCCAAGTAGCTGGGACTACAGGTGTGTGCCACCACGCCTGGCTAATTTTTTTTGTATTTTTAGTAGAGATGGTGTTTCACCATGTTGGCCAGCCTGGTCTCAAACTCTTGACCTCAAGTGATCCTCCCGCCGTGGCCTCCCAAAGTGCTGGGATTACAGGGGTGAGTCAGCATGCCTGGCAGTAGTCCTTACCTTTTTTGTCATTTATAGACTTGCTCCCATTTGGGAAAGGATTCAAATCATCAGTCATTTCTGAACACAAAAGACTATATGAATGCTGACTCCAAAGACAGCATCCATTAAAGTGCATACCATCATAATAAAAATATTTGACTGCTGGATTTCTTTGCTGAGAGATGCTTTGATGAAGTACTTTTCTACTATTAGCATATTAAATGTTGAGAAAATTAAAGAGTTTAATTTTCTTAGATCCTCCTTATTCCTAAAATGAAGTCTATGCTATTAACATTGTATTAGTACTAGGTTATAGCAGTAGTGAATTTTAGGTCTCTAGAACAAGCCTCCCTCCCTTCCTCCTCACTCTTTCTGTCCTTCGCTCCTTTTTTCCTTTCTTTTCTCTTTTTTTGAAAAGAAGGAATTTTTAAAAAAGTAATGGAAATGGAAAATATAAAATCAGAAAAATATTTCGCCTGGGTGCCGTTGTTTGACTTACCAACTTTATTATTGTTTTAATATGATTCTTGTTTTTCATGTCATAAAGGTTATCGTGTTAATCATCACATCAGTCTCCCTGTTTTTGGAAAAAAATAGAAGAGGTGACAATGTTGACATTTTCTCATGTTGCAGAGACGGTGCTAAGTGCCTCCTAGGGGTGATCTCATTTAATCCCCACAGCAGCCCTAGGAAGTAGGTATTATTACTGTCTTTGCTTTCAGAAGGAGAAATTGACATTTAGAAATTAAGTGAATTCCCCAGAGTTAGAGAACTCTAGGATATCAGCCCCGAACCTCTGCTCTGACCCACCGTCATGTGGGTCTCAGGTTGCCATTGATTTCCAGAGTACACCAGCTCACCTCCTCTCCCTTCATATTCTAAGTTCTGGGCAGACAGAGTCTGGAACTGCACGGGAGCTGCCCGTGCAGAGGTCAGCGGAGGTCATGATCAGGTGGAGGTAAGGTGGGGAGAGCACCATCAGGGGTCTCAGAGAAGGGTTCCTGGAAAGGCCACACTGCAGTTGAGTGTCAGAGGATGATTTCTAGTTAACCATCTGAAGAAGGGAGGTGGAGCATTTCAAGTTAGAATGCCATTTAAAAGGCAGGGAGCAGACAAAGACTTCAGCAGGCCTAGAGGTGGGCAAGTGTGCACAGATGCATTTTGCATTTAGAAATTATAATAAGGGAGAGACTTCTTTGTTTAAATGACATTCATGAACTGGTAGACACTTGCCAGTGACCCACTGGCCCATCAACTAGAGTTTTGGAAGCATTGTTCTAGCCTGTCCCTTTGTCATTGGGCTGGGCTCTCTTGAGACCTTGTAAGAGATTTATGGCTGGGAAAACGGAAGGGTAGTTTCACATGATTTGCTCAGACTCATAATCAAGTTATTGTTAAGCTGACAGAACACCTGCTCTGCAGAGCCATGTCTAAGCGTGCTGCTGGTCACTTTCACTATGTGGGAGTAGAGGGAGAAGAGGAGCATTGGTTGTTCATTCTAACATCAGCCAGAGAGCCGCATGCCTCTGTAATCCCTAGGAATGTGTTCCAGAACATCAATTTTCCCTGCTCTAAATCTTACCCTAATAGATCCTGCAATGAAGGCAAATTCGGATCTGACACAATTACCATTTTATTGTGGGCTGTTTAAGTTTCACTATATTTACTTTATGCTTTTTTGTGTGTGACACTACTCACTGATTGAAAATGCCATTTTTATTAAATTTGCATTAATGGAACACCATAGTGTTTTTTTTGTTTTTTTTTTTTTTTTTGAGGCAGGGTCCCACTCTGTCACCCAGGCTGGAGTGTGCAGTGGCACAATCACAACTCACTGCAGCCTTGACCTTCTGGGTTCCAGTGATCCTCCCACCTCAGCCTCCCCAGTAGTTGGGACTACAGGCACATGCCACCATGCCCAGTTAGTTTTTATATTTTTTGTAGAGACAGGATTTTGCCACATTGCCTGGGCTGGTCTCAAACTCCTGGGCTCCAGCAGTCCACTCACCTTGGCCTCTCAAAGTGCTGGGATTACAGGTGTGTGCCACTGTGCCCAGCCCTGGACCACCATGTCTTATGCACTTCATTTGTTGGACACCACTTACCACACTATGACAGTGGTTTCATTTTTTTTCTTTTTTTTTGACTGAGTCTTTCTCTGTCATGCAGGCTGGAGTGCAGTGGCATGATCTTGGGTCACTACAACCTCTGCCTCCTGGGTTCAAGTGATTCTCCTACCTCAGCCTCCCGAGTAGCTGGGACCACTATTTAGAAGAGTGATACGTTTGTGGATAAAAACTCTTTTCTTCATAGAAGAGGTGGAATACAGTATGATCTCTGTTCATATGAACACCTTATGCTCTTTTAAAAATACTTTTTCCCCTTTATAAAAACTTACAGGCCAGGTGCGGTGGCTCACACCTGTAATCCCAGCACTTTGGGAGGCCGAGATGGGAGGATCACGAGGCATACACCACTATGCCCGACTAATTTTTGTATTTTTAATAGAGATGGGGTTTCACCATGTTAGCCACGCTGGTCTCGAACTCCTGACCTCAGGCAGTCTGCCTGCCTCAGCCTCCCAAAGTGCTGGGATTACAGGCATGTGCCACCACACCTGGCTGACAACAGTGGTTTCTTGCATCTTATCATCATTTGAGTTTGTCTTCCCTTGCCTGCCAACTTATCAAAGTTTCCTCAATTACATTTAATCAAATCCTAGGGAGGACAAGATATTTTTAAGTGTTAGTTTATATTTTGTTTGTATTTGCTTTGTAGTTTGACTTGAAACAGTTGGGATTTTGTGTAGTTTTCGAATTGAAGCATTATAATATGGTGGTTAGTTGGAAGAGCTCTTGCAGTAGACTGCTGGGCTCTAATCCCTGTGCCACTGCTTCTTAGTTGTGTGACTTTAGGCATCATAATAGTTTGTGTTGGTTCTGAGGATTGAGTTATATGTGTTAAATGCTTAGAACAATGCTTGACACCTGGCAAGAGCTCAATAGGAGTTTGCTGCTGTTTCCACCATTCCAGAAGGTATAAGAGTCTAAACATACATTTAGAAGAGTGATAAGTTTGTGGATCAAAACTCTTCTTCATAGAAGAGGTGGAATACAGTATGATCTCTGTTCATATGAACACCTTATGCTCTTTTAAAAATACTTTTCCCCTTTATAAAAACTTATAGGCCAGGCGTGGTGGCTCACACCTGTAATCCCAGCACTGTAATCCCAGCACTTTGGGAGGCTGAGGCAGGCGGATCACGAGGTCAGGAGTTCGAGACCAGTCTGACATGGTGAAACCCCGTCTCTACTAAAAAAATGCAAAAATTAGCTGAGCGTGGTGGCGCGCACCTGTAATCCCAGCTACTCAGGAGGCTGAGGCAGGAGGATTGCTTGAACCCGGGAGGCAGAGGTTGCAGTGAGCTGAGATCATACCACTGTACTCCAGCCTGGGTGACAGATTGAGACTGACTCAAAAAACCATAAAAAATTTGGAGGGTAGAAGAAAAAAAAGTTTCTCATGGTGGGTATCTAAAGTAATCACTACACATTTTGCTCTGTGTCTTTTAGCTTTGTTTCCTCCTTGAGCTTAGGTTTTAAAAATATGTAGTTATAATTCTATAAATAATTCAAATATTGATTTTTTAAACTTATGCTAACATGAATGTAATGTCCTATGATTAGTATTTATACAGTAATTAAAAATGCTTGCATAATAGTACATCAAGGTGATTTTTCACCTTTGTTTATTTAACCTTGTGTTCTTTTTGTTTATCCAACCATTTGTGCTCTTGTTCCCAGTTTTTTTTTGTGAGTGATTCTCTGATGACTGTATTTCTTTGTGAAAACTCTTTTTTATTTGGGCAGTAATCCCCGAAGTAGAGTCATTGAGTCAAAGGCAAAGAATGTCATTAAATCTCAATGCACGTTTACGTTGCCTCCCATGAGAATGGGCACGTCAGATGCAAGATCTTTTTCACTGTACCTCCTCAACACTGGGTATCATCTATAAAATGCACTAACGTTTAATGGAAACAATATGTCACTGGTGACTGAAGATTTTAACTAGTGGATGTGAACGTTTTCTTGTATAAATGTTGCCTAATTGTGTTGCTTCTTTTCTGAATCCTCTAATAACATCTTCTGGCATCATCTTGGTGGTTATTCTTTTTTTTTTATCACGGTGTTTTATCAGTTTATATTAACTCTTCATATATGAAAGATAATAACCTTTTGTCTATCATGCTTAAGGCATTTTTTTTCTAGCTTGTTTCCCTTTTTGCTTTAAAAACCTTTAATGTTTTGAAGTTTTAAATTTCATTCAGTATATTAATAGCTTCTGCTGTGATTTCTTCTAGAGCTTAAAAAAAACCTCATAACATTTTTCTAAATACAAAGGTGACAGCAGGAATCACATAGTGATTCTTCACCCTTATAACTTTAACTGAAAATAAAAAAAGTACTATCCATATGTGGATGGTAGATTCATTAGCAAAGCCCCCTTTTTCATAACCCCTCCCCAAGCTGTCTCCTCTGTAAAATGTTTCTTGCTGATTTCTTCCAGGGAAAATAAAGCATGTATCTGCATATATTTTAATAGGAATGAGATCATGCTGTACTCCTTGTTCTGCACCTCGCATTCGATCACTTCAAAATATATTTTTGAGATGCCTCCATATGAACAGTTAGAACCCTATTATAGAAGATTATTGTGTGTGTGTGTGTGTGTGTGTGTGTGTGTGTGTAGAATGTTATAGTATATCCTACAAATATAGCATAGTAGTCTACCAGTGGATGTATTGTTTAGTCACACCTATACCGACAGACCTTTGATCCTTTTCAGATTGTTAAACTAAGTACGTTCTCCACCTTCCAGAGGTGTTAAGAAATACTCAGTTTTATTTCCTTCAGGGTTAATAATCCCTTTCTGTGCTCGAAACACTCTTGAGATGCAATTAGAAAAAGACGAATCTCTAAATCAAAGTGGTGGGACCTAAAAAAAGCCTTGAGGGTTATGAAGCCTTCGCTTTGTGATTTGAAACAAGGTAATTTTTTAAAATTGGCTTTGGTGATGCGTATTGGAACACCATTGTTTTCAGCATAATTATGCATTTCACAGCTTAATTCAGCCATTACACGTGATGCAGTGTTTAGACATAGCAATAATTACAAATTGTACATGTTTACAGATAAATATACCGCTGATCAAAATAAAACAGTGGCAGCAAGAATGATGTTCTGTCCACGTAAGAAATCAATGAAAAATAATTAAGAACGAACTGTATCTCCTTGACTCAAAACATTGCATCTGCCTTTCTGTCCCATCTGTTTTCTAAACAAAAGTCTGCCCGTGCTGCGTGGTTGTTTTTATTTGTATCCTATAACCATCCTCTCGAGTTCCACACCGTTGTATTTTCTACACCTAAGCTTGGTGTGTTCTGCACAGGAAATGTTTCTTGGATGTTTTATCCTCAAACCAAGTGGGAATTTAAAATTTAAGAGATTACTCACACTCTTTGCTTTTCTGTACACATGATAAAGAGTGGGTCTAACCCAGCACTCTAAAATGTGTTTGACCTGTAAAAAAAAAAAACAAGAAAAACAGTAAACAATTAAATCCTGTTATAGTTGCTTCTGTGTTTAAAACATACTTAATGACATATATATTTATTTGAAGCTAACAAAGTCCTCAGTCAGGTTCTTGGGAGTTTTTTCACAGGACTCATTGAAGTGTTTAGTCTTTAAAATCCTTCATCTCACGCTAACTGCCAAGTCAATGCAGACAGTGTGGCCGAACAGAGCTGGTCACATTTTCCCTGAACATGCTATTAAAAAATATATTTGCTGGGATTCTCTTGACTCATAGCATAGCTGAGGTGCCTTTGATTCAGGAGGGCTGTTGCTTATGAATTGCATGTGGAAGAACTAAAAATAGAAATGTGAATTTTCCAAAAGAACACTATGATACCAAAAATGGCTCACTGGCTTGCCTAGAGCTGGGCTGTTTTGTGCCCAAGGTACAGTGATAAGAACTGGGATGCAAAGCCCCGTAGGGTGCATCTGTCCCCTTCCCTGACACCACTCACCCCCAGATGGCTCATGAGTGGCACTGCCCGGTTGTCTCCATCTCACTTTTGCACGATGTTCTGCTGCCTGTCTGGGATGGAGCAGGTGTTCTTTTGAATGTATTTGTTAAGCCTCTGAAATATATGCATTTCCCCCTCCCCAAGAAAAACACACATGTGCATGCTCTGTGCTTTTCCCTGGTTACTGTATTGTTCCCATCTTTTTTTTAATTTTTATTTTTTCCCTTGGGATAGGGAATATCCACTCATTTTCTATTTGGTCCCTTCAGGAATTTGCCTTAGGGGCTGCTGGGCCAGGCTTCACTGCAGCCAGCCAGAGCTTATCAGCCGTGTGTTAACCTCTCCCAGACACTTCTTGAACGCAGTTCATGCATCCCAGCCTATGCATCTGAGCCTTCTCTGTGTAATGTGGTGAGGCATTAAAAGCTTACCCAAATAGCAGGGATGATTGCATCTTGTTGATTACCAGGGCTGATAACATTTTCTTGCTTAGCTAAAAAGAAAGCCAGATGACTGTTTCCAGGAACTGATAAACTGCCATGCATCCGGCCCCAGGTGGTCCGCATGAAGGAAGCTACAAGGTTGGAATCCTCCTGCTGTCCCCTTTTACAGTTCATAAATCTTCTGATTTATGGGGCCATTTGTGATTGCAGACACATTTATTCATGGGGGGATTTCCATCGAGATCATAACCCAATGTAAAGCAGGAGGAAGAATCAGGAATTAGAATGGTGTACATTGTTCTTTGTTAGAAAAGAATCCTGATTCTTTGGTTGTAGACAAATATTTGCTTTTGAAGAATCTGGTGGTGTGTCGGTGGCTTTGTTCATATCCGTGCACAATCACATGCTCCCTTGCCTCCCAAGGACCCAGAAGCTTATGTTACACAGTTCGTTTTATGCTTCCCATCCGGGCATGTGTTATCAAAGTGTGAATAACTTTTTGCCTTAGCCTCCTCTTCCTTCCTTCCTTCTCCCTCCTTTGATTTGGCTCATTTCTGGAATGGGGCTGATTTTCATCTCAGGGAGTTGATACAGTTTCCTGGGGAGGGTGACAGAACAAGTGTCACCTTAGCTATAGCTAGAGATGAATATTGCCATGCAGCTTACTTGCTTTATGTTAAACCAGCATTAGAGAAAGAGGCCTTGCATCTTTTATCAGCAAGCAGTATGTTAACCTCTCCCAGACACTTCTTGAATGCCATTCATACATTTGAGCCATGCATCTGAGCCTTGGATGAAATTATATCAGTGGATTAGGAAGTCGGGGGCCTGGACCTCTGGGAAACCACTTGGCCTCCCTGGGCCTCAATTTCTTCTGTAAATAGGAAAAAATGATTCTAACAATTCCTAAGCATTTACATCTGCTATCAGAGTCGCCTTAGATGTTGTGAGGGGGAAATGAATGAATAGATGTCAAGTCCCCAAGTAGTTTTTTCTTTGTTTGCTTGTTTGTGATCACTGTGTCGCCCAGGCTGGAGTGCAGTCTGGAGTGCAGTGGAGTGATCTTGGCTCACTGCAACCTCCACCTCCTGGGTTCAAGTGATTCTTGTGCCTCAGTGTCATGAGTAGCTGGGATTACAGGCCTGTGCCACCATGTCCAGCTAATTTTTGTGTTTTTAGTAGAAACTGGGTTTCACCAAGTTGGCGAGGGTGGTCTCAAACTCCTGACCTCAAGCGATTCATCCACCTCGGCCTCCTAAAGTGCTGGGATTACAGGTGTGAGCCACCACGCCCAGCTGCAAGTAGTTTTTACCATATAATAAGGGCTCAGTAAACATTAGCTCTGATTACCATCATCCTGGTTTACAGATGAGGAGCGGAGACACAGAGGAGGGCTAAGTCATGTGGCCAGGGGCACACAGCACGTAGCAGAGCCCAGGCTGTCCTCAGGAACCTGTGGTCTTTGCTGTCACCCTGTGCTGCTTCTCAGGAAGGCAATAGCTTGTCACCCATTAAAAATGGGTAGTTATTTGAATGAAAAGCAGAATAACCCCCGGAGGCAGAGGTTGCAATGAGCTGAGATTGCACCATTGCACTCCAGCCTGGGCAACGGAGCGACGCTCCCGTCACAAAAAAAAAAAAAAAAAAAAAAAAAGTAAGGACTCCTTGTGTGAAATGCACATGCTTGCTTTTAACATTGCAGTACTGGACTGTACACATTTGCTGGGGATTGGCAGTGACCAGCCATGGGGCAGAGCATGGGATGTGGGAGGGGAGCAAGGCCCTGACCCTGGGAAGCTGCAGTCCAGGGAAGCAGCGTGGACAGTAAGCAGAGACTTACAGGGCTGTGTAATAAATTCCAGGAGAAAAAGATCTCCAGGGGCTCAGAGAGGCCTGTGGGATGGAATCTGTCTTGATCCAGGTGTGTGTGTATGTTAGCTGGATGGGAGGTCTCCAGGGGAGGTGAGGCTTAGGGACTTTCTGTAAAACCAGGGCCCCTGACGTGTGATGGGCTGTACAAATTACTGGGAGCCTAACTATTCATTTATCAACGCACGTCTGTAAATATTTTTGTTTTCTTTTTAAACCTTTTTTTTTTTTTTCCTAGGAGACAGAGTCTTGCCCTGTCATTCAGGCTGGAGTGAGGTGGCGCAATTTCAGCTTACCACAGCCTCAGATTCCTGGGCTCAAGCTATCCTTCCACCCCAGCCTCCCGAGTTAGCTGAGACTGTAGGCGCACGCCACCATGTCTGGCTAATTTTTTTGTTTTTTGTTTTTTTTTTGTAGAGACAGGGTCTCACTATGTTGCCTAGGCTGGTCTTGAACTCCTGTGCTTAAGTGATCTGTGCGCCTTGTCTTCCTGAAGTGCTGGGATTACAGGTTGAGCCACTGTACATATCCCGTGTAAATAACTTTTAGCCTATCTATTCACTAGCTAACACTTTTTCACCAGAAGGAACTTCTGGCATCTCGGTGTTAAGCTAAATTAAAGCCTGATGGTTGTTTTCAGAGGATGAGAGGAGAATACTGAAGGGTCAAATGGGGAAATGTCAAATTTCCATTTTGTCAGCACACTCAGGGCAGCAGTGTGGAAGATGGATTTCAATGGAGTAAGAATGGAGTCAGAGGGACCACTTAGAGGTAATTCAGACAATAATAAACGATAGAGGCTCCCAGGTAGGTCCTTGGGGATGAAGGCAATTGAGTCTCGGATGTTAATGAGGCAGAGTCCTGGGCCTCTCTCCTCCTAGCTCTGAGCTCTTGAACCTTCCCAGTCTCCGGTTTCCTCATCCATTAGACAGAAAGCATGACTGATTTAAGTGTATGTTTCAAGAAAAATTTTAACCACAGTGGGAAGAAGAGTGCAGTGTATTTTAAAGAACAGAAAGCGGAAGTGATTTGATAAGATTAATTTCAACAGGACTGATGTGGAATGGCTGCTAGCTTAATTGGTTTATTAGAGTCCTGTAGCCACCCTCTTATGATGGATACCAAGTGAATTCCAGGAGATTTATAGTCTTAGGTTTGTAAGCAGTGCCATTTGCAGAGGAATAAGTTTCTTTATTTCTTAAATTTGGAGGGGTCTCATAGAAATAAGAGACTTTATAAATATCTAGTAACCTGTCACTGCTTTAAAATACCGCAAAGATAAATGATGCTGATTGCCGCGTGCTTGGCATGATGAATTATGTATGTAGCGTGCCCTGGAGTTCTTTTTGGCCGTGCATAACGAATCAGCTTTGTTCTAGCTTATTTTCAGTGGTAGTGCTTGTAAAAGAAGAGGTCAAAGCAGATGCATTGAAGAGATGTGGTTGGTGCAGGATAATTGGGTTTTGCTGTCCTGTTCTGTGCATTGCTTTCGTTTGTGCTTTGATTTTTCATTATCAACTTTGGGGAGGGTGGGAGAACAGCTTTGTGGCATTAACAGCTGCTTGATAGCACAGAGCAGGCAGTGACTCTTCTTGGTTCATGCACCTCGAAAGCGGCTCTCTTTTTGCCTTCCTCCTCCTCCTCTCTGCACCTGCTTTGCATAGCTCTTAACTACTTTTCCACCTAATAATAAAGGAAATTGAAATAAATGGTTAGGAACATGCCCATGATCTTTTTTCTCACTGACTTTCTCTAGATTCTAGATGAAACTAGAGAGGATTAAGAAGTATAAAATACAGCAGAGAATGTCTTTTTTTTCCTCTCCCTTTTTCTCTTCCCCTAGCAAAGATTTTTTTAGAATCTGAGTGAGATATCAGAGGTGCTGTTTACATATGAAGTAGCGATGACTATGGGTGGAAGCCAGTTGTAACGTTGCATAGTCATTTATAACTTCTTTCTATGAGAAGGTTACTACCGACTTTATGAGAGGAGCCTCCCAGACACAGGTGTCATGCCTGACTCATGAGTAATTCATTAGGAAGGGCCCAAGCCGTGTATTTCATTGTGGGTTTGTGAGCAGCCTCATCTTCCATAAGATGATCATTTGTTGGGCTGATCCAAGGCAGATCTGAGTAGTTGGGAGTAGCTCCAAATTGAGATGAGCCCAGGCCTACTGTGCATATCTGTTTGGAAGGGCACATCTGTCTACCAAGGGCTGGTTCCAGTATGTTAGCAGAGTGGCACTAGGTAATCAGTTTACAGAAGGTTTAAAAATGTTGAGGCTATCCTTCTCAGTGATTAGTTATGGCTTTTAGCTCATACTAGATTAAAAAAAATCCTTGCCTCTTTGCAAGAATAATCATTAACTTAGTTTGTCTATATTATTAGCTGAAAGATGCAACACAGTGCTCATGCAGTGTAGAGAAATGAGATAACATCTAGAGTTTACACGTAAGTAGCTATTTGTCAGGATATTTATTCATTGATTCTAGGTTAATACAGCAAGAATTTCCAGAGGCCTTGCAGCAAGGGATAAGAACCTGGGAGATTCAGCTGAATCCCCCTCAGAGCCTGTGCGTTGGGAACTTGGTCTAGAAAATGGATCAGGCTTGTGCACTGTACCACTTATTATAATAAATGGTAAAAGTAAATCCCGACAGAGTGCCACAGGAGTTCAGACGAGATTATAATAAATGGTAAAAGTAAATCCCGACAGAGTGCCACAGGAGTTCAGACGAGAAAGAGGATCCTTCCAGCTGAGTGGGGCCATGGAAAAACTCGAGTTCCGTTTATTAGTGGTAGGAAACGCATGTTGAGAATGAAGGATGGAGTTAAACAAATGGTCTTTCCCTCAAATCCCAGGGTTTTTAACCTGTTACTAAAAAAGTATAGCAATTTATGGCCAGGCACGGTGGCTCACGCCTGTAGTCCCGGCACTTTGGGAGGCCGAGGTGGGCAGATCACAAGGTCAGGAGATCGAGACCATCCTGGCTAACAGGGTGAAACCCCGTCTCTACTAAAAATACAAAAAATTAGCCGGGCGTGGTGGCGGGCGCCTGTAGTCCCAGCTACTCGGGAGCCTGAGGCAGGAGAATGGCGTGAACCCGGGAGGCGGAGCTTGCAGTGAGCCGAGATCACATCACTGCCCTCCAGCCTAGGAGACAGCGAGACCCCATCTCAAAAAAAAAAAAAAAGTATACCAATTTATAATGTTTGAATTATCATTAGCCTATTGGCGTGTAATAATACTTTGCATACTTTTAAAATCCTGCGGTTGGATTAATAAAAAAGAGTAGAAACATTGTTTTTATAAAAAAATTTTTCTGTGCGATACCTATAAGGAAGTACCTATGGGCCTACTTTTAATTTTAGACTATTTTAGGAATGTTTTATTTTATTTTTGGTATCTTAGGAACCATAAGAAGCATACTTTCAAGAATGTGAGGGTATATTTTTAACTTTTGTTATAAAAATGTAACAAAAAGTTTATATGGTGAAGAATTTAGTGGGTTTGCATATGCTAATGACCATTGTGATTTTAATAAAACCACAGCGTGTGTTTAATTCCATTTCCTACGAGCACAGACTTGAAGAGCTCAGTCCATCTGCTTTATTATCTTGTTTCCTTTAATCTATATTAATGCACCTTAGCAGTATCAGAAATTTTGTTAATATATTATGTGTAGCTGAACTGTAAGCTAAAAATAGATCATACCAACCCATCTCTCTTTCTTTTTTTCCCACTGTCACCTTCAAATTTATTCTTAGTGACTTGCAAATGATGGGATTGCACCTTAAAAATTGTCTTGTATCAGATATGTATTTCCCCATTCTCTAAAGAAGGCTAATTATGCAAGTACACGGTTCTTTCTTGATGCATGAATTCATATCATGATTTTATTTTCAGATTCCTCGAGGTAATTGCTTGTTAGACTGGTTCACAAAATGAGAGATTTCCAAGTAGTCATATGAACAGTTTTCATCCCGTTCATGCCATTCTGTCTTCTGCAGAAAATAAGTGAGTCGATCACTGTTTATGAGAATGTGTAAGAGACTGGGGAGAGAGAAGGGACTCAGTGGCCATTTTGTATCCCGGATCCTTTTTACTAGGGATAAGAGTGATCCTTACTGGCTGACTGCAGTGGCTTATGCCTGTAATCCCAAAACTTTGGGAGGTTGAGGTGGGAAGATCGCTTGAGCCCAGGAGTTCAAGACCAGCCTGGGCAACATGGCAAAACCCCACTTCTACAAAAAATAAAAAATTAGCTGGGCGTGGTGGTGCATGCCTGTAGTTCCAGCCACTGGGGAGGCTGAAGTGAGAGGATTGTTTGAGCCAGAGAGGCAGAGGCTACAGTGAGCTGAGATTACGCCACTGTACTCCAGCCTAGGGGACAGTGAGACCCTGTCTCAAAAAAGAAAAAAAACAAAAAAGAAGTGATCCTTACTAAGTCACCATAGATCCCTGTTCTAGGTTCCCATTCAGTGTCAGAGTTTTATCGTCTGATAAAACAGGGATCAGTTAGAGAGCTTTTAGCAGGCAAAATGACACTGAGTTTACTGGACCAACGGTAAAGAGAAGTGCTCCTAGGTTCCCAGGCCCTCTTCTTCTATATTCTTCCTGCTTAGAAAAAGAGAATAATAAAACCACTTCAGCTAGGAGTAAAGCTTTCCAAAAATTGCCCAGCCAGATCCCCAGGGACACCAGGATTTCAGCTTCTCTGTCATCACCTCTGTTTGAGGTTGGCATGCTTTGGCACTTTTTCCGTGGCTGCACTGTCAGGAGAGCAGGCCAAGCTGCTTGAACAAGGAGGGGTGCAGAGGACAGTCATTCTGTAGCTGGAATAATCCCTGCCCTAGTTTTTCTGCCTTCCTGAGAAAAATAATAGACACCACTTGTTTTACATCAACCAAGCTTCTGACCTTTTTGGACTACGAAAATTAAATTCTTCTACAACACTAAGTGTCAAATTTGGGAACCAAAAATAGTTGGACTAAGTGGCTGCCTGGTTTAATAGTGGCAACTCAATTCAGATCATAATTACTAGAAATTTCAAAGAAGTTATAGGAGCCTCACCTTGAGTAGACTAGGATTTGACAGTTGAGTGATATAAAATTGTACTTAACAGCCATTTTCTAAAATGAAGTTTTCTAGAGAGTAATTCATGTCAGGTGTCATCTGTTGCTTTTCTATGTGATTACACTTCACCAGGGCTGTCCTGGGAGGGGTCCCTGGTTGTGTTTAGCTTTCGTCGAGTTAGGGTAGTAATTCCTAGTCTCCTTCCTCTCCATCCTCTGTACCTTATGTCTCTCTTCCCATTTTTGATTGTTGTATCCAGGAGTTTCTAATTTTTGCCTTTTGAGTTTTGTTTCTTAAACTAAGTGGAGCTAGGTTTTTATGGAGAAATAATTTCTCAGCCTGTCATCTTGAGAGTGAAACTTTTTTTTTTTTTTTGAGGCGGAGCCTCACTCTGTCATCCAGGGTTGAGTGCAGTGGCACAGTTTTGGCTCACCGCAACCTCCAGCTCCTGGGTTCAAGCGATTCTCCTGCCTCAGCCTCCTGAATAACTGGGATTACAGATGCATGCCACCATGCCCAGCTAATTTTTTGTATTTTTTGTAGAGATGGGGTTTCACCATGTTGGCCAGGCTGGTCTTGAACTCCTGACCTCAAGTGATCCACCCACCTTGCCCTCCCAAAGTGCTGGGATTACAGGCATGAACCACCATACCTGGCCTGAAACATGTTTTTGGTTTGTTTTTTAATCTAGGTGGATTCCTAATTGATTTGTTGGAAACTTGATACCCTTTCTAGTAACTAATATGTGGTTCATACCTAAAGCCAAAAGAAATCTCAAGTAATTTTTTGGATGAGACAATTTTACCACCATGTTTTATAACTTTATGATATCATCTTATCTGAGTCCTCTCTCTCTCCCTGTCTCCTTCCCTTTCCTTTTTTCCCTAGTGCCTGTAGGTGTGAGTTTAAAGATAACATGACTGCCAAGTGACCCCAAGTTCAAGGACTTTTATCGTGGCATGCAACTGGAAAATTCAGTTTACATGATACATTTCAAAACTGTCTGGTGGGTAGCTGGTACAAATGATAGGAAGAGAGTAGCTAATTTTATGCTCATTGTGGTTCTATAAGATGATGTAAATATACGAGGATTTTAGGAGAAATGAAAAAGTGATCTCACTGAAACAGTTATTTGTAGATTGCATTTTGACTTGTCTGAAACACATCAAGGTTAACATAAGAATATTTAGGATATGAATTTGGTCCAAGGAACATTAAAAATATTTTTACTTGGTGATTCTGATAGGAAGACGTTGTTTCTACTAATGTCATTGTTTCTACTAATGTGGGAGGGTGGGCAAAGAGGACGAGGAGTCGGGCAGGGCCGTTTTGTTGCTTGGTGTGAATGGCATCCTTGAATTGTGCAGTGGACGGCCCTCATGGCCAGTAGCAGCAGATTTGGTTGAGCGTAGGGGTAGAAAATGGCTTTGCTTTTTTAACTTACCCTTCTGTGTTGATGTTACCAAAACACTAGAGATTTCGTTTAGGTCCTGCTGCTTGCCGCACAGAAAGACAATCACTGCTGAGACGAGTGTTGCCAGGGAAGAAGGCTTTAATCGGGTACTGCAGCCATGGAGATGGGAGCTCAGTCTCAAATCCGGCTCCCTGACCAACTAAAATTGGGGGCTTATATAGCGGGAAGGCAACGTAACTACGTGCCGGTAAACAGGAATTAGGGAGGTATAAGGAAGAGGAGTTGGTCAACAGGAAGCTGGTGGTCACTGAGGCAGCCATAATGGGTGAAGGGTCTGGCATCTCCTTGTCCAAATGCAGTGATCTGGTGAGTTTCAGCTCCTTGATATCTGGGAGACCTGATGGTTGGTTTTCTGAGAAAGGAATTCAGATAAAACAAATGTAACTTTCGTAAGTTTTAAGACAGGGTGGGTCAATTTCTAAGCTCATTAGAAACTACACATTAATATATGAGTTCTGTGAGATGGTGGGATGGGTTTCAGTTAGAGGTAAGGGCCAGACTCTGAGTGAAAACGGGCCATGGTCTGGGTTACGGACCAGTATGTTAGGGAAATGATTCTCTGAGGCAGTCCAAATAGGTAGGAATCAGATGACCAAAACAGAGGTTAGAAACATTTTAATGATATGGTCTGGAAAAATCTAAGGACTAGAGACCACGGGTACAAGGGGGTCATGGCTAGTGGAACAAGAAAAGATCATACATGGTAATAAATATAGGTAAGAGTCCATTCTGGATGAGGTCAGCTGGGCAGGAATTCTTTATGCTCCATCTAAGCAGGAAATACATGGAGGCCTTTGAAGACACACTGGCATGTGTGCAAGGAGCCACTGTTAATTTACAGAGGAAAAAGGAATGGAGGGAGTAACAGCGTCAGTTTGAGGTCCTGTGATATATCCATTGGGGGTGAATTGTCCCACAGTTATTAAATTATTTAAAAATCAGTACTGTATTCTAAGTTACACTGCCTGATTTCAATGCTTACTTTCCGGCTATAGTAATTAAGACAGTGTAGTATTGGTGTAAGTATAGACAGATAGATTGATGGAACAGAATAGACCCACACATACATGCCCAATTGATTATGGACAAAGGTACAAATATAATTCAGTGAGGAAAAGAATATTTTCAAGTGGTGCCAGAACAATCAGATAATTGTATTAATAAAAATGAGCCTTGAGTCATTCCTTGTACCATATACACAAATTAACTTGAAATGGGTAATAGATCTAAATGTAAGTGCTAAAACTATACGGTCTTACCAAGGAAGCATAGGAGAAACTCTTAGTGACCTTCAGAGGGGCAAAGATTTTTATTGTTAAATAGACTTTATGTTTTAGAGAAGTTTTAGGTTCACAGCAAAATTGCACGGAAGGCATGAGATTGCCCATCTGTTCCCTGCCCCCACACATGCGCAGCCTCCCCCATTAGTAGCATCCCCAACCACAGTGGGACTGGTTACAATCGATGAACCTACCTTGACACAACATTGTCACCCGAAGTCCAGTCGTTCACACTAGGTAGGGTTCACTGTTGGTGTTGTATGAGTTTGGACAAATGTGTAATTAGATGTATCCACTGTTACAGTATCATACAGAAGAGTTTCACTGCCCTGAAATTCCTCTGAGCTCTGCCTGTTCATCACCTCCACCCCCTAACAGCAGATATTTTTTCTTTTTAACATAGAAACTAAATAATTCTTTAGTTTAAGAAATTTTTTTAAACTTAATCTAAATTTAAAACTTTGGGTCTTCAAAAGATCTGTTAAGAAGATGAAGAGGCAATCTATACTCTAGGAGAAAATATTTGAAAAATATATATCTGATTAAAAAAAAACCTCTTATAGCTGAGACAACCTAGTTAAACATGAGTAAAATATTTTGGAATAGAGATTTTCCAAAATATGATATATGAATAGCAGGTAAGTATAAGATGTCAACATCATTAATCATTAGAGAAATGTAAATTAAACCACTAGGAGATACTACTGCATGTTCCCTAGAATGGCTAAGATGAAAAAGACTGACCATACCAAGTGTTGGTAAGGAGCTGTGACAACTGGAGCTTTCCTACACTGCTCTTGGGAGTGAAAAATGATACAGCATTTGGGGAAACAGTTTGCTAGTTTCATGTAAAGTTAAACACGTTTACTAGCTAACTCAGCAATTTCATTCCGAGTTAATTCACCCAAGGGAAATGAAAATACATTTTAAAAAGACACGCAAATGTTCATAACAGCTTTTTCCACAATTGCCACATACTGGAAACAACTTGTCTGGTGCATGGATAAACACATTGTGGTATGCGACATAGCAAGGAAAAGAGATGAACTACTGATAAAGGGACATGGATGACTCTCAAAAGCATTACGCTGAGTGAAAGAAGCCAGACAAGAGTACATATTGTATGAGTCCATTTATATGAAGTTCTAGAAAAGGCAAAACTGATACAGTGTCAGAAAGCAGGTCCGGGGCCGGTGGTATGGGGAGGGGATTTACTGCAGAGGGGTACAAGAGAACCTTTTTGTGGTGATGGGAATATTCTACCTCATGATTGTAGTGGAGGTTACAAGACTATATCTGTCAAAATGCATCAAGTTCTACATTGAAAATTGGTGAATTTTATTACATGTAAAATGTCTTTATTATATCTTGTTAATTTAAAAAATAAGTTTTGATTAAATGATTTCCTTAGATGTCCTGAAACGTGTCCTTTTCACACTAATTTGGTGTATGTCTTGTGATTATATCCTTTGTATATGAATATTTTGGTAAGTGGAACATTGTTGTTGGAGATATATCCAGATTTTCTACCTTAGTTTGTGTGATTGATTATATTCTCTTAGACTGAACCACGTGAAATTGTTGATATCCAGTCATTCTTGACCTACAAAAGCAGCAATTTCGCGTGGCATAAGTATAGTAGCAATTTTGTTTGCTTTTTAATTCATTGGAAAGACTTGGCAATGGTCACATCTTGATTGTTAAGTTTCAAGGATTTTGTAAGACACAAGGCCTCAGTGTTCTGTTTTAAATTACGTGTTTTATTTTGCTTTAATTCAGTTCGGTAGATGTTTTGTATATGTCTACCACTTTTCAGGCATTCTACTTGAAATTACAGTGGATGAATGTAAAGATGAGTTTGATATTACCTCAGGCCAAGAAACGTTAAGTGATGAAATTAAAAGGCACGTGTAGACTTTCTGTCATAATCGCTAATAGGAACTGTGAAATAGAACTCCCAGTTCTTGTCATGTCCATTGCAGTGATTATAATAAGGTATTTGGGCTTTCACAGTGATGAAATAAGTGGTTGTGGGTTTGTATACATATGTATACATAAATATGTATGCATATGAGCCCAGAAGAAATGGAAACGAGACCAGTGATTTAATTTGCATGAAAATTAGAATAGTCTGCCAAGAGCAAACATCTCTCTCAGCCTTTTTCAAGAGAAAAAAGGTCTTGTAGTTTCACATTACTCAGTGGATGACCTCACACTGACTCTCCTTTAGTTATTGGTTGAATGCATGGAGCCCTCAGTCCTAAGTGAGATGGTCTGGATGATGTGATGGCGTTTCATTTGGGAAAGCGGCTGTCGCTTCATCCTTAAGCCTCCTGTTTGCTGTGACGGTGGCAGAGCCACACGGCACCACAGGAAGAGCCCCGGGGAATTCCTGAAGACCCATTCTAGAGAATCTGGTACACGTGTATGTAGGTTGGTCACCTTGATGCCATATTTTCTCAGGCTTCTAGTAGAGATGCATGCCAGCAAAATAGAAAGGAACAGAGGGCATTCTTGAAGTTTCCTAACTGGCATATTTTCTCCTTCTCTTTTTCTAATAATTAAGTATAGGGGACTGAGAAGGCAGGGGTTGTTGTTATTTTTACATGGAATGGACCTACCCTAGCAATCAGATAAGATTGTTGACACGTAGCACAGTCTGTTGTCTTTGGGCATCTGCCACCAAAGAGAGTGTACCCAAGAAGGGCTGTCGTGTGGGTGGGATGGGTTTCCATATTTTGTTCTGTGCTCTTTCTGTGGAATCTCAGGCCTGCGTGTGCTCCCTCTGACCGTACCTTTGCTCTTGATGAAGGATTTGCAGCCCTGAGAGAGAGCAGGCAGACCCAAATTAATTATTTCCATTTTTTGTGGCACTGTGGGACAATGGGAGAGAATACAGGCTTTGGAGCCAGCCAAATGTGGTTTCATGTCCTAAATCCTCCACCTAAGGTATGCAATCCTGGTGGGCAAGTTATTTTAATTTGTTGGAACTGCCACTTACCTGAAAATGAGATTAATACCAGATGTCACTTAAAATTAGTAGAAAGTACAGTTGACCCTTGAACAATGCAGGCATTGGGGGCGCCAACACCCCATGCAGTTGAACATCTGAGTATGACTTTTGACTTTGCACAACTTCACTACTAATAGCCTACTGTTGACTGGAAGCCTTACTGATAGCATTAACAGTCAATAACACATATTTTGTATATTATATATATTATATATTATATTCTTACAATATAGTAAACTAGAGCAAAGAAAATGTTATTAAGAAAACCATAAGGAAGAGGAAATATATTTACTATTCCTTAAATGGAAGTAAATCATTGGTAAAGGTCTTCCTCCTTGCTGTGTTAAAATTGAGTAGACTGAGGAGGAGGAAGAAGAGGAGGGGTTGGTCTTGCTGTCTCAGGCATGGCAGAGGTGGAAGAAAACTGTCATATAAGTAGACCTGCACAGTTCACACCCGAGTTGTTAAAGGATCAATTGTATTTTATTAAGCTGTCTTTGAATAGCACCAAGTATCTTAGTGTATGAGAAGGCCTTTGAGAAGTTCCACAGTTAGGAAACATGGTGAGCTTTTTTTCTTTTGGTATGAGGGGCACAGAGTCTTGCTCTGTCACCCAGGCTGGAGTGGAGTGGTGTGATCTTGGCTCACTACAACCTCCACCTCCTGGGTTCAAGTGATTCTCCTGCCTCAGCCTCCTGAATAGCTGGTACTACAGGCGTGTGCCACTATGCCCATGTAATTTTTGTACAGACGAGGTTTCGCTGTGTTGGCCAGGCTGGTCTTGAACTCCTGACCTCAAGTGATCCTTCCACCTCAGCCTCCCAAAGTGCTGGAATTACAGGTGTGAGCCACCGCACCCAGCCGTGGTGAGCTTTGTTTAACGAAGCATTATTCAAACTTAGTGATTGAAGAATCTTTATGTGTGTGTATGTGTGCGCATGTGTAAGAAGTATCATCCCCTGGAGCTGGTATTGTGCAGAAAATATGTTGAGAAATACAAAACAGGGATATCTAGGTTGTGTTCATCTATGTAGTCTTTTTTGACTGAGAATGCTTTATCCTTGTTGTTTCGGATATTTTCGCTTTCTTTATTTCTATTTTGGTCTGAATCATGAGTGTAGTTGATCCTTGAACAACATAGATTTGAACTGCGTGGGTCCACCTAGACGCCACCTGTGCGTACAGAGGGCTGACTCATCTCATATGCAGGTTCCGAGGGCCAACTTCAGGACTTTATGCATAGATTTTGGTATGCTGGGGGTGGGGGCCCTAGAACCAAACCCCCCATATATACTGAGGGAGGACTGTTTATTTTCGTTTTTTACACAGCTGTATTGAGGTGCAGTTGTCATACAGTGAACTGCACACATTTCAGGTATACAGTTTGGTCAGTTTTGATGTGTGTATACCTGTGAGGCCATCACCACAATCAAGACAGTATCACCCAAAAGGCATGTTTTTAGTACAGTTGTAATCATAGCATTGCATAATCGTTGTCAGTAACACAGGTCTCATCTGTTGCTCTAGGTCTTAGTAAAATCAATCACTCTTATTGAACCCTTCCTGGCCTCCAAAACTGGATGGGCTGTTTAATAGAATTTTTTATATTTAATAGAATTTTAAACATTAAATTTCAATTTTCTTTCATTTATTAGAAATTTCAAAGGGTAATCATGTTATATATTTAGATTTTGATGACATGGAGACATCTGGGACTTGCTTAGTTTTAAAAAAGCAAAATTAATGTCATACAGCTATTGTAAGGACTGAATAAAATAATGCATATAAAAATGCCTAAGACAATGCTTGACATGTAGTGGGCACTTACTAAACAATTTCCTTCCTTCCCTTGCTGGCTCCTTAACTACTCCCTGCCCTGCATATCCCCCGTGCTCTGTCCCAGTTTGTGTTCAGATACTAGACAGATGGCTGTTGCTTTGGGATAGGTCAAAGGCTGTCAGGCATGGAGGCAAGCAAATGACCCAGATCAGTGAACGCCAGTCATTGTCTTAGAGCATTTTGTTTTGTTCAGCTCAGCTATTTGAATCATCTTGGATTTTCTCATTTGTTTAGAAAAAGGTTTCCCCAAAATTGGTGGTGTTGGGTTCCTGATAGCAAAATGTATCAACAAGTGGGCAGTCAGCAGATGGAATTTGCCCAACTCTACAGGGAAACTTGCTTTAGGTATTTTAAAAGTTAACTTGTCAATGTCACTGTAGGACAGTTATATAGCTACTGAGTTTACAAACAAAAGATTTTTTTTTTTTTTTTTTTTTGAGACGGAGTCTTGCTGTGTCGCCCAGGCTGGAGTGCAGTGGTGCGATCTTGGCTCACTGCAACCTCTGCCTCCTGGGTTCAAGTGATTCTTCTGCCTTAGCCTCCTGAGTAGCTGAGACTACAGGCACCTGCCACCACACTCGGCTAATTTTTATATATTTTTTGGCAGAGACGGGGTTTTACCATATTGGCCAGGCTGGTCTTGAACTCCTGACCTTGTGATCCACCTGCCTGGGCTTCCCAAAGTGCTGGGATTACAGGCGTGAGCCACCGTGCCGGGCCTGAACTCGTTTTTAATTAGAGTTCTTATTATTTCAGTGGCCGAATGGAGGAAAAAAGAGAGGACCTAAGCCCAGAAAATTCACAGCTTTGTTTCAGGGTCGAAAAATTTGGCATGTTTTGGCCTGGAAGATGTCTCATTATGGAGTCAGAAATCTGAAAGGGATATTAAATTAGGAGCAAACTTGTCCTGTGTTGGTTAACCATTGAAAGTTGCATTGGCAGTTTAATAACTAAACAATAGGGCCACATGCGGAATTTATTGATCTCTCATGAACTTTCTGTTTAAATCTTTATTGCTTTGACTTGATAGGCTTCTTTTTTTCCCTTCCACTTTGCTTAAGGGACTGAATTTGTTTTTGGCGTTCTAAGACTCTTTTTAGAATTTGGCAGTGCCTCTCTAGGATGTTTTCTTCTGCACTGCCTCCAAAACAAAATTATAAACAGGCTGACTCTTTCGGGATTTTTTTTTTTTAACTTTCCTGATGTAAAAGTGTCAGGTTTTGAGCAAGTTTGAAAGACGAGAACTAGAATATATTTCTGTTTCTGATCTAGAGAATCCTAGTGACTTGTAGGGCAGTGTATAAACAAAGCCATGTGGCTGCAAGGTTTCCCGTGTGAAGCAATAAACTGATAAATGCCTATGACGGGAATCTGGCTCATGGGCTTGAAACCATCCATTAACTCATTAGTTGATAAGACATCATGGGGGTCTGCTAAGTGCCATGGTGATGCTCTGTGCTGGGAAAGATGCAAAGATGAATAGGCTAGGAATAAAAGACAAATTTTATTTTTTAACTTGTCAGTATTTTTAATATTGAAATGTAGGACCTTGCAAGTAAAATACTATTAAGCTAATTTCCCAATTTAGAGTCTTTGAATTATTGTCTTGGATATTAAATATATTCAGTGTTTCCCACCAGTGGATCCCAAAGCCTCACCTGATACATTTGGCAATGGTCAGGCCCTCTTTTTTATACTCCAGAGGATTTCCAACAGGAAATATGTACACACCACCCCTTACCTCCCTTGCTTCTTTTCTTTCTGCCTCCTACTTTCTTTGATCTTGAAATAAGGGGAAGTATCTTCTGGGCAAGTGCTGTTTCTGTGCCAGGCTGTGCAGATCATGCTTGCCCCAGTGCCATGAGAAAGACACTCGAGTGAGCTCGGGACAGATCTCTCCAGCACTGTCCTGGCTTGACCCCACCTGACCAGTGACTCTTGTACCTTGCCCAGCTCCTTTGGCTGCTGGTGCAAAAAGAGCTAGAGAGTTTGTTTTCCAAATGGGCCCCAGATCTTACTTTCAGAGCTGTGCATGTGAAGAGTTCATGGGGAATCCCTCATCTCAGCAGACATGGGGAAGACTGTCTTCTAAACTGTAGTTCTGAAACAGGTAAACATTCAGTCCCCACTCGCTCTCAAAGCACAAAAGTGAGGAGGCTTATTTGGCATTGAAATAACTCAGCGTCATTTCTCATCTGTGTTTTTGAATCTGTTATGGCCAGTGTTTTCTAACCCCCTTCATATTACCTTGTCAGTAACTTGCTTCAGATGCAAATAATGGCAGAAAGCATAATTCTTTTTTTTTTTTGAGACAGAGTCTCACTCTGTTGCCCAAGCTGGAGTGCAGTGGCATGATCTCGGCTCACTGCAACCTCAGCCTCCCAGGTTCAAGTGCTTCTCCTGTCTCAGCCTCCTGAGTAGCTGGGACTACAGGCGCCTGCCACCACGCCTGGCTAATTTTTGTATTTTTAGTAAAGAGGGGGTTTTGCCATGTTGGCCAGGCTGGTCTTGAACTCCTGACCTCAAGTAATCCACCCGCCTTGGCCTCCCAAAGTGCCGGGATTACAGGTGTGAGCCACCATGCCTGGCTGAAAACACTGTAGCAAGTTCATGAATCAGGATTAAGGAATCTGTGGGATATATAAAATGATAGAATAAATTCTGTAATGTTCATTTGCATTGTGCAGAATAGAGACATTAGTGTGCATCTCAGTTAGGATTTAATTGCTCCTTCCCTGTGTTCTTGAAAGCGCTCGGTAAGCGCCTGTAATCCTCCATTGTATGATTCTAGCTCAGGTCTGGCTCTTTAACCAGACGATGAGCTCCTGTGGTAAGATGCCATGTCTTAATTCATCTATTTTCCCCTTGTCCTAGTACAATGTTAAGATTGCCAGATAAAATACAGGATGTCAGCTGAGTGTGGTGGCTCATGCTTATGATCCCAGCACTTTGGGAGGCCGAGGCAGGTGGATCCCCTGAGCCCAGGAGTTCGAGACCAGCCTGGGTGACATGGCGAGCCCTCTCTCAACAAGAAATAAAAAATAATTAGCAGGGGGCACATGACTGTGGTCCCAGCTTCTTGACAGGCTGAGATGGGAGACACAATTGAGCCCAGGAGATGGACACTGCAGTGAGCTGTGATAGTATCACTGCACTCCAGCATGGGGCACAGAGTGAGATCCTGTATCAAACAAAAAAACCCTAAAAAACCCAAAACCAAAAAAACAGGATAGCTAGCTAAATTTGAATTTCAGATAAACAATAAAGTGTTGATTATGGGTGAGTCTTATGCATACATCTATTGTTACATCTGAATTTCACGTAAGCAACGAATAATTTTTAGTACAAATATGTTCCGTGTGATATTATGATTTAATTAGTCATAATACATATTTTTTTCTTTCTTCCCTATTTTTGAGACAGAGTCTCCCTCTGTCACCCAGGCTGGAGTGCAGTGGCACGATCTTGGCTCACTGCAACCTCCACCTCCCAGGTTCAAGTGATTCTCATGTCTCGGCCTCCCGAGTTGCTGGGACTAGAGGCATGCACCACCACACCTGGCTAATTTTTATATTTTTAGTAGACATGGGGTTTTGCCATGTTGGCCAGGCTGGTCTTGAACTCCTGACCTCAAGTGATCCTCCCACTTCGGCCTCCCAAAATGCTGGGATTACAGGTGTGAGCCCCCGCACCCAGCCTATATTTTTATATTGTAAATTGGGCAACCCTATACAATGCCCATGACTTAGAAACGATTTTTTGCTTCTAAATCAGTGTAATGTGAACACAACTAAGATAAATCAAGGTGTTCATGGAGTTGATGGAATGCAAAATGGGAACTGGAAATAGTAATTAACCTCCTTTACCAGTGTGTTAGTGAATATGGACCGTTCAACCTACAACAACTAGATAACCTTGACAATAGAAATAGGTAGCTAAGCCAGGGGTGGTGGCTCCTAGCACTGTGGGAGGCCGAGATGGGCGGATCACTTGAGGTCAGGAGTTCAAAACTAGCCTGCCCAACATGGTGAAACCCTGTTTCTACTAAAAACACAAAATTCGCCAGGAGTGGTGGTGCACACCTGTAGTCCCAGCTATCCAGGAGGCTGAGACAGGAGAATCGCTTGAACCCAGGAGGTGGAGATTGCAGTGAGCTGAGATAGCACTATTGCACTCCAGCTTGGGCGATAGAGACTCCATCTCAAATATATATACGTAGCTAGGACCTGAACTAATGGGTGTGCCCACACTGTTGCCTTGTACTTACCAGGCACTTGCAATCGAAGTTGTGCGTTTTTTGTTTTTTTTTTTTTAAGAACGAGCAGACATCTTGTGCAGTTGTCCAGGTTAACTTACAAAAATAGTTGTCTGAGTGTATGGAACTGTAATTAGGAGTCAGATCCTGGTTCTCTTCTGCCTTCTCTGCTATTTCTCGTTGCTCCTTTTTACTCCCGAAAGGTAGAAAGGGGCAAGTCAGACAGGAGCTTGTCTCCTGTTGAGCTAGAGGGAGTAGCTTCAGAGCAAACTATGACGACATGGGGTCTTTTAAGCCTCTGTTTTTTGTTTTTGTTTTTTTTTTTTTTGTGGGGTGTGTGTGAGTGTGTGTGTGAGTCCGTGTATATGTACACAGTGCAAGTAAATAAGCCTGAGTGGATCGGAAGAGCCTCTTTTGTATAGTAGGAGACATGGAGCCTGTAGGGGCAGAGTTGGGGTCTTGAGAGCAGACACATGGGCTGAGTCAGGCAGTTGCTGCTGAGAACAGAATCAGGACCTCCTGCTTCCTTTGGGTTGTATTGGGTTTTTTAGGCCACCTTCCCAGCCACAAAGTAGGACTCTGAAATACATCTGGGTATAAATGTTCTTATGGAAATGAAATCACTTCTGACTTTAAGTATGTAGAAGTGAGGGCTCATACCCTTCTCCCAGAATGTAAATTTGACTCATTGGGGTTAACAACAATGATAGCCTAAGATAAGAAACTGTTTACCGGACTTTGTTCTTATGTCAGCCAAGCTAGAGCTTTGCATGGTGGGAAGCTTTCTGTTGGCTGTGCCCTATTAGGGAAGGCAAAAATAGAAAGCTTTTTCTCTGGACTTCAGAACAGAATCAATGCATGGTTATTAAAAGCATCAATGGCAAATGGCCATGGAAGTCAGAACCTCAGCCTTAATGAATGGCGATGGTGTCCACAGAACCCATTATTTTGCAAAGAAATAAAATAATAAAATCCTCCCATTGGTTTTAGAGTGGCTGAAACCAGCAGGCACCAGGTATAAACCCTCTTACGGGGGGGGTGTGTGTGTGTGTGTGTGTGTGTGTCTGTGTGTGTGTGTTTGAGACAGAGTCTCGCTTTGTTGCTTAACCTGGAGTGGCGTGATCTCAGTTCACTGTAGCCTCCGCCTCCCAGGTTCAAGCGATTCTCTTGCCTCAGCCTCCCAAGTAGCTGGGATTACAGGTGCATGCCACCACACCCAGCTAATTTTTGTATTTTTAGTAGAGATGAGGTTTCACCATGTTGCAGAGGCTGGTCTCGAATTCCTGACCTCAAGTGATCTGCCCGCCTTGGCTTCCCAAATGTGATTACAGGTGTGAGTCACCGCACCCGGCCATTGTGGTATGTTTTAAGTAGTCACGCTAATGACATTTATACCTTGCTTGGCACTCCTGAAACCTCAGCTCTCTGGAGGACAGAATATCTGCTAAGGGTGCGACTCCCATGGTGCTGGAGAGGGGTCTTCTTCGAATGGAAGCCGGCATTCCACCACCCACTCCCTATGTCTCCAAAACTGGGCTTGGCATCGCTGTTCCTGAGGGAGAGCTCTGTCCTTATTAGGGATCCGCCTGGTGACCTCAGATTTACACTTAAACTTCAACTATGTTGAGGGAAAACATTTTCTCTCTATCACCAAGAGAATGGAGAACACTGTGATCGCTTTTCAAGTCTCACCTGCCAGGAAATCTTTATTTTGTAGGGGGCATCAAAACTTCCTCTTTTTCCATGTACCTTAGTTTACTATTACTTTAAGTGTTTTGGTTGGTTTAACTTCCTGTATTTGTCCTATTTTAAGTACATTCTTTAGTTAAAGTGTTACTCAGTGAATGGAAAGAGAAAAACAAGGCAAGAGGAAGGGGTATAATATGAAAGAATAGAGTTTTGTTTTGCAGCAGTAGATAAGAACCGTGAACTTTCTAGTCCCTGGTGTTTTAATAGTATATGGAAACTCGATTTCGTTGTACTACATGGTAGGATGAATTTAATTAAGCTGCTAAGCAAACTTGTTGATTTAGATAACAACTCCACAGGTAGAGTTTGAAGAGGCTGTTTTGTGGTATCTAGACCTCACTTTTAAGAGTATTTCCCTGAACCTATCCATGCATTTCTGAGACGGTTGTTTGCTGACTGTTCATTTTATGTTTGTGCAAAGCCTAGTGTCCTACTGACTTTGTAGGGACTCATTGAAATGGCAGAACTGTGTGCATATTAAGTGCTGGAGGAATGCTAAATATTAATATTTGGGATCAACCACAAAATGTAGTTTCTAAGACACCCAAGACTAAATAAACTGTAGGACAAATGAAATGTGCACATTCTTTTTGGTAAAATTCAGCATCCTGAAAACCACCAAGGGTTAGGAAAAAGAGAAAACTGTATTTTTCATCTTCTGTAGTTCATCTAGCCTTGGGATTGTCTCCTAAGCTCTTGAGGCACACTGACATACGTGACCCTATGTAAGACTTTCGGGTGACAAAGTCGAGGAGATTCACTAAGGAGGAACAGAGCAGGTGTAGGTGATTAGTGCCCAGGGTGGTAAAACCACGGATGGAGCTATCGGGGTGAATATGGAACCTGCTGGCTGGAGATGGGGAAAGAGAAGAGACCGCTGAGATTACGTGAGTGTTGAAGGGTTAGATGAATTGGTGTGTAGCGGGTGCTGGCCTGGTCTTTCTGGGTGTTCTGATTTTTTTTTTTTTTTGAGACGGAGTTTCACTCCTGTTGCCCAGGCTGGAATGTAATGACGCGATCTCCACTCACAGTAACCTTTGCCTCCTGGGTTCAAGCGATTCTCCTGCTTCAGCCTCCTGATTATAGGTGTGCGCCACCATGCCAGGCTAATTTTGGGGTTTTTAGTAGAGACAGGGTTTTGCCATGTTGGCCAGGCTGGTCTCCTGACCACAGTGATCCACCCACCTTGGCCTCCCAAAGTGCTGAAATTACAGGCGTGAGCTACCGCACCCGACCCTGGGTGTTCTGATTTTATCTCTACTGATAAACTCTGTGGCTTTGGACATTTCAGAGTCTCTGGTTCTGTCTCCTAATCTTTAAAATGAGAAGCTGGATTAAATGATCTCTAAAGTCTGTTCCAGTTTAAAAATTCTATCGTTTGCTAGGAAAATATTAGCACCACAGTCTCTCTCTCTAATATGGGAAGTTTTTTCAGATTGGGTATCAGTGAGACTTACATTGCTATTAAACATTTAATAAAAAGTGGGAAATTATTACTGTGTATTGTCACAGACATGTTAAGCTATTTGCATTTTAATGAATGAAAGAGAACTTTAACTGTTAACATTTACCAAGGGGTGTAGCTGAGAGTTAATAGTTTACAAGGGGTGTAGGTGAAAGTTAATGTTTTATAAATGTTAACTAGTTTAATAGCTGTTAGTTGCCTCTGGATTTAAAGGTATACACACTGATTTTTGGTTTTGGTAGCCTCAAACCTAGTCAAGAATCATACAAAATTACCTTCATTAGAACAAGCATAGTATTAGCCATCAGTGCTATGTAAGGTAAGGTAAAGGTTTCAAACTCTCTGTGAGGCTTCATTAAATTCCTTTGCTTTCCTGAAAGTTTCTACCATCCTGAGAAAGTCTAGCGGCTTCTTCAGAGACCTGGTTGCTTTCTGTCTCAGAATATTTAAAGGAAAGTACATTTTCTCAAAATGGAATTTTCCCTGGGTCATACCAGGCAATTAGGGCTTTGAGCCATGAACCGTCTTCAGGATTTGGTTCCCTCTGAGAGAAAGGGAAAGGAGATAACTTTTGCCCTTGCTAGCAAGTGAAGCTTATCTACCCTTACCTGTTTGCAGTTTAGACAAATAGTTTATTTATACAAAAGCATAGTTTCCCTTGACCACAATGAAGCATCCACTTAGACTGCTCATTTCTTGACCAGGAGACACAAAATGCATTTTCAGCCCAGGGAAGGTTCTTTGGGGCCACAGTTGGGCTGAACAGGACCGCAGCTGTGAAGGTCTAATTTGCAACTGGTAAATATCTTTATAATAACCCCACGTTTCTTACTGACACAGAATACACACACGTGTAAGTGCACACACATTATGCACATGTGGGCTGGTGAAGGCAGAAAATCAGTGAACTGAAACCTTTCAGAATGAATTGCTGCAAGGCCGGGTGTGGTGGCTCACACCTGTAATCCCAGCGCTTCAGGAGGCTGAGGCAGGCAGGTCACTTGAGGCCAGGAGTTCAAGAGCAGCCTGAACCACATGGCAAAACCCTGTCTCTATTAAAAACACAAAAATTAGCTGGGCGTGGTGGCTCACGCCTGTAGTCCCAGCTATTCGGGAGGCTAAGGCAGGAGAATCGCTTGAACCCGGGAGGCAGAGGTTGCAGTGAGCTGAGGTCATGCCATTGCACTTCAGCCTGGGCAACAGAGCTAGACTCTCTGTCTCCAAAAAAAAAAAAAAGAGGTGAAAAGGAATTAATTGCTGCAGAGCTGTTCTTTGCATTGTGTACCTTTACCCTGCTACTGGGAGGAAGTGGTCAGTTCCATCACGTAGCAATTTAAGAGAAAAGTAAGTATAATAGTGTTTTGAATTGAGAAGTAAATCCCCCTTCCTACCTTCAGATAAAAAAAGGTAACTTGATTTAACCACTTTTTAAAAACACCAGTTTTGAGAACGGAAGCCGACTTCACACTGTTTGATTAAAGTGGTTCTGTGGCTATTAAATTCATTTGTGTTAAGTAGCCTGTGGGCCGATGGCTTGCCATGGCAGTCTGTGTTTTTCATTTGTTTGCTTTAAAAAACACATCCTAATGTAAGGACCAAAATCTTTGTCCATTCTCTGTTGAGTACTCAATTTATGGTTTAAAAATAACTACCTCTTGCGAGATCTGATTGTTTAAAAAAATTAATAACTGCCCAGCTCCGTTAGTAGTAAAAGGGCTTGTCTTTATCTCATGAAATATTTTAATTCAATTTCCAGTTAAACGATCAGGGGTTTTTGAGTTCTGCCTGAGCTGTTTGCCCTTTACGTGTGTCT
The DNA here is from genome assembly GCF_028885625.2 of Pongo pygmaeus. NCBI lineage: Eukaryota > Metazoa > Chordata > Mammalia > Primates > Hominidae > Pongo > Pongo pygmaeus. The sequence continues at coordinate 12,000,616 of NC_072380.2, forward strand.
CTTTATGTTATTGGTTTTCACTTTTATTCCTTTGCCTGCAGTGGAGAAGAAAATGAAATGGGATGTCATAGCTTTTTTTTTTTTTTTTCTCTTCTTCCTCTTTAGGCCTGACTGGCCCTTTTTAAAATGGAAAGTAGAGGCACTCCCTCCAAATGGGTTCAGCAGTGTGTAAATTGGACTCATAATCCCTTCTTTGAAGACTAGGAGGAGGCTATTATGATAAATGTTGGAGAAATGATTAAAGAGATGAGAACAGCAGGATGCAAGTGGCAACTGCAAACCCTGTGGTGTCAGGTGGAACACTCTGGGAGCTTGGCTGAAAGGGACAGAGAAGCAAAGGGATTAGCCAGTGCAGCTCTGAGCGGGCTGGGTGGAAAGCAGCCATCCCGGATGATTGTCCCAGCAGTTCAGTTGCAACCCAGTGTCTAGGCTGTGCTTTGTTTTTTCTCACCTTTTATCCTAGGATGGGGAAAACATCCCGTAACAGGGAAGGATGTTTGGATAGTGCTTTTAATATTACCTATGTGCATCACAGCAAGTATACTGCCTCTTTCAGTATTTACAAATCTTTTTCTTAAGCATAACTGTGGTGTGAAATTGAGGTTATTCAGCAACATGGGCTATACCAGGTATTGATTAGACTAAGCTGAGCATCCCTCAATGAATGAATTGACTTTAAACACCTGCAGTCTGAAGCAGTTGGGAATAGAAACTTTCCTATCACTGTTTATGATAAAATGGAATTTTAGTCCATACGCGTTTTCTGAAGGTCCAGAGTGTGCAGAGAATTTACTGCAAAATTGTTTTATACGTCTGTCATGAGATGTCTTCATCAGGTAGTTAGTAAATGACAATTCTAAGCATAGGGCTCTTTTTATTTCTTAGTATATAACCACCAGCTGTCTTATCAATAATGAATTTCCATTCTGTCTTTTGTCAAGGTAGATCCTGCCTGCTTCTGAGTAGATCCTGTCTGCTTCTTTGTTTCTTAAGATATTTCTGGCCGGGCATGGTGACTCACACCTGTAATCCTAACACTTTGAGAGGCCAAGGCAGGTGCATCACCTGAGGTCAGGAGTTCGAGACCAGCCTGGCCAACATGGTGAAACCCCGTCTCTACTAAAAATACAAAAATAAGCTGGGTGCGGTGGCACATGCCTCTAATCTCAGCTACTCAGGAGGCTGAGGCAGGAGAATCACTTGAACCTGGGAGGTGGAGGTTGCAGTGAGCCCACATCAAGACATTGTACTCCAGCCTGGGTGACAAGAGCAAAACTCTGTCTCAAAAGAAAAAAAAAAGATATTTCTAACTAGTGAGTATACACAAGTACCTGTGTCTCCATTCTTCCTGCCAATTAAAAAAAAAAATCATTGGTGTTAGCCTCATTTTGAGGATTCCTCTGAAAAATCTAAGACAGTTGTTTTTCTGAGTGTGTTTGGAGGAGGGATGTTGGAATTCACTCATTCATTTATTCATCCATTCAACAAATATTTATCGTGTCTGGCATATAGTAGATGCATAGTAAGTTTATTCCTTCATTCTGCAAGCATTTGTTGAATGCAGTTTATCAAAGGTCATCGTAGACACTGCAGAAAGTCATTGTTTTTATGGGTTTTACGTACTTGTGATGAGAGACAGAATGATGGGCAGGGGTGGGGCGGTGCTATTTTAGATAAGGTAGCCAAGGAAAACCTGTCTGCAAGGGATAATTCAGCAGAACCTTGAATGAAGTAAGGGAATGAGCAACCTTGTTATGTGAGGGAAGAGCATTTGAGGCAGGGAGAACAAGTGCAGAGGCCCCGAGACAGCTGTGTTCTTGGTTTGTTTGAGGCACGACAGGAAGGCTGCAAGCAGGGGGAGGAGAAAAGAGATCAGAGAGGTGCCAGCAGCAGAGGGAGATTCTGTGAGGGTTGGGAACTTTGAGCTGAGAACATTTTAAATGAACTAGTTTTAAAAGGTCCTGGAGAGTGTGTGGTGAATAGGTAAGGGTGAAGGCAGGACACTTTTGCAGTAGTTTGGGCAAGGAACACTGATACCTTAGACTTGCATAGTATCAGTGGAGCTGGTGACCAGTGGTCATTTTCTTCTCCTTCTCCTTCTTCTCCTTGTCCTCCTCCCCCTCCTCCCCCTCCTTCTCCTCCTCCTCCTCCTCCTCCTTCCCCTCCTCCTTCTCCTCCTCCTTTCCCTCCTCCTTCTTGTCCTCCTTCCCCTCCTCCTCCCCCCCACCTTTTTTTTTTGAGACAGAGTCTCGCTCTCTTGCTCAAGCTGGAGTGCAGTGGCGTGATCTCGGCTCACTGCAGCCTCCACCTCCCAGGTTCAAGTGATTCTTCTGCCTCAGCTTCCTGAGTAGCTGGGATTACAGATGCATGCCACCATGTCCGGCTAATTTTTGTATTTTTAGTAGAGACAGGGTTTCGCCATGTTGTCCAGGCTGGTCTCAACCTCCTGACCTCAAGTGATCCGCCTGCCTTGGCCTCCCAAAGTGCTGGGAATACAGGCGTTAGCCACTATGCCAGGCCCATTTTCTAGATCTGTTTGGAGGATTGAGCTGAAGGGGTTGTTGATGGATTTGTTCTGGATTTTGAGAGAAAGAGGTAAAGACAAAGGTTTTTGGCCTGCCAGCCGGAAAGATGGAGTTGCTATTTATTGAACTGGGAAAGCTAGGGAGAGGAGCAGATTTTGTGGGGAAAATTAAAATTGGGTGTGGGACCCATTTAGGTTTTTACTGTGGTTGTTATAAAAAGCTATTATTGTCTCATTCAGTCTTCTCTATGCTTTTCTATAGGGATAAGTGTGCTTTTGTTAACAAATCTCAGAGTATAACACTAAGCTTAAGATAGGGAAATAGTAAGTCAAAAAAAGGAAAATTCAGGATAAAGACTAGAAAAGACCACTGAGGAAGAAGCATTCCCAGGAGCCTGCCGTGGGCCTCCCAGCAGGAGGGTCTTGTCAAAGGCCATTCAGTGAAACCGTAAGTGTCTCATTGAGAACCTGTTTCCGGCAGCCTCACAGATACCACTCACAATCTTCTGTTCCTGGGTCTGCCTCTAGATAAGTGTGCACCCAGGCTTGGGTTTCACTACCCGATATGCTCTGTGATATGCTAATATTACTAAAAAGGAATATGATTTTCTACTGCTTCACAGATACATCCATTGTAATCTTGCCAATATTGGTATTGATGATGAAAGCACCTTTTTAAAAAAGTTTTTAAGTGTCTATAGGACTGTTTCTGACTTTTATATGAACTAACCTAGAAAACTACCGTTATTTGTTCAGCTGATTAAATCTGAAAAAGAATGGCAGTTGAAGCAGAACGTAGAAAATCCACTTGATTTTATCCTCTTTGCATATGAATGACAGAGGGCCAGTTTAAATTTCTGTTCCTAACTCTAAAGGGAAAAACACATGTGCATTCAGAATACTGAGGGTAGTTGTATCTTAATCCATTTTATAGGTCTTCTTAGTTTTCCTCTTACTCCAACAAAAATGAGTTCTTCTTCTTCTTCTTCTTCTTTTGTTGCTCTTGTTCATATCTTCATCCAAGGATTGCTTTGTCATGCCGATAGTTTTGGGCCTTCTTTTTAAAAATACAGCAGCAACCTCACCGACCAGTATTAGAACTTAAATTTGCTTATTTGGCCATCGGTTATGGCCTCTGTGCCAGACCCTGTTTTGATGTAGTAGTAGTGCCAGGTAACACCCCTTCTCTCTAGGAGTTGAAAATCAAGTTGGGGAAGAGGAATGGTCGGTAATCCAGTATGCCAATGTATAATTTAAGCTTTGAGAAGATGTAAGAGGGGTTCAGGGGGTAGAGAGTGATGGGTGGTGCATGAGAGATGGTCTGGGAAGGAGGCATCTGAAGTGGAGAGCTGACCTTGCAGGAGCCTCCCGTTTATGCCAGAGAAGGTGGACATAAGCCAGCCCTGCTCTGCAGAATTAGAGCACGCCAGTTGTGTCGTTTTTAGATCTTTTCAGATAAGAAGCTAGTGCAAGAGTCATGCTAACTTTAAACAATGACAGGTGTGCTGTGTATATGCCTAGGCGTATTTGTATTTTTGTAAACAAGACTGGCTAAGTGTGAATAGAGTCATGTATTGAAGAAGTCTGGACTATTTCCTAAAATGAGCAAATGACACATTTGAAGCCTGCATCTGGTGAGACTACCTGTAGGTCATTTTTCCCATTTTAAAGAGAAATAGTAATATTGAGACAATGATTAATTGACTTAGAATCATACAGTTTTTAGGGCTCATATGGAAGGACCTTTGGAGACAACGTTGGCTGATTTTTCCTGTTTCTTTGGATGACAAAGCTGAGCCTGAGAAACTGCCCACAGTTCCCCTGCTAGGTTAGTAGTAGAAGGGCTGACAGTACATTCTGGGCTTGCTGACTTCAGAGTTCCTTCTTCTCCATCTGTCATTCTTTTCCAGAGGATTAAAATCTGTGTCTCCATGCCTTTCAGCATGACACCCATGTAGTTAGAGTCCCAGAGAACAGTGGATTGTTAATTACTTAAATTGATCCCACAATCACTTATAAAATAAGATTCTGCTATTTTTTATATTTCGTCCTCTTTAGGCAGGTAATTCTGCTTTGGTTAATGATAAAACAGAGGTAATTAATTATTCAATTTCTACCTTTCCATTTTTGGACCTTAGCGTAAAAGTTAAGTTTAAGAGAAATGCGACTCCTTCCTTTCCAGCCTGTCAGATAGGGATGAGTTCGCTGGTGTTTATGGGAGCAGGCGCAGGGTGAAGTGTGGGGAGAAATGAGCCTCTGCCCTCTCTTCTGATGTGCTTCTTCTACACTGGACCAGCTCACCTTTCACTTTCTTCTTTTTCTCTCCCAGACAGACCCTGCTCCCTGCTTTCTCTCTCACTTTCTTTTTATTTATGTGTTTATTTATTTTTGAGACGGAGTCCCACTCTTTAGCCCAGGCTGGCGTGCAGTGGCATGATCACCACTCGCTACGGCCTTAACCTCCTGGGCTCAATCCATCCTCCTGCTTCAGCATCCTGAGTAGCTGGGACCAAAGGTGCACAACACCGTATCTGTAAGTTTCTTTATTTTTTGTAGACATGGGGTCTTGATATGTTGCCTAGGCTGGTCTCGAACTCCTGGCCTCAAGTGATTTGCCCACCTGAGCCTCCCAAAATGTTGGGATTACAGATGTGCGTCACAGCACCTGGCCCTCTTTCGCTTTCTTAGATGCTAACCAGATACTACTCTGTTGTTTTCCTGTTAATTCAAACCATGCTAATTTGTAAATGCAGATTGCCAAGGCCCAAGTGAGAAACTGGAGAGATCGATCACAGGGAGCACCATGAGCATCCGTCCTGTGTCCTGCAGCATCAGGTGGGAAGGAAGAGGAGGCAGTGTCTGGGATTTCTCTGTGATGGTGCATGGGTTACCAGGATTAGGGCATTGCTTCTCCAGCTTTAACGTGCTGTCCGATCACCTGGGCACCTTGCTCAAAATGGATGATGCTGAGTCCAGAGATTGGGGCAGGGGTTGAGGTTCTCCTTTCCTTACCAGCTCCTGGGTGATGCCGGTGCTGCTGGTGCAGACCACACTTGATAGCAAGGCTGTACGGATGAGGCTTCTAGTGCGATTTACACGTGCCTCCTGTGTCACTTCGATGTTGTGAGTTACTGTGTACCGAGGAAATGTTAGCATTCAAAATCAGACGTGGGGTCGGGCATGGTGGCTCACGCCTATTACAATCCCAGCCCTTTGGGAGGCTGAGGTGGGTGGATCTCCTGAAATCAGGAGTTCGAGATCAGCCTGGCCAACGTGGTGAAACCCTGTCTCTACTAAAAATACAAAAATTAGCTGGACTTGGTGGTGGGTGCCTGTAATCCAAGCTACTTAGGAGGCTGAGGCAGGAGAATTGCTTGAACCTGGGAGGCAGAGGTTGCAGTGAGCCAAGATTGTGCCACTGCACTCCAGCCTGGGCAACAGAGCGAAATTCCGTTTCAAAAAAAAAAAGAAAAGAAAATCAGATGTGTGAAGTTACAGTTTCTCCAGAAGAAGGTAGGGTGGGTTGTGCTGCTTCTTTCAGGACTTCCCTTGAAAACCTGCAGCAGGCAGTCCGGTTACTAAGATGATTTTAAAGGCGCAGCCTTGTTGGCACTCAGCCTCCCACATTGCTTGGCTCTCTGTTTCATTCTTTCACCATAGAGAAACACCAGCCCTGATTATTTTTAACTGCATGCCTTGCTGAGACTGAGTAGGGGTTTTTATTTCTGGAGCTAATGCAGAACATACATCTCTCTTTCTTTAAATGCAGGAAATCTCACATAGGGTTGCCAAAGTAGGATGGCATATTTCCTAAAATTCTGCAGCAACATAAGGGTGGCTTATTCTGGGATACGAACAGGAAGATCAAGTCTTTTTGGTTCAACCCAAACTCTCGTACCAGTGGGGTGTGGCACATGTGGAGTCTGGAAGGCTTCATGGAGCAGTGAAGAGTAAAACCAGGGGCTGGCTTCTTGTTCCTGTTCAGTCTCTCTGCAGCCTGGAAGGAGCTACTTAACTCCCTTTTGGCCTTACCATTGCCATTTTTGAAATAAAAGTCCTCCACTCGACTGTCTGACCGAGTGATTGTCAGCTCACAAGGCCTCTTACATTCAGCATGTTTGCTTGAGAGGAGTGAGTGAGTGTTTTGCATGTGATGGATCCATTCCCAGCAAACAACAAAAAGAAGTCTTTTTTTTTTTTTTCTTTTTTTTTTGAGATGAAGTCTTGATCTGTCGCCCAGGCTGTAGTGCAGTGGTGCATTCCCAGCTCACTCCACCTCCCGGGTTCAAGCAGTTCTCCTGCCTCAGCCTCCCGAGTAGCTGGGATTACAGGCGTGTGCCACCACGCCCAACTCATTTTTGTATTTTTAGTAGAGATGGGGTTTTACTACGTTGGCCAGGCTGGTCTTAAACTCCTGACCTCAGGTGATCCGCCCGCCTCGGCCTCCCAAAGTGCTGGGATTATAGGTGTGAGCCACCACGCCCGACCCAAAAAGAAGTCTTGAAGTACAGCCCGCCATTGGTATTTTTAGCACATTAAGAATATCTTAAAGAATATGCGAAGAAGATGTTACATAGTTAGCTTGACCTTTATTAAGGCACTTGGTAATTGCCCTACATTTTATTATTTTTTACTTATTTAAGGTTAAATGAAGACATTTAAAATATTACATGTGATGGGGCTTGTAGTTTTACATACAATGTCAAAGTTTGTGTGCCTTGTTTAAAACAAATCCAATATGAGAATATGCTTTTGTGTAAGAAGTGTATCATTTTACAAAAGGATTTATAAGATATTTAGAAGGAGGAATCCTGTAGTACTTTAAAAAGCGGTACCTTCTACACCATCTTTTTAGGAGCATATTTATCACACAAGGCAAGGCAAATCACTAAGTTAGGCATCCAGTACATAGAATTAGACTAGAAGTGTAGTGAGGTGTGAGATTTAGGGGGACAGAGATTCTAAGAACCAACGGCATCGAACTAATGGACTTGTTCCTAAAGGAATGTTGAAGAAGTGATCATCCATCTTAAAAGACTGTGCCTTCAGAAGAATTGAAGGATACTTTTGCTCTCGTGTACAGTGTGCTGTGTTTAATGGTATGTCATCACTGGGTCGGGTCCATGAATGACCAGCACCGTCACGGCTGCCAAGTCCTTGAGATTTGAACAAGATGTTCCAGATGGTAATGAACCATCTTTTTTTTTTTTGTATTGAGACAGAGTCTCGCTCTGTGGCCCAGGCTAGAGTGCAGTGGCACAATCTCAGCTCACTGCAACCTCCGTCTCCAGGGTTCAAGTGATTCTCATGCCTCAGCCTCGTGAGTAGCTGGGACCACAGGTGTGTGCCACCATACCTGGCTAATTTTGGTATTTTTAGTAGACACAGGGTTTTGCCATGTTGGCCAGGCTGGTCTCAAACTCCTGACCTCAAGTGATCTGCCTGCCTTGGCCTTCCAAAATGCTGAGATTACAGATGTGAGCCACTGCGCCCGGCCAGTAATGAACATTTTGTTGCGTTCCTGGAGTCTTCTTAATAATGAGGTAATGGCAGTCGGGTTGGAACAGTAGGTGCTTGGATATGTCTTTTGATGGATAACAATTCTTTAAAAACATTGAGTTACACTGTACAAATATATATGTGTATATATATGTATGTATATATCCATTTACTAGAATTAAGACAATGCATTCAAATACTAGTGGGTCTGTATCATTTTTTTTTCTTTTTCCTCCAATTATTGTGTTTATCTTGACTCGCTATCAAAACTCTGGAAATACTCATCTGAGACAGTCCAAATGGTAGGTTCTGGATTTTCCACTGTAATACTACATGAAATGAGATATTCTTTGTTTCTTAGAAACAGGTGGATTCAGCGAGGTGATTGTTACTCTTTGGGCTCATGTTACAAGGATATCATGATGGTGTTCCATTGATATATGTAATCAATAATATATTATGTTATTTCAGCCAGACTTAGGAATAAATAATACTGCTCTCTTTTATTGAGAGCAGCTTGGTGATTTTCAAAGTTTATTTATATGCCGTCATCAGATCTGCAGAGCAAGCTTATGAGATGAGGAAGGCATGGATTGGTGGACATAAGAAATGGAGGGTTAAGGCAAGTGGTTACTTACCCACAGTCATTAAATTCATAATTGGTAGATTTGGGACCAGAACTAGGATATCTCATTTCCAGCCCAGTGTTCTTTCTGTGATATTTGTTAAAGGGGCCGTTTGGTTAAAAGGACAGTCTGGCTCTTTAATGATGATAGCTTTCAAATATATAACACTCTACAGTTTGACAGGGTTTTACATAGATAGCACATTTTCTTCACAAAAAGACAAATAATATCTTTACATTACATTTGTTGGATGAAGATGTGGAGAAATTAGAGCCTTTGCATACTGTTGAGAAAGAAAAAAAACTTTATTTTTCTCTTTCTCAGTCAGTTTTTGCATCAAGTCTTTTATAGTCCTTTTTTTTTTTTTAATTCTCTCTTCCCCAGGTTTAATTTTCTTAAGAGGCAGAATTATAATACTAAGTAATACCCGAATAGATAGTTCCTGCAGGAAATGGGTTTATTGTTCTCATAAATTTTAGTGGTCTAGTTTGTCACTATTACTCTCATTTCTTAATAGCATTTGTTTTTCTAAGTAGTAACTTGTACTTGAATTAAAATCTTTCACATGTGTAGAGTGGAGCAAAGAGACCCTGCATATATTATAAAATGGTACATGCCTTTGCTTAGTTGTCATTGTGTTAGATCAGAGAAAGAGAAAGTCCTTTAAAATATGAAAATAACTGGTACTCAGGAGGGGAGAAGAGAAGGTTGAAGGTACATGGATTTTTTTTTTTTTTTTGAGGCAGGGTGTCGCCCTGTTGCTCAGCCTGGAGTGCAGTGGTGCAGTCTCGACTCACTGCAACCTCAGCCTCCCAGTTCAACCGATTCTCCGGCCTCAGCCTCCTGAATAGCTGGAATTACAGGCACCCGCCTCCATGCCTAGCTAATTTTTGTATTTTTAGTAGAGACAGAATTTTGCCATGTTGGCCAGGCTGGTTTCGAACTCCTGACCTCAGGTGATCCACCTGCCTTGGCCTCCCAGAGTGCTGGGATTACAGGCATGAGCCACCGTTCCCAGCTGATATATGGAATTTTATGTGAGGCTTATTAGGAGGTGTGGGATATAGGGGGAAGAAGGACAGCTTTGCTTCCTTTCATCTTTCAATATGAAAGCACAGCAGGATAGCGTAAAATTTTTTTAATGATGTATAGTTTGCATACAATAAAATGTACCATTTTAACTATACGTTTGGGTGAGTTGTGGCAGATTTAGATACCTACTACCACAATCAAAAATATAGACCCTTCCCCTCAATCCTGGGGTTCCTTCCTGCCTCTTCCCAACCAGGCCTCCCTCATGCCAGCCTCAGGCCACCACTGATGGCCTTTTTGTCACTATAGATTAGATTTGCCTTGTCTAGAGCTTCATAGAAATCCTAACGAATAGTCTTTTGTCTGACCTTTTCACTCAGTGTAATGTATTTGACACTCACTCTTGAGCTGCTGCACAGGTCAGTACTTCATCCATCTTATTGCTGAATATGCCAGTTTATTTATCCATTCACCAGCTGATAGACGTAGAGGCTGTTTCCAGTTTGGGGTGATTATAAATAAAATTGTTATGAACATGCATGTACAAGTCTTTGTGTGTTGGACATGTCATTGTTTCTCCTGAGTAAACACGTAGGAGTGGAACTGGTGGGTCACATGGTGTTAAATCATTTCACTGATTTTACTGAGCAGCCATAATACTGTTTTCCATAGCGGTTGTACCATTTTACATTCCCACCCACAGTGCACAAGAGTTCCAGTTTCTCCACATCCTAGCTAACACTTGTTATTTATTTATTTTTTTCATAGTAGCCATCCTAATGGGTGTGCAGTGGTATCTCATTGTGTTTTAAATTTGCATGTTCCTAATCCTAATGATAAGTGGTGTTGAGCATCTTCTTCTTCTTCTTCTTTTTTTCAGTTGAGATGGGGTCTCACTCTGTCACCCAGGCTGGAGTGCAGTGGCGTGATCTTGGCTCACTGCAGCCTCCGCCTCCTGGGTTCATGCAATTCTTGTGCCTCAGCCTCTCGAGTAGCTTGGGAGTATAGGTGTGCACCACCATGCCTGGCTAATTTTTGTATTTTTAGTAAAGACAGGGTTTCACCATGTTGGCCAGGCTGGTTTCGAACTCCTGATCTCAAGTGATCCGCCTGCCTTGCCTCCCAAAGTGTTGAGATTAGGCGTGAGCCACCGCGCCTGGCCGAGCATCTTCTTATGTACTTACTGGATGTTCTTCTTTGGAGAAATGTCTGTTCAACTCCTTTGCTGCATTGCTTTTTAAAATCTTTGGACTTGAAAGCCCAGCAAGGATAACTATTTTGTTGTTCTGCTCTAAGAATATATAAAGATCTTGCTCAACTCAGCAGAACATTTGTATCATCATTTCAGAACTGCAGTGGTATGAACATCTAGTTGCTAATTACATATTTAGAATAGTTCATATTTCAAAATGCTAAATAAATATTTGTGGGCACTGAGCCTAGTTATTATGTTTTGCCAAAGTCACAAGTTCCCCCACTGCACGTCCCAATCCAGTTCAGCTTGTACAAAAATGCTTAAAATCTTTTTTGCATGAAACTATGTTTTGGTCATGACATTAAGCAGACAGAATGAGACTTATATGTCTTTAAAGAGTCATTTTAAATAAACAACAAGATGACTATCACTGCGGGGGAACAAAAAGAGGAAAGAAGAAAGGTTGGTTAACTTAGAGAAAAATGGCAAAATTCAGATGGGAAAGGGAATCAGAATTTTTAGACCCCTGTGTGTAGAAAGGGAACTAAAGGAAGTTATCTAGGCTGTACTTCATTTGTTCTCCCCAACCTTGAGTTCATGGATAGAGATGAATGGAGATACCAGGAAGTGTTCAAAAAGGAAAACTGGGTGGTTGGGCGAGGTGGCTCATGCATTTAATCTCAACACTTTGGGAGACTGAGGTGGGAGGATCACTTGAGGCCAGGGGTTTGAGACTAACCTGAGCAACATAGCAAGACCCTGCCTCCACAGAAAAAACAAAATTAGCTGGGTGTGGTGGTGGACACCTCTAGTCCCCAGCTTCTTGGGAGGCTGAGGCGGGAGGATCACTTGAGCCCGGGAATTTGAGGCTGCAGTGAGTTCTGATCATGCTACTGCACTCCAGCCTGGGCAACAGAACAAGACCCTGTCTCTAAAAAACAAAACAAAACAATAAAATAGAAAGGAAAGCTGGGTACTTTTTCTAAGAAGCCAAGAGCCATTGATAATTACAACTCACAGAAGCAGACTTTTTGAGTGGGACACCACCCAGAACCTGAGGCTACTCAAACTATTATTTTGTGAGAAGCAACAGTGTTGCCTGAAATTTGCATTTGAAACAGTATGCTTTTCTCACATACACAGCCTTTATGTAATTGTTCAGTTGTGTTTTAAAAAGAAATAACATCATTGAGGTGTTTGGTTTTCTCCTTTTCTTTCCTCTCTGTCTTGCATGGCTCAGCATGTTGTTTTAGGTCAACAGATATATTATAGATTGGAGTTCAGCAAACTTTTTCTGTGAAGGGCTAGATAGTAATTATTTCTTGCTTCACAGGCTGTAGTCTGTCTGGCAACCACCTGCCTGTACCACTGTAGTAGCATTGGTTAGCAGAATTGCACCACCTTGGAAAGCAGTCGTAGATAATATGTAAATGACTGGCTGTGGTGAAGTTCCAATAAAACTTTATTTACAAGAACAGGCAGCGGGCCGTCTTTTGGCCGACTTTTGTTCTAAATAATCAAAAGAGGCCATGAAAAGTTTAATTTCCATACATGAGAACTGGGTCTGAATATTGACTCTTCTATGTAGTATAATGGGTGTCCCAAATACTCTTACCCAGTAAAGGATCTTTTAAAATTTTAATTTGAAACCATATTCAGTGGCAGGAATCCTGAGGGAGTGAGAGAGAAAAGCTTTATAAATATTAATAAGTGCTGAAAATTAAGTTGTTGAAAAAATTGTTCTCATAGAAGATCATTCTATAGCAAGTTTGGAATTTAGTTTCAACTTTCATTTCCTTGTAGAAACATCTTCATCTTGAGGAAAATGAGAGAATTAATGAACATTTGTTTCCTGAGTGTGAGCTATGGTACCTTGTAGTCACTGAGATGGCGGTTGCATGGTGGGTATCTCATAATTCTGCTCCGGGATGCCCACCATCTAGAAAGATGCTCAAGACCCATGGGACAGGATATTTTTTAGGAATGTGTGTTTTAAACTTTTCTTGCAGTATTTAATTTGTAAATAAACTTTATTAAGGTATAATTTATATACAGTAAAAACGCACCTTTTTTTTAAGTGTGTGATAGATTCTATGGGTTTTGACATGCATTCACTCCCAATCAAGATAGGGAGCATTCCCATTACCCCAAATGTACCCTCACTGCCCTAATGCTCACCCTCGAACAACCACTCATCTGCTTTCTGTCCATGGCAATTAGGTTCACCTATTAGAGAACTTCATATACATTCAGTCATTTAGTATGTACTTTTTTTGTGTCCGGTTTAGAGGTTTCCAAACTTCCTTGGTTCACGGCGCCTTTAGAATCCATAATTTTTTCATGGTGTTGAAAGTTAAAAGGGATACCTACCAGTTCCATTAGATCCAGAGAACTCATTAAAAGTAGCTTACATGGTGTCCCACAATTATTGCTGTTTCCCTCAAACATTTAAAATATCCAGTGGCATGTCTGTGAGTTCACTGGGGGCCCTGGGGTGATTTCATGCATAGTTGAGGAACCACAGATCTGGCTTCTTCTACTTAGCATAATATTTTGGAGGTTTATTTATGTTGTTACATGAATGAATACAGTCATGCATCCCTTAATGATGGGGATACTGAGAAATGTGTCATTAGGCAATTTCATTGTTGTATGAACATCATAGAGTGGACCCACACAGCTTACATGTTACAACCTATTATGCACCTAGGCTATGTGGTCAAGCCTGTTGCTCCTAGAATACAAACCTGCGCAGCATGTTACTGTAATGAATACTATAGGCAATTATAACACAGTGGTAAGTATTTGTGTATCTCAAATTTGAACATAGAAGAGGTACTGTCAAAATACAACATAAAAGACAAAAAATGGTGCACTTGTATAGGGCACATCTCGTGAATGGAGCCTGTGTACTGGAAGTGTCTCTGAGTGAATCAGTGAATGAGTAATGAGTGAACGTGGAGGCCTAGTACATTACTGCACATTACCGTAGGCTTTCTAAACATGGAACACTTAGGCAACACTAAATTTATTTTAAAAAATTGAGTTATGGCGGCAATAATGTCACTCTGTGACAGGAATATTTCCACTCCATTATAATCTTATGAGACCACCATAGTATAAAATGTCATTATGCTGCATGTGACAGTAGTCTGTCCTTTTTTTTTTTTTTTTTTTTTGACAGAGTCTCACTCAGTTGCCCAGGCTGGAGTGCAGAGGCACGATCTTGGCTCACTGCAGCCTCCGCCTCCCAGGTTCAAGCGATTCTCATGCCTCAACCTCCTGAGTAGCTGGGATTACAGACATGTACCACCACGCCCAGCTAATTTTTTGTATTTTTAGTAGAGACAGGGTTTCACCATGTTGGCCAGGCAGGTGTTGAACTCCTGACCTCAGGTGATCCGCCCACCTCAGCTTCCCAAAGTGTAGCCTGTTTCTTTTTATTGTTGAGTAGTATTGCATTTTAGGAAATACTGCAATGTGTTCATTCATTTGATGGGACATTTGGGTTCTTCTCATTTTTTTGGCAATGTGAATAAAGCCACTGTGAACATTCACATGCAAGGTTTTGTGTAAGCATATATTGTCCTTGCTCTAAGATTAGAATTGCTAGGTTATATGGAAAGTGCATGTCTAGCTTTTTATTTACTGATTGATTTAATTTATTTATTCTTAAAGACAGGGTCTTGTTCTGTCACCCAGGCTAGAGTGTGGTCGTGCAATCGTGGCTCACTGCAGCCTTGAACTCCTGGTTTCAAGCAGTCTTCTACCTCAGCCTCCTGAGTAGCTGGGACTTCAGGCATGCACCACCACGCCTGGCTAATTTTTAATTTTTTTGTAGAGATGGGGTCTCCCTATGTTGCCCAGGCTGGTCTTGAACTCCTGGCCTCAAGCGATCCTCCCACCTCAGCCTCTCCATATGTTAGGATTATGGCATGAACCACTGCACTCAGCCCATGTCTAGCTTTGTAGGAAACTGCCAAACTTTTCTAGCATGTTTGTACTGTTACATTCTGATACGGTTTGGATCTGTGTCCCCACACAAATCTCATTGAAATGCAATCCCCAGTGCTGAAGGCGGGGCCTGGTGGGAGATGATTGGATCGGGGGCGGTCTCTAATGGTGTAGCACCAATCCCCCTTTGGTGCCGTTGTCACGATACTGAATTATCATGGGATGTAGTTGTTTAAAAGTGTGTGGCACCTCCCCCTCTCTTTCTTCCTCCTGCTTCTGCCATGTAAGACACCTGCTCCCCCTTTGCCCTCCGTGATGAGTAAAAGCTCCTTGAGGACCCCCTAGAAGCAGATGCTTCCATGCTTTTTGTACAGCCTGCAGAACTGTGAGCCAATTAAGCCTCTTTTCTTTATAAATTACCCAGTCTCAGGTATTTCTTTATAGCAGTGTAAGAATGGGCTAATACACAATTCGACCAATAGTTTGTGAAAATTCTTAGCCTGGGCAACAAAAAGAGACCTCGCCTCGACAAAAAATTAAAAGTGAAAACTTAGCCTGGAGTAATGGCATGTGCCTGTAGTCCTGGCGACTCAGGAGGCTGAAGTGGGAGGAACACTTGAGCCTAGGAGTTCAAGGTGGCAGTGAGCTATGAGTGAGCCACCACACTCCAGCCTGGGCAACAGAGAGAGACTCTGTCTTGAAAAAAAAAAAAAAAAAAAGAAAATTCTGGTCGCTCCACATGTTCATCAGTACTTAGTATTGTCAGTCATTTTAATTGTAGGCATTCTAGTGGTTATGTTTTATATCTTAGTAAGGTTTCTATTTGTGTTTCCCTGATAGCTAATGATGAGCATCTTTGCTCATTGTGCCATTTGTGTGGTTATTGGCTGTGTGTGTGTGTGTGAGTGTGTGAAGTGTCTTGTTTGAATTTTTGCCCATTTTTAATAGGGTTGCTTGTCGTCTTATCATTGAGCTGTATGAGTTTTTAAATATATTCTAGAAACAAGTCCTTTGCCAGATGTATGTATTACAAACATGTTCTCCCAGTTGGTGGCTTGCTTTTTCATTTTCTTCAAGTGTCTTTTGAAGAGCAAGAGTTTAACATTTCAATTTGTCAAAGTCTTCTGGTTAGTACTTTTTTTTTCTTTCTCTCTGTCCCTCTCAAGGTTAAGAAGACCTTCACCTAGAAGTTTGTGATTTTGGCTTTTGCATTTAGGTCTAGGATCTATTTCAAGTTACTTTGGTGCGTGTGTGTGTGTGTGTGTGCACGCGCACACGCGCATGTGCACCTTGAACTAAGGGTTGAGGTTTATTTTCTTTTCCATACAGATATCCAGTTGTTTTAGCACCATTTGTTGAAAAAAGCTATTCTTTCCCCTTTAAATAGCCTAGGCTCTTGTCAAAAATCAATTGATGGCTGGGGGCGGTGGCTCACACCTGTAATCCCAGCACTTTGGGAGGCTGAGGCAGGCAGGTGGATCACGTAAGGTCAGGAGTTTGAGACCAGCCTGGCTAACATGGTGAAACCCGTCTCTACTAAAAATATAAAAGTTAGATGGGCGTGGTGGCGCATGCTTGAACCCGGCACATACTTGAACCCCGGAGGCGGAGGTTGCAGTGAGCCGAGATTGCACCACTCCAGCCTGGGCGACAGAGTGAGAGTGTCTCAAAAAAAAAAAAAAAAAAAATTGACCATTTATGTGTCTGTCTATTTCTGAACTCTATTCTGTTCCACTGATCTATATGTCTGTTCACATTACCTTGATTCTTGTAGCTTTGTGGTAAATTTTGAAATCAGGTAGTTATGGAGATGTATTTTTCCCATCCAAGTACTAACCAGGCCCGACCCTGCTTAGCTTTCCAGATCAGGTAGTATGGCTGTAGACAAGAAGGTGTATTTTTAAGTTGGATGTATTCGATCAAACTTTTATCAAATGCATTATTCTACTCATATTGGAAAAATGAAGTGAGAGTATCATTTTTCAAAGTTGGCATTGCTTGGGACTGATTTGTGACTCCCAAATTATATGTTGAAGCCCCAACCCCCAACGTATATTGGAGGTAGAGTCTATAAGGAGGTATTAAGGTTAAATGAGATCATAAGGGTGGTTGCTGATTCAGTGGGATTAGTGTCCTTATCGGAAGAGTCCCCAGAGAGCCCACTGTCGAAGCCCCAACCCCCAATGTATATTGGAGATAAGAGTCTATAAGGAGGTATTAAGGTTAAATGAGATCATAAGGGTGGTTGCTGATTCAGTGGGATTAGTGTCCTTATCGGAAGAGTCCCCAGAGAGCCCACTGTCTCTCAGTCTGCCATGTGAGGACATAGCAAGAAAGCAGCATTCTACAAGTCAGGAAGAGGCCCTCAGCAGACACCAACCATGCAGGCACCCTGATCTTGGACCTCCCAGCCTCTAGACTGTGAGAAACTACATTCCTATAGTTTAAACTACCCAATCTGTAGTATTTTGGTATAGCAACTTGAGCAGACTAAGACAAAGAGCAAGCTGACTTTAAAGGAAGGGAAAATATACTGAGAATATTGGCTGGGCACGATGGCTCATGCCTGTAATCCCAGCACTTTGGGAGGCCGAGGTGAGCGGATCACCTGAGGTCAGGAGTTTGAGACCAGCCTGCCAACATGGCAAAACTCCGCCTCCACTAAAAATACAAAAATTAGCCTGGCATGGTGGTGCTGTAATCTCGGCTACTCAGGAGGCCGAGGCATGTGAATTACTTGAACCTGGGAGGCGGAGGTTGCAGTGAGCCAAGATCACACCACTGCACTGCAGCCTAGACGAAAGAGCAAGAATCCATCTCAAAAAGAAATATATAGGATAGGATTCCTTGCTTTAGGGCCAGCTTTGGTGACCTTGGGTACATGTTTCCTTTCCTGTAAAATTAGAAAATTGGTCCAGAGAACTCTAGAATAGCCCCCACTAATGTCCTATTTAAATTTAATAACCTGTAATTTTAGATGGATTATGAGTGATTTTCTCTTTTACTTGTACTCTCTGCCCTGATTCAGGTTTTAAAATAGCTGAACAAAAACAATACTGAAAGTCAAATCGTTTGATGAAAACAGTGGCTGACACTTAATAATAACTTAGTCTTCTTCTAGTTAAAATGCTTCAGGAAAATCCTGATGTAGATAGAACCAGACTCTAGTTTATTTATGAGTTTTTACAGTCATTTCTTCCTTGGGCCTTTTGCTTAGTGTTTCCTGACACAGAACTTGAAGCAATGCTTTCTCCTTAGTTAATGGCTCCCCAGGCCAGAGGTGTGGGGCCACCTCTCATATCTGTGTCTTGGGACAGATCTCAGGATTGGAGAGAAATTAGAGGTCATCTAGTCCCCTGCATTTCAAATGTGGTCCCTGGACTAGCTTCGATCTCCCCTGGGAGAATATTAGGAATGCAGAATCCCAGGCTGCACCCCAGACCTGCCAAAGCAGGCATACTCTAAAGCAAGGCTGAGAAGCACTCTTCTAGTTGAACAGTGAAGAATCTTCTGTATGGTCTTCCCAGCAGACCGTCTGGCCTCTGGACACCTCTGAACATGACCTCATGTGAGGCAATCTGTTCCATTCATGGATAGTTCTGTTCAAGTCTCTTTTTTGTATTTATCTGAAATGTATCTTCCCCTACCTTCTAGTTTAACTTGCTGTCATCCATTGGTCCTGCCAGTGTGTCTGGCACTGAGGATACCCCACACAATCTCCTTTCTCAAAGATCTCGCAATCTTTTGTTTGTTTGTTTGAGACAGAGTCTCACTCTGTTGCCCAGGCTGGAGTGCAGTGGTGCGATCTCGGCTCACTGCAATCTCCACCTACTGGGTTCAAGCGATTCTCCTGCCTCAGCCTCCTCAGTAGCTGGGATTACAGGTGCCTGCCACTTTTCTTGGCTAATTTTTGTATTTTTAGTAGAGATAGGGTTTCACCATGTTGGCCAGGCTGGTCTTGAACTCCTGACCTCAAGTGATCTACCCACCTAGGCCTCCCAACGTACTCTGATTACAGGCATGGGCCACGGCGCTGGACACATCTCAAAATCTGATATAGAAATAGAGATGTCCATGAATGAACTAGAGCACAGTGTGAGAAATGCAGTGAAGAAGATGATGTCCAGGGTGCTGAGCTACACAGAGAAGGGTGCTGGAGAAGGCCTCCAGGTGGGGGTGCAGCCCGGTACACATACTGAGTTGGAATCTGCCAGACTCAGGATGGGAAGGGGTTCTGGGAGGGTGCTCCAGACCCAGAGAAGAGCTTTGCAGAGGCATGAGAGGTGACGTATTGGGGTCCCTGAAAAGTTTGATTTCCTTATGTTAAAGTAGCAAGGAGCTGGGAAATTGGGCAGGGGGCTGGATCACAAAGGGCCCATTCTGCAATGTCCAAAGAGTTCACTTGAATGTGAGAGGCTGGGGCGAATAGATTTGCATTGTAGGAAAAAGGCTGCTGGCTGCAGTAACGGGCCAGAAGAGGGAGGCAGGGGTGCTCTCAACAGATTGACAGAGCCTAATCTGAAGGAAAGACATGAAGGACCGAGCTAGGGGCAGGATAAGAGCTCGGCCCCTAGTCTCTAAGGAATCTCCCTCAGAAATCTAAAGCAGCAAATCCTGTCCCCTCAATTCTCCACTTTTGCTCGATGCTTATTTATTAGGGGCCAGTTCTTTCCAGGCTAGGCACGCCATGAGGAGTGCACAGATAAAGCTGGCGTGGGCCTTGCCTGCATTACAGAGTGTCACTGCTTAGTGGGCAGTGGGCATCTCCAGTTATTCCTTCTTCATGTGATATTGTTTTAAATGCCCTTAGCTTTTGCGTTTTTCCTCTGTGGAGTGGTCTAGTTGATATTCCCCTTACTTGGTCGTGTCTGAAACTGAATTGCAGGCTCTAGGTAGTGGCGTGAGCAATGTGGACTAGGGCCCGGGCTGTTACCTTCTTTCTGTGAAGACAGCCTAAGATGCAGTATGGCCCTGCGTCTTTGAAGGCCATCTGAGAACACTGCAGCTTCAGACTGCCCTAGGTCAGAGCTACTGGCAGTGCCCCAAGGAGGCCTTGGCATGTGTTCTGCCTCCCCACTATTTCTCTTCTGTATCTGATGGCTTTGATTTCACCGCACCTAAGTGTAAGCTCAAACTATATCCTATTAGGCATTATCTTGTTAAACAGTTCCTGTTGCTCCAGGCTTTTGAGATGTTTTTTAATCTCTGGTTTCATCCTGTTAATTGATTCTCTTGGTTGTAAGCCACACAAATGATTGACGAGTTCCCTTGTATATTTGCATCAGCATCATTCACTGAAACGTTCACGAAGGTAGGGCATATGTCAGAGTCCTGGCAGATGTAGGCTGCTTCACACTGTGCCTCCAGATCGGGAAAGGTGGCATTCCTAATCACCGGGGGAAGTAAATTCATCAATAAATGTGGTTTAGGACAGCTGAAGAGCTGTTAGAAAAAAAAGGGAGCTGGGGTCCCTCCAACATTCCTTAGATGAAAATAAACTACATAGCAAAGAAAGTCTCTTAAAAAAAAAGAAATTAAATTGTCTGAAAGATTTAGATTTAAATAATGAACTCATGAAAATTATTAGAAGAAACATGAGTAAGTTTTAAATATATCTTGGAATGGAGGCAGAAGACTTTCTTCCCCCCTAAGTGTGTCACAAAACACAGAAGCTGTAAAGAAAAAGACCAACTTTCCTAAAAGAAAAATTTCATGAGGAAATTTTAAAGTTCTGTTGGGCAAAAATTCCATAAATGAGGTCAAAAAACAAGGAATATATTGGAGAAAAATATTTGCTGCCTATGTGTCAGAGCTAATTCCTTTCACATGGAAAGAAGTCTTAGAAGTCAATAGAAAAATGAAAAATGGAATAGTTAAACCAATGTTCATTGCTAGAAGTGAGCAGGTGAAAACATAGTAAACTTCACTTTGTTTAAAAATGTAAAGGAAAATAAAGAGATGTCATTGTTTTCACCTGTGAAATTGGATGTGATTAAGTCTGATAATACCCACCTTGCTGGTGAAAGGATGAGAAAACAGACATATTTAGTTGACCAGTGTTGTTGAAGGGCATTTCTACAATATCCTTAGACTAGAATTTAAAAGGTTCATATTCTTAGGCTCAGTAATTCCACTAATGACCCTGTAAATGTTTTCCAGCATGAACACAAAAATAGCTACACAGATATTTGTAATAATAGCATTTATACTAGCAAAAAATAGAGGCAGCCTATATGACCATCTGTAGGTGTCCAGCAAAATATTGTGTAGTGTAAAAAATGGCACAATTCTCTATGTACTAACTAGGAAAGGTTCAGGATACTAAATGGAAAAGCAAATCTCTATGCATAGGAGGATATTGTGTTAAAAAATTAAAAAGATATACGGGATATCAGTAAGGAAGATATTAGCTATAAATTAACAAAAATGAAGGGAATGTATTTACCTTGTACAACAAGACATCTGCATATGTCAGCGGTGCAGGGTTGGGACAGGGTCTCACTATGCCATCTCTGCCTTAGATGCCATCTTTCTGCTCTGTGGTACTAATTATGTGGGCCTCTGTCCTCATGGAAGCAAGATGGCTGCACTGTACCAGACCTCACATCTGCATTTCTGATGGAAAAAAGATGTAAGGAGGAAAGTAAGAAGTTGGAATCAGAAAACCCAAAATATTTCCAGAAATGTCCAACCAACTTCTTCTTTTTTTTTTTTTTTTTTTTGAGATGGAGCCTCACTCTGTCACCCAGGCTGGAGTTCAGTGGCATGATCTCAGCTCACTGCAGCCTCCACCTTCTGGGTTCAAGCAATTCTCCTGCCTCAGCCTCCTGAGTAGCTGGGACTACAGGCGCCCACCACCACGCTCGGCTAATTTTTATATTTTTAGTAGAGATGAGGTTTCACCGTGTTGGCCAGGCAAGTCTTGAACTCGTGACCTTATGTGATCTACCCTCTTGGGCCTCTCAAAGTGCTGGGATTACAGGCGTGAGCCGCCATGTCTGGCCCAACTTCTGCTTACATTTCACTGGCTAGAACTATCCCATGGCTACCCAGACCTTCAGGGAATCTGTCAAAGCAAAAATTTTGATTAGGCACGTGTTCTTCCCTGACACACAATCCAGAGTTCTGTGAATATGGAAGAAGAGGAGAAGGGATATTGGGTAGGCAGCTAGCAGTGTGCAACACACACACACACACTTTGTGTTTGCATGCAGTATTTCTGGAAGGTGCCTGAGAAATGGGTAACAGTGGTTACCTCTGTGGAATAGACTGGCAGTCAGGAGGAAGGTGGACATTTATTTTTCACTTTATAGTGTTCTTTCCTGTAAATTTTTAAAAAAAAATATGTTTTAACTTTAAAGGAAGGAAGTTGGTAGGAAGCTGACAACAATCCATTATCAGAACATCTTGGGTACAGCTGTCCAACCAGTTACTCAGAACCAGGTCACTTAACCTCTGTGGACTTCAGCCTCAACTGCAAAATGAGAGGCTAGAATAGATAGTATCTTAGGCTCCTTTCACCTCTGAGCCTCCTCCAGTTAATTACACAATCTCCAGGAGCTGAAGGAGAGAACTAAGAGTCAGCTCCTTTAGCAAGAAAAGACATCCAGCATTTTAAACAGGTTCTTACTTAGCCTTTGTTATGGCTGAATTGTGTTCCCTCTAAAATTCATATGTGGAAATCTTAATCCCCAGAAGGTAACTGTATGTGGAGTTAGGCTCTTTAAAGAGGTAATTATGGTTCAGTGAGGTCATTAGGTTGGCCCCTAATCCAGTAGGACTGGGGTTCTTACAAGAAGCGGAAATTTGTACCCAAACATCCACAGAGGAAAGGCCACGTGAAGACACTGGGAGAAGGCGGCCACCTGCAAGCAGAGGAGAGAAACCAACCCTGCCAGCACCTTGATCTTGGACTTCCAGCCTCTAGAATTTGAGAAAATAAATACCTGTTCTTAGGATGGGCATGGTGGCTCACACCCATAATCCCAGCACTTTGGGAGGCTGAGGCAGGTGGATCACTCGAGATCAGGAGTTTGAGACCAGCCTGGCCAGCATGGTGAAACTCTTTC
This sequence comes from Pongo pygmaeus, assembly GCF_028885625.2. Lineage (NCBI taxonomy): Eukaryota > Metazoa > Chordata > Mammalia > Primates > Hominidae > Pongo > Pongo pygmaeus. The sequence goes on from NC_072380.2 coordinate 12,023,515, forward strand.
TCTGCTACAAACACAAAAATTAGCTGGGTGTGGTGACACGCACCTGTAATCCCAGCTATTCGGGAGGCTGAGGCAGGAGAATTGCTTGAACCTGAGAGGCGGAGGTTGCAGTGAGCCGAGATTGTGCCACTGCACTCCAGCCTGGGCAACAGAGCGAGATTCCATCTCAAAAAACAAAAAAACGCAACCCTTTTCTTTAAGTTCTCCAGCCTGTAGTCCTGTGTTACGATAGCCTTAGCAAGCTGATGCAGTCTTCTGTCCCTTTACACTTTTGTGAGGGGAGCTCTGCATTTTGCAGAATCTCTAGGATAGCATGAGATTGCACTGACTTATCTACTGCCTCTATTCCCTTCCCTGGTGAAAGCAGGTCCCCTAGGAGTCTAGCATGGGAACCTGCAAATGCTAAACGTGAGCTGGGGGCAGAGAAGCGCATCTGACTGGAAGAAGCAAATCTGTTCCCGTGAGGCCAGCACAGCCTTCCTCCAGGGTCCGATCGCTGTGCACACCGCCTTCCTGGGTTCCTTGGGGCCTTGCCTCCAGCTTGCTTACCTGTTCTCTAATCTATTTTCTTTCCTTGAACTTCAGAATTGATGGATACCCTGTCTCACTCTTGACTCCTTGCCTGGCTTCTGACTGCTAAACCCATCTGTACTACAAATGGTTTATCTTTTAGAGATGATCTATATCTCTTCAGCTGGTGAGATTTGAGAGCAGGATCTTATGTTGTATGAGTGACCACATAATAGATATTGGCAAGAATCATTTTCTTCTGATGGAGCAGAAAGGGATGTGTGTGTGTGTGTGTGTGTGTGTGTGTGAGAGAGAGAGAGAGAGAAAGAGAAAGAGAAAGACTTTCATTGCCCTTTAAGCCCACACCCCAGCACTGCATCTGAGCCAGAAGACTCTGAAATGGCCTGCAGTGTTCTAGGCCATTTAAGGGAGACTGAATCTTTTCTGAGGCTAAGTGAGGGCTGGTTTTCCTGTGCTGGAGTGGGTAAGGACTCCGGGGTACCCTGTGTGCTGGGAGGGAGGCAGGCCCATATTTCTAACAGATGCTTAGATGATGGAAGGTAAGGAGAGGTTGGCCTCCAGGCATCCTGCTCCCCGCAGAGCCCCAGAGAAGGTGGCCTTATTTATGGAGTTTGCCTGTCTATTTACTGGCTTCTTCTCATGGGAGCATAGAAGACCCCGCTGGTCAGGTGTCAGACAAGAGAGCTGTACGGATGCATAGATTCAGTTCTGGCTCGCAGGCAGGTAGCCTGAGCTCCTAGGGGGAACTGTTTTTTGCTAAGTAGCAAATGAAAAGCATGTTTATTTATGCACAAAATTAAATCTCTCCTATTTTTATACGATTTACCGTTGTTTTCTTCCCTGTAGGGAAATCTGCTGTGATAGAGAACTGCGTAACAGGCATTTTATGTGAGCGCTCACTCATACATTCTGCACCACGTGGCTAAGGTCTTTGAAGCCCAGGGAGACAGGCACATCTCTGAGTGGCGAGATTCTTTCTTTTTTCAGCCCCCACTATCTTCTGTGCTACATCAGAGATGGAGCACAGCCAACGTGGGTCTGTTGAAATTTCGCAGATGATGCTCTTCTTGGTGACCTGTGGGTTCATTACCTGTGTCAAAGACTGAAGACGGGAGAATTAGGGAAGTGGTGGCCTGGGAGAACCAAGGACATGTTTATGTGCCCTATTTAGGCGATTGTTCTACTTCATGCTAAATTTGTGAGTTTTATGAAGCCTAGAAAATTAAGCAGAAAATATATTTTTACAGTATTTTAAGCTGGAACAGACTATTTAAAGCTGGAAGAGACCCTAGAGATAAACCAGTTCAGTCTCTTCGTTTTGCAGTAGAAGGGGCGAGGCCCAGAGGACTCATGGTGTTTCGGGAACTTGCAGGGAGTTAGCGCAGCACCAGGATCAGAGCGCGGAGCCCCGTGTCCAGCTCCCTACTCTTTTTGTTCTGACAGTGATGCCCACCGGGCCTTCACAGTACATTTCTCTGGATACAGAGAAAAACATTATTCATCTTAAAGCAAGGTTTCAGAAGCTGGTTTTATAATAATTTGTTAGAGGCACATAACAACTTGCAAATAAACATTTACAGTTAATGAGAAAAATGGATATCCCTGAGAAAAACCGTTTGTAGTTACTGTGTTCTAGTCAGAGCTCTTGAGCTAATTTAAAAGGAAAGTCAGGATTCTGGCAGGAGGAGGGCTATCCCCAGATTCCAAGGATGGGAAAGAGAATCTCTGTGTGGACTGGAATCCAAGACTGTTCTGTGTCCCTCTGTCTCTCCTTCCCAGTCTTCTGTCTGTGTCCTCTGTGCGGGATCCCATGCCTGGCTCTATTACCCTCCCTTCCTGCCACCAGCCTGTCAGTACCTCCTGTCCTGATTTTCTGGTTTTCAGTCATTCCAACCCCTTCTCAGTTTCCCTGACTTGGTCCCTGTCCCCGTCTCAGTCCCCCTGACTTGGTCCCTGTCCCCGTCTCAGTCCCCCTGACTTGGTCCCTGTACCCTTCTCAATCCCCCTGGCTTGGTTCCCTGTCACCATCTCAGTCCCCCTGACTTGGCCCCTGTCCCCGTCTCAGTCCCCGTGACTTGGGTCCCTGTCTCCATCTCAGTCCCCCTGACTTGGGTCCCTGTCCCCATCTCAGTCCCCCTGACTTGGGTCCCTGTCTCCATCTCAATCCCCCTGACTTGGTCCCTGTCCCCATCTCAGTGCCCCTGGCGTGGTCCCCTGTCTCCCGCTCCATACCCTGCCCCCATCTCTGTCCCTCTGCATCAGGCATGGTCACGTCTCAGTGCCATCTCACCCTCTCCCTGAGGACTCGCTCCATTTTCCTCTCCCCTCAGACCAGCTTCTTCTGCAGCTGTGCACGATGCAAACGACCGCTCCAGCCCCTCTTGGCTTCGGTCCCCCACCACAGACTAATTCTATCTCTCACCCCAATTTCAAATCCCCAGGGAGCAGTCTGATCTGCCTGCTTCAGCTCCTCTCAGCCTGCCTGGTGCTGTCACACAGAGGAATTGGCTGCCCGTGGCCAGGTGGACAGTCCTCGTCTTGTGTGTGGCCAGGGTCTCAAGGCCTCATGCTACACACTTGTGTATAGCATCTCATGCAGGCTTCACCTCAGTCCTATGAGGCATGCAGTGACCTCGCCCTTAGACATCTGCAAACTCAGACCTGGAGCTGTCAGAGCCATTTGTCGAGGGACACGCTGCTAGGAGATGGCAGAGCTGGAGCCAGCCCCCAAAGCCAGCGCTGCGCTGTTCTCCTTTTGATGTGGGCTTATCCAAAGTTAATCAGTGAATTCCTCACATGTCCACATGCTCCTATGCTGAGTAAACCCAACTGTCTTTTGCACATATTTGGAAAAGTTACTATTAGGCACCTAGACTAGGCTTGATAGCAATAGGATTTTATCAAAATCTTAATGGAAAACCTGCGTAGTATCTGCTAACATCTTTGCATGCTTGGAGGCAGAGGAGGATTTAATATACATCAAGTCTGTGTAGCAACATCAAAGGAAGATTTAAACACTGCTGGCTTTTTTGTGTGATATTTAAAAAGCACCCCCCGCCTTTTAAGAAAATGTGAAGCTCTGGCGTAAATCAAAGTGTGATTAATCAGTGTTGATTGACTTGTATTTTCATAACCTCTGGCATTAGTAACGACTTTGTATGGACATAAGAGTTGTAAGCAAATTTGGGAGGGAGGTGACTGCTTCATGCTATTCTCCATGCCGATCTTCGATCTTTGTACATGCTTACTTGCATTCTGTAAAATTCGGCGTGATGAAATCCAAGAACCAAAAATGCAGGGTGGAAATAGGCTTAGTAGTAAGTGACCTTCTATTTCCACTTCCCTCCTCCTTGTTAAGATTCTTTGACCTCCTGCCACAGGGGCCTTACAGGCATCCTGTAAGCTTTGCACAGAAGCTGCTAATCCCCCGGCAGGCAGTTCATTCCGTTTCCATCTGGCAGCTGCTCCCTCTCACACCCAAGGACTCACAGGGAGTGGCCACTGGGCCTGCAGACCCCTGGGAACAGGCAGGGGGAAGATATGTGGAACTGAGACCCAGAGGCCTCCCCACTTCCCTGTGCTGACTCACGTAGGCTCTCATCTCTGTTGGCTTTTAAAGGAAGAGGGGTAGGAAGGACAGTGAAATTAGAAGCCTTGCCAGGTCTTGCTTGAGAGCTTCTCTCTCTCACTGCTGCTATTTTTTCTTCATCAAGTGTGTGATGTGGGTTTGTTCAAAGCATCCAGTGGCTTCTCCACTTAGATCATTTAATTCCACGGTGCAAATGGCAGCACAGCTTTGGGCTGGAATCACACTTTGCACTTGGTCAAGGCCACCTTTAACTGCCTGGCCAGGCGGCTAGAGATTTTCCCGGGGCACCCCTGGAGTTTTTCCCATCCTGACTAGAGAGAATCTCAGAGCGGGAGCCAGCCCCAAGTGAGAGGGCCTCTGAAAGACCACAGGATGGGAACATGGACGTGTGGCCTCGTTTCCTCAAGGGGATGCAAGGAGATTGATTTGGCAATGGGGGATTCCATGAAAAAAATAATTTATGATATTAGTCCACTTACGTAAAATTGTTTGGGTGAGTGCGGGCGGATGTGCAGGGTGGGGAAGAGAAAGACACTGAGATCAAGTGAGTAAAGGATTTGGGAGCAAATACCATTCTCATGCTAACCTGACTGTCAGATAATATACCGTCAGATGAAAGAAGAGAATGTTGCAGTTATGCTTATGGCATGATTCTGCTTGGAAGAAAAGAAATCAACACAAAAAATTCCTGGTGTGTGCATGCGCTTTTGGAAAAAGGTGTAGGGAAGGGCACACAGCAGTCTAACCCTGGGGACTTGGGAAGGGGGAGTAAGGGAAAGGACTATATCCTTTTCTTTACACATCTTTATATTTATTTACTTATTCAAACCAGCACTGTTAATTTTTGTAATTAAATAAATTTAGAGGAAGACTTTTTAAATGTGAGAGAGCTGTGCTAGGGGAAAAAAATCAGAACAAAAACTAAATTTACACTGGGATAGATTATTTTAAGTTTTGTGTTTCATAGATAATCTATATAGACTGGGTGTGGTGGCTCATGCCTGCAGTCCCAACACTTTGGGAGGCCAGAGGGGGAGGATAGTTTGAACTCAGGAGTTTGAGACCAGCCTGGGTAATGTAAAGACCCTGTCTCTATCAAAAATAGAAAAAGTCAGCTGGGCATGGTGGTGTGCACCTGTGGTCTCAGAAACTCGAGAGGCTGAGGCAGAAGGATTGCTTGAGCCTGGGAGGCTGAGGCTGCAATGAGCTGTGATCACACCACCACACTCCAGCCTGGGTGACTCAAAAGGCACAAAAGGCTCTGCGGGGAAAAGAAAGTTGTCTATTCTGTCCACAGCCATGTATTTCCCTTCCTGGAGGCAGCCACTTTGGCCAGATTCTTGGATATTCTTTTTTTTTTTTTTTTTGAGATGGAGTCTTGCTCTGTCGCCCAGGCTGGAGTGCAGTGGCGTGATCTCGGCTCACTGTAAGCTCCGACTCCCGGATTCATGCCATTCTCCTGCCTCAGCCTCCCGAGTAGCTGGGACAACAGGCACCCGCCACCACGCCCGGCTAATTTTTTGTATTTTTAGTAGAGACGGGGTTTCACCGTGTTAGCCAGGATGCTCTCGATCTCCTGACCTCGTGATCCGCCCGCCTCAGCCTCCCAAAGTGCTGGGATTACAGGCGTGAGCCACCGCGCCCGGCCAATTCTTGGATATTCTTAAAGAAATGCTCTATGTTTTAAACAATCTAGAGACTTGTTTATAATGTATATATTTGCATGTATATAATGAGTAGGGAAAGAAAGTCTCCCTCCCCAAAATGGTAGTAGAATAGAAACAGTGTTTTGTGTGCTTTTTAAAAGTTAAATATATACACTGCGAAATATTGGTATATAGAGAGCTGTTTGATTCTTTTTTACTGGCTGCGTGATAGTCCGTTATATAAGCCGACTTTATTTAGCCAGCGTTCTATTGATGAGCATTTTGATTGTTTTCAGTATTTTACTCCAGAAACAACACTGAAGACTTGAGATTGTATTCTTTGACATGTGTTAGTATATCCGTAGAATAAATAGCTTGAAGCGGAATAATTTTTCTCCAAAAAGGGGCTACAAATAATACACTTCCTTCAGAAACATGTGAAAGTGCTAGATATTCTTTATAGAACAAGGTCTGTGTTGGAAGTGGGACAAAATATAATGATAGTGACAGGGACTATAGAGAAGGAAGTAGGAAAGTCAGGGCCCTTGCAGTTGCTTCTATCATAGACACCTCTCTTTCCAGAAGATATTTTTGCTCAAACTTTGGTTTTTATATTTCAGGGTAACAAGGGTGTGAGGGAGGAAGTCAACATTGAGTGAGCTGCTATTATGTGCCAAGCCTAGGGTTAAGTCAATTTCAAGTATTGTTTAATTCTTACAGTGTTCCCGTAAGGTCCATATTTGGCATTTACTATCTACAGTTCACAGATGAGAAAAATGAGGCTCAAGAGGCTAAGTCAGTCCCGCAGGGTTATCCAGTGGATAAATGGCAGAGTCACCTTTCAGACTTCATGAAAGTACTTGTGCTTTTTACAGTCCTTCTCCTTCTCTTCCTCATAGAAGTATAGAAATCTCTGTAGCTCTTGCATTGTGAAGGATCTGGGGATGCATAAACCATTAACTAGATGGAAGACCAGTTTCACCTGAGGTTGACCTGTGATGTATGACTTTGCCTGTGCTTAAGAAGTCACTTTTAATAAGTTTGTAGGGTGTGCAGACAAAATTTACTGTTGGATTATGTGGATTGTCTTTAGCCACAAAGGGCTCTGTTCCAGAAACTCTTCTGAGTCTACTGACTTTAAAGGAGAAGAGCCAGCCCTGAAGTGTGATGCTCTGAAAGCTGGTCAGGTTTCAAGGTGGACCCACAAAGCCCACATAACTTAGAACATTCTGAAAGAGTATGGTGTATGGGTGGCCATGATTTCTTGGTGTTCTTAGTCCATAATGGGATGCATAGGTGAGAATGTATGGATAGATACAGGCTAGAGCAGGGGTCCTCAATCCCCGGGCCACAGACCAGTACCAGTTCATGGGCTGTTAGGAACTGGGCTGCAGGGCAGGAGTGAGCAATTTCATCTGTATTTATAGCCACTTCTCATAGCTCACATTACCACCTGAGCTCTGTCTCCTGTCAGATCAGCGGCAGCATTACATTAGATTCTCATAGGAGCATGAACTCTATTGTGAATTCTGCATGCTAGGGATCCATGCACTCCTTATGAGAATCTAATGCCTAATGATCTGAAGTGGAACAGCTTTATCCAGAAACCATCCCCCTCCCCAGCCATCCCTGGAAAAATCATCCTCCACGAAACTGGTTCCTAGTGCCAAAAAGGTTGGGGACTGCTGGGTTAGAGCCACAGCAAGGAGAACAGGAGAGGCGAGAGCCCCCCCAATCTGTGGGCTGGGATGGAGTCCAGGGGCACTGCGGCAGCACTTGAGGCTGCAGCAAGGCTGGGGCTGTGGCCAAGGATACAGGTGGCCTCTTAGGTGGAATTGTTGAAAGCCTCAGAGAGAGCACTGAGAGGAGGAATGAGGCCATTTATTATTTTTGAAAGTCAAGTATGTGTAGGTTGGCAACTGCCCATAGTTTTTATTTCAAATGGCTTTATTAAATGAATTACCTCTGATACAAATGGACGTCAATTAACAAAGAGCTTGGATGTAATTTGATGTAATTTCTCAGCTCAAGAAATCAAGTGCTTTTTTCCCCCCCTTTCATAGAAGCCAGGGTAAATTTTCTCATAGCTGATAGAGATTATTATGGTACTCATTTTATCAGAAGTGATGTAATATTAAGTCTAGATGGAGGAGAAGATGGTGCTCTTTGGAGCTAATTTTCAGAGTCTGCCACTAGATTGCTGTGTGCTTCTATACTGAAAGCAGCCAGTGTCCTGATCTCTAATTACCCTTAGCCTTCGCGTCTCTTTAACGTTTGGAGGGGTATAGTGTTGGATGAACTAAAGCTTGTGTCTCACTTTTAAGTTACAGTTCTCTGAACCTTGTAAACAGGTAGGGAGTCATTTCCTGAGGTTGAAGAAGAAGAGAAAGAAGCCACGCTTATATATATCTTTAGTTGATTAGAGATTGGTGAGAGTATGTTAACCTTGACTTACCTTTCCCTAAATGTCAGCTCTTACATGTGGGTCCTTCAGTCAGTAGGTGTGTTTCCATGTTATTGCTACTCCTTCAAAGTTTATAACCATCAACTGTCTTTAACTACTTTGACCTACTGATATAATAACCATTGCTAGGTAGTGTCATCTACCAATTATTATTAGATAGTATCTAGTATTATTAATATTAGAACTTTCTACATGTTTGCATGTAGCTTCAGCTTGAATTTCATCTCATAGAATATACTTTTTTCTTTTACAAACAATACAGTGAGGCACAAATGAAATAATCATAAATATTTCACAAAAAGATGCATGCTTATATGGCATTTCTGCCTGTGTGTGCATTCGATCTGAGATTCTCTGATTCTTTAGCATGAAACTCATGGGATATGATCAATGAAATTTGTCCCTCTCAGAACCTGTCAAGCATTTTATTTTCTTGGGGAGGATGGTCGTGCCATAACCCCAATTGATATTTCTTGGTAATAGTTTAGGTTTTGGGTTAACCATAGGGTTTTGTGTTTTTGTTTGTTTGTAATTGAGATGTAACTGGCACACAGAAAAATGCATAGTTGAGTGTCCAATATGATAGATTTTGACATATACATACACCCATAAAATCGTCACCCCAGACCCCATGATGAACGTATCCATCACCCTTACTCCTTGCTCACTTGCATTCCTTCCTGGCTGCCATCCTCACCCCCAGCAACCACTCATCTGCTTCCTGTCACTCCAGGTTAGCTTGCATTGTCTAGAGTTTTGTGTAATCGACTCATCCAGTATGCACTCTGTTTTTGGTCTGGCTTCTTTTACTCAGCATGGTTATTCCCAGGTCATCGATGTTGGCGTATATATCCATGGCTCATTCCTTTTCCTTCCTGGGTAGTAGTCTATTGTATGAATACACCACAGTTTGTTTATCTGCCGACCTTTTAACGGACGCTTGTATTGCTTCAAATGAGGGAGTTTCTAGTTTTTGACTACTTCAGATGAAGCTGCTACAAGTTTTTGTATGGCTATATACTTTCTTTCCTGTTGGGTAAATATCTAGGAGTGGCATAGCTGGGTAACATGGTAGGTGTATGTTTCAACTTTGCAAGAAATGCCACCCACAGTGTAGGAGAGTTCCAGTTCCCCCACATCCTCACCAACACTTTATTATGCTGAGTGTTTTTCATTTTAGAAATTCTAGTAGGCATGCAACAAACATATGAAAAAAAGCTCAACATCACTGGTCATTAGAAAAATGCAAATCAAAACCACAATGAGATACCATCTCACGCCAGTCAGAATGGCAATTATTAAAAAGTCAAGAAGCAACAGATGCTGGCAAGGCTGTGGAGAAATAGGAATGCTTTTACACTGTTGGTGGGAATTTAAATTAGTTCACCCCTTGTGGAAAACAGTGTGGCACTTCCTCAAAGACCTAAAACCAGAAATACCATTTGACCCAGCAATTCCATTACTGGGTATATACTTAAAGGAATATAAATCATTCTGTTAGAAAGATACATGCATGTGTATGTTTATTGCAGCACTGTTCACAATAGCAAAGACATGGAATCAACCTAAATGCCCATCCATGATAGACTGGATAAAGAAAATGTGGTACATATACACCATGGAATATTATGCAGCCAAAAAAAGGAACAAGATCATGTCCTTTGCAGGGACATGGATGGAGCTGGAAGCCATCATCCTCAGCAAACTAACACAGGAACAGAAAACCAAACACCGCATGCTGTCCCTCATAAGTGGGAGCTGAACAATGAGAACCCATGGACACAGGGAGGGAAACAACACACACTGGGGCCTGTGTGGGGGGCGGCAAGAAAGGGAGAGCGTTGAGAAGAATAGCTAATGGATGCTGGGCTTAATACGTAGGTGATGGGTTGATCTGTGCAGCAAACTGCCATGGCACACGTTTACCCATGTAACAAACCTGCACATCCTGTACATGTACCCCAGAACCTAAAATAAGAAAAAAAAAAAAAAAAGAAATTCTAGCAGGCATGAAGTAGTATCTCATGTGGTTTTAATTTACAGCTCCCCAGTATGCGTCACGTTGAGTGTCTTTTCATGCTCTTATTTACCATCGGTTTACCTTCTTTGGTGCCTGTTAGAACTTTACCCATTTAAAAAAAATATTGTATTTATTTTCTTAAGTTTTGAGAGTTCTTTACATATTTGGCACATAAGTCTTTTATCAGATATATACTTTGCAAATATTTTCTCCCAGTCTGTGACTTGTCTTTTCATTCAGCATTTTTGGAAGAGCTTAATTTTTTTAACTTTGATGACAGGCTTACCGTTTAAAAAGAAACTAGTCATTCCTTGCTTAACAATTTGGATATGTTCTGAGAAATGCACCCTTGGGCGCTTGTGTCATTGCACGAACATCACAGAGTGCACTTACACAAACCTAGATGCTCTAGCCTACTACACACCCAAGCTGTAGGGTCTAGCCTACTACGCACCCAGGCTGCAGGGTCTAGCCTACTACGCACCCAGGCTGCAGGGTGTAGCCTACTACGCACCCAGGCTGCAGGGTGTAGCCTACTACGCACCCAGGCTGCAGGGTCTAGCCTATTGCTCTTGGGCTACAAACCTGTACAGCATGTGGCTGTGCTGAATATTGTGACCATTGTAACACGATGGTAAGTATTTGTGTATCTAAACATAGAAATGGTACAGTTAAAATACAGTATAAAGATAAAAAATAGTGACCAGGCATGCTGGCTCATGCCTTTAATTCCAGCACTGTGGGAGGCCGAGATGGGCAGATCACTTGAGGTCAGGAGTTCGAGACCAGCCTGGCCAACATGGTGAAACTCTATCTTTACTAAAAATACAAAAATTAGCTGGGCGTGGTGGCACACACCTGTAATCCCAGCTACTTGGGAGGCTGAGGCACAAGAATGGCTCGAACCTGGGAGGTGAAGATTGCAGTGACCGAGATCATGCCCCTGCACTCCAGCGTGGGCAACAGAGCAATACTCTGTCTCAAAAAAAAAAAAAAAAAAAAAAGATAAAAAATGTGGTATACACCTGTGTAGTGCACTTACTATAAATGGAGCTTGTAGGAATGGAAGAGTCACCACACTGACTCTGGGTGAGTCAGTGTGGGTGAATTTGGAGGCCTAGGACATTATTACTGCTGTAGACTTCAACACTGTGCATTTAGGCCACATCCAATTTATTAAGTCTTTATTTCTTTAATAGCAAATTAACCCTAGCTTACTGTAACTTTTTTACTTTATAAACTTTTAATATTTTTAACTTTTTGATTCTTACAATAACACTTAGCTTAAAATACAAAATTGTACAGCTGTACAAAAATATTGTTTCTTTATATACTTATTGTATGAGTTTTTTTTCTATTTAAATTTTATAGTTTTTTAACTTTTAAAGCTTTTTTGTTAAAATGAAGACACACATTAGCTTAGGCCTACACACGGTCAGGATCATCAATATCACTGTCTTCTACCTCCACATCTTGTCCCACTGGAAGGTCTTCAGGGACAGTGACAGTGATGGAGCTGTCATACCCCATAATAACAATTCCTTCTTCTGGAACACCTCCCGAAGGGCCTGCCTGAGACTGTTTTACAGTAGTTTTTTAAAATAAGTAGGAGTACACCCTAAAAGAATGATAAAAAGTATAGTATAGTAAGCACATAATCCAGTAACATAGTCATTTGTTATTATTATATACTGTACATAATTGTTATGTGCTAGCATTTTATGACTGGCAGTGAAGTAGGTTGTTTATACCAGCATCACTGCAAACATGAGAATAATGCATTGCTGTATGACATCACTAGGTGATAAGAATTTTTCAGCTCTTTTATAATCTTATGGGACCACCCTTATAAATGTGGGGTCCACCATTGATCAAAAAGTCATTGTATGAAGGCCAGGTGCAGTGGCTCATGCCTGTAATCCCAGCACTTTGGGAGGCTGAAGTGGATGGATCACTTGAGGTCAGGAGTTTGAGACCATCCTGGCCAACATAGTGAAACCCCGTCCCTACTAAAAATACAACCTTTAGCTGGGCGTGTTGTTGCACGCCTGTAACCCCAGCTACTCAGGAGGCTGAGGCCAGAGAATCGCTTGAACCCGGGAGGTGGAGGTTGCAGTGAGCTGAGATCACTCCACTGCACTCCAGCCTGGGTGACAGCGAGACTCTATCTCAAAAAAGCAAAAAAGAAGTCATTAGACAGTGCCTGACTGTATTTTATTCACAGTATCAAGCACTAAAAAACCTATGGCAAAAACAAGCACAAAGCAAAAGCAAAGCATGCCTGTAGCCACACTACCCCTTCCTGACAAGACAGTGTCACAGGAACCATATTCATTCACACACCTAGAGCAGAAACCCCAGTCAAAAATAAGAAGTAATGATTTCCAAGACCGTGAGCATCAGGCAACAAAGGACAGTGATCCTGAGCTATGAGAAATGAAGGAGGCAAGCCCTGTCATTGCCCCAGCTTACTGTCTTGAGAGTTTCCAGGCTGTGGTGCCAGGAGGGTGGCCTAGATAGCCGACCCAGAGGAGAGAACTGCAGAAAGAAAGATGTCCAGAGATGTGCCCACCACCTGGGACCCAGCAGGGTACTGACCAGCCCGTGTAAGTAACCAAGACTGGAGGACAAAAAGGGGGATGCTAAGATCTTACTCCAGCTTCAGTCTCCCCCTACCCAACACCCCCGAACCACTAAATGATTCTTCGTATCTCTGCCTTCCCCCATCAAAGGAAGCAATTTGCAACTACGATTCAGAAGAGGACATTTTGCACTACACTTACAGGCTTCTCTGAGCCATGTAATCCTCAAAATTGAGAAAATATTTTAAGAGGTTGGCATTAGAATCGCCCCACATGAAACTTGACTTTGTTGTGGTTTTCTCTTTAGTTTGAAAAAGATCCAGTAATCTGGTAAGACAGCAAAGCAGGGTGACCACTTCCTGGAGTGCTTCTGGTTTTGGGGTTTTTTGTTTGCCCTTGGATGGCATGCAGGGAAGGTGGTACTGCCCAGGGAAGTCTGGAAGCTTCCTAGCTGGGGACTTGTGTACCCTGTGGAAGAAGAGGGTGTGGACTCTGGCCCCCGCAGCCTAACCCTGTGCCACACCAGTGTCGGATTCAGAACCACACACCTGAGGGCACTTGAGAGACCTCTGTGTTTATGCCCCAACTTATGGATTCGGGGATGGATGAATTTAGTTCTTTAACATATATGTAGGGCCTGCCGTGTGCCTGGCATTGTTCTGGATGCTTGGGATCCAACAGTGAGTAAGGAAAATCCCACTCTTGTGGAGCTTACGTCCCCACAGAGGAGACGCAGCATCAGCTAATATGCGTCAGGTGGATGTTAGTTACCCAAAGGAGAATAACACTGGCCTTGGCCAGGCATGGCGGCTCATGCCGGTAATCCCAGCACTTCAGGAGGCTGAGGTAGGAGAATCACTTGAGACCAGGAGTCTGAGACCAGCCTGGGCAACATGGCGAGACCTCATCTCTACAAAAAATAAAAATAAAAAAATTAGGTATGATGGTGTGTGCCTGTGGTCCCAGTTACTTGGGAGGCTGAGACTGCAGTGAGCTATGATTGCGCTACTGCACTGCAGCCTGGGTGACAGAGCAAGACCCTGTCTCAAAAAAAAAAAAAAAAAAATTTATTCTGGTTTGCAATTACAATTTTTCAGAGGTTGAAGAGGTTTAGGAGTGCTGGGTTTAAATTAGTTGTGCAATTTAGTGCTTTTCCTGTCATCATAGATGCTGTGGATTTCAAATGGCCTCAAGTCCTGGCTGGATTTTATTCTGCAGATGACACTTGGGTAGGGGAGTAGATAAAGAAAAGCTGGTGTTGATAGAGCATTCCAGCCGGAATCCTCTCCCTGTAGTGCTGTGGGAGATGTTTCTGCACGCGCGGTATTATTCATGAGCAAAAGGAGAAAGTTGAGCCATTTCAAGGTTCCTTCTGGCCTTGAGGCGCTGTGGGTCCAACTTCAAGCCTGTGGGTTTTCTCTTCTCTCCCAGGACTCTTCAGGGAGGCCTCAGCTCTACCAGACCTCCCAGTCCCAACCTTCACTTCTCCTCCTTCCTCCCTTCCTTGGAGAAAAATGAATTTGTAGAAATGTTAGGAGACAAGAAGCAAGTATACTTGACCCTTGAACAACTCGGGGTTTAGCAAATACACTTGACCCTTGAACAACTCTGGGTTTAGCCCCCTCCCGTGGAATCACATCCACATATAACGTTTGATTCCTTGACTTAACTAATGATAGCCTATTGTTGGCTGGAAGCCTTAACGGATAACATCAATAGTCCATCAACATGTATTTCGTATGTTTTATATATTATATACTGTTCTCTTACAATAAACTAAGCTAGGGGAAAGAAAATGTTTAGAAAATCATAGGAAGAGAAAATGTATTTACTATTCAGTGGAAGTGGATCGTCATAAAGATCTTCGTCATCATCTTCGTATTGAGTGGGCTGAGGAAGAGGAGGGGTTGGACTTGCTCTCTCAGGAGGTTGCAGAGGTGGAAGAAAATTTCCTGTAAATGGACCTGCATGGTTCAAACCTTTGTTGTTCAGGAGTTGACTGTATAAGGCTTCTGATCATTTTTTTTTTTCCCAAGATGGTCTTGCTTTGTTGCCCAGGCTGGAGTACAGTGGCATGATCTAGGCTCACTGCAACCTCCACCTCCCAGGTTCAAGCGATTCTCCTGCCTCAGCCTCCTGAGTAGTTGAGATTACAGGCGCCCGCCACCATGCCTGGCTAATTTTTGTATTTTTAGTAGGATGAGGTTTTACCATGTCGGCCAGGCTGGTCTCAAACTTCTGGTCTCAAGCAATCTGCCCGCCTCAGCCTCCCAAAGTGATGGGATTACAGGCGCGAGCCACTGCGCCCAGCCTGGCTTCTGATCATTATTAAGGACTTCACATGATTCCCCTTAGTACTTCAAAGTCAGGTAGATTTTGATACAGTCTTTGGGGGCTAGTTTTATAATTTCAGGTCGTAAAGGTTCCTCTTATTTTCTCTTGAAAGGAAAAAGAATGTTGGGAGGAGAACGTTGTCGTCTGAATGCTTTTATGCCGTCTGCAGTAACTTCTCTGAGCCTGGAACCATTTTCCAGTAAGCAGTAGGTGACAGGCTATCAAAATAAAGAGTAACCTTTTGAAAGCACTTCACTGCAGCACTGTGAGCTTTTTATAAACTTGACTTGCGTTTTGTGAGAGGAGAGGGCTGAGCTAGGTTTGGGCTCTGCTCCTCCCCCTCCCCCTCTCCCCAACTCTCTTTGATCTGTGAAGCTTGTCTCATCCTTAGCCAAGTCTGCTGGAACTTTATCCAGAGCAGGAAAAGGGGAAATAGTTTTCCTTTCTTGGGTGGATTTGTATTTATATAAACCCTTAGCGAGCAAAATGGAGCCAAGTGGCACACGCGTGTGCAGGGAGGTGTGGTGGGAGGAGTGAGTGGTGGGAAGAGGCGGCTTTGACTTGGCTCAGATGGTGTCAGACCTTTTAAGGGTCAGTGAGGAGAGGATGGTGTAAGTCCTTGTGCACATTTTCTTAAGGACATACTTACACATAGGACCATTATAGAGCAACAAAGGGCAGGGTGTGTGTGCATCTCACTATATGTCTATATCACCATAGAGCAGCTGTCTCCAACCTTGTTTGGCACCAGAGACTGGGGTTGGTGGGCTGGTTTCACGATGATTCAAGTGCATTACATTTGTCGTGCACTTTATTTCTACTATTATTACATTGTAATAGATAATGAGATAATTATACAACTCACTATAATGTGGAATCAGTGGGAGCCCTGAGCTTGTTTTCCTGCAACTAGTTGGTCCCATCTGGCGGTGATGGGAATGACAAATCATTAAGCATTAGATTCTTACAAGGAGCGTGCAACCTAGATCCCTCACATACGCAGTTCACAATAGGGTTTGCCCACTCCTGTGAGAATCTCATGCTGCCCTGATCTGACAGGAGATGGAGCTCAGGCAGTAATTTGAGCAATGGGGAGTGGCTGTAAACAGATGAAGCTTTGCCTTTTCACCTACCACTCATCTCCTTCTGTGCTGCTCATGGACCCATACCAGTCCGTGGCCCCGGTGCTGGGGACCCTTGCTACAGAGTCATTCCCCCAACCCTTATCTGTGAGGGATACTTTCCAAGTCCCCCATTGGATACCTGAAACCACCAATGGTACCAAACCCAATTGCCATCAATTGGAAAATGTTTCCGGTCATATCTTTTGCCCACAAATGTAATGCCTTTTTCATTTTAACTAAGCACTTAGCAGGTGGTGTAACCATACCTTTTGCAGTTTGAGGTGCAGCAGCAAAACTAGCACGGATTTATTTTTCCTTTTTCACAGTTTCACAGATAGAAGATTCGTTCTCACTGTAGATCTAGTAATTTCAGCATGCAATTTTTTTTCTTTCCTTATTAAGTCAAGACCTTTCAGCTTTTTACTAAAGCACTTAACATCTTCTCTTTGGCAGATCCAAATCGCCAGCGTCACTACTCTTGCGCTTTGGGGCCATCATGAGTAAAATAAGGGTGACGTATTAAGCACTGCAACACTGACAGTGGATCCGATAACTGAGAAAGTGCCTAAGTGATGAGCAGGTGGGGAGCGTCTACAGTGTGGGGACACTGGACAAAGGAGGGTTCCCAGGGGAGCATCTACAGTGTGGGGACACTGGACAGAGGAGGGTTCCCAGGGGAGCGTCTACAGTATGGGGACACTGGACAGAGGAGGGTTCCCAGGGGAGCGTCTACAGTGTGGGGACACTGGACAGAGGAGGGTTCCCAGGAGAGCGTCTACAGTGTGGGGACACTGGACAGAGGAGGGTTCCCAGGGGAGCGTCTACAGTGTGGGGACACTGGACAGAGGAGGGTTCCCACGGGAGCGTCTACAGTGTGGGGACACTGGACAGAGGAGGGTTCCCAGGGGAGCGTCTACAGTGTGGGGACACTGGACAGAGGGGGTTTCCCAGGGGAGCGTCTACAGTGTGGGGACACTGGACAGAGGGGGTTTCCCAGGGGAGCGTCTACAGTGTGGGGACACTGGACAGAGGAGGGTTCATGGTGCTGGCAGGTATGGAGCTGGACAGCTCGAGATTTCATCATGCTACTCAGAATGGTGCTAGATTTAAAACTAATGATTGTTTATTTCTGGAGTTTTTCATTTAATATTTTCAGACCCAGATTGATGGCTGGTAGCCGAAACCTTTGAAAGCAAAAACCGCAGATGATGGGGGACCATTGTATATCTAAATATATCACTATATATGGTGATACATACAGATGAATGACAAGTTCAAGTTCATTTTACTTTTTAAATTGTTACTAAGAGAATAATGTTGTAGAAGGCCTTAGCTCTCCTTTGCAACATTGACCTCGGAAGTTTTAACTTCTTACAGTGTGTCCCACTATTAATTTACTTCCATGAATTAGTCTCAGCCTTTCACACCAGCTCTGGGCACTTGTGGATGGTGAGGTTTTTAAGTGTGCGTGCCATCCACGCGAATGCTTTCTTTTCATTGTAGGGGGTGCAGGGAAAACGTTCCCTTTGATCTCAGAAGAAGGTTCAGTGAAAATCAACTGATGAAAGGCAAATTAATAAGAATAAGAAGATTACAAAGGCAAATAAATTTATTAACATTCGAGGGGAATCACAGTAGGATACAGAAGCTATACCCTTTTTCATAGGGGAGGGAAGAGATGAGAATGTAGACAGTTCTTTTGAGAGGCAGTAAGTGATGATTAGGGAGAATGAATGGACCACAGAGACCGAAATGAACTTGTAAGTGATTCTCTTTGGAATCTGAATGGGCCTGAGAGGCAGACATTATCTTGGGAAAAAGTCTGTCAGGTGTGGTCACATTCGTTAGGCTTTTTTTCTGAGATAATGAGATTCCAGGGAGGGCATAGAAAGCATTTATGTTTCTTTTGGTAAGCTCTCTTGGTCAGATAAGGACGTTCCAGGAATAGTCCCTGCCCTTGTGGTTTGGGGAGGCACAAGACAAGGTTAGAGGGACCTTCATTCTGAGGCTTACTTAGAGGCCGCTCAGCTTTCAAAAGCGCCCAGTGTGCTCAGGTGCCATATTTTGAGGAATGATTTTTCTATACTCCCAACATCATAAAACCACCTCATTTAAGCTTCAAGTGGTGCCTCATGGTTCCTTTCTAGGTTTTCTTTTTTTTTTTTTGAGACAGAGTCTGGCTGTGTCCCCAAGGCTGTAGTGCAGTGGCACAATCTCGGCTCTCTGCAACCTCTGCCTCCCGGGTTCAAGTGATTCTCCTGCCTCAGCCTCCCAGGTCGCTGGGATTACAGATGTGTACAACCTCGCCTGGCTAATTTTTGTATTTTTAGTAGAGGTGGGGTTTCAACATGTTGGCCAGGCTGGTCTCGAACTCCCGACCTCAAGTGATCTGCCAGCCTTGGCCTCCCAAAGTGCTGGGATTACAGGCCTGAGCCACCGGACCCGGCCCCTTTCTAGGATTTTTAGAAATTCCAGAGAAATCTCATACAAAATCTAAAGAAAGCATCTATTGTTCTTGTGTTCTTGCAATTTGTATAGTATCAAGGTTCATCTGGGACTGATGAAGATGCTGAGAACAGTAAGTTTAAAGAACTTTGATATAGAACAATATTTTACTTTGCCATTGTTCTGTCTTTTAGAACCAAAAATAAAGCCCTTCTTAGTAGGTGACTCAGCTTCCTGCAACCTTGCTGGGGAAATTTCCCCTGCATATTAATACATGCCACGTAAGCCAGCTTCACTTGCTGGCCCTGGATGTTTATTCTGGCCCCCAGGAATATTTATTTTGTGTCTGGTAGAGCCTCACACTTCAAAGTGGAATCTTCCTGAAGTTTCTACCTGGCCTCTCATCCCAGTGTTGTAATGGACACTTGGGGAAGGAAGCTCCCCAGGGACTCTGGAGATGCCAAGACGTTGACGCTTTTGCAGCAGGTGGGTGTCCCGGGAGGAAGAGTGGCCTGGAGGAGGGGAGATGGGCTCTCCTTCTGTTGCAGGTGTTAGAGAAAGCAGGAGGAAGAGGAATTCCAAATAACCAGGCATGAGGAAGACGTAGGGAAGAATGCTACAGAGGATTGGATTTGTGTGAATTATTTTTGAAACAAAACAAAACAAACAAACCCCCAAACAGGCCGGGTGCAGTGGCTTATGCCTGTAATCCCAGCACTTTGGGAGGCCAAGGTGGGCGGGTCACCTGAGGTCACAGGAGTTAGAGACCAGTCTGGCCAACGTGGTGAAAACCCATCTCTACTAAAAATACAAAAATTAGCCAGGCATGGTGGTGCGCGCCTGTAATCCCAGCTATTCAGGAGTCTGAGGCAGGAGAATCGCTTGAACCCGGGAGGTGGAGGTTGCAGTGAGACAAGATCATGCCACTGCACTCCAGCCTGGGCAACAGAGCGAGACTCTGTCTCAAAAAACAAAACAAAACAAAAAAAACCCCTCCAAACAAAAGGTTATTATGAAAGGGAAATGCAGTTGACCCTTGAACACACACGAGTTTGAACTGTGCAGGTCCACTTACAGAAGGATTTTCTTCCACCTCTACCACCCCTGAGACAACCTCTACCACCCCTGAGACAACCAGACCAACCCCTCCTCTTCCCCCTCCTCCTCAGCCTCCTCAATGAACAGACAATGATTAGGAAGACCTTTATGACGGTCCGCTTCCACTTAATGAATAGTAAATATATTCTCTCTCATGATTGTCTCAATAGCATTTTCTTTTTTCTAGCTTATTTTATTGTAAGAATACAGCACATGCTATATGTGACACACAAAATATCTGTTAATCAGATGATTACATTATTGGTAAGGCTCAACAGTCTTATGGTCTGTTACATTATTGGTAATGCTCAACAGCCTACGGTCAACAGTAGGCTTTTCATAGTTAAGTTTTTGGGGTGGTCAGAAATGATACGTGGATTTTTGACTGCTTGGGGTGTTGATTGTTCAAGGGTCAACTATATAAGCTTGTAATGTGAGGGAAGAGACTAAATTCTGGTAGGGATTTGAAAAATAATAGCAGTTTTTTCCCCTTGGCTTTCTGTGGTTGAACGTTTGCCAAATGCATTGGAAGAGGTGTTGTGATCTGAGGTCCCAGCTTTTTGATCTAGAAGAGACCTGACTGATGATCCCTCAAGGGGCCCTTGGACCAAATGCAGCTCCTCTTGGTTTAGCAAACCTGAGATCATTTAGTCATCCCCTTCTCCCTCCTATCTTTCAAACCAAAAAATTATTTTAAAAAAGCTTTATGTAATTAGCAAGCAAACATTATTGTCAGGACAATTGTCTTCTGCCAGGAGTTGGGCTAAACAAGGAAAAGCTGAGCTCATGGGCTCCAGGTGGAGCACCTGCCATGAAAGGAAAACTGAAAGGTGCCCGTCATCCGTGCCCAGTGTGTGGGCCTGGCACAGCTTCCCTGGCATTATTCATTGGGAGAATCTGAGAACCATTGTGTGAGTCGCAGAAGTAATCAAGAGTGTGACCTTTTTTCTTCCTTCTACCTATAACTATCAGCACTTTGGAGGATGCTTGAAAGAAGTGGAAGAAGCTAAGTGCTGACACTGAGTTTGTTTAGTGTTGCCTAGTGACCAGGCCATGAATACTCACTGAAGATAGGTGCTGAGGGCATTCTGATTTAAGGGCATCTCTGAGAGGCCCCAACTGGCCTGGTTTGTTTGCCCTGCCGATTGTACTCTGTGACTGATAACACTTCACAAATGGTTTCCAAAGCTTCAAGACACTGAGGGGTGTTTCTGAGTGTTTTTTGTTTGTTTGTTTGTTGTTTTTTGTTTATTTTATTTTATTGAAGTTTCAGCATTCAGAATCAAAACCGGACTTGAGAATTCCACAAATGCCTGAAAATGGAAATTTTCTTACATTGTTAAACTGCCCAGAACTCAGTGGATTCCTACATTTTGAAGAGTTGCAGAGATGTGTGCTGAAAATGAAAACAGTTCTAGGAGAGGGTCATAATTTTTGATGGTGTAAGTTTTTGTAGCTGTCGTTGGAACCATACCTTAGGATATATTCAATTATCAAGTGACCCTATGAGTTTGAGTCGTTTTGAAAAGGAATGATATCTGTGGGGCATTAGTTCCAGGACCCCCATGGGTACCAAAGTCTTTGGATGCTCAAGTCCCTGATATCCAGTGGCATGGTATTTGCACATAACCTACGAACATCCTCCCGGATGCTTTATTTTAATTTAGTTTTTTGAGACAGAGTCTCACTCTGTCACCCAGGCTGGAGTGCAATGGCACAGTCTTGGCTTACTGAAACCTCTGCCTCCCGGATTCCAGTGATTCTCCTGCCTCAGCTTCTGGAGTAGCTGAGATTACAGGCATGTGCCACGATGCCCCACTAATTTTTGTATTTTTAGTAGAGCCAAGGTTCCACCAGGTTGGCCAGGCTGGTGTCTAATTCCTGACCTCAGGTGATTTGCCTGCCTCGGCCTCCCAAAGTGCTGGGATTACAGGTGTGAGCCACTGCTCCCAGTCTCCTCCCTTACACTTTAAATCACCTCTGGGTTACCTATAATAACTAATACAATACAAATGTTATGTAAATAGTTGTTAATACTATATTGTTTAGGGAATAATGACAAGAAAAAAGTCTATACATGTTCAGTACAGATGGAATTTATTTTTCTTTTCCTTTCTTTTCTTTTTTTTTTTTTTGAGACAGAGTCTTGCTCTGTCGCCCAGGCTGGAGTGCAGTGGCGCGGTTTTGGCTCAAGCGATTCTCCTGCCTCAGCCTCCCAGGTAGCTGGGATTACAGGTGCCTACCACCATGCCTGGCTAATTTTCATATTTTTAGTAGAGAATGGGGGTTTCACCATGTTGGCCAGGCTGGTCTTGAACTCCTGACCTCAAATGATCTGCCCCCCACCCCTCGGCCTCCCAAAGTGCTGGTATTACAGGCATGAGCCACCACGTCCAGCCCAGATACAATTTAAAAACAATCTTTTCGACCTGCAGTTGGTTGAATCCATGGATGCAAAACTCACTGATAAGGAGGGCTGACTCTGTAATTGAGCCAAGAGCAAACCTTGTTCACAGGAAGAATGCAACATCCCTACAGTTTTGGGGAACCACTCTTTGAATCCCCAAAACCCCCTAAGAATATATGTGGCTTAGTGCTAGAATATACCTGTAGGTACCCCAGCTGACTTGTTAGTGGCTCTGCAGGAAGATTGTTGCCAAATCCAGCGATAGCCTGCATACCTTGGGTAAGTCCCTTGCAAGTTCAGCAGCAACTCAGCCCCTTTAAGGGTGTTCCAGCTGCCTTCCCCATGAGTTCAGCATCCCATGTGGGTGGCCTTCCAGGGACCACAGCTGGTGCCTCATCATGTTTCCCAGAAAGTTCTATAGCTTGCTTTCCGCACAGCCTGCTCCCTTACCCCCCAAGATAGCTTCCCAGGGAATTTGTTGGCACCCAGAGGACAGTCCCCTGCCTGCTAGCTTTGGCCAGCTGATCATGGACAGTCTGGCCTAGGGCAGCCCAGCCAGCTTCTCCACCATCCAAGGAGCTGCTCTGTACCTTACCCTTCATTACCTATAACTGGGTAGCTTATAAGGAACAGAAATCTATTTCTCACAGTGTGGGAGGTTGGTAAGTCCAAGATCAAGGCACCAGCAGATTTGGTATCTGGTGAGGGCTTTCTGATTCACATACGGTGTCTTCTTGCCATGTCCTCACATGCGCTTGTATGAACTCTTTGGATATTTAGAAGAGTAAGCCTTTAGAGAATCTTCTCATGACTACAGTAATAGTGTCAAGAACTTACTAGGTGCCAGATACAGTGTTTAGTATGTTTCATGTATGTATTACCTAATTTAAACATCACGATATCCTTGACACAGGATATCGGGTAGTGATGAGTTTAGTCAGTCCTGCTGTCAAAGTTCAGCACAGCCACTTCTTCCTGTGACCATTGGCAAACTACCTCTTGCATCTAAGCCTCAGTTTCCTCTTCTGTATATAATGAGGATAATAATTGTCCCTACCTTCTGGTGTTGTTGTGAAGACTGAGATGGTACATAAACAACATCAAGCCAATAAAAAGTGCTCGCTAAATGTTAGTTGCTGCTATGGTCATCTTTTCTTCTTCCTGGATTAACTTAGGCTTATTTTGCAGTTTGACATACGTTACACTATGATGGTAAGGTACAGTGCACGCATCGTTCTCCATTCTGATAACAAAAGTTGCTGGGTCCTTCGTCTAAGTGTTCCCCACTCTGAAGTCTTTCCCAATCCTGTGAATCAGTATGAATCTCTCCTTCTCCAAACTCCTCCAGCATCTCATGTAAATTTCCTCGGGGACCTCATCATACAGGACTGTAGTTCTTTGCACACCTGGCCTTCCCCTGTGGACACTGGGATCCTCCACGGTGGCTGTGCCCTAAACTGTCAGACCCCTGCATCTTCTTCAGTCTTCACACACAGTAAGGTCTCAATAGTTAGTCACTCAGTGAAATAATGCACTTTATTTTGAAGATCAAGTTTATGTTAAATTTGAGAATGATTAGCTTCTGTTTTGCTAGATAGCACACACATAAACCATTCTTCATATTTGAGTTAAGATCATTTTGAAAGGAAAAAGCTGTTTTTCTTATGTTCTTAATCTAGGAACTGTGCACATTTCTTAAATCCTAAGGATACTGGCACCGCGTAGTAGATTATTGGAGTATACAAACGTGCTGGAAACTGTGGACTGTTCTACTTGTTGCTCAGTATTTGTTAACAACAAGTGAATTTTTCACATGTGTGAAACTTCTCAGTGCCTTCCACCTTCGTGCTCTGTTTCCATGGATGGCAGTGCTGCTAGAGATAAGACCCAAACAAAACCAGTTACCTGGCTCTGTGTGACGCGGAGAGTCTGGGGTACAGTTAGAGTTGATAATGGAGGCTTAATAGTCTGCTGTACATTATTTCTTTCTTTCTTTTTTTTTGAGACAGAGTCTCACCCCGTCGTCCGGGCTGGAGTGCAGTGTCTCAATCTCAGGTCACTGCAACCTCCATCTCCCAGGTTCAAGTGATTCTCCTGCCTCAGCCTCCTGAATAGCTGGGACTACAGGCGTGTGCCACCACGCCCCACTAATTTTTTGCATTTTTAGTAGAGACGGGGTTTTACCATGTTGGCCAGGATAGTCTCGATCTCCTGACCTTGTGATCCGCCCACCTCGGCCTCCCAAAGTGCTGGGATTACAGGCGTGAGCCACTGCACCCAGCCTATTATTTCAAATTCTCTGGCAAAATGATCTGACCACCGAAAGCTATGTCATACTAGCCAAGAAGCCTGCTGCACCAGGCTGGTGCCAGGGATGGGTGCTGAGGACAGGGGCTTGGCATCCGCAGTTGTTATTCTGAGTGCCCAGGCAGATAAAAGCAGGTGGAGCTGGGGCCTGTGTGGAATTCCAACCAGGAGAGAGTTTTCAGGGGAAACCAAAGAAGCCGCATCTGTGTTCAAGCCCTGGGGATGATTTTAGGACAAAAGTAGAACTTGAAGATAAGCAGGCAAGGAGCTAGGTGAGGGCAGTCTCAGAAGTAAGGGTGTTAAGAGACTGGGGAGCCCACAGCAACTTCTCGTTGGAGTCCTGGCCCCTGTGGTGCATGGTGGGTGGGTTGGTTTACAGACGCGCAGCTCTCTGTGGGACTTGGAGCAAATCTGTTAAACTCAGAGGGCTTCTGACTTATTAGTTGATGTTTGGACTGGACACCTTCCAGGTTCCAGTCTAGCTCGAACATGCTGTTGCTTGGGTTCATTTTATTACTTTGATAAGCATTTAACGTTTACATTTTTAACTTGCATTTTTATATTTGGGGATCTTTTCCTAGCTGGTGTTTGAAGTGCATTTCTGATATCCACATAGCCATGCTACAAGCTAATGATGCTAAATTAACTTTTGTAGCAGTCTGCTGTTTACAGGAGTTTGGTTAAGGAACTCAAATTACATTCAGTTAATATTGTGTGACACTATATAAAAATGTTCACATCAGGAAATTAATGTCTTTCATAAAAGTATGCCGCTTAGTTCATTAATTAAAAATAGTGTTTTTGATTGCTCATTTAGGAAAGATGAGTTCTGGCATAAAGAAGCAGTCCCTGCTTTGGGGAGGCATTAGTCTGGGGGCAAAGGGTAAGGGCCCCAGAAGTGGGTTCCCAAGTTCACATCCCAAGTCTGCTGCTGGTTAGCTCCTGACTCTGGGTACATCGCATAAGCTCCCTGAGCATTAGCATCCTCATTTGTAAAACGAAGATAAACCCATCTAGGGCCATTGTGAAGATTAAACGAGGTGTACATTTAAAACTGCAAGCCCAGTGCTGACATGGGCCTGCGCTGTCAGTGTGGTCTTTGCGGAGGATGAGACATTTAGAAATACGGTATTTTTGTTTTGTTTTGCTCTTTGAGACGGAGTCTCACTCTGTCGCCCAGGCTGGAGTGCTCACTGAAACCTCTGCCTCCCGAGTTCAAGTGATTCTCATGCCTCAGCCTCCCGAATAGCTGAGATTACAGGCGCCCGCCACCATGCCTGGCTGATTTTTGTATTTTTAGTAGAGACTGGGTTTTACCATGTTGGCCAGGCTGGTCTTGAACTCCTGGGCTCGAGCGATCCACCCGCCTTTGCCTCCCGAAGTGCTGGGATTAGAGGCATGAACCACTGTGCCCAGCCGGAAATACAGTATTTTGAGGCAAAGGAATTTCATATCGTTATATGTCAGCAGATACAGTGGTCCCCTTATCCATGATTTCACTTTCTGTGATTTTAGTTACCTGTAATCAACTGTGGTCCAAATACATGTGAATGCAGCATAATAATATTTTTTGAGAGACCATATTCATAAAAGTTTAATTATTAATACAGTATATTGTTATCATTGTCCTATTTATTGTTGGTAATTTCTTACTGTGCCTAATTTATAAATTAAACTTTATCATAGGTATCTACTTATAGGCAAAAACATAGTCTGTATAGTCTTTGGTACTGTCCTCAGTTTCAGGCATCCGCTGGGGTCTTGGAATGCATCTCCCAGGGATAAGGGGGGACTGCTGTTCTTTGGAGTCTCTAGAATTTCTTTTTTTTTTTTTTTTTTTTAAGACAGATTCTCACTCTGTCGCCCAGGCTGGAGTGCAGTGGTGCAATCTCGGCTCACTGGAACCTCCGCCTCCCGGGTTCAAGCGATTCACCTGCCTCAGCCTCCTGAATAGCTGGGACTACAGGCACCTGCCACCAATGCCTGGCTGATTTTTGTATTTTTAGTAGAGGCGGAGTTTCACCATATTGGCCAGGCTGGTCTCGAACTCCTGACCTTGTGATCCACGTGCCTTGGCCTTCCAAACTGCTAGGATTGCAGGTGTGAGCCACCGTGTCCAGCCTGGAGTCTCTAGAATTTCAAGTCAGCAGTAGAAGTGGTTGGTGCAGAGAGTTGAAGTTTTAATTGCAGTAGTGTCTTTCCCCAGTTGGTGTACATTTCACATCCTTGATTTGGTTAATTGACTTTCTAGAAGCCAGACGTGGTGGCTCACACCTGTAATCCCAGCACCTTGGGAGGCTGAGGCGGGAGGATTGCTTGAGGCCAGAAGTTTGAGACCAGCCTAGGAAACATATCGAGACTCCTGTCTCTACAAAAATAAAGTAAAAGGTTAACATTTAGCCAGATATGGTGCTGCATACCTGTGGTCCCAGCTACTCGGGAGTCTGAGGTGGGAGGATCACCTGAGCCTGGGAGATTGAGGCTGCAGCGAGCTATGATTAGGCCACTGCACTTCGGCCTGGATGACAAACCAAGAGCCTGTCTCCAAAACAACAACAAAAAATCTAGTTCCTAGGTTTAAGTAGGGCAGTTTGAACAATAATGTGTCCCATCTGCAGCCAGGAGCTGTTTCTTGAGTACTCTCTGAGAAAGGGCAGGGTGCCCTGGGTATATGGATGAGAGAATGGAAGTCATCACTGCTTTTAGAGATGTAATGATCTAATTGAAGAGAGATTACATTCAGGGCATGCAGAATAATAGCGTTCCTTTAAGTATTGTGGTGATCCATTAGGTTAATCATGTGTTTTTGCTAGACTCGTTAGATAGTGTTGTGTCGTGCATCCACTTCACACATACCTATCAGGGCAATCCCCGTGCCCGGAGGAGGCTGGGCTGATCTTAGGCTGTTTGTGTTTTTAACACCTTTAGTCTGCTGTGTTTCCACATCATTTATATAGGGCTTTGTTGAACGGTTGCTGTGGTCTGCTTGAGTCCCATCTGCCCCAAATCCTAATTATGAACACCTTCTTGGCAGCACTTGCTTCGGTGGGCTCTGGGGACTCTGGCTCAGTTGGTGATATCTAGATAAAGATCCCTGGAGTCAGTCTGTTAAAAGGAAGGTGAGCAGAGCAGTGACAGATGCTGTCTTTGTCTAGTGTGGGCCTTCCTGCCATAACCATGAAAATTTTCTCCACGGTGACGCAGAGGAGAATTTAGGTGTTGGCGCTGGCGCCCAGGCAATTCTGCTGTTCTTGGTTGCACATTTGTTCTCAGACCCTTCGCTGCTTCACCTCTGCCCTTCTCCCCCTGCCCCCATCCCCAGGCAGTGCTGTTTTTGTAAAGTGAGCCCATTTTTAGAGCACATCTCCGTAACACATTTTTCTCTCTCCTCTTACAGGGGAGTTGCTGAGTCAGCCCAGACCAGAAGGAGTGGCAGAGATCATTTGCCCCAAGAACGGCAGCGAGCGAGTGAATGTTGCCTTGGTTTACCCACCCACGCCGACTGTGATCAGCCCCTGTTCCAAGTGAGTTCTCAAAGTCCCTCTGGCCCCCGGACCTGGCTCCTGATCCCAGCTCCATAGATATGACAACAAAAGTCCAGGTTAAACTGCATCTGCACAAACCTTGCAAAGTCCTCCTGAACAGACATAATTCTCCTGGATGACATCAGCATCATGATTTATACAGCAAAACAGGAACTTTTATTTCCTCTTTTTTGTGATTTTGTTTTTACTTTTGCTAATAAAGTCAGAACATTTTTTGACAGCCTTTTTGAGATGTCATTCACATACCACAGTTCACTTACCTAAGTGTACAGTTCATTGGTTTTTAGTTTATTTGCAGGTATATGCAACCAAAAAGAACTTTTTTTTTTTTTTTTTTTTTTTTTTGAGACGGAGTCTCGCTCTATCGCCCAGGCTGGAGCGTAGGGGCACGATCTCGGCTCACTGCAAGCTCCGCCTCCCGGGTTCACACCATTCTCCTGCCTCAGCCTCCCGAGAAGCTGGGACTACAGGCGCCTGCCACCACGCCTGGCTAATTTTTTTGTATTTTTTAGTAGAGACGGGGTTTCACCATGTTAGCCAGGATGATCTCGATATCCTGACCTCGTGATCTGCCCGACCTCGTGATCTGCGCGTCTCAGCCTCCCAAAGTGCTGGGATTACAAAAGAACATATTTTTTTGATGGGCAGTCTTAACTCTGTCATTGCAGAATTAAGTTGGCTCTCATCAAAAAACAGTGCAGGCCCATTTCATGAGCAAAGCCTGCAGAAAGTCAGTAATAGACTGTTTTTTGTTGCATGGTTCTGATTTTGGAGTCAGTCCCTGAAAATCAAGGGCTGTGCAGTTTGCCACCACCTTGCTCCAAAATGGACTTAAAGACAGAGAAGGTACACATGCAAAGTAACTTTTAGATAGAACATTGGGTTACTACTATTCTAGATAACACTCATCCTGTTTGGGTTTTGTGTATGTGTGTTTTTTGTTTCGTTTTGTTTGTATTAAGAACCAAAGAGGCCGCTTTTAAGCTGAGATGAAATGCCTGTTACCTCAAATCCTGAAAAGCAGCAGCCACAGATCTTCTTGGGTCAGATCTCATGATCTGGGTGATGTCAGCACCATGATTTCTCCAGCAAAGTATTCATATCCGTGCAGCAAACTCGACTTTTTCTTCCTAGCTGGCCACATGGAATTTTTTAAGAAAAAATTATGTATGAATCTAAGCCTTTTTTTAGGGAGGTCGGAAAGTGTGCCTTTGGGAATTGTGACCTGTCATCTCCTCTTGCGAATCTTGCTGTCTGGCCGCATTCCAGGCAGTGTGACAGGTGTCCGTCTCGCCACTCACGTGGCAGCTTCTCTCCTTTTGGTGTGCTCCCTGCAAAGCAAGGGTTGCCAGTGGCATTCTCATTCATTAGCTGCTGCAGTAGAAGTAGAGGGCACTTGGCTCAGTGCCCCGTTTCTCCAAACTGGGAAACTCATTACATAGAACATCCCTAATCTATCCTTGCTGGAAAATATCACTGAACACCCAGGGGAAACTGTTATCTAATGCTCTTGTATTCAGCGTACTATTTAACTATCATGTGCATGGTTTAATTTATCACTGACCCTAAGACATTGTGAATCTTGAAGTGCTTCTTAAATATTAAAATAGGATTACAGAGTAACCGTTATTAGGTTGGTGCAAACGTAATTGCACAATTACGTTTGCACCAACTGAATATAAACCTGAATATCCCCTGTCCTGAACATATCAAACAACAGAAATTTTATTGTTTCTTTTTTAATTTCTTTGAAATTGTACACATTGGTCCCTTTCTTTCAGATACACCTGGGTGAGGATGGATAAGGGGATATTATATGTTTTCTTTTTCTTCTGTCTCTCTCTTTTTTAATACCCCGTAAGTTCTTAAAGCTCAGGGGGATATTACAGAACCAGCAGGGTATGAAACAGAGGAAACAAAAATTCAATATACTTTTCATTGGCGTAAACTTTCCAGAGCCAAGAGAGACATGAACCTATTGTTTTGCCATAGCCACATGCCGTCGAATAGGTGCAATAGAGGTAGGAGTTAAAATATCCATTTGCACTAGAAACCTTCCTGGCACCAAGCCAGCTTTATCAGTGTTTTCCCATGGGCTTCTTGTACTGCCGCAGAAAGACCACGTTTATACCAACCTGAAAAAAATGTTATCAGCCTCTCTCTCGACAGCGTATTGAACCTGAACAAACAAGCAGCCTTAAAGTCGTGGGTAAGCGGCGGTACGTGGCGGCAGACATCTAGATGCCGAGGAAGCCTCTTTAGGGATTGAACCACTTTTGACCTAGCTATCAGAATAATTTTATTTTGAAATAGGTTAAAAAAAAGTCTCATGAAATGGATGACAGCTTTGCAATATAATTCTCAACTCTAAATGAAGGAATGTTCTCTAAGTAGGGAAGTTTCATATTCCTGGCAAGACGTTTCTTGGAAATTACCCTATTTTAGTGCAGCTGCAAGGGGTAAATGGTCTCTTGTGTGACTTTATAGAAAAGCACATGTAGATGTGAAGCCTGTGCTTGAGGTGCCCAGTGTTCCCCCACCTTCACTGCCTTAAGCACCCACAGTTTACATCCATGAACACATGGACAAAAACCCATGTGGAGGCCGGGCCAGGCTCCGGGGAAGGTCCCATTCATGGGTGGATGACAATGGATTGGAAGGTGGGAGATTTGGGGGAATCGATGAGGATAGCTGGCAAAGAAGGTAGTCGTTAAGTCAATACAGCTTGGGCCTGAGCCTGAGACTTGGGGCCTCAGCAGGCACTAGACATTGGAAGTCTGGGGCTATTGCACTGGCTTCCAACTCCAGCCAAGGTAACTTAAGCAGGTCACTATAGAGGTCAGGCTTTTTTTTTTTTTTTTTTTTTTTTGGACAAAGGGTCTCACTCTGTCACCCAGGCAGGAGTGCAGTGGTGCGATCTCAGCTCATTGCAACCTCCACCTCCAGGGTTCAAGTGATTCTTCTGCCTCAGCCTCCTAAGTAGCTAGGACTACAGGCGCACGCCACCACACCTGACTAATTTTTTGTATTTTTTGGTAGAGACGGGGTTTCACCATGTTGGCTGGGCTGGTCTCGAACTCCTAACCTCAAGTGATCCACCTGCCTCAGCCTCCCAAAATGCTGGGATTACAGGCATGAGCCACCGTGCCCAGCCAAGGTCAGGCTTTCTTAATCAGACATGTTAAGTTAGAATTTCTCAGGGAAGGGACCAGGCATGAGTCATTAAAAAACAGAAGCCACCCAGATGAGTCTAACGTGTGTACACGACTTTCTGATGGCTCAGTTCCAGTCCATGCCTCTAAGGGTGGGCTCCCTGGCCAGTGGGGCCTTAGGACTGCTCTGTGGTCAATACCTGCTCTGCAGCAGGAAGGCAAAACTGTCCATGCTGTCTGCTCTCAGCCTCAGCACAGTCCCTCCCACTCTCGGGTAAGGTGAACATATCACTCACTGTTCAAATCAGGAGAGGATTGAGAGTGATGGGATGGCTGTCAGTCATGCTGGGATGATAGGTGCCCACCAGAAGGCTCCCAGGTAGACCAGAATAATCACCCTTGGTGATTGCTGGCCATTGTGGGGCTTAGGTGGTTGATCTAGATCTCATGATGGTTTTTAAAAAGACATTCCAAGCTCTTCTTTGACTGGTTTAGCCCTCTCCTTTATTGGTCAAATCAGAGACTTGTCATTTAACTGCCTGTCTTTGACTAATGGTATTGCAATGCTTTCTTTATAAAGAAGAACCCGTAGATGACTGTTATCTGATTGGCCTTTTTTAAATGAATTCCAAGCTTTTCTATTTCTCATTTTAAAAAATTTCTAGATGTTTTATTCCCTCATGGGGAGAGACAGAGACTAAGAAGTAAGTAGTGATTTTTTTTTTGTTTTGTTTTAAGAACATGATTTACTCTTATAACTTGTCTCAGTGGATTGGTGGTTGAGGTCTCCACCAGCATTTCATTGGGAAGAGGTTTCAGGAACAGGATGAAATGCCTCCCCTTCTGCACCTCACCCTCCAGGGAGAAACACGAGCTGAGTGGCTTCTTCTCCCCCTTGCTGATTATCAGATAGAAATGTGAGTAATTTCCATGCTTTGAATATCTTGAATTGATTTTCAAGGATATCTGCATTTAAGATGAGGTGAACATCACCTAGTAGCACATTTGCCTGGGTTGCTCTGAAAAATTCTGACCTCCTCAAGGATACAGATTGTGACAGATACATTTTTAAAAGCTTTATTGATGTATAATTTCCATACCAGAAAACTCGCCTGTGCAATGATTACTAATGTATTTACAGAGTTGTCTTTATACAGCCATCACCACAATCTAATTTTAGAACGTTTTCTCCACCCCAAAAAGAAATCTCCTGCCTATTTGCAGTTAACTTGTGTCTTATCCAACTCCTGGTTCATGCAGTCAGTAAGTTTTTTTTTCTTTTTTTTTTTTTTTTTGAGATGAAGTCTCGCTCTGTAGCCCAGGCTGGAGTGCAGTGGCATGACGTCGGCTCACCACAACTTCCGCCTCCTGGGTTCAAGCAATTCTTCTGCCTCGGCCTCCAGAGTAGCTGGGATTACAGGCACGCACCACTGCACCTGGCTAATTTTTTATTTTTTGTATTCTTAATAGAGACGGGGTTTCACCATGTTGACCAGGCTGGTCTTGAACTCCCGACCTCAGATAATCCGCCCGCCTGGGCCTCCCAAAGTGCTAGGATTACAGGCGTGAGCCACGTGCCCGGCCAATAAATATTTTTAGTGTCACTTTCAGGAGTGGTTTTGCTGGCTGGTGTGTTAGTATGAAGCAGATTTCTGAGTTTTTTGTGTTTTGTTTTGTTTTGTTTTGTTTTGAGACAGTCTCACTCCTTCACCCAGGCTGGAGTACAGTGACATGATCTCAGCTCACTGCAACCTCTGCCCTCTGGGTTCAAGTGATTCTCCTGTTATCCCCCCCGAGTAGCTGGGACTACAGGCACATGTCACCATGCCTGGCTAATTTTTGTATTTTTGGTAGAGATAGGGTTTCACTGTGTTAGCCAGGATGGTCTCGATCTCCTGACCGTGATCCGCCCGCCTCGGCCTCCCAAAGTGCTGAGATTACAGGCGTGAGCCACCACACCTGGCCACTTTCTGAGTTTTAAAGGGGTTCTCATAAACACGTTATCCTTGGCACAGTTCAGTCTAAAGGCAGTGGCTTGTCTTGCTCCTGCCACTGCCAGCCCCCTATTTCCTGGATGGTGGAGAGGAGCTGGAGCTGCTTGGAGAGCTCCTCCTTTAGAACTTCTTCATGGCAGCCTAATTAGGCCCTAGATATTTCAGGGGTACTGAGCCTTGACATTAGGAGTCAAAATACATGGCAAACATATACTTCCGGTGGGCAAGTTAGGAAGCAAGTAGACCGCATTATCTTTTAAAGCTTTTATTTGTGAATTCCTGTCTCTGTCCAGCTACTCTTCAGGTTGAGACCCAATATTCCAATTCCCAGGGAGCGTGAGCTTCTCTGGACAAATGGCAGCTTCTCTGGACAAATGGCAGCTTGCATTTCATTTCTAGGGATCCTGCAGAATGCTTCTCTTTCTCCTTCCAAAGAGCTTTAGAGCAAATCCGTCCTCCACCAAACTGAAGACTCTTTGATAACCTGCCAGATAACCCAGTTTATCTACTGATTTTTGTGTAAAAGACCAAGAAAATTCAACAGGTCATCGTATGAAAATGTTTTACCTTGAGGCATTACTGGCATGCGACCCACATTCTAACATGTGGTTTCTTAATGGACTGACCCTTGAATATACAGGAAATGGGCATGTGTCACTCTTATTTCCTGATCGTTGGCGTTTCTCCGGCAGCGATACCTTATCTGTCTGTGCTCTGATATGTGGGGAGTGGTGGGAGTTCTGAGACTGAAGAAGGAAGTTCATTCTGATTTTGGCTGATCATGTGTTAACAGAATTAGCAAAAAAAAAAAAAAAAAAAGAGTGGGGTGGTGGTTTGAAAATTGTTGAGCTAAGCTTTCTCCTTTTTTAGGAAGTACTAATAAGAATAGAGGGGAAGGCTGAGTTATTGCATTTGAAAATACCCTTTTAAAATCTTGGATTATTGCCTATATACTGTAGAGTTCCCATTCAAGCAAGATCCCCACTAAATTCCAGTTACTTGGTGTTTGTAAGTATTCTCAAAAGTACTGCGATTACTTTGCACAGGAATTTTGACAGTAACATCGTTTTGACATAAAGACATTTAAGACCAATTGCAGTAGCCTTTCATAAAAAGCAGGATGAAGTCTGTAGCCTTTATATCACCAAATAAACAGGCCATGTATGCCTAACAGCACACAAATCAGTATGAACTTGATAAAATATTTTTAAAAAGCAATGGCATGAGATGAATTAGGCTTCATCACAATGGAGAATTTTTCACTGACCACAGAATTTTAAAATATAGAGGGTGAGGATGGGATGGTATTTTATAAGAAAAGGCCACATGTGGAGGTTGCCTATGGGGTATTTAGTTTCCCATCAGCCACATTGATACTGGAATTTTTCCCTCTCTGCTTAGGTATCTTCATACTTTCTTGGAAAATTAAGTGGAAAAGATAGTGCTTCTTTTCCTTATGCCATCATTTTTACTGTACCCAAACTGTGACTTTAGGAGCACCAATTTTTAAGGGTAAGTCTCCGTGAAGCAGAGAGAATTTCTTAAATAGGTAAGGCCCTCTTGAGGACTTGGAGAGATTAGGGGGGATATGGGGGTGTTGGGATGAAGAGATTTTGGAGAACAGGAATCCTAGACAAACCGTATACATCTCTAGAATCAAGTTGCATATGGGAATTAGGAAGAAGGGAACTGCTCGATTCTTTTGCTTAATTTACTATGATATTGCATAGACAGTGATCTTAGATCCTTGTTCGAAAAAGGAAGTCATTTTTTAAAAATTTTACTATTATGCAGAAATAAAACATCAAGTGGGTCCACACCTTCAGGAACTACACAGGAAAGTACCGGGATGGTCACAAGTAGGGAGAGGGAGGGACTGGGGGCAGGAGGGGAGAGGGGAGGAATGGGCAAGGCCCAGTAGGCAGGTCTAGGACAGGCTCATTTGAATAATCTCAGTGGCCCTGGGGCAGAGGGGTTGCCTTAGTCATCTGGCACCTGGCTCAGGGGTGATTAGGGCAGGTGGATAGTGGCCTGGAGTGTGAGAGCCAGTAAAGGAGGTGTTCCAGGTGTGGGTTCAGGATTAGTTGGTTTGTATTTGAAGAGTATACTCCGGGCAAGTTGTTATACCATCTCTAGGAATTGGCTAATCCTAGGAGGGGCAGTCCCTTCAGAGTCTGCAAGGCGCGGGATCAGAAAGCACCAGAATACAGAAAATAAAAGACGTGGTTAATATGGCATGCCATGGCTTCAGTTTCAGCCTAAGTGTCTCAGTACCTTGAGTCATAATTTCTTTGTTGCATCCTGGAAGGGCAGATTTCAATTCCCTAACCTGGGAGGACTCGGGGGCTGGGTGCCCCCCAGGCTGGCCCCTCCCTTCAGCTCCAGACCTCTGTTTCCAGTGTCTCACCTGGCATCATCCCTGGATGTCCTTCAGGCTTCACAGGTGTACAGCTGAATTTATTGCCTTCCTCCCGCAAAGTTCTTCCTCAGTCTGTGACCTGTCTTGGCTAACAGCGTAGCTTTGCACCATCGGCTCCAAGCTAGGCATCCGTGAGCCTCAGTGCCTTCCTCTGCTTTTTTCCCTATATGTAGTAATTCTCCAACACCTTTTATCCCATCTCATCAGTGTCCTGACATGAATGAATTTGACCCACATCTTCAGCTTCAGCCTCGTGCTTCCCTCTAGGGCCCAACCCCCCCAGTCACCACTTTCCCCATCTCTGCCAAAGTTCCTGTGACTGAGTCTCAGCTGGCTGCCTGCTCTCTTATCTTTTTGTCCTTCAAACCGACAATAATTATCTTTTAACATCAGACCCCATCACATCTCTCCCTCTTGAAAAGCCTTGGATGGCTTCCTGGTGATAACAGGCTCAAGTTCAGACTCCTGGCCATGGCTCACAAGGCCCTGCACAATCCGACCCGGCCACTCTGCCAACACAGAGGACACTCCCTTACCATGGGAGGTCAACCGTGGTGGGCCCCGGCTGCCTCTCAGTCCCCTGGCTGGCTGCTGCCTTTCTCTCCTACCCAGTGAAGGCCCATTGGTTGCTGAGGCCAAGGTCATGTGTCAGCTCCTCTGGGGAGCCTCCCCTAACCGTCCTAACTGTAACCAGTCACTCTGTTCTTCATGTCTCCTCAGTACTTTCTATTTCTTTGTTTGAGACAGAGTCTTTGTCTGTCACCCAGGCTGGAGTGTATTGGCACAATCTTGGCTCACTGCACTCTCCGCCTCCTGGGTTCAAGCGATTGTCCTGCCTCAGCCCCCCGAGTAGCTGGGACTACAGGCGTGCAACACCACGCCTGGCTAATTTTTGCATTTTTAGTAGAGGCAGGGTTTTGCCATGTTGGCCAGGCTGGTCTCAAACTCCTGACCTCAGGTGATCTGCCTGCCTCAGCCTTCCAAAGCACTGGGATTACAGGCATCAGCTGCCGCACCTGGCTCTCCTCAATACTTTTTATATACCTCTTTTGGTAATGATCTCATAGTATCTTGGCTACTTTTTACCTGTGGCTTTTTCATCACATCTGACCCATCATTCATTCAACAGATCTTTGTTGAGTAATTATCCTCTAGTAGGCATTGGGCCGGGTGTTGAGGATACATAAAGAGCTAAATCAAATCCTGCCCTCCAGAACCTAATAGCCTCTTTGGAGAAGATAGGAATCAAAGCCATAACCAGGCAAACTTATCAGAGTCTAATTATAATTGAAACATGGTACCTGCCATGATAGGTGTATGAACAGAGTCCTGTAAGCACAGGGCTTACAGAAAGAACTCTACTAGGAAGAATCAAGAAAAGTTCCAGGAAGTCGTTTTTGAGGTGGATCTTGAAGGAGGAGGACAAGTTTATGGAGATAGAGAGGTGGGGAGAAACAGAGAAGGTTGGTGATTTTGATGGTTGTTTTCTCTAAGATCCCAAATGTGGAAAAAGGCATAGATGTGAAACAATTTTCAAGCTGGTTGAACAGTGGGATATTCCCTCTAGGTGCCCTTGATTAGGTATTCTTGTGTTTCTCAGTCTTACGTGTAGCCCAGGGAGCAGACTGTCTGCATTTCTGAAGGTCTGTTAGATTCAGTGGGAAAATGTTTATGTAACACATCTCCCACGTGAACCTAAAACTCACACCACCAAAGTTAGCTGCTAGGTTGAGACATGTGTTTTTACACTGCCATCCTCCTTACAGTTAGATTGATTATGTTATTAGTTGAATTTGAGGCAGTTTTCAAAACCCTCTCTTCTGGGAGTTTACTATATTAATAGGCATTCAAAAAATTCTCATGGCAGAGTGCTTTAGAAATGTGAAACTCTTTCCTAGAGCTCCAAATATCCAACTTCTCTTTTAGCTTTGGCATCAGATCACCCTAGTGAAAGGCCTGGCTCTGTCACTCGCTAGTATGCACCCTTGGGGAAGTTATTTCATCTTTTGCAACCTTAGTTCCCTTCTTAGTAAGATGCTGAGGCCGGGCGCAGTGGCTCACACCTGTAATCCCAGCACTTTGGGAGGCCAAGGCGGGCGGATCATGAGGTCAGGAGATAGAGACCATCCTGGCTAACATGGTGAAACTCCGTCTCTACTAAAAATGCAAAAAATTAGCCGGGCATGGTGGTGGGCATCTGTAGTCCTAGCTACTCAGGAGGCTGAGGCAGGAGAATGGCGTGGACCCGGGAGGTGGAGCTTGCAGTGAGCCGAGATTGCACCACTGCACTCCAGCCTGGGCAACAGAGCGAGACTCTGTCTCTTTAAAAAAAAAAAAAAAAAAAAAATTGCTGAGTAAGATGGAACTTACATGGTGGGATTGTTAGGAGTTGAAGATAAATAATGCACTAGAGTGAACAACGTAATTCCTGGCATGTAGTTAGTAAATGAGAGGTTTTTCGTTTTTTTGTTTGTTTTGTTTTGCTTTGCTTTGCTTTGTTTTGGTGATGTCATTATTATCATGCTTGAATGAGCCCATGACAATCTTGTATGGACTGGAGAAGTGTTTAGGCAGATGCTGAATTATCAGTGTCCATGAAATCGGTGTCTCTCCTAACGAGAGATGGGGGATTGGAGGAAACAAATCATAACTCCTTTTTCCTTTCCTTTCAATGTCTTTGTATATTTTATTAAAAGTTGCTAAAAAAAAAAAAAAAACACTTTCAAAAACATCCCATCACATGTCATTGTAGGGAAGCAAAAATGAGAAGAACACTTGATATTTTTTCCTCTAACCATTTTATTGGAACTGAATCCCGCTTTATTTGCTGAGGCTGCAGTAGTTTATTCATTCTATATTGATCAGGCTCCAGATTTTCGTGGACAACTTAACTTATAACATTTTAAGTAAAATCATGCATTTTAGGTGGACAGACATCTCACTTTTTAGTATATATTCCTTCTCCTAGAGGATTATTTGGTGTGTGTGTGTGTGTGTGACCGTGTGTGTTTATTGAAAGGAAACAGTTCCGTGTTTAGAGTTTTGGGTTGTTAGTTAGAGGTCTAGTTAAGCTATAAAATTACAGTAGAATAAGTGGTGACAGCCAGTTAGTACAGTTCCCTCTTTATAGCTGAACTGAGCTTAACACACTAACAGAAATGTTTGGCAAATGGACTGCTAAAATGACTCTTTCCTTTGTGGGGACATTAGTTGCCTGACATTTACATGTTTATAATGAGTCCTAGAAGTAGAAATGAAAATATGTGCAGAAAATAGATTTCTATCATCACTTCCTTTTCTTATTGAGGGTAGCATTGTCCAGTACCTTTTTGTCATCTCTGTGCTTTCTTCTTGTCCACCCATACAGGAAGAACGTTGGTGAAAAGCACAGAAACCAGTGACGTTTGTGGCTGTGGAATTTCCATGGAGAAAAGAGAGCATCTGAACACCTGGACCATCTTTTGCACCTGGCAGACCCTCTGCACTCCCCCCAGCGTGTTCTGTGAACTTGAGTGACAACGCGTGCTTGCAGGGTGCTTTTTGGAAGACTGGGGAAGAGGTGGGGAGGGGGTGGTGGGGGGAAGCATGGGCGAGAACATGGAGCAAATGTTTTACAACCTGAACCTCAGAACTGTGATCCTCCAAGGAGCGCGCTACTTGAAGAAAAGAAAAAAAAAAAAAAAAGTCGAATGGCTTCTCAGGGATTTTGTTTTCCGTGCACATATAAGCCATAGTTACAGCACAGGTGGCAGTATTTAGAGCACTCAGATTTCAGTTCTGTTAAATGTGAAAGAGGGATCGACTGACGTTCATTGCTGTTCCATAACTAGTGTAAAATATGTATATGTTTATCTTTATTTTTATAATATACAAATACATTTAAATTTATACAGTTTGAAGCTTCTAGCGTTAGTTCACACTGGGTGCAATATTCTGCATGAGAACTGTGCCAAGATGGGGCTGATTTCTTATTTTAGTGTAAGACTTTTTTGTTTTTTCTTTATTCTTTAATCCTCCTCAGATTAAAAAAAAAATTCTCCCTGTTAGCCCGTGGATTAAGTGTTGGTTCATAGAGATTGCCAATAATCAGAAACAACCTTAAATGTGCATTTAAGACCGTGTCCCTTCCCTTCTTTTCAATAAAGGTCCCTGCCTATATAAATCATCAGGCACGCTGGTGGGAAATCCTTTGCTCTCCAATGTGTTATTAGTGCTGGGCAGAGATGGGGCACACTCAGGGGCCAAAGAGGACGAAAAGTCCATGCAAAACTTGAGTCTTTTAATGGCTTAAGATAATCAGGAGTCAGTTCTGAATCTTACAAAGTGCTCTGCTTAATAAGTACCTTACTTAGCAGAGCACTTTGCAAACATATTACTTATTAGCAGAGCTCTTTGTAGACCTTCCACATCTGGCTGTCAGACCTTAAGGTTGTGAATTTAGGCTCCAGTTATGTTCATTGGAGAGCATAATGCCACACGGGTTATTTATAAATACAGAGCCTCTGATTGGACGGTCTCCTGCCAAGAACTAGTAAAACCCTTGCTTTAAAATCTTCACAAGGTAAAACTTAAAAAGCCAACCAAACAAATTGCTCTCCATTCTACTTTTAATTGGGCCAAACAGCATATGCTACAGTAGTAACATGTTTTTCGGAGAGTGTAAAAAACTCTGTTCACATTTGCCTCCTCCGTGGGTTGATCGAAAATGTATAAAACTGGCTGCTTCTCGCCAGCCTCAGACGAGAAGAGTGAGTTGCTGGTACTCGCTACTCTTTTACTTCTTTCGTAAAGTATTGACTCTTGGAAGGCCACAGTATACAAAGTCTCAACATGTTTTTTAAAAGAAATAAGGAGCAAGCGACTGCCCTGCTAGACATCACAAACCGATTTTTGTAGAATATTTTGTGCCCCAGGCGTTAATTTCACTGACTCCAGAATCTGCAGTTCGGAGAATGATTTCTTATGATCCTAAAAATCGAATGGGATCAGACGATGTTTGCATTTTTTTAGTACTTGAATAGGACACCTCAAGTTTGAGATTTCGTTTTCTTTTAGAACACAGTCACAACATTAATCTGGTGAATCCTTTTGTCACAGTTCTCGTGTGTGTGCGCGTCTGTGTGCGTGTGCATGTGTGTAAAACTGAATGGTAACATTTAATTGCTTTTTGGACCGTTGAATAGTTGGGAAGTAAGAATTTTTTAATTGGCATGAGACAGTTCCTCAACTGTTAAATTAACCAACTTTGACCCGTCTTTAGGAAAAGGCTTATTTGTATGATTTTGGGCTAACTCCCCGGGGACCATATTAAATGACAAAAATGCTCCTTTGGGTGACACACCCTACAAAGTATTTGCTGTTATGAACATAAATGCCCACATTCTTAATATCTAATATTTTTGACAAGTAATGTTTTGTGCTGTCATCTGAACCCTAGAGAAGCAGTGTCAGAAGAAACCTTGGTGTCACATGTGTCTTAGCAAAAGGGTTACCATGATAGAGGGTCATGTGACCAAAAGATGCTCCAGAGAAGCTTGAGAATTTGTTTCAGGGTGGGAGGAGGGTTGGAGATACAAAAATCACTCTGCTCTACAGGACTCCTCAGCTGTCTATGCAAGAAATTCCGTTTTCTCTTTCAGCACCTGGAAAGACACAGCAGCCCACTGAGGCGACAGGCGATTCACTAAGCACAAGAGGAATGTTTTCTAAGCAAGGCGTCCCTTGCCTCTCAAACAAATGCCCTCCAAGTTTGTTAGGGTTTCTATTCCTGCAACTTGTGGTATCAAAACCACTTCCTGGAATTGTCAAAGCACTGCCAAAATAAATGTTTTTCCCCCTTCTAAGAAAAAATGAAATGACAGTGCTCATATTTGACACTTGTGTATTGGACTCTCTTTTGAATGAATAAAAAGGAAAGGGTTTGGTGTAATTCCTGATGGGGTGCGTGTTGTTTTTCATGCCATGGTTTGTGAATTGTAATTGTGGTTTCCCATTTCGTTGTCGTAACTGGGCAGAAATTAAAAAAGAAAAATCAATAAAAATACAAAGAAATGGTTAAACAGTTGTATTCCCAGAGCTTAATTATTTCTAATTTTGTTCATTTGTTTTTACTTTTAATTCTATCAGTTAAGGAATGACTGTTTTATAGTTTTAGTCCTTAGTGGTACTGTTGGAGCTGTGGGAGGTGGGTGGTGGTAGCTCTCATCTGTTTGGTAATTGGTCCCCGAAGAGAAAACTAAAGAGTCCCTGTTTTAAAACTGCCTGTTTTCAGGCTGAGGATGTAACTCTTGAATATCAGCTCTCTTAAATCAGAATCTTTTTTTTTTTTTCAATGATCCACTATATTCCTAAGTCACAGCTGTTGAATTTATGGTAGCTTTGGAAGTTCCCCTGATCTTTCTTTCAAAGGCTCTTGGCAGAAGTCCTGCTACATACTGCCCAGGGTGCCCTATTTGCAAACTGGAAGAGCAGGCCCCTCAGGTACCCATCAGAGGATTTAGTCCTCCATATTGTTTAAATAAAGGCAAAGAGAAGATAAGGAAGGACCAAAGCCAGGGTGTTAACGTGGTGAATCCATAACGAGTCTGCAGCAACCTCAATTCTTGCCTCCTCAGAAGAAAGAATTCAACCGAGGGGCATAAGACAGCGGGAGAGACCGAGGCAAGTTTTAGGGCAGGAGGGAAAGTTTATTAAAAAGCTTTAGAACAGGAACGAAAGGAAGTACACTTGGAAGAGGGCCAAGCAGGCGGCTTGAGAGATCAAGTGCACAGTTTGACCTTTGACCTGGGGTTTTATACGTTGGCATTTTTCCGAGGTCTCCCCTGATTCTTCCCTGGGGTGGGCTGTCCACATGCGCAGTGGCCTGCCAGCGCTTGGGTGGGGGGCGCATGCGCAGTGTTACTGGAGTTGTGCGCATGCTCACTTGAGGTTTTCTTCCCTTACTAGTTGAATGGCTCTAGAAGGTCCTATACCAGTCAAACGCTGTCATTTTGCCTCTTAATGCGCATGCTTGAGCCCACTCACCCAACTCCTGAGCTCTTATCCGAAAGCGGCTGCTCACCAGCTTCAGGTGTTTTCTATCTGTTGGGAGCCTGCCTTTCCCTGGCACCGGCTGTGACCAATTATTATTTAAGAGAGACAGTGTAACAACCACCTGACCATCTCACCTGATGGTTGCTTGGGGGGGTTCTTCTGCCCTGCTCATGTCTGCCTGACTACCTACTGTAACAAGAGGAGCCCTGCCCTGAAGACAGCGCAATACAGGGAAGAAGGGATCGCTTCAGACCAGGAGGGCCTCACTGCAAGACTCCTGACAAGGCAGGTAGAGCTGTGGGGTGCGCAGAATTCAAAGCCACTTCTGCCAACAGAACAGAGGAAACTAGGAGGCAGTTAGAATTTCCAAAAGAGAAGTGTCACAAGAGGTGCGTCCCACGTGGGAGAGGTGTGGCTGGCCCTAC
The DNA here is from genome assembly GCF_028885625.2 of Pongo pygmaeus. NCBI lineage: Eukaryota > Metazoa > Chordata > Mammalia > Primates > Hominidae > Pongo > Pongo pygmaeus. The sequence goes on from NC_072380.2 coordinate 12,066,629, forward strand.
GGCTGCATCCAGCTGAGAGGTGACAGCGTGTTGGCAGTCCTCACAGCCCTCTCTCGCTCTCGGCGCCTCCTCTGCCTGGGCTCCCACTTTGGCGGCACTTGAGGAGCCCTTCAGCCCACCGCTGCACTGTGGGAGCCCCTTTCTGGGCTGGCCAAGGCCGGAGCCAGCTCCCTCAGCTTGCAGGGAGGTGTGGAGGGAGAGGCGCGGGCGGGAACCGGGGCTGCGCGCGGCGCTTGCGGGCCAGCTGGAGTTCCGGGTGGGCGTGGGCTTGGCTGGCCCCGCACTCGCACTCGGAGCAGCCGGCCAACCCTGCCGGCCCCGGGCAATGAGGGACTTAGCACCCGGGCCAGCGGCTGCAGAGGGTGTACTGGGTTCCCCAGCAGTGCCAGCCCACCGGCGCTGCGCTCGATTTCTCACCGGGCCTTAGCTGCCTTCCCGCGGGGCGGGGCTTGGGACCTGCAGCCCGCCATGCCTGAGCCTCCCACCCGCTCCGTGGGCTCCTGTGCGGCCCAAGCCTCCCCGATGAGCGCCGCCCCCTGCTCCACGGCGCCCAGTCCCATGGACCACCCAAGGGCTGAGGAGTGTGGGCGCACTGCACGGGACTGGCAGGCAGCTCCACCTGCAGCCCCAGTGTGGGATCCACTGGGTGAAGCCAGCTGGACTCCCGAGTCTGGTGGAGCCTTGGAGAACCTTTCTGTCTAGCTCAGGGATTGTAAATACACCAATCAGCACCGTGTGTCTAGCTCAGGGTTTGTTAATGCACCAATCCACACTCTGTCTCTAGCTACTCTGGTGGGCCCTTGGAGAACCTTTATGTCTAGCTCAGGGATTGTAAACACACCAATCAGCACCCTGTGTCTAGCTCAGGGTTTGTGAATGCACCAGTCGACGCTGTATCTAGCTATTCTGGTGGGGACTTGGAGAACCTTTGTGTGACACTCTGTATCTAGCCAATCTAGTGGGGACGTGGAGAACCTTTGTGTCTAGCTCATGGATTGTAAACGTACCAATCAGAGCCCTCTCAAAGCAGACCACTTGGCTCTACCAATCAGCAGGATGTGGATGGGGCCAGATAAGAGAATAAAAGCAGGCTGCCCGAGCCAGCAGTAGCAACCTGCTCGAGTCCCGTTCCACAGTGTGGCAGTGTTGTTCTTTTGCTCTTTGCAATAAATCCTGCTGCTGCTCCCTCTGGGTCCACACTGCTTTTATGAGCAGTAACACTCACCTCGAAGGTCTGCAGCTTTACTCCTGCCTGAGCCAGCGAGACCACGAACCCACCAGAAGGAAGAAACTCCCAACACATCCGAACATCAGGAGGGACAAACTCCAGACACGCCCGACCTTAAGAGCTGTAACACTCACCGCGAGGGTCCGCGGCTTCATTCTTGAAGTCAGTGAGACCAAGAACCCGCCATTTCCGGACACACAGCAACCCCAAGCACTCACTCTGTGCCACTGCCTCCTTCTTCCTGGTGAAGGTCGTGCAATTAGCACACATCAATTTGGGCCTTGTTTTTCTTTATCAAGAAACTGAGTTCTTTGCTGAGCAGGCCACGCAGAAGTACGTGTCAGTGGTGACAATTAGAAGGGCATTGCTTATCACATATGTTGTTCCCTCCTAAGGCAATTTCCCCTTTTTGTGAGCTTTTTGAAAGAACTTCCAGGTTCACTGAACTTTTGTAAACCAAAAGGTGAGTGAGGCAGGTCTCAATAGATTTGAGGTTTATTTAGCCAAGGTCAAGGAGGCGCCTAGTAAAAAGCACAGATCACAGGAGCATCTGTGACCTGTGTTTTTTCCAAAGGGGTTTTGGGAACTTTGGTATTGAAAAGGGAAAGAGCAAGCAACAGGGAAAAGTAGGGAGGGTAGGCAATGAGGCGGATGGTTTCCTTGTGAGGCTCTGATCAGCTTCAGTGAATTTACATTTTACCTGTGAAAAGAGGGAGTAGAGGAAAAAAGCAATTATTCATTGTCTCCAGCTTAGTAAATCTACATTTTACACAAGATAAGCTCAGTAAATCTACATTTTACACAAGTTAAGCTCAGTAAATCTACATTTTACACAAGATAAAGTTAACGTTTAAAGAGGGAGTATAGGAAATGAGGCTGTGACATGAGATTGTGAAATTACAGCTGTCTGGGAACAGAAGGAACAGCAGTTTTTGCGTGACTCAGTTCCCATGCTGAACTTTCCCTTTGCCATCCTGAGTTTGAGATCCTGAGATTCTATTTTCCTTTCACTCTTTGAATAGAGTGCCTGACACATGGTGGCAGCTTCTGTGCCAAATTCAAATGCCCAGGGCTTCCTTTGCCCATGGCTGCTGGTGCCTCCCAGTGGAACTGGCAGTGACAAAGGCCATCACCTGGTGGAAATGCTGCTCCTGCTGCCAAGTCAGAAGGGGGTGTGGAAGGACTGGAAGGGGTGTTAGAAAGCAGATGACCTTCTAAAGTGATCTGTGTTTGACGGCATGAGAAAATTCACCAGGTAACAGAAACCCTATTTGAATATTTGTAACCTCTTTCAGGGAAGCAATACTTTCTTCATCTTTAAAAACTAGGAATATTTTTTAATGAAATGAATTTTATTCTAAATGCTGAGAAGGATTCAGACTGCTTCATGGAACATTTGCGTCTCCTGAGGTACAAATACAGGCTCCTCTTTAAAATGATTCTGAGATCCAATAAGAAGTGCTGCATTAAAGAAAGCTTAAAAGAGGCTGGGCACAGTGGCTCATGCCTGTAACTCCACCACTTTGGAAGGCCAAGGAAGGGAGGATTGCTTGAAGTCAGGAGTTTGAGGCCACACTGGGCAACACAGTGAGATCCCCATCTCTACCAAAAAAAATTTTTTTTTAATCAGCCGGAAATGGTGGCATGCTTGTAGTCCCAGCTACTCAGGAAGCTGAGGTGGGAGGATTGCTTGACCTCAGGAGTTTGAGGCCAGTCTGAGCAACACAGTGAGACCTCATTTCTACCAAAAAAAAAAAAAAAAAAAAAAAACCCGGTGTGGTGGCACATGCCCCAGCTACTCAGGAGGCTGAAGCAAGAGGATCACTTGAGCCCAGTAGGTCGAGGCTGCAGTGAGCCATGATCACACCACTGCACTCCAGCCTGGGCAACAGAATGAGACCCTGTCTCTAAAGAAGAAAAAGAAAGCTTAAGAGAGCCTTTGCTGCAGGACTCTGAGAACCCTTTAGATACCAATACAAAAGGTGCATCTCCAAAAGCTGAAAGAATGTGCAGCATTTCCATGTGTATCTGAGCGTGGAAGGAAGACGCCTTTCCCCAGAGCCGTCTGGACATGCCCCCAGACTAGTGTTTCCAAAGTAGGGCCATGTACTTCAGTGCAGTCTCAGGCGTTCATAACTGAGGCACAGATGGCATCAAATCATAGAGAATCACTTGTCTTTTGCATTATGTAGGAGGCAGCTAGGTGCACTGACTCCAGACTACCTCCATTTGAATCCTGGCTATTCTGAGTGTCTCAAGGTCAGATAACCAGACCCACACATTTGTGTCTTTCCACAATGTCAGACTTTTGTTGATGCTATTTCAATCACAGAAACCACGAGCTACATAGAATTACCAAGGAGGCGATTCTCCTTACTATTACCCATTCAGTCAGTAGTCAGAGCTGTGAGGCTCTAACCGTTCCAAAAGTCAGTCAGCATTGCAAACCGTATATAGTGTGGTATGCTTAATCGATATATAAATGTTATAGATTAAACATTCCACATCAAATAAAGTAAATTTTACATTAAGAGAGGCCAGGTGCAGTGACTCACGTCTGTAATCCTAGCACTTTGGGAGGCCGAGGCAGGCAGGTCGCTTGAGGTGAGGAGTTTGAGACCAGCCTGGCCAACGTAGTAAAACCCTATCTTGAATAAAAATACAAAAATTAGCCAGGTGTGGTGGCGTGCACCTGTAATCCCAGCTACTTTTGAGGGTGAACCTGGAGAACTGCTTGAACCTGAGAGGCAGAGGTTGCAGTGAGCCGAGATGGTGCCACTGCCCTCCAGCCTGGGTGACAGAGTGAGACTCTGTCTCAAAAAAAAAAGAAAAAAAAGAGAAAAGGGATGAGGGAAAGGGTTAACCAGTCCAGGAAGAGCAATGTAGACAAAAAGAATGTCCTGCAAGGTCTTGCAAGGAAGAGTCTTTTATGTGGGCACAGACTTCAGAGGTGGATGCCAGGTGCTTATCACAAGTGACAGCAAGACAGTGTCTGTTAAGATGGGCGTTTTGAGCTGGCGAAGTCCTGCTCTCCAGAGTCCTTTGGTGAGGACTGATAGTGGAAAAGTGTGCCTGGTTTTGTCCTTATCTGGCTGGGTGCAGTGTCTTTTGATTAGGTGAACATCTGGTCCCTGTCAGCATGATGCCTTTTAAAATGTAAGATGGAGTCCTTTTCTAAGATGGAGTTGCTTATGTTAATGCTGCTTGATCCACTGCCTCTGCCATTTATTCTATCTTGTACCTCAGAGTATTAGTCCGTTTTCACACTGCTATAAAGAAATACTTGGCTGGGCACAGTGGCTTACACCTGTAATCCCAGCACTTTGAGAGGTCAAGGCGGGTGGATCGCCTGAGGTCAGGAGTTCAAGACCAGCCTGGCCAACATGGTGAAACCCCGTCTCTACAAATATACAAAAATCAGCTGGGCATGATGGTAGGTAACTGTGATCCCAGCTACTCAGGAGGCTGAGGTGGGAGAGTCGCTGGAACCCGGGAGGCAGAGGTTGCAGTGAGCCGGGACCATGCCACTGCACTCCAGTGTGGGCGACAGAGCAAGACTCCATCTCAAAAAAAAAAAAAAAAAAAAAAAAAAAGATGAAAAGAAATACTTAAGACAGGATAATTTATAAAGAAAAGAAGTTTAATTGGCTCACAGTTTTGCAGGCTATACAGGAAGCATGATGGTTTCTGAGACCTCATTGAAACTTTCCATCATGGCAGGAGGTGAAAGGGAACCAGGCACGTCTTACAGGGCTGGAGTAGGAAGAAGTGGGTGGGGTGGGGAGGGGGTGCAGCATGGGGCTACATCCCTAAACAACCAGATCTCAAAATAACTCACTCACTATTGCAAGAACAGCACCAAAGGGGAAATCCACCCCCATGATCCAGTCACCACCCACCAGAACCCACCTCCAACCTTGGGTACTACAATTTGACATGAGATTTGAGTGGGGACATGGACCCAATATCACTCAGTTTCCTCTTGTGTAAAATGGGGAAACAATCTACCTCATACAATTGTTATAAATGTTAAATGAGATACCATGTGTAAAGTGCTTTGACAGCACTAATCAAATACAACTATTCTATTGCATAGTTCTCTCTTTTTTTTATTCGAGACAGAGTCTCACTCTGTCTCCCAGGCTGGAGTGCAGTGGCATGGTCTCAGCTCACTGTAAGCTCCGCCTCCCAGGTTCATGCCATTCTCCTGCCTCAGCCTCCCGAGTAGCTGGGACTACAGGCACCCACCACCACACCTGGCTAATTTTTTGTACTTTTAGTAGAGATGGGGTTTCACCATGTTAGCCAGCATGGTCTCGACCTCCTGACCTCGTGATCCACCCGCCTTGGCCTCCCAAAGTGCTGGGATTACAGGCGTGAGCCGCCACACCTGGCCGCATAGCTTTCTTTATACAGAGAAAGCAGGCCTCAAGTTCAGAGCCTTTAGCAGTATCTAGCTAGAATGTTTAATTTTTGTTTTCATTATATTTAATTGGCTTTTTGCACAAGTGATAAAACATTTGCTTTAAAAATGAACACATTTAGAAAGATACTTAAAAGTATATTAGAAAAAGTTTTAATAAGTGCAGTTGATACACAGATGTAGAAAAAAATGTGACGATATGGTAAAAATTATGAAAGTGGTATGTGAAAGTCTGCATAGTATAATGAAACTAGACAGTCTGGGGCTCCTGGTCTAATGTGATCCCACTGATTAATGCAACCCATGGGACAGACCAGGTGGTTTGCCTGAGTAAGTCTGAAGGACCACAGAAGCTTTTAAAGATGATCAGATGCAGTGGCTCATGCCTGCGGGAGAACTTTGGGAGGCCGATGTGGGTGGATCATTTAAGCTCAGGAGTTTGAGACCAGTCTAGGTAACATGGCAAAAACGCGTATCTACTAAAAATACAAAAATTAGCCGGGCACAGTGGCATGGGCTTGTAGTCCCAGCTACTTGGGAGGCTGAGGCAGGAGGATCACCTGAGCCTTGGGAGGTCAAGGCTGCAGTGAGCTGTGATGGGGCCGCTGCACTCCAGCCTGGGAAACAGGGTGAGACCCTGTCTCAAAATAAATAAATAAATAAATAAAATAATAAATAAATAAAAAGATACTTCCTCCAGTTTTAAAATTTCTGCTAGAAAGAGGCTTATTGGGAGATTATGGAACAATTATTACGTTATAAAACGAATATTTTTAAAATTTGAAAGGTAAAGTAAGTTGTGCATTCTTAAAATTTGTTTCAGCACAGCCTTTTCACATAACTCTGAAACTTGGGTAAATTTATTTGATTTGTGAAAACTTTCATGTTTTTCAGGAGGTCCTTATGGGTAGAATACTTTTTCTCGGAATGTTTTACTGAAGCCAAACTGAAAAAGTGAACCCACATGTTTCCCTCGTTAGAAATAAAAGCCAAATCTCGCTAACCGATTTGGTACACATAGAACAGAACAAATTGCTTGGGTTTATTTTATGTTCAGTGCTTGAGAAATCACGGCATGAAATGGGGTTGGGTACAGGCCACATACCCAGTGTGTGTTCAGGGGTTTATGCAATGCCCTGCCAACTAGAGATGCAGCCACTCTTTCCTACTCCAGAAAGCATTCCTCACTGGTAAATGAGCAGGACTTCCAGAATGTAAGGGACACAGAATGAAGCTCAGTTGAAATTCTCCCCAGCAAAATGGCCCATTTCACTGGGGAAAAACATTTAATTAAATTAATTAATTAATTAATTTTTTTTTTTGAGACAGAGTCTCATTCTGTCATCCAGGCTGGAATGCAGTGGCATGATATCAGCTCATGCAATCATGCAATCTCTGCCTCCCGGATTCAAGCGTTTCTCCTGCCTCAGTCTCCTGAGTAGCTCAGACTACAGGTGTGCACCACCACGCCCGGCTAATTTTTATTTTTTTAGTAGAGATGTGCTTTTGCCAGGTCGGCCAGGCTGGTCTCAAGCTCCTGACCTCAAGTGATCCGCCCACCTGGGCCTCCCAAAGTGCTGGAATTACAGGTGTGAGCCACTGCACCCAGCTGAAAAGTATTTTAAAAAGCAAAATACAAACAAGTCATAATTGAAAGTCTCTGGAAATCGTCCTAAAACATATAGCAGATGGAGAAACAGTCATTCGAGAAAATGTATAAACAGCTGGGCATGGTGGCTCACTCCTGTAATCCCAGAACTTTGGGAGCTTCAGGTGGGCAGATCACTTGAGGTCAGGGGTTCGAGACTAGCCTGGCCAACATGGTGAAACCCTGTCTCCACTAAAAATACAAAAATTAGCCAGGTGTGGTGGCAGGCACCTGTAATCCCAGCTACTCGGGAGGCTGAGGCAGGAGAATCTCTTGAACCTGGGAAGCGGAGGTTGCAGTCAGCAGAGATCACCAGTCTGGGCAACAGAGTGAGACTCTGTCTCAAAAAAAAAAAAAAAAGAAAAAAGAAAAAAAGAAAAAGAAAAAGAAAATGTACTAAACACCAGTAAGAAGAATAGCCAAAGTCTGTGTCCTTTGATCCATGACCTTGCCTACGCCTCCTCCCCATAGCTCCAGAAGCTCTATTCTGGGCCCCATTCTCGGGCAGATGCGACCAAGAAGACAGAGATTCCCGCTCCACTTGACACCCTGTCTGGGGCTGCAGTTTCACCTTGGGAGTGTTAAAGCACACTAAATATGGCCTGAGAAGGCCTCCGTACCTCTATATTTGAGTACTTGCAGATGAACTGTAACTTAGCTTAATAGACAAGATTGAAAACCTAACTTAAGAGTATGCCCTGTTGTCATGCCTGTAATCCCAGCACTTTGGGAGGCTGAGGTGGGTGGATCACCTGAGGTCAGGAGTTCAAGACCAGCCTAGCCAACATGGTGAAAACCCCGTCTCTACTAAAAATACAAAAATTACTTTGGGAGGCTGAGCCAATCCCATCGGCCATACTTCAACCACTCATAGACTGCTAAGTGTTCAAACTGTTGAAATAAGGCAAACACCGACCTGCAACCAATCCAGCTGTTCTGTACCTCACTGCCAGTTTCTGCACATCACTTCACTTGTTTTGTCTGTAAATCTTCCACCGTGTGGCTGTGCTGGAGTCTCTGTGAATCTGCTATGATTCTGGGGGCTGCCCGATTTGCGAATCGTTCATTGCTCAGTTAAACTCCTTTACATTTAATTCAGCTGAAGTTTTTCTTTTACCAGGAGGGAGGGGCTGCTGGCATTTCTCATCCTCCCCAGCTCCTTATTGTGGAAGATCTATTCCAAGCAAGGGTCACTAACAGGACTAGGGCTTCCTTGCACTTAAAGGGCAGAAGCTCTGCAGCAGGCCACGAATAAGAGGCCTGATTGCCCCTGCCAGCTCTCTCACAGGGCAGAGATTCTATACCAGGGAAGGCAAACCAAGACCACCAGGGCTGTTACATCATCCTCCCTCAGTGCCCCCCTGTAGAGCAGGGATGTCATTCCTAGAAAAAGGCCCTGTGGTGGTGGGGTCGGGGGGAGGGCATGCTGTCAGGGTGAAGAGCTCTGCAGCTCTGCCTGAGGGAACTGACTTTATTTGAAACAGTACCTGGAGAACTGCATGCCTAAGGGTGTTGTCAAAACAGTGGAGACTGCGTGGAGAGCAGTGAAGGAGGCTGGAGCTCCAGGATATGAGTGGAATGGCAGAGCAGCTGGAAGTTTCATAGAACCAGGGCAAGAGCCCAGAACAGCGCTGCTGGGATCCCAGTCAATTCTGGGATCACAGTCAATTCTGCGAGTTGGGAAGGCGCTGCACGTGCACTAGGTTTCACCCACTCAAGGCCAGTCAGAGCAGGATGTTGGGCAGACCTGAAAGCTTTCCCCAAGCTGTGCACAGGCCAGTCAACACAAGGCAGAAGGCTTGTAACCAAATGCAAGTCCAGCTGCTCACTGCTTGCACAGTCCAATTAATGAGTGAGGGCTGATAGAAAGAAAGCGACTTTTATTCCAGAGCTTAGCTGAGGGGAAGAGGTATAGGCTTCTGCCTTAAGGGAACCACTTCAACTTTGGGGGCGGAAAGCAAAGGTTTTAAGGGGTACTTGGAGTGAATGCTATGGAGAGGAGGAGGTGCGTGGTCTGCATGACTCGCAACTTGCTGGCTGCCACCATCAAGGGCAGAGCTGGGTTGTAAATTGATTATCATCTTGAGGCAATTTCCTGGTGGGGGAGAATCCCGGAGAGTGCATGGTTTGGTTCAACATTTGGTCCTTAGAATTTCTAAGCAAACATGTAGTTAGATAAGCTCTCAGTGCAGGGAGTGCCTGGTGGAGAGAAGGTAAAGGTTAGAACTGCATTCCTAAAGAGCTAAGTAAGAGGTGAACATGCAGGGAAAAAGAGAAAAGATAAAGATAATTTTTAGGAAAATGGGGTAGTCGTTTACAGTCTCACTGGTACAAGAGGCATAAACACAACCTCTGAGCAAACACTGGCTGAAAAATAAGCTACTCCAACCCAGGGGTGAGGCCTAGGAAGCCAGGCTTAAAACTAAAATTGCTCTCATTCCTGACTGTCTGGAAGACTGTGTGTGTGTTTGAGGCTGAGACATCTCAGGAGTGATTAAAGAGGGACTCCAAGCTACTAGTCCCTGGCTGAATGCAGAGCCAAACAAAATGTAAATTCCCCAATGTGTGATAGCAACCTCTGAACTACACACATATCCAACAGTAAAGGATGAAAATCTAACTAAGGAGCTTAAGCACAACCTTTGAGTAACTAGTGAGCTATGCAGACCCAAGAAGGGGAAATGTATGAGCAGGGACATCAAAGAGCTTCAATAAAGGAAATTATGTAGCTAATGATAAAAGCTGCATAATTACATGTCTTCATTTTTCTTCTCTTGAATGATTTAAAAAAGCAATTGCACAAAACAATAGGTATCTAATTTTGTTGTTGGTCCTGTAACATACAGAAATGTAATATATTTGACAACAAGAGCACAAAGGAGCCAAGTGGAACCAAGCTGTATTGGTGTAAGGAAATACACAAGATGGTATCAATTAAACCACACACTCTTTAATAACTGAATCAAAGAAGAAAACACAAGGGAAACTAAAAAATATATTAAGATAAATACAAATTAAAACCACAACATACTAAAACCTATAGGATCTAGCTAAAAAAGTGCATGGGGGAAATTTAGAGCTGTAAATGCCTATATTAAAAAGAAGAAAGATCTCAAATCAATAATCTAAACTTGACCTGAAGATGCTTGAAGAATAAAAGCAAACTAAATGCAAAACAAGTAGGAGGAAAGGATAAAGAACAGAAATAAATGAAACAGAGAACAGAAAAATAGATAAAAGCAACAAAATTAAAAGTTGGTTCTTCGAAAAGATCCACAAAATTTGGAAAACCTTTAGCAAGATTGATCAGGAAAAAAGGAGAGAAGACTCAAGTGTGAAGGAAAGAGAGGCCATCACTACTGACCTCACAGAAATAAAAAGGGTTATATAGAAACACTATTGTATGCCAAAAAGCTGGATAACCTAGATGAAACTGGGCAAATTTCTATAAAGACAAACATTACCAAAAGTGATTCAAAAAGAAATAGAAAATCTAAATAGACCTGTGTGAAGCAAAGAGATTGAGTTGGTCATTTTAAAATTTCTTACAAAAACAAAAAAAAAGACTGGGACCAGATGACTTCACTAGTGAAATCTACCAAACATTAAAAGAACTAAGACCAGTTCTTCTCAATTTTTCCAAAAACCAGAACACTTCCTAACTCGTTTTATGAGGCTAATATTTTCAAAACCAGACAAGGACATCACAAGACAAGAAATGTAGAGATCAATATCCCTAAAGAATGTAGAGGCGAAATTTCTGGGGGAAAAAAAAAAAAAACCTAGAAGAGTGAATCCAGCCACACATACAAAGAAGTATACACCATAACCAAATGGGATTTATCAAAGAAATTCAATGTTGGCTTAAGATTTGAAAATTAATTGATGTAATATAATATATCAATGGAATAAAAGACAAAAACCAAAGATTTCAGAATAAAAAAGCTAAAACCCATTCATGATGTAAAAATACGGTAATAATTAAAAAAAAAAACCTAACTATCCAACAAAGTAGGAATGGAAGGGAACTTCATCGATCTGATAAAGAATATCTATTAAAAACCCACAGCTGACATAATATTTAATAATATGATAATATTTCAGAAAAACTAAAAGCTTTTCTTCTAACTTTAGGTATAAGATAAGCGTGTTTGTTCTCATGAACTGGCACATAGTACTGGAGATTCTAGCCAGGCAAGAAAAAGAAATAAAGGCATCCAGATTGGAAAAAAGAAACAAAATACCTCTATTTCCATACACCATGATCTTGTACATAAAAAATCCTAAAGAATCCACCAAAAAAAGAGTCATTAGAACTAACTATGAGTTCGGTAAGGTTACAGGATACAAGATCATACAAAAATCAGTTGTGTTTCTACACACTAGCAATGAACATTCCAAAAATTAAGAAAACAATTCAATTTTCAATAGTATCAAAAAGAATAAAATGCTTTGGAACAAAGTTAACAAAATGAGTGTAAGACTTGTATACTGAAAACTACAAAATGTTGAAAGAAGACAAATAAAAAACAATCTATATTCATGGATCACAAGATGCTAAGATGGCAAACCATTTTTTTTTTTTTCCTTTTTGAGACGGAGTCTTGCTCTGTTGCCCAGGTTAGCATGCAGTGGTGCAATCTCGGCTCACTGCAGCCACCACCTCCCAGGTTCAAGTGATTCTCCTGCCTCAGCCTCCGAAGTAGCTGGGACTACAGGCACGTGCCACCATGCCCGGCTAATTTTTGTATTTTTAGTAGACGGGGTTTCACCATGTTGGCTAGGCTAGTCTCGAACTCCTGACCTCAAGTGATCTGCCCACCTCGGACTCCGAAAGTGTTAGGATTACAGGCGTGAGCCACTGTGCCCAGCTGTCAATACTCTAAATTTATCTCCAGATTCAACACAATGCCTGTCAAAATTCCAGTTGCCTTTTTTTGTAGAAGTTGACAAGATGATCCTAAGATTCATTAGGAAATGCTTAAGACCCAGAATAGCCAAAAAATCTTAAATTAAAAAAAAAAATGGAGGATTCTCACTTCCCAAACTCAAAAATTGCAACACAGCTACAGTAATCAAGACAATGTATTATAGTACTGGTATAAGGAGATAAACACATAGACCAATAGAATAGAATTGGGATTCCCAAAATTAACCCTTACATTTATTTATGTTTATTGATTTTTGATAAAGGTGACAAGACAACTCAATATGAGAAAGAATAGTTTCAACAAGTAGTGTTGGGACAACTGGGAATCGACGTGGAAAAGAATGAATTTGGACCCCTACCTCATACCACACACAACATTTAACTCAAAATAGATTATAAACCTAAATGTAAGAGCCAAAAACGATCAAACTCTGAAGAACATATAGTAGTCAATCTTTGTGACCTGAGATCAGATAATATTTTCTTAAGATTCAAAACCAAAAGCACAATAGACAAAAGAAAAAATAGATAAATTGAACTGAACTGTATCTAAAGGTTAAAACTCTTGTGCTACAAACAAGGCTGTCAAGAAAATGAAAACAACACACAGAATGGGAGAAAATATTTACAAATCATATATCTGATAAGAAAGTGAAATCCAGAATATATAAAGAGCATTCATCATTCAATAAAAGACAAATAATTCAATGGAAAAATGAGCAAAGGATTTGAATACACATTTCTCCAAAGAAGATATCAAAAGGCTAATGAGCACATGAAAAGATACTAAAAATCATTAGCCATTCAGGTAATGCAAATCAAAACCACAATGAGATACTACTTTGCACCCATAATAATGGTATAATAATGACTATAATGTAAAAGATGATAACTGTTTATGAGGATGTAGAGAAATTGGAATCCTGATACGTGGCTGGTAAAATGGCATAGACACTTGGGAAACAGTTTGGCAGTTCCTTAAAATGTTAAACATAGAGTTACCTTATGACTGGGCAATTCCACTCCTCCAGTTCCAAGAGAACTGAAAATACATATCCATCCAAACACTTGTCAACAAACATTCACGGCATCATTATTTATACTAGCTAAAAAGTGGAAACACTCATATATATACTGATGAATAGATAAATAAAATGTGATGTATTCACACAATGGAATATTATTTGGCAATAAAAAGGAATAACGTGATATCACTTGGATGATCCAGAAAACATTATACTAGGTTTAAAAAAAAAAGCCAGTCATAGAAGACCATACTGTATGATTTCATTTCTATAAAATATCCAGAATAGGCCAGGCATGGTGGCTTACACCTGTAATCACAGCACTTTGGGAGAATGAGGCAGGAGGATCTCTTGAGCCCAAGAGTTAGACGCCAGCCTGGGCAACATAGGGAGACTCCATCTCTACAAAAAATTTTTAAAAAAAATTAGCAGGGCATGGCGGCACATGTTGGTAGTCCCAGCTACTTGGGAGGCTTAGATGGGAGGATCACTTGAGCCCAGGAGGTTGAGACTGCAGTGCAGTGAGCTGTGAGCCGTGATCACACCACTATACTACAGCCTGAATGACAGAGCAAGACCCTATCTCAAAACTAAATAAATAAATATCTAGAATAGTCAAATAGATAGAAAGATTAGTGGTTGCTTACAGATAGAGGGAGAAGAAATAGAAAATGATTGTGCATGGGTATAGAATTTCTTTAGGGGGAGCGGAAATGTTCTAAAATTAGATTGTAAAGACAGGTGGACAACCCTGTAATTATACTAAAAAAATCATTGAATTGTATACTTTAAAAGGGTGGATTATAAGGTAAAAGCAGTAAAATTATTTTTAAAAATGATAGATGAGCAAGATTGCCTCTATATGAAAAGGTAAACTGTATATAGTCTTTAGTTTATTAGTTGCAACAGATTACTGGACATACCTGAAAACTCAGTGAGGAACCTCTGTGTGTTATAAACACTTTGCTTAAGAATTTCTATCCTGGCCAGGTGCGATGGCTCCCGTCTGTAATCCCAGCACTTTGGGAGGCTGAGGTGGGCGGATCGCCTGAGGTCGGGAGTTTGAGACCAGCCTGACCAACATGGCGAAACCCCGTCTCTACTAAAAATACACAATTAGCCGGACATGGTGGCGCATGCCAGTAATCCCAGCTACTCGGGAGGCTGAGGCAGGAGAATTGCTTGAACCCAGGAGGCGGAGGTTGCAGTGAGCCAAGATTGCGCCATTGCACTCCAGCCTGGACAACAAGAGTGAAACTACCTCTCAAAAACAAAAAAAACAAAACAAAACAAAACAGAATTTCCATCCTACGTGGTCATGGGAGGAAATAGTAGATAAATTTTACTTTTAGTTGTTAATACTGCCTTGAATTTATTCTAAGAGTTTATATTTAACTTTTGTTAGGCAACTCCTTTGAACTTAGTTCCTGAAGTTCTTTCTTGTGTGCATGTTGCTGGAAGGAGGTAGCAGGTAAATATGGCTCTCCACTTCTTTGTTTTGAACATTGAGGAGGTCTGGAAAAGTCAGCTTGATGTCAGGTCACATGTAGCAGCACAAATAGGAGCTCTGCAATAATAATAAGAGAAAGATGGAGGATTAAGAGGTTTGGAAATGAATTGCTTATCCTTCTTGTACTGTTCCAAGTGTTTTAAGTGCCTTAATCAATTTTATCTTCCCAATCACTACCTGAGGTAGTGTGTTATTGTGCTGGGACTGCCATAGCAAAGTACCATAGTCTGGGTGACCTAAACAACAGAAATGTATTTTCTTACAGTTCGTGAGGCTCAAAATCTGAGATCAAAGTGTTGGCAGGGTTGATTCCTTCCAGGGGCTGGGAGTGAAGATGTCACTCTCCGTGGCTGGTAGATGGCTGTGTTCTTCGTGTGTCTTCATATGGTCTTCTCTCCGTACATGTCTGTGTCCAAATATCCTCGTCTTATAAGAACACCAGTCATATCAGACTTAGGGCCTACCCGAATCTCATTTAAACTTAATTACTCCTTTAAAGACCCTATCTTCAAATAAGGCCACATTCTAAGGTACTTTGCATCAGAACTGCAACATATGATTTTTTTTTTTTTTTTTGAGACGGAGTCTCCCTCTTTCACCCAGGCTGGAGTGCAATGGCATGATCTCAGCTCACTGCAACTTCTGCCTCCTAGATTCAAGTGATTCTCCTGCCTTAGTCTCCCAAGTAGCTGGGACTACAGGTGTGTGCCACCACGCATGGCTAATTTTTTTGTATTTTTAGTAGAGATGGGGTTTCATCATGTCAGCCAGGCTGGTCTCGAACTCCTGACCTCAGGTGATCCACCCACCTCAGCCTCCCAGAGTGCTGGGATTACAGGCCTGAGCCACCATGACTGGCCTCCATAAGACTTTTTTTAGGGGAGAAATAATTCAGCTCATAACAGGCAAGTACTATTATTATTATACATCCCACTTCCCTCCTGTTAGGAGAGGTAAGAGCACAGGTTTCTATGAGAAAGCCCTGGAGAACATAGGCAGAGAGTGATGGAGCCATATTGAGGATGGAGTGATGATGTTTTCAGGTGAAACACAAGACTGAAATAAAGGAAAAGATTTGGAGTCACAAGTGGTTAGGCTGCTGGCCAGTGGCCTAGTAGAGTCTGAGGTCATGAAGGAATGTGCCTATTGAATACAGCTCAAATTTCTTGGTCAATTGGCTTAAATCTAACTTAACTCTATTCCCTGTACAGGTGTACTTGAGGTGGTGAGTGCAAGCATACCTCTGCTTCCAAGGGGGACTCCCTTGCCCACAGTCCCTGCTGCCTCTCCCTGAGTCCCTCATTGCTGGTTGAAGGAGGCATGGGCATCTGCTGGCCTGGCATGCAAACATGGACCAGTCCAGCAAGGCTTCTACTTTTAGGACTAGAAATGGGCAACACAACAAAAAGTAGGGGCAGAGGGAATGTGATTCGGAGAGAGGGGTCAGAGTGGCCACTAAGGCCACTTCCAGGTCAAAACTAAGATGGAACAGACCTGGTTAAGGCAGAAGAAGCTGGCTGAAAGAGAACTGAACAATGCAGAAAAGCATGCCAGAGACCATACATTCTGCGAGTGGATCTGAAGATAGTCAGGGGTCTCGAGTCACCTCCATCTCCCCAGTCCAAATATTTCTTAAAAGGACCCATCTCCCCCAGAAACCCACTGATTGCAAGAAACCCACTGAATGGATCCTTGCATTTGCAACGACAATACCCAGTTGAAGCAATACCCCTTTCCTAAGAATTCCTTCATTCCATTATTGGGCACTGCCATGGTCTCAATGCTTGTGTCCCCTCAAAATTCATATGTGTAAACCTAATCCCCAGTGCAATAGTATTAAGAGGAGAGACCTTTAGGAGGTGATTAGGTCATGAGGGTGGAGCCCTCATGAATGGGATTAATGCCCTTATAAAAGAGGCCTGAGGGAGTTGTTTGCCCCTTGCATCATGCCAGATCACAACAGGAAAGTGCCATCTATAAAGCAAAGAGAAAGCCCTCATCAGACACTGTATCTGCTGGCTCACTGATCTTAGACTTTGCAAGATCTAGTACTGTAAGAAATAACTTTCTGTTATTTATAAATGACTCAGTCTAAGGTATTTGGCTATGGCAGCCTGAATGGACTGAGACAGGCACTCATGTGCTAGGTGCTATTTGGGGCAATGAAGATTCAATACTAGATAAGACCCTTGCATAGAGCTGATTTGCTTGTGGTCACAGATGGTAATGTTCGATACTCACTACTGGATTACTCAGCACAGCTCCATGCCCTGTGCTGGCCCATCCTGGCCACAAGCTTTTCACTCACACTGTTCAGAGTATTTCCTCATCATAGAATTCCCTTCACCAGCTAAAATCCTAACCCATTTCCTAGTCTAGCTCAAATGCTACCTCTTCCTTATAGCTTTCTAGAAACTCCCAGACAAGGTTAATTTCCCTCTTTCCTATATCACTTAACACTTCTGTGGCCATCGTGGCTCTATGCCATTTGGCCTCAGAGTTCAACTTATTTACATGCCTAATCATCTTCAGCAATGTAAACTCCTAAAGAACCAGAAATGAGCCTGATTCCCCCTATTCCTAGGGCTTATCATGGAACTTTCCCCATATGATCCATTCAATGAATATCAGTTAAAATTAAATTCAACCTATGAGGACCCAGTGAGGGAGAAAGTGAGCAGGACATTGACCTTCATCCCTTATTCCCAGCTTCCATATCCGAGAATATGACCCACCCTATTTCCTAAAGTAAAATGAAATGGCGATGCATAATTAAAGGCTTCAGTCTAGCTGCCCTCCTACAAATCTAAATTATCACCAGCTCATGGATAAGCTAGGTTGTTTTTCAGCCTTGGCATGTGGTCAGGATTGCACTAGGAAGAAAGCATAATAAAACACTTCCAAGTGCTTTGAACTGGCAAAACTGTGTTTATACAATTACATGAAAACAAGCTAATGTGATGGCATTGTGGACATTTAATGATGTTTGGGGTCAGGAAATTACAGTTCCCTGGTTCTATGTTTTACTGCAGAGTGGTTTGCATCTCATCAGAAAAGAATCTCACTTTGGAGTTAGCCCTTCGTGTGTGGGGCTTGCTACAAATAAGGGCTTGGGGAAATGAATTCTTAAGTGAATTTTATTTCCTCCTGAGAGGTGAATATGATAAGTGGATTCAGCTTCTGGGATGCACCAGAAAATTCCACTACTGATGTGCAGGTGGCAGCAACGTGGAGAATAATAAAAGATATCTTCTGTGTCTTTTGTGTGTGTGTCCAGGATTTTTTTCAACCACTTCTTCTATGGAGCCCCATGGACCTTGCCAAGACCTCATGGACATGGGCCAGAGATGAGCTAATGCAGTACTAGAAAGAGCAGTGAACTTGCAATTGGAAAACCTAATTAAAGACTCAGATAGTCACTGAGCAGCCGGGGGATCTTGGGCATCTTGCTGGACTTCTTTAAATCTTTGATTGCTCATCTGTATACTCAATAATTGCTTAGGGTCCCTTCAACAGTTTGAGTTGAATCTATGTCAGTTCATTAGACTGTTGTCCCACATCTACAAAATTACTGGAGCTCACCTATCAACATTAGTGTTACTCTTCTAATTACACTGATTTATACACATGTTCTGACCTGGCTCTTTTTGTGACTAACGCTGCATTTTCAAACAGTGGCCTGAGGTAATGCGATTTGGCTGGGACTGTGACACTGTGTCCATACATGCTATTAGGGGCACAGCTTCCAGGATTGCTATTATCTCCCTAGCAGCATATTCTAATAGATAGTTCATTCATGTGATCACTGGCCTTCAAGGATTTTATCACAGTATTATTTTTAAACTCAAAAGAACTAAATGTTCAAGTTCTTAAGCCAAGAGGTTGGATGAGGGATACATTTTCTGTGCAGGGGTAATCACTTGTAAAAATAAGGATATTTGACACAATTCTAGGAAAATGGTAAATCTGACTTCAGAAATGTTTACTCTTTGGGCACCTCTAAAATGCTCTTCTTGGAATCCCTGTCTTTGAAACATGGACCGATGAGACTATGAAGTGCAGGATTCCTGAGGCCAAACTGCCCAGATGGAATCCAAAACAGATTTGCAATGCATTGGGAAGACTGTAGCTGGGAATGGCGGTGCATGCCTATAACCTCAGCTACTTGGGAGGCTGAGGCAGCAGGATCGCTTGAGCCCAGGAGTTCAAGACCAGCCTGGGCAACATAGCAAGATCTTGTCTCATAAAAAAAAAAAAAAAAAGGATTATAAAATACAGATGCTAAGAGGGATTGTCTCAGTAAACCCACTTTATTTTTGACATCTAGTGCTATAGATGCTTTCAAACACTGTCCCTTTAAAGGTTGCCTTTTTTGGACTCATAGGTCATAGCACACTGAGGTCACAGCAGTGGAAGCTGGAGCACTCTGGAAAGCAATTAGCAATATCTGTTAAAAGTCATTAATGTGTCCAAATCCCTTCATCAAGTAACTCTACTCTCAGAAATCTATCCCAACATTATAAAGAGATGGTCAAAAATGTATGTATAAAAGATGTTTCCAATAAAAATTAAAAACAACAGGAAAATGATTCAGCACAGTACGTGATAGAAAATGTCACTAAAATGATGCTTCTGAAGACTGTTCTAATAATATACAGAAATTTGTATGCAGTCTTAGTAAAGAAATGAGGTTGTGAGTTTTACGTACAATATTTTTCAACACACGTGAAGACAAATGCAAGACAAAAAGTTAACAGACGGGGCTGGCACAGTGGCTGACACCTGTAATCCCAGCGCTTTGGGAGGCGAAGGTGGGAGGATTGCTTGAGCCCAGGAGTTTGAGACCACCTTCGGTAACATGGCAAAACCCTGTCTCTACAAAAAATAAAAAAGTTAGCCAGGCATGCTGGTGCACATCTGTAGTCCCACCTACTCTGGAGGCTGTGGTGGGAACATCCCTTGAACCTGGGAGGCAGAGTGCTGAGATCGGGTTACTGTACTCCAGCCTGGGTGACGGAGTGAGACACTGTCTCAAAAAGATAAGGCTGGGTGCAGTGGCTCATGCTTGTAATCCCAGCATTTTGGGAGACGGAGGTGGGCAGATCACTTGAGGTCAGGAGTTCGAGACCAGCCTGGCCAACATGGTGATGCCCCATTTCTACTTAAAATACAAAAATTAGCCGGGCTTCGATGGCATGTGCCATAGTCCCAGCTAGTCAGGAGGCTGACGCAAGAGAATCACTTGAACTCGGGAAGTGGAGGTTGCGGTGAGTAGAGATCACGCCACTGCACTCCAGCCTGGGTGACAGAGCAAGACTTCATCTCAATAAAAATAAAATAAAATAGAAAGATAAAAAGCTAACAGATTACTTTAGATTTGGAAGGATGGGTGGTTTTTCCCTTCTCCTTAATACTTCACTCTGTTTCACAAATGCCTACAATAAGCTTTACCTTAAAGCTTTTATAATTATAAATTTTTAAAATTATAAAAGTCATTTAAGAAACACAGCTGCTGTTCGTCCCTTAATTACTTGTTCCTTATTTGAGATTGCCTTGTCTCCCAGCTCATCACCTGGTTCCTCTCTCCCTGCAGAACATCAAAGCTACAGAATTGACTTCTGCTGGTGATGACTGCAAATGTCACAGCCCATAAAGCCAGGTTTAATGGAAAATCCCAAGGTGGTGGGGACAACAGCCTATTTATTTTCAAATGATTATTTTAAGGATAACAGAAAGAAACACAGCAAGATGGGCCTTCATGGATGACTCTGGCTCTGAATCCCTGAGCAAAGTCAAGGGCCAGAGAGAGCAGACCAGTGCCAGCACAACTTGATCCTACAGGAAGGCAAGGATGGTTTCATACTTTTTTGGAACAGGCTTTTCTGTGGGAGCTCCAAACTCTTGGAAGATTCCAGTGTTTTCCCCCTAAATTAACCCATCCTAAAATAGTCAAGGTGAGGCCAAGGAAAATCAGAGAGCAGACTTTAAGCTTTGGATTTTTGGGCCACATCCAGCGTATGAGCTTTTTCTACAAATTTGTCTTATGGGGTAACAGCAAGTATACTTTGAAGGGATATCCCCCAGGGTTGTTACATCTCTGAATAATGAAATTATTGGCAGTGTTATTTTCCTTTTGATGCTTTTCTGTATTTTCTAATCTTTTTGAGTGAGTTTGTGTTGCTTTTATAAGGAAAAGAATGCTTTTTATTTTTAACATCATAATTGAGGGTGATATATGAAAAAGGTGCATAGGAAAGAAGACTCAGAAGGTGGTGAAGTAAGATTTTATATATATAATCTTATTTATAATTAATAATATATATCTTATTTATAATATATAATATATATATCTTATTTATAATATATATCTTATTTATAATATATATCTTATTTATAATATATCTTATTTATAATATTATATATCTTATTTATAATAAACAATATTATGTATCTTATTTATAATGAACAATATTATGTATCTTATTTATAATAAATAATAATATATATATAATACTTTATTTGCATTTCCTAATTGCTTTGTAATGGAACTACATTCCATTTCCCATCAGAAAAATATACATTTATTTAAATATACCTGAGTCCTAAAGTTCTAAGTGAACTCTAGAGAAATGTTTATTTTCATGGATAGATATTCTTTTATTTCTGGGGTGGGAGGAGCAATTCATTGGCTCCAGATCATTAGACATCCACATAACTCAAGCTTGATGCCGTTGGAAGTATTTACTGAGCATTTTACTTAGGACTGCACTGGTCTATTTGTTTCACTTATTTATTCATGCAATATACATTTTGGATATTTTATACTTAAAAATAATTGAGACAGAGTCTCGCTCTATTACCCAGGCTGGAATACAATGGCATGATCATAGCTCACTGCAGCCTTGAACTTCTGGGCTTAAGTCATGCTCCTGCCTCAGCCTCCCAAGTAGCTGGGACTACAGGTGTGCACCATCACACTTGGCTGATTTTTCTTTTTTACTTTATTTGTTTCATTTATCTATTTTTTGAAGAGAAGGGGGTCTAACTATGTTGCCCAGGCTGGCCTCAAACTCCAGGCTTCAAGTGATCTTCCCACTTCGGCCTCCCAAAGTGCTGGGATTACAGATATTGGCCATTGCACTCAGCCATAACATTTTTTTTTTTTTTTTTTTTTCTGAACTCAGGTGATCCACCCGCCTCGGCCTCCCAAAGTGCTGGGATTAGAGGCGTGAGCCACTGCGCCCGGCTATTTTATTTTATTTTATTTTATTATTTTTATTTTTTATTTTATTATTATTATTATACTTTAAGTTTTAGGGTACATGTGCACAATGTGCACATTAGTTACATATGTATACATGTGCCATGATGGTGTGCTGCACCCATTAACTCGCCATTTAGCATTACGTATATCTCCTAATGCTATCCCTCCCCCCTCCCCCCACCCCACAACAGTCCCCAGAGTGTGATGTTCCCCTTCCTGTGTCCATGTGTTCTCATTGTTCACTTCCCATCTATGAGTGAGAACATGCGGTGTTTGGTTTTTTGTCCTTGTGATAGTTTACTGAGAATGATGATTTCCAGTTTCATGCATGTCCCTACAAAGGACATGAACTCATCATTTTTTATGGCTGCATAGTATTCCATGGTGTATATGTGCCACATTTTCTTAATCCAGTCTATCATTATTGGACATTTGGGTTGGTTCCAAGTCTTTGCTATTGTGAATAATGCCGCAATAAACATACGTGTGCATGTGTCTTTATAGCAGCATGATTTATAGTCCTTTGGGTATATACCCACTAAGGGGATGGCTGGGTCAAATGGTATTTCTAGTTCTAGATCCCTGAGGAATCGCCACACTGACTTCCACAATGGTTGAACTAGTTTACAGTCCCACCAACAGTGTAAAAGTGTTCCTATTTCTCCACATCCTCTCCAGCACCTGTTGTTTCCTGACTTTTTAATGATTGCCATTCTAACTGGTGTGAGATGGTATCTCATTGTGGTTTTGATTTGCATTTCTCTGATGGCCAGTGATGATGAGCATTTTTTCATGTGTCTGTTGGCTGCATCAGTGTCTTCTTTTGAGAAGTGTCTGTTCATATCCTTCGCCCACTTTTTGATGGGGTTGTTTTTTTCTTGTAAATTTGTTTGAGTTCGTTGTAGGTTCTGGATATCAGCCCTTTGTCAGATTAGTAGGTTGCAAAAATTTTCTCCCATTTTGTAGGTTGCCTGTTCACTCTGATGGTAGTTTCTTTTGCTGTGCAGAAGCTCTTGAGTTTACTTAGATTCCATTTGTCAATTTTGGCTTTTGTTGCAATTGCTTTTGGTGTTTTAGACATGAAGTCCTTGCCCGTGCCTAGGTCCTGAATGGTAATGCCTAGGTTTTCTTCTAGGGTTTTTATGGTTTTAGGTCTAACGTTTAAGTCTTTAATCCATCTTGAATTAATTTTCGTATAAGGTGTAAGGAAGGGATCCAGTTTCAGCTTTCTCCATATGGCTAGCCAGTTTTCCCAGCACCATTTATTAAATAGGGAATCCTTTCCCCATTGCTTGTTTTTCTCAGGTTTGTCAAAGATCAGATCAGCCATAATATTCTGTACTTTAAGTGTATGGATAAATTCATTTGTCTGTATGCTGAAGGAACTTTCTCTCTTGCTGAGAATATAGATGAGTTAATCAACAATTATAGTTCAGCAATGGTTCTTAAAATTAAGCATGCATCAGGCCAAGCACAGTGGCTCACGTCTGTAATCCCAGCACTTTCGGAGAGTGAGGTAGGTGGATCACTTGAGGTCAGGAGTTCAAGACCAGGCTGGCCAATATGGCAAAACCTCGCCTCTACTAAAAATACAAAAATTAGCCGGGCATGGTGACATGCGCCTGTAGTCCTAGCTACTTGGGAGGCTGAGGCAGGAGAATTGCTTGAACTGGGGAGGTGGAGGTTGCAGTGAGCCAAGATCGTGCCACTGCACTCCAGTCTGGGTGACAGAGGGAGGCTCCGTCTCAAAAAAAAAAAAAAAAAAAAAAATTACGTATGCATCAGAATCGTCTGGAGGGCTTTTAAAATCACGGATTGTTGGGCTACACCCCAGAGCTACTGATTCAGTCAGTCTGGGAATCCCAGGAAATGCTGCTGTGACTGGCCTAGGGCTCACACTTGGAGAACCACCGCAATATCAGTGCTTAAAAGAGAAGTATATAGGGTGCAGTGGGACCGGCTTCAATGGTGTGTTAGTGTTGAAAGCTGTGAACGTGGAAATGAGATGGCAGAGAGCACAGGCCCACAAGGCAGACTTTGCAATCAGTCCATTAGAATCCTGGAAGCCTTAGTTACTAGGTAGCTCTCCTCCTCTTTCAGGGCCTGGCAACAGCTATCACCTCCTTCCCTGCTACTCTCTGGGACAGAATTCCCCCAACTCCATTTCTCTCCTGCCTCCTCTCAAGACTCTCTTTAAACTTCAAAGAAATAAGAAGGGGTTCTACATCCTCTGAAGAGGATAGACTCCAGGCTGTAGGTGGCTAGGAACTGGCCTCAAAACAAAAAGGACGCCAAATCATTAAAACAGTTCTGATGCCATTAGACATACAAGGAACATAACCTCACCGCTCTTGAGTCAGTCACCGAACCACAAGGCCCTTCAAGAGGAGGCTTCACTAATAATAGCATCATTGGCCCTGGCAGAGACTCTTCCAAATGCTTGTGTAGGTGAAGGTGGGTGGGAAGAAAAGGATCCATGTCCCCTCGGCTGAAAATGCCTATAAAGTCGACTGTGTTGGATAGATCCTTTGCTGTAGCTGCAGTGACCCCCATTTAGTGACTCTATGAGTATATAATGTAACCAATGGTTTCTCCTAAGTCTGCGTAATCATAAAATGTTGTAAAGCTTTGCTGTATTATTAAGTTAGTAAGGCCACATATAAAATACCTCCTGGATGAAGGTCGACTAGATGATTACAGTATTCCCTGAGTGGAAGTTCAGCTGTCAAACAGAAATGGCATGAGCTTTAATTTCTGCAACTGTGAACCTTGTATTTTGTCAGCTGGGTAAATTTAAATGTACCAGGAGAGCTAGTCCTTTAAAGTGACCCATGGAATAGACAATTTTGCAGTAGTATACTCATTCTCTAGTTTTTATTTAATATAAAGTGGAGTTTTATGGATTGCATAAATAAGTCTATAAAGGCGAGAGTCAGTACACCACAATATTATATTTCTTTCTTGAACAAATGTGTGTGTGTGTAAGGAATAAATGTGAGAATAAAAATAGCATATAGAGAGGCGAGGTGTGGTGGCTCACGCCTGTAATCCCAGCACTTAGGGAGGCTGAGGAGCATGGATCACCCTCTGAGGTCAGGAGTTCGAGACCAGCCTGGCCAACATGGTGAAACCCTATCTCTACTAAAAATATAAAAAATTAGCTGGGCATGGTGATGGTCACCTGTAATCCCAGTTACTCAGGCGGCTGAGACAGGAGAATTGCTTGAACCTGGGAAGCAGAGGTTGCAGTGAGCCAAGATCATGCCATTGCCCTCCAGCCTGGGCAACAAGAGCAAAACTCCATCTTAAAAAAAAAAAAAAGGGCATATAGACAAGAAATTTGGGGTAAAATTCTTCGCAGTTTTCTCTTTTAATCTAGTAAATTTTGCTAGTCACTTGCTTCTTTCCCTTTCTTGTCTTGCAGCTGATCTGATTTATCTTCCTATGTATCTGATGAATGGTTTATCCAGGGACTGGCAAAAGGAGAAAAACAAGATGCAGAGGAATGAGACTGAGAATACCACAGAGTGAACAGTTTCCCCAAAGTGCTTCATTTTGGCTCCAGGTAAGTTATAATCAACTGAAGCTGTCTTTGGTACATTAATTCAGGGCATCAGATGTCAGAATCCACATTTCAAAGTGCTTTCCTTGCATCTAAGAACACACTAGGCTGGTCTCTATAGAAAAAAAAAAAAAAAAGAGCACACTAGTCTGGCAGGACTTGAGTTCATGTTTTTTTTTTTTTTTTTTGAGACAGGGTCTCACTCTGTTGCCCAGGCTGGAGTGCAGTGGCATGATCTTGGCTCACTGCAACCTCTGTCTCCTGGGCTCAAGCGATTCTCCTGCCTCAACCTCCAGAGTTGCTGGGAGTACAAGTGTGCCACCACGCCCAGCTACTTTTTGTATTTTTAGTAGAGCCGGGGTTTCAGCATATTGGGGAGGCTGGTTTCGAACTCCTGGCCTCAAGTGATCCACCTGCCTCGGCCTCCCAAAATGCTGGGATTACAGGCATGAGCCACCGTACCCAGCCGAGTTCATGTTTTCTGTGTGCAATGCAATGATGAGGTAGAAATTATTATCCCCAGTTTATAGATAGGAAAACACAGATGATAAAAATAGAAATATTTGTTTTTTTAAAATGGCCATTTAGTTTTTAAACAGCAAAAATATCCTAGGAAATATGCTTGACTACATGTGGGAAAAAAGTTAGATTTTTCTTCTAAACACATACGTAAGTAAATTCCAGAAGAGAATATGGAGATTAACTGTAAACATAGAAAATACAGAACTACTAGATGAATAGAATGAATATTTACCTAATTTCAAATACAGTAGAATTTTCTAACAAAAGCCATGAAAGAAATTACTTCTTTTGATAATATGCATCTTTTAAAAGTTCTAACAGTACTGCAGACAAAATATAAACGTGGAAAATAGATTTAAGGAAATATTTGCAACATACATGAATGAAGAGATGGTGTACTATAAAAAGAAATTTAAAAAATTAGGGCCGGACGCAGGGATTACACCTGTAATCCCAGCACTTTGGGAGGCCAAGGTGGGTGGATTACTTGAGGTCAGGAGTTAGAGACCAGCCTGGCCAACATGGTGAAATCCTGTCTCTACTAAAAATACAAAAATTAGCCTGGTGTCGTGGTGCATGCCTGTAGCCCCAGCTACTTGGAAGGCTGAGGCACGAGAATCACTTGAACCCAGGAAGTGGAGGTTGCAGTGAGCCGAGGTCGAGCCATTGAACTCCAGCCTGAGTGACAAGAGCGAAACTGACTCAAAAAAAAAAAAAAAACCCCAAAATTAAAATAAACAGTCACCACCAGAAAGGGAGCATGGAGAAGCAACCAAGTATTTTTGAAAAGAAGAATCTGACTTTATGTCCTCAGGTTAAAGACAAAAACTGTAAGCAATTATTGTAGTTAGTAGGTTTGTAGGTTTGTTTTTTTCACAGTGTTATGTGTTAGCATTTCTGAAGCTATGTATATTCTATAATTGACAAAATAATGGAATCCAGATTTTTTTTACTATCAAAGAATGGAATTACAAATACACGAAGGGAGAAAGCTACAAAGCATCTTGTAGTGTTGGATTGGAATTGGAGGTATCAGTATAAATCTGTGGTTTTAAATATGTAGTTACAAAAATCAATATGAATCTCAGGACACAGACATATACCTGGCTCTGTTTGCTGAGAGTGTCTAAAAGCAATAATATTTGGTAGCAATGAGCACATTTAGTGCCCAGACATGGTTTTTAAATACCACCCTCCACTGAAAGGAACCAGAGCTCCTTGGAGAGTTGGCTGAATCCAAAAATGAAACATTTTGCTGTGCAAGTAAGTAAAGAAATGCTCAAAGAATGATAGGGTCACAAAGACATAGGAACTGGATCGAAGAGGCTCCCACTGACCAACTCTGAAACAATTTGAGCATCAAAATAAAAGATAGCACAACAGATTATCATTCACTGAATAAAATTAGAATCCATGAGTAACTACATTGATATAAATGAATGAATGAAGGAAGGAATGAATACATAAATAAACGGATGGAGAGAATGAAAAGTGCTTCCTTAGAGCAGGATGCAAACTAATAAATGAGGAATGATGGAATGAGAGAATTGCCTTTTGATAACCATCAAAATAATAACTGATTCAGCAAGAATCATCAAAGGATGGTAAAAATAGCAAGTAAAATGCTATTTTATTTTATTTTTGAGACAAGGTCTCTCTCTGTCACCCAAGCTGGAGTGCAGTGGTGCAATCTTGGCTCACTGCAGCCTCAACCTCCTAGGCTCAAGCAATCCTTCCACCTCAGCCTCCCGAGTAGCTGGGACTACAGGCGCACACCACCACACCCAGCAAATTTTTGTATTTTTTTGTAGAGACAGGGTTTTGCCATGGTGCTCAGGCTGGTCTTGAACTCCTGGGCTCAAGCGATCCGCCTGCCTTGGCCTCCCAAAGTGCTGGGATTACAGGTGTGAGCCACCATGCCCAGCCACAAGTACCATTTTAAAGATTAATAGGATACTTACAAAGTATCTAGTTGCTCCCTATCAGATAGCTTTTAATTTCAAAGAGTAAAATGGCAACTTTTACAGTAGCGCATGTTGGTAGGAACCACCTTAATCAAATGATTAGAGTTAGCAACATCAGTAGTGTGTCAGAACCACAGCACGTGCCTCCTGCACTAAGAAAAATACTGCATCACTTCTGCAATATTCCTGCCAAGATGCGTAACATGAACCTAACCAAGAGGAAACACCAAAAAACTCAAAACTCTTTTACAACATAATTGACCTGTACTCTTCTAAAGTGTCAAAGCCAGACAACAAAGGCTGAAGAACTACCCAGATTAAAGGATACTAAGGGTACGAATGTCATAGGTGTTCCTGGATTAGATCCTGGACCAGAATCTTTTATTTTGCTAAAAGAGCAATCGTGAGCCAATTAGTGAAATTAAATAAATTCTGTGTAGATTAAATTCTACTATAATCTCAATGTTAACTTTCTGATTTTGATAAATTGAATCTGGGGGTATATATAAGACTGGTCTTGTTTTTAGAGAATACACACAGAAGTATTTATTTATTTATTTTGAGTCAGGGTCTTGCTCTGTCTCCAGGCTGGAGTGCACCTCATAGCTCAATGTGTGATCATGGCTCACTGCAGCCTCAAACTCCTGGGCTCAAGGGATCCTCCCACCTCAGCCTCTTGAGAATCTGGGACTACGGATGTGCACCACCACACCCCAGCTAATTAAATTCTTTTTTTTTTTTGGTAGAGATGGGGTTTTTCTATGTTGCCCAGGCTGTTCTCAATTTCCTGGCCCCAAGCAAGCCTCCCTCCTTGTCCTCCCAAGGTATTGGGATTGTAGACATGAGCCACTGTGCCCAGCCACACGGAAGTATTTAGAGGGAAGTGGGCATAAGGTTGGCAATTTACCATCAGATAGTTCAAAAAAAGTAATATACGTAGGAGAGAGAGAGAGAAAGCTACAGAGATATGAAGCAAATATGACAATGTTTGTATTTGGGGAATCTGGGTAAGACTGTATTGGAATTCTTTATTCTGTTTTTGCAATCTTTCTATAAGCCTGAAATTATTTCACAGTAAATGGTAGAGACAGTGAGAATTTTTTTAAAAAGTCTCTCCACAAACACACACAGAGACACACACATGCAAAAACATGACTGACGGAAATTTAGCAAAAGTGTTAATAAAGTTTGTATCTGGATGGTGAGATTACATAGTAATAAAAACATTACATTTGAAATTAATCTTTATGTTTTTACATACTACACATGCTCAGTCATGTGTATTTATTTTAAAAATATCCATTTATTTAAATTTTTAAAAGCTCTAGCAGGGCCTATGGCCCTTGCTCTGCCTGTGATGAAAGGCACCTTTTTGATGACAGTTGTTTGTCTTTGTTGCTGCTTGGCTATGCATGGACACACTCATCTGGGCTCCACCAGCAGCTGTGGTGGTAGCAAAATAGTTCTGGGTATGACCATGACAGCAAGACAGCTGTAGTCTCATATGACTGAGAGTGTCACATGCTTTTCCCCTGAGGTGCTGAGTAGACCGTATACCAGCAGGAATTCTAAAAACAGCAATGTGCATCCTTTATGCTGTGGAAGCACCCTGTCATTTTCTTGTGGCCCAAGCATTCCAGAGTGAGAAACTTGGAGTGTGTCTGCATTGTTAAAAGTATCCTTTGATTTTTTGTTTTTTTGAGACAGTTTCGCTCTTGTCACCTAGGCTGGAGTGCAGTGGAGTGTGGTGGCTCAATCTCGGTTCACTGCGACCTCCGCCTCCTGGGTTCAAACAATTCTCCTGCCTCAGCCTCCTGAGTAGTTGGGATTACAGTTGCCCACCACCATGCCCAGCTAATTTTTTGTGTGTTTTTAGTAGAGACGGTTTTGCCATGTTGGCGAGGCTGGTCTTGAACTCTTGACCTCAGGTGATCTACCCGCCTCGACCTCCCAAAGTGCTGGGATTACAGGCATGAGCCACCACGCCCGGCCTGATTTTTAGAAAAAAATTATTATTTATTACAGATTTATAGAGCGTGCCCTCTTAATTGTTGTGCCTTGAAAATGTGTTCTTTTCCCTGTGGTTGTAGTTTTTAAAATAAATTTTTCAACAGCACATCTCATACTATTGAGTAGAAATAACAGGAAATCAATACATACGAGTCTGATTGTCTCATTAAAATATAATAAGTGAGTCAAAAAGGTAAGTGGCTGGAGTGAGCAGAAAGCGCTGCAGTTCTGGGCTATAAAGTATAGATGATGCAATGAGTTTGACAGCCTCTTTGACCAATTTATTTCACAGCTTTCTAATTTCTGCCAGTTAGAAGTGACACAGGTGGGTCACTGAGTATTCATTCCTCTGGCCTCAGGCCAGGTGACTCTTAATGTCAGGATGTCAGAGGGTAGGTCACAACCCAACTTTCTCCAAAACTTCTAGAAAAGTCTTTCACAATTTTATGTAGGCGGACACTCTGAATTTTTTATCAATCAAAATCCAGACCTAATTGATGAAGCCCTTTAAAACATAAAGCTGAGTCTTTTATTTACTTTGTGGTTTCAGAGAAAGTCCCATGTCTAGTTGTTCTAGATTGTTCTACTTTCCTTCTGTTGCTATGAGAGATCATTTCATCTATTTATTCTCAAAGGCTGCCACCATCCAAAACATGGAGAAAAACCCTTAGCCCCTCATTAGAGGAATGAGACTTGGAGTTTCTATTAACCCAATTTCTGACCAACCTCTGTTTGACTCAGACAATTTAAGATATACTCACATTAAATGGCATGCTCTTTGGGAAACCCAACCGGCTTTCTGATATTTACAAAATATTTAAAGAAAGAGAATAAAAAGCCTTTAGAGCAAAACCCTGGAAATATATAATTTACTTCCCAAACATTCAAAAGAGAATGTATGATAGTAAAAAGCTTATTGTTCTGGATTAAAACCAGGCAATGTGTTTAGTCACTTTCCAGAAAATAAATTTAAATCAGGATGTGAAATTAAATATAAAAATATAACAAGATTAGTAAATAGCTTTAAGATCTTAAAATTCAAGTGTGTCTCTGTTGTTTACATCGTAATTATTTCGTATTAGTGGTATTAATAATTTCATCACCTTTTAGTAATAGTAATATCTAACACATGTAGTTATTTTAAGGTGACTTATACAGTAGCCTTACTAAGTAGGTACAATTATATCTTTTTTACAGATGAAGAGACAAGTACCAAGTGTTGATTGCCCAACTCTACACAGCTAATAAATGGCAGAGCACAGATTTAAGTTCTAAATCCTGAACACAGAGCCCAAGTTTTTAGCTGCTACATTGACTTTGTCCAAGTTATTATCAGAAGCAAATTGTAGCGCCAAACTTTCCTGTTTTGCGTCCCAGCACAATTTATGGGCGGTCTCTCCTTCTCACCCAGGAGTGTTGGGTAAATGTTTAACAACCAACCTTCTGAAGAACTAATTTATAGCATTTGCCAATTTCCATGGTGTAAATATTCCTCCATGGCCAATTTCAAGTTACCAACTTGGTGTCACTGACCATGAGGTTGAGAAAAGATGGACTAAAAATTTAGCAATCGGCTCTCAAGAGCCAGTCCTATCAGATAGTTCATTTTCTGGGTGTAATTTTAAGGGTAAAACTGAGGCAAGGGTGAAATTAAGGTCTTGGGTTACCGTTTCAATGGTGTCTGACTCTAAGCCTTCCTCCAGACAAATTTCTGAGGTTACTAAGTCTCAGGGGAGAAGAACCAGGATGAGGGTTTGCCTTGCGCTCCTGAGAGTTTGGCATTCTGCTCCGCCACCTGGTGGCTGTAACTGACAGTTGCTGTATTCTCTGCTGCTGTCTTGAATTCAGGTTTTAGGGTTCTTCTCCCCGAGATAGGCAGCCTTCTTTGCCCAGGAGCAAGTTCAGTTACTAATTAGGCTTCTCGTGGGTAATCGGACTCTTTAATTGACAATCTCCTTTACTGAGACCTTTAAGATAAATTCCCAGGCATTGGGCCAAAGGGCACTTGAGTAACAAATTAGCAGCCTTGTTGTCCTCTGCTGAAACTACCCCAACTCCACAGCAGTACAGAGCATCCCCAGGCTTGGTTCATAAATGCCAGAATATCCGGTGTCCCAGCAAATGTCCCAAAGCTCTTGTCACTGTTTTCTAAGAGGCTTAGAGGATCCTCAGCAAATAGGTCTTCAAGTCTTCCACATTGATATTCGATAGTTCCAAAAGCCTAAGGCATAATCCCATCCGCCATCGCATAAGCCTGCCCTTTCTATCACTGCATAATTTTAAGATTATATATAGATATATATAAATTATATACATATATAGATTATATTATACATATATAGATTACATATATATATAGATGATAGATAGATGATAGTCAGATAGCAATGATTTGGAGGTTACCTTTTGGTTGCACTGATCCATACCACCAATCTGCTCCTTAGTGTATTAGTAACTGAGCACTAATCCTATATTTGGAAGTTCCTCAAACATTCTTCCCTTCTTCATTTATTTTATTTTATTCTATTTTATTTTTTGTAGAGACGGGGTTTCGCCATGTTGCCCAGGCTGGTCTTGAATTCCTCAACTCAAGTGATCCTCCCGCCTCGGCCTCCCAAAGTGCTGGGATTACAGTGTGAGCCACTGCACCCAGCCACCTTCTTCATTTTTGTATCTTCTACTTACTATGAATTTATTCATATAACAAGTATCTATTGAGCACAGCTATGTGCTAGTCACGTGGCTAGGATGTGGACACAATGATGAATTAGACATAGATCCAGCCCTGAGCTTGAGGGGCTACTGTGGTGTGGTGGAAACTAGAGAATACATTTAGAAGCCTTAGACAAAGCAGAATGCTGTGGGTGTGATGATGAGGGGCTACTGCACTCCAGCCTGAGCAACAGAGTGAGACCCTATCTAAACAACAACAACAACAAAAAGCCCGTACGTTGCTATAGGTTGCTTCAACAAACGGTTTCACATGTCTCTCTTCCTAAAGATTCCTTTTCAGCTGGTTTGAGACAGAGCCTAGGAATCTTCATGTTAAACGTATTAAATGGACACTCAGATAATATTTGATGCAGGTGGTCTAGGAAACCCATTTTGAAAAGCATCGACCTTTAGAGGTGGGTTGCTCCCGAGTCCCCCTGGCATCTTGCCTCAACAGTGCTTTTGTCAGCAGACTGAATGCTTAGCAAGAACCTGCAGTCCTGGAGTTCTGAATGAGTAGATTTTAAACTGGGGCCTGTATCACCCTGAGGTTACAGAGAAACTTTACAAGAGTTTCTTGCCGGGTGGTTTTCAGGGCATTCATTTATTGACCCTCAGCTTCCTTTGTACTGTTTTGTAAAATCCATCCACAGAGGCACTGCAGGGCCACCAGGGAAGGGTCTTCTCTCCCCAACTGCCCTTTTGTCCTCCCATTCTCAGCCTCAAGCTCCTGGGCTTAGGCGATGCTCCTGCCTCAGTGATTCTTCCACATTTCTGAATATTTGAGATCATAGACTACACGGATTTGTAACATTAGGTCTCAAACTAACACAGTTTGAGATTCATCTGGGAAACAGAGGATGAAATCAGAGAGGGGTGGACAGTGGGGAGGCGGGCTTTCTAGGACAATGGAGAATGGCAGGCAGAGCTGTCATTCAGGGCCATCTAAGCACAGCCTCTGCTTTCTACCTGGAAGGGGAGGTAGCCTTGTAGGTTGTGAGGCAGGTTCAGGAACAACGAGAGGCCAATGCTTTCCAATACTTCCTCAAATGGAAGCGCATGGATTACCAGTGTATATTATTCTAGATTGGCAATGCCCACCTGAGTCTAAAAGGGTTGTTGCACTACAAGGGTTTAGCTGTTTTCTCAACATTGACGAGGCCCTACCTGGACAGAGAATGACACCAGCCCCTTGAGTACTATAGGCAAGTCAGGGGCCAGGACAAACCTCTCCAGATCTCTCACTCTCTCTGGGAGCCTCCTTGTTTCTGTTAATTTCCCTCTTTTCACCTAATTCAATTGGGAAATATAGCAGGTGTATGGGAATGTGTGTGTTTCTGAGGGGGAATGTCACTTCTCACTGATCTACAACCCACCTTAAACACTGCAGCATTACATCATGAACAATTTCCCTGGTCAAAACAACAACAGCAACAACTCAGTCTAATGAATACTCAAGATTTTACTACATGGCCATGTCATACTTTATTTTTCTAGAACGCAGTATTATTTATATGTATATATATATTAGGTTTCTAAATTTTTATGGTTATATATAAAGTGCTATATCTTTCAACTTTTAGAAAGTTGCTCTACAAATCTTATTTATTCATTCAAAGAGTATTTATTGATATTTACTATGTGTAAGTCACTGGTCTGGGTAATTTAGAGAGTCCAAAGATAAATCATAATTAGACACTGCCCAGAGGAGCTTATGACTTACAAGGGAATTAGTACTCTATGGATGGAAGTTATGCTTTATTTCATCTTGATAAGGATCCTGTGAGATGGACAAGGCGGTGCCCCCGTCTTCATTGCTTTTGTATGGAGGAACAGGAAGTGCAGACACGTTATGACCCTTGCCTGAGATCACAGATGGTCTTCAGTCTAGCCTCACACTTGATTGATAGTTTGGCTATGGTAATCTAGGTAAATTGTTAAAAATAAATACATTAGGAAAATGCAATGTGATAAACATTCATAAATAAACTTGTGAAATCTTCAGGTTATGTTAAATTAGGTAATAGATATTCATAAAATGAGTCATTTCTAAGTGAGTTAAAATACTGAAACATAAATTGCTGAACATAAATATATGTTCTTGGCTTCTTGAATTTTATATAAAGACTAAATATATGTGGGTTTATTAATACACACAAAAATTATGTTTTGGGGAAATGCTTTTTAAAATGATAAAATGGTTCACATCTACAAAATATTGATATGTGACAGACACTAAAAAACATCTTATTTCCTAGGTTTTCACTAGAAATTAAAGTTATTAAGAGTTAAAAATTCTAACTAATATATATAATTCTGCATATAAAGTACACCAAAAAATACGATATATTTTTAATGAGAATTCTCCTTTTATGAACTTCCCTGGCTCTATTTGTTAGAATTTTAAACATGTGACTGAACTTTGATTCTGACAACTTTCACACACCTGCAATGATCTTCTAATTTACTTACCTTTCCCCTCCTTTTTTTTTTTTGAGACAGAGTCTCGCTCTGTCACACAGGCTGGAGTGCAATAGCATGATCTTGGCTCACTGCAACCTCCACCTCCCAGGTTCAAATGATTCTCCTGCCTCAGCCTCCCAAGTAGCTGGGATTACAGGTGTGCACCACCATGCCCGGCTAATTTTTGTATTTTAGTAGAGATGGGGTTTCGCCATGTTGGCCAGGCTGGTCTTGAACTCCTGACCTCAGGTGATCCACCTGCCTTGATGGGTGGATCAAGGTGCTGGGATTACAGGTGTGAGCCACTGCACCCGGCCCCTCCTATTGTCCTTTTCAAAAACTATCTGGACCATTTGACCCAGCAATCCCATTACTGGGTAAATATTCAAAAGAAAACAAATCATTCTACCAAAGAGACACATGCAGGTGCATGTTCATTGCAGTGCTATTCATAATAGCAAAGACATGGAATCAACAGAGGTGCCCAACAACAGTAGATTGGATAAAGAAAATATGGTACATGTACACCATGGAATACTACACAGCCATAAAAAAGAACAAAATCATGTCCTTTGTAGAAATATGGATGCATCTGGAGGCCATTATCCTAAGCGAATTAATGCAAGAACAGAAAACCAATTACCACATGTTTTCACTTATAAGTGGAAGCTAAACATTGAGTACTCATGAACATAAATATGGGAACAACAGACACTGGGGACTACTAGAGGAGAGGAAGAAGGGAGTGGGGCAAGGCCTGAAAAATGACCTATTGGATACTATGTCCACTACCTGGGTGATGGGATCATTCATATCTCAAACCTCAGCATCACACAATACATCCAAGTAACAAATCTGCACTTGTACCCCCGAGTCTAAAATAAAAGTTGAAAAAAAACCTATCTGAAAAGATTTTTAAAACTCTGTTTTTGAATACTTTCATTGATTTTTTAAGAAAAGTTGTGTCCGATTTTTAATTGTTAAAGCTTTTCTTGTTCTTTGATTTTTATTTTAAAGTGATACTGTTCTTGTTTTATAGATGTCTTGTGTTTGCTTATTTCTCAAACAGTCATAGTTTCTATGGAACTCTCTTATGCTCCCTGCGTTGTCTCTGTTTCTCTGAATTTCTGGTTTCCATTAGTCTGTTTTGGTCCTTTTCTCTTTACTTTTTTTTTTTTTTTTTGAGATGAAGTCTTGATCTGTTGCCCAGGATGGAGTGTAGTGGCATAATCTCAGCTCACTGCAACCTCCGCTTCCCAGGTTCAAGTGATTCTGCTGCCTCAGCCTCCCTAATAGCTGGGACTACAGGTGTAGCACCACCACGTCCAGCTAATTTTTGTATTTTTAGTAGAGACAGGGTTTTCCCATGTTGTCTAGGCTGGTCTCGAACTCCTGACCTCAAATGATCCACCCACAGCCTCTTAAAGTGCTGAGATTACAGGCGTGAGGCACCGTGCCCAGCCTCTTTCACTTTACTTTTATTTTAGATCTCGTTTTCCCCAAATATCTGGCAAGTTTGGCCCAGCCATTTATGAGTGAGGCATATTTTTGAGCTGATTGTAGGTTGTGTATCTCATGAGGCTTGTGTATCTCATGAGGCTTGTGTCTGGTGGTCTTTACTATAACAGGGTTGGGAAGCGACTGTGCTGCTTTATTGGGCAACTTCTAAGTGTTAATATCCCCAGAGAAGGATGCATGCCCCCGTTTCCTGTTGGGAGAGTGTAAGCTTGGGTGCAGGTGTGACAGACCCGGGCAGAGGAAGAGGCTGGGTGGAGAAAGGTAGGTAGACTCTCACATACTCCTTGTATTTTTGGATCTGGCATCTCTACTTTTGGAGAAATCTTGAGAATCATCTCTAAAGAAACTTGTGGCTATTCTTGTGGGTTTCTTGATGACACTGAGTTACTAGGTTGGTGCAAAAATAATTGCAGTTTTCACAATTTTAATGACAAAAACCGCAATTATTATTATTTTTTTTGGAGATGGAGTTTCGCTCTGTCATCCAGGCTGGAGTGCAGTGGCGCCATCTCAGCTCACTGCAACCTCCACCCCCCCGGGTTCAAGCGATTGTCGTGCCTCAGCTTTCTGAGTAGCTAGAATTACAGGTGCCCACCACCACAACTGGCTAATTTTTGTATTTTTAGTAGAGATGGGTTTCACCATGTTGGCCAGGCTGGTTTTGAATTCCTGACCCTTAAGTGATCCACCTGCCTCGGCCTCCCAAAGTGCTGGGATTGCAGGTGTGACCCACTGCGCCCAGCCCGCAATTACTTTTGCACTAACCTGATACTAATTTAGCCTGTCTGCATTGTTGCCCTTTTTTTTCTCTCACGATCTTGTGACGTTTACTCCATGCGGACATTAGAGGCACAGTTGTTGGTTCTGTGATCATGTATCAGGGAGATAAGAGTGATGGCTCAATTAATATATACTCTGAGCTACTTAAATTTCAGTCATGATATATAAGGAAGAAAAGAATCAATAAAATGAGCATATTATTGACAAGTGCTCAAACACCTGTCAGTATAAGCTGTCAACAGCAAGTATTTATAACAGATGATATTAAAAGTCTCGTGTCATGAGAAAGATAAATCTGTTTAGAAATCTTTTTTTGGTGACAAGATGTCAAGCACAGCAAGTAAAAGTAGTCTAGCATCTTCTAGTTGTTGAAAGTAAAGTTTGAAATGATGCCACTGCTCATGGTTCAATGACTCTGAAAACCATAGGCCAGGAGAGCTGCAGCGGATCTTAGGGTCCATCTGGTATCATTTCCTCTTTTTACGAGAAGGAGGCTGAGATTCAGAGTGGTATATAAATTGACTGTTCCTCATAATTAAATGTTACATACCCTTTTATAACATAGATGCTTTTTTTTTTTTTGAGATGGAGTCTTGCCCTGTCGCCTGGGCTGGTGTGCAGTGGTGCGATCTTGGCTCACTGCAACCTCCACCTCCCAGGTTCAAGCAATTCTCCTGCCTCAGCCTCTAGAGTAGGTAGAATTACAGGCACCCACCACCACGCCCAGCTAATTTTTTTTTTTTTTTTTTTTGGTATTTTTAGTAGAAACAGCGTTTCACTACGTTGGCCAGGTTGGTCTCAAACTGCTGACATCGTGATCTGCCCGCCTCGGCCTCCCAAAGTGCTGGGATTACAGGCATGAGCCACTGAGCCTGGCCAACGTAGATGCTTTTTAAAAGTTGGACGTCTCTGCAGCAATTACACTAGGTCTTTTGTGTTTCTCAGATCATGCTTAGATTGTGTGGTATAATGTTAGGAATGAGATATCTTTCCTTACACACTTGCTAAGCTTAGAGTTCATGTGTTAGAAGACAGGGTTTTGCATTCCACGTTGGGAGATGAAGCTTCCAGAGCAAATTCCTGAGCTCTAGTCATCTCCTTTGTTCCCCGGCGTTCCTCTAACAAAAGCCCCTCAACAGGCTCACCCACTGACTGCTAGATAGAGCCTGGCTTCTTTGACGGGGTCTGCTATCTAACCCCCACCATGGGCAAACGGTCCAGAGCCTGTGCCCACACGTGCTCCAGAGGTCATGTGAGCTTGCAGTGCCCCTAAGACCCTGGCTCTTAGCCAAGCACATCTAATTTCCTTTGATCCTCCAATCTGACTTCCTCATGGAAGCTGTCTGTGTCCTGGCCCACAGTGAGGATAATAGGATGAGGCCCCTTGAAGAAGTTGAGTCCTCTGAGAAGAAGACACCAAGACAGGATTAGATGTGCAGGAGATTTCCTGCGGGAATGCCTGTGAAGGATGAAGGGGAGAAAGCAGGACCAGGCAAAGGAGCGTCAGACAGAGATGCAGGCTGGCTTCTATCCGGGAGAGGAGGAAGGAGGGAGGGTGGGGGACGAGGAGTTCCAGGCAGCAGTGCAGCTCTGCAGGCATTGCAGCCAGGCTGGAGAGGATCTCCTGAGCCAAGGGGCCCATAGAGGAGTTCCAGTCATGGAGGACTTGGCAGAGAGCAGCCCAGGGCCAGGAGCAGCGGCTGGGGGCTGTCAGTCAACTTGCTCCCTGCAGCAGGAGGCTGGGGCTGTGTGTTTCCATGGCTGCTGTGCTTCTGAGCCTTTCGCCATTGGCTGCTTTCTCATCGTGCCTCGATGACTTGTTATTTAAGGTTGTGTGGGTAGTAATGATTATTATTAACGTTTATGGAGCATTTACTACATGCCCGGTGCTGTGCTAAGTGCTTATTTGCTTAGGAGATACAAATGTCTCAGGCCTCAAACTCAAGCTTTAGAAATTATTTTTTATCCCTGATTTTATATTTTGGGCCCACGTTGCACTGGTGATAGGAATGCAATCTTAGCCACTTCAGGTATTCTCCAGTTAATCCAGGAGTTCTCACCTCCCTCCTTACTCCTCCAGTTGCATCTGAGTTCCAAGGGGGTTTAGTGCCAAGGAGTGGGTGAAGGGCCTGGCCCCTGGGGCTTGTGTGCCCACTCTGGCATCTTTTGCTGAATCCTCATTCTCACTGGCCTCTGATTATCTGTGCCCGTTGGCACCTGGGTGATGTTCAAAGTTCATCTGGTTTCCTAGTGAAAGGCCCTCAGATAACCCTGCTTCCTCCTTTCTCCAGCTCGAGGCCTCTCTGGGCTGTGGGCCTCTGACCACATCTGTGCCCGTCTTGATGCCCACCTGTGCCAGGCTGCATCTGGAGCTGTCTCCTTAATGACTCCACACTGCCATTTATGTTTGACCCTCGTGACATCTCCTTCATTTAGGGGCGAGAGATGCTGGGTCCTGCTGCTTTCCCAGGGGGCCACCCAGGAAATAGGGCCCAGGCTCCTTCTGTGTGCAGATTCTCAGCCTTCTCTGAGTGTTGTGTCCTTGCTTTGCCCATATACCCCAGTCTCTGGTTCACTCAGCAGCATTTTAGTGCTTGCTTCCCTTCTGACACCAGAGTAGCTATGATTACAAAGTCAAAAGGGCTGGGCCTGGTGGCTCATGCCTATAATCCCAGCACTTTGGGAGGCCGAGGTGGGCAGATCGCTTGAGGACAAAAATTTGGGACCAGCCTGTCCAACATGGTGAAACCCTATCTCTACTGAAAATACAAAAATTAGCCGGGCAGGGTGGCATGTGCCTGTAGTCCCAGCTACTTGGGAGGCTGAGGCAGGAGAATTGCTTGAACCTGGGAGGCAGAGGCTGCGGTGAGCCAAGATCATACCACTGCACTCCAGCCTGGGTGATAGAGCAAGACTCCCTCTCTAAATAAATAAATAGTAAAAAAATAACTGATGTTGGTGAGGCCGCAGAGAAAAAGGAACTCTTCCACACTATGGGTGTGGATGGGGATGTAAATTAAATCAGCCACTGTAGAAAGCAGTTTAGAGATTTCTCAAAGAACTTAAAATAGAACTACCATTTGACCCAGCAAACCCATCACTGGGTATATACCCAAAGAAATAGAAATCATTCTATCAAAAAGACACATGCACTTGTATGTCCATCACTGTGCTGTTTACAATAGCAAAGACATGAAATCAACTTAGGTGCCCATCAATGGTAGACTGGATTTTTTTAAGCTTATAAGCAACAGAAATTTATTTCTAGTTCTTAAATAATTTCAACTTTTATTTTAGATTCAAGAGGTACAGGTACAGGTTTGTTACCTAGGTATATTGTGTGACACTGAGGTTTGGAGTATGAACAATTCCATCACCCAGGTAATGAGTATAGTACCTAAAAGGTAGTTTTTAAACCCCTGAGGCCCTCCTGCCTTCTCTCCTCTAGTGGTTCACACTATCTGTTGTTCTCATATTTATGTCCATGAGTACCCAATGCTCAGCTCCCACTTGTAAGTGAGAACACGTGGAATTTGGTTTTCTGCTTCTGTGTTAATTTGCTTGGAATAATGGCCTCCAGCTGCATCCACATAGCTGCAAAGGATATAACTTCATTCTGTTTTTATGGCTGTGTAGTATTCCATGGTGTATATGTATCACATTTTCTTTATCCAATCCACTGTTGATGGTCACCTACGTTGATTCTTTGTCATTGCTATTGTGAATAGTGTTGCAATGAACATATGAGTGCATGTGTCTTTTTGGTAGAATGATTTATTTTCCTTTGAAAATATATGCAGTAGTGGGATTGCTGGGTCGAATGGTAGATCTATTTCAAGTTTTTTGAGAAATCTCCAAACTGGTTTCCATAGTGGCTGAACTAATTTACATTCCTGCCAACAGTGTATAAACATTCCCTTTTTTTCTGCAGCCTTGCCAACATCTGTTATTTTTTCACTTTTTAATAATTGCCATTCTAACTGGTATGAGATGGTATCTCATTGTGGTTTTGATTTGCATTTCTCTGATGATTAATGATGTTGAGAATTTTTTCATGTTTGTCTTCTTTTGAGAAGAGTCTGTTCATGTCCTTTGCCCTTTTTTAATGAGGTTGGTTTTTGCTTGTTGAACTGTTTAAGTCCCTTGTAGATTCTAAATGTGAGATCTTTGTCAGATGCATCGTTTGCAAATATTTTCTCCCATTCTGTAGGTTGTCTGTGTACTCTGTTGATAGTTTCTTTTGTCGTGCAGCTCTTGTGTTTAATTAGGTTCCACTTGTCAATTTTTTTGTTGCAATTGCTTTTGAGGACATATGGAGGACTCAGAAAAACAGAAGTTTTATGAAATAAATTCTTTGCTAAGCCTGATGTCCAGAATGATGTTTCCTAGGTTTTCCCCTAGGACCTTTATAGTTTGAGGTCTTACATTTAAATCTTCAACCCATCTTGAGTTAATTTTGTGTATGGGGAAAGATAAGGGGTCCAGTTTCATTCTTTATATGGCTAGCCAGTTATTCTGGCACCATTTATAAAATAGGGAGTCCCTTCCGCATTGCTTATTTTTGCTGACTTTGTCAAAGATCAGATGGTTGTAGGTGTGCAGCTTTATTTCTGGATTCTCTCTTCTGTTTCATTGGTCTACATGTCTGTTTTTATACCAGTACCATACTGTTTTCATTACTGTGGCCTTATAGTATTGTTTGAAGTTGGGTAATATGATGTCTCCACTTTTTTTGCTTAGGCTTGCTTTGGCTAATCAGGCTTTTTTTTAGGGAGAGGCTCTATGAATTTTAAAATAGGTTTTTCTAATTTTGTGAATAATGATATTGAGAATTTGATAGGAATAGTACTGAATCTGTAAATTGCTTTGGGCAGTATGGCCATTTTAATGATATTGATTCTTTCAATCCATGATCATAGAATGTTTTTCCATTTGTTTGTGTCATCTATGATGTCTTTCAGCAGTATTTTGTAGTTCTCCTTGTAGAGATTTTTTACCTCCTTGGTTAGACGTATTCCTAGGTATTTTGTTTTTTTGGTGGCTACTATAAATGGGATTGTGTTCTTGATGTGGCTCTCAGCTTGAATGTTATTGGTGTATAGAAATGCTACTGAATTTTTGTACATTAATTTTGTATCCTGAGACTTTACCGAGGTTGTTTATTGGTTCTAAGAGCTTTTTGGTGCAGTCTTCAGGCTTTTCTAGGTATAGAATCATTAAATCTATGAAGAGAGATAATTTGACTTATTTTCTTATTTGGATGCCTTTTATGTCTTTCTCTTGCCTGATTGCTCTGGATAGAAATTCCGGTACTATGTTGAATAGGAGTGGTGAGAATAGGCAACCCTATCTTATACCTATTCTTAAGAGGAATGCCTCCAGCTTTTGCCCATTCACTGTGATGCTGGCTGTAGGTTTGTCATAGATGGATGACTCTTATTATTTTGAAGTATATTCCTTTGATACTCAGTTTGTGGAGGGCTTTTTTTTTTTTTTTAAATCATGCCCTCTGCTTCTATCTGTCAAGCCAAGGGAATCATCTCTTCTGGGGTTGAAAACTGGGTCAGCAGCATTTTTCTAAAATCTATTACACATACCAGAGCCTTGGCTTTTGCTCTGTGCTTTGTATGTATTACCTCAATTCTTAGAAGTCTATGTTATAGAAGCAAAGGCACAGAAAGATTAACTGGTTTGCTAAATGCCACACAGCCTGTAAGTGTGAAGCTGGAATTTGAATATACTTGATCACACTTCAGAA
The DNA here is from genome assembly GCF_028885625.2 of Pongo pygmaeus. NCBI lineage: Eukaryota > Metazoa > Chordata > Mammalia > Primates > Hominidae > Pongo > Pongo pygmaeus. The sequence goes on from NC_072380.2 coordinate 12,109,946, forward strand.
ATTATACTTTTTTTTTTTTTTTTTTGAGATAGAGTCTGCTCTGTCACTGAGGCTGGAGTGCAGTGGCGTGATCTTGGCTCACTGAAACCTCCACCTTCCAGGTTCAAGCGATTCTCTTGTCTTAGCCTCCCGAGTAGCTGGGATTACAGGCACCTGCCACCACGCCTGGCTAATTTTTGTATTTTTAATAAAGATGGGGTTTAACTATGTGGGCCAGGCTGGTCACGAACATCTGAACTCAAGTGATCTGCCCACCTTGGCCTCCCAAAGTGCTGGGATTACAGGCGTGAGCCACTGCACCTGGCCTTGGAAATTACACTCTTATCCACTCCTTGGAATCATCATTGACTTTCTCTTTTAGGGTAGGTTTTGTTTCCTCAATTAACTTTTAATAATTTTAGGAACAGATGATCCAATAAGTATTTATTTACTCTGTAAAATTAGTTTATATAGAAGCTGGAGATATATTATTTGGACTTAAGAAAACATCTTTTTACCTACCCTAGAAGACAAAACACGGAAATGTTTTTTACCTGCCTAGGGTCATCACTACGTCTTTGATCTGGAAGATCTTTAAGGGAGAATAATCTGACTTAGAGGCTTATTCAATCACTTGCCATGAGGCAGAGGTTGAAGTAAGAGGGCTCTGAATCCTTTTAGCTGAGTCTATGGAGTCTGGGAGTTCACTAGGCATCAAAGGAATATATCTCAAAATATTAAGAGCCATCCATCTATGACAAACTCACAGACAACATCATAGTGAACCGGCAATGTTATGTTGCTCAGGCTGAGTGCAGTGGCTATTCCCAGGCATGATCATGGCTCACTGCAGCCTTGAACGCCTGGGCTCAAGCAATCCTCCTGCCTCAGCCTCTCGAGTAGATGGGACTACCGGCGTGAACCACTGCACCTGGATTTTAGTCTGTGGATTCGGAGTGGCTAAGAGATTCAAACAATAGCCTTGAAAATTGTATGGGTACACATATAAAGTGGATTTGGAGAGGGGCTTTCCTCTCCAAATGTGTACGTATTTATATGTCTCTACAGGGATATGTAAACATGTAGTACAAAGCATAATATTTATTATATGTTTTACCTCGATATGTGGGGATTACTGAGAGGAATGTGAAGAAAAAACAAAGACAAGGTGAAGACAAGCAAAGGAAAAGAAAAAAAAACTGCCCTGAACCTTCCCTCAGTGATGTATGATACAATCAAATTAATGCATTTAAAGTTACATTATTTAAATGAAATTGAAAACATAAACTTGAAAGAAATAGAAACAACAATGAAAAGAAAGGCTTTCATTGTCTGTGGATAAATTCTTTGTAGTTTTTGTGAAAAAGGATTCTGAAGAAGGAAAAACAGAAACTGACTTCAGATTAGTGCTGTTAGGTGACATCATACCGACAGCACACCCCGGGTTCCCCTTACCTCAATGCGGATGCAGCTACTCTATTGTATCGTGATATGGTTTGGGTGGCTTACATAGTTGCAGGAGCATGTTGGAATAAATGAATGAATGAACGAATGAAAGTATCTTTACCAAGAAGAGCTGATTGAAGCTATTGTGGCCGTTTAGTATGGTCACTTACTAATTTTTCTTCCGAAGAATTTAGTAGTTTCATGTGGTCAGTTGCTGTGGAATTTTTGGGAGTTGGACATTGATACCAACAGGAAAATACAGCATGAAAGTAACACATTTTACCCTTCTTCAAGGGAGGTTGTTCAAGCTGCTTGGCAACGGGGTTGATTTTCCCATGAATAAATCAAGGATGTCACACTCTAAAGAGTTGTTGAGTTTGAACTGCAAGATTTGGGTTTAAACCCAGAATCTATCGTTTACTAGTTGTATTTTTTGGACAAGCTATTTGGTTTCTCTGAAACTCGGTTTGTTTCCTTGTCTGTAAAAAGAGGTGATGAGAGTCATTTTCTCATAGTATTGTTGTGAACAATAAATGAGATAATGCATGGGGAAGATGCCGGGCACATAGGATGCATGGAATAAATGTGGGTGTTTGCAGTGAGAAGTGATGAATTTCCAGGCTGGAAAGATGGCATGATTCTGGGATTCCATGCTCAGTGGTCATCTCAGGGTCCGGCAAGGGAAGATATTCCTGGTGAGAATTAATTGCCTTACCGCTGTCCCTTATATGTAGAAGATGTGTCCCTGTAGCTCCTGTCTGGGGATACTTGCCATATTCATGGAGGCTGGATACTTACTTTGGTTCCTTGTGCAATATGCAACGTAGACACTATTTAAGGGACCTTTTGGTATGAGTCAAAAGTGGCATTAAGGGCAAAGTGTGCTCCCCAGATTGAGCCTGCAGGTGGCAGCAAAAACTCAGACTTGGAAAGCAAGCCCACAAAGCTCCAGGTGTATCCTAGAGGGTTCTGCTTTCAGTGGTTTATGGAAAAGACCTGGAAGCTGTAAGCAGCTGTAATTTTAGTGGATTCAACACACCATTCACAGCTGTAGTCTTTTCTCCAGTGTGAGTAGAGATAGCTCAGATCATTAGAACAAACTTCAGAAAAATCACGTATGCACGTTTCTATACGTTTAAAAAAAATCAGAACCGTCTTCTCGGCAATAGGAAATTAGGCTGTTAGTGAGAGACTGCCACCAGATGATGACCAATGAAACCATCATTAATGCCATTTATGCTGGAACAAAGCGGTGGACTGGGTTGTTAAGGAAACGTGGCACACCCTCCTCGGGGTAGAAAGGAAATAGGGAGGTATCAAATGATTTCTCATCACCTGTAAACTCATGTGGCTCTCCTACAGCTGATATCAAAGTCACTGCTTTTGAATTTCATTTTATTTAAATTATTTGTTTTGCCTGTGCTTGATTTATCTCTGCCTATCCCTTAAATATCAAATTTTCTGTCAAAAGTTTTAAGTGTGTGTCTTGTAGGAAGCATATAGTTTGGTATTACGTCTTAATCCGTTCTGAGAGTCCTTATCATCTAATACTGGTGTTCAATCCATTTGCATTTCTCCTTGTATCTCATGGATTTGATTTCACATCTTCTTACTTTGCATTTTACTATTTATTATATCTATTGTTGTTCATGCTTTTCTCCTTTTCAAATTTCTTCCAGATTAATCAGGACGTTAATTTAAAAAACTCTCTGTGTCCTCCTAAAATACAAAGCAATACAAATTTTACTATATATCTTCTATATTTTAACTTATAGGGTTAGAAGTCTCTGTGAATATGTGACTATACTAAAATAGTCACTCTGACTCTCTAAAGATTCAACATCATTCCTACTCCCCCACCAACTGAGACATTGAGAAGACATTCACTTTCCCACTGAGTCTCCCATTCCTAACCTCTATATTTTATTAATGAAGTTAAGAATTGAGTTATGGATAATTTTTATAACTTTTTTCTTTTTTTGAGATGGAGTCTTACTCTGTCACCCAGGTTGGAGTGCAGTGGCACGATCTTGGCTCACTGCAGCTTCTGCCTCCTGGGTTCAAGTAATTCTCCTGCCTCAGCCTCCAGAGTAGCTGGGATTACAGGCACACACCACCACACCTGGCTAACTTTTGTATTTTTAGTAGAGATGGGGTTTCACCATGCTGGCCAGGCTGGTCTTGAACGCCTGGCCTCAAGAGATCCACCCACCTCAGCCTCCCAAAGTGTTGGGATTACTGGTGTGAGCCACCACACCTGGTCAATTTTTATAACATTTTTGAAAACACTTTATAATTAGTAGAATAAAATAGTACAAAGAATATCGGTAATGCCCTTTACTCAGATTTACCTGTTATTAACGTGTTATAACATTTGCTCTATTCATTTGCTTTCCCTCTGTACACACACATGCACACACACATGCATACGTGTGTGATTATTTTCAGAACCATTTGAGGGTAAGGTACGTATATCATGGCCGTTATCCCTAAACACTTCAGTGTGTACTTCCTAAGAAGAGTGACATTCTCTTACATATCCATAGTATAGTTACAAATTTCATAAATTTCTATTGATGTCATATTTTTATCTAATCTATGGCCCATATTCATGTCTTGTTGGTTGACCTAATAATATCTTTCACAGGACTCCCCATTCCTCTCCAGGGAGGATCCAGGCCAGGGTTAAATATGACATTTTGTTGTCATGTCTCTTTAGCCTCCTTTGACCTGCAACTCTCCACAGCCTTTCTTAGTCTTTTATGACATCAATAGTTTTTAGGCGTACATTCCCCTCTGACATTCTAAAAATAGAATGTTGTTTCGTTTGCATTTTTCTGATGAATCTGTTGTGACTAGATTCAGGTTACACATTCTCATGAAGGGATTTTGTGTCTTCTTCAGGACATTCTATCTGGAGGCCTGCAGCATCCCCTGCCCTTCATGAACCATGTTAATTTTGATCACTATGCAGGTTGTGTCCCTGATAATTTTAATTGTTTCTGATATGTATCTGATATGAATGTAGCCATTCTAGCTTTCTTTTAATTAGTATTTGCGTAATATATGCTTTCCATCCTTTTATTACATTTATCACATTTTAACCTATCAATATCATTGCATTTAAAGTGGATTACTTACAGACAGCATATAGTTGGGTCTTTTTGTAAAATGCATGCTTATAAATTTCTGTCTTTTAGTTTGTTTAGATCACATCTTAGTCTGCTGGATTTTTATAACAAAACACCATAAACTAGGTGGCTTATAAACAACATAAATTTATTCTTCAGAGTTCTAGTGGCTGGGAAGTCCAAGATCCAGGTGCTGGCAGATGCAAAGTCTTGAGAGTCCACTTTCCAGCTCACATGGTGGGAGGGGCAGGTGCTGGCAGATGCAAAGTCTTGAGAGTCCACTTTCCGGCTCACATGGTGGGAGGGGCAGGTGCTGGCAGATGCAAAGTCTTGAGAGTCCACTTTCCGGCTCACATGGTGGGAGGGGCAGGGCAGCTCTCTGGGAGCTCTTTTATAAGGGTATTAATCCCATTCATGAGGGCTCTGGTCTTCGTGACCTAATCACCTTCCAAAGGCCCCCCCTCCTAATATCATCACTTTGGTGATTGGGGCTCAACATATTAATTTTGGGGAGATGCAAACATTCAGACTATAACAAATTAGTATAATTTAATGTAATTATTTATATGGTTAAACTTAGGTCTACCATTTTATTATTTGTTTCCTGTTTGCTTTATATGAAAAAAAGAAAAAACAAACCCTGGCAGGGGTGAAGGTTAATAAACACGTAAACCATAATACATGTGCAGGGGAACTGAGCAATTAAGTAAATGCACGGCAGATGATGGGAGCTAGTTTTCTCACTGTTGGAGTGAGATGTTACAGATAAGCAAGGGGCAAATGCTAGGATGATCCATATGGTAATGGATTAGAGATGCAGACATGACATTAGTATGAATTCATTTAGTTTAATACAGATATAGATGGTCATAGATGGAAACATTGATAGATATGTGTATATGTAGGGGTTAGTATACACACATATGTTTCTTTGCTCTATCAGCTGAGAAGGCCTGTAAGCAATAACCTGCCAGTGCAATGGGCATATGTTGCATCCACATCTTGATTTCTAATCCCATTCTCCAATAAAAGGAACTAGGGCTTCCTGAGAAATGGCTGATTCTAGGGCTTGAGCAGGAAATATACAAGATGAGCCTGGAGGCCGGGTGTGGTGGCTCACGCTTGTAACCCCAGCACTTTGGGAGGCTGAGGTGTGTGGATCACCTGAGGTCAGGAGTTCAAGACCAGCCTGGACAACATGGTGAAACCCCATCTCTACTAAAAATATATATAAAAAGAAGCTGGGCATGGTGGTGGGCGCTTGTAATCTCAGCCACTTGGGAGGCTGAGGCAGGAGAATTGCTTGAACCTGGGAGGCAGAGGTTGCAGTGACCCGAGATCACGCCACTGCACTTCAGCCTGGGTGACAGAGTGAGCCTCCGTCTTAAAAAAAAAAAAAAGAAAAAGAAAAAGAAAAAAACAAAATGAGAGTGGAGTATCTTGCAGCATCAGAAAGTGAGGAAATGGTCAAAGAACAGCAATAACAATAACATTAATAGAGATATGTCAAAAGAGTGCAGGAGCGCTTTCAAAGGTCAACTTAAGCAAGTTTTTCTTCTCATATTCATTTTTAAATTTTCATTCATTTTTATTGTATTGCTTAAAATATTGCAAGATTAGAACAAATCCTTTTTTCAAGTCAGTCTTGGAGTATACAAAAATATTAGTCATCTCTCTACCTTCTAATACTACATAGCGAAGAATGGATGTTAACAGCTGATGCGTCTTTTTACATTTCTTTAAATTTTATTTTAGATTCTGGGGTATATGTGCAGGTTTGTTACATAGGTAAACTCATATCACGGGTGTTTGGGGTACAGATTATTTTGTCACCCAGGTGCTAAGCATAGTACCCAATGGTTATTTTTCCTGATCCTTTCCCTCTTCCCACCGTTCACTACCAACATGCTTTCATGTCATGACCATAGCGAAAGGTGCACATAGAGAAAGTATCATTCCCTCCCAGGTTCCTCCTATCCATTTCCTGCTCCCCTCCACTCCTTGTAGGCAGTCCACTTCTTTGATATCTGGTTTATCTTTCCTGCATTTCTTTTTATAAAGATAAGTAGAGAAATGTATGTGTTCTTATTTTTCTTTCTTCTTACACGAAGGTAACATAAATATATGTTTGTTTGCATTTTGATTATTTTTCACTTACAGTAATAATGTCACCAATTCCAGGTCATTAAAATTTTTTCCTTATAAGATATTTATTTTTCTGTTTCAAAAGCATTTATTACCACTCAGAGTTTACAATTATATTATTTGGGATATAATTGTAGGAAAGTGTCAGATAGGAAAATTGTTCCTTTTTTCTTTCTTTTTTTGAGATAGGGTCTCACTCTATTGCCAAAGCTGAAGTACAGTGGCATGACCCTGGCTCACTGCAACCTCCACCTCCCAAGCTCAAGCCTCGTGCCTCAGCTTCCCAAGTAGCTGGAACTACAGGTGCACACCACCACATCGGCTAATTTTTGTATTTTTTGTAGAGATGGGCTCTTACCATGTTGACCAGGCTGGTCTCAAACTCCTGGCCATAAGGGATCTGGCTGCCTCAGCCTCCCAAAAAGGAACAATTAACACTTGTGCGATGAGGTAGGACCCACAGGGAGAGTACAGACGCCTAGGTGTGCCACAGCAGAGAGTTCACTCCAGAGTATGATTGAACAGAGTGCGGGAGAGGCTGCCAAAATTGGGAAGGAGAGAGTAGTAGAGAATAGGCTACTTTAAGAGGACAAGTGGCTTTCTTGAGAGGCACATGGCCAGCCTGGGAGACTTTGCCAGATGGAGAATGAAGACTCTGACCTCACTTTCCCTTCCTTGAGACTCCTGATGGGGCTCCTCAGTGTCTGAACCCAGTGGTAGCCTGAGGACACAGGGCCCCCTTGAAGAGTCCATGCCTGTCAGTCTCCCAGGCAGGACAGGGAAGACAGAAGGTGACCTTCACACTCTTTTGCAGCATCTGTTGGAATTGTACATTTTACAAGAATATATATTCCATTCCCAGGATTCTGTATTCTTATTTTGCTTCCCTGTCGTTAAGTCTTAGAATTGAATTAATCTTTACTTTCTTTTTGAGCATTTTGTGATTTTCTTTGTAGTGGTACAACAATGATCAACTTCTGAATTCTTGAAAGTCTAAAAATATCCTTCTTTTTTTTTTTTTTTTTTTTAATGAGACAGAGTCTCGCTCTGTTGTCCAGGCTGGAATGCACTGCCATGATCTCAGCTCACTGCAACCTCCAGCTCCTGGGTTCAAGCGATCCTCCCACCTCAGCCTCCAAAGTAGTTGGGATTACAAGCATGTGCCACCACCACTGGCTAATTTTTGTATTTTTAGTACAGATGTGTTTTCACCATGTAGCCCAGGCTGGTCTTGAACTCCTGACCTCAAGTGATCCACCTGCCTTGGCCTTCGGAGGTGCTGGGATTACAGGTGTCAGCCACTGCACCTGGCCTAAAAGTATTCTTCTTTTGCACTTATATTTGAACATGATGCATCTGTACAGGATTCTCAGCTCATGGGAAATAAGACTAACAATAGAAACTTCCACGTTTCTTTCTATTGAAAGTCTGAAATGAGAAGTTTGGCGCTAGCCTGGATTCTCTTGCTATTCAAGAACTCGTTTTCTCTGTCTAACATGTTGTACAGCTTAAGGGTCCCTAATCCGAGTATGCAAAATCTGAAAGGCTCCAATATCTGAAACTTTTTGAGTACCAATGTGACTCCACAAGTGAAAAAGTCCACACTTGACCTAATGTACAGAAATTTGTTTCATGCACAAAGTTGTTAAAATAATGTATAAAATTACTTTCAGGCTATGTGTATCAGGTGTATATGAAACATAAATGAATTTCATGTTTAGACTTGGTACCATCTCTGGGATATCTCATTATGCATATGCAAATACTCCAAAATCGGAAAAGATCAGAGATCTGAAACATTTCTGGTCCAAGTAATTTGGATTAGAGATACTCAGCCTGTATTTTCTCCATCCTCGGGGTTCAGAAATTTCAGTGATGTGTGGCCGAGGGTATCTAATCTCATTCATTTTGCTTGGGAATTAATGAACACTTTCTAACAGGAAACAAGTGTCTTCAGCTCAGGGAAGTTTTCTTTTTCTTTCTTTCTTTTTTTTTTTATTTGAGATGGAGTTTTGCTCTTGTCACCCAGGCTGGATTGCAATGGCGTGATCTCGGCTCACTACAACCTCCACCTCCCTGGTTCAAGTAATTCTCTTGCCTCAGCCTCCTGAGTAGCCAGGATTACAGGCACCTGCCACCATGCCCAGCTAATTTTTGTATTTTTAGTAGAGATGGGTCTTCACCATGTTGCCCAGGCTGGCCTTGAACTCCTGACCTCAGGTGATCCACCCTTCTCAGCCTCCAAAGTGCTGGGATTACAGGTGTGAGCCACTGAAACACTGAAACTGGCTTTTTTTTTTTTTTTTTTTGAGATGGAATCTCGCTCTGTCGCCCAGGCTGGAGTGCAGTGGCATGATCTTGGCTCACTGCAACCTCTGCCTCCCGGGTTCAAGCGATTCTCATGCCTCAGCTTCCTGAGTAGCTGGGATTACAGGTGCCTGCCACCAAACCCATCTAATTTTTTTATTTTTAGTAGAGAAGGGGTTTTGTTATATTAGCCAGGCTAGTTTCAAACTCCTGACCTCAGGTGATCCGCCCGCCTCGCCCTCCCAAATTGCTGGGATTATAGGCATGAGCCACCACACCTGGCCCCAGGGAAGTTTTCTTATGTATACATATGTGAACATTACCATTTCCTCATCAAGTGCTTTTTGTCCCTCTGAAACTCCTATTATTCACAAAATTAAACTCCAGGCTAGGCTCTCCATTCTTATCTCTTCTTTCATATTTTATATTTCCTTGTATTTTATTTGGTGTTCTCAGCTCTTTCTTCCATTTCTCCTCCCCAAATCACAGTTCATTTATCAAGATTTTTCATGCCCTTTCCATTAAATGTATAAATCTGTAAATCATACTTTGAATTTCTGCACATCTTGTTTTTGCTCCCATTACATCTCCTAAGCGTTCTCTAATGTTTTTTTATCAATGTTCTCTCCTGTCTTATCAGTGAGTTCTGCTTCATTAGAAACTACCTGTCTACCCTGGCCAGGCTTCCTACCTGTGAGGCAGGTACTTCTTCAGTGTCTGCCTGTTCGTGAAGGTGGGCTCCCTCAGCCACCACAAAAGTCAGGATTTTGAAGAACAATGGCAAATGCTGGACTGGCAGGAAATGATGAATGAGATGGCAGATTGGTTTTATGGTGGACGAGAGGAGGCCTTATTATTTTGAGGGTGAAGAGAGGTGCAAGTTGTGGGGAGAAGCTCAGGGGAGAGAAGAAAAGGCCCTTACAACCATAGAGCCTTGGAACAATTCATTTCTCATCTGCTGCTCAGCCCAGGTTCTTCAGTCTCCCAAAAGATCACGTTCAGCAAACATGCAGAGTACCAAAAAAGAGACCCAACAGAGTCTCTCAGTTGGGCTTCAGCATTTGCAGCTTGTACCTTGGAGGCTCCCTGCTGGGAGTGGCGAAAACCATCTCATTAGCCTAGGCTTTCTGCTTTCCACATAGCACGTCAAGCAGTGAGTCTCTGCACTTGTCCATCCTCTGGAGAATTCAGTCCTCAGGTGCACTCAAGAATCCCTTTGGAGATCTGTGCTGCTCAAAGAGGGGACATGGGTCAATGGCGCTAGCCTTACCTGGGAGTTTGTTAGAAATGCAGAAACTCATGCCTCACCCCAGATCTATTCAAAGGAATGTACATAGTAACAAGATCCCCAGATAATTTGTGTGCACCTTAAAGCATAACAAATGCATGCCCTTGGCCACCGCCCACAGCCACGGGCACCTGCTGGCATGTCACCCTTATCTCAATTGTTGGGTAGTGCTTGCAAAAACGTGGGAGGATGAAAGGTCAGGAAATTGCATGCTTAACCTGGCATTTTCTCTGAATCCCTTCCATACAGATTTTCAAGCATGTTTTTAGATGTTTGTAACAATATGGTTTGGGATGTACAGAATATTGACATTTGAAAATATCTGAGATGACTGGGTGTGGTGGCTCACACCTGTAATCCCAGCACTTTGGGAGGCTGAGGTCAGGAGCTAGAGACCAGCCTGGCTAACATGGCAAAACCCTGTCTTTACTAAAAATGCAAAAATTAGCCAAGCATGGTGGCGGGTGCCTGTAATCCCAGCTACTCAGGAGGCTGAGGTAGAAGAATCCTTTGAATTTGGGAGGCAGAAGTTGCACTGAGCCAGGATCGTGCCACTGCACTCCAGCCTGGGTGACAGAGGAAGACTCTGTCTCAAAACAAAACAAACAACAACAACAACAACAACAACAAAAACTAAGAGACGGCCAGTTCTACCATCTGATTTTACATAAGAATCCCAGAGGGTCTAAGAAACTTAACAAAAATCATACAGCTAACAAGGAGCAGAGCAAGAAATAGAATTCCAGTCTCTTAATTTCTTGGCTGCTGCTTTGTTTTCCCATTTATTGCCTAGATCTTATTGGGGAATAATTTCTGTTGTTCCGTAAACAAATGAACATTAATCTTCAAATATTAGCAGGACAAACCTAAATAAGAACCAAATTGGAAAAGACAAAAACAGCAACAATCACAAAAAAAAAAAGAGAGAAAGAAGAGAGAGAATCTGTTAAATGAAGTAGCAAGCTACACTTCTTAAATTTAACTTTAATTTTCAGTTCAGGGGTAGATGTGCAGGTTTGCTATATAGGTGAACTCGTGTTATGGGAGTTTGTTGTACAGATTATTTCATCACCCAGGTATTCAGCCTAGTTCACATTAGTTATTTTTCCTAATCCTCTCCCTCCTCCCACCCTCCACCCTCAACCAGGCTCCAGTGTCTGTTGTTCCTCTACTTACGTCCATGTGTTCTCATCATTTGGCCCCCACTTATAAGTGAGAACATGCAGTATTGGTTTTCTGTTTCTGCAAAAGATAAAGGCAGTTTCTGTTAATTTGCAAAGGATAATGGCCTCTAGCTCCATCCATGTTCCTGCAAAGGACATGATCTCATTCTTTTTAATGGCTGCATAGTATTCCATGGTTTACGTGTATAAAACAGATGGACTCTTTCAAAGTGACTCAGTTTGCCATATTGCCAAACAAATAGCTGGGAAAATTCACACAGATTTGACTTACTTCATAAACAATCCTCTGTGGCATGTTTCTTTTTTTCTTTCAAATTGCTGCTTAAATTTCATCTTGTTCGTGAAATCTTTTCAGGCTAGTATCTCCTGGCACATCATCATTCAACATTTATTCTCTTTAGTTGTTTGATGCACACACCCACACAGCTCTCTGCTATCCAGAATGAAAGAGTATAAAGTATTGGTGAATCGACTCATAGATGGAGATTAATATACTGAACATATATAAATCAGCAAATTTCAGTTAGAAAACAAAATATAACACCAAATTAAAAAAATTGTATAGCAATTTGCCTCATCTATTTTATTGTTTTATTTTTGTTTGCTATTTGCTTTTTTTTTGTTTTTGTTTTTGACGGAGTTTTGTTCTTGTTGCCCAGGCTGGAGTGCAATGGCATGATCTTGGCTCATCACAACCTCTGCCTCCTGGGTTCAAGCGATTCTCCTGCCTCAGGCTCCTGAGTAGCTAGGATTACAGGCATGTGCCACCACACCCAGCTAATTTTGTATTTTTAGTAGAGACGGGATTTCTCCATGTTGGTCAGGCTGGTCTCAAACTCCCGACCTCAGGTGATCCGCCTGCCTTGGCCTCTCAAAGTGCTGGGATTACAGGCATGAGCCACAGTGCCTGGCCCTGCTATTTGCATTTTATTGATACATAATAGATGTATTTATTTTCAGGGTACATTTGATATTTTGATACATTCATACAATGTGAAAGATCAAATCAGGGTAATTGGGTTATCCATCATCTTAAGTGTTTATCTTTTTTTTATGCTAGGAACATTTGAATTACTGTCTTCTAGCTGTTTTGAAATATACACTAGATTAGTGTTAACTATAGTCACCCTACCGATCTATTAAACACCAGCTCTTATTACTTCTATCTAACTGTATTAATGTATCCATTAATCAACCTCTTTTCATGCTCCCTTCTCTTCCTGGCCTCTGGGAACCACCAGTCTACTCTTTATCTTCATGGGATTTACCTTTTTAGCTCCCATAGATGAATGAGAACACGCAACATTTGTTAAATGTTCATTGATATGGTTTCAGAGGTTCACATGTGTCCTTAGCTAAATTCCAAGCTGTACATGTATAGGGTGGGATTTCATGAGGCCAGACAAAGAGTGACTACTGAAGAGTTATAAGATAAACAACTCATGGATCTTAACAGGTTTCAGAGACATTTGAATTCTGAGCCATTACTGAACACCTGGGATATTTTGTAGGCTCCTGGAAGGCTATTGGCTCTAGAATAAAGGCTTAAGAATTATTAAGGGCTGGGCCCATTGGCGTATGCCTGTAGTCTCAGCTGCTTGAGAGGCTGAGGCCAGAGGACAGCATGAGCCCTGTAGTTCTAGGCTATAGTGAGCTATGATCATGCATTGCAACTAATCATTAGAAAATTACCACTTCTTGGATTTTGGTGTTAGTATCTACATTAATTTCCTAGGGCCGACATGACAAACTATCACAAATTGGATGGCTTGGCAGAACAGAAATGTATTGGCTTACAGTTCTGGAGGTTAGACGTTTGAAATCCAGGTGTCAATGGGACTGGACTCTCTGGGAAGCCTCTAGGGAAGGATGTTCCTTTTGCCACCGCAGCTCCAGGTAGCCCCACACCTTCTTTGGCTTCTGGATAATCCTGCCGTCAACCTCCCTCCATCTTTCCATGGCCTTCTCTCTATGTCTCCTCACATTGGTTTCCTTCACAGATAGGCATGTGTCTGTGTCCAAATTTCCCCTTTTCTTTCTTTTCTTTTCGAGATGGAGTTTCACTCTTATTGGCCAGGCTGGAGTGCAATGGCTCGATCTTGGCTCACCACAACTTCTACCTCCAGGGTTCAAGTGATTCTGCTGCCTGAGCCTCCCAAGTACCTGGGATTACAGGCATGCACCACCACGCCCAGCTAAGTTTTGTATTTTTAGTAGAGATGGGGTTTTTCCATGTTGGCCAGGCTGGTCTCAAAATCCCAACCTCAGGTGATCCACCCGCCTCGGCCTCCCAAAGTGCTAGGGTTACAGGCGTGAGCCAACATGCCCGGCGCAAATTTCCCCTTTTCATAAGGACATTGGACATCTCGGATTAGGCCACATTCTATGAATTTGGTTAAATTTGCAAAGACCCTATTTCCAAATAAGGTCATGTATTGAGGTACTGGGAGTTAGGATTTCAACATATCCTTTTTAGGGGACATAAATCAACCCAAAACAGCACCAAAGAAGAATATCAGCAATGATCTGAAAGGGCTATTGAAATACTTTTTCCCCGGCCAACTGCATATCTGTGTAAGGCCAGATTTTCTTTGTATACTGGAACCAAAACAACACACTAATAGATGGAATGCAAACACACAGGAGAGTGCAGCTGTCTTCTATTAATGTCATTAAAGAGGCTTTCAAAATGTGAAACAATACTACTGTTCTCATTAGTTTATTTTGGAAAATGTGATTATTCATAAAAATGTGTTGTATATGTTGACGTAATCAGTTTATTATTGCTATTTTAATTGAATTAAATAAATAAATATTCTTTAACATTCTTAGCTTTAATTTAGGATACAGTAAATATTGAGAGATATAGGTAGATATTCATAAACAAAACTTGGTGGAGGGGCGTCCTAAAATTTTTTTTTTTTTCTTTTTAGAGACAGTCTATGTCGCTCAGGCTGGAGTGCAGTGACTATTCCCAGGCATGATCATAGCTCACTACAGCCTAGAACTACAGGGTTCAAGCCATCTTCCTGTCTCGGCCTCTCAAGTAGCTGTGACTACAGTTGAACACTTTAGAGCCAGAAGCCTTTTGGGCCCCTGTGAAATATCCCAGGTGTTCAATAACTGCTCAGAACTTAAATATCTGAAACCTGTCAAAATCTATGAGTTGTTTATAACTCTTCAGTAGTCATTCTTTGCCTGGTCTCGTGAAATCTCACCCTATACATGCACAGCTTGGGATTTAGCCAAAGATACAAACTCGTGTAAAGATTTTGTAAACTCTTATGTAGCTCTTTTTCTTTTTTTATTTTGGGATGGAGTTTTGCTCTTGTTGCCCATGCTGGAGTGCAATGGTGTGATCTCTGCTCACTGCAACCTCTGTCTCCTGGGTTCAAGCGATTCTCCTGCCTCAGCCTCCCAAGTAGCTGGAATTACAGGCATGTGCCACCACATTGGGCTAATTTTGTATTTTTAGTAGAGACGGGGTTTCTCCATGTTGGCCAGGCTGGTCTCGAACTCTCAACCTGAGGTGATCCGCCTGCCTCGGCCTTCCAAAGTGCTGGGATTACAGGCGTGAGCCACCGTACCCAGCCAGCTCTCTTCTCTTTAGTGCTCTGCCTCTCAAGTTCCAGCTGCTTCAGGCTGCCCAAATTCTGATCTCTGTGTATCTCTGTCTCCTTAATTATATGAGACCACTGTGTTCCTCCTCTATTGCCAGGTTTGGTAAATGCCTCCAGGTGAAAACTCATGGTGATTGTTTTCTTTCTTTGGGGGATTAATCTCCCTGAAAACAATTTTTTCATGGGAAGTTGACCAGTTTTCTAGGTGTTTATTTACAGGGAGAAGGTTAGTTCCCTGCCAGTTCCTCTGTCATACCCGTGACCCTATGCCTTTTATAACAACAGCTCTTAATTCATTTTTTTTTTAAGTTCTGGGGTACATGTGCAGAACATGCAGGTTTGTTACATAGGTATACATGTGCCATGGTGGTTTGCTGCACCTATCAACCCGTCATCTAGGTTTTAAGCCCTGCATGCATTAGGTATTTGCCCTAATGCTCTCTCTCCCCATTCCCCTTCACCCCCTAACAGGCCCTGGTGGGTGATGTTCCCCTCCCTGTGTCCATGTGTTCTCATTGTTCAACTGCCATTTATGAGTTAGAACATCTTAATTCATCTTTTAAACATTTTGAATTTCTTTTCGTAACTACTTTCAGATTACCCAGAGCTCCTAAGGAAACTGAGCCCGCACCTCGCGCGCCTCTCTGCTCCTCCCAGCGAGCGCGGCTGCAGCCCGGAGACGCCGGTATCCAGCGCCAGGTCTTCCACGCCCGACCCCTCCCGGGTCTGGGGCGCTGGACACCCGTCCTCCTCCTTTCGCCGGGATTGGCCACGCTGGCAGCGTCGCGGTGTCCAGGTCAGGTGAGTGGGTCGGGCTGCCAAGGGCGCCCAGGGAGAGGACCGCTCTGCAGGGCGCAGGCGTCGCGTGTCGCCGAGGGGCGCGGCAGGGGCCGGCGGCTGGGGCCCCCTCGCGGGGTGTGTCCTGTCCCATGCTGCAGCGTCGGGTTGTCCAGGATCTAGGAGAGCGTGGCTGGGCCTTCTGCAGGGGCCGCCGTCCATGCCCCGGGCTCGGACCACCTGCTTCTCGGCCCTTTACAGACCTCCCGGTGGCTGGGAGGGGAGGTGGGCTCGGCGGACAAATTCAGTGTCTTTCCGTTTTTGCATCCTCAAGCAGGTGGGAGAAGAGGCCCTCTCCAAACCTGAGAGCGGGGCGCACCCTCCTACCTGGGCTCTTCCTTCTAACGTCGGGGCCGAGTGGGATTTGCTTTCGCCTAGATCTCGGTGGGTCGGGACCCGCCCCCCGGGTTTTACAGGCAGCAGGTTTAGCCTCTTGGAGACGCCGGACCTCGCAGACAGGTGCCCAACTCCAGAAACAGCCCAGAGGAAACGGTGTTGGGGGCTTGAGGTGCATTTAGGAAGCCACTTTCTGGAGGCACTTATTGACACCACTCAGGTGTAGGCAGACCCCAAAGCAGGGGTGAGCTGAGTGCCGGTTCCAGGGTGACCCAGACACGCACAGTTCCCGAAGGGTGAAGGCGGTGCCTGGAGATATAGCCCGGCGCCCAGCACTTGTTAAACCACCTGGCCAGGCAGGTGCTCCTGGTTAGCCCCCTATGTTTGGAAAGCCGATTTTAAGCCATTTTAACTTATGCAGACTCTTTCTTGGTCAAGATACTGTGAACCAGTTTGGAGGGGGCGCCACTTAGCAGCTGAGTTGCATCTCTTTCAGGAAGGATTCTAACCCTTCGATTTTGCTTCAGAATTTTTGCCTAACCGGGTCCAGCCTCTCTGTTGAAGCTGATCTGCCCACACCAGTTCTGAAACAGGAGTCAATGTTACTTACCTTTCTTGCTTCTACTAAGCAGTGATTTCCAATACCTTCTAGTGTGAAGACACCTTTATGATGTCTGTTTTAGAACGGCACATAGTCATTGTACTTGGTATATTGACAGACTATGAGAAAGCTACCAGGAATTTAATATGAAAATAAATACATTCATAAATAAATTGCTTATGTATTCACAGCAAGCATTTACCTAAATTTGGAAAGTAAGGTTTGAGACTCATCTGCAGATAATGTTAGAATCCACATGCACTTTTGGTCCCTGGACCAAGAATCATCATTGTTCAAGTTGTCACTCACCTGATGTGAGTCTTTGAGGGCTGACTGCAACCTTGTTGTCCTTCTGGAAGAATCTGTGGGAAGAGGGAGCAAAAGAGTTAATAGTTTATGAGCATTTATGTGGTGGGTATTGTGCCAAGCGGTTTTGTGCTCACTTAATTCCTGAATCTTCTTAGTGTCACTTATTTACTAGCAGCATTTTATAAACAAGAAAACTGAAGTCCAGAGGGAAGAAGGAACTCTCCCAAGGTCGCGCTTCTAGTAAGCGATCCAACTGAAACTTCCACCCAAGTAGCCTGTTGACTGAGCCTGAGCTCCCATGTTAGTTACTGACATCAACTGCTCTCAATTTAATAGTTTTCTTCAAGTCATGTGAGGACAGACGGAATGTGAGTAGATAGCAAAGTTGTTAGCTATCCATTAAAAACTAATATTGCTTAAGTATTTTATTTTTAATGGTTTTTATAAGCCAGACTTTTAAAATCAAATGAGTAACTATACTAAGTACAACTTAGTAAGTACTAAGTACTTAGTGGTAGTACACTAAGTACCACTAAGTATTTAGTACAAGTACAACTAAGTACAACTAAGACATGATCCCTTTACCAAGATACTTGAACACTGGTGTTCAATAATCTGTTTGAATTTCTGCTTTCAATTCTCTAGATATAAACCAGAAGTGGAACTGCTAAGTCATGTGGTAATTCTGTGTTTAACTTTTTGAGGAACTGCCAAACTGTTTTCTGTAGTGCTTGTACCATTGACAGTCTCACCAGCAATACTTAAGGGTTCCAGTGCCTGTTATCATTCTCTTTTGTGGGAGCTGCTGGTCAACTGTAGCCTAATGAGAAAACATTAAATTTAGCATATTTCTCTTATGGAAGTGAAGGGTTTCCGTCATGGAAAAAATAGATGTTTGTTACTTCATGGCCATGTCTGAGGTCCACACCTGGGCATCAGAACAGATTCTGAAATTAGAACCCATTGTATGTTTATCCTTTCGTGTTTCTGCTGGCTGAGCTTCTCCAAATCTTCCAGTCTCATTTCTCCTCTTTGTAAAATGGTATTCTTGTGCCAGAATGGTTGAAATAAATCTCATGTATCTTCACCATTCATTAATAATGTGTAAAGGTTATGGCTGCTATTGTAACACTTATCCATAAAGACACAGGATGGTATTTTAGGTTAAACTGTGATTAGGAGGTTAAAGGATTTGTTGTCTTGATGCTTTGGCCTGTTGGGTAGATCAGTCTTGCCACCCTGAGCTTTATTATCTGTTACCCTTAATCAGTAGTTCCCTCTCTCTACATGGGCTCTACCTGCAGCCTTACCCATTTAGGTGGGAAGGTGTATTAGTCTGTTCTCATGCTGCTAATAAAGACATACCCAAGACTGGGTAATTTATAAAGTAAAAGAGGTTTAATGGACTCACAGTTCCACATGGCTAGGGAGGCCTCACAATCATGGCAGTAGGCAAAGGAGCAAAGTCACATTTTACATGGTGGCAGGCAAGAGAGTGTGTGCAGGGGAAATCCCCCTTTTAAAACCATCAGCTCTCATGACTTATTCACTATCTCCAGAACAGCACGGGAAAGACCTGCCCCCGTGATTCAGTTACCTCCCACAGGGTCCCTCTCATGACACATGGGAATTATGGGAGCTACAATTCAAGATGAGATTTGGGTGGGAACACAGGTGAACCATATCAGAAGGATACAAGAGAAAAGGCCCTGGTTTAATAACATGAGAGTTACACTCAATGATGATTTTTATATTGAGAATTCATCAATAAATTTTCATCATATTATGAATAATTATTGAAGCCTATTTTGGATAAAACAACTTATTTATTCATTCTTTATTAGGAGTTTGAAGTCGGTTTCTGGTCCTGACCCTGGAGAGGTCTGGGTTTTGTATTATACACACGCCCAGGCTCCTGCGGCATCATTCCGCCGGCATCCTGTGGCATTCCTGGCCCACTGCAGGACGTGACTGGCCACTGAACTTGACTTGTAGCCATACATTGAGTATTCTCCTGGGATGGGAAGGCATCATGCTATTCTAGAACCCCATGGTTTTGGAGAAATGATGTTTTTCTGGCAATGCCCCAAGGAACCACATTTCTTTCTGCCAAACAAACAAACAACAAACACCAAAATAAATCGTTCCTGGTCCTGTGACTCATATTCTAAAGGGTCCCTGCTGTCGAGCTTTGAGAATGACAACACTTGATCTAAATTTCACCAGTTATACCTGGGAAGCTTAAGTTGTTTCCATCATCTTGGACACGTTGTCCTATGGCACCAGTAGTGAAGTCCAGGCAGTAGCATTTGTCATTCTGAGTTACACTCTGGCCAGCTTGACATGTGACTTCCCAATAAATGTTGCTAAAGTACACAAATCAATATTCTGTACCAGTCAAACATCTGGGGTTCCTATACTGATGTGTCTGTTAAATTATATTCATGTGAGTGGGAACTCTATAGAGAAAGAGACTGTCTATTCAGGCCCCTGGTTCAGTGACTTCCACATAGTGAGCATCTGGGAAGTGGCTCCAGAGAACAAAAATACTGAAAAGATTGTTCCTGGGTCCTCTCTAACTTAGGGCTCTCTATCATCAGATGTAGACGAGTGCTGTCGGTCATGTGGTCCTAGTAACCAACTATGTCATAATACTCCAGGCTGTTACTCCTGTGACTGTATTCAAGCTCACCAGCTCTACAATGGCACCAACTGTCAAGTTACAAGTAAGTTTCAATACCGGAGGCAAAGCCTGGCTCCTGCTCTATTCTTAGCAGTAATAGATAAAAGTGATATAGATGATTCATGTGAAAATCTAGTATAGAAATGACTTTATTCTTTCCATAAGGAAGCTGCTATTATAACATTCATTGTTCTGTTTGAGGGTCAGTTGCTATTAAATGTCTTTAAAATGACGTCATCTATACACAATAGAACTAGGTGCTCCAGAGACCCAGTCAATATAATCTCACCTTCTCCTGTGTTTCTTTACCACTGGGACACTTAATTACATTCAGCTACTGTGTATGAAGCATGGAGAGGACTTCCATTGAGGTGGGAGAGGAGCTGACTCTGAAACTAAGTAAGGCAATAAAGTTCCAAAGATGAATTTTAGTGTGTTGGGGTTCAGAGGAAGGAGGGGGAACCAAGGTGATCCACTAGCTTTCTTCTGCACACATAGTCCAGACTTTAGGGATAAGTAGATTTTAACATAGGAGATGGGAAAACACCTTTAGTTAAAGGAAAAAGTGTGAAATAAAGCTTCAAAGTAATGTGTCACTACTTCTACTTCTAGTACAGCTGATAATGTTAAAATTCTTATAGCAGCAGATTGAAAGCTTGATGTCTTGGATCAACAAACAGACATCTGTGAGATTCTCATATCTTTAAATTCAAGGCCAGCATTGACTGCATATGATCTTGAGAGAAGCATGTATGTACTTCTGGGTGGATGAAGTCTTAAATGTGTTTGTCCTTGGGAAGTTGAACTCTATTCTCCTCTATCCAAGTATATTTCTTGGTAGGAAGAGCCTTACCTTCTTCAAGCCACGTAGCCATAGTCTAAGAAGCATAGGTATTTATCCGGACAATCTTCTTCTGTGACTCACCTGTTCTGAAGCATTAATGTGTATATAATTTTGATTTGAGACTTCTATAATAAATATCGTCTAAAACTGAGGTCACATTCTCTTGGATTCCTTGGTTATGTTTCTGCTAAGGTCCTCCTCCTTCCTAATGGCCCTCTGTATGTTGGAAACACCTTAGCACATCTCTGGCCATTATTCCTTTTGTCCTATTTTCCTCACTGTAGTATGTGAAATTAGAAAATGTGGAAAAGTTGTGCTGTCTGTTATCCAGGCCTGTTTATAGATGGCAGGGTTTCTGACAAGCCATCAGCATATAGTTTTCAGCTCATCTTTACATTGAGTGTGCCAGTGTCAGTGTTGTTTTTTCTTGAGCATGTTATTCGTATTGAAAACTGACGCTAGAAAATACAGATGAAATTTCTAGTGAAAAATGGGAGGCTTCCAAAATTCTGTTTCAGAACTAGAGTGCATGCCTTTAAGAACCAGTGTAGCATTGCTCAAGGAACATTCTGTGACCCTGAGCTTTCAACCTTGAATCTGTGCAGTGCCAAGGCTAAATTTATAACTCCAGAGGAAGGCGCATGTTCTCTGCAGGTGGCAGAGCCCAACAAAGGGGTCAAACCAAATATGGCCAGCCTCATCTTAACAATTTCCAATAATTTCTAAGTCACTTCTCCTTTCCTGGGTAGGAGTAACTTCATGGATGTGGGAGTATACAGAAGTGTAATTTTATGGAAGTTCCTCCATATGCAAGTGTGAGGAAATAGTAAAGAAATTCTCCCACTCTAACACCCAGTATGTAGGAAGAATTTTACAGCACATCAAGCCCTGGGGGTACCAGCGTCCTCATTCTGTTACTCCAGCCCCGCTTTCATGCTTTGCCTGTTTGTCAACATCCCTGGTAGTTAATATTTGAGTTCTTACTATAATACCTAGTGATGTGCTGGAAAATGTTTAACAATCAACTCTCTGGGAAAAAAATGTGTGCACATATGTACCTACATCTGTTTATAATTAAGCGTACTGATATAAAGGATATGTAACACAATGTACAAATAAGAAAATACACAATATTCTTTTCTTTGATTTTTGTTTTAGTGTTTTTTTTTGTTTTTTTTTTTTTTGAGATGGAGTTTCTCTCGTGTCACCCAGGCTGGAGTACAATGGCGCAATCTCGACTCACTGCAACCTCCACCTCCCAAATTCAAGCGATTCTCCTGCCTCAGGCTCCTGAATAGCTGGGATTACAGACACACACCACCATGCCCAGCTAATTTTTGTATTTTTGTAGAGATGGGGTTTCACCATGTTGGCCAGGCTGGTCTCAAACTCCTGGCCTCAGGTGATCTGCCTGCCTTGGCCTCCCAAAGTGCTGGGATTACAGGCATGAGCCACCATGCCCGGCCTGTTTTGTTTTCTTTTTGAGACAGGGTCTGAGTCTGTTGCCCAGGCTAGAGTGCAGTGGCACAATCATAGCTCACTGCAGCCTTGACCTCCTGAGCTCAAGCACTCCTCCCACCTTAGCCTCCCGAGTAGCTGGGACCACAGGCATACGCCACCATGCCTGGCTAATTTTTTAATTTTTTTGTATTTTTCTGTAGAGATGAGGCCTCACTGTATTACCCAGTCTGATCTCCACATCCTAGGCTCAAGCAATCCTCCTGCCTCAACCTCCCAAAGTACTGGGTTTACCAGTGTGAGCCACTGCACCTGGCCATGATATTTGTTATTACAAATTTCATATAGCTAACTGATATTCACAGACTGCTTTTTTATTTGGAATTCTTAGATCAGAAGCCAATCTATGGTTACAATTCAAGATTTAACAAAAGTGATGAATAAGTGCTTGATTACTATCTGATTAGGCAAATAAGTCAGTGTGTGAGTGTTCTTGACATGAATGTTTTTTGATGATTTTATTTCCATAAACAAGTGAGATGAAAGTGAAGCAATGAAGACTTGTGGGAATTAGTCCAGCGGTGACATAAATGACTTCTTTGCTGAACTGGATAGTAGATTTCAAATACTATGGAGATATTTCCTCAATTTTTTATGGTATTTAAAATTTAATGGTTATAGACACAATACACATATATTTAGTCTGCCTCATTAATACTTCACCACTTCCTTTAAGACTACACTAGGGATTGGCCAACTTTTTCTCCAAAAGGCCAGATAGTAAATATTTTAGGCTTGGTGGATTCTCTGCCATTGTTTCACAGAATTAGCCATTGATAACATGTGAGTGAATGGCCATAGCTTTACTCTGCTAAAGCTTTACAAAAACAGGCATTAGGCTGAGTTTGGCTCAAGGGCCATTGTTTGCCAGTTCCTGGTCTAGAAGTCAAAATGAAAAAAAAAAAAAAAAACAAATGAAATCCCCGTTTGTAGTGTTTGCCAATTATCAGGGTGCAAATACTCCCACGATCCCAGATTTCAAGCTACCAATGTAACATCATTAAACATACAATTGGGAAGGAATGTGCAGTAGCAAACCTTTACATGGCATTTCCACCATATGCACATAAAAGACAAATTAAATGGTACCCATGCTTTCCCCCATCATAGGTGACTTGTTCAGTATTAGTTAATAAGAACTTGACTCTTAGGGTTGCAAAGTTTGAGTCTTCTTTTTTTTTTCTTTTTTTTGAGACGGAGTCTCACTCTATCGCCCATGCTGGAGTGCAGTGGAGTGATCTCGGCTCACTGCAACCTCCGCCTCCTGGGTTCAAGTGATTCTCCTGCCTCAGCCTCCTGAGTAGCTGGGACTATAGGCACCCACCACCATGCCCAGCTAATTTTTGTATTTTTAGTAGAGACGGGGTTTCGCCATGTTGGCCAGGATGGTCTCAATCTCTTGACCTTGTGATCTGCCCACCTCGGCCTCCCAAAATGTTGAGATTACAGGCGTGAGCCACCGCACCCAAGTAGTCTGAGTCTTCTAAGAAATAGAAATAGAACACACTCTTTAAACAAATCCTGGAGCAATGGGATTAGAGGAGCCTACGAGTTCTACCTGGTGACTATGGACAAAGCCGCTCTTGTGCTGTGGAACAAGAGGACGCAGCAGCCTTCTCGGTGTTGAAAGAGCCATATATAAAGAAAATGATCATCTTGGCAGAGAACCAGGAGGTGGCCAGCTAGCCTTCCTCTGTGGGGTTATTCTTTGAGATCCACTTTACCTGACTCTTTGCAGTGTGTTTTTCTAGGATAAAATCCTGGGCATCTTTATGTTTGCACTGGCAGTGGTCCCAACCCACAATTCTTCAGGCCTTCTCTCTAAGTTGTCTATGTTCTGGAAATTTCCCAATGGCTAAAGTTAGTAGGCTGGAAAGGAAAAAACTCCTTGCCCAAATTCACTGTGAGTTGATGATAGGCTAACGTGCCACACTTAACCTAAGGATCCAGGCTTTGGGCCAGTTACACATTTTCTTCCTGTGAGACAGAAAAATGTATGTACACAGCCATGACATGATTTTCTGAAGGAGGGGGACAGTAGGGGCACATGCCCATTGCTGGAACCTACTGGACTGACTTGCTGAAGCAGCTGTTTGCTTTGGATCCCGGGGTTGAAGGAGCAGCCCCAACCACCGCTCCTGCTCCTCCCGCTCCTCCTCTGCCACATCTGCTTTGCATCCATCCTCTGTTCCCTGTGGAAATGGGAGGAACATGTTTCTTGGGAGCACCTCCGTGACGGCACATGCACCTGTCAGGATGGCTCAGATAAAGAGTGATCCTCCCAGTCCTGCCACAGACCAGGTCTGCCACTGTCTTCTCTTCTCAGGCTTCTGTCCAGGCACACTGACTCAGCTTTGAGTGCATGCTATGAATTTCCTGAGTGTTTACTATGATCATACTAACTGTCCCTAGACAAATCAATGTGGATGAAAGCCATCGGATGTCAGAATACTGAATCTGTGAGTGTTTGTTTTATCACAATTAAGTGTTTTACCAGGTATAACTTGAGGGGCAAAGAGAACTCACAATGCAGCCCTGAATGAGTCAGAGTTCCCCTCAGTTTTTCTTGAGGCATCCAACATCTGAACTCCTAGGCTTCTAAAACCATCCTTATCCGTGAAGAAAGAATCTCCAGTCATTCAGTATCTAGTTGAGTAAAAGGAATTAAATTGAAGAGCAATCTAATTTGTGGAAAACATTTGGGTCCCATAACTCTGATAATGTATTTGCAAGAAGTTTGCAGAAGACCTTTAAGAAACCTAATAACTCAGTATACTTTTCAGGGGGGTGGTGGGAATATTCCACAGGTAGTAATAGGTGCTCAAAAGACCATGGAGGATGTGGCCATATTTGTATCCCAGACCCTGAAGGACAGATTCTTAGATGTCCCAGGGAGTCCTACGAGGCTGATGCAAACACATGCATTGGAGCTTTTGTCTGCTTGGCACCATCACATCCTGTAAGGATGCTCAGACATGCATTTCCATGGGGCAAGTTTATGATGGTCCTGCTGACTGTCTGGATGCATCTGGTAACATGGGCTGGAGTAACTTATTCATCATCACCACACATGACTTATTTTTACTAATATCTAATTCTGCAATGTTCCTCAAGTTTTCATCCTATAAATTATTACCTTATTATCACTGTGGGTTCTTTAAACTGAACAATATGAAATATCTAACTATCGGCAACAGATATAGACTGTGAGGACTCCAGAAAATTCATGTGCTCTCTGATTCTATTTAATTAAATTAATTAAATAATTTACTTTTTGAGACAGAGGAGTCTCACTCTTTGGCTCAGGCTGGAGTGCAGTGGTGCAGTCTTTGCTGACCACAACCTCCACCTCCTGAGTTCAAGTGATTCTCCTGCCTCAGCCTCCAGAGCAGCTGGGATTACAGGCACGTGCCACCACACCCAGCTAATTTTTGTATTTTTAGTAGTGACGGGGTTTCACCATGTTGGCCAGGCTGGTCTTGAACTCCTGACCTCAAAAGGGATCTGCTTGCCTTGGCTTCCCAAAGTTCTGGGATTACAGGCATGAGCCACTGTGCCCGGCCTTGATTCTATTTTAGAACAGACAATAGGATAGTGAGCTCCAAAGGGCTAGACTATTTGTATGTTGTCTCAGAGAACATGCTTTTGATCTAGATTTGATTCAGTCAATTTAAAGAGATCACATTGTGACGATAGCCAGGGGTGAAGGAGGTTGGACAAACTATTTGACCCGCCTTGGTGTTCTCCCTTTTAAAAGTGGAAACAACACTTTCTGCCTTGTAGGGTTGTTAAGGAACACAGAGAATGTGGAGAAAGCTGTCCTGTTACAACTTGATACTGTCATGTTCGTACTCGAATACTAGCTGCAGATGGTTACAGAAATATCCTGCCAAGGCGAATCACTTGAACCAGGGAGTGGGAGGTTTCAATGAGCTGAGATTGCGCCACTGCATTCCAGCCTGCTTGGTGACAGAGCGAGACTCCATCTCAAGAACAAACAAACAAACAAACAAAAAATACCCTGCCAAATAGGGTCTTCATGGAAAGGTGTTCTCACGGGCAGTCAGTTGAGCAACTGTGATATCCAATTCTTGTGTAACCACCATCCTCTAATTCCACAGCTCCAGCTCCAATGGTATCTAAGATTTATAAGCTATAGAATAGAAGAGACAGTGAGCTCAGTATTGAATCTGGTCATAACTAGTAAAGAAAAAGATTTGGAACGGGAATCTTATAGTCAATAGTTCTCATTGACTTCACAATTTAAATTCTCTTCTTCCTAAAACTTCACTAGCTGGAAGACCAAGCAGTTATGACCCTAGTCACATCATCTTAAATAGAGGTCCCCCAGCTGCACAGGAGTGGAAATAGCCCTGTGATACCAGCTTAAGGCAGAGGCAAGATGTAGTTTTATTGCTAATACTGCTGTCTTCCTACCCAGTCGTTTTGCCTTTAGCATTCACGAGGGGGAGTAATTCTTGTGCCAATAATAATAAAGAATATGGTGAAATCACTTAAATACAACTTTAATTTTTGGATTTCTCTTTTGTTAGAAGCACCCTGTTGGCTACTTCCTGCCTTATGTGTGCACCTTCTACCACTTTCACTAGATCCGTTTCCATATCTGCAACTTGTAGATTTGCTGAACCCACAATTTACTTGGACTCAAAATATTAAAATAATTCCAGATACACCTACGTCCATGGGAAAAATATTTCTAGTCCATTTACTCACCACTTTGATCTACCGCATGAATATAGAATATATTCCTTATAGAATATAACTTTGGTTAAAACTATGCATATGGCCATTTAAAAATAGATTGGTATGATAAATAGACTGCAGTGGTCCTGAAACCAAACATTTTAAGTGTCTTAAGTTATATAGTTTTAAAAATATATATAAACTTTTGACTGTTTTTCTGTTTGACCAAAAGTAATGGTAGTGATAATGATTTCATAAATTCAAATTTATCTAGTTAAGCTTACTAGAATTCTTCTTCTGAAATGGTTCTTTTTTTTTTTTGAGATAGTATCTTGCTCTGTTGCCCAGACTAGAGTGCAGTGGGGCGATCTCAGCTCACTGCAACCTCTGCCCCCTGGGTTCAAGCAATTCTCCTGCCTCAGCCTCCTGAGTAGCTGGGATTACAGGCACACACCACCACGTCTGGCTAATTTTTTTGTATTTTTAGTAGAAATGTTCACCATGTTGGCCAGGCTGGTCTCAAACTCCTGACCTCAAGGGATCTGCCCGCCTCAGCCACCCAAAGTGCTGGAATTACAGGCATGAGCCACTGCACCTGGCCTGAAATGGTTCTTAACTAACAAATATGTATGCATATATATCCACACCTCACTACTTGTGTTTGTACGTACCTTGTCCATCACATAAGTCCATCACTCTGTCTCTGTGGCTGGTGGACACAGCAAGCATCATTAAGTTGCCCCAGAGGCTCAGCTGTATCTCAGAGAAACCATGTCAGCCTCACAGAACTCTCAACTTGTCATGCACAGAATGAATCTTACTATCTTCTCCCAAGAGCCAAGCTCACTGATAATTTTGCTCTAGGTAAATTTCTCCCTATGCACAAAATGCATAAAATGACATGAAAGAATCAGGCTCAAAAGCATGTACAAATGATGTACTACAGGATGACCACTTTCTCTGGACAGGTTTAAGTTAGTGCCTTGGCCTCCTTTGGACCTTAAGCCTTCCACCAGCCTTTCAGGGCTTGTGTTCCAGCTAGCTCAGCTGACTTCCCCAGGCTATGTGAGAAATGTTACCCTCAGCCCCACTCTTCTGCTCTGCAGGTCTCATTTCCTACTTGGATCCAAGAAACACCTGCCATTTCCTCTTCCTGGGAAGGTTGCTGACTATATGCAGCCACATCCCTGCATATCAGATATGTACCCTCTTCCCCTTGCTCCGTCCCTGGCTTATTTATACTATACCTTTTTTTCCTATCTTTGGTCTCCTATGAATGTATGCCTAGGTGTTACCCTATCAGAACCTAGTTTAATATATCCTGTTATGCTTTCTCCATTCAAGAATTTACAAAACACATCCAAATGTCTGTTTTATCAGAAATACTTGATCTTGTAGATAGATACTCAAGATTTTATATTGAACAATTCCTAGCCATCCCTGTCCCCTAAATAGATTTTCATACATCAATTTTGTAACTATCTATTTGTAGAAACGTCTTGTTATCAACTCTAAGAGTCTTCTATTGTGATCATCTCTACATTACGTGTTGGTTTCTCACTTAATTTCTCTACACCCAATAGATGGAGCAGTGAACCTGTGGCAGATGTAAAATCTGAATTTCCTTCTAGAAACTCAACTTCTGTAATATAGTAATAGGTTTGAGTTTTCTTCTGGAAAAACAAGACGCTTTAGAAAAGTTAATTGGTTCGTGCATTAAGCTGAAAGAGCTCCACACAACGCTTGACTTTTTGTATCTCTAGCAATTAAGAGTTAGATTAGGACTTTACATTCATTCTCTTTAGGAAGCAAATGGGTGACGGTCATGGATGGTGAGGGGGAAGTACAAAGTTTCTACTATTTTAACTACCGAGGAATACCGATGGAATTCAGAGAAACCAGGAACTAGAATATAGAGTTTGTTGGGTTCAGACTAATAATTAGCTTTTGTTTGTTTTTGTTATGTTTTGTTTTTGAGACAGGGTTTCACTTGGTCCAGCTCAGGCTGGAGTGCAGTGGTGCAGTCATGGCTGTCTGCAGCTTTGACCTCCTGGGCTCAGGCAATCCTTGAGTAGTTTGCCCTCAAATTGCCCCTCAGCCTCCTGAGTAGTTGGGACTATAGGTGTGAGCCACCACACCCAGCTAATTTAAAGAATATGAACAGACACTTCTCAAAAAAAGGCATATATGTGGTCAACAAACACATGAAAAATAGCTCAGAATCACTGATCATTAGAGAAATGCAAATCAAAACCACAAATGAGATACCATCTCATGCCAGTCAGAATGGTGATTATTAAAAAGTCAAGAAATGGCCAGGCACAATGGCTCACGCTTGTAATCCCAGCACTTTGGGAGGCCGAGGCGGGCGGATCACGAGGTTAGGAGATCGAGACCACCGGTGAAACCCCGTCTCTACTAAAAATACAAAAAATTAGCCGGGCGTGGTGGTGGGCGCCTGTAGTCCCAGCTACTCGGAGAGGCTGAGGCAGGAGAATGGCGTGAACCCGGGAGGCGGAGCTTGCAGTGAGCCGAGGTTGCGCCACTGCACTCCAGCCTGGGTGACAGAGACAGACTCCGTCTCAAAAAAAAAAAAAAAAAAAAAAAAAAAAAGTCAAGAAACAAGGCTGGGTACTGTGGCTCACACCTGTAATCCCAGCACTTTGGGATACCGAGGCAGGTGGATCACCTGAGGTCAAGAGTTCGAGACTGGCCTGGCCAACATGGTGAAACTCCATCTCTACTTAAAAATACAAAAATTAGTCAAGTGTGGTGGCAGTGCCTATAATCCCAGCTACTCAGGAGGCTGAGGCAGGAGAATTGCTTGAACCTGGGAGGCAGAGGTTGCAGTGAGCTGAGAAGCGGCCACTGCACTACAGCCTGGGTGACAGAGTGAGACTCTGTCTCAAAAAAAAAAAAAAAAAAAAAAGTCCAAGAAACAACAGATGCTGGTGAAGTTGCATAGAAATAGGAACACCTTTACACTGTTGGTGGGAATGTAAATTAGTTCAACCATTGTGGAAGACAGTATGGTGATTCCTCAGAAATTTAGAACTGGAAATACCATTTGACCTAGCAATTCCATTACTGGATATACACCCAAAGGAATATAAGTCATTCTATTTTAAAGATACATACACATGTATGTTCATTGCAGCACTATTCGCAATAGCAAAGACATGGAATCAACCCAGATGCCCATGATAGACTAGATAAAGAAAATGTGGTACATATACAACATGGAATACTATGCAGGCATAAAAAGGAATGAGATCATGTCCTTTGCAGGGACATGGATGAAGCTGGAAGCCATTATTTTCAGCAAACTAACACAGGAACAGAAAACCGAGTACCGCATAGTCTCACTCATAAGTGGGAGCTGAACAACGAGAACACCTGGACATAGGGAGGGAAACACTCCCTGGGATGTTCTGGAGGAGGATGGTGGGAGGAGAGCATGAGGGAAAAGAACTAATGCATCCTGGGCTTAATACCTAGGTGATGGGTTGATCTGTGCAGCAAACCACCATGGCACACGTTTACCTATGTAACAAACCTGCATATCCTGCACATGTACCCTGGAACTTAAAAAAAAAATTGTTATTAAAAAAATTTTGCAGATCAGTCAGCTTCCTCAGGCTCCACTTTTCAAATTTTATTTCTCTCCTCTCAGCCTCCTTTAATTTTTAACTGCCACCCTCAGAATAAAGTTAGAGAGGCCCTTTGAAAATATCTAATTCATTCTTCCCAGTTTTATGGATGAGGAAACAGAAGCCCAGCAAGGGCAAGGCCTACCCTCTTGGGAGACAGGTATCATCAAAGTTCTAGAAAAATTGCAGTGATCTTGTCTAGCCTCCCTCAGCCCGGTGGTGAGTGGCAGCTCTTTGGGAGCCACTGTGCATAGCAAACATGCTGGTGCGGGAAAAGTGTCAGTGGCCTCAGGCTCCATGTCACTCTCTCTATGCAAAACAATGGAGAGGCATTTGGTACCTGTGAAAGGCATCTCCTGCCCTCCCAGGCTCTCAACCCTGCTTATTGGTCACATTGCTTTACAAGAGGGGCTGCTGGCTCACCTTGTCAGAGCCTCGGTATAACTTGGGCCACCAGTAGGACAAGAGTTAAATGGGTTCAATCAAGTCTTAAGCCATTCTCTCCACGTGCCACTGAAGAATCAAGTCCGCTTGTCAGCACTGTCCCCCCTGCTAAGCTCTGTCTATATTTTCCTTGATTTGAACAAATGAAACCTCATTTTCATGTGTTCAGTCCTCCTTAGTGGAGGACTATTCACACATGAAGTTGCTTATTTTTTGCTTACATGTTGGCACACGCCTGTAATCCCAGCATTTTGGGAGGCTGAGGCAGGTGGATCTCCTGAGCTCAGGAGTTCGAGACCAGTCTGGGCAACATGGAGAAACACACTCTCTACAAAAAATGCAAAAAATTAGCCAGGCATGGTGGTGTGTGCCTGTGGTCCCAGCTACTTGGGAGGCTGAGGTGGGAGAATCGCTTGAACCTGGGAGGTTAAAGCTGCAGTGAGCCAAGATCATGCCACTGCACTCCAGCCTGGGTGACAGAGGGAGACCCTGTCAAAAAAAAAAAAAAAAAACAAAAAGAAATTGCTTATTTTTGATTCTGGAAATGTTACCCCCAAAAAATCAGGGTTTGTTGGTCCGATGAATAACAAACCACGCTCCTTGAGAACGCAGGTGCGTGATCAATAGGAGTTTTATTACTTGGTGTAAGGAAGAAGGGCACTGGGATTATTCTCCAAAGCAGTGTCTCCCAGAGGGAATGTGACAGGAAGGTTTTAAGGGGTAATGGAGAGAGGAGGGAGTCCGTTGCATGCAGAGGAGGGGTCCTAGTGGCACCAATGCAGTGAGTCCTCATGCCAGCACATACGTCGCATGTGGTTGCTCGTGAAGCTGCTGCTCCCCTGGGGTGGAGACTATAGAATGGCCACGAGGAAAGTTCATCGAATTCATCTGTAAGTTGCTGGGGCCTGTCAGGAGCTGCTTTTAACCTGCTGGGTGACCATGCAGGGTCTAGGAAGAAACATACTGCAGGGCACGAGGCTGCAAAACAGGCTGATTGCTCAAGTTGATTAAATTCCTAGAATCCCCAGAGACCCTCCCTGTCTGCTTACAGAAATATTCTAGAAGACAGGGTGAATTTCTTCCATATGGTATTCCCTCTGAAAGAATCTGTTAGCCTGGCAAAGAGTAGATGACAAGGTTGACTCAGGGTTACTCCGTTGTACCACCAGCTGCTTCTTGGCCTTACCACCCGATCCTAGAAAGAGAAGCAAAACTAGCTGGTAGTGAGACTGCGACGCCCACCTGTTTTCACATTTTCTCTAGTGGAAACTTGAAGTTGTTCTTCTGCCTAAAAGGCTTCTCTCTCTCTTCTTTCAGTTCTCTGCCCAAGTACCTCTTCTTCTTGACCACTTTTCCTAAAATATCACCTTTGGCCAGGTATGGGAGCTTTCAGCTCTAATTACAGTACTTTGGGAGGCCAAGGTGAGAGGATCACTTGAGCTCAGGAGTTTGAGACCAGCCTGGGTGACATAGTGAGATTCTGTCTGTTAAAAAAAAAAAAAAAAATTAGCTGGGTGATGTGATACATATCTGTGGTCCCAGCTACTTGGAAGGCTGAGGCTGGAGGATCCATTGAGGTTGGGAGGTTGAGGCTGCAGTGAGCCCTGATCATGTCACTGCACTTCAGCCTGGGCGACAGAGTGAGACCCTGTCTCCAAAAAACAAAACAAAACAAAAACAAAAAACACCTTTCTTCCTCCATCCCTTGATTTCTGGCTTAATCTTTTTCATTTTATTTGTACATGATCACTGGAGATTAAGTTCCACACAGAATGGGCCTGGATGGTATTGTTTTCCATGGTGCCCACAAATGTGCTGGCAAAATGTCAGACGCTCAAAGACATACTGGGTGAACGATCTACACAATGAAGGGAAGGATGGTTGCCAAAGCACCCTGACAGCACCTCCCGCAGCCTCCACGGTGGAGAACCAGCTGTGTGCTCAAAGCCACACCCCTCCTTGTTGAGGGCGTGTGTCCAGATAAGAGCCAGATTGGCGAACAGGTAGAGCAGGGGTGCGTTAAAGCAGTTTCTGCCCTACCTTCACAGATCTCGCCATCCTCCTGGCATCACTTGAGTAATCTAAAAAAGACTTTATCCATTCAATGGGGACTCATACTTCCTTTGGGGATTGGGAGGATTAAACATGAGTCTGGTAGGTCAGAAGGGCTTGATGCAAGACGGAAGTGCTTTGAGTGTGTTCTCTGCGGTGCAGTTGCTGTGCTGGTCAGTGGTAAGTTTAGGACAAGTTTAGGATAAATTCTTGCCCACAGCAACAACTCCTGAGACTTGCTGTGGCATAGAATGACCCGCAGGGCAAACGTGGATCCCAGACTGATGCAGGACTCTCTTTCCATGCTGTCCTGAACTTTTTTTTTTTTTTTTTTAGACGGGGTCTTGCTCTGTCGCCCAGGATGGAGTGTGGTGGCGCCATTTTGGCTCACTGCAAGCTCTGCCTTCCGGGTTCATGCCATTCTCCTGCTTCAGCCTCCCAAGTAGCTGGGACTACAGGTGCCCGCCACCACACCTGGCTAATTTTTTGTATTTTTAGTAGAGACGGGGTTTCACCGTGTTAGCCAGGATGGTCTCGATCTCCTGACCTCGTGATCCGCCCACCTTGGCCTCCCAAAGTGTTGGGATTACAGGCGTGAGCCACCGTGCCCGGTTTTTTTTTTTTTTTTCTTTAAGACACAGTCTCGCTTTGTTGCCCCGGCTGGAATGCAGTGGTGTGCTTTTAGTTCACTACTGCCTTGAACCCCTGGGCTCAAGTGATCCTGCTGCCTCAGCCTCCTAAGTAGCTAGGACTCTAGGCATGTTGCCACTATGCCTGACTAACTTTTAAAAATTTTTTTGTAGACATGGGGTCTAGCTATGCTGCCCAGGCTGGTCTTGAACTCCTGGCCTCAAAGCATTCCTTCCACTTGGCCTCCCAAAGCACTGGGATTACAGGCTGTCTTGAACATTTCTATAGCAAAAAGGAGTTTGTATTTTTAAAGGGGGAGTTTTGGCTTTTTTCTCTTGATAGGGGAAAAGTAGAGTTTTAACTCTCAGCAACCGAATCCTAATCCTCAGGCAGGAAATGTTTTGCATATAAGGCAGCGGAGAATCATTGGGTTGAGGAGAAAAGCAAAACACACAAAACATCAGTTTTGTTTGTTCTTACCAAAGCTTCCCTGGAGGTAGAATTATGATGCAGCCCAGACTCAGCATTTGCCAGGAGCCCAGTACCTGTATGGTGTCTGCTAGGTGCTGATTTCTCAGGTCCCTAATTGCTGCCTTCGGAGGTGTTAGTGGAAAAGAGCCCTGTTGCACTTTCTCCTTTCTGGCTCTGTACCCTCGAGCAAGTCCCCAAGCTCATCTCAGTAGCAGGCACTCAAAGGTCTGAATATGAGCCACCAGTTGGGACTGAAATTCGAGTGAGACAGTCCCAGCGAAAGCCTTGCAACTCCAAGTGTGGTCCATGAGCCGGCAGCATTGGCATCTCCGGCAAGCCAGTTAGGAAATCTTTTCAGGGCCTCACTCCAGATCTACTGAATCAGAATCTGCATTTGAGATTCCAAAGTGATACAGCCTACACCTTAAAGCCTGGCTTCAGAAAGAGAGAAACAAGTGATTCCAGTACCAAATGGCAAGGGAAGTGAATCTCTATCATCCCTTCCACTCTAACATGCAGCATGTGCTATTAAGTTAGCCTCACTATAGCTATTATCAGTGCTTGCTGAACTGAATGAATGTTCCTACCTCTGAACGGCAGGTTTTAAAGATGCGATTCAGTTCAGTTAAAGGCACCCTTAAAACAACGACTTGGAATTGAAGCCAGCCCTGCTGGAGACCCAATCCCCTTCATGGAACACATAGCTGCCTTCCTGTGATTCTAAACACCACTGCTACAAAGGAAAAGATTTCCAGTCTCGCCTCAAGTGGAAACTGGTGCTTCTCGTTTTCTCAACAATAGACTTGGCTTTGCACAGAAACGGCATGAACCTGAAAACAAAGCAATCAGGGACTTAAGTGGGGCCCGTTGGCTTTTTTTAGTAACCTTATGCTAAGAGGTGCAAAGATTTGAGTGCTAGATTTCAGACGCAAGTGCGGAGGCAGCCAGGAAATTGTTAGTAATGAATGTTTAAACTCCCAAAGGTTGTACTGAAGACAAAAGAGCTTTTGTGGATATACTGAAACTATTGTTTTAAAATTTTATTTATAAATAAAAGATATATACATATGTGCTTTCATGTGATTAACAGGTTCCATTTTGTACAAAATATTAAACCTAGAGTCCTCTGCGTCCTGGATGAGGCGTCCAAAGGGTGGAATAGTACAGCATTAGGACATTCGTTCTCCTCCCAGCTTCTGGAAGAGAAATTCTTGCGTGCCCTCGACTTTCACAACAAAAATAAGTGAGAAAAAAGATAAATCCCATTTATGCAATGATATGTAGCTATGAGTTAATCACGTTATTTCATTCCATGAAATCCCTTAAGCTGCTGGCATTTGCATGGCTCTAAGTTTATTTTAAGAGGCTCATTCAAACATGGCCAGGAATATATTGGCCTCTTGAGAGTTTGCATGGCAAGGAGTTATACAGCAGGAAAAAGAAAAAAAACCCAATAATTATATTGATGCAAGATTCATCGGTATTTTAGAATATTGTCGTTTCAACATGTTAAATTGTTTCTGAGCACTGCTGATTTCAACACTGTCCCTGGTCCACGTGACGCAAATGCCACCCTTTCCATATATTCTTCAGCAAAAAAATATGAAAAGCCCGTCACTCCCTAAGAGGACCCTGATCCCTTTGGAGAGGAAAACTAAACTCTTTAAGAAGAAAACCAAACCCAACCTGAACTAATCGTCTAAGGAGTCCTGTTTGGTCCCACGAAAGGAAAATTTCCATCCGCACCAGTGAGGGGCAAGTGTCCGGGTTCCAACTCGAAGCCAGGCGGGCCTGTGTGGGGGTGAGTCCTTTGCCACCCGGCCCCCCCCAGGCTCTGCAGGCGTCTAGAGGTCGGAGTCGCAGGGCAGCGAGCTGTCGCAGGGGTGGGTGCTGCACGAGGGAGCGTCCGGGGACTCGGCCGCCTCCCATCCCTCCCCGTCGAGGACGTCCACCGAGTTGGTGTAGGCCTTGGGCCGCGGCCGCGGCATGGGGAAGCCGACCTGGGGCTTGGGCTTGCGGTGCTGGGCAGGCGGCGGTCGGTGCTGGCCGTCGCTGTAGTACTTGATGGCGGGCGCCAGCTCGGGCTCGGGCCACTCCACTCGGATGGTGCTAACGCTGCTGCGGCGAGGCCCGGCGGAGGGCGCCTTGCGGCGGCGGCGACAACGCTCCTCGCACCAGGGCGCGAAGCTGAGCGCCAGCGAGAAGCCGCCCAGCAGCAGCAGGCAGCTGCCCAGGTAGCCCAGGACCAGGCTGTAGCTGACCTGCACCGTGACCGGGCTGGCCGGGGCGGGCAGGACGTCGCGGTCCCCCAAGAAGTGGTTGTACCAGGACACCGGGATGAGGCTGAGGAGGCCAGCGACGAAGAGCACGACGCCCGAGAGCCCTGCCAGCACGAAGCTGGGCTCGTCCTGCCAGCAGCGCACGCCCAGCGACGCCAGCAGCAGCCCCAGGACCGTGGCGGCCAGCGAGGTGACCATGAGTGCCCGCGCCACCAGCACAGGCTGGGCCTCGAAGTAGCCCCACTCGTCCGTCTGGCCGCACTCGCGCTCACTGCTGCTCTGTTCGCGACACATGTCCCACAGGCCCTGGTACAACTCCACGTCCACTGGCTGGTTCAGGAAGCCCTTCACCAGCCGCCAGCCTGGCGCCAGGGTGCCGGTCAGGTTGAGCAGCAGCCCGCAGGGCGCGAACACCATGCCCAGCGTCATCACCACCGGAGTCCGCATCCCGGGCCGCCGCGCCAACGGCGCCCCTGCAGCCTGCCTTCCTTCTTCGCTGTCCCCTTCTCCGCCGTCGCCTTCTCCCTGCCGTGCTCCGGGGACCCGAAGTCAGCCGTGGCTCCGGGGCTCCGTGGCTCCGGGGACCCGAAGTCAGCGCGGGCGCCCCGGGCTCCGGGTCGGGCTCCTGCGCCCTGATCGCCCCAGGGACACTCTTTGTCTCCTGCGCGGGGACCGTCCCCACTTAGGCTAGTTCCTTCCTCGCGTCCCGGCTGCTCCGCCCTCCTACTGGCCCTAATCGAAACCAGCCCGCGGGCGGGTCTGACCGAAACCGCCAGTCCGGGCGCGGGTGCGCAGGGGCGGCCGCCGCGGCCAAACCCGGTCCGGGAGAGAGGGACCCGAGGTGCGCGCAGGAAGCGGCGGGGCCACCTCGCCCGCGGCAGGCGAGATGGGGATCCGAGCGGCGGGGACACCCCACCTTGCAGCCGGGCGGCTGAGCCACGCCTGGCCTGGATTGCTCCCGGCAGGAGCAAAGGTCGCCCCGCCCCTGGCTCCTCGCGCCGCCCCGCGTGGCCTGGCGGGCGGTGGGCGGGGAGGGAAAGAGGCGGTGCTGGCGGAACGCGGTGGCTGCGCAGCTTCCCTGCTGCTTAGCGGATCTCGGTTCCTAGAATTTTTTTCTGGTCCCTGCCCGTCGACCCTACGCTTATAGCTTCGCCCTCTACTCCCAGAGGGTTCCCGATGGCCCCCAAGTTTGCTCTGCAACTTGCAGCCACTCGCAGAGAAGTGGGCGGTGCCGAGCGCTCTCGGGGGTTTGGAGGTGCGCTGGGTGAGTGTGCAGAAGCCCACCCAGTCCAGGAGCGTGTCCCAGAATGTTGCACCTGATTATGTCCTTAATAAAGGCTCCACACTCTGGATTAAATTCGTCTCTAAAGAATCCGTGCCAGTGTGTTTCTGGGCAGAAGGGTTACACGAGGATTTTACTTTCCTTTTTCAGCCTTGTGAGACTTTCAAGGGGACTAGAAAGAGGGACCAGTGTTCCTGGATGTCCTGCTTAGCATTTTTTGCAGGTTTATTTAATTTTACAGTGTCCTGTGGCCTTTCCTCCTCTGTAGGTTATTTTACAACTCTATAAATTATAGAAAGCCTGTAGTATTGCAAATGACTTTTGTCAACATCAAGGCTAATGAGTTTGTCCCAGTGGAATGATTATTGTCCAATGGATACTGACCAGTATGGCATTGATTTGTAAATTCATTTTAGCATTCCTGTTTGCCTGTATATGTGTGTCCTTTTATTCTTTGCTTTTTTTTTCCTTTTTCTTTTATCTATTTATTTGTTTTAAACAGGGTTGGGGAGTTTCACTGTGTTGCCCAGGCTGGTTGCAAACTCCTGGGCTCAGGTGAGTCTCCCGCCTCAGCCTCTGGAGTAGCTAGGACTGCAGGCAAGTGGCCAGCTTGTTTGGTTTTAACATCATACTGGTTTCCTTATTTAATAATGAGTTAAATAACATCTTTCACACATATTCATTTTATATTTGTGTGGAAGTCACGATGGTTACATTTTTTCTAAAAATTATCCTTTAATAACACTTTTTTGTATTTTCTATATTTTTACAATGAAAATGTATTACCTTTATAATTGTTTAAAATTAAAACTGTTTTTAAAATTCAAGTTAATTTAGCATTGTTTGAAATAATGTTGAATATTCCAGAGTGGACAACACTAGGAATGACAGTGACTGCTTTTTTTAAAAGAATATTTTTAAATTAAAAAAAAAAACCTGGGGTAACATACATGTAACATACAGTTGACCGTTGTAACCATCTTTAAGTGTACAGCTCATTGGTATGACATACATTCACGTTGTTGTGATACCCTCACCACCATCCACTCCTGGGATTTTTTCCTCTTCCCAAACTGACAATGTACCCACTAAACACTAACTCCCCTTTCCTCCCTCCCTCACAGGCCCTGGTGATCACCATTCTACTTTTTTCTCTATATAAATTTAACTACTTTAGGTACCTCATATAACTGGAATCGGATAGTATTTGTCCTTTCGTGACTGGCTTATTTCACTGATCATAATGTCCTCCAGGTTCATCCATATTGTAGCATGTGTCAGAATGTCTTTCCTTTTGAAGGAAAAAAATAGAATGATATTCTATTGTACATAAATACCACATTTTGTTTATCCAGTCTTCCATCCATGGACACTTAGATTGCTTTTACCTTTTGGCTATTGTGAATAATGCTGTTGCATCATTCATGTAATAGTGATATATACATCACTTTTAATTTTTTTTAATTAAAAAATTTTTTTCGAGATGGAGTCTTGCTCTGCTGCCCAGCCTAGAGTGCGATGGCAAAATTTCGGCCCACTGCAACCTCTGGTTCCCAGGTTCAAGCAAGCAGTTCTCCTGCCTCAGCCTCCTTAGTAGCTGGGATTATAGGCACCCACCACCACGCCCAGATAATTTTTGTATTTTTAGTAGAGACGGGATTTTACCTTGTTGCCCAGGCTGATCTCGAACTCCTGACCTCAAGTCATCTGCCAACCTTGGCTTCCCAAAGTGCTGGGATTACAGGTGTGAGCCACCGTGCCTGTCCTATGCATCATTTAAAATTTGTCTTGTTTCATTAACTGTGTGGTGATTGACTATCTGAAGCAGGAATCAATTTGCCATCCCTTTCATACATATCAGAAGGTATCATGTGCGACACTGCCACCTCATAAATGCTTCATGTGATTTGAATCTTCTTCCAAAATAGTTTCGTTTTTGCTTAGATCTCTGTGGAATGAGTGAAGCCCAGGTGTTATTTACCTGTGGGGAGGAAGGGAATCCTGGGTGTTCTACCTCCTAAATCTGCCTTTCGTCCTTCCATGTCTCTTTCTTCTCTACTGCCTCTTCCCAGTACAGGCCATTCTCCCAACTTTCTCCTTAAGCTGCTAACTGGTCTCCTACACCGGGCTTTGTGGCTCCCTTTTTATTAGCCACTCCACCCTCACAGCTGGCCTGCATTAACCCTTTACAAGACCATTCCCAGTCCCACCCAGCCCTGCATTCTAGCCCTGTCTCTCCCTCCCTTCCCCCTCATCTCCTCACATTATAACCCAAAGAAACTGGATTTTCCCCCACATTTTCCCCAAGCATTGTGTGCCCTTTTGCTTCTAGACCTTTGTAAATGCCCTTCTCTTTTCCTAGTGCCCTGCCTATTACTTCCCCACTCCAATGCATCCTTAGATCTTTGCTTAAGTGCCATTTTCTCTGGGAGGGTTTCCTCATCCCCTAGATTAAGTTAATTTTTCCTTTCGTATACTCCCATGACCCCGTTTGTATCACAGCACTTACCACAGTTCCTTAGTCCTTGAATCATCTTGTTTTCTAGCTGGTCTGGGAGTTCTCTGAGGGCAGGGACCATGTAGATCTTGTTCTGTCCTCCAAACACATCTTGGTGCCTGGGCCACCTCAGCCACTCAACAAATCAATTTTATGTCTTTCTGCCCTGTGTTCTTCCACATAGTACCTACAGAATTTTCCAACAAACGACCATCTGGCCAAAACAGATTGTGACATACATCTCAGTAAGCAGGTTGATTTGTCTGAATGTTTCTTTTTCCTTAGCATAGAAAACAATCTATCCCATACGGGTATGGGATAGCTCCAGATATTTACGACGAATAAGCGTAGGCCTGTGGGGGTCACTTTCTGCGGCAATAGAGAAAGAAGTGGCTGTGTTAAGCATAGCATCTGGGGATACAGCTGACCTCGGTTCCCTGGCCTTCTGAGTTCATCTGAAGTCTGAGGGAGAAATACAGCGTAAGTCACTACGTGGCAGGAATGAATGAATGATTGCTGAGATTAGGACCTGGCTGTGTAAGTGGATACCCAGATTCTACCACGGATTTCTTTTCTGAAGAAGGGCCCAGTAGTAATGCAAGAATCTGTCGACTATGCTGCAGGTTTTGAAATGAATAGTGAGCCCCCAGCAATGAATTCTGAAGGGACTGATGCTGAGTCCCCTGTTTGCCTGCACGCTAGGCCTCTGCTACCACCTCGCAGAAAGGTGCAACCTTCTGCAACAGCTTCATCTTGGAAAGCCACATTACCAACTTTGGCCAGGACAGAGGGTCCACTAGATCATCGGTCCCCAAACTCTTTGGCACCAGGGACAGGTTTCATGGAAGGGTATTTTTTCCGTGGGGTTGCAGAGGTGAAGATGGTTTCGGGATGAAACTGTTCACCTCGGATGATCAAGCAACCTAGATCCCTCGCATGTGCGGGTTACAATGGGGTTCACACTGCCATGAGAATCTAATGCCACCACTGATCTGACAGGAGGTGGAGCTCAGGCAGTAATGCTCGCTCGCCCGCGCTCACCTCCTACCGTGCGGTCCAGTTCCTAACAGGCCACAGACTGGTACTGGTTGGTGGCCCAGGGGTTGGGGACCCCTGCATTAGATCACTTTGCCGTGATAAGATGTCCTCAGATTCCCTCTGCCAGGTCTTTATTTTACTTTCTCCAAAGGCTATTTTCTCTTTTTCTTCTTGGAACTCTGAACACCCTTTCCTGTGTTTGCTAAGCGATAAGACAATTTTGTTTACAATGTTATACTATGAGAATTCTGAATATGAGTGAGAAATGAACTCCACTGATAATCATCCTATGGTAAATCCACTTCAGTGGGTTATAGAATAAAAATTAAGCTATGAAAAAACTTAAACTATGATCTTTATTTTTAAATAGCATTAAAACAGCCTGAATTGAATAAAGCCCCTTCAATATTGTATTAGTTTTTCTTGTTGGCCAGTAGTCCAACAGCTGTTTTACCACCTGTGAGTGCCTAATATTGTAGAAAATAAATCAATAACTTTTGACATCCAGTGTAAAGTAGCCCTCTTGTTAGCTCAGTATGACTTCCCTCTAATTTGTTCTCTTTATAGAATTTATCACTGCCAGGTGTTTTCTAGTATTTGTGTACTGACTTATCTGTATTGTTTCCTACACTGCATTTTAAGTTTCAAAGACTAGAGATGTTGCTTGTGGCTATATCTCAGCTGCTGGAATAGTGCCTAGCTCTTAGTGGTACTCAATACATATCTATTAAATAAATGAAAGAATTTTTGTAAAGTTCCTACATAGTAACACAATAGAAGAATATAGCATACATCGCTTTTTAAAAAGTTACAGTAACATGCATGTAAAATTTACCATCTTAACCATGTTACATGTACAGGTCACCTAGGTACAGGTCAGTAGTGTTAGGTTCATTCACCTTGTTGTGCAACCAACCTGCAGAACTCTTTCTATTTTGCACAACTGGAATTCTATACCCATTCATCAATTCTCCATCCTTGCTATCCCCTAAGCCCCTAGCAATCACCTCTCTATTTTATGTCACTCTGAATTTGACTACTCTAGATAGCTTATATAAATGGATTCATACAATATTTGTTATCTTGTGACTGGCTTATTTCACTTAGCATAATGTGCTTGAGATTCATCTGTGTTATAGCATATGTCAGAATTTCCTTCCTTCTTATTATGGCAATAAATAATATCCTATTGTCGATAAATTCCAGATTTTGTTTATGCAGTCATCCATCAGTGAACCCTTGGGTTGCTTCTACCTTTTTTGGTTATTGTGAATGCTGCTGTGATGTATACATTTTTTTTTTTTTGAGATGGACTCTCACTCTGTTGTCCAGGCTGAAGTGCAGTGGAGCAATCTTGGCTCACTACAACTTCTGCCTCTCGGGTTCAAGCGATTCTCCTGCCTAAGCCTCCCAAGTAGCTGGGATTACAGGTGCACACCACCATGCCTGGCTAATTTTTGTATTTTTAGTAGAGACGGGGT
The DNA here is from genome assembly GCF_028885625.2 of Pongo pygmaeus. Classification (NCBI taxonomy): domain Eukaryota; kingdom Metazoa; phylum Chordata; class Mammalia; order Primates; family Hominidae; genus Pongo; species Pongo pygmaeus. The sequence continues at coordinate 12,152,702 of NC_072380.2, forward strand.
TTTGCCATGTTGGCCAGGCTGGGCTCAAACTCCTGACCTCAAGTGATCTGCCTGCCTCGGCCTCCCAAAGTGCTGGGATTACAGACGTGAGAGTATACAACATTTGAATTTGTCTTATTTCATTTCGTGTGTGGCGACTTTAGATGGCCACTAAAACAGGAATCAACTTGCCACCCTCTCACACAAATCAGAAGGCATCCTGTGATACTATGCCACTGTTTCAAAAAATATGCTTAAGTTTTATCTTCTAGTGGCTTCAAACCCTTCTTGGCGTAGAGTCACGGTGGCCTCCCTTGACAAGAGGGAAATGCTGGGTGGGATTTGGGGTGGGGCTGTTCTAGGAATCAGCAGCTGCCTCTGTCTCGCCATGCTTGCTTCTCTTCAACCCTGGCCCTTCCTGTCTACTGCAGGGCAAACATATTTACCATGCCATGGACTAAGTTCACTGAGGTCTTTGAGATAATTTTCAGTTTGTGTTGTTATTTATTTATTTATTTTTATTCACAAGGGGTTTGTTTCATTTTTGGCAAAATTTATCTTTTGAGAAAACCACACGGCCACTGGGCAAAGTCCTAAATGTAAAAATCGAGTACTACAGTGATGGTAACTCTTTCCACATTAATGTACAGACCCAATCCAATCCCAATAAAGTGTCAGACAGGAACTGGACAGATGATTTCAAAGTTCATTCAAAAAAAAATAAATGAATGAAACACATCAAGAAACTTTTAGATAGAGCAGTTATGAAAGGGTCTGCACACTCCAGCTGTTAAATGTAGTTTAAAGCTATAATAACTTAAATTCTATGTTAGCACTAGAATATGAAGGTAGATCAATAAAAATATCATCAGTTGAAGCCAAAAAGTAGACCTTAGTTATACATTTATAATACAAGAAAAGTGGGATTTCAAATCATAGAGAAAGGCATGAAAACTCAATAGTATTGTGGCAATTGGTTAGCTTTGGAAGAAGAAAAAACCTAAGTTCATACATATACATCACAAAATATGTAAAAACATAGGTAGGTGGACTACCTAGTTACATGTAAAAACTAATACTGGCCGGGCGCGATGGCTCATGCCTGTAATTCAGCACTCTGGGAGGCCGAGGCAGGTGGATCACTTGAGGTCAGGAGTTCAGAGACCAGCCTGGCCAACATGGTGAAACCCCATCTCTACTGAAAATACAAAAGTTAGCCAGGCTTGGTGGTGGGTGCCTATAATCCCAGGTACTCAGGAGGATGAGGCAGGAGAATTGCTTGAACATGGGGGTTGGAGGTTGCAGTGAGCCGAGATCGTGCCACTTCACTCCAGCCTGGGCAAAAGAGGGAAACTCCATCTCAAAAAACACAAACAAAAACAAAACAAAGCAAAAAACCACGAACAAAGCACAACAAAACAAAAACTAATAATAAAAGAATTAGAAGGAAGTGGAGGTGGAGATAAAGCTACAGGAGTGAAAAGGTTTTCTAAGCAAAACATCCAAGATGGCAATGATAGAGAAAAAGGTTGATAGATTTAGCTACATGAGAGTTTAAAATATTTTGATTTCAACATGCCTCACACAAAATTAAGACAAATCTTTATTAGTTTATGTGGTGGAAAAGAAGTTGATGTTTCATCTATATGGCAAATCAATAGGAAATCTTAGTATTGCGGTGAAAATTGGGTGAAGAATATGCACAGAGAAAAAGAAAATAGACATCAACTAATCAAGTTCCAAGGTGATCAATTAAATGACCCTTTTATTCACAAAAATGCCAAATAGAACAAAGAGAAACCATTTTTTTCTTCTTAAATTCGAATCATGTAGGGAGAAAAATACTACCCAAATTTGGCCAGAGTTGCAGAAAAAAATCACCACTAGAGGTAAAGTAAATAAACATTTATTTCAGACATGATGTTGCAATTTGTTTTTAAAAATCTTAAATATGAACCTTCACTTTGGTTTCTGAATTAACTTTCTAGGTGTTTGCTTCAAGGAAATAAACAGAATATGTAGAAAGATTTAGTATAAAGATATCCACTAGAGTACCTTTGTTGTTGTTGAGATGGAGTCTCGCTCTATTGCCAGGCTGGAGTACAGTGGTGTGATCTCGACTCACTGCAACCTCCACCTCCAGGGTTCAAGGGATTCTTCTGCCTCAGCCTCCCCAGTAGCTGGGACTACAGATGTGCGCCACCACATCCAGCTAATTTTTTGTATTTTTAGTAGAGACAGGGTTTCTCAATGTTGACCAGGATGGTCTCGATCTCTTGACCTTGTGATCCACCCACCTCAGCCTCCCAAAGTGCTGGGATTACAGGTATGAGCCACCACGCCCAGCCTAGAGTGCCCTTTATAATAAGCTGATTATAAAGTAGTGGGGCAGTATGAAACAATTAAATCTTAAAAAGAATATCTGTATATACAAAAATACTAGAAGGAACAATGGGATGTACAATTGATTTTTATTTTGTTTGAGATTTTACACATTTTATTTCTCTAGAATTTTAAACATATGAAAAAGATTATTTAAAAAAATCATGATCAGTTAAGTGTCTCCATTTTTCTAATTTTGAAGTAAAATCTCACATTCCTATGACACGCATTTTTTCTCCCGTAATTGTGAATGTGCCATAACTAGCTCTAGTCTTTTATGGCCATAACTAGCTCTAGTCTTATGTGAACAGAGCTAAATTCTATTTTGATACAATGACAGGCCATTCACAGAAATACATGCAGAATAAATGATGTGCGCATGTTCCAGGAAAAAATGGAGTGGTATATTTACACATGTCTAAGTATTTTTTATGTTTAAACTTGATATAGAAACAGTCTTTACATGGGAACAAATAGCAATGACGAAATTCAACGTACAAATCAGTCATAACAAAATTCACATATGGCATTGACTTTGAACTTCAAGAATACATTCAGCAAATATGCTGTATACTGGTAAAGAGAAAAACCAGACAGCCTGATTTCTCATCTTTATATTATTTCTTCTTTCTGAAGGTCATTTTAAATATTATCATATTAATACTGGTGAGCATAGCATCCTTAGAAGTATTAACAAACATATTTTCTTATTTTTTTCCTAGAACTCTGAATACCCTTTCTTTCCTGTGGTCGCTATGAATGGTCTAATTTTATGTTTACAATATTATGCTACTGGAATTCTAAACTTATGTCCAAAATATGTTGAACCTAGTAACACAGGGAAACATTGTATATTTCTAGTTCATAAACTTCAGTTACAATGTTTAGGCCAGGGCCGGTGGCTCACGCCTGTAATCCCAGCACTTTGGGGTGCTGAGGCAGGTGGATCACCTGAGGTCAGGAGTTCGAGACTAGCCTGGTCAACATGGCAAAACCCCATCTCTACTAAAAATACAAAAAAATTAGCCAGGCATGGTGGTGCATCCCTGTAGTTCCAGCTACATGGGAGGCTGAGGCATAAGAATCATTTGAACCTGGGAGGCAGAGGTTACAGTGAGCCAAGATTGCACCACTGCACTCCAGCCTGGGTGACAAGAGTGAAACTCTGTCTCCAAAATAATAATAGTAGTAATAATGATAATAAATAAATAAAAGAAAGTTTGAATTATATAAAAGGGAAAATTTTAGCTGAAAGATGTCAAATAAAACTGTGGTGGTTTTTAAGAGAAGTATTGCCCCATCCCATAGGACTTACTATTTTAGAGAAAGTAAACACTAATTAATTTAACAAGCCATTTTGACTGATGAATCCCCTGGACTTGGGAAAGAAAAAGGAGTATAAAAGCAAGTGTCTCCTTCCATATTTTCGGGCATAATAGTCTCCCCTTCCCTGAACAGTAATGCATTGTCATATTCTGAGTAGCAGGACGGACATGTGATTTTTCACCAGTCATTGCTAGGAGTGGAACGCACTGTAAACCTGCACTGAAAGTTCTTTATCCTGTCTCGCTGCTGCTCTCAGTTATGTTTTACCTAGACAGAAATGGGATAAATTCCACTGAAACAGCTACAATATGAGAAATAGAGGAGTTACTCATTATTAACATTGATTAATACATACTGATTTCAAAAGTACATCATATAGACACATGCAGAAACGCATATTGCTTGCTTTATGGTTGATGTAAGAGTTGTTTAAAGTCTAGTAGATACAAAGTGAATGTCATAAAATGGAGTATACGCTTTTGAGAAAGACCATTTTGTCATCAGCTCAGCCTTCTCTGCCACTTCTACCTTGTAGATGCCGTTCAAAACGGAACCTGTTAAACTTGCCAAACTTGTCATTTGTTTGCAAAGCTTGATGCCATGGATTAGGCATTTTATCAGGTTTTCAGCTCATTTGGGTCAATAACAACATATAATGTTAACAATTGGACAGGTATACTTTCATTCCTGACCCCGTTACGTGTCAGAGAGACCTGGGAAAAATGCCCAACGATAGGGAACTGGGCACACCTGCTATAGTATGTGCAAATAAGCCAACGTTGAGGCTGGAAGGACATTAGAGAGCATGTACTCTAACGTCTTACTTTCCTAATGTAAGTACCCTGGTGCAGACAGAAGTGACTTTCGAACTGATAATGTGAAGGTAATTAGCGCCAACTCTGGGAGCCTTTTTTCTTCAACAGTAAAATGAAAGCCAGGTGTGGTAGCTCACACCTGTAATCCCAGCGCTTTGGGAAGCCAAGATGGGAGGATCCTTTCAGCCTAAGAGTTTGAAACCAGCCTAGGCAACAAAGTGAGAAGCTGTCTCTACCAAAAATAAAAAAAAATAGCTGGGTCTGATGTTGGGCGCCTGTAGTCTCAGCTACTTGTGAGGCTGAGAAAGGAGGATTGCTTGAGCCCAGAAGGCCAAGGCTGCAGTGAGCTGAGGTGGCGCCACTGTGTGCCAGCCTGGGTAACAGAGCAAGACCGTGTCTCAAAAAAAAAAAAAAAAAAAAAAAAAAAAGTAAAATGAAATGGTTTCAACTCAGTAGGATTTCCGTAAGGATGGGTGAGAAAACCTTTAAAAAATACATAACATATAAAAATCATTTTTTTTATTTTTGAGATGGAGTCTTGCTCTGTCATCCAGGCTGGAGTGCAGTGGCGTGATCTCGGATCACTGCAACCTCCACCTCCCGGGTTCAAGCGATTCTCCTGCCTCAGCCTCCTGAGTAGCTGGGACTATAGTCACATGCCACCACACCCGATTAATTTTTTGTATTTTGCTAGAGACGGGGTTTCACCATGTTGGCCAGGATTGTCTCGATCTCCTGACCTTGTGATCTGCTTGCCTTGGCCTCCCAAAATATTGCGATTACAGGCGTGAGCAACCATACCCGGCCAAAAATCATATTTTTTATTAATACTAACAGAGCTGGATTAATCTATATTTGGGTAATATTGTGTTTCAACCTCCTTATACTCATCATCTAGTATTTCTGAAATTTACAATAAAAATGAGAACCTACAAGAATATAGCAGAGAGCAGTACATTTGTATTGATGACGTTGTTAGTGATGTGAGAAGGCAATATTTAGGTATATCTAGTTTTCTGTACCTATGGAATATAAGCTAGAGTCAACATACAATGCAACATTTTTATTTGAGGCAGAGTCTCGCTCTATCGCCTAGGTTGGAATGCAATGGCGCCATCTCAGCTCACTGCAACCTTCTCCCGAGTTCAAGTGATTCTCATGCCTCAGCCTCCTGACTAGCTGGGATGGCAGGCGTGCGCCACCACACCTGGCTAATTATTGTATTTTTAGTAGAGATGGGGTTTCACCATCTTGGCCAGGCTGGTCTTGAATTCCTGGCCTCAAGTGATCTCCCACCTCGGCCTCCCAAAGTGCTGGGATTATAGGCATAATCCACTGCGCCAAGCCAAAAATATTTCTCTCATTGACATTATAATTGAATATTTCTGAAAGTAGGATTTTTTAATTTTAATTTTACTTATGTATTTTAGAGATGGGATCTTGCTATGTTGCCCTGGCTAGCCTCAAACTCCTGGGCTCAAGGGATTTTTCCACCTCCAGTTCCTGAGTAACTAGGACTGCAGGTGCATGCTACTGCACCCAGCAGAATATTTATATGTAATTGGGCGATTTGAATGTGAAGTTTCAAACTGGAATGATAAAATGAAGCTGTGAAAAGGATACAAATTACAGTGGGTAGAATGGAGAAGACAGAAAATCAAAAGAAAGCAAACACATTAGGAATTGGCAGCCTTCTTTAAGAAACCTACAGTGGCTAGTCAACGCCCTGTTCTGTTATCAGCCCCCAGCCACATGTTATTTGTGTTTTGATTTAAATAGGTTTTAAATCTCTTAGACGATTGATTCTATTAGAGAGTAATTCGTGAACAGTAAATTCTAGTGATGATGTTGCTTGGTTGTCGACTCTGCTCTAAATACCAGATTTAATTGATTGGAAGATATGTGCTCCCTCTCTTGCCTGGGGAATACCCGCTGATGCCATTGGGAGGAGGTGGGCCGGATTTAGAGGATGCGTCAGCTGAAAGATACGTGGGAGAGGTAATGACCTGTGTCACCTGTTAGTCACGTTACCTGTGAAAAGTTACTTATTGTGCAGGCAATAAAAGTTACCTCATGGAGGCAAGAGTGCCTATCTGCCACTGGTTGGCAAAGAAGGAAGTTGCTGACAGAAACCCATAAAGTATGTGAATTTTGAACTGCATGATAAGCAAGATAGAAAGTAAGGGAGAGGACATTGGTAAGAAATGACATACCAGTGACAGGTTTGGCTAGTTTAAAATAAAATTGCAAGAGACTCTAGAGAAGTTGGCAATCAGTTTCACTAATTAAATTGAGGATGGCCAGTGCTCACCATACACATAGCATGATTTCCATCTTAAAGACATAGAGCATTGAGTCAGTTGGCCTGTGCTGCATAAAAATTATATCCAAATTTTTGTGACAAAGCAACAACGGTTTGTTATTTCTTTCGATTCTCTGGCTGGGCTGGGTAACACTTCTGCTGGTGTTGCCTGGGGTTAGTCATGGGGCTGATGTCAGCTGGGATCTGGGCTTGGCTGGAATAGATGTATGAGACAGCATGGCCTCTCTTTCTTTGTGGTCTCACATCCTCTAAAAGGCTGGCCTGGCTGCTTCGCTTGGCGGTTCAGGGTTCCAGCAGCAAGAGAGGGCAACCCTAATACAGAAACACTTTTTAACCCTCTGCTTGCATTTGCTAAGTAACGTGGTCAAACCCAGAGACAAGGGGATTATCTAGGGCATGTATAGAGAGAGGTGAGAACAAAGCCAGGTCACAACTCTGACTATGGATCACAAGTACGTTCAACTATCTCCATTTTATTTTATTTTATTTTATTTGAGACAGTCTTGCTCGGTTGCCCAGACTGCGTACAGTGGCACAGCTCACTGCAACCTCTGCCTCTGGGGTTCAAGCAATTCTTGTGCCTCAGCCTCCCGTGTAGCTGGGACTACAGGCATATGCCACCATGCCACCATGCTCAGCTAATTTTTTGCATTTTTAGTAGAGAAGGGGTTTCACCATGTTGGCCAGGCTGGTCTTGAACTCCTGGCCTCAAGCGATCCATCCGTCTTGGCCTCCCAAAGTGTTGGGATTACCGGCATTAGCCAACGTCCCTGGTCAACTATCTTTAAATAGGAATATCAAAATATCTTAGGAATATCTACAACCAAAGAGTAGAATTCCTCTAGATCAGTGATGTCCAATAGAGATATATGCAGTTATGTATGTAATATAATTTAAAATTTTCTAGTAGTGACATTAAAAAAGGTAAAAAAAAATGAAATTAATTTTCATATGATATTTTATTTAATCCAGTATATCTAAAATGGCTTCATTTCAACATGTACTCAATATTAAAATTATTGGTGAGAGATCTACATTCTTTTTTTGGTGCTAAGCCTTCAAAATCTATGTGTTTTACACTGTGTCACACCTCAATTCAGGCTCACCATATTCGGAGTGTTCAGTAGTGTCAGGTGGCATGTTGTCATTGGGTTGGACAGCACAGAACTAGATGCTAACAGCTGGGGAAGAGGAAGAAGTGGAACTGGAAGGCTGAACTCCATTGACAGTCTGTATGCAGAATAGTCATCTCTTGACAGCTGAGGATGGGAGGTAGGAGAGGGAGGATCTGTATAAAAAACAGAATGAATGCTCGGTAGTGAGAAATCTATTCATATAACCCGTTATATTAATAAATTAAAAAAATACTAACAGATTCTTTTTGTAAAATTTAAAATCAATTTTTAAACTTTTATTTAGGTTCGGAGATACACGTGGAGGTTTTTATATGTGTAAATTGCATGTCATGGGGGTTTGGTGTACAGGTTATTTAATCACCCGGGTAATAAGCATAGTACCTGATAGACAGTTTTTCGATCCTGTAAGATTCTATTTTGTTAACATTCAACATGAATGACTAATTAAAACAACAACAACCACCACAACAAAAACCCATGGTGAAATAAAATAGAGGGATATTTCCCTCAGTGGTAAAGAATATTTACTTAAATCAATGACCAACTTCATAAGTGGTTTAATAGCAGAAGCATTCCCAGCAAGTTCAGAACTATTTTTTAAGCATTGAGCTGGAAGGGCTAACCAATGAAATTAGATAAGGGCCTACATTTAAGGGTAAAAATATTGACAGGAAGAGGCAAAATAGAAAAAAGATCCCATTTACAATGGTGATGACAAGAAAATTAATAGGATTTCAATGAAGTCGTGGCAGGTTAAAAATGACTACAAATTGTTTGCCAGTTTGCTTAGAAAGAGGTTGAATCTAATTCACCCCTCAATGACTAGGCTTGGCCATGTGACTTGCCTTGGTCAATGGAACACCGGCAAGTATGGCGTAGCAGAGGCTTGACAGTTGCTTACGCATTGGAGCTTGTCCAAGTAAAAAAGCTAGTCTAGTGTGTGGAGGATGAAAGGATGCTTGGAAGAGGGCCATGGTACCCAGCTGCCAGCTCGATCCAAGGCTCCTGACAAGTCCATCTTGGTCCCTGCACTGCAGCCAGCTGAATGTAGTCTCATGAATGAGCCCAGACAAGAATATCAAATGATAGAGAAATAATAAATAGTCAATCATTAACTTTGGGGATGGACTGTCATGCAGCAATAATTAACTGATACAGAAGAAAACTGCTTTAGAATCCCGGAGTTGTAGTTATTTTAGAAATCATCTAATGGCCTTGCCTTATAACAAAGGGATACTGGAAACTGGGACTAGACAGCTTAAGAGAGGGGATGACATGGGCAGGTCTGAGGCCAGCAATTTCATCTCCATTTATGCATTAATTTAGTCATTCTTTCATCAAGCATTCTCTGAATGCTCACTGAGCTTGGTGCTTAGAAAAATGGAACAGGCTGAGTTCAGAGGGAGAGACAGGCATAGGAGGGAACAGCCATGATATCAAGAGATAAACAGTGTAATAAAAGTATATGCAGAGGGCTGTTTCCAGGGACATGGGGCCAAAGTGGGAGGGTCACTGAAGTGACATTTGGACTGGGTCATAAAGGATCAATAAGATTTTATGAGTCAGAGAAGGTTGGGGAAGGACATTTCAGGCAGAGACAGGAGTAGCAAAGGCCCAGAAATGTCTTAGTGTAAACAAAATCAAGGAAATGGTAGGGGGTACGGACCAGTCTCTAGCCAGGTGATAAAAGGACATGATTCAATTTGACTTTTGTCCTTGCAGAACTCATTCTGCAAATACATTTTGGATTTCCAAGGAATCAAGATTTCCAAGGAATCTTGATTTCAGCTAACTCTCCACCACCCTTTTTGCAACAGTTTTCAGCTAGGACCTACAAAGTGAAAAGGACACCTCCTGTAATATTTAGCTAGACAGTTCAGAATTTATGCCTTGTCTCATCTTTGCTGTTCTCTCTTTAACGTAATGTAAGTTTCACTGCTGATTAATTTTATCTTAATAGACAGGTAAGCACAATTTTGCACATGACATTTGGAGATGATCTGTACTTGGAAAATGAACTGATATATTTTCTTCCCTGCAGAAGATGGGAAAGGAGAACTCTAATAGGTTACAACCAGTTTACTTCACCAGCTCCCCCTTTGGCATTGAAATAAGCCTTTTAACTTCTTTGTAATATACCTGAATATCATTTATTAGAATTTGACACAAAGACAAGTGTTCTTCATTGTTTGTATTTGTAACTAGGGAAATATGTTTTCTGAGAGTTTTAACATTTCAATCCATCATCTAGCTAATCCTTTTAATCCCTGTAGATAAGTAAATAGAAAAAAATGTATCAATCATTATTTTCATTTTTACTAGCCCACATCCTCATTCAGAGGTTGCACTGTTGATAATATTAAGGCAATCAGGTTCTTTTTTAAACACCTGACTCATTGCTTGTTTCTAGTTAATATGGAAATAAATGGCACTCTCTCTCTCTCTTTTTGATAAAAGGCTGGCTTGTGCTGTTCCAGTGCTTAAAGTGAAATTGAATGTCAAGTGAAGCCATCTGAAAATAAAAAGGGACCTGAAATCATCTTGTCTCTTTATTTTGTGACACGTTTCATTCTTCTCATTCCAGCAACTTTTAAAAAATTCATCCAGTTTGCTTCCATTTCTGTTATTTTAAAAATATGTCCTGTTGTTTCTTTGATTTTCTTAAGTAGCATAAGCCACTCCTGCCCATAGACACACACACACTTATTCTGCCTTGTTGTGCTGGGCTGTCAGGAGGAACCACTCTTAACTCTAGCGCGATATGAGCTCTCTTCCAGGAGGTAATGGAGCTGGCGAGCTGGTACTTGAGGGATGAGACTTCACCAGGCACATAAAGGAGAAAAGCAATCCAGGCAGAGGAAACGGTGGGAACTAAAACATGGAAGAGTAACTCCTGAGGATCATGAAGTGTGTCCTACTATAAATGTATAAATGTGTGCGTGTGATGTCACCATTGCCAGGACTGTGATGCTGCTGAGGCAGGTTCAGAAAAAACTTGCATGTCACGCTGGAGGGTGTGGTCTTTGTTCCGCAGGTGAGAGAACTATGAGTGGTTTTAAAGCCAGGTAATGCCATGCCCTGATTTAGTTTTGGGCCATCACTCTGTAGCAGAACAGAGGGAAAGTGGGGCTGGTTAGGAGGCTATTTAATTGCAGTGTATCACGTGACAGATGTTAGACTTCGACGTCAGTATTCCAGAAGAGAAGAGCAAAAGTAATGTGGTATTGGGGGTGGTGGTTAGCCTGGCGACTGGGTGCATGGCGAAAGCCAAGTTTCACAGCAAGACAGGGAAAAGAGGGTATGTGTGAATGGGGGGAGGCCAGGGACAGGGACGTGGGAGGGGAGGAATTTGGCTTTGGATATTTAGAAAGTTTAGGGAGGAAGATTCCATAGATGACTCTGAGATCTGATAATGGATCAGGGTGAGATCTGATGCCTTTTGTTTGGTTGCTCAATTGCCAGCATTTTTAGACACTTGTTTATCTGTTTGGGTGTTCTCTCTTTCCACCTGCAGCTCCCTAGATGTTTACAGTCACTTTTCATATATATATATATATATATATATATATATATATATTTTTTTTTTTTTTTTTTTTTTTTTTTTTTGCGACGGAGTCTTGCTTTGTTGCCCAGGCTGGAGTACAGTGGCATGATCTCAGTTCACTGCAACTTCTGCCTCCCAGGTTCAAATGATTCTCCTGCCTCAGCCTCCTGAGTAGCTGAGATTATAGGCACGTGCCACCATGCCCAGCTAATTTTTGTATATTTAGTAGAGACGGAGTTTCGCCATGTTGGCCAGGCTGGTCTCGAACTCCTGACCTCAGGTGATTCTCCCACCTCGGCCTCCCAAAGTTCTGGAATTACAGGCATGAGCCACCATGCCTGGCCAACTTCTCATTTATAACAATGAAAATTTCACATTGCTTTTTTTTTTTTTTTAGGCTGAAATGTACTCTTCTAGCATTTAAAGTCAAAGTGAATAGAATGTCAGGTTAACCCACTTGAAAATAAAAGGAACCAACTGCCATAACAAGACTTAAAAAATAATAATATAGAGCTGCTGCTTTTCCTCTCTCTCATGTTTTATTTTCACCGTTATAATTTTCTCGTAGTTATCCACTTTGATTTTTTTCTTCTAATATTCTTTTCCCATCTTCCCACTTAGAAGGAGGCAGTAGATATTGGGGCATTTTTCCTGGTCATTTTCAGAGCATTGGTTGCAGGGTTAGTTACCTACCACCTACCTAGGAGATGGTGGAAGTTACCTCCCCCTCTCTCAAGCTGTCTCAGGGAAATAATTAGAAACTCAGATTAAAATTTTCATTCCCAAAGCTTGAGCTGTGAAACAACAAGATACATGAAAATATTCTTGGAATATCCTTACTCATAAATGTCAGAAAATGCCTTCCTTAAAAAATAGAAATGTAAAAATTTCTGCTTTTTATTGCAACACTTATCTGTGGGCATGTAATAGCCCTCGCTGAATAGTTGTTGAATGAATTAAAATCTAAATTATTTACTTTTTAAAATTATTATTATTTTTGAGATGTAGTCTCACTCTGTCACCCAGGCTGGAGTGCAGCAGCACAATCTCAGCTCACTGCAACCTCCCAGGCTGGAGTGCAGTGGCGTGATATTGGCTCACTGCAACCTCTGCCTCCCGGGTTCAAGCGATTCTCCTGCTTCACCAAATTTTTTATTTTTAGTAGAGACGGGGTTTCACCATGTTAGTCAGGCTGGTCTCAAACTCCTGACCTCAGGTGATCCGCCCGCCTTGGCCTCCCAAAGTGCTGGGATTACAGGAGTGAGCCACCGTGCCCGCCCTAAAATCTAAATTATTAGAAAAAGGTTTCTCAACTCTACAAATGACTCCTCCTTTTTATTACACAGCACCACTGTTGTAACAAAATGATGTTAGTTTTGATCTCCAAACCAGTTCTGTAAAATGCTAAAAACTCATGATGATTCAGAGACATGTTGACTGTCATCTGCCACCAAATTACCATTTAAAAAGATGAAGAGTCCTATATTAGATAGAAAGAGGCCTCATATAGAATATTTCATCCCCCAAAGCAGGTGCTCATCAAAATAGATTCTAATAATTATAGACTCTATGTTCAGTGGATGATAGGCTTATGTTACAGCAATCAAAGTGCCTTTTTTCAATTAGTACATGTCAAATAGAATAGGAAGGTTTGGGCTTCTCTGTAATGACATGGTTATTAGTGATTTCTTAGAGTGTTGTAGTAATGGGCCGAGCATGGTGGTTCACGCCTGTAATCCCAGCATTTTGGGAGGCCATGGCTGGTGGATCACCTGAGGTCAGGAGTTTGAGACCAGCCTGGCCAACATGGTGAAACCCCATCTCTACTAAAAATACAACAATTAGCCAGGCGTAGTGGTGCACACCCGTAATCTCAGCTGCTTGGGAGGCTGAAGTGGGATAATGGCTTGAACCCAGGAGGCAGAAGTTGTAGTGAGCCAAGATCGCGCCACTGCACTCCAGCCTGGGCAACAGGGCAAGACTCTCTCTCAAAAATAAATAAATAAATAAATAAATAAATTAATTAATTAATTAAATAAAAAGGATGTTGCAGTAATGTAATGTTTTCCAGCATTATTTTAACGAGGTTCGCTGAATCAAGTTACCTATCCATGGTTTGGCATCAAATCAACACACCTGGGGCAGGTTCTAAATTTGTCTACATTATTTTTCTTTACGGAACTTTCCAAACTCCTGCTAGGCCACAACATGAAGCTGACAACTGTTTCTTTCTGAGTGAAGATCCTGTCAGACAAGTGAGCCATTGGGACTGGAACCCGCTGTGGGTTTGTGTGTTGTGTGTTGCAGAAGGCAGGGTCCCTTTGCATAACGGATCCTCCTGAGGCTGAGGCTGGGCTTGAGTTTGTTAGTCACAATTTTCATTTCCATAATGAAAAACCACTTTCTTAAAGACAACTTTATTAATCAAAGAGTGGAATTTCAGATTATAGGGACAATTAAAGATTTGGATGAATTTTAGCATCCATTCTGTCTATAGTAAAATGAAGATGCTGTGCCTTCCATATACCGATTCCTGGGTGCGAGCATCGTGCATAGTACTTAGCTCACATCAACTCATCCGATTCTTTTGCAACGGGGCGTGAAATGTGACTTTTCCTGTGCCCTCCTTGTATTTGGCAGAGGCTTCAAAGCTCAACAACAGCAGGTGCCAGACCATCTCTGCAGAACCAGTTTGGCCACCATCACTCATCATCCACCTCCAGGCTCCATAAGAAAAAGTGCAAAAATTCCCTAGGAAGAGCAGGGCAGACATCCCTCTAGAGTCTCCTGCCATGGCGTGGCCTCCCTGTTTTCTCACTATCTCCCAGGACCCTGTGTACAAGGTGGGCTCTGCAGAGCTACAGTAAAAACCAACCTGATTCTTCCTCAATACCATGGCATGTATTTTTCTAATAATTGTTCTTCTCTGTCCTTGGATGAATTTCTGAGTTCATTGATTTACCTATCACCTTCAGATATTAAAAAATCTAATACGTAGTTGAAATGCCAACACACATTTATTTTTTTTTATTTTAAAAAATATTTTAAAAGTAAATACATAAAGACAGAGTCTTGCTATGTTGGCCATGCTGGTCTCAAATTCTCAGCCCTGAGTGATCCTCTCGCTTTGGCCTCCCAAATTGTTGGGATTATGGGCATGAGACACCGCACCCAGCCCCAACCCACATCCAATTCACCACAGTATTTCCTCTCCTTAGACGCATCCTGTCTTCAGCTAGGAGGTCTACAGTGTGGCCAGGCCACAGTTAACTTCCTTCCTATCCCCTCATCTGTCTTCCATTAGTCCTTTCCCCGAACTTACTATGCTCCTTTGGGGTTCAAGGGAAGAGAGGAGAAGGGTTGAGGGGCTGAAAAGGCTGTCTCTGACTGGGGCAGTGCTAATCTGCCCACTTAAGTGTGGCACATGGCCACATATGGACTGTGTGTCTCCTGGGTCCCTCTTGTGGGGATCTTGGACAGCCCCATTGGGCACAACCAATGATCATTCCTGGGTTGGCCTCTTCAACTTCTATCCACTCTGACTCCCTGTAGGTGGGGATTACTGCTGCCACCTCCCCTCCTCCCAAGATGGTCTTCTCAGGTGGTGTCTCCTTCTTTCTTTCTTTGGCCCAGATCAAGGCCATCTGGCCCATGGAAGTCATAGCCCCTGTGATGCCCCTGGTGTGGTGCTTCTAGCTCCTCCTAGAGCCCACTCCTCCCTCTGCCTCCAGGGAAGCTCAGCCACAGCTTCTAGCTTTCAGCCTTTTTATAAAACACAAGTGAGGCTGGGCATGGTGGCTTACACCTATAATCCCAGCATTATGGGAGGTTGAGGTGGGAGGATCGCTTGAGGCCAGGAGTTTGAGACCAGCCTGGGCAACATGGCAAGATCCCTTCTCTAAAATTTTTTTTTTAAATTAGTCAGGCACGGTGGTGTACACCTGTGGTCCTAGTTCCTCAGGAAACTGAGGTAGGAGGATTGCTTGAGCCCAGAAGCTCAAGGCTGCAGTGAGCTCTGATCATACCACTGCACTCCAGCCTGGGTGACAGAGTGACACCCTGTCTGTAAAAAACAAAGCAAAACAAAAACCATGAATGAGACACCAGTCCATGCATACTCTCCACACCTGAAGTTTTCCAACATTTTCTAATATTCTCTGGTTTCTCTCTGATCTGAAGCAGGTGGGTTGCGGAAGGGCACCCCTTTCCCTACCTCCCTCCTCCCATTTGGGTGAACTGCATGGCACCCCAGCAACCCTCCACAAGGACACTCTCCCTGGCAGCCTCTCTAACACATCTTTAATATTCTTTTATATCTTGAGAGGAGTAATTGGCTCATTCGGCAATGGCGGCAAATGGGTTTGGGGATAACTCTGCAAGTCTTGTGGAAATGGCCAAAAGCCTGCCTGAAAACGTGGGGGTGCTTGACACTTCTTGTTTTCAGTTTTGGGTCCTTGGTCCAAACTCTACTGACACTTAATCTGTGGATTAGGAGTTTACAAATGTCCTTTTTACAAATGTTGAAACTAAGACTCAGAAAGGTTAAATAAGTTGCCCAAGTTTGCATGATTAAGAAATGGTAAAATGGAATTCTGCTTACTGCTGTCTCGTGATTTCCCAGAATCCAGTGAGTGTTTACAAAACCTGGGATAGGGGTTAGGAGAGGTTGCTTGAGTTTCTGACTCAGCAGTTTTATTGCTATTCATGTAATGGAAAACCATATTCTAAAACACAACTTTGCAAGCACAACCGATCTGTTGTATGGTCCTGAGTTTAGCTAAAATTTTATTTCTTATAAAAACTGAGGCTATGTGGACTGTAGGTGAGTCCTTTTTGTTTCCCAGAGTTTAGAACAAAGAGTCAGGAGACCGACCCCACAATCTCCAAAGTCCATTTTTCCATCTGAACTGATAAGTAGGGTCCTTTAAGGTGGTGGAAAATAAGTACATTTTTAACATCTCTCTAGAATAAGAAACACAAGGATATTGTATAACAGCTTAGGACTTTTGTTTCCCTTTGACTTCTCACATTGCTTTTGTGTAATGTTGGCATTCAAAGTTTCTTTATTTTTTTGGTTAACATCCGTGTTTGTTTCCTAGGGCTGCTGTTGCAGAGTAACACAGAGTGGCTTAGAACAACAGAAATGCATTATCCTGCAGTTCTGCAGGCTACGGTCTGAATCAAGGTGTCAGCAGGGCTGCGCTTCCTCTGAGCCTCTAAGGGAGGATACTTCTTTGTGTCTTCCAGCTTCTTTTGGCCTCAGGCAATTTTTGTTTTGCAGCGGCGTAACTCCAATCTCTGCCTCCTTCGTTACGTGGCCTTTTCCTTATGTGTCTGGGTCCAAATTTCCCTGTTCTTAGAAGAACACCAGTGATATTTGACTGAGGACCCACACTCCAGTCTGACTTCATCTTCACTTAGCTAATTACATCTGCAAGGACACTATTTCCAAGTCAAGTCACATTCAGCCATACTGGGAGTTAGAACTTGAGCATACCTTTCTAGGGGGCCACAATTCAACCCATCACAACTCTCAGTTACATATTTCCACCCCCATGGAAACAGGAGCTGCAAAGGGCATTTTTGTGAAGAAGCTAAGGTTGTCTTTGAAGCCTGCCTTCTTTCCCCAAGGGCAGAGGAAAACTTCCGCCACTCAGCATCCTAGCATTCTCAAAGCCCTCCATTTGGGACACAAGGAATTTTATCCATTCACACATCCAATGTACGTTGGTTTGGCTCTGTCCCCACTCAAATCTCATCTTGAATTGTAGCTCCCATAATTCCCATGTGTTGTGGGAAGGACCCAGTAGGAGATCATTGAATCATGGGAGTGGTTTCTCCCATACTGTTCTTGTGGTAGTGAGTAAGTCTCTCAAGAGCTTTTGGTTTTATAAGGGGAAACCCCTTTCACTTGGTCCTCTTTCTTGTTTGCCTCTACGTAAGACGAGCCTTTCCCTTTCCGCCATGATTGTGAGGCCTCCCCAGCTGCGTGAAACTGTGAGTCCATTAAACCTCTTTTTCTTTATAAATTATTCAGTCTCGGGTATGTCTTTATCAGCAGTGTGAGAGCAGACTAATACATACAGACATTGCTAGCCCTAAATTATTTTATGGTTATTCCTCCTAGAATCTTTATCTTTT
The DNA here is from genome assembly GCF_028885625.2 of Pongo pygmaeus. Taxonomy (NCBI): domain Eukaryota; kingdom Metazoa; phylum Chordata; class Mammalia; order Primates; family Hominidae; genus Pongo; species Pongo pygmaeus. Next base: position 12,170,348 of record NC_072380.2, read on the forward strand.
AAATGTTGGTAATTTGAGCTGAAGGAAAAGAATTTCTGGTTAAAGCGAAGACAGAGAAAGGGAGAAGGAAGCTGGCCTCAAGGAAGCTTCCTTGGATATGAATATGCCATAAGAACAAATCAGAAACATGGAGCCAATGACTTCAGCTCTCTGTACACTGCTTCTTACAGAACCAGCAAAGCAGACCCTGGGCCCAACCACTCTGCAACACAGGGAATGTAAAATGGCTCCTGGCTGTCATACTCTACCTCTGTTGACTATTTCTGAGTGCGCACCTGCAAGTTGTGCAGAGCCATTAAGAACTGCCCTTCTCAGCCGGGCGCCTGTAATCCCAGCACTTTGGGAGACGGAGGCAGGTGGATCACTTGAGGTCAGGAGTTTGAGACCAGCCTGGCCAACATGGTGAAACCCCGTCTCTATTAAAAAAAAAAAAATACAAAAATTAGTCAGGTGTGGTGGTGGGCGCCTGTAATCCCAGCTTCTCAAGAGGCTGAGGCAGGAGAATCGCTTGAGCCTGGGAGGTGGAGGTTGCAGTGAGACAAGATTGTGCCACTGCACTCCAGCCTGGGCAAACAGAGCGAGACTCCATCCCAAAAAAAGAACTGCCCTCCTCAGCCAGATACCACCTGAGAGGGACCTGAATTTGGCAGTCGTGATCAGCTGCCGTTCTAGCACGAACAGTTTTTGGCATAGTGTATTTTTTAAGAATAACAGATTAGGTTTATTATCTAAAATGAAAACTTAAATAGAATATTACATGTAGTATGATTATGTATGCTATTGTGTTATATAATTTACATAATAATATAATTTTATCTAAATTTAAAACAATTTACTATAACTAGTTCTATTCATAGCATATGTGTATATTTCATTCTAAATAGCTGTATATTATTTAATATAAAAAAGTTATAAGAACTTTCAACATGCTTTTTAAAAACTAATTCTAGGACAATTGCAAATAAATAAAAATGCTATTGCCTTCAGTGCATATAATGAATCGATTGTTTTGCATATAAATTCAAGAATAGAGTTTTCTCAGCTCACACCAAATAGGTACTATTCACCCCTTGGCAGATTTCTCTGGGCTGCTTTTCCCAGGGTCTCCCGTGGTTGCTCTGTCACACCACTGCAAGGGCACTGGCAACTTTGTGTTTTCTTTTCTTTTCGTTTTTCTTGAGACAGAGTCTTGGGCTGTCATCCAGGCTGGAGTGCAGCAGCGCGATCTCAGGTCACTGCAACCTCCGCCTCCCGGGTTCGAGTGATTCTCCTGCCTCAGCCTCCCAAGTAGCTGGGACTACAGGCGTGCACCACCATGGCTGGCTAATTTTTGTATTTTTAGTAGAGGTGGGGTTTAGCCATGTTGGCGAGGCTGGTCTCAAACTCCCGACCTCAGGTGATCCACATGCCTCAGCCTCCCAAAGTGCTCGGATTACATGCATGAGCCGCCGTGCCCAGCCTATTTTGTGTTTTATACCAGCCTGCCTCTAACACCATTCCTGGCATAGAGCAGAAACTTAGTAAATATATGTCTTTTAACCTCAGTAAAATAAATGATTGAGTTTATTCCTTTTAAGGGTAATCAGTCATGGTTTAAGACAAAATTGGACTTTCTATAGACTGTGCCAGTCTTGATAAGTCTTGAAATCTTGAGAACTACTAAGGTTACCAATTTTAAGAGTTAAAGCAGCAATAACAGCAAAATACCTTTTGATGACCTAAAAACTTGTTGCATCATTTCGTATGAAAGATTTGAGAGGTATAGCTAGAAGAAAGACTGCCAGCTTGGAAACCAAATTCAGGCTTGATCAAGGCAGATACTGACCAGTGACTCAAAAGTGACAGAAAGCTTCCTGTATTTAATCAAAGATTCGAAGTCAACAAGTAACAGAAAGATAAAAATAAGGCCACTTAGGCTGCTTGGCATACGACTGCATCATTCTGTTAAACAGGAAAACAAAACTACTTAACCTTTGCTTTTGTATTTTATCGGGAGACACGAGGGTCCGGTGGAAACAGTTCAGGTCTCACGTAATAATAGCATTTGCTGTTCTTTAGGTTTTAAAAATTTTGATGGGGGGGGAATTCACTTTTCTATTTCAGGTTTCTCATGCATAAAATGAGGACAATAATACCGGTAGCATGGTGTGATTGTAAAAATTGAGATAATACAGTATCGTGCATGGTGCCATCTTTAAAATTTCTTCTGTGGATCGCACATCCCCTTTCTGCTACTGCTCTAGGGCTCTGCTTCTGAACAAAGCATGTCCTCTCAAAAGACTTGATATTAGGCCTCCGTTCTCACAGACTCTTGTCATCATCCTGTTCCAATTAGTTCTTTGGCTCTAGCCCATCAAGTTCCACAATGACCTCCATATCTGTTAGATCTCATGGTCAATTCCTGTCAATTTCCTGTCCTCAGAGCAGCATGTGACACAGCTGAACACCCTGCTTTTCTGGAAATGTAGTTTTCTCCAGGCTTCCAGGATTGCACTGTTGCCTGGAATTCCTCCACTGACACGACTCTTTTACTTATCTCCTTAGTTCACTTCTCCTTGGTGTATTTCTAAATGTGGGGGCACTCCAGGATTTTGATCTAGGACATCTTCTCCTCTGTCTCTCCCTGCTGCTAAGGCCATCAAGTCATCTTATGCGTATGTTGAAGACCCTTAGCCTCTCATCTGAGCTCCAGAATTGCATATGGAATTGTCCACTTGGATTTCTAAGAGGCACCTCAAACTTAACATGATCCAAAGCAAACTGTCCATCTGAACTTCTCCCCTGTCTTCATCCCACCCACTTCTTGCCTAGTCTTCCTTTTCTTCCTCCATGGACCTCTCTTTTATTTAGCTGCTCAGACAAAAAACTAGAAGTCATCTCTTTTTTTTTTTTTTGTGATGGAGTTTCACTTTTGTTGCCCAGGCTGGAGTGCAATGGTGCGATCTCGGCTCACTGCAAGTTTCGTCTCTTGGGTTCAAGTGATTCTCCTGCCTCAGCTTCCCGAGTAGCTGGGATTACAGGCGCCCACCATCACACCTGGCTAATTTTTGTATTTTTAGTAGAGATGGATTCTCGTCATATTGACCAGGCTGGTCTTGAACTCTTGACCTCAGGTAATCCGCCCGACTTGGCCTCACAAAGTGCTGGGATTACAGGCGTGAGCCACCGCACCTGGCCTAGAAGTCACCCTTGACTTCTTTCTTTTTCTTTTCAGGTCCAGTGCATCAACAGGTTCTATCTGGGCAGCTTCCAAAATGTATCTTGAACCCAACCACTCTTTATCATCTCCGTGACTAAAGCTGTAATCCAAGCCACCATCACCGTTCATCTGGGTTCCTGCCAGGATCTTGTACCTTGATGGCCCAGTAGCCATACAGAAGCTACAGTTATCTCCTGAAAGCATAAGTCAGATCAGGCTTGAAAAGCCCGAAAGCTCTTATTACCCTTAGAATGGAATACCAACTCTTTGGCCTGACCTGCGGTTCAACATGACCTGGTCCCCTGACTTGTTTTGCACATACGTCTTTCTCATTTTCCTCCTCACCCACCATGGTCTGGCCTCAGTGATGGTTTTTCTATCTCTCCCACATGCTGTGCTTCTTCTTCCCTTAGATCCTTTGCAAACGCTCATCCCTCTTCTAGGAATTTGCTCCCTGAGGTTGTCACACTGTGGTCCTGTCTCATCATTTAGAGCTCAGATGTTATCTTCTCAGAGACTTTCGCTGTTGTGCTTTGCAAAAGGAGTCCCTCACACCATTCCAGCACTTCCCTATGGCCCTCCAGAATCTGGGGTTATATTTACTTTGTTTTCTTTTTTCATTTGAGACAGGGTGTTGCTCTGTCACCTAGGCTGGAGTGCAGTTCACTGCAACTTCCACCTTCCAAGTTCAAGCGATCCTCCCACCACAGCCTCCTGAGTAGCTGGGACCACGGGCACACACTACCAAGCCTGGCTACTTTTTTGTTGTATTTTTAATAGAGATGGGGTTTTGCCATGTTGCCCAGGCTGGTCTTGAACGCCTGAGCTCAAGCCATCTGCCTGCCTCAGCCTTCCAAAGTGCTGGTGTAACAGCCCAATGAGTTCGCCTTGCTTGCTGCCTAGACAGAGCCGATTTATCAAGACGAGAGCTCTGGGCATGGCGGTTCATGCCTGTCATCTCCGCACTTTGGGAGGCGAAGGCAGGTGATTCATCTGAGGTCAGGAGTTTGAGACCAGCCTGGCCAACATGGTAAAACCCTGTGTCTACTAAAAATACAAAATTAGCCAGGTGCGGTGGTGTGTGCCTGCAATCCCAGCTACTTGGGAGGTTGAGGCAGGAGAATCACTTGAACCTGGGAGGTGGAGGTTGCAGTGAGTCGAGATGGCGCCACTGCACTCCAGCCTGGGCAACAAGAGTGAAACTCCGTCTCAAAGGAAAAAAAAAAAAAGACATAGGAATTGCAATGGAGAAACAGTAATTCACGCAGAGACAGCTATGCAGGAGATAGCAGTTTTATTATTACTCAAAGATCAGCATTTTTAAAGATAATTTGGCGGGTAAGGGTTTGGGAAGTGGGGAGTGCTGATTGGGCAGGTTGGAGATGGAATCACAGGGGGTCGAAATGAGTTTTTCTTGCTGTCTTCTGTTCCTGGGTGGGATGGCAGGACTAGTTGGACTAGATTACCAGTCTGGGTGATATCAGCTGATCCATCTAGTGCAGGGTCTGCAAAATATCTCCAGCACTGATCTTAGGTTTTACAATAGTGATATTATCTCTAGGAGCAAGTTGTGGAGGTTCAGACTCTTGAAGCCAGACACTGCATGATCCCTAAACCATAATTTCTAATCTTGTCAATAATTTGTTAGTGCTGCAAAGGCAGACTGGTTCCCAGGCAAGAAGGGAGTCTTTTCGGGAAAGGGCTGTTATCAATTTTGTTTCAGAATCAACCCACGAACTGAATTCCTCCCCAAAGTTAGTTCAGCCTACGTCCAGGAATGAACAAGCACAGCTTAAAGGTTAGAAGCAAGATGGAGTCTGTTAGGTCTGATCTCTTTCACTGTCATAATTTCCTCAGTTATAATTTTTGCAGAGGCAGTTCCACTGGGATTATAGGCGTGAGCCACCGTGCCTGGCCTATATTTATGATTTATGTCATTTAGCATGTTTCCTGTCTGTACGATGTGCGCTCTATGAGGATAGAAGGTTTGTCTTCTTCAATGATACATCCCAGAGCCTGGCAGAGCAGGCATGCTCATTATGTATGTGTGGAGCAAATGAAATTTTAAAAATGGGGACAGTAGGACATCCAGTAGATTGGGTCTCTCCGGTTCTTGTTTGCGTGTGCATATGCATGTGTTTATAAGGATTTTTAAATCGACGATTTCTCTCTGTGTATTTTTATATTTTTAATTTGATGTCATTTATTTATTTATTTTTTTGAGATGGTGTTTCACTCTTGTTGCCCAGGCTGGAGTGCAATGGCACGATCTCGGCTCGTTGCAACATCTGCCTCCCGGGTTCAAGCGATTCTCCTGCCTCAGTCTCCCCAGTAGCTGGGATTACAGGCACCTGCCACCATGCCTGGCTAATTTTTGTACTTTTAGTAGAGATGGGGCTTCAGCATGTTGGCCAGGCTGGTCTGGAACTCCTGACCTCAGGTGATCTGCCCGCCTCTGCCTCCCAAGGTGCTGGGATTACAGGCATGAGCCACCACGCCCGGCCGATGTCATTTATTTTAGTTCCTATGTGTTAAGTTCTGTGTTTGAAATTGAGGATACAAAAATGAATGAGATCTGATACTTTGGGAAATTACAATCCAGTGAGGAAGTTAGGCACATAAATAGATTTTTTAAAATTGTAGTATTATAAAATATATATACCATAAAATTTATCATTTTAGCCATTTGTAAGTGTACTATTTATTAGTACCTCATATAAGTGGAATGATACAGTTCCTTCTGTCCTTGTGTATCTGGCTTATTTCACTAAGCATAATGTTCTCAAGGGTCATCCCTGTGGCATATATAAAATTTCATCCATTTTTGTGGCTGTATAATATTCCATTGTAAGTATATACCACATTTTGTTTATCCATTTATGTGTTGATGGGCACTTGAGTTGCTTCTATCTTTTAGCTATTGTAAATAAGCTGTTGTGAATATTGTTATACAGGTATCTGTTTAGACCCTGCTTCTAATTCTTTTGGATATGTATCAGGGATTGGAATTGCTAGGTCATATGGCAATTCTATGTTTAACTTTTTGAGGAACCAAAATATTTTCCAGAGCAGTAACATCATTTTACATTTCTACCAGCCATGTTCAAAGGTTCCAATTTTTCCACTTCCTCACCAACACTTGTTGTTTCCCATTTTAAAAAATAATAGCCATTCTAGTTGGTGTACAGTGGATAAGTAGATGTTTACAATTCATTTTGTGCTGTAGATGAACTAATAGAGGAGTGAATTGTATGCTATGGAAGTTCTGAAAACTAGAATGTAAAGAGATGCGCTGATCCATCATAATAAGGTATAAATTTTCAGCTACTTTTGTAGTAGTAGAGATGAGTTGTTTTATTCTATCTGTATACTCTCACATAATTCCCTTTGTAACTGATAGTATACATTTCTGAGACGGCTCAGTAGAATAGGAATACATGTAAATTGCTCCAGGAATGAATGAAAATTGATTGGTCTACATGAGAACAAATCCTTAGTCTCATAAGCACCACATCTTAACTCACTCTATTTATTGCCCAGATTCCCACCCATCCATCCATCCATCCATCCACCCATCTATCCATCATCCATCTATCCATCCATCCATCCATCCATCCATCCATCCATCCATCCATCCATCCATCTATCCATCCATCCATCCATCCATCCATCCATCCATCCATCCATCTATCCATCCATCCATCCATCCATCCATCCATCCATCCGTCCATCCATCTATCCATTCATCCACCCGTCTATCCATCCATCCACCCATCCATTCACATAACCATCCATTTACATTCTAACAGAAAATAATTGCAAAATCTGTTGACTCTGGGATGCAAATATTTAAAGTACACGCAATTTAATAATCTAAAATATTGCAAGACATTTACTTGAAGCCTAAATGGCATTCCTGTAAAAATAGTTTTATTAGTGAAGATCAATTCCCAGTGTATTTGAAAAATCCTATTTAACCTATTAAGTAGTTGAATAATGATATTAGTAGGGCTATAGCAAAAAAAAAAAAAAAACCAAAATAAAACAAAAAAACAAAAAACAAAACCATTGTTTCTATGGGAAAAGTTTTAGGTTATTTTGGTAAGGAGGAGGGAGATAAGGTGATGCAGGTCAGAGGTCTCATCTAGATAGGATCTAGAACAGGGTACCCTGAGCATATCTCCCCTTCATAGTGGAAGGAGCGCCAGTCCTCTTCCCTTTCTCCTCTTCCCCAACAGCTGCCCTCCCGCTCTTGCCCCTATGTTCCCAGAGAGAAAGCCCTGGTGTAAGTGAGAGACTATAAAACGACAGAAGTAGGGGCGAGATGCTCACGAAATGTAAATTAATCCTGATGTGCCTTCCAACATGCACTATCCTGTGCTTACCAAGCTCTCTGAATTTCAGTTTCCAGAACTGTGAAGTGGGTATGATAACGCCATTTTACAGTCATCCTAAGAGAATTAAATGAGATAATATATAAAAGCACTTAGCATGGCCCTTGGCTCATAGTAAATGTCCCAAAACAGCAGCTATTACGATGATTATCATTATTATTGGGATCAAGTGACATGTGGAAATGCCTGAAATACAGTCAATTCTCAACGGACATTAGTTTCTTTCCTTTTTCATAAGCAAGGTTGAGAGAGAAGTGGCATCTGTGAGGGGGAACATTATGGCACTTGGATACCCCGATTTGACGATTTTAGGCCTGAGATTGGAGAAGGATTGGAGAGGTGATGGCTACAGGGAGAAAAGCCAGACGTTGCAGGTGGTAGGTCCATTTATTCATAATGTGGTTGTCGTGGTGGGAGAGTACGTTATGAATAAAAGGACTGCTAATGTGGGGGACATATGAATGGGGTGGATGAATACAAGCTCTTTATAACCTTCTTCACTGACCCCCGACAATGTAAAGCTTATTAAGAGCTAGAAAATGCTGGTACCCCCCTACCTGGGAGGGCTGAACTGAAATGCGCTTCAGGTCTGATCTTTTGGCTCCACCTACCGGAAAGAGTTGGTACTTCATTCTCTTAAAAGCCCAGACCTCATAGTCGACTTCAGGCCCAATTGTTATCAAAGAGATTTTGGTTTTGTGTATGGGTTTATGGTTTTTAAAAAATTAATATAAATACACATTATATCAATAAGAATTTAGTTAGGCTGACTCCTAACTAAACGAGTTGCTTAGGGTTACCCAGTGAGTGGCTAAGGTAGTTTTACTATTTGCATTGTTAGAAATAACCACTGATTACATGTTGCCCAGAACAAAGAACACCTGAGGCCTCTCATCAGCCTACCCCTCAGGGCAATAAGGTGCAATAGGAGTCCGTGCACCTGACCGCATGGCCTGGACCAGAGGGGCTGCTTGGATCTCTGCAGACCTACTCCTAGTGCTCTCTGTCCTGGTCTTCATCATCTTCTCCAGAGGTGATATGGCCTTTCCTGGGTCTGGGGTTTCCTGCAAGCAGCTCTAATACTTTTTTTTAATTTTTTTTTCAGACAGAGTCTCGCTGTGTTGTTGCCCAAGCTGGAGTGCAGTGGCACAATCTGGGTTCACTGCAACCTCCACCTCCCAGGTTCAAGCGATTCTCCTGCCTCAGCCTCCCAAGTAGCTGGGACTACAGGCACACGCCACCACGCCTGGCTAATTTTTGTATTGTTAGTAGAGACGGGGTTTCACCATGTTGGCCAGGCTGGTCTCAAACTCCTGAGCTCAAGTGATCCAATCACCTTGGCCTCCCAAAGTGCTGGGATTACAGGCATGAGCCACGGCGCTTGGCCTCTAATACCTTTTAATGCAAACTCAGTGCAATCCTCTCATTTGTCTGCAGGTGTCAGCAAATCTCAGGGAGTGACATGCAGGGTACCAAGACACGGTCTTTTGTCACTGCATTGTGGCTGAGATGGGCAGGAGAGGGGAATAAAGAAAACTGACAGTGATTTACAAGCAATGCCTCCAAGAGAGTTTGCCTAGGCTTCCTTCAGAAAGGCAGTGGCATCTTTGAGAAATCCCTTAAGATGTGGTCTAAATACCCAGGCACATCTTTCAGGGCCTCTGCCATTTTTGCTGTTTAAATGCCCTAAGCTCTCCAAGCCACAATGTCCTCATCTGCAAAACTGAGAACCATACTGCAGCCACCTCCTAGGATGAAGCGTGATAAAACATGCTAACTTACTTTTTATAGATAGCGACTGTACTCTGGAAGTCAGAATACTAAGAAATACTTTTTGGTGAGAGTCGACTTTGAGTGCCTCTCCTCATTGCTTCTTCTTGAGCTGACATCAGCCCAACTTATATTAAAAACTGGATAGGCAGCTTCTGCACAGATAGAATTGGTCACATCGGGGTAAACAAGGTGCCTAGAGGGAAGACTTGGTTTGCAGGAAGGTTCCTGGGGCCTCTGAGAAGGGTCTTTTAGAGCATCCGGGGACATTCACTTTGTTGCAGTTACAAGAGACCCAACTCATCCCTCAGACAGTCTCTTGTCCCAGGTGACAGAAGCCAGACAATTGAGTGAGATTTGTTTTTTCTGACTTGCGTCTTGTGTGGGATGAGGGAGTTCTATGAAGGTGTCTGCTCTATTGGTGTCAAAATGAACGGAGGGTTGGTGGTTAGTTTCTTAGTAATTTTACACAAATTCACAGGCTTAAAAACAACAGAAACATATTTCACAGTTCTAGAGGTAGAAAGTTTAAAATCTGGTAGAGCTGTTCTTCCTCTTCTCTGTGTTGAATCTCTCTCTTTTAAAAAAACAAAAAAACAAAAAAACAAAAAACAAAAAACACACAACTTGGCAGGGCACATTGGTTCACGTCTGTAATCCTAGTACTTTGGGAGGCTGAAGTGGGTGGATCACCTGAGGTCAGGAGTTCGAGACCAGCCTGGCCAACGTGGCAAACCCCCATCTCTACCAAAAAATACAAAAATTAGCTGGGTGTGGTGGCAGGCACCTGTAATCCCAGCTACTTGGGAGGCTGAGATAGGAGAATTGCTTAAACCCTGGAGGTGGAGGTTGCCGTGAGCTGAGATAGCACCACCGCACTCCAGCCTGGGTGACAGAGCGAGACTCCATCTCAAAAACAACAACAACAACAACAACAAAAACCACCACGATGGCATTTAGGACACACTCAGATAATCCGAGATAATCTCCACATTTTAAGTTCCTTCACTCACTCATATCTGCAAAGACTTTTCTTTGTAAGGTATCATTTACAGGTTTCACAGACCTGATGTCTTTGGGCAACCATTTTCTACCCACCACAGAGGAGCTTAGAGAGTCTGCCATTTGTTGCTAAGGATGGAACCCAGGAGGGCAGGAAACGAGGTTACTTAAACAGAGATTCTGCTGTAATCTGTCCTGTGCTCCAAGACAGGATATGCTCAAGGAGCTCAAAGAAACTTTCCGGCTCAGCAGATGTGAAATTAGCAGAAGTGTTAGAAGTATGGAGAATTGCTGTAATGGAATAGCTTTACATAGAGGCAACCAAAATCTGCAATTTGTAAAGAAGTAGGCTGTGGAGGAGGACTCAACACAGATTTCCTTCAGTTGCTCACCTCTGCGTTGCAGCAGGGAAACAGCTGCAGACAACATGTAAAGAAAGGGCCAAGGCTCTGCTCCAGTTAAACTTCTTTTGCGAAAGCAGGATTTCTGCTTCTGGGCAGATGGAGTAGACATATTGTTTCCTACACCTCCCACTAAATACAACTGGACATCATGGGCATTGCATGTCAAAGACAGTAAAACTCTGAGAGGTAAAGAGAAGAAGGCAGACCAGCTTGAAACCCCAGAATCTGAGGAACAACAGTGGTGAATGCCCTGGTTTCTTTCTTTTTTTTTTTTTTTTTTGAGACAGTCTCACTCTGTTGCCCAGGCTGGAGTGCAGTGGCATGATCTCGGCTCACTGCAACCTCCCCGTCCCAGGTTCATGCCATTCTCCTGCCTCAGCCTCCCGAGTAGCTGGGAGTACAGAAGCCTGCTGCCACGCCGGCTAATTTTTTGTATTTTTTAGTAGAGACAGGGTTTCACCGTGTTAGCCAGGATGTCCTGGTTTCTCTCTTCTTTTTCTTTCTCTCCGTCTCTCACTGCCTCATATATCTCAGATTTGGAGCTGATGAGGCCAGTAACCCAGAAGTCCCAAGTGGTAGAGGCAAGAAAGCACCAACAAAACCCTGCTCTCTCTAGCTAAAGGACAAGGAAAGACAAGCTAGTAAGATGGAAAATTTTGGGAAATCACTGCTCTTTTCCAGACAAACCCCACCAAAAACTCCCTCCTTGCAAGGCTGAATGGGGAGGCTGGGCTTCCATCCTCATGACACTGGAATGAGGCATCCTGACCTCCCAGCCAGGATAGGGTCACAGAAGTTTAAGTAGGGAACAGGGAGATTCTCTCCCCTCCAGTGATGAGCTCCATCCTTGCGGTGTCAGCAAAGGCCACATAGGGAGCCCAGATTCCTGCCTCCAAGGGAAGAAATGACATGTCCCTCTACTTCCCCACTAGGATGGTGTCAGAGGAGGTCCAGGGAAGAGTCAGGGCTTCTGCCATTACCTGGTGGTGATGAAGTTGCCCCAGATGTCTTCCTAGTTAGAACTTCGAAAGTATAGTCAGAGCCAGGGCGCGGTGGCTAACGCCTATAATCCTATGACTTTGGGAGGCCAAGGCAGGCCGATCACCTAAGATTAGGAGTTCAAGACCAGCCTGGCCAACATGGTGAAAACCCGTCTCTACTGAAAATACAAAAATTAGCCTGGAGTGGTGCCGCACTCCTGTGGTCCCAGCTACTCAGGAGGGTGAGGCAGGAGAATCACTTGAAATCGGGAGGCAGGGAGCCGAGATCGCACCACTGCATGCCTGCCTGGGTGACAGAGTGAGACTTCATCTCAAAAAATTAATTAATTAATAAAATAAAAAATGAAAGCGTTGTCAGAATTCTGGGATTCTAATCCCAATTCCACCATTTACCAACAGGATAATCCCAGACATATTTCTCCATCTCCACAGGGAACACGACAGCATTGCCCAAACTTCAGACTTCAGTTCATGGTGCTTCTCCCTAGGGTTTGTTTTGGGGCTCAGTGAGATGATGAGGGGTTAAAATGCAATAAGAGTTATTGAAGAAAGAAGTACAAAATAATGGCTATAAAAATTATTTGAGGGTGGGCACAGTGGCTCACGCTAGTAATCCCAACACTTTGGGAGGCCGAGGCGGGCATATCACTTGAGGTCAGGAGTTTGAGACCAGCCTGGCCAGCATGGTGAAACCCCGTCTCTATTAACAATGCAAAAATTAGTCGACTGTGGTAGCACAGGCCTGTATTTCCAGCTCCCCGGGAGGCTGAGGCATGAGAATTACTGAACGGGAGGTGGAGGTTGCAGTGAGCCGAGATAGTGCCACTGCACTGCAGCCTGGGTGACAGAGTGAGACTGTGCCTCAAAATAATAATAATAATTTTAACGATTATTTGAAAAGAATAAGGAATTGAGTATTATCATTATTATTTTTAGTTGGAGGTCTTAGGTAGCTCTAGAACCTGCAGTATGCAGGCAGGATGGTTCACGACCATCAAAGTCACAGGGACCTCAGCCCCATGTGTCCCTCCCTTTCCCTGGCCAGGTCTTGGGTGACTCATGAACTTTCCTAGTGTCGTTGCTTCTCCCGCTTGGACTGCAGTGGCACTGTCCCTCTTCTGCTGCCTCCCAGCTCCGCCTCACTGATGGAGATGCCTTTATTTTAATCTCTTACAGTGCCCTGGAGAAATACCACTTGCCATATTTAATTGAATCTAAAATGTCCATTTTAAGCTCCATCATTAGCTGATGTATCACAAAGAGAGGAAAAATCATTGTCAATGAGACAGTGACACGGTGTCTTAATGACAGGCCTGCCTGATGAGTGAATTGGCCACACCAACGTCTTGTTGCACTGGAATTTCTTTCATGGATTCTAAAGGGCTTGACAATTTCCCCTGCCTTCAGCTGCACTGCTTGGCTTATGCTGGGCATTCCCTTTTTATAGCTTGATAATTCGGTGTGAATTAGCTTCACTTTATGTTCACTAAAGCAGGGCACTCAGACTTTAATATGCGTACAAATCAATGGGACTTTGTTAAAATGCAGATCCTGATTCAGTAGGTTTGGGGCAGAGCCTGAAATTCAGAATTTCGATCAATCTCCCAGGCGATGCTGCTGGTCTGTGGATCACACTTTGAGTAGCAAGGTTGTAAAGCACTTGGTTTGTTCTGCAAGAGAATATGGAATTGCAAGCATTCCTCCTGTCATGAATATTAACTTCACAAATAACAAATGTATACACCCTCCGCCCCACCCGCTCTGTCTCCTCACCTTTCTGAATACATTGTAAGTTTTCCTTTCAATGCTGAATCATAGTATAATCTTTCCGAAGGCATTTTACATGGCAATTAAACCCGGCACATGAAGTGCCAACAGTGCACATAATCCCGCTGAAGTGATGACAACAGCCACAGCTGTGAACAAGTTTGCACATGCCGCAATGACAATGAGGTCACGTGGGTGCCTGGCGGGCCGTGATTGTAGGATGCTTTCGATCTATTCCAATGTCAGAGAATTCAGAGCTGTTAAAAGGTGAAAAAAATCTACATCTTAGAATCAATGCAAAGTGGAAAGTAATTTATTCTTTCAGTTTCTTCCATTTCTCCCTTTCCTACTTCCTGCTCTGCTGTCAACTTGAAGACTTTTTTTTTCAGGGGCTGATGCCTGTCAGAAATTTCCTTTGCTTTTAGGGAGTGAGTTTGCTACCCCATCCATCCGGGCCCATCCAGAGCCCTGCCTGGGAGATGGTAGCTCTTACCCCATGACATTGTTGAAGGGTTTTTGTGCTGGGACTGTCTGTCACCTTCCAGGCTGGCTGCTCATCCTCTTCCCCAGAAGCCCACGAGTTATAATCCCTCCTGGACACTTACTTGGCATGACCACGCTTTCTGCGAGCTTGCAAAATGAGTGCCCTGCCTGGGATGCTTGCTGGTAATACACTGAGCCTAGCGCAAGATAGGTGCTTGGAGAATGTCTGTTGAATGCTTTGGGGAGACAGCGCACAACTGATCAGAATGCCTGGAATTCTTGAGTCACTGAGGATGCATTTTTATCTGCAGAGACCACGGACTGCATGAGCGCGTGACATCAGCTGGGGGTGAGATTGGGGTGGCAATTTCCATTAGCTATGCTTGGAATTTTTCTCACCACTTGACATATTATCAGCCCTTGACCTAGAGTGGAATATCACCCAAAAGAGGGGACAGGATCAACAAACATGGAAAGAATTTAAATCTCTGGCTCCACATTTCCCAAAATATTTTCTAGGAAGAAACATTTGAGTTTCCAGGGATTTCGATAGGTGTGCTTCCAAAATGACTCTGCCTACTGTGTGAAGTAAGCACACATCTCCACTTGTTTTCCATTGAACTCTACTCTAAAACCTGAACAGAATACGTATCAAATAAGATTGGGAAATTCTGGAATGAAATTGAAATTCAAGTGAAACAGTTTTCTTTCCTGCACACACCTGGGTCACCTTTATTAAGTGTGCATCTCTAAGAAGGGGTTTATTTGTAATTAATATTTCTCAAACAATTTGATTACAAATTGCGTTTCCCCTCAAGAAGCATCACAAGAGATATGCTGCTTCGTGGCCGGCCATGGCGGCTCACGCCTGTAATCCCAGCAATTTGGGAGGCCGAGGCTGGTGGATCACCTGAGGTTGGGAGTTCAAGACCACCCTGGCCAACATGGTGAAACCCCATCTCTACAAAAATACAAAACTTGGCCGGGCATGATGGCAGGTGCCTGTAATCCCTCCTACTTGGGAGACTGAGGCAGAAGAATCACTTGAACCTGGGAGTCAGAGGTTGCAGCGAGCCGAGATTATACCCTTGCACTCCAGCCTGGGTGACAAAGCGAGACTCCATCTGGAAAAAAAAAAAAAAAAAAAAAAGCTGCATTGTTTCAATGTTGTCTGTGTCCCCACACACAGATTCAATGGATATGACACCTTGCATATATATATATATATATATATATATATATATATATATTTTTTTTTTCTTTTTTAGACAGAATCTCACTTTGTTGCTCAGGCTGGAGTGCAGTGTTGTGATCACAGCTCACTGCAGTCTCGACTTCCTGGGCTCAGGTGATTCTCCCACCTCAGCCTCCTGAGTAGCTGGGACCACAGGCATGTGCCACCATGCCTGGCTAATTTTTGTATTTTTTGTAGAGACAAGGGTCTCACTATGTTGCCCAGGCTGGCCTTGAACTGCTAGGCTCAAGTGATCCTCCTGCCTTGGCCTCCTGAAGTGCCAGGATTATAGGCAGGAGCCACCACGCCTGGCCACCTTGCATATCTTAAATGAAAGTTACGCTTGCTTTTGATAGCTGTCATGTTTTGGAGAAAACAACCTATCAGTTCATGGTGACTTTGACTTGGCCTATCTGATGAGTGGCTATAAATGGTTACTTCTTCTAGTTTACTCATTATACCAGGCTTGCTATTTGTCCCTGCTGAGTGGCTCATGTGGCAATAATTAATGCAATTATATAGCACGATTAGCTTTTCTTTCATAAAACTCAGTGAGCTTGATGAACCAAGAGGGCAAAGGAAAAGAAGTAATGAAGCAGCTTGTAATTGCACAGAGACGAGCTGCTAGATTCAACCCTGCTGGAAAGTTGACGCTGAGGAGATCTGAATCTTTGAGTTATTTCCATAATTCTATATTGGGAATACAGAGGAAGGAAAATCAACAAAGAGCTTTGTTAGAAAGCATATTGAGTATTAATCAACACTTAGAGGATAATGTTTGCTCAGACATAGAGTACCTAGAATTTCTTTTTTAAGACACAGTTTCACGTAGGATAAAGTCTATTAAATTTTGCAGCGTAATAAACTGCTATAAAAATAGAAGATTGGCCGGGCAAGGTGGCTCACACCTGTAATTCTAGCACTTTGGGAGGCCAAGGCAGGTGGATCACTTGAGATCAGTAGTTCGAGACCAGCCTAGCCAAAAGAGTGAAACCCTGCGTCTACCAAAAAATACAAAAAATGACTGGTTGGGGTGGGGTGCACCTGTAGTCTCAGCTACTCCGGGTGGAAGAATCGCTTGAACCTGGGAGGTTGCAGTGAGCTGAGACTGTACCACTACACTTTAGGCTGGGTGAAACAGAGTGAGATCCTGTCTTAAAAAAAAAAAAAAAAAGAAGTTTAATGCAACATCATTGCTTGAGCTACAGTTTCTGTAAGTCAGAAGTCCTGGCAGGCTTCAGGGGCTTTTCTGCCTCAGTTCTCTTTTATTGCTTTTTTTTTCGAGACAGAGTCTTGCTCTGTCACCCAGGCTGGAGTGCAGTGGTGTGATCCCGGCTTACTGCAACCTCCACCTCCCAGGTTCGAGCAATTCTCCTGCCTCAGCCTCCCAAGTAACTGGGATTACAGGCATGCACCACCATGCCTGGCTAATTTTTGTTTTTAGTAGAGATGGGGTTTTACCATGTTGGCTAGGCTGGTCTAGAACTCCTGACCTCAAGTGATCCACCTGCCTCGGCCTTCCAAAGTGCTGGGATTATAGGTGTGAGCCACCACACCTGGCTTGATTTCTGCCCCAGTTCTTACAAGTCTGCAGTCAGGTGTCAATTGGGGTCACATTTGAGGCTCAGGGTTCTCTTCCAAGCTCATGTGGTTGTTGGCAGAATCCATTTCCTTGCAACTGGAGAACTCACAGAGGCTGCATCTTCAAGGCTGACATCTATCTGGCTTTGAATTTCTCTGACTTCTTTTAAAGGCTCATCTGATTAGATTAGATTAATCTGGAATAATCTCTTTTTTTAATTAATTCAAAGTCAACTGATTAGGGATCTTAATTACATCTGCAAGATCTCTTCTGCCATATAAAGCAAAATAATTATGGGAGTGGTATTCCATTGTACCCACAAATCCTGCTCACTTTCAAGGGAAGGGGCTTATAATGAACATGTAACCAGGGGGTAGGACTCTTGGGACCCAGCTTAGAATTCTGCCTGCCATATGAAATGAATACACACCTCCATTTACCTCCCACTAAGCCCAAGTCTGAAACCTGGACAGGGTACAAGGACAGCTGTTTGAAAACTCTGCAAAATAAATATCAGTAGGAAATCAGGGAACAACACCAGAATTCTAAGAGCCTTAGAACTGGCAGACAGAAACAAGACCCAGCATAATACTGAAAATGTTCAGGATATTAAAAAAAACCTCTAATTGTGAAGCAGCATCGTTGTCTGGGGTAAATACCTGAGGTTCATTGTCTCACAGCCACAAAAAAACTACGACATGAAGACATAAAGAGTGAGCTTAAGAGCAGAAGTTTAATAGGTGAAAGAAAGAGAAGAGCTCTCTCCTGCAGAGAGAGGGGTCCTGAACGGGTCGCCAGTCCAAGGCGAAATGCAGAGCTTGAGGAGGTGGTGTCTGATTTACACAGGGCACGAAAGATTGGTTGGACCAGGTGTGCCATTTGCATAAGGCACAAAAAAACTGGTTAGGACTAGGTGTGCCATTTGCATAGGGTGTGAAAAGCTGGCTTCTCCCATCTTAATCTTGTATTATGGATGGGTTCTCTACCCGGCCACAGCCATGTTGCCTGTTTCTTTACTGTACACGTGGTAATAAAGAGAAGGGAAGATGAAGCCTCCATGTTGGATGTGCCTGGCCCCTGCGTAGCCCTTTTCTGTTGGTACACTGCTGGCATTCATGCATGCAAGCTTCCAGCTTGCTTATCTATCTTTGCAGCTTAACTTTTCAGGCTGCTCCTTGATAGAAAAAATAATTTCTTGGGCTACTTTTTGTTAGAAGGGAAGCCTTGCCGAAGACCCTTTACCCTCACTATTTGCCTAAATAATTTATTTCTGGCTCCTGTATCATTTGCATGGGAAAAGAAAATCAACAGACACCAATGATTAGATTACACAGATAATAGAATATTCTAGAAGGACGTTAAAGAAGCTATTATTAACCAGCAAGTCCAAACGCTCTTTAACTTTGGTTTTAATTTGGTCTTCCTTTTTCTAGTTTCTTAAGGTTGAAGATGAGGTAATTGATTTCAGAACGTTCTTCTTTCTAGTGTAGGCATATAGTGTTGCACATTTACCCTAAGAACTGCTTTAACAGCATCCTGAAAATTTCAATATGTTCATTTTCATTTAACTGAAAATACTTTCTAATTTCTCTTTTGATTTCTTCTTTAATCCATTTAGTATTTACAAGTATATAATTTAGTATTATTTAGTTTCCAACATCCAAATAATTGGGATTTTCCAGAGATCTTTTCATAATCGATTTTGAATTTACTTCCACTGTGGTCAGAGAACATACTTTGTATGACATGAACACTTTCAAACTTATTGTAACTTGTTTTATAGCCCAGAATATTGTCTATCTTGGCAAATGCTCTGTGTGCCCTTGAAAATAATGTGTGTTTTGTTGTTGCTAGGTGGAGTGTTTTATAAATGTCAATTATGTCAAGGTGCTTAATAGTGACTTTCAAATCTTTGATAAGCTCGATGACTTTCTTTTTACTTCTGTCAATCAGAGAGCTAATTATTGAAATAGCCAAGTATAATTTTGGATTTATTTTGTTCTCTTTGTAGTTCTAACAATTTTTGCTTTATGTGATTTGAAGCTCTGTTTTTATGTGCCACTGTTACTAATTTGCCACTCTAATTTTCTTTTCATTAGTATTAGTATGCTGTATCATTAAAAATAATTGTTAAATTATTTTACTTTACCCATGTTTTAATATATAAAGAACATTTCCTCCTCTTCTTCTTCTTTTGACTTAACAACAGAAATTTATTTTTTCACAGTTCTGGAGGCTGGAAGTCTGAGATCAGTGCGCCAGCATGTTTGGGTTCTCGTGAGGGCTCTCTTCCTGGCTTGCCAACAGCCACCTTCTCACTGTGTGCTTACATGGCCTTTCCCTGGTGCCAGTGTGGGTGGGGACCAGGAGAGCAAGAAGAGCATGTCTTATAGACAGTATTTATTTGGGTCTAGATTTTTAATCCAGTCTGACCATTTCTGCAGTTAATCAAGGATGTTTAGCTCATTTACATTTAATGTGATTATTGATATGATTAGGTTTAAATCTGCCATCTTGCTGTTTGTTTTCTAGATGTCCTATCTGTTCTTTATTCACTTTTTTCTATTTTTGCTATCTTTTCAATTAACTGATTCTTAAAATAATTTTTTTTTATTATTGGCTTGCTAGCTATAAATCTTTTTGTCATTTTAGTAGTAAAATATAGTGTATATAGTTTATAGTGTAGAGCATATAATTCTAATTTTTCACTGTCTTCTTTTATGTGATCTACCACTTCGTGTGTAAGAATCGTACAATAGAGGCTGGGCGTGGTGGCTCACGCTTGTAATCCTAGCACTTTAGGAGGTCAAGGTGGGTGGATCACAAGGTCAGGAGTTTGAGACCAGCCTGGGCAACACAGTGAAACCCCATCTTTACTAAAAATACAAAAAAAAATTAGCTGGGCATGGTAGGGGGCACCTGTAATCCCTGCTGCTTGGGAGACTGAGGCAGGAGAATCGCTTGAACCCAGGAGGTGGAGGTTGCAGAGCCGAGATCGTGCCACTGCACTCCAGCCTGGGTGACAGAGCTGAGGTCAGGAGATCAAGACCATCCTGGCTAACATGGTGAAACCCCGTCTCTACTAAAAATACAAAAAATTAGCCAGGCATGGTGGCGGGCGCCTATAGTCCCAGCTACTCGGGAGGCTGAGGCAGGAGAATGGCGTGAACCTGGGAAGCAGAGCTTGCAGTGAGCAGAGATCACACCACTGCACTCCAGCCTGGGCAACAGAGCGAGACTCCATCTCAAAAAAATAAAATAAAAAGAATCATACAATAGAATATTTCTATTTCCCCCCTCCTGGTTGCTCTGCTAGCACTGTAATATATTTTACTTACACATATAAAGTTTAACTACATCGTTCTTATTTTTGTTTAAATATTCAGTTATCTTGTAAATAGATTTAATAAGAAAAATCACATATAGTTACAATTTCTGGTGTTCCTTATTTGTGAAGCTCCTTACTTCCTTCTGCCTAAAAGACTCTAAAATGTCTTGCGGTGTGGATTTGCTAGTGAATTCTTTCAGTTTTTCTATGTTTGGAAACATCTTTATTTCATCTTTGTTTCTGAGAGATATTCTTGCTTGGTGTAAAATTCTAGCTTGATAGTTTTTATCTTTCAATGTTTTAAAGATGTCTTTTTGCTTACATTGTTTTCTATAAAAAAAATCTATTCTCATCTTTATTTTTGTTTACTCTTTATGTAACACCTTATTTTCCTCTGGCTGCTGTAATATTTTGTGTTTATTATTGATTTCTTTAACAATTTGATTATGATATGTCTTGGTGTCTTTTTGTTTCATGCTTCTTTTGCTTGGGGGTTTGTTGAACTTCTTGGATCTGTGAGTTTTTAGTTTCAATTAAGTTTGCAATGTTTTCAACTGTCATTTCAAGTATTTGTTCTGTTGCCTCTCCTCTCCTTTGGCAACTCCACTGTACGTATATTAGGCCACTTGAAGTTGTCTCACAATTCACTGATCCTCTTTTAATTAAAAATTTTTTTTCCAGACGAGCGTGGTGGCTCACACATGTAATCTCAGACTTTGGGAGGCCGAGGCAGGTGGATCACATGACCTCAGGAGTTCAAGACCAGCCTGGTCAACGTGGCAAAACCCCGTCTCTACTAAAAAAATACAAAAAAAATTAGCCAGGTGTGATGGCACACACCTGTAATCTCAGCTACTCAGGAGGCTGAGGCAGGATAATTGCTTGAACCTGGGAGCCGGAGGTTGCAGTGAGCGGAGATTGCACCACTGTACTCCAGCCTGGGCAACAGAGTGAGATTCCATCTCAAAAAAAAAAAAATTGTTTTTCCTCTCAGTGTTTTATTTTGGATAGTTTCCATTGCCATGGTTTCAAATTTACAAATCTATTTTTTTGCTATGTCTAATCTACTATTAATCCCATCAATTTTTTAAATTTTAGATATTGTTTTTTATTCACAGAAGTTCAATTTGAGTATTTTTGTTAAATCATTTTTCTCTACTTAACTTTTTGAATATCTGGAATATGGTTATAATAACTGCTCAATGTCCTCGTCTACTAATGATAACATCTGTGTCAGTTCCGAGTCAGTTTTGAATTATTTCCCCCATTGTGGGTTATATTTTCCTTATACTTTCAATGTTTGATAATCCTTATCAGATACCACCCATTGTGGTTACTACCCTTTTTGGATACGTGATACTTTGCTTTCCTATAGCTGTTCTTAAGCTTTTCTCTGGGATGCGATTAAGTTGCTTGGGTATAGTTTGAGCCCTTCAGGTTTAGATTTCATAATTTGTGAGGTGGATCTGGAGCAGTGTTTGGTCTGGGGCTAATTATTTCCCACCACTAAGACACAGTGTCCATGAGTATTCTGCCCAGTGTTCAAAAATTTTTTTTCTCCCCGCTGGCTGGTGGGAGGGAACAGGTAATAGTCTTGACACTTGGTGAACACTGGGTGCTATTCTCCGATCCTTTCAGATGTTTTCGCCCCTTTGGCATTGAGTAGTATCTTCACATGCTGTCATGATCCATACTGTGCTGAATATTGACAGAACCCCGTCCAGATCCCAGGATTCTCTCTCTATACAGCTGTCTCTGCTGGTTCTCTGTCCTGTACACTCCAGCTGCCTTGCTATCCCTGGACTCTCATTCCATCTTCTTACCTAAAGGAGTCCACCAGCTTCTACCTGGGTTCTCCCTTCCTGTGCCACAGTCTGGAAACTCTCTCAAGACAGTGAGCTGGGACAAGAATAGGGCTCCCCTAATTTGTTTCCCATCTCTTGGAAGTCACTGTCCTTCATTGCCTGATAACCAATGTCTTGCAAACTGTCATTTAATACATTTTGCTGTTCTTGTTTGTGTGTGTTCATACTGGTTTCAGGCAGGTGGCAAAATGTGTCCACCTTAAGTCAAAATCTGACTCCATCTTAAGCAGAAACAGTTTTCTTCCAGCAGTGTATCCTTGCCACGTATATTGAATAATCACAAAATGTTTTGCTGATGCAAAAGTGAGATACTGGGAGGTTAAAGGCCTCACCACAGAGCCAGTCCATCCTCTCCCCGTGATGCTACCTCCTGGAGGAAGGGCATGCACTTTTCGTGTCTTTGCAAGAGAAGTTTTAGTAGAATCTTTCCATCCTGGCACGTTACTTGGCTATAATTACATTACAAATGCTAATGGGAGTTATAATCACAATTATGCTAATCTCTGTGTTTAGTGCCTACTGTTGCAAGTAATTATGGCCAATGAGCTCAATTTGTAAGTTAGCATTTATTAAAGTTAGCCACTGAAATATACTGTCTTAGGCAGACTGCCTCTAACATTTTTGACTAAAGTGATTTACTTAAACAATTTCCTAATAGGGAATAAGTGCTTACAAAAAGGCTTTTCATCTTTATTTTCCTTTGATGAAACAGAAAGGAAAATATGCCTGGAGTCAATGTTTTGGCCTGTCTGTTAGATAACAAGGGCTCTGTGAAGTACTTTAAAAATATTTCAGAGAAAGTTTTCTGAACAAACTGCCCAGCTCTGGCTCAGAGCTCTTACAGGAACTGTAGAGGAATTGATGAGGAGAAACCTCACATCCCAAATGGCAGCAAATAAGAGACTTGGCAGCCTGTGTAGGCAGTGGAAGACAATTAGGACAGGAAATTAAACACACACACGATCTCTTTATATTTACGTTTCATGCATTTATCTGGGAGTCCATCAAAAGCAGATATGTTAAATGGATGTAGAACTAGACAGGCAAGATTCTAAAGTGTAAATTTTTCTCATTGGTAAAAGGAGAACTATAACTGAGATGGTATTGAGAGCCTTTGCTTTTTCCAGGAGTTGATGATTTTCTGATCACCAACTCCAGGCTCCAGGACCTCACGCTGGCCTGGGCTTCCCAGGGCCCACCTTGGGGTACCCAGCAGGACTTATTACAGTGGAGGCTGGCATCCACCAACATGTGACCTCTCCCAGTTTCTGTACTCCATGTCTTTAAGGCCTGATGGTTCTTCTTGGTTCATCTGATCAATGAATACAAGGAAGGCACTGCTTGTATTGTGGGTGCGCTGTGGGGCACAGGCAGGAAATGCACAAGATACCCCCTGAACACTTCCGGCCTGTGTCGCACCCAGCGCACCTGCAAGGGGAGGGAAGAAAATCATAGAGCTCTTATTTATATTTATTTTTATTTCATTCTTTTCTTATTTATATTTTATAATGTTTATAATATATTAGGTATAGTAATATGAACATGTGATTCAAACATATATACGTACAATAATACACCCATCTAATTTATACATAGTTAACCCTAAACTTGCCCTAATTGTGTAAATCTCCTTTCTAGGTATTCTATCAATTTGTCTTCTTTTTTTTTTTTTTGAGACAGAGTCTCACCCTGTTGTCCAGGCTGGAGTGCAAGGGTGCCCCCTTGGCTCACTGTAACCCCTGCCTCCTGAGTTCAAGCGATTCTCCTGCCTCAGCCTCCCAAGTAGCTGAGATTACAGGCGCATGCCACCATGCCCAGCTAATTTTTGTATTTTTAGTAGAGACGGGATTTCACCATATTGGCCAGCCTGGTCTTGAACTCCTGACCTCAGGCGATCCGCCTGCCTCGGCCTCCCAAAGTGCTGGGATTACAGCTGTGAGCCGCCATGCCTGGCCAATTTGTCTTCTTGAAGACAGCTCTGTCAGAGCCTCCGAACCTGTGCCAATCTGGGTTTCTGGCTCTCTGGGTTTGCCATATACCTGTCGCCTTATGCCGTCTCTTGGCCAACATTTGGGAATGATCGTTGCTTCTTTCTCTCTTTAGTTGCATGGATCTCGTATCTTCCTTTCTCTGGGTATATTTCTGGCATATCTAGCTTCCTGAGAAAAGAGTAAAAGGAAGGTGTGGTGTTATGATATATATCGGTTTTCGTCCCCAGTTCCTGGCTCATAACTCCTATAGCCCTTGTTAGTCATTTGTTATAATTCTGGTTTGTGTTAGGCCTCAGGAAGCAGAATCTCTCCAACCTTCTCCTGCCCTCCTTTCACCTGCCCCAAGGCAGGACTCTAATCTTCCCCACCTTTCTGATGTGGGTCTTAAGATTCTCCTCAGAAAGGGTCCCACCCAATACCCTGGGGAAGGCCTGCTGACATGAAGTTTGCAGAAAAATCCAAGAAGACAGGGTTCAGTGAGCTTCTGGGTGGCTGAACACGGAATTTTCTGGAGGGTGGCACCCAGGGAGGGCATGGAAGCTCTGCACCCCTTCTGTCATACCTCACCCTATGCATCTCTTCATCTGTATCCTTTGTAATACCTTTTATAATAAACCAGTAAATGTAAGTAAGTGTTTCTTTCAGTCCTGTGATTTGCTCCCGCAAATTAATCCAACCCAAAGAGGAGGTGACGGGAAACCCAACTTGAAGCCCATTGATCAGAAATTCCAGACGCCAGGCATGGTGGCTCACATTTGTAATCTCAGCACTTTGGGAGGCCGAGGTGGGTGGATCACTTGAGGTCAGGAGTTTGAGACCAGCCTGGCCAACATGGTGAAACCCGGTCTCTACTAAAAATACAAAAATTAGCTGGGTGTGGTGGTGGGCACCTGTAGTCCCAGCTACTTGGGAGGCTGAGGCAGGAGAATCACTCGAACCTGGGAGATGGAGGTTGCAGTGAGCTGAGATCATGCCACTGCACTGCAGCCTGGGTGACAGAGGGAGACTCCATCTCAAAAAATGAAAAAATAAAATGAAAAGAAGTTGCAGAGACCTGGATTTGCAACTGGAGGAGGGGCAGTCTTGTGGACTGAGCCCCCAGCCTGTGGGGTCTGACACTATCTCTGGGTAGACAGTGTGGGAAGTGAATTGGAGGACACCCAGCTGGTGTCCACATATTTGTTACAGAAGTCTTCTTCTGTGTTGATGATTGTTGTGGCAGTGTGAGTAGAGGGGAAATGTGGTATGAGTTTTTCTCTACACAGAAGGTAAATCCTTAAAGACTTTGTGCATTTGAAAAAAAAAAAAAATTTGGTGTTTTTTCACACTTAATTAATAATTTGGCTGGATATGGAAATCACTTTGCCTTAGAAATTTGAAGGCATTGCTCCCTTCTCTTCTAGCTTCTAGTTGTTGTTGAGGAAATTGAGGCCATTCTGATTCTTGATCCTTTGGATAAAACCTCTTTTATTTCTCTTTTCATGTTGGAAGTTTGTCAGATGTTTTCCACACCTTCCCTCCAAAGAGTAACCACCGTGCTGACTTCTTGCACCTCTGGCCCTAGGTGAATGTTTTATGGTGGAATCACAGGGTATGTGCCCTTTTGCACCTGGCTTCCTTCACTTATCATCCTATTTGTGAGATGCATCACAATGCACAGCAGTGACTACTCAGTCTCATTGTGGTAAGAAAATCTATTGTAGGCTGGGCACGGTGGCTCACCCCTGTAATCCCAGCACTTTGGGAGGCCGAGGTAGGTGGACCACAAGGTCAAGAGTTTGAGACCAGCCTGGCCAACATGGTGAAACCCCATCTTTACCAAATACAAAAATTAGCCAGGCATGGTGGCGGGTGCCTATAATCCCAGCTACTCAGAATGGTGAGGCAGGAAAATCCCTTGAGCCGGGAAGGCGGAGTTTGCAGTGATCCGAGATCACGCCATTGTACTCCAGCCTGGGCGACAGACAGAGCAAGACTACATCTCAAAAAAAAAAAAAAAAAAAAAAAAGCAATTGTAGAATAAAGTACAATGTATGTATTCCAAATGTCCGTTGTGTGTATCATCTTATTTTTGTTTTATGGATTCAATATATTGTCTTGTCTCTCTGAGAATATTAATATTAATTAAGCCCAGCATGGTAGCTCATGCCTATAATCCCAACACTTTGGGAGGCCGAGGCAGCAGGATAGTTTGGAGCCAGGAGTTCGAGACCAGCCTGGGAAGCAAAGTAAGACTCTATCTGTACAAAAATGAAAATAAATTACCCAGGCTTAGTGGTACATAAATGTAGTCCCAGCTACTCAGAGGGCCTGAGGTGGGAGGATCGCTTGAGCCAAGGGGTTCGAGCCTGCAGTGAGCTATGATAACGCCACTACTTTCCAGCCTGGGTGACAGAATGAGACCCTGTCTTGAATAACAACAATAAAAAAATTAGATGATTTTTTTCTTATCTCCTGTGTAGTCTTTATTTCCTAAGTTACTTCTAAAAACTGGTTTAAGTCTTTCTCTGCGCTTTCCTCAAATGTCTGGTAATCCTTGGCTTTCTGCTTTTATTGATGCTTGAGGCTCTAAAAAATTGATTGCTAGAGCTCTGTGCTCATGAGTGGGTCTCTAACTGTGGCATTCGTTTGCAGGGTGATCTGACTACATTATTTTCTTGGAAGACATCCTTAGTGTTGGTATCTTTAATTTTTTCTCCCTCTCTTGAGCTAATTGTATTACTCAGGCAATAAACTTTTAAGCTAAGGTATAACCTTGACTCCCAACAGTTTGAGAGCCAACTGGGAGAAGAAGACTGGAGAAACTCAACTTTGGTACTGAAACTGCCTTTGCAAAATTATGACTGAGACAGTGAAAGAGATTTAACTTCAATGACTCCATCTTGCTTCTAACCTCCAAGCTGTCCTTGTTCATTCCTGGGTGTAGGCTGAACTAACTTTGAGAGAAACTTAGTTTATAGTTTATAGTTTAGACTGGGTGTGGTGGCTCACGCCTGTAATCCCAGCTACTCGGGAGACTGAGGCAGGAGAATCGCTTGAACTGGGGAGGCGGAGGTTGCAGTGAGCCGAGATCACACCATTGCACTCCAGCCTGGGAAACAAGAGCGAAACTCCATCTCAAAAAAAAAAAAAAAAAAAAGTAGGCTAACAGATGAGCTGTTTTATGTTTTAAAAAGA
The DNA here is from genome assembly GCF_028885625.2 of Pongo pygmaeus. Lineage (NCBI taxonomy): Eukaryota > Metazoa > Chordata > Mammalia > Primates > Hominidae > Pongo > Pongo pygmaeus. The sequence goes on from NC_072380.2 coordinate 12,197,545, forward strand.
TTTTAAAAGATAAGAATGTTTTGTCATTGTGGTGAAATGTACTCTGTCTCTCTCTCTCTTTTGGCCACATGATCATTAATTTCTTTCTGCAGAGTTCACCTTGAATGCAAATTTGAACACATCTCTCTGATCCTGCCATATGTTTTCTTGGTTGTTGCTGTGATTTCATTAGCTATTGTAGAGTTTAGAACCAGTTGATGCTCTAAAAGTGATTTCTGATGCTGGAACTTGTAAGATACAACTACCTTTAACTTTATATAAAAATTAGAATCTATGTAGAGAAGGCAGGCATGCAGGTGTTAACTCTTTCCTGTCCTATAATACTGGGAATGGCAAATGGAATGAGTTGATTTTTTTCCCCCAATCCCAGTGGCCAAAACTGAGCATGACAGAACAACTAAAAAATGAGCTGGGAGTACTGTAGAATTGCATAATCAAGGCAAGCAATTAATATTAATAGTGTGATCTTTACAGTTTTGACAATGTGAAATAAACTTAGTAATTTTGTTTTGTTTTGTTTTGGTTTTTGAGATGTAGTCTCGTTCTCTGGCCAGGCTGGAGTGCAGTGGCACAATCTCAGTTCACTGCAACCTCCACCTCCTGAGTTCAAGTGATTCTCCTGCCTCAGCCTCCTGAGTAGCTGGGATTACAGGCACATGCCACCAGGCCAAGCTAATATTTGTATTTTCAGCAGAGATTGGGTTTCATTATGTTGGCTAGGCTGGTCTCGAACTCCTGGCCTCAAGTGCTTCACCCACCTCAGCCTCCCAAAGTGCTGGGATTACAGGTGTGAGCCACTGCACTGGGTCATCACTTGGCTCTTTTCTACAGATCAAGTGACCTTTCAGGACTTGAAAGGTCCTGATGCTTTTTAGGGTTAACTGGGCACCCCTGGCTGAGGCACATTCCAGCAGACTAAAGTCAAGTTGTCTTTTGCCTGAGCACACAACCAAGAGAACAAGTCCTGGCATCATGAATGTGACATGGCTCTCCTTGTGTTTGGAAAAAAAAAAAAGAATTGAATCTGGGCCCATTAATAATGCAGTCCACTGGTTTGTGCCCAAGACGTTGAATCTGAGAGTAGTGGCCATTTCCAAAAGATGATCTGAGCCTAAAGGAACTACATAACCCTTCCCCCTGTTTGTCTTTGAAGACCCAGTTACCTTGAAGTCACCTCTTTATACCAGCAGCAACACTCCAGCCTCCATTCACAAATTATCTCCGATGCAGCCTCCCTGGGAAAACTTAAAAGCCTATTTAACAAGAGGAGCCTGCTGCCAAGAAGTTGGCTTGGGAGAATGGCAGTAATTAAATGATGTTAATATTTAGGCTGTTGCCGGTATAACAAAGCCTCCTTTCTTTGTATCAGGTGGGGACATGTTAGCACATTGCCTCTGTCTGGGAAAGGAGGTGAGCAAGGGAGGAAAGAGACTATTGTCGGGGTGTGAGAAAGGGGAAGAGGGGAGCAGTGAGGCAGGGAGGGGAGGCTGACTTCTGAGATCTGAAAGAAGAGATTGATGCTGGGAGAGAGAGAAGCTTAATGTTGATATTCATCAGAGATGAGCCCCTTGGCATTGCAGCCTGAGACTTATCAGAAAAGGTGAGATGGAACAAAGCTACTTTCTTTGTTAAATGGTTTATTTTCTGTGAGAGGAGGGCAGGGAGCAGTGCAGGGTTTCAGGGAGAGCCCAAGGGAAAGAAGAATAAAGAGAACTGTCCTAGGAACGATGTAGTGGATGAATTTTGCACTGTGTACTTGGCTAGAGCCAGGAGACTGCTAAATTCTCAGCAGTAGCCTCAGTTACAGTCTTGCAGTGGTGGGAAGAAAGGACTGGGAAGATGGAAATTGGAGTTCTAAAAACCAGCATTTCCTCTTTCTAGTTGTGTGATCCCTTGTAAGTTGTGAAACAATCAATCACATCTCTAGGAATGGGGAGCTGCCCCGCGCTGGCCAGACTCCCCCGCCGCCACATGCACTAACAGGGTGACCCTGCCATCCTGTTGGTCTGGGTGCATGAACACGTCTGTGCTGTTTTGTCTGCTCCAGTGTGTGCTTGTCTCATGATTTGAGTTGATCCAGAGGTCGTTGTGATGGATGTATCCTGCAGATCTAATAAATAAGTAAATTCGTGCCACTTCCTTCAGCTAAAGCAATTTCATCTGTTCAGCCCACGAACAGGATAAATGGAATGCACAGCTCAGGGCTCAGGGCCAGGGTTCCAAACATGTGGGAAAGAGCCTGTATTCCTCATTCATTGCTGCCTGAGTTGGATAGACTGCATCTAGGAAGCCTGAATCCAGATCAATCTCTCTCTCTCTCTCTCTCGTTTTCTCTCTCTCTCTCTCTGTTAGAATTTAACTCTGGATGAGATGATCTGAACCTTAGAGGATTATTGTGCAAAGACCAGGTTGCTGTTTGCAGCTTCTTTCAAGATTCTCTGTGTTGGAGTTAAGAATGAGTGGGATGGTGGGACAAGAAAAGAGGAGAGAAATTTAGCCAGAGCATCTTCTTTTACTGAAGAAAAATACATTTGACCTGGCCTTGGTTTCAGATCCAGGACTGCTTACTTTTTGTTTAAGCATGGGAAAAAGAAGTTGGAAAATTCCACCACTGGAGGACTAGGGTAGGGATGGGGAGGTATAAAGAAAAGAGTAAGCAGTGGGTCCTTCCTTATGCTTCAATTATTGTTATTTTTTTCTGATTATAAATGTAGAGAATATTATAGAGAAATTATAAAATATAGAAGAGTCCAAGGAAGGAATTTCAGACGCTTATAATAGCAATATTAAAGGATAAACACTGATATAATTTGGATATTTGTCCCTGCCCAAATCTCGTGTTGAATTGAAATCCCCAATTCTAGAAGGAGGGCCTAGTGGGAGGTGTTTGGGTTGTGAAGGCGAATTTCTCATGGTTTGGTGCTGTCTTTGAGAGAGTGAGTGAATTCTCATGAGATCTGGTTGTTGTCTTTGAGATAGTGAGTGAATCCTCATGAGATCTGGTTGTTGTCTTTGAGATAGTGAGTGAGTTATTGTGAGATCTGGTTGTTTAAGAGTGTGAGGCACCTCCTCTTGCTCTCTCTCTTGCTCTTGCTCTAACCATGTGATGTACCCGTTCCCACTTCACATTCTACCATGAGTAAAACCTCCTTGAGGCCTCCCCAGAAGCCGACCAGATGCTGGCACCATACTCATACAGCCTACAGAACTGTGAGCCAATTGAACCTCTTTTCCTTATAAATTACCCAGTATTCACTGGTATTTCTTTATAGCAATGCAATAATGGCCAAATAAAAAGACTATTAACCTGTTGGAGAATCTCATTATTTTATTACAGTCTTATATGCTGCTTTTTTTTTCCTCCTAGTAAGTATTTTGTGGGAATCTTCCAAGGACATTGCAAAATCTGCAAAATCATGTTTTTTTAAAAAGCAGTTGATTAGTACTTCACTGATGGATAAAATATGTTATTTAAGCATTTCCGCATGCTGGGCACTAAGGCTGCTTTCTTTCCTGTTACACGAGAAAAGCGCCAATGTACACCTTTGTACACACATTGTGTTTGTGCAAATACATAATTATTTTTTGAAAATGTGTTCTTAGAAGAATTATTAAACTAATTCTTGATTCTCTTCCAAATCCTAGCAGGTAGAAGTGTTTTGGAGAACAGCCTTAGCATTACCCAGAGGGGCTCTAACAGCTCAGCTTTGGAACAGAGGGCATCTCATGTGCTTCTCAGGCTCACTTTAGTGCAGGTGTGTGTGTGTGCTGTGTGTTTGTGGTATGTATGTATGATGTTGCGTGTGATGTGTGGTATATGTGTGTGCATGGTGTGTTTGTGTGGTGTGTGGTGTGTGTATTTGGTGTGTCTGTGTGGTGTGCAAGGTGTGTTTTTGTGGTGTGTGTATATAGTGTGTGTAGTATGTAGTGTATGTGGTATGTGTGTTTATGTGTGTGTGTGTGTGATGTGTGTATATGATATGTGTGGTATGTGGTGTGTGTACTGTGTGTGGTGTGTATGTGTGTGGTGTGTCTATATGGTGTGTGTGGTGTGTGGTGTGTGTGGTATGTGTGCATTTGTGTTGCTATGTGGTGTGTGTGGTATATGTGTATTTGTGTGTGGTTTGTGTGTTGTGTGTGATTTGTGGTGCGTGTGATATGTGTGTTTGATGTGTGTGTATGTGGTGCATATATGTGTTTATTGTGTGTGTGCTTATGTGTGTTTGGGTAGGAAAGAAGAAGGTGCTGTAGCCTTGCATCAAGTGGTCCCTTGAATTTCTGTGACCTCTGACTTGCCTGGGTTCCGGAACAAATCTTCCACAGCTGTGCTCCTCCTCAGAGTGAGTGGATGATCCCCTGAGGTGTGACCCCCACCCCTGAGATGTGACCCTCCCTGAAATGTGGACCCCTGCGGTGTGATCCCTTGAGGTGTGAACTCCTGCAGTGTGATCCTCTGAGGTGTGATCCCCTGAGGTGTGAACCCCTGCAGTGTGATCCTCTGAGGTGTGATCCCCTGAGGTGTGAACCCCTTAGGTGTGATCCTCTGAGGTGCAAACTCTTGAGGTGTGATCTCCTGAGGTGCGAACCCCTGTCGTGTGATCCCCGAGGTGTGAACTTCTGAGGTGTGATCCCTGAGGTGTGAACCCCTGTGGTGTTATCCTCTGAGGTGTGAACCCCTGTGGTGTGATTTCCCTGAGGTGTGAATTCCTGAGTTGTGAATCCTTGTGGTGTCACCTGAGGTATGAACCCTGAAGTGTGATCTCCTGGGGTGTGCACCCCTGTGGTGTGATTCCCCTGGGGTGTGAACCCCTGAGGTGTGATCCCCTGAGGTGTGAACCCCTGTGGTGTGATTCCCTGAGGTGTTAACCCCTGCAGTGTGATCCCCTGAGGTGTGACCCAAGGGGTGGATTTGGGGTATGGCCTGGGATTGCTGGGGGATACGGAAGAGGGAAAGGTCCAGGGTTTCTAAATTTTCTCAGGCAGATGGGAGGCATCTTCTTAGTTCCCTGGGGACTGTCAGAGACCACCATTCCCCTTTTTTCCCTGGCTCCCTTGGCACATTTGAATTAGACCTTGTGAGATCTCACTATGGCATTTGTGGGAAAGGCTATAAGAACATAAATGGGTGTCCAGCCTGGGGGCCAGGTGAGGGAAGACAGAGGCAGAGGATGGCAGTGCCCCACCAATGTCCAGGGGGAGCAACACCCTCATGCGGGCCATCCACTGAGAAACCTTGACCACAGTGGGGTAAGTGAGGCCCCTGTGTCGTGCTGCATCCGGCTTCGCTCCATGCTCATGACACATCCTTCTGATTAATGTCAGGAGGCAGTGGCTCTGGGCCCTTGGTAGGGAATGGGGCATTTTTGTTGCTGGAAGGAAACATCCCTTGGTAGAAATGAATACATTGGCACTTGGCTTTGCATACTGGAGTGTGAGTGAGTCAGCCTCCCTGCGTCTGTGTCCACCGAGGGCACTGCAGGGCTAGGGGCAGCTTTGATTGTGGTAGAGGCACTGGGGCCCCTGTGAGAGCCCTGAGGAGCTTCTCCCACCCTCTCATGGGGACTCTGTAAACCTCTTGGTGTTACAGCTTGTGCTTCTCTCGTGCTGGCTGCCAGCCCACAGAGATGTGTTTTTCAGGCCACACAGGCATTGGCTCGCCTCTTTTTGGTGATTTGGAACTGACATCACAGTCCTCTGACTCCAGCTCTAACACTGGCTGGTCCGCATATACGCGTCATCTATATGCACACAAAAGCTGTCATTATTCCTCCTGCTATGGAACCTGAATTACTGACAGCTATAGAGTTGCTTCTGTCCTCAGATAGGTACAAACAGTTCCTGACTTATAATAGTTTTGACTTAAAATTTTTTGATTTACAACAGTGTGAAAATGACATGCATTTAGTTCACCCCTCAACGTATGATTGGGTTTTGTCTGGATAAACCTATCAAAAGTTGAAAATACTGTGAATCAAACACACATTTTCTGTTTCTTTCTTTCTTTTTTTTTCTGTTGCCCAGGCTGGAGTGCAGTGGCACAATCATAGCTCAATGTAACCTCAACTCCTGGGCCCAAGCAATCCTCTCACCTTAGCCTCTCATGTAGCTGGGACTACAGATGTGTGCCACTACACCTGGGTAATTTTTTAAAAAATTTTTTAATTTTGTAGAGGTGGTAGGGGGTCTTACAATGTTGCCCAGGCTGGTCTTGAACTCTTGGCCTCAAGCTATCCTCTTGCCTCAACCTTCCAAAGTGCTGGGATTGCAGGTGTCAGATGCTCAGCCCATGCTTTCAATTTTTAATATTTTCCATTTACAGTGGGTTTATCCAGGCATAACCCTAGAGTAAGTCCAGGAGCATCTGTATATGTAAATATAGAACTGTTGAATTCTATCCCCTTTAAAATTTACATATTAAAGTCTTGGCCAGTTATGGTGGCTCACGCCTGTAATCCCAACACTTTGGGAGGCCGAGGCGCATGGATCACTTGAGGTCAGGAGTTTGAGACCAGCCTTGCCAACATGGCAAAACCCTGTCTCTACTAAAAATACAAAACTTAGCTGGGCATGGTGGTGTGCACCTGTAGCCCCAGCTACTTGGAAAGCTGAGGCACAAGAATCATATGAGTCCTGAAGGCGGAGGTTGCCGTGAGCTGAGATTGCGCCACTGCACTCCAGCCTGGGTGACAAAGAGAGACTCAGTCTCAGGAAAAAAAAAAAAGTCCTAACCCCCAGTATGTCAGAATGTGACCTTATTTGGAAATAGGGTCACCACAGATAAAATTAGTTAAGATGAGTTCACACTGAAGTAGGGTGGGCCCCTAATTTATTATGACTGGTGTCCTTATAAAAGGAATTGCAGGTGAGGTGGCACAGTACCCAGGGACAACTCCATGTGAAGACTGGAGTTAGGGTGCCTCAAGTCAAGGAACGACCAGAGGTGAAGAGCGAGGCAGGGAACAGATCTTTCCCTAGTGCCTTCACAGGGAGCATGGTTGTGCCAATACCTTGATCTCAGATGTCTAGCCTCCAGGACTGTGAGAGAATAAATTCCTATTGTTTGCAATATCTTGTGATGGCAGCCCTAGGACACTGATACACCAATAGCTCAGAAACTTGGTAGATCTTTGAATACCTCTGTTTTATACAGAAAGACAGGCCAGAGTCATACCCATTTTATAGATGGGGAAACTGCATCCCAGATAAATGAAATGATTTATTTGAAATTACTTTCTTACAAAATGCTTTAAAAGAAAAAAAACAGAGAAATGTTAACTAGGACAACATACAAATTGTCTGCCAACTGTTAAGCTCATATCCAACGCTCCTGACCACTTTAAGATTAGGCCTTTGGGATCCCTGTTTTTAGAGAGGGAGTGGCCACAGATGAGTAGCCCATCATGGGGTGTTGAACAGTGCACCAAGCCAAGACTCACTAGAATGCTGAAGAATCCATGAATAATCCATTTATGTAAAACCTGCCAAAAGGGAAGGGTGTGTACACCTAAAGTATTTATTTTTATGCCACGAAATGCCAAAGAATGCTTTGATTTTTTTTTTTCTTACGTAGTTTTCACCCTGAAGAAGGAACTCTCTGGGCTCCTAAATTCACATGTAAATACCTGGATCAGAATCACATTTTTAGAGCCCAGTCAAGAGGGGTTAAACTTTCAAGACTCTAAAAAAACAAGCTGCAAAGAACAGAGGACAGAGCAGGGTTTAGAGTCAAGAGATGCCTTTGGGGTTCCAGCTCTGCTCTCCCTAAGGGCATGGCCCTGGGCAAGGTGCATTAATGTCTCTAGGTCTTATCTCAAAAATGGGATGACCAATCACACCTAGTTCCAGAGGGTTCCAATGGAATAATGTCTATGGAAGTGCTGTATAAAGGGCAAAGTCACTAAGCAGCACAGGTGTTTGGGTTTTAGGATGAAAAGAGGATAGCTCAGAATTTCATGGCAGTGTGGCACCAGGGAGCACCCCAGTGTCAACCCTTGAGTTCAAATGGAAGAGGGGCTGGACGGTAGCTTGGTCAGAAGCTCTGAGATGGATTTCTGACTTGGCGAAGAGGATAATGAAAATGGAAAGCATTTATGGGGGGGCCAACACAGAATTTTTTTTTTTTTTTTTTGCAAAATGTGTCATGTATGTTTATTTTAATGGCAATAGGGGTCTATGACCAATCCATTCTCCCTCCAAAGAGTTAGGTGCCTCTTCTTTAGAAAAGGTGCAGAGGTGACTCACATAGAATGGTAAGGGCGCAACGAGCTGGAGTACCTTGAAAGAGGTTCACATGACACACTTTGAGATCTGCATTCATCAAATCTAATCAATAATCCCCTCTTTCCACTTTCTTTTTTTTGAGATGGAGTCTCACTCTGTCGCCTAGTCTGGAGTGCAGTGGCACCATCTTGACTCACAGCAACCTCTGCCTCCCAGGCTCAAGCGATTCTCTTGCCTCAGCCTCCCCAGTAGATGGAATTACAGGTGCATGCTACCATGCACAGCTAATTTTTTTTTTTTTCGAGACCGAGTCTTGCTCTGTTACTCAGGCTGGAGTGCAGTGGTGTGATCTCAGCTCACTGCAGCCTCCGCCTCCCAGGTTCAAGTGATTCTCCTGCCTCAGCCTCCCCAGTAGCTGGGATTACAGGCATGTTACACCACATCCAGCTAATTTTTTTTTTTTTTTTTTTTTTTTTTTTGAGATAGAGTCTCATTCTGTCACCCAGGCTGGAGTGCAGTGACTCTCTCTTGGCTCACCACAACTTCTGCCTCCTGGGTTCAAGCGATTCTCCTGCTTCAGCCTCCCAAATAGCTGGGATTACAGGCACCTGCCACCATGCCTGGCTAATTTTTGTATTTTTAGTAGCAACAAGGTTTCACCGTGATGGCCAGGCTGGTCTCAAACTCCTGACCTCAGGTGATCCACCTGCCTTGATCTCCCAAAGTGCTGGGATTACAGGCATGAGCCACCGCACCCAGCCCTAATTTTTGTATTTTCAGTAGAGACGGGGTTTTGCCATGTTGGCCAGGCTGGTCTTGAACTCCTGACCTCAAGTGATCAGCCCGCCTCAGCCTCCCATAGTACTGAGATTACAGGCATGAGTCACCATGCCCAGCCCCCTCTTCTCACTTTCTCCACCTTACTCAGCACCTACAATGCCTCTCCTGCCCGCTTTCTATGACTAATTTTCCCCCTCAAGGCTTCACCTGTGTTGTCTGGGGAGGAGTAGGAGGTGATACTAGAATAAGAAGTGTCATCTGCCTCATGTGTACCCCCCAGCCCCCTTACTTGGAGTTGGATGTCCTTTGTACACCAAAAGGAGACTCTGAAGGAGTGACCAATGTCAGGGTGGTACTGTGAGGCAGTCAGACTGCCGCTCCCATCCTCCCAGGAAGATGTGAGGGAAGGAACCTGAACACAGATGCTTGTGCATTTGTCTGGGAGTTAGGAGGATGAAGGCTGGAGGCGGAGTGGGCGGGAGGAGGGAGGAGAAGAAGGGAAGGGAGAAGCTGTGACTGACTTTGAAAGAATTGGGTTGTTGGACCTCATACATTCTCAAGGGCTGGGAAAGCAGACGTGAATGTCCTCAAATTTAGCTAATAGAGAACATCGATTTCCTTTATGCAGCTCAGCCAAATGCATTTAACTTCTACTTAAATATTGCCAGCAAGTATTTTTCAGTTCTTACAATAAAATCCTCTTTTTAGGTCACCTTTCAAATTTCCTGGCTGTCCCTTAGAGGGGCTGCATTCAGGGATAATGTCTTAATTCAGCAAGACATCTGACTGTTAATTACACTGCTAATATGCATTTCTTCCTTCCTTTTTTAGAGAAATAGAGAGGAAAAGACAAACCCTCATTTTCTAGAAGTATTTTCTTGTCCTGTGTTTTAGCACTACTGTATATATATGATCCCTTCTCTGAAAGCTTGCCTCTAGGTTTACCTGTCCACCAACCATTTAGCCAGGCCCAATGTCAGTAGAAAAGCAGTGGATTAATAACAAGAGCAACAAAAAGAGCAAGAAGAAAGCATATTCTTCTTTGTTAGTTCTCCTGGCTGCGCTACGTCATAATTATGGTTTCATACAGCCTCTGCATTTTTAAAAATCTGACTTTAGGTGACAGTACAGAAAGCCAGTGATGCTTTTACTCTCATATGCCTTAATGGTAAAATGTATATAGAGTTTGTGAACTGAAAATTGTCAGGAACTAAAGAATATTTTATGATCTAAACTAGTCGTCACTGTTACAGTGCATCTAACAAGAGAAAATCTTCAACAGCCCTCCTCCTCCGTGGAAGCTATCTAGGAAACACATCTCAACAATTCAAGAAATTCTCATACCATGGGTGTTCCTGGCTTCCTGCTATTTTCTCACTCCTTCTCCCCTCAGCCTTCACCCCCACCCTAATGAATATTCAGCCTGCATCCTTCAACCAGGATTTTGAATAGGATGCTTCCTGTTTTTCCTATTAAAGATTAACTGTTGTCCTGGTAAGAGACTGTTTAGTGAGAGCTTGCAGCTGGGAATTCCTGTTTATTTTTTTTTATGACCCTGGTTCTGGGGACAACATATATCTCAAAGTTACAAATAAGGCCTTGTGTATTCCAATGGCTCTGTTAGTCCTGACTCTATGTTGCATTTTTTAAAAAAATCTACATGCCTGTCCCATCTCACTGTGAGCAATTCAAAGGCAGGAATTAAGTCTTATTAATTTCTGTCTTCTGTTGCCCAACATAGTGACCAGAACAGAGCTCAATAAAATGTGTTGAATAGATAAATGGGCTGTTAAAAGAAAAACTTTAGCCGAATTAAATTTAAAGGAGGTAAATTGAGCAATGAACGATTCACGGATCAGGCAGCCCCCAGAATTACAGCAGATTCAGAGAGGCTCCAGGGACACCTCATGGTCAGAACAAAAAAAGGGAAGTGATGTACAGAAATCAGAGGTGAGGTACAGAAACAGCTGGATTGGTTACAGCTTGGCTTTTGCCTTATTTGAACACAGTTTGAACACTCAGCACTGTATGAATGGTTGAAGTGTGGCTGCTGAGATTGGCCAAGACTCAGCTATTGTTACAGGCCATAATCCTAAATTAGGGTTTCAATCTTGTCTGCCCACTAAGGTAGGTTGCAGTTCGTCCACAAGGACTCAAATACAGAAGTATGGAGTCCTTCTCAGGCCATATTTAGTTTGCTTTAACAAGGCATAGCAGTGATAAGTTCCAGGGAGAGGTGGTCAGAACCATTCATCACTGTCCTCAGACTAGAAGAGGATAAGGAGGGATGAGAGCCATTTGTGCCTATTGTGTACCTTTTTGGCAAAGTCATGATTACTTAGTCATGTAACATGTAACTTAGCATGACCCACTGGGTCCAGAAACTGGGTTTAATTTTTTTATCCAACAGTGAATTTTTCCACACTTCACTCAAGCACTTAGTAGTTGCTATAGCTTTGCTTCATTGCAGCGGCTTCATAAATGATGGCTGTTGTTCATTGTTTGTGGCATGCCTGGGAAATCAATAGCTGAAAATGTTTTGTGAACCCTTAGTAGTTGTTACCTGGGTAAGTTTGGAATGTTCCAGAAGAATTAATTTACAATCAGGTGATAGTTTTGTCATTTTACAGGGAATGATAAGCAAGTGCATGTTTGGAAGTGTGATTCTACCAAAGCTGTTTATAAATAAGTGCATATTTGCCATTTAAAGTAGTAGTTTTTTTGATCTGTGACTTGGGCTTCATGGGATTAGCCATGAGGACATGTCTGGGAGTCTCCTCACAATTAGAATGAGATCCTTGAGTTTTTTTCCTAAAAACCTTATGGATGGTGTTTTGCATTTGTCATCTGCAAGAAAACATGTAAACACCCTGGTATTTCTTTAGTACTAGTTTTTAAGGGCTGCAAGTGGATTTTACAAACATGATTTCATGAATCCTTAAATAAAGCCTGGGAGACAGTAGACACACTTAACATTTACCAAAACTCTTCAATAGCTTCTTGCCACCATAGGGATAAATTCCTCCACAGCTCGCCCTTTCTCAGACACTAACCTCCAGTTACACCAAACGATTGCAGGTTTCACCTCATGCGCACTCTCTTGCCTTCAGCCTTTTGTGTACACTCTTCCTTCTCCCAGACCCTCCCTCCCCAACTCCTAATCCTCCTTCAAGATGAGAAGCTTGAATGTCACCTCCTCAGCACAGCTTCCTGATTTCTACACCCAGTTAGGTCGCTTGCTAGTTGCTTCCTCACAGAGGGAATTACACAGAAAAATTAAGGTCCACAATGCAAACATTTCCAGAGTAATCACCACTTTTTAAGTTATTTTCTATGTCAATAGAAAATATTTGAGTTCTGGGCTGTCCTCTTTGTGATAATCCATGTCCTTTTATTTATGTATTTGAATTGATGTTCTGTCCAAAGTTCCTGCCAAAATTACATTTTGGAGGAGCCAGGAAGAGCTTGTCAAACATCTTGATGTGTGGTTTGTATGGTTTCATTTGGTCTGACGATCTTATCTATCCAGAGAAAAAGCAAGTCACACCTCTATCTTTGCCTTCTTTCTCTGGATAGTTTAATGTATTATTAATAGTTTGACCATAATTCAAATTCCATTTTTAGGAGCATCGGAAGATTATATGACATTTCTTATTTTATTAGAACATTCTTTCATTTAATATTGCTTAAAAAAAGCAGCTAGTACGTAGAGGCTGAGAAGCCTTTGGTTATATAAGCTGCTTTATGATGGTTTTATTTTAGTTGAACAACATATTTGTGATTCTTAATAATATTCAGAACAGCAGAAGGGTCAAGAGAGCAGATTTTGAAGGAAGCCGTGTCACGTTCGGTACATAAAGTACTATATCTGAGGTTCAGTTGTCTCATTTATATCCTGGAAATGACAATAATATCTATCTCATAGGATTACTATAGGGGTTAAATGTAATAATGAGTTATTACATTAATAAAATGTAATATGTAATGAAGAGTTTAGTATGATATACAGCTCAAGGTAAGTAGTCAGTGCTAGCTATTTTATTACTATACACATATATATATATACTAACAATGAAGTGGCGTTGTTGGGGTAATAATCTGGGGTAAATACCCAAGATTCATTGTCTCATGGCCATGGAAAACTAGGACGCAGGCACACAAAAAGTGAGGTTCAGAATGGAAGTTTAATAGGCAAAAGAAAGAGAGGAGATCTCTGCAGCAGAGAGGCATGCTGGAGAAGTGAGTTGCCGGTTCCACAGTGGAATGCAAGAGTGTTTATAGATGAGCTTGAGGAGGTGGTGTCTGATTTACATAGGGCATGAACGATTGGTCAGACCAGGTGTTTCATTTGCATAAGGCATGAAAAACTGGTTAGGACTCGGTATGCCATTGCAGATGGTTCTCTACCTGGCCGGTGCCATGTTTCCTGTTCCTTTACTGTACACGTGGTGAAAAAAAAGAGAAGATGGAGTCTCCATGTTGGACATACCTGGCCTCCAGGTAGCGCTTTTCTATTGGCACAGCGGCTGGTATTCACCTGTGCAAGTTTTCAGCTTGCTTATTTATCTGCAGCTCAATTTTTCAGGCTGCTGTTTGTTAGAAAGGAAATGATTTGGGGGCTGCCTTTTGTTAAAAGGGACATTTCACTGGGGACTCTGTTGCCCCTACTATCTGTCTAATAATTTCTTTCTATCTCCCACATCAGCAAGCAGCCCTTTTCCCTTCCTGATGAAGCAATTTCCTTTTCCAAGTTGACCTCCTGTAGGTGCCACAAAAGTTACAGCAGTCATAGGGACAGTGAGTTTAATCTAGTTTTCTGTTCCTGTGATGCTAAAAAGCTGACCTAAATTCTCTTAGGTCACATAGTCCCATAAGCTCTCTGAGGGTAAGAAGTGTAGCATCCTCATCTTTGGACTCCCTGTAGCCCATTGTTCAGTGGTACAAGACTGGTCTCTACCATTTGCCTCCGTGATGGTTTCTTCGTTCTGTTCTTTCAGCATGGTTTGGATGGCCATCTCTCTCCTGCATGGAGCCACCAGTGGACTCATCCTGATCCTAAGGCCCACTGTGTCTTGCCCATAGGTGCTCAATGAATGTTTGTTATTAGGAGCATGCAGATGACAAACATTCCTTTTCAATGAGAGCAGATGAGAAAATAACTGCCTTATTTTAATCCCAATTTACTTTTCTTCCATTTTATGATCTTGATAAAAAATGTGAGGAAGGATTTGATCACAATTTTCTTCACTAATTCTTCACCTACCTACCTAACCAATCAACAAAGCCCTCAGGATTCCGCACAGGCATCCAGCTCCTACTTTAAGGGACAGCTTAAGTCTTTGTGGTCATTATCATTATTAATGAGTTATTGATTAGCAAATGCATTAGTCTGGTATTCAAGCAAGGGCTGCTGATGGAATTGTAAATAGAAAGACGTTTTAAAAGTTCTATTATGATTGCTCAAACAGATTACATTGGACATCTTTGGTTCTCATTAATTAGAGCCATGGTGGACACAATTCTAGAGAATCTCCTGCCTATAAAAGTAAAGGAGGGAAAGCCCTCATGGATACGTATAGGTTTTATTAATTTCCACCCCTTCTTCAAGAACTCATAACCTGTAAGAGCCAATGAAAACAAATCTATCCATTTATCTATCTTTTTATTTATTTATTTATTTATTTATTTATTTATTTATTTATTTATTGCCACTTGCCAGTCAACAATGACTCCTGCTCCTGATTGCGTAATTGTTTTGAAACTTTTCTCAGGCCTAAGATAGAAGCCTCCACACTCCTTCCCATCTTCTCCGTCTCTCACCATTTATTATATGACATCACAGAGGGACACTCCTCTTAGAGTAACAGATTCTGATTTTTATTTGTCATTTACTATTTCGTGAAAAGAATTCAGAAGGAAGTCAAACTAGCCAGTTTTTCAGTCGATAGGGGTCTAAGTGCTATAATCCTGATTCTCAATTTCCCGTCTGTCTGTTGAAGAACTTGCAGGTCACTGGGTGAGACTTAAGCATCCCTAGGGCTGTGACATTTTTTCGTCTGCCTGTAGGAAAAACTGGAAGAGGCCCCCAAAGTTTATAATACCCGAAAGACAAAGTTTCTTAAAACTTTCGTTCTGCTAGGACAATGAAAAACCCTCCCATGGAAATACTTGACTTGGATATCATTATCTATTTAGATGGTAAATTTGTGAGTACTATGATTTATAACATGAGAGCTGCTTCCTGGGCCAAATTTTGAGTTTGTTTATTAATCCTGGAAACCATTATAACCAAGTTAATAGGAAAAAGGAGATCCCTGAACTCTGTGTACTTGGAAGTTCCTGAAAACAGTTCAGAGTTAGTAACTGGCTGCCCCCAGGTAAAATCCATGCAAATAGCAGTGATGAGAAACCTCTCTGGAATGCACCCCGCCTCCTTCTTTACTTAGTTGTTTATGTTCAGTGACTTCCTTAGAATCACGTCCTTTCAAGAAGGATCATTCTAAGAGTATTTTTGTTACAGGAAATTTAGAGGCAGAATGCTGAATTTCACAAAGATATAAAGATGCAATCAATTTGTCCCTAGCCTAAGGTGTGTTCTATTTGCCATGGAATGGGGCTTAACTGAAAGTTAGTCAATTCTGATAACTTGAGGAGAATTCATAATGTTTAAACAGAGGATCTGAGCCAACTTGCAACTAAATCACTTCTTAAAAATTATTTTAGCCCGGGCTTGGTGGCTCATGCCTGTTTGTCCTAGCACTTTGGTAGCCAAAGTGGGAGAATCACCTGAGGTCAGGAGTTCAGAGACCAGCCTGGCCAACATGGTGAAACCCCATTTCTACTAACAATACAAAAATTAGCTGGGCATGGTGGACGGCACCTGTAATCCCAGCCACTCAGAAGGCTGAGGCAGGAAAATCGCCGAACCCGGGAGCTGGAGGTTGCAGTGAGCCGAGATCGTGCCACTGCACTCCAGCCTGGGTGACAGAGTGAGACTCTGTCTCAAAAAAAACAAAACAAACAAAAAAAGTTTCTTCATCCACCACAAAATGTCTGATTTCATTTGCTGGATTATCAAATGATTAGTGAAAATGGCCATCATGAATGGAGTTTTCACAATTAGCCACTGGTAAAGTGAGGATGAGATTTTTCTGCCTTGCCAGCCATGAGGCTGGCATCATGGTTAATGGGGGTAATCTGTGCAAAGAATTTTGAGGAGTGCCTGGCATACAGATGGTTCTCAAAAATGTTAGGTAGTTTTATCATCATCGTTAATAAATAAATAAGTTCGAATCTATGATCAGTGCTAGAGAAATCTGGTGGTCAATATAAACTCACAACTCAGGAAGGTACAACTGTTCATTTTCCTCTAAAATTTTGATAAATTTGCAGAAACTCCTGTCCTCCACACTTTCTCTCCTAGCCTATTAATTGAAGGAAATAATTTGGTTTAAATTTCTAACTGGGATCTGTCAGCAGGACGGAAAGTCAAGGTTTCTATCATTATGGAAACAGGTTTCTACAGATCATTTTCATTTTTTAAAAAGTCATGTTTTTAACCTTTCAAGAATACACGTCAAAATTTAAGGATTACTAGAATAGAATCAAACATTGTAAAAAAAACTCCATATTTTTAGTAAAATGGGCATGTGAAAATATATGTTTGTGTATCTTCACATACCCATTTCATATATATGTGTATATATGATATTATATGATATATGATATAGAGTCATATATACATATATGTGTACTTGAAATATATATTTCATATATGTATACCCATTTCATATATATGTGTATATATGATATTATATGATATGTGATATAGAGTCATATATACATATATGTGTACTTGAAATATATATTTCATATATGTATACCCATTTCATATATATGTGTATATATGATATTATGATATATGATATAGTCATATATACATATATGTGTACTTGAAATATATATTTCATATATGTATACCCATTTCATATATATGTGTATATATGATATGATATATGATATAGAGTCATATATACATATATGTATACTTGAAATATATATTTCATATATGTATACCCATTTCATATATATGTGTATATATGATATATGATATATGATATAGTCATATATACATATATGTGTACTTGAAATATATATTTCATATATGTATACCCATTTCATATATATGTGTATATATGATATTATATGATATATGATAGAGTCATATATACATATATGTGTACTTGAAATATATATTTCATATATGTATACCCATTTCATATATATGTGTATATATGATATTATATGATATATGATATAGAGTCATATATACATATATGTGTACTTGAAATATATATTTCATATATGTATACCCATTTCATATATATGTGTATTATGATATGATGTATGATATACAGTCATATATACATATATGTATACTTGAAATATATATTTCATATATGTATACCCATTTCATATATATGTATATATATGATATTATATATGAGATATGATATATATTCATATATACATATATGTATACATGAAATATATATTTCCTATATGTATATATATGAAATAGGTATGTGAAGATACACAAACATATATTTTCACATGCCCATTTTAAATATTTGTGTGTTTGTGTGTGTGTATATATATATAAAAATAAATAAATATATAAAATCAGAAAATGGAAAATGTCTAGAGTGCCTGCATTAGGAGACTTCAGGCACCTGGGGAAAATTATTTTCTGACCAGTGGTCTCCGGAAGAGGAGCCAGGCCTTGTGTGTGGCCTTGGCCTGGGTCCCAGTCTTGCACTTTCTCCCTCCAGCCTGGTGGGCCAGGGCCAGGGGCCTTTGCTTTAATCCTACAGTTTCTGCTCAGTCATTAGCCCTTCCTGTGACCCTCATCTGGATGTGATCGTCCCTCTTTTACGCTCTAGTAACAGTAGTGTTTTGGGTGGGTCAACATCCAAAACACTAGTGTCCTCATTTAATTAAGGTCAGGTCTCCTTATATTGGGTTGGCACAAAAGTAATTGCAGTTTTTGCAATTACTTTTAATGGCAAAGGCCACAATTACTTTTGCACCAATCTAATAACTCCCTTCATGGCAAAAACTTTTTGCTACCTTTATACTAAGTGTCTTGTACTTAGCAGGTGCTTTAAAAATGTATTAAATGAATGAATGAAATAAAAATAAACTTAAATTCAATGATATATCATTTATTTTGGCACCTGATATAAATTAGGTATCAATAAAGGGTAGCTATGATTATGAGGATACACAATTTCAGAACTAAGTTGTGAGGCATTTTATTTCCATATCTCAAGTAGCATTTGAAATGCAGCTTTAGGTGAAAAAGTTTAGGCTTCTAGACCATGTTTTTAAAAAGTTAATCAAACAATGAAAGCCTTAGTATATAGTAGAATTTCTCTTGTATGTTGAACTCCCTAGAATATGCTCATGAACATATGTCTTTTTCAAGATAATTTTATTTTTCATGTTATGAAAATGTTAATGTAATTATACTAATCTTAAAATAAACAAAATCATGCTTAGTTTTGTCGTCCAGAGATAACCATATGAATATGTAAATTTTGTTTTCTAGGCAGGATTCTTTTTTTTCAACATAGCTGTGATTCATTCAAATGAGTGAATTTAACAAATATTTGCATTATGTTTTTTATGTGTCAGGGCTGTGCTTATAGTGTGTACACTGTGTTTACATAGAGAATATAATTTTGTATTCAATTTTTTAGCAAATATAATAACAGACATTTGCCAATGTTATTCAAAACTCTTTGTAAATATAATCATGCTTTTTAAAAACTAAGCATCCTATGGTTGATCATTTTGGTCCTTTTCAATATTATAATACTGCAACATTGTTTTAGATGATTAGGATGCTTTGTTTAGGAAAGATTCCCGGATATTTACTGGGAGGAAAGCTATGAACATTTTAAGACTTTCGATTTACCAAGTTGCTTTCCAAAATGGGGTACAAATTAACTGAATGGAAAGATAGAAATACAGAAAACAAAGAAAGGCAAATAATTGTGATATAGTATTTTGCAAATGTTGAAATAAATTCTTTAGCTAGAAAAAAAAGAAATACAGGAAACATGGAGAAACAGAAAATGTTTCTATATACAGAATACAGAAAAACACAGTTTAAAAAAGTATACGTTAATATTAAGGCTTCCGTGGCAAACCAGAGAGTGAGGTGATGTTCAACCCCACTTTGTCAAATGCTTGAAATTCATTTGTAGTTGCCAGCTTATCTGGAGGTTTTGACGGTGCCCAGAGAGAGAAGGAAGTGTCTGTTTGAGGCGCCTTGCTCCTAATCCAGTGTCTCCTAAAAGCACAGAACCTTGGTAATTTAAGCAAGATGTCTTTCTGGTATGCCTAGAGGCACCTAAAACCATGACACAGTTAGGACAAATATAGTAGATTGTACACACACAGGAGTTTCATGTAACAAGTGAAACCAAGGTTTCTTTCAAAGCTTAGGGTTTCTTTCATGTTAAATATACATTCTTATTTTTAGATAGGAAGAACTCCAGGTTGAAGCAAGCAGTGTAATATAATCTTGTATTGTCTTGAAGGAAATTAGCCAGGGAATTGATTCATGTTTAGCCATGTCATTCCAGGAATCCTTTAAGCTGACTATAGGGAGCTAATACTTCCTGAAAGTAATTTTACCCAAAAGAAACACAGACTTTTGGCCGGGTGCTGTGGCTCACGCCTGTAATCCCAGCACTTTGGGAGGCTGAGGTGGGCAGATCACGAGGTCAGGAGATCGAGACTATCCTGGCTAACACGGTGAAACCCCATCTCTACTAAAAACACAAAAAATTAGCTGGGTGTGGTGGCGGGTGCCTGTAGTCACAGCTACTCCGGAGGCTGAGGCAGGAGAATGGCGTGAACCTGGGAGGTGGAGCTTGCAGTGAGCCGAGATCGCACCACTGCACTCCAGCCTGGGCGACAGAGCGAGACTCTGTCTCAAAAAAACAAACAAACAAACAAACAAAAAACAAAACACAGACTTTTGAGGTAGAAGAGACAGACATTGCAGGCATGTTTCAGTTCAATTACATTCTCTCTTTCTCTCTCTCTTCTGACTGATAAATGACATACAGTACACATTTTAGAAATTTAGGTGGCTTTGGTGATATTTCAAGATTTTCCTTACAACTGACAACTGAGTATAAAGCTCAGAAATTTGGCAGTGAGTAAAGAGGTAGAATATTTACCTGCCCAACTCTTGGAACCCTTCCCAAGGCATGCTCCTAAAGGCTGAGTGTTTAGCTAACTCTTATAAATGCAAAGATTTATCAGGCCTTCACTGGCTGATTGCAAGTGTTATGCACATGAGGTCATGATTTCAATTCCCACATAACACAGTTAACTGTACTTTATTTCATAACCAGGCTACCTTGTCCTACACTGAATTGGTGTTTGTAAGGAGACAGCATGAGGTAGGCCCTGGGAAGGAAGAAACACGGGGATAGAAGCTCCTTTGATTGATCCCCTAGTATATGCCATTAATTTTATAAGAAAGACCAGGTAAAAGAGGAATGATCAATCATTCACTGTAAATTCATCACCAGTGTGGAAGAAGAGTTTATGTGTATGAAGGACAGTTCATTTCAAATTATAATATATACGAATAAAATAATACTATCATTAACCTCTGCATTTCTTTCTTTTTTTGAGACGGGGTGTCGCTCTGTCACCCAGGCTGGAGTACAGTGGTGAGATCTTGGCTCACTGCAGCCTCAGCCTCCCGAGCTCAAGCGATTCTTGTGCCTCAGCCTCCCATGTAGCTGGGACTATAAGTGTGCACCACCACACCTGGCTAATTTTTGTATTTTTCGTGGAGACAGGGTTTCACCATGTTGGCCAGGCTGGTCTTTAACTCCTGACCTCAAGTGATCTCCCTGCTTCGGCCTCCCAAAGTGCTGGGATTACAGGTAAGAGCCACCTCGCCCAGTCCAACCTCTGTATTTCTTATCTAGTGCATTCACTCATTTATTCAATAAATATTTATGAAGGGCCTATCATGTGCCAAAGTTTATGCAGGAAAGGTTAATTCCTTTTATCTGGACAGTGTTATGTGACACAACCTTTAGCAAACAACAAAACCAATTTTCTAGTCCATGTGGGCTTCTGTAGCAAAATATCATAAACTGGGTTGTATATAATCACCAGAAATATATTCTCACAGTCCAAGAGACTGGGAAGTCCAAGATTAAGGCACTGGCAGATTTGATATCTGGTGAATGTCATCTTTTTACTGTGTCCTCACCTTGCAGAAGGGCTAAACCTTGCAGAAGGGCTAAACAAGCTTCCCTGGAGCTTTTGTATAAGGGCACTAGTCCCATTCACCCCTAAAGGACCCACACCTTAATACCATGACCTTGAAGATGAGGTTTCAACATGAATTTTGGAGGAGACAGTCAGACCATAGAACCAACGAAAATCTTGATAGATCATTGGCACTGGGAATGACTTGGGTCTCTTGCTTGGAGAGTAACTACATTGATATATTAACAATCTCGAACTCTTGACTTTTTTTTTTTTTTTTTTTTTTGAGACAGAAGCTCACTCTCACCCAGGCTCTAGTGCTTTGGCTCACTGCAACCTCTGCCTCCCAGGTTCAAGTGATTCTCCTGCCTCAGCCTCCCGAGTAGCTGGGGACTACAGATGTGCACCACCATGCCCGGCTGATTTTTGTATTTTTCGGTGGAGACAGGGTTTCACTGTGTTGCCCAGCTGGTCTCAAACTTCTGACCTCAAGTGATCTGCCTGCCTCAGCCTCCCAGAGTGCTGGGATTACAGGTGTGAGCCACCACTCTGGGACTATATTATTAATCTCTATTAGGTAATTGCTTCCCTGGGAAGAGATAAAGCCAACTACAATCAAATAGAATGAAAAGGAAAGAGGATTGGATATGAAAATTTACAGAGTCCAACATTCCAGGACATTGGAGGAGAAGCCATTGAAGACAGTTTAGAAGGAATGATAGAAAGGCAACCACTTTTTCTCTTCAAATCAAACCAAGGTTTTGGCATACTAGAAATGAAAAGCAGAGTTCCTCCTTTGTAAGTGCAGCTTGACCAGATCAGAGATTTGACTTTCCCTGGGGACTTTGTTTCTAGAGATCAGTGTCTCTCCTCTGCCATATTAGAGATATTTTTCTCCTCCTATTGAGTTCCGGTTGAAATGTGAACATCTGACACATTAGTTCCCTGTAGCATGGTCAAGACAAGGTTATTAGATTTCCATAAGACATTCTTAAATTCAGCAGCTTTTTTCAACCTCTCCCCCAGTCAACAGTAATAACGTGATGGGTGATATTCACTAGGGCCACATAGGTAAAAAGCAACTCTAAGTACACAGATTAAAATAAATGGTAAAACCTATGTTACACGTTAAACTCTATCATAGACACAAGGAAAAGTAATTTTTGAAAATAAATTAATTTGTTCTGTTCAGGCAAATTTCAGGATTTCAGGGACAAAGATGACATTCTAAACACACACTCTTGGCTCTTTTTCTCTCTCAGTTTCTCAAAAAAATGACAAAATAATGTAATTTAAAAAATTCTATAGATTACTGAAGATTAGAGAAGGGATTGACTCTGTTTGGTGGCAAGTCTGTGTGGGTTTCTTATATTTCTGTATATCTCACAAGCAGAGGCAATGGCCACATTTGTTCTGGACTATCTTTTCAAGGATGTTTGTATAGCAAACAGTCTTAGAAGACAGAGATAGTGCCTCCCTACATAACAAATGGCAGGCATTATAAAAGACTCAGATACCCTAAGCTCAGAGTTTCTCTCTTGTAACTCAACCCACTGCATGTGAAGGAGACACCTGGTTGTCTTCTACTCACTCTGTGAGATCTGAGACTCAGAGAATCAGTACAAGATAAAGCAAATGCTCTAGCTACTGCTATTGTTGTAATAAAGTTCTTTGCCTCTGACCCAAGAGTCTCATGTCTTCTGTCAACATCCATGAAACTGGTAGCTTAACCTGTTAATTTGCAAGTAGAGTAAAATCTCAGACCCTTTATAACTCTTGATAGTTTTGCTGACATGGATGGGATGCCAACAGAGACCTGACTTTCTGGAAAAGGAGGAATCCTATGAGCCAATGAATGGGATTTGAGAGAAGTCCATGGAAAATAGTAGTGAAGATATTGGCCACTATTTTCTACTAATACCTAATTCTAGCCTGCTTTTAGTTTCTTTAGTTGTGTCTGTTCCAGATTTTTTAGTGGAATCATAGTTACTTTCAATATTTTTTAAATAATAAAGGCATTAAGCCTATAAGTAAACCATCCCTCAGATCCAGAGAGCAGCATCTCCCCGACTGGGAATGGCCATGGAAGTTCCTGCCACTGGCTCACCAGGGAGGGCAGAAGGAAAA
This sequence comes from Pongo pygmaeus, assembly GCF_028885625.2. NCBI lineage: Eukaryota > Metazoa > Chordata > Mammalia > Primates > Hominidae > Pongo > Pongo pygmaeus. The sequence continues at coordinate 12,220,981 of NC_072380.2, forward strand.
TGGCTAGAGTTTGGTAGGTAGAGATTGCATGAGAAAGGGTTTCCTATAACCTGCTGGCTTATGAGGCACCATCAGAAACCCCAGAAAAGTTTGTAGGATTCCAGACAGAAGAGCCCATTGCTTGGCTTACCAGGATTTAACTGGGGACTCTAAAAGCCTCACCAAGAAGTTCCATATGTATCTGGGCAATGGCTGGGCAATGGCTGGAGATGTGGCAAGTAGGCGGGTGGACCTGAGAGCAGTCCCTCAGGATGACATAGGCGGATGAGGGTGCCCTGTCATTCAGGATAGGGTTGAGCATGGAAGTCCCAGTGGGGTTCAGTTGAGGAGAATGCAAAGCATATAGAATGAGGGACTAGAAACTGTGATAGGACTATGGACATCGGTGGATATACCATAGCATGATGCCCAAGATCCAGATGCCTTGCTGTGAGAACCAAGAGCCAGGACAGCAAACAAACCCCAGGGAAACAGCTCCCTTCTGGGGACAAGAGAAGGAGGAGAGGGAGGAGGACAATCTTTAATATTCAATTGCCAGTGTTTAAATCTAAACTGACCCTTCTTAAAACCAAAAGCAACAGAGATACTGAGTTGAAATGGGGATTTAGGAGGGAAATTAGGTACTGTCATAGACAAGAAGATCAAGTTACATGTATAAATACCTGAGTTGGAAGTTTTAAACCTGCTGCATCTTAAATGCATTCTTAATCCCATCTCCCGATGCGTGTTTTGTCCCTTTTCTCCCTGGTGCCTTCAATTTCGGTCCACTGGCTGCTCTGGATTAGTCATGCTCCTGTGATTCATTACCGTGCTCACCAAAAATTCCTTTGCATGACCCCTTGATCCCCTTAAACTACCACTGCATTTCTTATCACTCCCACCTGAATTTCCTGTAAACATACTTATATCTTTAATTATTTAATTCCTGTTCATTCCTAGAGTCACTATTATTTGGTGTTGGTCACTGCTATCCTACTGGAATTGAGCTTTTACAGTTCACATGCAAAAAATCAATCCATAATTCAATCAATCAATCAACTTTTCAGAGTCCCTCCTTTCCCATATCTCTGTGATATTTGTCAGTGTCGATTGAGCTCTCACTCTCCTTGAAACTCTTCCTTCTAAATTTTTTTTCTTATCCTACTTTCTCTTAGATTAAATTTGGCCTGATTCTAACTTTCAGTAGGCTTGAGTAATTTATTCCAGACACTGAAGCTCACCTTTTGGGTTTTACTTATTCAACTGAGATGTTAGATTGAATTGTGCTGTTTATTTTTAAAGATAAAGAAACAAATTACCATGGCAAAGTCTAGCTGGTGGCCCAGGTACACTGCCACCATACTAAAGAGCTGGTGTCTGGAACTGTTTTTGTGCATAGTAGGAAAGCACTAAATCACCCAGTGATTTGTGCTATCTGGCAGAGACCATCTGATTGATGTTGCATACATTTGCATAAATTAGTCTCATGTTTCTTCTTCCTGCTTAACGTTCTCAAAAGGAAGACTGCCCAGCCTTTGAGAATATTGAAGTCAGAAGGCTGAGCTGTGGTGGCCATCTGACATTGTGGAGTGCTGGCTTGCAATGAACCATGGTAATGAGTGCAGGGAGAGTACTGCACTCTTGACACAGGGAAGGCTAAACCCTCACTTGCTCCACAGAGGAGGCATAATTTCTCTTACTTTTGCAGGGATGCCATATATTTGGGGATGCTGAAAGCTTAACCAGCTAAAGACCTCTGCTCTCTGATTTGGAAAGGGCATTAGATATAATGCTATTTCTGATTGCTTTTTCTTTTTGTTTTTAACCATATTTTATAGCCAAATAGAAACAAATGCATTTGCTCCCTGAAATAACTTCAGAAGATATTTTCTTGAAACACTGCTGGTGAAGTATGTGGCTACCCTACGGAAGTGTGGCTTACCAAATGCAAGCACACGGGTATGGAGGACAAAATCCCCAAAGGAAAAACCCAGAAGGAACAGAAAAACAAAAGAACCAAACCCCTTGGTATACCCAAATACTTGTTTATATTCATCTCAGAGTATTTTGAAATAAAACATTATCTCCAGAACCTTTTGTGATTTGTGAAAATTTCCTTAAATTTGAAGTGTAGTGTTTACCTTTTGATAGTGAGTCCAAGTACCTGTTGAAGAATAGGATAGTGAGAGAAGGATGTAAATTGCACAGGATGCAATAGGTCCTCAGAATTGCTAACTGTTATTTATTACCTTTTGGTTCTGCTGTAAGAAGTAGTTGGTGACAATATTACTTAAGTATCACCATCTAACAAACCACCCCAAATCTCAGCAACCTAAAATAATAATTCATTACTACTCATGAGTCTGTAGGCCAACTTGGCAGTTCTGCTGATTTGCGTTGGGCTGGCACACATGTCTGTGGTCAGTGAGTAAGGTGGCTGTGTGCTGGATTGGTTAGGAAAGCTACTATGATATATACGGCTGTTGGCTGGCTGCCAGCTGGGGCAACAAGATGATAGAACCCCTTTGTTCCTCATTATCAGACAGGCTAGCCCAGGCTTGTTTTCACTGTGGCTGGACAGGATTCCAAGAACGAGAGCAGAAGTGAAGCTGGACAGCTCAGAACTAGCTCAACACCATTTCCACTTTAGTCCATTGAAAAAAGCAAACCACAAGGCCGGCCCAGACTCAGGGAATGGGAAATAAGACTCCACTTCTTGATGGGAGGAGCCACAAAGTCACATTGCAAAGGGTGGGGTGGATACAGGGAGAGGAGAAGAAATTAAGGAAAAATTTGCAATCCATATACTACAGGGATATCTCTAATAGTTTAATCATTTTTAGAAACTTTGCAGACAGACTTATCTGAGCACTGTGCCCCAAAAGATATGACCGAGCAATTAGATTCACTACAAGAATCTGATAACTAACATGTGAAAAATAAACATCTTCAGTGTTTCAGAAGAATATGGCATAAATTTGACTTACGTGTTAAACCAGAGTCTTCACAGAAGGAAGTGAACATCATGGGCATGCCTTCTGCAAATAAGTATTGGTGAAAACCCCTTTACTTTAAGTAGTTTCTCCTTTGAACAATTAAACTCTGGTCATTCTTCACATAAACACTGTCTGTTACATGGGAAGTAGCCTAGAGGTTATCTAGTCTAGTGATTTTTCAAGTCTGCTCAGTTCTGTGTGCACTAAAGTTTTCATGGAGGCGTCCCAGAGACCCTCTTCAGCTGTGGGGAGATGTCGGAGGGGAAGAGGGGGAATGATCTGGGATGAGAAATTCTTGGGGAAGTATGTCAGAGCTCTGAGTCCTCTACATAAATCCAATTCAACCAGGCTAGGGCTGCCTTTTCCTATTTTGCTTATTGGGCTTTGATAAACAATTTCACTGAAAGTTAATGTTTACACAGCTTTTGAAAAGGTTGGAACTCAAGAACTAAAAAATAAACAACCCAATTAAAATATGGGCAAAGTACCTGAATAGACATTTTTCCGAAGAAGACATACAATGGCCAATAAACACATGAAAAGATGTTCAACATTGTAAATCATTAGGAAAGTGCTAATCAAAAGCACAGTGAGATACCACCTCATACCCACTAGGATGGCTACTACTAAAAAACCAGAAAGTAACAAGTATTGGTAAGGGTGTGGAAAAATTGGTACCCTGTGTACTGTTAATGGGAATGTAAAATGGTGCTTAGGAAAACAGTATGGCCGTTCTTAAAAAAATTAAAACTAGAATTATCATATCATCCAGCACTTCTCCTTCAGGGTATGTAACCAAAAGAACTGGAAGTAAGGACTCGAGATATTTATACACTTATGTTCATAGCAGCATTATTCACAATAGTCAAGAGGTAGAAGCAAGTCACATGTCCATGATAGATGAATGGCCAAACAAAATGTATATCCATACAATGGAAAATTATTCAGCCTTAAAAAAGGAAATACTGACACATGTACAAGATAGATGAAGCTTAAAGATCGTATGCTAAGTGAAATAAGCTAGATATAAAAGGACAAATACTTATGTGAGGTCCCTAAAACAGTCAAATTCATAGAGACAGAAAGTAGAATGGTGGTTACCAGGAGCTAGAGAGGAAGGGGCAATGGGGAGTAAGTGCTTAGTGAGTACAATTTCAGTTTTGGAAAATGAAAAAAGTTCTGGAGGTCATTATCCTTAGTGGAATGACTGGAAAATAAAAAGTAAAAATCACATGTTGTCACTTATAAGTGAAAGATAAACAATGGGCACATGTGAACATAGAGAATGAAGACTCCAAAAGGTGGGAGGGTGAGAGAGATATGAGGGATGAAATAATACCTATTGAGTACAATGGACATTATTTGAGTGATGGATGCACTGAAAGCCCAGACTTTACCACTACACAATATAACTATGTAACACAACTGTACTTGTACCCCTAAATCCTTAAAAAAAGTTTTAAAAAAAGAAAAAAACAAAAACATTCTAGAGATGGATTATAATGATGATGACAGTACAGCAATATGAACATACTTAATGCCAAATAATGTCCAAGGACTTTTAAGTGGGCTGTACTTGAGTTAAACACCTAAAAATGGTTAAAATGCTAAACCTTATATATTTATATTTTACTTACAATGGAATGAAACAGGTTGGAAAATCTCTGATCAAATCCAAACCCCTCATTTTACATTTGAGAAATGCAGACTTTGCCATTAAAAAAAAAAAAACCCATCAGAGTGGTACATTTGTTACCAAGAACCTACATCAAAACCTCATCACTCAAGTTCATGGTTAATTTTAAGGTTTACTGTAGGTGGTGAACATTCTATGGGTTTGGACAAATATGTAATGACATGTAGCCACAATTATAGTATCATTCAGAGTATTTCCTCTGTGTTCTGCTTATTCATACCTCTATCTCCCCTAACCCTGGCAGTCACTGATATTTTCAGTGTCTCCATAGTTTTTCCTTTTCCAGAATGTCCTGTTGTGGGGATCATACAGCATGTAGCCATTTCCTATTGGCTTCCCTCATTTAGTAACATGCATTTCAGTTTCTTCTGTGTCTTTTCATGACTTGATAGCTCATTTTTATTTAGTGCTAAATTGTCTGGACATATCATAGTTTATCCTACTGAAGGATATCTTGGTTGCTTCCAAGTTTTGCAATTATGAATAAAGCAGCTACAAACATCCATGTGCAGTTTTTTTGTGGACAAGTTTTCAACTTCTTTGAGTAAATACCAAGGAGTGTGTTTGATGGGTTATATGGTAAGAGTATGTTTAGTTTTTTAAGAAACTGCTAAACAGCCTTCCAAAGTGGCTGTAACCATTTTGCATTTCCACCATTAAAGAATGAGAGTTCCTTTTGCTCCATATCCTTGCTAGTATTTTGTGTTGTCAGCGTTCTGGACTTTGGTCATTCTAATAGGTGTAAAGTATATCTCATTGTTGTTTTAATTTGCATTCCCCCGATGAAATATGATATCCTTTCACGTTTATTTCTCATCTGTATATCTTTTTTGGTGAAGTATTGTTAACGTCTTTGACTTATTTTTAAATTAGGTTGTTTTTTTATTGTTGAGTTTTAGGAGTTCTTTGTATATTTTGCATAACAGTCCTTTATCAGTATGTCTTTGGCAAATATTTTCTCCCAGGGTGTGGTTTATCTTTTCATTTTCACTTGATCTTAGCCAAAAGGCTGAGAAGCAATGTCTTTCATTTTCTTGACAGTGTTTTTCCCAGAGTAGAAATTTTCAATTTTAATGAAGTTCAACATAGCAATTCTTTCTTTTATGAATCATGTCTTTGGTATTGTATCTAAAATCATCAGCCTAAGGTCATATAGATTTTCTTCTATGTTATCTTTTAGGAATTTTATAGTTCTGTGTTTTACATTTACATCTGTGATCCATTTGGAGTGTTTTTGTTGAAGGCATAAGGTCTGTGCCTAGTGTGTCTAGATTCATTTTATTTTCTTTTTTATGCATGTGGCTGTATAGTTGTTTGAACACCTTTTGTTGCTTGTCAAAAATCGGTTGACTATATTTATGTATGTCTGTTTCTGAGCTCTTTATCCTGTTCCATTGATACATTTGTCTATACTTTTGCCAATGTTTGGGTAGTGTCACTCCTCCAACTTTATTTTCTTCCTCAAATATTGTGCTGGTTATTCTGAGTCCTTTCTCTTTCCATATAAACATTAAAATTAGTTTGTGGATATATGCAAAATAATTTGTTGGGATTTTTATTGAGATTGTATTAAATCTATATATTAAGTTGGGAAGAACTGACATGTTGACAATATTGATTCTTTCTATCTCTGGGCATGGAATATCAATTCATTTATTTAGTTTTTCTTTCATTTGTTTTCAAAAGAGTATGGCTTCCTTCATATAGATCTTGTACATATTTTGTTAGATTTATACCAAAGTATTTCATTTTGGGGGGTGCTAACATAAATGGTATTGTTTTAATTTAAATTCCACTTTATTATTGGTATATAGAAAAGAAATGGACTTTTGTATATTAACCTTGTATCCTGAAAACTTGCTGTGATTGCTTATTAATTAGTTCCAGGAAGTTTTTTTTGTTGTTGCTGTTGTCAATTCTTTTGAATTTTCTACATAGACAATCATATCATCTGTGAACACAGGCAGTTTATTTTGTCCTTCCTAATCAGTATACCTTTTCTTTCTTTTTCTTTTCTTGTTACATTAACTAGGACTTCCAGTACAAGTTTGAAAATGAGTGGCGAGGGGGATATCCTTGCCTTGTTCCTGATCTCAGTGGAAAAGCTTCTGGTTTCTCACCATTAAGTATAATGTTAGCTGCAGGTATTTTGTAGGTGCTTTTTATCAAGTTGAGAAAGTTTCCCTCTATCCTTAATTACTTGAGAGTTTTTATCATGAATGAGTATTGTGTTTTGTCAAATGCTTTTTCTGTATCTATTGGTAAGATCATATGATCCTTCTAATTTAGCCTCTTGATGTGATGGATTACATTAATTGATTTTGGAATATTGAAATAGACTTATATACCTAGGATAAATTTCAATGGGTAATGGTGTATAATTCTTTTTATATATAGTTGGATATTATCTGCTAGAATTTTGTTGAGGATTTTGGTGTCTATGTTTATGAGAGATATTGGTTTGTAGTTTTCTTATAGTGTCTTTGTTGGCTTTTGTATTAGAGTGATGTTGGCTCTGTAGAATGAGTTAGGAAGTATTCCCTCTGCTTCCACCTTCTGAAAGAGATTACAAATAATTGGCATAATTTTTTCCTTATACGTTTGGTAGAATTCATTAGTGAATCCATTTGGGCCTGGACCTTCCTGTTTTGGAAGGTTATTAATTATTGCTTCAATTTTAAAAAATAGATATAGGTCTAATAAGAGTGTCTATTGCCTCTAGTGTGTGTTTTGGCAGATTATGTCTTTCAAGGAATAAGCCCATTTCATCTACATTGTCAAATTTGTGGGCACACAGTTGTTTATTATTCTTTAAATGTCCATGGATCTGTAGTGATGTCCCTCTTTCATTTCTGATTTTAATAATTTCTTTCTTCTTACTCTTTTCTAAGCCTGACTAGAGGCTCATCATTTTATTGATTTTTTCAAAAAAACAGATTTGGGATTCTTATCTTCTCTATTTCCTGTTTTCAATTTCATTGGTTCCTGCTCTAATTTTCATTTGTTTTCTTCTGTTCGCTCTGGAATTTTGTTTGTTTGTTCGTTTTTGAGACAGAGTCTAGTTCTGTTGCCCAGATTGCAGTGCAGTGGCGTTATCTCAGCTCACTGCAACCTCTGCCTCCTGGGTTCAAGTGATTCTCTTGCCTCAGCCTCCCGAGTAGCTTGGGATTACAGGTGCATGCAACCACGCCTGGCTAATTTTTGTATTATTAGTAGAGATAGGGTTTCGCCATGTTGGCTAGACTGGTCTCAAACTCCTGACCTCTAGTGATCCGCCTCCTCAGCCTCCCAAAGTGCTGGGATTACAGTCATGAGCCACTGCACCAGCCTGTTTCCTCTGGATTTAATTTGCTCTTCTTTTTCATGTTTCCTAAGGTGGAAGCTTAGATGATTTTTAGATCTTTCTTATTTTAAATGCTGTAAGTTTCTCTCTAAGCACTGCTTTTCCTGCATATCGCAAATTTGCCTAAGTTGTGTTTTCATTTTGATTTAGTTCAAAATGTTTTAACATTTCTTTTGAGTTTTCGTCTTTAAACCATTTTAATTAGAAATGTGTTAAACTCCAAGTATTTTGTGATTTTTCCAGTTATTTTTTGTTATTGATTGCTACTTTAATTCCATTGTGCTCTCAGAGCAGGCCCTGTATGATTTTTATTCTTTTTAATTTGTTCAGGTGTGTTTTATGGCCCAGAATGTGGTTTACCTTGGTGAATGTTCCAGGTGAGCTTGAGAAGACCATGTATTCTGCTCTTGTTGAGTGAAGCAGTCTATGGATGTCAGTTATACTCACTTGATTGATTATATTGTTGAGTTCACATGTGTCCTTACTGACTTTCTCCCTTTTGGATCTTCATTTCTGATAAAGGAGTGTTGAAGTCTCCAACTATGATAGTGGATTCATCTGTATCTCCTTGAAGTTCTATCAGTTTTTGCCCCACATATTTTAACACTTTGTTGTTAGGCACATATATGTTAAGAATGTTTATATCTTCTTGGAGAATTGCTTCCTTTATCATTATGTAATGCCTCTTTTTATCCATGGTAACTTTCTTTGCTTTGAAGTCTGCTTGTCTGAAAGTAATATAGCTACTTCTGCCTTCTTTGGGTGAATATTAGCATAGTCTTTCTTTATGCTTTTTTATCCATGGTAACTTTCTTTGCTTTGAAGTCTGCTTGTCTGAAAGTAATATAGCTACTTCTGCCTTCTTTGGGTGAATATTAGCATAGCCTTTCTTTATGCATGATTTACTTTTTTTTTTTTTTTTTTTTTTTGACTGAGTCTCACTGTGTCACCAAGGCTGGAGTGCAATAGTGTGATCTGGGCTCACTGGAACCTCTGCCTCCCAGGTTCAAGCGATTCTCCTGCCTCAGCCTCCTGAGTAGCTGGGACTACAGGCACATGCTACCATGCCTGGCTAATTTTTGTATTTTGGTAGAGATAGGATTTCACCATGTTGGCCAGGCTGGTCCTGAACTCCTGACCTCAAGTGATCTGCCCACCTCAGCCTCCTAAAGTGCTGGGATTACAGGTGTGAGCCACCGTGCTTGTCCATCGTTTACTTTTGTTCTATGTGTATGTTTATATTTGAAGTGGGTCTCTTGTAGGGAATAGATAATTGGGTATTAATTTTTCAATCCATTCCAATAATCTCTGTCTTCTAATTGGTACTTTTAGACTACTGACATTCAAAATGATTATTGATATAGTTGGATTGATATCTACCATAGAGACTTTACTTTTTTCCCCTGGCAACATAACTTGGAGAACTTTCCACATCAATCAGTACATGTAGATCATCCTATGATTATTTTAACAACTGCCTGCTATTCCACTATATGGATGTACCACAATTTATTTAACCAGTTCTATGATGACAGGCATTGAGGTCATCAAATCTTTTGCCATTGTATCTATCTTTTTAGTTGTACCTCCCTTTCTGGACTGTTAGTGCTTCTGAGGGCATAGACTACAACTTACTCATTGTTATTCTTTCAGAACTCTGCACAGTGCCCCAGCCTTAATATTACTACTTATTAAGGAAACGAATAAATGAATTTAGCAAGCTGGGCCCAGTCACTTTAGATTCTGGTCCTGATTCCTTATATGTGGGCTTTCTGAGCTTGGGCAGGTCCCATCACCTTTCCAGGCTTCAGTGTCAACACAAGTAAGTAGATAAAATGACACAGTGCTTCCAGCTCTGAACTCCTATGATTCCTAGTGTTAGACTGACCTAGGAGCTGATCCCCTTTTCAGCCTCAGGACCTGAGGTGAGGAAAAGTCCCTCTCCTGCTGTTGAATGAAGCCCCATCTTACCTGGGCCACCACCCAGAGCTTGGTCTGTTCAAAACCTGGTTATTTTTATTTGGGAGTAGACATGAAGGGTTGGTTGGTCCTTTAATCCTCAGGGCCATGTGAGATGGCTCTGCACTGGGATGAAGATCTTTCTGTAAGAGGTATTTGCCTGGGCTACAGTGTCTGATACAGAGTTTCACACAGCCTAAGTGCTATTTGCATAAAATGTCCCCATAATGCAGGGCATTGTGCCTTTTCTGCAAAGAAAAAAAAAACCATTAACAAAGGGCCTCACAATGATGGGAAAATGGATGTTAACATTTCTGCCTGACTGATAATCTCTGATGTTACCCTTGGGAAGCCCCAGCTTTCAGAATGATTTATTTGTCAGGGTTTGGCGTTTTTTTAGTCCCATAATGGGTTATCTGGCAAATGCAGCAGTGGGCAGTAGCAGGAGGTTCAGTGCTGGAAACAAAATGAAGAGAGTTTTATGTTTTCTGAGGATTTAGTTGTTTCTGTTTTCTGAGGTGAAGTTTTCATTTCAAACAAAATAGAAAGGGACAAAGAATCAGTAGGCTTTTTTGAGTTTGTTTTGTTGTTCTTTGCATGTCCTTTTTTCTTATTGCCAAACTCTCAAGTTGAATGTTTGGCCCTCAGGGGTGAAGCTGGGGATGAGGGTTTTTTTTTTTTTTTTTTTTTGACATTTCCTGTGATATCTTTGGTTTTATATTTCTTTGTTGTACAGAAACCTTATAGTGATATTATTGGAGAATTCACCAGATGATATCTTGGCAAGAGGCCGGAGCACAGTCTGTTTTGCAGCACACAACAGGCATTGGGTGGGAGAGATGCCCAATGGTCAGAACTTTAGAACTCCTTTCTGAGGGAGAATACAGGAGATTATTGGAATTAGTTACCTGCTCGCATTTGGCTCTTGCATTTGAAAGCATATTACCTTAGTTAAGGTCCCTGTGTGCTTCTATATGATGTCCATACATAGGATAGCTTTTTTTCCCCACTGGCTCCTCAAAGTCCCCCAGTTTTATGAAATAAATATTACTCTTAATGCCTGAACTTTTGAGTCCAGGGTTCATATCAATAACATTAACAACAGTGCTAATTATGGCCTCTAGTGGCTTCTCGGAGTTGGACAGAGTCTTTGTTGATAGACAAAGGTCCACTTACCACTCAACAGATACATTATTTATGGTTGGCATTGAAATAGGTGTTTTGGGAAAGAGCATATGGTTTCTTCTCTCACTAGATTTACAATATAAGAGATAGAAGAAAAATTAACCATATAAGATAGATCTCAGGTCTATTTTTGATTATGTCAACAAAAAGTCAAACTTTGTAAAATATTTGAAGACATTTACTCTGAGCCAAATATGAGTGACCAATGGCTTATGACACAGCCCTCAGGAGGTCCTGAGAACATGTGCCACAGCTTGATTTTATACATTTTAGGGAGACGAGGCATGAATCAATACATGTAAGAGGTACATTGGTTTGGTCCAGAAAGATGGGACATCTAGAAGTGGAGGCTTCCAGGTCATAGACAGGTTGAAAGATTTTCTGCTGGGCAATTGGTTGAAAGAGTTATTATTTATATAAAGGAATGTCTGGGTTATGATAAGGTTATGAGAAGGGGTTGTGGAGACCAAGGTTTTATCATGCAGATGAAGCCTCCAGGTAGCAGGCTGCAGAGAGAATAGATTGTAAATGTTTCTTTTCTTTTCTTTCTTTCTTTCCTTCCTTCCTTCCTTCCTTCCTCCTTTCTTCCTTTCTTCCTTCCTTCCTTCCTTTCTTCCTTTCTTCCTTCCTTCCTTCCTTTCTTTCCTTCCTTCCTTCCTTCCTTCCTTCCTTTTGAGACAGAATTTTGCTCTTGTTGCCCAAGCTGCAGTGCAATGGCACGAGCTCAGCTCACTGCAACATCCGTCTCCTGGGTTCAAGAGATTCTCCTGCCTCAGCCTCCCAAGTAGCTGGGATTACAGGCATGCACCACCATGCCCGACTAATTTTTTGTATTTTTAGTAGAAACCGGGTTTCACCACGTTAGCTATGGCTGGTCTCGAACTCCTGAACTCAGGTGATCCACCCGCCTTAGACCCCCAAAGTGCTGGGATTACAGGCGTGAGCCACCATGCCCAGCCTTGTAAATGTTTCTTATCAGACTTAAAGAGTCTGTTCTAAACTAATTCCAAAAGTCAAGAGGCTGTAATGAAGCATATCTGGTTCCCCCTTCCCATCATGTCCTGAACTAGATTTTTCAGGTTAATTTTTGGAATGCCCTTGGCTGAGACGAGGGGTCCACTCAGATGATTGGCGGGGGGCAGCTGGGGGGGGGCACATCTTAAAATTTTATTTTTGGTTTACAATTAAATACCAGGGGAGTGAAAGAAATAGTAATATATGCTGACTGTAATGTCCAAGATAATCTGTGTCAAGAGGAATCAAAACTCCATGGTCCAGATAGAGGATCCTTATATCTTTAACCTCAAAAATGTGATGTAACCTGGTGGGCAGCTCAGAGTTCAGACTCCAGTAACTCCACTGACAACAAACACTCCCTGACCTTGAGCTTGTCTCACACATGAAAGGTTTTTGCTCCATTAGGAAAGAAAGATGACTAAAATGACCTCCATCAGGGGGATAAGATGTCTCATTCATTAATTAAAGAAAAATTCTTCAGGGAGCCTTACACACTCCTTGGGATAAGAATTGCTACAGCCTCCCTTCTGACTTATCATGAAACATGTTTTAGGACAAGGTTTTGGCACAGAAAATGCAATCACAATCTCTCCTACAAGAAGTGTAATTACAGGGGGCTTTAAATTGACAGTGGCTGACAAGATTTCAACCAGCACATTAGAAAATCAATGACAAACACGCTTTTCAACATCAGGGAGCTGTGATGGGCTCCGCTTGATCGACAGCCAGGGAGAAATGTGTAACTACTTGCAGTTTACCTAATATTGGTTTGTAGGCTTCCTTACTGGCCAACAACAGTGTTTCTCACTTTGCTCTGCCTTCCGTTTGCCAATTCCTTGTAGATGAGATGAAACTGAATCTTATTCATTATCATTCCACCTTGAAAGGGAATTCAAACGCATCACTTTGAGGTCTAAAAAAAAGTCCCTAATCACCAGTAGGTCAATGAAAAAGTGAAGTAAAATATGGTTCATAAAAACTGTTCCCACGCAATAGTTAAGCTGCTCTGCTGAATTAGACAGGGGCATGTTTTAAAAGTTTCTATCTCTATACTTTAAACAGATATTAAGAGGGATCAGCCATCATTTGTGTGTGTGCGTCTGCATATTTGTCACAAAGATATCTGCAGTTTTTCTAAATAAAAATGAAAATTTAAAATTGGCCTCATGGTTTTTTAAAAAGCATTTTCTAGTCACCCAGTTGGTTCTTAGAAGTAAAACTCAGAATATTCGTTCATTTTCTTGGCTGAACCCTACAAAAGGTCTACTTTGTAGGACAAAAGCAACTGAATATTGGCAATTTCATAAGGATCAACCAAATAAACCAGCTAAAAGCCTGATGATATCTCGTGCATTGTGATTTCAGGAGCTCTGCAAAGGACCCATAACCTTAATACTAGATAAAACAACCTGTTCTGTAATCTAAAAAACGATTATATAATAATACATAGTAAATAGTATGTAAATAAAACATTGAGAACAACACATGTCTCAACTTGAACTAAAGTATCAATGACCAACATCAGAGTCATTCCTTGGAGCTAAATGAGGCAAGCACACAGCAGAGCCCAGATGGCACAAAGGGGTGGTGAGTGGAGGCACAAGGACATGGAAAGGGTGGCCTGTCCTCTGCAGAGCGTCTGGAACAACTCTGCCAATGCTATGATGCTTACTTTTCCGAAAGGTCATCCTCCCACATTATAGTCAGTGTCTCAGTGTCTTGGCTGAGGAGTGGTGTTCCCGGATCTACATAGGTCCATTGCATACTCACTGACTCCGCTGTGAAGAGACCGGGTTGTTTCTTGTCCAAAGTCCTGATCGCTAAGATGTGACTGATCCTATATGGCCTTTTGGGCCAAAATGGAGAGACTAAAGACACAATTGAACAATGGCCAGACCACATATAAAAACAGAACACTGATCTGCAACCTGCTCCGGAAACCAACCCCCTTATCTACACTAACCAGCCCAGCAACAAGTCAGAACTGTAGGAGGCCAGATTGCTATCTCTAGTAAAAGTCCTGAAAGCCAAAAAATCAATTCTGTATCAGTTGGCTCCAAATGCCCAGGACTTGATTAATAAATCACAGCTTATCCTCATGTTTGTCTCTGCTTCCAATTTAGGACCCACCAGAGAAAGCCAAATATGCTTCCCTAACCAATCCCATAGGATGCCCTGCTCTGAGTCTGCCCACCTGCAACCTCCCCATGCCAGCAGCCTCCAAGCAGGACACACCTGAGGCCTTCACTTCTTGCCACTATGAAGCTCTTCCACTCCTTTGCCTGTCTTTGAGTCTCTGCCAAAATGCAATTGATGCTGGCTAACTCTCTTGTTATAGTAAGCTCTAAATAAACGGTCGTTCTGTTTTCCTATGGTTGGTCTTCATTTATTTCCAAAAGACACTTCACCTCCCACCTGTGGTTCTGAACATCCGCTCATTTTAAAGTTACTGCTTCATCGGCTTCTTTGTCCTGGTGCCAGGCCTCTGTCAGTCCTCAGGCACTGGAGGTTTCGATCCCCTCTGGGCCACTGTATACCAGGCGAGGGAGGCAGGAGCACTGCCCTAAAGCTGTTTATCTACCTTCCTTCCACTGCCTCCTTCTGACCATGGCTCTTGTGCCATTTTGGAGGTGCCCGCGGGTAAGGCGGGGGAAGCAGAGAAAAGTCCCTTTTATTCTCGGTTGTTTCTAAATAATCCCCTTTCCGACAAGGTCAGGTGTAAAAAGTGGAGTGGGGATGAACGTTCCGGCTCTGCTCTCCTTGCTTTCCCTTTGTGTCTCCTCCTGTCTCCTCCCCCAGAATCCTCCGGCAGACTTTGGGCTTTGTTCCCTTCCTCTGTGTCTTTTTGTCCACCTCCCATAAGGCAACACCCGTCTCTATGAAACATCCTCTACACTATGAAAGAAACAGGTCGGGCGCGGTGGCTCATGCCTGTAATCCCAGCACTTTGGGAGGCCGAGGTGAGCCGATCACCTGAGGTCAGGAGATCTAGACTAGCCTGGACAACATGGCAAAACCCCGTCTCTATTAAAAGTACAAAAATTAGCCGAGTGTGGTGGCAGGCACCTGTAATCCCAGCTACTTGGTAGAACTGAGGCACGAGACTCACTTGAACACGGGAGGTGGAGGTCTCAGTGCGTGGAGATCCTGCCATTGCACTCCAGCCTGGGCAACAAGAGAGAAACTCCTTAAGGCCCAGCACTTTGGGAGGCTGAGGCGGGTGGATCATGAGGTCAGGAGATCGAGACCATCCTGCCTAACACGGTGAAACCCCGTCTCTACTAAAAATACAAAAACAAAATTAGCCGGGCGTGATGGTGGGCACCTGTAGTCCCAGCTACCCGGGAGGCTGAGGCAGGAGAATGGCATGAACCCGGGAGGTGGAGCTTGCAGTGAGCCGAGATCGTGCCACTGCACTCCAGTCTTGGCGACAGACGAGACTCCATCTCAAAAAAAAAAAAAAAAAGAAAAAAGAAAGTGCCTCTAGGTCTTGTAGAACCAAGTCTGCAGCCACATAGGTAGATGACTAGCTGCTGCCCCAGGCTCCCTCATTGTCCCACCAGCGCAACCCCTCCCCAAGGACACCTGGAGTAACAGGTGGCAGCTGAACTCTGCTCCAGTGGTAAGGCCTGGACTGTTCTGATTGGCTAGTACCTGGTCTATTCATTGGCTGGTTCCCAGTCCTTTGGTGCCTGGACTGTTATGGTTGACTGGAGCCTGGTCTATTCTCATTGGCTGGTGATTGGCCTGTTCTGATTGGCTGATGCATGTGCCGCACTGGTTGTTGAATAATTCAAATTTCATGCCTACCCTAACTCCTTATCTCAGGCTGCCTGGGAGGAAGACAAGACATACAGAAGTGCAAATGAAAACACATGTGACTATTTTAAAAACTATTACTCCTTTATAAGCAGAGCTCCTAAACTCCTAAGCAAACCCCCAGTGAAGCTAGGTGAGGAAGGCGCGAGTCTTACTTTCTGCATGCCAGCATGTTGCATTGTGCTTACGGCCCACACCCTTGGAATCAGACAAGGCTGTGCTCATTCCAGGCTCTGCCACTGACCAACAGGATAACCTTGGGTAGGCTATTGACTTGTCTGACCTCTAGAGTCCTGATCTGTAAAGCAGACCAATGATGCTTAGAGTGATATGAGGATTTAATGAGGTGATGTGTAAAATACACAGCCCAGTGCTTGATTGATAGATAGTACCTACTATTGGTATTTTTTTAAAGGAATTTCTTCCAAAATTTTGAATTTTAACAGAATCTTATAAAGCTTTGGTGTAGAGTACATTAACATAATATCAACTTTGTGGATTTGAGTTTTAACAGCATGAGATGGGGTGTTCTTATCAAGGTTCATGGTTGTAAATATGAGAGATGGAATCTGTCTTGCATAAGCAGAAGGGGAATTTAATACATTCATTCTCAATAGGGGTTACATTGCCCAGAGAAGGAGTGAAAATTAGTCTCGGAGGAGCAAAGAAAAGCTTAGATATTGCAATAGTCCATTACCCTCCACAGGGTCATCGTCTATAAACAGATGTACTGAATATCTGTGATATTAAAATGTCATTGGACGGAATGGAGAAATGGGAATGATCAGAGGAAAAAAAAGTCTTAAAAAGTGTTTTAGTGGTTATGGGGGTGTGTGAAAAGGCTAAGAAACATGGGACAAAGTGGGTAGCTCTTAGAGTCTATGTGTCTACGCACTGGCCAGAATATGAGGCTCAGATCAGGGGACAGCTGTCAGCCAGACAGAGGTAGGCTGGTTAGGACATGCCATGATTGCCACCAGGTCAGTTATTCGGGCTCAGTGTCTGCCATCTTCTCATTTTCAGGCAAGCATATTTCTTATCTTCTAATCTTTGACCTGCCTTCCAGGAGGCGAGTGGAGATGCCACTCATTCCTTTCAGGCTTTCCCGTTCTCTCTGAGGGGGATGGATCCTTGGTTCCTAAGCCTGTTCTAAGTTCTGACCAGTCTATGGAATTTTCTTGACTTATCCTTTCTTACCCAACTTTCTTATTCTCAGTGCCTTCCTTCATCAGCTGTGCTCAGGTTCCCTAAAAGGTGAGCCCATGGTTTTCTAAACTCAGACTGGAAAGGTGTGGGTAGCTGGGGCCAGGGAAAAGCAGGGGGCAGCTGAACAGCTCTAGAGAGGCTTTTGTAGTTGTCGTCATCGGGATTGCCTGGCGTGCTTCTTGGAGACAGTACTTTGTCTTGTCTGGCATAATTAGTGCATTTGTGTATTTTGTACAATGCTTTAGTGTTTAGCGTTTCATATACGTTATCTTATTTGACAGCAACAACACTGCGATGGAACCCTTATTATGAAATTCATCTTCTAACTGAAGACGTGTACAGGAAGTACAAACTATCAAGATATAAAGGTTCAAAAGGAGAGTTGAAAAGAATCAAGACATATTGTACACTCTGAGACTAATCAAGGTCTTCTCTGATTTCAGTCCCAGTGATAATTAGGTAGCTCTGTCTTTCCTAAGTTGAATGCTCTGTGGCTACAGAGCTACTTGAGACATTCCCTCCAGCCCTCATAGCGGGCTAGCTGGTTTCAACACAGTATTATTTATATTCATAAAGTCCTGAAACAGTAGTGCCTCTGTCCCCCAGCCACATTAATCACTCCTCTCTCTGTGTGCGACCACTGAACCGCACACGTGCCTCACATTCCTGGCTTGTTTAGTATATGCCCAGTACTGGGCTAAGTGGTTTTACATGGAAGATTTCATCTAGCCTGTGCAGCAACCCTCAGACATAGGTACTACTATTATCTGGATTCTATAGATGCAGAAACTGAGGCTATAAATAAACTGTGATCATACAGCTAAGAAAATGGCACAGCTGGGATTTGAATATCCATCTGCCCGATTCCTGAGCCTGAGTTCTTCCTCTCTGCTCTACCTGTTGCCTCTTTGTTTATAAATTGGCTTCTCCCATTGGTATCTAAACTCTTGAGGACAAGGGCCATGACTTTTATATTTTGCCCCTAGGAATAGTGCCTGGAACATAATAGATCCTCAATAAATACTTGTTGGATTAATGAATGGATGAGTGAATGGATATCTCTGGAGGCTTTCTGAAAACCCAGTGTTCAGGTATCAAGTGAATATCCTTGCTCAGGATGCTTAATCGGCTGAACAATACATTGGCCCAGAACTTTGAACTCTCCTCTAATTTCCTGAGGGATATGGCTGTTCTCTTCAGTCTGGATGTGGCTGCGTTTCCCTACTGATGTCTTGTTTTGTTCTTCCTGTTGAGTGAGGACAAACACTCTAGCCAACTAAATCATGAGGTTATTATAAAAAAATTGTGGGGGGCTCATAAGAATAAAAAGTTTTAAATAAATTATAGTCACTTAAAAATATGTATCATACATAGAGTGACTTGTAGAGAAAAGTTTTCTTTTCTGTTTTGGCTTTTGTTTTGGCAAATAGTCACCTACTAATCAGGGAATTGTTAGATATTTGAAAAGATGGAGAGAAAGCCAGAAAACTGTGATGAATATAATGTTTTATATATATTTTAAGATCTTCCTTTTCTCAATTTTGCTTCAGAAATAACATGGTTTTGGGTGTTTTAGTTTGCTTGAAAGCTCATTTTCAACTTCATAGGGAAAAGATTTCTATCTTCTTAGAGGTTCATCTGTTTGAACTTCTGTCTCTGAGTGCTATAAGCTCCCTGGGTACCTGTGATTATTTAATTACCTGATTATTAGCTGAATATTTGTCTTAAAGTGTTTGCATATTCTTGAAGAAGAAAAATAATCAATTTCTTCAGAAGTGATTCACAGAATAGGTTTATAAGATACAAAAGTGGAAGGTAAAATTATGAACAAGTTTATGATGTAATTCCAAGTCAGAGAAATCAAGGAAAAATGTAGTCTCTAGCTCCTGTATTGACCTTTCTCCAGTAGAGTCTCTTTGAAGTGACCCTCTCTCTCTGTCTTCGGAGCAGATGACCTGTCTTTGCAAGCAGGCTTCTGAGGCAATTATTTTTGGTTGACTTTGAGGTTAACATTAAAGGCAAAAGAGGGACCCAGACTTAAAAAAAATGTTGGCAGCATGGACCAGAGCCAGACTTAAGGGGTTCTCTGCCTTCTACACTCCTCTAGTGAGTGGTTCTTAACTTTGGCTGTACATTAGAATCATCTAGATATCTGGAATTCTGATTTACTTTTACTGGTGTATGACCTGGGAATCAAAGTTTGATAAAGCATCCCGGGTGATTATAATGTAGACCCAAGATTGAGAGCCATTATAAAGGAATTTCATATAACACAGAACAATTGCTGGAAGTCCTAGCTAGAGCAATCTGACAAGAAAAGAAATAAAGGGCATCCAAATTGGAAAGGAAGAAGTCAAATTATTCTTGTTTGCAGATGATATGATCTTATATTTGAAAAAGTCTAAAGCCTCCACCAAAAAATTATTAGAGCTAATAGATAAATTCAGTAAAGTTGCAGGACACAAAATCAACATAAAAATCAGTAGCATGTCTATATACCAACAGCAAACAATCTGAAAAAGAAATCAATAAAGTAATCCCTTTTACAATAGTAACAAATGAAACAAAATATCTAGGAGTTAACTAAGCCAAAGAAGTGAAAAATCTCTGCAATGAAAACTATAAAATGTTGACAAAAGAAATCAGAGGACACAAAAAAAGGAATGATACTCCATGTTCATGGATTGGAAGAATTAATGTTGTTAAATTCTTGATACTAACTAAAGCAATCTACAGATTCAAAGCCCTATAAAAATACCAATGACATTCTTCAAAGAAACAGGAAAAAAATCCTAAAACTTATGTGGAATCAGAAAGGACTCAGAATAGCCAAAGCCATCCTGAAAAAAACAAAACAAAACAAAACAAAAAAACCCCCCAAAACTGGAGGAATCACATTACCTGACTTCAGATTATACTACAAAGCTATTGTAATTAAAACAGCATGGTATTGACATAAAAACAGACACACAGACCAATGGAACAGAATAGAGAACCAGAAACAAATATATACGTCTACAGTGAACTCATTTTTAACGAAGGTGCCAAGAACATACATTGGGAAGAAAATAGTGTCTTTAATAAATGGTGTTGGGAAAACTTGACATTTATATGCGAAAGAATAAAACTGGACCCCTATCTCTTTCCATATACAAAAATCAAGTCAAATTGGATTAAAGGATTAAATAAAAGACCTCAAAGTATAAAACTACTTAAAGGAAATATTGGGGAAGCTCTCCAGGACATGGTCTTGACAAAATTTCTTGTGTAGTACCTCATAAGCACAGGCAACCAAAGAAAAACATAGACAAATGAGATTATATCAAGTTAAAAAGCTGCTTCACAGCAAAGGAAACAATCAACAAAGTGAAGAGACAACCTAAAGAGTGGGAGAAAATATTTACAAATTACTCATCTGACAAGGGATTAATAATAAAAATATATTAGAAGTTCAAACAACTCTATAGGAAAAAAACCTAATAATCTGGTTAAAAATGGGCAAAAGATCTGAATAGACATTCTCAAGATAAGATATACAAATGGCAAACAGGTATATGAAAAGGTGCTCAACATCACTGATCATCAGAGAAATGCAAATAAAAACCACAATGAGATATCATCTCACCCCAATAAAATAGCTTTTATCCAAAAGACGGGCAATAACAAATGCTGGTGAGGATGTGGAGAAAAGGGATCCCTCCTACACTGTTGGTGGGAATGTAAATTAGCACAATCACTATGGAAAAGAGTATGGAGGTTCCTCAAAAACTAAAAATAGAGCTACCATATGATCCAGCAATCCTACTTCTAGGTATTTACTCAAAATAAAGGAAATCAGTACATAGAAGATATCTGTACTCTCATGTTCATTGCAGCAACTTGAATGGTCATCAACAGATGAATGGATAAAGAAAATATGGTACATATACAGAATGGAGTACTATTCAACCATAAAAAAGAATGAGATTCTGTCATTTGCAACAATATGGATGAAACTGGAAGTCATTATATTAAGTTAAATAAGCTAGGCACAGAAAGACAAACTTCACATATTCTCATTTATTTATGGGAGCTAAAAATTAAAACAAACTCATGAAGATAGACAGTAGGAGGATGGTTATCAGAGGTAGTGGAGGGAGGGAGGTGGGGATGGTTAATGGGTACAAAAATATATTTAGATAGAATGAAGAAGATCTAGTTTGATAGCACAACAGGGTGGCTGCAGTCAGGAACAATTTATTGTACATTTAAAAATAACTAAGAGTATAATTGCATTGCTAGTAACACAAAGTAAAGATAAATGCTTGAGGTGATGGATGACCCATTTGCCCTGATGTGCTTATTTCACATTGCATGCCTGTATCAAAATATTTCATGTACTCCATAAATATATCCACCTACTATGTACCCCCAAAATTAAAAATTAAATAGATTATAAAAACAAAAAAGAACAATTGCTAATGGAGAAACAAAGGAGTGAGAGTTCTCACTGACTTAGCTATAGAAAACCAACTTACAAGTAAGAATCAAGTGGAAGATTTGTCCTAGCTCCCTGGGTGCTGATTGTTTAAATCCTTACTTCTGAAAATGTGGTCTAGACCAGCAGCAGCAGCAGCAGCAGCATCACCTGGGATTTTGAAAGAAATGCAGAATCTCAGCCCTTGACCTAGGGAATCAGAGTCTGCATTTTCACAAGGTCTCCAAATGATGCATCTGCCATGGTGAGGTTTGAGAAGCCTGACCTAGATAGACACAGGGTGGAAGAGAGTGACCAAGGGTGGGGAAATGCCAGCTCTGGGCTTCATAAAAGGCCAAGCATGGTTTTTGTTGACGCCTCCTTTAGCTGATACATCATAATGGTTCTTGATTCTCAATGATCTCCTAGAAATTTTCCCTGTGACCCAAGGGAAGTCCGTTTAAATGGTGCTTCTCCTGTCCCCCATCTTACCTTTCTTGGGAAAGATGGTTGCAAGTGTGTTTGCTGCTGGTGGTAGTTGGCCTGATTAAGTTCACTCTTACCCCCATGTCTAATTATATATAATACAGTTAAATAACTATTATATTAATATGCCTATGGATACTGAAACTAGAGAATTTTAGAGCACATAGGATAGACTAAAAGCAAACAATGCATTTTCTCGAGGGACAGTTTACACAGGAGTTAGAAGTGTATTCCAAAATTGCCTGAAGGTATTTATGAATCACATTTCCAGAAGAAGTGGCCAATATGAGAAAGGGAAGGGTAATGGTCAAAGCTGAATACTGCCACTTACCACTTGGGTAACTCTTTGAGCTTTTATTTTCTCATCTGTAAAACAGACATAATAGTATGCAGCCAACCTCAAAGGATTGTTTTGAGAATCCAGAGAGAAAATATATCTGAAAAATTTTGTGAAGTGTAAAGTGCTTCACACTAATAAAAAATTGTTGTGGCTCTTATTATTAAACCTAAACTCTTTCGAAAGCGTTCCTTAGGGAGGACAATTATGTCTTCCTGAAATGTGGCCTGGAGCCTCCTTTGACTTTTGAACCTGGACCTGACCCAGTGTGACAGTTCTTATATCCCTAAAAAATATAACCACGATGTTGGTCCCAGGAAAACTTCTGTATATATCTGTTTAATAAATTGGAAATAGAATACATACGTAATTTGATTTCCTGCTTTTTTCAGACAACATTTCAGTTTCCCACTAATCACTAACATTTTTCCATGTTGTTAAATATTATTTGAAAACATTTTAAATTACTCTGAAGTATTTCATATTCTAAAATTTGTTTTTTCTTCTATTATGGAATATATTAAGTCTCTAATTTTGACTCATAAGTAATAATACTGTAGTAATTATCATTAAACATAAATATTAAAATGCATCTCTTTTTTCCTCCTAGTGTATACTTCTAGAAATGGATTTATTGGGTTAGGCTTAAAGATTTTTAAGGCTTTTAATGTATACTGTGAAGTGTCCAATGAAACGTGGCTGGAAGTGTATGAGGATGTTTATTTTACCATGCGCTCATCGGGGAAATAATCTTCTTCATCTGTGTTTGAAAGGCAACTATGATACTTTAAAATTATGATTTGCATTGCATTGCTTTATTAGTAAGGTTATATGTTTTTCATATGTGAATTGACTATATACACTTTTTCTTTTGTTAGTTTTCACCCTCGTCTCATTTTTCTATCAGAGTATTTTTATACATCTGTAATTTTATTATCCTCACCCACAGCACTGCTCCCAAAGCTGAAAATTTTAAGCCAGGTGGAGTAAGAAGGATGTCTCCTTTCTGTTCCCTTTTGTTTTTAACTGACTTTTTTTTTTTTGAGACAGGTTCTCAGTCTGTCTCTCAGGCTGGAAACAGCGGCACGATCTTGGCTCACTGCACCCTCCACCTATTGGCCTCAAGGGATCCTCCCACCTCAGTCTTCCTCGTAGCTGGGACTACAGGCACATGCCACCACACCCAGCTAATTTTTTATATTTTTTGTAGAGAGGGGTTTTCACTGTGTTGCCCAGGCTGGTCTTGAACTCCTGAGCTCAAGTGATCCACCTGCCTCGGCCTCTCATAATGCTGGGATTACAGGTATAAGCCATTGGGCCTGGCCTCCTTCCTGTTCTAATAAGGCTTTGCATTGCTCATAAAATTAGCCACTAATTTTGCCAGGTATAGAGGTTATAGTCAAGATAAAAACAGTATTCTCAAATATCATAATCTTTCTTATTTTATCACTGAATGATAATTTTAACTTCTTCCACTTTCAAAATCAAATGAATTCAAATTAGCCAAAAATCTAAGCTGAACCTTGCTCGATTGATAAATGATAGAACATCTGTATGAATCTATGCAATCCAGCCCAACATTCTATAATTCGAATGTGCATTTGTCTATGTAATGTCTGGATTCTGATGTAGAATTTGCTGAGAGTGGTATTACAAAAAACAAATATATGTGATTACAGTTGTCCCTTGGCAGGGATGGCTCCAGTCCCCACTCACATACCAAAGTTCTTGTTTGTTCAAGTCCATGATATAAAATGGGATAGTATTTACATCGAACCTCTGCACATGCTCGCATATACGTTAAACCACCGCTAGACTATCTATAATACTATATACAGTGTAAGTGCT
Organism: Pongo pygmaeus; assembly: GCF_028885625.2. NCBI lineage: Eukaryota > Metazoa > Chordata > Mammalia > Primates > Hominidae > Pongo > Pongo pygmaeus. Next base: position 12,245,308 of record NC_072380.2, read on the forward strand.
ATGTAAATAGTTGTTATAACATATTATTTAGGGAATAATGACAAGTTCGCACATTTTCAGTACAGATTCAGTCACCCATTTTTTTCAAATACTTTCCATCTGTGGCTGGTGGGATCCAGATTCAACCTTTGGCTGGTGGGAGAACGCATGAACACAGAGGGCTTACAGTCCTGTAATATTAATAATATAAATTATGTTACTGTTAGGTATACAGATTAGAATTGATATACTTTATAGAATCTTATATGTACTATTCATCAATATGCTTATTTTGATAACACATTTCTTATCTATATGCATTAGTATCATCTAAAGCCAAAATTTGCTAATACCAGAAGAAGGAAATAATAAATATTTGAAGATGAGGAATCTTGCTCTGTCCTTATATACCGGTCTTCATAGAAAACCATTTTCATTCGTCTTAGACCCAGCATTAAAGGTTTGGCAGAAGCAGAGCCCAGAGAAGTCCTCAGGCATGGGGTTTTGCCCGGCAGGTGTTGGTATGGCTAACCAACAGGGTCACAGTGGGTCACTGCCCGAGTTGATGCTAAATTCCTTTCCAGGGATTGCATGGCTTCATTCCAGAAGTGTTATTTCCTCGTCTCTTAGACTTTACTTCCACGGTTAAGAGAAGTGACAAAGTGGCTCATTCATGTAGGCTTTCTGTGGAGAACTAAAAGCAAAGATGGGCCCAAGGTGTAATCAATCAAGCTTTTCCATCAGAATCAACTCCATATTAAAACAGACACCCTGATAAATGCAAATAATCCATAAATTCTTACTAAATAAGATGGTATTTTAAAAGAAATTATAAAACTCACAAAGGATTTTAAAATATCAAAAGGATTTTAAAATATGTTATTTAAAAATAACATATGCCTACACTGTACTTTACATCAGCATTGATTCCGAGACAAACCATCAATTCAAAAGGGGATGGGGCAGAAGAGAAAAACTCTAAATTACATGTAGATATTGATTAAAGGCAAAATTGATTAAGGCAAACTGATTTATAAAGCACACACACACACACATATATATATATCCATGCCTTAGAATTGAGCAAGTAAGCTTCAACTGTGATGGGTCGATTCTTATGTCAGGTTTTCTCTGCCAGGACTCAGTAGAAAGCTCACCCTGAATCATTTTAATAGGGTCCATATATTTTGGGAACTCTTTACCCCTTGACTTCAGTATGACGGGGACTTAGAGAAGTTCTGGAATAAAAGCCTGTGACCCTCAACTTCAAGTGAGAGGGTATGACTTGAGTTACATTGAATGTGACACTTGAGGCTATAATTGTCCTGCCCTTATTTTAAAGCTAACATTTATTGAGTGTTTACTAATGCCCAGCCCATGCCTCCTTTTATTTAATCCTCACAATAAACAAATGAGTTAGGTTCAACTATTTTTTTCATTTTACAACTGAATAAATGAGGCTCAGTGAGGTTAATTAAATCACCAGAATACGTTTCACAAAGCCACAGTAAAAAGAAATAAACAAAAACCAGCTGTTTTTCAAGTGTCTTGGCAAACTCAGTTCTGTTCCTGTGTACCCCGGATTCCCTGCCTGTTGTTGTCAGTTTCTGAAGACAATCAAGACTCGCTCCACTTTGCTAAACTAGGCAATGTCTACTTTTTCATAGCACTAGGTACTTGAAAAGGAATGTTAATTAAAATGAATCCACAAGTTCCAGTTTCAATAATAAGAATGGGTCATAGTTCATAGTTAAGATGCTATGTGGACAACAAACACTTCTCAAGTATAAAATAACCACAACTATATATATATATATTTTGAGACAGGGTCTCACTCTGTCTCCCAGGCTGGAGTGCAGTGGTGCCATCATCGCTTGGTGTAGCCTCTACCCCTCTGGGCTCAGGTGATCCTTCCACCTCAGCTTCTTGAGTAGCTGGGACTACAGGGATGTGCCAACACTCCCAGCTAATTTTTGTATTTTTTGTATAGAGTCGAGGTCTCACCATGTTGCCCAGGCTGGTCTTGAACTTGTGGGCTCAAGCAATTTGCCCGCCTTGGCCTCCCAACATGTTGGAATTACAGGTGTGAGCCACCATACACACCCAGGTGCTCACAATCATTTTTAAATGACAGATTTGTGTGTAGTTGGTCTTATTTTCCCAGGATATGGCACATATGTTGATGGGCTTTGGATCAAGCCTAACATCTGAGAAGATGGTAAGATGAATTTGATTTACATTTCTAGAAACTGATTTTTTTCCCCTCAACTGATAAGTTAGTTGACAAAGGGGAAGGAAACAGGTCAACTATAGTTTGATACCAAATTACCCTCATTATATTAAAAGAATAAAGTGATGACTTGAGCTCGTGTAGATCAAAGAGAGAATGTATTGTGACTATATTCTTGTTGTGGACAATGTTCGACCACAGCGTCGTGAAGAAGCCGGAGCTCACATAGCTGATTGACCCAAATGAATGTGGAAGTCAGGTTCTCCCCAAAACATGCTCAGTCAGGACCAGGCCACAGGAGTGAGGCTAACCTGGGCTTCTCGCCTGAGAATAGTAACATCGTAGTAATGAAGGCTGATGAAGCAATAGAAACAGGTGTTCATCAGATATTTTCCTAGCGATCTCCGGATCTCAGCCCACCAAGGCAATATGATCATGTCAAAGTGATTCTCTCTCCCCTTCCCATGATCATGATGCAATTGTTGTTTGGTCGCTTCTTATTTACTGAAGTAGTTAAATTTTCAGTTTCCTCCGGAAATTATGCAAAACCTCATTTCCTCTAAAATACAAATCCCAGAGATTCAGATTTTACATCAAAAGTAAATATAAGGGATTGAGATTACTATCTATATTTTGAGCTGAGTCAAAAATTGTCAAAGAATGTGATTAAGCATGGCTATTTAAAATAAAGTAACAATTATAGAATACGTCTTATTTCATGGACTTTGGAACGCAAATACGCCAGAATACGAGGACACTCATTTTTTTCCCTTTGTTCTGTTTTCTCTCTCTCTCTCTCTTTTTCTCGCAGTATGCAACTAGCTGAACAGTTCTATAAATAGAAGGAAGTATCATCATTTTAGGAAATATAATAGAGATAAATATGGAACAATAGGAGACAGGTGCTAGATAGGAACACATGGGCAGTCCCATGTCTGCCATTAGCTATTCATGAAGTTCTGGGATTCCCAAATACACATCTAACAGTGATAGTCATACAGCTCAGAGGGAATCAGGAGACATCCTGGAGAAATAATTGTCTACGAGAAATTGCCAACACCTAAGTATAAATTAAATATAATCTTGACTAAGCGTTCCCTGTCATTAATCATTGTGCAACGTGGCTCCCATGACCTCCGGGCGGCATTAAACTCCAGGAAACATTCCTGGCTCTGTTCTAAAGACGTTGTGTCTCGGCCAGGAGACTGTGGGAAATAGCTTCTGCCCAGAGGATGGGGGTGGGTCTGGTATTCGACCCACCCCTCGACCCCTTCAAGCCCCAGGAAGACAGACATTTCCACGGGTTCTGGGTCTAAAGATGACTAAGTCACGGGAGTAGTTTCTCATGCTGTTTCAGTGCTATCAGCTCACAAGGAATCTGCAAACACGGCAGAGACAATTCCCTCTGGAAATAAGGCTCAGGCAGTCTGCTTGGAGAACCAGAGACTGAAGAATCCTGAATGAATATGCAGAAGTCATAATGTTATCTGCTTTGAAAGTAGTATTCCACTGACAGCTTTAGTTTACAGAGAGTATTCACAGACAATTCAGGGACCTCCAAGGATTCAGAATTATACACCGTGGCAAGATTGTACACCTTACATCAGGGACAAAATGGTGCTAAAGTCCAAGCCCAAGAGTTCTCCATTTCGGTACACACTGAGTGATTTCATGTTCTCTCTTATTTTGCCACCCACGGAGGGAAGCGGTTAATTTAAAAACATGAGGTTGCTCCCCAGTCACAACAGCTGCCCTGGGTTCCTGCCGGGCCGTGCTTCAGGCGCTGGGTGCTCACACGACCTTGACCAACATAAAACTAAATCAGCCAAGACTCGAACACGAGACCTGAATTTTGGCTCTCGTTTAAACCTCGGACTCTGACCTTCCCTCCACGTGGCTCCTGACTGTCTTGTCCTGCCCTGCAATGCGTGATATTATTTTTGTGCACTCTGCTCTCTTTGCCTTGCTTTGGCTGCTGCCCTATCTGATAGAGACCTAGGGCTGGCTTTCACTCAGTTCCATTCCAAAGCTGGAACAGGGGGAAACAAGTTAGTTGCAAACCATTCAGATGGCCTAGTCCAGGTTTAAAAACATTGCATCATGCACTCCTGTGGATGCAGGGCCAGCAGTCTAATCCTATTCTCTACCAACAGTTGGTGAGGGCTGGAAGTTGGCCAATAAGCCAGTCATGTGTCCTGGGGCCAAGGATTGCATTGGATTGTTTTCCACGAAGGGAGTGGGTTCCAGGAAACTCACTAGTGAGGAAAGCAGGGAAACCTTGCAAATATGCAGAATCTGAAGTGACTGAGCCTGAAAAGGGGCATCCACACCAAGGTGGCAGAGATGGCACTGAAGCACTGTCACAAAAACTGCAGATCTGAGGCCAGATGATGGCAAAAGGCAGTTCCATGGGTTAAAAAAAGAAATGTGTGAAAAGTGCTTTAGGAAAAATTTTTGTGGATAAGCTCTCAAAAAATGGTAGCTGTGAGGTTAATGGTTAAAGTAAGAGAGTTCTAGACAGTTCTTCTGTTCTTGAAATCATGCTCCTTTGAAAAACCGTGTTTTTTTCTGCCTATCTAGTTTCCATGTTAGGACAGGGGTAGTTCCCCATTAGGATTAAAACAAGCATTTTAGGGTTGGATTGCCTGGATTTGAGTTTTAGCTCTTCCATTTGCCAGCTGTCTGACCTTGGTCAAGGTAATCTGTTTGAGTCTCACTTTCCTAAGGTGACAGAATGCACCTCCTAGGGAAGTTGTAAAGTTTCAATGAGATACTTGGTGACAAGCCTTTTTCACAGTGACAGGTATTATTATTTTTGAATATTTCTTGTCTCTACTCTTGAGTTTCTTTTTTCATTTTTTTGTTATTTTAAAAAAATGGTAGAGATAGGGGTCTCACCATGTTGCCCAGGCTGCTCTCAAACTCCAGGGCTCAAATGATTCTCCTACCTTAGCCTCCCAAAGTGTTGAGACTGCAGACATGAGCCACCACGCCCAGCCAATTTTTCCCCTTTTATAAGAATGAAATAATATATGTGCAATATCTGGCATAGTTCTATGTAAATATTAGCAGTCGTTATTATTATTATTAGCAGTAGTAACGGTAGTAGTGATAGTAGTATATGTGGCATAGCTTGCCTCAGATTACATGGAGAGTTCATGGCAAAGCTGAAGTTAAAAACCAGGCCTCTGAAATCCCAGCCTATAGAAGATTTCATTTAAAGATGGTGCTAAGGCCAGGCGTGGTAGCTCATGCCTGTAATCCCAGCACTTTGGGAGGCTGAGGCAGGCGGATCATGAGGTCAGGTGTTCGAGACCAGCCTGGCCAACACAGTGAAACCCTGTCTCTACTAAAAATACAAAAATTAGCTGGGCATGGTGGCATGTGCCTGTAGTCCCAGCTACTCAGGAGGCTGAGGCAGGAGAATCGCTCAAACCTGCCTCAGGTGGCAGAGGTTGTGGTGAGCCGAGATTGTGCCATTGCACTGCAGCCTGGGCAACAGAGCGAGACTCCATCTAAAAAAAAAAAAAAAAAAAGATGATACCAAAATGCCATCTACCTTTACTCAATGAAATCAGTTCCTGTTCCTGTTTATTTTAGATAGTATTTAGTAGGAATTCTCAAAGACTTTGACTTCTCCACTGAAGTATCTCCAGGCTGCAGTGAAAATTCCTAGTAGACACTTCTCACTCCAGGTTTGGAGTATTCCCTTAAATATATTTGCATGGATAAAACTGGAGGTCATTATCTTACATGAAACAAATTGGAAACAGATATCCAAATACTCTATGTTCTCACTTATCAGTGGGAGCTAAATGGACATGTGGACACAGAGAGTGGAATAATAGACATTGGGAACTCAGAAAGGTAGGAGGGTGGGCGGGGGCTGAGGCATGAGAAATTATCTAATAAGGACAATGTACACTATTTGGGTGATGATTATACTAAAAGTCCTGACTTCACCACTATACAATATATCCATGTCACAAAACTGTGCTTGTATCCCCTAAAGCTATAAAAAAGTGTACATATATTTACTGATTATATAAATATAAAAGACCATTCTTTTAATATAAAAGACCATTCTTTTATCACTTAAGATTTTCACTTTAGCTTTAAATCTCCAGGAGGCTGCAATTGTTGAAGATCTGGCTTTTTAATGTACAGGGTGGGGAGCAATGGGTGAGCAAAGGATGAATACTAACTCCCGTCAGTGGTCCACACTCTGGATTTTCCCTGCAGGCCAAACATCAGCCAGGGGGTGGCACTTGGAGAGGTAGGAAGGATTTAGAACTCTGTTTTTAAAAAGTATCTGACAAGGTAAGAGATTCTTTAGGTTCCCAAGTTTCTAGCCTACTCGCTAATACCAGGGAAGCCTCCTAATCTTAGGCTTTCTGATGGACGCAGGTGAGTCCAAGTCAACAGGAGAAGCAGATTCTTTTTTTTTTTTTAATTAATTTATTATTATTATACTTTAGGTTTTAGGGTACATGTGTGCAACATGCAGGTTAGTTAAATATGTATACATGTGCCATGCTGGTGCGCTGCACCCACTAACTCGTCATCTAGCATTAGGTATATCTCCCAGTGCTATCCCTCCCCCCTCCCCCCACCCCACAACAGTCCCCAGAGTGTGATGATCCCCTTCCTGTGTCCATGTGTTCTCATTGTTCAATTCTCACCTATGAGTGATAATATGCGGTGTTTGGTTTTTTGTTCTTGCGATAGTTTACTGAGAATGATGATTTCCAATTTCATCCATGTCCCTACAAAGGACATGAACTCATCATTTTTTATGGCTGCATAGTATTCCATGGTGTATATGTGCCACATTTTCTTAATCCAGTCTATCATTGTTGGACATTTATTCTTAAAGCTGCAAGTTGAAAGAGGCTCAGTGGTCATGTAAAACTGAGAGGGGAATCTAGAATGAGTAACTATATAAGTTGTTGTAAAATATGGATCACGTTTGAGAGCGAAAAGATAACTCTTAGTAAATATGCTTGTGACAGCGTTTGAAAATGGATGTAATTCACCATCAAAGAGAAAAACCATATGGCCCTCCCCATAAATGCAGAAAAAGTATTTGACAAAATTCAACATCCATTTATGATCAAAACTCTCAGCAAATCAGGAATAGAAGGAAATTTCCTCAATACCATAAAGAATATTGTTAAAGAAAGTATGCTGATAACATCATACTTAATGGTGACATATTGAATACTTTCTTCCTAAGATAAAAGATAAGGACGTCTGCTAGCACCTCTTCTATGCAAGGTTTTATTAGAGGTCCTAGCTGGTGCAATGAAGCCAGAAAAGAAAGAAAAGTCACAAAAATTGTAAAGGAAAAAATTAGACAATTATAATGGCAGACAATATTATTTGTGTATAAAACATCAAGAAATCAATAAAACAACTAGTTAGTATATTTAATAAGGTTGCAGGATACAAGGAAGAATATACAAAAGTCATTTGTATTTCTAAATACAAATAGTAGCAAACAATTAGAAAATAACAATTCCATTCACAATAGCACCAAAACAAAAAAGTTTAGGAATAAATTTAACAAAAGCTATACCATTATGCTGAAAACTAAAACATTGCTGAGAAAAATTAAATAAGGCCTAATAAATGAAGAAATACATGATATTTGGAAGACTCAATATTGCCAAGATGTCAATTCTTCCAAAGATGATCAAAGAAACAAAACAAAAAAAACAACCTTCTGCCTCTGGAAAGACAATATAAAGAAAATGAAAGCTCAAGACACATATTATGGGAAGGTATTTTCTTCTTTCTTTCTTTTTTCTTTTTTCTTTTTTTTTTTTTGAGATGGAGTCTCGCTCTGTTGCCCAGGCTGAAGTGGAGTGGTGCAATCTTGACTCACTGCAACCTCCGCCTCCTGGGTTCAAGCAATTCTGCTGCCTCAGCCTCCCCAGTAGCTGGGACTACACGTGGCACGTCTGGCTAATTTTTTTTTTTTTTTTTTTGTATTTTAATAGAGACAGGGTTTCACCGTGTTGCCCAGGCTGGTCATGAACTCCTGAGCTCAGGCAATCCACCTGCCTCGGGCTCCCAAAGGGCTGGGATTGCAGGTATGAGCCACTGTGCCCAGTTGGGAAGGTATTTTCAGTATGTTAATCACCATAAGGGACTAGAGTCAGGGATATGTAATGGACTTCTATATATCCAAAATAAGGACAAACAATCCAATAAAAAAACAGGCAAAAGATGGAATAGATATTTTACGGAAGAAGATGTGTGAATGATCGATAAGCACACGAAAACATACTTAACATCATTAATCATTGGGGATATGCAATTTTTTTTTTTTTTTTTGAGACAGTTTTGCTCTGTCATCTGGACTGGAGTGTAGTGGTATGATCATGGTTCCCTGCAGCCTCAACCTCCTAGGCTCAAGTGATTCTCCTGTCTCAGCCTCCTGAATAGCTGGGACTACAAGCATGCACCACCATGCCCAGCTAATTTTAAGGTTTTTTTTTTTTTTTCTTTTTGTAGAGGCTGGGTCTCATCATGTTCCCCAGGCTGGTCTCAAACTCCTGGGCTCAAATAGTCCTCCTGTCTTGGACTCCCAAAATGCTGGGATTATAGGCATGAGCCATCACCCTTGACCAGGGACATGCAGATTGAAACTGTACTGAGATGCCACTTCACACACACTAGAATGGATAAAATTTAGAAAACTGATACCATCAAATATTAGCTAAGATGTGGAGCAACTATGACTTTCATATATTGCTGGTAAGTGTATAAAATGAAACACTCATTTTGGAAATCTCTTTGGCAGCTTTTTGTCTTTTAGAGTTAAACCTACACCAGCCTTATAATCCAGTGAGTTCACTCTTAGTTATATATCCAGGAGAAATGAAAGCTATGCCGACAGAAAGGCTGTATAAGAATGTTTATAGCGGCTGGGTGCGGTGGCTCATACCTGTAATCCCAGCACTTTGGGAGGCCGAGGTGGGCGGATCACGAGGTCAGGAGATCGAGACCATCCTGGCTAACACGGTGAAACCCTGTCTCTACTAAAAATACAAAAAATTAGCCGGGTGTGATGGCGGGCACCTGTAGTCCCAGCTACTCGGGAGGTTGAGGGAGGAGAATGGCGTGAACCCGGAGGCGGAGCTTTCAGTGAGCCAAGACCGTGCCACTGCACTCCAGCCTGGGCAACAGAGCCCGACTCTGTCTCAAAAAGAAAAAAAAAAATAATAATGTTTATAGTAGCTCTATACATAATTCTCCAAACTGGAAACAACCCACATGTCCATTAACAGTGAAATATACTCAGCAATAAAAAAGAATAAACACACAATAGTATGGCTGAATCTCAGAAACATTATGTTGGGTGAAATAATCCAAATATGCAAGAGTACAAATGTATGAGTTCATTTATATGAAGTTCAAGATTTGGAAAAGATAATCTATGGTGATAGAAATCAGAATAGTAGTTGCCTGTGTATGAGGGTGAGAGGGGTTTGAGGGGTGACAGTATGAGGAAACCTGGGGTCATAGAAATGGAGTATATCTTGAGTTGTTGCTTATACAGATGGATCTACTTGTCAAAACCTATAGAACTGTACACTTAACAGCTATAATTTTAACTATAAATAACTTACATTTTAAGAGAGATGGGGTCTTGCTATGTCACCCAGGCTGGAGTATAGGGGCAATAATAACAGCTCACTGTAGCCTCGAACTCCTGGGCTCAAGCAGTTCTCCCACCTCAGTCTCTCAAGTAGCTGGGACCATAGGCATCCTCCACTGCTCCCAATTTGTAAGTTTTAATTTAATAAAAACTACATGGAACCAGCCAAGTGTGGAGGCTCACGCCTGTAATCCCACCACTTTGGGAGGCTGAGGTGGGTGGATCACCTGAGGTCGGGAGTTGGAGACCAGCCTGGCCAACATGGAGAAACCCTATCTCTACTAAAAATACAAAATTAGCCAGGCGTAGTAGTGCATGCCTGTAATCCCAGCTTCTCGGGATGCTGAGGCAGGAGACTCGCTTGAACCCAGGAGGCAGAGGTTGTAGTGAACAGAGATTGCGCCATTGCATTCCAGCCTGGACAACAAGAATGAAACTCCGCCTAAAAAAAAAAAAAAAAAACCTACGTGGAATCAATACGTAAACCTGGGCAGTCCCAGGGAAACTGAGATATATTGTCACTTAAGTCTGGAGGTTTCCAGTGCAAGTTGGCAAAGTGACAAAAGAGTCCCTGTTTCTTAGGAAGAAGTAATGAAAAAACTGTCTGATCATTGAGCAGAAAATAGCCTCCTTTCCAGATCCCCAAGTGCAAAGAATGGAGACAGTGATTGAAGAGCTAACTGAAGCAGAAGACACTGATGACACAGGTCTGCTCTGACCTGGGTCTGCCCTGGAAACTATTTTCTCCATTGTAATTGCAAAAACTAGAGGTCCCTCAACACCTGACCATCTGGTGCCTGCTTGCCACTGGGAGCTAGAGTGCTGGAAGGGCAGTTTTTTTCTGTCCTGTTGGCCCTGGGGCTGATTTTCTGGATCAGGGACTTTAGAAAAAGAGCTCGTGTATAATCCTGAAGCATCCGTATGCAGCCTTTTTCTCCGCTTGGATTTGTATTTGAAGGACTCTGTTTGCAAAGTGAGATTTCTGCTCAGCGGAGTTGTTTTTCTGAGAGATTCTGAATCAATGGCTTCTTTAACATGCTTTGATTACCTAATCTCTAGGCTGCATTTCAGCTTTTTCTTTAATTAAAGGATCCTTGGAGCTGAACAGAGAAAATCAAATCTCTTGAGAGCCTCAAAATTGGTTCACAGATGGAAAGAATCTTTGGGAACTACCAAGTGCGAGTTCCCATTCTGGCATCCTTCCTTATACAGAAGGGACTAAACCAGAAAGTTGCTGGTGTTTCAACACTACATAGAAGAAAAAAGAGAAAATCAAAGGGATCTCCTGTCTTGAAACTGTTCTTTTTTTTTTTTTTTGAGATGGAGTCTCGCTATGTCACCCAAGCTAGAGTGCAGTGGAGCAGCAATCTCAGCTCACTGCAACCTCCACCTCCCAGGTTCAAGCGATTCTCCTGCCTCAGCCTCCAGAGTAGCTGGGACTACAGGCATGTGCCACCATGCCCAGCTAATTTTTGTATTTTTAATAGAAATGGAGTTTCACCATGTTGGCCAGGCTGGTCTCAAACTCCTGACCTCAAGTGACGGGCCTGCCTCGGCTTCCCAAAGTGCTGGGATTACAGGCATGAGCCACCACGCTGGGCCAGAACGGTTCCTTTTAAAAGGTCTTCCTCAATTGGCTTCACTTGATTGTTCCTTATAGTTTAATATTCCAAATAGGTTGTCCCTCATGGTTCTCCATCAAGGTTGAGGTTACTGCACCCTCCCTACCTCTCAGACTGGACACCTTGGACTCAGTTTGGTTCCTCACTCTTCCTTGCCCTCCGCAGATGATGATGGTCTCCAACTCCTGCAGAGGCTTCCTCTTTCAGGCCCATCACATCCGTCCACTCTCACGCCCAGTAACACCTCCCCTGTTTAGACCATTTTTTCTTCTTCCCTAGACCATTGCAGTTGACCTGAACTGACTTCCTAACCTCTAGTCCCTGCCCCTGTCCAACCTATCCTGCAAAGGTATGTCCACTTATTTGACCCAATGTCCAGCTCAGATCACCACATTTCCATATCCCCACATCCTCAGTGGGCTACCATCACTTATGGAATTAAGCACAAACTCTTCTCTGAATCAGTTTTCTCTTCTCTGACTCTCCCTGACAGCTTCAGTGGCCTGGTTGCGGCCATGCTTTTTCAACTCTGGGCCTTGGCTAATAATATTTCTCTCTTTTGGAATGTCTTTCGTCTCTGTCCATTTCATTCTTTAATGCTCATTCCAGTGCTAATTCCTTTACGAAGTCTTCCCTGAACTTCTAATTGGATGTGTTCTCTTCCTCCTCTAAGTGTCTTAGTACATTGGAAGAAAATCTTATGAACGTATTTTCTGTCTTACAGTAAAGTCTACATTTGTCTTATTTCCATGATTAGATTATAAACTCCTTGAAGGCCAGAGCTATGTTTGACTTATTTTTGTAAGCCCGTCTATATTTTATACAGTACTTAACACATAGTAGTCCTTTAAAAACTATGAATTGACTTCAATGTAATTCCTACTACTTAAAATTTGTATTTATACTACATAGTTTAGGATTAGTGTTAGCTCTCACTTTCCAAATAATTACGGTCTTCAGTTGGTATGACACATTAAAAATTAAGGGAAAGGGCTGGGGGCGGTGGCTCATGCCTGTAATCCCAGCACTTTGGGAGGCCGAGGCAGGCAGATCACCTGAGATCAGGAGTTTGAGACCAACCTGGCCAACATGGTGAAACCCTGACTCTACTAAAAATACAAAAAAATTAGCCGGGCATGGTGGTGGGTGCCTGTAATCTCAACTACTTGGGAGGCTGAGGCAGGAGAATTGCTTGAACCTGGGAGGCAGAGGTTGCAGTGAGCTGAGACTGTGCCATTGCACTCCAGCCTGGGCAACAGGAGCAAAACTCGATCTAAAAAAAAAAAAAAGAAGGGAAAGGCCAGAAGACAGGACTGCTATTTAATGAATTAATTTATTTATTTGAGATGGGGGTCTCACTCTGCCACCTAGGCTGGAATGCAGTGGCAAAATCATTGCTCACTGCAGCCTCAAACTCCTGGGAACAAGTGATCCTCCTGCCTCAGCCTCCTGAGTAGCTGGGACTACGTGTGCATGCCACCACACCTGGCTAATTTTTTTTTGTGTGTGTGTGTGTGTGTGTGTGTGTGTTTTTTTAAGAAATTGGGTCTTGCCATGTTGCTCACTCTGGTCTCGAACTCCTGGCCTCAACTAACCCTCACACCTCTGTCTCCCAAAGCCTGGAATTACAGGTATGATCCCTCGTGCTAGGAGCAGCACCTGATGTTCCTTAATACTCTTCAACTTCAAAGCATCATATACTTGTCATGGCCCTCAGTTAAATAGGTGCTGTGCTACCCTAGGAAATAAAATATGGAAGGTGTAAGAGAGCTGTGGGTCTTAGGAATTGTCTGGGAAGCAGAATGAGCTGGAAGCTTAGTGGTGGTTAACAACCTGCCCTGCTGCCTGTGACTACTGCAGAGTTATCAACAACTCAGCAACTTTGGAGTCATGACCATTTTTCCTTTGGGGAACTGTCTACAAAATATTATTTTTGCTGTGTCCTTAATATTTGATAAAGTTGTTCTTGCAAATGTCAGGCTTTCTAGGCATCACTGGAGGAACCAGGGAAAGAACATTTTTTTTCTAAGGTCGAATGGGGTTTTAAAGGAAGAAGAGTTGGGTTTTATGATAGTAGGAAAAATTGAAATTCTTAAGGGAAAAGTAAACATCGATGGGTCAGAGCAATTTGGGGGAGTTGAGGTTGCTTTTACATTTCTCTCTCATTACCTAGAGATTTCCTCCTGGAACTCTTCTCTGATAAAACTGTGATGTGTTTCATTACTGTTTTAAGCAAGAGAGCCAGTCTCTGTCCAATATGCTCAATAAATATTCACTGATGAATTGCTGATAAATGCCCCTGACTATTTCAAATGGATTAGCTCTGCTTGATGTGAGAGCCATATGGAACTTCCAGCTAAGACAACTACTAGCCCTCCTGCAGTTCAGAGATGACCTGTAATTGCATTTGTTTTTTGTTTGTTTGTTTTGATAAATCGTGAGTGTATTAGTCCATTCTCATGCTGCCAGTAAAGACATACCTGAGACTGGGTAATTTATAAATAAAAGAGGTTTAATTGACTCACAGTTTTGCATGGCTGGGGAGGCCTCAGAAAACTTATAATCATGGCAGAAGGGGAAGCAAGTATGTCCTTCCTCACAAGGCGGCAGGAGAGAGAATGAGAAACAAGTGAAGGGGGAATCGCCTTATAAAACTATTAGATCTCATGAGAACTTACCATAATCATGAGAATAGCATGGAGAAAACTGCCTCCATGACTCAATTACTTCCCACCAGGTCCCTCCCATGACACATGGGGATCATGGGAACTACAATTCAAGATGAGATTTAGTTGGGGACACAGCCAAACCATATCAATGGGCTTCCAATATCTTTGATACCCCAGCCCTGGCCCCCTTGACTGCACATTAGACACTTCATTTGTACATGAGTGGATCCTAAATTTGATGAGAAAGGCTCTTCAGATTGTTTTTCATGTTTTCACAGGCCTTGAAGGTCACATGCTTATTTTATTCATAATCTTCATCCAGTTTTTCCACTCTGTTGGTTTCCTCTTCTTCCATTGTGAAGAGCAGATTCTTAGGTAGGAGGCCATTTAAGCCAAGATGTTCACTGGAGCCTGTGAGGAATGCGGAACTCCTTTTAGTCCTTGGCAAGGAATGACCATCCTAGGGAACAGAGCGGGAAGAGAAGAAGAATCTGAGCCAGAGAGGCCACCTCTCCTCACTGTTTCTGGACAATGCTTCAGGATGTAGCCTTTGGGCTTCAGAAACCAAGTCCGGGTTTTAATCAAGACAGTGGTTCTGGAACAATTCTTTTCTAAGATAAGGTTTTCCCTGCCACCACGGGAAGAAGTCAATGCAGAGGAATTACTGTCAACTGGGTTTCTACCTTTCTGATTTAAGGTTGTAGCTAACTTTTTGAAACTAAACATAAACATAGTAAAAAAAAAAAAGGCTAGAATATATTGATAAACATTTTGAAATAAAAATTTAAATATTACAGTGCAAAAATAGACAGTATTATATACATATCAGGTAGATCCTTCTAGATATTTTTCCCAAGCAAATGTACACACACATATATTTTAAAAATATATTCATACTAATTGCTCAACCATCTGGGTTTTTTTTTTATTTTTTATTTTTTTTATTTATTCACTTGTTTGAGACAGAGTCTCACTTTGTCATCCAGGCCGGAGTGCAGTGGCATGATCTCAGATCACTGCAACCTCCACCTCCTGTGCTCAAGCGATTGTCTTGCTTCAGCCTTTCTAGTAGTTGGGACTGCAGGTGCATGCTATCATGCCCAGCTAATTTTTGTATTTTTTTTTTGTAGGGGTGGGGTTTCACCATGTTGCCCAGGCTGATCTTGAACTCCTGAGCTCAAGCCATCCATGCACCTTGACCTCCCAAAGTGCTGGGATTACCGGCATGGGCCACCGTGCCTGGCCTGTTTTTCTTTTTTAAAAAATACATTACCTTGTGTAGTACTTCCCTGTGAATAAGTGTAGATATATATAAGCATTTGCAGTGGCTTCATGAATATGATTTTAGAAATATTTTATGTTAAGTGGTATGTATCATTGTTTCAGCACTGGATTTGAATGAAGTTACAGTCATTAATATTAATTATTTTGCCTAATTTTGTTTTGCAATGAGGATTCAGGGTTCTTTTGGTATAATATTCATATTAATATTTGGGGAAATAATTCTGACATTTGGCCTAAGATATTTTTTATGTAACCCAAATATTATGATGTATCATTCAGGGCCATGCTTTCTCTCATGAGTTTAGGTAACATTAGGCTCTAGCTGTTATTCTAGGTTGGAGGAGTTCAGAGTCCCACCCTCCCCCCACAAATTCTACATTTTCCTTTCATTTTTCCCTGTTTTTATTTCTGATCCCATGGATTCTTCACTGTGTCACCTTAAGTCAGATTTGGACGTAAAGCCTAACACAGAGCCTGCCTTTCTCTATTTCCCACAAGCAATGCAATCTCACTGTTCTGTGCTTAATTGAAGATCTGCGGTGTCATAGGGAAAAATCCCATCATGTGTTATACAGCCTTTCTCATTTTCCAGATAAACACCTTCCTTACTGCATGCTGGCTCTGCCATCACCCCCACACCCTGACCCCCAGATCACACTGTTCCTCCATTGAGGAGCCACTCCATGTGGTCAGAGTCTGTCCAGTGGGGCCCCCAGAATTCTGGTGAACAAAAATAGCACAGACATATAACCGTTCATTCATTTTGATTTATTTGAATGGAATTGGCTACCTTTTGAGGCTACCATTCAAATGGACTTATTCACTTAACATACAGTTATGGACCTATGGAGCAAAAAACATCCTCAAAGGATGAAGTCCAACTTCCTCATTTTGCAGAACAAGAAACCAGGGGCAATATTTCCAAGCTCACTGGGATCTTTAGGGCAGAGCCTTACCCATAATTTCAAGTTTCTGGATTTTGATACCACTTCTTTGCATCATAAGACAAAATCAGGAGCCCTTTCCCCACCACAGAGAAAGAAGGAAGCCCCTGCAACTCCTAGCCCCATCTCTGGGTCAGCAGGATTCAGGACCAGAAGATACAGACAGAAGAGGTACAAAAAAGATACAGATGCTTTAGGCTCTAAAGCATCCAGGCTTAAAAAATAGGCAGAAATTAAAGGAGACAAGTTTTTAAAGACCAGAGAAAGAGTGAACTATTAGCATTCAAACCACGAAATCTAACGTTACCGCTGTGACTTCTGCTTATCTCATAAATCTGCCTAAGCCTTTGTGACCAGAAGGATGACCTCAGTTTGGGGACCCTGGGCCTGAGATCCAAGATTTTGAAGATTTGTTTCAGGAGTCGCCCTCTGACTCTTTATACAATCCTTGGGAATTACTTTAACCTTTTTTTGAACTGACCCCTCTGTAAAGCAAGATAATATTACCTGCCTTCATACAATGCCTTTTAAAAATCTATGAGATTCCTGGGGGAGGGGGAAATGTGTTGTTTTAGTTTGGAGGGAAAAGTCATATTTTGCCCTTTCACCAACACTTGGATGATTATCTGAGATAAACACCGTAATTAAGTTTGTGTGTGTGTGTGTGTGTGTGTGTGTAGTACTTTTCAGTTGAACAAAATGTAATCACCCCACAAATGGTTTCACCTTGACTTTTGAAAATCTTTGTTTCATCTTGGTATGTTATAGCTCATATCTCATAGGAAAAACTAGCCTTGGAGAATAAAATTTGAAATTATAGACAAATATTGCCATGCTTTGTAGAATGTGCCTGGAAATTCTCTTTTCTCTGTATGCATATAATACAACGTACAGTTCTTGCTGGCTACTGATATCTAGCCCCTTGAGTTAGGGTGCCAATAGCTTATTTGCAAGTCAATTTGCTGATAACTTCTAATTGTACAGCATCTGTTCTGATCTCTCTAGTGAGCTTTAAAATTGAATTCTAACTGCCTGCAGAGTCTCCACTTGAGTATTCCAAAGCCAAGTCCAACAAAAAAATGTCCCAAACAGAGCTCGTCGTTATCTTCCCTGTCCTCCATACCAAGTTGTCCTCTGTCACAGTTAGTCATCCAAGCCTGACATTCATTCCATACCATTGCCCTTCTGCCTCCCAGCACTTTTGAGTAATTGGGAAGTCTTATGACTACATCTGAAGTCTTTCTCCTTTTCTTTGCAGTATCATAGTTCTAATTCAGTCCCTTATAGCTTATCTGAACTACTGCTACTTACTCAACAAATATTTGTTGGGGATATATTGCATGCCAGGCACTATTCTAGGAAAGTGGGATACAATTAGTAAACCAAAGGTACAAAGATCCCTGCCCTAGAAGATTTAGGGGAAAAAAGAGGGCAGAAAATAAAAACATAATGAATGGGTAAATTATACAGCAAATTTAAAAAATATAATGAATTTTAAGAAATTATTTAGTAAATTAAAAAAATAACTGCTGGCTGGGTGCAGTGGCTCACGCCTGTAATCTCAGCTCTTTGGGAGGCCAAGATGGGCAGATCATCTGAGGTCAGGAGTTCGAGACCAGCCTGACCAACATGGTGAAACCCCATCTCTACTAAAAATACAAAAATTAGCCAGGTGTGGTGACACATACCTGTAATCCCAGCTACTCAGGAGACTGAGGCAGGAGGATCGCTTGAACCTGGGAGGCAGAGGTTGCAGTGAGCCAAGATCATGCCATTGCACTCCAGCTTGGGCAACAAGAGCGAAACTCCATCTCAAAAAAAAAAAAAATAATAACTACTATCCATAGGGCATAGGTACTAGGAGGAATTTGGGTGGAAAAGCTGTAGTTTGCCTTTTTAAATAGGGTAATTGGAGTAAGCCTTTTTGAGAAGTTAACATTTTATGAAAGGCTTGAAGGAGATAAGCCATGTGTTCCCTGGGGGGGAAAAATGGCAGACAGAGGGAAGGGGCCTTCAATTGGGAACGTGGCTGCTAGTGTGCAAGTGAAAGAACACAATTGGAGGCTCAGGAGCCGGGAGAGAGTGATTAGAAGTGCGATGAGGGTTCACTATATGAACTTCAGCTGAATAGGATGAAGAGTCATTGTGGAGTTTTGAGCAGAGGAATCATGGGACCTGATGTTTGTTTTAAGAAGGTCACTCTGGCTGCTGCCTTGAGAACAAACTTAAGAAACCAGAGACAAACCGGGAGACAAGGCTGGCAACTGTAGCCACAGTGCAGGCGAGAGATATTGGTGGCTGAGACAGGGTGGTAGCAGTGGAGGTGGTGAGAAAAGGCAGGTTGTGGAAATATTTTGAAAGTAAAGACAACAGAATTTCTGGAAATACTGGGTTGCAGTGTGAGAGAAGTACAGGAGCCAAGGATAGGGAGTTTAGTGACCCAAAGGGTTTACCTGCCCATGGCTTCTCCCGGTGCAGCAGTACTTCCTCTGCGAAACTCATCTTCCCTCCTTTTTTTTTGATGGTGTCTCACTCTGTCATTTAGGCTAGAGTGCAGTGGTGCGATCTTGGCTCACTGCAACCTCCACTTCCTGAGTTCAAGTGATTCTCCTGCCTCAGCCTCCCGAGTAGCTGGGATTACAGTCATGCTCCACAATGCTGGGCTAATTTTTTTTTTTTTTTTTTTTTTTTTGGATTTTTAGTAGAGACAGGGTTTCACCATGTTGGCCAGGCTGGCCTTGAACTCTGACCTCAGGTGATCCACCCGCCTCGGCCTCCCAAGGTGTTGGAATTACAGGCATGAACCAACACACCCGGCCCCCTGCTACTTCCAGGGCAATCCTTCTACGGGGCAGATCTGGACCTGTCTCTCCTTGCTTAAAAAGTTCAGCAGCATCTCTTTCCCTAGAGCCCCTTCATTTGCTACAAGATGCTGTCTGTGAGGTGGCCCTGCCTCTCCATCTTCGTTTCCCGCTTCTGTACCTTGTACTCCAAACCACCTGCAGGGGCCTGCCTGCACTTCCAGGCAGGATTATGATTTTGCCTCTTAGACAACGGTGTTTTATGTTTTCCTAGTTTGCTTGTGTGATATCTTGTTCCTGAAACTCTCTTTTCTGCTGATTTGCCCAGTTGTTGGGAGTTCTATTTCTACTACAATATCAGACATTTAACCGGGGAGGTGGAGGTTGCAGTGAGCAGAGATCGCACCACTGCACTCCAGCCTGGGCAACAGAGCAAGACTCCATCTTAAAAAAAAAAAAAAAAAAAAGTAATGCTATATCCTCAGTTGCAACATGAAGCCCTGTGGACTGGGAGGGATTTGGCTTAATTTAGATTCACAAAGACCCAGACTCTGAGCATTCTTTAGAAGCTGGACTGGCCACCACTTGTGGGTACCCACCGTTACTGGTGCACACCTGCCATAGCAATCATTGCATCACATTGAAATGTGTCTGTTTCTTTTGGGACTGAATATAAGTGCCTCAATCCCCTCACCTGCAAGTACTTGGTACATTGCTGGGCACAAAAAGTAAAATTGAGGCTTGGACAACACAGATTGGAAATTCAGAGATTCACTTATATCTAAATGTTCTTCTGCCTCTGCCACCCCGAGATAGCAAGACCAACCCCTCCTCTTCCTCCTCCTCCTTAGTCTACTCAACCTGAAGACGACAAAGATGAAGACCTTTATGATAATCGATATTCACTGAATGAATACTAAATACATTTTCTTGGCTGGATGCAGTGGCTCACACCTGTAATCCGAGCACTTTGGGAGGCTGAGGCAAGCAGATCACCTGAGGTCAGGAGTTAGAGACCAGCCTGGCCAACATGACGATACCCTGTCTCTACTAAAAATACAAAAATTAGCTGGGTGTGGTGGTGTGTGCCTGCAATCCCAGCTACTCAGCAGGCTGAGGCACCAGAATAGCTTGAACCCAGGAGGCGGAGGCTGCAGTGAGCCAAGATCACACCACTGTACTCCAACCTAAATGACAGAGCAAGATTCCATCTCAATAAATAAATAAATAAATAAAATACATTTTCTCTTTTTTTATGATTTACTTAGTAACATATTCTTTTCTGTAGCTTACTTTATTCTAAGAATGCAGTAGAGAATACATATCACACACAAAATATGTGTTAATCGATTGTTTATGTTATCAGTAAGGCTTCTAGTCAACAGTGGGCTGTTCATAGTTAAGTTTTGGGGGAGTCAAAAGTTATACGAGGATTTCTGACTGCACCGGGCTATGTCCTCAACTCCCACACTGTTCAAGGTTCAACTGTAGAAAGAATTCCATGAATGTTTGCTGCTCTGGTTTGAATGTACAGAGTCTGGGTCTTCATGAATCTAAATTAAGCCAAATCCCTCCCCAGTCCACAGGGCTTCTGGTTGCAACTCAGGATATAGCATTACCTTTTTTTTTTTTTTTTTTTAGATGAAGTCTCACTCTGTCACCCAGGCTGGAGTGCAGTGGCATGATCTCTGCTCACTGCAACCTCCGCCTCCCAGGTTCCAGAGATTCTCCTGCCTCAGCCTCCCAAGTAGCTGGGATTACAGGCGTGCAGCACCACACCTGGCTAATTTTTGTATTTTTTAGTAGATACGGGGTTTCATCATATTGGCCATGCTGTTCTCGAACTCCTGACCTCAGATGACACACCCATCTTGGCCTCCCAAATTGCTGGGATTATAGGCCTGAGCCACTGCGCCCGGACTAGCATTACCTTTTATCCCTGAAAACCCAGAGGTCAGATGAAGTCAGTGCCTCATGTGGCTAATGACTTTCCCTCCATCCCACTTCAGGTTCTCTCTGCATCGCTTCAGCCCCCCTGGGCTCCAGGGGGCCCGCATGCCCCTTGGGTATTTCTGTAGTGAATCTTGTACATTTTACATTTCTCTCCAGAATATAAGGAAACAAAAGCACAGACAGCATTTTCTCCTGGCAGTCCTGGTGACTTTTCTGTGTAGGGTTAGTATGGCGGTGGAGATAGCCCAACAGAGTGACCAAGGGACATGTCTTTGTGGCTGACGGAGGTTGCCTTTGTGGCCCAAGTCTGAAAGAGGCAGATGGGGCCATTTTGCAAGCTTTCTATTTAAAGAAAATCAGGAACAGAATAAAAAGGGGTTTTGGATGCGCAGGCTCATGCAACAGAGCAGATGCAGGAAGCATCAAGCTGAGTTTTTCGGGAGGAAAAAAAAGAAATGAGAACCCGAGCAAGGCATTCCCCCTACAGTGAAATAAAGACCCCAATGCTCCATTACACTGTCTGTTTAGCTCTCACAGCAGGGGTCCTGGGATTGCAGCCAGGTGCACAAACCAAGGCTATTTGCTGAAAGACAATGGCACCCACCCTTTGGCCAGTGCAGCCTCGCACATGTGCTTGGGAGAGCCACAGCCCCCGAGTGGCTATGTTGGTGGCAGCCTGGCAACCTCACGTTCTTCTGAAGGCTGGAGGGGCTCAGGGAGAGCTAGTGGGGAGGAGTTGGCAAGGGCAGTGGGTCTGGGGCTTTAAACAATCTGAAATGCCCTGTGACTTTCTAAGTCTTTGGTAAATTACCCTTTATTCGCTTTGTTAAGCCTCAGCAGCCTGGAATTGTCTCCTCAAAACTCAGCCATCTGTTCCCCTCCTGTCTATATTCCGACCGCAAAAAAGGGGCTTAATTTCAGTAAAAGACTATTCTTTCCTTTAAAAATAATGGAAAAGGAGCCAGGCACGGTGGCACGTGCCTGTAGTCCCAGCTACTAGGGGGGTGGGAGGACTGAGATGGGAGGATCGCTTGAGGCCAGGACTTCTGGGCTATAGGGCACCACGCCAATCGAGTGTCCACACTAAGTTCAGCATCCATGTGACCTCCCAGGAGTGGGGGACCACCAGATTGCCTAAGGATGGGTGAAACCACCCGGGCCGGGAATGGAGCAGGTTCAAACTCCCATGCTGATCAGTAATGGGATCACGCCCGTGAATAGCCACTGCACTCCAGCTTGGGCAACATAGTGAGACCCCATCTCTAAAAAGAAAAAAATTATAGAAAAAAATAACGGAAAAGGAAATAGAGAAGGGGAAATGAATGAGGATGAAAGTTTCAGAGACATCAAAGAAGAAGGTGGGCATTTCTGAAACAGAACCCTTAAAAAGCACATTGTGAATTTCTTGGTGACTGGAGTTTGGCCGAGTGGCACATTAGTCAGCATGTTGCTGAACAAAAAAATAATATACATCAAGCTACTTTTAAATGCAAGGAACTGGACTAGGTGCTGTGAAAGGGAGTTGCAGGGAAGACTTTCAAGGAATAGTTCTTGAACTCAAGGGAGACAAGTGTAGAAATTTAAATAACAATGTAAGAAACCAGCTCAAGAAATGTTGCAAGATGAATGTCAGGTACAGGCTAGAAGTTCTATAATCATCTAGCAGAGGGTGCAAGCACTGTGAGCTGAAAAGTTTCAAGGAAGCGAAAGTGAATTTAAGGAAATGAAAAAGATCCACAGAGGCACCAAGTTCACTTTCCTACCCCAACAGAATCCTTTCTGCAGCACACAGCTTCTTTTGAAGTATTTTTGATAACAGGCATCCATTACCTCCTCAAGTCCAGCCCTTTTGTTTTGAGAATGTTTTTTTTTTTTCTAGAAAATTCTCAACACAGAGCTGAGGACTAGCTTTCTTTAACTCTTCCACTCCCTTCTTTTTTCCTTCTAGACAAGATAGTTTTGCACAGCCCCTCTTTAAACTTGAAGACAATCTCCAGCAGTTCCCGGATCCTCTCCTCTCAGGACCAAGCACCCCTCCCTGTTTCCCTCACATGGTTGGGAATCTAGCTGTCCTCTGTCCTCATTCTAGTCTGGAAATGCTCCTGTCCCCAGGGGGTGCCCAGCCATGAGCCTAGGACTCCAGATGTGATTTTTTTTTCTTTTTTTTTTTAGATCGAGTCTCACTCTGTCGCCCAGGCTGGAGTGCAGTGGCACAATCTCAGCTCACTGCAACCTTTGCCTCCTGGGTTCAAGCGATTCTCCTGCCTCAGCCTCCTGAGTAGCTGGGATTACAGGTGTGTGCCACCATGCCCAGCTAATTTTTGTATTTTTAGTAGAGATGGGGTTTCACCATGTTGGCCAGGCTGGGCTCGAACTCCTGACCTCAAGTGATCCACTCGCCTCAGCCTCCCAAAGTCCTGGGATTACAGGCGTGAGCCACCATGCCCCACCTCCAGATATATTCTGATAGATGATTCTACAACCATTACTTATCATTCTCTGAACATGATTCTCCTATCCATACAGCCTAACGTTGCCTTGGGTTTTAGCTACCACACTGTAAGTGGCAAACCTATGATCAACCAAAAAAAACTCTTCAGTCTTTTCCACTTAAACTTGCTGCTGAGACAGGTGTCCCCTGCTTGAGCAGAATGTCGAGATGGGCAGATGTGGAGATGAGGTGAGGTGTTTGGATTGGGGGTAGGTTGGAGCAGTCCAGGTGTTCAGTGAACTGAGGAGCTGCCAGACATCAAAATTTCCTTTCAGTCAGGCATGGTGGTGCACCCCTGTAGTCCCAGCTACTTGGGAGGCTGAAGCAGAGGATGCCTTGAGCCCAGGAGTTTGAGACCAGCCTGGGTAATATAGTGAGACCTCGATCTCTAAGAAAATTTTTACTTTAACACTACAATATTAAAATATTTTTATACCAGCATGAATACAGATTGAATAGAATACAGAAACAGAGACATGGAAATTAAGTATATGTTAGAGATTTCCTTTCCAATAAGTAGGCAGCTATGAATTATTCATATACAGTATTTGGAAATTTGGCTGTTTATTTGTTTGAAGTGACAATTCAATGCATTGTTATCTACCACTATGCACCCAAATTAATTTCAGATATATTAAGGATCTAAATGTTATAATATATAAATATATATAAATATCTTCCCCCAAAAGACATAGACCCCAAAAATATTATTTAAAATGTTGTACACAGGCCGGGCACGGTGGCTCACGCCTGTAATCTCGGCACTTTGGGAGGCAGAGGTGGACGGATCACGAGGTCAGGAGATCAAGACCATCCTGGCCAACGTGGTGAAACGCCATCTCTACTAAAATATAAAAAATTAGCCGGGCATGGTGGCGCGTCCCTGTAGTCCCAGCTACTCTGGAGGCTGAGGCAGGGGAATCGCTTGAACCTGGGAGGCGGGGGTTGCAGTGAGCCAAGATCGTGCCACTGCACTCCAGCCTGGTGACAGAGCAAGACTCCATCTAAAAAAAGAAAGAAAATGTTGTACACAGCAGAAGACTTTCGTGTTTTTTAAGAATTAAACGACCCTGCCTTTGTGGTACTCACCAAGATGGATAATGGATCTTTTGCATGTGAGAGGGTTGGGCTGTAAAGGAATGACTTTCTTAAGAGAAAAAAACAGGTAGCATTCCACAAAGTATTATAAAAATAGAACATACTATTTTTCCTGTAAACTTTTCAGATTCCAAGTCTTTTCTAACTGTACTACCAAGAATATCTACACATATACATGTAAATATGAACATACGATATGTGTGTATATATCCATACATATATAAAATATATAAATATATAATATATATGAAAGAAAAGTATCAGATGTTTCCAGGGTCCCTGTTTCATATCACATTTACATATAATACCCACTTTCTCTAAACCCTGTCCACATACATATTCCTTACAGGAAAGCTGTCACCCAGCTAAACGCAGCTGATGACACTCAGAAGTCTTGGTGATAGAGAAAACAGCTCCATACAAAAGATGGTGAGACAGTTTTTCTAAGAGTAAAAGGGCTCCAGGCATGTGGTAGAGCCTCTGGAAAATACTGTTGAATGAATAAGTGATTTAATGAACAAATAAATGAAGCACCAAAGGTTGAAGGGCTTCTAAGTTTTTCACCCTGATGTGGGTGGGTAAGGACCTATCAGAGGCCTTGAGAAAAAACTGCCCTCACAGCCTTAACCCTGCAGGCCTGGAACAAGATGGACATTTTGGCTCCATTGATCATCCAGTTTACTTGTTTTTCTGTCCATCTCTCACCTGTAACAATATGGGCTGTTCTAGCTGTAATTCACCTCTGGAGCCATCAGAATCCTCCTGGTAAAAATGGCCCTAATATCAAACACAGAGGCCACTGCTAGTGAACTTTATAAGTCGAAAAAGAAATCATATGATATAATCAGATAAGTAGCCTTATTTTGTCTCCAGTGTGTCATCATAACCCTGCCCCTGGGTTGACTACTCTCTGACGCCATGGTTTGGTAACTCTTTGGTAAAAGTTCTTCAAACACTTCGAGACACATGGTGTCATTCCAATAATATAAACGTCCAGGCTGGGTACGGTGACTCACGTCTGTAATCCCAGCACTTCTGGAGGCCTAGGCGGGCTGATCACTTGAGGCCAGAAGTTTGAGACCAGCCTGACTAACATGGTGAAACCCCGTCTCTAATAAAAATACAAAAAAATTAGCCGGGCGTGGTGATACATGTCTGTAATCTCAGCTACTCAGGTGGCTGAGACAGGAAAATTGCTTGAACCAGGGAGGCCGAGGTGGCAATGAGCTGAGATAATGCCACTGCACTCCAGCCTGGGAGACAGAGTAAAACTTGGTCTCAAAAACAAAACAAAACAAAACACAACAAAAAAAGTCCAGCCCCAGGTAATACACTTTAAACTTGAGTTAACGTTAACTCTTGCCTCCCCCTGCCGGACCCCACTGAGAGCTGCCTGGTTGCTGGGGTGTAGTATGGCGGGGGGTCCTCTTACCCTCATAGTTTGCCATCTGGGACCCAGGCAGGCAGGGGAAAGGGCAGGGAGTAAGGGGATGTTGGAAAGTTCTTGCTCAACTGCTACTGGTCTGAGGTGACTCACTCTCTTGGGATCGCTAGATTTTTAAAACCAACTTTTTCTCTCATCAGCCATTTTGTGGGATATTTGGAGACTCTCCTAGCAGTGCTCCTCAGACCACAGATCTTGAGATGTGGTCAATTCCCTTTCGTCAATGGCCACTCCAGGTTCAGACCTTGTTTTCTCTTTGGTTTAGGCCATGAAGAATGTCTCCATTGGTCTCTCCTCCTTCACGTTGGCCTCTACCTGGATTTTAAATGAATCCAGGATAGCTCATTCTCACCCAGGATCCCTTCTGGTTCTATAGGAAACATTTATGCATTCTTTGCCCAGGCTGACTCTGCATATTCTAGGCAATCTCAAGCAGCGATTCTTTTCAAAAAAATTTTTCTTTTTTTTTTTTTTGAGATGGAGTCTCACTCTGTTGCCCAGGCTGGAGTGTGTTGGTGCAATCATAGCTTACTACAGACTCCAACTCCTGGGCTCAAGCGATCCTCCTGCTTCAGTCTCCCAAGTAGATGGGACTACAAGCATTTGCCATCATACCTGGCTTTTAAAAAGTATTTAAATAATTTTATTTCCAAATTAATATAGTAACCTGAGTTCAGTTACCAACACATTGAAGATTTGAAAATAATTATTTCCTTTTAGACACACTCTTACTCCCAGCTTTTCTTTCTTTAAACGGAGCAAATAACTTTTGTATAGCTGGTACAAACGTAAACTTTAGTCAAGTTCAAGTCCCATATCAACAGAATGCACATTAGAGAGATTTTATTATACTGTTGTTTATTTGGTATATTTTCTTTCAAAAAATAATCAAAGAATACATGCAAAAGCTCAGAAGACTGATTCTTCATTGTTTCCAGCTGAATGTGATAGAGATGAAAAGTGGGTCATTGTTACTTGACTACATCATAAGTTTTACATGAATGCTTCAGTTGACAGCTATTATTTATCATAACTATGCTTTTTCTCTGCTACGTATTACAACCCTTTAAAAACCCACAACATCACCTCTGTGTATTTCCCACTGGGGTAAAAGGCATTTAAAATATAAAGTATCTTTTTTATGCTAAACAGGTAACATTTCCTAATCTTCTACTATATAGCTAGTATTACTCATGCTGTTTTTATTTATAGTGTGCTTAACAGTTAGATAGTAGTTAACCTTTCCAATCATCCTGGGCAGGAGAATATTAGGAAATCATTTCATATTAATGCAGAGATACCAATCAGTAAATTCAAGAATTAGCAGAGGATCCTGGAATGAAATGATAACATCCAATTGACTGAGTACAGTATATAAAATATCTTTCAGATAAAGTTAATTTAAGAAATATATTTTTAAATTTTTATTTATTGATACATCATATTTGTACATATTTACAGGGTACATGTGATATTTTGTTACACGCATAGAATGTGTAATGATCAAATCAAGGTATTTAGAATATCCATCACCTGGAATATTTATCATTTCTTTGTGTTGGGAACATTTTAAGTCCTCTCTTTCAACTATTTTGAAATATACAATATATTCTTGTTAACTATAGTCACCCTACTCTGCTGTCAAATATTAAAACCTATTCCTTCTAACTGTATGTTTGTACCGATTAACCAGCTTATTGTTATCCAACCCCCTTCTCCCCACCACACACTCTTCCCACCCTCTGGTATCTATCATTCCATTCTCCACCTCCATGAGATCAACATTTTTTAGCTCCCACATATGAGTGAGAACATGCAATATTTGTCTTTCTGTGCTTGTCTAATTTCACTTGACATAACGTCCTCCAGTTTCATCCATGTTGCTGCAAATGACATGATTTTATCAAGCCAGTGACTCCTTTACAGAGTGTCAACGAGCTCACCAATACATCTCTCCTGACTTCCAGATTTCCTGGACAGAGTCAGATGTCCATCCATTCTGCACCCTCAGCCACAAACAACACATTTGAAGCCATCCAAACAATTCAATTAAAGCTGCTCTCACTCATCACCTTTAGATAGAACTTTTAGCAATCAATTACCCCTCCAACTCCCCTCACACATTCTTTCTGATTTCCCTCTCCCTTGACCTTTTTATATACCTCTGATATGTAGGAATAGCCCTTGGGTGCAAAGCGTAAGACTTGTCTAACCACTTTTCAGATATTTCTTTTGAAAAATTGATGCTTGTCTCACAGCGAATTTCAATATTGGATACCTTAGTGCCTCAATTGAGTAGTTTAGCATATTTTTATACTAGTTGATAAAATCTTACTTTTTGTCCCAGGTTGAAGGCTCTGATTCTATGGCTAAATGGAGACCCTACTAGTAAAATAGGCTTATTAATCTTAATATGAGTATGTTAAAAGTCACAGGACAAGGATTTTAATAAGGATCATCTGTTTAACTTGTTTTCTGTGGTGGCCAAGCCTCCAAGGTGGTCCCTGCCCCCTGGGATTCATATCTTTGTGTAGTGTGACGAAATTCATACTGGCTCAGGGCTGCTGGTCTGTTTGATTAGTAGAATACAGAGAAGTAATGAGATGTTACTTCCAAGATTAGGTTATAAAATATTTTGATTTCATCTCACTTGCTCCTTGTCTCACGTAGATATTCGCCCTGGGGGAAGCCATGTTATGATCAGTTTCACTCTGGGGAGATGCCATGTTGTGATCAGTTTCATTCTGGGGGTGGGGGAAGCCATGCTGTAATCAGTTTCACTCTGGAGGAAGCTATGTTGTGATCAGTTTCATGGAGCATCCCACATAAGAAGGAACAGAAGCCTCCTGCCAGCAGCTACATGACTGAACTTGTAAGTGGAGCCTCCAGCCCCAGAAGTTAAGTTTTCAGAGACTACAGCCCCTGATGACAGTTCAACTGCAACTTAATGAGACATCCTGAGCCAGAACCATGCAGCCACCCCATTCCTAGATTCTTGAACCTTAGTAACTATGTGAAACAAAATGTTTGTTATTTCAAGTTCCCAGGTTTGGAGCTTTTTAATGCAGCAATACAAAACTGATATGATGTATAAATAGTTGGACTAAAGTTCTTCACATTTGCAAAGTGTTTTGCAAAGTATTGCATTTTCTAACATAACTGAGTCCCTCTATATTCTAAAGTCCATTATAAAAATAAAATGTAAATTTATTGGATTCATCTTCATTCCTTTCAAAATATTTATTGCAGGATTTCTTTGAAAATATAAGCAGAAAAATTAGGTATATTTTTCTAACTAAATGATTTCGCATTCAAACTGTTCTATTTTTGTCTTGCTTAATTTTTATTATGTTCTTCTGAGAAGAACAACCATTTAGCACCAGAGAACTGAGGCAGAGACTACAAGAGGCTTTCAATAGATGATTGTGCAGCTAACAAGGGAAGGGAGAAAAAGGGTTAACCTGGGTCTTACTGACAGACTGTGCCCCTATGCTGAGTTATGTTTCCAAACACACGGATGTGAGAGTTTGTTAATGTAACTGATTCTTCATAGTATTAAGCATGTTTCATCTTTTATCACTACTAAAGCATCTGAAAATAAAAGTCCTAAAAACAGTAGTGTGAGGGGGTGGGGGCAAATTCAGAATTTGCTAATACATCAGTAGCAAACTGACAAATTCTATTTGGTGCCATGTGAGAAGCCTAACATGGCTCATTAGAGCATAAAACATGTTCCAGAAGCCATTCCTAAGGTAGCCAGGATGAAATATACACAATCTCCCTGTCCACGTCCTACTCTTTGCCTTGTAGCGGGAATCTGAAATCCGAAACTGCATTTGTAATGCGGAAGAGTCATCTTGCTAAAGACTTTGGTATCTTCCTTCCCCTTCCTACCTAATCTTCCCACCTCCTGGGAGGTTTGGGATTCGGGGCTGCCTCCATCTCTATTACGGGGGTGAGATGCCATTTAGTAAACATTCCTGAGTCTGTGTCATGGTTCTGTTTGCATCCGATGCCCATTTCACAGTCAGGCCTGAGCAATGTCTGAAACGGTTCATTCTGGCACAGTCTAGCCTGCTTCAGACTTCCTTTGCAGCTAATGGAAAGGCCAGGGCTGACACTGCTGCCCTCACAGGTTAAGTCTGTTAGCCGCATCTTCCTTCTTATCTGGGAGAAAGTTTATATGGTCTATGCAGGAACACAGGTTGACTCAGGTAAACTAAGGTAAACTCAGGTACACCCAGCTACATTCAGGCATTCTCAGCTATACTCAGGTTCAGGAGTTTCTGGTTCAATGATACCTTTCCGTAGTTCTCAAATTGCGATTTTCAATTAAAAAAGATAATTTGAAACTATATCTGAAGTATAGGATGAAAATTTAAAAATGAGATGACCTTAAGGATAAGCTTGCTGTTAGGTAAATAAGAAAAAAGATTAAAATGAATAATAAAAAATATTAAAAATGAGATGACTAAATGTATTAAGTAGCTAAATTAAATATAGATTAACAAGTATATTTTGTACTCTTTGGTATGAATCGAGTATAAACAAATGGATTCAGATTTCTGAACCCACGGTCCAGTGTTTTCTTTTAAGAAGAAAAGCTGTCATGGCCACGGAGGTGTCCCTTGGTCGGACTTGCACCTGCACGTCTCCCTCCGGTGACAAGTACAAGGCTGTAGCAGGGGAGTCTGATCACGTCTCTACTTCCCAGAGCTCATGGCACCTGTGGGACAGGACATTTACCTTCAAGGCCTGAGTTGCTCCCCATCAAGGCCTGCACAGGGCAGAGATACCTTCGGCGGAAGAAGAGAAAATGTTCCTTATGTGGTATTTTGCCTGTGACAAATAAATACTCACCCATCAATTAATTGGTTAAGAAGTGAACTACACTAGATTTGTTAGAGTCTCCTAAAATTGAAATAGAGAAAAGAGCTTATTTCCAGATGTCTGAAGCAGGATTACCTAACCATATAGAAGTAGATATTAAATTACATAAAATAATCCTAATTTTAAATATCCCTCATATCTCACTGTATTAGTCCATTCTTGCGTTGCTATAAAGAAATACCTGAGATGGGGTAATTTATAAATAATAGAGGTTTAATTGGCTCACAGTTCTGCAGGCTATGCAGGAAGCATGATGTTGGCATCTGCTGGGTTTCTGGGGAGGTCTCAGGAAACTTACAATCATGGCAGAAGGTGAAGGAGGAGCAGGCACATCTTACATGGCCAGAGCAGGAGCAAGAGTGATCGAGGGAGGAGGTACTGTGCACTTTTAAATGGCCAGATCTCACGAGAGCTCACTTACTATCAGCAGGACAGTATCAAGAAGAATGGTGCTAAACCATTCATGAGAAATCTGGCTCCATGATCCAATCATCTCCCACCAGGCCCCACCTCCAACACTGGGTATTACAATTTGACGTGAGGTTTGGTAGGGACACAAAATCCAAACTATATTAACTGCTCATTCTTATGACGCAACTCTACTAGCTATGTATCTGCACAGTGGCATTGCAGATAATATGCATTCCTTGAGGCTGAGTGTACTCTTCTTTTCTTTTTTTTTCTTTTTTTTTGAACATGGTCAAGCTCTGTTGCCCAGGCTGGAGTGCAGTGGTGTGATCTCGACTCACTGCAACCTCTGCCTCCTGGGTTCAAGCGGTTCTCCTGCCTCACCTCCTGAGTAGCTGGGAGTACAAGAGTCCACCATCACTCCTGGCTAATTTTTGTATTTTCAGTACAAAAAGGGTTTCACCACATTGACCAGAAGGCTGGTCTTGAACTCCTGACCTCAGTGATCTGCCCGCCTTAGCCTCCCAAAGTGTTGGGATTACAGGCATGAGCCATTGTGCCCAGCCCTGGGTTTATTTCTTATGTATACTTAGCATGCCTAGTATTTGTGGAACACCAGTAAATGTTTGTTACATAACTGATCAATGGAATTAATGAACTTTGCATACTTATAAATAAAAATATCTGATTCATCTACATAATTTACCCAAATGAAGGGCTGCAGCCATCCTTCATGTTTAGCAATGTTATACATTCTCTTTTGTTTTCTCCTAGTCTAGTGATAGATGCAGTTTTCTTGCTTTACTTACTTTCCACATAACCTCTGGGTGACCCTAAATGAGGCCTTACCTATCTGGCACTTTATCTTGTCAAAATTCCTTGCATGGTTGTCACTCCTATCTATCTTGACTCGCGGTTGGATCAATCGACAGAGTAGGTATTTAATCCCTGAAATCAATCTCTCCGGATTCTCAATCATTTGTCTTTGCTGGGCCTGACTTCCTTCCAGTTCTATGTACGAGCCTTTGTAAGGTTATCTCAACCTCAGCAGCCCAGGGGAGAGTTTCCTAGAGGCGGCTGAGAGGCACATGTGTCTTCGGCCCTGGTGAGGACCTCTGTGTATTTATGTGTGTGGACATGTAGTCCCTTGGAGCCAAGCAAAGGAGATTTGTAAATGAATGCAGTTTCTTCTGCTGACTGCCTGTCTGGCCACAGTCTTTTCATCTACAAATAGTGCCCACCCTTTCAGTCTTGTTGAGAGCTAGCTATGGGAAGACATGCCAAGCTCATGAATTCCCATTTAGTTGCCACACACGTAACATGAAACCAGGTGCAGCCTATCAGTAAGAGGAAAGTACCTAAATGGCAGAAATGTCAAAAGGAATGCAGGTCAGCAATGGCATCCTATCCCCAGTATGTGATGTGGACCATCAGCTCCAAAGCCCTGCAGGCTGCCTGAGTGCACAGTAAATGGGGTCAGGCTCTCCTTTGTGTTGAAATTTCTACCCAGCCAAAAGTTAGATCTTCTTGGAAGCAAATTTACTCTTTCAGCCGTTTAATGGAATCTACCTGCCCCTGCAACTGTCAGTGGTATCATCATCACTGCCAGAGGTAGCAAAAGTGGGGATTGCTGCCGGCAGCCACTTGTGAGCAATTCTGCTCAATTGTCTGTGTAATCTTTAAATTGAGGACTACTACCTAGGTGCCAGGCTGTATGCTTTCTATGCAATTTCTTGAAATTCCTCTCCCAATGCTCTGACATATACCATTAGAATTTTTCAGATGAAGAAATTGAGGCTGTAAGAAGATACTCTCAAGATTATACAGCTGTGAAGCAGAAGGATAAGGATTTCAAGCCTGTCCTGCCCAACAGCAGAGCCTGAGAATTAGGAAGGTGGCTGCAGAAGATGGGTTTACCCCAGCGCCAATCTATGTGGCCTCAGTGACAGTGATTGATCTGGCCTCATCTCCATAACTTCAGAAAAAGTTTTCCATCTTACTTTAATCTATTT
Source organism: Pongo pygmaeus (assembly GCF_028885625.2). Taxonomy (NCBI): domain Eukaryota; kingdom Metazoa; phylum Chordata; class Mammalia; order Primates; family Hominidae; genus Pongo; species Pongo pygmaeus. The sequence goes on from NC_072380.2 coordinate 12,278,799, forward strand.
CTATGGGAAAATATTGGTATCCTCATGTCATTTTGTTTTTGCCTCCTTGCAAATACTTACTGAACATGTGAAAGTGTATTTCCAAAGAGTTAGAAACATGACTCTCATCTAAATATAGAATGAACATGCATCAGAAATGTATTCAACTCATTGAGGGAACCAGTATGAGGGTAATGCTGGTTCCAAAAGCATTTTGAGGAACTGAACATTCAGAGGCATTTGAGGGGGAAAAATGCCAGAATAAGATTCCTGGATTAGACACAAAACTGTTAATGTCCTACAGGCAATACAATCTGAAATTGAGGTTATCATCTCTACCAAATAGAAATCTACAAAGTAACACGTAACCTCACAGGAGTGTCTAGCTCTGATCCAAGTTAATGACAGTTGAACACAAGTACCTTTCCTTAGATCAATGGGTTCTCAAACTTTTCTGCATGTTAAAATCACTTGGAGAAATTTTTTTTTTAATCCTGACACCTGAGATCCCACATGTATTAGTTTCTTATTGCTGCTATTACAAACTACCACAAACATCGTGGTTTAATGCAATCCAGCTTTATTCTCCTACAGTTCTGGAGGTCAGAAGTCTAAAACTGGTCCAAAGAGCTGCTTCCTTCTAGAGGCTCTAGAGGAGAATCCATTCCTTGCCTTTTCCACCTTCTAGAGGCTGCCTGCAGTCCTTGGCTTGTGGCCCATTCCTCACCTTCCCAGGCAACAGCACAGGGTCTTCTCTGACCTCTGCCTCCATCTTTAAGCCTTCTCTCTCTGACTCTGACCCTCCAGCATGCTTTTGGTAATAACCATTGTGATGACCTTGGGCGCATCCAGATAATCCAGGATATTTTCCCCATCTACAGAGCCTTAACTTAATCATATCTGCAAAGTCTCTTACATGTAAGGGAACATATTCATAGGGTCTAAGGATTAGGTGGTGGGCATCTTTGGGAGGTTATTGTTTAGCCTACCACATCATCCCCCACCATTAAATCAGGATGTCTAGGGTTGGGAGCCAGGCAGCCACAGTTTTCGAACATCCCAGGTGTTTCCAATTATGAAGCAACGTTTGAAAACTGCTTTCCTAAATAATTAAATAACCTTTAAATGATGTTTTAATATACCATTGAGAGGACAACTCTACTTTTTCAGGGGTTACACACCACCCCAAAATAGGCCGCTCTGACATACTGACTATTTTGACTTTAGGGCACCTGAAAAACAACAGGTGTGAGAGGGTCACTCTGACTTTCTGTTTCTTACAAGTAGGAGATGAAATTCGCATGTGAAAGATCCCTTCCCTATAGCAGAAGGAAAGCATCATTCTTATCATCAAGGATAGGAAGTTGAGGCCAAGGGAAATTTGTACAAACAAACCTTGTTAGACTAAACTTACCTTCCGAGCCACTTTTTCACTCAATTAACCACTCAGCCCAAGCTTCTTGGCCTTGTGACATTTTCACAATTCATGACACTTTGTCTAATTCTGTATGTAAGTGTTCAATCTAACTGTGCCTTTGGGTCTGCATTTCCTTATGTAGTCTTCCCTGCCATGTAAAACTTGTATTAAGTAAATTTGTTCTTCTCCTGTTGATCTGTCTTATGTCTGTCTTAAGTCAATTTAATTCTTAGCCCCAGAAAAAAAAAAAAAAAAAAGGGTACAGGTAAAATTTTGCTTCCTCTGTATTTGTAAATTTTGGATAATTTTTCTTAACAAACTGAAGAAATTACTGAATATTTACCAAACGACCAGAGCTGTGTTCCAATTAATATCTGCAATCACGTCTTTGTTGTATCTGATCCTGACCTGGTTGCTCTTTTCCCTGACTGTGTAAACTTGGTGAGTCAATGCTGCCTTTTGCCCTTATGTAAAATGGAGCAAATGGAACTCATTTCTGTCAGAATGGTGGTGACAGTGGAGGAGGGTGTAAGCCAAGTGGTTGAAATGCCATCTGTCACTGTGATGCTGCACATGTCCGTGGTCGGCTGCTGGAGGACGCGTCAGCCTCAGGTTTGCATGGCCAAGAATCATGATCTGCGGACCACAAAAGACTGAGGCTTGTCAATGCTGCTCAAGTAATGAAAATGAAAATAACATGCACACGCACATACCCACCCATCTATCCTTCAATGATGCCTGACGGCTGAAAGCAAGCAGCGGAGAGCTGTGAAAACAGTTAGTGGCGCCATACCTGGGAATCTTGGTGAATCTCCAAAAAACATAAAATCTCTTGCAGTAAACCTATCATCAGTCTGAGTTTACTGCATTTCACCCAGCGCTGATCCTGCAGCCTCGGGGTAAACTTTTCAGAAGAGACTGGTACTGATTTTCAACCCGAACACCTGAATTTATTAGAGTCATTCTTGTCTTTTAATTGAAACAACAGGACATTCCCCAGGTTTGCAATGATCTGCAGGATATTCTTGAAAACTCTGAAAGGCCTGAAGAATGTGTCTCAGGCTGAAGGGAGGGGAAAGTTTCACTCTTAAGGTCCCATTTAGAGACCACATTTCCATCTCTGGACTCCTCTGTTCTGTTCATGTGGACAAACTTTGCTCTTTTTTAGATATAAGATTCAACTTAGTTGACAAGCTTCATCAGTTCCTTGTTACAAGACTAATGACCACAACTTTAATGAGCCATGAATGAGGTTTTCTAAAGCCATTATTTTCAAATCTCCTTCAACCAGCAGAGCCAATTTTTCAAATAAAATCGTACAAAAGCCAATATATACATGACAAGGGAAAAACTGTGACCTTCGCAGTTGGCACAATTATGCTTCTTAAAATAGGACATACAGTTGATCCTAATTATTTACTAATTTCAGATTTGTGACTTCACTTACCTGCTAAAATTAATTTGTAACCTCCAAATCAATACTTGTGGTGCTTTTGTAACCACTAGCATACATCCACAGAGCAGTGAAAAAATTGTCACCTGAGGCTCCTGTTCCCAGCTGAGGCTGAACAAGGTGGCTCTCTGCCTTCTTGTTTTAGCTCTTATATAGTAAACAAGAGTCCTTTTGGAAATCTATTTAGTGCCATTTGTTTTACATTTTTATGGTTTTTGTTAGTGATTTTGCTGTTTAAAATGGCCTCAAATAGTGCTGAAGAGCGGTCTAGTGGTCCTAAGTACAAGAAGGCTGTGATGTGCCTTACAGAGAAATACGTGTGTTCAAGAAGCTTCATTAGGGCATGAGTTATAGCACTAGTGGTCGGGAGTTCAGTGTTAATGAGTAAACAGTATATATTAAATATGGTGTCTTGGCTGGGCGTGGTGGCTCACCCCTGTAATCCTAGCACTTTGGGAGGCTGAGGCAGGTGGATCACTTGAGGTCAGGAGTTCAAAACCAGCCTGGCCAACATGGTGAAACCCCATCTCTACTAAAAATACAAAAAAATTAGCCAGGCTTGGTGGTGGGCACCTGTAATCCCAGCTACTTGGGAGGCTGAGGCAGGAGAATCACTTGAACCCAGGAGGTGGAGGTTGCAGTGAGTTAAGATTGTGCTACTGCACTCCACTCTGGGTGACAGAGTGAGACTCCATCTCAAAATAAATACATAAAAAACACGCTGTCTTTAAAAAGAAAAACACATAAACAAGGTTATCCATTAATCAGTTAATAAAAATGTCATGACCAGAGATTTGCAGGAACCTAATCCTCTGTTTCCCCGAGACGCAATGGTTCAGTACTCTCTGATTCAGTGTTTGCTATGATTTTATAAAATAGAACTACCATGAATAATAAGAATCAACTGTGTCTTTGGAAAAATATCTGGGTGGCAGCTTAAGTTAGATGGTGAAACTCCAGAGGCCTAGGCAGAAATGTGTTTGTTCCTACAGGGATGAAGTAGAGAAAGAAAAGAAGAAAAGACAGGAAGAGAAAGGGAGGAGAGAGGAGCTACAGGTAGGAAGGGACATATTAGGTTGGTGCGAAAGTAAGTGTGGTTTTTACCATCACTTCTAATATTTGCCCCATCTCACTGAAGGACCAAAAAAGCAACCCCCAGCAACAGACACTGAAAAGGTGCTGGGGAACAGGAATGTCTAATCCAGACTTTTAGGATTTCTTGCTATGTTGGGTATACTGTGAAACCGTGATTTCCAGCTCTTTCTTAAAGTTTACTTACATGTGCCTCTCATGCTAGCTGTTTAGTTTCTTTTTTCTCATGGGAATCGGGAAAGTTTCCCATCTTCAGCAAAGCTATGTGCATTTTTAAGGAGGCAGGGTCTCAGCAGAGAGAACCATGACAATGTAAGCCCTCCAGGGATCTGAAAGCATCTTGGAGAAGACTTTGCTGTGCTGAAGGCCTGGGCTTGAAAACCCCTTATCCTAGCAATTTTACCTGGCTTTCAAAGGGCTGGGAGGGCCCAGGAATCTGTTCTTTGCTTGCAGCAGGGCAAAACAGATAGAGAGCCTTGTGAAATGCCCTTGCCGTGGTTCCCACCTTGACTTTGCAGAACAGAGTGCCAACCATGGACCGGGCATATAACAGCTGTGTCCCATAACAGAGTAGCAAGCACAGTTCCTGCTTGGATCTGTGTGTAGCACATTCCCTGACAATGCCCCTGAGAAAGAGTCAGCAGGATTTAGCTTCACCAGTCGCTTCTCACTTGGCCTTTCAGGAAGGTTGCAGGGTTGTGCCCAGAGCACAGTCGCAGAACCCACGACTGGACTGGGGCCTGAAAAACGCAATGTTCCCTGTGTCCAATTGCAGCGCTGTTTGGTAGCAAACCCTTCGCTTGTCTTCCTCCTTCCCTGTGGGATTCTGCTAGGAATCAGGCTCCCCTGACCTGACTTCTTTCTTGGAGGATGGAGTTTTAACATTTTGTTTATTTATTTATTTGTTAGAGATAAGGTCTCACTTTGTTGCCCGGGATGGAGTGCAGTGGTGCAATCATAGCTCACTGCAGCCTCAAACTCCTGGGCTCAAGCGATCCTTCTACCTCAGCGTCTAGGCAGGTGCCACCATGCACGGTTAATTTTTTTGAAGTTTTTTTTGTAGGGATGGGGTCTTGCTATGTTGCCCAGGCTAGTCTTGAACTCCTGGTCTCAAGTGATCCTCCCACTTTGGCCTTCCAAAGCACTGGGATTACAGGCATGAGTCACCGTGCCCAGCCACGATGGAGTTTTTCATGAAATGAAACCATCCTTTGAACGTTCCAGCAAAGCTCCAGCAGATCATGATTTCCCCTGACTGCACACATGTGCCAGAAATGCTTTCATATCTAAGCCATTGAGCCAAGTTCATCAACTTGCCCCAGTGAACAGAGGATTCCTTGGGACCCTCCATAGCAGGAACTGGAGGAGAGAAACAAAAGAGGCTGCCATTACTGCTCCTGCCACACTTGTACATTTAAGGGCCAAGGAATTCCAGAGCACAACTTCATCTTCCTGGCTTGCCTGGTCTCTTTGCTTCTGCTCTGGGCTTCGGGATCCGAGAACCCAGGACTTCCTCATTCTGTGTCCTGAGCCCAGCAAGTGCACCAGCCATAATTATATCCCCACATCACAGACATGTTTACATCCCATTTATCTCATTTTTTTCTTTACCAATTGTGTCAGGCTGACCCCTGTTTTCTCCTTTTGGACTTATGGACCAACAAATCAGCAGTTGTAAATATCTGCGACAAGGATAATTTATTTGCTACACATAAGTGTGTTGGATGTAGGTGGTAACAGGAAAGAAACAAAAAAATTATTACTCAAAATGTAGTGATAAGATGCCAGGGTCTGAGTAAGTCTTCTGACGGACTTTTAGGATGGTAGAGTGTTTTAGGATGGTAGAGTGTTTGTACCTTTTGAGAATATGAACTGAACAGCCAGTATAGTCAAACATTTGGTCAGTTCTGTAAAATAGATATTAGACGACTTCTTTGATTGGTTAGGCTGTTTAATTCAGGCAGAATATTCTGATCAGTAGCCCTGGATAAACACAGACTGGCAATGGCCCAGGTTGTTTTCTTTTTCTTTTTTTCTTTTTTTTTTTTTTGAGATGGACTCTCGCTCTGTCACCCAGGCTGCAGTGCAGTGGTGTGATCTCGGCTCGCTGCAATCTCTGCCTCCTGGGTTCAAGCGATTCTTGTGCCTCAGCCTCCCGAGTGGCTGGGACTACAGGCATGTGCCACTACGTCTGGCTATTTTTTTTTGTTAGTAGAGATAGGGTTTCACCATGTTGATCAGGCTGTTCTTGAACTCTTGACCTCAAATGATCTGCCTGCCTTGGCCTACCAAAGTGCTGGGATTACAGGCACGAGCCTTCACACCCGGCCCCAGGTTTTTAATACCTATATGTAGTCTAGTTAAAAGGTTTTACAACAAAATGTGAATATCTCTCCTGTCTTTTTCTTCCTTTGCCAGGTGTGTGAGTGTGAAATGGGGCTGAGGGCTTGGAAGGTGAGCTCTAGGACAGGACCCCCAGGCCTGGCGGCCTGGTGACAGGTGCATTTAGCTTCTCATCAGTAGGGAAATAGAATTGGTTGAAGTCAGGCTTGGGGGAGCCAGGGCCAGGGGCTCTCAGCTCACCTTCTGCTGTAAAGGTGAGTCAGCTTTCATGGCCCTCAGTTTGTATCTGATTGGGCAGGTACCAAACAAAGCAGATGACATCACCCATGCATGGAATTCCGCACTGTTCTCTGCTAAACACGCTGTTTTCGATAGAACTTCTCATCTACAGAGACTCCTTACGCACGTACTGTTGCCAAGCGCTGTGTGGTCCAGAGTTACCTGTTGGCTCCTGGATCAGGCTCCTCGGTTGCCCATCTGTGTAGACAGGGCCAGGCTCGTGGAATAAAGGGCAGTGGTCTTTGGTAGCTTGGTCTGATCAAAGTCACATCTTCTGGCATTTGGTCAGGACAACAGAGCTGCTTCTTAACAGAGAAGAGTAAATCCTCCTCCCTGGCTCCATGGCCCTTCAGAGGTGGAAACAGTGGTTCACCAACCCACCTTTCCACTTCTGGTCATTTCTTTTTTATCACTTTTACTGGAACAAATGCAATTTCTAGCCTTCTCACTGCCCAGCTCCAGCGAAGCCCACGCAGTGCTGTCAGATTCTTCTTCCTTAAATACAGCTTTGATCGTCATTCCTCCCCTGCTCAAAAAGCTGCAAATAGTTCCCACTACCTACAGAGGAAGGAAGACCACACTTACTCAACCTGTCCCCGAGTCCCCACAATAGGGCCTCAAGCTGCTTTTTCACCCTCATCCCCTCCTTCCCTCCTAAATAAACCTTCCTCTTCCCTCAATTCTCTTTCCAGGTTGCTCAGAGTGTGTCTAGAACACCTTTTCCCCAGTGCCTCTGTTTAGGAATGGTTCCTCCAATACCCCCACACCCCTCTCCCCATGAAATCCTCCCCATTCTTCAAGTGTCAGCTCTTTCTCCAACTAATTCTTAATTCATTCAGCCCAGAGGGACGTCTTTCACTGCTCTGAATTTACTGTCTGCTTCAGGCATTCATTTAGTGCTCCTGATTCTCTCCAAACTTTTTAAAAAAATACTTTCCTTTTAAGTTCAGGGGTACATGTGCAGGTTTGTTACAGAGGTAAACTCATGTCATGAGGGTTTGTTGTACAGATTATTTTATCACCCAGGTACTAAGCCTAGTACCCAATAGTTATTTGTCCTGATCCTCTCCCTCCTCCCACCCTCCACTCTCCAATAGGCCCCAGTATGTGTTGTTCCCCTCCCTGTGTCCATGTGTTCTTATTATTTAGCTCCCACTTATAAGTGAGAACATGTGACACTTGTTTTTCTGTTCCTGCATTAGTTTGCTAAAGATAATGGCCTCCAGCTCCATCCATGTCCCTGCAAAGGACATGAGCTTGTTCTTTTTTATGGCTGCAGATTCTCTCTAAATTTATTGCACCAATAAGAAATTGGTGAGTGAGCACTGGCAACTGGTGACCCATGGCAAGGAATATTCATGGGCTGGCCCCCTTCTCCCTTTCATAGGTCAGGCCTGGTCAGGAGTGAAGAGCAGAGGGGGAATAGGAAAGTTCTCATGTGAAGACGCATCTGGCATTTACCCTAAGAGAGAGGATGTTTCCTAAATGGCAAGGCTGTTTTGTTTAGCAAAATCGAATTCTTCACTGTTTGGGGCCAGATAAACTTTGTTTTCTAAAGCAGAGTCTACTATTACAGCTGTTCTACATAAAGCTGACACCATTGCCTTCATCTCAGCCCCGCTGGGAGTGTGCTTCTGCCCTGTGTTCTGAGCAGCAGTAATGGATTTACGGAGATGTTCACATACTCCTCCCCAGCCCCTCCCAACCCCCGGCAGGGTCCCATTTTTACAGCATGGCTGGACAACATCTCCACACTCTACCATGCAACCTGAGCCAAATGGACAGCTCATTCCTGACTCAAGTGTATGACCTTGGCTTCATCAATACATTAGTCTCAATAAATGAGCCAGACAGCCTCAGAGCACTGTGGCATTGATACAGGATAAAACCTTTATACCTTGTGAAGGGAGAGTCTGGTCTTCCTACAACCAAGGCATGAGAAAGCCTCTTGAACTGAGTTCCAAGAAGCTGCCAGCTATGATAAAAGGGTCCCTTGACTACAAGTTTAAATGCCTGCTTTCTGATCCTTCATTACTCCTGATATGATTGGGAAAAGAACTTTGTTCTCGGCAGAGGTTTTCTTATCAGCAAATGAAGGTTTTTTGTTTGTTTGTTTGTTTCCTGACAATTTCTTAGTTCTTTTCACACTCTAAAATGCTAGGTGTCTGAAGAATCTTTGCACCGAAGACTGAAGTACATGACCAATTTTTTTTTTTTTTGAGATAGAGTCTCGCTCTGTCACCTAGGCCGGAGTGCAGTGGCAGGATCTCATCTCGCTGCAACTTCCGCCTCCCGAGTTCAGGCAATTCTTGTGCCTCAGCCTCCTGAGTAGCTGGGATTACAGGCACCTGCCACCATGCCTGGCTAATTTTTGTTTATTTTGTAGAGATGGGGTTTTGCCATGTTGGCCAGGCTGGTCTGAAATACCTGGACTCAAATGATGAGCCCGCCTCGGCCTTCCAAAGTGCTGGGATTATAGGCATGAGCCACCATGCCGGGCCTAAAGTACATGACCTCTTAAGAGCTCCCCCAACATTGTGACCTCTGAGATTTGCTATAGATAGTCCTCACTGCAGAAAGAACACACATTTGTGAAAATCTGTCTCATTGCTTTGGAATTGGGCTCCCAGTTCTTCTGTGTTTGTTTGCATGTCTGTTTGTTTAATCTGAAATGTCATGTCAGTGTTTTTCAAAATTCCTCCCTCTTTTGGCATCAGTTAAGATTCTTGATTGCAAGCAACAGAAATCAAGTCTGGTTAACTTAATATGAAAAGGACTGTCATGGCAGTTTCTTTGAGATCTCACACTATCAGCTCTGTGAAGTGAGAACCTGGAATAACACACAAGGCATGTTATAAAGGAGCTCACTCCATTTGCGATGTTTGTCCATTGCCAGCTGGTAGGTTTCCACTCCCCTTCCCTGCTTGCCCCACACCTGGGCAACCAAGTTAAGAAGACCGTGGATGTTCTGTGCCCCCATCAATGTCCAGGAACCTCAGATAGTGCACCGTCTAGCCCATGTGCCAGCCCCAATCCAACTTCATCCCCTAGCCATTATAAAAGCCCAAAGCCACCCCTAAACCGCCTTAGTTGCCTTCCAACATAAGCTGTTCGATCCTAGGACTCACCAGCTTGTGAGGCCTAAATATAATTTATTCAACTTCATTGGTGAGAGTGTTGTGTTATCTCTCGTGACACACAGAAAACCCCTGGGTTAAGCCACAGAATTCCAGCTGAACATGGGCTGCTGCCCCTGCCTGACTCTTGATGCTGCCACAACTTCTGGGAATAATTTGCAAACTGACCCTGGGTCTTTGTGACATACCCCGAAGATTCCAAGTTCTGGATGGGAGAATTTCCATGCTTGAGCCTAGGCATGTGCCATCATCCCTGGTTATCAGGGCAGGAAGACGATCTCCTCTTCTGCTTCCCTAGGTATGAGCACAGCAGCTTTAGAAATATTTGGGGGAAAAACAGTGAGACAAAATAACCTTCAAACACAATACTCAAAGATGGAAATTCTGTCATTGAAAGACTTATTAATTCTTTGTGAATTAAAAATATGCACCTCTTATAGTCTTCAGATACTTAACAAAGCTGTTTAAAAAATTGAGATAAAATTCATATAACATAAAATCTACTATTTTAACCATTTTAAAGTGTACATATCAGTGGTCTTTATTCACAATATGGTGCAGCCATTACTGATATCCAATTCCAGGACATTTTCATCACTTCAAAAAGGTATATTTTACCCCTAAGCAGTCGGTCCCCATTCCTCCTCCTCCCTTCCTCTGGCAATCACTAATCTGCTTTCTCTCTTTGTGGATTTTACTGTTCTGGACATTCAATATACATGGACTCAGATACTTTGAGGTCTTTTCTGACCGGTTTCTTTCACTTAGCACAATATTTTCAAGGTTCATTCATATTGTAGGGTGTATATCAGCACTTCATTTTTATTGCTAAAAATATTCCATTGTATGTTTACACCACATTTTGTTTATCTTTTCTGATTTTATTTTATTTTATTTTGAGACAGGATCTCACTCTGTCATCCAGGCTGGAGTGCAGTGGCACAATCTTGGCTCATTACAACCTCTGCCTCCTGGATTCAAGTCATTCTCCTGCCTCAGCCTCCCGAGTAGCTGGGACTACAGGCACACACTACCATGCCCGGCTAATTTTTGTATTTTTTAGTACAGAAGGAGTTTCGCAATGTTGGCCAGGCTGGTCTCAAACTTGTGATCTCAAGTAATCTGCCTGCCTCGGCCTCCCAAAGTGCTGGGATAACAGGTGTGAGCCACCGCACCCAGGGCCTTATTTATCTTTTGAACATTTGGGTTGTTTCAACTTTTTGGCTATTTTGCGTAATGCTGCTATAAACATTTATGTACAAGTTTCTGTGTGAATATCTGCTATCAGTTCTCTTGTGTATATTCCTAGGTGGAGTGGAATTGCTTGGTCTTAATTGTAACTTCATGTTTAACTTTCTGAGGAACTACCGGAACTACTGTTTGACATTTCTACCAACAATGTATGAGGGAGTCACTTTCTCCACATCCTCACTAACACTTGTTATTGTCATTATTATTATTTTTATAGCTCTCTTAGTGGATATGAAGTGGTATCTCATTATGGTTTTGATTTGTACTTCCCTAATGACTAGTGGTGCTGAGCATTTTTTTCATGTATTTATTGACCACTTGTGTATCTTCCTTGGAGAAATTACTATTCAAATTCTTTGCCCATTTTAAAATTTGATTATCTGTCTTTTTGTTGTTGAGTTGTAATAGTTCTTTATGCAGTCTGAGTATCCCTTATCTGAAGTGCTTGGCACCAGAAGTGTTTCAGATTTCAAATTTTTATCAGATTTTTGGAATATTTGCATATACATAACGAGATGCCTTGGGGATGGGACACAAGTCTAAACACAAAACTTATTTATGTTTCATATACACCTTATATACATAGCCTGAAGGTAATTTATACAATATTTTAAAATAATTTTGTGCATGAAACAAAGTTTGTCTTTACTGAGCCATTCGAATGCAAAGGTGTCGCTATCTCATATCAGTACTCAAAGCTTTGAATTTTGGAGCGTTTTGGATTTTGAAATTTTAGATTAGTAATGTTCCAACTGAATCTTCTGGATACAAGTATCTCAGCAGATATATGCTTTGCAAGTATTTTCTTCCATTTTCTGGGTTATCTTTTTATATTCTTTTTTTTTTTTTTTGAGACAAAGTCTCACTCTGTCACCCAGGCTGGAGTGCAGTGATGCAATCTTGGCTCACTGCAACCTCTGCCTCCTGGGTTCAAGCAATTCTCCTGCCTCAGCCTCCTGAGTAGCTGGGACTACAGGCACGTACCACCATGCCCAGCTAATTTTTATATTTTTAGTAGAGACAGGGTTTCACCATGTTGGCCAGGCTGGTTTCAAACTCCTGACCTCAGGTGATCTGCCCACCTCAGGTGTCCTTTGAAGCAGAGTTTTTAATTTTGATAAAAGGTCTCATTTATCTATTGTTTCTTTTGCATTTGTGGTTTTTGGTGTCACATCTAATAAATCATTGCCTAATCCAAGGCCATGAAGACTTACCCCTATGTTTTATTCTAGGAGAGTTATAGTCTTTGCTCTTCCATTTATGTGTTTGATTCATTTTGAGTTCATTTTTGTAGATGGTGTGAGTTAGGGATCCAACCTGATTCTATTGCTTGTGGTTATCTAATTGTCTCAGCACCATTTGTTGAAATGACTATTCTTTCCCCATTGAATGGTCTTGGTGGCACTCTTGTCAAAAATCAATTGACCACAGATGTATGATTTCATTTCTGGGCTCTCAGTTCCATTCCAATTGATCTGTATGTCTATCCTTATGTCAATACCACACTGTTTTGATTATTATAGCTTCCTGATTGTTTTCATATTTGGGGGAGAAACTAAAAAAAGGAACTTTTTACACTAGGGAGATTGAACTGCAAGAATTGTAAGAATACAGATGTTAAGAATACACACACAATGCTACCTACCTATCTGATTGAGGGTAAAAATAAGGAGGTGAAAACCCTGTTTGCATCTGAAGAAACACATAATCTGCTCTATTTAGAATAATTTTATGTTGCTGAAGAGAATGCTTTGTGTTAAAATACTTTATTACAAAGAAATTTCCATTAAAAATAAAATCTTATACTTTTTTTGAAAATTTTGTTCAAAATCTCATGACTCAAGCACAATTATTCTAATTTCTCCATGGTTTCCTTCTAGTCTTTAGTTACATTTTACATATTTTTACACATTTTAATCATATTATATGTACACTTTTCCTTCTTTTTAAACTTAGCATTGCTATAAACAATTTTCTTATGTTCATATGGTATTCATATATTAATAGGTACTTAAAATCCTATTAACTTACATATCACAAGTTACTTAACCAATTCATTATTTTATATTGTTTTTCTCACAAACTTTTTTTGCTTTTAAAAATAATAAAAGCCTTGTGCTTATGGTTTGTTTTTCTATTTTTGAAGTATTTCCTTAGGATAAATTACTATCATTATAATTAGTCAAATGGGAAGAATATTTTCACTTATTGCAGATTCTTCTCTAAAACTATGCTATCAGTTTAAACTGTTAACAGCAATGTCTGATGGGTCAGTTCCTAGGCAGTCTTGCTAATATTTGGATTTAGTAGGTTTTCTTTCTGTTAACCCATCTAATAATATAAAGTGATTATTTTAATTTTTACCTTATAATTTCTAGCCAGCTTAAACACTTTTTATACTTATCATCTTTATTTTCTTTTACATGCTTTATTGAGAATAGAGTATTTTAAAATGTTTTTCTAACTATTAAAGTAATATTTGTTGAATATAGAAAAGCATGAAAAAAAAAAGCCATCCATAATCCCACCATTGAGAAAGAACTAAGCTGAGTATCTTGGGAAATTGGAAGAATGTTGTATTCATAATTTGATTTTTTTCCCAATAACATCATTTGCCCATAGCTTACATATGGTATATAAATTTTACAGTATATTTTATTTACTTCTGAAATGAGTATGACAAAGTGAAAGTAGAGGGCTCACATCTGAGTTTCCAGAAAGTTCTGTGCTGGAGTTCCTGGTATGACCCACAGTGTCTGGGTCGAATTGTAAAGATCTCTGCCTTGGGACAGCTGACTCTCAAGGAAGTGGCAAAGCACAGCCTGCTAAGAACCTTGCTAATAACACGCTGACGTGCTTCTCATATCTGTATTCCAAGGCCCTTCAGGAAAGGCTAGAGAGCACTACCTGTAGTTTGGCAGAGGGTCCAGTTTTTCTGCTGATCTTTTACATTTCTTAACATCAATTTATCCTCTTTGATCTGCCCCAATTGATTCAGACTTTTAAAAGTAGATTAATCAGTGACTAGGCAGGGTGCAGTGGCTCACACCTGCAATCCCAGCACTTTGAGAGGCTGAGGCGGGCAGATTTCTTGAGCCCCGGAGTTCGAGACCAGCCTGGGCAACATAGTGAAACTCCATCTCTACAAAAAGTACAAAAAATTAGCTGGGCATAATGGGGCACACCTGTAGTCCCAGCTGCTTGGGAAGCTGAGGTGGGAGGATTCACCTGTGCCCAGAGAGGTAGAGGCTGTAGTGAGCAATGATCGCGCCACTTCACTCCAGCCTGGGCAACAAAAGAGACCCTATCTCTAAATAAATAAATAAATAAATAAATAAATAAAGACTTAACATTTGGAGTTTGCCATAAAGCATTTTTGGTTTGATGACTAAATATTTCCATAACTGTCACAATGAACTCAATAGCTGACTCATACTTTAAAGATTAATAAAAACAGAAACTTTTGACCTATAGCTGATGCGTGGGGTTTCATTAAACTTATGCATCTATCCCAGCCATCATTTTTCTTTATTTTGTAATTGTTGAATCTAATTATATTCATGCATAGACCATTTTATAATTTACAAGGGTCAGAGTTTCCTCGACATTTGAGGAAGCTTTTGCCTTGGGTAATGAGTTGTGAGCATCTGCTCTGAGTATTTGGGAAAATGTTCAACTTGCAGTGGCCAGAGTATAAATCCAAAGTCTAAGGGCAAATTCTGTGGAAGTAGCCAGTTCTTCATTCTAAGAAATATTTTCTAGTCTTTTGGGGAGCCCTCACTATTTATAGACACTCATGTATTTTAGAGTTTTCTTTCACAGTGATACTCATGCTTCCCTTTTATTTATCCACAACAGTTTGGCTCCTTTGAAGACTTGGAATTTTCCTGAAGATAGAATTCACCTTGGAGTCAGGTCACCATGATAGCTTTTTACCATCTTAGAGCTAATATTTTGTGGGCAATAACCTTGCGAACTGCACAGAGATTTCAAGTTGATTATTTGACTGCCCAATTGTTTCAAGCTATGAAATTGTCAGATACTTACAAGCACCATGTGCTGAAAACTACCATCTTCTGCAGTGCTCACAAGGGTCTATTTTAATTGGTGGCTTTACTCAGCCATGTTTCTGTTTTTCAAACCCCAGAGTCAGTTGGACTGCCTCCATATCACCACTTACCACTTCCAAGAGGAGATGAGTTCCCAGCCCATCGCTGCATACCCACCAGCTTGGATGTAGCTCCAGTTGCTGCCAAAGAACAGCCTAGATAACTTTTGAGGTTTCTTCCTTTCCTGGGAGGCTATGATTCAGTCTTGTCTTCTAGCAATATTATGGAAACTGCATGCCAATAACCTTTTAGATATCATCTTGATCTTCATGATACTGACTCATAAACTTAATAACTCTTCTAATTTGCAAAAGCAAAAGTGTACACTGGAAAGACCATTATGCTCCCACTAGATTTGAAGCCTGGCTTCCTAAGGCTAAGCTTCCTCATCGGAAAACAGAGACCTCACCTACCTCTTCCCCTAGTTGTTGGTATTGTTTGTTCCCTCTTTTCCTCCTTTAGCTGCAGGAGGCGTTGTTTTAGAAAAAAAATCTGCTCACAGAAAGAACCATTCACTTTCTTCACACCTGTGTGGGGCTAATCCTGCTGTGCTCCTCCGAGTGGTGGCAACCCTTGAGTTCTCCTTTTACCTGGAGTTGCAAGAGGAGCACAGATACCATTTCACTTAAGGGCACATTTTGAATGTGTGGCAGGGAGCCAGCCCAGTTGTCACACAATGAGAGGAACAAGCCAAATTCTTCTCAGTTGGATTTATAACAAATTCAGTTGGAGTGGGAGTCTGGAAATAAAGGAGACAGGAAATGGTAATGAAATGGAAAACACATTTGCATAAATGTGTGTAATTTCCCAAATCTCCATGTAGGTGAAGAAAACACATGGACTCTGTTGAGACAATCACTGTTGCTTCTTAGGGCCCCTGTCCCTTTCCTCTGCTCTTGAACAAGCCCGTGAAGAGTGGTCTCATCTCCAGAGGCCCTTGGATAGAACTGGAAAGAGATACTGATGCTTACAGGCATGTGCAGGGAGGAGCTGGGTCAAGCTGGGAACCTCTGGTTTGCACACGTTTAGGCAAGGCCTCTGAGGAGCGCTGGGCATTCTGTGAGAAGAGATACAACTGCCAATGTCTTTGCTTGGAGTAGGTCTTCCTTCCTAAGTTTTAGCAAGCGACATGAAGACCATCTGTCCTTTGGCTTTATACGGGTAGCCCAGGCCTTAGCAATCTCTTATGTTTCACAAGCACAAGCTGCTTGGGCTGGCCAAGGAGTCCCAGCACCACAGGCCCTTGACCTTCCCAGTCATCATGTTGCTTTGCTCTGTATGCTCTTCTCCAGGGGCCTGCAGACTATGGTTTATGGGCCAAATATTACCACCTGACTTGTCTAAAAATAAAGTCTTCTTAAAACACTGCCATGCCCAATCATATATAGTGCTTTCATCTTATGGCAGCAGAGTTAAGTATTGGAGGGCCACAAAGCCTGGAATATTTACTATCTGGTCCTTGCAGAAAAAGGCTGCCAAGCTGTGCTTTGCTCACACCACCCTGATTGCCTTTCACTGCAGATATCAAGCTTTCCCAAGGCTCTACTGTTTCCTTGGTTTCCCTGCTTGTCCACAGGGCTAGCTCTTCTCTCTCCTTTAAAGTTCCCTGCAGGCATCAGTTGCTCCAGGAAGGTTTTTTTGAACCCCAGATTGAATTCAGTGCTCTTGAGGGATATAAAATTATGTGTGATTAATTTAATACCCTCAAGGCCTTCACATTTCCTGATACAAAACAGGTACTCAATTACGTTGGCTGGTTTGGTGCAACGAGATATGCACTGCTACATCATGCTGCCATCAAAAACGTAATTGCCAATGGTGTAGGAATGGTCTGCTGAGAACTTTCATGGCAAATTCACTAGAGCTTCACTGCGTGTGACCTCCTGCCAAGCAAAATTAACTTTGCCAGGCCTGACTCAGACCCCATCCAAGGGAGTTTAGTCAGTGGGATTGAGTGGGCCACATTCTGACTCTTGTTTTAATTGTCACAGCCTCTCCATAGAAGCCTCCTGGGCTCCATAATAAAAAGGCCCCAGGGCCACTGGCAGAAATGTGCTGTGTTCTCTCTTTTTGAATGCCAAAGGCAAGTTCTCTCTTGGGCTTCCCCTAAACAGTTATGATTTTGAGCTCCTATTAGATACCACCTGCCCTAAGCTCTGCCTTCATATCCCGCAAAAGAGCATTCTATTTTGGGTTGCATTGCCAGAAATACAGCTAATGTGAAAAATTGATTTCATAGACATTCCCCAAGGAAATGGGTAGGTATGGATTTCT
Organism: Pongo pygmaeus; assembly: GCF_028885625.2. NCBI lineage: Eukaryota > Metazoa > Chordata > Mammalia > Primates > Hominidae > Pongo > Pongo pygmaeus. The sequence continues at coordinate 12,296,133 of NC_072380.2, forward strand.
TAGTGTGAAATGACTGAGCATTTATATATAAATATGCATGAGCACAATTTACTGGAGTGCAAAGTGATTAGAAAAAATGCCCTTAGCTAAATTGTTTCTCATATTCCAATGTGCAATTGCAGAAGGTTTGTTCATCTCTGTTTTAAAACCTAGTTAAGTGATGGTCTAAAAGGTAACAATAAGAGAGATAAGAATTCATGGGCAAGTATAGAAAATGATCTTAGAAGAAGTCAGATACAGTGATTTACTCTGTAATTGATTTGTGATCCAATCCTGATTATACCTTGGGATTCTTGCATTATGACTAATTCAAATTTGGCTTCTAAAGGAACTGCAACATTTGATATGAAATAAGATCTTGTTCTAGCAAGGAAATGAGTGCTCTCACTCCAGTTTTAAATGATTCCAGCATTTAATGAATTCACTGGTGCTGCTGACTGCTAACTTTGCAGACATTAAGATCTAGAACGTGGCCCGTCCCACCCTCTTCTTCCCTTCTCTTGGCCTTCTTTTTACCATTTAAGATACAATGACCCTGAGAACGTGAAGAAACTTTACAGTTTGTCTAATCTAATGCCTTCACTTACAGATGAAGGAATCAAGACTCAGAGATAAAGTGATTTGCCAGAGATCCCTAGTAAATTTCAGGGTTGAACTCATGCCTTGGCTCCTTAAATAATAACCTCTTTATGCCATTATGAACCTGAAAAAAGGTGTGTAAGATGGCTTAGAAATGTAAAAACTATCATCGGTCAGAATTACTGATTTAAAGCAATGGGAAATATATGATGATCAGGAGATAAATTAATTCATTGACAGTACTTCCTGCATACTTCATAAAAGAAAGTTGAAAAAAATGTGAATTTCAATTACCGTGAAGAGTAGAGTATGGTGGCTAAACTCAAAATTTGTTCTTTAACATTCATGACACTGAGTAAGCAGAAACTGTCTCCAAAATGAAAGACATTCCACAAGACAGCACGGTCACTGATAAAACTAAATTACTGGAACATTTTTCTACAATGATTTTTAAGTTCAAGGATTTCTGAACCATTTAAAGGGTGAAGGAAGCCCAGTATAATTTTGTCTTATTGTATTTCTTAACACAGCTGTGGTGTCAGAGGAATCCGCTGACTCTTATTGTTGTTCATGCATTTTTAAAAAATTAGTGGAATGTTTTAATTTTAAATATTGTTAGCAATAAAATTCTCATTAGCATTCTAAAGAAATAAGCACCTACCAATAGGTATTTCCTTTATCATCTGGCATTTCTGCAAAATCACATGCAATTTTATGAAAACTCTAAGACAGTCTGCCTGATTCTTAACATGCCATATTTGAACTTGACTACTAGTTGTCACTGGTAGATAATCCACTGAACGCAAGAGTGGGCAGAAGGCAGTAAGGCACACTAGCAGGGAAACATGTGATTTGGGGGAGAATTAATTTTTATGAATTGTTAACTAACCCCCTGGGCCCCAACAAGACTCTCTGTTCTACTGGCACTGTCTGTTTTTTCTTCTTGTAATGCTGTAGAACATTCTGAGTATAATTTATAACAAAGAGCAATGCAGATAATGGCTCATGCAAGCACCATAATGTTAAACAGTGAAACTTGACAGACAGAAAGGTCAGGAGTTTGTCTTGACAATTACAACAGCTATCTATGTGCTTTTGCCCCAGAATGAAACTCCCTTAATTAATATTCCTTTGGGTTTCAACAGATATACCATTTCAGAGCATACCTGAGCCTCTGGCGACTCTTCTCTTCCTCATCTTAGTCCTCATCCTTCTTAATTATTAGAAAGTTTTAATATCTTATTTCAAAGTCACATCACAGTTATTTTTATCGGGCATTGACTGACTGAAAGTGACATGTCCTATGCAGAGTCCTACACAAAGCATTTGTACTGATTTCTAATTTTGGTTCCCTTACTGATGGTTCCCTGTCTGATTTGTCGGTCATTTGAACCCTCTGACCTTCCCATCGAAAAGTACGAGGGTTGGATTAGATGATCTCTAAATCCCCAGCTAGTGTTTACATTCCTAGGGAGTATACACTGATGTGTTGTGCATTTCTGTTATGATTCTAAAATATTGTTAAACTATTTTAAGAGAATGTTTTTGTGCCTGTGTGAGGGATATGTGGAGAAAATAAATTAATTGCATAAAGATGAAAAAACGAATACAAAATCCATGGAAGAGATCTGAACTTGGGAGAGAATAAGATGGAATTTTCTGTATCAGTTAGTATTTGGAAGAGGTATTTGGAGAGGCCAGGAAGGCTTGGACTTGCTGATAGCACACAACGGAGGTGGCTGCCTTCTCAGTCAAAGGGCTGTCCTGTAACTCCTTTCCTCTTTCCCTGTTTTTAAGTAGGTGAGAGGGTGTGAGAGGAAGTAAAAGGATGGTAATAAATTAGGAGTGGGAGAGGCTGCAGTGAAGCACGATGACAATGAAACTGTTGCCCCAGCCCCTCCACCCCTGCAGTTCTATGCAACAGAGAAAAGCAAAATACCATAATGGGAAGGCCCTGACCCTCAGAGTTATTTTAGGAGTTTGGCACATGATCCATAGGAAGGGTGGTCTGGTTTCCACAGATTCCACACAACAGACAGTCTTGTGTAAATAGTTCCTATCATTCCTGCCTTGATGACAGAGTTTGACTGGGTGCGTTTTTCAGTACAGGTAGGTAAGGAAGCAAGAGCTTTAAGATTCTTTGTCCTTCACCACACAGAAATCTCAACATATTCATCTTACACTGCCATCTCAAACACCTGAGCCAGCTGAACACATCCATCCTATCTCCCACACAACCCACCGAAACAACACAAAACAGAGCACCCAGGACCTTGTACAAAGAAAAGATTGTCCCATGACACCACCCTGTCTCCACTTTGAATTCAAAACACTTTCACAGCAAGATGTCAGCTCTCTCTCATCTCTAAGCCCCATAGACTTCAAATGGGATTCCTAGTAATGTATTCATTTTAATAAAGTTTCATTAAACACTTTTTTACCCATTGAAATAGGTAAAAATGCCTTTTTTAAAAATTGTTTTTAAAAACATTTTTAACTACAACCAGTTACAGAATGCAGGAAGGTGTCCACCTGTGATCCATCTCTGGAAAGAAGAGAACCAGGAAAATTTGGCTTAATTTGTGGTAGAAGGATTTTGACTGGATATGGAAAAGAGTTTTCTGTATAAAGGAAAACTGAAATAGCTCACTGAAGAATGTCAGTCGTTTTCTTCACCCAGAGATGTTTAAGCAAAGAACAACTCATCCACCCACTTCTCTGCCTGGAAAGAAGAGTCATCCTGTGGGCAACTATGAATCAGCAGCCATGTTGTTGTCCCCACACCCTCCCTGAAGTGGGAGCTGTGCTTGACCCTTGCAGGACCATACACCCACACATTCACATACAACTGGAGCCTACTGAGGCCACTGGAAGAGTCTTCACCTCTCTGAAAAAGTAGGAAATAAGAGTGGGTTGAGGCAGATGATTTTTTCTCTGGATAAAGGTCTCAGATTATTCCAGAGTCTTGCTTAGTTTAGAGTAGACAGCACTGAACCCACTGAGCAAGACCACACTTATTTGCATTAATTCATCAGGCCAAGAAAAGCTATGCAACATGCAAGGTATAATAGAGGTGACAAAAAGTGTGATATGCTTCCTCGCTACCTTCAAGGATCACACATATTGTAAAAGCTACGACTAATAGTGTAAAGCATAATATGATATGGAGTAAAGGACTAGAAGTAAGGAAAGTGTTTTACAGATGAGGGAAGAAGAAAGAGTAAAAAGTATGCCTCCTTAGGGCAGCTTCAGGAGTGCCATGAACAATGCTTCTTCCAAATTTTTTCCCACCTGCCTTTGGCTCTGGGTTAAAGAAAACACTTAATTTTCCATCCAGAAAAAAAGATGGCTAACTTGTTTGCATGTTTGGATCCCTCCCTGCCTTCCTCCCTCTCTCTGTTGTAATTACAGCTGTTTCTTGTGATCTTCCTGGGCTCCTTAAATGCCGTGGACTGCTGAGAATTCAGACAGAGGCCATCTTCAAAAGAACTACGGTCGCTACAGGACCTGCAACCAATCAGAATGACTTTTCATCTGGATGCAGTCTAACCGGACCGGAAGTCAGCCATGAGCAAACCTGGAAGTGGCTAGACCTAGATGCTGGGTCTTTGTGTTCAGTATCTCTGTGATGAGGATTTGACAGGTCCTGCCTTTCTTTGACACCTAGATCTGCACTGCATTTGTTATTGAACTGAAAGCTGATTTGCTCCCACACTGAGGAGAGGCACACAAATCTGACAATTGAATGTGAACTTCCATTATCGGGATCCCCTCCTCCACCCCACTCCCTCACTGTGGGCTTCAGGAAAGTTGACTCAGGGGTCTCTTCAACAAGCTCTTGCGTTTTACTTGCCACAAACAAAAGGAAACCTGACTGCAGCAAAGCGCATCTCAATAAACTCCTCCCAAGAGACCATGTAACCAAACGACTCCAGGATGCCTTAGGCAGGCCATTTGGTATGTTCAGATTCCTCCTTGTGAAGAGGGCCCCAGCCCCTTCAAACAACCCCATCTCAGTGCAAGTCCTGTGCATGAACTGCACAGGGGCTCACTCATTCATTTATTCAATGCTGGGTGTGTCAAAGCATTTCCACAGTCCCAGAGGGGCTGCCTGAGCAGGGAGTGTGCTGTCTGGCTGGTCTTGCTCTGCAATGATTCTCTTTCGGCATGTACTCTGCTGTCTGCTGGAAGTAGAGCCCCAGAATGTCATTTGTCTCTTTTGTCACCTGTGGGGAACCTTTGAGGCAGCCCGTGTGATTTGGGTGCCTTGAGTCAATGAACAGCACACCATTAGTCAGTTTCAGTCTCGGTCTCTGTCTCTGTTTCTTTCTCTCTTTCTGTAGAATAATTTTAAAGTGCAGGCTTAGCAGTATCCACTGCACATCCTTTCTCTTTATCAGTGCACTTACGGAAAGAGAAAATGCAGTTTATACCTTCCACAGCACAGACATGAACAGCCTCCGATTGATTTCATTTATGATCTGGGTTAAGTGGAATGTCTTACTATATTGTTTATTTAATAACCTTGCTGTACTTTGCAAACTCAGTCAACTACAGCTAATTCCTGCCTAAGAGAACAGCTTCCCTACAGTATCCGTTGATATGAATATACAATATACGTACTTTCACTTTATTCACTTGACTATAATACATGCATACATTCATTTGTGCCAATCTGATCTCCGTGTGGCTTTTAAAATTTGACCTTGATGTTCTCTCTCTCTGTGAAATTATAGTCATATTTATTCTATTTCCGATCGGAGCTAAGGACTAACTTTTTTATTATGAGGCTGGAAGGAAGAAATGTTTGATAATAGGAAACAAAACCATACCCTTAAAGTTCACGGTGATAACTAATTTCAATAGAACATCCTAAAATGTTTAAGCAATTTTTGTTTTTAAGGCTTACAATAACATCCAGTTAAACTTCAAAAACATTTAGCTAACATGTAAAGACAGCTTTTTTTAAAAAAAGTAGCTACATGAAATTTCCATTACATGATATATGCTGTCTTTACATAAAGATAAAAGGTACATTTCTTGAATATTACATACCTAGGGACAAAATATCATTTTGTTATTAAAAAAGCTTATTATAATTTTTGAAATAAATGCATTGATGACTATTTTTAAACTGTGTCAAATGGTTACTTTTTAAAATAGTCTAGACATTCTGTTTGTATACTCCAGGCTGTTTAATTTCTTGTACTTCACTAGAACTTCCACAGGGGGCCACAAAAAATTTGTAAAAATATCTGTGACAAATATTAATATGTTATGTCTAATCTTCACATGGGAAGGTAAATTAGTCATGTTTCCAAAGATACTTAGAGTGGCAGAGCTAGAAAGAATGAGATTTTTTTACTCCATTACACAGTTTAATTGCCTGGATAGGTTGATGGATTTCCAAACAAATTTGTTTCTGTTTTTATGATGATTCGTTATTGCTTTTTAGGTTAAAATATTTTTTAAAAAAATTCTGTGTTGTGTTATCCAGTCAATTCCATTTCCACACACTATCATTCTGCCACCTAAATATTTCTTAACAATATTAGATGCTCAGCACTATGTGAGGAGGAAGCTTGTATTTTTTTCCTTGTGTGTTTAGGGCAGTTTCACTTGCCTTCAAAAATCCATTCTCTCCATATTTTTCCAAATATGCTACTTAGGCCAAAAGAGACTCTATAGGGAAAGGTAATGTTTTACAATCAGGTGTTGTTGTTGTTGTTGTTGTTGTTGTTGTTGTTTGAGACAGAATCTTGCTCTGTCACCCAGGCTTGAGTGCAGTGGCATGATCTCGGCTCGCTGCAACCTCTGCCTCCCGGGTTCAAGCAATTCTCCTGCCTCAGCCTCCCAAGTAGCTGGGACTACAGGTGCACACCACCACGCCCAGCTAATTTTTGTATTTTTAGTAAATACGAAGTTTCACTATGTTGGCCAGGTTGGTCTTGAACCCCTGACCTCAGGTGATCCACATGCCTTGGGTTCCCAAAGTGCTGGGATTACAGGCATGAGCCACTAGGCATGGCCTACAATCAGAACTTTTGATCTTTATGTAGTTTATGATAAACATTACCAGGCTCCAAGCAAGGCGTGGTCATTGCGCTAAAATGTACAGCAGCAACCTTTAACTGTGGGCATATATATAAAGATATGGATCAAGATCATATGAAGAAACAGTGACCATTGGAAATCTCTCTCACCTCCCACCTCCTTTTATGGTTCAGTTTATCCATGCAGACTGCGTAAGATGATGAAGAAAGCCACTGAGTGGGAAAACTTGGCATTCCTATGCATCTTATGGTTTTCTTAAAATTTGTATGAATTGTCATTTCAGCAATAGAATATGACTGCACACAACACTTCACAAAATAATAGAGAGAAGAGTTTGATGCTAATTACTAGTTCTGATTTTTATTTTTCACTTTTATTTATTTTTTTGAGAATGTGTCTCATTCTGTCACCCAGGCTGGAGTGCAGGGGTGCAATCTTGGCTCACCACAACCTCTGCCTTCCGGACTCCAGCAATACTCTCACCTCAGCCTCCTGCGTAGATTGGGACCACAGGCACACGCCACCATGCCTCGCTAATTTTTGTATTTTTTGTAGAGACAGGGTTTGCCATGTTGCCCAGGCTAATCTCGAACTGCTAGACTCAAGGGATCCACCCGCCTCGGCCTCTCAAAATGCTGGGATTACAGGTGTGAGCCACCACGCCTGGCCTGGTTCTAATTTTTAAAGAACTAACCTACAGTGACCCATGGCTTATATTACCAATATATAGAATTTCTCTAATAAAGAGACTTGAAGTTGTTCATGCATGAAATAAAAAACATTTCACTAAAAAAAACAATGAGGCTAAATTAGAGCAGACTGGGGTGAGGCAATTAGCGCCTGAACTACCAACCAAGCAGTAGAAAATTAAGGGATTGATGGTAGAGATGTTGTTAAAGAATCTTCTGGACTTGGTAACTGAGAGGCCTTGGCAGGGAAGGAGAAGTAAGGGAGAAGGAAGAACAGAACATGAGCCTCAGAGTTTTAAGTGTGCCTGATTGTCATTGCCAAAAGAATAACCAAGAATCCATGCAGTTTTTGTAAGGAAAATCTATGAGTGTGGTTTAGACATACTGAATTTAACATAAAGGGATGAAAGGAAAACCCTAATAAGCAGGTGGAATTGCATGCTGCATCTGACATCCTACATTTACCAGATATGAATGGGCATGCCATTTCTTTATAAAAATTGGCCTCTGAAGGATCAGGGCCTGAAATGTGCCTACATCAAGCCCTCAGGGGAAAGCAGACACCACCACGGCAGCCTCCCACCACCCACTTCTGTTCTGAACACTGAAGACCTATTATACTCATTCTGTTCAGTTCTGCCTCCATTTAAGACAGCATGGTGCAGTACTCAATGACATTCCTGGCAATTGGAGAATTCCTAATGGCATCCATGAGGTCATTAGAAGTCATCCCACTGCCCTCTGTAACCTCCAGTTCCTTCTAACTTCCAGGAAGTCTTTGAAGCTCCTCTGCTTGGTTTATTTTTAGATTCCCATACTGATATCCATTGATGCCTGAACTTGACCACACTCAATTTTTAAAAGGCCCTGCATTGTAGAGATTGACCTGGTTATAGTGGGGAGCTGTAAGGCTGCCTGCTTCAGGCTACCTCCTCTGAATTCGGCATTGAGAAGGAATGCCTGGGGTGGGAACTTGAGGGCAAGAGGCTGTGCTTGCAACCCTTGGTGCAAATGACAAATGGCATGGGTTGTGCTTAGAGTGATCTCTAATTCCTCTGAAATATGCAAGAATGTCTTCCTCTGACCAGCCAGTGCCTGTGAGATAAAAGAACTGTCATGAAAGAGAGTGAGAAAGCACATTCCAGCTGGCATAGCCACAGCAAAAAAACCAAAGCCAGAAGTCTATGACCTGCAGAATCTGAGGTGGAAAAGGCCTTTTAGAATAGCTCTGGGAACCCTTGAAAGCCTGCAAAGAGGCTTCTTATTTTTCTTTTTATTTTTTTAAGTCAAATTGCAAAGATTTCAAGCAATGAGTGTTCCTTTGTGATTGCTCAATAATCAATGAAAATATTAGATCTGCTGTCTTCAAGGCTGGAGTGTATTTGCCTCGTTATCCTTTCTTTTGTGTGTTTAGACTGAACATTTTCTCTCCTTTGCTGTCATCAGCACATGGGAATTTAAACCTTATCCCTGCCTTTTATTTAACAAATTATATTGTATATCATGAGTGACAGAGATAAGAGGTACAGAGTCTCAAAGGGCAGTTTTAAGGACTGTTATTATGCCTGTCAATTGAGAAGGGATTTTTTTTCTCCATATGTTGAGTTGGGTACTAAATTTCCACTGGAATCAGAAGAAACAGGGAATTTTTTTTGTGTCAACAATAACTGGAGCTCTTCATCTTCCCCTTCCCTTTTTCTTTGTTCTTGAATGATTCAGTCCTAAAGCCATTATGCAGGTGTTTATTTAAGAAGGGGAAAGGGAGCCTCAGCAGCCCAGAGTGGGGAGTCAAAACTTAAATAGAGAGATGGGCAACCTGGTATGGTGGTAGAAACCAAGAGGAATGAAATCAGGTGGGGAGGTGAGTGGCCCAGTATCAGAAGTCAGAGAATAATGAGGGTGAGATGGGTGTCTCCAAAGGCAAAGGGAATTTGGAGTAAGGTTTCTGAGCCCAAGCATGGAGAGGAAGCTGTCTGCATGGGATAGGATTGGGCAGCCGTGATGGGAAACTGTGTATATACAGAGAGATTGACCATGCATGCAATATTAAGAATAAGGGGAGCCAGGTTTCTTAAGTGTCAGAAAAGGGAATTACAAATACAGAAAGGAGGAATAAAATGAACCCTGTGTGGTGTTAGATTGGAATTAGATATATCAGGATAAACTCATAGTTTTCAGTATATAAAATAACCACAGAGGCAATTGTATGTGTATATGTGTACCTGTAGCTCTGTCCACTGAGAGGACCTGGAATCACGACACCCCAGTAACAATCAGCACCCCTAGTACCCAGATGTTGGCTACTAGATACCGTGTTCCACTAAAACAAGCTGAATCTAGAGCTAGGGCAGGGAAAGTACAAACTGAGTCTCAGGTATCTTATTGTGCCTTAAAGCAAGGAAATGCTCAATGATGAGGGCATTAAAAGAACACAGAAGCCAGTTTGAATGGGCTCCCATTGGCCACATACAGACAATTTCAGCATCAAAATAAATAATAATGTAAGAGTTTATAACCAAATGAATAAAGGAGGAAACAATGATTTCATGTTGATATAAGTCAATGAATGCTTTGAGAGTTTGAGGAAGAACAGAATATTTACATAGTTTCAAAGTACTTCCTCACAAACACTTATTAATTACAAAGGGGAAGAGAATAACTGTATAGTAGAGAAGACTGGGCAGATACATTCTTAATCAAATGATCAGAGTGAAGGTAGTGGGACTAATTGTAATTATGCATCACCTAGTAGGATGAAATGAGAAGGATGCTGCATCACTTTGATGATATTCCTGCCAAAGATATATAACTTGAATGTAATCATGAGGAAAATTAAATCAAAATTGAAGCAGATTCTACAAAGTACCTAGCCTGTAATCTTTAAAATGTTGAGGTCATGAAAATGAAGAAAAGTCAGACTGAGGAATTGTTATGGATCAAAGGAAACTAAAGAAACATGACAGCTAAATGCATCGTGTGATTCTGAACTGGATTCTTTTACTATAAAGGCCGTTATTGGGACAACTGGAGACACTTGGGTAGAGTCAGAAGATTAGTTGGTAGCTGTGTATCAAGGTTAACTTCCTGAATTTGATGATGGATTTTATTTACATAGGAGAATGTCTTTGCAGAAATAGACACTAAACGATTTGGTGATGACTTAGCACTAAGCAGCAATTTTTTTCGCAAATAGTTCAGGAAAAAAGTTCTTTGTACTGTACTTCTAACTTCTATAAAGGTGTATGAGTCTTTCAAACAACAAGAAGAAGAGAGTGGAGAGGTCACTCAGCCAAGGAAAGTTGTCTAATGTTTATTTGCATGGCCCACAATCTCTCTCTCTCTCTGTCTCTCTCTCTCTCTCACACACACACACCCCCCACAATGTGTTCCATTAACAGGAATTACTTTGATTGCTGTACCCACTGAGAACACTTAAAAAGAACTTAATTGCCAAATTTAGCCTTGGGTCTTAAGGGAGTTGATATTTCTATGCACTTGTTTTATGAGCTGTCTTTAGAGAAATGTAAACATCTTTATCTTTGCTGTTTCTCTCCTTGACTTCAACGAACTGAAACAAAGAACTGAGTAAATTTAGTATGGTGAAAATTAGCAACAAATGTCCAACAGTAAGGGATTACTTAAATAAATGGCTACATCCATGCAATGAAATACTATTCAGCCATCAAAAATCATGTGTAGGACAAAATTTATTTTCATAAGAAACTGTACATCATACTATAAATTCAGTGTAGCCATTTAAGAACAATATTTTAGCAATATTTCAATACTCCAATATTTCAGCAATGTTTCAATACTTCCTATACCAGAAGAGTGCATATTAAAATATTTTTAGTAGCTATCTGGGGTGGTGAATTCTGGGTGAGTTTTATTTCCTAATTTTGCATATCTGAGTTTTCTGAAATGAACATGCATTAAAGAAAGGTTATAATAAAGCTTTTGCAGGGTAATTTTGATCAATAATCACTTGGATAAAGTGTAAATATTCAGCAAAGACATTTGTTAAGTAAGTATTAAATGCCTATAGTGGATCCAAGTACACAAGAAATGGAAATCATGCTCTTACTGATCTGAAGATACAACACATGTTACTTGCTCAAAAATACTCAAGGATCCCACTGCCTATAGATTGTCTTAAAATTCACAGTATTCTAATTTCTTTTCTTTTTTTTTTTTTTTGAGACAGAGTCTTGCCTGTTGCCCAGGCTGGAGTGCAGTGGTGTGATCTCAGTTCACTGCAACCTCCACCTCTCAAGTTCAAGCGATTCTCATGCCTCAGCCTCCTGAGTAGCTGGGATTACAGAAGCATGCCACCATGACTGGTTAATTTTTGTATTTTAAGTAGAGAGGGGGTTTTCACCGTGTTGGCCAGGCTGGTCTTGAACTCCTGACCTCCGGTGATCCACCCACCTCTGCCTCCCAAAGTGCTGGGATTACAGGCATGAGCCACTGCATCTGGCCCATGGTATTCTAATTTCTAAACAAGCACTAGCTAATAGATACATAATATGAGCCCCACAGGTAATATTAAATTTCCTAGTAGCCACATAAAAAAAGTAAAAAAAGAATAGGTGAAATTAATTTTAGTAGTGTGTTTTGTTTAACCTGATATATCTAAAGTATCATTTCAATATTTAATCAATATAAAAATCATTCATGAAATATATCACTTTTTTTCACATTAAGTTTTCAAATTGCAGTGTGTATTTTATACTTACAGCACATTTCAGTTGTTCAGTGACCACACGTTTGGTGGCTACTGCATTGGGCAATGCGGCTCAACAGCAGACTATGTCCCTAGTTTAACTCACAATCAGTTTTTCCTCAAATATACCATTTTATGTACATAATTTTTTATTTGAGATGGAGTCTCCCTCTGTTACCCAGACTTGGGTGCAGTGGTGCCATCTCTGCTCACTGCAACTTCTGCCTCCTGGGCTCAAGTGATCCTCCCACCTTAGCTTCCTAAGTAGCTGGGTATATTAGTCTGTTCTCATGCTGCTAATAAAGACATACCCCAGACTGGGTAATTTATAAAGGAAAGAGGTTTAATGGACTCACAGTTCCACATGGCTGGGGAAGCCTCACAACCATGGCAGCAAGCAAAGGAGAAGTAAAGTCACGTCTTACATGGCAGCAGGCAAGAGAGCTTGTGCAGGGAAACTCCTCTTTACAAAACCATCAGATCTCATGAGACTTACTCATTACCATGAGAACAATGTAACTACCCCCATATTCCGTTATCTCCACTTTCACATTCAATTATCTCCCCACCGTTGACAATTATCTCAAAATCTCACCTTGATTATTGCGATTCAAGGTGAGATTTGGGTGCGGACACAGCCAAACTGTATCACTGGGATTACAGGCGCTTGCCACCATGCCTGGCTAATTTTTGTATATTTTGTAGAGACCTGGCAATATTTTTGGCCTTTACTCGTGCTGCTTTCCTCAAAGTGGAATGCTTTCCTTCACTTATTTACTTGTAGATATATCACTCCTACTTCAAAGAAAAGTTCTCTTGTTGACTCCTCCAGGAGACATTCTTGATCCTCTAGTCAAATGCATCCCTCTGTCCTGTGAGCCATCACTTTTGCCTTTGTTTGGTGCATATTTAAGTCTGCCTGGTGTTAGAATTGGTGGTTTACTTATCTTTCTCTTCACACAGACCAGAGAAGCTGGTGGCAAGCAGCCTCTTATTCATAGGTACTTATCATATCTTCAGTAAATACTTCGCTCAATGAAAGTTCAGTAGGCAGAATATACACTAAGTCCCCCCACCTCCACCAACAACAAAAAGCAAACTAGGCAAAAGGAGAAGATGTTTACAGTTGTGGAACTGAGAACAAATAACCGCAGGGCTGAGGGCCTGAAGGTAGGGGAGCACTGATTGGCATCAGGACTCACTGAGGACCTGAGCCCTGGGCTCAGCCAACCTCTCAATCCCTCTTTTGTGAGCCCCTGTGGAGTCCTGAACCAACGTTTTTTTCTTAATATACCAACCTTTTTCCTTAGGGCAGAGGTTTAACACATTTCAACGCTGTGTTTTTCTCTGTTGTCTAACAGAATGATTGAGCCAAGTCTAATCTTAACAAAATTAGCCTGCCAGATGGAGCAAAGTTGACTTGTAAACAATCACTCCTATAAAGTGTAATTTGTGAAACAGGTGATTTCCCTGTCCCTGTGACTCTGATTTTTTTTTTTTTTTTTGAAATGGAGTCTCACTCTGTCACCCAGGCTGGAGTGCAGTGGCACGATCTTGGCTCACTGCAACCTCCACCTCCCAGATTCAAGTGATTCTCCTGCCTCAGCCTCCCAAGTAGCTAGATTACAGGTGCTCACCACCATGCCTGGCTAACTTTGGTATTTTTAATAGAGACGGGGTTTCACCATGTTGGCCAGGCTGGTCTTGAACTCCTGACCTCAAGTGATCCGCCCACCTTGGCTTCCCAAAGTGCTAAGATTACAGGCATGAGCCATCAGGCCTGGCCCTTGTGACTCTAATTTTAAGGGCTCCAGGAAGAACCATCCCAGTGTGCTCACTGACGCCTGAAATATCTTTAATGATGCCAAATCCATTGATTGTTAAAATGCAGCTATCAGTTGGAGGAATAAATTCATAGACTTAACTTCATATGAAAATAGCTTAAAGTGAGAATGCATGCCGTTCTGTAGAAAAGAACACAGGATTTGGAGTCTGAAGGGTTGTTTTTACAATATCACAAAATTGTTTTCCTGATAGGCAGTTCACCGTATCATTCTTTAGAATGTCAACACCTTGAAAATACCCATCCCAAACCCCCAACTATAGGGGAATGGATAGTATATCATGAGGTCAAACTTTCAGGGTAAAAAGACTACAACAGAAAGGGGCTGATCAAGGAGCTGCCTGGAGCAGGAGTGAGGGAGACCCGGAGCAGCCAACCGAAAGAGAGGTTCTGCCCACATCAAGAGAGTTGCAGAAGAATGGACCTAGCAAGGAATAAAGAGCCAAAATCAAGAATTTCCAGGGCCAGTGAGTGTGAAACTTCACACTTATGATGGTCAAGTGGGAACTATCCTTTCCCCATTCATCTCCCTCCCTTTCTTTCAGTCCTGAAGAGTCATAGATGGTAGCTAGCTAATCTGTAACCAGGAGAGAGAGGAAGACATTGTCTCTCTGAAATAAAGATTGAAGGGGCAGGGCACAGTGGCTTACACCTGTAATCCCAGCACATTGGGAGGCCAAGGTGGGAGGACCACTTGAGGCCAGGAGTTCAAGATTAGCCTGGGCAACATAGTAAGACCCTGTCTCTACAAATTTTTTTTTTAAGTCATGACAAAATTGACATATTAAATAACATATTGGAATAGACACTTTGATTTTTTAATCTTACTCAAATTTATTATGGGATATCCTTTTAGTTAGGAGTAATTAGAAAAGTCATGGTACAGCCCATGTGTGTATTAAGGGTCAGGGGAAGGACCCAGCAATCGGTAAAGAGTCCATGTTAAGAACTCAGAAAAAATATCATAAAGCTGTTTTTGTAATCACACTTGTTGAATCCTAATGTTCAATTATTGATTGACCATCAGAAACATCAGATTGGCCAGATGTGATGGCTCACACATGTAATCTCAGGACTTTGGGAGGCCGAGGCGGGTGGATCACTTGAGGTCAGGAGTTCGAGACCAGCCTGGCCAACATGGTGAAACCTGGTCTCTACTAAAAATACAAAAATTAGCTAGATGTGGTGGCATGCGCCTGTAGTCCCAGCTACTCGGCAGGGTGAGGCACAAGAATGGCTTGGACCTGGGAGGTGGAGGTTGTGGTGAGCTGAGATCACACTGCTGCACTCCAGCCTGGGTGACAAGGAAGAGCAACACTCCATCTCAAAAAAAAAAAAAAGAAAGAAAGAAAGAAAAAAAGAACAGAAAACAGAAGCATCAAAAGCCCTGGCACAAAGGAGGTACCAATAAATGTTTAAGTAACTGAACGAATGAATCAATTCTCTTTGACTCACTGCAACTCATCAAAAAATTGGTTATTGAAGAGGAAAATAGACCGGGAGTAAAAAAAAATCCAAGGATGACCTATGAATGCATGAGAAAACTGGTTTATGACTCAGTGAAGATTGTGCTGATTTTAAGCTCTTTCCGGAAATTTTATATCCATGAATCCTCTAGTGGGTGAGTAATTGCAGAGAAATGTAGTTCTTAAAGGGGAAATAAGGCCTTTGGAATTCCTGATGTTAAGCATCCTATTTTTATAGGGCCAGGATGAGGGTGATGCAAGACAGTGTGGTGGAAGGTGCAAACTTCAAGGAAGCCTCGCGTTCAGAGCCAGACCAGCACTTGCATGACCCCGGGAGTGACTGAGCATCAGGGCCCTAACAAGGAGACTGACTCTGGGAGACCTCAGGGCTGTGGCTGGGTGAAGGGTCATTTGCCCAGGCAATCAGAGCAGATGGAACCCCTAAACATTAAAGGCTGAGAGAGACTGTAGAGGGTTCAACCAGAGGAGCTGAATCTGTTGTACGTATGAGTCAGTGAGTATTTGGGGAAATGCAAGGCATAGGCAGAAGGAGGAGGACGGATGCTGAATCAGAAAGAAGAGGCAGAAAGTGTAAAACCAGAGGGCGTGGGATGCATGGCCCGGGGATGTTCTGGGAACGGGACTGAGACTGGGCACACCCTCCTTATGGGAGATGGCTTCAGTTGTGTGGTTGCTTAGGCCCAAAGCAATGAAACAGAAATAAACCAAGTAAAGAAAATAGGCTCTTTTTTTTTTTTTTTTTTGAGACGGAGTCTTGCTTCATTGCCCAGGCTAGAGTGCAGTGACAAGATCTTGGCTCACTGCAACCTCCACCTCCAGGGTTCAAGCGATTCTCCTGCCTCAGCCTCTCGAGTAGCTGGAATTACAAGCATGTATCATCATTCCTGGCTAATTTTTGTATTTTTATTAGAGACAGGGTTTCACCATGTTGGCCAGGCTGGTCTTGAACTCCTGACCTCAGGTCATCCGCCCGCCTCAGCCTCCCAAAGTGCTGGGATTACAGGTGTGAGCCACTGCACCCAGCTTGCAAATACGCTCTTAAAGCCTCAATTTCCTCATCTGTGAGATATAAGTAATATCTTTGTCATATGGCTGTTAGGATTAAATAGAGTGATCGTCTCCAGTGTTTCCATTTATAAAGTTCCCATCAACCTAGTCATATGGAGTGAGAGAATATAGGTTATGCAGATGTGGGAGCCATTTATGTCCTTTTTAGAAGTTTCATGTAATATAGGGCAGGAGGTCTTAGGTCACAGACATAGGAATCAGCTGTGTGTGTGTGTGTGTGCGTGTGTGGGTGTGTGTGTGTGTGTGTATGTTCATACATTTGTGTCTAACCCTTAGCCAAATTAACCTCACCTTCTAATGCTGCTGGTTAAGGTTTGTGAGGTTCCCCTTGCCTTTGGAACGTTCTCTGGTTCCTCTCTCCCTCTCCTCTAAAACTGTGAGCTGCTACAGCATAGGAAGTAGGGCTCTTCCCCCAGCACCCACCACCATGCACAACACAAAGAAAATGCTTCCTAAACACTCAGAGAATAAACAAAGAGGGGAAATCCGGTGTGTACAAGGAGATCCACTCAAAGGTCTAATGGTCAAACACAGGATTTTCCCTGAAATGTACATTTTGGTGTCTTCTGAGGTTACTGTGCCTTTTTCCTTGCTCATCTTTTCCATTTGAAAAATTGTCATTGTGTTTCCCTAAATAGACTTAGGACATCAAAGTTGGGGTGACAAATTAGAAATGTTGCAGGGCCAGGGATGTAGTGGCTCACACCTGTGATCCCAGTGCTTTGGGAGGCCAAGGTGGGAGCATCGCTTGAAGCCAGGAGTTCCAGACTAGCCTGGGCAACAAAGCAAGACCCTATCTCTACAAATAAAATAATAAAATAAAATAAAATAAAATAAAATAAAAAAGTAAAGTAAAGTAAAGTAAAATAATAAAATAAAAATAAATCCAGGCATGGTGATGCATACATGTAATCCCAGCTGCTCAGGAGGCTGAGGCAGGAGGACCACCTGAGCCCGGGAGTTCGAGGCTGCAGTGAGCTATGATCGAGCCACTGCACTCCAGTATGGGTGACAAAGTGAGACCCTGTTTCAAAAAAAGAAAAAAAATGAATTGTTGCTGGGTCTTAAGTTAGAAGTTAATGTTTGAGACCTGTTATAGACCTGGGAGAATGATGTGCAGTGGGGGAGAATCAAGCTTTAGAGTCTGAATCCCAGATCTGCCATGACTAGCTATGAGACACTCAACAAATCACTTAATCCAGCTGTTCCTCAATTGCCTCATCTCTAAAATGGGAATAAGATTTGTCTCATCAAGTGGTTGAGGTTAAATGGAGGCCCAAGGTAGGCTTTCAGGATCACTCTGTTTAAAATAGGAAAGCTTATCCCCACCCCAGTCTCTTTTTCCATTTTACTTTTCTACACTGCACATATCCCCTTGTGATATACTACATTATTTATTTATTTATTTATTTATTTTGTTCATTGTCTGTCTCTCTCTACTCATGTGTTAAGTTCCATGAGGCTAGAAATGGACCTAATTTGAGAAGAGGAAGTATTTTGGGACTAAGCCTGATGGGAATTCTGCTGCCTAGATCCTGAGTCCTGGTATCTCTACCCTGCACGTGAAGGACTGGGTCATGTCAGATTCCAGAGGTCACCCAGTCCTTCCAGAATATGGTTCTCAAAGAGTAGTTCATAGATACCCCCAATATGGTCTGGTTCTGTGTCCCCACCCAAATGTCACCTTGAATTGTAATAACCCCACATGTTGCGGGAGGGACCCAGTGGGAGGGAATGGAATCATGGAGGCAGGCTTTTCCCATGCTGTTCTCGTGATAGTGAATAAGTCTCACGAGATCTGGTGGTTTTGTAAAGGTGAGCTCCCCTGCACATGCTCTTATCTGCCACCATGTAAGATGTGCCTTTGCTCCTCCTCCACTTTCCACCATGATTGTGAAGCCTCCCCAGCCATGTGAAACTGTGAGTCCGTTAAACCTCTTTCCTTTACGAATTACCCAGTCTGGGGTATGTCTTTGTTAGCACCATGAGAACAGACTAATACACCCCCCTACCACCACCAGGGATCTTTGCAATCATTTCAGTGGCTCCACGAAGTCAAAACTATCTCTCTAACAATATGAAGGTCCTGTTTGCCTTTTCACTGTATTAACATTTGTGTGGATGGGACAAATGCAATGGTGGGTAGAACTCTTGAAGCCTTGGCATGAATCATGACGGTGGGAGCTAACTGTACTAGAGTTATTTTCTTTACAACCCTACATACACAGTGAAAATGAAATGAAATGGGGCCAGGGGCAGTAGCTCATGTCTGTAATCCCAGCACTTTGGGAGGCCTAGGCAGGTGGATCACTTGAGGTCAGGAGTTCGAGACCAGTCTGGCCAACATGGTGAAACCCCGTCTCTACTAACAATACAAAAATTAGCTGGGCATGATGGCAGGTGCCTGTAATCCCAGCTACACAGGAGGCTGAGGCAGCAGAATCGCTTGAACCCAGGAGGCAGAGGTTGCAGTGAGCCACGATCGAGCCACTGCACTCCAGCCTGGGTGACAGAGCAAGACCCTGTATCAAAAAACAAAAACAAAACCCAAAATAAAATAAAATAAAACAAAATCCCAGTTTTACTTAAGAATGTCTTTGATAAAGCCATAAAAATGATTAACTTTAAAGATCTTGACCCTATGGCGTATGTATTTTTAATATGTCACATATTTTTAATATGTGACACAATAGGAAGCACACATAAGTCACGTCCACTGCACACCTCAGTGTAACAATTGACTTGAGGGAAAGCTTGTACAATTGAGTTGTGAGCTGAACAGGCTGCTTTTTTTGGAACATCACTTTTCACTCAAAAAAAAAAAATGACTGACAGGCGAACTATAGTTATTCAGACTTGGGTATCTGGCAGACACATTCTCAAAAATGAAAGAAGTGAACTTGTCACTCCAAGGAAAACTGACAGTATTTATTTCCAGTGCTAACATTTGACCTTTCAAGAGAAACGTTGAATTTTGGAAAACTTGTATCTGCCATCTTGAGCTTAACCATGTCTAAATACTTCCAATATTTGAAGACTTTTCTGCAGTGATCAGGGGCAATATTAGCAATTGTGACTTTTTGTCAGGCATGGTGGCTCATCCCTGCAATCTCGGCACAGTGGGAGGCCAAGGTGGGTGGATTGCTTGAGTTCTGGAGTTAGAGACCAGCCTGGGCAACATGGTGAAACCCCATCTCCACAAAAAATACAAAAATTAGGCGGGTGTGGTGGCACGCACCTGTAGTCCCAGCTACTTAGGAAGCTGAGGTGGGAGGACTGCTTGAGCCCAAGAGGTCGAGGCTGCAGTGAGCTGTGATCACACCACTGCATTCCAGCCTGGGCAACAGAGCAAGACCCTCATCGCAAAAAACAAAACAAAACAAAAAACCCATTGTGACTTTCAGGTAATGGAAAATAAAATGTGCTACCATTAGGAATGCTATCATTGATATTTTCAGATGACCAATATGTAAGGTTACAGAATCATGCATGGGTAAAAGACCCACTCAAAGCACAAGAGAGACCTCTAAAAATACATTTTTAAAGATCTTTAAAAGCAATTTTAATGTAACAAAGCATGGAATCTTCATTCATATGATTTCAGATTCTGCATCCAATATTTCTTCAAAAACAAGTACCTCTAATTATCTGAAAAGGTTATTTAAATACTCTTTCCTGGCCGGGTGCTGTGGCTCACGCCTGTAGTTCCAGCACTTTAGGAGGCTGAGGTAGTTAGATCACTTGAGGCTAGGAGTTCCAGACCAGCCTGACCAACATGGTGAAACCCCATCTCTACTAGAAAATATTTAAGAAATTAGCTAGACATGGTGGCGCGGGCCTGTAGTCCCAGCTATTCAGGAGGCTGAGGCAGGAGAATTGCTTGAATCGAGGAGGCAGAGGTTGCAGTGAGTGGAGATCATGCCACTGTACTCCAGCCTGGGTGACAGCGAGACTCCATCTCAAAATAAATAAATAAATAAATAAACAAACAAATAAATAAATACTCCTTCCTTTTCGTAACTACATATTTGTGGGAAGCCACATTTTCTTCATGTTTTCAACCTAAATGACATCACAGCAGACGGAAAGCAGGAACAGCTGTGAAAATCCAGCTGCCTTCCCTTAAACTAAACATTAAAAAGACTTGCAAAAGTGTGCAGTGCCACTCTTCTCTTTTCTTTAGAAAACAGTTATTTTTATAAAATATTTATGTGATCATGAAATGGATTTCTTATTTTCACTGGATGAATATTTTTAGAATTCTGTTGTGATTTCTAATATGGCAAATATTGATAAATATAAACCACATGAACAAAAGCTTTTTGGGTCCTCAGTCATTTTTAAGAGTGTAAAGGGGTCCTGAGACCGAAATGTTTGCAAATTGCTGTTCCAGAGTAGTTTGGAAATCTAGAGTATATGGAACATGGTGGTCAAGAAAGAACATGATATTTGGGACAAATTGCTATTTTTCCATTCTGGATTTGCCATTTGCTAGCTGTTGACTTTTGGCTAGTTATTGAACCTCTCTGAGCCTCAGTTTTACCATGCGTTGAAGTGAGGATAATGGAGGCTTCCTTTCCTTTTTTTTTTTGAGATAACGATTTTTTAGAAACTTGAAATGTGGTAGACAACTTGCAAAGGTTGATTTCCTTTCTTCTTTTTCTTCATTAGGCCTAAATACACAGTATCAAGGCCACTCAGCGAGACCTTTCGCACACCTGAGCAGATCTGGGTCTTTAAGAGTAGTTGCCTCCACTCAGAGTGGACCAAAGACAACCAAATTAAAATACAAAAACAGGCCAGGTGTGAGGTGGCTCACTCATGTAATTCCAGCACTTTGGGAGGCCAACATGGGTGGAATGAATAAAGCCAGGAGTTCAAGACCAGCCTGGGCAACATAGTGAAACCTTGTTTCTACAAACAAATTTAAAAATAGCCAGTCGTGAAGCTCACCTGTAGTCCTCCTGGTCAAGGTAGGAGGATCACTTGAGCCCAGAGGTTTGAGGCTGCGGTGAGCTATGATTGCACCACCTCACCTCATCCTAGATGACAGAGTGAGTCCCTGTCTCTAAAAAACAAAACAAAACAAAAACAAAAACATTCACAAAGGAGCCCACACCGTGGAAGTTCCTGCTCCGCAAGCACCCACTGATGGTTTACTGAGATCACCTTTGCAACTTGTTCCCCACCTGGTCCTTCCAGCCTCAGCCTGTTTTTGTTTGTTTGTTTGTTTGTTTGTTTATTATTATACTTTAAGTTGTAGGGCACATGTGCACAACGTGCAGGTTTGTTACATATGTATACATGCGCCATGTTGGTGTGCTGCACCCATAAACTCATCATTTACATTACATATATCTCCTAGTGCTGTCCCTCCCCGCTCCCCCCACCCCATGACAGGCCCTGGTGTGTGATGTTCCCCTTCCTATGTTCAAGTGTTCTCATTGTTCAATTCCCACCTATGAGTGAGAACATGCAGTGTTTGGTTTTTTGTCCTTGCGATAGTTTGCTGATCAGCCTGTTTTTTGATTGGGATGATCTACTGTCTTTGAGATTCTGTACCTACTTGACCTGGTCCTCCACCTACCTGAGTTCGCCTTCTGGACATGACCTTTGATCTGATTGCTCCAAGCTGCAACAGCTTTGTCCACGGGTCCCACATTATGCTAGACTCACCAGTGATGTAGAATGGAACATTTCATCCCTGCTAGAATCAAGGCCGAATCCACTCCGTAGAGGACTCTCTCCTGAAAGTCACCCAGGGTGAGAGCTCAACCTTCTCCCTGGCCTTTGTTTCAACATTGTTCTTT
Source organism: Pongo pygmaeus (assembly GCF_028885625.2). NCBI lineage: Eukaryota > Metazoa > Chordata > Mammalia > Primates > Hominidae > Pongo > Pongo pygmaeus. The sequence continues at coordinate 12,318,386 of NC_072380.2, forward strand.
AGTGCTGAGGAAGTAAGACATGTGTCGTATATTTGCTGCTACACATTTACAGGGGCAGAAGCAAAGTCTTCCTGGAAAAGCTGATGAATAAGAGGAGTCGAGTTCTTCCGCCTCCATTCAGGAAACTCTCCAAGATCCCACCAGGATGGAATCGTGTGCATAATTGTGAGGATATCTTGCAGAAAGCTGGATGGAGTTTTGAGTATATTCTGGATCCTCTTTGACCACTGGGGACCAGGACCATTTCTATTTTCATAGTCCAAAGGAATGCTCAGATGCATTCACTTTTAAAACCTGAGTCAGGATTCCCTGGAAATTCTTTTCCATAGCTGCAATGCTAATCTGGATTCCAGACGTTTTTACATCTGATCAAAGGAAGCAAATAGCTGCCCTGGGAATATTTTAGCATGTCTGCCTATTCACCGTGGAAGTCAATGAGCATTTGTTTGGCAAAATGCAGAGGGTGCGAACATAGGGATCGAAGGAGTGATGAAGAAGAATGAGTTATTGAAAAGGGAAGGAGGGAAAGGGCCAAAGGGATGTCCACTAATCAAGAGCGAGAAATAAAGCCAAGAATTAGATCTGATTTTTAAAATTTTACTCTGTTGGTGAATTTTTGCCTATCTCCTATCTTCTGGCAGTTCTTGCTAATGAAAGTCGCATGACCTTGGTAGTTTGTCTTTTGGTATCCTGCCAAAGTTGGACAATTGCCAGGGCAGAGCTGTCAGAAAGGGTGTTTCTGTGAGATGAGAAGCAAACTTTCTAGCCGCAAACACTGCCTGCCATCCTGCCTGCCATCCACCTCTGTGATCATTTGACTTTGTATGCCTTGGTCGTCTCATGTTTGAAACTGGAATCCTCTCCTGTCAATGCTGAGAAGTATGCTCATCCAAAATCAGCCATTGGCCAGGCGCAGTGGCTCATGCCTGTAATCCCAGCACTTTGGGAGGCCAAGGTGGGTGGATCACTTCAGGTCAGGAGTTCGAGACCAGCCTGGCTAACACGGCGAAACCCTGTCTCCATTAAAAATACAAAATTAGCTGGGCGTGATGGTGCACGCCTCTAATCCCAGCTACTAAGGAGGCTGAGGTAGGAGAATTGCTTGAACTCAGGGGGCGGAGGTTGCAGTGAGCCGAGATTGCGCCACTGCACTCTAGCCTGGGAGACAGAGTGAGACTCCTCTGAAAAAAAAAAAAGTCAGCTGTTGCCATTTTCCTATTGAGAGTGTCCAGCATGATGGTTTAGAAAATTTTGTTCTGCAGTCTCAGCACAAGAAACCTGGCAGACCCAGACACCATGCCAAGACCCCTCCCTGCCTGCTGAGCTTCCATCTTAGCTTCTTGCACTGGCTGGTAGCCGCCAAATCATAAAGAATTGCCCCTCTGCTGACTGCCTCCCAAGAGTACCCCCCTAAATGGAGGGCATCTTAATCCAACTCCTTGCTGTGTTGGAAATCTGAGTGGCATCATAGATTCTTAGAGTACCAGTGTCTCCCAGCACCTAGCATGGTGCCTACAACATTGTAAGCCGACTTGTTCACTCTCTCTGTCTCTCTCTCCACACACACACTCCTTCAACTCTGTCTCCCTTAAGACTTTTGCAAGACCTTACTGTCTCCCTCCCCATTTTGTTTCATGTTTCCAAGTTCTCTGTCCTGACTGTGCAATAAAAACGTAGTTTTATATCCAATCGCATTTTTCTCTCTGTGTGTTGTTTTCTTTCCAGAGCCAATTATCTCCTGAGCACTGGTTTGGGGCTTGTGTGCAGTCTTATCCACAGAAAACAGATTCTCCTGCTTTCAGACAAACCTAATTCTCAGAAAACTGGAGCTCCACAGAAAAGATTTTTTAAATTTCTCACGAACTCCTAGAGTTTTGCCAATTGTTTCTTAAACTTTACTGAAGAAAACACTTAATTTCTCATTTAAGAAAGACACCACCCCTCCATTAATCCCTGTAATCCCAATGCATTGGGAGCCTGAGGTGAGACGATCGCTGGAGCCCAGGAGTTTCAGGCTGCAGTGAACTGTGATTGCACCACTGCATTCCAGCCTGGTCAACAGAGTGAGACCTTGTCTTTATTTATTTATTTTTATTTGTTTATTTATTTATTTATTTTTTGAGCCGGAGTCTTGCTATCATCCAGGCTGGAGTACAGTGGCATGATCTCTACTCACTGCAACCTCTGCCTACCAGGTTCAAGTGATTATCCTGCCTCAGCCTCCAGAGTAGCTGGGACTACAGGCGTGCACCACTACACCTGGCTAACTGTTGTATTTTTAGTAGAGACGGGGTTTCACCATGTTGGCCAGGCTGGTCTCGAACTCCTGACCTCAAGTGATCCACCCACCCTCCTCAGCCTCCCAAAGTGGTGGGATTACAGGTGTAAGCCACTGCGCCTGGCCAGACCTTGTCTTTAAAGAAAGAAAAAAAAGAGCGACCTCCTCATTTTAATACCTGTTCACTGATTAAATGCCTCAAGGCTTCTATGGTAAATACCTACTTTGAATTTTCTGAAATTTAGCTCTTTGATCGGGGTTTACTTAAATTGGGCTGAAAATCTTGGACCAAGAGGAACCTTTTGGGAAGAAGTGAAAGAAACTTTTGAACATCCAACACTAACAATAGAGACAACAAAGAATCAATCTTTTGTATACCGTATGCACCCAGCATTTTCCTACACTTTTGGTTTAAGAAATTGGCTTGTCTTCATTGTTCACTATGTGAGGCTAGTGGTCAGGTGCCCTAGAGAATCTGTGGATAAGCCACAGGAATCCTCAAAACTCATTCTTGCTGCTTTTCCCTTGTTGGTTCTAGATGCTACTAACATGTCAGCTTGTCCTTAAAAACAAGAAAGCAGAGCCGGGTGTGGTTGCTCACATCTGTAATCCCAGCACTTTGGGAGGCCGAGGCAGGTGGATCACCTGAGGTCAGAAGTTTGAGACCAGCCTGGGCAACATGGTGAAACCCTGTCTCCATTAAAAATAGAAGAATAAGCTGGGCATGGTGGGGCATGCCTGTAATCCCAGCTACTCGGGACACTGAGGCAGGAGAATCTCTTGAACCCATGAGGCAGAGGTTACCGTGAGCCAAGATCACGCCACTGCACTTCAGCTTGGGTGACAAAGAGAGACCCTGTCTCAAAAAAAAAAAAAAAAAAAAAAGAGAGAAAGGGGGTAAACTCCTTATCCTTCCCTACTAGTTGAGAAGGATCAAAATAGAAAAAGAAAACCAGGGTGATGGTTTCAAATAATTTGAACTAGATTCTTGTTCTGATAGTTACTAAGCTGTGTGACTTTCAGAAACTTGTTTAACTTCTCTGTGCCTCAGTTTCTTCACATGTACAGTGTGATTAAGGATATCTTCCTCATCAAAGTAGTACGTAATAAGCACTCAGTAAATCATACTTGTTATTTTCAATACTATTATCAATATTAATAACTAATAATAGAAACTGTATCATTGTATGACAGTAACAATCCCAAACTTGCCCTAGGTTGGGAATAAATCCACACCAAAATCAAGATCCTCTGCTAATGCTGTAGCTTTACTCTCTCTATATATAGTACAAAGTCTAGAAAAAATGTAGCTACTCTTGCCTTTACCATTGCAGGCTCTAGTGAGCTCACAGTCATATCCCAGCTCCGGTTGTTTTCAAGCATGCCAGATGGTGGGGCTTGTAATTAATGTGCCCATCAACAATCAGAATTAAATTCCTGAGAGACACAGTTCAGGGCATGGCCAATGAACCATTTGCATTTTATTCCCGACTAAGGTTTGTGTCCCAAAACTTTACCAGTTTTCCTAAACTGCTGAGTTGAGCCGGACACAAAGAAACCTCAAGGTCCTTTTTTTCTCTTCTCCTCTATGGTCCAGAATAGAGCCAGCCCACACTTTAGTTCTTGTTTCCTGGACTTCACTCATCCTCTTCGTCATCCAGAACAAAGGGACATCTATTCCTTCCACAGGGAAGAGCAAAAAAAAAAAAAAAAGAAAGAAAAGAAAAAGAAAAAAAGAAACAAGACTTTTATCATCTCTCTGATCTTTTAGTCCTCTGGGGTTAGAGGTGGGGGTGGGGACCAGCATGGAAGCCCCTAAGAGGTCAGGCATTCCCTAGGGAGGTGTAGGGTTTGGGGAGAAGTAGAGGCACAGCCATTAATGATCTTTGAGATCAGCTGCCCATCCGGGGCCTTGAATAGCATAGCAGCAGCTTTTGCTTCCTTGCTGCCTGCCCTGGCCTCGCCTAGAATGGACAGAAGCCCAGTTCACCTGCTCCATTAGTTCACAATTGACATATGCACAGAAAAATAATATTCTGTCTCTACATCTGCTTTCCTAATTCCTCTACATCAGAACATAAGGTAATCCCGGGAAAGAAAGCACATAACCAGCTACAATTTGCTCTTGCAATGAACTTTACAGTTCTACTGTGAGGCCAAGGTCGGAGGCTCTGCCTATCAGTTCATATGCTCCCTGAAACTGAGGGAGGAAATTGATCATGGAAAATGGAAAACATTTTTCTTTCAAAATGAAAATAGGCTTCCTGGGGTCCTGACTATGGTCTCTAAATACTGCACACCACTAAAATGAACCAGGCTCCTTAGAGAAATGGCTGACTCCAAGTCTGGGATATAGGGTGAGCCTGGAATATCTTTTCATACCAGAAAGCAAGTAAACCAACAAAAGCTAAGAGGGCCAAAAAGAAACAGAAGCCAACTTGAAGAGGATCTCAATGGTTAAAGCTGGAATAATTTAAGAATCGAAAGAATAGAAGAATAGTGCTGGGTACAGTGGCTCACACCTGTAATCCCAGCACTTTGGGAGGCCAAAGCAGGTGCATCACCTGAGGTCAGGAGTTCGAGACCAGCCTGGCCAACATGGCAAAACCCCGTCTCTACTAAAAATAAAAAAAATTAGCTGGGTGTGGTGGTGTGTGCCGGTAATCCCAGCTACTGGGGAGGCTGAGGTAGGAGAATCACTTGAACCCAAGAGGTGGAGGTTGCAGTGAGCCAAGATCATGCCACTGTACTTCAGCCTGGGTGACAGAGTGAGGCTCTGTCTCAAAATAAATAAATAAATTAATTAATTAAAAAAATGATAACTGCAATAGACCAAAAGAACAAATATATTTAGATCCTTTAGTTTATAATGATACCAAAGACAAAGAAACCTTCCTTCTTTCAGAAACTGCTATGGAACTAACTCATTATTTTGCAAAGTGGCAAGTAAAGAGAAAGAACCTGGCACCTCCTTTGGCACCACACAGCAACCAGCTAGTTAATTAGGGCAATTTCCTCGTTATTGATCATTACAGATAACACATGAGGGACTGCTGTAATTAGAATATCACGATTCTGCACTTCTCAGTGAATGAGTGGATCTAGGCAATGATCATTGATGGCTCCTAACATCACACATAAAGAGACAGTTGAATAGTTTGCACCTTCTGATGGAATGTGCACAGTAGTACCTATGAAGTATCTTGCTAAAGACTTAAGCCTGACCAGGCGCGGTGGCTAACACCTGTAATCCCAGCACTTTGGGATGCTTAGGCGGGTGGATCACCTGAGGTCAGGAGTCCAAGACCAGCCTGGCCAACATGGCGAAACCCCATCTCTACTAAAAACACAAAAATTAGCCGGGCATGGTGATGTGTGCCTGTAATCCCAGATACTCAGGAGGCTGAGACAGGAGAATTGCTTGAACCTAGGAGGCGGAGGTTGCAGTGAGCTGAGATCGAGCCACTGTACTCCAGCCTGGGTGAAAGAGCGAGACTCTATCTAAAAAAAAAAAAAAAAAAAAAAAGACTTAAGCCTCACAGGGCATGGAGGCAGAGAGGGCCACCAGATCTGAACGCCAATTCAAAGGAAGTGAGGAAAAGGAAACATGCTAAGTGACCCAGGGACTCGGTCACCAAATCCTGACCAAGGCAGAGGTTCTTTATCCAGTAAATTGCAAGGAGAAAAAAAAAAAAAAAGGAAGAGGAGGAGCAGGAGGAAGAGGACAAAGAGAAGGAAGGGGAACCTGTAAACTAAAGGGACTTAGACATTGTGTCAATCAATTATAATAGATGGTCCATATTAGAATCCTGATTTCAATAAGTTGTTTAAAAAAAGAAGCAGATATTATGACGCAATCAGGCAAAATTTTTATCATCCTGAGTAATGGATCATATTAAGGAATTATTGTTAATTTGGGAATAGGTCATAATATTGGTATTATGGTTACTTGTTTTTAAAGAATTCTTATCTATTAGCAATGCATACTGAATAAGACTAAAATGATATGATATTGAGATTTTCTTCAGAATAAACTTGGGAGTGGGGAGGATATGGCTGATGGGAGTAAAAATTTTAACAGTTACCCTAATTTTGCATGTTTTAAATTGTCCATATCAAAAAGGTAAGAAGTAAGCAAAAATAGCTGTAAAGACTTACTTTCCTACTATAGGAATGCTAAATGTTCATTGTAAAACTTTTTCAAATATTTTTGTGTAAAAATTGTAAAAGTGTCCTGAAATCTTAGAGAGATGGACAGTGCTACCTCATATTTTCCTATTGAAAAAGCACAAAGGCAGTTCCGGTGACAAGTACCTTCTTTCCTAAGCTTGGCTTCCAGATCTCATACAAGTGGGAGAGTGCAAGATGCTTGTAACATGCAATGAAGATGATTCAGTGACCAGTTATTCCAGAATAGGCTTAAAAAGTATACAATTAACCTTGTTCAAATGCGAGTTTAATCCAGTTGTGGTTTTCCACAATAGGATGTGTTTATTTTGTCAGGAGGGAAGAGTTGACATTTTACTCACTTTGGAGAAAAAAGAGAACCCTATTATATTTGCCTATCAACTTGAATAAAATCCAAGACAATGTAGTTACACTGTAGTTATAAGTACAGGAATGAGCAGTTGGCATATTAAAAGTCCAACCTCCAAAGTCTCCTGGAATGTTTCAAAAAGTTCAGCACAAGTAAAGTTTCAACCTCGGGAGTCTGTCTGGTTAAGCTCTTAGAATCAGAAAATATTCAATGAGTTACTGAAGAGCCTCAGATTTCTTCCCAACCTGTAATACAAACAAAAGTGAGAACTAGGTCAAAGAAAACAGAGATTTGGAATATTATCAGCTTACGCCACTCTGGGGAAATTAACCTATTTAACTTCATGTTCTGTAAAGGAGTAGAAACAGAGACTTATTTTGATCAGGGGATAGAATGACATTTGAGGGAGAGCTGAGACACTGAGAAGAACATAGAGGAAGTAGAAGCATATTGACTTCTTATGATATGAACCCCACCCCATTTTACTGTAAAATGAGCTCCGCTATTCTGTACAGTTTATGCTAAAGCAAAATGGAAAACAGATTTTCTTTCTCTTCATTTTTCCTAGTATCCTCTTCATGTCCAATGGCTTATTACTTTTTAAAAAATCATTAGGAAACACAATCTACTTTATTGAGGATTTTCCAAACATTCTTCCTGCCTACTTTGGGGATATATATATTTCATTTTGAACTGGCTAGACACAAGGCTCTATTCCCTTACTTTAGTAAGGGTTATCAGAAAAGTCATCTCAACTTGAAAATAGACAAAAGAAAATAGTGAGTAGATGTTTGGTTTTTCATTTTTTTGTTGTTATTGTTGCTGTACAATGCACTTTAGGCTTGACTTTCTATTTATTGCCTTATTTACATCTTTGTAAAGAAAGAGCAACTTGTAATTTTGTGTTCAGTAGAGATGCAAATAATTTCTCTCTGGTAAAACAGATAATCCCAAAGGTTACAGTTTAAACAGAATTGGACATTAAGCAGCTTTATGTCTAACCCAGGAATTTATTAAATTGCTCATGTATATGTAGCCTTCCAGATGCCGTTTGGACCAGTTTCAACATCTTACCAGTTTCCTCATTAGTAAATGAGCTGAATGCAAGCGTTGGCACGTGTTCCTTTTATAGTCATACATGTGCTATGTTTTTTAACCCTTTGAAAATTATACTTCGATTGGATTTTTGTGTTCCCCAAACAAGAGTTTGGCAACTGTTTTGCCTTTTTCCTCCCCCTACTCCAATTTTAATAATGATATTTCAATGATGATTTAAAGATATTTAAAGATGTTCTAAACATATGCCACAAGTTGACTTTTTGTTTCTTACATGTACGTCCCATTCAGTCTAGCATTTATGGGAGGTTAATAATTTCTCAGTGGTCTACTAGTAATTTTACTTTTCACACCTAGTTATATTATAAATACACATATAGGAGGGTATACATGTGTATAGTATACACATATATACATATATGTGTATATTATAAATACACATATAGGAGGGTAACAATATTTGCCGTTGTTCTCACTGCAATATGGTATAGTGATTGAGAGCATGAGTTCAGAGTCAGATTCAGCGATACCATGTACTAGCCATAGAGCCTTGGACTAAAAGTGCTTAATCTCTGAGGGCCGCATCGACCTCATTGATAAAATGGCGCCGCTAGTAGGATGGTTACAAATACGGTTATTGCAAGTAATAGGGAGATCATCATGTAAAATGCCTAGAACAATGCTTAACATATAAAAAGCACTCAATCGTGTTGGCTGTTATTATTATCACACCCACTGAACGGCATAGTCTTGAAACTAGTGTCTAGTTACTAGAAATTATTTTACTTACAATGGGTCGCGTGGGAGAACTCAATCACCACCCAGAAAGATGCCTATTGTTAATATTGCCTGGAGAAAGAGCCTCTGCTGTCACAGACTTTGGCCAGAAACAGGCCTCCTGTCTGCTTCATGAGTTGGCTTTGAATCATTGCCAGGACTTTTAGGAAAACGGAAAACAGATTTGTAGCATGTATGAAACTAAGTCCTTATCTGAGTTCCCAAGGCTGGTTTGTCCAATGGAAATGAGCTGTTTCATGGCTTTATTCCCCTTGGTTTAGCCTCCAAGAATCTGCTCTGGCACATTGCTGTTTCCACGTGTTAAAACTTGGTGAGGAGTCTCTGCTGGTGTCTGTTTTCTTTGTCACTTGGGATGACATAACTTGTTTTTGTCGGCACCTTGAAGCACTGCATTGTAATTCCATCTTAGCAGTGAATAACAGTGAGCTTGGCAAAATATTTTGAAAATTAAACTTTGAAAATCATTTTTTTGTCAGGTAAATAGTTGGGTTCTTTTTTTTTTTTTGTCTTTTATTGTTTTTTTTTTTTTTTTCCTATTTGGTAACCAGATAAACTCTAAGATGACAACACAGAATAAGAAAACCTCTACTTTTTATAAGGATTTGGGGATTCAGGAGTGAATGTAGAAGGAAGACTTACCAGTCGGGTGCAGTGGCTCACGCCTGTAATCCCAGCACTTTGGGAGGCCAAGGCAGGCGGATCACTTGAGGCCAGGAGTTTGAGACCAGCCTGGCCAACATGGTGAAACCCCATCTCTACTAAAAATACAAAAATTAGCCAGGCATGATGGGGCATGCCTGTAGTCCCAGCTACTGGGGAGGCTTAGGCAGGAGAATCGCTCGATCCCGAAAGGTAGAGGTTGCAGTGAGCCAAGATCGTTCCACTTTGCTCCAGCCTGGGTGACAGAGAGAGACACTGTCTCAAAAAAAAAAAAAAAAAAAAAAAAGGAAGATTTATCAAAAAAGTTTTGCTCTGAGTCATAATGTGACCATGGAAGAGAAACGTAACCGTGCTGTATCTAAATGTGCACTCCTCTTTAAATGCAACATTCATCACTTTTACCATCAATTTCTTCTCCCAGGTCCCATCACTGTTGTTAAATGGAGGAAAGAGATGGCCTGTCAGAAAATGCCTTGAGCTCCCCTAAGGAACACATGTGGATTGTAAATACTGGATATTAGGTTGTGAAAACAAAAGAATAAGGCCAATGCTTTCTTTCATAGCTGCAGCGTGACACTGAGGGAGAAAAAAGTTTACCAGGTGAATTGAGAGCCCTCTATAAGGTGCTATTTATTCCGTGATTACAACATAACTAGCAATGGCGAATGCTCTTGCATGCCCAGAAACACCAAGCCTGAAGAGTTGCACTTATTCTATCGCAGTCTTTGGTTTAGTGGCTACGGCATTTACAGACTCTGCTTTCCTAGTCACTTCGCACGACAGCATCAGCAGATTTTTTTGTCACAGAATGAGCAACATGCCTCACGTTTAGAAAGACTTTGTAATTTTTTCAACCTATCTTGACTTTAAAGCAGCATCTAAAGGAAACTTGTTTGTAGCACACCTGAAATAATTCAATTCAATACCATTTATTCTGCACCCATATAATAGTAGACACTTAGAATTACGTATGAGTCTTGTGTATAATTTTTGATGCTAAAAGTCTCACCTTGGGAGCTAAACTCACAATTTTATTAATATCCCTGTTGAAATATATGACAATGTCCCATGCAACCATTCCAGTACTACTGCATTTGAGCAAAAAGGAGACATAGCCTTTACTAAAGTTTGCATTACAAAGGATTTACCTGTATGATTAAGATATGAGGCCATTCTTCTGAATATTGTCTAGAACAAGCTTGTTCAACCCACGGCCCATGGGCTGCATGTGCCCCAGGATGGTTTTGAGTGCATTCCAACACAAATTGGTAAACTTTCTTAAAACATTATGAGTTTTTTTGCAATTTTTTTTTTTTTGTAGCTTATCAGCTATCGTTAGTGTCAGTGTATTTTATGCATGGCCGAGGACAGTCCTTCTTCTTCCAGTGTGGCCCAGGGAAGCCAAAAGATTGGACACGCTTGGTCTAGAATGAAAGTCGAGGAAATCAGTCCTGGGGTAGTGGGTCAACTTTCCGATTGTGAAATCGTGCCTGTTATGTTTAAATGTATATTTTGAAATATAAACGACTTTTGTCCTCTCAGCATTTCCTCTTTCCCTTGGCCTGTTTCTGTCCAGCTTGGCCATTGCACATGCATTGCCTCAGGGAGCTGTGACACAGCTAAGGCCTCCAGAGAGACAAAAAGGCAATGAATTTGGATGAATATGCATTGCATGAGGTCTCAGCCTGGAAACTTGATAGGAAATCCTTGGGCTCCAAGGAAGAGGAATGCTTACACAGACGTGATGAAAATTTACGTACTGGCACTTCTGTACCTCTTGTACTCTGCCCTTGTCAAACTGAGCAGATAGGGGGTAAGGGGTAGGGATGAAAACTCCAGATAGGTTTGGTGTAGAGACACTGGGAAGTAGAGAAAATCTGTGTCCTTTCCTGGGTAGAAGCCTAGAGAGTTGGCAAGACCAAGAGAATGTGGTGTCTCTAAACAGATGGGGCCAAAGAGTGTTACTCAGCTCCCAGGATGAAGGCAGGACCTTAAGGACCTGGGGGTGGTGACTCAGTATTGACCTGCCTATACCTAGGACTGAAGACCTGCTGTGGCATGACCCATTGCCTCCCATGCCTTAGCACTGCACAATTACCATAAACCCACCCAGTTCCAGGAAGTGGAAGGAATCCTGAACTGACTGTGATTTTTTTTCTTCCTGACATCTTAGCAGAATTAAATCATAAAAAAGAGGTCTAGAAAATAAGTGCATTTCTTGAACATCGAGTTTGTAGATTGAACTTTGTAGCCAGCTCATTCCTATTTTCAACCTTTCCTTTTTGTACATTCCCTCCCCTCAATGATGCCTCCTTCTCTCCCTCAGGTATTCAACACCCTTGTATTCTCTCCTGCCCCTATTAAAATTTGATGTCAAAGCCGGGCACAGTAGCTCATCCCTGTAATCTCAGCACATTGGGAAGTCAACGTGGATGGATCACTTGAATCCAGCAGTTCGAGACCAGCCTGGGCAACATAAAGAGCCCTCATCTCCATAAAAAATTTTTAAAACTTAGCCGGGCATGGTGGCACACACCTTTAGTCTCAGCTAGTAGGGAAGCTGAAGCAGGAGGATCGTTTAAGCCTGGGAGTTTGAGGCTGCAGTGAGCCCTGATCATGCCACTGCATTCCAGCCTAAGCAACAGAGTGAGACCCTGTCTCAGAAAAAAAACAAAAAAATAAAAAAATTAAAAAATTTAAAAAAACTGATCAGACAAGGAATTCATAGATCCTGATACCAAGATACAAGTAGATGATTAAAAGTATTACCTTATCCAGGCCAGGTGCCGAGGCATATGCCTGTAAACCAAGCACTTTGGGAGGCCGAGACGGGTGGATTACCTGAGGTCAGGAGTTTGAGACCAGCCCTGCCAACATAGTGAAACCTCATCTCTACAAAAAACACAAAAAATTAGCCAGGCATGGTGGCGGGCGCCCGTAATCCCAGCTACTCTGGAGGCTGAGGCAGAAGAATCTCTTGAACCTGGGAGGCGGAGGTTGCAGTGAGCAGAGGTCGCACCACTGCACTCCAGCCTGGACAACAAGAGCGAAACTCTGTCTCAAAAAATAAAAATAAAAATAAAAAGTATTACCTTATCCAGAGATATCTGCACTTTGAGGTGTATTAGAAATTTAGGCCATAAGAGAAAATCCATGATAGCAGAATCCCGTATTTCCATTAAATGGTGGGACGTTGGTTTCCTAGGAGGATTTACCTCTTCCCAGGCCCACAGTCACCCTGAAGCTTGCCTCCCACAGAATGGAGAAAGTTTACGTTCAATGATTATCAGTAAAACTACTTAGAGAGCAAGAGTAGTGTTTCTCAACCTTTTAGTTTCCATTTTCACTCCCCTAATGAGCCTCTTTAGACATTTCTTTCCTAATGGGCCTCTCCCATGAAATTTTAATACCTCAGAAACATTATTAAGAGCTACTCTTAATGTACTATATGCATAGCTATGCTTTATATATAAAAAGGGTAAAAGTGGGTTTTTTTTGTTGGTTTGTTTGTTTGTTTTTGCCTTCCCTCCCAAAAACCTATTTTTGTTCCCTTGGGGGACATATTTGCCTCATTGAAAATGCATGTTATAGCAATGGGGAAAGGATTCCCTATTTAATAAATGGTGCTGGGAAAACTGGCTAGCCATATGTAGAAAGCTGAAACTGGATCCCTTCCTTACACCTTATACAAAAATTAATTCAAGATGGATTAAAGACTTAAACGTTAGACCTAAAACCATAAAAACACTAGAAGAAAACCTAGGCATTACCATTCAGGACATAGGCATGGGCAAGGACTTCATGTCTAAAACACCAAAAGCAATGGCAACAAAAGCCAAAATTGACAAATGGGATCTAATTAAACTCAAGAGCTTCTGCACAGCAAAAGAAACTACCATCAGAGTGAACAGGCAACCTACAAAATGGGAGAAAATTTTCACAACCTACTCATCTGACAAAGTCCTAATATCCAGAATCTACAATGAACTCCAACAAATTTACAAGAGAAAAACAAACAACCCCATCAAAAAGTGGGCAAAGGATATGAACAGATACTTCTCAAAAGAAGACATTTATGCAGCCAAAAGACACATGAAAAAATGCTCATCATCACTGGCCATCAGAGAAATGCAAATCAAAACCACAAGGAGATACCATCTCACACCAGTTGGAATGGCGATCATTAAAAAGTCAGGAAACAACAGGTGCTGGAGAGGCTGTAGAGAAATAGGAACACTTTTACACTGTTGGTGGGACTATAAACTAGTTCGACCATTGTGGAAGTCAGTGTGGCGATTCCTCAGGGATCTAGAACTAGAAATACCATTTGTTCCAGCCATCCCATTACTGAGTATATACCCAAAGGACTATAAATCATGCCGCTATAAAGACGCATGCACGCGTATGTTTGTTGTGGCACTATTCACAATAGCAAAGACTTGGAACCAACCCAAATGTCCAACAATGATAGACTGGATTAAGAAAATGTGGCACATATACACCATGGAATACTATGCAGCCATAAAAATTGATGAGTTCATGTCCTTTGTAGGGACATGGATGAAATTGGAAATCATCATTCTCAGTAAACTATCGCCAAGGACAAAAAACCAAACACCGCATGTTCTCACTCATAGATGGGAATTGAACAATGAGAACACATGGACACAGGAAGGGGAACATCACACTCTGGGGCCTGTTGTGGGGTGGGGGGAGGGGGGAGGGATAGCATTAGGAGATATACCTAATGCTAAATGGCGAGTTAATGGGTGCAGCACACCAGCATGGCACATGTGTACATATGTAACTAACCTGCGCATTGTGCACATGTACCCTAAAACTTAAAAGTATAATAATAATAAAAATAAAATAAAAGGAAGATCATTTTCAAATGCAAAAAAAAGAATAAATTTCTTCGACTATTAAAAAATATATATATATATATAAATATTCCTGGGCAATTTAATAAAAAGCTCTTGAGAAAAATGAAAAAAAAATGCACGTTATGAGTCAGCTCTAGACTGGGTCCACAGAACCATAAGAAATGAAGAGGGCCTGTTGTCCACTCCCACCCAAGCCCTGTTCCCAGCATTTTTTCCCTCCTGTTCTGTTGCCCAGGCTAGAGTCCCATGGCCCGAACACAGCTCACTGCAGCAACGACCTCCTGGGCTCAAGCAGTTCTCCTGCCTCAGCCTCCTGAGTAGCTGGGACCACAGGCCTGTGCCGCCACTCCCAGCCTCATTTTAAATTTTTTTTTAAAGTAGATATGGGATCTCACTGTGTTGGCCAGGCTGTTCTCAAACTCCTGAGCTCAAGTGATCCCTCTGCTTTGGGCTTCCAAACTGCTGGGATTACAGACATGAGCTACTGTGCCCTGCCTTGTTCCCATCTTTGAAATAACTCAGGCTACTTGTAAGAAAGATAGAGAACATTCTCAATCTATAGGTTCTCACTGCCTCAGGTGGTCCAATAAATACATTTCTTGGAAGTTTAGGAAGACGTGATTTTTATTCTTTGAACTTGTTAGAATTTAGTCCGTGTTCAAGACTTGGCCAGTGGAATTTGAGGTACTTGACTCACATCAAAGTGTTTCTATTAACAGTGAGCCAACCCAAATCCTATTAAAATGGCATCCTGTGGACTCCTTGACCCTCCCAACAATTGCCTTTTGTTAGAGCAGCATGACAGGGTACATTATGTGATGGGTGTTTATAATGAACTGTCATATACACAGGCTGTAATTATAAGACGCATAATAGTATCTCATGTTTATATTGCTTGCTTTCATCTTCGTGAATCCCAAGGCATTTGACACTTTATATTATTAATAATAAAATAGACACATACATTAATTAAAGCATCCCTCTTTTTAAATATATACACTTATACAATAGACTACATAAGTTTATTATTATGTAGAAATGTGAACAATCGAGTTAGCACTTGCAGAAAATGAGCTTCCTCATAGTCAGTGTGATATTGCACTAGAGCAATCTGACTGCTCTGCTCTGACAGGGTGCACCCTTATCCACTTCCACCTGGTGGCGGGCCAAGCCCAGGAGCAGTGAACTCATAAATTTGCTCATTCATTCATTCACTCATTCATTCATTCATTCATCCATTCTCTAAACATTTGTCTCAGGTTGGCTTCTACCTTGTAGCAACAACCATCCTAGGTGCTGGCTTTCCTTGGCTAGTAGGTGGCAGTAAGTCAGTAAGTCAGGGATGATGTTAAGATATAGAAGCTGAAAGCCATGGAAAATGTGAAGTTTCCTTCCTGGCACTCACTTTTGGGTGTGACAGTAACTTTAGAGACACATCCACACATGCCTGAAGCTTGAAGTTCTTGTGCCTCCACTAAATAAATCAAAGCCACAGCATGCCCTCATCCTTGACTACTCCTAAGAATCCTGCAGTCCCCAGACAGACACATGCATCTGCTCAAAGTCACAGCAACCATCCTGGCAGCTGCTTTCCCTCTGAGAATTTTATGTTGTTCCCAACAGAGGAAGGGGTGGCCTAAGTTGCTCAGCAGCCCCTAGTCAAGCTCCAATCTAGTCTTTCTAGTGATGCATGCTGGCTTGTTTTGTTCGCACTAGCTGGTCTTATTCAGTCAATGCTGGGCATGTCCGTGAGTCCCAGGCAAGTCTTCCGAGGAGAGAGACAGGTAGGATACACCTAGCAGTATGAGCAATGGTGGCTGCCTCTACAACATGATTGGGAGTTGGACGACTTATTGCACCACAGAAGTATCCACCACCAGCTTACGGATGCCTGATGTTCACTGCAAAGTCCTCTTTTGAATCTTTCAAAGACTAGTTCAGTCTGGAAAGGCCTCAGCCTCTTGTCTCCTGATTGCTTGGAAAGGGTCAGAAGGGATCAAAGCAATGGAGGAAGGAGGGAAAGTAGGCACAGGCAAATGCTGCCACCAATTTGATTGGAGGCAAATTCAGCCAATCTGACTGACATCTGGGGAGCTCCTCCTGACAGTTGCTGTATAATAGCAGTGCTCAGGTACTTACTCACCTAGATAGTCCCAGCAGAGAATATTCAGGCTGCTTGCAGGTACACTAGCTTCACATCATTTCTTCTCCAGCTTCTCTGGCCTGCAGAAGAAGCAGGGACAAAGGATAGCAGTTGTTTTTTCTTTAACAAACATTTTGCCCTGGGGGAAGCATGGGTTTAGTACCGTAATGCTACTGACTTTTTCTTTTTTTGAGACACTAAGAATTTCACCTCTCTGAGTCTCAGAAAACTTCTCTAAAATGAGAAGATAATATAGAGGACATTATGTTAAGTGAAATAAGCCAGACACAGAAAAACAAACATTGCATGTTCTCACTCATAGGTGGGAGCTAAAACAAAAAATAGAACTCATGGAGATAGAGAGAAGAATGATGGTTACAGAGGCTGGGAATGGTAGCGGGGAGTGGGGATAAAGTGCGGATGGTTCATGGATACAAAAATACAGTTAGAAGAAAAGATCTAGCACTCAGTAGCCTAATAGGGTGACTATAGTTAACAATAATTTATTGGTGTTGTAAAATAACAAAAAGAGTAAAATTAGAATGTTCCTAACACAAAGAAATAATAAATGCTTGAGGTGATGAATACTTCTATTACCCTAATTTGATTATTATGCATTATATACTTGTATCTAAATATCACATGTGCCCCAGAAGTATTTACATCTATATGCATCCATAATAATTAAAAATATGTGCGTGTATGTATGCATATGTGTGTGTATGTATAAATATATATATAACCTCTCTCAAACAAAAGACTGGACAAATGAGGGTCTTTCTCACTCTAAAATCTTTGGTTGTGTGGCTTGCTGAATCTTGTTTATCTACACTCTCTCTTACCCACATCCTGGGGACCCAGAGAGCTGCACCAACTTCAAGAGCATGTGGCCTATGCGGTTGCACCAGTTTCTGAGCTCAGAAGGCCTCACGTTTGATTTAATGTTCTGCTGCGATTGTCTTGGAATTCTTAGTAATTTTTGAACAGGGACTTTACATTTTCATTTTGCACTGGGCCTTTCCAATTGCGTAGGCAGTCCTGCCTGAGGGCATGCATCTTGGACATTTCTTCCTCTTGGAAGCCTTTTCCAAGCCCTCAAGGAGAGCTGGCTACCCTTCTGGGCTCTTTAGAAGCCTGATCTATGAGACCGGGCGCGATGGCTCATGATTGTAATCCCAGCACTTTGGGGGGCCAAGGAAGGTGGATCGCTTGAGCTCAGGAGTTTGAGACCAGCCTGGCCAACATGGCAAAATCTTGACTCTACTAAAAATACAAAAAATTAATTGGGCATAGTGACACATGCCTGTAATCCCAGCTACTCTTGAGGCTGAGGCTCAAGAATAGCTTCAATCCAGAAGACAGAGGTTGCAGTGAGCCGAGATCGCAGCCTGGGCGACAGAGTGAGACTCTGTCTCAAAGAAAGAAGAAAAAGAAAAAGAAGCCTGATCTATGAGACTCACCACACCATTTGCTAGTACTTCTCTGTTAGACTGTGAGCCCTTTGAGGAAAAGAACTATGACAACCTTCTCGTACCTTCTATGGCTAGTGAAGTGCTTGGCACTATTGGGCACATAGTAGATGTTCAATAAATATTCCTGGAATGAATTTCAGTGTTTTGAATGTACAACATCTTCCTAACAAGTGTTAATATAGCTGTTAAATATATTTGTTAACTAATTTAGCAAGTATATATGAAACTTTTATTATGTGCTAGGCCCTGAGTAGGTTATTTACATAGTATAGAAAAAAACAAAAGGATCCCTAATATGGAAGCTTCACTCAAACGGGGAGATAGAAAATTAATGAGAAATCCAAAATATTTATAATCAAAATTGTGTTGATTCCTCTAAAAAAAATAGGGCAGAGTAAAAGAAAACAATGTTACAGCACTTATCTCTCTCTACAGAGTTTAAAGCTAAGTAAGACCTGAAAAAGTAGGTTCGGATGTTCAGTAGGTTAGGTATATTAAATGCATTTTGACTTCCCTATAGTGGCTGGATGGCATGTGATTTTCCTGAGAGATTGGGGAGACACTGAAGGATATGACATGGTCAGTTGACAAGTAGAGGGAAAGGACGAGAGATGGACCAGACGGAAGCAGACAGGGAGAGGTCATTACAGTGATCTGAGGTCTTGGCCTTTAAAGTTGTACTTATGCGCCCCATGTTAAAGTTTTTGAGCGTGGCTTTCAAAATATGAATATCCATTTATAAATTATATAGGCTAGTGTATAGAGGTTTAATTGACTCACAGTTCCTTAGGACTGGGGAGGCCTCAGGAAACTTACAATCATGGCGGAAGGGGAAGCAAACACATCCTTCTTCACATGGCAGCAGCAAGGAGAAGTGCAGAGCAAAGGTGGGGAAAAGCCCTTTATAAAACCGTCAGATCGTGTGAGAACTCACTCACTATCATGAGAATAGCATGGAGGTAACACCCCCATGATTCAATTACCTCCCACTGGGTCCCTCCCACGACATGTGGGGATTATGGGAACTACAATTCAAGATGAGATCTGGGTGGGGACACAGCCAAACCGTATCACCCATTAATCCACCAACCCATTAACCTATTAATCCATTCATGGATTGACAGGGCAGATCCTTCATGACCCAATCACCTCTTAAAGGCTCCATCTTTCAATGCTGCCATATTAGGGATTAAGTTTCACATGAGTTCCTTGAGAAACAAACATTCAAACCATAGCAGTATATATTTCAAACAAATACATGTGTATACATAAACATATATTACATATACTTGAACATATATAATAAATACTATTTTAAAGATGAAATGAAATATATAAAAATAGAAGTTCTTACCCTGTTCTCCTCTCACCCTGCAGTGGGTTCGCTGAACCAAAAATTCTGATTCTCAGAGCGAGTGGGATTTGGGACACCATTATTGTGCATTACCCTAATGCACACTCAGGTCTGATAACCATGGGCCTAGACCACATTTTCAGAGCATTTGAATACTAGTAACAACAAATTCTAACACAATTGTTTCCATTACTTGGGGAAAGTGAATTTTTTGCCCATTGTCACCATTACAGAAAATAGGAATAGCGTCTTAACCAAAGCGAAGATAATTTTCACAAATTTTTTCTTCCTTCTTAAAAATTATATTTTTGTATAACTGTTAAAAATTATTGGGCCAGGTGCTCATACCTGTAATTCCAGCACTTTGGGAAGCTAAGGTGAGAGGATCATTTGAGGCCAGAAGTTCGAGACCAGCCTGAGCAACAAAATGAGATCCTGTCTCTAAAAAATTAAACAATTGGCTGGGCGTAATGGCACATACCTGCAGTCCCAGCTGCTCGGTGGGCTGAGGCAGGAGGATTGATTGAGGCTAGGAGTTTGGGGTTACAGTGAACCAAGATCCCACCACTGCGTAACAGCCTGGGCAGCAGAGCGAGACCCTGTTCTCCATCCCCCACAAAATCATTTTGGTGGGGAGGACAATGGGAGAATTTCTCATTGGCCTAGTTAAATTTCTGAAATTACTCTCTAATTTTGACTTGACAGTCTACTTGATTTTGTATGGAAGAAGGTGTGTGTTCATCTAACTTAAGTGTTTCAATGATGAAACTGGTGGTAACGGGGGCTTTTGCCATGGTGTGTGCCAGCACTGTGCTGTGGCCCATCACTGTGAAGGGTCTAAGCAATGCCAAGGGGGATGCATATGCATAAAAGAACCCCATGTTACTACGCAGATACTGCTGCTGGAAGGCTCCCTAGACAGAAACTCCCAGAGCTGATGGCCCGCTGGAAGTCAGCAAGAACACTGGAGGCTGCTCACACTGGCTGAGCTGCTCTCTCTCTGGACCTGACCTTTTCCTTCCTTTTTGTCAGAGTGGCCTCCTCCTGTTCCCACCCATCTCCTTATGGTCTTACCCCAAGAGCTCAGACGCCATGACTCACATTAGCCCCTGAAGCACTCACAGAGGGCAGGAGGTCCAGGTGATGAAATGTTCATCATGCCTTTTTCTCCTTCTAGGAAAGGATTTGAGATTCCCTCCCGCACCCTCCCCTAACAAGACAGATGCTCTTTTCCCAACCAAATCCCCATGCTAACAGACGTATATTTGTAGCCAGTTTCACTAGGGTACTTGTGAAGGCAAATTTCCTTATTCAAATATTCACTGAGACAGAGGGCAGTGGTGGAGGAGTGGAGGGAAAGGAACAATACAATGTTTCATGGATTGTAATTATTTGTTAAAAATCATTCTTCCTGGTTGTGTTGTATTTCAGCATTTGTCAGCTTCTGTTTTTTATAGATACAGATTTTCCCAGGGACACACAAGAATGTCTCCCTGTTGGATATAGACACGCTGGGAACTTTAGGAAGACACAGGTTGACCTCTCAGCCACTAGGTTTCATAGGAGGTGTGAGAATCCTAAAGTTGTCACTCACTGAGATTGAGAGGAGATTAAGCTACACAGAAACTCAGCAAATAAAACCTAGGACATCAAATTATGAGAAGGCTTTAAAACCTAGTCATTAAAATAATAATTCATCTTAAAAATAAAATAGACGTTTCTCTAGATGCAAACTACAGGCCTTTTGTCTTCTTAATGCTCATGTATTCCTACTTTTTTATACTCTGAGAAAAATCAATTTTAAAAAATGTTTTCCCCAGATTATTTATTCCTTATTTTATTTCTATTTGGTTTTTCTCTTTTTTAAATGAGAAACAATAGTGGATAGAAAGCAAAGTTATTGATAGAAATCAACAATTAGAAATGAAAGCTATTTTTTGTTCTTGGCATGGCAAATAAAGAGCTAACCTGTGTCCCCACCCAAATCTCATCTTGAATTGTAGCTCCCATAATTCCCATGTGTTGTGGGGGGGACCTGGTGGGAGATCATTGAATCAGGGGTGTGGTTTCCCCTGTACTGTTCTCGTGGTGGTGAATAAATGTCACGAGATCTGATGGTTTTATAAGGGGAAACCCCTTTTGCTTGGTTCTTATTCTGTCTTGCCTGCTGCCATGTAAGACGTGCCTTTCACCTTCTACCATGATTTTGAGGCCTCCCCAGCCATGTAAAACTGTGAGTCCATTAAACCTCTTTTTCTTTATAAATTACCCAGTCTCACGTATGTCTTTATCAGCAGCATGAAAACGGATTAATACAGTACTACACTAAACCCTTAATATACACCACTTCCCATAAACCTCACAACAGTGCTCTGATTTAGGTTGTTACTATGTCCATTTTACAGATAAGAAAACTAAGGCTTAAAGACTTTCTAGTGTTTAAGAGCATGGACTTTGGAGTTTGGGTTTAATTCTGGCAACTTACTAGTTTTAGGAATCAGGACAACCTCCTTTCTCCTTATCTGTCAAATAAGGATAATTGTGGTATGACCCTTGTCGGCTTATTGTGAGGATGGAATGAGCTTTTTTTTCAGGTAAGGCACTGAGAAAAGAGTTTGGTATGCCACAGGTTCTCGGTTAATGCTTGTTATTATGATCATTCCTCAGGGTCACACAGCTAGTTGTGACCATTTGCTCTCATGTGTCGGCTGTACTAAGTTCGAATTGCCATGAGCACTGGAAACCAGCTTGCTCCATACAAGTCCACTGCTGTCCAGCACACTGCCCAGCTCCTGGCAGGGACTCCATAAATATTTACTGAACTAATTAATCACTGTCAGACTCCACATCCCAAGTTTATAACCGCTCTGCCATATCACATCTCAAAATGTTATCTTCTAAGTGAAGAAAGCTGAAACTTAGGTAAAGTTCATTTGCCCAAGATCTTACAGCTGGTTCTTTGCAACTGCTGGAGCAACCTGTTCTTCCTTTCCCTGAATCAAAAGTACACATATTTCAGAGTCTCTTCCTTTTTCTGTTGTTGCTGTTCACTTATGAATACAAGAAACCTTGTTTAAACTTCCACTCATACTGCAAGCAGTGTCTTGAAACACATAAGCAACCTTAGTTACAGAATCCAGTTAATTTTGCTTCTTATGGGGGTATAAATGTGGGCAGCTGTAACTTAGGGTAAGAATCTTGTCTTAACATCTTTTTTTTTTGAGACAGAGTCTCATTCTGTCATGCTCAGGCTGGTGTGCAGTGGCGTGATCTCAACTCAGTGCAGCCTCCACCTCCTGGGTTCAAGTGACTCTCCTGTCTGAGCCTCCTGAGTAGCTGGGATTACAGGCTCTCGTCACCATGCCTGGCTAATTTTGTATTTTTAGTAGAGATGGGATTTCACCATGTTGGCCAGGCTGGTCTCAAATTCCTGACCTCAGGTGATCCACCCACCTCGGCCTCCCAAAGTGCTGTGATTACAGGCGTGGGCCACTACGCCTGGCCATCTTAACATCTTTAATGGAAGCTGCTAAGGGGAGCATTTTCAGGCGTTACTTCTCAGTGTCTTTTAATTCAAACACATAACACATGGACACACACACACACACACACACATATGCTGCCCAGTGGGAATGTGAAGAGGAAACTGTGCAATTAGTATCAATGAGTATTGTAGATAAATGACTACGAAGTCAAATCACGTAAATCCAATTTCAATTCTTCGACCATGGACTTGTTCCTTCTGATTTAAAATTCATATTCATTTTAATATATTAATGAGAGTGAATTACATTCACTTACCATTATCTCACTGAGGCCCAGAAATAACATTTGTTACAGTGCAAACTGAATAGTACTTTGTGGGTGTCTGCTGAAAGAGGATGTGAGAAACTACTACAAGGGAATTAACCCTTGCAGTCCCCTGGCCCTGTGCACCACTATAACCCACTGTCTGAGAATGAATTCCAGCTGGGCAGATGTTGAATTTCAGCTGGGCAGCTGCTTAGATCTCCCTGGCAACCACCAATTACCAAGTTGTACCTTGTTTCCAGCCACAATACTTTGACTGTATTAGTATTTAGAGTTTCAGCCCTTCTGAAAAAATGCCACTGTCACTACCCCTTGCCAGTGTCCCTGTGAAGTTTGCATTTGTGCACAGTATTACATTGGTACAAAAGTAACTGTGGTTTTGCCATGACTTTTGCGCCAACCTAATATATATTTGTGTGTGTATGTGTGTGTGTTTCAGAAATTCACTAACTCCAGGAAAGTAAATTTGAGTAATGTCATCAACAAGGCTGTATTTCCAGTCTGGGAAGGTTCTCCTTTACATGCCATCATGTAGAAATAGTTATCTAGGTTATGGCATTTTAACCTGAAATGAAGTATTTCTTGTTTGCTTTGCTAAGTCGGAATGTACAATGCATTTTCACTTGTTGTTTATTTATCCATTTATTCATTGCTACTATGCAACAAACAATTTTCTACAGAATATACTTTTCTTTAAATGAGCTAATAAACATAAGAATACTGTAGTTACAAACTGACCCCTATTAGAGCAAATGCTAAAGCGATACACACATCCAGGCATAATTTGTTACCTTTAGCACCAATCCCTAACCAGATAAAAATCATAATTTAATCCAATCCTGGCCGCATTCAGACCCAAGGAAAAACTAGCTTCCTAATTATCTTTGTCTTCTCTTCAGCTTAAAAATATTTCTAGGGAATATTCTAGAATTTAGTGTTGTGGTTAGAGCACTTTGTTTTCAGCAGCCTCAGCAACTCTGGGGAACTTGTTAGAAATGCAGTATCTCAGGCCACTTCAGAGCCACTGAATCAAGACTGGACATTTTAACATGATCCCTGGGTGATTCATGCACATATTAAAATTTGAGAAACACTACCTTAGACAATAGCTAGTCCTGTTTTAACAGAAAAGCCGCTCTCTAAATTTTGCAAGGAAGGGCACATTGGTCCTTCTAACTTCCTCTCTATTCCCTGGTAAACCTCAACTCTCCTAGAGTCAGTCTCTCTGTTCTGACATAGTAGCTGCCTCAATGGTTTAGAGGTCTTCTCACCAAGACTGCTTCTCTCTGAGTGTCAACACACACCTGCTAACTCTAGATTCATCACACCCAGCAAAGAGTGCGATGGAATGTGGCTTACCTCCATGCTCAGCTCATGATGGTAGCACTACTGTTAACAATGGAACAAAGCCATGGTTACAGAGGCCCACATCCTGCTTGCTCTTTTGTCCATTTGATATAAATTCCAAGAGGTTCATTGATTCCTTGCCTCTCTCCTGCTTGGTTTGGAGCTCCTGAGCATGTCCATTCGCACTTAATTCTGTGTCCGCCTTGCTGAATTGCTGCAGGATGAATGTCTAGGTCTTGGCCCATTTACAAATCTAATCAGTAGAGAAGTTGCGGGTGGCAAAGTGGTCAGGCTGACCTGACTGTGCAGCAGATTCCTTCCAGAAATTTGCTAATCTATGATCTTGAATCCTATCCAGGCAGCCCCCAGCCAGCTTCCTCCTCCAAGCTTCTACCCCTTCCACCCAAGACTGTTTGACTCAGTACTGATAGTCTCTTGTGTTGAAAAAAAAAAAAAAAGACTAAGAAAAGACATATTATAGATATACGGTGACACATATTATCCAGCAAATGCCTATCTTCCTTTCCCTAGCCAAATGAGATTATTTTTTCTTCTATCAGGTATTTTGCACCACTGTATTTGCAGATTAATTCTGTGCTTGTAAATGAAATGCTTTTCTTCCTAATAACCCTATTAGGCTTCTAAAAATCGTTCAAAGGTTTAAAGGGACTATACTTTTTTCCTCCTAAATCTATCTATCTATCTATCTATCTATCTATCTATCTATCTATGTATCTATCTATGTCTATTTATCTATATTATCTATCTATCCATCTGTCTACCTATTTCTCTCTCTCTCTCTCTGTGTGTGTGTGTGTGTATATATATATATATTTTTTTTTTCTTTTTTTTTTTTTTTTTCCTAAGACAGAGTATCTCTCTGTTGTCCAGGCTGGAGTCCGGTGGTGCAATCCCAGCTCACTGTAACCTCCACCTCCCAGGTTCAAGTGATGCTCATGCCTCAGCCTTCTGAGTAGCTAGGATTACAGGCGTGTGCTACCACACCCAGCTAATTTTTTGGATTTTTAGTAGAGACAGGGTTTCATTATGTTGGCAAGACTGGTCTCGAACTCCTGTCCTCAAATGATCCACCTGCCTTGGCCTCCCAAAGTGCTAGGATTACAGGCATGAACCACCTCTCCCAGCCCCTAAATATTTTAAAGTACTTATACAGATATAAAAGTTATTTCATCAGTCTATCTAATGGGATCCTTCATGTGTTGTGGGATGTAGCAGCAATAGTGAACTAATCACATTTATGGTGAATCTATTGGGTAGATCTCCACAATGTGTCTTGCAGATGACACATCCAGTGGTTATCTGAACTTGGCTATGTACTTAGCTGGTATAAACTAGCATGGCAACCAGTCCTTGACCTGTGCAACCCATGTAGGTTTGCAGCCTTGGAGCTGACGCTCTTCCTCCGTGAAGGCTAAACTAATGAGTAGTGAACAGCAAGGTAATCTTGGGTCTGGTTAGCTGTTTTTATGCATAAATTAAAAATTCTACAGCACATTTTTCAGATCATGTCACTCACAAAAAATGGCAACATTCGTACGGCGCACTGAGGTCACCTGGAGATAATTTATATCCCCTAACAAGCCTGCTGTCAATGAAGATGACCACTCATGGGCCTCTGGCCACCCAGCCCCAGCTTGGTCATGTGGCAATGGGGTGTCAGTATCTCAGAGCACACTGTTGGGGAGTGTTTGTTCTCCGCAGAACAAATGCCACCAAGTGCCACCTGAGGGCAATTTTTCACACTCTGACACTGAAATGGGAGAGTTCCCTTATTCCCCTTGCAGGACGTGTGACAGGGGTGTGGTTCGCCCTGTGGGTTGCCCCTCTGCCCTGCTGCTCAAACCCCTAGGGGGAGCATGCAGACAGGCAGTGCAGAGGCCTTTGGGGGTGGATGCTGTTGGGCTCCCGGCCCACGGCAGCATCTAGGAGTGGGTGTCTACGACTCCCGAGGCCCCAGTGGACATGTGTTATAGTGTATTCTTTCAGCTTTGCCATCTGCCGACAGCTTGTGTTAATCAGCTAAATGGAACCTCTGCCTTATTGCAAGGGCAGGGGCCAGTGTGACAGTGTGAGTTCTTGCCCAGTGTACTGGAAGAATTGGATCACATGTGGGCTGGAAGGATGAGTGCAAGGTTTTATTGAGCGGTGGAGGTAGCTCTCAAGCAAGATGGATGGGAAACCAGAAGTGGGAATGGAGTGGGAAGGTGGTCTTCCCCTGGATTCGGCCACCCAGCAGCCAGACTGTTCTCTGACTGCCCCCAGTTGAACTCCCCTCGGCATCCAGATGTCCTTCCTCCTCTCTCTTTCTCTGCCATGCAGCCCCACCGCTCTCTGCTGCTCTGTTCCTCTGCTCCTCTCGACGTTCAGCTGCTTGTGTCTGTGCCTGCTAAGGTCTCGGACTTAAAAAGACACAGGGTGGGGGGCGTGGTGAGCCAAAACAGAAATGCCCGTCCTCACTTAGGGCCACGGGTCTTCAGGCTTGAGGGTGGGACCTTTGCCAGGGAACTGCCCTCTTCTACCCAGTATTTCCCTGTCTCTTGTGTGTATCACCACTACTTACCATACCCAGTGATTTTTCTCAATGCCACCTTCCTATATCATGCAATTCCTCTGCCTGTCTTCTTCCCTCTTCGTCTCTCCTTGACCATCACTTATGTCTGGTATGGGAGCTGTTAGGGTAATGAAGTTGTTCCTGCCTTTAAAGGCTGGATCACACATGCAGATGACAGTGAGGCACGTGCTTGGAGGGCGGACAGTGACAGTGCTTGTTGCTCCGGGCCAGGAGAAGGACATGTTCTTTTTGTTTTTGAGACGGAGTCTCGCTCTGTCCCCCAGGATGGAGTGCAGTGGCGCAATCTCGGCTCACTGCAAGCTCCGCCTCCCGGGTTCATGCCATTCTCCTGCCTCAGCCTCCCGAGTAGCTGGGACTACAGGCGCCCGCCACCATGCCCGGCTAATTTTTTGTATTTTTAGTAGAGACGGAGTTTCACCATGTTAGCCAGGATGGTCTCGATCTCCTGACCTCTTGATCCGCCCGCCTTGGCCTCCCAAAGTGCTGGGATTACAGGCTGTGAGCCACCGCGCCCGGCCAACGCATGTTCTTAATAGGAAGCCCTGCAGAAATAACCTCCTCTGAGGTTACGCACAAGTCCGAGCCCATTGCAGTCATCACTCATCTCACATTTTTTTGGAAATGAGGTTTCTCAGTCCCATCATGCCAGGTCAGTGGATACTCCCAGGACAAACATTTTATAAAACTGAGAGCAATCTTGGAATTGCCTCCATTGCATGTTAGAAGTACATACTATCTGGTTGCATAGTCTGAAAATTCTGCCACCCACCTACAGAAGCAAAAATTCTAAAAGAAGGCCCTTATCTTTTTTTAGCTTCAAAGAAATAGATTTCCAATATTCTTAAAATGCTGGAGTATTTCTGTTACATTTGTATATATTTCACAAAAAAATATCATTTGGCATTTCTCAAATTTGAAAATTATATTCACTTATTTCAAAGAAAATATAATTCTCAAGAATCCCAGAGAATACTGGATCTTGGTTTAATAAATGCTGACTTTAGAAACTAGTCTATTTCACAGAAACATCTCTTAGTTGCAAATTGCCGTTGCACTAAGAATGTAATATTTTTACTTTATATTAGGAAAAATTTCAAATATATACAAAAGTATACAGACACAAGTGATATAAGCAGCCGATATGCATACCATCACCCCGTTCCAACAATGATCGTTCATGGCCAATCTTGCTTTTACCTTTTACATGTACTTTGATTGTATTATTGGCAAATCCTAGACATCGTATCATTTTGTTTGTAAACATTTCAACATGAATCTCTAAAAGACAAAGACCATTTTTTTCACAAGATAAATCACAATTCCATTATCTCATTTAATTTTTTCACTGTAATTAAAGATCTAGTCTGTGTTACAATTTCCCAGAATATCTCATAAATGTTTTTGTTACAGTTGATTTGTTCAAATCAGGATTCAACTTTTTATCTGTATAACAAGTAAATAAGCAAATGTTTAATATTATCATCAGAATAAAAACACAAACTTTTTTTTTTTTTTTTAAATTGGGGGATTATTTCCTAAACTCTAGGCCCACAAAATCGGTGGATCAAAGTTTGTGAAACATTTGTGCGAAAGTTAAGTGTGGGCTTAGGAATTAAATCAGATCTGGGTTTGAATCCTGAGTCCTGACTGCTGTTTAATCCCAGCCTGTCTTGGAGTTTCTGAGGAATTCTGATTGAAATGATCACCGACTGCAGCTTCAGGTGACATCCATCTTACTGATGGTCAGTGTGTGCTAACTAGGTGACTTTGAGCAACTCACAAATGACCAACTTCTTTCATAAATAAAGTTATGACCATCTTGTACTCTCATGCAGGGTTACATGTGAATTTTAGAAAAACAACAAATTTTCATAAGTATACCCGAGCAAAAATCCCAATGTCACTGAGCCTCCTGTGTTTTTATTTGCTAAATCTGGCAATCTTGCCTTCATGGTTATTTTGTGGCTTTCATGGGGTGACACATGTAAAGTGCTTAACACAAAGCCTGACACATCATCACTGCATGATTGACGTCAGCTGTTCAGCAGAGTCCAACCTTCGGGAGAAATGGGAGGGAGGGGGCCCCTCCTTGGGCTCCCATCTGCTCTCTGCTTTGTTTGAGTACTGCTCCCCAGGTGGGAGACAGCCATCTTCTCCTAACTAGAAGTTTGAGTTACAGCCAGTAATTACCTCCTGCAGGATTCCAAGTCTAGCTAAAGCATTGTAGTTTGCTTCGGCAGCCTGCGATGTTTCTGATAACAAAGATATTTCTGACTTCTACTTAAAAATTGAGAGCTCTGGCAGCTCTGGGGCTACACTCCCACCTGGCACCAATCAGGGGAGCTGTGTAGCAGCTGCTCCCTTTAGTTGGGCATGTGCTCGCCAGTTTGCCATCTGGTCCATTCACCTACTTAGATCACTTGCCTGGACCCTGTGGGTATTTGAGTTTGCTACTGCTGTGCCTCCTCCCCAGCCCTCTCCCTCTGCTGAATCTTTGGCTCCAGAAAATGCTGAGCATTTTCTGTATAGAGAGGAGAGGCTAGGGGTTGGAGAGAGGGGTTTGCTAGGAGAAAAGGAGAAAAAAAAATGATCCAAAGACAACATCTTTAATGGCCCATTCAAGAAACTGAATTGCATTGCTCATGATGCAGAAAAAAAAAAAAAAAAAAAAAGAGAGAGGGGCTTAGTGCAAATAAGAATGGAAACAGACAAACCAAAAATGAGAAGGGCAGTGTGGTTTTGAGTCTGGCTGGGGTTTAAGGGGCTCGGGAATGAAATACAGAAGCAGATGAAAAAAGACAAGTAACCAAAACTGCAAGGAATGAGGAGATCAGCTAGTAGGAAGAAAAGAGAGACAAGAAATGACAGGTTCATAGTGACTGTTAGAAACAAACATTTTCCTCAGTGGAGTGGAGTCTCTGCAAATAGAATCCCAGCCTGTCTTGGAGTTTCTGAGGAATTCTGATTGAAATGATCACCGACTGCAGCTTCAGGTGACATCCATCTTACTGATGGTCAGTTTGTGCTAGAATCCAGTTTGGGATCTGAAGGGTAGCAAATGGGATTTAAGGCCTTTGCACCTCATGTGTCTTTCCCACTGCTGTGCCCAGAAGCTGTTGACAGAGAGTGACTTTGAGACATGGAGTTGCAATGATTGCTTCAAATGGAGCTCCATGTGGTTCCCAGCCTTTCTACTTACTCACCGAAAGCAGCTTCTGAAAGATCCTCTTTCTCCCAAATGGGCATGCAATTATTGGAAAGAAAATCTGCAGAAGGGAATTCTGTCACATAAGAGCTGCTTTGAGAAAGAGGAAATAAGGGTCTTTGCATTCTGGGGGAGAATAAGCAACTTCATATGGAGGAAGTATACCATATTCAGCAAAAGCCCTCCTGAAGCACATGGTTCTCTGGGCTTCAGTCACCTAGGCAAAGGACCATCCCTTTCTAGTGGGGAGGCAGCTTCCTCATCCAAAGGCAGCTGGCTTCATCAAGACAAGAAGCACAGAGGTTAAAAAAAAATGTGGGGGAATGATGGAACTTATTGTACAGGAACTCAGACTATCTCTGTTTACGCAATTGTCATTACATGCCTTTCTGTAAATGTGACAGATTTTTCCACCTGGATCTTGCACATTTTTTATTAGGATATTCCTAAGCATCTTCTTTTTTGTTTCTAATGAGAATGGAAGTCCTTTGAAATTGAAATTCTCACTTGGTTATTTCCAGTGAATATCCTGCTATCTACAGTTGTATGTAAATCTTGAATCTATGTATCTTGCTGAACTTTTTTATTAGCTGCAGGAGTCAACTTGTGAATATTTTATTTAGGATGTTTGTACCTTTTTCATACGTGTGATTTGCATGTCATTTTCTCACGCTCTCCTTGTCTAGTTTTGCCATCAGGGTTATGCCAAACTCATTAAATGAATTGGAAGGAATCTCTTATTTTAGCTCTGGGATAATTTATACAGTATTGGAGGTATCTCTTCTTAAGAGATTGGTAGAATGTACTTGTCCAAATTTCAAACCGAGTGGCATTTATTAGGAATATATCTTTGATCACTGTCTTTCAGGTTTCCTGTGGGGTGTGTGTGTTTGTGTGTGTGTTGGGGCAGGGGGGGTGTTTCATGTCAGATCTTCTTAAGCCAAATTTTGATTAATTTTTTCTCTACACAGGAAATCATCTTTCTCATTTATATTTTCTATATTATTTAAGGCAAAGTCACCAAAATTATTCTTCATTGTTTTAAAAATCCTTATCTTGAGTCCTGCTCTTTCTCAATTCTAATTTTTCCTATGTATGTGTTTTCATCTTGTTCTTGATAACTTGCCAGAGATTTGCCAATTTTATTCAGCTTTTGTAAAGTACCAAGCGTTTGTTTTGTTCATCCATCCTACTAATTTTTTTAAATAACATTTTGCTTAATTAGTTGATTTTTTTCTTACTCCTTAGGTTTGACTTTGTTATCTTCTTAACTCTTTTAGTACCAGCTTAGTTTACTTATTTTCAATTGTTCCTGTTGAATTAGACTTCTTTTACTTACCCACTTCTACTTAGTATTATGTTTTAGGTGGAGCAGACCCACTCCTCATTCAAAATGGTCACATTGAAGTTAGTGGACTCTTGCTTCTTAGCAAAGATGCTCATTTTCTCTTAGGGTTGGTGAACTGAGGGTGGATAGGCCATGCACTGCAACTGATTACTATTTTGCCACTACAGAAAGAACCTGCATAAGAACAAAGGCAGCACAGAGGAAATAGGAATTGGTGGTATTTTTTGAGCACCTGGATCTAACCATGTTTGAACTCTACTCTGGACTCTAATTATGTAAGCCAAATTTTTCCATTTGCTTAAGCCAGTTTGAGTTGGGTTTCAGACTCTTATAACTAAGGAATCCTGCCTTGTCTTTGAATAAGGGCTTTTAGGCCTATCTATTTTTTTTTAGCATATTGACTATATGCTGCAGGTTTTGATATGTTGTACTCATTGTACAACATTTCTAAATATGTAGCTAATAATTCTTATTTTAAATTTCCCTTTAACTTGAAAGGATTTAGAGTTTTAAAATTCTAGTTTGATAATTTTTAATATATTTTTTGTTTCTACCTCTATAATATTAATTCTATTGCATTATTAGTGAATGTGGCTTAATTTTTGCTTGATTGGGAATTTCAGAATTTGTTGAGATTTTCTTCCTGTTAATACATGAGCAGCTTTAGGAATGTTTTTTGTAGGTTTAACAAATATCCCAGCACTTTTCGGAGGCCAAGGCAGGAGGATCACTTGAGGCCAGAAGTTCAAGACCAGTCTGGGCAACATTGTGGAAAAAAAAAATTAGCCAGGTGTGTCCCAGCTACTTGGGAGGCTGAGGTGGGAGGATCGCTTGAGCCTGGGAGGTAAAGGCTGCAGTGATTCATGATCACACCACTGCACTCTAACCTGGTTGACAGAGTGAGAACCTGTCTCAAAAAAAGAGCATATATTTCTTATGTCTACATATATATAATTTTGGTTTTTGTATAAGTATTATTTTGTAAACAGTAATATATACATATAGATTAAGGTTATTAATTGTATCATTCAGATGCTATGTATCTGTCTATCCATTTTCGTGGAAAACACTTTAAAATCTTTCTTTAAGATTGTGAATTTGTTTATTATTCTTTGTATTTGTGCCAGTTCTTGCTTTATGTAGCTCAGGCAGTTTGTTGGTTATATGAGGGTTCATGTTATAATTTCCTAGTTAATCGCAACTCTTCACAATATGAAATACACTCTCTTTGTTTCTTTCATTGCCTTTTCTTTTGTCTTGCATTCTATTTTGTCTGATATTTTATCATCACACTTGAGGTTTTTTGTTAGCATCTGTTTTGCAAACCTTTTTCAACCTTTCTGTATCATAATTGCATCTCTGGCGAGTAACATATAGTTGCATTATCTTATTGTTTTTGTTTTTTATCCAGTGTGAGAATATTTAGCAGGTGAACGTAATTCACTTATTTTATTGTAATTGCTGGTATATTTACTTTCTGAAAGTAGAAATAAAATTGAACCAATTAGTGCTATAGTTCCACGCAAGGAAATATTCTTCTAAAATTATTTCCCTAAAGTTCTGTTCTTAAGATTTTCTTCCCTTTCTTCTTTCTATCCTTTTCCTTAAGGTAGATGTTACAATATTTGGATATGTTCTCTAAGACCTTCCTTTCCCATTTTCCATCTTTCTGTCCTTTGGAACTATCTTCCCAGAGAACTTTTTAGCTCCATTCTCCAGCACACTGCTTTTAAGATTTATCTGTTTGCTATTGATCCATCTATTGAAATTGTTATTTCAATAATTATGATTTTTATCTTCAAGTCCCCTATTAGTCATACAACCTGATTTTGCTTCAGGAATGTGTGATCTCCTATTCCCTCTGAAGATATTATTCATAATAACATCTCTTTTCATCCTGCCATCTCTTTCCTCTATTGGCTCTGTTTTCTTTTATTTCAGTTCTCCTGTTTATAACTTATAGTGTCTCTCTTATGTTGTTTATTTACCTAAAATGTTATGTAATTTTGGTTGTGGCTTACATTTGCATTTGAGATTCTCTCCTGCCTGTTTGTAAATGCTACACCTTGTCAACTTCACTTGTCCCAGTGATGTAAGGAAGAGGGAGGGTGTGCTGTTAGGATGTTTGCTAATCAATAACTGGTATCCTGGGTCTAGGTGTCCCATGCTCCCCCTGGCTGTGAGCTGCTTCTGGGTCCGAAGTGCTCACGTCCACTCCTGGAGGGAACCAAACGGAAACATTCCCGCCTGCCATTTTGTGACATCCCAACCTTTCATGCTGTTGTTCTTTGTACCACGTGGAAGCTAAAAACACCCTTAGCTTGCAAGGGTGTTCCTGGAACTACACCCACCATGGACAGCAGACTTCTTCTCTCTCTGGGCTTTATTTATTTTATGAATATCCAATTTTTAAATGTGCTGGATCAAAATAGTTTGCAGCCCACTGACACATCGCAGGATCACATAATAGAATTGACTCCTTTCATAACCTTAGTTTCAGAAGGTCTCACATTTGTATTACATAATTTAAAATATTTACACTTTGAATTTGCTTCAGACTGTCCCTTTAAAAAACAAGGAAACATTTTCTAATTTAAAGTGAGATGTTTCTTGGAATTATGTTGCACATTTCACTGTGTTCCAGAGGGTTTATAATTAATAGTTAAGGCAGCACCTGCTCTAAATCTTAATTGCTTTCTTCCCCACGAATACTGATTCTCCAAGTGTTGGTGAATTGATTTGTGCTGCATAAGAATGGCTGCAATCTCGGCTTTGGCATACGCAGTTCAGAAAACTGAACCCAGTATTGAAATTTTTCCCAAGGAAAAATTTAATTATATTTGTTTCAGATATTCAAGTCAAGTACCTGCGAATGGCTGTGATGGCAACAGTACTATTATTACCATTTTGTGTCACCCATGAGTCAGGTGGTGAGGTCTATGTTCAGACATCCGAAGAGACCCAGAAAGTGTTATAATTTATCTGATAACAATAGAAACGTTCTAGAATTCAGTAACTTTGTTTAGCATAAACTGTCTGCAATGGACTGAATGTTTGTGTCTCTCCCAAATTTATATGTTAGAATCCTAAACCTCAATGTGATGGCATTGGAACTTGGGGCCTTTGGGAGGTAATTAGGTCATTACCTTATAATGACCTGATGTAAGGGACCACAGAGAGCTCTCTCACACTCTGTTACACCATATGAGGATTCGAGGAGAAGTGGGTGATCTGTATCCCAGAAGAGAGCTCTCACCAGAACCTGACCTTGCTAGCACACTGGTCGTGGACTTCCAGCCTCCAGAACTGTAAGAAATCAATTTCTGCTGGGCCCAGTGGCTCACACCTGTAATCCCTGCACTTTGGGAGGCTGAAGTGGGAGGATTGCTTGAGGCCAAGAGTTCAAGACCAGACTGGGCAATATGGTGAAACCCCATGTCTACAAAAAAAATACAAAAATTATCCAGGTGTGGTGTTGCACACCTGTAGTCTCACTAGTTAGGAGGCTGAGATGGGAGAAATGCTTGAGCCTGGAAGGTGGAGGTTGCAATGAGCCAAGATCATGCCATTGCCCTCCAGCCTGGGTGACAGAGTGACTAAAAAAAAAAAGAAAAAGAAAAAAAAGAAAGAAAATTTGCGTTGTATATTGTGTATAAGCTACCTAGTCTATGGTACTGTATTATAGACATCCAATCTGATGAAGACCCTGCCCTAATTCCCTTTGCATTCAGCCTCCTCATCACTTTCATTTCAGTGCATCCCTCTGTGTAATGGGGTCCTGGGATCCAAGTCCACCTTTGCCAGTCATGGATGTGCCTGTGAGTCCATCACTCACCTTCCTTGAACCTCGTCTTGCTCATCCTACAGAAGGGTACAGAGTCAGGCTTGGCAAATGCACAGCCTGCAGCTGTAGTAGAGTTGGCACCAGCTTTAAGACTCTGTGAATAAGATTTAATTCAGAACAGATTTACAGAAATACTGCTTTTGCAAATTAAACTGCATTAAAAAGAATATCTTCCATTACTTTTTCTGTTTTAAAAAGTCACATGTATTTGTTTCAGAAGAAAAAAAGAGACAGAGAGAGAGAAGTGAACGAAGTAAATTTCCTGCACTGCTTTAGTTATAGCCTTCAATACTTAATCAGCTGCATTTTAAATGTCCTAGGGGGATGTGGACCTTAAAAGAAGCAGAAAATGAATTCTTTTGTAATATGAATGCTTGATTTGTTAGCTCAATTTTTCATGTAGTAAATTTACTCTTAGAAGGATTCAGTGGTATTTCTTGTAATAGACTCATCCTTTCATTCAGACAACCTTTCAAGGGTCCTTCTGCGGGGAGACCATTTCTTGTCCCTACTTCTTTCTGTGTCACCTCTTGACTCAAGACTACTCTTTTCTGTGTATAATTGCAGGTGTTTTTGTTTCAATTTCACAGTGTGGGGCAAGAGGCCCACTTGTCTTTTGATTGTCTCACCATCCATGCATTTAAGGGCCCTAAGTTGCAGAAACTCTGGTGACTCAGTGCAGACAATGAGATACCAGTCAAATACCTAAGTGAGCTTTATTGCTGTTGCATTATAAATCTATTCTCTAAAAGAAACATTTTTAAAACATGGTTTACTTTGGGGGGTGAATTTATTGCTTTTTTCCCAGTCCCTTTGGTGGAGAGGTGGGTGAGGGGCTAGGACAGCGAACTGATAATTGCTCCAGAGGGGCTGAGGGAGAGAGCTGCTAGCCTCACTCTGACCATGTATTTCATTAAATGTTTAAGTGGAGTAATCAGATTCAAGCGCAGACCAAAGAAGCACTGGAAGACTTGAAAGGCGTAGGTCATGTCACATTTCAGGTCTTATTGTAGCTGTTGTTCTGACATTACCTATCTGAATGTAGAACAAGGAGGCCCATTATTAGTCTGCCCTAAAGGAACGATCATCATAAAAGGAAGCCAGGCTGATTAATTCAGTCATGGTCTTTTGGATTCCCAGTTCAGCTTCTCGTGTTAATGAAACATGCGTAGTCGTTACAGTAGCTGTTGAAATTACCTGTCATATTTACGGTTTACCACAGCCTTTTCTTCTGAGGTTTCTAACAAAATGACAGGGATTTCCCAGTAGTCTCGTTCTTTATTTCTCTGGGTTTATTTGAGATGTCAGTAGATGCAAGATGTGAGTTTTAAAAATGTCTATTTTTCCAAAAGAAGATTTATTTGATTCTCCAAAAATGTCTCCTTTTGTATAAAAAGATAGTTATTCACGGTATTGTCTTATTATCACAAGTGTAGCATGTCAAAGCACGTTGATTAAAGCAACCAAGTGCACAGTGCTCAAACACAAGTCACCCTCACAAGGTTTTCAATAGATTCGCAGTATAAATGTAGGCATATATATCTCAAATATATGTACATTTTGTATGATGATTTTAGGTCTCCACATAGATAAATTTTGGAGGCTGTTTTATTTGCTTGGTGCATATTTACAAAACATATCCTGAAGAAAATATGTGATTGGTATTTATAATTTCTAATGTACTTTAGACATCAGCTTTATAGCATTAATTATTAATATACTATTGGAAATAACTATAAAATGCTGGAAGCTCTGTAGTCATTTGAATTTATCTACAGTGAGTTTTTAAGGGCTTAGTCAGTCATTATTATTATTATTTTTTTTTTTGAGACAGAGTCTCGCTTTATTGCCCAGGCTGGAGTGCAGTGGCACGATCTCGGCTCACTGCAACCTCTGCCTCCTGGGTTCAAGAGATTCTCATGCTTCAGCCTCCCAAGTAGCCGGGACTACAGGCACACACCACCGTGCATGGCTAATTTTTTGTATTTTTTGGTAGAGATGAGGTTTCACCATGTTGGCCAGGCTGTTCTCGAACTCCTGACCTCAAGTGATGTGCCCACCTTGGCCTCCCAAAGTGCTGAGGTTACAGGTGTGAGCCACCACTGCCAGCCATCAATTATGTATTAAGGGATTTCTATGCATTGTGTGAGTAAAACAAGACACTATTTCTGGGTCATAGGGAAATGATGCTTCAGTAGAGGGACAGCATCTTTTGCAGAAAGGGGGCAATGAACTGCTACAAGTGTTGATGATGGGTAGATATTCAGGCCAAATACAACTGGGCCACCAGGTGAAGGATCATTAGTCCATGTGGAGGTAAAAGAGAGAGCTTAATTCTCATGCAACGACCCTGGGTGAATCTTCCATTTGGTCTCACACAGTGACATTCTGACCCACAATGTAAGAACAGCACATAAATGGAACCTACTTAATGTTGACTCCAGGAGTGGGACGAGTGCAGTCAGTGTGTTCCGGCTACTTCCCTTTCTCCACATAATTGCATCTATTCCCAAAAACTGCCCAGCTGTGATCAACTCCTGGTCACTTATTTTATACCAAGAGGAACACAGAGAGTCCTCCAGACTCCTCACAGAGATAGGCTTTGGCCAGGCATGGCGGCTCACGCCTGTGATCCCAGCTATTCGGGAGGCTGAGGTGGGAGAATCACTTGAACCTGGGAGGCGGAACTTGCAGTGAGCTGAGATCGCACCACTGCACTCCAGCCTGGGCAACAGAGCAAGACTCCAGCACCACCCCCCCCCAAAAAAAAAGGAAAGAGAAAGAAAAAAAACTCAGAGATAGGCTCTGCTTAATTATTGTTCTTGTATTTGAATTAAAGGACTTACCTGTTTCTGGTTAGAAATTGATGGTCATTTTCCTTCCTTGGGTGGGTTAAAAAAATAGCAGCCATGATTTCTATTAGCCTCTTTGGTTTTCTCAGCTATTTGTGTTTTTCTCAGCAGTTTGTTGTTTAACGTGTTAAAGTCGTGGTTCTCAACTGGAAGTGATTTTGTCCCCCAGAGGACACTTGGCAATGTCGGGAGACATTTTTGTTGTCACAGCCAGGAGGCGGAGTGGTGCGAAGATGTGGAAGAGGCCGGGGATAGTTAATAAGCACCCTACAATACACAGTACAGCTCCCCCAACAGTTTTCCAATTCAAATTATCAATGGTGCCAAGGTAGAGAAACCCTGTGTTAGAGAATAACATGATCTTTTCAAAGCATGAGGCTGGGGGAGATGTGAAGATGATGGTCTGAGTGGAAGGGGTTAATATTTTTCTAGAGGCCGGTCTCTTGGTTGTGAAAACTTAAAGGCACATCTGCTTCCAGAGACGTTTAGCAAAATCTATGGCAAGCGGCAGCAGTGGCTTGCTGACCTGTCTGAAATGGAACTCACTGGATTGTTGCTTCTGTGGGCAATTCCTTCCACCTTCCAACCAGCCCACCATCCATCCACGCACACACCTTCCCCTCTCTTCCAACCCAGTGTCTCTGCTGCTCTTCATTTTCCGTACTTTCCCCCTTCTTTTTTTTCAGATGGAGTCTTGCTCTTGTCACTCAGGCTGGAGTGCAATGGCACGATCGCGGCTCACTGCAACCTCCGCCTCCTGTGTTCAAGCAATTCCTGCCTCAGTCTCCCAAGTAGCTGGGATTACAGGCGCCCACCACCACACCCAGCTAATTTTTGTATTTTTAGTAGAGATGAGGTTTCGCCATGTTGGTCAACCTGGTCTCGAACTCCTGACCTCAGGTGATCCGCCCGCCTCAGGCTCCCAAAGTGCTGGAATTACAGGCGTGAGCCACCCCACCCGGCCTCATATCTTTCTTAAATGCTGTTTTATATCACCATGAAATACCACCCATGAGAAACACAACCCTGGAGCCTGCAACCTAATTCATACAGCTGAATCCTTCCTTAAATTAAAGAATGTTGATGGTAGGAGCCGATAACAACTGCACATTTTTTTTTCTGGCATTCGCAGAGAGACATGTATTTCAAAAAGCTGCCTCTTCTTTCCAATAACCATTAGAGGAAACGTAAAGCAATTTACCCTTTGAAGTCTTTTCATTAACAAAGGGTGGGGGGAAGAGTGGTGGAGAGAAAGAATGAAAAAAGGAACTTTCCTCAAAGGAAATATTCTAGACAGATGACTTGATTTAGGGCTCTTAATGCACTCAGCTTTTTAACAGTCTGAATAACTCAGCAAGCCTGAAACAAAGAAGGTTCTAAAAAAGCAACCCGTGGCTGGGACTGTGGGTAATGAAATTTGCTTTGAACAATATGATCACTGTATGTGCATGTTTCAAATGATCACCACAACATACACACAAAAATCTTTGTTCTGTTAGTGCTGTTCTAATCTTAGAACCAGATTAGACCTTGTGCTCTTCCCCTGTGGAATTTCGCTTCCCATGGAAATAGCTGCTCCTTCCTTATCCTTAGGAGTGGGTAGAAGACAGTATTTCAAGCAGTGAGAGATGTTCTGAGGCAGAGGTGGCGAAGATGTGTGACATGAACGGCACAGCTGCTGGTCTCTACTCCTTCTTCCTTTCCCTTGGACAACACTGTAAAATCATCACCGCCTCTTTCTGGTTGAGCCC
Organism: Pongo pygmaeus; assembly: GCF_028885625.2. Taxonomy (NCBI): domain Eukaryota; kingdom Metazoa; phylum Chordata; class Mammalia; order Primates; family Hominidae; genus Pongo; species Pongo pygmaeus. The sequence continues at coordinate 12,358,317 of NC_072380.2, forward strand.
AAACAAGGTCTCAGAATCCTCATATGGCATTTCTTTCTGTTCTTAAGACACTCGAAGAAGTCTCACTGTAGACTAGAAGATCTGGCCAGCGGTGTTTAGTGTCTCTTTTCACCCATACAATGCAGCCCAGAATGTTGCTGCTTATGAAATACAACCAAGCAAATGCACTACTTTAGCTGGACCAGAAGTATCTGTGAATCCTGAATGATCAGGTGAACTACTCAGTTTTCATAACTGTAGTGGACTGATCACAGAATAGCTCCAACCACCCCCTATATCCATACTCTATGCAATGTGATGTTGCAGCTACTCCCATCAAGACATGTGACTGCTTTGTACCTTGCATTTGATCTGATCTAGTGACTTGCTTTGGCCAATAGAATAAAGTGAAAGTGACAATGTGAGGGTTGCCTGGGCCTCAGAGGGCTTTGTGCTCTTCCACTGTGTCTCTGGCTCCTCTGTCCTCCTCCTGACACTGTTTCTACATCCCCTGCTAGCCTGCTGGAGGACGGCACAGTGGAGTAGAGCCAAGTCAGCCCAGTGGGCCTAGCCAAGTCCCCAGATTTGAAAGGGAGCTCAACCAAGATCACCAAAACCACCTAGACTGCCACCACCAACCACAGATGCATAAGTGAGCCCTGCTGAGCCCAGTTCAGATCAACACACCCAGAGCAGTGAGCAAAAATCCGTTTTTATTACATTATACGTCTGAGGTGAGCAGTGGTTTATGAAACAGTAATAGCTAACATACAATAACTAATCCCTGCTCAATTTGCACCTCGTCTATGAATTTTTCTTTTTTCTTTTTTTTTTTTTTTTTGAGACTGAGTCTTGCTTTGTCACCCAGGCTGGAATACAGTGGCGTGATTTTGGCTCACTGCAATTTCCACCCAGGTTCAAGCAATTTTCGTGCCTCAACCTCCTGAGTAGCTGGAATTACAGGTGCTTGCCACCATGCCCAGCTAATTTTTGTATTTTTAGTAGAGATGAGGTTTCACCATGTTGGCCAGGCTGATTGCAAATGCCTGATCTCAAGTAATCCACCTGCCTCAGCCTCCCAAAGTGTTGGGATTACAGGTGTGAGCCACTGTGCCCAACTACAAATTATTCTTAACCCCTTCAACCCATACTGACTTCTTGCTTTCCTGCACACCAGGAAGAACTCACTGACCAAGCCAATGGTTCCCAACTTTTGTTCCAGTAACAAAAACTCTATGTATAACTTTCTGCTGTACCTTTAACACTTGGGAGTTGAAAAAATAAACCATCATGATCACCTGAATTCAGTAACCATTTCAAATGAATATTTATTTTCATAATCACATCACTGCATGCACGTGAAAAGAATAGTATGTATATGTATGATATATTATTTATTCAGTCAAAAAACAATGTGTGGTTCAGCTAGAGATTCAAAGCCTCCTTATTAAACTTGAGTGTTCTTTGGGAGTCTTGGACCCCAGTGATGGAAAACGTTGGTCCACGCTTGTTTTTTGACATTTACTCATGCAATATTTGGGAATGTGAGTTAAATGTTCTCCCAGGTATCCCACGACATTGTTCATGTTTCAGAGGAGGGATTCTGTCTTATCCTTCCCTCACCCTGTTTAGTGCCGCACCTCCTAGCACATAGAACCACGTTGTGCACACAACAGCATCAGTGTGGATGAGGCTGGTGCCAGCCACCCAGGCCTTGTGCTATTTGGAAGGCTGTACCTTCTAGTCATTAGACAAGCACGCTCTGCAGTCAATGGGCCTGGGTTCAATACCTGGCTCTGCCACTTACTAGCTCTGTGACCTGGAGCAAGTCACTTACTTAACCTCTCTGCCTCAGTCTACTTATCTGTAAAATGGGCATATTCTTATATCCTCATTAGCACCCATCATTTAAGCTTCTTGTGAGAATTAAATGAATTAATACATATAAGACACTTAGCTCATTGCCTGGCACATATTAACACGTTAATTTGTTAACATTAACTTAGATTATTAGTAATATAATATAAATATTAACTTATATTATTGTTAATAATGAAGTCCTTAGAAAGAGTACCTGGTGCAAGTAAATGTCATTAAACATTAGATGTTATTATTAATGTTGGTATTGTTATTATTACTATGAAACCCTCAAAGTCCCTGAAAATTGTTGATTTGTTTAAAAAGACATTTTGCCAATATCATTGCTAAATATATAATCCATGATCTAACTCAGCAAAGCTCCTCAATATGGTAAATTTGGGGCATAACCTTGGTTACTTTTGGCACGTGGTACTAGATTTCACGATGGCAGACAGACCATTCTGAGGAAGCAGCCAGTTCCCTTTCTGTTCAGGAGGGAATATCTGACAGGTCCTTGAAAATGTTTTTCTGGTCAACATTCTCTTCTGATCCATGGAGTTGTTCATGCTCAGTTTCTATACTGTGAGCCCTTTCACGTTCAGGAGAAAGAGAGGTAAAATCTGGGGAGACCTAAAAAGGAGGTTTCTAATGTACTGTTGAAATGATATGGTGTCTGGGGTTGATTGCTTCAAAATAGTTATGAGGTTGAGGACAGGAGAGAGTGAAGCTATTAAACCAGACTGGCCATAGATTAATGACTTGAGATTGGATGATGGATACATGAGATTTCATTTTCTTATTCTCTCTGCTTTTGTGCATACTTAGCAGTTTCCATAATTAAAATTAAAAAAAAAAATTGCCTGTACCCTGTTAAGAGGACTAAACAAAGAGATTTCATTGTCTTCTAAGATAGCTTATTATATTGTCTCTGAACATTTGCTTTTAGTTAAATGTCTCCTTTTACTTATTCTTACATGAGTCTATTCTTCATCTAAGGTTCATTTCTCATGGCCAATGAAAAAAGACCCATGACCACTTATATTAGTCCGTTTTCACACTGTAAAGAAATACCTGAGACTGGGTAATTTATAAAGGAAAGAGCTTCAACTGACTCACAGTTCCACATGGCTGGGAACGCCTCAAGAAACTTACAATCATGGCGGAAGATGAAGGGGAAGCATACACCTTCTTCACAAGGCGTCAGGACAGAGAGAGAAGCCCAGGCAAAACTGCCATTCATCAGAACATCATCTCTCCTAAGAGCTCCTTACTGTCACCAGATCATCATGGGGAAAACTGCCCCCGTGATCCAATCACCTTCCACCAGGTTTCTCCCTCAATACCTGGGGATTACAATTCAAGATGAGATTTGGATGGGGACACAGAGACAAACCATATCATCCTTCATTCATCCACTCTATAAACACTTATTGAGCAGCTACTATGGACAGTGAATAAGATAAAGAATGCTTCCCTTCTCTCTCATTGAGTTTATATTTTACTAGGCAAAATAGAGTACAAGCAAAAAAGCAAGAAAAATAACAGATAATGAGAATTTTTATAGAGGTGACCGTTTTTATAAAGGTGATCCCTTAAACTGAGGGGTTATCTTAAATTAGATGATCAAGAAAGAGCTCCCAGAGGAGATAACACTTAAGCTGAGATCTAAAATTTAAAAGAAGCCAGCCATCAAAGGTTGGCAGGAAGAACACTCCAGCCAGAAAGGCCAGGCAGTACAAAAGCTTCAAGGCAGAGCAAGCATGGTGATGTTTGAAAACCAGGAAGACGGTGGCCATGCCGGGTGTATGCTGGGCAAAGAGACTGTGGCTCAAGATGAAAGTAGGATGAGAGAGAGGCAGAGGTCAGTTCAGACTTTGAAATCCAGGGTAAGACTCTTGACTTTTATCCTAAGTGTGTTGGAAAAGGATCTGGAGGGTTTACAGCAGGGATGTGACATGACCTGGCTTCAGATTTAACAAGAATACTCTGCTGCTGTGAGAGAATGAGATGCAGCAGGACTTATCGCAGGCAGAACATGTGGGAGCTCTTATGGCCAGTCTTGGCCAGAGAAGGTACTGTTTTAGAGCAGGGCTGCAGCAGGGAGGTGATGAGAAGGGGTCCCATCCAGGCTATTTGAGGAGTGGCATTGACAAGTCTCGCTGCTGGCCGGGGTGGAGGTAGGGGGATCAAGAGGGAAGGACAGGAATAACTTTTGCATTTGGAACTTGAATGACTGGGTGGATGGAGGTGCTGTTTTCAGAAATAGGAAAGACTGAAAGGAGACCAGTCTTTTTTGGCATTTGCATGGGTAGAGGGAGTGAGGGTGGGAGTCATTTGCATGCTCCAAGTGGTTAATACTAAGTAGCTAAACACAGTTGTCTTAAACTCTGGGTAGCAGCTTCTTTCATTGGCCTGATATGTAGATGTGTCAAGAAAACAGTCACCTTCACAATAGCTTTTTTGAACATGGCCAAGATTAAAACTGCTTCTTAAATAAGTTCACAGGATCGAGTATTTGGTAGGGTTTTCTTTTACAGCCTTATGTGCAACGAAGTACTTAAGGAATGCCTTTTCATGACAGCAATAGTGATAATTCATGGGGGAAAGCCGACATTTATCTTATAAACCACAACAGCAGGATGATGTGTGTAACTACTGGTTTATTGTCTGTCTCTATCACTAGAATGTAAACTCCCCAGAGGCAGGGCCTTATCTGAAAGGTGGAGAGATGAAGACAAAGAAGTTAGGGACCTCAGGATCTAAGGGAAGAAAAAAGTTGGTGAGTTTCTTTTAGCATCATAGACCTGAGACTAGTAGCTGAAGAAGTAGCTAACCCAGAAATGCAAACAGGTGCAGACAAAAAAAATTTCCCCCAAAACCTGCTCTCTCTAGCCAAAGGAGCAAGAAAGGAGAAGCCTAGCAAGACAGAAAACTTGTAGACAATAACTCCAGCCAAACATGCAGAAAAACTACAGCCTCGCCCCATCCATGGTATTAAGGACTAAATATTTGTGTTCCCCCCAAAAAGGAATATGTTGAAATTCTGATACTGTGATGGCGTTTGTCGGTAGAGCTTTTGGAAAGTAATTAGGATTAGATAGAGTCATGAGGTTGGAGTATTTATCAATAGGGTTAGTGCCCTTGGAAGAGCTTGCTGGCTTCTCTCCACCACGTGAGGATACAGCAGGAAATGGGCTATCTGCAATCCGGAAGAGTCCTCATTGGAACTCGGTGATGCTGGCACCGTGATCTCAGGGTTCCAACCTTGGAACCATGAGAAATAATTTCTGTTGTTTATAAGCCAAGCAGTCTATGGTAATTTGTTACAGCAGCCTGAAATGACTAAGACACACACCAGTACATCCAAGTGGAGAGCCAGACTTCCATCCACACGAGGCTGTCTCAAGGTGCTCCAACACCTCCTCTATAGGGAGCGTCTGAGACAGTCAAACAGAGAGCCTGTCATAAGGCCACCTCGTGGTATCTGTGGAGACTGTCGGGAGAGTCTTGCCTTTCTCCTCCACCAACAATAACAAAGTGCTTATCCTCCTACCATCTGGGTGGCGTCAGAGGGATATTCTAGTGGAGACTCAGGACTTTCAAGATTTACCATCAACAATGAGGTCACCTCTACCTCAGTATCAGTGGAGACCACAAACACAGCTGAAAATTCCTCTTCCATCCAACAGTAACAAGGAGCATCCCCACCCCCAAACTTGGGTGTCAGTGAAGGATGGGTGGAGAACCTGGATTTCTTTCTCTACCTGGCAGTAAGAGACTCCTGTTTTCCTACTGAAGTAGTGTCGAAAAACAAAACAAAACACAGCTCAAACAGAAGGTTTAAATAAGATCCAGGGGCTCACAACATAGTGAAAAAATGTCCAGGTTTGAAAAGAAAAACACTCATCATACCAATAACCAGGAATAATTGTAAATGAATTAAAAAGTAGAATCAAACTAGGCATGATGGCTCGTGCCTGTAATCCCAGCACTTTGGGAGGCCGAGGCAGAAGGATGGTTTGGGCCTAGGAGTTCAAGACCAGCCTGGGCAACATAGCAAGACCTCATCTCTACAAAAAACAAACAAATGAACAAACAACAAAAATAGAATCAACAGATGTCAACATTGAGATGACAGAAATGTTGAAATTATCTGACAAGGATTTTAAAGCAGTCATTGTAAAAATATTTCAAGAACACACTTGAAACAAATTAAAAAATAGAAGGCCCAGCAAAGAAATAGAAGATAGAAAGAAAAAACAAATAGAAATTTTAGAACTAAAAAAATACAATAACTGAAATAAAATTATCCATGATGGGCTTAATAGCAGAATACAGGGGATGAAGGAATAACGCAGTGAGCTGAAGGAACAATAGATATTACACAATCTAAACAAGACAGAGAAAATAAACTAGAATTCAATTAACAGAGTTTCAGGGACCTGTGGTCTCTAACAGAACAGTAATATTCAGGTCATGGGTGTTCCAAGAAAAGAAGAAAGAGGATGGGGCTGAAAAAGTACTTAAAGAAATAATGGCAGAAAACAGAAATCTACAGATTTAAGAGCCTGAGTGTAACTCAAACACACACCCCCACAAAGTTCCATGCACAGACACATCATAATTAGACTTCTGAAAATTAGAGGAAATGAAAAAATAAACCCTGAAATCAGCAGAAGAGAAATAAGATCTCACCTACAGGAGAAAAACAATTAGAATGGCAGAATAGTTCTTATCAGAAATCTTAGAGCCAGAAGAAAGTGGCACAAGGCTGGTTTAATATTTTGAAAAATCTGTTAATGTAATCCACCTTATTAACAGGCTAAAGAAGAAAAGGTATATGATTATATCAATCAATGCGCTGAAAAGGCATTTGACAAAATTCAGCATCTGTCTGATAAAAACCCTCAGAAAATTAAAAACAGAAAGAAACTTCCTCAACTTGATAAAGATTATCTGTAAAAAGCCTGCAGCTAACATTATACTTACTTAATGGTAATGAATTCTGTTACCAGTGTAGGGAATTAGAGGCAGTAGAATTGCAGAGTGCCCGTAGCTGAAGGAGTGACTTAAAGGCCACCTAATTATCCTTCTCACTTTTTAGGCAGAAAACGGGCGTCTAGAGCTCTCTAATATCAGGACAGTGACAGATGCACGTTTCCACATTCTCAACAACTGTTTTTCTTCATCTACATATTTCCCCTCAGCATTTTATGTCTAATCTCAGAAGAATAAATAATATAATACTTCCAGGCACAGTGGCTCACGCCTGTAATCCTAGCACTTTGGGAGGCTGAGGTAGCTGGAGCACCTGAGGTCGGGAGTTCAAGACCAGCCTGGCCAACATGATGAAACCCCGTCTCTACTAAAAATACAAAAATTAGCTGGGCATGGTGGTACATGCCTGTAGTCCCAGCTACTAGGAAGGCTGAGGCATGAGAATCGCTTGAGCCTGGGAGGTAGAGGTTGCAGTGAGCTGAGACTGAGATCACACCACTGCACTCTAGCCTGGGTGACACAGCAAGACTCTGTCTTAAAACAAAACAAAACAAAACAAACAAACAAACAAAAAAATATATATATATAAAATACTGTATGTTCATAATTTGCTTCTATGAGAAATATTAGACTGTAAGTCCCTGGAGGGTGAAATTTCTGCTTTTTGTATTTTTTTGTTGTTGTTTTTTAGAGACAGGATCTTGCTATGTTGTTCAGGCTGGATTCGAACTCCTGAACTTAGGGATCCTCCCACCTCAGGCTCCAGATTACAAAGATTACAGGCACTGGGATTATAGGCACCTGCCTCGAAATTCAGCTTTGGTATTCATTGCGTATACCATCTAGCTCAGTCTCACGTGTGGTCATTGAATACACTCACATGTGAATGGATAATATGAGCATTTGTCCCTTCTTTCTTAAGGGGAGTGCTGGTGATTTTTCTTGATGAGGGCCTGCATGACATTTGCCTTTCTCAGAAGGGAGTAGCTACACAGAGATAGTTCTGGGCAGAACTGCCAAGCAAAACTTTTGGATGAGCCCTGGCCTGTGCACTCGGCAGGTTCGCTTTCTCACAGTCAGCTAATCCAGGGGCCATTTGATCTCCTCCCCAGCAGGGTTCTTAAAGCTAAGGGGTGGTTCCACACTGCTGGCAGAAAGGCATTTTTCTCCTAACTGCCTACTTTTTAACAGATTGACTTAGGGTCCAACCAATTTGCAGCCCAGTGACAAGCAGGAAAAAAAAAAAAAGCACATAGTCACACATATACACATTTTACAAATTTGCTAAGGACATAGTTTGAAGTTGATTTGTACTTGGACATTCCAAGCCAACTGAGAGCGTCTCAGGTGTTTTGACATCCACGGGCATAACTGCTAATTATCGACTTTGATTTGAGTCTTTTTTAATTCCCTCAAAGCTATCGGCTCATGCAACTTCTCTGAGAATCTGAAATGCATCATCCAGGTGAGTTTGAAAGGGGGTCACCATCCTCAAGAAAACAAGCGTGTGAATAGTCCTCATGGAAAAAAAAATCTCACACTTTCCAGGTATCAGATCTTAAAGGATAAGAAGCCTTAAAATTATTTACGGTGATTGGTGTGAGATTCTTAAAGCCTGGCTATGTCTATGACTATCAGAGGGCCAAGCCTCTTCACCCACTCTGGGAGCACAAAGTGACAAAGATATGGGGCAACACAAATTTGAAATGGAAATGATGCTTGTGATTGCCATCTGGCAATACTTATTACATGATGTAGCCCAGAATGTCACAGAACAAATCACTTAGCCCAAGAAAAGCATTCAGATCAGGAACAGCTGTTTGGGTGTGTGTTTCCCCATTACAAAACTCACAGAGTTCGGTGAGTCCTGATTGGTGCCTCCCACTGTGTGTGCTTCCTCCCAGGGGAAGCAGGTTAAGGAAGGGTGGACAAATAAGCATCAACTTCTTATCCCATGAGCAAGCTAGCCAGGAGTCCTTTTGTACATGAAAAGCAACCTGTCCCTTTTTTTCTTCTAGTTTCAGAAAATTATTTTAGAAATGAGCTCTCACTATGTCACCCAGGATAGAGTGCAGTGGCTCTTCATATGCATGATCATAGTGCATTACAGCCTGGAACTCCCGGCCTCAAGCAATCCTCCAGCCTCAGCCTCTCAGGTAGCTGGGATTACAGGTGCACACCACCATGCCCATCCTGTTCCATTTCGTAATCTCCAAAGCAACTATTGCTGAAGAGAGATGTCTGTGAAAGAGAGAGCTCCAGCCAGGATGGTAGTTTGGAGTGTCCGGGCTCAGTTTCCAATCACAGATGATTGGAAGGCATTCCTTCTCCCCTTCATCTTCCAGACTCCTGGATGATGAGCTAGTATAATAGAGGAAGATGAAATTGGTGGACTTCTGCCCAGACAGAAAATCTTATAGGACCATATTGCCCTTTGCTCAGGCTCCATTACCACTGAGATGCATTCCTTCACGCATTCATCTTCCAAACTCCCAAATGATGAGCTAGTATAATAGAGGAAGATGAGATTGGTGGACTTCTGCCCAGACAGAAAATCTTAGAGGACCATATTGCCCTTTGCTCAGACTCTGTTACCACTGAGATGCCTGGAACCTTGGATGGTAGCTGGTTTCACAGTGAGGGCCTTTGATGTGGTACACAACTGTTTCTTTGAAACCATCATAGTGCATTCCATTTTTTTTTTTTTTCAGAGAAACACAGCAGAAGGCATAGCAAGTCCATGCCCATCCCTTCTTCCCAGAGGTAACATTAAGCTGGTGAATATTTCAGCAGCCCTCTGGCCATGTCTCCTTTGACTTCTGCACAGGACTAAACAAGTGAGAACAAAATCAGAAAAAAAGTTAGTGCACACACAGACCTTGTCTTCTATGATAACTCAGAAAATAATAGAATGTAAGGAGTAGAATTACGCAAAAGCACTTACTCATTTTTAAAAACTTTTTCTGTGTATTTCATATCAAACTATAATTTATTAACATGGCAGTACACAAATCACAAGTATCTAAGTGGATTTTGACAAATGCACACACTCCTGTAACAATCTTCCAGTTAGTCATTATTTTTAAGTGCTCAGATTTCTAAAAGTAACATTAACAGGCTAACCTAGTTTCTCCATTGTTCTCGACTGAACCTGTAATTTTTTTTCTTGAAAAGTCGGATCTTGGAGAAGTTGATAAACAGAGAAGGGATAACAACCTGTTTCTTCATTGGCCAAGAGTTTTATGAGTTTGAGCTAGGTAAGAACCCACCCTTCAGAGAGAAATCAAATCTTTGAGTAAGCCAAAGTTTCTTTAACTTTTGGTATTATAGAAATCTTTTTTTTTTTTCTTTTTTTGAGACAGAGTTTCACTCTTGTTGCCCAGGCTGGAGTGCAATGGCGCGATCTCGGCTCACTGCAACCTCTGCCCCCCTGGTTCAAGCGATTCCTGCCTCAGCCTCCTAAGTAGCTGGGATTACAGGCGCCTGCCACCATGCCCAGCTAATTTTTGTATTTTTAGTAGAGACGGGGTTTCACCATACTGACCAGGCTGGTCTCAAACTCCTGACCTAAGGTGATCCACCCACCTTGGCCTCCCAAAATGCTGGGATTACAGGCATGAGCCACCGCTCTTGGCCAGCTTTTGGTATTATAGAAATCTTGAAGCAAGTCTTTAAAAAAAAAAAAATACTCTTTCTACTTTTTAATTGAATTTCCAATAATTTTTATTTGACCCATTTCCTCCCCTCAACCTATTAAGAAAACAAAACTGTGACCTTAAAAAGAAAAGTCTGAAGAGCTCTGAATGCTACTAATTTCAAAAATAAATATTATTTTCGATGTGTAATTTTGATTCAATATGGCATTGAATTTTAGGCAGTGCTTTCTAAATCCGAAAACATTAGGCTTATTTGAGGCAGTTATTAAAAATGTAGCCCTACCTTAAGCCAGTCAAATTAGAATCTCTGAGAAGTTGTATTACACCAGATGATTCTGAAATCAGGGCTCCTGGATAGTTTGAGAAACTCAAACTTAAGAGGACATAAGCAACAGGCCTAGTGAATATCTAGAAGTGCCTAAAACTATACAAAAGTATTCCTTCCTTTCTTTTTTTTTTTTTTTCTTTTTGAGACAGAGTCTCACTCTGTCACCCAAGATGGAGTGAAGTGGCACAATCTTGGCTCACTGCAACCTCTGCCTCCCAGGTTCAAGTGATTCTCGTGCCTCAGCCTCCCGACTAGCTGGGACTACTGGTGCTGGCCACCACACCTGGCTATTTTTTCTTTCTTTCTTTCTTTCTTTTTTGTATTTTTAGTAGAGACCGGGTTTCACCACGTTGGCCTGGCTGGTCTCGAACTCCTGACCTCAGGTGATCCAAGCGCCTCAGCCTCCCAAAGTGCAGGGATTATAGGCGTGAGCCTCTGCACCTGGCTTCTTTCCTTTTTAATTGCATCAGTGTCACCTTGATGGGTAGGCTCTGGTCATGGTCAGCTGTGCAGTCCATGGTTTGAAATCACTCAAGGGCAACATGGTTATAGGGTTAACTTTCAGGCAGATACACCAGGCTTAAATCCCATCTCTACCACTTACTCGCTGTGTGACAAGTTGCTGACCTCTCTGTACCTTCATTCTTTCATCTGTTAAAATGAGAGTGACATTTTTGGAATCTGTTAATAAATTTTTTTACAACTTATTCAGGATTCCGAAACTCATTCTGAGTTCTTGATCCTTATCAGGATCAAAGAGGGGCGAGGATAACACCTACTTCATGAACTGTTGTTAACAATTAAATGAGTGAATACAGCTGATCCTCTTAATTCTGCATTTGTGATCTTGCGTACTTGCTAACATTTATTTGTGACTCCCAAATCAATACCTAGGACACTTTTGTGGTCATTTGTGGACACATGCAGAGCTGAAAGCCTGTGTGTCACCAACATGCATGTTCCCAGCTGTGGCTGAACAAGGTGACCCTCTGCCCTACTATTTCAGCTCTCAGTTTGTAAACATATCTTTTTTGCAGTCTATTTAGTACACAGTTATTGCATGTTTTGTACTTTTTGTTAGTCATTCTTCAATCTGAAATGGCCCCCAGGCATGGTGCTGAAGTGCCGCCCTGTGTTCCTAAGCACAGAAAGTTGGGATGTGCCTTACAGAGAAAATATGTGTGTTTGGAAAATCTTAGTTCAGGCATGAGTTATAGTGTTGTCGGCTGTGATTTCAATGTTAATGAGTCAACAACATATGTGAAATAAGATGTCTTTAGACAGAAGCACATGGAAAGCCAAGTTATGTACTGACCTGTTAACAAAAACATTGTGACCAGAAGCTCATACGAACCTCACTCTGGCTCTCCCCTAGGAGCAATGGTTCAGTATTTGTTAACTCAGTGTTTGCTGAGAATATAGAACATAACTACAGGCCAGGCGTGGTGGCTCGTGCCTGTAATCCCAGCACTTTGGGATGCCCAGGTGGGTGGATCACTTTAGGCCAAGAGTTCGAGACTAGCCTGGCTGACATGGTGAAACCCCATCTCTACTAAAAATACAAAAATTAGCTGTGCATGGTGGCAGGCACCTGTAATCCCAGCTACTAGGGAGGCTGAGGCAGGAGAATTTCTTGAACCTGAGAAGCGGAGGTTGCAGTGAGCTGAATTCATGCCATTGCACTCTAGCCCAGGTGACAAGAGTGAAACTCCATCTCGAAAAAAAAAGAAAAAAAAGAACATAACTACGGCAAGTAATGAGAATTGATTGTGTATGTAAAACACAGTGCTTCCAGGCACATAGTGACTGTTCTAGAAGTGTTTGTTAAATGAAGAATATCTGATGGAGTTTGTACAGAGGCCAGATCCCATCTGTAGGGAGCTATACAACCCAGTAGAAAGCGGATAGACTGGGTAGTTCCAATGTCCTTCTGATGAAGGAGTCCGGGATCCAAGATGAAGGGAACTGCAGTGGGTCAAGGCAGATCTGGTGGGCGGTATCTCAGGTCTTGGGCCTTTCTACAAGCACTGATGCTGCTTTCACCAGGGTCAGAGGTGTCGGTGGGAGGGGCCGGTGCTGTGTGACAATCTGGTCCCTGATCCAGCTAAGGACCCAAATTACCAGGAGGGCTTTAGAAATATTTGCTGAGGCATATTTCTCAGCCTCACTTCAGAGCTTCTGAATCAATTTTTCTAGAGCTGGAAGCAGACATCTTTTCCTTAAGGCAGTTTCCAACACCAGTTGACAGGCAGTATATGGGATCCACTCTCATCATGGAAAGAACTCTTTCTTTGGAGTAGGACCAGCCTGGCTCCAAATCCAGCTACATGGCACCTGGGTAGGTGACTGAAAGTCAGTGAGCCTGAGTTTCTTCCCCTGTAAAATGAGGATGGTAACTCCAACCTTGGGGCTTCCTTTTCTTTTCTTTATTTTTTGAGACAAATTCTCACTCTGTCACCCAGGTTGTAGTGTAATGGCACGATCTTGGCTCACTGCAACCTCTGCCTCCCAGTTTCAAGCAATTTTCCTGCTTCAGCCTCCGGAGTAGCTGAGATTACAGGCATGCACCACCACGCCTTGCTCATTTTTGTAGTTTTAGTACAGGCGAGATTTCACCATGTTAGCCAGGCTGGTCTCAAACCCCCGACCTCAAGTGCTCCACCTACCTGGGCCTCCCAAAATGCTGGAATTACAGGCATGACCCACAGTGCCCGGCCAGGGCTTCATCTTTGAGAATAAACTAGAGTGAACGTAAATTTTCAGATCCAATATCTGGCATATTGTAGATATCCAATACATGTTGGGCCGACCTTCCTTCTTGTTGGTTCAGCTCTGACTGCTATTTCCACATTCTTCTTTTATCTGTGAAAGTGGCATTCGTCCAGAAGGGATTGGATTCTTTTCCAGCAGGGTGGAAAGTTAGAGCCAATCCGCTCACCTTCCCTCTCCTCCTCCTCCCACAGGCTGGGCTCACAGGTTTGGTGTAGAACATACAAATGCAAGGGCACTCGGGCAAGGGCCGGGAGCACTCAGCCTGGTCTCACTGTCCTTGTGGTTTTCTGTGACTCAGGGACACCTGCCACAGGCTGCATTGTTGGTTAGAATGGGAACCGGGAAGGAAGCATTCCTCCCTTGGGTCTGATGTCACCCTTCCCTGGAAACTTGATCTGGAGCCCCTGGAGCTTTTGCAGATGCTATCGGTGGGCTGAGTAAATGCACACAGGCCAGGTGGGGAGTGCGGGTGCCAGAGCTCAGGTGGTCACTGCCTCCTGGGCATCCTCCACCACCAGCTGCATCTTCCCAGAGTCATCCGCAGGCCCTCCAGGCTACATCTGTTCGACACTGTTCAGAATGCAGGCCCCAGGTCCCTGAGCAATGAGTCTACTGGATGATGAACTGTCCTTAGTGAGAAGACCATTCAGTCTTCTTCCTTTTCTCCCCTTCCATCTCTGACACTTGGTCCAAAACTGCCTCTCTTCCTGTTCCTTTCCAGTCTCTCCTCCAACTCCCACCCCATCTCCAAAGTTGAAGCTTCTCTCCAGTTTGCTTTGGGTTATTCCCAGCCTTTGTCATTCGTGTTATTGCTGGACCTGCGCTAAGGGCTCAGCAAACAGGAAAGCCTCACTTTCTAGTGGCTAAGCCATAACCCTCTGATAAAAGTAATTTCCCTCTGATTCCCTGGTTGTTAACTTGCAAAAAGATGTCAGTTTCCTGGCAGACTGAGATGAGGTCCCAGATGGCTTCCCTTCTGTTCCCCTTGACTGGGTTTGCCTCAATCAGTGTCCAGAGCTTGTTGAAGTTCAGTCCGGACCATTAGAAGGCAAGCATCATATGATCAGTCATCAAGGTGCTTTGAAGTCAAGTGGAATTTTCCTAAACTTTCAAGTCTGTTCCATTGCCGTCATCCACCCTGATTGAAGAATGAGGACAGCTGTGCTGGATTGGAGAGAGCTGAAAAGCAGTTCATGAACACGTGGGCTGTATTACCTGACATTTCTTGAGTGCTTACTCTGTGTCCAGCTCTGTTGTGTTATATATGAATGAATTCATTTACTCTTTTCAACAATCAAGGAATTAGGTACTATTAGAATTAGGTATAATCCTAATTTTATGGATGACAATATTGAGACATGGAGGAATTAAATAATTTGAACAAGAGCTCAAAGCTTGGAAGCAGCAGCAGCAATCAGAAACCAAATTGAACATCCCCAGAGCCAGGGTTCGTAGTTGCCATGCTGGGCTGGGCTCTACTTTGCATTTCTGCAGCTGAGATACCATTGAGTCTTAGAGTTCCTGAGGCCCTAGGAGGTACCAAGTTTATGGGGCACCAAGTTACCCTGCCTCTACCTGCCTTCCCCAGCATCTGCTGCAAACACAGCCCTTCTGCTTTTATCTGGTATAGACGGTGGGCGTCCATGTAAGTCTTAACTTGAAAGAGGGGATCCGAGGGAAGTATGTGGCTCATCAGACTGGGTTCCATCAGACAGGAACTGTTAGATTTGTGTTCCTAACTCAGGCACATAGTCAGAGGCCTGGCAAGGGGTCGCTGCCTAACAACTGTTTGTTGGATGAGCAAACAGAGAAGTTTCCTGCCCCTGCCTTCTTCTCCTTTTTAGAGATGAAGAAATGAGGCCAAGCATAGTGGCTCATGCCTGTAATCCCAGCACTTTGGGAGGCCAAGGTGGGTGGATCACCTGAGGTCAGGAATTCGAGACCAGCCTGGCCAACATGGTGAAACCCTGTCTCTACTAAAAACACAAAAATTAGCCGGGCATGGTGGTGGGCACTTGTAATCCCAGCTACTTAGGAGGCTGAGGCAAGGAGAATCACTTGAATCCGGGAGGCAGAGGTTGCAGTGAACCAAGATCACACCATTGCACTCCAGCCTGGGCAACAAGAGCAAAACTCAGTATAAAAAAAAAAAGAGAGAGAGAGAGACAGATGGAGAAACGAGCATAGAGATAGGAACAGTGTGACCAAGTGGCTGAAGGTGGCCAGCATGATTCTGGAAGTGACCCTGCATTCACTGCGTTCCTCAACCAACGAGCTCCATAGGTTTCAGGGGCCTCACTTGCAAACTCTAGGGTTCAGATTACAAAACCTCAAGTTCTAGTACACCTTTAAGTTTCTGTGAGTCAACAGTCAGGATGCCAGAACTGGGAGTCAGCTCAGCATCAGAGGCGTCAATCACATCTCTTATCTCTTATCGATAACAGGGGAATCCTCCTCTTTCTGCAAGGAGTGCACAAGGCAAGTTGTTCCATGCTCTCTCTGGGAGTTTCCCTGAGGAAAAATTAATATTAAATTTCCCCAGGAAAGAAACAAACACATAGATAGTGTCGTTTCAAGCGTAACTGATCAAGAATGCTGCATGAGAATGGGACTTGCAAGAAGGTTCTG
This sequence comes from Pongo pygmaeus, assembly GCF_028885625.2. NCBI lineage: Eukaryota > Metazoa > Chordata > Mammalia > Primates > Hominidae > Pongo > Pongo pygmaeus. The sequence continues at coordinate 12,374,538 of NC_072380.2, forward strand.
TCTGCAGAGATAATGTCAATGGAAGACTTAGGCCAATAAGTTACTAAGCACCTACAATAAGGCCCCACTGTTACTCAGGCAGAGAAAATAACAAATGCAGAGATACCACCAATCAAATCATGCCCCTCAAGCATATCAACACTTAGAGAGTAGAATGGTGGCCACCAGAGGCTGGGGCGGGTAATGGAAGGCAGGGAAATGGTAATGATTAATAGGTACAAAAATATGGTTAGATACAATGAATAAGATCTAGGATTTGATAGAACAACAGGGTAACTACAGTCAGCAATAATTTGTTGTACATTTTGGATTAAATGAGAGAATACAATTGGAATGTTCATAACGCAAAGAAATGATGAATGCTTGAGGTGATGGAAATCCCATTTATCCTGATGTGATTATTACACATTGCATGCCTGTATCAAAATATCTCATGTAACCCATAAATACATACACCTACTATGTATCCATACAAAATAATTTTAAAAAATAACATGCAAGACAGATAACCAGCCCTTTTCAGAGGCATTGAAATGATTTTTTAAATTGTTTCTTTTATAAACAGGATTTAAGGCCAGGTACAGTGACTCACAGTGTAATCTCAGCACTACAGGAGGCTCAGACAGGAGGATTGCTTAAGCCTGGGAGTTCAAGACCAGCCTGGGCAACAAAACAACACCCTGTCTCTAAAAAAATAAAATAAAAACAGGATTTAAAATGGAATTCTTTCCACCTTACTGTTGGCTAAGATTCTTGTATTAATTTTCTGTGGCTGCTGTAACAAATTACCCCAAACGGGGTGGCTCAAATTGATACCAATTTATTATTTCACAGTTCTGGAGTCCAGAAGTCCCAAATCAGTATCCCTAGGATGAAATCAAGGTGTCTGCAGGGCCGCGCTGCCTCGGGAGGCTCTGGAGGAGAATCGATTCCTCGCCTCTCCCAGCATCAGGCGCTGCCAGCATTCCTTGACGTGCGGTTGCAGCACTTTCATCTCTGCCTTCATGCACGCTGCCTCCTCATCTGTGCGTCAGCTCTCCCTCTACCTCCCTGTTCTAGGGATACTTATGATTTCGTGAAGAGCCCACCCAGGATAATCCAGGATAATCTCATCTCAAGATCTGTTACTGGGGCAGCCCTGGAGAAACACCTGAAAGAGCTCATTATTTTCTTTAGCAGTAGATAGCTGAGAAAGCTCAATATTATTTCTTTTTGTTTTGTTTTGCTTTTTTGAGATGGAGTCTCACTCTGTCACCCAGGCTAGAGGGCAGTGGCTAATTTTTGTATTTTTAGTAGAGATGGGGTTTTACCATGTTAGCCAGGCTGGTCTCAGACTCCTGACCTCAGATGATCCACAGATAGTATTTCTTAAACAGCTTATTTTATTCTCTGGATCTCTTGGTATGCTAGCTCACAAGGACTCCTGATGGTCCAGCAGCTTCAGAACATTTTACCAGTTATCAGAGGAAGATAAAGCCTGCTCAAACCCAGAACAAACCAGAACCAGCAACTCCTTGTTGCCTTTAGATCATGAACATATCATTATAATACTAAAAGCTGCACCCATGGAAGAAAATCGCCACCATTTTCTGAACATGCTTTGTATGAAGAGGCATGTTATGTATGTTTACGTATGTTATGAAGAGGCATGCCTTTGTATGAAGAGGCATGTATATTTGCACCTGCACATACTTACAAACCTCCCAAATCCATAGCTAATGCCTTAAAATCCCTCAGCTTCCCACATCTCGGGGATTAGGAGGTGTCTTGGGAGCGAGAGCTCACTCCTTCTCCTCTGGCGGGAGAATAAGTCCTGCTTGCCTTTTTTCCAATTGGGTATTCTTTCCCTGTGATCAATGCAAAGTAGGGAAGGAACTCAGTTTACCAGTGACAGATGCTCAGTTTAACCACATTTTTTTGCCAAATAAAGTAATATTCACAGGTTGTGGGGATTAGGACCTGGAATATTTGAGGAATGTTTTCCATTCTACTATGGATCCCAAAGGCCAGGGACAAACCACCAGGAGCCAGGCTAATGCCAGACTCAAAACGCATCAAAGGGGTAAATTAAAAAAAAAAAGAGTCAAATGCCGTCACCTGCCTACAAGTACAGCAGGGGACACTGAGGAGGCCCGAACAGGGGTATAGCTTGTGCAAAGTCAGCAGGATGAGTTTCCTCCCATCCCCACAAAGGAGGAGAGGGGACCTTTTCCCCTTTTCCCCTCCCATCAGGCTATGTAAAGTGCTGCTGGGAACAGAGTGGAGCAGGGTAACCACCTTTAACTTGATTTGCATCCCCTAAAACTGTGCAGAGTGCAGACATTGGCACCTGACTTATTTCTGGGGAAAACTAACAGCAGAGACTGTGACCACTGGCCTGACCTAGAAGAACCCAGTGAGAGAGGAGTGGGACTGCTATGGATGGAGAAGAGTCACTTATGAACCATATGGGAAGCCATGGAGGACCCTGTCAGCACAGATGGCTTCCTGGAAGGCACCATGACCCAACAGAGGGACCGACACACAGAAGCCCCAGGATGGAGCGAGGAATCTTCATAAAGCTGCTCGCCCAGGGCATGGCACTGCCTGCATCAAGAGATTCACAATCCGAAAGGTCCCGGAAGGGAGAGATGCAGAACTGCTCATCTCTACACCGCATGTCTCATTACAGCTGTGCCCACCAACAAGGACCTTCTGGTCCCTTCCCATATCTCCTTCCCCTGGGCTCCAACCCTAGGGAAGTCAGAATCAATATCACGAGGCAGCAGGAGGAAGGAAACTCCATTCTCAGATCTTGAGCCTGAGGCAGGCACAGAACAGAAGAGGAAAAGAACTTTGGCTTTAGATAAAGCTTTCCGTTTTGATGTCTACATTGCCTTGGCCATTTTATTTGTTGAAATGCTTGATTTCCAGAAGATTCATCTTGGATTTTAAATAACCTAGAAGACTTTTTATTACCAATAGTGACAAAGTTATTTGATTTGCCTGATTTTTCATCCAACGTTGCAGAATGTACAAAATTACAACATGGATTCTAATGCATCGGAGAGAGAAAATAAGGTCGTTTTCTGCATGTACCTTATCAAACCTGGTTCATTCACTGTATTTGCTGTGATTTCTTTTTATCATTCTATCTCCTTTTATTATTTAAGCCAGAAAGCTATATTTCGCAGATGTTTCTAAGACACCAAGCAAGGCTACTATCAGTATGTATACCAGCCAGAGCTTCCCGCGTCTATTTTCAAAGATGAACTGTAAAAACCACCTTCACAATGTATGTCCCTAAGCCATAGATTACAAGGATTTCTGGGTCAGTGGGGAGTGCCCGTGGTTCCACAATTAGCTGAACCCCTGACCTCGCCACTTACCAGCAGTTCATTTGGTTTCTAAATGCCATCCAGCCGGCCAATGTCAGTTTAGATACAGCATTTTTCTCCAGCCTGGGAGCAAAGGTCACTGTTTTCCTCATTCTTCCGGTGCCTGGGAATCCCCTGTCTTTTCTCACCCTTTGTAGGTGCTACAAATGTGTCCATCTCTGCATTGATCTGCTCCTAGGGTAAGCAGTCCTCACAGTTGGAGCAGATAAAGACAGACAAGAATGGAATGAAAGAGTTTTCACCAGGCTTCCCTCTTCTGTTTCTCTTCTTTGTAGACTCAGGCTGTGAACGTGAAATTTGAATCAAGGTGATAAACAGAATCAAGGTTTCCCATCATCTCTGGTGGGCCCAGGCACATCATTCTTTCCCGTTTCAAGTGTTGTCCTCGGAATAGCCCAGGATACAATCTGAACACGTGGAAATGGCACTGGGTTAGACGTCAAGAGACCTGTGATGTGGTCTCAGCTAAGCGCCCTATCATTTCCATGCGCTATGGGCATGTGAAGGCCTCCTGACCTATGTAAAATGGCTGTGAGAAGCAAGTGAAGCAGGCTTGTGGAGGTGCTTATACACACTCACTAGCAGGCAGACAGTCGATTTTCTATCATTTTAATAAAGGTGGTGATGGGGCGCTCTGATTCCTCCATTAAGGATGATGGATTGAGCACACTTGTTTAGCTCCGCTCCTATCTGTGTCCCCAGTAAAATGAGGGTAGAAGGTTTCAGTAATGACATAAAGTCACTATGACAAAGAGATTGAGTCACAAGGTCATATAACAGATACATGTGTGTAATATACATACTTTTGCATAATTTTTTTTTTACACAGAGTCTTGCTCTGTCACCCAGGCTGGAGTGCAGTGGCGAGATCTTGGCTCACTACAACCTCTGCCTCCTGGGTTCAAGTGATTCTCCTGCCTCAGCCTCCCAAGTAGCTGGGACTACAGGCGCACGCCACCATGCCTGGCTAATTTTTGTATTGTTAGTAGAGACAGGATTTCACCACGTTGGCCAGGCTGGTCTTGAATGCCTGACCTCACAATCCACCCACTTAGCCCTCCCAAAGTGCTGGGATTACAGGTGTGAGCCACCGCACCTGGCCCATGTGCATGATTTTTTTTTTTTTTTAAGTAGGAGCACAACTGATCACTGGCAGAGTGCATTCTAGACAGATGCATTCTAAGTCAGCCATGGGAAAGGCTGAGATGCAACTCAGTTTGCATCTGGGTCCTCGAAAAGCCTCAGGAATGGATAGCATGGATACCTTTGGAAGGGGGGGTAAACTAGGAGCTTAAAAGAAGACGGTTGGTGAAAAGTGTTTTTCAAAACATTTGGATGCACAGATCCCTTTCCTAACTCTGCATGATAGTGATACCGATGCTGGAGTTTCCTGAGGAAACGTTCAGTGAAGCCAGAAGAGACAACCCTCCTTCTCTCCATTTATGCAGTTTCCAGTCTGCTTTTTGCACCTCTCTGACACTCACAAGCAAACAGCCAAAGATCACAGAACATCTGAGGCGGATTCCAGAAGAGACAAACAAAAAAGCAACTTGAAGTAAACAGAAACTATGCAAGAACATGAGATTACACCTCACCCACCAATGAAAACAAACAAACAAACAAACAAGAAACTAACAACCATTATTACTCTGAGAGAGATAACAACAGATTCTACAACTTGGTAACAAAATAGAATTGTTTAAGAGGAAAGAATACTCATATGGTGAACATATTGCGTAGCTCAGCTATTTACACAATTAACAATACTTACACAACCCAAATAACGTAATCCACTCTGATATAATCAAAGGTATATCAGGAGAAGTGAGCAATAATGGGCAATGAAATCTACACCCTCATTTTCCATTTGGGAAGGTAAGAGCCAAGGCTTAAAGTGGAAAAACCAAAAGTCACATTATAAACAATGATAGAGACATAGATATCAATATGAAAAGAAATAGCTAAAATGATTAAAAGTGATCACCTTGAGGATAAGAAAATAGATCAGCTGGGGATAAGGAGGGGACTGATAGACTGATATTTTTGGTAACGAGCTTTGGAGAACTATTTGACTCCTTAAATTATGTATATTTCAGCAGGGTATGGTGGCTCACGCCTATAATCCCAACACTTTGGGAGGCCGAGGCAGGTGGATTGCTTGGTCAGGAGTTGAAGACCAGCCTGGCCAAAATGGTGAAACCCCGTCTCTACTAAAAATACAAAAATTAGCCAGGTGTGGTGGTGCACCCCTGTAATCCTAGCTACTTGGGAGGCTGAGGCACGAGAATTTCTTGAACCTGGGAGGTGGAGGTTGCAGTGAGCCAAGATTGCGCCACTGCACTCCAGTCTGGGCAACAGAGCAAAACTCTGTCTCAAAATAAATATAGGCCGGGTGCAGTGGCTCATGCCTGTAATCCCAGCACTCTGGGAGGCCAAGCCAGGTGGATCACGAGGTCAGGAGATCGAGACCATCCTGGCTAACACGGTGAAACCCCGTCTCTACTAAAAAACACAAAAAATTAGCCGGGCGTGGTGGTGGGTGCCTGTAGTCCCAGCTACTCAGGAGGCTGAGGCAGGAGAATGGCGTGAACCAGGGAGGTGGAGCTTGCAGTGAGCTGAGATCGCACCACTGCACTCCAGCCTGGGTGACAGAGCGAGACTCCATCTCAAAAAAAAAAAATATATATATATATATATAAAATAAAATTAATTAAGTATATTTCATGTTTTAAATAAAAAGTAAATTATGAAAGAGCTTTGCCTCTGAAGTCAGATTGTCTAGATTAGTAACTGGTTCTCTTCACTGGCTCCCCGCAAAAAGCCTTGGAAAATCTACTTAAACTCTGTGCACCTCTATCTAGTTCCTCTTCTGTTTAGGTGGGATAGTAAGAGTACTGCCTTACAGAATAATTGTTAGGATTAAATGAGATCATTCATGTAAAGCACATAGCTTGGAACCTGGTAGACTGTATATGCTCAGGACTACCTGCTGTTGTTCTCACTGATGTTTTTCTAACCCCAGAGATCTGATTTAATTGGTCCAGGGTGCAGCCTAGATATAAAGAGTTTTCAACTCAACCCAGGTGATTTTAAGGTACAGCAAAGGTGGAATACCAGTGGCCTGCAGCCTACAGGAAGCTTCCATGCAGAACTGGGTGAGGATATGTGATTATTGCCACAAAATAGCTGATTCCAGATGTTTCCTTGTCAGTCATTCCGCTTCAGCCCTACACTACCCTGATGATAAGGAACTGGAGTGTTAACACCACACTACTCCTCATTTTATGAGTTACCCATCTGAAAAAGTTGACTGTAAGCAGTTATCTAAATTGAACCCCATGTACTCTCTGAATTAGGTTTGATTTCAGAGATAAATTCCCACAGGAGAATGCTGACTCTAAGAGATACCAAAACTCAGGCTTAAGAATGTAGCAAAAAAATTTAAGAACGTACAATTTAACAAGAGACAATAATATGAAAACTATGAATAAGCTCTACATTTGTGTTGGGTTCAGCTACTGGCATATTGAAAGCCCATAGTTTGAACCAATATCAAAAGCTTGGGGCGGGGGAAAACCAATGTATTTCATCTTTAGACATTTTACAGATCTGCCCCCAAATTTCCAGGTTTAAAAATGGCAGTACTCCAACACAAGTCAAGCTAGCCTATGCAAAAGAGGGAATTAATAGGCTCTGGTAGCTGGGAAGGCCGCTGTTGTAACCAGCAGAATAAAGGAAAGAACAGCTGGGACCAACACCCAGAATGCCAGGATTGCAACTGATTGTAGTCACTAGGTTTCAGGGGCCATTCAGTGTTTCAGCTAAGCGTTTCAGGTTTCAGCTACACAGTGATGAAAATTATGACATCAACAACAAACAGAAAAATAAATATATAGTGTGCAAAAATTACAAAAAAAATAGCCGTGTCAGAAGACAGAGAATTGTGTGAGTGGAGGGGAGGGGTGTGGTGGGGTCAGGGAAGGCCTTACTACTAAGGTGACATTGAATAAAGGACTGCAGGGGTTAGGGGGTGAGCCCTGCCATCTTCCGGGCAGATAGAACAGCCCATACAAAGACATGAAGCTGGGAACGTGCATGTTCTGTTCAAGGAACAGTGGGGAGGACCATGAGCAGAGGTGGACAGCAGGTTGCAGGGAGTGGTAAACTACCGTAAGGCATTGGCTTTTACTCTGAGTGAGATGGGAATCCTTTGGAGAGTTTGAGCAGAGGAGTGACAGAATGTAGGGACTGTTTCAAAGCTCTCTGGCCAAGCAGACAACCACCAAATGACCTCTTTGCTGTATGGAAAGTAGCCTACGCAGAAGCAAAGCAGAGAGCAGGGAGGCCAGATAAAACACGTCTGTTGCTTTCCACGAGAGACCGTCTGCCCTCTGGATTTAAGATTGTCAAAGTGGGGCTGGTGAGATGTCATCACATCATCAGAATTTGGTTCTCTTTCAAAGGTGGAGATGAAAGGCCTCGCTGATGGGTTTCACATGGGGTTGGGGAGAGCGAGGAGTTGTGGTCGACTCCACACTCCCAGGACTCTCCCTGTCATGCAGCTTCATGCCCGCCTGCATTTATCTTTCATCCCTGCCACCTGTCTGTCAGCTTCATTCCAAGTCTCCCCATGTCAGATAATAACACAGTGCCCAAGAGCCCCAAATTCATAGCCTCCTATGTAGCAACCATGGATATTTACTTTATCGGACCTTGGAAAGACCCAGTTTGACCCTTGGGTCAATCACTAATGTCAGGACAGAATGATTGGTTACACCTGAATATACACCTGCCCTGCGGCCAGGGAAGCAGGCAGGTTTCTGGAACTGGTGAATTAGGAAAAGCTTTCTTGGGAAGCAAACAAACAAACAAACAAAAAACCAAAACAACAACAACAACAACAAAAAGTTAGCATAGTCTCACCACCCAACTACAACCCAAGTTGTTTTCCCTTTGCATTCCCTTGGACCCTGAAGATTCTACCCTAAACCCAGAGCAGCTTCCAATATGGGGAACTCACTCACCTCAAAAAGAATATTGCTCTTTCAGTATAGAACCATAAGAGATCAAATTCAAAGCCATAGTAATTCTGAATCTGGCTTCAGGACCCAGGTTAGCCTGTCACTCAAAAGCAACTGGAACTGGGAAAGAGGAAGAGGGAGAAGGTTTTTCCCTAACTGCACGAAAGCTCTTCCATCCCACACCAGCTTAATTGTTGAAAGAGAGCCTCCTTTAAATGCTTTAGCCAAAAGCTAGATGGAGAGGCACTTCCAACCAGTTCTTTCATCCTGAGATGTTTCAGGGCAAGACACACCTGCATTTTTTATCCTACCCGGGGCTTACTGAGCTCTTTGTCAGTTGAGGATTCTTGGCCTTAAACCAGCTCCACCACTAGCATTTGTGTGCTTTGGAAAAAACCTCTCTGCTGAAGAACTGAGAAAGTACTCCATGGTCTTAAAGTAATGACACGCTGTGGCGATACAGGATCTTGAAATGTGTGTGTAAAATGTGGCAGGGGCCTCGTGTGCTGTGGCGCTGGCTGCCAGGCCACATTAAACCTCAGTGACTTCCCTGAGCCCAGGGTCTCATTGCCGATCCCACTGCAACTGCTATCTTCATCCTTCCTTTTAGAACACCTGTTCCCACAGTCCCTGAGAAAGAACTGCTCTACGTTGACAGTTCGCCCCAACCCCAAACCACCTTGGGCTGTTTACAGTAAATACTGCACACTAGTGAGGTCTTTATTGATCTCTTTCTTCCCAGACACCTTCCGAGCCCCTCCTGCCCTGCTCTCATTTCTGTGTCTGCCACCTGGAAGCAGCAAATGCGGCTCTGCTTGCTTTTCTGCATACCAGAGGCAATGATAATATTTACCGTGGCAGTTGGAGGACTTTGCTGCAGTCTTCACAGCTCTGGCACTCAGGTTGCAGTGAGATCCAGGGAGGGCCAGAAGCGAGGCGCCCAGAGAAGTGTTCACTTCTGGCTCAAAGTCCAGGTGTGATACTGCATGAAAACCCCCCGATTTGGCCATCCAGAGCATGGTAATCAAGAAATGCCTAGATGTTTCCAAAATGGATTGGGTGTCCCTCCAAGTGTTCATGAAAAGGTTGAATTTCCTCTTGGTGGAGAGTTACATAGGAGATTAGCAGATCAGACTGAATTAGGTAAGTTGTCTCCAAAACAGATTCACATATCCCAAAAGGAACAAAGATAATCCATTAAGGCACAGGAGAAAATATTATCACTTTTATTTATTTTTCTTTTTAAATATAATTTTTATATACGTCTTAAAGTATATTAGTACAGAAGTATGTCATTTATAAATGAATAAATGAGTAAATATACGTCAATTGAGGTTACATACTCAAATTATTTTTATTGCTTAGGGCAACTGAGCCAAACCATTGAAGCCCATTAAATTAGGAGATGCCTAGGCTCTTTTCTCACACTAAAACTCGGTGGTTCTGTAGTTGTATGTTCTGGGACAAATTCTGCCATGATAGACCTGAGAAGGGGAGAGAGGAGGAAACTGACAATTGAGGCAACTGATCTCGGCTGGGTGCAGTGGCTCACACCTGTTCACACCTGTAATCCCAGCACTTTGGGAGGCCAAGGTGGGCAGATCACTTGAGGTCAGGAGTTCGAGACCAGCCTGGCCAACATGGTGAAACCCTGTCTCTACCAAAAACACAAAAATTAGCTGGGCGTGGTGGTGAGCACCTGTAGTCCCAGCTATTCAGGAGGCTGAGGCAAGAGAATTGCTTGAACCCTGGTGGCAGAGGTTGCAATGAGCTGAGATTGCACCACTGCACTCCAGCCTGGGTGACAGAGGAAGACTCTGTCTCAAAAAAAAAAAAAAAAAAAAAAAGGCAACTGATCTCCTGGTAGTAGCCAGATTCTGTGGGCTTTCTGCTATCTGAGACTCTTGATCCTCCTGGCCTCCTGGAACCTGGGATCATGGCGAACCCTTGAGATGGAGGTGAAGGAGTTTATAGGCACAGGACAGAGGATGGGCTGGTTGATGCCCCTTGGAGCCATCCAGGGGCTCCCTCTCTTCTGGGGGTGCAGCTTCAGCAGGCAGTGGGACCAGGCTGGATCTGATACAAAGAGAATAATGGCTTCTAGTCTTAGAGACTGTGCTGCCTAGATGGCATCATCCTAGTTCTGTTGAGGATTTTTGCCTGATACAGGCCGTGTTATCTCCAGCTTTAAAGTGGAAAGGTTAGCAGAAATTTCTGATGTCACAGAAAAAAATTAAAATTAAAAACATGAACTGGAAAGGCCTGTCTGCTGATCATCTGGCTTAACTCTGAGTGCTTTGTAATTCTTCTTCAGGGGTTTAATAGAAGATTTTTCTTAACCTTTCCACTTTTTTATACTCTTTTATCATCCAACTACTCTCATTTATTGTTTCATCACTTTTCTTCTTGCCATTATTCATTCCACCTTCTTCCTTTCTTCTGAGGATGCCTGACCAGCTGAGCCCCTCTTTCCCCCAAGCAGTACATTTTGCCAGTGACTCCATTCCGTTCAGCAATCATTTCATAAAAAACCTCTGGGGAGTGTGAACCTTCACTTTAGTTGCTCACCGTTGATATGGTTTGGTGGTGTGTCCCCATCCAAATCTCATCTTGAATTGTATCTCCCGTAATTCCTACCTGTTGTGGGAGGGACCTGGTGGGAAATAATTGAATCATGGGGCAATTTCCCCCATACTGTTCTCATGGTGGTGAATAAGTCTCACGAGATCTGATGGGTTTATAAGGGGAAGCCCCTTTCACCTGGTTCTCATTCTCTCTTCTCTGCTGCCATGTAAGACGTGCCTTTCACCTTCCGCCATGATTGTGAGGCCTCCCTAGCCACATGGAACTGTGAGTCCATTAAACCTCTTTTTCTTTATAAATTAACCAGTCTCGGGCATGTCTTTATAAGTAGCGACAAATACACCATTCCCTGCAGTGCTTCTCACCTATCCTCCCAAACTCCTCCTGTCTGGGAAATTCTCATTGACTTTTTTAAAAACACGGCTTAGACATTACCTCTTGCAGAAGCCTTATCTACTTCCTTATACACCATCCAAACAAACTAATCACTCCCTTCATTATACTGTCTGCATATGTGTCTTTCATGGCATCAATGATGTTTGGTTGCACTGATACATTGGCATGTCTGTCTCCTCTCCTTCTGCTGGTCTGTAAACTCATTCATGGCCAAGCCTGAAACCCTTTTTACCATCTTCTAGCACAGTGCCCAGTGCAAAGCAGGTTCTTAAGAAAGTGAGTGAATAAAGGAAGGAGATTTGAAGTCAGCTACTCTTGGTCTTCTTGTGGGTTCAGCAGAGCTTAGCCAGCTGCAGAGCTAACAACAACAACAACAACAAAGCTAGCATTTATTGTGTGCTTCCCTTTGTTCTCAGTGAGAAACTAATTACACATATCACTGGTTGAGTGGAGACCACCAGACCAATTAATTATATACTCCTTTCACTAAGAAGCAGCGCCCTTCTCCCCACTTACTTGGAAAGGATGTTCCAGGCTAAATAACAGTACCCTACTGGCTTGGTTCTAATTGCCAGACTGTTTTTCAGGTTCATTTCTGTCTTTTAATCAAAGTTTATGTACATCTTTGTTCCTGGATCTTAGGAATTCAAACCTTGCACCAGGAGCAGTAACATGTTCTTGCTCCCAGAAATGTATTGTAAAATTTTCCAGTAACAAAAAGACTAAGTCTAATTGAAATACATTTTTTTTCCTTTGAGACAGGGCCTCACTCTGTTACCCAGGCTGGAGTGCAGTGGTGCAATCACAGCTCACTGCAGCCTCGACTTCCCAGGCTTAAGCACATCTCCCACTTCAGTTTCCCAAGTAGCTAGGACCACAGGTGCATACCACCAAGCCCAGCTAATTTTTCTTATTTTTTGTAGGGATAGTATCTCCTTAAGTTGCCCAAGCTGATCTTGAATGGCTGGGCTCAAGCAATCCGCCTGCCTCGGCTTTTCAAAATGCTGGGATTACAGATGTGAGCCACCATGTCTAACCTGAAACACAATTTTAAATGAACACAATTTGTTGTTGTTGTTGTCTTCTCCACCAAAGAAAATTAGTTCTTCAAAGACTCTCCAAGTTAAAAAATACATAAATAATACAATTTATCAACTTTAGTTTCTAATTTCTTGAACTGATCCCTCATTCACAGCCAGGAAAAAATCACATTTTTTTTCTTTCATATCTGATTTCTCTCTCTCTCTCTCTCTCTCTCTCTCTCTCTCTGTCTCTCTCTCTCTCTCTTTCTCTTTCTCTTTCTGTCTCTCTCTCTCACACACACACACACACGCACACGCACACAGGCTGGAGCCATGAAACTTTAATTCCCAGGCCATGAAAGCTTTTGCACAGGTGAGAGCTTTACTCTCGGCCTTACAACCGAGTCAGGTCTTACAACCCAAATCCTCCTATTAGCAGCTGCCCAGAAACCAACAGAACCTGGGAGAATAATCTACCCCACTCTGGCCTCTGCCAAAACTTGCCTTTTCTTCCCAGTCCCCACTCCCAGACTGACACACCCATCCCAACAATGTGTCCACGAAGAAAAACCCTCTTGAAAGGCATGGAGAGCCCCTTTTTAATGTTACAGGCATGGCTGTCCTATAACATTAAAAATATATCCTCCCCTCTCTGGTTGAAGCTACAACCGCCCAGTGACATCATAGTCTATCCTGGAAAACTAAAAATTGAACTAATAACCAAACATCCAGGTTCGAAGATCATCATCCATGTGATACCTGTGAGACCCATGATGTTTCATTAAGCCTCTCTCGGTCATTTACAAATTGGGCAAAGTTGCATTTTCTCCTCTTTTTTCTTCTTTCTCTCTGTCTCATCTTCCCACTCTATTCTCTCTGCTCCTGTCTAAGGCCATTGCGAGGACAAACAAGATAATGTTTGTGAAATGCCTTAAATTCCTCCAAAGGAGGTTTATCAGTTCAAAACACTATTGATTTTTGAGATGTTATTTTTAGTGCTATGCCAACACTGTTAAAATATTTGTATTGATTAAAAGAGTTCTGTGGACAGATGGTGATGGTGGTACAACAGTGTGAATGCACTTGATGTCACTGAACTATACACTTAAAGATGGTTAAAAGAGTAAATTTTACATTATAGGTATTTTACTGCAATTTTAAAAATAAATGTATGCAGCCATAAAAAAGAATGAGTTCATATCCTTTGCAGGGACATGGATGAAGCTGGAAGCCATCATTCTCAGCAGACTAACACAGTAACAGAAAACCAAACACCGCATGTTCTTACTTATAAGTGGGAGTTGAACAATGAGAACACATGGACACAGGGAGGGGAACATCACGCACCAGGGCCTGTCACGGAGTCGGGGGCAAGGCGAGGGAGAGCATTAGGACAAACACCTAATGCATACGGGGCTTAAAACCTAGATGATGGGTTGATGGGTGCAGCAAACCACCATGGCACATGTATACCCATGTAACAAACCTGCACATTCTGCACATGTATCCCAGAATTTAAAGTAAAATTAAAAAGTAAATAAATAAATGTATAAAAATAAATCACCGCAGCAACGAAAATCTTGTGTTGTTCAGGTAACTCTCTGTGCCCCCACGTTTCTCAATTTGTGTGCTTGCTCTTGTGTTTGGTGTAGGATTTTCACAGAGGATAAGATCAGGGGTTTATTTCACTCCTTCTTCCCATGTAATAGATGAGGAATGAGGCCCATTTGAATGAAAGGGCCAACTCCAATGTCAGTTGCCTAATTCAAGGTCAAATGCAGTCATCATAGAGGAAAGTAACACATCATCCTATGTATTGTCAGTAGCAACAACCCATGATATTAGTAGCTATCATAACAAAAATCTGTAAGAAGAGCCCTCATCAGCACACCCACTCCTACTGGCCATAGGAGAAGAGAGAGCTACAGAGAACTGTGCCCAGCTTGGTGCAAGCTCGCAGCATTGCCCCATCCCCTCCTGGGAAGGCACACCCCACAGCAGCTGCTCTGGGACTGACAAGCAAGGGTGGGGCTGCCACCTGGAGAGGACCTGATTTCCGTCCACCTCTCCCTCAGCTTTCAAAGTGACCAGTTCACAATGCTCTGCCATCTCAGAGAACTGAAAGCCAAGTTTCACCCGAGAATGGACACTTTATAACCGGGTTATAAACTGTAATCAAGGAGCTCTCCGACAAGTTGACACAACCTCCAGCTAGCCTGACCAAGTGGCGCCACAGGAGCTGCCCCTGGTTCCTTCTGGAGTGTGCTCTCCCTGGAAACGGATGTGCTGAACGTGCTGTGTCATCACCAGGCAGGGCAGAGTCCCGGGAAAGGAGGCACAGCTGCATGAGTTACAGAGAGACTTCTAGAAAGGCAAAGCAAAAAAGGGCTGCAGTGATCTAGACAAAGCCCCTCTTTTTGTAGATAAGGATCTGAGGCCAGGCCAGCAACCTGCCCAGGGCCGTCATCCATCAGCTGCATCTAGGAGTGGACACCACACCATTTAACAGCCAGCGTCCAGCGTTCTTGCCCCCAATGCCATCCCACCCGTAGCCAGAGAGGCAGAAGGGTACGGTGGGAAAACACGCACTCATAAGCCAGACCCAGCTACGCATCCCATCTCCCTTCAGGGCTCCAAGGCTTTGGGCAAGTCACTGTCTCTGAGCCTCAGTCTCGTCATCTATAAAACAGGCATAATAATTCTCATCTTTCAAGGTTAACATAGGATTAAATTAAGTGATGTGTGTAAAGTGTTGGTGCAGTTTCTGGCAGAACAAGTGTCCCACAAGTGGTAGCTGTGACTTATGACTATTAATATTACCTTGGCTGCTACAGTTCTCTGTGCATGATGGTCCTTATCTGGGGCAGGATTCCCAATGCCCTGTGGGTCTTGCTTATTGGATTAGGGCAGATTCAGAGCGCAGAGGGAGGCCGCAGATCAGAATGGGGCAGAGGACAGAGAGAAGGCTTCCCTCGATAGTTGGAGTGCCAGTAGGTAGGAGGGACTCCAGGCAGCTGGCTTATGTATGCCCAGGACACCATGTTCTTTGGGATTATCTGACACCACAGTGGAAATTAGATGGCTTCTAGAAAAATAAAAAAATAAAAATAAAAAAAAACAAGAACAACAAAGACTGAAGCTCCTATACTTTGAGGCTGGAAAAGAAGAGGCTGTCCCACTTCAGCAGGCTTCAGTGAGTTGGGCAAATAAAATGCACAACTTGCCCTTCAAGCACATGAAAAAGAGCATCCAGGGAGCTCTGTCTCTGATTTGAGAGGGCCACAAGGAATGCTGGATGGTTTCCTTGCCTCAGGACAGGGTAACATGGTACACCTCGGCCAGGGGTCCTCAAAGCGTGGTTCTTAGTCCAGCAGCATCAGCATCACCAGTGAGCTTGTTAGAAATGAAGAAACTCCTGCCCCACCTTTACCTATGGAATCAGAAACTCTGAGGACAGGCTCCAGGAAACTGTTTACCAAGCCCTCCAGGCAATTCTTAGCTCTGCTCCATGGCTGTCAATCTTGGCTGTACCTGAGAAGTCAAGGCTACACCCCAGCCCAATTTAGTTGGAGTCTCTGGGATTGGACCAGGTACCAGGTTTTTAAAAAACTCCACCAGTGATTTCAATGTGCAGCCAAGCTTGAGTCCCACTGGTTCAGAACAAGAATTTGAATGAATCTGTAAGTAATTCATAATGTTTGTTAGAATCCTGCAATGTAAAACAGTAGCCATCAACTCCAAATGCTGGGACCTACCTCTTTTCCTTGTGTTTAGTGTTTCTGTTTTATTCCTGCCACTATTTCTTCAACGGTTCTGTGCAAATTCCATATCCTAGAGAAGTTTCGAATACACTTGTTACCCCTACGTATTCACCCACCACTACCACTGTTGATGCAACGAAGTTGAATTCTTTGGCTCATGCTAAGGAAGACTGAAGAGGAGCCTCCATTCATTCCAGACCCTTAGGATGCCATGCAAATTTGCAAATTAGAGATAACTATGTTTCTGACATATGTGTCTCTTTTCTGTTGGATTTTGTCTAGTGTTCTTGTTATGTTTATGCATTTATGCAGCTTTTAATTCAGATCAGCACCAAAGCAGGCTAATAAGGCTGCCTTTGGTTTTTTTTGTTGTTGTTGTTTTCTTTTTTGAGACAGAGTCTCACTCTGTTGCCCAGGCTGGAGTGCAGTGGCGCGATCTCTGCTCACTGCAAGCTCCGCCTCCCGGGTTCACGCCATTCTCCTGCCTCAGCCTTCCGAGTAGCTGGGACTACAGGCACCCGCCACCATGCCTGGCTAATTTTTTGTATTTTTAGTAGAGACTGGGTTTCACCGTGTTAGCCAAGATGGTCTCGATCTCCTGACCTTGTGATCCACCCGCCTCGGCCTCCCAAAGTGCTGGGATTACAGGCGTGAGCCACTGTGCCCAGCAAGGCCGCCTTTGTTTTATGTTTTCTTCAGCCTTTGAAACACATAAAGGTTTTGCCTGGTACTTAACATCAGTGAGAGGGGGTGATTCTCACCAGTGCTTCCTCAGCTGGGGGATCAAGGGGCAACGATAGGAAAACAGAATCAGTTATTCTTGAAGTTTTCTGTGGATTATACTGCAAGAAAGCTGGTCAGTAGACTTAGGATCAACAATTTCAAGTCCTAATGAAAGTACTATATTTAAAAATAGGGCAGTAGAATAGTACAAGATGTTGTCATAAAGGCTAAGCTTATGCCCTTAGCTTCAGATCAATTACTTGGAAGGTTTAGAACTCCAAGAAGCCCAATTTAGAAATATGTACAGTTTGTGGAGTTAACAATTTTTAGTCTGCCAATATAAAACAAATGTTAATTCACAGAGTATTTCCCAGGGTGCCATTTTCCACGAAGTCTCCAAGAGTTCTGAAATGACTCTATTTATGCAGCAATGAATATTGAGTATTATCGGCCATGTTTCTCCCCACACGTTAAGGTGAAAAATCATTCTGAATCAGAAACTCTGCTGGGCTCCTGGAAGCTGTTTACCATGACCTCCAGGCCATTCTTAGGCACATTGCAGTTTGAGAATCACTGACCTAGGCTGTGTCTCCTGAGCTCTGCTCAAGGGTTGTCAATCTTGGCTGCACCTAAGAAGTCAAGGCTACACCTCAGGCCAATTAAATCAGAATCTCTGGGAACTTTTCCATTTTAGCACGGAAAGTCCCATATCCTGGGAAACCCTTCTGTCCCAGGCAAACTGAGACAGTTGGCCACCCTATATTCTCCCCAGATTTCCTCGCCCACCATCTCATTCTTTTTTTTTTTTTTGGTTCATAAATCCTTTCTGCGTATGATTCATGCACTACCTCATCTCAGAACATCAGCACTTGCGCTTAGAAGAAAACACACACACATACACACACACACACACACTCACACATACAGTCACTAAACATTCCCAGTTCCTTCCTCAAATGCTACTGCAAATATATTCATGTATTTCTTTCTAATTTCTACTTCGCATTTTCCCATTGCCATCACCATCTTATCTCTCCACAGGGATGATTCTGAAAACATCTTTTTTCTTTTTTTTTAATCAGATTGACAGAACAAATGTAGGAAAGAAAGAAAAGTGACTCCTATGTGTCAGAGCTGAATGTGGATGAAAGAGTCCATCATAAAAATTAAAGAATGCCTTTTCTTTATCCAGTGAAATAAATCTTTATTGCCTGACCCGTCTGTGCTGGATACTGTGCTACTCAGCATCTGCAGAGCACCAGACAAGTCATCTATGTCAGGCTGAGAAATGAGACAAGTGTGCTCCCTTAACTCAGTAACACTCACCAGTACCCTAGATTGCTTTGTTCCTTGACTTCCCATCAGACTGGAAAAACACGACTGTGGTTTTTGCCATTTCTTATCTTGGGCTGTTAAAAAATCAGCTGGGTCTACTACCAATTCACGCTTTCTAACTTTGGGGCTTCTCCAAAGTTATAATAAACTTAATTTCTCACAACACTTCCAAATATTTTCCACTCAGCGCCTTAGCCTTCCATCAGGCAGCCCATGACTTTGTCACCTACCTTCCTGAGATCAAAATCCTTTCTTAAAAATAATTTCAACTTGTATTTTAGATTTAGGGGGTACATGTGCAGGTTTGTTATGAGGATATATTGCATAATGCTGAGGTTTGGGGTACAGTTGATGCTGTCACCCGGGTAGTAAGCATAGAACCCAATGCTTGGTTTTTCATTTCTGACCCCTCTCCTTCTCTTCCCCCTCTACTAGTCCCCAGTGTCTATTGTTGCCATCTTTTAAATTTTCTTTTGAGACAGGGTCTCTCTCTTGTCGCCCAGGCTGGAGTACAGTGGCATGGCCTCGGCTCACTTCCGCCTCTGCCTCCCAGGCTCAAGCGATCCTCCCACCTCAGCCTCCCAAGTAGCTGAGACTACAGGCACACATCACCACACTCAGCTAATTTTTGTATATTTTGTAGAGACGGGATTTTGACATTTTGCCCAGGCTGGTCTCAAACTCCCGGGTACAAGTGATCTGCCCAACTTGGCCTCCCAAAGTGCTGGGATTAGGGATTACAGGCATGAGCCACTGCACCTGGCCTGTTGCCATCTTGATGTCCATGAGTACCCAGTGTTTAGCTCCCACTTATAAGTGAGAACATATGGTATTTGGTTTTCTGTTCCTGCATTTGCCTAGAATTATGGCCTCCAGTTGCATCCATGTTGCTGCAAAGGACACAGTTTCATTCTTTTTTATGGCTACATGGTATTCCATGGTGTATATGTACCACGTTTTCTTTATCCAGTCCGCCACTGACACTACTGTGAAGTCCTGCGATGAACATAGAGGTGTACATGTCTTTCTGGTAGAACAGTTTATTTTCTTTTGGACATATACCTAGTAATGAGATTCCTGAGCCGAATGGTAGTTCTGTTTTAAGTTCTTTGAGAAAATGAGATGGAGATCATTTGATGGAATTTCAGCTAACATTGACTCTTCTACATTAAATTTTCTCTAGTTCATCATGGTCATTTTCTCTTGCCCTTTTGTCTTTTTTTTCTTCTTTTAAAACTTCTCAGATATGTGTAGCCCCTCTTGTCTTAAATAAGGAAATGTATTTTCCCCTCCTTGAAGCTACTTCCTTTTTCCTTTATCACTTCCTCTTTTAACTTGTTTTGTCAATAATTACTCATCTGATGTGTTTTTTTTTGTCTTTTGACTTCTCTTAAACATGCAAATGTGCTTATGTCACAATTATTCTTAAGAAAAACAAGAGGTGATCTGATTTCACCACAACTCTGGAATTCCCACACCTTTCCCTCTTTTCTTTGCCTCTCCTCCCCCTTCTCATCTCCCATCCTTCTCAACCTTGTGCAGTCTGGGATTTGCTCCTGCTAAACTGAAATCTTCTCTCAGGGGGTACCAATACTACTTGTAAAGTGCAATGCCTCTTCAAAACTCTCATCCATGCCAGTGTCTGCATCAAGGTTGCCGCAACACTTTTTTTTGTTTCTTTTGAGATGGAGTCTCGGTCTGTCACCCAGGCTGGAGTGCAGTGGCACTATCTCGGCTCACTGCAACCTCTGCCTCCCAGGTTCAAGCGATTCTCCTGTCTCAGCCTCCCAAGTAGCTGGGATTACAGGCACCAGCCATCATGCACAACTAAGTTTTTTGTATTTTTAGTAGAGACAGGGTTTCATCATTTGGCCAGGTTGGTTTTAAACTCCTGACCTCAAGTGATTCATCTGCCCCCTCGGCCTCTCAAAGTGCTGAGATTACAGGTGTGAGCCATTGTGCTGGGTTTTTTGTTTTGTTTTGTTTTGTTTTTAGAAGAGTCTCACTCTGTTACCCAGGGTGGAGTGCAGTGGCATGATCTTGGCCTCACTGCGTCCTCTGCCTCCCAGGTTCAAGAGATTCTCCTGACTCACCCTCCTGAGTACCTGGGATTACAGGTGTGAGCCACCATGCCTCACTAATTTTTTTTTTTTTTTTGTATTTTTAGTAGAGATGGTTTTTTACCATGTTGGTTAGGGTGGTCTCAAACTCCTGACCTCAAATGATCCACCCACCTCAGCCTCCCAAAATGCTGGGATTACAGGTGTGAGCCACCGCACCTGGCCAAGAGCACAACAACACTCTATGTGTTATTAGAACTACCCTTTGTGACTCCTCTCACCTTACACATGCCGATTCTCCTTGTCGTGCTCCCACAAGGCCATGTCGCCTGCTTCTGTTCCTTGCCCAGTCCTTGGTCTCCTTCTAGTCCCACTCTGCTCCTCTTCCAGTGTTATGGCCTTCAGCTGCAGCTCTGTTCAGTTGGCTCCCAGATCTACAGCTTCATCCCTGAACTCTCTCCTGAGTTTTCTATCCATGTTTCCAAACAACAAATGGAACAGCTCCACATAGGAAAATTCAAAGATCCTCAAACTCATTTTGTCCAAAACTAAGTTCATCATTATCATCATCATCATCTCCAAAACCTGTCTCCCTGTGTTTTCTGTGAGTCACTGAGTCCACCTTGCTCGATATTCCTGTTTGATTCTTGACTCTTTTCTCTTGCTCATATCTCAGCATCTGCCAAATAACATCATGAGCTTTATTATTATTAGAACTTTTTTATTACAAATGGCAGAATTCCAAATCAAGTTAGATTAAACCAGGAAAAGGGATGTATTGGCCCATGAAAACAAAACTTAGAAAGGAAGTTTTCCCAGGAATGGGGGCAGATTTCTCCCTTCACCTCTCACCTCAGCCTCTATTTTTGCATGGCCTCATTCTTTCCAGCTTCTCCGTGTGGAGGGGGCCCAGGGCCACTGGCAGCTCTGAATGCATCCCCTGATAACAAGAATGAGAAGAGACACTTAGCATATACCAAGTACCATTCTAGGCATGAATTCTAGGCAGAGCTCATAAGGCAAGAAGAAAAAAAATTCTCTACTTCAGATTTATTTTTCAAAAGAAGACATACAAGTGCCCAAAAACCATGAGTACATGCTCAATATCGCTAATCATCAGAGAAGTGCAAATTAAAACCCCAATGAGACACCATCTCACAGCAGTCAGAATGGCTATTATCGAAAAGTCTAAGTACAACAGTTGGCGTGGATATAGAGAAAAGGGGACATTTCTACACTCTTGGTGAGAATATAAATTAGTACAACCTCTGTGGAAAACAGTATGGAGATTCCTGAGGGATCTACAAATAGAACTACCATTCGACCCAGCAATCCCAATACTAGATATCTACCCAAAGGAAAAGAAATCATTCTATCAAAAAGATACCTGACCTGGCATGGTGTCTCACACCTGTAATCCCAGCACTTTAGGAGGCCGAGATGGGCAGATCACCTGAGGTCAGGAGTTCAAGACTAGCCTGGCCAACATGGCAAAACCCCATCTCTACTAAAAACACAAAAATCAGCCAGGCATGGTGGCAGGCACCTGTAATCTCAGCTACTCGGGAGACTGAGGCAGGAGAGTTGCTTGAACCCAGGAGATGGAGGTTGCAGTGAACTGTAATCATGACATTCCATTCTAGCCTAGGAGACAGAGTGAGACTCTGTCTCAAAACAAAACAAACAAACAAAAAAACAAAAAGATACCTGTACTCATATGTCTACCAAAGCACTATTCCCAAGAGCAAAGACAGAATCAATCTAAATGTCCATCAACGGATGATTGGATAAAGCAATGTGGTATATATACAACATGGCATACTATGCAGTCATAAAAAAGGATGAAATCATGTTTTTTTGCAGCAACATGGGTAGAACTGGAGGCCATTATTTTTTTCCCCCAAGGACAAGGTGGTGTTCTTATTTTTTTTAATTTTTATCTCAATAGCTTTTGGGATACAATTGGTTTTTTGTTACATGGATAAATTCTATAACAAATTGTGAGATTTTGGTGCACCTGTCACCCAAGTAGTGTACATTCTCCCTAATATGTAGCTTTTTACCCCTAGCCTCCCTCTCTACCCTCTGCCTTCTGTGTCTTTAAAGTCCTTTATAGAACTCTGTATAGAACCTCTGAGTACTCATAGCTTAGCTCCCACTTAGAAGTGAGAACATGCAGTTTTTAGTTTTCCACTCCTGAGTTACTTCACTTACAATAATGGGGAGGTCATTACCCTAAGTGAATTAACTCAGAAATGGAAAATCAAACACTGCATATTCCCACTTCTAAGTGAGAGATAAACAATGGGTACACATGGACATACAGAGAGAAGTAATAGACCCTGGGGACTTTAAAAGCTGGGGAGAAGGGGAGGGAGGCAAGAGTTGAAAAATTACCTATTCGGTACAATGTTCACAGGTGGTGAGTACACTAGAAGCTCAAACCTCACCGTTACGCAATATATCCATGCAACACACCTGCACATGTACCCCCGGAATCTATGATTTTTTATAAAGGCCTGGCCAGGCGCAGTCACTCACACCTGTAATCCCAGCACTTTGCGAGGTTGAGGTGGGGGGATCACCTGAGGTCAGGAGTTTGAGACCAGCCTGGCCAACGTGGTGAAACCCTGTCTCTACTAAAAATACAAAAATTAACCGGGTGTGGTGGAACATGCCTGTAATCCCAGCTACTCGAGAGGCTGAGGCAGGAGAATTGCTTGAACTGCGGAGGCAGAGGTTGCAGTGAGCCGAGACCGTGCCGTTGCACTCCAGCCTGGGTGACAAGAGCAGGACTCCATCTAAAAAGAAAAAAAAAAAAAAAAAAAAAAAGGCGGGGTGCGATGGCTTACACCTGTAATCCCAGCATTTTGGGAGGCCGAGGCGGGTGGATCACGAGGTCAGGAGATCGAGACCATCCTGTGGTGAAGCCCCATCTCTACTTAAAAAAAAAAAAAAAAATACAAAAAATTAGCTAGGCGTAGTGGTGGACACCTGTAGTCCCAGCTATGCAGGAGGCTGAGGCAGGAGAATGGGGTGAACCTGGGAGGTGGAGCTTGCAGTGAGCCAAGATCGTGCCACTGCACTCCAGCCTGGGTGACAGAGCGAGACTCTGTCTCAAATAAAAAAAAAAAAAAAAAAAATTACGAAGGCCAAATGAATAAATATTGGTATTGAACTTAGAAAACTGAAATTTAGAAAATTCACTAATGAAATATAATCTGGACCAGCATGGGTCATGTCCACACCGAATGGAACAATCACTGGGTCTGGAACCAGGAAGTAGAGTCACTTATCAGGCTTGGTGCATTTTCCCACCTTAAAGATTGGGTGTTTCAAGTAAGAGAGCCCCCATGAGGCATAGTAGGAGAAAGTATGCATGGTAGACTCTGGGGCAAGAAACTGAAATCAGAAACTCGATGGTGCTAATTAAAGTACACAGGTCTTTGCATTATTTTATGACAACTAAGGGGCCCAACAAAAAATTATTTCTAAATAGATGCCTCACCCACCAAAAACAAGCAAACAAACCCATACAGAAGAGAAACAAGACCTCCCTCACAACAGTTTTGGGAATACACCAAAACACACATAAACGAATCATCAAGGCCTAAAGTTCTATGCCAATAATTTCTAGCCCCTTCAAGTACAGAATCCTCTTTAAAAATATTTTTTAATGTTTCAAATTTCTAAATGATAGTGGCTGTCATGAGAAAATGTGTGGTGCTGAGAAAAGGGAGCACACCATCGTATAATATCACCTGTTCAGCTTGCAGGTGACGGCTGATGCATTCCTTGTAGGCCTCTTGCACTGACTCGAATGTCCCACGGAAGTCTTACAGTCACCGGTGAAATTTCGTTTTTCTTTCATAGAGCGTTGGGAGGATTTGTACCTTGAAAACAAGCAAAGAGGGTTCTGAAATTGCCCACTGCAGCCATGCAAATCTCAATAATGTACCCATAGTAAGTCTATTCTACACAATTTTTCCTTCTCTTTTTTTTTTTTGAGATGGAGTTTTCGCCTTGTTGCCCAGGCTTGAGTGCAATGGCTTGATCTCGGCTCACTGCAACCTCTGCATCCTGGGATCAAGTTATTCTCCTCCCTCAGCCTCCTGAGTAGCTGGGATTACAGGGGTGCACCAGCATGCCCGGCTAACTTTGTATTTTTATTAGAGACAGGGTTTCCCCATGTTGGCCAGGCTAGTCTCAAATTCCTGACCTTGGGTGATCCTCCCACCTCGGCCTCCTAAAGTGCTGGGATTACAGATATGAGCCACTGTGCCTAGTCCTTTTTTTTTTTTTTTAGACAGGGTCTCACTCTGTCGCCCAGGCTGGAGTGCAATGGAGATACTCCCACCTCAGCCTCCCAAGTAGCTGGGACTTTAGGCATGCACCACTGTGCCTGGTTAATTTTTGTATTTTTCTACAGACGAGGTCTTGCTATGTTGCTCAGGCTGGTTTCAAACTCCTGGGCTCAAACGAGCCTCCTGTCTTGGCCTCCCAAATTGTTGGGATCGCAGGCTTGAGCCATCACGCCTGGCCTCCACTGTCCCTTTCTAAGATAAATAATTGCAAATTGTACCCTTAGGTAACTGCACAGGTGGAACTGATGTCATCGTTTTAGACTCCAGAATACTGTGCATGCAGATGGCGTTTACTGTCGTGGATGGTATACTCTGTTTTTCTTCTGGTTCTACATTCACAGTACCTCTGGGTGTTTACTGACTTCTCATTCATCAGCAGAGAATTTGTAAACATAATGAAGCCTAAATGGCGAGCACATGAATATGAATTCCATAGCATGTATAAATTAAGCCTCCCACTGCAGCATCTGGGGGAGATAGTTCTCCCGGGACTGAATGCTGCCAACTGCCAGATGTGTTATGAGACGCTATTTTCATCTTCCATGGTTTAGGGTTTAGGATGTGACTGGAAACATTCCGTGTGTTCGGGGAGGAGCTAGCCCAGTGATCCTTGTGGGAACTGTTATTCTACATCATGCCCCACTGGGCTTGGGAGTGAATAAAAACCAATGTTCAAGAATGCCATTTCCACATTCAGCTAGTTCATCTGTTTTCTTGTCCTCTTGCACCTAAATGTGGCCAAAAGATCTTCTAAAATGGAATGCAGTCAGCCTTGTATGAAATCAAATTAATTGCTTATTTTTATTTTACCAGAGAATATTCATCCTGAGTATTATTAGCCTGCAAAGCTATTCTATTAATATTTATGAATAATAAAGAAAAGAAATAGGGAAAGCCATTTGAGTTAAACATTAAAAAGAGAAAGCTATACAGAGTGTTCTACATTTGCAGTTCTGCAAGCTGTCAGGAAACTGAATTCTTCCCGTAAGGAGAGAAGGGCATCTATTTGTTGGATTTCTCCACCTCAGTGTTCACTTTTACCATGCCCAGTCAGATGTGTATGAAGTTCAAGACGTTCTAAGAAACGCCCTGCCCTAGCCAGGATCAAAGAGAAAGCTTTCAGAATGTAATATCAGCTGTGCAGCTCTCTTTGTTCATGTTTTCCGCTCCACGTTATTTTTTTTTACTATTAGCAGTGAATGCATTTCAGAAACAAAGCCGCCTGCTATCTAACACAAGTGAAGAAATAGGCTTTGTGTGTGTGCATGCAGGCATGTGTGTGTGTCTGTGTTGGAGAATATCGATCTATGTGTTTCCATGTAAGAGGTGTTATTTACATGTTTAACCTTCAATAGTGTTACTTTCTTTAGGCTATTACAAAACATTCAGCAGGCTGGAATTAACGTCTCTGGAGACTGCTAAACCCCAAACGGACGTGTCAGAGAGTGACGGCTCAGTCACCTCTTCACAGGAAGGGTTAGAAGTTGTGTCGTGAAGGCACTCATGCTGAGAGGCTTCTAGCTTAGCAGACAGAGCATTGGCCTGGGGTCAGGAGACCCTTGCTGAGGGCTGCAGTTCTTTTTTTTTTTTTTTAATCTTGAAGATGAAAAGTTTGGACTAAGTCAGGAGGTCTGCAGTCTGGCTGCACATTAGACTCACTTGATTTTTTTTTTTTTTAATAGTAATGCAAAAGCCTTGCTCCAGACCAATTAAATTAAACTTCTGGGGCTGAAACGCAGATCTGGGTACGTTTTTTAAAGCTCCTGGGTGAGTCTCTGTGCCCTCTGAGGTCTCCACAGTGCGAACCCTACTTAGATTTGCTCCTGTCAAGTCAGGTGCCCATGGGGCCAGCTCTATCTCCTCAGCTGTCTGCCTTGTCCACCCGTTCCATCTTTAATGGAAGGTTCCATGTGCATAAGACATTAGGACCGCAGCCCCAGCAGAATCTGCTGGAACGATCAACGTAATTAGCTGGACTACCCTACCTAAAGGGTGAAGAGATTGAGAGAGTGGAGTGAAGGAGCTATGGTTAAAGGAAATCTTCATGGTTCCTAAGAAAACTGCGGGACGGCAGCAGCGAAGCCAGCTCTTTTCTCCCTTGGAACTCTGCACAGCAAGCTCATTTGCCAGTTTGCACTCGGCTACGATTCCTCTTTTGCAGCGCAGCGCTGTGCTGCAGAGATAAACTAATTTAATCAACAGCAAGAGCTACATTTTGATCTCGTAATTATGTCACATAATTTCCTTTTCCAGGGCAGTGCCACACTTCTCTGAGTCCTCTCATCTCTCAAAGCTTTTTATTTTTTCTCTAACTTCTTTTCAGCCCATCCATCCCCAAGTCATATCATCCGCAGACCTGCCCTACTGCTGCGTGTCCGCAACACCTTCTGCGGGGCCCTCTTTGTAATCTTTGATTCTCGTCCCCTCTTTTGTGTGCTGCCCCACTTCTTCCTACCCCTCCGTTTCCCAGCCAATATTGCTGGGCCACCAATGGCTGTGAGGATGTGAAAATCTGAAACACAGGCATGAATAATGAATTGGGAGAGCCAGACTGAAGCCAGTGGAACTGAGAACAGTATTTCAGAAATGCAGCCAAATCATTTAGAGAGAGGCAGTATTGAGTTCCTGCAATCCCTGGAAGACCCAGACACACTGTTAATTATAAAAACGCAGTTCTGGCTAAGTAAGAATCCGCCGTCTTCCAGAGGCCGACTGAAGCTTCCTCCCATGCTTTGGGGCTGAAACTTGGAGTTTGCCTGACCCCATTGCCCTGACTGGCTAGACAGCCTGCTAGCTCATTCCAGAGTTATCACTGCCACACCTGAGGGTCGGGGGTGGGGGCTGGACAGGGCTGGTTAGAGGGTCTGGAACTAGAAATTCCGCATAGCAGCCAGATGAGGAAACAGGGAAGACGAGCAATCTAGAGCTTGAGGTTGCCAGAGGGGAAATAGGCCAGAGCTCTGGAAGCCAAGGAGGGCACTGTTGCTCTTCCCAGTCATTAGAAGTCAACCTAAGCACCAGCACTGGGCTCAGAGCATTTCTTTTTTCTTTTTATTTTTTTGGAGACAGTTGCCCTCACTATGTTGCCCAGGCTGGTCTCGAACTCCTGGACTCAAGTGCTCCTCCTGCCTTGGCCATGCAAAGTGCTAGGATTACAGGCGTGAGCCACTGCACCCAGCCTCAGATTATTTCTGATTCCAGACTGTTCCCATCTAGTCTGAGCCCTCCTTTGGACCTCCTTCTACAAGCAATACTTGGTGATTGGTCTGTGAAGCCTTTGGTTTAATATGGGGACTTAACTGGAACCGGGATAGCACAAGAGGACTTCAGGACAATCTTGGCTTAGTATTCTTACTGCACCTCTGCATCCAGACACATCTTTGTAAAATATAAACTTGGCTCTCCCGCTATCTTGCTGAAAACCTGTCAGCAGGTCCCCATCAACTACAGAATAGAGGCTAAATTCCTAATCATGGCATTTAAGACCCACCATGACTTGGCCCAAACTTCCATCTCCAACCTCATCTCTCCCTGCTCCCTAACCTCACCTGACAATCCTGCAACGCCAAATGCCTTGTCCTTTCTGCGTGCTCTGCCTCCCTCCCTTACATGCGTTTGCTCAGGCTACGTCCTTGGCAGCAATTTCTTCCCCAGTCATCTTGTCTGGTGTAATGAGCTCCTACTTAGCCTCCAAGACGCAGGTTAGGAGTCCTCTTTTCCAGAAAGTTCTCCCGGTCCCTCAAACTAACCAAACTCTCCTCCCCTCATGTTCCCACCATGCCTACTCCCCACTGCACATTGGAAGCATCTGTTTGGAACCCTGGAATGGATACTCGGAGACCAGACACCATGTCTTTTTCACTCTGTAAGGTCCTGGCATCCAATACAATGCCTGGAATATAGTAGACACGGGTTTCTATTTGTCTAGAGAATCCTGGCTGGAGTAGGAGTATAGGATAATTCCAGTCTCATAGGCATGGATGTGACCATAGTCCCAGCAATCTGAGCAATGGTCCCCTTCCCTGCCCCTTCACAATAGAGAGCTCCCCAGCACCCACCCCACAATTCTAATGTGCCACAGCTGTGATCTCATGGTATCAGTTGCTCCCAATTCCAGCCTCTTTTCATCTTTATTCCGCCTTGGCAGGCAGCGGAGACACGCCCTGATGACTCTGGCATTGCCAATGGTGAGTTGAAGTTTCCAAGCCAAACCTTACTTCATTTTTGCTAAATAAGGGCAATGCCTGAGTCACGAGGAACAGGTAGAGCAGGTATGAATCTTTATCTACGAATTCAAATGTGCAAAAATATGTATCTTGATTTTTTTTCAGAACTCAATTTAACTTCTATTTAACGTCCCATTTCTTTTCCTAGGGTGGCAGAGTCAGTTTTCATCCTCTCCCTTTTCCCTAGGGTGGCATCAGAGCCCCAGGGGGTTTGTGTGGTGCTGGGTGGGATGTAGCTTGTCCTTATCCTCAGCATCGTTTGTTCACTCTGGTTCTAGCTGGGAGGCTCAATCTTGTCAGATATCACTGTCCATCCAGGTGACTCCTGAAGGGGAGCCTCATTCCCACCCGCTGTCTGCCATTCTACAGGGCCAAGAAACCATGTGAGGGCCATGATAGGTCCTAGAGAATACTGTAGGCTGATTAAGGCCGTGTTCCTCTATTCTCAGATCCCGTAAACTTCTATGTGAAGGTTTTTTTGTTTGTTTGTTTGTTTTTGATGGAGTTTCGCTCTTGTTGCCCAGGCTAGAGTGCAATGGCAAGATCTCAGCTCACTGCAGCCTCCACTTCCCAGGTTCAGATGATTCTCCTGCCTCAGCCTCCCAAGTAGCTGGGATTACAGGCATGCACCACCACGCCAGGCTAATTTTGTATTTTTTGTAGAGACAGGGTTTCTCCATGTTGGTCAGGCTGGTCTCGAACTACCGACCTCAGGTGATCTGCCCGCCTTGGCCTCCCAAAGTGCTGGGATTACAGGCGTGAGCCACTGCGCCCGGCCCCATGTGAAGGTTTTTAACTGGTTGGCTTGGTGTTTGCTTGGTTTGGTTGGTTTTGGCTCCAGCATCCCTAAAACTTGAGATAGGACCCAGGGTTCATGGGCCTCTTTCTCAGGGACCCACCAGTATCTACACTCTCAACTCCTGGACCCAATTCATTCTCCTCCCAGTCTAACGCAGCCTTTTCTAACCAATATGTATGCAGGCGTGAAAGGCAGAACCTCTTCCTATTATTCATTTGATATTCTATGTATCTCTTATCTCTGTCCTGTCTCCGTTTCCTCAGAGCTTACCTTTGAAACTTAAAAGCCACAAGAAGACTTTTTTCTCTCTCTGATCTTTGCCGTCACATCCCTTCCCTGTGTCAATGATCACAGACTACAGTCTAGTCATTGGCTGAAGAGAAGGAGCAAAGTGTCAAAGGAAATTCACAAGGGAAAATACAGTTAAGAAGATAAGCAGGCATTTCTCTAGTTTTACAAGGAATCAGGCACTGCTCTAAGGACTTTGCAGACATTAAGTCATTAAATCACAGCAACTCAATGGGGCATATATTGTTATTCCCATTTCACAGATGAGAAAACTGAGTAGGAACCAAGTGGGGGAGTTAGAACTTGAACTCAGGCACTCTAGCTCCAGAATTTGCACACTTAACCACTAAAATGACAGCTTCTTATATATCAATGCCCCACCACACAGGTTATTCTATTGTAGATTCTTCTTCCTTGAAGTTGTACAGGAAAAGGAAAGTTTAAAAATATTATGATGGAGGCTTCTTATTTAATTCAAAGTGCTTTTGCTGGGATTTAACAAATTTTGGGTTTTATGAGAAATCTATCAGTCATTTGTGTGCCTGTTAAAGAAAGAAAAGTCTAGAAGTCTTTAAATACAATCTCCTACCATGAGCAACACCATTGCCTTCATCTGCTTGGAAGTATTTATTAGACTCTTCAGCAGTGGGGTAAGAATTAGAGGGCTTTGCTTTGTTTTGTTTTGTGTTGTTTTGAGACAGAGTCTTGCTCTATCACCCGGGCTGGAGTGCAGTGGCACCATCTCGGCTGACGCACTGCAACCTCTGCCTCGGGTTCGAGTGATTCTCCTGTCTCAGCCTCCTGACTAGGTGGGATCACAGGCATGTACCACCATGCCTGGCTAATTTTTGTATTTTTAGTAGAGACGAGGTTTCACCATATTGGCCAGGCTGGTCTCGAACTCCTGACCTCAAGTGATCCACCCACCTCAGCCTCCCAAAGTGCTGGGATTTCAGGCCTGAGTCACCATACCCAGCCCCTTGAGGGTTCTATCTAAGAACTATCATCCTTTTTGAATGAAAAATGTCCAAGAAACACTTGTGTGCTTCAAATTCCTCTAAAGCAATCATTGTTAACATTCTGTAGGTCAAAGGATTTTTGCAATCTCTAAGTACCTTCCCAGAAAAAAAAAGATCCATAGATCCAAATGCATATACAATTTGTCATAAAATTTTAGGCAAATTACTGAGCTCTCTGCTCTGTTTGAATTCTTCTCAGAGAGAAAGTTAACTTTACTGGTTCCTGTACCTTCAACACCTAGAAGAGAATAAACTCATTGAGGTAGACCCATTCTCCTCCCACTCCAGCCTCCAGCCCATGGATAATGTCTTTCTATAGTACCATAAGAGACAGCAAATCTTCCCCCACTTCTTTGTCCACCTCAGATTCTCTGCACATGCCTGGTGCTAACAGAAGATTGTTCTTTGTGTGTTGCTTGTCTGGGTACTTGTCTCTGAGTGCCAAGCACTGACTTTTTGCAGGAACTGATTAGAAGTGGCCACTCTGGTTCTAGACAATTTGGGGATTGTCCACATAACTCTACATGCCTCATAGGACCAGGTAGGAAAGCACAGACACTCTTGTCCTCTAAGCCCCTTTATGTCTGCAAGGTAGACAATCCCATGACTGGGATTTCCCCTTTCAGGAGGAAATTATTTAACAGGTCAAGTTTTAAAATATCTTCTCAAAGAAAACAATTAATGGATTTCCCTGCAACTGAAGAGTATCATGGAAGTGAAATTAACTCAGCTTCTCAGTTCTCTAATCAGGCAGCAGAGAGATGTTTGGCCAAGTCCAAACATTATTCTCTTTTGAAGGAAACACAGAGATGGTTCAGGATAAACCCCATAAGCAATTCAGAGAGCTTTGCAAGAAATCATTGTACCAGCAAGTGCAAACACTTGCATGATTATCATTTGCGATTAGTTGGATTCATGCCACCAAGCTGATTATTAAGAATGCACAGGCCAAACAAAGCAGATAAAGGCAATATCTTCTTCTTTCATTTCTTTTTTTCCTTTCCTCTAGTGTTGGGTGGCATGGATTATCTTTTTTGCTCCCTCCTGTCAGCATTCTCTTCATCAGTTTCTTCGATGATTTTTTTTCTTGTGATCTATTCTTGCTATCAAGTTTTAGTATCTTATCTGTGTTCATGAATTCCTGTATTATACACATAGAAAAGGCCACCTGGTTTCTTACGTTGATCTCTGAGCCTTTGGGGTTACACATCCATCAGTAACTATTCTGGACATGTTCCCTGTTATGAGCATATTTATAACTATATAAAGTACATGCACATAAAATTGTACAAGCACATTCCATATGTTATAAAATTCCACTGAAATAAATTGTAAAATGATGAGATGAAATCATTATAAATAGAGCTCAAATTTTTATTCTCTCCCTTAATAGACTGTCCACTCCACCTTGGGGTTTAAGAATCCTGCTTTGGAACATAGGGCTAGTGTTTCATCAAGAAAATAAACATCAGAGCAAAATCCTCCAAAATATTTAAAACTGACTGTCACTGTCTTAATCATGACATGTCCCTTAACACCTGACATGTATACAGGTGAATTTGTAAAAGACTTAAAAAAAACTTACCTTAGTATATCTTTAGTGTCAACTTTATAAACATGGATTATTCCTTTACTCAGAACTCTGTAAACTCTACCAAGTTTGTTTTCTGGTACCAATTTTATGACCAGCTTTGATGCGAAAGTATGAAATGTGTACGAGTGTGTGTGTGTGTGTGTGTGTGTGTGTGTCAAGTAAAGAAATACTTCAGGTTTATAGCATTTAAAGTAAAAATAATCTGATGAGTTTATGGAGTTTCAGAAATGTACCAGCTTCCTCACTGTGCCATGGTGTAACCACTCCCAAGTCATAATTGATTTCAGCATATGCCTCAGAAAGGCAAAAATTGAAGTGGCTGTGAGAAGTAATTAGAAACTGAAGTTCAGCTCTTAAGAATTGTCTGGGCTGCTGTTTCTTGACATAGTGCTGAAGAGATAGCCTCATCTGCTGTTCCACTGAAAACAACAAAAATAGATACCAGTTTCATTTACTTATTTTTAAATAAATAAACCTCTTTCTAAAGCATTTATGAACATACAAAAGAAGAAAAATCATTGGACAGTATGAGTTAGTTGGGTGTTGGTTTGTTTGTTTGTTTTGAGACAGAGTCTCACTCTGTCACCCAGGCTGGAGTGCAGTGGTGCTATCTCAGCTCACTGCAACCTCCGCCTCCTAAGTTGAAGTGATTCTCCTGCCTCAGCCTCCCGAGTAGCTGGGACTCCAGGCGTGTGCCACCATGCCTGGCTAATTTTTGTATTTTTAGTAGAGACAGAGTTTCACCATGTTGGCCAAGCTGGTCTTGAACTCCTGACCTCAAGTAATCTGCCCACATCTGCCTCCCAAAGGGCTGGAATTACAGGCATGAACCACTGTGCCTGGCCAAAATATGAGTTAGTTAAAAGAAGAAATGCTTATAGGCAACTAAGCACTGAATCCACCTTTTGTACTGGGAAAATCTTTTAAAATGTCATTTATTTGAGTTCCGGTTTTGACAACTGTGCAAAGTGTGAGAGACATAAGACAAATCCTTGAGTCCAACCAAAGAGGAGAGTCTGTAAGGAAAAACCCACGAGCAATCTAGGAACATGTGACAAAGCTAAGAACCCACAGAAGGAACTGTTAAGTACATCTTTTTTCAATCTTGGAGCTAGTTTCCTTTACTGAGAACTCACAACCATAATCCAATTTCCATAGGAATTTTTTAGCACAAATACTTCAAACCTAGAATTGATTTTAAAGTTTCCCTTTGAAGGGAGTGCCCTCCTGGTGCCAGGTAGAAGTAAATGCATATTCTCTCTGAAGGAACTTACCTTCAAACATGACTTCAAAAATTACTAAAGGTAAAGCACCAAGGAACATGTATCTACAGTCAAAATTATAACAAATATATAAACGCAAGGCATCATGAGTGAAAGATTATAAAATCGATATAGAAGATCTAAAAAGAATGTTTGAAAACAAAAATACAGTAAATTCAATTTAAAACTCAATATTCAAATTACATAACAAATACAGCTTAAGACTAGGTTAGTGAAATGGAAAATAGCTCTTCAGGAATTAACAAGAATGCAGCACAAAGAGAAAATTAAATTAAAAATTTTAAGAAGATATTAAGAATTTTATAGTATGGAGCGAGTTTAAGAATCACAGAATCACAATCAGAATTACAGAACATAATAGAAAGAATGCAGAAGTAGCAATATTCAAATTGAAAATGGCTAAGGATTTTCAGCTGGGCATGGTGGCTCATATCTTTAATCCCAGCACTTTGGGAGGCTGAAGTGCGTGGATTACTTTGAGCTCAGGTGTTTGAGACTAGCCTGGGCAATATGGCAAAATCCCGTCTCTACAAAAAATACAAAAGTTAGCCAGGTGAGGTAGTACACGCCTGTAGTCCCAGCTACTCAGGAGGCTGAGGAGGGAGAATCACTTGACCCTGGGAAGTGGAGGTTGCAGTGAGTTGAGACCCTGTCTCAAAAAAAAAAAAAAAGACTAAGAATTTTCTGTTACTGTTGAAAGATTCCAATTATTATATTTAAAACACATTCAAAGAAGATTAAATCTTTAAGAATCTACAGGTATACACATCATAATCAAATTGCAGAAGGAAGATAATGAGAAGGTTTATCTAAAAGCAGCCAGAAAGAAGTATCAGCTACAAAAGGGTAACAATTAGACTGGCAACTGACTTCTTTACAGCAACAATGGAAGTCAGAAGATGGTGGAACAATACTTTCACTAAGCTAAGGGGGAAAAAATGCTCAAAACCCAGAATTTTACACCAACAAATCTATTATTTGAAGGTAGAATAAAGACATTTTAAGATACATAAAAACTAATAATGTTTATAATGTTTTCATCAAACAGACCTTTGCTACAAGAATTTCTAAATAAGCATTTTATACAGAAAGAAACAAATCTCAGATATAAGATCTGGGATGAAAGAAAAAATGGCAAGTAAAGAAATTCATAAAATTGTGAGTATACATAAGCACATTTTAATGTGGAAGACGATAGTATCTTCTTTCAGAGATAAACAAAAAATATAAACTACACAGTGGCATGGAAGTAAGAAAGAGGTGATTGGAATTAAATGTTTATAGATTGAGTTGTTTGTGAGAATGCTAAATATATTGGTTAGTTTTAGAAATCATTTGCATTCATATTAAAAACTGCCAGGGTAACCACTAATGGAATACAATGCACATATTCAACAATTCTGCTTCTAAGAACTTGCAAGAATAGCAACAAACCTAAAACATTATAAATGACTACTAATAGAAAATTAGTTAACATATTTATATTATGACAGTAGAATGGTATGCAGCCATTAAAGATGAAGTAGAGGCTGGGCACAGTGGCTCATGCCTGTAATCCCAGCACTTTGGGAGGCCAAGGCAGGTGGATCACCTGAGGTCAGGAGTTTGAGACTAGCCTGCCCAACATGGCAAAACCCTGTCTTTACTAAAAATACAAAAAAATTAGCTGGGCATGGTGGCAGGCACCTGTAATCCCAGCTACTTTGGAGGCTGAGGCAGAAGAATCACTTGAACCTGGGAGGCAGATGTTGCAGTGAGCCAAGATTGCACTACTGCACTCCAGCCTGGGCATCAAGAGTGAGACTCTGTCTCAAAAAAAAGAAAAAAAAATGCAGTAGGTACGTATGTATTTCTTTGAAAGAGTCTCCAAAATAAAAGCAAAGTTCAGAATGGTGCATATCATGTGCGACTAATTTTAGTGGAAAAAAATTAGTAGAAGGGACAAAAAAACTATGTACATAAATAGATGCTTGTATTTTCATAGAATATCTCTTAAAGATACATAAGAAACTGACAACAGTAATTGTTTGTGGGTTGACTTTTGAATATCCTAATGCATACGTATTCAAAAGACAGATTTCTTTTAAAAACTAATCAAATAAACAACAACAGCAAAAAGCAAGAGATAAACACGCAGAAATCAACACCCAGAGAAAGATACACATGCACACATACACATACACAAATATAAATTCATAAAGGAACCCATGACAAAACGTTCCATCTTTAAACAGTGTACCTTTGTGGAAGAAAAGCAGCTAAAAGAAGCACTCTCACTTTTCCTCCTCTCATATATGATTACCAAACTCTAATTCTTACATTTGTTGGGATGCCTAGTATAAGCATTACTCCTTCTCTCCTCTGCACCCTGTTTTATTGTACATTTCTTGAGGGCCTGACTCAATTACATTATTTCCTTTCTCATTTTCATAAAACATCTAGTATAAAGCTTTGAATATCAGAAGGATTTCTAGATCAATACAAAAAAACCTTTGTATAATATATAATAGGTGCTAAATAAATAATTAACATATATAAGTTATTATGTGCCATGTTTTATGGGTTTGAAATTGTTTGAGCCACTAATTTTATCTGAATCATATTGAGATTTTTATAACATTATATGCAATGGAATGCAATATGAGTATTGTTTGGCTTTAAATTTGAAAGTTTACAGGTTTCTTGCATCTTCTAGATTGCTTGCTAAATTTGGCACAACAGGGAAACCTTACTTCAGGCATTTAGAAAAGCAAAAAAGCCATATAAAAGTGTCTTATAAGCCACCGTGTTAACATGTTCTTAGTGTCTTCATTCTGTGTGACCTAAAAGTCTGCATATGGAATGCATTGCATGATCATGTTTGCATATGTCACCTTCTTAAATTTTATCTGAAATCGGGATCTGTTGGGCTAAAGGCCAGATTTGAGTATAGCTGGGGGTAGAGTCTTGGGTGTGGAACTGGGGGTAAAGCATTAATCCTAGATACCCAAACCAACACTTACTGGGGTTTTCAGGGATCCCTGAGTTGTACAGATCAGTTGCAGCTGGAGATGCTAAACTGCATCTTAGTGGTAGATGAAGTAAGTAGCTTTCTACGTACTGAAGTTATCTGGACAAAATCACTTTCTTATGCCTTCATTTGTATTCTAAACCGAAAGAAATAGCCATTGAAGATAAGCATGAGATGGTCCCCTTCTAAATATGTATGTTGGAATAATTGTTTCTTACTTTTGTTTTTCTTGCCACAAAAGCATTTCTGCAAATGAAAGCATAGGGAGGAATCTGAAATATAAAATAGATAAATGTGGAATGGGGTAGGGCATCTGAGAACCCCAATTTCCGATTTCTAGCTCTATGAGCTCTTAATCAGCAGTGGTTCCCAAACTTTAGCGTGTGCAAGAATCACCTGGGATTCCATAAAAGATGCAAGTTATTGGGTGTAACCCCTGGAGAATCCTATTAGAAGGTCTGAGTGGAACCTGAGAGTCTAAATTTTAACATGCACCCCAGGGGTTGTGGAGACTGTGAGGCTGGCCAGGCATTCGTGCCTGTAATCCCAGCACTTTGGGAGACCAAGACAGGTGGATCACCTGAGGTCAGGAGTTCAAGACCAGACTGACCAATATGGTGAAACCCCATGTCTACTGAAAATACAAAAATTAGCTGGGTGTGGTGGTGTGCACGTGTAGTCCCAGCTTCTTAAGAGGCTGAGACAGGAGAAATGCTTGAACCTGGGAGATGGAGGTTGCAGTGAGCCAAGATCGTGCCACCGTACCCCAGCCTGGGCGACAGAGCAAGACTCTATCTCAGAAAAAATAAAAAGGGCTGTGAGTCCCAAGGCCTGTATTGTCATCTCTGTGGTGAAAACTGCCATGCAAGGGCATCCAAAGTTAGGCTGACTCTTTGAGTTAGCAGTAAAGTGAAGGAGGCCCAACAGTCTCAACCCACTTTACTTGATTTTCCAATAATTTCCTATGCTCCCAAATCAGAGGACACAGTTAGATTTTATCAGGCTGGGATAAAGAATTCTAAGAACTTGTTTATTTTAAAGCAGCATTAGTGATATGTGCAGAGACTAAAATTCCATCTGACACTGATTTCCCAAATTATATCAACCGAAGGAAGTGGGGCACCTTCTAGGTCATGTGGCGCTGGTCAGGGCACCAGCTGAAACCCTAAAAATAGCTGAATCATGTCTGAGGCCCAATCAGAGAATTCCTTCCAGACATTTGTCTTCAGTGGATTTCCATGAATGCACAGCTGCCCGGGGCCATGCAAAACTGCCCCACAGTGATGAAACAAAGAGTCTTACATTGCAGAGACACTGGTCACGAGTGCCCCAACATTTGACTTGCTATTTTCTTGTCCAAGAAATTGAACATTGGCAAAACCTCTAGGTCCCGAATAGGGAAGTTTTGCAGGGTAGGAAATGCATTTGTTGGCGTCTTGGGTGTAGGAACGCGTCACACTCGAGTGGCCACCCCGTCTCTAAGATTAGACGCTGGAGATACCACAGAGCAGGAACCAGTGTATATGGTTTTGTTTGTCCAGATTCTATCACATTTTGTTTTGTTTTGTTTTGTTTTTATGGTGGTTGGTAATGCCAGGTGATTCCCTTAGGGCAGAAAAAACCTGGGGTTTTCAGAAGACGTCATGAGGATACTTAGATATGTTGACAGAGGTCACAGCATGGTGGTTTTGTGAACATAACATCTAGAACTATGCATTGGCTTAAACAGCAACAACTAAACTGTAGTATTGGTATTGGTATTTCTCTAGAATCTGAAATTTCAGAGAACCTGAGAACCCACTAAAAACACATTATATAATGTATTAGGGTTCTTAGAGGGACAGAACTAATGGAATACATATATATACACATATACATATATATGTATACGTATATATACATACGTATACATATATACATATACATATATATATATATGTGGTAGCTTATTAAGTATTAACTCACACGATCACAAGGTCCCACAATAGGCCATCTGCAAGCTGAGGAGCAAGGAGAGCCAGTCCGAGTTCCAAAACTGAAGAACTTGGAGTCCCGTTTTCCAGGGCAGGAAGCATCCAGTATGGGAGAAAGATGCAGGCTGGGAGGCAAGGCCCATTTTTCTGCCTGCTTATATTCTAGCGAAGTTGGCAGCTGATTAGATTGTGCCCACCCAGATTAAGGGTGGGTCTGCCTTTGCCAACCCACTGATTTAAATGTTAATCTCCTTTGGTAACACCCTCACAGACACACCCAGGATCGATACTTAGTATCCTTCAATCTGATCAAGTTGACACTCAGTATTAACCATCATATATAACTTGCTCTTTTTTCATAAGGATTGTGGAAAATTTCAGTCTAAAATTTGCAAAGCCCTCCAACTTTGTGGGAAATAGCTGGATGGGAAAGATATGATTATCAAGTATTAACCTAATTTTTAAGTGAATAGAGTAGAATATTAAGATTAAAGTTAGCATTAATTTTCAAAATAGTCACCGTAGAAGGTTATGCCTATAGCTCAATGCAACTGCTATTTCTCAAAATATTTGTGGAGAATTATTTTTGAATTGCATTTAAAATTGAGTTAGGAGCCACCCCAGAAAAGCAGTCTTATTACAATATACTTTAACCTTTTTAAAGCTCATATATCTTTTTGAACTATTAAAAAAAAAAAAACAAGACCCTCAGCTACTCCCTATCCCAAACCTCATATCACTTATATCATCTAAGAAGGCTTAGATTTTTTTTTTTTTTTTGAGAGAGAATCTCACTCTGTCGCCCAGGCTGGAGTGCAATGGTGCAATCTTGCAGCTCACTGCCACCTCCCCCTCCCTGGTTCAAGCGATTCTCCTGACTCAGCCTCCAGAGTAGCTGGGACTACAGGGCACACCAGCATGCCCAGCTAATTTTCATATTTTTTAGTAGAGATGGGGTTTCACCATATTGGCCAGAATGGTTTCTAACTCCTGACCTCGTGATCCGCCCACCTCGGCCTCCCAAAGTGTGAAGGCTTAGATTTAAAGTTAAAATTCATATCTGTTGTTTATCTAATAAAAGCAAGACTTTTTTCTATTTTTCAATTGCAAAAACATTTTTAAAAATACACCACCAATATACTATCACCAGGATTTTTACTTACCCACTAAGAATCACAGCATTGCATTTTAGCCAAAGCATGTTTTTGATCAAAAAAAGTTTAACTCTCAGCCTGATTTTTCACTTTACTCAATACTCTGCCTCTGAATAAGGCCATTTTCAAAAATTTGAATAGGGATTTGCCCCCACAAAGTAAGAGATGTCACAGACTTTGAGGGGTAATTTCAGACAGATTCTTTTTTTCTTTTTTTGAGACGGAGTCTCACTCTGTTGCCCAGGCTGGAGTGCAGTGGCGCTATCTCCACTCACTGCAAGGTCTGCCTCCTGGGTTCACGCCATTCTCCTGCCTCAGCCTCCCGAGTAGCTGGGACTACAGGTGCCTGCCACCACGCCCGGCTAATTTTTTTTTTTTGTATTTTTAGTAGAGATGTGATTTCACCGTGTTAGCCAGGATGGTCTTGCGCCCAGCCTTCAGACAGATTCTTAAGGACTTTTTATATTGCTATTCTGAAATGGACAATAGCTGTTTGTGTGCTCAAAATCCAATAGATTAATTTAAAAAATTAAATTTAATTTAAAAAATTAATTAAAAATTAATTTAAAAAAATAATCTTAATACTCATATCTATGAGTTACAGTTTTTAAACATAAAGATTGTTCGGGCCCGGCGCGGTGGCTCATGCCTGTAATCCCAGCACTTTGGGAGGCCGAGACGGGTGGATCACGAGGTCAGGAGATCGAGACCATCCTGGCTAACACGGTGAAACCCCGTCTCTACTAAAAATACAAAAAATTAGCTGGGCGTGGTGACGGGCACCTGTAGTCCCAGCTACTCAGGAGGCTGAGACAGGAGAATGGCATGAACCCGGGAGGCAGAGCTTGCAGTGAGCTGAGATGGCGCCACTGCACTCCAGCCTGGGCGACAGAGCAAGACTCTGTCATAAATAAATACATACATACATACATACATACATACATACTGTTCTTGTGTTATTTGTCATTGTAGGTTAGAATCACATGTACTTGGCTGGGCATGGTGGCTTGCGTCTGTAATCCCAGCACTTTGGGAGGCTGAAGTGGGCAGATCACCTGAGGTCAGGAGTTCGAGACCAACGTGGCCAACATGGTGAAACCCCGTCTCTACTAAAAATACAAAAATTAGATGGGCGTGGTGACGGGTGCCTGTAGTCCCAGCTACTCTGGAGGCTGAGGCAGGAGAATCGCTTGAACCCAGGAGGCAGAGGTTGCAGTGAGCCCAGATCTTGCCGCTGCACTCCAACCTGGGTGACAAGAGTGAGACTCTGTCTCAAAAAAATATAAAAGAATCACCTGTACTTAGAGAGCAATATCTGATCCCAAGTTTAGTAGTGACACAGTGTATAGGGAACTTGAGAGACAGGCCATGGGAGGACATTTGTACTTACAGAAAGTCAGTATATAAGCAAGTTGTTATACGTGTGTGTGTGTGTATGCGTGCGCGCGCGCGTGTGTGTGTGTGTGTATTTTGGGTTGGTGGGTGAGTCAGGCAAAGCATATATTCAAACTTACTTCAAAGACACTTTTGAAGGCTGACCACTATTATATAAACAATGAAAAGAATTTGACTGATCAAAGAGAGAAGTTTGTAAATGACCTCTGCCATGCATGCAG
This sequence comes from Pongo pygmaeus, assembly GCF_028885625.2. Classification (NCBI taxonomy): domain Eukaryota; kingdom Metazoa; phylum Chordata; class Mammalia; order Primates; family Hominidae; genus Pongo; species Pongo pygmaeus. Next base: position 12,416,142 of record NC_072380.2, read on the forward strand.
CTTGAATATTTGTTTTCACTTACACAAAGTCTGTATCCTGTCAAAGTCATGGTTAAAATATTTGAAGTTTGAACAGGCATGGGTAATTGTGTGGGATAATTTATGATAGGAAATTCATAAATTCACATGAGGAAGAGAAAACTACCACATCTGTCCTATCCTAGGAAAGTCTGATGATGATGATAATGATGACAATGACGATAACAATGATGATGTTGGTGATATTGATGATAGTAGTAATGGTGGTGATGGCTGTGGCAGTGTTGATGGTGATGGTGTTAATGATGTTTCTGCTGGCTATGGTTGTGGTTGTGAAATTGTTCCTTACAGGGGCTGATTCTTCAGATTTTTATAGCAACTTTGTCCCAGTTGGCTCCACTGAAGCAAACAGGACTTCCTGAAGTTTCATATTATCTCAGAAGCAAAAACACAGAAAAAGAGTCATTTTTGTTTTAAAAGAGTGGAAGAAAATGAACCAAAGTGAGAGACTATCTATCTTACCAGAAATAGTATTTTTATTCCATAGTGAACCTGGGATCTGAGCCTTAATTCCCAGGCAGCTCTCCAGTCATACAAATTCACTGTAACATTCAGTGGTGTTCTGAAGCTTTGTTTTAGTCTGGTAAAGTTACACAAATATCTATTTTGAAGTGCCAATGTGAGTTTCTCTAGAAATACAATTTTTAGCAGCATCAGGATTAATATGAACATTTCAGAAGTTAAACTGATTGTAAAAAAAAAAAAAAAAAAGAGTAGTTCAAGCATGATGGCTCATGCCTGTAATTGCAGCACTTTGGAAGGCACAGGTGGGTGAATTGCTTGATTCCAGGAGTTTGAGACTAGCCTGGCCAACATGGGGAAACTCCATCTCTACAAAAAATACAAATATTAGCCAGGCATGATAGTGTGTGCCTGTAGTCCCAGCTACTCAGGAGACTGAAGTGGGAGGATCTCTTGAGCCCTGGAGGTGGAGGTTGCAGTGAGCCACGATTATGCTGCTGCATTCCAGCTTGAGTGATGGAGCGAGACCCTGTCTCAACAACAACAACAACAACAACAAAAGACAGAGAGAGAGAGAAAAGAAAGAGTAAACAGCAAGATATTATACAATTAAAATCTGAGGAACTTGGGTTCACATCTCACCTTCCCACTCTCATGCTGTATGAAATTAAACAAGTTAACCTCTCTGAGCCTCAGTTTCTTCACCTGTGAAATGAGAATAATCTATTTGCCACATGAGTTAAAGGGATTCAGTCTATCACTTCTTGACAGCCACCTGGGTCAGAGCAAGTGCTCCCTCGGTGGCAATTACCTCATCTCCCTCCTCCCACAAAGGCACAGTCATCATTCCTTTGTGCCAGTCTCTGAGCTGAACACTCCTAGAGATGCAGAAAAAAGTCGCAGACAGGTTATAGTCTTCCAAACATCTGCATAGATTTGTGTGGGCCCCTTAAAGAGATAATTCTTTGTAGCAATAGAATTTTAGTCAGCTGGGCATTTATTGTTTAAGTGTGTCAAGTAGCAGAGTGTTTTGAATGTCAATGATTAGCTTACTTCCACCCAGAGTTTAGACACTTACTTCATGTGTTTGTTTGGAGATCAAGGCCTGCGATACCAAAAAAGGAAATGGAACATAGTTCTCCCACGTGCTCAATCTAGAGAACTAGTTGGAGCTAGGGTCTGTCTAGTCTTTTTAAATGAGCTGTTGTATATACCTTTGCTTTTTAAAAAAGAAAAAGAAAAAAGAGAAAAATCTACATAGCTACAACAGCAAGTGTTATTCAAATGAAATTAAGCATTTTTAAGCATTTTATGAAAGGTATGGAACTCTACAAATGTCTGGCAAGCTTCCACCCACACATTTGATTACCTTTGTTATTTTAGTGTGGGTTATAATCAAAGGTTTTAGGATTGTAAGAACATAAGTCCCCCACCTGCACTGAGGATGCTTGAGAGACAACAGGTTATGTGTGCCTGGGAGTGCACAGACTCCAGGGCCTATGGGAAGAGGTCAAAAGGGAGATGTGGCACTTATGGGCTGCCATTAGCTTAAAATGTTTGAAATAGTTTTGTTTTGTTTTGTTTTTGTTTGTTTGTCTGAGATGGAGATTCATTCTGTTGCCCAGGCTGAAATGCAGTGGTGTGATTTTGGCTCACTGCAACCTCCACCTCTTGGCTTCAAGTGATTCTCCTGCCTCAGCCTCCAGAGTAGCTGGGACTATAGGCACCCACCACCACGCCTGGCTCATTTTTGTATTTTTAGTAGAGATGGGATTTCACCATATTGGCGAGCCTGGTCTCGAATTCCTGACCTCGAGTGATCCACCCGTCTTAGCCTCTCAAAGTTCTGGGATTACAGGCATAAGCCACCACACTCAGCCTAGTATTCTATTTTTAAAGGCTATTTTTTTCCAAGTAGGTACTGAGTTTGTTTCTGATGCGCAATTTCGTGCCGTTTATGGTAGAAAATTTATAAAAATGTGTTATGGAGAAGGCAAAACCTAAATGTAACCTCTGTGTCCCTGGCATTTCCAAACTGTGGCCTACAACTGAAACCATACTGTCTTTGCACTCCAAAGACATTAATGCATGAGCCTTCCCTGGTGTAGTTACTAGAATGTAGCCCACAGTGCATCCCCATCCATTGCCTTCTAGCTATTCTGAGGTTTCTTAAGGTGCTACAATATATGTTATCAGGGACAAGTTTGGGGGTTTGCTTATTTTTTACTTCTTGGCCTGCAGCCTTTGCCGCCCCTTATAACAGTGCTGCTCTTTGAGGCCATGCATCTCTGTCATCACAAGCATCCCTTCCCAGCCTCCAGGAGGGATACAGTGTCTTCAACTTCCCTTAGTACATCGGTATGTAATCTATAGTACATCTTTGCTCAGGCTCGTAGTAGGATTTTACAGAAGACTTGGTCATAAACTAACGTAATTCCCAACTGCTTTTAGAATTGGATGCTCTTAGAGTTTCAGGCTCAGACCCAACCTCTGCACCTGGCCTAGTTTCCATAGATGTCCCCCAACGCAAGGGCCCCCAGTGATCCCCAACACTTCAGAGCCCAAGCCCTGTTCAGTCTCCAAAAAAGGAAAAAGAGCCTGCTCTTCCTGCTCCAAAACCCCTGGAGCACCTCCTCTCTTCTCCTGGATAAATTGATCATTGTTCCTTCTCTTTTGATGTCCTTCTCCCAACCAGGTACAATCTGACCCTCAGAGCTCAAGCATGACAATCATAGCAGTCATGAGAACGTCCCAATGTCCGGTAAATTTCACCTTTGATAACCACTCACATGGGCAATGGCAGCAGTGCAAGCTGCGTGAGCTTGGTCCAGCCATTTGCTCTCACGTTCCTTCCTCCAGCCTGGAGGGAACAGATGTTCAGAGAAGCTTGTCTTTCCCAACTAAGCTGCTGATTGCTCCCAATTTTTCAAAAACAACTGTTTGTACAACAAAGTACACATACCTCTCACAAACAAAAATAATAATCTGCAAAGATTTGGGGAAAACCTTTTTCTATCTCTGCAGACTCAGAGTGAAGCATCTGCCCTTGGTTTCCTTTCCTGTGTTCTGAGTTTCCCTAGAACAAGGGGCAGTTGTTTGCCTTATGAGTTATCTTCCAAAAGGTCCTGCCAAACAGTCCCTTCTACCACAGGGGGAGGCTCAACCCCCAAAATACTGTTTACATCCCCTAGTGTGGCAGTGTTTTACACATCAAAAGATACAGTCCAGTGTCAGTGGAGCACCCAATTATATTACATAAATGTTAAGATTTTAAGTAAATCTTTGTTGAACTTTTCAACTCAAACATACGATTCCAGAGTACAGCTCCTACCTTGTCTCGATCATATACACCTGCTGTGGCAGTTGGAGTAACGGATATTCCCCCATTTAAGATTACCTTACAGCCAGGCACAGTGGCTCACGCCTGTAATCCCAGCTCTTTGGGAGGCTGAGGCAGGTGGATCACCTGAGGTCAGGAGTTCAAGACCAGCCTGGACAACATGGTGAAACCCCAACTCTACTAAAAATACAAAATTAGCTGGTTGTGGTGGTGCAGGCCTGTAATCCCAGCTACTCGGAAGGCTGAGGCAAGAAAATTGCTTGAACCCAAGAGTCGGAAGTTGCAGTGAGCCGAGGGTGCACCATTGCACTCCAGTTTGGGCAACAACAGTGAAACTCCATCTTAAGAAAAAAAAAAAAAGATTATCTTACAGCACTATAGGCTGCGTGACCATCCTGGGAGTTAGGCAAGGGGAACGTGGAAAGATTTACAAAGCATTAATATTCTTAAGGAAGATAATCTATTGGTTGATTTGCTAATGCCAGCAAGCCCATTCCTCCTCCCTCACCTCACCGTGATTAAGAGCAACAAATAACAACTATCTTTCCTTCCTTTATTGGCATAATTCTACATGAGCAGTTGTATTAGCTGTTTAGATAATGTGGTTGGTGTAACAAATAAAGCCCATTAAAAAAAAACAATATCGTAGATCACTTGCAAGTGTAGATTGGCTTAATTGTTGTTTTCAGCAATCCCAGATTGACAAAGGCAGTTATAATTTAAGTTGTGCTGATGGCTTTTGTATTAAACAAAAGCTAGTGTTGACTTTAGTAGTTATTATTGTCCCCTGCAGTTTAAATTGCTTTTTTTACTAGGAGCAAAAGAGCAGTAGGAGAAAAACAATTCTAACCTTACGTAAATGCAATTCTACAAATAGATTATTTTCGCAGATTCTGGAACCACTGAGGGAGGCATAGTCACAGATCTAAGGAATTCTAGAATTCTGGAGATGTGGCCATAAATATAACAATCTAGTTTCCTTATTTGGTGCTTTTTAAACTGGCATACCCATGCCCTGATTATGCAAAGATGTACCTACCGGGAACAAGAAACTGTAAGATAAGGTCCCCCAGAGTGACACTGGTACAGAACCTAACACAAGGTAAGGCCCTTGGGAAATATTTGTTGAATTAATGAAACCCCTTAGCTAATCAGTTTTACTGGATGTTAAGTAATTTAAAATATTTTTTCTATTAAAACAAATCTGCACAAAGAGTGAGCCTTAATGTATCCAGATTTTTAAAAATCAGGAGGTTGAGGAACTCCAAGATGGAATGCAGAAAGTAACAAAACAAATCTCACTGTATTGCAATCTCATTGTATTGCGATTTAACCATATTATGATCTAACTGTACTGTATGAAACAACCTCAGCGAAGGAGGCTGGGGGGAAAGGTGCCAACCTTAGTAACTTTGGAAATGAGTGGAGTCTGTGAGATTAAAGGCAAAAGAGGCTGCACCTAAGCATTGCACTCTGGTTGATAAAGTAGCTTCCTGTGGGGTATGAGTTAATAATTCAGGTACTGCTGTACATGTATTCTGGAAATGAACAATTTAAGTAAATGGATGACAGATGGCGGGAGTTAGATTTATCATTGCTGAATGAGAGTTTAGCAAAGAGAGAAGGCTAGAAGAATCCATGTGTTAATGCAGGGGTTCCCAACTCCTGGGTCACAAAGTCTCTTGGCCTGTTAGGAACCAGGCTGCACATCAGAAGGCCAGCAGCAGGTGAGCAGGCGAGGCTTGATCTGTACAGCCACACCCCATCTTTCGCATTACTGCCTGAGCTCCACCTCCTGTCAGATCAGCGGTAGCATTAGATTCTCATAGGAGCATGAAGCCTATTGTGAACTGCACATACAAGGGGTCTAGGATGCACACTCCTTATGAGACTCTAATTCCTGGGCCGGGTGCGGTGGCTCACACCTGTAATGCCAGCACTGTGGGAAGCCAGGGCGGGTGGATCACCTGAGGTCAGGAGTTTGAGACCAGCCTGGCCAACATGGTGAAAACCTGTCTTTAATAAAAATACAAAAATTAGCCAGGCATGGTCACGGGTGCCTGTAATCTCAGCTACTTGGGAGGCTAAGGCAGAAGAATCACTTGAACCTGGGAGACGGAGGTTGCAGTGAGCCAAGGACGTACCACTGCACTCCAGCCTGGGCAACAGAGTAAGACTCTGTCTCAAAAAAAAAAAAAAAAAAAAAAAAGCCTGATGATCTGTCACTGTTTCCCATCACCCCTAGATGGGACCATCTAGTTGCAAGAAAACAAGCTCAGGGCTCCCACTGATTCTACATTACAGTGAGTTGTATGATTACTTCATTATATATTATAATGTAATAATAATAGAAATAAAGGGCTCAATAGATGTCATGTGCTTGAATCATCCTGAAAGCATCCCCGCATCCCCCCACCCCGTACGTGGAAAAATTGTCTTCCATGAAACTGATCCCTGGTGCCAAAAAAGTTGGGGACAGCTGTTTTAATGGATTTCAATTGGAAACATTGTATGAAGATTAATTTAATATAGATACAAATGTGTATGTATGTATGGAAATAGTTTTAGATATGTTTCCTTGCCCCATCAGCTAAGAAGGACTAGAAGAAACAATTATCACACATACCTAGCAAGTGGATATTGGTTTCTAATGCCACTCACCAATAAAAAAAAAAACACAGGACTACTTGGAGAAATTGACTGATTCTAGGACTGAGGCTAGAAATACTCAAGATCAGCCTGGAGTTTCTTATAGTGCCAGAAAGTAAGAAACTGCTTCAAAAAAAAAGAACCACAGAATCCCACAATAATAGGAGTATGTCAAAGACACAAAGGAGCCAACTGAAGGAGCTCTTAATGGCCAAAACTCGAAAAATTGGAGCAATGAAATAAAGTAAAGCAGAATTGGATTATAACCTAAAGTATAAAATAAGTATTCATAAGTCTATGCCAATAGAAATGATTGAATAAATAAATGAGGAAAAGGGACAAATTTCCTGTGCAGAAAAATTCCAGCTAATTTATGTACTCTTCTCTCAAGTTGGAGTGTAACACCTCACTTCTTAAGTGTTGGTTGTACTTAGTGACTTCCTTCAAAACTATACAGCATGGAAAGAGAAGGAAAAAGTAGCTTTACCTGGAAAAAGCTGACAACTGCTACCTCGTCCAGGAGATTCAAGTTCAACATCAACAGTGATCAGTCATATTGATGGTATGTACTTTTATTTATTTGCTTGTTTGTTTGTTTTTGGTAATAGACAGGGTCTCACTCTATTGCCCAGGCTGGAGTGCAGAGGCATAATCATAGCTCACTGTAGTCTCAACCTCCCAGGCTCAAGCGATCCTCCCACCCCAGCCTCCCTAGTAGCTGGGACTACAGGTGTGCCACCAATCCCAGCTAATTTATTTAAAAATTGTTTGTAGAGACAAGGTCTCACTATATTTCTCAGGCTGGCATACTCTTGATATGATGTGCTGAGAGATGTACTTTGTCTGACCTCTTCCTCCTAAAAACCCACAACCCCAATCTAACCGTGAGAAAAACAGGAGTCATATCCCAACTGAGAGACATCGTACAAAATACCTGACCATTCTTCAAAGTTATCCAAAATAAGGAAAGTCTGAGTAACTGTTGCAGCCACAAAGAGGAGCCTATGAAAACTTGACCGTTAAATATAATGTGATATCCTGACCAGGTGCGGTGGCTCATGCCTGTAATCCCAATACTTTGGGAGGCTGAGGAAGGAGGGTCACTTGAGCCCAGGAGTTCAAGACCAGCCTAGGCAACATAGTGAGACTCCTGTCTCTCTGTCTTTCAGTATATATATATATCTCTATATATCTATACACATATATATATTATAAAATATAACAATATACTATATGTATATAATATTCATATATGTATATATGATATAAAAATTATATATGTATATGGTATATGTATATTACATATGTTATATTTAGTATTACTATACATATATTATATATATACACTATGTATACATATAATGTGGTATCCTGAACCAAAAGAAGAATATTAGGTAAAAATAAAGGAAATCTGAATAAACTATAAACTTTAGTTAATAATATTATATCAATATTGATACATTAATTATAACAAACATATTATACTAATGTAAGATGCTAATAATAGGGGGACCTGAGTACAGGGTATATGGCAACTTTCTATACTATCCTTGTGATTTTTCTATAAATCTAAAACTATTCTAAAATAAAAAGTGTTTAAAGCTGGGCACAGTGCCTCACACCTGTAATCCCAACACTATGGGAGGCCGAGGCAGGAGGATCACTTGAGTACAAGAATTTGAGACCAGCCTGGGCAATGTGGCAAAACCCCATCTCTATTCTTAAAAAAAAAAAAAAAAAAAGTGTTTGAATCTCTAGATAGGGAATGGGTAAATGCTAAATATATATGAATCTTTAAAGATAATAGGATGAAGGCAAGCTGGGTGAGAACTGCCCCAGAATGTTAGAATATGCTTTGACTCTTTAATGGTGGCAACGTTTATGGTTCATGGAACACCTTCTTAAACTTTGGACTTTGCCTAAGCTAACTCCAAGGAAACTTCAAGGATTTACGATCCTTTTGTTGTTTAAGGCATGGAACAAATAGAAAGACTTGGAGTTCTGTAATGATTAACCAACATGTTTACATTATCCAGGTTTAGAAAGAACTCCATGTATAAAGAATTAAATCAATCACTTAACAGTAAGACTTACTAAAATATTTTGTTTTTATAATTCATGAAAGTTATAAGTAAAGCTACTTTATTCTACCAGTATTTTCTTGCTCACTTTTAAAGCCCTTTGGAAGTTTATAATGACTGCATATATTTATTCAAATAATTCACTCAACCTCGTTTCCCTCTTTTTACTTTTCTTTGCAAATCTAATATCCCAGGTAATTCTTGGGGATGAAAAATCTTATCCATTTAGTTTATATTTAATACAGATACTTAAAAGCCTTTAAAAATGTATTATACTTACTTTTCTTTATATAAGGCCCATCGTAGCTATTATATTATAACTTGTGTTTTAATCCTAAGTAAATCATACTTAGTTTTGAAAGAAAAGTCTCATCAAACTAAATACATGTTCTATTTTGTTTAATACCATTATAGACATTATAAGTGAACTTTTTTCTCTCCTTCCTTCCCCCCTGCCTCCCTTCTCCCATCCTGCCTCTCTTCCTTCCTGTTAAAATGCTTATTGAGCATCTGCTTTGGTTAGGATTTAGGAAAATCAATATAAATAACATATGGTTGGTATCAAGGAGCTCACAGCCTAGCACAAGAAGCAGATGAATGTGCAGATAATTACACCTCATATTATGATGAGGTTTAGGCTAGAGAAGTGCCAAGATAGGCATGATGAAACACAGGATGGAAAGCTGTTAGTCAGACAAGGAGTCCTTTCTGCCCAGTCCCCTCCCCTCACAGAAAATGTGGCTGTCACTTTCAAGAGGTTGCCTCTTCTGCCCTGAGATGCATCTGAAATGTGATCACTTCAACCTATTTCCAAATGCATCATATGTAATGGAATCAACCTTCTTTCTTACTATGTTCCAGCTTCTCTTTGCAACATCTTCTATGAGTAAAAACTAAGATGTTTTGACAAATCCCTGTGAGGGTAATGAAATTCTTTCTGTTCTCCAGGTCCTTTCCACATTAAATACATAAAGCAAAGTGGTTTAGAAAACTGATCAGGTTTGATGGCATCATGTACTATTTAGCTAAATATTTGAATAGAAAGCCAGATTTTTTTTAAGGTTTAGAAAGCTAATGAAATAATTTCGAATATTTCTACAAAACTGTCTTCTCTGATAATATTTTGGCTTTTTAAAGTTGTTGGTGATTAGGGATGCCTGGTTTTCACAACAATCCAAAGTGATAAATAGCTATCAAGCCATAATCTGTTAGTGCTGGTCTCAATGACTGTCTCAGAAAAAGAATGTCCCCATTGTAATGTTGCAAGGGGCAAAGTAGACACATTTCAGAGGGTCTTAGTGTCACACTTACTTCAAAATGTGCTGAATATCATGGTCTCGTGTTATATTACTGTGAAAGGCAGTGCCTGCATCAATACACAAAACCTTATTATGTAGAATAGATAAGCATTACCAACAAATACTAACGCTGACATATGAGCTGTTAAACTGTCTCTCAGCTCAGTCTTCCAGCCATCAAACTCTGCAGTAGACTTTCTAAGGATTTTATGTAGAAAACGTTTTATTAAAATTCTTATTTATTACTTAATTCAGGAAAGAGATAGTTTTAATTTGTGAACATTGGAAGAAAAAAATATATTATTTACGTGTAAATTAGAAATACCCCACCATGCTTTATTGAGTGTTTAAATTGTATCCTGCAGAGAATCTGCTAATGCTGAATCTTAGCGGAAGATATTTATGCAAGTGCCAGGCCGACATCTGAACTCTCCTTTTGTGAGACCCAACCATTTTTGAAAAGAAAGAGACTACCGCTTACACAAAGCACTTAGTATATTACCTGGCTTGAATAAACTGTGGGTGAAAGTCTGGGTGCAGTTTTAGTTTGTCAACAATAGTTTCACTAAATAAGGAATGTCCTGAAGGCAGTTCTTTGATTCAACAGCACACTGTCAGATCATGCCTCAAATCAAATGTAGATAAGGAGAGCTCTGCGGAGGAGCTGTAACTGGCACCACCCAGGGTGAGTGCACCCTCCCCAGCATGTGGAGGAAAAACCTGATGCTGTTTCATACTGAGTAAGGCGCTGTTACCAGAAGAAGAAACAGACAGGAGTTGGGGCTTCAATGAGGTCCGTGATTCAATAGAAGACACTTCCTCAGTTACAGGGCTGGGCTTCATTCATCTCCAAGAACACTGTTCTGCAGAACTGTGGTGGGTAGTAGGCTGAGGCAGGAATTACCTCCCGGGAAAGGCTATCCAGAACGCATGGCCAAGTGTCTGCCCAGGTCTCCAGAGCATTTGCTATTCTTCTTCCTTAACCTTCCTCCTTTTCTCTTTTCTCCCCTTCACTTTGTTGGAAATAACCATTACTCATCTTTTATGATTCTAATCAGACACCACCTGTGCCAGGAAATATTTCTTGTGACCAGCCTGGCCAACATGGCAAAACCCTGTCTCTACTAAAAAATACAAAAATTGCCAGGCGCGGTGGCTCACGCCTGTAATCCCAGAACTTTGGGAGGCTGAGGCGGGTGGATCACTTGAGGTCAGGAGTTCGAGACTATCCTGGCCAACATGGTGAAACTCCGTCTCTATTAAAAATACAAAAATTAGCTGGGCGTGGTGTCAGGCGCCTGTAATCCCACCTACCTGGGAGACTGAGGCAGAAGAATCGCTTGAACCCGGGAGGCGGAGGTTGCAGTGAGCTGAGATTGTGCCATTGCACTCCAGCCTGGTCAACAGAGCAAGACTCGGTCACAAAAAAAAAAAAAAAAAATAGCCAGGCGTGATGACGCATGCCTGTAATCCCAGCTATTTGGGAGGCTGAGGCAGGAAAATCGCTTGAACCCTGGAGGTTGAGGCTGCAGTGAGTTGAGATTGTGCCACCGTACTCCAGCCTGGGTGACAGATGTGCCAGGATAACTTAGTTGCCCCCACGGTCCCACCACACGCTGTAGCAGTTACCACCTGCAGGGTGGGTGGGCGCCCCTTGAATTCTCTCTATGATGTTATTACTCCAGCAGCGCATGGCGATCCCAGTCACTACTTGAACATTTGTCCAGACAAAACTTTAAAGAGAAGCGAGAATGTGATAATGAAGGGTGATGGGGAATTGGTCGGGAGGAGAATGATTCGCAAGACAGAATGAAGCCTACTCTGAAATCACCAGTGTGGATTTCAGCACAAGAGGAACAAGATCAAGGCAAACGTAGTCACTCCCAGACTGGAAGAGAAGAGGAACAGAGTGAGGACAGGACCAACTCTTCCTCTTGGAAGCAAAAGAGGAGTTATGACAAAATAAATCTCAACAGGGAGAAGGCTGGAGTGCCTGAAATATGTATGCATGTGTACATATGTGTGGATACGTGTGTATATAGACAGCATATACATTACACTGAAAGTGTAAACAATTGTGCCAGCCATTCTTGGCATGTTTCCCTTTGCTTTTGAGAGGAATTTTCTGGGTATGCCATGACTGGCGTTAATTCAAATGAGATAATCCCAGCAGAAACACTTACCACGTCACTCCAAAACGCAGACAACATTCCAAGTTTTAAGGTAATTATTTCTGTCCTTCTCTCAGAGGTGATTAGGCCACACTACTAATTCCCAACCTTATCAAAAAAGAGATCCATGAGAAGTCTGTTACTCATGATATTGGCACTGTTAATAGATTCAGAAGGACCCCACTCAAGAAGATATAAGGATGACTAATTTTTGTTCAAATATGATAAACTGGGTCACAGAGTTCTAGCAAGACTGCCCGGTATCTTTAATCAGGGCCAAGCGTGGTGGCTCATGCCTGTAATCCCAGCACTTTGGGAGTCTGAGGTGGGAGGATTGCTTTAGCCCAGGAGTTCAAGACCAGCCTGTGCAACATAGTGAGACCCTGCCTCTATTAAAAAAATAAAAACAATAAAAAATAAAATATTTTAAATCTAATATTAGGGAAACCAACATAAAGATAGTTATGTAAGAATGTGGCTCCTGATTAAAAAGAACATTACCTAGTCAAATTACTTGTGAGTTATTACTGTCACAATTTTCCCTATCATAGGTCAGAAGTCAGGAAACTTACTCTAGAAAGGGCGAGACAGTAAATATTTTCAGGTTTGCACACCACAGTGTCTCTGTCACCATGACTTAACCATGCCATTGTTGTGTGAAAGCAGCCACCGGTAATACGCAAACAAATTTGTATAGCTGTGTTTCAATAAAATCGTAGGAGTATAAGAAAGGGTTTCTAGCTCTTTGGGGTTTTTTAATACCCTCTCTGCATTTTAGGCTCCAATAACATATAGTCGGTAAAGGATTTTGACCTGGGTCAGATCAGGATTTGAATGCTTGCTCTGCCCCTAATTAGCTCTGTGACACTGGGTGATGTCATTTAACTTTCTATGCCTTGATTTCCTTATCAATAATATAGGTTAACACTGGTAGTTATGTCATTGGGTTGTTGTGAGAATTAAATACAATAGGTGTCAAGCACAGAGCATGATAACTGCTTAATAATGTCATCTGTGGGCAGGCATGTTCGCTGACATTCATAATCCCAGCATTGTGGGAGGCTAAGGAGGGAGAATTGCTAGAGGCCAGGAGTTCCAGATCAGCCTAGGCAAGACAGCAAGACCCCCATATCTACAAAAAGTAAAAAAATTAGCCAGGCTTGGTTGCATGTGACTGTGATCCCAGCTACTCAGGAGGCTCAGGTGGGAGGACTGCTTGAGCCCAGGAGTTTGAGGCTGTGGTGAGCTATGATTGCACCACTGCACTCCAGCCTGAGTAACAGACCAAAGCCCTATAAAAATAATTAAATGGCCGGGTGCAGTGGCTCACGCCTGTAATCCCGGCATTTTGGGAGGCTGAAGCGAGCGAATCACTTGAAGCCAGGAGTTCGAGACCAACCTGGGCAACATGGTGAAACCCTGTCTCTACTAAAAATACAAAAATTAGCTGGGCGTCGTGGTGCGTGCCTGTAATTCCAGCTGCTCAAGAAGCTGAGGCATGAGAATTGCTTGAACCCAGGAGGCAGAGGTTGCACTGAGCCGAGATTGTGCCACTGTACTCCAGCCTGGGCAACAGAGCAAGATTCCGTCTCAAAAATAAATAAATAAATAAACAAATAAATAAATAATTAAATAAATAAATGTTATCTGTGACATGCATTTACAGTGTCCTCAAAAATGCCACATTCATCTCCAAGAAAGCCAAGCACTGCCTCACCTGCCTGTGAACTCAGTGATTTTAAATTCTACAGAGTGATTCCCAACCATTATAAATTTTGGCTCCCTATAAATTCTATACACTGACTAGCTCCTTCAGGGGCTCACCTAATGATTACTTTTAAGGATAAAAATTAAGGTAACCAGGCCGGGCGAGGTGGCTTACGCTTGTAGTTCCAGTACTTTGGGAGGCCAAGGCGGGTGGCTCATTTGAGGTCAGGAGTTTGAGACCAGCCTGGCCAACATGGTGAAACCCCGTCTCTACTAAAAATACAAAAATTAGCCGGCTGTGGTGGCAGGCGCCTGTAATCCCAGCTACTTGGGAGGCTGAGGCAGGAGAATTGCTTGAACCCGGGAGGTGGAGTTTGCAGTGAGCCAAGACTGTGCCACTGCACTCCGGCCTGGGCAACAGACTGAGACACCATCTCAAAAAAAAAAAAAATTATCATAAATGCCTTTAAGCAGGCCTGCATAGCAAAAAGACATGAGACCTTTTTACATTTTTAAAATTAATGTAATGTCATTTAATTGCACTTGCTCACAATTACGTGTTCCCTTCCAGGGAACAAGGCTCTTTTGTCTTTGATTTTCCAATCAAACCAGAACGTTTGCGTTCCAAACAAGAATGCCTCTTCTCCTCCAAAGGATCACAACTCCTCGCCAGCAAGGGAGAAAAACTGGACAGAGAATGAATTTAACGAGCTGACAGAAGTAGGCTTCAGAAGGTGGGTAATAACAAACTACTTCGAGCTAAAGGAGCATGTTCTAACCCAATGCAAGGAAGCTAAGAACCTTGACAAAAGGTTAGAGAAATTGCTAACTAGAATAACCAGTTTAGAGAAGAACATAAATGACCTGATGGAGCTGAAAAACACAGCACGAGAGAGAGCTGGTGAGGCATACCCAAGTATCAATAGCCAAATCGATCAAGCAGAAGAAAGGATATCAAAGATTGAAGATCAACATAATGGAATAAAGCATGAATACAAGATTAGAGAAAAAAGAATGAAAAGGAACGAACAAAGCCTCCAAGAAATATGGGACTATGTGAAAAGACCAAACCTACGTTTGATTGGTGTACCTGAAAGTGATGAGGAGAATGGAACCAAGTTGGAAAACACTCTTCAGGATGTTATCCAGGAGAACTTCCCCAACCTAGCAAGACAGGCCAGCATTCAAATTCAGGAAATACAGAGAACACCACAAAGATACTCCTCAAGAAGAGCAACCCCAATACAGCAAGCACTTAGTAAACATCTTTTGATGGAATACTAGTAACAGGATAGAATGGAGACGAGGAACCAATTTAAAATAAAACTAACTGCCTGTGATTCCCAGCGTGTTTCCCAAGACCATGGTTTCTCATTCTATATCCAGACCCTTCCAGGGACAGGACTACTCTCAAAGCAAAGAGTCATTTTCTCTAGCTTCTTTGCAGTGATGGATAAAAGCCACTGTGGAACTCATTCTATACTCTCAGTAGTGAAGAAATGTCACTAGAAATGTAAGACATGTAACTGGCTAGATTTTTCTATTAACTCAACTAAAATTTTCTCTCATGCCCCTATTCAGTGGAAGAGATTTAAACCCAGCCAATTCCAGTTTTCTTCTTTCTTTCTTGCTCCGTCACTGAGTCTATAGCATTGTGGGAGCTGGGGTTCATCTAGTCCTTGGATATCACATCTCCAAGCCACATCCCTGAGAGACCCATCATCTTACCTGGCTCCGGTCACCAGGTGCACAGTCCATGCGTAATGTGCTCCATTGCCATCTGGGCAATTCCCTCTGATGCAGTGCTTTTTCTGTTCTGTCCCTCCTCCCTCCAGGCACCCAGAATCGAATCTGTCCTCTATGTTCCTCCATCTTCCCTTCCATGGAGCATTAGGCATGGCTGTCTTAGGTGATTTAGGACATCCTAAATATGCAAATGAAACTCATTAATATTCCAGAATTATTCTGCTGCATAGATTATTCAAATTTAGATCAACTGGCCAGGTGCTGTGGCTCACGCCTGTAATCCCAGCACTTTGGGAGGCTGAGGTGGGTGGATCACTTGAGGTCAGGAGTTCAAGACCAGCCTGGGCAACATGACAAAACTACTTCTCTACCAAAAATACAAAAATCAGCTGGGTGTGGTGGTGCATGCCTGGAATCTCAGATACTCAGGAGGCTGAGGCAGGAGAATAGCTTGAATCCAGGAGGCAGAAGTTGCAGTAAACTGAGATCACGCCACCACATTCCAGCCTGGGTGACGGAGTGAAACTCCATCTCAAAAAATACACATAATTAGTTAATTAAGATTAACTGGACAAGGGGAATGTACACCTGTGTACAAACAGCCTATGTGACTCCCAGACACAATTTGGGCCAAAGGGTAGAAGACATTGGGAAATAGATTGGGCTTGCCATATAAAACAAACAAATAGCCAAAACAAAAGAACTTGAAGCAATTAAAGCTGTCCAAAAATAAAAGTCGCTGCCTCTTTAGCTAGTGGTTTACTGGGCAGAAAATATTCAGCTGCAGTTCAATGCTTGCTTAGGCAGATGCTAGAGAAGAAATTTATGGGTAAGGGTTCGAATAAATTATCTTTAATACTTTCTCAAATATAGAAGTTCTGCAATTTCTTAGGAAGGGTGTGTGTGTGTGTATACAGAGAGAAAGAGAAAGAGAAAGACGAATTGGCTCATGCAGACATGGAGGCTTAGTAAACTCAAAATCTTCAGAGGAGGTTACCAGGCTGGAGACGCAGGGAAGAATTGCTGCTGAAGTTCAAAGGCAGAACTCCTATCTTGCCTTGGGAGAGGTCAGTCTCTTATTCCATTCTGGCCTTCAACTGGATGAGCCCTACCCACCTTACAGAGGGTAATCTGCTATACTCAAAGTCCACCAATTTAAATGTTGATCTAGGCCAGGCGCGGTAGCTCACGCCTGTAATCCCAGCACTTTGTGAGGCCAAGGTGGGTGGATCCCTTGAGGTCAGGAGTTTGAGACCAGCCTGGCCAATATGATGAAACCCCATCTCTACTAAAAATACAGAAAATTAGCCAAGCGTGGTGGCAGGTGCCTGTAGTCCCAGCTACTCGGGAGGCTGAGGCAGGAGAATGGCGTGAACCCAGAAGGCAAAGCTTGCAGTGAGCCGAGATCTCGCCACTGCACTCCAGCCTGGGAGACAGAGCAAGACTCTATCTCAAAAAAGAAAAAAATCAGCTGGGTGTGGTGTCGAGCACCTGTAATCCCAGCTACTTGGGAGGCTGAGGCAGGAGAATTGCTTGAACCCAGGAGGCGGAGGTTGCAGTGAGCAGAGATCACGCCACTGCACTCCAGCCTGGGCAACGGAAGGAGACTGTGTCTCAAAAGAAAAAAAAAATGTTGATCTTATCCAAAAAAACACTTCACAGAAGAGACATCCAGGATGACGTTTGACCAAATATCCAGGTGCCCCACAGTCCAGCCAAACTGACGCATAAAATTAACCATCACCCTGTGGTTCTCCACCACAACTCATTCCAGTTCCTACTTAGTTTTCCATGTCCTGTCCACCCAGTAACGTTCAATGAGTCTGATCAAGAAAACAGCTTTTGAGATTCTGAGATAAAAGGTGCTGTATCATTACCCAGGCTTTCTGCTTCCTTCTTCTCCACTCTCCCCGCTCCCATTTTCTTTCCTTCTTTTTTTCCCTCCACCTCCCTTTTTGCTGGGCAGAGAAAGAGGTTAGAGAAAGAAAGATAAGTTTCAACAGCAATAGTTTTGCAGCAGTGATATGGTAGCATGTTGCAACACTATTATGCCTGAGGCAAGTGTATCTAAAAGACAAGCTTTATTTTTAGACGCACGTTAACTATATAATAAATCAGCACTTATGGATCTTAGAACTTTGATGTCTTTATAGAGATTTCTCCCTTCTCAGGTAGATAATTTTAAAAATGAAGCCGAGTTTGATGTATTAAAGTTTGGCTCCCAATTTCCTATAGGTAAAGTTTAAAAACCTTTTACATATGATTACTTACATCATAGCTTTATTGCAAAAGGGACTACTGGATCTCAGGCATTCGTCCTGTTCTCTTCTGAGCCCTTCAGCTAAGAGTAGCTTTGCCAGTTCAGATGTGGACAAGAACCAGGGTTCTCTTCTCCACATGGAAAGTCGCAGGCCTGGAATGACAAGTGCAGAAAGAGGGATACCTTTTGGAACATCTAGGACAAGCCTGCCCTTGTAATGATTATATTTTAGAATGAATGCATTAGCTGAAAGGGCAGAAGAAAATGCTTTAATTTCAAATCAAACTAAAAGTGCAATTGCTAACTGTTACATGAGTAAGTTTTGATATGTTGCTTGATAAAACAAGGTTGATTTAATTTAACAAAAAAAAACTTTCAAAATAAATTTTTGTTTTAAATCGCCAAACCCCATAAACAACTCAACTGTCCACCAATTGGCAAATGGATAAACAAATTTGGTTCATCCGCATAAAGAAAATACCATGTAACAATACAAAGGAGCTGGGCACGGTGGCTCACGCCTGTAATCCCAGCACTTTGGGAGGCCGAGGCAGGTGGATCACCCGAGGTTAGGAGTTCAAGACCAGCCTGGCCAACTCAGTGAACACTGTCTCTACTAAAAATACAAAAATTAGCAGGACATGGTGGTGGGCACCTGTAATCCCAGCTAATGAGGAGGCTGAGGCAGGAGAATCACTTGAACCTGGGAGGCAGAGGTTGCAGTGAGCCAAGATTGTACCATTGCACTCCAGCCTGGGTGACAAGAGCAAAACTCTTTCTCAAAAAAATTAAAATTAAAATTAAAACAATAAAAAGAAACAAATCACGACTACTTGTAACAACTGGATAAATTTTGAAAGCATTATGCTAGGTGAAAGAAGCCAGACTTAAAACACTACATACTATACGACTCTACTTGTATAACTTTTTGAAAAAAGCAAAACTATAGGAACAGAAATCAAACCAGCAATTACTAGGGAATTGTGATGGCAGGATGGGGTTGTCTATAAGGGGTGTGAGGGATTTTGTGGGGGTTATGAGAATATTCTGTATTTTGATTGTGGTGGTGGTTACATGACTGCTTAACTTTGTCAAAATTTATAAAATAGTAACATCTAAAAGGGTAAATTTACTGAATATGAATTATGTCTCAATAAAGGTGACCTCTGAAAACATGATGTAGGATGATGCAAATGTCTGCAAAGGGAGATGATGATTTCTAGCAAATGGTTTCAGCAGGGAAAAGATGGCAATTATGAATTACCAACCCCTCATGCTCTCCTGGAGCTCAATTCAACAAGGAAGGGCACTGAGCAACTGGTTTGAGAAGGAGGAGGAAGGGAAGTGACAGAGCACAACCCTGTTCTCTGTGCAATTCTAGACACTTCTGCTGAAATTTGCTTGTGCTTCAGTTTCTTCATCAAACACCTACCCTATCTTGTTTTTTTTTTTTTGTTTTCTTTTTGAGACGGAGTCTCACTCTGTCACCCAGGCTGGAGTGCAATGCTACGATCTCCGCTCACTGGAACCTCTGCCTCCCAGGTTCAAGCGATTCTCCTGCCTCAGCCTCCCTAGTAGCTGGGACTGCAGGCATGTGCCAGCACACCCGGCTAATTTTTGTATTTTTAGTAGCGACATGGTTTTGCCATGTTGGCCAGGCTGGTCTCGAACCCCTGAGCTCAAGGATCCACCCTCCTCAGCCTCCAAAAGTGTTGGGATTACAGGCGTGAGCCACGACGCCTGGCCTCACTTGCCCTATATGAAGGCTGAAAACATATACAACAATTTAAAGCTTCTTGGTGCATGAAGGTGATGGAGAGGTGATTCTCCCAGAAGAGAAGCCGTGTTCTGTCTGGAACTTTCTTCATGGGTGTATTAAGTGGAGTTAGTTGTGTTTCCTTCTTTCTGTTTCTGGACTGTGCCTTTTGGTGGTATATAAGAAAAAGGAAAAAAAAAAAAATATATATATATATATATATATATATATATATATTAAAGGAGTCTTTTATTTGCCTTGAAGAGCTAATCAAAAAGGGGGGAGGGTGCCAGAATAAGTCAGCAAAGGAGTTTCAGGGCAGTGATGTGCCACTAAAAGTGCTAGCCAGTATTTCATTTGGACTCAAAGCCAGCGACAGGTAGCAGAAACAGCATGATTGAATCCTAATTGTCAGCAGAAGGGGAGGAGTAGTGAAATAGAAGCCTTGACCTTGAGCAAAGAAAGTTAAAAGAAAAAGAGGGCCAGGAACTGTGGCTCACGCCTGTAATTCCAGCACTTTGGAAGGCCGAGGCGGGCAGATCATTTGAGGTCAGGAGTTCGAGAACAGCCTGGCCAACATGGTGAAACCCCATCTCTACTAAAAATCCAAAAATTAGCCAGGCATGGTGGTGCACGCCTGTAATCCCAGCTACTCGGGAGGATGAGGCAGGAGAATTGCTTGAGCCGGGGAGGCGGAGGTTGCAGTGAGTAGAGTTCATGGCACCGCACTCCAGCCTGGGCGACAGAGCAGACTCTATCAGAAAAAAAAAGAAAAAAAAGAAAGAGAAGAGAATGTAGGTCTTAATAGTTTGAAATAGGCATCTCAAATTGCATCCACAAGTGACTTGAACTACTGAGCTACCTCCAAAGTATACTGTGTCATTTAAACATCTCGTTTCCTAGTACCATATGCCCTGATTTGCTAGGGCCTTAAATCTGTTTTCTTCTCTGCAAAATACAGTCATTAATGCATATTCTGCATTCTCCCCACATGGGAATGTGGGAAAGCCATTTGTGCAGCCCTGACATACTGCTGACTTTCACTGGAATTGCAAGTCAGATCTTACCTCAAGATCCTCTGAAAAATAACGCCGCATCATTACTGCCAGCTTGCTTATCAGCTCAGTCTTGCATTGTGAATAAGCTGCAGATCTCTGCCTTTTGCAAGCTGTGTGTTTTTTCTCTTCCCTTACCTGAGACCATTCATTGTGCACACCTGTGTTAATCAGACAGCGAGCATTTGAGCCCTGTGCTAGATGCTGCAGGAGATATGGAAAGATTATCAGAGCTACCTATAGAGAATAACCCCAGGCAAAGAAATCAGTTGGAGCCAAGGAGAGTTCTACTGTCATCAGTAAGTCTAGCTTCCCAGGAATAGTCTGCTTGTCCTGCCTCTCCTCTCCTGGGATGCTTCCCCATAACTTGACTCTTCAGGAATATCTTTTGAGCCCACCAGCAACCTTCGGTGTAGAGAGATAAAAAAAAATATATACTCTTCATAATAGCTAAAACTTACTTTCTATGTTCATATGGTGCTAGGTGCTTTCCATGTACTATTTTATTCACTATTAAAAACAGTCCTGGCCTGGCGCAGTGGTTCACACCTGTAATCCTAGCACTTTGGGAGGCTGAGGTGGGCGGATCACCTGAGGTCAGGAGTTTGAGACCAGCCTGGCCAACATGGCGAAACTCTGTCTCTACTAAACATATAAAAATTAGCTGGGCATGGTGGCACGCACCTGTATCCCCGCTACTTGGTAGGCTGAGGCAAGAGAATCACTTGAACCTGGGAGGTGGTGGTTGCAGTGAGCCGAAATTGCATCACTGCACTCCAGCCTGGGCAATGGAGCGAGACTGTCTCAAAATATAAAAAAATAAAAATAAAAACAGTCCTATAAGGAAGGTGCTATTAGCACTTCCATTTTCCCAGTAAGAACACAGAGACCTAGAGAAGTGAAGGTATTTGTTGAAGGGCGTTTAGCTACTTAGAGGGCAGAGCTGATATTTAGCCTGTGCATTGACAAGACTAGAGTTCTTATCCATTCAGCAAAGACTACTCCATCCTTGTAAAGTAAAGCCGTTTTGTTTTTTTTTCTGAAGTCATAGACATCTCTAAACATGGCTTTTTATCTTTCAAAATATGAACGATTTATGATTAGGGACTATAAGATCCTGTGTGAAAGGGATATAGCATCAGTTTGGCCTAGATTCAAATCCTGGCTCAACAACTTAATGGTTGTGTAAACACAAGTGAGTTCCTTGTTCTTCCAGCTCTATCAACTGTAAAATTAGAATAACAATGCTTATCTCATAGAATCATTTAAGAGTTCAATTGTGGTAGTATGTGTGAAATTAACTCAACAAATGGTACTTTTTCTCCCAAGAATAATACCATTCCCTAAAAGTCAAATTATTTTCTACTCCCAGCCATTATACATAGACATGCCTGGACATGTGTAAAGCAACGTGTGTTTTTCCAACTTTTAAAGGTTGCAGAATGCCTAAAACCCTGGTGTGTGTATTGAGTTGTGCATTGGATGTGAAGGAAGGAACAAAATTAGTATTGTATTGTCTTCTGCATGACTACCATCTAGTCTTTTCAGAAAGACAGAAAGACTTGATGAAGACATCAAGACTGATTTGGGGCAAGACTTTCCCCTTCCAATACACAGACCTGCAAATCCTGCCCTTGTATAAAATCTTGATTCATCTGAAGCTGGAATTATATTTGTTTACAGCTGCTATATCTCATGAAAGACATAAATGAATTGGAAATCATCACAGGTTTAAAGAAACTTCGAGTCAGATTAATTTGTGTATGTCATTAGGGAGCATTTAAGTTTTAGTTACATGCAATGTAAGAATCTCTTCCGTTATATCTCAATTAATTATCTGAACTCAAATATTTATACATTAGTAGAGTTGGGAGCTCACTCACTGTGTTCCTTCAATAATAAGGAACAGTTCCTTCAATTTTTAAACACTTTGAGCCTTTCTATAACCTACCCTTACTAGTTCTAGCTTTTGTGTAAACTAAGTATCACTTCCACATGTGTAGATGAAAATACAAGGTCCATCTCTATCTCCAGCCATCTTTTCTGGGTGAAACAGATTCCAGTTCCTTACTGCTTCCTATCAACCGTGTCCAGTCTCCTGGCTATATCCATTACCTCATCCCTCAGCTTGACCCCCAACGTTATAATGAGGCTAAGATTGTATTCACTTATTTTAGGAACCCATCACCTTGCTGTTGGCTTACCACTGAGCCCGTAATGATAGAAATTGCATCAGGAAAAAAATGAGGTCCGCTGACTCAGAAAAGTGGTGATGAGAGCCTGGTGTGTGTGGTGAGTTTGATTAGGACAGAGGACCCAGACTGCATTGACACCCTGAAGGTCAGGAATGCTGTCGGTGGGAGGATGAGCCTGTGAGACTCATACAGTCTACAAAATCCAGAAAGCTAGTGGATCAATTAGCAATGAGTAATAACCGGCTGCTTCAGCCAGAAATGGCTCCAATTCAACACAAATATTTATTTTCCCTTCTATTACACAAAGTTAAAATGAAATTCTTGGTCTATGCCTCCGTGAAATCTGTCAATGTTCTACATACCGCATCATTTTCACCCACCATCTTGATCATCCATTGAACTCCTTTCCTGCAACTTCATATTGAAATAACCAACTTCCATAGTTATCTCAGATGACCTCATGTGCACAGACAGCAATACAAGTGATCCGAGTGGGAAATGAACTTGGCAAAGGGACCAACTTGAATTCAATGTCTTGACAAAGATTGACAGGGAAACATCAAAGACTAATACATGGCATATAGTGTGGCTCACCTCTACAGGTTCAGAGGGACACAAAATAAGGTGTAAATCAGGATTTCTGACCTCTGGGCTCTTATTGTTCAGACAAGAGCAAGAGAGAAACCTGTAAAATGGTTATGAACAATAAAAAAAGGTAGAGAAGTAAACATTAAAGAATCAACGTAGGCTGGGTACGGTGGCTCACGCCTGTAATCCCAGCACTTTGGGAGGCCGAGGCAGGTGGATCACCTGAGGTCAGGAGTTCGAGACCAGCCTGAGCAACATGGAGAAACCCCATCTCTACTAAAAATAGAAAATTAGCCAGGTGTGGTGGCACACGCCTGTAATCCCAGCTACTCAGGAGGCTGAGGTAGGAGAATGATTTGAACCCGGGAGGAGGAGGTTGCGGTGAGCCTATATCGCACCACTGCACTCCAGCCTGGGCAACAAGAGTGAAATTCCGTCTCAAAAAAAAAAAAAGAGAGAATTAATGTAAATGGTGTAAAGATTCAGAATGCATTGGACCAAGGGGGAAAGGACACAGGGACAAAGGAGGGGAAGAAATGACCTAAGATAAACTTTGAAGGATGAATAAAATTAAGTGGGATGCTGTGTGTGTGTGTGTGTGTGTGTGTGTAAAGAACTCTAAAGGTAGAACTGACTAAAATAGAAAATGTGGAAGAAATACCCATTGGTGAGGGTAAATACATTCCATCAATAGTTATGGGTTTAAGGGGGTGTTGTCTAGAATGTACTGAAGCTTAGAGAAGAACAAGAGAG
The DNA here is from genome assembly GCF_028885625.2 of Pongo pygmaeus. Taxonomy (NCBI): domain Eukaryota; kingdom Metazoa; phylum Chordata; class Mammalia; order Primates; family Hominidae; genus Pongo; species Pongo pygmaeus. The sequence continues at coordinate 12,440,242 of NC_072380.2, forward strand.
ATTTGAGGAAATCCTGCAGAAGCGATTAGAGAATATGAATTGCTTCCCTGGACCCCAAAGGGGAAGCAGGATTACCCCCTGAAGGCTGAAAAAGACAGCATTTGGATTAAGTAAAATACAGTAATACTTTGCAAAGTAGGTGGAGAGCTTATAGAACTTCTTAACCTATTTATTTTCTTTTCATTACTATGATTCGTTTTCTTTTTCTTTTCTTTTCTTTTTTTTTTTTTTTTTTGGTTTTTGTTTTTGTTTTTGCTTTTTGTTTTTTTCTCCATCTCCCAGGCTGGAGTGCAGTGGTGCAATCTCGGCTCACTGCAACCTCCGCCTCCCGGGTTCAAGCAATTCTCCTGTATCAGCCTCCCGAGTAGCTGTGACTATAGGCACGCACCACCACGCCCAGCTAATTTTTGTATTTTTAGTAGAGACGGGGTTTCTCCATGTTGGTAAGGCTGGTCTCAAACTCCTGACCTCAGTTGATGCACCCGCCTCCGCCTCCCAAATTGCTGGGATTACAGGCGTGAGCCACCGCACATGGCCTTTTTTTCTTTTTTATTTGGCTGTAAGTTCTAAAAGCTTCTTAACCTTAAAACATATGGACTACGTATTTATTTTTCCAAAAAGTATAAATATAAACTCATGGTTCATACACATCTGGTAGGTTATTAAGAGAAACCAGGAATGTGTCCTTTCTTTGAAGTAATGTGTGTACCAATACAAACTGACCATATTGTCTCTCTTTATTTTTTTATATATACATTTTTTGAGACGGAGTCTCACTCTGTCGCCCACTGCAAGCTCCACCTCCTGGGTTCACACCATTCTCCTGCCTCAGCCTCCCGAGTAGCTGGGACTACAGGCGCCCGCCACCACGCCTGGCTAATTTTTTGTATTTTTAGTAGAGACAGGGTTTCACTGTGTTAGCCAGGATGGTCTCGATCTCCTGACCTTGTGATCCGTCCGCCTCAGCCTCCCAAAGTGCTGGGATTACAGGCATGAGCCACTGCACCCGGCCCCCTTATTGTCTCTCTTGATTGCCTTGTAAATCCATTGTACTTTCTAATCTGTACATTTCTACACTAGGGGGACGGAGTCACGCTCTGTCACCCAGGCTGGAGTGCAGTGGCACGATCTCAGCTCACTGCAACCTCTGCCTCCTGGGTTCAAGCAATTCTCCTGCCTCAGCCTCCCAAGTAGCTGGGATTACAGGTATGGATCACCATACCTGGCTAATTTTGTATTTTTAGTAGAGACAGGGTTTTACCATGTTAGCCAGGCTGGTCTCAAACTCCTTACCTCAGGTAATCCAGAAGCTTTGGCCTCCCGAAGTGCTGGGATTACAGGTGTGAGCCACCGTGCCCGGCCTAGAAAAGTCTTAAACAATAGAATTTGGGATAAGTGTTGAAAAGATTGTTTTACTGTGGATTTGGCTAAAAATAAGTGCACTATTGATATGCTGTCCTTTTAGATGGTTTACTCTTCTATGTAGTAGCACATCAGAGTATCTTAATTTTGGTTACTTGCTTTCCATTTCTACACCACTAACTTTCCCTTTCAACAGCAAGAGCCCAAGGGTTGTTGCAATTTATCACTAATAAAAAGTTTCAGTGTGACTCCTGAATCTATTCCACCGAAAAAGTGGATTCCACTTTTTTAAACTTTTGTTTTATAAAATGAGGGGTTTTATGTTGATGTTGATGTTTGGGCTTTTTGATGTTGATGATACCAACATTTTATGCAGAAAATATTTAAATTCCAATAGAACTGCAAAGCACAATTTTTACCATGATTCCTTTCTTCTGATAGAAAACCGGAGATTAAAAACCCCAGGGCCCTTAATACCTCATTTAACTGGCAACACATTTAAATTCTTTACAAAAGCATTAACAGAAAACTTGTGTGCGGGTGGCAGAGGCTGGCAGGGAAGCACACGCTGGCATGAAGAACGGTGTCTTTGGTCACTATGGCTTAGGGATTAAGGAAATGCCAAAAAGGCCTTCGGGAAAAGTATATTTGTTTTGTATCTGGAGCAGCCAGAAGAAGATTTGGCACAAGTCATAAAATAGCAAGACATTTTCTGGTATCCTGGAGACCCTAATTTCAGCCAGGTGACTGAGCTTGCTGTATAGCCTTGGTGCAAAGTGAACGGTTTCTTTGCTTTGTGCTTTTTCCAAGCTCTTACCTATAGGCTCAAAACAATAACATGGAAATGCTTAAGGGAATGGCGCTCAGCAGAGCACCTCCAGCAGGGCTGCTTTTAGAGCTGCGAGGATATTAGAGCTAATGACTCAGAACGGTTTTGAACTCTCGGAGGGGTTCACGTCTTCATGGCTTGGCCTGCACTTGGCACAGATAATGAAACATTGGCTGAAATAAGCATTATGATGATAGGGTGGAGAAGTCCCACATCTCTCCTAGCGATTGCCCTTACAGTGGGATGGTGACAGAATGCTCTACTGATGGTGGCTGTGACATGGATTTTAATGGTCTAGAAATGATTAAATTGGACATATTCCAAAGGGAAAAGACTATGGAGAAAATTAAGGATTTTTTTCTCTCATTTTATCTTTCTGTTTATTTCTTTCCTTCCTCTCTTACCTTACCTTTCTTTCTCTCTTTCTCTTCTTTTTTCTTTTCTGCTGTTGAGGAGGTACTATTCCATAGTATTATACTTTATTTAGACCTGGAAGGGACCTTAGCAGTAGCTTCCTTTTTCTTTTTTTTTTTTTTTTTCTGAGACAGAGTTTCACTCTTGTTACCCAGGCTGGAGTGCAGTGGCCCGATCTCGGCTCACCTCAACCTCCGCCTCCCGGGTTCAAGTGATTCTCCTGCCTCAGCCTCCTGAATAGCTGGGATTACAGGCATGAGCCACCACACCCAGCTAATTTTGTATTTTTAGTAGAGACGGGGTTTCTCCATGTTGGTCAGGCTGGTCTCGAACTCCCAACCTCAGGTGATCCACCAGCCTCGGCCTCCTAAAGTGCTGGGATTACAGGCGTGAGCCATCGCTCCCGGCCAGCAGTTGTTTTCTTAAAGCTTTCCATTTTACAGACAGCCGTGTGGTATAGACAAGAGACCTAGAGTAAAAAGGCCTAGATTTTAGTCTAAGTTTCACCACCTACTAGGTGTATATATCTTGGGTAAATACACAGTCTTTGTGAGCCCATTTTTTTTTTTTTTTCATCTATAAAATAAGAATGCTAGCCAGGGAGAGAATTCAGCCCTCCTGAATCTCAGCCCAGTGCTCCTTGGCCACTTTGCTCCAGTATTCCACTGGCATCTTCCTACTTACCTCCACAATCCTCCAGGCATGTGTCCTCCCCACAGACCCCTAACCTTCTCCCCGGCACTGTCTGTGTCCCCTCCAAACCCATCTCTGTGATGCCAGAGGATAGCTACTCACATACTAGAAAAAGCACTGGAATTCAGTTCTTCCAAGTTCACAGCCAGCAATATTTTGATCCTCTAGGAGTGTGAAATTAAATAACAGACCAGATACCCTTGCCCATTTTCTGCCCCTTTCCCATGTCTCATCCTCCAAGGGGTCAACCTTGATCTTTGGAATCTCAGCTCCAATGTCCATTGATAGGGAAAACTGCCTTGACTCCCTAGAATACAAAGCCCCCTGCTCTATGACCTTATAGTGCACTGGCCTTTCAGAGCACCTGTCACAATGTGTCATCAGAAATGCATGGGTGGCCGAGCACAGCAACTCATACCTGTAATCCTAGCACTTTGGGAGGCGGAGGCCAGAGGATCACCTGAGGTCAGGAGATCGAGACCAGCCTAGCCAATATGGTGAAACCCCGTCTCTACTAAAAATACAAAAATTAGCTGGGCGTGGAGGCACACGCCTGTGATTCCAGCTACTTGGGAGGCTGAGGCAGGAGAATGGCTTGAACCTGGGAGGCAGAGGTTGCAGTGAGCCGAGATGGCGCCATTACACTCCAGCCTGGGAGACAGAGTGAGACTCCATCTCAAAACAAAACAAAACAAAACAAAAACAAAAAAGAAATGCACGGGGGCATCTGGCTGTGTCCCTACCTCTCGCTATGCTGTCCCATTCAGAAAGTCAGGAAGCATATCTGTTGGGCTTGTTGCTGCATCTTCGGGACTTTGCTCAGAGCCTGGCACAAGGTATTTCCTGGATCAAAGGCTGCTGGTAAGTGAAGGAATGGATTTCACTTTCTGATGAATGCCCTAGCACCATCATTTATTGAAAGCATAGGATAGGCCAGGTTCTGAACTGGGCACTTTACATAACTTAGCTTGTGTAACTTCCAAAACAACCCTCTAAGGAAGGTGTCACTAACTGCATTTTATATAAAAGGAAACTGAAGCTAACGACAGCACCAAGAAAAATCAACTGGCCAGGTGTGGTGGCTCATGCTTGTAATCCCAGCACTTTGGGAGGCCGAGGCTAGCAGATCACTTAAGCCCAGAGTTGAAGGCCAGCTTCTGCAACATAATGAAATCTCATCTCTTCCAAAAAAAATTTAAAAGTTATCCAAATGTTGTGTTGCATGCCTGTAGTCCTAGCTCCTTGGGAGGCTGAGGTGGGAGATTCACGGAGCCCAGGAGGTTGGGGTTGCAGTGAACCATGATTGTACCACTGCACTCCAACCTGGGCAACAGAGAAAGACAAGAAAGAGAGAGAGAGAGAAGAGGAGAAGGGAGAAGGAGAGAAGGAGAGAAGGGGAGAAAGGGGAGAAGGGGAGGGAGAGAAAGGAAAGGAAAGAAAGAAAGGAGAGAGAGAGAAAGAAAGAGAGGAAGAGAGAGAAAGGGAGAACGGGAGGAGGAGAGAAGGAGAGCAGAGAAGGGGAGAAGAGGGAGAAGGAGAGAGGGAGAGAGAAGGAAAGAAAGAAAGAAAGAAAGAGAAAGAGAGAGGGAGGGAGGGAAGAAAGGAGGGAAGGAAGGAAGGAAAGAGAGAAAGAAAGAAAGAAAGAGAAAGAAAAGAAAGAAAGAAAAGAAAGGATAAGCGTCCAACTCAGCTTCCAGAGTTGACAGTGGTCAACTACAGAGTTGACAGGAGGTGACAGTGATGACTCCCTTGCCTAATTCCTTCCAAGTCCTGCTGAAATCAAATTCAAGTGTTCACCTTATCTGGTAATTTAACTATCTCAGTGGGAATTTAATATATGTAAATTGATCACACAATTGCTACTTACCAAGGCTCTATTAGCTGTGGGAAATATCAATGAATATAAGACATAGCCATCTGGAATGGATCCGGTCTAAGCTGATTGACCATGGGAGGTACGGGGATTTTTTTTCTTTGCTCCCCCACTTCCACCCCACCCAAACCTAGCTCCTGGAAACCAAGAACTGTGCCCTTCTGGCTCTCTTAAGATACTGATGCCAATCTGTCAAGCACAGATTTTGCCGTGTTAGAGCCCCAAAGATGTGCATCTCTTGTAGCACAATAGCATTGTAATGCCTGTTCTTTAACTGAATTGCAAACAAAGCAACACTATGCCTTGATATGAAAAGTCGCATTTATTTTCATTTTGGACACTAGCTCTGTGGGATCTTGCAAGTGAATGTTGCTGTCATCCCCACTAGGACTTAGTCAGCTGAGCTGGAATAGATTTTGTGTTTGTTTTATTTATTTATTTAGAAGAAAGGAGATTAGTGAATACATGTCTATTTGAAAGCAAATTCCATTTTGATCAAAACACCAGCTCCATGCCCTGGCGATGAGTCCTCTTTCATGCATCTTGTGATGCTGACCTAGGGTTGAGAATATTAGATAATGAAAGTCATTTAAAGGAGAATCCCAAGATAAAACTCTACCATTCCCTCATCTCACAAATGCACATTTTTCTTTTCCTTTTATGCTCTTGTGCTACATCTTTTTGGAAGCTGTTTTCTCATTCAAACAACCCCTACTGGGCAAGCCTGTCTGCAAGAGCTGCAGGTGTCCCCACAGCCCAGCTTACAAAGCCTGCTTGTTAATCAGCCCCATCACATGTCTTTTGACCGCCTTCCTACCCAGCTTTCTCTGTCTCTCTCCCAGCCAACCACTACTACTACTTCTAAAAGAGAAAAAAACCAACAGCCAGTCAAAAGAGCTATTATCCTAAAGACTCCTTAACAAGGCCTGTGGCTCTCCAGGAAATTAGTCCAAGTTTTGCTCCCCTCCTCCTTCCTCTACGTGGCGCCCCTCTTCCCACTCATTGGCGGCTGCAAACCTTGTTGACCCTGCTACATTCTGTGACCACTGGACATGCTACCAAGTGTCCCTCTGGAAGCCTCTCAGCCACCATTATTATATGGTGCGGCCACACGATAACGTATGGCCATTATTGTATGGCTTCCCCATCAGAACCGGTTAGGAATGTAAACCCACAAGGAGATCATGCTCTGACTAAACAAAGTCCAACAGTGGTGACACTGTGCATTGCCTTTAGAGAGTTTCAACAGGGGATCTGGAAGACAAATAGGTCACTTTCTTCCAGTCGTCTGTTTGATAACTGACTGGTTTGACTCTATTAGTCCTCCCCGCCTCAATTTCCTGAGATGCAAAATGAGAATGTTAATTCTATGCACCGTGACTGAGGGAGAAGTAATTTGCTAATAGGAGCCAGTGTTTGTAGAAGGCTCTGGGGTTGGCATAGGTAGGTCATAACTAATCTATGTCAATCACGTACCGTGGATCTGAAATTGAAGGAAGGCTGCACATATCCACAGGCCCTAGAGGGGAGGTTTATTTGCTCCCCTCTATCACCTCGTCCCACGCCACCCCACGCGGAAATCAGACATCTGTCTCATGACGGAATTAGTGCTCTCAGAAACTCAAAAAGAGGAAGCAAATTGTGTCTTTTGGAGGGTTTTACCGTGTGGTGTACTATGCAGAGAAATAAGTTTTCCCAGAGTTACTTGTGTTGTATCAAAATGGGATTTCCTCAATGCTTTTTATTAGCAAAATGCTCTTAAGAGTCCAAAAGATTGTCTTAAAATACTTTTATGGCCTGTAATCCCAGCACTTTGGGAGGCGAAGAGGGTGGATCGCCTGAGCTCATGAGTTTGAGACCACCCTGGGCAACATGGTGAAACCCCGTCTCTACTAAAATACAAAAAATTAGCTGGGTGTGTGGCATGTGCTTGTAGTTCCAGCTACTCAGGAGGCTGAGGCACAAGAATCGCTTGAGCCCCAGAGGCGGAGGTTGCAGTGAGCCGAGATCGCACCACAGCACTCCAGCTTGGGCTACAGAGTGAGACTTTGTCTCAAAAAAAAAAAAAAAAAATCCTTTTATGGCTGTATTTATTATAAGAACCATAAGAAAAAAAAAAAAGGAAAGAGAGAAGACTACTCTATTTCAAGGATGAATAGGTCAAAGAAACATCATTTTTCAACAGGTGTTGAAACTATTAAAAATGGCAAATGACACATTCTTTTTAGATAAATAAAAACTTTCCTTTTCCTGCCACTAAACAGGCAGGCCTCAGGAAAACTTGATTTAGAGCATCGGTTTACCTTTGCAAGTAAATCGCCCCAAGAGATGGTCCATGTCATGACATTTTCACAGCTGGATTTTGGCACAATAGGTCTCAGAGGTAACATCACACAGAAGCCTTCTGGTAGAAGTCAACAAAAACCACCCAGAGGTCAGGACGGACTGAAGCCTACTGACCTAGTAAAACCGAAAATACACAGCTGCCTCCGGAAGGACAGAGAGAAAAGCAACATTCAGGGATGGGACTGTTGAGCCACAAGAAAACCTGTGACAATTTTTCATCTATGGTTTATCAAACAGCAATAGGCCTGAACTTTAAACAGTTTACTGACAGAAACATATGTGGCCTCTCTCTCTACAATTATAGTTTAATTATATTAACTACGATAGTAACTAATTGTAATTATGTGTGTGTGGACGCGCGTGTGTATATAACATAATAAAATTCATCATTTTAACCATTTAAGTACACAGTACATTGGCGCATTCATTAGTACATGCACATTTCGTGCAACCATCACCCGAATACTTATCATCTTCCCGAACTGAAGTTCTGTACCCACTACATGCACTCCCCACTCACCTCTCCTCCAGCCTCTGGCTACCAACATTCTGTCTGCATACATTTGTCTACTCTAGGTCCTTCCTATACATGGAATTATACAGTATGTGTCCTTTTGTGACTGACTTATTTCACTTGGCATAATATTCTTAAGGTTCATCCATGTTGCAGCATATTAAGCATGAATAATACTCCTTTCCCTCCCTTCCTTCCTTCCTTCTTCCTTCCTTCCTTCCTCCCTCCCTCCCTCCCTTCCCTTCTCCTTCCTTCCTTCCCTTCCTCCCCTCCCCTCCCCTCTTCTCCCTTCTCCTCCCCTCCTCTCCCCTCCTCTCCCCTCCTCTTCTCTTCTTTTCTTTTCTTTCCATGGTCACCCCTGTTGCCCAGGCTGGAGTACAGTGTTATGATCAGGGCTCACTGCAGCTGGGCTCAAGGGATCCTCCCACCTCAGCCTCCCAAGTAGCTGGGACTATAGGTGAGTACCACCACTCCAGGCTAATTTTTGTATTTTTTTGTAGAGATGGGTTTTCGCCATGTTGCCCAGGATGGGCACAAGTGATCCTCCCACCTCAGATTCCCAAAGTGCTGGGATTACAGGCATAAGTCACGGCGCCTTGCTGCATTCTCTCTCTTCTTATAAACGGTGTTATTGAAATATAATTTACATATAAAGTTCAACCATTTTGAGTGTACAATTCAATACTTTTCAGTAAGTTTGTCAAGTTCTGTAATCATTGTCAAAATCCAGTTTTAGGACATTTTTATTCTGCAGTAGGATCCTTTGTGTTCATCTCCAGCCCCATATACCTTTACCACCCCCAGCCCTAGGAAACCACTACTCTACTTTCTAGATTTGTCTTTTCTGGATATTTCCTATAGATGGAATAATACCATAAGTAGTCTTTTGTGTCTGGCTTCTTTTTCTTTCTTTTTTTTTTTTTTTTTTTTTTTTTCTTTTTTCGAGATGAAGTTTGACGCTTGTTGCCCAGGCTGCAGTACAATGGCATGATCTCAGCTCACCGTGACCTCCGCCTCCCGGGTTCAAGCGATTCTCCTGCCTCAGCCTCCCGAGTAGCTGGGATTATAGGCGTGAGCCACCATGCCCGGCTAATTTTGTATTTTTAGTGGAGATGGAGTTTCTCCATGTTGGTCAGGCTGGTTTCGAATTCCCGACCTCAGGTGCTCCACCCGCCTTGGCCTCCCAAAGTGCTGGGATTACAGGCTTGAGCCACCACGCCTGGCCATGTCTGGCTTCTTTCACTTAGCATAAGGCTTTTGAGGTTTATCCATTCTGTAGCATGGATCAGTATTTCATTATTTTTTATTTCTGAATAGTATTCCATTGTATGGGTACATCACATATTGTTTATTCATTCACCAATTGATGGACATTTGGGTTGCTTCCATTCTTTCGCTATTATAAATAATGCGGCATGAATATTTGTGTGCAAGTCTTTGCGTGGACATGTTTTCATTTATCTTAGGTAGGTACCCAGGAGTGGGGCTGCTGGGTCAGACCACAAATTTATGTTTAACCTTTACAAAACTGTCAAACTGTTTTTCCAAAATGGCTGTACCATGGAGAGGTTTTCTTTCGGGTAACTGAACAGATTCTTCAGATGAATTAGTTTTTCCCTTTGGGACCCTTCCTAATGTGAAATACTTTTGCTTCTTTTAGACTGTGACCTCAGCTCAGTCAGAAAGCCAAGCAGTGGGAGTCATGAATTAATTCCTTAAATATTTCTCATTTTCATATTCTTAACTCACTGCTGAGTTCATATTAAAACCAAACAACCTTGAAAGCTCAGAATAGTGTTGTGAAGGTGAAGGATCAGGGCCGGGTGCCGTGGCTCATGCCTGTAATCCCAGAACTTTGGGAGACCAAGGCGGGCAGATCACCTGAGGTCAGGAGTTCGAGACCAGTCTGGCCAACATGGTGAAACCCCTGTCTGCACTAAAAAGAAAATATAAAAATTACCTGGGAGTGGTGGTGGGAGCCTGTAATCCCAGCTACTCAGGAGGCTGAAGCAGGAGAATCACTTGAACCTGGGAGGCAGAGGTTGCAGTGAGCCAAGATCACGCCACTGCACTCCAGCCTGGGTGACAGAGTGAGACTCCATCTCAAAAAAAATTTAAATTAAAATTTAAAAAAAAGAAAGTGAAGGATCAGACCTGGATGATCCCTAATGTTTCCCCCATCCGTTAATGCATCTCTAGAAGTGTCTCTAGAAGTGTTTGTGGACCAAGAGTAGTCTCTTGATGGGCTTTGAGCTATGTCTCACTCCACACTATCTGAAAGTAGAGGTAGAGTTTCTAATCATTCACGTGCCCATTCAGCTAAGGAACCAGCCCTTTCTCCTGACCATAGACCCTAACATTTGAGGAGGAGGGAGCTGTAGATGAAAGGAAGACCATTCTCCTTGTAGGCCAGATCAAAGCTCCCATAGAGAGAATAAAGGGATATCCCACTTTCCTACTGTAGTGAACTGCCTGGCATTCCACCCATAGCAGCCACTAACATGTCTCCTGTATGCCACTTTCTTATGAGTTGATTTTTGGAAAAATATTAACTTTCTAACTAAGAGCATTAGTGTATATCAATCATTGGCATACTTTACATTTTTTTTTTTTTTTTTTTTTTTTTTGAGAAGGAGTCTTGCTCTGTCGCCCAGGCTGGAGTGCAGTGGCACGATCTTGGCTCAACGCAAGCTCCGCCTCCCGGGTTTACGCCGTTCTCCCACCTCAGCTTCCCAAGTGGCTGGGACTACAGGCGCCTGCCACCACGCCCAGCTAATTTTTTGTATTTTTAGTAGAGACGGGGTTTCGCTGTGTTAGCCAGGATGATCTCGATCTCCTGACCTTCTGATCTGCCCACCTTGGCCTCCCAAAGTGCTGGGATTACAGGCGTGAGCCACTGCGCCGGCCGGCATACTTTAATTTTAGTACCTTTACTCCTTTGCTAGGTTTTTTGTTTGTTTGTTTGTTTGTTTTTAAACAAGGTCTCACTCTACTTTCAGGCAGGAGTGCAGTGGCGCGGTCTCAGCTCCCTGCAACCTCCACCTTCTCAGCTCTCTGCAGCCTCCACCTCCCTGGTTCAAGTGATCCCCCCACCTCAGCCTACCAAGTAGCTGGGACCACAGGCAGTGCCACCATGCCAGGCTAATTTTTTTTGTATTTTTGGTAGAGATGGGGTTTTACCATGTTGCCCATGCTGGTCTCGAACTCCTGGACTCAAGCAATCCACCTGCTTCAGCCTCCCAAAGCACTGAAATTATAGGCATGAACCACTACGCCCAGCCCCCTTTATTAGTTTTTTAGGGCTACCATAACAATGTACCAAAAACTGCATGGCTTAAAACAAGAGAAATTGTCTTATAGTTCTGGGGACTAGAAGTCCCAAATCAATGTGTCAGCAGGGCCAGGCTCTCTTTGCCAACCCTAGAGGAGAAGGCTTCCTTGCCTCTCCTAGCTTTTGGTGTTTGCTGGCAGTTCTTGGTGCTCCTTGGATTGTACCTGCATCACTCCCGTCACATGGCTGTCTTCATGTCTCTCTACAGATGAACACTAGTCATTGGATTAGGGCCCATCCTAATGACCTCATTTCAACTTGATTACATCTGTAAAGACCCTACTTCTAAGTGGGTCACATTCTGTAGCACTGGGGGTTAGGACTTCAACATACCTTTTCTGGGGGGTTAGGTAGGGGGAACCACACAATTTAGCCCATAACAGTAAAATTTTGAAAAAATGACGTTTGCAAAACCTTAATGTATCTGTCACTGAATGCACACCTACCTATAGTTATATATTGATATGGGTTGGCTGTGTTCCCATCCAAATCTCATCTTGAATTGTAGCTCCCATAATTTCCACATGTCGTAGGAGGGACCCAGTGGGAGGTAATTGAATTATGGGGGTGGGTCTTTTTCATGCTGTTCTCATGATAGTGAGTAAGTCTCATGAGATCTGATGGCTTTTTTTTTTTTTTTTCAGACGGAGTCTTGCTCTGTCACCAAGCTGGAATGCAGTAGCACCATCTCGGCTCACTGCAACCTCTGCCTCCCAGGTTCAAGCGATTCTCCTGTCTCAGCCTCCTAAGTGGCTGGGATTACAGGCACCCACCACAATCCTGGCTAATTTTTGTATTTTTAGTAGAGATGGGGTTTCACCATGTTGGCCAGGCTGGTCTCAAACTCCTGACCTCAGGTGATCCACCTGCCTCAGCCTCCCAAAGTGCTGGGATTACAGGCATGAGCCACTGGGCCTGGCCCTGATGGTTTTATAAAGGGGAGTTTCCTACACAAGCTTTCTTTGCCTGCCGCCATGTAAGATGTGACTTCACTCCTCATTTGCCTTCTGCCATGATTGTGAGGCCTCCCCAGCCCCAGGCGGAACTGAGAGTCCCTGAAACCTCTCCTTTGTAAATCACCCAGTCTCAGGTACATCTTTATTAGCAGCGTGAGAACAGACTAATACATATACAAAAGGGGAAAAAAGTGTTTTTCTTCTTCACCACTGACATCTGTGCTCTATGGTGCTTGAGCACAAAAGAAAGATCATAACAACCTTGAACCTTTGGCTCTCAGTCCTGTGTGGTTTGAGATTCTGACATCTGCAGTTATTATTTAAATAATAGCTTTCAGTTTGGGCAAAAAAAAATCTATTCAGTGCTTGGAATATGATACTAGAAATTATTTAGAATGTTTTATCTTATGTAGCGCTTCCTAGAATTAACGTCTGAGAAGAATGGGATGTTGGATATGTTTTTCTTAAAAAAGGTGGGACATGAGGATGTGATTCCATAATCAAAGGACAGGGATTAACTGATAAGATATGTGAATTTCCACACCTCAGAGAAGAAAGAGATAGCTTTGGGGTGGCAAATGAAAGAGCCAATTATCACTCTGAGAGGAAAGAGAGGAGTGGGGCTGTGTGCATTTGCTAGACCAAGCTCTAACTGGCTTGCTGAGAATGTTATCTCCTAGCAGGACAGAAGGAAGCTAGAAAGGCTCATCACAGCAAGTTTTTGAAAGATCTTTTTCTTTCCCTCCCTACCCAGTCCTCTCCATGGTGGTTTTGGGACCCAAATTGCCACTAGGGCAGGCTTAGCTTTCAAGCCTGGAGCAGATGCCCAGGATGTCCAGGGCACCAGCCTCTCCCATCTGCAATTACCCTCCTCCCCTTGTGAAATACTCCCTTTTGTTTTGTTTTGTTTTGTTTTTCTTTTTGGAGTCAGTGTGTCACCCTTGCCCACAGTGCAGTACAGAGGCACGATCATAGCTCACTGCAGCCTCAACCTCCCAGGCTCAAACAACTCTCCTGCCTCAGCTTTCTGAATAGCTAGGACTACAGGCACACGCTACCTGTATGTGCCTGGCTAATTTTTTAATTTGATAGAGACAGGGTCTCACTGTGTTGACCAGGCTGGTCTTGAACTCCTGAGTTCAAGCAACTCTCCCACCTTGACCTCCCAACGTCCTGGGATTCCAGACATGAGCCACTGCACCTGGCCCAAATACCCCTTTTTTTCTATCAGCATCCCTATCAAGCCTACCTCATCCATTCCATTTGTCCTCCCATCTAATTCCTTTCTTCCATAGGGTCCTTTAGAACCTCCTGCTACTATAAACAAAGTCACTAAGAGCTTAAGCTTGTCTCAGACACTCCCTGGCTCATGCAATTAACTGGAACCTGGAATTTCCGTGATAACATCTCTTTCCTTTTTGTCCTCCACAAGAGATCTCTCTTTAGGCTGCTCTGCATTTAAAAGGTCTGGAAGGGAAGGGGTCATGCTTCTTTTTTTTCTCATGGCCTCTTCTGTATTCCTGGGTCCCCCTCTTCGCCTCTTCCTATCACTTTCGTGCCTTCTTCACAATACTCCTCCAACCCCTTCATTTGTTCTGGGGGCTCCAAACACCACTTCTGGCAGGATGACTTCGTTCACTGAATGGTGGCTACACATTTCCAGCCCAACAGACCACAAACTGAATTCTGTGACTTTCCTGTTTGTAATAATGATACCATCATTCTACCGGTCTCTAGGGGCTAAAACTCTGCTGGTCACCTTTGATTCCTTCCTCTCCGTCAGTAATAGCACCTACTCCAGTGTTTCTGCGAGGCTTACATGAGAAAAGCCAGGTATATCATTGAGCACACAGGGCGTGAGGCTGAGAAAGTGCTCCATAATGTAAGGCACTATTCGTTAATAGATTATTGCTCACAGTGAATCTGCGAAGTAACCAATCCCCATTTCTCCCTCTTCATGTCTCTCAAAACCACACACACCATCCATTCTTTCTGTTTCCCTCGCCATGTTCCTTATCAAAACACATCAACTGCCATCTGGACCAGGGATAGGAACGCTAAGCCAGACTCCTTGTCTCCAATCTCTTCTCCCACTTCCTAATCCATCTGGGATACAAGATCCAGAGAAAGCTAATGAAAAACCACCGTAGTGATGTCATTCTGCTGCTCGGAAATGTCAACATTTTCTTGATGGCTTACCTGGAAACCAAGTTCTTTCCTTCTAGTGCCACACTCCGTTTCCAGGCCTGTCTCCAATAACCACCATCCAGCCAGGCTAGAATGCAAAACCTCTGAAAAGTCTTCCGCCTCTCCCACGTCCATTCCTTTGCAGATACCATTGTCTCAGTCTGGAAAGTCCCCATCGTCCACAGATTGAAATCGTTCTCATCTTCTAAAGCTCCCCTCCTCTATAAAGCCACTTTCTGTGTTTCTTCTGTCTGTTTCTGCCTTGAACCCCCACAGCCCCTGCTTATCTTCCTCTGATAGAGCTTATTTTTTTTGGCTCTTACTCGTCTTTATTTTCCCAATAGGACCTCATGCAGTACTTATAAGTAGAAGGCACTCAATACATATTCGCTGAGAAAACTGAACATCTTTCTCACTTTTAGGTGAGATGCATGTCTCTATTATTGGAGATGTATTCTCTGGCTGAGGAGATAACATGCGTGGGATTTTTTCAGCTCAATCTTCATACTCTCTGGCCCCTCTCGAATACCCAGCTTGTATTTTTGCAGTATAATTTAATGGCATGCTCTTCCTAATCCTGCCATTTTGCCTAATTCCAAACTACCTTACTTTACTCACCCCAAAGCACTCCCAGACTTAACCTCTTGTCCCAATTTCCTAAAATATAACTGCTCTTGTACAGAATGGTGCCGCTGGACTAAAACTCTGACGAGGAATTGCTCTTCTTCAAGTTCTGGGCTGTATCAGGGAGCCCACGCCCTGCAGTTTAAAGTGTCATAAAAATGGACTGATAAGTAGCTAGAAGCAGAATGCTGTGTCTACACAAATTACACTGCATTGCAGGCTGCAGTTTGGAAGTTCAAGCAAGAATTCTTTATGAAAATGCATGAGCTTACCGTAGCTTGACTGAGGATATCATATACTTAACAGTCACTGGTAGAGCACTGCATAAGAGTGTGGGTATTTTACGTGCATCTCAGTGACTCCTTTGAAGTGTTTCTTGATTCTTTTCATTAGGCAAGATGAAGCCGTCTCTATGGCTATGTTGCTGACTTTTAAAAAGATGCACATTATATGTCAGCAACTACAGTATAATGCATTTACTTTGTGTGAGCACAGCAAACCACTTCAGAACACACTTTATTTTGTAGACACACTGAATTAACCCTTCAAGTACGGCCCCATGCCACAGAACTACAAGGCTTGCCACATTATGGCTTTCTCTTATAATTATGCTCTCTAGTCTGTTCATGTATTAAGAATAAATTAGGGGGTGGGTGCGGTGGCTCACACCTGTAATCCTAGCACTTTGGGAGGCCAAAGCAGGCAGATCACTTGAGGTCAGGAGTTCAACACCAGCCTGGCCCAACATGGTGAAACGCTGTCTCTACTAAAAATAGAAAAATTAGCAGGGCATGGTGGTGGGCGCCTGCAATCCCAGCTACTCAGGAGGCTGAGGCAGGAGAATGGCTTGAACCCGGGGAGTGGAGGATGCAGTGAGCCAAGATCTTGCCACTTAACTCCAGCCTGATCGAAAGACAAAACTCCATCTCAGGAAAAAAAAAAAAAAGAGAATAATTTAGGTAAAGAGAAGAAAATAAAGTGTAAAAGTAAGTGCCTCTTTTATGTGTTCAGCACAGCCTTTATTCTGTGAGGTCAGTGTCCCTCTTACAGAGGAAAGAAGTGAAACATTTAGCCTGAATTCTGAGAACCAGGAACTTCTCAAACATCTTAGTTTGCCCTCTCCCAGTGTAAATGAATTGCACACTTTCTGAAGTCAACTTTTGTATTTCTGCAGTGCAGACCACTTTGTACCTACCTGTTTAATCAACATCTTCCCCTCTTGAGTCTTGGTAGGGTCTGGATCCTTCAGCTCTGTTGGATGCTCTCGAAGTGTAACCAAAGTTTTCCTTCCTTTTTTTTTTTTTTTTTTTTTGAGACAGAGTCTTGCTCTGTTACCCAAGCTGGAGTATAGTGGCGCGATCTCAGCTCACTGCAACCTCCACCTCCCGGGCTCAAGCGAGTTTCCTGCCTCAGCTTCCCGAGTAGCCGGGATTACAGGCACCCACCACCACACTCGACAAATTTTTGTATTTTTAGTAGAGATGAGGTTTCACTATGTTGCCCAGGCTGGTCTTGAACTCTTGACCTCAGGTGATCTGCTAGCCTCGGCCTCCCAAAATGCTGGGATTACACGTGTGAGCCACCGTGCCCAGTATTTGTTCAAATGATTTCTCTTCACTTAGGGAAGAGAGAAAAATAGGGCTGGACTACCTGCACTTGGCAAGGGTGGAGTGGCAGAGTAGACTTGCCTACCAGCGAAGCCAGAGAGCCTTTGGTTCCAATCTTAGTACTACCACTTTCCCTGGCAAATTGTGAGGCCCCCTGAGCCTCAGTTTTCTTATCTGTAGAATGGGGATAATGATGCTCTCCTCATAGGATTGCTTAGCACTGGGTAGGTCCTTAAGGAATGTCCATTGCACTCCCATCCCTCTACAGCTTCTCCCAGATTCTATCCATCCTCTTAGGAGGCATGGGTGTCACTGGAACATGAGGAAGAATTCCCTGGATCCTTTTTTCCCTCTCCTCACACAGAAGCCAAATCTCAAATACACATCTTCCCTCTCTGTCCACACCCACAGCAGCAAAGAGGAGAGCCAGGGATCTGGGCATGGGGGTGGGGGCCCATCTTCCTCCTCTCAGCGGGTGGGGGCTCGCAGGCTGACTGGCAGAGGACTTTCATTGGAGTCACAATAAACTGCCTTTCTGGGGAGGGGGTAGAGGGAAAGAAGCCGCAGGTGTTGTGTTTTTGGGGGAGGGGGGTCCTCTTCCTGTTGCATTTCACTGAATTCTCCCCACCCGGCACGGCCCTGGGAGGTGACCGTAGCCCTGGCTCCCCGAGTAAACACCCAGGTCAAGCTACAGGACTGACTAGGTCTTAAGCTATTATACTCCCAGTTAAAATATTTTTTAGCCCGAGGACTATCTCGAACTCCTTCTAGCTCAGTGAATGACTCACTGGAGACGGTGTAAACACAGGTGTATTACTGGCCGGCGGAAGACTTGGATGTCCCAGCATGGTAGAAGGCCAGCTCCCTGCAGTGCAACGCTTGCATTCTACATCCAGAAAATTAAAGTTCAAAGAGGTTAAGCAATTTGCCAGAGGCCTGCAGTCCAGGGACTGAGCGGAACCTGGAATCCGCCACCGCGACTCCCAGCCCTGCTCCCTCCGGCGCCACCCTCTTCCCAGGGGTAGGGAGAGCTGAGGCTCGCTGTGCTCACGTGGCTTTCAGAGCCCGCCTCGGACCCTGACCTGTATTCCACTCCCGACCCCTCACTTCCTCGTTTCCCCTTCCTTTTCCCTCTCTTCCCAGGGTCCCGCAGGGCCGGCTGGATGAAGTGATGCCTGGCACCTATACACGCATGATGGCAAAAGGAGGATTGCAACGCCAGAGCTCGCCCCTGCAGGGCTGTGCAGGGTCCCCACTGAGGAGGGGGTGCAAACGGGTGCTGGGCTCGGGGGTCAGCCCGCGCCAAGTCTGGGGCTGGGGGCGGAGCCTGCCGGCCCGCGGCGGGAGGGTGGGCAAGAGAGCGAGGCCCGGGGCGTGGAGACTTTGGAGGAGTCGGGCCCCTGGGGGTAGGAGACCGCCGGGTGGGAGCGGCAGGCGCGAGCCGGGCGGCGGGGCGCGCGGGCCAGGCGGGGCCGGGCGGCGACAGGGACTGCGGAGGTGCGGCGGGAGCTGGGGCGGGCGGCGTCACCGGAGGCGGAGGGGGCGGAGCCGCGCTCGCAGCTGCCACCCGGCCGCCGGGCCCAGGCAGACGCCACCCGCCCGCGGCCGGGCACGCACCGCGCGCAGACCTTCAGCGAACAATGCTGCGGCCGGGCGGCTGGCGGCTCGGAGACCGACGGAGGGGCCGTGGGAGCGCAGCCCCCAGGTGAGCCCGCGACGCGCTCTCCAAATGCGGCCTCTTTTTGTCTGGCGAGCGTGGTCGCAGAGGGGAGCTTTGGAGGGGCGCTGCGATCGCCGAGCGGGCGACCCCCCGGGTGACAGGCGGCCGCTCGGGGAGTGGGCAGCGCCGGGGCCGCGTGAGCCCAGGGTGGTGCCCGAAGGTGCAGGGAGGCGCCCGGCCGGGAGGACCGAGGAGGTGGAGGGTGTTTTTGATTCATTCGAGAATCGCGCTCTTTAAAACGGGGAAACTTTCCTACGAGTTCCAGGAGGGAGGACCGACTGTTAGGTTGGTTTCTCTGGTCTTGCTGCTCTGTTTGCGGCCGGAGGCTGAAGCGCTTTGAGGACTGCTTTCCACCGCTAGAGTATTGTCAAGGGGCCGAGACGGAAGGCCGCCTGGCTGCTGGGACCAGGACCCGGGGGGATGGTTTGGGGGTCCAGGATAGCTCCCAGGTATGCAGCAGCGGGGCTCCAGAGGCAACGAGATGATGCCCTTTTCCCCGAGCCCTGGCTGAGCCCTCCGAAACGCATGCTGTGAGCACGTTCTTAACCTTTGCTGGTATCCGGGGACACACACACTTAGAACATAGAATCCTCTGCTGGGCATGGAGGCGGCCGGGCATTCGCAGAGGAGAGCGCCAGCTCACGGTGTGTGCGTTTCTCTCAGGTAAGCTCTCCCTGCACATGGTTTTGCAGAGCCGATAGCAAAGCCCAGTGGTCTAGGGGCGAGGAGTTTTGCGATGCATTCAGTGTGGAGTCAGGTTCAGAAGGCTTTCCTGATCACTGGCCTGAACTATCCTTAACAACTCCTCTCCCCTTCCCTTTCTGAGAAGAAAATTTGACAGGAAGCCCTAGGGAATTCCGCAGTTATTTTTCTCTCCTGAGGTCTGGTTGGTTTCGACTGTAGTGGGTGCAAAACCACATTCCTCCCTCTGAGATTTTCTTTCCTCCAGCACTGGAGGAAGAAAAAAGAAAAGGAAAAGTTGGGTGAATATCATAATTTACCCTCTGCGTGAGTAGGGAGGTAGGGGGCTAGT
The DNA here is from genome assembly GCF_028885625.2 of Pongo pygmaeus. Classification (NCBI taxonomy): domain Eukaryota; kingdom Metazoa; phylum Chordata; class Mammalia; order Primates; family Hominidae; genus Pongo; species Pongo pygmaeus. The sequence goes on from NC_072380.2 coordinate 12,459,731, forward strand.
GGGTGGTAAAGTTGTCACTTTCTCCTTTCTGCCTGGTCAACCCTGGCCAGTGGAGTGTGCTGAAGTTCAGACACTTTCCACACATATTTCTTTCCTTTTTCTGGCGTTGCATTAATTTAACTGTAACCTACAGAAAAAAATTTTAGGTGAATGTTTTCTGCAATTCTGTCACTTCAGGATAAGGCATAAGCAACTTCTGATGTAAGTCTGAGGGGGTATTTTGGGCCAAAATATTTAATCTTAAAGATCTGGCCACCTTGATTCTTCAGATTCTTTTTTGAAATGGGGTGGGAGTGTATCTGACAGCTTCAGTCTTGCAAACTGTAGCCACAAATCTAGTGCAGGAGTTTGCAGAGGCAAAGACATTTTTTTTCATGACTTGGATCAGAAAGAATGCTGAGCTCTTTTTTCTGATCTGACACTGCAGCCTCCTACTGAAATGGGGGGATTTGCATAATTCTGGGGGCTGCCTCCCCTCAGAGGTAAGGAATGTGGGCTGGGAAGTGCCTTCCCCATGCTGTGGAGAGCTGGCACTGCTGCACCAGGCAAGGGGAGGCAAGGCTTTGTGGGTGCCACTTGTGTTTCTCACCATCTTTTACTTAAAACAAATAGGAGATAATTCCAGGCACAGAAGTGCAACAGGAAAAGAGTTTTGTTTTGTTTTGTTTTTTTTTGGCTCCACACGGTGGTAAATTCTGTTTGCTGCAACTGAGAAACCAGTTTTAACAGGATGCAGTGAGTCAATGACAGTGGGAAGCCCAGGGCTTCATTTGTTCTTTTCTTATTCAATGACTTCCCTTTAAAAATCTTTGCGTCTGTCCGTCCCCGGCAGTCGTGTGATGAAAGTTGCCTGTCTAAACATCCAAGGATTTCAGAGCTGAGGATGGAAGCAAAGAGTGCTCGTAAACTGATGAGACATTCTCAAGGAAACTTCCCCCACGCTAGCAATCCAGATCCTTCCACACTCCCAGGGCTGTGCAAAGGTTGGGGAATCTTAGAAAGTAGGGCCTCTGGTACCAATGTCACCCCTTCCCCAAAAACGAGTGTGTGTTCTTACTTGCCTGTTAAGGAGGCAACATGTCGCCAAGCAAAACTGCTGCTTTGTGAATCTGTGGTAGCCCCTGAGGAAGTGGTTGGGCACCCACCTCCTCAGATAGCCCAGTGTCAGGAGGAGCTGTGGGAACTTGCAGAGCCCACACAGAGCTGGTTTCCAAGCTGTCTTCCTCCATCCCACGAAGCAGGCATGGGAGCATCTGCCTGCAGTGGAGGTGGGCTGGACAGTGTCCTTTCTGTGGCCTAGAAGGTATAGGCAGTCTTTACCCATCAGCGTCCCAGGAAGGGACCTACTGCCTATTCCTGAAGGCTGGAATACTTCCTCTGCTTTTTCCCCCTCCCAAAACTTAGCAGCAAGCCTACAGTTCTCTGTGGCCTGAGATTATAAGAGAAAGACAAAACCTGGCTCTTTCCTCTGCTTGTTGACGCCCAGTGACCTCTTCTGGAGAACTTGGCAAAGAAGGAACCTGCTACTTGGGCGTATTTGGAGGAGGAGAAGAACCTAGCTAACAGTCTTCTTAAAGAAAAGGACCTGTGAGACCCTAACAATGACTGCTAAAAGATACTTTTCTTTTATTTCAGAGGATTTATTTGGCTTAAAGATGCAGTGGGCTTTATTCTTAACTTTTTTTGTTGTTTTTTAGACAGGGTCTCACTCTTGTTACCCAGGCTGGAGTGCAGTGGTGTGATCATGGCTCACTGCAGCCTTGACCTCCTGGGCTCAGGCAATCCTCCTACGTCAGCCTCCCAAGTAGCTGGGACCACAGGCATGCACGCCTACACCTGGATAATTTTTTTAAATAATTTTTATTTTTGTAAAGACAAAGTGTCTCTGTGTTGCCCAGGCTGGTCTCAAACTCCTGGGCTCAAGCGATCCTCCTGCCTCGGCCTCCCAAAGTGATGGGATTATAGGTGTGAGCCACCACTCCCAACCGATTTTTTTTTTTTTTTTAAGATGAAGTTTCACTCTTGTTGTCCAGGCTGGAGTGCAATAGCGCAATCTCAGCTCACCGCGACTTCTGCCTCCTGGGTTCAAGCGATTCTACTGCCTCAGCCTCCTGAGTAGCTGGGATTACAGGCATGCGCCACCAGGCCCAGCTAATTTTGTATTTTTAGTAGAGACGGGGTTTCTCCATGTTGGTCAGGCTGGTCTCGAACTCCTGACCTCAGGTGATCCCCTCGCCTCGGCCTCCCAAAGTGCTGGGATTACAGGTGTGAGCCACTGTGCCTGGCCCCCAACCCATTTTTCACTTTGGAGGGAAAAGAGGCACATGTAGCTTAAGCACTTGTTGAATGAACACCCCTGTCTATGAGTGTGGAGATAAGAGAGAGCACTTCCCACAAACACTCTGGAATGATTTTTGGGGTACCCGGCTCATTCCACCTGGTTAGTCCTGTTGACAGTTTAGAGATTATCAAACTTAAGGCAGGTCCTTATGGGAGGAAAGTGGAGAGAAAACCCTAAAGCAAAATGCCCCCTACTTAATGAGAACCTGTTCACCCTTATGTTCTTAAGGAAGATTTTTCTCTTGAACATTCTTCTTATGGGAAGTCAGTTTATTTTAAATAGGCTAACAAGAGCCAGGAGCAACGCGCAGATCACCACTGCAGTGAGGAGCCACCTGCAAAGTTGGCTTCTGTTTCTAGAATGGGCAAACTCTCTGCGTCTATGGGCTGGTCCAAGTTATTGTTTTTGCCGTAGTTTCCCCACCTGTAAAATTGGGACAACAGCTACCTGATGGAATGATTTCAAGGTAATTTGTTAATGGCTGCAACCCTTTGAGCTCCTTCTCAGTGGTGAATTTACAAGGGACCATTGTGCAAATTATCACTTGCAGTTTTACTCTCAGAAGCAATGAATTTTTTGAGCAAGCCAATTGCCTTCTCTTCAGAGCCATCACTGGGAAATAGCTCTTCGTTAATCTCTTCTCTCTCTTATCATCTATCCAGCCACCTTTGACCATGAGTTTGTCTTGCTACTGGTTTGCCCCTTTGGCCTATAACACCCAGCATTGTGGACCTCAGCAGCACAGGGTCAAGTAATGTATATTAAGGAAGGGATATTTCTCAAGATGCCAGACCTTTCCATAAGGTCTAGAGGACAGGCCAGCACCCCACTTCTCCCCTTTCCCAACCATTCCTATCTCCACCTGGTTGGAAGTGTGGATTACACTGCACCTTTCAGGGCCTAAACCTGCCTCCCCTCTCACACAGTTCTTGGTCAAAAATTATTTTCCAAAAGCCATCGTTTTTATTTGCGTACTACTTGACAGTTCTTGTTTCTCTGGGTCAGCGTCCCGGACTCTAGGCCCCCGGTGTTAGGGAATACATGGATGAGGTACCGGCTTCTCATCTTAAACCCTATGTGATTTCTTCCCATAACTGCCCCAAACCTCCAAGGATTTTAGGGGACTCCCCACTCAGGATTTTAGGGGACTGAAATGTCTTTTATGTACTCTTTTAAAGCAACAAGGCTATGTTTAGTTTTTACAGCTTCTGATAAGGCCACACCACCAGAGAATGTTTAAGAGCCTTGTGGCAAATGGGCGAGGGTCCCAAAATAAACAGGATCCTAATCTTTACCTTTTTCTCCTCCTTCTCCTCCCTGATCAGATAATGAGACTCTAATTGATAATGCACCCATTGTCTGGCATGGCAAATCTCTAATCAGGAAAGTTTCCTGCCTTTCTAGGAAGCCGCTCTGTGACCCACCTCTGAATCCCACAAGACCACACCAGAGAGCCGGGCGCAAGATGAACCAGCACCCTGTGGGCTCAAGATGCACCAGACCCTCCGCCTGAACCCCGAGAGCCCGAAAATGTCTGCGTGCAGTGACTTTGTGGAGCACATCTGGAAACCCGGGTCCTGCAAGAACTGCTTCTGCCTGCGGAGCGACCACCAGCTGGTGGCCGGCCCTCCCCAGCCCAGAGCGGGCAGCCTGCCCCCTCCACCGCGCCTGCCTCCCAGACCTGAGAACTGCCGCCTGGAAGATGAAGGTGTGAACAGCTCACCTTACTCCAAGCCCACAATTGCCGTGAAGCCCACCATGATGAGCTCCGAGGCCTCTGATGTGTGGACAGAGGCCAACCTGAGTGCCGAAGTCTCGCAGGTGAGGCTGACTAACACTCGTGGTATTTTAACAGGGGCTGCTCCTGTTTGAACACTTGGTGACTGGCTGGCAGCCAGGGAGGGCTGTTCCAGCAAGAAACCTGCAGGATGGCTTCCTGTCAGTTTGCCCTGAGATGGCTCCTGCCTGGGATTCGCTGTAGCTGCTCTCCTTTCTCTCTGTCCCTTTAGGCTAAGAGCCGTTAATCCAGTCCCCCAGAATTTCCTCCTGTGATTTGCAGACTGTGTAGGGCAGACAAAAAATGAAGCTTTTTTTAAAAAAAAGTTTTAAGTTTTCTTAGTTGATCATTTTAAATATATATACAAGTAGCAGTAATTGCAAAGTGAATCGCGTGCACCCAATACCCTTCAATATGAACTTCAGCAACCATCAACTCCTGACCAATCTTATTTCACCTCCCCCATACTGACCCCTCTTCCCTATGATTTTAAAGCAAACCCCAGATATCACATCATTTCAATATATACCTTTCAAAGATAAAGTCTTTATGAAAAACATAACCACAATACCATTATCACACTTAATTTTTTTTTTTTTTTTTTTTTTGAGACGGAGTCTCGCTCTGTCTTCCAGGCTGGAGTGTAGTGGTGCGATCTCGGCTCACTGCAACCTCTGACTCCCTGGTTCAAGCGATTCTCCTGCCTCAGCCTCCTGAGTAGCTGGGATTACAGGTGTCCACCACCATGCCCAGCTAATTTTTGTATTTTTAGTAGAGATGGGTTTCACCACGCTGGCCAGGATGGTCTCGATCTCTTGACCTTGTGATCTGCCCACCTCGGCCTTCCAAAGTGCTGGGATTATAGGTGTGAGGCACCACTAATTTTTTTTTTTTTTTTGTCACTCAGGCTGGATCTCAGCTCACTGCACCTTCCGCCTCCAGGGTTCAAGCGATTCTCCTGCCTCACCCTCCCAAGCAGCTGGGGCTATAGGCGCATACCACCACACCAAACTAATTTTTGTATTTTTAGTAGAGACGAGGTTTCACCATGTTGGTTAGGCTGGTCTCTAACTCCTGACCTCAAGTGATCCACCCCCCTCGGCCTCCCAAAGTGCTGCGATTACAGGTGTGAGCCACTGCACCTGGCCTATTTTTTTAGTTTTTAATTTTTATTTTATTTTATTATTTTTTTTGAGACAGTCTCACTGTTGCTCAGGCTGGAGTGCAGTGTTGCAATCTCGGCTCACTGCAATCTCCACCTCCCAGGCTCAAGTGATCCTCCTGCCTCAGCCTCCTAGGAAGCTCTGACACTAGAGGTACATGCCACCATGCTTGGCTAATTTGGCCTTTTTTTTTTTTTTTTTTTTTGGTGGAGATAGGATCTTGCTTTGTTGCCCAGGCTGGTCTTAAATTCCTGGTCTCGAACTCCTAGGCTCAAGTGATCCATCTGCCTCAGCCTCCCATAGTGCTGGGATTATAGGCATAAGCCACCATGCCTGGCCCCACACTTCAAAATATTAGCAGTAATTCCTTAATATTATCTAATACCCAGCCAGTACTCCTATTTCCAATTTTGAAGCTTGGATTTTACCAGCTTTTTTCTAGGGTCACTAAAAACAGTTACACCCTAGAGGCTAGACCATTCTGCTCATTCCACAGGTGACCTTTACGAAGTCAGAGGGCACATAGCCCAGGTCTGCTGGCGTCTGCTGTCTTTAGACACATTTAGGAAGCTATGTGGCTAAGACATATTCCAGGAACTGCTTGCTACCTGTTTGACCTCTTTGCCTGTTCTAGTTTTCTTGACCACTATGGTGAGTAGGTCAGGAAGGCTGTGTGAGCATATATGAGAACTAAGGTCAATTCTAAATCAGGGGAGGTTTCATTGAGGAGAGGCATTTCCTTTGGTTGCAATGAACTTGATGTCCCCTTCCTGGCTGCTCTGTTTTTTCCTAAGCTGGTTACACACATTCTCCAGGCCATTCTCAATACCTTCAACCTTCACCAACCTGAGCCAGGGACTCTTTAAACTCAGAACCGCCTGGGAAAGAAGCCAGAGCCAGGCCCTGCTTTGAGGCTGCTTCTAAAAGTGGGGGTAAGGGAGGACTTTAGACCAGAAGGAGGAGGAAACGGTGACTTCAGGGATGGTAATGACCAGTCCACATCTCTGTCTCATAGCCCAACGAGTCCAACTACTCGCACAGGCTCAGGCTGAGGTCACTGCTGTAGGTGGGAGAAAGAGGGCCTCTGACATAGTGGGAAGCAAAGCACAGAAAGAAGCGAGGAAGCCCAGATCCAGTTCAGAAGCCACCCCTCACCCTGATCCAGCTCAGAAAACACCCCTCACTCTGATCCGGTTCAGAAGCCACCCCTCACCCTGATCCAGCTCAGAAACTACCCCTCACTCTGATCCGGTTCAGAAACCACCCCTCACCCTGGTCGGGTTCAGAAACCAGCCCTCACCCTGATCCACTTCAGAACCCACCCCTCACCCTCCTGTTCTGCCCACACCCACCCACCCAATGTGTTTCTTTTTTCTTTATTATTATTATTATTATTTATTTTTTTTTTTTGAGACAGAGTCCGGCTCTGTCGCCCTGGCTGGAGTGTGGTGGCGTGATTTGGGTCACTGCAACCTCCGCCTCCTGGGCTCAAGACATCCTTCCACCTCAACCTCCCAAGTAGCTGGGACTACAGGCGCACACCACCACGCCCACCAAGTTTTTGTGTTTTTTTGTAGAGATGGGATTTTGCCATGTTGCCCAGGCTCGTCTTGAACTCCTGGGCTCAAGCAATCTGCCCTCCTCGGCCCCCCATAGTGCTGGGATTACAGGTATGAGCCACGGCATCTGGCTCCAGTGTGTTCAGTGTGTTTTAAAAACACTTAAGACTTCGATTTCTTCAGGCATGCACTGTGATTGGGTTATCAAAAAACCCACAAACTCAAAGCAAAAATTAAACAAAACCCCAAGCTCCATTTTCCAATCCAGTGGAACAACTTCTCTCACCCAGCAGCTAGTTGTAAGGGAGGAAGAAGGCAAAGTGTTCTTTTTCAGAGTTATATTTTTCTTTTCCTACTTCACAGACTTAAGCCAAAAGCATTACAATCCATGGGTGGGAAGCGCAGCTCAGTGTCTGGGAAGACAAATGGCTCAGCGGGTGCCCCAGCAATGATCACAGGGCCGTGGGGAGATGAGAAGGTGGGCGTGCACTGAGTCCCCGGCCCCAGCGCCCCTGCACTGCACTACAGAAAACAATCTACAGTATCATTGCCCTTCCCTCTCACTTTTCCTCTCTCTCTTTTTTCTATGACAAGTTCTAATATAAGTCTTTTTGCGTTGGCCTTGTGTGTAGGTCATCTGGAGACGTGCCCCCGGCAAGCTCCCCCTCCCGAAGCAGGAGGATGCCCCCGTCGTCTACCTGGGCAGCTTCCGAGGTGTACAGAAGCCTGCTGGTCCCTCTACCTCCCCTGATGGCAATTCTCGCTGTCCCCCAGCTTACACCATGGTTGGCCTGCACAACCTTGAGCCCCGCGGCGAGAGGAACATTGCCTTCCACCCAGTGAGCTTCCCGGACGAGAAGGCTGGGCACAAAGAAAAACCTTCATTTCCTTATCAAGACCGGCCCTCCACCCAGGAGAGCTTCCGCCAGAAACTGGCTGCCTTTGCTGGGACCACATCTGGCTGTCACCAGGGCCCTGGGCCCCTGCGGGAATCCCTGCCCTCGGAGGATGACAGTGATCAAAGGTGCTCGCCCTCTGGGGACAGCGAGGGTGGAGAGTACTGCTCCATCCTGGACTGCTGCCCTGGGAGCCCTGTTGCCAAGGCTGCCTCCCAGACTGCAGGTTCCCGGGGCAGGCACGGTGGCAGGGACTGCTCACCCACGTGCTGGGAGCAGGGGAAGTGTTCCGGGCCCGCAGAGCAGGAGAAGCGGGGCCCGAGCTTCCCCAAGGAGTGCTGTAGCCAGGGCCCCACTGCCCACCCATCCTGCCTGGGCCCCAAGAAACCGTCCCTCACCTCGGAGGCTGCCATTTCTTCCGACGGCGTCTCTTGTGGCAGCGGCAGCCGCAGCGGCAGCGGCGCCAGTAGCCCATTCGTCCCCCACCTCGAGAGTGATTACTGCTCCCTCATGAAGGAACCTGCCCCAGAGAAGCAGCAGGACCCTGGCTGCCCAGGGGTGACCCCTAGCAGATGCCTTGGGCTGACGGGGGAGCCCCAGCCCCCGGCCCACCCCCGGGAGGCTCCACAGCCTGAACCCATCTATGCTGAGAGCACCAAGAGGAAGAAGGCAGCTCCGGTGCCTTCCAAGTCACAGGCCAAGACAGAACATGCAGCGGCTGCGCAGGGCCAAGGCCAGGGTCAAGGCCAGGGTCAAGGCCAGGGCCAGGTATGTACAGGTAATGCCTGGGCCCAGAAAACAGCATCTGGCTGGGGCCGGGACAGCCCAGACCCAACTCCCCAGGTGTCAGCCACCATCACAGTCATGGCGGCCCACCCGGAAGAGGACCATCGGACGATCTACCTGAGCAGCCCTGACTCTGCAGTGGGGGTGCAGTGGCCACGAGGGCCTGTGAGCCAGAACTCCGAGGTGGGTGAAGAGGAGACTTCCGCTGGGCAGGGGCTGAGCTCCAGGGAAAGCCATGCTCACAGTGCCAGGGAGAGCAAGCCCAAGGAGAGGCCCGCCATTCCCCCCAAGTTGTCCAAGAGTAGCCCTGTAGGGTCCCCGGTGTCACCGTCTGCCGGAGGGCCCCCAGTGTCACCGCTGGCTGACCTCAGTGATGGGAGCTCTGGCGGCAGCAGCATTGGGCCCCAGCCTCCATCCCGAGGTCCTGCTGACCCCGCTCCTCCCTGCCGAACCAACGGTGTCACTATCAGTGACCCATCCAGGTGTCCCCAGCCTGCGGCCTCCTCAGCCTTGGAACAGAGGCGGCCCAGGTTCCAGGCAGGCACCTGGAGTCGTCAGTGCCGGATAGAGGAAGAAGAGGAGGTGGAGCAGGAATTGCTGAGTCACAGCTGGGGAAGAGAGACGAAAAATGGCCCCACGGACCATTCAAACTCCACGACCTGGCACCGTCTCCACCCCACAGATGGCTCCTCTGGGCAGAACAGCAAAGTTGGGACCGGGATGAGCAAATCGGCCTCTTTTGCCTTTGAGTTTCCCAAGGACAGAAGTGGGATTGAGACATTCTCACCTCCTCCTCCGCCTCCAAAGTCGAGGTGAGTACCATTGTCTGCCTGGGACTCTGTCTACAGGGCAAAGGGCTCTTCCAGAAACCTTTGCCCTCATCAAAGCTTTCAGACCCAGGTCCCAGAATCTGCCCAAAGGCCCTTGTGCCTTTATGTAAATTTCCCAGGGTCCCAGTGCAGCCCTCGGAGAGCAGGAATTGTGGCCGTCTTTGTACCCAGCAAACAAACCTACATGTGGGGCCCTGCTTGGGATTGGTGATTTGAAATCCATCTTTCACCAAGCTGTTGCCATTTGTTGGTGCCTGTATTTTTATAATCTGGTCGTCTTTTTATTCCCCAGTTCTCTGAAGTGTCTTCAGTGGGCTTTTTTCCAGGAAGTCCTGAATATTTTCATTTAATTTAAACATGCAAAAGAGGGCAAAAGGAGGTTATGCTATAAGATTTAGGGAGGGCTGGGTATGATGGCTCATGCCTGTAATCCTAACACTTCTTTGGGAGGCCAAAGCGGGAGGATTACTTGAGCCCAGGAGTTTGAGACCAGCCTAAGTAACATAGTGAGATCCTGTCTCTATTTTCTTTAAATAATAAAATTTTTAAAGTTAAAGTTAAAAAAAATTTTTTTTAAAGATTTGGGGAGGCAAACAGTTAATGCCAAATAAATGTGTGCCCAATAAACTGTTACCACAATGGTGATTAGGTCTTGGGGCCAAAAGCAGAAAAGAGGAAGCTTTACACATGGTTAGGAACCCTCAGATGTGGGGTTTTAAGGAAAAAAATGGGGCCGGGCGTGGTGGCTCACGCCTGTAATCTCAGCACTTTGGGAGGCCGAGGCGGGCGGATCATGAGGTCAGGAGATTGAGACCACCCTGGCTAACACGGTGAAACCCCGTCTCTACTAAAAATACAAAAATTAGCTGGGCGTGGTGGCAGGCGCCTGTAGTCCCAGCTACTCGGGAGGCTGAGGCAGGAGAATGGCGTGAACCCGGGAGGTGGAGCTTGCAGTAAGCTGAGATGGTGCTACTGCACTCCAGCCTGGGCGACAGAGCGAAACTGTCTCAAAAAAAAAGAAAAAAATGTAGTTTTGTGTTAGCATGTTGAAACTCAGTTTTCTCTACTGCTTCCCTGCTATCTCCTATCAGTTTAAAGTACCTTTTAAAGGCTCGAGAAAAATAAATTTTTTTTTAGTTATTGAGCTGTGCATGGGATTTAAATGCTGGGGAAAAAAATTTCTCTCGATTAGAGCAAAACTGATTCCTGTTAGGAAAAGGAGAAACCTACTGTTTTTCAAAAAATTACAGCCTTTCTGAACAGACTTTCTCAAGTCATGTCATTTCCAGTGGTTCTGTTTCAGCTGATGTGCCTCTGGGCTGATGTCAGAAACAAGGAAATTGACCACAGAGAGAAGCAGTCAGGACACTTGACTTTGAACATCAAGGCGTCTCAGGCATTGATATGATCTAACGTGGGTTTTTTTCTCATGACCACTACTTTGTTCTGGTATTGCATTGGCCGCCCACCATGGAGAACAGACATCTTCTAGATCCTGAAGTGATTGCAGACTCTTTGGCAGCCACGTGAAGTCCCCGAATGAATGAGGGATTCAGCAGCTAAGATGAGCTTCCATTTATACGGCACTCACTATGGGCCAGGCATGGATTTAAAAGAGTTAGACATAACAACTCATTTCACCCTCAAAACAGCCCTAAGAGGTAGGAATTGCCAGCCCCAATTTACAGATGACAAAGCAGAGATAGAGAGCTCGAGTAACCAGCCTAAGCTTCCTGCGGTACCTGCAAGGCTCCTAAGTCTGCGCTCCTTCTGAACCTACAGGATATCAAGGAGCATGGAAATTGAGCAGGGCGTGAGAGTAAAACATCCGAATTGTATCTGCCTGCCTCAGTCCTGGGTAAATTAGTGGAAAGCACAGGTATTGGCACTAGAAAACCAAGTTCCTATTCCCTCTCTCACAAATGGAGTGACCTTGTATAAGCCACTCACTGTGGCTGAGTCTCCAGTCCCTTCTCTAGAAGAGTCGGTCTCTAAATAGAGAGTCTGGAGTCTCTTCTCTAAAATGAGAGGATAATAGTACTTTGATAACACTCTGTTATTGTAAACCTCTAATGAGACAAACAATGGAATCCAATGCAGAGGTTAGTGATGATGTAGGCAGAAGCCACCCGGGCTGCTGATTGCGCAATGACACCCACACCCTATGGGAACTAGCATGGCTCAATCCCAGGAACGCCACTCTGAGCCTTGGAGAAATAACTAAAATTTACTCCTTTAAGAATCTCAGGGCTTGGAGAAATCCCAGTAACCATAGCAACATGACTCAGGTAGGGTTTTAATTAGCATCTGGGTTGAGATCAGAGTTTTTTCGGCCCAGTTTGTTATGATAAAACCCTTAGATAGCTCAAGCTTGATGGGAATCTTGGAGGTTCAAGGTTTCAGCTCTTAAAAAATAAACAAGTTAGAGGAGAAAAAAGAATTAAAAAGAAGGGCCGGACTTAGTGGCTCATGCCTGTAATCATAGCACTTTGGGAGGCCAAGGCAGGTGGACTGCTTGAGCCTAGGAGTTTGAGACCAACCTGGGCAACATGGTGAAACCCAGTCTCCACCAAAAAAGATATGAAAATCAGCCAGGCATGGTGGCACATGCCTGTCATCCCAGCTTCTCTGGGGGCTGAGGTGCGAGGATGGCTTGCGCCCAGAAAGTGGAGGTTGCAGTGAGCTATGATTGTTCCACTGTACTTCTGCCTGAGCAACAGAGCAAGACCCTGTCTCAAAAAAAAAAAAAAAATCTAGAAAATAAATTAGCTTAAGAGAACACAGAAAAACAAGAGCATCTTATATTATTTAAAATAAACTAGAATATATTTTCATTTGGGGAAGCATTTTCATTTCTCAAGCATTACTGACATTATCTTTCGAATCTCCCTGTGAGAAGATAAGAGGGCAGGCCTGGGAACATATGCTGACTTTTAATTCTGGAACTCAGTACCTCCTCTGGGGATAGTGCCAGGAACCCCAGAGTCTTCCAACGTAGTAGGTCAGAGTGTTGGCAAATCAGAGTGTTAGTGAGAATGCAGCCAACAGTTGATCCAGCACCAATTCCAGTACACACTGGTAATTATGGCAGGCTGATGTCAGTTTTCCAAAATGGAAAAACGTGGAAGGTCTTCAAGCAACATACAAGGTCAACTTGATTTCTTCACATGGGCCCATTTGTGAAATAGATCCTATTTCTAATGATCAGCTTCATTATGTGCATTACCTATGCTCACACCTCTAGAAAAAGGGCTTGCTTCATACAGGACACTGTTCCTTTCCACTTATATGGTGTGAGAGAGACAGATCATCTGCTTCCTTAGGCCATTATGGAAGAACAGGGAATGATTTTCTCTTTTGCCTGTTGTTCTGTTTATCGCCCTATTTTACAAAACTGATTCTGACCTGGAGGAAAAAAAATAGATGTTAAGAATGACTTGGCTTTCCTGTGGTCCTGTTTTGAATGTTTGGCAGTAGCTTATCTGTCTTTTTGAGATATTGTCCTCTGTAAACTCCCATTCGTGTTCCTGAGAAACCTCTTGCCGGAGTGCCCTGCAGGACAAAGGCTCTCCATGCTCATTTTATGCACAGAACAGTTCTTCTGTGGAGGAGTTTAAGTGCGTGCCCAACCCTCCTCCTCAGGCGGGTACGGCAAGGCCTGGATACTTTCTTCCTTGTTGCCATCAAGGCAACTTTTATACCCGCAAAGTCACACTTACTAAGAATGATGGATCTCACAGAGTCTCTGGGTCACCCCTGTCCCAATATAAGCCAGAATTATAAGATGAGGATCAACAAGTACCGCTAGTTAGGGAACAAAAATACTTCAGGAAAGAAGGGTGAACTCTTAGTTTAGCTTAAGACTTAATGGCAATTTGGCCAGGCATGGTGGCTCACGCCTACAATCCCAGCACTTACGGAGCCCAAGGCAGGTGGATCACTTGGGGTAAGGAGTTTGAGACCAGCATGGCCAACATTAATGAGAATAGCAGAGCTGGGGAAACAATTAAGATGAGAAAGAACCAAACTGCTTTCTGCCTTTTGCTTTTTCACGATGCAAACCCGGTTTTAAATGACTTAACGACTTTTGGGTGACCAGGTCAGTTGAAAGAGAATCATCTGGTTAGTGCAGATAAGCGTTTCACAAAGAAACCTCAAATTAGGAGAAGAGGCCTGAGCCCAGGTGGAATTGAGGATGATAGGCGACTAAGAAATAAGACAGATTTATGTGGTTTCAGTGTCTAAATGTTCTGGCCCCAGGTGAGACTAATCAAAAGAAAAGTTACCCCAAGAAAGTGGGTGACGTCTTTGTTTTCTGTGTGTTTTGTTTTGAGACAGAGTCTCACTCTGCCGCCCACGCTGGAGTGCAGTGGTGCCATCTCACTGCAGCCTCCACTTGTCAGACTCAGGTGATCCTCTCACCCCAGCCTCCTGAGTAGCTGGGACTTCAAGCACGTGCCACCATGCTCCGCTAATTTTTATATTTTTGTAAAGACGGAGTTTCACCATGTTTCCCAGGCTGGTCACAAACTCCTGGGCTCAAACGATCCACCTGCCTCAGCCTCCCAAAGTGTTGGGATTGCAGGCATGAGCCACCACGCCCAGCTGATGTCTTTGTTTGAAAGTTATCACTCATGGTCGGGCGCGGTGGCTTACACCTGTAATCCTAGCACTTTGGTAGGACAAGGCGGGTGGATCACGAGGTCAGGAGATCAAGACCATCATGGCTAACACGGTGAAACCCCGTCTCTACTAAAAATACAAAAAATTAGCCAGACGTGATGGTGGGCACCAGTAGTCCCAGCTGCTCAGGAGGCTGAGGCAGGAGAATGGTGTGAACCCGAGAGGCAGAGCTTGCAGTGAGCCGAGATTGCACCACTGCACTCCAGCCTGGGCGACAGAGCAGAGCAAGACTCCACCTCAAAAAAAAAAAGAAAGTTTTCACTCAATTGAATTTGAATTTTAACCCACAACTTGCTAAATTCACCCCTTTTTCTGTGGGGCTGCTGGGGAGCAGAGGTTAAATCTATTCTTGGGCTTTTGCTCACTCTTTTTTTTTTTTTTTTTGAGACAGAATCTCTGTCACTCAGGCTGGAGTACAGTGGTGGTACCTTGCCTTGCTGCAACCTCCGCCTGCTGGGTTCAAGCGATTTTCCTGCCTCAGCCTCCCAAGTAACTGGGATTACAGGTGCGCCACCACGCATGGCTAATTTTTGTGTTTTAGTAGAGATGGGGTTTCACCATGTTGCTCAGGCTGATCTTGAACTCCTGACTTCGAGTAATCCACCTGCCAAAGTGTTGGGATTACAGGTGTGAGCTACAGCCCCCGGTCTTTTGCTCACTCTTAATTCTCCTCCTTTGCTGCTTCTCAGTAGACAGGTAGTGACAAGTGTCATGAGTGAAGTTCGTTTCTGTCCACAGAGGCGGCCACATCACTAACCAGAGGAACTGACATGACTTCACCGTGTGGTCTCTCCTGTAACATGATCTCTGGGTATGAACTGGGAGGATGAGCATAGGATGAGTGAGATTGGTGTTTGTCTCCAGTGTCCACATCCAATCTGATTAGAGCTTCCAATGTGTTCTTCTAGAGGCCCTTTCTGCTATAATGGATGACAGTTGGGTGGCAACATTTTACTAGGAAATCCCATACTCTTGATGCATAATGGCCTTTTCTGGGTGGCATTTTGAAAATCACAGTTCGTATTAGGAAGCACCGTATTTAGAGAATCTACATGGACTGTGTTTAGCCTTTTTGACAAAACTTAAATAAGTAGGCTAAAGGTCAAGCTCGTCAGCGGAGAATGAATACTGGCCGTATTTCAGTGACCCCTACAGATACACAGTTTGGCAAACAGAACAAAGCATGTGTACCAACAATACATGTTTATATTCTGTCCCATGCCAGGGGCAAATTCATAGTTGGCCTGTTTCCGTAAGTATGGGGATGGAACCTTGAAACACAGGACATCTCATAATGCTGTAAGCAGGGACCACTGAAATTGATTCCTAGAGTCTTGTTCTACAATTTCTTTAAAAATTACTGATTTGACGCAGTATGTATTCAACATTTAAGACTTTCTGTCTAATTTTGAGCATACATTCTGGACTAAGGCTAGCAATTAGAGATTCTTTCTTTAATTTATCAGATATCTATTAATTGTCTACTTTTGATTGGGCTCTGTGCAAGGTGCTAAAAAGCCAGTTACTGGGGTTCTGTTCCTTAAGGATCCTGAGAATTGAGTAGGTAAGAATTAAATCAGCAGGCGTGCAATATGACTGTCAAAGCTTGACCCCTGCTTTGATTCCCTTTGTTGAGACAGATTCTTATAGGACCTGGATTCTCACCACATCCTGTGTTCTGTTTAGGGAACACAAAGGTAAGCTCAGCTCTGTGTCCAGGAGTACCTTATAGTCCTCTCCCTTAACTGTGTTTGTTTCAACTTGATCCAAGATCAGGATTAGTACAAGCTTATTAAAAAAAAAAAAAAAAAAAAAAACCGTTTACTTTTTTTTTTTTTTTTTTTTTTTTTTTCCTTTTTTTATTTTTATTTTATTATTATTATTATTATTTTTTTATTTTTTTTTTTTAATTTCTGAAGTATTTATTGATCATTCTTGGGTGTTTCTCGGAGAGGGGGATATGGCAGGGTCATAGGATAATAGTGGAGAGAAGGTCAGGAGATAAACACATGAACAAAGGTCTCTGGTTTTCCTAGGCAGAGGACCCTGCGGCCTTCTGCAGTGTTTGTGCCCCTGAGTACTTGAGATTAGGGAGTGGTGATGACTCTTAAAGAGCATGCTGCCTTCAAGCATCTGTTTAACAAAGCACATCTTGCACCACCCTTAATCCATTTAACCCTGAGTTGACACAGCACATGTTTCAGAGAGCAGGGGGCTGAAAACCGTTTACTTTTTACAAAATAGACCAGATGCACTTTGAAGGTAAAGCGCATGCTTAACCATCTGCAACTCCTAAAGTTGAGCTCAACGCATCACATGTAGTAGGTGCTCAAAAAAATGTTTGTTAAATGGACAGTTGTAAACAGAGACAGTGCCGTGTTTATTTCATTTTCCAGAAAGGCACCTGACTCCTTGCTTTGCACATAACAGGTGCTCAAGAAATGTTGAAGAAAAAAGCAAATTGCTTTGAATGCAGTGTATCCTAAAACCAGATTTCCAGGTTGCCCCAGTACTCTGTTCAGGCCTCTGTTTTGGCTGTTAACACAGTGTATCTTTTGTTACATTAAAATGGGTCCACGTTTGCATCTCCTCAAGAAATTATATAAACTCCTGGGAGTGCAGGGATGTGTCTCATACGTTCTTCCTTGACTTCTCTATAGCATACCTTAGCACAGAGTTGGATATGTAGTAGATATTCAATGGCAAATTACTGAATTTTCTTTTTTTTCTCTTTTTTTTATTTTTTTTCTTTTATTATTATTATTAGTATTATTATTATTATACTTTAGGTTTTATGGTACATGTGCGAAATGTGCAGGTAAGTTACATATGTATACATGTGCCATGCTGGTGCGCTGCACCCACCAACTCGTCATCTAGCATTAGGTATATCTCTCAATGCTATCCCTCCCCCCTCCCCCCACCCCACAACAGTCCCCAGAGTGTGATGTTCCCCTTCCTGTGTCCATGTGTTCTCATTGTTCAATTCCCACCACTGAGTGAGAATATGCGGTGTTTGGTTTTTTGTTCTTGCGATAGTTGACTGAGAATGATGATTTCCAATTTCATCCATGTCCCTACAAAGGACATGAACTCATCATTTTTGATGGCTGCATAGTATTCCATGGTGTATATGTGCCACATTTTCTTAATCCAGTCTATCATTGTTGGACATTTGGGTTGGTTCCAAGTCTTTGCTATTGTGAATAATGCAGCAATAAACATACGTGTGCATGTGTCTTTATAGCAGCATGATTTATAGTCCTTCGGGTATATACCCAGTAATGGGATGGCTGGGTCGAATGGAATTTCTAGTTCTAGATCCCTGAGGAATCGCCACACTGACTTCCACAAGGGTTGAACTAGTTTACAGTCCCACCAACAGTGTAAAAGTGTTCCTATTTCTCCACATCCTCTCCAGCACCTGTTGTTTCCTGACTTTTTAATGATCGCCATTCTAACTGGTGTGAGATGGTATCTCATTGTGGTTTTGATTTGCATTTCTCTGATGGCCAGTGATGATGAGCATTTTTTCATGTGTTTTTTGGCTGCATAAATGTCTTCTTTTGAGAAGTGTCTGTTCATGTCCTTCGCCCACTTTTTGATGGGGTTGTTTGTTTTTTTCTTGTAAATTTGTTGGAGTTCATTGTAGATTCTGGATATTAGCCCTTTGTCAGATGAGTAGGTTGTGAAAATTTTCTCCCATTTTGTAGGTTGCCTGTTCACTCTGATGGTAGTTTCCTTTGCTGTGCAGAAGCTCTTTAGTTTAATTAGATCCCATTTGTCAATTTTGGCTTTTGTTGCCATTGCTTTTGGTGTTTTAGACGTGAAGTCCTTGCCCATGCCTATGTCCTGAATGGTAATGCCTAGGTTTTCTTCTAGGGTTTTTATGGTTTTAGGTCTAACATTTAAGTCTTTAATCCATCTTGAATTGATTTTTGTATAAGGTGTAAGGAAGGGATCCAGTTTTAGCTTTCTACATATGGCTAGCCAGTTTTCCCAGCACCATTTATTAAATAGGGAATCCTTTCCCCATTGCTTGTTTTTGTCAGGTTTGTCAAAGATCAGATACTTGTAGATATGTGGCATTATTTCTGACGGCTCTGTTCTGTTCCATTGATCTATATCTCTGTTTTGGTACCAGTACCATGCTGTTTTGGTTACTGTAGCCTTGTAGTATAGTTTGAAGTCAGGTAGTGTGATGCCTCCAGCTTTGTTCTTTTGGCTTAGGATTGACTTGGCGATGCGGGCTCTTTTTTGGTTCCATATGAACTTTAAAGTAGTTTTTTCCAATTCTGTGAAGAAAGTCATTGGTAGCTTGATGGGGATGGCATTGAATCTGTAAATTACTTTGGGAAGGATGGCCATTTTCATGATATTGATTCTTCCTACCCATGAGCATGGAATGTTCTTCCATTTGTTTGTATCCTCTTTTATTTCCTTGAGCAGTGGTTTGTAGTTCTCCTTGAAGAGGTCTTTCACATCCCTTGTAAGTTGGATTCCTAGGTATTTTATTCTCTTTGAAGCAATTGTGAATGGGAGTTCACTCATGATTTGGCTCTCTGTTTGTCTGTTATTGATGTATAAGAATGCTTGTGATTTTTGCACATTGATTTTGTATCCTGAGACTTTGCTGAAGTTGCTTATCAGCTTAAGGAGATTTTGGGCTGAGACAATGGGGTTTTCTAGATATACTATCATGTCATCTGCAAACAGGGACAATTTCCATAGCATACCTTAGCACAGAGTTGGATATGTAGTAGATATTCAATGGCGAATTACTGAATTTTCTTAAAAAAAAAAAAAAAAAAAAAAGCAAGGCAGAGTGAACTACAAATGTAATAGTTCCTGGCCTGATGTTTCACTGGGGACCCAGTCATGATTCTGCAACTATTCTCGCTCAACAGAAGATTACCACCTTGAGTTGAAGAGGCTAAGAGGCTAAGGTTAATCATTATTAATGATTCAAGGTGGGCAAACACCATGTGGGCACAATGCATCCTTTCATGGATTACTTACTCTCCAATGATTGTACGTTTCACTCTTGCTACTGGTCTCTATTACCCTGCTTTTTTTTTTCAACCTGAGCAGGTGTGTAGAGCCAGCACTCTCTTGCCAAAATAATGTTTTCTCAGGTAGTAATCATCTAAACACTTTCTTTTCCACCAGAGAGTTACAAGGAATTTTAGGGTGTGGTTTTGCTTCTCTGAGAATAGATTTTCCGTGCTTTCTCAGGTGCATTGGAAAATACAAGCTTAGGCAGTGTGGTCATTCCCCCTCTGTCCCTCACGTCGTCAGAGGGCCTTTGTTCCTAGAATGGCCAGCCTACATTTGATCTGCATAATTGATTGTGAAACTCACCAATTGGTAGGAAATTTTCTCTGTTAGTGGCCGAAGGAATTTTTTGTTGTTGTTTTGGGATTGTTAATGTCCTCATTAAAGATCTTACATTTCCTTCTATCAGGGTTGATAGACCAACTACAAAGAATATCCTGTGTCCCTTTCTGCAGTAATAAGTTTCAGAGTTTAAAGATCAGAGTCTGCATCCTCTGTGCTTGCATTGCTCATTATTTCTTTCTATTGACTTTTGGGCAGAGCCTTAAAAATGTTGGGCGTTAGGAGTGTTTATACTGTTCCCATACAACTCTGTAAAATTCCCTGCTTTAATTAGCTTCAGTCTGATGCACTGGACAGCTTCTCTGTGCTTCTCTGACAGGCTGACTTATATAAACAGCTGTTCTTTGTTGGATGACAAGGGGAGCTTCCAGGCCGAAGGCTACTTTAAAAAGTTGTTCATTTTTATTCTCAGATATTTTCTCTCCAGTAAACCTATCACTGTTGAATGTTCCCCCCAACTTCCCAGTAGTTTGGTTTTTAGCCATTTCATACCAATTTATACGTGTGCTATGATAACTTTTCTAAAGTCTAAAACCTAAACAAATAGCTGGTGGTGATATTACTTTATGTTCCTGAGTTGTAGAAAGCTCTTCAGAATAGCTTCTGCTGTTTGTGAGCTCCATATGGCAGTCAAAATTAATGAAATTAAAAAACACTAGATACGGCCGGGAGTGATGGCTCACGCCTGTAATCCCAGCATTTTGGGAGGCTGAGGCAGGTGGATCACGAGGTCAGGAGATCAAGACCATCCTGGCTAACATGGTGAAACCCCATCTCTACTAAAAATACAAAAAAATTAGCTGGGCATGGTGGCACGCACCTGTAATCCCAGCTACTCGGGAGGCTGAGGCAGGAGAATCACTTGAACTCAGGAGGCAGAGGTTGCAGTGAGCTGAGATCGCACCATTGCACTCCAGCCTGGGCAACAGAACAACACTCCATCTCAAAAAACAAAAAGCAAAACCACTAGATACATACAAGAACAGTTGAGATAAATTGACATAGTAGTAAGTAATATGACCTTATGACCTTGAAGGTCAGGAAGAAAAGGGCGTAGAGTCCAATTTTAAAAGCAGTCAGTGTGGTGGCATCATTTGACGTAATTCTTTTTTTTTTTTTTTTGAGATGGAGTCTTGCTCCTTTCACCTAGGCTGGAGTGCAGTGGCACGACCTCAGCTCACTGCAACCTCTGCCTCCCGGGTTCAAGCGATTCCCCTGCCTCATCTTCCCGAGTTGCTGGGATTACAGGAGCCTGCCACCATGCCTGGCTGATTTTTGTATCATTAGTAGAGATGGGGTTCACCATGTTGGCCAGAATGGTCTTGAACTCCTGACCTCATGTGATCCACCCGTAATTCTTATAATATGTGCAGATCAAAAGGATGGTAAGATTTTATGACTGCATATTCTTGAACCATGAGGACACTTGTGTTGCATCCTCCATGCCAATTCTGATCATTTGGAGCCCATGCATCAGAAAAGCTGGCCATGATCTGTTCGTGGTGTCTGCAGGTTGTAGGGAGGTGGGGGTGCAGATACATGTCATGTGCTGGATATTTGCTGATTCAGCCATAAAATCTAAAATTTGTCTTCTAAAATGCATACTGTGGCTGGGCGCAGTGGCTCATACCTGTAATCCTAGCCTTTTTGGGAAGCAGGAGAATCACTTGCACCCAGGAGTTCAAGACCAGCCTGGGCAACATAGCAAGACACTAACCTCTAAAAAAAATACAAAAATGAGTAGGGCATGGTGGCACATATCTGTAGTCACAGCTACTTGGGAGGCTGAGGTGGGAGGATTGCTTGAGCCAGGAGGTCAAGGCTGCAGTCAGCCGTGGTCACACCACTGCACTCCACCCTGGGTGACAAGGTCAGATCTTGTCTCAAAAAAAAAAAAGATATAAATGAAATGCAAAATCTCCAGTGGTTAATACCCATTTTTGTTAGTAATTCAAGAGTTTAAGAATTCCCGGCTGGGCTCAGTGGCTTACATCTGTAATCCCAGCACTTTAGAAGGCCGAGGCAGGAGGATCATCTGAGGTCAGGAGTTCAAGACCAGCCTCGCCAACATGGTCAAACCCCGTCTCTACCAAAAATACAAAAATTACCCGGACATTGTGGCAGACACCTGTAATCTCAGCTACTCAGGAGGCTGAGGCAGGAGAATTGCTTGAACCGGGGAGCTGGAGGTTGCACTGAGCCGAGATCATGCCATTGCACTCCAGCCTGGATGACAAGAGTGAAACTCCGTCTCAAAAAAAAAAAAAAAAAAGAATTCTCTTGCCTTTGGGTGGTGGAGGGACTCTGTCTAGCCACTTCTGTTTGGCAGATGACGGCCATTCTCTTTGAATACAGACTCTAATTTTAGACTGAAATGCCAAAATGTCTTGTTTCCTCTTAGTGAGTGATTATGAACGTCCCATGAATTTTAACCATTTGTGGAACTCTGCATTTTAGTAAATAACAGTTACTATTAAGTTTAGTACCCATTATTTAAAGGATTATTTTCCTTTATAGACCTTCAATTTACTGTTTCTATCCTTAAATCTTATTAAGCAATGTGTTTTCACTTAGCCTTATTTTGGTTGGTTGGTTGTTTGTTTTCAGACAGGGTCTCACTCTGTTGCCCAGGCTGGAGTGCAAGCGCGATCTCAGCTCACTGCAAGCTCCGCCTCTTGGGTTCAAGAGATTCTCCTGCCTCAGCCTCCCAAGTAGCTGGGATTACAGGGGCATACCACCCTGTCCAGCTAATTTTTGTGTACATATATATATATAGGGTTTCACCACATTGGCCAGACTGGTCCCAAACTCCTGACCTCAGGTGATCCACCCTCCTTGGCCTCCCAAAGTGCTGGGATTACAGGTGTGAGCCACTGCACCCAGCCCACTTAGCCTTATTCTCTTTGGCTTGTTGCATGTATTTATTTATTTATTTATTTATTTATTTTTGAGTTGGAGTTTCACTGTTGTTGCCCAGGCTGGAGTGCAATGGCGCGATCTCAGCTCACCACAACTTCCAACTCCTGGGTTTAAGTGATTCTCCTGCCTCAGCCTCCCAAGTAGCTGGGATTACAGGCACCTGCCACCACGCCGGGCTAATTTTTTGTACTTTTAGTAGAGACAGGGTTTCTCCATGTTGGTCAGGCGGTCTCGAACTCCTGACCTCAGGTGTCCACCTGCTTTGGCCTCCCATAGTGTTGGGATTACAGGTGTGAGCCACCGTGTCCAGCCGTTGTATTGATTTTCAGTGTCCAGGATTGGGGAGTGAGGTGGCAGATGCAGGAGCTGTGTCAGAATCTTTGGGAGGGATAGTTTAACAATGAAAGTTCAGTGATGTAACATAAATTTAAATTGGGAAGATGAAAACAAAACTATTGTTTTCCTAACACATACTACTTATAGTTTTTCTGAATCTTCTCCACTGGTGAAAAGATAAACCATCGTTTTTATACAGATGCTTGATTGAAAACAGGTCATGTCTCCCTAGGAGAAAATAGAAGAAAACCGGGACAGAGATATTTGCTGATCTGTCATATTTCCTTGGTATCCTTTCTTCAAATCTTTCAAGATATCTTCTCTATATTCATGTCATCTTCAAGACGTGAAACAGGCCCTTGATCCCAAACACTCTCGATGCTTGTCTGTGTTTCCTACAAAAAGCAGAAACCTGAGAAAGATAAGGAGTACTTTGCACGAAGAATAGAGAAGATCCTTACAGTTCAGGGTCTGAGATTCCATCTTGACATTCATTTGATTGCTAAATATTGAAGACTTGTTGTAGGTAGAGCCGTGACCATACATTGGTAGGAAAAGTACAGATTGCTTATGAGATGATTTTGGCACACTTGTTGACCATATGGAGAAAACAAAAAAAACAACATTGAAATCCTACCATATAGTGTCATATAGTGTATGTAAAAGTGGACTGCAGATGGAATAATGATCCAAATGAGAAAAATAAGACCAAAAAGCAAATTTAAAAACATTCACAGCATTTTTAAGACCCTAGAAGAATAAGCCATAAAATGATGGCTTTGACTTCATCAAGTTAAGGATTTCTGTTGAACTGAGGATGCCACTGGCAGTTAATAGATGGGTGAGAAATTAAAGCAGTGTATCAAAGACTGACAAGGGATTAACATGTAAGGTGCTCTTGTAATTCAAGCAGAACAATATGTGGAAACCAGTAGAAAAACAGGCAAAAAACATGGATAGGCAGTTAACAGGAGGGAAAAGCTAAATGCAGGGCAAGAATTTGAAGAGCTACTTAACTTCATTAATAATCAGAGAAGCATAAAACAGTAAAATAGCACATTATGTCCATCAGATTGATGAAAATTACAAAGTGGGATAATACCAAATTTCAGCAAAAATACAGGAAAATGGCTATTAAACAGCTGTTAAATTAAGTATGAGACTACATCATGTCCCCACAACCTTCATTCCTGAGTATATATTCACACAGGTCAGTAAGGGGACATAAACAAGGAAGTTCATCATAACATTATAGTAGCGGGGAGTTAGAGCAAGTCCAGGTAGTCATCTCTAGAGAAATAGGTAAGTAAAATGTTATGATTATGAAATAAACTATTTAATAGCAGTCAGAAGCAATGAACTGGAAATATGTCCAGAAACATGGGTGAACCTCATACTGGTATTGACGGAAATAACTAAGAGAATGAAATCTGTAGCTCAATATATTTAATATAAATTAAATATAAACAGATTCATAAAATAACACTATGTCTCTTTTTAAGGAAAGTTGCATTCTTAACCTTTTATGTAGTTTTTAAAAAATAAACATACACATAAAATATGTATATATGTTACCTATAACATAAAATTCACCATAGTAACCATTTTAAAGTATAAAGTTTAGTAGTAGTTTCCATTTGTTGTATATTAAATCAGTCTCCAAGGAAGTCTTCATTTTGCAAAATTGAAACTCTCCACCTTTAAACAACTTCCTATTTCTCCCTTCCCTTAGCCTCTGGGAACCACCATTACTTTCTGTCTCTGAATTTGACTACTCTAGGTACCTCATATAAATGGAATCATCCAGTACTTGTCTTTTTGTCATTTGCTTGTTTCACTTAGTATAATGTTCTCAAGATTCATCCATCTTGTAGCATGTGTCAGAATTTCCTTCCTTTTAAAAGTTGAGTGATATTCCATTGCATGTATATACCGTTGTACTATTGTGAAACACATATTTGGTCTTTTTCCAGTGTCCTGGCAAACAACTCCTAAAATTTTTGGTATCTTCAAAGTTGTGAAAAGTAAAAAGTTCCTCTTCAAAATTTCCTTTTTATTAAGGAATAAATCATAAGTGTTAGAACTAATAGTTTCTCTTAAAGACTAGCTTTTTGCAATAACTCTTTGTTAAACCTTATATAGTCATTAAGTGTAAAAGGATAAGTATATTATATATATGTATATATATATCCACACACATATATATATGTATATATATCTTTATACTTTAACTACAATATCAGTTTTGGCTTGCTCAGGCATGTCTCAGCATGCCCAGGCATGTTCCAGCTCACAGCTTATGTCTCTTCCTTATTTGGAAATGTTACTGCTTCTATAAGCCTTTACATAAGCGACTTCCTCTTTTCCTTTGTTCCACACAGTCTTTACCTATTTAGGAAAGTTTTAGGTTGTTAGTCAATCAGGCTAAGCTTAGACTGTGAGGTCCAGCTCCAGCCAGTAGAGATAGGACACAGCAATAGGGACTTTACGTGTAAGGGATAAATATTCCTGTGTCTCTTTGTTCAGTGTGCTCTCGTGGCAGGACTGCTGATGGGCAGCACCCTTTCTGCAGAAAGTACTGAGAAAACTTTTTATCTGACTACTGATTCTTCTTTGTGGCACCGAGGAATAAGCATTTATTTCCAACAGTTTGGGGGCTCATCCAGGATCACCCATTCTCCTCTGGGGCAGAGTCTCTGATCTTTCCCCCAGGGGAGGTGCCCCACTGCCTTTTTGCGGTGGCCTCAGGGGTTGGGAATCAGAACTCACCTGTTGTAATGAATAAACCCAGACTCTCAGCAACACAGGAAAGGATGGATAGGCTTGCACTGCTGTGGCAACCCGGTAAACTCTGTGCACAGATCAAGGTAAGAAACGTCACAAGGGTGTGACAAAGTACTTCCTTGGTGGTCCGGATACTCTGGAAGTTGAAAGTGTGTGTGAATGGTCTCAAGCCATGCAGTGTTGCTTGTGTGGATGGTGACAAGTCCTGCTGGATGGAGTGGGTGGGTCCTACCTGCGGTTCCATGGCCACCTCATACAGCTTAGGGCGGATCCTGCCATGGGTTTATATCAGCATGCCAATGCTAACAGGAGCCTAAATTTCCGTTAGGGAAGCAGCAAGGTAGGATGAAGTGAGTGAAGAGTGTAAGAAACCTCTGGGGGTGGGAGAAGAGGACTTAAGATCCTCCCCAGGGAAAATGAAACCTCAAGTGTGTGAGATTAAGAATTTAAGCAAGCCACGGAAAAACAGGATAGACAAGAAGTCTCTAGAATTAAGAAGTTAAGTCTACCCAGCATTCAATATGGGAAATGTTTCTAGTAAATCGGGAGTGAAGAAAGATGCAAGTGGTCAGATTCCCCCTAATAATCCTTTAGGGTTTATGTTAAAGATTGGTAAGATAATGAAATAACTAAATTCAAAAAGAAGTAGTAGATGATTAAGTATTGTTGCTTCCTTTGGACTAAAGAGCCAATCCTCCAGCCAGCAGTTTTTTGGCCAAAATTTGGATCAGATGAAGATTGAGTCTGTCAACTTTTAATAATGGATGTTAATGACAAGCCTGTAATTGAAGGACTTATTAAAGATGGCTGCTCGAACCTTGTATGTCCCCATCCAATACTCCAATTTTCCTGTATCACAAGAAGAAATAGATTATGCTCTATGCTGGTGGCAAAGACCTGTTCTTCTTTAACCTCTGAAAACAAGTGAAGGGGGACAGGAGAACAAGAAAGAGTCAGAGATTGCCTCATCTGATAAGAAATGGGACCCCCTAGACCACCTTCCCCCGTTTCTTAATAACCCACCGCCACCTCCCCAGGCAGCTGCTGCTGCCCTGGACCCCCTTCTGGGCCCGATCCCAGACCCGAATGCTGCTCCAGGCCCTTCCATGTTATTTCCCCCCCACCATATAACCCAGATTCTTGGGAATTCCAGGAATCTGGGCATTCTAAATATCCTTCTTTAAAGAAAGGACTTCAGCGGGAGATAGAGCAATGTAAAAAGGATATTCAGAACCTTCCCTTTCCTCCCCCTACTAAGAAGTCAACTTCAACGTTCTTTCCTTTAAGGGAAGTTCCTCAGTGAGGGGGACATTGACTTTGTAAATGCTCCCCTAACTGGGTCTGAAGTCCGAAGTCTGAAAAAGGAACTCAAGCTACTGTTAGATGATCCTTATGGGATGTCAGATCAAATTGATCAGTTTTTAGGCCCTCAGTTATATACTTGGGCTGAATTAATGTCCATCCTGGGTATCCTCTTTTCAGGGAAAGAAAGAAATATGATCCACAGAGCCACTATGGCAATTTGGGAATGTGAACATCCTCCAGGTCAAAATATTTGGGCAGCAGATTACAAACTCCCCCCTCAGGACCCACAGTAGGATAAAAATAATGCCGCCCACTGAGACAATATGAAAGATTTAAGGGAAATAATAATCAAGGGGATTCGGCAATCAGCACCCTGAACCAAAAATCTTTCCAAGGCATTTAACATACAACAAAAAAAGGATGAAGGACCTATGAGATTCTTAGATAGACTAAGAGAACAAATGAGAAAATATGCAGATTTAGACCCAGAAAGTCCCCTTGGGCAAGGAATGTTAAAACCGCACTTTGTTACTAAGAGTTGGCCAGACATTGCTAAGAAGTTACAAAAATTAGAGAATTGGAAGAATAAGTCAATAGAGGAGTTGTTAGGAGAAGCTCAGAAGGTATGTGTGAGGAGAGATGAGGAAAGACAAAGGCAGAAAGTGAAAATCTTTTGACAGAATTCACCAGGACAGATGATGTAGGGGGCTAAGTCTAGACCCACGCCTGTAGCA
Organism: Pongo pygmaeus; assembly: GCF_028885625.2. Taxonomy (NCBI): domain Eukaryota; kingdom Metazoa; phylum Chordata; class Mammalia; order Primates; family Hominidae; genus Pongo; species Pongo pygmaeus. The sequence continues at coordinate 12,487,241 of NC_072380.2, forward strand.
TTTTCTAGAGGAGGCAAGAGGAGAAAGTTTGGTAATTCAGGAATGCAGAGAGAAAGAAGGCAAGGTCAGTATTTTAAAGGAGAAGGTAAAAGTAAGTGCCATAGGGGCTGTGGATGTGAAAATAAAGAGGAGAAGAAAAGGGGCCCTGGGCTTGGAAGACAGGGAGGGCAAGACAGATGTTACAGATGTGGGAGACCAGGTCATTTTAAGAAGGAATGTCCTGAATTGGAAAAAGCAGAGGAAGCTTTCCCATTTGTGACTACTTTTGAAGAAGAATAGCGGGGTCGGGGGCTCTGTCTTTTCTATTTCGAGTCCCACCAAGAGCCCTTGATAAATTTAGAGGCGGGACCCAAACATGAATTAATTACCTTTTTGATCGACTCAGGAGCAGCTCACTCATCTGTTGGTTTTCCTCCAGCTGATTTAGCTCGTTCCCCAGAGGAATTGACAGTTTCCAGGGTCAAAGGAGAAGGATTTAAGGCAAAAATTTTAGAAAATACAGAAGTTAAATATCAAGATCAATCGACTTGTATACAATTTTTATTAATTCCTGAAGCAGGAACCAATTTGTTAGGAAGGGATTTAATGTTAAAATTAGGTATAGGTTTACAAGTTGGTCCAAAAGGTTTTCTAACCTCTTTAAATTTGTTAACTGTGATAGATGAAAAATACATACATCCAGATGTCTGGTCAAGGGAAGGAAATTGAGGAAAGCTACGAATTCCTCCAACATATATCTGGTTAAAAACTCCACGGGAGGTAGTAAGGAGAAAGCAATACCCTATTCCTTTAGAAGGAAGAATAGGGTTAAAGCCTGTAATTGAAGGACTTATTAAAGATGGGCTGCTCGAACCTTATATGTCCCCATCCAATACTCCAATTTTACCAGTCAAGTAATCAGACGGGTCATACTGATTAGTGCAAGACCTTAGAGCTATCAATCAAATAGTCCAGACTACTCATCCTGTTGTACCTAACCCTATTTCAAATTGGCTAGAAGGATGGTTCGGTCAATAGAAACTCTAGCCTCAATTCTTACTTCTATAGCAACTATAATAGGCATACTCCTTCTTCTTGGGTGTTGTATTATACCATGCATCTGGGAATTAGTAATAAGATTAATAAAAACAACTCTTATTAAAACCCATCTTAACTCTCCTCCACCTTATTCTGAAAAAAATTCTCCTTTTAGAAACTCAATCAGAGCAATTAAGCCAAGAAATATTAAAACAGTTTGAAGAGGAAAAACTATAAAAAAATAAGAGGAGGGAATTGTGAAAAGTAAAAAGTTCCTCTTCAAACTTACCTTTTTTATTAAGGAACAAATCATAAGTGTTAGAACTAATAGTTTATCTTAAAGACTAGCTTTTAACAATAACTCTTTGTTAAACCTTATATAGTCATTAAGTGTAAAAGGATAAGCATTTTATATATATATATTCTTTAACTACAATATGAGTTTTGGCTTGCTCAGGCATGTCTCAGCTCACAGCTTATGTCCCTTCCTTATTTGGAAATGTTATTGCTTCTATGAGCCTTTATGTAAGCAATTTCCTCTTTTCCTTTGTTTCACACTGTCTTTGCCTATTTAGGAAAGTTTTAGATTGTTAGCCAATTGGGCTAAGCTTAGACTGTGAGGTCCAGCTCCAGCCAATGGAGGTAGGACAAAGCAATAGGGACTTCACACATAAGGGATAAATATTCCTGTGTCTCTTTGTTCAGTGTGCTCTCATGGCAGGATTGCTGATGGGCAGCACCCTTTCTGCAGAAAGTAAAATTGTCTTGCTGAGAAAACTTTTTGTCTGAATGCTGATTCTTCTTTGTAGCACCAAGGAATAAGCATTCCTTTCCAACAGAAATGATGTGTCTTTTTGAATGCTTATGAATTGACTGAGGGCTGGCAGCCCCTTGGTCACTTCAGGAGGTGAGTTGGTCACCTGAAAAACCAAGACAAGATTAGAGGGTTGAGACTTTCAGTACCACCCCAACCCATAGGGTTGGGGAGAGAGGCTGAAGGTTAAGTTGATCACTAATGGCTGATGCTGTAATTAATCATGACTATGTAATGAGGCCTCCATAAAAACCTAAGAGGACAGAGTTCAGAGAGTTTCTGAATAGCAGAACCTCTGGGGTTTCCTTGAGGGTGGTGTGCCCAGAGAAGGCATGAAAGCATCGTGCCCCTTCAGACATGACTTGTCCCATGCTTCTGTTCTTCTGTATCCTTTGTGATATACTTTATAATAAACTTGTAAGCATTTCCCTGAGTTCTATGGGCTGCTCTAACAAATTAATTGAACCCAAGGAGGAGATTATGGGAGCCCTAATTTATAATTGATTGATCAGAAGCATAGGAGATTATGGGAGCCCTAATTTATAATTGATTGATCAGAAGCATAGATAAAACAACCTGGGCTTTGGATTGGCATTGGAAGTAGGGGGAAGTCTTCTGAAACTGAACCCTCAACCTGTGGGATCTGACTCTACCTCTAGGTGGATAGTGTCAGAATTGAATTGAATTTGGTAGCAACCAGCTGGCGTTTGCTGCAGAATTAATTGCTTGCATGGTGTTGGGGTGGACAACTAACAAGATCTGAGGTCACAGAAGTATTTTGTATTGTGACAGTATGGGAGGAACTGAATTTGTTTTTCCCATACATTCACAGAACCATATTGTGTTTATTCATTCATCTGTTAATGGATACTTAAGTTGCTTCTACATTTTGGCTATTGTGAATAATACTGCTGTGAACACAGGTATGCAAATATCTCTTAGAGACCCTGTTTTCAGTTCTTTGGAATATATACCCCAAAGTAGAATTGTTGGCTCATTTGGTGATTCTATTTCTAATTTTTTGAGGAACTGCCTTACTGTTTTCCATAGCAGCTGCACCATTTTGTATTCCCACCCACAGTGCACAAAGGTTCCAATTTCTCCACATGTGTCTTCAAAACTTGTTTTGTTTTTGTTTTTGTTTTTTATAGTACCCATCCTAATGGGATGAGTTGTTGTCTCATTGTGCTTTTGATTTGTGTTTTCCAAATAATTATAGATGTTGAGTATCTTTTCATGTGCTTACTGGCCCTTGTGGGTTTTTGTTTTGTTTTGTTTTTTGACAAATTTAAGTTCTTTGACCAGTTTTTAATTGGATTGTTTGGTTTCTTGTTGTTGAGTTTTAAGTGTTGTTTGTTTATTTTGGATATTAACCCCTTATCAGATGTATGATTTGAAATATATTCTCCCAATCCATGCATTGCCTTTTTACTTTGTTGATTATGTCCTTTGATGCACAACATGTTTTTATTCTCATGTAGTCCAGTTTATCTATTTTTGCTTTCGTTGTCTTTGCTTTTGTTGTCATATCCAAGAAATCATTGCCAAATCCAATGGCATTAAGTTTTTTTCTTTTTGTTTTCCACGAGGAATTTTATAGTTTTAGGTCTTAAGTTTAGGTCTCTTACCCATTTTTAGATAATTTTTGTATACAATATTAGGCAAGGGTGCACTTTCATTTTTTTGCATGTGGATATTCACTTTTACTAGCACCATTCGTTGAAAAGACTGTCATTTCCACATTGAATGGTCTTGGCACTCTTGTTGAAAATCATTTGACCATATACATGAGGGTTTGTTTCTGGACTTTCTAGTCTATTACATTAGTCTATATGTCTATATGCCAGTACTCCACTTTTTTAATTACTGTAGTTTTGTATCAGTTTTGAAATCAGGAAGTGTGAGACCTCCAACTTTGTTCTTTTTCTAGATTGTTTTGGCTATTAGGATATGTTGAGGTTTTATATGAATTTTAGGATGTATGTTTCTATTTCTGCAAAAAATGCCACTGAGAACCTCTAGGCCAGTCGTGGTGGTTCAAGCCTGAAATCCCAGCACTTTGGAAGGCTGAGATGGGCAAATTGATTGAACCCAGGAGTTCGAGCCCAGTCTGGGAAACATAATGAAACCTCATCTCTACAAAAAATACAAAAAAATTAGCTGGGCATAGTGGCACATGCCTGTAGTAACAGTTACTTGGGAGGCTGAGGCAGGAGGATCACTTGAACCCAAGAGGTCAAGGCTGTGGTGAGTCATGATTGCACCACTGCACTCCAGCCTAGGTGATAGAGTGACCCTGTCTCAAAACAAACAAACAAAACAAAACAAAACAAAAACCTCTATATTTTTCATAATGATTTACATTTCCACCAAAAATGCACTAGGGTTCTCTTTTCTCCATACCCTCACTCACACTTGTTGTCTTTCATATTGATAATAGCCATCCTAATGGGTGCGAGGTGATATCTCACAGTGGTTTAAATTTGCATTTCCCTGATTAGTGATGTTGAACACCTTTTCATATATCTGTTGGTGAGTTTTATGTCTTCAGGTAAATGTCTGTTCAGATCCTTTGCCCATATTTTAGTATGGTTAGTTATTGCTCTGCTATTGAGTTGTAAGAATTCTTCATAAGTTTTGGACATTAACCCCTTATCAGACATGTGGTTTGCAAACATTTTTTCCCAGTTCCTAAGCTACCTTTTCATTTTGTTGATTGTTTCCTTTGCTGTGCAGAAGGTTTTATGTTTGATGTAGTTCCATTTATTTATTTTTGCTTTTGTAGTCTGAGCTTTTGGTGTGGTATCCAAAAAATCATTTCCAAGGCCAATATCAAATAGATTTTCCTATGTTCTTTTCTCATAGTTTTATGACTTCAGGTCCTACATTTAGGCCTTCTATCCATTTTGAGTTCATTTTTGTGTATGATATAAGATAAGGGTTCAGTTTCATTCTTTTTCATGTGGAAATACAGTTTTCCCAGCACAATTTATTAAAGAGACTATCTTTTCTATTGTGCCCTTTTGATGCTCTTGTCAAAAACTAGTTGACCATATATGTCTGGATCAATTTCTGAGCTCTCTATTCTGTTTTATTGCTCTATGGTTCTGGTTTTATGCCACTACCATACTTTTTTCTGATTACTATAGCTTTGTAATATAATTTAAAATCAGGACGTATGAAGGCTCCAAATTCATCTTTCCTTTTTTCTTTCTCAATATTGCTTTGACTATTTGAAGGGGTTTTTTTGTCATTCCATATGAATTTTAGGATTGTTTTTTCTATTTCTGTGAAGAACGCCATTGGAATTTTGACAGAGATTGCATTAAATCTGTATATCACTTTTGGTGGTGTGGACATTTCAACAATATTAATTCTTCTGATCCATGAACGTGGTATATATCTTTGCATTTAACTATGTCCTCTTCAATTTCTTGCATTTAATGTTTTATAGTTTTCAGTATACAAATATTCCACCTCATTGGTTAAATTTATTCCTAATTTTTTATGCCATTGTAAGTTGGATTGTTTTCTTGATTTTTGTTTTTTCAGCTAGATTGTTATTTGTGTGTAGAAATGCTACTGGTTTTTGTATGTAGATCTTCTATCCTGCAACTTTACTGAATTCATTTTAGTTCTTTTTTTGGTGGAATTCTTGGATTTTTTACATACAAGATTATGTCATCTGTAAATTCAGATAATTTTACTTCTTCCTTTTTTATTTGGATGCCTTTTATTTCTTTTTCTTGTCTGATTGCTCTTGCTAGTACCTCCAATACAATGATGAATATGAAGTGGTAGAAGTGAGTGTATTTGCCTACTACTGGATCTTAATGGAAAAACATTTAGTTGTTCCCCATTGATTATGATATTAGCTGTGAGTTTTTCATAAATTGCCTTTATTATGTTGAGGAACTTTTCTTTTATACCCAAGCTGTTAAGAGTTTTATCAAGAAAGGATGCTGGACCTTGTCAAATGCTTTTTCTATGTCAATTTAGATGTGGTTTCTATCTTTCATTCTGTTAATGTGACATATCACAATGATTTATCTGTATATGCCAAACCAGCCTTGCATGCCAAGGATAAATCCCACTTGGTCACATTACGTAATCTTCTGAACGTATTGTTGAATTCAGTCTGGAATACTTTATTGAGAATTGAATTAATATTCATCAGCAATATTGGCCTGTACTTTTTCTTTTCTTGTGGTATCTTTGTCAAGCTTCAGTATCAAGGTGATGCTGGCCTCATAAAATGTTTTTGGAAGTATTCCCTCTAGCTTTATTATTTTTTTTTGGAAGAATTTAAGAAGTATTGGTAATAATTGTTCTTTGAATGTTTGGCAGAATTCAGCTGTGAAGCCATCTGGTCCTGGGGTTTTCTTCATTGGAAGGTTTTTAATTACTTCTTCAGTCTCTTTATTTGTTACTGGTCTGTTCAAGCTTTTTATTTCTTCCTGATTCAATATTGAATCCAGGAATTTATCCATTTTCTCTCTGTCATCCAATTTGTTGGCACATAATTGTTCATAATAGTCCCTTATGATCATTTTTATTTCTGAGACATCTGTTACAATGTCCCCACTTTCATTTCTGATTTTATTTGAGTCTTCTGTCCTTATTTTCTTAGTCTATCTAGGAGTTTGTTGATTTTGCTTGTTTTTTCCAAAGAACCAATTGTCAGTTCTATTGACTTTTTTTTCCTTATGTGGCTTTTCTGTTCTTTATTTTATTTATTTTTGTTCTAATCTTTATTATTTCCTCCCTTGTGCAATGGGTGGTCTTCCTCTTCCTCTTCCACTACTACTACTACTTCTTTTTCTTCTTCTTCTTCCTCTTCTTCATCTTCTTCTCTTTTGAAACAGGGCCTCACTCTGTCACTCAGGCTAGAGTGCAGTGGATCAATCATAGCTTACTGCAGACTCAAACTCCTAGGTTCAAGCAGTCTTTCAGCCTTGGCCTCCCAAAGTACTGGAATTACGGGCATAAGCCACCACACCTGGTTTTGTCCTTTTTCTACTTCCTTGAGGTATATAATGTTACACTATTTATTTGGGATCTTTCTCTCTTTTTTAATGAAGGCATTTATTGCTATAAAATTTCCTTAGAACTACTTTTTCTGCATCTTATACGTTTTGATATATTGTGTTTCTATTGTCATTTTTCTCAAGATAATTTTTTAATTTCTGTGATTTTTTTCTTTAACTGCTGGTTGTTGTGGGAGCATGTTGTTTAATTCTTACATATCTGTTAATTTTACAAAATTCCTCATATTATTGTGTTCTAATTTCACCCTGTTGTGGCTGGAAACAATACTAGATATGATTTCAATTTTCCTGAATTTATAAGACTTGTTTTATGGCCTAACATATGGTCTATGCTGGAAAAAGTTCCATGTGTGCTAGAGAAGAATGCTGCCATTATATGGAAAGTTCTACATACACTTTTTAGGTCCATTTGGTCTAAAGCTTAATTCCAGTTCAGTATTTATTAATTTTCTGTCTGGTTGATCTATCACATTGTTGAAAATGAGGTGTTGAAGTCCCCTACTATAATTATACTGCTATCTATTTCTTCTTTTATGTTCATTAATATTTGCTTTTTATATTTAGATACTTTAATGTTTGTACATATGTATTTACAATTGTTATGTCCTCTTGATAAATTACCCCCTTTATTATTAAATGATCCCCTTCTTTGTCTCTTGTAACCATTTTTGACTCGGAGTCTATTTTATCTCATATAAGTATTGCCACCTCTGCTCTCTTTTGGTTATTATTTGCATGGAATATCTTCTTCCATCCCTTCACCTTCAGCTTATGTATGCCCTTAAAGCTAAAATGGATTTTTTGTAAGCAAGTACAAAATCTTTATTCAAAGAAAAACTCAAGATACACAACAAACATACAGGTATGCCAAATATAGTGTGTATACCTAGAAGTGAGATATTGGGAAAGTGGAGAATTAGAGTAGAGATAGAGATGAAGGGAAAAACTAAAATAATGCAGACCAATGTAAAAATGTGTCATTAATTAGGCATATGATCATCTCACTTCTCTGCACTTAAGAACTAACAGGAAGAGAAACTGTGAGTCATGGAGAAATAGAGAAAGGACTTACTTGAGAGAGATGAGTATGGTGACTAAGAAGATGAATAAAAGTGATGAATGCTTGGAACAGCTGATTTGGGTCAAGTACAAGCATTACCAGGGAGCCCTGAGAGCTAGTATGAATTAACTGTGGCCCCAACCTGCATAGTTGTGGACTTTCCTGGAGAAGCACTGGGCTGCCTGGTACAGGAATGAAGATGGAAAATGCTTGGGGATATCCAGAATGGGGAGGTCAACTGAGTCTGAAGACAGAGAGCTGGACCTGTTGAGATGCAGGTAAGAGAGTGAAGAATTGATCAGGGAGTGTGGAGAGAACCTGTGATGGTGTCTGCTCCTTATTGGGCAAAAGGCTGTCCCAGCGTGAAGAATGGGGAAGTAGCTCATCCTAAGAGCTTTGGTCCAAATAACCTCCCAAGCTAGGAGGGCAGAAAAGAAGTCTAGTATAAAATACACTGAAGCTGGGTCAACAAAGTGAATTTGAAATATTCACCAAATCAAGAAAATTAGGGTCACCAAAACCATTAGTCTAGAAACACAAAGATTCTGGTCAGGCACAGGTGATCTTGGTGGGATTTCAATAGGATTCGATCAAGCCCAGAACTGCGATGACTCCCAAGTGGGTAACAACTCACTAGTGTTTTTGTTTAACCAAACACCAGAGGTAGGTGTGTGCTGGGGGATGAGGAGATGGTGTGAAGGGAGAAAGGAAAGTTCTAGGAGGCTAAGGGTACTCATGGGAGATTCTTTTTTGCAAGGGGAAGGCAGGCTGATGTAATAAAATAGGTTGTTCTCTTTCTAGATCTTTATATACTGAAAGGGAAGTGATAGAGCTAAGCAATCTGATTAGCTGAGGAATATGTCAACTCCTGGATCTGGGGCTATACTATAAATTATCTAGTTCTTGAACACACAAATTCAAAATGAGGTCTGGTCAATGGACAAATCAACTCTTTCTCATGATTTTAGAATAATGCATGTCCTCAAAGCATCATTCTATTTATCTTTCCTTGCAGATCTTCTAAATGTTGTAGTAAAAGTAGAGACATCAAAGTAGGGTGAACCTCTAGACTATCTGAAGATTTCTGCTTCTGTCGACAGCAAAAAGAATTACTCAGTCATATGGTTTGTATCTGTGTCCCCACCTAAATCTCATGTTGAATTATAATCCCCAATATTGGAGATGGGATCTGGTGGGAGGTGATTCGATCATGGGTGCGAATTTCCCTCTTTGGTGCTGTTCTCATGATAGGGTTCTCATGAGATCTGGTGGTTCAAAAGAGTGTGGCACCTCCCTCACTCTCTTCCTCCTACTCTTGCCATGTGAAGTGCTCACTCCCCATTTGCCTTCTGCCATATTTGTAAGTTTCATGAGGCCTACTCAGAAGCCCACCATATGCCAACATCATGCTTCCTGTACAGCCTGTGGAACCATGAGCCAATTAAACCTCTTTTCTTTATACATTACCCGGTCCCAGGTATTTCTTTATAGCAATATGAGAACAAACTAATACACTCAGTTTACTGGAGACTGCAGAAGTCCTCTGTTTGCCTGTTTATCCATCCATTGATCTATTCATCCATCCATCCATTCACCCATCCATACATCCATCCATCCATTTAACCAGCACTTTCTATGTACATCATGCTGTTTTTAGCAGTTTATAAATATTAACTCATTGAATCTTTCTAATAACTGCATGAGGCATGTATTGTCATTATCCACATTTTATAGATGGGAAGCTGAAACAGAGAGAGATTAAGGGCCTTTTCCAAAACACACAGCCAGTAAGCAGTGAGTCAGGACCCGAGCCCAGGCTGTGAAGCACCAGTGTTCATGCTCTTAACTACCACATCACTGGCCATCCTTGGTGACTGAAATCCATCTAGGAAGTTATTCAACTGCTAGCATTATTGTTCTTCCCAGTAGCTCCTGAGGGCCCTGGGATACTGTGCTTGCCTATAGGCAAGGCAGCTGGTAGGAGAGGCCCTTTTGTGGATTGCAGTTACTCTGTCTTTAGTTCCTACTTTTTCTCTTTCGGTCTCCTTCTCTTCCCATCTGCTCCTCTTGTGTGAACAGATGTGAGTTTCCTCCTTGACTTTCCAGGCCATGAGTTGGAACACGTTGTTCTTAGGTGATCATTTTAGAGATGAAAGTGTAGTGTACAAGGGTGACGGAGCCAAGCTATGAGTTGTTCATCACTCTCTTACCTGCTCATCAGCAGCTCCATCTCCCTGTCTGCAGCCTCAGCTGAAACCTCTGCACCTGGATACCCCCAAACATCTGCCATCCTCACTCCTGCAGCAGGCAGCCCAGCACTTCTTTGGAAAAGTCCACAACTATGTAGGCTGGGGCCACAAATAAAAGACTTGCTTTTCTGAAATCTGAATGGTCATCTTTAAAAAATGTTTGTATCTCTCATGCTAAAGTATATCTGTATATAATCAGGGTAGACTTCCATCTGACCAATTTGAGAATTTTTATCCTTGACTGAAACCAACTAGTAACCCAAATGTGTGTGTGTGCATGTATGTGTGTTTGTGTGGTGTGTGTGTGTGTGTGTGTGTGTGTATTTTCCTATCTTTTAATGTAACTATGACTTTATTCCTGTGTCAAATGGTTTCTACTGAATATGAAGTTAAAACAAAGGGCTTTTAAACTTGTAGAGCCCCAGAAGAGTCACTAGTGCATTAACTGAAAATGCAGATTAACAGGCCTGCACCGTGGGGACCACAGAGGTCATCTGACCAAAGATGAAACTGATTTCCTATATTTATGCATGCTAATAAATCAGCAGGGGGAAAACATGCCCCCAGAGAAGACTGACCCTATCAGTTTTTTCAGGTGGCGTTTAGGCATTTGCAAAATAGCTTCCTTAGCATCTCATCAAAAAGCTCCAACGATAAAAATAATAGAAACTGGCCAGGTGCGGTGGCTCACGCCTGTAATCCCAGCACTTTGGGAGGCCAAGGCAGGTGGATCACGAGGTCAGGAGATCGAGACCATCCTGGCTAACACGGTGAAACCCCGTCTCTACTAAAAATATAAAAAAATTAGCTGGGTGAGGTGGCAGGCACCTGTAGTCCCAGCTACTCGGGAGGTTGAGACAGGAAAATGGCGTGAACCCGGGAGGCGGATCTTGCAGTGAGGCGAGATCGTGCCACTGCACTCCAGCCTGGGTGACAGAACGAGACTCTGTCTCAAAAAATAAATAAATAAATAAATATATAATAGAAACCTCCCCAGCTTAGTTATCTGCCTTTCTCATCCTATTTTCTGGATAAACAAGCATTTAAAAACTACAAGATTTGTGAAAATTCAGAATATTTTAGAACAGGTGTATTTTGTACTAATGGCAAAAAACACAATTACTTTTGCACCAACCTAGTAGATACAAGAAAGTTTCAGCTATGGAATCTGGTATTCTTGATGGTTATCAGTTGCTCTGTGTTCCTGCCTTTTGCAAGTTTTGCTGGGCAAGTGTAATTCTTTCTTAAAGGAAACATTTATTCTCCCAGATGCCACTGTGGCCGCCAAACAGGGGCAGATAAACTTAATCAAGAACTATTTAATAATGACTCTGTGTTCCAGCACGTCTCAACTGTGACACAGCTCCTCAAACCATTTATAATCTTGGAATGGTTACAAGCCTATTTCACATCAAACAATTAGAATAATTTAACCAGGATTATAACCAAATTCTCAGTGATATGATTCAGACTCAGTGCAGTGTGAGTTCCAGAAGGATGGGAAGGGTCAGAGAAGACTGAAATAGTTTGGGAGGAATTTGTAGGTAAGTGAAACTGATGCTGGGTTTTAAGGATGGAGATTGTTTGAAAGGGAGAGAGGAGCATTTCCTCTGAGCCACAGTTAGGAGAAGAGAAGGAGCACTTTGGTGCTTTGGAGACAATCAGAAGACAAAGACGAGCCTGCTTGGAACAGAGGATTTAGGAGAGGAAATAGCAGTATGTTAACCAAAATGATGATACTTTGTTTTCTAAACCAGAAGTCTAGGAGTGTGTTGGAATGTGTACAATGGAATAAATAGACTATGGGCGGAATATTTGAAATTGAGATTGTCAAAGAAAATTTGAGAGGCATGTTTCTGTCACTACAGAGGACCTGAGTCAATCCAACATGGTGGCTAAGATAGAGAGAATCCTTATAGGAGTGCCAGGTAGGACTCTTTCAGGATTGTCCATCATTATGAGAACAGTATTTTACAAAGATTTTGAGTCAGGGTGCTTTTACCAAGGTTGCAAATATTCTCTGAAGATGTGAATTGCTGGGTGTGTGGCTCATGCCTGTAATCCCAGCACTTTGAAAGGCCGAGGCAGGTAGATTACTTCAGCTCAGGAGTTCGGGACCAGCCTAGCCAACATGGAGAAACCCTGTCTCTATTAAAAATACAAAACTTAGCTGGGTGTGGTGGCGTGCACCTGTAGTCCCAGCCACATGGGAGGCTGAAGCATGAGAATCTCTTGAACCGGGGAGGCAGAGATTGTAGTGAGCCAAGATCACGCCACTGTACTCCAGCCTGGGTGACAGAGGTTGTAGTGAGCTGAGATCATGCCACTGCACTCCAGCCTGGGTGACAGAGTGAGACTTTGCCTCAAAAAATAAAAAAAAGATGTGAATTGATCTCTCACTAGAGGAGCTTGATAAATATTTCTCTTCTAGGTCTGCAGGTTTGTTCAAGTACAGGGATCTTGTCAACTCTATTAACCGTTGTATCCCCAACAACTAACAGCACTTGGCACAGAGTAGGCTTAATGCTGAAAAGCCTGGGAAAGGTATTCAGGATAGACAAGGAGGAAGATCCACTGCAGGTAACACAGGCATATGATAAGTTAAAAACAGGGTGTTCTTATCCACCAAGAAAACTCGAATTGCTTAATGATTTCGACTTTAGTAAGTGGCTAAATAGTAGAGAATAAATGAAGAGAAACTTAATGTATTTTAGAGCATATTTGAATTGCTTTGAATCATGGAGCCAAATAAGACAATTGGAGATTGAAAGCTGCAGGTCAGAGAGGCAGAGCCGTCTCTGTTTTCCTGTGCTTTTGCAGGAAGTGCATTTTATAGAAAAGTCAGAGAGGAACTGAGGGGAAACAGAGAGCTCTGAGCTGGTGAATTCACAACAGCCTGGAGAAGCATTCCAGCAGCCTGGAGAAGCATTCCGGCTGCCTCTGAAGCTGGCTCTTCACACCCAAGGGGTGCCCCTTGGGAACCTGAAGTCACTGTCCAGCTAGTCACAAGGCCGGGGAGGCCTCACTGATGAGGACAGCACTACGGGCCCAAGTCTAGAATGGTAAGAGGCTCTCAGTCTTTGATTGAGACAATTATTGGTTGTTTGAGTTTAAAACGAGTCTTTTTCTTTCTTCTTTGTAATTGAAAAAACGTGTATAGACTTTTTAAAAACTTGTTCGTGCTTTCAGAACATTTATTTGATGCTCTGAAACTTTCCTTTAGATCTTCTCCAGATCATTACTAAACTTACTAGTGTATTTGACCAATCCCAAGAGCCAGCGGTGTGAATGCATGCTGGGATTTAGAGAGCCAGTCTGAAACTGCATGCTGGCACTATGTGGGTTTTCAAAGATTCCGCTCCAGTGGCAGAAAGCTCTCGGCCAAATGTATGTGAACCAAACAAAAGTCAGGGGCAGTGAGAATGAAAACTGGCCTCAATCACACTTTGAATATTGCTGTCATATGAGGATTCTAACAGCCATGGAAAGTCTGAGATTCACTCTCTGCTGCACACTGGGCCCCGGCATCCATTAAGGATTGTGGGCATTCTGAAAGCTCTCATTCTGAAAGCTTCGGGGGTATTTTTAGATGAGGCTTGTTCCTACGAATGAGGAAGTCTAGCAGATGGCTCTTCCGGCTGGAGTCTTTTTTTTCCAGCTTTCCACCAACATAGTATGGAGACCACTCTGGCAAGACCTCTCTCTCTCTAAGGACAATGGAGGGAAAAGCTATTCTCAAAACACTGGGCAGCAGCTGCAGGGCTGGGGCTCTGAGGACACTGTGCCACTGGCCTGTACATTTCACCCTGCCCGCCTGGACTGTATGTAATCAACAGTGGGAGGCAGAAAGGAAGTTTGAGGTTAAGCACAAGATGTCTTTTATCACACTACGTGAGTGAAGACATCTGTGGAGACTGTACTCTCACTGTAGATGATAAGACTGTTATTCACCAACCAGACAGAAAAGACTGGAGTATGAGGTTTTTGTCCATGGAAGTATTTTGCAGATGGTTTGCACCAGTTTTGTGAAAGACAGATCAAATTATTATTAATGAGGGAAAAGTGCCTTTAAAAAAACTAAGTAGTCTTGCTATACCGCATTGAGTACACTCATTGTCATTTGGCCTCACATCTGATAGAACAATCCATTAGGGCTCAGAAAAGTCACCTTTGCAATAGTAAGCCTTTTCCAGGGATTCTTAAGAAGTCTATTTTACACACAGTGTAAAGACACAAAACAACTTGATTGTAAGTCTGTGCTTTGATGGCAAGCTTCCTTTTCATTTTTAAATTTGATGTGGTTTTGCTCATGCCCTAATTAAAGTGGCAATTCTCAAAAAGTACAGATTGCACAGGTTTCCAGGGCGGATGCTTTTTAATGCAGTTCATAAGAAAGAGTCATCAGTCCTAAGGTTTTGTTTTATTTTATTTTATTTTATTTTTGAGACAGAGTCTCGCTCTGTCACCCAGGCTGGAGTGCAGTGGCATGATCTCAGCTCACTGCAACTTCCGCCTCCTGGGTTCAAGCGATTCTCCTGCCTTAGTCTCCTGAGTAGCTGGGACTACAGGCATACACCACCATGCTCAGCTAATTTTTTGGTTTGTTTTTAGTGGAGATGGGGTTTCACCATGTTGGCCAGGGTGGTCTCGAACTCCTGGCCTCAAGTGATCCACCCGCCTCTGCCTCCCAAAGTGCTGGGATTACAGGTGTGAGCCACTGTGCCCAGCCTTAAGATTTTGCTATTAAGCAAAAGGGTCACCTACTTGTGTATTAGAAGACCTGTTATATCCCCATTTACAACTGAGCATTCCAAATACCTACTGATTTCTGATTTTCTTTTTCTTTCTTTCTTTTCTTTTTTTTTTTTTTTTTTTCAGAGACAGGGTCTCACTGTGTTGCTTAGGCTGGTCTCAAACTTCCAGGCTCAAGTGATCCTCCCACCTCGGCCTCCTAAAGTGCTAGGATTACAGGTTTGGGCCATCATGCCTGGTCACCTATTGGGTTTTAGCGACCTGGCAGGAAGCTGGATTTCTCAAGCTTTTCCAATAAAGAAGCAGCGGTTAGATCCCAAAAGCCATGAAAATTCCACTTGTGGCTTAGAAACTAAGATTTACCAAAGTCCATTTTGGGAGGCTCCCTTCCTCCCTAACACACACACACACACACACACACACACACCCTGTGGATAATTTATGCTGTAATCACAAGGATAGACTAATTTTGTCTGCATCCACTTGTTGAGAGTTTTGACAGCAGTGACTTCTGCCTCATAGTAACTATAGACAGAAGAATTAACTCCCAAGTCTTAAAAGAGT
Source organism: Pongo pygmaeus (assembly GCF_028885625.2). Classification (NCBI taxonomy): domain Eukaryota; kingdom Metazoa; phylum Chordata; class Mammalia; order Primates; family Hominidae; genus Pongo; species Pongo pygmaeus. The sequence goes on from NC_072380.2 coordinate 12,502,745, forward strand.
AGTTAGGTCTATGATGCAACTGTTTCCAGCCACAGGGGTGCTCTGTGGTAGAACCAACCCTCGTTGAGACTGCCTGTTCCCGCTGAGGGGTCTGATGGAAATCCCACTGTGTTATTTTGTGTGTTCCTTGCCTCCCAGGGGCGCAACAACAGATCAACAGGAGCAGCCACCCCCTGCCCTCATTCAGGCCCTGTGATTTGCTTTCTCACTAGAAATTTTCATTTTTAGTGTATCAAATATTCCAAGCATGCAATGAAGTTCAGATAATAATTTAACTGACCTGCAGGTGTTCCCTAAGATTTTTCAAATATTAACATTTTGCCATTTGCTTTAGATTTTTTTTTTAAATAAAATGTTACTGCTACTGTGGAAGATCCCTCCCTATCCAATTCCCATTTCAACCTCCCATACCCAGAGCAATCACTGTCTTGAAGTTGATGAGTATCATTTATATTTTATTATGTGCTCCATAAAACATGTATATATCCTTATATGTTTTTAATCTCTATACAAATGGCATCACACTTTACTTGAGCCTTTTGTAAATTACTTTTAATACTCAGCATTTTAAAATATTTTTTCATATTGCTACCCTAAAATCCAGTTCATTTTTTTCTACTGCTATAAAGTATCCCACCAAAAGACTATACCACAATGTTTTCATTCCTTTGTGGAAGCACGGTTCAACAGTTTACAAGATTATTTGCTATTTGTAACACTGTGAACACCTTTCTCCACTTATAAGAGTTTCTCTTAAGCTAGTATGGAGCCACTAGCTTAAAATGCGGTTAGTCAGAATTGCAACGTGAGTAAATATAAAATGTATGCCACATTTTAAGGACTTAGAATGAAAAAAACATATGGAATATATCAATAATTGATATAGGTTATACTGATTACAGATTAAAATGACAATATTTTGAATACATTATGTTAAATAAAATATATTTATTATTTTAAATAAAATATATTACTAAAATTATTTTTTCCCATTTATTTTACATTTTTTAAATGTGGCTACTAGAAAACTTAAAATTACATATATGGCTTGCATTATAATTCTATTGGACAAGGCTGGTCAAAACCAGCCAGTAACTGATTGCCCACATGCAAGCAATCATGTTTTTGTAAATAAAGCTTTATTAGAAAACATGCCACTAATTTCTATGGCGGCTTTCCAGCTACAACAGCAGAGTTCTGTAGTTGCAACAGAATCCTTATGGTCCACGAGCCTGAAATATTTACCATCTGGCCCTTTAAGGAAAAGTTTGTTGACTCATATTCTAGAGCAGTAATTTTTAACCTTTTTTAAAAACCATGACCCACAATAAGAAACATATGTAATATCATGACCCAACAAACACACATCTGAAACAAAAATTTTACAAAACAAAGTTTCACAAATCCTTTCTATATATTTTCATATTTTCTGTTCTGTTCTATTTTGTTAAAATAAACTGTTGGTCAATAAACTGCTAGCGACCCACTCAAGTGACTTAGCCATTCATTCATGACTAGTTATTTAAGTAACATTGCTCAAGGACATATACCCGAAAATGGAGTGACTGGATTATAGTAATGTGTGTATTTAACTTTACAAGATTCATCACATTGTTGTAGATTGTGAGTTTACCAATCTACAGTCTCACAAACAGTGTGAGAGAGTTCCTATTTCCCTATATCTTTAACAAAATCTGATGTTGCCAGTCTGATCTGATGGGTATGAAATGAAATCTTGTTTTATTTATAATCTGATCATTCATAAATTTAATAATCTTTTCATGTGTTGAGTGGCCTTTTGTGTTTCATTTGTGAGTTGCCTGTTCATTTCCATTTTTAAAATGGGGTCATTTGTCTGTTTCTTAGATTTATAGGCACTCTTTTTCTATTCTACATACCAATACTTTATTAGTTACGTGGGTTGCAAAGACGTGAGTTGGCCACTCCAAGGTTTGTTTTTTTTTCACTTTTTAATGGTGCCTTTTATGTTATCAGGTAGAAGTTTTAAATGTTAAAGTAGTCAGATTTATCTTTTTCTTTATATTGCTATTTTTTAGTCCTTACTTTAAAAATGATTTCCTACCCCAAGTTCATAAAGTTTTCTCTGTTATTTTTTCTGATGAATTTAAAATTTAATGGGTGTTTCTTTTCTGTTGAAAATTCGTGTTTCTACATGGTATGAAATATGGCTCTACTTTCTTTTTTTCTTCACATCATAAATAGCTGGTGTGAGTACCCTGAATTGACTTGTTAATCCTCCAGTCTGTTTCTTGGGTCTCTGTCCTGGAAATGTTGGGCCTAGATTTATCAGAACCAGATCTTTACCGATCTCATTTATACAGCAACTGGTCCTCGATGGTTTTATAAGCAAGTTTTTGCAATCTTTCAGAGAACACGTAATGTTTATCTTATAAAAATTACATGAGATAAGGCCGGGCGTGGTGGCTCACGCCTGTAATCCCAGCACTTTGGGAGGCTGAGATGGGCAGATCACGAGTTCAGGAGATCGAGACCATCCTGGCTAACATGGTGAAACCCCGTCTCTACTAAAAATACAAAAAAATTAGCCGGGCGTGGTGGTGGGCGCCTGCAGTCCCAGCTACTCGGGAAGCTGAGGTAGGAGAATGGCGTGAACCCGGGAGGCAGAGCTTGCAGTGAGCTGAGAGCGCGCCACTGCACTCCAGCCTGGGTGACAGAGAGAGACTCCATCTCAAAAAAAAAAAAAAAAATTACATGAGATAATTGAAAAAGTGAAAGTTACTCAGTTTATTTTATAATTTTTTTTTTTTTGAGACACAGTTTCACTCTGTCACCCAGGCTGGAGTGCAGTGGCGCCATCTTGGCTCACTGCAACCTCCGCCTCCTCGGTTCAAGTGATTCTACTGCCTCAGTCTCCCAAGTAGCTGGGATTACAGGCACACACCACTATGCCTGGCTAAGTTTTTGTATTATTAGTAGAGATGGGGTTGGCCTGTTGGCCAGGCCAGTATTGAACTCCTGACCTCAAGTGATCTGCCCGCCTTGACCTCCCAAAGTGCTGGGATTACAGGAGGGAGCCACTGTACCCAGCCGTCATTTTATAATTCTAATTTAACCTTTATATCCAAATTGGACAAGGACAGGACAAGAAAGAAAAATTATGGGCTGGCCTCTATTTGAATGTAAATGTAAAAATCTTAAACTAAATATATTAGTAAAACTGAATACAGCAATGTGTAGTAAAATAAGTTCATACAACATGTGCAAGTATGGCTTAATTAAGAAAAGCTATTAACATAGCTCATCACATTCACAGAGTAAAGGAGAAACATGATATGATTTTTTCCCATAGATGTAGAAAAGGCATTTAATAAACCCTAACAGCCAAAAATGATTTTGAAATACAAAACCTTAGAAAACTTGAAATAGAAATAAACATCCTTAGCCTGATAAAGAGCATCTACTGAAACCTATACTAAACATACACTTAGTATTGAAGCATCCCTTGTACTGCCTGTGTGTGGAGTTCCCTCTTTGTATCTGTCACCTGAGAATTGTTCTTTCTTTTAATCTTGGCTGTTACTTTAAATAAGTATGTATGTGTGTGTGTGCATATGTATATGAATATATATATGCTCATACATACACATATTTATGTATTTTTTAGTTTTGTCTATTTAGATACATTTCATGAAGTTTGTGGAGTGGGAAGCTGTGCCAGCTCTGTAGCCACGGTGCTGGAGTTTCTCCCTTAGTGATTTTCTGGGCCTGAAGACCAAGAAACTCTAGAGACCACTTTGGAAGGGGCAAAGTAGGGGATAGCCACAGAGCTGGCTCTGGCTTCTCTCCTAGACTGAGGAGTTGTTCTGCATGACTTCATGTCCTGGCTGCCCGTGGAGAAAACTATTAGTGATAGATCTGATGTGGATATAAGAATACTGTATGAAACTGTCTTTGATTTTATTTTGCCAGGAGATTAGATAAGGATCAGCTACTGCCATAGCATTTCCTAAGGAATTGATACTTCCAAGATTCCCACAGCGATGCTAAGATACAAAGATGAAGATAAGTCGTAACGTTGCCGTCACTGTCACATTTTTTTTGACAGCTTTAACACAGTTTAAAAATACGATTCTAAGGATTGGGAGTGGGGAGAGGGACATGTCTTCTAAGGAGCACTTTTTGTGGTAGCAAACAAACTTTAAACCCTCCTGTTAATACACAAGGGATTCCTGTGACTATGAAAATTAAAACAGGGCCTGGCAATGTTGAACACAAAGAACAGCCGATAAATTCTTGACTGTAAGGCCATGTGCATTGAATAAGGCAGTTCTGATGCCAAACCAATACTCTATTGTGTATTTCCCGTAGCAGATATTGAGATATGGATCTGCCGTAGTAGGAATAGGAATGTCATCGGGAAATATCCGTTCAGACAAATGTGGGTTTCCACCAACAGGGAAAGAGCTGGACCTGGTGTGATCTGTCTGCCTTCATGGTGAAAATGTCAGATCAGAAATGAATATTCATGTGGCTCTTGGAAAGTGGGAAGGAGGAATCAATAAGCTAAACACCCAACCTAATAATAGAACTGTTTTCTCCAATGGGAGTGTTTTTCTCTTGAAGTTGGTATTTCTGTCCTTGATCTGTTGGTGATGCTATTTAGTGATGCAACAAAAGATTTCATAGAAAAGCAAAAGGTTGGTTCCATTGTTCTGGAATAAGGGTTATGTCAATTTGGTTCTATCTAAGCATGTCACTGGAAGTCTGGTTCACATTTAAAGTTTTCCTTAATTCCAAGAAACAATCTAGACCCTTTGAAGCTTTGGCAAAAGAGTACCAGGTAAAAAAAGAAATCCCACTTGTAAAGGCCTAGTTTGCAATTCATTTGTCCTGGGATCTTGCACCTAAAACAACCCAATCTCTGTATATCTCTATACATTGGTGTGTATGATAATATCTTTATTTTTCTTTGTAGAGATTTTACACAGGATATAATAGGTGACACAATTGTTTTGGCAGATGGGGTCAGAATATGAAGGCAATTCCTTCCATGTAAGAATTTTGGTGCTTGTTTAAATGTAACAGACTCACTTCTCCTAACCACACTCCGGAAGTCTCCTGTCATTCATGCACATAAGAACTCAGAAGAGAACCTCTACTGTCTCCCCAAAATCTTTTTTTTTTCTTTTAATAAACTTGCTGACATTGGCCAGGTTTCAAGAGCGTGGTAAGTTCATGGTCCATCAGCCTGGTTTCTGAATGGAAACCGAATGAGTTATTTGTATTGTTTGTTCCTACCTCTTCCAGGCACCTTTTAAAAATGAACAAGAGCAGCTCTGATTTGGAAAAAGTGAGCCAGGGCTCTGCAGAAAGCCTCAGCCCATCCTTCAGGGGTGTCCACGTCAGCTTCACCACCGGCTCCACGGACAGCCTGGCCTCAGACTCCAGGACCTGCAGCGATGGAGGTAACACACTTGACCTTGATGGAGAGGCTTAGATTCTCCTGGACCTTCAAGACCAGTCCTGCGTTGCTTGTGGGATTGGAAGGGCTGAGCAAGGACTACTGTCCTGGTCCTGCTTTCTCAATGAAGTAGACTCTTCCAGGGAGCTGTTGAAGTCAATTTATCTACTGAATATATGGCAAGCCAGCCCATCCGTATTGCCCTCTCCAAATTATAAGAGTGTGGACGTGGCAACATAGTGGGAGGAAGATGAGGTTGAAAGGCCCCTATTTGCTTGGGTAATGAGCCATCTATGTACAGGCCTGCTTTCTACTTCTGTCCTCAGGATGAGTCCTAAACCACACATTCTCACTATCTCTTTCTCTCTCTTTCTCTCTTTTGCATCTACATGTACATGTACGCACATGCACACACCTACTGGACACAGCAGATGTTTACATAATGTTTGCTGAATTAAGCATGAAGACTTCATTAGGCCACCATCTAGCCTGCTTTTTGGATTAAGCTCTAAGGCCTATGGGTGGGTCTGTCCTCCACTGGGCATGTCCCTAAAAAGGAACTCTTGTTTTTCCATAGTTGTGGCCTGGATGGGTCATATTTAAACCCTCTCACCCTTTCAGCATTCTTTGTGTATGTGTCCTCTCCTGTGTTTCTCTTAGACATGCGTTAGCATGTTGGATTTAGACTTGTACTCACATGACTTCCTTTTTCACTCCTATGGAAATATTTCTTCTCAGTAGGCAATGACACAGTAGAGGGTTCCATTGCAAATTTACTGTCAGCAACATGATTCTACCTAAACGGTAGGTACTGGCTGAGACAAAAGTGTGTGTTATAAGTCAGTCTGTGGTGTGTTCTGGTGAGAAACCTCTGACAGTTCTTACTTAAAAACAGGAAATATCTTAGTCTTGATTTGGGAGGAATGTAGCAACAACAGATTTTCTTTTTCTGTAGATTTTTCTAGGATCTTATCTTCTTCCTTTTCCCAGCCCATTGTACAACAAATTCAACAAGGCAGATTATTCCATAGAGGGCAGGGCATCTCGACCACGAGCCCCTGTGCTGATCAGCTCTGATCCACTCTCTTGGAGACTGTAACCAGTTCTGGGGAGTGATCTACAATGAACCATCAGCCACCAGCCAGCGGGTGTCAGGCGAACTGGACTTCATGGCTTCACCACTTTGTTTCCCAGAACCAGTAAATCATGACGTCCGCTCGCAGGGTTCCTAATAACTGACTAGGAAAGATAAGGTTAAAACACATGGCACATGGGTGGATGGGATACGGTAGGAAATTGGGCAGCCCAGAACATGAGTGCTTCTTATAAAGGCTTCCAGAAGAGAGAGAAATCAATGAAGGCTGTTGGAGGATTTAGGGAAGACTTTATGAGGACATGGGACTTAGAGATCATATCTGAAATGTGGCCAGAATTGGGGAGGTAGCGGGGTGAGGATGAGAGGGCTTTCCAGGTTCAGAAAACAATAAAAGAGAAACAAAGCCACAGGGATGGCAGTGCACGTGGGAGAAGGATGAGACCAGTCTGACGTGCTTCAATAGACACCGGCAAGGGGAAATGGGACATGAGCTTGATGGGAAGCAGGGGCTGAATTGTACACGGCTCTCACAGCAGTCTGCGCATGTGGGAGACAGAGAGCTGCTGGAGGTTTGTGAGTTCAATGCTGGAGGTTTGCGAGTTCAATGGGGAACCTATTGAGACATTTTCTCATGTTTGTTTCTGAATAACGTGAATTAAAATGAATATATTGTCATGGTATCCCTTTATCACAAGCTAGTTGTTCAGTAGAAATGCACTTCAAAACTTGGACTCCCAGACCAACAAGAAGATATGTACCTTGTCCCTGGACTCTGGCCCCTGAGAGCCAACCATTCTATCTGCTGCCCCTGGGCATGCCTCTGTGTACGCGGAACCATGTTTTGAAACTGGCAAGAGACCAAAGGCATGACATTCTCTCTCTCTCTCTTTCTCTCTCTCTCTCTCTTCTTTTTGACATCTTTTAAACATTAATCATTAATCTGGAGAATATACAGAACTACTGGTCATGTAATATGAAAAATCCTTCATTCACTTCTAACCGCTTACCAAGGCAGCTTAGATCTGTTATTGCACAATTATCTTCCAATCCCGTGGGTCCTTAACTCACTTTTATCTTGTAACTGAAATATTTATCCATTGCAAATTTAGTTACTGTTTGGCATGCAGTACCGAAGCTGAGAGATTAGATCCAAATAGAAGAAAAACTAGTTCACACTGAAGTTCTTTGAAACTTGAATGTAGTGTCTGCCTTTCTAATATTATACATTAAGCCAAAAGATACCATTAGACTCTACATTTATTTTGTCAGTAAGAATCCGCTAGTGAAAACTATGCATTTCATTGACTTTTTCCATCCACAGTATAGGCTGGCCTGAATGAATGGAGGAAAAAGTCATTCCAGGGCATATCATGATAACAGTTTGTATAAACCTCTTGGAAATGTATCAGCATTAATGGCTCAAGTTAGTGATTCAGGTTTTATGGTGGGGGTGGGGGGGCGGGGGGGGGGCTGGGGGGAAGATTTTAGTTGTATAAGGAAAACCTAATCGAAATCTCTAACTGTTACATTTTTAAAACCGGTGTTTATTCTAAATGTTTCAGTGGCAAAATGCCACTTTTGTATCAATGTTAATTTCACCTTTTTATACTTTTATCAGGGTTAATGGCTAAAGTTAGTGATTCAAGTTTTATGGGGGGGGGGGGTGTGGAGGTTTTAGTTGTATAAGGAAAACCTAATGGAAATCTGTAACTTTGTTACATTTTTAAAACAGGTGCTTATTCTAAATGTTACAGTGGCAAAATGCCACTTTTGTATCAATGTTAATTTCACCTCTTTATACTTGTATCAGATTACATATTCCTCCAGTGCATCTGTTATCCCATTTGTCCAATTCAATTGAACAGCCAGTCAACTCAGTGCAAGGAAAATTTGTCGAAGCAGTTGTTTGGTTTATGCTTGGTTTAGGAGGGACAGACTGCATGTGTTAGGACAGATCCATGAAGGCTGCCAAGGGGAAGGTTTTTGCAGGGAATGGGTCGCTGGATGTGTGAGGGAAATGATGATCAGAAATGGTCATCAGGAGACCTTTTTGCTTTAAGTGGTTACTTGTAAATTAGCAAACCTAATGTCTCATTGAGATCATTTCCCTCTTTGATGTAGGATACCATTAAAATTCAGTTCAGCAGTTCAGCAAACATTTCTGAATGCCTGGAGATTAGAGAAGATTAGAGAGTCCTCTGTTGAACTGAAACCATTGGCACCAGCGATACATAAGAATTCTGAAAATACAGTTCATATAGATATTCTCACTTGCATGAATACATGTACCAGGGCAGTGATATCATTCTTATTTTTATAGCTGGCAAACCAGAGATACAGAACACTAATTAAATATATTGACAGTAGTCAGCTTGTTTTTCTCAACAAGCTGACTACTAATGGCAAATTTTTTAAAAATGTATATTAATTCAGTCATTCATTTGATAGAAATTGTTGAGTGCAAACTCTGTGCTGGGTACAATTCTAGATGCTGAAATTTCAGCAATGGAAATAATTCCCAGTCCCTTCAAGTGGCTTACATTCTGGTAGGAGAGATAGGCAATAAGAAAGATAAGATGTAAAGTAGCTACTGGTCAGAAGGCAGCGAGTGCCAGGAGAAAAATCAAGCTAGGAACAGGGTGGGGAGGGGTGGGAGTGCTCCAAAGGAAAAAAACATTTATTTTTAAAAATTTTCTGGGCCTGAGCCATAATATCACTGAAGTGAAGCTTCAACTTCATTTAAACCTTCCCCGTTAAACTGAATTTTAAATAATATATTATTGCTCCAATAAAGTTAATACTTTTTTTATAAAAATTCAAACAACGGAGAAAGGAATAAAATGAAAAGTCAGTTTTCTGACACCCCATCCCAGCTCCTACCATCATTTTTAAGATTTTTTTCTGTATCATCCCAAAAATGTGTATCCATATGTCAAATATAAAATTCAGTTCTACAGATTTTTGCACTTAATATATCTTGGGGCCTTTCAAATCAGAACCCCTAGGACTGCCTCATTTTTTGAAATTGCTGCTTATTTTTTCATTGTATGATTTGGTTATAAATCCCTCTCTTGCTGATGCATGTCTAGGTTGATTTCATTGCAAGACTTACAGTAAGACTCTGTGCCATACATTGGTGTGATTTGGTGAGCAGACCTATAAGATAAATCCTTAGAAGAAATGGAACTGACATATCAAACTGTATGTGTATTTTAAATAAATATTACCAAAGTATCCTCTAAAAATGTCAATTTACTTTTCCTCACAGCAACTGAAAAGTGCCTTTTTTTTTGAGAGAGTCTTGCTCTGTTGCCCAGGCTGGAGTGGCACAATCTCTGCTCACTGCAAGCCCCACCTCCAGGGTTCAAACAATTCTTCTGCCTCAGCAGCTAGGACTGCAGGCGCGCCACCATGCCTGGCTAATTTTTCTATTTTTAGTAGAGACGAGTTTCGCCATGTTGGCCAGGCTGGTCTCAAACTCCTGACCTCAAGTGATCTGCTCACCTCAGCCTCCCAAAGCGCTAGGATTATAAGCATGAGCCACCGTGCCTGGCATGGAAAGTGCTTTGAATTAACTTTTAATTTTACTAACTTGGAAGAAAACCCTTAATGCTTATGTTATAACAGGAGATTGAAAGATCACAATTCCAGGACCACATGTGAGCTGTAGGCAGGGCATTCGAGGTACTTAGAGCCTGTTTTCCAAAGTGAGACAGAGCTTTCTCTTCTTTCGCATGTAAATCACATTCACATCTTCATTATTGTTTCCTGGGATGATTAAGTGGTCTGGAGAGACTCCTCACAAATGCCACATTTTCCATCCAGTTGTAAAGTGCTAATAACGTGCTTCCAGTTTCAGAACACGTTTATCTTCTTGAAAAAAGCAAAGGTTTCTTTTAAAGAAATGCTTTTTTTTGGAGATGGCGTCTCACTCAGTCACCAAGGCTGGAGTGCAGTGGTGCAGTCTCAGCTCATTGCAACCTCCACTTCCAGGCTCAAGTGATTATTGTGCCTCAGCCTTCTGAGTAGTTGGGATTACAGGCACACACCACTATGCCCAGCTAATTTTTGTATTTTTAGTAGAGACAGGGTTTCACCATGCTGGCCCCTCAAACTCCAGACCTCAGGTGATCCACCTGCCTCAGCTCACCAAAGTACTGGGATTGCAGGCATGAGTCACTGAGCCCAGACTGCTTTGCTTTTTGTTTTTGTTTTTTCTTCTACATTTAATGTTGAGGCTGCTCTGACTGTGGAACCAAACAAGAGATTGCAAAACTTACCTTCAGAGGAACAAGTCCATGTGAAGCCAAAGCATTCCTCTGCCCCACCCTTCATCCTCTCCAATGCAGGAATAGTTAATGGGGGTTGGCAGAAACCTGCATGACAGCCACTTCCTGGGTGATATTGGCAAGGTGCACACGCAAATGGCTTTAGTTTTCTCACCTCTCACATGAGAGAATTGCACTAGGGCCACAGGGCACAGGGTATGGCTGAGGTTTTCTCCATCCATATTCCACTTGCTTTACCTTACTCAAAGTTGGAGAATGGTCAAACACAAAAGGTAAGGTTTGGGGAAACTTAGTTGGGACGCTGCCCTTTGCTTCTGCATTTGTTCTGACCTAGCTGCTATCAGACAGCAGAGCTGTGCAAAGAAAGAGCCAAAACAGGACTGACCACTTCCTCTGTCAGCTCAGCTCTCATTTTGACTGCAGAGAACAATGAAAGTGCCTATTAAAACCCAGCAAGAAGAGAGGACTCTATAATAAGGAAAACCTCAGAGTACCATGTTTGAACTTCTGGCCTGCATTTCTGCAGAGAGGTTAAGCTGTTCTTCCCATCCACTGAAATCCTGATTTCTCATCTCTGCTTTCTAAATATAATGACACCAAACTAGTGCACCTTCCCTTGGTCTTTTTAAGATCCCATCCAGTGCAGCATATGTGATATGTAGCTTCCCACTAGAAATGCTTTCTCTTCCCTGAAGCACATTCACTAAAGGCATGGAGCGTGTCGTACTCCATAGCCAGGAACTTCCTTTATATGCAGAATTGGAAATCGGAAGTAAAACTTAGGACCTGGGGTTTGGAGCCCACTGGCCCAATTAGTATGCAAAATTATTAAAAACCAACAAATGAGGCAACTGAGACATAGGCCAAGGTCCCAGAAAAATGTTCTCCCCTCTCACCCCTTTTACACCCTTAATTGTAAGGCAGAATTTGGTAACAGCAATCCAACACCAGCATCAAACCAGGATGTGTTTGAATTAGTCTCATGTCCCTTGGGATCCAAGTCTGGAGAATATCGGCTGTTGGCTAAAGTCATGGAGGATTTTTTAGGCAGACTTTTCTGAACCAGTGGTTTGCCTGTGAATTCAGAACTATTTTAGGTGTCAGGATATATTTGTTCCCTGTTATTTCCAGCTTTCCTAATCCAGAGTGTGGCAGCTGTTGCAAACAGTAAGAACATAGCTGCTGTGTTGCCTAAGACCGTGTTTATGGAGAGATAGTTCCCCAGGTAAGAGTCAAGAGAATTAGCCAGAGGAGGTCTTTAGGAGTGCCTTCAGATTCCATAGAAGACAGCTACCATTTGCCATGTAGTGGAGAAATCAGTTTCATGTACAAGGGCTGCATGTTAGCATCTATTTCAAAGTATCCCCAAGAATATTAACACCTGAGAAACTATAGGATCCTCAGAGGCCCGGAGTGGCCTGGAGGTGGTGGGGTGGGGGTGGGGGCTCCAAGAGTGAATTCTGACCTCTCACCAGCTGTAATTCCACACCTGGAGAGATTTAAGGATCTGTAAGCTCAGAGGAAGGATGCATTAGGTTGGAATGTAGTATGCTTGTCATAGAACCAGGCACATCTTTTCTGAATACAAAAATCATAATAGGCCAGGCACAGTGGCTCACACCTGGAATCCCAGCACTTTAGGAATCCGAGGTGGGTGGATCACCTGAAGGTCAGAAGTTCAAGACCAGCCTGGCCAACATGGTGAAACCGCATCTCTACTAAAAATACAAAAAATTAGCTGGGCGTGATGGTGGGTGCTTGTAATCCCAGCTACTTGGGAGGCTGATCCAGGAGAATCACTTGAACCCAGGAGGCAGAGTTTGCGGTGAGCCGAGATCCCACCATTACACTCCAGCCTGGGCAACAAGAGCAGAATTTCATCAAAAAAAAAAAAAAAAAATCCTAATATGTGTAGATAATGCCCAGTGATCCAGGAGAATCACTTGAACCCAGGAGGCAGAGTTTGCAGTGAGCCAAGATCCCACCATTACACTCCAGCCTGGGCAACAAGAGCAGAACTTCATCAAAAAAAAAAAAAAAAAAAAAAAAAAAAATCCTAATACGTGTAGATAATGCCCTGTGAAGTCCACATTTCAGGGGAGCTGTATTTCACTTGATGAGGTTTGTGTAGCTACAGGCCTTTACTTCTGCTGGGCAAGGGCATGGGTAGGGAATGTTCGGGTATGCAGTGCTGGCCTCTGATGAGTATGTGTATAATGCAGAGAGTACTGAGTTTGGTGCCCCAAACTCATAGCATCTAAGAAATAAAGAAAAATTAATCAGCGCGTGTGCTAATCCTTGATATCAAGCTTCTGTCCTAATACCTGGTACCCCTTGTCAGATTTACCCAAGTAGTGATAGGGTGTAGGTCTGATCAAAGTCACTGACTAACAGCTCCCACAAGAAAGCAAGAGAGAACAGAGGGAAGGACAAGATCACTTCCTTCCAGCTGCCTGAATACACGAAGTGTTTTTTGTTCTGGGACCTACCATATAGTCTAAAGCAGAACTTCCTGATTCTCTTTGGTCATCTAGGGAATTAGAAGTGTTACCGATTATGTTGCTAAAAGATCCCTGGTCTCCTCACAGATTGGAAAATGTACCAGTGGTAATTTGTGGGAACTAGAGATAGAAGGAAGAACAATTGAAGCAAGATGACGATCTGCCTAGAGCTATTTGATTTCAGGGGCAGCTTTGAGACAAAATGCATGTTTAGAGAGGTTGAAAATGGAGAGAATAGCTGAAATTATAGACTATTAGTGCCGTAAGGGGCCTTCCAATGATGTCATCGGTCATTTTCTAAAGGAGGAAACAGCCAGGGCAGGCCGACAGCCGGTGAAGTGTTCACTCCACTGCTCACTCTCAAACTGGAGCAGAATCAGAAAGGGGCATACTGGTGGCATCAGGAGAGCCTTGTAGTAAAGACAACGAAGACAAAACCAATAAACATGGAGAAATAAACCTAAGGCTTAAAGAAGAGACTAACCAGGAAACTGATCTGTTATGAACCTCCCTGGCCGCCTGGACTTGGGATGGGAAGGAGTCCTGACCGTAGGCAGGTTGTTCTTGTCTCTGAGGGCACTGATGACAGCATTGACCAGGGTTCTGATCACACCCCACTCCCATCCCCCAGCCTCAGCTTCTGTCATGTTGATGATAAATTGAGAATCAAACGCCTTGCTGGTGATGGTTTCTGCTGCCCAGAATGTAGAAAGGTCGGGAAGTGGATGTGTGCTCACGGCTCCCGGTCCTCCTGCTCATCAGGCTGGAAGTTTGGTGGCTGAGGCTTACAGTCATTTGAGAGCCCCATAAGTAGGTGGTCTTGCCCTCCCTTTTTTATCCAGGAGGCGGCAAGTGATCCTCCTCCTCCTCCTCTCAGCCTCTTCTGCTAGAGGGAGGAGGGAGAGGAAGTGAATCATTTGCCCTAGCCTCCGTCTGTCCCCGTTGCTTTCCTGGGGAGCGTGGGATTGGGAGACCTGTGGACTGCAGGATTTCAGCACCTGCTGAGATCACTGCCATCTGGATCTTCCCTCTTCTGGCTTGCTATTTCTTGTGCGCCCTTCATTCTGACTATTGAGGGGGAAATTCGTGGGCATGTAAAAGTGACTGGTCCAGACTGCACCACCACTGCTTGATTTATTATTAACTTGAGCCCTCCTGGAAGGGGTATAAATCACTCACTCAGCCTTGCTGCCAGGGGCCCCACCTATCATTAGCAAATGGGAAGGACAACTCCCTATGATCTTGATAAACCACAGGGAAACAAGGATTGCTTACTACAGATGGGAAACTGGGCAAGGGAAGCTTAAGAAACACAGTGCTCCCTCTTGAATTTCTTTTTCACTTGTGACAGTCTCATTCTGTAGCCCAGGTGGGAGTGCGGTGGCACAGTCTCGGCTCATGCAATTTCTGCCTCCTGGGTTCAAGCGATCCTCTCCCCTCAGCCTCCTGAGTAGCTGGGATTATAGGCGTGCACCACCACGCCCAGCTAATTTTTGTATCTTTTGTAGAGTTGGGGGTTCGCCATGTTGCCCAGGCTGGTCTTGAACTCCTGAGCTCAAGTGATCCTCCCGCCTTGGCCTCCCAAAGTGCTGAGATTACAGGCATAAGCCACCGTGCCCAGCCCCTGTTGAGTCTTATGATAGATGATAGGGCCCAGGAGGATATTGGTGCAGGGACCCCATAGTCTTGCTCAGCTGCCCAGGGCTTTTCTTTGCATGAACCCATTGGTTCTCAGCTCCTGTGTTCAACAGGTTGCATGCACTGAGTTTGTCCTCCCGTCAGCGTTGCATTCAAGGTTGTGCCCTGCTGTCGCTCACTAATGCTGCCTCGGTCACTGAGGCTGGGGCATGAATGTCAGCCCATGGCCATCCATCTTGCCCCCTAGAGAGACCCTCCTCCTTGTGGAACAGCAGAAATAAAGAGACCCAGTCTTGATCTGAGTGGCTTGCAACTGGTGTTTGAGCCTCAGGGGTCTATTCTGCCCCCTCTTGGGTTGGAGAAAGCAGAGAAGGGCTCAGTGTGAGCTAGAAGGTTATTAACTGTTCAGGAGCAGCCCTAGAAATGTCCTGTGCACCTGAGTGAGGTGACACAAGACTCACAATTTGCTTCCTTTGGGGCCTTCTACCCCTTGTCTGCTCCTATGCTTTTGTTCTGCTTTTTTTTTTGTTGTTTTCTGGTCCCACTGCCAAGATGTAGAAAGGCATAGAGACACTCCATGCTCTTCCCTTAGGGTGATGTGGCATGGAGAACTCAATGAGGGGTACACATCCTAAGTACGCATTTCCTTAGGGCTGCAACCCATTATTATTATTATTATTTTTAGATGAAGTTTCACTCTGTCACCCAGGCTGAGTGTAGTGGCACAATCTTGGCTCACTACAACCTCCATCTCCTGGGCTCAAGCGATTCTCCTGCCTCAGACTCCTTAGTAGCTGGGATTATAGGCACGCGCCACCACCCCCAGCTAATTTTTGTATTTTTAGTAGATACGGGATTTCACCATGTTGGCCAGGCTGGTCTCAAACTCCTGAGCTCAAGTGATCCATCCACCTCAGCCTCCCAAAG
Organism: Pongo pygmaeus; assembly: GCF_028885625.2. Lineage (NCBI taxonomy): Eukaryota > Metazoa > Chordata > Mammalia > Primates > Hominidae > Pongo > Pongo pygmaeus. Next base: position 12,518,639 of record NC_072380.2, read on the forward strand.
TGCTGGGATTACAGGTGTAAGCCACCACACCCAGTCTGCAAGCCATATTTCTTTCATATTTCAACCCTCAAGATAATAGGATGCATTTTACAAACTATAAATGTGATTTATTATTTCTTTTATCTCCCTAAAAGCTGTTATTTAAAATAGCAGATAACACCTTAGAGCTGTTCTGAGAATATAGGAAATGAGTATTATTTCAGTTTGCCCTTTGCTCTAATAGTGTATATCTCTTTTATATATGCATATATATATATGTATTTTTTTCTTTTACTTAAACTCTTCTTTCATTGTGAAGCCACCATTTTATACCTTGATGCCAAGAGTGAGGTCAGCCCTCACCTTTGTAGAGACTGGACCTTCATCTCACCATTTTGTGTGCTACCTAGAAAGGTTTTCTGATTGTCCCCATGCCCTGCAGACACCTGTGGCCCTGAGTGAGCCTTTGCCCAGGCAGACTCTTTATCCATATGCACCACTCCAGAAACTGTGGGGCCTTGAAAAGACTCACTTTTCTTTAAGATCCATTTCCTCATTTCTAAAATCATTACCTTCCTGCCTTCTAAAATCTCTGTGGGCTCGCCTTGCCCACTAAGCCAGCAGGGTATACGGGAAATCTCCAGGGACTGCATACTAAAAAGGGAGAATTTTTTTTTTTTTTTTTTGAGATGGAGTCTCGTTCTTGTTTCCCAGGCTAGATTGCAGTGGTGCAATCTCAGCTCACTGCAACCTCCTCCTACAATGTTCAAGTGATTCTCCTGCCTCAGCCTCCCAAGTAGCTGGGATTATAGGCATCTGCCACCATGCCCGGCTAGTTTTTGTATTTTTAATAGAGATGGGGTTTTGCCATGTTGGCCAGGCTGGTCTCAAACTCCTGACTTCAGGTGATCCACCCACCTCGGCCTCCCAAAGTGCTGGGATTACAGGCGTGAGCCACTATACCCAGCCAAAAGGGAGAATTTTACCATTGGCCAGTTACACCCTCTATAAACCTGACTTTTAAAAAATTCCACTCAAACCACACATGTTCAAGTTTATTATTGCTGTTGCAGCATTGTTTGCAAAACATTGGAAACAATTTAAGTGTCCATCAAAAAGGGATGGTTAAATAAATTATGATACTTGCATATGGTGATCTATTATGGTAAAACTGTTTAAAATAATTAAATAGATCTGCATATTTGATTTAAAAATCTCTCCAAGATGTGAAAGAAAAGCATTATTCCACACAGTAGCCACTGTTTGCTCTTTTCAATGTAATTTTGTGTGTGTGTGTGTGTGTCTGCATGCGCACACACGTGCACATTTGTTTGGATTGTTGGAGGCATACATGAAACACTACTGGCAGTGGTGTGGTATCCTCTGATAAGAGAGCTGAGTACTGAGGGACAGGGTAGGAGGAAGACTTAGTTGTCAATCTATACCTTTTTTGCATTTTGATTTTTTCCATTGTGCATATATTGTCTATTTGAGAAACAGAAAAGAAGTAAAATAAAATTAATTGCTTACAAAAAATTAGCCGGGCGCGGTGGCGGGCGCCTGTAGTCCCAGCTACTCGGGAGGCTGAGGCAGGAGAACGGCGTGAACCCGGGAGGCGGAGCTTGCAGTGAGCCGAGATCGTGCCACTGCACTCCAGCCTGGGCGACAGAGCGAGACTCTGTCTCAAAAAAAAAAAAAAAAAAAAAAAAAAAAAAAAAATTAATTGCTCTGAACAAATAAATAAATAAATAAAGGGGAAAAAGTCTGCAGGACCCTGGAATTGAGTGGCATTGCCCTTGGTCTGATGGTTTCTGTCTCTCCTCTTCAGGTCCCTCGTCTGAGCTGGCTCACTCACCCACCAACAGCGGAAAGAAGCTCTTTGCTCCCGTTCCGTTTCCTTCAGGCTCCACTGAGGATGTGTCCCCCAGTGGCCCCCTGCAGCCCCCTCCACTCCCCCAGAAAAAGATAGTGAGCCGGGCAGCCTCTTCACCGGATGGCTTCTTCTGGACCCAAGGCTCCCCCAAGCCCCGAACAGCAAGCCCCAAGCTGAACCTAAGCCACTCAGAAACCAACGTCCACGACGAGTCTCACTTTAGCTATTCGTTGAGCCCCGGGAACCGCCACCATCCTGTCTTCTCCTCTTCTGATCCTCTGGAGAAAGCTTTCAAAGGCAGTGGCCACTGGGTTCCAGCAGCAGGGCTGGCGGGCAACAGAGGCGGCTGTGGGAGCCCTGGCCTCCAGTGCAAAGGGGCCCCCTCCGCCTCATCCTCCCAGCTGAGCGTGTCCAGTCAAGCCTCCACTGGGAGCACCCAGCTTCAGCTGCACGGTCTCCTGAGCAACATCAGCAGCAAGGAGGGCACCTATGCCAAGCTGGGGGGACTCTACACCCAGTCCCTGGCCCGCCTTGTAGCCAAATGTGAGGACCTCTTCATGGGCGGCCAGAAAAAGGAGCTCCACTTCAATGAGAATAACTGGTCGCTCTTCAAGCTGACTTGTAACAAGCCCTGCTGTGACTCGGGGGATGCCATTTACTACTGTGCCACCTGCTCTGAGGACCCCGGCAGCACCTATGCTGTGAAAGTAGGTACCACTCCCTCCTTGCATTCCTCTGTGCCACTGGCTGGTGCTGGCTTGGGCAGAACTATGGCCTGAGCAAGTCATTTCACCTGTCTGGGCATTAGGAGGGGAGTTGATTCCTAAGCATTCTTTTTTTTTTTTTTTTTTTTGTAAGATAAGAGTCTCACTTTGTCCCCCAGGCTGGTGTGCAGTGGCACAATCTTGGCTCACTACAGCCTCCGCCTCCCATTTTAAAGCAATTCTCCTGCCTCATCCTCCCGAGTAGCCAGGATTATCTGTGTGCACCACCATGCCCAGCTAATTTTTGTATTTTTAGTAGAAATGGGGTTTCACCATGTTGGCCAGGCTGGTCTTGAACTCCTGACCTCAGATGATCCACCCACTTCGGCCTCCCAAAATGCTGGGATTACAGGTGTGAGCCACCACCCCTGACCCCTAAGCATTCTTTTAACACTTAGTGCTCAACAACTTCACTCTCTCTCTGCCCCAGGACATGGTGCAATGAGATTTGTAGTATGAATATAAGACACATTCTGTGCTTTAGCTGAGTTAAGAAAACAGTTGCCTTTTAGTGCAACAGAGAGTTTATTCATTTATTGACCAGGTTTTTACTGAGTGTCTACTATAGGCCAGGTACTTTGCCACAATCTGAGTATATAGGGGTGAATATAAGCTTCCCTATAGAGCTATGATGTAGTGAGGGAGATGGATAATGAGGTCATTCTTCTAATGTTAGATCCAGAAGGAGCATTCGACTTAGGAATCATCTTGAACAATAATAGTAATAATATCATTTGTGTGAGCATTCACTCTACAACTAGACTCTTACCTCTAATCCTAACAGTAATCCTACAGGTTAGGCAGGTTTTACAGATGGGGGATCTGAAGCTCAAAGTGGTTAAGTAATTTGCCCATAGCTAGTTGGTGGCTGGAACGGATTTGCACTCTGGTATGGCTGTCTCCAAAGCCTAAGTTATGTCCCTACCATTTAAGATAAATGAAGTTCAGAGACATTAAGTGACTGGCTCAAGGCAGCACAGCTCTTTAACCTTTGATGCTGGATCAGGCCTCTCGCTACCTGCACTGCATTGCACTGTCAGAGTGCAGCTCTGTGTGAGCTAGTTGAGCCATCGGCACCCATTTGGGCCACTGGGGTCTGTACCATGAACTCCAGTCCTTCCTGTGGCCCTGTTTCTCATCTTCTTTTGCTGTTCCTTGATTACCTATTGAGACCCTGGCCCTTCTATAAAGGTAGGCTTTTAGTGGGAGTCAGGAGGGAGACCCTGAGCTGTCTTCTCTCATCACCTGCCCTAAGACATCCCTTTTTTTTCCAGTTAGAAAAGTGCAAAGAATAAGCTAATTTGAAATGGCCTTGGTGGGGTAGCTTGCTTACCAACAATTTTTAAAAATAATATTGCTAACATTTTAAAAATAATATTAAATAATATTTAAGTAATATTATTAATAACAATATTATTCAGTATATATAAATAATATATAGTAATTATAATTAATAGTAGTAATAATACTAATATTCAGTATGTATTATTTATAATTATTATTTATATATACTGAATATTAATAGTAGTAATAGTATTATCATAAATAATATATAGTGAATAATATTATTCAGTATCAAGAGACAGCTGACCTTTCTGTTTTGAGGAGGAAAAAGCCTGGTGGAAGAGATTGAATTCCTCTTGTCCATGGTATAGAAAGTGAGGTGACCCTTCTGCAGGAAGTAAGGGGCCCTTGGGACAAATGGTTTTGCTTTTATTTTATTATTATTTATTTATTTATTTAGAGACAGAGTCTTGCTCTGTGGCCCAGGCTGGAGTGCGCGGTGTGATCTTGGCTCACTGCAACCTCCACCTCTCGGGTTCAAGCGATTCTCCTGCCTCAGCCTCCTGAGTAACTGGGACAACAGGCGCCGCCCCCCACCCCCACCACACCTGGCTAATTTTTGTATTTTTAGTAGATACGGGGTTTCACCATATTGGCCAAGCTGGTCTCGAACTTCTGACCTTGTAATCCACCTGCCTCGGCCTCCAAAAGTGCTGGGATTACAGGCATGAGCCACCTTGCCCCGCCACAGTTTTGTTTTTCACAAACATAAATAATTGTGCTGTGCAGCTTGGATTCTAGGGCCCCATATATTAATGCAGAATTAGCCGTATTCTCTAATAAACAACACAAAAGAAATTTAACTTTCCTTAAGAATGTTAAAAACAAGTGTTGCTCCTTATTTCATTAGAAATAGAAGCCACACAGAAACCAAAAGATAAGCCTTAGCCCTCTAAACAAGAGCCGCAGGGGTTTCCTATTTGACTTTCCTGGAGACGTGGTAGCTCAAGGACCGTCTCTGTGCCACGTGAAAAAGGAAAGTTGGAGACTGGCATCCATTATGCAGGGGATGGTAATTCTTGGAACAAGGTTACCAGGAACAATATTAATTTGCAAATGTGCCTGGCCTGGTCATTGTGGGGGTGGGCCGTGGGGGCCCTGGAGCATCATTTCGCACGGGCAGCTGTTCCACTTCATTAGCTCTCCAGTCTAGACGAAATACAGTCATCTGGGGATCCGCAGGAGGGGGAGTGGGTCTCCCTTCCCAGCCAGCGAGCTGCCTGTCTGAGGCTGAGCGCATTTCATCTGCACATGTTAAACAGGGAGTCGGCACTGAAGGCAGACGGAGCCTCATTTACGGAGCCTCGTTTGCGGAGCCTCGTTTGCGGTCGAGGAGTCCCAGTTAACAATAGCAGGCTCACACCTGCTCCTTGCTGATGCTGGAACCTACTACTTTGGGCTCAGCGCCCTGCAGCAGTGAGGAGTTAAAAGCTGGTTCTTGTAGCTCCACCGCATGAATAGGTGACAAGAAAAAAAAAATCATTAGTTGTGTGTGCGTTTTCGAAGCAGTTTCATTTCTCAGCCATCTAGAGAGAATTCTAGTTTGGTAATTAGGGCCCCGTTTTCAGCTGCTGGGCCTTTTTTATTTAACAGACATGATTTAGCCCAGACTTTCGCCCGTGAATGAGGCCCTGACTCCAAAGTTTAAATGAGTCCTGGCTCAGCAAAACGTTTGAAACTTGAGCTGAACCAAGAGTCTATGTAAAGTTCTAGAGCTAAAAATCCGAGTGCAGGGCCCCCTGAAAATGAAATGAGGGTAGGGGCAGGGAGTAGGGAGATGGAGATGGAGAAAAAGCCACTCCCTCCCCCACAGCCCCTTCCCCCATCCAGTGCTGTAGAATGATCTCCGGCGCGGGTCCAGAGCTCACTCACAGGGCTGGTTAGCATGCGCCCAACGCAGCCCTCTCCCTTGCTGGGCTTTGAGGAAGCTGCGGGTCTTGCCAAACGCCCAGTGCACTGATTTTGAAATGCATCCAGCCCAGTTGCCATTTACTCTGCTCCTTCATTTACATCTCTGTGCAAAATGTCAGCAGCCTGACTGGAGCTCCAGGCCTCAAGTGTTTGCTGGGCCCAGGCTTTTCATACCCCTGAGAAAAAGGAGCCTTGGAAACTCTTCCCAGGCCCCTGGGCAGCTGTGCTCTTCGGGTTTGCACAATACCTGCAGGCCAGCTCTGGATGCCTCTGCATCACCAGAGGGCTACAACCCAGATGGCAAGAGCAGTCACCATAGCAACCCTCCCCATTGTGCTTGCCCTGGGCTGGGCCTAGGTGCTGAGAGCCATGCCTGCATCATTTCATCTGATCCTCACAATGGCCCTATGAGGAAGGACTATCCCTGTCATTCAGATGAGAAAACACGCTTTGAGATAAATACCGTCCATCTTCATTATTTATGGATTCTGTATTTGCAAAATCATCTACCTGCTCAAATTTATGTGTAATTCCAAAATCAATACTTGAAGCGCTTTCCAGTGATTTCTGGATATGTATAAGGCAGAGAAAAATTTGAGTCACCTGATGTTAGTTCTCACACTGCTAATAAAGACATACCGGAGACTGGGTAATTTACAAAGAGATTTAATTGACTCACAGTTCAGCATGGCTGGGGAAGCCTCAGGAAACTTACAATCATGGTGGAAGGGGAAGCAAACACGTCCTTCTTCACATGGCGGCAGCAAGGAGAAACCAAGCAAAGGGGGAAGAGCAGCCAGGTGCAGTGGCTCATGCCTGTAATTCCAGCGCTTTGGGAGGCCAAGGCAGGTGGATCATGAGGTCAGGAGTTCAAGACCAGCCTGGCCAACATGGTGAAACCCCATCTCTACTAAAAAATAAAAAATACAAAAATTAGCCAGATGTGGTGGCAGGCACCTGTAATCCCAGCTACTTGGGAGGCTGAGGCAGGAGAATCACTTGAAGCCAGGAGGCAGAGATTGCAGTGAGCCAAGATGTGCCACTGCACTCCAGCCTGGGCAACAGAGCAAGACTCCATCTTAAAAAAAACAAAAGGGAGGGAAAGCCCCTTATAAAGCCATCAGATCTCATGAGAACTCACTCACTATCATGAGAACATCACCAGGTTCCTCCCACCACACATGGGGATTATGAGAACTGCAATTCAAGATGAGATTCGTTTGGGGGCACAGCCAAACCATATCACCCAATGTACAAGTTTCCAGCTGAAGGGGAATGCGGCGACAGTCTCCCATCTTGTTTCAGCCCTCATCCTGGAAGCCAGGGTCATTTTTTGCAGTCTATTTAGTGTCTGGTTTTTCACATTTGTGTGCTTTTTGTTTGTCAATGAAAGAGTCCAACTCTGTAAAATATTAGAAGAGATCTATTCTGAGCCAAATATAAGTCACCTATGGTCCATGACACAGCCCTCAGGAGATCCTGAGACCATGTGCCCAAAGTGGTCAGGCCACAACTTGGTTTTGTACATTTTAGGGAGACATAGTTATCAATCAATACATGTATGATGTACATTGAAGTTGAGGGGGCCTGGGGAGCTTCCAAGTCATCGGTGGATTCAAAGATTTTCTGATTGGCACTTGGTTGAGAGTTATTATCAATAGAAAGGAATGTCTGGATTATGAGAAGGGGTTATGGAGACCAAGGCTTTATCATGCAGACGAAGCCTCCAGGTAGCAGGCTTCAGTGAGAACACATTGTAAATATTTTTTCCAGACTTGAAGAGACTGCCCTATCAGTAATCCCAACAGGGAGGAGGGTAGCATGAGGCATGTCCAGCTCCCCCTTCCCGTCATGGCCTGAACTCATTTTTTTATGTTCACTTTGGAATGCCCTTGACTGAGAGGAGGGGTCCATTTCAGATGGTTTGAGGGCCTTCGAATTTTATTTTTGGGTTTACATGTTGGTGATTTTGTCGCCAACATGTGGTGACAATGGCCCAAGCTGGATCACCTGAGGTCAGGAGTTCGAGACCAGCCTGGCCAACATGGTGAAACACTGTCTCTCCTAAAAATAAAAAAAATTAGTCGAGTGTGGTGGCAGGCACCTGTAATCCCAGCTACTCAGGAGGCTGAGGCAGAAGAATCACTTGAACCTGGGAGGCAGACATTGCAGTGAGCCGAGATCGTGCCACTGCACTCCAGCCTGGGCGACAGAGAGACTCCATCTCAAAAAAAAAAAAAACTATATATATAATATATATAATATATTATATATATTTATATATAATATATATAATATATTATATATATTTATATATAATATATATAATATATTATATATATTTATATATAATATATTATATATATTTATATATAATATATATAATATATTATATATAAATATATAATATATTATATATATTTATATATTATATATAATATATTATATATATTTATTTATATATAATATATGTTATATATAATATATATTATATATGTTATATATATAATATATATTATATATGTTATATATATAATATATATTATATATGTTATATATATAATATATATTATATATGTTATATATATAATATATATTATATATGTATATATATAATATATATGTTATATATATATTATATATATATAATATATATATATATAAAAAATAAAATAAAATGGCCCAAGCATAGGGCTGAAGTGCTGTCTAGTGTTCCTAACCACCACGAGGCTGGGATGTGCCTCATGGATAAAAACATATGTGTTAGATAAGCTTTGTTCAGGGATGAGCTCTAGTGCTGTTGCCTGTGAGTTCCTGTTAATGACTCAACAAGGTATGTTAAACAAGCTAGCTCTAAACAGAAGCATACATGAAACAAGGTTGAATACTGGTGGGTTAATGAAAATATTGTGACCAGAGGTTCCCAGGAAACTTACCTTGTATTTCCCCTAGGAGCAATGGTTCACTATTCACTAATTCAGTGTTTATGGCTTCTTCACAGAACATAACCCCTGCAAATAATGAAAATCCCCTGTAACTTGCCAAAGGTTACAGAGCTAATACTTAAACCCAGGCCTTTTTTCACTCCAGAGCCCATGCTTTTGACCTCTGCAACACTTCTCGGTTGTATAGTCCTGAGCAAATAATTTAACTTCTGGAAGCCCCAGTTTCCTCCTCTGTAATAGCATCTTCCTCCTTGGATGTAATGAGATTGAATGAGATGCTGCATGAAACCCTCACAGTTGGCACAGTCCTTGCACATGCAAGAGCCCAATCTGTATCTGTTAGGGGTGAGACAATAACAGTGATGTCCTCCCACATCTCCACTGACAACACAGCGTATATGCAAGATGCTTTCTTTGAGGACTCCCCCCACCACCATTGCTGCAAATTTCCTTTAGTTTAATAGTGCTCCAGAAGCCTGCCATTTAAAAACCAAGTGCAGGCCAGGCACCGTGGCTCACACTTGTAATCCCAGCACTTTGGGAGGCCAAGGTGGGAGGATCACTTGAGCCTAGGAGTTCAAGACCAGCCTGGGCAACATGGCAAAACCTTGTCTGTACAAAAATTCCAAAAATTAGTTGGACGTGGTGGTGCGCACCTCTAGTCCCAGCTACTCAGGAGGCTGAGGCAGGAGGATTGCTTAAACCTGGGAGGTCAAAACTGCAGTGAGCTGTGATTGCACCACTGCACTCCAGCCTGTCTCAAAAAGTAAAAATTAAAAACCGAGTACAGTTGGGTAGTCCAGAATAAGAAAGAGCCTGAACAATGCCTTTTAGACATGTATTTCAAAATCATTTTTGTTAGTGTAATAGGAAGTAATGTCTGGGGTAAATGTCTTTCCCTTTTATTACCATTCTGCTTTTATAATAGAGAGATTACTAAATTAATGTGTTACCCACCATTCCCCACAATTAGCTTTAAAAACATCTCTTGGAGGCTGAGCTCTTGTATGCCAGGTTTCATGCTGAGAAGATTTGTACAGCTGCAATATAAATAAATCTCCGTGAAAAGGTGCTTGCAATAGAACTTCTAAAAGTATCGCCTGTAAGCATTGAGGTACTTCAAAAACACTGCTTCATCATCATTCCAACACTGCAGCCTGAAGGCAGGGTTATTTTGGGAGTGATTGCAGGATAATATTTTATAGGTAGATGTGAGACGCCTTTCTTCTCACATCTGATCTTTGTCTTTCTATATTACACATTGATCTTTGTCTTTCTATATTACCCATTGATCTTTGTCTTTCTACAAAGCCTGGGTGAGGTTGCATAATATTCATTTGAGAGAGGAGACTTCAGTCCCTTTCAGGGTAATGACAGGGAGATTGAGACCTGACAGAGGGCCATTACGGCTAGTTCAAGACTCTCTAGTTGAGTGGCAGCCAGATGAGGACTAGGATTGCTAGAGATCCCCAGGTGGCTGGCACTGCCATTTGTACAACGAGAGGAGGTGAGAAAGATTGTGTGGATCCCCAGCTATGCTTCCCACAGAGAAGCCTGAGACCTTCCATCTTGTTTTTCCTACCTTCATCTCAGATGGTGCCCGGGGGTTCCTCTGAGGGTTCCTTCTGGTTCCTTCTTCCCCCGAGAGCTTTCTGGTTTCTTTCAGCTGCTGTGACTCACCTTGAAGGAAAAGTATGTGGGAAGTGAGGCTGCTTTCTTATAAACACTATTTGCCTTCTTGAGAATTTGTCCACACTGTGCACAGAGGGATGTCTTCCTACCAATACCTCCTGACCACACTGTGTTGCTTGGCAGGGACCCCACTCACTGGGTCATATGGTCATTTTATGTTTAACTTTTTAAGAAATTGACAAACTGCTCCAAAGGGTCTGCCCCATTTTACATTCACATCAGCAGTGTCTGAGGGTTCCCATTTCTGCTCATCCTCATAGACACTTGGGACTGTCTTTTATTAGAACCCATTCTAGTGGGCATGAACTGATATCTCATTGTGCTTTTGATTTGCGCTTGCCTGATGAATAATGATGTCCAACATCTTTTCACATGCTGTGGCCATTTACAAATTTTTTTTGGTGAATTGCCTATTCATATCTCTTGCCCACGTTTTTTTTTTTTTTTTTTTTTCCCTCCATGCCATGATTCTGTATCCTTTTTTAATTGGGTTGTTTGTATTATTGAGTTGTAAAAGAGTGTTTTTTAATATAAATTCCAGAAACAAGTCCTTTATCAGATACATTTTGGCAGATATTTTCTCCCAGTCTATTACTTGTCTTCCCACTTTCTTAATGGTGTCTTTTGAAGCACAAAAGTTTAGAACTTTGAGGTTAAGTTTGTGATTTTTTTCTTTTGTGAACGATGCTATTGGTGTGATATTTAAGAAATCTTTGCCCAACCCAAGGCCTCAAAGATTCTGTCCCATGTTTTCTTCTAGCATGTGCATAGATTGCTCTTACCCTTAAGCCTATGTGGATAGGCTTATTGCACGTAGATACTCAAATGTTTCCACGCTCTTTGTTGGACAGAACCATGGGCCCCACTCTTGATTTCACTTCTCCTTCTCCCCACAGATCTGCAAAACCCCTGAGCCCAAAACAGTCTCCTACTGCAGCCCGTCCGTGCCCGTGCACTTTAACATCCAGCAGGACTGCGGCCACTTCGTCGCCTCGGTGCCCTCCAGCATGCTCACCTCCTCCGACGCGCCCAAGGACCCTGTGCCTGCCCTGCCCGCACACCTCCCTGCCCAGGAGCAGGACTGCGTGGTGGTCATCACCCGAGAGGTGCCACATCAGACCGCCTCCGACTTCGTGCGGGACTCGGAGGCCAGCCACCAGGCGGAGCCTGAGGCGTACGAGCGGCGCGTGTGCTTCCTGCTTCTGCAACTCTGTAACGGGCTGGAGCACCTGAAGGAGCACGGGATCATCCACCGGGACCTGTGCCTGGAGAACCTGCTGCTGGTGCACTGCACCCTCCAGGCCGCCCCCGCCCCCGCTGCCGCCGCGCCTCCCTGCTCCTCTGCCGCCACGCCCGCTGGTGGTACTCTCAGCCCCGCAGCCGGCCCCGCCTCCCCGGAAGGGCCCCGGGAGAAGCAGCTGCCCCGGCTCATCATCAGCAACTTTTTGAAGGCCAAGCAGAAGCCGGGCGGCACCCCAAACCTGCAACAGAAGAAGAGCCAGGCCCGGCTGGCCCCCGAGATCGTGTCTGCCTCCCAGTACCGCAAGTTCGATGAGTTCCAGACAGGCATCCTCATCTACGAGCTGCTGCACCAACCCAACCCGTTCGAGGTGCGCGCCCAGCTGCGGGAGCGGGACTACCGGCAGGAGGACCTGCCGCCGCTGCCCGCGCTATCCCTCTACTCACCCGGCCTGCAGCAGCTGGCACATCTGCTGCTGGAGGCCGACCCCATCAAGCGTATCCGCATCGGCGAGGCCAAGCGCGTGCTGCAGTGCCTGCTGTGGGGGCCTCGGCGCGAGCTGGTGCAGCAGCCGGGCACCTCGGAGGAGGCGCTGTGCGGCACGCTGCACAACTGGATCGACATGAAGCGGGCCCTGATGATGATGAAGTTTGCAGAGAAGGCGGTGGATCGCAAGCGGGGCGTGGAGCTGGAGGACTGGCTTTGCTGCCAGTACCTGGCGTCTGCGGAGCCCGGGGCCCTCTTACAGTCGCTGAAGCTCCTGCAGCTTTTGTGAGCCAAGCCCCAGCCTGCACTGTCGCTGCCCCTTCCCTGCCTAACCCTTTCCTGTCTTGCCTTGGAGGCGCCCATGTCTCCCTGGGAAATGGTACAGATGACTGGTATACCTGGATGTAAAATATATAAATATATATATAGAAAATACATATACCATATATAAATATGAAAGACTAAGGATGCCGTTGCCCGCTCACACTGGTTTCCTCTCTGCACCAAGTCCTCCCTGTTTTCTTCTGTAATTATATACATTTCTAGTTCCATGCAACGTCCTGAGGACAGTTCTGTGAACAGAATGCAGCCTGGACACTGGCCTCAATACCTTGTTTAGGATTTCTTCACCCTTTTGTCAAATTGTTATTTAAAGAAAAAAAAAAAGAAGAAAATTCCATTAAATTTTTTTTTGGTTGAGTCATGAGCAAAGCTCTTTATCCTTAAGTGCCTGAGTGCATTAATATGTTTGGTGGGTCAAACGGACCTGTCTTTGGTCTTACGCTTTTCAGGAGATAGAGCAGCAGTCTACAAAGGACCAGGCAAGTAGGTACCAATTAATCTTCCCTGTTTCTCTTCCCACCTGGCAGCCTCCTGGAAAGAATCCAGACACAGCCGCTATGATCCCAGTGGTTTGGAATTCAAACCCATTTCCAGTTTGCTAAAGCTGGTTGTCATTTGTATCATTCAGAGACGTGCCTGAAAACAGAGTCCACCCCAGATGGCTCAGATGAAAAGACCTTAAGGGGACCACTTAGCTAGGTGTGATCAGGGTTATGAGAACAAAGGGTGACAAGGCCAAAAGCAAGGGCCAGAACAGCAGGACAGGGGAACATACAGGAGGTATTTGCACTGAGATCTCTACAGCCGGAGATGGGAGTCTCTGTTTCCCATCTGTCATCTCCAACCTAATAGGATGCCAGACAGCAAGGGACCTTGGGTGATGCAGTCTGAAGGATCAGCCTCCCGGGACAGGGAGGAGGTAGAGAATGCATGAGACGCCAGGTGGCAAACGGCCCACTCTTCCTACCATACTAGATACTGGCAGGGCAAGAATAGAATTCAGGTGTTTCACCTCCCAGGCCAGTACTCCCTCTGCTGTTCGAGCCTCCTTCAAGTCTCCTTTTCTAAAACCTCATTTAACACGTCTATTGGCACCTACAACTTATTGTAGTCAATATTTGTTACTATGCCTTTAAAAGCACACAAAGAAAATTAGGAGGCATCAGATCTTTCCTTCTCAGAACTAGACACACGCACGAAAGTCAAAAATTACCTATTTGAAGAGAAATAGCCCCAAGACTCTTGTATTTTTACCTAACGGGTAATCTTCCAACTACAGAACTAATTAATTTCTAAAACCTTGTTAATAACTCCGGACAAATTAAAACAAATACAAAGATCTGAATGGATGTATTAGAAACCTGGGGATGCGCTTAGCAGGAAGGATAGGGAACTCTCCCAGGTTCTCTTCTGCATATTAATTTCAATCCTTTTGTGAGTTCCACCTTCCAGCCCCTGACTACATGTAAACACATTCATCTTTCCATGCATCGGTGGTGAGGACAGCACCTGGGGCGCATTTGTAATTTCAATTGTTTCCTGAGCATTGAGGAAAGAACTGAACCAAAACCAGCTCCCAACCCATTTGTACAAGAGAAAGAGTCTACAAACATGGAAATCATATTTCTCCCCAGGACCTATCTGTTTCAGTGGGGGTGGGGGGGGGCATTATTTGCCAGTTCTTTCTTTGTTTCTCAGAATTTTCCAGGCAAACCTTCTGCCATCAGTTTGCTGTCTTTTGCTTTTTTGTCCTTTTTCACTTCAAGTAAATAAACAATGGAGAGGGAGGAGCAAATATTCTGCCAGAGGAATGCAGTGCCATTAGAAAATAAGGCCCAGTGTGGTGGCTCATGGCTGTAATCCCAGCACTTTGGGAGGCCAAGACAGGTCAATCATGTAAGGTCAGGAGCTTGAGACCAGCGTGGCCAACATGGAGAAACCCTGTCTCTACTAAAAATACAAAAATTAGCCAGGTGTCGTGGAGCATGCCTGTAATCCCAGCTACTCGGGAGGCTGAAGCAGGAGAATCGCTTGAACCCAGGAGGTGGAGGTTACAGTGAGCCAAGGTCATACCACTGCACTCCAGCCTGGGTAACAGAGTGAGACTCTATCAAATAAAAGAAGAAAGAAAAGAAAAGAAGAAAGAAAGAAAGAAAGAAAGAAAGAAAGAAAGAAAGAAAGAAAGAAAGAAAGAAAGAAAGAAAGAAGGAAAGAAAGAAAGGAAGGAAGGAAGGAAGGAAGGAAGGAAGGAAGGAAGGAAGGAAGGAAGAAAGGAAGGAAGGAAGAAAGAAAGAAAGAAGGAACGAAAGAGAAAGAAAAAGGAAAAAAAGAAAGAGGAAAGAAAGAAAGAAAGGGGAGAGAAAAAGAAAGAAGGAAAGAAAGAGAAAGAGAAAGAAAGAAAGAAAGAAAGAAAGAAATGTCTTAGGAGCCACGTTTTTAATTCCTGAATTAATTGCAACTTTTTTAATGCCACCCACTTCAGAAAAAAAAATGAGGTTGTAAAAATTGTTCTAAGAACCAACATGAACCAAAAACTAAAGGATAAAGAAGAAACAATAGCAATAAATTCTGAATGAGAGGAATAAGAGCAATTAAACATAAAAGTTACTTCTGAGCTGCCCACCAACCTATAAAAAGAAAACTGGTTGCAGAATTCTTTTTTGTGTGCAATTTTAGGAAACAGTTCATCAGGAGGAAGGAATTTTTGCCCAGTGCTTGGTTCTGAAGGAAATTTATCGAGGATTCTTTGTTTGAAGACATTGAATAATGCCCCAATAGCAGTTATAAAAAGAAAAAAAAAAAAGAATTTTTTGAAGATAGGTGTCATGAGCGATGCCAGGTTAAAAATAACCAGGTCCACACATGCTTGTGTCTTCCCACAATGTCAGGCTTTTATTGATGCTAATTCAGTCACAAAAGCCAGAAGTTACATGGAGTTCCCAAGGAGACAATTCTCTTAAGTACCTCCTGTTCTCTTGGTAGTCAGAGCCGCAGGCACACAGGCTTGAGCCACTCCACAAGTCAGTCAATACGGCAAACCATACATAATAGTATGCTTAATCAATATACATATGTTACAGATTAAACATTCCACAATAAACAAAGTAGCACTGAACATCAAGAGGAGGAAGAGATAGGAGAACGGGTTAAGGAACCAGTCCAGTGGGAGCAGGTCAGTCTTGCAAGAAAGAGTGTTTGAGGTGGCAGAAGCAGATGCCAAGTTCTTATCATGAGTGACTGCAAGAGAGTGTCAGTTGAGACAGCCCCGTTTCGAGCTGCTGAAGACCTGACATTTTAAAGTCAGAGTCCTCTGGTGAGAACTGATCTTGGACAAGTGTGCTTGTTTGTGTCTTTATCTGATTGGATGCAATCTTTATCTTTTTTATTTATTAAACAAAACGTCTTATCCTTGTTGGCAAAGTGCCCTCTGAAACATAAAATGAAGTCTTATTCTAAGATGGAGTTTATTATGTCAAAGGTACTCTATACAATAGGGCATTTTTTTATCGCTACCATTGGTGAAGTTTAAATATGGAGTGTTAAAACCTAGTTTCCTCAAGTTCTCTGGAAATGATTGCCACTCATTCCTCTCCATGGATTGGCCTTTTCCATAAATGATTAGTCATATGGCTATAAATATTAGATTTAGCAAACAACTTCAGTCGCACTAAATTCAGAGGTTCAATATAACTGGTTTTTTGTTACTTCAAAATACACCCAGGCTGCATGGCTTTATCTCACAGAAGACTCTAGCATGAAATCCATTATGCCCAGAAACAATAGTTTGTTCTGCAGGACTGAGGTTCAGAAACAATCAGGGACTTTTGTACGAGGACAGTTGCAGGATCTGGCAATTTAATACTCCTGTTATCAGTGAGTTCATCTCCCATTTTTCTTGGCTCTAAACTCAACTACTGGTATTTAAATCTCCAGTTATTCTTCTCTCCCACTGAGTCAAGTCACCCGCATTATGCTTTCCACATATGTAATTTTTGTTGTTTGTAAGCCATTCTCATTTTCATGCCAAGAAGTGGAATTGTTTTTCTTCTAATTTTTTTAATTGTAGGCGTTATAAAGCCTCATATCTAAATAGTTATATCCTTGCCAGAAGCCAGATAAGCGCTTTAGGGATTATTTATTTATCATAACATATGGCTCAGATCTGAAAAGACTGGTTCTGGGGAACTGTAGTTACCACTTTATATAACACTTCATGGTTTCCAAGAGCTTAGAGCTGAAAAAACTCTTTTGAGATGTACGCATGTACACAAAATAATTATAAAGATTTTTTAAAAAGAAGACACATGTTACTTTAGTGAGTTCTAAATTTGCTCTTAAAATACACAGTCAATAAATGAAGCAGCCCTTTTCTGCTCTGTTGAATATCTGAAAACCTTTGGAGATCTAAAGATTAGCTTACCAAATCCCACTAAAAGTAGTAGATTTGTAACATAAAACCAACTTGCCATTTTTAAGAGAGGGTGATGTGAATGGAATTTATTTATTAGAAATCAAAGTTTAACCCAGCTGATGTCATTGCTGGGAAAAAAAAAAAAAAACTAAAAGCAAGAATAAAATGGTTGGAACAAGTACCTGGGATGACTGTCTTGACAAATTACCCTTTCTTTCTTTTTTCCAGTGCTAATTAATGCAGGCAATGGGGCAACCTCCATGTAAAAGGTGTCCTGGGGGAGGAATTGCACCCCAGGAAAGTGGTCATGAGGTAGCCCGATGGACTCTAGGGTTCCAGAAAAAGAGTCCAAATTCACTCAAAAGTGACATTGTTGGTTTAGGGGACTCTGGGGTTGGGTCAGAACATCTGTGACCAGTGTGGATCCTTACCAGATCCAGGATACTCAGTTTTGTCTGATCTGGATCTTTTCTCCCAGAAGTTGACTACATCCATGCCAAGCTTATGGAACTGGGGAAGGAAAGTCAAGTTCACTCGAGATTTTTCTGCGTGTCAGCAGGCTGACTTTTTACTGCATTATCCCCGGGGAGTTTGAACATAGACGTTGATCACATATTCTAAATGTTAGATTCAAATATTTCCAGCTCCTATACCAGAGGTGATTACAGCTATTCCCTAGAAAAATACTGCCCTAGACACCAGATGGGCTTAGATTGTTAAGATGTTTGTGCACTGTAACAAACTTAAAGGTTACTCTGCAGACTTCTGCTTTACTGCCTTATTAGGGCAAAGCAGACATGGAGACAGGTTGAGGGAATTGAATGTGGAGGTCTAAGGAGAGAAGACAAGGCAGGAATTGAGAACACAAGATTCAAAGACAAACTACCTGCTCTATTCGGTTGGTGCAAAAGTTATTGTGGCATTTGCCATTACTTTTTAATTAATTTTAATGCAAAAACAGCAATAGCCTTTGCACCAATTTAATGTCATATGCATGGATCCAGCCCTGGTGACTTTCCACAATCCTGAAAGGGTAATCACGCCTTCACTCCTTTACTAGGATTACACAGACATTTGTATGTCTATTCTTTTCTCAAAGATTTCCAGGAATGAGGAAGCTGTAACCATTTCCTCTTTTCTAGATTGTGTAGAGTTCCATTTCAGAACTTACAGCAGATTCCTTAAAAAGTCAGAAAGACTTTAACAATTGAGCCTTTTATTTAAACCCTTTATTTACTGGCCATTCCCACCACCACAATGACATAAGCAAGTTCTGGTTTTCCTAAAAGAGAAATGGATTTTCTTTCTCCTACCCCTCAGCTTTGTTGGTTTTATTTATTTGAGTAGGCAAGCCCTAACATGGCACTCAAAGATAAAACTATCCAACAGGTATACTCAGGGCTGGGCACAGTGGCTCACGCCTGTAACAGCGTTTTGGAAGGCCAAAGCTATAATCCCAACACTTTGGGAGGCCAAGAATTGCTTGACGTTGGAGACCAGCCCAGGGAAATATTGAGAGACTCTGTCTCTACAAAAAAATAAAAATAAAAAAATTAGCCAGGCATGGTGGCACACACCTGTAGTCCTAGCTACTCAGGAGGCTGAGATGAGAGGATCACTGGATCCTGAATGATCAAAGCTGCAGTGAGCTAGGATGGTGCTACTGCACTCCAGCTTGGGCAACAGAGAGACAGAGAGAGGCTGTCTGAAAAAAAAAAAGAAAAAAAAAATGATGCTCAGAGCACTCAGAGCAGATATCAATCCTCCATGCTTTCTCCTCCATGCCATTCTCCCCTCTTTTCCCCTGTGAGCACCCACCTGCTGTGGTCACCAAACTCACCAATTTCTGCTTGATCCTTCCTGTGTTTGTTCACAAATGAGCAGATACAAGTATATCCTTCTTTCTTACACCGAAGTTACCATGCCTGAGATGCCAGAGCGCTTTGCTTTCCTCACTTAGCAGTATGTCAACAAGAACTTTCTTTCTTTTCTTTTCTTTTCTTTTCTTTCTTTCTTTCTTTTTTTTTTTTTTTTTTTTTTTTTTGAGATGGAGTTTCACTCTTGTTGCCCAGGCTGGAGTGCAATGGTGCAATCTCAGCTCACCGCAACCCCCTTCTCTGGGGTTCAAGCAATTGTCCTGCCTCAGCCTCCCGAGTAGCTGGGATTACAGGCATGTGCCACCACACCCAGCTTATTTTGTATTTTTAGTAGAGATGGGGTTTCTCCATGTTGGTCAGGCTGGTCTCGAGCTCCCATCCTCAGGTGATCTGCCCGCCTCAGCCTCCCAAAGTGCTGAGATTACAAGTGTGAGCCACCGTGCCCAGCCGGAACTTTCTTAAAGAGAAGTGACTTGATTTCTTTCCTGAGTCAGGGAATTGACAGGTTTCATCACCTTTTCCCCAGGCGTTAAAACATCATTTGCACTGCTTGGAGAGCATTAACTCATCAAAAATTTAATGATCTCTTATTGGTATTGCTCCTTGTTTTTGGTCTTAGGACAACTCATTTAATTTCCATTGGGAGATACAGACTCTTTTTCTTCCCAGATGGAAATCCTGAGGCTTGCTCAAAAATGCAGTTAACATTGGCAGCAGAGCCCTGAGTTAATGATAAAATTCACCCTCAGGCCCTTACTAGTCCCTGGAGTGACTCTGCTAGTCTTTGCACTTGCAACTCAACACTTCTTTGACAAGGTCTGTATTGGTCCCTTGTGGCAAACCCAACCTGGTGGCTATGGCCGGTTCTCCAAGGAAAATGCTTCAGGATGATCTTTCAGAGATAGTGTTTAAGGAAGAGCAAGGTTGTGGTACTCTGTGCCTTGGCTTTTCTGTGCCTCCAGTGTGGTCATTTCTTTCCATGACTTTAGAGAGCTGCAATGTAAGCAACAAGGACTCCACTCATTGAAATCGTTCGTGGAACTTGGATTCAGTTCTTGAACAATAGAAGCCTGATGCTGTTAGTCTTGGCTGAGTGCAACATGAGTCATGTGCTGTTTCAAGTACCCAACTGAACACGGGTAGAAAGAAGGGGCTCCCTGAGTGACAGCCAGTGGAACAATTCCATGTAGAGATAGGGTTGGGGGAATGAGGTGGGGTGGGGGCTGCGCTCCCAGCACAGGAAGCAGACAAGGGTGCAGATCAGCACGCCTTCCTGGCCAGTGCCGACTGTGCCCTGCAGCCGGGGTTGGCAGCCGCCTCCCAACTATGAGTCACACATTTGATCGCAGCGTTCATCCTGCAGACAGGCCTCACTGGAGCCAGCTGCTGGGCCCTGGCTTATTACCCAACAACCCCCTTTGTTTCATCTCTGAAAAGGCAACAGTTCATTGGAGAAAGAGTCAAAATGAAGAAAACCAAGGGCGATGTGAAATGGCGAAGGCAGCCATTTATTCTTTTGGTAGGATGTTCACTTCTATTTTTTCTTTCAGAGATAGAGCCTTGCTCCATTGCCCAGATGGAGTGCAGTGGTATGATCATAGCTCACTGCAGCCTCGGCTTCCTGGGCTCAAGTGATCCTCTGACTTCAGCCTCCCAAGTAGCTGGGGCTACAGGTTCATGCCACCATATCAGACTAATGTTTTGTAGAGATGGGGGTCTCACTATGTTGCCCAGGCTGGTCTCGAACTCCTGGTTTCAAGCCATCCTCCCTCCTCCATCACCTAAAGTGCTGGGATTGGAGGTGTGAGCCACCACATCCAGCCCAAGATAACCATTTCTAAACAACACCTGTCACAGGTGCTCTCATAAAACGGCTTTTCACTGGGGCACAGGCCTCTGGTAGCAGTTTGATGGAGGGTTGGAATCATGACCTTCAGTAGGACAGGCCTGGTGAGGTCTGGAGTGTTTCCCTTGTGGTAACTCTAAAGTTATTGGGAAGGGAAAGAAATAATGCAGGAGACAGACAGTGAATATTCCTGCAGTGATGTTAAGAGCATAATACAAGCCGTAATAATGGCCACAGCTTGGCTCTGTGGGGTATCTGTGTTTCTGTAAATGGACACTACTCAGTTTAGCAAACAGAAAGTGGCATTACATCCGGGTCCTCTGTCTCATTTTCATTCACAGATCCTTGTGGGCTGAGCACTGAGAAAGGAATTCATTAATGCCCCTGACCTGTCATTCAAAGACTCCCTGGGTTGCTTGAACAGAAGATTTTAGTTTGGTGTCTGATGACAATGTTGGAAAACTATGAATGACAGAAAAAGAGTGTCTTTGTTTACCTGACTTCTCTGCTCCAAGATTTAAAGTCTTGTTATTTGAAATATTATTTTACCTTCTTAAAACATTCCTCTGATATATGGAGAAATCTAGACAGATAATCTCTATTTTAAGAGAAAATTAAGCTGTGGAAAAGTAAATTGATAAGTGAAGTGTAAATTCAGGACTAGAGTCTAGGCTGTATGCCTTCCATTCTCTACTAAGTACACTGTACCTCCATGTGTATACCCCAGTGTTTACTGGGTACCCATTAGCGTCTTGCCCTTCCTTCAATTTTTTTTTTTTTTTGAGATGGAGTCTCACTCTGCCGCCCAGGCTGGAGTGCAGTGGCATGACCTGGGCTCACTGCAACCTCCGCCTCCTGGCTTCAAGCAATTCTCCTGCTTCAGCCTCCCAAGTAGCTGGAATTATAGGTGCCTACCACCATGACCGGTTAATTTTTGTATTTTTAGTA
The DNA here is from genome assembly GCF_028885625.2 of Pongo pygmaeus. Lineage (NCBI taxonomy): Eukaryota > Metazoa > Chordata > Mammalia > Primates > Hominidae > Pongo > Pongo pygmaeus. The sequence continues at coordinate 12,540,297 of NC_072380.2, forward strand.
GAGATGGGGTTTTGCCATGTTGGCCAGGCTGGTCTCGTCCTGACCCCAGGTAATCCACCCACCTTGGCCTCCCAAAGTGCTGAGATTACAGGCCTGATCCCCCACACCCAGCCAGTCCTTCAGTGTTTGACTCAAGCCACACCTAATTCAAGAACATAGAGAGTAGAAGGATGGTTACCAGAGACTGGGAAGGGTAGCAGGGGGCTTAATGGGGGGAGGTGAGGATGGTTAACGGGTGCAAAAAAATAGTCAGAAAGAATAAAATCTACTATTTGATAGTACAACAGGTGACTATAGTCAATAATAACTTAATTGTACATTTTAAAATAGGGAGTGTCACTGGATTGTTTGTAACTTTAAGGATAAATGCTTGAGGGGATGGATACCTCATTTTCCATGATGTGCTTATTTCACATTGACCATAATATTTATCTCACGTACCCCATAAATATATACACTTACTATGTAGTCCCCAAAATTAAAAACAATAAAAAAGAATAACTAATTAAAAAATAAAAAAGTCCTCCCCTTCTTATGAAAGCTAGTGTCCCTTTCTCCTCTGCAATTATCCACTACTGCATCCCTCCGAACCTGGGAGGCAGGCAATTTTTTAAAAATCTGAACATAAGTATATTCTTTCTCACTGAGTAGACTGTAGGACCATTGAGAGCAGTGACAATGTCCTACACTGCTTGCTTCCTCATTCCCTCTCCCCCTGCATTGTATGCAGTAGGTGCTTAATAAATGTGTTGAGGACGTTTATGATGACGCCTGGTTTTTAGTTAATGAGTGTGTCAACCGCTTAAGAAGAATGATGTTCCACAAATGACACAGAGCTTTACAGTTGGCAAAACACTTTCATGTTCCTTATCGCCCAACAACACTCTAAAGTCATACAACATCCTCACCTACAGATCATGACAGGGAGCCTCTGAGAGACAAAGCAACTTGCCAGAGAGTCCTTACGACTGGCTGGTGACAGGACTCAGATTGCAACAAAGGTCTTCTGTATTCAAACCCAATGTTCTCTCCACCCCAGCACAGCCTCACCTCTGTTTCTGATGAATGGTGCCCCGGCCATCACCCCGGAATCCACACAGCCTCTGTCTTTTACACTAAAGGTGGTATTTACTTTCCTATATTGAGTGGCTTCCACTGCAAGAGTGACTATGTAGTGAGTGCTCTATTGGTGACATCAAAACTTGACTTCATGGAGACAGTTTCTATTTTCTTGGGCATATCATCCAAACACTATCTACCTCTCTGCAATGTGTAGCAATGAGGGGTGTCACAGATGCACACAAACTTTGTTAAAACCATTTTCAGTTGCAATACCCTAAAGGCAATCCCAGGGTGATGAAGCCCCTCCAGTATCCTGGAAGGAGAATATTCTTTCTTGGTTTATCTGCTCCATCCGACCCTGGACTATGCCAAGCTGCCCCACTGCTTAGAGGCCTTGTGGAGCTAGTCAGGTGGGCATGTGGGGGATTTCAAGGTGCTTGCCCCATTTAGCCCCTGCCAGGCCCTGCCGCAGGCTCTGTTCCTGCCCACCTGCCGCACCCCAAATCCTCCTAGGCAGCAAACCTGCAAGCAAGTGGCTGTGTCTCCACAATCACCTTCCCAAGTGACCCCGACCTCAGGCTTGTCAGTTTGGTGTCCAATTTCTAGCAGGACAGGTGGACAAAAGGCGTAGTACCGTTCTGCTGCCAGACTGCTACGAAACATCACATTCCGTTTTCTACTAGGACAGAAAGGGAGCAAGAGTCCAGAAACCTCCCAAGCTGCTTATTTTTCCCACTGTATTGTAAGATTTTTCTCCTTAAAACTGAGGCTGGGCTGAGTGCAGTGGCTCATGCCTGTAATCTCAGCATTTTGGGAGGCCGAAGTGGATAGATCACCTGAGTCAGGAGTTCAAGACCAGCCTAACCAACATGGCAAAAACCATCTTTACTAAAAATACAAAAATTAGCCAGGCATGGTGGCGTGTGCCTGTAGTCCCAGCTACTCAAGAGGCTGAGGCAGGGGAATTGCTTGAACCCAGGTGGTGGAGGTTGCAGTGAGCTGAGATTGCACCATTGCACTCTAGCCTGGGCAACAAAGTGAGACTGCGTCTCAAAAAAAAAAAAAAAAAACTGAGGCTGAGTGTTAATGAAATGCCAGCCTGATGAGCCACCTCAGGTTTATGCTGAGGCTGTCCCTACACTACCAGGAACTGAACCTCTTTCGGGGGTCTCAGGTCAGCAAGATTTGGTGCTGAAAGGCATTGATATGGTTAGGCTTTGTGTCCCCACCCAAATCTCATCTTGACTTGTAATCTCCAGGTGTTGAGGGAGAGACCTGGTGGGAGGAGATTGGATCATGGGGGCGGTTCCCCCCATACTGTTCTCATGATAGTGAGTGAATGCTCATGAGATCTGATGAAGCATCTGGCATTTCCCCCCCTTGCACTTCTCTCTCCTGCCACCGTGTGAAGAAGGTCCTTGCTTCCCCTTCGCCTTCTGCCATGATTGTAAGTTTCCTGAGGCTTCCCCAGCCATGTGGAACTGTGAGACAATTAAACCTCTTTCCACTATCAATTATCCAGTTTCGGGAAGTATCTTTATAGCAGCGTGAAAATGAACTAACATAGGCATGCTAGACACATAAGATAACTTAAAAGTTTGTCAGTGATTCTTAGGGAATATTGACAAAATTCCATGAGCAAAATGTTCCATGTATGTAGGGTTAAATGCTCTCTAGGTTTCCCCAAATTTGGATCGGCTTTAAAAGACACACTTCTATTTCTTGGCTATGGATCATAGATGCCTTCTTTTTGGGATGTTTCCTAATGTTATGCTTTTATAGCAGGAATTTGGTTTTCCAAAATAATTCCTGAGAACTTATGGAAACTACTCCAGTGTCCCTGACAGTTATAGTTGGCAGGGTCCAGACCTTGGCCTAGTTTCTTTCCTATTTCTGGTCAGAAGGGTCTGTCAAAGTGAACTAAACCCTGGGCTGATTATTTCATCAGCCCCAATAAAGGCATGTCTGAGTTCTGCCAGGAAGAATCTGGTTTCTGAAGCAACTTTCCTTTTAAAGTCCCAGGGTAATCACTTCTGCCCAGACTCATGAAGCTTGCATTGCAGGAAGTAAAAATGTGATAGCACAGCATCTTGGCAGAGAAGCTTTTCCCTGTCTCCTCAGCCTCCAAACAAATAGCTCTCTGGGGGAGTGATGTCTACATCAAAAGCTACTTGTTGCTCAGTGGGCCTCCCAGATGGAGAACTGTTTATTTTGGCTGTGACTGACAATGTTTTCTATGTCCAGAGCTGGGGGCTGCCTGCAATGGACTCTTTCTGGCAGCAACAGGGCAGATTCGTGGTTGCCATGCCTTTTCCCTGGCTCCCATTATCCAAAAAGATCAGAGGAAGTTAAGACAAGAAATCCAACCATCTCTCCAAGGGCCATCAACATGAACTGAAAATCTCTGAAAATGGGTTGAGGCTACTGGGTATGGCAAAAGGCCATAGAACCTCTTCTTAGTCCTCTGGCTAAGTTGGTAATATCTGGTTCTGGGTAAAATCTGGGATCTTGAGGTCGGCTAAAATTTGATTTTTTAAAAATAGCACATAAAAGGTAGAAATATGTAAGTCTTACTATTTGACTTGTTCTCCTATCCATAGTCCTCCTCAGGAAATTTGTCTGCATTCAAAAGTAAATGAAATGTGACAAGCCAGAATCCTGGAGTGAGAAGTCATGCTTTCTCTTTGTCAATTACTGAGCTATAATGTGATCACTGTTTAATGTCCCCAACCATAAACAATGTCCTCAGTCATTGCTTTTTTCACTGATAGAAATCTGTAACCTTGTGCAGTTATTAAGAGCTATGATAACCTCAGAAATTTTTCTCAAATCACTTTTTACAGCCAGCTAAGACTCTCACTCTCAGTTTGCGTACCACCTGTCCAGCCTCCTTTAGTAAGGAACAGGGTAGCCTGTTGGTCCATTCATCAGTTGATGGACCTCTGGGTTGTCTACTCTTTGGCTGTCATGAATAAAATTGCTTTGAACATTCACATACAAGTGTTTGTATGAACATCTATTTTCGGCCAGACACAGTGGCTTACACCTGTAATTCCAGCACTTTGGGAGGCCAAGATGGTCAGATTGCTTAAGACTGGGAGTTTGAGACCAGCCTGGCCAAAATGGTGAAACCCCATGTCTACTAAAAATACAAAAATTAGCCAGGCGTGGTGGTAGTTGCCTATAGTCCCAGCTACTCAGGAGGCTGAGGCACAAGAATCGTTTGAACCTGGGAGGCGGAGTTTGCAGTGAGCCGAGATCACACCACTGCGCTCCAGCCTGGGTGACAGAGCGAAACTCTGTCCCAAAAACACAACAACAAAAAATCTATTTTCATCTCTTTTTGGTATATACCTAGGAAAGGAATTACTGGGGCATGCCTTAGGTTTTTAAAGTATTTTCATCTTGTAATCCAGACAGCAAGTTCTGCTGTCCACATTTAAAAGATGAGGAAATTGAACTTCAAGGGGTTGACTTACCTGTGTAAGGTGCGATGGTCTAGTCCTGTCTTTTGACTTTTAGTTCATTAGACTGGTAGCTGGAATAATTGAAAGAGAATAAGTTAGTTGGTCTTTCCAAGATCACCCAAAAGATTTAGTTTAATGAAGAAAAAGAATGATCTTGAGTTTACAATATTCTTTCTCCCAGTCCTAGAGTATAACTGGAAGCCTCATAGAGTTCTTTGGCTTTTAGACTGAACTAAGTCAGAAAATGAAGTGTTTTATAACTGTCAATTTCCAATCAATGTTTGAAGTATACAAGACGGTCTGAAGGGGAGCCACTTTTAAAGACAATCACACACATACACACACAAAAAAACAAGAACAAGACAAGGTCTCTTTATTCCCTTTGCTGTTTTGCTAATTAAATTGCATGGTTTCTTCTGCTTTCTGCCAGGCATTACAAGTTGATGTCTTGAGGGTTGCCTTTAGTAAAACATTAACTTTAAGCATTTCTTTAGGACTTATTTATGAGATTTCTGTTGTACCTTTCCGCTTAGAAGCTCAAGGTGCTTGTCATATAATCTTTAGGATGTTATTTTTATCCTAAACTTTTCTAAGCATCTTAATGCTGATGGGAACATCAACAGGAATGGTTCTAGTGTAACTAAAAAGAAAAGGCAACAAAAAATTATTAGTGACTTAAATATGAGCTATAATGGAAAAATGATCTAAGGTGCAAGGAGAGTACACAGGAAGAAAAAGCTAATTTTGGCTCGTGAGGTGGATAAGAAGAGGAACTGGAAAGGTCGCAGAGGGAGTTGTATTGAAGGTGAATTTTGTTGTTTGTTGGTGTTGTTGCTTTTGAGACAAGGCCTGGCTCTATCGCCTGGGCTGGAGTGCAGTGGCACAATCTCTGCTCACTGTAACCTCCACCTCCTGGGCTCAAGCCATCCTCACACCTCAGCCTGCCTAAAGAGTAACTGGGACTACAGGCACTCACCGTCATGCCTGGCTAATTTTTTTCTTTTTTTGTAGAGACAGAGTTTTGTCATATTGCCCAGGCTGGTCTCAAACTCATGAGCTCATGCAATCCTCCCATCTTGGCTTCCCAGAGTGCTGAGATTACAGCCATGAGCTACCTCACCCAGCCTTGAAGGTGAATTTTGAAGGATAATTCGAAGTCTACAAGATGGACAAGATTGGGAGGGACTTTTTATTTCTAACAGCTAGTTTGAGGTATAATTGATTTCCATAATAAACTGCATATGTGTAAGTGTAAATAAACTTGACAAATAAAAAGTTGATAAGTTTGGACATACATATACTCCCATAAAATCTTTGCCATAATCAAGATGATGAACATTTTCTTCTTCTTCTTTTTTTTTTTTTTTTTTTGATGGAGTCTCATTCTTGACGCCCAGACTGGAGTGCAGTGGCGCAATCTCAGCTCACTGCAACCTCCACCTCCCCGCCTCCCGATTCAAGTGATTTTCCTGCCTCAGCCTCCCAGGTAGCTGGGATTACAGGCACCCACCAGCACACCTGGCTAATTTTCATAAATGGTGAACATTTTCATCACCCACAAAGATTTCCTGTGGTTCTCTATAATTCCTCCCTCCTGTCTTGCGGCCCACCCATCCCCAGGAAGCCACTGATATGTTTCCTTTCCCTATACATTAATTTTTATTTCTCTAGAATTTGATATAATTAAAATAATAGAATATATATCCTTTCTGTCTGACTTCTTTCATTTGCATTAAACATTTTGAGACTGACCTGTGTTGTTATGTATATCAGGAGTTTATTCCTTTTTATTGTTGAATGGTATTCTGCTGTATGGCTATACCATAGTTTGTTGTATTCATCATTTTTTGGTGGATGTTTGAATGCTGTCAGTTTGGGGCTACTATAAATAAAACCACTAGGGACACTTACATACAAGTCTCTGTATAGGCATGCCTTGTTTTAATGCATTCTGCTTTATTGCTCTTCACATATATTACCATTTTTACCAATTGAAGATTTGTGGTAATCTTGCATTGAGCAAGTCTGTTGACGTCATTCTTCCAGTAGCACATGCTGACCTCATGTCTCCGTGTCACATTTTGGTAGTTCTTGCAATATTTCAAACTTTTTCATTATTATTATGTCTGCATTGAAGTCAAAATAAAAATGTAGAGACAAATCTCTAAATTTAAAGTTTTATTGGGGAAAAAAATTGCAATTTGGGGCACACACACAGACTAGGTAGTCTCCAGGATGTCCAAAAAACAAAGAGAAGGTTAGAAGTTTTATAAAAAAGAAGAAATGTTACATATTGCTTTTTCACAAAGTTTATTGGTGCTAGTAAGTGTTTGGGGAGATTGCAAACTCTGATTTGTGAGCAATGGCAGTGGGCAAAATTAGTCCTAGAGTTGCAGCAAGTTATCACCAAAGGTATAAATAATATCGGTTTCAGGTTACCACAAGCAGTTACAGCAGTCAGGCTTGCAGAGAATTGCGTTCTTTAAACAGTCTTTTGCACCCTGAGTGCCGTTTCCTCCCTGGCTTCTGGTCTCTGTTTTAGTTGGGTATGACAAGTATCACCCAATTCTTATGATCAACTTTTACATCTGTTACGTGATCTGTAATTGGTGTGATCTTTGATGCTTTCGGTTGTAATTGTTTTGCAGCATAACAAATCATGCTCACATTAGATTATTAATGGATAAATGCTGTGTGTGTTCTGAGAGCTCCACTGACTAGCTGTTCCCCCATCTCTCTGCCTGTCCTCGGACCTCCCTATTCTCCAAGGTGCAACAATATTAAAATTAAGCCAATTAATAATCCTACAATGACCTCTAAGTGTTCAAGTGAAAGAAAGAGTCACATGTCTCTCGCTTTAAACCAAAAGCTAGAAATGATGAAGCTTAGTTTCATAATAAGAACTTTCAAGCCTTTTTATTTAAGAAATACATTTAATAAGGCTACATACTGCCATAGATAGAAGAAGGTATGCTGAAAGCCAAGATAGGCCAAAACTGGGCCTCTTGCACCAAACATCCAAGCTGCGAATGCAAAGAAAAAGTTCCTGAAGAAAATTAAAAGTGCTATTCCTGTGAACACACAAATGATAAGAAGTGAAACAACCTTATTGCTGGGATGGAGAAAGTTTAGTGGTCTGGATGGAAGATCAAACCAGCCACATTTCCTCAAGCCAAAGCCTAATTCAAAGGAAGGCGCCATCTCTCTTCAGTTCTATGGAGGCTGAAACAGATGAGCAATCTGCAAAAGAAAAGTTGAAAGCAGAGGTTGGTTCATAAGGCTTAAGGAACTAAAACATCTCCATAACACACAAGTCCAAAATGAAAGCAACAAGGGCTGATATAGAAGCTACAGCAAGTTATCCAGAGATCTAGCTAAGATCATTGATGAAGGTGGCTACACTAACAACAGATTTTTAATGTAGATGAAACAGCCCTCTCTTGGAAGAGATGCCATTTAGGACTTCTATAGCTAGAGAGAAAAAGCTGTTGCCTGGCTTTAAAGCTTCAAAGGACAGGCTAGCTCTCTTGTTAGGGGCTAATGCAGCTGGAGACTTCAAATTGAAACCATTGCTTATTTACCATTGCAAAAATCCTAGGATCCTGAGAAATTATGCTAAATCTTCTCTGCCTGTGCTCTATAAATGGAACAGCAAAGCCTGGTAACAACACATCTGTTTACAGCATGATATATTGAATATTTTAAGCTCGCTGTTGATATCTACTGCTCAGAAAAATATTCCTTTCAAAATATTACTGTTCACTGACAATGCACCTGGTTACCCAAGAGCTCTGATGGAGATGTCCAAGGAGATAAATGTTGTTTTCATGCCTTCTAACCCAACATCCATCTGCAGCCCACAGATCAAGAAGTAATTTTGACTTTCAAGTCTTATTATTTAAGAAACACATTTCATAAGGCTGTAACTGCCATGGATAGTGATTCCTCTGATGGATCTAGGCAAAATCAATTGAAAACCTTATGAAAAGGATTTGCTATTCTAAATGCCATTAAGAACATTCTTATTCATGGAACAGGTCAAAATATCAACATTAACAGGGGTTTGGAAGAAGTTGATTCCAACCCTCATAGATGACTTTGAGGGGCTTACATCTTCAGTGAGGAAGTAGCTGCAGAGGTGGTGGAAACAATAAGAGAACCAGAATAAGAAATGAGCCTGAAGATGTGACTTAATTGCTGCAATCTCAAAATAAAGTTTGAACAGATGAAAAGTTGCTTCTTATGGATGAGCAAAGAAAGTGGTTTCTTGAGATGGAATCTACCGCTAGTGAAGACACTGTGAACATTGCTGAAATGACAACAAAATATTTCGAATATTATATAAATTTGGTTGATAAAGCAGGGGCAGGAGTTGAGAGAGTTGACTACAATTTTGAAAGTGCTATTATAGATAAAATGCTATGCAACATTCTTACATGCTACAGAGAAATCTTTTGTGAAAAGAAGAGTCAATCAATGGTGCAAACTGCATTGTTGTCTTATTTAAAGAAACTGCCATAGCCACCCTCACTTTCAGCAACCACCAACCTGATCAGTCAGCAGCCATCAACATCAAAGCAAGATCGTCCACCAGAAAAAGATTACAACTCCCTGAAGACTCAGATGATCCTTAGCATTTTTTAGCAATAAACTATTTTAAAATTAAGGTGTGTATATTTTTTTCAGACATAATGCTATTACACCCTTACAAGAGTACAGCATAGGGTGAACATAATTTTATATGCACTGGGAAACCAAAAAAACCTTATGACTTGCTTTATTGAGGTCTTTGCTTTATTGAAGTGGTCTGGAACTGAACCCACAATATCTCTATGGTATCTCTGTGTAGACATGTTTTCTTTTCTCTTGGGTAAATACATAGCAGTAGAATGACTGGGTCATAAAGTAGGTGTTAGCTTAACTTTTTAGAACCTGCCAAATAGTTTTCCAAAGTGGTTGTGCCATTATATATAATTGCCTGCGGTCTATGAGAGTTCCAGTTCTTCTATGTGACTTGGCATGACCAGTCTTTATCATTTTAATTTTACACATTTGTGTGTGTTTTGTATGTGGGGTTGGGGGAAGGATTTCTTGTGATTCTTTTGGGAGAAGAGTCATTGAGGTGATACGAACATTTTAAATCTTTTGTTTCATATCGTAAATTGTTTTTCACAAAATTCTGCTTTCTGTTTACCTTCCTACCAAAGATTTCATCTTATTGGCCTTCGCATCTAAAATCCCCTTCATTTCCCTCCAAATTCCTGTACCTCAAGGCCCCATGTACCATCCTTCAGTTGGGGTAGTGTGTGTGGAGAAGAAAGGTTTTGGGGGGTTTCTTGATATTATTGTTGGCCTCCACTATGGCCCCCTGCTCTTCCTCGAATCTTTTCAGGGGTAAAGATTTCAAAGCATAAGGTAGGATGGAGTTGATGATGTAGAGATTGAGGAAACGCAGGCTGTGGTGGGAATGGGAAGGTATTGTTATGAGCATCCAAGGCTGATTTCCAGACCATGAGCTGGCTTTTGCCCAAGAGTAGGATTTAAATGGAGTTCCTAAAAGCCTGATTAGAACTGCAGCTTTTATTTTTCTGTCCCTCGAGCACCACTTCACTATTTGTAATCACTTATGGATACGCTTTTTTTAATAATTGCTCCATCTATAATATCTTTTTGGAAAAATTCAGCCCAGGGGTTACATTAGAAGGTCATCTTTCATGTCGTTTCCAGTTTTATGGTTCTCCTAAGGCTATTTTCCCTTAAAAAAAAATCAATGACTACTGCATCTGTCTCTTTCGCAGTGATGGTTTCTGCCCTTGCACAGATGTTAGAGAACTTTATCATGGCTGCAGCCCCATCATCTTACCTGAGCACTGAGCTTGGGGATCCACGAATTTATTTTTCCTGTCAAGTTTTAGCCCGTTAGCATTCCTCGTATGGGCAGTTTGGCAGAATGTGGAGGTTTATCTGCTTGGACAACTGGCTCGGCCCAACCTCTAAGGGACTGGATGGGATTACTCTTTTCAAACCCCAGCCAGACCCAGCTGAGGGCCTGCACCAAGGCTGATCCCTTCCCAGCCCGGCTAGCTCACATTGGGGTCTAGGCAGGGGACTCTGACGTGCCCCCTTGTTTTGATGGTCACAGGGTGGCATCTGAGTTGGCTTTTTCTGTGCTTTGTAGGAGATGTGAGGGTCTTGACTTGGGGGAATATGGGAAGATACAGGACGAACTATTAATGACTGGATGCAACTGTTCTTTTAACTTAAAATTTAAGTTATTTATTTATTTATTTATTTATTTATTTATTTATTTATTTTTAGAAGTGAGCATCTCCCTCTATTGCCCAGGCTGGAATGCAGTGGTGCGATCATGGCTCACTGCAGCCTTAGACCCCTGGGCTCAAGTGATCCTCCCACCTCAACCTCTGGAATAACTGAGACTACAGGCACATGCCACTGCACCCAGCTAATTTTTAAAATTTTTTGTAGGGATGGGGTCTCACTATGTTGCCTGGGCTGGTCTTGAACTTCTGGCCTCAAGAGATCCTATGGCCAAATAGATGAATGAGTAAGATCTTCAATAACCACTATTAGCAATCAAGATTACTGAAGAGTCCCTGTCATGTTCTTCTTACCACCATCCTTCTGAAATATCTATTGGGTTATCTCAGTCTATTTAGTATTGCTATGAAGGAAGGCCTGAGACTGGGTAATTGATAGAGAAACATGTTTATTTGGCTCACAATGCTGGTGTCTGAAAAAGTCCAAGTTTGGGCATCTGCATCGGTGAGGGTCTCAGGTTGCTTGCACTCTTGGTGGAAGTTGGAAGGGAGCCAGCAGGTGCAGAAATCACATGGAGAGGGAAGAAGAGACAGAGAGGAAGTGCCAGGCTCTTTTAAACAACCAGTTCTTGTAGGAACTAGTAGAGAACTCACTCACAACCCCCTACAGGGAGGTTATGAATCTATTCATGAGGGATCTGCCCCCAGGACTCAGCACCTCCCGTTAGACCCCACGTCCAACATTGGAGATCAAATTTCAACTTGAGGCTTAGACAAACATCCAGACTATACCAAGTCTTTGTATTTAGCTAATACTTTGCTTCCAGAGGCTAAGCCTTTCTCAAGATGGCCCAACAGCTTACTTTAGGAGAGGTTTTCTTGAATTTTGGCATGAGTTGTCCCCTGACAATGAACCCTCTGCTATAGATAGTGGTCCTTTCTTCTTTCCTCTTCTCATATTATCTTTCTCTCTCACCCTCTTTGGCCTTCTCTTGATTTCCACCTGTTCTTTGTTTCAACCCATTATTCCATGAGTGGAGAGACATTTCCACTTATTAAAATCCCTCCCCCAGAGTTCCCCTAATCCAGAGGAATTATCCAGCTAAGCCAGCCACCCTGTCTGGATGGCCAGCCCTCAAAGGGGGCTGTGCATTTCCCTGAGCCTGCTCACCTTCCTAAGTAAAGCTTTGAACCAGAAATCCTAACCCCAACAGCTAAAGTCTGGAGAGGAATTTATTTCCCACAGTTGGTCTTTCCTGGCCATTTATCAGGTCATTCCAAGTCTTGCTTTAGCAAACTAAACCCTCGTGATTTTTTTTTACTAAGATGCCACCAACACTTCAATGTTTATATTTCCTCTGTGTCCTTCTGGGAGGTGGCAGGAGATACCATTAGCTCCATTTCAAATCAGAAAGAAACTGGAGGACATCAAAGTCCCCACATCATCTGGTTTATACAACTCAGAGGCTAAGGAAAGACCTAAATTTTAAGTGTTCTATTCAAAGCATCATCTTAAATCAGTAGGCTTCACTGTGTTATTTGAACCAATCTAAGCTTTTCCATTGCCCATAAGAGGGCTCTTTTTTCATATCTGTACTGGGATTTTCAGCACGGACCCATGAACATGGAGAAGGTCCCCACCACCACCTTTTGCTTTCCTGGTGTTCTTCCAAGCCTAGCTGAAGGCAGAGGCTCCCTTGGCAGCCCGTTTTCAGCACACAGGGGCCTGGGAATAAGAAAATGTCCTGTTGCTCTACAGAGGATGCAAACAGTGGATCAGGATCCCCGTAGCCTTGCTCCGATGACACACCCTTCCGGGTCTGTGGGTGCCTCTGAGTAAGCTTTGTCTTGCTGCTCTGCAGAAGTCTCTGAGAAGGTATGACTTGCTGAGTTCCTAGGAAAACAGCCCACCCTTACAAAGTGGATGTAAGAAGGAAAGCAGCAAGCAGGGAGCTGTCACGAACTGGTGTCCCCAGTGCCCTTGCGGCCCAGGGCGGAGGTGACTGCTGAAGTCAGCCTCCTGGAATGCCTCCAGGTAGCCCTCCCTCCCTATCAAGGTCGATGAGTCAGAGGCTAGGAGAGAAGCCGTGAGTAAAACTGCACACCAGGTGAAAGAAAGGGAGGAAAGCCGCATGGGCCCTCCACTCCCAGCAGAGAACAGGGGGTGAGTCACTCAGCTCTGCTCTAGGGCACAGGGCAGGACTCTCGGTGCAAGGCTTCATCCAGCGAGTCCAGCACATTCTCCTCTTCAAACAAATGGAAACTTTCTGCTGCTCCATGATGGGTTCACTCTTTCTGGGCTCCTTGGGAGCAAGTGAGAGGAAGAAGCCCTTACCTGCACCAGCAGCCTCCATAAGGAAGGGAGCATCCGATCAGAGGTAGACAACGTGAGGCAGTGTCTTGCTCCTGGCACATGGGGTCAGTCTACAAATATTGATTCAGGAACATGAAAAATGGGAGCTTTGCACGGGAAGCACTTTCCAGAGATCTCACTCTCCAGTCTTTGCAGAGTCACATTTTCTCAACAGAATGGGTTAGAACTAAAAAAAAAAAAAAAAGTGCTTGCTCAGAAATGGCACTGACGGCTCAGCACTTCCATTTATTTTATTTTATTCTGTTTTTTTTTTTCTTTGACCTCACCTTTCCTTTGAGGTACGTCCAAAGGGAAGACTGGCAGCTGAGAGAAGATGATGGTGACCCTGATGGTGGAATATGGTTTGTGACCCAAAAAACAGTAGTTTCTACAGAGGTGGCACAGCCCTTCCTAAGTGGGCTCCACGGCCATGGACCTGAGGCCACAGGCCAGGGTGAGGCTGTGGGGGTACCACACTGCAGCTGAACAGTGAGGCTGCCTGGAGCCCTGGCATGGTGCCCAGGGTTCTAAAGCCACTGCTGTGAACAGGGTAGATCATCTGGGAGAGTGCCCAGAGGTGGGGAAACAGGCCTGCAGCAGGCGGGGACATCAGCTGGGCTTGCTGGCCTTTGATTGTCACAGTTACTGCTTTTTGTTCAAATGTTATCTTATTTTTATTTTTATTTTTTTAGGGACAGGATCTCTCTTTGTCGCCCAGGCTGGAGTGTAGTGGCACAGTCTTGGTTCACTGCAGCCTCGAACTCCCAGGCTCAAGAGATCCCTCCATCTTGGCCTCCCAAGTGGCTGCAACTACAGGCGTGCGCCACCACATGTGGTTAAGCTTTTTTTATTATTATTAATTTTGGAAGAGTTAAGGTCTCGCTATGTTGCCCAGGCTGGTCTCAAACTCCTGGGCTTGAGCAATCATCCTGCCTTAGCCTCCCAAAGTGCTGGGATAACAGGCATGACCTACTGTGCCAGGTGTGTTTTTACATACTTGGGTCCACACCATACTCAGCGCCCCTCATTCTACTGGGAGATGCCAATTGCACAGTCAGGAAGGGGTGAGTGAAGAGTGGTGGACTTGGCCTCAGCCATGGTCAAGCGGTGGGGGGTTAGGTGGAGGAGGGCGCCAGCCAGGCAGAAATAGGTTCTCAGTGTAACGCCCAGTCAAGTGCCTCATTCACAGGAGGAAAGCCATTGAATTCCGCCTTCCCGTTGCCTCCTCCCACTCTCGCCTCTTACAACATGGAGCGATCTCACTACGCTGGACTTCACCGGCATCCCATTGCCCTTTCTTTTCACATTGGCAATCTCTCCTCTTGGCAAGTATCTCTTTATCTTTCTTCTTTCATTGAATCCAGCATGTAATTACCGCTGAGCAAGTACCATGTGCCAAACCCTTTATTAGGACAGGGGTGCGAAGTCCCAGCCTGCATGGGCTCCCAATGGCATTAGGGAAATGTCACCGCATCATCACAAGAGCCCAAGGTAAGTTCTGTGCTCCTGATGAGAGGGGAGCACAGAGGGCCAAGGAATAGGGACTAGACGGGAACACGGGGAAGGAGGGGATACTTCTTAGGGGATGGTTAAGCCCATGCTTTGAGCTGAGTCTTGAAAGGTGGAGTATGGTTTTCCCAAAGAGACAAGTGACGCTCAATCCAAGAAGAAGAAACAACTGCACAAAGGCTCAGAATTTGAGAAGCATGCGGCGTTTGGAGAGCCACGGCAGCTGAGGGTGCCCACAGCACGCTGAAGCCCAGTCTACAGAGTGAGCTCGCCGCAGAGCTGGCCTTCCCTTTCCGGACCCTCCACGGGGTCGTGCAAGCCTCATGCAGTCCGTGAATCTGGAGGAGGCTATGGGGAGCATCGAGAACTCTCTTCTCAGCCCCCTCCTCTTCTTCTTTTCCAGGATCATTTATTTCTACATCCTCTCACCTGGATCCTGACTCACTCCTGCTTGTCCTTGATTTGACCCTGAAGCACCACCCACGCTCCCATTCGCACAGAGCACGGAGGAAAAATGAATGAGATCAGCAGCTATGTGAACGGAGAAACCAACCATGTCAGGAATCCTAGCAAAAGTGCTCAACAAAAGCAGGAAGGATGCAAAAAAAAAAAAAAGAAAAAAAAAAGAAAAAAGAGTCCTCACACAGGAAGTAGGGAGGCAAAAATTAGAAAGAGAAAAACAAATTTAGGTCACCTGTGGAAACTACTAAGTTCTCTAATGAAATCCAGGATATGACAGCATGAGTTAGAAAAAGCCGGGAAAATAATAATAGCTAATAATTACGTAGTAGTCGCTATATAAATTTATTTCTAAGCATAAAACATTTGTTAACTCATTGAAGCCTCACAGAAGTCCTATGAGTTGAATACTATTATTAGCCCCGCTTTCCAGATGGGGAGACTGATGCACCGAGGAGAGAACCTATAGCTATATGCAATGGATTAGAATCAGTAATCCGGCTGGGTGTGGTGGCTTATGCCTGTAATCCCAGCACTTTGGGAGGTCAAGGCCAGAGAATCACCTGAGCCCAGGAGTTGGAGACCAGCCTGGGTAACATAAGCAGACCCTGTCTATACAAAAAATAATTTTAAAAAGCTGGGCACAATGGCTCATGCCTGTAATTCCAGCACTTTGGGAGGCCGAGGCAGGCGGATCACTTGAGGTCAAGAGTTCGAGACCAGCGTGACCAATATGGAGAAATCCCGTCTCTACTAAAAATACAAAATTAGCTGGGCCTGGTGGCACATGCCTGGAATCCCAGCTTCTCGGGAGGCTGAGGCAGGAGAATCGCTTGAAACCGGGAGGCAGAGGTTGTGGTGAGCCAAGATCGTGCCATTACGCTCCAGCCTAGGCAACAAGAGCGAGACTGCCTCAAAAATAATAATAAAATAAAATTTAAAAATTAAAAAATTAAAAAAATTAGCTGGTTGTGATGGTGCATGCCTTTAGTACCAGCTACTTGGGAGGCTGAGGACGGAGTATGACTTGAGTCTGGGAGATGGAGGCTGCAGTAAGCCATGATTATGCCACTGCACTACAGCTTAGGTAACAGAGCAAGGCTCCATCTCAAAAATAATAATAAAAATAAAAAAGAATTAGTAATCTGCATATAACACCAATTTACAATGAATAAGTATGTAAGGGGTTTGGGAATCTTCCCTCTCATTCTCTTCCTATATAACTTTCCTGCTCTTCTCACCAGCCAGCGTTGCATTATCCAGAGTATCTTGACAGTGTTAAGTCTGAATACATCAACCCTGGGACCCAGACGTGGCTTTGGCAAACAGCAGTCTATTTCCACGAAAACCCAAGTGACTCCCAGGGAAGAAAAATACACACATACGTAAAACTTGTCCTAAGGGGAAAGAGGAGCAGGCTGGCCCATGTCTTCCAAGACTGAAGAGTCAGTTATCCAGGAGAAGAATGGCTGTGTTTGTCTTTCAAATATTTCCCTGGTCCAGCCTAGTGGACTAATGCCTGAATCTTATTTTAAATAGAGTAGGGGCTGGGTGCGGTGGTTCACACCTGTAATCCCAGCACTTTGGGAGGCCAAGGCAGGTGGATCACTTAAGGTGAGGAGTTCGAGACCAGCCTGGCCGACATGGTGAAACCCCATCTCTACTAAAAACACAAAAATTAGCCAGGTGTGGTTGTGGGCACCTATAATCCCAGCTACTCAGGAGGCTGAGGTGGGAGAATGCATCGCTTGAACCTGGGAGGTGGGAGTTGCAGGGAGCCGAGATCGTACCACCATACGATACAAGCTTTATACCCAAACTTCTGGACCAGTTTAATGGAGCACAGCCCTCAAAGGGAGGCGAGAATCCTCTCCCACTTTTCCAAGGAATATTATGCAGCTCAGCATCTCCTCCCCAACCCTGAGGTTCCAGTACCTCAGCATCTGTTGTATGGGTACCAGAGTGTCTGCAGTGAAAGCAGCTAATTGGAGGCAGTGATGTCAAGCAGGGCCAGAGAGGGTGGCAGGGGCTGCAGCACCAGCAGCCAGGCAGTGCTCAGCCCGAGCATGGCAAATGCACCCTGTGTAGCATCCGGGAGAGGCAGCGCATCCCTACCAGAGCCGTGGTACCAAATACAAGCCACCTGGGTACCTGGAAGCGAGGGTGGGGCTTGGTAATAATTACTAAAGCATGCAGCACAGCAACAGCCAAAAAGAAGAAAGGGAAAAAAGTGAAATATGTAATCTTATTCACAAATAAATATAAGAACAAATTCCACGGAATCCCTGAAAACAAAATGTGGGGCGAGGGCAGTAAATGCAACTGACTACTGTAAATGCAACCTCACCTTAAAAGATTACCAACTAGCCAAGCATAGTGGCCCACGCCTGTAATTCAAGCACTTGGAGGCTGAGGTGGGTGGATCATTTGAGGTCAGGGGTTCGAGACCAGCCTGGTCAACATGGTGAAATCCCTGTCTCTACTAAAAATACAAAAGTTAGCCAGGTGTGCTGCTGCACATCTGTAATCCCAGCTACTCAGGAGACTGAGACAGAAGAATCGCCTGAATCCGGGAAGCAGAGTTTGCAGTAAGCTGAGATTTGACTACTGCACTCCAGTCTGGGTGACAGAGTGAGATCCCATTTCAAAAAAAAAATTACCAACTACTAGCCTTATGGAGCAATATTTAAGTTGTTTTTATTTTGACTTAGACTTTAGGCTAAATCTGTGTTTTAACGAAGAAAAAATGTGCTCATAAATAATTATTTTTCTCAGAAGAAAGAACATATTTTATTTTATCACGATGCCAGCCCAAAGGAGAGCTCATGTTTAAAAAATCACAGTGTTAGTTCACGACCAGCCTGGGCAACACAGCAAGATCCTGGCTCTACCAAAAAAAAAATGTTTTTAATTAGCGAAATGCAGTGGCACATGCCTGTAGCCCCCACTACTCCTCAGGAAGCTGAGGTGGTAGGATCACTTGAACCTGGGAGTCCAAGGCTGCAGTGAGCTATGATCACACTACTGCACTCCAGCCTGGAAGACAAAGCAAAAACAACAACAACAACAACAGCAACAACAACAGCAACAAAAAGCAAAAATCATAGTGTGTCTTAGGACTCATGTCCATTTTCATTTTTTTAAAGTTTTGCTATTTACTGATGAATGTTTTCTATTCCTTGTTGCTTAAACAATATTAGAATGTTTCTGTGGACAAAATCCAAGACTCAAAAACACAAAATAAAATTTGATGGCATTTAAGTAAAAATTTGTTACTCAACTTGTTTTTCCCCCCGATTTAGATTCATTGTGATGTTGGAGGTATGACCTTATCTATTCATCTGAAAGAATTTTGTTTCAACAAAAGGGCAGTGCTCTCAATGTCAAATAATAAGATAGAAATATTTAATCCCTTTAGTCCTTCTGTATACCTAGATCATTTTATTTTACAGTGTATGTGTACAGAGAGTATACTCAACTAACCCTCGTAGTGATTACACTGGTTATACCTAATGCAACAAATACTATTCAACTTTAACAAAATAAGAATTTTATACTGTCTGGCTTATTCTTAATTCTTCCCTAAGGGCCTATTTGGTTTAGCATCAAATACAAGATTAACAGACTCTAAACTTTAGCTGAACAGCCACTCAAGGGATTTAGACATGATCTCTTTACACAAAAGAGTTAGCATACATCTGATATCCCCTGCACAGAGAACACATGTTTATACATATAATAAATCTCCTTTTCCTACGGATGATTATTTATTTGAAAGCAAAATGAAAAACAACCTTATCATATCCTCAAAAAAATCTACGCCGGTAGTGAAAAATTTGGGGCAAAGTAAATGTCTATTAATTTACACTGAACAAAGCAAAAAAAGTAAATGAAGATTGTAGGAACTATATAATCCATTAAAATATGTGTGTATATCTACAAGTGTTTATGTGTGTATTTATGAGCATATTTGCATGTACCTTAAATTTGCATGACACAGATTAAATGGGTAAGCATGGAAGAAATCCTTAGGAGGCTAACTGACTTGTCAAACCTAGTAACAGCCTCAATAGGAATTCAAACGTTGATCTTCTAAGACCAATTCCAGTGCCCATTGCATTACCCTGTGCTGTAACCCAAACTGCAATAGAAACTTGTAGGGCAGAGAAGAAAAAAATGCAGGGTAATATTTCTCAGTCCTACCAGGTGGCTAATGATTCAATCTTTTTGCACATGTAGTGAACCACGATATGCATTTTCCTCATGTATTTAGATTTAATAAAATCATTTTAATGGTCTTAAAGAGATAGCAAGGGCAGAGAAACAGGAAAGGAGAGTCAGATGCTAACAGAGATAAAGGGAACCTCTCTCTTTCTCTCTCTGTCTCTTTCTGTGGAGCAGCTTTTCTCCAAAGAGTTCCAAAATTCCAAAATCTTACCCTATGAAGATAAAAACTGGAGAATCAGGCTTAGAAATAGGCAAGGGAAAGGCGGAATGCAACAGGGAAGGTCCAGGAAGGCAGAGAATGAGAGGCAACAGCGTGCAACTTAGCCAGACCTGGCTGAGTTGGAAAAGTGTTCAAGTCACTGTGACCGTGCCCCAGCAGAGCAAGCTCACTCTCCTAGTTTATTTGCATATGAGAGGAAATGTATTTTTTAAACATTTGACTATTGTTTTTGCTGAGTAAATGCAACTATTTGTATACATAAACACATTTAAACCATGCTGGTGTGATAGTTACGTTTTCTAGAATTCATTATTTCCATGTGTATAGTGCTTGGGTGCACATCAAATTGTCTGGTGGAGGGAGAGCACAAGAGTAGTATACCAATCCTTCATTTCCAGAGGAGGGAATGGATGTGGATAACACACATGGTTTGCATATCTATAGCTTACGTAAAGTTATATTCTTAAATGTGAGGGAGTTACTAAGCATTCAAAAATTATTTAGACTTTCTTGGCTTTCTTTCCTTCTCCAGAGCTCTAAGTTTTCTACAAATGGAATTAATGTAGTAGCCTTTGTTGCAACTTCATTTCCTCACCAATGCGTCGGCTCTTCCATTCAGCAGGCCTCTGGCCCTGGTAAGAAATGCTAATCCTATGGCAACAGCAACCAAATAAAAGATTAGGTGATGTGGGGGAATGAGTATTAGTCATGACTTGGTATACATCCTGTCAATGATCCCTCCTGATGAATAGTGTGTGACCGGAAACAGGGACGTGATAAAACACCTGGACAACCCCACCTCCATGGAGAAGGCAGGGCATTTGAGTGATTGCATACCGGGCACCTTGCCACATGCATGCTACACAGGAGGCGCTGGGTTCATTCATCACAGACTCTGCTGCACACAGGCTCTGCTCCGTGATAAAGTGCAGGTCTAAGAGGCTTTGATATTCAGGTCTGAATCAATGAGCCAAGAGCATAAAGAGCCCAAAAGGAATGTCTTGTCGCAAGCCAAAATATTAGTTAAGAGAGCAAGATGATAATTATGCAAGCAGAGAATACAGCATTGCTTACACTCGGGGTCAGGAGTTCAAGACCAGCCTGGCCAACATGGCAAAACCCCATCTCTACTAAAAATACAAAAATTCGCTGGGCGTGGTGGCGTGCGCCTGTTGTCCTAGCTACTCGGGAGGCTGAGGCAAGAGAATCACTTGAACCCAGGAGGTGGAGGTTGCAGTGAGCCAAGATCACACCACTGCACTCCAGCCTGGGTGACAGGGTGAGACTCCATCTCAAAAAAAAAAAAAAAAAGAAGAAGAAGAAAAATAGTCCTTTGTTCATTCTCATTTTCCAGTTTATAAATATCATGATCTAATCAATATACAATGAGTCTATTTTTCCACATCTCCAAATTTGTTAATGGAGAGTAAATAACTTAATTTTAGAATTCTGGCCAACCCAGAATTGCAGATATCCTGGTGGACCTCACATCTAAGTTCTCACCCAATGAAGGGACACCCTCTCTAATTCCCTGGATCCAGTTACTCCTAGAATATCACCACTATTGTGGGCAAACCATGACCTAACCAGCATGTAATTCTACTTTCAAACAGCTCTAATGATTAAAAAGGACTTCTGTGATAGGATAGGCTGATTTTGAGTATTTCTAAAATGTTGCATCTCCTTCATCAGGTATCTATGTGCATGAAGTGATATGATTGGAAGGTTTGTTCTGATCAAAATGAGGAAGAGAAACGGGAGACAGAGAACAGAGGCTACATGGTTTCGTATCTAGCCCTTTGGCCTGGTTGGAACCCCAATGGAAATAAGGATTAAGGACCAGAAAATGAAGGACTCTGACTGCAGGCACAGGCATGCTGCCTTGGGACTCAGTAACAAACTGGCCAAGAGGGAGTCTTTCCCTGCAGCTGTTCCTGGAGCCCGGCTCTGCCCAACTCTGTTGAGGAAGGGCGGCTTTGGGAGAACTGGGTGAAAGTGCCTTTGCACAGACATTGGGCCTTATTTGGGATTCTATCAGCTACAGCAAGAATGTGGCTCCTTCAAGTAGGCAGCTGACATGGAAAGAGGAGAGACTGGGAAATGAAGCATGTAGCTGATGTCTTGCAGGGAGAGAGTGGGAAATGAAACATGTAGCTGATGTCTTGGGGGTACTGATGTAGTCAGGCTTGTTTGGTAGCAAAGTGAACGTCTGGAAATTCCCAGAAATATTTTGGTTGGGAAGGAGAGGGACAGGAGTACTTTATGCAGGGAACTGCCTGTGTGGAGCAATGTGGGCAGAACAGGCTCCCTAAGTCACTGATGTTAAAGTATATCCAGGCTGGGGAAGAAGAGAAGCATTTGGGCTACTTCCTTTGCAACACAGGCTAATTAAATTATTCCTCACGTCTCCAGATGATGGGGATCAAATGTGCTACTAACTCCCCGAATAGTTTTTCTTCCAAGTCACAAATTGTTTTTGTTAATAGAAATAAATTGTGACTTCTATTTTTTTCCATAAGACACTCTCTAGTCTTAAGCCAGATAAGCAGAGAGAGGCACTGCAGTAAAGGCAAAAGCTGTCACTTAAAGGAAGAGTGACCGTATCATCCATCATCCAAACCAGGACAAGACTGAGACTGAAGGGGGATGTTATTACTCATTATGCTGGGACAAGAGGCAATAATAGGGACTGTTCTGGGTAAATGAGAACATCCAGTTACCCCACCTGAAGATTATGGGTGACAAGTACAACTGAAATCAACTGGCCATACTTGTATTTATCCAACAACGTGGAATGCAGCCTGAATAGAGAGGGACTGACCTGAAGCCAACCTCTGCCTGCTACAGGCAACCTTCCTAGCCAACAAGAATAACAAAGAAAGAAGAAAAAAATGCAGACTATTCCAGAAACCTCCAAGAGTAATGTAGATGTTTCTTTGAGGTTTTCTTGAAAGGGATTTAAATGAGTGCATTACACATACAGCCAAACACCCCAAAATTCTTCTTTTCTGCTCCCGCTCCCCAAAGTCTCCATTGCAACAGCCTGCCCTGTCCTCCCCATGCCTAAAGCCTTCCTTTTTCCCCACAGTTGTCTCTCTTGTTATTGTTCCCTCAGATCTGTCCTCTCCCCTTCTGCCAGCCTCTCCCTGCCACATAAATATGTGCGATGGGGGAAAGACAGAGATTGTGAATTTCATTGTGATAATGAATATGCGTGCATTAACTTGTGCTGTGTGTTTGTCACATTTTTTAGATTCTGGTTACAATAAAAATTAAAAGCTATGTTAGAGAGCTTGGTGGTCCCAATTTGAGACACAGGGAGCGGGGGCTGAAATTCAGATGGAGGTACGAGAAGCAAGAAAGCTGGTAGTTATGAAACACAGTCCTGTGATGAGTGCTTTACTCACGCAATGTGAAAATGGCACTTCCTGTCTGAGTTTGACTGAGGTCTGAAGACAATAGATGCCATGTTTCTCTCCCATGGAAACATTTTTATTTGATTTTATTATTTTTTAGAGACAAGGTCTCACTCTCTCACCCAGGTTGGAGTGCAGTGGCACAATCACAGCTCACTGCAGCCTTGAACTCCTGGACTCAAGCAATCCTTCTGCCTTAGCCTGCTGGCTGGGACTACAGGCATGCACCACTATGCCTAGCTAATTTTTTATTTATTTTATTTTATTTTATTTTGTAGAGATGGGGCCTCCCTATGTTGCCCAGGCTGGTCTCAAACTCCTGGTCTCAGATGATCTTCCTGCCCTGGCCTCCCAAAGTGCTGGGATTACAGGCATGAGCCACCACACCTGGCCACCTGGAAATTTGAAGCAAGTTAGAGATTCACCTACACCAAGGGTGAGAGGGATCGGGGTGTTGGAGACCGAAGAGGTTTGTGGAGATGATCGGGCAAAGGCTGCTGGAGTATAATGAGACCCATCATGCCTGCTACTTACTTCGAGCAGAGAGAGGATCCTTCAAAGGACCCCTCGGAAAATTCATGTCCCTGAATCTAGATGGACGCAGCTGACCTGGATTTGACTTGTGCCTGCGGATCTGAGATTCCAAACTGGCCGGCTAACTTGATGGCAAACTAAAGTGAATTCCCAGGAGAAGGATCAGCCAGATGCCCAGACTCTTTGGTTGGGGGGTCAAATAATTCATGAGAGTTTCTTCTAGACCTGATGTAATGAGCCCATGATGAAGAGAAGGAATGGGGATGCATTCCAGAACTTGTTCAAGTGGCTGTGAGAAAAACACCAGGCTCCAGCGGGGGAGAAGCTGGAGCTGCTCTTTCTTTCCCAAAGGGGTAAGGGGAATTCAGCAACCACGAACTAGATTCCACGTGCCCAAGCCAACGGACCTTGAATGCCCGAGACTGGATGGATCAGGGGTTGGCAAACTGTGGCCCCTGGGCTGGCTGGCTGTTACTGTAACTGCAGATATATTGGAACACAGCCACACCCGTTCATTGGCGTTACAAGGGCAGAGTTGAGTAGCTGCAACAGAAGCTGTGTGACCTGCAAAGCCTAAAATATTCACTGTCTGACCTTTTACGGAGGACATTTGCTGACCCTCAGGATAGGTTCTCGGAAAACCCCTCAAAAGTACTGGGGCAGCTGTGACAGATTTGGACTTAAAATAGTTTTCACACTCGGAGTGCATGAAACCATCTTAAAACATTACCATTCAAGTAGAAACTTTCCATCTCCTCCTACTTCTTGCTTTCCCTACATCAGCCAAATACGGTCAGAAACTTCTGTAGGAGGAGGAGCGAAGAGAGAAATGACCGGCCTTCCTTACCCACTGGAAGATTCCAGACCTCAGCAGACCCCAGTGTTGGGTGGATGAATGGGAGGAAAGACAGTGTGAGATTTTACTCTAAGTCTAATTTGAAACTTTGCTTATTCCATAGGACTTGCCACTAATTACCACATTGAGAAGCATCTGATTTAAAGGAAATATTTTTTTCATTCAGAGATCAGGAAACAACTTCCACCCCAGGAAAACACACAGGAATGGCGGAAGATGAAAAATAAACTTCGCTTTCAGATAACATCCCAAGACTCCTGCATGGTGTTTTGTTGTTGTTCTTGTTTTTTGTTTCGTTTTTTATTTTTGTTTTTGTTTTTTGAAATGGAGTTTCACTCTTGTCTCCCAGGCTGGAGTGAAGTGGCACAATCTCAGCTCACTGCAACCTCCGGCCACAGGTTCAAGCGATTCTCCTGCCTCAGCCTCTTAAGTAGCTGGGATTACAGGCACCTGCCACCATGCCTGGCTAATTTTTTTTTTTATTTTTAGTAAAGATGGGGTTTCACCATGTTGGCCAGGCTGGTTTTTAACTCCTGACCTCATGTGATCCACCCACCTCGGCTTCCCAAAGTGCTAATATTACAGGCGTGAGCCACCGCGCCCAGCCAAAGATCATCTCTTCTGGAGCTTGATTTTCTCATCTGCAATGTGAGTGTTGGGCCAGCACTAAATGATTCCTATCAGCACTGATATTCTGTGATTCTGAAGCTCAGCGTCTGTCCTTCAAGATGGTTCATGTGTCCGCGACTCTTGCAATTCTGCATGCCATTACTGCTGTAGCCTGTGTGTAGCTTGTACCCAACCATTGGAGAAATGATCCACCTAGGGGCCCCCACTCTCACCTTCAAGATAGTCCTTGAGTGCTTAGTGAGGAAGCTGCTCTCATTTGCATAGAGTACAAACAGCTGAGACAGGCCTTGAGTGTGAGCTTCTATGTTGATTTGGCCAGGAGTTAGGCTGTGTTTACTGTTTGCTATAGGTGTGGTGTCAGTGGCTAACATTCCCTTAGTGTCCTTGTTTTTGTCACCCCTGTGGTCTTCTAGTTTGTCTAGAGACTCCTTAAATGGGGTCTGAGGCTTGCAATTCTTTCAGCTATATTCCCCTGCTATTATATAAAACCTCTATTGATGTGGTGGTGAGGTGTTGGGGGGAGAAGAGGCATTTATACTCCTAAGATTAGGTCTCAGTCCTTTAATGAGCTTCACTTAGGTATTTTCCTTCTTCTTGATTGGTTAGACTCTGGCAAAATGTTTCTCTTGAGGGAAGGCCTTTTTAAAAAGAACAGAAGGAGCCAGGCACAGTGGTTCACGCCTGTAATCCCAGCACTTTGGGAGGCTGAGGCGGATGGATCACCTGAGTCAGGAGTTCGAGACCCGCCTGGCCAACATGGCAAAACCCTGTCTCTACTAAATATACAAAAATTAGCTGGAAGTGGTGATGGGTGCCTGTACAAGTCCCAGCTACTCGGGAGGCTGAGGCAGGAGAATCTCTTGAACTTGGGAGGTGGAGGATCTGCGTATATTTCAAATGGTTTCTATGCTTGTCCCGGCGGCAAGAAGCACTAGTGGATTTTTTCTTGATCTTCGCAGTGACAATCTGGTAGGGGTCCTGGAGGTAAAACTCTTGAAAGTGTGCCCCTCCCAAGACTGGGCCCCCAGAAATGTAACTCTCAGGATGGTCCACTGAGCCTCCAACAATTCATCGGTTACCAGTGCCAGCGTTTGGATGGATACTGGCTCCAGCCACAGGCTTCTTCTGCCCCTGGGCTTCTGTTCCAGGAAGCTGTGATTCTTTGTCTGCCTTTCTCTCCAGTTGTAGGGGTTGCGGTTGACCCTGTGGCCTCAGTTCTCTGACGGAACTAAGAAGAGTTGATTTTCACTTCGCTCAGTTTTTTCCCTTGTTGTAAAGACAGGATTAATAACTTTCTTTCCTTTTTTTTTTTTTTTTTTTTTTGAGACAGGGTCTCAATCTGTTGCCTAAGCTGGAGTGCAGCTGGAGTACGATCTCAGCTCTCTGCAACTTCTGCATCCCAGGCTCAAATGATCCCCCTGCCTCAGTCTCCCAAGTAGGTGGGACTACAGGTGCGTGCCACCACACCCAGCTAAGAAGCAATAACTTTCATGCTGTTTACATGTCAGACCAGAAACCAGAAGTCCTCTCATGTATACAGAAATTGTCTTGTATATGAAATTGTATATAGTGTACAATATGTTTCAAACAAACTGGCAATTTCATCTATTCAGGCAAATAAAAATAATTCATAGAGTGCAGGGAAATGGTGAAATTTGAGATTCAGAGCACATTTTCCAGGAGACTCTGGAATTATTTTAAAAATGTAATATAAAATTCTATCTTGGAAATTCAGTTATGTAAAACTCTAAAGCAATTTTTAACTATGACACCCCAGCACTGTTTCATACAGATTCTTCCTGCAAGTCCTTTAAATAATATGTGACACATATTTTATTTAAAAATAATAATTACTTCCAGCGCTTTATACTTTACACACATTTTCACATATATTTCCTCAAAGATGGGTAGAAATCTTTGTGCTTTGCAGGTATCTTTGTCTCAAGACCTTCACAACTTTCTATGACAATGGGGCCAGTATGGTGTGTGGCCAACCTGAGGATGGGTGTTGCTATTCTCTGACAGATATTTGTAGAGAATATGCATTTGCGAACCTAAATTCATGTATAGAAGAAATGCAATGATTCCTATATTTTAACTTAAAGTAATTGCGATTTAGGATTCCTATTCTGAAAGGGACCAGCAGAAAATTCCATTTCTATCATTACAAAGGCCGCTGTCCTCTCTGAGATACAGAGAGCCCAGGAAGTCTATAGGGTACTCAAAAGGAAGAAGGATCCACATGCGTTCTTCAACCCGGTAGAGCTGCCATGGTTACGCAATTCTCTGAGCCTGTGGTGCCTGGAAGTGAGCTGTTCCTCTTTCTCAGCCCAAGCAGAGTTACCTTTCTCCTTTGCCAAGGAGCCCAGGTGTCTAGTAATACATGGCAAAGTCTCCCTTAGAAGTGCTATCAGAGATTGGGGTATGGGTCTCCAGTGCACTTGGACTGCATGATCTTCCTACAGAAAAAAAAGAGAGAGAGAGAGAGAGAAACAGTAACAACAAAAAGTCTTTTCTTCCTTCCTTCCTTCCTTCTTTCCTCCCTCCCTCCCTCCCTCCCTCTCTGTCTCTCTCTCTTTCTTTCTTTCCTTTCCTCTTCTCTCTTCTTTTCTTTTTCTTTTTTTTCCCTGTAGGCACAGAGCATATTGTCCTCAGTGAGTTCCAATTTTTGAAAAAAAGAGGTAGCAATATTGTCCATTATTTTATGCTTTCTGTACTGCTAAAAGTGCTAGAGGCAAGGGATCAGCATACATTATCGCTAAAAGCTAGGGGAGAAAGAGAAAGAAGAAACACATCTTAATGTTTCAGTGAATTATCCTGACACACATTCAACACATCAGTTAAGAAATCAAAACTTGCCCAGAATAATTACATAATTTGATTTAATTCCTGAACAGTCTTTCCCTAATTTCCTAGATTTGAATATTAATTATAGAAGGCATGTGATGAAATGATGGAACGCAAATAAATCTGCAGAATGATACTCAATAAAACTCGAAGAAAAATTATAAATTTCTTCCGAATAAAGTCATCCAAAGACAAACACATTAGAACACGTGATTCAAGAAAGTAGAGAAAAGATAACAAATATTTCCTTGAAATGAAGACAGAGCTGTACACATAGAATTATATTTTTAAAAACAGATGGCACCATTAGCTTGATAAAAAGAAGACTCTGTTGTAGCTTTAGACAAAAAGTGACTGAAAATTAGAACATTGTGAAGAAACAATAAGAAAATTCAGAGTAAGGAACAAAGCCTTAAAGGTAAGTCAATTACTTTGTTAAAGAAATTATCGCTATTTTGCTTTAATTGCCATTGAGTGTGGGTCTATAGGAATTGAGAGACGTTTCTTGAATCCAATATGTAGCACATCTAGACAGAAGATTCTTTTCATTACTTAAAGTGCACATCAAATTTAAAGGAAATTTAAAGGAAAAAGACAAATTGAAACAATGACCAACTAATAAGAGATTACGAAAATTGACCAAATCAACTTGAAAAAGAACTGAGTGAATATCTAAAGATGAAAAACTGGAAATTGGAAACTTAATAATAACTGGATACATCACAGATTACGGAAAAACAGAACTGGTGAAATTACTCAGTCCATAGCACAGGCAAACGTGGAAATGGAAAATCTAAGCAGTTAAGCTTCATGGAGAGGAGAGTAAAATCAGTCAATATTAAAGCACGTCTAATGCTTCCTAAAGGAGAGAACAGAGAAAAAGGAGAAAAGGTAAGCGTTTGAAAGATAATGATGATTGAGCACTTTCTTGGACTGCTGGAAAAACAATATCTTAGATTCTGGAAGCCCAAGCAATCCCAAGTAGAGTAAATTAAAAGAAATTCAACACCAAGACATATAATAAAACTGCAGAACACCAAAGGTTATTAAAAAAAAAAAAACCTTAAATGTATCCAGAGGGAAAGGATAAATTGCTTAACACTTGGTTAACTATATAATTTATTGGCTTTATTGACCAAACCAGGATACCAGGATACTCTTTTTTTTTTTTTTTTTTTTTTTTCACGGAGTCTGTCGCCCAGGCTGGAGCGCAGTGGAGCAATCTCTGCTCACTGCAACCTCCACATCCCAGGTCCAAGTGATTCTCTTGCCTCAGCCTCCCTAATAGCTGGCACTACAGGCATGCGCCATCATGCCCAGCTAATTTTTTTGTATTTGTAATGGAGACAGGGTTTCACCATGTTGGCCAGAAGGGTCTGGAACTCCTGACCTTGCGTGATCTGCCCACATCGGCCTCCCAAAGTGCTAGGATTACAGGCATGAGCCACCTCACCTGGCCAAACCAGGATACTCTTGAGAATGAAAGGGGTGCTAACCAAACAGGTGAAGAATATCACAGAAATAAATAGGAATTATGGCAGGCAAATTAGGGCATATGTCAAAATCTATAACAAAATAATAATTCCATTGACAGGAAGGACAAGGAAGGTCTGGAAGACAATGCATAACATCTTTAAAGCACTGAAAATATATTCAGCTAGAACTGCATGTAACCAAACTCTCTTTTAGTAACAAGGGACAAAGAAAAACACATTTAGAGAAGCAAAAACTGAGAAGTCATGACGAACAGACTCCCTCCAAAGTAATTTCTTTCTAAGAGAACAAAAGAATCTCAGAAAGAGTCTAAGAGACATGAATGTGAATAAACAAAATTTATATGACGGATAAGGTTATGATAAAAGTGTTCAATGTATAAGACCACAAAAGTTAAGATATATACATAAATTTCTATACAAAAAATAGCATATATGTTAGGAGGAGAAGAAAATGGGAGAAAGGCCAACTGAGGCTCTTAAATTTTGGGGAGGAGGGTAAAGCTGTTCATTAACTTTACATTTTGTTAAATTAAACATGCATGTTATATTTTCTGGGTCATTACTACAAACAGAAATAATTTATCATTTAGAAAATACTAAGGAATGGAACAAAAACTTAATCCAAAGGAGAGCAAGAAAGGAGTAAAAGGGAGATAAACTTGGGAGAAAATTAGAAAATACAAAATAACAATAATCACATTAAGTATAAATGGACTAATATCTGCAGTTCAAAGATAAAGATTGTCAGACTAGTTTTTTTTTAGAAATCTAGTTATATTCTGTTTAGAAGAAGTAAACTTAACACTTTAGAACACAGTAAGGTTTAATTGGAAAAGATATATTTACAAAGATGAAAGTAGGAGGATTATTTTAATAATAGAAAAAATAAACATCAGAAATAAAAGCATTAATGACAATGAAGAAGATTACTACATGTTCATAAAAGTTTCAACTCACCAGAAAGATGTATCCGTTCTAAATTTATACAAATTCAATAAAATAGCTTCAAAATATATTTGAAGGTTAATTTGGAAGAATATAGGAAGAATTTTACATACAAATCGTGATAGTGGGGGATTCCAATGTACCTCTTTAGCAACTGATAGATCAAGCAGGCAAGACAACATAAGCTGGATCTAAAGGTCATTATATATAAAAATTACATTTTGGGCCAAATGTCAATGAATATTTGAAAAACCTATTTCACGTAGACAACAATCTCTGGCCATAGCACAATTAAATTAGACACCAATAGCAAAATGTTCATTCTACACACTCAAAAATCAAAGTTTTAAAAATTAAAAATAAGCTGAATCATCCAGGGGTCAAAAGAAGTTCTAACTTCCTTTTTTTTTTTTTTTGAGACAGAGTCTCACTTATCCCCCAGGCTGGAGTGTAGTGGCGTGATCTCGGCCCACTGCAACCTCTGCCTCCTTGGTTCAAGCGATTCTGCTGCCTCAGCCTTCCAAATAGCTGAGATTACAGGCATGTGCCACCATCCCCGGCTAATTTTTGTATTTTTAGTACAGACAGGGTTTCACTGTGTTGGCCAGGCTGGTCTCGAACTCCTGACCTCAGGTGATCTGCCTGCCTCAGCCTCCCAAAGTGCTAGGATTACAGGCATGAGCCACCTTGCCGGGCCTAGAAGTTCTACCTTCTTAGAAAATATTTGGAATTACAAAGTAAGGAAAATGCTGTACTGAACTCTTGGGTATTGCAATAAAAGCTGTACTTAGCAAAACAACAACAACAACAAACAAACAAAAAAACCACTCATAGCCTGAAATTTTAAATCTTTTTGGGTTTAAAATGTACCCAAATACTACAGAAGAAAGAAAACGTTAAATAAATATACCTCTCTTATTACTTTATGGCTGCTATTTAACATCGTTATTCCTCTGTTTCCCTTCTTATTTTTGTTGGTCTGCTTGTGTTGCTATATATTTTATCTTTATCTTGTTAATTTAGGAGTTCTATCATAATATTCCATTCAATTAATGACCTGCCTTTCTCCTGCTCTCTAAATCAGACCAAATGACCCTATTGTCCTATTATTTGGATGCTATCTCTCCCTCTGAGCTCCACTGTCTCCTCTACTGATTTCTTCTTGATTCCTTCATAGTTTGCTCACCACCTGATGGAATGAAATCTTCAGAATTCTTCATTTTCCCCTTTTCTGCCTTCTCTCATATCCCTCAGCCCTTAATTAAACTTTGAGATGATTTTACTTCCTCTTGCATTCTTAATTCCATTGTATTGCTAAAATAGTTTAATACATCAGATTTTCACTTACCATCTTTTTGTTCTCAGGGTCCACATTCGGGACTTACATAACACATTGTATCTTTATCCATGAACATTTAATGACATATTTATACAGCCAAGACGTTGTTCATCTCCCATTCTTTCCTGCTTACCTTCCCCCATCCAATGCTTCTGATCCAGTTCGTTCATTTGGTCCTTGGAAAGCTCCTTTTCTCAAGTATTTACCTCAGATGGGGTACTCTATGATTTATTCTCTGAATTAATGCGTGTTCTCAAATATCTTTGTGTGTTTCATGTTGCTATAACAGAATACCTGAGGCTGGGTAATTTGTAAAGAGGTTTATTTAGCTCACAATTCTACAGACTTGGAAATTCAAGGGCATGACCCTGGCTCCTGGCGAGGGCTTTTGCGGTGTGCGCAATATAGTGGAGAAGGTAGAAGGGGAAGCAGATACATGAGAAGAGGCAAAACCTGAGGGGCATTCTGTCTTTATAGCAATCCACTCTTCAGGAATTAATCCATTCCTATAACTAATCCAGTCTCACTAGAGCAAGAACTCACTCACTACCTAGATAATGGCACCAAGCCATTCATGAAGGATCCACCCCCATGATTCAAACGCCTCCCACTAGCCCACACCTCCCAACATCACCACTTTGAAAATCAAATTTCAACTTGCATTTTGGTGGGCACAAACCATATCCAAATCATAGCCCTTTCTCTCACCTTAACAGATAAACAACTGCCTAGTATAGAATTCTTGGGGTTTTCTCTCAGTTGCATGAATTTACAAATTCACTGTCTTCTAGTTTTCCGAGTTGCAGGCAAGAAGTCCAATGACAGTTTTATTTTTTTTTCTTCCAAAAAAGAAAGAAACCTGGAAACTTATTTTACCAGGATATGCCCACCTGCCTGTTTTTCTTACCAATTCAGCTAAGAATTCTGAGCTTTTCTTCTTTGAAGATGGGCTTAGGAAAACTTTCTCCTCCATTGTGTAAAATTATTTCTTCTACTCCATTCATTCTTTCTTCCTCTTTTACAACGTCTGTTATTCAAATGATAGGTATCCTGCTTCCATTTTCCAAATCTCTCACCTTTTCCATTATGATTTCTACCTCTGTATTTTGCTCTGTGATTTGTGACGCTGATTGTACTTGACCTTCCAGGCTACTCATTCCATTCTCATCAATCACCATCCATTTTCTTAATTCCTCTACTGAAATAGTAAGGTTTTCAAAAGCTCTAGGAAGTCTTTTTCTTTTACTTGCTGTTCTGTTGTTTTGTTCTTAAGGGTTCTTTTTAACTTTTTATTTAGGAACCTATTTGCACCACCAGGTCTGTGCCACTGCTTGTGTTATCTGATGGTTGTATCGATTTGTCCTCTCTTCGGCTTCCGAACAAAGTTAAATATACTGTTATTTTTCTCTGATGGCCTATTTGAGCTCAGGCTTTTTTTTTTTTTTTTGTACTACCCTAAAAATCAGGAAACTCTCAGGCAAAGGAATCTCCTTCTTGTGAGCCTGGGTGTAGAAAATGACACACCTGGGGACACATCCTCTCAATGGCTCAGGTGTCTCAGAGGCATTTAGAGGAAGCATCCCTGCTCCTAGGATTATCTTGGGCTCTCCTAGTGCTAAGGGCAGGAAAAACTTGTCCAAATCTTTATGTCCCTTGGGGAGTCCTGGCACACTCAGGTAGGACAGGGTTGATGCTCTCCCCCCAGAAGGGTGCACATGGCTTGGCAAGACTTGCTCTTGTCTCCAGCTCACCCAGCTCAACACCACCTCTTTCTGTGAGGGAGGGGAGCTCCTGAGAGCACAGGGCCTCGTTTATATCCACTGTGGGTCCTGAATCTTGAAAGGCACATATCTTGGATTTGGGTGTGGAAGGGAAGATAATTTCACTTAAAGGACCATTTTCTGAAAATTCCCTGCCCAGTTGTTTCTCCTGTAAAAATAGAAAATTTAGACTAGTGTTAGATAATACTCAAGAGCTCTTTTGGCTCCAAAAAAATCTATACATTAGACAGCTACAGTAATTGATGGGATTAGAACATGTCACGAAAGGAACATTTTAGGGCAGGCTCTTCTACTAAGAGAAGAGTTTTTGGGCTGTAATGCTGATAGGAAAAATCGGGAAACAAGAAACAGAGCTTGAGACTGGATGACAAATGCCTCCAGTTTTTATATCTTCAAATTCTGATCATATACAAAATATAAAATGTTTTCTTCCCATAACCTAAAGAAGAGATGGAGTCTTACTCTGTCGCCCAGGCTGGAATGCAGTGGTGCGACCTCGGCTCACTGCAACCTCTGTCTCCTGGGTTCAAGCAATTCTCCTGCCTCAGCCTCCCCCAGTAGCTGAGACGGGGTTTCACCATGTTGGCCAGGCTGGTCTCGAACTCCTGACCTCAAATGATCCACCTGTCTCGGCCTCCCAAAGTGCTAGGATTACAGGTGTGAGCCACCGCGCCCAGCCTGGAAGTTCTCAAATTTTAATGTGCACATGAATTCCCTGAAGTCACATCGCAGCGGGTTCTGATTCAGCAGGTCTGGGGTCAGGCTGGAGATTCTTTCTTACCCGTGAGGATACCCACATTGCTTGCCTGTAATCCCATTTCAGTAGCGAGGCCTGGAGTATTTGTAATGGTGCATAGCCCTCTGGTGGCCATAGCAGGAGCGTACAACCATTTTGTTACACACTGGTAAATTCTTTTTCTGCTAATGTTAAAAAAATATATCCCTCCCCAAAGCCAGCAACTGATGTAGCTGTAACCAGCATAATATTGGCAAAACCAACATAGTTTATTAATTTGGACTCTATTAGTTGGGAATTTGGAGTCATTCCAGACAGACCACACTGCCAGTGATGATTAACTAAAAGACATGTTTAGTCTACTTAAACGCTAAGGCAAATGCATATTTTCCAAAACAACATGAGAAACCAACCTCGTAGTAGCCTTTATATACAAATAATAAGTGAGTAACAAATGATTCATTTTTATTAGTTTTTTAAAAATTCTCTAAGGCTTTTAATTTGATTCCCCTATCCCTGTCAAGTGCTGCCGTAAATCGCATTTTTTATACAGTGTTCTCCAATTCAGGCCTGTCTCTATGAATCAGACTAGCCTACTCTTTAATTAAGAAAAATGAGGGCAGTTTTATAGTAATTTTAAATTTCTGAGACTTTTGGCTCCTCTCAGTCTATGTTTCTCAAACAGAAAATTAAAAAAGGGCTATACCACTTGACTAACTATTGTCAGTGGTTCAAATTAAACAAAGAACGCATAAATGTTTGGAAGGTATTCAACTTAGGAAACACTACTTTTTTCTGTTTGTTTTTTTTTTTGCTACAAATATGCTTTTTATTTTGAATGTTAATAGACACGTTTCCTGGCTTTGCCATGGTAAATAGATAAATGTTCCAGAAATCATTCAATTTTTTGAGATAACAAAATTATTATCATTCTAGGATGGAAAGTGAACATCCTACCCAAAGAATGTGCATATTCTCAAACTCGAAATCCACCTCATTGAAATAAACTTACAAACTAATGTCAGTATCAACTTGACGCTGACATAAACCTCTTACCTCATGTACCACCCGTTATCACTGGACCGTAGCCCTGAGCAGATACTGGAAAATCGTTCATTGGCTCAGGGGAACTTTCCTGAGAATAGTCATGACAGTGTCCCTGTTTGTATGTGGACGCTAAATGAGATCCCAAAATGGGCCTCTTTCCTTTGCTGGTTTTCCCTAGTATCATTATATCCCTTTATGCTACAAGAGTTACACAGATCTTGTACATTCTAGGAAGTTTTATATGTTGATTCAAACCTTTTATTTATCAGCCTTATAAAAACAACTGGAGTAATTACTACTAATGATCTGGGCTTGGCAATTATTGAGAGAACTGTCTGCATAAATAATTTCAAAGGCTCCTGTTTGGGGGTTTAGGAGTTAGGGTGACTTTTTCTGTAAAGGCTTGGTGGGAAGTACAGAAAAATGGTTATTTATAGATGTTTCCCTATCCTTAGAGCCTCTAAAATCAAACAAAAGTTTATATGCATTTCTGACTCAGGTTCATGTGGATCATGTATATAACCAGACATCACCTGTTAATGGCCTTGATAGTTGGTTTATTAACCTTGATAGTTTCATTACATTTTAAAATATCTATCATAGAGGTAAAGTAGGTGAATATTCCCCATGCTAGCAGCTGGTTTTGCTTATCCGCAGTTCATAAGTGTTCATTACATCAAGGTATAAGGAAGGAACAGAACCTGGATTGATACCTAAAATTCAAGACATCAGTCACTTTCTACTTTAAAATCTAATTGATCCCTTTCTTAAATTTAATTTATTTTTATTTTTTGTTTGTTTTTGGTTTTGTTGTTGCTGTTGTTGTTGTTTTGAGGTAGGGTCTCCCTCTGTCACTCAGGCTGGAGGGCAGTGGTGCAATCTCAGCTCTCTGCAACCTCTGCCTCCTGGGTTCAAACGATTCTCCTGCCTCAGCCTCCCAAATAGCTGGGACTACAGGCACTCACCACTATGCCTGGCTAACTTTTGTATTTTTAGCAGAGACAGGGTTTCACCATGTTGGCCAGGCTGGTCTCGAACTCCTGGCCTCAAGTGATCCACGCATCTCAGCCTCCCAAAGTGCAGGGATTACAGGCTTGAGCCACTGTGCCCTGCTTAAATCTAATTTTATTTCCCTCCATGTCTTTCATTCTATGGAGTTTTTCTACTAAGTGAAGCTGAGAAAACAAAAGTAATAATTGGAGGGATGTTTAAGCTAGAATTCGAAGCCAACAGTTCCATATGCCAGCTTTTTGCAACAACTTAAAGGAAATAGTAAAGAAGTAACATTGGTTAGAACAAATGTATATTTCACTACCCAAACCCCCAAATCACACAAGAAATGGGACACCCATGTTCTTCCATACCTTTGATGCCCATTATGACAACCACAAAAGCCACTGAAAAAAAAAATTAAACATTTCTGGGATCTGTGTATCCAGAAGTTGAGTAAGAAAAGAGGTGGGGACAAGACACAGCTCCCAGTGGATTTGAGGAGCTTCCATCTCCCAGGAAGGAGCGACTAACAACAGCTTGGGGCTTCTTGCACCCCAAATATTAAATATTTCATTCTGTATTGTTACATTTCCCGACTTCTAAAAATCAAACATATATTTAAGATATAACTTGAAGTGTTAAGTGGGTAATGAGTACCAGAGACAGAATCGGTTCACTCCGATGACCTCTCTCCTGCCTCTGCAAGA
This sequence comes from Pongo pygmaeus, assembly GCF_028885625.2. Classification (NCBI taxonomy): domain Eukaryota; kingdom Metazoa; phylum Chordata; class Mammalia; order Primates; family Hominidae; genus Pongo; species Pongo pygmaeus. Next base: position 12,577,199 of record NC_072380.2, read on the forward strand.
CACTTAAGGAACAGCAGCTTTCACAAAGTAGAAGGAAAGGAAGGATGATTGTCGATTATGGACTTATCTGTGCCTCAGGTGAGGCTGGCCAGAGTACACACTCAGTCTGCAGGTAGGGTGGGGCAGAGGAAGGAGGTATTTCTCTCTGGGAGTCATGGTGCAATGTACAGATAGGTAAATACTGAAAATCAAGTCCCTGGAAGAATGCAAAGTCAGGGCCAAAGTAAACATTCCAAACTGGGACAGCAATCCCAGGAGCCAAACAATGAATGGGAAGCAAGGTAAGGAGCCAAATGGGTTAGAAAAACAAGGCAGAAGAGAACTGCTGAGAGGAGTATTGGGCAAGACCCAAAGTGGGGGCCATGACTGTGAAGTCATGCAGACCACATTTAGAAGAACTAAAATGGCTCAGAACTAACACCCGCCCCCCCACCCCTTCCCCAGCAGGCTTTCTCCTTTAGAATGTCTCTAGGTTTGCCTGGGAGAAGGCTCTAAAGAATTCTGGAGCCTGCATTTCAAAGAAGGAAGGCGGGCTCATTGTCGCGGTGGATCAGTTCCTGGAACTCCTGTTGGGTCCTTGGCAGGTGCTCTTGGTGTCGCAGGGAGGTCTGCAGAGAGGTGTGGATGTTTTCAAAAGAGGGAAGCTAGAGGCAGAAAGCCACAGGGTTGGTGGCCTCAGACACCTTGAAGGGCCCAAGAGGCCCTCTGGTTTCTGGAATGTCAGCTCTGCAACAATCTGAAGGAGACTCAGGCATCTTCCATTGAAATGTGTTCCCTGGGGGATGGACAGCTACCAGATTATGATTTATTTTGACCTTAGCACACCACAGGGTTGACTAGGGGTCTTTTGAAGTGGAACCCCCAACCTCTAGGTACCCATCAACTGCCAGGCCTATTGCTATAGAAAGGGACATTCTTGGGGAGGTACACAGGGCATTGTGACAGCAAAGGCCACTAAGTGGAGATGATGCACTAATTATTTTGGTCCCTGTAGAGCTGCAGAAGCTTCCTTTGAGTTTGCCCTTTTACCAAGCTAATGATTAATTATTTATATAAGTCAACACAGTAATAAGCAATTTATGTGCAATTCCCACTGAATCCTTCCCACACTCTATAGCAGACCCTCCCCAGCATCCATGACCCTGTTTTTCTCTCTACAGCACCCCAATTCTGTTTGGTTCTCCACCTCCACCCGCCTTGTACCCCAAAAGCAGGATGCCTCCTTCTCTGCTGTACAATGGCTCTGGTTTGTCTGAGGGGCCTCCCATTCCTTTGGCCAGTTTCTCTTTCAGGAACAAGCACATGACCAACTTTTGGCTAACAGGACCTTGAGGGGACGTGTACCAGAGATCTAGGATGCTTTCCTAGGAGACAGCTGTGAGAAGGGGAAGCTTCTCTTCTTTCCCTGTTGTACACTGTGCCTAAATCTAATTTTTAGAGCTGCCATCTTGCTACTTGCCTGAGGTTGAAACCTACACAGGAGAAAGATGGACCAAGAGGGCCACAGAGAAATGCAGCCAGGGATCTGCTATTCCATCCCTGGGGCAGATTACGTTTTCTATAAGATAATGCGTCTCTTTATTTTTTAACCAATTTAACTGTAGATTTCTGCTTGCTGCAGTCAAATCATCTTAACTGCCACAACAACATGAGGCACACTTTTTTTTTCCTCCCTATTCTATAGATGAGGAAATTGCAGCTTAGAGAGGTTGAGCAATATTTCCAAGGTTATACAGCTTCTTAGGTGGGGTCAAGACTTGAAGCCAAGGTGGCTCAACTCCTAAGCCTGTTTTCTTAACACACAATTCTGAACCCACACGATATCACACCTGGGTGATATGATTCATCTGATTCTGAGTCAGAAGGTCGTAGGCTATGGACACAGATGCAAAAGGCTTTGAGTATGCTGGTGGCTCCCAATTGAGGGTCGCTGACTTCTTGTCAGAGTGCTGGTCCTGGAGTTGGCCCGATGGGGATGGTGACAATGGAGGCCCAGGACAGCTGGAACCAGGGGGTCACATGTGAATAAGAGAGGAATTCATATGGATCGATAGGAATCTCTCTACGTTATATAAAGACTTTCATTCATCCTTCATGAGTCATCTTAAATGCCATTTCATCAGAGATGGTTTCTTTCTACACCCAAGACTTGGCCAATCCCGGCATCACATGCTTTTGGAGCACCCTGAATGTATTATATGAATCCCAATTGTAATTAGGTGATTGGTTCATATTTACCTTCCCTATAGACTATAAATTCCTTCCTTTTTTCCTTCTTTCCTCGAATCCCACCTAGGTCCAAGCCATTTATGTTGTTTTCACACCAAGTGTGAAGGGAGCATTTGTCAAAACGGACAATACATCTACAGGCAATGGGCCAGTCCTGAGTGCAGTGCTACATGTAGGCAAGGAAGTGGGGGTTCCAAGGTCAGGCTGCAGGAGAGGGCTGAATCCCTAGGGTCTAAAGAGAGCGTGCCACCATGACATATATAGCATGCATACATGACAGCATGGCAGAGTAAAGACAGGAAATCAAAGAAGATCAAAGATAACCCCCATCGGTTTCAAAACTTTGATTTTAAATTCCATATGTGGAAAAGAAGGAGCAGCATTACACAACCTCTTTACCAGACACACACACACACACACACACACACACACACAGAAAGGAACTTGAACTAGTTCTTTTGTAACTACAATCAAATTAAGATTTTGGGGACTGCTTTAAAAACTTAATTGTCATTTGCAATTTAATTCTTATTGGAAAACACTTTGAGAGTTCCTACAAATATGTGCTGCCTACAGAGTTCATAAAATCCAATTATTGCTTTGTGTTGAAGTGAATTTTGTCGATTTAAGCTCCTTCTAAAGACAAGTGTAATGCCTGGAACCTAGCAGATGCTCAATAAATAATTATTTAAAAAGGAAAGAAAATTGAGTATTGACTGTGTGTTATGTCTATACAGAAAATAAAAAGAAAGAAATGCATTTACTTTAACAAAGAGTGCATATGTTACTAAGGATATTGTTGCAGATGGAATTCTTTTCAACCAATATTGGCTGAAGAAGAAGAAAAAAAATAGCCAGGAAACCTCAATGTTGTTAGAAGCAAGAGGAAGCTGTAAGAAACTAAGGCCAGTTTAGGGCCTGCTGTTCCTTCCTTCATCATGAATAGTTGTCTATTCAGCACAATACTCATAGTACTCCTGTAGATATCACTTAATTGTGAAGTGCACATAAAGAGGTATAATACATGGTATAATACACCACAATCACACTGGCCTTTTAAAGTCATAATATGATCATGTTATTCTCCTGCTTAAAGATACCACATTGCCCATAGGATAAAGAGAAGAATCTTTAGTTTGCATGTTCAACCTAACTCCCCAGCCCCTTCTCAAGTTGTTCTCCTGCTCACTTTCTGCCTTTCAAACCTACTGGGCTTTGGGTCCTTTGAATGCTTCATTCTCCTTTCCACATACAGTACAGTTTCATGTACATGACATGATCACCCTCTCCCTTCACCTAGGTAATGCCTACTCACCCTTCAGAGGTCAGATGGAAACTTGCTTATGCAGGAAGACCTCCCTAAATCTCCTAGACTGCTTCCAGCTGCTCTACCATGACCTGTCATGCAAGCTCTGTGCCTCTTCATCCAAACAGTGATTAAGCAGATGGGCAAATTATGTGTTTAATATTTGTCTCCCCTCTAGAATTCAAACTCAAGGAGAGCAGGCATGTTTTTCCTATGTTTTTCTTATCTCTGTTGAATTTGCAGGGCCTAAAAATTGCTTTGTGCATTTTTGTTGAATGAATGAAAGAATGGATGCTGATTGCAGTTATCTGCTCATGCTCAAGCTTCTGTTGTGGGCTTCTTTTCTCAAAAAAGTCAGAGTTGTTTAGGATTCTGCCCTGAGTCCTTACTTTTCTCTCTTTAGTTAGCCTTCCAGTGAGATGCCAGGGCATCGTTCACCATCCTGATATTTATGTATTTATTTATTTTTGAGATGGAGTCTCGCTCTGTTGCCCAGGCTGGAGGGCAATGGCCCACTTGGCTCACTGCAGCCTTCGCCTCCCAGGTTCAAGCAATTCTCATGACTCAGAGTAGCTGGGATTACTGACACCCACCACCATGCCCAACTAAATTTTGTATTTTTAATAAAGATGGGGTTTTGCCACATTGGCCAGGCCAGTCTTGAACTCCTGACCTCAAATGATCTGCCTGCCTTGGCCTCCCAAAGTGCTGGGATTACAGGCATGAGCCACTGCGCCCGGCCTCATCCTGATGTTTATGACTGCAAAATGTGTATCTCCTGCCAAGACTTCTCTCCACAATTTCCCACCCTCAGAACAACCGCTTCTCGGACATCCTCATGTTGGTCTCACATACAAGTACCTACACTTCATTTTTGGTACAAGCCCCTTTGTGAAACTCTCATCTAGTTATTCCAGTAATTTCATTGTTCACTTTCTCCCCAAGCTTTCAGAACAACTGGCAACTCTAGAATGCAGCTCCTCCCTGTCACTGATGAGCCTTTGCACAGCTGTGTTCAAACACGCAGAGAGGAGTTGCAGGAACGGTGAAATGCAGGATATTTTGTAGGAGACTAGCATAAGGACAGTATTTCAGGCAGCTTTATTTCCCTTATTCTGGAATCTTAAGCATTATATTTCCATCAATGACTTGGATGATGAAATAGCTATATTCAGGAAGTTTGCAGAAAATATTTATAAGCTTTTAATTGAAGGACACTTCATGAATGGAAAAAATAACAAAAACATAATTAAATGAAATGAGAGGAAAAGCAGAGTACTGCAAAAAGGGGAGAAACTTAAGAAAGGAAAAAGAACATTTGCTCTAAGCAAGCATGGCTATCAAAGATTAAGAAAAGGAAAATGGGGTCTGATATTGTTTGGCTGTGTCCCCACCCAAATCTCATTTAGATTTGTAGTTCCTCTAATTCCCATGTGTCATGGGAGGGACATGGTGGGAGGTAATTAATCATGGGGGCGGTTACCTTCATGCTGTTTTTGTGATAGCGAGTGAGTTCTCATGAGATCTGATGGTTTTATAAGGGGCTTTTCCCCACCTTTGCTCTGCACTTCTCCTTGCTTCTGCATTTGAAGAAGGACATGTTTGCTTTGACTTCCACCATGATTGTAAGTTTCCTGAGGCCTCCCCAGCCCTGCGGAACTGTGAGTCAATGAAACCTTTTTCCTTTGTAAATTACCCCATCTTGGGTATGTCTTTATTAGCAGTATGAAGACAGACTAATACAGAGTCTTAGTAGAAAATGGCACAGCATCACACTTCCAAAGCTGATTTGCTTCTGGTTGTATAAACACAATGTAGGGAGGAAGGAAAAGGAGCTGATTGGTGCAATGAAAACATCCCTGATCCAGGAGCCTGAGACGAAGATAAATTTAAGTCCTAGTTCTCCTGTACGTGAAGCCTCAACAGAGTAGGAGCCCATTCAATTTGGGAGAAAACAGAGATCATCTAATACAAACTTCTCACTAAAGACAAGAAATTTGAGCCCACAGAGAAGGAACTTCCAGCGTCACACACCAGGAAGTTGTAGCAAGAGACCGTCTTTCTTCCAAACCTGGCTATCTCATAAACTTATACGGAAAAACAAATGAGATTCTGTTTGTGAGCAATTCTTTCAGCATGCAATTTCAATGAAAGTATTGTTGAAAGGAGCAGCCACTGGTAATCCTCATTTATAGAGTAACACTGGTCAAATTAAAAATAGCTGTCAACACTAAAATATACAACTGGACCTATTCCACTTCTCAAGGGCCAAGAGAGCACCTAAAAGAGAGCCAGAGAACTGAGGAGTAAGTGGTACAATAGAAAGCTAGGAGAAATAGTTAAGGACACCTATTTTTATTAGTGGATATTTATTAAACACTTATTAAGACATCGAGGTAGGTGTTGGGGATCCAAAAATGACAGGCACAGCTCCATCTCAACAGAACTTACAATCTAATAAGAGCAGGCAAATGTGTAACAAATACATTCACTAATGCAAAAGAATTAGGACAGAACTGTGCTCTGTGTCACAGAATTATGTTCTGGGACCAATGGGGGCACTAAGGAAGAAAGGACAAAGGTTCCCGTGAGTGGTGATCTCATGAGAGTAATTATTAAAAGAGAAATGTGTCCTGCCTAGGAGTGGCTCCTTTAGAGCGATGACAGATCTAGTTACCCTCGAAATTAGGAGAGAGGGGCCAGGTGCAGTGGCTCACAACTATAATCCCAGCACTTTGGGAGGCTGAGGCAGGCAGATCACGAGGTCAGGAGATTGAGACCATCCTGGCTAACATGGTGAAACCCCGTCTCTACTAAAAATAAAAAAATTAGCCAGGCGTGGTGGTGGGCGACTGTAGTCCCAGCTACTTGGGAGGCTGAGGCAGGAGAATGGAGTGAACCCTGGAGGCGGAGCTTGCAGTGAGCCGAGATGGCCCCACTGCACTCCAGCCTGGGCGACAGAGTGAGACTCTGTCAAAAAAAAAAAAAGAAGAAAGAAATTAGGAGAGAGGATGAGCTTTTGTTGTAGCATCAAAAGAGATGGGCAATAATGAGGAAAAATAGCTTTACAATGAAAGTTACTCCAAAAATTATTTGCTATAAATGGTGTAGAAACTTCTTTCTCAGAGAAAGGATACACTGTCATGTGACTGGGGTGGCTTAACTATGTTCACTAAGGTTCTCAAGACTCCTGAACTGTTATTTTTGCAAAAACACAATAACTTTAAAAATTGACTGTAAGCATGCCTACTTAAGCACTCTAAATGCAGACAATTACTGCTTATGTAACAGTGACTCATACCCTATGGTGTCTCCTAAAACCTGACTATTCTCCAAAGCTTTCTAGTTATAGATGGAAATTCTCATACTTAAAAACTTGTAACTTACAAGCCATCACAGGAGCAAAGCTGTTTTCCAGAGCAAAAACATATCAACTTCGTCTGCTAACAAGACATGCAGTAACAATTATGCACCATCCTTTTAGTTCGAATATACTTTTGCCCGAGGCATTAGCCATTATTCTAGTGTGTCTTTGCTATGTTTACACTTAGTTTTGAGGTACTTTATGAACATTTACTCCAGTGTCTCCAATAAATGCAAAAACAATAAAGCTGGTAAAAAAAATACTAGATTGAAGAAGCAGACAATCACAAATGAAACAAAAGTAGAAATATGGTATTAGAAAAAATTTTAAGAAAATGATATGTGCATAAGACGTTTCTCTTTGGCTCATAGGAATAATTCAGTATGACAAAGCAATGTGTAAAAACTGCTGCTCTAATCATCTTTAGCAAAAGATGAGAAAGAATAACTACCAAAATGGAAAAAAAATAAAATAAAATAAAAAACAGAACAAAAAACCACAGTGAGCGTGGCAAAATTTAATGAAGAAGTAGCCTGGAAGATTATCCAAAGCTTCAGCATGGTAAAAGTAGCCAGGCACTAGGGTGGCCAGCCACACTTGTAGGTGCCCAGGTCTTTTCAGAACTGCATAATGCAAAAGTCATTGGTGACATGTCCATCACAAGCAAAAGTCAGTGGCGACATGTCCAACACAGATGGGGCACTGGTTCTCTGCTGGTAGACTCCGTCCCACACAGGGGAACAAGGCTTAGTGATTAGAACAAGGGTGCAATCCAGCTTCCATTTGCCACCTCAGTTGGGTGGCCAACCTGCATCTACAAATTGCTTGCTAGAAAACTCCTCACAACACAAGTGGCACTCATCCTGAAGTGGGGATACCTACCCAAAATATTTTTGTTACAGTGAAAATCGATCTAGTTTGGAAACAGATGCCAAGTGGAACTTACAATATCAAGGAGGAAAAGACTCTGATTGTAAAGCTCTTAGAAGAACAATTCACTATCCTATTGGATGATAATGCACTGAGGAACCACAATCACAAGCCTCTTGTAGCCATAAGAACCTATGTGGGGGAAATTGGCTTATTTACAACTTTTTAGATATGGTTGGTGGTAGGCAAACATGTTCACCAGCAATTCCTTCTACCATTGGTTGCATGCGCCATTTCTTCCATTAAGAAATGAAATCTATTTCCTTTCCCCTTGAACCTGGCCAGATCTCGTAACTTGCTTTACTTTCTTTGATTTCTCCCCCTAAAAGAATATAACAGAAACAATACTCTGGAACTTCTGAGCCCAGGACTTAAGACAGACAGTTTCTTCTTTTTCCCACTTGGAAGCCAGCTGCCATGTAAAAAGTCCAACTACTCTGAGACAAATATGCTGCAAAGAAGCTCAGGCTACCAAAGGAAAGATCAAATAGAGGAGAACCAAGGAACCCCAGCTATGCCCCCAGCTCATCAGCCAACTAAATGCAGTTGCTCCAATGATCCCAGGCAAGACCATCAGGAAAACTTAACTAGTTAACTTACAAAATCATGAGATATAATATATTGCTTTACTTTTAAGCCACTAAGTTTTTTGGTTGTTTGTTTTGCAGAGCCTAATTAGATCATAAAAGTAGAGGAGCTTTTGTAATAACAGATGTGTGAGCCAAAAAAATATATAAACAGATGCCTCCACAAGATTCCATGGAAACCACAATGAGTGCCAGGATGGCAATAATCCACACATGAAGAAACAAAGGCAAAAAGAAAAATTTTCTATAAGAACCTCTGAAAATAGAAGGGCTACATTGTCACTGGAGGAACAAGACCAATGACCACTGATAAAGGCTGTTGGAAGAAGATTCCTACATGGGGTAGGAGGTTTGCATAGATCAGTGGTTTTCAAACTGTTTAGCAATGGAACCCCAATTGCAAAATTAATAAAATTATCTTTTATTAGTAAATTATTTTTAAGTTTAAAGCCTTCCTTTTACTTCTTATAAAAGCCACTGATATGGTTTGGCTCTGTCCCCACCCCAATCTCAACTTGAGTTGTATCTCCCAGAATTCCCATGTGTGTGTGAGGGACCCAGGGGGAGGTAATTGAATCATGGGGGTTGGTCTTTTCTGTGCTATTCTCGAGATAGTGAATAAGTCTCACGAGATCTGATGGGTTTATCAGGGGTTTCTGCTTTTGCTTCTTCCTCATTTTTCTCTTGCCACGACCATGTAAGAAGTGCCTTTCTCCTCCCGCCATGATTCTGAGGCCCCCCAGCCATGTGGAACTATAAGTCCAATTAAGCATCTTTTTCTTCCCAGTCTCAGGTGTGTCTTTGTCAGCAGTGTGAAAATGGACTGATACAGCCACCATCCATGAGATCAGTAAGTGCATTTCAATGCAAACAAACCAAATTTAATGGCAGTTATATTCTTTTTTTTTTTTTTTTTGAAACGGATGGTAGCTCTGTCACCCAGGCTGGAGTGCAATGGCATGATCTTGGCAACCCTTGCCTCCCAAGTTCAAACAATTCTCCTGCTTCAGCCTCCCGAGTAGCCGGGATTACAGGCACACGCCTCCATGCTTCGCTAACTTTTGCATTTCTAGTAGAGACAGAGTTTCGCTATGTTGGCCAGGCTCGTCTTGAACTCCTGACTTTAAGTAATCCACCTGCCTCAGCCTTCCAAAGTGCTGGGATTACAGTCATGAGCCACCAAGCCTGGCCTATAGCAGCTATATTCTTATTCCCACTCTCCATTTCATGTCCATATGTTGTTTTGGATGTAATGAATAGAGGAAATTCACATTAACCCAGAAGTAAGCTAAGGGGAACTCCAGTTCAGGGGCATGTCCCTCAGGCAGAGAAAAACACCCAAGACATGATGGGTGCCCAGTGAATACTTCCTCAATGTGCAAAAGAGAAGTAGGTTGCAGGAAGGGAGTTCCTGATCAGGTGCCTGTTTCCAGAAGTGGCCACTTGTGTGGCAGCTGGCAGTGATGAAGAGCCCTTTGGCTGGAACTGGTCCCAATCTGAGCCCCTTCACTTGCTGCTTAGTTCTGGAGCCACTTAAGGGAATCTGTGCCGCCTTTATCCACTCAAGGCATAAGGAGGTCTCAGCCTCTCTCCCTTCCTTTTTCTCCAGGGAGGATGCCTTCTCTGGTACAGGCACAAGATCAGCACTGTCTCCTTCTGTAATCAGCCTGTTTCTTTTTCATTCCTCTTCCCACTTTAATACAACCAATACAGCTGTTTTGTTATCTTTGCCATTTTATTCCCAAAGTTGCAGCTTATATTGGGTGAACCTTTCCAAAGTTGCAGCTTATATTGGGTGAAATGTCCATTTCATTCATTTTAAATTCATTCATTTAAAATTCAATTTCATTAATTTCCATTATGGAAGCTTAGGTGATGAACAAAAATCAGTGGACTTACTTTATAGCCTCATGGGTTAGTAGTCTCTGAATGGTGATTTTGTTTGATTAAGCTCAGCTGATGATATGAATTCCAAGCAGCAAATGATCATTGAGTACCTGTTTTGTGGAAGGAAGGCATTGGCGTACACACATGGAGGTTGTGGACTTCATATGTTGTACTTGGTTTCAGACTTTACTGAAACAAGTACGGACACTAAATTGCTATGGGGTCCCTTTAGCTGACTGGATATTCGCTACTTAGGCTATTTTTACAAGGACCGTTCTATCCACATCAGCACATGTAGTGCCCTGTGATGCAAAGTGACTCCATTGATGGAAATGCTTTTCTCCGCTTCCCGTGCCTTTTGCCAAGGCTAAGGGAGCTGAAGGAGACACTAGGTAAAGGGACCGAAGAAAATGTAACAGACAGCAGCTCTAAACAGAATGACCTCTAGGAGACTTGCTAAGAGGAGGTCCTTCTGGGCTGAGTCAAAGATTCCATTATTTTGGAGGTTTTCTGGAATCTTCTGCTTTGTCTGTCATTCTGCCCTCCCTCAGGGTCCATAGCAGTGTACACATTACCTTTTCAAAAGCCACTTATCACTTTGCATGGCCACTGTGAATGTACATGTCTTTCACACATATTGTGAACTCCTCGAGGGAAGGAACTCTGCCCTGGACATGTTTGTAACCCCTGTCCCTAGCTTGGTAGATACAAGAGGCCTTGCTTAAATAGGATTTTAACAAAGAGCCCTGTGTCCTATACAGTTATAAGACAAAGAAGAAAGCAGTTACAGTCTTGTGGAAAAGGTGGGAAAATGTGGGAAGATGGTAAAATCTGTTCCCTGATTCTTCTGGTGCCTGCTGGTACCTTCTCTGGGCTGATAAACAAGTGCCATCTCCAGTAAGGAAGGGTTGCTGTCCTGCTGTAAGGCACACAGACGCTGAGGCACACTGCTGCCCTGAGCTTTCCATCTTTTTAACTTAATAATCCTCAACATTTTGGAGAGAAATCTTTTGATTTCCTTCAAGGTGTACAGGGAAATTTTACCAAGATAGATCATATTCTGGGCCATCAATTACATTTCAATGAATATGAAAAGATTAAAATCCTACAAAGAATGGTCTCTGATCACAATGGAAATAAATTAGATGTAAATAAGAGAAAGATATTTAGAAAATCCCCAAGCATTTGGAAACTAAGTAATACAATTAAAATATCCCAAAAAGATATGGTAAATATTTGAAAAAGAAAATTTATGAGATGCAGTTAAAACAGTGTTTAGGGGAAATTTTATAGCACCAAACACCTATATTAGAAACGAAGAAACATCTTACTCAATATCTTCAGCCTCCATTTGAAGAAAGAAGTAAAAGAGCAAAGTAAACCCAAAGTAAGCAGAAGAAAGAAAATAATAAAGAATATAAATCAATAAGATAGAAAACGATAAAACAATGAGGAAAAATCAATAAAACCAAAAGCTGTTTTGTTAAGGAGAAAAATTAAAATGAGAATCTGTAGCCAGTCTTATTAGGAAATAAGAGAAAAGACACAAATTACTAAAGTCAAGAATAAGAAAGGTAACATCACTATGGATTCTATACATCCTAAAGGGATAATAAAAGAATGTTCTGGCTGTGTGTGGTGGCTCATGCCTGTAATCCCAGCACTTTGGGAGTCTGAGGTGGGTGAATCACTTGAGCTCAGGAATTCAAGACCAGCCTGGCCAATATGGTGAAACCCTGTCTCTACTAAAAATACAAAAATTATCTGGGCATGGTGTTGCGTGCCTGTGGTCCCAGCTACTCAGGAGACTGAGGTGGGAGAATCACTTGAACCCAGGAGGTGGAGGTTGCAGTGAGCCGAGATCATGCCACTGCACTCCAGCCTGGGAGACAGAGCGAGACTCTGTCTCAAAAAAAAAAAAAAAGAAAAACCAGAATGTTCTGAAAACTTCATGCTTTCATGCTAATAAACATTCAACAACTTAAATGTACACATTTCTTGAAAGACACAAATGAGCAAAGTTCACTCACAAAATATATAATATAAATAACTCTCTATTAAAGACTTTGAAGTTGCCATTAAAAACCTTCCTCAAAAAACAAAAAACAAAAAACTTCAGGCCTACATGGCTTCACTGGTGAATTTTACCAAATGTTTAAGAAGCAATGACACCAGTTGTACATAAACTCTCCCAGAAAAGGAGATACAACTCCTTCTTAACTCATCCTATGAGGCCCGCATTACCCTGCTACCAGACAACAACATGACTAGAAAGGGAAACTACCAACCAATGTCCCTCATAAACATAGATGCAAAAATTCTTATCAAAACTTTATTAAACTGAATCCAATAATATATAAAAAGGATACTAGATCATGACTGAGTTTCCCCGCCCAGGAATGCAAAGTTAGTTTAACATTTTAAAACTGATCAATGTAAGCAAATATATCAACAATTTAAAAAGTAAGAATCATACTATCATCTCAATTGATGCAATAAAAGCTTTTGACAAATCCAGCATCTATTCCTGATAAAAACTCTCAACAAACTTGGAATAGAAGGGCACTTCATCCACCAGATAAAGGATTTACCTTTATCAGATAAGAAAAACCTAGACTCACCCCTACTTAATGGAGAAAGACTGAATGCTTTGTTCCTGAGAATAGGAACAAGACAAAGATTTATGTTATCACTTCTCTTCATCATTGTCCTGAAGGTACTAATCAGTGTGATAAGGAAAAATAAATAAATACAATAAAAGACATTTAGATTTGAAAGAAAAAAATAAACTCTCAATTCACTAATGACATCTTGTTAAAAATGCGAAAAAAATCTACCAAAAAACTATTAGAACTACTATGTGCATTTAGCAAGGTTGCAAGATGTAAGGTCGCTATACAAAAATCAGTTACAATTCTATGTACTAGCAACAATTGGAGATTGAAATAAAAAAATGTCACTAGACATTTGACAAAAATGTCAAATACTTTGGGATTCATCTGTCAGAAGACGTACAGGACCAGTAAATTGAAAATGTCTAAATATTCCTGAGAGAAATTAAAGATCTAAATAAATGGAGATATATACATTGTTGGTAGATCAGAAGACTCAATAATATTATAATGTCAATTCCCTCAAAAAAAAATTTTTTTTGAGACAGAGTCTCTCTCTGTCGCTCCAAGCTGGAGTGCAGTGGAGCGATCTCGGCTCACTGCAACCTCCACCTCCCAGGTTCAAGCAATTCTCCTGCCTCAGCCTCCTGAGTAGCTGAGATTACAGGTGCACACCACCATGCCCAGCTAATTTTTGTATTTTTAGTAGAGACAGAGTTGCACCATGTTGGCCAGGCTGGTCTTGAACTCCTGACTTCAAGTGATCTGCCCACCTTGGCCTCCCGAAGTGCTGGGATTACAGGCCTGAGCCACCGCGCCTGGCCAATTCTTTCAAAACTGATGTAAAGAGTCAATGCAGTCTGCAGAAATTTTTGTTAAAATGTACTAGATTATTACATACTTTATAAGGAAATATAAGTTATCTTAAATAGCCAACACCTTTGAAAAATAAAGGAAGACTTACATTACCTGACTTCAAGGTAAATGTTAAAGCTAGAGTTGTCAAAACAGTGCCGTATTGGCATAAAAATAGACAGATCAATGGAAAAGAACAGAGTCCAGAAATAGGCCCACATACATACAGTCATTTGTTTTTTAACAAAGGTGCAAAGGCTATTTAGTGGAGAAATGATAGTCTTTTTAATAAACGGTGTTGGAAAAATCATATATTTTTATTTAAAAAAAATCTTATTTCATACATCACAACATATACAAATATTAACTCAAAATGAATGAGGCCTACTTGGAATGACATGTAAATGTAAAACAAAAACTGTAAAATTCCTAGAAGAAACCATGCAAGAAAATTTTTGTGACCTTGGGTTAGGCAAAGATTTCTTAGATATACAACCCATAAGTGAAAAGCTGATAAATTGTGCGTCATCAGAAATACCTTCTGGTCTTTGAAGAATGGTGTTAAGATAATGAAAATTATATACACAAGCTCAAAAACATAGCATTCAGATTATATAAAGAACCTCTAAAACACATTATTAGAAAACAAATAATGCTCTTTAAAAACGGGCCCAGATTTGAATGGACACTTTACCAAAGAAGCTATACGAATGGCAGATGAGCAAGTGAGCTGATTCTCAGCATAGTCATTTGGAAAATGAAAATTAAGGTGATTTCGGACCACATACTTATTAGAATGTTTAAAATTTAAAAGTCTGAACATACCAAGGACAGGATATATCCATAAGGTAAGGATAGGGAGGAAGTGGGACTCTCATCCACTGCCAGTGAGAAGGTAAAATGGTACAACCAATTTGGAAAACAGTTTAACAGGTTCTTTAAAAATTGAATATCCTTCTCCCATATTACCCAATCACTCAATTTCTTGTTATTTAGCGACAAAAAAAATGAAAGCATATGTTTATATAAAGACTTACATACAAATGTTTCTAGCAGTTTTATATATCATAAGTAAACTGCAAACAAGCCAAATGTTTATCACCAAGTAAATGAATAAACAACTTGTGGTGTATTCATATAATGGAATTCTAGTAAGAAAAAATATGAAACAAACTACTGGTGCATGCAACAACATGAATTAATCCAAAAATAACTAGGCTGAGTGAAAGATGTTAAGCAAAAAACAAAGAATGCTTAGTGTATGATCACATTTACATAAAATGCTAGGAACTGCAAACCAATCTCAAGTGACAGAAAGCAGATCAGCCAGCAATTGCCTGGCTTAGGCAGTGGGGCAGGACGAAGGGCGTGAGAAAACATTTGGAGGCGGTGGATGTGTTCAGTCTTGACTGTGGTCATAGTTTTATGAGTGTTATCCAGAAGTCAAAACTTACTAAATCTTGCAATTTAAACATGTATAACTTTTGCATATGAATCAAAGGAGTTTTATCTATACCTGCGAATATGGAAAGACTTCCATAATATGTTTTATATAGAAAAAGAGAGAAGGCTTATAGCAGTATTTATGGTATACCACATTAGTTGTTTGGCTTTTTTTAGAGACATCCATATGTAGTCTGGTCATCGTATGAAATTTCTGAAAGGATTCACAAGAAACTATGAATAGCAGTTCTCTGTAGGTAAAGGGAACTGAGGTTTTATGGGGGTATAGAAGGAAAATAATCTTGTTTTTCATTTTGCACAGTTCTATACTATTTGAAGGTTTTACATGATTTACATATTACTTTTATAAAAATGATTCTCCAAAAAAGAGATCTGGAAAGAATTGGGCAAAAAAGAAACATTGTAAGAGTAATTTCTGCCTAAAGCAAAAGGTACTGGGGTTAGTGCTCAGTATCTATGTAGGTATCTGTAAAGCTTGATAGTTGTGCGTCTTCTGGAGTTTAACTTTGTTTTTTACTAAATCACACACAAAGAACTTGAACATTGGTGAAAACTGCTGCACTGCATATATTGGGGTGGAGACTGCTATTTGTCCCCCAATATATTTTGGAAAGCTTCCTCCCTTCCCATCTCTCTTCTGTTGTATCTTTTCCTTGTAGAGACCTCATGGTGGTCAGACTTCTTACAGGATGGCTGAAGGGTCCCAGCATGAGTATCCTAAGAGAGATGGCAAAGGTTTCATTTCTTACCTACCTGATGAGTCATGCAGCTTCAGTTCTGCCACATTCTGAAGGGCTGCCCAGGTTTGAGTGGAAGGGGCATGTTCCCCATTTCTTGAGGGAATGTCCAGGGGTTCATGGATACATTTCCAAACCCTCACAGAGACATTTTTTTCTAAAGATAGTGTATGCATGTGCCCTTTCCCACTTCCTCATCTTTTCCTCCATCCCGTTGCCTGAAACGTGGCTTTTCCCAGGCTAGACCATGAGGCTGCCTCCAGGCCCTGCCCAGGAACAAGATGGAAGGGCTCTGGGTCATGTTGGAACATCGCAGCAGCCCCTCGACACCTACTTAAGCTCTGACTGCTAGTTTGTTTGAGAAAATGTAATTTTGAGTTTTCTAACACTCAAAGCCAAACCTAATCTACACTGATGAGCAAAGTCAACAGGACTCGACAGTGAAGGCCTTAAAAGGATTGCTCAGTAAGAGTAATCTGATGAGAGCACAGGAAAAACAACATTCCACTAGCCTACCTCTCTTGAAAATGTGGGGTTATTTTATTGACCTTGCAGGGAGAAATCCAATGTTGACTTGTGATGGGTAAAGTCCTCAAGCATTGGGCTAGCTTTGTTGGATTTGAATTGCTGTGAGTCTACTGCATGTCTGGGGGTGGTGTACGTGTCTTGGGGGCAGTGAAGCTGAGAGCCTGGGACGCATGTTTATCTGGCTTATCTCATTAGATTCTTTGATCGAAACTCACAAATTCTGAAATCAGAGCACTTCCATCACCTCTTAACCCAAGGCAGCGTTTCTAATCATAAATGAGATTTGGGGGCAGATTCCAAGGGCTGCTTAAGGTAGGTAATTATTCAAGTGGGGGAATTATATGATGAGTAATTATATATAATTTATATATGAGTAACACAAGTTCGATCCACTCCCACTAGGATTAATATTTTTCTGTGTAAAATATTCATGCAGTTGCTTTTTTGAGAAAAAAACTTAACAAAACGCCTCTGAAATTATTTTGTGAATTGCCTATTCTTTGCCCATTGGTCAGCTGGAGTTTTCCTCTGTGTGGTATCTATTTGTTTCTTTCTAAATCGAGGGTACTAGCAGAATTAATTTCGGTGCATCGAATGTCAGTCTTAGAAAATCATAAACGTTCCATGTTGGGTATAGCCAAATGTTGGGCATCATAGCTCTACGTGAATAATCTTTTGGTTGATAATTGCTAGAGAGCCTTATGGTTTACTGACCTGCTGGGTTCATGCAGATTTATTGACTTAGAGCTAATAAAATTGTTGTCGGCTGTTTTTGAGATTCTACCATAGAATCATGCCTGTCATTAGCACAGACTTTGTGCAGGAGGCTTGAATTGGATTGACACAGACATTTTTCCTAAGTGCTTCCCTGGAGTGGGGCAGAGGTGAGGAGAGAGGAGAGTAGGATGGCTTCACAGAGGTTAAAGATGTACATACAAAAACTTCAACTTGGGCACTTGTTTTAGTTTTTTGGGCTTTTTTGGTTTGTTTGAGTTTGGTTTTTGGTTTTCTTAGATTTTGAAAGCTGTATGTCTAAGCTTGCTGCATTTCCCTCCAGAATTATCTCTTTGAATAGGAGCTTTGTTTGGCGGTCATTCTGATTTCTTTCAGCATATAACATTTAGGAAAAATTTAAGTATATACTATGCTGCAGGCTGCAGGGTTATGAATAGATGAGTCATTTGGGGTAACTTTACCAAAAAAAAAAAAAAAGTGTATGTTTTTCCATTTAGGATATAACTGAAGAAACTATAGGAGTGGAGCTAATCAGCATCCATGGTCAAATCAAGTCTATAATGTCCCTTTGCACCTGGTTTTTAGGATTAGAGCTGATCAAGAAGCCAAGCAGGGACTTGCAGTCAACTGCTTTGCTCTGCCGGCCACTAAGGGTGTGACCTTTTTGCCAGTGACTGAGTGTTCCTCAGTTCCTCGGTTTCTTCCTCTGGAACATGGTGATAGTAATCATACTATCCTATAGGATTGTTGTGAAGATTAAAAGACCACATATGCAAAGCCTTTAGAATAACAAATGTTGATTGGTATTTGTATTAATCCATTCTTGCATTGCTACAAAGAAATACCTGAGGCTGGGTAATTTATAAAGAAAAGAGATTTAACGTGCTCATGGTTCTGCAGGCTGTACAGGAAGCATGGCTGGGGAGGCCTCAGGAAACTTTCAATCATGGCGGAGTGCAAAGGGGCAGCAGGTTCATTTTACAAGGCCAGAGCAGGAGGAAGAGGGCGAGGAGGGAGGTGCTACACACTTTTAAACAACCAGATCTCATGAGAATTCGCTCACTTCCACGAGAACAGTACCAAGGGGAGTGGTGCTAAAGCATTCATAAGCAGTCCACCCCCATAATCCAGTCACCTCCCACCAGGCCCCACCTCCAACACTGACATGAGATTTGATGGGGACACAGATCCAAACCTTATCACTATTGCTCACTTTAATTTTTATCATCCTCTTTAAATGTGTAATAAAACTCACATTTATACTGACCTTTTACAGTTTGAAAAGTTTCACAGCTGACATCTCCTTTGACCTCAATTATCTGTAATGAAATTGTGTACTAATTTTGCGTCTGTTTTAGAGATGAGGAAACTGAGGTTAGAAAGGTTAAGAATCTTTCTCAAATGACCACTAAGTGATCAAAGCCGAAACTCATAACGAGATATGCTGAATCCAATCTTAACTCTCTATTTACTGCTTCACCCTGCTTTTCCATAGTATTGTCAAATTTAGAACTGGAGGAAATCTCAGAAAACATTTAATTTGCGCCTTTCATTATAAAATGAGGCTCAGAGATAATGAAGACTTGCCTAAAATCACATATCTTGGAGCAGACCCAGAATTCTTGATTACTATCTAAAAGCCCTTTTTCCACTACCATATATCAGATAGGAAAAATTCCAGTAAGGCATTGAGGAAGTGGTGATAACATTCCCACACAAAGAATAAGGTTTCCTTTTAGTAACTTGAGATTCCTAATGTCATTGCTTTTCTGCAAGCCAACTGTTATAAAATTGCTGTAAAAGGCAAATAACATCCTTTCCATCAATGAGTTATTGTCGTACATAGAGGATCCCTTTAATTTCCCTTTTGTAGCAAAGACTTCAGTTTCATCTAGTAATTTCTCTCTGTCTCGTGGAAAACAGAGAATGCCATGGTGTGATCGTTCTCATGTTTAGTGTTTCCAGGAGATACGAGGTGTGTCTAAAACACAAGGAGGTCAGTTTTCACATGTGGCTTCTGGAAGCAGAAAAGGAACAAGGACACATTGGAACATATTTCATCTTGCAACCTCAGCAGAATAAGTGCATATGGTTTTGTGGTAGCAGTTTTCTTATGCATTTCAGGACACAGCCAAATAAAAGTCCATTTGGTACAAAAGATAGGTATCAAATTTTCCATAAAGTCAACTCTTTCAGGCCTGACCCTGTGTTCTAGGAGACATAGGGAGGAAGTAATGTCTAGAGCGAATGTTTATGACTGGCATAAACAGTGCTTTAAAAATAGACAAACAAAACAAAAGCATGGTCTACCACCATGCCTAAAGGGGTGATCTAATTGCTCATTAGAATGGAAACATTTCTGGGAAGGGCTTCATCTCCCAACTTGTCACCAGATTACTCTTCCCCTCTGTCTAAGGGGAAGGGCATTTCTGAAAGGTGACCTTCTGGCTTTCAAATATCTTAAGACCTTTCCCGCTCAGAGCCTTCACTCATCCTGTCTTTCCATCTGCAATGCTCCTTCCCTGCCCGGTCTCATCTTATGCTTGTCAAAGATGTTTTCCTTGACCATTCCATTTAAAATAGGTCACCCAGCCCTGTTTTTTAAATTTACATCCTAGGCCGGGCACAGTGGCTCATGCCTGTAATCCCAGCACTTTGGGACACTGTGGTGGGCGGATCACCTGAAGTCAGGAGTTCCAGACCAGCCTGACCAACATGCTGAAACCCGGCCTCTACTAAAAATACAAAAATTAGCTGATCGTGGTGGCAGGCACCTGTAATCCCAGCTACTTGGGAGGCTGAGGCAGGAGAATCGCTGGAACCCAGAAGGTGGAGGTTGCAGTGAGCCAAGATCGTGCCACTGCACTCCAGCCTGGGTGACAAAGCAAGACCCCATCTCAAAAAAAAAAAAAAAATATATATATATATACACATATATATCCTATTTGCTTCTTGTACAGCACTTATCACAACCTGAAATTATTTACTGTTGTTGCAGTAGTCTATTTCTCCAGCTAGATGTTAATATCCATGAATGGAAATAACATTTAGCCTCAAATTTAGTGCCTGGAAGGTGCTCAGTAAACATGTCCTGAAAGAAGATAGTTGGTTTGGTCAATTAGATAGAGATGTGAGATCATTGCTAAAGAGTTAAATTTAACTGAAGCATTTAGAAAAAAAAATTGAACTAGATGAAATTATGGTGTGGCTATAAATCATCAGCAGCTGATGGGTATTTTTGTTTTTGTTTTGTTTTGTTTTGTTTGAGACGGAGTTTCATTCTTGTTGCCCAAGCCAGAGTGCAATGGCGCGATCTCGGCTCACTGCAACCTCTGCCTCCCAGGTTCAAGTGATTCTCCTGCCTCAGCCTCCCAAGTAGCTGGGATTACAGGCACCCGCCACCACATCCCGCTATTTTTTTGCATTTTTAGTAGAAACGGGGTTTCACCATGCTAGCCAGGTTTGTCTCGAACTCCTGACTTTAGGTA
This sequence comes from Pongo pygmaeus, assembly GCF_028885625.2. Classification (NCBI taxonomy): domain Eukaryota; kingdom Metazoa; phylum Chordata; class Mammalia; order Primates; family Hominidae; genus Pongo; species Pongo pygmaeus. The sequence continues at coordinate 12,597,921 of NC_072380.2, forward strand.
TTCTGCCTGCCTTGGCCTCCCAAAGTGCTGAGATTACAGGCTTGAGCCACCATGCCCAGCCAGCAGCTGATGTTTTCAAACCAGAAAGTTGATTTATTTAAATTTGTCCTAGAAGTGTAATTCCAATGTCAGAAGTAGCTTATCTTTTGAAATCAAAGTAAAACCGATTTAAGTCTATATCACATGTGTGTAGTCATAGCTCTAAATCCCTCCAATTTTCTCCAGATTTAGGAGAGGAAGGTGATTTATAGTAATCTTTGGTCATCTCTGGATCTATCTTTCATTTTTCTTGCATTGGTGTAGCTTGTAGATATCAATCTATCTATATTCATATCTATCTATATATAGATATATATATACACACACTCTCCTATCAAAATTCCGTATATATGGAATGAATGTACATATTCATACTGTCCAATCCTTCCAGATCCAGATGTGGAACTTAGTCTGGTTCTATACCCTGCTCCAGATGTGGAACCCAAGTACATACAAACACATAAACTGTGTTGCTCTTCCCCACTTTCAAATTCCCACTCTTTTCTTTTCTAGGAGTTCACTCTCTCCTGCCAAGTTATTCCTTAGGGATTTTACCATAAACTCTAAGCTACTTTTCAAGGTATTTTTCTTAGGCAAAACCAATTCCATCTCTAAAAGAAACTCTGATGCTGTTAAAATAATTTATTATTAATAGTTTGTTGCATTAAAGTTCATTTGGTTTTAAGTAATAGAATCCAAATTAAGCTAAGGTAAGCAGGTTAAGGAATTTATTGTAAGGATATCATCATTTCTTTTTCTTTCTTTCCTTCTTTTTTCACCTCAAGGATACTATGGTTTTAATGGAACTTAAGGAAAAACTAAATAGCTAGACCTTCAGACTGTCTCATCGTAAAAATGCAGATGTTAGATGCATAGTCTCTGAGGATCACAGGTAATTCCTATAGAAGGAGAAATTAGTGTGACCTGACCAGACACCTCCAGAAATGTTTATGGTGTGACCTAATGAGTGTACAAGATTTTATTCCATTTTTAGAGATCAAGTTCGAGTGAGTCATTGACAACAGAACACTTCACAGACTCCAGAGTACATTCACATAAAGCTATTTTTAATTTTTTTTTAAAAAATGTAGTCATTGTTTCACCTTACTTTAAAACTCTTTTACCATGCAAGTGAAATATGCATGAGAGTGAGAAGAAATATATATATTTTTTTTTTCGTCGCCCAGGCTGGAGTGCAGTGACATGATCTCAGCTCACTGCAACCTCCACCTCCCAGGTTCAAGCGATTCTCCTGCCTCAGCCTCCCCATGAGTAGCTGGGACTGCAGGCACACACCACCATGTCCGGCTAATTTTTGTATTTTTAGTAGAGATGGGGTTTCACCATATTGGCCAGGCTGGTCTCAAACTCCTGACCTCAGGTGATCCGCCCACCTCGGCCTCCCAAAGTGCTGGGATTACAGGCATAAGCCACTGTGCCCGGTCAATAATTTATTTTTAAACAAAATGGTGCCAGAAATTACCTTGACCTTTGAAGTGATCATCTTAAAATCTTCTTTATTCTAACGAAGTTGTCATTTTTAGCATTTTTTTTGTACACGCACTCTGTGTCCCTACAAGGGATGTAATAAATACTTCACTCCTACAAAACATGACAGATATTATATTTTATCTTATTACAGATGAGAGAATTCAGGCTTAGAAAGGTAAAGTGATTCAGCTAAGATTTCGTATCTAGTAAATATTTGTAAGACCATTCATGGTTCAGGCTCCAAAGATACTATTAAAAAGTGTTCTACTTTTGATAATAAAAAAATAGTTCCTAAACAACACAATGACCATATTTAAGCTGGTATTTTTTGTCCATATGAGAAAAAAGGATCTGCCCCGGCCAGGCGGTTCATCTTGCAGATGTCGCAGCACCCTCTAGTGGCACAATGAAGACATAGACCTCGAGAGAAATTGTTTTCATTTGAAAAGTGAGCCCTTCATTTTTAAGGGTAACAGGGATTAATGTGAGACTTCCAATTAAAAATAAAATGACCAGATATGTTTAACATCTTTATTTCAAAAACTCCACTAAAATGGAGATAGCAAAATTAAAATGTTATTAATCCACAGAGACAAAGAGAACTGGAGATGATCCCATACGGCAGTGGTCCCCACCTTTTTTGGCACCAGGAACCAGTTTCATGGAAGACAATTTTTCCACATACCAGGGTTGGGGAGGAGAAGATGGTTTCAGGATGATTCTAGCACTTTACACTTATTGTGAACTTTATTTCTATTATTATTACATTGTAATATATAATGAAATAATTACACAACTCTCCCACTGTAGAATCACTTGGAGCCCTGAACTTGTTTTCTTGCAACTAGACAGTCCCATCTGGGGCTATTGGGAGACAGTGACACCCGAAGTGTGCCGCTTATGTCCAGTCTACTCCATAATCTCATTTTGGTTGCTGTCACTGAAGAAAACCCTGCTTCACAAAGACAGGGTGTTGGAAATGGAAGCAGGCTTTTCAGTGCTTTTGTGGCAATTTCAAGATATTCGGCCTTGACTTTAATCCAGAACGTATGGAGATTTGAAATTGTCTCAAACGCCGTGTGTGTGTGTGTGTGTGTGTGTGTGTGTGTGTGTGTGTGTGATGGGGTCTTGCTCTTGTTGCCCAGGCTGGAGTGCAATGGCGCGATCTCGGCTCACTGCAAGCTCCGCCTCCTGGGTTCAAGCGATTCTCCTGCCTCAGCCTCCCAAGTAGCTGGGACTACAGGCATGCACTACCATGCCCAGCAAATTTTTTGTATTTTTAGTAGAGACAGGGTTTCACTATGTTGGCCAGACTGGTCTTGAACTCCTGACCTTGTGATCTGCCCACCTCGGCCTCCCAACGTGTTAAACATACTTTTAAGGGCACCAAATGCAGCCATGCAACTGAAGCACATCAACTCACTTTCCACTATAAAGCCTGCCACCAGATGCAGCTTGTCATTTGCCACTCACTGATAGGGTTTTGATATGAGTCTGCAAGCAGTTGATTTATTTGGTCTCTGTGCTGTAAAACCTCTCTGCTAATGTTAATCTGTATTTGCAGCCACTCCCCAGCGCTAGCATCACGGCCTTGGCTCCACCTCGGATCACAGGCATTAGATTCTCATAAGAAGCTTGAAACCTAGACCCCTCACATGTGTAATTTACAAGAGAGTTTCTGCTCCTATGCGAATCTAATGCTGCTGCTGATCTGACGGGAGGCAGTGTTCAGGCAGTAATGTGAGCAATGAAGAGCGGCTGTAACTACAGATGAAGTTTCACTTGCTCACCGGCTGCTCACCTCCTACTGTACCACTTGGATCCTAACAGGCCACTGACTGGTACCAGTCCATCGCCCAGGGGCAGGGGACCCCAGCCATACGTGACAAAAGACTTCAATAAAATCCTTAGAAGACAGGAAGAGGACAGATGGGGGTGACTGACCTAACAGGACAGAAGTTAAGGCCAGTGGTCTGTATGTGGCACAGCTGATGAAACTGGTTCTGTCTTGCTCTGAAGATCACCTACGGGGTTCAAAGCTTGAAGCCACTATATTCTGTGAGCAGACAGATGAGGCAACGGGCTGCAAACTGAGTGGATTCAAATTCTGTTCACCCAGCTACTCACATGGGAGTCAGGAGGTTCATACTCAGGACAGTTTCAGTCCCAAGGCTCTGAGCTCAGGGATAGCAGTCCCAGTATAAACCAGGAGGACAGAGGATGGGAAATGAGGGAAGATCCACACACTGAATGGCAGGTCTTCAACCTCTCACGGACTGCTCCCATTCTCCTTTCTGGAGAAGCCGAAGAGTACAGCCATTGGAAGTCTCTCAGGAAGAAGGCTGGCTAACTGGTGAGTCTTCTGTGAAGCCAGCCTTCAACAAGCCCAGCCTTGCTTGTTTAGGTTTTTCTCTAAAATATGAATAGATGGTCAAAGTGAAGCAGCGTCATATTCTGGGGTAAATACCCGAGATTTGTTGTCTCACGGCCACGGAAAACTAGGACACAGATACACCAAGAGTGAGCGTAAGGCGGAAGTTTAATAGGCGACAGAAAGAGAAAAGCTCTCTCTGCTGCAGAGAGAGGGGTCCTGAATGGGTTTCCGCTTCCATGGTGAAATGCAGAGGGTTTTATAGATGAGCTTGAGAAGGTGGTGTCTGTTTTACACATGGCATGAAAGATTGGTTGGACCAGGTGTGCCATTTTATTGGGTGTGAAAAGGTGACTGCCCACCCTAATCTTTTATTATGCAGATGGTTCTCTACCTGGCGAGTGCCATGTTGCCTGTTTCTTTACACGTGGTGACAAAGAAAAGAAAAGACGGAGCTTTCGTATTGAACATGCCTGGCCCCAGGTAGCCTTTTCCTCGTGGCACAGCTGCCGTCATTCACTTGTGCAAGCTTCCAGCTTGCTTATCTATGTTTGCAGTTCGATTTTTTCAGGCTGCTGTTTGTTAGAAAAGAACAATTTCTTGGGCTTCTTTTTGTCAGAAGGGAAGCCTTGTCGAGGACTCTTTTACCGTCACTATCTGCCTAAATAATTTCCTTCTGCCTTCCGTATCAAGAGGTCATCACACATTTCAGGAAAGGCATCACCATGAAAAATGCAAACCAAAACCAACTTAGTGGAAACAAAAGATGCAGGAGAGGGTAAAAAGCTACACTTAAATCAGAAGAGTATGTTATATAAAAATAAAAAGTAAATTTGAAAAAGTAAAGACCTCTTCAAAGTTTATAAAGACGGTAACTGAAGTTAACAATTTATTATAAATTTTGAAGGCTATAGTTGCAGAATTTTCATAAATGTTAAACATTTTTTTAAAAACTAGGAGTTGCTCTGAACCTACTCTGGTTCTAGGGGTACCTGATTCTCCAGTTGTTTTTTGCTCAATTAAACTCTGTCAAATTTGATTTGTCTAAAGTTTTTCTTTTATCAGATGGTATTGTAAGGTTCTTGTACCGGTTTGAACCTTGAGAGAGCGCCAACAGACAACATGACACACTGTGGAGCAACATGCTGTTTTGCTCTTTTTTTTGCTCTTTTTTTTTTTTTTTTGAGACGGAGTCTCGCTCTGTTGCCGCTGTTTTAGTGAGCGCCTGAGCGCTGGCGGGCTGAGGCCTAAAATGGCGTCAGCTCCAAGTGAGGATGGGGCAAAGGTTTTACAGTCTCCTGTAAACAGGAAGTGTCTTGGTCTGACGTAACTGCAACGTTGTACCCGGATGGCCTCTTTCTCCATCTTCAGAGGTACTTGCCTTCCGGCCGGCTCTCTTCGTGCTTCTGGTATCTTGCTGGCGCATCTGGTCGCGCACGCTGCTGATGCAAGCGGCCTTGCGCCTTGGGGCTGGGCCCGAGAAGGGAGGAGTTATTCATCCTCTTAAGCTTTCAGGCCCCAGAGAGAATCTTAAAATATCAGAAGTGGGATTCACACAGCGCTTCCAGTGACCCTCCAGGAATATCGAGTGACCCAGCAAGGTACTGTAACCACCCTATGGGTTCATTTTGCCCCCTGCCCAGATAGAGACAATTTATCAAGACAGGAAAATTGCAATAGAGAAAGAGCTTAATTCATGCAGAGCTGGCTGAACAGAAGACTGGAGTTTTATTATTACCCAAAACAGACTCCCCGAAAATTTGGAAGCCAGACTTTTTCAACGATAGTTGGGGAAAGAGAGGGGAGGTGACTAGGCAATAGGTTCTTGCTGCTGGTTGGTTGGGGGTACAAACAGGGATGTTGGAGATGGTCCTCAAGCACGTTGAGCCACTTCTGGATGGGGCCGCGGGCGTGGTTGGCAGGTCTGGGTGGAGCCATCAGTCATCAGACAAGCAAGAACCTGAAAAGACATCTGAAAAGGCTGATTGTGGGTTCTACAATAGTGATGTGATTTGCAGGAGTAATTGGGGAAGTTCCATGTCTTGTGACCTCCAGGATAATGGCAGGTAATCATTTATGTCTACACCTTAGCAGAAATCAGGCTCCTCCCATCCTCTTACCCTGGTAGTCTCTGATCAGCTTTACAAATGTGGTTGAGCTTTGGAGAAGAGCTATTATCATTTGAACTATAAACTAAATGTCTCCCAAAGTTAGCTTGGCCCATGCCCAGGAAGAATGAAGGGCAGTTTGAAGGGTACAGGCAAGATGTGGGGTGGTTAAATTTTCTCACTGTTAGAATTTTTGCAGAGGGAGTTTCAGTACCCACCAACCCACTGTGTCCATTGCTGTCTCACAACTGGGGATTACTGCTAAATTCTCTCTCAGATTCTGAAGCCCCGCGGATTTGTGATTTGAGCTATCTGAGTTTGTTTGAGCAAATTTTTTATCCAAACTGCATTCAGAAGTTGTGACAGAAACTGGATTGAGTCCAGGATCAGATTGGATCCAGGAATTAACTAGCCTGGATCCAGTTAGAGACCTCAGATGTCTGATTGGGTCAGACAGGAACTGGCAGTAAATGGCAAAATTGCGGGGGCGGGGGGGTGAACTTTGGCTTTTGGAAATTCGCAGGGATTTTTGTATTCTGTCACCTTTGTTTCTTTTTTCTCACGTGCTTAGTAGGGAAAATCATTGACAAAATTGATCAAGGGGATCTGAGAGCCAAAGGCAAGATTCAATGTAAAATGAAGCCCTTAATTTCTGAAGAGCTGAATACACTCCACCTTCCAGCTATGCCTACATTTACATGGATAAATATGAGTCCCTGGAAGCAGCAAACGCTTACAAAACTGTCACAATCTTACTAAAGATGATTTAAAATCACAGTGGAATATTCCAAGTGAACAATACCGCACTTTAAGAAGTGCATTTAGAAATGAGGTTGTAAAATGTTTCTTATCAGACTTAAAGTCTTCATTGATGTTAACGCCTGACAGGTATCATGAGGCATATTTGACCCCCACTTCCCAGCAAGGCCTGAAATAGTCTCTCAGGTTAAATTTTAAAACGGTCTTGGCTGAGGAGGAAGTCTATTCAGATGGTTGGGGGGGGCCTTAGAATTTTATTTTTGCTTTACAGATCTGACACCTAATGAAAGTGTGAATAGAAAACACCTAGATGCTCAGAAGAATGGGTAGTGAAATATTTGTATTCATATACCAATCACAGAGTTTTGGCCGATCACAGGCAGCTAACTGTTCAAACCACGTTCAAATAAGGTAAATGCTGAGCTGTAACCAATCCGGCTGCTTCTGTACCTCACTGCCTTTTCTGTACATCATTTTCCTTTTTCTGTTCATCAATTTTCTCTGACTATGCAGCAGCGCAGAGCTGCTCTGAACCTATTTTGTTTCTGTGTCTAATTTTTGAGCCTGATTTGTGAATCATTCTTTGCTCAGTTAAATTCTGTTAAATTAGGCCGGGTGCAGTGGCTCACACCTATAATCCTAGCACTTTAGGAGGCTGAGGCAGGCGGATCACTTGAGGTCAGGAGTTCAAGACCAGCCTGGGCAACATGGCAAAACCCCATCTCTACTAAAAGTACAAAAATCAGCCAGGCGTGGTGTCGAGCACCTGTAATCCCAGTCACGGGGGAGGCTGAGGCAGGAGAATCACTTGAACCCAGGAGGCAGAGGTTGCAGTGAACCGGGGTTGCACCACTGCCCTCCAGGCCAAGCAACAGAGGGAGACTCCATCTCTAAAAAAATACAAATTAAAATTAAATTATGTTAAATTAAAACTGAAGTAGATAGGAAATAGGAGACGAGAAAATTGGAAGCCGAGAACATATCTAAGTGGGGAAGATCTTCTGTCTATTATGATTTTCAGAAAGACAAATGAGAAGAGAAAACAGAGGTGTTGTGTGATTTCAAGATGACACACCATGCAGGGCCTTTCCCCCTTATTATGACGAGTACTTGGTAGGCCTTCAGTAAAGAGACCTGGGACATTTTATTCTGAGAATTGTTCTTGGAGAGCTTTCCTTGTAAGCAGAAACAGAGCCCATTCTTTTTAAATGCTTCATAATACTCTGTTGTCTAGAACTGAATAGCCTACTTCACTACCCATTCCTCCGTTCAGAACATCTAGGTGTTTCTATTTAATATTTTTTGGCATTACAAACAGTGTTGCAATAGATACCCTAGAATACTTCTCCTTGAAGATGTTTGAGTATTTCTCTAAGAAATATACCTCAAAACAAGATTTCTGGGTCAAGGAATATAAGCATTTTCAATTTAAAATTCAAAGTTTGACCTTTCCTCATGACACACAAATTTGCACTTCCACTAGCAGAGCTGTAGGGGTCCATTTCTCCAAACCCTAGCCAATACTGGATGTTAACAATCTTTTAAATTGTTTTCCAATCTACTAGGTTAAAAAATAACCTCTAATTTTTATCTTAATCTGCATTTGCCTGACTAGTATTTGGTTGAAGTTATTTTTCCTTCATTTGTACTTTTTGTTCTGTGAATTTGGCCATTCATATTCTTTCAACATTTTTATTAGATTATTTGTCTTTTTTCTTACTGGTTTATAGGAACTATTTTTGGTTTGTTTTTTTATTTGAAATAGCATCTTGCTCTGTCACCCAGGCTGGAGTGCAGTGGCACTATCTTGGCTCACTGCAATCTCCATCTCCCTGGTTCAAGCGATTCTCCTGCCTCACCCTCCCAAGTAGCTGGGATTACAGGCGCATGCCACCACATCTGGCTAATTTTTTTATATTTTTGGTAGAGATGGGGTTTCACTATGTTGCCCAGGCTGGTCTCGAACTCCTGACCTCAGGTGATCCACCTGCCTTGGTCTCCCAAAGTGCTGGGATTACAGGCATGAGCCACTGCGCCCAGTCCTTATAGGAACTATTTATATATTATGGATAGGGACTTTTTCATCTTACGTGTTACCAGTATTATATTCTAATCAGTTTTGTCTTTCAACTTTGTTTAAGGTAGCTTTGATCATAAAGAAGTGTTTATTAAGTAATAAGAATTATCTGGGATTTGTGTCTTGCTTGAATAAGCTTCCTTACCCACAAGATTGAATAACTGAACCTTTTCTCATTGAGGTTAAATTGACTATATAAAATAAATGGGGTGTGTGTGTAGTGTGGTTCTTTCCACTGATCTAATTATCTATTCTAGGCCAATATCACACTTTTTAAAATTCATTATAGTTTTATGGTATATTTTGATATCTGATTGGAAACATTCTCCCTCCGTTTTCTTTTTTTAAAGGTTTTATAAATGGAACTAATTTGTACTTTTATCCCTTTTTCCTTTGGGTGATGGAAACAATTTCAGTCGGTTTGAATAGTCTCTCCTGCCATTTTCTCTAGGATTGCTGTAGATGGGAGGGTGTGGATGGGCAGAGGGCACCATCTCAGGGCTCTGCCCATATATCACTCTAGTATATCCCCTGCAGTGCACGCTGCCTCCTTCCTAGTAAGGCCAAAGTTTGACTTTTTTTCCCCATATCTTGCTAAGCCATTTTTTCCAGTAGGGCTACTGCCCAATGGAGGAAAAGCCCCAGCACACACACACACACACATAAAATACATAAAATACCTTGGTAATATATTGAACTGTAATTAAACACATTACCACAAAAGAAGGAAGTTTATATTCCTTATTAGGAGCTCAGATGGGCTTTTCCAAGACTGTGTGGCTCTTTTACATTTAGTGAATCTCAGGCCCTATTTACTTTATATACCTCTTCCAAATACCCACACAGCCCAATCTACCTGTTAACATGGTGTTACCATTTTCCTTGTAAAATTATAATTATGGCCTTTCTGTGCTAATGGTGCTTTGGATTCATTACTGAACTGGCCCATTAGAAAGGATCTTTACATTATCTGAAAATGCCTCTCAATGAGTTATCAATTTAAGTATTACCATCCTACAAATTCCTCTCTTGGTAAATTCCATTTGCCACTCAAACATATGATTTTGTCCATTTCACTCAATCATTCTGTATAAATTGGTAAACAGACTGTTCTCTTCAGCTACTAAAGATAAAATCTTCATGGCTTGACCACCTGGGTTTGCCCTAAAATTAAAGCTATTAACACCAAACATTGTACAAAGAAGACAAATTAATTACTAAGGTTTTTTTTTCTTCTCATTATGTTTAACACCTAACATTCTTTTTAATCAATAAGCAATCTAATATTTATTCTCCAATAGTGAAGTGTGAAACAGAGGTGAATTTATGCATTTGTTTGCATTTGTAAGATAAATCTAACATTATGTGTACGTATAGTTGCAATGAAGTTGATGAAATTCCAGATAGCATTTGAATTTCTTGTCATCTAGAAGAGGGGCAGAACCGTCACCGGTAAGAGTTTTGTGCCCAAAAGGCAGAGGCATAGCTGTCTTCCTTGGTAGTTACTGTTCTTTACAAAGAAGAACCCTAGGCCTTTGTTCATGCATCTCCCTCTGTCTAGCATTCACTCACTCTCCTCTTCCCCTGGTTAAACACTATTCATCTCTGTGGCTCCATCACCACCCAACCTTCATACAAATTAAGTGACCACCTTTGGAGCTTACCTAATACCCCAGGTCTATGCCATCCTTGGCCCTGGTTTTTAATGACCTGCTTCTCCATTTATCTTTTCCACTACAATGAAAGTTCCCTGCAGGCAGAAACCTGGTGTTACTTATAGTTTGGATGTGTGTCCCTGCCCAAATCTCATGTTGAAGTGATCACCCATGTTGGAGGTGGGGCCTAGTGGGAGGTGACTGAATCATGGGGGCAGATTTTGCATGAATGGTTTATTACCATATCCATGGTGCTGTCCTCACGGAAGTGAGTGAGTTCTCACAAGATCTGGTCACTTAAAAGTGTGCGGCACCTGCCAACTCTGTCACTTGCTCCTGCTTTCACCACATGACATGCGTGCTCCCTGTTTGCCTTCCGCCATGACTGTAAGCTTCCTGAGGCCTCCTCAGAAGCAAAATTAAATCTCTTTTCTTTATAAATTACCCAGTCTTGAGCATTTCTTCATAAATGTGAGAATGGCCCAATACTCTTACATTTGTGGCCAAGCATCTGGTGGGACACAGAGTAGGTGTCTATCTTACGTGTGAATACAGAGAAATAACTGGGGCTTCACAGCAGACACGCACAGGTAGCTCTGTAGCCAGAGCACTCAGATTGCCCTTTGCAGATCCAAGGGCAGAGGCAAGGGGGTGGGAAAGGAATGGCTTGAATTTAAGACATAACAGACATCATTGGTAAAACACAGGAATGACAGTGACATAAACTCACAAGTTTTAAGAGACATAAGTGGACAATAACATGGTAACGCGTCAATGAGGGAGAATCCTCTGGTTATCTTCCTTAGCCTAAAACTGGTATCTAGTCAGTAGTAATGATGTGATGAAAAGAGAGGATTGTAAGATTTGACTAGCTGACAGAGATGCCTATGTCTTTAGGACCAGAGAACTGTTAGAAAAGTTTGACTTCACCAGGGACAGTGGCTCATGACTGTAATCCCAGGGCTTTGAGAAGCCAAAGCGGGAGAATCACTTGAGCTCAGGAGTCCAACGCCAGCCTGGGCAGTGTAGAATGACCGCAACTTTACAAAAACAAAAACAAAAACAAACTCCAGGTGTGATGGCACATGCCTGTAGTCCCAGCCACTCAGGAGGCTGAGAGGGAGGACGACTTGGCCCAGGAGGTTGAGGCAGCAGTGGCTATGATCACACCACTGCACTCCAGCCTAGATGACAGAGTGACACCCTGTCTCAAAAAAAAAACAAAAATAAATTTTAAAAAGTTTGACAATTAACTCATTTGACTTTATATAGTTTAATACCAGTAGCAAGAAAGTTTTCACCAAATGTGGGATAAACTAGTAGAAAATTGTAGTGGGGATGAAAAGGTTTCACATATATTCTTTAAATGGTGCTGTTTAAAACCCAAAAGGAAGTCTGAGATTTAGTATTTATTCATACATTAGTGTCCATTGTTACACATTTTGGATCTTTGAAAGCTCGTGGGGGTATTTTTAAATTCATTAATTGAGGCATTTCTACAAATCAGGAAATGTAGCAGATGGTGCTTCCTGCTGCATTATTTTTTCCAATTTTCTGCCAGTTTAGTATGAAGAAGCCTCCAACAGGCCTTATCTGTCCAAAGACACGTCCAAACAGTGAACAGAGGTTTATTGTTTACGGGATTGGATAATAGGAATGGTGGGGGGGAACAGTAAGGACATTTCATTCTTCGTTTTTCATATGTGTGTATTATTTTTCTTTTAAAAGTGTGAATTCGAGGTTAGGAGATCCAGACCATCCTGGCTAACATGGTGAAACCCCATCTCTACTAAAAATACAAAAAATTAGCCGGGCGTGATGGCGGGCGCCTGTGGTCCCAGCTACTCCGGAGGCTGAGGCAGGAGAATCGCTTGAACCCGGGAGGGGGAGCTTGCAGTGAGCCAAGATCGCGCCACTGCACTCCAGCCTGGGCGACAGAGCGAGACTACGTCTCAAAAACACAAACAAAAAACAACAAGTGTTAATTATGCTTGTGATCATATTAAAACAAAGCAAAAAAACAGCCATCTAAATTGGTGTGCATAGGAGCCTGGCGAGGAGCGAGGCAAGAGGTCAGCCTAACGCTCGGCAGCCGCTGACGGAGCAGCCCTTTTTAAGGTTTGGGAAGTATTCTTCACTACATTTTCAAATATTTCTGGTTTCCAGTGGGAGGCAAGAAGGGAAATCTGAGTCTGAATATTTACAAGCAGGTCTTTCTATTTTCTTTTTTTTTCTTTTTTTCGAGACGGAGTCTCGCTCTGTTGCCCAGGCTGGAGTGCAGTGGCGCGATCTCGGCTCACTGCAAGCTCCGCCTCCCGGGTTCACGCCATGCTCCTGCCTCAGCCTCCCGAGTAGCTGGGACTACAGGCACCCGCCACTACGCCCGGCTAATTTTTTGTATTTTTAGTAGAGACGGAGTTTCACCGTATTAGCCAGGATGGTCGCAATCTCCTGACCTCGTGATCCGCCCGCCTCGGCCTCCGAAAGTGCTGGGATTACAGGCGTGAGCCACCGCGCCCGGCCCTATTTTCTTTACTTTTTTTTTTTTTTTTTTTGGTCAGGACTGTGCAAGAAAATAGAAAAGGCTAGAATGAGACTTCGAAAATCTTGGTATGTCAGCCTGCAGTTGATCCTCTTGGCCACCAGGGGACGCTTGTGAGTCTCTGCAGGAGAAGATGGACGTGAGCAACCTTAATCTTAAGGCTTGTCCAACCACAGGCCCGGTACGGCTTTGAATACGGCCCAATGGAAATTTCTAAACTTTCTTAAAACATTATGAGAACTTTTTACAATTTTTTTTTAGCTCACCAGCTATTGTTAGTGTTAGTGTATTTTATGTGTGGCCCAAGACAATTCTTCTTCCAATGTGGCCCAGGGAAGCCAAAAGATTGGATACCCAGATCTAAGTATAAATTTTTAGAAATTTGGGAAATTTGACAAATCACCAGATTAACCCACGGAGAAATGAAGTATAGGTGTTTCCTTTAAAAAAATATTATATCATATTATTATTATTTTTTGTAGAGATGAGGTCTCATTATGTTGCCCAGACTTGTCTCGAGCCCCTGGGCTCAAGCAGTCCTCCCACCTCGGCCTCCCAAAGTGCTGGGATTACAGGTGTGAACCACTGCACCTGGCCAGGTGTTTCTTGATGCATTTTTGTGAGCAGATCGGAAAAGTTTTATATTGGTAAGGGATTCCACTTTCTCCTCAGGAGACGGTGATGTTCTGATTTCTGTCTGAACATCTCCATAATCTAAACTCTAAATTCATATTTAAGATTATGGACATTAAGCTGACTTAATCAAAATTTGCAAGGTGTACACATATTCATCTCATTCCAAAGCTTTTGGTTGACTCCATGCAATAAAAAGACCGACGTATCTCAGACTTGCCACCTGCCCACAGCATAAATGAAAAACATTTGTTTCCTTCCGACCATGGATGACATCACATAGCAATCTTCTATTCATTTAGCCAAAAATGGCACAAAACTCAGCCCCCCAACCAATTCCTCCTGGTTTTTTCCAACAGTTGAGAGCAATTCCACCACACTAACACTCAGGGTCTTTTTTGACCTCCCCAATGTGTATAGCGTCCTCATAAAGACATGTACACAAATGCATTATGCATAATGGCAAAAACATAACAAAAAAGCAAACCGGAAATGACCCAAATGTCTATCAACAGTAAAAGAAATAGATTGTCATAGATTCATAAAATGGAATACTGTATAGTGTAAAATGGAAAGTTTTAAAAGTATAGATCATTCATCAACATAATATTGATTGAAATAGGCCAGACACAAAAAGGATTCCTATCATGGGATTCCAGCTATATAAATTCAAAAACAGGCAGAATTAATCAATGATATTAAAAGTAAATGTAATAGCCACTTTAGGGGAAGAGGTGAAATTTACACTATATTGGGGAATTTGGCTGAGACAGCAAATTCTCCTTCATTGAGCCTTTTTTGTTTTATTCAGGCCTCTGTTGGATTGGATGCAGTCCACTTACACCGGGGAAGGCAACGGACTTTACACAGTCTACTAACTCAAGTGTTAATCTTATCCACAAACACCCTCACAGACACTCAGCATCATGTTTAGCTAAATATCTGGGCACCCTGTGGCCCAGTCAAGTTGATATAAAATTAACCATCACAGTTATATACATAGTAAAAGCTCAATAAATAGTTGATTGGTTGACTGATTTCATCTATTAATTAAAGCTATTTTGATATCAAACTAGCCCTGAAGTTTTTGTTCTGGCTAAGAATATATTTTGTTATAAACTTTTTAATGTAGGAATACTATTGATTAGTCAAATGCAATGTAGCTTTTTGTGGTTGTCATACATGTAAAAAAAAAAAATCTGGGTGAAATGAATATTGGAGTAGTGATGCTTTCTGTAGGATAAAGAAATTCCGTGTAGGCCGGGCATAGTAGCTCATGCCTGCAATCCCAGCACTATGGGAGGCTGAGGCAGGTGGATCACTTGAGGCCAGGAGTTCAAGACCAGCCTGGCCAACATGGTGAAACCCCGTCTCCACTAAAAATACAAAAAATAGCCAGGCATGATGGTACGTGCCTGTAATCCTAGCTACTTGGGAAGCTGAGGCACGAGAATTGCCTGAACCCAGGAGGTGGAGGTTGCAGTGAGCCGAGAGCATGCCACTGCACTCCAGCCTGGGCAACAGAGTGAGATTCTGTTTAAAAAACAAAAAAAGAGAAAAGAGTAAAAAAGGAATTCCTTGTAATTCCTTGATCACTGGCACCTGCCCACTACTTCAAGTCTCATCTAGCGCTACTTCCTTCATCACCTACTTTCCCTTTGGCCACATTGTAAGCAATACAAAACTCCATGTGGCTCCCTAATCCCATGCTGATCCCTTTGCGTGGACCAATCCCTACACTCCCCACTCTTTTTTCTTACCTGCCCAAACTTACGTGTTTCTGTAACTTATTATTTAGTAAGTCTTTGTTCAGCCTCATTTCTTTATCTGCTTCACAACTCCAACCTACTCCCCAGCCAGCACAGCCTATTAGGGTACATTGATCACATTTGTGCACACATCTGTTTTTCCTCCTAAAATGTTAAGTTTCTAGAGGGGTGATACCAGCATCCCAAATAGTTGTCCCAGTGCTAGAAAATGGTAAATGCTAGTAGAAATTTTTGGAACCAAAGGATCTAACTCTAAAAATAGTGCGATCTTATTTAAAGAGATCTAAATCTTTCCCATTTGTCATTTCTAACCTTCGTATATTGTCAGCAATATGTTGCGAAGGTAGCATAAGAATCTGTAAAATTACAAATAGAAATGAATTAAGGACAGATTGAATTATCCTAGTAAACACATGGATGCCTTTTGAGTTCATGAAATTTCTATTCCCCTGTAGACTCCCTTACTAATTAAAAAATCAACCCCATGATATTTTAATTTGTAAAATCTTAACAAGTTGGTGGGAACATAAAATCACTTATTCATATTTATATCCATATACCCGGTTATTCTATAGGTATTATTTATTAGGTATTTATTGAGTAACTATGTATGAGCTGCTTGAACTTTTCAGATATTTTGACTTGGGATAGGAGTGTGGGTTTCCTTGTCTGTGTGTCTCACAACTATCAACCATACTAAATAGATTTATGAATAAATGTCTCTGAGCAAAAGGCATAATTATTTTGAGTCTGATCTGCTGATTTGTCCCTGAGTCTCTACTTTCCCCATTTTTGGCAACTTTATCTCTACCTGCAAATTCTCTACCAACTCCAGTTCCTAGAATCAATTGCAACCTAGAAAACGTTGTTCTTAACCACTTTCAGCCCCACTTCCACACCGGCTTTGCATCATCATCCTTGTTGTCAACCTGAAATGAATGCTGTAGGAGTTTGCTGCATAACAAAGAACCACAAAGTGGGTGTCTTAAACAACAAAAAGTAATTCTCTCACAGTTCTGGATGCTAGAAGCTCAAAATCAAGGAATTGGTAATGCCATGCCATACTCCCTCTGAAGCTTCTAGGGGAAGACCCTCCCTATGTGTTCCAGCTTCCAGTAGCCCCGGCCACTCCTTAGCTGGTTGATGCAGCACTGCAATCTCTACTCCTGTCCTCACCTGGCCATCTTCTCCTTATGCGTCTCTCTGTCTTCACATGCTTCTTATTCTACGTGCATCCCTCCTCTCCTCTTCTTACACGACACCAGTCATACTGAATTAAAGACCCACCTTACTCCATTGTGATGTCATCTTAGCTAATTACACCTGCAGTTATCTTATTTCCAAATAAGGTCACATTCTGAGATACTGGGTTTAGGACTTCAACATATGAATTTTGGAAGTATACAATTCAACTCATAACAAGCAGTTTTAGTCATCATAGCCCAAACTGGAAACAACCCAAATGTCCATCAACTGGTGAATGGACAAACAAAATGCTATATTTGCAGACAATGGAATGTTACCCAGAAATATAAAGGAATGAGTTACTGACACATATAAGCATGGATGAATCTCAAATGCATTATGCTAAGTGAAAGAAATCAGACCCAAGCCTTCATTTACAACATTCTGGAAAAGGCAAAACTGTAAAGATAGAAAACAGATCAGTGGTTTCCAGGGACGGGGGAGAGTCTGACCACAAAGAGGCGGGAGGGACTTTTGGGGGTTGATTAATCTGCTCAAAATCTTGAGTTTGATGCTGGTAACATGACTGTATGTGTTTGTGAAAACCCATAAAGCTATACTGCAAAAGGATGGATTTAATGTATGTAAATTATGTCTTAAAAAGCATGACTCCCCCAGAATGGTATATACATAAAAATTAACTCAAAATTGATTGATCTAAAGAAAAAAGTTGAAATTAGCAAAACTTCTAGAAGAAAACATAGGAGAAATCTTTACAATCCGGGGAGAGGTAAAGTTTTCTTAGATATGACACAAAGAGCACAATCTATAAAAGGGAATAAAAGAAGAAATTGGACTTCATCAAAATGTTAAATGTTTGCTCTTTGAAAGACACTGTTAAGAAATAAAAGGCAAACCACAGGCTAGGAAGAAATATTCTTAGCACATGTATCTTACAAAGGACATCCAAGATATTTAAAGAAATCTTACACCTCAATAGTAAGATAACAAATGACCCAAATAAAAATGGGCAAAAGATCTTAATCAACATTTAAAAAAATGGATAATGAGCACATAACAAAGATGCTTAAGGTCCGTGGATATCACGCAGTTGCAAATTAAAACCCAATGGATTAACGTTATGTTCTCATTAGAATAGTTAAAATTTGAAACACTGACAAAACAAGTGTTGGCAGATGTGAAGTCACTCGAACTGTCATGCATTGTTGAAGGGAGTGTAAATGGTACAACCACTTCAAAGACATGTTTGGAAGGTCTTTATGAAGTTAAACATATACTTAATGTACAACTCATTTTTAGAAAATTACCCAAGAGAAATGAAAACTTGTCTACATAAAGACATATATACCTCTTCTCAGTATTTACATAGGAATAAATTCCTGGGTCATGGGATAACTATGTCTAGCCTTGTGAGTAACTTCTAGGCTGTTTTCCAAAATAGCTGCACCATTTTGCACTCCCAGGCTATGTGGATTCCAATTTTCCCACATTTGCAACAGAACTTGTTATTTTCCATGGGTTTTTTGTTGTTGTTGTTTTGTTTTATTTTTATAGCAATCCTAGTGGGTGTGAAGTGGTATTTCATTATGGTTTTGATTTGTATTTCCCTGATGACTAATAATGCCAAACATATTTTCATGTGCTTATTGGCCGTTTATGTATCTTTTTGGAAAAATAACTACTCAAATCGTTTGTCCAGTTTTTTGTTTTGTTTTGTTTTTGAGGCGGAGTCTCACTCTGTCACCCAGGCTGGAGTGCAGTGGTGCAATCTTGGCTCACTGCAACCTCCACCTCCCGGGTTCAAGCAATTCTCCTGCCTCAGTCTCCTTAGTAGCTGGGACTACAGGCCTGCACCACCACACCTGGATACTTTTTGTATTTTTCATGGAGACAGGGTTTCACCATTTTGGCCAGGCTGGTCTCGAACTCCTGACCTCAGATGATCCACCCTCCTCAGCCTCCCAAAGTGCTAGGATTACAGGCGTGAGCCACTGTGCCTGGCCCTTTGCCAGGTTGTTATTTTTTTATTGTTGAGTTATAAGAGTTCTTTATTCCAGAACTAAGACCCATATAAGATTATATGATTTACGAATATTTTCTAACATTCTGAGAGTTGTCTTTTCCCTTTATCAACAGTGTCTTTTGGTGCACAAAGTCTTTTTCATATTGATGAATTCCAACTTATCTATTTTTTTTTCCTTTGATTGCCTGTGCATTTGGTTTCATATCTAAGAAACCATGACCTAATCCAAGGCCATGAACACTTAACATCTGTGTCTTACTCTAAAAATTGTACAGTTTTAGCTCTTACATTTAGGACTTTGAGACATTATGCGTTAATTTTTGTGTATAGTGTGAGGTAGAGCTACAAATTCATGTTCTTGTTTGTAGATGTCCAGTTGTTCCAGGACCATTAGTTGAAAAAATGATTCTTTCCTCCATTGAATGGACTTGGACCTTCACTGAAAATCAGTTGATCTTAATGGGAGGGCTTAATTCTGAACTCTTAGTTGTATTCCATTGACTTACATATCTATTCTTATTTCCAGGCCACACTGTCTTATTTACTGTAGCTTAGTGGTAAGCTTTAAAGTCAAGAAGTGTGAGTCTTCCAACATTGTTCTTTTTTTATGATTATTTTTGTATGTCCATTAATTTTAGGATCAGTTTGTCTGTTTCTGCAGAAAAGATAGAACTTTGATGGGGATGGCATTAAATCAGCAAATTAATAAGGGGAATATTGCATTATTAACAATATTAAGTCTTCCAGCTCAAGGCAACCAGGCATCTTTCCATTTATTTAGTCTTAATTTACTTCAATGTTTTGTAGTTTTTAGTTTAAAAGCCTTTCATTTCTTTGGTTAAATTTATTCCGTTTGACTGTTACATTCTTGTTGATACTATTGTACACGGAAGCTTTTATTAAGTTAATTTTTTGATTGCTTATTACTAGCGTATAGAAATACAGCTGATTTTAATATTTTGATCTTGTGTATCTTGAAACCTTGTTGAACCTGTTTATTAGCTCTAACAGTTTTCTTTTTGATTTTTTAAGGGTTTTCTGTATATAAGATCATGTCATCATAAACACAGCTAATTCTACTTCTTTCTTTACAATCAGAATGCCTTTTATTTCTTTTTCTCGTTAATTGCCCTAGCTAGAAACTCCAGTACAATGTTGAATAGATATGCCAAGAGTGGACATCCTTGCCTTGTTCCTGAACTTAGGGGAAAGACTTCAGAATTTCATCATTTAATATAATGTTACCTGTGGGTTTTATAGATGAACTTTATCAAGTTGAGGAAGTTCTCTTCTATTTCTAGTTTTATAAGTGTTTTTATCATGAAGGGGTATTGGATTTTGTCAAATGCTTTTTATATCTTTATTGATAGAATTGTGTAGTTTTTAACTTTTATTATATTAATATGATGTACTACACTGACCAATTTTCATATGTAAATACAACGTTACTTTACTGGGATAAATCCCAGTTGGCCAGAGTGAGTAAGGCTTTTTTTTTTTTTAATTAATTTATTTATTTATTTTTATTATTATTATTATTTTTATACTTTAGGTTTTATGGTACATGTGCTCAATGTGCAGGTAAGTTACATATGTATACATGTGCCATGCTGGTGTGCTGCACCCACTAACTCGTCATCTAACATTAGGTATATCTCCCAATGCTATCCCTCCCCCCTCCCCCCACCCCACAACAGTCCCCAAAGTGTGATGTTCCCCTTCCTGTGTCCATGTGTTCTCATTGTTCAGTTCCCACCTGTGAGTGAGAATATGCGGTGTTTGGTTTTTTGTTCTTGTGATAGTTTACTGAGAATGATGATTTCCAATTTCATCCATGTCCCTACAAAGGACATGAACTCATCATTTTTGATGGCTGCATTGTATTCCATGGTGTATATGTGCCACATTTTCTTAATCCAGTCTATCATTGTTGGACATTTGGGTTGGTTCCAAGTCTTTGCTATTGTGAATAATGCTGCAATAAACATACATGTGCATGTGTCTTTATAGCAGCATGATTTATAGTCCTTTGGGTATATACCCAGTAATGGGATGGCTGGGTTGAATGGAATTTCTAGTTCTAGATCCCTGAGGAATCGCCACACTGACTTCCACAAGGGTTGAACTAGTTTACAGTCCCACCAACAGTGTAAAAGTGTTCCTATTTCTCCACATCCTCTCCAGCACCTATTGTTTCCTGACTTTTTAATGATTGCCATTCTAACTGGTGTGAGATGGTATCTCATTGAGGTTTTGATTTGCATTTCTCTGATGGCCAGTGATGGTGAGCACTTTTTCATGTGTTTTTTGGCTGCATAAATGTCTTCTTTTGAGAAGTGTCTGTTCATGTCCTTCGCCCACTTTTTGATGGGGTTGTTTGTTTTTTTCTTGTAAATTTGTTGGAGTTCATTGTAGATTCTGGATATTAGCCCTTTGTCAGATGAGTAGGTTGCGAAAATTTTCTCCCATTTTGTAGGTTGCCTGTTCACTCTGATGGTAGTTTCCTTTGCTGTGCAGAAGCTCTTGAGTTTAATTAGATCCCATTTGTCAATTTTGGCTTTTGTTGCCATTGCTTTTGGTGTTTTAGACATGAAGTCCTTGCCCATGCCTATGTCCTGAATGGTAATGCCTAGGTTTTCTTCTAGGGTTTTTATGGTTTTAGGTCTAACATTTAAGTCTTTAATCCATCTTGAATTGATTTTTGTATAAGGTGTAAGGAAGGGATCCAGTTTCAGCTTTCTACATATGGCTAGCCAGTTTTCCCAGCACCCTTTATTAAATAGGGAATCCTTTCCCCATTGCTTGTTTTTCTCAGGTTTGTCAAAGATCAGATAGTTGTAGATATGTGGCATTATTTCTGACTGCTCTGTTCTGTTCCATTGATCTATATCTCTGTTTTGGTACCAGTACCATGCTGTTTTGGTTACTGTAGCCTTGTAGTATAGTTTGAAGTCAGGCAGTGTGATGCCTCCAGCTTTGTTCTTTTGGCTTAGGATTGACTTGGCGATGCGGGCTCTTTTTTGGTTCCATATGAACTTTAAAGTAGTTTTTTCTAATTCTGTGAAGAAAGTCATTGGTATCTTGATGGGGATGGCATTGAATCTGTAAATTACCTTGGGAAGGATGGCCATTTTCACGATATTGATTCTTCCTACCCATGAGCATGGAATGTTCTTCCATTTGTTTGTATCCTCTTTTATTTCCTTAAGCAGTGGTTTGTAGTTCTGCTTGAAGAGGTCCTTCACATCCCTTGTAAGTTGGATTCCTAGGTATTTTATTCTCTTTGAAGCAATTGTGAATGGGAGTTCACTCATGATTTGGCTCTCTGTTTGTCTGTTATTAATGTATAAGAATGCTTGTGATTTTTGTACATTGATTTTGTATCCTGAGACTTTGCTGAAGTTGCTTATCAGCTTAGGGAGATTTTGGGCTGAGACGATGGGGTTTTCTAGATATACAATCATGTCATCTGCAAACAGGGACAATTTGACTTCCTCTTTTCCTAATTGAATACCCTTTATTTCCTTCTCCTGCCTAATTGCCCTGGCCAGAACTTCCAACACTATGTTGAATAGGAGTGGTGAGAGAGGGCATCCCTGTCTTGTGCCCGTTTTCAAAGGGAATGCTTCCAGTTTTTGCCCATTCAGTATGATATTGGCTGTGGGTTTGTCATAGATAGCTCTTATTATTTTGAGATACGTCCCATCAATACCTAATTTCTTGAGAGTTTTTAGCATGAAGGGTTGTTGAATTTTGTCAAAGGCCTTTTCTGCATCTATTGAGATAATCATGTGGTTTTTGTCTTTGGTTCTGTTTATATGTTGGATTACATTTATTGATTTGCATATATTGAACCAGCCTTGCATCCCAGGGATGAAGCCCACTTGATCATGGTGGATAAGCTTTTTGATGTGCTGCTGGATTTGGTTTGCCAGTATTTTATTGAGGATTTTTGCATCAATGTTCATCAAGGATATTGGTCTAAAATTCTCTTTTTTTGTTGTGTTTCTGCCAGGCTTTGGTATCAGGATGATGCTGGCCTCATAAAATGAGTTAGGGAGGATTCCCTCTTTTTCTATTGATTGGAATAGTTTCAGAAGGAATGGTACCAGTTCCTCCTTGTACCTCTGGTAGAATTCGGCTGTGAACCCATCTGGTCCTGGACTTTTTTTGGTTGGTAAGCTATTGATTATTGCCACAATTTCAGCTCCTGTTATTGGTCTATTCAGAGATTCAACTTCTTCCTGGTTTAGTCTTGGGAGGGTGTATGTGTTGAGGAATTTATCCATTTCTTCTAGATTTTCTAGTTTATTTGCGTAGAGGTGTTTGTAATATTCTCTGATGGTAGTTTGTATTTCTGTGGGATCGGTGGTGATATCCCCTTTATCATTTTTTATTGCATCTATTTGATTCTTCTCTCTTTTTTTCTTTATTAATCTTGCTAGCGGTCTATCAATTTTGTTGATCCTTTCAAAAAACCAGCTCCTGGATTCATTTATTTTTTGAAGGGTTTTTTGTGTCTCTATTTCCTTCAGTTCTGCTCTGATTTTAGTTATTTCTTGCCTTCTGTTAGCTTTTGAATGTGTTTGCTCTTGCTTTTCTAGTTCTTTTAATTGTGATGTTAGGGTGTCCATTTTGGATCTTTCCTGCTTTCTCTTGTGGGCATTTAGTGCTATAAATTTCCCTCTACACACTGCTTTGAATGCATCCCAGAGATTCTGGTATGTTGTGTCTTGGTTCTCGTTGGTTTCAAAGAACATCTTTATTTCTGCCTTCATTTCGTTATGTACCCAGTAGTCATTCAGGAGCAGGTTGTTCAGTTTCCATGTAGCTGAACGGTTTTGAGTGAGATTCTTAATCCTGAGTTCTAGCTTGATTGCACTGTGATCTGAGAGATAGTTTGTTATAATTTCTGTTCTTTTACATTTATTGAGGAGAGCTTTACTTCCAAGTATGTGGTCAATTTTGGAATAGGTGTGGTGTGGTGCTGAAAAAAATGTATATTCTGTTGATTTGGGGTGGAGAGTTCTGTAGATGTCTATTAGGTCTGCTTGGTGCAGAGCTGAGTTCAATTCCTTGGTATCCTTGTTGACTTTCTGTCTCGTTGATCTGTCTAATGTTGACAGTGGGGTGTTAAAGTCTCCCATTATTAATGTGTGGGAGTCTAAGTCTCTTTGTAGGTCACTCAGGACTTGCTTTATGAATCTGGGTCCTCCTGTATTGGGTGCATATATATTTAGGATAGTTAGCTCTTCTTGTTGAATTAATCCCTTTACCATTATGTAATGGCCTTCTTTCTCTCTTTTGATCTTTGTTGGTTTAAAGTCTGTTTTATCAGAGACTAGGATTGCAACCCCTGCCTTTTTTTGTTTTCCATTTGCTTGGTAGATCTTCCTCCTTCCTTTTATTTTGAGCCTATGTGTGTCTCTGCATGTGAGATGGGTTTCCTGAATACAGCACACTGATGGGTCTTGAGTCTTTATCCAATTTGCCAGTCTGTGTCTTTTAATTGGAGCATTTAGTCCATTTACATTTAAAGTTAATATTGTTATGTGTGAATTTGATCCTGTCATTATGATGTTAGCTGGTTATTTTGCTCGTTAGTTGATGCAGTCTCTTCCTAGTCTCGATGGTCTTTACATTTTGGCATGATTTTGCAGTGGCTGGTACCGGTTGTGCCTTTCCATGTTTAGCGCTTCCTTCAGGAGCTCTTTTAGGGCAGGCCTGGTGGTGACAAAATCTCTCAGCATTTGCTTTTCTGTAAAGTATTTTATTTCTCCTTCACTTATGAAGCTTAGTTTGGCTGGATATGAAATTCTGGGTTGAAAATTCTTTTCTTTAAGGATGTTGAATATTGGCCCCCACTCTCTTCTGGCTTGTAGGGTTTCTGCCGAGAGATCCACTGTTAGTCTGATGGGCTTCCCTTTGACGGTAACCCGACCTTTCTCTCTGGCTGCCCTTAACATTTTTTCCTTCATTTCAACTTTGGTGAATCTGACAATTATGTGTCTTGGAGTTGCTCTTCTCGAGGAGTATCTTTGTGGCATTCTCTGTATTTCCTGAATCTGAATGTTGGCCTGCCTTGCTAGATTGGGGAAGTTCTCCTGGATAGTATCCTGCAGAGTGTTTTCCAACTTGTTTCCATTCTCCCCGTCACTTTCAGGTACACCAATCAGACATAGATTTGGTCTTTCCACATAGTCCCACATTTCTTGGAGGCTTTGCTCGTTTCTTTTTATTGTTTTTTCTCTAAACTTCCCTTCTCGCTTCATTTCATTCATTTCATCTTCCAGGGCTGATACCCTTTCTTCCATTTGATCGCATCGGCTCCTGAGGCTTCTGCATTCTTCACGTAGTTCTCGAGCCTTGGTTTTCAGCTCCATCAGCTCCTTTAAGCACTTCTCTGTATTGGTTATTCTAGTTATACATTCTTCTAAATTTTTTTTAAAGTTTTCAACTTCTTTGCCTTTGGTTTGAATATCTTCCCGTAGCTCGGAGTAATTTGATCATCTGAAGCCTTCTTCTCTCAGCTCGTCAAAGTCATTCTCCATCCAGCTTTGTTCCATTGCTGGTGAGGAACTGCGTTCCTTTGGAGGAGGAGAGGTACTCTGCTTTTTAGAGTTTCCAGTTTTTCTGCTCTGTTTTTTCCCCATCTTTGTGGTTTTATCTACTTTTGGTCTTTGATGATGGTGATGTACAGATGGGTTTTTGGTGTGGATGTCCTTTCTGTTAGTTTTCCTTCTAACAGACAGGACCCTCAGCTGCAGGTCTGTTGGAGTACCTGGCCGGCCGTGTGAGGTGTCAGTCTGTCCCTGCTGGGGGGTGCCTCCCAGTTAGGCTGCTCGGGGGTCAGGGGTCAGGGACCCACTTGAGGAGGCAGTCTGCCCATTCTCAGATCTCCAGCTGCATGCTGAGAGAACCACTGCTCTCCTCAAAGCTGTCAGACAGGAACATTTAAGTTTGCAGAGGTTACTGCTGTCTTTTTGTTTGTCTGTGCCCTGCCCCCAGAGGTGGAGCCTACACAGGCAGGCAGGCCTCCTTGAGCTGTGGTGGGCTCCACCCAGTTCAAGCTTCCCGGCTGCTTTGTTTACCTAAGCGAGCCTGGGCAATGGCGGGCGCCCCTCCCCCAGCCTCGCTGCAGACTTGCTGTTTGATCTCAGACTGCTGTGCTAGCAATCAGCGAGACTCCGTGGGCGTAGGACCCTCTGGGCCAGGTGCGGGCTATAATCTCCTGGGGCACCGTTTCCTAAGCCCGTCAGAAAAGCACAGTATTTGGGTGAGAGTGGCCCGATTTTCCAGGTGCCGTCTGTCTCCCCTGGAAAGGGAACTCCCTGACCCCTTGCGCTTCCCGAGTGAGGCAATGCCTCGCCCCTGCTTCGGCTGGCGCATGGTGCACTCACCCACTGACCTGCACCCACTGTCTGGCACTCCCTAGTGAGATGAACACGGTACCTCAGATGGAAATGCAGAAATCACCCGTCTTCTGCGTCGCTCACGCTGGGAGCTGTAGACCGGAGCTGTTCCTATTCGGCCATCTTGGCTCCTCCCCCAAGCCTTTTTTATATGATGCTGAACTCAGTTCACTAGTATTTTGTTGAGTATTATTTATAAGGGACATTGGTCTGTAGTTTTTCTTTTCTTGTGATATCTTCATCTCTTTTTAATGTCATAGAATAAAATTAATTTTTAAGAAACCTATGAAGCAGAGGAAAACAATACTACAATACTCTGACGTGAATTTAATAAGTAGTGTTTGAAAAAAATTAAAGAACATTTTTAATCAGACATTAAAAATTCATGATAGAAAAGAGCAAACCCAGGAATATATGAAATCAAAGTTGACCTGAATTAGGAGGTAAAGGAAAAGAAAATTGTCTTAGAAATAAGGCCTTAATTCCATGATGCTCAAAGAAGAATAGATTTAAATGAAAGTATAATAAAAGACTTTGAGGAAAGGAATGAAAATAGTTTAGAGAATGAAAACAAAATGAAAAGGTGTAAAGTGAGAGATACTTAAGATAGAGAAAGAAAATCAATAGAAGATAATAACTGAGAATAATTGAAAGGGTCCACCGTTTACCTAGGAAAATTGCACTGTAATATTCAACCTTGGGCCCTAACAAATTATTCAACTTGAAAGATTTTCTAAAATACGACCTCTCAGTAAACATCTAGATCATTTAACAGAACAAAAATCAACTTGGCTTTAGACCTTCAGGAGCAACAGATATGTATATCTATATGTCTACAGACATATGTGTATATGGTGCCTGTAGTCTTAGTACTTAGGAGGTAGTCAACTCATGGTACCGATTGCATGCCTGTTTTCGTTTGCATTGACTACCTGGTTTGGGGGTTCACTATTTGAATACAAGAGCTAATTCATGGGTCTGTTCTAACTCTGCTGATGTGGAAATATTCTTGGAACTAAAGATATATTTTGCTTTCACTTTCTGGCTTGCGAAGGATTTTGTTTTATTGTCCTTGCTTAAATGTATTTCAGCATGTTAAGCTGTTCAACAGTGATTTGCTCTGAATGTTGCTACATCATTGTTCATCTCCATACTCAACTTGTTGCTGACAGTAAAATTCACCCCAGGAACCCAAAGCAACATACATACCCACTCCTCCCTTTCTTCCTTTCTTCTTCCTTCCCTCTCTCTCCAACTCTCTCCCTCTCTTCCTTCCTTTACTTCCCTTGCCTTTGGGAGGGTGTGATGGTTAATATTGTCAAATTGACTGAATTGAAGGATGCAAAGTATTGTTCCTGGATGTGTTTGTGAGGTGTTGCCAAAGGATATTAACATTTGAGTCAGTGGACTAGAAGAGGCAGACCCACCCTCAGTCTGGTTGGGCACCAACTAATTGGCTTCCAGCACAGCTGTAATAAAGCAGGCAGAAGAACGTGGAAGGACTAGACTGGCTGAGTCTTCTGGCTCACATCTTTTTCCCATGCCGGATGCTTCCTGCCCTCAAACATCAGACTCCAGGTTCCTCAGCTCTTGGACTCTTGGGCCTTTGACCACAGACTGAAGGCTGCACTGTCGGCTTCCCTACTTTTGAGGTTTTAGGACTCGGACTGGCTTCCTTGCTCCTCAGCCTGCAGATGGCCTATTGTGGGACTTTACCTTGTGATCGTGTGAGTTGATACTCCTTAATAAACTTCCCTTTGTATATACATTTATCCTATTCTGTCCCTCTAGAGAACCCTGACTAATACAGAGGGTCTGACCTATCTTGTTTCCTTGCAGTATCCTGACTAATTCCAGTGGCATTAGTATGAAGTGGATTACGGTTTGGGAAGTATTCATTGAGGACTCAGCAATAAAGGCATTTTGAAGAACACAGAAGATCTCATTGTCAGGCACATAAGCACGGGAGACTTTCCTGATGTAAATGTTATATATTATTGTTCTGTTTTTGTTTCTTAAATTTTGATTTCTGCTTGTTAATACTACATGGAGGGATGAGAACACCCTATAAGAAATTTGGGTGAATAGTAAAAATAATTACAACATTTGATGAATACTATAATCAGGACAGGAAGCAAGTGCTGGTCGGCAGAGTGGAGAGAGATTTTATGCTGCTTGAGAGGTTAGGTATTTATTTGACAGGGGATGTGATTTTTTTAGTTCTGTCTTGGAGGATAAATAGAATTTCACTATTTAGAGAAAAGGCATGTGGCTTCTAAGAAGGAACCAGCGCAAAGAGGAACAGTGAGAAGTTCCTTGAGATTATGTTTTAGGGTAGTTGAGACAAAAATGGAGTAAGAAGCTGGGCAACACTGTAGGCTGAGGACACAGCCCAAGGTTAGACTTCATCCTTCCTTTGACAGGGAGCATCACAGGGTGTTAAGCAGGGGGACGGGATTAGATCAGTGTTTTAGAGAAATTATTCTTGAGGTGGCAAAGAGGGTAAATGATGTGGTTGGAGAGACTGGAGAATAATTCAGGTAAGATAAGATAGTCTAAATACGTCGTCTTCAAACATTTTGCTCATGAATCCCTTAAAAATGTTTGAAAAACTGTTCCTCGCATATTTTTAAGTTGAAGTGTACATTTTTATCTTAAGTTTAAATAATGGCAAAACATGTTATTTTCAGTTTATTGTAACAATTGATATTTTAAGATGAAACAGTATAAAACTATTTTAAATGTATCCAATAGAATAAATATGATAGCAATTTTATTCTTACCCACTAAAAATATACAATATCTTATTTAATCTTTATATCCTTTATTCCTTTCTATCCTTTAGCTTCTATTTCTATTCCACTTCTCTTCCAAAAATGTTATGGTCATATATTTTACTTGAAAGTCTCTTATTGTTCATGATATATTTGTTTTCAACAAAAGTGTATATATACACACATATATATATGAAATTTTATTTCTTAGACAATAAACCTCTAAGAGTGTTAAAATTTTCCTCTGGATTGAGTTTTCATGATAACTATTGATAACACATAAAGTTCTATAAACATACTACAAAGTTTATTTATTTTTTTTTAAATTTTTATTATTATTATTTGAGACAGAATCTCACTCCGTCACCCGGGCTGTAGTGCAGTGGCAAAATGTTGGCTCACTTGAGTTCAAGTGATTGAACTCACTTGAGTTCAAGTGATTGAACTCTCTTGAGTTCAAGCAATTCTCCTGCCTCAGTCTCCTGAGTAGCTGGGACTATAGGTATCCATCACTGCACCTGACTAATTTTTGTGTTTTTGGTAGAGATGTGTTGGCCAGGCTGGTCTTCAACTCCTGACCTCAAGTGATCTGCCCACCTTGGCCTCCCAAAGTGCTGGGATTACACGCATGAGCCTGAGCCACTGCACCCAGCCAAATTTTGACAACTGAGACATAAAAAATAAACATTTATTAGTGGGGCATTTGCTAATGCAATCGATGGAAGGCTTTTTTGCAATTAGTTCATGTATACCAGGATAAATACTGGTTATGTATTGACTGGATGATGCAAGATTCATTAGCAATTTAGCAATTATATTTCTTATTTTTTTATTTTTAAACTTTTTTTTTTTGAGACGGAGTCTGGCTCTGTTGCCCAAGCTGGAGTACAGTGGCACGATCTCGGCTCACTGCAACCTCCGCCTCCCGGGTTCAAGCAATCCTCCTGCCTCAGCCTCTGGAGTAGCTGGGATTACAGCTGCCTGCCACCACTCCTGGCTAATTTTTGTATTTTTAGTGGAGATGGGATTTTGCCATGTTGGCCAGGCTGGTCTCAAACTCCTGATCTCAGGTGATTCACCTGCCTTGGTCTCCCAAAGTGCTGGGATTACAGGTGTGAGCCGCTGTGCCTGGCTCATTTTTAAAGATTTAAGAAGTAAGAATACCTATGAGTAGTTCAAGCATAAGCATATGGAAATGGAAGAAGTTTTGATATAATAATGGCAGTTAACTCTTTGTACTCCTGAGTTACATGGCAAAAATCACGGAGTTACATCACTAAGTATAATTTTTAATGACTGGTAAGCTGACAAGTCAGGCCTCTTTCAATTCTGGGGAAAGTACAGAATTGGAAATCACCTGATTTGCAAACAATTTTTAAAATACAGTTATTAGAGTAATTCACTTTCTCAACACCAACATCAATATTTCAAATTGTTCCTTTATTTGATGGCTTGAAAGTTTCATAGGATTGCAAATAGATGGGATATATGCACTTCCTTCGAAAGAAGACCTATTTTAAGAGGGAAAGTGAGCTTGGGTACCTCTCCGCCCACCACAGGTGATTTCTCAAGCAGACCAATTTTAGGAGAAATTACATATAGAAATTAAACATGAAAATGGATTTCCTTAAAACTATATACGTCCAGCTGTCCCTCAGAAAGCTTTGCATGTTTCCAGGGCACACCTGCCCCATTGGTAGATCATCCATCTACCTTAAGACTAGGAAATAGATAATGGAGAGAAAATGGCAGAGTCAAGAGATTTAGGAAGAAAATTGACATGATTTTCTTCCTAATGAGGAAGTGAGAGAAAATGGTGAAATGTAACTACAGAGTTTCTAGGTGGATGGGGATATCATTGATCCAGGAAAGTGAACATGTTTTGAGCCCATGTGTTTTTAGCTACGTTAAGTTTAAGGGATGTGGGAAACATTCAACTGAATCTATTCAGAGGTAATATACATATGTGGCTCTGGTCTTCCGGAGAAAGATCTGAGTTGGAATTATAGATTTGGAAATCCTTGTTGTTTACATTATAATGGAAGGCACAGATGTACTTATCTTCTGAATGAGAACATTCAAAGTAGGAAGAGTTTTGCAAATATTTTCCCTACCTCTAGAAAGTAAACACTTGGAGAATCTGGTTCTTAGTTACACCTTTAATTTCCCCAGAGACCCCAGTACAGGGTTTGGGAAATGTGAATGAGTAAATATCCCTTGCATAACTAGCAAAGCAGAGTGGGGGACTACAGCTAAGCCTTATGCAAGCATCTGGAATCCACAGATTCCCTCCTTAGGATCCATGCAGACCTGGATGAAATTCTTTTTCTTTTTTTTTGAGGCGGGGTTTTGCTCTTTTTGCACAGGCTGGAGTGCGATAATGCAATCTCTGCTCACTGCAACCTCCGCCTCCTGGGTTCAAGCAATTCTCCTGCCTCAGTCTCCCAAGTAGCTGAAATTACAGGCACCCACCACCATGCCTGGCTAATTTTGTATTTTTAGTAGAGACGGGGTTTCACCATGTTGGCCAGGCTGGTCTCAAATCCCTGACCTCAGGTTATCTGCCCGCTTTGGCCTCCCAAAGTGCTGGGATTACAGGTGTGAGCCACGGCGCCCAGCCAGATGAAATTCTTGATAGCTGATAGCAGGCAATAGCTTCTGGAACCCAGGGAAAGTATAGTAATAAATTCAGCTTTGTATTCTAACTCTGATTGAGGAAGGCAATAGTTGTTACTTTACATCCTGAATAGATTTCTAAGACAGCAGAAGTTGCATAAATGGAAAGTAAACCTGAATTCAAGCCTCAAATTTCTCCACTCCTCTTAGTTCAACTCATGGACAAAACTTTAATCATTGCCACATTAAATAATTTAAAGAATTGCAGCAAACCCCTGAAAGCAATGACAATTCCCACATTTGTCTTATAAATAAGAATTTTGACTATGCTATATAATAATGATTGTGTTTTCCCTAGCTTTCTTGCTTTCTGTTCTTCTTTCAGGATAAATCAAAGATTTACCCAGTGAATGCCACATCGAATGGCTAAAGAGAATGGAGTGTCACTCGGCAATGTCAGGTCCAATTTTCTTTTCTTTTCTTTTTTAATGTAGAGGTTTTTAAAATTTCCAGATTGTATATCATAGAACTTTCTCTACTTTAGGCACCTCTGTATCCCTACCCTTCCTACTTAGGAAGTTGCTTAAAGGTTCCATAGGAGTCCACTTTAAGAGGTTCATTGTTACGGATTTAGTCATACTAGTAATGGCCGTTTCTCATTTGCGTATCTACTATTCTGTTGCATATTTTATGTACATTGTCTCTAATCTCCATTTTGAAGAAGAGGAAATTAAGGTTCATATGTATGAAAAGACTTACCCAAGCCCTAACAGCTAGTTAGTAAGTGAGCCAGGATTTAACTTTGTTCTTTTATTATCCCTACTGTCGCTTAAAGTCTCTGAAAATAGAGGTACTTAGAGAAAGAACACACTGAAGTCTATGATGGTAGTTTGCTGTAAAACTATCAGCCTTATGAAGTCAGTTCTTTATATTTTTTACATTGTACCAATTATATAAAACAATGTTAACTTTAAGAATGTTCCAATTCCTGTGGTTTAACATTCTTATTGTTATAATAGGCTTTTGTATTGACTTTTCTTTGTGGTTCCATTATTAGACAGGGAAAGGACAATAGCAAAAACTGAGGGTATTTTTAAAGGTATATACCTGTGTAACCATTCTTTACTGTTTTACTGTTTCCAGTTTTAGGACTTCAAGTTTTTATGAACCTCAAATATAACAGAATTTATCCATGTAACCTTACTGTTCATAAAGGCGTAATTATGCAGTCACAATCTCAGATGCTAAGACCCAATTGTAATGTGGTTATAGACTGAGCAGATTAGCCCTCAATGGCTAGCTTTCCCTACAAGAAAACAGACGATTTCTAAAGAAAAACACAATACTTGTTAATCTTACTGATTTCATTTTTGCATATTATCTTCCAATCTTTAACTGTATACATACAATCATAGTATGACCACAATTTTGAATTATGTGTTTTCACACATTAGTTTCTCTTGTTATTTTTAATGACTGCACAATACTCATTTGAGTTTCTTCTATTTGTTACCTATGGTAGGCATTAGATTTTTCTAAGTTTTTGCTTTCTAGAGACATTGTAAAAAATATCATCATGCATGTGGATCTTTAAAACATTATTTCCCTAAGGTAATTCCTCCAATAGTGAATTGAGTTAAAGAGTATGAACATTTTAGTGATCCTTGATACGTATTTGGAAATATTCCTTTGAAAAAGATAATCAACTTATACTGTTACTTAAAATATAGGGCTAACCCTGATTTGAGCAACTTACAATGTTGGTGACATGCTTAAAAACATGTTCTAATTCCACAGCTGTGAAATGCACCCCTCATATGTAAAGCCTATTGTCAGGGAGTCAACAATCTTCCAGACCCTTCACTCATTGAATTTCTTAGCTGGTTTTTAACTTTATGTCAAAATAAGGTGAAGCCAGACTGCATAGGTTCAAAGTCAGTTCTGCCATGTATCAGCTGTGTGATCCTTTGACAAATTATTTAATGACCTTGCATTTCAGTTTCCTCATCCATACAAACAGAGTACCTACTTCATAGGATTTTTCTGAGGATTAAATGCGATGCCTACCACACTTTGAAATTAAGCATATATTCTTTTGAAATGAAAGCTGTATCTTTTTTCAATATCCTAAATTGCGAACAACAACAACAACTTTCAGGATAGATTTAATTTTGGTGAACAGCACAAAGCTTTTTGGAGGCAGGGCTACAACATAGTTCATTTACGAAGCTGAGTCATAAATATCTCATCTATCAAATATGTTTAACCTTTTTAAAATGCTGGCATTTAAGCATTAGCTTGGGAAGAAAATTTATGTCTTTGCATTCATATTCTTGAGCCAATCATTTCATTGCTGATCAATGCCAAACTGAGTTACTGCTATTTTATTTGTCCACAATCTCTGTAAGTTTGCCTTATTTTTTCCCCTTTAAATGGATGGATGAGCTTGATGCCAAAGAAAGCAAGTAGAATATTTTATTAGTCTTGAGCTCTGAGAAAATTAGCTTGTATTATTTACTTGTCTTCTACTCTCCTTCAGAAACTTCTATTAGATGGATGTTAAAACTTT
This sequence comes from Pongo pygmaeus, assembly GCF_028885625.2. Lineage (NCBI taxonomy): Eukaryota > Metazoa > Chordata > Mammalia > Primates > Hominidae > Pongo > Pongo pygmaeus. Next base: position 12,631,965 of record NC_072380.2, read on the forward strand.
GTATCTATCCTCCATGTCTCAAATTTTCTCTCATACTTTTAGTTTTTTGCTCTCTCTCTGCATTGTGTCCTAAAAAGGAATCAAACTGAACCCTCCACCTCATTAATTCATTTTGTGTCTGCATTCATTCTCCTATTGAGCTCATCTATCACGTTTATTTTCATGATTCATTCATTGACTCAGCAAACTCTATCAAATTCTTCTGTGGTGACAGGGGTTGTCTGAGGAACATTTTTTAGATTCCCAGATCTTTTGGGGGATTGCAGCATCCTCAAATCTAAGGTTATTTTGTTGTCTTGTTTAGGGTGCTAATGTTCCTCAAATTTCTCAGATTCAATTCCCTACTTTGTCATTTGAGAATGCCTTTGTCCTCTAGGATCATCCATGTGGGACTGGTTCAGTCAAAGGTAGCCTATGTTGATCCTGCGGAACGCTGACTCATGCTACCACATGAGGGAAGCCAGGAAGGAGCTCGCTTTCTGTGGAAAAGGGCTCCTCATCTTATTGGGGAGCTGTAGCTACTGAAGGTTTTGTGGGTCTTCTCTGGCCCAAGGCCCACAGTCAGGGCTTTGGCCTGAGAGCCACTGCTGCTGCCGCCTCCTGCTCAGCCTAAGTGGGAGAGATGGTCACGTGATCCAGCTGTTTGAAGCGCAGCCTCCACAAGGGCATTTTCCAAGACCTGCTCCTAGTTTGCGTCTTCCCTGTGGTTACTCCCATTTGACCTACACTCCTCATTTCTGCAAAGCCATCCTTTCCTCAGGTCTTATATATCAGATCCTGTTTCTATCTTTCAGAAAGTCCTCAAAACCATTGGTCAGTTGATGAGATTTTGGTTGCACGATGCCATTATTTCATTTTCTTTGTCTTTTTTTTTTCTTTTTGGTGGGAGAGGTTTGGGGAGGAAAAGAAGGCAATGACATTTGCTCAGTCTAACCGTCTTTATCCCATCTCCCTTCTTAAATGGCATTTACTTCAATTCTGTTCAGTGGTCAGCCTAGGTCTTGGAGCTTAAATCTGTCTAAATTGCCAGATACCAGTAATAATACTCAGAAGATTGTTCATGTATTTAATTCAGTTATCTCCCTTAAGTGTCATAAGTGAAGTACAAGGAAAGTGCTCTGAAGTTCCGAGTTCTCCTAGTTAAGTGAAGGCATCTGAGTTACACCTGGAAAAAAAGGAAGAATTTGACATGTAGGACAGGCATATAAGAAGATAGCAACTAGGCCAGGCATGGTGGCTCCCTGTAATCCCAGCACTTTGGGAGGCTGATGTGGGTGGATCACCTGAGGTCAGGAGTTCGAGACCAGCCTGGCCAACATGGTGAAACCCTGTGTCTACTAAAAATACAAAAATAAGCTGGGCATAGTGGCGGGCGCCTGTAATCCCAGCTACTTGGGAGGCTGAAGCAGGAGAATGGCGTGAACTTGGGAGGCAGAGGTTGCAGTGAGCCAAGATTGTGCCACTGCATTCCAGCCTGGGCGACAGAGCGAGACTCTGTCTCAAAAAAAAAAAAAAAAGCAACTAGTTTGGTTTGAAACACTAATTGATGACAGAACTTTTAGATACTTAAAGCAATAAGGAAAAAATATTTGCCAATTTTTTTAAAAAAATAAATTGTACGGAAGGTGCAATAGAAAAAAATTTCAGAGTTAAAAATTATAAACAATAAGATCATTTATCATAAAATTAGTCAAGTGATAAGGCTAATATATTTCCATTAGTGTATGTGTGTGTATAAACATATACAAACATATATACATGTGTATATATACATTTATACACACACACACACGCACCAATGGAAACATATTGGCCTATTTAAATATATATACATAGTGTGGGTGTGTCTCTATATATATATGTAAATTCTTCACTTATATTACTAAGTCATTTTTTAAACAAGCATCTGTTTTTTGTTACAAGAAAACTTAATCTAATACCTTAGAAACTACTGATAAGGTGCTTTCCGTGGAATGGCCCACTCTTTAGATTCTTTCTGCAGAACCACTGAATAGATTCTCAATCTCAATTAGCATAATTGTGACAGTGAGGGTTGATCCTCTAGGGAGTCATTTCTGAATATACCATTTTAAAAATTCAATATTAAAAGATGACATATGGCTGGGCATGGTGGTGCATGTCTATAATCCCAGTGCTTTGGGAGGCTGAGGCAGGAGGATTGCTTGAGCCTAGGAGTTCGAGACCAGCCTCAGCACTATAGCAAGACCTCATCTGTACAACAACAAAAAATTTAATTAGCCATACACCTGTAGTCCCAGATACTCTGGAGGCTGAGGCAGGAGTGATGGCAGCAGTGGCCTTTCTGAACCATCACGCTCCATGGAGCCTGATGTAGTACACCTACTGTAGTGTGTAGGTGTGTACACCTACTCTGTATACCTACTGTGTAGTGTGTGTACACACAATTTGTGTACACCTACTGTGATACTATACCTAATATCCTAAAAATTAATAGGACTCCTAATATCACAGTTCGTGTACAGACTGTGATATTATTCGTAATATTCCAGCGGGATGTTACTCCTCAGGTCACAGGGGGCGAATACCCTGGGACAGTATTCCTCATATTCCAGGGCGGTGATACTCCTAAAGTCACAGGGTGTGTACCCCCTGTGATATTATTCGTCCTATTCTAGGGGGATGTTACTCCTAATGTCACAGGGATGTACACCCTGTGATATTATTCATAGCGTACCAGAGGGATATTAGTACTAATGTCACAATGCATGTACACCTTCTGATATTATTCGTAATATCCTAATGTCACAGGGGGTGTGTTCCGTGTGATATTCTTCCTAACATCCTGGACGGATATTGCTCCTCACATCACAGGGCATGTAAACCTTGTCGCATCATTCATAATATCCTAAAACTACGTTATTCCTCAGGTCACAGGGGGTGTTCACCCTGTGATATTATTTGTCATAGTTTTGTTCCATGTTACCCCTAAAGTCACATGGGCTGTACACAGAGTCACACAGTGATATGAGTTGTAATATTCTATAGAAATGTTGCTCATCAATCACAGGGCTGTACCTCCTGTGTTGTCATTCATAATATTCTAGGGGAATGTTGCTACTATTGTCAAGGGGGTGTACACCCTGTGATATGACTCGTCATATCCTAGCGGGATGTTACTACTAATGTCACAATGTGTGTACACCCCGTGATATTATTTGTAATATCCTAAAGAGATGTGACTACTAAGGTCACAATGCATGTACACCCTCTGATATTATTCGGTATATCCTCGGGGGATGTTACTCCTAATGTCACATGGGGTGTACTCCCTGTCATGTTATTCATCATATCCAAGGGGGATGTTATTTTCATGTCACCGGGGGTGTATATCATGTGTATTCAATGCCTGTGATACTATTCCTAATATCCTAGGGGCATGCTCTTCCTAATGTCACATGGGGTGTACACCATGTGTGTACACCTGCTGTGATATTATTCGTAATATCCTAGGGGAATGTTACTCCTGATGACACAGGCGGTGTACACTATATGTGTACACTATATGTGTACACCGCCTGTACTATTATTCGTAATATTCTAGGGGGATGTTTCTTTTAACGTCACAAAGAGTGTACAAAATGCCACAGAAGGTGTACACCTTGTGACGTTATCTGTAATACCCTAGAAGGATGTTACTCCTAATAGGTCACAGGGGTGTATACCCTTTCATATTATTTGTAATCTCCTAGAGAGATATTACTTCAAAGATCACAGTGGATGTACACACACAGTGTATACCCCGTGATATTATTCGTAATATCCTAGGGAGACACAACTCCTGATATCACATTGCATGTACCCCGTGTGTGTACACCCTTGATATTAGTCATAATATCCAGGGTAACTATTACTCCTCGTATCACACAGTGTGCACACCCTGTGATATTTTTCATCATACTTTAGGGAGATATTGCTTCTAATATCACAGTGGGTGTACCCCATGTGTGTATACCCTATGACAGTATATTTTTTATCCTAGGGAGGTATTGCTCCTAATATAACAGCGGGTGTTCATCCTGTGATATCATTCTTATTTGACCTTGCAGCCTTTTTTAACCCACACTACAGAAGGAATGGAACAGATAAGAAGATACTGAGATTAGACTGTGCTGCTGTGCGGCCGACGCAGGACACTTTTAATATCCCTGTTTCTCAGGCTGTAGATGAAGGGGTTCAGCATGGGGGTGACCACAGCGTACATCACTGAGGTCACTGCAGCCTTTCTCGGGGAAGATGACACATCTGAACTGAGGTGCCCCCAAACGCCTGTTCCATAAAATAAGCAAACAACTGCCAGGTGAGAGCCACAGGTGGAGAAGGCTTTATACTTCCCATCTGACGATGAAATCCTTAGAATGGAGGGGACAATTTTATAGTAAGACAAAAGGATCCCTGAAATTGGAAGAAAGCCAAACATAGTACTATCGAAATATATGAATATGCTATTGATGACGCTGTCAGAACAGGCAAGGTTGAGAAGTTGAGATGGCTCACAGACAAAATTAGAGATTTTCACATTCTTGAAGAAGGTGAATTGTAACACAATCCAACTGTGCAGCTGGGAATCCAACAGGCTAGGGAAAAAGGACACCAAAACTAAGAAGACACAGAGGTGAGGATTCACGATGACTGGATAGTGCAGAGGGCGACAGATGGCTACAAAGCAGTCATAGGCCATCACAGTCAGGAGCATGTCTTCTATACATGCAAAAAGGACCAAGAAAGGCATCCGTGTCAGGCAGCCCACATGAGAGATGACTCTGCTATGTGACTGCATGTCCACAATCATCTTGGGAACCGTGGCCGAGGTGAAAGCGATGTCAGCCCAGGACAGGTTGCAGAGGAAGAAGTACATGGGGGTGTGGAGGTGGGAGTCAGAGCTGACAGCCAGGATGATGAGCAGGTTCCTCAGCAACGTGACCAGGTACATGGACAGGGACAGCCCAGGGAGGACGGGCTGCAGTTCTGGATCCTCTGAGAGAGAGTCCCAGGAGGAGGAATTTTCAGACACCTGTGAGATTCCGTGGCTCTGTGTGACTTGGACACCTTCAGAAGAAAAGAGGATTGGAAAAATGAAAGATAAAAACCAGCCTTAATGCTGTGTGCACATTTTGGATGCCAGCAATTCACAAGGAACATTTTCACACTTGAGGACCATACACCATCAGCAGTATTTCTCAGTTATGACAAACCCCAAAATCTCAGAATTATGACATGACTTACTTTTTTCCTATTCAACTCTTTCTGTACATACTACTTTAGAGAAAATCCACTGAAAAATGTTAGAAGACCAAAAGGTAATACGTAAGAAATCCCTGATCTCAGTAAAATACGGCCTACTCTTTTCAGAAAAAATAAAATGCAATACAAATGTTCTTCTCTCTTTAAGAAAAAGATCTCAGTCTAATTGGAAGAAATTAAGAAGAAGTGAAATACACTCTATTTTATTCTGACACCGTGCTACCAATTCCTTTGATGTAGAATATTTCAAAGGACGGTACAAGAGCTAGAACCGCATTCTCTAAAAATGAAATCGAACCTTAGAGTTCTTCATCGGAAGACCTTTTCCCATGCCAGTTACTTTTCATATTTATTATCATCCTTAGGTTTTCTGACATCATTTCTTCATAAAAGTACATGCACATTCAAATATGGGAGCCGTGTTTCCAAATTAATTGAATATAGAACTCTTGGCCGAGCGTGATGGCTCACACCTGTAATCCCAGCACTTTGGGCGGCCGAGGCTGATGGATCACCTGAGGTCAGGAGTTCCAGACCAGCCTGGCCAACGTGGTGAAACCCCATCTCTAGTGAAAATAAAAAAAAATTAGCCGGGCATGGTGGCGGGTAACCCTAGCTACTCAGGAGGCTGAAGCAGGAGAATCCCTTAGAAGCTGGAAGGCAGAGATTGTACACCCTGTGATATGATTTTTGATATCCTAGGGAGATATTGCTCCTGACATCAGAGTGGGCATACATCATGTGATATTATTTGTAATCACCTAGGGAGATACGATTCCTAATATTACAGTGGGTGCACACTCTGTGATGTTATTTGTAATGTCCTAGGAACATATTACTCCTAATATCAAAGTGGACATACACCATGTGTGTACACTCTGTGATCTAATTAGTAATATCCCAGAGAGGTATTTCTCCTCATATCCCAGTGGGTGTACACCCTGTGATATTATTCGTACTATCCTAGAGAGATATTGCTCCCAGTGTGACAGTGGGTGTACACCCTGTGATATGATTCATAATATCCTAGAGAGATGTTACCTCTAATATCACAGTTTCTGTACACCCTGTGGTGTTATTTGTAATATCCTAGAGAGATATTATTCCGAACATCACAGGGCATGGGTGGACACCCTGTGATGTTATTCGTAACATCCTAGGGGGATATTACCCTTAATGTCACAGTGGGTGTACAGCATGTGTGTACACACTGAGATGTTACTCGTAATATCCTAGGGAGAAATTACGCCTGATGTTACAGTGGGTGTACCCCATGTGTTTCTGTGATGCTATTCATAATATCTTAGAAAGTTACTAGTCCTAGTGCCACAGTGGGTGTACACCATGTGTCTACACTCTGTGATGTTATTCGTATTATCCTAGGGAGATAGTTCTCATAACATCACCGTGGGTGTACATCATGTATGTGCTCCCTATGGTGTTATTGGTTATGTCCTGGGTTGATATTACTCCTAATTTCACCGTGGGTGCACAGCATGGGTGTACATTCTGTGATGTTATTCATAATATCCTAGGGAGATATTACTCCTTATGTCATAGTGGGTGTACAGCCTTGTGATATTATTGGTAGTATCCTTGGGACATATTACTCCTGTTATCACAGTGGGTGTACACCCTGTGATAGTATGTCTAATATACTAGGGAGATATTACTGTATACCCTGTGATATTATTTGTGACCTTTTAGGGAGCTATTTCTCCTAAAGTCAGAGTGGGTGTACACCCTGTAATATTCTTCCTAATATCACAGTGGGTGTACACCATGAGTGATATTTTTTGTAATATCCAGTGGGGGAGAGGATGATATTGCTTCCAATATCACAGAAGATGTACACCCCCCTGTGATATTGTACCTAATATCCAGGGAAGGAGAGGATGATATTATTCCCAATATCACTGGGGGTGTACCACCTCCCGCCAGGATATTGTTCCTAATATCCGGAGGTGGAGAGAATGATGTTACTCCCAATTTCACAGGGGGTCTACACCATCCCTGTTTGTAAACACCCCCTGTGATATTGCTCCAAATGGCCTGTGAAAGAGTAAATATTACTCCCATTATTGCAGGGGGTGTTCAGCTCTGCTGATATTGTTTTCTAACATCCAGGGAAGGAGAGTATGATATTACTCCCAATATGGCAGAGGTTGTACACCTTTTTGTGTTTTTGTGCCCAATATCCAGGAAAACAGAGGATGATATTACTCCCAATATCGAAGTAATTGCACAGCACCCCTGTGATATTCTTCCTTATATCCAGAAAGGAAAAGAATGAGATTACTCCCAACAGCGTAGGAAATGTATACCCGCTCTGTGATATCTTTCCCAATATCCAGCTGGGGAGAGGATCATATTACTTCCAATGTCGCAGGGTGTGTACACCCCCTCTGTGATCTTGTTGCTAACATCCAGGTTTGGGGAGGACGACATTACTCCCAATATCGCAGGGGGAGTTCACCCCCTGTGACCTTGTTAGTCATTTCCTGGGTGGAGAGGATGATATTACTCCCAATATCGCAGGGGGTGTACACACCCCTGTGAAAATCTTCCTAATATCCAGAGGGAGAGAGGATGATATGACTCCCAGTACCGCAGAGGGTTTACACAGCCCTGTGATACTCTTCCTAATATCCACAGGGAGAGAGGATATTACTTCCAGTATCGCAGGGGGTGTACACAACCCTGTGATATTGTTCCTAATATCCAGAGCGAAAGAGGATGATATGACTCTCAATATTGCAGGGGGTGTACACCCCTCCTGTACTATTGTCCTGAACACCCTGGGAGGGAGAGGATAAGGTGACATTGAGTATCACAGGGAATGTACACCCTCCCCCTCTGATACCCTTCCTAATATCCAGGGGAAGAGAGGATAATTTGACGCCCAATATCGCAGAGGCAGTACACCCCACCTGTGATATTGTTCCTAATATGCAAGGGGGGAGAGGATGTTACTACTCCCAATGTTGCAGGGGTGTTCACATCCCCAGTTTCATTTTTCCTAATATGTAGGGGAGAGACAATTATATGACAGTAAATGTCACAGAGTCTGTACATCCCTTCCTGATATTGTTCCTAATATCCAGGGGGGAAGAGGATGATATCAAATATCAAAGGGGGTGTACACACCCCACCCCTACGATATTGTTCTCAGTATTCGTGAGGGGAGACGATGATATTACTCCAAATATCGCAGGAGTTCTTCACACCCCCCTGTGATATTGTTTCTAATATCCAGGGGGGGAGAAAATAATATTACTTCCAATATTGCAGGTGGCGTATACCCCACCTGAAATATCGCACTGAATATCCAAAGAGGGAGAGGACGGTATTAATACCAATATCGAAGTGTGTGTACACGCCCCTTGTGATACGGTTTTTAATATCCAGGGGGCGGGAGGATGATATTAGTCCCAACATCAGAGGCTGTACACTACCCCTGTGATGTTGTCCCTAACTTCCAGAGGGGAGAGGATGATATCACTCCCAATATCTCAGAAGTTGTACATCCCCGGTGATATTGTTCGTCATATCCAGGGAGGCACAGGATGACATTCCATTGAATTTCGCGACAGACGTACAGGCACAGTGTGATATTGTTCCTAATATCCGAGAAGGGAGAGGGTGATATTACTCCCAATAAAGCAGTGGGTGTACATTACCCCTGTGTTATTGCCTCTAATATCCGGGGCCGGGGGAGGGGGGAGAGGATAACATTCCCTCAAATTTAGCAGGTGGTTTGACGCCCCTTGTGGTGGTGTCGTAAATATGCAGCGGGGAAGACAATAATATTATTTTGGATAGTCCGATTCATCCACTCCACCTTTCTGGAACTCTGAGGCCTGTAGGCGGCATGCACTTTCCGTGTGATCCCCAATACCTCTGCCGTCTTCTGTACCAAGTCAGCCACAAAGGCAGGCAGGCCCGTTATCTGAGCCGATCCGTAAGGGCAGTCCAAATGTAGGAATCAGATCTGGAGGAAGCACACGGGTTACTTCACGAGATTTCTCAGTTCGTGGTGGATAAGCTTCCACCCATCCAGAGTAGGTACGCCCAAGAACTAGTAAACGCTTGTTACCTCCACACTTTGGCATCTCTGTGAAGTCTACCTGGAGATCTTCAAAGGGGGCCGCTCCATAAGCTTGTATGCCGGGCAGAACGGCTTGACCTTGTCTCACATTATGCTGTCAGCAGGTAACACACCGCTGTCTCACCGTCTTGGCAAGGGCTGACAAATGCGAGATGTAGAAATACCAGCCTAGCAACTTTTCCAGTGACTCCTGACCTAGATGGGTGGTTTCCTGCACAGCCAGTACAACTGCAGCTCCTAGCAGCTGTGGCACAGCTACTCTCCCATCTGGTAACCGAATCCATCCTTCCTCCATCACTTGTCCTTCTCTCTACCTGGAGAAAGTCCTTTTCTTCCTTAGAATAAGTAGGTCCAAGATCAGGTGCTTGAGGGAGCAGAGGGGCCGTGACTGATGCCCGGAAGAGGGCAGATGCTGCTTTTCGAGCCTCTGAGTCAGCACGGGAATTCCCCAAACCCAGCAAGGTGGAAGCTCTCTGGTGTCCTCTGCAATGCATAACTGCCATCTTGTGGGGTTTCCATACTGCTTTTGATAATTGCAAGATTTCTTGTGGTTATTTTCTGTCTTTTCCCCCAGAGTTCAACAGGCCCTTTTCTTTCTATCATGCTCCATGCGCTTGAAGGGTTAAAAAGGCATACCGAGGATCAGTGTAAATGTTGACAGTCTTACCTTCACTGAGTTCTAAGGCCCAAATTAAAACAATGAGTTCAGCTTTCTGGGCTGAAGTGGCCTGGGGCAACGATCTGGCTTCAACAACAGTGTCCAGGGTTACCACTGCATACCCTTCACCTCTCTCTCCTTGTGGGTTGATGAAGCTGCTCCTGTCCACGTATAGTTCCCAGTCTACTGATGCCCAAGGCTGGTCCCGGAGGTCAGGTCTGCTAGAGTCAACTGAGTCCAACACTTCTACACAGTCATGCTCGACAGGGCTCTCTGATACTGGGAGCAAGGTGGCAGGGTGTATGGTGTTACAAACTTCAATGTTTATATGGGGATTTTCACAGAGCAAACTTTGGTACTTGGTGAGTCCAGCATTGGTTAGCCAATGATGTCCTTTAGTATTCATGAAAGTCACCACAGCATGGGGGGCCTTTATGTTCAGGTTTTGCCCAAGAGTCAGCTTATTTGCTTCTTGTACTAGCAGGGCAGTTGCTGCCAAGGCCCTCAAACAGGGGGGCCATCCTTTAGAAACCCCGTCTAGTTCTTGAGATAGGTAGGCCACTGGCCTCAGCCAGGGCCCCACAGTTTGGATGAAAAGTCCAGTTGCCATCTTTTCTCTCTCTGACGCATACAATGGAAAAGGCTTTGTCAGATCGGGTAGCCCCAAGGCTGGGGCTGCCAGAAGTTTTTCCTTTAACACATGAATGACTTGCTGTTGTTGGGATCTCCATTCAAAAGGTTCCTGGTCCCCGCCCCTTTGTGACCTCATACAAAGGCTTGGCTAATACTGCAAAATTTGGGATCCACAGTCTACAAAACCCCATGGCTCCTAAGAATTCTCTCACCTGCCTTCTGCTGTTAGGCTCCGGTAGATTGCAAATGACCTGCATTCTTTCTGATCCCAGGCTGCGTTCCGCCTGTCGGATAGTAAATCCCAAGTAACGTACCTGCTGTCGGCAGATCTGAGCTTTTTTCTTGGACACCTTATACCCACAGTCCTCCAGGTGCCGGTGTAGGGCATCTGTTCCCTTGGCGCACCCGACTGCCATGGGGTGTCCCAGCAAAAGGTCATCAACCTACTGGAGCCACAAGCAGCCTAGGTCTCTGGTGGGAAACTTCTGGAGGTCTCCAGCCAACGCCTCCCCAAAGATGGTGGGGGAGTTCTTGAACCCTTGGGAAAGCCCGGTCCAAGTGTACTGAGTAGTGACACCTGACTCCAGATCTTCCCACTGAAAGGCAAACAGCTTCTGGCTCTCAGGGGCTAATCTGATAGGCAAGAAAGCATCTTTCAGGTCCAAGCAGGTGAACCAGCTGTCCTCAGCTGGCAGCAACCCCAACAATGTGGACGGGTTAGGTACTGTTGGTTGTAAAGTCAGTGTAGCTTGATTAAGCAAGCGCAAATCCTGTACCAGCCTGTAGTCCTTGGTCCGTGGCTTGGGAACAGGCAGGAGGGGAGTGTTCCGTGGAGACTGACAAGGAACTCTAATTCCAAAAGTTCTTAGGTGCTTGAGATGGACCTGGATACCTTGAAGAGCTTCTCTGGGGACCGGGTCCTGTTTAAGCCTAACCGGCTGGGCCCCAGGCTTAACTTCTATGAGTACAGGGGCTTGGTTGACTGCCAACCCTGGAGGGTTGTCTTCCGCCCGTAATCTTGGCCGTCGCTTAGCCAGAGCTGGTCTTATCTCTTGGCCCAGCTCAGTTAAGAAAAGTCTCCATTCCTCCTCTCGGGGGACCGTAAGGGTCATAATGACTCCCATTCCGGGTAACTTTAGCAGCAAAGAGCCGTGCTCTGTAATAGAGATAGTGGCTCTCAGCTTGCTAAGCAAGTCCCTTCCCAACAAGGGCATGGGACAGTCAGGCATGGACAAAAACTGATGAATCACATTATGTCCTCCTACAGCACAAGTCTGAGGCAAGCAGAAAGCTTGCTTTGCTGAAACCCCCGTGGCTCTGATGACGTGAATAGTCTTTTTGGATAAGGGGCCGACCGGGGCGGTTACTAGCGAATGTTCAGCACCTCTATCTACAAGAAAATCAATGTCTCTACCCCCGACTGTCATTCTGATCAGAGGCTCTTTGGGGACGCTTGAGCCTGGTCTCCCTCAGTCCAATAACCCTTCTGCCAGCTTGAGCAGGGCCCCTTCCTCCTTGTCCGGGGCCTCCTGCTCTGAGTCACCTTGTTTTCTTTCGAGCTGAGGGCATTTGTTCTTCCGCTGTCCTATTTCTTTACAATAAGCACACTGGTTACGCTGCAAACTCTGACAGCCAAGCTGAGTTTCTGTCCCAGGGCCCCTCTTGCCTTGCCTCTCTCAGGGGGCCCCTCTGATTGCTGCAGCTAACAAACAGGTCGGTGTTTCGCCGGGCCTGACCTCCATTCTCTTTGCCATTTTCCTTACGGCTTACTGCATCCCTGTTTACAAACACCTGATTAGCTATTTCTAGTAATTGTGATGTATTCATCCCTGCAAGTCCAGCCTGTTTCTGCGGTTTTCTTCTCATGTCTTCTGCGCTTTGACGGACTAAAGCCACGTTAATCATGCGCTAATTTCAGGGCTATCGGGATCAAAGGGAGTATACATACCATAGGCTTCACACAGTCTCTCGTAGAATTGTGCTGGACTTTCTTCTTTTCCCTGAATGACCTCAGAGACCTTGTGAACGTTTGTGGCCTTCTGAGCTCCCCTCATTAATCCTTCCAAGAGAGCTTCCCTGCCTCGGTTTAGCCTTTGCATATCCCCTCTTTCATGTGGGTCCCACTGGGTGTTGGTTGCTGGTAACTGGGTCCTCACATAGTCTCGGGGTTTTTGATAATCAGCTGGTGCATGTTCCTCTAGCCACTTAGTTGCTGCTTGGAGCACTCTCCACCTTTCATCTCTGGGAAAGAGGAACATGAGCAACTGGTGGCAATCAGCCCAGGTGGGGTTGTGGGTCTGGGTGACAGTTTGGAGCAAATCAATCAGAGCTTGTGGCTTTTCGGTATAGGACGGGGTATTGTTTTTCCAGTTGAGAAGGTCGACGGAGGTGAAGGGCTGGTACCCAAAAACACGCCTCTCCACCACGTGACCATCCTCATCTATCCCAGTATACCGCTGCTCTCTCAGGGGCATTTGGATCCCCGTTTTGGGTAGTAAAGGAGCTGCCAAGGGAGGGGTTCCTCCAGAGTCCTCACCTCCTCTCTTGTCTACTCTGGGTGGCCTAGGGATATGCTTGTCTTGCGGAGGCGCAAGCACTGTGGGCTCCAGAGTGGGGAGCCTCTTTCCCTGGTAAGGGGAGGGCACCACTGGGATCACTGGTGCCATCTCCTGCAATGCGTCTTCTGATGCTGGGTGGAACAGAACTTCAGGAGTTGATTTCCCTGGGCGGGTGGAGCGGGATCCTTCCTTAGCTATCTGTCCCTTTGCTACTGGTACTGTTGCTGCCTGCCCCCTTAGCCACTGTGGGGGGTCTAGCACCAGCTGTCACCAAGTGTCTATGTATACGAACTGGTCTAGGTATCCTTTACCAGTTACCTTGTGCCACACCTTAGAAACAAGGGACCTGTCCAGGCTTCCTTCTGATGGCCAACCCACTTCTAATGGTGGGCAATCTATTTCCCACAAAGTTCAAAGTTCCCCTGGTGGTCTAGTGGTTGGGATTCAGCACTGTCACCGCCGCTGCTCTCGTTCGATTCCCGATCAGTGAACCAAGAAATCAAGTGGGACGAGCAGGGGACAAAGTCCCTCAGACAGCGGATTCAAGAAGAAAGAGGTTTTTTTGTTCAGCCGGGAGCGTCGGCAGACTCGCGTCTTAAAAACCCAGCTCCCGGAAGGAAGACAGAGTTCCTGGCCCGTTTAAGGGCTTACAACTCTAAGGGGTTACACGTGAAAGGGTCGTGATGGATTCAGAGCACATGTGCTTAGAGTGGGGTGGGGGGTTAATCTTTTCACCTCATGCCGGCTCATCAGTGCCACCGGCTGGTCTTGCCACCGACTTCGTTCCTGTTGTTTTTCCACTTCTACTTCCTCCTCCTCTTCAGAGACAGGAGACAGTAGAGAAATGGCTTCTCTCCTCAGGGCGACAGGATGATATTACTCCCAATATCGCAGGCGGTGTACACAGCCCTGTGATATTGTTCCTAATATCCAGAGCGAAAGAGGATGATATGACTCTCAATATCGCAGAGGGTGTACACCCCTCCTGTAATATTGTTCTTCATACCCTGGGAGGGAGAGCATAAGATGACATTGAATATCGCAGGGAATGTGCACCCTCCCCCTCTGATACACTTCCTAATACCCAGGGGAAGAGAGGATAGTTTTACTCCCAATATCGCAGAGGCAGTGCACCACCCCCCGCCCCGTGATATTGTTCCTAATATCTAAGAAGGGAGAGGATGATCCTTCTCCCAATCAAGCAGTGGGTGTACATTACCCCTGTGTTATTGTGTCTAATATCTGGGGGCGGAGAGGGTAACATTCCCTCAAATTTGGCAGGTGGTTTCACGCCCCTTGTGGTATTGTTTTTCATATCCAGCGGGGAAGACAACAACACTACTCTCAATATCACAAGAAAGGTACATCCCCCTGTGATATTGCTACTAATACCCATGTGTAGAGAGAATGATGTTACTCCCAATATCGTCAAAGTGTCTGCCCCCCTCTTTGCTATTGTTTTTCATATATGGAAGGCAAGTATGCTATGACTCTCAATGTGGAAGGAGGAATACATGCCCCTTTGATATTGTTCCCAGTATGCAGTGGAGGAGAGAACGATATTACCCCCAATATCGCGGGAGGGGTACACCACTCTGTGATCTTGTTCATGAGGTTCAATGGAAAAGATGATCCTCCTGGAAATATGGTAAATACACTGCGTGTCCACAGTGGCTGCTAACATGCAGGGAGGGACGGGGCTTGATATTACTCTGCGCATCAGCCGGGGTGTCCACGCCCCTGAGATGTGGCTCCTAATATCCATGGGGAAGGGGGGTAGATATTACTCCCCGCATCACTGGGGGTGTCTACCCTCCCGCGATGTGGCTCGTCATTTCGGGGGTGGGGGGGAGGGTGATATTTCTCCCTGCAGCGCAGGGGTCGCCCGCCCCCCTGCGATGTGTATCCTAATAGCAAGGGAAGGAGAGGGGGATGATATTACTCCCCGCATCGTGGCGGAGTCTATAACAGATCGGGATACTATCCACCCCCTGAGATATGGGGAGTACACCTCCTCTCATATTGGGAATAATATCATACTCTTCCCCCCTGAATATTAGGAAAAATATCATGGAGGGGGTGTTCATCCCCTGCCATATTGTGAGTCATGTCATTTTCTCTACCCCTGGACATTAGGAACAATGTCAGAGGGGTGGTGTACAACCCATGCGAAATTGGGAGATATATCTTCCTCTCCACCTTTGGATATGAGGGACAATATCACAGGGGAGGTCTACACCTTCTGGATTATTGGGATTAATACCGTCCTCTCCCCGCCTGGATATTAGCAACAAGATCACAGATATTAAGTGGAATGGCACAATATTACTTATCGCAATTAATAATATCACTTTTAATATCAATATTATCGCAATTAATATCAATTTCAACATCAATATTGATATCAATATTACTTATCGCAATTAATAATATTATTAATGCAATTAATAATTAATAACCGATAATATCCATTTTAATATCAATATTACTTATCGCAATTAATAATATCAATTATTAATTGATACTAATAATTATCAATATTAACTCATATAATTTTAAAAATCAATACCAATAATAATGATAATTAATATTAGTTATACAAACGATAACAATAAATGATTCATATTGATGATTAATAACGCCTGATATTAATAACTGATATTGATCTTATTCATTAGAAAACAGTAATATTAGCTCCTAATAATTAATATTAATATTCTGAACACTTTTTATTAGCAATTATTTATTAATATTAATATTGGTGATTCATACTCATGTGAATAATAAATGAGGAATAATGAATAGTAATATTATGCCTAATTCCTCAGTGGGTGTACACCCACCTGTGATATTGTTCCTAATGTCCAGGGAGGGAGAGAGCATGATATTCCGTTCAATATCGCAGTAGGTGTACACCCACCCGCTGATATTGATCCGAATATAATCTCCAGGGGGTGGAGTATGACGTTCCTCCCCATATAGCAGTGGGTGTACATCCACCCGGTGATATTACTGTTAATATTCACGGAAGAAGAGAATGCTATCACTCCCAGTATCGCAGGAAGTGTACACACCTTCTGTGACATTGTTCCTAATATCCGAAGGGGAGACGGTGATATTACTCCCAATATCGCAGGCTGTGTACACCCACCCTCTGATATTATTCCTAGTAGCCAGAAGGGAGAGGACGATATGACTCCCCATACAGCAGGAGGTGTACACCCATCCTGGGATATTATTCCTAATATCCATGGAGAGGAGAGGCTGATATTACTCCCAATATCGCAGGGGGTGGACATCCAGTCTGTGATATTGTTCTTAATATTTATAAAGGCGGAGAGGTTGCTATTACTCCCAATATCACAGAAAGTGTACAAACCCATGTGATATTGTTCCTACTATCCAGAAGAAGAGAAGATGATATCACCCCCCCATATCGCAGGAGGTGTACACTCACCCTGTGAATATTTTTTCTAATGTGCAGGGCGGGAGAGGATAATATTCGTCTTCATAGCGCAGGGTGTGTACGGCCCCCCTGTGATATGGTCCTTAATATTCCAAGGCGGAGAGGATGATCTTACTGCCAATACCGCAGAAAGTGTACACCACCCCAGTGATATGGTTCCCATGATCCAGGAGAGAAGAGGATGATGTGACTTTCAATTTCGCATGGGGTGGACACGCCCCCAGTGATATTGTTAATAATTTCAACGTGGGAGAGGATGATACTACACCCTATGCCGCTGGGGGTAGAAAGAATCCTGTGATATTGTTCTTAATATCCAGGGGGAAGAGGATGCTATTACTGCAAATAGTGCAGAGGATGCACACCCGTCTGTGATATAGTTGGTAATTTCCAGAGGTGGAGAAGATGTTACTGACAATAACATCAACACGCTGTGTGACCACCGCGGACCGTAATATCCAGGGGGGGAGAGAGCGGTGATATTACTCCCCGCATCGCGGGGGGCGTCCTCGCCCCCCTGCGACGTGGATCGTAACATCCAGGGGGGGAGAGGGGGGTGATATTACTCCCCCATTTTTCCTAGGATCCTTTCTCTACTGCCACCCTTGGTTCACACCCTGGAACATTGTTTTCCATATTCTAGCAAGATGCCACTACTAAAGTCACAGGGGATATACACCCTGCTATATTATTCGTAATATTGTAGGGGAATGTTAATCTTGTCGTCACAGGACTCTACACACTGTGATGTTATTCCCAATATCCTAGCGGGTCATTAATAATAATGTCACAATGTGTGTACACCTTGTGATGTTATTCTTGTTCTCCTAAGCGGAGGTTAGTTTTATTGTCACATGGGGTATGTTCCCTTTTATAGTATTCATAACATCCTAGAGGGATGTCACTGCTCATGTCACAGGGTTTGTACACCTTGTCAAATTACTCGTATTATCCTTATAAGGTGTCACTCCTCATATCAGAGAGGTGTGATTCTAGGGAATTCTAGGGGATTCTAGAGGTCGTATTCTAGGGAAATATTACTTTTCATGTCACGGAGGGTGTACACCGTGTGAAATTTTTCATTATAATTTTGTGGGATGTTACCCCTGATGTCACACGGGGTGTACACAGAGTGATGTTACGTGCAATATTCTATAGAAATGTTACTCGAAATTCACAGGTCCTGTACACCCTTTCATATTCTTCGTAATAATCTAGGAAAACATGACTGCTAATGTCACAGGGCGTGTAGACCCTGTCAGAAAATTCGTAATATCCTAGCGGGAGTTCACTACCAATTTCACAATGCGTGTACACCCTTTGATATTATTCGTATTTCCTGAAGAGATGTTACTACTGATGTCCCAATGCAGGTACATTCTCTGATACTATTCGCTATATTCTCGGGGGATGTTACTTCTAATGTCACACGGGGTGTACTCCCTGTGTTCTATTTTGTAATATCCTGGGGCAATTTTGCTTTTAATGACACAGGGGGTGTACACATTGTGATATTATTCGTGATATTCTAGAAAGATGTTACTCCTAATGTCACAGGGGTGTACACCCTTTGATAGTATTCATAATTTCCCAGGGGTCTATACTCCTATTGGCACAGAGGATAACACCCTGTGACATTATTCATAATATTCTACCGAGATGATACTCCTAATGTCACAGGGCATGTACACCCTGTGGTATTATTCTTACTATTGTAGGGGAATGTTACTGTTAATGTCACAGGTGTGCTCCTTCTGTGATATTATTGAAAATATGCTAGCAGGATATTACGACTAATGTCACAATGCCTGTACACCTTGTGATATTATTAGTAATATTCAGGGGGGATGTTACTCCTAACGTTACAGGGGTGTACACTGTGTGATATTGTTCCCAATATTGTAGGGGGATGTTATTCCTAGTGTCACAGGGGGTGTACACCCTTCGATGTTATTTGTAATCTTATAGAGAGATATTACTTTAAATATCACAGTGGGTGTACACACATGGGGTACACCCACTGGGATATTATTTGTAATATCTTCGAGAGATATCACTCCTAATATCACAGTGGGTGTACCCCATGTGTGTACACCCTGTGATATTATTTGTAATATCCATGGTAAACATTACTTCTAGTAACCCACAGAGGGTACACCCTGTGACAGTTTTCATAAAATCATAGGAAGATATTGCTGCTAATAACACAGTGGGTGTACACCATGTGTGTACACTCTGTGACATGAGATAGCTTATAGCCTAGGGAGATATTTCTTCTAATATCAAAGTGAGTTGACACCCTGTGATATCATTCGTAATATCCTAGAAAGATGTTGCTGCTAATATCACAGAGTATGTGCCCCCAGTGACATTATTCGTAATATCCCAGGGAGATGTTACTCCTAATGTCACAGGGGGTGTTCACACTGTGACAATATTCGTAATATCCTAAATGGATGTTACTGCTAATGTCACCACACGTGTACATCCTCTGTATTTGTTCGTTATATCCTCAGGCGAGGTTACTCCTACTGTCACACGGGGTGTACTCCCTGTGATATTATTCCTAATATCCTAGGTGGATGTTACTCCTCGTGTCACAGGGGCTGTGCGTTTTGTGATATTATTCACGATATCCTAGAAAGATGTTACTCCTCAGGTCACAGGGGATGTATACCCTGTGATATTATTCGTACTACCCTAGGGGACGTCACTCCAAATATCACAGAAGGTGTACACTCTGTGATATTACTCGTAATGTGTCAGGGAAATGAACTCCTAACGTCACAGGGCATGTGCACCATGTGTGCACAGCCCCTGTGATGTTATTTGTAATGTTCTCGAGGGATGTTAATCCTAATATCCCATATGCTGTTAACCATGTGTGAGCATCTTTGTGGTATTCTTCCTAACATACTAGAAGGATGTAACTCCCAACATCACATGGGGTGTATGCCATGTGCGTACACATTCTGTGATATTATTCATAACATCGTAGGGAGATGCTACTCCTAATTTTACAAGGTGCGTACATTATGTGTGTACTCCCCTTCTGATGTTATTCGTAATATTCTAGGGAAATATTGCTGCTAATGTCACAGGGAGTGTACACCATGTGTATGCAACCCTGGTAATATTATTTCTAACAGCTTGGGGGGATGTTGCTCCTAATGTCACCTGGAGTGTACACCATGTGTGTACACCTTCTGTGATATTATTCAGAAATCACAGAAAAAGATTACGCCTAATGTAACAGGATGTGTACACCTTGTGCGTCAACCGCCCTTGATATTATTCGTAATATACTAGGGGGATGTGACTTTTCATGTCACAAAGGGTGTACAAAATGTCACAGGGTGGGTATGCCTTATGATATTATTCCCGATATCCAGAAGGATGTTACTTCTGAGGTCACAGGGGGTGGACACCCTTCGATAATACTTGTAGTTGTACAGGGAGATATTACTGTAAATCTCACAGTGGGTGTACACTCACTGTGATATTATTTGTAATATCTCAGAGATATTACAGACTTATAGCTCTCTCTGTTATATTAGAGAGTTGTATCTCTCTAAGACAGTACAAATAATACCACAGTGGCTGTACCTCATGTGTGTACACCCTGTGATATTATTTGTAATATCCATGGTAAACATGACATCTAATAGCACAGAGAGTGTACTCCCTTTGATATTTCTCATACTATCATAGGGAGATATTGCTTCTAATAGCACAAAGAGTGTACTCCCTTTGATATTTCTCATACTATCATAGGGAGATATTGCTTCTAATATCACAGTGGGTGTACATCATGCGTGTACATTCTGATATGATACCTTCTATCCTAGGGAGGTATCTCTCCGAATATCACAGTGCGTGTACACCTTGTGATATTATCCATAATGTCCTAGAAGGATGTTACTCCTAATATGACAGAGGGTGTACACCCAGTGGTATTCTTTGTAATATCCTAGGGAGATGCTACGCCTAATGTCACATGGGGTGTACACCTGTGATATTCTTCCTAATATTCTAGGGGGATGTTACTTTAAAAGTCACAGGGGGCATACACCCTGTGATGTTGTTCGTAATATCCTAAGATGTTACCCTTAATGTCACATGGGGTGTACACCCTGTGATATTACTCGGAATATCTTATGGGGATGCTACTCCTAATGTCACAGGCTGTGTACACCCTGTGATATTATTTGGAATATCCACAGAGACGTTATTTTTGATGCCACGACTGGGTCCACGCTTTGATATTTTTTGTCATATCTTAGGGAGATATTACTTCAAATATCACAGTGGTTGTACACCCACTGTGATGTTATTCGCAATACCCTAGGGATATATAACTTTTAATATCACAGCAGGTTTACACACTACTACACAGTGGAGCCAATAGGGGAGGGAACAGGTGGGAGCCCCACCCCCTACTGAGTTGGCAGGGCATGAGCCCCACACTCATGGGTGCCATTGCAGCCACCCAGCTATGGCTCCAGACCTGGGCATGCCTGTACTCCTGGAAGCCCCCCTGCCCCCACAGGCTCAGAAGTGCCTGCTCCTGCTTCTCCCCTCTCCTGACACCTGCTCCAATTCTGGAGCAAAGTTGAGGCTGAACCCAGGTGCTATCTCAACCTGGCTGGATGTGCGTGTGCTAGGGGTGGTGCTGACACACCAGTCCCACCACCTTGGCCCCCTTTGAATTTTGGGCACCAACAAGCAGGGGCGGGAGGCCGAGGGGGCACTGAGGGCAGTTTGGCACAAGCCTGCCGGTGCCTCTTGGTAGCAACAGCCTGGTTGCTGTGGATGGCATGTTGATGGTGGCAGGATGGAAAAGGGTGGGTCCTGGTGAAACCTCACCTTCAAGCCAGGGATGGCCTGAAGCCTGGGGCCTGAGCTGCCAGTTCCAGCTGGAGTCCACTGCTTGGAGTGAGAACATATGGTGCTTTTTCCCCCAGCCCACCCATGGCCGCCCATGGACCGATCAGCACACACTTCCCCTCCTGAGCCCATAAAAACCCTAGACTCAGTGAGACTCAAACAGACCCTCAGGACTACCAGCTGCAGAAAGGAGCTACCCACTGCGGGTCTCCTTGACTCTTCTGGATGACCTGCTTGTGGAAAACAGCTACCCACTTCGGGTCTCTTCTCTGCTGAGAACTGGACACTCTTTGGGATGAACTGCCTGTTGAAAAGAGCTACCCACTAAGGGTCTTCTCTCCACTGAAAGCTGGACACTCATCAGGACGACCTGCCTGCAGAAAGGAGCTACCCACTTTGGGTCTCCTGAGAGCTGTTCTATCACTCAGTGAAGCTCCTCTCTGCCTTGCTCACCCTCCAGTTGTCTGTGCACCTCATTCTTCCTGGATGCAGGGCAAGAACTCAGGACTTGCTAAATGGTGAAACTGAAAGAACTATAACACAAACAGGGCTGAAACACGTACCCCCCTTACCCCCCACTCACCACATTGTGGGTGACAAGAAGAGCTGCAGCTATCTGGGGAGTCCAGACCCAAGGGGTGCCTAAGCCAGCGCTGTGACACCCTCTTTGGAGCTCTGTCGTTCCTGGCATCTCCAAGCTTCTGGGTGCCACAGTGTTCCCCTTGTCCAGATGTGGGTGCCTGCAGTGGAAGCCACATGTGGTGCATCTGGTCCAGCTGCAACCTCACATGAAGTTGCCCACCCCAACACAGCAGCTGGTGTGCCTGGTTGTGTGCAGTGTCTGGACCCTGCATGCACTTGCCCACACACCCCTCGCTGCTCTGTGCCTGGTTCGCTCTTGGCAGGTGGGGGATCTGGGCTGGTAGCAAAAGCCAAGCACAGCCTGCCAGGCTGAGTGGCCAGAACAAGCCCAGTGGGCATGAGCATTACTCAGGCAGAAGGCGCCACTAGCCACAGATGTTTCTGGCTGGCAAAGTGCCACCCCAAGGATCCTGTGACAGGAAGATCACTTGAGCCCAGGAGTTTGAGGCTGCAGCAAGTTATGATTGTGCTACTGCATTCCAGCCTTGGCAAGAGAGCAAGATCCTGTCTCTAAAAAAAAAATAAAAATAAAAAAAAAGATGAGTGACTGACATTTGCAAAATCCTAGCTGAGGAATTGGGAGCAGAAACAGTCCAGTCTATGTAACCAAGAGAAGTCTCAAATGGTGAGGCATCAAAGAAAAGAATTTTAGCCTTACCCTAAAGGGACACGGATTTTTAAAAGGTTGAAAAATAGTGCTTTAGGGATGGTTCTGAGGCCTAAACCCTCAATAAATTGCTTTTTTTTTCTCAAAAAATAAAAATGGCCAAAGTTTTTGGAAACCATAGCATATATCTAATGCCACCAAACCATAAGCAAAACTCATCTGTTCTTTAACATACGCAGTTTGGTTCCTCTACTGACTTTGTTTTATAACACTGACCTACAATTTAAGAAAAAGTATTAGGAATTTAGCTTTTATTCAAAATTAAATAAGCAAAAGCAAAAATTTTAAGAAACTTTTACAAATTACTTACATAAAAGAAAGTTAATAAGGACAGTCACAAATTTGCAACAAATAATTACAAAAGTTTCTAGGGCAGCATGAATATAAACCATGTCGCAGCATGGTGATCTAACTGTGATATGAATAAGGCATAACTAACATTTGCACCGAGACCAGAATTAAAAACAAAAACAAACTTTAAAAGCTTAGTTCTATATTAAACTTCTTCTCTTTTCCCAGATCCTTAATGGGTTTATACTATGCATTTTTTTAAAACAAACACATCATGTCAAACTATAAATTACATAAATGGGCAGTTAATGTGAAAAGCCCCCTAAAATGTACAAACTAACTGGTACTGAACTGAGTTCTCCCTTTACCTTTATGTACAATTAAATGTAAACCATATTTTCACAGTTTTGAGTGTTTTATGAATAGATGCACAGTACCATGTCAGGTTTACAATTGTTCCTGAAAACTGGCTCTAGGTTCTGCATCCAATGCCTGTCGGCCACTGTGATGCAAGTATTTACATAAATAAGAAACTGTGTCATAGTCAATGGTCAAGACAGTTCAGCAAGAGCAGTATTTCCAACAAAGAATGATCCTCAACACGATATTTTACATACTTGTGCAAATATAAGCATTAGGACAGATATATCTGAGGCAAATTCAATTTGCAAAAACTTGTATCGCTACTCTTGTAAACTTGGGCAATAAATGACCCTCAGCAAGTTCTGCTCTCTATGGCTTTTTCTTTTTTGTTTTAAAATTTTAAAGCCAGAGAAAATGCACACACACTACCCAACCCCCACAAGCACGCACGCACGCACACACCCACACACCCTCTCTCACAGACATACAGAGTTCTTATTTCATTTTAGAGTATGGTACATAGTGCAACTTCACAATGTAGAGGTTCAACACACATTCAGTGCGTGTTTTTCTGTGCAAGTTCTTAGTGGTCTAAATCCTAGTTGAAGGTATTCATTTGCAGAACCACATGATTCAGGAGGTTGAAGGAAAAAGAAAAGTTTCATTAAATTTCTGAAACCAGCACTAGATGTGCAAAGGCAGCAGACAATCTGGCCATCAATGCAGCCAGATTAGGGTAACTTTAAAGGGAGATCCAAACAGTTAGTTACTTAGATTGGTCTCTAGAAAAATAGGTCAGTATATGCTGTATCTTGGTCAACCGTTCTTTCAAAGACTTCATTGACAAAACCGACAGCTGGTATCGTGGATCTACAGGGAGAACTGCAAGAAGCCACCAACACCATGCAGGTCCATTAGGGGCTGCCTAAAAACAATGGACAGTTTATAGCATTAATAAAACAAGGATTTATGTAATAACAGTAGCAAACCACCAAAAAACTACTATTTATTGAGCACTTGTACTATGTGCCAGGTGCTATCTCCAATGTCCTTAACAATTATGCAAAGTATAAAATGGGGGAAACTGAAGCTCAGCAATGTAATGCAAATTGTCCAAGATCTCTCGGCTCATATGTGGCAGAGCCGAGATTCAAATCCAGACCGGACTCTCCACAGTCAACACGCGCTCTTTCCTCCTATTACACTAGCAAGGCTTCTTGACCTCAGGCTACCGACACTTTGAGCCAGATAGTTCTTTGTTGCGTGTGGCTGTCCTACGCACTAGAGCACACTCAGCAGCATCTCTGATCTCTGTCCACCAGGTACCAGCAGCACCTTCCCGCCCAGCTGTGGCAGCCAGAAATGTCTCCAGGCAATGACAAATATCCTCTGGGGGCAACATGACCCTAGTTCACAGCCACTTTCTTGAGCTATATATTTAAAGCATTAAGAAATGTTAATTGAGATTTAAAATTTCCTCAAAGTATTATGGAACCCTTGGGAAGACAGAAGAAAAAGGCCCCAGCTTCCAATTTTGTTCAAAAAAGAAACATATCTCCAGTGAAAAGGTCCTGGTAATGCTGTGAGGGCTGACTATTGGCTACTGAAAAAACTAGAAATTTCCATAAAAGGACTTGTAAGCCACCTTCACTGAACCTTCAGTTGCTATTTATCGGACTTAAAATATAAAGCTTCAGAATGACAAAAGGAGCTATGACATCAGTGCTGATCTCATAGGCCCCTCTAGAATCAGATTCGGTTTCTATATTTGTGTATTGTCTGCTGTCAGCTAAGCATTGCTACCTCCTCATCTGCATTCCACAGACATTACAAACTGTCTCCTAGAATCCCCTCTGCCATAGGGTTCCAGGTTAGAGTTGGCCGATGAAAGGCACTTTTGTTGGGTGTGGAAGCTGTAAGAGAAGCCATTATCCTCTGAAGATTGTTGCAAAGTGTGGGCAGGAACTTTCCAGAGAGCTCCTGGAAACCCTTTTCTCCACTGCTGTAGACTGAGATAGTGGTGCGGACTCGCTGGGATTCCTAAGAATTACAGCCACTTCCCCACTAGTTCTTCAGAAGCACGCTGTTGGCTGTTCCTGATGCAGGATCTCTGGTGGCAGATTCCCTGACTTCTGTAGGTGACATCCCTGACCTTTACTCCCACAGCTCTCCCAACTACTATATAAAGTCTACATCCTACATCAAACCCTTCATTCTGGGAATATGAAGGGTGGTTGCTTTTGCTTTCCTGCCCAAATCCTAACTCACACAACATTGCTAACAGAAAGCAGTGACAGAGGACAGGACAATAAAAGGCAAGGGTGGTGAAGGTGATGGGAAAGTTACGTTGAATTTTTCTATAAGCTGTTTTGTTATTTAAAATTTCTTATTCAATATTGTTCTTATCAAAGCCCATTTCTATGATGTTTAATCAGATTCAGGTAATCAGTTAAAACAAATAGATGCAACTGATAATACGCTAAACAAAATGAATACTAAATGTGGAGGTGGCCTAATGTTGGTGTTTCAAGTTCAGGTGAAGGATTCAATTGGGATTCAGACAAATGTAGACCAACCCTTGAAAACGGGAATGAGGCAGTGTGCATTACAATGAGATCTATTATCTCTCCATCTTCACATATTTACTGACAGCCATTCCTTTGTAAACCTATCACCTTCTGATCAAAAACATTTAATTCAATTCAAAATGCTTATGCCTAAAACGTAGTGCTTTAGTGAGTCTATGACCAGATTTTCCAGGAGCCAGACCCTTCTTTTATGCCTCCTGCAGTTCTGCTTGCACAGAAAAGTGCCAGATAAACATTCATTAGACTAAGCTTAAGTGTAAACCCTAAGTACCAGCAAGACTAAAAGAATAATAGTTTCATGAGAAGTGAGGTATTAAACATGAAGAGACAAAAATGAATTGAAGTGGTTGGGTCAAATGTTGGGAGATACAAAGAAAGGTGAGAAAAGATGTTTTAAATGTATAGAAAATGGCAAGTCTCTCAGCTGTCAAAGAATAACAGCAACAGGCGATGGGCTCGAAGGCATGGTTAGTTGTCTCACAGTCACAGTTTCTAGATAGTAACATCCCATTTTTAATTCCTTACCCCCTCCTAAAAATCCTCTTAAGGACTTGCTCCCTCTCTGGCACTCTCTCGTACAGGCATCTCAGCTGACATGTATTTCCAGCCTCTACCTGTACAGAATGTAGTGGAGACCACTGCTCTAGAGAACTCATGATTGCAAAGATGAGGTGGGGCTGGTGCCGGGGAGGGGGCAGTCAAACAAAAAGTAGTGCAGAAAGGACAATGAAAAAAACAAATGTAGAAGTGTGCAAATTTGGGTTTACAAAAAAGTGACTTTTGGAAGAACAGAAAAGCCACCATACCTGAAGGTTTTCCTCCCTCTCGGGCATTGATCCAAAGTGCTGAAGAATTTGGCTTCGAAATCTGTCTCTTAAATTCTGAAACCAGCTGCAGGCTTGAGAGTAAACCAAATCATGAAGCTCTCTGAGATTCTTAATCTCATCTTCATTCTCAACCTAGAAATACAATAGTCAGTAAGACTTCTGTGTCTCATCCCCCGCCCATATGCCATATGCCAACCAACACAAATGGAAAAAGGAATCAGAAGAACAGGGCGATACCTGTTTCAGTGCTGACCTCCCAGAGAGTATTATTCCTATGCTATAATACATATTTCTGTCTCATATAGGGCTGACCAGACTAAAGAAAGACAGCAAGGCCTGACCTATGCCTAACCTTGCTGACTTAGCAGCGCAATATTGCAGAACCCTACAACAGCCCCCAAGTGGGAGGAGTAAGATTGAGAGTGAGTTCTGGTTCAGAGGTCTACACTAATTTGGAATTCCATTTGTCTTTATGGATCAATGGCTTTTGAAAGCAGTGGAACAAAAAAGTGGATGATAGTTGCTACAAAAAAAGAAAAGTAGTTAGGGTGTAGATGACATGACAGAAAGTAGTAACAGGAGGAGTCCAGGCACATTACATCTTTTACTAAGGAACTGGGTCAAAACACAAAAACAAACAAAAAGCTACAACAAATAAGTTAGCATATAAAGCCAGTATGACAGAGAGTCAATTACACAATGATGAGCTTCTGCTGGAAAGGCCCAAGGCTATGGCTACCTCTGGAACCCCTCAGTGTATTCTTTAGACTACTGGGTCACCAAACTGCAAATGTAAAATTAATCGCATCAGGCTTCCAGCCTGAGATAGAAGAGTAGTCTCAGAGAACACAGGTGGGAAGATCTAAGTTTAACTCATCCATCTTATATTGATTTCTTTAATGCACACTTACATCCCACTTGCTACGTGCCAGGTCGTGCTCTGTCTCATATGCACAAACTCATCTGAAAAAATACCAGGCCTGACTCAGCCTTTCATACTTCAAGGATGACTCATTTAAAAACAACAAAGGGACTCCGAAAACATTTCGAAATATAAAAATAAGACTACAGCACACCAGAGACAAAAAAGCAAACTTTTTACTTTTGAAAGAGTTGAAATGAAAACTAAAGTTTAAAGAGCATCTGCTTTTTGCATAACAATGTGAATGTACTTAATGCCACTGAAGTGTGCACTCAAAGATGGTTAAAATGGTAAATTTTATGTATATTTTACCACAATAAAAATAAACTTTTAAAAAAGGTAGAGGAGCCACACAATTGAAGAATTTTGGTCTTGAAATGACTATACAAGATTCAGGCCCTTGCTAACATACATTGATAGGAGCAAGAAACAAACTTATGCCTTGTTAAATCTTTTTTTTTTTTTTTTTTTTAAAGCATCTGCTTTGCACCCTCACAAAATTCAAGAAAACAAATGACAGGCTCTGGTAAACAAGGAATGATAACAATTATAAGAGTCTGTGATGAAAAACAGAGCTGGCCAAAAAGCAGGCAGAGATGCTTTTAAAGTCTCTGCCTGCTTTTTGGCCAGCTCCATTTTAAAAGCAAGCTTTTAAAGTCAAGGAACTTTATTGTGATAATTTTAACAGAACTTAAAATTTCATTAGAAGTCACAGAAAACAGAATTATTATAAGAGGAAAATTTGCTATATAAAACAAATTTGAGAAGGTTTTCCAGAATGGACAAGAAAATCATTATATAGATGAAGACATTATGATGAGGAAAAATTACTAGACATTCCGAGGACCAAAGAGCACTCGTTTATAAATATCAAATCTGTAATACTTTTAGAATGTGATTCTATTGCCTACATGTTTATAAGTATTAATACATATAGTCATGTAATTCAGCCATATACTCAAGTGATTTTGTCATCAAATCCAATACGTGAAGACATAAATTTACATAAAACTGAAATACGGTTATTAACTTTACAAAGAAGAACCTTTAGCAAGTGATTCCATTAACCAAGTATGCCTAAGGCACAGATTATATCAATCAACTCAAAATTTCAACTCACACAATACTTTCGGCCAACTGCACAAGACAAAGTACCCCCATAGCATTTTTATAATAAGATAGGACTGCCAACGTCAGACTAATCAGGTTTATCAACAGAGAGCCAAATGGCATAATGATAAAGCTCACAGTCTGAGTCAGAGAGTTTGCTTTAATCATTTTTGTTACATTATCTATAGGATCTCAGGCAAATTAATTAACACCTCTGAATTGTACTTTCCTCATCTACTATTTCATAGAGTTGTGAAAATTCTATGAGTTAATGTTTGTGAAAATACCTAATGCCAATATCCAATAAATGTTGACGAAATGAAGGGCCTAAACAGATCAATGAACAAGTGAAGGGATAAGATCTATGTTTTTATAATGCCTTTCCAAAAGAAATTGCCTTCAATTTGGTATTTATAGCATCATAAGTCACTTTTCCGGTTCCTAAACTAACTGCAGTACGTAAACTGGGTATTGCAAACATCAAAAGGGCCACATTAACCCTATTCTAGAAAGACATCACAAAAACCCTACCCTGGTAAGATATCAACAACATGTACACTGACAGTGCTTTCTACGTCTGCCCCAGGGTCTTCACACAGCATTCAACTCTATTTTATCATTAAGGTTATCTTAAGGCACAAGAACAATCTTAATATATAAAACAATTCTTATAAGATTTGATGTGTTTACATTTACATCAAATTTCAATCTACTAATTCCATCAGCTTCAACTACTAATACATTCAATAAAACAGGGCAGAAATGTAAACCTTTCAAAACTTACATGGGTTGGAAGTTCAACCTACTCAACCACTATTGTTAAGTACCTATCATGTGTATACACACATGCACATGTGTACATATACACATACATTCTAGGCACTGGGCTGGTTGTTAAGCCTGTAGAAATAAAGAGAGTCTATGTTCTAGTCTTCCAAGTTCTCTTAGAATGTGCAACAATTTCAGAGCAAGATACGAAAAAGATAACTTGGAGCACATTCTCATAACCTTGGTAAGGCTCTCTGATAAGAACTGGTTCATGCGCCTAGAAAATAGCCTGCATGCCTGTACCAATCCCTGGAACAGGATATACGAAAGTATGCTGGCAAAGCACATTTTAAAATACCTTAACATCTTCCAGATATTCAATGTCGGCAGTGCAATATCCATCTTTCATTCCTCTTTTTAAAACCCTAAACCGCTTTCCTCCAACTGTATCAACCACAGACCTTCCATCAGGTAAGAAATGCACGTTTCTAATTTGTAACATACAACCATAATCTGCAAAACTAAAAGAAAACCTTGATTAGTAACAAAGCTGAAACGTAAACATGCAAGTTCTCATCCATATTGAGAGGTCTAACATAAATACAAATATTTAAGTTCACAAAAAGCATACCTATTTTGTGTATCACTGACACACATGCCAAACTGTTTGGTTCCAGTCTGTATACTTCTTCGAATCATCAGTCTATATCTTGGCTCAAATACATGGAGAGGGCAAGGCACAGTGGGGTAGGCCATAGTGCAAACAAATATTGGAACATTCTTGGTCAAGCTAAGGGAAAAACAGTTTAATTATTAGAATTCATACAAGAAAAATATTACCGAACACATACAAAAAATGAGTGAGGTTTATAACAGTAATGAACGAATGTAAAGCAAAAAAAGAATTAGTTCTAAATAAGGTGGTTTTTATTCTTGGCAAGAACAAGAATCAGCACCCCATTCATTAAGCTCACACTGATGAAATATTAATACTAAAAATCTGCTGTGATCCTCTTATTTATAAGAGTAAACTGAATTTTAAGACACCAGATTATCTTACAGAGCTAAGTATCTTTATGAATCAAGAGAATTTATTATAAGTAATATTTTATATTAAAATCTGTTTTAAATATTTATAAAATGACAATAAATACCTTTTATCCACTCATAGTTACTCTTAGACAACAAGAAAAAGTGAACTCCCACAACAAAGAGCAAATAATTAAAAATTCTTAGCCATTATTTTCAAACGCAAGGATCAGAAAATATATTTTGATGAGATAACATTTTTTCCAAGTAATTAAAATGATGTAACATTTTTCATTGCCAGATTGGTAGAAAGAAAGAGAAGGATAAAGGCAATGCCCAGTTCTGTCTGAGGTATGGGGAAAATGGCAGCAGTCTGAAACAGCACAGGCACGCTAAAGAACATGGCTACAGACAGCAGAAACCTTACGTTGTTGGCAGGAAATGTTCACGTTCTTGGAACCAACCAGCTTATTTTCAGACATGAGTGGACAAGTGCTATATGAATGTTCACCATAGCAATGTAGATAGTAACCAAATTGTAGAATCATAAAGAGGAGACTAGTAAGATCAACTATGGTACATCCATAAAACAGAATACTATGTTTCCATTAAAAGATGATGTGTATGAACTGAATTAGAAGAAATGCTTATATTAATGAGAGCAGCAGGTTTTAGATACTGATCATGAATAACATGATCCCATCTTTGTTTAAAGCCTATTTATACATACTACATTCAAGTTTGCAAATATATATGCCAAAATGCCAATAGTTGATTCCCTTTGGGTTGCAGATTATGGCTTTTTTTAAATGCTCATTTGTATTTTTGAGTTTTTTTCAAAATGACCATCAATGACTTATATAAACATAAGGTGAAACATGTTTAAAATCTGTGTTTTAAGAAACAGCGCCATTAGTAAGCAGTTGGACATCCTGTCGCTTCTCTTCTCTCCAACGCGCAGCTCTCTCTGTGTGACTCCCTCCTCTGTCCTTTGAGTCTACCACTCTTCCGTAGGCAGGCTGGTTGTGTCACTGTGTTTAAATTTTCAAAAGTATAACTGCAGTTTTCTTAAATCTAGATGCTTCAGCATTGATCAGAAAGGTTCATAATTGTCATATCATTTTATAAATCACACAATAAAATATCAATTCTGTGAGAAGACAAATCAATATCTATTCCTATAAAGAGTGGAAATCCTTCTTCTATGGAAGGCACCTGGCTCACTGAAGACATCTGATGGGCACATGTTGATAAAGGAGTCTACAAGCACAGCTTTTCTTAGAAAGTGACATACAAAATGTTCAATTTATATTTTGAAAATCAATGGAAACAAAAAGTTGTTAAATAAAACAGCATATACAAATTATAATTTTGTTTTTTAGTGTGTTCAATTAAAAGAGGGTAAAAGAAATAAAGAAATTAAAAACCCGTTAATAAAATGTAAAGAGACCCAAGTGACTGGACAAAGAGGGAAAGACATTTAGGGAAAAGAAAGGGAGAAAAACGGGAAAGAAAAACAGAAAAGGAACAACAAGCAACACGTGGCCCTGCCTACCCAGCTCCATCAGCTGCTGTGTTCTTTGCAGAGTGGTCTGCCTTACCGAATCCCAAAGTTACCTCCGAGATTTTCACCCTCCCGACACCAACTCAGTTGTGCTCCCACTCAGTATCTTCATTAACTGAGGATTTGGCCCTGAACACCCCTCTTCCAATTTCAATCTCAGATCTCATAGTTTGGAAAGCCCCCTTCCGGGCCTCCATGTGACAGAAAATCCCCTGCTAATCTAGGTTACTGACCCTCAACCTTCCTCTTGCCCTACCATGACACATGAGAGCCGCCATCACCACCAATGTCACTGTCACCAGCGCCCCCTCTCTATTTCCCATTCCACTGCCTGATGGCACTGTAGGAAATTCCTCCCCCGCCTAAAATACTGCTTCAGCCCACAGAGCTGAGTCAATAACTCCCTATAAAACATCCGGATGTTACCAAGTGAACTTTTATAAGATTCTGTCTGTTGAGGACCACAGAAAGAGACCAATACTTCTTGACTAGACTGAGATGAACTAAAGACAGGATCCAGCTTGCGGTGAGGTTTTTCCTTACTATTAAAGGGTAGTAGTTCATAATTTTTTTTTATGAGAAGAAACTTACTGTGAGAGTTCAGCAGTTTCTTCATCATATATTTTTTTTCTCTCAGACAGTTCATCAGGCAGATACTTCACTATTAATTCTTCCAACAGCTGTGTGACACAGTACCTCCTATCTGCTAGATACTAAAAGACAATATTATTTTACATTCCAGCAGTGGTTTTCCTACAGTATAAAACAGGCAACACAGTTAACTGATATATTAAAGCCTTTATTACATACTTATACCATCAATTCTGGATTAATTAGTGAGGGGAACATTACAATGGATGATGCTAAGCAAAAAAACCTGTCTGAGGCTTTGCTCAAGCGCAGTAAAGATAGTTGGCTGCAACCTGAACCAAGCCCTGTACAGAAGAACTGCTTCCTGCTGTGACCACAGCTTCTCTATTAGCCGCAGAGGGCCCTGCCCCGCTGTCTTCCACAACAGAGGCCCTTTTCCATCTGACAGCTCATGGGCACTAAACTATCATTTTAACTGAGATACAAAAAGGGGATAAGGAATAAATAAAATAACACATTTGCCTTATTTAAGAAAAGCAAAACATCTATTTTGTTCCCAATTTCAGACACAGTCTCTAGATAATTTTTCTTCCACTGTCACCCACTATTGAGTAGAGGAGCAGACCTTGAGTGACCCAAGGAAGGTGCGTTTCTTGGGACGCTATCACTCAGACCCTTATCAAGATACTGCTTTTCCTATACGATCCATCCACCCCAGCTCTATATAAAATCTTACATTTGCGCCGACCCCTAAATATTCTGAAAAAGTACTATCCTCATGCATTTTTGTGTCATTCTCTATTCCAACTTACAAAAGCCATCTCTCTCACTCCTGCCTGTGAAAAACATGTCTATCCTTCAAGGTCTGACTCCAATTTTACCTTTTTCACAAACTCTTCCTTAATTATTTTTTTCTCTCCCAAGAACCCATATTTTACTGTTTTTACCACATAGTAGGCATTTTAGAGTGTAGTGTATGCACACAGATACATTACATCTCTGTAGTTAAACTAAAAATTGCTTAGCGTAGGGCCAGGGACATGGTCAGGGTGTATGCACAGAACTTTGTACAAAGAAAATGCCCAATACATATTTATTTCATAAAATTAGTGAGGAAAACCTCCTGGGAAACTATCACAAGATAAAGCCATCCTTGAATCTGCAGTCAGTAAAAGCAAGGGTTTTGTCATTATCCAATGAAGAATAGATGGGGAAATGTGAGAGGTTGGGAAATTGGTGGTGGTTTTCAAAGTTGAGCATGAATCAGGGCTTGTTAAAATAGAGACTACTGAGCCCTATGCCAGACTCTCTGAGCATCTGGGGTAGGGTCCAAGAATCTATGTTTCTAACAAGTTGTCAGATGACAGATGCTGCTGGTCAGGGGAGCATGGGGAGAGGTGGCCTTGGGCAGGTAGTATATACACAGATAATAAGTGTTTATCACAAAATTAATCAAATTAGATATCATAAAAGCAATTCCATTATCATTTTCTATTAAGTTAATAAAGATGTTTAAAAATCTAGGGAAATACAGCCACTCTTACATTACTGATAAAAATCTCAATAAATGTAACATTTCTGGGGATGAGGCAATCCAACAGTTGGTTTTAAGGGCTTTATAAATATATGGCTTTTGATCCAATAATTCACCTCCCAAAAATTTAACCTAAGGAAATGGTTATTGTCTTATTTAAGAAAAGCAAAACATCTGTTTTGTTCCCAATTTCAGACACAGTCTGTAGATAATTTTTCTTTCAAACTTTTCTTCCATTGTCACCCACTATTGAGTAGAAGAGCAGACCTCAAGTCTGTCCTTGAGTGACAGATATATATCTGTCATAATATCTTTGATTATACAAAGATGCATAAAATCATTAATTTTAAATGATGTTGGCAAAAGCATGGTATATAAAAAAGAGAACAAGAAACCTTATATACCAACAACAAGGAAATGTTAAATCACTGGACTATTATGCTGCTATAAAAACCATGTATCTAAAATAGATGGAAATGGAAAAATGAGCAAAATAAAATGACAAGTAGGAAAAATGTAAAACTGAACAGCATACCAATATTTTTTTAAAGTATATGTATTTTGAATTTACAAATTATATTATGCAGGGTATCTTCAAAGTTGGAAACAGGATATTGCTAAATAGTATGTTAGTTATACTTTCAAAAAAATATGCTTAGTATATATTTTTCAATCTCCAGACATTTTTTAAAGAGGGAATATCCCTAATCAAAGCAATAGATCTAGTATTATGCCAAAAACCGCAATTACTTTTGCACCAACCTAACAGTTACTCTGAAAAAAAAAGCATCATAGTTATCCTGGGGAGTATTTAAATAAAGTCTGGAAAAATAGCATGTTTAGAGTACTTCATCTAAAAACATTGAGAATATTAGCTGAAAATGTAACTAACAAACTCTTTTAAGAATAAATTTATCTGATGTTTCCCGACTTTGAGAAAATTCTAAATATGCTTTTGTTTTACATATCAGCTTGTTATATATGTAAGACACATATCAAATGTAATAACAGACATGCTATTATGACATCCGTACTGAGTTGTTTTCTATATAGGAAATACTGTATGTATATTCACAATGGTTTTATGAATTTTTTAATTCATATTTGGAAGATACTTTTTTTAAGCAATCCTGTCAATCATCAGAGACAGAATCACTTTCCCCAATCAATGCTACAAACTGCAATTGCCTCTCAGAATCACAGGCTTTAGCCTGACCGTAGGTGATCTGCAGTCACTCAAGCATGATTAAGAGGGTGCTCTCTTCTCATCAATTAGAGAAGACATCCACTGAGATCTAGCTACTTACCTATCACAGGTTATTAGCACTGATCACTGACTCTACAAGAAGGGGAATAGGAAGCTGTACCTCCCTCTCTTCTTTCCAATCTACCACTTTTCTAGAGCTGCATTGTCCAATGTCGCAGCCATTAGTCACATGTGCCTACTTAAAGTTAATAAAATGTAAATATAGTTCCTCAGTCACACTAACCATATTTAAAAGCTTAATAGGCAAACATGGCTAATGGCTAATATATCAGACAGCAAAAATATGGAACATTTCCATCAATGCAGAAAATTCTATTGAACAAAGTTGTTCTAGATGTTAAGGAAGCTGAAACAGTCCTCACATCTGGCTTATTATTGAGGGTTGGAGGCAGGGCAATAGGGTTTCCCCAATACAGTCATCACCAAAATTGAACTTATCCCTGACCAGATAACTAACCATACCCACTTTTGTTTAAAAAAAAAAATTAAGTACAAGGGATTTGGTCTTCAGCATCTGTCTTCTTTCCCCCCATCCTCTTCAACCTCACTTTTCTCCAACATTAGCATATGGGTAATAAAACATTATCCTTGTTAGTCACTGAGAATATAGAATGTAATTCTGAATGTGATCATCACTATTTCTATGGCTGAACAGAAATTAAACCATGCTGCCAAACTTAAGACCAACAAACAGACACATATACAAATATTTACCTCTTTTAAGCTTTCTTTGCAAAGAGGACAATATGGTGCGTGATCTAAACAACGCTCAAGACAATTCTTACAGAACGAATGTCCGCAAGGGGTTGTTACTGGCTCAAAAAACAACCTGAAATCAACCAAGATACATGTTAGTTTTCACATTAAACTATCCACTGAAAAGCCTGTACCACTATAGAACCATAACACTAATCTCTATTTAAAGGAGGAAGAAAGAGGGGCCAGCAGGCAGGAGAGGAGGGAAGGGGCAGTGATAAGTGTAACCATACCCTCCAGAATGTTTTAAAAGTTCTCCATCAACAAAGGCCTCCTGCCAAGGGCCTAGAGCCAAGGGCCTAGAGCTGTCCTGACTAACGCAACAGCCCCTGGACACTATGGCTACTAAGCACTTGAAATGTGGCTAGTACAAGCTGATATGTGCAGTGAATGTAAAATACATACCAGATTTCAAAGACTTTCTGCAAAATAAGTAATGTAAAATACATCATTAAAAATTATTAGTTAGCTTTTGTATAGCCTTTAGATTCCCATTTTAATATCAACTTAAAAATGATTCCTTAATAGGTTTATAAGAGCCTTGTGATATAAAACTTATAAAAAGAATGGTCTAATAAATAATGCAGTTGAATCCTAATGTTAGGCTTAATACTAAATGTATCATTCAAACATTACAGAAAAACTAGTTTTACTTATTTTCTGAAACATGATAGCTTTGAATTTGCCAGAAATAGATTTAGAGGTACTTTAGGAACTGTTTAGTATAATCCCCTCACTTCACAGATGAAGAAACCAAGGCTCAGAATTAAGACTTGCTCAGGAATGTAACTGCTACCAGCCTAGTGTGACCAGCACTAGGTCTCCTGACCCCGTATGAATCTTTTGATCCTACACAATTCATGTAAATGAGAAATGTTATTTCAAAACATTTAGTCTTTTAGAATTATAGCATTCTGAATAATGGAAATCCTTATCCTTATGTTACTTTAAAAAGACTTTATGGTTAATATACATTAATAAGATAGGATCATAAACATAAAATACTAATTCGAATTCATACCCAAATTTAAAACCATGGAGATAGGTAAGTTTCAATAATGATAATATCTATAACTTTCTTAGTACTTTACAGTTTCCCAGATTCCTTTTATACTGAAGCCATGTGATTCTCACAATGAGATGTAGGCTATGCAAAGCTTGACCCCACTTTCTAAATTAGGAAACCTGAGGTTCAGAGATTCAGTTATTTGCCCAAGGCATGAAAGGTAAACCCAGGCCTAAAACTCATGTCTTTTGATTTTTATTCCAGCATTGTGTTACTTTACATTGTCTATTATTACCTTTATCTACACGGTATTTTATGTATACTAACATAAAATATTCATCTTCTATAAAGTTTTATATGCTTACCTCATGCAGAGAGAACACTCGAAATCTGAGACATCGATTAATTCTTCTGGAATATCACCATAAGCTAAGGAAAACATACAGACTTCATTGGGAGTTTCTATTAAAACAAAGACATGGGGTTTTCTTCCTTAGGAAAAACTTTAAAGACTATTCTGACTAAATAAATTTATTTTATATAAGTGTAGAGCAAAATTTTTACCTCCTTGTTTTTTAAGCTTATTTCTTCCATCTTCATTTACAATCACATCCTGGTCTAAAAGAGACAACTTTCTTTTCAGCAGAACACCTTTTTCTTGAACAGACAGAACAGGTTCTGAGGACACTCTTTTTAAACAGTCCTCTCTGGCAGGCATTTCTGTTGAATTTATAGACTGTGCTGACTGAGCACGGTTTAAGCTTCCTTTGACAGGCTCTGAAGTGACCTCTGGTATTTCTTCACTCTACAAAAATACAATAAACAAAGGTAACTGTATTTCTTTACTATCCTTTATTCCTCTCACCAAGAATCAAACTGAAATGAAATTTCAATGCCTTATAATGCTCATTTTAATGTTCATTTAATAGCACTAACTTGATTCCAACACTGTGACAAGTAAATGATTTTTGCCAGCACAGTTGGCCCTCCGTATCCACAGGCTGTGCATCCGTTGGTTCATCCAACTGGGCATAGAAAATATTCTAAAAAAAAGCCTGAACATATATCGACTTTTTTCTTGTCATTATTCCCTAGACAATACAATATAACAACTATTTACATAGTATTTACATTGTATTAGGTATTATAAGTAACCTAGAGATGATTTCAGTATACAGGAGGATGTGCATAAGTTATATGCAAATACTGTGCCATTTTATTAATATATCAGGGACTTGAGCATCCTTGGATTTTGGTATCTGTGAGAGGTCCTGGAACCAATCTCCCACAGATACAAGGGATGACTGTACTTACACAGCCCTAGAAATCAAGCTGACTTATGTTATAATGAGGTTTAAAAGTAGTTATGCTATAACAAAGCTGTTCCTATCCTGAGGAAACATAAATGCAATGTTCTATACATATTTTTAAAGAACTAAAAGTTTTCTTTCACGTGACCTAAAATTGTGATTCATTAGCAAATATTTTACATAAAAGATTTTAGTGTAAAATAAAGGCTATGGAAAAAATTCTACTAAGATAACTAACCAGGTTAAAAGTACTTAAGTAGGTACTAGTACTTGAAACTAGGAAAGTGAAGATCTTAACTTGTAAAGAAATAGATACGCTAAATTCATGATAACCTTGTCTCATCCCGTACCTGCTTTGGGCTAGGTTCACTGAGAGACTGAGACTCTTCCATCACTGAAGGAAAATCAAAAGGTCTGTTTTTAGTACATGGTAATGAACTCCAGGAAGATTCCTTCAGGCCTTCTTTTAAGTTTTCAGGTAATAATAAATCACATAAAATCTGTAAGAGAAATATTAAAAGTAGTAGAAAATATAAAATATTTGGTTAAGGATAATTTTGTATAAATTTACCTAATTAAGAATATTTAGAAAGTTTGTAGCAGACATTTTTTTAATGAGCAGGAGGGGAACAAGGTAAGCAACACTGTAAGTTCAAAAGTCTTGCAAAACTAGGTGTGCCTCATGGGGTCAAATCACCCGCAAAGAAATGATTCAAAACTTTGAAAGGAAAGCATGGGAGTAGTAAGACTCAGGATAAAGGCTGATCTTTTAACACAAAGACTATAAAAAGATCTTAAAAGACATATTAAATATTTATCTCTGAATCTTAGTGAGCCCTATCCTATCAAAATAGTTCATGGTTCACCTCAATGTATATTTACGAAGTTGGCCTTGGGGCACTTATGTGAACTAAACTTGGACTTCTAACTACAAAACTACAAAATTCCCTGTACTTACACTCAATTTAATCTCTCACTGAATAACTAACCTGTGTGGGCAGTTACTGCTGCCCAATACTTGGTTAGGAGCACCCCATGGCAGCTTCCCTATAATAGCGAGGAAATAAGCTGGGAGACAGCTGGAGAATCAAATTTCTGGGTGCTTATCTCAGGAATATGCCTAAAACTCCAACAGAAACAGGTTAAGATAGGGGAAGAACATGGCTAGAATAAAATGAAAGGGATTCTGATATTTTTGGTTGTCAAACAATCTGTATTTATAGGTACAGCACATATTAAAGTCTAAATTGGAGGTTCGGTTTTTCAGCTGTTATCTTTCAAATACACAAAAATCAGAATAAATCATAAATCATTCATGGAAATATAAACAATGTAGATAAAAGCACGTATCTTTGGTAGGTGCTCAAATACTCCATTTAATAAGCAAACATTTAAAAATCTGTATATACACATTTACATTTCCTCTGTTTTAAAAAATATATTAAACACACATCCACCCTAGAACCCAGCAATTCCACTGCTAAGTTTTTGCCAAAGGGATGTAAAAACATATGTCCACAAAATGACTTGTACAAGAATACTCATAGCAGCTTAATTTATATCAGGAAAAAATACTGGAAACAATCCAAATGAAAATCACTACTAACTGAAAACCACAAATTCCATTATGTTCATATAATGGAATACTTAAAAAACAATTAAAAATGACTAGATGTATCTAAAAAATATGCTCAGCAAAAAAAAAAAAAGACACAAAAGAGTATATATTGTATGATTCCATTCCAATGAAGTTCTAGAATAAACAACACTACTCTACAGTGACAGAAATCTGAACAGTAGTTGCCTCTAGGAGCAGGGGATGGAGGATTTACTGGAAAGGAGATGAAGGTACTTTCAAGGGTGATGGAAATATTCTCTGTTTTGATTGGGATGCTGTTACACAGGTACATACATTTTTCAAAACTCACTGAAGTGTAAAATCCATGCATTTTATTATATGTAAATTATACCACAACTTAGAAAAAGTACATTGGAGAAAAACAAAATATTCTAAAACATTATTTGTTTTGCATCTACCTGATCCTATTAACCGGCAACAGTTACAGAAATAGAAGGATGTCTGGCAGCATGCAAAATGCAGAAACACATGCTCTTAAAATTAAACTTTGCAGTCTTACCAAGAAGATAACACTAATGAACATGGAACAGTCAGAAAACAGACAATAGTAAACATTTTCTTCTTAAATCAGTGGGCTAGAATGTATATGCAAACAAACCTCATAGAGGCTATACCAATGCCAGCTGGATTCTTAAGGGGGCTGAGATCTGAGAGTAATCTCAAAGTTCTCATGCTTCAGGGTACATAAACATCTCCTGGGATGCTTCTTAAATGACTGCTCCAATTTCAGAGATTCTGAATCAAAGACTTGTAGTTGGTGGGCCCAGGACTCTTTAGGTTTAACATGATTCCCACATGATTCTGACAAAAAGCCACACACTAAGAAACACTGCAACAGTGATAAATAATGTGGCATGTTTTGAGTATGTGCAGGAGAGCATCATGACTGGGACCCTGAATTTGTATTAGCATAGATTTTCTCAAAGAATTTTTCGAAGATATTCTGTGAATAAATCTTGTAAGAGCTGAGTGCTATTTTATTTCATGCTGGCATATCAAAAGCTATGAAATGTTCTGGAGAAACCTAATTAACTTGGCTTAACCCAATGCTTCCCAAAGTCACTTCATCAGACAGCTCCCTTCCTTCCCTCATCTCCTATTTTAAAAAATTAATTACGAACACACCACAAATAGAACAAAGTATGGAAAGTGACATATGGAGTATTGAAAAAAATAAGGCAAAACAAATGGACTGGGCAATACTATTGGCAATCCTGGGGAGTAAGCAAAGGTTAGACCTGAAGTAAAAGGCAAAAGGCAGGTCAGTAAGGCTTCTGAGCAGGAACATCGTGATGGTAATGCTTAATTAAGGACCATCAGTCTGGCTCAGATTGAACAAACTATTAGAATACTAACAAAAAAAATGCATTGAAATATCTGTGAATGAAATGTTTCGATTTCACTAAGAACTCAATATAATACGTACATGAACCTGAAAACCACTCAAATTGTCACATTTGTTCCTAAGTTAGATTTATTTACTACTTATGTTCTTATTCCAACTTTTATTAGCATTTTTTTTAAACCTGTCTCTTAGCCCTACCTTGAACTGTAATTGTTGGTAAACTGATTACCTTTTGTACTTGCAGCTTTGCAGGTGCAAAATCTTCATCAAGGGCTA
This sequence comes from Pongo pygmaeus, assembly GCF_028885625.2. Lineage (NCBI taxonomy): Eukaryota > Metazoa > Chordata > Mammalia > Primates > Hominidae > Pongo > Pongo pygmaeus. The sequence continues at coordinate 12,674,053 of NC_072380.2, forward strand.
AGCACTGAAGAAAGAGTTGTAAGGCATCACCTAAAAAACCAGCATCGCAGAGTACTTTTCCTTTCCTGAAGTAGACCTTCAATAAAAGCACATATATAAAACCTTTGTGGTAAGAATTGCTTTTTAAAAAATCATTATCAAGTAAAGAAAAACAACAGTCTGCTCAGCAGTGCTGATTTTGGGCTGGGTGCAGTAGCTCACGCCTGTAATCCCAGCACTTTAGGAGGCTGACAAAGGTGGATCACTTGAGTTCAGGAGTTCGAGACCAGTCTGGTCAACATGGTGAAACCCCACCTCTACTAAAAATATAAACATTAGCCAGGTGTGGTGGCATGCACCTGTAATCCCAGCTACCTGGGAGGCTAAGGCACGAAAATCACTTGAACATGGGAGGTGGAGGTTGCAGTGAGCTGAGATCACACCAATGCACTCCAGCCTGGGTGACGGAGTAAGACTCTGTCTCAAACAAACAAAAAAAGGAAATGCAGACTTTGAAATTCTGAATAATTGAGGCCAAAGCATTTTAAAGGCATACCTACACACCACCCTGGAGAAGCACTAACAGGGGAACTGAGGCCCAGACAATGACTTTTTCACCTAAGTTCCACACCAAGTCTGAGCTTGGCAGGATCAGAAATACCATGTCCCCACACTTTAAGGAAATTACTGATTTAAATATTATTGATTTAATAAGAACTGTTTGAGGGAAAAGGAAATTATATGTAAAATTATACTGACTTTAAGAATCCATCAAAATTAAAGAAATATTAAAATGTGAAAAAAATTTTGTCTTAGATTTAGGGCAATATGGTAAATTTCTTCCAGGTTATTAGGAATGTATAATTGCCCATGCTATTTTTTAAGAAAGTACTTATAGACATGACACTTTTCATAAATCCCTTATTTTGTCTTTCACTTTTCTCCTTCATAATGTGAGTTCAGCAAACTCTACGACAAAAATTAGAGTCCTACTAATTATCACTGATAAACCCAAAATTCAGTTTGTGGGTTAGTCCACCAATAAAGTATCACCTGGTAAGCTTTAAATGTTCCTTGCTTATGTGATTAGAATGAAAGAGATTCTTAGTATTAATATAAGAGGAGCCTAAAGAACATTCTAGCCAAACAGTTTTTTAGCTACCACTTTAATGGCTGAAGAAAACCTTTCTGATTACATCACTTCTGTGGTAAGTCCAGAAGATTCCTTTTCAATAGTTTTAAAGCCATGCACACCAACCACTGCCCTCTTATTCTGAATACATTTGCTTTGTACTAACCAGTCATGCCATCCTGAGATTTCGTATCATTTCTCTAATTAATTTGTAATTTTTAGAGCAGCCTTACTACACTGTCCTCAAAGACACAGTTTTGAATGGAGGGAAAAAGTCACTTGAAAGAGTAACTTATATCTTAAAGAACACATTTGGACTAATTTGCCTTGACAATTTGATAAAAAGGAGAATCTGTAAACTGATTGTATGTTATACACATTCCAAAGTCTTTTTAAAAGCCACATGGGCAAGGCAACTTCCTTTGTCCCTATCTTCTGAATTAAATCACTGCCTAATTGCCTAGTTACCATATAATACCTCAAAAAGTTTCCAACTTTAAGAACCTATTCTCTTTCCATTAATAAATCTCATTCAGTGAAGTCCAGTTTGTATCCATCTTCACAACATGGCAAGTTGTATTTCTTTGCAGACATTTTGTATAATAAAGTCTTTTTTTTCCTGTACCATAAATTGTTTGTTCCTTACTTATGAAAGAAAAATCTCCTATAATTTAAAAAATTGTGAGATGATATTCATCCACTCAAAATATTGAACCTAGATTTTTTTTGAGACAGGGTCTGTCACCAAGGCTGGAATGCAGTGGCACTTCAGTGGCACAACCTCAATCTCCAGGGCTCCAGTGGCCTTCCCACTTCAGCCTCTTGAGTAGTTGGGACTACAGAGACGAACAACCATGCCAGGCTCATTTTTGTGTTTTTTATAGAGATGGGGTTTCACCATGTTGCCCAGGCTGGTCTCGAACTCCTGGGCTCAAGCAATCCGTCCAACTCAGCCTCCCAAAGTGCTAGGATTATGGGAATGAGCCATTGCACCTAGCTGAACCTATATTTCTAGAGCACTAGGTATTTTATTTGGAGTCAACCATCTACTTTGTTAAAATTTCTAACTGTGAATGAATGCACGTCCCCTATAGTTGAAATTTTACAATTTATGCAAACATAAAACAGTAATTTTACCTCAGGCCAATCTGGAAGTTGAAAAAGAACTGCATTTAAATCTTCTATGGCTGCTTTAAACTCTTGGAGACCAGCATATGATTCCGCTCTGTAAATTTTTACAATCAAGTCACTGGGCTCTGAAATAAATATTTTATAAGGATATGATTATTTTAAAAAGATTATTACATAATCCACAAAATATGATCATACCAGATTAAGAAATGACTTAGTGATTCCAGGGTTAATAATCACCAAACTAAAGTCTATAAGCCAAGGGCAGTATAGGCACAGCCCATTTCACATGTTGAATCTTATCTAGAAGTTGTATCAAATCATTGTAAGTAGATCATTTTGGTGGAGGAAACTGTTTTCCAGAATATTGTAAATACTTTTATAATATGAATAATCACTCCTAAGAAAACTTTTTTTTTAACAAAGGGTAGTCTACAAAGATTTTAAAGACATATCTCTTAGATGTTTATTTGCCTTTTTATAGTAAATCTTATATTTTTACCCTACTTTCTAAATCCTCATTTATAAAAATAGCCATATGTGTAACTATTACATGTGGAATTCCCACAGTGACAAGGGACTGATAAAGGCTCAATCTTATGAGGGTACACAGTAGTCTTGATTCTGGAGGAAATGGGTTAATAAGAGTCAGCTTTTAAGAGATCGAATTTTAATTCCTGCCACTAGCAAAAACAGTATTGGCCCAATTCAAAATATATTTAATTTAAAATACTCCTGAGAAAAAAAGCTTTGTGATTCATTTCACTATCATCTACATCTGTAACTAAGAAGCCAAATTATTATCCTATGGCATTCAGAATTTCAGATACTTAGCTGGTTCACTGATATTACTGCAATCAATTACTACAGGTACATAGTTCTAAAACTGATGTCCAAGCAAGAAATTAATTTTTAATATAGCAACAAATGACATTAACTTGACTCTTATTTTAAAGCTATCTTTGAGATCTTTAAAAGCATAAGGTATTCATTGTAAGATGGGCATAAACACCTTAATGCTCTAAATAAAATTTAATAAAATTCATCAATAGCTGCTGGGTTTACTCTAGTTTTTAGATGGCTGCTTTTCTATTGAAAACTCTCACTTGAGCGATTAATTTAGGAAGGCCTCTTTCAGTTGCTGGTGCCTGAGAACTGGGATTACAATGTTCCCAGAATTTTATATCAATGAAAACATTTAAAGAATAAAATTAATATTTTATAAAAATGTTTTACTTCTTAAAAAAGACATGTCTAGAATATTTTGTCTTGTGCTTCTTAAAGCAATGAAAAATTGTCTCTGAACAAAATGCATAAGAATTAAAAGTTCAATATGATTATCAATCAAGAATTAAGAGTTCCTAGCACAAACCTAGACCCTGTAGGTATTCAAAAATGTTTTACATTATTCCTGTCTTTGAGGAGCTTATAATCTAGCTAGAAAATTTTACTGTGAAACAGCATCATGCAACACTGACTTGTCAAGTACAACTGGAGTTGAGAAAACAGAGCAGTGTATGGCAAAATAGTCTAAGAACAAGTAGTAAAAGCATCAGCATCAAAAACTCCAGGCTATAAAGGACTAGGCTCAGAAAGTGCAGTTTTCCACCCACAGCTGGGGTGCTTTCAATAGCATCCTTGAGACAGACTCCGCTCTAGTACCTCCAGCAAGAAGGAGTTCACTACTGCAACAAGCAGCCCATTCTTGGATTTTTATTTTTTTTATTTCAATTTTTTTCTTATACATCAAGTTCTCACTCCTTTATATTTGATGACATGCACGTTCAGAACCGATGAATATTTCCCCTTTTATCCATGCCTTCACTGCTCAATAACCTTTATACAGTTTCTTTACAGCAGCAGTGAAAGAAGTGACTCAGAAGATCTGTCTTTGAAAAAACAAACTATAAAATGTATCCACTCTGACCAAAGCAAAAGACATATTCCTTCCCCTCTCCACACAGAAAAATTCAGGATATTGAGATCTCTCTAAAGGAGGTCCTAAAAAGTCAGTATATGTTGGGGTAAGAAGAGAAGATGCATGCCCTAAGTAGAGATAAAAAGAGCCAGATTTTAAAACTCTTGTTCTCTAACTCCTTGTACGTAATGTTCTTACTGAGAATTTCCAATGTTAACGGATTATTTTGAATGATTTTTTTTTTGGAAAAAAAAACCCATCAGGTGAGTTCAAACTTCCGATACTTTTTAAAAAAGATTAGGACCATCATACTCACTGATCTCAAATTCTTAAGAGCCAAGTGCGCTAAATGAGCCCCTTTGAAAGCATACACAAGGTCTGCCTTCCATGTAAACTTTCAAGAAAGACAACAAAATGGCTATCAGTCCTGACTGTATCATTAACTTAAGTTTGAAAGAGTCAACAAGTATTTACTGTATGCTCTCTACGTGACCTTGAGGACACTAGAGAGAACGAGTCACCTCACTGCACACGCCATCAGGGAAGATGCTGGTGCTCACTCCATTACTGCAGGTATCTGTAGTGCCCAGCAAGTGCCTGGCATATTATGTACTTTCCATTTTTGAAATTGACAAAATTTCAAAAGTTGTCAAAATTTTTGAATTTTGTTGTCAAAAAATTGACAACTTTGACAGAATCCAAAGACAACATGGTTTGGGCTAATTGTGTTGAATATGACTGTGGTACTTAACTCTGTGACCTTATTCTAAAATCACTTAATATCTCTAGTCTTGTTTCCATATCTACCAGAAGCAGGGACAGATGTGCTAGTCGTCATGATTTAATTAACTCCCTGATCTTTATCTTTAGTACTGATTTTTCACCCTAACTTCAGATTCATCAAATTTCCAACTGCCTGCCATACTTTTTCTCAAACTCCGCATATTCTTCACCAAAAAAGCATTTTTCATTGTATTCTGTATTACTGACACCACTAACTTCCCAAATCAGAATCAACTTTGTAAATGTCACCTCCTATGATATTCCTCAAATCTGCCCTTTTCCAATCCTATTGCTAGTAACCCTGGGTTAGGCTCCCCAAATCTCTCTCTAATACTATTGCAATAGCTTGCTCACTGATCTCCCTGCCTTCAGTTCTACTCTACCTACATCCTTACCATCCACAAGGTAAAACAGGTATTATTTAGTACAAGTTCCTCCACGCCTGGCTCCTGCCCATCTCTCCAGCCTTAATTATCATTATGAACCTTCCCACTCACTCAAAGTCCCAACTATACCTAACTACCCACACTGCCCCATGCATACCATTCTATTCCATGCCTCCTTCCTGTGCTGAGCTCCTCCCTTATCATGCCATTCTTTATCTTGATAACTTTTTATCATCCAGCAAGACAGCTCACCAATCTCCTCCCAAGATGCTTTGCTTTGGGTCTTCCTCCACAATTTATGATAACCACTAAGAGCATGATCTGGCTCCTCCACCTACTCACTGTGACTTGGGGTAAATTACAAGTAATCTCTGTACTTTAATTTCCTTAGCTTTAAAATTCCGGGGCTTTTAAAACATTATTAACACCACTATGTGTTGTTCTAAATGATTTACAATCTTCAGCACAATTCTAGATGGATCTAGGATTGTCCACATTTTTATAGAAAACAGTGGAGAGTATACGCAGCTTGCCCATGATCATACAGCTAGTAATTGGTGGATTCGAGATTCTAACTCAGGAAGCCAGCTCCAGAGTTCTAGCTGTTTACCTCCATGCTGTTAATATGTTAGTAACAGTCTCTACCCTGAGGCTTACTCTAGAGAGTAAGTTAATGGGTGCAAAGTACTTAGAACAGGGCTTGGTACATTGAAAGCATGGCATGTTTGCTATTATGATTATGTGCCTTCATTGTATATATACAGCATTTATTAAAGTAATTTAATTTAAAGATTTTTGAACTCCCTCCGTTATTTCCTGCCTTTTATCCTCAGATCCTGGCTTTGATAAATGTTTCCTGAATTAGGGAAAATTCATTAAAATTTGATTCCTTAAGCTCAATTCATGTGCCCATTTTCTCTTCTTTTATACCCAGTATTATTTGTAAGTCATTCGGCAAGTAAAAAGATTTAAATAAGACTCTGCTCCACCGTCTGAGGAATCTAGTCTTCAGCTGTCCAAAGCATTTATTTCATGGGTTGAAGAGAGAGTTTTCTATTCTAGAGTCATGGTTTCCTATCTTTGTTCCAATCCTTAGGGATCCATGGTTAGTAACAGGTCTTAAAGTTGTTTCTTTAGTTCACCTTCAAGAAAGTTTTTTTCAAATCACAAAAGCTTAAAAAATGTTTACTCATAAAATTTGAAAAATATAGAAATAAGAGTTAAAAACTATCTTTTTCCCATCACAAAGAAATAGCCAGTGTTGGTATTAACAAAAGAAAAAAATTACCACAAATTTAAAGTTCGAATTGACTTTTATTTGTGATTCTAGAAATGGGCAACAGCTCATTCTATAAAATGGGTCTTCTAATGAGCTAAGCAGAGGTGGTTAGCCTTCTAGGCAGAAAAGGGCTGAAGAAAGCAGAAATAAGGGACAAAAAGTAGATTGGTTGTTTTAAAGTTGAAAACTTTCTTTACAGGTTAAAACAAAGAGGACTTTCTTATTTCACTAACTCAGGTTGACTGAAATCTTTTTTTTTTTTCTTTTTTAAGAAAACGCTCATTTCCGTTCAAATTGAAAGCTCAGTTTGATTATGTGGCACTCAGCACAAGGGCCTCCATTCTAATTCTGTCTGGTCTGCTGGTGCCTAGTGCAGGAGGTCAGTCTAAAACAACGGCCTCCCATACATTATTGTTCTTTATGTGTAGAGCACATTTTTAACATGTAGTTTTATAAAATATACTATATATGCTGTTTATAATCTGCTTTTTTCTTCCATGTAATACTAGTCCACATGATTTTTAATAGTTGCGAAATATCCTACTATATACACAACCTATTTAAAAACTTCCTACTCTGCAATTCAGTTACTTCCAACCGCTGGCAATATAAAAAGGATAACAAGATAACAAACGCCTATCTGTCCATCTTTATGTATCTGCTTTCCTTTTTAGTTATTTGCTATACAGTATGTAGAAAGTTATTTATTTACTGTACTTTATTTATTTGAGAAAAGATCTAAGATCTCACTCTGTAGCCCAGGCTGGAGTGCAGTGGCATTATCATGGCTCACCGCAGCCTCGACCACCTATGCTCAATAGATCCTCCAGCCTCTGTACCTGGGACTCCAGGTGCGTGCCCCCACACCTGGCTAATTTTTAAATTTTTTGTACAGATAGGGTACCACTATGTTGCCCAGGCTGGTCTCAAACTCTTGGGCTCAAGTGGTTCTCCCTCCTTTACCTCCCAAAGTTTTAGCATTATATGCATGAGCCACCATGCAGGGCCTAGAAAGTTACATAGATATACAACATTTCCAACACATTCTGCCAACCCTTCTTTTATAAAAACTTTATTTTATACTCCCACAAGCTGTGTTTTTTCTCTTTGCTAGAAACATATAATTAAAAATAGCATCGTAATTTTAACAACCTCCATTTCTTCATTAAGTTTGACCTTTAAAACTTTGTGTTTATTCAGTATTTGGACTGTGTATAAAGTTCTCTATTCATATCCTTTTTCTCATTTTTCTGAGTGTCTTTTTCTTAGATTTATATGTCAAGCTATCAAAATTTTCAAAGGCTAACCAGAATATCAATTTTTTTTTTTTTGCTTCTATTGCTTCATTATGTTCAGTATAGTAGGACTTTGTTACCAGGGTTGAGCTCAAAGCTGCCAATTGATAAGTTGTTGATCACTGATTAAGAATGTTCAGGAGTAGGAGTTTGGGATAGTAAAATCATTAACACTGGATTCAGAAATTGGGTTCAGATCCCCTTTTGGTACTTTAACTCTTTGAACTCTCCTCACCTATAATATGCTTACCTCTAAAACACCTACATTTTATAACTGCTGTGAGGACTGAATAAGATAATGCATGTTAAACAGTTAACACCACACCTAGGACATATATGCTCCATCTATAATAATTGCTGATAACATTCCAAAATATCTCAAAACAAAGTGATGAAGATATTAGATCAACCCTTGATACAAGATACGGAAGAGTATTTTCTACCTTGTCTTTTACCCACATAAATGGTAGCCTAGATAAGAAACATCTTTAGGGATCAGGAGAACAGACTGGACAACAGATAGCACAAAGGTGGGTCAAGGGGAGGGGGAGCAAAAGACCTTACCAAAGGGAAAGAAAAAACCAAACAGAAGCTTCTATCTTGCATTTTAGAGTTCCCTGAAGTCATTCAACTTCAATAATAAAACAATTCCAATTCTGAGAAATACCTTTGGAAAGAGGCAGAACACTATACAAATTCATTTAAAATTTTACTTGAGATTTTCCAAGCCTCTTAGAAATATTCCAAAAAACAGAAAAATGATTCTGAATAAACAAAAAGTTAATATATAAATAACTAGAAATCTAAGATAATTCAGTTTTGGTAAATTCTGCATTTGATGAATGAAAAACAGTTAAAAAACAAATTACTCATTTGAAATGGGACACGTGAATCAGTTTTTTTTATCATTTATATCAATAGCCATTATAGTTGATCTTTTTAGTAACCCTGAGGCACTAAGGAAAAAAATCCTTAAAGTACCTTATGAATCAAAGAAAATACTTAAGAGATATAGTCTTGGTTAAGTAGAAGTCAATTAAGCAGTAAACCCCATTTTCTAGGGATTTTCAATTTGCTGCAATTACAAAAGAAACAAAAAATACAAACTCTACAAGGACAGGGACTTTATTTTAATCCTTTTTATATTTCTAGCACCTAAAACAATGCCTGGTATATAGTAGCTACTCAATAAAAATTTGTTGAATAGTAAGAATACTTTAGATTTATGTTTTGCGTGCTAATTTTTAAATAAACTTTGTGTTTACAATCAATATGCACATATTTGGGTTCTGCTTTCAGTTTTAACTTGGTCACTTACTTGCCTTAAGAAACTCACCTAAAATTCTTGGAACTTTTCTTAAATCTGTGAATTAGGGATATTAATACTTGCCCTCCTATCTCACATGAGTTTGTGTATGGATCAGTTACGATAATAGAAATCAAAATAATTGTGAACTATAATCACCATACAGACATCAGTGTTTACTGTTTCAAGTCCTCTGCACAATAAGTAAGGACATAAATAAGTTACAGGAGCCTCCCTTTATCCAAGGGGGATACGTTCCAAGACTCCCACGGATGCCTGCAACTTCGGATAGTACCAAGCCCTATATATACTATGATACCTATGATAAACTTTAATTTATAAATTAGGTGTAGCAAGAAATTAGCAACAATAACTGATGATAAAATAGAACAATGTAACAATATGCTGTGATAAAAGGTACAGGAATGTGGTCTCTCAAAATATTTGATCATACTGTATCATGTGGGTAACTGAAACCACAAATAACGGGAAACTACTGTATTGTTTAAATTCAAATTTCATTTTAACCTAGTTGAGTTACTAAATAAAAACCCTCTACATTTTCTTTAAATGTATTCAGTATTTACCTATAATTTGACTGATCTTCTGATAGCTAAAGCTTTTCAGTATCTATAGTTTATTGATGAATGCTAAACTGCTAGTTAACATGTGTAAACTAAAATCGGGATGTAATCGTTACTCTCTACCAAGTGATAGAACAGAACAGGATGTAAAATCGCAAGGTTTAGATTCCACTTCAGCGAAATCCCCTTCTAGCCGTAACACACTTCTACATTTTAAAAATATGTAATTAACATTTACTGGGCATTTACTCTGTGTCAGGCACTATTTAAAGCACTCAGCATGTTTTGACTCATTTGATTCTCAGAACACCCTATGAGGTAGAGCTTATTCTCATTTTTCAGATAAGGAAATCAAAACACAGATAGGTTAGGCAACATGCACAAGGTAGGAGAGAGCCGAGGGCTGCGTCAGGATTAGAACCCAGGTGTCAGCTTCCAGCATGCAGAGCTTTAATCACTAAGCCACATGGCATGTCTATCCATAGGTGCCTCAGTTTCCCTCTGAGGATAATATTACAGTACTCCATAGAATTCTCTGTGAAGATCAAATGATATTAATATAAATAATGTAAAAATACTGGGTAACAGTCAAGGATCATATTTTTATTTTAATTTTTAATTTTTTTTTTTTGAGACTGAGTCTTCCTCTGTTGCCCAGGCTGGAGTGCAGTGGTGTGGTCTCAGCTCACTGCAACCTCCACTTCCCAGGTTCAAGCAGTTCTGCCTCAGCCTCTGGAGTAGCAGGAACTATAGGCATGCACCACCACGCCTGGGTAATTTTTTGTATTTTTAGTAGATACGGGGTTTCACCATGTTGGCCAGGCTGGTCTCGAACTCCTGGCCTCAAGTGATCCGCCCGCCTCAGTCTCCCAAAGTGCTAGGATTACAGGTTTGAGCCACCAGGACTGGTCAAGGATTACAGAATTAATATTAAAGACAAAATTTTCCTTACCCAAATATTTTAAAACAAAATGTCACCCCCCCCTTACAACATTTATTATTATTTTTTAACCTGTACAAATTCTAAATTATACTGTTCTGTTGTCTTCTTTTGGGGGAGAGGTGAACACACGAAGGAGACAAATCGGTGCAAAAAAACATTAAACGCAAAAGGCAGGCAGCATGGCTTAGTGGGATCATTTCAAATAGGCTCAAGCACAGAGATTCAGTGCAGGAAAAACTTTACATAATATCCTTGAATACTAAAAAGACAGAAAGTTATGAAACATCTGAGAGTTAATACCAAAAGATCAATGGTTTAAATGTTATCTAAATATATTTCAATTCAACAGAAACTTATGTAATCTAAATGGGAAACTTCTGATTTTGGCAAAGGTTTTCAAGCTTTCCTTTGCTGCTGGTAGAGATAAGTTTGGATGTGTGTGGGCTAACTGCAGACTAGATTTTTTTCTAGTTAATAGTATTTACTTGTTTCATTATAAGAATTATATGAAGAAATTATAGTGAAGATCTTTTTTCATTATCAACAATAATGACAGGATCATTAATAACTACAACTGTACAGTTATATAAATACATGGCAAATGCCTAACTTGCCAATTCCAAAGAAGTTAAAGCCTAAGGACTGTACAAACAGCTTGACTGTACTAGTTAACATTTTGATTTACACCCATAAATTGTGAAACACTTATAAATCGGCCCTTTACCAACTCTAATTTGTTAGCTCTGAGATTTTTTTTCCTGTTACTTCACATTAAGAATTCAAAAGATTAAAAAACTTATCCTCATTAGTGCCATTCAGACATTTTCAAGAATGGAATTAATGATTCTTGAAAGAACTAAAAATGAGGAAAAAATAAGCTAATGCGGTGAAAGTCAGAAGACTTGGGTTCTATTCCTGCAAAAGTAGAATTAAGTTGCTAAGTGGGCAAAATCCTCATGTGCAATCTATGCAACTTGAAAAAAGGAGAGATTACATCTTTCAGAGCCTTTTCCTGTTAAACATAATATCCTCGATCCAAGAACCAGAATCTCTGTTAACTAAAATATTATCGGTCACAGAATGTTAAGCTAGACCTCAATTAGCAAAAGCGCTCACTGTTCTTCCACGGACCAGGACCTGGATTCTTGTGAAACCCCTAATTTAAGGTCAAATTACTAAATCAGTAGTAATGTCCGTAAGGTTCAGCCTCAGTGACCAAAAAAACTTCCTTGGATATGTATACTGAACATGTGCTATAAGGCAGGATGAACCCTAGACCAACGTTTAGGAGAAGTGGAAGATACAGCACTGCCTCTCCACCAGTTAACAGTGTGATGGTGTGCAAGTCTTCACTGCCTGGCATCTGCTTCCTCGCTTTAAAAATCACACCATGGTCAGTTACTAGGTGGTCTGTACAACTGAGTCCAGTTTCTCTTCTCTTACTTTATTCACCCAGACAGGCAGAGTCATCTGTATCAGAATTCTGTATTCCAAATACTTTTCTTTTGTTCTGAGCCTATCTTTCTATTTTATACCTGCCTACTCCTCACAAAGGCACTAAAAGAATACAAAAATCTCCGGGGTTTGTGCTTCGAACTCCAAAGATACTAAACAACGCAAGATCTTGACATTAGTTCAATATGACTAAGCACTTGGGACAAAAGATGACCCGAAAGATAATCCTTTCAGTTACACAGTCTACAAATTTACCTGTAATACCTAAAGTCAGTTGCTATTCTAGATGTCTATCTTCTCGGGGATTATTCCCCTATCATTTCATGCCAATGGATAGACCCTAAAATCTTGAAATACGCGTAACACAAGGTTTATCAACAGTGGCACTTGGGGCCTGATAATTCTTTGTTGTGGGAATCCTGCTGTGCCTCGCAGGATGTCTGAGCAGCATCCCGGGCCTCTCCCACTAGATGTCCATACCAGCACCACCCCCCACAAGAGGTGGCAACCAAAAATGTCTCCAGATATTGCTCTAGATAATGCCCCCTGAGAGAGGGGAGATAAAATCCCCCTGGTAGAGAACTACCGATTTATAGAACATCTTTTCCTTTTACATAAGAGAAGCTTGAAACTGCCCCCTTTCAGCGCCTAAAACCACCTTAAGAAGAAAGTGCTAACCTAGGTTAGGAGGCCGAGGCTGCTTCTTGGAGACTAAGAAATGCACTCAAGACCTACAAGGCCTTTCCCCACAGCCTGATCCTAAGTGGAAAGGCCAAGAAAAGCGTAGCAGAGAACTCTGGATCAGGGAGCCCCTCTCATCTTTACCATAAGCTAGGTGCACTGCAAAGTACATAGGAAATGAGCATGATCTGAAACAGGCCAGCTGAAACTTTCAAGAGGAACCAGTGCAGGCATTTCCAGGTAGCAAGGGACCACCCGGGGCAGCTCCGCCCCGCGCCCCAAGCCCGGCGGCCTGCGGGGCCTCCCGGGGCCGGGTGCCCGCGCGGAGCTCCCGCCACGCCCACCGGACGTCACTCGTTACACAACGCCCCCCGCCCCCAGCTTATGCAATTCTGCCCTCCCGCGGTTCCCAATTGTCCCGGTGACTTTTGTGGGTGAGGAAGGGAGACGCCGCCTGCCCGGCCTAGCTGCCCTCGCGGGGGATTCTCTCCCCGCCCCGGCAGTCGTTTCCCCGCGGCGGGCCCGGCCCGAGAGCCAATTCCCGGAAAGCGCGCGGCAGGAAGCGAGCGGCCGCTCGGGATAGCCCAGCTACCACCCATCCCGCGCCGGGGCGGCCTCGGTCCAGGTCACCCACTCCGCGCCGGGAGCGCGCGCCCGACAGCCAGGCCGCGGCCGAGGGAACCCCGCGCCGAGCGCCCCTCCCCGCGCCGCGTCACACTCGGCTCCCAGGGCGATCCCCATTGTGACCGAAGCACCCCGGGGCGCCGCCCCCTCCCACACCCCCCAGCACCCCGAAACCCGACACGCCAGCGGCCCAGCGGCCCCGGGGAAGCAGAGGAGACTCTCGGGGCGCAGACAAGCTCCGGGTCCCCGGCCCGCGGGGCCAGGAGGGTGCGGTCGGCCCGGCCCCGCCGCATCCCCGCGCGGTCACCTGCTCGCAGCGCCTCGCAGGCGGCGGCCAGGGCCTCCCGGTAGCGCCCCTGATGCAGTAGCTCCCCGAGCCTGCCGGCCGCCCGGGCCCGCTCGCGCTGGCCCGGAAACCACTTCTCGGCCAGGTGGTTGAGGACGACGCTGGTTCTGAAATCTGAGGCGGCGATGGCGGCGGCCAGAGGCGGCGGCCGCGGGGCGGTCCCTTCAGCATCAGTGGCACTGGCGGTGGCGGGCGGCAGCCGGTCCCGGCAGAGGCGGCAGCGGGCGCGGAGTTCCCTCCGCAGGCAGCGGCGGCAGTAGCTGTGGCCACAGGGCACGGTCACCGGCTCGCTCAGGAAGCCCCGGCAGCCCAGGCATCTGAGGAGCCCGCCGGCGCCGCCGTCAGCGCCCGCAACCGGGGCCGCGCTCCAGCCCAGCCCGTGGCGGAGCCGGTAGTTGAACACCAGGCAGTCCACCAGGGCGCCCAGGCACTCGGGCCTGGCCGGGGCCCCGCGGCGTAGCGCCGCCGCGAACGCCTCCAGCGCGCCCTTCAGGTGGCCGCCCAGCGCCAGCAGCTCCCCGCGGCGGAGCAGCAGCTCCCAGCGTTCCGACTCCGCGGCCGCGCGCTCCAACCGATGGCCGCTGCCGCCGCCCACTTCCCAGAACCGGCCTCGGCCCTGCGGCGCTGGGGCCATCTCCTGACTCCCTCCTGGGGAGCTCCTCGCCACCGCCGGAGAGGACATGGCCCGCGGAGGGCTGCGCCGCCGCCGCCCGCCGCCACGGTCCCGGAGCCTCCCGGGCGCGCGGCTCCGCACGCGGCCCGCGAGCAGGGGGGCGTGGCGCGCGGACACGGCGGGGCTGCGCGCGCCCGGGAAGCCCCGAGGGCGGGGCCTGGCGAGGGCGGGGCCGGGCTCGGCGACGGCGCCCGGGACTCCCCCACGCCGCCCGCGGCCGCGCTCCCGAGGAGGCAAGCGCTGGGCCCCGCCCTTTCCGAGCCCCCTCCGGGTGGGGGACGCAGGTCGGATGATTCCTCCGTCGATCTAATTGGCTTCTCCGGAAAGGAGGGCTCGGCTCGTGACGGAACAAAGCCCGAAGGAGCCCGGAGCTTCAGTCCCCGCTTGCCTGCCCGCCGACGCCCCCACCTGCGGTGGCCCTCGTCCCTGCCGGGGGTTGGGGGACGCTCCCCTGCCGCGCGGGACTCAGGGTCACCACCCCTCCCCCGACGCCCCCGTCCAGGCCGAACCTGCCCCAACTCCTGGCGGGCGGGGGTCTCCCGGCGTGGCCTCGCGCTTGTGCGGGTCTGCATTTTCATAGCTCTATGCCCAGGTTCCAGGTGGGCGCGCCCAAGCAGGGGGCCTGGGAGGGCACCTTTGGCAGATGACTGGGACTCTTCGGTTCTAGAGGACTCAACTTTAAATATGAACAAAAAACCCACGTTCCTGGGGCGACTCCCCCCAGAGGGCAAGGAGTTTTCCTGGTGCCGGGTGACTGCTTGCCCGTCTTGCTCAAAACTCATCGTGGGCCCACCTCGAAGGAGAAAGACCACAGGTTCCTCTGGTGTCTCCACACCTCAAGCACTGCCTTACAGCTGGTTAACGTCTATATTTGGCATTTTTAAAAGAAAACACCAAGAAACATGTTTTTCACATGGCGGTCACCGTATTACTACAACCCAAGCAGTTTTGCCGACAGAAGAAGATAATGGGTACTATTTCCCTTAAACTTCACAGCAGCAAGTTTAAAGCTCTCCGCTGAAAATATAGATTTGATGATAGGGTATTAGATTGTTAATGTTGGGAGTCACTTAGAACTTTTAGTCCTTTTTCAAATGATTGGAAACAGAGGGAAAGTTATTTGTCAAAAATCACACAGCTAATATAGATTTTAAGATCACGTCTATTCCACTATTATGTTACTACGCTAGACTAATCATTGTAATATTTAATAAAATATGTAATATTTCATAGAAATATATGAGATTTTCAAAGTAAAAGAAGTTGCTAATTGGAAAGTTCACCTGAGCATGCTATGTTTGAAATTGGTAAAAGTTTAATATTTCTCTTTATAAGGAACAGGCAATTAAGGCAAAAAAATGTTTTGAGTTAATGTGTTTTCACTACACAACGAACAAGTCGTGTAACGTCAGAAAAGACAGAGTTATATTACCCTAAAGGGAATGAATAAAAAAGAGGTGCCTGAGAAAAAGCCAAGCCTCCTGTTCCAACAGGATGCAGACAGAAACAAGTTCATTTATCATTCACATTGCACCTGAAGCAAATCGCAGCTAGATCCAAGGAGCACCTCCTAAGCATTTGGCGTGGGAAGCATTGGGATTAAGTCATGAGCATAACCTTAAATCCAATCCTAAACCCCTAAATTACTACCTTTCCTTAACAAGCAGAACAGTGACTTTCAGCTGATGTTCAGATACTCCCTTGAGACTTGAAATCACCAATAGTATAACAAATATCCATGTGTACACGCACATTCATTTTTGTAACACATCCTTGTTCTTAATGGCAACTTGCAAAATGTAAAATAGTAAATAATCAATGTGTTCATGTTTATTACAAGGAGCATAATAAATTAATAAACACTGATAAACTTCAAATATAAAGTCAGGTTCTATTATGGGATTTCTGCCAGAAGTACAATATGGTTCAGAAAATAATGTGAAGTATTATTTGTCCTTTGGAGTTCCTTTCCCTAATAAATATGACAACCACATGTGATTCTGATGTGAAATAAAATGGCACAATTATGATAATGTGCGGGAGAAAAAAATGGGACCGTAGGAGGAATCTTACCGTGTTCTCCTTGGCATTTGTGAATGGTTATAATTCATGTTTGCTGGTTTATACATTTACATAACTTGTTCTCATTTATGTAACTTATTTATGTAAGAGGCTGTACTGCCGCTGTGGCCTTTGTGTGCTGCATAACTTCCCTTTGAATCAGGAAGTCTAGGCAAAGCAGTCACTGGCACTATCACAGATCACCCTTCCATCATTCTCTGCCACCCAAAAGTTGCACAATAATGTGACTGCTTGTTTAAATTCAAAGGCGAGAAAAATTAGTGTCCTTCTTCGTTCATTTCCTAAAATTTAGACAGGTCTCTGAGTCACCCAGCAGGCTGTGAGGGAGAAGAGGGAATCCTGCTAAGCTGCCCCTGGCTAGGATAAGTATAATGGAGTGAAGAGCTCTCCTTTTCTTTCTGCATTACTTGCTCGTGTCGTTCTTTGCTAACAAAGTAGTAAAATCATGAGATTTGTATTCTGTTTCGGTTTTTGAGTGTTGTCTTCTAAAATAGATCAGTTATGTAAGAGAGTAAGAAGAAAAGCGTATCTGTTTCCTAATTTGGAAAATGCTTATCACCATCATTGCCTGCTTATCCCCGCCTCCCACTGCCACACCATAAGACTTTTCCTGATATAGTTTGGTAAACTCCTATTTAAGAGTAACATAACACAGTGCTTTTCTTATATACAACTCGGCTGAAGATGTGTATTTGAACCTCTTTTTTTTTTTTGCTGTGGGTGAATTTACCATTTGTTTCTTTACATTCTTATTAAAAAAGAAACTGAATTTGTCAGTCCAAGCAAAATATGTCCCATTCCTGATTCATTTCAGTTGATAATGTTCTATTCAAAGAGAGTAAACTATAACGTTTTGTATAAAGAGTACCTACCCAATAGATTTTTTTTTTTTTTTTTTGACACAATCTAGCTTTGTCACCCAGGCTGCAGTGCATAGTGAGTATATAGCTCACTGCAGCCTTGACCTCCTGGGCTCAAGCAATCTCCCACCTCAGCCTCTCCGAGTAGCTGGGACTACAGACGCATGCCTCTCTGCTCAGCAAATTGTTTTTTTGTTTTTTTTTTTTAACTTGTTGTGGAGGTGGGCCCCATTATGTTGCCCAGGCTGGTCTCAAACTCCTGGCCTCAAGCAATTCCCCTGCCTCGACCTCCCAATAGGCTGGGATTAGAGGCATAAACCACCACGCCTGGTCCCCAATAGCATTTTCCTACAGAATACACAGATGGAGGGGTCTCTAGATACCATCTTTTCATACCTCTCATTATATATATATGAGAAAATTGAGATCTGAGAAGCTGCTAGTTTCGTAGAAGCTATACCAGCGAGGGAATCCAGACACCTGGTGCTGACTGTATTTATGCCTCTATGCCAGGGAAGAGGTCACCTGGGTTCCCTGGGCCTCATTTGCTATCTGTAGAAAGAGGGAACTGGAACTACCCCTAAGGTGCCTTCTGCCTCTGGCGCCAAGCCCCAGGGCTTGGTTTGAACACAGTAAGAGGAGGCAGAGCATCTCCCAGACTGAGGAACACAGCAATGTGATACCTGCTGAAAATGTAACAGCAGGTGAGGGCTGAGAATAGAAGAGAAGGGTATCAAGAAACACATCTTGTTGGTACATACCCATCCCTGTTTAGAGAGGGGGAACCAGTCTCTGAGACCTGAACACCTGCAGTCACTGTACAGGGATCCCCTATTGCACTCACACCTCCTTGCCCCTACTGTAAAACTGTGGGAAGCTGAAAGAAAGCCGGGGGTGGGGGGGCCGAGGGGGAGCTGATTATATAAGTTGGGCATTTGTGGGAAAGTTTATATAAGATGCTAAAAATACCATATATGATTGCTATAATAGCGTTCCAAATGAAAAGCCCTAATGAGGACAACCTGAGTAGGTTAAATAGAGCTGATACGAAGTGTAAGTCTAAAGCCAATTGCCTGCAATGACTACCATCTAACTAAGTACCGTTTACTGCTCATTCTTTGTTATCCCTACAGGGTGCACAAAGTGCGCAAGGGCCACTACCTTTACAAAGGGTGCTATGCTTCATTCTTCATTTCTAATACTCTGAAGAATCTAGAAATACTAAGTGTGTGACCCATGGCCTATTTTGCTGGTAGTCAAATTGATCAAATGAATACATTTCCCTGTATCAAGCTGTTTAAAAAGTAGACATAGGAATAAACCCCATATATTATTTAACAAATTCTAAGAATTTACTACATATGAATCCCTCTGGTACTTTCCATCCTCCTTCCTTGCTGTCCCCCCACCACACCCACCCCCACCTTTAGTACTTATCATCTGACGTATGACATACATATCACTTGTCTCCACCCTCCAGAATGTAAGCTCCTTGAGATTTGGGATTTCTGTACATCTTGTTCACTGTCATGTCTCTAGAACCTAGGCACCAAGAAGACACTAGAAAATCATTGTTAAATGAGCCCACCCACAAAGATATCATGTACTATTCTTCATTCTTGTTAGTGATAAACATCTGGTGGGGCACGGTGGCTCGTGTCTGTAATCCCAGCACTTTAAGAGGCCAAGGTGGGTGGATCACCTGAGGTCAGGAGTTGGAGACCAGCTGGCCAACATGGTGAAACCCTGTCTCTACTAAAAATACAAAAAAATTAGCTGGGTGTGATGGCACACTCCTGTAGTCTCAGCTACTCTGGAGGATGAGGCATGAGAATCACTTGAACCTGGGAGGCAGAGGTTGCAGTGAGCCAAAACTGTGCCATTGCACTCCAGCCTGGGTGACAGAGACTCTGTCTCGAAAACAACAACAAAAATCCACTTACCATTAATACATTGGAGCAATTTATTTTCTTTATTTCTCCTCTGTTATGGATTGAAGGTTTTTGTCCTCACAAAAATTCATACGTTGAAATCTGATCCCCCGAGTGATGATATTAGGAGGTGGAGCCTGGTTGGAAGGAATCAGGTCATTAAGGTGGAGCCCTCGTGAATGTGATTAGTGCCCTTATAAGAAGAGGCCAGAGAGCTAGCTCAGTCTCTTTCCATCAAGTGAGGATACAACAAGAAGAAAGTAGTCTGCAACCCAGAAGAGAGCCCTGGACAGAATCTTACCATGCTGGCACCCTGATCTCAGATTCTGCCCTTCAGAACTTTGAGGAATAAATTTCTGTTGTTTGTAAGCCACCCAGTCTATGGTATTAGGTTGGTGCAAAAGTAATTGCGCTTTTTGCCATTACTTTTAATCGCAACTGCATCAACCTAATACTTTGTCACAGCAGCCCAAGCTAACTAAGACATCCTGTCTTTCTCTGATACTTCCCATTCGGTGTGTCAGACAGTCCTCTTGACCACTCTTACCCCTTCTACCCCACCACCACCCTGGCCCAAGGCAGTAGCATCTCTTGTTTTATTTACTTATTTTTATTATTATTATTTTTTGAGACAGAGTCTTGCTCTGTCAGCTGGAGTGCAGTGGCACGATCTCGGCTCACTGCAACCTCTGCTTCCCGGGTCCATGTGACTCTGTTGCCTCAGCCTCCCAAGTAGCTGGAATTATAGGTGCCCGCCACCACACCTGGCCAATTTTTGTATTTTTAGTAGAGACGGAGTTTTGCCATGTTGGCCAGGCTGGTCTCGAACTCTTGACCTCAAGTGATCTGCCTGCCTTGGCCTCCCATGTGCTAGGATGACAGGTGTGAGCCACCGTGCCCAGCCCACATCTCTCGTTTTAAAATTAAGAGAAGTTTGGGTATTCTTTAGGTAAGAGAAATAATTTTACACGTGGAAACAGATATAAAGAAAGTTATATTCGGTAAACTATATATACCATATATGTGTCAATCAAGAAAGCAAAGAAATAAAGCATTAATAATTTGAATATAGACTCCAGCATTATTGTTAGCATTAGTGTTTTAAACTGCTTCCTAAACTCCTGGGAATATCAGCAAAGTCTGAAGATTTTAGATTTGGTGGGATGCCTATATGAGTCAAAAGATCTCAGTTATTCTCGACTCCTCTCTTTCTCTCACGTGGCATCTGATCTGCCAGAAAATCCTTTTGGGTCTACCTTCAGAGAATATCCAAAATCTGACCCCTTCTCACCTCTCCCTGGCCACCACCCTCCCTGAAGACACCAACATCTTTCTCCTGGATCCATGCATCAGCCTTCTAAGCAGCCTTTGCTTTGATCATTTCACCCCTTCTTTCCTCTACAACAAAAGAGTCATCATCTCAAAACTTCAACTAGGTGCTCTTCGAAACACAGTATCTGCTTCCCATTGCACTCAGAAGAAAATCCAAAGTCCCAACTGTGACCTGGAAGTCGGCAGTTAAATGTGCCCTCACCCTGCAACCTCATCTCTGGCTGGAAGCCCCAGTCTTCACTAGTGTCCAGGCACGCTGGCCTCTCCTGAGCCTTTGTCTTTTCTGTTCTCCTTGCCTGAAACGCTCTTCTGATACACAGCCCCAAGCCTCCTTCCTTCAGACTTTTACGCAATGCCACCCACTCTGTGGTGACTTGCCTGGTCTCCCTATCTCCTTTTCCTATCTTTTTATCTTTGGCATCTATCCCTAATATACTGTATATTTAATTTACACTATATATTTGGTTTTGTACATTTTGCATATTTGATATTATTTATTATTTGTCTTCTCCAAATAATATAAATTCCAGAAGGGATTTTAACTTCTTTGTTCACTGCTGAATATTTGATGCTTGGGACACATAATTGATCCTCAATTTAAAAAACGGTTGTATGAACAAATGAGAAAAGGGCTGTGGTGCTACACACAGAAACGTGTTTGCTTTGATGCTCAGCACCTGACTGTAATGGTTGTGGTCACTTGTGCCACAACTAGAAGGGAGAGTGAAGCCCGTGGAATTAAGGATGTGCACTGGAAGCTCTAACATGGTTTCCTAGGACAGGATCTAACAAAATATTAATTATTTGTAAGAGAGACACGTAGAAATAAAGTTGTAATATCCAGCTTCTTGAAAAAAAAATCACTAGCTCTAGTGACCAACTCTAAGTGACTTTACTCCTTTGGAAAGTTCCTGAAGATAGTGGCAATCAGGTAAATCCCCCATGCCCATCAAATATAGAGGAGCCCCTGCCACTGTTCTCCTCCCATGTGGTTTTGTTTTAGACAGCCCTAGGATTATACGGAGGGTTGGGCTGTCACCTAGTTTAGAGGGCGCAGGCATGCAGTGCAACTTTACCTGGCACATTTTCAGCTCCTGTGTTATTTTTAAAACTCTGAGTTATGCCGAGCAAGGTGGCTCACACCTATAATCTCAGCACTTTGGGAGGCCATGGCGGGTGGATCACAAGGTCAGGAGTTCGAGATCAGTCTGACCAACACGGTGAAACCCCGTCTCTACCAAAAATACAAAACATAGCCGGGCATGGTGGCATGCGCCTGTAAATCCCAGCTACTCAGGAGGCTGAGGCAGAAGAACTGTTTGAACTCTGGAGGCAGAGATTGCAGGGAGCTAAAATTGTGCCACTCACTGCACTTCAGCCTGGGCGACAGAGTGAGACTCCGTCTCAAAAAAAAAAAAAAAAAAATCTGAGTTATTAGGTAAATTGTAAAGGATTCAGGATTGCAGTTCATAAACTAATGAGTGACATGGATAAGATAAATACATCTATCGTTTTGTTTAAAAGACTGGAGTAAGTTAATTGGGTGGGGAGGATGTTTGGTGAAGGAAGTCAAGCATGTTAAGTAGAAAAACACCTGTGACTAGGTTAGACTAGATGATCTGTATTCCAATATGGCCTAGAAGTTCAGTGCCAAACAAAGAGACACGATGACTTCAGATGATGGAAGAGTTCATGACCAGAGGATGAAATTGTATGGACCAGAGTCAAGACCAGGTAGAAATGGCATAACAACCAACCAGGTCAGCAGCTTAGAAAGTCAAGAGAAACAAGAGGAGAAGCAAGATGTAAAATACATCAAGTCAATGTGCATTACAGATGAGTTTTAGTCAGTGTCTAGTACATGTTTTAGGACAGGCACAGGTCTTGGACTAAACAGAAGGACCTTGGATGAAAGAGAAGGACACACATCTCTTTTTCCGATTCTGAAGTAGCTAGAGGAGGGGATATTATTTTCAAACTTAAGTGAAATTAATTAGGTAGAAAACATGAAGGACTCTTTTCTCTAGCATGGAACACTAATGTCTCTATTTGGATGGCTATGACAAAAATACCCTAGACTGGGTAATTTATAAACATCCAAAATTTATGGCTCACAGTTCTGGAGGCTGGGAAGTCCAAGATCAAGGCACCAGTAGATTCTATGTTTGGTGAGGGCCTATTTCCTGTTTATAGAGGGTGCCTGGTTGCTGTATCCCCACATGGAAGAAGGGAACGGGAGGCTCCTTCACATCTCTATAAAAGAGGCACTAATCCCATTCAAGAGGGCTCCACCCTCATGACCTAATCACCTCCCACATCACTACTCTTAATACTATCACATATGTAGGTGCCAACATATGGGGGACGCCAACATTCAGACCACAGCAAATAAATATCACAAAAGTTAACAAGATATAAAAGCGTTCCAAGGAATAATGGATACATTAAAATACTACTAAGGGGACGGGTGCGATGGCCACACCTGTAATCACAGAACTTTGGGAATGGGAGGTGGGAGGATCACTTGAGTCCAGGAGTTTGAGGCCAGCCTGGGCAGCATAGTGAGACCCCGTCTCAACACATAATTAAACAATTAGCTGGGCATGGTGGCTCATGCCCATAATCCCAGCTGCTTGCAAGGCTGAGGCAGGAGGATCAATTGAGCCCGGGGAGTTGAGGCTACAGTGAGCTATGATCACACCACTTCACTCCAGCCTGGGCAACAGAGGAAGACGTTGTCTCAAAAAAACAAAGATCTGCTACTAAGGGAAGTCAGGCTCTACTGAAATTCAGGTTAGTCAAGAAAAGCAATGATGTTTTTTCATGATCTATCCTTTGATATTTCTGTCAATAAAAAATGCCAGGCTGGATGTTCTAGAGGGCTAACACAGTAGGATGGTTCCCACATTCTTGTTTTTAAATAAGTATTTAAAAATTGCATTAGCTTTGGGGGTACAAATAATTTTTGGTTATGTGGATGAACTATAGGGGTGAAGTCTGAGACTTTAGTGCACCTGTCACTGGAGTAGTGTACATTGCAGCCAATATGTAGTTTGTAATCTCTCAACCCCCAATATTCATCTGTCTCTACCTAGTTAATACCATCAACTCCCTTATGAAACCAAATCACAAACGTGACACCTTGGAAAAAAATGCCTTGCAATCAGAAATATCTTGACCAGACAAGTGTAAGTAAAATGTGGAGTGTAGAAAGATGTTCCAGCACATGTCAGCGTATGGTGACCTTTTCCACACTCAGCTGCTGTTCATATGAGCCTTCAGAATTCTGATCACCAGTTTAATCTGATGCTGACCCTGGTCTTTGTGAAAATTCCAAACAACTCTTCTAATCCAGCGTGGGGGGTACCAAAGTTCCCCATGGACATGTTATTCCCAGAGTAACCTTGCTACAAGTGCTTTCAGCTTTAGAGGATTTATGAATCCAGTTGCCACTATATCATTGTCCCCAATGACATCAACTCAGGCCTAAAAAATTCAGGTCTCTCTCATGTAAAGTGGCTTTCCTAGATTTAGATCAAACCTTTCTGAGCAGCATGGGGCCATTCTGAAACACCTACTTTTTTGTTTTCCCTAAATTTGATGATTCTAAATATGAGTAGATAGCTCTAATACAGCCAGCAGTTACTGAGTGTACTCAACTTTCATTTGTATCTACTTACATGAACAGCTTGCTTAGAAGAATGCTTTGGAATTGCTTATATGATAAATCAGGCTTGTTTTGTGTTTATATGGAAACAGAATAGATCCCCATATGTGCACAGGAAAATTGGCAACTGCCAAGATGGTATTGTTACCTAGAATCCTGCCTTGGGGTGGATCCTTTAACCAAGGAGATCCAACAAAGCCGGACCTCTGGACCAGCAGTCTTGGTTCTCGTGATAGTGAGCAAAGAATTGCAAACTAACCCCGAAATGCAAGTTCAAAACAAGGCTTTCTGAAGCACAGTAATGCACTCTCAGAGGGACAGTGGGGTAACCTCTGCGAAGTGAAATCAGCCCCTCTTTACAGAGCTCAGGGTGCGTTTATGCAGTTTGTGGGGAGGAGTTGAGGCTTGGGCTGTGTTTGAGTGACAGGATTGTGTAATTTGATTAGCAGTTTATGCTTATATCACTGAACTTAAACTGCACGTCTTTACTCATACTTTGTTAAGGAAAGCCCACTCAGAAGGGCAAAACGACATGTAAATTTTATTATAATGACTGTATAATGAGGATGAGGTTCCCCGGGTTTATGGCCTAGATGGACTGGGCATGCGCCACGTTAGGGGATTTTTATCTGTGCCCAGTTCTTCTTTCTCCAGGATGTGCTGGCCACAGACTTTACCACAAGCTCCATCTATCAGGGTGGAGTTAGGGTGGTCTTGGGGGCTGAACTTAGGTGGGCCAGGGACTGTCTTAGTGACAGCCCTTCTGCCCTCCTCTCTTGCCCCCTCCCAGCTGCTAATGTCTAACTACCTAATATTATGGCTGGGACACTATGTCCCTGCGGTAATGCCAAAAACTGTAGTACCAAAGGGTAAGCCTCCTTGATTCTGTCCAGCCATGGGTGAAATTTCTCCAACTCTATGTAGGAGGAGAGTGTTGCAATAGATCGTTTCTAAAGTCCCTTCCAGTTCAGGGAGACTACAATCTCTGAACAAACACATTCCTGTCATCCAGTGGAAAAGAGGCCTTCAGGGCCCACAGGTGATAACTTTTATTTTGCAACTTAAAAAAAAACCACCTCTGAGTCGGCCCTCGGAGGAGTGGGCCAGCCCTTCGGAGGCAGTGTCTACACAGGCCTCGCAGCTTCCGCCTAGCACTCTGCAGGGTTTCCGTTGCATTGCGGGGCAGGGACCACCACGTTGTGGATGTGGGGAAGGAGATGTGAGGACAAAGGGCAGAGTGACGGTGATAGGTCACAATGGGTAGAAGGATGGTTTAGGTGGAGACGTCAGAGGAAGGCGAGCAGTGGCGGATTAGGCTCAGGCTGCTGTGAATGGCTGTCAGCCTGGGAGGCCCTGTCCAGTGCGCCCCCACATCTGTCCGCCCTCTATGGGATGGGCACAGTCTCGATCCTGGCACCAGTATCGACCTCAGCTGGCACCAAAGGCCTGAGTAGAGGGTAATCGGTGTCCCCATTCCAGCCTAAGCCCCCACTTCCTGGGTGTTCTGCAGCAAAATGGAGGCCTGCACAGGAGCCCCGGGTTCCAGGGAGACCTGGTTCAGCAGGGTGGCCTGTGAGACGTGGTGAGAAAGGTGTGGAGCAGCCACCAAGAACTGTCTTAATGAAACGTTGCCATGAGCAGCGAAGCTATGTAACCATATTACTTTGTGGAAAACAGCCAGCGGAGGGCAAGTTTAACAGCTCCACGGGGAAGCTCCAGGGACAGCTGTGCAAGAGAGAGTGTACTGTTTTCAAGTACACATCGTTCTGTTGAAAGAAAAAAAACTTTAGACAAATTAAATTGAACAGAGTTTAATTGTACAAAGAATGATTCATGAATCAGGCAACACCCAGAACAAGTGGAAGTTCAGAGAGCTCCCTGGGCAGGGATTATTTATAGAGAGAAAACTGGAAGTACCCTACAGAAATAGCTTGATTGGTTACAACTCCGGCATTTGCCTTTTTTGGACATGGTCTGATCAGTGGGTAGCCTGTGATTAGCAGAAGTTCGGTTGCTATGACTGGCTGTGCCACAGCTATTTGTTACAAAAATATGCTCCTAAATTAGGCTTTCGGTTTGTTTACCTACTAAGTTAGGTTGTGGCTCCTGACACAGAAACTCAAGGTATGGAGGCAGCCTCAGGCCAAAAATAAGTTAATTTAACAGATTTTTGAAAGAGACTTTTTCCAGATAGCAAAAGAAGAGCGATGATCCATCTATACACCACAGGAATGGTGGCTGTGGACCTTGTATCCACCAGCCCCAGCCAGGAAATATCTGACGCCATGCTGCTGGCCTGACCAGAAGCGGCTGAGAGGCTGGGCATGGTGGCTCACACCTGTAATCCAGGCTCTTTGGGAGGCTGAGGCAGGTGGATCATCTGAGGTCAGGAGTCCGAGACCAGCCTGGCCAACATGGTGAAACCCCGTCTCTACTAAAAATACAGACACACACAAAAATTAGCCGAGCATGGCAGCAGATACCTGTAATCCCAGCTACTCACGAGGCTGAGGCAGGAGAATCACTTGAATCCAGGAGGTGGAGGTTGCAGTGAGCCGAGATTACCCCACTGCACTCCAGCCTGGGTGACAGAGCGAGACTCCATCTCAAAAAATAAAAAATAAAAAATAAAAAATAAAAGTAGCTGAGACATCCAGGGTAGAGGCTGTAGGCCTGTAAAAACCTTCGAGGCAACAGGGCTGCCTCCTTGAGGTTTGTAAAGACAGCCATCCACAGTCATGACAACAGTTCCACCTGAAGTTTGCCACTGGCCACTCATTTCACCTGCAGCTGTGCCCCTGCAGATGGAAAAGATCTGGAAAAACTTTGTTTATCCCCTAAGACCACCAATGCAGGCTTACATCTGTACCCAGGCCATCCCGCTGAGGACACAATGGGCATACCTGTGTGGAAGGCAGAGCCCAGTGGCCATGGTGCTCCGTGGAGAAGGGAATCTGCATCAGGCCAGCATTAGGAACTTCCCATGTTCCCTGAGGTGTTTGAGGTCACCTCTGATTATGCTGAGGCGGAAGAAATTCAACACATCTCCGGCACATGTGTTCATGGAAGGGCACTCTTCTTCATTCTAATCACAATGCAACCAGTGCTCAATGAAGGGACAACAGCAGCGGTAACAACAGGCACCAAAGCAGGTGCTATGGACACACAGGCCACCAAGTCTGCAGACTCAGAGGACATTAACACAGCACCAGCAAGAGCGGCCTTCGTGGATCCAGTAGGATGTGGAACCAGCACATCGTGGCAGGTGTGCTCAGAGGATCTTTAGGTAGTGGGAACAACTGCTTACAAGCATGTCCCTGTGCTCAGAGGCTACGTCCTGCATGCCAGGAGGAGCTTCTGGTCTCTCCCCAAAGAGCACCCCGAGTGTGGTGGCTGAAGGAACAGAAATGACTGGCAAGCCTGCTGCAGAAACAGTTAAAGGCCTAATGGCAGGACCCCTCGTCTGGGCCTTGCCGATGAAGGATATGCGAGTGAATTGATGAGATGGAAGCCAGAAAGTCTCCCATCCCAAGACTGAAGCCCAGAGAAAGAGAGAAAGGTAAAGGACAGAACTCCCACAAGACGCCATTGCCATCACCAAAGGACTGGGACACACAAGTCAACTCTATGAGCATTCATCTTCTGATTCTGAGCAGAAGATGATCCCTGCAAGGGACCAATAGGGATGAAAAAAGGAAAAGGCTAGAGCAGTTCGGGAGGCTGAGGACACAGCTTCTCCTCTCTATGAAAATGCCAGTCCCATTCTCAGCACAAAGGAGTCTAGGTTATCTCAAAAACTGTGGGGGAGCACATACCTATACTGGCAGCTACTCAGGAGACTGAGGTGGGAGGATCCCTTGAGCCCAGGAATCCAAGACCAGCCTGGGCAACATAACAATACCTGTCTCAAATAATAATAATAAGAAGAAGGGGGAGTGAAACTATGACAAGTTTAGGGTCTTCAAGCAAAAATAACTCTTTGCGAAGTTCAGAACCTGCTTTACTCACCTGGAAGAGAGTAGAGAGGTGGAATCAAGTCTGAGACAGTAGAAAAGGGCAGTATGGAACACCGCATAGTCAGGCAGAGTGTGGCAGGGGCTGGGGATCACTGGGACCATAGCCGAGATGAGGGGGACAGTAACTTTAAAGCCCATCAAAAAAGAAATCAGAGCACGGAGACCAAGGGGTTTTTGGTTTAGGTGGCCTTGATTTAAGTAAATAAATACAAACCAAATACATTCTTAGAATGAAAAAAAAACCTGTTAAGTATCCTCCAAAGGCACGTGTCATTTCATCATGAAACTCACATATATGCATTGGGAAGAAGCGTTGTTTGAGGTAAGGAAGGAAGAGATGCACACCTGAGGGAAAGGGTGACCATGGCCTGTGCTGGTCAGCAGGAGTTTCTTACCTTCCTTCTTTTTCTCCAAAAGGCATACATTTCACTATTGAGCTTTGTGATTCCTAAATTGTAGTGGGTCTAAGAATCGTCTGGGGTGCTTTTCTGAAATGCAGATTCATGGCCCTGGACAAACTGAACCAGGATCTCATAGAGTGGGACTATCTTAGGTGATCCTCATGAGATGATCCAAGGCGTGGACTCAAGGCTAACATTGGTACATGGTCCAAAGTAAGAAGTGACCTTGAGAGTTAACAAGTAGGTTTTCGTGTAAATGTGCCCATCCTTTTGGACTATGCATTGGTTCATTTCAATCACAGCTACTGTCAACATTTATTCATTAGTTAACCAATATTGGAATAAGAGTTTACTACGTGCCAGACACTGTTTTAGCTGCTTTACTAGTTGAACCTTACATTTCTTGAGGATCTGGTTTTTAGAATGCTACGTGCAGATTTGCCTGATGCTCTTTAGCTGCTGGCTGGCATGCCATTGTGTGAGTGAGTGCTATACCACCGACCATTCCTCCTAAGGGAAAGGACATGGGAAAGAGAAAAGGGACAATGGCCCTCTTTATCCTTTTCCTTCTGACAATAACCTTTGCAAAGTATAGAACATTCACTGACTTTCCAAGGCTTTATAATGTTTTATTTATTTAGAAATATAAATAAATACACTGTGAAATATATGCTGGGGGAGGTTGTGAAGCAACCTTCACATAATACATAAGAAATTATAAATCTTTCTATTTTGAGACAGTGTCTGCATTGAGAAACAGATAAATCTATCTACCCCTCCTTTTAATCAGTAATCTTATCTCTAGTAACAGTGGAATGCACTTGCAGTAACACTTGCAAGGCTGGAAAACAGGTTAATGAGTAGAACAGGATACATATTTCAGGAAAAGAAATAGAATGCTTTATTGCCTCGAGATACCAAATAATTGCTTCTTTCTCAGTATTATCTCGTCTCAGCCTTGTGTAGTATGTAGGAGAAAGAAAAAGTCTTTCATTGAATGATAGTCACCTTTAGAACATCGTTTTGCTCTGGTTTTATACACCAAGAGAATGAGAGGTCTGTCATCTTGACATGTGTGGTCTAAGGTCTAAAATTAAGGCCCAGTGTTATGTGCTGCCTTGACATCTGTTGAAATTGGGAGGCCTTGAATGTTCTCACTGCAATTTCCCCTCCTTGCTTTGCTCTTGTGGATAAGGTCCCTTGGCTGAACAACTTTCCTTTCAAGGGTACCAGAGGCAGTTTCTGCTTATCCTGGAGTATCCTGGGGTTTCAACTCCCTGCCAGTTTTCCGAATTGTTCAAACAAGCCAATCACTTCCTCCTATGAACCAACAGACACCTTACCCTCTTGATATTACAAAGCCTGCCTCCCGCAGCACCTGGTTGTCCACTCTTTTCCTGAATACAACCCTACTTGGTCTACAGGGTCACCCCCACTCCCCGGGCAGTGAGTATATCTGACTAATAAATTGCTGTTAATCTTATCTTTCCGTTGTTGGTAGTAGCATCTTCAGCCATCCTTATAACCCTAGGGCAGAAATCCCTCCCTCACCAACTGAATGAATAGGAGGTGATTAAAACATGTTTTATCCACTGAAATAGGATCTTTCTTAAAATAAAATATATATGTGTAATTTTAGAAAGCATTAAAAATTAAGTATTTTTTTCACCAATACTAAGATAACCAGCAAAAGGGCTACTTGGATATTTTCTTTTTACTGTAGCTTGTCCTCGTAATAGTCTGGAAGCAAAAATATGAAAGGCAGGCCAATTGCACAGTGTCTTAAAAGGACCACAGGTTATCACAGTCACTGGTGAGCCCAGAAATTAGCCAACACTGGATGAAGGAGGAACTTCTCAGAAAGCTAACTAGGTAAATAAAAGAAACAAGGCCTCCCACAAGTTTATTTATATCTGGATTAGGAGTATGATAATACTTATGGGTTGACTCAATAAAAATAAGAGCTCAGGTCACAAGGCTCATATAGGACAGCAGGCATCATGGCTCTAGAAGAAAGGTTTGGTGGGAAAGAAGGGAAGAGTGTCCTGGGAGGTATTACCATCCAATCACTTCTCTGACTCTACTGTACATGCCAAGCAGGGGCACAGCAGCCCTTCTTGATTTCTACCCAGGCATGATTTTCATGCCCTAGTGCCAGGTAGCAAGGCCATCAAGGCCCACGCAGGCTCAGTAAGGATTACGTTTTGTAAAGGATAACCTAGGAGGTGAAGCCAGCAACAGGGAAGAGGGCTTTGACCTACTGAAGGCAGCACTTGGTTTGGTGGTTGCCTTCGCCTGTGTTTGTGACTGCCTTCGGAGTGCAGTGCTGAAGTGAATCATACAACTTATCTGCACAACATCAAATGCAGCTGGCTTTTCTAGTAACAAAGTTACTACCATTTATTAACAACTACATGGTTGCTAATCACACACTGGTTCATTATCTTCTTTAATCCACTTAATTCTTCTAGATAAGTACTCTTATCTACCTACATCTTGCAAATGAGAAAACGGCATTAAGCAACTTATTCAAAGTTGCATAGCTAACAAGGAGTAGAGCCTGGACTCAAAGCCAGAGCCAGGGTTCAATCATTTTTTAAAATCAATTTCATTGTATATATTTGAGGTTTACAACATGATGTCATAGGATACATATTGATAGTAAAATTGTTACTATAGTGAAACATATGAACATATCGTCTCACAGAGTTACCGCTTTGTGACAAGAGCAGTGGAAATCTACTTATTTAACAAAAATCCTTAATACAATACAATTTTATTAACTATAGTTCTCATGCTGTACATTAGATCTTCAGACTTGTTCATCCTATGTATCTGCTACTTTGATCTACATCTCCCCATCCCACCCCCTGCCTCTTGACCTTTTTGTTGTTGTTTAGATTCCACATAAAAGTGAGATCATGTAATATTTTTCTTTATATGTCTGACTTATTTCACTTAAAATAATGAAAGTGGTGTGTGCGTATACACGTATATATGTATGTATGTATTATATATAATGTATATATAATGAAATATTATTCAGCCTCAAATTAGAAGGAGATTCTGCCATTTGTCACAGCATGAATGGACCTGCAGGATTTGTTCTTAATAGCACCCAGGGTGTGTCTGAGAATTTCTGGGGAGAAGGGACTAGAGAAAGAAGGTTACCTAGGGCTATCAACTCCAAGTACAATGCTACTAAGAAAATAGGCCATGTCTTTAATACAAGTATAGGCAAGTTTGTTTTTGACAGAGAAAAAAAAAAACTCAACCAGGGGTCCCACAAGCATATACCATTAGGACCCATTCAATGTAGACTAGATTATAATAGACTAGTCATAATAGAGCTGAATCCTTTAATAGAAAGTGATGTCATAATTAAATAACATGAAACAAACACATATTTACACTGTGTGTTTTCCTGTCACTTCCAAATAGCTTGCAACTCATTGTACAAATTTATTGAAGCAATATTTTGTGTTGTACAGAAAGCACAATCCAAAACATGGGAGCTCTGAAGGGCACCATTCTGCATTGGTTATGTGTTTATCTCTCTTTTCCTTATGTAAGCGTGTTTATGTTATATAACATCAATACCCAGAGCAGTAGCCAAATGATGTTATGTTAACTGATGGGAACAGAAAAGTACTGCAGAGCTCAGCACCTCACAACAGCCCTTCCTTCTGATGGTATCTGGTAATTAGAAGCTACTCACCTTGAGAACACACCCCTTGTAGATCTGTAATTAGTTCATTTAGTTTTACTGCTTCTTTGACATTGATCATAGTCTCCTTTGAAGTACAAAAAAAAAAAAAGAAGAAGAATAGGAAAAACTGACCTGGCTCATACCTGATGACTTTTATCAATGTCTCTTGTATGAATCTTTTGTTATGAGGTATTTTAGACATAATGATTTATAATGGCATTTACGGAGCTTAATGTTAGGTCTGAAAGATTCACTTGTAAATTACATAACTTCAGTACATTCATGCTAATTGTGTTGGTTCAGAAAAAATGTTTAAATTGACATGAAATCACTATGTTTTGGAGACACTGCCTTTCATTAAACCCGCTCATGGTAAAACCAGACTACTTTAGTATCCTTCACTACTTCAGTACTTATTGTAATTAGTATTTATGTACACTATTTAAATATATAATTATCTGCACACATATGCTCTATAACCTCTAATTTGCTTTGACTCCTTTGTTGTTGTTGTTGTCGTTGTTGTTGAGACAGGATCTCTCTCTGTTGCCCGGGCCTGGAGTGCACTGTAGTGCAGTGGTGCAATTACAATTAACTGCAGCCTTGACTTCCTGGGCTCAAGCGATAATTCCTTTTTAGCCTCCCAAGTAGCTAGGACTATAGGCATATACCACCACACCCTGACTCTTCCTTAATACATTGCAAGTTTTACATTAGGATCGATATATGTCTTCTGCCTCCACAGGCTTCAAAACTCTGAGCAGAATTCTCTGAATATTGTGAACACACACACACATACACACACAACAGGATGTTGTTGGACAATAAGAGTTTCAAGTAAATTTCAAGTCAATTAACAATATTGTAGCTTTGGAAGTATCTCACAGGAATCAAACCTAAATGACTTTTCCCAAATACAAGCCCTCTCTTGGGTAGTTTTTAATCTTAGAGTAAAACACTTTCAAATTACTTGTTTGTAGTTTACCTAATCAAATGGCCGTATGCTTTGCTCCTCTGAGAACCAACATTAAAAGGAAATTCAACATCTAAGTATTCATTTGCAAAACATCTTACTGTTTCTAAAGGCTAAAGATAGTATAAATGTATATCCTATTTCTAGGTTATGCTGATTTATCTACTCACCTTTTTCCCAGCTTTTTCATTCAGATTCCATCAGTAATATTTTATTTTCCCAGCCCATGTATGCAAGTATTTCTAGATCCATCAGTTACCTTATAGGTGTTCCTTATTTAATAAAATCATATATATATGATATATATATATACACACAAGTATCACATATATATCACATATATATCACATATATGCCACATATATATCACATATATATCACATATATATGATATATATATATCACATATATATGATATATATATATCTCTCATATATATATATACACACAAGTCCAAACTTCCCCAGTGGTTAAATTGGGAGAGATATAATTTTACATTACAAATAATTTTTCACTTTATAAAAAGGAGCTCTCATCCCTTTTTTCTATAAATATCATTGATTACATTTGTAAATGAAGAGTTCTGTGGTTGGACGGTGGTGATGATAGCACAACAATGTGAAAGTATTTAATGCCCCTGAACAGTACACATAAAAATCATACAGATGGCAAATTTTATATTATGTGCATTTTACACAATTATATATACATAATTATCACAATTATATATATATAAAATTATCACAATTATATATGTATATATGTGTATATATGTGTGTGTATATATGTGTGTGTGTGTATATATATATATATAAATATATATAAATAATTGAGGCATCTCTGTGGGCCTGCACCGTGCTGGGTGCTGGGGCCAGGGCACTGAGTGAGACAGAGATCATCACTACCCACATGGAGCCTGCAGTCTAGTGGGACAGACATCTAGTCCACTGACCATGTAATCCAGCAAATGTGGCCTAGTGCTATGAAGGCAGGATATCAGCAGGACTTGTTTTTGGAACACTGGTCATGACCCCAATCACGACTCCACTGATTGGAGCAGGATCTGGTCAAAGCAAGGGTGCAGTGAAGAAGCTGGCCAAAACCAGTAGATGGTGATGAAAGCAACCTCTAGTTGTCCTCACTGTTCATTAGCATAAAGACACTCCCACCAGTGCCGTGACAATTTACAAATGCCATGGCAATGAACCACGGCAATGGCCCATAGTTACCTCATATGGTTGCAGAACATCCCTGCCTCATTTCCAGAAAGTTCTGAATAACCTGCCTCTTAATTAGCATATCATTGAAAGTGGGTATAAGCACAGCTGCCAACAGCCCATACATTGCTACTCTGGGCACACTGCCTATGGGTTAGCCCTGCTCTGCAAGGAGCAGTCCTTTGCTTCTGCTGTACAATGCTGCTTCAACAAAAGTTGCTGTCTAACACCACCAGCTCACCCTCGAATTCTTTCCTGGATGAAGCCAAGAACCCACCCCTCTCAGGGAGGTCATGTGAGAGATAGCCTAAGCATTGTCATCTTACCTAAAAATTTCCAGCCCTTTCTTCAATGTCTCTACATTCCTGCCCAGATTCAGCAACTCTTAGAGAATAACTGAGAAGTGCAGACGAAGGACAATTTTTTATTGGTAAAAGCATATTAACTTTTGAAACAAACGAATCCTACCACTGCAGTTAACACAGTACACATTTTTTCTGCTTCACAGTCATCCAAACGAGAATGTGGTGTTGCCTGCTCCTCAGAGTCATTCAAGAATCCAGGTTGCCAGAGGCTCTGCCCTCTTAAGTAGCTGGCTTCCAAAATTGTCCTAACCATCAACATCTAGCAAGCAGTTGTTGGAAAGGAATAGATTACATGTGATAGCTTTCACTTGTTCAGACCTAGACAAAGTGTCCATGACTTTCACTCACATTCCTCTGGATAGAATTCCACCTGCAAGGGAACTTAGAGATGTAGCCTGGCTGTGTGTCCAGGAAGAAGACGAAACAAGTTTGATGATCACTTAGCCATCTCGGTCTTATCAAAGATGCTGTGGTTCTCATATACAAAGAGTTATAAAAGTAGAAACGGAGGACAGATGGTTGGAAACTGTATTTTATTTACTCATTTGCTTATAGTTACAGGGATCAGAAATTAGGAGTCAAAAAACAATAATTTATTGTTTTATAATAGAAGAATATGTATTAGAAATTTGGAATAGTTATCAACTTCCCTCAACTAAAGATCTGGAAAAGGAACTTGGTTACAACCTACATTCAGGAAGGGGCTCAATAGTGATTCATATATAATATATGTTGGCAAGCATTAAATTAGTCTCTACTTACTACAAGTAAAGATAAGAAATAAATGGAGCCTATAAAAATTTGCTCAGATGAAATGAAATGAAATATCATATGAAGACAAATTAAAACACACCCCTGAATGTGACTTATTACAGAAGTCAGAAGAAAAGCACCCTCAGTAGACTGTAAGACTGCAAAGCCTCCAGGAAATAAAAGGTGTAAGTACAAGCAATGAAAAATCAAGATCAAAGAATGGGCATGTAGAGAAAAGGAAAGGAGACGGTTATTTATGACATTGGAAAGGGTCAAAAGGACACTAAAAATGCTGGAATAATTCACTGTTGAAGATGTGTAGGGCACAATTGGAGTAGATGAAAATGAGTTAGAGATATGGAAACAAAGTTGAGTTCTTACAGAATGAAAATAGAGTGGATGGATGTGAAAAGATGAAAGAAGGGAAGGTAGCTAATCAGAGAACTCAGAGCATCGCACGGGTAAGTTAGGTTCTAGACAAAAGGTCAGAGAAATACTTTGCAAAAGTGATCATATATACATACACATATATATGTGCATATATATATATAGAGAGAGAGACAGAGAGAGAGAGAGAGAAGAGTTTAAGAATCATTTAATTCCAGGCAAAAATCAAGTACAAAGAGATACAAAGAGCTACATCCTGGCACTCATTTTGAATTATAAGGATAAAAAATTTAAATCCTATCCAGGCTAAAAGACAAGGTACTTAGAAAAAAAGGATAAATGGACAAGATTCACCTGGCTCTAAAATTTTTGAGATCAGCTGGGACAGTTCTATCTAATATTAAGACAAAATTATTTCAAATCCAGCTCCTCATAGGCAGCCAAATTGTCCTTCAGGTGAAATAAAGATGTGTACATAAATGCCATAGCTTAGAGAAAGTATCATCCATGTGCAATTTTTGAAAAACTATTACTTGATTATATGATCACATTGACTACGAATGAAGCAAAATTATGAGCTCAGGAATAGGGAAATCGTAGTGCAAGAGTACTTGGAGTGAGCACCAAAAGCATTTGTATGTAGGTTTAAATCTAATCCATGTGCAAAACTAAATGATCTAAACTATTTCTTGAAAGAGAAAATATATAATGTAAGATAATAATTTTAAAACAGTAATATTAACCTATATTCTTAAGTTATACTAATAAAAACTGAAAAATCAAAGGGATTGTGATTGTATTTATTTCCTTAGCTTAGCTAGAAGAAGACCCAAAAGATTTATTTTGGTTCAGATAATTAGGGAAATAAAAATCGAGCAAGGCTTTTGAATCTTAAAGCAAACCATAAATAGTTTAACATAGAGCTGTATCTCCCAAATCAGTAGAAAAGATAAAAATAAAACCATGTCTGCATTTTTAGCAGTGAGAAACAAAATGGAGTCACTGTGAAAAAAAAAAAAAAAGCACAAAACAAGATGACATAAGCGAGACTGCATGATAAGGCATAAGGAAAGATGTCAGAAAATATGTCAGAAGTTAGACTAATCTTATTAGTTATAACAATAGATGGAAATGTACAAAAATAAAAGTAACAAAAGCAACATTGAATGGATCGAAACTCCCAATTTAACCTCCCAAAATGCTGGGATTACAGGCGTGAGCCACTGTGTCCGGCCTATTACTTCCTTTGATTTTCAGTTGACACACAACTGTACATATTTATGGAATACAGAGTGATATTTTGATACATGTGTACAATGTGTAATGATGAAATGTATAAAAATGACAAACACCTCCAATGTTTATCATTTGTTTGTGTTATGGACATTCAAAATCCTCTCTTCTAGCTTTTTGAAAATATGAACTAAATTATTGTTAACCATATTTGCCCAACAGTGCTACAGAATACTAGAACTTATTTCTCCTATCTAGCAGTACAATGTAACTTTGTATTCATTAACCACTTTCCCTATCCTCTCCCTCCTCCTATCATTCCCAGCTTCTAATGACTACAATTCTTCTTTCCACTTTTATAAGCTCAGTATTTCTTAGCTCTCGTATATGAATGAGAACATGTGGTATTTATTTTTCTGTGCCTGACATTTCACTTAACATGATATCCTCCACGCTCATCTATGTTACTGCAAATAACAAAATTTCATTGTTTTTTATGGCTGAATAGTATTTCATTGTGTATATATTCCACATTTATCCATTCATCTATTGACGGATGATTGGATAGGTTGATTCCATATCTTGGCTATTGTGAATAGTGCTGCAAAAAATCATGGGAGTAAAGGTTTCCCTTCGATATAGAGGTTTCCTTTCCTTTAGATTAATTCCCAGCAGTGAGAACACTGGATTCTATGATCATCCTATTTTCAGTTTTTTGAAAAACCTCCATACTGTTTTCCATAATGGCTGTACTAATTTACATTCCCACCAACAGTGTATGAATTCCCTTTTCTCTGCATCCTTGCCAGCATTTGTTATTTTTTGTCTTTTTGATTATAGCCATTCTAACTGGGTAAGATGATATATCATTAAGATTTTGATTTGCATTTCCCTGATGATTAGTCGTGTTGAGCATTTTTTTTCACATATTTGTTGGCTCTTTGTATGTCTTCTTTTGAAAAATATCTCGTGCCTGTAATCCTAGCTACTCTGGAGGCTGAGGCAGGAGAATCACTTGCATCCAGGAGGCGGAAGTTGTGGTGAGAGGAGATGGTGCCATTGCACTCCAGCCTCGGTGACAGAACAAGACTCCGTCTCAAAAAATATATATATAGATATGTGTATCTCTATATTTCTATATTCAACTCCTTTACCCACTTTTAAATTGGATTATTTGTTTTCTGTGGGTTTTTTTACCTTTTTGTTTTTTTTAAGTTACTTGTATGTTCTGGACATTAGTCCCTCGTTAGATGAATAGTTTGTGAATATTTTCTCCCATTCTGTAGGCTGTCTCTTCACTCTACTGATTATTTCCTCTGCTGTGCAGAAGCTTTTGGGTTTTATATAGTCTCATTTGCCTCGTTTTGTTTGTTTTTGATGACTGTTTAAGTCTTACCTGTAAAATCTTGCAATGTCCTGAAGCATCTCCTTTATGTTTTCTTCTAGTAGTCTTACAGGTTTGAGTCTTTTGCATTAGCCTTTAATCCATTTTGAGTTGATTTTTGTATGTAGTGAGATATAGGGGTCTAGTTTTATTCTTCTGCATATAGAGATTCATTTTTTCCAGCACTATGTATTGACAGGGTGTCCTTCATCCAATGTAAGTTCTTGCCACCTTTGATGAAAATGTGTTGGCTGTAACTGTATAGATATATTTTTCTGTTCTCTATCCTATTCCATTGGTCTATATGTCTGTTTTTTTATAACAATACCATGCTGTTTTGGTTACTATAGCTTTGTATGTATTTTGAAGTCAGACAGTATGATGCCTTCTGCTTTGTTCTTTTGGCAAAGGATTGCTTTGGCTATTTAGTGTTTGTGTGTGTGTGTGTGTGTGATTCCATATACATTTTAGGATTTTTTTCTATTTTGGTGAAAAATGTCATTAGTGTTTTGATTGGGATTCCATTGAATCTGTAGATTGCTTTGGATAGTATGGTCATTTTAACAGCACTAACTCTTCCAATCCATGATTATGGAATGCCTTTCCATTTTTGTGTATGTATCTTCTTCAATTTCTTTATCAGTGTTTTATAGTCTTCATTGTAGATATATTTCACATTTATTCCTAGGTATTTTGCTTTTCTTATCATAAATGAGATTGCTTTCTTAATTTACTTTTCAGCCAGTTCATTATTAGTGTGTAGAACTGTTGCTAATCTTTGCATGCTGACTTTGCAGCCTGCATTTTTTTTTTTTTTTTTTTTTTTGAGACAGAGTCTCTCGCTGTCGCCCAGGCTGGAGGGCAGTGGCGCCATCTAGGATCACTGCCAGCTCTGCCTCCCGGGTTCATGCCATTCTCCTGCCTCAGCCTCCCGAGTAGCTGGGACTACAGGCACCCGCCACCAGGCCCTGCTATTTTTTTGTATTTTTAGTAGAGATGGGGTTTCACCGTGTTAGCCAGGATGGTCTCGATCTCCCGACCTTGTGATCCACCCGCCTCGGCCTCCCAAAGCTCTGGGATTACACGTGTGAGCCACCGCGCCCAGCCAGCAGCCTGCATCTTTACTAGATTTTTCTATCAGTTCTAAGAGTTTTTTGGTGGCGTCTTAGGTTTTCCTATATATAAAATCATGTTGTCTGCAAAGAAGGACAATTTTACTCCCTCTTTTTCAATCTGGATGCCCTTTATTTACTTTTTTTTTTTTTTTTTTTTTTTTTTGCCTAATTGCTGTGGCTAGGACTTACAGTACCATGTTGAATAAGAGTAGCGAAAGAGGCAATTTTGTCTTGCCCCAGTTCTTAGAGGAAAGGCTTTCAGCCTTTCTGTATTCATTATAGTAGCTGTGAGTTTGTCATATACGGCCTTTATTTTATTGAGGTATGTTCCTTCTATGCATAATGTTTGCAGAGTTTTTATCATGAAAGATGTTGAATTTTATCAAATTATTTTTCTGCATTTATTGAGATTATTGTATATTTTTTGTCCTTTATTCTGTTGATGTGTAGAATTACAAGTACTGATTTGCATTTGTTGAAACATCTTCGCATCACTGGGATAAATCCTACTGGATCATGATGTATAATCTCATTGTATTGTTAGGTTCTGATTGTCAGTATTTTGTTGAGGATTTTTGCATCTATGTTTTCTTTATTTGTTGTGTCCTGGTCTGGTTTTGTTATCAGGGTAATAGTGGCCTCATAAAATGAGTTAGGAAGAATTCCCTCTTCTTCAATTTTTTGAAATAGTTTGAAAAGAATTGTTGCTGATTCTTCTTCAAATGTTTAGTAGAATTTAGCAGTAAAGCCATCTGGTCTCAGGCTTTTCTTTGTTAGGAGGCATTTTAGTACTGATTCAATCTTGTTACTCTGGTCTGTTATTGGTGTGTTCAGGTTTTCTGTTTCTTCCTAGTTCTATCTTGGTAGGTTATGTGTGTCAAGGAATTTATCAATTTTTTTCTGAAATTTCCTAAATTTGATAGGATTTCTATTTTTTATATTTGTGGAGATTTGTTTTGTGGCATAAAATGTGATCCTTCCTAGAGAATGTTTCATGTGCTGATGAGAAGAATGCACGTTCTATAACTGTTGGATAAAATGTTCTGCAGATGTCTGTTTGGTCATTTAGTCTATAGTGCAGTTTAATTCTATGTTTCTTTATCGATTTTCTCAATGATGAAAGTGGTATGTTAAAGTCCCCAACTATTATTGTATTGGGAACTATCTCTCTTTATCTCTAATAATGTTTGCTTTTAATATGTAGGTGATCCTGTGTTGGGTGCATATACATTTACAATTGTTATAGTCTCTTGCTGAATTGATCCCTTTATCATAATGTAATGATCTTCTTTGTCTCTATTTATTTTTTTGACTTATAGTCTATTTAGTCTGATATAAATATAGCTGCTCCCACACACTTTTGGTTTCCATTTGTGTGGAATATCTTTTTCTAACCCTTTACTTTCAGTCTGTGTGTGTCTTTACAGGTGAAGTGCATTTCTTATATATAGGTGGGTCTTCAGTTTTTAAATCCATTCAGCGAGTCTATATCTCTTAAATAGGACAGGTGAGGACTGACTCCTGTCATTTTGTTAGCTGATTTCTGATTGTCTCATATATCCTTTGTGGCCTTTTTCCTTTCTTGTTTATCTTTGCAATTTGGTGGTTTTCTGTAGTGATAACCTTCTATTCCTTTCTCCTTCTCACTTGTGTATCTGTTCTACCAGTAAGTTTTACACTTTCATGTGTTTTTTTTTTTTGATGGTAGATATCATCTTTTAGCTTCTGGTTGTAGGACTTCCTTAAGCATTTATTATAGTGCTAGTCTAGTGGTGATAAATTTCCTCACATTTTGCTTCTCTGGGAAAGACTTCATTTTTAGCTTTATTCCTGAATTATAGCTTTGCTCAGTTTAGTGTTCTTCACTAGCAGTTTTCTTCTTTCAGCACTTTGAGTCTATCATCCCATTTTCTCTGGCCTGTAAGGTTTCTGCTGAGAAATCTGATATTAGTCTGATGGGGACTCCCTTATGTGTGACTTGATGCTTTTCTCTTGCTATTTTTAGAATTCTCTCTTTACTGTTTGATGTCTGACAATTTGACAATAACGTGCCTTGGACATGACATTTTTGGGTTAAATCTATTTGGGAATATTTAAACTTCCTCTATCTGCATTTCTATAGCTCTTCCAAGACTTGAGAAGTTTTCTGCTATTTTTTAATTAAATAGGCTTTTTATGCCTTTTCTCGTCTTTTCTCCTTCTGGAGCTCCCATAATTTGAATATTTGTTCCCTTGATGTTGTCCTATATGTCACATAGGCTTTCTTTATTCCTTTTTATTCTTTTTGTTTATTTGTTTGACTGGGTTATTTTAAAAGATCTGTCTTCAAGTACAGAAATTCTTTCTTCTGCTTGATCTAGTTTAATGTTAAAGTATTCAATTGTATTTTTTATTTTATCATGGAATTCTTCAGTTCTAGGATTTCTGTTTGGTTCTTTTTAATAATATCTATCTCATATGGTTTGGATCTGTGTCCTTACCCAAATCTCATGTCAAATTGTAATTCCCCATGCTGGAGGTAGGCCTGGTGGGAGGTGATTGGATCATGGGGACAGTTTCTCACGGTTTAACACCATCCCCTTTGGTATTGTCATGATGAGAGTGAGTTA
Organism: Pongo pygmaeus; assembly: GCF_028885625.2. Classification (NCBI taxonomy): domain Eukaryota; kingdom Metazoa; phylum Chordata; class Mammalia; order Primates; family Hominidae; genus Pongo; species Pongo pygmaeus. Next base: position 12,716,602 of record NC_072380.2, read on the forward strand.
TCACAAGACCTGGTTGTTTGAAAGTGTGTAGTTTCTCCCCCTGTCTTTCTTCCTCCTGCTCCAGACATGTGAAGTGCTGGCTCCCCCTTTACCTTCTGCCATAATTGTAAGTTTCCTGAGGCCTCCCCAAAAGCCAAGCAGATGCCACCATTATGTTTCCTATACAGCCTGTGGAACTGTGAGCCAATTAAATCTCTTTTCTTTGTCAATTACCCAGTCTCAGGTATTTCTTTATAGCATTGCAAGAATAGACTAACACACTGTCTCTTCGAATTTTTCCATTCCCATCATGAATTGTTTTTAAAATTTCTTTGTATTGTTTGTACTCTCTTATACCTGTTTCCTTAAGAAAGTAATATTTTAATCATTAATATTATTTATTATCAATCATTAATAATTATATTTTCATTAACATCAATATTATTTTATTATTAATACAACTATGTTAATAATATTTTGAAATCCTTTTTAAGAATTTTATGTTTTTTTTCTTTAGGATCTGTCACTGGATAATTATTATGTTCCTTTGGTGGTGTCATGTTCCTGGCTTGTTCATGTTTTTTGTGTACATACACTGATATCTACACATCTGGTGTAACAGTCACTTCTTCCAGCTGTATGCGGTAGTTTTCATAGTGAAAGACTTTTTCCTGCACATATATCTATACTGTCAGTTGGGTTGAGTACATTAGGTTTGGTTGCGGTGGGTGTCATAGTGTAGTTCCTATATGATTTCTTTGACTGTATCAATGTCAGCGGTGTCTGTGAGTTTCTTAGTAGCTTAGGTTACAGTTGTTTATGAAGGGTGTGGTGAGGCTTTTCTGGAGCCTGGGGTGCTAGATGGGCTGGTTCTCAGGCCCCTGGATTGTGCACGTGAGCACAGACTATGGCAGCAGTGAGCCCTGGTAAGGATCAGTTCCAGGGTCCACTGGCAGCAAGTGCAGGTGCCAGTGGTGGATTGGCTTTTGAGTCTCTCAGAGGCACACTTGGGACTGTGGCAGCCCTGCTGCTGGAGGCGGCAAGGTAATTGTTGGTGGTGGCAGCCCCTGGCAGGTGATTCTCAGGCTTTGGGGAGTACAAGCTTCAGCTCCATAAATCCTAGGGGCAGCCTCCCTAATACGCAAGACCACCTGTTTCCCACAGTGTAGGGCACTGTGTGGGCTTGGGTCTCTGGCATGCAGCCACACTGCTGGGTCCAGCTGGTGTCATGATGCTGCAGCCCTCTAAGTGGATATGAGGGGAATGTTGGCTGGGCCTCGGGGATGTGGAAATGTAGGGGTTCTTGGGCCCCAGGGCAGGATGTAGCCTGGTGTCTGTTCCATTCTTAAAACGGTGTCATGTGGCAGCAGCCTGGGTTCTGGAAGGTGAGCGGAACCCAGTGTGAATTCCCTCTTCAAGAAAATGTAATCACATGGACTCAAAGCAGCTCCCTTTACTAAGCACAGGGATTTTGAGGCCCGAGTGGCTTTCCTGTCACTATGATTGCAGGTGTGTGTTATGGGAATGTGGACTGTTGGAGATCTCTTGCAATGGGGATCATCACAACAGGGAACCCCTCCTGGCTCTGGCCAGCTGCTTTGCTGCCCTCTCCAGGCTATCGTCTTGAGTTTCCTTCCTCAGAGGGTCCCTATCACTTCCCTGCTGAATTCTAGTGTTCTCCCTTACATAATCTATTTAACATACTCTACTCACCATTTTGGTCCTTCTTTGAAGAGGAGATTAGTGCTGGACACCTCTAGTCAACTGTCTTAATCACATAGGGTGGTATTGTTCTGCCTTTTATATTCTTGCAAAGTGGTATGTGATGCTGGGCTCAGTGGCTCACACCTGTAATCCTAGCAATTTTGGGGGCCAAGGTGGGAGGATTGCTTGAGCATAGGAGTTCAAGGCCAGCCTGGGCAACATGGTGCAACCCTGTCTCTACAAAAAATACAAAAATTAGCCACGTATAGGTGGCATGCCCCTGCAGCCCAGCTACTTGGGAGGCTAAAGTGGGAGGATGGCTTGAGCCCAGGAGGTAGAGGTTGCAGTGAGCTGAAATTGTGACACTGCACTCCAGCCTGGGCAACAGAGCAAGACTCTGTCTCAAAAAAAAAAAAAAAAAAAAGTGGTATAGGGAACAGAACTATTTGCAGCTCTATTAGGCATTCATAGTCTTTTGATTCTTAATAGGAATTGACCATATGACAGAACCTACAAACTCAAAATTAGTTATTGATGCTTATACGGCACCTGTATTTTAATTTTAATACCATGGCTAAAATGAAAGTGAGCAGGGGGATCCCCAGGTGTAGAAGATAAATCTTGAGTATTTAGAAAAAAATTCTTTTGGGCTTCTTTTGTAGTGATTTTAAACCATTTTTATTTATGTTGGTGCCAAGTCTTACTACCTAGTAAAAAGCAAATTGCCCCACCCAGGCCTATTGAATCAGAACTCTTGTTTCAACAAGGCCTCCAGGTGATTCTGATAAATACTAACAATTGGAAACAATTGCCATAAAGACTAGCACAATGAGTATCCTCAGAGCACTGGTATTATGTTTGGATTCTCACAACAGTGGTCGATTCTGACATTTAAGTATCTTCTGATCAAATAGTTTTAATACTAAGTGTGCCAATATTAAAAAAAATCATACCTCTGAAAACAATTTTCTAAATTCAATCAGTTCAAACATAGAAAAAACTTCACAGAACAGACTAAATCATTACATTGTTCTTTAAAGAAAACATGCAAAATGCCAACACAAGAAATGTATGAAAGTGAAGGGTTCTGGTTGAGTGATGGTGGGAGACCTTAAGTCTTACATCTTGACAAATCCTACTCCTGGACCTAAATTCGGACCCTTCTTTGTCTCTGTGACAGCCTCTGGGATGCCTCTCTGGAGGTTCCACAAGATGCACTTTGAAAATCATTAACTCTTGGATTAGTCACCTGACCCTTAATTATATACTGCCTTGGCCTTGTATCTTCTTATGGTTTCGTTCTGTGTTGTTTTATTATTGCCTTTGATTACTTACTTTTTGCATGCTTATGGTCTGAGCCCCTTCATGTAGGAGACAGGAGAAAAAGCCACAAAGCCCTGAATGTCTTATGAATTGTAAAGAGGCACAGATAACAGTCATATCATCAACCAATATAGCCAGCAAGCTAGACAGGAACTACAGGCAGGGGCTCTGTGTGCAGTATGTTTCCTGTATTTTCCATAGTTTCTCAACTGCATGGAAGAAGGAATACAACTGGCATTAAGAAGACATAGCCCAGAAAGATGACAGAGTTAACAGCTATTTATCTGGTTCTTGACTTTAATAAAAAATCAGGACCACTATTTTTCTCTTATGGACCCCATATTTAGGAAGATTTTCTCCATTAGACTAACTATAGTATGCTAAGTAATACATTAGTTTTCCCCATTTTACTCAATAGATCATGTATTCTCAATAAAATTGGTTCTTGTGGTATGGGTGAATACATCTTACTCTTTTTTTTTTTTTTTTTTTGAGACTGAGTTTCGCTCTTGTTGCCCAGGCTGGAGTGCAAATGTGCGATCTCGGCTCACTGCAATCTCTGCCTCCTGGGTTCAAGCCATTCTCCTGCCTCAGCCTCCCTAAGTAGCTGGAATTACAGGTGCTCACCACCAGGCCCAGCTGATTTCTTGGATTTTTAGTAGAGATGGGGTTTCATTATGTTGGCCAGGCTGGTCTCGAACTCCTGACCTCAGGCGATCCACCTGCCTCGACCTCCCAAAGTGCTGGGATTACACGCGTGAGCCACTGCACTGGGCCCATCTTACTCTTTTATGCATAAAGCACAGTGCATCTATTGTACTAAAATTTCAAGGCAGTCATTAAAAAAAAGTCTAAAAGAATTCTTAGGGGAAAAAGGTAATGATACACTCATATAAATGACTTCCAATTAGAACTTTTGATTTATATGAACTTACCAGTATTCTCACACTGAGCTGGAATTTCAGTCAAAACAAAATAACATCATATTTCAACTTGTAGGTAAATGTAATTGTTCATTCATCAGTGAACACTTTGCTTGCCAGTAGTGCCGAAAGCATGGAAGAAAAAAGAACAATTGAAAAACTACTGCAATAGTCCAAGTAAGAAATGGTGAAGACTGGACAAGGATGTTCAGATTTGGGATGTATTTTAAAATATGCCTTCTGAAAAAAATTCAAAACAGCTCAATGCCCTCATAATAAAAGATTCTACATTGGGAAATACCGTATGATGCCAAAGTTCTAGGCCTTATTTCAGGGGGATCTTTGCCTGTTTGTATACATGTTGCAAAAAAATTCTTCCTGGCATCATCATTCTTTAGGCTGGCAGAGAAAAACAAATCAGCAAATCTCACATTTTCCTTTATGGGAAAATTTTGTTTGTAGCTGGACCTAATTTCTATTCGGGTAAGGAGTGGCTCTTATTCAAAGACAAGCTTTGTATATTTTGTTACACAAATGACCTTTATTTTTGAAGCTGTCAACAACATTTTCATAATTGCAAATGGTCTAGGTTGATGTAACCTGCCATATTTTGCAGATTTTACAATGCATTTGTATTTGCACTGCTCAAAAATTACATAATAAGCATCAGTAAATCTTCCCATGCAATTTTTAGCTCACTCCTGGCATTGATCAACTGTTGTGCTTAGCATGGTGTAAATTTCTTCCTGATAAACCCAACTTTGGCCCTGGGCTCTATTTTTCCAACAGCTATTAATCAACTTTGCAAGCTGCTTTAGATTCTTTTTGGAGATAGGATGTCATAAATAAGTAAAAGTAATCATTGTTTCATACAGGAAGTAAAGAAGTGCAAGCTAGAATACGTGCAAGACAGCATGGTTGTGTCATATGTGTGCAGATGGGAAAAGACCAATTCTTCTCTGTGGTTACATGGGTCATGTTGCCTGTATATCACTCTCTTCTGCAGTCTACCAAGCGTTATAAACAGCATGTGATCCATGGGCCTGCTATCAAAACGAATACATTTCATGAGATGTGAAGCGTCATTTAACTTGAGCAATGACTTGAGATTATTACTTAGGGTTTAGATGGAATGTTTTCTCAATGGGCCAATGTCTTTTGCAAAAAATAGGACTCACAGAGGAACACATAACAAGACTTTTTATTTATTTATTTTTTTGAGATAGGGTGTCTGTTGCCCAGGCTAGAGTGCAGTGGCATGATCACAGGTCACTGCAGCCTCAACCTCCTGAGCTCAAGTGATCCTCCTACCTCAGCCCCCTGAGTAATCCCAGCCTCCTGAGCTGCATTGCCCTGTGTTCTCCCCATGTTGCCCAGGCTGGTCTCGAACTCCTGAACTCAAGTGATCCTCCCTGCTCTGCCACTCAAAGTGCTAGGATTACAGGCGTGAACCACCGCACTGGCCCAACAAGTCTTTTTAAACAGAGACTTAAACTGGTTTCCTCATTCCTGAAGTCCAAATAAATTATATTGCTAAGTAATATGTATGTAATATACGTTGAGGAAATATTTGTACTCTATATTAAAGATAATGTTTGCTATGTCTTTGTGTGAATTCAAATATATTTTAAAATATTTATAAAGGAAAAATAATTTGGCTCATCTTACACCTCAGATAGAAAAATTAGCTGGCAGTCCTGAGACTGGGAATGGTTATAAAATGTTTAATGACCTATAGACCAGAAGATAAAAAGCTAAGAGCCAACTTACTTTAAAAGTACTGCAGCCAGCACATCATCGGAAAAGAGCCGTGTCTCTCCCATTCTCCCCGGGAGTGTAGGGGAGATTTAGGGGACGAATTATGCATGGAAGGGTAAACTCACTTGGGCTCATGCTGCTCAAGAGAAAGTCTCCTGAAAAGAAGCCAGCAGGGCAGTTTCTTCTTGCATGTCAAGAATTGTGGTGGATGCAATAATGTTTATGATCTTTGGGTAAGGACATGGAGCAAAGAAAGGTACAAGGGAAGATGGGATACTCCAAGATTTTGGTATGCTCTTTGTATTAGTCTGTTTTCATGCTGCTGATCAAGACATACCCCAAACTGGGCAATTTACAAAAGAAAGAGTTTGGCCGGGTGCGGTGGCTCACGCCTGTAATCCCAGCACTTTGGGAGGCCAAGGAGGGCAGATCACGAGGTCAGGAAATCGAGACCATCCTGGCTAACACGGTGAAACCCCGTCTCTACTAAAAATACAAAAAAATTAGGGCGTGGTGGCGGGTGCCTGTAGTCCCAGCTACTCGGGAGGCTGAGGCAGGAGAATGGCGTGAACCCAGGAGGCAGAGCACGCAGTGAGCCGAGATCGCGCCACTGCACTCCAGCCTGGGTGACAGAGCGAGACTCCGCCTCAAAAAAAAAACAAAGAGTTTTACTGGACTTACCGTTCCACATGACTGGGGAGGCCTCACAATCATGGCAGAAGGCAAGGAGGAGCAAGTCACATCTTAGGTGGACGGCAGCAGGCAAAGAGAGAGAGCTTGTGCAGAGAAACTCCTGTTTATAAAACCATCAGATCTCGTGAAACCCATTCACTATCATGAAAACAGCACAGGAAATACCCAACCCCATGATTCAATCATCTCCCACTGGGTCCCTTCCAGAACAAGTGGAAATTATGGGAGCTATAAGATGAGATTTGGGTTGGGACACAGAGCCAAACCATATAACTCCTGTTATGGCAACTAAAAACAGAAGGCGAAATGCTTTCTGACCACAAAAAGAACAAATCCCTAAATCTTAAGTTCTAACTGCACATCTAGTACTTAAAATCATGTGAGGGGTTTTACATGGAATAGCCCTAGAATCTGTGGCGTGTAACTATTTTATTTACAAATGAAGCATTTGAATTAGGAAGCAATCGCCATAATATTTCACGATAATGTAATATATGCATGGGTTGTAATTTAAGAATTTCAAAACAATACGTTAATAAGTAATCAAACCACCTCATAGTTCAAATTTTAAAATACAGTTTTCAAAAACTAAATAAAATAACCTTTTCTAAAGCAACATGTGTTGGTATAAAACAAAATAAAATTGTCATTAAGGTCAAAGGATAAAAACAAGCCCAATATTCAGATTTTTTTTTAGACCTCAGAGAGCTAAAGACTTTTTTGAAGACTTCCAACATCCAGACTTCCAGTGTTTGCAAGTCAGCTATTCTGTGCACAGTCCAAGATGTGGCACCATTTATGATAGCTGAAAACTTAATGTAAGTGTTAATTAAACTTTCAGCTCTAAAAATAAAAAAAGTACACTAAAAGCTATTTTAAAGTCAGCAAGGCCCTGCATTTGCTTAGAGGTCTTCTTTTTTAACTCTTGCTCTTAAGTAAATCTTGATAACTATTTTTGGTTCTCCATATCCTTACATGGAAAAAGAATGCATTTTGCTGGAGAAAAACAAAAATAATGCTCTAGATTTATGACTTATTTCTCTCAACTATCTTCCTCAGTAAGACCTTAATCTAAGAATATTTGGTGAAATAATATCCCAGTTCTAGAGAAAGTTGCTAGAATTACAAACATGTCATAGGAAACAGATATTTCAGTTTTAGCATGCATATTGTAACATTTCAGGCTTCCTTCTTTCCATCAAGATCTGAGCACTAAGTTTCTTTCTGAGTGAAGAATCAAATGAAGCAGATGGGAGGTGATGATAATATTATATTATTTATTATCAGATTTGGTGGCTGTTTTATGGTTATATAAAAGAATACTTTGGTTTTGGGAAAGGCTGAAGTATTTAGAGTTAATAAGGTTTCGTAACTACAGTTTACTCAAATGGTTCAAGGGAAAAAAAGCAACAAAGAAAGAGAGAGAATGACAAATCAAACGTCATAAAATGTTAACCACTGGGTGAGGAAATGAGGAGTCTTGTATTATATTCACAACATTGCTGCGAGTTTGAAATTTTTTCAAAATAAAAGTAGAACAAATTAAAAAGGACACAGTGAGTTTCAAGGGCCTCCAACTGGCCAAATTTACGACTATTCAAAACAATAATGACTGTAATTGATTGTAATCCAATGAATAAATAAGAATTCATGACTCCACATGATACTATAAAAACAAGAAAGAAAGAAAAAGAATAGTAGCCAGAGGCTACTATTATGCCAACAACTTACTCTGAAATGTTTTAGTGAAAAAATTAAGCACTTATCCTGTCTTTTTGAGAATAATTATAGTCATTCCCAGTTGTATATTAGTCTGTTCTCACACTGCTATAAATAAATACCTGAGACTGGGTAATTTATAAAGAAAGGAGGTTTAATTGGCCCACGTTCTGCAAGCTGTATAGAAAGCATGGTGGCATCAGCTTCTGGAGTGACCTCAGGAAAGTTACAATCATGGTGAAGGTGAAGAAGAAGCAGGCACTTCACATGGCCAGAGCAGGAGCAAGAGAGAGAGATAGGGGAAGGGCGACACACTTTTAAACAATCAGATATCATAATAACTCACTATCATGAGAAGAGCACTGAGGGGATGGTGCTAATCTATTCAGGAAGGACCCAACCCCATGATCCACTCACGTCCCACCAGGCCCCACCTCCAACATTGGGGATTACATTTCAACATGAGATTTGGGTGGGAACACAGATTCAAACCATATTATTCTGCCTCTGGCCCCTCCTAAATCTCATGTCCTTCTCACATTTCAAAATACAATCATGCCTTTCAAACAGTTGCCTAAAGTCTTAACTCATGCCAGCATTCACTCAAAAATCCACTTCAAAGTCTCATCTGAGACAAGGCACATCCCTTCTGCCTATGAGCCTGTAAAATCAAAAACAAGTTGGTTACTTCCAAGACACAATGGGGGTGTTGGCATTGGGTGAACATTCTCATTCCAAAAGGGAGAAATGGGCCAAAAGAAAGGGGCTATAAGCCCCAGGCAAGTCAGAAAGCCAGCAAAGCATTCATTAAATCTTAAAGTTCCAAAATAATCTCCTTTGATTCCATGTCCCACATCTGGGGCACACTGGTGCAAGGGGTGGGCTCCCAAAACCTTGGGCGGCTTCACCCCTGTGGCTTTCCTGAGTTCATCCCCAGCAGCTGCTCTCACAGACTGGTGTTGAGTCCCTGCGCCTTTTTCAGGCTGAGGGTACAAGCTGCTGGGGGTCTACCATTCTGGGGTCTGGAGGACAGTGGTCTTCTTCTCACAGCTCCACTAGACAGTGCCCCAATGGGGACTCTGTGTGGAGGCCCCGGCCCCACATTTTCCATCTGCACTGCCCTAGTAGAGGTTCTCTAGGCTGAAGGCTCCACCCCTGCAGCAGGCTTCTGCCTGAACATCCAGGCTTTTCCATGCATCTTCCAAAATCTAGGCAGAGGCTCCTATGCCTCAACTCCTGCATTCTGTGCACCTACAGTCTTAACATCACATGGAAGCCACCAAGGCTTCCAACTTGCAGCCTCTGAAGCAGCTGTCCAAGCTGTACCTGGGCCCCTTGTAGCCATGGGTGGAGCTGGAGTAGGTGGAATGCAGGTAGCAGTGTTCCAAGGCTGCACAGCGTGAGGCTCTGGGCCTGGCACATGAAACCATTTTTTTCTTCCTGGGCCTTCAGGCCTGTAATGGAAGGGGCTACCAGGAAGGTCACTGAAATGCCTTTGAGGCCTTTTCCCCATTGTCTTCATTATACAGTCATTATAATAAACTTTACATGTGGTTTTGCCCCCCTGAGTGGGCTTTCCTTAATGAATTACGAATTATGGGTAAAAACATGCACAGTTTAATTTCAATGATATAACTATAAATGCCAATCAAATAACATCATCTTGTCACTCAAATACAGCCCAAGCTCAACTTCTCCCCACAAACCTCATAAAAGCACTGAGCTCTGTAAAGGGGAGCCGATTTCACTTCACAGAGATCAGCCCGCCCTCCCTCTGAGAGTGTATAACTGTGCTTCAATAAGCTTTGTTTCAAGCTTGCATTTTGGTGTTAGTTTGCATTTCTTTGCTCACTATCACAAGAACCGAGACTGCTGATCTAGAGCTCCGGCTCTGTTGATCTCCTTGGTTGAAGGGTCCATCCCAACTCAGGATCCCGGGTAACAATAATACCTGCCTCTTGATATAAGGATTCGATAATTTTTTAAAGCACTGAGAACATGCCTGTTACACAGTAAGTAAACACACGCTGATTATTGAAATCTAAATCCTCACAACCACCCTAAGAGGTACATATTATTATTCCCATCTTACAATAGAGAAAATAAGCTCAGAGTAATTAATTTACTTGGGTCTTACAGCAAGTAAGTGACGGTACTGGTATTTGTACTTATATTGAATGATTTGACTCTAAAATTCTTCTTTTCTCTATATCAAATAGCCCCATGAGGAGTGTGTGTGTGTGTGTGTGTGTGTGTGTGTGTGTGTATTTTAAATGAGAACCAAGCAGAAGCTTATGGTAGAGACCAGGCTATCTGAGTCATGTATGATCGTCTTTACTATTTCGGTCAAAATATCTGGAAATTAGATTTGACAAAAATCACTTTCAGCATATAATGATTAAGATGACGAATTGTGCTCTAAATGTTGAGAAGCTATTTTATAAGATGTGGGAAAATCTGTAACACCTATGTGTGGAATGTGGCCTTGGAGTTTCAAGTTTTATCACAAAATGACAATTCTTGTTACAGTCTCTATATGAACAAATTTAAATCTCTACTTAATTTCTAAATTACCTACTGCCTATATCATAGCTTTGTTCTTTTAGTTTACGTCTACCTATGTGTAGCAAATACTCGAATACTTACGCATTTTTTTCAAAAAGGAATCAGAGATGTTTTACTTCTCTAAGCAACGAAGCTGTTGAAATGGAAAGAACTGAGCAAGTATCAACAATGTAACATACTTTGCTTTTTTCCCCATGCTGTAGATAACTGGAATAGTTCAGGCACCACATCTAAGCTCTTACATAAGACTTACGCAAGAGTTGTGAGCCAGTTCTTTCCTGAATCAGTGTCAGAGCTAATTCAGATATTTAAGGACCTTTGCTTCCTAATATTCTTGGTAAGCATGGCATGCACTTACTTAGTTCACTTCGGTTATTTTTAAATTACTTGGGTAAACACACACACATTTACATTTATAAACATCCTTGCCAATGCAATGAAAGCTCACATTGTGTTCCTCCTAGTATGCTTAGCCTGGGTAGTGTAGGGGAAAGGGAGGGAGAGTTTCTCTACCGTGAACGCTATTTTCTGAATCTTTCCTAAAAACATATACATGCACTGGATACACTTTTAAAGCAAGCTATTATTCACCAGGCCTTTTGTAGAGCATTAACTCCAGCATAGAAGGCTAACACATCTATTAACTGGCTCAGTGATTTGATTTTTCTTTTTTTTAATGAGGGAATTGAGGCAGCTAAAAGTTAAGCCAGTATGCTTCAGGACAAAGAGAAAATTCGAAACAGAGGTTAGGTTTCAAAGATCCTGTTTGGACCACAAAGTGAAGAGTAGCAAAGAGGAAACATAAAAAAAATCAAAAGATACAATTGAAGGAAACTCCTAACCCCTTCATTCCAAGTACAGCCTTCTAGGACAGCCCTCTTATTCTTTGTCTTAGCAGTTTACGTCCACCTTAATGCAGAATTATAAGTGATTATTTTGCTCTCCAGATGGAGATATTGGCTCCTTTTTGCCAGTCTTCTTAGAATATAAATTAGCTCAACACTGACTCGGGCAGCTACTGTTCTAAAGGCAGGGGATAGAGCATTAAACAAGCTGTCTGGGTTCACGCCTTTATGGAACTTACCAGAATGATAGTGAGAGGTGACAGCATGCTGGCAGTCCTCACAGCCCTCGCTCGTTCTCGGCGCCTCCTCTGCCTGGGCTCCCACTTTGGCGGCACTTGAGGAGCCCTTCAGCCCACCGCTGCACTGTGGGAGCCCCTTTCTGGGCTGGCCAAGGCCGGAGCCAGCTCCCTCAGCTTGCAGGGAGGTGTGGCGGGAGAGGCGCAAGCGGGAACCGGGCTGTGCGCGGCGCTTGCGGGCCAGCTGGAGTTCCGGGTGTGCATGGGCTTGGCTGGCCCCGCACTCGCACTCGGAGCAGCCGGCCGACCCTGCCGGCCCCAGTCAATGAGGGGCTTAGCACCCGGGCCAGCGGCTGCAGAGGGTGTACTGGGTTCCCCAGCAGTGCCAGCCCACCGGCGCTGCGCTGCGCTCGATTTCTCACTGGGCCTTAGCTGCCTTCCCGCGGGGCAGGACTTGGGACCTGCAGCCCGCCAGGCCTGAGCCTCCCACACCCTCCATGGGCTCCTGTGCGGCCCAAGCCTCCCCGATGAGCGCCGCCCCCTGCTCCACGGCGCCCAGTCACATCGACCACCCAAGGGCTGAGGAGTGTGGGCGCACTGCACGGGACTGGCAGGCAGCTCCACCTGTAGCCCCAGTGTGGGATCCACTGGGTGAAGCCAGCTGGGTTCCTGAGTCTGGTGGAGACGCGGAGAACCTTTATGTCTAGTTCAGGGATTATAAATACACCAATCAGCACCCTGTGTCTAGCTCAGGGTTTGTGAATGCACCAATGGACACTTTGTATCTAGCTACTCTGGTGGGGCCTTGGAGAACCTTTATGTCTAGCTCAGGGATTGTAAATACACCAATCGGCACTCTGTATCTAGCTCAAGGTTTGTAAACACACCAGTCTAGCTCAGGGTTTGTGAATGCACCAATCAACACTCTGTATCTAGCTACTCTGGTGGGGACTTGGAGAACCTTTGTGTGGACACTCTGTATCTAGCTAATCTAGTGGAGAGGTGGAGAACCTTTGTGTCTAGCTCAGGGATGGTAAACGCACCAATCAGCGCCCTGTCAAAACAGACCACTGGGCTCTACCAATCAGCAGGATGTGGGTGGGGCCAGATAAGAGAATAAAAGCAGGCTGCCCGAGCCAGCAGTGGTAACCCGCTGGGGTCCCGTTTCACACTGTGGAAGCCTTGTTCTTTTGCTCTTTGCAATAAATTTTGCTACTGCTCACTCTTTGGGTCCACACTGCTTTTATGAGCTGTAACACTCATTGTGAAGATCTGCAGCTTCACTCCTGAAGCCAGCGAGACCAGGAGCCCACCGGGAGGAATGAACAACTCCAGACGCACCGCCTTAAGAGCTGTAATGCTCACCGGGAAGGTCTGCAGCTTCACTCCTGAGCCAGCGAGACCACGAACCCACCAGAAGGAAGAAACTCCGAACACATCTGAACATCAGAAGGAACAAACTCCAGACACGCTACCTTAAGAGCTGCAACACTCACTGCGAGGGTCCACGGCTTCGTTCTTGAAGGCAGTGAGACCAAGAACCCACCAATTCCGGACACAATATGGTTTAGCACAGTGATTCTCAACTCTGGCTGCAATTAGAATGAACTGGAAGCTTTTATAAATCTTATGTCTGGGTCCCACTCTCCCTGGGATCCATATTCACTTGGCCTGGGGAAGAGGCAGGATGTAGCTGTGGTCAAGAACTATTGGTCGGAGAAATATTACTGTGGGGCAGACAGCTGTTATGCAAGGTGTTAGGTGATCATGTTCTTTATTTCTTTATTCCAGCTGTTTATCCAGTGTATATTCACGTGGGAGATGAGTTTAAGTAGTTCAAAAATGAACACTTTTTATCCAGATAGTTAAATATGTTTTATGTGCACTTAAAAATACATAACGGGCATGTCAAACTTATGAATGCACAGATATTTTGCTCAGTACTGAAGGAGAGGCAAAATTGTACTTCTGCCTTCAGGGTTTTTGGCTGGGCTTGAGGATTGAATTGACCAAAGACAGATTAACAGGAGAAATGCATAACACATTTATTTAAAATAAGTTTTACATGACACAGAAGCCCTTATAAGACCCAAACAGGCAGTTGGGGTAAAACACACATATCGAATTGGACAAAGAGGAGTAAATTATGAAAGTGTGACAAATGGAAGGGGCTTGGGCTGGGTCAGTTATGGTAGAAAAGTAACTAGGAAGATAAGGATTAGTTTAACAAGGTTTCTACAGATTGGTCTCAATTTTGACTCCCCATTTCTAGTGATAAGAATGTTACTTTCTTTGTGGTATATGAAGGACATCTTCCATATGGGGATTTATGCCTTCCTTTAGGAAGAAAAAGGGAAGATCAGAGGGTCCTTCTCATACCTACTATTTTTTCAAGTGCCTTCATCTCAAAATAATCCTCATGTCACACTGGCATACTTTGGAGTGGCATAGTCTGGCAGTTGTCAGTACAACAGTATGAAAGTTCCCTTTAAAATAGTGAATGAAAAATTACAGGTGTGTCAGATTCAAGAAAAATATCAAATACATAATAGTATAGGTACTATGAGGATATTGCAAAAATCATGAAGTTGGTATGAGATTGACACGTAGGAAACAGGGTATGGGGAAATCAATGTGCTGGTATGAACAAGTCATGGGTGATCTGTATTATTCTTGGTGATGGCCCATACGTCACTTTCAAGATGAGAAAGAAGTGAAACTGACTGTATTCGATTCCCTAAGTCATCATTTAACTAATGGCCATCTCACTGGATCACCCATTTGCTAAAAGCCAGTTCATTGAATAATTGGCTAACCAGTCGACCCAAAGAATACTGATAGACAGATATCTTAAACCAGATCTTTTAGTGTTTTGCTTTGAGAAGTGGAAGTAAATGCTTGGGAAATAACTGGGATAGGACATAAACTCTCAAAAATAAAGAAGAGAGTAAGTTGCAGTGAAGTTGGGCTCACCCTGTCCCACTGTTACAGGATCCTTGGGGTGTCGCTTTGCCAGCTGGAAACCTCTGTGGCCAGTGGTGCCTTTGCCTGAGTTTTGCTTGGGGCCATCTGGGCTCATTCTACCACTTGGCCTGACAGGCTGCACTCAGCTCGTGGTACCAGCCTGGATCCCCCAGGCCTGCCAAGGGTGAGCCAGGTGTGGAGCGGCAAGGGGTGCGTGAACAAGCATGGGGTCTGGCCACTGCGCATAGCCAGGCACACCAGCTGCAGTGGGGCAGGCAGCTCCAGTTGCTAGCATGGGCACTGGCTCCCTATGAGGCTGTAGCTGGACCAGGTGTACCACAAGCAGTTTCCACAGCTGGCACTGGGGAACATGGTGGCACCCAGAAGCTTGGAGACACCAGGAACTGCAGAGCCCCAAAAGGGGTGTCACAGCCCTGGTGTGGGGAGCTCTTAGGTCTGGACTCCCTGAAGGGCCACAGCTCTTCTCTCCTTCTCTCTTCTCTGTCACCCGCAGTGAGCAAGGGGCATGTTTTAGCCCTGTTTGTGTTACAGTTCTTTTAGCCTTGCCATTCGGAGGGTTCCAAGGTCTTGTCCTGCATCCCGGAAGAATGAGGTACGTGAACAAGTGGAGGGTGAGAAAGGTGAAGAAGAGCTTTATTGAGTGACAGAACAATTCAAGGAGACCAACACTGGGTAGCTCCTTTCTGCAGCTGGTTGTCCCATCATCTTCCCAAGTCTGGCTGAGTCTGGGGTTTTTATGGTCTTTAGAGGAGAGGAAGTGCATGCTGATTGGTCTATGGGCAGCCACAGGTGGGCCCGGAAAAGCACCACAAGTTCCCACTCTGGTCCCTGGGACCAGCAGCCTGGCCCCCAGGCTTCAGGTCCTCCCCAGCTTTAAGGTGGGGCTTCACTGGGGATCCACCTCCTTCTGCCCGGAAGTCTCTCTGCCTCCTGCTACCATTCATGATGCCCAGGCTGTTCATGTCAAGGGGCACCTGCAGGCCAGCCCCAAGCTGCCCTCAGCCCCCCTTGGCTTCCCTCCTGTGCTCGTTGGTGCCCAAAGTCCAGAGGGGGCCAAGGTGGCAGGGGGCTGGCATGTCAGCACTGCCCTTGATGTGCACACACCTGCTCAGGCTGCAACAGCAACCAAGCCTGGCCGCAACCTTGCTTCAAAATCGGAGTGGGTGCCAGGAGCAGGGAGAGGCCAGGCAGCGGGAGCAGACACCCCTGAGACTACAGGGCTTGGGGGGCCTTCCCAGGCAGAGATGCCCAGGTTTACAGCCAGAGCTTGGGCAGCTGCAGCTGTGCCCAGGAGGCTCCTGCTGGCTCCCTGGAGTGTGCAGCCCTGCCCTGGCAGTGCCTCCCCACTGCAGTCAGTGTCACGGCAGTGGCCACTCTAGATGGGCTGCTGCTTCCATCACCATTGTACCTTAAGAGAAGTTTTTTCTAGTGTCTGAAATTTAAAAGCAACTGAACCACTTGAAATTCACATCCAACTGAGCCGAGCTTAGAAATTCATGATGAGATGACTCTGTGTTGCTGAGGAGAAACTAAAACAAAAAGAAAAACCCTCAGTAATGTAACAGTGGACCACAGTGAATTGATTTTTGCTCAAATGCCTTTTTGTGAATTAGCTGCTTAACAAACTAGCTTTCCACAAAATAGATTTGCTTTAGAATAGCAACTACTGTACTTATAGAAAACTGGGATACTTTTATTGTAGGCAAGTCTTCCTATATAAGTCCCCTTCTCTAGACTGCTAACTTCTGGAAGTGTATCACATCTCTATTCTCTCCAACAGCTTATTCAATGTATTTGCTGGTGAAACAGCAACAAGCCCTATTAAGATATATTTGGGCTGGGCACGGTGGCTCACACCTGTAATTCCAGCACTTTGGGAGGCCGAGGCGGGCAGATCATGAGGTCAGGAGATCGAGACCATCCTGGCTAATACGGTAAAACCCCGTCTCTACTAAAAATACAAAAAATTAGCCAGGCGAGGTGGTGGGTGCCTGTAGTCCCAGCTACTCGGGAGGCTGAGGCAGGAGAATGGCGTGAACCCGAAAGGCAGGGTTGCAGTGAGCCAAAATCACACCACTGCACTCCAGCCTGCGCGACAGAGCAAGACTCTGTCTCAGAAAAAAAAAAAAAGATATATTTGGTACAATTTGGTACAGTGCCCATTTCCACTGCAATTTAGGGCACAAAATCTCAAATCCAAGTATCAATTCATTCTAGCCAATCCAAATATCTATCTATAACTAGAAATGATGAATAGGAGATCTATTTATCTTTGAATATGAGATAACTGTTAACTGGGATTTAAAGAAACAAATAATTAATTGAAAAAGACTAATTCACACTATAGATCATGAGCTATATACATTTAATCATAAAATTCGATTAATTTAATTGAGCAATCTTTAATATACAGTAAGAATTCTGATATTGTTAGGTGGTTAGATATTGTTAGGTGCAGCTGGGAAGGGGTGAGAGAGGAGGGCAGAAGGGCTGTCACTAAGACAGGCCCTGACCCACCTATGTTCAGCCCCCAAGACCACCCTAACTCTACCCTAATGGATGGAGTTTGTGGTAAAGTCTGTGGCCAGCACATCCTGGAGAAAGAAGAACTGGGCACAGATAAAAATCCACCGAAGTCGTGAATGCCCAGTCCATCTAGGCTGTAACCCCAGGTAACTTCATCCTCACTATACATCATTACAATAAAATTTACATGTGTGTTTGCCCCCTTGAGTGAGCTTTCCTAAATGAATTATGGGTAAAAAAAATGCGCAGTTTAACTTCAGTGATATAACCATAAACCACCAATTAAATGACATCATCCTGTCACTCAAACACAGCCCAAGCCTCGACTCCTCCCCATAAACCCCGTAAAAGCACACTGAGCTCTGTAAAAAGGGGCTGATTTCACTTCGCAGAGATCAGCCCACTCTCCCTCTGAGAGTGCATTACTGTGCTTCAATAAACTTTGCTTTGAGCTTGCATTTTGGTGTTAGTTGGCAATTCTTTGCTCACTATCACAAGAACTGAGATTGCTGATCTAGAGCTCTGGCTCTCTTGATCTCCTTGGTTGAAGGGTCCATCCCAATGCAGTATCACTGGCAACATCACCCATTTATAATCCTTCCTTTCCAGTGAATGTTGACTTGTTAACTTCCTCCCTTCGGTGTGACAAATAGAATTTTTTCTGTTCTAGTCTGATCAGAACTCTCATATCCAAGTTCTACTGATTTTTTTTATGTGTCTTCTGTGAAATTCTGGTCTCAGGCCGTTTTATACCGAGATTGTCATTCTTATGTATTAAGTGCAGAAAACAGTCTCTTGTGTTATAAATGTTCAAGGTGCTGATTTTAGATACAGTCTTTGCCAGGGGTATTTATAGGAGTTGATTTCCTCAAAGGATCCCTCTGAAATGCATGCCACACAATGGGAAAGCCTCTTCTATTAGGTGACCTTGGATTTCTCCCTCTGACTCAAATGTCTGACCTATTATGGCAGTAGAAGCATTTAAACTTAGCAACTTCAGTCAGAAAGAGTAATTTCCTGATTGGATCTGAGGAGATTATGACCCTTTACTTCTGTAAGTCAATTAACACTTGATGTTTGACTGACACTCAAGTCAAACATCATTAAATGCTTTACCAAGCAGCAGAACCTCAAGGTTTTACTGTTTAATCATTCACTACTACTATATGGACTGAACAAGCATTGTACATGCTGAATAAATAAACAAAAACTCCCCAAACAATATACTACTTTAATATAACTGCCATGTTTATCTATCTCCAAAAATATGATCCTTCTAAGAAATATTTTGTTTTAACCTAGCCAATCAGTCAGCCAGAACAGAAATAGCCACAGACATTAAGGGAACTGGATAGCCACCCAAATAGTAGGCAGATCCCTGTCTTAGTTTGTTAGGGCTGCTATAACAAAACACTTGGCCAGGCAAGGTGGCTCACGCCTGTAATCCCACCACTTTGGGAGGCCGAGGCGGGTGGATCACCTGAGGTCAAGAGTTCGAGACCAGCTTGACAAACATGGTGAAACCCTGTCTCTACTAAAAATACAAAATTAGCCAGGCGTGGTGGCAGATGCCTGTAATCCCAGCTACTCAGGAGGCTGAGGCAGGAGAATCGCTTGAACCCAGGAGGCGGAGGTTGCAGTGAGCTGAGACCGTGCCATTGCACTATAGCCTGGGCGACAGAGTGAGACTCCATCTCAAAAACAAAAGAAAACAAACAAAAACAAAAACAAAACAAAACAAAAAACCCCACAAAACACCTTAGACTGGGTCATTTGTAAACAACAGAATTTTATTGCTCATGGGTCTGGAGACTGGGAAGTCCAAGGTCGAAGCACCAGTATATTCACTGTCCAGTGAGGGCCCATTCCACATGGTTGGTCCCTTCTGTGTGTCCTCACATGGCAGAGGGGGCAGAAAAGCTCCCTCAGGCTTCTTTTATAAGGGCACTAATCCCATTCATGAGGGCAGAGACCTCATGACTGAATCACCCCCAAAGGGTCTACCTCTTAATACTATCACCTTGGAGTTTAGGTTTCAACATATGAATTTTAGAAGGACACAAACATTCAGTGCATAGCAATCCTCATCCCCAGTTTTCCCGCTGAAATCCTATAAAGAGAGGCATCTCAGTCATTACTTTGAATTTGAAACTCAGTTATTCCCAAAAAGGGTTTTATATTATGCTCCCAAAGGCTGTCTCAACTGGGTTTAATGAACAGATACCTTGAAACAAGACAGGTTACTGGCAGATGGCTTAAGAATTGAAAACTTGCCTTGGTGTTTTGTAAAAGGAGGTAAAGGGGCAGGGACTGGGAAGACAATTGACTTGGTAGGGAAAGGGACCCAGAAATAGGCATTGTCTCATTCCCAGCACCCTGAAAGGCTAACTGATCGTAGACATTTTATGACCTTTGTGACATTATCAATAATGCCTATAAAGAATCTCCAGGTCTAGACCTGCACTGCCCAGCAGAATGGTCTGCAATGATGGAAATGACTTCCATCCACTCTATCCAATATGGTAACCACTGGCCACATGTGGCTATTGAGCATACAAACTGTAGCTAGTACAAGTGAGGACCTGAGTTTTTAATGTAAATGTGTAAATATAAATAACCCCAGGTGGCTCGCAGCCACTGTCAGAGAGTACAGGTCAGGACCATGTTCCCTATGACAGTTTTGCCTATATGTTGCCAAAACCACACAAAACTCTAATTTTTTTTTTTTTTTTTTTTTTTTTAGAGACAAGGGTCTCCCTGTGTTGTCCAGGCTGATCTTGAACTGCTGGGCTCAGGGCTTAAGTAATCCACCTGCTTTGGCCTCCCAAAGTGCTGGGATTACAGGTATGAGTCACTGCGCCTGGCCTTACTACTTTTAATTCTAACAACAGACCTTCAAGATAAATATTAATTTTTTTTACACAATGAAGTTGAAGTTCAGAGAGGTTATGAAGATAGTACAGGACAGAGCTGGAATTTAAACCTAGACCTGTCTGACTTTGAAGTCTATGTTTTTTCCAATACATCATAAAAGCTACCAAACATATAAAAAGACTTAAAATTTTTATCTATGTCTGCTTTTGCAGATCAAGCCATACATTTATTATATTTTATTAGCATAAAGAATACAATTTTTTTCTCCATCATTCTCTGTACCTATTTCTCTTTATTTGATACAACAGAAGAGAGTGACTGTTGTCTACAGCAGAGGTAGTTATCTTAGAAAACACAAATAGAATAATAAAAGGTAAGGACCAACTTACGACTAATAGAGGCAACAGTGGCTACTAGCATTCTGAGATATAATTATTTTTAAAGTATATTAGGAAGAACAGTTGCATCTTCTCACTGCATGTTATTTGAGGTAACTATTCATAGCTGAACACTGATACGGATTAATCCCGGTATGACTCAGTTCAAATCCTATGTTCTTATGATAGGCCATTAGCAAATTAAAGAATAAGAATCCTACATAGAGCTCAGTTGTAAGCTAGTAACTTATTAGTTCAAGGAAGGTCTCAAGCTTTATCTGCCGGTGTCATTATGAAAAAAAATACCAACTGCTTGAAAATCTAAGACTTATGAAAATCAAACATAAACAAATGTTTATGTATTTGAATAAATTCATGAGAAGCAATGTTAATTTGAGAGAAAGCAGAAGAGTATGATACACTTGACAACACAGTTGTAGACAGAACCCCAATTAATCAGTTTTAAGTGCTCTTTGCAGTTATTGGATTTAATCTTCTTGAACCAGACTTTAGAGGCTGTAAAATGAGCCAAAGTGAAAAAAGAAAAGACTAAGTATCCAATTAGACCCACAGCATTATGGAAGGCTATGCTTCTGAACAAGCAAGTAGGGTCAAGGGCCAGCTATTTTACGAACAAATGGTACCCAGAGATATCAGCTTAAAGGGAGTGCTTAGAAACGAAGAGTTAGCCCTCAGAAGAAAACCAGACAATATACAAAGTAAAAGTTCATGGTATCTGGCAAACTAAAAGTGGGCCAGACATTCATAAAGAGCCCTTATGGGTGGGCAGTTGGGCACTGACAGGATAGGAGTCACTGCAAGGAAAGAGGTCAAAAACAGAACAATCCAGCCACGAGGGAGACTGCAGTGTAGAACAAGAAAGACTCTAGGAGGATAGTATAGGAGCCAGGCCACCGAAGAGCTAGGGTGTCAAGAAGAAAGCCAAGGATGGGCTGAGGATGCAGCCGCCAGTGAGCTCAATGCATGACCGACTCATCGTTGAGCAAGATAGAAGCTCCCTCAGAGTCCTTAGAGTTCCCTTAGGAACAATGAGGTGCCAGCTGGTAGGCATGAGGACTCGGACCAAGAAAAAGCTCAGTTCAGTCTTTAAAGAGGGTGAGACAACTTGATGTGCAATCTTAGTAGAAAGAGTGGCCCTATGGGAACCAACATGAATCGTATCTCTCCCCGGGGGCTGCTGAAAAAGATCAGGATGCCAGAGCCGTTACTTGCCATGGATAGATATGGACTTGGGCCACGGTACCTTGGAAGGTAGCAAGGACAGTAACCTAATTCTCTCAAGCTTCTGTTTCTCTACCTAAAGGCATAGTCAGAGTTAATCAGAGATTTTCATCACCGCAATTGGCACAGACACACTCTCTGAACCACAGGTGTTCTCTGATAGCAGTGGAAGACGATCCTCTTTTCCTTTAATATTTTTTATTATTTTCACTTTATTCATTTTTATTTATTTATTTTTTAGAGACAGAGTCTCGCTCTCTCACCCAGGCTAAAGTACACTGATACAATCATAGCTCACTGTAATCTCGAACTCCTGGGCTCAAGCAGTCCTCCTACAACTAGGACTGTAGTCATATACCACCATGCCCAGCTCTTTTTTTTTTGAGATGGTGTCTCAGTATGTCACCGAGGCTGGAGTGCAGTGGTGCTATCTCAACTCACTGCAACCTCCACTTCCCAGGTTCAAGCAATTCTCCTGCCTCAGCCTCCTGAGTAGCTGGGACTACAGGTGTGTGCCACCACGCCTGGCTAATTTTTTTATTTTTAGTAGAGATGGAGTTTCGACATGTTGCCCAGCCTGGTCTCAAACTCCTGGCCTCAAGTAATCTGCCCACCTCGGCCTCTCAGAGTGCTGGGATTACAGGCATGAGCCACTGTGTGTACTCCCAGCTAGTTTTTTGAGAAATTTTTTTGTAGAGATGGGGTCTAACTATGTTGCCCAGGCTGGTGTCAAACTCCTGGCCTCAAGTGGTCCTCCCATCTCAGCCTCCCAAAGTGCTGGGAGAACAAGCGTGAGCCACCACGCCAGGCCCTCTTTTCCACTTTAGTGTTTTCTTTCACCCCTGTAAGAACCAGATCCTACTATGTCTTTAGTGCCATCATTTGCACCCAGGAAAACTGCAAGAGTCCCTCTGTATTTGCTCCTCTGATGGGGGGGGGATTGTAAGTATAAAAGGCCATACTCTTCCTGCAGCACAGGGTACAATGTCACTGATTATCTCCACCATGCAAACCGGTAAAGGCATGCTTTGGAAAAACTCACGTCTCGATGCTCTCCCACTAGAATCCATTTACTCCCTTTGTGTGTTTACTATGTTTCCCCACAGTATGCAAAAGTCGTGGCAGTTGCACTTCAGTGTTTAGCTTGTTTTCTTTATTTGTTAGGAGATTTGGCTTCTGAGAGGAGTAAAAACATGGGGAAAAAATGTGTGGATGGGTGTATCTTGAAGTCTACTGTGAAAACCTTTGCAGTATGCCAGCTGTGGTGGCTCACGCCTGTAATGCTAGGACTTTGGTAGGCCAAGGTGGGAGGATTGCTTGAGCCCAGGAGTTTGAGAGCACCCCAGGTAACATGGCAAAAACCCACCTCTACTAAAAATACAAAAAATTAGCCAGGTGTAGTGGCGGGCGCCTGTAGTCCCAGCTACTCAGGAGGCTGAGGCAGGAGAATGGCATGAACCCGGGAGGCGGAGCTTGCAGTGAGCCAAGATCGTGCCACTGCACTCCAGCCTGGGTGACAGAGTGAGACTCTGTCTCAAAAAAAAACAAAAAAACAAAAAAAAAACATTAGCCGGGCATGGTGGTGCACTCCTGTGGACCGAGCTACTCGGGAAGCTGAGGTGGGAGGACTGCTTGAGCCCAGGAGGTTGAGGCTGCAGTGAGCCGTGATTGTACCACTGCACTCCAGCCTGGGTGACAGGAGTGAGACCCTGTCTGAAAACAAAACAAAAGAAAACCAAAACCAAAAACCAAACTCAGCAGTGAAATCTACAAATCTGCCTTTGCCTTCTCCAAACTTTATTTTCCATAGTCTCGAATATGTGTGACTCTCTCTCAAAGTTATTCTATCAAAATTCTTTGGTTTTAGTTTCTTCTTGAAACAATTAATTTGGGCTAGAGTCAACAGAACACCAGAGCTACTTGGAAAACAACAAATTAATCTCATAATTACTATAGAAAACATTAAAACCAGAAAAAATATATTAAGAGTATGCCTGGAAAAGTTTAGAAATATTTTCTGTAATAGAAAGAATGACGTTTATAACCTACAGCATAGTATACCCAGAAGGAGGCAAAAACGCTATTGAACAGTGAGAAAGAACATTGCATGTTCTCATTTTCAGTGGGAAAGAAAAGCTTTATCAGAGGCAGGCTGTTTTAAGGATTAATGTTCCTAGATGGAGATACATCTTAACTATTGAAATAGTGTTTTCTCAGATCTAATTTAAAAAGTGTTCGCTTCTGGAAATCTCATACTTGTTCCTTTGTTGATAATTATTTTGAACATTTGCTTTCTGTTATCTGTGAAGAGATTTGAAAAGAGCGGGTCTTTTGGATGGTGGCTTTAGGAGTGACCTCCCTTGGCTTAAACAGGCATTTGCTGGATAACATCTCTGCATGATTTTTAAAAGTTAGCAGAAGTGAGAAGGGTAACTGAAGTTTCCAGAATCAAGAAAAACTACAAAAGAAGCTAATTTTTATAAATGCTATTGTCTTATATAACCCCCTGGAAGACAACCAGTTCTCACTTCTAAGAGCTCTCATGAGTCAGTTTGTCATTTGATATTTTGTAGAGTTTGCAGTAAATTGGAAGACGTGAATTCTTCTGCTTAACTTCAATGACAAACTATTTTCTACTTTAGTTTCTTAAGAAACTAAATAGAGGGAAAGGGAACCTATTTTATCTCTTTCCTATCTGTGTCCAACCTACTCCCAACTTCTAGAACAGTTTCTTGCATGTAGTGAGTGCCCCATAATTGTAGAATTAAATCGAATTTGGGAAATTTTTCCTTCTTTTGAAAATGAAACTAAAAAAATATGAAGCCAGGAAGTTTTACCAGTCTTCCCCACAACCACCCACAGACATCAGCCTCTCAAGCATCTGCCTTTCCTGGGCTGGGGAATGAGTATCCTGTCTTCCCTCCCCTTCCTTCTTCTCCCTTTGCTCTTCCTGCTCCTACCTCCTCCTCTTTCTCCCCTACCCGCTCCTGTTCCTTCCCTTTCTCCTCTTCCCTAATCTAGAAGTTTCTAACCAAGAAATCTATACACACAAAGAACAACTGCCAATGGGAAAACAAAATATCACTTCATTAAGAGCTAGGCAAGGACTCAATCATCCCAATACAATGCTCTCTAGCAAGAGGAATTTGGAGAATAAAGTTGATGTAAGGAAGCCTAAGTCCCTGTGCCTGACTCTAAGATTATCAGGGAGTCCACTTATGCTCCAAAACACATCAAAAACGATATAAGAAGGCCGGGCATGGTGGCTCATGCCTGTAACCCCAGTACTTTGGGAGGCTGAGGTGGGCAGATCACTTGAGATCAGGAGTTTTAGACTAGCCTGGCCAATACGGTGAAACCCTGTCTCTAGTAAAAATACAAAAATTAGCCAGGCATGGTGGTGCACGTCTGTAATCCCAGCTATCGGGAGACTGAGGCATCAGAATTGCTTGACCCCAGAAGGTGGAGGTTGCAGTGAGCCAAGATTGTGCCACTGCAGACTGGCCTGGACAAGACAGTGAGACTCTGCCTCAAAAAAAAAAAAAAAAAAAAAAACATGTAAAAAGATCTTACAGCAAGTCAGCAGGGTCCACCAAGGTCTTTGGCCAGAAGCAGAGAGTTTACCATGTGGACACAGGAAACAGCAGTAGAGTGACTCGGGTGGGTTTGTCCTTAACCACTCAGGAATTTTAGCAATTCCGACCATGGGTAAAACCCAGTGCGGTGACACTCTCCCGTTCTCGCTGACCAGGAAACCACTTACTCTGCTTTGGGGAGGAGTTAGTGGAGGACTGGACGTGGGCAGAAGAATGGATACATTTTGCTTCCCTCATGGACAGAGGTAGGAAGTGGGAAGGGGAGACTAAATGTTCCTGGACAGGAAAGCATAGATCCAGAATTGGAACGTGAGTTTATGATGTTACTCTATTTCTATTTTACAGAGGAAACCAGTCCACAGAGCTGTGATTTGCCCTGTGATTTGCCCTGGGCCTTCCCACAATTCTAGAAACCCATGACTTGTCATCATTGCGCGGCCACCTGACTCCCAGCTGGCTTCAGCCTCTCCGTTTCATCTCCCTCTACTCTCACTCTGCTGCTACCAAATCAGATTTCTTTTCAGGTCCTTAAACAATCTCTGTACTTTTCCATCTCTGTGTCTTTGATGACTTTATTCCCTTTCCTCACTCCATCATTAACATATGTACCCCTCAAGACCCAGCTCAGATGCCACTTCTATGAGACACTCTGTTTCTGTGCCAGAAACAGTTAAGCCTTTATTTGTGTGTCCAAAGTGTGCCCCAGAGCAAGGATATGGCAATCTGCATTTGAAACCTGGCTCCTTGGCTTCTTAGCTCTGACCTTGAGCAAATTACTTATTTTTTTGTTGTTGTTACTCAGTTTCCTAAAATATCATGTAGGGAGTTGTTATGTCATATTAATGGACATAATATAAATTAAATAGTATAATGGCAAGTATCCATCGGTCACCAAAAAGGGAGGCTACTATTACTGCCTGTAGCTATATTTTAGCATTGATGACAAAATATGGTAAATTATATCTATTTGTAGACCTAAGTTATCCCTTCCCATTGATTATTCACTTGCTGAGACTGCAACAATAGCTGCCCATTTTTTATCTCTTTCATCCCCACCCAGCTGTCTTGCACAATATACACAGTCAATACATGTCTGATCAACGGAATGGACTTAATGTGCCAAAACAGACCTGATTCTCTATCAATGATACAGGAGCTAAAAAGAAATTATTTAGGCAGAGAGTGAGAGTAAGGGAGTCCTTGGCAAGGCTTCCCTTTTAACAAAAAGCAGCCCCCAAATAATTTCTTTTCTAACAAAGAGCAGCCTGTAAAATCAAGCTGCAAACATAGATAAGCAAGCTGGAAGCTTGCGCGGGTGAATGACGGCGGCTGTGCATTGCAATGGGAGAAGCCTACCTGGGGGCCAGGCATGTTCAACATGGAGGCTCCATCTTCGCTTTTCTCTGTCACCACGTGTACAGTATAGGAACAGGCAACTTGGCGCTGGCCAGGTAGAGAACCAACTGCATAATTAAAGATTAGGGTGGGGTGGCCAGCTATGCAAATGGCACACCTGGTCTCACCAATCTCTCATGCCCTATATAAATCAGACACCGCCTCCGCAAGCTCATCTATAAAATCTTATGCACTTGGCTGTGAACCGGAACACCTGCTGGGATGCCCCTCTCTCTCTGCAGGAGAGAGAACTCTTCCTTTTCTTTTGCCAATTAAACCTCCGCTGTTAACCTCACTGTTTGTGTGTCTGCGTCCTTGATTTCCTTGGCGCGAGGCAACAAACCTCAGGTATTACAGACCAACGATGCCGCTTCACCAGCTCATATATGGCAAAAACTGCAATAACTTTTGCACCAACCTTAATGCTAAATTATTAATTACTACTTACCTAAAAAAGAGAACCATATAAATTAATTAGTATTGTAGAACACTACATGTAATTAGTCAAAATACCAGATAACCTAACTTTATGTTTATGTATACATCACATGTATTTTTAAAATTAATTCTTCACTTTAGTGAAGTATTATAAACTGTTAATCATTCATCCTAACTTTTGCTTAGCCTTTGAAGTTCAGACGTCTCCAAAATTTTTTCCTCCACCTGGTTAAGAACTATTTTCTTTGGATTTAATCTGGTTTTTCTTTTGTAGATCACATCTAATCAAGGTAGTTGAATAGACTCAACAAACAAGTAAGAGGTTGTTGAAGTATCATCCATAACAAAAGGTAACAACAGTTCTTTATAGGCCGTATCTCATGCCTTCTGTTTTACTGGTGCAAGTTTGTGCCCCAGGAGGGTTAGGAATGGCATCTAACACCCCCGTGGAGCAGACAGACCTCTTTTGTGAGTGTGTATTTGTTTCAACCACATGCCTCAAGCTCAGTTTAAAAAAATAAAATAAAATAAAATTCATGTGAGTATAGGAAGTTTGCATCACATTCGCTCTACAACATCTTTAAAGGCAGCAATTATTCCAGAACACAGAGGAGACAAACAAGGCCACTTTGTTCCAGGAGTGCACTCCTTAAAGAGCAGTTCCAAGCCCATCAGTCTGAAGGGCCAGGCAGTTGGCCCCGGGGGAGCCTGCCAAACACCCAGAGATGCTTCCCGGGAATCTTCTGCTGCTGCTGAAGTGTTGACAGGCTCTTGAGCTGAGAGCTTAGGCTGTTGATAGGAATATATAGCTCAGATAGTCAGAAATCAACCTACTCAAATTTCTCAGACCATTCTCTCCTTCGTTTCTCTCTTTTTAACAATCCAAGTACAGATTTTCTTTTAAAAACCTTCTTCCAAAAAAATGTCTACTTTCCTGCTTCCCCCTGGGGGTGACGAAATAAAAGGCTTAAAGTGCTTTAAGGCAAATGGAGTCAGTTCCCCTCCCTTCAGCCCTCAAGTTCTGCTGATTCCAAGGGGTGGGTGGGGAGGGCCAGCAGTTGGCGGCCACCCCCTCCCTGTCTCCTCTCACTTGGTATCTCCCTGGCCTCACGCTCAATCAGGTCTTCCGGGACCACACAGGGAAATGAAGAATACTGTTGGCTTACGAAGAATGTGGGAATCCCTGCAGTCCATGATTTTCTTTTTTCTATTTTACTTTCTTCTCAAAAGCCTTTTATTTTTTAAAAGCACATACAGTATAAGCCCATTCTGATGATTTTAGGAGCATCCATTCCTCAATGCAAAGATATTAATGCTAGATAATAAAGCTCTGAGTTCATACATTTAAAAGTCGAGAGAGTGAGGAGTGAGGGGAGAGAGAGAGAGCAGAAAACGCTAGCTGCCTTAATTCTCATTTTCCTCTTCTACAAACACTTGATATTTAGCTAATGTACCCTACCTTTCTCAAGTTCCCCAGCAGCTAAGGAAGGCCATGTGACTAATTCTGGCCAATGGGATATAAGAAATTCAAAGTGCATTTCACGGAGCATGTTAGGAACACACCCATTCTTCCAGCCCTTCCTCAACTCTGGTGTTTGGACCAGGGACTTGGTGTCAAAGGCAACGTCCCAGAAGAAACCTCATGCAATGCAGTGACAATATCAGCCCTGGAAACCCTATCTCTGGACTCTGGGGTAAAAGAGCAATACATTTCTATATTGTTTATACCACTGTTAATTTGAGTTTTAATTTTATTTCATGAACCAAGTCATATTTTAAGCCAAGGTGGATTTCCCACAAAGCTAATGGAGCAGAAGCTTTAGAAACCCTCACTTGCATCAGGCGTGGTGGCTCAAGCCTGTAATCCCAGCACTTTGGGAGGCCGAGGCGGGTGGATCACCTGAGGTCAGGAGTTCAAGACCAGCCTGGCCAACATGATGAAACCCCGTCTCTACAAAAATACAAAAATTGGGTTGGGCATACTGGTGTGTGCCTGTAATCCTAGCTACTCGGGAGGCTGAGGCAGGAGAATTGCTTGAACCTGGGAGGCGGAGGTTGCAGTGAGACAAGACCATGCCATTGCACTCCAGCCTCGGCAACAAAAGCGAAACTCCGTCTTAAAAAGAAAAACAAAAACAAAACGAAACCCTCACTTGCCAGGATGACTCCAAAGCCTGAGGAGGAACCCCGACATTAGGGTCACATGGTCATCTTATATTCTTTTCTTTAAAGGGTTCCTCAATTGCATAACCCTCACACCTCATCCATGATAAGCCAGTGAGTCTTTCCACATGTGCCTCTTGAGTGGGGCAGCGCCATTCTGATCAGCCCACCTTACATGTAGCACAGTAAATAGTTCAGTTTCTCCTGCATCAGATCATCTACTTGGTGAAATTTAGGAATAGCACAGCCCATTGTTTCTCAAAGTACATTCCTAGATATTAATAATTGTTATAAGAAAAAAGAGTAACAGAAAAGCATAATATTAGTTAATATGTTTTTGTCTATGTTTTAACTACAATATTTCTCAGAGAAAGCAACGTGGGAATGCGCACAGTGAATATCCTAGCACAAGAGAAGGCTGTATTTCCTAAACGTATTGGACCACCAACCCCCTTTTTAAGTAGTTTGTGGGTTATATTTTTGTGAAGCATGATTTGAAAGCACTCTCCTGGTCTCAGCAGCAAATATTTGTTGACTATCTCTTTGGGGAAGCTAAGTGTTTTACTTTTGTAGCATTAGTGGAAGAAGGTGATTTTTCTTCCTGATTTTATTGTTTAAAATTGCTCCCTGTCTGGAGTTTGCTGTTCAGTAAGCATTGATTCCAACAATATTGTCATTTCTGCATTGACACTGGTGCATCTCTCAGGTCTCCAACAAAAGCTAAGAGTGACATGTATAAAATGTTAGATCACCTGTGGAGGAAAGGGTGTGAGTTCAAGGGAGTTGGAGTCACACTGAGGTTTTATCTCCCGTGAGGAAGATCTTTGATGGTGGGATACAGAAAGCTACAACCACAATGGAGACGTAGTTCTGCACAAAGGACCCATTTCTGTGCTTATGTCAGTTCTTGGAGAAATCTCCAGGCTCAGTTATGTGAGCCACATTTTCATTACAGGAAAATAACTGAGACCATGGTTCTTGTCTTTAACTGAAATTTAAGCATTTACACCTCTATTCATCTTCTAGGGTTTCTACAAAAAGTATCATAAACTGCATGGCGGCATGTACCCTACCTTTCTCAAGTTCCCCAGAAGCTAAGGAAGGCCATGTGACTAATTCTGGCAGAAATTTATTTTTTCACAGTGCCGGAGACTGGAAGTTCAAAGGCAAAGTGTCAGCAGTCCTTGCCTCCCCCTACCTTCCCTTCTGGTGGTGGCCATTGATTCTTGGCATTTCTTGGCTTGCAACTGCACCACTTCAGTCTCTGCCTCTTTCCTCACATGGCATTTTCCCCTTACAGGGGTTAGGAATTCAACATACTTTTTGGAGGGGGCACAATTCAATCCATAGTAACACCAAAGACTCCTTAATTTTCTGTAGGGCAGCATAATGTCATGATGGACAGAGCTCCGAGTTAAGAGTCCGAAGGCCTGAGTGGGCACTTAGAAAATCTCTAGGCTACATTTCTATATACATAAACAAGGATAACAATACACTCCTTAACTTCCCTGTAAGGGTTGTAACAAAGATATAGAAAAGTGCTCTGTAGCCTTTCAATGATGATAGGAGTGTTATTGTCTTCAAAGAGAAACGTGGCTAATGTGGGTAATTGAAATTTGGCATATGATCTCACACCTTACTTTAGACAACGATTTTGACCTCTAACTCATTCATCTCTCTACTAGACAAGGACATAATTTTGTTTATATTGCTGCCCTTGCACTCTCTACTAAGTGATGTTAGATGATGAGGAAAGTCCTTGTCAGTGCAGCCAATTCTCAAATTGAATTGGAAGCATCCGGTAATGGGAAAATGTCCATATTGCTTCAATAATCATTCTTTAATGGAGTTTCAACTTGGAGTAAAAGACTGAAAAATGCCAGCAGAAGACTTTTTCTAAAAAAAAAAACCAACTACATATTAATTAATCTAAAATTACTCAGCTTCAGTTGTATGTGCCTTTAACATGATAATAAGGGAATAGTAGGGCCATGGTTCGTAAACCGGTGACTTCGTCTCTAGAAGAACTGGTGATAGTAATGGGAATTTGCAGGCTAGTTCAGTTTTGTAGAAGTTCCCCAGATCATATTTTCATTTACTTAGTGCAGGGTAACTCAAATGTTCATCCTTTTCTTTTGGATAGAATTTACTACATTGTTTATCAATAGTAATACTGGTTATCTCATGTTGGGTAAATGTTCTCTTTGGCAATCATGTATCAATCCAAATAAATAAAAATAAGTTACTTATAATGTGCGATTTTTCTTGATATGCAAAATCTTATAAAGCATGGGGATAAAGGGAGATTGAGATCTTAAACAGGGATTCTTGATAGTTAAAATATTGAGAAAAGAGTGGAGTTGAGGGTGAATACTGATCATATGATTCCCCTTTAATGAACATTGGGAAAACAAGGCAGGCTTCCAAATACTCTGTTCTATTTGTACTTCAACTAATTACTTGACTTAAATGCCTTTTAACTCTGACCTTCTAGAATTTCCTGTGCAATCTTCCACTGTTTAAAATGAAGTTGGCTGATTGATTTCTTTACCATTTCAGAATGTCCTGTATCATTTTAATGACTGTGGAGTGTGACTTTGTTCTCAGCACAATGAGTAACAAAGCCAACACACTGGAGAATACGTTTACGTATTCAAGAAAACCTCAGACAGGGCAGAATGCTTTCATAATACAGAACATTAAAATCAGATGAAGCCTCGAAGGGCAGAATCACCGACCCTGAAAAATCTCAAGCTGGAAATCAGAGTGTACTACAGAAGAAGACAACAGCATTTGAGCACATTTGTTGAAGCAGCCTCCTCTCCCTTATGGTATGATAATCCCACACTGTTTTACCATGCTCTCTGGCCTTCTGGGAACATCAATAAAAACTGCATCCCCTGACTTTTCTTGGTGGTTTCTGTTATCTTCCCTAAACTTTAATTTAATATGATCTTACTTAGGCATTTCTCTTAGAGAGTAGGTCATTATAACAAAGGGTTTTTCACCCTCTGGGAAAGAGGTTTCCACATAAGGGCCAGGCCATGTTTTCCCTTTCATCCAGGGATTCTACCATAAGCAGCCTCTCATCTTCACTTTTCCCAACAATTTTCTTAAAATCAGTGTATTTTTTTGCAGGACCGGATATCACATTACATTCTCTAGTGTGGGGTGGGGGGCGGGATGGGAAATGAGAACAAAGAACGATAACTCCCGAAGTGATTTTTTAAAATGTAAACTTTCTTATGAAGCATAACATAGACACGTGCCAACAATAAGGGTACAGCTCCATGAAATTTTATGCAGACACTCACTCATGGAACCACAACTAGAACAGGAAATAGGATTTTGCCAGCACTCCTATAAGGCACCTTGCAGTCGCTCCCCTCCCCTATCCCACCCCAGAACATAACAAGCTCATTTTCTGACTTCCATCACCGTAGATTAATTTGCCACCTTTCCAAACTTCAGTAAATGGAATCGGACAGTACATACTCTTTGGTACCTGGCTCAATATTCTGTTCCTTGAGTCTGCTGAAGCAGTCATTTGTTCAATTTTATTGCTGACTCATATTCTGTGCTATGAAAATGTAACAATTTATTTTTCCATTCTGCCACTAATGGGCCTTTAGATTCTTTCTAATATTTGACCATAATGGAAAATGCTGCAATAAAAATTGGTGTGCACATCTTTTGAGAGCACATGTACCTCTTTCTGTGGATATATACCTAGAAGTGTAATATCTGGGTCATAAATAGTCGTGTGCCTATGCAGGCTTGCACTGCCTCATGAGAGCCCAGTTTTTGCAATCTAATTGTTAAAAATAGCCATAACTGAAAATTAAGTTATGTAAACTTACCGTTAAATAAAATAATTTTTAAACAATAATAAATACTCAGAACTGGTTGTTTCCTATTTTACTACATTTGACTAACATCTGTTTGATTAATGAACATTTTATTATTGCTGCTTAATTTACGATTCTACCTAAGATATTTTATTTTTACTTACTTTTTTTTTTTTTTGAGACAATCTCACTCTGGTTGCCCAGGCTGGAGTGCAGTGGCTCAGTCTAGGCTCACTGCAGCCTCGACCTCCCAGGCTCAGGTGACTCTCCCACCTCAGCCTCCCAAGCAACCGGGACTACAGGCATGTGCTACCATACCCAGCTAATTTTTTTTGTATTTTTAGTAGAGATGGGGTTTCACCATGTTGCCCAGGCTGGTCTTGAACTCCTGGACTCAAGCAATCTGCCCGCCTTGGCATCCTATAGTGTTGGAATTATAGGCATGAGCCACCACACGCAGCCTGATACTTTAGGATTCTGGCAAATAGAAGACATTAATACAGAACAAAAACAACAAAATCATTTAATCTAACTTATGGTAGAGACTTCCAACCTCAAGAGTCAATGCCTCCCTTATTTTAACCAGTCACCATAGAAAACCTGAAAAACAGAGCCTGTAAGAGGCATCTGAGAGGTCTTCAAGAGACTGAAAACACGAACCAGGCCTCAGGAAGACTGAGCAGATCTGCTGTGCTGACCTCCAGTTTTGACCAACATGTACAAGTGGAGTCATGCTTTCATCTCATACCCACAGTTCTGCTTGGGGCATAATGTCTTAGTCTGTTTGGGCTGCTATAGCAAAATGCCTGAGGTTGGGTAATTTATAAAGAGTAGAGATTTATTCTCTTACAGTTCTGGAATCTGGGAATTCCAAAATCAAGGTGCCAGTAGATTCCATGTCTGATGAGGGTGTGGTCTCTGCTTCAAAGATGGCAGCTTGATGCTGCATCCTCCTGAGGGAAAAATGCTGGGTCTTCACAAGGCAGGAGGAACAGGAGGGCAAAAGGGGGTCAAGTTTTTCCCTCCATCAAGCTTTTTTTTTTTTTTAATGGCATTATTCTGTTCATGAGGATGGAGCTCTTATGATCTAAACACCTCCCAAAAGCCCCACCTCCCAGAACTCTTGCATTGGGGATTACATTTCCAACACACGAATTTTAGGGGACTTGTTCAGACCATAGCACTTGGTAAGAGAGAGGAAAAGAAAAAACAGTGGGCAGAGGCACAGATGAGATGAGATGAGATGATCAGGACCTGTCTGAAAGTTGCATGCTTTCCCACCCCCATTTACTGTGAATGTTTCCTCACTTCCTTCTTTGTCTGGATCATAGAATGATACATGTGCTGCCGAAGCGAGCGGTGGATCACAGGATGATAAGGGAGAATTTGGTAAATGGGAAGGGTGGTTTTTGTGTCTCCAGTGGCCTGATCAGTATAATGACGTGGCTTGAAAAAATAATCCCTTAGGTTACAATCAGTTCAAATTATTGAGTCGGCATTTAATCATTGCAGCATGTATTAGAATCGTGTTCATGACACTTTGAGGTGCATTGATCTTTAATAAGGTAAGAATAGAACATTGGCTTAATTTTACATAGGAAGAAAGTGAACCTTAGAGGGAAAAAGTGACCTTCTTATGAGCCCAAGTGAGTTAGTAGAAGAGTTAACTGGATCTAGAAACTCAAATTCCTAACTCCCAGACATGTCCTCTTTACTCTATCACTCCTAGTGGCTATTTTATTATTATTAGTGATACTAGTGATACTGGATACCAGAAGACACTACAGTGAAGTTGGGAGTTTCCCTTATTCTGCTGTTTATTCTGTTGACTGCAATGCAACCAATGGGCCTTAACACTTGGACCCATAATTAATTTTAGATTACAAGAGAGAATTCAACTCACACTAGATTGAGTAGGGGCAGACAAGGAGGGAAATTTATTGGATGGAGTTGAAATGGGAAAAGTTCCCTTGTCCCCCTCGCAGGGCATGAGACAGGGGGAGTGGCTCGCTTCTTCAGTGCCCCACTGCTCACACCTCTTGGGAAGCATACAGACAGGCAGGCTGTGAGGCTCTGACTACCCCCCGCACTCTCTAGGGTGAATGTTTGCAGCTTCTGAAGCCCCAGTGGGCATGTGTTACAGGGTGCTCTGAGTTTGCATGTATAGGCGGCTTTTGTTAACCAGCTCAATTAGACCCTCTACCTTGTTGCAAGGACAGAGGGCTTTTTGTATCCCCGGTTCTTGCCTTGATGTACGGGAAGAATTGGATCACTAGTGGGCTTGGAGAATGAGTGCAAAGTTTTGAGTGGAAATAGCTCTCTGCCAATGGGGGAACTATAAGGGAGATTGTTTTCCCTTGGAGTTGGGCCACTGGGCACCCCAGCTCTCTGACTGCCCTGGCCAAACTCTGCCTCGTCCCACCAGCCAGTGGCTTGCGGGCATGCCGCAGTCTGTTGGTGTGCTCTTCTGCCTGCCTGCCGCTTGCCTTGTCTTCTGCTGATGTGCTTCTCTCCATGTCTGGCCACCTGTGTCTCTGCCTTGCTAGGGTCTGGGGTTTTTACAGGCCCAGGGTAGGGGCGTGGCAGGGCCAGGTTCGTCTTGGGAAATGCAACATTTGGGCGGGAAGGCAGGAGTGCCTGTCCTCACCTAGGTCCGTGGGGGTGGAGCCCTAGCCAGGGACCATGCCCTCCTCTACCCAGCACTTCCCTTCCCCCTTTCCGTATTATTCAAAGGGACCACGCTCTTCCCTTCTCAGCACTTCCGTATCAGAGTGCAGGTGGCCTTGGTAATGATTAGGACAGGGGACTCAAATGTCATCCACTTTCCTCTTCATTTACTGCCTC
This sequence comes from Pongo pygmaeus, assembly GCF_028885625.2. Taxonomy (NCBI): domain Eukaryota; kingdom Metazoa; phylum Chordata; class Mammalia; order Primates; family Hominidae; genus Pongo; species Pongo pygmaeus. The sequence continues at coordinate 12,752,635 of NC_072380.2, forward strand.
TGCTTTGCTCAGCATGATAGCTTGTCTCTTACTTCACCTCTCCTTTCTCCAAGCTGCAGCAGACACAATGGGTGACAGCTCATCAGCTCTGAGAGGAAAGGGATCCTCTTTCATGCTCTTTTCTAAAAACAATCTCTAAGGGAAATTTTGATTGTCATGACCTTGGATATAAGGCCACTTCCCTGCAAAAATCAAAACGGCTGGGAAGATACGATATTATGACGGGCGATGCTGAGAAAGGTCTCTGCAGGTAAACAAATCATTGAGGCCAGAAAGGTAAGGTAGCTGTTTTATAAACCACATTAGCAATGGAATGGGGGTGGTAAGGAATAATTCTCTTAAAAACAGGTGGGTACCATGGTCGAGGTGGATACCACTGGGGTTGTGAGAAGCCAGGAAGCCACATCATCTTTTACCAAGAGGATGGCCTCAATATCACAGTATTTATTATTTGAGTTACAAGGTTTTAGAGGGAAGCAAATGTCAACTGAACAAAAGCCCTCACAAATGAACTGTCTGTCCACTTAGGGAGATTGTCGCTGATTTTCTTTTTTGATTTTGGAAATAAAATTGTTATCACAATGCCACATAATGGAAAACAATTGACAAGTGAAATCAGCAATCATGCAAAAGTTGCCTTGAAAAAACAGATTTCGGGAAACTGCTCGAATCATACACATATCTGTTGATAATGAGGACCTGACAAAGTAACAGCAGCTTACAACTGAGGAAGAGAGAGCCAATGATTGCATGATGTGATTTCAGTATCAGAGAATTAAGAATGGCCCCTGGGAAACAGGTCAAATCCTAGAATTTTTTAGTGAAATAATCTTCTTTACAATTACACTGCATCAATGAGGCACATAAAGGAAAGGTGTGTAAAAGGGCCAACCTACATTTTTAGAAAGACAATGTCCCCCAAAACTTTATACATAAACATTTCATTTATTCTTTGTTCATTTTAAAGAATTAATATATAGATGCAATGAAAACCAACATTTTATTAAATATAAGATAAAATAAGCTTATATTTACAATTCCCCTGGTTACTTTTCAAGATTAAATCTTTTTTTTAACTGTTTACTATGAAATGTTAGTATTCCTGTAAGGTGATTCTCCACAATTGATGTTTTCTGGTTAGCAATATTCCAAAGTAATCTATCTATAAGTTGCTGTTTCAAAGAGCTCCTCTTACTAAGCTAGATGATTTTGAAATGTGGTTTAGGGCACCTAAAATTGTTTGTTTATTTCTCTACTTCCTCTAAGTAGTTGTGCCATTTCAGCTTATCCTACAATGGCTTCTTGGAGAGTTCCAGCCAACACACAATCTTTGTACATTTCTAGTTGAATGAATTCAATATTATTAATTTCAGTTCAATTTGATTGTGATATACTGAATTGCTTCAAAGTGGATAGATATCTTGTGTTTGAGCATTGTAGTTTTGGTGATATATTCTTAACTGGTTATATGACCTCTGGGAAAGGTCAATCTGAAGCTCAATGCAAGACTAACAACTATTCAGGACAGTTGCTTAATATTAAATGATGCAATATACATGATTCCTGGTATATGGAGACAATCAGTGCTAGTTGATGTTGACTTTGTTTTCCTATTTACTGGTAAGGATGATGCTTACATCGCAGCTAAAACTGTTCAAGGAGCTTTGGCAGACGCAGATCTCATAGCCATAAATAGTATTAAATGTAAGACAAAAAATTGTGGTGTCTCTCTGAATAACTGACAACATACTACAACATAATGCAAAACAATTGCCAAGTGAAATCACAAATTGTGAAAAATGCCCCGAAAAAAAGCATTTGGGAGAACTGCTCAAACAATATATAAGTCCATTACTAACATTTTCAACACTTGTTAGGTCAGAATAAAATATGCTATAATTATTGCTTTAGTGGAAGGATCATGGGAGTCAGATCACAAGAATGTATGCCAATGTGCTCTGAAAACCCTTGTCATTACACTGCACCAGCACATTCCATCCTACCATGAGCTTTATTTCCATGAATCCATTTTCCCAGGACCTAATAGTGTCTTGTCAATCATACTTAAAATTTTGAGCTGACAGAACAAACAGAACAGAGAGAGCTAAAAGCAACCCTAAGTCTTTCTAAACCAGCCAATTTGATAATAATACTATTCATGCCCTCTCTTTTTAAGTCATTTTTTTGAGATAAAATTCACGTAACTTATTTTGAGCATTTTAAAGTGCACAGTTCAAGGGTTTTAGTATTATATATTCACAATCTTATGCAAGTATCATCACAATCTGATTCCAGACTATTTCCCCTGCCCTCCAAAAGAAACTCTCCTTTCGAACATACTTCTGGAGGGGCAACACAAAGTCCAGCACTAATATTTATACATTTTCAATTTTTTAAATTCCCAAGGGTAATATAAACTTGAATGCACTAGGGAAAAGAGGTTACTTGAAACAGGGATTCAGAGTTTTAAAGCAAATATGAATAGTTCATTACCTGGAGGGGTAGTTGTGGTAGCCTGCCTTTAAGATGGCTTGCAATGATCTCTGCCTCCTGTCTGTCACACTCCGGATAATCCCCTCCCAGACGATATCAGGATTGGTCTGGATGATCAGTGGAACACTGCAGAAGTGATGTCATGTGACTCCTTAGGCTGGATGATAAAAGATATTGTGGTTCAGCCTTGCTTTCTCCCTCAGTTCACTCCCTCTGTGGGAAGCCAGCTATCATATCATGAAGACACTCAAACAGCCTATAGAGTGCCTAATGGATCAAGGAACTGAGGCTTTCTGCCACCTGTCAGGAAGGAGCTAAATCTTTCTTCCAACAGCCACGTGAGTGTGCCATCTTGAAAGCAGAACCTACATACCCAGTCAAGTCATCAGATGAGACTGCAGCCGTGGATTATACCTTGATGACAGCCTCATGAGAGTCCTTGAGCCAGAGCCACTCAGTTAAGCTACACCTGGATTCCTGACCCTTTGAAACTATGTGTAATAAAGGTCTGTGGTTTTCTACTGCTAAATTTTGAGGTAATTTTTTTACAGAGTAATAGACAACATACAGTGGTATTAGGTTAATAATTCAGCAAAGATGGGAATATGAGAAGAGGAAGTATCTCTGCCATTTTGGGCAAAGCCCTGAGGCTCATAGATACACAGTCAATGTACAATCCCTTTAACTGTCACTAACTTTGAGCAGATCAGATCAGATTGCAGCTTCCACATATAGTCTTTTCCCTGCCACCAGAATGCACTATTGCAACTTCTTTTTTCAATTAATACAGTCCTTGTTCAAATTAAGTCTGTATCATACAGAAATCAGTAGAGAGACTTACGTAGTATAATTTTTGATGGGTCCTATTCTTGGCTAGATGGAAGGCTTTAATCCCCTGAAACTTCACAGGGATGGGCTGAGAGAAGGTTGAAATAAGTACTTTCCAGAAGGGCCTTCCAATTTTTTTCTATGTTTATTTGTACTGGATTTTACTGAAAAAGGTAGAACAAACAAACATAAATTTAAATCAAATGCAAACAAAATGGCAAACCAATTTAAAATAAGTAAAGGATCTAGGAAGAGAGAGTTTGAAAATGTTAAACCAGGTATTAATACCTTCCCCAACCCTACCCTTCAGGAGAGGCACTAAGTTCTCCTTTCCTGGAGAACCGTCTATTCTTTGAGGTGCTCAAACCACTCTACAGTGTTTTCTTTTGGCACCAAAATATGTTTATACAATTCAAACCTCCAGTCTGTTCAGATCTTGTTAAAACTTGTTGTGCTTTGCTAACTCCTAATATAAAATCAGTGCATTTTTGTAGTTTAGGCCATAGACTTAAGCTGCATTTCACTAGATGTTTTCTTGATAGCATCAATTTCTGTCACTTAGTCAAGTGACGGGAGGTGGGGTAAATTTTCTTTTTGAAGGAATGTGGACCAAAAATTTGTTTAATAATTCTGGGCACCAGGTTCTTGGACTTGCAGTAGCCCTTAGATGGCAACGGTGAGAATAAGCCAGATGCCATCCAGTTACAAACATCAACAGTTGGGAGCCAGGGGAACTCATCTCCTGTTTCATCAAATGAAAACATAACACAGATGCATTTTGTTAATTGGGCATGAAGAACAGACAAAAATCCATGAATTCATTTGTTTTAAAAATAGGCCCCAAAATAATCAGGATGTTTCTCTGGGACTCTTAGAATCAGGTATAAATACAGAGTGATGATGTCTTCAAGACTGGCTCCTCCCTGTTTTCTCCTCCTCTTCTGCTTCCATAAGTGGGTTTTTGTTGTTGGTTGTGGTGGGTTTTTTGTTTTTGTTTTTGAGACAAAGTGGCCCTCTGTTGCCCAGACTGGAGTGCAGTGGCGCCATCTCGGTTCACTGCAACCTCCGCCTCTTGGGTTCAAGGAATTCTCGTGCTTCAGTCTCTGGAGTAACTGGGATTACAGGCATGTGCCACCACACCTGGTTATTTTTTTGTATTTTTCGCAGGGTTTTGCCGTGTTGGCCAGGCTGGTCAACACTTTCACAACTTAAAAAAATTAACAATAGAAATTTATTTCTCATAGTTCTGGAGCCTGGAAAGTCGAAGATCACACCACCAGCAGATTTGATTTCTGGTGACAGCCCACTTTCTGGTTCACAGAAAGTGCCCTCTAGTTGTGCCATCTCATTATGCTTTCAAGATTTATCTATTTTTGATGCATATAGGTTATTCTTTTTTCTTAGTAACATATTCCTTTATATTATAATATCATAGTTTTATATTTTCTAAACAATACTGGAGTGAACACACTTGTACTTATCTTGGGACAATTCAAACCTCCAGTTTAACTTCTACCATACGTAGAAGTGAAATTGCTCTCTAAAATGGCTGTATCAATTTTTATTCCCACTTCCAGTGTAGGAAAATTCTCACTACCTTAACATTTGGGGACCATTAGATAGTTTAATTTTTGTCAATTTGATGAGTATGAAATTGTAGCTCATTGTTTAAATTTGTATTCTCCTTAATTCTAGTAAAGCTAAGCACCATTTCATAGATTTTGGCTCATTCTTCCTCCTTCTTTGATGAATTGCCTGTTCATTTCCTTTGCCCATTTCCCTATAGGGTAGTTATTATTTTCCTCATTAACTTGTAGGACATGTTTATATATTCTGACTATCAATCTTTCATCAGTTATATGCACCACAAATATCTTAATCCAGTCAGCTCCCCTTAAAACATATGTATTTATGGTGAAGCTTGGTTTTCTCAGTTGCAAAATGTGGATTATACCATCTCACTCACAGATAAATCAGATAATATGCATGAAAGTTCCTGCTGCAGTGCCACGCAGAGATTAGGTGTTCAGTAAATGTGAGTTCCCTCCCTTCTCCTTTAAAGAACTTCAGGATCTAGCAATATAGCAGTGGCTGAGATAATAGGCTCTAGAGTTGGACTGGGGACTTACTGAATCCCAGCATATGGTGGCTGTGTGGCCTTGGACACTGCTTTAAGCTCTCTTAGCCTCAGTTTGTGCATCTGTAAAACAGATATTGTAATATTTGCTTGATAGAGTTACTGTGAGGAATAAAGCAACAGCTAGGTAGTGCTGGCCCAATAGTGAGCCCTCAAAACAATGGTAGATGTTATTATTGTTGTTATTACTATTAGAGAAAATAAGAGTTGCATCTGAATAACAAATGTGAACTAGAATATGATCATCTGTCTATAAGAGAAGTACTAGCTAACTGCTATGAGAATGCAAAAGGAAAGAAGAGATTATGTCTAGCCAGGAGTTGACAGAGATCCAGGGAACACTTCGCAGAGGAAATGCCATTTAAATGCTGCTTGGAGGAAGGGTGGATGAGACATAAATAGTCAGAATTAGAGGAGAAGCAGATTTTTGCAAATGAAACAAATTATGTGGAAGCATTAAGCGAACACACAAACAAGAAAAAAAAATACACCCTAGTATTCCAGCTGTGTAACAGTGTGGGATAATGGGAGAGGGAGTTGTAGAAAAGCTGGAAAGAGATGATAAGACCAGATCATAAGCACTCTTAAACGTCTTCGAACTTTGAAATCAGTGATAAAACAGCATTTAATCTTTGAAGATATCAAAGTACATTTTGCATTAAATGGTATCTCATGCCCTAAAAAGAACCCTCTCTAACTATGGAGTGCTTTTGGCCATGAGGTAACATTTGTGACACAGAGGTCAGTGACTGAGTTACCCACAGGTGGGAGTGGGACGGCCTGGGGACTCTGCATATGACTGATGTAATGGAGTCCAGGAGGTGTGTTAGGGTAAACACCAGGGGCTACATCACTGGCACTATGGAATCCAGCTCGAAGCTGCTTAATTATCTGGTTAATCGAGGGATTATCCTGTACCAGCTAGATATGGGTTTTCTCCCCGCTTCAGAAGGAATGATATATGATCCTAAATATGATACAGAAAAGGCAAGGGAGTCCACAGGGTTCTCTCGCAGGCATTTTTTTAATGGATCCATAAAATTAGATAATAGCTTCAGCCACACTTTAAAAACTTCAATGAAATATATTCCCTTCAAAAATTTTTGTTTTTGACAGAATGTGCCTCATTTATTTTCCACCTAAAGCATAGCTACTCCTCTTTGTAGCAGGTAATTTGGCTATGCCAAAATTATTCCATTTGTCTTTATTTCTTGTGTTTTATCTGGGCTTTTTTCTTTGCAGTGTGCTATCACATGATCATTAACTTTAAAAGATGCTTTCATCCTGTCTTACAATTTTTTTGTCAACAAAACATTCCAAACCCTATTTATTTACTCATAAGAGAACTGAATTTCAAAACATAACTAGATATGACTACAGAATCTATGGTTTGAAATTATGAGTCTGAGGTTAGAACTATTCCTCTTTTCCAAGCATGCTCTAGGCCTCAGAATGATAAAATGCTTTCTCTCAAACAGAAAATGATGAGCAATTCTATTAGCAAAACCAGAAATGAATCATGTCACAAGAGAGTTTTATCTCCTAACCTCCATTTTGCCCCACTTATTTAAAAAAAAAGACATTTCTGAAGGAAAAAATGGAAAGCTTTCACTGTAAAGTTACCATATTGCTGTTCTTGGTCCAAAAGGATTCTGCTGGTGTTTACTTGCCAGTGGGCCCAGATAAAGCTGAAATGACCTTTGTGAGACCAGCACTTTTCCCTCATTTTCCATCAGGTGTTTTGTAGCACCTGGCAAGAAGTAAGTAAATAGCAGGTGTGTTCACTGTTGTTTATTATTTCTGAGAACCATGTCTTAAGCCTTTCAGTCTTTCTGCTTATCTTAATCTAATTGGTAGAGAGCATGACAAGCTTTTTGAAACAAGGTTGTCATAATATAATTTTCTTTATCTGGGACTTTAAAAACAAAGTAAGTAATTCATCAGAATATTCCTTCTTTGTTTAACCCAGAAAATAAAGAAAAATATGTATGAGATTTGTGAGTTGATAGCTATTTTTTAAGACAATTTTTTGGGGGCAGTTTTAGGCTTACAGCAAAACAGAGGGAAAGGTACAGAGATAAACTATAGACTCCCAGCCCTAGGACCCACATAACCTCTCCTAGCATTGGCATCCCCCACAAGAGTAGTACAATTGTTACAACTGATGAGTCTACATTGACCCAGCATTATCACCCGAAGTCCATAGTTTACATTATGGTTCACCCTTGGTATTGTTCATTCTATGGATTGTGACATGTATCTGTCATTATAGTATCCTACAGAATAGTTTCACTGTCCTAAAAATGTGCTCAACCTGTTCATCCCTCCCTGCCCTCTTGTCGTGGTAACCACACCGCTGATTTTTTCATGTCTCTAGTTTTACCTTGTCCAGAATGTCACATAGTTGGAATTATACAGTACACAGCCTTTACAGATTGGTTGCTTTCACTTAGTAATAGGCATGCAAGTTTCTTCCATCTCTTTTCATGGCTTGATTGCTCATTTCTTTTCAGCACTGAATAATATTCAACTGTCTGGATGTATCACACTTTATGTATCCATTCACCCACTGAAGGACATCTTGCCTGCTTCCTCATTTTGGTAATTAGGAATAAAGCTGCTATAAATATCTGCGTGCAGGTTTTGTGTGAACACAACTTTTCAACTCCTTAGAGTAAATATCAAGGCGCATAATTGCTGGATCATATGATGAGTATGTTTATTTTGTAAGAAATCTCCAAACTGTCTTCCAAAAGGTCTGAACCATGTTGCAGTCCCACCAGCAAAGAGAGTTCTTGGTGCTCCACTTTCTCACCAGCATTTGGTGTTGTCAGTGTTCTCGATTTGGGCCATTCTAATAGGTTGTGTGTGTTTTAAATGGGTCTTGGAGAAGTTACTTGACTTTTTTTTTTTTTTTTTTTTTTTGACAAGGTCTTGCTCTGGTTGCCCAGGCTGGAGCTCAATGGCATAATCTTGGCTCACCACAACCTCTGCCTCCTGGGTTCAAGCAATTCTTCTGCCTCAGCCCTCCAAGTAGCTGGGATTACAGGTATGCACCACTACATCCAGCTAATTTTTGTATTTTTAGGAGAGACGGGGTTTCACCATGTTGGCCAGGCTGGTCTCAAACTCCTGACCTCAGGTGATCCACCTGCCTCAGCCTCCCAAAGTGTTGGGATTACAGGCGTGAGCCAATACTCCTGGCCCTTGAGTTTTATTTTATTTTTTTCGTTGTTTGTTTTTTCTTTTTTTTTATTATTATTATACTTTAAGTTTTAGGGTACATGTGCACAATGTGCAGGTTAGTTACATATGTATACATGTGACATGCTGGTGTGCTGCACCCATTAACTCATCATTTAGCATTAGGTATATCTCCTAATGCTATCCCTCCCCCCTTCCCCCACCCCACAACTGTCCCCAGAGTGTGATGTTCCCCTTTCTGTGTCCATGTGTTCTCATTGTTCAATTCCCACTGATGAGTGAGAACATGCGGTGTTTGGTTTTTTGTCCTTGCGATAGTTTACTGAGAATGATGATTTCCAATTTCATCCATGTCCCTACAAAGGACATGAACTCATCATTTTTTATGGCTGCATAGTATTCCATGGTGTATATATGCCACATTTTCTTAATCCAGTCTATCATTGTTGGACATTTGGGTTGGTTCCAAGTCTTTGCTATTGTGAATAGTGCCGCAATAAACATACGTGTGCATGTGTCCTTATAGCAGCATGATTTATAGTCCTTTGGGTATATACCCAGTAATGGGACGGCTGGGTCAAATGGTATTTCTAGTTCTAGATCCCTGAGGAATTGCCACACTGACTTCCACAATGGTTGAACTAGTTTACAGTCCCACCAACAGTGTAAAAGTGTTCCTATTTCTCTACAGCCTCTCCAGCACCTGTTGTTTCCTGACTTTTTAATGATCGCCATTCTAACTGGTGTGCGATGGTATCTCATTGTGGTTTTGATTTGCATTTCTCTGATGGCCAGTGATGATGAGCATTTTTTCACGTGTCTTTTGGCTGCATAAATGTCTTCTTTTGAGAAGTGTCTGTTCATATCCTTTGCCCACTTTTTGATGGGGTTGTTTGTTTTTTTCTTGTAAATTTGTTTGAGTTCATTGTAGATTCTGGATATTAGCCCTTTGTCAGATGAGTAGGTTGTGAAAATTTTCTCCCATTTTGTAGGTTGCCTGTTCACTCTGATGGTAGTTTCTTTTGCTGTGCAGAAGCTCTTTAGTTTAATTAGATCCCATTTGTCAATTTTGGCTTTTGTTGCCATTGCTTTTGGTGTTTTAGACATGAAGTTCTTGCCCAGGCCTATGTCCTGAATGGTAATGCCTAGGTTGTCTTCTAGGGTTTTTATGGTTTTAGGTCTAACGTTTAAGTCTTTAATCCATCTTGAATTGATTTTTGTATAAGGTGTAAGGAAGGGATCCAGTTTCAGCTTTCTACATATGGCTAGCCAGTTTTCCCAGCACCATTTATTAAATAGGGAATCCTTTCCCCATTGCTTGTTTTTCTCAGGTTTGTCAAAGATCAGATAGTTGTAGATATGCAGAGTTATTTCTGAGGGCTCTGTTCTGTTCCATTGATCTATATCTCTGTTTTGGTACCAGTACCATGCTGTTTTGGTTACTGTAGCCTTGTAGTATAGTTTGAAGTCAGGTAGTGTGATGCCTCCAGCTTTGTTCTTTTGGCTTAGGATTGACTTGGCGATGCGGGCTCTTTTTTGGTTCCATATGAACTTTAAAGTAGTTTTTTCCAATTCTGTGAAGAAAGTCATTGGTATCTTGATGGGGATGGCATTGAATCTATAAATCACCTTGGGCAGTATGGCCATTTTCACGATATGGATTTTTCCTATCCATGAGCATGGAATGTTCTTCCATTTGTTTGTATCCTCTTTTATTTCATTGAGCAGTGGTTTGCAGTTCTCCTTGAAGACGTCCTTCACGTCCCTTGTAAGTTGGATTCCTAAGTATTTTATTCTCTTTGAAGCAATTGTGAATGGGAGTTCACTCATGATTTGGCTCTCTGTTTGTTTTTGGTGTATAAGAATGCTTGTGATTTTTGTACATTGATTTTGTATCCTGAGACTTTGCTGAAGTTGCTTATCAGCTTAAGGAGATTTTGGGCTGAGACAATGGGGTTTTCTAGATATACAATAGTACATATGTGGTGGTGATTCTAATGAGAGACACAAGTCTTGTGCCACTTTAAAACCTATATTTGTCATCTGTCAAATCATGATTCACAAATTACACTTAAAATGCTATTTTTCCTCAAGAGAGCTTTTATTTTTGTTAGTTGAGGCAATTTTTAAATATTTCTATCAATTTGTTGTAATTTTCCCTAAGTAACTACTCCAGATGGCACGTTAGAGACCAGAACACAGGGTATTAAATGTTTTAGGATCTACTGCCATCTCTAATAATACTTTCTTCAAGATAACATGGCCAACCTTTTTCTTCTTAATACCATCTAATTAACCAAGATGAGAGCTGCCAGTTGGAAAATTCCCATTGTCTTTTCCGAATTAGGAATCTTTTTGTATAGACTTTGGCACATGCAAAGCTTGGGCAGACACACAGCTCACACTAGTGAGTCATTTGGCCTTGTTGGTAAATAAAATATAGATATACTTCTAATCAGTTTCATTTAAAATTAAACACAAATTATGTTCCAAGCACATTGAAAACACTGTTTTGGCAGGGCAGCTTCCCAGGCTGAATCACTGATGTTTCATGACACAGTTCCAGGTGGTGCACTTTCCTCTCCTGTTTTGCCTTGTGATTTGTTTTCTTCCTTTAATCCAAGTCTTTAAAATTCACTTGAGCTCAAGGCTCTTTTGAAAAAGTAAGTCTAGACCGGGCACAGTGGCTCACGCGTGTAATCCCCAAACTTCGGGAGGCCGAGGCAGGTGGATTGCTTGAGCCCAGGAGTTTGAGACCAGCCTGGCCACGTGGTGAAACCCCATCTCTATAAAAAATTTTAAAATAAGCTAGGTGTGGTGGCATGTGGTGGCAGTCCCAGATACTCAGGAGGCTAGGGTGGGAGGATTGTTTGAGCCTGGGACGCGGAGGTTGTAATGAGCCAGACTCTACCACTTCACTCCAGCCTGGGTGACAGAATAAGACCCCCCCAAAAAAATAAATAAATAAAATAAAAATAAATGCATAAATAAAAAAGAATAAAAAGCTAAGTCTCTACTCAGATGTGGTATATAGGCTTTTCCCTGTTGTCATCTCCTGGGACACACGGGAATGAGAAATGGCTGATACTGCTGTCCTACCATGGCCAGAGCAGCAGAAAGTCTTAGATTAGCACATGCAAAACTTCCCTAATACTTTCTCTTGTTTTCATGAAATTCAAGGCTCTTAACTTCAGGTCCTTAAAAATGGAAAAGAGGTGAATTCACTGGGTATGATCAATAAAGAAGTAAATGGAAGTCACTGGCCCTCCCCGTCCGTTCTCCTATCTTTGGCCACTAGTGGCATACTCGCGGTTGGCTGAGAGATCCAGGGACAGATGGGATGTTAATAACCATTCTTGGAACATGACTTGGCTGTGTTCTGGCCCTGTTTTCAGTTTCTTGGCTGTTTATTTTGGTGGAAGTCATTGGGTCTGAGTTGTACCTAAAAGCGTCGTGGGAACAAGTCAGGTACAAACAGCTTTACTCTTCATAGACGGTAAGACCTTTCATAGATGTACCTTTCCCCCACTCTCTGGGGGATGAAGCAAAACTTAAATCTTTATCATGGTTTAAACAGCCCAACCTAAGAAAATTAAATAATACTTTTTGGATTTAAAAAATCTAATTTAGATAAAAATTGTGAGAGAATGAAGAAATAAGCTGAGAGCAAAGGGGTCTCTCCAAACACCCCCTCTCTCCCTGCCTGCTCTTGAAGATGGTGCAGTTGGCAGAGAAGGCGCTGAGGGGAGACCACACAGCCTCTTGGGTTTGTGGTAAAGGGGGACCCTGATCTTGTGCTGGATTTAGGGTGTGATCTGGCAACATCTGCTGGCCACCAGGGTGATGTCCCTTGATCGACTGCTTCCAACTCTGCTGATTTGGGCTCATGAACGCATGGGCCATTTTTCTGGGCAACGCTCTGGGCTGCACCAGCCACCTCCACAGGCTGACCAGGAGTCTCCTCCTGCCTCAGCACCTGCTGACTCCTGAACCTGTCTTCTCTTCCATGTGGTCACCTGGACAGATGATATATCCTCAGCCTCTGCTGTGGATCACTTTGCCTTATCTGAGCAGCCCTGCAGCAGCCCTGCTGGCCCTGGACTCAGTGTCCTTACCTTGTAGAAAGGAAGAGGAGCTGAGGAGCTCAACTCCCAGGCATTTCTCTGCCTGACCGTGATGGACGATGTTCTGTTTGGTGTGAGGCTGCTCTGGAGGTATCCTCCTTCCTGGGACCTCAATAAGCAACAAGACAAGAGTCCATGAACTCAGCATGTACAACACACTTTGCAGGGAAGAACTGGGCGTGGCTCTCCTTCCGTCTAATTCTCCCTTCTCACCCCTTATTCCTTTACGTTTTTGTTTCAGGGCTGGAAAAGGGCAAGTTGCTTTCCTCTTCTTTCTGCTGTTTGTGCCTTACATAAAACTCTACAGTTTAACCTACAATGCTAACGAAAAAAAAAAAATGAATTCAGCTAATCTTTTTTTGAGGGCAAAAGCCTCGCCCAGTAGGCTTTTGTTTTGCTCCATTTAAAAGTACACTTCTTATGTTTTTAAACTTCTAAATGTTTTGCCTTTTTCAAATAAACCATAGGGATTTAATTTTTTTAATTTTTCAATTGTTATTTAAGATTCATGGGGTACATGTGCAGGTTTGTTACCTGGGTATATTGTATGATGCTGAGGTTTGGGGTGAGATTGAGCCTGTCACTCAGGTACTGAGTATACTACCCAACTGGTAGTTTTTTAACCCTGCCTCCTTTAATCATCCCCAGTGTCTATTGTTGCCATCTTTGTGTCCATAAGGACCCAATGTTTAGCTTGCACTTACTTTATTTATTTATTTTTTGAGACCGAGTATCACTCTGTTGCCTGTTGCCCAGGAGGGAGTGCAGTGGTGTGATTTCTGCTCACTGCAACCTCCACCTCCTGGGTTCAAGTGATTCTCATGTCTCAGCCTCCTGAGTAGCTGGGACTACAGGCATGTGCCACCACACCTGGCTAATTTGTTTTTTGTACTTTTAGAAGAGACGGGGTTTCACCATGTTGGCCAGGCTGGTCTCAAACTCCTGACCTCAGGTGATCTGCCCACCTCAGCCTCCCAAAGTGCTGGGATTACAGGCATAAGCTCCCACTTATAAGTGAGAACATGCAGTATTTGGTTTTCTATGTTGATTCAGTCCCTTAGGATAATGGCTTCCACCTGCAACCATGCTTCTGCAAAGGACATGATTTCATTCTTTTTTGAGGCTGCATAGTATTCCATGGTGTATATGTACCACATTTTCTTTGTCCAGTCCACCGTTGTGGGGCACCTGGGTTGATTCCATGTCTTTGCTATTGTGAATAGTGCTGTGATGAACATGATAGTGCCTGTATCTTTTTGATAGAACATAAATCATAGTTTCAATGACAGAAATTGAATATTAGCTGTTGCACTGTTGTTTGTTAATTTTGTTTTGCGTTCCTTTTACAGAAATCATCCCCCTTTCTCAGGCTGATGTGTGCCTTGAATGTACTAGAATCAAGGCCATGTACTTGGAAAGCGGGAAGTAAAAAAGAAAAAAAAAGCACATACAATACGGTCAAATTATGTTCCCCATTATATTGATGTTGTCCCAAATCCTCACAGAAATTTAGCAAAATGAGTATAACTTTTGACACTATTCTACAGATAAGTTAACAAAGCTTCACTTCAACAGATTTTGAACTATATCTGAGTGCCTCCAAAACCCACCTTCTTTCCTGCATACAATGCTGCCTCTGGTGAAAAGCTGAAAGTTGAGATGGGGATCAAGAGCTGAGAGTGGAGGCCAGAAAGGCACCATGTCACTGGCATCCTCCACACCATTTAAGTTGCCTACAGATTCTTGAAACTCAGAGAAAAGAGGAGAGACAAATGCAGCATGCCATCATAGTCGTGCCAGAGTGATCCGAATCGTTCAAGTAAATACTGGGCAGAGAACTGCTCAATACATGAGCCATTCAGTGATAAGAGAAGATTTGGCACATCTGAAGACTTGTTTAAGAACAAAAACAGAATCGGCAGATGACTTTGCTAAAATGGAGGAGGCTTTGAGGCACATTCTCTGAATTCTTGATATTATCTGGGACGCTGATAAATCATTCCACAATCTTGGGAAGGGAGGAAGAGCAGGTTCTGTCTTTTTGGCTTCAGAATCCCATGCTGTCTACCAAGCCTCCAATACTTCAACAAATGTCATAGGATTGGAGCTCAGAGAATTGAAAGCTTCATGGGTTATCATATTGATAACTCAGTAAGTCAAGCCTGCTGCACTGAAGCTTGTAAATACCTTGACGTGTTTTCAGTGGCAGAATTCCCTCCATGTAAATTTTACTTACCCTGTTATTTTCATCCAATTTTATAATGGTGGCAAATAGACAAGCCTGCTGGAAGATGAATGAACTCTAACTCTTGGGCATTGGGAGGAGGAAATGCATGCATGGATAATGTCCCGACTGGTGTTAGAACTTCAGGAGCGTGGGAAGAATGTCTCCAGAGACAGGTGGCCTGATGTGGGAGTGTTGGAGCCCAGGCTGGGTGAGAAGGCATCTGTGCAGGAGGTTACCCACCTGGGGAGTCAGAGCCCTAAGAAAATCCAGGGGAGTCCATGGAGGGAGGCAGAGATGGCAGCCAAATCCTGGAGTATGGGAGCCCGAGTGTGGCGAGGAACAACACATTCTTATGGGGGCGTGGGTGGTGGCAGGAATCAGAGTGTTGACATACTAGGGAATTGGTCAAATAAGTAAATAGACTGAGGGTAACAGGAGACAGATTTCTTACTGTTAGGGAGGGGGAGAAAACTAAATGAACCCAGTGCTCTTGGATTGGAATGGGCAGTATAAGTGTGAACACATGGAAATTTTTTTTTTTTTTTAGATGGAGTTTTGCTCTCTCACCCAGGCTGGAGTGCAGTGGCATGATCTTGGCTTATCGCAACCTCCGTCTTCCAGTTTCAAGCGATTCTCCTGCCTCAGCCTCCCGAGTAGCTGGGATTACAGACGCCCACCACCACGCCTGGCTAATTTTTGTGTTTTTAGTAGAGATGGGGTTTCACCATGTTGGTCAGGCTGGTCTCAAACTCCTGACCTCGTGATCTGCCCACCTCGGTCTTCCAAAGTGCTGGAATTACAGGCGTGAGCCACACATGGATTTTTAATATACACAGAGATAGGTAAAAACATATAAATAGATCTACATGTATTCCTGGCTCTGATCACTGACAGGGTCTGAGTAAAGTGATGCTCCAAAGACAGTGAACAACACTCCTAGTGAAGTGGCCTCATTGTCTGGGGTGACGCCCAGAGTTCTTGGTCTTACAGCCAAGGAAATCAAGGACAGGGACAGGGCAAGGGTGAGGCTTAGAGCAGAAATTTAATAGGAGAAATAAAGAGAGCAGCCTTCCGCTACAGAGAGGGGTCCCGGAAAAAGGGCTGCCGTGCTGAAATGAAATGCAGGGGTGTTTATAGATGACTTAGTGGGGAGGTGGTTTCTGATCTAAATAGGGCACAGAAACCTGTTAGAACCAGGTGTGCCATCTGCATAGGGCATGAATCTCTGACAGCCTTCATCCTAACCTTTTATTGTGCAGGCGGGTACTCAGCCTGAGCTACTCCATGTTGCTTGTTTCTTACTGTGCAGTGCTAAAAAAAGAAGGAGCCCCCATGGTGGACGTGCCTGGCCCCAGGTAGCCCTTTCTATCTGTGCAGCTGCTGGCATCCTCCCAGTGCAAGCTTCCAGCTTCCTTATTTATGTTTGCAGCCTGATCTTCCAGGCTGCTCTTTGTTAGAAAATAAGTGATTTCTTGGGCTGCTTTTTGTTAAAAGGAAGTTCTGCCAAAGACTCTTTTCCCTCACTATCTGCCTAAATAGCTTCCTTCCGCCTCCTGTATCACTAGCACCCAGATCTGGTCATCTCAATATCATTGTCCACCAGAAAAGAACCAGTTTCCTGACAAAACTGGTTTATTTCAGGGCTTGGGTAGAGAAAGTATAAGATGAGACAGAAACTTCTTGCGTCAGAAACTAAGAAAGTGCTCAGGGATGCCAGGCATGGTGGCTCACGCCTATAATCCCAGCTTTTTGGGAGGCCGAGGTGGGTGGATCACCTAAGGTCAGGAGTTCGAGATCAGCCTGGCCAACATGGTGAAATCATCTCTACTAAAAATACAAAAATTAGCCAGGCGTGGTGGGGGAGGTCCCTGTAATCCCAGCTACTCAGGAGGCTGAGGCAGGAGAATCGCTTAAATTCGGGAGGCAGAGGTTGCAGTGAGCTGAGATCACACCATTGCACTACAGCCTGGGCAACAGTGAGACTCCGTCTCAGAAAACAAAACAAAACAAAAAAAGGAAAGTGCTCAGGGAATGATGAGGACATGTCAAAGGGACTGAGGACCAACTTGAGGGGGCTCCTACTGGCCAAATCTGGAACAATTTGCATTTCAAAATAAATAATAATATTAGTGAATTATAACCTAATGAATAAAATAGAAAACTATGAATCCATACTGTTATTAATAATTTGTAAATGTGATAAGGAAGGGGATATTTATTCTCAAAGTACCCCTCCACAAAACACTTATTATAAAAGAATAAGTTTATCTTGGAGAAGTCTGGCAGACACTAGATTTAGTCAAATGACCAGAGCGAATATTCCCAGTAAGAGGACATGTTAAAATAGTGTCCTACCAATAATGGATGATAAGAAGACCACAGCTTCACATCAGTAACGCTCCTGCCAAAGACACCAGCCTAAATCCAATCATGAGGAAACCACAGACAATCTCAAATTGAGGCACACTCTACCAAGTAACCTTCTTGTAATCTTCGCAAGTGCCAAGGTCATAAAAGTCAAGAAAGTCAAAGAGACAGTTCTAGAGTGAAGTAGAATGAGCAGACCTACAATTAAATCCATCTTATGGTTCTAAAGTGGATCCATTTGCTGTAAAGGGCATTATTGGGACAACTCGTGAGACAGGGTCTGAGGATTAGATGGCAATTAGGTATCCACGTTAATTCTCTGATTTTTCGTGGTTGAATTGTGGTTTTGTAGGAAATGTGCACTAAAGTATTCTACGGTTCTGAGGTAGGATGCATGACTCAACTTCAAAGATGGGGCTCAGACACCAGACCAGATTGAGGACTAGGTAAAACAGGATTCCGGCGGGCGGGGAGAAGCTTTCCAATCAGACACACCCACCAGTGTGCCATGTCAATTTACTATTGCCATGGCAACACCTCAGCGTTACCACTCCTTTCCATGGCAATGGCCCAATGGCCCAAAAGTTATTACTCTCTCCCTAAAAATTTCTGCATAAACCATAATTTCTGCATAATCCCTTAATCGGCATGCAATTAAAAGTGAGTACAAATATGACTGCAAAACTGCCCTGAGCTGCTACTCTCTCCTAGGGGGTTGCCCTGCTCTGCAGGAGCAGTCACGGAGCTGTAACACCACCAGAGGGGGAACACTGCTGCTTCAATTAAGCTGTTTTCTTCTACTTCGGTTTGCCCGTGAATTGTTTCCTGGGCGAAGCCAAGAACCCTTGTGGGCTGAGCCTCACTGTGGGGCTTACCTGCCTTGCATCAGTTCTGGGATATCAAGATTGGTAACTTACATTCCATGATTCAAAAAAAGAAGTTCTTCATGCTGTACTGATAATTTTTCTGTGAAAACAATATTTAATAATGTATTAAATAAATATGTAAATCAATTAAAATTAAAGATATTTAACGTAAACTCTGTACACAGACACTGGCATGCTTATGTCTATAGGTACCATAGATGATGAGACAAGGGTGTTCAACCACAGGAGACTAATCTGAAGCAGAAAAATGTAGCTAGTGTGAAGCTCTTGGTCAAGTGGCTCTGAATTATTGCTACTATTATTATTCTTATTACTTTTAAATTTAAAGTACCTATAAATGCCTCAAAGCTAAGAGTTTTATAGATGCTTTAGAAAGATGCAATTGGTAATTGATGTGAGACTCACACTATGTATATGACAGTTTATAAGTCATATAAATATATATGCTATATATATTTATGGAATAAATATAAATATATTTATTCTATATAAATATATGGAAAAGCAATAAATATATGGAAAAATCATAAGAATAGTCCAAAGAACTTCCACATACCTCGAAACTTCACCTATATTCAACATTCATTAACATTTTCTGTTTGATTTTTCACCCTGTCCCTCTCTGTATACATTTTTTCTGAAACTATTTGATAATAAGTTGCAGACATCATGCCCCTTTCCATTTAAATACTTCTACCTCTGTCTCCTAAGAATAAGAATATTCTTTTCTACAACCACAGTACAAGGATCAAATTCGGGAAATGCAACATTGATATAATGCTTTATCTGATATATAGTCCATATTTAAATTTTCACAATTATCACAATAATTTTTATAGCAATTTTTTCACACTTCAGGATCCAATCCAGGGTCGTATCTCACATTTCCTTGTCATGTCTCCTTAATCTGGTACTGCAACTGTTCCTCAGACTTTCTTTGTCTTTCGTGATATTGACAGTTGTTTTACAAAATGTCCTTCCACTTGAGGATCATGTTTTCCCTATTTATTTTCTTTCATCCCTTCCCCTTTTATTGCCAGTTTTCCTTTATGTTATAGACACCTCTTCTTTTTCTACCTTCTTGAGTTCAACTAAATTCCAGAAACAGACACCTGTTTTGAGGATGGATTGTTTATAAGTTTCTTCTAAATATTTTTTTGTTTTTATTTACTTTGATGGATGCCCTATGGATCAATAGCTAAAGAATTTCAATAATGTGGAATTATATAGAGATAACAAGTCAACTTATTGAGAAGAACTAATTCACAGTTTGAAATTAACTATCATTGACAAATCTATGCATCAAAACACAAATCACAGACATATAAACCGTCATATACATAGTGTGAGTCTCACATTAATTACCAATTGCATCTTTCTAAAGCATCTATAAAACTCTTAGCTTGGAGGCATGGGGGTGTTGTCTCTGTTCGAAGTGGGTCTTCTTTCACTGTGTTTGTTCAAAGTTGAGCTTTCTCACTGATTCCTTCCCTAATAATAGAGCACTGTGGTGTTATAATGAGACTTGTGAGTACATGAAGTGAGAAAGTAGAGAACTAATTGTGAGAGAAAGATGTAACAACCTGAAAGCAAGGGGTTATTAAGAGCACTTAGTGTCAGGGAAGGTGGGGTGAGATGGCAGAGAAACATGGGCTATGCTAAACATAGAAAGAAATCTAAATGAAACACATAGGAACATAAAGTGCTAATTATGTAACAAAACATTCACCTCATGGAACAATAATGTAACCTCAAAATTTTCAGTTACATTATTTTTGTCCCTGCCCATATGGGTCACTGTTAGCTTATAAACTGTGAACATGGTAATGTGCAATTTTTCTTTTCCTTCCTTCCTTCCCTGTTTCTTCCTTTTTTTTTTTTTTTTTTTTTTTGAGGCAGAGTCTCGATATGTCACCCAGGCTGGAGTTCAGTGGCATGATCTCGGCTCACTGCAGCCTCTGCCTCCCAAATTCAAGTATTCTCTTGCTTCAGCCTCCCAAGTAGCTGAGACTACAGGTATACACCATCACGCCCGGCTAACTTTTGTATTTTTAGTAGAGATGGGGTTTCCTCATGTTGGCCAGGCTGGTCTGGAACTCTTGACCTCAGGTGATACACCCGCCTTGGCCTCCCAAAATGTTAGGATTACAGGCGTGAGCCATCGCATCCAGCCGGTAGTTTAATAATGTTAGAAATATGTGTCCAGTTGGAAGACTGTTGCCCAACTCATATGCATATTTTTGCACTATTTTAATAAATTATGTAATGTAAAAGCTAAGCAATATTAATACACTTAACCTTCTACCAAAACAAGCCAAAAAAAGAGAAAGTTTGTGCTTAAACAAGCATTTAGTGAGTTAACATTACTTCTGAATTTTTAAAAGTACTGGCCTAAGAAAATGATGTTTTGTTTTAATATGTTTCAGATGCAAAATATTAATTGATACTAGCTAGGCCTGCTTCACTTTTGTTGCTGGGCACGTGCTGCCCCCTGGTGTTCTCTGAGTGCCTTCCTCTTTCAGGCAAATGAGTTTGGTATTTCCTGCTGCCTGTTGGACATTGCATTGGAAAGCATCTCAGAACTGCAATCTCTTTAAGTCTGACTGTAGACTCCCTATCTTCTCATCCCTAACTTTTCTATTCCTGCTACTATTGCAAGCACGTGGCACAACCCCTGACATACACAGTCCCTGACTTATCAATAACTATCAGTTGGTTGAATGAACAATGCTTGCTACCCAAACAAGAAGGCTTGAAGTCATTTTTAACATTCTCTTTACACCTCACCAAATAGCCACAGTTCTTTACCTCCTCATTATGAATCTTGATCTCTTCCTATCTGGACTAGTTTTCATTTAAGTGTATTTCCTCCCAGCTGAAATCTTGCCTCTGCACCCTTTCAGCATCTTCCCTTTCTTGAATGCCTATAGCCCTTGCTTTCTGTACCAGAGATAAATAGGGTGGTCAACTGGATAAGGCTTTTTAGAGTCAGTATATATGGGTCTGGATTCCAGCTTTGTCATTTACCAACTAGATGAATTTGGTACATTAATTTTTTTAAGAGGGGAGAGGAGACGGGAGAGTGTAAAACACACCTCCCATGTTTAACCCTTCATGCACATACTCAGAAAGCTCCCCAAATACTGTGGGACATGTTGGCCTTTGCATGTCATGAGGAATAGAGGCTCATGATATTTTATGTCAATATTAAAGGAAACAGACCTACAGCAAGCTGAAGGACTTGGACACCCCTGGGTTACATCAGAAAAGCGCTTCAGGCCAGGCGCGGTGGCTCATGCCTGTAATCCCAGCACTTTGAGAGGCCGAGGCAGGTGGATCACCTGAGGTCAGGAGTTCAAGACCAGCCTGGCCAACATGATGAAACCCCGTCTCTACTAAAAATACAAAAGTTAGCCGGGTGTGGTGATGCGTACCTGTAATCCCAGCTACTCGGGAGGCTGAGGCAGGAGAACCGCTTGAATCCAGGAGGCGGAGGTTGCAGTGAGCTGAGACCATGCCATTGTACTCCAGCCTGGGCGACAGAGTGAGACTCTATCTTAAAAAGGAAAAAAGAAAGAAAGAAAAGCACTTCATATGATGCCTAGGACAAAGTAAGCACTGAAGAGTGATCAAAATAATAACTAGGTCACTATCAAGTTATTATCATTGCCAGTTAGTCAAGAGTGGATCATGTATGTACCTGTTCTATGATATCTCTTAAAGTGTTGAAATAGATTTCTGATTCTCTCTAGTGCATGCTACTGGTATTTTACCTTCACGTGTATTTCTCTCTATTACAGAGTAAACTCTGTGAGATCAGGAGCCACAGCTAGTTCTTCTGTATATGTCTCAAAGCTCCTAGTATGGTATCTTATACATCGTAAACTCTTAAAACAGTTTTTAATTGAGCTGTGCTGCTATGTGGTGCTGACTCTTCATTTATTCTTTTTGTTGATGAACAGGGATAACTGGATGATTTAGCCTTTAGACATTCTCCAGCTCTCAACCTCCTCCTCTCACCAAACTTTTAAAGGGGTGTTTCCCTCTTTAAAGAGAAAGAGATGATTTTGGATTAAATTCCTTGTCATTATTTAAAATGCAGACTGTGCCTGGGATTTTAAATGGTCTCTCTTACGACTGCCTCCCTGAAGACACAGTAGGCCCAAAGTGAAAACTTGAGTCCAACAGGGCTCTAGGTTGGAGCCCATCCAAGGAAGACTGAGCAAAAGGACCTCATCCTATAACAAGTGGCTCAAGGCAGGGCAGCCATCCTGTAACCTGGGCTCCAGGCTGTCCTGCTAGTGTTAGGCCTTTTGCACTTATTTCCGTGGATGTGGCTGAAATGGCCTCTATTCAATGACTTCTTTTTTGAAATCTGTGCTCAGTGAGATGATTCTTTTAAAAGCTAATAATAATTTTTTAAAGATTTATTTGAGATGGGGTTTTCACTATGTTTCCCAGACTGATCTCCAATTCCTGGACTCAAGAGAGTCTCCTGCCTCAGCCTCCCTAGTAGTTAGGATTAGAAAATGGTTCTTTGATTTACAGATGGAATCATCATGTGTGACACTGCTTATTTATTTGCCAGCCTTCTCAAAACTTCTGCTGCCAAAGAATGATCACTCAGGGGCCAGAAGCTAGAGAAGGGATGGAGCAAGAAGGTCAGGGTATCTTACTTCTCACCTCTGGAATATCCAAGAGTCACTATTCAACAAAACCTTTCAAGCTACATTTATTTTCTTATAAATGAACAAAAAATTATCATTATAAAGAGTAATGCTATAAACAAGACTGTGGGAGAAAAATTTACCTTATTCAAGTACAGAGAAATATAAGAAAAAATATAAGAAAAAAACAAGGTTTGTTTTTTGTTACATACATACATGATAAAAGTAAAAAAGAAAAATACATGGAAATGATATGCTCCAACATCACTAGCATGGTTATCTCTGGGAGGGATGGAATGGAAAAACATGGATTGTTCTCTGACTCTATTTGTCATGTTTTATTTCTCAAAAACAAAAGGAATCTGGATAAAACATGAGGCCCTGTTGCCATAACGTTAGTGAAACCAAGAGGGCCTGTTGAGAAGGTCAGGTGTCTATGGCCGATTGTGTTCCATCATGGGCCAAGTTGTTGTGAGAATCGCCTATGGCATTGTTTTGGCTTATAGATTTATAAAAATTGTGTTTGTACATATCCATTACCAATTTGTCTTTTCTCCATCCTATCTTATCTTGAGGTGTATCGTGTTGATACTTAATTTGTAATTTGTTCAAGTGAATCTTGCATGACACTCCATCTTAAGAATTATGTCTGTTTCTGTTTTATTATTATCATGACAAATAGTGCTGTGATGAACATGTTTGAGCATGCTTCTGGGGAAGATTTCTCAACCTCAGCACTATTGACATTTTGGACTAATTTTTTTTTTCTTCCAGAAAGGATCTCACTCTGTTGCCCAGGCTGGAATGCAGTGGCGTGATCACAACTCACTGCAGCCTCAATCTCCTGGGCTCAGGTCATCCTCCCCGCTTGGCCTCCCAGGTAGCTGGGACTACGGGTATGTGCCATGATGCCTGGCTAATTTTTTTGTAGATTTGGGGTTTCACCATGTTTTCCAGGCTGGTCTTGAACTCCTGGCCTCAAGTGATCCTTCTGCCTTGGCCTCCCAAAGCACTGGGATTACAGGCATGAGCCAATGAGCCTGGCCTGGACTAGGTAATTCTCTCTTGTGGGTCTGTCTTGTGCATAGTAGGGTGTTTGGCAACATCCTTGGCCTCTGCCCACTAGATGCGAGTAACATCCTCCACCCCCACAGAGTGATAGTTAAAAACGTCACCATACATTGCCAAATGTTCTCTAGGGGGTAAAATTCACCCCTCTCAGAACCACTGCTCTGGAGTATACACTCAGGAGTGAAATTACTGAAATGCCCAGTGTGTAATCTTCAGTTTATCAGATACTGCCAAGCTATCCCCCAAAGTGGTACCGGTTCAAACTTCTAACGAGTACTCAGGGTTCCTATTCCTTAACATCATTGGCATAACATGTGAACTTATGCGTTACTTTTGGTGACTCTAATTTCCTTACTTACTAGTTTAATTGCTGATTTCTAGTAAAGTTGAATATTTCATGTTTACTGACTATTTGGGTTTCCTTCTCTGAATTTCTACTCATATATTTTGTCCGTGTTTATGTTGTTACTTGACTTTTTCTTACTTATTAGTAGGACTCTAAAAAAATTTCTGAATACAAATACAAATACATATTTTTGTTTAAAAACATATGTGTTGAGAATGTATATGGTCCTGAAACCATTGTAGGGGGCCAGGAATACAGCAGTAAACCAAACAGACAAAAATCTCCACCCTCATGGAGTTCATGTTCTGGTAGGGAGAAAGAAACAATAAATAAACAAGTAAACTGCATAGCACAGAAAAAAATAATGCAAGAGGCTGGGTGTGGTGGCTCACGCCTGTAATCCCAGCACTTTGGGAGGCCAAACCAGGCAGATCACAAGGTCAGGAGATTGAGACCATCCAGACCAACATGGTGACACCCCCTCTCTACTAAAATTACAAAAATTAGCTGGGCGTGGTGACACACGTCTGTAGTCCCAGCTACTCGGGAGGCTGAGGCAGGAGAATCACTTGAACTCTCAGAGGTAGAGGTTGCAGTGAACTGAGATTGCATCACTGCACTTCAGCCTGGCGACAGGGCGAGACTTCATCTCAAAATAAATAAATAAATACTACTAATAATAATAACGGAAGGAAGGCAGCTAGGAAATAGCAAAGTGAGAAGTTTACAATTTTAAACAGGGTGGTCAGTTAAGACTTCATTGAGAAGATGGCATTTTAACAAAGCTAAGTAAGGTGATTTGCAACCTCTATAATCTATTGTTAGTCATTAGATTGCACATAGCTTCTCCAAGTTCATGCTTTGACTTTTCACTTTTGAACATCTTTTGTTACCAGAAGTTTAAATTTAAATCTTTTCTTTTATGCTTGGGCTTTTGAGGTCCTTTTTCTTTTTTTTTTTTTAAACAGTTTTAATTCACCTTACTTTTTTGGTATGAAAACCCTATGTGGTAGCCACAGCTGGAGCCTGGGTCCTCTGCACAGAAACTCTGGTGATATCGAGGTCTTAAGGAATTTTTCTACACTCTGATGTCATGAAGTTGTTCTATGTTTTTTTCTGAAAGTTTCACAGTTTTGTTTTTCACGATGATTTTTCAATCTATCTTTGTTTCGTTGATTGGGATATAGTAAGGATCTAATTTAGCTTTCTCCATTTGGCTAGCATCATTTATTCAACGTTGCATCCTTTCCCAGGTGACTCATATAGTATATCCTGTGTCATTACAGACACATGCAAAGGAGCATTAGAGTTCTGTTTCTCTGCTCTCTTTCAACGGTCTACATGTTTATTCCCATGACAATATCACATGGCTCTAATAAACAAAAAGCTTATTTGTTAATCCAGATGTCTGGTAGTGTGAATTTTCTATTCTTCTTATTTTTCTTTAATGTCTTGCTTTTTTATTTTTTGTGTGAATTTTTGGATCAGCTCATCAAATTCTACAAAATAAACAAATAAAAGCAATACTGGTCAGATTATGACGGAAATTTCACTGAATTTATTGAGTGTCACTGGGGTTCATGTAAGGACAGTTGTGATCTACATAATAATAAATCTTCAATTTCATTTATTTTGAGTGTACTTTATGGCATTTAAAAATCTTTATAATTTTCTTTTTTAAAAACATATTTTGTTAGATTTATTCTATACTTTAACTTTTGTTCCTATTATAAATTGTAACTCTGTTTTGAGTTATATTTTATAATTGCAAGCTGTTGGTATTTTAGAATGCTATTAATTATTTGTGCATTTATCTTGTTTCTGTCATCGCTGGTAAACTCATAAATTCCAATACATTTCAGCGTATTCACTTGGAATTTCTAAGTAGCCAAACATATGCATTTGATAATAATTTTTTTCTTTGTTTATCCTTTTATTTTTTTCCTTGTCTTATCATGCTAACAAACTAAAATAAAATGTTAACTAAAAACAGAGATGAAGCATCTTTTTTCCATTAAAGCAAATATTTTAAAAATTTCAGCATTAATTTGGATGTTTGTTGTAGGTTTTTTTTTTTTAAATAGATATGCTTTAACAAGTTAAGGCAGATTTCTCTATTCTTGGTGTGCTAAAGATTGTATCAAAATGGGTGTTGAAGTTCGGCAGAATAATTATTTTGAATCTATTTTTTCTCCTTATTCATTAATACAATGAGTTTTATTTACTTAAAGTTGTTCATAGTGTTTTCTTATGTCTTTTAAAGATAAAGATATATTATGTTGCTTTCCTTAGAAGACATCTACTTGGTTCTGATGGGTTTTAAAATATACATATATAACAGTTTTATTCTTAGGTTTGTGACATATTTTATTTGTATCTATGTATAAGAGGGAGATTGCTTAATAACTTTTCTTTCTTAATGTGCTTGCCTAGTTTGGTATTAAGGTTATTTTGCCTCATAAAAAGAGTAGAAAACGAGATCTGATTTTCTATGCGATGTGTAACAGTTTGTAAAATACTGGAATTATAATATTCCTTAAACTTTTTATTAAAGAATTATAATATTCCTTAAGACATTTAAATAAAACATACCTGTGAAGCTGGACTGAGGCTTACTATTTTTTTCTAGAGTTATTTTTGTAAGTCATATCTTTCTAGGAAATAATCCATTTTGTCTACTTTTTAAAATTTATTTTCCCTAAAGTTGTTCATAGTGTTTTCTTATGTCTTTTAAAGATAAAAACTTGCTACAGTATTTACAGTTATGCTTCCTTTTTAATTTGGAATGCTCTTTTTCTGTGTCTTTTTTTTTCTTTTGTGTATGTGTGTGTTTAATGTTATTTCTGAAGTGTTTCCTTTAGTGATTTCATCTGGGAAGATGTGGCTGGTAATTCTCTCTGTGTTTATTTATTTATTTTTTAAGAATTGTGACGGGCAGATCACAAGGTCAGGAGATAGAGACCATCCTGGCTAACATGGTGAAACCCTATCTCTACTAAAAATACAAAAAATTAGCCAGGCGTGGTGGCACGCACCTGCAGTCCCATCTACTCAGGTGGCTGAGGGAGGAGAATCGCTTGAACCCGGGAGGTGGAGGCTGCAGTGAGCCAAGATCGAGCCACTGCACTCCAGCCTGGGCAACAGAGCAAGACTCTGTCTCAATTAAAAAAAAAAAAAAAAAAAAAGGCTGGGCACGATGGCTGTCACCTGCAATCCCAGCACTTTGGGAGGCCAAGGCGGGTGGATCACGAGGTCAGGAGATCGAGACCATCCTGGCTAACAGGGTGAAACCCCGTCTCTACTAAAAATACAAAAATTAGCTGGGCGTGGTGGCAGGTGCCTGTAGTCTCAGCTACTCAGGTGGCTGAGGGAGGAGAATCTTGCTTGAACCTGGGAGGCAGAAGATGCAGTGAGCCGAGATCACGCCACTGCACTCCAGCCTGGGCAACAGAGCGAGACTGTCTCAAAAAAAAAAAAAAATTGTGACCTCAATCTTGAGTGAGAATTAGGACAGACACATAGCAACCATGGAAGCCTTGTCTTCTGGCTTCCATGGTTGTTACTGAGAAGTCTGTCATTCTGATTTTCATTCCTTTGTAGATGATATTCTTCACTTCCTGCATAGGAATACTATGCATCCATAAAAAAGAAAAAGACCATGTCCCTTACAGGAACATGGATGGATCTAGAGACTTTGATCCTTAGCAAACTAATGCAGGAACAGAAAACCAAATACCACATGTTCTCACTTAGAAGTGAGAGCTAAATAATGAGAAAACATGGACACATAGAGGGGAACAACACACACCGGGGTCTACTTGAGGATGGAGGGTGGTTGGAGAAAGGGGATCAGGAAAAATAACTAGCGGATACTAGGCTTCGTATGTGAGTGACAAAATAATGTATACAACAAACTCCCATGACACAAGTTTACCTGTTTACAGTTTATATAATAAACCTGCACATGTACCCCTGAACTTAAAAGTTAAAAAAAAAAAATGTACTCTTTGTCTATGATAGGAACAATTAGTCTTTGTTTCAACACTGTTGTCTAAGCAGAAATTCATTTATTTCTTTGATCTGAAGAGTCACATGTTTCTTAAATTCTGGAAAGAACCCAGTCATTATCTTCTTGCATATTATCTCCTAATTCTCTCTATTATTTCTTCTTAAAATTTATTTGTGTCGCCAATTTTCATTCTATTAACTGCCATATCTCTTAACCTCTCATATTTCCATGTATTTTTCTCTTTCTGCTGCATTATAGATAGTTTCCTCATACTAATCTTCCAGTTCTCTAATTCTTTCGTTGCTTATGCCTCATCTCATTTTCCATGGTTTTTTTTTTTTAACCTTCAATGCCTGTCTTTATTTCTGGGACTTCCGATTGGTTGATTTTACAAATCTGCCTGCCTCGCATCACAGGGTCTTGTTCTTTCTTAAGGGCTTTGTTTGCTTCTCATGTCTTTAATTTTTTATTTTATTTTTTTTTGAGAACACCAAACATACTTTATTAGCACAAAAAAGGCAGCCATAACAAGGCACAGCAAGCAGAAACATACATTAGCAGTCAAAGGGTTAATGTTGCATACAAATATAGCTTTTCTTTTTTGTAGCCTTGGCAATAGCCATAGGGATGTAAAATAACATTCTGCAGCAGCAGGTAAGGAAACCATGGAGCACTCACCAGTGGTACAGAGCACATTAACAAAAAGACACAAGAATGGATTCGGCTACTTTAGTGCAAAATATCTAGGACAGAACTGTAAATTCAGTTCAGTTACTAAGAAGCAAACACTAGCACTTGATATAACTTCCAAAAGAGCTCACTCAAGTAGTAGTACATATTATTCTAAGTGACAAAATATCAATCTGAGAACTGTTTCTTTAAAAAATTAAAGGCAAATCATGTCTTTAATTTTTTAAAGGAGCAGTTCTCAGATTGACATTCCATTAAACTTAGTTATGGGAGCTGTACATTTACTCTTTGTTTCTGTTTACTCTCACTTATTCTGTCATGTCACGTGAGTTACATTGTGTAGATATAATGAGCTCATCTTTGTCAGGATTGGTTTTTTGTGAGAATCTTCTGTGGTGTGGTTTGTAGGAACATAATTTTAGGGCAGTGTTACATTTGCTACTACTAAAGTTTCTGAATGTTTTTCCAGAAGACTTGGCTGTAGCAATTTCAATTCACAAATTCAGGTGAGGTTCTGCTCTGTGGCTTTGAATCCATAGAGCTTAATTTTTCCTCTACACTGAGATATATAAGCTTCCTTGTTGTCTTTCTGGACAAGTGTGCGAATTTTTTTCTGGTCCAATTTAAGGGGCCTGACTCTACAGAGGAGTCTCAGTTACAAATCTCTCCTTGCATGGGCTCAGGGTTTTCTCTTCTACCCAAACCCAAGCATTAAAATCAACTCCCCATACTACTGAGCCCGACATCCCAGCAAAGCAATGGTATTAGCTTAATATTTTGTCTTAATGTCTAGACCCAATTCTAGCTCAGCTGTGCATTTTTTTAAAGAGACAGAGTCTCACTCCATTGCCCAGGCTGGATTGCAGTGGTGCAAGCACAGCTTTCTGCAACCTTGAACTCCTGCACTCAAGTGATCCTGCCACCTCAGCTACCTGAGTAGCTGGGACCACAGGTGTACACCACAATACCCTGCTAATTTTAAAAAAATTTTTTGTAGAGACTGGATCTTTCTATGTTGCCCAGCCTATGCATTTTTTAAGGTATTTATTTTGATATACACCCACTTGAACCAACACATCATGAGGCCAAGGATTTTATTTGTTCACTGTCATATCCCAAAGCCTAGATAAGTTCCTGGCACAGGGTAAATATTTGCCAAATGAAACAAAAATGTGTGAATGAATCCACCCCCTGCCATATGCATGTGTGTATATGTGTATTGGAAGAAAGGCATTTCTACATATTTACGGTGGGACTCTTTTCAGATTGTCTAGTCAGCATTACAGGCACACTATCTGAAAAATGGTGGTGCATTCTATCCCTTTGTTAAATTAAGTTTAATCTAAAGCTGCCTCCTTACATATTTTAAGTTTGGCCTAAAGATTTCTCCATACATACTGAACTGTAACCTAAGTGGATGTGTAAACAGACTGCAACCTACTCTTGTGCCAGTCACAGGGTTTTGTCCAATCAAAGGCGGCCAACTGTTCACACCATGCTTAAATAAGGCAAACGTGGGGATGTAACCCATCCGGCTGCTTCTGCACCTCATTTCTGTTTTCTGTTCATCACTTTTCCTTCTCTGTCCATAAGTCCTCTCTGACCACACAGCAGCAGCAAAGTATCCCTGAACCTATTCTGGTTCAGGGAGCTGCCAGATTCATGCATTGTTCTTTATTCAATTAAAGTCTGTTAAATTTAATTTGTCTGAAGTTTTTCTTTTAACACCCTCATCCCTTGGATGGCATACAGTAACATTCTAATCCTATTAGCCCCCAATCCAATGATCCAAATCCAGCCTCCATCTTTCCCCCCAGCCTGAGTGTCCTGTTTCTAGCCCACTCTTCCTAGCCATAGTCCCTTCCCCCAGCTCCTGCTGGACCCATAACTAGACTCTCATACCCTTCATTCTCCAAATGTACTGCCCAGCCGCAGACCCTGTCTCCTACTTTCAAACAGAATATTCTACCGAGACTCCACTTGAATCCAAATATCATCAGGCCAGCAACTTTGTTTTCTCACCGCTCTTTCCCAAAGCCTAGAGTGTCTGGGACAGAATTTATTTCAGTAAATATGTCTTGAATAAAATAAAGGATGAATGAATTTAGCCACTATCCACACTGAAATACCATATGGTATAAATACACAACAAGCAATTAAAAGCTTCGGCTTTAAAGTAAAACAAAATTAGTAGAAATATGCAGTCTGAAGCCTGTCTCTATAATTTTAAAGTGGCTTTTAAAAAAAAGTTTTCCAATATGTGCTACTGCTTCAAGTTTCCTTGCACAGTTTCCAGTATAAAACAAAGTAAAGTAACAGGCAAAAGCTAAGAAAACTAAAACCCTCTGTTACAAAGAAGAATAAAATTAGAAGCAAAAGATTCTTCTGTAAAATTTAGACATGACTTAAAAAAAATCATGTTTAAAGCCTCAGCCTCAGTTTCCAGTTAGAAACTAACTAACTAAAATCCAAAAGCAACACATTTTTCTTTACAAAAACCTTCCTCCAAGTTTCTGGGCTTGAAGTAGCGAGTAAGACAAAGGAGGGCCTTTTTAGAAATGTCATTTGTTTAAAGTCCTCTAGTCTCCGTTTTTAAACAACGTTTTCAAATAAAATAAGCTACAAAAACAGCAAGCCCGGCTGGGCTTGGTGGCTCATGCCTGAAATCCCAGCACTTTAGGAGGTCAAGGTGGGAAAATCACTTAAGGTCAGGAGTTCGAGACCAGCCTGAACAACATAGCAAGACACCATCTCTTAAAAACAAAAAAGCAAAACAAAATCCTATGAAGCTCATGCCCGTAATCCTAGCAGTTTGTGAGGCCGAGGTGGGCAGATCACCTGAGGTTAGGAGTTTGAGACATCCTGACCAACATGATGAAACCCCATCTCTACACAAATACAAAAATTAGCCAGTTGTGGTGGCAGGTGCCTGTAATCCCAGCTACTTGGGAGGCTGAGGCAGGAGAGTCGCTTGAATCTGGGCGGTAGTGGCTGCAGTGAGCCGAGATCACGCCATTGCATTCCAGCCTGGGCGACAGCGTGAGACTCTGCCTCCAAAAAAAAAAAAAAAGTTTTCTAACTTGGCTGGGGTGTACAAGTAAGTCCATTTTAGTGTTCTATAAGCTTCTCCAGCAAGAACTCCTCCCAGGAAAAAGAATCCGCGAAATCCACTTCCTGTTTCATAAAACACAGTTACTAGAGGAGAAACAGATATTTTAATTAACTCTGTGAGTTTAAGGTTGTGAGAAAAGTAAACTTACAGAAGACCAGGCCTATGTCTAAGTTTGGTGAGGCTTTCTCAATTTCCTGAAAGCATTCCCTGCAATTTTCTGGTGACATTTCAGAGACGCCAGGTGATGGAGTGGCTAATGGACACCCACGGAGATATTTCTGAAATTTTTTCACCAGAAATGTGTGGTTATGTCTGAAAACACACCTGAAATCTGGCTGAAGGGCCAACTAAAAAAAAAAAAAACTCTTCAGAGCCCATGTACGTTTCAGCAAAGTGAAGTGCCCTCCGTTTTCACTTTAGTTTTTTCAAAGCGACTGTATAGAACCTTGAAAACATTATGCTAAGTGAAAGAAGTCAGATAAAAGTTCACATATTGTATGATTCCACTTACGTGAAAAATTCAGAGTAGGTAAATCCATCGAGACAAAAAGCAGATTCGTGGTTGCTATGGCCAAGAAGGGCAATGGTGAGTGACTGGTTCATGGGTACGGGGTCTCTTGTGCCTCAGCCTCCCGAGTAGCTGATTTTGAGGGTGATTAGAACGTTTTGGAACTACATGGAGCTGCTGCTTGCACGTTGTCAATGTACTATATATCAATGAATAGTACGCTTTAAAATAGTTCATTTTATGTTATGTGAATTTCACCTTAATACAAATTCAAAGCTTGTATATGAATGTGCACATACATGTACATGCAAATCTTTCCAAAAATTATTTAAAGAAATGTGCCTTAACATGTTGCTTTTTTCTGTCTGGAATAGTTTGAAGTGCCTCAAGACCATTGCCATACAGTGAACAGTTTCCATGCTTCTCAAAAGCCTAAGTTTCTCACATCACTTCAGGGTTATTTGGGAATGGCTACAGGGAGCTGTTCTAGTTTTGATTTGTTAGTGGACCAAAAATCACCGGTGCAATGGCTGATTAAATGGCGGCTCATCCCACTCCTGCTTGGCATCAGTGATGGTCATCATGAGAATTTTAAAAATCCATTGAATCTTCCCAAGATTATTCTGTGTACTGACAGTAGGTACATAAGATGAACATAAAATAGGATTATACCCTCAATCTGCCTTTTTGGCTTTGACTTGGATTTGGCTTTTGGAAAACAAAATAGCAGAATGTCTGCTTCAACATCACATTTGGTATCCCTGAACTCCGGTGTTGATCACTGACCCATGATCTGCCAATCATGTAGGTTATCATCATATCCAAATAGTGTAACATCAGTAATTCAAGCAAGTCATTCTTATCTTCAAACATAGGCAAATATTCTAGATATAACTCTAGAATATCAAACTCTAGAGTTTGATATGCATCAGACAGTTGGTGCATAAAGGTGTATTTATCATGACAAGAGTAAGATGTGGTGAAAGTTAATGAGGAGTGTGAAAACTAATATTTTATTCACTAAATTTATTTATGAAAGAACAAATATTTAAAATGTTAAATTGTTAAATAAGGCTATAGATAGATAGCTATTATAAATAGGCAGGGAGAGTGCATTAGCTAGGTACATGTACAAAGAACATTATGTCCTTTTTAAACCAAAAATGGTTTATAAAAATGTAAATGTTAGTACAAAACATAACAATAAGGTTTAGATTACACCATAATTTTAACCTTTGTAGAACTGTTTGGTAATATTAAATACAGTCACCTCTAAGGACTGTATCTAATTTTATGACTATTTAGACCATAACAATTTTTTCAAGGAATAATCCTATTTAGGAATTATTTTGACTTTGTTTTTAAATTCAGGTTTATTGAGGTATAATTTATATAAAATAAAACAAACCATTTTATGTACAATTATATAACCACCACCACAATCAACACATAGAACATTTTGATAATCTTTTTTTAATCAAAAGCCTCAATTTTTCTACCATCATACACTCTCCAAAAGTCCTATAGATAAAATTGTTACACATTTTTTAGGGGTTTGGAATGCATATTGAAAATAGGTGACATGTAAGAATATCTAAATGAAAAAAGAGTTGTAAAAGAGAATGGGCAAATAATATCAAGGAAATATTTATCAATACAGATGTGGTTGTGTCCGGAATTTATTCCTTCTGGTGGGTTCTTGGTCTCACTGACTTCAAGAATGAAGCCACAGACCCTTGTGGTGAGTGTTACAGCTCTTAAAGATGGTGTGTCCACAATTCATTCCTTTAGATGTTCAGATGTATCCAGAGTTTCTTCCTCCAGGTGAAAGAACAAAGCAGTGAGTGTTACAGCTCTTAAAGGTGGTGCGTCCGGAGTTGTCCTCCCGGTGGATTCGTGGTCTCGCTGACTTCAAGAGTGAAGATGCAGACCTTCACAGTGAGTGTTACAGCTCTTAAACGTAGTGTGGCCTCAGAGTGAGCAGCAGCAAGATTTATTGTAAAGAGTGAAAGAACAAAACTTCCACAGTGCAGAAGAGAACCTGAGCCTGAGCAGGTCTCTGCTGCTGCTGGCTGGGGGGTGGCCAGCTTTTATTTCCTTATTTGGCCCTGCCCAAGTCCTGCTGATTGGTCCATTTTACAGAGTGCTGATTGGTCCATTTTACAGAGTGCTCATCGGTGTGTTTTTACAGAGTGTTGATTGGTGCATTTACAATCCTTTAGCTAGACACAGAGCACTGATAGGTGCGTTTTTACAGAGTGCTGATTGGTGCATTTACAATCCTTTAGCTAGACCCAGAATGCTGATTGGTGCATTTACAATCCTTTAGCTAGACACAGAGCACTGACTGGTGCGTTTACAATCCTCTAGCTAGACAGAAAAGCTCTCTAAGTCCCCACTTGACCCAGGAAGTCCAGCTGGCTTCACCTCTCATGGTGACAGGTTTCAGAGCCAGTTAAGCAGCTGAAAGATTGTGATAGAAATGTAAAATGTATGGCATGATTAACTCAATCCTCCACACCCAAAGTTCAAATAAAATAAATAAATAGAGAAGTTAACCTTTGTTTACAATTAGAGCTTACATTTTTCTGAAATGGTAAGTTTATTTATTTAAGATGGAGTCTTGCTCTGTAACCCAGGCTGGAGTGCAGTGGTGGGATCTCGGCTCACTGCAACCTCCGCCTCCTGGATTCAAGCGATTCTCCTGTCTCAGCCTCTCAAGTAGCTGGGACTACAGGCATGCGCCACCACACCCAGCTAATTTTTGTATTTTTAGTAGAGACAGGGTTTCACCATGTTGGCCAGGTTGGTCTCAAACTCCTGACCTCATGTGATCCACCCCGCTTGGCCTTTCAGAGTGCTGGGATTACAGGCGTGAGCCACCATGTCCGGCCGAAATTGTAAGTTTAGATAATACCATATTTCACTTTTTATTAATGGATTTGCTGGGGAGAAGGTGGCTGGACAATCCCTTTTATTTACCCTGAGGCAGCCCAAATATCATCTGACCTACCGGGACTCAAGGGCTGGTTTCCTGAGGACAGAACATGGAATATTGATCCCTGTCTTTTAGACTGGGGCTTAACAGTATGGGTGGCAAAACCCTGGGTTAGATAGGTTAGATTCTTATCCGCAAATGACCCATCCTCTGGTCATGATATCACATTTTTAAGCTGTTTCAACTTACTCAGGGACAAGTTTTGGGGCTCTTTAGCTTTCTACAGTGTCGGTTCCCATGGAACAAGACTTCTTGGCTGGCAGGATCCCACATGGATAATTCCTAGGGTCCCAGTTAAGTAGCTCAGGCTCAATCCTCATGAAGAAGAGGTTTCTTCCTCCTTATGCTGCCCTTTCCATGTATATGTGAGATCCTTGAAGCAAAATCACATAATTCTTTATCATCTCAACAT
Organism: Pongo pygmaeus; assembly: GCF_028885625.2. Taxonomy (NCBI): domain Eukaryota; kingdom Metazoa; phylum Chordata; class Mammalia; order Primates; family Hominidae; genus Pongo; species Pongo pygmaeus. The sequence goes on from NC_072380.2 coordinate 12,788,715, forward strand.
CTTTGAAGTCCAAATGGTGTAAGGGAACTGTCATGCTTGCATCTGATTGCTGAGTCATGGTTGTGATGGTGTTCTATTCAGCAAATTAGGGATGTTCTTCATAGGACTTGCAACAGCCTCTCTGTTTACTTCATTAACAACTGATCAAAAGTCTAATGACTGGAGAAATTGTGTTTTTAAAAAAGGCTCCAGACATTCTTTTTTTGTTTTTTTTAAACAGAGTTTCACCCAGTCGCCCAGGCTGGAGTGCAGTGGCTTGATCTCAGCTCAATGCAACCTCCGCCTCCCGGGTTAAAGCAATTTTCTGCCTCAGCCTCCTGAATAGCTGGGATTACAGGCACCCACCTCCACACCCAGATAATTTTTTGTATTTTTAGTAGAGATGGGGTTTCACCATCTTGGCCAGGCTGATCTTGAACTCCTGACGTCATGATCCACCCGCCTCTGCCTCCCAAAGGGCTGTGATTACAGGCGTGAGCCACCACGCCTGGCCAACACTCTCTTGAGTATCTTAAGGATGACCTTTTTGACACCATGACACCTATCTCCCTGTGCCTGCTCTTCAATATGGAGATCCATCATTATGGAGACAGCAGGGTATCACCTTCATTGTGTTGAGAGTGATCTTAGCTATTGCATGAACAAAATCATCAGAAGCACCACACAGGGTGGTTTCCCTTTGTTGGAGATGACTGCAAAGCATTTAGTTTGTTCTGCGTAAGCTCACACATGACTGTAGTGCTAGAGGTGTTTTGGCCAATGGGGTCAGCCATAACGTTAGCTTTCTTAGAACTTTCCAAAGTTTTCTAACAATAGAAAAGACCTCTCTGGTATGAAATGAGCAGTTTATAGGTGGGTTTTGTTAGGTATGGCAGAATTCACATCTACTCACAGGTATTAGGAAGGACGTCCCTGCCTATATAAGCCATCTTAGATGGTTTAACTTCCTCTCTGAGCAGTAGTAAAACAAGCTTGTTTATACGCTCAAAACTGAGCTTTGGCCTTTTTCTGGCACCATCTTGTCATCTGTGGTTTTATGGGTGTATGATTTGGGACAAGTAAATGCAGTCTTTGAAAAAGGCCCCCCAGGTGGCAGTTTGCTTGCGAATTCTCCTTGGTATTACCAAAAGAAGAAACAAGGTTCCTCTCTTTGTTGCTGCAAACTAGAGTCAATATTAGGTTGATGATCTCTTTATAGTATCTTTAAAGTTCCAAGGGGTCACTGCAGTGACAAAGCTGGTATGAAGTTGCTACGTGTCTTTCTTAGCATTCGAAAGTGTACCTTTAGCATACGCCTTCTATATCGCTGTCCACGAAGTCACAATACAAACTTCTTGGGAAGGTGAAAGACACAAACAGCTCTGCCTATTCCTAATCAGTGTAGTGCTGGTAACATTGCAAAATTATGCAAATGTACTGTGTAATGAACTCAAAACAGACTTGACCATCTGCTTCCTGGCAGGATGCAGGCAACTGCACAGGAGTATATTCTGTTGACAGAACTCAATACATTGGGCCTCCTGATGCAGTGTCTTGCCCCAAGTTGGGAGTCTTAGGCTCCTGTCTGTGTTGTAGTTACAGTCTGATACAAAACTTTATAAACTGCTATTTGTCATGTCTTGGCAATCCTTTGCTTTCCGTCTGGGGTCCCTGTTAAGGCTGGATTCATATTGTTGCATCTATCAGAGGGAGAGTCCACTGATGCTTTCTGAATAGGACCCACCAGAGAAAGGACCTCAACTTACTGTCAAACTCGAATGGCAGGATGGAAAAAACATCCCCCTTGTTTTATACAGCTTTCTTTATTCCATCCAGAAACAGGTTTAAATATAACCATATCCATTATAAACAATCTCCCAATAGCTGATGAGACAGAGCTTATTCTTGTTAACAGGTACAAGCTTGTCTAGTCATAGAAGTGCTATTTTTTTCCCAGGCTGAGACACCTTCAGCAGATATAGCATTTGAACAACTGCCAAAAAGGACATCTCTGGGGGTTACAAGAGTTGGCAGGTCCTTTATTCCCAGAAAGCCTATAGCTGAGAGCAGCATGAGCTGCCTTTTCCATTCCTCTTCCCAGATAACTTGTACCTCTGGAGACGGTGTCACTGGATCTTGGTTTTATTGCAAAGCTGCTCACATGTCCCTGACTCAGGTTTTGGCTTCTTCTCATAGTAGCTCGTGGGGCAACTGAGGAAAAATTAAAATAAACTCAAAGGTGACCTTCATACTGTCAATCATAGCAAGGTTAGTCCCCAAATAGGGGCCCATGGCCTCTTCTCAATTGGCAGGGTATTGTTCAGACAACCCTTCTTGGCCAGCTGTATTGTTCAACCATTGGAAGGGAGGGATGGCATGAGGCCGCTGGCAATGACGAAAAATGAAACGGCAGACTCTTTGATAAAGACTTGAACCTAGACCAGGTGTGGTGGCTCATGCCTGTAATCCCAGCATTTTGGGAGGCTGAGGTAGGAGGTATCATTTGAGCCCAGGGGTTCAAGACCAGCCTGGGCAACATAGTGAGACCCCCATCTCTACAAAAATTAAAAAAAAAAAAAAAAGCCAGGCATAGTGGCACGCACTTGTAGTCCCAGCTACTCAGGAGGCTGAGGTGGGAGGATTGCTTGAACCTAGGAGTTTAAGTTTGCAGTGATCTATGACCACACTATTGCATTCCAGCCTGGGCAAAAGAGAAAAACCTTGTAAAAGAAAAAAAAAAAAAAAGAAGAAGAAGAAGAAAGAAAAGAAAAGAGAAGAGAAAAAGAAAAAGAAAAAGAAGATTCAAACTTAGGTAAAGCCAGTAGATGGAAACCAGTGTACTGTGTACTGTGCAGGTATGGTTCAATGTTTGACCCACAAACATGATATGGTCACCCTCTTCTTCTCTGAAAACAACCTTTGAGATCACTGTCAAAACCTCTGAGCAGTACAAGTACAACCCGACTTCAAGACATGCTTGACCTGCTTAGAGTAAGGCTGGGACTCTCCCTGGAGATCAAAGTCATTCCGTGTCTCCTCCTTGTACCTTTTGGCTAAGTTACTCCTCTTGCCACGCATCAGGTAACCAGGGCCCTCGTATTCAGACGCAGCACGGGCCTCACAGAATTCTTATCCTGTGCAGTTTGCTTAAATATAAGAAGTGTGCTGTTGTCGACTGAATTCTGTCCTCGCCACAAAAAATTCCTGTTGAAGTCCTTAGAAAGTGACTGTATGTGGAGAGAGGAGCTTTGAAGAGGTAATTAAGGTTAAATGAGGTCCTATGGATGGGTCCTAATCCAATCCAATCTGACTGATGTCTTTATAAAAAGAGGGGATTGGGACATTGAGAGAGACACCAGGGGCACATGTGCATATCAGGACCACCAGGTGAAGAGGCAGCAAGAGAACAGTCATTTGCAAGCACAGGAGAGAGGCCTCAGAAGAACTCAACCCTGCCAGTACCCTGATCTTGGACTTCTAGCCTCCAGAACCAGGAGAAAATCAGTTTCTGTTGTTGAAGCCACTCAGTCTGGGGCACTTTGCTATGGCAGCCTTGGCAAACTAATACATGCAGCTTACTCTCAGAAAACTCCTGTTGCATTTTAGTACTGATCAGTTTCATTTAAGGGAAATTTAAAGAGTGCACACAGTAGAATTTAAAATTTGGGTACCTGTATAAAATAATCAGTGTGACAAGAAACAGTAGTCTCACAATGAAATAGCTGTCACAACATTTTAAATTATAGGCAATGCACGAGAAATTCACAATGCAGTGGCTGTAAGAATCCAGATACACTGAAACACATTCTGCATCATCTAATTCTACCTCAAGACCATTTTGATTAATGATACAGCATCAGTGAAATTTGTGGTATAGAACCTTTTCTTGCATACATTTAAAGTCCTAGACTATTTATTTCTCTGTGGGTCACTATCTATGGGGTCCAGAAATGCCCGCCATCTTTAGGGATTCATTCTCAACCTGCCACAGCACAAACCACCCCATTTGGGTCTTTGAGAGGAGAAATATTTAACAAATATAATTCTGCTTCCTTCCATGATTTCTAACTTGCCCTTAACTGCCTAGGCCTTGTTGTGAGCAATAGTTTCTTTGACTCACAAACAGTTTTACAACTGGGGCATTTGCAAACTGATAATTTTCAGTTAAAGAGAAAACACACACAGCCACATTCTATCATGCCCTTAAATAGCATGATAGTTTTCATACATGTCATTTATACTCCTAAACTCCTTGCATTTCTGTCACTTTGCAATAACATGAAAATAATTTGGGAGTCACATTCATCTACTAGCAGTAAAACTTCCTGTTCCCTTCATGATCTGACTTTATAGTCATCCCCATCAGTTCTCTAAAAACACAACATCTTTCAGTTAAATCTATGCATAAAATCTTAAGAACGCATATTGAAGCTGAGCTTGAGGATATAATAATGTTGCATCAAAACATAGATTCATTTCCTCAAAGTGAAGTTCAGGCGGCATCACCTAGGAATAAGTTAGATTGTAAACACATGTAACTCACCATCCAATTTTTTTCTCATCGTTTCTCTTAAAGAGTCACTGTAACTCTTCTGAAGTGAGAGCTAGGGGCTAATCTTCATTATGTTCACCAATAACATAGCTTGCTATTTTTAACAGTTTGAAAACTTCTGATGCATATATTCCTACCCCTAATCATAGTTGTACAAGATCAGGACTTATTTTACTTGAATTTCATTCATGAAATGTTGAATGGCTTCACTCTGGTTCCCAGGATGTGGAGAGAGGAACTCATTCTGTCGATTTATAAACTGGAATTCAGTATCACCAACAGAGTCTGCAGCCCTGTGAATGGCCTAAGTCCTTCACAGCTCTTTAGCATACTGAGAAGTTCCCAATTCATGGACAGAAACACCTATAACAGGTTGCCTATATTTTTAGCATATTCTCATTTTCAAAGGTCCTAGCTGGTGAGTTTTGGGAAATACTGGGCCTTCAAACCCCCAGTGGGTCTTGATGATTTTCATCTTGTTGGACAGATGAACCATTGGTTACCACGGAGGATATGAGAGAAATCACCCCTGGCTCAGAAGAATGGAGCTGATATTCCCTGAATTAGCTGTTCATTCACATATTCAGAATCATTTAGCTGTTTTGAATCAAGTTACAAGATGTTTGGTAGATTTATTTTAAACCATTCTCTTCTGGATATAATTTGCCAGGCCTTAACAGCTGCAATTTTTTCTATTTGGTGAACATTTTATTTAGCTTTCTCTTTTAAGGATGAAAATGCTAAATTTAAGCCATGCTTACTTCTAGCAAGAACAAGAAAAGTAGTAGTTGTATTAGTCTGTTTTCACACTGCTGATAAAGACATACCCAAGACTGGGCAATTTATAAGGAAAAAGAGGTTTAATGGACTCACAGTTCCACATGGCTTGGGAGGCCCCACAATCATGGTGGAGGGCAAAAGGCACATCTTACATGGCAGGCAAGAGAGAGAAATGAGAGCTGAGTGAAAAGGGAAACCTCTTATAAAACCATCAGCTCTCGTGAGACTTATTCACTACCATGAGAACAGTATGGGGAAACCACCCCCATGATTTAATTAGCTCCCATCAGGTTCCTTCCATAACACATGGAAAATATGGAAACTACAATTCGAGATGAGATTTGGGTGGGGACACAGCCAAACTGTATCAGTAGTGTATTTAATAATTGATTATTGAATGTTTCTCCCATCGGTTGCTGTCTCTGTTAGTTGCCATATTCTCTCATAGGACCAACCTCAACTTCTGAATTAACCAACAGGGTATAGATAGTGTTCACTAAATCTTCAATAGCCACAATTTCTTGAATTAGCTAATGGTTTTGACCACTCTCAGAAGCGTCTTTGAAACTCAAGTTGTTTGATTATCACGTCTATGTGACATTCACACTTTAATATCGTTAAAGAGAATACTGGTCCCAATTTGAGCTAGTACCACCTAGGTGAGTTGTAACGTGCAAATAATCTTTACTCTTGGTACCAATCCATCTTGGGTGTCCCATGATGGGCTATTGTAAGTGTGCAGAGGGTTACTTTTATAGCCTGATAAAGATTTCTCCTCATCTCTGATATGTTGCATTTTGGTTGCCTTGAATTTGTCTGATGCATGGTGTGAAACTAAAATATTAGTTGAAAGTGCCGTTTTACACACGCACAGATCCTCCATTCCTATTCATTTCTCAGCACAGGTCAAGATTTTCACCTCTTTTGTGAAGGAGAGCTTTTACCTCATGTTTTATAAAGTTATAAATGTTCTGAACATAAATTCTCACACAACCCGGTGGTTTCCGAGGCAAATCACAAACTTATAAAACAACATTGCTCTGCTTGATCTTGAACAGTAAAATATTTTATAGGAAACATAGAGCTAACTAGGGGAAGTAGTCATTTCTGCTGTAAAGACATGGCTTTATGGTCACGAAGGGATGAATTTTGGAGAGGGTGGTGGCCCTTTCTCACCCCAAGTTGGCATCTGCTTCTCAAAGAGAGGGGGATGAGGTTATAACCAGAGCAGACAGGAATACTCACTTTGAGCAACTGTCTAGAGCTTTCAGAGTCAGCCATATAAATAGTCAAAATCTGATGCAGAAAGAGCAAAAAACCCACAATGTAAAATAATGAGTAATACTTTTTAATACTGTGGGTGTCTGTTTGTGATTTAGGGCCAATCTTAGTTTACAAACTGAAGCGAGAAGACATGCAGGCTAGGAAACCATGGCACAGAAGATTAAGTGGTTTAACTCTGGTCAAGAAACTAGTAAGTGCTGAAGTGATTATTGTATCCAGTCTCCTTCCTTCTTCACACTGCACACTTGAACAACTGAGCTGCCACAAGCAACCTGACCTTCAGAAGTAGATGGGTCTGCCTCTCTCAAGACTGCATGCATTCAGAGCCAAAGAAAATACAAAACTGTCTAATACTTCAAGAAGGGAGAAGAAACATTAGGATAAATACCTAATGTAGATGACATGTTGATGGGTGCAGCAAACCACCATGGCACTTGTATAACTATGTAACAAACCTGCACGTTCTGCACATGTATCCCAGAACTTACGGTATAAAAAAAAATTAATTTCTGCCTTTTTGACTGTACCATCCCATCATTTTCATCGCTTAATACATGTCAAAACAAATTTGAATGTTTTCAAATTTTTAGCCAAACTGGAGGAAAATATTGACTAGTCCCCTCCTCGGAATAGAATTATGGACTCTCACTATTTTCTCTTTTATCATCTCTACCAGCAATGTAAGCTTATCTAGACCCATGTGCATGATTCAAAGAAGAAGGTACATTTTTATTGTGGTAAAATATACGTTAACATGAAATTTACATTTAAATCATTTTGAAGTGTACAATTCATTGGCATTAAGTACATTCACGTTGTTACGCAATCATTACCACCACCCATTTCTAGAACTTTTTCATCATCCCAAACAGAAACTGTACTCATTAAATAATAACTCCTGATTAATCCCTCCCCCCAGCCCCTGGTAACCCCTATTCTATTTTCTGTCTCTAGAATAGAATAGAATGTATTTATTCTAGATACCTCATATAGGTGGAATCATACATTATTTGTCCTTTTGTGACCTACTTATTTCACAGAATATAGCACAATGTCTTCAATACTCATCTCTGTTGTAGCATGTGTAGCAGTGCACAAAGCTTCCAAGATCTCCACATTCTCACCAACATTTATTTCCCATTTTTCGATACTAGCCTTCCTAATGAGTGTGAGAAGAAGGTATTTTATTTATTTATTTATTTATTTATTTATTTATTTATTTATTTATTTTGAGACAGAATTTCACTCTTGTCACCCAGGCTGGAGTGCAATGGCACGATTTCAGCTCACTGCAACCTCTGCCTCCCAGGTTCAAGTGATTCTCCTGTCTCAGCCTCCCGAGTAGCTGGGATTACAGGTACGTGCCACCATGCCTGACTAATTTTTTTTTGTATTTAGGAGAGACGGGGTTTCACCATGTTAGTCCGGCTGGTCTCAAACTCCAGACCTCAGGTGATCCACCCGCCTCAGCCTCCCAAAGTGCTGGGATTACAGGCATGCACCACCACGCCCTGCCAGAAGAACCCATCTTTTAACCCATTTTTGAGGTGGCTCCAGTGCTGAAAATATATTAATAGCTTAATACATTTTTTGGAGAGCCAAACAAATATGACTTGATGAGAAGTTTGTCATCTCTATCTCTTCATTAAACCAGAGGAGCCACCCATAAAGTATATTTCGACAGAGGTTCTGGAATAAAGCCATGCTAGGGACAAGGGGTGAGAGGAAGCATCCGGGGGAAAGTCTCACATGAAGTTAGGTCAAGGAGCTATATGCAGGGAGCACTCCCTTTAGAAAAACCCTGCAAGGTTAGGTCCTGGCTCTTCTGGAGAATGTATACCACACTCAACACACTCACATTTTCATTTCAAAAGTAGACTGATCTTACCTTTTTAAAGTTTTAATATTAAAAATAAAGATTGTATTAGTAGTCAAAATCTTCTAGAGAAATAGAACATATATATATGCAACTGTGTGTGTGTTTGTGTGAAACAGAAATCAAGAAAGGGTTGATTGATTGATTTTAAAGAATTATCTCAGATGATTATAGAGGCTAGCAAGTCCAAAATCTGTACAGCAAACCATCAGGCTGGAAATTCAGCAAGAGTTGAAGTTGAAGACCTGAATTCAAAATCTGCAGGCTGGAGACCCAGGCAGTGTTTTTATATTGAAATCTTGAGGCAGAGTTTCTTCCTCTTTGGGATGCTTCAGTCTTTTCTCCTAAGACCTGATTGAATGAGGCCTACCCATATTATGAAGGGTAGTCTATTTTACTGAAAGTCTACTGATTTAAATGTTAAGTTTATTCTAAAAATACCTTCACAGCTACATCCAGTTTAGTGTTTGACCAAACATCTGAGTACCATAACCTAGTCAATTTGACATATTACATTGACCACTATAGAAGCTTCTACAATAGGAGATTTTACCCTAAGTTTACACTAAAAATCAGAAGCTGAGCACAGTGGCTCACATCTGTTATCCCAGCACTTTGAGAGGCCAAAGTGGAGGTTACTTGAGTCCAGGAGTTCAAGGCCAACCTGGGCAACATAATCAGACCCCATCGCTAAAAAAAAAAAAAAAAAAAAAAGAAAAACTAGTTAAGACTTTACATCAAGAACTCAACACTAAAGACTAAGAACTTTATACTAGTGTAAGACTTTATACTAAAAAAAATGTTTGTTTGTTTGTAATGGGGTTTTGAGATGTTACTTTTGTTCTCAATTACTGAAACTTTCAGGCATAAGTTTGGGTTTTATAAATATTAGAAATTACTATGGGAGGGTCTTAACAAAATCATTTATAAATGAATCCTTTAAAAATCATTTAAAAACTTTTCCGCGAGGATTCTTGATGCTTCTATTCTTCTTCTTCAAATAAAAAAAACATCTACTGTCACGGACTTTGAACCATGCAGTATTTGCATTGTGGATTGTTAGATCATAGTGAGTGTTTCCTAGTTTGATCAGAGGGTAGGGGGATTGGATAGGCCTGGGGAAACTGAGGTTGAAAATGTGGTGCAGGTTGGGAGTTGAGTAGGAGGGCAAGAGTTTGGATTGGTTTGAAATGGGAGGTTTAATTGATAGAACTGGAGATTGTTTGGCCTATAAGATTGGAGGGATAAACTTATTTGACAGCTGTCATGAATCCATATGGCTTGTGGAAGACAGAATTTGAAAATCCTTCCACTAAAAGCACCTAGAAATACTGGCTAAAATATAATATATTTTTATTATCTAATGTAGACACAGTTCAGAAATGAACCTGGAACTAAAACCACAGTGAGGAACTTTGAGCAGTGATGCTTTGGCTTCCAGAGGACAGGTTGTTAGTCTCAGCAATCTAGGAATCTGCTGATCTTCAGTTACCTGGGGCATCTCTGTTAATGCCAAAAAGAAGAGGGGAGATGAATGAAGCCTTGAGTCTTTCTCAGATGGGAAATTGGAACCAAGGGGCCTACATAAAGTCAGGACTTTCAAAGTACTGCTCCCTGTTAAGAGTAAAGACTAGAAACAAATCCACTCCAACAGAAAGAGACAACAAGGAGACAGGTATGCCTTGTTCCTTCTGCCATTAGGTCAGAACCAGAGTTCCCAAAGCAATGTGTTCTCTATTATTTGACAATGAATTTCCTTCTCTTGCTTCCTATGCAGAAAGCCAAAATTGAGATGCAATATTTATCTGATATTAGTGCTCCACATTCCTCCAATACGTATCTCTCATTATGACCAGAATGACTTCCTCATAGCCAGTTAAGCAGACTGCTCTTCTTAGATATAAACTCTCTGAGATTAGAGGACAAGAGTTTGCTCAGTGTGCTAGCCCCCATTTCAGCATCTTTGTGCCTGATCATCTTGTCCTCTGGTGGCTTTGGATAGTCAGCTTACCACTTATTAGAAATATACATTCTGCTGAGGTGATTTATATACATTATGCTTTCTAATTTTTCAATAACCTTGCAAGGTAGGTATTATCAGCTCATTTTAAAGACATTAACACTTAGATTCAAAAACCACATTGCTAAAAGCTAGAAAGCAGTGGAGCTGGATTTAAATTTGGATCTATCAAACTTTTAAGCACATGGTTTTTCTACTATGAGCTATTACCTCTTACATATTCTTTGCAGAATATAAAATCCAGCTCAAACCTTCTCATCTTCAATCAGAGGTATGCTGGAGCCAGCTTGTGGCAGCAAATGAGCATTTTCCCAACTCCACATTCAGTGATTTCACGTTGGTAACTTGTAATGAGCCACTGTAGAATTATTTACACCACAAAAGTTGGCAAATGCTACAAATCAGGCTTTTCAGAGAGCCTGGTTGTTAAACATTTACCAGCACACCACTTGCTGCCTTTAAACTATACTGATCTCTCATCTCTCTTAGTTCTTGGTTTGCGCATATTAGAATTAATTATATGATATTCTAAATTTTATATCAATAGGTCTTATTCACTCAGATAATATAGCATAGGAGTTAGCAAATACTTTAATCTCTTAGGTCTAAGACGCTATAAAATAGAAATGGGTTTTAACAGGCTCTGAGAATTGGAGGCAATAAAGGTGCTAAATCTACCAGCAGGGGGAGCCCAATTTCCAAACATAGGCATTTTGCCTTCTTTTTTTGGAATACAGCAGAGATCAAAATGAAAAATATAGGATAACATTTGTCAGAAACCCACACATTAGAAATAAATAGAAATGAATAGAATGCTTCAATAAAGTTATATTGGCAGAACAAATATTACCTGATTCTGCATTGACCATGATACTGGACATAAGGAAACACCCCGTTTTTTAAAAATTCTAGTAAACCAAAATCTCAAAAATCACCACTAAAGAACTTATTCATGTAACCAAACATCTCCTATTCCCCAAAAACCTATTAAAGTAAAATAAAAATAAATAAAAACTAAGTAAATAAATCAGGATGTGTTCCACTAGGGCTAGAAGAAAAAAATTTGGTAGAAACATAAAATGAAGCACCCAGAACTTTGAAAGATCATACCACTGTTTCTAAAGAGCAAATCAGAAGTAAGTACTATGCATTTTGTATTCTCCTATTGAGGCCTTTTAAAATATATAAGCTATGCAATTTTCAGAAAGCTGATTCACAACATTCAAGATTCTTAAAATTCTCCCAAATAATATATAAATGAAATGCAACTGTAATCTAAAACTCAATGGGAATTTTTAAAAGCTTGATGAGATTATTCTAAGTTTTATCTGAAAGAGTAAAGGAGTAGGAGGGCATTTAAAACACTGAAAAATGAGAATAACTTCTACAAGAGGAAACTTGAACTTTCAGATTTTGCATCACATTACATATCATAATAATTAACACAATATGACATGTGCTAAAGTATAAGATCAAATAAATTGAATAGATTGTACAGATCTGTGAGTATTTAGAATTTGATTAACATGACATATCAAATTGGTGAAATAATTGTGAATTAGTAAATGGTGCTGGGATAATTACTCGGGGAGAAAAAGCTAATATTTCTCACCATGCTCTAAAATAAAGTGCAGATGGTCTAAAGATTTAAATGCAATATTGATATTTATATATGTGAAATATATTAAATGCAATATATTTATATGTGCGTGTGTGTGTGTAGTTTTCAGTGTTTTGTTCTATGCATAGAAATATACATTTATTTACAAAAACAAATACACATTTTATGCAAAGGGATTATATGTGATCAGCTTCATTTGTATAATTAAACCACCCCTATGTATCCACCATCCTGTTTCAACATGGACAATCTTGTTTCATCGACCCACACTCTCTTGAATTATTTTTGTTATTTTGATTCCAATATGAAATTTCAAATCATTTTATTCATAAAAATTCCAGTATGTACATATAAAGGATAAGGACAATATTATTGGTGTACCCAAAATATTCACTGCAATTGCCTAATATCATTAAACATCCAGTCAGCATTTCAGTTTCCCCAGTTACATTATAAATGCTTTGTTACTATTTATTTGAAGCAGATTCAATTAAGTTCAAGGATATAGTCTCTTTGGCTTGCTCTTAGTTATGTGCTCATGGTTGTACAAATCACAGCAACCCATGGGCACCACATACGGTGATCTACCACACTTGGGTCATATGCCCACTCCCATCATCATCAGATGAAGCGAATTTTTGTTACAGGAGAAATGGACGCTGGGTAAACACAAGCAATTGGCAACATTACCAATACATCCAACCCTACATCATTATGCAGTGTTGCATTTTCTAATGGACTTCTCAGCCTGCCACTGTCACATAGAGTTAAGCATCTTACGTTGTCTCAAATTGACTGATTGCTAGAAATCAGCCGCCCTCAGAGATTCTCCCAACTCTTTCTAGAGTTTTCAGGAGCTCTTCTCCTGTGTGTTCCAGAATGAGTTTCTCTGGTTCTCACTCCCCAGCCTCCTAATCTTGACCCCGGTGCTATTGCCTCTTGTGCGGTACCCTCACCTTATACCTATGAGGGTACCACACTATATGTAGCTCTGAGAGCAGTCCTCATGGGGGACCACTTTTACCCTCCCACGGCCCTTGGAAAGAGACATTGCTCTTTGAAACCGACCGGGCCCTCCCACTGCTAGGAGAAGTAGTTCGTCTTCTAGTCTTGGTTCTAGTGCTTACTAGCTGGTGTGTCTGTGTTTCCACACAGACTGCGTCATGGTCAACCCACCAGATGTATTTAGTTAATCCCTACTGGTCCCTCCAGTGCTGCCATCATGAATCGAGCTTTCTCCGAATGGGTCTTCTCTCACTGTAATCTCTCTTTCAATCTGTGAGAGCTGTTAAAATAGACCCCCGGCTGACAGATGAAACAAACTCCCTGTGGCTAAAATGAGGCACACCAGAGACGAAATCAAGCGGCCGTAGCAGAGAGGGGTTGGCCACAAACCCCTGTATTCCTGTCATAAGGTCTTGTTTCCTATAATTGAGCAGAAACTAGCCTTGCCCGCAAAACGCCTCTATGCCCTACAGTTCACCTTTTGATGGTAAAGAGCCCAATTCTGCCTCATTTTAATGTTAAAATTCCACCCTAAAATGAACAGAGAATGTATGTTACATGCATGCATGCCCACTGCACATGCATTTGGGGTCTCCCTCATAAATATTTATAGATTGTCTCCAAATCTGCTAAATATGCGCCTAAGGCAGACCCCAAAGAACACAAACACCAGCTTTCCCTTTCCGCTCTTTGGTGTTTTCAGTTTCCCTGGAGGCTACGTTATTTGATCTGCAGATCTGGCCTCTCAAAGTTTTCTTCTTTCCTTTCTTCAGAGATGTCATGGTCCTTTGTTAAAAAAGCGGTCTTCTTAGTCTACCTCATTTTACCAAGTGTTTCTATTTCTTCTTGTTTGCTTTCAACAGTCCCTATTGTAATGCAGCCTCAACTCCAGATTGACTTTATTTATGGAATGCTTTCTTTAATATTAATAGATGTAACAATTCACTCATTAAAGATTCAGTGTTTCCTGAAAATATGGAAAAACTAGCAGGTATAAAATACTGAGTTATTTCATACAGAGTGAAAAAGAAGCTCAACAGCAAATTTCAGCATTCATTTTAAGAATAAATTGTAATTTAGAATCTGATCAGAACCTAATGCAAACCTGACAGTCTGCTTTGACTTAGATCTGGCTGCCTCTGTTAGCTGCTTAATAAAAGTCTGTAAATTTCTCTTAAAGTTTACATTTCCAACACATTTATCTCTAGATGAATCTAGTGAGATTTATAATATTCTGAATATTTGTTTCAATTTAACAGTATTTGAAGAGCTCATCATGAGCTCTGATTCTCCACAAAGGGATTCTGCCTCCTGCATCTTAGTTATTTGGTACAATTGTTCAGCCTAGCTTTGTAGGGAAGAGAAAAATGTGTCTCTTGGGCCTCATAGCAGATGGCAGGCCACATGAGAAGGCAGATTCATTATTTCATTGGTGAAAAATCCACCAAGAAAATTCCTTTTATCTTATGAAAGGCTCAACCTTCAAAACTGAGAGCATGCATTTTGAAGGTGTTATAAATACTTTGTGTTATTTTGTTTTTGCTGTCAGTTCATTTTGAATGCTGCACTGGGCTCTAGAGTCAAACACTGGCCTAAAGTCTCAGCACCACTTAAAACTGCATGTCCATTAGAGCTCCTTAACATATCAACCTCATATATAAAATAGGGATCCTGATACAAGGGCTGATTGTTCTATTAATTGAGTTCAGTCATGCCAATTAAATAGCACATAGAATCTGGAAGGTGCTCAACGATACTAATTCCCTTCCTATAATCTCCAAGGAGCAGTTAAATCAGCATTCCCCAAAGCGTGCTCGCTACCAGTTTTTAATAGTTATGGCAAAGAAACGTTTCTGTGATTAAATATATCTGGGCAAAACTGGCTTATACAAAGATAAATAGATCATAGACTTCCCTTGTGTTTTTGTTACCTACACAACAGGGGGGCTCAGTCACTTGGTGGATACCAACCCAATGGCCACAACCAAAGAGGCTTTTGCAAAGGATTGTATTACTTGTAACAAGCATAGAGAACACCTTGGGGTAGTTTCCAAAGCAGCGTCTTCCTGAGCTGGGGGCTGGGTCAGGTCTTATAAGCATAGGGTAATGAGTCATGATCTGATTGGATTTTGCAACAAGGTGATTTCGGGTGGCATGATCTGACTGGATCCTGCCATGGGGTGATGCCAGAGCTCAATCTGATTGGATCCTGTATCCTGCCATACCGTGTTCACCTAGTTCTTAATTCAGTCCCCTTAATTCAGAGCACTTAGGTTCCCCCGGTTGGTGCAGACTTGGCTCTTCTGGGCATGCTCAGCTTATGTGGCCTAAGGGTCCATGGCAACTGAAAAACAACTCCCAACTTTGTTACATAAAAGCTGAACAAGATTGGCTTGGAGCAGTTACGTTTTCCTTTTCCTTTTTTAACTGCAGGGCATCTAGGAAACTTTTATGTGGGTTTCTAAAGCACCATTACCCAGTCTTATTTGAATATGGAGTCCTTTCTTCACGCAAAAGTAGCAACCTGCAGGGCATATTTAGGGAAATAATGGGTTACCCTCCGTCGGAGCAATAAATCCTTCAACCATGGCTGCTTTTCTTGTATCTATACCCCACAGTGTTGTGATGGGACTGGTTCTCATATGGTTTAAAGAATTTTAAATGATTTTTAAAAGAAATGTTAATATATTTGAAGGAAAAAGACAATGGTTTGTTATAAGAAATAGATATGTTTCTTCTGTGATTAAAACAGAGCCTAGATTTGGTACATAAGTATGTGATGTACTGACACATTTTCAGAGTTTCTAAAAATGTTAGAAATGGAATAATACCAAAAGGCTATTTCGCCTAATCCTTAGTAGGGCAGAGCTACTTTCATTAAAATGTTTTCTGGCTCTTTTAGGCTAATAATCTGTGTACTTAGTGCTCAGCAAAGTGGTTTATTTTCACCACCAAATCTGCAAGGCTTTCCTCTCTGACCTTGAAGACGTGAGAACTCAGGGAAGAATCTACTACACAGGTAAGGCATTCACCACTTTCACACTCTTTCAAATGAGCAGGAAAGAAGAAAACTTCAGCCTGGATGAGGAAAAGAGAAGGGAGGGAGACGGGAGAGTAGGGGGCCTTCCTCCATGGGCTGGGACTTGGGCAATTACTCCAAAGGACCTTGGGCTTGATTTACAGTTTTGCTGTCACTTATTGAAATTCTGTTTTTGTGTTTGTTTGTTTTGTTTTTGTGTTTTGTTTTTGATAGAGTCTTGCTCTTTCGCCGAGGCTGGAGTACAGTGGTGCCATCTCAGCTCACTGCAACCTCCTCCCAGGTTCAAATGATTCTCCTGCCTCAGCCTCCCAAGTAGCTGGGACTACAGGTGCGTGCCACCACACCTGACTAATTTTTTTTTTTTTTTTAGTAGAGATGGGGTTTCACTATGTTGTCCAGGCTGGTCTCAAAAACTCCTGACTCAGGTGATCCACCTGCCTCAGCCTCCCAAAGTGCTGGGATTATACGTGTGAGTCATCGCACCCAGCCTTGAAACTCTAAATAATTTTTCAACAAATGGTTCCATATTTTTGTTTTGCACTGGGCTCCTCAAATTATGTAGCCAGTCCTATAAGGGGGGAAAACTTTGAAGAGAGGGCAGGGCCTTTTCACTGTTTGGCAGGTGTGAGTTGGCAGCATTTAGCACTGACTGAGGAAGTAAGTGTCTGATCAGAGATCTCAACCGTAATGCTACAGACAGGAAAAAAAAATTGATAGTGCTAAACTGGCATGGCAGGCGAAGAACAAATTGAAGTGATAAATACATATTTTGTGGGTGAGCCTTTCCAAACTGATAAAATGTTTGATTTACTATCTCTCCTCTGAAACCCTAAGTAACTTACAGCATCCAAAAGAACAGCCTGGGGGTGGTTATGCTCCTAACAGAAACCCTCTATTTACACAGCCATCAATTTCCCCTAGGGAGGGTTGCCATGGTGAGGTCTGTCACACCCGACAATCACTTCCACACGCCATTCATTTAGAAAGTAAGCAATTAAATTCTACCCTAAAAAGACATACAAAAAAATGATCATTATAGCCATTTTGGATGACTCATTCATTGGGATTAAAAGGTTGAAAGCCTCTTAAGGTCAAAATCATAGCTCCACCACTTATTTCTCATTAAAAATCTTTTTAGGTACTGCATAGTTTAAAACCTTAGGGCCACTGTTGTTATGGAGAAAAATTGCAGAACCTAAAAATAGTCATGAATTTGACTTTTTAAAACTAGACTTTACAGGATGGACCCAAGAGAAGGGTATGTGTTTTCCAGTCAGTTTCATAAAAGTGGTGAGTAAAAGGGAAGCGCTTTCAGATTGTGTCAAGGTAGAAGGCTGGATGAAGGGGATTGGAAAGCTGCTTCTGGGGAAGTGTGAAGAAAATCAAGAGAAGATCTGGTCATAGTGGTCAAAATAGGAGTGATTCCCAGATGGAGAGGTCAGCAGTGACAAATGCATCACCTCCCAGGAATGTGGGGCATTGCACATACAGAACATTCCAGGTGGGCGAAGTGCAAAACTCCCAAAGTGAAATAGGGAGACCACAAAATGTTAGAGGAAGTTTAAGTCAAGCATTGGAATACTGCAGAGATGGTGTTCCCTGGAGCTGTTCTGCAGTGGCCCTGAAATCAGGGAAATGAGAACTATCCCAGGAGAATGCATAGTGCAAGAAGAATATAGAGCTACCGACCCCAGGGAACAGATACCTTTAAGACAGTAAGAAAGATTTTTGAAGAAAGTTGAGGGGTTGCTGGAGAGGTAGGAAAGGCAACCAGGAAAGGGTCTTGCTTAAAGGCCTGTGACCATATTTAAAGAAGTGCTCAACTCTACTAAATGCTGCAGAGCAGTCAAGTGAGAAAAGAGCTGAAAGATACCTACCAGATGTAGCAATTTAAAAACCAACACTGATGACGTTGGAAAACAAAATTTCAATGGAAGGGCTGGATTATAGTGGGTTAAGAAGTGACTGGAAGGTAAAGAAAAGGGGAAAGTGAATGTGATCCAGCATTTCACAAATCTGAGTTCTGAATGGGAGAAAAGAAACAAGACTTCATCTCCTAACCCACATGGGCTGACTGAGCATCTTTAATAGCAGGGAGTAGTCCTGAAGGTCGCAGAAGATGGGAACCCCAACTGCCTTATTCACTGCTACTTCCCCACTGGCAGGTCAGTACCTAGCACAGAAGCACTCACTGGATATTGTGTGAATGGATGACGCTGAGAATGTTTAGATTTTGATACTTTCAGAATGGAATCTGTGTAGAGTTGGCTTTATTAGGAGTGGGGAGAAGGGACAGGGAGGGGGAGAAGAGATAAGGGCGGGGAGAGAAAGAGCCCCAGTGTAAACTGCAGTATTCAGCACAATTTGGCCAATACATATGTGTTCCAAGCTGCTGGATACGCCAGGGAATCCAGGCTGTAGAGGGAGGGTCAAGAAGGGTCTCAAACAGCAGCAGCACTAGTGGTCATATGGGCATTAGCAGCACAGTTCTGAAAAGTCATTGGTAGGAACCGAGACAGAATAAAACTCCCGAAGGAATGGGGGATGCAAGATCTTAGCAGGTGACAGGCCACTAACACACTGCTTGAGATGTAACACAGGACTCTTCTTCCCCTGGAGGGTCATTTGGAGACATATGGAAGTTTAAAGTGGGATCCCACATTTAATGGAGCCCTGAGGATATTGTGGCAGGACTAAGCCTGTAGGATCAGTCTTTGTGCCTAGAGCTGGGGAGCCTGGAGTAGAAACAATAGGTGGTTAGTCCTAGTTAGCTCAATTTAACAAACATTAATTGAACAGTTCCTATGTTACCAGGAGCCATGGAATGTACCGGACATATTAATGTATATAAAATACCATGTCTGTTCTCAAGACACTCAATGTCTAGTATAGGAGACAGACTTATATGCAAATAAACACAACAGAAAGAAGTGATACATACAAAATAGAACTATGTTTAAGATACCTAGAATAGAAGGATGTGAATTCCGACTGGGAGGATTGGAGGAGGCATCAGAGAGAGGGGCTCTTGAGCAGAATTTTTAATAAAGAGAAGTTAAGTTTTCCAGGCAGACGAAGAAGGAGAAGATGTTCAAAGCACAGATGTTGTTATCTTGTGCAAAGGTATGGGAGCTTTGATTGTAATATATTCTACTGGACAAAAGTTAGATAATTAACGTGCTTTCCCAAGGCATATGACATGGAAACAGATCACTTTTAGCCTTTCAAGCTACCAATTATAAAGGCTTCTTTAGCACTACCTGTTCTGTAGTAGAAAGAAAACGTGGCTAGGGTAGGTGGGATGTCCTTCAACAGCACAGCGAGCTTGTAGCTCTAACAAACCCCTGGATCTCCTTTCTTCATGTGTAAATAATAGGTAGGCTAGCTTATTCCTATTTAGTCCTAAATGTTCATATTTCTTCTTCTCCCTTTAAAACATTGTTAAGGACTTTTTAGAAAGGTCCTCTCTCTTCTGTGTTCTCACAACTAGACATCCCAATCACTGCATCACTGTTACCAAGCAGCAAGGCCTCTTTCCAGTGATGTTTGCCAGGGTAGGCTCGGCTGATCACCCAGGTCCGGGGCAGCACATTTGTTCCCTACTCTTTTTTTCTTTTTATCAGTCCCTGTTTCACTGGTGTCTTCCAGATTCCTTTTCTCTCCCATTTGCTCAGTTCAGCTTTGTTGTTTCAAATAAATCTCCATGGAAGGAAAAATACAGTGATCCTTTAAATCCACGGACTCTTTTGATCTGAAAGCCCTCCAGGTGGCTCATTCTTGCCTCTCTGCTTAATTTCCCCATCCATCTGAGAAGATGTCTCTTAATCATTCCTACTGTATCTTGATGTCTCTTGTAATCAATGGCTTTTTAAAAGATAAATTACTTTTCAATAATTGTTACTAGGCACTTTGCAAGTTCCTTCACATTTACAAATTACTTTTCAATAATTGTTAATAGCCACTTTGCAAGTTCCTTCACATCTTTAGCTTGGGAGAGAAATTTTCTTAGTGGAGCATTTGGACTAGAACAGCCAAACAAATATAATTTTAACTGGTTTTATGACAAGACCCTAGAATAACAAAGGTTACTAAGCTATTAGTGCATTTTCGTTTACTTTTTGGATATTGCATTGTTCCTGACAGCCAAAAATTTGCTTTGTATCTGCTGTTGATTATATTTTGCTTCCTGAACATGTTATGCATAAGGTTACTTTATTTCTAAGTGTGTATCCTTTTTCTGTACTTACTCATTTAATTTTAACTTAAATTCCTATTTCTGTTCTTAAATACATTCCACTGGTAGACATTATTGTTTGAAAACTCCTATTGGCAATCTGTTTCAGATGGGAGTCTTTGATTTGGTCAGTGCTCTGGCTTTTCAGGGAGGGCTCTGTGAAATAAACCTGCACATCTTTGCAACTTCTGAGATTTTCCCCTCCACTCACTAGCTGATGTTCTGAGCCCTTTGCTGGTTTGGTTGGACTAAAATGTTCCCATGTGTGGCTGTCAGCCATTCCCTAATGCTATTTGATGTTGGTGAATGGTCCAGGTTATAAAGTATTTTGCAAGCTCTCCTTGCGTGGGCACCCTCCTCCCATTTAATTACCCAGTGGGAAGAAGAGAGGAAAGTATCTCTGGAGAGCAGTCTCCAGATGCCGAGAGCTAATAACACTTTCTGCAACACCACGTTTTCTTCTTTACTCAGAATTATTCTTCAATATGTGATTCCAAGCAAGATTTGATTCCTATTTTGCTTTTGTTCTGTAATGCAACTATAGCTGCTTGTCTTTTAGATTTTTCAGTTGCCTGCCTTTCCTGAATTATCTTTTTCACATGATACAACCTATGCAATCCAATTTTACCGAAAGTATGTAAAATGATTGTGCCTTGAAGAAAAAACTGAATTTCTACTAGAGCGTAGCCATCAGGACTTCAGGTTCTGAGACTCACTTAAATGCCTCTCAAGGATACAGGAGTGAGATGCACCAAGAGACAATTTGCTCCATCCCTCATAGGTATGTTTGGTTAGAAAGGGTGAGCAAATTCCGTGGCTGCTTTACTAATCCTGGGAAGACAGTGCTGTAATAGAGGAACATGTCTCAGACAGTCGTGTGTATCCATTACCTTTCAGAACCATTGGCAAAATCAACTCAATTTGGAGATAGTGTCTTTTGTGTCCATTTAAAACAATTTTGAAATTCAATTCATTTTAAATTTATGGACCACAATGGAGTTTTTTACTATGTCTGTTAAAATATGGAAACTTTAGCTCATTTCGATAGCATATGTTATATATACACGAATGGAATTTAAGAATGCATTTCATTTTGGGGGGATACATGAGAACTTAAAAGGCAATGCCATTTAAATTGTGCCCCATTTTTCTCTCAAGCATGGGAGTACTGGGCTGTGAAGTTACCTCCCCATATATGGATTGTAAGACTGTTTTTCGACAACCTACAGGATGGGGAGAAAATTTTTGCAATCTAGCCATCTGACAAAGGTCTAATATTCAGAATCTACAAGGAATTTAAACAAATTTACAAGAAAAACCAAACAACCTCATTAAAAAATGGGCAAAGGACATGCACAGATGCTTCTCAAGACATTCGTGCAGCCAACACACATAGGAAAAAAGCTCAGTATCACTGTTCATTAGAGAAATGCAAATCAAAACCACAATGAGATGCCATCTCACACCAATTAGATTGGCTATTACTACAAGGTAAAAAAAAAAAAAAAAAAAAAAAAACCAACAGATGCTGGTGAGGTTGTGGAGAAAAAGAAATGCTTTTACAATATTGGTGGGAGTATAAATTAGTTCAACCCTTGTAGAAGACAGTGTGGTGATTTCTTGAAGACCTAGAGGCAGAAATGCCATTTGACCCAGCAATCCCATGACTGGGTATATACCCAAAGGAATAGAAATCATTCTATTATAAAGATACGTGTACACATATGTTCAATGCAGTACTGTTTACAATAGCAAAATCATGGAATCAACCTAAATGCCTATCAATGATAGACTGGATAAAGAAAATATGGTACATATACACCACGGGTTACTATGCAGGCATAAAAAGGAACAAGACTGGCCGGGAGCAGTGGGTCACACCTGTAATCCCAGCACTTTGGGAGGCCAAGGCGGTTGGATCACTTGAGGTCAGGAGTTCGAGACCAACCTGGCTAACATGGTGAAACCTCGTCTCTACTAAAAATGCACAAATTAGCCGGGCATGGTGTTGGGTGCCTGTAATCCCAGCTACTTGGGAGGCTGAGGCAGGAGAATCGCTTGAACCTGGGAGGCAGGGGTTACAGTGAGCCGAGATCGTCCCACTGCACTCCAGCCTGGGTGACAAGAGTGAGACTCTGTCTCAAAAAATAATAATAATAAATAAATAACAAGGAACAAGATCATGTTCTTTGCAGGAACATGGATGGAGTTGGAAGCCATTATCCTCAGCAAGCTAACACAGGAACAGAAGACCAAACACTGTATGTCCTCACTTATAAGTGGGAGCTGATTGATGAGAACACATGGACACATAGAGGTGAACAACACACACTGGACACCTGTCCACAGTGTTAGGGGAGGGAGAGCATCAGGAAGAATCGCTAATGGATGCTGGGCTTAATATCTAGGTGATGGGATGATCTGTGCAGTAAACCACCATGGTACACATGTACCTATGTAACAAACCTGCATATCCTGCACACATACCCCTGAACTTAAAATAAAAGTTGAAAAACAGAAAGAAGAAAAAGAATGACTGTCTTTCTTTGAGAAGCAGTGTGATGTTGTATAAAGAGCCCAGGCTTTGGGAGTCAGACAGAACTGTCATTGAATCCTGGCTCCGGGCTGGCTGTGTAATCCTGAGCACATTGCTTAGGCTCTCTGAATCTGTTTCTTCATAGTCACATTCCTCATGGTCAGTGTGAGAACTGGTAAAGTTAGTATCTATAAAATGCTGAGCACAGAGCCTGGAGGAGAGGGAACCCTTGGACCTAATCATGCCATACATCAGACAGAGGGGAGCTTTTAAAACAACACCTCTTCATGTCCCGGGATTGGAGAGTCTCTGAGAAGTAAAAACCACTCTCTTTCAGATTAATGGGGAGTAATCCACCAAATTAGTGAAAATAGAAATAATCAATTCATCTTAATTTTATCATTTTCAATTACAGAAACTAATTAGGAAGTATTATCCACCTTTTATTGTGTCTCCATTGGACAATTTGTTTGTAGACCTTTTTAGCTTTGCAAGGTTTCACTTCTGTGCATTATCTCTTTCAGGGGCCCTAACACTAGAACACAGTATTCGTTCTCCAAGGTCTTGAACCAGATGACTTCTGAGCATGGTGAATGAACCTCTCCAATATGTACCCTAGCCTTCCAGGGACACTCGGTTGTAAGTCTCACGAAATCAAGAAAAGGCCTGGGGCTCAAGGTAAAAATCTGGAAACACTGGAGGCAAATGAAGCCAGAAAGATGGTGAAGTTTTCCAGAGAGAACATAAAAAGAAAGAGAACTTGGACATAAACCTGAAAAATGTAGGGTTTAAGAGAAAAAAAGAATAATAGCAGTTCATAAAGAAGACTGAGATGAAATAGAAAGGTAGGAGGAAGTCAGGATCCCAGAAGTCAAGATAAAAGGAAGCCTCTTTTAAAAAAAAAAAAAAAATTGAATGTATATTTCTGCTGAGATGATTATGGCATTTCTGTAAATATATTATGAAGAGAGGGTAATTTTTAAAGTTTTTATTCAGGGTAATAATTAAGATCCAGCAATATTGACTGATGTTTGCAAAATATCCAAAACTTGTGCATTTTTGTATGTAATATCTGCTATGCAGAGTTAAAAAGCAATAGAAGTTTTCACATTTCCTCCAGTTAATATCTTTGAAAACCTGTGAAGGTTTTCTCAAAATGTCAACAGCCTATGAGTTTCGCAATCAACACAACAGCGAGCATTTATTCCGAGTTTCTTGTTTCCTTCCAGCACTTTGGCAAAATGAGGAACAATGTATTCCCCATAAAATTGATATCTATCACTTATTCCATCCAATTTGAGACCAGCCTGGCCAACATGATGAAACCCCGTCTCTACTAAAAATACAAAAAATTAGCCGGGCGTGGTGGCAGGTGCCTGTAGTCCCAGCTACTTGGGAGGCTGAGGCAGGAGAATCGCTTGAACCTGAGAGGCAGAGGTTGCAGTGAGCCGAGATTGCGCAACTGAACTCCAGCCTGGGAGACAAGAGCTAAACTCCATCTCAAAAACAAACAAACAAGCAAACAAACAAACAAAATAAAAAACTACAGTTGTGCACGTCAGGAAGGCTCTACTGTCTATCAATTGAAGTTTTTTTGCATTTACTGAAGTTAAAATAAACAAAGAGTTTTTAACATAATACTCAGTGGCATGAGAAGGAAAACAGCAAAAAGTCAGTTCTCTTTTCTTCCTGTCCTACTTTCTATCAGTCACTTAGTAACTGTTTAAGGGTGCTAGGCTGGGAGCAGTGGCTCATGCCTGGAATCCCAGCACCTTGGGAGGCCAAGGTGGGAGGATCACTTGAGGCCAGGAGTTAAAGACCAGCCTGGGCAACATAGTGAGATTCCATCTCTACAAAAAATGTTTTAAAATATATTAGCTGGGCATGGTGTCACGTGACTATAATCCCAGCTAGTGGGGAGGCTGAGGCGGGAGGATCACTTGAGCCCAGGATTTCCAGGCTGCTGTGAGCTATGATTGCACCACTGCACTCCAGCCTGAGCAACAGAGCAAGACTTTGTCCTCAAAAATAGAAAAGAAAATAAAAAGAATGTCCCTTGGTGTCAGTCACTGAGCTGGAGATACAAAGGAATAAGGTGAGGTATGACTTTCAAGAAGAAGAAGAGACGAAGAGAGAAAACCTCCATTTACTGAGGATCTCGTGTGTGCCAAGTACCCTCCTAGGTCCTTTACATGCCATAGCAGATCCAGGATTTGGGGAATCAAAAACATATCCAATTTGCGGATCTTCTTTAAGTGAAAGAATATAAAATTACAAAAAGAAAATTAGGTGCAGGGTGTTAGACAAGCCCTGAATCAGACCACTCTTTTGTGTATAAACCTCAAAAAATCTTCCTTTCACACTTTAAAATCCAAACTCTCTCCCTTGGCTTTGAAAATTCTACGTGATTTGGCCTCTTGTAGAAGTCTCTTTGGAGACTCCATATTAAATAAAAGAGTTTATGTTCCCCCATTGGAAGTGTCAACCAAATTGATGTTTAACTGACAGAGATAGGGAGGAAATCACTAGATCAATGGTACCCAAATTCCATTTACAAAAGACTCTTTGGAGTACTCCTTCATCAAAGGAGATCCCAGACCCAGCACCTGTCTCCAGTTACGCTGAATCCAAGCGGCTGTGGGTGTGGCCTCATGAATTTGCATTTTAACAAGGAGAACCCCATGAAAACCTGATGCAGAGAGATAAAGTTTATGATCACAACTCTAAGTCCAGATGTCCAGATACAAGATTCAGTGATTTCAAAATCACTAACGGTAGAACTTGGTTTATATTAATTATAAATGGAAAGATGAAACAGTAGACGTGGATCCTAAGACCCTTACCAACTTCAGTCCCAGATTCAGATGTAACTAAGCTGGGTGGCCTCTGGGTGTCATTTTTTAAAGTGTCCCAGGTGACACCCAATATATTTCAAGAAGTTTGTGTAGGAAAGAATCCTAACATAAGAAAAAGGTCCTCACTATTACCGAGAGTATTATACTGCAGCATCAGTCTCTCAGCAATGAGGCTTGTAGGGTTTTTTGTTTGTTTTGGGGGAGTTTTTTTTCTTTTTTTGAGCCCGAGTCTCACTCTGTCACCAGGCTGGAGTGCAGTGGCGCGATCTTGGCTCACTGCAACCTCCACCTCCCAGGTTCAAGCGATTATCCTGCCTCAGCCTCCCAAGTAGCTGGGATTACAGGCACGTGCCACCACGCCCTGCTAATTTTTGTATTTTTAGTGGAGACAGGGTTTCATCATGTTGGCCAGGATGGCCTCAATCTCCTGACCTCGTGATCCACCTGCCCTGGCTTCCCAAAATGCTGGGATTACAGGCGTGAGACACCACTTGGGGGATTTTTTTGAGACAGAGTCTCACTCTCTGGCCCAGGCTGGAGTGCAGTGGCATGATCATGGCTCACTGCAGCCTCAATCTCCCAGGCTCAAGTGATGCTCCCACCTCAGCCTCCTGAGTAACTGGGGCCACAGGCGCATGCCACCACACCTGGCTATTGTTTGTATTTTTTGTAGAGACAAGGTCTTACTATGTCACCCGGGCTGGTTTCAAACTCTTGGGCTCAAGTGATCCTCCCAAAGTGCTGGGATTACAGGCATGAGCCATTGCAAGAAGTCAGGTTTTTGTTTTTCTTATTTCTGCTTTTATTTTAGATTTAGAGGGCACATGTGCAGGTTTTTTACCTGAGTATATTGCATAATGCTGAGGTTTGGGCTTCTACTGATCCCATCACCCAGATAGTAAACATAGTACCCAACAGGAAGATTTTCAGCTCTTGCCTCCTTCCCTCCTTTTGGAGTCCCCTGTGTTCACTGTTCTCATCTTTATGTATATGTGTACTTAAGATTTAGCTCCCACTTATAAGTGAGAACATGCTGTATTTGGTTTTCTGTTTCCGTGTTAATTCACTTAGGATAATGGCCTGTAGCTGCATCTCTGTTGCTGCAAGGAACATCATTTCATTCTTTTTTATGGCTGCATAGTATTCCATGGTGTATATGTACCACATTTTCTTTATCCAGTCCACCACTGATGGGCACCTGGGTTGATTCCATGTCTTTGCTATTGTGAATAGCACTG
This sequence comes from Pongo pygmaeus, assembly GCF_028885625.2. Lineage (NCBI taxonomy): Eukaryota > Metazoa > Chordata > Mammalia > Primates > Hominidae > Pongo > Pongo pygmaeus. Next base: position 12,815,735 of record NC_072380.2, read on the forward strand.
TCATGAACATACAAGTGCATATGTCATTTTGGTAGGACTATTTATTTTCCTTTGGGTACCCAGTAATGAGATTTCTGGGTCGAGTGGTAGTTCTATTTTCAGTTCTTTTGAGAAATCTCCAAACTGCTTTTCACAGTGGCTGAACTAATTTACATTCCCACCAACACTGTATAAGCATTCCTTTTTCTTAGCACCCTCACCAACATTTGTTAGTTTTTGACTTTTTAATAATAGACTTGGAAGTTTTTAAGTTTCCAGTGGACACTGGAAAAGGGTAAGGCAGAGAAACATCTCACTAGAAAGAAGTGGTGAAAAAGAAGACAGTGTTTTTATTTAGGAGGGGGAGTCTTGTTTCATGCCAACAATTAGACTTTACTCATGTATTCTGTCTGTGCTTCCCATATTCACTCAAATGCATCTCAACAAACCCTTCTCTTCAGTAAGTAGAATATTTTTCTCTTATTGAGAATGGTAAGTTCCACTTAAACCAAAACAGACAGCATAAAGAACACCGACAGCAAGACAGATGGTTATAAAAAACAATGAAATTATTGGAACAAATATTCTCAATTTTTTTATGTACAGATAAGAGTTTGACGAATCCCACATATATTTATCAGCACCAACAACCACTGTCCAAAGGACAAGTCTTTTCAGCTCCCCCAACACTCACCCCTGTTACACAGAAGCAAATATAAATATGAGAAAAAACAACTAAAATCATCAAACATTTTGGAAAAATCAGTATCATGAAAGAATGGCACCAAACTCAGAAGAGCTGACAACTGTGGAAACAAAGCTCATACAGGAAATAGAACAATTAACAAACTCAGCCTTTCAAGAAACTATTATAACCACAAGACAACAATGTCAGCCCCAACAAGGAAAACAATTCAAACCAACACAGAAAATGTTTAAAAGTAGGGAAATGTTTGAGCTTTAAATTCATGAATTAGGTGGTTTTCTACTTCACCTATGTGTGGGTAAAAATGTCTTATTTCACGTGTTCTATAACAGTTTTAGAGACCTAGTGAATCAGAACAAATGTCAGGAGTTGTACACTAAAATATTAATAAGTATAAGCTCAGTTAAGCATGAGTCTTACCTTTTACACCCACACTGGGCACCTGAATCTTGACAATTTATCTGTGGAAACATCACAATATCTGCTGGTGAGCTAAGCACAGTGGCTCACACCTGTAATCCCAACAACTTGGGAGGCTAAGGAAGGAAGATGGCTTGAGGCCAGAAATTCGAGGCCAGCCCGGGCAACCCTGTTTCTACAGAAAATTTTTTTTTAAAATTAGCTAGATGTGGTGGTACATGCCTGTATTCCTAGCTACTTGGGAGGCTGAGGTAGGAGGATCACTTGAGCCCAGGAGTTCGAGGTTATAGTGAGTTATGATTGTGCCACCACACTCTAGCCTGGTTGACAGCACAAGACCCTGTCTCTCAAAAGAAAAGAAAAAAGATATCTGCTGGTAACAATGTCTACAGAACTGGGATTTTAATTTGGGGGTCTTAAAAGACAACATCAGAAGTTAGGGCAATAGACTTATAGTTGGTAAAGACACGTTTTGAACAAAGTAATTATAACAAAATTATATAGTTTCCACTTGAGCCTATATGTCTCACACAGAGAAATAATCAGGGATTTCAGGCACCGGTATTTATAATAGCTTACTACCCCAGATCTAGGCAGTATTAGACCATAAGAAGATTTGTACTGCTTTAATTCACACTGGAGAAAGGATTGTAATTTCCTTGCAAAGGTCTCTTTCTTCCCCCATACCATACCCCTGTATCTCTTAAGACAACACACACACACACACACACACACACACACACACATATTCTCTCCCTCTCTCACTCCCTACTTTTTTCCTTCCCACTGAGAGATTCAAACCTTCAAAAAGTCCCAAATTCCCTCCCATTTAATAAAAATGTCTTCCAAATTTAAAATTACTGAGAAATAATCTTGAAATATTTTTTGCCCCAGTGCAATAAAGAAATAAGTATAACCTTTTGGGAAAGAATTAAAAAAACAAAAATAAGCTGGAAGGATTGACAAGTCTAGCACACTATGCTAGAAGGAATTAGGAGGTTTTTGTCAAATGCATAAGGCATAATTTCTTTGGCTCAGTGTTCTGTCTATATTTCTTCATTTTTCTTATGTAAATACATATAAATTAGTTTTCAGAATTGCTCTGGTGAGGATGGTGTTCAAGTATTAGTTGTAAAGTTTCAGGAAAAGCAGGAAAAAAAACCTAGTGGAAACCTAACCTCCTTGGAATCCAACCCAGCACACAGACACACTTTTTGTGAGCTGAAGGAGAGCAGCTCACCAGCACTCCATTTCATATCCATCCTAATTATTGCACAAAATCTCCTAAGGAGATCTAATTGTTTAAAATATAGCATTAGAATGCTTCTTGCTATTTGAACTTTGGTTCTGCTCCAAATAGAACAGAATGAAATGTACTGAAGAACAGGAGGGAACATTCCAACACAGAATGGATCACTGCAAATCCAACCTTTATTAGGATTCTAAAGCTAAAGCACAGATGATTAAATTTTCTGTACCTTTGCCACCTAAGTCAGGCTTCTAGAGCTTTCCCACAGCTATAAGGTATCTTTCTGGTCTGAGGTCTTCTTGCAAGCATACCCCCTCAGCAGTCTCTTAGATACTTTATTATTCATCAGTGGTCTGTTGACATTGAGCCCAGGGCAGACATGAATTTTGCAAGGCAGATACTAAAGGAATCTGATATGGTTTGGCTGTGTCCCTACCCAAATTTCATCTTGAATTGTAGCTCCCATAATCCCCACCTGTCATGGGTGGGACCTGGTGGGAGGTAATTGAATCTTGAGGGTGGATTTTTCTTGTGCTGTTCTCAAGATAGTCAATAAGTCTCATGAGATCTGATGGTTTTATAAAGGGGAGTTCCCCTGCACATGCTCTCTTGCCTGCTGCCATGTCAGACATGCCTTTGCTCCTCCTTCACCTTCCACCATGACTGTGAGACCTCCCCAACCATGTGGAACTGTGAGTCCGTTAAACCTCTTTTTCTTTATAAATTACCCAGTCTCAGGTATGTCTTCATATCAGCATGAAAATGGAGTAATACAGAGTCTTCCAGATTACTGCCTTCCACCTCCATATTCTCACAGCTGTGAGAGTATTCCTGTAGAGTTACCCTGTGCTGACTGGTTGGGTTGTGCTAGTGATAAAATAGCTAAGAAAACACTTTTGGAAAACAGAACAACAGTGATGAGAACAGGAAAAGAACATAGAGGAAGAGCAGACATGAAGGAGAAGCACTGAGGCTGCTCTTCTTTCGGAAGTGGCTGTACGGCTACGGAAAGCTTCTGGAGTCACTCTCCACCCTAAGTGGAACTGACCTTCTCAATCTGCAGCGCACTGCTTTCTTTAGCCCCTTCTAGCAAAGCACCTGTAATCCTTTGCTGCATTTATTGTTCACAGGGGAACAAAAATTTTCATAAATAAGGCATTAGAAAAGGAATGAACAAGCAGAAAAATGTACCTAATATTCTTGCCCTGAGGGTTTTTCCATAATAATCACGGGAAATTGGAAAACGTTCACACTCAGAAAATACATATTCTTGGTATTGTGAATTCTCATCACTGGACGTCGAGGGAAGATTCTCAACTCTAAGATTTTAAATAGAATGTCAACTATTTCATTGATTTTCTCTGACTCTAGTGAGGCACATTAACCCTTAGTGTGTTTCTATTTGTGGTTAGAACTTCATTGGAGAGGGAAGTCTTTTGTATGTAATTACAGGGTAAATTCCCATTTATACATAGAAGCTATGTAGAAAGACTAATTCGAATTTTGGGGTGCTACTGAATAAGGGCATGCTACTACCTAAGACCCCAATGTTTATAAACTTTTTAGAGCCTTAAAAATTAGAAAAGTTAGGTTCAGTAATTATGTTTTTTTGTTTGTGGGGTGTTCTGTTTTGTTTTGTTTTGTTTTGTTTTTCTGAGAGGGAGTCTCACTCTGTTGCCCAGGCTGGAGGGCAATGGCATGATCTTGGCTCACTGCAACTTCTGCCTCCTAGGTTTAAGTGATTCTCCCACCTCAGTCTCCCAAGTAGCTGGGATTACAGACACGTGCCACCATGCCTAGCTAATGTTTGTATTTTTAGTAGAGACAGGGTTTTGCCATGTTGGCCAGGCTGCTCTGGAACTCCTGACCTCAAGCGATCCGCCTGCCTCAGCGTCCCAAAGTGCTGGGATTACAGGTGTGAGCCACTGCACCTGGCCTAGTAATTATGTTTTAATATGCCTAATCAGTTGAAATCTCATATATATATACATATATATATATGTATAGATATGTAATTGTATGATAATCTGATTAATGAGAATGTGAAAATGCAAGCACATTCCTTTGTTTGGAATAATGACTCTCCATGTTTTTTTTATTTTAAAAAATGGGCATGTAATTAATCATTAAAGACAAACTCAACAATAGTTCAGTCATTATAAGCCATCTGTTGTGTTTGTGGTCTGTCCAATTAGAGCAAGTTTCAAATGCTCTAATTGAAATATTTCAGTTGTGTGTGTTCTTCCCTTGGGACTAATGTCTCTGTGTGTTTGTGTGTGTGTGAGTGTGTGTGTGTTGTGTGGTGATAAAAAGTGGGTCAAGGGGAGAAATCAGTGGTCCCAACCGGGCATCGACGCAGAGGGAGGAGCAGGGATTTGCTCCAAAGCTTTTAAGTGAATTGATTCCTTATTTTACACTCCTTTGTTTAGAATTTTTTAATATTACTGAACCTTTGAAACACAGTAGAGTATAAATATTTATTTAATATATACGTAATAATATATACATTATATTTATTTAATATACAATTTCTGAGTAACTACTCCTCTAAAGTTAAAACTCCTTGTCAATTGAGCTTAAAATTCAGTACTCCCATGTAGGTATTTTGGTGTTTTGTGGGAAGGAAAGCTATTTATTTACAAGCTATTTATTTACAGATGTTCTATAACAATGTAGTACAGCAATGGCTCTCAAAGTGGGAATTTTTATTTATTTACTTATTTTTTTGAGACATATTCTTGCTCTGTCACCCAGGCTGGAGTGCAGTGGTGCAATCTTGGCTCACTGCAACCTCCGCCTCCCAGGTTCTACTGCCTCAGCCTCCTGAGTAGCTGGGGCTACAGGTGTGTGCCACCATGCCCGGCTAATTTTTGTATTTTTAGTAGAGATGAGGTTTTATCACATTGGCCAGGCTGGTCTCAAACTCCTGACCTCAAGTGATCACCTTCCTCGGCCTCCCAGTGTGCTAGGATTACAGTCAAAGTGGGAATTTAAATATGTATTTGTGGAAGATTGAAGGTTATATGAGAAATGTCAAAACTTTTGTTTCCAGTTCATGATGGTTTTTTGTTTGGGGAGGGAAAAGATTATTTAACAGGACATGGAATGTACTATCTATACAAGAAATGATTGACAAATCTAAACTTCACGAAGGTTAAGAACTTATTTTTAACCACAAAAAGACACCATTCAAAGAGTAAAAAGAGACACTGAAGACTAGGAGAAGATATTCACAGCATATATATCTGTCAAAAAAACTCATGTTTGGGATAAAAATCCTATAGTTTAATAAGAAAAAGACAATCCAGGCTGGGCATGGTGGCTCACGTCTGTAATCCCAGCACTTTGGGAGGCCGAGGCAGGTGGATCCTCTGAGGTCAGAAGTTTGAGACCAGCCTGACCAACATGAAGAAACCCCATCTCTACTAAAAATACAAAAATAATTAACCGGGCATGGTGGCGCGTGCTGGTAATTCCAGCGACTTGGGAGGCTGAGACTCTAGAATTGCTTGAACCCAGGACAGGGAGGTTGCAGTGAGCTGAGATCATGCCACTGTACTCCAGGCTGGGTGACAGAGTGAGACTGTCAAAAAAAAGAGAAAGAAAGGCAAGAGAGAAAGAGAGAGAGGGGAAGGGAGGGAAGGAAGGAAGGAAGGAAGGAAGGAAGGAAGGAAGGAAGGGAGACAATGCAACTTTCAAAAATGGGCAAAAGACTTATACAGGCCTTACGCACTTCACTAGAAGATATCCAAATGACCAACAAGCATATGAAAAGAATCTCAACATAATTAATCATCAGAGAAATGCAAATTTAACCACAATATATTATACACTCTCCAGAATGACTAAAATGTTCGAAAGGCTGACAATACCCATTCTCTCATATCTTGCTGTCATGAATTAAAACAGTTACAGTTCAGAAAGCTATTTGGCAAAATATCTATTAAGGTTCCATATAGGCTTATCCTATGCCCCAGGAGTTCCACTCCTATTTATTCTAGAGAAATGAGTGCATATGTCTACCCAATTAATCTGTAAGACTTATTCATAGTAGTCTAACACTGGAAATCTGTCCATCCCTAGAAATAAATAAGTTTTGGTATATTCATAAACAGCATCTAATAACACATCTATGAAAAAGAACAAACCATATGCAACATGGTTCCATCTCAGAGACGTGGTATTGAGGGAAGACAGCCAGGCCCAAAAGAGTATAACTTATATCATTCCACTTACATAAAGTTCAAAAATAGGCAAAACGAACTGACAGCAATAGAAATCAAAACAGCAGTAACCTCTGCAGGGTTGAGTAGGAATTGGGAGAGGGTATGGGGGGGACTTCTAAGGTTCTACAAATGTATTATATTTTGATCTGAATGTTAGTTATGTCAATATATACATTTGTAAAAATTAACCAAGTAGTGCATTTAAGATTTCTGCAGGTGTGTACATTAAAACTAAATAAAATCGCTTTTTAAAGCAAAGATAGAAAATAAAAGCATCAATTAAATTTGAGAAAATGTTCTATAACAAATACTCTGTCAAAAAAAGAAAGAAGAAAGAAGGAAAGAAAGAAGAGAGAGAGAGAAGGAAGGAAGGAAAGAAGGAAGGAAGGACAAAAGAGGACAATCTAACTTTCAAAAATGGGCAAAAGATTTAAACTTAAAATTAAGTTTGAGAAATTGTTCTATAACAAATATGAGACCTATATACTCATGCATAAGAGAAGAAAAGCACTAATATTGAAGGTAAAATTATTTCAAAAGAAGAACTAGAAATGCATAACATTAAATACACATCATCTTAAATAGAAAATTAGTTGGTTTTATAAATATTCACTATCTGGTAGAATATATTTAACATATTTAAATAACATTCCCTTCTTAGAAGGATAAATTCTCTTACAATTATCAATGCAGTCAGTTGTATTTGCATAACTTGACTTTAGCACAGAGCCCAATTCCATCATGCTATTTTTACATAAATCTGCGTCTCTTCCTGTATCATTTTCACTTAATTAATTAACATCTAATTTATAAGCATCTCAACATTTGAAGCATTCTTATAAATAGGGCAAACTAAAATAGATACAAATGTATTTAAACATCTTGCCCATACTTCTCTGAACAAATGGCCCTTTTCTGTTCTATTTAATAATTTCAAAATCTCTTCCCCTGTGAAGCCTTCTTGACCTGCTTAATTACAAGTAATCCTTCCATTCTTCATGTTCTTATAACATTTTGTTTTAACATCTATGCTAGCACCTGTGTCTCTATAAACAATAATTCCTAAACTGTGAGTTCTTTGGGGACAAAAAACAAGCTTTATTGATCTTTGAACACATTTGCCTTGTACAGGGTGGGCATTCAGTAGATGTTTGTTGAATGACTGAATGCATTAATAGACAATTCTCTTTAGAAACTCTACCTGGGAGGCAGAGGCTGCAGTGAGCCGAGATCATGCCACTGCACTCCAGTCTGGGTGACAGAGCAAGACCAAGAAAGAAAAAAAGAAAGGAAAGAAAGAAAGAGAGAGAGAAGAAAGAAAGACAGAGAGAGGAAAGAAGGAAGGAAGGAAGGAAGGAAGGAAGGAAAAGACAAACTCTACATCAGAATCTTGGGATGTATTTACCAACTTTGCAATTAATGATGGCACAACCTATCCATTACTTCACTAAACTCCATACCCTTGTTCACACTGTCCCTTCTGCCTGGGATGTCTTTATTCTACACATCCCTCCCCACCGACCTTCTTGTGAATAACATCTCTTCATTCTTTATAATTGAGCACATGAGTTGAAGCCTTTGATCCCACACCTCATGCTGGATTAGGTATCCCCGGTATGTGCTTCCATAAAACCATGCATCCAACTTCAACCCTGCTCTTACCACACTGAATCGTTTTGTGCTTTAAGCCTCTGTCTCCCCTGTGTGCTGCACCAGACCTCAAAACTTCAGTCCAGGTTTCAGGGCCAGCAAAAGGACACAGGATGTTCAGAATAAAGGTACAATTGAGTAAGCAGATGCAGCTCCCTGGTACCTTATTTATTACATGCAAGGTGCACCTGGAATGACACAGACCCTGCATCTCCCAGAGTTGAGAAGCCCTGCAAGCTGTAGAGCTCAGAACCACAGGCTTACTCTAGGTGAGTACTCAAGGGGTTGCCTCATACCAGGCAAGGCACATGCACCACCACTGTCCCCTCAGTCCTCAGTTTTGGGACCACAGAGCAAGCCTCTCAGCTCACCTATCATTGGCCAACCACTTCCAGGGGACAACTGCAGGTCCAGTCCTCCTTAGCACAGGCTCATTTTGCAAAGGAACTTCCCACACCTGCCTCCAGGGAAGAGGGACACACTCTCCTTAGCATTGGATCCTTCCGTTGCTTCGTTGGATGCAGCCTAGATTACATCACCAGGGCCACCTTTGTGCCTGTTGCACTAGCAATAGGTTCAGGCCTCTTTCCAAAGCCAGGGCTCAGTTTGTGACTAACATGCTAAGCACCCCTGCTGTCATGGAAGGCTTTGCATGAGCCTGCGAGCATGTCCTAGGCTCTAGTGCTAGTGGGCAATTCTCACCAGCACTGCATTAGCTGCTGGGTGCCTGCCTAGAAGTAATGCTAGTCCTTGGAGAGGGATGGTCATAACTGTGGGGGTCCCTACCTCGAACATACCCATGGAATGAAGCAGTGGTGAGGGGACCCCTGGGATTTCAGAGAATGGTTGTGACAATGTTCAGGCAGGCGCTGGGTCACTGTTGCCACTAGCACCTGGGCTCAGGCTTCTGTCCCCCATGGGACATGAGCCATATTCTCCCCTTTCCAAACTTGCTCCAAATGTATCTGTGTTTTGGTTCTGTTGGGCGCTGGCCTAGTTAGTGCCAGTCTCAGAAAGGAACCTGGTTGTGGCAATAGGTGCACCTCAGTTCTCTCCCAAAATATCCATGTGCATTGGGGCACAGAGCCCAGCTGTCACTGATGACCGTGGCGCAGCAGGCCTTCACAGTGGCTGAGAGAGCTCACATGCTGTCCACTCTTCCCACTATCCACCAGGGCACAAGTCATGGTGCCAACCTGCTGACTCCAAATCAACTGCACCAGGCAACAAACAGCTGGTTCAGCATCATAGGAAAGAATGACAACTAGGATTTAAGTTGCTTTTATTGTTGTTTACCTTCCAACCAGTAGCCAGGCTGTGTAACAGATATGGTTGTACATAATCATCAATTAAGTGGCTTCACTACACACTGGCTTGCCAGGTCCTCACAGGAGTGCCCCAATTAGGAGTCTTGGGTGAGCACAAGACATCACTAGGCAGGAACTTCATGGGCGGTTCATGAACTTGACTTTGAAACATTAACTGGGCACTCCAGGCTCTACCTATAACCAGAGGAGGCAATTTTGAGTTGTGCTCATCAGACCTACAGAAAGGTTGGCCCTGGCCAGACACACCGCTCTATCCTTTGAGTTTCTTGGAGGAAGGAGAGCCATGTCTTGTGTATCTACATCTGCAGTGCCTGACACTGTAGCAAGCCTATAGGAGGTCCCAGGAAATATCTCTTGATCAATTGGATAGACTGACTGACTTTCAGCTCCATACGCTGGGGTGAGCGAACATTTCTCAGAGATGAAATGTTTGGTCGGATAGTCCGGAGGGGTTTCTTCTTTATTCTAACACTGCTAGTTCTCAACAATGTAGGGATGGAAGTCTGAGCTTTCTCACAGCTCCAGCAGGCCTGCAGAGAACTGGGGAAGGAACATCTGTGTCCTGAACTGGGGCTACTGCCAGGGCAACAGAGCCAAATAGCAGGAGAGGGACAGCGACAGATGGGCGAGGGGGCTGCAGAAGCCTCATGTAGATTACATGAGAGATAATGAATACGCCAACCTTTGTCCTTGTTTTCACATAACACTGAAATATCAACCAAGTGAGGCCATAGGTCTACGGTATTGATATAAGACTCACAGAAAATAATAAAAATAAGGATAATGTGACTTTTTTCACCAAGTTAAGTATATCCTTTTAAACAAATTACTTAATGTAGGGATATGTATTTTTTAATTTTATATATTTGGGAGGTAATTTTATGACATTATGGTGATAGCGGATTTTTCTTCCTTTTTAGTGTCTTTAGTTAACAGAAGTTTGCAACTTTTAACCAATTTCCCAATTGTTTGTCTGTTTTAATTTTACTCATCTGCGATTTCTGAAAGTTTGGGAACCACTGACACAACCTTTTTTGTAGATGTTATTTTAAAATCCCTGTTTTGTCTTTTGTGTTGCTCTAACAGAATGGCTGAGACTTGATAATTTATAAAGAAATGAGATTTATTTAGCTCACGATTCTGCAGGCTGGGAAGTTCAACAATTATGGCGTTGGCATCTGCTCGGCTTCTGCTGAGAGCTTTTGTTGCTGGGTCAATACATGGGGAGAGGCCAAAGGGGAAGCAAATAAATGTGAAGAGGTAACATCTGAGGGGTGTCCTGGCTTTATAACAACCTACTCTTGTAGGAGCATTCCCGCAAGAGCTCATCCAGTCTCTTGAAAGTGCGAACTCACTCCCTATTGTGAGAAGGGCACCAAGCCATTCATGAGAAATACTCCCATAACCCAAACACCTCCCACTGGACCCCACCACACACCACCACCACAATGGGAGTCCAATTCAACATTAGTTTTGGTAGGGACAAACTGAAACCACAGCAATCCCTAACAATATTTGAAGTTCTTTTGTGAACTTCCAACAAGGTTTTCATCACCACCTTCAAGGCCTAGCAAGTGCTGAGTATATTTTAACCATATTTCAAGCCCATAAGTTACCTCTGAGCTCATACATGTACATCTAACTATCTTTCTGACATCCTCAGAGGCACCTCACAATTATCATGTTCCAAACTGAACTATGATCCCCAGCGCCCACCTCTTTCTCCCCTGGATTCCATGTATTTGTAAATGAAAACATTGTCCACTTAGTTGCACAAGCTGGAAACCTTGGAGTCTTCATTGTTCTGCACATCCAACTCATTGCCAAAATAATTTATATTTTATATAAATTTATAATTTATATTCTTTATAATTTTCAAATCTAATACTCAATTTTTAGAAAAACACAACAATAATGGCCATATACCAGGGGAAAAAAAGGGACCTCCTCTTTTGGCTTTGGAGCCCCCCTCACTCTCTCTGTATGGGGGAGCTTTTTCCTTCTGTCTTCTCCCTTCCTTCTTACCTATTATACTCTCCATTCCTTAAAACAAAACAAAACAAAACAGAAAAAAAAGGGAGGGACATAACTTTTTAAAATCTTGGTTTTTGATAGGAATAATAGTCTCCACTTTCTTGAGTGTGTGTGCTCTTAGGTTAGAAAATCCTAGGGTGTAAAAGAAGAAAGCCAGCAAATACCTTGTTTCAATATTTTTCTCACTTCCTAGACTGGAAGAGGCAGAGTGCTTCTCCTAAGTTCAAACATCAGGTTAGTGGGGGCCAGTGCTAGAAGCCAGACCTCTGGTTCCCAATCACACCTCTTTTTCAAGCTCCATATTGTATTTCAAATTTGTTATTTATGTAAGATGATTTGCGGTGGGATGAATGAGGTCATAAGAGATTTTATAGCCCCCTTTCAATACTTGTTTTTCCTTAATAATATGCTTTCCAAAATTCAGCAACTGACCTCAATTGACATTCTCTACTCATTCCAATATTTTAAGGTTGGAAATTGGTTTTGCTGTGTCATAACACTTTTGAATTTGCCATGCTGTGCTATCTGCCCTTACTTCACTGAGATGGGTAAAAACGCTTCCTGTAGCCTACCACAAAACTGTAAGTAATGTCTGTGCTTGAGATCTCTGACATTCTATTCTTTCCTATAAACAAATATGTTTTGAAGTTTATAACTAAAAAACTTCTGGGTGCTGAGAAATTACCAGGAAAAAAATGTTGCAGAACATGTCATTGCTTCCTATGCAAAAGACTTTGTTGTAAAAAACTGACAGAAGGAGAAGCAAACATACCTGTCTACCCAAAAGACTAAGTCAACTAATATGATGATTAACTTAATTGAATCAAATTTATCCAGTAACAGGCAGGGTGCAGTGACTCACGCCTGTATTCCCAGCACTTTGGTACTGAGGCAGGCAGATCACTTGAGGTCAGGAGTTCAAGACCAACCTGCATGGTGAAACCTCATCTCTATTAAAAATACAAAACTTAGCCATGTGATGGTGCACGACCGTAGTCCCAGCTACTCAGGAGGCTGAGGCAGGAGAATCTTTTGAACAAAGGAGGCAGAGGTTGCAGTTAGCCAAGATCATGCCACTGTACTCCAGCCTGGGTGACAGAAAGAGACTCTGTCTCAAAAAAAAAAAAAAAAACAAAACATAACTAATCCAGTAACAATGTATTGAGTAACCAGTAAGTACTACATGCTGTGGAGAAAAAGGAATAAAAGCTGAAGTGGTAGAAAAAGGAATGAATGCAAACCCTGCCACTCACTTGCTGGTTGTAGACCTTGGGAAAGGCCCTGCCTTTTGGTCCTTAGCTTCCCCATAGTCATCGAACTATAATTTAAAAACTTAGGCTGAGCGCAGTGGTTCATGCTTATGGTGCCAGAGCTTTGGGAGGCTGAGGCAGGAGGATCACTTGAGCCCAGGAGTTTGAGGCTGCAGTAAGCCGTGATCGTGCCACTTCACCCCAGCCTGGGTAACAGAGAGAGACCCTGTCTCAATAAAACAAAACAAAAAACCAAAAATCAATTCTGTCCTAAATAATATTAAAAATAATCATCAGTAAACACTAACGAACAAAAACTCATTTGCTCCTTTATCCGAAATGACCATCACAAAGACTTTGGCAGTGTCATGAGCTCAGGGAAGCCCCTCCTATACATAGGAAAAGAAGAAGGAATGAAGCCTGGCTTTGCCTGGTAGCTCTTGTAGGGCATGGGTTCTGGTGAACCCTGGAGCTCTCTGTGCTGATTGCAAAAGCTACTCTGAACAGTGATCAGTCTGTAGCGCCAGAGCAAAGGGGATTGATGGGCAGCTCAGTTTCAGGTACACAGTAGGTCCTGGGATTTAAGAAACAAGACCAACCACTAGGCAAGAGGAAGTTTTTTTCTGCTTTCCTCCTCTCAAGCTGACTTGACAGTGGGATTCATCTGTGACCTGTGAGTCAGAGAACCAGGCTCATTATTTCTGCTCTATAAAAAACCCTCCAGGTTTTTTATGATTATTTTCATTGTGCTTTTATACAGTTGACCATAAAATGCCTAAAGAGAACTAAACCCACGCTAATTCTCAGTACTAAGTGGATGTACTTGATGTCTAAAAAGGAGCATTTTTCTGTGCTCCAGGGTATAATGAGCAGTTCAACATCAAGGTGAAGGATCAGTGATTAAAGAATCCCGAAATATGTACATTTAATTAGCATTAACTGCAAGCTCACCATATCCTACGTAGCACTGATATTAGACCGCAAACCGCAAACAAGAGAATAAATAAATCACGAGCAAAGCAACCTGACAACCAAACAACCAATCAATCAACAAAACAGAAAACAAGAAAGGATCAAAACAAAATTTTAACAGATTATATTTAGAGCAAATGTACTGTGGCTTAATAACATGGTTACAAAATGAAGCCATTTGAAAAATAAAATCCCTGCCTGTAAAAACATTTTTAATATTACAGTTAGGGCTGCCATGGCTACAGATTTAACTAATCTTACAGAAAGAAACATTAGAGTTGCCAAATGCAAGTCAATATGTTTTTGTTATTCTCCTGGGAATTACTTTCTGAGGCTTCTTAGTGTTATCAATGCTGAAGTCTTGCTTAGTTGATAATTTCCTAGACAAGCCTCAGAGTAACTGATAGATGAATGTGATTCTGTACAGTTGATTTGCTCATTTCTCATATTTTTAAAGAGGGCTCACTAGGCATGAATCCCTTGGAACCAGAATCTCATGTCTGAATTCTGGATCTACTTCTACTAATTTTGATTCTGAGGTAGTCACGTCACCTTTCTGAATGTAAATTCCTTCATTTTTTAAGTTATAGAATGATGTTAGAGCATCTTTAGGTAAATTATATTCTCAGATTACTTGATTCCATGCCACACAGAGGTAATTCAATGATTATAATAGATTGGGCACTACAGAAACTCCATTAACTCTTTCTGGCCACAAGACAACCTTGCTGTAAACTGCAACTACCAAATACAGTTAATTGTGCACGTGAGATTCCAATATCAACACTCAATGATAGAAATTATTTTGCTGAAATATACAAACACAACTTACTTGTGAAAAGTAATAATAATAACCCTGGCTATAAAGCTTGTGGTTCTCTTCATTAACATTAAAAATGTAATACGGGGCCCAGCACAATGGCTCATGCCTGTAATCCCAGCACTTTGTGAGGCCAAGGCGGGCAGATCACTTGAGGCCAGGAGTTCAAGACCAGCTTGGGCAACATGGCGAAACCCCATCTCTACCAAAAATACAAAAATTAGCCAAGCATGGTGGCACTTGCCTGTAGTGCCAGCTACCTGGGAGGCTGAGGTATGAGAATCGCTTGAATCTGGGAGGTGGAGGTTGCAGTGAGCCGAGATCATGCCACTGCACTCCAGCCTGGACCACAGAGTGAGACCTTGTCTCAAAACAAACAAACAAACAAATAAAAAACAGTAGCATTATAGAAATATCAGCAAGTTTTCTGTCTAATAAGGTAATAATGGCCTACATGATAGCTGTCAGCTCATTCCAGACTAATTTTTTATGACTCCTAGGTTAAAGATTAATTTTGCTGTTCATTGTATGCTCAGTGTCTACCCACTGTAAAGTAAAAATCCATCAAATTAGTTTACAAATAAATAATAAAGTAAATTAATATTCTGTCAGCTGGTTACTTGTCAGACTCATCAATAACACAGGTTTGAGAAACTATTTGTGATAGTATGAAAGTAATTCTCTCTTTACCCTAATTTTTTAAATGTAATAATAAATATTACTCTTACAAATAATATAATATAATTTTATTTTACCTGACAGTGGCTAGCTTCTATTCAGAGAAATTTAGCAAAGGTTTGATAGGTCAGGCGTGATGGCTCCCACCCGTAATCCAAGCACTTTGGGAAGTTGAGGTGGGTGGACTTCTTGAGCCCAGGAGTTCAAGACCAGCCCGGGCAACTGGGCAAAACTCCATCTCTACAAAAAATAAACAAAACTTAGCTAGGTATGGTGGTACACGCCTACATGGGAGGATTGCTTGAGCCCAGAAGGTCGAGGCTGCAGTGAGCCAAGATCATGCCACTGCACTCCAGCCTGGGTGACAGAGTGACCCTGTCTCAAAAAAATCAAAGCAAAAGTATTCTAATACCCTATCTAGGAATAATACCAGAAAAAATCTGCCCATTGATAGGTTCATGTTCTGTCCAGAAATGACAGGCACTTTAGCAAGTTGGATGTCATGTCACCCTCCAGACAAAAATCTCAACTTATTTTTAGACAAAAGGACAATATCTGAGGTTTAGGCATATTTAATATATATTTATATTTCTTTTTTTTTTTTTTTTTTGAGACAGAGTCTTGCTCTGTTACCCAGGCTGGAGTGGAGTGGTGTGATCTCGGCTCACTGCAAGCTCCGCCTCCCGGGTTCACACCATTCTCCTGCCTCAACCTCCCGAGTAGCTGGGACTACAGGCACCCACCACCACACCCGGCTAATTTTTTGTATTT
The DNA here is from genome assembly GCF_028885625.2 of Pongo pygmaeus. Taxonomy (NCBI): domain Eukaryota; kingdom Metazoa; phylum Chordata; class Mammalia; order Primates; family Hominidae; genus Pongo; species Pongo pygmaeus. The sequence continues at coordinate 12,831,818 of NC_072380.2, forward strand.
TTTTTTAGTAGAGACAGGGTTTCACCGTGTTAGGCAGGATGGTCTCCAACTCCTGACCTTGTGATCCGCCTGCCTCGGCCTCCCAAAGTGCTGGGACTACACGCATGAGCCACCATGCCCAGCCATTTATATTTCTTTACCTTCGTGTATGTAATAACTACTGTTGCAGGATGTAATAGAAGGGTATCACAGATTCCATTCTGTGACAGACTTTGTAGCCCTTAGTTAATCACATCCTTCAAATTATTTACACACATGATGCCTGAGAACAAAAGACAAAGAGCTAATCTATACCACCCATATTTATGATAAATTATGAGGAAATGTTTATCTGATACTATGCACCAGACACCTCCTAATTCCTTGCTAATTGAACTCTTGCTATCTGAATATGTGTTACATGCAAAAAAGCCTGTCAAAATGAAGCAGAAATCCTGCTATAATGAATCCAGGTGCGCATGTCAGTGGAAACATTGAAATTATGTGCAAGATACATGCAGGTACACACACACACATGCACAAACATATATCTGTATGACTGTATATACATACATCGATATCCTGGCTTGGTCTGCTGAGACAGCCTAGAATCAATGAGATCTCAGGAGCAATGAGCTTACACCTAGCATCCAGAAGGTGATTTATTTTCTTTTCTTTTTCTTTTTTTTTTTTTTGAGACGGAGTTTCGCTCTTGTTGCCCAGGCTGGAGTGCAATGGCGCGATCTCAGTACCGCAACCTCTGCCTCCCAGGTTCAAGCGATTCTCCTGCCTCAGCCTCCTGAGTAGCTGGGATTACAGGCATGTGCCACCATGCCCAGCTAATTTTGTGTTTTTAGTAGAGATGGGGTTTCTCCATGTCAGTCAGGCTGTTCTCCAACTCCCGACCTCAGGTGATCAGCCCACCTAGGCCTCCCAAAGTGCTGGGATTACAGGCATGAGCCACCGCACCTGGCTCAGAAGGTGATTTCTTAAAAGCACTGCCTACGCTTTTTTTCTCAAACATCAGGATAAAGACCTGAAATGTATGATTCAATTTCCCCTTTGCTCCGCAGGTAGGCAATGAATAAATAGAGGCTAAGAAATGCAACAAGGATAATGAGCTCGTAAACAGCGGATGTTTGAGTGCAGCTCTATCTGACTCCAAAGCTCAGCCTCTTCCACACTAGGCCATGATGACCTCTTATGAGTGGAGCTTCTGTCTTGCTTCAAATAAGCATGGATGAATTAATGTTGCTACACTGTGTTCATTATTTGCTTCACAATCAGCGATTCCTCCCAATATTCATGGGCAATCGCATTATCCTAATGATTACAAAGAATGAGAGGAAGCTAGTATAGCAAAAGCTTGTATTTAGAAGTAATTTATATGAGATCTGGCGTTTTATTCAGCTTCCAAGATCCCTGAAGCTATTGGATTAAATATGAATCACAAGAAAGAAATTATGAACTTGGGATAAAGCAGGCTCTTTTCAGAAATCCAACACAGTGAGTAGGATTCAAAATCTTCCTTACTTCTTTCTGAAGTAAGCCATAACTGTCACTTATCCTTTCATGGATTTCATGCGAACAAGAAATAGACTTCTGTTAAGTAACCAGGATTTAGGTGTTATGTGTTGCAGCAGTCATCTCTCCATAATTAATAGAGAAATTCGTGCCTATAAGTGGAGTGCTGCTTTAACAAAAACCTAAAAGCTTGTCTTAGAGTTCAGGCAGTGGGAGGTGAGGACACTGCCATATGAGGATGGAGACTGACAAACTGAAGATCTGTGCTGTGCAGGGCAGAACATTTAATCACTGCCTATGATAACCCAGAACGCAGCCTGCTAGCCCGCTGAAGCAAAGAGGTTGGACAATAAGAATGTTAGTGGTGAGCGCTGGTTATTACAGGCTGTGATTAGCATAACAGTATAGGAAATAGGTAAATTGGCCAATTTTCAAGCAGAAATAAGAGGGAATACAATCGTGGGTTCCACATCAGAGGATTCAACCAATCATAGATCAGAAATATTCTTTAAAACCCCCCAAAATAAAAAATAACAATGTAACAATAAAAGGGATACAAATAAAAAATGATACAGTATACTGTATTTACATGGCATTTACATTGTATTAGGTATTATAGGTAATATAGAGATTATTTAAAGTATACTGGAGGATATGCATAGGTTATATGAAAATACTGTACCATTTTATATCAGGGACTTGAGCAACTGAGAATTTTAGTATCCTCGGGGGTCCTGGAACTCATCCCCTCACAGATGGAAGACTATAGTCTAGAAATGTAGGGCCTTGCAGAGTTGGAAAAGTTGACTATTTCTAGACCACAAACAGTAACAACTAAAACTCAAAGGAAAGATTTTGAATGACAAAGACTCAGTAATTCCAAGACTCAACCAGACTTTGTATTAGTATTAACATAGAAAACAGAGAGAGGTGAATTTCCAAGTAAAAAGGTTGTTATTTGGGCATAATATATAAGAAGAAGGATTGAAATCCAGGACATAAATATGGATGGCGGTGGCCTCTAGTATGTCCAGAGAACAAAGGATAAGGTTAAGGTTATCTTGGGGAAATAGGTGTGTAAATTGTTTGGAAAGAAAGCTTATTGGCATTGGCAGAGTCTTACAAGGGCTGGCGAGTTTTGATTGGCAAATGTCGGAAGTTGCTGGTAGGACCTTTTATCTTATTTAGTTATGGCCTGATAGCCAAATAAATCAGGAATAAGCCCTTGAAGTTTTGGATTGGGTTTGTGAGACAGTGTGCCAGGCAAATGTTCTTGTATATGTGGCTAGCTGTGCTCGTGTGACTCATGTACTAAGCTGTGGTTTAGAAAAACTTCCTGTGGCCAGGCCCGGTGGCTAATGCCTGTAATCCCAGCATTTTGGGAGGCCAAGGCGGGTGGAGCACCTTAGGTCAGGAGTTCAAGACTAGCTTGGCCAACATGGTGAAAACTCACCTCTACTAAAAATACAAAAATTAGCAGGGTGTGATGGTGCACGCCTGTAATCCCAGCTACTCAGGAGGCTAAGGCACACGAATCGCTTGAACCCAGGAGGCAGAGGCTGCAGCAAGCTGAGGTTGTGCCACTGCTTTCCAGCCCGGATAACAGAGCCAGACTCTGTCTTAAAAAAAAAAGAAAGAAAGAAAAAAGCCAGGTGCAGTGGCTCGCACCTGTAATCCCAGCACTTTGGGAGGCCGAGGCAGGTGGATCACGAGGTCAGGAGATCGAGACCATCCTGGCTAACATGGTGAAACCCCGTCTCTACTAAAAAATACGAAAAATTAGCCTGGCGTGGTGGCAGCCGCCTGTAGTCCCAGCTACTTGGGAGGCTGAGGCAGGAGAATGGTGTGAACCCGGGAGGCGGAGCTTGCAGTGAGCCGAGATCGTGCCACTGCACTCCAGCCTGGGAGACACAGCGAGACTCCATCTCAGAAAAAAAAAAAAAAAAAAAAAAACCTCCAGCCTGGGCGACAAAGGGAGACTCCGTCTTAAAAAAAAAAAAAAAGAGAAAGAAAGAAAAGAAAAAAGAAAAAAAAAAAGCAGAAAAACTTCCTGTGATAGTTCCTGTTATCAGGCAAATCATGCATGAGAGTCCTCTCTTGATGGCCTTCTGTAGCTCCAGTTTGAATCTTACAACTTCTGCATTAGAAAAAATAAACTTTTCTTTTGCTAGGCTACCAAGGTTTTCAAGTTTTCTTCTATCAGTAGTTAATGGACCCTTAACCGGTACACACTTATCATCATATTTAATCTATGGAGCACCCATGCTTCTCAACCAGGAGTTGTGTGTCTACAGATATGTTTGAGCGATTCATAGGTAAGCTCTATAAGAATTGTATCTTAGCCGAATACAATCATTTGAATTTTAGTAGTGTTCTTGCTGTTGTGAGTCTTTGTATTAGTAACACTCAGTGGTTGATACTGGAATTGTTTTGATCCCTGATTTTAATATCCAAAATCTTCTGTTCTCTCAATTGCTAAACCTGCTTGCTTTCTCATCAATGACTAAAAAAGTTTAGCTGCTTAGCAATTTAGTATATTCTGTCTTGGTTTAGAAAAAGAAAGAAAAGACATTTCGGTTGACAAAAATCAGAATCTGCTTATAACCATTTTTTAAGCACAAATTATTTTTTAACGAAGTATAGCATCCTTGTATTTGAAAGTAGAATCTTAATGATTAAAAACAGATCATAGGACAAGTTCTTTCATCTATTCACAGCTATTCCCAGTTCATTCCATCCAGTCCCTGACACAGCGTAGGTCCTTATTTTTATTTTTAATTTTATTTTTTGAGACGGAGTCTCGCTCTGTCGCCCAAGCTGGAGTGCAGTGGCATGATCTCAGCTCACTGCAAGCCTCACCTCCCGGGTTCACGCCATTCTCCTGCCTCAGCCCCCCGTGTAGCTGGGACTACAGGGGCCCGCCACCACACCCAGCTAATTTTTTATATTTTTAGTAGAGACGGGGTTTCACCATGTTAGCCAGGATGGTCTCGATCTCCTGACCTCGTGATCCACCTGCCTCGGCCTCCCAAAGTGCTGGAATTACAGGCGTAGAGTAGTTGCTTTATAAACAGCAGTTGATGGATAAAGAATTACTGAGAATGTGATAATAAATGTAAGCAAATCTGAAAGCTAGATTTTCTAAAATGAGCCCTCCTCTGCTTTTTCTTTTCTAAGCTAGAACTTATTTAATCACAAAAATCATGTGAAACACCTTGTTCCCTTAGGCATCCCAAGTTTTTTTTTTTTACTTTAAGTTCTGGGGTACATGTGCAGAACGTGCAGGTTTGTTACATAGATATACATGTGCCATGGTGGTTTGCTGCACCTACCAAGCCGTCATCCAGGTTTTAAGCCCCGCATGCATTAGGTGTTTGTCCTAATGCTCTCCCTCCCCTTGCCCCCAACCCCCTGACAGGCCCCAGTGTGTGATGTTCCCCTCCCTGTATCCATGTGTCCTCATTGTTCAACTCCCACTTATGAATGAGAACATGCGGTGTTTGGTTTTCTGTTCCCATGTTAGTTTGCTGAGAATGATGGCTTCCAGCTTCATCCATGTCCCTGCAAAGGACACGAATTCATTCTTTTTTATGTCTGCATAGTATTCCATGGTGTATATGTGCCATATTTTCTTTTCCCAGTCTATCATTGATGAGCATTTGGGTTGGTTCCGAGTCTTTGCTACTGTAAATAGTGCTGCAATAAACATATGTGTGCATGTGTCTTTATAGTAGAACGATTTATAATCCTTTGGGTATATACTCAGTAATGGGATTGCTGGGTGAAATGGTATTTCTGGTTCTAGATATTTGAGGAATTGCCACACTGTCTTCCACAATGGTTGAACTAATTTACACTCCCACTAACAGTGTAAACGTGTCCCTATTTCTCCACAGCCTCACCAGCATCTATTGTTTCCTGACTTTTTAATAATTGCCATTCTAACTGTCATAAGATGGTACCTCATTGTGATTTTGAGTTGCATTTCTCTAATGACCAGTGATGATGAGCTTTTCTTTTTTGTTTGCTGACTGCATAAATGTCTTCTTTTGAGAAGTGTCTGTTCATATCCTTCACCCACTTTTTGATGGGGTTGTTTGTTTTTTTCTTGTAAATTTGTTTAAGTTCCTTGTAGATTCTGGATATTAGACCTTTGTCAGATGGGTAGCTTTCAAAAATTTTCTCCCATTCTGTAGGTTGCCTGTTCACTCTGATGATAGTTTCTTTTGCTGTGCAGAATCTCTTTAGTTTGGTTAGATCCCATTTGTCAATTTTGGCTTTTCTTGCAATTGCTTTTGCTGTTTTAGTCATGAAGTCTTTGCCCATGCCTATGTCCTGAATGGTATTGCCTAGGTTTTCTTCTATGGTTTTTACATTTAAGTCTTTAATCCATCTTGAGTTAATTTTTGTATAAGGTGTAAGGAAGGGGTCCAGTTTCTGTTTTCTGGATATGGCTAGCCAGTTTTCCCAGCACCATTTATTAAATAGGGAATCCTTTCCCTATTGCTTTTTTTTTGTCAGGTTTGTCAAACATCAGATGGTTATAGATATGTGGTGTTATTTCTCAGGTCTCTGTTCTGTTCCATTGGTCTATATATCTGTTTTGGTACCAGTACCATGCTGTTTGTAGCCTTGTAGTATAGTTTGAGGTCAGGTAGCCTGATATCTCCAGCTTTGTTCTTTGTGCTTAGGATTGTCTTGGCTATATGGGCTCTTTTTTAATTCCATATGAAATTTACATTTTTCTAATTCTGCAAAGAAAGTCATTGGTAGCTTAATAGGAATAGCATTGAATCTATAAATTACTTTGGGCAGTTTGGCCATTTTCACGATATTGATTCTTCTTATCCATGAGCATGGAATGTTTTTCCATTTGTTTGTGTCCTCTCTTATTTCCTTGAGCAGTGGTTTGAAGTTCACTTTGAAGAGGTCCTCCATGTCCCTTGTAAGTTGTATTCCTAGGTATTTTACTCTCTTTGTAGTAATTGTGAATGGGAGTTCACTCATGATTTGGCTCTCTGCTTGTCTGTTGTTGGTGTATAGGAATACTTGTGAATTTTGCACAATGATTTTGTATCCTAAGAATTTGCTGAAGTTGCTTATCAGTTTAAGGCGTTTTTGGGCTGAAACCATGGGGTTTTGTAAATATACAATCATGTCATCTGCAAACAGAGACAATTTGACTTCCTCTCTTCCTATTTGAATACCCTTTATTTCTTTCTCTTGCCTGATTGCCCTGGCCAGAACTTCCAATACTATGTTGAATAGGAGTGGTGAGAGAGGGCATCCTTGTCTTGTGCCAGTTTTCAAAGGGAATGCTTCCAGCTTTTGCCCATTCAGTATGATATTGGCTATGGGTTTGTCATAAATAGATCTTATTATTTTGAGATATATTCCATCAATACCTAGTTTATTGAGAGTTTTTAAGCATGAGGGGATGTTGAATTTTATCGAAGGCCTTTTCTGCATCTATTGAGACAATCGTGGTTTTTGTCAAATACTTGTAAACTATTAGGTTGGTGCAAAAGTAATTGTGGTTTTTGCTGTTACTTTAAATTACTTTTAATGGCAAAAGCCACAATTACTTTTGCACCAGCCTAATAGATTGGGTAGGCCAGAGGCAAATATGTTAGAAAATAAAATGATAAAAGAACTACAGAATTGAAAAACCATAATTTTTCATTGTAAATTTCATGATTTTGTGGCTCTGGAGTTGTTGATGAGTAAATATTTTAAAGTAAAACATTTCTATAACAGTCATTTTGTTCTTCAAATAAATAATAAAAAAGGATCTTCACCTTTCTAACTATGGTAGTTTCTAAATAGTATGAGATGGCCAAAGTAGGAGGATTGCTTGAGGCCAGGAGTTTGAGAACAGCCTGGGTGGCACAGCGAGACCCTGTCTCTACAAAAAAATTTTTTTTTCTTTTTTTTGAGACAGGGTGTCACTCTGTCACCCAGGCTGGAGTGCAGTGATGTGATCATGACTCACTTGTAGCCTTGACCTCCTGGACTCAAGCAATCCTCCCACCTCAGCCTCCCCAGTAGCTGGGACTACAGGCATATGCCACCACACCTGGCTAATTTTTGTATTTTTTGTAGAGACAAAGTCTTTCCATGTTGCCCAGTCTGGTCTCTAACTCCTGGGCTCAAATGATTCACCCCCGCTTGGCTTCTCAAAGTGCTGAGTGTGGTGGCATGTGTCTGTAGTCCCAGCTATTGGAGTGGCTGAGGCAGGAGGATCACTTGATTCTTCTGCAGTGAGCTATGATCACACTACTTCACTCCAGCCTGGGCGACAGAGCAAGATCCTGTCTCTAAATAAATACATAAGCAAATAAATAGTATGAAATGAAGAAAAAAGTTGACAAATATATGGTGAATATGATCAATATGAATAGTCAAACTGTCCAAAAAATCAATTATGAAGTCTAGGTTGTTCCAAATAGTTTTTTGTAGATATAGACTATGTCTTCACATTAATAGATACATAACTAATTCAGATGCATGAATACAAAAAAATTAATAATTTCTGAAATAAAAACTGGTCTTCCTTAGGATGACTGCATTATCAGAATAGTATCAATTTTTCAGAAGAGCAGGTGGAGGCCAAGGCAGGTGGATCACTTGAGGTCAGGAGTTCAAGACCAGCCTGGACAACATGACAAAACCCCGTCTGTACTAAAAATACAAAAATTAGCTGAGCATGTTGGCACATGCCTGTAATCCCAGCTACTCTGGAGGCTGAGGCAAGAGAATCACTTTAACCTAGGAGGTGGAGGTTGCAGTGAATGGAGATCACGCCACTGCACTCCAGCCTGGGTGACAGAGTGAGACTCCATCTCAAAATAAATAAATAAATAAATAAATAAATAAATAAATAAATATAAAAATAAAAATAAAAAAATTTCAGAAGAGCAAATTCTTACTAAAAACTTGTAAAATTCAAACTAAAAAAGTTGTAAGTAATTTCTTTTTGTTACATTTACCTTTCAAGATGAGTTTCTTTAACAGTTGTGCAGAAGTGACTTAGTCTGTCTGGTCTCAATTTTTTAGTGTTGAAGCAGGAGGGCAACCATGGGCCTTACTGATCCTTCCAGAATCTGAGCACTCCCGCACCACCCTGCGGTTTTGTCTTACTCTGAGCCACCTCATCTCTCCACTGCAGAATCTCAGCAGCTCCTCAGTTGGTCACCTGGATTCTGTCCTTGCCTTCTATATACTGCAGTCTCCAGAGTGATCCTTTCTGAAATGAAAGTCAAAAACTTAAAAATAGAACTACTGGCCAAGTCCAGGGGCTCATGCTTAGAATCCCAGCACTTTAGGAGGCCAAGGCAGGAGGATTGCTTGAGGCCAGGAGTTCAAGTCTAGACTGGACAACATAGCAAGACCCCATCTCTAAAAGAAGAATTAACCAGGCATGGCAGCATGTGCCTATAATCCCAGGAGGCTGAGGCAGGAGGATTACTTAGGCCCAGGAATTTGAGGCTGCAGTGAGCTGTGATTTTGTTACCACAGTCCATCTTGAGCAACATAACAAGACCTTGTCTCAAAAAAAAAAAAGACTACCATATGACCTAGTAATCCTGCTTCTGGGTAAAATATCCAAAGGAAATAAAATCAACACCTCAAAGAGATCTGTACTCCCATGTTTACTACAGCATGGGTCAAGATAATGGGAACAACCTAAGGGTCTGTTGATGGATGAATGAAGAAAGAAAATGTAAAAGATCTATGTATGTACCATACATATGTATATACCATACATATGTATATACCATACATGTGTATATACTATATTATACAGTATATGTATTCTGTGCAATGGAACATTATTCAGCCTTAAAAAACGAGAGCTTGCCATTTGCAACAACATAGATGAAGCTGGAAGACATTAAGCTGGAGACAAGCCAGACACAGAAAGAAAAATACTGCATGAGCTCACTTACATGTGGAATTTTTAAAAGATGAATACATGGAAGAGGAGAGTAGAATGGTGGTTTCCAGGGTCTGGGGAATGGGGGAAATGGGGAGGTGTTGGTCAGAGGGTACAAATTGCAGTTACGTAAGATGAATACATCTAGAAAGTTGATGAACAGTGTAATGGCCACAGTTAATAATTCTGAACTGCATACTGGAAATTTGCAAAGAGAATGGATTTCAAATGCTCTCACTACATACACACAAATGACAGCTATGTGAGGAGATGGTTATATTAATTTGCTTGACTATAGTAATCATTTCAATATGTATATGTGTATCAAAACCTCTTGTGCATCTTAAGTATATATAATGTTTTTAAGTCAGATCACATCACTCCTCTTCTCAAACCCCTTGAAGGGCTCCCAGTTTCCCTTGGAGAAAGCCAAAGACACTCCGGGATATGGACTGCACTTCATTGCCGCTCAGATCTTTTCTCCTCTGCCTTCAGTGTGCTTGCTGTTCCTTTCACTGGGATTACTCCCCCAGGTACCCGCGAGGCTGGCATTTGCCTTCAAATCTTAGCTCCAGTGTCACCTCTGCTGCTTCTGCTGGCTACTGCATTTAAATACAGCCTAAGCCAGGTGTGGTGGTGCATGCCTGGAGTCCCAGCTATTTGGGAGGCTGAGAAGGGAGGATAGCTTGAGCCCAGGAGTTCAAGTCCAGCTTGTGCAACATAGCAAGACCCCATCTCTAGTAAATAAATAAATAAATAAATAAATAAATAAATAAAATGCAATTTGCCCTCACTTCCCACCACTTCCCCCTTCCGATATCTTCCAGTCTGCTCTTCTTCTTCCAAAGCATCTATCACCTTCAGACATCCTATATAACTTATTTATTATTGTTTATTGTGTCTGCCACCCACCACCCTCTAGAACATACAGGCCATGAGAGCTGTGATTATTTGTTTTGTTCACTAATGTTCTCCAAGTTTCTAAAAGTGCCTGGCGTGATCCGGCACAGTGGCTCACGCCTATAATCCCAACACTTTGGGAGGCCAAGGGGAGCAGATGTCTTGAGCCCAGGAGTTTGAGATCAGCCTGGACAACATGGTGAAACCCTGTCTCTACTACAAAACAAGAAATAAAAATTAGCTGGACCCGGTGGCACATGCCTGTAGTCCCAGGATCTCAAGAGGCTGAAGTGGAAGAATCAATTGAACTCAAGGGATTGAGGGGATGGCGGCCCCAACTCCTGTAGGAGCAGATTGCTGTCCCCCGCCTTGCCAGGGTCAGGGTCTGGGCTGGGAGCCTGACTTGGTTGGGGAGGGCCAGGGCCTTGGGCAGGACAGGGCAGGGTGGCTTGTCACCTGTGTGAAGATGAAGGAGCCCTTATCTGCCTGCGCTCTCATCCGGTTTTTTAGGATTATTGAAAGAGTTTGGGACCCTTGTTGGGGAGTGGGTAGCAGGTGGGGGTGGGCTGCTGCAGTGAATCTCTGCCTCTCCAAGGCTGTTACCCTCCTCCAGGACCTCCTGGGGGATCTTTGTAATTTGAGTCAATTAAAAATATGAACTAAAAAGAAAATTTGGGAAGTGATTTCAGAATTAGGAAACTTCTGTTTCCCTGCGCTTTGAATCTTTGAATTTTGAGGGGTTTCGTGCAAAGCTGAGACAGAAAGGCTGCTAGTAATGGTTGCTCTCTGGATATGAAATGCAATTTGTACATGAAAATGCAATTTTATTCAGCTATGGAAGAAACGCAGTACTGAGCTATGATCACGCCACTGCACTTCAACCTGGGTGATAGAGCAAGACCCTGTCTCAAAAATTAAAAATAAAAATAAAAAATATTGCCTAGCCCACTGGAGTTACTCAAAATTGTTTGATGAAGGGATGAACAATTAATAAGCAATTTCACTTTTAAAATTAAAATAACGATTTATACAATAAGTGCTTTTCTATGGGAAAGCACCTTTTCCATAGAAGACACTGTTTTTTTTTTCTTTTTCTTTCCTTTTTTAATAATAGGAATATGTTTATTATTGCAAATAGTTTTCTCGATGTCCTCAGTTTTTAAAGATACATTATTGGTCATTTTCAAACTCAAGGTCAGCAGATACTGATTTTCCATATACTTGGGTTAATGCAAATATGTGAACTTTGTGTAAGTCACATTGATAATTTCACCTTTGATTTGATTTCACTCTATCTTCAATTTCTTCACTTATGATGGCTACTAAGTATTTATAATAAAATGTTCCTTAAGACTTGAAAAGTTGTTTCTGCCATCCTGGTAAAATAGCCATTTTGAAAATAAATATTCTCACAATGTTAAAGAACTATGCTACAAATAATGTTCTTGTTTTTTTTTTGTTTTGTTTTATTAACCTTTGTTTCCCAGGTTTCCCTCTAGTAATTTGTTCTCGTGAAATTTGATGGATTTTAGGACTAAAGTTTACTAAAGTATGAATAATATTCTAGCATTGGTTTCACAAAAAGATTCGGTGTTCATTTGCATTTATTCTCCAGAAGCTAGGTTTTATGTCACGTTCACGCATATTGTTACTTAGCTAAGAAACAAAAACCATGTAACTTAATTTCTTCTGCGAAACAGCATTATTTGGAAATGCAAGGAAGTTGTATTCAGTACGGCATGACAACATGTTCCACTTTTGCAGGAGGTTTTTGTGTTTTGCAATCAGTGCTAAGAAAAAGATTAAGGTCCAAAGCAGGTCAGTTATCATTTTCAACTACCTGTAAAGATTTCTCAAACTGAGGTCTCACAATAGTGAGAAATGTGTAGATAATTAGAAAATATTTATCTTCAATTTATTTTATCCAATGGGTTTTCCTTCCTGGTTGTGATTGTTACTGACTCTTTTCCAAAAAAAAAAAGACATGTTTACTGGGCTTACACTGATTCAAGGGGAAGTGATTCCAGAATTAGGAAACTTCCATTTCTCTGGACTTTGAATTTCAAGGGGTTCATGCCAAATTGAGAAAGAAAGACTGCTAGTAATAGTTGCTGTCTGGATATGAAATGCAATCTGTACCAGCTTACCAGTCAGAGTGCTTATTGTGTGTTTAGGATACTTCCAGCTGTCTTCTTTACTAATCTTTATGCTCTAGATTGCATTTACCACAGATTAGCTTTGATGTTCATTTTAATCTAACTCACATAAAGTGGCTAGATTCGGAAGAGGAGGTTTTCTATTTTCTCTAAGCATAGATGTGTCCTGGGTAGATAAGAGAGCCTTGTATTAAGAACCAAAAGAACCTAGCAGGTCGTGTTCATAGCAGCACTATTCACAATGGCCAAAATGTGGAGACAGCAGAAATGTTCACCGGCAGACAAGAGATAAACAAATTGTGGTATATACAGAAAATGCAATATTATTCAGCTACGGAAAAAATGCAGTACTGATATATGCTACAATGTGAATAAACATCCAAAACATTATACTAAGTGAAAGAAGTTAGACACAAAATACCACATATTGTGTGATTTCATTTATATGGAAGGTCCAGAATAGATAAATCCACACAGACAGAACACAGGTGGGTGGTTGCCAGGGAAAATGGGGAGAAACTGCTTAATAGGCAAGAGTTTGACTTTGGAGAGACAAAAATGTTTTGAAACTAGACATAGGTGGCGCTTCACAACATTTTGAATGTACTAAATGTCAATGAATTGTTCACTAAAAATGATTAATTTTGTTATGTGAATTTTACCTTAATAAATTATTTTTAAATTATACACGTGAAAAAGAAATGACATTTAAAAATTATTCAATGTGTTTAATCAATATCAATGCAAAGGCCAACAATCAGATGCAAATTCTACTTAAAATTTGTTCACATGTTCCAAAATGCCTTTTTCCATCAGCCAGAAGAATTGTGCCAAGAGGAAATGAATTATTTCATTTCAACTGAGCTCTCTTAATACCAGACACTTAAAAAAAAAAGGAGGTCAACTTATTGGGTTAAGTGGCTAAAGGAGAAAAAGAAGGAAGGTTGAAGAATAAGAGACTCATGCATTCTCCACATATTTTCCTGCTCCCTTCCTGAAGCGTGTTATGCTCATGGTCTCAGCAATTTTTCTTCATGGGAATACATGTGCTGAAAATGATTGGGATATCAGGGATCCTTCTTGGATGATAGCATGACTATAACAAGACTCCATTTTAAGTTACTTGGTCAACAGAGAAATGCATAGCAGTTGGATCATTTGAATTCACATGAAGCAAATAAACTACATTCTGCTATTGTGGTTAATTGTATGTGTCTACTTGGTTAGAATATGGGGCCTAGTTGTTTGGTCAAACATTAGCCTAGATGTCGCTGTAAAAGTATTTTTTAGATGTGATTAACAATTATCATTAGTTGACTTTAAGTAAAGCAGATTACCCTATACAATGTGAGTGGGTCTCATCCAATTAGTTGAAAGCCTTAAGAACAAAGACTGAGGTTTCTAAGAAAGAAATAGGGAGTTCTGCCTCTAGTCTGCAACATAGAAATTCTGCTCAAATTTCCAGCCTTTGGATTCGAGACTACAATATTGACTCTTGCCTCAAATTCTAGGGTGCTAGGCTGACCTACATATTTTAGACTTACCAGCTCCTCAATCATATGAGCAGGTTGTTTAAAACAAAACTCACAATAGATAGATAGATAGATAGATAGATAGATAGATAGATAGATAGATAGACAGATAGATACATAGATAGATACATAGATAGATACATGGATAGATACATAGGTAGATAGATATCCTATTGGATTCTCTTTCTCTGGAGAGCCCTGGCTGATACAACAGATTCAAGGCAGGGGAGCCTCCAAATTAGAGCTTAGCCTTAGGAAGGTTGTTGAGTTCTCTCAAGAAAGAATTCAAGGGCAAGCTGGTGGTGACAGAAAGCATCTGTTATTGAACCAATGCTGTTCTTCATAGAGCAGAGTTAACCCATAGGCAGTGCGCCCAGAGTCAGCACCAGCGGGCTGTAGCTTGCTGTATTTATACATACATTTGATTACATGCAAATTAAGGGGGGATATTCAGAAATCTCTAGAAAAGGGGTGATAACTTCTGAGTCATTGCCATGGCATTTGTATACTGTCATGTTGCTAGTGGGAGTGTAGCTCATTATGCTAATGAGCAGGGAGGACAACTAGAGGTCACTTTCATAGCCATCTGCCTTTTTCATTGCACCCTGTTTCAACCAGAGTCTGTTCTGGTCAGGAGGGTCACGGGTGGAAAACAAATCCTGCCGGTCTCCTGCCTCACAACCACTTAAGCATCCTCCACCCGCATCCCACCATCTTACACGGATCTCGGGCACTATTCCTGACTATTAAAAGAGGGCTGCTACCACCTCGTTAATATCCCCCCTAAGGCCACTATATCAGAAACTAAGGGATTAGCCCTCACAGGTTTATTTGCCCTTAGACTCACTCCGAGAAACCAGGGCTTAATTTTATTGTTCCCTGGTTCACACTATGTAATGAGACAGGGTTTAACAATTCCGAGAATCACAGACCACTGGTGTCATCAGGTCTCAAAGATAGAACAAAATTATGGCATGCTGTAAACCAAACTATAGTCAATAGCAAAACAGATTCAATGTAATGTTAATTCCTCAAAGAAAATAAATTACAATAGTCAGAAGGAAGAAAACGATAGCTGTTGTCTTTTCATTATCTCCCAAGATGGGAAAATAACAAACAGAAGTTTTGAAATATCCTGTACACAGCCTGGATCAAATGAATTTGGAAATAGCCAGTTTTATTTCATCTTATTCCAGGAAGACGGAAGCTGTATAACCCAGGCATGTCAGGCAAAAGCAAGCATCTGCACTTACATGTGCTATGCAGTAACACATGCAGCTTCCTCAAGGCAAATAAACTTTATTTTTCTCTTGGCCTCTTATAAATAATAAATAAAGAGAAAAAACATGGTTCTTGGCCAGGCACAGCAGCTCACACCTGTAATCCCAATAATTTGGGAAGCCAAGGCAGGTGGATCACCAGAGGCCAGGAGTTCAATACCAGCCTGGCCAACATGTGAAACCCCATCTCTACTAAAAATACAAAAATTAGGCTGGTGTGATGGCACGCACCTGTAGTCCCAGCTACTCGGGAGTCTAAGGCAGGGGAATCACTTGAACCCAGGAGGTGGAGGTTGCAGTGAGCCGAGATCACACCACTGCACTCCAGCCTGGGCAACAGAGTGAGACTCCTTCTCAAAAAAAATAAAAAAGAAAAGAAAAATATGGTTCTCATAGGTCTTATAAGCTATAATTAAGGAGAAAGGGTTTTTTTGTTTGTTTTCTGTTTGTTTTTGTTTTATTTATTTATTTTTTTTGCCTGAGATGCTCAGTGTTATTAGTAGTTGGAAAAACGTAAATTAGAAAAATTATAAATGATCATGCATCAGATTTGTAAACATTAAAACATTATAACATCCAGTGATAACCAGGATATGGTAAAACTAATAAAATTGACACTTTCAGAGCCAGGCATGGTGGCTCCTGCCTATAATCCCAGCACTTTGGGAGGCCAAAGTGGGTGGATCACTTGAAACCAGGAGTTCAACACTAGCCTGAACAATATAGTGAGACCCTGTCTCTAAAAAAAAATTTATTTAATTAGCTGGGCGTGATGGCATGTGTCTTTAGTCCCAGCTACTTCAGAGGCTGAAGCAGGAGGATCCTTTGAGCCCATAAGTTGGAGGCTGCAGTCAGCCATGATTGTACCACTGCATTCCAGTTTGGGTGACAGAGCTAGATTCCCTTCTAAAAAATATAAAAAATTTAAAAATTGGCACTTCCACACATTGCTGACCTCAGGTTCAATTGCTAAAACATTCTGGAGAAGAAATCTGTCACTATCTCCTCTATCAATCAACATTTACAATGCACTCTTGATGCAACAATCCCACTGGAAAAGGGAGGCATGAGAACATGAGGATTTATGAACACAGGTATTTATGGAAGCTTATGTGTAGTTATTTTTTAAAAGAAACAAACCTGAAAATAACCTATATGTCTGCAAAGAGACAATGGTTGGATAAATTAGGATATCCACCCTATAAACTATAAGCATCGATTAAAAGTAAAGTTATATCTACTTGTATGAACGTTAAGGGCTGTTCATGAAACAAACTCAAGTGAAAAGTAAGTAGCAGAGAGGTGTACAGGGTGTGAACTCATTTTTATTTTAAAAACCTACATTTGGGTATAACATGTTTGTGCACCTGTGTTTGCACAGAGCATATGTGCAAGAAAACACATTCAAGCGCCAACTTAACCTCAGATGAGATGGAATTGCACACGGGCATTGGGGAGGGTGTGGATAAGATTGTTCATGCTTCATTTTTAGGCTTCTGTATTGTTTGATTTTGTGTTGTTTCTATGCTTTTTTATTTTCAGTATATTAGGATGTGTTGACACCTTAAAAACCTTTCTGGCTGGGGAGAAACTGCCCTTTCCAGAGCTAGTCAGTTCTTAGAGACAGCAAAGGTCAGCCAGGAAGAGCATGCCCTTATTATTCAAACTAACCAATCCAGAGCCACCACCCTCCTCCATCCAACCCCTCCAACTCAGGAGGTGGCACTCCTCTTTCTTAATCGTCCCAGGAGAAGCACCAGGCAATTAGGACCACCCCTATAACCTATAGGCAGAGCTGCTGAAATTTTTCCAATTAGCCAGTCGTAAATTGTTTCCCCTCCCTGCCTTGAGTTTCCTGCAGAAGTCCAATAAGGCTGTAGCCTCCACGTTCCCCCTGCTCCTGTGTTCTACCTCCTGACCACCCTGAGGCTTCCCCACATGACGCTGCATGACCTGCCATACCTCCTATCTCTTGAACCTGTGAGAATAATATGTAGTCTTTTGCCAGACACAGTGGCTCACTCCTGTAATCCCAGCCCTTTGCGTCTGAGGTATTTCTGAGATTCCATGATGAAAATCAAACCTATAGGTGTGTCAAAGGAAAGCACGACTCAACATTGAGGAGACAGCTCTGTGGCCCTTCTCTGGGACAGGCAGCACATCACCAACACACTCCAAATCCCAGGGTAGGACTGCGAAAGGCAAGAATTTGACTTTATCATCCTCATCCTTCATCCTTCCCCCCTCCTGTTCTTTCCATCCTCTCTCTGCCCTCCCTCCCTTGTTTCTAGCATTCCTGTTTAGCCTTCTTTTTCAGGTACCAGTCCAGATGGGTGGAAATCTCCTGTGATGTGTAACTCACAGGCAGTGATACACACATTCTCATCATAGCTTTCAAAAATCATAGGCCAATCTCAGTGGCTCACACTGTAATCCCAGCACTTTAGAAGGCTGAGGCAGATGGATCATTTGAGGTCAGGAGTTTGAGACCAGCCTGGCCAACATGGTAAAACCCTGTCTCTGCAAAAATACAAAAATTAGTCAGGCGTGGTGGCGAGTGCCTGTAATCCCAGCTAATTGGGAGGCTGAGGCATAAGAATCACTTCAACCCAGGAGGTGGAGGTTGCAGTGAGCCAAGACCATGCCACTGCACTCTAGCCTAGTTGACAGAGCAAGACTCCATCTAAGAAAGAAGAAAAGAAAGAAAGAAACAAAAAGAAAGAAAGAAAGAGAGAAAGAAAGGAGAAAGAAAAAGAAAGAAAGAAAGAAAGAAAGAAAGAAAGAAAGAAAGAAAGAAAGAAAGAAAAGAAAGAAAGAAAGAAATCAAAAACCTTTAACTTTTTTTACCAAAGTAATAAATACTGACATTTCAGGTACCAGATCAAGGAAGGCCAGAGAGAGAAGGAACCAAGGACGAAGTGCATTCCCTATCTCTTTAATCGCAGTGTAGAAAAAGCTGTCTCTGGTGCAAGGCTCTCAAAGGACGAGAGCCAGACAAGGGTTCAGGTCTGAAACTACTATAAGCTGTTCACAAAAGATGGCGAAATGATCAGACTGTGTATGTGAAGAGAGAAACAGAATAAACTGATTCATGAAGGCTTCTCTCAAAGGTGCCCCTACCACCTAACTGTGCCCCTCTCCCTTAAGTACTTGATGTATAAGACTATTTCATCAGAAGAAGCATGAGATGCTGGTGAAGACATTTAATTTTAGCCTCTCATTCTTTCCTTTAAGTATGATTCAGCCAATTTGTTTCAGGCTTTTGGCTTCATTTGAGGAAGCAGATGTTTAGCCTCCTGTTCCTTGAGCTAGTAATCTCTATAATTAAGAGTTTTGAAAGAATACTGGAAGGGGTACAACCTAGTTCTTGGATAAATTTATATCTGTGCGTGGGAAATCTATTTCCTTCCGATGCTTTAATTGTAATCTGGAGCATCTACAGCATTTGTTTAGCATTTAAATTTTAACAACAAAGCTTCACTTGAAAAAAAAATTGCAGAGATTCTTGAATGACTTCTTTCCAAGTAATCTTCTATTTTTACTTTTTTTATTTGCAACCAGTGAATTCTTTTGGACGATTTTGAAGTATAAGTGTACATTTACTTAAATGTATAAGTCAGGCTAAGATCAAAGTGGCTTGGCTCTGCTATATGAATGACAAAACCCTGAAATTTCAGCAGCTTTACTTCTTTATTTTTAAGAGACAGGGTCTCACTCTGTCACCCAGGCTGGAGTGCAGTGGTGCAACCATAGCTCACTGCAGCCTAGAATTCCTGGACTCAAGTGATCCTCTTGTCTCAGCCTCCCAAGTAGCTGAGACTACAGACACGTGCCACCATGCCAGGCTAATTTTAAACTTTTTTTTTTTTTGTACAGAAGGGATCTCCCTGTGTTGCCAGGCTGATCTCAAAGTCCTGGCCTCAAGTGAATCCTCCCATCTTAGCCTCCCAAAGCACTGGGATTACAGGTGTGAGCCACAACCCCCCACCAAATTTTGGTGGCGTTAAATCAGTAATAGCTTTGCACAAAGTCATTTAGATCAGTTGGCTCATTTATTTTATTTTAATTTAATTTTATTTTATTTTATTTATTTTTTTGAATCAGAGTCTCGCTCTGTCACCCAGGATGGAGTGCAGTGGCGTGATCTTTGCTCACTGCAACCTCCACCTCCTGGGCTCAAGCGATTCTTCTGCCTCAGCCTCCCAAGTAGCTGAGATTACAGGCATGTGCCACCACACCCAGCTAATTTTTGTATTTTTGGTAGAGACAGGGTTTCGCTATGTTGGCCAGGCTGGTCTCGAACTCCTGACTTCAGGAATCTGCCTGCCTTGGACTCCCAAAGTGCTGGGATTACAGGTGTGAGCCACCATGCTTTCTGGAACACAGGGCCTCCAAGTCCACCGTGGCAGGGGAAGAGAGGATAGAAGGAGTGTATGGGATCTCTTATAGACCAAGACTTAAAGCAACTTTCGTTACTTCTCCCCAGATTCTAATGGGCAGGCTCACAGCCAGCTTAATTGCAAAGGAAGCCGGGCATGTAGAAAAGTCACCGGAGGTGTGGTCAGCATCATCAGCTTCTATGTTAGATAGAAGCATTTAAAATAAGTCTTCAAAATAGAAAAACAAGGGAGGAAGAGGATTATTTTAATAGTGCACCCTTTCTGTTTGCTTGACATGGCTTTGACACTGAATGTCAGAAGGGCACTGATTCTTACTCAGAACATGTGAAACACTCTTAGGTGGCTACGTGTGGAACAGGCAGTGGGGATGGGCTGAGCCTGAAATAAAGTCAAAGTTATGCATGGCCCCTGTGAAGCAAGAGACAAAAAGAAAACAGGCAGCAAAGTTGGGGTGTGAAAGAGAGAACAATGCTCAAGGGGGACGCATTTCTGAAAGGGACAAGAGTAGTTAGATTTTCAGTTTCAGAAACTCTTTTTCAGGCTGGGTGTGGTGGCTTATGCCTGTAATCCCAGTAGTTTGGGAGACCTAGGCAGGTGGATCACCTGAGGTCAGGAGTTCAAGACCAGCCTGGCCGACACGGAGAAACCCCATCTTACTAAAAATGCAAAAATGAGCTGGGTGCAGTGACGGGTGCCTGTAATCCCAGCTACTCAGGAGGCTGAGGCAAAAGGATCACTTGAACCCAGAAGACGGAGGTTGCAGTGAGCCGAGATGGCACCATGGCACTCCAGCCTGGGCAACAGAGCAAGACTCTATCTCAAAAAAAAAAAAAAAAAAAAAAAGAAACTCTTTTTCACAAGTTGATCTTTCCCTCATTCTTATTCCCTAAGATTGCCTCAATATTCCTCTCTCTCCATTTCTCTACTTTACCCACTTCTCCTAGTTGGTCACCACTGGAAAAGAAAAAAAAGAAAAACCTTGAAAATTTAATTCAAGGGGAAAAAAGAGGTAGATGATTAAAGACAAGTTAATGCTACCTCAATTTTTATAAAGGAAAAAGGAATATATCCAGGGACAGATAATTAAGCCTCATGTCCGTGTCCGTCATGAAGGATGCCGAGATGAGTGCAATAGAGTCTCCTCCCCAAAGGAGCTCACAGTTGGGTAGGAGGAGGTGAACTGTAACTATTATACAACACGACATGAACATAAGGGCTCTATATGCGAAGCATAAGGGAAGCTTTAAAAGCACGGCAAACATTATCCGCCTGGGAGTGTGGGGGATGTATCACAAAAGTGATATTTGAATGTGTCTCAAAAAATGAGATGGGTAAAGTCAGAGAAGTTTGAACTGATACAACTTGGTCTAGAAAGGCGAGCCCAGTTGGACGTGGGAAAATGAGAGGGGCCAAAGCTAGAAATGTAGGCTGGGACTAGACTAGAGTGTGCAGGTCCCCAAAAGCCAAATTAAGATATTTGAATATTATTGGGCAAATGATAGAAAGTCATCACAGGTATTAAATTAAGGGAAGGAGAATGATTCTACGGGAAGTTTCCCACAATGGTGTTTGTAGGACAGTGTCCCTTCCCAGTGCTCTGGTCAGTATGGTTTAGGAAACATGTCATACTGGATTGCCTTCTCGGAAACTCATAAGAACATTAATGAGCATCAATATACATTTGAGAATTTTTGAAATAAAGAAATGTGTTAAGCTTAACTCAGTATGTACAAAATGTAGTTATTAGTCTTTTATTTGTGTGTAACAAATGACCACGTGTTTAGCAGCTTAAAATAAAGCCTGTGGCTGGGCATGGTGGCTCATGCCTGTAATCCCAGCACTTTGGGAGGTTTAGGCTGGAGGATCACTTGACCCCTGGATTTTGAGACTAGCCTGGGCAACATGGTGAAACCTCATCTCTACAAAAAATACAAAAGAGATTTAGCCAAGTGTGGTAGCGCATGCCTGTAGTCCCAGCTACTCAGGAGGCTGAGGCTGGAGGATCACTTGACCCCTGGATATCGAGACTAGCCTGGGCAACATGGTGAAACCCCATCTCTACAAAAAATACAAAAAAGATTTAGCCAGGTGTGGTGGTGCATGCCTGTAGTCCCAGCTACTCAGGAGGCTGAGGCTGGAGGATCAATAGAGCCCAGGAGGTCGAGGCTGCAGTGAGCTGTGATTGAACCAATGCACTCCAGCCTGGGTGACAGAGCAAGACTCTGTCAAAAAAAAAAAAAAAAAAAAAAAAAAAAAAGCTCTCTTAGTAGCTCACAGTTCTGCAGGTCAGAAGTCTGCCACAGCACCATGGGTTTCTCTGCTGGGATTCTCACAAAGTTAAAATCAAGGTGTGGGCCAAGGGGAGTTCATGTTCCGAGGCTCTGGGGGAAAATTCACCACCAAGCTCATTCTCTTTTTTTAATTGTATAAATTTAAGGGGTACAAGTGCAGCTTTGTTACATGATATGTTGCATAGTGGTGAAGTCTGCGATTTTAGTGTAGCCATCATCTGAATAATGTACATTGTACCCACTAGGTAATTTCTCATCCCTCACCCCATCCCACCCTTCCAAGTCTCCAGTGTCTATTCCACACCGTATACCCTTGTGTATACACTGTTTAGCTTCTAAGTGAGAACATTCGGTATTTGACTTTCTGTTTTTGAGTTGTTTCACTTAAGATAATGTGTATATATGTGTATATATATATATATATACTCACACACACACTGTATATATATGTACATGTGTATATATATATACACCACACTATATAGATATATATTTATTTACCACATTTTCTTTCCTTTATTTTAGATGACATCACCTTATTATCACTGCTCCCTCTCTCCTCCCTCTAGTAGTCCACAATGTCTATTATTCCAATGCTTACGTTCATGTGTACTCAATGTTCAGTTCTCACTTATAAGTAAGAATACATATATATCACTCTTTCCTTCTTTCTTTCTTTCTTTCTCTCTCTCTCTTTCTTTCTTTCTTTTTCCTTTTTTTTTTTTCTGCAGTTTCACTCTTGTTGCCCAGGCTGGAGTGCAATGGCACAATCTCAGCTCACCACAACCTCTGCCTCCTGGGTTCAAGCGATTCTCCTGCCTCAGACTCCCAAGTAGCTGGGATTACAGGCATGTGCCACCACACCTGGCTAATTTTGTATTTTTAGTAGAGACAGAGTTTCTCCATGTTGGTCAGGCTGGTCTCCAACCCCCAACCTCAGGTGATCTGCCTGCCTCAGCCTCCCAAAGTGCTGGGATTACAGGCGTAAGCCACAGAGCCCGGCTGTATTGCATTTTCTTTATCCATTCACGCCTTGATGGACACTTAGGCTGATGCCAAATCTTTTCGATTGTGAATAGTGCCAGAAATCCGTTATTTGATGTTGTAGAACTGAAATCTCGATCTACTTGCTGGCTGTCAGCTGGGGGTTGATTTCAGCTCTTAGAGGCCCCTTTCGCAGTATGGAGGTTTACGTTCTGGGCTGACCAGAGCACATGTCTCTGTCCTTCCTTCTCTGACCAATGAGGAAAACTTTGCTTGCAAAGCATTCATGTGATTTGGTCAGGTCCACCAGGATAATCTTTCAATCTTAAAGCCAATGGATTTGAGACTTTAGTCACATCTGCAAAATCCCTTCACAGCAGTAAGTAGATTAGTATTTGATTAAGAAACCAGGGGTCAGGAATCTTGGAGATCCATCTTAAAATTCTGCCTTTTTTTTTTAATGGAAAATCTTTTAGCATATTTCAAAATTTTTAGAGGTTTTAGAGGTGCCCAGTTTAGCAAAAACTGAGTTGATGTTGTAGAAAGAACATTCTGGAGAGGGCAATGGAGGGTAGAGCCATGGGAACATGGAAATCAATTTAAAATCTACTGTGGCTATCAAAATGAGATAAAATTAGCATCTAAATTACAATTTCTTGGAGATAGAATTGATACAACTTGATGAGCAAATAGGTAAAGTAGGCAATTGAAACAGGTTTTTAGCCTAAAAAATTGGGTCAGCTTTGACAGTACCATAGCAGAAATGAGATCTAGAAGTGGGATTGGCAAAGGGAAGATAATTAGTTTTTAATGTGTTGAGCTTGAGGTCTTGTGTTAGGCCATTCTTACATTGCTATAAAGAAATACCTGAGACTAGGTAATCTATAAGAAAAGAAGTTTAATTTGCTCATGGTTCTGCAGGTTGTAGAGGAAGCATAATGCTGGCATCTGCTTCTGGGGAGGCCTCAGGAAGCTTTTACTCACGGTGGAAGGTGAAGTACGAACAGGCACTTCCCATAGAGAAAGCAGAAAAGACTATATCTGGCCAGGTGCAGTAGCTTACGTCTGTAATCCCAGCACTTTGGGAGGCCAAGGCAGACAGATCACTTGAGGCCAAGAGTTTGAGACCAGCCTGGGCAACATGGTAAAACCCCATCTCTACAATAAATATAAAAATTAGCCAGGCCTGATGGTGCACACCTGTAGTCCCAGCTACTGTAGAGGCTGAGGTGGAAGTATCACTTGAGCCTGGGAGTTTAAGGCCGCAGTGAGCCATGCACTCCACTGAACTCCAGCCTGGGTGACAGAGCAAGACCCTGACTCAAAACAAAAACAAAAACAAAAAACAAAAAACCAGATCTCATCAACTCACTTTCACAAGGGCAGCACCAAGAGGATGGTGCTAAACCATTCAGGAGAAGTCTGCCCCAATGATCCAATCACCACCCACCAGGCCCCACCACCAACACTGGGGATTTACAATTCAATGTGAGATCAGAGTGGACACACATCCAAACTCTACCAGGTCTGCAGTACAGATAGGAAGAGAAAAGCTTGAATCTCTGAGGAAACATAGGGGCTGAGGATATATTTCTGGGAATCATCACAATGGATAAGATTTCCTCAATTTAATGAATAACAGAATGGAATAGGACTGAGGATGTAGTGAAAAACAAATCCATTAATATCCAAGCAATGTCAAGTTAAGTCCATATAATCATTTACTTATTAGGGCAGGAGAAGGATACAGACAAATTTTTGTTAATATTAACAAAATATTTCATAGAATATCCCATGATATCCTTACATATAGATAAAAGTGACATAGGGGCTATATTAGTCCACTTTCACACTACTGATACAGACATACCCAAGAATGGGCAATTTACAAAAAATAGAGGTTTATTGGACTTAAAGTTTCACATGGCTGGGGAGGCCTCACAATCATGGTGGAAGGCAAGGAGAAGCAAGGCACATCTTTCACGGATGGCAGCAGGCAAAGAGAGAGAGAGCTCATGCAGGGGAACTCCTCTTTATAAAATGATCAGATCTCATGAGACTTATTCACTATTACCAAAACAGGATGGGAAAGACTTTCCCCCATGATTCAATTATCTTCCACTGGGTCCCTCCCACAACTCATGGGAATTATGGGAGCTACAAGATGAGATCTGGGTGGGGACACAGTGCCAAACCATGTCAGGGGCTTTGAGAACTACATAAACAACCTTGTATGACATTGAACCAGTCAACCCACTTTCTAGGTCTTTGTGTCTCAGCAATATGTATGTTGCATTCAGTGTTCTGAAAAATCCTTTCATTCCAAAAAATTCTAAAGGTTATAAACGACAGGGGGTGGAGTGCCCTCTTGCAAAGCATCACACAATTCTCATCTTTGTTCTGCCTTGTTTAACATTTTTATCTATGATTTAGATAAGTACATCTGTAGCAATTTCATAGTTGAAACAAATCTGAGAGACACAGCTAAGTGACAGATGGCAAAAATCAATATTAAATTGCTGACAGGAATCTGCAAACAAAAACACAAATAGCCAATACTTTGACTAAATAAAGACAGTTGCTAGAACTTAGAATATATTTTTCAATAACTATAACATGAAAGATTATAATATGGGCTGGGTGTGGTGGCTCATGCTTGTAATCCCAGTGCTTTGGGAGGGCAAGGAAGTTGAATTTCATGAGGCCAGGAGTATGAGACCAGCCTGGGCAACACAGCCAAACCTCCTATCTACAAAAAATAAAAACAAAATTAAATTTAAAAGATTGTAATATGGTTTTCAGACCAAGCCCCAAAGTCCCATTTGGTCAATTTCGGAGTTGTGGGCTACCCTAGCTCGCGTCTGGTAGGACTCCCATTAGGTTGCAGGTGGGAACCTCAACTCCTTTCCTGAGTTGTCAGTTTCCACCTGCCACTGCTCACTGACTTACTGTTTTCATGGTCCCAAATCACTTCCTATCTCATTTCTCTACGTATCTTGCCCTCAGAGCAAAATTTTCTTCTACAATGATCTTGACTAGATGCTTTTCTCAAATACTTTATTATTTTTCAAATTTTCAAAATGATCATGCTCATACAATAGAGTTATGCCTTTCATGTTGTGGGTGGAGGGTGGGTTCGAAAGCCAATGTGTAAAGGTGAAATATCCTATAGTCAAAACTACCATTGAGAACTCTGTAGGAAGCCACCACATTGAAGAGTGACCTATGGTAATTGTGTAATTCCAGCATAGCTGTTCCTCCACGTTGGAACGCGTCATTGTTTCTTCAGCTAAGCACCAGATGAAGTGGTTGGTTTGCATTCAGAGGTCACCCCAAAAAGTACACATCTTAAAACCCTAGACTCACACTGAGCACAGCCAGAAGCTCATTCTGTGGGCCACTTGGTTTTCAATTCCCACTTTGTTCTCACCCTTGAGTAGACAATCATTGAGTAGATTGTGACTGGAATGGTTTGAAATCAATATGCGTTTACCCATCTATCTGTGTATTTCAAATGCACCCCTGACGGGATGGCATTGTACCACCAGGAGATTAGAGAAAGATGGCAGACTGAGCAACCTATCCCTCTAATATAGTTTGGATGTTTCGTTCCCTCCAAATCTCATGTTGAAATGTGACTGCCAATGTTGGAGGTGGGCCTAGTGGGAAGATGTTTGGGTCGTGGGAGCAAACTGCTCAGGAATGGCTTGGTATGCTCCCCATGGTGGTAATGAACGAGTTCTTGCTCTATCAGTCACTGCAAGATCTGATTGTTAAAAAAGGGCTTGGTAACTCCTCCTCTCTCTCTCTCTCTCTCTCTCGCTCCCCCTCTCACCATGTGATACACCTGCTCTGCATTCACCTTCAACCATGAGTAAAAGCTTCCTGAGGCCTCACAAGAAGCCGAAC
The DNA here is from genome assembly GCF_028885625.2 of Pongo pygmaeus. Classification (NCBI taxonomy): domain Eukaryota; kingdom Metazoa; phylum Chordata; class Mammalia; order Primates; family Hominidae; genus Pongo; species Pongo pygmaeus. The sequence goes on from NC_072380.2 coordinate 12,858,709, forward strand.
AGATGCTGGTGCCATGTTTTTACAGCCAACAGAATGGTGAGCATCTTTTCTTTATCAATTACCCAGCCTCAAGTACTTCTTTATAGCAATGCAAAATGGACTCATACACCCACTGCATCTAATTCCCTAGAAATAACATTAAGTACATATTTTTAATATGCCAGTAAATAAGACAGTATGGTCTCAATTGAACAAAAGTTATGGAAAATGCCTAAAAGAGATGAAATGTTTGACTGGCGGATCGTAGCCTAAAACATAAGTAACAGAGCACGGGAGTGGGAGTTGGGTTGCAACGTACCTTGAGCTTAGAGGTGGTGATGGGAGAGCAGGAGAGAGAGGGAGGCAACCATAAACATAACAGTTGGGGCACAGCAAAAAGATCATCTAGGCCAGGTGGCCACTTCCTGTCTCCCCAATTGCACCAACCAATACACTACAGAATCATCAGTCCTCATGTCCAGGAGTCCAACTACTGGCTTTGAGACCCAGCAGCACATCCCATACTTTCTTAGCAAACTCTGCAGATAAGCTAGGGTTAAAAAAAATACTAAACTCACTAACCAGACTAAAAAATAATCAATCATCATCAAATATTTAGGGAAAATTTATACAATGAAATATATACAGAACAACATTTTTTTTTGACCTGAAAAGTGGCAATTTAAAAATTGAAACCATCTTACATTGATGATGTGGAATAAGAACTTTCTTACAGTATTGGTAGGAGTAATATTATTATAGTCATTTTTTGCAGGTCATTGAGCAGGATTTTAAAAATGTTTAAAGGTACATACCCCTTTAACACAGCAATTCCAGTTCTTAACAAGAGTGAACTTTTAAAAATTATTTTAAACTAGTTCTTTTGTTTTCATTAAAGTGATACCTGTATGTGACAGAAGGAAGAGGAAATCAAGCCATTTAGAAGCTTCTAAAAGGGAAAGTTTAGAATCGCCTCATCTTGTTCCATTCCCCCGAAGGCACCACTTTCTCCAGTTTCTATTTGACAGTGTTTTTGGTGGTAAATTGTACAACTTAATATATCCATTTATTGATTTTTTGAAGGAAAAATTTAGTATCTGCATGAAAGATGAGAAATACACAGTTAGACTACCTTCCACTGCCTCTCCCTGCCTCGAATGCCCCATCGCATTGAGAAATTAAAGTGATTAGAGTAAGTTCCACGGATACAGTAGTGATTACAGACTCCCAGAGCTATCTGCATTTCAAATGTTTCCATGCAAACTAATTTCCAACTGATAGAAAGAGAAAGAGGAGACAAGTCAAGTAGAATTTTTGAACAGGTGGGTGTGCAATGGAGAGACTCTCCCACTCCAGGCCACCCCCTATCTTTGTCAGAGGGCAGCCCTTCCCTACTTCCTCCAAACCCCATCATCCGCCTCAAACACAAGGCCGTCCTTTCTGAAATGTTCCCGCTAGCCTGGATGGTATGGTTATTTCTGCAATATTTTTAATTTTTCAGCTGGGAACTCTCTGTATGTCAGCCTATCCATTTGCAGAATGTATGAGGAGAGGGCAGGAAGGAGTCTCCCTCCTCCAAGATCTCTTCAGTAGTTACCACCGATGAACACCCGAAGGTGCTAACCTGCTTCCACTGCATCTATTTTACTGAAATCAAAGCCTGAAAACACCACTGACATTTCTGCCTTCCTCAGGGGTGGGCCCCGCCTAGCACTAAAACCTCTCTGTCGGAGAAGGGTGACTCAAGCCCAGCGCTCATCACTGTAATTAGATTTACAAATGAGTGATTGCATTAGAGAGAGTACAAATCTTTTCAATTACCTTGATTTAATCTCTTCTATTAACTTAATAGAAATCTTGGTCAGAGGAATCCACCAGGAATACTATGTCCTTTGCTCATTAAAAAATTGCATCACAATAACAAGAAGGCTATGATCGGACGAATGCATACGGCTCCCAAGCACGGCATAGTAATACAGTTTTATTTGTTTCTTTCTACAGATTTAAAAAGCAAGGAAGGAAGGAAGAAGGAAGGAGGGAGGGAGGGAGAGAAGGAAGGAAGGAAGGAAGGGAAGGAAGGAAGGAAAGGAAGGGAAGGAAGGGGAAAAGAACCCCAGCTCAATTAAGAGGATTTCTTAGCCATCATTACTATCAATCCATATCATTAAAGTTATGCCTGGCCTAATCCGACTTCTTAATGACAGTGGATTGCAATGTAATATCCTAGATGTTTATGTCTCTTCACTATTCTGATTCCATGGCCCCTACATGGCTATATCCTGGTGGGCCTGTTTATGAATGCGGAGTTTGGTTTATGGGCTATAGAACATGTTGACTGGGTTGAGAATTTCCTTACTGAGAAAATACAATCAGACCATGGCCCTTGGTCCAAACTTCTGGACCCTGGACTCAGAGGAGCATGTTATACTTGGTACAGTGATGTTTAGGAGGTGGGATAGATAGCCCTAAACACAGGGCCATATTTATAATTTAGTGAAGCATTCTCTGAGGCCACTTTGCTTTCCTATGAGAAAACAGAAGATTTTGGGGGAGGAGTAATCGGGGTATTCTTCCACAAACAGCTTCAGTCGGCTTCCTGGGATGTTAAAACCTAAATGCAAGAATCATATTTCAAAGTTGCAAACAACTTCAGTGGACTCCTAATTTTGGATCTCATATTTAATTTCTTCTTTATGCTTAAATATTTGTTGAATTCTTTCTGCCACAGGTAAGGCAAGTGCATTATGGCGGCTAGGAAATTGAATAAGGCTGGTCTATCTTGAAAGGGAGTGTGGAAGGCCTGGCACGGTGGCTCATGCCTGTAATCCCAGCACTTTGGGAGGCTGAGGCAAGCGGATCACTTGAGGTCAGGAGTTCGAGACCAGCCTGGCCAACATAGTGAAACCCCATCTCTACTAAAAATACAAAAATTATTTGGGTATGGTGGTGCGTGCCTGTAATCCCAGCTTCTCGGGAGGCTGAGGTGGGAGAATCACTTGAACCTGGGAGGCAGAAGTTGCAGTGAGCCGAGATCATGCCACTGTACTCCAGCCTGGGTGACAGAGGGAGACTCTGTCTAAAGAAAGAAAGCGAGTGTGGAGACAGATCTGAACTAAAGGAAGGGAGCAATATTTGGGGTAATTTGGTGGCTGGCAGACATATGCAGAGTGATGGCTGAATATGATTTAGCAAGGCAACATTTCCAGATTGGAACTGTAATAGGTTGGTGCAGCTTTAAAATGAAATCTTAACATTTGATTCTTAAGGGAGTGTTTTCCCAGATCTGGGGGCTGAATAGCAGATCCAGTAGTGAGGTTAATTTAAAAATCCATTCCAGTGCCTGAGTTACATGTACCTAGTCCTGCTAAGTACTGCCAATCATTTGAATCAATAGCTAACTTCCCTCTCTGTCAGCAAGTAAGTGCTTCAAATGTCATAAACTAAGAACTGGATGATGAGGACTTCAAAAAAGGCTCTGACTGTCTGGCTGCACCCCTCCAATAAACAGCTGCCATTTCAAGATCCTCCCAGACAGATGAGATAAAGGCAATTTAATATGTCCTTGCTGGAAATCATTTGACACAAGCATCTCTCTGAAATTCCTGGAACCATAGACTAATAGACTTAAATATTTTAGGGCTGTCAGGTTGGAAGGCTCTTGGAACATTGAGTTTAAGCAAGAAAATTAAATTTAAGCTTTTTAATCTCTTAGCTATTCTGTGGGAACTGGCTGATAAGGACAGTGAGATAGGCATGAAAATATAACAAAGGAGACTTTTAGATCTTTTTGATTGTGCTTTGATACATCAGCATAGTCCCCTATGTTTGGCTCCCAAGGCAACCAATTTAAATAATCACAACCCACTTGCTGGTCCTTGTCAACCAGCATGCACTGAACCCTAATATGTGCCTGTCCATGTGCCGACAGGGCAGGGAACACCAGCAGGAGTCAAACTTTGCTTCCCTGGGAATGATTTCCAATTGTGAATTAGCTGTTTTCTATTATCTTAAAACATAAAAAAGATAAAATCATAAATCATAATTAATGAGAACTGAAGGTCAGGAAGAGCAAGAACTGATTTCTGGCCAGGTGCAGTGGATCACGCCTGTAATCCCAGCACTTTGGGAGGCCGAGGAGGGAAGATCACTTGAGGCTAGGAGTTTGAGCACAGCCTGGATAACACAGTGAGACCCCATCTCTACAAAAAAGTAAAAAAATTAGCCAGGTGTAGTGGCACGTACCTGTAGTCCCAGCTACTGGGGAGGTTAAGGTGGGAGTACAAAGTTGCAGTGAGCTAGGATCACACTACTGCACTCCAGCTTGAGTGACAGAGTAAGACCCTGTCTATATATTTCTTAAAGGCCTGATTTTTATTAATCACATATTATGTGTTAGGCACTAAGCCAGGCAGATCACATTTGATATCTCACTGAATTCTCCAAATATCCGTAAAGGTAAATAGTCTTACTAACTTGTTGAATGATATAAGAAAAATGTCTTTGTCCTTTAAAGCCCCTCAAATGTTACCTAGGGAGCATAAATTCTGGTCACCTGAGGGTCTGATGTTTGCTGATCTTGAGATGGGGTGGAAGCATATTACATATGAGAGATGCTAGAGCTGAACTGCCCTGCTTAAGAAAGGCTGAGGGAAATAGAAAGGATTAGAAGAGTAGAGGAAAATCTGCAGGGGAAGAAGAGGCTCTGTGAGGAATCATCCAGGGAGGAACAACAGGCTGGCCACTGAGAAGAGACATTAGGAGGTGAAGTAAATGTTTATTGAGTTTTAAAAATAATACCAGGCATGGTAGTTCACACCTGTAATCCCAGTACTTTGGGAGGCCAAAGCGGGCAAATGACTTGAAGTCAGGTGTTCGAGACCAGCCTGGCCAACATGGCAAAATCCAGTCTCTACTGAAAATACAAAAATTAGCTGGGCCTGGTGGCGTGCACCTGTAGTCCTAGCTACTCAGAAAGCTGAGGTGGGAGAACTGACCTTCCTGAATCTCCTGTGAGTGCTTCTGATTGGTGGAACCTACATCCGTCCCATCCAGAACCCCAGCTACACAGGAATCCAGGGCATGTGATTTTCCCTTTCTGGTCTCTGCAGGACTGCAGAGCACTCTAGAAAGAGGCTGGAATGGATCCTGAGCGCCAGACCTCAGGACTCATTCATTGCCCTCCCCTACTTAACCACACCACAGCCAGAGTCACCCTGTTACACACAGTCCTCGCTGGTCACCTCCCTGCTCACGGCCCTCCTCAAACAGGGTGCCATCTTGCTGAGAAAAAGATCTCAAGTCCTTAGCAGACATGATTGCCAGCAGGCTCTGCTTCTACTCTCTTTGCTCTTTTTTTCAGTGGCCACCCTAGCCTTCTTTCATTTCCTGAAACCTGCTAGAACACGCCTGCTTCTAGAACACTTGCTGTTCACTCTGCCTAGAAAGGTTTCTGCCCCAGTGCTCATGTTGCTTGCTGTCCTACTTAGGCTGGGGGGTGGGGCGGGGGGCTCGGTCATGGCGGGCTGCAGGTCCCGAGCCCTGCCCCGCAGGGAGGCGGCTGAGGCCGGGCGAGAATTCGAGCGCGGCGCGGGCGGGCCGGCAGTGCTAGGGGACCGGGCGCACCCTCCGCAGCTGCTGGCCCGGGTGCTAAGCCCCTCACTGCCCGGGGCCGGCGGTGCCGGCCGGCAGCTCCGAGTGCGGGGCCTGCCACGCCCGCGCCCACCCGGAACTCGCGCTGGCCCTCGAGCGCCGCGCGCAGCCCGGGTTCCCGCCCGCGCCTCTCCCTCCACACCTCCCTGCAAGCAGAGGCAGCCGGCTCCGGCCTGGGCCAGCCCAGAGAGGCGCCCCCCACAGCGCAGTGGCGGGCTGAAGGGCTCCTCAAGCGCGGCCAGAGTGGACGCCGAGGCCGAGGAGGCGCCAAGAGCGAGTGAGGGCTGCTAGCACGTTGTCACCTCTCAACCTCATCAAAACGTAAGGGTTGCAACTTTGTTTAGTTATACCCAGGACTAAGAACAGGGTTCAGTCCATGGCAGGGGCTCCATATGTATTTTGCAGGAAAAAAACATCAAATAAAGTAAAATAGTAAAATCAAAATTCAAGCTTTTCAGTGAAACTTAACATTTTGGATAACTTGAATTTACCTTAGCGAGCTTGTCCACTTTCCACTGCTTGAAGACCTTTTCTGAATAAATGGATTATTCATTCCATCATGATAAGCCCCCGGGTGTGAACTATGAAATGGAGAAATCAGTAATGAAGTAAATGTAATTCACGTCCACCCTTCCTTATTCTCAATTCTGACCTCCAAAAAGCTCTATCAAAGTTTAAACAAAATTTTTCTTTCTGGTAATGTATTCTCTTTTTTTTCATAGAATACTGTTTTTACTTGAAAGAACAAATAACAGAAAAGTCTTGGCTATTGGGCAGACATTTTCTTTAAAAAAAGGGAATGAAGTGGTCAGGCGCGGTGGCTCACACCTGTAATCCCAGTCCTTTGGAAGGCCGAGGCGGATGGATCACGACGTTAGGAGATGGAGATCATCGTGGCTAACACGGTGAAACCCCGTCTCTACTAAAAATACAAAAAAAAAAAAAAAAAAAAAAAATAGCCGCGCGTGATGGCGGGCGCCTGTAGTCCCAGCTGCTCGGGAGGCTGAGGCAGAAGAATGGCGCGAACCCGGGAGGCGGAGCTTGCAGTGAGCCGAGAGCGCGCCACTGCACTCCAGCCTGGGCGACAGGGCGAGACTAAGTCTCAAAAAAAAAAAAGGGAATGAAGTGAGACTGTTGCTTCAAAGAAAACAAAACTGACCGTATTTATTGCTAATGAGAAAATTTAAGCTTTTGTCAGGTGGGGAGGCTCACATCTGTAATCCCAGCTACTCCGGAAGTTGAGGCAGGAGCATCACTTGAGGCCAGGAGTTCAAGACCACCCTGAGTAATGTAGTGAGATCCCATCTCTAATAATAAAATAATAATAATAATAAAATAAAAATTTAAGCTTTTAAATGAAACTTAAAATTTTCGGTAACTTGGATTTATCATAATGAGCTTGTCAGCTTTTCAATGATTGAAGACTTTTCTAATCAGATCAGTGGTAATATTAATGAATGTGCTATCTTGATTTCGTATAATAAGATGTGTTAATATTTGGAAGATCACCATAACTCAGTGAACCAATGTTTGCCAGATGATCAGTGAATCATGTTACAAAATGCATGAATAAAATATCTAATTAAAAGTACAAGACAGATCAATGGCTTTTAAAGTATCCGAGTAAAAAAATTTCATTGACAAATTTTCAGATTCAACATTTTAGCTAACCTCTATGAAAATACTGCTTATCAAGTTGTGGTGCAGTAGCAAAGAAAAATATCCACACTTATCTGAAATGGCTATTAAAACACTCTTTCCTTTTCCAATTCCATACCTGTGTAAGGCTGATTTTTTTCATGTACTTCAATCAAAACAACATATCACAGCAGATTGATTGCTGAACCAATATGGGAATCCAGGTCTCTTCTATCAAGCTAAACATTGGAGAGATTTGCAAAAATGTAAAATAATGCCACTCTTCTCGCTAATACTTTTGATTTGGGAAATATAGTTATTTTCCTAATAAACATACAATACATTTTATCATTATATTTAATTAGTTAATAAATATTTCTAAATTTTATCAGTTTTAATTTCTAACATGATAAATATTAACTGATATATCCCACATAAACAAAAGCTCTCTAACATCTTTATTAATTTTCAAGAATATAAAGGGGTCTTGACACCAAAAGGTTTGAAAACCACTGTTTTAAAGCATCTTACCAAATTAAACTCTACATTTAATGTAAATGAAATCATAATGTTGATGGTACATTTTATGCAACTCAGCCAAATAATTCTGAAGTTTATTTGGGAAGGAAAATGTTCATGACTAGCTGAAGAAATTCTGAAAAAAGTAAATCAATGGAAAGAAACATCCCTACTCATACTAAACCATCATATAAAGCTTAAAAAAATAGCAATTAAAACTGTGGAATTGGCCGGGTGCGGGGGCTCACGCCTGTAATCCCAGCACTTTGGGAGGCCGAGGCAGGGGATCACCTGAGGTCGGGAGTTTGAGACCAGCCTGAGCAACATGGAGAAACCCTGTCTCTACTAAAAATACAAAAAAAAAAAAAAAAAAAAAAATTATCCGGGCATGCTGGCACGCGCCTGTAATCCCAGCTACTCAGGAGGCTGAGGCCGGAGAATCGCTTGAACCTGGGAGGCAGAGGTTGCAGTGAGCCAAGATGGCGCCATTACACTTCAGCCTTGGCAACAAGAGCGAAACTCTGTCTCAAAACAAAACAAAACAAAACGAACCTGTGTGGAATCAGTACAAAAGTAGATAAACATATCAATAAAATAGATTAAAATGCAGAAATTGATCCTTCAAATATAATTATGAAGACTTATGAAAAGAGGCCTTTAAGTAGGGAAAAGGTTATACAATAAATGATGTAGAAATAGATTCCGGGCAAAAACAGAATGTCATATCTTGTTTTGGTCAAGGTTCTTAGTTTCAAAAAATAAAATTCCTTCAAACTAGTTTAAGGTAAAAGGAACATGTTAGAGGGTACGTGGAGTACACAATCCTTGCAGGGAATTCATGAAGAAAAAGATTCCAGTCTTTATTTTAAGGAATGACCAGCAAAACCAAACCACAGAACTAAACAGCCCAAGGAACTGGTGCATGTACTACAAAAGGGGAAGCTGCAAAAATCAGAAGTTTCTACCACAGCAGTGACTTCAGAACCACACCACTTCTCAGGAAGCTGTCAAAACAGGAATCCATCTGCCTGATGAGAAGCGGCCACCATAGTTGTTGATTTCAGACCTTGCTACTTCTGCCATGACCCAAACCTGCAAAGTGAATGCCCCATGCCCTTTCTTTCTCTCAAAATAACTCAGTTCAAATCAAAGTCTCTTGTGGGAACCTCTGATTGGTAGAATGAGACTCGCATCCCCAAACCCTGGTTCTATGGAAGTCTGGAAGGTCAGAATGGTCATTGAGAAATACTGCTTTTATGACATGATCCTTATCTCTCACCATAGCAAAAATAAATAAAGAACAAAGCCATTACACAAAAATATATGCAAGCGTTTTTATAATCATAGGAAGGAGAAAGATTTCAAAAACAGAATATGAACCCTAGAAGTCGCTGTATAAAAATGATTAATAGGCTTGACTCCCTAAAAACTGAAAACTTTTATATGACAAAAGATAAACAAAATTTAAAAGTCTCATAGCTGGGAGAAAATTTTAGCAACATTTAGAGCAAAAAAAGGAGGGCTTAGAATTAATAAAAAGACTCTTACAAATCAGTAAGAAAAAGATATCCAACTCTATGAAATCGGGGAAGTGAAATGAGCAGGCAATGATATTCAACTGTTCTTGCATTGCTAGAAATACCTGAGACTGGATAATTAACAAAGAAAAGTCTTTAATTGGCTCACAGTTCTGCAGGCTTTACAGTAAGCATGGTGCTGACATCTGCTTGGCTTCTGGGGAGGCCTCAGGAAGCTTTTACTAGTGACGGAAGGTGAAGCAGGAGCAGGCATGTCACAAGGCCAGAGAAGGAGTAAGAGAGAGAGTGGGAGATGCCAGACACTTTAAACCAGATCTTGCGTGAACTCACTCATCACTAAGGTGATAAGCCATTCATGAGGGACCCACCCCCATGATCCATGATCCAGACATCTCCCACTAGTCCCCACCTCCAACACTGGGGATTACATGTCAACATGAGATTTGGAGGGGAACAGATATCCAAAGTATTTCAGTGATATTTAAATAAAAGCTACTTTTCATCCTATTTGTATAAGGATATAGTTGTTTTGCAATTGCACAGAAATCTAGAGGAATAAAACACCCTTAACAGAGGCTACTTCTGGGAAGGAAAGTGCAAGTGAGGGGAGAAGGAGGTTGTCAAAAGGGCCCTTTCTTTTGTACATCTTCCCTATTGTTTGAATTTTTACAAAAATATATTTGGATATTAGCTGTACAGTTAAACTATAAAATCTTATTTTGCTGTCTTTATAATAGTTAGCAATAAACATATATTTTTGCATTTCAGGGTATGGTTGGAGGCCTTTTCAGTGCAGTAACAACCATGGTGGGCTTTTTCAATGCTTAGATGTATTTTCTGAAATCAGAAGATTGTTTTTATAATTTGGATAATTACAAATTCTTGATAATTAATTCCATGCTATTTTTACCATTTTGCTCATATGATATACATGTCTTGATTTTATAATTGGGAAATAAATATTTTATTTATTTCATTTGTGAGACCAGGTTTTACTCTGTCACCAGGCTGGAATGCAGTGGTGCAGTCATACCTCACAGCAACCTCGAACTCCTGGGCTAAAGTGATCCTCCCACCTCAGCCTCCTGAGTAGCTGGGGCTATAAGCACAGGCCACCACCCCGGCTAATTTTTAAATTTTTTTGTAGAAGCAGGGTCTCACTATGTTGCCCAGGCTGGATTCGAACTCTTGGCTCAAGTGCTTCTCTTTCTTTGGCTCCCAAAGTGCTGGGATTACAGGCATGAGCCACCGTGCCTGGCCTAGTTTCTTTTCTATTTAGAGTACTACTTACTGAGCCTTCAGCATAGAGTAGGCGTCACCAGTTGCCATCTCCCTCACTTCTCCCTAACTAATGATATTCAATTTTTCACCTTCATACAAGCATAAATTTGTGACTAATTATAGAAACCATAAGGGAAAAAGAATATACGGAGGGAGAAGTGTCCAAAAACCCTGTCTTTCCTGAAATAATTCAGCAGTATTGATTTAGAGCAGTTGAATCATTACCACCCCTTCTGTAAATATATCTGTCAAGACAGAAATAGCTTCTGAGAACTGAGTCTCTTCCTGCTCAGAAGTGCGTGACTGAAGGTAACCAAGAATCACTAAAAACTTGAAATTGCAACAAAAGGAATTTAGATTAAATTTAATGACAAATTTCCCCTCTGTGAAAGTTATTAAATACTTGAAGAATTATAAAACTATGAACACTTATATTTAAAAAAGGAACCTCTCTCAATCATCATTAATAATACTTTAGCCATTCCACAAACATTTTTTGAGTATCTACTATGTTCCAAGTTCTGTGCTTGTCACTGGGAAGTATAAAGATGAATGAGACATGATCCTACACACAGGGAATGTATCAAACCTGTGAGAGAAATGAAATGCACTAATTCATTCATTTGTTGGATAAGTATTGTAAGTGCCAACCATTGGGCATTAGGGATATGATGGTGACCAGCACTCAACTATGGATGTGGAATAAGGGAAGAAAATTCTGTGATGGGTTACAGTGGAGCAAGGTTATTTTGCCTGTGATATGAAACAAAGCTTTATGTAAGAGGCATTTGAACTCTGTCATAAGTACAGTTTTAATCGATAAAAATATGGAAAGAGGAAATGTCAGGTTGAGAGAACAGTATGAGGGAAAGGAAGAGAATGTGATAGTAGAGGGTGTGTTGGTATGTACCTGAGGCACAACTGAAACTCAATACATGATAAACACAATAGGATGCTAGAGGCTATCACAACCCCTAAATCTCAATAGCTCACATCACAGTCAAATTTAGAATTCAGACTGTGATCTTCTACATGGAGATTCACGAATCTCTTGGGTCTCTCTTCCTAATTCTACCTGTATTCAGCAGACAAAGAGAGACAGAAAATGAAAGAGCAAGAAAGAGAGATCATGACATAGAGGAGGCTGTACAGAGTAAGGACTAGAACTTGCCATGCATCATTTCTGCCCACATTCTATTGGCCAGAACTAAGTCACATGGATGTGGTCCCACTTAAACACAAAGGAGACTGGGCTATGTAGTCTCCTGAGTGCCCAAGAGGTAACTGAGCCTAGTTTGTTGATCACTTAATAGTATCTCTGCCACAGAGACAATGTTATCTATAAAGACCAATTTATTTAAGAGGACTATTGTTTAGTGTTTAAGTAATTTGTATTTAGTTATTGATACATGAAACATGAACAAAATTATGTATGTTGCAAACAACTTTTTTTTAATTTTCTTTTTTTTTTAAGAGACAGGATCTTGATATGTTGCCCAGGCTGGAGTGCAATGGCAATTGACAGGCACAGTCATAGCACAGTATAGCCTCAAACTCCTGACTTCAAGAGATCTTCCCACCTCAGCCGCCCAAGTAGCTGGATGGAAGCAAATATTGAATAACTATTTTACAAGATGCACTCGACTCTGAAAATGCAATAAATGATATAATTACTGAAGGTGCTTACAATTTAGACAGGGGAGAGGACACACAGTGTGAGAGAATTACAATACAATATGGCATATGGTAAATGACAATATACAAAGCAACACTTTATATGATTTTAATTTAGGATTCATATAATGCTATTCTGAAAAAGAAGCAAAATATATTGTTATTTGGATTTCCTTACATAGTTTTAATGTAGGCTTATCGTATTTTCCAAGCATAGACAAAATATATTGGCCTTTAAAAAAATCAGACAAGTACAAATGAAAACTGAAGACCTTGATAAACAGAGAGTATTATTTACTCTCTAAGGAAAGATACAATTCACACAGCTGTCATGGCAATTTAGTCAGTACACCTGAAAAAAGTTACTTGATCTCTTGACAAGTTAAAAAAAAAAAAGATTTTGACATTCATTTGCATCATTTACATTTCTCACATACAGAAAGTTTACCTTAATCATTAAGAATATTGGCATTAGAGTTAGATGCAAATCATTTCAAGTCACAGCCCAGCTGTTTGTTGGCTTGGGGCAAGTTCCTTAACCTCCCTTAACCTCGGTTTCCCCCATTTGTGAAAAAATAGGGATAATAACAATAATAATACTAATACTTCCTCAGGATCTCCTGAGAGTTACATGAGTTGCAGCACCATTGTATTTCGTCCACCACAGGGCACATGATAAATACTTTTTAAATGAAAGATTATGAGGATGTTAAAAATCAATGTTTTGTAGATTATTTAACAACACGATATGTTGCACAAAAAATGCAATTTAAAGTAAAAATGAATACAACGTAATCCCAACTTTGATTGATTGACACAGATAGACAGAAAGGAAATGCACCAAAATATTAACAATGATGTTTGTAGGCGGTACAATTGTGGATGTTTTTATATTCCGGGTTATACAATTCTGAATCTTCAGAAGTTTAGGGGTAAACATTTGTTTCTTTTATTTGCATCATATTACTTCTAAAATCCCTTACATCTCTTAAACTTTGTATGCATACATAATTGCTTTATTAACATGATGTGGTTCCATCTGTTATTTTCTCCTAAAGACAAGACATCCCCGAGGAAACTCCTGACTTTGCTCTTGCCTTAGAATAATTGGCCAGCAACATTAAAAATTCATCTGCTGAGAAGCAAATAGGTTTTTTGTTTGTTTGTTTGTTTGTTTCTAATTTTTTTCTTAGTCAATAGTAAAAACATAACATACCTTTTCAAATCCTCATTTTTTCCCCTTTTTTCTCTAACATTTCCTGGATCCCGAATGAATACATATTGGAATAATTCCAAATAATTTCTAACGTTAAATTTTACTGACATTTAAACATGACAATTGGAGATATCAAACTCTAGAACCCCAAACCATTGCAGAGTTTCTTTATAGCTGAAGCTAAAGTATACAGAATGCATACATTTATTTGGCTTTATACATTTAGGTATAAATTGCAATCTTGAGAAAAACTGTTCATTTTTGTTTCCATTTTAAATAGCTTTCTCTTTTGCATGAACATTTCTTTAAACATTTTTTAATTGACAGATAAAATTGTCTGTAGTATATATATAGTAGAATGACTAAATCTAGCTAATTAACATATGCATTATCTCACATGGTTATCATTTTTGTGGTGAGAGCACTTAACATTCACTAACTTAGCATTTTGCAACAATAGAAGATGTTATTAACTATGGTCATCATATTTACAATAGATCTCTTGAAGGCATTCTTCCTGTCTGACATTTTGTGTTCTTTGACCTATATCCCCACCACCAAATTGCAACAAAAGGAATTTAGATTAAACTCCTTTTTTAGATTCCACATATGAGTGAGATCACATGTTATTTGTCTTTCTGTACCTGGCTTATTTCACTTAACACAATACCCTCCAGGTTCATCCATGTTGTCACAAATGGCAGGATTTTCATCTTCTTTTTTTGAGACAGGGTCTCCCTCTGTTTCCCAGGCTGAAATGCAGTGGTATGATCACAGCTCACTGCAGCTTCGACCTCCTAGGCTCAAGCAATCCTCCTGCCTCAGCCTCCTGAGCAGCTGGAACTACAGACACACACCACCACACCAGCCTAATTTTGTGTGTGCATGCGTGTGTGTGTGTTTTTTTGTTTGTTTGTTTTTGTAGAGGCAGGGTTTCACTATGTTGCCCAGGCTGGTCTTGAACTCCTGGGCTCAAGTGATCTGCCCCACCTTGGCCTCCCAAAGTGCTGGGATTACGGGTGTGAACCTCTGTGCCTGCCTGCCATTTTTTTTTTTTTTTTTTGGCTAAACAGTGTGCATGAACATTTCTTGAATCTTGATTATAAAATTACAAGTTAATCTTTGTGTAAACAAAATTTTCTTTTAACATGTATTAAGTTTGAATATAGGAAAATTGTGCTTGACATTTTTCTTAAATTGTGTGCTCCAGGTTATGCTGATCCGATTTGTAATCAGATGGAATTGAGAGAAGTGACCTATGTTACCTACGGTTGCCTGTATGTGTCCTGAATAGTAAATGCAGAAAAGCTTTGCTGTGGGGAAAGAAAAGAGCCACTGTCCAAAATCATGGATGAATTTTCTCCTGCAATTAAAAAAATGATGGGCCATCAGAGAAATGCAAATCAAAACCACAATGAGATACCAGTTAGAACGGCAATCATTGAAAAGTCAGGAAACAACAGGTGCTGGAGAGGATGTGGAGAAATAGGAACAGTTTTACACTGTTGGTGGGACTGTCAACTAGTTCAACCATTGTGGAAGACAGTGTGGTGATTCCTCAAGGATCTAGAACTAGAAATACCATGTGACCCAGCCATCCCATTACTGGGTATATACCTAAAGGATTATAAATCATGTCGCTATAAAGACACATGCACACGTATATTTATTGTGGCACTATTCACAATAGCAAAGACTTGGAACCAACCCAAATGTCCAACAATGATAGACTGGATTAAGAAAATGTGGCACATATACATCATGGAATACTATGCAGCCATAAAAAATGATGAGTTCATGTCCTTTGTAGGGACATGGATGAAGCTGGAAACCATCATTCTGAGCAAACTATCGCAAGGACAGAAAACCAAACACCACATGTTCTCACTCATAGGTGGGAATTGAACAATGAGAACACATGGACACAGGAAGGGGAACATCACACATCGGGGCCTGTGGTGGGGTGGGGGGAGGGGGGAGGGATAGCATTAGGAGATATACCCAATGTAAATGACGAGTTAATGGGTACAGCACACCAACATGGCACATGGATACATATGTAACAAACCTGCACATTGTGCACATGTACCCTAGAACTTAAAGTATAATTAAAAAAATAATAATAAATAAATAAATAAATAAATAAATAAATAATGGAGGAGCCAAGGAAACTTCCCACATGTCTGGCCCTGAGCAGTGACTTCAATCTCTGTGCTATTTCACCTGCAATCTTCTCCTGCGAATGGCATTTTCTCCTGTTTTGTTGCTTTTGTGTCATGATGGTAATTTATTTTTCTTTTAGACAAACTACAAGAAAAAATACCTTCTCTGACCTTTAGTGGCTGTTTTGACTGCTCAGTTGGATTTTTAAAATGCTTCTGGTCATCCTCCTACTGGTAATCATTATTTGTGGCAACCTCATGGAAGAAGCTAAGGCACAAAATATAATTTTAAAGCATTTACTTGAGCCAAGATGAGGACAGCTGCCTGAAAGACTCAGACCCAAGTAACTTTGGATATGAGCTTCATTCAACCTTTCTTACAAGCAGGTTTTTAAAGGCAACAAGGCAGACAAGTTGTCAGGAATTCCCATTGGTTTACAGAAATGACAATGATTAGTAATTGGCTATATATTTTTGAACTATAGGATATTAGTTATGGTGTCCAGTGCATGGCATTGTTAGGTTAATTTACAGCTAATGTGGCGACAGTCAGTCTAGAGCAAGCAGATTCAAGAGTGATTAGCTTAGCTCCAGGGGAGAAGTGGAGCCTGACTGCTGCCTCATTCCTTTGCCTCTCTGGGCCTGATCATTTACAGGAGGCTTGCATTCCTCAGATAAAGTTTCTTTTCTTTCTCATTTGCCTATTCTGTTTCCTTTTCTTCTTTCACATTAAATGGGAAGAAGAAAGTACGAATTCCAGTTCAACAGGTATGTGCAGTCTTATGCCGAAACTAGGAAGCCATTTTCCTGGATTATCTATGCAAACATTTTTCGTGGTCTCCAAGGCGGATTCCCTGTTCTGGTCTCAGCTGGATCCCTCAAATAAATTGGATGAAACCAATCTTCGCATCTCTTTCTCGCGTTACTTATACCTTGACTTGACTCCTATTCCAAACATAACCAGTTTCATCACCAGTACAGAACGTGACACCATCGGAGCAGGAAAGAGAAATAAGAGCTGCAAAGGCTGTGTTGTGAAAATACTAGGCTCATTCTTTCTCCAAACACCTGAAAAGACTGTGTATTCTGCCATTTCCCAAAGTACATTGTCACATCACATCAAAGAACCCCAGCCCAGGAGGGGACATTGAGGTGTCTGGCACGACTTCCTGTCTGATGTATGGGTACCCTCTACAAACATCACCAGTAAACGAGCTGGCCTCTTCCTCTACCGATCCAGGGACAAAGAGTTGTGCCTCTTGCAAAAGCTCTGCTTTTATGCAGTTCAAACTTTAGAAATCTCTTCCTCTAGTTTAGTCTAAATGTTCTTCCTCATAGCTTGCATTCACTGGTCCAAGTCTGCCCTCTGGAGCATCTCAGAAAAGTCTCCTTCCTCTTCCATCTCACAAGTTCTTCCTAAAATTTTTGGATGAATTAAATAGAAGCTTCTACCAACTATTAACTCCACACCCAGTCTTTTGAAATGCAGCTTGGAAAATGGGAAGTTTTCCTACTGAACCTTTAGATTATAAATGAATGCAATAAAGAAAGCACCAAATTCCTTCTTTATTTTACAACTCTACAAATCTCTAGGGATGACATGAGCGCAGGTGAGTGCACAAGTACACACAATGCACACACACACACACACACACAGAGTGACCCTATTTCTCCATTTTTCCTAGAGCTGACTTTCATACAAACCCAAGATTACCATTACTAATAGGTAGATCTAATCAAGACACTTAGCCAGGGAGCCAACATTTGCCTTCACCTAACAAACAGGATGTAAATACAATAGGTAATTTATTTTTGACATAGACATAAAATAGCTTTTTACAATGAGAATGATGAGGTCATTGTGACTTCTACACTTGAAACAATTGGACTTTCTTGTACTTTTGCACTTGAGAATTTAAAATAATGATAAAAAGAACAAAAGAGTACTATGTTGGTACTGCTCCTCACATATTTGATTGGTAAGAGCAGTGATGAACTAGCAATAAAATTTATGAGACAAGAGTTGTGGCTATAAATAGGGATATGCTTTGCTCGAAAACTGCATAGAATCCCCTTCCCTTTAAAAAATATATAGAAGAGGCCAGGTGCGGTGGCTCATGCCTGTAATCCCAGCACTTTGCAGGGCCGAGGTGGGTGGATCACCTGAGGTCAGGAGTTTGAAACCAGCCTGACCAACATGGTGAAACCCTGTCCCTACTAAAAATACAAAAAAATTAACCGGACCTGGTGGCACGCGCCTGTAATTCCAGCTACTTGGGAGGCTGAGGCAGGAGAATCACTTGAACCCGGGAGTCAGAGATTACAGTGAGCCGAGATTGCACCACTGCACTCCAGCCTGAGGGACAGAGCAAGTCTCCCTCTCTCAAAAAAAAAGTATATATATATATATGAAAATAAAATTCCATCACCCAGAGAAAATCACTAGTCATGTTTTTGTATGGTTGTCCAGCATTTTCCCCTACATATATGTAAATATACTATATAATGTTAAAATATTGGGGTGAAACTGCTTTTTATTTAACACTGCATTGTATCTCCAGGTCATTAAATTGTCTTCAGTATCATGGCTCTGCGTTTTTTGACATGTAGTTGCTCCCTTATTTATATAACACATTCTCTGTTGGTGAAATTTATTGTATTTTTTTGCAGTTTTTCTTTTCCTGCCATGACAATAAGCTCATCTTTTCCAGTCCTTGTTTGTTCAAAGCCGGAAACAAACAACACACACACCCAAATCAGACCTGAGATTCTATGCACAAAAGTGCTTCTTGAAACAAATTATGTAATAGTATTGTAAAAAGAAAAAAAAAGAGATAAAATAAGCCAAGTGATATGTGTCACTCAGTGTTCCAGTGAAAAGCTGACTCCAAAAATTACATGATCACAATAGCAGAATGATGAAAGAGTGACAGACAAAAGGTAAGAGCAAGAGGATGAAGAGGTAATACTCAAACAGCTTTGGAGATGGAGAGGAAGCTGGCGAATGACACAAAGGACAGCTGAAGGATGACCCAGTTTCCCATGGGGCAAAAGAAACAATGTTGTTTGACATCTTCAGCAAACATTCCAAACTATAAGGAAGAGGGATGATGGGTTTGTGTTGGTGATAACAGCAAAGTATTAAAGCGTACCTAAGAACTTTCACCATAAAGCAACAATTATTCTTGGTAATGCTACCAGGATAACAAGTTTCTACATATTGTCATGCTGGCAAAGAAAATAGGGTATATTTAGAGATTAGATGCCCCACGGACTTGTGGTCATGGAAACAAAAGCAAACAGCTAACATGGCTATGTGTTGAGGTCAGTATTTGAGGGAACATCCGGTGTGTGTTTTATTCAGTATTGTGTAGTACAGAAAAGGTCACACACGTATATGTCAGAAGTAGATGCATATGTTCTTCTGGCTTTTTTTTTTCTTTGTTTTATTCTTTTTTCATTTTTTTGTGTTTTTTGTTTGTTAGTTTGTTTTGAATTTTTTTTTCTTGATGCATATGTTCCTTCAACAGAAACTTATTCAACACTTCCATGTGCAGGGCTCTGGACTAGACTTTGAGGATCTAAGGCTGAATCCTACACAGTCCTCCCTCTGAGAGAGTGATGAAACCTGTGAGCTCTCCTAGCAACTCTGCAGTCTTCCTTCAAGGTATGTGTTGCAATTTGGGGTTGCACATTTTAGTTGTGATATTTGTGATTAGTTGATTAATGTTTGTCATCCCACGAGACTATAAGTGCCATGAGGGTAGATATCTGTTTTGCTCCCCATTGCTTTTCTCACAGACTGCTCAGCAATGAATCTTTGTTGAATAAAATAATACTTTATACAAAGGTTAGTGATAAATGTTGTAAGAGGGGTCTAGATCAAGAACTGATAAATTCTTAGGACAGAAAGATTAATCTAGACAAAAGCTTTTTGTCTGGAATTAACTTTTATGGAAGAGACTGCCTTGACAATCAGAAGAGCAGATTAAGCAATTATTGTAATCATCTAGGTGGGAAGTAATGGGACATAAACAACTAGAATAGAAACAATAAGAAGGGAGCAGAGTTGATAAATAAAAGCAGTACAGATACAAAATTGTCAGACGGTGGTCACCCATGGGCTATGAAGGGCAAGAAGAAGCAGAGTCTAAGAATGTGCCAGGTGACTGGGAGGACGGAGACTGTAGAAGAAAGAAAAAGGCAGACGCTTTAGGTACACGGAGGGCAAAGGACCTCAGGTTCGAATGTGTTGAGGTCACCCTGATGGAGATGTCAAGCAAGATGCGAGCATGGGATCTGCAGGTTTATGAGAAGACCAATTCAGAGATACAGAATTTTGAGAAATCTACACAGCATTTTTCCTTGCAGTTAGAAAGGCGGATGAGGTTGTCCAGGGGGATTATGTAGAGATAAAAGCAGAGGACCAAGGACAGGTGCTTGAGAAATGATGAGACTTGGCAGGACTAGTTTTTTAAAAGTTCAGGAAGACAGAGAAGTGGCATTTCTCTTTTTGGTGCATAAAACCCTATGAGAGAAGAAACCGTCCTATTCCCAATGCCAGGAAGTTCCCTATGTACCTTGAGAAGGTGTTCCAGGTTTCACAGGTGTGGAGGATATCAGTTCCTTGGATAAAGGCAGCAGCTACACACTCTCTGGCAGCAAAATGGCTGAAGAACTGAAGGGTTTAGGATTTAGGAGATGGCTACTGGGACTCCAGCCCATGAACATCCCAAAATGACAAGGACAGCTCTTGGTTAGCATGTCTGTCTCTAAATTGTGCTGACTAATAAACAGCTGTGAGCTCTTTGATTCTCAGTCCATTCTGACTGGGTCACTGCGGGGAATCCTTTAAAACCAATGAGGCCATAAAGCTTGAGCTTTGCCTGTCCCTGTTGTTGGAATATTTTGTCTCCAGTCTCCTAAAGATCGGTCTGGGAGACTGGAACACACCTCACAATTTCTTCCTGCAATTTGAAGCTAAGCTCGCCCGGATCTACCATTCAGCCTGGTGATGGTTCCACTTCCTTATGCATCAAGATGTTATCATGCTAAACTAGCTAAAATCACTAAAAAAAATATGGGATGACTTGGAAAGGTGGAGAAAAGAGGGTAAAAATACAGTAATTTTTTTGGTAAGTCTCCATTATGCTAATAATAGGTAAGCACCCTCAATGGCTAAGAGCCAGTACCTTAGACCAGGTCCTTGAATAAAATAGATGGTCAATGCTGAAGTGAATGAAATAGTGACATAAGCATCATGCAGCACATTTTGAGGCATATGGCAACACATGCATATTAATGCAAATATGTGCATTGAGTTCTAAGTGCCAAGGACTGTGATAGCCAATGAGGATAAGTAAAATAATGGTCAAAAGCTCTAGGAAAAGAACTTACGTGAATTCCTTACTTAAATGCCATACCTTAAGAGACTTCAGGTGTAGAGTATTTATTACATAAGCTGGAGAAATTTCATGCTTTGCTAGGCAACGGCCTTGTAGTCCACAGGACATGCTAGATAGCTCCTTTGGTTGATTGAATTGGTCACATTTGGAAAGTGTGCAGCCTATGTATAAGGAAGCACTGGGGCTGCCTTGCTCAGAAAGAGGTCGTGAGCAAGGCAGGCACTCAAAGAATCATGGCCGGCCATCTGCAGCCTCAAGAGGTGTGTGCCAGACCCAGGGAGTTGACTAATAAAGAAACTGAGTTAACCGAGAAAGGTCATAATAATATTATATAGTACTGATGCTCCTTGACTTATGATGGGGGTTACATCCTAATAAACCCATTGTAAATGGAAAGTGTTGTAAAATGCATTTAACACACCTAACCTACTGAACATGATAGCTTGGTTTAGCTTACTGTTAAAATGTGCTCAGAACACTTACATTAGCCTGCAATTGGGCAAAACCATCTAAGACAAAGCCTATTTTATAATAAAGTGTTGAATATCTCATGTAATTTATTGAATCCTGTACTAAAAATGAAAGATAATGGTTGTATGAGTACTAGAAGTATGACTTCTTGTGAATATGCATTGCTTTCAAATCATCATAAAGTTGAAAAATTGTAAATGAACCATTGTAATTCAAGGAACATCTGTATATATAATATATATAAAATATATTCTGTTATATATAAATATATGTATGTATATAACACATAATACAATAATTTATATTATACAAATATATTAAAATGTATAATACATATGAATATATATTCATATTGCATATATATGTACATTGCATAAGAATATATAAATATATAAATTATATGCATGATATAATAATAAAATGTAATGATAAAGAAACTTAGTTAACTAAGCAACATACAATGAAGTTAAGTGTAATGTTAGAAAAAAACAGAAGGCTGGGCACGGTGGCTCACGCCTGTAATCCCAGCACTTTGGGAGGCCAAGGCGGGCGGATCACGAGGTCAGGAGATCGAGACCATCCTGGCTAACACGGTGAAACCCCGTCTCTAATAAAAATACAAAAACTTAGCCGGGCATGATGGCGGGCGCCTGTAGTCCCAGCTACTTGGGAGGCTGAGGCAGGACAATGGCATGAACCCGGGAGACGGAGCTTGCAGTGAGCCGAGATCATGCCACTGCACTCCAGCCTGGGCAACAAAGCAAGACTCCGTTTCAAAAACAAACAAACAAACAAACAAACAAAAAAAAACCCCACAAAACAAACAAAAGAAAAACCCAGAAAAACACGTGTTCAACGTTTCATAGTTGTCTAATTTCTGTTGAGACTCTGGCCAACACACTTTATAATTCTTCCTCAGAGAAAACGTATTGTTTCTACATAGACTCTACTTATTAATAACAATCTTATGTGTGGCATCACTGGCCTGTTTGTATCGTTTTCTTTTTCTTTCCTTTCTTTCTTTTTTTATATACAAAAATCTCCATTCTAAGAACTCAAGTTAGGAAATGCTATAGGATTGGTTATGACTACCAAGAGTAAAAATCCAATGAAATTTTTAAAAAGTGAAAATGTTAAACCTCACAAATAATGAGAAAATAATACAATAAACCCCCATGTGTGCACCCAGCATCAGCAACTGTCAGTATTTTGACAGTCATTTTTTATCCCTTCCCCCTTTTTGCTGAGATATGAAAGTGAAATTCTCAGGTACAAAAATAACATAAATGGTTTAAAAGTCTAGCTATGTTTCTCTAGTGTACAAATTTTCTTTACAGTACGTTTTTCTTTCCATTCCCACAACCATTACCCAAATTCTACTGGTGGTCATTGAAATGCCTCTTATGATGGCCTCAACTAGAAAAATCTCTTTATTTTTCTACCTGCCTCCAAACAAGAAAGAAATTGGTAACTCATGTCATAGTTCACAAGTCTCTAGGGATTCTACACATCTGCTTCAGCCAGTCAGTGAACTTTCAGAAAACATATGCAAATATTTTACATTTGTTTATTATGTAAGGGGGTTTCAAAGCTTCTATCAACATTTTCATAGGGGCCTATTACCTACAAAAGGTTAAGAATCTCTGCGTCTATTTTATCTTGAAAGCATATCAAATATACTTTCTCACTTCCACTCCCTAGTTAATTCTATTTATTTATTTATTTTGAAACAGGGTCTCTGTCACCCAGGCTGAAATGCAGTGGTGCAAGCACAGCTCACTGCAACTTCAAGCTTCTGGGCTCAAGTGACCCTCCTGCCTCAGCCTCCTGAATGGCTGGGATCATAGGCACGCACGACCACGCCCAGTTAATGTTTTGTATTTCTTTCAGAAATGAGGTTTCACTATGTTGCCCAGGCTGGTCTCAAACTCCTGGCCTCAAGCAATCCTCCCATCTCAGCCTCCCAAAGTGCTGGAATAACAGGCATGAGCCACCTCACCTAGTCCTTAGCCAATTTTTTATATCTAAATCAGATATTGGACACCACTTCCAGGATGCCTTCCCTGACGATATCACCTATAACTGATTTCCCTCATGTTTTCCTACAAAAGTTAAGCTAGGTTACTTTCCTGTTTATCACAGTCTTTCAATCACTGGACAAGTATTTATCAGGTCCTACTATTTGCCAGGCACTATCCCATACTTCAGGTATGCTTTGTCTCCTAATGCACTGTTAGAAGAGGACAAGGAACATCACAGTTTCCAATACGTCTTCTGTGTCCAAAGACATATTGTAGTTGCAGTTCCAATGAATGGAAGCAAGGATGAGCAGTTGCATTTCTGTAGCTGGCATTCAGCTCAAGAATACGTAAAACCAGACTCGTGTTTGTTTTTTCTTTCTTTCTTTTTGAATGTGAGGCCTTTACAGAAAAAGAAAATGTCAATCTGATTATCTAGGGCATGACGATAAAGAGAAGCCCAAACAAAGGTTTTCCCCACTCCACCCCACCCAATATACTGTGACACTAAAAAACCATTCCAGAATCAGAAACTATATGCTGATCTCCATTAGCCCTCTTAGTAGCACCTGAAATAGACCAGCATCTATGTGAGACCTGTAGTTGGGTCCTCACAAATAACCTGTTGTAGACCAGCGTCTATGTGAGACCTAGAGTTGGGTCCCCATAAATAACCTGGACTGGAAAAAACAGCTCGACATGAACTCTGCCTCCTACGCAGGGGATCAGGAGCACGAACCTCTATACAAAGGGCGGCAGAGCGGTTACTAAATGTGCTCATTTTTCGTCACTGAGAACGTGCATTTTTCAAGTGCATAGATCCCTGATGATAACGGAGTTGTTTAATAATAGGCGGTTGAAGATACTATTACGTTAGGGACCTGGAAGAAAGTAGTTAACGCTATTGTCACAGAAGCAATGGGGGGAGGAAAGGTTTGTGTCCGGTTTTGGGCAAAAACTTCTAAGTTCCACCCCGCCTTCTGATGGATGCTTTTTTGATGGGGCTCGTTTTGCAAAACTCAACAGATAAGGCATGCTGTGTAGTGGAATGATTTGGAGCGTGTAAGCCGTGGCACCCTACTTAACCCCCCCATCTCCAGTTATCCCAATGGACCGACCCCAAGGGGGCATTTCCGCTGAAGTCCCGGGCTGTAAAAATTAAGTGAGAAGAGCCGCGCTAAAGCCAAGCGTCGTCGTCACCCCAGGTACTGCGCGGATGCGCTGCGGGCCGACCAGGTGCGCCCGCCGGGGCGTCTTCTCCTACGCAGGAAGGGCCACGCCGGGAGAGGCAGGCAGCAAGGGCAAGGCGGGAGGCCGGAAGGTCACCCCTGTCCCCGGCCGGGCGGGCGCGGCCCAGCCTCACTTCCCGGGCACGTTCGGGCGGGGCGATTGCAGGGAACGAGGCGGGGAGGCGACAGTCCCCGGCTCCGCCGCGCGCCAGCCCGCCTTCCCTGCCCGGAGGCGCCGCAGGCCTGGGTTCCCGGACAGCTGAGCCCGAGCGCCGCCTCCCGAAAGGTGAAGGCGGCCCGGGGAGGCGGGGACGGCGACGGGGGCGGGGGCCGCGGGCTGTCTCCCGACGGCTGTCGCGGGGCCAGCCCAAAGCCCCCGATCCCCGGGAGCTGCGCTTCCCGCGCGGGGCGCCGGAGTAGGGCGGGCCAAGCTGGCCTGCGGCCGCGGTGGGAGGAGGGGCTAGCGAAGCACCCCGGAGCGGGCCCAGGCGCCGGAGGCCGGGGGGCGCCTCGCTGCAACTTCTCTTCGGAAGCCCCGACACGAGCCCGTGCCCGCGCGCGCGCTCCCCCACGGCCACGCGCGCACCCTTCCGCCCGCACCCCCGCGCGCCCTCCGTCTATTTTTTCCTCTTCCTTTCATCCTCACACTCCAAAATAGGTCAAGGGGTGGAAGTTACACCTGGTGCAGCCCTCGGCTCTGATGCAAAAGCAGCTTTTGCCCCTGGCTGCGGGACAGCTCTGTGACTACTCGCTTCGGGAGAGCTGCTGCCCGTCCCCATACCGTGCAGAAAGCGCCGGCGACCCGGGCGCTGTGAATGGTCTGCATAGGGGAGCGGAGAGAAACCTCTGTTCCGCCCTAGATCCGCTGCCTCGGCGCCCGCCCGCAGGGAGGAGGGGGTGCGACAGGTCGTCTAGCGCGTGCCCCGGAGCCCGCGCCCGGGTCTGGCCGCCTGGGTGAGTTCCTGCTCGTCCCCTGCCTTTCCAGTAGCCCAGGGTGGCCTGTTTACCTTGCAAACTTAGATACGATCAAAACAGGCGAGACAGCCATGCAGTAAGGGATTGCGGGATGTGCTTTGGGTGTGAGATTGGATAAATCAGAATTCAGAGATAAAGGACGTGTCTAGTGCCTTAAAGGTTAAAATGGATTTGTATTTTTTCATGGAGTGCACGTGTATCTTTCCCCGGGGAACTGATTTTTAATTAGTAAGAGGCAAAGAACTAAGAAAACTTGAAGCCAGAAAGTTTTCAAAGCTCACGATGAAAATACAGTTTAAGAAGGAATGCCAAAATAGGAAGGTAAGGATTTGTATGATATTACTTGCTAGATGTGGGTTTTTTGTTGTTGTTGTTTGACGGAGTCTCTTTGTCACCCAGGCTGGAGTGCAATGGCACGATCTCGGCTCACTGCAACCTCCACCTCCCGGGTTCAAGCAATTCCCCTGCCTCAGCCTTCTGAGTAGCTGGGATTACAGGCAACCGCCACCATGCCTGGCTAATTTTTGTATTTTTACTAGAGACGGGGTTTCACCATGTTGGTCAGGCTGGTCTCGAACTCCTGACCTCGTGATCCGCCTGCCTCGGCCTCCCAAAGTGCTGAGATTACTGGCCTGAGCCACCGGGCCCGGCTGATTCTTTTTATACTACATGGATTCTTTGTGATAAATGATGTGAGCCCACAATGCTCTATGTAGAAGATAAGGCTGTAAACGTCTACTTGCAGAGCTTTATGTTAGGTGGTAGGCATGAATTTAAATGTACATTGAAAATTTAGTGTGTAGAAAGAGCTAAAATATATCTGTATTGTTTTGAGGTTAAGATTATTGGTAATATTGCAGCTAACCATTGGCATTTCACCCTGTTTCAGCAATTAAAAGTGCTATTATTCATGTGACATCAGCAAATGGAAGCCTTTATCTTTCTATTTTTTATTATTTATTTGTTTGTTTGTTTATGTTTGAGACGGAGCCTCACTCTATCGCCTAGGCTGGGGTGCAGTGGTGCGATCTTGGCTCACTACAACCTCCGTCTCCTGAGTTCAACCGATTCTCCTGCCTCAGCCTCCCCAGTAGCTGGGATTACAGGTGCAAACCACCATGCCCAGCTAATTTTTTTGTATTTTTAGTAGAGAGGGGGATTTCACCTTGTTGGCCAGGCTGGTCTTGAACTCCTGACCTCAAATGATCCACCCACCTTGGAAGCCTTTATCTTTTAGCTAATGAATGGTTAACTTGTTTGAAGTTTGGGGAAGGGAGAGTTAGAGCTTTCTCTGTCCTTGATGGCTGGCTGAGAATACAGGGTAAAGAACTGTCCAGTATTGTTAGTGGTGCCTTAGAGTTGCTCAGAGCAAGAAGATCACTTGGGAGAATGGAAGTGGCTCTCAGATGGTCATTGGTTACCTATAACTTATTTAAAGAAGACCTTTGAGAAGTTGGGACATATCTTGTCACTGAGGAAATTGTGCCAAAGAACTGCTGCTTTATTAATGCATTTGATCAGATTTGAAAAGGGAGCTCTGTATACACTCTTTTTCTAACTCCAAAGAAATATTGTTTCTAGAAAGATTCAATTACCGTAATGATGTTCTTTGGAAATGTGCCTTTTTGCGTGTATATCTTAATATGGATAAAGTTCCAAGGTAGTTCAAAGGTTTTAATAAAATTTTACTTACCAGAGTGATGTGAAATTGGGAATACCCTGGGTGGATGGTTAACTCTGCCTTAAATTGGAAGGTCAATGGGAGTGGGGATCTTCCCAGTAAATCTTAAATCTCTGTGTATGTGTATCTTTGACAGCCAAATCTTACCGGAGATTGCAAGGATTGTGAAGAAGAGACCAGACCTTATAGTATTTCTGATAGGTGGATATGTGGATGCTTAAATGCATTTCACTTGTAAAGAATTTATATGCTCCTTTAGAGAACTAGTCTCCAAAATCTGAAACACATTTATGAAGAAGGCTCTATCATTGCTTTGAAGAAGACACAAGCAAGACGTATTTGGCACTATACAGGCTCATAATGTTGAGAGCAAAATGCAATTAAATGCCTGTGTTTACTACATGTCACTGTTCTCATTTGTATTTTTAAACAGGAATTGAGTGAAAGCTCTCATTGCAATTAAGCCCCTGGTATAATGCATTATTGAAATTAGGCTGTCAGCACTTGTCTGTGCCATCTTATGTTTTTACTCGTAGATAAATTAGGAATTCTTCTGAAAAGAATGGCGTGAAAGCATTAAGATAACTGGAGAATTCAAGGACAGACTGAAGAGTGATGCCAAATGGCCAGTTAAATGTCCTTCAGCTTTTGTGACTCACTTCTCTTGATGCCATAAAGAAAGTACATTGCATAGAACTCCTAGCTGAGACATCTTCAAAAAGAGTTAACATCATTCATTTTGGGTACTCCCTTCTCATCCAGAGAAACTTCTAACCACTCAAAGAAGACATTTTAAGAGTTTGAACTAGATCACCTGGATTAAAAAGCCCAGCTCTGAGCCATTTCCTTGTCTGTGAAATGGAGATAATGACACTTCCCCAGGTGGCTGTGGGGAGCAAATGAATAGGTGTAAAATGCTGAGTACACAGTTGGCACATTGTGAGCAGTCATAAAGAGGGATTTATAACAAGAAGTAGGAGTGTGTTGACTAAATATCATCTCCTGGAGGCTGCAGAGAGGTTGCTGCCTAATTGACTCTAGAACTGAATATTTGGGTCACTGGTTCAATCCCCCATCTGGGTATACTGAATATACTCCTAGTATACTCCTATAGCATAGAGTATAGAATATGCTGTACTGTTAGTAATCAGTGTCCTTTGGGAGCCAGAGGCTGTCACACTTGCATCTCCTCCACCCTAGACAGGCCTTTGACTCAGCTAGGTTAAAGAAGTAACCTGTGGTTGTTTTTAGAGATGACGATGAGGTGGTGGGGGGGAGGGCACTTGAGGAGTTTGATGTATGATCCTCTTCACACATATGCGTGTTTTTATTCTCTTTGCTTTTCCCTGTTCCCTTCTATCCTCCCTTCTTTTCTCTCGAGGGGTCCCGACGATTATTTCCCAGCTTTTGTTAATATGTCTCAGCATCAACCCTAGGCCCTGAAGGGTTCTTAGTCCTGATTTGGGTAGTCCTGGAAGGTGCAGCCTATGAACTTCTTGTTCTTAAAGGTGTAACTGTGAATGTCAAATCAGCACAACCTTTGCCACTTCCATGCTTCTTCTGGGGTGTTACGTCCCATCTTGCTGTATTGAATGTGCTCGTTTCTACCTTCTCTTTCTTCTCTGTTAGGTTGCAGATAATGGAAACTATCCTAACTATTTTGAGCAGGAAGGGGTTGAATATGAGAATTAGGTGCTCACAAGAAGGTTGGAATGAAGGTTGCAACTGAAAGTAGAGGAGGGGATCTGGCCTGAGCCTCATGCATTGGCTCCCAGGCAGTAAGCTTGATTGGCCCCCAGGGTTGCTGCTGTCATTGCCACAGCCTGGGAGCTGGGAATCAGAACCACCACTAGAACTGCTAACATCAAGGGTGCACCTTTTGGGCTGTGTTCCATTGATCAGAGAGGCTGCTGCAAAATGCCTCTCCACCCTAGGAAGCTAGTGACTGAACATTGCTACCAACAGCAAAAACAAGAAAGCAAATGTTTTCCTTAGATGCTCTCCACTTTCCTTCTTACCCTGCTCATCTCCCTGGAAGAACACTGTGCCCAGAACCCTAGCTGCAAGGGACTCTGGGAAATGCAGCTTATAGGTTTCTAGCCTCAAAGGTAGAGGGATGCACACTTGAAGGAGATAGAAGTGAATGTTCTGTAACAATCCATCATGCCTAACACATATCTGAAATATATTTCATCCTAGATTTGGCCAGGATATTTATTTTTAAAGCTGGTAGAGACTGACTTTGGAAAGGTAAGAGGATATGTTGTAAAAATTTTTTAAAGGAGCTAGTTGCTAACCAGTTACCTTTTCAAACAGATGGATGTTATCATTTTGCAGCTGAAATTGCTGGAAAAACATCAAGCAAATGAATAACTAAAAATTACCAAGCGCCTGCCTCTGCATATAGAACTAATTGAATGGAAATAATGTTCCTTAGGTTTGGTTTCATAATCAAGGTAAAATATTAGGAAAATGATTTTTAAAAAATTATTTTTCCTTCTCAAAGCCACAGATAGTCTACCCATTTAATGAACCACAATACAAAGGAAGAAAGTAATGTCCTAAGAGAGAAATAATAGCACCTGGCTTGTTAGTTCTTTCGTTAGATGAATTATCTGTGTTTTTCCCGAATCTTTCTCTCCCCTGTAACTTTCAGCATGCTCATTTTAAGGATTACAGAAATAGACATGACTTGTTTATTGGAGAATAACATAAGAGTATGCTTGAATTCACTTTAATTACTTATTTCATACCCTGGTGCTTGTCAGATTCCTTTTTTTCCAAACTATTGAAGTAGATATGATTGGATCTCTTCTATTTTTAAGCAATAAATTACCAATTTATTTGCACTCACAAATTACATTAGCACATCAAGGGATGGTCTTGATTATTGAACAAAATCGTGTTTTATTTACCTCTGATGTTTGGAGTTAGAAAATGAGAGAAGATATTCGTCCAGGGGGTGGATAACAATAAGGTTATGATAGTATGGTACTTTTATTATAAGTGCAGAACAGTAGCTTACTCGAAGAGAAAGTGGTGTATTCTCTCATGGTGAGGTGGAAGATGGAAATAATTGAAACATGAACATATTTCTGACTTCGAAGACTATTTGTTGATATTTTTAACAACAACAAAAAGGTAGCCAAGAGAGGCAAGAAATAGCAACTGTCTGGGCCCATGTCTTTGTCTTCTCTGTTCCCCTTAACACAGAGCTAGTGAAGTAGGTGAGCTTGACAAATGTTAGAGGGTTTTAGCGTTTAGAGAAATAGTGTTTATAAGAAATGAGGACTGCTCTTGGTGCTCTAATCAGTGTTCAGAAAGTAATCAGAAGCCTTTAAAATTTTATCAGAGCCTATAACATTCCATGGGACATCAAATTTATGATTAGAGTAATTTAAAAAAATACAGGTACATTCTCAATGTTAAGACATTTGCATACAAAGATGGCAATTCAATGACTTATACAATTATGAAATAGATCTAGGGTGATCAGATGACTTCTTGTTCAAGCCAGGACACTTTTGAGAGTGAAGACGGAATGATTAGTGATTGCCCTGAATACAGAAGCATAAATGGAGACTGCCTCAGCAAACCCAGGGGAGACCAGGACTTAACGGTCACTCAAGATTAAGGTGCTAGTATTATAGCTTGATTGCATTAACTGCAACATTGATTTTAAAAAATTGTAATAAAATATGCATAGAATGAAATGTACTATTTTAACTGTTTTTTGAGTGTACAGTTCAGTGACATTTATTTTCACATTGTTGTGCAACCATCGCTGCTATCCATCTGCAGAACATTTTTATCTTCTCAAAGTGAAACTCCATACCCATTAAACCATAACTCCCCATCCCTCCTCCTCACAGTACCTGGCAATAACCCTGTCTGTATAAGTTTGGTTATTCTAGGAACCTATATGACATGGTTTGGCTGGGCACCCACCCAAATTGTTGCTCCCACAATTCTCAACATATCGTGGGAGGGTCCCAGTGGGAGGTAACTGAATCATGGGGGTGGGTGTTTTCCCTGCTGTTGTGATAGTAAATAAGTCTCACGAGATGTGATGGTTTTATAAGGGGGAGTTTCCTTGCACCAGCTTCTCTCTCTTGCCTGCTGCCAGTGTAAGACATGACTTTTACTTTCCACCATGATTGTGAGGCCTCCCCAGCCATGTGGAACTGTGAGTCCATTAAACTTCTTTTTCTTTATAAATCACCCAGTCTCGGGTATGTCTTTATCAACAGGGTGAAAACGGACTAATATACTATATAAGTGGAATCCCTATATAGTATTTGTCCTTTTGTGATTAATTTATTCCACGTAGTATAATATTTTCAAGGTTCATCCATGTTATAGTGTATATCAGAATCTCCTTTCTTTTTAAGGCTGAATAATACCCCATTGTCTGTTTATGCCACGTTATGCTTATCCATTCAGCTACAGTTTGGATACATGGCTTGCCTCCACCTTTTGCCTGTTGTGCATAATGCTGCCTTGAACATGAGTGTACAGATATCTCTTGGAGTCCCTGCTTTCAGTTGTTTTAGGTATATACCCAAGTACTGGTTTTTAAATGAAGAAATTAAAAATGGAAGGAAAAGAAAAGCATTCTTTTCTTCTGTAAGATGTTTCTGATCCTGTTTCTCCAGCGTAGTACTGCATCAGATTGGTGCCCAGCTATGCCTCTGTAGGATTCATCAGAAGAAGCAGGTAATTCAAACAAACTACCTGCTGAAAAAGCACCCGAGATCTTAAATTTCATCTCCGTACAAGAAAGGAAGCTAGTTTTTCTGTCACAACTACCATGATGCATTTACCACAGATGTATGTCTCTAAATGAACAAGGCTAGCATCTAGAATGTCAGAATCTGAACAAAGTGAATGATGGCCTTCAATAGCACAAAGAACCAGCATGAGGTTGAACAAAAGAATTCTCCACGTGACCTATACACCATGGAATACCATGCAGCCATAAAAAAGGATGAGTTCCTGTCCTTCATAGGGACATGGATGAAGCTGGAAACCTTCATTCTCAGCAAACTCTCACAAGGACAGAAAACCAAACACTGCATGTTCTCATTCATAGGTGGGAACTGAACAATGAGAACACTTGGATGCAGGGCGGGGAACATCACACACCGGGGCTTTTCAGGGTGGGGGGCTGGGGGAGGGATAGCATTAGGAGAAATATCTAATGTAAATGACAAGTTGATGGGTGCAGCAAACCAACATGGCACATGTATACCTGTGTAACAAACCTGCATGTTGTGCACATGTACCCTAGAACTTAAAGTATAATAATAATAATAAAAAGAATTCTCCATGTGACCAAGAACATCTTTGTAACACAGGGGATCATGAACTTCCTAGGTGAAAGGGAACAGGTCTAACAACTACAGGTTGAGCATCCCTAACCTGAAAATCCAAAATCTGAAATGCTTCAATATCCAAAAATTTTTGAGCACTAATATGATATGCCACAAGTGGAAAAATCCCACACCTGACTTCATTTGACAGATTGCGGTCAAAACGCAGTCCAAACTTTGTTTCATGCATACAATTATTTTAAAAGATTGTATAAAATTACCTTTAGGTATGTGTCTATAAATCATAAATGAATGTTGTGTTTATGTCCATGCAAATATGCCACAATTGGAAACACTTCTGGTCCCAAGCATTTTGCATTTTCCTCTCCTCTCCTCTTCTCTCCTCTCCATTCCTTTTTCCTTCATTTTTTTTTTTTTTTTTTGACAGAGTCTTGCTCTGTTGCCCAGGCTGGAGTGCAGTGGCACCATCATAGCTCATTGGAACCTCAACCTCCTGGGCTCAAATGATCCTCCTGCCTCAGCCTCCAAAGTAGCTGGGACCACAGGTTCATGCCACTACACCTAGCTAATTTTGTTTAGTTTTTGTGTATACTGGGTCTCGCAAAAAGCCTCCTTTGCCCAGGCTGGTCTTGAACTCCTAGGCTCAAGCGATCCTCCCACCTCAGCTTCCCCAAGTGCTGGGATTACAAACATGAACCACCACGCCTGGCCTGGTCCCAAAGATTTCAGAAAAGGGATACTTAATCTGTATCTGTTGATTTGGAAGCTGAGATGAAAGGAGACAGGCTACAGCAGAATAGGGAGCTTCCAGGTACCGATATTCTTCCTTTGGCTGTGGAAGTAGACACCTGAATGCCAGTGTCAAGAACATACGTGCAGCTGATCTCAATTTGGACAATCCCTTTATGGAAGTGGAGACATCAAAATGCAACTCTTCATTGGAAGTTTTAAGTAACACAATTTCCACTGGAGCTTTACAGTCCTGGAAAGTAATGTCCATGCTTCTGGGACAAATAAGGAGTTGCTGCATTTACTATATGGGAATTGCTCCCCCTGTTTAATTCTCTGAGCCAGTTTTGGCACTCTAAGGAGTCAACAGAGGAAATCTGCTCATTTTTAGTGGCAGCCTTGAGGGAAATAGTTACATTTCAGTCATTAGTTGTAACCGAGCTTAAGAAAATACATCTGCAGAAGCTACCTGACAATCAGAAATGGTAGCTGAGAACCAAACAGTTATTAAGG
This sequence comes from Pongo pygmaeus, assembly GCF_028885625.2. Taxonomy (NCBI): domain Eukaryota; kingdom Metazoa; phylum Chordata; class Mammalia; order Primates; family Hominidae; genus Pongo; species Pongo pygmaeus. Next base: position 12,892,719 of record NC_072380.2, read on the forward strand.
AGCTTTCAGAAAAATGGAGCCCACAGAGTATCTTACGGCAGCCCAGAATGGACAGTGTTCCCAGGCCTGCTCTCCTTGGACTGTACCTGTATGGGCGAAGACTGAAAAATGAACAGGCAACTCCACACAGAAACCTGCACACAAATGTCTGTAACCACTTTGTTCCTAATTGCCAAAAACTGGAAGCAACCAAGATGTCCTTCAATAGGTGAATGGATAAACAAATTTTAGTATATCCTTACAATGGAATATTATTTAGTGATTAAAAAGAAATGATTTTTCAAGTCACAAAAAGACACGGTGGAACCCTAAATGCATATTACTAAGTGAAAGAAGCCAGTCTGAAAAAGGCTAAATGCTGTGTGATTCCAGCTAATTGACATATGGAAAGGCAAAACTCTAGAGACTGTAAAAAGATCAGTGGTTGCCATGGGTCGAGTGTGGGGGGAAGAGAAGAATAGGTTAAACACAAGGGATTTGTAGGGCAATAAAACTAGGCTGGGCATGGCGGCTCACGCCTGTAATCCCAGCACTTAGGGAGGCCAAAGCGGGTGGATCACGAGGTCAAGAGATCTAGACCATCGTGGCCAACGTAGTGAAACCTTGTCTCTACTAAAAATACAAAAATTAGCTGGGCGTGGTGGCGGGCGCCTGTAGTCCCAACTACTCGGGAGGCTGAGGCAGGAGAATCACTCGAACCTGGGAAGTGGAGGTTGCAGTGAGACGAGATTGCACCACTGCACTCCAGCTTGGTGACAGAGTGAGACTCCATCTCAAAACAAACAAACAAACAAAAAACTATTCTGTGTGATATGGTAATGGTGGATATGTGACATTATGCATTTGGCAAACACAAAGAACTGTCTAATACAAAGAGTGAATCCTGAATCAGCCTATGAATGTTAATTAATAATAAATATCGATAGTGGTTCATCAGTTGTAACCCAAGTACCACACCAATGCAATATTTTAATTTTTAAAAAATCATATATATTTTTTAAAGTTAACAAATACCTCACTTGATGCTAGCATAGGAGTTGTAGAAAACGTTACCTTTGGCCGGGTGCGGTGGCTCACGCCTGTCATCCCAGCACTTTGGGAGGCCGAGGCAGGCGGATCACGAGGTCAGGAGATCGAGACCATCCTGACTAACACAGTGAAACCCTGTCTCTACTAAAAATACAAAAAATTAGCCAGGCGTGGTGGCGGGCACCTGTAGTTCTAGCTACTCAGGAGGCTGAGGCAGGGGAATGGCGTGAACCCGGGAGGCAGAGCTTGCAGTGAGCCGAGATCACGCCACTGCACTCCAGCCTGGGTGACAGAGTGAGACTCCATGTCAAAAAGAAAAAAGAAAACGTTACCTTCAGGGCTCCAAGTGATGGCAGGTCAAATGGTAGGCTACATAGCTCCAAGTCAAGAGAATTAACAAAACACAGCAGCTCTGTTGCCTTAATCCCAGAGGAAACATCTAATCAGCTACACTGCACCTTCAGTGCAGATATTTCACCCAAGCTTTTAGCAGGCGAGGAGAATATATTCAATCAGACTTCTCAGCAGACCACTTCCTTGCCATCCAGTTTCATATTGGTTAAAGACTTGGGTTAGAGACCACAGAATCCATTAACAGACACACCTGAAACCAGAGAGAATGCCAGCCCTGAAGCTGCAATGCCAACGATCCACAAGTTTCTCCAACCTTCTACCATTAATGTTTTGTCTTACAGACATGGACTGTATTCTTCATGCTAGCTTTCCTCTGCAGGAAGCTCTTGGGGCTATGCGTTGAGTTGGCAGAAATGCAGACCTTGATATTCCTGCTTTGCTAGCACACCATCATAACTATGGAAAAATGGGCTTCATCATATGCCATTCCCTTCAGAAAGCTATGTAGACACACCCATACATATACATTATGTGTAGAAACCTACATGCAGAATGTTGAGTTAGATAATTTTAACGATTTTTGTCAGCCAAAATAATTTATGATCTCTTGTCTGATAATTTGTCTATTCTACTTGTTAAAATGTGGGCCTTTTAAAATGTGTTGGCAATATGTGCACGCAAAAGATTTTTGTTCTTCTTAAGATGATGTGTTCTGGCATAAAATTGTTTTTTGTTTGTTTGTTGGTTTGTTGGTTTTGATAGGGTCCCCCTCTATCACCCAGGCTAGAGTGCAGTGGTGTGATCTTGGCTCACTGCAACCTCTGCCTCCTGGGTTCAAGTGATCCTCCTACCTCAGCCCCCTAAGTAGCTGGGACCACAGGTGTGTGCCACTACACCCAGCTAATTTTTATATTTTTTGTAGAGACGGGGTCTCGCTATGTTGTCCAGGCTGGTCCAGAACTCCTGAGCTCAAGTGATCTGCCCACCTCGGCCTCCCAAAGTACTGGGATTGTAGGCATGAGCCACTGTGCCTGGCCAGACTGATGGTTTTATGTGTAGCATACCACTTTAGAATGAGAGTGAATCTTTGAAAGGCAGAACCTACTAGAAATCCTACCACTGGTGCAGCTAACAGCTGACTGACTTCACGCTGTGGCTATGTGTTTGTGCTGTAGATGAGGTAGGGCTTGTCAACTCAATTGTCAAGTTAAAAACTTGTGGCCACATGATTTGGGGGTTTGAATTCTTCCCAGTCCACTGAGTATTATGATTTATCCATTAAAGCAGGAAATTCAAGAATAATTGAATAACTAAAAAACAGAGGAAAAATTGTTATATTTTTACGTGGAGCTTTTTATTACAGGTAAATAGTAATCACTAAACCATGTATACTGGCGGCCAGGCGTGGTGGCTCACTCCTGTAATCCCAGCACTTTGGGAGGCCAAGGTGGGCGGATCATGAGGTCAGGAGTTTGAGACCAGCCGGCCAATATAGTGAAACACGGTCTCTACTTTAAAAATTCAAAAATTAGCCTGGAGTGGTGGCATGCGTCTATAGTCCCAGCTACTCGGGAGGCTGAGGCAGGAGAATCACTTGAACCCGGGAGGTGGAGGTTGCAGTGAGCCAAGATTGCGCCACTGCACTCCGGCCTGGGAGACAGAGTGAGACTTTGTCACAAAAACAAAACAAAACAAAACAAAAAAACACATGTATACTGACAGGACACAGTGGCTCATGCCCGTAATCCTAGCGTTTTGGGAGGCAGAGCCAGGCAGATCGCTTGAGCCCAGGAATTCAAGACCAGCCTGGGCAACATGGAGAAACCCCATCTCTACGAAAACAAAAATTAGCCTGGGGGTGGTGGAGTGTGTCTGTAGTTCTAGCTACTCAGGAGGCTGAGCAGAGAGGATTGCTTGAGCCTTGGAGGTCAATGCTGTGGTGAGCCATGATTGCACCACTGCACTCCAGCCTGCACAACAGAAGAAGACCCTGTCTCAAACAAAACAAAAATGTATACAAGTTTTTAAAAATCTGGTGCAGTGGCTACTTTCATTTAAGCTGTGCCTGAGTAGCTCCTGTTTTCTGTTTATTTAAACTAGACTGCAGCGTGGTATGATAGATGTGGACATGTGGAATCAGTCCATATGGATTCTAGTCCTTGCTCCTCAAGAAACTAATGATATTGTTTCCATACTGGTTGATTCCCAAATATTTATAAATGACACCAATCGCATCAGCTTTGGTTTTGTAATCCATTCACCTGTTTTTGACTCTGGTCTTCTCGTCCATGAACTGTGTAACCTCATTTTCTAACAATTTAGGATGCCCTAAAACAGAGATTTGATGATCAGAGTAGAATATTGGCTTTTCTAAGGAAACTCGAAAAGACTCATGTCATTATTGTGACATGACTTTTGTTATTTTAAAGCTGTTTTTCAAAAATACTGTATTTCATCTTTTTGAAAAACACTATTTTACATTTCAACATCATTGACATGGGGTACATCTTACAGTTGATAACACGTCCTCATCTTTCTTGACAATAAGTAAAATAGTTGTGTATTTTACAAAACAGATGGCCTCCTAGCTTCTGTGAAATGTTTTATAGCCATTTACCAGAACATTTCCATCCTGCCGCAGACACTTCAGGTGGAATGCTTTGTCTTATTCATTTTGTAATTTTAAATTTAGAGCCAGAGTTCTGTATTCTTGTTTAATTTGTTTTTTATTTTTAAAGCAGTTTATGATAGAACTCCTTGAGGTTAAAAAATAGTATTTGTAGTTTTTAACTCTAAATAATAGACTGTGCTTTTTGTTTTCTGTTTTTGCTTGTTTGTTTTTGAGACGGGGTCTCTGTCACTCAGGCTGGAGTGCAGTGGCGCAGTCACAGCTCATTGTAGCCTCAAACTCCTGGGCTCAAGCGATCTTCCCTCCTTATCCTCCTGAGTAACTGGGACTATAAGCATGCCACCACACCAGGCTAATGTTTTCTTTTTTTTTTTTTTTTTTGTAAAGATGGGGTCTCACTATGATGCCTAGGCTGGTCTCAAACTCCTGGCCTCAAATGACCCTCCCACCTCGGCCTCCCAAAGTGCTGGGATTACAGGTGTGAGCCATGTGCTTGGTTCAGAGATAAGACTGTTTTCTTATACACAGGCTTATCTCTGAAAAAACAAACACAGTCATAAAATGGAATATGAAAACTGAAAAAATTAAACTTTCCAAAACAGTCTGGTTTATTCTGGTCACAGACTTAATAACCCCTCCCACTAGGAGAAGTACAATTTGCTGCCACAGGAAGGCTTAAAATATCAAACACATTCTTATAAAATACATGCAAGCTGCCTGCAAATGAGGCCATTCTTTCAACTGGTGTTATTCCCTACTTCAGTGCAGTTTTCATAATTGTGGCACTTACTCAGAACCAAAAGCCTCTGTGTGTGGTATAAGCATTCAAGCCATATGGCTGAATTGGTTTTTGTAGGTATTAAGCAGGTGTGGATTCGGAGACTCTGGAGGGAACTACAAAGTCCAAGCTATTGAGGAGTTCAGTTTGAAAGAAACAGAGCTAGCACCACGTGAACACAGAGCATAGAGATGGTGGCAGGGAGATTTGGCTAAAAAGCAGAAGGCTGGCAATCAGAAGGCCAACTACCCAAGGGCTTAGCAGGAAGACACGGTGTGGCCAGCCTTCCCCAGCACCCAGATCCCCGTCCAGAACCAAGGTGGCCTGTGAGCTGTCAGTACAGGATGTCACCAAACTCATTTATCCAAAGCTGACCCCTCTGATGACCCGAAAGTCTTTTTCTTCATATTTTTGATAGGATCCCAAAAGGCTTAGTTGTCTGATTTTTTTTTTTTAAGCCCAAGGTAGACTACAAGCAGGAAATTAGAAAGTGGAGGAGCTTGTGGAGACAGGCACAATGAGAGTGAGAAGTGACAGCCGACAGCAAGGTGGGGCAGGCTGGGGCACAGCGACTCACGCCTGTAATCCCAGCATGTGGGGAGACTGAGGCAGGCAGATTGCTTGAGCTCAGTAGTTCAAGACCAGCCTGGGCAACATGGCAAAACACCATCTCTACTAAATATACAAAAATCAGCCAGGTGTGGTGGCGGGCACCTGTAGTCCCAGCTACTCGGGAGGCTGAGGCAGGAGAACTGCTTGAACCTGGGAGGCGGAGCTTGCAGTGAGCCAAGATAGTGCCACGGCACCCCAGCCTGGGTGACAGAGCAAGACTCTGTCTCAAAAAGAAAAAAAAAAGAAGCACTCCATGGCCAGGCATGAACATGGTGATGTTCGCCTATAATCCCAGCACTTTGGGAGACCAAGGTAGAAGGATCACTTGAGCCCAGGAGTTCAAGACCAGCCTGGGCAACATAGTAAGACCCCCCATCTCTACAAAAAGTAAAAAAAACAGTAGCCTGGCGTGGCGGCCCATACCTGTGGTCCCAGCTACTCAGGAGCTACTGCATTCCAGCCTGGGTGACAGAGTGAGACGCTGTCTCTGTGCTCAGGGTGGGGGCGGGGAGAAGAAATACTCCAAACAAATAACAGCCATGTGCCATTTAGTGTGGATGCAGACACTTTGTTAACCCTGGAAAGCATTGCTACTGTGTAATACTTTGTCATCTTTATTGATAACCCCTATGTTATCAATAAAGATGTGTTATTTACAAGCTAGACATTGCTGTTCTGTAATACATTGTCATAATTAGCTCCTATGTTACCAATAAAAAATGTGTTATTTATAGACTATTTAGATAGACATAAAAGCATGTGTTGGAAAGATTTCCATGATAATACAGCTATTTCTATTGTTTAGCCATGTGGCACAGCATTTATTTAAATTGGTCTAAATTTTTAGTTCAGTGTCCATTTATTTAGCCTGGGACTTCTTTGATTAATACAGGAGATGGCATGCATGAATACCATCCAATGTATGAGAGTAGGAACTGGATGCTGTGGGAACTCACAGAGCACCCTCATTTCTAGCGCATAGGGTTAGGGGAACCATCCTGTTCGAGATGGGACCTGGGCTTCGTAGGGTTTGTTGAGGAGCTGGGTGCAGTGGGGAAGTCTGCAGGCCTTGTTTTCCCAGAGGAGCAAAAAAATAGGCTTTACCACATTCTTATTACCTTGCTTCCATTTTACAGTGTTCCTTTCCATGTTTACATTACGATATTATAATCCAAAAGCATTTTAGGGCTAGGTAGTACTCTAGTACTCACCTTCCTTGCAGACACCGACGGTGAATACTCCCATGGTGTGGGAAGGATAGGTAATGACATTATAGGTATTTTTTAAGAGTACACAAAATTCAAATTGAGAAGCAGAAATGTTTTACAAGCTTCATTTCCAAACAAGACATGTCTCTAGGATCCTGGGTAAGTCATCTCCTGAATTTGTTCTCTTTCTGAAATGATCATCCAAAGATATGCACAATGTCCAGAAATGTTTGATCAGTTAAGTTCAATACCAGTGGGTTCAAAGGCATAGGTAAAAAGTCATCAAATGTTTTAGGAACAAATGTATTTCATAGGACTAGACAGTGGCACAGCTGAGACTTGACCTTGGGACTATAGGTCTAGAAAAATCCTTTTCTGAACTACTACTCCATCCTATAGCTCCCCTACAAAGACTGAACCTCACCAGACCATAATGAAATGGCAGGGATGATGACAACGATGATTTGTTTACCCCAGAGATTTTTCTTGGGTTAAAGTTGACATTAAAAAGGATGACATTCTCCAGTTAGTATTTGACCAGCTCAGACCCTCTTCAATTAGGGAATTAGATTGTTTTTAGCTTTTCTCCACCAATGAACTAATAATTAAATGCATCCTTTCTAATTAAAGCGGCTCCTTAACAATGGCAAAGCCTCCTGAGTTTTCAATTTTTCTTTTTAAGTGAATAGTCACTTCTATAGTAGAATTATAATTACTCATCCACTTAGAATGTCAGGAGAGTATTGAATACATCTTTATGCATACAGTAATGGTCAGTATGAAAGTGGTCAGTGGGACAAAGCTTAACAAATGGGTTTTGAAGCATTGTTAACAGTTTAATTTTCCCATGTCTTTGGACAGGCTGAAGGTCCTTATTATACAGCTGCTAAAAAAGACAACAGTCTTCTAATTTGTTTACTTGTTTACTTTTTGAGACAGGGTCTTGCTCTGTTGCCCAGGCTGGAGTGCAGTGGCACGATCTTGGCTCACTGCAACCTGCACCTGCTGGGCTCTCACCTCAGCCTCCTGAGCAGCTGGGACTACAGGCACACACCACCACACCCAGCTAATTCTTGCATTTTTAGTAAAGATGGGATTTCACCGTGTTGCCCAGGCTGGTCTCAAACTCCTGGGCTCAAGCAATCCACCCACCTCGATCTCCCTAAGTGCTGGGATTACAGACATGAGCCACCACCTGGCCAAAAGTGCTATTTTAAATGAAATACTGTTCAAGTCACAGAAGACATACATCCCAAGGGACTATAAAGTTCTACAGGAATATGTGACTTTCTGGGCATGTGGCCTGTGTGATGGGGATGAGGTCAAGAAGAGTGAGGAAGTGGGCGGATCTTCCTGGTTTCTGTCCCTTTAATCTAGAAAGCCTCAGGCTTGTTGTTTTGTTGGAATTACTACAAAAGGAGACTTTTCCTTTCATAAACAGACATTATCCAGTGACAGACATTTTAGCAATTTCCGGTATATTTGTTGTAAAGAGCTACATAGTTTTAAATAAATTACCAAAATCCCTTAATGCTTTCTAATTGGAGGTCTGCATTTTAATGGAATGCAATCAGGTTAACTGGAATCTTAAGACAGTGACATTTGGAGGCGTGAGCTGTGAGCCGATGGCCACGTGGACTCCAGGTTCAGCTCCCCACTCTGGGAGGAATCAGTCCTCAGGGTGGGAGCGACAGCCTGAGCAGCTGGCAGCCCATAAGTCCCCTCCCTGAGTCGCAAGAGTGCACCCCTACCTCTCACAGGAGGTGTGGTCCTGTTTGACAAGGTCAGTTACTAGAAGAGGTGAAGTGTGGTGGGTAGAGAGCCATGCTGTTCATTATCTACACAGGCCTGGCCTGACTCACCCCATGGAGAAGCAACACATTTGCAGGCCTTCAGCAGTGGTCACATAAGCCTGCTCTTACACATATTTATATAAAACCGAAAAGTGGGCTGGGTGCGGTGGCTCATGCCTGTTATCCCAGCACTTTGGGAAGCCAAGGCAGGTGGATCACCTGAGGTCAGGAGTTCAAGGCTAGCCTGATCAACATGGTGAAACCCCATCTCTACTAATAATACAAAATATTGGCCGGGCGTGGTAGCATGCACCTGTAATTCTAGCTACTCGGGAGGCTGAGGCAGGAGAATCGCTTGGAAGGTGGAGATTGCAGTGAGCTGAGATTGCGCCACTGCACTCCAGCCTAGGTGAGACAGTGAAACTGTGTCTAAAAACAAACAAAAAAATACTGAAAGGCCCACCGTCTCTTGATTGCACAGGTTTCCATCCATCCTAGTCTCTGGGACAGTGCTAGCTACCTTTGGGCTCACAGAGATCTGTAAATCTACCTTCTTACGTTTTTGTGTTGTGTATATATAAATAAGTATACATACATACCCAGTCACTCCTTTGCATCCAAAGGGGATTGGTTCCAGGACCCACTCTACCCCCACACCCCTGTACTAAAACTCATAGATGCTCAACTCTGTGATATAAAAGGGCATAGTATTTGCATATAACCTGGGTACATTCTCCCATTATTTTAAATCATCTCTAGATTACTTGCAATAACCTAATACAATGTAAGTGCTAAGTAGTTGTAATAATATATCTTATTTGTATTATTTTTTATTTTTTCCTAATATTTTTTCTTTTTTAAAAATTCTCTTTTTATTGTTTCTTTCTTCTTTTTTTAGAGACTGAGTCTCGCTCTATACCGCAGGCTGGAGTGTAGAGTGCACTGGCACAATCACGGCTCACTGCAGCCTCAAGCACCTGGGCTCCAGGAATCCTCCCACCTAAGCCTCCCAAGTAGCTAGGACTACAGGCCTGCACCACCACACCCAGCTAATTTTTTTTTTTTTTTTTTTGGTAGAGACATGGTCTTGCTATGTGGCCCAGGCTGGTCTCAAACTGATCTCAAGCCATCCTCCCACCTCAGCTTCCCAAAATGTTGGAATTACAGGCATGATTCTGATTTTAAATATTTTTGATACACAGTTGGTCAGACTGGCCCATGTGGAACTCAGATACAGACGGCCAACCACGCATAACGAGGCAGAACTATTAGAGCTCCTTGGTGACCTCATTGTTGCTGAATAACCCTTCCCTTTAGCCCTCTCCTGGTGATAACTCCAATACCACTTGGTTTTCTTCCAGGTATGTGTAAAGTGTTTCACTTCTGTGAACAAAAATATATGAAACAAAAAACAAATTTACTTCGTTAGCTTGTAGACATCTGTTATTATTAAACAGACCAATGTCTTCCTTCACTGTCCTTGAACTTTTGGTCCTGTTTTTTATGTAAGCCTATTTCTCCTCATTTATTCACTCTTATTTCCAAAGTAGCATTTGCCCAACTTTTAGGTTGTCATGTATTCAGTATTCTCCATCCCAACCTAACAGTGAAGAGAGCACATTATGGCAGATGCCTTCCTCTTCTCAGTGCTCCATGATTCCAATCCACTTTCATGGCCTGATGCAGGGCCTCTTGGTAAACGTGGACTCCGTTGTTCAGATCTAGAGCAGACGCCTTCTGGGCGGTCTTACAGATTTACATCAGTGAAAGAGATGAGCCGGCTCTGCTGACCTTTTTTGAGGCTTGCAATGTATTCACATGTGTGAGATGGTTAATGCAGCTGTCAATATTAATACTATTCCATGGATTAAGGTCCTAAAAATATCCAGCCAAGTTTAAAAAGTATCACTACAGAAAATCACAATTTTATTTGGAACTGGAAATAGGAATTGGCACCAAGGCTTTTTATGACATTTTTGGCTCCCTGTCAGTCACTTCATGTCTTTCTAGACTCTTAGTCTGTACAGGGTAACATGTTTGGGAACTGTGATAAGAAGAAATTCAAGTCTGCATATCGGCTGCCAGTGCTCGAAAGTTCTGTTGTGATTTGGGGGATGTTAAAACAGATTTCTCTATGAAGGCCCAGTCTTAAAAGAGGAGAGGCACTTTAGAAAGTATCTGTATTTCTTCATTTTTTGCATTTTTAAATGTTATATCATAGTTGTACATATTTTGGGGGTACATGTGGTATTTTGACACATGTATACAATATGTGATGATTAATCTGAGTAATTTGCATACCATCACCTCAAACTTGTATCTTTTCTTTGCCTTGGGAACATTACAGTTCTTGTAGCTATTTTGAAATAGACAATAAAGTTTTGTTAACTGTCGTTTCCCTGGTGTAGTATCAAATACTGGTATTTATTTATTTTTCTTTCTTTTTGTTTCCCCTTTTTTCAATTGTTTTTCTTTTTTGTTTTGTTTTTCATTTTGATATTTATTTATTTCTAAGAGGAAAGAGCATGTACCCAGAGAAGCTAAATATTTTGCTCAAGGTCACTTTGCCAGGGAACGACGGGCCTGGGCCTACGACCTCAGGGTTCTCCCGGTACAGCATTTTTTCATAATAATGAAATCCTCTGAGTTCTACTTTTGAAGTTTTCTTTGTGAGGTTTAACATATTGTATTGGTGTGCCAATTTCAAATTGTGTATTAGCTGGATTTAAAATGAACTTGTCATTACAGCATCTAGTGCAATATCCAGTATACAGTTGACATTAAAAAGTATTTTACTGACTGAATGACTATCTTGTGGATAACTTGCCCTAATCTACAAGAAAAAAATGGAGAAACACCACTGACAAAAATTAGCAAACAAGAAAATGGGGGCGGGGGAAGCAGAAAATGGATATTGCTAAAATTTTCAGAAAAAGAGTTCAGCTACTTATTTTTCTCCGAATATATTTAGATGTGGTTGTCACTTTTACATATTATAAGCATATTTTCATGACCAAAATTACTTTTTTTAACGTTTAAATATTTCCTATTTATTTGTCCAACAGATAAGATTGGGTGCCTGCTTTGGGCCAGGCCGTGTTTAGAATGCAGAACATAGCATCAGTGAACCAAAAAAAAAAAAAAAAACCCTGATTTCATGGAATTTATAAACTCACTGGGAGAGACAAGCCATAAATAACTCTAGCCAAATACTGAAAAGGAACTCTTTATTGTTTTCATGTTTTGCACAATAGTGCAAAAATACAGCAGTGTTAGGTAGAGTCTGGGAGGGAAAACCCCATCAGTTATGTTAACAGAGAAAATTTAATATAAGGAATTGGTTAGACAGATATTAAAGGACGAGCAATGCAAAGAGGGAACAAATGAGGCAGGATGGCAAGAACAACAGCAGGAAGCAGCTGCCTCCTGTGCTGAGGGGACAAAGAGAAGAGAATGAGTTTCTCAGCACCTAGAAGCTTGGACCACGGGTCCCCAGAGCTGCGACCCAGACTCCTGAGGAGGCGGGGCTGGCCGGCTGGTGCGGAGACTTTGAAAGCTCAGAGGAGAGTCCCTGAGGAGTTGGGAGGCAGATCTCTTGGGAGGAGCCTTGCTTGTGGGTGAGGTGTCTTTTACGGGTGTGCAAAAGAGCTAGTCCTGGGAAAGTGAAAGAAACTGGAAACTAACCGACCGCTATTGGAAACAAATGCCGCTGCCAGGGTGAAGGGCTGTTGCTGGTCAACTCTGGCAGGAACAGGAAGCAAACAGAGAGGAGCCGGTCCCCTCTTACACCCTGTCCTTCCAGGCTCCCTATGGTGTCCCCTGTCAGCAGAGACACTTAGTAAACTAGCAGTGCTGTTTACAGAGTCCCGCCCTCTCCACACAAAGCGGTGTGTAGGAGGGAGTGTTTGGAGGAGAGAGACAATGGCTTGATAACACGCATGGTCCCAAATACGCTAGGTGACAATGACTCTCATGTTCTGAAGCTAGTTGCTAGACTACCTCAGCAGGACTTGCAGAAGAAATGACTGAAATGTTTTTTATTGTAGTAAAATATGCATAATATAAAAACGACCATTTAACCATTTTTAATTATATAACTCAGGGGCGTTAAATACATTAACAGTCTTGTGCAACCATCACTATTATCCATCGCCAGAAGTTTTTCATCTTCCCAAAGTGAACCTCCAGCCCGTTTAAACACTAAGCACCTTTTACCCTGACTCCCCAGGCCCTGGCAGCCACCATTCTGCTTTCTGTCTCTATGTATCTGACTGTTCCAGGAACCTCACATGAGTGGAATCATGCAGTGTTTGTCCTTTAATGTCTGGCTTATTTCACTGAACATAATCTCTTCCAGGTTTATCCGTGTTTGTGGCATGTGTCAGAATTGCATTGCTTTTTAAGGCTGAATAATATGAAATCTGGTTTTGTGACCCTTAGTCCAATACCCAGTTGGACACTGGGGAGAAGATGTATTTAGGAAGTTTTTTTTGGCATGCTCTGGGTGCCCCTTCCCTTGCCAACACACGCACAGCATCGCGGGAGGAGAGAAGAAGGTATTTCTCCCCATCCTCAAGTCAAGTGACTGGGGCTTCAGGAGGACCACACAGAAAGCTGGCTATGTGCCGCTGCAGATGAGATCTCAGACACAGTGGTCTGGACCGAGCTATGCCTGAAAAAGTCTAAAGGCTGGTAGAAGCAACTTATGGCAGCAGAGAGTGGATATTGTTTGGGAAGTAACTGCTACTTTCACTGAAGAGAGAACAAAGGCGCTTGTTTTCTTTGGACTAGATGTGGGCCACGAAAGACAGATGGCATTGGCTAGGATCTCATCTGGAGAGGTGAAGAGATGGCAGGTGAAACATGTTGGAGGTGTAGGGGTGGATGACATGGAACTGTCATAGGCAGCCAGCAGGACAGTGGATTATCCATTTCAGAAAACTGCTGGTGAAAGGACTTCAGCCATGAGCATCTGCACAGAGCCAGTGAAAAATTCCATGAGGTCCACAAAACACTTTGTGAACGAGAACAGCCTTTAGTTCCCACTGTGCCCAGAGATCACTGAACTCAGTTCACACCAGTGCCAGTCAAAAAGAACATTTTGGCCAGATGCAGTGGCTCATACCTGTAATCCTAGTACTTTGGGAGGATGAGATGGGAGGATCGCTTGAGGCCAGGAGTTTGAGGCCAGGAGTTTGAGACCAGCCTGAGCATTATAGTGAGACATCATCTCCAAAAATATATTAAAAAATTTTTTTTTAAAAAGCCAGGCATAGTGGTAAGCACTTGTAGTTCCAGCTACTCAGAAGGCTGAGGCGGGAGGATGGCTTGAACCCAGGAATTCAAGGCTTCAGTGAGCCAAGATCGCACCAATGCATTCCAGCCTGGATGACAAGCAAGACCCTGTCTCTTAAAAAAAGGAAAGAAAAGGACTTTTCTGGCTCCCTAACCTCTCCTTGCCGGCTCCCTTCACCACCACTGCGACCCTGTCCCATTAACAACTGAGCTGGGAATGAAGGATGCAACAAGAGAAGAAACCATCTTTCCCACTGCAAGCTTCCTCATAGCAGCAGGTGCAAGCTGGAGATGAGAAGTTTCAAATGGTGATGAAACGTGGAGCCTGGATTTTACACTGGACGGGAAATCAATTTCAGAAGTGAGAATGTTTTGTGATCTGGAGAGCATTTACTTATTATTGAAATTTATGAAAAATCTGTGGGCCTGCCGGAATTTCATTCAAGGGCAATGGAAGAATGAGCCCCAACAGAATAAGTTTCCAGGGATATGAAGTCACCTAGAAGTCCTGCTCGTTCCAGACAACAGGTTGGCCAATAGATGTTTCAAGTGGCGATGAAGGCTGGAAGCAAAACGTGGCAATCTGGAGTACTGCCTGTGTTGCAGTGAAAGTAATGTTGTGAGGTTGATGAAAAGTAAACGACTGCATTATATGTAAAATAAAAGCATTTCACTTCTCTTGCATGAAAAGGGACAGGAGGCGGGACAGCAGCAGGCAGGGTTTTGTTTTGTTTTTTTTTTTAAAGTAGCTCACCTGGTTACACAGCTTGCTAGGTGCAGCTCTTCACTCCTGAGGTTGACAGGTGTTTTATGATCCCCTAAAAGATCATAAAGCTAAAGTTTTCAGATCAAAGGAAAACCAACAAATAGAGAACTGTGCCATAAAAGGAAGCAGGGAAGTTAGGGTTGAGACTGGATCATGGTCTATGGTCATACATAAGCAGATTTTTTTTTTTTTTTTAGTTGAGATATTGAACTCAAATCAATGATTGAGAAGAGAGAGAAGAAAATTACAGGAGAGAAGCTGTTAATTGTCCAGAACATAGGATTCCATGTACGGCTAGTAGGGTTTGCATTATAGAAGTACAGATAGCTCATCCTCATCTCTCTTCCAGGAAGAAAGAGTATATGAGAAGAGATACAAATAGATTAGTAGATTTGCTGGTATAAGCCCATGGGAATCAAAGTGGTCCACTCCCCTGAACGATATACTTGATATAGATAACAAATATTTTGTTGATCATATAATTGTTGAACATATATAGACTGACCCTAGAATAAAATTTAGAACTTATTATTTGCTCCTTTCTTCTAAAAGTAGCAGGAAAGGAAAAAAATGCTTTTAAATTGATGCTTCTAGGGGAGGTGCAGTGGCTTATGCCTGCAATCCCAGCACTTTGGGAGGCTGAGGCGAGCAGATCACTTGAGGCCAGGAGTTCGAGACCAGCCTGGCCAACATGGCAAAACCCAGTCTCTACTAAAAATACAAAAAATTAGCTGGGTACGGTGGCATGTGTCTGTAATCCCAACTACTTCGGAAGCTGAGATCTGAGAATCCTTTGAACCTGTGAGGTGGAGGTAGCAGTGAGCCGAGATGGTGCCACTGCACTCCAGCGTGGGCGACAGAGCAAGACTGTCTCAAAAATAAAAATAAAAATAAATAAATTGATGCTTCTAGCTATTTGGGGGCATTCATTCCTTCAATTGATGATAATCCACCACCAACATATTTGCCAGATATGGTGACAGACATTACGGATAAAGAGATGAGACAGGTATGGTCATTGTCCATAAAGAGTAAAAGTCGGGGGCAATAAACAAGCACCAACAAATGAATACGATAATATTTTCTCAGTTCTGTATGAGCCATGGTTGCTGATTACAAGCAACAGAAACTGACTTGTGATCTTTGGACTGATCAGGAATTTATTGAAATATGAAGGACATAGAAAGCCAGAGAACTAGACTTGGAAAATAAATGTGCCCCAGGGAAGCTCCACCATGCCAGGAGTCGTAGGTACAACAGTCAGTCGGACCAGGACTCGGGGCCACTGGCGAGTTCCTGCTGCCACACTCGGCACCTGCCCTAGTTCTATATGTACAAAGGGAGGACTATATGTACAAAGCCACTTTCCCAGCTCCGAAGATTTTCCCACTTGCAGCTTGACTGAGCCTTTTAGAGACCATTTCACCATCGTAAAAGGCCAGGGATTTTTAGGGGATGAATACATGGTAGGATTAGTAATGGGGCATTGTTTATGCTTTACTTTTTTTTTTTCACTATAAAGTGAATTTCTTGGTCAGCAGCAACGTTGTGTGAGATACTATATATTAGTTACATTAACATAGCATATGGGCCAGGTGCAGTGGCTCATGCCTGTAATCTCAGCACTTTGGGAGGCAGAAGCGGGCGGATCACTTGAGGTCAGGAGTTTGAGACCAGCCTGGGTAACATGGTAAAACCCCACCTCTACTAAAAATACAAAAAATAAAAAATAAAATAAAAATAACATATCAGTACAGATTTCTGTAAAAAGTGGCATATTCAAAAGATGTTACTAAAGAGAGTTTAGTAAAAGGCCCGTTCACAAAGTGTCAGCAAGGTTAAGAAAACTAACCAGGGATGGCACAGCATCCTGGGGTCAGCACTGACAGGATTACCATCCTTAGCCTGAAAGGGAAAGCAGAAAGACTGGATTCCAGAACTTGGCATAACTTTAACCCCAGCAGGAGCTGTGACCTACAGGCAAAGGACAAAGCCATTGTTCAACCCAGACCTATCTGGGAGGCAGTTGGGGTAATACATAACTTGACCTCTGCTCCTGCTGCCTCCTCCCAAATCCTGCCTATGCCTGATCATGCCCCAGATGGAGGCCTGAGGGCAAAGAAGCTTCCTTGGAGAGCCTCCTGGAGGTGTAGCTAGCAGATGGTGTTGCAAACAGAAGCATAGTGGGCAAAGAGAAAATTCAAATGCAGATTAAATGTCTACTCTATTGAATCCCTCTCCAGTTGCTGCCCCCTCCAGGATGGAAGGTGACCCCAGACAATCAGCCTGCTGTCAGACAGATGGCTGATTCCCTTGAAGCTTTGTATAATGCCATGAGCTCAGGATTTATTACTTCTGCTGGTCGATGGAGCACTCAGCAGTGCCAATCGCAAGATCAGCCTGGAGAGGAGAGGAATGTGTTACTGTGCACACAGATAGCCGTCAACCTGTTCATGACCCCAGTGGAGCAAGCCCTAGAGTGTCAAGCAAGGAGGTCACTATGACCATCTTACTTTCTTGAGTTAAAAATATTTAACTCTGCCATTCTCCCGCCAGAGGGAGTTTCCTGTAACAGGGAGAGAGCTCAGGCCATTCCACACCTCCACGTTCCCTCTCCTTCTCACTGTCCCCAAGTCTGTAACTGGCCACTTTCCTGCATGTTCCAGGGAAAAAATATTACAAAGTCAAACCCAGAAGGTTTACACACCAGAAGATTTACAGCCCATTGAATTTAGAAGGCAAAGATCTGGGGTAAGTATCGACACATATGGATTCTGAAGGTGACTGCCAAAGACAGAGAAATGTAATTATAGACTATACTGAGTTTATCAACATGGGTGAGCTTACCAGGGAGGCTGGACTCCATGTGCCAACCTGAGAGACTGAATGCGGTTCTAGGAGCTTGCTCATCTGTCAAATCAAAACCTGGCCGGGCGTGGTGGCTCACACCTATAATCCCAGCACTTTGGGTGGCTGAGGCGGGTGGATCACGAGGTCGAGAGATCAAGACCATCCTGGCCAACATGATGAAACCCCATGTCTACTAAAAATACAAAAATTAGCTGGGCATGGTGGCACGTGCCTATAATCCCAGCTACTTGGGAGGCTGAGGCAGGAGAATCTCTTGAGCACGGGAGGCAGAGGTTGCAGTGAGCTGAGATCACTCAACTGCATTCCAGCCTTGTGACAGAGCAAGACTCTGTCTCAAAAACAAACAAATAAACAAAATATATTCTTGCAGCTGGGTGCAGTGGCTCATGTCTGTAATCTCAACACTTTGGGAGGCCGGGGCAGGAGGATGGCTTGAGGCCAGGAGTTCAAGACCAGCCTGGGCAATATAGCAAGACTGTATCTCTATAAAAAAAAGAAAAAAATACAAAAACATTAGCCAGGTGCCGTGGCATGTGCCTCTAGTCCCAGCTACTGGGGAGGCTGAGGTGGGAGGACTGCTTGAGCCCGGGAGGTCAAGGCTGCAGTGAGCTGCGATTGTACCACTGCACTCGAGCCTGCGTGACAGAGTGAGACCCTGTCTCCAAAAAAAGTAGATGGGTAGTGTGGAGTCTTAATTAGGGAAAAGGAGTCAGGCTGACAGGACCAGGGGAAAGCGAAGAGAGAAAGCAAATAAGCTATAGGTCTGCCTTTCTTCGTGGCCCAGGACATATAGCTCTCCTGAGCAAATAATGTGCATAACTCACAAACTTCCTGCTCATCATCAAACACTTCGATTTATCATCAAGCTCCTTGGCTGACGGAAGAATGCAGGTGAGCTCCCTGCTACCTTGGCATTATCGATCAGCCCAAGAACCATTCTATAAAATCTCCAGCAAGCCTTTGTTTCCTGGCAGTCAGCTCCTCTTCTGCTGTTTGTGCCCATTGCAACCTGGCAACTTATTTTCCAACTTTCTCTAATAAATCTGCTTTTCTTTACCTACAACTGTCTTGGTAAATTTGTTTACCCCTGCATCACTGGCCCAGACAGTTCCTGCTAACCCACGACAGAGAGATAGACAGATGATTGATAGATAGATAGATAGATAGATAGATAGATAGATAGATAGATTCTTGCGCTATGAGCAATTCTGAGAAGTTCATTTATATGACTCTTCTCCAGACTGTTTCTGTGTCACTAACCGGCCAATATAGTAGCCACTGCAGGACATGAAACAGGCCTACTTGCTACACCTTAGTTATCTTTAACCAAGAAATACACAGCATCTCAACTCTGGTTAGGCCACCACTGAGTCCAGGTTTTGATTTGACAGATGAGCAAGCTCCTAGAACCGCATTCAGTCTCCCAGGTTGGCACATGGAGTCCAGCCTCCCTGGTAAGCTCACCCATGTTGATAAACTCAGTATAGTCTATAATTACATTTCTCTGTCTTTGGCAGTCACCTTCAGAATCCATATGTGTCGATACTTACCCCAGATCTTTGCCTTCTAAATTCAATGGGCTGTAAATCTTCTGGTGTGTAAACCTTCTGGGTTTGACTTTGTAATATTTTTTCTCTGGAACATGCAGGAAAGTGGCCAGTTACAGACTTAGGGACAGTGAGAAGGGGAGGGAATGTGGAGGTGTGGAATGGCCTGAGCTCTCTCCCTGTTACAGGAAACTCCCTCTGGCGGGAGAATGGCAGGCCTATGAGGAAGTAAGGGTTGTCCTTTTCAGGGGAGTGACCGAGTGCTGCATCCAAAAATTCTCATTCCTGTTCTCAGGGCCCAGTTTTGACCCCTACAGGCAATGCCCTGACTTTCACATAAAATATTTGGGGAGGCTGTGAATTCAAGTAATTTGGCAGCCTATAGATTCTCACTAACCTGGAGTTTATATTTCAGCTGCCTTAGCACTACAGCTTCAAGAGATAAGAGAATCAAGCCTGTGTTGAGTTAAGAATTAAATGGGAGGTTGCAGTGAGCCAAGATCATGCCACTGCACTCCAGCCTGGGCGACAGAGTAAGACTCCATCTCAAATAAATAAATAAATAAATATAAAAATGATTTGAGTTTTTTTTTTTTTTTTCTTAAGCTCATTCAAATGCCTTTCTGCCTTCTTGAATTCCTCATGCCCTTGGTAGCATTCTCCAGTGAGAATGATGTTAACTCCCAAAGCCTTGCCCTACTTGGATACCTAATTCCCGCAAACAGTTGATTAGTTAAATGAGCTTTCTGCTACTGTACGCCATTGGTTGCCAGAGTCCCATTCTGGACTTAATGATGTTTTTCAGAATCTTCCTATTTCTCTTGGAATGGCCAGAACAATGACCAACAAGTTTTTTAAAATTTAGTTAAAATTGTGAATTGCAGGCAACAGAAAGGAATTCTGGATATCTTAAGCAGAGAAAACATTTTCTGGAATACAGTAGGGACTGTACAGAATCAGGAGAACCTGGGCTGGAAAATGGGTTTGAACCCTGATCATCTGAGAAGGACAAGGGTCCCTTTTAGTGGGAGTGATGTGGCCAGGACACTGTCACCCCGCCTTTGCCTTTGAATGACTTGCTTTGCATTCAGAGTCCAGGATGAGAGTTCATGGTTGATTGAATCTAGGTCATAGGGCCAGGCATCTATATTTGTTTCCTGGGGCTGCTGTAATAAATGACCACAAACTGGGTGGCTGAAAACAACAGAAATGTATTCTCTTGCAGCTCTGGAGGCCAGACGTCCTAAATCAAGTTGTCAGCGGGGCCCTGCTCCCTTTGAATTCTCCACTAGGAAAATTCCTCCTTGCCTCCTCCAGTTCCCGGTGGGCCCAGGCACTCTGTGGCTTGTGCTAGTGTAACTCCAATCTCCGCCTTCTGTCTTCTCTCCTGTCTATTATAAGGACACTTGTCATTGGCATGTAGGGTCCACCCAGATAACCCAGGATGATCTCGCCTTGAGATCTTTAATTATATCTATAAACCCTTTTTTCCAAATAAGGTCACATTCCCAGGTTCCAGAGGTTAGGATGTGGGCATGTCACAGTGTGACTACGCCATCTCACGGGACAGGGAGTGGGAAAATCTGCCTGCTTCCGTGTCTATGGTGAGAGGCAAGGCTCTGCATCCTACCAGCACTGCACACTACAGAGTTGAGCAGAAAATGTCCTGAGATATTAAAGCCAAAATAAATCAAGATTGCAACCACAGCACTAGTGCCAAAGCCTACCATATAACACAGGAGAGGTAGAAGAGAGCACAGCAGACGAATCCTACATGGGGGACAAGAAAGGCTTTGTGACACAAGCTGAACCTTCAAAGATAGTTGGGTCTGTTAGGTGGTGTAGAGGAGAAAGAAAATTCCAGGCAGAGAGGGAACAGACGAGCAAAAAGCATAAAGGTATCATGTCCAAAGCATTCAGGGAATTTCAAGTCCAGAGGGAAGAGCAGTGGCACTAGATAAGGAGCTTGTGCTGGAATACAAATCCACGAAGTCACTATGCGAATTCCTTTTTTTGTTGTTTGTGTTTCTTTGATCACTGCCAGAGTTTCTCCATGATAGTAGCAACACATTGATTTAGATAAGGAGCTTGTGCTGGAATATAAATGCAGGAAGTCACTATGCACATTCCTTTTTTTGTTTGTTTGTTTGTTTCTTTGATCACTGCAAGAGTTTCTCCATAATAGAAGCAACACATTGATTTAGATAAGGAGCTTGTGCTGGAATATAAATCCACGAAGTCACTATGCGGATTCCTTTTTCTTTGATTTCTTTGATCACTGCAAGAGTTCCTCCATGATAGAAGCAACCCGTTGATTTACATTCTGGTGCAAACTCCTCTCGTTGTCACAGAGAAGTCATTGGCTGGCTACTTCAAATGGTGCTGGCAGAGCACAGGGCGCGAATTGGGGGTGGGACATCATGAGTGAAGATGCAGATCAGATTGTGGGGGGCTTTAGGTGACATGCTTAGGTATTTGGACTTTCTCTTTAGAGCTGGAGAGTGATACAATGGTGACGTAGAGGATGACTTTCGGGACTTGAGTGTGACGGCACGGAGCGTGTGAGATTGGAGACCAATATATTATCTGTTTCTCCAAACTCAGTTCTTTATTCCAGTGTTGGTTTCTTTTTCCTTTCCTTTCTTTCTTTCTTTTTTTTTTTTAATAGAAACAGGGTCTTGCTCTATTGCCCAGGCTGGAGTGCAGTGTTGTGATCATACCTCACTGCAGCCTCAACCTCCTGGGCTCAAGTGATCATCCAGCCTCAGTCTCCTGAGTAGCTAGGACTATAGGCATGCATCACCACACACAGCTATTTTTCAATCTTTTATAGAGACAGGAGTCTCATTAAGTTGCCCAGGCTTATCTCAAACATCTGGCCTCAAGTGATCCTCCTGCCTCAGCCTCCCAAAGCCAGTGTTGGGAGGTGACAACGTTTTCATCACTCTGTAGTGAAACGAGAAAATTAAACATGATATAGTCAGTTCTTCATACATTCTGTTCAACTTTAAAGGACTCTCCTTTGGTTTGAGATCATGACCTCCTAAATTTTATGAGGGTAAAATTGTCCATTTTTCTATGAAATTATGGTAACAATAAATAATAGGCTTTACAATATCTGTATCTATCTGTTACATCTATCTGTCTACATACCTATCCATGTCTTTGCCTTCAAGTAAAAAATCAGCTGGTCCCTCTAGTTCTCCAGTTGTCCCTTTGAGATTTTTCTGGACTGTGCAATCTGCAGGAGTGGGAAATCCTGGACCAGGTGAGGACTTAACCCCAGGCAGAGGTGATAGGGAAGGGGCAGGGGTACTCACAAGAGGGATATGACAGAGCTGGAATCCACACCGTGAGATCCTTGACAGACCAGATTCTACTATGCTTTGCATACACATGGACTCTGTCTGAAATTCAAATACACAATCAGGGTCAGACACGGTGGCTCATGCCTGTAATCCCAGCACTTTGGGATGGCGAGGTAGGTGGATCACTTGAGGTCAGGAGTTCAAGAAAAGCCTGGACAACATGGTGAACTCCGTCTCTACTAAAAATACAAAAATTATCTGGGTGTGGTGGCACATACTTTTAATCTCAGCTACTCGGGAGGCTGAGGTGGGAACATCACTGGAACCCAAGAGGCGGAGGTTGCATTGAGCCAGGATCGTACAACTATACTCCACCCTGGGTGACAGAGTGAGACTCCATCAAAAAAAAAAAAAATCATAATCAGAGTTTATTTAGTTTATTTTTTTAGTACAGGTTGAATATTTCTAGTCTGAAATTCCAAATCCAAAATGCTCAAAAATTTGAAACTTTTTGAGTGCCCACATGATGCCACAAGTGGAAGTCACGCCTGACTTCATGTGACTGGTTGCGGTCAAAATGCAGCCACGGGACAAATGGTTTCTTCAGCGTCTCCAGGGGACAAAAGGCCCTTCCATCCCCCTTCGGATGTGATCTATGTATTCCTCGCATGCCCAGACTTCCCCATGCAAGCACGCTCACAAAGTGTAACAAAATGGCATGTGTTCAGGCACCAATGACGGGTTCCTCACGATGCCCCACATGGGGCCAATACCTGCGTGCATTACTCAGTGTGGTCTTTTGTTAATTTCCTGCTCTATAGTGTAAAGATATTGTTGAAAATGTCAAAAAGACCTGCAGATATCCCTATGAGTAAGAGTGATGAGAAAAAGGAAGCATTTATATAGTAGTGATGATGAAGATGACATTGTCAACACTGCAGAAAAAGCGCCTGTCGATGGCATGGTGAAAAAGTGCGATGGGCTTATTGAAGGACTAGAGCAGTGTGCAGCCATAACACAAGAAATCATGTCAGTTTATAAAATCAAAGAGAGAGTTCCAAGACAAAGAAAAAAGTTCTTAATGAGGCAGGTGACTCTGGAGGAAATATTTTTTAAAAGCCATCTAGCAGGCTGGGTGCAGTGGCTCACGCCTGTAATCCCAGCACTTTGGGACGCTGAGGAGGGCGGATTACCTAAGGTCAGGAGTTCGAGACCAGCCTGGCCAACACGGTGAAATCCTGTCTCTACTAAAATTACAGAAATTAGCTGGGTGTTGTGGCAGGTGCCTGTAATCTCAGCTACTCAGGAGGCTGAGGCAGGAGAATCACTTGAATCCAGGAGGCGGAGGTAGCAGTGAGCCAAGATGGTGCAACTGCACTCCAGCCTGGGCAACAGAGCAAGACTCCATCTCAAAAAAAACAATAATAATAAAACCCTTCTAGCAGAATGTCTCCTCATCCCTAGAGGCCCCTCTTCTTGGTCTCTCAATTGCTTGATGTTTCTTCTTGCCTTGAAAAATAAAATACAGTGTATAGTAGCCTTTTAATCAAAACAGCATTGCAGATGGAGACTGAAAGCCTGCTCTTAGTTGTTGCTGTTAACAGCTAACACAGGTATCTGATGTTGTGCTGCTTGGCTATCCTGAATACTTTTTTTTAAAAACTGTATTACTGATATGTCCTATTTTTACTGTTAAGTATTTAAGTGTGAATAAGTATATGAACATGATTGCTTATCAGAAGCATATAAATTTATAGTCAGGAATGATGGTGAGGTCACATAACCACAGATTGTCCACGTGGGTGGCTGAGATAGTGACGCCTTTTCTTCCTGATGGTTCAATGTACACAAACTTTGTTTCATGCACAAAATTATTAAAAATGTGGTATAAAATTACCTTCAGGCTATGTATATAAGGTATTATGAAACATCCATGAATTTTGTGTTTAGACTTGGGTCTCATCCCTAAGAAATGTCATTCTGTCTGTGCAAATCTTCTAAAATCCAAAATCTGAAACACTTCTGGTCCCAAGCACTTTGGTTAAGGGATACTCAAACTGTAATAACCCCATGAGTGCCTCTTTGGGATCAATTGTGTTATTTTATTTTATGAAATACACTAATATATAATTCATCGTCACATTTCCCCTTAATTCAGCCTTAGGAAAATCATTAGATGACTTATAGCTTTATGGTTGAAAACCATGATCTTCATTTAAAAGCTCTTTCTTGAGCAACCTTTTTTCAGTAAAATGACCTTGGGATTACTTGTCCTCTATCCTACCTAAACCTTCCTTCCTGGGAGAACAGAGGATGAGTAATACACATTCCACTTCTTCTCTGGAAGTGCCTTTCGTATGTAATAGCAGAGCAGTCTTCTTCCACGCTGCTATTTTGGGGGACCTATTGCTTTTACCTCAACACAAACTGAGAGCTGTTTTTGTCAAATTGACACCAGCAGCTAATGCCTAGGGGAAGCCAGGCGCTATATTTTCATTTTTCTTCACTCTCGTGTTTGATTTTCTTGTTCATTTCTGACATTCTCTCATCTACAAAATCAAAATGAATTGTAATATAGTTGCAATGAACATGGCCTTGTCATTGCCTGTGGAGGGACGGCCTTTGGTAACTGATCTCATGATCAATATTAAGCTGTGAGCTCTCTTTTCCTAATTTTTACATTATCCTCTTACAACCACCCCTCTCAACACACACACACACACACACACACTCGCACTCCCCACCCAGATGTTGTCATGTTCATTTCCCCTATTTCGTTTTGGGGGCTAATATTCTACTCTTAGTGAACAGTCCATTTAGACACATACTCCTTGACATTTTTCGAGGAAAACAAAGTGCTCTCAGAGAGTATTTGATCTCTTTCCCCTAAGATAAACGCCCCTCACGTTGTTCACTTTCTTTCAACATGTTTATCGGGGGTAACTTTCTAGTCTCTGGTGGGATTCCAGAGAGGATTTTATTCTCCTGATGCAACATATTTTGTTGTTTTGAAGCTCTGAATTTGTTCTGCTCATAGGATTTCAAGGAGAGATGCCAGCTGTTCCTTTCCTTAGCATTTCCATTGTAATCTCTCTGGTGTATCATTAAGGAGTTCTGTGTAGAGGAGAAAATATTTATGAGGCTGTTTTACTGGCTTCATTATTCAAAGGGAGTAGGAACCAGAGTCAAAGTGTCACCCCAATCTAGAAAAGCTAATATTGCTTGCTGTCTATACTTTTGTATCCACCCGTCATATGTTTACCCCTGGCTGTGCTTATTCAGCTCTTATTCTGTGTTACTCCTGAATTAGTCTGTAGCTTTGAGACAGTATAGGGACCACCCATCTTTGTTTGTCTTACAGCTACCAAAGCATCTGTTGCCTAGTAGGTGCTTAGTCAACATTTCTCAAATTAAATTTAGTTATAATAGAGCTCTATCATACATGGCTAGCCTCTCCTCTAATGCTAACATCTATGGGACTTAAGAGTTTGTGATCCTTCCTCCTCTAGCTTCATTTCTTTTCTTACTGTGTGTATTCTCTTTTGATTTAATATACTCTAATTTCCCTAATGGGCTATGTATTAGAATAATGATTTTTTTTTTTATTTAATTTTTTTGAGATGGAGTCTCACTCTGTTGCCCAGGCTGGAGTGCAGTGGCGTGATCTTGGCTCACTGCAACCTCCACCTCCCAGGTTCAAACGGATTCTCCTGCCTCAGCCTCCTGAGTAGCTGGGATTACAGGCACGTGTTACCGTACCTGACTAATTTTTGTAATTTTAGTAGAGACGGGGTTTCACCATGTTGGACAAGCTTGTCTTAAACTCCTGACCTCAGGTGATCTGCCTATCCCGGCCTCCCAAAGTGCTGGGATTACAGGCATGAGCCACTGCGCCCAGTCAATGATGATGTTTAAATGAAGTTCTCCTGAGATTCTTGACCATCTAAGTTTATTATCCTTCAGATACCAGAAACAATATGCCCAAGTCTAAAGCCTCCACCTCCTATCGCATTTCATCTGATGGTGAACCAGTGTACTGTCTACCCTGGGGCCATCCTTCTTATCTGTTCTTCACGTATTTATACAGTAGACATTTATTGAACATTGTAAAAATACCAAAAAAGATGCAGAGATCATAAGACATATTGTCCCTGTCTAGAAAGTGCTGCCGTCAATTATGGAAGATATGTTCAAACAGCTCATACTGTAATATAAAATACAATGCATTGCTGACCATTATGACATTTCAAAATCAGTTACCAGTATCTAGTCCTTCTTACATCCTATTTCCCGCAAATGCATACATCTTAAGTAAAGTAATTTGGATGTATTCACATGCATTACGAAGGAAGGGTTTATTAGAGTTTATATATGGCCATTACTAAAGTTTCCTTTGCTTTACCTTGTATTCTTTCTTCTTCCTTATTTTAGGATAGTAGTGGTACATTGTACAGTATCAGGCTTATTATCAGAGCTTCATCTTCAGCATGTTCCCTGCCTTAACTCTGCATGAGTCACCAGGTCCTATTCATTTGGTTCTTTCTCCTTAATATCCCTTCATTTGAATCATTTCTAAGCATTATTAATATCATTCTTTGCTAAGATATTTAGCCAAGTTCTTTCTCTGTCTTCATTGTGGACCCATCCATGCAGTGCCAGTCTACACTACTGCCAGAGGCAATTTCTAAAACCCAGATCAACTTTTGTCATTCTTCTTGTTGAAATAATTCAGTGGTTCCCCATGATGTTCGGAAGCTGGACTAGGTCCTATATAATCTGACTTCTACCCTCTCTTCCAGCCTCTTATTTCACCATTTGCTTCCCTGCCTCCCTTTCTCCTCGCCATCTGTATAGTTAAGAGTGCGAACTCTAGGGTCAAATTGCCTGGGTTCAAATCCTCGCTCTGCCACTTACTAGCTATGTAACTTTGGGAAAGTCACTTAGGTCCTCCGTGCCTCATTTTTCTTATCTGTAAAATGGGGGAAGTAGTAGTTCCTATTTTATATAGTTATTGGGAAGAGTCAATGTGTTAAATGCTTACAACAGGGCCTGGCCCATAGCAAATAATTAATACAGACACTTCTCCACTTATGATGGGGTTACATCCCAATAAACCCATTACAAGTTGAAAATATTATAAGTCAAAAATGCACTTAGGCCTGGTGCAGTGGCTCACTTCTGTCATCCCAGCATTTCAGGAGGCCAAGGCAGGAGATTGTTTGAGCCCAGGAGTTTGAGACCAGCCTGGGGAACGTAGGGAGACCCCATTTCTACAAAAATAACAAAATTAGCAGGATGTGGTGGCACACGCCTATAGTCCCAGATACTTGGGGGTGCTGAAGCAGGAGGATCATTTGCATCTGGGAGGTCAAGGCTGCAGTGAGCTGCGATGGTGCCACTGCACTCTAGCCTGGGCAACAGAATGAATACCCTGTCTCAAAAAAAATGCATTTAATACACCTAACCTACAGAACATGATAGCTTACCTCCCTAGCCTACCTTAAACGTGCTCAGAACATTTACATTAGCCGACAGCTGGGCAAAATCACCTGGCAAAAGGGAACACTGTCGAATCTCAGTTGTCTACCTTCATGATGGTGTGCCAACTGGGAGATGTGGCTCTCTGTGGCTTCCCAGCATTGTGAGAGAGGATCCCACCGCATGTCATTAGCCTGGAAAAGAGATCAGAATTCAAAATTCAAAGCACAATTATTACTGAATGTATATCACTTTCACACCATCATAAAGTCAAACCTTCATAAGTCTGGGACCATCTGTATATATTTCTGTGTGTGTGTTGCTGTTATTGCTGTTGTTATTCATTTATTGGCTTTGTGTATTTCTTTTTGCATATGCTGTTTCACATGTCTGGAATCACCCACTTCTCCTTTTCACCTGGCTGACCCCACTCATCTTTTGAACTTCAGTTTAGGTATCAGCCCCTTGAGGGAGCCTTCACTCCCCCTTCCCACTGCAGGCTGGATTAGTCTCCTATGTGCTCCTGTAGCACCGGTGCACACCCACATCATAACATTCATCACACCAGATAAGGGGTATTGACATTGTGATTTTGAACACTGTAAGTGACCTAAAGGTCCATGATGTTTAATAGTTTGCAATGACACAAAATGATTATTTTATAATGATTGTATGAATGTATGATTATTGTATTAGTCCGTTCTCAGGCTACTAATAAAGACATACCTGAGACTGTGTAATTTATAAAGGAAAGAGGTTTAATTGGCTCACAGTTCAGCACGGCTGGGGAGGCCTCAGGAAACTTACAGTCATGAGTGGAAGGGGAAGCAAACATATCCTTC
Source organism: Pongo pygmaeus (assembly GCF_028885625.2). NCBI lineage: Eukaryota > Metazoa > Chordata > Mammalia > Primates > Hominidae > Pongo > Pongo pygmaeus. Next base: position 12,921,229 of record NC_072380.2, read on the forward strand.
TTCACATGGCGGCAGCAAGGAGAAGTGCCAAGCAAAAGGGAAAAAAGTCCCTTATAAAACCATCAGATCTCGTGAGAACTCACTCACTATCATGAGAACAGCATGAGGGTAACCACCCCTATGATTCAATTACCTCCCACCAGGTCCCTCCCACGATACATGGGGATTATGGGAACTACAATTCAAGATGAGATTTGGGTGGGGACACAGCCAAACCATATCAATTCTATTATTTTGTAGATGATTATATCAAATAATCTTGATTCTTGGTATTAAATAAGGCAAGGCATGAGTTTGGGGAATCACATTAGCTCAGGATGTATCCATCCCAGAAGTAAGGTTCTACTACACTTTAATTTTCTATTTATTTGTATGCTTCAAATATTAAATTCTGGGGTCCTGAATGGGGTGAGAGCTGTTTTATCTCTATCCCTAGTGCCTTACATCTGCCAGAGATTCAGTTAATATTTGTTGAAAAGATGAATGTGTATTTTTAATTTAATACAGAAAATTATTTTTTTTTCAAAAATCTGGCTTTGCCCCTGAGCTGTGGTTTGAGGTGCTGACCCTCTTCCCAGGAAAATACGTGCATGGCTCATTTCAGAAGATTTAAGGTCAGACCTTGCCCTAGAAGATGGCCTCCTGTTTAGTCAAAGAGAAGAGAAGAAGAAATGTGTTTCTTTCAACACTAAATATGACTGATTTAATAAAAAGACTCAATTGGAATTCAACTCCTTTTAGATATATACGACCCCATTCTATCATTGCCCAACAACTTCTTGGAGAAGGTGATATGATTCATGCACTTTACACAGAGGCAAATTTGGATCCTAATTTAGGAAAATGAAGCAAAATCAGTCATATCTGAAGGTGTTTTGGGTGTCTGATTTGGGCATATAGACAAGCCTCCTGCCCAGGTAGCTCACATATGCCTCCTACTTCTACACTAGCTACAATTCCTCTTCTCATTGGTACTTTTACTGATGGGGGCTTTGAAGACTTTGCCTTCGGTAGCTTATCTGAGGGGTCTAACACATTTAGGCACAAATGCCTGAAGGAAAGGCGCATAGACAACCACATTGTCTGATGACAGTCGACTGCCCAGGTCAGAGCCTGGCAGGGTAAGTCCGAACGGAGAGTCTTTAGCTTCACCCTGTCATAGGGACTCAGTTAGCAAACATCATCTCTCTTATAATTAAGGCAGGCTCTAAAATTGCATGGGGAAAGATAAGATGCTTATCTTTGAAAGGTAGCTCTTTCAAAATGCTTCTTAAATGCACTTCTAAAAAGTTAGCTTCTGTGGTTCTCAGTGGCACAGATCATGTGCCTACCTATGAGTGAGACATAGCTGGGGTTAAAATCTATAGGCAAGTTCTGAAGACTAGAGAGAAGCTTTCCAAAGCACATCCGGATCAATGATTCTTAAATAGGGGCCAGGACTAGGGTGGGGCTGGTGTAGGGGAATGTTGGGGGAAGCCACGTGCATCTCTGAGTAGAAAGCCCACACGCACCCTGCCATCGTGAGAATCACTGGGTATAATGAGAAGTACAGTTTGTGGCAGTGTGGTGAACAACAAGTGATAAGGAAACTAGGAATAATGGTTACAGGCTGGGACTTAGATTATGGTCCATTCACTCCACTTGCAGACAAGCAATTAGGGTCCAAGGTGTTATAGGAAGGGCTTTTCCTATCACATCAGGCATCTCTCGGGATCTCATTGTATATCACAAGACCTCTATATTACAAAGTGGTTTTTGATGCATTTTTTAATAACTAAAAGCCTTTTGATAGGTTTCATGACAAACTCTTATGAACAGGAAGAAAAATGTGAGCAATGATGAATAACTACGAGTACTTGTCAGAGTGACATGAAAGTAGCTGGTAATATGGAAAATACTGAGCAGTCCAATTGTACTGGAATGATTCAGTACAATTCAGTAATATTGTCTTAGGTAGTATACATTTAATTAAGCCCCTGGAATCAGAGATGACTCTCGATGTTAGCAATTTTCCCAGGAACAAGATGAAATCATTCAATTTAATTTTAGGAGAAAGTATCGTATCTTTTATAGAAAGCTTAGGAATTGATTTATTGGCCTATTGATTTGAACTGCTCTTATAATTCTGGCACACTCCACATATTAACAATTCTTTCCAATCCCTACTTGGCTAGGTAATTTATGCATAGGTCAGGAAGTCAGCCTGGGCTGTAGCTGGCTCCATATATTTATCATGTGAAATGACATTTAGTATTTGTTTTCTTCCTGATAGGGCCTGGGCTCCCTTCAGAGACTCACACAAGTGGTTTATCATGAGAAGGACCGCACTATTTCATTTCACTCCTACAAGTTTTCATTTATGTTACACATTGAGAAAGTTATGAGAAGCAACTGTCACTCTCTGGAGGTGGAGACTGCCGTGATTCACAAAGACAAGAGGTAATTTTCCTGTAATCACAGGATGACTCAGGTTAGTAGCTTTCAGCCCTTCTGCAACTCACATACCATGAGGTGTTTTTAGCACTGCGCATCTTCAGTGAACCTAATTCTTCCCAATCCCTATAGTTTTAAATTTATGACAATGTGATATAAAGTAACTTGGAATTTATTTTTGCACGAGGTGGAAAACAGTATTTGAAAGTAGTTGTACAGGGTATGTAAAAATTATAAGAACATATTTAGCATTTTTAGAAAGCAAAATAATTTTGTAGGACTTAAACATATTTTTAAATGAGATTTTTGTCACACAAAAGTTTACAATATCATTTGTACTTGGAAATGATATATAGATGTTAAGTGTGAAGTTGCATGTATTGAAAAGTAAAATTAAAAAGCTATGCATTTTGTAATTAGGTCTTTTTTATAATGTAAGTTGTCTTTTAACTGTTTGGACCAACTTGCATTTTTACTTTAGAATTGTAGTTTAAGTGTGTCTTTGAAATTTAAAGTAGAATTTTATGCTGTCTCTTTTTTAATTCTGTGTCTTCTACGGCATTTATAATAGGAGAGCCATTTCCAATATTTATATTTCTTTTTAGTTATGAAAAAGTGACCATTGTATGCCTAGATTATTCCTATAATACAGACCTGGCTGGGCGTGTTGGCTCATGCCTGTAATTCTAGCACTTTGGGAGGCCGAGGCACGTGGATCACCTGAGGTCAGGAGTTCAAGACCAGCCTGGCCAACATGGTGACCCCGTCTTTACTAAAAATGCACAGCTTAGCCGGGCGTGGTGGTGGGCGCCTGTAATCCCAACTACTCGGGAGGCTGGAGCAGGAGAATTGCTTGAACCCAGGAGGTGGAGGTTGCAGTGAGCCGAGATTGCGCCACTGCACTCCAGGCTGGGCGACAAGAGCAAGACTCTGTCTCAAAAACAACAACAACAGCAGACCTCTGGGGCAGCAAATCAGAAAACACAAAATAAAACTGGAAAAGCTCAGTCTTGCTTTCCTCCAAGTGCCCATTGACTCACAGCTGGCTCTTTAGGATTTATAACCAAAGAGTCAAGGACCAGCTTGTACAGAGTAAAGTATTGTTGTTTTGCAGAGGGAGCTAAGAAACAGCTCCTTGATTCATTGGCTCTACAATTAATTATTGAGTGATGCTCTATGTTCTGCACTATCCTAGGCTCTATGATGTACAGATGAGACATAGATATAGATATATAAAAACATCACATTTCCATCTCTGCCCTCCAAAAACTTATAATCTAGTTGGGAACATATACAGAGTTGAGAGTTCATGACAGTATCTGGAAAAATGCCCTAAGAGTGATAGAGATAATAAATTTGCAGTGTATAGAAGTCCTGGGGCCGGGCACAGTGGCTCACACCTGTAAGCACTTTGGGAGGCCTAGATAGACAGTGCAGTGGTTCACCATCAGAGGAAATGCGATAGGAGGTGTAGGTTTTAGACTTGGGCATATTGTCTCTGTGGTATCTGAAGGACAACAAACTCAGATGGTCACGAAGCTCAGGAGAACTTCATTTAAACAGCATCATTGACTGGGCGCAGTGGCTCATGCCTGTAATCCTAGCACTTTGAGAGGCCGGGATAGGCAGATCACCTGAGCTCAGGAGTTTGAGACTAACCTGGGCAACATGGTGAAAACCCATCTCTCCTAAAAAAAAAAAAAAAAAAAAAGCCAGGTGTGGCGGTGTGCACCTGTGGTCCTGTGGTCCCAGCTACTCAGGAGGCTAAGGCAGGAGAATTGCTTGAACCTGGGAGACACAGATTGCAGTGAGCAGAGATCGTGCCACTGCACTCCAGCCTGGGAGATAGAGCAAGACTCCATCTCAAAAAAATAAAAACTAAAAATAAGTCCTTGGATGGATGATTTTTATCTGTAGTTATCCATGAATCCTTTATGCAGGAGGAAGAAACTATGCTAGACTTTGCAGACCAGAAGATTTTGGCAGGAGTAAGTGATAGGAGAGCATTGCCGGTGAGAGAGAATAGACTGCTGGCTTCAGCAAAGACCTGAATAAGGTCCTGAGCAAGTCCCACTCGGGAAAAAGTGAGTAGATTTGTGTGGGTACAGCTGAGAGTTTGAGGTACTGTAGTTACAGGATATAGGACTGCAAAAGTGGACTGGACCAGGTCAGGGAGGGTTTTCATGACAGACTGAGGTGTGCAGGTGCTATCCCGTAGGCAGCAGAGGTGCCCTGAAGGGCTTTCAAGAAGGAGTGAATATTGTCCAATGAGGTTGTATAGAAAAATTAACCCTGCACTGCCATGAAATAGAGATTCTAACCAACTTTCCTTGAATTCATAGAAGGAAAGTCATGAACTGTAGCCAGCAAACCAGGAATGGCACACGTGCTATGTGGTTTACACAGTTACCTTTTACTATAGGAATGTATTGTGTCTCCAGCGAAGTGGACATTAACAGAGAAGGTTGTGTTGCCAACTCCCATGTTTATGAATATATTAGAGGGGATAGATGTGGGGGGTGCAGAGACAGCAAGAGGAACAGACAGACCAGTTAGACTAGCTGAGATACTAGTGGATGGCAGTACAAACAGAAAGACAGAAAGGGGGCAGAGGTGCCAGCACTGTGACAACTTTGATCTTCTAGGCTGGCATTCCAATAGCACATTGCCATCTCAGTAGATTCTTTTGCTCCAACAAGAGTCCCTTCATCCATTTGTGATGGGTCCTGTTGGCGACCCTAGTGGCCATGGTACATCTCTTTCACTGTGGCCCCCACTGGGGTACATGCTGTGGTTGTGAAGAAGAATTCAAGTTTGTAATACTTTAGTCCTTTGGCTATACATGTCAAAAAGAACTAAAGCAAGAAGGAGGATTTGTTGGGAGTGCTTAAGTAGCTGGCACAATAAAAGGAACTCCCGCAAACCAAACCTCGGGAAAGTTACAACTTGGGATGAGGCATGAGGATCTTTTCTTCAGGGCTGAGCCATCAGCAGTTCTGCTCCAACCTCTTGTCAATTTCCCAGGCGAGGGAGAATAACTGTCCAAGATTGGATCATGTGCCCACCCCACTGCCACTGTCAGTGTGCCTGGCAGGCCCCGCAGACACTTGGGGTCTGAGAGAGATGTAGTTCCCCAAAGGAACAGAGGATAAACAGAGGCTTTTAAAAGTATTTTAATCTCTAAAACGTCTGCGATTGCAAATAGTGGTCATGTGTGTGTGCATGGTCTCAGGCTTGGGAATGGATGAGATATTCCCCAGAATCTTAGATCTCCAAAATTACTTTTCACTACTACCTCTGATGGACCCTCTGCTCTTTCAAACTAATGTCTTTTTTATTTTTTTAAAAGATACCGATATTGACTAGAAGCTTTTTTATTTTTTAAGAAGATACTGATATTGACTAGAAGGTATTGACTAGGCAATACCTTCATGCCTGCATGCCTCTAGCTACATGGATTAAGTGTCTTTTCTCTTTCTCCCTTTCGTTTCTTCTCTTCTGTAGCGGTCAGCTCTTCAGACACGTCAAGTGCCCCGAGGTGACTTAATTTATACGCATTAGTTATGTTGGAATTCTCAAGTTTGCTACTTTCCCTGAAAAGCAGGCTAAGAGGACCTTAAAAGCACAGTGACTTGTCCACCTTTGGGAACCCTTGAATTGATTCTTCTTGCAAGTGCAATTTAAATGACAAGAAACGAACATTTTCTTTTTTTTATTTGAGATGGAGTTTCACTCTTGTTGCCCCGGCTGGAGTGCAATGGCGCGATCTCGGCTCACTGCAACCTCCGCCTTTCGGGTTCAAGCAATTCTCCTGCCTCAGCCTCCTGAGTAGCTAGGATTACAGGCATGCACCACCATGCCCGGCTAATTTTTGTATTTTTAGTAGAGACGGGGTTTCTCCATGTTGGTCAGGCTGGTCTCGAACTCCCAACCTCAGATAATCCACTCGCCTCGGCCTCCCAAAGTGCTGGGATTACAGGCGTGAGCCACCGCGCGTGGCTGAAAAGAACATTTTCAAATCTTGCCTACGCTTCTAGGCTGAGTTCCAAGGCGCAGTTCTCGACTTCTCATGCATTCATTTGAAGATGCGTCAGCTTACACACACAGAGGGATCACTGAAAATTTACCTTTTTAATAATTTCCTAATACTCTGGAAATGAACATAATAAACTGCAACACAATACAACTCTAGACTTTCTAGAGCAAGAATTGTTAACCTTTGGCATTATTTTGGATTTTAGTTTCTTAACACAAAGGTTTAAGCAAGTTTCAGTTGCAGTTAGAAGTCGTCAACATGTAATTTCCATTAGTGATAAATGTGTAAAAAGTTATATGAGCAATTGATATTTGATTATATAAATCTAGTTTGAGTGCTAATTGGAGTAGATATAAACAAATATATACAAAATTATATATTTTTACCTTTTCTTTTCTTCTCTCTATTCTTTATACATATTAAGTCATAGCTCTTAGCTCTTTGTCTGCTTTCCTTATTCTCCATTTTTGGTTTTCTTTGCACTAACATATATGAACCGCATGATGATCATTCAATACATATATTAATTTCCCCGTTTCTTCTCCTTTCACTTCCCCTGGTTTCTTTCTTCTTTTCCTTGTCATTCTGTCTTGATCCTTTTCTTGATTTTTATAAAGAAAACTTTACTGATACATATTTTTGTCTTCTTTGTGTTGTTTTTGTTTTGGGTTTGGTTTTTGGGGAGGGAACACTGATTCTTCTATGAGTTGTGTGTGTTTCGGGAGATTAATCACCCAGATACCAATTAGGCCCAAGTCATTGTTGTCTTAGGTTCTAAGGCTTATAAATATTATAACATTTTTCAGAAAGATTTTATTCTCTGCAGAATAAAAAGCTCAGCAGATTTTTCCAATAACTGCACATATAAACAGCCACATAAACAGTAGACTAAATATTACAGATGATCCACATGAGAGTAATAAATGAGGACACTAGTTTGTCCATACATTTTTCATAAGGTACTGAAGTAACTGAGAATTGTCTTAACGAGTACCAGTAACCATGAAACAGCAAGATAATTAGAGAATGAAGGTAAGCAGCAATAGCAACCACCTGCTGCTACAAGCTGAGGATCATGTAGCCTCCTTCCTGGACCTTTACACAATTTATGTTCCCATCTATTTATTGAGATCAGTAATCCTCATACATTATTATAGTTGTGCTACTTGGAAGCTGTGGCTGGCACAATTCATCCTTAATTTCACTTTGAGTTATTGAGTAAAGCTATTCAATGTGTAATAAGATCACAATAAGGTAGGTAAAATGAATTTCCTTCCTCTCATCATACTAATGAGTCACTCACCTGCTGCCCTAACTGAAACAACTTCTTTACTGGGAGCAAATGGACTTTATTCTTGGCTGGTTACTGGATAATCTGGCGTTGGACATGATCTCATTTAAGTTACGTATTTCTTCAGTTAGATTTCTTCTGAGCTAAAACTCTCTCAGCAGTTTCTGTATTTGCTATGACATAATCTTATTGAATGGGGATACTGCTTTGACATTTCACCTGATCTTTGAACCCGGTGATCTCCAGTTTCTGGCTGCCTGGAAGGCACCGACTGGATGGCATTCATCCCTCATGGGAATGGCAGAACACAGATGAGAGAGGATACTCTGCTCAGTTTCAAGTTCTAACATGGTTTAAAGTACATAACAAGGCAATTGCCTCAAAGCAAAACGGGGTTTTAATTGAAATATACATGGACCAAAGTACATATATCATAAATGTACAAATAAATGAATGAATTTTTCATAACCTGAGCACCCTCATGTAACCCGAGCCCAGATCAAGAAACAGAACATTACAGGCGCCCCAGGACCACCTCCCGACCCCCAGTATTCCCTGCCAGGTGCTACCCCAGGCAGCGTCTGTCCCACTTCTAATGGCCCACATTTGTTTTATCTGTTTTTGTACCTTCCTTATTTTATTTTATTTTATTTTTTATTTTTTCTGATCTATCTATGGGGTCATGTTTTTATACTTTCCATAAATACAATCCTATAGTGTGTATTCTTTTGTGGACTTCCCTTTTAATATGATATTTATGGAATTTATATCATTTGGATGTTTGTCCCCTCCAAATCTCATGTTAAAACGTGACCCTCAATGTTGGAGGTGGGGACCATTGGGAGGTGTTTGGGTTATGGGGGTGGATCCCTCAGGAATGGCTTGGTGTCCTCCTCATGGTAATGGGTGAGTTCTTGCTCTATCAGTTCATGAGAGCTGGTTGTTTAAAGGAGCCTGGCATCTCCTCCCCTCTCTCTTGCTCCCTCTCTGACCTTGTGACACACATGCTCCTCAGTCACCTTCCACCATAAGTAACAGCTTCCTGAGGCCTCACCAGGATCCAAGCAGATGCTGGTGCCATGTTTGTACAGCCTGCAGAACCATGAACCAAATAAACTGTTTGTCCTTATAAATTACCCAGCCTCAGGTATTCCTTTACAGCAACACAGAATGGACTAATATAGGGATTGATCCATATTGTTGCATATGGTTGCAAACTTTCATTCTTTTGACTCTGGTAGCATTCCATTCTATGAATATACCACAATTTATTTGATCATTTTACTGATGATGGGCACATGTGCAGTTTCCACATTTGTGCTACTTCGAAGAGTGCTTCTTTGGATATTCTAGCATATGTCTTTTGGTGAATATAGGTGTCCATTTCTTTTGGATATATGTATATACCTTTAAGATTGGGGTTGCTGGGCCATAGGCTATGCATGTGTTTAGCTTTAGTTGTTACTGCCAGGCAGTTTTCCAAACAGACTGAAACAATTCACATTTCTTCCAGCGGTGTATTAGAACTCACCGATTCCATGTTTTCACCAACACTAGATATTCTTTGTGTTTTTCATTTTAGCCATTCTTTTGTATAGGTGGTGGGATCCCATTGTGGGTTAAATTTGCAGTTCCCTGATACTAGTGAAGTTAAGCCCCTTTGTGTGTGTTTCCTGCCCGTCTCCTGACCATTGTGAAATGTCTGTTAAAGTCTCTCGCCCATTTTTCAATTGTGTTGTCTTCTACTGCTTTGTGATTTGTAAGAATTGTTTATATTCTGGATACTACTCAATTGTCAGCTGTATGTACTATGAATACTTCTTCACACTCTGGGTTGAATTTTCCCTCTCTTCATGGTGTCTTCATTTTAATATAGTCTACTTTATTTTTCCTTTTATGGTTAACACTTTATATGACCCTTTGTAAGAAATTTTAACTTACTCCAAGGTCATGAAGATGTTCTGTGTTTTCCTCTAAAAGCTTTATTGTTCTATATGATAGAAAGGTTTTAATTCATAAATGTATGTCAGTATTTGGAGACAGAACTGTTTTAAAGCCACGTGTGTTTTCCATTGAGCTAAAACATAGAGGACTCACTACAGGGAAAAGTGTGGTACAGAAAGAAACTCAAGATAGAGGTAATGGAAGTTCCCATCACAAACAAATGAGAAATCCCTTCTGATGATAGGGCTAAGTGCTTATAGCCTATTACCCCGTCTCTGTGCTAACTTCTTAGGAGGAGCGGATATAAAAACCACCGTCTTGAGGACATTTAGTTATAGCACCTCCTCCCTGGGGACAAGTAGCCACTCCTCCGGACAACGCAAAGCCTTCTTTCTCAGAGTTCGCTAGATTTCTGTGGGTCAAGTACAGAGTCTCATCTCCTTGATGAGACAGTAGAAAAAGCTTTTCCCTGGAAGCCTTTTCAGATCCTCGGAATATTTTTACTATTTGCCTCTGGGTGTCAATATGTGTGTAGCTTTCCAGTGATCATTAAGAAGTTGGAAAAACTTGGGAAACAACCTTTTTACTTTTATTTGTCGACACATCAAATACTCAAAGTTGCCTTTGAAATTGTGGCTGTTGGGTATATATGTCAATGCCCACCTCTCTATCCCTGTTTCTTTACCCAGAAATATAGCATTAAGAAAGATTGTTCAGGGGCTGGGTGGAGTGGCTCACACCTGTAATCCTAGCACTTTGGGAGACCAAGGCGGGTGGATCATGAGGTCAGATGTTCAAGACCAGCCTGAACAACATGGTGAAACCCCGTCTCTAGTAAAAATACAAAAATTATCCAGGCATGGTGGTACATGCCTGTAATCCCAGCTACTCAGGAGGCTGAGGCAGGAGAATCGCTTGAACCTGGGAGGCGGAGGTTGCAGTGAGCCAAGATCATGCCATTGCACTCCAGCCTGGGTGACAGAGGAAGACTCCGTCTCAAAAGAAAAAAAAAAGAAAGATTGTTCAGGGTGGGGGAAGATGGGAGGGGTGATTTATTGGGGGAAGGATATGTTCATTATCTTGAGTGTCTTGATGGTTTCATAGATACACACATATGCACACACATATGTATGTAAAAACATCAAATTTTATACTTTAAATATATGCAGTTTGTTATATGTCAATTATACCTAAATAAAACTGTTAAAATATGATGTAAAAATTTAAAAGAAATATTGTTTAATTGGCTAGAGTTCCATCATTCATGAATTCACTAAACGTATTTAGACCTATTACATTTAGGCCCAGTGCTAGATATTATGGGCTAACCAAAGATGTGTATGAAATCTTGTTTCTTCTTTAGAAGTTCAGAATCCAGTAGAAATACTTAAGCCATTATAATACTTTACAGCACATGATATATTTCAAGTGCTGTGGAATTAGGGAGTGTGGAGGTTATATTTCTTTGAGAAGATGGAGAAGCCTGTAGGTAGAAGTTGCCACTTGGCTCACAATATTAAGTTCAAAAAAGTAGGATGCAAAACTGTATCCAGTTTTCTCTCAATTTTATTATAATATATCTCTATGAAAAAGAAAACTTTTAATCTTTATGAAGAAAAAAGGGGGAACTTATATGGTAACAAGTTGTCATCTAATAAAAACTGATGTATACTTCTTATTTTTTCATGATCTAGATATTCTGCAGTTCATATGATGAACTGAGCTGTTTATTCCTTTTGGTGGGTGGGATTAGAATACCCATGATATCTCTCCATCAAGAGTTCTGAGGGACGCAGGCTGATGCCTCCAGGACAAGGAACAGTTCATTGCAGAGATAAGGGATAGGGAACTTGGAAAGCAACACACTGGGGTAATCCTGATCTTTGCAGATGACATTTATGCCATAGCAAGTCACATAGGGTTTACCTGAATTCAAGTAGGTAGAAAAATGTTAGCCTAATCACATGCCCAGGGCAGGAAAACTAAACATTTGTGACTTCTCAATAGAACCCTGTTGTTAGAAGCAGGAATTGCCAATGTCCTTCTCTTTGTTTTTCTAGCCTTGGGAAACATGCCAGGCCACTAACTCTCCTGTTAGTTTTCTGTCACTTTCTGTCCTCTCTTCCATCCTCCAAGAAATAAATGCTAGAAATAGGCAGAGTTTGTGGGGCAAGGGAAGGAACAAAGATGATTCAATGTCTGAGGTCTCCTGTTCTGTGCCTACGTCAACTTCCCCCTGGCAAAGTTAGTTGTATCTTTTTCTACTCAGTCTTATTTCTGTTTTTGTCATCATATTTATGATTTCTTTTGATTGTTAGCATTCAATATTGGGGGTTTGTTTTAAGGTTACACTGTAAACTTTACAAGTTGCTTGAAAAGTAGCAATAAAGGTAAGATATTACAACACTATGTGTCAGCATCCTTGCACACTAGTTATTTAAAGTGTAAAATAATCATTTCAAAATGTTAATTAAAAAAGCAGTTTGCCTGCCTTGGGAAAGGTGTGGTTGTAAGAAACAGAAATAAGTTCAAGTGAAGAATATTTTAGGGCTAGAACAGGGTATGCATTTGAGATTCAAGGTTAGGAAATGAAGTACCTCAGGACGCAAGGCTGGTACTCCAAAATGAACAGGTTTCTTGGAGATGAGTGACCCTGAGACCCTGTCTAGAGCCTATATCGGAACTAGAACTAGAATATCATCTACTAGACTTCCCCAGTCCTTCTGCCTTTCCCCCCGCCATGTTAGGAAGCATCACGGATTCTCATCTTGTTTTTCTTTCCCTACAGCTACATTTATTTTGCAGAAAAATATTCTTTTGGTTCATCCATATGTGCAAGGCTAAAAATGGACTCCCTAACACAGACTCCAAGTGATCACAACCAACCACTTGCGGTCATCTGACTATTCAGGTCTTTCAGTTCAAATTCTCAAAATTGGGTCAGTCTCACCCATGGACTGGTTCACTATAGGTCTGGTTTTAACCTGGGTCCACTCAGTGAGGCGGGGAACCCTGGAAAGAGGAGGCACAAGGCTCAGAAGCAGGTTCTCTTGGATCGACAATGATGAGCAACTCTGATGCGCATCTTTCTGACTTTCTAGTTAAAATGTTTACTGTCTCATACTTTTAGTCTTTTTATAAGCCATCTTAGAAGTTATGATTTATAGATAACATATTTCACTAAAACTACATGAATGAAAAAGGATGCTCAGGAAAAATGCTTCCTTTGTTTTGGGGACTTTCTTAAATTGGAAAACACTAAATTAACATTTCCAAAGTGTCTTCTGCAGAATACTATTTCCTAAAAAGACAAGAGGTGTTTAAAGACAGAAAGAGTATTATAGACCCAATAATTCTGAGAAAAAAGCCAAATTTTTAAAACATCAACCAGGACTCTTTTCTGCAAGATTTTTCGAAACTCGTAGTGTGCTGGTGTGCATTTTGAATCTCAAAGGAGGGACACAATATGAGGCTTTAAATACTGACTTTTTATGTGGATTATTTTATGGGTCTGGAATTTGAGAGCACACAGATTAGGAATCCTGGCTAATCCAAACCCTTTATCTCTCGCTTCATCTGGAATCCCATGCTCTTGTTTTAGTACTAGTCTTATTACCTTAGTCACACTTTCAAACTCACAAGGAATTTGCTTATATACATAAAATTCATGTGGAAACTATTGTAGGAAATTTAAATCGGCAGCATTTAAAATTTAAATCTGCAGTGTTTATAAAGTTAACTGTAAAATATCAGAAAAACAAAATAGATTCATATTGCTTATACACTTAAAAATAACTCTCTTTTAGGTTACTTGATTATAGTAGAGGCCATAGAAAAGTTAGGGGAAGATCTCAGGGGGTGCTGTTCAGATACTACAAATTCTGAGCTTGAAATTGGAGTCATTTTTAAACTTCATATTGCAAGCAACCCAGTTTATGTCGGTTACCACTTAACATTTGCAAGCGCAATAAAGAAAAACTTACTTGTTCTAGTGTTCTCTAAATCGTATTGCTTGATCGATTCCTTGAGGAAGGGGAAACGTAAATAGACTAAAATCTACTGAGATTTTGATTTAAATGAAAAGCACACAGTGTTTCTGTTTTTCTCTTGTGTGGGCAGTTATAGCCAGCCATATGTTTACTTTGTAAATTTCAATTGAAGGTGCAACATAAGCTGTTTCAATCTGGGTGGAAGTTTAGTCAGACCTCACAAATTAGATTTATACTCAGTTAGGAGTTTGCTAGGATTTTTTGCAGGGGCTGTGGGTAGGTTCACACTAATTAAAGACAACCTATTACATTTTAAGTGTAAATCCTGAACAGCTCTTCCTTGAAACGGAAGGAATGATGGAATTATATTATCATCATTTGGTGATACTTGTAGTAATAATTGGGGCAAGAATCATTGGTAGATGGTAAAACTGGTGGGTGAGCAAATAAGAAACAATATTTGCATAGTCTCAAAGTCTCTCTCCATACAGGGAAGTAACTTGGCAGACACCATCTTACCCAAGTACTTCCCACTTCCCAGGATGGGGTAGAGGTGCGGGGTCAGAGGCTGTCCAGGGACAGTATCTTCTCTCTAGTTACACTCCCATCTGCCAGTTTGCAGGTGTAGAGTCCCCTCCCTTCCCCAGCTCCTCAGGGTGATCACTCCCTCTGCTAACCAAAGCCAAGACTACCCTCTGTACTCAGAGCCAGATTCCATTCTCATTATGTGTATTTATTTGATCATTTGCTGGGGGTCTGCTGTGTCCTAAGTGCTGGGGACTCAGTATTAAATAAGACAAGTCCTTGTTCTCCAGAGTCTTCCAGCAGACTCTGCCAGAGAAAAATATGTTATCTAAATTCAACAATTACAGGACTCTGTGATCCCTGTAGAGGTATGCGTGGGATGCAATAGCTGATAGCCATCAGTAGGGCCAAATGGGTTCTTAAATGATTGAAAATACTTTCATACTGATAGGTAAAAGCCACAACCCGAGCCCCTGGCCACTTCCCTGGGATACCACTCACTCACATGCCAAAATAGAATAGAATAATTACAAGGTTAAGCCCAAAACGGGACCTGCCCTTGTGCTTTTCTTACTCCTTCCCTGTTACCCTTATCCTGCCTGGAAGGTCAGGGAAGCCTTCCTGGAGGAGGTGATGCCTTTTCCAAGAATGACTAGAATTTAGCCAGGTAAAGCACAGCATCTGTTCAGGCCCCTGGATGAGAGGGAGTGTGCCACCGCTGAGAAACAATGGGTCATTTGGTATTACGGCTAATGCTGAGGAAAGATGGTGAGAAATGACCCTTAAGAGGTCTGGTGAGGCCAGATCAGAAAGAGCCTTATGTGCCCGCCTAAGCCAGCTGAACCCAATGGGACAAGCTATAAAATGCCTCTGAAGAAGTTGAAGGTAAGAACTGAGGGGGGTAGCGTGGAGCAAGATGGCCAAATGGAAGGCTCCACTGATGGTGTGTCCCCGCTCCGCCACCCTCCCCACGAGGACCAAAGTTCACACACAAAAAAAGTACCTACATAAGAACCAAAAATCAGGAGAGCCCTCACAGTGCCTGGTTTTGACTTCATATCACTAAAGGAAGCACTGAAGAGGGCGAGCAAGGCAGTCTTGAATTGCGCATGCCGTCCCTCCTCCAACCCCCTAGCAGTAGCCATGTGCCATGGAGAGAGAATCTGTGCTTAGGGGAGGGAGACTGCTGCCTTTGTGAAACACTGTATCGAACTCAGTGCTGCCCTGTCACAGTAGAAAGCAAAAGCATGCCGCTGAACTCAGCTGACACCTGCCCACAGAGGGAGCATTTAAACCAGCCCTGGCCAGAGGGGAATTGCAGATCCCAGCAGTCTGAACTTGAGTCCCTGCAGACCTCACCACTGTAGGCTAAAGGGCTCTGGGGTACTAAATAAACTTGAAAGGCAGTCTAGGCCACAAGCACTGCAGCTCCTAGGTAAGTCCTCCTGCTGAACTGGCCTCGGAGCCAGTGGACTAGGTGGGGAGGAGGGAACGCCACCTATTGAGACACCAGCTAGGGCTGCTAAGGGAGTGCTTGCACTACCCTTCCCCGACCCAGGCTGCACAGCTCCTGGCTCCAAAAGAGAGCCCTTCCTTCTTCTTGAGGAGAGGAGAGGGAAGAATAAAGAGGACTTTGTCTTGTATTTTGGATACCAGCTCTGCTGAGGTAGGATAGAGCCTAGGCAGAGTCCCGAGGCCCTCTGTCCAGGCCCTACCTCCCAGATGACATTTCTAGACACACCCTGGGCCGGAAGGCAATCTGCTGTCTTGAAGGGAAGGACCTAGTCCTGGCAGGACCCATCACCTTCTGACTAAAGAGCCCTTGGGCCCTGAATAACCAGCAGTGATACCCAAGTGGTACGCTGTGGGCCTTGGGTGAGACTCTGAGTCTTGCTGGCTCCAGATGCGACTCACCACATTTCCAGCTGTGGTGGCTATGGGGCAAGACTCCTGCTTAAGAAAAGTGGAGGGACAAGAAAAGAGGACTTTGCCTTGCACCTTAGGTACCAGCTCGGCCACAGTGGGGAAGGGGTCTTTGGAAAGGGGAGGGAAGAGTGGGAAGGGCTGCATCTCATGGCTTGAGTGCCAGCTCAGCCACAGTACAATAGAACACTAAGTACACTTCTAAGGTTTTTGACTCCAGTCCCTGGCTCCCAGACAGCACCTCTAGAGCTGCCCACGGCCTGGGGGAACTTGCCACAGAGGTTACAGTGAGCCAAGATCATATCACTGCACTCCAGCCTGGGCGATACAGCGAGACTCCATCTCAAAAAAAAAAAAAAAAAAAAATGAAATCCTGTCGTTTGCAATAGCATGGATGGAACTGGAGGTCATTATGTTAGCTGAAATCAGTCAGGCACAGAAAGACAGGCTTCATATGTTCTCACTTATTTGTGGGAGATAAAAATTAAAATAATTGAACTCATGGTTATAGAGAGTAGAAGGATGGTTACAAGAGGCTGCAAAGGGTAGTGGGGAGGTGGGAGGGAAGTGGAGATTGTTAATGGGTACAAAAAATAGAATAAGACCTAGTATTTGCTAGCACAACAGGGTGACTATAGTAAAAAAAAATTTATTTGTACGTTCTTAAATGACTAAAAGTATATTGGATTATTTGTAACATAAAGGATAAATGCTTGAGGCGATGGATACCCCATTCTCCCTGATGTGATTATTATGCCTTGTATGCCTGTTATCAAAACATCTCATGTACTCCGTAAATATATATACCTGCTACGTACCCACAAAAATTAAAAATAAATAAATAAGAAGGAACACAACCAGCCCTATATTTTACAAAAATAATTATGATGTAATTGAAATTGGGAAAAGCATTGAAGGGCAAGAGAACTGTTTGCCAGCTGTTGAAGTAATTCAGTACAGAAATGGGCACCTATATTAAAATAAAAGCAGTAGTGATATAGAGACATGGCTGGAACCCAAACACTAAAAAGGGAGAATTAATAGGGCTTTGTTATTGGGTTGAAATGGTGAGCTACCTGTTATGAAATTTTGAAATCTATTTAGCATCAGATACAATGGTCTTATCCAAAGTAAACCATTTGGTAAGAATTTTGGCTATGCTTCCAAAATTAAGAATTCATCTTGTACAGGAACTTACAATAATTAGCTCAGTCTCAAACCATTGTTTTCCTTAATATAGCAGGTAAAAACCATGCATTTGCTAGTCTTTTGGCAACTATAGCGAGGTTAAAGTGAAGGTATTGTTCTTTGCAGCTTATAAGAAAGTGTGCAAACAGCATGACTTTTGCAGTTGTAGGCTCCAGATTTTAGGAAATCTGCATCCTCCTTCAGCCATCTATGGTGCATAGGCTGACCTGCATGCCTTGGGTTGGTCCTGTTTTCTCCAGGATGGATCATGAAGCCGCCCAGCTGGAGAAGCAGCATGTGCACAATGTGTACGAGAGCACAGCCCCTTACTTCAGTGACCTGCAGAGCAAAGCCTGGCCTCGTGTCCGCCAGTTCCTGCAAGAGCAGAAGCCAGGCAGCCTCATCGCTGACATAGGTAACCAGGCAGCCTCATCGCTGACATAGGTAACGAGGCAGCCTCATCACTGACATAGGTGACCAGGCAGCCTCATCGCTGACATAGGTGACCAGGCAGCCTCAGAAACTCTGCCTCCCGGGTTCAATTGATTCTCCTGCCTCAGCCTCCCAAATAGCTGTGATTACAGGCACCCGCCACCACGCCCAGCTAATTTTTGTATTTTTAGTAGAAATGGGGTTTCGCCATGTTGGCCAGACTGGTCTCGAACTCCTGACCTCAGGTGATCCATCTGTCTCGGCCTTCCAAAGTGCTGGGATTACAGGCTTGAGCCACCGTGCCTGGCCTCAAACTTTACATTTAGACAGTGGCTTTTCAGGGCCTTTGTGTACATCCTCCACCAAAACAGACCTGACATTGATTGAGTAAATCAGGATGGAAATGATGGCTTGTGAAACTGACCATTGTAAATTTAAAGATATTCACATTTGCCAAATGTGTTCTCCACTGGTGGCTTACTTTGAGTGGCTCACATGCCTTCTATAGAATTGTGGGATTATGGAAGAGGTCCAGTAATATCTTATGAATCTCATGGGTCCTTTCCTTTAATTATTCTGTAGGTGTTTCATTATAGGAGCTTCTCTTTAATTAAACAGTATTTTAATAATAACTTATTTGTCTGGAGGACGTTGGTTCAGTATCCTCCTAAATCAAGAACTGATAAACCACAGCTTAGTAGATCTAGGACTAAGACTTAAGATGTGGTTGGAATCTCACTCAAGGCCTACCCATCTAAAACTGCGTTCTAGCAATTGCATGCTGACTGTACCCATGAGTCGTAAGTCTGTAGCTGCAAAGTCTGTCTAGTTTGATATTCATTCTAAATACTGGTAAGAGAAACAGACGTACCAGAACTTATGGCTTGCTGAAGATAGTATGAGTAATGTGGAATCTGGGGAAGGGGTGCATGTCACATGGAAATTGGGAGTCTTTGAAAAAGATCTCTATCATGTAAATTAAAAAATAATAAATCTAGTTTCAGAATGTGCAGTGAGTTTGGCGCTCTTACCACCTATAATCTAAGTAACCACGTACCAGGATCTTAAAATCAGTGGGGAAAAGGAACTATTCAGTAAATGGCTTTGGGATAATGACATATATAATCAGAGAGTTATTTTCTCACACCTTACATCAAAATAAATTCCAAATGAAGCAAAGATTTAAGTATAAGAAAATGGACTAAATGACAACTAGATTATTATTTAAAATATTCTCAGAGGCAAAATGCCTATGTATGATACACGTACAAAAAGAAATCATAAAAGAATATACAGTTGATTGCCATTATTCACAGTACTTAAATTTCATATATGTATCATAAGCATTGAATTGGCAAATACCGAATCATTGTTTTTAGGGGAAATATTGGATTAGGCTCCTGTAAGCTTCGGGTCACAAGATTTTTGTCAGTTTACCAATGTGTAAGCTTGTTGCATATGTGTTTCTGTTTAAAGACACCTTATTTACTATATATCATTATTTTGTAAACATTGGGCTCACGGCCAACACACTATAACTCTTTCGTGAACAAAGCGTATCTAACATGTACATTTTGTCCATCAGAGACATCCCAGCCTTCTTATGTTCAGGAACAGTAGACGGCATTTCAGCCCCATCCTTAGGCCATTTGAAACAGCAAAATCACCAGTAAAAACTGGACAAATGGAGAAATGGTGGCCCTAAGTAGATTATGGAAAAGACACTTGATTACGGTATGGGAGCTGAAAAAAGGAGGCTGGGTATGTGGGTCTCAGGTGACTCAAATATTTTGCTGCACTGTGAGTATTTAAGTCTAATAATGACCATGCAAGGCTGTAGTATTGATGTTGGGGTTACATATAAATTTCAGCAGGTAGATTAACTGCAAATATGGAAGCTGTAATTTATGAGGATTAACTATATTGACAGATAACTTTGACCTTATAAAAATGGAAAAGTTCCACAAGACAAAAATCTAGACAGACATACAATTCAAAAGACCAAAATCAAACTAAGTAAAAATATCTGCAACACGTCATAGAAATCTAGATAATTTTTTTTTTTTTTTTTTTGAGACGGAGTCTCGCTCTGTTGCCCTGGCTGGAGTGCAGTGCCCCGATCTCGGCTCACTGCAAGCTCCGCCTCCCGGGTTCAGGCCATTCTGGATTTCACTGTGTTAGCCAGGATGGTCTCGATCTCCTGACCTCGTGATCCACCCGCCTCGGCCTCCCAAAGTGCTGGGATTACAGGCGTAAGCCACCGCGCCCGGCCGGTAATTTTTTTAACCTACTAAGCATTCTTCAATGTCACTGTAAAAAAAAAGACCAGCATCCTGTCATTTGCGACAACACGGAGGAACCTGGAAGATATTATGCTAGGTGAAATCAGCCAGGCACAGAAAGACAAATACCCATTGATCTCACTTACACATGGGATCTAAAACAGTTGGACTCATAGAAGGAGAGATTAAAATGGTGGTTACCTGGGGCTGGGATGTGGAAGTGGGTGGGGTAAGTGTAGGAAATGGTAAGATGTTTGTTAAAAGGTTCAGAGTATCAAACAGAAGGAATTAAGTTCAAAAGAAAAAAAAGGAAAACTACCAACAAGTCACAAGAAAAATAGTGAAAGGATGTGAACAAATGGTTCAAAATGTGTAAAAGTATTTTAATAGGTAACCCACTGATACGGTTCAGCAACAAAGCACAAAATAATGCTTAGTGTAAAATCTTCTCCCATCCCAGTCCCTGGAGCCAAGCAACCCACACCAGAGGCCTCTGGTGCTATTAGCTTCTTGTAGGATCTTTTTGAGATGTTTTATGTAAATATAAGCGTATTTGTGCCTGTGAGTGTGTGATGGGTAATTTCCCTTTTTTGGTTACACTAATGGTAATATGCTATAAAAACAATTATACACCTAGCTTTTGTTATACTTTTAATATTTGAGGAAATCATTCCATTTTATATTTATTATAGAGCTACCCAGTATTAAAAGCTGCCTAGCCTTCTATGCTAATAGTGCCATATTAACATTTAATATGTGTTGTTTGCTGTATTTGCCACTACAAATTACACTACAAATAGGCGCGGTATCTCACACCTGTAATCCCAGCACTTTGGGAGGTGAGATGGGCAGATCATTCAGCTCAGGAGTTCGAGACCAGCCTGGACAACGTGGTGAAACCCCATCTCTACAAAAAATACAACAACAATAAAAATAATTGGCTGAGCATGGTGGCACATGCCTGTAGTCTCAGCTACTTGGGAGGCTGAGGTAGGAGGACCGCTTGAGTCTGGGAGGCAGAGGTTGCAGTGAGCCGAGATGGTGCCACTGCACTCCAGCCTGGGTGACATAGTGAGACTCTATCTCAAAAAAAAAAAAAAAAAAAAAAGTCTTACAAATAATATTCTTTAAATACCTCTGTGCAGATCAACAACTATATCTATAGTAAATATCTTTTTGCCAATTTGTATCTTTTGAATTTTTTACTATATACATTTTTTAAACTATTCAATAAATATGGTCGTATTTTCATTCCAAAATGAAAGATACATTTTAATAAAATTGAAGTTAAAGAAGAAAGAAATGAAAAAGAAAGAAGTTCGAAGGGATGAGAAGAAAAGACAGATGGTAATATGACTGTCCTCTAAAGGAAATGGTTTCTGTTGCTAGGTTTTCCACTTAGCTAAAGTCATCAGCTGTTTGATGAATAGACAATAGTTTGGATTAAAAAATATTTAAAATCCTTTTTTCGTTCCAATTCAAGATTTAAACATGAATGCCATTAGAAATGAATAGGGGCAAATCAAGAGTTCTAGGGCACTGGAAGCATGTCAGGAGAAAAGACCTCTGTTTCCTCCTTATTACAAGATGCTCTCTGAACAGGCCGTCCTCATTCTAAAGATCTGTGAGTCTGATTTTATTAATATCATTGAAGTAAATTTCCCTTTCATTTCTCCTAAACTATCCCTCAAGCAAATGAAAAAGCAAATGAATTGCAAGGTTATTTTTCTTAAAATAGGACCATCGTCTTTTGAAATACACAGGATTTTAATTTTAAAATACTTTGTGCATTATATTTTCCCCATGATTGCCTTCAAATAGTGGGTACTTTTTCTCATAAGCATTAATTGGGAACCGTGTGGCTACGAGATCAAAGAAATAATATCCTAGAAATAATATGGTCACATTTACATAGAAATAATAATGCTGGAGTTGTTTTCTTTTCTTTTCTTTTCTTTTTTTTTTTTTTTTGAGACAAAATCTAACTCTGTCATCACCTAGGCTGGAGTGCAATGATGCTACCCCAGCTCACTGCAACCTCCACCTCCTGGATTTAAGTGATTTTTTCTGCCTCAGCCTCCTGAGTAGCTGGGATTACAGGTGCCTGCCACCACACCCAGCTAATTTTTGTATTTTTAGTAGAGAGGGGTTTCACCACGTTGGCCAGGCTGGTCTCGAACTCCTGCCCTCAAGTGATCCGCCCGCCACAGCCTCCCAAAGTGCTAGGATTATAGGCATGAGCCACCGCGCCAGACCCCAAATTTTATTTTTTATTCATATATTCTCCACTGTCTCAGCTGGCATTAATGAATCTTAAGTTTGCTTTTATTGTATCATAATTTTGAAAGTGCCTAGTAAGGAGGGGTTATTAGTGTCCAGATGTATTTCAGAAGCAGCAAACTAATCATCTTTGAATAGTGATAGATATTTTTTCAGGTAGAAAAATTTTATAGGTAATGCCAATAGGTACAAATATAGGCGCTAATGATTTCTTTTAATATTTCTGGAAAGGAATTAGATTATATATCTGTGATAGAATATAATACTAAGTATTAGATTGTAGAAGGCTTTGTTTCAAGGTGGTTATTCATTCATGTTACTACCTTCTTCAATCATAACTCAGTAAGACCTCAAAGATCTAAATCTTTGGGCTTTGTAAATCCTGAATTACTTAGGTCTCTGCTACTGGAAAGTGAACATCAAAAGTCGTCTATTTAAGAAAAAAAGTAGTTTTTATAATCTGAGTTGTATACTGGACCCATAGAGATCATTTTAAATGTAGCAATGAATAGAGATTGGATAAAAACAGTGTTAAAAATTCTTTTCTAATTCAAGTTCAAATTTTAAAAATTTGAAAGGCACGTTTTAGTGTATAAATAATTGAAAAGTTGTTGACAGTTGTTTGTTTTGCAGTCAGCAAGTGGCAAGGATCTTTGCAGAGACAACAGGAAAATAAAGGCCGTAACATGCGTATATACACAATGAAATATGGATGTGAGCTTAGAGGCTACACACGGTCTCTGGGATACTCGAACTATCTTTCTTGCCGTGGACCAGCTAACATGCCTTGGTTGCGCCAGTGTACTGACCCCTGTGGACATTACCTCATTAAATATTCAATAAATGTTATTTTTTTCCTACTGCCTTTCTGTCTTCTATATGAGAATATGTAAGTATTCGCTGAAGGCTTTTCTTTTGCTTTTGTGAATACCTTCACACCATGTTGTATTCTGTCTTGGTTAGTTAAAAAAAAAAAAAAAGTTGGCCAGGCGCAGTGGCTCACACCTGTAATCCCAGAACTTTGGGAGGCCGAGGCGGGCGGATCACCTGAGGTTGCGAGTTCAAGAGCAACCTGACCAACATGGAGAAAGCCATCTCTACTAAAAATACAAAATTGGCCAGTCATGGTGGCACGCACCTATGATCCCACCTACTCGGGAGGCTAAGGCAAGAGAATTGCTTGAACCCATGAGGCGGAGGTTGCAGTGAGCCGAGATTGCGCCACTGTACTCCAGCCTGGGTGACTGAGCGAGACTCTGTCTCAAAAAAAATAAATAAATAAATAAAAGGTTAATTATATTTCTTGTTATGAGACAAATGAACTATTTCACACTTTCCATTGAGGATAGCATGTAACGCAGGTTTTTCTCTTATAGGTTGTGGGACTGGAAAGTATCTTAAAGTGAACAGCCAGGTACATACCGTGGGCTGTGACTACTGTGGGCCACTGGTAGAGATTGCCCGGAATAGAGGATGTGAAGCCTTGGTATGTGACAACCTTAATCTCCCCTTTAGGGATGAGGGCTTTGATGCCATCATCTCCATAGGAGGTAAGGCAGCCGGATCACACATTCACCCTTTGCCATGAGAATAATTGACGTGGTTTAGTCCATTCTCATGACTCAACATCCGTTCTGTGTAGAAATGTCAATGTAATTTATTTTATCTAATTTAAAAAAATTGTTTTAACTACTTGAGTGATTTGACTCAACTCCAAAATGTATTTATGGCACATATGATTGTTTTAACTATTTAAACCTTCAAATTGTTATTGCAGTTTTTTCATGATTCATTCCAATTTCTTTTATTTATGAGTAAGAAAGGATTAGAGGAATCTTACTCATTGAAAATAGCACTTCATTATATTTAAATGAAGCCAGATTAATCCAAAGCAAAGTAGATTTTTAGAAGTTATATTACCATTTTTTAGGCCAAAATAGTGGCCTTTGTTAACAGAGAATTCTAGGGCTAACACACCTAATTTCACCTGGACCAATCTGCCACTCACTGGTACTCAAGTTCATGGAGAAGATAGGTCCCATCTGGTCTTGGATTGCATTGTTTTTATAATGCCACTCTGCTCATTTACTGCCAGAGATCGCTCATGAGTCTAGGGAATGTGTTTCTCATATCCTCCCAACAAGTGTGACCAGAAAACACACATGCCAAAAAATGGGGGAAAAAAATCCATGCCTGAAATACATGCAGGTAAGGAATACATGACACCTGCCATATTTAAATATGCAGGGAAACTTGATATTTAATGGAATCCTGTGACAAGGTTTTTTTTATTTGTTTGTTTTGCAATGGAAAAATATTTTGCAAAGCAAATTTCTTGTCCCAATACACTCTTAAAAATCAACCTATTTGGCCGGGTGCAGTGGCTCACACCTGTAATCCCAGCCCTTTGGGAGGCCGAAGTGGGTGGATCATGAGGTCAGGAGATCGAGACCAGCCTGGCCAACATGGTGAAACCCCATCTCTACTAAAAATACAAAAATTAGCCGGGCGTGGTGCAAGCGCCTGTAGTCCCAGCTACTCAGGAGGCTGAGGCAGGAGAATCGCTTGAACCTGGAAGGCGGAGGTTGCAGTGAGCTGAGATCACGCCGCTGCACTCCAGCCTGGATGACAAGAGTGAGACTCATCTCAAAAAAAAAACCTATTTGAATAACAAGTTTTATCCAAGAAAGATGATCTTTTATAAAATGGAGTTATTCATGACAAAATTTTAGAATAAGATGATTTGCTCTTTTCCTAAAATAGATAAAAGATTGATTTATCCAACATTAGGTGGGGACTATTTCTTCATATGGTGAAGGGAGGCAGACCTGGAAGCCATAACCTTGGAACTAGTAAAGACTGGCAAGAGATGGTTGCCATGGAAACTTGCTCTCTGATAGTCTCATTTGCAGTTGAAACTGTTAGATCCATTTTGGTTGTAAGCATTAAGAGGATTGTCTTAGCCTTTGCAGCCTGCTATAGCAAAATACCATAGACTTGGCTTAAACAACAGACATTTATTTCTCAAAGTTCTGGAGGCTGGACATATCAGATCAGGGTGCCAGCAGGGTAAGGTTCTGGTAAGGGACCCTCCTAACAGCTTGCAGATGGCTTAATTCTTGCTGTATCATCACGTGGAGTGTGGCAGGAGACTGGAAGGAGAAGGGGAGAAAGAGAGAGATAGAGCAAGCTCTCTGGTCTTTTCTTATAAATAGGCCATTAATCCCATAATGGGGGCCCACTCTCACAACTTCATCTAAACCTCCTAAAGTTCTGACCTCCTAATACCTTCATACTGGGGGTTAGGGCTTCAACATATGGGTCTTGGAGGCCACAAACATTCAGTCTATAACCAGGAAAAAACCTTGTTGAATTAAGCAACACTATACAGTGCTTTGAATCTTTAGTGGAAAAAGGTTTTGGCTTGGTCATTCCACTTAACTAGAAATTGGAGAAAGGTCAAAGAAATGAGCCGGGCGCAGTGACTCACGCCTGTAATCCTAGCACTTTGGGAGGCCAAGGCGGGTGGATCACAAGGTCAGGAGTTCAAGACCAGCCTGGCCAAGATGGCGAAACACCATCTCTACTAAAAATACAAAAATTAGCTGGGCATGGTGGCGAGCGTTTGTAATCCAGCCACTCGGGAGGCTGAGGCAGGGCATTGCTTGAACCTGGAAGGAAGAGGTTGCAGTGAGCCGAGATCACGCCACTGCACTCCAGCCTAAGCAACAGAGTGAGACTCCATCTCAAAAAATAAATAAATAAATAAATAAATAAATAAATAAATAAATAAAATAGAAAGTCAAAGAAATGTGTGGACTCTTTGCTCTTCTTTTGTCTACACTCATTTTATTTTTTATTTTTTTTAACTATTTAAACCTTCAAATTGTTATTGGATTTTTTTAGTGGTTCAAGAATTTTTTATTTTTATTTTTTATTTTTTGAGACAAATTTTTTTGAGATGTCTTGTTACGTCTTGATATTTTATCATTTGATGACATTTAACTTTTCAAGTGTAGATGCCTCGCCTCTCTAACCTTCAGCATTTAGAATCCGCAGGTTTAGCGTAAAGTGAGACCAATTTTTTTATTGGTCTCACTCTTGTCACCCTGGCTGGAGTGCAGTGGCAGCCTCGACCACCTGGGCTCAGGTTATCCTCCTGCCTCAGCCTCCCAAGTAGCTGGGACTACAGGCACACACCACCATGTCTGGCTAATTTTTTTCTAATTTTTTTGCAGAGATGGGGTTGCCATATTGTCCAGGCTGGCCTTGAACTCCCGGGCTCAACAAATCCACCTGCCTTGGCCTCCCAAAGTGTGGTGATTACAGGCATGAGCCACCATGCCCAGGCTAAGTTCATTTTAGTCTGCAAGGCCACCTACATCCAGACGATGCCACTGAGCCACTGGTGAAGGAAGGGGATATAGACCAGCTTTCCTATGCTTGGGAAACACTCCATGCATATCTGGCTAAGTCCTCTCTATTTTCAGTTTACATCTCATGCCTTGCCCTCAGAGAAAATGGAGCACACCTAGTTACCATCTTCGAATTAAAAATGCTTCCTTGAGTGGAAAAACAGTATGCGTTTTTATGATCTGTAACTATGAATTAATGTGATGTGGTTATTTTCAGTTCAATTTCACACTTAGAACTATATTATGGTAGCCAGGCATGGTGGCGGGCACCTGAAGTCCCAGCTACTTTGGGAGGCTGGGGTGAGAGGATTGTTTGAGTCCAGGAGTTTGAGTCCAGCCTGGGCAACATAATGAGACCTTGTCCCTAAAAATCATATACATATATATATATATAAAACATACATAAGGGACCCTGTCCCTGAAAATCATATATATATAAAAACATATATAAATATAAATATGAAATGTATATTTATATATATAAAATATATGTGTGTTTATATAACTAGATGAGGTATAAGAGACATGTCTATTGAAATTTCTCATATTATATTACATAGATAAGGACCTATATTACGAGAAATATATATATAAATATAAATAATATATATAAAAGGAAGTATACGATGAGAAATTTCAATAGACTGTCTGTCTTACATCCCTATATATTTACTTCTCTATATAAATTCTGTATGTTGGCCCTTCTTGCTTAACAGGAAGAAATATATATGTATATATATATTTGCTTTTCCACATCTTTTAATAATAATGTGAGATAAGCATCATATCTGGTTATACCTTCATTTGCTGGCAGATTGGAAAAAGAAACATTGTTGTACTTACCTTTGGAATAGTCTGATAAACATCCTGGGAAAAAGTGGTGGCATATTAACATAGCAGCAATCAACAATGCCCTTCAGGCTAGTGCTTCTCAACTGGGGGTTATATTGCTCCTTCCCCCTTTCCCCAGGGGACATGGGCAATGTCTGGAGACATTTTTAATTGTCACAACTGGATGTGTGTATGTGTGTATGTATAATGTCATCTAGAAAGTGGGCTCCCACAATAAAGAATTACCCACTTTGGGAGGCCAAGGCTGGCGGATCACGAGGTCAGGAGTTTGAGACCAGCCTGGCCAATATGGTGAAACCCCATCTCTCCTAAAAATACAAAATTAGCCAGGCATGGTGGCGCATACCTGAGGCTCAGCTACTTGGGAGGCTGAGAAAGGAGAATTGCTTGAACCCGGGAGGCGGAGGTTGCAGTGAGCCAAGTCATACCACTGCACCCCAGCCTGGGCGACAGAGCAAGACTCTGTTTAAAAAAACAAACAAACAAACAAAAAACAAAAAACGAATTATCTAGCCCAAAATACCAATAGTACTGATATTTAAAAAAAGCCTGCTTTACAGTAAACCTGTAGATTCTGAATGCTGAAGGTTAGAGAGGCGAAACTTGAAAAGTTAAATGTCAATAAATGATAAAATATCAAGATATAACAAGATATTAAAGGAAATCATGTGTAACTTCTCCTCATCTGGAATCCAGTAATTGAATTCAACCTACCTACTGTCTGGGCTCTCAGCAGGAAAATATTGCTTTAAGATACATATATTGAGTACTACTTTTGCCTTTACAAGCTGTGATTATGATTTTTTAAAGAAAAGGGACTTTTAAAAATTAAATATAGTTTCCAGACATTGATATTTCAGATAAATATATTCTTACTTCTCATTTTAGATATATTTACAATGTTTCTTAATAGAGCATGTATATGTATACATGTCTAACACATTTAATATGTAATGAAGTAATCATTTGTAGGCTTTTTTTTTTTTTTTTTGAGACAGGGTCTTACTCTGTCACCCAGGTCAGAGTACAGTGGCGTGATCTCAGCTCACTTCAACCTCTGCCTCCTGGGCTCAAGTGATCCTCTCACATCAGCTTCCTGAGTAGCTTGGACCACAGACACACACCACCACACCCAGCCAATTTTTTTTTATTTTTAATTTTTTTTGGTAGAGATGGGGTTTCACTGTGTTGCCCAGGCTGGTCTTGAACTCATGAGCTCAAGTGATCCACCCACCTCAGCCCCTCAAAGTGCTGGAATTACAGATGTGAGCCACCATCTGCGGCCACCTATTTTTTTCTTAAGAACATTTGGCTTAAAGGCTGTTACTTATTACACTTTAAATATAAATATAAAACATAATATAAAAGACTGATATTCCTGGGTGAAATTATGCTATTACATCTGATTAGAAAGGAATGGTCACTTAGGCATTAATAAATGAATAAATAAGGACTTTCTTAAAAAAATAAAATAAAATAAAACTTGGCCAGGCGTGGTGGTTCACGCCTGTAATCCCAGCACTTTGGGAGGCTGAGGCAGGAGGATGGCTTGAGCCCAGGAATTCGATACCAGCCTG
This sequence comes from Pongo pygmaeus, assembly GCF_028885625.2. Lineage (NCBI taxonomy): Eukaryota > Metazoa > Chordata > Mammalia > Primates > Hominidae > Pongo > Pongo pygmaeus. The sequence goes on from NC_072380.2 coordinate 12,950,396, forward strand.
GGCAAGATGGCAAAACTCCATCTCTACAAAAAATACAAAAATTAGCTGGGTGTGGTGATATACACCTGTGGTCCCAGCTACTCAGGAGGCTGAGAGAGGAGAATCACCTGAACTCAGAAGGCAGAGGCTGCAGCAAGCTGAGATGGAGCCACTACATCCTGGGTGACAGAGCAAGACCCTGTCTCAAAAAAAAAAAAAAAAAAAACCAACAAAGAAAAAAACCTACTTTGAAGCCCAATAAAATTCTGAATGTTGACGTATGAGTCTACTAAAAAGAGACCATTTTATTAAAATAGTCCCATTTTAATGGTTTTTTTTATTGGTCTTATACCACCCCCCAAAAAATACAGTCAATTATCATTATCTACAGTAGTAATGTTCTATAAACTCTCTGTGAACACTGAATTAATACATTCAGTGGAATATAGAATCCCAAGCGGCATACAGGATTGGGTTTCTGTGAGCCTCTGGTCACAACATTTTTGTCAGCTGAACAATATATTGCCTTGTTTTATGTGTGTTTCTGTTTAAAGACAGTTTATTTCATCTTAAACTCATGCCAACAGCACTGCAACTCATGCCTGAACGAAGTTATCTAACTCATATTTTCTCTGTAAGGCACATCACAGTCTTCCAAGTCATAGAAGCACTAGATAATACCTCAACATTATGTTTGCAGGTGATTTCAAATAACAAAATCACCAACAAGAAGCACAAACATGCAGAAAATGTGGCACAAAATAGATCACAAAAAGAACCCTTGTTTGCAGTATTAGAGTTGAAATAAGAAGGAAGAACATTGCTTTGTTTCATCTCAGCTGGGAATATGTGCATTGAGAGGCTCAAGTTGCCCCTCTGCATTCGTCAGTGAATGACCATGAAAGTCTGGGAGTACTGATTTGGGGGATTACAATTTGGGGAGTATTGATTTGGGGGCAATTGATTATCAAATGGGCAAATTGGCAAATACAGAATCCATGAATAATGAAGATGGATTGTATTTAGAAAATACATCCATAGAAGAAGCTCTAAAGTGAATTAGGTGCAAGTTATGGGAGATACATACATATGGGAGATACATACATACATATATACATATGTGTGTGTGTGTGTATATATATATATATATGTGTGTGTGTGTATATATTTGAGACAGCGTCTCACTCTGTTGGCCAGACTGGACTGCAGTGGCATGATCATAGCCCACTGCAACCTCGACCTCCCCGGCTCAAATGATCCTCCCACTTCAGCCTCCTGAGTAGCTGGAACTGCAGGCACACACCACTGCACCCAGTTAATTTTTTTGTATTTTTTGTAGAGATGGGGTTTTGCCATGTTGCCCAGGCTGGTCTCAAACTCCTGGCCTCAAGTGATCCGCCCACCTCAGCCTCCCAAAGTGCTGGGATTACTGGCATGAGCCACTGCACGCAGCATGGGAGATATTAATGGCCCTTAGTAACCACGGATAAATGTGAGCATTAGCAGTGGATTGAGTCTTTCTCAGTCCTGACTGCTATACCTCCTTAGCTTAGTAATCAGGACTCTACTTCTAGAAAGGTGTGCTTTCAAATGAGCCACATTAAAGGACTCTTCTTTTGGGGAGTGGGTGGCGGCAGTCTGAGGCCAGGAAGAGAGTGATTGGTCAAAGATCACAAAACTAGTTACCGAAAGATCTAGAATGAAATACACTGGTGTGTTGTTCTTCAAACCCATTTCACCCTCACACCTCTGGCTTTCTTACATTGCTGCATGGTAGAGATACCAAGGTTTGTGTGCTGTTGATAGGAATGAAAACTTGATTGGTAACGATACAAAATGTATCTGTTGAGTGATATTTCTTTACTAGTTTGATCTGTACACAAACCCCATTTTTGATATTTAATATGTCTCTGTGGCAGGTAAACTACAAAGATCCACTAACAGTTGGATTATTTTGACCCTTAGAGCAACCCTTTCGGGCTCTGTCTCTGCCCTCACAGCTCATATCAAAACAAGAGTCTTCCAACTTTGCTTGAAATTAACTTCCTCCCTGATGTATTGGTGGGTCTGTGTGGGGAAAAACAATTTGAAGTTTTCTCTTGACACAGTACTGTGATTACACTCCCTCAAGAACTAACAGACTAGCACTTTCTGTCTATTGGTGGATAAAATTATGCCTAATAACACACTTATGACTTGATAAAGGCAGTCTTACTTGAAGCTCATTTTGGCTTTGCAGAAATTGGAAGTGAAGTGATGACCTATAGATGGATTTTTTAATAGACACAACTATTTTGTATCTTATTATAAGCAATCAATTGGACTTGGGGTGAGCTGCTGATCTTTGCATTATCTAGACAGAGAAACAATCTTTAACATATTTCTCTACTTCTCAGCTATTACTTTAGAAGTACAAATTATTCATTAAAACAATGAATTACCTCATAGAATTCAAAGGGAACATTTAATATCCCTTTCAAATTTTAGTAATTCACATTGACCATTCTTCTGGTTGAAAAAAATCCGTAGTATTTTGGAACTTGAAGAGACTTTATGGATTTATGGACTCTAGACTTCTTATTATAGAGGAAGAAACTTAAAATCTGTATAACTTAAATATCTTGCCCAAGATCAGCCATCTAATATTAAAGTACAGGAGCCAAAGCTAAAATTTATGTTTCTCCTAAAATCAGGCCTGTGCTATTTCTGTCATTATCGTTGCCATGGAGGAAATAAGAAGGTTTTATTAGATGTCAAAATTTCATCATTGTTATATGGTAAACACCAGTGTATACGTGTGTGGGTTTATGTGTGCGCATACACACTGAGATCCAGTTTTGTCTTTTTCAGTCATACATCATTTTTCTACAAAACAAAGAAGAATCAGAGCAATAAAAGAAATGGCCAGGGTCTTAGTTCCTGGAGGCCAGCTGATGATATATGTTTGGGCAATGGAACAAAAGAACCGTCGCTTTGAGAAGCAAGACGTGCTTGTTCCATGGAACAGGGCCCTGTGTTCCCAGCTCTTCTCAGAGTCCAGCCAGTCTGGGAGGAAGAGGCAGTGTGGACACCCGGAAAGAGGCCATCCCTACCATCCTCCTTGCTCTGAGTGTAGCTGTTCTGTTTGTTTTAAAGAGCAGTGTGGTTCAAAACGGTCCCACAGTGTGGACTATGAACCTGCTATGGCAAGAACCTGTTTTGCAAATATTTCTAAGGAAGGCGAGGAAGAATATGGATTCTACAGCACATTAGGAAAATCGTTTCGTTCCTGGTTTTTCTCCAGATCTTTGGATGAATCGACTCTGAGGAAGCAAATTGAAAGAGTAAGACCCTTGAAAAACACAGAAGTTTGGGCCAATAGCACTGTAACAATCCAGCCTTCCAGACACTCTAGTTTAGACTTTGATCACCAAGAGCCATTTTCAACAAAAGAGCAAAGCCTAGATGAGGAAGTGTTTGTGGAATCTTCTTCTGGAAAACACTTGGAGTGGCTGAGAGCACCAAGTACCCTGAATCATTTAAATGGAGGCCATCAAGGAGAAATGAGAAGAAATGGAGGCGGAAATTTTCTGGATAGCACTAATACCGGTGTGAATTGTGTGGATGCAGGTAACTTAGAAGATGATAATCCTTCTGCTAGTAAAATATTGAGAAGGATTTCTGCAGTCGATTCCACAGATTCCAACCCAGATGATACAATGTCTGTGGAAGATCCACAGCCTGATATTTTGGACTCCACAGCCTTTATGCGCTACTACCACGTGTTTCGAGAAGGGGAGCTCTACAGTCTGCTCAAGGAGAATGTGTCAGAGCTCCGTATCCTGAGTTCTGGGAATGATCATGGTAACTGGTGTATCATTGCAGAGAAAAAGGGAAGTTGTGATTGATTGGAACCTTTTAGACAACTCCTCCAAAAGATGAGCCACATTCTTTTCTCTTGGTTTGATATGGTTACCTGAATTTGCATTCAGTGTTATTTGTTAATCCATTTATGCTTTGGTCTGCAGAGACTATTAGTTATTTGGTTGTTTTTGTTTTTATCTTTGAATAAGCACAGATCCTGGCACTGAAAGCACTTGACAAAGGGTATTTGTGCTTAAATGTTAATATAAAAGATCTGAAGGAGCAACAGAAAATGCCCTTCAGTACAGCTCAGATTTTTTTTTTTAACCCCAGAGAGATAAAATACATGTATAGTGTTTTTCAGTATTAAACATCGATTTAAAAAGATTATGCTGTTAAATAATCTTTTAAAACAGTATTTTTATAAAGTGAGGGGATAATTTCTGGTTCTCAGGTTATAATTGAGAGCAGTGTGCAAGATAATAGGTAAATTTGATCCATTGCACAGATACACATTGAACCATGCGATGAGTTATCTTGTTGCCAAGGCCTTGCTTCTACTTAAAGTTTTCAGAAAACTGAGTGACAGTGGAGAGAACCAAGAAGTGTTACAAGGACTTTTCTAAATTATAAGCAAACTTGCTTCAAAATAAGTTGACATGTGATAACAAGGTTTTCAATGTAGCCCAGGAGGTTTTTAAAGGCGCTGTTAGGCTGAGCGTGGTGGCTCATGCCTGTAATCCTAGCACTTTGGGAGGCCGAGGCAGAAGGATCACTTGAACCCAGGAGTTCAAGAATAGCCTGGGCAATATAGCAAGACCCCATCACTATAAAAAATTAGCCAGGTGTGGTGGTGCATGACTGTCGTCCAAGCTACTCAAGAGACTGAGGCAGGAGGATCACGTGAGCCCAGGAATTCAAGGCTGCAGTGAATTATGATTGCACCACTGCACTGCAGCCTGGGCAACATAGCAAGACTGTCTCAAAATAATAATAATAATAAAGGCATTGTTAGCTTGTAAGGAGTGGAGTATGTAAGTGCTAGGAGTTATATGCAAGTACCCAAGTGGTATTCTTCCAATCTTATTAGAAGCATGAATATCCAAGACCAAGATTGACTAATGATGAGTCTGCATCAAGAACTACGCATTTCTTCTGAGTTGACGGACTCTTTAGGAAAGGAAAATCTAGGTGAAGCACTGATTTTAGCTCTGAGAACAAACAAATTAAGGTACAGCATAGTTACCCTTGGTAGAGGTATGACTGGGGTTTGCTGTATCCTTTAAAATAGTATCTGGGCATTTATTTTATTGAAGGTGACTACATTTTATTAGTTATATTGGGAATTTAGGTAGAATCAACTTCTACTGATTAAAGGTTGAATTTCTGTCACTTTGTAGAGAAACAAATAGACTGGACACTGTGTGGTCACTGTTTAGATTTGCCCATGGGTCTGTTTAAATCTATGTCATGGATCCTGAGACAAAAATATAATTAAGACAGGTCTAGAGACAGGAGAAGCAGAAATAAGTTGACCCAGACATACAGTCTCAAGTAGTTCATTAATGAGAAAATTGACATCTGACAAGAATCTTTTTACTTTATGCTGGATGAAAATCCAAATCTTGTTTTATTTTTTCCACTAAAAGTAACTAAAATAATACAAATTTCATTTGTTTTTGGGTTCTTTTCTCCTTTAATGATTGTGCTGTAACTTAAAATAATGATGTTACTTTTGAACAAACTTAAAGAACTATTTTTAAAGCACATGAAAACTATTGATGTTTATAACTCTCTTTTGGCTTCAAAATAAGATTGTGTTATCACTATTTTGGTAGAGGAGGTTGTCTGGTGAAAATGATGCATATGACTTGTACTGTTCAGTGTACATCCTGCAGTAGTGGACGATTGAAAACATATGTAAGTGGAGTATAAATTAAAAAATAATTTGGTTTCTTCTATTTCTCTTTTTTTTTTTGAGACAGAGTCTCCCTCTGTCTCCCAGGCTGGAGTGCAGTGGCGCTATCTCGGCTCACTGCAAGCTCCGTCTCCTGGGTTCACGCCATTCTCCTGCCTCAGCCTCCCAAGTAGCTGGGACTACAGGCACCCACCACCATGCCCGGCTGGTTTTTTGTATTTTTAGTAGAGACGGGGTTTCACCGCATTAGCCAGGATGGTCTCGATCTCCTGACGTCATGATCCACCCGCCTCGGCCCCCCAAAGTGCTGGGATTACAGGTGTGAGCCACCACGCCCAGCCTGTTTCTTTTATTTCTTAATTCAGGACATTAAACCATGACTGCAAGGGATTTTCTTGGTAAAAAGAAAAGATTCTCAGAGTCAAAATGTTCTTACAACTCGGGCTTGATGGCCTTTGAATTATGAATGGATTGTTCCTCTCTCTGAAGCCTGTTGTCACATGGGTTTTTAATCCTGGCTTTGCTGCTAGAAATCTGTGCTTGAAGTCCTCTCTTTCTGCTGGTAGCCTACCACTTAAAAGTCATGACGTGGTGGAACTCAGTTTACTAGACTCTTTAGCCTTTGAGCTAAACTGTCTGAGCAACCTCTTAGATGTACACACACCACTTTGTATGAAAGGGTTCTCTAGAACGGTTCTTTGGAGAGAAATATTTTCATGTAAGTTTGACAGGGGTGTAAATAAAGCATGGTTACTAATAAGTCTTTTACTCTTCATCTAATGAACATAAGAATCTATGCATCCAGATATTATTTTGTATACAAATATTTAACTTGGTGATTGATAATCTCTCTTTGGGGAAGTCACATGGAAAGCTCTTTTAAATTTAACTTCTGCCTTTGGATTTTTTTTAAAAAGCCATTGAAGAGCAAAACTAACGTAAACATCTTGATCATTTAAAAAGCTTACTTGTCCTTGAAACACAAGTCATCAGTGAGTATAAACGTAGACAGTTGATTTGTGAATGCTGTCGGCCTCAACTTGCTTGATGATAGATTCTACTGACCTAGCTGGAGTAATTTGATCACTTACTTCTTTATTAATACTAGATTACACAGTGTCTTTCTTATTCCTTCTTTACTTACTGGCATCAGCACAGAGTCCCACTATTTGAAACAGAAGGGAGAGTTTGGGGGGTTATTGGAGGATTCTTAAAAACTTGGTTGGCAGCTGGGCGCGATGACTCACACCTGTACTCCTAGCACTTCAGGAGGCTGAGGTGGGTGGATCAACTGAGGTCAGGAGTTTGAGACCAGCCTGACCAACATGGTGAAACCCCGTCTTTATTAAATACAAAAAATTAGCCAGGTTGGTGGCGCATGCCTGTAATCCCAGCTACTTGGGAGGCTGAGGCAGGAGAATCGCTTGAACCTGGGAGGCGGAGGTTGCAGTGAGCCGAGATTGTGCCATTGCACTCCAACCTGGGCAACAAGAGCGAAACTCCATCTCAAACAAAACAAAACAAAACTTTGTTGGCTTCCTGATGCCTCACTGTCTATTTGAGGAATTCCACAGAATCTTCAAAGGATTTGGGGGAAAGTGCATTAACATGGACAAAGGATGGAATCAAAATAATGTTATAGTGAGAATCATTCAAGCACCTATTTAAATTTTTTCCAATTGCTAGTATAGTGATGATATGACACCAGCATATCAAAGTAACTAACAAACTAGCTACACAAACATCTTGGAGTTTGGTTTGGTTCTCTTTTCTCATCACAGATCTCCGTGCAGAATAGTGCTAATTCTTAATTCTCATTTGCCTTTCTATTTCCTTCCAAATTCTACATGCCAGTAATTCCTCTGTCTTTTAAATGACCATCAATTCAATAGGCAAAAATCTAGAGTAATCCAGAGAAAAAACCATCCAAATATAAACCAGCTAAGAACATGAATGCCCCTGAATATTAATGGCCAAAAAAAAGCACTGGTGGATTTTTAAATTAAATTAATACATATATACGAGTTTGGAGGAGAACAGAAGTTCTAACTCAATAGTTGAACTTGGTGGGGGAGGGCAGATGTTAAATATGAGCTGTGAGCACCCAGTTTTGGAGGAAGGAGGAAATGGGAACCAACCACCAGCCAAGCAGCTGCAGTCTAAGAAGAACAAATTAGGGCAGGCCTCAGCATCTCTTTCCTATTACATAGAAAATCTGAAATGAGAATAGGTGTGAACTTTTCTTAATATTCAACCTTCAACTATCGCAAGGATGAAAAACCAAACACCACATGTTCTCACTCATAGGTGGGAACTGAACAATGAGAACACATGGACATAGGAAGGGGAACATCACACACCGGGGCCTGTTGTGACCCCGCTGAGGGAGTTCTTCTTGCCTCCTACCCCCGGGGCTTGTATATAGATTATAAATATATAAGGGGGAAAGGGGTGTGGGGGAGAGGTTGTGGGGCTGGGGCCTCACTTCCCCTCCTTCCCCTTCCCCTGGTCCCCTGTCCCTGGGGCTGTTTGTTAAAAAAGAGTAATAAAAGGATTTTTTTTTTAAATGCCACATTCATTATTTTATATGCAGTCCTCACCACAGCCGTCCAAGATAAGTATACTTATTGTTCCCATTTTGCAGATGAGGAAAACTGAGGCAGAAAGAAATTAAATTGCTTAAGGTTACACACATAGTAGGTATCACACATTTAGTTAGAGGCAGAGCTGGGATTCAAACCCAGGTCTGGCTCCTAGCTTCTGCTCTTAACCACACCACCATGTACTCCCACCCCTGGGCCCAGCTCATGTGCTTGGCAGAGTATTAGAGCCTTTCAAGATAAGTGTGATTATCCCCTTTCCAAATGAGCTTTGGAAAAGTTAAGCAAAGATTACACAGGTAGACAATAATTCAATAGTAGTCTCTTACATATTTTCCCTTTTATCTTTTTTTCATTTGTAAATCTGTTTCAATTTGATTTGAGTTAAAAAACAGTTCTTGGTTGCAAAATATTCTGGGACCACTTTTCTCCAACTCTTCAAACTTTCAACAATTATATTATTGTTTTCCCATTTTATAAGTAAGGCAACTGAGGACTATTCAGATATTTCATTCACTCCATTTGTTTACTAAGCCCTGCTGTGTGCTGGATACACAATCTGCTGTGTGCTGGATACATATGATACAAGGTAATGACTATCTGGCATCTTGAAGGTACCCAGAGTATTAGAATTAACTGACCTGAAGGTGCCAAGCTGGAACATTCTTCATATTCCCTGTGTACCTATTACCAAGTTATATTGTTTAGTTTGAGAAAAACAACAAACAACCCTCCGTTAGAGAATCACGATGCATATTAGCATATTTAAGGACTACCCTAAAGCTTGGACTTAATCTAGCTTGCCCTAGACATGTTAACATCCTGTAGTGCAAGTGTTTGGTGGGATATATTTCAGAAAATAATATGTCTTACAGAATAAATGCAGACTCCTTTGGATGGCATTCAGGCCCTTCATAAACTAACTCTGAATTATTTTTCAGTCTCATTTCCTGCAACTGCACCCGATTTTTTCTGTTCTGCAATCTGCTATTTCAGACAAAGCTTTCATAAGAAATTACATAATGACAAGTAATTCCCACATTCCCTAGATATATACTTGGATTTCAAATGCCATAATTGTAATCTTTCTCCAAAGAAAAATGCACGATACAGGCTTCATTCCATCAGGAGGCATATGAGGTAAGTGTTATTACACACCCGTCCAGCAGATGGGAAAACCACGGATGTGGAAGGGAATCAGAGAAGCATTAACAGACCCTCAACCGACCGTAAGGCTTAACTCCTCTTGTTCCAATCCTAACTCAGAATTATGATTATTTTGATTATTTGATGATTGTTTTGATAGTATAAACTCCATATCTGCAACCTCAGTTATCCACAACACTGAAGTGCAAACATTTAAAAAGAACTCTCACCAACCAAGGATTGAAATTGTATTGCAAATAGAAAGGGCTCAGCATGAGAGCGCAATCAGAAACTGAAGAGAGTTGATCAAAGAGAAGATTCTAGCTGAATTGTCCTATTTTTTAATTCCCCAGGGATCCTACGGTCTATGACACATTAACAGAGGTGTGAATCATTTCAGTTACATCACATACTCTGTCCTCTTGTGATGCGGGTCTTCCCCGGTTGATTATACACAGATAATCAATGACTTTATCTGGGAGGGATTGGAGCCATAGAATAATCTATCTGACCAATCTGATGGACCATTTGTAAGAGCTGATTGTCAAATTGGATCTTCATTTGACAAATAAATACTAGAGCTGCAGAAAGTAAAGTTTACTCCAACCCAATTAATCATTAATACATCCACAGGAAAAATACATTTTCTCCACATGGAATATTGATTTTTCTATGAATATTACCTCCACATTGAAAAACCAGTGAGTCATTGCAGTTAAGCCAGTGTACCTTGATGCTGAATTCCCTGAAGAACGTACAATTTTATTTACATTCCCTTAGCAAGAATTTGGTTAAGTGATAAGCACTTTTCTGTTTTCTTTTTTTTTTGTTTTTTTTTTTGAGACAGTGTCTCACTCTGTCGCCCAGGCTGGAGTGCAGTAGTGCAGTCTCAGCTCACTGCAACCTCTGCCTCCCAGGTTTAAGCAATTCTCGTGCCTCAGCCTCCCGAATAGCTGGGATTACAGGAACATGCCACCACTCCTGGCTAATTTTTGTATTTTTTTTTTAAGTAAACACGAGCTTTCACCATGTTGGCCAGGCTGGTCTTGAACTCCTGACCTCTTATGAGCTAATCATACCACTTCTAACTAGATTTTCTATTAATGTACAAGGAGGGACTCCACTACTAAAGTTTGTTTTACTTCTCTAGTTATTTACACAGAACGCTGGCAATACATTAAGGCTCACTAATGTGGACCTAAGTGGAATTTCTGAGAGGCTTTGAATATGTATGTGCAAACTGTCCTATTTTCTTTATATGCTCTCTTAAATATGTATGTATGTAAATATATATATAACACACACATATATATATATTCCTAGACATCTAGTGTTTGCTATCATTAGTGACCAAGAAAAAGTAGTTCTTTTGTGCACGCGTGAAAACATTAAATTAGCAATTACCATAGAAATGTATTTCATTGAATAAATAGGTTTTGTTTGTTTGTTTCAGGAAAATTTAAAACAATTATTAGATGTTAATTTGCCTCTTCTTGTGTTGATACGTGTATTTGGGTCAAAAGTGCAAACACTTTTTTCTACAATATACAGTTATTTTGACTTTTCCTAGGGGAAGCTAGCAATAGTTTTAAAAGCACAAATTGAGGTAAAATATTTTGACTTTTATAATAATGTGAAGAAGTTTTATTTGCATTAACCAATAATGTTCAGGATCTTTTTGTAGTAAGTATATTTTAAATAGTGTAATTTGTATGTTTATGATATGTATTCAATTAGGTATCAATGTATTTTTAAAAAATGTTCCCAGGTGAACAAAACTTTGCTTTTCTTCACCATTCTGTACAGGACAAGCATTATTCAGTTCACACAGTCAGCTCTCACTACACTTCAACAGAACGGGGCAAGTTCGTATTTGAATTCTGTTATCTTTATCTAAGGGAAGCAAAATTAACCATTTAATAATAGATTACCTTTAATGGTTATTAAAAGAATGTTATTGACCAAAAAGACATATTTTGAGATTAATAAAGATGTATTAGACTAAAGTGGATGCGTGCAAATGTGGTCCTAATCTAGAAAGGATGTCATTTTTGTATGTTGCTTGGGAGGTAGGCAAGTTTGTTCTCTTTCCTGACCTGCTCCATCTGCAGCTTGTCAGCTCATTACCAGCATGGGGGTGTGAAGTGAGGGAGGATTTGTGCCCGCCCTGCTGTGGCTCTCATGCCACTCAGAGGGGATGCAATCTTGCAGCAGATGGTGTCCTGGCATGGGGCAGCTTGACGGCTCCTCACCTGTGATGGAAGAAGATACTCCAACTCCCTGAGCATCAGTTTGGCCCTCAGGTGGCTGCTTGAAAGACAAAAACGATGACAAATAAAATACACTCTGTGCGGACCTTTTGGCAAGAATCAGTGAGACCTCAGTCCTGTGCTTTGTACTCTGCCAGAAACCTCCCAGTTTAAAAACTGCTAGTTATTGTCTTTAGAAGCCATCCCTTCTTCCATTTTCGTGCTCCTTTTCTATTTTTGAAATATCTAAGCGTAAATTTAGCTTTAAAATTATATACTTAACAGATGTATAGTGGGTTTTACAGTTTTCTCAATGGGTGAAATCAGAAGGAAAGTGTCAACGTCAGAACACTTCACTCCCCACCCCATCCCGGATGCAGGGCACATAAGATAATCCCCATGCAAGTGCACGTGTGTGCAAGGAAAAGCAGCAGATGCTTGGGATACCAGGAACCTTGGGAGCCACTGACTCCGAGGAGTGACTTGCAAAGCCAAGAACCAGATCCATATGATTCTTTCTGCATTCCTCCACACATACCTGTGTTTGCACTCCTCCAGGTAGCTGTCGTATGCATTCATCCTGATCTTTGTCACACTGCAGCCCACTCAGGTCCCATCTTCAAAGAAATGCCCCGATCCCACAGCTCCGCATTGATCTTCTCCTCCTTCACCATACGCCCTTTGCATTTAGGGTATTTTACAGCACTACTCGTTTTACACCTTTACAATTTACCAATTAAAAAACCATTCTGCATCATCCACAATTTTTCCCGTATGTCTCTACCAATTTTTTGTTAAGAGGGATAGTTGACTAGGGCCATTCCAGCTCCAGTCACTTTTCTACCTAGCACAGTCATCCCTCCAGATCCCTGGGATCCACCTCTGTAGATTCAAGCAATGTTTGAAAAAAGGAGATTGTGTCTGTGGTAACACGTACAGACATTTTCTCTTGTCAGTATTCCTTAAACAATACAGTATAACAACTATTTACACTGTGTGATGTATTATAAAGAACTGAAGATGATTTAATATATAAGGGAGGATGTGTGTCAGTAATATGCAAATGCTATGCATCATTTTTATATCAGGGACTTGAGCATCCATGGATTTGGTATCCGAGGGCGTCCTGGAACCAACCCCCCACGGATATCGAGGGACCACAGTATTTTTATCCTCCATGTCACCCCATCCCTGACCTCCAGAAACAAACAATCATTTGCCATTTTAAAGGACCTACTCTAAATGAGCAACAGAAGAGCTCTCCCATCCACCACAGACTCCCTGCCTGCTTTCAGCATTGTAGGGAGGAAGAGTCCCGGCCCTGGCTGTTGGCACTCAGCTCCTGGGATCAGCTGGCAATGGAGAGTCATGTCCCGGCTTCATTGACTTCCTGCATCGTAAGTCTCATCTTAGGAGATAACCTCTCCTCTCAGGCCCTGAGGTCCAAGTCCCGTCTCTCAGCCTTCTCTGAGACCTCAGGTGTGAAGAATATGTTTTTATTTATTTGCTAGATTTTTGTTTGAATACTGATGAAAACTAATCATGTGGGCTTGGTCCTCGGGGTTAATCGTCCAAGTGTAAAAATGAAAACCACCAGTGAACGGTATCTGACCATCAGTTACAAGTTTTTCTTTCTCTTGCAAAGAAACAGCTCATAATAACTGAAAATGAAGGGCATGGTAAGCTGGGATAGAGATATCCCTTCCTTGCCAATACCCCACCCCTGAAAAATCAGGGTAGGCAGACCTCTGTTAGAGCTCTTTTGCTCCAGAAGAGAACTCGCAGCCACTTTGAAGTGAACCCCACCCATCTTTGAGAGGCCAGGGCCCTCAGAGGGTTTACCCAGGGAGGCTGCTGCATGGAGGGGAGAGTGGGAACAGCCCCACTAGCCAGCAGCTGTTTGCAGCAGTGAACTTGAGCCCCCCAGACGCTGCCCAGGAGTGGAAGAAACCTGACTTGGAATAGACCCAGATGTAGCGCTGAGCCTGAGCACTGGCCTGCCTGCCTGGGAAGCTTGGCAAAGATTCCCGTGTCCATGCCTGGCATGGAGTGAGTGGAGCTGCCACCTTCAAACTGCACAGGGGGACCACTTCCATAGGCCTGGTTCTTGCTGCATGGGAGATCACTGTCCCCACCCTAGAGGCAACTAAAAGTTTCTCAGTAAAAGAAATGTAGTTGGACCCCAAAGTTCCATGAAATAAAATGACTCCAAGAGAAGTTGATTTTTAGGGGATCTAACTCAACCCTATACTCCTTTGTTTGGCTAAGGAAGGAACTTCAGTGTGATGGATAAAGTGACCTGCACACCTCACACAGGAAGAACTCTCCTGCTTCAGGGGGTGAGAAGCTATCGTGAAGTAACCCTCACCCAGACCATCTTGTGAGCTCTCGGCCCCCAAAAGAGGCGGTATGTGAAGAACTGGAGTTTTTCACTACCATGTCATCTTGGGACTCAAAATATGTAACCACCCCGAGAAAGGAACAGAAAACACAGGAACAGAAATAACTTGTTTCCCTATCATTTTAAAGACTTCAATTTTAAAAACTGCCATTTCTTTGCATTTTTTGTTCAACAATTTCTGAACAATTCCTATAGGCAAGGGACTTTCCAGGTGCTGTTGGAGATTTTATGGGAAAAAAATTCAGTGTCTGATCTTGGAGAATTTAAAATTGGCAGGACAGATAAGATGGGCACAGTTCTCTCTTTCTAGAATATTATTCCACTCCTCAGTTGGCCTGACTTCATCATGCTTCCATCTCAGCTTCGATGTGCCTTTCCGAGGTAAGCCTTTGGGGCCCCTGCCCCTAATACAGAAGAGACACTAAGTGATTTTCCTGCTCTGTGGTCCCAGAGTTATGTGAATTTCCTTTTGAAATTCATCGCGCATATTTATTTATTTATTTATTTAAGCATATTTCTCTGCCAGAGTATACCTGTCACCATGGCAGGGATTTGTCTGCCTCTTTCACCGTAGTACCCACAGTACCCGGCATAGTGCTGGCGCTGTTGGGGGTTCCCGGTAAACTTGGGTGAATGAATTTTTACCTGGCTCTAAAAGAGGGTGCTCAGAAGTAGCAGTGAACGCTGGGACCCTGGGGAACGAAGAGGGTTATCATAAAGGAGGTGACACAAGGCTGGACCTCACAAGATGAAATCTCAGTAGGGCAGGAGGGTAGGGAATCTGGACAATGAGAAGAAGCGAAGCTCAGAGTAAATTAAGTAAATTGATGATGATGATGACAATGATAGTACCATTTATCATGTCACTTTATGCCAGGAACTCTTATATTCATAGCATCATTTATTTGTTACACCAACCATGAGGGGTAGGTACCACTGAGCCCCATCTATTGATATGAAAACCAGGGTTCATAGAGGTTAAGTTCCTTGCCACGGTCCTATGGATGGAAAGTAAAGATATTGAGCTTTGCATTTAGACTTAGACCTAGAGTTGTTCAAACCCTAGTTCTGCTCACTCCACGGAAATGTGAATTTTTTGAGGGCAGTACAAGTAAGGAAAGTGGAGAAGCGGATTGCAGTTTGATTCTTAGGGGCCAAGAATGCCACCGGGGGATTTAGACTTCAACCTAATCACACGTATTTATTTCTTCAAATGCTAGCGAGCCTTTGAACGTTTTTGAGCACATGCTTTGGAAAAATTCCTCTGGAAAAGGGAGAAGGTGAGGGAGGGGAGGGCAGGGTCTGAGATTTGAGGGGTCTGCAGCAGGAGGTTGGGAGACACAGTAGGGAGCTGGGACAGCAGGTCTAGAAATGAAACTAGGACACGTCCAGACCTCAGGTGGAATTAACTAGAATCTGGTTAGAGAGCCAGAAAGAACAAAGAGAAAAAATACCTCTCAAGTTCCCACCTGGCTGCCCAGGAGGCTGTAATGTGCTTAACAAATAAAGCATGCCCTTTAACAAACAGAGGAGCGGGGAGGTGTCTGCAGGGAGGCCTACAGACAAAACATGGAACAAGGCTGCCCTCTTCTGGAGAATAAAAGCCGGATGCTGAATCGAAGTCCTCATCTGCCCAGGACAATTTATTATTATTATTATTATTATCATTATTATTATTATTATTATTATTATTATTATTTTCAGAGACAGGGTCTTGCTGTGTTGCCCAGGCTGGCGTGCAATGATGCAATCATAGCTCACTGTAACCTCGATCTCCCAGGCTCAAGCGATGCTCCTGCTTCAGCCTCCTGAGTAGCTGGGACTACATGTGTGTTCCACTACACCCAGCTATTTTGTTTGTTTGTAGAGAGGAGGTCTCACTATGTCGCCCAGGCTGGTCTCAAACTCCTGGCTTCAAGTGATCCTCCCAACTTGGCCTCCCAAAGTGCTGGGATTACAGGTGTAAGCCATCACACCCGGCCATCAGCACGTTTAAATATATATCCTTATATATATTTAAATATATATCTTATATATATACCTATACATCCATACAGAACCGACTGATGCTGAGTTGATACTAACTAGTTGATACTAACTAGTCAACTAACAAACAA
Source organism: Pongo pygmaeus (assembly GCF_028885625.2). NCBI lineage: Eukaryota > Metazoa > Chordata > Mammalia > Primates > Hominidae > Pongo > Pongo pygmaeus. The sequence goes on from NC_072380.2 coordinate 12,966,649, forward strand.
CTGGTAACTAACAACTTGGTAACCAGGTAGGACAAATCTGGTTGTTTGGGGAGAACAAAGGTCTGTCAAACAAGTTGTTACATCTTCTAATGCATCCTATTTAAGACTCAGAAGCAGTTTATATTTTACACGGTCTCTCTCTGTAATTCCTTCAGACTTATCAAGCACAGGAGAAAACCTAGGTAAGAAATAGATAATAAAACACTCAAGAATATCTCAAATAAAAAAAGTGTTACAATATCAAATGTTGTTGCAGATGTGGAAGAAGAGGTGGAAAAACTTGAAACTCCACTAATAGGAGATACCACAAAGCCAGACAGCAAGGACACAGAGAGGGAGACAGAGCTGAGCTAAAAGTCCAATCTAAGACAGTACGCCAAGACCCAGCAATTCCACTGCCAGTGTAGACCAGGTAAAAAGAGTTCTATGTTACCAAAAGATATGTACATGTATGTTCCTAGCAGTACTTTTCATTATAGCCCAAACCTGGAAATCACCGAATTATCCATCAATAGTAGAATGGACAAGTGTATTTATATAAGTGTATTCTTATCATTTAATGTAATAGAGCTATGGGAATTTACTGCTACCCTGAACAGCAAAAGTAAATCTCACAAGCATAACTTAAGTGAAAGAAGCCAAACCAAAAATCACATATATCATTCCATTCACAAATTTCAAAAACTGGCAAAATTTTCGTATGGCGATGGAAGGCAGAGTAACAGCTCCTCAGGATATGGGCTGGGTAGTGTTCTGCTCCCAAATCTAATTGAGGATACAGGGGTGGGTCACTGTGTGGATACATGGGTGTGTCACTGTGTGAATTCAGGAGTACACACTTTGATATGTGAGCTTTTGTGTTTATATAATATATATATATATATATATTTTTTTTAAGAGACAGGGTCTTGCTCTGCCTCCCAGGCTGTAATGCAGCCCAGAACTCCTAGGCTCAAGGGATTCTCCCACCAAACCCTTCTGAGTAGCTGGAGTAGCTGGGACTATAGTGTACACCACCACACCTGGTGGTATATTCAACTTTAAATAAATGAATTGGCTGGGTGCGGTGGCTCTACCTATAATCCCAGGACTTTGAAAGGCTGAGGCTGGAGGATTGCTTGAGGCGAAGAGTTCAAGACCAGTCTGGGTAACATAGTGAGACTCCATCTCTAAAATATTTTTTTTAATAAAATGTACGTAAAATTTAGTAAAGAATTCACTTGCAAGGGCTAAGTTGAAAAGACAGGAGTAAAAGGGTAATAGACAATTTAGAATATATGGATATATGTCATTTGGTACTTTAATATATATTATTGTTTTTTAATTATTTAATAGTCCATGAATAGATAAAATTCCATGAAGACAAGAACTGCACCTCATTCGTCTTTGTAGCCTCGGGATGCCCAGTGTACATGATAAAGTAGCTATTCGGAAAATATATATTTAAAAAAATTTTGAACGTTCTGTTTATAGCAAAGTTCTCTAAACTAAATATAGTGATTGAATAAATAAATTTCTACAATAAAAAATTAGACAATAAAGACAAAAGGCATTTCTGGGCTTATATTGGACAAAATAGGAGCAAGAATAAAGGCAAATTACTCTGTTTCTGTTACCTTAGGATGAAAAGAGTTTGCTTGGATTTATCCAAAGTCTTTTTTCTCATCCAAATATGAAAATATTATGAGGTAAATTTTCAGCAATGACATTGTATTAATCCATTTTCATGCTGCTGCTAGAGGCATACCCAAGACATGACCATTTACAAAAAAAAAAAAAAGAGGTTTAATGGACTCAGAGTTCTACATGCCTGGGGAGGCCTCACAATCATGGTGGAAGGTGAAAGGCATGTCTCACATGGCAGCATACAAGAGAAGAGAATGAGAACCAAGCGAAAGCGGTTTCTCTTTATAAAACCATCAGATCTTGTGAGACTTATTCACTACCATGAGAACAGAATGGGGGAACTCCCCTATGAATCAGTTATCTCCCACTGGGTCCCTCCCACAACATGAAGGAATTATGGGAGCTACCATTCAAGGTGAGATTTGGGTGGGGCCACAGTTACACTGTATCAGACATATTATCTATTGCAACATAACAAATTACGCCCCAAACTTAGGGCTTAAAACCACATACTTTTTTTTTTTTTTCACAGTTCCTGAGACTTAGGGATCTGGAAGTGACTTAGCAGGGGTTTCTGACTCAGGGTCTCCCAAGATGTTGGCTGGGGCTGCAGTCATCTGAAGGCTTGACTGGGCCTGGAAGATCCACTCTTCAAAAGGCTCACTCACATGGCTGTGGGCTGGAGGCCTACTCACAACTCTCCCCAGAGCAGATCATCCAAGAGTAGGAGTAAGCCGGAAGACACCATCACTTTTATGACCTAGTCTCTGACATCACACACAATCACTTCTACATTCTATTCACTACAAACGAGTCACTAAGACCAGCCCAAATTCAGGTGGAGGGTAATTAGGTACCATCTTTTGAAAGGAATGTTAAATAATCTGTGGACGTATTTTAAATCATCGCAGTCCACCATCTGGCCACAAATTATTTCTATTTCTCCCACATGTGAAATACTCTCACTCCTCTCAACTCCTCCCAAAAGTCTCAAACTTGTACAAGATGTCCAGGTTTGAAGTCCAGGATGTAATTATTTAAATCATATCCCAATACAGAGAAGTCTTCTCAGGTGTAGTTCTGTAGTTCTTTTTTTTTTAGTTGAGACAGAGTCTCACTCTGTTGCCGAGGCTGGAGTGCAGTGGTGCAATCTCAGCTTACTTGTAGCCTTGACCCCTGGACTCAAGCAATCTTCCTGCTTCAGCCTCCCAAGTAGCTGGGACTACAGGCACACACCACAATGGCTGGCTAATTTTTAAAGTTTTTTTTTGTGGTGATGGGGTTTCACCATGTTTCCCAGGTTGTTCTCAAACTTTTGGGCTCAAGCAGTCATCCTGCCTCGGCCTATCAAAGTGTTGGGATTATAGGCATAAGCCACCATGCCTGACCAGGTGTAGTTCTTTAAGAATAGATCTTCAAGTAGAGCTCCTCTGTGTCTAAAGTCCTGTGGACTAAAGAGACAAGTTATCTGCAATGTCCATCAATTATCTATCACTGTGTAACTAACTACCCCCAAAACTCTGTGGTTTAAAACAACATTTACCTCTGTTTCTGTGGGTCAGGAGTTTGGTGGTTTTGCTGGGTGAGTCTGACTCAGTGTCATTTCACAATGTTGGAGTCAACGTGGGATGCAGTCATCTGAAGGCCTGACTGGAGCTAGAAGATCTGCTTCTAAAAATCCCTCACCAGCATGGTTGTTGGCTGGTGGCCTCCGATCCTTACCATGTGAACCTCTCCCTGGATTTGCTTAAATCTTCTCACAACACACAGTTGGTTTCCTCCAGAGGAAGTGATCCAAGAGGAAGCCAGCAACACGGAAGCCATAATGTACTTTATGACCTAACTTTGTGACATGCCATCACCTCTGCTGTGTTCCATTGGTTACTCAGAACAACCCTGATATGATACAATAGAGGACTAGACAAGAGCATCAATCCAAGAATTTAGGGCTCGTGGGCACCATCTTGGAGACAAGCTAGCACACTTGTAAAGCTAGAAGCTGAACCCAGGAGCACCATCAGAAGCTGTAGATTCTGGTGATGTCTCAAAAACTCTTCCTGTGATCTTGATACAGTAAAAAAATTTCTGGGTACCCTGAAAATGGAAATAATAAGTTTCTACCAGATGAATGATTAGTTGATGATGATCACTTTGAAGTAAGATGAGCCTGGCCATGTAAATCCAGCAACGTGTTCTTGGAAACAATCACTTCCCTTCTCTAGGCCTTGGTTTCCTCAGCTTCAAAAAGTGTATAGTAATAGCTGCTTTGGGCCGGGCACAGTGGCTTACGCCTGAATCCCAGCACTTTGGTAGGCCGAGGTGGGCAGATCACAAGGTCAGGAGTTCTAGGCCAGCCTGGCCAATGTGGTGAAACCCCGTCTCTACTAAAAATACAAAAATTTGCCAGGCGTGATGGCGCGCACCTGTAGTCCCAGCTACTCAGGAGGCTGAGGCAGGAGAATCACTTGAACCCAGGAGACAGAAGTTGCCATGAGCTGAGATTGTGTCACTGAACTCCAGCCTGGGCGACAGAGTGAGACTCTATCTCAAAAATGATAATAATAATAATAGCTGCTTTGGTCGATTCTTACAGGGGTTCAAGATTACATATGTAAGATACCTAGCAATTATTAAGCAATTGATAAATGGTAACTATTTCAAAAAATATTGCATATTGGCTGGGAGCGGTGGCTCATGCCTATAATCCCAGCACTTTGGGAGGCCGAGATGGGTGGATCACGAGGTCAGGAGATCGAGACCATCCTGGCTAACATAGTGAAACCCCATCTCTACTAAAAACACAAAAAATTAGCCAGGCGTGGTGGCATGCACCTGTAGTCCCAGCTACTCAGGAGGCTGAGGCAGGAGAATGGTCTGAACCCGGGAGGCGGAGCTTGCAGTCAGCCGAGATCCCGTCACTGCACTCCAGCCTGGGCGACAGTGCAAGACTCCGTCTCAAAAAAAAAAAAAAAAAAAAAGACTATTGCATATTTTGTGATATTGCATGGTAACCATCTGAGTTGATAGATGTATTTCAGTTTTTGGAAAGAAATATTTAAATTAGTAAAAAGGTAAACCTTTCTCATTTAATAACTGATATACCATATTTCGTAAAACTAAGAAAATAGAAAAAAAATCCATTGCCCTACAACTCTAATGCAATGTCATCACTGTCTTTCCTTCCAGCCTTCTTTTCCATGCATTTCCCATAACTGAAGTCAGAGTGTACATAAAAGTTTGCTTTTTGCTTCTTTCTCTTTACATCTTAATATAGAAATGTCTTACAAAGTTTGACAGAGACACTTGCCCCAGTGTGTCATGCTCAGAGCAATGACCCACGGGTCCTAATGAGAGGTGAGCATTGGAGAATGAAAGGAAATTCCATAGGTCAGTAAGGCTACATCATGATCAGCTGAAGTTCTGACAGCAGATCTCATGGACAGAATCAAAGGCTAACTAGGGGAAACAGTAGGAGTCACTAAGAGATTCCAGAAGTTGTGTAGAGATGAAAGTTGCTTAACTACTCTCTGACTCAGTTCATCTTCTACACATCAAAGATGTTACATGCCCCAACCTTTATAGGGCTGCTGGGAGGATGCATCAAGTTTCTGCATGTAAAGTTCCAGGCACAAAGTAAAGATGTTGCTATTAAAACAGTAAGATGTGGCTGGGCGTGGTGGCTCATGCCTGTAATCCCAGCACTTTGGGAGGCCGAGGCGGGTGGATCACGAGGTCAGCAGTTCAAGATAAGCTTGGCCAAGATGGTGAAACCCCATCTCTACTAAAAAGACAAAATTAGCCGGGTGTGGTGGTGGGCGCTACTCGGGAGGCTGGGGCAGGAGGGTTGCTTGAGCCCGGGAGGCAGAGGTTGCAGTGAGCTGAGATCATACCACTGCACTCCAGTCTGGGCAACAGAGCGAGACTCCGTCTCAAAAACCAAAAAACAAAACAAAAAAATGGTAAGATGCAATGCGTCCTGGTCTAGGATTTTCCCAAGTGTTTAGCAGCATAGGAATTCTCAATAGACTTCTGAAACATATAATTTATGCCCTAAAATTTTGATGACTAATATCTATGATATAGGACAGCCTGTCTGGATATCAAGTCAGTGTGGGTTTGATCATTCATTTCAACCATTGGAAACAAACCCCAATGCCTCCAGGAGCCAGGTGGGTGACCTAAGGGTGGGATGGCAGGAGGGGTGTACCACCTAGAGAGCACAAGCCGTTCTCAAAAGAGAAGCTGTTACTGAGTTCATTATTGCCCTATGTAAGTGTGGACCAGGGTTGCTGTTTGACATCTACAGCGCATTATTTCAACATTCAGCAGGTTTAATGCACTACGCCACATAAGCGAGGTGATGCTACTAGGATATTTTTTGGAAATTTACACACACACAAGTCTGCTAAAATAGTTAGGTTGAAGGATTCCTAGCTCTGGGAGAAAGGTTACAATTTCTGCCTTATCTCCAGCTATTGGGGTTATTTGAATTATTTAAATTAACCTTGACCTGTTGTATTAGTCCATTCTCACACTACTAATAAAGACCTACCTGAGACTGGGTAATTTATAAAGGAAAAAGATTTAATTGACTCACAGTTCTGCATGGCTGGGGAGGCCTCAGGAAACTTACAATTATGGTGGAAGGGGAAGCAAACACGTCCTTCTTCACATAGCAACAGCAAAGAGAAGAATGAAAGCTGAGAGAACGGGAAAGCCCCTTATAAAACCATCAGATCTCATGAGAACTCACTATCATGAGAACAACATGGGGTTAACCACCCCCATGATTCAATTACCTCCCACCAGCTCCCTCCCGACTCACATGGGGATTATGAGAACTGCAATTCAAGATGAGATTTGGGTGGGGACACAGCCAAACCATATCACCTGTATTTAATTTATATAATAAAATACATTTAATTTATAAATTATGTTAAAAGTACATGTTGAAACATGAAAGGTTTCAAGAAGTCCTATACTAGAGCAAAGAAACCCATTTAACTGTATTCAGCACCTTGTTTCTCATAATATTTCACTCAAAATCTTTATTTTCCATATAAAATGTATGAACACCTTACAGAGCACTCTTTGGGAAAGGATGCCCAACTTTTAAAAGGAAGACCCAAACAAACCGGTCCACAGAAACAGAGTGCTGCTGTGGTGCCATGCTCCAGACACCTGCCAATAGTCCTCTGCAACTCGCCATCCTTGCATCAGCATCTGGGACATGGTAATTACACTCGACGGCCTGTCACTCCACCTCTCCTCATTCCTCAGCTCACAGAAAAGAGATCTGTGAAATACCAGCTCTGGTCTCGGCAAATATTTGTTTCCCCCTGGCTCCCTGGAAAATGCATTTTTAAAACTGTTCCTACAATTGCAGTATGGCAGCAGCTTTATCAGTATGTGACGATAGAGCAATGATGTGGTTTGGATACTTGACATTTTGTATTGTTGGAAAGTGGCAAATTGCGCTGAGCTGTAAATGCACTGTAAATGGTGTTGTGCTGAATTATAAAGACAATTAGCATATTTCTTCCTTGTTTCTTGTTTGTCTTTTCGTTTGTAAACATGGAGAGCAGGGTGCGATAAGCTTTACACTCCTTATCTGTAAAATGAGCTCAGTGATACTTATCTTGCAGAGTTTTGTCAGCCAGAATTTTAAAAATGTTTAACTACCTAAGAGAATACAAAAAACAGCAGCATCCAATAAATGACAATTCTTCATACTACTTCCACACCTCCTGTTAACATTAAACTCTTGGAGGATGGAAGAAAGCATGGATGTGAAGCACATACAATCACTAGAGGAAATCAGAATACTGCAATGTTTGAGGTTCTTTGAAAGTTTTTAAAGCGTTGTAAGGGTCCTTAGACATGATCTTTTACAGATGAGAACAAGATGAAATGAGATTGATAAAAAATAATCAATTTGCCCATGTTTTGCACAGGAGCATAAATTACCAGCAGACAACATCTGGATTCCATACTAAGAACACAAACATCTCACTACAGAGTTACAAACTGAACATGCCTCATGCCTAAAGTGCACACACTTATCAATCTTCACTTTGCATGGTCCCAAAGATTTTTTAACTTTCACAAATTTGCATGTTTAATAACAAATTTGAACTTTTGGGCTACTGAGTCATCTGCTGCAAATGTCACCAGTCCTTTGTTTAAGTTTCTGCGTGTATTTCAGTCAACAGGTTTTCTTCATTAAGCACTGTGCTGTCTGTCCATCACGCAGCAAAGCATCAGCGCATCCTACCACCAGATGGCGCTAGACCCACTTGTGGAGGCTCTGGGGGCGATATCAGCGTGGGACTAGAAGCTGATGAAAAACGGTAAGTTTCATTTCCGGGTTCCATTTAAACGTTCATACTGGGCCATAAAAGCAGATGAATTAGATATGCCATTATCCTGCATATATATATATATTTATATTTTATTGTGTATATATATATATAGACAGAGAGAGAGATAGAGAGAGAGAGAGAGAGAGAGATGGAGTCTCGCTCCGTCATCCAGGCTGGAGTGCACTGGCGGGATCTCAACTCACTGCAACCTCTGCCTCCGGGTTCAATCGATTCTCCTGCCTCAGCCTCCTGAGTGGCTGGGATTACAGGAGCGCGCCACCACACCCGGATAAATTTTGTATTTTTAGTAGAGACGGGGTTTTACCATGTTGGTCAGGCTAGTCTCGCTCGAACTCGTGACCTTGTGATCCGCCCGCCTTGGCCTCCCAAAGTGATGGGATTGCAGGTGTGAGCCACCGCGCCTCGCCTATCCTGCATATTTACAGTTAATTGTGTTTAATAAAAATAGAGCAGAGATAGAGAAGTGACTGCCAGTCCAGCAGCTCTGAGCTATCTCATATAAGGCTTAGTGGGGAATCCTGACCCACAGTCCAATCTCCAAGCTCTAGACATCTCACCAACAAAACAGGAAGCCAACACATTCTGGATCTTCTTTCCAAGATAAAGTCGACCATTCGTAATATTTTTTTCAGAGACAACGGAAGCTGAAAAATAAGAGCTGAGAAAGGAAGAACTTTTCTAGAACTTAAATCCAAAAGGCTATGGGATAGTAATGGAAAGTGGAGGAGAACAAAAAAGTCCTGGAAAGTAAAATCAGGAGGAAAAACAAATGTTTTAGAACAGCCAAGTGTGGGGAGTTGGAAAGTGAATCTTTGAGTAGAAACCAGAGTTACAAAACTTCAGAGCTGGAAGGGACCTTATAAGGAAGAAGAATTGGGCCCAAGGACTAAATATTTGCCAAAAACCACACAGGCAATTAGTGGCAGACAAGAGAGGACCTTCATTTTTGCTAAACAGGGCTCTTTCCACTGAAACATGTGGCCCTCTCAATATCTAACTAAAAACCTTCCACAAAATCCATGTAAACACAGAGAAACATCCTCTCTTCTGTCTCCACTGCTTTCTCTGTCCACACGTGCGCATGTGCACACACAGCCACCATTATAACAATACAGGAAATTGAAGGAAGCCATCTGAAACTTCAACATCGGGCACAGCCGCCACAGATAACATATCAAATGCAAGGCTGGAAATCAGCACTGTTCACATTCACACAGGAAGCCCAACTCAAGCTGTTTGACCGTATTTAGTAATCAGTTCCATACTCACAAAAGAATGCCAGAACAAAAACAGACGGAAAAGAAAAAAAAATAACTCCAACCATCCTTTTCCTTTGGAAGAGGATTTATACCAAGAAGTTTAAAGAGAGGCCCAGCTGGTTTATAGAATTTTGCAGGAAATTTGGGGACCTCTGTGATGCCATTGTCTTCACCGGCCCAGGAAAGTAGCCGTACCAAGGCAGTTATGGGGATAATTCAAACAAATCAAAGCCATATTTTACCTCAATTGTGCTTATACTTTAGGCGAAAGTATTCTGGACCTAAATATTTCCAATAATCATCAGATGCATCCTGGTCTCATGGGAAATGCTGAGAAAACCTGTGGGGCTATTATCCATTTACTAGCTCTGTAACCTTGGGCAGCTTAATTGTTCTGAGCCTCTTCCTTCTTCTATCAAAATGAGATTGATTAACTATTGCCTTCCAGAATAGTTCTGAGGTGAAAATAAGAGTCAATGTTCTGTGCTCGCTTTGGCAGCACATACACTAAAATTGGAACGATACAGAGAAGATTAGCATGGCCCCTGTGCAAGGATGATACGCAAATTCGTGAAGCGTTCCATATTTTTTTCTTAATAAAGCCTCTTTTCTACATATGAAAAAAAAAGAGTCAATGTTCTGTGGCACGAAGACACACCAGTAAATATTAGCCATTTCTTTCAGATATATATATATATATATATATCTTTTTTTTTTTTTTTCCTGAGACAGGGGTCTCCTTCTGTCACCCTGGCTGGAATGCAGTGGCAGAATCATGGCTCACAGGAGCCTCAGTCTCCCTGGGCTCAGGTGTTCCTCCCACTTCAGCCTCCCAAGTAGCTGGGACTACAGGCACGCCACCACACACGGATAATTTTTGTATTTTTTGTAGAGATGAGGTTTCACCATGTTGCCCAGGCTGATCTTGAACTCCTGGAGTCGAACAATCCACCTGTCTCGGTCTCCCAAAGTGTTGGGATTACAGGCATGAGCCGCCACGCCCGACCCCATTTAATTGTTCTATTTTGTTTAATTTGTGCGGACTTGGGCCTCAAAGAGAAAAGTGAGAAGAAAATGCCTCATTTACAGTGGAGCCACTGGTGAGTTCTCTTAGGCCTAATCTATATCTGAAGTTCTCAAGTATTTTGGTCTCAGAACCCACCTACTTTTTTAAAAATTGAGGATTCCAAATGGCTTTTTAAGTCTGGGTTATTGATATTTACTATATTCACAAATAACACTCAGGGTTGGGCATGGTAGCTCATGCCTGTAATCCCAGCACTACGGGAAGCCGAGGTGGGCAGATCACTTGAGGTCAGGAGTTCGAGACCAGCCTGGCCAACGTGGAGCAACTCCATCTCTACTAAAACTAAAAAAATTAGCTGGGTATAGTGGTGCACGCTTGTGATCCCACCTAGTTGGGAGGCTGAGGCAGGAGAATCGCTTGAACGTGGGAGGTGAGGTTGCAGTGAGCTGAGATTGTGCCACCATACTCTAGCCTGGGCGACAGTGAGACTGCATCTCAAAATAAAATAAATAGAATAACAATACTGAGAAAGTCTTAAATTATTTATTCATGTAAAAGTAAAAGTAATGTATTACATGTTAATATAAATAACACAGCTTATGAAAAATGTATTTTCCAAAACAAAACAAAAATGTAGTGAGGAGAGTGATGTCATTTACAGTTTACAGATCTCTTTAATGTCTAGCTTAATAGAAAACAGCTGGATTCTCATATACACTCTGCTTCTACCCTCAGCCTGTTGTAATAACTTGTTTTAGTGGAAGTTCGTGAAGAAAAATCAGCCTCTGTGTATGGGAGAAATATTTTAATAGCTTTTTCAGGTATTGGTGCTTACGGTGTGATACTATACCTAAGTTCAGTAAGTACTAGTTTCTTAGAAGTGAATTTCAGTGTGGAATCTGCAACCTCAACAATGGAGTTTTCTGCAACTTTAACAATGGAGTTTTTCCTCTGTTACAGGAAATCCATTGATTTATTTTGCACTTTGAATACATTTTATCTATGCATGATTTTGTAACATTTGGAAGATATTGGTTCACTGAGTTATATAGACCTTCCAATTTCAACATATTTTATTATACAACATCAAAAATCATTTTTAACAATATTACCACCGATCTCATCAGAATAGTCTCTATAAGGAAGCTGTCAAACTCACTGGGATAGACATAAGTTTTCTATAGTTCTTATTTTCTCTTGAGTTCAAATTTTATCTTTGGCAACAAATACTCTGTTTTTACTTGAGGTGAGAATCTCACTTTATTCATTTTTGAGGAAGCATTTATGAAATATCTAAGTCTAAAATAACCATAGTTTGTCTTACATAATTTAAAGTAAAAACAGTGTTCCATGAAAAAAAAATGGTTAGGTTAACTCGCAATTCAATTACCAAGTGTTTTTTTTTCTCAAGAAAACTAATATACTTCACTGTTCAGCAAAACTGCTTTTGTGCCTTTCCCATGTGGTCACACAGAATATTAAATGGATATGAACATAAAGATCAAGGCTTAATGAAATTAATTAGTACTGATGTATCAAGGACATTCTTAAGTGAAACTGCCATTCATTTTACTATAAGTATGTGGTAATAATTTGGCGCCATGCTAAAATGACAGCAGTTTTATCCCCTTTTTCTTTTTAAAATATATATATTTTTATTTTTTTGGTGCTCTAATGCTCAGAAAACTATATTAATGAACTACAGAAATGACCCCTGAAGGTACAGTCTTTGCTTTTGCACCATCAGTGGAAATGTAAAGATAGTGAAAAAAGCAAATAGTATCCTAATATTATTATGAAAGTAGTTTTGACCTTACAAACTCCCTGGAGTGGTCTCAGGGATACCACCCCACAGCAGTCTGAGGCACACTTTGAGAACCACTGCTCTCGGCATCTTTTTATACCTTTGCACGCCTGTTTCCTCAGCTCTTCAGCTCCTGGTGGCCTTTGTCCACTCTAAGTTCCCCTACTGCAGCATTCAGTAGAGTTGTATTTCTTTAAGTTCTCTGATTTAAAATTTACTATATCCTGGCAGGGTGTGGTGACTCACGCCTGTAATCCCAGCACTTTGGAAGGCAGAGGTGGGAGGACTGCATGAGCTCAGGAGTTCAAGACCAGCCTGGGAAACATAGCAAGACCCTGTCTCTACAAAACAGAAACAAAAATGAGAATTAGCCGGGCATGGTGGTGTGAGACTGTAGTCCAAGCTACTCCTGTGGGTGAGATGGGAGGATCACCTGAGCCTGGGAGATGGAGGCTGCAGTGAGCCATGATTGCACCACTGCACTCCAGTCTAGGTGACAGAGTGAGATCTTGTCTCAAAAATAAATAAATGAACAAAAAATAAAATAGAATGTACTATATCCTCTATTCACAACAACAAAAAAATTTATTGAGTACCTAATATGTGCCAAACACTGTTCAAAGCATTGAAAATACAGAAGTCAATGAGATAAGCACGGTCACTGGTCTTGTGGACTTTCTATTCTAGAGGGAGAAAATAGACAGTAAACTTGTAAGTGAATCAACATACAAGGTGATTGATAACTTCCAACAATGTTAAGTGATGTGATAACCATAAAAATAAACCGATGCGACTGAGCATGACGGGGTGAGCCAGTAGCCAGGTGGCCCCAACCCAACAGGTGTCACGTTTGTGCATCCGGCATGCATAACAGTACATCATAAGTGGGATGACTGAAGATTCCAGTGAGAATCTGTCTACCGTAGAATTGCAATAGCCCTAGAAAGCTGGGGAAGACGAAGAGGACAGAAAGCAAGGTTGCTTGTATTTGAAAGGGGTGCTCCTGGCCAGGCGCAGTGGCTCATGCCTGTAATCCCAGCACTTTGGGAGCCTGAGGCGGGCTGATCACTTGAGGTCAGGAGTTTGAGGCCAGCCTGGCCAACATGGTGAAACACTGTCTCTACTAAAAATACAAAAATTAGCCAGGCGAGGTGGCAGGTGCCTGTAATCCCAGCTACTCAGGAGGCTGAGGCAGGAGAATCTCTTGAACCCAGGAGGCAGATGTTGCACTGAGCCGAGATTGTCTCACTGCACTCCAGCCTGGGAGACAGTGACAGACTCCATCTCAAAAAAAAAAAAAAAAAAAAGAAAGAAAAAAGAAAGGGCTCTGGGTAGAATGAAGCCTGGCCAGTCTCCCAGGGGGAATAGCAAGTTACTGGGAGGAAATCACTTAAGAAAAGCTGAGGCCAGGACAAGAAGCCACTCTGTCCTGCTGGGGGCCAACGTGGGATGCTGATGCTCCTAGCTGCCACTTGTTCTGCCTGAGGATGGTGGCAGAAGGGGGCAAGGATGGAACTGGGGCTGTTTGTAATGTAAAGTTTCCATTACCCTGATGGATATACCCAACTTACACTGACACTCAGGAGCTGCCTATTATTCCTGCTTTGGGGCATTCCAGAGCTGCTTCTAGGACATACTAATATTTTTCATCTGTACCAGTATTCACCTAACCTGGGTATCTAGGGCAAAACCAGACAAATAACAGTAAAAAATAGTCTGGGCATGGTGGCTCACGCCTGTAATCCAAGCACTTTAGGAGACCAAGACAGGAAGATCGCTTAAGGCCAGGAGTTCGAGACCAGCCTGGGAAACATAGTGAGACCCCATCTCTATCAAAAACATTTTTAAAATTAGCCAGGTAAGGCCAGGCGCAGTGGCTCACACCTGTAATCCCAGCACTTTGGGAGGCCGAGGTGGGCAGATTACTTGAGGTCAGGAGTCAGGACCAGCTTGGTCAACATGGTGAATGAAACCCTGTCTCTAAAAAACATAAATAAAAATAAAAATTAGCTAAGCCTGGTGGCACATACCTGTAGTCTCAGCTACTCAGGAGGCTGATGCAGGAGAATCGCTTGAATCTAGGAGGTGTAGGTTGCAGTGAGGCGAGATTGCGCCACTGCACTCCAGCCTGGGTGACAGAGCGAGACTCCGTCTCAAAAAATAAAATAAAATAAATAAAAATTAGCCAGGTGTGGGCCAGGCACGGAGGCTCACGCCTGTAATCCCAGCACTTTGGGAGGCCGAGGCAGGCGGATCATGAAGTCAGGAGATCGAGACCATCCTGGCTAACAGGGGGAAACCCCATCTCTACTAAAAATACAAAAAATTAGCTGGGCGTGGTGGCGGGCGCCTGTAGTCCCAGCTACTCAGGAGGCTGAGGCAGGAGATTGGCGTGAACCTGGGAGGCAGAGCTTGCAGTGAGCCAAGATTGCGCCACTGCACTCCAGCCTGGGTGACAGAGCGAGACTCCATCTCAAAAAAAAAAAATTAGCCAGGTGTGGTGGCTGCTTTGAAAAGCACTTTGCCATGGAGGAAATAAATATGATGCTACTCACTTGAGAAAGTTTCCCTGGAATTAATTCTTTCCTTGTTTTTCTCTCTCCTTTAGCCCAGCAAGATGCTGCTGTTGTTCATGCTGAAGGAATGTGTCTTCTGCAGTAGGGCGGCATCTCCTGGGCAAGCTTCTGGTGTTTTTCTGTGATGCAGCTGCTCTCTCTAGTCCTGGGACATGGGCTATCAGCCTTTCACTCCGCCTTTCCCTGTTATCTGTTCTCTGGGAGTTAATGCTCTTCTCCATGCTTCACTGAGGAGCCACGATCTGGTTTCATGGGTTTCACGCTTTTCTCATAAGTATGAATTATTGTAACCCCAAACAGAGGCACATTTGATCCCTTTCACAGGTCATTTCTCTCTTAGCCACTTCGTGTTTTCCAGAAGACATGTCCTGGAGTGGCTACAGGTCTCTGTGCAGAACTGCACTGTAGACAGATCATGTGCACCCTACTTCAATGTGGAAAAACCTCCCTGCTACAGAAATGCGCACCCAAAGCCATCCATTCAATCCCCTCCATCAATTAGATAATAACATACTCCCCCTTCTCATTAAATCAGAAAATTCTTGAAAGCAAGTCTATTATTTCATCTCGTATCCCTACAGTCCCAGCCTTTGGAGAAGGTTGATGCTTACGTTGTAAGAACATTAGAAAATTTGCTTAGAAAATCTACTGCACAGTAGTGTTGCTTTTTTTAAAAAATTTTTATTTTTAGAGACGGGCTCACTCTGTTACCCAGGTTGGAGTGCAGTGGCATGACCACAGCTCACTGCAGCCTCAACCTCCTGGGCTCAAGTGATCCTCCTGCCTCAGCCTCCCAAGTAGCTGGGACTACAGGCGGGCACCACCACCCCTGGATAATTTGGCTCAGGTGTCCAGGCTGGGACTCAAGCAATCCTCCTGCCTCAGTCTCCCAAAGTCCTGGGATTATAGGCATAAGCCACCACAGTCAGCCTCTGTGGTCTTCATGTTGTCCCCAGAGAGAGTTTTGAGTGGCTGATAAGGGCGGTGGGAGAATGGATTTTTCTCTAATCTCTATTTCAAGAGCAATAGTACTTCTGTCCTAACCACCCCTCCCCCAGTCACATAATTTATTATATGGTCCCATTTTAGCCCGGCTTCTAAAGTGTTTAAAGCCAAATTTATAATCCCCGTATAGCAGCTGTATGGGATCTCATCACAAGTATCTTGGGAATAAAAGCCTGAAGGGCTTCATCATATTTTTCCCAGCTTCAGTATCCTTTTGTCCTGTCTTCCACACCTTCATCATTGTTGTTTTGTCTTCTCTCTCCAACTTTTACATGTATCTTGGGTACATTTTGTCTCCTAAAAACAGATTCTCACATAAACTTTAATGGTTGGTCCTGCATCTCTATCACAGGGACATTTTTCACCTTAAAAATTACAGGAATCATCCCAAGCCTTCACTTTGGACTCTGGGGGACATCACAAGGGAACAACACAGTTGAATCAGAAAAAGTCACATCAGAATCGCAAAGGAGCCTCTAGGTTTTCACAGCTGCCTAACCTAGTTCTAACACCACCAGCATGCGCTCTAAATAATGCATGAGGAATGAGCCTTGCCAGTCTGCTGATTGGATTAGTATGGGGGCGGGTGGTAGCTAAGGGTGGGGGCACTAGCAGGAAATTACAGAGAAGATAAGGAAAGCAGAATAGTTTTCCTTTGTTCATTCTTCAAAAAGCCCTCTACTCTACAGTAAATGCACGTACCGCAAAGTAAAGCTAGGAAAACGAGGGTGCATTCTAGCTGGTCACTTTATCTGATTCATCCTAAATTCTAGCTTTGTGGCCCAGCTTTTCAATTTCTACTTCAAGTTCTCTTTGCTTTCTGCAAATGTGATTCACCTCTTAGCTACTTGAAACCCAGCTTGCTTTTTGGCTCAAGTCTTCTCAACCCCGTGGTTTGAGTGTCTCCTTTTATCCTTTGAGAACCCTGTTAAGCCACTGGCTCCATCACCCGTGGCTGAACCAGGAGCTAGTGCTCATCATGGAAGAGGGAAAGAGGACTGCAATCAGAAAGATGTAATCAAAAAAGCTGTTCTTGTTTAAAAGCAACATTAAGTGAATTCAAAGAAAGTTGTGTGTGTGTCCCAAACCTTAGTTGTTCAAATATTTTCCTTCAATGTTTCCTTTTTATTTTGTTTGGTTTCTTATAATGGAGCTCATGGAGAAGGGAATAGGAGCTGAAATCCTAACCAATATATAATTTCCGTTATGTAATATCAGCTCATTTTTTAAGACAAAAAATTTATCCTGTTTCGTAGCCGTCTACACAGGATCTCCAAGGAAGAGACTGAGCGCTGATAATATTAGACAGAAAAATGCTGAGATTGCACATTTCAGCTATTTTTTTCTTTGGCTCTACACAGCCAAAGAACGCATCCAGAGGACTTTACTGAGAACATTCACTGCACCGACATTGTTTACTAAAGGAAGCTGACTCTAGCAGTTGCTGGTGAGGAAGAGGATACTTTCCTCAGCTTAATTCCCAGAATACAGAGTGTGAGTGTGTGGGAGAAATCCAAGTGAACTTGACGAACACATGGCATTCACACTGTGAGGACAACAGATGGGACGTGTCAGCAATAAACTGCCTAAGTTTGGTGAGGCTCTTTCCTAAGAGGATCAGTGTGGCACAGTGGGAAGAATAGTAAATTCAAAGGGTTTAATTTTGGTTTTGGCTTATGGTGTTTTGAAATTGTCACACCAAAAACCGAATGTGTCAGGAAAACCACTTATTCCCAAGCAATGTTATGAATTACATGTCTGTGAACCAAACAATTGCTCTGGTTTAGAGTCTGGTAAGTGGATGTTGAACCAGTCAAAAGGCCTGAAAGCCAGGTCTGAACCACTTGTACATCCCACACGGCCCTTTCTATGGTGATTAGTCAAGGCTCTCCAGATAAATAGAGCCAATGAAAGAGATTTATTTTGAAGAAGCTGCTCCTGCGATTGTGGGGGTTGGCAAGTCCAAAATCTCCAAGGCAGGCCAGCAGAATGGAAATTCCAGAAGAAGCTGCTATTGCAGTCTTGAGTCTGAATGCAGCCTGGAGGCAGGATCCCTTCCTCTTTAGGGGAGCTCAGTTATTTTTCTTACAGCCCTCAAATGTCGAACAAGGCCCACACACATTATAAAGGGTAATCTGCTTTATTCAAAGCCTACTGACTTATATGTTAACCATATCTTTTAAAATATCTTTACAGCAACATCTAGACTGATGTTTGACCAAACAACTGGGTGCTATAACCTGGCCACGTTGACACATAAAATTAACATCACACAGAATTAAGTGCTCAACAAATTGACGTGATTTGAGCCACTATTTCTTCAGCTGAACGATGTAGAGATTAGACTTTATTATTCTAACTCTGATAGTCAAAGGGCAAAATTTAAGTCTTGAGAATATGAGAGACACTGCAACTTCTGGTCTCCTCAGATGAGTTGAAGAGGTTCCTTTTTTAAACAGATTTTCTTAAAATAGTGGTAAAATATGCATAACATATAATGTAACATTTTAACCATACAGTTCAGTGACATTAAGTACATTTCCATTGTTGTGCAACCATCACCATGATCTATCTCCAGAACTTTTTCAACAACCCAAGCCAAAGCAACTCTGAAATCATTAAACAGTAACTCTCCATCCTCACTTTCCCTTAGCCTTGGCAATGACCATTCTACTTTCTGACTCTATGAATTTGACTACTAGGTAGCTCATATAAGCAAAATCATACAATATCTGTCATTTTGCATCCTGCATATTTCATTTAACGTAATGCCTTCAAGATTCATCTATGTTGCTGCATGTGTCCAAATTTCATTCATTTCTAAGCCTGAATAATATACCATTATATGTACATACCACTTTTTTTGTTCATTCATCTGTCAGTGGACACTTGGGTTGTTTCAAATTTAGAATAATTCAATTCAATTCAATTGGGTTGTTTGGTTATTGAGAATAAAGAGGTTATGAATATGAGTATACAAATATCTGTTGGAGTCTCTGCTTTCAGTTCTTTGGAGTATATGCCTAGAAGTGCAATTGCTGGATTATATGGTAATTCTATGTTTAAGTTTTGGGAAACCACCATATTGTTTTCCACAATGGCTGCAACACTTCACATTACCATCAGCAGTACACAAGGGTTCTGATTTCTCCACATTTTCACTAACACTTTTTATTTTATTTTATTTTATTTTATTTTTTAGAATGGCCATCCTAATGAGTGTGAAGCTGTATCTCATTGTGGTTTTGATTTGCATTACCTAATAATTGGTTATGTTAAGCATCTTTTCTTGTGTTTATCACCTATTTGAATATCTTCTTTGGAGGAATGTCTCTGTGTCCTTTGCTTACTTTTAATGCAATCTTTGAATATTATTTTTATCTTCGGGAATGTCTCTATAAAATATTTTAGCCAGTCCACGTATACTGAATGCCAATAATTTCTACAATAAAAATGCATTTCTAGCAAATCAAACCTACAATGGGATACTACCTCACACCGATTAGGATGGCTACTATCAAAAACCAGAAAATAACAATTGTTGGTGATGATGGGGAGAAACAGGAACCCTTGTGCACTTTTTTTTTTTTTTTTTTTGAGACAGAGTCTCGCTCTGTCACCCAGGCTGGAGTGCAGTGGCACTATCTCGGCTCACTGCAAGCTCCACCTCCCGGGTTTGAGCCATTCTCCTGCCTCAGCATCCCGAGTAGCTGGGACTACAGGTGCTCGCCACCACACCTGGCTAATTTTTTGTATTTTTTTAGTAGAGACAGGGTTTCACCGTGTTAGCCAGGATGGTCTCGATCTCCTGACCTCGTGATCCACCCACCTCAGCCTCCCAAAGTGCTGGGATTACAGGTGTGAGCCACCATGCCCAGCCCCTTGTGCACTATTGATAGCAATGTAAAACAATGCAGCCTTTCTAGAAAAGAGGTTGATGGTTACTCAAAAAATTAAAGATAGGCCGGGCATGGTGGCTCACGCCTGTAATCCCAGCACTTTGAGAGGCTGAGGTGGGTGGATCATAAGGTCAAGAGATCGAGACCATCCTGGCCAACATGGTGAAACCCTGTCTTTACTAAAAATACAAAAATTAGCTTGGCGTGATGGCATGCACCTGTAGTCCCAGTTACTCGGGAGGCTGAGGCAGGAGAATCGCTTGAACCCAGGAAGACAGAGGTTGCAGTGAGCCAAGATTGTGCCACTGCACTCCAGCCTGGTGATAGACCAAGACTCCGTCTTAAAAAAAAAATTAAAAGTAGAGTTAATATACCATCCAGCAATTCCACTTTTGGGTATATATCCAAAGAAACTGAAACAAGAGTCTCAAATAAATATTTGTACACCCCTGTTCATAGAGATATTATTCACAATAGCTAGAAGGAAGAAACAACCTGAATGTCCATTAATGGATGAATGGATAAACACAATGCAGTATATCCATGCAATGGAATATTATTCAGTCTTAAAAAGGAAGGAGCTTCAGACACATGATACAACATGAATGAACCTTGAGGACATTATGCTAAGTAAAATGTACTAGTCACAAAAAGGCAAATATGGCATAATCCTCTTTATATGAGATACCTAGTGTAGAGTAACTTACAGAGACAAAAGCAGAATAGTGGTCCCCAGATAATTCAGGAGGAAGAAATGGGGAGTTAGTTTTGCAAGATGAAAAGAGTTATAGAGACTTGTTGCTCAACAGTCTGAATGTACCTAACACTACTGAACTTTGCCCTTAAAAATGATTAAGATGGGCCCGGTGCAGTGGCTCACGCCTGTAATCCCAGCACTTTGGGAGGCCGAGGCAGGTGGATCATGAGGTCAGGAGATCGAGACCATCCTGGCTAATACAGTGAAACCCCGTCCCTACTAAAAAATACAAAAAGTTAGCCAGGCGTGGTGGTGGGTGCCTGTAGTCCCAGCTACTCGGGAGGCTGAGGCAGGAGAATGGCATGAACCCGGAAGGCAGAGCTTGCAGTGAGCCGAGATAGCGCCACTGCACTCCAGCCTATGCGACAGAGCAAGACTCCGTCTAAAAAAATAAAATGATTAAGATGGCAAATTTGATATTATGTGTATTTTACCACAATTAAAAATAAAATGAAAAATATTTTATATTTTCATTTTGCTTCATCTAATAATATCAAGTGAACATCTTTTCACATCAGTGAACATATTTCTACATTATTATTTTAGTGGATACATAATTTTCTATTTCATTATTGATAACTTATTCAGTGAGATTGCCATTTTTGTAAATTTACATTTTCTGCAAAGCTAATATCACGAACAAGCTGCGATGAACATTGTTGCGAGCTACAGCTTTGCCAACTGTGCAACTATTTCCTTAGAATAAATTCCTAGGACGGAAATGCTAGGTCAAATACGTCCAAAATCTGACCACATTTTATAATCTACCTTGCTATGCCCCTACCCCCAAATAGCCACACTGCTCTCCCCCTTGCTACCTTCAGGCTGATACCCATGGTCATTGTGGGTGGCCTTCCCTGACCACCCTTTGCAACTGAAATGCCCTCCTCCCACCTAACACACACTCGCTGTCCCCATCTCTGCTTGTTCTCCACAGCACTGCTCATTCTATAATAAGCTACCCCCCCTTCTTGTTTATCGTGTTTATTGTCTGTCTTCCTCCTCTCCAGGATGTCAGCTCCGTGAGGGTCAGGCTTCCCCTTTCAACTCCATCCCCATCCCCCAGCACTCAAGTGTTCTTCAAGCATCCCTTAAACATTCCAACAGTAAGACCCAGTTCCTGTTTTGAAGGAATTCATGATCCACTGGGGGAAACCGACCTCAGACAACAGAGTAAATAATGCTATATTCCAGATGTGCACAAGGCGCTGGAGAAAGCATCGAGGAAGCAATGACAGAGGAGGTGACATCTGAACAGAGTCCTGATGGGTCAATCTGGGAACAGGAGAGAGGCAGTAACCCTACAGGGGCACATTCTGATGTGTGTGGACCATGGGCTGGGGTGGAGGGTGGGCAATGGTTGTGGCCAGATTGTAAACAGTGTTGAGTGCTGAGGCGCATGTGAAAGAGCTTTAGCTTTTTTTTTTCATTCTTTTTTTTTTTTTTTTTTTTTTGAGACAGGGTCTGTCTCTGTCATCCAGGCTGGAATGCAGTGGTGAGATCATAGCTCACTGCAGCCTCAAACTCCTGGAAGAGCCTTAATTTTAACCTGTAACATTCAGGTTAAATTTCAACCTGTCACAATCAAACTGTACCATAGGGCTTCACCACTGCCAGGCCACCTGATGAGGGCAAGGTGTAGAAGATTAAATTGGGCTCTAATCTCCACTCCAGCACACCCCTGTTTGAGACAGGGCAGCCCAGCACGAGCTGGCTTACACACTGTGCTTCCGATGGGTCCTTCCTTGGAAAGCTGTGCTCCATGGCCGGAATTTTGAAAACCATGTCTGCTGGCACCGAAAGCTGCTGTCTTATAGAATGACCAAGGCCAGCACTTTGGGAGGCTGAGGCGGGAGGATCATTTGAAGCCAGGAGTTTGAGACCAGCCTGGGCAACATAGAGAGACCTTGTCTCTATAAAATAAACAGAATTAGCCTGATATCGTGGCTGGTGCCCATAATCCCAGCTAGGGAGGTTGAAGTGGGAGGGTCACTTGATGCCAAGGAGGTCAGGGCTGCAGTGAACCATGATTGCACCCTACACTCCAGCCTAGGTAACAGAGTGAGAACCTGTCTCAAAAAATAATAATAATAATAATAATAACCAAGTGGAATCTTCTCCTTTCTCCTCGCAGGAGGGCAGGGCCCTTTTACAACCCGTAAAAGTGTGTAGGTTTTCTGGAAAAGATTGAATTGCAGTGGGTATAGAAACCAACCCTGGGCTTTGGGGAGGGCTCAAACCTTGTCAAGGCTCAGCAAGAGAGAATACTGCTGCCTTCCACATGATAGCAAGTCACCCTTCCCGGCAGCACACCTGAGATCAGCTCCTGTTGCAATCGCTGTGTCCCAAGAGGTAAAGCAATTCACTAAAAACACACACTCAGCAGAACAGGTGACGTCAGCTTTCCAACTCTGACGCTTTTGATGGGTTGTTTATAGTCCTAAAAAACCCACTAAGATGAAAATAGTGGAAGTGAGGCTGAGGTGGGAGGATCATTTGAGCCCAGGAGTTCGAGGTTGCAGTGAGCCATGATCGTGCCACTGCACTCCAACCTGGGCAACAGAGTGACACGCTGTCTCAAAACAAACAAAAACTGTGGAACTGCAGAAGCAAGGGTACGGAACTGCAGAAGCAAGGGTACAGAACCTGCAACCTGGGTGGAGGGGTAAGAGGAGAAGGCAGAGAGGGGCATGGGGAAGGGAAGGTTGTGGAGGACTCCTAGACCATTGGATTTTGGCCAAATCTATTTTCTTTTTCTTTTCTTTTCTTTTTTTTTTGAGACGCAGTCTCGCTCTGTCGCCCAGGCTGGAGTGCAGTGGCCCGATCTCGGCTCACTGCAAGCTCCCCATCCTGGGTTCACGCCATTCTCCTGCCTCAGCTTCCTGAGTAGCTGGGATTACAGGCGCCCACCAGCATGCCCAGCTAATTTTCCTATTTTTAGTAGAGACAGGGTTTCACCATGTTAGCCAGGATGGTCTCAATCTCCTGACCTTGTGATCCACCCGCCTCGGCCTCCCAAAGTGCTGGGATTACAGGCATGAGCCACAGCGCCCGGCCTGCCAAATCTATTTTCTTATCTGCAAAACAAGAGAGAAACTACGCTCTCTGGGTACCCTGTTACCTCTCACTGTGACATTTCTTTTTCTTTGAAAAGTGTAACGCATACAAGTGTGCCAGATTCCCATTTTCTATCAAGTTGCGACTAAGGTTATGAGAAACCTGGGTCATACCTAGGTAATAAAATGCTGACCTCAGGAGTCATGCAGTCCTTAGGTGGAGCAGAACGACCTGGCCTGGCTTGTGGAGACTCGCAGCTACGTGACTGCCCACTCACAATGCCCCTTGCTGCCCTCGGATGTGCCCCTACTGGGCTGGATTGGCCCAGCCACCGGGCAGCGCGAGTCCCCCGCCTCCAGGGCCCCTCAGGCTCCTAAGAGCCTCGGGTTCCCCATCATAGACAAAGGATTTGGATGAGCCCTCTGAGGTCCCCTCCAGCTCTCAGGTGTAGGCTATGGCTTTATGAATATCGCATTTTACTCTGAAAAAAAAAAAATTAATGATACCGTGTCTGAAAAGTGCCATGAATTCCTTGGGATAGAGGTGATGAGTTAATTTTGTTGCCCACGGTTTCTGTAATCCAATAGCATGGCAATACTCAGGCTGGGCTTGGTGGCTCATGCCTGTAGTCCCAGTAATTTGGGAGATGGAGGCAGGCAGACTGCTTGAGATCAGGAGTTCGAGCCTGCAGTGAGCTATGACTGCACCACTGTACTCTAGCCTGGGCAACATAGTGAGACCCCGTCTCTGCAAAAATTTAAAAACTTAGCTGGGCATAATGGTACACGTCTGTAGTCTCAGTTATTCAGGAGGCTAAGGCAGGAGGCTTGCTTGAGCCTGGGAGGTCGAGGCTGCAGTAAGCTCTGATATTGCACCACTACATTGCAGCTTGGCCCACGGGGCAAGACTCTGTCAAAAAAAAAAATTCCTACATAGTTTACAGATCACTTTAAGTGATCAGATAGGCAGGGATCTGAGCCACTGTTTCAATCTTACAGATGAGGAAATTAGCGTTGTTTCTTATAATATGAATCCTGGTTATTACTGAAAGTAATCCATTTTGAATGAAAACACAAATTGCCAGGAAAAAATGGCTGAGAGAATCTCTTCTTGGGCAACTTTCATGGAATGCTCCCGATCTAACCTTAAACAAAAGGAAAGGGCAAAGCAATGTTATCTTTTAGGTCAGAAAAATAAACAGACTTTTCTGTTTTCTTCCCTCTTTTGTAAGCAGTGACACTTGAGAAGTTTCTCACCAGCAGGTTTCTGCCCAAGCCTGAGAATTATCTGACTGACATGAGCCTAAACAAGGGTGGGGACGATCTGAGGATGCCTCCCTGGTACTCTAAACAGCATGTTGTGAGTGGATGGAAATGAAGGCTACAGTTTTTAGGGAAAAATCTTCCTGCTCATTTTTTGATGACATTGCATGGTATCCCTGACCCCTGAAAATGTTGAGAAGGGTAGAAAAGGATGAGATTTGTCGGTATCTGCTTGCTCTCCGCATGAGTTGGATGATTTCCAAGGAACCTCAGGGGTCAAATTTCTTAACTGGAAAGGGGTGGGACTGGCGAAGGCGCAATCAGGAGTCCCATCTGCAAAGCCTACTCTTGCTGTGTGGTTTAACCTGCATTATAGCCCTGGGAGATTCACAGGTGTCTTTCTCTGCCTTCTGTAGGAGGCTCAGTAAAGTTGCCTCAAGTCAAACATTTAAGAAGTGATACCTGGCCCTGCAGGGTGCCTCACACCTGTAATCCCAGCACTTTGGAACGCTGAGGTGGGAGGATCACTTGTGGCCGGTTCAAGACCAGCCTAGGCAACATACGGAGACCCTGTCTCTACCAAAAAAAAAAAAAAAGTTTAAAGAGATTAGCCAGGTGTGATCACTTTGTTTAAACTTAAACAAATTAGCTGCGCATGTAGTCCCAGCTACTCAGAAAGGTGAGGTGGGAGGATCGATCCCTTGAGCCCAGGAGTTCGAGGCTGTAGTGAGCTATGATCGTGCCACTGCACTCCAGCCTGGGTGACAAAATGAGACCCCTGGCTTTCAAAACCAGCTCTCTGGAGTCCAACTTCAGTAGTCTTTCCTTCTGTTACACAGACCCAAACATCATGAATGTTCTTAGGCCCTATCAGAGTGATGACACTGAGATGGCAGAGACTTCCAGGGTGTATTAGTCTGTTTTCACACTGCTATAAAGAAATACTCAAGACTGGGTAATTTGTAAGAGAAAGAGGTTTAATTAACTCACAGTTCCGCATGACTAGATAGGCCTCAGGAAACTTACAATCGTAGCGGAAGGTGAAGCAGGCACATCTTCCATGGTGGCAGGTGAGAGAAAGGGAAGAGCCCCTTATAAAACCATCAGATCTCATGAGAATTCACTCACTGTCATGACAACAGCATGGGGAGAACCACACTCATGATCCAATCACCTCCCTCAACACATGGGGATTACATTTTGTGATGAGACTTAGGTGGGGACGCAGAGCCAAACCATATCAGAGGGGAATAAGATTATGGGCCTCCCAAATTGACCATCATCTGGCTCCAAAGCAGTGAGATTCATTGAAAACAAGGTTTTACAGCAGGAGCTGACAAACAGAAGCCCATGGGTCAAATCTAGCCCATCATCAGTTTGTGTATGGCCAGCGGGTTTAAACTAGTTTTATATTTTTAAATGGTTGGGGGAAAGCTCAGAAGAAGCAGAGTCTTTTGTTAGATATACAAATTATATGAATTTCAAGTTTGAGAGTCCATAAATAACATTTTACTGGAACATAGGCTCATTGTTTACATATTGTCTGTGGCTGCTTTCGCATGGCATCTGGGGAATTGAGTACAATCTATTCTTGTTATTGGCAGCATTTATGTTCCATAAAGTCACCGTTAATACTGAATTAGTAATACTGAACCATTGCTCCTAGGGGAAATATAGGGTTAGTTTCCTGTAGGCCACCAGTCACATTTTTGTCTACTGATCAATACGTAATTATATTTTATATGTGCTTCTGTTTAAAGGGACTTTGTTTACTATACATTGCTGACTTGTTAACATGGAACTCATGGAAACAGCACTGGAACTCAGGCCTGAACGAAGCTCATCCAACACATAGGTTTTCTCCTTGAGGCACCTCACAGCTTCTTGTGCTTAGGAACTCTAGGCAGGACCTCAGCACTATATTTGGGAGTCACTGAAATGCAAAATCACTAACAAAAAGCACAAAAATGCAAAACACATGGGACTAAGTAGATCCTGAACAGGCAACTTATTTACAGTGTGAGAGTTGAAACAAAAAGATAGAACATTGCCCTGTTCAGCATTGGCTGTAAACGTGGGTGTCAAGTGACACATGTTTTTCCAGGAATGAGTGCAAAGTCACCATGAGTATTCATTTTGAGGTTACAAATAAATTTTAGTGAGTAGGTGAATTCAGAAATACAGAATCCACAAATAATGAGGATCAGCTGTAGTTGCAGCAGAGACTATACAGATCACAAAGTCTAAAGTATTTGCTTTGTGCCCCTTAAAAAAAAAAATGTTTGCCAGCCCCTGCTCTCCAGTTTGTTCAACCTTTCCTCCAAGGAGAATGAAACAGGCACTGGAAGTCACGAACAATGTCCAAACCAGAGGGAGCTCAAAAGGAAAAGCAAAACAACTTCAATTATGGGGTAGAAACTCAAGTAATTAATGTGGAAAGAATTTTCAAGCTCTAGAGCAAAACTGAGTTTCTGATCTTTGCAGATTTTCTGTTGTTCATTCACATTTATCCAATACCCTCTAATTGGCATGACTCTGTGCTGAGTATTGTAAGTCATTTAGAATTACTACTTTAAACTGTAACGTTGTTACTTGATCCGTGTTATTGAGAACTGAAGTTGTTTAGAGGAAGGATAGTTGGAAGGAAAGAAGACAAAAACAGATTGGCCAATTTATGACCTGGATCATCAGTCTCTCGAACTGATTATTTTAATTAAAAAAAGTTTTTATTTGTGCAAATTTATGGAGTACATGAGAGATTTTGTAACATGTATATAATGTGAAATTGATTATTTTAAACAGGTGTTTTGCTAAACGTATTTTAAACAGTGATATGATTTGGCTGTGTTCCCACCCAAATATCTTCTTGAATTGTGTTATAGTTTCCATAATCCTCATGTGTCATGGGAGGGGCCTCCACGCTGTTCTTCTAGTAGTGAGTAAGTTCTCAGGCGATCTGATGGTTTTATAAGGGTCTTCCCCCCGGCCCCCTTTCACTCTGCATTACTCCTTGCTGCGGTCATGTGAAGAAGGACATGTTTGTTTCCCCATCTACCATGATTGTAAGTTTCCTGAGGCCTTCCCAGCCATGCTGAACTGTGAGTCAATTATACCTCTTTCCTTTATAAATTACCTAATCTTGAGTATGTCTTGATTAGCAGCGTGAGAACAGACCAATACAAACACATTTGCTTGTGATGACTTAATTTTCTTTTTTTTTTTGAGATGGAGTCTTGCTCTGTCGCCCAGGCTGGAGTGCAGTGGTGTGATCTTGGCTCACTGCAAGCTCCACATCCTGGGTTCACGCCATTCTCCTGCCTCAGCCTCCCGAGTAGCTGGGACCACAGGTGCCCGCCACCACACCTAGCTAATTTTTCTATTTTTAGTAGAGACGGGGTTTCACCATGTTAGCCAGGATGGTCTCGATCTCCTGTCTTTGTGATTCACCCGCCTCAGCCTCCCGAAGTGTTCGGATTACAGGTGTGAGCCACTGTGCCCGGCATGATGACTTAATTTTCAAAAAGGACTTGAGACAATTTAAACCAAAGCACATGCAAAACTCAGGCAGGAGGCAAGCAGGATAGACAGCAAGGTCTGAAAAGTAATGTGGCACAAGCAGGCAGGACACACAAGGGGCCATGGAATTATATTGCATTTCCATTTGGATTCTGAGACTCTCATCTCAAAAAAATCCCAGGGTTGGGGGAGGGTGGTAGGGTAGGGAAGATAAAATCAGTAATGAGAGTAAACTCAGGGGAGAGAAAGCTTTCTGAAGCCATGACAAATAAAAGGCCTTTTGGATGAGAAGTTTTTCTTTTTCTTTTTTCTTTTTTGAGACAGGGTCTCACTCTGTCACCCAGGCTGGAGTGCAGTGGTGTGATCTTGGCTCACTGCAACCTCCACCTCCCGGGGTCAAGCCATTCTGCCACCTTAACCTCCCAAGTAGCTGGGACCACAGGTGTGCACCACCAAGCCTGGCTAATTTTTTTTTGTATTTTATTTAGAGACTGGTCTCACTATGTTGCCTAGCTTGGTCTCAAATTCCTGGGCTCCAGCGATCCACCCACTTTGACCTCCCAAAGGCCGAGGCATGAGCCACTGCATATGGCCTTGGATGTGAGGTTTCTTAGAATAGATGCAGGAGGTGCAGGAGGTGCTCCACAATGTGAGCAGGTCCAAACCAAATGCTTCATGCTTTCTCCCCTGGCTCTCGGAGCTTCCCTGATGAAAATGTAACTCTGTAGTTTTGTTTGGAACCCAAATATTAACTACTAGGAGTTTACTTTACTGATGTCCAGCTGTATCCAAAGAAAAATCCTAAAGTACTAAGAAAACTGAATGAACTAAATAATTTTTAAATAGTTCTTCCTAGGGAACTTCCTGTCACGCAGCTTTTGGATAAGAGTTGGAAGGCATCAGTTCAAGGGCTTAGAGAGATGTTATTTTGTGTCTGTATTTGAAGAATGATCTGTAGACTTGAAACCTTATTATGTTGCGATGGAAGGCGGGGAGGACCTGAAGGCAAAGCCAGGAATTTCTCAGGAAACAGTTCAGGGTCCACCCTACCCCATGAACAAGTCAGAGCTTTATTCTCCAGAGAGGGCTAGAGGTGATTTCATCCTGGAAAATTTTCAAAGCTCGCGTCCACCACCCCATGAAAAAATTCCACCAATGCCCACATTTGTATGGACAAAAAGTCATGTGTCACCTAAGTCCCTTGTGGAGACTGATGTACCTGAAGCCCTTTTATGTTGACTTGACTCTTAGTCTAGGTGACATTTCTCCTTCCTATTTCCTGACATGGAGACAGAGGTTCAAATAGCTAAAAGCACTAGAATCCAAGAATTCTGATTCCACTTCATTTTTTCTATTAATCATGTCCTGCTACTCCCAACTCCCCATGCTTAGAGATATGAAAAGTGCAGCCATATGTGGAATATTAACTGGGTAACAGCAGTATCACGCCGTTCCCCCTCCACCTTACAAAAAGCACAGTCTGCAGAACTGTGAGCTCGGCCTCCACAGAAATGGAAACTCTCAAGCGCTGCAGTGTGGCCATGACAATCCGTGCAGGGGGTCAGAGCTTGGGGTGACCCCAAAGGGCTAAGGTTCCTTCTTAGCCTTTACTCTCATGATGTGGATTTCATCTGAGGAGTGTCATAAAACAAATCACTGAATTGGGTATCTCTACCAAGAAATGCAGTCCTCCCCTCTCTCCCTCCTATCCCGACACTCAGCAGAGAGCCTCTGCTGATTTCTAAGCAGCGTATTACGCCTGTGATCAACCACGTGCTAAAAGATAACGCTGAAAATGACCAGACAGTAGACTGTGAGCACACCCACGCCCAGGATTCATTTGAAGGGGTTTGTCAAGTCTGGAGGTCTCATCCTGGCTTGGCGGAATCCCAGATTCCCCTGTGGAGTAGACTGGAGAATCCAAGTGTGAAACCACATTTTTGAAACCAGATGCAGCCGCCTCCCTTCACCCTGAAGGTTGACATTTGGAAGCACTTACAAAGCACAAGGAAGTGTGAATAGCAACTGGATTCTGAAAGTAAAACCTCCTGCCTTCAACCTCATTTGCATGCTTTTTTCCCCCAGATTGTTGCAACCAAATTAATTCTCTTTACTGCTCCTAGCTCCTTCTCCCAGAGGTGAGGCATTAGGCAAAGATAAAGGAATGTGAGGAGAGACTCTTTATCAGGGAAGAGAAATGGAGGATGGAAAACAGGGTGGTGATTCAATTACATACAGCACATTTCCTGTTCTTACAGACTGATGGCTGACAGTTAAAAGAGATTAAAGGTTGCCTTTTGAAATCACCCCCTCAAAGTCTGAATTTCTATTTGTGAGCCGTTAGTGCTAGGTGAAATAAATATCTTAAGACTCTGTTGCTTGTTATTTTTTAAAGGAGGAGAGCTTGGGTAAGTAAGTAGATAAATGATTTCAGAAGTCAGTTCTCGCACCTACTAAGACATACCTAAAGCAGAGTCCTCCAGGAAGATTGCCGGAGTCATTTGAAGAGGAGACCTGGAATGCAATTACGTACAGTTCTAGTAAAGCCATGGGTGACTGAAACCTTAATTACAATGAAGGAGAAACATACTTTGTGAGCATTTGGAGTTGAATCTTCCTCTTGCCCTTTGCCAAGAGGAAAAAGAAAAAAAGTAAAAGAAAGGAGAAGAAACAGCAAACACTTCTGTCCACACCTGTCCTGATTTAAATTTCCTGCAGTGCCCACTAGACTTAGCTCAGAGATAAATGCGTATTTAGATCGATTGTCTAACAGGGTCTAAGTAGATAAGGAGAAAAAAGATACTCAGATTCCAGCTCCTTCTCCACTTCCTGCATCTCTCATTAAGGAAGAACTTCTTGGGCTCTCAAGATTCACGTTCATGGTATGGCCATAATCAAAAAATCAACAAATAATAGATGTTGACATAGATGTGGTAAAAAGGAAACACTTTTACACTGCTGGTGGGAATGTAAACTTGTACAACCACTATGGAAAACAGTGGGGAGGTTCCTTAAAGAACTAAAAGTAGAACTACCATTTGGTCCAGCAATCCCACTACTGGTATCTACTCAGAGGAAAAGAAATCGTGATACGAAAAAGATAGTGGCATACGCATGTTTATAGTAGCACGATTCGCAGTTGCAAAAATAATGGAACCAACCCAAATGGCCATCAGTCAATGAGTGGATAAAGAAAATGTGCTGTATATGTATCATGGAATAGTACTCTGCCAAAAAAAAAAAAAAAAAAGAAATAATAGCTTTCGCAGCAACCTGGATAGAAGTGGAGACTATTATTTTAAGTGAAGCAACTCGGGAATGGAAAACCAAACATATGTTCCCACTCATAAATGGGAGCTAAGCTATGAGGATGCAAAGTCATAAGAATGATATAATGTACTTTGGGAGTCAGGGGAAAGGGTGGGAAGGGGGTGAGGGATAAAAGACTACAGAGTGGGTACACTGTACACTGCTTGGGTGATGGGTGCATCAAAATCTCAGAAATCACCATGACGGAACATAACCAAACACCACCTGTTCCCCCAAAACCTATTGAAATAAAAAAATACTTACTCTATGGGTTGCTGGATTTTGTTTTCTAACTAGATGGAGGTTTCAAGTCACCAAAGGCCACGTGTCATCCTAGAGCCTTGAAGGTAGTAGGTATCTGTGTTTGCTGGGTGCTGCAGGGATGGTCCTTCAAGGCAGGAAAGAGGTCTTTTTTTTGTTTTTTTGTTTTTTTCCTTGAGACAGAGTTTCGCTCTTGTTGCCCAGGCTGGAGTGCAATGGCGTGATCTTGGCTCACTGCAACCTCCGCCTCCCGAGTTCAAGCAATTCTCCTGCCTCAGCCTCCCAAGTAGCTGGGATTACAGGCGCCCGCCACCATGCCCAGCTAATTTTTTGTATTTTTAGTAGAGACAGGGTTTCACAATGTTGGCCAGGCTGGTCTTGAACTCCTGACCTCAGGTGATCCACCTGCCTCAGCCTCCCAAAGTGCTGGGATTATAGGCATGAGCCACTGTGCCCGGCCCAGAGGTTTCTTTATTCAGCTGCCTCAGATCTTGGGGTGGCCCTCCTTTCCCACTGCTTTCTCTTCATCCTCTTGTCTTCGGAGGCATGTCTGATTGTAAAGCAGATTGTCTTCTGGTCCATATGATTTTGGAGCCCTGGAAATATGCCAGGTACTATGTTAGATGTTGGGGACAGAGAGAGGAAGAAGGCGATGTTTGCCTTCAAAGACGCTATTGTCTAGGAGCAGACCCAGACCCAAACCAAAACAAAGTAACACAAAACAAAAGGCAGACCCAGACAATACAAAATAATGTGGCCAAACAGAGCGAGCCCAGAGGAAGGCTACTTACTTAGTCCCTACCGTGGGGGGTTTCTTAGAGGAACCATCACTTGAAGAGTCCCTTGGAATTAGCTAGGGAGGTTTAAAATTTTCCACTCACCTCTTTGACAGATGTGTTTGGAAGCTGCAGCTGGCAGGACTCTGGCTCACCACAGAGGATGCTGGTGGAGCTGCTGGTGATGCCCAACTCACTAACAAGGACAGTGAATAAGGGCTGAGCACTTGCCGTGAGGTCCCAAACTTGTCACTTCTCTGGATAACATTTTTTTTTTTTTTTTTGAGACGGAGTCTTGCTCTGTTGCCCAGGCTGGAGTGCAATGGCACCATCTCAGCTCACTGCAAGCTCCACCTCCCAGGTTCATGCCATTCTTCTGCCTCAGTCTCCCGAGTAGCTGGGACTACAGGCGCCTGCCACCACGCCCGGCTATTTTTTTTGTATTTTTAGTAGAGACGGGGTTTCACCGTGTTAGCCAGGATGGTCTCGATCTCCTGACCTCGTTATCTGCCCACCTCAGCCTCCCAAAGTGCTAGGATTACAGGCGTGAGCCACCGTGCCTGGACTTCTCTGTATAACATTTAATTTTGTTTTACTTTTTAATCTCTAGAAACTTCAGGTTTTGAAAATTGATGTCTGGCAATTAAAGTGCATTGACTAAATCAACCTAATTTGCTTTCTCAGAGTTTATAAAAAACACATATAACTGCCAATCAAAGCTCTTGATTATTATAGGATACCCAAGGGAGAATGTGGTGCCTTATGAAATCAGCAAAATGTTCTGATTACTGCGTGCAGCCCTTTTGTGCTGGGACAAGATTTGCACAAGCCTGAGCTTGTCTTTCTTGTTTTTGTTTTTTGTATTTTAAAGATACTAAAGAAAACAACCAGCTCTTTCACGCTGCTCAACTCTAACTTCATTTATCAGGGACTGTGCCTGACTATTAGATAGCCTAGGATAATTTGTGACTTTTTATTCATGAGCGGGCACACTTACTCCATTTAATTATTTGGTTGACACCAGTCATTCTTTTTTCTCTTGTTTTTCTTTTTCTTCTCCTTTTTGAAGACAGGGGTTCCCTTTGTTGTCTAGGCTGGAGTTCAATGGCATGATCACAGCTCACCGCAGACTCCAACTCCTGGACTCAAGTGACCCTCCCACCTCAGCTTTCCAAGTAGCTGAGGCTACAGGCATGCACCACCACACCCTGTTAATTTTTAAATTTTCTGTAGAGATAAGGTCTTGCTCTGTTGCCCCGGCAGGTCATAAACTCCTGGGCTCAAGCAATCCTCCGGCCTTGGCCTCCCAAAGTGCTGGGATTACAAGCGTGAGCCATTCCAATTCTCCACGACGCCTCCAGCTTCTTCGTGGAAGACATCCAAATGGCATTCATTGTCTCCAATAAGCTAGGAAATTCAGGAACCTAAAACATCAAGCTGAGAAAAAAACAAGCAAATGTAGGTTCCTGATAATTACCAAGAAACTCAAGTCCCTGTCTTGTGACCCTGGAATCTTTTATGAGGTGACTTCCAGGCAGGTAGCTAGCACTTTGATCCCAGGCAGCCTGGTAGCGACCTCTCTGTTCTCTGCCTAGATCAGGACATCTCCGCATCATCCAGGGCTTCAGCTACCCTTTACTCTTACAAATCTTTGCCTTGGCTAGGCATCTGCTCCCAGGAACTCTTGTTCCCTGTTTCCATGGGCTGGGCCAGAACTCCACTTAGACCTCCTGCAGAAGCCTCAGTAGACTCCCACTTTAACTCAGCACCCTTTTCCTTCATCTCAAACCTGTTTCTCCTCCTGCACTGCTTATCTCAGACAGCAGCATCCCCCTTCATATGGGCGGTGCAGCTGTGATCTGGAGTGCAATCCTTATCTCCCATCTCTCATTCTAAAAGGGCTGCAGCTGCGTGCCAGGGATTCTCCCTCCTCATTCTCTCTGTTCCTCGCCTCCTGCTATTTTTCCCCACAGCACTCTCTCGGTTTGGGCACTTATGATCTTTTGTGGGTATTATGTAAGGCTCTCCTTGCCTAAATCCTTTCCAATGAATCCAGCCTCCACACCCTTTGCGGGCTTTTATTTTGTTTGTTTTTATTTTCTTTATTTTTTTAGAGGCAGGATCGTACTCTGTCCAGGCTGGAGTGCAGTGGCATGATCAAACTACTTCCTGCCTCAGCCTCCCGAGTGGCTGGAGCAGCTGGGACTTACAGGCATGTGCCATCATTCCTTGCTAATTTTCTTTATTTTTTTGTAGAGATAGGGTATCACTATATTGCCCATCCTAATCTTGAACTCCTGGCCTCAAAGAATCTGCACGCCCCAGCCATCCAAAGCTCTGGGATTACAAGTGTGACTTGGCCAGACTTTTCTTTTAAAAAATCAGATCCAATTCTTTGTGGTTGGACTTAAAACAATAAAAATTTATTCTCACAGTCTAGAGGCTACAGTCCAAAATTAAGATGTCACCTGGGGCTGGGCTGTGGCCTCCAAAAGTGCTGATATTACAGGAGTGAGCCACTGCACCCGGCCTCAGTGGTTCACACCTGTAATCCCAGCACTTTGGGAGGCCAAGGCAGGAGGATCACTTGAGGCGAGGAGTTGGAGACCAACCTGGCCAACATGGCAAAACCCTGTCTCTACTAAAAATACAAAAATTAGCCAGGCGTGGTAACGGGCGCCTGTGTTCCCAGCTATTTGGGAAGCTGAGGCAAGAGAATTGCTTGAACCCAGGAGGCGGAGGCTGCAGCGAGCCAAGATTGTGCCACTGCTCTGATCTTGGATGACAGAGCTAGAGCAAGACCCTGTCTCAAAAAAAAGATGTCACCTGGGCATGCTCCCTCCAAAAGGTTCTGGGAGAACCCTTCGTTGCCTCTTGTAGCTTCTGGTGGTTCCTGGCAATTGCGGGCGCTCCTTGGTTTGCAGATGCATCCTTCCAATCTCTGCTTCCTCATCACATAGACTTCTCCCATGTGCCTATGACTCCATGCATCTGTGTCACTTCTTAGATGGAGACCAGTGATTGGGTTTAGAGCCTACCCCATCCAGTGTGACCTCATTTTAAGTTGAATTTTTTTTGTTTGACTTTTTTTCATTACAATTTTTTTGTTGTTTGTTCATTTGTTTGTCTGTGTGTTTTTCTTTTTTTTTTTTTTTTTGAGACGGAGTCCCGCTTTGTCGCCCAGGCTGGAGTGCAGTGGCATGATCTCAGCTCACTGCAAGCTCCGTCTCCCGGGTTCATGCCATTCTCCTGCCTCAGCCTCCCAAGTAGCTGGGACTACAGGCGCCCGCCACCACACCCGCCTAATTTTTTGTATTTTTAATAGAGACAGGGTTTCACCATGTTAGCCAGGATGGTCTCGAGCTCCTGACCTCGTGATCCGCCCGCCTCAGCCTCCCAAAGTGCTGGGATTACAGGCGTGAGCCACCGTGGCTGGCCTGTCTGTTTGTATTTTGAGATGGAGTCCCGCTTTGTTGCCCAGGCTGGAGTGTAGTGGTGCCACCTTGGCTCATTGCAACCTCCACCTTCCAGGTTCAAGCGATTTTCCTGCCTCAGCCTCTTGAGTAGCTGGGATTACAGGCGTGCACCACCACACCCAGCTAATTTTTGTATTTTAGTAGAGACAGGGTTTCACTATGTTGGCCAGGCTGGTCTTGAACTCCTGACCTCAGGTAATCCTCCCGCCTCGGCCTCCCAAAGTACTGGGAATACAGAAGTGAGCCACTGCATCTGGCCTCTTTGCAGTTTAATTTTAAAATTTTTAATTGTCTTGGGTTCATAATACAGCTCTAACTCTATGCTTCCCTCCTTAAAAGGTTCTCAAAGCTTCCCATTTGCCTGGTGCATGACAATCAAATTCCTTAGAATGGTATGTGAGGCTCTTCTCAATCTTCCCATCTCCTCTGCCTCCTTCTGCAGGCGCTTCTCCTGCTGAGCCTCCAGAACAGCCTCCTCCAGCCATGCAGGACCCTCCCTGCTTTGCTGCCAGCCTAGACTCCTTCAGGCTGCCTATGCCCCCAGCTTGCCCCTGTTTGGAATGACTCCTGCCCCTTCCCCCATCATCCTTCAACAACTGGTTTAAGTGTCCTCTCTTTTTTCTGGGCCACTGGGTAGGGTCTCCACTAAAACACATTGTATTGAAATTATTTCTCTGTCCGTCTCCTTGGAAAGACTATCAGCACCTCCTAGTCGGGAGGGTTGACTTACATTTCTGTGGCTTTCCTCTGTTGGTCATAGCGGATACTCGTTTGTTGAATGACTAACTCAGTAAAAAATCTAGAAATCCAGTGCTGCTGAATTCCAGAGACTCCATAAGGAGAGGAAGCTGTCAGGCCTTTCCCACCTCACCCATAGGGAGAGCCACCCAAGCTTGAATGGTAATAATCTTGATTCATATGAATCTTATAGGTGTGTATAGTTTGTTTTAGGCATGTGCTTAAACTAAGAAAGAATAAGAAACACATTTAGAAGTAATAATACATAGCGATCCTGATGTGTTAGTTACTATGAGTACTAATTTCTTTTTTTTTTTTTTTTTTTTTGAGATGGAGTCTCACTCTGTCGCCAGGCTGGAGTGCAGTGGTGCAATGTTGGCCCACTGCAATCTCTGCCTCCCGGGTTCAAGTGATTCTCAGCCTCCCGAGTAGCTGGGACTACAGGCGCCCACCACCACACCCACCTAATTGTTTGTATTTTAAATAGAGACGGAGTTTCACCATGTTGGCCAAGATAGTCTCATCTCTTGACCTCGTGATCTGCCCACCTTGGCCTCCCAAAGTGCTGGGATTAGAGGCATGAACCACCGCACCTGGCTGAGTACTAATTTCTTTATTGTTATTACCTCTGTTTCCTCGAGAGCACATAGCTAGTATAAATGGTGGTTTGACCCCAGAGAATCTGGCTCCAGAGTCCACCCTCCCACCTGCTACCTGACATGGCCTCTAGTACAACAATAAAGATAGTATCTAACAGATACCGGGGCTTAGCATGTGCCAGGGGCTGTTCCTAAGGCTTTGTGTGATTAATTTCACAGGGAACCCTGGATAACTTAGCCTAGCTGTACTTTGCTTTCTCCATCTGTAACATAGAATAATATGACCTCCAATCTCATTGTTTCTTTTGTGGTGAGGGTTAAATAAGATAATACATGGAAAAATTAGAACTGTGCAGACCTACCTGCTTAAATGAACATTATTCATGCATCCCAATGGATAGTCATAGCTTTAGGGGAGTAAAAGTAGAGAAAGAAGACACATCGCTGGCTGGTAGGAAGTAGGGCCCTGCCCTAGGAGAATCTGAGTTTTGAATGAAAGTCAGACCAGGGCACCTTGGTGGAGGTAAACCCTGAGAAAAATGACTACAACTGAAGCGCTCATCTACTATGTTGCTGGGCAGCGGGGAACCAACCTAAAGTTCCTCCAGAATAACTGTTGTAATCCAAACCTGAATTCTAGCCCATTTATTGCTGTCATTTAAAACCTTTGGGCAAGGGGTCTGGGCGCGGTGGTTCATGCCTGTAATCCCAGCAGTTTGGGAAGCTGAAACAGGCAGATCACCTGAGGTTAGGAGTTCAAGACCAGCCTGGCCAACATGGCAAAACCCCATCTCTTCTAAAAATACAAAAATTAGCCAGGCGAGCTGCTAATTACAGGCATTACACCTGCCTGTAATCCCAGCTACTCAGGAGGCTGAGGCAGGAGAATCTCTTGAACCCAGGAGGTGGAGGTTGCAGTGAGCTGAGATCGTGCCACTGCACTCCAGCCTGGGCGAGAGAGCAAGACTTCATCTCAAAAAAAAAAAAAAAAAATCCTTTGGGCAAAGCAGTGTGGTGGCTCCTGTCTGTAGCCTCAGCTACTCTGAAGGCTGTGGTGGGAGGATTGCTTGAGGCTAAGAGCTCTAGGCTGCAGTGTGTTGTGATTGTGCCTGTGAACAATCACTGCATTCTAGCCTGGCCAGCATAGCCAGATCCCATCTCTAAAAACAACAAAACAAAACAACAAAAATAAATAAAATCTCAGCCTCTCTAAGCCTGTTTCTATTTCTAGAAAATTAGATGCTTAGATTTGGCCATCTTGAAAATGCCATCCAATTCAACTTTCTCTGATTCCATGGCCCCCAAGTCTCTTGCATAGGAAGATACTTTCTTACCCTATCTTTCTCTACTGTTCCAAACGAAGGCATGTTTCGTGACTTTGATGCTCTGCCTATTACTTTCCCCATGGCATCTTTGCTGTTTCTCTCTCCATTGGCAAATGTCCTTTGTCTTTAAAACTGCATATAGGCCCCTGAACATAAGAAAATGTTGCCCAAATCAACTTTCTCTAACCACCACCCTGTAGCTGTGTCTTCATCTGTCTAATTTATTGAGGCCCATTGGCTCTCTACCTATCACCCAACTGCCTCCTGCAGTATTCCCTCTATAATGACTTTAGATAGCTCTCTCTTCCTAAAGGGGGCAAAGGATAAAGAATTTCTCAGCCTATCTAGCAGAGATAGTCTGAATACTTTTGTTTTATTTTACTTTCATTTCTTAAAAGATGGGATCTTGCTCTGTCACCCAGGCTGAAGTGCAGGGGTGCAATCATAGCTCACTGCAGCCTCAAACTCCTGGGCTCAAGTGATCCGCCTGCCTCAGCCTCCTGAGTAGCTGGGATTACAGGGGCCTGCCACCACTCTTGGCTAACTTTTAAAAAATATTTTGTAGAGAAGGGATCTTCTCTATGTTGCCCAGAGTGGTCTCCAGCTCCTCTTCTCAAGCAATCCTCCTGTCTCAGTCTCCAAAAGCACTAGGATTACAGACATGAAACATTGCACCCTGCCAGTTCTCCCTTCTTAAGGGAGACAAAAGATAAATAATTCCTTAGCCTATCTAGCAGAGATAGTCTGAGTACTTTTATTTATTTATATATTCATTTATTTTGAGACGCGTCTTGCTCTGTCACCCAGGCTGGAGTGCAGTGGTGCAGTCTTGGCTCACTGCAACCTCCACCTCCCAGGTTCAAGTGATTCTCGTGCTTCAGCCTCCCGAGTAGCTGCGACTACAGGTGCTCACCACCAAGTCTAGCTAATTTTCATATTTTTAGTAGAGATGGGGTTTCACCATCTTTATCCAGGCTGGTCTTGAACTCCTGAACTCAAGTGATCCAACCACACTGACCTCCCACGATGCTGGGATTATGAATACTTTTAAATTAATAGAAACATAAGAAACATAAGGTGATTTTTCTTATTTGCAAATTAATGGGAGCCTCAGAAACTATAAGAAACTACAAATCTTTTTTTTTTTTTGAGACAGAGTCTTTGTTCTGTCGCTCAGGCTACACTACAGTGGCACAATCTTGGCTCACTGCAACCTCTGCCTCCCAGGTTCAAGTGATTTTCGTGACTTGGCCTCCTGAGTAGCTGGGATTACAGGTATGTGCCACCACGCCTGACTAATTTTTGTACCTTTAGTAGAGATGGGGTTTCACCGTGTTGGCCAGGCTGGTCTCGAGCTCCTCCTGACCTCGGGTGATTTGCCAGCCTTGGCCTCAGCCTCCCAGAGTTCTGGGATTACAAGCGTGAGCCACTGCGATCCGCTGAAACTAAACATCTTTTTTGTTTGTTTGTTTGTTTGTTTGTTTAGCGATCAGGAGATAGGAAGGGAAGGTATATGGAGGTGTGAAAGATGAAGAGAGAGAAAATCAAGGAAAGGATGGAGGGAAGACACAGGGAGCAGGGACCACTTGAGGCCCTGGGAGGGCCCTGGAGTCCTAAAGTTGGCTGGAAGGAGGCAAGAGAGAAAAAGTCACAGAGAGAAAGAAGGCATTTTTGTGAAGGAACGTGGGCCAGATAATGAAAGCCTGAATACCAAGAAGATGAGAAAAGAAGGCCTAGAGTCAGTGTGAAAATTGAAATAAGAAATCGCATTCTCTCAGGCAGCCTAAGAAAGGAAGTCCAGCTCTTTCTTATCACAGAGGTGTGATATAGACTTAGGAATTTTTGCAAGTCTATTTTGATCATGAGAAACCTTGCCTTGGGCCGTGGACTGTGGCTCAAGCCTGTGATCCCAGCACTTTGGGAGGCCGAGGTGTGTGGATCTCTTTGAGCCCGGGAGTTTTCGAGATCAGCCTGGCCAACATGGCAAAACCTGTCCAAAAAAAAAAAAGAAAAAAAAAGAAAGAAAGAAAAAGAAAAATAAACCTTATCCTGGTCCTCCTTTTGTTTGCTTCCTTCGGGAACTGTTTCTTCTTTTTTTGTTGCTTAAATGAGAGTCTTGTTTTATTTGGAGGATGCTGTTTTTTATATTTCCTGATTTTATCTCTATTTGTTCTTTTCTTGGGATTAAACGGGTTTAGAATCAGAGGAAACTAGGAAGTGAATGAAAGCAAACAAAAGGAGTTAGCCTTTGAAATGGTTTTCTTATTCTGTTAGGTCCCCTATGTCATGAAATGGCTCTGTTCAAAAATCACCAAAAAGTGCAATTCTGAAATTTAAATGTCCGCCGGTCGTCTGAAAGGCAGCTTGACCTTAGGCTGAATGAGCCACTGAAGTCATTCATCCAAAAGGGATGGAGCTGTTAAGTCTCTCAGAGTAGAAGGCCACTGGGTTATGGGATATACCCATGATGGCAAATATTAATCTGATCCAAGAATGTTCGTGGGATTAGGCTGCTAAAACAAAACAAAAAGCAACCACAAACGCCCACCAAACCAAGAGCTTTACCCTCATCCTGCCTTACCAGCCAGATCTGCTTTCTTCCAGAATTTTAGTATCTCCTTTCCTTTCCATAAGGTAGCTCAGAAACATATTCTATTTTCAGTATTCTGCATCTTGGGGTGAAATATTCTCTAGCTCTTTGAGACATTTCAGCATTTTCTTCTTGCTTTAATAATCATTACAGACTGTGTGACTCAGAATTTCCTGCTTTCTTGGAATGATATTAATGATCTATTTATATGTTTATGTTTTGAAACACTGCAACAAAATAGAGCTCCGCTTATCTTTGTTATTGAAAGAAAATACAACTTATCTGTTGGCCCCGGAAGTAAGGAAAACTGTTTTCTCTGGGACAGATGTTAAATCCTCCATTTCCTTGATTAATCACCTCCTGTGCCGAGTGCTTGAGAGAGCCAGGAACCTTCACTGGGCTACAGACTTGGGATCGTTGAAGTGAATGGCCTTGGACAGTCTTGAGGTTTTAAAAAAAGTTTTTAATTTTTAATTTTTGTGAGTACATAGTAGGAGTATATAGTTATGGGGTACATGAGCTGCTTTGATACAGGCATGCCATGTAAAATAATCACATCATAGTGAATGGGGTGTCCATCCCCTCAAGCATTTATCCTTTATGTTACAGACAATCCAATTACACTCTTTAGGTTATTTTAAAATGTACAATTATGTTATTATTCATTATAGTCACCCTGTTGTGCTATCAAATAGTAGGTCTTATTCATTCCTTCTAACTATTTTGTTTTATACCCATTAACCATATACACTTTTCCCCACTACCCTTCCCAGCCTCTGGAAACAATCCTACTACACCCGTGAATTCAATTGTTTTGATTTTAAGATCCCACAGCCTTCAGTTTTAAAAGCCTTAGAAAACTGCTTTTCACTGAGAACACTCAAATTGTGTGACAATAAAAGTTATTTCACACTTCTTTCTGAGAGGCTTCTAGCCTTGATTAGCAGTTATAAATAATACGTGTATACACTGAAAATAAGAAAATGAATACATTACTTCCTCGAACAATTATACTGCGTAATATGAGAAATATTTGAAAACTGTGGAAAAGGTGGAGCAGGTTAAGGAATATAACAAAGATCCTTTGGAGGTGGAAGTCTAGAAACCGCTATGGAAGATGCGTCTTTGTCTCAGAATTGTTACTGCTGCCTTTTGGGTGCAGACCTCTCTTATCAAACCTGGATCAGGAACTCCTTCCATCAAAGCTGACTCTGGGCTCTGAATGCTGCCATTGAATGGCCAGTCTTACCAAC
This sequence comes from Pongo pygmaeus, assembly GCF_028885625.2. Lineage (NCBI taxonomy): Eukaryota > Metazoa > Chordata > Mammalia > Primates > Hominidae > Pongo > Pongo pygmaeus. Next base: position 13,009,147 of record NC_072380.2, read on the forward strand.
ATGAAAAGAAGCCACGATACCAGAGACAAGGGAACAGACATACAAAATGACAAGAACAAACAGGAACAGACCACAAAATGATAGCTGTGGTTGCTGGAACGGCAATGTCTGCGAGGGTCGCAGCAAGCCGAGAATAGTCTGAATTTCTAGGCATTCTTTTCGGATCAGCTGCACCTTTATCTCTAGTTTGGAGATGTGTAGATCCCCTAGCAGCAAAGAAAAGAGGTCATCCAACTCTGGCTTGAGAAATGTGGAGGTTGGCCATAGGTGGTGGAGATGCCGTTTTAGTCTTGTGGGAGGCAGAATGTTGAGTTGATGTTATCTGACCTGAAATATGGCCAGTTAGGTTTTTACAAATATTTACCATATTTCTGTTCATTCCTTTTATTTTCTTTCTTTCTCTTTTCTCCTTCCCTCCTTCTTTCTTTCATTCTTTTCTTCTTTCTTTCTTTCTCTTTCTTTTCTTTCTTTTTTCTTTCTCTCCCTTTCTTTTCTTTCTCTTTCTTTCTTTCCTTCTTTCTTTCCTTTCTTTCTTCTTTCCTCCTCTCCTCTCTCTTACTTTTTTCTTTTTCTTTTCTTTTTTTTTGAGATGGGGTCTTACTCTGTTGCCCAGGCCAAAGGGCAGTGGTGGGATCCTAGCTCACTGCAGCCTCAAACTCCTGGGCTCAAGCGAGCCTCCCACCTCAGCCTCCCAAGTAGATGGGACTACAGATGTGAACCACCATGCCCAGCTAATTTTTAATTTTTTTTCTGTAGAGATGGGGTCTCCCTACATTGCCCAGGCTGATCTCGATCTCTTAGGCTCAAGTGACCCTCCTTCCTCCATCTCCCAAAGTGTTGGGATACAGGTGTGAGCTACAACACCCATCCTGTTTCTTTCTTAAGAGCATTATTATATAGGCCAAGAGAGTGATAGGGGTTAGATTGCTTGGAAATATTCTTAGATCTTTGAAATAGCATCTGCATTATCTAAATACAGTAGCCACTAGCCACATGAGGCTATTTAGGTTTAAATTAATAAAAGATTAAATAAAATGAAGCATTCAACTCCTCAGTTACACTAGCTGCAGCCACATGTGCTAGTGGCTACCATATTAGACAGGGCAGATAAGGAACATCTCCAGCATGGCAGAATGTTCTAAGTTCCGCCCTACAATTTCTTGAGTCCATTTGTAAATATTATGTAGCTGCTATATTTCTTTAAGCTTTCCTATCTCTTTAAACTTTTCCATCTGTAAAATAAGGCTAATAAGTTCTCTCCCTCAAAAGGCTGATATGAAATTTACTTATTCATTATTTTTTTTGAGACAGGGTCTCACTCTGTCACCCAGGCTGGAGTGCAGCAGCGTGATCACTGCAGCTTCCACTTCTCAGGCTCCAGCAAGCCTCCAACTTCAGCCTCCAGAGTAGCTGGGACTGCAGGCAGGCCACTATGCCCAGCTAAGTTTTGTACTTTTTGTAGAGATGGGATTTTGCCATATTGCCCAGGCTGGTCTCAAACTCCTGGGCTGGAACCATCCACCTGCCTCAGCTTCCCAGAGTGCTGGGATTACAGGTGTGAGCCACCACGCCTGGTACTATGAAATTGAGATGATATATTAACTGTATACAACGCACACATTCTCTTACCCGCACATTATCATATTATAATAAATGGTAGCTGACAGCATGTCCATTCAGACTTGGGCCTAACACATTTGTATTTTAAAAGTGCCTGTAATCCAAAAAGCTTTTGAAATGACCTCCTTGTAAATCAGACTATTTTTGCAGAAACACCTCACTTATCATATTGGTGAGTGCCATTCTCAGAGTCATAAAAAGAGTAAGGGTTTTCCTTTCCACAATATTTTGTATTTTTTTTTTTTTTTTTTTTTTTTTAGACATAGTCTCACTCTGTCGCCAGGCTGGAGTGCAGTGGCATGATCTTGGCTCACTGCAACCTCTGCCTTCCCGGGTTCCACTGATTCTACTGCCTCAGCTTCCTGAGCAGCTGGGACTACAGGAGCATGCCACCACACCCAGCTAATTTTTGTATTTTCAGTAGAGACGGGGTTTGACCATGTTGGCCAGGATGGTCTCAATCTCTTGACCTCGTGATCTGTCTGCCTCGGCCTCCCGGAGTGCGGGGATTACAGGCGTGAGCTCACGCCTGTAATCCCAGCACTCCTGGCTGATGTTTTGTATCTTAATAGGAAACAGAGGCTGGGCGAGGTGGCTCATGCCTGTAATCCCAGCACTTTGTGAGGCTAAGGTGGGCGGATCACTTGAGGTCAAGACTTTGAGACCAGCCTGACCAACATGGTGAAACTTCGTCTCTACTAAAAATACAAAAATTAGCCAGGTGTGGTGGTGCACGCCTGTAATCCCAGCAACTTGGAAGGTTAGTCAGAAGAATCTCTTGAACCCAGAAGGAGGAGGTTGCAGTGAGCCGAGATCATGCCACTGCACTCCAGCCTGGGTGACAGAGTGAGTGAGATTCCTTTTCAAAAAAAGAGAGAAAAAAGGAAATGAGAAGACCTTATGAGTTGTAACACTTTTAGCCCTGAACTCCCCTCTCCTTTAAAAAAAAAAATCCAATGGTTGAAAAATTTGTGCAGAAAGGTGTTTATTACTATAGGTGTCAACACAGCCTTGAGTCCGGACAGACAAGCCAGGTGCTCTCATGGGGCCTGTGTATATACAGCAAAGGTAATTACTTTGGGCTACAGCTACCAACATGATTTAGCAAACACCCTGCCTGCAAAAGTCTCATCATCCCCTAGAGAATGGGCCCATACTCATTGCAACTGTGCAAACCTACCTGAGCTTTTCCTGCCACAGGCTCCTTGAGATCTGTTACAATTTGCATTCCTTAGGCAAATGGAATTTAAATTCCTTAGGCAAATTTCATCCTGATGGAACACCAAGATGACACGCATGCCATGATCTCATTGTTTGGGATTTCTGCTTTAGAGTCATTAACGTATGCTTCAACAGGCAGGGGAGGGAAAGCAGCTGGGCTCAGTTCCACTTTGCTTTCCTGAGTGTTCCCTTACAGCTGAATAACCCTTGCTTTTCAAAGCACCTTCACAAATATCTCCGTGGCACTTCCTGATATTCTTGTGTGGTGGCGAGGGCATTATGAGGTATTGCAGAAAGAGTTACAAGACTGGTATTCTGGTCCGGGGCAGCGAGTTAAGAAGCCTGTCAGTAGATGCTCCCGTGTACCCACTAAGAAATGCATGATAAGAGGGAATGGGTGGGCTGTGATCAGACCACATGTGTAATTAACTGTTCTGTTCTTGCCCAAGGGGAGAATCAGGTCCTACGTGTCACAAGGAGGATAAGCGGAGTCTTTGTACATTTCAAATCATATATTTGATTTGCTAGACAGAACTACAAATTCTTTCAACCATCAACCTGAAATGAAACTTTCTCCTCCTACTTATCTTCACCGATTTAAATTCTCCTGTCATCTTAGTAATAGGGTGACAGTATTTCCTTGGGATGCTGACTAAGGTGGCATAAACAAAAAGGTATCTGAGACAGGTCTCAATCAATGTAGACGTTTATTTTGCCAAAGTTAAGGACAATGCCTGGAAGACAGGTCTGTGAATTTCTCCAAAGATGATTTTGAGGCTTCAGTATTTAAAGGGAAAAAGCTGGTTGGTGGGGGAAAGAGGGAGGGTATTACTAAATCCATAAGTTGCAAGAGAAAAGGAGCAGGTAGGGGGCTGGGCACGGTGGCTCATGCCTATAATCCCAGCAGTTTGGGAGGTCGAGGCAGGCAGATCACTTGAGGTCAGGAGTTCGAGACCAGCCTGGCCAACATGGTGAAACCCTGTCTCTACTAAAAACACAAAAATTAGCCATAGAATGGTGAGGACACGTAGGCTTCACGGGGTGCGTGTGAGGCTTAAGTAAGCATATGAAAAGAGGATAAAAGTGCTGTAAAGACACATCAATGCAGCTATAAAATCCCCCACACCCCTATAACCTCTCTCTTTCTGCACTCCCCTATCTAGTGATGTTGGAAAGTACCTACATCGGATTATTGTCTTCCTTCATTTTTCTTTAGATCTTACTTTTCAAAAATTTCAGTTGTCTCCACAGCCCTGAAAACAAATCTCTTATTAAAGAATCATGTAATGTTCTTAGATTTTCCCAACTTATTCCATTAAATTGGTAGATAGGATGCTTGGAGTGTGTAAAACAATTACCTTGAGCTTTGTTAAGCCCTTAGCTTCTCCTCCTGAGTGCATAGGAACCTGTCCTAGTGCTCGCCACGTGGCACTGACATGTCTATTTTAAAAATCTGTGAGGGCAGGTTTTCATTCTGCAAGGGCAGGGTGATGCTGTCCTTGCTCACAGCTTGATCTCGTGTCGGGTACATAGTTGGTGAAAAACTGACAAAATGCGTTGATTAAGCAAGTAGTAGGTGGTGTGATAAGAGCAATCTAAACCCACACTGGGGGCTTGTGAGGGTGGCTACTCCCTCTTTGGTAACCTTGTAAACTATTGGGAACCAATGACTCCCGATCTCTTCAAATAAAGTATTAGGTATTCAGGCCTACGACAATTTGATCTTTATTTTATACAGCTCTGAACAAACCAGGTCTGAAGAGTCAAAAAAAAGTCTCTGATGTGTGTGTGTGTGTGTGTGTGTGTGTGTGTATGTGTGTGTGTGTGTCTTTTAAAAAATGATAAGGGGAAGGCTGGGCATGGTGGCTCATGCCTGTAATCCCAGGACTTTGGGAGGCCGAGGTAGGGGATCACTTGAGTCCAGGAGTTCGAGACCAGCTTCAGCAACATGGTGAAACCCCATTGCTACAAAAAATACAATAATGAGCTGGGTGTGGTGGTAGGCGCCTGCAGTCCCAGCTATTTGAGAGGCTGAGTTGGAAGGATCGCTTGAGCCAGGGAGGTCAAGACTGCACTGAGCCTTGATCATACCACTGCACTCCAGCCTGGGCAACAGAGTGAGACCCTGTCTCAAAAACAAACAAATCACAAAACAAAAAAACAAAACAAATTATAAGGTTAGCCCCCCCCCCCCCCACTGACCTTTTTCTATGCCCAAAGTAAATATTTGTTGAAATACAACCTCTTCTAAGATAGACATCACATTGTGAGACATGTGATTTGTTAAAGTGCCATCACAAACTGTTTAAAATCAGTAGCCATAGTATCTATATATAGTATCTATGTCACCTTCATCAGTTTAAATTTAAGACTCCAACAGGTTAATTTGTCTTTTTCAGCTTAAAACTTAAGATCCCATGAAGTGGCCGGGCACAGTGGCTCACGCCTGTAATCCCAGCGCTTTGGGAGGTCGAGGCGGGTGGATCACAAGGTCAGGAGATCGAGACCACTCTGGCTAACACGGTGAAACCCCATCTCTACTAAAAATACAAAACTTAGCCGGGCGTGGCGGCGTGCACCTGTAGTCCCAGCTGCTGGGGAGGCTGAGGCGGGAGAATGGCGTGAACCCGGGAAGTGGACCTTGCAGTGAGCCGAGATCGTGCCACTGCACTCCAGCCTGGGCGACAGAGTGATACTCTGTCTCAAAAAAAAAAAAAGTCCCATGAAGTTGGACAATTTCCAGTCTCTGTCATCTGAAAATCAGCAGTGAATGAAAAGGAGGCTTTAAGATGATCGGGATCCTAGATGCTCTTCCCTTTGCAGTAACAGAAGCTAATCCCATCAGTTCAGTTTAGCAAATAATAAATTTATTAGGTGCCTACAAGTACAAAATACTGAAAGCCGCTGCAGGGGATTATAAAGATGTGTAGGAGACGAGCCCTGCCCTTAAAGAGCTTACAATCTAGGCAATTAGTCACACAAATAAGTTGTGACGGTGCTATAAGTGACCCCAGCAGAGTTCTTGAAAATGTTCATAACCTTCAAATTCTTCTCTTGTCAAATTAAACAGTGGGAAAGAGACCTTTTGTGGCATTCATCGGTGACCCTGACTCTGCTTGCGAGCATCTTTCTGCTTTTGCACGTTCTCGTCATCCTCTCAGCATCGTTTCCTAACTGGACCTTTGTTTGGAGAGAATCTCCGTGTTTCCTGAACCTTCACTAGGGTTTCCTGTTTGGGGGTGGGTGGCTCAGTTGCAGTTTGGCCTTGGAATGATTTGCAGTCCGATTTTTCCTTCAGCAAATCGCTTTTGATTGTAGTTGATGCTAAAATGCTATGCTTTGCAATTTGTGGTTTTAAGGGTGGGAGTGAGATGCAATATTAAGGAAGGCAGCCCAGACTTTTCCCTTACTTTAAACATTTAATAATAGTGCACTTATTGATTATATTCTGTACAGATATAGAGCAAGTTATAAACCTCTTCCTTTTATTTATTTTCTTCACTTAGACTGTATTCACGTAAAGTGTATTTACAATAAGAAGAAAAAAGCCTTGAGGTACAAAACCCAAAAGAATATCTGAGGTATAAATACAAGTATATCTTAAATAATAATCTTTATCATGCTTTATCTATGTTTGAAAGCACAGTGGACATGTTTCTTAATAGAATGGTATATACAACATACAATCTTACAAATCTGGAAGCCATCAAAATTGAATATCCATGTATATCTTCATGAGGAACACTGATATCCAAAATACTCAAATTTTAAAACTCTAATCTGACGCCCTGCCCCAAAATTCTTCAAAGAACCTTTGAAATAACACTGAAAATGGTAACTACATTATAACAAAATAAAAATCCTTCTTACAGCTCTCATTCATACATGATTCACTTTTGATCCATACAAAATAAATTTGCTAATACTGTCTCTTGAGTCAATCCTTACCATTACAGTAAAACCTGAATAAAGACCACCCTTCTAAAGGTTCTAAAAAACTTCACTGGTTTGGATTGGTTTTCTTCTTGTTGTGTTTTACTATGATTACTATTTTTCATTACCACTTAAATATATTTCAAGGGCATTCTAAAGGAAAAAAAAAAAAGAAATGTAGGAAAAATAAAATAAGACAAAAAGTCATAAAACCAGAAAACCTATTTGCTGATAAGAACAAGCCCAATGAGTAAACACATGTGGCTTTCAGGAATGCCGTTAACAACCAAAGGCGGGGGAAATAGCCTTTTGTAGGTGGGTTAAATTTACAGGGATTTCCTTGGGACACACATAGTTTCCTATATTCCCAAACATAGTGTCTTAGGGCGTTTCTGTTACAAACACAAAAATGCAAAGAATTCTAACAGGGAAAAAGTTTTGATGCTTGATTTAAGAGTAAGTGTTATCGTGTTCAGTTTTTATATCTCGACTTAAACAAAAAACAAAACAAAACAAAACCCTGTGGATCAGAGCCAGTAAGGCTGGAGGGAGCAGTTCATCCCTGAACTAATACATACTGGTTAAAACTACATCACTATTTGCAATTGGGTCTAAAAATAAACTGCATTTGGAATGGGTGTAAGAGCCAATCTATTACAATCAAAGTACAGAAGAGGTTGGTGGAGAAGGAATATGCTTAATAACTTCGAAAAAAAAAAAACACCCATAAATGGACAAGGATGTTGGGCCCCCTTTCTGGGTGGATTCAGGGGTAGTCAGATATTCCAGGTTAAACTGAACCTGACGCATCAATCTCCTTCTTGGAGGTGTCTCAGTGTGCCAGACACTGAATCCACCTTAGACATCTATTGCCATTCAGCCAGCAACAAACACACATTCACACTCCTCTGTGCAAACCTTTCTTTGCTCATCTTGGTGAGAAAACACGTCAAAGAGTACCAACTATTCCAGTGGATACACCAGTCCCTCAACACACTGCAAATAAAGCGACACAGGTACACATACACCGATATCACAAGAGAATGAAGTATCTTCATTATCTTCTATAATGTATTTAAAGAGTTTGCTTCTCAGAAGCAATTTGAATAAGAATACACCTACATTTTTTTTTTTTTTTTTGCACAGTCTTACATATTCCAGTCAAGGTCTATGAATACAGACCCTCAACAAACAGGAAGCAGCTTTAAAAATGTATCAAATTGCTATAGTCAATTCCTACACTCCAGCTCGTAGTTTTCTTTGTTTCAGGATTAGACACAGAACCCATTCTTCAAGGATTGGCAAAGGTTCTAGAAACAAACACCATAGTGGTGGAAGCGGATGCTTTGCTTCAGTGATCACCTAGATTTGGTGTCTTTGGTTTCAGTGTTCTGGTTACTGAAGGAATCCCGGATCTTTACAACTTCAGCTGCACACAAATGTCCAAAAGATTTTGTGTACCACTCTGGCATGTGGCCCCTATCAGAGAATAGAAAGAAAAGCTGATGAATTATTTAAGTTAGAAAGCACGGCAATAAGATGAGAAACATCTGTTTGCTAGTTCAAATGCATAAAATCTATCATTTCCCATGCGTTTGAATTCACAGCCGAGCTACCACATTTGCTTTGCTTTAGAACCACATTTTCTAAGGGATCCAAATTAGGAAGTGGTCGCTGAAAGACCAACAAACATGAAATGCTACTTTCTAAACACCACTCTTCATGAAGTCACCAAGAAAAAATGATGTGTTCGTTTAAGGCATTCTTTGCATTAGACAAAAAGTCAGAATTTCCTTCATGACTCTCACCATATAAAAACATCAGAATCAGAACATACCTTAAGTCAGCTCTGCACATGTAGGTGAGTTTGGATTTTCCTGGCCCACAGGGTTCAATCAAATACCTGGACAAGAGCACATTAACCCTCACACCCACCACAGGTGCCCGATCGTGATCCACGGAGGTTAGTAAAAGGGCACAGGCTCCTTTGGGTAAATTAGTCCTCCAGGTTCTGTAGAGACAAAACCAGAGGCGGAAATGATGGAATTTCATAGAAGCCAAGTTTAAAATCGTGTTTCACTCTTCACTATTTGCACTGTGGTGACGGGTCAGGCTCAGTGGCCATGCTGTGCGACACAGGCGTAGGTAAATGACATCCTCTAAACTACTTGCTATAGTGTACACGTGTTCTCCAGAAAGCATGTGCTGGAAACTGAATGTCCAATACAACAGTGTTGGGAGGTGGGGCCTAATGGGAGCTGGATTAATGCCAATTATAAAAGAGCTTGAGGCTGGGTTCCGTGGCTCACGCCTGTAATCCCAGCACTTTGGGAAGCTGGGGAGGGAGGACTGCTTGAGCTCAGGAGTTCAAGACCAGCCTGGGCAACATAGTGAGACCTCATCTCTACTAAAAATAAAAAATATTAGCCGGGCATGGTGGTGTGCTCCTGTAGTCTCAGCTACTCCGGGGGCTGAGGTGGTAGGATTGCTTAAGCTGTAATCATGCCTCTGTACTCAAAAATGGGCAACAAAGTGAGACCCCCCCCATCTCAAAATAAATAAATATATAAATAAAAATGGCTTGAGGCTGCGCATTTGCTCTTTTGCTCTCCTTTGCCCTTCCACTATGGGATGACACAGTAAAAAGGCCCTCACTAGGCTGGGCATGGTGGCCCATGCCTGTAATCCCGGCGCTTTGGGAGGTTGAGGTAGGAGGATCGCTTGAGCCCAGGAGTTTGCGACCAGCCTGGACAATATGGTGATACCATGTCTCTACCAGAAACAATAAAAAAAATTAGCCAGGCGTGATGGCACATGCCTGTAGTCCCAACTACTTGGGAGGCTGACGGGGGAGGATTGCTTGAGCCTGGGAGGTGAAGGCTTCAGGAGCCATGAGTGTGCCACTGCACCCTAGCCTGGGTGACAGAATGAAACCATGTCCCCAAATCAATCAAGCAAACAACCAACCAACCAGATGCAGCTCCTTGATCTTGGACTTCCCAGCCTTTAGAACCATGAGCCAAATAAATATCTGTTCATTATAAATTGCCTGGTCTGTGATATTCTGTTAGAGCAGCATTACATGTACGAACACATTGTACAAGGACTCCTGAATGAGGAACTCTGTACAGAGCCGCTGTTACAGAGGGTTTATGTGCTCAGACAGTCTCCTCTTTGAAAAAAGAGCCCATTTGAAGTGTAGCTTAAAACCATTTTCCTATTTCACAAATGTCTTGGAACACAGATACCTAAAGGAGCTCTGGCTGTTTGAAAAGGACTGGATTTCCAACGTGACATTTCCGCAAAGATTTTTGGAATTCTTCTTTCGGTAATATCTCCAGAGAATTTATGAATTACACATAAATCAGCCTTAACCACATCTCCCTTGGGACTCAAATGTTATTTCCTGGCTTATTCATTCACTAGCTGTTTCTGACAAGAAAATCTATCCTAAAAGGGGCAAAAATCTGCTACCAATGAGCATATTCATTGGAAGACGCCTCTCTTTCTGAGCTCAGTTACCAAAGAGTTCAAACCATTCTCAGCGAGGAACACACTGCCAGAATAAATGTAGATCTGTTTTCCATATTTGAAGGTGTTCACTACTTTTCTGGAGGCATATGTTTTGTTTTGTTTATTTAGAAACAAGGTCTTGCTCTGTTGCCCAGGCTGAGGTACAGTGGCGTGCTCACAGCTCACTGCAGCCTCAACCTCCTGACTCAAGGGATCCTCCTGCCTCAGCCTCCTGAGTAGCTAGGACTACAGTCATGCACCACAACATCTAGCTAATTTTTAAAATTTTTTTGTAGAGATAGGGTCTTGCTATATTACCCAGGCTGGTCTTGAACTCCTGGCCTCAAGTGATCCTGCCACCTTGGCTTCCCAAAGTGCTGAGATTACAGGTGTGAGCCACCATATGCCTGGCCTCTACTTTAAATAATTATACCATCTTGTAAGATCAGTGACATATAGGCTTCGTTCATATATGGAGTCATCCTTGTCACAAAAAAACAACTAGGAAGCGCTCACCTTAAAACAACATAGTCTCGAGCAGGATGAGGTGCCATACTGTTTTGGACATACTGGTAAATTTCAGTTTGGCTGTCCAGAATTTCAATCACTTTTGAATCCAACAGGTCTACATCCCAGAGGTGCTGTTCTTTAAGTAGGCGCTTTAAGATATCCTCTGGCACAGCAGGGACTTCAATGGTTGACCTCCAAAGCCTCAGAGGGGGTCCTTCGCTCACCTGGAAAGAGGATGTATTTTTCAGTGCCAAGGCAATCCATACACACCTAGTTTTTGAAGTCGAATTGTTAGTTAGACTAACAATTTCAGTTACATATAATCAACGTTAATTGATTATATAAATGATATAAATAATACTATATAATCAGTATATAAATAAATATTGGGGGCTAATAAATCTATGACTTAAATAGGCTGCTGTCCCCAAGCTTATTTAAGAGCAAGCCAGAAAGTGAACAAAAGCTGTTGTCAACTCTGGTCAAAATGATGACATTTGAGCCAGGCGCAGTGGCTCATTCCTGTAATCCCAGCACTTTGGGAGGCTGAGGTGGGTGGATCATCTGAGGTCAGGAGTTCAAGACCAGCCTGGCCAACATGGTGAAACCCTGTCTCTACTAAAAATATGAAAATTAGCCAGGCGTGGTGGTGGGCACCTGTAAGTCCAGCTACTCGGGAGGCTGAGGAAGGAGAATCACTTGAACCTAGCAGGCAGACTTTGCAGTGAGCCGAGATCACACCACTGCACTCCAGCCTGGGTGATGAGAACGAAACTCCATCTCAAAAAAAAAAAAAAAAAAAAAAGAAAAAAGAAAAAAATGATGACATTTGTTTTGTTTTTCTGGGATCTATATCAGAGTGCATGCAATAAAGAAATATCAGTCACTGGCTGGGCATGGTGGCTTATGCCTATAATCCCAGCACTTTGGGAGGCCAAGGTGGGCAGTCACAAGGTCAGGAGTTCGAGACCAGCCTGGCCAATATGGTGAAACCCCATCTCTACTAAGAATACAAAAATTAGCCGGGTGTGGTGGAAGGCGCCTGTAGTCCCAGCTACTCGGGAGGCTGAGGCAGGAGAATCGCTTGAACCCGGGAGGAAGAGGTTGCAGTGAGCCGAGATCATGCCACTGCACTCCAGCCTGGGAGACAGAGCAAGACTCCATCTCAAAAAAAAATAAATAAATAAAAGCAAAAACATCAGACATTTGCACTCATTTCCAAAGCCTGCAAGGCCACCCAGCCTACTCCCATTGTTTATTTATTTTCAAGATGGTAGAGGCGGCATCAACATATACCTCTGACGGACCGATCCTGCTGAGCCTTACAAGATGCCTCTGCCCTCAAGAGGTTTACCAGTCCTAACTGGAGTTAATTCCCCTAAGGGATCCCTGCTCATTAAAGGGCCAAGAGAACAGTAACTAAGAACAGAGAAGAGTGCAAAGGGATTCTGACCAAATTATGGAAAAATCGAAGCATGTCATAGGATGTTCCGCAGCTCAATGCCATTAGCAAAACATTCTAGGGAAGTCTAGTGTGATTCTGTAGAGCCAAAGGACTTCATTAGAAATAGTTGAAATCCTCTCCCAAGTGTTACACAGGATGAAAATTACTCTTCCTTTGCCCGGTTTGCACTCTCACCAGGGGGATCTGACTCACCCGGGTGCCCAGCTCTGCAAGAGAGGTTGTGGGCTACAGATCCCCAGACAGATTAGTTGGCAAAAGCGTGTTATCTCTGATGGACCCAAGCTTCGACTCCTGGACTCAACTAGCCAAGAACAGGGTGAAGCCTTACCTTCTTATAGGACAGCTCAGCCTGCTCCGAAGTGGAGTAGCTGACCCAGCCTTTAAACTTCTCTTTGACTTCTTTAAACAGGCCATCTACACAGTCCTGGAGGAAATGTTGGTAGTCAGCTGAGTCATCATTACCCAGGTGCCCGAGTGCTTCCAGAGTGAGGGGCTTCAGCTCTTGTTCGGTATAGGAATTACGACATCGGCTCATTTCCTCAGGAACCTATGCGGAACATGACAGACAGAAAGGAGGTGAGTCCACCTGTACTCAATCTCAATGCCCATCAGTGGAAAACACTGGGTAGGAACAATGGCCTGGTCCTTAAAGCAGTGCAGGCATCTTCCCGCCAGAGGTGGGCTATCATGCTGACCTCATGTGGTATCACGAGGATGTGAACAGATCGCCTCCATAAATGTATCTGAAATCTTATTCCCATGTAAGGTCTTTGGAAAGTTAGAGTAGGGGGAGTGAATTACATTGATCAAAGCAGGTTTCTCAGATATGGAAGTGGATACAGAAGTTTAATTCCAGATAATTTGTTGCTTTCTTTTCCTTTCTTTCTCTTTTTTTTTTTTTTTTTGAGAGAGAGTTTCATTCTGTTACCTAGTGGAGTGCAGTGGCAGAATATTGGCTCATTGCAAACTCCACCTCCCTGGGCTCAGGTGATCCTCCCACCTCAGCCTCCCAAGTAGTTGAGACTACAGGTGCGCACCACCACGCCCGGCTAATTTTTAAATTTTTTTTTGCAGAGATGAGGTCTCACCATGTTGCCCAGGTTGGTCTTGAACTCCTGAGCTCAAGTGATCCACCTGCCTCAGCCTCCCAAAGTGTTAGAGTTACAGGTGTGAGCCACTGCGCCCGGCTGCTTTTCCAAGTAAAGGGACAATTTCATTAAACATGATTAACTCTAGCTGATACATTATAATATATGTAAATAAGGCATTCTCAGGCTATTTATACCATCTCCAGCTGTGAAAAAGGTCTTCAGGTAAGACATGAACAAGGATCAAGCCTAAGAGTTTGTAACTATTCACATTATCCTTAATAAAGGAGCCAACCTTCTCAATTCCTTACCTGGAAAAGCTTCTTGCACTCGGCGATCATATGGGCCAGCCCTTGAGTGGCAGCTAGGTTTTCATTCAAATCTTTCTGATCTGGTTTGCCCAAACTTTGTTTTCTTTGCATTACCCTAGGTAGAAGAAATACAGGAGAGGAACAGTTCAAATATTTATATATTTTTCATCAAGGTATTATTCAAGGAAACCCAAAGAAGAGAGAAAAAAAAATTTTTTCACAGGAATCTGTTTATTGTTAAGTGGATTAAGAGTGTTTTTACTTTGGTCACCAGAGTATCTCAGAGTTTTGTCAACAACACACAAAAAACATTAAAGAGATATGCTTTTGATGAAATCCAGGTGATTCAAACCATTTTATTAAATAGGTTCCTACTGGGAACAGGGCAGCTTGTAGGGGCTGTGTTTGCAAGGTGGGGGAGCAGCTTCTGAGGAGTGTGGGAAAGGAGCCCCTGGGAGTTGGAGTAAAGGGTGTCATTGTCTGTACCTGCGTGAATACACAGGGCTCCTCCCACAGGTGAGGGCTAAGTCCATTGTTTCCTGGAGCTTTTGTCTTCATCTTATTTGATTTCTCTCCTCTACTCACTCTAGCTCTGTATCCCATTGCAGTTGGAATGCCCCAGTCAACTTTAAGAACTATTTGAATGTGGCCGGGCGCGGTGGCTCACGCCTGTAATCCCAGCACTTTGGGAGGCTAAGCCGGGTGGATCATGAGGTCAGGAGCTCGAGACCAGCCTGGCCAACATGGTGAAACCCTGTCTCTATTAAAAATACAAAAATTAGCCGGGCATGGTGGCAGGCACCTGTAGTCCCAGCTACTTGGGAGGCTGAGGCAGGAGAACGGCTTGAACTTGGAAGGCAGAGGTTGCAGTGAGCTGAGATCGTGCCATTGCCCTCCAGCCTGGACAACAGAGCAAGACTCCGTCTCAAAAAGAACTATTTAAACATACATTTAAACATTGTATGACTTTCAGAAGCAACCTAACCTTCACTAGCATAACTAGGCCCCAGGCCTCTAGCTAAGAAATACTTTTCAAGTTCCTTTAGAGCTGAGGAAAAGGATCAGTTCGATGGATTTAGTCTGTGGGGGTTAAGTCCAGTGAGACTATTTTCTCATGCACCCCAACGGACCATTCCCAGGTATGTCTTTATTAGCGGTGTGACAATGGACTAATCCAGCGGTCTAACCTTCTTGCTTGTTTCAGGAAAGAGTCCCACAAAACCACAGCTACAGAGAGTCCTAGGAAGAATGCAGGCTGCCCCCCGTGTGCACGCACCTCCCGTGCAGCCCGTACCTGGGAGAGGAATTCTCTCTCTTCAGGGTGTTGAGATGGAAGAGGGAAGGCGCTAAGCACACAGCCAGGTTGGTTGGGGTCATCTGGTTTTCTTTCACGGCTGCTGTGACATCGCTCAAGAAATAAAGCAGGGTCTGCAGAACCTCCCGGTTCTCGTCAGGCAGCAGCATGATGGCAGCCTTGATGGCCTGCAGGCGCTGGTCCTTGGGCACATCTGCACGACACCAGCATTTTCCCCATCAGCTTGGTAAATTTGCACGGACATTGCGAGGAAATGTCCCAGAGCAAATATCGGCATCAAATACCTCAGCCCAGTACTGAACAAGCACTTGTAGAAAGTGTACTAGAGGTTAATACGGTAAAAGTTATGAATCGCCACTGGCGTCACTATCCTCAAGCATTTCCTGCCTCGTGA
The DNA here is from genome assembly GCF_028885625.2 of Pongo pygmaeus. Taxonomy (NCBI): domain Eukaryota; kingdom Metazoa; phylum Chordata; class Mammalia; order Primates; family Hominidae; genus Pongo; species Pongo pygmaeus. Next base: position 13,024,517 of record NC_072380.2, read on the forward strand.
AGGAGTGAAAAAATTTTTAAACACCCACAACACCCAAACACTCTTAAATCCACCTCAGAGTTCGGCTCTAGAGGATGCCTGTTCTTTTAGTTTACAGAACAGTTTTTTCTTTCCTAAGCATGAAAAAAAAAAAAATTCCTAATTTATCAATCTCAATTACCGAAAATACTATACACTTTTGTTTAGTGTTGATGAAAAATCTTATCTGAGATATGTACAAGAATGTAAGAACGGAGATCTCTCAGCCTTGAGTACAAAATGTTCAGTATCTCTGGAGATTTGCATGAGTTTAACTGATTTGTTCCTTCTTGAAGTGGGAAAAGCTGCTAAAATATTCAGTTCTGAATTGAACTGAAATGAAAATATTCAGTTCAGTTCAATTAATACATAAAATACACTGAATTAGTAATTTCTTAAGTTTTAGAAAGCATGCTTGAGAGGCTGTTATAAAAATGCATATGAATATGCAAATACATAAAAATGCAAATAAACCCATAAACAATCTACATGTAGAAAATGCTGATCCAGATCTTCAGGTCTCCTTGAATAGACAACTCTTTAAAAGAGCACGTGGTGGAAAAATCAAGTCACTCAAATGTAGCTGCATAGGACAAACTGATTAAACAGCTCCATGGTTACAACACATAACAAATACCTTGGCGAGGAAAATGTGACCTGTGTTTTTATAAAATATGAAAGGATGAAACAACTAATGAAATAATCCAGACCAGCTCCATTTCTCATAAAATAAAGCCCACTGTGCCAGTCCTAGAGACAATTTGAGCGCTAAGAGAGGCTGCTTTTAAATTACGTTGCTGTAATACTACACTGAGCCAAGAAAAACACAAGGCTGTAAAAGCCATAATCCTGATCTTGATCATTAATTTCGACAACTGTTTTCTTTAAGCTTTACATAAAAGTAAGAAGGGCATGGGTATTGTTCTCCCAAGTATTTCTGGCAGAGACTGAGATGAATAACAGAAAAAGATTATTTATTCATTTTACAGCAAGAGAAAACACACAGACACCTGTGAAATTTTAAATCCAACAGCCCTGCAAGAGGGGTGTGAAGCAACTGAAATTTCTGTAGACAAGGTGGAGACAGATAGAGATCTTCGTACCTGATCTTTATCTGACCAGCTTAGATAACACTGTTCTAGAAACTAATGAAAGCCTAACTTGGATCTGCCGGTAAAAACATACAATTGCATCAGTCATTAGAGACTGGGAAATTTATTTTCGCATCATTCAATAACTACACAGAAACCTGTTCCACAAACAAGGGGACAAGGAAGAAAGTGATGACATGGGTTTCCAGGAGGTCACCATGCAGACCCTCTTGTCAAAGAGCACTATCGAGGCCAGGCGTGGTGGCTCACGCCTGTAATCCTAGCACTTTGGGAGGCTGAGGTGGGAGGATCACTTGAGGTCAGGAGTTCGAGACCATCCTGTCCAATATGGTGAAACGCCATCTCTGCTAAAAATACAAAAATTAGCCGGACGTGGTGGCGCCCTCCTGTAGTCCCAGCTACTTGGGAGGCTGAGGTGGGAGAACTGCTTGAACCCAGGTGGCAGAGGTTGCAGTGAGCCAAGGTCACACCACTGCACTCCAGCCTGGGTGACAGAGCGAGACTCCATCTCAGAAAAAAAAAAGAATGCTATCAAGGAAGCTACAAGCTTCAGTTGGTCCCATTTTTCCCCAACGCAAACAATCTGAAGATCAAAGGACACTCACATTGGTAGATCTGTAGAAAGGTTTCCGAGAGTTTGTTCGTCATGAGTGGCTCAGGAAGATCTCGAAAATACTGCTTCAGCATGTCTGCCACGTCATAAGCAGACTGTCCTTCGTAGTTGACACAGTCTGTGGCACCTTCATTCATCTGGCGCAGAGCCTGAATCCGGGACTTGACCCCTGATTTTCTGAAGAGCCCAACCTGTCGGAAGAACAACACTAAGTGTGGGGTACATTCACATGGATGCAGTGTTTACACCACACAACTAGAAGAAGCTGCATGTGATCCAAGCTCCCCTGAGTACGCGGACCCGCAGGCAGCGCTCTCACCTGATCCAAACAATGGTTCCGGAGGTATCGCATGGCCTGCTGGATGCTCTGAGGCAACGGCTGTCCTGTGCGCTGCACGTTGACTGTCAGTGGGACCCCAAACACACTCCGGTCCTTGTAGTCTGGAACCTTGATCCTCTTCATGAACTTGGGCACGGCCCTGTTAAAGAACACAGAGATGGTGGTGTCAGGGGAGACATGTTCGCTTGTCTGTCTACACTGTCCACTTCTGCAGGTAAACCCTATGGGCTCCAGATCTGTGCTAATATGGTAGCTACTTAAATTTAAATTAAACAAAATGACAAATTCAGTTCCCCAGTGGTACTGGCCACACTTCAGGTGCTCCTTCATCGTTTGTGCTCAGTACCTACTGTATTGGCCTGTGCAGATAAAGAACATTCCTATCATCCAGACAGTTCTCCTGGACAGTGCTGTTCTAGATCTTCTAAGAGTGGGCATTGTGAGGTCCAGTCTCATTTCCTCAGTTGAGAGTGTCCTTCCACTTTGAACCTGAAGAATTGGGGTCTACAGTCTTAAGGAAGCTGATGGATTTCCTTACAGAATGGCGGTATAGGAAGGAACAAGCAGAAAACAACATATAATACCCTAATTAGGGGCATCTGATAGAGTGTGAAAAACAAGGTCCCTTTTGTCTTGAAAAAAGGATAAGAATCACTTCTGAGTTCTTGATGAGATCGAAAGCATTTAGGGTCAAAAGGTGCAGATAATACATGATGAGAAAAGAGCAATGAGACTAACACAATGGGAGCCTACTCCAGAGCTCAACAGTGAATGACCTGAAGTCAAAATAAATTCTGCTGCTGATGACCCGGAGAACATTACATCTTTAGGTTTCTAAAGGAAGATGGAAAAGGAACAATGGGGGTTTTGTGAGCCCACCCCAGGCTCCCTGGTGTCCTGAAACCAGGTCCACCCCAGCAGTATATGCAACAGCAGGAAACCCATGTCATGCATTTCAGGCTGTCAAGCAGAAATTCCAGCTCTCCAAATGACCTCTCTGAACAGGACCCGAAAGGGCAAGGCCAAACAGGAAAAGAACCTTGTGCAGAATTCCTCCCTGCTTCACAGATCCCACCATGTGAGGCTTTTACAGTTGGTTTTGAGTCACTGGAAACACTGACCAGAACTCAAGAAGTATTATGGACTTTCAGATTCTTGAGGGTTTGGTGGGATGGGGGTGGGAAACTCAGAAATGAGAATCTAAAATATGCAGTTTTAAATAGCCAGCAGGGAAAATATTACTCTAAGCACAGAGGAACTCCAGAGAAGACAGACTGCTTTGCCTTTTGAATGCTCACCAGCAGCCATGGCATGTTACTGTTTATAGCTCCAGGAAAGGTAAAACGAAAGAGCAGAGTTAAGTTTGTATTTCCATACAGTTAAGTATATGGTATCATGGCTATAAGTGTGCATAATACTCGCTTTGTCGGGGGAGAAAAGCCCGACGGCGGAATGTGAAAAGAACACATTACGATCCCCACCGAGAATCTGAAGCATGTGAGGATAAACCGGTCAATACTTATTTCTGTCATTCAGAACAAACAACTTCTGTATTTAGCAAGGCTCACATAATAACAGCCTTTGAACGGGAGGTGCTTTGATGCTGAAGTTAAATCTGCTATGAGTCCTAAGGAGAGGAGGAGCTGGAGACAGAAAGAACAGTTTCCTTGCTTTGCCGACTTTCTCAAGCAACTTGGGTTCGCTACAGAGCGCTACTAATGAAATGGGCGGCTTCTCCATTTTTATCAAATACGGTAGTTGTGCAACTGGATAATAAACACTCAGATTACTGAAAAGACTTAAGGATTCCCAGCTGACACTGAAAAATGCACTGAGATGTCAATCTAGAAACATTTCTCTGCTTGGCACTGATAGCAGAAAAATTAAGATGTACCCAGATTAGGTGATATCCATGACCCATCTAGCCTTACAGCCTACCCCTCACACTCTATATACTAAGGAGCTATATTTTTCAAAGTAATTATGAACAATTTGTACAATGCATTTCATCTCTACATTTGAGTCTATAATATGTTAGAGTAGTGAATTCCTTAAAATAGTTATTCACTGTTCGACAGTCTTTGCTAGAAAAAAAGTAACCTGAATTCTTTAGCACAGGTAGATGCTACAAATATTCGCATCCAAATTTATTACTATTATTATTATTTTTTTTGAGACAGACTCTTACTCTGTCGCCCAGGCTGGAGTGCAGTAGCCTTATCTTGGGGCTCACTGCAACCTCCATCTTCTGGGTTAAAGGGATTCTCATGCCTCAGCTTCCTGAGTAGATGGGATTACAGGTGCATGCCACCACACTCAGCTAATTTTTGTATTTTTAGTAGAGATGGGGTTTCGCCATGTTGGCCAGGCTGGTCTCAAACTCCTGGCCTCATGTGATCCACCTGCCTCAGACTCCCAAAATGCTGGGATTACAGGCATGAGCCACCACACCCGCCCCAAAATGATTTCTAAAAACAGGCATGAATAGAGTTATAAGACCAGGTACTGTAAATCAAGAATTTCAAAGATGGTCTCATAAAATCTTATTGTTTTTCTTTTCCTCCATACAAAAATATGATCTGATACTGCGCATATATTTACTTACAGTGGATTATTCTTAATATTGGGAAGGAGGTGCCTATACCACGTGATGCAAGAGTAACACATTCTCACCCCATCAACTGGCAATCTGTCACTCAAAGAGCTGAAAATTCAATCAATCAACCCACGCTGATAATTTCCTAAGACTCCACTGGCTTCAACAATATCAAATGTGGCCTCAAGAATATAGAGAGTGGCTGGCGTGGTGGCTCACGCCTATAATTCCAGCAACTTGGGAGGCTGAGGTGGGTGGATCTCTTGAGCCCAGGAATTCCAGACCAGCCTAGTTAACATGGTGAAACCCCATCTCTACAAAAAGGAAAAAAGAAAAAAAAAAAAAAACTAGCCGGGTGTGGTGGAGAGCAACTGTAGTCCCACCTACTCAGGAGTCCAGCCACTCTGGAGCCTCAGGTGGGAGAATCGCTTGAGCCCAGGAGGTCAAGGCTGCAGTGAGCCGAGATCGCACCACTGCACTGCACTCCAGCCTACGTGACAGAGCAAGACCCTGTCTCAAAACAAACAAACAAACAAACAAAAACGCAGAGAGTGATTGCCATAGGATGACAGATGAAATATATTAATAAAGGAGAGAAGTGTCATTTTTTACTGTGGGGACAACCTTGAGGAGCTGACCAAAAATATCATTTTCAACGACAGTTGACTGATCATTTAAACTCTTACCAGCTAAAACCATGCTTGTTAGAAGGTGTGTATTTCTCCAGCAGGGCCGTTAGCTTTAGGAGTGAGTATTTCTGCAGCAGGTTCATCTGGGCCACAGACTGGCAGTTAATCTGTAGTGATACAGAGTTGAGGCTTGGCCGATGTGAGCTCTGGAAACTGTGCCATCTCAGTCGGTGCCTGCGAGAGGAGAGGAAAGTGAGTGTGAAGCCTTTTTATTTGATTTTATTTATTTTATTTTCTCTTGCTCCGTTGCCCAGGCTGGAGTGCAGTGGTGCCATCATAGCTCACTGCAGCCTTGAACTCCTAGGTTCAAGTGGTCCTCCTGCCTCAGCCTCCTGAGTAGCCAGGACTGCAGGCCTGTGCCACCACATCTTGCTCGTTTTTTAATTTTTTGTAGAGATAGAGTCTCCCTATGTTGTCCAGCTTGGTCTCAAACTCTTGGCCTCAAATGATCCTCCCACCTCGGCCTCCCAAAGTATTGGATTACAAGTGTGAGCCACTGTACCTGGCCCAAAGGCTTTTTAATAGGTAGACGCAACATTAGCAATGGGCTGCTTGCTGGCATCTTATCTTAGGAACTGAGAGGACTTGATTTCTATCCCATGCTTTAATGCCCATTATGGGAAAATATACACAACATAAAGTGTACCATTTTCACCATTTTTAAATGTGCAGTTGAGTGGCACCAAGTTCATTCTCATTGTGTGACCATCTCTGCCAACCATCTCCAGAACTTTTTTCATCTTCCCCAACCGGAACTCTATACCCATTCAATCATACCCATTTTTTTGAATTTTGGTGCTTCCTGGTCTGACAGCTTCCTTAGGAATGGACATGGCTAAGAATGCCAGACTTAATCCCATTTCCTCCCACAGAACAAGCACAGGCAATCTCTTTCTGACCCCCCGTGCCCCACACCTGGAGGGAGGAGAAAAGTTCTTACCTGTTGGACCTGGTTAGGGAAGCCCCAACCCCAGAATCCCTTCTTTCCGGGATGTCGGAGGGCTCTTCCGGTTCATTCAGGGAGTTGCCTGTGCTGTCCAGGTCGCTGGGTGTGGTTCGGTCGTTGTCCACATCCAGGTGTATCTGTTTCGGAGAGGACGGGCAGGGAGAGACCGAGTCCAGGGCTGAGTCCGAATCTCCCTCATCAGAAAACTTCTCCGACCACTGATTGACTATCCGCTGCATCCCCTTCACGTGGTAGAGGATGTCGTCCAGCTCGGGGAAGATGTCCTCGTTCTCCAGATCCGCCAGGTCCCCTGAACTGGAGTAGAGGATGGAGCCCGGCACGTTGTCGTAGATGCTCAGGCGGCTGCTCATGGAGCTGGAAGAATTGCGCCTCTTCAGTTCCTTGGGGCTGTCGCTGCTGTTTTCCCTCCTGAGGCTGATGTGGCCAGGGCCGTGGAAGCTTCCCGTCCTCCAGTTCACAGAGCCGTTATTCCCCGAGGGGGAGAAACTGCCATTGGTGAGAGCTTTGGGGAAAGTGCCAGGCTTGTGGTCTTCAGGGATGTAGAACACCGTGTCCTCTGGGTAGCTCTCGCGGTTCTTAAAGTTCTGCTCCATCACGCTGTTAAATGTTGACTGATTGAAAGGATCGAAGCCCTCTAAGTACATGCCCACCCGCTTGTTGCACGCACTGAGGCTCCGGGTCCTGGTAACAGGGCTGGGCGTGCTGACCGCGCTGCTGGTCTCCGACTGGCTGCTGCTGCTGCTGGTCTGCGTGGAGTTGGAAACGCTCCTCTTTCGTACCATGGGGACGTTGATGCGGTTGCCGTTGAGGGCGGAGATCTCCACGCAGTTGAGCTGCTTCAGCTTCTCCTCATCCATCCCCTCTTGCAGGATGGGCCCGCTGATGATCAACCCCAGCTTTGAGGGCGCTTTGTGCTTGCTGTGGTGGGAGCCCTTGAGCTTCAGGCTCTCCATCCGTTTCAGCAGACTGCGCGTCTTGGACTTGGCGGTTTTTTCGTGGCCTTTCATGCTGAAGCTGAAGCTGGACAGTTCCTTGGGAGACGGCAGGCTGCCGAAAGAGTCGTCATTGCCTGCCAAGTTGCTGGAGGAGCAAACGCTGATGACGGAGTTAGTCCGGGGGGTGGCAGCATCCTCGCTGGGGGGCGCGTGGCTAGGGAGGCTGCCAGTGCTGCTGAGGCTGCGGACAGAAGACACCTCCTGGCGCTCGCTGAGGTCCATCAGCGTGCCTCCGGGGCTGGGGCCGTCCTTCGGGTGGGAGTCGTCTGGGGACCCAGGGACTAGGTCTTGTTTTGGAGAAAAGACATCAAACTCTTCAAGCCGAGACCACCTCTTGCTGTCCCTTTGGAAAGTCCATTTGCCACTGATGGCACAAGGCTCATCCTCATCTGAATCGTCACTCTGCAAAGACAGAAAGGAGCCATTCACACACTGGGGCTGGCAGCCAGCAGGGAGCAGGGCATGAACAGGAGGCTGCTCATAATATGCCAGTAGTACCAATTTCCCCCTTGTACTTCATGATTTTAATTTTAAAGTTTTTTTTTTTTTTTTTTTTAGAAATAGGGTCTCACTCTGTTGTCCAGGCTGTATTGCCCAGGCTGGTTCTGAACTACTGACCTCAAGTGATCCTCCCACCTGAGCCTCCCAAAGTGCTGTGGTGACAGGGTTGAGCTACTGTGCCCAGCCCCACTTACATATTCTTTTCCTTTTTTAAATTTTCTGTAGAGAGCAGTAGTCTTATTATGTTGCCTAGGCTGGTCTCAAACTCCTGGCCTCAAGCGATCCTCCCACGTGGGCTCCCCAAAGTGTTGGGATTACAGGCATGACCCACAGTGCCCGGTGTTTTGTTTTGTTCTTTAAAGAACAAAGATGTATTTAAAGAATTTAACAGGAGAGTGCCTGACCAAATGTTGCAAGTTAAATAAGAACTATTTTATGGAAACTCTGGGATCCATAGGCTGTTCTTTAATTGCTCACAGAGGAAACCTCTGAGATGGTGAAAATTCCAGGCATGCAAAATATTTTGAACTGAAGTCAGCAATGAGCAGGACTGCCTCTGGGCTGCCTTCCGTTGTGCTGTCTTTTGTTGGTGTATGTTTATATTCCCTCTTGCAATTAAAAAGGTAGTTTTCAAACACTAAGAAGAGTGGCAACTTAAATCTCTCGACACTAAAAATGTATAAGGTCTCCCACTGGAGTAAAGGGGCCCTGGATCAAGGTGGGTCATCAAGCAGCTTCAGTCCCACTATCAGTGCTTTGGAGACTCTTACCGGTACCTTTTCTTCCCCTCCCCCACAAGACATGAGGCCTAGCGCTCAGTCCACATCTGACCTGTGAAGTTTCAACCTCAGTCATGCTCCAGCCAATTGAACAAGGCTTCACAAATACCCAGCCCTGACAGCTCGCGGCATTCATAAACACTGAGGAACGTCTTTGCTGATTATGTCCGATTTATGTACAGGACTCAGGGATAAGCTGTCACACGGACTACTGCATCTTGGCCTTTTCGGCAGGATATCAACGGGCACAGTTCAGTATGATATATGTCTTTTCCACTGGTGTGGAAAATATCCTACAGCCCAAGTTTCACAGGACAATGAGTGGCAAGCATGGAGCGCTGGCTTCTAGGGCTCTTCTGCACAGCTCAGTGGGCGCTGAGGTTCCAGTTCATTTGTTTAAAAGCTTTGACTCCCCAAGAAGGCAACTTTTTGCAGGTCAGGGATTCTGGCATAATTAAAATTTGAACCCGGAAGTCAGAAATATGTTCTTTGACCAAACTCATTCCTGTTTACTCTAATTTGTCACACTTACTCCCAGTACTACACCCACCTCTTCTCCTAAGATCTCATAAAAAGTCTTCACAACTCACACGCAGAAGAAAATACCATCCAGTTCGGTTCTGTACCACAATTTGACTAAACTGTGTGGGATTTCCTGCCTTCTCCTCTTCCTCCTCCAATTCCTTTCCTCCCTCCAAATCTCTTATTATTCTTCAATATTGCACAAATCGGCCTTTGCTTTCATCTCTACAGATTTGAAGCACAGTTACTGTTATATTTGGGAAGACAGAAGAGTTGGAAATAAACCTCAGTTTATTTCCTCTATGAGCAATGCAAAATCCACTGGGATTCCTTAAGCATGATCCCTTTATTATATAATAGGCATTGAGTTAGTAATTAGGCAAAATAATAGCTGATGTGATCAGGTCAAAAACAATAGATAAAATAATGTAATGGGCTAGTTGCAACTGTTGGCTTCAACTACATAAGGCTATCAAGTCTAGGCGATACCATTCAAGATGTAGATGCTTATGGAACAAGAAACTAAGAGTTTGAGAAACAAAACCTATTACAAAACACATCATTCACTTTTTTGTTTGCCCCTTTCCTCCCATTCTGTTATGCAATTTGTATACTCACTCGTTTCCGATGAGGACTAATTTCTAGCTTCATCACCGCGCATTTGTTTAAAGTATTTAGACGCCTATAGAGCAAAGAAATAGCGTTAGCAAAGATAGGCAACCACTCTCTAATGAGTCGATAAACACCTGTTTTTAAACAATTCATATATTTAAGGAGTTTCTTGGAACTCAGTAATATCTAATACCTACAGGAGTATTAGAAACTTCTTTAAAAAGTGAGTCATTTAAAAATACCTTGGCCAGGCACGGTGGCTCACGCCTGTAATCCCAGCACTTTGGGAGGCCTAGGCGGGCGGATCACGAGGTCAGGAGATCGAGACCATCCTGGCTAACATGGTGAAACCCCGACTCTACTAAAAATACAAAAAACCAAGCCGGGCGTGGTGGCGGACGCCTGTAGTCTCAGCTACTCGGGAGGCTGAGGAGAACCCAGGAGGCAGAGCTTTCAGTGAGCCAAGATCGCGCTACTGCACTCCAGCCTGGGTGACAGAGTGAGACTCTGTCCCAACAAAAACAAACAAACAAACAAACAAATAAATAAATAAATATAAAAATACCTTTATGTTTCGTAAGTTTTTCACTTTAATTTTTATATTTTAGTGTGAAATGGCACACAGCTATGATACTGTCAAGTCTCCCTGATTCTTCAACTCTCAATGAGTTGTTCTTACTAACAAAAATCATTCTTCCAATAACTCTTAGGTTGAGCCATTATGGACTGCCACACATGGTGCCAAGAAAGAAAAGTTTGTGACCAGGCACAGTGTCTCACACCTGTAATCCCAGCACTTTGGGAGGCCAAGGCAGGCAGATCACCTGAAGTCAGGGGTTTGAGACCAGCCTGTTCAACATGGCGAAACCCCAACTCTACTAAAAATGCAAAAATTAGCTGGGGGTGGTGGTGGGTGCCTGTAATGCCAGCTACTCGGGATGGGAGGTGAAGGTTGCAGTGAGCCGAGATTGTGCCACTGCACCCCAGCCTGGGCAAAAGAGCCAGACTCCATCTCAAAAAAAAAAAAGAAAGAAAAGAAAAGTTTGTGATGTCTCCTTTCATAGAAATAGAAACAGCAAAACAGCAACAAAGAACCAAGTAGAGTTTTTGGCAAAATAAACAGTGTTTTGTATTTCAAATCAAAACTCAAATTTAAAAAATTAGTTTTAGTTATCTCTGATGAATCATAATCTTGGACAGCCTGTTTAAAATTTTAGAGTCCTTGCACAGAATGGAAATTGAAGCCCTCTTTAATATCCAATATTTAGAACAGCTTCCTGTTATAGGACAATATAATGTGTGCTATAGTCACGGCAATAGGGCAAATGATCGTTTAAAGAATTTGCGTACTGTAACTTCAAGGATCCAAATCTTACCAGGTTCAAAATTAAGCACTCAGGTAAGATTCTTTTTGCAACAGGCATCCTATTGTCATTTTGATACCAATACTTTGACCTCTGCCAAACAGCAATATCAATTTAAAATTAGGGAAATTTAGTTTCGTTGAAAATAAAATACTTAAAAAAAAAACAAACCCCAAAACCTCATGGAGAAATAATGCAATAGTTGAAAAAAGAAACACTTTAAATATGCTGAACTAAACGGTATGTACAAATATGAATGACAGCCCTTCAAGGCCCCAATTTTCCTGCCATCTCCCAGATGATCATCACTTAGTCTTCCTCAAATGAACCTGTAATGTGTCTTGTTTGCCATCTGTCACCAGTTTTCCAGTTTTTCCTACCAATTGCAATTCTTACATTTTCATAAGATCAGATCATTTAATTCACACAAATTCCTGGGAACCTGAGACCTCCTCAGGGCTTTATCTTCCTGATCCTGTTCTTGCCTTTTGCCTAACAATGTTGATGCAACAGAATAGAAAGTATTTTCGCCTGCCTGATAAGCCCGATTTTGCCTTCATAGCTTAGGTGGTAGCCTGTTTATAGAATAAACAAAGATAGCACAGAGCGCCTAGGTTCAGAAAAGTTCTCTCTGTTGATGGGGAAGAAAAGAAAACAAATAACTAAGAAAAAGTCTGCATACTTTAAAATGAGTGGATATAAGGCCCCTCTATTGGGGGTGTCAATTACTTAAATGACTTACACCCACACTGTTTTAGTTCTCAAATGCTTTCAAGATTTAAAGAATCCGGAATGGTTACAGTTAGTCTTAGGTCTGGGTTCCATTAATCAAACCTGTAATCAAATACTCACTTGACTTCATTTGGGCTTTAATGGTTGAATGGTGTTTATAACCAAATTTACTAGCCACAGAGGCCTATGGGGCTGGGGAGGGGTTTAGCCTCACCAACTCCAGATTTTAGTCAAACGAAAAAGACCCAGGAGGCCAGTTCTATAAAGGTCAACATTATCTTTTTATGTTGGTAGCACCCAGCTAACAGCATTACAGACCTAAAGCCCAGAGTTATACCCTAGGGTTTCTGTGGTTTTCATTTGTCCCGGAGGACCCCCAAAGAATGTACTCTGCTGGGACCTTATTTCCTTACAGAGACAGTACTGATATCAAATCATAGTTCCAGCTACACAAACGAGGCCTACTGCGGGCCAGGCACTATGCTAGGCACTACCTATGTATGCCTTCATCTTCCCAACGACCCTATGGTACAGATATCATGATTAACCTACATTTTACAGAGGAGGAAATGGGGCTTGGGGAGGTCACACATCTTGTCTAAGTCCACACGATTAAAACATGGTGGCTCTCAAACCCAGTAACTTCTGTGTTCCTTTCTTTTTCTTCTTCTTTTTTTTTTTTTTTTTTTTTGGAGACAGTCTTGCTCTATTGCCCAGGCTGGAGTGCAGTGGTGCGATCTTGGCTCACTGCAACCTCCGCTTCCCCGTTTCAAGCAATTCTCATGCCTCAGCCTCCTGAGCAGCTGGGACTACAGGCGCCCGCCACCACGCCCAGCTAATTTTTTGTATTTTTAGTAGAAGTGGGGGTTTGCCATGTTGCCCGGCTGGTCTCGACCTCCTGAGCTCAGGCAATCCACTCACCTCGGCCTCCCAAAGTGCTAGGATCACAGGCATGAGCCACTGTGCCCGGCAATCTGTGTTCCTTTCTAAAATAAATATTAATGGTAGTAATAAATGAAAGCAACTTATATCCTAAGGGATTCCCCACACAGTGGCTGAAATGCTGGGCGTAACCCATCCGTCCAGAAGCCTGGGCCTTTCCCATCCCCCTAAGGACACTCCCAGGCTGGGCTCCACAGGAATGTGTCCCTGTTATCTCCTGGGCAACTTCTACCCTGCTCTGAAGAGGGAGGAGCGCAAGGCTGGCCTATGAAAGGTTCAAAAGCTTCTCTGCATGGAGCTTCAGGAACCCAGATAAAAGCATAGCAGGTGGGGTCCTGGGCCCCATTGTATTCAAAGTAAAAACAAGCCAAAAACAAAGACGAGAAGAGGGAGAAGGGGGAAGGATACAATTTTCCAACTAAGACTCTCACAAATAAAAATGGTTACAATTCTTAAAGATATTTTCTTGGAATCTGTGCAATTGCTTTAAAAAATCACATGCTACTCCCAGCCTTTTCTTTTCTTTTTTGAGATAGGTTCACTCAGGTTGGAATGCAATGGTGCTATCACGGCTCACTGGAGCCTGGACCTCCTGGGCTCAGAGGATCCTCCCGCCTCAGCCTCCCAAGTAGCTGGGACTACAGGTATGCACCATCAAGCCTGGCTAATTTTTGTTATTTTTTATAGAAATGGGGTCTTGCCATGTTTCCCAGGATGGTCTCCAACTCCTGGAGGCTCAAGGGATCTTCCCATCTTGGCCTCCCAAATTGTTGAGCCACTGTGCCTGGCTACGTGCTTCCCTTTTAACAGACCAGAAATTGTGACAAAGTTAAAATCTGCTCTAAGGTGGGCTGCTTTGCATGGCTCAGGCATCTGATGGACTGCTTTACAACAAAGTAAATACTGCAGATGACAGTGTGGAAATCTATTTTTCATTATACAACTGTCACTTGATGTACATAATTCTTTGCTGTGTTTATAGAAGGAGTCATTTTTAATTCCAAGGGAAAATAGCAATTTGGAATAGTTTTCAGAAGCTGTAGAAAGGCAAGCAATAGAAAGAACATTTCACAAGAGGTATCCTGGTAGTGAATCACAGTTCACAATACTGCCTGCACGTGCTTCAAGACAAAGCGAATCACTGCTCCAGGATTACTATTGAGTATAGCTCTCATAATCTTGGTCTTATCATTGGAATTGCATTATGTAGTAAAGCTAGCAAGATCAGGCCAAAGCCATTTCTCCAAGGGAACAGATCCATGAACCCCTTGCAGTGTGAATGTAAAAATGCTGGCTAGCAATCTAAATCCAAAAAATCTATAGTCCCACACTTGTAACTTTTGGTTATTGCCAAACTTTATATTTAAGACAATGTCATTGTTCTCATAAAACCCACTAAGTCTACAAATCTTCTTGCCCCGAGTAGAAAAAGAAGCTCCTACTTACTTCTTGACCAAAGGAGCTGTAAGATCTGTAAATGTCACGGGTACATGAACACTCTAAACTAAGAATAATGCTAGAGTATATATGAGATCACTTATAAGATCCCTGCATAAAATATGGTCCCAGTACAAGGGGAGGAGGTAGGTGGGAAAGATTTTGTAAAATGTTTAAGCTGAATTTCTGCAACCATATTACCACATGTATTTAAAATCAACTGTTCAGAAAATATCAACAAGGCAAAGACAAAAGTCTATAAAAAGTCTGTCAGTCTAGAGAGAACTTCCAAATCACAGGGCAGAATTTCAAATAATACTGTAGCTTCGTTATTTGCTGGCCCTTGAATTCCATAGGCTAAGAAGGTATTTGGAAGAGGCAGGTCTAGCAAATGAAGTGATTATCACATAATCAGCACAACAGGCATCTCAACTACGCTATGCAGCTGACAGCTCAGAACTTGTAACGTGTTTTAAAGAAAGGTGCTGGCTGGGTGTGGTGGCTCACGCCTGTAATCCCCAGCCCTTTGGGAGGCCAAGGGGGGTGGATCAGGAGTTCAAGACCAGCCTGGCCAGTATGGTGAAACCCCACCTCTACTAAAAAAAATACAAAAAATTAGCTGGGTGTGGTGGTGAGTGCCTGTAATCCCAGCTATTCAGGGGGCTGAGGCAGAGAACTGCTTGAAGCCGGAAGGCAGAGGTTGCAGTGAGCTGAGATCACGCCACTGTACTCCAGCCTGGGCGACAGAGTGAGACTCCATCTCAAAAAAACAAATAAATAAATAAAATAAAGGAAGGTGCTTGAAGTACACCCGATAGAGGTCCCTTTTCTTCTGAACATTTGTTTAGGCCTCTCGAAAGGGGCATCATTTTCATGAAAAGTCCATTTACGTGGACATGTGGACAAGAGCCCTGGGGTTTTCCATTACAAACCAGTTGATGACTATTACTGTGAATTCTGAAGAATTTCCTTTTTTAAAAAAGAAAATCCAACCCTAGGCCTTTCTGCACATACTCAAATTGGGGCCTGATAATTTAATTTTTAAAGCACTCTGACATCCATCACTGCATTTCCTATGAGATGTTATTCTATTCAGGAGAGAAAACTGAAGGCCAACTAGCATAGAGTCTGCTTCTTCTAGGCTTTTCTTTTCACCAGAGATCTAGCAGCACAGACTTATTCGCTTCAAAGAAAGGTGGCTTCTCAAAAGGTACTCAGAGCCAGTGTAAATTGCAAAGTACAGAGGATACTTTTTCTCCCAGAAATGGAAAACAACATTTCAAACTGATATTCTGAAAAAGCATTCAAGAATTTAATCATGACCCTTTGGCCTGACATGCTGGAGTGATATTTTTATGACCCAAGAATTCCTAAGCTATTGCTGCTGTCCAGAGTGCCCACTCTCTAACTGGTTTAAAATGTGTGAAATGACGTAATGCTTAAACATTTCCCAAGATGCATCTCAGAAGTGACCTCATGCATATGCATGATCACCAGTGATGGATTGAAAACAGATTAATTCTGCTCCACAGCTAAGCATGAAAACATTAAAAAAATGTCTGGAGTAGTTCATATTCCAGATGCGGACTCTTACCCCTCCCGAAACTGCATCTGTGACATTTTTTCATTCCCGATGATATAGTTATGATATTACACTCCACAGTGAAGTTCTTGGAATTAGGTTTCTTTCAGAAAATGGGTTCATACCCTGTACATGTCTATCAGTCATTTAATTAGACTAGAAAAGTGACAGTGTTTCTGTGGTTAAGACGACTGTTTGTTTTTTCCTCTCTTAAACCATGAGAACTAGCCTAGTCCATACACTATTCTAAATATCCCATCTATCTGCCCCAAACCACTGCTTACTTTGGCTGCTTCAAATAACACTGTATTATATGAGAAAGGCAGAAAACAGAACTCCCACTGCTTTCTTTGCCTACAAAGAGGAAAGAAATACTGGATGTCATTCTACCTTCATGATGTTTCTCCAAGTTAAAAAAAAAAATGCTGAGATGGGATGTGGTGGCTCACTCCTGCAATCCCAGCACTTTGGGAGGCCGAGATGGATGACAGCTTGAGCCCAGGAGTTCAAGACCAGCCTAAGCAACATAGCGAGACCGCATCTCTACAAAAAATACAAGAATTAGCTAGGTACGGTGGTGTGCACCTGTAGTCCCAGCTACTCCAGAGGCTGAAGTGGGAGGATCACCTGTAGCTGGGAGGTCAAGGCTGCAGTGAACCATGATTGTGCCACTGCACTCCAGCCTGAGCAACAGAGTGAGACCTTGTCTTTAAAAATAAAAAATAAAATAAAAAACAGAACCAAAAAAACCCAGGCTGGGTGTGGTGGCTCACACCTGTAATCCCTGGACTTTGGGAGGCCGAGGTGAGTGGATCACCTGAGGTTAGGAGTTTGAGACCATCCTGGCCAACATGGTGAAACCCAGTCTCTACTAAAAATACAAAAAATTAGGTGGGCCTGATGGTGGGTGCCTGTAATCCTAGCTACTTGGGAGGCTGAGGCAGGAGATTTACTTGAACCCGGGAGGCAGAGGTTGCAGTGAGCTGAGACCGCGCCATTGCACTCCAGCCTGGGCAACAAGAGCGAAACTCCTTCTCAAAAAAACAGAAACAAAAACAAAAACAAAAAAACCCTGAAATTAAAATAATACTTATTTAGTTTCATAATCAAATCAACCTATGTGAATTTTGTCTGTGTATAATTTTTTCCCCCAGAATTCATCTTTTAGGGATTTTAGCTTTTGAGAAAAATCAGAAAGGATGAAAAAGTTAAAATGAGTAGACAAGTCAAGAAGAGCTTGAAAGGATTATCAATGTCCCATCATCGTCTGCTACAGGTTTTATTACTTCCACTTCACTAAAACCTATAAGCTGCCTCTCAGCTTGAAGACCCAAAAGCACAATGATCAAGAATTTCTAAGTTTTATTCAATTTCACATCATTTAACTGTCTGTTGCCTATATGTTAAAGACCGTGCTATTTTACAGTCTTATTTCGTCCTATAATTATTTTATACGAGGGGAAACTGAAGAGGTTGAGAGGAGCTTTCTTGGAATTCAAGTGATGCTCCTGTCTTTATATGCCATCCCCCATTTATTCCTCTGAACATGCTAAATTTCCATCGTACCCTTTTAGGAAACCTTAATCCAAATTTCCAAACCACCTGAGAGTTGTTACTTGTTACACCAATTATATCAAATATGGAATGCTATTGTTTGAGTACTTCCTAGGACAGTGTGGATGCTATTTTAATGGCAATACTAAATAACAATATTTTACTTAATTTTTAATTAAAAGGTCTATGATCACTATATGGTTTGCCAATAAAGACCTAACACAATTAGCAAGAACAAAAGCAAACAAAGCCTATCTTAGTGATAAGTACTGTGTTCTTAAAAAATCAAAAAGGAAAACACTCAAAACGTGTCCATTTACCTGCATAGAGCCTCAATGGCATCTCTGTCCAAAAAATCATGCTCTCTCTTGACCAAGGAAATATCGATGGGGAACAGGAAATCTATGAGGAAAATAAACAAATGTATTTGTTGAGCACCTAAAACCCAATTTGCCAAATAGCCCAGTTTACCAAAGCAGGGAAAAAACTCTTCAGCAATGTACTGAGCACCTACTGTAGGACACCTCATTCCCCATCAAGTTTTATGGGACTATAAGGCAATTCAAGCCAATCCTGCATCACTGTCCTAAAGGAGCTTCAGCTTTAAAGTGGGGGAAACTCAAAATATTGCTTCTGGTCAAGGAGAAGTGGTTCAGAACATTGTTATACCTTTAAACAAAGCAGGCAATAAATCCCCAGTAGAAATTATCATTTAAGCCACAATGGCTGTCAGAAGAATGCTCCCTTTTAATGTGGCTGGGCTGTGTGTATGTGTGTGTGTCTTTGCTCACGTGTGATCAGGGAAAACGTCATGGAAGGAAAACTGAGCCACAGAAAGATCTAGAGAACAATGAAAAGTGGTAGGAAATGGAATGTAATCCACTCACATGGCATCAAGAGCTAAGGAGAATTCAAGATATGCTTTTTAAAAACAAATATTAGCACAGCAATATGGCCTTGCAGGAATTGATATAACTCCCCTAAAAAGAAAGGGCTAGCTGTAAAGTTGCTACAGGACAACAGAATCTCAAATCCTTTAATCTGTAGAAGAGTTCATTCAGTTCTCTCAAGACAATGAAGAAGCTGTATCAGAACTGAAAACCAGAGAGGGGGAAAACAGTCAACTCAATGAAGGAATTCCTTTCTCTGGACTGCCTAAAAAGATCTCTTGGTAAGTAAATATACCCAAGAAAAGGAGAGCGGAGGTAGCCACTGTGGAAATTTACAACAGCTCTGAAATTGCCACTGGCTAAAGGCAAGTTATCACCCTCTTGGAGTTCCAGCTATGAGGGCAAATCATGGGCCTCCTCAGTAGAATGCTACTACAATACCACGAAGAGGAGTGTCTCGGTGTGGGGTTAACTCTTTGGACCAGACCTGGGTGAAATCAGTCATCACAGCAGGAAACTAGAATCACCACAAGCTAAAAAATTCTCTTTGGCTGGGCACTGTGGCTCACATCTGTAATCCCAGCACTTTGGGAGGCCCCAAGGAGAGAAGATCATTTGAGCTCAGGAGATTGAGACCAGCCTGGGCAGCACGGCGAGACCCTGTCTCTACAAAAAAAATTTTTAAAAAAATGTATTGGGCATGGTGGCACGCACCTGTGGTCTCAGCTACATGGGATGCTGAGGTGGAAGATCACCTGAACCCTGGAGTTTGAGGCTGCAGTGAACTCTGATTACACCATTGCACTTCAGCCTGGATGACAGAGTGAGACCCTGTCTGAAAAAAAATAAAAAATAAAAAATCCCTTTGGCCTTCAAAATGGCTAATGCCACACAGTGGAATAGACATGGCTGTCAGCAGTTTTGGAGATGCAGGTAATTAGTCCTGTTCCAGCTCCTGTGGGTGCACAACTGCTCATTATGTTTTTATTGTTTCTTATGATCACTGGTTTTATGGAATGATATGGAATTTCTTATTCTTAGTAATCTATTTTCTAGAGATAATATATCAGAATGAGTATAAACTTGTAGTCTATCCTTTTTTTTCTGAAGTCTACAGTTGGATTACTGACATTGTTCCCTAAATGATAATATAGGCAGACCAAGGAAGTGGCTATAGTCCAGAGATTTGTGAATACATAAAATTTAGTATCACAGAATGACATTTCTTCACTAATTTATAGACCAAGTCTCTCTTAGACAAATGATTCGTGGAACCATTATAATGGAAATAGAAAGACTTATAGTCAATGGAAACTAGAGCATTACTAAATGAAGCAAGACAGGTTGTAACATTGTCTGAAGGTTGTGACACTGTATTTTGCTTTTTTTTGTTTGTTTTTAAATTTTTTAACTAGGGATGCGGTCTCACTATGTTGGCTAGGTTGGCCTTGAACTCCTGGCCTCAAGCGATCCTCCCACCTCAGCCTCCCAAAGTGCTGGGATTACAGGCATGAGCCGCCATCCCTGGCCTGTATTTGACTCTGAATACACACCAAGATTAAATAACAGAGCTGATATTAAGGGATTTTTTTTAATATTTACAGAGTATAACATCAGATCTATAAATGGAAATTGAAATTTTCATATGCCTGTTACCTGTATGTGAAAAAGTAACTGTGTTATTTTAGGAATTTCTAAGTTAGTATACCCAGAGCCATATTTTAGATTCCTTTTCTAATCCAAATTACCTTAACAATTTTTAAAAAATCTGGTAGGTATTAAATGCAAGTAAGAAGTGTAAGAATTAAATCAGTAATTTTCTTTTATTTGCCTGGACTCTTTTCTGAAAGGACTGGTTTTAAAAGATGATAGTTTACTGATGTATAGAAGACGTTCTCCGAACTCAACTTCCACTGTGGGTTGAAAGGCAGGAAGTATAAATTGCCAAGTACCCAAATCAAGCTAAACAGGAGGACGTGTGTAGATTGGTATGGGGTGTATATGGTGTATGTACTCACCCAGCACACAGTGGCAGGAAAATCGGGGGGAGGCGATGGCCCAGAACAATACGCAGTGTACCCCAAAAGTAGGCTTATGCTTCAAAAGACTTGGGAACATGAAGGGACCCCAAATGTAACTTGTGCAAATGTACCCTATGTTTTAGGATTAGGAAAGAAGTGACACAGGGACTGGAATTGGGTCTTAGCAAACATATATATCACAAGAAAGTGCTATCTGGCAGCAAATCAATGCCAAAAACGAGCATAATTGAAGAAAACTTAATTTCTAAATAGGAGAACAAAAGGACAGCCACTTTGGTATCACTGCCAATGCAGTTGTCTTTCCTTATCTCCAGTAGAGCTATGAATTGAAAATCCAATAGAATGCTGGTCCCCCTTTCCCCAAAGCCCTTCTAAATCTTAACAGGTTAAAACTTCTCTCTAAAGGAAAGACAAGCAACTCCACCAAAATAAGCATGCAAATTAATCAAAAGAAATTGGAAATATTCTCTGGAATGAAGAAACAGTAAGACATTTTACACGGTCTAACAATAAAACAATTCAGAATCCATCTTCTTGGAAAAAATATCACAATCAATCTAGGCTATATAAGGAAGACCGGATATTCTAACTTGGGAATCACTTTGCTATTCACCCAACCTCTGTCTGAAAGTTACCCATAAAATGGAATGCATTAGTTCATAGCTGTAATTATTTTAAACCGACTTCATATAGAGTATAATGAAACTCCCATTTAAATGAATAGCCTAGGCCAGGTATGGTTGCTCATGTCTGTAATCCCAACACTTTCGGAGGCCAAGGTGGGTGGATCACCTGAGGTCAGGAGTTCAAGACCAGCTTGGCAAACATGGTAAAACCCCGGCTGTACTAAAAACACAAAAATTGGCCAGGCATGATGGCACATGCCCGTAATCCCAGCTACTCAGGAGGCCGAGGCAGGTGAATCGCTTGAACCCTCGAGGCAGAGGTTGCAGTGAGCCAAAATCGCACCACTGCACTCCAGCCAGGGCGACAGAGCGAGACTCCGTCTCAAAACAAATAAACAAATAAATGAACAGCCTATTTATCTTGACATACATGGAGCACAAGCACTCCCCAGGTTACGCAGAAGCTGAGAGAATGACCTCAGTATCCAAGCAATCCCCAGGGCACTGATAAGAAAATGAGATGTTAAGAATTCAGCCCAGATCCTATTTTTTTTTTGAACTATTTTTCTCAATTGAAAAACTGAATGCCACAGAAAACACAATATTCATTAAAAGACAACCTAGAGAAAAGTGAAATGCCTAATTACAAATGGTGGGAAAGATATCTGCAACATGTGACCAATGAAAGATTAGTATTTAGAATAAAA
Organism: Pongo pygmaeus; assembly: GCF_028885625.2. Taxonomy (NCBI): domain Eukaryota; kingdom Metazoa; phylum Chordata; class Mammalia; order Primates; family Hominidae; genus Pongo; species Pongo pygmaeus. The sequence goes on from NC_072380.2 coordinate 13,046,137, forward strand.
AGAGCTCTTACAAATCATTAAGAGAAGCATAATGTGAGCAAACAAATGTGGCCAAGTGACATGAATAAATGCTCATTACCATGAAGGATTAGGGAAATGGCAGTCAAAATCTCTATATCATTTTATATCCATTTGGTTGGCAAAAATTAAAGTCTGACAATATCAAGTGTTGAGGGAATGTGGATACACAGATTGGTAAGAGTGAAAATTGGTACGGGCACTCTCGAAAAGCTTGCATTGTAAAATTGAACATACATATTCTTTATTACCCAGCAATTCTGTTCCTAGGGATAGAAGCGAGATGAATCATTATGCACGTACCACAAAAGATAGATGCAAGAATGTTCACAACAGCACAGCTTATAAAAGCAAAACAGAGAAAGCCAAAATACTCACCAACCAGAGTGTGAATATGAATAAACTGTGGTTTCTTGTGTAATACACAATGGTGTATTACACAGCAGCCAAAGCAAATGCATAACAGGCCCATACAGTATAGAAGAATCTTAACAATACAATATTAAGTGAAAAATAAAAACCCCACGAAATTACATACGACACAGTACCCTTTTTATAAAGGTAAAAATTACTTTGTAAAAATGTACTTTTCAGGAAATGCAGTAGAATTATATAAAAAGAAAGCAAGAAAATGATAGTCTTCAGGATGCTGATTACGTTGGGTAGGGAGTGGCAGGCAGCAGACGGGGGAGTGGCATGGCCGTGTTATCAAGGTGCTAGCTTTTGTTTTCAGTGGTGGGGGTCTTGCATGCTTACCACATTTTTTTTTTAATAAAACATTTAAACGATAAAACTGCTGAAAATAAGTCATAGATCAGTAATATTCGCAAACAAGGGATTATGATTATGCCAACTTTTAAAAAGTGGCATCCCAGCTTACCTTCATAAAGCTGTGCATACTGGGGGAAACCAGTTGCCCGTAGCCAATCACAAGCTTCCTTGGCTTCAATTTCTAGAACAGAACACAAGAAAGACAAAATTAGCCGTGTGTACCTCGGCATGTTTATTTTTCCTGAATAAGCTTTGGTTTTATGATACAAGCAAAACATGACTGCCATAGAAAATATGGATAAGCAAACAGACATACACGCTTAATTCAAATGGTTTACATTTTGTATGCATCTTTTCCGATTTTTTCACACATACATGAGGATGTATTTTCCCTTTACGAAAAATAGAAATGGGGTCCTGGGAGTAAGTTTCTCATTTTGTGCTGCTTCTGAAGTGCTCTGGTTACAAACGGTTATGAAAATAAGGCATCATGAGAAAGTTGAAGAGAGATTTAATAACTCATTTGAAGCCTGGCCGGCCTATTGTACTACTTTTCACTTCAACAGAAGGCCACAAAGTACCTCCACCAACACGCTAAAATAGAATTTATCTGAGTAAAGTCACAGGCTTTCTGACACCCAGGGGTTGGGTGTTTCAAAAGCCCCTGACCTTGTGTTGTTTCACTATTGAGTGCTCAGGTACTCATCAGGTCTTAATCCAGTAGGAGAGCCCCAGGCTGTCAAGGAACATGGAGGGCACGAAGTCAGTAAATCCCACAATCTTGGCAGGCAGAAATGGCTAGTAAAGCTTCTACCTCCCTGTAGTTTAACATCTTGTAGATAGAATCGATAAACAGAAAGGCCAAGAGCAACTGACACAGTGTTAAAACTCACTGGAGCACATATTTACAATCCCGTTAAAACTGACTCACAGAGGAGGTCCTGGGAACATTAGTTAGTGTCTCTGCTTGCACAAAGAATATTCCTTTCAACTCTTCCTCCCACCTTCCTCAGGCCATGAGAGTACTCAGTTACACAAGTCTGTTCACTCATTTATAAAGGTCTCAACATTGCATAATTTATGCCAGATTCAAATCTTCATTAAGCATCTCTCTCAAGCAAGTGGGAGACTAATAGTTCATATTAGAAGTGTAACACATCTTATTTTTGTCTAGTAACTTTATGTTTTCAAAGCACTTTTTCACCTATTAGCTCCTGAGTTCCTTGGCCTTTGAAGAAAGGTAATTAAGAAAATCCAAATTCATTAAAGCAAGTGGGAATTTGCTCATTGAGCACAGGAAAGAGAAAAAAAATAACCTGCCATCTCCTGATGAGTTACTTAATACCCAAACTAAAAACGATTATGGCAGTAGCCTGGAAATAAATAGCATGGCAAAGTTAACTTCATGAATCTTTTCAATGTAGCAGTGAAAGCAGCATTATTCAACCCAAGACTTAGGACTGAATTGGGAGCGAATGATAGATAGTGACATCAATGTGGAAGAACTTCGATGTTTGCACTGAATAAAAGTGTAGAATTGTCTAAAGTCAATTATTTGAGCTTACTTTTTTTTTGTATGTGTATATCCACATTTTGTCTCAGCAAGGAAATAAAGATGTTTTAAATAAAATTATAAAATAAACACTTCCTAGAAAACTATATTGCTGGAAAAACATATACAAGCTCAACATTTTATTTTAAAAAATAAGGAAATTAGACTGGGTGTGGTGGCTCATGCCTATAATCCCTCCATTTGAAAGGCTGAGGTGGGAGGATCATTTGAGCCCAGAAGTTGAAGACCAGCCTGGGCAAAATGGCGAAACCCTGTCTCTACCAAAGAAAAAAATTACAAAAATTAGTCAGGTGTGGTGGCGTGCTCCTGTAGTCCCAGCTACTTGGGAGGCTGAGGTGGGAGGATTGCTTAAGCCTGGAAGGCTGAGGCTGCAGTTAGCCTCAATGGTACTACTACACACCAGCCTGGGCAACAGAATAAGACTCTGTAACCAAAAAAAAAAAAGAGGAAATTACTTTTGCCCTATCTGTGTGCCCGCCCCCTCCCACAAAAGATAGATATGGAAAGAAAAAAGGCTGTCTTTAAAAATATATTTAAAACTCATTTCATTTGGCTACTTAGAGGTTATTTTCATTGAACAGATTGTTAGACATTGAACAACAGATTGTTAAAAAGTAAATGTGCTTGCTTTCTTAATATTTAACTTAATAAGTGGTGAGTAACAAAAAATTCTCAATGCCTGCCCTTTTTTGACGATAGTCAGACACGGCACTAGGTGAGCCCACGTACAAAAGCCTTAATTAGATACCAATTCACTAGCCAATCCTGCCAGAGCACGCTCCTGCTTTACTAAGAGAAATAGTTTCATGCCAAGAGGCATGGAAGATGTAAGATACTAGTTTTTTAAGCAATCTTTATATTTTTTATATAATAACTTTACAAAGTATTTATTTAAGTTCCCATGTGATTTCAGGAACACAAAAATGCATATTCCTGTCTTCTTGTTCTTTTTTTTTTTTTTTTGAGACAGAGTCTTGCTCAGTCACCTAGGCTAAAGGGCAGTGGTACAATCATAGCTCACTGCAGCCTCGACCTTCCGGGCTCAAATGATCCTCCCACCTCAGCCTCCCAAGTAGCTGAGATAGAGGCAGGAGCCACTGTGCCTGGCTGTCTCTCTTATTTTCTACTGGCCCTGTCTAAGAAATAAAATGACTCCAAATGATCATAAACTGATCAGAAAAGCTGTGTCAAAATAGTCACTCTTAGGGCCACTAAGTTAGAAAGAATGTAAACAGGCGAAGGTTTGCTTCTTCAGCAGATAATTTAATTAACAGTTTATACAATGGCTAAAACGCAGTACTCCCCAAACGGCAGAGATCCAGTCATCTTATCCTTTCTTTTCTTCACCCTAAAAAAAATGACAATTTGTCTTTCCTTTTGATATGAAACCATGGGAAATAGACAAGTATATGACTATTTTACCAACACAAAGAGTCCACTCTGAAAACTTAGGCTGCATTCAAATGAGACCCTAACCCACTGTTTTTGTAGAAATCAGAATTAGAAAACTGTAAAAAGTTGTCACATATTTTTTAGAAAATGGAATACTTGTTGACCTCATGCCTACACTTTCCAATTCATAGGTCAAGAGAAAGTACTAACAATCCAATGTACGTACTGATTTTTAAAAATCAATTATTTTTATTTTTTTTAATGTGAAATGAACCTATATCTACATGTGAGTCACAGTTTCATTCCCTGATTCAAGCCATCACTTTTGCTCTAATCTCCTAACTATTAATAAAACTCTGGGTCTGTAAACACCCCTCTCTCTTAAGAGAATCTGTCCACCAATCCCGGCTCATCAAACTTTCTGAGTTACAATTCATCTTCTCTCTCCTTCACAAACTTCGCTGGAGCTCCATGCCTAAAAATCAGGTCTTGGCTCTGTGCGGTGGCTCACGTTTGTAGTCTCAGCACTTTGGGAGGCAGAGTTGGGTGGACTGTTTGAGCCCAGGAGTTCAAGACGAGCCTGAACAACGCAGGGAGACCCCATCTCTACAATTAGCCAGGCACGGTGGCGCATGCCTGTTGTCTCAGCTACTTGAGGGGCTGAGGTGGAAGGACCACTTGAGCCGAGGAGGTAGAGGCTGCAGTGAGCCGTGACCACACTACTGCATTCCAATGTGAGCAAAAAGGGCAAGACCCTGTCTAACAAAAAAAAAAAAAAAAAAAGGTCTAAACACCCTGGCAAGGTTTTCAAGGCTCTCCACTTGGCATCCAACCTAGTTGTTCAGCTCCCTGTACCCGAGCACTCTAGCCAAAGTAAATTTGGTGCTCATCTCCACACACACTGCACTTCAGTGAATTATCTGGCTTGAAATGCTCAAGATGAAATTTCACTCATCCTTCAAGATCCCAACCAAATGGCACCTCCTCCATGCAGTCTTCCCATTTGCCTCTCAAAGTTCTATATCAATGGGTCACTTTACTGAGTGCTTAATATGCATAAGGCCCTGTCTAAGCACTAGTGCATATTAGTTCATTTACACCTCACACTGATCCTAAAATGTGGATTACTAATATCTCTGAGATAAACACATGAGGAAACAGACAGAGAAGTAACCACCTCTCCTTAAAAATGAGCTTTCTGAGGCCAAGCAAGGTGGCTCACGCCTGCAACCCCAGCATTCTGGGAGGCCTAGGTGGGAGTATCATTTGAGGCCAGGAGTTCAAGACCAGTCTGGGCAATAATTGCGAGACTTCATCTCTACAAAAAATGTAAAAAGAAAAAAGAGCTTTCTGCCTGTATTCGCAGCTACTCAGGAGGCTGAGGTGGGAGGACTGCTTGGGCCCAGGACTTCAAGACCAGCCTGGGCAATACAGTGAGACTCTATCTCAAAAAAAAAAAAAACTTATAAAAAAAATTATTAAAAATGAGATTTCTACATTCAAATGCCATAGTGAGAGAAGGAACAATTACTTACAAAAATGCAAGGTTCTTCCTGCAAGACAGGTTCTTCCCTTTAAAAATATTATATGTAACAGCCTGGCATGGTGGCTCACGCCTGTAATACCAGCACTTTACTTTGGGAGGCCAAGGAAGGCAGATCATCTGAGCTCAGGAGTTCGAGACCAGCCTGGCCAACATGGTGAAACCCCGTCTCTACTAAAAATACAAAAATTAGCCAGGCGTGGTGGTGGGTGCCTGTAGTCCCAGCTACACAGGAGGCTGAGGCAGGAGAATGGCGTGAACCTGGGAGGCAGAGGTGGCAGTGAGCTGAGATTGGGTTACTGCACTCCAACCTGGGTGACAGAACGAGATTCTGTCTCAAAAAAAAAAAAAAAACACACACACACACATATATATATAAAAAATGTATATTACGTAACAAATACATATATTGTGTAACAATGAACAAAATTTAAAATATTACAGAGAACTGCATATATATTATATTACTTCGGACACCTTTACCTACCCCATGCTTGTTTTGGGGGACTTCTAACACAGCTCTGAGTGTGTGATTTTCCCTTCAATGTATGTGGGTGGTGATGTGAAAATTACGAGGATGATTTTTTTTAAAAAACATTCCCCACTGAACAAAAATGCCATTAGAAACTAAAAATACAATGGAAATACAATGAAACTTTTATACCTGGGTTTTCTCTAAGCAAACAACAGGCAGATGCCGTAAGGAGGAAACAGGAAATTTTTATTGGAAACAGCTTTAGTCAAAGTCGTTTCACAAAGCAGTTCTGGACATTAGATGGATGAGGTCCCGGACACCCTTTTGTGTATGGCTGGGAACCATTAGGCCATATTTGCACATTTCCTGGCATGACGGGATGATCCTGTCTTCCCATTACCCCTCAACAGTAAGCTGAACAAAAACTCCCCACCCCCAGCATCATTCTTTTGAACTCTGTTAACTTAGCTGGTTGAGCAACAGTAATTGGGTCTAAACAAGATATGATTACTTCAATCTTCCATTTGCTCTAGCTTCACAGGGGGAACTTGTGGATTTCTTCTCTTCTTTGATAACATGATACTGAAATCAGGCTTCGATGCAAACGGTACAGTGAATTTTTTAAAAAAATGCAATTGTAAGACATTAAAGGAATGTAAGAAAATTCAAGCACTTTGCAGATTCCCTGGATTCCCTAAAATTTGATAGACATATGGGCAAAGATTCATGAAAAAGTTGATGCTTTTATTGCTAGAGAACCGTGTCAGCTGTGTGCAGGCAGGTGGTGCTTTTTGATCCAAACCAAGATGCATTCTCCTCCCCGCGGTGATGAAGATTCCTTCAAATGGGAAGGAAGATACTGCTTATCAATTCTGACGACATCAAGGTGACCAATTTGGCAGAAATGTTGTGCAGGTGGGTACGATGGCTTTAATTACAACCCATCTTTACCTGATGGGTGGGTTCCAGAGGGAGTTCACCGGGAGAAGCAAATCACGACCACAAACACTCGTAGTAAGGTGAGGAGATCTTGGTGACTCCCAACCCTGGATGTAGGTAGGCATTGCACTGGGGAGTTTTCTTTTCTTTTCTTTTTTTTGAGACAGGGTTTCACTCTGTCGTTTAGGCTGGAGTCTAGTGGCACGATCACAGCTCACTGTAGCCTTGAACTCTTGGGCTCAAGCAACCCTCCTGCCTCAGCCTCCTAAGTAGCTGGGACTACAGGTGTGTACCACCATGCCTGGCTAAGCTTTTATACTTTTTTTGTAGAGACAGAGTCTCGCTATGTTACCCAGGCTGATCTCAAACTCCTGGGCTCAAGCAATCCTCCGCCTCAGCCTCCCAAAGTGCTGGGATTACAGGTGTGAGCTGCTGTACCTGGACAGGGAGCTTTCTAAAAACACCGACCATCCCCTCCCCAAGTATTCTGATTCGCTCAGTCTACGTAGGGCCTGGACATTGTATTTCAGAAAAGCTCCCTAAGTTTAAAGGCAGCCAGGATTGAGGACCACTAAGCCAGATAACATTTTTTTGTATTCCTTCGTCCTGGACTTTTTCATCCTTGGATTATCCTAACAGCCTCCTCACTGAACTCTGATAAACCTCACCCCTCCCTGCCCCCAACAAATCCTTCCTCCTTCAAGGATCCCCGAGCCACTGGGCTGGTTTTATGAAACACATACTTCATTATGTCACTCCCCTGCTTAGAATTCTTTAGTGACTTTCCACCGCCTTTCAAATACAATCCAAACTCCTCAGCAAAGACCACAGCCTTCGCAATTTGGCATCTGCCTATCCACTCAGCTCTTGGAAGGCCTCCAAATGTAAGCTTGCTCCAGGCTTTCCAAACTCCTTGGAGTTCTGAGGACGTACTAAGCTCTCATACCTTAAGCCCTGAGTTCTCTCAAATGAATTCCCCCTTCTTCACTCTACCAACTTCTCACTTTTTAATTCATTTGTATATCCCGAAAGACAACTTTTTGCACAAAGGAATTACAGATAGGCTGGTGTGAAGAAAGAAAAGAAAAAAAAAATCTATTACTATTTTCCTTTCTTTAAAGGCAGACTGAGAACGATGACTTGAATCTCTTGCTCTTTGCAATTAAAAAACAACCAAATGTTAAACATACACAGTTGCCAAAGACTGGTTATCAGGAGTTATCTATGTAAAATAAATTCCTAGTAAGGTTAAGGCAGACAGCAGACTTCATATATTAATATTTATTAAACTCTAATGTTATCTAATCACAGTGAAGATTTTACCAGCCACTGACAGCATTCCTACCCTCAGGTGCCTAAAAAAATTCCAAACATCTGCTATGCATAGTCTGAAAAAAAAAAAAAAACAAGAAGCTTCTGGGAGACCAGTCAGTCACTAAGTCAGTTTCTTAGGCTATCTGGCTTAACAATAGCTAACTCAAATCTACCATTAGGTATATTCTAGTACAGTCCTATGTTTAGCTGAAGCTAATCATCCTACATTTTCCCCTTCACTATTTATTGATTGAACTAGGCGTATTGCCAGCAGCTCTCAGGGAAAATCAAAGACACAAGCTCCTGACTTGAAGCAGGAAGGTCCACGTGTTTGTTAAGCCCCAAGTGACCCTGTACAGGCAACATTAGTGAGTGCTCCTTTCATTGGTGAAAGCCAAACTCCTAACCATGTCCCACATGTCCTGGCTCCTGTCAGGACCCCGTCTGTCACCCCATCTCCCTCTGACCGATCCAGCCACACTGGCCTCCTCCCATGTCCTCTTCCTCTACTTCCCACCCCTCACCCTCCCCCCCCGCCCGCCGCCTTTTTTGTTGTTGAGAAGGAGTCTCAACTCTGTCTCCCAGGCCAGAATGCAGTGGCACAATCTTGGCTCACTGCAACCTCCGTCTCCCAGGTTCACACCATTCTCCTGCCTCAGCCTCCTGAGTAGCTGGGACTACAGGCGCCCGCCACCACGCCTGGCTAATTTTTGTTTTTTGTTTTTTTTTTTTTTAAGTAAAGACATGGTTTCACCATGGTGGTCAGGCTGGTTTCGAATTCCTGACCTCAAGTGATCTGCCTGCCTCGGCCTCCCTCCTAAAGTGTGGGATCACTGGCGTGGGCCATGGCACCTGGGCCCTCTCTCCCCCTTTTCCTGTTTTATTTTTTCTTCTTCCACAAAACTTATTACGTTTACTTTCTGTCTTTCCTCTTTGTAAGCTCCACAACGGCAAGCTTCTTTGTCTATTTTATTCTCTGATATATCCCAAGCACCTACAACAGCACACAGTAGTTGCTCAATAAATATTACATAAAGAAATAAACCACTCATACAATTTTTGTTCTAGTAAGTGGTCTTAATTTTTCCGACCAGGATCCACAATAAGAAATACATTCTACATTGTAACATGGTACACATATATACATGTATGTACATGTATATGTGTGTGTATAAATATAAGTACATTCAAGCATATAAACACGTGTCTGTACATGTAACTATTATAAAAGAAGTTTTAAGCAAAACCTACAATAAGTGATGCAGTCTTACATTTTTATATATTTTTAAATGCTGCGTTATCTACCAATGTGACCAATTTGAAATGCACTATTCTCATGCATAGTTTTTCTTCTAAGCATGAAGAACTTCTGTACAGTATGAAGAGGAATGTGATATGACATATGAAAGACATGTGTGACATCAGAGTGGGAGAGGTGTGCCTTCTTGCTAGTGGACAAGTGGGGTCTGCCTGGGCCCAGTCTGTGCTCCTTTATTTAAGGAAGCATTATGATGATATTGGATATGAAACTGGCTTGCAGGAGAAGGGAGTTGGTGTAAAGGACCCTGAATGAAGTAAGAGGTAAGCTGGGAAGCAGAAGTGTTGGGAGGAATGCAGTCTGGATTTACTACAACACAGAGCAAAAAGCAGGAGTATGGAGCAGAAAGTAAGTTATCTCATGGATCAGATGGAAGCACCTTCTCAGCCTGGTTATACAATGAGCAACCAACATTATTTCCTCAGATGTAAAACAGCTTTGCATCTGGGTGCCCTGAAGTCCTTCTGATACTCTATCACAGAGGACAAAGCATTACTGTAACAAGTCAGGAAAATAGCTCCAGGAAAGAATCCACTGCCTAGACAGGTGGCCTTAAGAAAAGAATTTCTCTGGTCCTGTTGCTTCATCTATAAAACCTGGGCTTGCCAGTGGCTTTGTGAACTCCCTAAGCTTTTGACTCTAATATTTCCTTTATGCCCATTTCACCTTCTCTCTAAGACCACCCCTAGAAAGGGTTCCATGCCCACTGTTAATTTTCCAGATTTCTTATCAATTACATGGAGACATTCTTCTTCCCTCAAAAAACTGGACCACTAGAAACTGCTATGAGAGATCCCCAATTTTGTAAATTTACGAAAGTTTTAATTGCTTTTATTTTAAAAGCTAACATTTCCAATTTGCCTTTATTTTATTTTATTTTATTTTTGAGACAGACTATCACTGTGTCACCCACGCTGGAGTGCAGTGGCGCAATCTCAGCTCACAGCAACCTCTGCCTCCCGGGTTCAAGCAATTCTCCTGCCTCACCCTTCCAAGTAGCTGGGATGACAGGTGCTCACGACCACACCCGGCTAATTTTCGTATTTTTAGTAGAGACGGGGTTTCGCCATGTTGGCCAGGCTGGTCTCAAACTCCTGACCTCAAGTGATCCATCCGCCTTGGCCTCCCAAAGTGCTGGGATTACAGGCATGAGCCTCCAAACCTGGCCTAATTTGCTTTTTTAAGAGATCGACTTCTTGATTTGTCTCATGAAGCCTGTATTCACATTACAGAGAACACAAAACCAACGATGCTTGCTTCTGTGTGTGTCTATGGCCCTCTAAATTTCAACTTGAGAGGAAGAAAACACTTCAATGCACAGAAGGCTCTTAAGAGTTTTACTTTCCTTATTGATCTTTCATGTTTACAGCAGCATCTTATCTTCCAAAGAATCCGTGACTTGGGCGCTGAAATGCATCTTGAAGCTTTTCATCTTTTCTCTTTACAAATGAGGAAGCTGGTACAGAATTGAGGTGATTTGCTGAAGGGGCTAAAGCTACTCAGCTCTCATCCCCAGGTTAGAGCCCTTCTTGCCTATTTCAATAGTGCCCTCATTTGTAAATCACCATACTGGTTTTCAGTCCTAGTAAGGAATGGAAGCTTTGGGGAGTTTTCTTTTTAAGTTTTGTTCGTTTTTTTTTTTTTTTTTTCTCTTAGTCTTCTGCTTGAGGTTTGGAGACATACATATACAGCTTTCTAGTAAAGAACATTCCTAGAAATTATAGAAAGGAGGGGAAAAAGGACCCATTTTCCCTGTGATGTGATGACAACTTAATAAATGGTTTTGCCTTGAAAGGAGGAAACATTGGGAGACAGGCCCTGCAAGGCTATACCTGGGATGAAGCCCTGCAAGTGACACTTCAGCCATGTAGAATTCAAACCAATTGAAATCCTCTTTGGGGATCATCTAGTGCAAGAGTTTGCAAACTACTCCTTTTAACACATAAACCAGGAAAAGGCAAGTAGCTCACATCAAAATATGTGCTCTTCCCTTGCAAAGGCAACAGCTCTGGATGAATTTGAGCCCATGAGGGATATGGCTCCATCAGGCCCTCTAGCCTTGTGCGGATCCAGTTATTTCCAGAACAGAAAATATCTCCCAACTAATCAAAAATTGGCACTTATTACCCAGCAAAAAGAGGTCAAACTGAAATCAAAATAAACTAAGAAGGAAATGGATACTGAATCATCACATCTTTCTATTTCATTTCAACCTGGGGTAGGATAAAAATAAATCGCTGCTACAAGGACACACATATCTCTCTATTCATACACATACACACACACACACACACACACACACGTATACGTATTTCTAGTATTCTATGTCAAATATTTATGCATTTCAAACTATGCACTAACAACAGTGATTTGAAATAGCTCATAAAGTATGAAGTCCTTTGAAGATGATAACTGTATAGATTAAGAATTTCAAGAAAGAAAAGTATCTAACTAATTAATACAGTTTTAAGGGTCCTTATTTTTCTGAGTCTCATTTTTTTTTTTTTTTTTTTGGTGAAATGAAGCACGTGTTTTAAGATTATATAATCCATTCCCTCTTTAAACTTACTATTCAAGGCAAAATATCTGGTTACAAACCTAGAGTAACCCTGTCCCTATTATAAAAAGTTGGCATACAAATAAACTCTTTCTTTTACATATGTTAGCAAAGCTTATTCTACGAGAGGCATCTCCCGCAACATTGGCTTTTGCTTTATAGTTCTGCTATAGCACAGGAGAAAATAAAACAGTGTGCAAATTGCAATACTGTAAAATCTTAAATTAGAAATCAAGGTGATAGCAGGAACATCTATTAAAAAAACTGCTCACCCATATTTTCGTCCATTCTAACAGAAAAAAGAAAATGAATGAAATATCAAGTTGCCTTATCAAAGACCAATGACAATGAAAATACGGCAGGTACTTGTTAGGAGTATAAGCCACCTCCAGCCATTTCTATGTCAAACCTCAAAGAGGAAACACTATTCAACTAGACTTTCTCAGTTCTGTGCCAAAAAGTATGAGAAAAAAGTAAGATTTGCTGTGTTCTAGGTGAGCTAAGGAATTATTTTCACCAGTATTGCTTGGGACACCCAGCCCCCTAAATGAACACTAACGAATGAACAGAAATTAATCTAATGGTCAAATTTTGATTCAGGTTCCTACAAACAACTTAAGACCTTCATTTTGTTTACACATGTTGACTGGAAGCGGTCTGAGGTTCCAGTCAACTCACATGTGATCTTGGACTAGTCACTGAACCTCTCAGCATCTCAGCCGCCCCTCAGTAGGGAAAAGGCACTGGTGTTCCAGGCTGCCTTTGCCAAGTTCTGGAACTTCCCATGAAAATGACTTTTACAGATGTCCAAGCATTATATAAAATGCCCTTTCTGTGCTATACAATTTGAAAAAGAGAACTGTATGTAGACTGGATTCCTTATGAGTTTATGGTTTCTCCAGAATCAGGAGGTAAAAATCATTTCAGTTTCAGCATCTTCTATTTTGTCACTTGAGTGTGAGGAGGGATACAGCGTGGCTGTGGCGCAGCCCCGTGCACGGGCCACAGGCCATTTCACCTCTGAAGTCTCTTCTTCCGTGGCTTCCTAAAGTGCTGCCAGCCTGGGAAATGCTACCACCCCAGGGTGTGGAAAACTTTTGTCCCTTAAACATCCTTTAGAGACTCCTGCGAGGAGAAGGAAGGCGCCTTTCTGACAAGCTTCAGGAAGTGACCTCCAGTCCTCTCCACAGGACACGCAAAGGTGGGGCAGGGCAGAGAACAAAATGTGGATGGGAGGTGCCAAAGCCATCTGAGGACTCAACTTCACTGACCTCAGCCTTCAATGAGCTTTTGATTTTTCCCCGATGGGGGAAGGGGTAGACACCAAAAGGCACCAAGTAGAGAAATGTATAAAATGAAAATAAGCACACTTTTCACGACGAAAGTAAGTCTAGTAGAACAAAACCCCCCCCAAAAAAACAACCAAAAAACCCCAAGGCTGATGAATGATTAAGAGAAACTGATTTCCACTGTGTCTTGGCTTCACTTTAGAAGGATATAATAGTTCACCTTTTGGTGCTCAAAACTCTGTTTCCTTAGAGGCAGGCATTCACATATTTTCAGTCACATTTGGGAGAAAAGTTTCCTTTAGAAATAATATTTGAAAGTACTTTCACTGAAGAAAACATTATTTGGTACAGTCAACGCGGGCCAGAGTTTTAGAAAATGGTATCCCAGAACACTCCCCCAAATGTTAAAGACAGAGCCCCAAGTCTCCTCTCACTAGACTCCCCTCCATGGAGGGGACTCACAAAAAATTTGTCATTCCTGGACTCTAACATTATAGCTCCCTACCTATGCACACGAGCCTCCCAGGAAATTACAAAGTAACTGTAAGTCTCCGTAAGGGCCACAATAGAGAAGTCTGGCTGCTGCCTGGGAGACACTATGAAAATATATAGGCTTGCTGGGCACGGTGGCTCACGCCTGTAATCCCAGCACTTTGGGAGGCCGAGGCGGGCGGATCACGAGGTCAGGAGATCCAGACCATCCTGGCTAACAGGGTGAAACCCTGTTTCTATTAAAAATACAAAAAAATTAGTTGGGCATTGTGGCGGGCGCCTACTGTAGTCCCAGCTACTCGGGAGGCTGAGGCAGGAGAACGGCGTGAACCCAGGAGGCGGAGCTTGCAGTGAGCCAAGATTGCGCCACTGCACTCCAGCCTGGGCGACAGAGAGAGACTCCGTCTCAAAAAAAAAAAAAAAAAGAAAATATATAAGCTTAATGTGAAGCCTTTCTTCCTGTTCTCCATTAATTATGATGGCAAGGCAGAACAAATTATGATGGCAAGTGAACAAAACGTTACCACAAAGTAGACCTAATTAGAGGGCCCCCGGGAGGACTCCGCAGTTCTTATCACTGATCATGGTAATCCCTAATAACACAAGGTCCCAAAGAAGGAAAAGGGCCAGAGGACAGAAGGAGCCCTTCTCAGCTGGGAATCTAAAGCCTTTTACATTAACTGGATCTCTAATTTGAGGTTGAAAGAAAACACCACTGATGGCGCTCATTGAATGCAGTAACCCATTCCTATAAAACATACTTCAACCCTACAGCACTGTCTTCCTTCAAAGAGGAACAGCACTCACCTCCCTCTGCATTCATCCACATGCAAAGGCAACAGAGTCAGTAATAAAGATAGTTGTGAAAGGTGCTCCAGAAAAGCATGTTCCTTCTAATTTCACAGCCATGGAAAAGAGGATCTTCGAATTGTGCTTTCTAGAACACACTGGATATTTACACTCTATGGTTGGGCATTAATTCACCCTGACTACAACATGAAGGAATCTATTTTTTAGTGTCTTGAATGATGTACAGATTACTCCTTTGCATTAGAGCCCCACAACTCCAAACTAAGAATTTTAGGGGCAGATCCTGATAAAATGAGCATTCTGAGAAAAGTCAGAGATACAACTTAGTCTAGACACTTAAAGGAATTAGTTCTCTCCCACTAGATCCCAACTCATGTAATTCAAATCATTGGACTGTGCAAACATTACAAATGAAAATCACCTTTCTCCCCACATCTGCTTTATAATCTCAAGAACAGGCTTGGCATGATGTGGGTCTGGATGCCAGTCACACCATGGGGCCAGGTTTTGCTGTGATGTTGTAAAGCACTGAGAATTCAGTCTTTAATGATTTGGCAATAGGCAGGGAGGAAGGGGAAACATCTGAAGTTATTTTTACTTTTGTAAAAGTCTTCTGGCTGTACAGGGTGAATGGTAGGGTGGATCAGGTATTGTCTGGAGCCTTTCAGGGTCTTTTATTTTTGCATGGCCTCATTTCCGTCTTCCTGTTGCTAGGAAGGAGAGTGAAGCATGAGAAACTTGTGTTGACAATACTGGACCATCCTGTCCAGCACAAGGCTCTCTTCCAAAAAAGTCCGATCCATTTCACCCACTGTACTCTGGATGCCCCCATTCTTCTGGACCAAATCACCATTCCCTGAATATTTTCAAATTGCATATTTACCCGCTTAAGTCATAAATATACCACTCTGATTTAAACATTGCGTCATGGCTTAAAATCTCCATGGGGACACCAAGGGAAACCCAAGTACTTATTTCTGTATTTGAAACCACCTCTTGGAATCTCACCAAGCCTCTGATTGGAAGGCATCTCAACTGGGGCCTCCCATATCCCCTTTAAGTCCCGTAATAGTTCTACAAATAAGAGTTTAAGTACTATATACATTTTTAAACTCACTTCACAGTAATAGCTTGTTGAATCACAACATGTCTTTCTACTGGTCTGGTATATTTTCCAGAAGCATCCAAACACCTGTTTTAATGTAGAAATGCTCTTAAACTTTGCTTAGTCTTTGCTCTCTGAACTACAGTACAGAACAACAAAAAAAACATGCAAACAAAGACTTAAGGTTGAAGGGTAACCTGCCTTTCACCTTTACTCCAGAGCCCTAAGAAAATCCTTCAATCTTTCCAGTGCATTAAAATTTGAAACACTGCCTTCATAGTGAGCAATAGTTAATTGCTCAACTATTCACTGTTTAAGGAATGAGTGGTGTTTCTCATGAAATCTGCAATTGGGAAGTTATGACACAAGCCACCAGAACCACTTTTCTCACCCACTCCAGGGAAAGATTTAAGTTGGAAACTATTTATCCCCCGGTCCCCTTTTTGAACTTCCAGGCTGTTTGGTGTCTGGTGCTACTCTGTGTGAATTAAAATAAAATAAGTATTTGTCAAAAGCAAACTTTTCAAAACAGCCAGGAGAGAAACTCAGTCTGCTGTGCTTCATTTTAAACTCTGATCAGTAGTACTAATGCAAAAAGTATGCATCTGTGCTCAGGCCACGCTGTAAATCTGGCATGCCACAAGAAATGTGAATACATGCAATAGCCAACATTTTCTCAGAAAATGTCTCAAAATAACTTTTGTGCACACATCTGCTAACCATTTGACACTGGTTCCCCAGGACTTTAGTTCTTCGATTAGAGGGGCTGCTGCCTTACAGGGCACCCCTCTGACCATCTGCTGCCGTCTGCAAGCCAAGATGGCACCTCCATTAATTCTACACTTAGAGTCTGCAAATTATCTCTACCGAGGACCAGTCTGTAGTCCAGATGGATGGCGAATTAGTCAACCTCTTGGAGCTGCTGATAGATTTACATTCAGAGGGCTGCAGTCTGCTGGACTATCATTTTCCCTCATCCCTTCAGCAAACAGAATTTTGGAAGAAAAAAAATGTAATCTGAGACTCAGTATTCTGCCTTCTCCCGAGCTGTAATTTTTTTTTCCAAATACATCATCAATGCCACCAGCCTAGGCTGCATTCCTCTATCTCACCAGTAATCGCCGAAACAACCTCTGAATCCTGAGAATGAATCCATTTGCTCACCCATATTGGGTATAAAAAGACTCACTCAAAACAAGACTGGGGATGGGGAAGGGTGGGGAGTGGGACGAAGCTTTCTTTAAATGCAGATTAATGACTGCAAGCAGGGGTTTCCTTCTGCAGTGATTAGCACACATTGGGTATTTATTGAATATCGGGAACAGGCATCCTGCTAATCACTTTACTTGCATGAGCTCATTTGATCCTCACAACCTCCCCGCGCGGAGGTAATACAGTTATCACCCCTTTGCTGCAGATGAAGGAGGCACAGTGAGGTCCTGTCACTGCCCAAGTTCGCCCAGCTAGCAAGGCTGCTGACCAGGATCAGACCCCACCAGCCTGACCCCGTGTCCCCTCTCACTTTCCTCGCCCCAGGGGCTGTGCGCTGAAGGACGCTCGCGGACGCAGCAAACTACACGCAGCAGGGTGCTGCAGAGAGGAAGGGTGCACCTCCTTCGGAGGGATCAAAGGCTCGGCCCAGGACTCTGGAGGTGGGGACAGCGACATGGAGTGGGGGCAGGCTTCCAAGAAGCTGTCGCCTTGTTACGAAAATAGTCGGGTCGGGAGGCGAGCTTCCTTCCTCTCTCTGGCCCAGGAACTCGCTCCTCGGCCTCCATGTCGGGGTCAAGGGCGTGGGCATCCCCAAGGAGGCATTTCAGGGACACGATTCAGCGACCCATCTCCGGGAAAAACAAAACAAAACAAAACTGTGTGTGTGTGTGTGTGTGTGTGTTTTTTTTTTTTCCTAGCAAGAAGCACTTTTGCAAGCCACGGGGCTTGCTAAACTACCCCAACACTCTCCAGGTACCCGCGGCCACCAAACCAAGACTTCCCTGGCCAGGTCTGAGTTAATTCCCAGCGCTTAAAGTATCTGACCCAAAAATGGTTGAAAAGGAAAACAAGTTTTTGGTGAACTGACTTTCAAGCAGTGATGGAAAAAAAAATTTTCCAAGCGCCACTAGGGTCTAAAACGTTCCCAAACAGTAAACTCTCCCGGAGTTCACTCTGATTTTGGACTAACGTGGTGAATGACAGGAGGTCAGTAAGAGCGCAGAGCAGTCCCCAAAGGAAAGGAAGGTAGAAGGCGGTGTCGCCGCGCCCCTCGAGCCAGAGCCGCGAGCCCCCGCCCGGCTCAAGGAGGAAAGTGAACCAGGGCTGCCCTTCACGGGCTATGGCCGATCCGGAGCCCGCCTGGTGCGCTGGCCCGCGGTCCCCAGGCAAAAGGTAATCAAGGGTCACTCCTCCAAAATTCAAACTCCCTCCCCAAACTGCGAGCCCTGCTATCCCCACACCACCTCCAAGAAAATCCGGAGACTCTGCAGAAAGCGTTTAAAGAGCACAGAACAACAGGCACCGACTTGACAAGGCGGGGTGACACTTTCTTGCGGCGGGTCCCCTCTGCAGCCAGCTCCCGCGGCCGGACCGACGGCAACGCGCAAGTCTAGCTTACGTGTTAGGATCATGGTATCCGGCTTCTTTCTGCACATCAAGCGCGGCAGGCGGCGGGGTAAGCGCAGTGGGGAAGTCGAGGCAGGCGGAGGCGGCTCGGCTTCCGCGTTGGGACCCACGGCGGCACCCAAGACGCGCGCCCTCGCGGTCCTCAACGCATCCTTGCTCGCCGCTCCCTGCCCCTCGTCACGGCCCCAGAAAAAAAGCGGGGTTTTCTAAAGATCGAAACGAGGGAGCGCTCAGGGAGTTGGGCGAGAAGTCCGTGAGCCGGCGCTCCTGCTGCGGGGAGGTGCGGCCATGTCCTGGCTGGGAGCGAAGCGCCCTCGCTCGGGCAGCCGGAGCGAACTGTCTCCCGCGCGCCCCGCCGGCCGCGCCCTCCCGCTGGGCCCACCCCCGAGGGGCGGGGCCAGAGAGGGCGGCACCGCCTCCTCCCCGGGGTCTGGGTCGCAGGCCTTAGCGACGGGCTGTTCTCCGGCCCCGCCCCATTCCCAGGCTCCGCCCCCCCTGCGCCTCTTCCCCGTGGCCGCAGCCTCAGGCCGCCCTCTAGCCCCGCCCCGCCCAGGCCCCGCCCCTCCTCTGTCCCGTCCCCTGGGTCCCCTCCCCCCCCCACGCCCCGCCCCGCGCCTCCTCCGCCCAAGGCTGGAATGTTTCCCCCACGGGCCTCCACGTTCCCAGCGGGAAGCGCCTAAAAGTCGCCAACTATTGGCCCCGGGTGCAAAGGCAAAGGTCACAAGGCATTTACTTGGCGGAGGTGTCCGGGCTGGTTCCTAGTGTGCCTTGAGCTTCCCTGCTTCTTCTTGGTAGCTCTGCGCACTTTTTACCTGTCTTTTATCCTGGCGGGAACCGCGTAAATTTGCGGGAACGGAGGGGAAGCGGAGAGGAAGGGATGGTTAGTGTTTCCAGATCTGTGAAAACGCGAGAAGAGTACCTGTCCCTTGGACATTGGTTATTTATTGTTAAAACCCGCATGGGTACGGAGCGAATGTAGGTGATAAACACTGCCTTAGAGGAATTGAGCTTTCACTCGGCACGTGCTGGGGGTCACAGCCCGTGTTTCTCAAACTGGCCCTCGGGCCACAGTCCGAATGCAGCTCCTGGAACTGTCCTTGGCTGGCGCCTGACTGCAGAATTCCAATCTTTGATGATGAGAATCTGCAACTTTTACAAGCTCTCAGATGATTCTGATGGCCTGTAGTTTGAGGACCCCTGATGTATTAGGAAGCCTAATGTGAAGAGATCACAGCTAAATACAGTTGCAGTAAGAGTCTTTAAAAAACCCAGAACTGGATTCCATGAAAATTTACTTCAGGGTTAATTGATGCTTTTTGCCTGCTATCTCTGGGCAAGGAAGACTAGTGAACTAAACTCATTCATTCAACAAATAAAGAAAGAGCATTTACTATGTGCCAAACACAGCTGTAGACTGGGAGATACAGAAGTGAGCAAAAGAGACAAATATCCCTTCGCTCCTGGAGGTTACTTTCTCGTGGAAAAAATGCATAACAAACAAAATAAATGAGATATATAGAGTATGTTTGATGGAGATACATAAAGCAGGGAGGTAATATTGGAGTTGGGGAAGGGCACAATTTGTTTTTAAATGGGGCAAATACAAATAGGAGAATTTAGTCTCTTAATTATAGTTTAAAACGTATTGGTTTCATAGCCATATCTTAGTTTACATACACAAGACTCTTCGCCCCTTTCCCTCATAAATTTTGATAAAACAAAATAAAAATGCTGGGTGAATGCAGTGGCTCACACCTGTAATCCTAGCGCTTTGGGAACCAAGGTGGGAGGATTGCTTGATCCCAGGAGCTTGAGACCAGCCTTGGCAATATAGCAAGACTCCATCTGTACAAAAATAAATAAATAAATAAATAAGCTAACTCCACTACTGGCTCCCTAATTTACCCAAAGCAGAATTCAGCTCTAAAGGGTATGGGACTCCTCCGTTCAACAGATGTGTCCAGGCTTTTTACCTACTTGTAACCGCTGAGGGTGCAAAGGCTACAGCCTGGTGGGAGGAAGTTAACAGGGGTGTATGAAAAAGCGGTGCTGTGAGGGCCCAGGAAATGCAGATCTGACCTGGCCCAAGATGATGCAGTTGCCCTCAGGAGTGTGGGAGCCGAGCCGGAGGAGCTGCCCAAGAGCCCACCGTCATCAGCAAGGGGGAGTGTGATTCAACAGGAGGCCAGGAAAGTAAAAGCAAGAACTTTCAATCCCCTGCGTGACTATGTTAAGGAAAGTCCTTAGAAGTGATAAACAGCCAGAAGCCATTTTTTTTTTTTTTTTTTTGAGACAGAGTCTCGCTCTGTCGCCCAGGCTGGAGTGCAGTGACACGATCTCGGCTCACTGCAAGCTCCAACTCCCGGGTTCACACCATTCTCCTGCCTCAGCCTCCCAAATAGCTAAGACTACAGGCGCCCGCCATCACGCCCAGCTAATTTTTTTGTAGTTTTAGTAGAGACGGGGTTTCACTGTGTTAGCCAGGATGGTCTCGATTTCCTGACCTCGTGATCCGCCCGCCTCGGCCTCCCAAAGTGCTGGGATTACAGGCATGAGCCACCATGCCCGGCCGAGAAGCCATTTTAATGGAAGAACGCATCCCGTGATTGGATTTGCATTTTGAAAAGATCGCTCAGGCTGCAGTGTAATATTCAAACTTAAAAAATGAGTGCACCTTCAAAACACACTAATTTATCTTATTTATTAAAAATTCAAACTTTAAAAATATATTCTAAATATCTCCCCTCCAAATACACCAATTCTCAGAATAAGTTCTTAATATTTTTTGTTTGCTGGTTAAAGTTGTATTCTAATTTAATTAGGTTGCCAGGAGTCTTTTTATTCCACTTAGCATTCATCTTTCCACAATAAAACAGGCAAAACTTCTCTTCTTATTCAATCCCCATTCCTCTCTCCTTGATTATTGATGCCGCTGTCCCTGGATCTTTTCTAATTTCATTACATCTCTCTGGAGATTGTGTTATGTAGTTTGCTCATTGTATAATAATACTAATAATAACTCCAAAATCCTTTCTCTTGGTGACGCATTGGTTTGCATTTGACCTTCCCTGAATCTCATCTTCTTCCAATCTTTGGTCTATTGACACAGCGTGTGACAAGGGCCAAGCCCCAATTTGTATAGCTTTAATTCCACTCTTCTTAGAAATGGACATGCTACATTTTGAAAGCTGCTACGCTTAAGAGAATAGTGGTTGAAAACAGGACTTTTAGAGCAGGCCACTTACTAGCTTTATGATTAATATGTTATTTGTTTATGTTATAATTGAAACTTTTCTTTTAGATTCAGGGGGTACATGTGCAGATACATTGCATGATGCTGAGGTTTGGGGTACGATTGGTTCAGTCACCCAGGTACTAAGCATAGTACCTAATAGTTTTTCAACTCTTTCTCCCCTTCCTCCCTCTCTCTCCACTCTAGTAGTTCCCAGTGTCTATTGTTGCCATCTTTATGTTCATTAGTACTCAGTGTTTAGCTCCCACTTATAAGTGAGAACATGGAGTATTTGGTTTCCTGTTCCTGTGTTAATATGGTTAACATAATGGCCTCCAGCTGCATTCACGTTGCTTCAAAGGACATGATTTCATTCTTGTTTTTGAGATAGTCTCACTCTGTTGCCCAGGCTGGAGCACAGTGGTGAAATCTCAGATCACTGCAGCTGAACGTCTGTGCATCCCACTCAGGACAAGAGGATCCCAGGCTCAAGCGATCCTCCCACCTTAGCCTCCCAAGTAGCTGGCACTACAGGTGCGTGCCACCACATCTGGCTAATTTTTGTATTTTTTGTAGAGACAGGGTTTTGCCATGTTGCCCAGGCTGGTCTTGAACTCCTGGGCTCAAGCAGTCCGCCAGTCTTGGCCTCCCAAAGTGTTGGGATTACAGGTGTGAGCCACCACACCTGGTCTATTTCATTCTTTTTTTTCATGGCTGTGTAGTTGAATATGTTATTTAGCTTCTCAAAACTTTAGTTTCATCTTTAAAAAAGAAGGTTGTTATAGTGCATACCTCATGAGGGTTTTATGAGGCTTGAATAAAATAATGTACATAAGTGCTTAACACATAATAACCATTTATTAATGTTAGCCACTATTATTAGAACTAAAACATGAAATTCCTATTTAAATCACCATCCAGGAGAAGATTAAAACAAAATAAGACCTTGGCATTACCCTTTGTGAATCTGAGGAACCTTTACAAGCGGGGGGAAGGAAAGAGTGAAAAAATCATGTAAAGTGTCAACAAACAGTAGTGCTTTACCTCTTAGGGTCCCCAGGCCCCTCAGTGTCCTTCCTCTTCATTTAACCTTCAACTCATCACCCAAGGTTTCATCTGTCTCTGTCATACGTTAGAAGTTAACGTTAGATAATGTTAGATAATGTTAGAAGGGATTTTGTAGCTGAGCTGCATTAAGTGAGATTTTGATTTGAAATGCTAAACTAAGAGGCAGGAATTACCTGTTCAATGTAGCCTGTTTCAGTGCCAACAGCTTAGGGTCCTCTGAAACCGTTTCAATACATCAAAATGAGAACTCATCACAAGTTATATGGGGTGTTGTTACTTATTTGTTCTCAATGGCAGATTTTTAAAACATGATTTGGCACCAAGACCTGTGCTATTCACTTCCTGTCATGCTCTTTTGCTCTTTCCTCAGCTTGGACATCACTTTTTTTTTTTTTTTTTTTTTTTTTTGAGATGGAGTTTCACTCTTGTCATCCAGGCTGGAGTGCAGTGGTGCGTTCTCAGCTCCCTACAACCTCGGCCTCTGGTTTAAAGCAATTCTGCCTCAGCCTCCCACGTAGCTGGGACTACAGGCACCTGCCACCACGCCTGGCTAACTTTTATATTTTTAGAAGCAACGGGGTTTCACCACATTGGCCAGACTGGTCTCGAACTCTTGACCTCAGGTGATCTGCCCACCTCAGCCTCGCAAAGTGCTGGGATTATAGGTATGAGCCACCGCACCTGGCCAGACATCACTTTCTTGGAGACTGTTCACAGGGTTATCCGTGGCCACTGTATTTGGGTGTTTTCCCATTCAACTGTGGTATTAGCATGGAAAGAAAGATTACGTAGTTAACTCCTAAATTGAATGACAGAAGGCTGAGTGACCACTGGCTTTGGTTCCTACTCTGTTTTAATAATTGATATTAGTTATTATTGATACTGTCCAAGGATACCCACTTGCATTTTTCCCACTATAACATGTTAAAAAACACTCAAGCATTGACAGGCACTTAGGCAGGCAATGATAGTGAGTAAAGTTGACCCTAGTGGGATGGCGAGAATTGGGGGGGTCAGGACCCCTCTGAGAAGACAGCCACCATTAGGACTTACTGGCTTGTTGACCTGTCTTAACAGGAGCTGAAAGATTTTTTCCAGAACCCCTATAATTTTATATTTGTGTATGAAATCTCTCAATTATTAGATGCTGGCAACTAATTTAAAAAAATGGAAATCCATCCACTTAATTTTAACTTTGGGCTTTACTTAGCCCTAGGGCAACCAGTTTAAACCTCTGCTCTAGTGATATGAGCCAGACAATCTCTTTGGAAATTGATTTCTCCCCCTGAGGAAATAACAGACTCCTCTGCACTTGGAAAATGTTATAATTTGTGTTTAATGCAGCGTTGCAAAATTACTGGGGGGGTAATTTTTATTTGTAATGTTCAAAGGACATATGACAAAGAATAGAAAGTTTTGAAAATAATTTTAAATGGTATTCAATTAAGGAAAGTAACTAAGTTAGAAATTGAATGGCTGTCCTTAAAACATTCATTTATTTTTAAGCTTTAGTGACCCCAATCTGGGTCCTCCTCCTACCCCCACTCTCTACCCTACCTGGTATTTAGCCTTTTCAGAATTTGTCAAAACCCAAATGCTGGAGTGTAGAATGAAGAAAGAGGAGAATAATAAAGGGCTTAGGCAGCAAAATTAATTCACCCCCCTTTAATTTTAACTGGAGTATGTCTCTTGTTCACTCAGACCTTCTATTGATTACAACTTTTGAATAATGCAAGTTCAAAATATAGGGAAGGTTAATTTAGTTGCCCAGTGATATTTTTAAGAGAGAGAAGCTGGGCACAGTAGTTCATGCCTGTAATCCTAGCATTTTGAGAGGCCAAGGCGGGAAAATCACAAGCCCACGGGTTTGAGATCAGCCTGGGCAACACAGGGAGACTCCATCTCTACAAAACATTAAAAAAAAAAAATTAGCTGGGCATACTGCTCGCCTGTGTTCCCAGCTACTTGGGAGGCTGAGGCAGGAGGATTGCTTGAGCCAGGTAGTCGAGGCTGGAGTAAGCCGAAAATGTGCCACTGCACTCCAGCCTGGGCCACAGAGTGAGACCCTGTCTCAAAAAAAAAAAAAAAAAAAAAAGGAAAAGAAAAAAAATGAGAGTCTGAGAGTCTGTTGTGCCTGTGAAAATGTGATCTAAGTCTAATTTTTGGATAATCTTTTAAACCCCAACTATGAACCAGCCCAGTATAGCACCTTCATCATTCAACAAATATTTACTAAACCCTAGAAAAGGCAGGGTATTGGGCAAAACTAAAATGAACATGAAGAGGGTACTTGGAGGACACAGCTCTGTTAATAGCGCTCTGTAAGGAGCTCCGTGGAGGGCTTGAACCTACTGAATTCTTAGTCCTGATTTGATAAATCAACCAGCATGCTTTCCTGAGATACTTACTATATTGACAGTAGGAATTCCTTTTAAGGGCTATTTCATTTAAAGTCATCAGCTCAAGGCCTCCCTGCCAGAAAATGAACCCAAAAGTGCCGGCTCCCAGCCCCAACAACCATTTGATCTTTACCAAGGACTGCTCTGATTCTTTCGTGTGTCCCCTGACTACACAAAAATCAAACAAGTGGAAAGTAAAACATTGTGATCACTTTTTATTTCATAAAAGCAACTAGGCTACTTTCCCATTGAATTAACTAATTTAAACGGCATGGTAAAATATACATAATATAAAATTTACCATTTAAACCATTTTTAAATGTACAGTCTAGTAGCATTAAGTACCGTGCATTCACATTATTGTGTGACGATCACCGTTATCCATCTCCAGAACTTTTTCATCATCCCCAGCTGAAGCTCAACAATAAACTCCTCATTCTCCCCTTCCCCCAACCCCTGGTAACCATTATTTCACTTGCTGTCCCTAGGAATTTGACTATTTTAGGTATGTCCTATGGGCAGAATCATACAACAGTTGCCCCTTTGTGTCTGGTTTATAATGGTTAAATATTTTCTTTCTTTCTTTTTTTAACAAGTTTATATCTATATCTATATCTATCTATATATTTTTCAAGACACGGTCTTGCTCTGTTGCCCAGGCTGGAGCGCACTGGTGTGACCATAACTCACTGCAGCCTTAAACTCCTGGGCTCAAGTGATCCTCCCACGTCAGCCTCTGGAGTAACTAGGACTACAAATGGGCGTCATCATGCCTGGCTAATGTTTATATTATTTGTAGAGATGGAGTGTCGTCATGTTGCCCAGGCTGTTCTTGAACTCCTGGGCTCAAGCGATTCGCCTGCCTCTGCCTTCCAAAGTGCTGGGATTACAGGTTGAGCCACCATGCCTGGCCAACTTTTTTTTTCAAAGAAGCATTTTTGTCTTTGCTTATTGATCCGTAAGTATTACATATATTAGAGATATTAGCCATTTGTCATTTCTTATAAAAATATTTTACTAGTATGTCATCTGCCTTTTAAGTTTATTAATTTATGATAAAAATGAACAAGCTTCAAACAAAATGTAAAGGTCTTACTTATTTGTTCTTTTCAATTATTAACTAGGAGTTTACTTAAGTAGTTTTTCCTATAGGGCTTGACCCCAGAAATGCTAAGACACAAATTTAATTTACAAAACAGGTCATTTACTAGATGGGGTTTTTGCTTTATTTTTAGTTACAGGTTTTATTATGTACTCAAAAAATATTCTAGCTGTCTTATTTTCTCTCTCCCCTAGTATCACATATAGATGCCTTGCTTAGAGTGAGGCCTTTATAAAAGCCTGCTGTGGCCGGGTGCGGTGGCTCAGGCCTGTAATCCCAGCACTTTGGGAGGCCGAGGCGTGTGGATCACCTGGGGTCGGGAGTTCGAGACCAGCCTGACCAATATGGAGGAATCCCCATCTCTACTAAAAATACAAAATTAGCTGGGCATGGTGGCGCATGCCTGTAATCCCAGCTACTTGGGTGGCTGTGGCAGGAGAATCACTTGAACCTGGGAGGCAGAGGTTGCGGTGAGCCGAGATTGCGCCATTGCACTCCAGCCTGGATGACAGTGCAAGAGTCTGTCTCAAAAAAAAAAAAAAAAAAAAAAAAAAAGAAGCCTGCTGCTAAAAAGCTAGCAGAGATCTAAGGGCACCGAGTTTTTAAGAAATGTTTTGACTTAAATTTTCTGTAAGTGCAATATATGTGTGTGTGCAGATATATATCCATTAATACTAATAAATCAATCCTGGAACATCTGTGAGTTTTTCAAGAGCTAGTACAATGCTAAGATGGCTATTTTCAGCCTTTCACCTTGTCAGTAAAAAAGAATGGACTCACTCATGAGTTTATTTCCACTAAGGAGACATTTTGTGCTCATTTGAACCGTATGTTGCTCTTTCTTTCTGGTGGATTGGTTCTAAAATAAAGATGCTATGGGGTGGGTTTGGGCAATTGCCTGGAAAATAAAACACAGTTCCCTTTCTTCGCTGGTAACTACAGCATGATGGCCATTATAGAGCTATTTCTGGAAACCCCTACACAGCTCCAGATCATTAACTTACTTTAACAGTCAGCAGGAGAATGGAGCTGCCGTCTATCTTCCAAGATTGGCTTTTCATGTGTAACTAACTCAGTTATCTCTTATTGATTCAGTTGAATTAAGCTGCACTTTGGGGAACTGCAAGGCAACGAATTACACATTTTAAAAAACAGACCTAGCAACAAGGCTTATGATATGGTTAGATTTTGTGTCCCCACCCAAATCTCATCTTGAACTGTAATCCCCAGGTATTTAGGGAGGCACCTACTGGGAAATGATTGGATTACGGGGGGTGGTTTCTCCATGCTGTTCTCGTGATAGTGAGTGAATTCTCACGAGATCTGATGGTTTTATAAATGGTAGCTTTTCTCACACTCATACATACACAGTCTCTCCTTCCAGCTTGTGAAGAAATTACCTGCTTCTGCTCCAGCTTCCGCCATGATTGTAAGTTTCCTGAGCCTTCCCCAGCTGCAGAGAACTGTGAGTCAATTAAACCTCTTTCCTTTATAAATTACCCAGTCTTGGGTATATCTTTATAGCAGTGTGAAGAACGGACTAATACAACTTAATGAGTTGTGAAAGACTAATATTTAAGGATTTATCAGTAGAGAAAGGATTAGATCTGATCTCTATTATACAGATTTTCTGTTGCTGAACAAACAGCTATTTCTCTACTGGTTGTTGTCATCTTTTAGAGGGTTAACAAAATAAATATATTAAGGCAAAAACAACACAAAGGATTAGAAAAGCCTGTTAAATTTTATAACCGAATTCTCTAGATATCTGAATCTCTAATAATAAAAATAAAAATCTAGCTATATAATGCTTACTTGGGCTACATCATAACATTATGATATAAGAAGGTTAAAAGGAAAAGGAAAATTAGGATAACTACACATTTATGAGAAATGAAAGTTTTTAATTCAAAAAAGACTTTAAGTGGTAAAGAGGGTTATTACACAACACTAAAAAGTTTATTTAACTAAAATAGGGAAAGAAAGCTATTCTGAACCCATGTACCCCTAACAAAACCTCAAAATATACAGAGTAAAACTGGCAGGCCAGGCAAGGTGGCTTACGCCTGTAATCTGAGCACTTTGGGAGGCGGAGGTGGGTGGATCACCTGAGGTTGGGAGTTCCAGGCCAGCCTGAGCAACATGGAGAAACTCCATCTCTACTAAAAATACAAAATTAGCTGGGTGTGGTGGCACATTCCTGTAACCCAGCTACTTTGGAGACTGAGGCAGGAGAATCGCTTGAACACCGGAGGATGCAGTGAGCCAAGATTGTGCCATTGTGCTCCAGCCTGGGCAACAAGAGTGAAACTCCATCTCAAAAAAAAAAAAAAAAAAAAAGGCAGAATTAGAGGGAGAAACTAACCAATATCATATTGGTGGGTGCAGACAAAGCCCAATAAAAACATTTTAATGATCATGTATAGATATCTGTATCCATCAGTTAGAACATACACATTTTCAAAGCTACTGATATTAAGAACAAAAAACAAAAGCACTGACCATATACTAAGCCATCAATAAATCTCAGCAAATTTCAAATAGGTGGTATCATATTGACTGCTGTTATGGTTTGAAAACATGTGCAGAAAATATTTGGTAACCCTTTCATCAAAAGGTGGAGTCAATGTGGCCGTCCCCTGAACCCAGGTGATCCTTTTTGACCTTTAATAAACAAAATACGGCATATGTGATTTTGTGTTACTTCCTAGGTAGGCTAGAAAAGGTCAGGTAACTTCAGTGAGTTTTTCTTTTTGAGACAGGGTCTCGCTCTGTTGCCTAAGCTGAAGTGCAAAGGCGTGATCACAGTTCACTGCAGCCTTGTACTCCTGGGCTCAAGTGGTCCCTCCACCTCAGCCTCCCAAGTAGCTAGAATTACAGGTGTGCACCATCACCCTGATTTTTTTTTTTTTTTTTCCCACTAAATTGCTGTCCTCTGACCTTAGCCTCTCAAAGTGCTGGGATTCCAGGCCTGAGCCACCACACCCAGCATCAGTGACTTTTTCTTGGGATAATCATTCTGGCATCTTCGGCTACCATGTTAAGAAGTTTGGTTGCTCTGACGCCCTGATGTTGAAACACCAAATGAAAAGCTGAGAGACAGAGAGACATAGACATGCCAAGGTGTTCCAGCCGTTTCTGCCCAGAGCTGTTTGAGTTTTCCCAGGCCAGGCACATGTGAATGGAGAAGGCTTTAAGAGAGCCTGACCCCAGCTAACATCTGGCTGCAGCGGCCAGAGAGACCCTGTGATGGTTAATTTTTGGTGGCAACTTGACTGGGTAAAAAGGGCTGAACA
The DNA here is from genome assembly GCF_028885625.2 of Pongo pygmaeus. Lineage (NCBI taxonomy): Eukaryota > Metazoa > Chordata > Mammalia > Primates > Hominidae > Pongo > Pongo pygmaeus. Next base: position 13,075,449 of record NC_072380.2, read on the forward strand.
GATAGCTGGCAAAGTATCATTTCTGGGTATATTTATGAGGGTAGTTCTGAAAGAGACTTAGGGTTGAATCAGTGGACTAAGAAAGATCTCTCACCCAATTTGCACAGGCACTGTCCAATCAATTGAGCACCCAGATAGAACACAAGGCAGAGGAAAGCAAATTTGCTCTCTTCTGGGGTTGGGACACCATCTTGTCATGCCTTGGACATCAGAACTCCAGGTTCTCTGGCCTTCAGACTTGCACCAGTGCCCCTACAGGATCTTAGGCTTTCAACCTCAGACTGAGAGTTACCACTGTCAGATTCCCTTGTTCTGAGGCTTTGGACTTGAACTGAGCCATGCTATCAGCTTCCTTGGTTCTCCAGCTTGCAGATGGTGTATTATGGGACTTCTCAGCGTCCGTAATCGCGTGAGACAATTCCCATAATAAATTCTCTCTCGGGCCCAGCACAGTGGCTCATGCCTGTAATATCAGCACTTTGGGAGGCTGAGGCAGGCAGATCAGGAGATTGAGACCATCCTGGCTAACACAGTGAAATCCCGCCTCTACTAAAAATACAAAAAATTAGCCAGGCGTGGTGGCGGGTGCCTGTAGTCCCAGCTACGCGGGAGGCTGAGGCAGGAGAATGGTGTGAACCAGAGAGGCAGAGCTTGTAGTGAGCCGAGATTGCACCACTGCACTCTAGCCTGGGCAACAGAGCGAGACTCTGCCTCATAAACAAATAAATAAAAATAAATTCTCTCTCATCCATCTATCTATTTATCTATCCTACTGGTTCTGTTTTTCTGGAGAACCTTGACTAATACCCCTAAGGAAGAACTGCGTAGCCATGACCAGTAAACACTCAGATCCATGAGCAAAACAACTGACTGCTATTGTTTTAAGCCATTGCCTTGAAGTATTTTGTTATGCAGCAACAGATAATTAGAACGGCCATATTTCTCTGACCAAATGCAATAAACTAAAAATCAAAAACAAAAGTATTTATAAATTATAAATACTTTCATTTATAATTTGAAAAAGTACTAAATATCTCACGAACTGGGGAGAAATCATATTGAAAATTTTAAAATTCTGAATGATAGTGAAAGTAGTACCTATTTAAACTTATGAGAGATAGCAGAGCCAGTATCTGATGAAATATATAAGCTTAATAGCTTATATTAGCAAAGAAGAAAGGCTAAAAACTAAGCACCCAATTCAGAAAAAGCACAAAAGAATAAACTCAAAGCAAAACAAAGAATTAAAAGTAAAAGAACATAAATAAAATTAGACAAAAGATATGACCGGGCATAGAAAACATACAGTGAATAAACGTATACTAAGTTTATACTTTAAAATGCTAAGTTCTCGATGAGAACTCATGTATATTTCTGATAGAAAGTATATTACTACAACTTCTTAAGAAAACGATTTTACATTCACATTAAAGCTAAACACTAACTATGCTATGATCTAGTAATTCTACTCTAAGGGCTGTACTAGAGAAACTGTTTCTTTAGAGAAACTCCAAACAACTAAAAATATCTACAGCAGCATTATATTAGGAAAAACTGGAAATAATCCAAATATCCATCAAATGGAGAATAGATCTTTAAAAATTGTATATTTTCACAGTGGAATATTACACAGCAGTGAAAATAAATGAGCCATAGCTACATACAACAACATGGATAAATCTTTGAAACAATGTTGAATGAAATATAAAAACTAAAAATAAAGAGCTTACATAATTTTAAATTTAATAAAATATGAAGGGAATATAAGATCAATATTCAGGATTATGATTTCCTCTGGGGCAAGCCAAGGAAACTGGTTAGGGTAGAGCACGGGGGTAACTTTAACAGGAAAGAATATTCCAGTTCTTCATTGGGTGATGGGTTAATGGGTGTTGTATTATTGTGCCTCATAATGTATATATCATAGTCTCTTAAAATATACTGTAGGGCCGGGCGTGGTGGCTCATACCTGTAATCCCAGCACTTTGGGAGGCTGAGGTGGGTGGATCACAAGGTAGATTGAGACCAGCCTGGCCAACATAGTGAAACATCGTCTGTACCAAAAATACAAAAAAATTAGCTGGACATGGTGGTGTGTGCCTGTAGTCCCAGCTACTCGGGAGGCTGAGGCAGGAGAATCGCTTGAACCCGGGAGGTGGAGGCTGAAGTGAGACTAGATTGTGCCACTGCACTCCAGCCTGGGCAACAGAGCGAGACTCCATCTCAAAAAAAAAAAAAATACATGTAATATGTAATAGTTGTAGTAATATCACACTGCTATTTTGCTTATGTTTTAAAAGGACTCTTTGTTTTTTTAATCAATACTAGTTATCCTCTATTGTACTGTTATTATTGAAAAGTTCCATAACTAGTGAGCTAGTGATACTGAAAGTAATAATTTTTAATATCTAAATTTGTAAGTTATTAGAAATAATCACCAAATTGGCCTTATTTTCTTCTTTGTATTATCAAAGCCAAATAATATTAGTATTATTAATAATGATAACAGTAGTCATAGTAATTTGATATGTAAAGGAATATCTACTTTCCAGTATTAATATCAACTTTATTCTTATTATATGGCATCTTAGACAGGGGGCTTCCATATTTATTTCAGTTCTGTGTTTTTAAAAAGCTGATATTATTACTATTGCTTGTGCTATTAGAATGCTTAAAGTTGAGAGGATAAAGTCCAAGATAAGAGTTATGGGAAGGTTTATAATATTCTTCAGCACAGAAAGTCACAGGGAAAAGCAAACCAGGAAATTTAATCTAGAAACCAAAGGACATTTCTGGTTAGTGTTGACTTGACTGGGCCGGAATAGAGCTCTGTTTCTAAATAATGCTTTGACGTCTGCATGGCATTTAGGAAGAATGAAGGAATGCTGATTAATGTAATATAAATTTTAAATCTCTCTGGGATGATCAATCTAAATTTAGGCAAGTAGAAGACAAAAGCTTCTCTAAACCGTGTTGAAAATTAAATCAATCAGCTCACAATGTATGTATATTTTTCTTCGTTTGCCCTGGTTTGTCTAACTGTATCTAGGAACCATTCATCAGTAACAAAAAAATATTCTTTTTCCTTGGTAGGCCGTTATAGAACTGAATCTATCAGTTGTATCATTTGGATTCTTCCTTAGAACCTAGTTTCTAAATAAGACTGCCAGTCTCCTGGGGGAGCAAGGGATCTCACCCAAAACTCTGACCTAAATAAATCTCCACTAGAAAACTGAAGAATGATGAATGAAGCACCAGTGAACTTCCCTAAATTAGTATGTGTGGATTTCTTTTTCCCCTTTTCAAGTGAATTGAGTATTTCTCTGTACTAACAGCATTGGGGCCACATTCTTCTATCCCAGTAGCTTGTGTTCCTTCTTTCACTCATTTCAAATCTGAAAATTGGAAAAGAAAGTTCTTTCATACTGATTTTCATATCTGTGGCTGATACTGACCATGTGAATCTGCATGTTTCACAGTTCTGGAGCGGGCAGGCACTCTTATCTGGAATTTAAGTGTATAATGAAGCAGTTCTACTCTAACCAGGACCAAGGTTTGAACAGTACTCTCCAGCATGCTCTGAGCTTGAGAGTGTGGGATCTCAAGGTACAGCATACTTTTTTTTTTTTTTTTTTTGGCTAGCCACATAAAAGCATTTATTGGCTGGGCATGGTGGCTCACGCTTGTAATCCCAGCACTTTAGGAGGCCTAGGCGGGCGGATCATGAGGTCAAGAGATTGAGACCATCCTGGCCAACATGGTGAAACCCCGGCTCTACTAAAAAGACAAAAATTAGTTGGGCGTGGTGGCAGGCACCTGTAGTTCCAGCTACTCGGGAGGCTGAGGCAGAATGGCTTGAACCCGGGAGGCGGAGGTTGCAGTGGCAGAGATCGCACTACTGTACTCCAGCCTGGGCAACAGAGCAAGAATCCATCTCAAAAAAAAAAAAAAAAAAAGGCATTTATTACTAACCTGAGATTTGACAACAAACCACTGTTGTATTCTCCCTCTCTATAGAAATGAGGTACTGTTTTGTGTTGTGCTGTGTGTTGCATGTGTGTGATAAGATGTTTGATTTTTTTTTTTTTTAATTTTAGGTCTGGGGTACATGTGCAGGTGACATAGGTAAACTTGTTACATAGGTAAACTCATATTCACAGGGGTTTGTTGTACAGATTATTTCATCACCCAGGAATTAAGTCCAGTACCCAATAGTGATCTTTTCTGCTCCTCTCCCTCCTCCCACCTCCACCCTCAAGTAGACCTTAGTGTCTCTTGTTCCCTTCTTTGAGTCCATAAGTTCTCATCATTTAGCTCCCACTTACAAGTGAGAACATGCAGTATTTGTTCCTGTTAGTTTGCTGAGGATAATAGCCTCCAGCTCCATCCACGTTCCCGCAAAAGACAGGATTTTGTTCGTTTTTGTGGCTGTATAGTATTCCATGGAGCACACACAATTTTGCTTTCGTGGCCACTAACAGCTATGCAGGGCCTGTAGGGAGAGCCTGACCAACTAAATCCTGTGTATGTGTGTGTGTCTTTTACACAAATGGGACACAGGCATGCTGGCATTTCTTCCTTGGTAACATCTGCAGGCTTAAGAGGGTTGTTTTTGTTGTTGTTTTCTGTCCAAAAGCCTAACCTAAAGTTCTTAGGCTCTATGCTCTCCCTTCTCATTCTTCTATGCATTTCCTTGATAGCAGACACCTAGCTGGCCAGTAATGGGGTGATAATTTTTTCTTTTTCTTTTTTTTTTTTTTGAGACGGAGTCTTGCTCTGTCTCCAGGCTGGAGTGCAGTGGCACGATCTTGGCTCACTGCAAGCTCCGCCTCCCGGGTTCACGCCATTCTCCAGCCTCAGCCTCCCGAGTAGCTGGGACTACAGGTGCCCATCACCACGCCCGGCTAATTTTTTGTATTTTTAGTAGAGACAGGGTTTCACCGTGTTAGCCGGGATGGTCTCGATCTCCTGACCTCGTGATCCGCACGCCTCGGCCTCCCAAAGTGCTGGGATAACAGGTGTGAGCCACCGCGCCGGCTGATAATATTTTTATGATACTGTTTGGAAATCTCTCAGCAGAATCAAAATACAGAAGGCACAATCTCAATTCTATTATCTTGACAGGACTTAACTCAAGTAAACTTTCAAAACTCCTCCATTTGCCCTTCCTAATTCAAATCCCACCCCGGAATCAAGCTGTTTTTCTTAGCTCCTTGTTTATATATGAGCTCTGTTCTTTTCCCTCACTTTCACTGAAATTTTAAAACGGCAACTCCGGTGCCTCATTGTATCCTGGGCATTAATATTCTTCTCATTTCCTACCCCCAGAACTTGCTCTGAAGCTGTCTGTGTCTTTGCTTCAGACAAACTATTTAACTCAACATCTTTTGTTGCTCCTTAGCCCTTTATTGAGCCAATCCCCTGCTAATTGTCAGGTCATAAAAATATAGTATTTGCCCTCTCTGTGTCTATTCCTCATCTCAGTCTATAAAATCTGATCAGGGTCCTTCTTCCTAGCTCTATCCAGACCCATCTGCACCTTCACTCTTCCTGCCCAAGCATGACCAACATTAATATTTTTCACATTCTCTTTTATAGTTGATGACTTTCCCCCTATCTTCAGAAAGGCGAAGAGAACCTATGTACTTGGCCAGCCTTACTAGCAGTTGGAAGAACATCTGTACATAAGAAAGAATGAGCTATAAACAAACTTTAGTCCCCACTGACTAAGGCTGGAATAAAACAGGTGATTGTGAGACCAAAGCTCCAAGAACAGCTCCTGGGGGTATCAGGCCTCTTGTTTGCACTGGGTTGGGGAAGACTTGCCTAAGTGAATTACTCTCAAAATCCAAAACTGATACTTCATTCTGCTGGTAACCACATACTTTGTTTAAAGAAATCTTCCCAAGGAAATAATAGGCGTTTCTCAAGATCTGTCAGCTCTGGGCCAGTATTAAATCAGCCATTTGTCTCTGAAGGGTGTTGTATTGCCCATAAAACCAACACCACTTGAATGTCCTTTGTGGTCTGGGATGCATATATATGTGTATGTGCGGGTGAATATATGTTTCTCCAGCCCTCTTAGACAGCTTAAAAGAAATGGAGAAGAAAGCACTATGGGTTGGGTCTGGGGAGGCCCTATGGCTTCTCACATTACATCTATTTTTAATGCCCTTTTTTAATTAGAAAAAAGTTTAATGAGTGTTTTCTTTTAAAATTAAGTATTGCAATGGCTTGCCCAGCAGGCTTAATTATTCCTTTCAAGGTGTATTTTTTTTTGCTTCAAATTACATTAGACAGTGATTGGGAGATGGTAACTAATAAGGGTTTCATTGTCTCTTTTTTTTTTCTTCGTCGCCAATACTCTAATTACTCACTGTATTGCCCTTAACAAGGAGCTATGGATGAGCCATGGTGTGTAACCCTTATCATGTGACTCCCTGGTACAGACAGGGATTGTGAGACACATGACTGGCAGTAAACACAGGAGCCTGCGATGGCTTTAATATCCTCTTAGACAGAAGCTTGACAGATTAGTGGGGACTTCTTCCTTTGCAGGAAACCAGGCCTCTGGCTATGGCTTTGTCTTTAACTCAGTCTTAGATCTTTCTAAACACTTTCCCCCTGAACTTTAAAGGACCCAGGCTCTTCAGTAACAGTTTAATGTGCATGAAACAAAAACTCAGATAAAGGCTTCAAGCATAAAATCTTATTGAGGGGTCTGATTTCTCAAGATGCTTTCTACAAACAGACTTCACATCCAGAAAAATATTTCAACAGAGAACTTTCTTCCCTGGAGAAAATACTGGTCTTAAAAATGCATGCAGCTTCATAAGTAATAGTGAAGCTCAGATGTTTTAAAGAAATACAACTTGCTACATTCTATTAGGGACAGGTTGTAGTCAAGGCCCTCAGTGAAGTGTCTTGGATAAGAGATGTCTACAGATGGAACAGGGTAGTTGGGAAGTAATGACTAGGAATTACAGGAATTGGAATCATATGATGATGAAATATCTGGGGAAGATGAATTACAAGAGGAGAATGTGAATCCTTATAAAACATGAGTAAAGATCTGTGGGCAGATGTCTGAAGAAAGTGGACTCGAAAACATAAAACATATGATATTTACATGGGAAGACTCAGCATTTACAGATGTCAGTCTTCCTCACTCTGTCAGTTTAATGAAATATCAGTAAAAACACCAACAGTGAATTTTAAGCATAATGATAATACACATTCAGTACTATGTATGCACTTTTGAAGTGTTTTCAGCTATTAGTCCCCACAACAATCTTATGATTATTAATATCACCATTTTATGGATGAGGAATTTAGGCAGAATTTGAACAACTTGCCTAAGGTCATACAGGTGGTAAACAGTAGAACTGAGACTCCAACCCAGGGATTCAGGTTCTAAAGCCTCTGTATGTGCTTAAGTGTAATCTGCATTTTCAAATCAATGGAATTAGTCAGTCTAGAAATGGACTGAAAAAGAGAAAAGAATTTAGATTTAATTGACTGTAGCTTTGCATATCAATGGAAGAAAAGACAAATGATTATTCAGTATCTGAGCTTGAGCCACCTTGATTGCCATCCAGAAACTAATGAAGTTGACCCCAGCCTACTCTTTGTACCCAAGTATTTTTCGAATGTATCGAAGATTTAAAAGTAGAAAACAAAATGAAAACGATGTCAAGAAAACCTGAGTGACTGAAGGACAGGGGTTGGGGAAAGACTTTTTATTCCATACTATATTACACCTTTAAAATTTTATACCATTTACATTTATTGTCGGTAAAAGTTATTTTTTTTTAAAAAAGTGGTAAGGCTGCCTACTACGTGTTATGAATAAATGCTGATGCATTCAGACCCTGTTCCTGCAGGAACAGATCTCTGGGATTTATTGTATCCCAGAAAAATATGGTTGTGTTGTATCTATTGCTGTGTCATATTACAGATTGCCCATTTTTTAATTTTCATATTAATTGGACAGTGTGAACTTCCCCTCCATGTTAACTAAATACGGTCTCAGGGTTGCTTTGAGTGCAGAACTGTACTTGTAAGTTTAGGCATGCTTTGTGGGGTACAGGTTGGTTCTTTAGACAAAGTCCAGAGCCTTCAAAAAGTGGCAACAGTGCCAGGTTTTCCAAAGTCTGTAAGAAGAGTCCTGGTAGCCCAGGAGCTACCAGCTAGTCATTGCTAATAGTGGTTGACAAGTTTGCATGCTTCTCTTGATAGACACAAATCATTCTTTTGGGTTCATCTGCAAAGATTTTGGATAAAACGCTATAATTCTGAGTTTATATAACCCAAAGAAATGACTCAATATGTTTGAATAATGTCAATGGTATCTCAAATAAACTTTAATTAAAGCATCTTTATTTAGCAGATTATGAATTATTCTTAGTTAATGAAACAATGGTTTTAATTTCCATGAAATATTGAGGTAACCTTTTAGAAGTTGTGCTAATGCCATTCAAATATACGTTTTTAAAAATGAATGTTGTATTTTCTTTATGCTTAAGAAATGGAAGCATGGGCAATGTGGTGAAACACCACCTCTACCAATAATAATAATAATAAAAAAATTAGACGGAGACAGTGGCTTGGGCTTGTAGTCCCGGCTATGTGGGGGTGGGTTGGCGGCTAAGATGGGAAGATCACTGGAGCCTGGGGAGGTCAAGGCTGAAGTAAGCCATGATCTTGCCACTGCACTCTAGCCTGGGTGACAGACTGAGACCCTGTCTCAAAAAAAAAAAAAAGACATATGCAACCAACCATAACTTTATCAATTATCTGAAAAGCTGCTGCCATTTTTGCTTTAGAGAATTAGTTGGTTAGAAAAATTTATTTTAAGTTTATGACTTAATGAAACTTTATAACTACTTTGACCATGACACACTTTAAGGTGTATTTTCTTCTTAGCATGTTGCCTCCACATATTTTCGCTTTGCTGGAATACTCTATTCTCTGCCTTAAAATTTTTAAGATTCATTCTCTGTCTGGAATTGGTGGGTTCTTGGTCTCACTGACTTCAAGAACGAAGCCACGGACCCTCACGGTGAGTGTTACAGTTCTTAAAGATGGTGTGTCCACAGTTTGTTCCTTCTGATGTTCCGACATGTTCGGAGTTTCTTCCTTCTGATGGGTTCTTGGTCTCACTGACTTCAAGAATGAAGCCACGGACCTTCGCGGTGAGTGTTACAGCTCTTAAGATGGTGCGTCTGGAGTTGTTTGTTCCTCCCAGCCAGAGTTGTTCATTTCTCTGGGTGGGTTTGTGATCTCACTGGCCTCAGGAGTGAAGCTGCAAACCTTCACAGTGGGTGTTACAGCTCATAAAGGCAGTGCAGACCCAAACAGTGAGCAGCAACAAGGTTTATTGCAAATGGTGAAAAAACAAAGCTTCCACAGTGTGTGAGGGGACCCAAGCCTGTCACCACTGCTGGCTCCAGCAGCCTGCTCTTATTCCCTTATCTGATCCCACCCAAATCCTGCTGATTGGCCCATTTTACAGAGAGCTGATTGGTCCATTTTACAGAGAGCTGATTGGTCTGTTTTGACAGGGTGCTGATTGGTGCGTTTACAATCCCTGAGCTAGACACAGAGTGCTGATTGGTACATTTACCATCCTTTAGCTAGACATAAAAGTTCTCCAAGTCCCCACTAGATTAGCTAGACACAAGGCACTGATTGGTGCGTTTACAAACCTTGAGCTAGACACAGAATGCTGATTGGTGCGTTTACAATCCCTGAGCTACACAGAGTGCTGATTGGTGTGTTTACAAACCTTAAGCTAGACACAGAGTGCTGAGTGCTGTATTTATAGCCCTTTAGCTAGACATAAAGGTTCTCCAAGTCCCCACTAGATTAGCTAGACAAGAGCACTGATTGGTGTGTTTACAAACTTGAGCTAGATATAGGGTGGTGATTGGTGTGTTTACAATCCTTTAGCTAGACATAAAGGTTCTCCAAGTCCCCACCAGATTAGCTAGATACAGAGTGCTATTTGGTGCATTTACAAACCCTGAGCTAGACACAGGGTGGTGATTGGTGTGTTTACAATCCTTTAGCTAGACATAAAGGTTCTCCAAGTCCCCATCAGACTCAGGAGCCCATCTGGCTTCACCTAGTGGATCCTGCGCCAGGGCCGCACCACGCACCTGCACTCCTTAGCCCTTGGGTGGTCGCCAAGGAGCAGTGGGAGGCACCCATCAGGGAGGCTCAGGCCACGTGGGAGCCCACTGTGGTGGGGGCTTGGGCATGGCAGTCTGCAGGTCCGGAGCCCTGCCCTGCTGGGAGGTGGCTGAGGCCCAGCGAGAATTGGAGCGTGGCGCCTGCAGGCCGGCAGTGCTGGGGGACCCGGTGCCCCCTACGCAGCTGCTGGCCCGGGTGCTAAGCTCCTCGCTGCCCAGGGCCAGCGGTGCCGGCCGGCAGCTCCGAGTGCAGGGCCTGCCGAGCTGCGCCCAAGGCGGAACTTGCACTGGTCCCCCAGTGCTGGTGTGCAGCCCCGTTTCCTGCTGGGGCCTCTCCCTCCACACCTCCCAGCAAGCAGAGGGAGCTGGCTCCAGTCTCAGCCAACCCAGAGAGGGGCTCCCACAGTGTAGCAGCGGGCTGAAGGGCTGGTCAAGCGGGGCCAGAGTGGACGCTGAGGCCTGAGGAGGAGCTGAGAGTGAGCGAGGGCTGCTAGCACGTTGTCACCCTCAATACTTTATTGCACACTCATATTTAATGTAAAAAATAGATTATATAGATGATCAAGGAAGAAAAAATAGAAAAGCAACTCAATTTTTCACTTAGAAATAAGCACTATTAGCATTTTGATAGGTAGATAAGGGAATCCTATTATATCAATCACTTTTTTATAAATTTAAAAAACTTATGTTTTTAAAATTAAAATAATATGGAGTTGAATAAACTCAAAAGTGAAACTCTTTTGTATATAAGGTAGTATCATTCAAATCATTTTCTATGCAATTACTGTCATATCCTATGCATTTTCATTCTGTAATGTATATACTTGTATATAAACACACCCTTTTTCTTCACTAATTTCTATGCAAACTTTCTACAACTTGCTTTTTTTTTTTTAAGCGAATGTCTCCATATCAGTGTATAAATGTACTCAATTTCTTTTAAAGTATGTATAGAATTCTGTTATATGGCTATATCCTAATTATTTAACTAGTCTTCTGTTGATGGTCATTTATAATGTATCCAGTTTTTTATTGTTTCAGTAAATATCCTGGTGCCTGTAGGTTTTATATGGTGAGCACATGACAAAACCACCTCCACCAAAAAGCAAATGAAAAAAAAAAACTATATGGTTGGACATTAACATTCTTAGTCTTAGAATCTTAAGTACTGTAATTATAATAAATGTTCTAGTTTATACATTTTTAGGCTAAAACAATAATTTAAATCTATTTTTTTTAAAAAAGCATGTTCACCAAAGTAGGTATCTTCAGTGCCTCAGGAAGTTAATTAATAAAATATTGAGATACGTGCTTTTAGTTAAATAAAACTTAAACATTCTAATATTTGTTTGATAAGTTCCCATATATTTTAAAGTAATATTGTTTGCTATACTAATTTGCAATTTGAGGGTCTTCATTATGACTCTGATAAAAATTTTGCTAATTTAGAATTACCCCCAAATCTGAGGTCTCCTGGTAAATATTACTTATTAATGAAAATGCAATAAAGATCACATTTAATAGTTCACATGAGGAATAAAAGAACCCAGAGCTGTAGGTTGGTAGTAACTTTAGCTGAATATATTCACTATGAGCCAAAAGCTCATAAAGTGAAATGAGAAACCTTCTAACTAGTTTTCATTTTATAAGAGTGAAATATTTTTAAATAAATGCACTGGAAACTCGTTCTATTTCACTTTTCATTCTGAGTCTTGATTTTTTAGATATTTGAAAAAATCTGTTCTTTAAATTTATTCTAAACATATCCCTCATTTGCCAACTTATAAAACTGGAGACAAATGTGACAATTTATTTTCTTATTGCTTAATCAACAAGTACATCAACCCATCAACCCAGCAAAGATGTGGCTATAGTATTCAAGATTAATAATCTTTAAAATAGATTATTATTCTTTTCTTTTGGGAAGTTAGCTTGCTTAATATATTATTAAGCTTACTGTTAACTGTTCTAACCTTTACTCAAAGCTGAGTCCTATAGCAACTTTCTACCATGAATATCATAACCAAAATGTCATCCCAAAGGATCCAAGTTACTTCACACACAGTATCCTGAGTACATAGTTTTGTTTTGTTCTGAATTTCTTCCTGCTGTGCTAAATAATTACAAGGTTACAAGGCGAGAGTGTGCTGGGTGTACCAGATGCTTTTTATATATTAGCACTCACTGTGCTTTACATTGTACTGCTGTGTGAGTTGCCCTGAGGAAAACCCTTCTTTTCCTTCCCACCAAAGCCTGGCAAAACCCATCAAATATTTTCTCTCGGAAATTCTGACTCTTGAGTCATTGGTGGGCTGCGCCTGCTCATACTTCCCATCCCTTCCTTCCAGGGCGTAATCATACTTACTGGTCAGGCGGAGGAAAGGGTGGTTTCCACATTTATAAACTCTAGAATGAAAGGTTATGAAAATTCCAAGTGTCCCTGTATCTGATCTGCCTAAAGAGAATGTTCGCAACTCAAAAAGTCAGGGGTTTTAGGTGGAAGGCTAGCTCAGAGCATCCCTTGGTAGGATCCAGCCAGCGCCTAATAACTACTAGATTTATCCAGGGGCAACCCTATGCTTTGCCCCTTTGAAAATGGAAACCTTGTTAAAGTTAATGTATATTTTCCGAGAATACATTCGGGATAGACAGAATAGCCACTGTCTATCACCTTTGATTTTTTTTTTTTTTTTTCCAAGGTATGAAGGTTAGAGTAAAATTCCAGGATTAACTGAAACGACTGAAATCTGATTCTCATTCAGGAAGTGTAAACAATTGTGCGGATGGTGTTCACGCAGAACCTTGAAACTGATTTACCAGGGACTTTTTGGAACTTTGTCATGCGTGTCACGCTGACCTTGCAAACTTAATTACCTAAGCCGTTAAGAGGCAGGATGCCTACTTCTCTGCACCATAACTTACAAATCAAAACCGGTTACCCAGTGAAACTATCTTTTCCCCTTTTTTGGTATAAGCAAACAAGTCTGAAACACTCTATGACATTAAGGACTCAAAGAATCTTTGATGGTAAAAAGTTAAAAAAAAAAAAACCTTACGTGCAATTTGAGTAGGCGGGGTTAGAGAAAGTACAAGAGCAAAAAGTGAAATTGAGTCTTGAAGGAGTTGGGGAAGAGAAGAAAATTTACCACAGGGAAGAACATGTGTTTTTGTAAGAGAGAGCCTGCTAATACATAGCTTCAGAGGGGACAATCGGAATAAGCAGGGGAGGAACAAAAAAGGGCAGTGATTAAGCATAATTTAGCATTTGAAAAATAAGAAATCTTTGGTAATCACCACACACCTACTTTTTATTGGCTCCCAAATCATAGACTAACTGAACTAATCTAAGATGACTGAAGAAGGGTCAAGCAGCCTGTTGCCTCACAAAAATAACAACTATATTGTCAGGGCAGAGGTCTAAAAAGGGATGTCTTCAAAAATGCTATACTGAGCTCCAGAATTTAAATGCTAACAGGGTGGCTATAATTAAATTCTATCTGAATGTAAATCCTTGGAGATTCTTTCACACTCTGAATGGAAACTTAGCTTTTATAATTTTTATTACATTTGGAATCATAATAGTTCTTTTCCTCTTCCACTAGGGCAACTGACATTTTTTCCTCTCAATTTCTATTTACCACACAACATGCTTTATAACAAAAATAAAGCACATTTTAAAAGGGAAAACTTACTCATTTAGTTTACTCACTAGTTTACAGTAGTAGAATTCTTTGAAACTAGATATCATGGGAATATTTCAGGGATTGGAACTTGTGCATACAAACCAGCTGGGCTTTGTTTAAAGTTTTAAAGCCTTCAGATATTTCACTGAGAGAAATTCAAGATAGCTTTTTTTATATATGTCAAGAGGTCACATTTTTATTGGTTCATCTATGTGTCATATAAAAGCCCATGTTTTTAACTATAGTGTATCTCTGGGGTCCCCGCCCAATCACCCCATATCATCAAGAGGGGTTAATTGTGAGTCTGACTTTTGTTAAGTGCACACTTATTTATGGGCGCCATAGTCAGTGAAACTTGTTCATCTTTCTACGTAATAAACAAAAGAAACGGTATTTTACAATGCATTTGCTCTTCTTGGAGTAACCAGGGTTGATTTTAATTTAGAAACGGTTGTGTTGAAATCATTTGTGTATCTGGGGAAAATTCATGATTATTCAATTGTACCTTGACCCTAACTTTGTTATACCTATGAAAACAAAGGTGAATCTTGTCACACAAGGCTGGTGAGAGGTTCTGAGACAGGTAAGAGAAGGGGAAATGCATCCCGTAATATGGGCTTGTTCTTCCTCGGGTCAAACAGTATCTTGTGATATCTGTGAAGCTTTCCCATTGTGAAATCTGGAACATTTTAAAGGGAGGGACGGATACTTTCCTCCAGATCTAGCCCTGCTTTTCTTCCAATGCTTTTCAATAAGGTTCCTCAGTAATCTTTATTGCTAGAGTTAATGTTCACAACCAACACCCCATCCCCACACATATGTCTCCTCTTTCTTTCTCTGTCTTATTTTTCTTTGACACCTCTGCATCATAAGACAGTTTAGGCAGTTTGTTTAGCTTCATTTTATGAAAGACAGAAGTAAAGCCAGGATCCCTTGGTACACCCAACAGACATACAACTAACACTGGAGTCTGGGTTGCAGTCCAGGGATGAGTGCCCTGAGCCCCTGAACCTTTGTGTTGAGATGGACCACTCTGGGAACCAGCGCTGTATTCATACAAACAGCTGCAGAATGTAGCAAGGAAATTTATGTAATTAGCGAAGCAGGCAAAGATAGGAGTTTTGGCTTCATATTCAAATTCCACTCCATGAGCCCAAGGTGGAGAGTGTTTTGTTATCTACCCACGTGGGACTGATTTCCCTTTTAGGCCTCTAAATCAAATACCAGTATGGTGGCAGGAGCCCAAGAAACTGTAAGCGATTGAGGCCAGAAAATTCTCATGCGTCCACTCCCTAAAGCTTTGGGTTCCCAGTTTCTGCCAAGCTACAGAAGCTCCTAAGTTGAGAGTATCACACGGGATGCCAAGCGGGCATTTCGTAAAATTGCCCTTGTTAGGCAGTGGTGCCAGCCACCCCAGAGGCTCAGTACTGGGTCACTCTGAAGGACTGCAGGGCACTGCACTTTATTGAATGATCAGGAGACAGCTGCACATTCTCACGTTCAGGTTTTTCCAAGGGTGGAGAGAGGACTTAGTTGGCTCTCCTGGCTCTGTGCCCCAACATGAAGCCTTAAAACCCTCTCCCTTGCTGAAGGCACCATCTCATTCAACACCTCCTCTTTTGTTTACTATTGTGCAACCTCTAGGTGTATCACCTCAATTATAAACCCAGACCGGGGCTTTCCTCTCCCCATACCCCATCATCTCATAACTTTCCTGGGTGAGCTGGCACAGGTACTACAGAACAGAGCCCACACATGTCCACCGTCTCTCTAGACGGCATCCAGGGCAAAGTCTGTCTCCACCCAGTAGCCCTTGATGGCTTAGTTGGTGCTTGTTCCTGGGGATGTTCTTCCAGGGGGTGTGTGAATCTGAAGGGCAAGTGGCAAGAAGGTAAGGGATGGATGGAGGCATGGAATGGAAACCTGGTAAAAAAGGCGAGGCCGGGTGTGGAGGCTCAAGTCTGTAATCCCAGCACTTTGGGAGGCTGAGGTGGGCAGATGACGAGGTCAGGAGTTCGAGACCAGCCTGGCCAATATGGTGAAACCCTGTCTCTACTAAAAATACAAAAATTAGCCGGGTGTCCTGGCACACGCCTGTAATCCCAGATACTCAGGAGGCTGAGGCAGGAGAATCGCTTGAGCCCAAGAGGTGGAGGGTACAGTGAGCCAAAATTGTGCCGCTGCACTCCAGCATGGGCAACAGTGAGACTCTGTCTTGGAAAAAAGGTGAGTAGGGGGGCTGGTCCAAGTGCAATGGTGTCTACAACGAATTGATCACAAACAGTTACAGATTTTTTTGTTCCTTCTCCACTCCAAATGCTGCTTTACTTGACTAGCCTAAAAAAATAAAAAATTTAAAAGGCGGTGGGGAGACACTAACTTTGTGGTGCTAACTTGAAGCCATAAACATTTGAGTCATAAAGAATGACTCTGATGAGTGGACTGAATGCTGTTTGACTCAGAGAATATTCCAGTACCTGTTCCAGCTTGATTTAAATCCTTGCAATGTTTCTTATCATCCCCACTGGGCTTTCACAGGCGCTGTCCTCTTGGATGTGGTGGCTAGAAGGCTGGGCATTCCCATCTCTGCTTTACTTCACTCCACAGGGTGAGCAAGGGCCTTAGGAATCTCTCCTTACTTTCTTCCTCTTTTCCTCTCTCCCTCTTACCTGGCATAGGTTAAACCACCAGAATGATTTGGCTTTTAAACTACAGAAACCTTAATGCATCCTAGCTCTATGTTAAAAGAGAGGGCTTTGATTAGGGACAGCAGGGAGCAGGTAATGATTGATAATATCCTTCAATGCTTTTGTGAAACTACCATATGAAAGAGGGGGTGGGGATCAGATAGATTTAGGGACGTGGAGCCAGGCACGCCGTGGCTCACACCTGTAATCCCAGTACTTTGGGAGGCCAAGGCGGGAGGATCACGAGGTCTCAGGAGATTGAGACCATCATGGCGGTGAAATCCCGTCTCTACTAAAAATATAAAAAATTAGCCGGGCATGGTGGTGGGCACCTGTAGTCCCAGCTACTCAGGAGGCTGAGGCAGGAGAATGGCGTGACCCCGGGAGGCGGAGCTTGCAGTGAGCCGAGATCGCACCACTGCACTCCAGCCTGGGCCACAGAGCGAGACTCCGTCTCAAAAAGATTTAGGGAGGTGGGGGGTGGGAGAGGTAGGCCTACAAAAGATTATCCCATAGGTAACCTAATCTAATTAATCTCTTTCCTCACCCAAAATATACCACCTATGTGTACGTGAAGCAGATATGAAACCTAGATGAAGGCGTGCAGGAACAACACGAGCACAGTAACTGCGGCCACAATAAACCTGACGATTCTAAGAGCAGCATGGAATGCAGTGAAAGGGAAGTGATCAGCGTCATTCGGGTTTTTTTTTTTTCTTTTTTTTGAGACAGAATTTCACTCTGTTGCTCAGGCTGAGTGCAGTGGCATGATCATAGCTCATTGCAGCCTCTATCACCAGGTTCAAGCCATCCTCCCACCTCAGCCTTCCGGAGTAGCTGGGACTACAGGCATGCACCACCACACCTGGCTAATTTTTTACTTTTTGGTTGAGACAGGTCTTGCTTTGTTGCCGCTGGTCTTGAATTCTTGGCCTCAAGCAACCCTCCTGCTTTAGCCTCCCAAAGTCTTGGGATTACAAGCCCTTGATTCTGATCCTAACTTAAACTACTTTCCCTGTCCCTGCCCCTTCTGGTTTGAGGGTAACTGGTTTATATGTACCTCTGTTCCTTATGGAAATGTCTCACATCCCTTGGAGAGAACGCTTCCTTGTGGATGTCTTTTCTGAGATGCTACAGAACATAGAGAACAATACACTGATTCTTAACCTGTGCAATGTGAACTCATGTTAAGAGCCCTGTGCTTCTTGTTAAAAGGGCCATAAATCAATATTCGTAGTATCTGTAGACATAAAGGACAAAATATCTTACGCAGATATGTACACATTTTATGTTATTAAAATATAGGTAGAGGGTTTGTGATAAATAAAACACAAATTAATTTCAAAATGTACCAAATTCATAGCAGCTGTTTGGTACCATATTTCAATCAACAGAGAATAAAAGTACAGCTGCAATTCTGTAGGGGTTTATGAAAGTTTTTGACTTTCATAAGAATTTATAGCAGAAAGGTTGGAAACTACTGCTATATAGAGTGGCTGCCTCAATATATAGTCACTGCTCTTGGAACAGCTTGACTACTTAAGAGAAACAAAAGGAGGAGTTCAGGGAAAGGCAAACAATTCTATGGCCTTGGCAGATGAACTAAACCATTTTGGAACTTGAAGAATATAAAAATGAAAGCAGTTATTGTCTTGGCAACTCAATGATAGTAGTCTACAGTTTTTTGTTTTTTGTTTTTTTTTGTTGTTGTTGTTTTTTTTTTTTGAGATGAAGTCTTGCTCTTGTAGCCCAGGCTGGAGAACAATGGCGCAATCTCAACTCACTGCATCCTCCGCCTCCCAGGTTCAAGAGATTTTCCTGCCTCAGCCTTCTGAGTAGCTGGGATTACAGCTGCCTGCCACCACACCCGGCTAATTTTTGTATTTTTAGAAGAGATGGGGTTTCACCACGTTGGCCAGGCTGGTTTTGAGCTCCTGACCTCAGGCGATCTGCCCACCTCAGCCTCCCAAAGTGCTGGGATTACAGGCGTGAGCCACCGCTCCCAGCCAGTAGGCTACAGTTTTTAAACAACTGGGTTTGGCTGGTACAGTGGGTACAGCTCACAAATGTAATCCCAGCACTTTGGGAGGCCAAGGCAGGAGGATCACTTGAGGCCAGGAGTTGGAGACCAGCCTGGGCAGCATAGTGAGACCCCGTCTCTACACCCCCCCACCCCCCCCAAAAAAAAGCCAGGTGTGGTGGCATGCTCCTGTATTCCTAGCAGAGGCAGAAGGATCTCTTGAGCCCAGGAGTATGAGGCTGCAGGATCACACCACTACATTCCAGTCTGAAGACCCTGTTTCTAAAACTAAGAATAAAGTAAACAGTGGGGCTTGAGGATTGTTACATACTTATCAAATTGACTGAGGATCTTTCCTAAAGTCATTGCCATTGTCTGTACTTGTTGACACCATGTAGCCTCTCTAAGTAGGACTTTGAGACACCTGTACAGGCAGGCATACAACCAGCACACATACATGAAGAGGCTGAAGGACAGCTTGGTGGCCCACGATTTTAGCCTCAACGTTAAATATATGTTACTTGGCTCATAGCGAGAGTCCATCGTGTTATAATATTACCACACTTCTTTAATAAGTTAAAGTTGCAATATCATAAAAATATTAATTCACACCTTTAAGACACATTTTTACCTGCACTCAGTACTGGATTGTTTGATTGGTAAATTGCATGATCAGCTGATCAAAGTTGGGAGAAAGGAACATAATTCATCTAGTGTTCAGTGCAAGACCTTCTGGAAAGTACCTAGGATCATGAAATAATTTTGAAAATGGTTGGGAGGCTCCTGTTCTAGGGTTCCCAGGCATTAAGGTGGAGAATAAGTGGTTCCTCCAAATTTTAATGAAAGGATGAATTTAGGCAGCTCAACGAAGTGCCTGTGACAGCACCAGTCACAGGCACTTATGTGTGTGGGGTGGGATGGGAAGGGAGTGAGAAAGCTCTTTCCTCTGTCATAATTATATTTTACCTCTGAGACACCTCCTTCAGAGCTTTCACAAATGCTCTACCCAGACACTGTCAATGGCATTGTACTAAAATTGTTTGTCAGCTCTGGTAATTCAGTGGAATTGCCTTAAACTATATTAGTGAAAATGGAGTTGTGATGGTTATGAAATGGAATCTGAATTAGCAGAGATTGTGAATCTCCATTTTCCATTTTCTGGAGGCTTTTGCTGCATTTTGTGTGTGGGAGTTGAAGTACCTTTGTAGCCCCAGAGATCAGTGAAGAAATTGTCATCTGAATATGGTAAGTTGCAGAATGGATATGGATGGCTCTATGACTGGTTTCTGGTTGGTTTCTCTTTCTACTAGGGTTGCCAGATAAAATGCGTGCTACCTAGTGACATTTTAATTTCAGATAAATAGCAAGTATACTTTTTAGTATAACTGTGTCCTATGCAATATTTGAAATATAATGAAAGAATTATCTGAAATTCAAATTTCACTGGGTGTTTTGTGTATTTGTTTGCTAGATCTAGCAATCCCACTTTATACAGTAGTCTTAATGAGATTCTAAGTGTTCAGTTAAAAGAAAGAAGGAGATGAAAGAAAGGTAAGCAAGCGGCCTACTTCAGAAAGGGAATAAGTAGGCAAGGAATTCGAAGAGGTTTTGGCATGACACACGGAAAGGGTAGCTGGTAGGTAAATGACATGTGGACTGAGCAGCAGTATTTTTGCATTTCTGGAGACATTCTGAGCTTGACACAAAGTGCTCCAGTCCCAAAGTTGCAACAGTCACCTCGTGGTCCGTACTTTCATGCTCTGTTCCATCTCTAATACAATGCTGTTAGTGCTGAAGGCAGACACTTGGCCAGGATTTCTGTTGGCTATAGCTCTTTTGGAAAGATTTGGCCAGGATCCCTGAAATCTTAAACAGCTGCTCCTTCAACTACGTTTTCCTGAAGAGTATAGCCAGAGCAGTGGATGCTCCAATCAAAACATCGGCCTCTACACCTTCCTGTATTCCCCTACTCTGGTGAAAAGGGCTGACCACACATGAGTGGCAATGATTCTGTTTCCACTCAGTCATGTGGCCTTGACTAGCAGTAGGGTGAATGGCTTCCTTGGGTCAATTTCCTCAAGCACAGACCCATATACTGGCTCTCTGGATCGTGTCACTCAGATGGCTAGATGAGTCCAGAAGGGCAGATCTGGGAAAGTGTTTAATCCAGGGTCACTGATATGACTCCTCCTAGGGGTACAGTAGTCAATACTATGTCACTAATTCCACCACTGGGGGCCAGAGGGACTGGAAAGAGGTTGTATTTCCACATCTTAAAGTATATGGCCACAAAACCTATTCCCAGTGAAACTCACCATCTTTCCTATTGGTGTTTCCTTAATGACAGGTTGCCATCCCCGTTCACAGGCTCAGAACCCTGGCATCTTTTTTGACCACTTACTCCTTTGCATGATTCTCTTCCCCTAATGCTGATGATTTCCAAAGCCCAGCACATTTTCTCTCTGTAGTGTGTCTCCCGTTGCTCCTGCCATTACCCTAATTCAGGCCATCATTCCTTTTGATCAGGGCTATGGACCATTAACTAATCACTTTGTGTCTGATTTTTTTCTCTCTCTCTCATTTATTTATTTATTTTTTTAGATGGGGTCTGCTCTGTAGCCCAGGCTGGAGTACAGCAGCATAATCTCAGCTCACTGCAACTTCTGCCTCCCAGGTTCAAGCTATTCTCCTGCCTCAGCCTCCCAAGTAGCTGGGATTACAGGTGTGTGCCACCACGCCTGGCTAATTTTTGCATTTTTAGTAGAGATGGGGTTTCACCATGTTGGCCAGGCTGGCCTCGAACTCCTTACCTCAAGTGATCCACCTGCAGTGGCCTCCCAAAGTGCTGGAATTACAGGCATGAGCCACGGCTCCAGGCCCGATTTCTCTTTAAGCCATCTTATTTAAATGGATTAAGTCAAACTTACCTAAATGGATTAAATAAGCCAACTTATTTAAACTGCTGAATATATTTTTTAGCACACCTCTGATCATGTATCTGGCTATTTGAAATTCTTTAATGACATCCCAGTTCATACCAAGTCCAGCTATCAGAGAGAAAGACTGCAGGTGCTGGGACCCAGGTGGGGCCTGAAAGGTGAGTTTAGAGGACGCTGGGAATTGGTGCCCTGTGGCCCTGGAGAAAATACCTTAATTTTTTGGAGCTGGCAGAAAAAGAAGCTTCCTGAGAGATGGACCCATTTCCCTACGATGCAAACGAAGAAAGCGGGGTTAGAAAAATTTTGCCTAGTTCATCTCCTTTCAAAGGAAACAAAACCCAGAAAATGGATTGAATTCTGAATGAACATGAAAAAGGCCCCAGTATATATTGAGCTGAACTAGGCAACTAGAGGAAATGAACAAAATACCTTTTCTAGTGGAAACAATCTGTGTACATTCTAGGGTAAACACTCAGCAAGAAGATAATTCAGAAAATGGTTACAAAGGGAGTTAAGGGGGTAAAAGGCACAAATACTAACTAAAGTTGACTCTGCTCAAGTCTCCTTTTGTCTTAACATTTCCTGTGTTCTTAAGTCTAATTGGCCTTTCTGAAAGCTTGCAAGGGAACTTAATCTTTATATGAGGGATTTGGGGACTCTTTAGTAAGCGACTCTGATTACACAGAATTGCATATATTATGTGTGTGATCTGGACCATGCCTCCTTTTGGATTTAGCTGAGGTCCTGTCCCTCATTTCCCTGGGGATTATGGATTAAAACTGAATGGCTTCTCAGTGGGGAAACCTCGGTATTTTATCTACCGGGTCTCAAAGCTGCTATTTGTGGCTCTTTGTGGCTTGATGGGTGACGCCTGAGATCAGAGTACAGATCCCGGGAAGAGCACAGACTTGCTATGTGAAAGGCACCTGCACAGCCACAAAATTTGTTAATTTGAATATTGGATGGATTCTCAAAATGAGAATGAATTTCTAATAACAATTCTCATTGGATCAGTCACTTAATTCTGGGAGGAGTCCCACAAAACAGTATGTATTTGATCCGTACAGTCTTGCAAATGGCATTACCTGCATGGATTATTTTAGCCTTAAGTAACTCCAACTGGGAAGTATAACTCACATTTGTTATTTTATTAAACCGCAATTTAAAACAAAAACAAAAACTAAACTTATTTTTAGATCACTCAATCATACAATTGGCCTTCTATGGCTGACAACGTACACCAAGTACCATTTATGAATACTTAGTCCCTTAGAGTGTTCTTAAAAAACAAATCTGCATGTTTTTTTCATTTTCTGTGTTCTTGGGGAAATTAAGCTTTTGCGTATAAAGAATCAGGCTAGATGTTGTCTCAGATTGGCCTCTCTAAGCCACAGTGATATCTCTAATAGTGCAGCCACACTGTACTTGTTCTCCATTTCTTATCTTTCTCATGAGGCCACTTCTAAGACATAAAACACCTATCTCCAAGGCTTTGGCTGAGTGAAGAAGACAGCACGAATAGCCTTTAGATTAGAATGGCTTCCCAAGAAAGAAGTTTATAAATTTGAATATTGTCTGGATTCTCAAAATTTTAACAAGAGGAATGACCAATATTTTCCTAAATGAAATTATTCTTCCCAGAGCTCTAGGTCTGCATCTAGATCTCGTTCCAGTTGTACTTCAGTTCCTCATATCATCATGTGTCTGAAAGGAGAGCCTAACGCAGTATTTTAAGTCTCTTTTACTCTCAGTAGCAACTTGGTGCTGTTTCCATTGTTCCTGTTATGAAAATAAATGAGACAAGTCCCAGAAATTGATTTTATGCTTAAAATACATAGATTAATGGTCAGGATATTACTGCCAATCAGGAAAGGGAGTGGAAAGGAACTCAGAGGAAAGGAAAAGACACAGTATCTTTTGTCTTTTGTTCTGAGATGGAAATAAACTGTCTCTAGTCCAGATAAGGCTCCTTTTGATCTTCCCCTTGGAATAAGGAGAAACAATTGGCTGTTTTGCATTTGCTGTTTAAAATTCAAAGTGAAGTCCACACCAAACGGATTATCGACGGGCATTAGATCGTCAAACGGACACACGGGTGACCTTCTCGTTGTTACATCTATCTGTGTTCCTAAAACGGTCAAAATTCCCCACAGCAGTCAGGAAATGAAGTCGGTGATTAGAATTCTGAGTTTCCTGATGGTGACCCTGTGGTTATGACTGTTGGACAGCAGAGTCTAATTTATTATCATAATGTTAGGGGGAGCACATAGTCCTCTTTGCATTGTAGAAAAGGTCATGGGTATAGGAAATGTGATTTAGAATTTTCTGTGAAGTTTATTATGCAGCCATAAATAGTACATAGGCATCTATCTTTATCTTCACCTTGTTGTGGATCAGAAGGAAATGTGATATATGGTACTTGGAAATTTGGGGGCTTTACTACTATGTAGCTCAAGGTTAGAACTTACTCAACATTACTCATTTTTCAACTTTGATTGGTTTGTTCCTTTCTCATAGATGAATCAACTATGTCCTCATAGATGAATCAACTATGTCCAATGAAAGATACTATTCTGAATGTAATACTGTGGGGTTTTTTTTTTTGTTGTTGTTGTTGTTTTTGCTTTGGAGTTTGGATATTCAGGGATTTAAATCCTGGCTTTCTTGTTGAATTACGTATGAGAACTTGGGAAAATTATTTAATTTCTCATTGTGAATGTTTTTGTAAAATGGGGAAATAATTCCTATCTTGTAAGGTTTTATCATTTGTAACTTTAGAGCTAATATGGATAAAATATCTCAAAATATTGCCTGGCTTAAAGCAGAAATTCACTAAAGAACAGCTTTTTTTTTCCTAATAAAAACCACTATTGGTCAAGTGAGGGGGTACTTAGGTTTCAGTTCACCCTTGAGCCTTAGAACTTGCTCTGTGGTTTTGGCCAAGTCTTAATCTACAGAAACTCAGTTTTCCCATCTGAAAAATAAAAGAGGTGGTCTAAATCAGGACTTTCTTTTTTAAAAAGTCTGCAGGTGTTATTGCCTTTTATCACGTTCTCAAATAGATTAAGAACATGGAAGAGAGCCTGAGCCCAGTGGCTCTAGTCTGTAATCCCAGCAATTTGGGAGGCCAAGGTGGGGGATTGTTTAAGGTCAAGGGGTTTGAGACCAGCATGGGCAACACAGAAATACCTCATCTAAAAAAAAAAAAAAAAGCCAGATGTCGTGGCTCATGCCTGTAGTTCCAGTTAGCTACTGGGAAGACTGAGATGGGAGAATCACTTGAGTCTGGGAGGTCAAGGTGGCAGTGAGCTGTGATCACCCTATGGCACTCCAGCCTGGCAACAGAGCAAGACCTTGTCTCAAAAAAACAAAAGAAAAAAAGATAGAGGAATATTTCATGCTTTAGGTCCCCTGAGCTCGAAAATTCTGTGATTTATGAAATAAAGCTAATTTCAAGTTTATTTAGCATATAATTTTTTGGCTAATTGTTAAGACATGCTATACTAGAGAAGGCCACTGATGTATACTAAAATTCTTTAGAGATGGAGATGTTGTGATGGATACATTTCTATATGTTCTTTAATATTTGAAGAGCCAAAGAGTTCTTGATGCAGTAATTACAATAGAACTCTTACTTAAAATGCAGTCACAATCATTGAGAACAAAATCCATTAAACAGTCTTTCACAGCAACTAGAAATTAATAGTAGTCTTCTGAATTGAGCATTAGTAACATGTAAATGACATACATTACTTATCTCAGAAAAGCACTTCGAAAATATGTTTCCAGGCCGGGCGCAGTGGCTCGCGCCTGTAATCCCAGCACTTTGAGGGGCTGAGGTGAGCGGATCACGAGGTCAGGAAATCGAGACCATCCTGGCCAACACGGTGAAACCCCGTCTCTACTAAAAATACAAAAAATTACCTGGGCATGGTGGCGGGCACCTGTAGTCCCAGCTACTCGGGAGGCTGAGGCAGGAGAATGGCGTGAACCCTGAAGGCGGAGCTTGCAGTGAGCCGAGATTGCACCACTGCACTCCAGCCTGGGCGACAGAGCGAGACTCCATCTCAAAAAAAAAAAAAAAAAAAAAAAAAAAAGAAAAAAAGAAAAAATGTTTCTGTATAATGTGTGTTGCAGAAAACGTGAGCTAACATTATTTTCCAGACATCTAATGCTAGAAGAATAGAGTCACTTAGGATGTCTGGTGAGAAGAATGGAAGAGGTGTTCTCAGTTGTGGGCTTTTAAACTGGGTAGTTAGCCTAAAGGTCTAAACTTGCATAATCTTGCTCAAAAGTATTGAAATCCTCAAGGGACCACTTTGTGACTGAAGGTCACCAAAGCTCTGTGATTTAACAAATATAACTCACGTTATGTTTACTGATTATTAGAACATGGAATGTGGAGCTATCTCAGAAATTGCTGAATCAGGGAGAGAAACTAAATTGCTAAACTGATCAAAGATTTGGTAATCTTAAAGTGCAGGAGAAAAAAAGGGAATACCTCCTCCCCTCTAGTTGCAATTAGAGATCTGGGCAAGAAAGAAAGAAAGAGTTGCTACTGAATTCGTGTGTCAAGGGTTTTGATTAAGGACTAACTGCAATTTTCAAGAATGTTATGATGTATGCCATTTAGGCTCTGTCAACCTGTTTATTCTTATTCTCAACTCATATGATTAAAAAAAATTCTAATAGACACAAAGTCACTAGGGACTGAAATAACTCACTGAGCTTCTGTAGGTGCCCTACTTCCTTTTATTTATTTAGTGACAGGGTCTTGCTCTGTCACTCAGACTGGAGTGCATAGCTCACTGTAGCTTCAAACTCCTGTCTCCTCCTGTGTCAGCCTCCTGAGTAGCTGGGACTACAGGTGCGTGCCACCATGTCCCACTGATTTTTTATTTTCTTTTTTGTAGAGACAAGGGTTGTTCAGGCTGGTCTCAAACTCCTGGCCTCAAGAAATCCTCTCCCTCCTCGACCTTCCAAAGTGCTGGGATTACAGGTGTGAACCACCACGCCCTGCTCATACTTTCTTTTAAAAAGTAGCTTACACAGAGGAGAAAGTGGGCTTCTATGTACAGCCGAACATATAACATCTAATCAAGGCCTTGCGGAGGGTATAGCTAGAGTACTTGGAGGCTCAAAACCCTTGGGGAAGTCAGCGTTTCCAGTAAAGGCAATGCCCCAGGTGTGAGGGTCAATTGGAGAGAGAAGGGAAGAAAGGTTTGGTTCTAAAGTGAATTCCAAATGAATCCTACTGCTACAGGTATCTGAATGCTCATCCATGGCAGAGCAGAGCTCAGAATTAGTTAATGGGCTCAGAACCAAGACTAAGAAGATCAGTACATCTACATGCCATCACTACCATTAAAAAGTTGATCATTATAATAACCAAAAAGAGCAATAATTGTGCTTCATCTATATGGCATTATTCTTATGATAACAAAACATTTTATAGATGTCATTTGGGGGTAGCTATTTTTATAATTAATTGATGGAGTCTGAAGTATTAAAGTGGTAATTATTTAAGAGCTATCTGCTAGCCTTGTATGGGTGCTTCTGCAAATACTTCAGTACTATATTTTCAACCTCACTAACAGAGACCCCTGATAGGGTGTGGTCAGCTGGAGCCTCAATACTAAAACCACTTCGAGGGAAACTTCCAAAAAAGAAAAACCAAAGAAAGGAAGCCAACAAGTATTTAGTACCTTGTATGTTTCAGACACACATAGTGCTGGGGTTTTTACACTTTGTAGCTCATTTATCCCTCACATTTGATCATTTCCTGTGAGGTAAGTCGTAGGATTTCAATAAGTGTTATTAAATGAATCCATATACATAAACTCAGATCAAGGCTTGGAACATAGCAACCCCTCAATAAATGTTAACCATTATTATAATTCCCTTTTACTAATGCTGCAATTTAGACTCAGTTTATTTTAGAGACTTCCTCAACTCACACAGTAAGTGGCAGGATGGGGATTTGAACTTGCCAGATTTCAGTTAGGAACATGTACTGTTTTGAACAAGCTTTGAATATAGATTTGTGTGGTTGTTTCTGTTTTAGTATTGGAAAATGGAAGTTCTATTCCTCAGTAGCTTCACTGATCTAACAGGAGATTTTAAAGTCCTCTATCAAAAGGAACATGGCAATCAGCTCTCAAAATCTTCCAGAGGCTGCAAGATTCATTTATCAAATCCTAGCTTACTCTCATCCCGAGTTCCTTGTCTGCCCTTAATTTTTGCTGCGTCTCCATCTTTCTGTAGTTGATGTTGCTGCTTCTGATTACAGACCCTTACTGGGTAACCAAAAAGTCATTAGGGTATATAAAATGTTTTCTTTTCTCTATGTGTAATGATTATTGATACAGCATTTTGTCCTGGCACAGTTAGGATGACTGTTTTGAAATTTCTTGAATCAGAGTGAACACCCATATCTTAAACGTTAACATATTTTTGAAAGACGCTTTATGGAATTATCTTGAATATCTTGAAGTAGACAAATGTTTGAGCCCTATTTTTAAAGTTCCCCATCAGAGGTTTGGCTTCTTGCAAACCAGTAGAGGAAAGTCTCCTCTGGGCAGGATCCAGATCTCTTCAGAGCTCACGTGGGGTGGGAATTTAAGCTTTCTATGTTTTCTTCATTTCGAGAGCAGTCTAATTATTTAACTTTTGATGCTTCTATGGAAACCAAATAATGCTTCTTTCTTTTTTCTGCCCTCTTTTTTTTTTTTTTTTTTTTTTTGAGATGGAGTCTTGCTGTGTCTCCAGGCTGGAGCGCAGTGGTGCGATCTCGGCCCACTGCAAACTCTGCCTCCTGGGTTCAAGCGATTCTCCTGCCTCAGCCTCCCGAGTAGCTGGGATTACAGGCATGCACTGCCAAGCCCTGCTAATTTTTGTAGTTTTAGTAGAGACGGGGTTTCACCATGTTGGCCAGAATGGCCTCGATCTCCTGACCTCGTGATCCGCCCACCTTGGCCTTCCAAAGTGCTGAGATTACAGGCGTGAGCCACCGCGCCCGGCCTGTTCTGCCCCCTTTTTTCCGCTACTAAATTAAGGATAAAACTATTTAGTTGCTTGAATTAGAACTACATATAAAACTACAGATTTGGAATGGTTTGAGAATTGGAATGAATTTTTGGATCTTTTACTAATTTACCTGACCCATATCTATACCAAATATTAAATCATAATTAGTCCATTTTCTCTTTTTTAAATCTCATATTTTATTTTAGATTTGGGAGGTACGTGTGCAGATTTGTTACCTGGGTATATTGTATGATGCTGAGGTTTGGGGTATGACTGATCCCATCACCCAGGTAGTGAACATAGTATCCAATAGGTCATTTCTCAGCCCTTGTTTCCCTCCTTCACTCTTCCCCCTATTACAGTCCCCAGTGTCTGTTGTTCCTTTATGTCCACATGTACCCAATGTTTAGGGCCCACTTATGAGTGGGGACCTGTGGTATTTGGTTTTCTGTTCCTGCATTAATTCGCTTAGGATAATGGCCTCCAGCTGCATCATCCATGTTGCTGCAAAGGATGTGATTTCTTTCTTAAGGCTGCATACTGTTCCATGGTGTATGTGTTCCACATTTTCTTTATCCAACCCACTGTTGATGAGCACCTAGGTTGATTCTATGTCTTTGCTATTGTGAGTAGTACTGTGATGAACATACAAGTGCATGTGTCTTTTTGATAGAATGATTTATTTTCCTCTGGGTATATACCCAGTAGTGGGATTGCTGGGTTGAATGGTAGTTCTATTTTCAGTTGTTTGAGAAATCTCCAAACTGCTTTCCACAGTGGCTGAACTAAAGTACATTCCTACCAACAGTGTATAAGTGTTTCCTTTCCTCTGCAGCCTCGCCAGCATCTGTTATCTTTTTGACCTTTTAATGATAGCCATTCTGACTGCTGTGAGATGGTATCTTATTGTGGTTTTGATTTGCATTTCTCTGATGATTAGTGATGATGAGCATTTTTATATGTTTGTTGGCTGCTTGTATGTCTTCCTTTAAGAAGCATCTGTTCATATCCTTTGCCCACTTTTTAATGGGGTTATATGTTTTTTGCTTGCTGACTTAATTTCCTTATAGATTCTGCATATTAGACCTTTGTCAGATGCAGAGTTCATGAATATTTTCTCCCATTCTGTTGGTTGTTTACTCCATTGATAATTTTTTTTTTGCTGTGCAGAAGTTCTTCTGTTTAATTAGGTCCCACCTGTCAATTTTTGGTTTTGTTGCAATTGCTTTCGAGGACTTAGTCATAAATTCTTTGCCAAGGCAAAGAATTGATACTCAGAATGGTATTTCCTGGGTTTTCTTCTAGGATTTTTATAGTTTAAGGTCTTACATTTAAGTCTTTAATCCATCTTGAGTTAATTTTTGAATATAGTGAAAGGTAGGGGTCCATTCTTCTGCATATGGCTAGCCAGTTATCCCAGCACTACTTATTGAACAGAGAGTCCCTATCCCAATTGCTTGCTTTTGTCTACATTGTTGAAGATCAGATGGTGTGGTGTGCACTTTTATTTCTGGGTTCTCTATCATGTTCCATTGGTCTGTGTTTATTTTTGTACCAGTACCATGTGGTTTTGGCTACTGTAGCTTTATAATATAGTTTGAAGTTGGGTAATGTGATGCCTCCAGCTTTTTTTTTTTTTTTTTTTTTTTTTGCTTAGGATTATTTTTGCCATTCAGGCTCATTTTTGGTTCAATATGAAGTTTTGAGTAGTTTTTCTCTAATTCTGTGAAAAATGACATTTGTAGTTTGATAGGAATAGCATTGAATCTGAAAGTTCACCATTTCTACCTTAAACATTGCAGATAGATGTTTAAGTGCTCATTTTCAACTTTTAACTGTCTGTGCTCTCATTTCTCTGTTGTTTTTTAAAAACATATTTTAAAATTCAACTTAAAAAAATAACTATAGACTCACAAAAAGTTGCAAAAGTAGTACACCAATCACTCAACTTCTCCCAGTGTGCACTATCAAAACCAAGAAATTGATTGGCATAATACAGTTAAGTAATAGACTGCAGACTTGAGTCATATTTTACCAAATTTTGCATGTTCTTCTTTTTTCTTGTCTTGGTAGATAATTCTGTGATACTCTTAACACATGTATGTATGTATATTCCTGTATCTGTCATGTCAGCACAATTACGATACAGAACTGTTCTCTCACCACAGTGGAACTCCCTCCTGCTTTCCTTCCTGGTCATACCTTCCCTCTTCTTCTCCAATCCCTGCAAACACTTATCTGTTCTTCATTTCTATAATTTTTTCATTTACAGAATGTTATATAAACAAATTCATATAGTATGTAGCACATCTGTATTGTAAATAGAGAATAATTTATCTACTTTTTGGACACAGATTTCAACAAATTTCACTTCCTAGATCTTTATTACATTTCTAGGTTCATGCTTTGCTTTTCTGGATATACACTTCTTTTTTTATTTCAGAAACATAAAATATATTATAATCAGGTCAGGACCTGGTTTGATTTTATGCATTCTAAAGCAAATTTTTAATATGTTTTTCATTTGTTCTCCATTTCCTCTGGGGAAAAGAAATGAAACAAGTAGATTTAAATTCTTGATAGAGGGATGAAAATTGCCTTCTAATAAAAACTCTCTTTTGGCCGGGCGCGGTGGCTCACTCCTGTAATCCCAGCACTTTGGGAGGCTGAGGCAGGTGGATCACGAGGGCAGGAGATCGAGATCATCCTGGCTAACACGGTGAAACCCCGTCTCTATTAAAAAATACAAAAAATTAGCTGGGAGTGGCGGCAGGCACTTGTAGTCCCAGCTACTCGGGAGGCTGAGGCAGGAGAATTGTGTGAACCCGGGAGGCGGAGCTTGCAGTGAGCCGAGATCACGCCACTGCACTCCAGCCTGGGCGACAGAGAAAGACTCCATCTCAAAAAAACAAACAAACAAAACCCTCTCTTTTTGATTAAAAAAAAAGGTAGTCGTGGTAGGTAGATTAATGCACACACAGAGCCCCAACTCCCCAGTGACAATGACCATATCCTAATCCCAGGAGCCTATGGACATGTTACGTTACACGGCAATGAAGAATGAAGGTAGCAGATAGAATTAAATTTGCTAATCTGCTGACCTTCAAATATGGAGATTGTCCTGGATTATCTAGGTGGGCCCAATGTAATCACAAGAGTCCTTACATGTGAACAAATGAGATAGATGACTAGGTCAGAGTAAAGCAATATGAGAAGAACTGGCTGTTGCTGGCTTTGAAGATGGAGGTGAGGTAAGGATGGTGGGCGGCTGCCAGGAGCTGGGAACAGCAAGGAGACAGTTCTCCCCTAGAGCCTCCAGGAAGGGGTACAGCCCTGCTGCCATCTTGAATCTAATCTAAACTATCTAATCATAGGTTTCTTATAATAATATAACCAAGTGTTTACATTTCTTAACTCTCCCATAATTTTTTAAATTTTAATTGTTTATAGTTGATTGTCAGAACATAACCAAATATTATGTGACAATGATATATCAGCCATTGAGTCTACTGACTCTGAAAGATGAGAGACAAAGTTTTGTTTTAGGAACAATTTTTGGGGGGTTTCTTGGGTCTTGTGAAAGTTCATAATATATTTTATATCTTTTCTATTGTGCTAAAAAGTGTCAATTTTATTAGAAAAAGCTAGATATTAGTGATATGTCACTAGTTTCCTATATGTCATCTATTTACTTTCAGAAATGAAATTTTTCATTGTTTTTGTAATTCCAGGAACTATAGAGAACTAAAAGGACCCTTATGTTATTTAAATATAGCACTTCTCAGCAAACTGAGTGTATTGTTTATAGAATTTCACAAGTGCATAGTCTTCAATCTTACTTCCCTCACATTCCTGCATAAGAGATGTGGTAATACACTTGGGTTTAGTGGTTTATTGATATATGCATTACAAAACGACCACTCTTTCCAGTGGAATTTGAAGGACATAACATACAGCAATAGTGAGGTCTGCAAATGAAATTGTGGTAATCTAGGACAAAAATGCCAATATTTCTATTCATTTTTGCTTTTTTACATTTCAGATAGTATTCCAATCATGAGGGTAACCAGAAAAAATTTTGGTTCTTGGACAGAGAATCATGTAAAAACCAGTGCCACACCTGGACAGAATGGAAAATGCAGAATCAGGTGGAACTATTCCAATTTAATATTTGGATAATAGATTAATAGTAGTGAAATGAACTTATTTCTTCTCTTATTCCTTCCATATTTGGTGGAAATTTGAGTTAGACCCCAAAATAAAGTGGACTTGACACTTAAACTAAGATTTCAGATTATAGGAAATATTTAAGATAATAAGGTATATTTGATTCTTATTTCAGTAGCTCTAATACATCTTAAATGAATTAAAAATAATTCCCTGTTTCAGTAAAATGGTTCTGGGTCAATCATATATCTGTATAGGGAAAAACACCCTCACATCATCGATTTAAAAAAAATCAATTCAATGAATTGCAGATGTAGAAGTGAAAAGTAAACAATATACCTTTTAGAGGAAAAGTAGAACTCGCTCCTGACCTGGGGATGGGCAAAATCTTCATAGACAACCCAAAAGGCAACCCCCAAAAAAACTACGATACAAGAAAAATAGGCCGGGTGCGGTGGCTCACGCCTGTAATCCCAGCACTTTGGGAGGCCGAGATGGGCGGATCACGAGGTCAGGAGATCAAGACCATCCTGGCTAACACGGTGAAACTCCGTCTCTACTAAAAATACAAAAAATTAGCCAGATGTGGTGGCGGGCGCCTGTAGTCCCAGCTACTCAGGAGGCTGAGGCAGGAGAATGGCGTGAACCCGGGAGGCGGAGCTTGCAGTGAGCCAAGATCACGCCACTGCACTCCAGCCTGGGCGACAGAGCGAGACTCCGTCTCAAAAAAAAAAAAAAAAAATAGATAGATGTTCTATATTAACTTCTATACATCCAAAGACACCATTAGGAGAGTGGAAGAAGGTTTTTTTGCAAGACATATAACCGACAATGCTTTCGTATCCCCAATTTATAAAGAACTAAAAATCAGTAGAAAAAAGACAGATAATCCTCTACAGATCCTCCAGAATGGCTAAAATGAAACAGATGGAAAACACCAAGAGTTGGATGTGGAGCAAATGAAACTCTTCTAAACTTCTAGTAGGAGTATAAATTAGTACAGTTTGGAAGATTACTAGAAGTATCTATCAACTGTGATACGGCAATTCTGCCAAACCAATTTACCAAATAGAAATGTGTACATTTATTTACCAAAAGACATGTATTGAAATGTTCATTTCAGCATTATCTATAATAGCTCCAGATTGAAAATGATACAAATGTCCATCAACAGTAGAACAGATAAATTGTAGTAGAGCAATACAATAGAATGCTACAGAATGATGAAAACAGACATGTTTCAACTTTGCAAAATAATATGAAGAATTTCATGAGTATAACAGTGAGGGAATACAGATGCAAAATAGTGTGCACTGTATGACTGTATTTATGTGAAAGCAGAACGAATCTCTACTGTTAGAAATCAGGAGCCTTGGTGGGAGGTAGTGGTAGTGACTGGGAGGTGGGGGGTGGGGGCATGAAGGGATCGTCTGCAGAGTTGGTTGATAATGTTTTGTTTCTTGATGTGGGTTTTAGTTAAAGAGGTATGTTCATTTAACCCTAACCCTAAAGATTTTATTGGGCTGTACACTTACACATGCACTGTATATGTATTTTTTAATAAAGAATTAATGACTGGTTGCGGAGGCTCACACCTGTAATCCCAGCACTTTGGGAGGCTGAGACAGACAGATTGCTTGAGCTCAGGAGTTTGAGACCAGCCTGGGTAACATGGAGAAACCCTGTCTCAACAAAAAATATAGAAATTAGCTGGGCATGGTAGCTCACACCTGTAGTCCTAGCTATTTGGGAGGCTGAGGTAGGAGGATTGCTTGAGCCCAGGAGGTTGGGACCACAGTGAGCATTGATTATACCACTGCATTCCAGCCTGGGCCACAGTGCAAGACTCAGTCTCAAAAAAACAAACACACACACAGAAAACCCCAGGAAGCTAATTACCAGAGGCAGATAAAGACACTTAACCAATAAAGAAATAGATATTAAACTATATATTATATAAAATTGGAGATAGTATTTGGGAATAAATCTATACCGGAGAGATCTGGACTCAGGAGAGAAGGAATGTGGGAAATTAATGAAAATCATCTGGGAATACTTGAGGCATTGCTACCTCTTCAAATAGGCATACTTGTTATGCCTACTTGATTTAATTCTCTTTAAAACATGAACACATCATTGGCTTTGTGATATCAGTGGTTGCTCTAGATGTAAGCCTTGATCTTGTGGTGGAATCATATGTAGTATTAGCAATCCAGGTACTTATCCAAGGGAGATGGTGTTTACAGACATTCTTTTACTCCCTTAATTCATATGTCAAGGTTCCCATGAAAGGAAGCAGACTTACTGTCTTTAGTGCAGTGAAACTACTTGTTCCCTGCCTGGCCCTTCCATTGTGTTTTGTCTTTACTGCTGTTAAAGCATTTACTCCATTATATATGAAGTTTTAGTGGTTGTATATGTATCTCTCTTATCCAGTTGATCATTAGCCCTTGAAGGGAAGCACCTTTTTTTGTGTTTGTTACACAGCACAGGGCTTATACATCACATCCCAAATATCAAAGAAACGTTAGTTAGATTGTCTTTAGTACTCTAAGTTCATGGCCTGCTTAAGCCAGACACTGTGAAAAATCAAAAAGTTAGCTCTTATAAATAAAGGTTAATTATTATAAATCCCAAACTAAGCACTTGTAGAAGCCAACGTATAATAGACCATGGGTAGAAAGAACACAATTCTGGCAATAACTTTCACCGAGAAGTATCATGTTGAATTTAGGAGGTTCTTACAGTGCATCATGTAGAACTGGTCACTAAATCAATTTAATCACATATGAACACCCACTACAACTTCGTTATTCATTGTACAACTAATCTCAGTCCTTAACATGCCTATACAATCCTATATTCACCAGTTTCTCAATAAGAATTCAATGAAAACCAAAACCATCACATGAAGTTAAGTTTCCAAAAATATAACATCTGTCTCCTTTAAATGTTGAAAATAGAGTTGCCTCAAATAGGTACATTCTAACTTTTACTATCAGACATAAAGTATATATGAGCATCAATTTTTAATTTTTACTTTCTCATTCAGAATTTCTACTTCTTACTCATTGGTTTCACTATTTAGCACCTGACATATAATGTTCCTTTTTTTTCTGTTGAAGATATCTATTTTCAAATTTATCAGCAAAAAGGTCCTATCTTAATTCAAATATATATGTATCTACCAGTATCTACCAATGTCGCTTCTGTCACCTTTCTGGCCTTTTTCTCCAACTGCCCTTTCCTCATTCTCTCCTATTCCCATGGTGTCCCCCTTGATGTTTCTTGTTCTCCAACTGCCCTTTCCTCATTCTCTCCTATTCCCATGGTGTCCCCCTTGATGTTTCTTGAAAAGAAACCCAGGAACTAAAGGGACCTGAGATTTGTTCTCACTCCAAAACCTTTGCACTTACTGTTTGCTCTACTTGGAAAGCTCTTCCCCAAGCAAGCACATGGCTGCTGCCTCAGCCTTCACATCTTTACTCAATTGTCACCATCTCAGGTTGCTGTATTTCTTTTTGTTTGTTTGTTTGTTTTTTTAGTAATACTTTAAGTTCTAGGGTATATGTGCATAAAGTGCACGTTTGATACATAGGTAGACATGTGCCATGTTGGTTTGCTGCACCCATCAACTCGTCATTTACATTAGGTATTTCTCCTAATGCTATCCCTCCCCCAGCCCCCCACCCCATGACAGGCCCTGGTGTGTGATGTTTCCCACCTTGTGTCTAAGTGATCTCATTGTTCAATTCCCACCTATGAGTGAGAACATGCAGTGTTTGGTTTTCTGTCCTTGTGATAGTTGGCTGAGAATGATGGTTTCCAGCTTCATCCATGTCCCTGCAAAGGACATGAACTCATCCTTTTTTATGGCTGCATAGTATTCCACGGTGTATGTGTGCCACATTTTCTTAATCCATTCTATCATTGATGGACATTTGGGTTGGTTCCAAGTCTTTGCTATTGTGAATAGTGCCGCAATAAACATACGTGTGCATGTGTCTTTATAGTAGCATGATTTATAATCCTTTGGGTATATACCCAGTAATGGGATTGCTGGTTCAAATGGTGATTCTAGTTCTAGATCCTTGAGGAATCACCACACTGTGTTCCACAATGGTTGAACTAATTTATACTCCCACTAACAGTGTAAAAGTGTTCCTATTTCTCCACATCCTCTCCAGCACCTGTTGTTTCCTGACTTTTTAATGATTGCCATTCTAACTGGCATGAGATGGTATCTCATTGTGGTTTTGATTTGCATTTCTCTGATGACCAGTGATGATGAGCATTTTTTCTTGTGTCTGTTGGCTGCATAGATGTCTTCTTTTGAGAAGTGTCTGTTCATATCCTTTGCCCAGTTTTTGATGGGGTTGTTTTTTTCTTGTAAATTTGTTTGGGTTCTCTGTAGATTCTGGATATTAGCCCTTTGTCAGATGGGTAGATTGCAAAAATTTTCTCCCATTCTGTAGGTTGCCTGTTCACTCTGATGGTAGTTTCTTTTGCTGTGCAGAAGCTCTTTAGTTTAATTAGATCCCATTTGTCTATTTTGGCTTTTGTTGCCATTGCTTTAGGTGTTTTAGTCATTTATGCATGCATGGGCATGCATAAATCCTTGCCCATGCATATGTCTTGAATGGTATTGCCTAGGTTTTCCTCTAGGGTTTTTATGGTTTTAGGTCTAACATTTAAGTTTTTAATCCACCTTGAATTAATTTTTGTACAAGGTGTAAGGAAGGGATCCAGTTTCAGCTTTCTACATATGACTAGCCAGTTTTCCCAGCACCATTTATTAAATAGGGAATCTTTTCCCCATTTCTTGTTTTTTGTCATGTTTGTCAAAGATCAGATGGTTGTAGATGTGTGGCATTATTTCTGAGGCCTCTGTTCTGTTCATTGGTCTATATATCTGTTTTGGTACCGGTACCATGCTGTTTTGGTTACTGAAGCCTTGTAGTATAGTTTGAAGTCAGGTAGCGTGATGCCTCCAGCTTTGTTCTTTTTGCTTAGGGTTGTCTTGGCAATGTGGCTATTTTGGTTCCGTATGAACTTTAGTTTTTTCCAATTCTGTGAAGAAAGTCATTGGTAGCTTGATGAGGATGGCATTGAATCTATAAATTACTTTGGGCAGTATGGACTTTTTCATGATATTGATTCTTCCTATCCATGAGCATGGAATATTCTTCCATTTGTTTGTGTCCTCTTTTATTTCCTTGAGCAGTGGTTTGTAGTTCTCCTTGAAGAGGTCCTTCACATCCCTTGTAGGTTGGATTCCTAGGTATTTTACTCTCTTTTAGCAATTGTGAATGGGAGTTCACTCATGATTTGGCTCTTTGTTTGTCTGTTATTGGTGTATAGGAATGCTTGTGAGTTTTGCACATTGATTTTCTATCCTGAGACTTTGCTGAAGTTGCTGATCAACTTAAGGGGATTTTGGGCTGAGACGATGGGGTTTTCTAAATATACAATCATGTCATCTGCAAACAGGGAAAATTTGACTTCTTCATTTCCTAATTGAATACCCTTTATTTCTTTCTGTTGCCTGATTGCCCTGGCCAGAACTTCCAACACTATGTTGAACAGGAGTGGTGAGGGAGGGCATCCTTGTCTTGTGCCGGTTTTCAAAGGGAATGCTTCCAGTTTTTGCCCATTCAGTATGATATTGGCTGTGGGTTTGTCATAAATAGCTCTTACTATTTTGAGATACGTTCCATCAATACCTAGTTTATTGAGGGTTTTTAGCATGAAGGCTGTTGAATTTTGTTGAAGGTCTTTTCTGCATCTATTGAGATAATCATGTGGTTTTTGTCATTGGTTCTGTTTATGTGATGGATTACGTTTATTGATGCATATGTTGAACCAGCCTTGCATTCCAGGGATGAAGCTGAATTGATCGTGGTGGATAAGCTTTCGATGTGCTGCTGGATTCGGTTTGCCAGTATTTTATTGAGGATTTTTCCTCAATAAATAACATCAATGTTCATCAGGGATATTGGTCTAAAATTCTCTTTTTTTGTTGTGTCTCTTTTTTTGTTGTGTGGCTTTGGTATCAGGATAATGTTGGCCTCCTAAAATGAATTAGGGAGGATTCCCTCTTTTTCTATTGATTGGAATAGTTTCAGAAGGAATGATACGAGTTCCTCTTTGTACCTCTGGTAGAATTTGGCTGTGAATCCATCTGGTCCTGGACTTTTTTTGGTTGGTAGGCTATTAATTATTGCCTCAATTTCAGAGCCTGTTATTGGTCCATTCAGAGATTCAGTTTCTTCCCAGTTTAGTCTTTGGAGGGTGTATGTGTCCAGGAATTTACCCATTTCTTCTAGATTTTCTAGTTTATTTGCATAGAGGTGTTTATAGTATTCTCTGATTGGAGTTTGTATTTCTGTGGGATTGGTGGTGATATCTCCTTTATCATTTTTTATTGCATCTGTTTGATTCTTCTCTCTTTTCTTCTTTATTAGTCCTGCTAGCTGTCTACTAATTTTGTTGATCTTTTCAAAAAACCAGCTCCTGGATTCATAGATTTTTTGAAGGGTTTTTTGTGTCTCTATCTCCTTCAGTTCTGCTCTGATCTTAGTTATTTCTTGCCTTCTGCTAGCTTTTGAATTTGTTTGCTCTTGCTTCTCTAGTTCTTTGAATTGTGATGTTAGGGTGTTGATTTTAGATCTTTCCTGCTTTCTCTTGTGGGCATTTAGTGCTATAAATTTCCCTCTACACACTGCTTTAAATGTGTCCCAGAGATTCTGGTACATTGTGTCTTTGTTCTCATTGGTTTCAAAGAACATCTTTATTTCTGCCTTCATTTCATTATTTACCCAGTAGTCATTCAGGAGCAAGTTGTTCAGTTTCCATGTAGTCATGTGGTTTTGAGTTAGTTTCTTAATCCTGAGTTCTAATTTGACTGCACTGGGGTCTGAGACAGTTTGTTGTGATTTCTGTTCTTTTACATTTGCTGAGGAGTGCTTTACTTCCAATTATGTGGTCAATTTTAGAATAAGTGTGATGTGATTCTGAGAAGAATGTATATTCTGTTGATTTGGGGTGGAGAGTTCTGTAGATGTCTATTAGGTCTGCTTGTTGCAGAGCTGATTTCAGGTCCTGGATATCCTTGTTAACCTTCTGTCTCATTGATCTGTCTAATTTTGACAGAGGGGTGTTAAAGTCTCCCATTATTATTGTGTGAGAGTCCAAATCTCTTTGTAGGTCTCTAAGGACTTGCTTTATGAATCTGGGTGCTCCTGTATTGGATGCATATATATTTTGGCTAGTTAGCTCTTCTTGTTGAATTGATCCCTTTACCATTGTGTAATGGCCTTCTTTGTCTCTTTTGATCTTTGTTGGTTTAAAGTCTGTTTTATCAGAGACTAGGATTGCAACCCCCACTTTTTTTTTTTGCTTTCCATTTGCTTGGTAGATCTTCCTCCATCCCTTTATTTTGAGCCTATGTGTGTCTTTGCACGTGAGATTGGTCTCCTGAATATAGTGCACTGATGGGTCTTGACTCTTTATCTAATTTGCCAGTCTGTGTCTTTTTTTTTTTTTGGGATGGAGTCTCACTCTGTAGCCCAGGCTGGAGTGCAGTGGTGCCATCTTGGCTCACTGCAAGCTCTGCCTCCTGGGTTCATGCCATTCTCCTGCCTCAGCCTCCTGAGTAGCTGGGACTACAGGCGCCCACCACCATGCCCGGCTAATTTTTTGTATTTTTAGTAGAGACGGGATTTCACTGTGTTAGCCAGGATGGTCTCGACCTCCTGACCTCGTGATCCACCTGCCTTGGCCTCCCAAAGTGCTGGGATTAGAGGCATGAGCCATGGCACCCGGCCCAGTCTGTGTCTTTTAATTGGGGCATTTAGCCCATTTATGTTTAAGGTTAATATTGTTATGTGTGAATTTGATCCTGTCATTATGATGTTCACTGGTTATTTGGCCCGTTAATTAATGTAGTTTCTTCCTAGCATTGATGGTCTTTACAGTTTGGCATGTTTTTGCAGTGGTTGGTACCGGCTGTACCTTTCTATGTTTAGTGCTTCCTTCAGGAGCTCTTGTAAGGCAGGCCTGGTGGTGACAAAAATCTCTCAGCATTTGCTTGTCTCTAAAGGATTTTACTTCTCCTTCACATATGAATCTTAGTTTGGCTGGATATGAAATTCTGGGTTGAAAATTATTTTCTTTAAGAATGTCGAATATTGGCCCCCACTCTCTTCTGGCTTATAGGGTTTCTGCCAAGAGATCCGCTGTTAGTCTGATGGGCTTCCCTTTGTGGGCAACTCAACCTTTCTCTCTGGCTGCCCTTAACGCTTTTTTCTTCATTTCAACCTTGGTGAGTCTGACAATTATGTGTCTTGGGGTTGGTCTTCTCGAGAAGTATCTTTGTGGTGTTCTCTGTATTTCCTGAAATTGAATGTTGGCCTGCCTTGCTAGGTTGGGGAAGTTCTCCTGGATAATATCCTGAAGAGTGTTTTCCAGTTTAGTTCCATTCTCCCCATCACTTTCAGGTACACCAATCAAACATAGATTTGGTCTTTTCACATAGTCTCATATTTCTTGGAGGCTTTGTTCATTTATTTTTACTCTTTTTACTTTCACCTTCTCTTCTCACTTTATTTCATTAATTTGATCTTCAATCACTGATGCCCTTTCTTCCACTTGATCGAATCGGCTACTGAAGCTTGTGCATGCGTCATGAAGTCCTCGTGCCATGGTTTTCAGCTCCATCAGGTCATTTAAGGTCTTCTCTACGCTGTTTATTCTAGTTAGCCATTCGTCTAATCTTTTTTCAAGGTTTTTAGCTTCCTTGCAATGGGTTTGAACATCCTCCTTTAGCTCGGAGAAATTTGTTATTACCGACCTTCGGAAGCCTACTTCTGTCAACTTGTCAAAGTCATTCTCCATCCAGCTTTGTTCCGTTGCTGGAGAGGAGCTGCAATCCTTTGGAGGAGAAGAGGCACTCTGAGTTTTAGAATTTTCAGCTTTTCTGCTCTGGTTTCTCCCCACCTTTGTGGTTTTATCTTCCTTTGGTCTTTGATGTTGGTGACCTACAGATGGGGTTTTGGTGTAGATGAACTTTTTGTTGATGTTGATGCTATTCCTTTCTGTTCGTTAGTTTTCCTTCTAATAGTCAGGTCCCTCAGCTGCAGATCTGTTGGAGTTTGCTGGAGTTCCACTCCAGACCCTGTTTGCCTGGGTATCACCAGCGGAGGCTACAGAAGAGCAAATATTTCAGAACAGCAAATATTGCTGCCTGATCCTTCCTCTGGAAGCTTCATCCCAGAGGGGCAGCCACCTATATGAGGTGTCTGTGGATCAGGTGGCCGTATTTCAAATGTCACTCACATTCCCCTTCTCCTCCCCACCTCTTCCTTGCTTTACTTTTTTTTTTCCATAGCACTTATTACCTTCCAATGT
Source organism: Pongo pygmaeus (assembly GCF_028885625.2). Lineage (NCBI taxonomy): Eukaryota > Metazoa > Chordata > Mammalia > Primates > Hominidae > Pongo > Pongo pygmaeus. The sequence goes on from NC_072380.2 coordinate 13,117,572, forward strand.
AAGAATCCATACAGAATGTATAATTTTTTTTCTCTATTGTTTTCCTCTCACCTGTAGAATGTAAGCTCTATGATAGCAGACATTTGATCTGCTTTAGTCGTTGATGTGTCCCTGGAGCATAAGAAAATAATCGGCATACAATAGGTGCTCAATAGATATTTGTTGAATGAAAGATCTTTAACCTCCCTACTTTTTTCACTAGACTATAGGTCCCATTGGGGCAGAGATTATGTTATGTTAATTTTTCTGATCTTCAGATTTTAGTATGGTATCTTGAAAATGCTAGGTGGTCATTAATTGTGTTGAAGGAAAACACACTCTGTGATTCTTTGAGGACTGCATCCCAAGATGTGCGGAAAGATGACAGAGGACTATTGATGATATAGAGGAGACGCAGAGAAAGACATTTAGCCAATAAAGAAACAGATATTAGACTATACATTACATAAAATTGGAGATACTATGTGGGCGCAATCTATGCTGGGGATATCTGGACTCAGGAGAAAAGGAATGAGGAAATTAATCAAAATCATCCGGGAATACTTGAGGCATTCAACATTGCTACCTCTGCAGAGGCGCCATTAACATTTATGGGATATTCGCTGCATGTTGGACTTTTGGATGGAATTCCCTGTGACTGCTCCCCAGGGATTTCTTGGCTCCCCAACCCTCTAGCACCAGCCTGAATAGTGTTTCTTTATATGGTGTCACTTTCTTATATAAGAAGACAGAGATATAAGGTAATTTTTTTCTCTTGCTCTCCTTCTCTTTTCCTCCTTCTTTTTAATGGAAAAGTACTTGTAAAAATAGAATAGTTGTTTTGGGAGTTTAGGTTGTTATACAGAATCCAGGATATTTATTTTAAGCAGGTCCATACAACAGCGGCAATTTTTTTTTTTTTTTTTTTTTTTGAGACAGTCTTGCTCTTGTCACCCAGGCTGGAGTGCAATGGTGTGATCTCAGCTCACTGCAACGTCTGCCTCCTGGGTTCAAGTGATTCCTGCCTCAGCCTTCAGAGTAGCTGGGATTACAGATGCCGGCCACCATGCCCAGCTAATTTTTGTATTGTTAGTAGAGAAGGGGTTTCACCACATTCGTCAGGCTGGTCTCAGCCAGCTTTTAAAATGTCTACTTTGGTAGACATTTAGTTAGTAAATTTCTAACTAACTAAATTTAGTTAGTAAAATCCTAACTAACTAAATTTAGTTAGTAAAATCCTAACTAAAAGAAAAGTAATGATTGCGCCACTGCACTCCAGCCTGGGTGACAGAGCAAGACTCCGTCTCAAAAAAAAAAAAAAAAAAAAAAGAAAAGTAATGATAAACATGAAATTTAGATTAGCAGTTACTTTTGGGAGTTGAGAGGGACTTTCTATAGTATTGGAGACGTTAGATTTCTTAGGCTGGATGGTGAGTACAAGGAAGTTTATTACTTTTCATATATTGTATATTTCTATACAATGTCTATTACTGTTTTTTTTTTTTTTTTTTTTTTTTTTGAGACAGAGTCTTGCTCTATAGCCCAGGCTGAAGTGCAATGGTGTGATCTCGGCTCACTGCAACTTCCTCCAACTGGGTCCCGGTTCAAACAATTCTGCCTCAGCCTCCCGAGTAACTGGGATTACAGGTGTGTGCCACCATGCCCAGCTAATTTTTATATATATATATATATATTTTTTTTAGTAGAGATGAAGTTTCATCATGTTGGACAGGCTGGTCTTGAACTCCTGACCTCGTTATCCACCTGCCTCGGCCTCCCAAAGTGCTGGGATTACAGGCATGAGCCATCACACCCGGCCTTTATTAAATATTTTTAAACAAATAAAAATCCCTATGGACCAAGCCTTTTCTCAAACAATCAAAAGTCTTTAGTATGTGTTAGATTTAGACTCAACAAAGTTACTTCAGTAGCATTAAAAGACATAGTTTTTCGTGATAAAATAATTTGTAAGTATTTCAACTCTCTCTGCGGAAAGCTTTTATGTAAGGTCATTCAACAATAGAGGCTAAAATAGCCTCTTCCTGTTAAGGTTATGTACAGATTCATTTCGTTTGTTTGTTTATGAACCATTTGTTTTGAACTCTAAATATTCTCCTCTTTACACCAACACAAGTGGAACTCCAGCCAAGAAAGAAATTGCCTGCTGGGTGCTATGGCTCACACCTGTAATCCCAGCACTTTGGAAGGCTGAGACAGGAGGATCACTTAAGGCTAAGAGTTCAAGGCTGCAGTAAGCTCTGATCATGCCATTGCACTCCACTCAAGCAAACAAAAAAGAAAAAGCCTATGGAATTCAAGGTAGTGTAGTGACAATACTCAGGCCCTAACCACTAAATGCAACTGTAATTAAGTAAAAATGCATTCAGATCCAATTAGGCATGTGATTAGCATAGAGAGAAAAGAAGGCACTCTGGCAGGGCGCGGTGTCTCATGCCTGTAATCCCAGCACTTTGGGAGGCTGAGGCAGGTGGATCACCTGAGGTTAGGAGTTCGAGACCATCCTGGCAAAGATGGAGAAACCTCATCTCTACTAAAAATTCAAAATTAGCCAGGTGTGGTGGTACATGCCTGTAGTCCCAGCTACTCAGGAGGCCGAGGCAGGAGAATCACTTGAAACTGGGAGGCAGAGGTTGCAGTGAGCCAAGATCGCGCCATTGCATTCCAGCTTGGGCAACAAGAGCGAAACTCAGTACCCCCCCCCGCAAAAAAAAAAAAAAAAAAAGAAGCTGCACTCTTGGCCCTGGCTTCCCACAAAGCCAGAGCCTTCAGCCAGGTGAGAGAGAGCCCAGCGCATGGACAGAGGTTTAGAAGGATCCAATAGACATATGGTGAAGCCATCATTGTAATTTAAAATTTTCTAGTAGCCACTGCAAAAAACATCAAAAGAAACAGATGAAATTAACTGTAATGCAATTTTTTATTTTACTCAATGTATTCCAGATATCATTTTGGCAGGTAAATGATGTAAAGACTAACAAAGTATTTTACATTGTTTATGTCAAGGTGAGTGCTTGACATCTGATGTGTATTTTATACTTCATCCAAGGTGGTACTGGCCACATTTCTAGTGCTTGGTGGCCACGAGTAGCTGCGGCTACCCTGTTGGCCAGTGCAGGCTTTGGGGATATCTATGGGGTGCCTCTGGTATGAGCTTGCTGGTGAGAGCCAGGGATTGTGGTCCCTGTTTCCCTTTCCACTGTCACCACCCATGGCTGGTGAGGTTTTCCTCTCTTCTCTGGTGTCAGTGCCATATAATAAAATCTGTCTGCAGGCAGTATTCTCTCTCTCTGTGTGGATCTTGGAATCACATTCCCCTTTTAGGATTTATGAAGGGTTTTAGTGATTGCTGAAACAATCGCTAAATTATACCAACAGGTATAATTCAAAACAATGAATTATTCTGACAGGTATAATTCAAAAGGTATAATTCAAAAGTATCTTTTGAATGCCTTTGGGAAAGGCAAAAGTCATAAATAGGTAGCAAATAATGAATTTGCAGGTACACAAAAACTAACTTAAGATGCAGTTATGTTTAGAGAAGTACCAGGATTTAGCAGATCAGAAGCTGTGGGCTGTGGGATCAGGAGAAGGTTTCAGATTACTGGTGGAGTGGAGGAAGAGGCGTGGGCCTGAGAGGTGAGTGGAAGGGTGGTACAGGGGACAAGAACCAAGCAGGGTTACAGTGATGCTGACCTCATCTAGAGATGAAGATGAAGTTGCCAAGTGTGGGGGGATGTTGAAGGAGTATCCTTGGGCCACCAACTCCCTTTCCACCCTTTCTTCACCAAAATGTTCCCCTAAACAATCACTGGCCTGGGGAAAAATCTGGAAGAGGGATTAAATGATAAGCTTGCTCCACACTGTAGTATATGTTTGGGGGAGTGCTGGGGGATTATTTTGGGGGTGAGATAGATAACGAGGTAGAAAAGTAGAAATGGGTTTTCATCAGCTCCACAAGAAAATTCAAAAGAAAGTTGAGAAAGGAAATTACAAATGACTGGTAATAGCAAAGAAAGTGGAGTTCCTGAGGCCTCTTCGTGGCCACATGATTTATAGGAAGCCAAAGATAAGTTGGGGGTTTGCTTGCATTGCTATTAAGCCCTTATTGGCCAGGCACAGTGACTCATGCCTGTAATCCCAGCATTTTGGCAGGTGGAGGCGGGTGGATCACCTGAGGTCAGGAGTTCAAGACCAGCCTGGCCAACATGGTGAAACTCCGTCTCTACTAAAAACACAAAAAATCAACCAGGTGTGGTGGCCTGGGCCTGTAATCCTAGCTACTTGGGAGGCTGAGGCAGAAGAATCACTTGACCTGGGAGGCTGAGGTTGCAATGAGCTGACATTGTGCTACTGCACAGAGCAAAACTCTGTCTCAAAAACAACAACAACAAACCCTTAATGACCAGAACAGTAAGGAGGAGAAAGTAAAGTATGTGCCTGGTGGCGAGCACTGAAGACAGTATTTTAAGATGCCCCGAGAATTTGGTCATGGGAGGCTTCCCCATATAAGCCCAGATGATGAATCACAATGTTAAATCCACTTCTGTGTTCCTCAATTTTATAAAGCCTAAATCTACGGGACAAACCACAGGACTGAGGGTCAAAACCTAGGATTCTGTTTTTCCTGGTGTCCAGGCTGTGTGTGACTGTGGCCACACCATTCTCCTTTCTGGATCTCAGTTTCTTCATCTGTGAAATAATAGATTTGGCAGTACTAACTCTGCAGTCCTTTCTGCCTACAGTGCCTATGACTCTGACCTCTCTCGTCTCCTTTCCTCTGCTTCAAGGGGAGTGGCTTGATTATTATTATTATTATTTTTTTTTATGGAGTCTTGCTCTGTTGCCCAGGCTGGAGTGCAGTGGTGTGATCTCGGCTCGCTGCAGCCTCTGCCTCCCGGGTTCCAGAGGTTCTCCTGCCTCAGCCTCCCACGTAGACTAGCTGGGATTACAGGCACATGCCACCATGCCTGGCTAATTTTTGTATATTTTTTAGTAGAGACAGGGTTTTACCATGTTGGCCAGGCTGGTCTCGAACTCCTGACCTCAGGTGATCTGCCCACCTCGGCCTCCTAAAGTGCTGGGATTACAGGTGTGAGCCACTGTGCCCGACCAGCCTGATTATTCTTGTATGTCAGGATGGAGCTGAGTTTGTGAAACCTGATGCTGTGCAATTTTGGGTGATGCCCTTTTTAAAAATGAGATGTCAAAATTACTAATACAAAATTCATGATGAAAGTGAATATTGATTTAGAACGAGAAAAGAAATCTCAAGAAGTTACCAGAGATTTAAAGATTCAAGTCTTTTTTGTGTGGTATCTCTTTTGGCAATTTCCCACACATGCATACATAGAAATGTTTCCTGTTTCTAACACAGCTTCTCCTCTCCCCCGAACACTGCAAATCCTCTCACTCACAGCAACCCATCTAAGTCAGGGTCTCTAGTCTGTAATTTTCATTAATGTTTTGGACAGAATTGTAGCACTCAAAGTTCATATTTTGAAGTCTCAACTTCTAGTAGTCAGAATGTGATTGACTTTGGAGATAAGGTCTTTAAAGAGGTGAGTGGGTTAAAATGATGCTGTTAGGGTAGGATCCTGATCCAATATGACTGGTCTCATCAGAAGAGGAAGAGACACCAACAGTGCACAAAGTGATGACCCTCTGAGGGCAAAGCAGAGAGAAGGTGGTCATCGGCAAGCAAAGGAGAGAGGCCTCGGAGGAATCCAACCCTGCTGGCACCTTGATCTTGGACCTCTAGCCTCCGAGACTATGAGGAAATAAATTTCAGTTGTTTGAGCCACCCAGTGTGTGGTGTTTAATACAGCAGCCCAAGCAAACTAATACAGTGACCCTCTTGATGAATCTTCCTCTGCCTAAGGACTTTATTCTTTCATGTCTTGTTCCCTTGTCCCAAACCATCTCCCTCCTCTCTGTTCCTATTCAATCCAACTCAGGACTTTTCTTCTTTAAGTCTTCCTTATGGAGAGACCTCTCAATCTTAGAACACACTGACACCTATTGACTGTCATTCATTTGGGAAACAAATAGGAATTTCCTTGCCACAGCTCTTATATTATTATCCTGTTTTGTTACTTTTACTTTTCAAAAGATCATATCTTTTCTTCCTCATCAGGTCAGTGTTTTGAAGCCTATCAGGGAGAACATCTTATTATCAACTGTTAGAAAAAAATTGAGTGATGCTTTTTGAGTTAGAGGAGAAGAGACCCATTTAGGGCTATGGATGGTAAGACCAAAAAAGTCTTAAAAATGTTATTTCTAAAGTAGGAATTAGTAGGAATCCACCACACCTCTAATAGTTTAGTGCCACATCTGTGCTAAGTACAGATATAAAGAGTCTAACAACTATGGCTGGAATCCCCTACCCCCTCCCACCATTTCCTACTAACTCAGTGGGTTAGAAGCATTTATCTTTATTTCTGTTGTGGCAACCCAATTCTGGTTGTTGCCTTCTGTTTTTCTACTGCTTACACCAGCAACGGAAGTTCATAGGAATATCTTCCAAAAAAGCTCTGGCCAGAACCAAAGGAAGTGAGTACATTCAAGGGTGAAAGGATGATTCAACCTCTTTGAGTGCTTAATTTTTGGTATCCCTTCTGAAATTGCTGAAAAGAATGCCAACAAGTTGTAATTACCATAGCCCTCTCTGGGAGGTGGAAATTGGCCAGTACTCGTTGGATTTCAACCAACAATCCATTTCAAAGAAGTCATCAAAGGAAATGAGCACCTATTTTGGTAACTTTTAGGGAATATCTGACGCCCCTAAAAATTCCACATGCATGCTTGATAGAGTTTCATAAAACTGTGCTTCTTTATTAGCATTTTAAATTCAGGCTTAAATGTGCACTAAAAATTGTATAGTAATTTATTAGAGAGTTGATGATAGAGAGTGGCTAGGGCTTGGTCTCAGAATAAAAGAAACTTCTCAGTTTACCAAAATCTGCATTCGCTACCCACAGAGAAATGAGCACTTAATCTCCTAGGAAGAAAACATACCTGTGTTCAAATTTTTATCAAATGCCATATTTTTCCAGTGAACTAAGGTCCTCAAGTGGGGACATTCATCACCATCCTCAGGAAACTGAGAGGACTGCTTTTGCAATCAGAACAGCTTCCAAGGCCCTTATGCCAATGGTTATGTGGAACTATTCAACATCAGCCTCGGAAACTTCCTTGGGAGCTGAGTGGGCAGCTATGAATCATCCCCTGCCCTTTACACATATTGTTACTGATCTCCTTGGAATATTATATGAAAATAACAGCTTGCATTTTTGTTAAGAATGCTTTTCCTGATGGCATCAGGCAGTCCTGGAGTGAAAGCAGGTCCTGGTGAACTGTGTATCCTGGAATTGGATATACTCCAAAAATGTTTGCAAATGCTGTTTGGAAGCTGAGTCAACACACCTGATTTGGAAGAAAGCCACAGGCAGAGGCCAGCAGTACTGGCAAAAGCACAAGGACTCCATTCTGGGGATTAAAAAAAAAATAACAGAACTAATTTTTAACCTTTTCATAGTCAACTTGAAGAAACATTGTAGGCCCCAAACGTTCCATTTTGTTATGGATAAGAAAGCAGGCTGGGCATGGCGGCTCATGCCTATAATCCCAGCACTTTGGGAGGCTGAGGTGGGAGGATTTCTGGATCTCAGAAGTTTGAGATCAGCTTGGGCAACATAAAGAGACCCCCATCTTTACGAAAATATAGGAAAATTAGCTGGGTGTGGTGGCTTGTGCGTGTGGTAGTAGCTAGCTGAAAGGCTGAGGCGGGAGGGTGGATTGAGCCCAGGAGTTTGAGGTTACAGTGAGCTATGATTGTGCCACTGCACTCCAGTGTGGGTGACAGAGCATGATCCTGTCTCAAAAACAGCAAAAGAAAGTAAACCTAGGAAAACCAAACTCTCCTTTAAAAAATGCTTCAAATACACTGAGAAAAATACTGAGCATGGTTTTTCCCTTTGATTTGGCTATTTCTCATTTATTTGGCCCAAACTGATACTATATGATATTCCATCACATGGGAAAGAATAGCTAGAATCTCAAAGCTCAAATTTGGGTTCTAATCCCAAATTTATCACCAATTAGCCCTGTAGCTTCAGAGTTGCATGGATACCTTGGGATGTCTGTTGAACTTGACAAATGTATTTTGTCAGCAATTGGTGATGGCAATCCTTCTGTTGCAAGATCAAAAGCAGATGAGCTGTTTCAATCAATCATGTTCTTACAGGTAGCAACAGTCACATCGACATTTTGAGCCTTCCTGTATAAATAAATAGCTCCTGCCAATGGTGAATGATCAAGTGGAAGCGAGTGTGAATACAGCTCTTTGCTACTTAGATCTGTATGATATGAGGTATAGTTGATGGAAATGAGGATGCTTAATTTCTAGGAAAGGAGATTCAGAGAAAATTTTGTAGCTTCTTTGTGTGATTGAAGTACTGCTGTGAAGAAGGAGAACTAAATTTGTTTTGGTTTGTGTAACCTCAAAGTATAAAATATTGCCAATAGGTAGAAGCCATACAAAAACAGATTTCAGATCAACTTGGAAGATTATTTTCTAACATAGCTCCTTAGAGATGGTGCCACATTACCAAGTAACATGCCCATCCCTAGAGGTGTTCAAGAAGAGGGTTGATGGCCATGTGGCAGGAATATCGTGGTTGACCTATGGCAGTATTATCCTTCTCCTGGATTTTAGGAATCATTTAAAAAAATGAGCAAGGGGTCATTATAGAAATATAAACTGTCACCTTTTAATTTTGCCAATTTAGGACATTTTAATTGCCATTTATAATTACTACAAATTGCCATTTATAATTATAATATAATTATAATATACAAATTGTATATTATATACAAAATAAACAAATTGTATATTGTATAATATAATATACAAATTGTATATACTGTATAATGTATATATGTATAATGTATACATGTATACAATATACATGTATAATATACAAATGTATATATTGTATAATATAATATACAAATTGCCATTTATAATTACTACAAAATAAAGGATAATTCAAGAAGAGAAAAGAAATAATGTAAGAATGAAGGATCATTCTAGAATAGTAAGTAAATCCAGCTTTATACAATATATACCATCTATATAAATTAAAACACAACCAATGCTCTACATTCTGTATGGATACACACACACACACACAGTGAACTCGAAGAAATATCAACACAGGAGAGTGGTTATCTCTGATTAGGGGAAGGAGAATAGGACTGGAGAGGTGTTTAAAAGGGACTTCAACTTTACAATAATTTATTTATGTAAAAAATAACACAAATATGCTAAAATGTTCTCATTTGTTAATTCTGGATGCAGGAAGAAAAAAATATTTTATTATAGTGTATTTTTCTCTATTCAAAGGGATTGCCCATTCCTCTCAGACAAAACAAGAAGACACTTTACTACATCGCCTTTATTTTTCTCGTTTCAACACGTACCCGTGTAAGGTCTATTGCTCATTACTGCACATAGGCCATTATTTGGGAGACAGGAGACTATTCATCTATCAACTGTCTCTCATAGGCTTACTATGAACCATGAATTGTGCTTATGCTTCCTCTAAATCTGTGATTCTGTCGTTCTATGATACTTAATTTTTCACAGATACTCCTTTTACAATTTCTTTCAGATCTTACATTTCCTCTGAAACTGGAAACAAGTTCTCCAGGGAAACCTTGATCATCTGTGATCATCTGTGCTTATAATCCTTCGGGGCTAAGAGAACATCTCATTTATGTCACGAGAGTCATGACATACTAGTGTTGCACACCTCATAACCAAATATCTTTCAATTCTCCTGTGAAGTCAATTCTAATCATGGCTTCAAATGAGATGAAAAGATTTCTAGTGGTAGGGATGTTTGAAATGGAGCTACAGTGGGGTGTGAATTTGATTCTACTACTTCAGAGGGATTAAAATCTATCTTAGAACTTTCTACAGTTTATTTTTTCTTGACTTGGGTCTTTCTTGATGTCTTCTTGAAAGTATGTTTATGCAAGATGAAGTACCTGATCAATGATATGTATCCAGTAGTTGTTTTTCTGATGAATGAATGCATGAGAACCTATATTGGTTCTTGTTTTTGTCTGTTTCATACATTTTGTTTAATCCTGCAAATAGTTTCCTACCTGGGGGTCGGAGGATGTCTAGTGGAGTAAAGGTAGTATTAATAACATGTCATTGAATGATCTTCAAAATTTCAGAAAGCTTCAAGAAATCTTAAAATGTTCAACTTATTTGCTCTTGGCTAGAATTATATCAACATAATTTGTTAATAGAAGCTCTCTTATGCTGATCAGATTCCCTAATTAGTAACTATTTAAGCCCTTGATTTATTTTATTATTTTTTAATTTTTAACTTAATTAATTTTTTTGAGACGGGAGTCTCGCTCTGTCGTCCAGGCTGGAGTGCAGTGGCGTGATCTGGCTCACTGCAAGCTCCACCTCCCAGGTTTATGCCATTCTCCTGCCTCAACCTCCTGAGTAGCTGGGACTACAGACACCCGCCAACAAGCCCAGGTAATTTTTTGTATTTTTAGTCGAGACGGGGTTTCACCATGTTAGCCAGGATGGTCTCGATCTCCTGACCTCGTGATCTGCCCACCTCGGCCTCCCAAAGTGCTGGGATTACAAGTGTGAGCCACCGTGCCAGGCCGATTTATTTTTTTTAAAGAGTAAAAATTATTGCTTAACAAATACATTTTTGTGACTAACATTTCCAAAATATAGGCTTTATAGGGATAAACAAAAAAAGAAGGATTTGGCATAAAAAATGTGTTGGGAACTATAAAAATTTGAATATAATACGTGCTAAAACTAGTCTGATGAGACTTCAGGAACAGCCAAAATACACCCTATTGGAGAGGTAATGACAAGGACATATTAGTTTAAACTTCTTTTTGCCTGATCTTGGCTTTAGACTGATGATACATCCTTCTAAGAACAAAGTATTTCATTTAAAGTGAAAAGATTGCCCAGGTGCAGTAGCTCACACCTATAATCCCAGCACTTTGGAAGGCAGAAACAGGCAGATAGGTTGAGCCTAGGAACTCAAAGTTGCTGAGCCCCGGCAACAGAATGAAACCCTGTCTCAAAAAAACAAACGAAAAAGGTTAAAAAAAAAAAAAAGTTAATTTTAGATTGAAGAAATCTCTTGGAAGCTAAGTTCAGTCTTAGAAGAAAGTGACAATCACAAGTGTAATCTGGGCTAATAATTAAATTTTAAAATATGTGATAGACAAAATATGTGTTGATAAGAGGACAAAGAAAGGACAGTCATTTCCCAAACTCAAATGAGTAATTCTCAGTTCCATAGTTCTTCCATTTGTTTTGAATTGGTACCATTTACAAAGGCAAAGGAGAGATGCTGAGCCGGTTCCAGACATTACCTCTCCCAATTGAACAAAAGCTCTTGACCTTCTCTTTGCATTGTAGAGTCATTTCAGGACAGTTTTCCCGAGTGAAAGAATGTTTGTGTGTTTTCTTCCTAAGTGTCTGGTATACTTTTCTATACAAGTAAAACAAATCAAAAACTTTACAAAAAATAGTTATTCCTATATGAATTCAAATTTTGCTTCTAGATTTTGGGTTGGCTTTGAGATTTCTAGGTTTATCATTCTTTAAAATGGAAAATGTTGCTTATTTCTTTCCATTTCATAAAGTATGCTTTATGTAAACAACTTCTTGTTAATCCTCAACCTACAGATAAGGTCACAACTCCTTGCCATGGCTTTTTTTTTTTTTTTGAAATGGAGTCTCGCTCTGTCACCCAGGCTGGAGAACAGTGTGCGATCTTGGCTCACTGCAACCCCTACCTCCTGGGTTCAAGTGATTCTCCTGCCTCAGCCTCCCAAGTAGCTGGGATTACAGATGTGCACCACCACACCCAGCTAATTTTTGTATTTTTAGTAGAGACAGGGTTTCACGATGTTGGCCAGACTGGTCCCAAACTCCTGACCTCAGGTGGTGTGCCCGCCTTGCCCTCCGAAGGTGCTGGGATTACAGGCGTGAGCCACCATGCCCGGCCTAGCATGAACATTTTGATCACTGAGTTCCACAAACATTTGCATCTAATAGCAACTTACAGCTTAAAAGGGACTTTGCATATAATCTCATCTCAATTCACTGATCTCCAAACATGCTGTTAAAAATACCTCTAAACACTAGTAAATGTCTCCTTCTCCTTTTCTTTTTTTTTTTTTTTTTTTTGAGACAAGATCTTGCTCTGTTGTCCAAGGTAGAGTACAGTGGTGCAATCATAGCTCACTGTACCCTTGAACTCCTAAGCTCAAGCAATCCTGCTGCCTTAGCGTCTCAAATAGCTGGGAATACAGGCATGCACCACCACGCCTGGCTGATTTTTAAATTTTTTTGTAGATGGAGATCTTGCCATGTTTCCCACTCTGGTCTAGAACTCCAGGCCTCAAGCAATCCTCTCTCGTCCTTCCAAGGTGATGGGATTACAGGCTTGAGCCACTGGGCCCTGAGTTCTCCTCATTCTTCAGAACCCTACTGCAACATCATGCCCCCTGGGAAGATTTCCTACCTGCTGTGTTGTTCTGCACTTAGTGTTCCCTTCTCTCTATTGTATTTTTAATATACTTCAACTCAATTGTTCTTGCTGTATATTAAAAATTCTTATATAAAATAGTTCTTATATTAAAATATTTTTATGAATGGCTTCTTCATAAGATGGGGAGGGGAGGATGTTATTTCTATGTATTTATGGATGATAACATAGAGGTGAGGGAAATGGGTAAAACCAGAGTCAATACGTTTTAGAGCCTGAGTTTGAAACTAGATCTTCCATCTCCAAGTCAGGCTCTGTCTACTCCACAGCATGGCTTTTCATAAGATGCTATGATGCTTGGTTTCACGAAATATTACAAGTATCGCTATTGCTTTGGTTTGTTAAAACAATGGTAATTACAATTTTTAAGGCAAATTCTGATGGCCTGCATGTATAGAGTATTTATAGTATACTAGGCAATGTTCTGAGTTAGATGTATTAATTCACTTAATCCTCATAACAACCCTATAAGAGAAGTACTATTATTATTATTATTTGAGACTGAATCTCATACTGTCATCCGGGCTGGAGTGCAATGGCGCGATCTCCGCTCACTGCAACCTCCGCCTCCTGGGTTCAAGCGATTCTCCTGCCTCACCCTCCTGAGTACCTGGAATTACAAGTGTATGCTACCACACCCTGCAAATTTTTTTTATTATTATTATTTTTTTTTTAGTAGAGGCGGGGTTTCACTATGTCGGCCAGGCTGGTCTCCAACTCCTGACCTCGTGATCTGCCTGCCTCGGCCTCCCAAAGTGCTGGGATTACAGGCATGAGCCACTGTGCCTGGCCAATAATTTACTGTTATTATTCTTATCTTACAGGTATGGAAATTGAGGTATCAAATGATTAAATAACTTGCTTGCCACCCAGATAAAAGTGGCAGAGCTGATTCCTAACCAGACGAATTAGTTTAGGAACCCACATTCTTAATAAAAGTAGACTTAAATACTGATGTTTTCTTTCCTAAATAGAACTTTGTACACGATCACTGTCTACAAGACTGATTATAATTTTTGTTGTTGTTGTTGTGTGGGTTTTTTTTTTTTTAGAGAGGCAGAGTCTCACTCTGTTGCCCAGGCTGGCCTGCAGTGGTACAATCATAACTCGCTGCAGCCTTGAACCCCAGGGCTCAAGAGATCCTCCTACCTCAGCCTCCTGAGTAGGTAGAACTACAGGTCCATGCCCAGCTAAGTTTTAAATTGTTTTTATGTGGAGATGGGGACTCGCTATGCTGCCCAGGCTGGTCCAGAACTCCTGGCCTCAAGTGATCCTCCAGACTTGGCCTCCCAAACTACTGGGGTTACAAGGGTGACCTACTGCACCCAGCCCTTTAGTTTTGAGTCTACGCATATTATAGAACCTAGGTTTGGCTCTGAATCTCCATTTATAGCCTCAACTATAATTACAGAGCACAAAAAAAATGGAGTTGATTCAGATTTCTGAATACAGTGGGTTTCATGTGGATAGTTATTAGGAAACAAGCAGGGCTTTTATTTTTGGACTTTTTTCTCCTTCTTCTACCCTTCAAATAATAAAACAAATTGGCAATTGAGAAAACAAGGGAAAAAAAAGCCAACAGCCTGTTTCTGATTTGTTTGGGACTGGATCCAAGGTTTTGGGAATCTTTCAGAGTTGCATTTTCAGAGTGTTCAAAGCGGGAATTCACTTTTGAAATAACTTAGAGATGAAAAAATGAAATTGTCAAATATATTGTGTCAAACTGCTATTTTAATGATTTTTTGCATGTAATAATAAAAATTAAAATATTCATTACAGTTCACATTGTAAAGATCACTTTGAGTGTAAAACCTACATTAAAAAAGCATAAGAACAAATACAAATATTTTATACCTTCTGCTAATACATTATAAGAATTTAGATTATTGAGAAAATAAATTTAAGAAGGCAGTATTGAACAACTACAAGAACCATAAAATATAGCTGAGAATTGGTTAGAGAAGAAAAGCTCCTAATTTCTAGTATATTAGAATAAAAGCCACAGTCACCATTCAAGTTATTTAAATACTATTGCAATTTAATGATTCAGGAGAAAGAGCAATTTCGTGCCACTGAGACTTTTGGAGTCTCCAAAATCTCCAAATGTAGATTCTGGACATTTTCTTCTGTGCTTTTATAATACTGAACTCCTAATCTTTGATAGTTTCTCTAAAACGCATCATGAATGTGTACAAAATGTATTTTTAAATTTTTATTTTTTTCAAACGTTTATTTTATGTTCAAGGGTATATATATGCAGGTTTGTTATATAGGTAAACTCATGTCACAGGGTTTGTCATACAGATTATTTTCTCCCCCAGGTACTAAGTCTAGTACCCAACAGTTTTTTTTTTTTTTTGGTTGGTTGGTTGGTTGTTTTGAGACGGAGTCTTGCTCTGTCATCAGGCTGGAGTAAAGTGGTGCGATCTCGGCTCACTGCAACCTCTGCCTCCCTGGTTCAGGTGATTCTCCTGCCTCAGCCTACCAAGTAGCTGGGACTACCAGTGCGCGCCAAAAAGCCCAGTTAATTTTTGTATTTTTAATAGAGACGGGGTTTCACCATGTCGGCCAGGATGTTCTCGATCTCTTGACCTCGTGATCCGCCGGCCTCGGCCTCCTAAAGTGCTGGGATTACAGGCATGAGCCACTGTGCCCGGCCCCAGTAGGGTATTTTAAAATTTAAAACGTTTTAATAAGTTTTGTTTTTAATTGATGCAATAATTGTACATATTTACAGGGTACAGTATGATGTTTTGATACATATGTACATTGTATAATGATTAGATCAGATAATTGACAGAGCAATCACCTCAAACACTTGCCATTTCTTTGCAGTGAGAATGTTATATCAAGTTTTTATTCCTGGATATTTAGGCCAATGAGCTGGGTCTTTATTCTCCAGACTTAGTAAAATTGCCATCTTTCTACCATCTCTGCAGAATTTCTAAGCCTGCCTGTCTTCTTGGCTTCGCTCTGGGCTTTATCTTTTCCCTCCTATTTACTTATTCATTGGATTTCTATTTCGCTTCCCACACTGTGACTTTACTTTTATCAAAACTGAAGTTTCCCCCACCTTTAATTTTTTTTTTTTAATTTTTAATTATTTATTTTTGAGATGCGGTCTCACTCTGTTACCCAGGCTGGAGTGCAGGGGTGCGATTACAGCTCACAGCAAACTTGACTTCCTAGGCCCACGTGATCCTCCCACCTCTGCCTCCTGAGTAGCTGGGACTACAGGCATGCACCTCCATGTCTCGCTAATTGTTTTATTTTTTGTAGAGACAGGGTCTCACTATGTTGCCAAGGCTGTTCTTGAACTCCTGGGCTCAACTAATCTACCCACCTCAGCCTCCCAAAATGCTGGATTATAGGCATGAGTCACCATGCCTGGCTAGCTTCCCCCTTGTAACACATCTTATTTCCTTTCTTTATCAAAATTAGCTTGAGATTTCAGCTTTAGTTAGTCTTTCATGAAAACCGAGTAGTAGGAAAGTGGGATTCAGTCCTATGCCTCTTCTTCTGAAAACTCACCTTGCACACTTTACCTATCTTTGTCTTTCCTTAAACTTAAGATAGTGTTGACTTCATAGTATCTAGGTTGTGTTCACTTACATGCTGTTCAATTACTCACTAGTTTCTACATTTTCTATTTTAGGTTGGAAGATCCTGGAGAAAACTCAGCATTAAATGTCGATAATTACCATGATTTTTTAACAAATGTTTATTTGAATGATTTCTTTTTTTCAACCAATACCTGGGCTACTCAGCCAAAATAATGAATAGGGAATTTCAGTGGGAAATTAGTAACAGAAAAGGGAAATAAGACGTAACAGGAAGTATCTAGATTTCTTCTATGGGTTTTAGAATTCTGTTGGAGATGAGTATTTCTAACCCTGGAAAGTTACCAAAAATGAAATGAAGATTGAATTTCCTATGAATAGGAAGAAGTTGAAGAAAACCTGGAGATTGCGCAATCCTGTCTGAACTATGCATCTGGTGACACGTTTGGACAGAAGTGTTTTGATAGGCTAGTTTCCCACCCTCTCTTCTTGTCAGTTTTCTTCTATGAATGTCCTCCCCCTCCCTCTGTGGTGTATTTGGTTGTAAACATAGGCTTTTAGTTTTTAAGGCAAATATTCCTCAGGATTATGGACAGAAGAGGAAATTCTCTTTAAAATAGCTTTGTGATACGATTCTTGTCTTTTACATGCAATAAACCTTTTGGGAAACAGAACAGAATGGATGGAAAATACCATGATAGGAAAAGAGCTCTATAGTTTCACCTTAATTTTAGATCAATTCTCTTCATTGGAAGTGTCATTTATGGTTTTTGCTGACTCACTTCCCTGCCATTGCTATTACCCTGGAGGGAGACACCATGACAAGCCATGCACAGACTTCATAGCATTAGTAACTTCTTGGGTCTTTGATGTGTTTTGTGTCAACAGAATCATTGTAGTACTCATGGTGTGTGCTGTTGGGGTCAGAGGTGACTATGAAGAAAGTCTTGAAGTTTGGAAGGACAAAAATGCTCAGGGGGAAAGAAGACTGTTCTGTTAAGGAAAATATTACTGTCAAGCCAGAAATATTCCTGAAGTCTTCATTAGGTCTAGTAATCTCCAAGGATTAAGATGACGGGACCCACGGTTGGATGACCTCTGTTGGATGTGCTAATACATAGAGGCTGAGTGGGCTGGATGGGTGGAAAACAGAGAGACGCAGTGCAGCACCAAACTCTGAAAAGAGCAGCTGTCTTTACAATGCTTATTCACTTTCAGTTACCTGCCGGCCAACGTAATGAGAACCCCTATCATAGGTGAAGGTTAAGTACACTATTTCCCTTAGACTTTAAAGTCCGCTTTAGTATTTTGCTGATGAGTATTAATGAGCAAGGCTTAAATTTCAGATTTTAAGAAATCTTTTTATCTAAAAATAAATAATTGTGGATGGAGACAGTTTCAGGGTAATTTCAACTCTTTTACTTCATACACACACACAGAGTCATAGGTTTTAGAAGCAATAAAATATTTTATTGAGCTAAAGTCATGGCTATTTCATTTCATTATGAGTAAGATACTTTACAAATAAAATAAATCATTGGCAAATAAAATGCAGTATTTTAATGATCTGAAAACATAACATCTTTTTAAATAGGCACTAGGTATTTTGCAGATTTCACCAATTACTTGTCACACTATGGTTGGAAATTCTGAACCATTCCATTCATTTATTAACTCAGCCAGAAAACTGTTTTTAAATATTTATGGGAATGCTTATGGTCAAATTCCTTCATTGCCTTTACATATAACTAAGTGGAGAGAAAGCTTTTCAATCAGTTTCTGGTACAAGCACCTGTCTTACATTTTGCCCCATAACTGTAACTATGACACTAATTGGCTTGCTTCTTAACACCTTCTTGATCATACTGCCTGAATTTGGCCAGTCTTGCAACGTGGCATTTTACAATCCCATGTTAAAATGAGGCTAGTACAGACCAGATGGCATTATTGGGTGGTCACACTAGGAAAAAAAAATGCCAAAAAACTACATTGCAAATTTTGATTTTAGATAGGAAAATAGAGTTTATTTCAGTCTGCAGAACAGACTAATAAATATCATTTGCACCCCTAAGAATAGCTGGTACTCACTCTAAGGCAGGGCTTCTGAAAATGGGGTCTGGTACCCCCGGCAATTGTGCAAGATGATCCATTGGAGAAAATATGACTACTATTTATATCTTATTTTTTAATTGAAGAATCAAATTAAGCTTTGCAAATATTTAATTTAAGTAGATTAATGCTGATTCGTACTTCATTCCACATGGCATGTGTCACCTATACTCAAAGTCTGCTAAGGGGAGATTGTGGTTCCATGGCATAAATGAGTTGGCCAAGTCTCTCTCAATCATTCTTTTGCTTTCATCATTTACATAAGGGGGGGGGGGTCCAATCTTTTGGTTTCCCTGGGCCACATTGGAAGAAGAAGAATTGTCTTGGGTCACACATAAATTAGACTAACACTAATGATAGCTGATAAGCTAAAAAAAAAAATAGCAAAAAATTCTTCTAATATTTTAAGAAAGCTTAATGAATTTATGTTGGGCTGCATTTAAAGCTGTCTTGGGCTGCATGAAGTCCACAGGCTGTGGGTTGGACAAGCTTGATTTAAATGTTTCAAGTCATTTATGGATGAACATAAGTAGACATAAGAGAGTTTAAAGACATATTATCTCATTTGAAAGAAATTTGACTAAAATAATGCTAATAAGTCAAGACAAAGTGAAGAGCAAGAGACCATTGATATTTCTCTGAGTCCTATTAGGAGCTATTGATGTTTTGAAAATCTAATCACATTTGACAAAATTTCTGCCTCCACCTTCTCCCCCATGGAAGGATCAGGAAGACTATTAAAATATAGATATCCACTTACTCTTTTTCAAAGTGAACCTTGACCTAGAGGAAAATTGTGCCTTGAGATGTTAGCTAAGGATAGAGCAAAGTCATCACTGTTAGCAAGACATTTTAAATATATTCTGTGATTTCTCCTGTGATGTTTAGTTATGTAACACCCAATTAATGTTTAATGAAAAACTTCACTGAATAGCCAATGACCTAAAGACACATTGAGGAAACATGTTCATTTTGCCTTAGTAAAAATGGCTGAAAGAATCCTTGGAAAACAACGTGGTTACCAGGCTAAAGTACATTCCTTTGAATGTATTTTCTGGTAAAAACACAGTCAACATTGCAAAAGATCTGAATAAACAAGTTTTATAACAAATTATGTCACGTAAAAGGTTTGGAATATATAGTAAATGTAAGCACAGATGTTTCTAATAGGTCTTGGCTTATAGTATTTGCTAAATTTTGTTTCAATGATGGAATATGAACGATTGCCTTCCCCCTTTCATTATGAGCCACCAAAGGGAAGAAAGACCAATGAGGTGATGTCTCAACAGTAAATGGCTCCTTTAATAAATATAATATTTCATCTAAAAACTATAAATGTAACCACAGAAAGAATTCTAGGCTGTTTATGAAGATAGCATTGCAAAATTAATAGACGAGCTATTTTAGCAAAAAGTTAAAGCTAAAAGTGCACAAAATGCTATAGACTGACATTGATATTCTAATATTTTCATTAAAAAAACCCAAATTAGTAAAAAGTGAATTCTTTACAATATTTGAAATGAGGTAGGCAGTGGCCACAAACACCATTTGTTACCATAGAGAGGTTTGCTGGTTATCTCAGAGCAAAGAACTGGAACAAGAGATTACTTACTCATTTTTTTTTTTTACAAAAAGCAAATAACTCAAATTTACTGACATTTCAGTGACGATAAGCAGTTGTCACTATTATGCTACTGAGAATACATTTTTTTAAACAGTACATAATTTGTTTCTCCAAGATAAAGATGGCACTTAAACAATGAGTGAGCAAGTAAGTGCTTTATAAAAGAAGTTGTGTTATGTATAAATCATTCTAAAAATATTTTGGAAATGTGTATATTGTTATATGAATTTATTACTGAAAATGATGTGTATTTACTACCTATTAAAACTCTCATACAGAAATTTTAAAAATCTGAATACAGTTTTCCAATCCATTAAAATTTTTGACAAATTAATAATTGCACTTGTGGTAATTTCAAATATACGTATTCAAAATATAAAAATGTAATTTCCGATTTGTTTTCCAGACATCAAAGCATATATATTTACTAGTAAAATTTCAGTAGACTCCTTTGGGTTACTGTTAGGCTAGATGAAAATTTTGCATCATGACTTAGTAAAAAAGTTGTATTTTGTCCGTTTGGAGTTACATGTTTTTTTCTACCTTCACGGCCTTTAAAATCAAGTATTAAACTGCAGTTTGAATCGATGTGCCTTCTTCTTTAGGCTAAGATTTAAAAAGCAGCTTCAAGCATATTCTGTCATGTTTTTTATCCTAAAAGTTATTCATTATAACATTTATAGAGAAAGTTTCTTTTGGCACTATTAAAAAATAAACCTTATAAATAGACATTTTTTCATGTTTGCTTTACACCATATATTAGTGCAGTATTACATGAACATTATTTAGAGTAGTGGTTCTCAATTGGAGTGATCTTTCTCCCTAGGGGACATTTGGCAGTGTCTGGAGAGGTTTTGGCTGTCACACCTGGGGGAGGTACTGCCGACATACAGTTGGTAGAACCCAGGGATGCTGCTAATGTCCTATAATGTACAGTTCTCCATGACAAAGAATTATCTTGCCCAAAATGTCAATGGTGCCGGGGTTGAGAAACCATGCTTTAGTGATTATGATATACATAGCGTGTACTTGACAGTATTTTACTTATGTATACCCATTTTAAAACAGTTTGGAGGCCACTGTAAGTTATGACATTTGAGAAGCTGAATTACCAGTTGAGATTCTATTTGGTTCAAAGTGCAAAATGTCTAGTATTTGTTTTAATTCACCATAGTATTTTGATTTAAAATCCATCTTATGTTTAGCTCTGTGAATTATAAACCATGGGTTGACTAGAAAAGGACTTCTCAGTGAGCAATGTCACATGTATATATCTTTAAGGCTGGCTTTTGTTTTTGTTGTTGGTGTTATTGTTTTAAGGTACTAAACTGTTTAAAACATCAGGATTTCATGAGGTTATACATGTGTACTGTCACAGAATTCAAGAAATTTAATAAAATGTGGACATGCAAATAAATTGCATGAAGCTTATTCATATCTTATTACCTATCAGTTTCTAGGCAGAGAAGGCCTAAATTTAGAAACACAGCTAAAGATTTTTGTTATCAGGCTCCTTGCCTCTATTTTGGCCAGTCTTCCCAAGAACATTATGAAGACAAAACAATTTTTATTATTTATCACTTCGTCTAATAGTAGAAACTATTAAATCTTACAAAAATGAAGCAAAATCACAGTATCAGTTTTAAAGGCTGCTACAGTTAGTCTTCCTTTCTTTGGTGTAGGGTTTTTAGATTAAAAGTTCTTCTTATGTGATATTTTATCGAACTTCTGCTTCCTTTCTGCAATGCCCAGAATTTCAGATCAACTATGAGTCATGACTTTGGAACAGTGACTTAAGGATTAAGTTATAAAATTAAAAAGATAATAGGTATTTCAATGTAGGACCAGAAACACACCACACACACACACACACACACACACACACACACACACACACCTAATAAATGCTAAGAAGTAAGATAGTTTTACAAGCAATTCCTTAAAACTTGGAAGAGCTGATGATGTGAGAAAAATCAGAAAATGTTTCTATCAAAAGAGAAAAATGAATGGCCTAACATCTATTATTTGCAGCTTAAGTTGTGAAAATATCATTTATAATGTGTGATTAATTGTATTCCACACATGACTATTTTAGTTGATGTTATAGAATATGACGAATGTTAAAGAAGATGAAAATAAAACGAATGTTAAGAATAACTTAATGACTTTGATTTTTCTAACTCGATTCCTTCTAAAGCCTGTAGATTCCAGAAAAACAAATACTTCCTTGATGAAAAGATCTTTGGACTGGGGAACTGCTTTTTCACCAAGACTACAGGAACTGCTAATAATTCCTGTAGCTATTTGATATATATTGATGTATGATGTTCGTCTGTGACTATCAACCTATGTATCCTTATAAATCTATAGATAGATATCTATAAAGAGTCATCTCAAGATTTTTGAGAGTCCATGCAATCTTAATTTCCAGTACTGCATATAATTTTCACTATAAAAACATAATTCCTTTGGAGAGTTAGTGCAACTAGAGAATAATAACATCATGATGAGATACGGACACAGGAAAAGTAGCTAAGCTCACTCACTAGTGGGTGACTTCTGCTCATCAGTCTCTCTGACAAAATCAAAGCTTACTTGAAATTATAGAATATGGTATTGCTCATAAATAGAAAAAATAGCAAAACCCTGTGATACAGTTTGGATGTTGTCCCTGCCCAAATCTCACGTTGAAATGTAATCGTCAATGTTGGAGGTGGGACCTGGTGGAGTGTTTGGGTCTTGGGGGTGGATATCTCATGAAGGGTTTAACACCATCCTCTTGGTACTGTCTTCGCAATAGTCAATGAGTTCTTATGAGATCTGGCCAATTAAAGATGTATGGCACCTCCCTCCTGTCTCTCTTGCTGCTACTTCCACCATGTGAGATGCCTGCTCCCCCTTCACCTTCTGCCATGATTGTAAGCTTTCTGAGGCCTTCTCAGAAGCAGATGCTGGCGTTATGCTTTCTGTACAGCCTGCAGAACCAGGAGCCAATTAAACCTCTTTTCTTGCAAATTACCCAGTCTCTTTATAGGTATTTCTTTATAGCAATGCAAGGACAGCCTAACACACCCTGTAAATATTAAATATGAGAATGGCAAGTCTAGGCAATAAGCTAAAATCAGTTATGACCTTTGAAATATTAAGATTATGGTTGCTAAATTTTGGTGTTTGGTGTTGGTTACAGAGTAGAGGGAAATGTTTTTTTCTTCCTCTTAAATTTCTATAGTTAAGTGCTACCTACCGGAGCAAGGGTAGAAAAAATCGCAAACTTGTTGCCCATCTGTCAATACTGATTTCTTGCTAATTTCTTGCTTTTATTTTTTTTTAAACAGCTAACAAAACACAGCATATTCCAAAAGTTCTATCCTGTTCTTTTGTGCTTAGCAAATGTGGTTTCCCACCTCCACCCTCAATTCTGGGTATCTTTACTGTTTTAAGAAGACCAGAATATTTATTAAAGGGGGAAGATCAAAGATTACAGCACTGAATGACATCAACAATGTCATTGTCAACAAACTTTTTTTTTTTGGAATTTACAAAGCAATTTCTTTTTTTAATTTTTTTATTTTTATTTATTTTATTTTATTATTATACTTTAAGTTTTAGAGTACATGTGCACAATGTGCAGGTTAGTTACATATGTATACATGTGCCATGCTGGTGTGCTGCACCCATTAACTTGTCATTTAGCATTAGGTATATCTCTTAGTGCTATCCCTCCCCCCTCCCCCCAACAAACTTTTATTGGAGGCATTGTCATTGTCAATGTCCATGTCAACAAACTTTTACTGGAGACAAAAGTTTAGAAGAAATAAATTGAAGTATGCTAACCCTGCTAATAGGTGTAAAATTGCATCATAAAGTAAACAGAAGCAATAAGATTTGCTCTTTTATAGCGGTCTATCTTTCAAAAACCTTTCTATTGAAAATTCATTTACTACATTAAATCAATTTTAGAAATACTTTCTCTGACTTTTGGAAAGAAGAAAATTGATATTTTGTTATTGTAAGGCTGTTGGTCCTCATCAGTTATTTGGTACCTGGTGGTTCAATAGAACCGCTTTAGGTTTTCCACTTTTAGTGACTTGATAGTTAAATACATACTTTGACATCTTTTGAGGAAATTGATTTAGCCCTTATTATCTTCAGAATGAAAACCAAATAAAGCATTTGCTGTTCTTGCCGCTTTTAAGTCTCTTTCTCTGGTCTGAAGTTCTTCTGCCTTAAATAATCTATTAGTTTTAAATCATTTCATCTGTAGGAATAGAATGAAAATTTAAAATGAATAGAGTGTTAGTTTTCTCATTCTTCTAGACTTATAACTACTAAACAAATAAATAGGGGGGGTGAGGTAGGAGATGAGCAGGACTTGTTTTCAAGACCCTCCTGATCTAAATAGGATGTAGCAAAGAAAGTGCCTCAAACCAGCCAGGACTAGGAATTATTATGTATTTGCTTGAGATATGCCCACCAGTGCCATGACAGTTTATAAATGCCACGGCAATGACCTGGAAGTTACCTTATGTGGTTCTGGGAACTCCTTGCCCCATATCCCAGAAAGTTTGTGAATAATACACTTCTCATTTAGCATATAGTTAGGAGTGAGCACGAATATAGCTAGCCATCAATGCACAAGGGCTACTCTGTGCTACTTTGCCTAGGGGTATCCCCGCTCTGTCTGTGGAGCACCGTTTTGCTGTACACTGTTGCTCTAATGAACTTGCTTTCTTTCACTGTCAGCTCACACTTGCATTCTTTCCTGAGTGAAGCCAAGAACCCTCTGAGGCTGAGCCCCACCTTTGGGGTTCGCTTGCATCAGCTGGGTGTGGAGAAGAAAGAGAAGGAGAGCAATATCTTCTGTAGGGAACTTTTGAGGTAAATATTGGTCTCTTTCTAAAACTCCTTGCAAGCCACTGTACCAGTTATCAACAAATGCTAGTCATGTTTCCTCTATTAGATATAAAACACAATAATACCTTACCAGGATTTGGTAGGTGAAAATGTCAATTTCTTTTTCCTAATTCCTTTTAATTGAAACTATTTGTTACAGCATGATAACTATAAAGTAGAAATAAAAACTAGGCTGGAATTGAAAAGAAAACAAACCCCCAAACTGAGGAAGAGTAGTGGCTTTTTTTGGAAACATACATGAAATCCTGGCAGGTAAAATAACTGTGTATTGTATATGTTAGCATGCTAGAATGAAATTTTAACACAACTCCTATGTCAAATGTTGACAAACTAAAGCTGGTCAACAACGAGATTAAATAAATCATAACCAGGACATTAACACCCCATAGAAAAGGCATGCATGAAAGCAGCTGGTACTGTCCCTGATAGACAAAACAATGAGCACTGACCCCAGTTTCAACAAGTTATGGTATAAAAATGTAAACACTCCATAGAGAATTTCTTTGTTAAGAAATTTATGTTATGTTATTAAGTTTAAATTACAGAGGCTTCCATTCCTCTCAACAACATACATGGCTTTTTAAAAATATCAGGATGACCAACCAGCCATGATGGCCTTCCCAGCTTCCACAATTCCCTCTGCCCTATCTATATTCCTGATCTTCCCCTAGACTATGTTAGGTCCCTGTGTGCATACACATTTTAATGGCACACTGCTTTTGTTTTGTTTTGTTTTTGGAAGAATCAGGAATTACTCTCTGCTCTGCTAGTCATGAGGGCAGGGTTGCGTCTGCATTTATTGCTATGTCTCTAGTGCTTAGCATAATGCTTGACATGAGTGAATTCTTATTTGTTCATTTCATAAGACCATCTTTTTCTGCTTGTCTTGGTTTATATGGTTTTGGTATTGCTCTGGGCACTCATTATGCAACACAAAATTGATTTTCAAAATGTTAACTATAATGTGATAGTTTAATGTGAGAAAATAGGAAAAGATGAAATGGGTGACAAATGATTGCCCGTTTTTAATGATGGACTGCACACTATCATTGACGGTGCTTGTGCTTTCTCGAGTGGCTTTCTTAGAACAGTTCCAAGAACTTCAAACACGCCTTTAATCCTTCAGTTATCTCTGTGATATGTAAAGCATTTTCAATATCACCATATAACAGCTTGGGAGGCAGACAGGTCTGAAAAGCAGAAGTCCAGAAATGTTTTCCGTTTGACTAAATGTTTGTTTCTAGCTTAAGCTTTCGCTCATTTTCATTTGATCTCATCCAAATTTGCTTTACTGAAGGGCGCCATTTACATTTTTTATTTGTATCGCTTTCTGTTTGCTATTGTATAGACTTTTAAATTGCTTAATTTTCTTTTGGAATCCTCACATCTCAAAAAGAGATGTTGAATGTAGTGGGAGTTTAAGACAGACATTAATGGACTGCTCTTCATTTTAGTCTCGCTCAAAGATAAAGTGAAAGACTTAATAAAAATTCTGCATGATAATATCAACATTAAATATCCATAGATAAGGAATTTACAGGCACTGAGAAAACAGAATTTTCTTCAGACATTATTTTTGGCTGTATGTAGCTCAGGAAAGCAAAATGACTACACAGATGTGTACATATACCTGGGCCCACTGTATAGAGGTGCACAATTGTGCATTACACACCTCTGTGGGCATTATTCTCACCTATAAGACACTTTACATCTTTGAAATATATAGAAATAACAACAGAAGCCTCTGCATTTCTACATACAGATTAAAGAATAATGTCTTCCCAAGTTAATCAGGACTCATCAGATTTTCAGTGAACCCATAAACTACAGAATCTTGAAAAGATGTTAGAAAATGATTGGTTTTAAATCCACAGATATACCATTTGAATATATATGCTATTTAAAAAACACTAATTAGTTGTTTTCTTGCGTGAATTAAATAAGAAACTTGAGAGGCTTTCATTTCCAGCGAAAGAAACCACATAGCAACTTCCTTTTCCCTGTTTGACGCCTCTTCAATAATGCGGTCTCATCTTTTATGTATCTTAGCCACGTCTGCTGTATGGACCCAACTGTACAATAAAATTTCAAACCAATGCTTAATGAGAATTTGGTAACTTGATGCGTTTCATAAGTGTTTATGTTATGTTTGTTTCCTTTTTTCATAAGTGTTTTGTTTATGTTATCTTTGTTTCCGTTTTATTTGGAGACAGGGTCTCCCTCTGTTGCCCAGCCTGGAGTGCAGTGGCGTGATCTCAGTTCACTGCAACCTCTGCCTTCCCAGATAAAGCGATTCTCATGCCTCAGCTTCCTGAATAGCTGGGATTACAGGCGCCCCCCCCCGACCATGCCTGGCTAATTTTTGTATGTTTAGTAGAGATGGGGTTTCTCCATGTTGGCCAGGCCGCTCTCGAACTCTTGATCTCAAGGGATCCGTCCATTTCAGCCTCCCAAAGTGTTGGGATTACAGGTGTGAGCCACTGGGCCTGGCTGTTTGTTTTCTTTATAAGAAGATATATTCTGAGTACAATATCCCAGGGCTTCTCTTTCTCTTCTAAGTGAAGATTTCAAGTGTGGTACAGAACAAATTGCAAGTTGATGCAGAAAGTGAACAGACATTATGGATGGCTAGGAAATCCTCAGAATGGTTAAAGAGAGTGGAAAGTATGCAAAGGGAGTTTCTTCTAACCAGGGAGGGCATCCTTAAATGACCAATTTAGCATCCTTACATTGTTTCCCGGGTTCTTTAGGAAAGTTTCCCTTTTAGCTTTCGGGACCCTGTTGGCAGGCTTTGGAACCCACTCTCCTATTTGCTTTGTCTGAAGGACCTTGCAGCTTTGCACTGTCAAACATGACCTGTGGCCTATGCTGACTGTTGGTGTCTTAGGCTTCTCTTATCATTGGTGAAACTGGCATATTGTCACATCTTACTGAAGAGCTGCCCCCCGGCGTCAACCCCACCTTTTTTTTTTTGTGGCTGCCCGAGGAGATTGGAGTGCAGTGTTCTGCCAGGCACACACCCGCCTAGGCGATGTTTTCTTCTCCAGCAACGTGGAAAAGCCTCTTTTGGGGAAAGGTGTAAGGAGACAAACCAATTGCCACTTCCAAGTTGGAAAGATTGGATCTCTTTGTGCTCTTATCTTCATCCACTTCCAACTTTACTGATTTTACCGCTGCTGGGTTCCGGGGGAGGTAAAAAGGAGAGGAGAAAATGATTGATTTGAGTGCTGGTGGCAATGAATCAGTGGCAATAGATGGGTCTCATGACAGGGCTTTTGTAAGCACCTTGGTCCACGACTGGGAATAAGATATTGTCAAACTCAGCACCACAAAATGCACACAGTGCCCATTTAACCACATAACCATCCAGGAGGAGTACACACACAATATGTGCCTCTTATTAATTCATTTGTTCATTTATTCATTCAGCAAATAATTATAGAGGCTACCATGTGCTGGGCAGTGTTCTAAGCATAGGATTATAGCCATGAACAAAACAGCCCCAAATCCCTGCCCTTTGGAAGCTTACATGCTAACAGAGTCTACTTTCTACATTCTCTACATCCTTATGATAGAGTAAAACTATTAGATCATTTCCCAAATGTCTTACAAAAAATAATTTTAACTAAAAAAATTAATATAAGTAGTTATCTGCCTGAGTAACAGGCTGAAAGACTCTGAATTTAAATATTAAATGTGAAGGCTGGGCACAGTGGCTCACGCCTGTAATCCCAACACTTTGGGAGGCTGAGGTGGGCGGATCACTTGTGGTCGGGAGTTTGAGACCAGCCTAGCCAACATGGTGAAACCCCATCTCTACTAAAAATACAAAAATTAGCTGGGTGTGGTGGTGCATGTCTACAGTCACAGCTACTTGGGAGGCTGAGGCAGGAGGATCACTTGAGCCCAGAAGGCAGCGTTTTCAGTTAGCCAAGATCACGCCACTGCACTCCAGCTTGGGTGACAGAGAAGACCCCATTTCAAAAAACAAAAATAAATATTAAATGTGAAAAAAAAATTCAAACAAAGAGCTAGAAAGTACATCCTACTAGGGAAGCAAACTTTAAAACATACTACCATTGTAGGACTATTGATGATGAGACATATTCAGGGAAATTTCATAATCCATATTTCCTTAATATTCTGTGTTGATTATAAAATATTAAACACCCAGTCTTAGAAACCACATATATTTTTCACCCGTAATCTTTCACATTAGATAGGACTAGTGCGCAAACCTGTGGAGTAATCTACTGATTTTTCTGTCTACCTCTACAAAAGGCTACAACTCATCTCCCCAGTGTGCCCCGCTGGGAGTGGCTGCTCAAATCCATTAGTGCCCACCAGGTCCCTCTCATCCACTCATGGTGTTTCCCCAGAAAAGTTTCCTAGGTGATTTTTCTAGCTCCACTCTCTCCCAGTTCCCATCTTTCCTACATATTGCATCAAAGTGAACCTTCCAAAGAGTCACTGTCCTCACTGCTGTCCTGTTCCAGATGGTCTCATCAGACCCAGCTTCCTCTCCTTGCCAGCGTTCCACACTCTGGCATCAACTCAATTTAGCAATAAACACAACAATAAAGTCAACAATAATGCTTTGTATTTTCAGTATGAATTATTTTACACCAAAGGTCTCATTTGATACTCAAAACTTAGAAAGAGTCAAAGTTGTTACAATTATTTTCATTTGACAGAGGACTATATTGAAGTTGAGAAAACTCACGTGATTTGTTCAAAGCCACCCAGCTACCAAGTAGAAGAATCAGGTTTAGAGTCCAGTTCTTCTGAGTTGCAGATTACCTCTCTAGTCACTGCTTCCTTTCATGACACACTCTACTCCAAGGGGCTCAAGTCCATTTCTAGTTCCACTCCTTGCCACACTCCTCCCCAACTGGCAGCGCTCTTATTGCCCATTTTACCCCATCCCTCTACCCAGCAGAACGTGCCAAGGCTTCATAGTCTGCCTAAGGGTCCTTTCCTTCGTGTCATTTCCCCTGAGAGCTCCAGCATGCAATCACCTGCTCTTTCTCTGAAATACTTCCCTTAGTAATGGTTTAGCCCAGGGTTTCTCAACCTCAGGACTATATACAGTTTGTGTCAACTGATTCTTTGTTGTGGGGGGGGGGGGGGTCTGTCCTGTGTATTATAGGACATTTAGTGGCATCCCTGGGCCTCTATCTAGTAGACACTAGTAGTACCCCCAGCTGTGATAAATCAAAAATATCTCTAGACATTGCCAAGTGTTCCACGGGAAACCAAACCAAATTACTGCTGGTTTTGAACCACTGGCTTAGCCTGTAATTGTTTTCTAATTGGGTGATGTGGGACAGGTGTGCCTCCCCTGAAACTTGATGCTGTAGGCAGCATGTTTGTCTTTTGCTTGTGTCCTTTAAGGTTATCTGTGCACTATATAGAACTGAATACAGGTTGTGAATCCAAGCCGCACTTCCTCGTTTCAGATTGGAGCCACCAATCACATCTTAATACTCCTGGTTAATTTTGAGTTGTACAGTACAGTAAATAAAAACCTAAGTTCTAAAATTTGAAGAAATGGATATAAATATCATTTCTCTTACAATTTGTATAGCTGTGAGATGGTTGCTTTTCCGTTTGTCTATGCCGGTGTTATCCAATAGAAATATAATGCAAGACACATTAAAAGAGTAAAAAGAACCGAATCAATTTTACGACTTTATTACTTAATCTAATATATAAAATATCATTTTACAACGTTATTAATATCAACAGTTCATGAAGGATGTGTGTGGTATTCTTCTCCTTGTACTAAGGTGTGCATTTCCTCTTATGACATGTCTCACTAGAATGATCTACATCTGAGCCACTCAATAGCCATGTTATGTCTAATGGCTACTAAATGCATTGGCTTCCCCCATTAGGCTGTGAACATTTTGAGGGAAGAGATTCCGTCATATTCGTTTATAATTAAAAACAACTGGCTGGCATGGTGGCTCACGCCTGTAATCCCAGCACTTTGGGAGGCTGAGGAGGATGGATTACGAGGTCAGGAGATCGAGACCATCCTGGCTAACATGGTGAAACTCTGTCTCTACTAAAAATACAAAAAAAATTATCCAGGCGTGGTGGTGGGCACCTGTAGTCCCAGCTACTTGGGAGGCTGAGGCAGGAGAATTGCTTGAACCCGGGAGGCAGAGATTGCAGTGAGCCGAGATCGCGCCACTGCACGCCAGCCTGGGTGACAGAGTAAGACTCCGTCTCAAAAAAACAATAAAAAATTAAAAATTAAAAAAAAAACCAACCAACTAAAAGTTGTTCTTTAAATAAAATACTCTGATTTTCTTGGGTCAAGGGCTTGGGTCCTCTTTGATTCCTTTTTGCTCACTCTGGGAACCATTTTAGCCCTTACATAAAATACCAGAAACATGACAGAAGCCAGTCCCCTCCCTTGAATGGAGTCCTCTCTACTTGTAGAAATAAGACATACATGTATCAAATAACAACAAAAAGCAATATATAATAATGAACTAAAATGCTATCCACTAGAAAGTTTCAAAATCAATGGGTGATGGAAAGAATAGTCTCTTCAACAAATGGTGCTGGGACAACTGACTAGCCACATGCAAATTAATCAACTAGGATCCTTACCTTACATCATATACAAAAATTAACTAAAAATGGATTGAAGGCCTATATTTAAGAGCTAAAACTATAAAACTCCTAGAAGAAAGCATAGATGAAAATCTCCAT
This sequence comes from Pongo pygmaeus, assembly GCF_028885625.2. Classification (NCBI taxonomy): domain Eukaryota; kingdom Metazoa; phylum Chordata; class Mammalia; order Primates; family Hominidae; genus Pongo; species Pongo pygmaeus. Next base: position 13,149,116 of record NC_072380.2, read on the forward strand.
GATACTGAATTTGGCAATGCTGTCTTAGATATGACACCTAAAGCATGAGCAACAAAAGAAGGATAAGCTGGACTTCATCAAAATTAAAGGCTTTTGTGCATCAAAGGAAACTATTGATAAAGAGACAACCCAAATAATAAGAGAAAAAATTTGCAAATCAATAGACATTTTCCAAAGATGATAATGCCTAACATACATGAAAAGATGCTCAGGGTTACTAGCCATTAGGGAATTGCAAATCAAAACTACAGTGATGTAATGCTTCACACCCACTAGGACAGCTATCATAATTTGAGAAAAGGAAAATCACAAGTATTGGTGAGGAGGTAGAGAAACTGGTTCACACATTGCTAATGGGAATGTAAAAATGATTAAGTCTTTTGAAATAGTTTGGCAGTTTCTTAATAAGTTAAATATATAATTATCATATGACCCAGCAATTCTATTCCTGTTTATATATTTTATATATATTTATAATATATATAATATAAATATATATCATAATTATATTCATAATTATATGAATATAACTATATAAGAATATAATTATATATGAATATAACTATATAAGAATATAATTATATATGAATATAACTATATAAGAATATAATTATATAACTAAGAATATAATTATATAATTATATATGAATATAATTATGTGACTGTAATTATATGAATATAAGTATATATGAATATAGTTATATAATTGTATATGAATATAATTATATAATTGTATATGAATATAATTATATAATTGTATATGAATAGAATTATATAATTGTATATGAATAGAATTATATAATTATATATGAATAGAATTATATAATTATATATGAATAGAATTATATAATTATATATGAATAGAATTATATAATTATATGTGAATAGAATTATATAATTATATGAATAGAATTATATGATTATATATGAATAGAATTATATGATTATATAAGAATAGAATTATATGATTATATATGAATATAATTATATGATTATATAAGAATATAATTATATGATTATATAAGAATATAATATGATTATATATGAATATAACTATATAAGAATATAATTATATAATTCTATGAATATAATTATATAATTATAATATGAATATAATTATATAATTATAATATGAATATAATTATAATTATATTCTTGAATATGAATATAATTATAATTATATTCTTGAATATGAATATGATTATGTAATTATAATCTTATATAGTTATATTCATATAATTATACTTACATAATTCATATAATTATACTTATATAATTATAATATATAAAATGTTTACAAAATATATAAACAGGAATAGAATTGCCAGGTCATATGATAATTATATATTTAACTTATTAAGAAACTGCCAAATTATCTTAAATATATATACATTTATATTTATATATCTAAATTCTGACTCAAATTCAAATTTCCTGTGTGCTCAGAAGCCCACCTTCTTCAAAATAGCCTTCACGAATTCCTTGGAGATATTTTTGGAGATATCTATATATATATATGTATATCTCCAAGAATTGTATTGAAAAAATAAAATATGGGTCTTCAAACAAAAACTTGAAAAAATAAAATATGGGTCTTCAAACAAAAACTTGTATAAGAATGTTCATTGCAGCACTATTTATAGCAACCCAAAGTGGAAGCATTCCAAATCGTTATTAATGGGTGGATAAATTAAATGTGGTATGTCCATCCAATGAATTATTATTCAGCTGTAAAAAGGAATGAAGTACTGATACATGCTACACACATGGATGAATTGAGACCATTACAGCAAGTAAAAACAATGAGACACAGAAGGCTACATACTGCCTAATTCCACTACATGAACTATCCAGAATAGATAAATCCGTAGACACAGAAAGCAGATTAGTAGTTTCTAGGGCCTGGGAAGAGGAGGGGTTGGCGGGGGTGACTGCTTAATGGGTACAGGGGTTTCCTTCTGGGGCGATTAAAACATTCTGGAAGTAGATAATGGTGATGGTTGCACAACATTGTAAATACACAAAATGCCCTTGGATTGTACATTTTAAAATGATTAAAATGGTGAATTTTATGCTATGTATATTTTACCACAATAAATAACATTGAGTCATTTTGGTCTCTGGGAAGGCAAGGGATATTGCCAAGGCTTTTTTGAAGAAGGTGGGCTTCTGAGAACAAAGGAAATTTGAATTTGAATCCGAATTTGAATTTGCAGCAAAGGATAAAGGTGCCCCACGTAAAGGTAAAGATAGAAACCTGAGCAGCCTGGCTTGTGTAACAAGTGGTGATCAGGTGGAATTGTTGAGTAATGTCTCTTTAGAGTCTACAAATTTGATCGAAGTAAGAATTAATTTAAAGCACAAAATATATTTTCAACAGAGACCAAATGTTCCCCAACTATTAAATATAACTATCAATAAGTAAACACATCAAGTAGAACATTATATTCTTGATATTATTATTAAACACTATTTTCCTATGCCTTTAAGAAAAGAAACAGATACTTCTTGGGATCACTCACAGCTCAATTTTCATGGCATTTGTTTTACAAATACCACGTTACTGTGGAGGAAAGAAGTGGGGACACGCACAGCATATTTATTTTTTCTATATCCAACGTAAATCCATACATCATTACTTTAGGAACGAAATATGTGTAATTTGCCTTGGATTTATTACAGCATCAAAGTGCAACTCGAAATATACAGAGTTTGAAATTAGAATTGTCAGCTGTTCACGTAGAGATCAATAGCCTTGGAAAGGGTGACTGTGGGCCCTGCCAGGCAAGCTCAGTGACAGCCTCACAGCCAGTCGAGAATGTCAGCAAGACAGGCTGTGGGCTGAGTGATGAAATGCAGCCCCAAGTATGAGGGTGTTAGGTGATCACATTTTAAATTTAATGGTGCAGGCTTCTGCCAAGGAGGTACTAGAGGTTACTTTAGTGCACAATAAAATAAAGGGAATATCTTTTGAGTCTTCAGTTTTTAGCCACTTTCAACTCATTGGGTTTTCTCAGCCTTAAACTAAGGTCATTAGCTTTCACAATTTCTCCCTACAAACTAAACAAATGCTGGGTGTCACCACCGCATTCTCTCCACGGAAGATGTTAGACACCACTGACCCGGATGATTGCGCAGACAGCACACCCAAATGGAGACATCTAGATTGGGAAGAGGCCTCAAAAGCTGGCTGACAACTAGGATCCCTGCTCAGGGGCCTATTTTACTCAACAGGAAAAACTACTTCTGAAGGTTTTCTTTTTTTTTTTTTTTTTTTGAGACGGAGTCTTGCTCTGTCACCCAGGCTGGAGTGCAGTGGTGTGATCTCAGCTCACTGCACCTTCCAACTCCTGGGTTCAAACTGTTGTCCTGCCTCAGCCTCCTGAGTAGCTGCGACTACAGGCATGCACCACCATGCCCAGCTAACTTTTGTATTTTTAGTATAGACGAGGTTTCACCATGTTGACCAGGCTGATCTCGAACCCCTGACCTCAAGTGATCTGCCCTCCTTGGCCTCCCAAAGTGCTGGGATTACTGGTGTGCACCACCATGCCTGGCCCCAAAGATTTTATATATGTATATATATATAAATAAAATATATAATAAACCATTATATATAATATTAATATATAATATATACTAATATAAAATATATTAATATATAATTATATATTAAATATATAATATATAAAAAGTTATATAAATTAATAATATATAATATATAAATATATATTTTTATACAACATATAGAATATATAATTATATATTATAGAATATATAAATAATTATATATTATAGAATATATAAATAATTATATAATATATAATATATATAATATTATAAACCATTGCCAAGTGAGAAGTTAAACTTAGCTGTTCTTCTAAGAACAAAGGTTGAAATTCTGACTTCTAAGAAGACCTCTGTATTATTTTCATCAATTCATGTGTATTTGGCAAACTTTGGTGTTCATGTTTCTGTGTAACAGAATATATTACAGAGAGGTATTTTACGTCAAGAAATTTAGGGCCACTCCAAAAGCATTATTTATATAAAATCATTTAATCACTCACTTTTTGCTATCATAAATGAGAAAAGAGATAGAGAAACCCACATTTTCAATTCCTTCAGATTATGGTAGAAAAATTAAGCCTTGTAACAGTGGTGTGAATACATTATTCTGTATTGGATTTTGAGCTATTCTGCTAAAAGTGTTTGAGACATTACATTCCATGTCAGTATTTCATTGATTATACTGATGTTTTGTTTTATGTAGGTTAGACACATCCTTTTAAAAGGTAAGTAACATATTATGTTTTTTTCTTTTGATTTTTCCCTTGGAAACCTTGCTGTCTGATTGCTCCTCTGTCAGAAGTTCTCACATTCTATTTGCTAAAATTTCAAAACTTTCTCCCAAATCTAAGCATGACCTGGTGATTCCAGCACTCTTGCTTCTCACCATAGTTTTGCTATAGTTTCTGTTGGTTATTTTCAGGTGATACTCCATCCTCTTGTCTAGGTAGAGTCCTTCTTGGTTATAACAAGAGGAGTTCAGGATTTGGACTCAAATACACCTAATTTTTTGAGGGGTGTGTGTGTGGTCGGGGGACAGGGTCTTGCTCTGCCACCCAGGCTGGAGTGCAGCAGTGCAATCATAGCTTACTGTAGCCACAACCTCCCAGGCTCAAGCAATCCTCCCACCTCAGCCTTCCCAGTTGCTGGGACTATGGGCACACACCACCATACCCAGCTAGTAATTTTTTTCTTTTTACTTTTTGTAGAGATGGGGTCTTGGTATATTTCCCAGGCTAGTCTTGAACTCCTGGGCTCAAGGGATCCTCTCACCTCGGCCTCCCAAAGTGTTGGGATTATAGGTGTGAACCACCATGCTTGGCCAGACCTTTATTTTGAAATTCTAGTTCTATCAGTTATTAGTTATGTGACTTCCTGCAATCTTCTTAAATATTTGTGCCTCAATTTTTTCTTTGCCAAACGGAGAGAAGAACACTGTAGGTTTGTTAAATGATAATGTGAAATGCTACATATAAAAATCCTGTCATAGAGAGCAGCACACATAGTTGGAACTCAAGAAAAATTTTTCCTGTGGCCCATTAGACTAGAACAACCCCGCCCCCAGCAACATTTTTCAGTTGGTGGCTGATATCTTGTGCAGCCTCTTCGCACATAATCTAGCTGTACTTTTCTTTAAAGAATATTAAATGCTCACTTTAAATAATACAATAATCTGTTTGCCTCTGTGCAGCCTTTCTTTTTGTGTTTATTTTTTATCTTTCCCTTGCTGTTATTCTGAAACGGAACAAAGATTAAAAACCCTAGAAGAAAAATTGACCACCAGTGATATTCATTAAATATGGTAAAAAGAGAACACATAAAACTCACCTTAGTTTAACTTAATGTTCCAAAACAAACTGTAAACATTAATTGGTATAAAAACATTCCTTTGTACACATTTTTGTGCAGGAAACTTTAAAAAAGAATTATACTTGGTTGGCTAACACCATTGGAATGTCAATTTCCAATAAACAACAAGCACTCCATTTTATTGGTCTGTTAGGATTACATATGTATGGAAGTAGAGCATTATAAATTGAAAAATTTATTTTAGCTTTAAAGTCTTTAAAACTGGCTTCAACTATTCCTACCTTTATATTGTTTTTAATTTTTCAGTGGTTAATACGTTTCAGTAAAAGGTAGAGAGTTTTACATTACACACTAAAACAGAAACAAATCAAAAGATTTCCTAAAAATGTGAAGAATGTCTGAAACCAACTCTAACAAAAAGGCAAATAGAGTATGTGTAAGAAGCTATTTCTTTTTGCAATGATTTTACCTTAAGTTGTCAAGATCAGATTATGTAATTTTTGGAATGATTACAGATTCTGAGGGAGTATGATATCTACACACAAAAACAACTTTTTTTTTGACAAAAACATCTGGGATCGTTCTTTGTTAAGCAATTAACTGAGATCCAGGTAAACAGAAGAATAACTATTCATTTACCCTCATGAGGCTACTGAAATTCTTTTGAGAAATAAAAATTAAAATTGTTTGCTCTATAAAGCAACCACAAAGCTTTTACAAAAATAGCAATGATATTGGTTGTTTGAGACATGTAAGCTAAAGGGAGTCATTTTCTAGAAGATCCTATTGCTGAGGAGCAGATTTCAGTCCTGTTGGTCAGAAGAACTTGTCCATGATCATCATGAGACCAAACAGCACAGTCTCAACTGTTTATTAAGGGCTTGAGAATCCAAGCAGTATCTGAGGGCTACAAATGCCAGTGACATTAATTTTGGAAAAATATACATGATTCAACAATGGACAAAGGCAGGCTTAGACAAAGGCACAGGTCTTAACGTGTGTATCACTGTCTGACAGGACTTGGATGTGGGGTAGGGAGCCCTAAGGGGTGGCCAAAGGTTAAAGGTGAAAGGTGAATTCTATTCTGGGAAGGTTCTGCTTTGTTTTTCCTGTACTGGCCACTTCCTTCCTTGAGGAGCTACTTCCTTCTAAACAATACTTCCCCTCTCCTCAATATTAGCACAGGACAGTGTGCACAGGAAGGGCTAGATATGGATAGTGTCTACAAGAGTGAGCGCCTACAGATTTTTTCTCTTCCTACTTCTTCACTGTAGTTACTCCTCCCACAAAGGCCAAGTCACTTACCCTAAGCTAGTCTTATGCACCATGTTAGTTAACCACGAAGGGCAGAACTAAAAAAATTGTAGAAAGTTGGAAGCTTCCGTAGGAATTTTCTAGGTAATTATGGAAGATGGGCTCTTCACTTAGGGGCTCAGTCATTTTTTTCTTTGCTAGGTTTTCAGTGAGTTTTCCTATCTCTACCAGGAAATGAAAGGCCAGCCTGAAGAATTCTTGGAGATCCCAGCCACTTAATCTCAACTCATTAGAGGATGTTGCATAGGGCAGAAATGTCTGTTCCCTCCTTGCCTCAGTGCCATTTTAAATAGGAAGCTGATAGGCTTGTGTAAAAGTGGGTGTGCTGCCTTTTAAAAAAAATTATACTTCTTTTTAAAAGTGGTTCTTGACAGACAACAAGTTTCAGTGGGATTGCTGAAGTAGCCCCAAAACACTTTCAAAAGGCTTCATTCTTTAGGCACTCAAAATTGTGTAATCAACACATTTACATTTGAAGATTTCCCAGTTAAGTCAAGAGATTTGTCAGAGTTCAGGAGTGGATGTGAACAACCGGTTGGCACCTACAACCAGGGAGGGCAAATATCTCATTCACCCCCTTCCCCCTGAAAAGGTCTTTCTGACCTCACGGCTGATTAGAAGGGAATTAAGAACTTTAAGTTAAATATGTAGCACATGGGAGAAGAAGTGTCCATGTCCAAGAGTCCATTTTGGCAAAACAGCAGAGATATGCTTTTCTTATCCCAAGGCTGAAGGATTTTCTTTTACAAAAATTGATTAATCGATTTCTTTTTATTTATTTAATTTTTTTTTTTTTTTTTTTTTTTTTGAGATGGAGTCTCACTCTGCTGCCCAGGCTGGAGTGCAGTGGCGCTGCCTCGGCTCACTGCAAGCTCCGCCTCCCGGGTTCATGCCATTCTCCTGCCTCAGCCTCCCGAGTAGCTGGGACTACAGGCACCCGCCACCACGCCCAGCTCATTTTTTGTATTTTTAGTAGAGACGGGGTTTCACCGTGTTAGCCAGGATGGTTTCCATCTCTTGACCTTGCGATCCGCCTGCCTTGGCCTCCCAATGTGCTGGGATTAGAGGCGTGAGCCACCGCGCCTGGCCTATTTTTTTATTTTTTGAGGAGCGGTCTCCCTGTGTTGCCCAAACTGGACAGCAGTGGTACAATCATGGTTCATTGCAGCCTTGAACTCCAGGGCTCAAATGATCCTCCCACATCAGTCTCCTGAGTAGCTGGGGAAAGAGGCACATGTCGCCACACTTGGCTACTTTTTTTTGATTTTGAGTGGAAAGGAGCTCTTGCTGTGTTGCCCAGGCTAGTCTTGAACTTCTGAGCTCAAACAGTCCTCCCACCTTGGCCTTCCAAAGTGCTGGCATTACAGGCATGAGCCACCATGCCCAGCCTGATTCATAAATTTGAATGTAATACTCTTTGGTTAATATAATTTTAGATTTATATTTGGAAATTTCTCTAGAAAATTAGAAATACTTTCAGATATACTTTTATATTCACCTGTGTAATATTCAGGTAGAGACACAGATAAAGTAGTGCTGCATACATGATGAATGAAACAAATAACCACATAGCATTTTACAGAGATCTATCCTAGTGCTTCATTGAACATTAATAAGTACTGATATATGGGCGAAAATTGACTTAGCAGTTATCCTTTCCCACAGTTGGTCCTATGGCCGGTTTACATGGACAGGCTCAAAACTTAAATTCTGGAGATGTGATCTTCTCTTAGCAGGTCACTAGTCTGTCCTTAAGGGGTGTTAATAGCATCACCTGGCAGTTACAAAAATATGGCAATTGTAGGACCTGGATTTTCCAGGGTGATCTATGTATGTATGCAATATTCTCTACTGTCAGAAAGTGTGACCTGAATTTTGTTTCAGAAAACATCTTTCTCTGTATAGGAATCAGAGGCTACCCTGACTTGCTGCCACACATCACTGTAAGTTCCATTGACTCAGAGTAGCTTTGGGAGCCTGGAAAATGCTTATAAGACCTTTGACCTGAGGGAAGATTCTGGTTTAGTAGATTGTCCTGGGTATAGCCTTGATTGGTTCTGAGCTTCCCTCAAGTGGTTCTAAACATGGTTTTGGGTACAGACTATGCTGGAACCACCATGGACTGATACTGTGAGGAGGTTAATCCCCATTTAAAAAACTTCTGCACAAAACTGGGCACAAATGAGAAATAGTTCATTATTACTCTGTGTATGGTATACGGGGCGGGGGAAGGGACTGACCACTGAGCTTATTCTGAATTCTGTGCTTGCCCAGGCTGGTCTTGAGCATCTGAGTTCAAGCGATCCTCCCACCACTATTAATATTATTGTTAATAATATTAGTGACTATTAGTGATAATTGTTATTAGTGATAATCTTAATAAAAACAAATTGCCTTCTTCCAAGTGTAGTCTCGCCTAGTGACTAGCCCACAAGAACTGTATCACCATCTCATTATTGCTACTTCTCTCTTATTTAGGTGCCAGGTGCTCATATCTTTTATGTCTCATACTTTATTTCAGCCCAAATCCAGATCACTTAATGCAGCAGAATCCTATAAACTGGAGAGACTTGGATTGGGAATCTTAGTAGATTTCCTAGATGGTGAAGTATGGACTGAAAGAGGTTTGTGATTTGCCTGATACCACACAGTACATTAGTGGTAGGGTCGAGGGTACCTATGCTTCACTGGTAGCTGAAAATTCAAGATATAGGCTATCTCCATGCATTGATATAGGGTCTATGGTCACACAGTAAATTAGTGGTAGCCTCTGCCAGGGTAACATATATACACTTGACCCCTCCACTAATTTACTGTGTGACCATAGACCCTATATTAATGCATCTTTTCAGGGGGTTAGACATACATGTTGTAAGATATGACGAAAGATAAATTAAGTTTCTGGATTCCTGATGTCATGTAATTATAACTATGGCCAGTCTATTATGACATAGACACTTGTTTTACTTTTCATCTCACATTTAGGCATCACATACAAATGAATAAAAAAATCAATTCCCATAACTGGCTTGGTGGCTTTTATATTTCATTGAATGAATCTTGGTCTGAATATTTTGACACTTACATAGATGCTATTTAGGCTGAACTTAAGTGCGGCAAGATAGTTTACTGAATGTCTTTATCACCCGTCCCACTCTGCCTCCATTTTTTTATTGGTAAATGGGATAATGGTAATATTTCATAGAAATATTAGGAAGCTTACAAGAGACTATGTATATCAGGGTATCCTGTAAACTGTAAATCTGTATATAAACGGGAATCATTATTGTTGGAACAAAACTCAAGTGGGCATGATGGCTTTACTAACTAAGCTCTTATTCTAATATTCTTATTAGGGGATTTTTTGGGGGGATTTTGTATATTTAGCAAAGAGATGCTTCTGAAATATGCCTTATTTCCTCTATTGTGACTCATTACTTTTTAAGGAGTTTCCCATTCATTAAAAAAAAAAAAAAAGGAAATACACACTTAGCAGGGAACATCTAAATAAAAGTAAAAGGAGGGAGATATTTCACAAACTATATATTTGATAAAGAAATTGTATCTGGAATACATAATAAACTCTCATAACTCAATTATAAAAAGACAAACCAGTTGAAAAATGGACAAAGGGTCAGGTGTGATGGCTCACGTTTGTAACCCCGACACTTTGGGAGGCTGAGGTGGGAGGATTGGGAGGAGTTTGAGACCAGCTTAAGCAACAAAGCAAGACCCTGTCTCTACAAAAAAAATAAAAAAATTAGCCCAGCATGGTGGCATGTGGCTGTAGTTCCAGCTACTAGGGAGGCTGAGGCAGGAGGATTGCTTCAGCCCAGGAAGCTGCAGTGAACTATGGTCGTGCTGCTGCACTCCAGCCTGTGCAACAGAGCAAGAGCGAGACTCTGTCTCTTTAAAAACAATGGACAAAGGATCCGGATAGACATTTCTTCAGAGAAAACATACAAATGGTCGGTGAGCATGAAAAGATACTCAACAGCATCAGCCATGCATACAGAATGGTGAATGCAAATCAAAGTTGCAAATAGATACCACTTGACATCTACCAGGATGGCTATAACAAAAATGACAGACTATAACAAGTGTTGGTAAGGATGTGGAGGGATTGGAACCCTCATGCATTGCTGGTGAGAATATAAAATGGTGCAGCTGCCTTGGCACATTGGCAGTTCTTCAAAAGTTAGTAGCGTTGCCATGTGCCCCAGCAATCCACTTCTAGGTATATACCCAAGAGTAACAAAAATATATGCTCACACAACAGTCCATACCCAAATGTTCATAGCAGCTTTCTTCATAATAACCAAAAAGAGGCAACAATCCAAATGTCCACCAACTGGACATTTGGATAAATGGATGAAGTGTGGTATATACACACAACAGAATATCATTTGGCATTACAAAGAAATACAATATTGACCCATGTTACGACATTACGAACCTTGTAAACATTATACTAAGTGAAAGAAGCCAGTCACAATGGACCACATATCCTGTGATTCCAGTTCTATAAAATATCTAGAATAGGCTAATCCATAGAGGCAGAAAGAAGATTAGTGGGTGCTTAGGACTCAGTTGGGGGGTAGTTTTGGGGAAAATGGAAAATGATTGCTAATGGGTATACGGTTTCTTTTTAAGGGTGATGAAAATGCTCTAAAATTACACAACTCCATGAATGCATTAAAAACTATCAAATTGTGTACTTGTAATAGGTGAACTTTTTAGTATATAAATTATAATTCAGTAAAGCTGGAGGGATAGAGGGAAGGAAGGAGAGAAGAAGGAAGAGAGAGAGAAAGAGAGAGAGAGAGACTTCTTGGATTCTAAATTTTATGTGACACTTCCGCCATGAAAATGGGTGACTTTACAAAGAGCTAAGAAGTGCTCTACCTCTAGGCTGATGAATAGAACCTGGCCCCTAAAATCTAACAATAAATTCTGAAAGTGTTCACTGCACTCAAATAGGTGACCTGCAGTTATCGGAAACATTTCCATCTTGGACCAGATGCATTTGTAAAAATAAATTTAGTCCCATGTGGACCAAAGAGTCTAATGGCCCAAAGCTTTGATGTTGTCAAACTACTAACTAAATAACACGTTGGATAAAAAGAAAACAGATGCACAGACACTACTGATGGAGGCTTTGATCTCTTCTGTGGTAGCTGCAGGCTCATAAAGGACACTGGGAACTTTGTTGCTCTTCCTAATGAGCCTTTGCTACTTTATGAGGTTCACTGATTTCATGCACACCAAACAGGCGGGAAACGGCACTTTCTAAGAAAACTTTGATGTTTTCCTAATACTAGCCAATAAACCATTTCTGGTACTCGTAGCCAGTAAATAGTGATTGTAGGATATCTTCATAAATATCTTGTTCAAGATCTGCTGGTGTCAACAGAGAGTAAGTAAAAAGGGTAGCAGCTAAGAGTCAAGAACATCTTGTAAGGTCCAATCAGATTTGCACAGCAATTTGCTTTTGCTAGTTTATTACACCTTTTCCCTCAAAAGTCAGGGTGTGTTTGTCTCATGATATTGTTAAATTTAAAAAGCAAATGATAAAGCAAGATTAGGTGGCACGAATCCAGGAAAGCTAATATCACTCTTCCTCTTTCAGGTTTTGATAACTTGGGGCATTTAGGGGAGAGAGGCTGCCTAAATGGAGTGGATATAAAAGTGACTTCAATCCAGATATAGTTTTTTTTTTTTTTTTTGGAGATGGAGTCTCGCTCTGTAGCACAGGTTGGAGTGTAGTGGTGTGATCTCAGCTCACTGCAACCTCCACCTCCCAGGTTCAAGCAATTCTCCTGCCTCAGCCTCTTGAGTAGCTGGGATTACAAGGGCCCACCACCATGCCTGGATAATTTCTGTATTTTTAGTAGAGATGGGTTTTCACTATGTTGGCCAGTCTGGTCTCAAACTCCTGACCCCAGGTGATCTGCCTGCCTCGGCCTCCCAAAGTGCTGGGGTTATAGGTGTGAGCCACTGCACCTGGCCCAGATATAGATTTTTGATCGATAGGATTTTCAGGATTGCTTTGAGAAGAAACATCACACCAAAGGGATTTAGGCATTTGTCACTTTACTTGTGGTGTGGAGAAGGGAATGGCAGGTCACTGTGTCACACACCTGTATGGCTAGCTGGGAAGAGAGGAAAGAGATCTTTGGAATCTGGACCAGTACGTACAGCACAGGCAAAAGTGGGGCTTGATCTGTTGCAGGAGTTGCATACGTTACAAATAAGTCCCTAGCCTTCAAGTTCTTTAAATTCTTAGTTTTATTTCTAGGCCTCAATGCCTTTTAAATCCTGACAGGAAGATGGAAAAAAAAATCAAGTGCGGGATTTTCATTCTTCTTAACTGATGGAAACGTTTGCCATTTTATGTTTAATGTTTTGATGTGTCACCAAAGTGCAGTAACCTTGGAGTCAAAGGAACTTGGTCAGGCTTCTAGATTTCCCACTGATGACTGTGTGCATTTGGGTAAATTACTAAACCTTCTTATTCTTCTCTGATCTCCTTTGTTAAATGAGATGATTTCTAGAGTTTCTCTTCCTGTATATTTTACATTTTAAAAAATGATTCAAATCAGTTATTACTTCCTAATTTAAAAAAGGAATACATGCCCCTTGGAGAAAACTTATAGAAGACAGACAAGCAAAGAGCTGAACTTTTCTTTCATTTCAATTGGTCCACAATTCTACATATTCTTGTGCATTTCAAGTCAAAGATTGTTAGAGCAGGGAAATTCTGTAGCACTTACCTTGTCCACCTCGATTTAACAGATGACGAGACTGAGATAGGATTTGTCTAAAGTCACAAGGCATCCATTATTGAGCACAGCAATGTGATCAGATTAGTTTTAAAATGTCTTGTCCTCTAATTGTTTGTGAATTGCTTTTTAAAAAATCTTTAAAACGTCTCTGCAAAAGCATGGACTTAGAACCATCGTTTCTTGTATGTAGATATGCTTAATTATATTTTGAGTCTCAAATGAGTATTTTTACAGGCCCCTGTGTCCAGCTGTTGGGGTCTCCAGAAAACATTATTCATGTTTTCTGAAATCCCTGTATACCTGCCACATCCAGTGAGGCCTACTTTGTTTACTTTTGTTCACTTTAAGACTGTTTCATGAACCATCATGAATCATTCATGGCTTCTCAGTTCTTTGGTCAGTGTGGTGGCAGTTGTGCTCTGAAATAAGGAGGTGGCTTCATTTCACTTGGCCATTGACGTCTGCAGCAGAGACAATTTAGGGTCAGTGGCAAAACAATGTCACAAAGGGAATGACCAGGCTTGAAGCATGGGGGAATAGACAGCTCTCTACCAATGATGCTGAAGATTGGGTTGCGGATGTGTGGATTCAGGTTTTCTTCCTCCACAGTCACTCACACACACAGGGTAAATATTGAAGCATTTTGACTTCCTTGCCATTCCAACCTGATGATTCTGCTACAGTCTTTTTTTTTTTTTTTGAGACAGAGTCTTGCACTGTCACCCAGGCTGGAGTGCAGTGGTGCGATCTTGGCTCACTGCAACCTCTGCCTCCCAGGTTCAAGCGATTCTCCTGCCTCAGCCTCCAGAGTAGCTGGGACTACAGGTGCCCACCACCATGCCTGGCTAATTTTTGTATTTTTAATAGAGACGGGGTTTCACATGTTGGCCAGGATGGTCTCGATCTCTTGACCTCGTGATCCGTCTGCCTCAGCCTCCCAAAGTGCTGGGATTACAGGCGTGAGCCACTGGAGCCCAGCCTCTGCTACAGTCTTGGCACGACAACAGAGCCCTAGCCAGAAGGATGCTTCTCTGTCATTCACATTCATTTCAAGTGACATTAATATTGCCTTGGCAGTTCAAGAGACTGATGTTTACTTCATCAATTCTGGAATTTTAGACTGAAATACAAATTATTTCATCCATGAAAATATCCTGTAGTCTCAGATGAGTTCTTAGAAATAATTATTTTTCTCATTACATTGTTTCTTTTGATAGATTCAACTTTTTTTCCTAAAAACACAAAGGAAATAAAGATCTTCTGTTTGTTTGCTTTCCCTGACTGATCAATAATATTTTTGGAATAAATAATGAAATATTGAACAAAATGAATCATTAAAAATGTTGTATATATTCACATTTGTGGCTGGGTGCAGTGGCTCATGCCTGTAATCCCAGGACTTTGGGAGGCTGAAGTGGGCGTATCACTTGAGGCCAGTAGTTTGAGACCAGCCTGGCCAACATGGCAAAATCCCATCTCTACTAAAAATACAAAAATTAGCTGGGTGTGGTGGTGCACACCTGTGATCCTAGCTACTCGAGAGGCTGAGGCACCAGAATCTTTTGAACCCAGGAGGCGGAGGTTGCAGTGAGCTGAGATCATGCCACTACACTCCAGCCTGGGTGACAGACTAAGACTCTGTCTTAAAAAAAAAAAAAAAGAGTAGTATATATTCACACTTGTGACTATTGCAAAATAGATACTTGAAAACTCTGGTTTACAGCCCTTGGCCATTGTTACCCTCATTTCGTGACAGATACTCTTATTTTTATATGGAAGAAATTTCAATACATTTAAGTATGTTTTTTCCCCAACAGTTAAATTTTTTTCCTCCAAAAATAAGATATTTTAAGGGCCAAATATTATTTTTAATATTTTATTCCAATCATGGAGTATATTCTACAAAAGAGAATCTGCATAGGATAAGAATGTACTCCAGAGAAATTTCAAATAAAGATGCTGTAATATCATAGTCAATATGTACCACATCTTCTATCACATTGCTTCAATTTCAATAGAACATTTAAACACATGAATGAAAGTAAAACAGTTTGGCTTGCCACCTGGATATTTTGTCAACACAATGGTTTGATATTTGGATATGCCTAAATTATTCTTTTTCATCAGCTGTTTGGGTATTAAATAAATACAACCTTCATGTATCACAAATCCATAGGGCTAGAGAGTCTTGAATTGGGGATCTGGTTGCAGGGAGATGGATTTTATTTGTTTATCGTCTCTCTCTCTTTCTCTGAGGCTAGTATAACATTAAATGTCTCAAAAGTCTCAACCACTCATGAGCTATAAGAAGCAAATGTTTTCAATGTTTATCTTTTTTCTTTCTTCTTTATTTTGAAAACAGAGTATGTACAAGTCCATTGAACTATCTAGTGTCTTGTTGACTGTGGAGGCTATTCAGTAGGCCAATGACAACAGTGGTCTTTGTTTACATTTACAAAGCAAGAAAGTAACAACTAAAAGCTGGGTCTAAAGCTGGTACCTTTTTAAAAATTTAGGAAATACAAGGAAAATGTGGAGGGAATGCATTGCATTCTCCTCAAGCTTAAGGCCAAGTCAAGATAGATCTTTGGATCATGCTGTAGTTACTTTTCATGTAACTGTTTGTATTAAAAAAAAAACACTGATAGCAGCATGGCATTAACTCTAAACTAGATACTGGTTCCTCATCCACTAGATGAAGAGAAATGCAGGTTCAATAAAAAATGAAATAGGTCTATTTCAAGCCTATTTCCTGTTTACATAAGTATCCTATTTTAATTCTGATTAGCATCCTGAAATCAGCCTTAATTAGTCTTCTATTTTGGCAATGTAGCTAATTTAAGACAATGCACTTGGCCTAGGAAATCTGAAGGAGATATTACCAATGAAGAAAACTACTTCTTAGCACTGCCATTTTAGAGTGAGGGAATCTAGCCAGGGGAACATCTGTTAAGTGGTAGAACACCTTTACTGGTTGTTTTTTTAAACATCTTGTCTAGGGTTCTACTTGAAATAAAATAATGGTGCATGTAAATTACATTTGTCAAATGAACACTGAAGAGTATATGGATTAAAATTTGAAGCCACATTAAATCGGATAAAGCTCATGAATGCTGAAAAGTTAAATTTTGTGGGGATTATTTTTGGTACGGGATCTTGGCAAAGAAAAGAGAGACTTGTTTTAAGAAACAAAACAAAACAGAAAACCAAAACGAAACAACTGATTTACGAATCATATTATTTTAAAAAGAAACTAAGTCAGAAAATATTTTGAGACCCTTAGTAAAAGTATGGAGAGCAAAGACTGAATTCTACGGCCTGGAGCCCTGACTAGCTCTGTCTGTTAAATTTGTTACTATTTTCATTTTCTTTACTACAATCAATTTAGTTATGACAGCTGTTATCTTTTGGTGATTTTTGTATTGTGATAGAGTCTTATCCAATTAATAATAAAAGCACATTTGAATTTGGTTGCATTTTATATCTATTTAGCTGTGAAAAGCTGGGAGGCAATTAAAAGAACAGGTATGATTATCTTTTACTTCTATTTTGCAGGTGAAAATGAACTGCCTAGTGTCATATTGACTTTGGAGGCCACTCAGTAGGCCAGTGACAACAGTGGTCTTTGTTTATATTTACATAGTGAGATAGTAACAACTAAAAGCTGTGTTTAAAGCTGGTACCTTCTTACAATTTGGGAAATACAAGGAAAATGTGGAGGGAATGGATTACATTCTCCTCAAAGCTTACGGCCAAAAGAAAATGTGTATATTCAATATCTCTCTTTCTTCAATTTAGCAGAATGACAACTTTCTTCAATGTGTGATATTCTAAACCTCCTTCTAAAAGTAGCTATTCTAGGCAGATTTGGGTCTATTTTCTTGTACAAATGAAAACAGATGAGACATGGAAGAAGGATCCTCCTGAACTGAAATTTAATAATAATTAATCCATGGGTTTAACTCACAGGGTAACTATAGAGCTTTTTTTTTTAGGTGAAAGATAATTAAATCTTGCCCCAGAAATCATTCTCTTGGAAGATATTTCCTAAGAAATGGAGCCAGATGGCTCATGTTCACTCACAAGACCACAGTAATAAGTTAATTTGGACAAATTGCCACATACACATTCAGCCATGGTGACCTTTAATTTCTAACAGCTTTAAAAGTGTCCATTAAAGCAAGATGGAAGGGAAGAGACTATAAATAGCTGACATCTATTTTCAGAGAGATTGAAGACTAGAACCTTTGCTACTTATTATATAAAACACTACTAGTAAGAAGCAGGAAGAAGTAATAGAAGGCAAAGTGAAATTTTAAAAAAACTATAATTAAGATATTAACCAAATTTTCTGAAGTTAGTATGGAAGCCATTTTTCAAATTCTATACAAATCTAAAATATATTCGGTGAATATAAAACATTTAAAACTGCATAGAAACAATCATTAAGGATTAAAAGAATACTGAAGGCAGAATCTATTGTTTTTTGGCAGTATAAAATTTTGAAAGATCAAGGAATGTATAAAACTTTCTTTGGATATACTTTCTTTAAGTTTCATTCACTTTTCCAACACTTACTTTTACATATGCTTGATTTTCTATAGACTTTAATGACTATATTTATCAACTTAATTCTTTTAACAATCTTAGTTCAAGTTGATTATCTGACGTCAGTGAATAGCGCTATTGTACTTTAAGTAATGGGAGATGTGATTACGAGATTCTATCTGCTCCTCTTTGTAAATTGGCGTTGAAAACAGAATTGAATCTTAAAATCTCTTATTCACTAATTAGCCTATCAACCTTGTCCATATAGTCGTTTAACCCATTTCCACAGGAAATTATGGACAATAATTACGTATAGTGAACAAAAGAAAAATAGCAATGTATTTGATTGTATTAAACCACAGATTTCTGGGTCCTTTAAAGAACTTACTGAACTCTGTCAATATTCCTGTTACAACTCTGAGACAGGTAAATCTTACTGTACTTGCTTTGGAGATCCAAAAAAATAAATTAGGGCTATTTGGGATAAATTCTGTGATACGTAATGATTCCAACTTTTTATTATGAGCTTATTGAAATAAATACAACTTGAGATCAATATTCTGAGTTCATATCCATCTAAAAGGGTGAATTTGCTATTTGCCCACGGGAAACGTTCAGTGCTAGAAAAACAAAGCTATAGCTAGGTGTTCCTGGCTTCCAGGAATCTGGAGGAAAGAGGAAACATGTTAGATCCTGAAAATAACTTGGTGTCTCTAAAATAAGAAATGAAATATAAATCACTGAACCTTTTCAGATTACAAATTTCTCTCTGTGACAGGAGAAGACTGATGTTTAGATGGCTTTGAGGTCCCTTCCAACTTTAACTTTTTATGATTATATAAAAATTATTCTCATACAGAGGTGCTTATATCTCTTCTGTTGTTTTGCTTACTCTTTTTCAAAGGACCAGCAATGCAGTGGAAAAAAAATATACACAATGATCCTGGGGAGGATGTGTGTGTGTGTGTATATATATATATATATGTATATATATATATGAGTGTGTATACATATATACACACACACATATATACGTGAGTATATAGGTGTATATATGTACAAATATATACATCATATATACATATATATATCAGCTTCTGTGTGTATATATATATATACACACACACACACACCACACACAGATATATATTTGTGATTATTTATGAACTTCAGTTAAATGAGTTCATATCGTATATACTCTTTTTTCCAATTTACTTTTATTATGATGATTATTTCTTTATTTCAATAGTTTTTGAGGTACAGGTAGTTTTTGGTTACACGGATGGGTTCTTTATGGTGAATTCTGAGGTTTTGGTGCACCCATCACCCCAGCAATGTACAGTGTATCCACTGTGTAGACTTTTATCCCTCAGCCCCCTCCCTACCTCCCCACCTGAGTCCCCAAAGTCCATTATATCACTGTGCATGTTTCTACGTCCTCATAGCTTAGCTCCCACTTACGAGAGGATGCACATATGCTATTCCGGGAGACGGTCACGTTTTTTCCATTGTTCAGGTTTCCTAGTATGCTGTTGGCTTTTCTAACCACACTGCGGAAATGTTTGTAGTATCTCTAGACCAGAGAATATGAAGTCTCATATCTCTTCCTGGGTTATAACAGATCATTTAAAAACAGTACTTACCTAATACATATATTGAAAGAAAGAAAGAAAAGAAAGAAAGAAGGAAAGAGAGAGAGCGAGAGCAAGAAAGAAAGAAAAAGAAAGAAAAGAAGGAAAGAAACGAACAGGTAAAAATGCCATCCTAACATCCTTTGGAGTAAATTAACAAATATTGGTAGCTCTATGTTTTTAAACATTTAGCTTTGCATTTATCCCCATTGTTATCCTAAATCAAGTTCCTCATGTGTGTATGTGGGTGTGTGCCTGCATATGCATGTGTACATATATGCGTATGTTAGCATATGTATGTATTTTGAAGGCATGTATTTCATGATTTTAAGGGAAATTTAAAATATAAATCCCTCCCTAGACTCTGCAACAATATAAAACTAAAGCCTATTAGCTCAACAAACTAATTTTGGTCATCCTTCCTCTTCAAATGTTCAAGACCAGCCTGGGCAATATGGCTGAAATCTCGTCTCTAAAAATAAATACAAAAAATAGCTGGGCATGGTGACACACACCTGTGGTCCCAGCTACAGAGGAGGTGAGGCGGGAGAATCATTTGAGCTCAAGAGGTGGAGGCTGCAGTGAACCACGTTCACACCTCTGCACTCCAGCCTGAGTGACAGAGCAAGACCCTGTCTCAAAAAA
This sequence comes from Pongo pygmaeus, assembly GCF_028885625.2. NCBI lineage: Eukaryota > Metazoa > Chordata > Mammalia > Primates > Hominidae > Pongo > Pongo pygmaeus. Next base: position 13,169,418 of record NC_072380.2, read on the forward strand.
AGAAAGAAAAAAGAAATAAGGAAAAAAAAAAGTGCTCTCTCAGGAGCCTTTGCCCTGTGGGTGTGTGCCTTAGGGAAGTATCAGTACCCTTTAACAATTAGAAAAAGGCCTCTCTTCCTTAATCAGCTCCCCTCCAGGACTTGGCGATCTGAGGACCAGCCTAGATTTCCACTCCCAGGTCTCCCCTAGGCTGGGAGTCATTGAGTGGGGCAGATCCTGCCCAACTGTGGCCCTGGATTACACAGTAAGCAACTGGAATTACTCTGATTCCCTGGAAGCTGTAAAAATCATTCCTCTGAAGTGATGTATATGCTCTCTGAGGCGTGCTTCCAGGAGGGGCATGGGCTTACCTGGGAACAATCAGAGGCTGAGCAAGCATTTGCTGAGCCTACTGTGTGCACTGACTCTGCCAGATGGCGTGGGGGGGGTATAGGGGGAAAGTGCACAGTCCCTGGCGTCAGGGCACACAGTCTAGCTGGAAAGCTGAAACAAAACTTGGCAGCGTGATGTGATTTGGAAGTCAGGTTCTGAATATACAATCACTTGGTTTTTGTCTTTCTTGCTTTATATAAAAAGGAGATTGGGTAAAAAGAGTTTGACTGTGCCTATCTGGGGTCATAGGTTTCTTATCTCCAGTCTACGAAGAACAACTGGCAATATGTTATATCTAGCGCTTACTGTGGAGAATCAACAAGAGCGGTTGTTAGGTGCAAATAGCTGGGGGGGCTTCTTAGAGTAAGAGCTTGACTGTATATCGCATAGTATTAAATCCTCAGGGAAGAACGGGGCAAATAATACAGTAGTGGGATGCTGTGTAGTTCAAAACACAAAGATAGGAATTGGTACAAGATATGTGGGGCATAGTGAAAAGTCCAGGATAATTGAGACAGGGTGTTGAGTTGGGTTACAAAGGGCCAGACAGGTAGGCAAGCCTGGACTAGGGTTCGTCATTCCATCCTTTCGACTGATCACAGGTACATAATTGCCAAGTGAGTGGTCACGGGTGAGTTAGATCTGTGGCTATGATCAACTTTTTTCACTGTGTAATGTTCAGGGACTGAGTCTAGGATCCAGGCCAACATTAAACCATGCTCTAAGCAACCAACGAAAAAATTAACCGGCTCAGATATACACATATGCACACTCATACAGGGGCACAGACCTCAAGAGGGAAATAATCCTGATATGTAATCTCAGGCCTGGGCTGTGTTCTCCAACTTCAAAGGAGAATCCAATGGGGTGAAGTATTAGAAATGGGGAGTTTTCCAGAAGAAGACTGTCAAAATATTGACTCCAGCAGAATTGTAACCCAGAGAGAAATGCACTCCTCAAACAACAAAGCAATTTACAAAGTGGCTTGAAGTCCATCAGAAGGGAAAGCAGAATTTGGGAGTTAAGCCAAGGAGCTTGCATTTCTGTAATGCTTGTTCTGGTGCCAGTGATAAACATTAGCACACCCTTCAGACCTCTGCCCGCTGGAGAGGTATCTAAGTGGCTACAGTGCTCTCTAAACATAAATAATCTTCATCTTCAAATGCACAGTAGACACGTGGGAACAAGATTAGGGGAACTTTTTTTTTTTAGCCCCTTATGGAAACTTCCACAGGAACAAACTTCAGCGTACTGTGGAAGTTACACCTCAAGTAGCTGTCTCTGGAGACCTGGGCATATCTCTGTGCAGTTTACCAGGATGGACTTGCTCTTTTCCTGCAGGAGTGTCCTCCTTTAAACCACAGAAGAAGCTGTAGAAGCAAGAGATTTAGCCCGGATTCAAAGGTGAAGAAAGGGCTGGTAGTTCAAAGGAACATAACAATGAAACGTGACAATAACCTTCATCTGCCTCATATGTCTTCCTCAAGATGTTTTTAACTTTGGTGGAGAAAAAGAATGCAATCATCACTCAACTAATATACACATTTATGTCCATTTTCTTTTTGAGACAGGGTGTCTTTCTTGCCCAGGCTGGAGTCCAGTGATATGATCACAGTTCAGCTCACTGCAGCCTCCATCTCCCTGGCTCAAGGGATCCTCCCACATCAGCCTCGCGAGTAGCTGGGACTACAGGCACACGCCACCATGCCCCTCTAATTTTTGTATTTTTTGATTTTTGTAGAGACAAGGCTTCCCTGTGTTGCCCAGGCTGGTCTCAAACTTCTGAACTCAAGCAATCCTTCCACCTAGACCTCCCAAAGTGCTGGGATTATAGGCGTGAGCCACTGCATCTGGCCTGGCCAATGTTTTCTTAAAGTAACTTTCACTGCCTAAGCTGGTGATGGCCAATTTCTATTCAAATGGAAATATAGATATTTTCTTTAATTAGAAATATCTTTGCTCTAAATGAGGAAAATATCTAAATGTATAAAATCTGAGACTTTCCTGGTGATATGTGTATTTAACTATGAATAGTGTTTGGACACTATTTGGCTCTTTGTTCTAACTAGATTCAGGAGGCTAAGAAGGAGAGAGCAAGGAAGGCCAAAGAAGGGGTTGAGAGAGAAGGGGAATAAATCCTGAAGACAGAAAGGGAGACAGCCAGGGAGAAAAGAAGGGGAGCAGCTGAGCTTTGCTGCAGTCACATCATTCTACACTTAAGTTACATTCTTGCATGGACTCAAGGTCTAGCTGAAGAATACTGCGCTTCAATAAGGAGGCTTTGGAGGCCAAACTGTGGATTCATAACATCCCTATATGTACACTTTGATCTACTCACTTGGAATAAAAGTAGATGCTTAGAAATTATCCAGAGGTGAGAAGTGCTTTCAATTAAGCATTAAGAAAAGGCCACTTAGGGAGATAATATTATGCAAATACATACTGTAAACTCTTTAGTGTGGGCAAATGTGAGGCAACATCACACATGTATACGAGTTTTCCCACGCTAACATTTCCAACCTGATTTGGGGTACATTTTTTTCCCTCTGGTTTCCTTTTCCTCAGTTTCTGGTTTTCCATCCCCCTTATACCTTTTTTATGCGTTTGGTATTCTAGGTCAGGTTCAAAGGTAGATTATAAAAAGAAGATCTTAAAACTAATATTTCAGTAAGAGTCTCTGAATGTAGCGGAGAAAACATATGAAAAGCCTTCCCTTTCCTTCTCTGCACCCTGCATCCAAGTCCTCTAAATGGCAAAGTAACACTGTGCAGAAATGTTTTCAGGGCTTTCAACAGGGACAAAGGATGCCGGTTGAGAATGTTGCTTTTATGGTGACCTCCCAGTTGGAGAGGTATTCTTCCATGGAGATCCTGCTGTGCTGTTAGGACGCAAGAGGCATTAACACTCTGCTCACTATCTTTCAGGGGCCAATTAGCCAGTTTGGTATATCCAGACCCTGGGGTCCTTTCATTTCCCCTCTTAGCAGCTTGCCTTTTGGTCATTTACCATGCTTCATTAAGAGGGGGCAAAACTCAGATCTACCCATTTGGCTCACGTTCAGAGCTCGGATGGAAGCTTTCTTGGGGGTGGCAAATGAAGCCATTAAAAGAAGACGTGGGGATTATCCATGGATTAGGATTATCTAACTCAGTGGCTTTTCAACTCTTTTTAACTAGGAGGATCTCTTTTACAGGTAAAACACTCATGCATTCCAACATAACCATAGTTACACTGCTAGTATCTGTTGAGTAAGGCAATGTTGTCCTCATATAAACAGGTTGTTCATCTTGTCTTCTTAGTCCTCATTCTGTTCCTCTGCCAATTTCTCTTGGGAAGGCATCTTTCCTAGAGCATTAATAGTCTGAATTTCTTGTGGTAATGAAGGTTGATAGGAGGAGTCTATATCTATTGTCTGTTGGAAACCATTCCTGACACACATAGATTGTTGAGATGTTTTGGAATAATGAATGCTAAACATCAAAGGAAAAGAAAAAAGAAAATATCTCCCCACCAGTTTTTTTTTTTCTTTTTTCTCCTTGGAGACAGGGTCTCTCTCTGTTGCCCAGGCTGGAGTGCAGTGGCATGACCACAGCTCACTGCAGCCTTGACCTCCCAGGCTCAATGGATCCTCCCACCTCACTTTCCCAAGTAGTTGAGACTACAAGTGCATGCCACCACATCTGTAATTTTTTTTTATTTTTTGTAGAGACAGAGTTTTGCTGTTTGCCCAGGCTGATCTTGAACTCCTGGGCTCAAGCGATTCTCCTACCTTAGCCTGCTAAAGTGCTGGGATTACAGGTGTGAGCCATTGTGCCTGGTCTCCTCAATAGGTTTATGTAAGTATTGCCATTGGAGAAGGCTTATACTTTCTTGCTTAGTGATGATTCAATGTGTGTGTAAATCAGAAGGAATTGAAATCAACTATGAGGGTGCCCAAGGTTGTGGAAAATATGACTTTAACATTTTTAGCAATTTTTTTTTACCAGTTTAGTGAGTAGGACTGATATGGTTTGATGCTGTGTCCCAAATCTCACGTCGAATTGTAATCCCCACATGTTAGAAGAGGGACCTGGTGGGATGTGATTGGATCATGGGGTGGATTTCCCCCTTGTTGTTCTCGTGATGGTGAGTGAGTTCTCATGAGATCTGGTTGTTTAAAAGTGTGTAGCACTTTGGGAGGCCGAGGTGGGCAGATCACTTGAGGTCAGGAGTTCAAGACCACCCTGGCCAACATGGCAAAAACCCATCCCTACTAAAAATATAAAAATTAGCCCAGCATGGTGGCACATGCCTGTAATCCCAGGTACTCTTGAGGCTGAGGCAGGAAAATCACTTGAACCCAGGAGTTGGAGGTTGCAGTGAGCCAAGATCACACCATTACACTCCAGCACTCCAGCCTGGGTGACAAGAGCGAGACTCTGTCTCAAAAAAAAAAGTGTGTAGCATTTCACTCTTTCTCTCTCTCCTGCCACCACGTGAAGATGTGCTTCTCCCTCACCTTCTGCCACGATTGTAAGTTTCCTGAGGCCTCCCCAGCCATGCCTCCTGTACAGCCTGTGAAACTGAGTCTTTTCTTTATAAATGTCCAGTCTCAGGTAGTTTTGTACAGCCATGTGAGAAAAATTAATACAGAGACCTAGGGTTAGAATTTTAGAGTACAAGGAAAGGGCCTGTTAACAATAGGAACAATTATAAAGACTTGCACAATACTAATAGAACACATTTTCTTCTTTTTTTTCTAAATTGTGAGCTGTATGTGTTGTTTCTCTTTATCACTGTTGTACTAAAAATTATCATCAGTATTTGGGTTCCACTTTCTCTCAAGAGGTAACTTAGTCTTCCTTATCATCAAGAAAATTGAGGTCATCGGCTGCGAACATCAAGTTACTAGCAACATCTGCATTCTAAAGGCCAAAAGAGCTGCTCTCTGTCTTTCCATATATTCTTGGACAGTCTCACTCTTTTCCTATTTGTTGATGACTCCATAATTGGTATCTCTTGACTGGCCCTCTCTCTGAAGTTTAGACTCATATATGCACCTGTCCTGGGGTTGTGTGCCTGTGGAGGTCGCAGGCACCTCATACCCACTCTTTTCCTCTGTAACCTGCTTCCCTTAGGAAATTCCTCACCTGGGGGAACCACCATTCCTTCCCAAGGTAGGAACCTGGTGTGAAGCTTGACTTCTCCCTTTCCTGTGCTTCACACACTCGACTGATCCCCAGGCACTAATTATTTTACTTTCCAAATATTTTTCAAACCCATTCCCTACTGTTCAGCTATACTTCCTTCCTTCAGGCTATCATAATCTTTCTCTTAGATACTCACAGTGACTTTTAAGGACCCTCCATTGCCTAAAAATCAGATCTCTGCCTGTCAATATGATATTCAAGATTTTTTATGATCTTCCCTTTCCATTTTTTTTTTTTTTTTTTTTTTTTTTGAGATAGGATCTCACTCTGTTGTTCAGATTGGAGTGCAGTGGTGCAATCATAGTTCACTGCAGCCTCGAACTCTGGGACTCAAGTGATCCTCTCTTCTCAACCTCCAGAGTGGCTGGGACTACAGGCGTGCAGCACTATGCCTGGCTACCTTTTTAATTGTTTTATAGAGATGGGGTCTTGTTATGTTGCACAGGCTGGTCTCAAACTCCTGGCCTAAAGTGATCCTCCCACTTCAGCCTCCCAAAGTGCTGGGATTACAGGCACGAGCCACCACTCTTGGCCTCCTTTCCACATTTATCTGCCACTCTCCTCCGCCCACTTTACCAAATTGCACACACCAAGAGATTGCTTTTATTCCTTCCACTTAAAAATCTCCTCCCTACATTTCTTCATCTGATTGACTCTCACCCACCTTTCCTGAATCGCATGGCCAAGATAAACATGCCTCTCTTCTGTGATCCAATTATAGTTTGGGCATATTTGTTTCTTATCACCTGTATGTTATAGTATATTGTAATTATCTGTTAATTCATATTCCCTCTCACACCTCTTCACTCACTTTAACCATTCCAGGCAAGAAGGAAGACGGTTGCTTATACTATGCCAACATTTTGTTGTTCTTGTTTTTGTTTCTAGAACAACTGCTGGAAATTCTTTGACATAACTTCCTTCAACAGTTGAGCTTTATTTTTTCCACCCCTTATGTTAAGGCAGGAGTATCACTTGCTTGTAACCAACAGAATGCAGCTGTGTGATTTCTAAGGTTAGGTTGAAGAAGTGATGCCACTTTTTCTTGTTCCCTGGAACATTTGTTTTGGGGGCCCTGTTCTAAGAGGTCTGACTGCCCTGAGGTGGCCACACTGTGAGGAAGCCCAGGCTATTGGAAGAGGCCAGGTGTAGGTGCTCCGTTGAGGCCCCACTGAGGTGTCTGCATCAACCAGTGGGCACTAAAGACACCTCTATGTGATTCTGGCCTCTAGCTGTCTTGCAACCCTAGCCTTTGAAAATCTCCTGGCCAATATCCCGGACATTGTGTAGCAGAGGCACTCCGTGCCTATCCCAATTCTGACCCACAGAAGCTGTGAGCACAATAAGTGGTTGTTTTACATCACTAGGTTTTGAGGTGGTTTTGCAGCAATAGTGAAACAGGCACAGCCGCAGCAGAAATCTGTTCATTAACCCTTTATTGGCTCTTCCTCTCACCCTCTCATTCTTCCTTGTGCCTCCTGGGAACACATTCTAAATGAGCTACCACCACCTGAATCTTTGTCGCAGGGACTTTTCTTTAGGGGAATCCACGTTAAGATACTGTACCACTCCCATCATCAGAAATTGTTTAGATAAATGCAAACTTTTACAAATTTTTTATTATTTTATTATTTTTTATTTTATTTTTATTTGTTTTTTGAGACAGAGCTCACTCTTGTCACCCAGGCTGGAGTGCAGTGGCATGATCTCAGCTCACTACAACCTCAGCTTCCTGGGTTCAAGCTATTCTCTTGCCTCAGCCTCCCATGTAGCTGGGATTACAGGTGCCCACCACCACGCCCGGCTAATTTTTTGTATTTTTAGTAGAGATGCGGTTTCACCATGTTGGCCAGGCTGGTCTTGAACTCCTGACCTCAAGCGATCCACCCACCTCAACCCCTCAAAGTGCTGGGATTACAAGTGTTAGACACCGTGCTCCGCCACAAACTATTTTAAAATGCTTTAAACAAGAACACTTTAAACAAGCTGAAGAAAAGGATAAAACATGAACCACGGTGGTGGTCCTGAGACAACATAATATTACAGAAGGCAATGGGGCTGACTTAGAGAGTCCACCAACACTTCCACAGAGAACTGAGAAGAGTTTTAGAGGCTGTTTGCAATAATGGTGAGTTAAAGGCAGGAAGGAATTGAATTAAATACACATTTTTATTTATGGAATATTTTTCATTTGGAGGAAAATAACTTTGATTTTAAAAGTCGGAAAGCATGTCTTTTAAATATCTTCCACTTCTTTTATTTTATAAGATTGCCAGGTGTTCAGAAGAGATTGATTTGCCCAAAAGAAAATTAGGCATTAAGGTGTCAATGATGATACCATTAGTGTAGTGTGAAGTTATTAATGTTTCAACATATAGAGTGTTTTTCTTTTTTCTGGGTAGATTCACTCATGTGGCAGCCTTACAGAGAGAGAGGGAGAGAGAGTGTGTGTGTGTGTGTGTGTGTGTGTGTATGTGTGATCATCTGAAATAGAATTTGATGCTCAGAAAGCATTTGAAAATGAAGAGTTCACAGCAATTCATATCAATGCAGTTTCTCATCAGGTTCATAATAAAGATACCTACAAAGGTATAGTACGACAAATGCTTTCTTTTTTTCCTATGTGACCACATTCCATCACCTGACACCCACTTGCATGTCATTGCTTCACTAACATCTTTATCACATTTATCTGAGTTCCTATTTAAATATCTGGAGATAGTCTACAGAGTAGGGCTGTCACCCAGGATCTAGCAGAGGGTCTGAGACATATTTTTAATATTTGTTGAATGAATAGAGCAGTATCATAAGGCCAATGCACCCCATCATTTAGATCATAAATACTGTTCATTCTTGTTTTGTCGTCAGTAGAATGCCCCACCTAGAAGTGACCCTGGATTGCAAAACTGTAATGAGCAAAACCCAGACTGAGTGTCTCTCTTAAATACAGGCAGAAACAGACTCCTCTGTTAACAAGAATGCCATCCTCTGCCCTCAACCACATTGTAAGGAGCTTCACCTATTGCCCAGAAAGAAATAAGTTGCTTTTTATAAGTATTTAGTGCATGGCCACTGAAAATATTAGAGACAAAAGGCAAAAATATTGCTGAAATGATGGCAAGAATTCATTGGTTGGATGCCAAGTAAAAGTCAGTTCCAGTTGCTCCATTAGCAGTGAAAACTTCAGACACTGCCAGACATTACTATCTGCTTGTGCAATTTGGCACAGTTGTTACTAGGTCAGAAGTACAATTGCAAAACTAGTACAGCCAACACTTTGCAAAGCAGTATCAACTATAGAAGACACATACCTTTCAAAGAGCGGCAAGCTATATGCAATTACGGTAGCTGTTAACAATTATTTAGGACTTCCAATGTGCCAGGCAGCATTCTAAGTGCTTTATTTTTAGTGACTCATTTAATTCTTGCAGCAACCTCATGAGACAGATGTATTCATATCATTTCCATTTTACAGGTGAGGACCCCAAAGCCCAGAGAGGTTAAGTATCCCGCCCATAATTCCCTACATTCTAAGCACAGAACGGGGATCTAAATCCCACAGGTTTATTTCCAAGATCCATGCTCTCAATTGTCGCATGATACCGTTTCCCATAACCACTATACTTAACTGCCCTAACACCATGCAAATGCCTGTCTTTGAAGATATGTGGAAAATATGATCAAACAAGTGCAAAAAATAGAACTGCTTTATCTTCCAGGCTGATTATCATAGACTTGAGGCTCACCATCGTGCTACAAGAATTTCCTAACCAAACCATGTGTTATTTTACTAATATTATAGCTGGCCCCATAGTACTACCCATAACTGCTCAAAGTTAAAAGCATTTTCAGTTCTATATTCATTTTAACGGGATGTTGTTTACAGTGAGTCTAATAAATAATATGTAAATGATTAGCTGTAGTTTTACAGTTGCTTGAAACCATGCATCGGCTCTCTATAATCTTTAGTTACAAAACAAAGTGCAAGTCATTTGGAACTGAAGCTCCAGGAAAGCAGGGACCTGGTTAGTCTTGGTCTTCAGTGTGCTTTTGCACAGAGAAGCTGCCCAGTTGTTAAATGAACCACCTCCTTGTGATGTTGTCCAGCACTCCTTTGCTCCTGTTTCTTTGCTCGCCTTCTCTTCCCAGCCCCTTTCTCTGTATGGTTGACATCATATTTAATTGATAACACACTCTCTTATATCCACAGTTTTTGCAGCAGCTTCTGCACCTGCTGGTCCTATTGGAGACTTGGCTTCCCCCTGAGCACACCTCTTTCCTTGAAGCCTCATTTTGCTTCCATATTCTATTAGGTTAGTTGCAGAGTTGCAGGAAGAAAGATTCTCTGACTCTGAGCTGCTTCCCAATCCTTATTCTCCCAACTCTTTTGAAGTGAGGCCATCAAGTTCATGTCAATCCAATCCCCAGTTACTCCCCCTTATTTATTAAAGATTCTAGCCTTTTATTCGCATACTTCCCTTTAATTCCAACCTTGGCAGCCTCACCGCGGAAGGCAACGTCTCTGCAGACATCCCCCACTTGGTGTAACCCTGCAATTCCAGCACCATCACTGAGCAGCAGTCTGGATCTTTTTATCCCCTGAGGTGCTTCCTTCAGAAGTCCTCAACCCTGAAAACGCATTCTGATCTCATCCTTCCATCCCATGTTTCCCTCTCCATAGCTGGGTGGAGCCAGTCTTTTACTCTTGATCGCGCACTCTCCATTCCCTGGTATCCTGGCTCCTCGATATCTTCAACCAGGAAAACCTCCACATTGAATTAAAGCTGCAATTCACCCTTTTTTCCCCTCCCTGGGATGACTAATTACCACTGTAGAAACTCCCACAGCTTTGCAGATAGAAATCATTACCAATTGGAACTCCCTAACCTCAGAGGGGCTATTTTACTCATTTACTCCCCAACCTCAGAGGGGCTATTTTACTCATTCTTAGACTCCTCTCTTTCCATTCCTCAGTGATGCCTCTAAACTTTCCCCACACATCTCAAACCTTTATTTTTCTTTTTTTTCCTTTGAGACAAAGTCTCGCTCTTGTCGCCCAGGCTAGAGTGCAATGGCGCGATCTTCACTCACTGCAATCTCTGCCTCCTGGGTTCAAGCGATTCTCCTGCCTCAGCCTCCTGAGTAGCTGGGATTACAGGCACCTGCAACCACACCTGACTAATTGTTTTGTATTTTTAGTAAAGACGGGTTTCACCATGTCGGCCAGGCTGGTCTCGAACTCCTGACTTCAGGCGATCCACCCTCCTCAGCCTCTCAAAGTGCTGGGATTACAGGTGTGAGCCACCACGTCCGGCCACTCTGACTCATTTTCAGCAGACTGTATTGTCTCCACTGCATTAAGAGAGTTGAGACTAGTGGTATCCTCTATCTCAGCTTCCAGGCACTGCTTGTCACAGTACCCACTGCCACCATGATCCCATTTCTATCAGTCTCAGGGTGGTTCCTCCTCCTAGCCAAGGCTCTCTTCACTTGTGCCTTTCACCCAGTCTTCTGAATTAGTGATTCAACGATTTTCTTATTCCTTTCTCAGACTTCCAACCTGTTTCTTCCTTTCTCTCTCTTTCTCTTTCTGTCTTCTCTTTTACAGCAACATCCCCTCTGCTTAAATACATGCTAAAGTCTCTTCCATCCTGATTAAGAAACAACCCAAACCAAAATCACAAGAACAACAATGAACAGAAAACCACAGCATACCATAAACCCATCCTTTCCCATCCTAAATTTTCTCCATTGATCCTTCTTTTTCATTCTCAGGAGAATGTCTCCATGTGACAAGTCTCCACCCAGGTTACCACTTCCTTCACACACTTGCCCATATCTTGTCTTTCCACCTGTCATCCACTCTTCCTGAAGTGTTTTTGCCTGCCAGAACCCTTCAGGATGGCTTGGGGGGCCTCTCCCTTGAAGTGCTTCGGGATATTGTGGCCACTTCCATCACTGACGTCCCCTTGCTCTATTCCAGTACTGGACAGTGAGACCCTTCAGGGTGTGGAATGGATCTCATTCATTGTTGTTTCCCCATTGCCTGGTACAATCCTTGGAACATGGAATAGGATCAATACATACTTGTTAAATAAATATTTCCATATAAACGTCTACCAAATGACTCTCCATTCATATTGCCTCTTTATTACTTTCATATAATTTGATTACTTTTTAACCAACATATTGCTGCTTTCTGATAGAACGATATTGTCCCCATCTACTCCACTAAGCTTCTGCAAAGACCTTGGAGAGTTCCCTACAGTTCAAAGGGTTCTCATGGTTGAAGTCAGCTGGCCCACACAATATCATTTCTTCACTCCCATGCTCTTCTCCAATGACTTCTAGACTTCTGGATGTCCTAGACTCATAAAATTTATAAACCCTTAAAGGCACAGGATTAGATGGGTAATTTTTGTTATGGTAAGCTTCTATTGTCACCATAGTTTCATAAGACTGAGGATATTTTAATAATACCAAAGCAATAAGGATGGAATAACGATAAGGCTTTAAGTTAAATAAATTTAATACTATAAGAAAGTTCAGTGCATTGCTGTGTAAGTCTACTGGGGCTCCAATAACAGAATGCCAGGATAGAAGAGATTTAAGCAGAGGGGAAGTTGCTGTTAATGAGAAAAAAAGAAAGAGAGAGAGAGAAAGAAAAAATAAAGTACTTACTTTAGTCCACATCATCCCAAACAAGCTTCTATTATTACCATAATTTCATAAGAGTGAGGATATTCTAATAATACAAAAGCAAGAAGGATAGAATAATGGATAAGGCTTTAAGTTGACTACATTTAATACTAAAAGAAAATTCAGTGCATTGCTGTGTAAGTCTACTGGGGCTGCCATAACAGAATGCCACAGATTTAGTGGTTTTTTCACAGTGCTGGACCTGAAAGTCGAAGATCAAGTTATCCTGAAGGTTGGTATCTGGTGAGGCCTCTCTCCCTGGCTTATAGACGGCCACCTTCTTGTCTTCTCACATGGCCTTTCCTTTGTATGTGCACTCTCCTACTGGCTCTTTCTCTTCTTGTGAGGACACTATCCTTATTGGCTTAGGGCCCCACGCTTATGACCTCATTTAACCTCACTTACCTCCTTATACCTTCCACTTACCCCAATTATCTCCTAACACAGTAACATTGGGGTTAGAGCTTTAACACATGAACTGCAGGCTGAGGGGACAGGGTGGGAAATCACAATTCAGCCCGTAACAATTACCCTTGTTTTTCTCATTTTGCTGCTGATTATTGGCCATTTCATACTTGACTGATACCAATCTGGTATCAATTTGGGATTTGGGAAATACAGCCCTAATCATTGTATGTGCCATATATAAAGTCTCTAAAAATTATGTATTTTATTTATAATTTTAATTTTTATTCTGGCAACAACTTTCCACCTCTTTTACATGACAAAATGCATTGAGGCAAGGTCCTTGGATACAGGATCTTTTGGATAAATTTATCCAACTGTTCAAAAATATTCATTGAGTACCTAACTATGTGAGTAAAATACAATTGAATTTTGTCAGCTGTGGTGTCACGGAAATAAAAATAACTGAGCTCAAAATCATGAGATCTAAATTCTAGTCACCTCTCTGAACCAAAGTTTCTTCATCTTTAAAATGGGGGATAATCCCGTATGTTTCCCTAATCTGTTTGAAAGTATTCCATGAGGGTGATTTATGTTTAAGCACTAAACAAATATAAGCTATAATAATAATTATTAGAGACAACATAGTTGGGTTCAAAGTACTGAAACATGAATGAATTAGATGAAAAATAATTTCTTAATAATATACATTTTTATAAAGTTACATAAGGGAAATGGGATCCCAGCAAACCATTTTACTAAGCTTTAGTGATGTTCTTTTACACAGGACTGATGCTGGGACATTGAATAAAGTCATATTTTTATTGAGCAAGTGACCTTTAAGACTGTTGATTATTGACTGGATATGGATGTGTGCCTGGAGAAAATTCTCTAATTTTGTCATTGAACTTGTCCTAAGTAACATTTTGATTAAATTAAATAAAAAGTCCTTGATTAAAAGTCCCAAGTGACATGCTTATAAAGTCTATGGGTGTCACAAAACTAAGACAAAGAACAAATATATGAAGACAGAAGGACTCAGAATTATCTCAGTAGTCTCCAGTGATGGGTAAGGAGAAGAGTATGTAAAATGAGCAGCATTAGATATAACTGGGACAAAGGGCAACTCACGTTTAGGCTTTAGAAAGACCTCCAAACCCTGCTGCACAAGAGGGAAGGTCTAAGAACTCTTGTTCATTGTTAAGAAGCTTAACATGAACCATCAGTGCGGTATAGGTGATACAAAGACAACAGATATGTTGCTGTTATAGACTATTAATATGGTCATATGGTTTAGAATAAGGGAAGAAAAAATCTTACAGTATTCTACCTTGCTCAGAGCAGATGTATAGTATCTTATTTACTAAGGGCTATTAAAATACTAGAAAGTATCTAGAAGGGACTGTTTAGAAATCTTTCTCAGTAAGAAAATGTTGCAATAATGGATATATAACCTGGAGTTTAAGAGGATATCTCTCTTGCTTGCTTTCAAATATTTGAAAGATCATCATGTGGAAAAATGAGCAAAAGATTTACATGATGCTCCAAAGAACTGTTCCATTACACATGCCCTCTTAAGGTCTCTGACCAAATAGTAATGACACAGGAAAGGAAGTAAGAAGAGTGTCTTGACCTATAGCCACATCTATTAAATTGGCTCAGAACTTATTTATAGAAAACATTAAGTTTTATCAAGAACCCAAACAAGAAAGCTAACCCTACCCTTCTGTGTTCACTTTTAAAGTATCATGTATCTTAAAATACATTATAATGAAGCTAGAACAGGTTCACAAACAGCAATCCAGTGGATTAAGGGAAATGAGAAGCCATCGTATGATCAAGTCCCCAAAACTTGCAATAACATAAACGGAATTTGGGTTAACTCTTAGACTGGTGTAAGAACTAAAGTTGAGCCATTAATATCAAGTAATAAAGTTCATATGGAATTCCTTAGCATAAGAAGTGAAATCAGTTAAAAAGAAGAATAGTCATGCAAATTTTTTAGATAAATTAATAGACATAGATCTAAAATGGGATTTGAAGGAAGAAGCTGTTCTTGGTAATTTGCTTCTTGCACAGATGTCAGAGAGTAACAATGCCTTTTTAAAAATTGTCATTGGATGTCCTCGTTCATTGTGAGAGGACTTGCTTTAACATGGCTTCTTGTGTAAGTGGTGGTTCTCCTCTAGAAAAAATACATGTTGTGTGTGTGTGTGTGTGATTTTATGTGTGGTGTTTAGATATGTGCATAGGTGTATGCACATGGACATATGACACAAAATTCAGATTAAAAGGAAAACAACTATCAAAAATGTGGAATATTTACCACTGATTTTATTCCTTTTTCTGTTTCCTTACCATATCATACTAAACTGAAAAGACTTAGTAAATCATCTCACCTGTTTTAACCGAAAATAGCAATTGAATGCAAACATCTTAATCTTAGCAAGTCCTGGAGCCTGCTTTCCCCAGGCTGCACATCCTGTGATGGCTGGAGAGTGGGCTTAGGAAGAGGAGGAATTCAGTTAGTCTGAGTCAATGCCATATGCTAATTTCATTTCCCCCTCTTTTTTAATAACCTTCATGTATTAGTAACTTAGAGTCTGGGGAAAAAAACACAAAGGCAGCAAATGCTTAGGAGTAACAAAAACACTGTTAAGTTATAACATCTGGACTTCATCACCACAGCCCTGACATCAGGACGCAGCCCAGATGTTAACTAGAGTAACCATCTAACATTTGGGTGGATGTGGTCTCTTTTAATTGGCAAAATCCTTTTTGCAAAAATCCTTGAAGACATAACAGCTTAGGGATATAAGTAGTCTACCAAATATTTAGAAGACCTGCTTTAGGGTTATAGGTGTATTCATCTTCTCGGAATGTTGTGGTCATCTCCTTGGAAATCCTTCTCCTTCCTTTCCCCCACCCCAACCCGACCCCCTAAATAAAATTTAAAAAAAAGAGAAGAAAAGAACAAAAAGCACTTGAAAAGAATAGCAATGGGGAAAACTGTGACTATAAAAATGAGAAGTAACTAGTCTTGAGCTTTAAGAAATATAGGGACATAGGCCAGAACACGCCTCCTACCCATTCAGGGGTCAGCTGCCTTTCCCAGTTGTAGCCTGCAAGGATGAACTTCTGGGTTTCTGTTTTCTATGTATACCCTTTCACATCTTCTAGATCGTTGAAGAACAAGAGAAAATTTATTAAAATGCAGTTGGAAACAAACTATAACCTATATCTTTCCACTTTTGATCATTATATTGCATGAATGCAATTGATGCCATCTAGATCTTCCACAGTTGCATAATTAACCAAGCTAATGCCACAGGGCTTATCTTTGATGACTGAAATAAAAAGGAACAAAATTTCATTATCTCTATCCTAACCCACCCCCATCCCCAGTTGTCAGATATTATTGGAAACTACTAACTGAAGAATGATAGAAAGATCCAAATGACAGTTAAAAAAAGGATATCTGAGAGTAGGGAAAGAGTATAGATTTCTGACTTACTCAATAGATAAAAGTTTCATGCATAGTACATGTTCCATGTGTTGGTGTGTGATATGATTAAAAATAATTTAGCATTTAACATAAGATTTAGTTTAACAAATACTCAGAAGGCACAATAGTGATGGTTAAGGGCACCGATCCTGGAAATTGGGGATCTGGATTTTAATTCTGACTCCTTGAGTTACTATATGATCTTGGAAGAGTTATTTAAAGTACTCTTTTTTTTTCTTTTTTTTTGAGATGGAGTCCCACTCTGTTGCCCAGGCTTGAGTGCAGTGGCGCAATCTCGGCTCACTGCAACCTCTGCCTCCTGGGTTCAAGTGATTCTCCTGCCTCAGCCTCCCCAGTAGCTGGGATTACAGGTATGTACCACGACGCCCAGCTAACTTTTTTTTTTTTTTTTTTTTAAGTAGAGATGGATTTTTGCCATGTTTGCCAGGTTGGTCTCGAACTCCTGACCTCAAGTGATCTGCCCACCTAGGCCTCCCAAAGTGCTGGGATTACAGGCATGAGCCACTGAGCCATGCCTAAGGTACTCTTAAGTGTCAATTTTGTTAATTATCAAATGGGGATAGTAAGACCTATACCTCATTGCAATTTGTGCAAATCAGTAATAAATTTATAAAAGCCTATAGCAGTGTCTGCTATATAAAAGGAACTCCATATGTGAGATTATTGTCATTTAAAAGGCAGGGATAAGTATTGCACATCTCTGTATCCTCATATCCACTAACTTAAGTACTCAGCAAATAGTTTTTGAATATATGAATGAATGAAATGAATGGAATGAAAGAAAAAAATAGTAAATGAACAGATGTGAGGGTTGAAAACAACAGCTTTCTACTTTAGCCAAGCAAGATGACTCTGGATTTGTTGACCTTGCATGGCCAGCTTTCACTGTCTCTTCACCCTGCACCAGGATTCATGCTGTTCCCTTCTCTCCTACTTTTGCCTGAATTTATTAACCCAATCTCATCCCACCTCTATCGTGATCACTTTCCATCCAATACCAGTATAGCCTCTTTGTAATGCCCACAGCAGTTACTATCCACGCTCGTCTTTGCAGCAATTGGAAGAGTGCCTAACACATAAGAAGTACTCACTTAATATTTGTTAAATGAAAGAATATTGTCCATTGCCCTTTTTATTGTTTAATGTACCTGTCTTGAAAGCAGGGCCTGTATGCTATATCATTTTGCTACAACACAGCATAGTAATGAACAAATATCTAGGCACATAGCATATTTGGGTTTGAAGAAAATTTAGAGATAACATAATTTAACCCCATGTCTACAGATGAGGAACAAAAAGATGATGTAGATTATTACTGACTTTCCCAAGGTCTCAAGAGGTAGTTGAGACCCAGACTAAGGTTTACAAGGTAGACTTCTGGACTCATGATTTTCAATTGAATGAATGCAATAAGTATATGGCCAAAAAAATCCTAAAGGAGGTTTATAAGTTATTAAATGTACAGTAGTTGTTACTATGTAACTCAAGCTTTCAAACTTTCTAGGAACTCAAACAAGGTCTTACATAGACTAAATTATTGCAAGAACAATGACTTTTCTTGTCACTGATTTTTAAAATGGTTGAACTAGTTATTGACTCAGCAATCCCATTACTGGGTATATACCCAAAGGATTATAAATCATTCTACTATAAAGACACATGCACACGTATGTTTATTGCAACACTTTTCACAATAGCAAAGACTTGGAACCAATCCAAATGTCCATCGGTGATAGACTGGATAAAGAAAATGTGGCACATATACACCATGGAATACTACGCAGCTGTAAAAAGGAATGAGTTCATGTCCTTTGCAGGGACATGAATGAAGCTGGAAAGCATCATTCTCAGCAAACTAACACAGGAACAGAAAACCAAACACTGCATGTTCTCACTCATAAGTGGGAGTTGAACAATGAGAACACATGGACACAGGGAGGGGAACATCATACACTGGGGCCTGTTGAGGGGTGGAGAGCAAGGGAAGGGAGAGCATTAGGACAAATACCAAATGTATGCAGATCTTAAACCCTAGATGATTGGTTGATGGGTGCAGCAAACTACCATGGCACATGTATACCTACATAACAAACCTGCACGTTCTGCACATGTATCCCAGAACTTCAAAAAAAAAAAAAAAAAAAAGGCAGAGGCAGGATCTTGGGAGACAGGCAGAACTGCCTTGGAGTAATTGTAACTACCAGGACATACTATTAGTGTGCAGAGTGAAGGCTATTCTTTATATGCATTTTGCAGCCTCTGACCCTCTTTTTTATTTGCAATCCGTGCACTGTCTTGTTTTTATTGGAAGATATGATCGAGACCAAGTTCCACCCTAAACTTCTGTAGCACTGCAATCAGGATGCCACACATATTTGTCCATGGTGGTCATGACTTGTGTCACAAAATCATGTTCTTTACTAGAATTTCACACAGTTCCCAGGACTACATATGCTTATCATTAAAAAAAAGCATTTGAAACCAACCTGGGCAACATAATGAGACCCTGTCTCTACAAAAAAGTTAAAAAACTAGCTGAGCAAGGTGGTGCATACCTGTAATCCTAGCTACTCAGGAGGCTGATTTAGGTGGATCACTTGACCCCAGAGTTCAAGACTGCAATGAGCCATGATCATATCACTGCACTCTAGCCTGGGTGACAGAGCAATACCCTGTCTCAGGAAAAAAAAAAAAAAAAGCAACAATTCTGACATGTGCATTGAACAAGTGAATAGCACTATAGCTATTGGTAGAGATGATCTTGACCAATATAATCTATTTTTTATACATGTCAGTCATCATGAGAATGTATGTGTTCATTAAAATGCAGATTCTCGAATAATAAAATGTTTGTTGTATTCAACATTAAAAATTATTTAGTGGAATTTCCTGATTACATCAAGAATGCTAACTCTACTCAGAATATGATGTCGGCTTTGTTTATGTCAGCTATGGAAAAGAAGAAGAAAAAACCATAAACACAATAAAGGCTGTGGGAAAGCAGCGTGCTGACGGTAGAATGTTCTAATCCTAACCAGCTGTCCTTGCTGGAGTGCATGGGAACTTAATAGCAATCTCTCTCATAACGTCTTTAGTCAGGAGCAAGCTTTGTATGCATTTTACCGAAGCAATGAAAAAGCTGTTTTCTAGCTACAAAAGTGCCTAGGAAAATATAAGCGGGAAGTCATCAAAAGCCAACTTGAAATAAAATACATGTAAGTACCAACAGCGGACTTCTCCAAGGCTATAAAGTGGCAAGGAGCCACAATTAAGTAACTACTTAAACACAGCAAGTTTCAATCCTTATAGTGTTTTAGAATGGCTGCTATCTCAACTTGAATCACCCAGCAAATCACAAGTGCAAGGGTGACAGAAACAAAACATTCCAGTCCCTGAAGATTAACAGTCTAAGCGTCACACTCGGAACTCTTCAGATCTTTCAAATACCCCCTCCTTCACATTCTTCTTTAGGGACTGACAAATTATAAATCCTCGACTTCACTAAGGAAACTGCGGCTTTACTCTGAATCTCTTGAAGTAATAGATCAACAGAATACAGAGAAGTACAGGAAAGTAATCATATTTTTACTATTTGTTTAAGAATAGGCTCTGAAAAACATAGGAAGATAGGAAAGAATTTAGATTTTTGTTTCTAAAAATAGTTACCCATATATATCCCCATTTACTTATAATATCTGCTTCCTGATTTTCACTTAAGCCCTGTAAGGTTACAAGAACACAATGGACTTTGGATTCGGGGGAATTAAGCTCACGTCCACATTTAAGTTATTAGTTATGTGACTTTTGACCAGTTACCTATTATTTTGAGCTTGAGTTTTCTCTTTTGTAAATGCGGAAGATGAAATCTGCTGTAAGTTGGTTGTTACAGCACTCAAAGGTATCAATGGCCTATGTAGCCTGTGGAACATAGTATGTCCTCCATGAAAATTAGTTTCTATCTTTGTATTTCATTTCCTGTTTGTACAGGGGTCTGTTATTTCTCATATGGGTGGGAGACTGTCTAAAGCTAGACTCTAGAATACTCAATTTCATTTTCAAGTAAGAAAACAGAAAATTAGGCCGGGTGCGGTGGCTCACGCCTGTAATCCCAGCACTTTGGGAGGCCGAGGCGGGTGGATCACAAGGTCAGGAGATTGAGATCATTCTGGCTAACACGGTGAAACCCTGTCTCTACTAAAAATACAAAAAATTAGCTGTGCATAGTGGCGGGTGCCTGTACTCCCAGCTACTCTGGAGGCTGAGGCAGGAGAATGGTGTGAACCCGGGAGGCAGAGCTTGCAGTGAACCAAGATTACACCACTGCACTCCAGCTTGGGCAACACAGCGAAACTCCGTCCCAAAAAAAAAAAAAAAAAAAAAAAGAGAAAATCAAAAGATTAAAAATTACAATTATGAAATACCCACTCCATCACTCCAGTGGCACCTGACATGAAAAATAAATACAAAAGGACTTGGCCGCCCCAAGGCCATCCAACACAATAAATTATAAATGCAAAATTGCCCACAGACTATCTAGTGCTGTGAATCATAATGAACCACAGTGATTTGAATTTTAATCACTTAAAATTTTACACGATCTTAATTTTACAGATTTTACAGAAACACCTGAACAGAGTGCTAAGGCTCCCTTAGGGCCTTGGAAGAGTCAATGCAAGTGATAGATCCTGAAAGTCCATCAGCTGTATGATAAATCCACCTCTGTCTATGGGGTGTGGGGAAGAAGTGCTTTATTATTAACATTTTTTTACAATAAAGATACTACAGTCTTTTAAATTTTCACAGCTTCTCCATATCTGTCTTATTTCCTTCATTTCTTTTCCACCTGCCCTACTTAAATTGTAGGCTTGGTTCTTCTGAGAAATGTAGACTTGTTTCATCTGAGAAAGCAGTAGAAATGTTGGCTTATTTGAACTGGAGTGTGTTATGCAACCTGAAAAAAAACAATACTGGTGGCTATGAGGGTGCATACCAGCACTATATACAAGTACAACAGATGGGTTTTTTTTTTTTCTGTTTAAGTATATTCCTATCTACTTAGGTGAAGAAGGCTAAAATATGAAATAGCAGCCAAAAATAGAAATAAAAATAAGCATGTAATTAATTACAAACTTTAAAAAATCAGTAAGTGCTACAAGACTTCAGATGAAATGGACATCAGTAAAGATTGACATTGTTCTAGACATTACAAGAGCAAAAGAAATGAAAAGCAGAAGGAATTCGGATGAAGGGGATCATGGTACATTTGTTAAGGAAAACACACAAACAGCAGAGGAGGAATGAACACAGTGCTTTAGCGGAACAGCAAGGAGACAGGAATGGCTAAATAGAACGTTTCCAGATAACAGAAAATCTTCCCAAGCGGGTAGAGGTGCTTTGGTTTGATATGCCTGGAAATTGCATGATCTTGATCGTTTCTGAGCAAAAACAGTGAAACAGTGAAGAGGGCAGTGGAATGAATGATGGATTGAAGTGGCAGGTGTTAAGGTCATAGAGACAAGCTCAGAAGATCCTAACTTTAGGTAAGAATGATGGCAGTTTGTGCCTTCGCAGTGGATGTAGAACTAGAAAGGAAAGGCAGACGCAGAGACATACAGAAGGTGGACAGGACAGGATTTTGTGATTGACTTCACATGAGGGATGAAGGAGAGGTAAGGCCCCCTGTAGAAGATGAACGGATACGAAAGAATAGATAATGAAGTTAATTGTGGAGATAATGAAGTTAATTCCATTTTAATGTGAAGTTGCATGATACCCATCTACTGGAAAATGTCCAATAGACAGTTGGAAATATAGAAATAGAGTTTAAAGGTGAGGATAGGACAAGATAGGAGGAAAGAAGAAGGAAGGAAGAAATATCCAACTGATGCTGGAAGGATAAAAGTGTAACTATTATATCATTTATATATATGGTACTTTGAGTTTCAGCAATTAGCAACATAGAAGAAAGAACATAATTTAGAGATAGCTTAAGAAAAAAATGTATGTGATATATAAGGGAGGGGTAACTGATTCAAATAGCTTCTGGGTATTTTGATTGATTCAGAAAAAATGTGAGATAGATGCTTTGCCTCAAATTCCCAATATCTATTTTATCTTTTAGTTGGTTCTCTAGAAGGTGTGCTTGCATAATTTACCATATAATGTTAATATAGGCATTCTTGCATTTGGCAATCTGTGTGTATGCCTTTTGGTTTATATACGTGTCCACTGATTAAGTCATTCAACAAAGGTTAATGTGTCAGGCACGTTTCTAAGCACAAGGAATATGAAGATGCACAATACTAAGTTCCTGGCCTCACAGGGGAACTTACATTCTGAAAGGACAGAGAGACACTAAACGAACAATGTAACATGCCAGAAGTGGATCTTAATTGGTTCAGAGGAGAATGCCATTTTAATAGAGTGGTCCTGACTGGCCTCTCTGTAGAGGTAACATTTTTGCAGAGACCTGAACAAAGTAAGGGAGAGAGCCATGTGACTGTCTGGGAAAAGAATTTTTCAAGATGAGGGAACAGCAATTGTCATGAACAGCAAAGAGGCCAAAGTGTATAGAATGGAGTGAACAGGGGAAAGGATAGAAAAAGGTGAAGTGGGAAGAGTAGGCAGGCCCCAGGTCAGGCAGAGACTTCTTGGCCATAGAAGGGATTTTATTGTGTGAGGGAAAGATATTGGAGGGTTTTGAGTTGAGGAGTGACAGGATATAGTTTATGTTTATAAATATCACTCTGGTTGCCATGTTTGGAATGAATTACAGAAGGTGGGGCAAGGCTGGAGGTGGGGAGGCCAGTTGAGGAGTGACTGTAAGAACACAGGTGTGAGGCAACCGTGGCTTGGCCCAGGGTGGTGGCAGTGAGGGTGGTGCCAAGTGGTCAGCGTCTAGATGCATTTGCAGGTACAGATGATAGGATTGGCTGATGGAAGAAATGTGGGGTATGAAAGAAGAGAGGAGACAAAACTAACTGCTGTGAATGGAGATGAAAAACACAAGTTTTGTTGAAAAGACAAAAAGCTCAATTTTTGACATGTTATGTGATTTGGAGCAAGATACTTAAACTTTCAGGACATGTTTCAGCATTTGTAAAACAAGGATGATAACAGAATCTACTTCAGAGTTATTAAGCATTAAATAATAATTCAGGAAAAGCTCTAACGCATTGAATGTGTCTAATAGGTGTTTAGCTTAGATATCAAGAAGTTGAGGCAAAATGTCAATCTCACCTTCTTTCTGAGTCTTAAAAAAATCAGCTTAAAAACGCTTGTTATATTTTCTTCTTTGACCCCTCTCTTGGGGTAGAGTGCTACGGTGTAGTAAGGGACAGTGTTAGTTCTAAATGTCAAATTATGGTGTGTGCTAAAAATAAAATAATTTCTGTATCGGTTGTGACTGAATATGTAAATGAAAGATACAAATGGGGTAATTATTAGAGAGAAGTTCTAACTGAACTTAGGAGACTTAAAAAAAAGATAGGCGTTTATATTTTGAAGAAGAGAACAATTTTAAAGACTTGCTCGAGGGGAACATATTTCATAAGAAATGATAAAAGCCATTAAAATTAGGAGGAAAATTGATAATCACGTGATCCTGAGGGAAACTCCCTTTTTTTTTTTTTTTTTTTTTTTTTTTACAAAGTATGACTTGTGTCCTCCTGGACTTGACATTCTAAAGCAATGATATATGGACAACTTAGTAAAATGAAAAGAGGTCATTTAACTAAGAAAATTGCAAATTCACCAATATTGCCAGGAAACTATGTGGAGTTGATTGAACCATATTTTTATCTTTTGTTTATTTTTATGCAGAGATGAGGCCTTGTTCTGGCACTCAGGCAGGAGTGCAGTGGCACAATCATAACTCACTTGCAGCCTCGAGCTCCTGGGCTCAAGTGATCCTCCTGCCTCAGCCTCCCAAGGTGCTGGGATTACAGGCGTGAGCCACTGCGCCTGGCTCATGAACCACCATTTTTAAGATGACATTCAAACATAATGAAGTGTATTGCTCCCAACTTACCAATATGATCAGAAGAAAGATTACTTGATGAATGACAAATGCAAGTACAGAGGTCATCGTCTCCACAGGCAGTAGTTTGAACTTCAAAACAGAATAACCATCACTAGTTATGAATCTCTCTTTGTAGATGCTGAGATAGAGACACTGGGTTTTAACATGCGTGTTATTGTAAGACGTGATGGTTTGCTTATGGAAGACATTTTAAAAATGAAGTGTTACTAGGGCATTTAATAGAGCAGAATAAAAATATATATTCTGTGTTGATTTTGGCAAATTAATGCTTCCTCCACTTGATAATTTATCCAATATTTGGGGAAAAGATTGCTTTTTCAATGATATTCAAATAGTCGGTCCCCTATGGCAGGTTTGTCCACTTGTTCAAGGGAACCCTTTGTCTCCATGGAAGCCTGCAAGAGTTTTTTGGGAGGGAGGAAATATTGTGTTAGGTATTATTATCAGTGTTACTTAATATAAGTTACTGTGAAGTGGTTATCTCTGAATTACATTTTTTTCTTTTTCTAATTCTCAGATGGTCTCTCCTTCCATTTCCTATCCTCAGCACCTACCTCAGCTGTGTTTATACCCAAGTAATGAACTTTATGTTATTATCATCTTTAAATAGACACTTAGTTACATTTTAGCTTGATCTGTATAAGAAACCACAGTAAGATGAGAGAAATATTACTTATTACTTATTAGTGTTTCATTTCAAACTTTATTCATCAGTCTTTGCTGAATTCAAATAGTAATTCAAAAACTATTCATCATATATTTATATATGATATATAACACAAATTTATATCTGTACATATGTATATATAAATATATATGTGCATGTATATATAAATTTATATGTATATATAATAGATAAAAATATATAAACTTGACTTTGTTAATATCTTATTCATACCGTTTTTATTTTTATGTTTTTTTAAAGAAAATATTCTACCACTTTTACAGCATTTGAAAAATTATCTTTTCTGTAATGATTAGCATTCTAATATACCATTGGTGGATGTGTAATATATGTTGAACTTTGGCCATATAAAATGTACATATCTTAGACTATGAAATTCCATCTTCAGATGAATTAGTCTACCACAGAAAAATTTCTACCCATGTGCACACAGAGATATTGACAATAATATTCATAACAGCAAATACTTATGTAAGCACATAGTTGGAAACAACATAGATGCCTTTCAACAGGATAATGAATAAGTAAATTATGGCATATTTACATGACAGCAATAAGAATAAGAAACTATTTATTTATTTATTTATTCATTTATTGAGATAGAGTCTTGCTCTGTCACCCAGGCTGGAGTGCAGTGGCACCATCTTGGCTCACTGCAACCTCTGCCTCCCGGGTTCAAGCCATTCTGCTGCCTCAGCCTCCCGAGTAGATGGGATTACAGGCAGCAGTTACCATACCTGGCTAATTTTTTGTGTGTGTGTTTTTAGTAGAGACGGGGTTTCACCATGTTGCCCAGGCTGGTGTCGAACTCCTGACCTCAGGTCATCCACCTACCTCGGCCTCCCAAAGTGCTGGGATTACAGGTGTCAGCTACTGTACCCAGCCCAGAATAAGGAACTTTATGTTCAAACACGAATAATCTCAAAAATATAATTCTGAGCAAAGACAGCTGCAGAAAGATATTTACAGTATGGTGCCACTTAAAACTTTTAAATGTGCAAAATAATATTGTTTGGGGACACTTAAATGTGTAACGAGTATAAAGCCAGTATAAGAGTGATTAAACACCAAGTTCAGGACTGGAGAACTTCAGGGGGAGTGGGAGAGGAGGGAAGGAGGGAAATGTGACCCAGGAGGGGCACATGTGGGGCTGTAACAGCAACTGCAATGTTTTATTACTTAAGTTAGTGGTAGATACATGAGAATCTTGGATGTTTAAAATATTTAGTAAAATAGTCTTGGTATTAGTTAATTGATAAACCATCTAAAGATATTTTTTGAGAAAAGATTTTTGGGAAGCAAAGATAACAATTCCAAGTGTTAACCAAATGATATTGAATCAAAAAAACAATGAGTATGTTATGAAAACAGCAACTTAAGCCACATGAGACACTGGGATTAAATGTCCCGGGATACAACTGCATGGCCCATTAACTAGAGCAACATCACCTTCACTTTACAAAAGCAATTAGTACACACTTCAGTCTTCAAAGTGAACAGAGATTACCTACTCTTCAAAAGTTATTAAAAGCACTTGGCTTCTGACCCTCAGAGCTCAATTTGTACAAGGTATGGGTCAGTTTTTTCCTATAGTAATAAAAGTTGTCAAATGCTATTTTCCTAAGCTCCATTTAAACACAGAGACATTACTTAATGTGGTTTAAAAACATGGACTTTATTTTGAGACAGGGAGATAGCTTAAATTATGGTCTTTTTTTAATTCACTAAAGTATTTTTAAGTTTGAATAGGGAGAGAAATATGGAACAGGGCAAAGAAAGCATTTACACACAAGGACAAATTATACATTATGAGCTTATTACACTTGATATCTTACTTTAAATAAAAAAATAGGTAAAGAAAAATAGTAGGCAATCACAAAAGAAGTTTGAGAGTGGGAGTATGTGTGGGTAGGTGGTAGAGATTAATGAGGATGGAAGGCCACGAAGGTTCACTCAGAAAATACTTTATGCAGCAAAGTGGGAGTCGCGCTCAGGGTCACAGAAATAAAAACATTTTCTGTGAACTGGCCTCACAAGAATGGGAGCTCGGAATGTGTGTGGTAGTGGCTGAGAAAGTGGGTGTCCAGTTTTGATCCATTTGTCATAGTCTCCAAGACAGCATGCAGCCATTTACCATCATCTTCCTGCAAATGTCCTTCATAGGCTGTGGAGTTTTTTTCCTTCCCTTCTTCCTTCTCTTCTTCCTTCTCTTCTTCCTTCCCTCCTCTCCTCTTATCTCCCCTCCCCTCCCCTCCCCTCCTCTTCCCTCCCTTCCTCTCCTCTCCTCTTCTCTCCTCTCCCCTCTCCTCCCCTCCCCTTCCCTCCTTTCCTTTCCTCCCTCCCTCCTTCCCTCCTTCCTTGTTAAATGTTTTAATTTAAATTAATTTTTCTGTCTTCCAGTTTATTAACACTTGGCTATGATATGCTAATCCTTGGGTTATACACAGGGTGGCTGGTCACACAATATTGTGATTGTCTAAAATAGTGCAAAGGGCATTTACAATGGATTTTCAGGCACAGCTTTGATATAATTATTCTGCTGTTTACCCTCTATGTTTATCTTCAGTTGTGCAATGATTATGCGGAGCCAAAGAGCTTTGCTGGAAACATAGTCTTAAGTTCTAAGTCATCAATTTATACACATAATCACTGAAGGACTAAAGGAAACCTTTCTCTGTCTTTCTTTCTTTAGCAAACAAAAAAGGAAGAAAAAAATACTATGAGGTAACTCTTGTACATAAATTGGAATTAATTGCTGAATGCATATTTTATAAACTTATAATATTCTAATTATAAAATTTCCAGTGTTAGTGTCATGATGTTGATGTGTGTTCCATCTACAAGGGAAGCATTCTGGGTTGTGATGTTATCATCCACATTCTCTTACCTGGTACTCATGACTCTGGTCATGTTTTGCATGTTGTTTGGTTGGATGGGGTTGGTAGCCCCAACATAAAGAAAAAGGCCTAGTTTCTCCCTTTGTCTCAGTAGCATATTACTCTATCCTGGGAAGTTCTGGCTGTTAAGAAAGCTCTTTGGGTTGGGTGTGGTAGTTCACACCTGTAATTCCAGCACTTTGGGAGGCTGAGGCAGGAGGATCATTTGAGGTTAGGAGTTCAAGACCAGCCTGGCCAACATGGTGAAACCCCATCTCTACTAAAAATACAAAAATAAGCCAGATATGGTGGCAGGTGCCTGTAGTCCCAGCTACTTGGGAGGCTGAGGCACAAGAATCACTTGAATCTGGGAGGCAGAAGTTGCTGTGAGCTGAGATCCTGCCACTGCACTCCAGCCTGGGCAATAGAGCAAGACTTAGTATTAAAAAAACAACAACAAAAAAAAGAAAGCCCTTTGCATAGTTCTAATACAACAAAAAACTGTTAGAATCTTAAAGTCAACTTAGGTGAAATAAAATTTAGAAGGCCTGATAATAACATTAGAAGGCCTGATAACTAATGCCCATGTGCTTTGGGTTTGGCCTCATCACCAGTCTTCCTCATCTTCATTGGTTTACCAACCCATTTGTCCAGCCATGAGCTACATATGAGTTGACATGCACGTGCTAATTTCACTTGGCTGGAATTCACTAAATGAAATTCTAGCTTCTTGTAACATCACAAAAGAAAGATGTTTCTAGTGCAGCCTGAAATTACATGTTCAAACTTATTTTCATCAGTGAAACATTAGAGTCCAAAGACAGTCTTATCAGAGCTGAAAAACAGTATGTTTGATGGCATACTTTTAGACCTGAGATGGGCTTCATTTTGCAAAAAGTTATATTTTAAATATAGCATATCGTAAAGGTAGATTAGGAATGTTCTTACTCATCTAGTTTAGCTCTTTTTTTTTCTGCCAGATGTTTATGTTGGTGAGAAACCAATAACACTGTCTAGACCTCTAGGATATAGTAATCAACCATGAATGAAAAACATTCAAAGGTCACACTTCAATCTGGACCTACAACATCCTGCTATTCAAAACTAGATTAGAGATGATGGATCATGATAAACTGAACCACACTGAATGCTGAGTCAGTAATTTGAGAATTGTCTACAAAAAGCTAAATATGTCACCAAAAATCAACCAGATAAAACAAAGTCTAGACACCATAAAATGTGCTGTTCCCCCCACTGCCTAGTGTCAACAATCAGATGTTATATTATGACTCTTACACCAGCAACCTATAACTTAGGAATCTTCAATCTTTTATAAAGAAAAGTTCTTTGAAGTCATGTGATTCCTGAGGAGTGTGTGTGCGTGTATATGTGTGCAATTGCCTAGATGTGCTCGTGTAAATAAAGAACCAAGAGAGAAGGGTTACATTACGGTATCAGGGCTTTCAAAAATCACCAACCAAGATTTCACCAAGCAATAATATGCCATGTCTTTTCACTATATCTTGGTGATTTTGATTGTCAGAAGTTGATAATTTGTTTTTATTAAGAGTGTTTCTGTTGTTGGCTGAAATTCTGTGGAATCAACAATGACTTAGGACAATGTGTTTCAGTTCTACAGCCCATATGTGCTAAACTCTCAGGGTAATCTCATGTGTAAATTGAAATATTTAAAGTATAACTTCCAATTTTAGTTCATTCTGATTTCTAAATCAGTTGAGATCACTCTATCTTAGATAGTGGCATATTTTAGACTTTAGTACTTTTAAACTTTGAAAACAAGTCAGTATGTCATTTTAAAAAATATGATTAAAAATATAACCTTATAGCACTTTGGAATAACAAGTCTTTCTGTCTTATAAAGAGGAGAATGGCCAGTTCATTAAGGATGATGCACTGACTTGCCTGACTCTTTTTGTTTTAGAGAGAGGCTCATACTGTTGTCCAGGTTGGAGTGCAGTGGCGCGATCTGGGCTCACTGCAAGCTCAGCCTCCCGGGTTCACGCCATTCTCCTGCCTCAGTCTCCCGTGTAGCTGGGACTACAGGCGCGCAGCCTCAAACACCTGGGCTGAAGTAACCCTCCCACCTCAGCTTCCCGAGTATTTGGGGCTACAGGTGCATGCCACCGTAGCTGGCTAATTTTTAAATTATTTGTAATGACGGAGTCTTGCTATGTTGCCCAGGTGTCTTGAACTCATGGCTTCAAGTGATCCTTCCACCTTGGTCTCCAAAAGTGCTGGGATTACAGGTATAAGCCACCTGGCCCAGCCTTGTTTGCAGAGAGAATTTTCCTTGGCTGTATGGGGGCATCCAGAACTTCTGACTTCTTTTTGTGTGTTTATAGGATACTCTTGGCTCCACGAGGGGAAGTGGGGCCCATAAGTATCTTCAGGTAAATTTTAACCCTTGTTTTTCAACCTTTGTACTCATGTTCTACCCCTCCCATCTGTGCTTCCTTCCTTTTTTTTTTTTTTTTTTTTTTTTTTTTTTGAGACGGAGTCTCATTCTGTCACCCAGGCTAGAGTGCAGTGGCACGATCTCAGCTCACTGCAAGCTCCGCCTCCCGGGTTCACGCCATTCTCCTGCCTCAGCCTACCGAGTACCTGGGACTACAGGCGCCCGCCACCACGCCCAGCTAATTTTTTTTTGTGTTTTTAGTAGAGACGGGGATTCACCGTGTTAGCCAGGATGGTCTTGATCTCCTGACCTCGTGATTTGCCCGCCTCGGCCTCCCAAAGTGCCAGGATTACAGGCATGAGCCACTGCGCCTGGCCGCTTCCTTTCTTTATCTTCAGCATTTTGCAAGGTGCAGCATGTGCTATTAATACAATATGCTGATTGAATATATTTTTAAAAGCTACCTATGCCCCTTTCTGATATTGCCCCCTTGCAAACTGAGAATCGCTGATTTAACTCAGTGATGAGTCTCAGATGCCTCTCAGTGACCAAGAGACATTGTACAATTCTTCCTTAATAAAAAGCTATTGCTCCCTAGAGTTCCAAGTTAGTGCCGACGGGTCACACTTGTGGCCAGTGGGCAACGGTTGTGTCTGTTGTGTTTGCCATTCAGTGCCTAGCACAGTGTTCTACATACAAAAGATGCTCAATAAATCCTTGTGGGATTACATAGTGACGATTGAGAAGCTTGGAAGTTTCTGATCTTTCTCCACGGACATTTACTAATGGAATTTTAAGGTAGCAAAAAATGTCCTAACTTAAGTGGGACTCAAATAGTACCTATTTCTTCAAATTATTTTGAAGATTAAATGAGAAAATGCCTCTGGAGCTTTTAACACAGGTTCTGGCACTTAGACACTCATCAAGAAGAGCATGTCCAAATGATGACAGCCACCTACTGCTGGGTTCCACATTTCATTTATATTCTTTTTTTTTGAGACGAAGTCTTGCTCTGTCGCCCAGGCTGGAGTGCAGTGGTGCAATCTTGGCTCACTGCAAGCTCCGCCTCCCGAGTTCACGCCATTCTCCTGCCTCAGCCTCCCGAGTAGCTGGGACTACAGGTGCCCGCCACCACGCCCAGCTAATTTTTTGTATTTTTAGTAGAGATGGGGTTTCACCGTGTTAGCCAGGATGGTCTCAATCTCCTGACCTCGTGATCCACCCGCCTCGGCCTCCCAAAGTGCTGTGATTACAGGTGTGAGCCACCGCGCCCGGCCTCATTCATATTCTAAGAAAGCACATGCCTTGTCTTTGGCTGTGCCTAAGAAGAGTAAAAGCAGTAGTATAGTCGTGAGTTTGACAATTGTGGGGCTGAATAACTGTGTTCGTTTCCATGGCTAGGTCTTCATTAATAACTACAGCTTCAGAAATGTCAGTGGTTGTCCTTGAGCTACAGGGAAGAGCACAGAGGGATCAATGCAAATCCATCATCATCACACACAAACAACTCCAGCACATGCCAGCTGAATGGCATATCCTCTTTCTTCAAGAGTGACAAGCTGGGCACAGTCGCTTGTGCCTGTAATCCCAGCTGGGAGGATCACTTGAGGCCAGCAGTTTGAGACCACCCTGGGTGATAGAGCAAGACCCTACCTCTACAAAAATCAAAAGATTAGCCACAACCCTATAGTCCTAGCTGCTGAGGGGAGGCTGAGGCAGGAGGATTGCTGAGTTCAGGAGTTCAAGGCTGCAGTGAGCTATGATGATACTACTGCACTCCAACCTGGGAAACAAAGCAAGACTCTGTCAAAAAAAAAAAAAAAAAAAAGACACATTATTATTAAAACTAAGTAATTAGAATAAGGAATTTAAAAACATGGCCAGGCGCAGTGGCTCATGCTTGTAATCCCAGCACTTTGGGAGGCTGAGGCAGGTGGATCATGAGGTCAGGAGATTGAGACCATCCTGGCTAACACGGTGAAACCCCGTCTCTACTAAAAATACAAAAAAAAAAAAAAAATTAGCTGGGCATGGCGGCGGGCACCTGTAGTCCCAGCTACTCAGAAGGCTGAGACAGGAGAATGGCTTGAACCCGGGAGGCGGAGCTTGCAGTGAGCCAAGATCGTGTCACTGCACTCCAGCCTGGGCGACAGAGAGAGACCTCGTCTCAAAAAAAAAAAAAAAAAAAAAAGAAATTAAAAAACATTGAAGTTTAACTTCCAACTATACCTAAATAATTCATTTGGAATAGAGAACTTCCAGAGGAATGTTCTTTTAAATCCAGTCTTTGCTTTATGAGATAGCCTCAGATCCTTAAGTAGATGTGTGACGAATTAATATGACCCTCCTACCAGGCCTTTGATTTTGGACATATCTAGGTATTGTAATTACAGTGGCCTTTGCTAAAATGTGCAGACCGTGCATGCATACTACTTTAAATAAAAAAAGTCACAGAAGTCTTGTTGCAGAAAGGGAGGTGTGTGAAACATCCCTTTCAAGTGGCAGCCTTGACATTTAGCATATTTTTTCCCGTACCAGAGCTGAGCCACGTGCTTGAAAGCCCAGGCCTGCTGGTGCTGCTGCTCTTTTCCATGTTTGGCTCCATCTATACAGCAATTTTCAAAGCAGGTCCCAACGTGCTTAGGAAAACTTTCAGATATTGTATATCTAGCTTGACAAGCTCATATGCAAGGACTGATTCCCTCCTCAATGTGTGGAATCAGTTATTCTTCAGTCATTTCCTTTTGGAGTCCACAAAGAACTGCACAAAAATCACCTCCAGTAGATCCTTCTTTGTTTCTCTCCAGAAATACAGAAATCTATTCCATTTGCCATTGACATTTTGCCTTTTCTTTTCTTTTTTGGACTGGTTGAACCACTTTTGCCCGAAAGCCCTAAGCCAATTATAGAGGTGTCATGCTAACAAGGCGAAGACCCTCAGGAAGTAGGGTATCAAGAACTGAAACTGATGGAATGCTTAGTATATGTCAATGACTCTTCTAAGCACTTTGCAGAGTAGCTCATTTAATCCTTAAAACCATTTCATGACATAGGTACTGTTATCCTCTTTGTATTGGCAAGGAACGCTGACTTGCCTAATATTACCCGGTGCAAGAGCCAGGACTCAGCCCCAGGCAGCCTGAGGTTGCAGGCAACTCTCTAAGCCACTATATAATATATTCTCTCATCAAAGCCACCCTTGACATCAACATGCTCCTCTTTTTATCGAAACAGTATCATTTAACTTAATCTAGATACATGTTCACATTGCAATATCTCATGAAGCTTCCCTAATGGTTGTCTGTCTTTAAAAATCTCTGGTGTTGCCTATGATTGGAAAAGTCTTTGTTTACTAGAGGAGGCTGCATATTTTGAGGCCTACATCACTCATGGTTAAAAGGCATTACATATGCCCTTACTTGCTTTTCACTGTGAACCAAAGGAGCAGAGAACAGTTCACAGGAGTCAATGTTTGTGGTTGCCCTTCCTTGGAAGTGGGCCAGAATTCCCGATGCCCCACTGAACTGAGAGTCAACGTACCACAGAGTGTGTCCAGCACTCATTTTGCTAGTGAATTGGAGGACTGATCAGCTGCAATGTAAAAATCTATTTTGCAGAAGACATATGATCCTGAACACACCACAAAATACCTCAGGGGATTTCAACCTAATGTAGTTACTTGAAGAATTTATTTTATGTCTATTGACTCTCACTTGGATAGAGGTTTGCCTAAATTTTCTTGCCCTCTTCATAGGCAATTCGTTTTTTTCTTTTTTCTCTTAAATATTTTTGTTTGTTTTACTTTCTTTTTTAGAAGATGAGGTCTTGCTGTATCACTCAAGCTGGAGTGCAGTGGCATGATCATAGCTCACTGTAACTTTGAACTGCTGGGCTCCAGTGGTTCTCCTGACTCAGCTCCTGGGACTACAGGTGGGCACCACCACGCCTGGCTAAATTTTTAAATTTTTTGTAGAGACAAGGTCTTGCTCTATTACCCAGGCTGGTCTTGGATTCCAGGCCTCAAGCAGTCCTCCTGCTGGGCCTCCAAATTGTTGGGATTACAGGCGTGAGCCACTGGACCCAGACTCTTAAATGTTTAGCTATGGAAATAATGTGACACCACATAATCAGGTGGAGGCATTTAGACTTTTTCCCTTATATGTCATGTTCCCCAAATTGAGAGAAGAAATCACTTCTTTTAAAAAGTCAGTGTCATTGATACTATTTAGTAGCTCTTACTTTATTAGATGTTGTTAAATAAAGACTAGTATTGGCCAGGCCCAGTGGCTCATGCCTGTAATCTCGGCAATGTGCAAGGCCAAAGTGGGTGGATCATTTGAAGTCAGGAATTCAAGACCAGCCTGGCCAACATGGTGAAACCCTGCCTCTGCTAAAAACACAAAAATTAGCCAGGTGAGGTGGTGGTTGCCTGTAATCCCAGCTACTCGAGAGGCTGAGGCAGGAGAATCTCTTGAACCAGGGAGGTGGAGGCTGCAGTAAGCCGAGATCACGCTACTGCACTCCAGCCTGCGTGACAGAGTGAAACTCTGTCTCAAAAAACAAACAAACAAACAAACAAACAAAAAAGACTAGTATTTAATTTCTTTCAGCTTATTTGTTCATTCCACTGTCTACACTGAAGAAAGCTGTGCATGTGTAGTCTTGGCTTTGCCTGACTTCCAGGCTCTCTAACTCTTTCTAGCCTCAATTTTAATTTCTTTTATTTTTCCTTATAGGCAGTCTTATCAGTCTATCCGTCCAAACTTGTTTGTGGAGCTTTGTCAAACGTACATCAAGGAATTTCAGCCAGCTCATATAGGAGAGCCTAGCATCTCAGTCTGAGAATTTTTGACTACAGGTATTTAAAAGCCACAGCAAGTATTAAACAGAGATTCAGGGGCCTATGAACTTGGATGAAGAAACATGTTTGCATTGTCACTAAGCTCTAACTGAAATTTAGCATTTCCTCCAATTATAAATGTTGGCAAATTATCCTGCCCCCCTTCAATGGTCTTAGTTGTCCCTGTGACTTTGCCACCAATAGAAACTGGACATTTGCATATCAGTTTACAGTTGTTGTAGATATCATAGAATATCACTTACATTCATCCCTACTCCACAGTGATGGTCACTATTAGACCTACTCCAGATCGTACATGATTGGCATTTTTCTGTCCACAAGTGTTTACCCAGGCTGGTCTGGGTGAATAACACATTTAAGGTGTTCACGTGACCTTACTGGCCAGCTACTGGGCGGATCTGTGCCTTGTGGTCAGTCAGCCACCAAGCAGTCAAATTGTAGGTTCACAAATTTGTGACCTAGCTGTGGACATTGCCTCCCAGGATTCCCTGTCTATAATGGTGAGTGACAAGGAGATGAGTCAAAGACCAGGTTAATGCACAACTTGACATTCTTAGTTGAGTTAAATTACAACAGTGTGTTCACGATACCTTTAAAAATAGCTTTTAACTGGCCGGGTGCCCTGGCTCATGCCTGTAATCCCAGCACTTTGGGAGGCCAAGGCGGTCAGATCACTAGGTCAAGAGATCGAGACCATCCTGGCTAACACGGTGAAACCCCATCTCTACTAAAAATACAAAAAATAGAAAAAAAAAAAATAGCCGGGCTTGGTGGCAGGCGCCTGTAGTCCCAGCTGCTTGGGAGGCTGAGGCAAGAGAATGGCGTGAACCCGGGAGGCAGAGCTTGCAGTGAGCCGAGATCGCGCCACTGCACTCCAGCCTGGGCGACAGAGCGAGACTCCGTCACAAAACAAAAAACAAAACAAACAAAAATAGCTTTTAACTTATACTTACTTCTCCATATTTTAAAGGCATTATCCTTTTATATAATTCATTCACGGTATACTAGTACATCATAATTTTATATTTTGAATACTTTGATAACTATATTTCACTATAATTGGTTTCCTCTATAATTCTATGTATTTTATTTACGCATTTAAAAAGATTATTCTGAGAAGTGATCCATAGGTTTCACAGGAATGATAAAGAGATCCATGGGCACAAAAGCAGGCTACAAGGCCCTCTGTGGAAGGATTAAGAGGCAACTGCCCTTCAGGAATGTGATGTGCTCTGCTGACAAGATGTCCATGAATCAAAGTGGAGGGGGTGAGAGCACAGAGGAGCTTTAAGAAGGAAGCACTGTTCATCCAGCAAAAAGCTGTCCCCTGCATCACTCAACCACTGTCATCCTCAAAGTTCTAATTCACTGAAAACTCAACACCACCATCCTCTGCTTTTAGCAAAGAAGACAGAGTACCTTGGGGTTGGGAATAATGGTTGTAGAGAATAGGATTAAGAGAAACTCCTGTGGGATGTAATTGGGCAGAAAAAGTGGATCATATACAAAGGGGAATGCAAGTAAGACAATCTGATCTGTCTTTCCTCACAAACTGAAGGCCTTTTCCTAGCAACAATTCTGTATATTGTTTATAAAAGGCTGCAGATGCTTAAAAATAACAGACAGGCTCCCTGTTTCATGTAGAAGGGAGTTTAAGACAAGGAGATGTAAATGATGATTTTTGTACATGACATCATTTGGGATAGCAGAACTGTGTGTGTGTGTGTGTGTGTGTAAGGGGGAAGGGGAGGGGGAGGGAGAGAGGAAGGGAGGGAGAGACAGAGAGAGAGAGAGAGAGAGAGAGAGAGAGAATGAATGAGAATATACCTAACAAGGAAACTTAAAATGTTATCCCACGACCAAACCCTTTGGTTAGGTGAAAGAAACTAAAATCTCAGATTAGTTTTTGAGAAACCTGATGAAAGGCAGGAAGGCAATAATCGTCACTGAAATAACATTCTAGGTACTATTAACAGAAGTATTCTCTTCCAGAGACTTAAAAAACACTTTTTACCTGTTACCTCATTAATTTCACAACATAAAGAAAAGGGTTTGGACTTTCTACTACCCTCCATTCTGCACATGAAGGCAAGGTGGTATGACATATAACAAAGATTTTCTCTGGTGTTCAGAGAAGTGACTTTTTGTGGATCATTAGCAGCCATTAGTTAACGTTTGGTGAGTGGAAGGGTTGAGTGCAGAGGAGAAGCTTGAGGGAAAGGGATGGAAGCAAGTGCTCTTGGGGTTTGGCTGTGCACCAAGTCAATCTTCATTTGACTAATTGAGCTTCCAGCCATGAGCCAAGAGTGAGGAGGACACCAAAAGTGTCCAGGTCCCCCAAAATCAGAGTCAGTTGTCATAGCCAAAGTCTTTTGCTTTCAGGCACGGTATCTGGATTCTCTACTGTGTGAATTACTTCAGAGGTCCATACTGCTCTTAGAAAACCTGGGCAACATAAAGAATTATTTCTCTCAATGGACCTAGAGCAGTAAAAATCCTATTTGCTGCTAGAGTTGTGAAAACATTTGATTTTTCATCACACATAAAAAGTAACCGTTTTTCTCTAAGTGTTTTCATTCATTTACACTTGCTGTTATGTTTTGACTCCAAACATAGTATTAATATATAACAGACAAATAAGAAGAAAGAGAACAACTTTCCAGGGATAATATTCTTATTCTTGGAGGATATTATTATTCTCATCAGCTGTCAAAGGCTATTTATGAAAATGTAAGAGGAAATCTCAGAAGCATAAATGTTTGAATTAGTCTTACTTTCAAATTAAAATGTTAAACCACAAGATATTTTTGCATTATCTTTAGTAAGATATTATTTATAGAATCTTTTCATTTGCAGCATTGTTTATTAAACAAGACAACTATGAAGCAACTACCTTTTCTTTTAAATTGTCAACCAATTATAGTTGTGAATTTTTTACTCCCAAATCTCACATCTTAAACTTCTTCTGGTTAATTGCAAATGAGATCATACACTTTGAAGAATTAAATAAAAAATCATATTGGAAAGTTGTATTTCTTTAGGGTGCCACATTTTCCTCTAAACAATAATAAAATGGTTAAATTTAAAATATTTTGCTTCCTCCGCTACCTAATGGTTCGACTAGACATTGTTTACTTTCTCCGTCAGTCCTGGGGAATATTGTTTAGTGTAACAGACAGAAAGATTTTCATGTGCATTCAGAACAAATTAGAGTCTATGAGGGCATGAAACTAGGATGTTATCTTCACAATCTGCTTTATCACAATCGTACACTTTAAATTTCCCCTTTTCAAGTCATATCAGGACAATTATGTGAAAATCAAAAGACCTTTTATTAAGAACACAGCACAGAACTCTGCATTGACTCTTAGAGGCCACCTCTAATATTTGTAAATTCAGACCTTCCTTCAGTATATGGAAAACAAGTGGATTGACCAAAAAGGTTAAGAAAACATAGTCTTTGACCCATCCATGTAGATGGCATAGGAACACAGACTTAGAGAGCAAACAAGAAGGCACCATAAACGCTATTGGGAAACCCTACCCGATTTCGGAGAGTTTTTTCATATCGTAGTGAGATGCTATTTTATCCCAACGTAAGAATCGGACAGAAGTCCCTGTCTCCTCACTGGACCCCTGCAAACACAGTCTACCATTTGGTGGCTGTCACATGAGCCCTAGAGCACTTGAATTGCACCACTGTATTTGTTTTATTATATTTCAAACGCCTGCCTCTGGCATACGTGACACCCTCTTGGAACCGAGAGTAGCTCCAGGCTGCCAGAGGAAATACCAGCAGGCTTTCACTGGGCAGCACCCATCACTCCACTGACACACAGACCTGCCAGGCCCCTCTCCTGCGCACACGCCAGGGCACCTCACACCTGATCAGCTTGAGCTCCAAAGCTGACCCGAGACAGCCCCGCGGAGCTCAGGGCTTTTGCGGCAGTTGTTCATTACTACCGATTTCCTGACAGTCATAGGGACCTTGCTTCTCTTTTCAAGGTTAAAAAACCCCACAACTCTCATAATTCCTTATCTAGAAATAATCAGACCAGTAACCACAGCGGCGTTACACAAAACAAACACACAAAAATCTCAACACTCCATCAACGTTAAATACTAGAGAAAGGGAGACCGAACACACTGCCATGACAAGAATGAAACTTCACCCAGCTGATGAGATCATTCACGATCCAAGCTCATCACTGCGTCTTCGCAGTAAATTGTTTTCTTTTTAATACCCCTCAACCCCGGTCTCCAATCGCCCTCCGCCTCTCACCTGCCAGCCGTCTGTCTCTGGTGTTTTTCCAAATGACATCCAGGGCTCTGGCCGTGGAGTCCCTGATGTGATCGCTAAAGGACCTCCGGAGAGGGGCTCGCAGGGGGCGCGCCATCACGTGGGCCTTGGGTTCCCCCATCCGCTCGCAGACGCCTTCAGCGCAGCCCGGGCGCCGCGACCATGCCTCCGTCCTCCGCCCCGCGCTGTGCTCCCGGCCGCAGGCTGTCGCCTGCCTTCAGGAGGCCGGCATTGCGGCTGGCACTGCGGCCCCGGGAAGCGCCGACTGCAGGCGGCCTCCTGGCCCGCGGCCAAGCGCGCGCGGCGGCCACATCTGGAAAGGCTTACCCTGCGCCGGCGACACCCTCGCGGGGCGCGCGAGCTGCAGCCCAGCTATCCGGAGGCGTCTCGCTTCCTGTGTAACCCAATGACTCACCTGGGTCCGCGCCGGGCTGCTCCTCGGTCACATAGCAGGTCTTCCCTTCAGGGGCAGTCCAGGTGACCTCGCGTTTTCAAAGGGAAACGCAGCGCCGCAGGCAAGGAAGCAGGGGAGGTGGGAGGGTGGGGCTGGCAGGTGGCCTTGTCTTTAACTTTCAAGGTTGATTCTCAAGAACGTTTGCATTTTAGTAACTCATTTTTATCTCATTAACTCATGGTTTTAGATTAGGCAGTTGATGAGATAGGAAGTTCAACCTTTAGTTGTGGTTGTGGGAAGGAAGATATGGCTGGAAGGAGCATTTTACAGATCGATCCGGATTCCCTCTAAGAAATGGAGACCTGAGAGGCCAGGCACTGTGGCTCACGCCTGTAATCCCAGTACCTGGAAAGGCTGAGGCTGGAGGATCACTTGAGGCCAGGAGCTTGAGAACAGCTTGGGCAGCAAACAACACCCCACCCCTACAAGAAATCAGGCGGGTGTGGTGGCATGCACCTGTGGTCCCAGCTACCTGGGAGGCTGAGAGGGAAAAATCGCTTGAGCCCAGGAGTTCCAGGCTGCAGTGACCCGTGGTCACCCCCACTGCACTCCAGCCTGGGGGACAGAGCAAGACCCTGTCTCTAAAATAAATAAAATAAGGAAATGGACACCTGAGTTTTAAACAAAATACTGATCAGCTCCTCACATTTTCTCTCTAACCATACTTCTACTTACAGTGGTTTAATCAAGTCACTCTAGGTTTTGCCCCTTAAAAAGTTTCAAATATCCCCTGATTTTATGAATCTTCTAGTTCCAAGTAAGTGAACTTCCTCATTACAAT
The DNA here is from genome assembly GCF_028885625.2 of Pongo pygmaeus. Lineage (NCBI taxonomy): Eukaryota > Metazoa > Chordata > Mammalia > Primates > Hominidae > Pongo > Pongo pygmaeus. Next base: position 13,210,023 of record NC_072380.2, read on the forward strand.
TGCACATCAAAAACTCATCCCCCAAAATGTAAAAAAAGTGCCAAGCACTGTGAAATCAAAATATGAGCCAACTGCTTCTTTTACAAGATATGCGCCTTAGTTTCTAAAGTGCCAAATAAATCTATTTCTACACCAATAAATTTGGCAGATTTTTTTGCCTTTTAAATGCATTATTAATCCTCTTTTTTTTTCTGTCTACCAAATCCTACCTTATAATGCACAAGGTTTGGCAGGGAAGCTTAATATTGGCATAAGACATCTAAAGGCCAGTTCATAACCTTTGCAAGATGAGATATGTTGTAAAAACACTTTGTAAATTGCAAGAAGCCATGCAAATGCTGATTATTACCATAATTATTTTTACACACAAAGTCATTTTCAACCCACACTGATCTCCTGAGTCTTCTAATTTCTACAACGTGCATTATTTTCACATATATCTTTAACAACTTAATTATACAAAGGATGATTATGAAAATAGTGAGATTGTGCTCCTGAATTATAACTAACATTAGTACCAATGCTTATTAATAACCCATATGTCCTAAACTGTATTGTTCCCAAACTGTTAAAGCTCATAAATGTCCCCCATTGAGAATGTACTTCATGGTAGATATCTACGTCTTTGCCTTATCACTGGACTGGACATAGATTAGGAGAGAATGCATGCTAACTGCTGAAGTAGATAGACCTCTGTGCCTGCAGGGGCCGATTCCAAATGAAAATCCTCTATTTAAGATTTTCAGAAAATATCATTGCCTAATACCTTGTTCCATTCTAAAACAATGTCCCCAAAGTTTGTGTGTGTTTCTCCTTCAAAGAGGTCTGGGCACCTTGAAGCATGTTGAATCATGTCATCTGGACCTGTTTTGCAGAGGAATGGCATGAAGTACCCATGGCATGGGTAGTGCCCGTCACCAGATGCTGTTTTAGGCCTGCGAACTTTAGGATGAATAAGACCTCAACTCTGTCTTTGAGGAGGAAATATCACATCGACCAAAAATGATTCCAAAATAATGTGATACGTTTCAAGGTAGAAGCATGTTCAAAGTGTTATGCAAAATGTTATAGGAACGCAGAGGAAAATGCAGCCTGGATTCCTAACTCCTCCTAGGCACTGACCTCACCTGAGTTTCCAATCTAGATCTATGATAAAGTTAGGGACACACAATCACTGCCAGCATGAATATCAACAGCTGATTGTCTGAGTCATGCAAAGTGACTGACTATAATGGTAGGAAGCTTTTCTATACCTAAACACAGAAGGGAAGGGGAGCAGTAAAGGGAAATAAGCATTCATTAAGTCCTTACAATGTATGATAAAGTCTTCTAGTGTTGTATATAGACTAGCAAATCATCAGAGATCCAGTATAGGTATTATTATCACTTTTTTAGAGATGAGGAAACTTGAAGCTTAGGAATAAAAAATTTGAAAAGGTTAGATAGTAAGTGGCATAACCAGGATTCATACCCAGAGCTGTCTGCCTCAAAAACTCATTAGCTTCCTAATCAACTTGGTTGGTCTTAAATTAATGACAATAGTAATGACAGTGACCCATTAGTGTTATCTAGCTCAGTCGATACTAAGCTATGAGCTAATGCTCTTTAATCTTAGCCAAAATAAAATAACCAACAGGACCTAGGGTGTGGCAGAATCCTGAGTCTGCAGATGGGTTTGAGGTGATCCCGACTATGGAAATTAAAGGCATTGAGCCAAGAGAACCAAGGTCTAGTTCAACACACACTGTTTAACAGTAGAGCACGCAGGTCTAATCACCAAAGTGTTATAAAACAACCCTCCTCCTCTTAGCAACACACTTTCTCTAGGACAATACTTAACAGTTCTTCAGTGAAGCTCATCTCAGTAGGTGTTAGAAACACCTGCCCATTCCTAGTGCAGGTTGCATTAGGTAGAATGACCCACAGACTTCACCTATCTAAGAGGATTTTATGTTTTGTTTGTCTTTTTCAAAGGAAACCTCATGGCATAAATGTAAATTTTCTTGGCAGAGTATTTCAGGAGGGGAAGTGCAGCTGAGCATTTTTGAGCAAGGCAAACTTTAATTATAGGTTTTACCATAGGCCAACGTAGAGCTGACAGCTTGCCCTCTCATTTCTGACAACTCATTAAGTCCGAATTTTACTGTGAGGGTATTTCAACCGCTTATGGATGAATCTCAGCTACATTTTATGGGCATAGTGTAAAGACCATTCTAATACACAACCAATTTTAAATTATTCTTACATTTTGCTTTCTTTGTAGGCCACTAGAAATGCTACACACAGAAAAGGTGCTGCTTAGAATCTGCCACTTGTACAATAATTTCTCAAGTTGTATTTCCACAAACTTCAAACTATCCCAGTTTTCTATGACTCTGAGAGGTGAGAATAGTTCGTGATAATTAGTGTTGTCTCAGTTTCGCAGGTAGAACAAGTGGAAATATGAGTTCATTGGTTTTTCAAGATCCCACTGGGAATCATAAGAAAAATGAGAATAGGCTGGATGTGGTGGCCCACACCTGTAATCTCAGCACTTTGGGAGGCCGAGGTGCGCGGATCACGAGGTCGGGAGATCGAGACCATCCTGGCTAACACGGTGAAACCCCGTCTCTACTAAAAATACACACACACACACACAAAAATTAGCCTGGCGTGGTTGCGGGCGCCTGTAGTCCCAGCTACTCAGGAGGCTGAGGCAGGAGAATGGCATGAAGCCAGGAGGCGGAGCTTGCAGTAAGCTGAGATCGTGCCACTGCACTCCAGCCTGGGCAATAGAGAGTCCGACTCAAAAAAAAGAAAAAAGAAAAATGAGAATAACGACATTATGCTTTGATAGGTTTGCAGTTTCTTATTTCTGTGATAAAGGGTTAGTCTCAGCCATTGGTGGAGGTGCTGTTTGACCAGGGAAGCTGTGTAAACTCTTCCAGATCCCTAGAGAACAGAGGTTCTAGTCTGTATCCTAAGCTAGAGATTCTGGTTTAAGTAAGTCCCTAATATTTCCATATAAGAAAATCATCCTGCTTTGCTAATGTATTACTGATTTAATTTTGTCTGATTTATACATTTTATCTTACTGCAAACAAAATTTTTAATTCTATAGTGTTTCTAGGTTCCATCTTCTCTGATTTAATATTAGGGACCTCTTCTTTTCCAAGTCTGTGTAACATAAATCCACTTTGGTCTTATGGCCACTGTTGCTGATGAAACTCATTTAAGCCTTCTTTGGACCAATGAGAACATTTAGGACTACCTAAAGTGCTGGAAGATCCTTTCAAAAGAATGTGAATGATGATGGGAAATGAAAAGCTTATTAAGAGTTAATACCATGTTTGGATCTGGGTCTTTGGCATAGAAAGAAAATGATTATAACCCCATTGGTTAAGTCCTATGAGTGATCCAGCCCTTGAAACAGGACGGCAGGCTTAATGAATGGCAGTGCCTGTCCCAGCATAATATATCTGCCTAAAATTCTGTAACTCCACAGAAGATGTTCTCCACTGTGTAGGTATCCAATAGTCTGTGACAAGGAGTATTCGTAGAATGAAGCCTCTGTAACTCTGAAGGATGTCTAAATGGTTTCTGTTCATTGTGATAACTGGCATCTAGCATGTGGGTTACATGCCGTGGAGGACTGCTTTGGTTTCGAAATGTTTAGTTAATATAATCATCTTTAGTGCATTTGCTCTGGCAACTGGCAATTTTACTTGTTAATCTGCTTCTACATTTGGAACCCTAAGGATTCCACTGAATTTGGTTGAGAATCTTCTTTGTGATAAACTCTATGAAATGTTCTTGACCAAAGGGCTCAAATCAAGGTGGCTTGCACTATTAGGTGTATATTGATGTTTGATAGACCAACAAACTACAATGATGATTTTCTTCAAATTGATTATCTCTGACCTGGGGGCAAACAAAATTATTCTTGGAAGGCAGGGAGAAAATCTTGGAATCTATATCTTTATCTACGCATATAGTTCTTTAAATATTTCAATTTTTGTATAATGTACAAAGCACATAAGTACCATGATTTATAGATATAATTTATACATAAATAAATGTATACACTGGGTTTCTATGCTCAGAAAGCTTTACTGATAGGCCTGGTGATCAAGGTTCAGAGACTTGCTCTACAACTTCTGATATATACCAAAATCACACTATCTCTCAGAGTAAAATCAACTTGTTGGAGGGCGTAGTGTTGAATATATCTATACGGGAAGAGGCTGCAATAAAACAAGAACTGAATGTTAGAGAAGAGAGAAGGACTTCCTTTTCTTCTTGAGTCATGTAACAATATCTTATTTCTTTTTGACTGCTGAATTTCAGTAACTATTTATGCTTTCTGAAGCAAAGATCTCTACCTGGGCTATGAAAAGTCACCTTGCCTGTGAAAAAGAGGACTTAATTTCAATTCTGCCCCTTGCCAGACAGCTTTGTGATCTTGGGACAGCATTTTGTTTTCTCATTTGCTAATGAGGGTATTGACTAGATCATTTATTCTGGTTGAGATTCGAGGGTGAGAGAAGAGGATATCAGAATTACATAGGGTGGGGACTCATACCTCCTGTTAGAGTGGAGTGAAAAGTTTAAACAACTCTACTGGGCTGGATGGTCTCATTCCACTTCAGAAAAATACCTCAGCAGAATTCTAGCTATTAGTATATATAATTGGCCATTTTAATGCTTTCCTCAAGCTATTTCAAGTTGCTTTGAACATCTCTCTCTGGAGCTGTTTGTTTGGGTTTAATCCTCTCGATCATTTCTTTTCCACTCTCTGTAGTTGACTATAGTTTTTGAGGTGAAAATATTTAGCAGAGAGGCAGGAAATAAAACATACTGGAAAAAGGAAAGAGGATGTAGAGATACCCTCAGGAACTTCTTTTCTATGTCATGATTTCAGGTTTTCTTTTATGTTGTAATTTCAAAAGGTTAAACATTTGCAATTTCTATAGAAAAATCAACAATAATGGTATACCAAAAATAATGCAAAAAATCTATAACTTATATTACCTTAGCAAGAACAGAATATCTAATAGTAAAATAATTTTAGATACAGTTAAAACTTCTGGGTGAAATAATTTCCCTATTTTGTTCTTCATTTTATTTTATTCCTATTATATTTTAATTTTTTCTTTTATCCTTTCATTTTTCACCATGTAAAATTACAGTGTTAGTAAAGAAGCTCAGCATTGCAGCATAGAACCAGAGTTATAATTTCTCTGCTCACTCAGATTTAAAGTATATTATGATTACTTGAACTGCTTTTAAATTGTGGTTATTGCAATTCATACTAGCTGTTTTATGTATCTTTTTGTTGAGATTGAAATAAAAGTATTAACCCCTTGCTGTTTCTAAATTAGAAGACTTCCTTCTGAGAAAAAATCCAAAAAACTCACATATTATTTTACCTTCATATACAGTCATTGCCATAAAAGTCCATAAAGAATGACAGACGTTGTTACTTTTGGATTATAACAATTATCAACCATCTCAAATAACATACCTACACTAATAATAAGATGAAAAGCAGTTTTGGATAATGGCTGCATAATATACTCAGGCATATACATTCAGGGATGATTTAAAAGTCAGACCAAACAGGAACCCAAATATTTCTCTATGTTAACATAACTTGTTGATTATACTTTTTTGACCATAGTATTAATAAATGTTATATATTATGATAGGACTCAAAACATTGCAATATCAACTAGCTTGAATGTTTCCGTAGAAAGGTATTTGCAGGTCGACTTCTGTGTACCAAGGGACCCTACTGAAACACACACACACACACACAAAGAAAAAGAATCAACTTTTTTTTTTTTCAGAAAGTATACAATACATTGTGAAGTACTGTAATCTCTGAGAGAAGGTTTAAAAAAAAAATAGATAAGCCCGACCACTGTTCTGATACCAACTCTGCATATGGGCAATTTTGGAGCTACAGAGTAGAGAGAGGAAAACCAAATATAACCTGGCAGTTCTTTTTCTTTTTCTTTTTCTTTTTCTTTCTCTCTTTTTTTTGAGACAAGGTCTCACTCTGTTGCCCAGGCAGGAGTGTAGTGGTGTGATCTCGGCTCACTGCAACTTCTGCGTCCTGAGCTCAAGCAATCCTCTCACTGCAGCCTCCTGAGTAGCCACGACTACAGGTGCCCACCACTATGCCTGGCTAATTTTCTAAGGTTTTGTAGAGATCAGATCTCCCTATATTGCCCAGGGTGGCCTCAAACTCATGGGCTCAAACGATTCTCCTGCCTCTGCCTCCCAAAGTGTTGGGATTACAGATGTGAGCCACTCAGCATGGCCTAGCAGTGTTGAGGTGACAGAGATCAGAGTTTAGGGGAATGGAGGCAGCTAGAATTTGTAGGACAGAGTATCAAAGAAGATGGAGCAGAACAAAGAGTGAGATCTGCAGAGGGGTCTTCCCAAGCCTTTGGCTGAATACGGATTGCCGCCAGCATGGGAAGGAACTCTCCAAGGCTAAGAAAGAAACCCTGGGAATCGGTGGACTAGAGTCACTTCCAGTCCAGTAGAAATGCAGTCACTTCCTGGAGCACACACAAGGCTGGCATTAGTTTGTGTTCTTACCAGTGAGTATGAAGAGACCTCAGGAAATACGGAGCATTAGGTATAATCCCCAGAAGAGTCATGCCTCAGTAGCAGGGCTAAATTAGTCCTAAAATAAAGACTGCTTTGGACCTGTTAGCAGAAGAAAGAAAAAAATAATAAAGATAACGGCCTGGCACAGTGGCTCATGCCTGTAATCCCAGCACTTTGGGAGGCCAAGGCGGGTGGATCACCTAACGTCAGGAGTTTGAGACCAGCCTAACCAACATGGTGAAACCCCGTCTCTACTAAAAATACAAAAATTAGCTGGGTGTGGTGGCGGGCGCCTGTAATCCCAGCTACTCAGAAGGCTGAGGTAGGAGAATTGCTTAAACCCGGGAGGCAGAGGTTGCAGTGAGCTGAGATCGCACCATTGCACTCCAGCCTGGGTGACAGAGCAAGATTCCATCTCAAAAAAAATAAATAAATAAAAAATAAAAATAGGCCGGGTGCGGTAGCTCACGCCTGTAATCCCAGCACTTTGGGAGGCTGAGGCGGGCAGATCACGAGGTCAGGATATCGAGGCCATCCTGGCTAACACGGTGAAACCCCGTTTCTACTAAAAATACAAAAAATTAGCCGGGCGAGGTGGTGGGCGCCTGTAGTCCCAGCTACTTGGGAGGCTGAGGCAGGAGAATGGCGTGAACCCCAGGGGGCGGAGCCTGCAGTGAGCAGAGATCGCGCCACTGCACTCCAGCCTGGGCGACAGAGCGAGACTCCGTCTCAAAAAAAAAAATAAAATAAAATAAAAATAAAAATAAATAAAAATAACAACAGAAAGCAATGAAATTAAAAACCAATAAACAGTTTAGAAGAACAAAAGCTGGTTCTTTGAAGAGATCAATACAATTGCTTAATCTCTAGTCAGATCAACTAAAAGTAAAAAGTGAGTTTAGCAAGATCACAGGATTGAAGATTAATATACAAAATCAATTGTATTTTCATATACTAGAAATGAACATTTCACAGTTAAAACAAGACAATACCATGCATTATTAAAAGTATGAAATACTTAGAGATACATTTAATAAAATATTTGTACAAAAATTTGTACACTGAAAAACTACAAAATATTGCTAAGAGAAATTGAAGAAGATCTAAATAAATAGAGATGTACCGTTCATGCATTTGAAGACAATATTGCTAGGTTGTTAATTCTTCCAAACTATAGATTCAACACAAAACCAATAAAAATTCCAGCAGGTTTTTTGTTTGTCTGTTTGTTTAACTGACAAGTTGATTCTAATTTATATGGAAATACAAAAGACCTAAAGGAGACAAAACAATTTTGAAAGTGAAGAGTGATGTTGGAGGATTTACACTACCTGATTCCAAGATTTACTATAAAAGCTACAGTAATCAAGACAGGGTGGTATTGATTTAACAACAGAAATTAGACTAATGGAACAGAACCAAGATTCCAGAAATAGATCTATACTATATGGTCAGTTGATTTTTTTTATAATGGTGCTAAAGTTAGCTAATGGAGGGGAGATAATCTACCTGAAATAGGTTATCAACAACTGGGGTGCTGGGGCAGTTGGATAACCATATGGAAAAAAGAAACCTTGAGCTTTACCTCACGCCTAAAACAAGCATTAACTTTAGATAGAACGTAGACCAGAGAGCTAAATGTAGGAGTAAAACTGTAAGACTTGTGGAAGTTTTCTGATCATCTTCCTCCAACCACATTTTAACGAATGGGCAAAAAGTTTAAACCGATACATCACAAAAGAAGATATATGAATGGCCAATAAGTACATGAAAAAATGCCCAACCTCATAAGTCATTAGGGAAATGCAAATTAAAGCCATATTGAGACACCATTATGTACTAAAATTAAAAAGACTGACCATACTAAGTATTGGAGAGAATATGGAGCAACTGGAATTCTTACACATTGATGGTGGGAATGTAAAATGGTTTAAGCAATTTGGAAACAGTTTGGAAGTTTCTTACAAAGTTAAACGTACCCTACCAATGAATTCCACTCCTAGGAATTACTAAAGATATATAAAAATGTATGTTTGTACAAATGCCTTTTTCCACTTATAGATAATTCTACAAAAGGCAAAGCTATAGTGACAGAGATAAGCTCAGTTCTTGCCAGAGGCTGCGAATGGGGTAAATGTGGGATGAGATTAACTACTTGGTACATGAGAGAATTTTTAGGCGTGATGATGAAAAGCAAAGTGATAAACTGGGGAAATATTTGCACCATAAATATGCAATACAGTGTTATTATCTGTAATAAATAAAGCACTTCTGTAAATCAAAAAGCAAAATAGAAACAATCCAATTGAAAAATCAATGGATTTATGAATAAGATTTCACAGAACATATGGAAGTGATAGAATTGGGTAAAAGAAGCTCAGTGTTCAAAATCTGATATCAGCAAAAATTCCCTAACCAAAGCAAACCATCAGAACCTTCAATCTCTGAAAATTAGATGTATGACTTCACAGGGAGGTGGAGAGGTGGTGGTTTTTCTATCACCAGAGAAAAAAATTGCTGTTTAAGGAATGATCACTGGCTTGGAGTATGCGTATATCAAAATGACATACCCAGTGTTGTGTTAAGTGGGTTAAATTTTATTACAATAAAGTGGTTTAAATGTCAATAATAAAATGTATTTTAGTGGTTTCATGAAAGGGTCACTTTATATTGAATCATTATTAGTACCAATTCATTCATTATAAAAGTATAAAAACATGTCAACTCAATAATGATGTTTCTATTGTATCACATTATTATATGAGAATATGCTGTTTGTATGGATATATATTCCTTTTCAAGGCACAGAATGCAACCTGAAAAAATACTTATTAAAGTGAGCAGGCATTTTGCTAATATTAGCAGCAAAAGAATGTAAATTTTCACAGTCTCTCTGATAGCCAAAAACCTTTTCTTAACTATTTTGCAATAGGAAACAAAATAGAAAAAAAAAAACACATGAAAAAAGTGAAACTCTTACTCTTTTGATTGGCATAAAAATGCTAAAGAAAGACAAGTGAGGAGAAGAAGGAAAAAAAGCCTTTGATAAAAGGAAAAATAGAATTGTGGGAGATGGAACCTCATGATGTGTTTGCATGACTTGAAACTGTACGGGAGATGACAGTCTGCAAACTTCACGGGAAAGAGGGGATCTGAGGTGAAGGTTTAGCACTGTAGAGACTGAAGCACAAATGCAGATGGTGAAAGGCCGTGGAGATTTTTAGCAAATGCTTCTTTTGTACAGATTCTTTTGTGTGTATATGTGTTGGGGGACTCTTGTTAATAAATTTAAGAAATGTGGTGGGAATCAAAGAAACCTGAGACCTTCATTGATTTCCTAATCTCTTCAACTAGACAGTTGGGAAACTCCGACTCTAACTTTCCCTCCCACTTCTTACTGGCTTGGGCTTTCTGGCCTCTGAAACTAATCAATGTGTGGCCAATTCAGTGTATGGCTGGTCAGGGTCTAGATAGATGGTCAGAGATGAGTGCAGAAATGGGAAGGAAGCATTCAGAAACTTCTTAATTTTATGTCTGTTGAATCTAACGATAAAAAAACTTTGGCTTCTATTTTATGTTTTCTTTTCCAATTTTATTTTTCTAATACTTTATTCTCATTATATTTTAAAATGGTATGGGTTAAAGAAATCAATCACCATAAGTAGTTTGGAAAACCCTGCTCTGAAGTATAAGTATAAAGTATAAGAGTAGCTCTAGATGGAGAGAAAAGGCCACTGTTTTGTGAAGTTTTAAAATCAGCCTCTGAATTAAACCCTTGTTGGTATTTGTACATCTCTCATTATTTGTTATATACATGGAAAAGCAGCAGTAGTAAACATCATTAACATTTCAATTAGAAATCGGAAAACAAACCTCCAAAGGAAACAGAGGTATTTTTGCCTTTGGAATTTTGTGCACATTGAGTGGTTCACATCTGGCACCAAGACTAGATCGCCAATGATGCAAGAATATCGAAAAGTGAAATATTCGAAGAAAAAGAAAGGATACATGGAGACAGGAAATAAAACAGGCAATTTTGCCAATTAAGTGTAAAATATAATTATTATAGAGTAGAGTTTCCTTTTATCTAGCTTTTTTTTTTTTTTAGGAAATAGAATTTCTTAGGAGACTATTTGCTCAGAAATCAGTTGGAAAATTGGAGATCTTTAGAAACAACTATTTTCTTAGTTCTTTAAATTCATATGTTATCTTTATAATGATGGTGTCACTTGTTATTTATTATCATGAGCAATGGTTGAATTATAATAAATCAGAGCTCAGTTTTTAAAAGTGTGTCGCCAAAACCAAAAGCCTACCTCAAAATATTTTGACTCTTTTTCTAACCTAGTCACTAAATCCCATGAAGTGTATACTTATTAAAAGTTTGTTGTCAATAGTGATCTCAGTTGTTATCTAAAGAGTTTCTGGTATTATAGTGTATCATTTAAAAATAACTGTTTTTGTCTTCCTTTAATACAGAATTAAGAATAAGGATGTCTAGATCTTTGCAGATGGGGCGATGTAACTGATTAATAAGAATTAGTATTCTTTGTAAAAATTATAATCACTCTTTGAGGCCTGTTGGAGTCTGGACCCATCCCATTTTTCCAATGTTCTCTCCTTCGAAACTCAAACTCTAGGCTCCAGCTGGCTGGGATGCTCAATTGCATCACTGTGCCTCGTGCATTTCCCAGTCTTCTAATTTTGCCAACACTATTTTCCTTGCCTAGAAATGCCTCAGATCTTCCTTTCCAGTATTTCAATGCTTTCTTTCCCTCCTCAGCTAAATGTCCAGAGACTCTTGAGTATCTTACCACTTAGCTGTTACTGCTTATCTTGCTCAGCAGGCTATCAGCATCCTCAAAGGATGTACCATCAAGGTCTAGAATAAGGAGATCCTCAGACAACTAAACTGGAGAGGCAGCCCCTATCAACATCACTAGCTCCTGCCCCCTTCCCCCTTTATTGCTGGCCTGCAACTTTCTAGGGGAGGAAAGAAGAAGTAAGAAGTGTATAAGGAAGAGACTTGTATGGGCTGACATTTGGAAGGACTTGCATTAACCCAGCGTAGGGATCATAGATTCCACTTAGGGGAAGCTAAAGGTTGTGGACTTAACCAAAGTTTATATCAGTTTTTATGTGGCAATTTATATATGGCCTTTTATATGGCAGTAATTTTTGCAGTGTTACTTGGGCCATTTTTAGGAATTACACAACTGCGAATTAGGTGCTGTGTGTGTGACACCATTCTCCACTTTCATTCTCTCACCAACTTCACTCCTGTAACCTGTTCCTTTTTCCTAAGGCATTCAGTGCTCATGCCATCTGGCTTCCCAGGGCCACCACTCCACAGTGCTCTATAATTCCTTCACCTCCAAATACCCAGTGCTCTATAATTCCTTCACCCCCAAATACCCAGTGCTCTATAATTCCTTCACCCCCAAATACCCAGTGCTCTATAATTCCTTCACCTCCAAATACCCAGTGCTCTATAATTCCTTCACCTCCAAATACCCAGTGCTCTATAATTCCTTCACCCCCAAATACCCAGTGCTCTATAATTCCTTCACCCCCAAATACCCAGTGCTCTATAATTCCTTCACCTCCAAATACCCAGTGCTCTATAATTCCTTCACCCCCAAATACCCAGTGCTCTATAATTCCTTCACCTCCAAATACCCAGTGCTCTATAATTCCTTCACCCCCAAATACCCAGTGCTCTATAATTCCTTCACCTCCAAATACCCAGTGCTCTATAATTCCTTCACCCCCAAATACCCAGTGCTCTATAATTCCTTCACCCCCAAATACCCAGTGCTCTATAATTCCTTCACCCCCAAATACCCAGTGCTCTGTAATTCCTTCACCTCCAAATACCCAGTGCTCTATAATTCCTTCACCCCCAAATACCCAGTGCTCTATAATTCCTTCACCCCCAAATACCCAGTGCTCTATAATTCCTTCACCGCCAAATACCCAGTGCTCTATAATTCCTTCACCTCCAAATACCCAGTGCTCTATAATTCCTTCACCTCCAAATACCCAGTGCTCTATAATTCCTTCACCCCCAAATACCCAGTGCTCTATAATTCCTTCACCCCCAAATACCCAGTGCTCTATAATTCCTTCACCCCCAAATACCCAGTGCTCTATAATTCCTTCACCCCCAAATACCCAGTGCTCTATAATTCCTTCACCCCCAAATACCCAGTGCTCTATAATTCCTTCACCCCCAAATACCCAGTGCTCTATAATTCCTTCACCCCCAAATACCCAGTGCTCTATAATTCCTTCACCCCCAAATACCCAGTGCTCTATAATTCCTTCACCTCCAAATACCCAGTGCTCTATAATTCCTTCACCTCCAAATACCCAGTGCTCTATAATTCCTTCACCTCCAAATACCCAGTGCTCTATAATTCCTTCACCCCCAAATACCCAGTGCTCTATCATTCCTTCACCCCCAAATACCCAGTGCTCTATAATTCCTTCACCCCCAAATACCCAGTGCTCTATAATTCCTTCACCCCCAAATACCCAGTGTTCTATCATTCCTTCACCCCCAAATACCCAGTGCTCTATAATTCCTTCACCCCCAAATACCCAGTGCTCTATAATTCCTTCACCCCCAAATACCCAGTGCTCTATAATTCCCTCACCCCCAAATACCCAGTGCTCCATAATTCCTTCACCCCCAAATACCCAGTGCTCCATAATTCCTTCACCCCCAAATACCCAGTGCTCTATAATTCCTTCACCTCCAAATACCCAGTGCTCTATAATTCCTTCACCCCCAAATACCCAGTGCTCTATAATTCCTTCACCCCCAAATACCCAGTGCTCTATAATTCCTTCACCCCCAAATACCCAGTGCTCTATAATTCCTTCACCCCCAAATACCCAGTGCTCTATAATTCCTTCACCCCCAAATACCCAGTGCTCTATAATTCCTTCACCTCCAAATACCCAGTGCTCTATAATTCCTTCATCCCCAAATACCCAGTGCTCTATAATTCCTTCACCCCCAAATACCCAGTGCTCTATAATTCCTTCACCCCCAAATACCCTCCATCTCATAGAGTTAGAGTTCCTTTTATTATTATTATTATTATTTAGAGACATTGTTTCGTTCTGTCACCCAGGCTGGCGTGCAGTGGTGTGATCATAGCTCCAACTCCTGAGTTCAAGCTATCTTCCTGCCTCACCCTCCAGAGTAGCTAGGACTACGGGGGTGTGCCTTTGCACCTGGTTAAATTAATTTTTTTTTCATAGAGTTGGAGTCTCTCTATTTCGCCCAGGCAGGTATCAAACTCATGGCCTCAAGCGATCCTCCTACCTCAGCCCCTGAGTAGCTGGGATTACAGACAGGTGTCACCATGCCCAGCTAATCGTTCAAATTTTTTTTTTGTAGAGACAAGCTCTCACTATGTTGCCCAGGCTGGCTTTGAACTCCTGGCCTCAAGCAATCCTCCTGCCTTGGCCTCCCAAATTGTTGGGATTACAGGCATGAGCCACTGTGGCCAGACAAAAATTCCTTTTATGTGGGTGCTTGGTAACACCTGCTAGGCTATTCCAAGATGTGAATAAAATTTAGCCCTGGGGAGGAGAAGGGGGTGTACAACTCTATAGAATTTTGTAAATAAAATAAGAACCTTGATCCAATAAACATCTACTTATTGAATGTGAGTGGTGTGACACCCAGCTTCTCGCTGCACAGCCCCGTTCTCTTTTTCTCTCCCTGCCATGTCTGCATATGGAATTATTTTCATTACCTTAAAAGGTTGTTGTCCTTGGGAGACTGGATAATGAGTAGGTTGGCTAATGGCAAATATGTGCAACCATATGACACTTTGGGTATCTTTTAGTATTTTGCTTGTTCAATACACTTCATATTTTTGTGTCTTTTCTTTTACCTTGACTATAAGTTCTGTACAGGTAGTGTCTTCAATAGTTTTATGAGCCTAGTGCATTGTATGGCAATAATACATATTTAAAAATAGTTTTGGTTATATTTAAAATAAAATATGACTTTTTGGTAGTCATTCAGTGCCATGATAATCTGTCTTAAGCCTTAAGATGTTGTTTTGCTGTACGCACTTTGAAGTACCAATTGCAATGAAATGCATGTAGAGGAAGAGTAATAGATGTGAAATTTCCACTGATATTAACCAGTGGTCTTCAAACTTAGTATTCGTAACAAGTCCCTGGAGAGTATGTTAATATTTATGGTTACTGAGCCTAAGAGATTTTGGTTCAGCAGGCCTGGAGGCATCCAGGAATCTGAATTTTTGAACAAGTTTTCTAGAAAATTATGGGGCAAATTTTAGCAAACAGTGCATTAAAGGATATGCCTTTTTTTTTAATTAAAAATGTCATTTCCCTTTCTTTGAATTTTTTAATTTTTGAAAAAAATTATTGAGTGTCCTTTATGTGCAAGAAATGCAAAGATAATTCACACATAGTTTTTATTATATAATGGGGAAAAAAGTCTTAATAATAATAATAAAGAGTATAAAAGGATACCAGCCTTATAAGAAGTTCAGATAGAGTACTGGAGTGTTTGGGGGAAAAGTGCCAATTGCTGAATAGTGGATATCCTGGAAATCTTCAAAGGCAAAGTAAATATGGACATCTGGAGATGATATAAAAGGAAATTTCAGGAAAAGGTAACAATATTAGCAGAAACACTGAGGAGGAAAGTGCAGGTTGTGGAGAACGTGAGCATTCCTGTGATGGCACTAGGGGGCAACTGGAATGAGATGTGTAGTTTGGTAGAGTGGCCAGAGCTGGAGACTGTGCAGACATATCTGTTTTTCTTTGAGATGGAGTTTCATTCTCACTGCCCAAGCTGGAGTGCAATGGCGCGATCTCGGCTCACTGCAACCTCTGTCTCCCGGGTTCAAGGATTCTCCTGCCTCAGCCTCCCAAGTAGCTGCGATTACAAGTATGTGCCACCACGCCTGGCTAATTTTTTGTATTTTTAGTAGAGACAGGGTTTCACCATGTGGGCCAGGCTGGTCTTGAACTCCTGGCCTAACCAGGCCTCAAGTGATCTGCCCGCCTCAGCCTCCCAAAGTGCTGGGATTACAGGCATGAGCCACTGCGCCTGGCCATATGCAGACATATCACTTACATTTAGTAAATGTAAGTGACATAGACAGTAATAAATATAAATAAGGTAAATTCTAGAAAATCACAAAAATATTATGTAGTGTGCTCTTTCCCTTAAAAACCAAACCAACCAAACCAGACCAAGCCTGAAACCCCTAAGAGTTAAATAATTTCACTAAATAAAACAAAAGCAAGGTAAGCTGAAGTCATGGGAAGTAATAGAGACAGAGCAAGTGGCTGAAAAGCTACCATAGACGAAGCAAAGGTTTTCCAGATGTGGAATTCTTTCTACACATTAGTGCTGTTATTTTGCCTCGCTCAGGTTCTACCAGGAAACAGACAAACAAAAAATGCAGTGTTTTCTTTTCTTTTTTTTCTATCTTCTGCCTGTAATCTAACTAAACCGACTTTGCTGAAATTTTACATTTTGTTTTCTTCAGGAAAATGTCTTGATATTTGTGATCTGCAGTTTTTTTGTTTTGTTTTGTTTTCTTTTCTTTTTGTAAAAAGCTGGCTTCCATTATAAATGGGAATGCTGTTGGAATGCCTGAAGGAATTTGTATGAGTGTTGGAGTATCTCCTTTTGGAAAGACATTTTGAATGTGTCTCCACCCCACAGTCCTCTTGTCCACATTGTAGAAAGGACAGGCCGCTCCCTACATGTGGCGATGAGCGGTCACTGCTCTGTTTATATTCTGTTGTCATGGACCATTTAGGAGAATGGCTCCTGATTAGCTGTGGAACGATGAGTACCATCTCAGAGTCAAGGTCACAAGTTAGACCCAGGTCACTCTTTTTTAAGGCCCTAAATTTTGGTGCTCGAAAATATTACAAAATAATGTTTTCTGGATGTAATAATCCAGCTCTCCACTTTGCTAAAGTCATAAAAGAAGAAGGCCTTAATGTCCCCCTTTGGGTAACCTGGCTGATCTTTGTTTTGCATAGATGGACGCTATTGTGTTCATCATTGCAGCTGGGATACAGCCATCAGAGGCCTTAGAAATAATAATTTAAAAAAAACCATGGACACGCCCCCCACGCCCTACATACAAGTGTATTTTTTCAAATAGAAAAATGCTAAGTGATAGAATTCAAGTTAAGTCTAACAGAATTCTGACATTTTCCTCTCTTTAAGAGTCTTCATTTTTAAAAATGCATCAATTGTGTCACTTTTTTTGTTTTTATATTCCTTTTCAAATAAACAAATGTTTATTTAAACATGAGGGGATGTGAATACAGTCTATTGAAAATATCAAATTGTTAAGAGCAGCAGCATGTGACCCAAACAAATTATAATGCAAATTCAAAACCAAATTGCAGGCCAGTCATGGCGTCTTACACCTGTAACCCCAGCACTTTGAGAGGCTGAGGTGGGAGGATCTCTTGGAGCCAGGAGTTCGAGACCAGCCTGGGCAATATGGTGAGATCCTGTCTCTATGTTAAAAAACATTTTTAAAAATTAGTTGGTCATGGTGGTGCATGCCTATAGTCCCACTTACTGGGGAGGCTGAGGCAGGAAGATTGCTTAAGCCGAGGAGTTCCAGGCTGCCGTGAGACATGATTGCACTACTACATTCCAGCTTGGGCAACAGAGCGTGAACCTGTCTCTAAAACAATAAATTAATTAAAAATGAATTAATAGCCAAATGACATGTTCAGGATAAACTCAGTGGTTTTAAAAAGAAGATAATTTATTTAGTCAAGGGGAAAAAGAAAATCCATGAATCTTAAAAATGTCAGCTACGATGGCACTGATTTATATGAGTGAGGCTGAAAGAGACGGGGTGAAAGATGTTCTCTGGGCTCCAACGGAATTATAAAATAATATAGTTCTGTAGCCAAAAAGGGTAATGTTGTGAAAAATTATAATTTTATCTAACACTCGGGATATACCTAGTTCTAGCAAGGCTTTACGGAGTAAAACCAATACTGTACTATTAATATTATAGTGTCATACCGAATAGTTTCACTATGCGGAAAACTCCCTGTGCTCTGCCCATTCATTCCTCTGTCTCTGCAAACCACTGACCACCAATGATCTTTTGACTGTTTCCACAGTTTGCCTTTACCAGAATATCATACAGTTTGCACTATACTTTCTGGTTAGTTTTGCCATGAACTTAAAATTGCTCTAAAAATAAAGCCTAATTATTCATGAAATAAACATCTTTTAGGTGCACCATACTGTGCTACATGATGTTTTAAAAGATTGTTAAAAGCTGTTGGAAAGCATTGCTGAGATAAATGGAACACTCAGAAGACAATGACAGTCCATCAGTGATCAAGTACAAAAATGACTAGTTCAGACTCGATGTGCTGTAGTTATATCATTTCAGAAAGTATGACATTAATGTGAGCAGGAGTTATCGTAGAAGACTTCACCTTCACTGGGAAGCCAGGACACAAATGAGTCATTGGGGGTTGGGGTAGATAATTTCTGGAAGGGAAACAGGAGGAGCAAAGGTCAAGTTATGCAGAAGCAACTTCAGGAGAAAAGTGAGGTTGTTACCATGGCTACAGCAGAAGGTGCACGCTAGAAGAGGATGGAAAATAAGGGTGAAAAGGAAGGGTAACGCCAGATTACGGAAAAAATTTATTCATCAGCCCGAGAAGTCTTGGCATTTAACCACTACATATAGCATAGTGGCTAAGAGCATGCACTGTTGTCTGCTTTGCTGGCTTTGAATCCTGATTTGGCCACAGTGTGTCTTTGGATATCTTAGGGAGCCTCTCTGAGTCTCAGGTTCTTCACCTGTATAATGTAGATAACAATAGCACCTACCTCATAGGGTCGCTAGGGGATTAATTGAGTTCATGTCTATAAAGTGCTTGGAAAAGTGCAGGCACAGAGTAAATTCTTGTTATTATTACCAATTCAGTTATTAATTCCACAAACTTCAACCGAAACATCTGTTAAGAGGCTGGCATTACCAAGGTGTGGGGAAGATCTGCCTTTTAGGAAATCACAGCTCAGTGGGGAAAATTTTGTGATAAATGTATCCAAGAGGATCACAGACTTAAAGAGAAAGGGGAAATTTTAAAAAGTGATGAACTGTACTGTTATTTTCCCCATTTATCTATTTCCTTAAATCCATAGAAAAGAACTGATTTAACATTTACATTAACAAGAAGTTTATAACATTAGCAGGTGTGAGTCACAGAAACGTGGCTGGGAAATTTTAAAAACAAATATAATACCCTATTATGTGTGCATCAGCACTCTTTAGTGAGTATTTCAGTTAAGTAGAAATTTAAGAACTCTGTGAGAACTTTTCTACCTCATTACAGTAGTCAGGACAAAATAGTTTCTTAAATCCATGATCCACACTTCTCCTGAATTAGATTAGATTTCTGCACAGCATGCAGACAAGAAGATGGGCAGCAGCCTTTTATTGGGCATTGGTGAATTTGTTATGGTTGTTAATAACTCTTTAGGTTTCCTACTTTGATAAAACACATCTAAAAATTATGTCTTAATTCTATAATAGAAATGTCTATGGAATCTATTGAAAGAGATGTTGAACTTGCCTATAGAAAACAAATCAAAGTGCTTCAAGCCAATGGAGGGTCAATACGAGAAGTATGGTCATGCCAGCAGAATTGTAAGTCATTTTATCCTCAGTGAGGTCAAAGTAATAATACCTTGTTACATGTAACTTTCCAAAGTAAACATACCGCTCCAAAGAAACTAGGATCAATCAACACTTTTCTTGTGGGTATGTATCTGTGTATATATTCACATTATTAATAAAATTAAACTGCAAACTGTGTACTGGAAACTCAATAGAGGTAAAAATTTGAAGACATCTAAGAGATGATCAGATAAGATTTTTTTTTTTTTTTTTTTTTGAGACAAAGTCTCATTCTGTTGCCCAGGCTGGAGTGCAGTGGAGCGATCTTGGCTCACTGCACCCTCCGCCACCTCCCAGGTTCAAGAAATTCTCGTGCCTCAGCCTCCTGAGTAGCTGGGATCATAGGCGTGCACCACCATGCCCAGCTGATTTTTGTATATTTAGTAGAGACAGAGTTTCACCATGTTGGCCAGGCTGGTCTCGAGCTCTTGACCTCAAGTGATTCGCTCACCTTGGCCTCCCAAAGTGCTGGAATTATAGTCGTGAGCCACCATGCCCAGCCAGATTTTGAACTAAATGGAAGATCTTTAGTTGCTTTCTTGATAAAATGGACACAAAAGGGCCCTTTCATAAATTGTCTTTCTTCAGAGAAGTTTGAAAATAACAAATTAATTTTTCTACTGATAAGAGGTCAATGGCAATTCAAGCACTGAAATGCAAAGCTGTCTTATTGGCCCATACTGGCAGTTCATAGCCACCTCTTCATGCTGCTGATAGCCACTCTTTCCAAGAAATAATGGGAGGAGCAAAATGTGCATAAGACATTTTAGAAGGAGAAATTAAAAGTCCATCAAATATTGTGAAAAGTCCTGGACATGCATAGACCTGAGGTTAGCTGAATGCCTGTATGAGTTGTTTCATCTTCCAAATAAACAGATTGATTCAAAACTATTTCTTGAGCACCTCCTTTGTGCAAGATATCACATTGCATGCAGGGTGACAAAAAACAAAACGGGAGGTTTCTGCCTTCAAGGAGCGCTTAGCCTGATATAGCATAAAATTCATGAACAGAAATGCATCATAGAAAACGTGAAATGCCGTAATAAATATACCAACAAAGTGCCACTTTCAGCTGCAGAGACTTGGGAAGACCACTTCAAATGTGGGCGGAAACATTTGAATCAGAACATATTAAAAGAGAAATTATCATCTATCTGTGTTGCTTAAAATATAATTGAGAGGAAAAGAAAATATGTACTGTTGGGTCTGGTAATACAGTAGATTTGTCTCACCTAATTAGCAATAGCAAAAATACCAACAGAAAATGAAGAAATATTTGGAAAATTATCTGTATTTTAAAAATCCTATGAGTTCAAGATCTTTGGCATTGAAGAATAGATCACTTATATTTTTCATGAATTCCTTGATACCTGAAAGCTAATGTGTTTTCTTTCAACAGCCTAGTCAACCACAGCCAACTTTTCATGGATTAGTTTACATTAAGTTTTAGAAACACTGAGAAGTTATGTGTGGGCATACCCTAAATTCTTTCCTCATAAAGAAGCAGGCAAGCAGAGACCTTCATACAAAAAAACAAAACAAAACAAAAAAGACAAAAAAAAACTGACGCAAGTATTTATAAGCCATTAGTGTGAAAATAATGAAATTCACTTTCTGAGAGTGAAAGAGAATAAAGAATTTGGAATGTTGGTCAAGACCCAGGCTGGCCAGATAAAGACAATTTTCACATCTTGCTAAACCCCATAAAACAGCTTGGGGGTCTTTGCTGTTACAAGAAGAGCTTCCTTTAGAATAGAAAGATAAGACTCTACATTTGGCTTTGGGAGTATCATGCAAATAGAGCAAAACATTTGCTGATTTTTACCATAATACCAGGCATTGGGAGTACTGAGATGAAGGAAACAAAATTATGTTTTTAACGTGTTCACAGCCTAGTGGGAGAGACAGCAGTAAAACCAATCGGATCCATACTAAAATGAAGACACAAAATAGAGCAGAGTCTTTCCAAAGAGAAGTCTGAAATAGAGCAGTCCTGTTTTAATTTTTTCAGCAAATCTCTTGGATTTGTAGATCTTGGAGCATGGCTCAGAGTGGATATATAACATTAATCATTCTCTGGATCCAAGCAATGATGATCAGACTGGACAAAGTGGAAGTGTCTTTCCATTTTAGTTTTTTTTTTGTTGTTGTTCATTTGCATTTCCTTTCTCAGGGATGAAAAGCAGCCAAGAAAATGAATACCAAAATGCATCAAGTCTGGGCTTTGTTATTTAGTATGTTTACAAGGAGCTTGGAATAAAATTATGAAAATTCTGATTTTTCCCTTACACATTTGTCACAAAGAAGTGTTTGATTTCTATTTTCTGTCTTATGACCACAACACAAAGTTTGGAGAGACCGTGACTCTGGTATATGCTTCTGAAAGCTATCTTTCACAAGAATTTCAGGCTATAATTATTCATTATCTTGATTTTTAACGTTTTATGGCCAACCAAATAACCTCCAGGCAGGAGAATAAACATTCTGAGAAAAATGACCAAGGAAAGCAACCAAAGTCAGGCTCTAAGTAATCTTTTTCAATGGCCCCCTTTACACATTTATGTGGCACAGATCCCCAAATAGTACCATTAATTCAAGACCTGGCTGACATATTTGGCCGTTGCGTTGAGTAGTAGGAGTAATGGAGAAGGTTAAATAAAAAGCTTTAGAATCGTATTAACTCTAAGTCAGTACGATTGTAGCCAGAGCATTTTTATAATTACAATTTCTTGATTAACACCTGCTTTACAGAACATCTATATTTTAATAGCTATTTTAATTGCAGGACACGCACAGACAATATTCTTAACCTAGAAAAGTTCGTGATCTAGAGAAGACACACAGCTAAGCAAGATAATAAAACTGTAACAGAAAAGACGTAGCTTTTTAGGAGCACAGAATAAGCTCTAAGATTAGCTCTGCCTGGGAAACAAGTCATTAAGGAAGTGATATTATTGTTGGTTCTAATGAAGCAAGTAGGATTTTCAAGACGTGATAAAAACAACCTATTAGGCACTATGCTCACTACTTGAGTGATGGGGAAAGCTGGACCCCAAACCTCTGCATCAAGCAATATACACATGCAACAAATCTGCACTTGTACCCCCTGAATAAAAAAAGGTTGAAACTATTTTTTTAAGCCATTTTTAGCTAATGATAATGCTTTGTTTTGCATGGGCTGCTATATAGCCTGACAAAATTTGTGAAGTGTTCTTTGATTTAATTTTAGAATGACAGATTTCATGTTACTCCATATTAATAGTTCTCAAATATTCTCAAAGTGACATTTTAGTGACTAAAATGCAGTGTTGCTTTTCCAAGAGAGAACACATTATAAGTCATAAGGCTATATTTCTTCCCCATGGGATTAAATGAAACTATTTTCATTTACTTTGAAAAAAAAAAAAAAAAAGATGTGGATGGGTGGGGTGGCTCATGCCTGTAATCCCAGCACTTTGGGAGGCCAAGGCGGGTGGATCACTTGAGGCCAGGTGTTCAAGACCAGCCCGGCCAACATAGTGAAACCCCATCTCTACTAAAAATACAAAAAAAATTAGCCAGGTGTGGTGGTGGGTGCCTGTAATCCCAGCTACTTGGGAGGCTGAGGCAGGAGAATTGCTGGAACCCAGGAGGTGGAGGTTGCAGTGAGTCGAGACTGTGTAATTGCACTCCAGCCTGGGCAACAAGAGCAAAACTCCGTCTCAAAAAATGAAAAACAAAAAAAAGCTCCTCATCTTTTTTTTTTTTTCTGGATAAGCCATCTTTCACTCTGCCTCTCTCTATCTCCACCTATCATCATGTGCCAGTTGCATGCCACAGATCTAGGCAGAAGACGAAAGCAGAGAGCTAGAAGGGATTCTATGGTAGTTATAGTTTGAGCAACCAACAAACAAAATGAAGAAAAAGAAAAAATAGAAAATATTGGAAGTATATCAGTGAGGCTCCTTGCGGGAAACAAATGCACATTAGGCACATTGAGGGGAGTTTAATAACAGGACCATTTATAAGGGGAAACCACAGGGCCAGAGGAGAGAATGGCTGTCAGAATTTGGAAGCTTAGCGCAAATGGCAGCCTAAGTAAGAGAAGTCAACAGTGACTCCCAGAAGCTGGAGAAGACACAGTGGCGATTCCTCAGAGATTTTGAACCAGAAATACCATTGACTCAGCAATTGCATTACTGGGTATATATTCAAAGGAGTATAAATCGTTCTGTTATAAAGATACATGCACACATATGTTCACTGCAGCACTATTCACAATAGCAAAGACATGGAATCAACCCAAATGCCCATCAGTGATAGACTGGATAAAGAAAATGTGATACATATACACCATGGAATGCGATGTAGCCAAAAAAAGGAAGGAGATCATGTTCTTTGCAGGGACATGGATAAAGCTGAAAGCCATTATCTTCAGCAAACTAAAGCAGGAACAGAAAACCAAACACCTCATGTTCTCACTTATAAGTGGGAGCTGAACAATGAGAACACATGGACGCAGGGAGGGAACAACAGTCACTGGGCCTTTTTGGGGGAGGATGGTGTGGGAAGAGCATTAGAGAAAAGAGCTAATGGATGCTAGGCTTAATACTTAGGTGATGGGTTGATAGGTGCAGCAAACCATCATGACACACGTTTACCTATTAACAAATTTGCACATCCTGCACATGTATCGCAGCACATAATAAAATAGAGTAAAACTACATTAAATTTAAAAACAAACTCTCCAACCTCATTGTCCCACCATCCCCCTCCCCCAGTCTCCTGCTAGAGCTTCTCGTCCTCTTTATGGCTTAATGGGGAAGACAGAAAGGAGGGAAGTCCTTTGATTTAGTTCACATTGGTCCGCCTCCCAGGGCACAGAGGCAGGGAGAAGTAGGGCAGAGGGTGGACCTGAGGGGCAACACAGACATGTATCCGCTCCAATGAATGATACTGCATCTGAATGACAAATGGCCATGTATGGACAGGTCACTCCTGAATGGACAAATGGCCAGCCAGGACAGTTTAATTTTACTCTGTGGCTAACAGAGAGACAGATAAAATGTTGGCACAGGAACTGACATGATCAGGTTATATGTTTTCAAAGATAACTCTGGTGACAGTGCAGATAATAGACTGGTGTAATAATCGGTTAAGTCAGAGAAACCAGTTCTGGAAGCTTTTGTGAAAGTCCAGCGGAAAGTGAAGCCCTGCATGAAAGCAGTGGCCAGAGGAATGGACAAGGATGATGAGAGGGTGGTGCTGACAGCACCGCTTGCAGAAGGTGGAGGAATGTGGGAGCAGCAGGAGAACCCAGGCGCCTAGCTGGCTTGCTTGGTAGATAAGATCTGATGACCTCAGGGACTGTGGATACGGGAGGATAATGGAGTCACGGGAAAATGGCACACAGCATAAACATGTCTCTGAAACTAATCTTTTTTTTGAAAATCAAATATCTGTTTCCAAGAGAGAATTTCAGTCTAATAGACAAAAAAAATCTCTAAAGGGAGGTTAAAATGTGATCACCTCTGTCTATACGGTGACAATCTTTGAATTAATTCATTCAGAAGACTCATGGAGAAAGTGATCATCTTCTTCCACATGGACAGCTGTTCAGCTGTTAGTACCATGAGTAAGCATTTTAGGACTTGTGGAACACACAAGGACATCAGTGATGCAGCCAGTGTCTGTTTGTCCTGTAAGCACCAACTAATTATCATAAAAAACAGCTACCACTTTTTGGGACTTAGTTTGTACTAAGCATTGTTGCCTTACATCAACAACATGGCAGATTCTTGATTTGTGTTCTGGAAATGAGGGAGATGAGGAAATTAAGTGACTTGCTCAAGGCCATACAGATAGGAAGCAGATGTGCTGGAGGATATTCCAATGGGACTGGTACACTCTTTAGAGCAGGGGTCCCCAACCCCCAAGCCCTGGACCAGTACCGGTCTGTGATCTGTTGGCAACCGGGCTGCACAGCAGGAGATGGGCGGTGGGCAAGCAAACATTACCGCCTGAGCTCTGGCTCTTATGAGATCAGTGGCAGCATTAGATTCTCAGAGAAGCATGAACCCGGTTGTGAACTGCACATGTGAGGGATCTAGGCTGTGCACTCCTTATGATGATCTAAGGTCTGAGGTGGAACAGTTTCATCCTGAAACCATCCCCGACCCAACTCCGTGGAAAAATTGTTCTCCACGAAACTGGTTCCTGGTGCCAAAAAAGGCTGAGGCATACAGACTCCAGCGACATGATGGAAGTTATATGAAAATGATATTTATTGGATACAATTATACATATCGATACTTGTGTGATCAGTTCTGATTATTTAAAAAAGAAGTTGGTTGGATTCTGTCTCAGATCCTAAGAAGGCTCATTCTCATCCAGAGTTTCCTGAAGACAGTACTTTGATTTGATTCCTTGCCTGGGAAGCTTTTTGAATAAGCAGAGTTAAGAAATTCTCAATTGAGAAGAGGAGAAGGAGGGATGCCTGCCTGATGGGATATCCTCCAACTAGAGTTTGAGTTCCTACGGGGCAGAGGCCATGCCTTATTCATAATTGCTTCCTCAATAGAACCTAATAGAATGCCTAGAACATGTTGCTGTTCAGTAAGTATTTGTGAAATGACTGAATCCATAAAAAGCTGTTTCAAACTTGCCTCCCTTTGAAGATTTTTGTCATCACAGGGCAGGAGACAAGCAGCAGAAATGATCCCACTGAGCTGTATTATCATAGCAACATGGATCAGAATAGAAGATAGCTACTTACAGCACACACAGAGCAATCACACAACTGCAATTCAAGGATGATTAATGGAATGTGTCCCAAATGATTTCATTTAGAGCTTCACAAAGCCTGGTAGAGTTGGTTCCAGTTAGCTTGGATGAGAGGTCACACAGATTAAAAATAGACTTTCTTAATAAAGAACAATAGGCTACATTCATTTAGAAAGATACAAAAAAAAAAAAAAAAAAAAAGGCCTTAGGGGCGGGTATGAAGCTTAATCCTATTTAAGAGCTCAATTAACCCCGAGAAGATTGAGTGGGTCTCCTGCTTTCACGGCCGTTCCTCTGTCTAGTGGAAGCTTACAAACAGAGATTCAAAAAGACATGAAAGAAACAAGATTTATATTTGTATATAGAACACTCAAAATATTTTTAACGCTTCAAATAATAAGGTTTAGAAATACAAGAACTAGATTGCTTAGACTGTTATGGTACTTAAAACTTTTGAAATAAATCACATTCTCTTTTGAATTGTCATATTTGTTACCATGATTCATAAAATATTCAAACATGAGCATTTGTCTTGACAGGTAAATTCACTGCCTTGAAAAAAAAAATCCTTTCTTTCTTATACTTAAATGATCAAACAAAATTACATTTTCTCTTAAATATATCAGCATATCCTCCAGAAATCTAAATAGAAATTCATTCTGGAGTAAATTCCAATCATTCTAATATTTTCATAAAGAGCAGAAGTCAGATTTTGCTCAATTCAGTCCGTCCTGAGTTGCTAGGTATCTGAGATGGGGCATCCAGGTGCCTGGGGCCTGTGGAGATCATATATGTCATCTTATGGAACCTCTGAAAATTTAATCTCTTGACTCTTTTATGTGTGCCTCAGCCACATAGAAATGACTCAAAAAGATTATGTAAGGAGGGACAGTTGATTTCATTAAAAAAAATTGTTGTTCTTAAGGAGGAAAATTTCCAGGATTATGATAAGAAGTAGTGGTTACATTATATTTATGTTCTCTAATTAGTTCTTTGTTTTAAAAATATTTTCAGGCCAGGTGCGGTGGCTCACGCCTGTAATCCCAACACTTTGGGAGGCCGAGGCGAGTGGATCACCTGAGCTCAGGAGTTTGAGACCAGCCTGGCCAACATGGCGAAACCCCATCTCTACTAAGAATACGAAAGTTAGCCGGGTGTGGTGGTGCAGGCATGTAATCCCAGCTACTCAGGAGGCCGAGGCAGGAGAATGGCTTGAATCTGGGAGGTGGAGGTTGCAGTGAGCCAAGATCACACCACTGTGCTCCAGCCTGGGCAACAGAGTGAGACTCCATCTCAAAAAAAAATAAAAATAAAAATAAAAATAAAAATATTTTCAAAATATTTGAGAAGCTTGACAGAATGAAGCGCTTCTCCCTGTCAACCTTAAGCCATTTAACCGGAAGAGGAGAAAGAGAACTCTCTGCCTTCCTGTCTCCTCCAGCCACGGCATTTCCATTCCTTCTTTCCTCTCCTGACCAGCCAACAACTCACATCCTCATTTTCTTCTTGGGGTGTGAAAAAACTTGCTGACATTCTGGAATAGGATGACAACTTTGTTCTGTTATATACTTTGTTTAAATTGCAGCGAATCATGGGGACAGCTATTTAAGATACTGGAGATTTAAAACTTTAAATCCATTCAATATATGGTAAATATATTGGTGCAAAAATAGTTGCGGTTTTGCCATTGAAAGTAATGGCCAAAACCGCAATTATTTTCGATGGCCAAAACCACAATTACTTTTGCACCAACCTGATATTAATCCTTATGATATTAGTACATTGTTATGTTGTGTGATTTTTCTCTTGAGCTGACATATGATGCCAGTTCAATATTTCAATATTTTCCCCCTATTCCGAAGAGATACTTTTCAACATTATTAAAGTGAAGAAACGAGATACAGCCTAAACACGAGAGAAAAGTTGAGCTGACAGAAGGACACAAACTAGGAAAATTCTGTGTAAAAACTACCTAGCAGCAAAAATAAGGTCACTGACACAGACAGCAAACACCCCCGCCAGACAAACTCTAATGCTTTAGTGTAAAGGCACTTGAAATTTTAATATTTTTTCTAAGATGAGACTGTAAACTTTTAATATAGCTCTTAAAAATCACAAATGTCAACAAACTAAGTGATGTACTTCAAGTTAGATAATATACGTTTAATCTGTTTTTGTTTTCATTACACAGAACACATAAGACAGTATGATTTTTTAAAAACACATAGATCTACCAATCCAAGTCTAATTTTTCATATTTTCATTTCTCATCAGTCCTTGTCCATTTCCCATAATACTGTTAAATAATTATAATTAAAGCACAGAACATAGAAAAATATTGTAATGTTTTTCTTCAATACAATTATTCACATTGCTACATCACTATATTTTTGATAGTATAGCATCAACTTTAAGCATCAATTACATCTTTTTCTGTGGCTACTAAGTCATTAAGAGTAAAAATAAACCTTGGTAATTATTAACAACTAATTTCCAAATTCATTCCCCAGAACATTGATCAACATCTAATTCTTTTACTTAAGAAAAAAATTGTGGTTGCAGTTACAAGGAAGACCCCAAGAAACACATATCTTATTCTAACACAATATCATTATGTCAGAAAACCACATATATTTTTCTTATATATTGAGCAAAACAAGTTCCTTTTACAGAATTTAAACAACATTTTCCCAGATATTCATGAGATGTATACATTTTATATATTTAATAAAATGCCTATTTTAAGGTGAAATTTATTCTAAAATAGATTGGCAAGAAAACATAACCAAAATGTCAACTTACCAGCCTTTTCTTTCTCTGAAATACCTGGAATAGCCTGAAAAAAAAAAAAGACACAAAAATTGTGGTATTATTAGGAAGAAACATCAAAAAGCATCATTAGAAATAAAATGAGGTACAATTAATGAAGCAAAAATTAAATAGAGCCTGCCAATAGAAAAATTAGCATTTTGGAACTATCAGTAAAATCACTAGATATGTCTTTGATAACTGTAAATCATCTTCTAATTATTTTCTTGTCTGAAGACAGACCCAAACGAATGCACATCCATATTATCTTTATTTTTATTTATTTTTTTTTTTTTGGTCATGCATGATGTTTATGTGATGATAAAAAAGTACGTTGACACAGAAAGTGTCAAAGGCACACCAAAACAAACACTGTTTCATTTGTTCAAAACAAATAGTGTCATTTGTTTTCAGACAGCAAACAGAATGATTCTTTGACACCCTCAATCTTTCCAAGAAATAACTGAATTCCCCAACCAACACCAGAATCAGAGCAAGAAAATGTTGGTGTTTCCCATGAAGACACCACAGAGACAGGCTCAACTCTCCTGCATCTACTCAGGCACTGTCTTGGATAGGCGTGGTCTGGAGGAGGTAAACCTTGTCTAGTGAGTTGTCTGTGTTTGTGCAGGAAGCACCCAGGGATGTTTGTTTTGTAAAAATACAAAAGTATACATTTGGTTGTACATGATGGCTATGTACCCATATTATCTTTAACACTGGCAATAGGCTGGGCATGGTGGCTCACACCTGTAATCCCAGAACTTTGGGAGGCAGAGGCAGGTGGATCGTTGAGCCCAGGAGTTTGAGACCAGGCAGGACAACATGGTGAAACCCCATCTCTACAAAAAATACAAAACTTGGCTGGGCATGGTGGTATGCACCTGTAGTCCCAGCTACTTGGAAGGCTGAGGTAGGAGAATCACCTGAGCCCAGGGAGTTCAAAGCTGCAGTGAGCTATGATCGTGCTACAGACTCCAGCCTGGGCAACAGAGTCAGACCCCATCTCAAAAAACAAACAAACAACATTGGCAATAAATGAATCTAAAAATACTTTGAATTAGGGTAGAATTTTTGTAGTTAAAATTTTCTGGTCCTATTCTTGGGAGACAGAAGCAAATTGGTTAGTTTCCGGGCATTTCAAATCTCTTCCCTGTTGCTTATTTTTTCTGTGCACGTGAGTGAGGTATCTTACCTCTCAAGGCTCAGGTTCCTTCTTTATTAATCGCATCTAGATAATCACATCTACTTCAGAGGACTGCTGAAAGAACTAAAGGAAGCAGCCTCTATAAAGCGTACCAGATCTTCAGGGAAAAGCCACTCTTACTATTTATTAAAATGGACCTTGGTCCAGTGGGTTAGTTGACTGATGTGAAAGATTTAGAAGCTCAATCCCCAGCATTTATCACTATTATGATTTTTAAAAATAGGGTTCAGAATGAGACCTTTCCAAGAACTTAAAGCTTAACTGTCTAGTTCTACTGTTTGTGGATACCCCTAAACAAATGAAGCAAGTTGACTTTCTGGTTCTCACTCATCTCAGTTACTCAAATATAAAATATAGTTGAGGATGTATTAACTGACCCATTGGGATTTGATGCCTTCTACCCCATAACCACTGACCACAGGATAGATCCAGAGGCGGTATTTCTTCATTTCTTCAGGGACAACATCCTCAGAGTTGAAGTAAGAAAAGCACACTCAAATGGGTATGTGTGAGAGAGAGAGAGAGAGAGAGGCCCAAGTGCACCTCTGTTTTGGATCAGCCCAAGAAAAGAGTATCAGTCTTCATTTCTAGAAATAGCAAATATCAAGACGTCTATATCCTTGTGAAATATTGATTACTGCTGAGATCTTCACCTTTGGGATTTAGGGGATTTGGTGACTGATGCAATTATTCAAGTAAGGTAAAGATTTCCTTATGGATAAAGAGTAGAGGCTGGGCACGGTGGCTCACCCCTGTAATCCCAGCACTTTGGGAGGCCGAGGCGGGTGGATCACCTGAGGTCAGGAGATCGAGACCAGCCTGACTAACGTGGTGAAACCCAGCCTCTACTAAAAATACAAAAATTAGCCGGGCATAGTGGCAGGTGCCTGTAATCCTAGCTACTCAGGAGGCTGAGGCAGGAGAACCTCTTGAACCTGGGAGATAGAGGTTGCAGTGAGCTGAGACCACACCATTGCACTCCATCCGGGGTGACAGAGCGAAACTCTGTCAAGAAAAAAAAAAAAAAAAAAAAAAAAAAGTAGAGATGGAGGGGTTACTTTGGCAAGATTAATTTATACTGAAAGCATATTTTGACTCAATCTCAATCTACATTTAGTTGTTCAGCACTGTTCTCTGGGTGTGAACCGTGTCTCCGCATGCTTCCAAAGATGCAGACGTATAGATTAAATGGCAGCTTGGGGGATCAGACCCAGAGATCAGGGCTTCCAACAAATGGCATAGGCTGCCAGCATTTCCTGGGCATTCTTTCATTTATTAAAAAGTCATCTGACTTTTCTTCTTCTTCAAGAACTTCTCTGATTCGATACTAGAGGAAAGCAATTTCCTCCTTTTACAAGTGATCCTACAGTTTTGGTAATGTTTGTTTACTTTCTATGTGTCTCTTAAAACATATTTAAAAATAGAATTAAATCCAAACTATGTATTAAATGTTAAGTCTAGCCCCTAAATCTACCCCTGATTGGGGATTTTAAAATACATTCTCTCTTTTGTGAAAAGCAAATGAACAGAAAAATAAAACAGAAACCCTTCTTTTATCAACAAGACTGGAAAAGTTGGTGACAGGTAATTAAAGAATGTTCCTGGAGAAAGTTCCTCAGGATAAAAATAGCTAGTGCTTACTGGGTGCTTAGTATGTGTACGACCCAGTTTTAAGCTTTTGCCTGCAGAAATTCACCACATCTTTAGAACACCCTGTAAAATCCTGGAAGGTAAAGTAACTTTTGTGAGGTCATACTGTCACTAACAGAAGCAAGGCACAACACAGGCATGCTGGCCTCTGAGCCACACTAAACAGAATTATTTTGAAATGAAGGAGGAAAAAAGTTTGGATTGGTCTTATGATAAGACATTTACTTAGAACACAAAATACCTGTACAGGAATATTTTGTTTGGGACATTTAGACATTGTCTAAACAAGCCCTCTCTTTTCATGGCAAACGCATTTAAGTCAAGTTGAATGCTTTGCCCCAAATCACAAGTTGACCAGTGACAAAAACAAGCCTTTTCTATATTTTATTTGATTTCAAAAGTATATAACCAAGCATGTGTAAGTAAATATTTAATAAAAATGATAATCAGTGAGTTGGGGTATCAAGCAAAAATACATTTTAGCCTCCTTATGGCCAATGGCCATATTTCATGTAGCCAATGCCAATTACTTTAGAATCTCACCACACTCTGCATGATTTTTAAGCTACCAAAGCTCACTTCCATTACATAACTTCAAAGACTATATTACAATGTAGAGAAAGGATAGTCAAAGTGTAGTATTCCTAGAATTTTATAACTTCTTTTTAAGAGTAAAGCCACATAGTGATAACAGGTGGATATTCCTCCAATGATTTATCTTTGAATTTGAGGGAGAATTGTCTCTCTAGAAAGTTGTTTATGAATATATTAAATTGTTAAATTCTGAAATTTTCCAGAGATGAACGACATTAGAAACAACTAAAAAATGCTGACACTTGCTCCACAGTTAGTTAAAGCTGATTGTTAATTCTTAATTACATGCCTCACATTATCCTAGATAAAAAAAACTCTTAGCAAAGTTTTCTTCTTTGTGGAATTCACAATCTAATCAAAGAAGTTACAAAAAAGGCAAAGAATGGATGCTGAACGCAAATGATTAGTCACATCATTGGTGTGGCATTAAAAAGAGTGCAAAGAATATAGATCATTAGAACCATCCAAGTAGAAATGGAATGGTTTTCTTGGGCATGAAACCCTTAAGCAGGAGGCATTGATTGGGGGATTCTTCTTGTCGTTGGTTTCTGAGAAGAGACCTGGATAGATTTGGATCCATGTCCTGAGGTCCCATCATGTCATATCTATTTCTGGGCTCAGAAATTACATTTCACACAAGCTGACTGTGTAGTATGGTACAGAGTAGGTGTTCATCCACATTTGTGGAACTAAAACACCAAATGCCTATTTGTATATACAATTTAAATAACATGTATGATTGATGCTTATGAGAAAGCTTCAATAAAAGGCATATTTTTGAATTCATTAGGGGCTGTTGCTAATAGTTGCCATATGTTTCATTTAAACTGCATCCTCAGGAAGTGATTTAACATTTCTTGCAATAAAGCAATTAAACAGGATTTTCCTGCTGGCCATATGGGTTCACTGTAACTTATATATTTTTTTCTCTTATTTCTCAATGGAACAAAGGAAAGTCTACAAATGACTTCCAAATGAAAGGGGAGAAAAATCATCCATAGTCTTTTACTTTTCTTCTCTAGGATATTTAAATAATAAGATAGCAACTTTTTCTATGGCTCCCAACCACTCCGACCCCCTATACTGAGACCCTTTAATAGTTCTCCACATGTAAAGATTTTCATTGAAGTCGGCCAATTAAGGTGTTTTATTAATACAATCAAATTTTTAAAAAGCCATTTAAGAAACCTTTTTTAGCAAAAGAGAAGGAAACAATTTGCTTTCTTCTAATGAGACCTTTTAAAGCTGTATGTGGGAGCTTAGACTGTGTGCATGCCTGTTTGTGTTTTTGGATGTGGAAGATGGTTGGGGAAATGCTGATTTTGACATGCCACATGGAAATGTTCTAAACATATGTTGATTCTTTTGGTCTGTTGCAGAAATGGCTTTCTGCACTTCCAGGAGAACCTCAGATGGACACCTTTTAGGAACTCACACCAACCGCACAGAAGCTGCTAACGTAAATAGCATCATAAATAATAGACATCATATCTGAATCCATGACAATTGACAATCTGAATGTCTTGTCAATTGAAACATTCTAATTGAACCAGTTTCTTCCGGATGATTTTAGGAATACGCTTTTTTTCTATTTTCTCTGATTTTAGGAATACGTTTTTCTATTTTAGAAATGAAATGAAATATTTCTATTAATTTTCTTTAACATGTCATTTTTATTATGCCATTTTCCTCACTTGTATGAAATATTTTCCTCTTAGTTCTTTAGAATCAGGAACATAGAATACTAACATCAAGAAGGACCATATAGGCCAGTCTCTTCAGACAACTGGCAGCTATGATAGTATGTAAGTTCTCCTATGTTCCATGAAGCAAATTTATTTTTTTTGTCCTGCAGTACACAAACGAGTGCTATCTATTTTGTGCTTTCTCTTTTTATAGTCAGAGCTTTCTTTTACATGATTTCAAATATTCAAGATGTTCACACAGAAGTGTTTGGAGTACTGTTTAAGTCTATAGAAATTTTATTTATTTGCCTTTTAAAAAGTGGCTTAATTCATAGAAAAATCAGTGACAGAGTAATTTACTCCTTTCCCTTTAAAACATTCACTTTTCTGCCCACAAAAATATGTTCCACAGAAAAATAATTGCAGAGAAATTCCAAAATAAGTAATTCTGTCCTTAGGAATTGCAAGAAAATATCCTTCGGTGATGGAACAGCCTCTGTCTCAGATGAGAGCGCAAGAGCCCATCATGGGCACGTGGGCAACAGGAAGGGTTTTGGGATTCACATTTTTTGGGAAGACATGAAAGACAGCATGAAAGAAAATAAGGTACATGGGAAAATGAGTTTGTTTTCGTCTCTTCTTCCTTTAAAGAGTCTTTTGAAATCACGCCATTCTGCAATATTGTTAGCCAGTCAATGATTTCAGTCTGCTTTCATTTGAACAAAGAATTTTATTGAAAAGCTGTGTCTGATTGGCAATCTGATATCATCTATTTTGGTTTACAAAGTAATTCTCTAGCTTTGACGGTCATCATTCTTTCATTAAAAATATAGTCTCTTCTTGATGAAGAGGGATTTAGAGATCATTCATTTGTGTTTCCCAATCTTCAGTTCTTCAAATACCACCTTCAGAATTTTTACTATATACATGCATCATCTATAAATTATTTACTTAATAATTTAATAAAATCAAATTTAAATACATTTTCTATTTTTTACTTGTTCTAAATAATAGAAATGCATACATTTATGGGTTTGATTTGTGGGTTGTATTACTCATAATACACACTAGGATACATAATTATAAAAATTCAGAATGTTTACCCCAGTATCAGCTGATATACCATTAGTACTGTATGTACTATATTTTGCAAAACACTGATTTAGCTCTTTGTCTGTCATTTTGCTTATGAGGACGTTGAGACCCAGACAGGTTAAGTGACTTGCCCAATACTACAGGGCTTTTTGTAGCCAGATGGAAACTAGACTAGAATGTGGCTTTATAACCCTGTCTACTATACCATTCTTCATAAGACTGATGAAGCCAAAGGTCCTCATGGCTTCATCCCTCCTAGTGTTCATGATTCCAACTTAACTTAGTTTCTTAACCAGATCATAGAAGACAATGGAAATTCAGTTTCAGAAAGAAGAGATGATGTGCTGGCGTAAGGATTGCCTTCAAGGAACAGATATCTATAACCAAAGTGAAATATTAATAAATGCATGAACAATTATCTGAGAAATGTCATTCATGCTGTGTATCCTTATTTCCAAAAAAAGGACACATCTTATTTAATAAAAGTTATCAGCAATATTGAGATTTATTCCCCCCCTAAAATCGCTGACTTTAACAACTGTCTTTCAGTTTTTGTAGACTGAAATTATGACTTTATTTATACTATACGGTGTAGAAATTTGGGGTCTCAGCTTAAATAGTTGTTTGAACGTTTGAACAAAGGCAAAGTTGATTCTTTTTATTTTGTTTTGTTTTGAGGCGGAGTCTCGCTCTGTCGCCCAGGCTGGAGTGCAGTGGCGCTATCTTGGCTCACTGCAAGCTCCGCCTCCCGGGTTCACGCCATTCTCCTGCCTCAGCCTCCTGAGTAGCTGGGACTACAGGCGCCCGCCACCAAGCCCGGCTAATTTTTTTTGTATTTTTAGTAGAGACGGGGTTTCACCGTGTTAGCCAGGATGGTCTCGATCTCCTGACCTCGTGATCCGCCCGCCTCGGCCTCCCAAAGTGCCGGGATTACAGGCGTGAGCCACCGCGCCCGGATTCTTAAGAGATACTTTGGTGCTGCTCACAGGTATGTCTGTAGTTTATCTTTAGCAGAGATGAGATGACCCTCCACTAAATAAGAATGAAAGTTGGGATTCTGACCTTGAAAATTTTTTCTTTTCCTTCTCAAAACACTGACATTTACTGTATTTAAAGCTGGTGACTCTGTCTTCAACAAATCTGGCAGAATATGTTACTCTAAGCTGTCTTCAGATAGCTAAATGTTGAATTTCAGACTGACAAAGCTCTGGTTGAGGCCACTTTTATTTGGAAATATGGTCTAACATAAATACTAATCATTATTCGAAGTTTTTTTTAAAATAATTTCTTTAGCAAGTTAGATAAACAGAAAGAGCCCCATGACTGGGCCACATTAACTTAACTCTTCTCTGTCTTTATTGAATTTTTAATGATAATATTTTGTATCTGTAAGAAATTTACAATTGATGACTTATTCATGACATATCCTTCAGATATATTTTCATCTTATGAATTCTTTTCAGAATTTAATAAATCATGTCTTTATGTTACTATTAAAGTTTATTCCAATTGAACATTGCTAATAGAAAAAATGCCTATTAAAATTAATGAATATATTTAAGTACTGCATATTAATATATTCATTGTCTCTATATTATATATATCTCCTTAAATTTGCAAATTCTTCAAAATTATTATTTTATTGTTCTGTATAATGATTTGCCTGTGGTAGCCACTTAGAAATACTGACTATTCATGGTAGTTTTTGTTTTTTAAGTCTGATCTATGAAAGTTCACAATTAAGGAGTAATGTAGACATGTTGGCTTATTTCCAGTGAAGATGATACTCAAGATAATTAACTTATTCAGAGAGCAATTGACTCAAAATGGCTGTTTATCCTTTTTGTTGGATGATGTCAACCAGCAATTTATCTCCCCTTCAATGTTACACTCCTCATAATGATTCATTTTGTCCACGAAGTCTGAATCGTAGCTTTTTGCTGGTGCGAAATGCTCCTTCTCACAGGATTTCCTGGGCATTACTAAGGCAGCGTCCCTGCTGAAGATTTTTACTCACAGCACTGTTTTCCTTAAAATGCTTTAGTGATTCTCTTTCTTCTTCCTAGTATGCTCATTCTGTAGTAATGTGCTCTGAGAACCTCATCCTCTTGTGCCTAGGTCTAGTTAATCATTAAGACTCATGCAAAGTACTCACTACCTACACAGTCTTTTGCTAAGTGCAGTAATTGCAGAAAAGAAATTGAAGACATGCTGTGAAAAGAAGTAATCTAATTGTGAATCCACACTGAAGACTGAAACAAAAAATTAGAGGTGAATATGAACACGTACAAGGTTTCTTACTGCCATTAATTAGCGTGATGATTTTTGGCACTTTTCTAGAACTCTCTGAGCTCAGTGAGATAGGGGTAGATATAGTATCTACATCCTGGGGCTATTTGTGAGGGTTAAATGAAATTGCTGCATGGGAAGGGATTATCACACAGCTCCATGATTGTGAACTGTTCCTACTGTGGTATTTGTTAATATGAGATTAAAAAGCAACTACTGTATATATTTATTAGGAAATAATGCAAAACAAGTATAGGTTGTCTGCCTCTGAGTCCTCCTCTTCCTCCAGTCTGATTAACTTGTTTCCGCATGTTTATTTCTCCTTTATTTATTTTGAACAATTTTAAATTATTTTCCGTGAGATTTTGAAAAACATTTTTCTTTTTTTTCAGCTATTTTCCCTAAGTTTTATAAAGCTCAGTGTGGAGGATATAATCCTTCTCCCTCACCTTTTATTTGAGGTTTGTCACCCCAAACTAGCTATTACTAGGTGGGCCTATTCTTTGTCCTTTTAGGTAAGCCAGTGATGATATTCTACTTGGGTCTCCATACAGAGGAGCAGGCTCCCAGTTCTGTATGTCTTGGAGCAGCAGGACCTGAGGGCATAAGTGGAAGTGATCCCTGTACCAGAAAATGTGGAACATTTATATTCTGCACTCATGTGACCTTTGGGTGACTTCTGAATTGTAGGAGATCCCTGGGACCACCATTCGCATTTAATCAGAACTCTTCATGAGATTTATCACTTACTGAAGTTTCCCCAAATTAAAATGAATTCCATGCACTATTCATAAATTATTGAAATATATTCATATAATTATACATATAATATACATATATAGATATACATATATTACACATATATTTATAATATACATGTGTATACATATTATATATGTATATATGTATATTCACATTTAATCAGAATATAATATGTATATTATAAATATATGTGTAATATACATATAATATTGGTCAATAGACTTGGATAAAAATAGAGGTAACATATTGGTTTACAGTTTAACAGAATAGCATATAATGTCTAGCTAAGAAACAAAATAACATATATTGTCAATCTATTTGTTTTGTGTATTTTCACTTAGTCTCTTAGCTGAGAGATAAAGCATTTACTCATATCCATCTTGGTCAGGTTAATTACTACCAATTATATTCAAATATAAGCTTAGTTTCATTTTAATAATTCAATGCCTGCATGTTCATCTGTATTACCAAACATTTGCTGATATTCTTACCATTTCATAACATCCAACTTAAAAACTTTTGGTAGATCCAGGCTTCCGGTAGAAGCTCAAAACATAAACCATTAGATCAGAACCACAAAAAGAATACAGATTAAAACTGCTTAAATGATATACGTAAATCTCTTTATGACAAACCGTAATCTTGTTCACTGAATTGGAATTTATTCTTATCAAATATGACTTCATAAAGTGGGCTCTTGGCTGGAGCCCAGAAACATTTTTATTACAGGGAGATATTTATTGTAGTGGTAACCACCCACAAATTTGATATATATTATGCGTGGTCTAACCTAAAATGTACACCATGATACCAGGATCAGTAAAATATAGGTTTTATTTTGGCTGAAAGTAAAGGTATTCTAATGTTCTGCAGCTCTAATGAAACTCATCACTCCAGGCCTGCGGGTGTGCAGAATCTACTGTAAGTGATTGGAAACTAAGGAAGAAGTTTATGACACAGAAGACTAACAGAACCTGATGAATGGCCTGGTGCAGTAGCTGATGCCTGGAATCCCAGTGCTTTGGGAGGCTGAGGCAGAAGCATCCCTTGAGCCCATGCGTTCGAGACCAGCATGAACAAGATGGTGAGACCCTGTCTCCACATACATACATATATACATAAATGTTAATAATAAAAAGAAACTGATCAAAAATTTCACGAGAGGTTTTTGGAATCAGGATGATAATCAAATAATAGCCAAACATTTGGTGCTTTCAAAGTGGTAAATTGTGTTAACATTGAGATGTCTATAAACATTCTGCTCTTTGAGGACAAATGCTTGGGCAGAAGAGATGTCCTTGTTGGCACCTCTGAGGTACATGTCTGAATCTATCTATAAAATGTAAGAGGAGGCTGCTCTATGGTGTCAGAAAGGGTAATTTAGAGATGAACTTGATGTTGGGGCCTTTCAATTGCCTGCGCTTGGTAACATGGTAACTTCTGTGACCTCTCTCCTTAAATCACAGGAGCCCAACTCAGTTTCTTCTACTCCACTGATGACGTAAGTCCCCGTATTTTGTTTGTTAATTTCCATTTGCTGCCCATCCCCCTCACCCAGATTTCCTTTCTATCCCATCCTCTGTACAGGAAGGGTGACCCGGATGGAGACAGGGAGTCATATGCTCAGGTTTGCCTGGGATAATCTTGGTTTAACAGATCTCTTGATCAGTTTAACATTTGTCTCAAAATGTTCATTTTTGATGACAAAGTTGTTAATAGTTACATCAAAATTATTCAGAGTGGGTTTGTATTTCCAGCTTCTATAGTCTTGTCTAGTATTTATGAGATGCATGTGCAGAGAACAAAGTTCTCGCTTTAATATGGGGTTAAATCTGAAAGACTACTAAGTGGTAAACAACCTCTCCTTCCCTGACCCCCTTCGTATGTAATCTAGCCAACACCTCCCTTTCAAGAACAGCACGCAGGTTGCCCGCTGGCTTAACAAAGTGCTCTCAGACACAAGTGGTTGGGGACAGCTAACC
This sequence comes from Pongo pygmaeus, assembly GCF_028885625.2. NCBI lineage: Eukaryota > Metazoa > Chordata > Mammalia > Primates > Hominidae > Pongo > Pongo pygmaeus. The sequence continues at coordinate 13,250,200 of NC_072380.2, forward strand.
CTTTCTGATTTCTGCTGGTGATGGAAGTGTCCAACAATGCCTCCCTACCAGCCACTTGATCTACCAGCCAGTGTGGTCTGGTGCCTGCAGCAGCCTGTAGGACTCACAGAGTCTGACAAGATGGAAGGGCAATGTGGGTTAGGTGGATGTGAGATATGCAGGACAAACAGAGGTACAGCAGTTTTGTCCTAGTATATACAGAGTCATAGGTGAGTTCTTGCTATCGTGGTTTTGCCATTTTTTGTATTGTATAAAGCTACAGTTATATAGTTAGACAATTGTTGAGTAGCATGTTTCTTTTTTTTGCAATAATGGTAATTAATTTTAACAACTTTCTTAACCCTCAAAAGTGTCCCAGTCTGGATGATAATTTATATGAGAATGCTTTATATGGATTCCATCAACAGGGTCCTTATTCCTCTTGGCTTCCAGGTAGGTTGGCCCATGGCAAGCCGTAGAAGGAGACAGAAGGAGAGGAGAGTAAGGTTGGATTATCTACTCCTCTGGATCCCATCTGGCACGATTGCCTGGAACTGGTTGTGACTTTTCACCTAAGGTCATTGGTTTTCTTAGGGCAGCTGACTTTGCAGACTTTCTCCTCTCTGCATTTTGTTACTTGCTTCCTTCTCTGGTCGTTTGGGCCTTGGGTGATCAGCTCAGCTGCTACTAACCCCCCAGTGACTGTAGTATCCCTTGTGTTTCTCCTATCATACAACTTTGCAAATAGTCCCTGTATAACTAATCCCTTCTCAAATAATCTTATGTTAAGGGTTTCTTGTATTTTCTATTGGATTCTTAATTGAATCTATTCCTTTTTTTTCTTCTATGAATGAGCATTGAAATTTCCTTTCTCTCCCCACTCTCTTCCTATGCGGAGAGTTATGTGAGGCATAGACTGTAATAAGTGAAGAAAGTCTTACAAATCATTTATGTATGATTAAAGTCTATCTTGGCTCCAGAAAACTATATTTCAAAATGGGTCAATGAATTCTCAGCTTTCTGTGAGGTGTAGTTTGTAGCACTGACATATTTTCAATTTAGACTAATGCTCAAAAGATTCAAATCAAGTATAAGGAAGGTTAAGTAATAACATTAGCAATACGCCGCATTTTTGTTTGTAAACATAGATGGGAGGATAATTAACTAGCAAGTATGAAAACATTAGTGTCCAGACTGAATTGCTTCAATACTAATTTTCTCTAGAAAACCCATTAAATAATTTGAACATTCAACATAAAAGCATAGACTTTATAGACGTAGCATGGTTAACTGAAATTTACATACAACTTTAGAAGTTAGATGAGATTGCTTTGCTAACTAAACATTTTACAAAACATATTTTCAAAATTATTTATCAAAACCTGGGTAGAAGATAGGAGATGAAGGGAGAAGGAAATAAATTCGAATTCTGGGAGAAAAGATAGAGATGAAATGGCTATGGTCAGTACTTTTTTGACCAATATCACTGAGGCATAAAGATCGCATCTGTATTGGGCTGTGTCTGGTGTGTGGTGAGGGGAATGAGGGGTAGGGAGGGCCTGAATTAAAGGCACTGGGAGGTGATAAATAGGGAGAAAGTACAGAAGGAAAGGGGGAAGTTCAAATTAGGACCTTTAAGAGGATTGTATTTTCAAGGGCAGGCAGAAGTTGAGGAGAGTGGAAAGAGGATTGAGAAGGCAAAGTCAGAGAAATAACTTGTAGTCAAGAGTCCAGTTATAGTCCTCAAAGTGGCCAGCATTTTGTGACTAACTAGGAAAAGTGATGGTAAGTTGCTTCTGTGACATTGGGGAATAGGAACACTTACTTAGCAGTCACTGTAACTCTGCACTTGCTCTATGCCAGGCAGTTTTCTAAGTACTTGGCACTTATTAACTTATTAATAATCTTTTTAAATTAAATTAGGTTTATTCATTTTTAGAGACAGGGTCTTTTTGTGTCACCCAGGTTGGAGTGCAGTGGTGTGATCATAGCTCACTGTAACCTCAACCTCCTGAGCTCAAGTGATCCTCTTGCCTCAGCCTCCTGAGTAGCTAAGACTAGCGTGCACCACTACACTCAGCCATTCAGCTAATTAAATTTTTTTTTTTTTTTTTTTTTTTTTCAGAGAAGGGGTCTTGCTATGTTTTCCAGGCTGGTGTGAAACTGCTGGCCTCAAGTGATCCTCTTGCCTTGGCCTCCCAAAGTGCTGGGATTACTGGAATGAGCCATTGTGCTTGGCCAACTAATATAATCTTAATAACTACCAAAGGGATAATGTTACTATATCATTCTATGTGTGAGGAAATGAAGTCAAATAGAGACAAGGTCATCTAATTGACCAAGATCTCACCATCAGTAAGCGTCCATGTCAAGTTATGAACCGAGGGTTTTAACTTAGTTAAGTTCATGTTCTCCCCTTCTCTTCTACACAGACTCTTTAGGGCTCACATTTTCGCTTTTCTGTACATACCCTTTACCATAGAAAACAGTAGGAAAAAAGGAAGTTAGAAACTAAAGATATTGGTATGGTTTTTAATTACTAGTAACAAACAAACAAAACTCCTAGTTGGAACATGGGCTTAAAGAAGTAATTGAACACTGATCATCCTTGAGATGCCTAATGATTAATATTAAGGGAGCAGGAAACATTAACACAAAGGTAAGCCATGGACACATTTTCCCTTTCTACATGTCAGTCCTTGGCCGGCTGAACCTTCCCTCTCTTCTTTCTGAATACCTTTGCTAGCTAAGAGTGCACTTAACAGAATAAAGGGAGAAATCATAGTTTTTATGACCACACTAGAAAGTGTTTATATACTTTCACAAGACAGATTGAATGCTCTGTGGTTTAGCCTCATGTAATCTCTCTCCTGCAAAGAAGCACAATTGAGTGAGGTTAACTCCGAAGCTGGGTGCTGACAAGGAGCACTTAAAATAGAGCTGGCTTTTGCAGACCTGGAATTCTTCATCAATCAGCAGTGAGGCTAACGGGTCTATTTATACCTATAATGGGGATACCTTTCATCAGACTCAAACGTAATTGGTTTAGTAGCTGTGTAGTTTATAAAACTGTTTCTGATTAGAAGCACATCAACAAAATAAAAAACACTCAAAAAAGTGAAAGTAACATATTGTAAGCATGTAAAAGACACCTGGTCTTAAAGATAAATTTTGCATTATAATTAAGATCCCATTTTCGCCTCCCTTCCCTGCCCCGCCCTCCACTGGCAAAGAATGCTTGCAAACATCTTTCTCTCCACAACTTTTCCATTATCATCTGTTTCTTCCCACCCAAGTGATATGGTTTGGATGTGTGTCCCCACTCAAATTTCATCTCGAATTGTAATCCCCAGTGTTGGAGGAGGGGCCTGCTGGGGGTGATTGGATCATGGGGGTGGATTTCCCCCTTGCTGTTCTCCTGATAGTGAGTGAGTTCTTACAAAATCGCGTTGTTTAAAAGTGTGTAGCACCTTTCCCCTTGCCCTCTTCCTCCGGCTCCAGCCATGTAGGATGTGCCTATTTCCCCTTTGCCTTCTGACATGATTGTAAGTTTCTTGAGACCTCGCCAGCCATGCTTCCTGTTCAGTGTGTGGAATCGTGAGCCAATTAAACCTCTTTTCTTTATAAATTACCCAGTATTGGGTAGTTCTTTATAGCAATGCAAGAGCGGATTAATACACCAACTTTTTTCAGTATCCTTCTCCAACGATTGTTTAATTCTCTTTTTTTTTTTTTTGAGGTGGAGTCTCGCTCTGTTGCCCAGGCTGCAGTGCAGTGGTGTAATCTCGGTTCACTGCACCCTCCACCTCCCAGGTTCAAGCAATTGTCCTGCCTCAGCCTCCCAAGTAGCTGGGGTTACAGGTGCACGCCACCACGCCCAGCTAATTTTTTGCATTTTTAATAGAAATGGGGTTTCACCATGCTGGCCAGGATCCTGACCTCATGATCTGCCGGCCTTGGCCTCCCAAAGTGCTGGGATTATAGGTGTGGGCCACCATGCCTGGCCCATTATTTAATTCTATAGCCTTATTATTAGGGCTGACAAAAGGCTGGTTTGGGTTTTAAGTTATTAAATTGGCACTATGCAAATGAATTCTAGTTTCAAATATGAGCACTAGAATAAAATGCTGCTTTATTATCTTAAATTTCTTGCTAATATCCATTTGGGATATTTGGTCTTATGATTTCTGCTCTCTATGAAATGGGTTAAAAACTTGCCTGTTAACTCTTCATTAAGAGAAGTTCAGATCCTCTTTGCATAACTCTAAACTTTGTTACAACTTCATCTAATTATCTATCTTTTGGAATTAACAAAAGAAAGTATTTGTAGCATATTTAAAAATAAAAACATGAAAACAATGTCTTTTTTTCTTTTTCAAGGATTATAATAGAGCAGGGTCTCAAAGTCACACAACTACTATACTCCTGCTATATGGTTTGGATGTTGTCCCCTCCAAATCTCATGTGGAAATTGGATCCCCGATGTTGGAGGTGGGGTCTAATGGGAGGTGTTTGGGTCATCGGGTGATCTCTCATGAATAGATTAAGGCTCTCCTTGGGGGTGGGTGGGGTAAGGTCTGGTTCTATTAGTTCCTGTGAGAACGGGTTGCTGAAAAGAACTTAGGCTGGTCGTGGTGACACATGCCTGTAATTCCAGAACTTCAGGAGTCCAAGGCAGGAGGACTGCTTGAGGCCAAGAGTTCTAGACCAGCCTGAGTAAGACAGAGAGACACCATCTCTACAAATAAATTAATCAATTTTTGAAAAAGAGCCTGGAACCTTTCTCCCCAGCTGTCTTTTGCTTCCTCTCTAGCCATGTGATCTCTGCACACACTGGCTCCCCTTCCCTTCTGCCACGAGTGGAAAAGCCTGAGGCCCTTACCAGATGCAGATGCCAGCACCATGCTTCTTGTACAGCCCGCAGAACCATGAGCCAAATAAACCAATTTTCTGTATAAATTACTCACCCTCAGGTATTCTTTATAGCGACACAAATGGACTAAGCAGATCCCAATTACTTAAAATACAAAATCTAGTACCAGGAAAGAACTTTTAAAAAAATACTTACGTTTATTCACCTATGTGCTAAACAGAGAAGTAGTCTATAGAAAAACTGGAGAGTATTAAGTGATTCAAAAATGAGATACTGGCCCGGCGCAATGGCTCATGACTGTAATCTCAGCACTTTGCAAGGCTGTAGCGGGCAGGTCACAAGGTCAGGAGATGGACACCATCCTGGTCAACATGGTAAAACCCCATCTCTACTAAAAATGCAAAAATTAGCCACATGTGGTGGTGCATGCCTGTAGTCTCAGCTACTTGGGAGGCTGAGGCAGGAGAATCACTTGAACCCAGGAGGCAGAAGTTGCTTGCAGTGAGCTGAGATCGCACGACTGCACTCCAGCCTAGCGACAGAGCGAGACTCAGTCTCAAAAAAAAAAAAAAGAAACCTAAACAGTTTAGAGCATTTTAGTAGCAAAGAGAATGTCCCCAATGTAATGAGGCCTTGTCCTCTTTCCAGTCAGCAGCATTCTTTTCTGCAGGAAGTCACCATCATACAAGCCTTGAATCAGGAGGATAATTCATCCAGTTCTAAGGAAAACTAGTTTTCTCAATTTTCTATCATTTTGTAAAATGAGATCCAAATATACTTGTAAAATTGGCTGTTATTTGCAGGCTGTCTTGATAATAATTCACACCAAATCAACATAGGCCAGATGAGAGAGCTGACCTATTTTTTATGTGTCTGTTACTGGAATTCAATAAATGTGCTACATTCTATGTTGTCTATTTTTAATTCCTGCAAATCTTTTTTTTAGTATCTGGGTCAAAATTCCATTAACAAATGCTGCATTTTCATAGATCCTCTATTTGGAGAACCCTAAATAATAGAAAATTAAAGATTTATTGAAGTAGACCTGAAAAATATTTCTATTCAAATGCATTATTTACATTGGTGTTTTACATGTACTTTTCTTTTAAGAACTGTAATAAATTTTCCTTCATAACAAGAAAAATTTAGAATAGAAAATACTTCAAAATTGCTTTTATTAAATGTGTTAATTTCTTAAAACATTTATAATATTATCTATTGGTTATTTTGATGAGTACCCACTGCTGTTGAATATCTTTGATCATTTTAGCTTTGAAAGAACAATATATCAGTTGCTAAAATAAACAAATAATATAATCTTAATTGTTTTAGTTACTTGTTTGAAAGCTTCTAACTCTATTTCAAGTACAAGTGTGTTGGGGGCAAGTACGATAGCATTTATATTTGTTTGTACCCCCATAAACCCTTTTTTACTTTGTTGGACACAAATTATTACATTGAATTTTACTTATAACCTTGGATTTCATATACATCTGACATTATAACATATAATTCAACTCAGCTGAGAATTTAAACTGGGTATCTAGAGACCTCAGATCTAGTCCTATAACCTTAAGAAGGTTAAACACTTTAGATCACAGTTTTCTTAGTTACCAAGTTTTAGCTTATCTTTAAAGTCCCAAATTTTAAATAATTTTTAATCTGTGCTGAAATATGCTATGTTTCTTTTGGAAAAGTGTGTCAGTAAAAAGCTGAGTCAAACTAGAATCAGTTCTAAGAAGTAATATTTCTTTACTGTGTGGGGATGGCAATTCTCATAGAGCTTGCTATGATGAGTTTTAAATGTGTCCACAAATTCTTTAACACCATCCCTTTTAAAAGGTGAAGCCTAGTTCCGTTCTTTAATAGACTATGGCAGAAGTGATGGTATGCGACTTCTGACACTATTCCATAAGGCACTGCAGATTCCCTCTTGCTCTGTCTTTTGGAAGGTTTGTACTGGGGAAAGCTAGCAGCCATGTCATGAGGATATGCAAGCAGCTCCATGTGGGTCACACGGCAAGGAAGCGAGGCCTCCAACAACCAGGTGAGTGAGCCATACTGAAGACAGACCCTCCAGGCCTAGTCAAGTCTGTGGAAAACCCTATGACATAGGCTCAGCTACATCTACTCAACTAAGCTCTGTTCCTGAATTTCTGGCCCATGGCAACTGTGTGAGACTGTAAATGTTCATGATGGTTTCAAGTTGCTAAATTATGGGGGAATTTGCTATGCAGCAAAAAATAACAAAAGCATTTGCCTATATATTTAAATGAGGAACTTATGACTATATTTTATATACATCTGTAAAACTATGACTCAACTAAAAGTGCATCTTATTCCCTAGGGAATTAGGTTTTCTTAAAGCTCCTTTAGAAGATGGTTTTGTGTTCAAAGACAATATAAAAATTAAAAATTTGTCCTGCTACAGTTACATTACATTTTCTTTCATAGTAGACAAAATGTAAATAGGCAGAAAGTGGGCCTCTATTCTTTATTATTATTCTCTTCCATCATTCTTTGGAGTTAAGTATTTTGCTTGGGTTGATGGTCATCCTTTATTAATTTATATTTGTTGAGCTCTCTTGTATATTTTAAGTGAAAATAGGAACTATATACAGAATAATAAAAATTGATTTCTAACATTAAGGAACTTAGATTTTACAATAAATATTAAGGTGAGCATGCATAGTCAGGCATGTGGTATTCGTGCCCTTTTTATATATACATAGACATAAAAGAATCCAGCAAAATGAATACCTTATTGTTTGGAATATTTACATATTTAATCCTCACAGCAATCCTATGAAACATAAAGTAGCGTTTTGTTAATTAGTGGTATTATTTCTTTTGAAAATAAATATTTTTCTGATTCTAAAATAAAAGTATTTTAAAGAGCGAGAATTTGGAAAGATGCTCCAGCAAGGAGTTAGTGTAAATCAGTTCAGCAAACTGGCTTATGAATTACGTGAGACAGCTAATGTGTCCCAATGTCCCCAATGCCCTGGCTGAATTACAGCCTGCCAGGAGGTGCCACTGAGCCTGCTGGGGACAGATCTGTTACTTGAGAATTGACCAATCAGACTGATTGTTTTTGAGTCTTGCATCAGGAAGAGATCTGAAGGTGTTTTTAATTTTTTTGTTGTTGTTGCTGCAGATTTTTTTCAAATGTGCTAACAGAAGAATTTCCAGAAATACCACTAAAAAGCAAACTCAAGGTTTTTGGTAGTTCATATTATTGAGGCATATGTAGTAGACATGTCTCTAGTGCAATTCTTTAAAATCGGCCAGGCGTGGTGGCTCACGCCTATAATCCCAGCGCTTCGGGAGGCCGAGGCGGGTGGATCACGAGGTCAGGAGATCGAGACCATCCTGGTTAACATGGTGAAACCCTGTCTCCAGTAAAAATACAAAAAATTAGCCGGGCGTGGTGGCGGGCACCTGTAGTCCCAGCTACTCGGGAGGCTGAGGCAGGAGAATGGCGTGAACCCGGGAGCGGAGCTTGCAGTGAGCCCAGATCGTGCCACTGCACACTCCATCCAGCCTGGGCAACAAAGCGAGACTCCGTCTCAAAAAAAAAAAAAAAAAGATTTTAAGATCTAACTTTATCAACATGATATAGTTTTATTTTACTTTTTCTTCTTTGTGCTAACCTTCATAAGCTCAGCTTCCACATTAAATATAAACCATGTACTTTTACTTATGAAATATAAAATATACTTTTTAAGATTAGAGTCTTATTGCATACCAAGCAGTTGAGGAGTCTTTACTAAACTTGAAAATTTTGGATTTAAGCCAACCAAAATGCAATTGTATTTTCCTTAATGAATCTTGAAGGCGTTTCGTGTGTGTGTGTCTGTCTGTCTGTATTTCTAGGGTGACTATTGGAGATTAAATAGACTTTTGACAACACTTTGGTGATACTGTGCAAAAATCATGTACCATAAAATAATCCAAATGATTACTTTGTTTGTGTTTTTAAACACTGAATGCTAAAATACATCCCAAGTTTCTTAAAATTACACACTTTTTGAAATGCATCACATAGAAAACAGATATAACAAAGGTACTGGAGGTAAAGCTCACAACAGAAAGGTTTCTTTTTAGCATTCTGTAACTTGTGGCAATGTATAAAACAACTAGGTAAAAACAAAAAGAGGAAAAGAGAAATCTCAGAAGTTGGTCAGTGTAGGCTGTTTGCTAGTATGGTTTATTCAGAGCTCTGGAGGCCTGGAAAGGAAGTAGGAGTGAGACTAATGAGCTTTTGGTTTTCAGAACAGAGCCAGTCCCTTGAGGAAACTGTTCGATTATTTCACGGATGGCTAAAAGGGATAATGTGATACGTACAAGAAATTTTTTTCTTGCTTCCCATATTCCTACTAAATTGCACAACACTACAACACTTCCCAAACAGGTAAACATGTTCTGGGACAATAATTCTGTACACACACACACACACACACACACACAGAAAATCTCACAGGGCCATATATGCTGGTGTAAAATATAAAAGGTGGTTGATGGGTGGGTGGTTTCCGAAGACTGATCCTAAGGTAGAGACATAAACAAAGCATGCTGTCCAAGAACAAGTCTCCATGGGTCTTTCATGTAAAGACCAACCTCTGAAAGCATTTGGAAAATGCTATAACGATTTAAGAACTTATACAGAATAAAGAATGTTTGGCATTATCACCGATGAAGTTCAGGACAGAATATTCTCTGGGAAAAATGGGCATTAAGAGAAAAGATTGTCTTCTTGCATCACATGTTAAAACATGTAGCGCTTTATGTTTATTTCCAATTAAAGTAAGAAAATAGCTCTTTTAATCAGTCATCCAATATATAATAAAGACTTAGTACAGTCATGCACTGTAACGACGATTTTGTATACACGATGTTGGTCCCATATGATTATAAAGGAGCATATATAGAAACCTGATATATGACACTTGATATTGGCATTGCATAGTAGAGGAAATGATTGACATTCAGTAATGGTGCTGGGCTATTTGGTTTTTCTTATAAAAAAATAAATAAAAAAACACCATATAGGTTTGTGTAAGTCCACTCTGTGATGTCTGCACAAGGATGTGCATTGCCTAATGATGCAATTCTCAGACAGCATCCCTGCTGTCAAGTGGATGCATGACTATATTGCAAGGCAATGATGAGGATATTAAAAATTATGAAAAATGAGATCTAAGAGACAGAAAACTAATCCACATGCAAATTTCACTAAAGATTCAAGAGAGAAACATTTGACCATAAGAGGATCTAGCTTTTTACTTATGGAAGGCTTGCATTTATAGCATAGACCTATATACATCAGCTGACCTCTACTTAAGAGTTGGGGACATGGTATAGTAGAACATCCGAAGGCTGACCAAAAAGAATACATATACAACTATTACGTATTTATAATTTTTTTAAGAAAAGGACATATAATTGTGCATATAATCTTGCCACTCATAACTCAAAAGCTGCCTACTACTTTCCCTACCCCAACTGGAGCCAGCTTATTAAGTTGGACACCAACATTGGCTCCAAATTATCTTTTCTTCACCAAGTTTGCCAAAAGAGCCTGACAAATCAGGAATGTCTAAGTTGTAAAATGGTAAACCTGGGACTCCTAGGTATTCCCTTTCCAGATTAGTTAGCACAGTGGTTCTCAAACTTCAGCGTGCATTGGAATCATCTACTGGGCCTGCTCTCAAAGTTTTCTGATTCTTTAGGTCACTAGATCAAGGGTGGGGCTGAAGAAGTTATATTTTCTTCAAGTTCTCAGGCAGCACTGCTGCGGCTCTAGGAATCACATTTTGAGTACTGAGCTAGGAGAACACGCCGGTGTGATTGAATGAACTGTTGTGGCATATGGCTGCACCCAAGGTGATTTTGTGATCAGTAGAAACAGAGACCGCTTGCAGTTTTGTTTTTTTGAGATGGAGTCTCGCTCTGTTGCCCAGGCTGGGATGCAGTGGCATGATCTCGGCTCACTGCAAGCTCTGCCTCCCAGGTTCATGCCACTCTCCTGCCTCAGCCTCCTGAGTAGCTGGGACTACAGGTGCCTGCAACCATGTCCAGCTATTTTTTTTTTTTTTGTACTTTTAGCAGAGACGGGGTTTCACTGTGTTAGTCAGGATGGTCTCGATCTCCTGACCTCGTGATCCACCTGCCTTGGCCTCCCAAAGTGCTGGGATTACAGGCGTGAGCCACCGTGCCCGGCCACACTTACAGTTTTAGGTAGTGTAGAGTAGGCATCAAAGAATAATGCCCCGAATGGGATCTGACCAAGAAAGACTATTTCCAGAATTCAGATAGAAATTACTGGATTTACAAATAATGCAATTACATTTTGCTAGTGTTTTGTGCCCATACTTATTAAAGCATAAAACATTTTATTTTTTAATTTTTTATTTCTGGCATTTTTTTTTTTCCTTGTAGAGTGGGTGGGGGCAGGTGGTTCTCGTTATGTTGCTCTGGCTGGTCTTGAACTCCTGGGTTCAAGTGATCCTCCTGCCTCAGGTTCTCATTGTTAGGATTATAGGCTTAAGCCACTGTCCCCAGCTGAAACCTATTTTCTGTTTCCTATATCCACTGCATAGTATCCATCCACCCACTTGACAAAAATGTACTGAGCCTCTACTCTGTATCAGGCACTGTGCCAAGCACTAGAGATATTAGCAGTGAACAAAGGTAGACATTGTCTCTGGCCTTATGAAGCTCACAGCATAGTGGGGGAAGTCAATGTTAAACAAATAATTAAACGAATGGCAATTAATTAAACACCGTGGAGAGTGTTACAAAGAAAAGTTCAGAGAGGGTAACTTCATTTAGCTTTTCTGAGGAACTAACATTTGATTTGACACCTAAACATGAACTAGGCAAAGTATAGGTGGAAGAGCACTCCTCAGACTGGGAAATACATGTGCAAAAGTTCTAGGTAAAAATCTTGGCAAGAGTTCCAAGGTAGGATCTTAAAATAGAAAGGAGTAGCTGGAATCTGGTGAGTGATGGAAAGGAGAGCACGAGATGATGCTGCTGAGGCAGTCACTAGATCATGCAAGCCGTTGTAGTTGATGCTAATAAGCACTGAGCATCTATACATGGGTTTTAAGTAGGTAAATGATGTGATTTGTGGTTTCAAAAGATCTCTGTGGCTGCCATGAGGAGGATATATCTGGAAGAAGGGGATGAGAGTAGAGATGGCATTGACAGGTAAGTGGTAACAGCTCAAGAAAGAACCGACTGCTGATTAGGCTGGGCTGCTAGTGATGCATATGAGGAGAAGTATTCACGCCTCAGTTATATTTTGAAGAGAGAGGTATATTTTGGTACTGGGTTGATTGCGGGAGTGTAGAAGACGTCTCAGTCGAAGAAGACTCTCAGATTCTTGCCCTGTGAAGCTGAGAAGATGAAAGTACCATCTATATAGGTAGAGAAGACTGCAGCTGAAGTGGACTAGGTGGTCACAGGAGCTGAATTTGTTTTTGGACGAGCTCAACTAGAGAGAATTGTGAAACTTTTAAACCACTGGTTTTAGGAGTCTGGAGGTGAGAATAGAGGTCTGGGCTGAAATATAAGTGTGAGGGTATCTGAAGCTGGGAAGATGAGGACCTTATAGTTGGAGACTTTGACATGGGATGGGAGTGGGCTTGAGACTGGATGCAGGTATTCAAGGGCCCAACTGAGGAGGAGCCAGCAGAGTGAAGTGATGAGGACCAGCCAGAGGTGAAAGGGGAAGACCAGAAGAGTGTGATGTCACAGTAGCAGAAGGAACTGACTCTTCCAAAATGAGCTGGACAGTCAACAGGCTGGAGTGATCTGGGATCAGGTAAGATGAGAATGCAAATGTGATCATTTCATCCTGCAATGTGGAAGTCACTGAAAAAAATCAACAAGGGTAGATATGGAAATGTGAGGGGGATGGGAAGCTGGATCAGAGTGAGTTGAAGAGCAAGTTGGAGGGTAGGAAGCAAAGACATTTATTCATTGAATCACTGATCCAGACATTGATTCATCCAATTCATTATTTGAACAAATATCACAGGAGCAGCGACTCAGCTCTGGGAAAAAGATGAAGAATCAAGTCCTGCCTTGGAGTGGCTCATCACGGTCTAGATGGGGAGACCAAATGAGTAAATACATTTTCCTCATCCCCTCTCCCAAATTGATTTTGAAAACAAGTATTACTTTCTGGATTTATGACTATCTGCTGGTCCTATAGAGCTTTCCAATTTTTTCACGTCAATACATACATTCATAGAAAATGATAATATTGGTCCAGATCGTGGGGATGCATAGAAGGGGGGTCAAGGTTGAAGTTGTATCCTAGAATTTACTAGGATATATCCCAGTTGTTGCTTCTCGCCTGTGGGATAAATGGAATCTAGTCATCCCCAGACTGGTTTAACCCCAGTCATCACCTAATCTATATATGGTAAATTCTATCAATAGCTACCTTCTTCCCATCGTGACTACAGTTCAGGGAAGCTAGAAGAAAGAAATGACTTCTAGAAATATTGACTTCCTTGTACTAAATTGTGGGGTGACTTGGTTTAGGGCTATTTTAAACTCCTCATCTGTCCTATGATTAGGAAATATTTTCACCACTAATGTAGAATTTTTCTGACATATATTATGATTTAAAATCTTTCTGCATATCCTTATATATACATTAGAATGTCATGCCCTGTTTCTCCAGCAAAACTCTTAGGATCCTTAAGAACAGGAGCTGTGTATATATTTTCTTTCTTTTTGTCCTCTCTATGCCAGTGTGGTATCTTTCATGTAGTAAGTACTGGTTATTGATTTATATATACACAAGTACTTGAAGTCCATGTTTAATGCTCAGGTTTTATTTGTTGTAGAGTTTGAGAAAAGAACATTTGCTTCATTATCCAGTGTTTATTTTTTATTTTTATTTTTACATTTAGAGACAGAATCTTGCTCTGTTGCCCAGGCTGGAGTGCAGTGGCACAATCATAGCTCACTGCAGCCTCTAACTCTTAGCTTAAGTGACCCTCCCACCTCAACTTCCTCAGTAGCTGGGACTACCGATGCACACCACCATGTCTGGATAATTTTAACTTTTTTTGTAGAGACAGAATCTTGCTATGTTGCCCAAGATGGTCTTCAAGTGATCCCCCTTTCTCGGCCTCCCAAAGTGCTGGGATTGCAGGAATAAACCACCGCACCCAGCCTATTATCCAGTGTTCAAAAACAAGACCAATTTTTTGCCTTTGGCTGGTTGACTCATCTGATATCAAAAGAACCCAGCACAACCTGGCAGAGGTGGAACGTTAGCAAACTGTGTACACACATGTTTTGAGTATTCAATGGAATCCTCATGAACTTTTGACTGAACACAAAGGTCTACCTTGCTGAGCTAGGTTACAGGTCTGTTGATCATTGCCTCTTTTTCCATGCCACCCTCCTTTAGCAGAATGTTGTGTATTCTGTGAGCTCTGAGCAAATATTAATTCTAGATAATTATATAGGCCAGCACATTCAAACCAGTCACTAGCTACCTTCCTCTACGTCTTCTTTGCTAATCAAGGCCTTCCTATCATAAAGCTGTGGTCTCTGCATCATGTTTCAAGGCCCCAGGTCACAGGTATAGACAAAAAACACACAGTGAGAGGTGATGAGGTGACCAGGGGTTAGGATTACTACATCTGTCTTTCCTCACTACCTTCCTTTTGAATTTTTTAATCTTGTTTACTTGTTAAACTTTTCTTCAGACTCTCTGTGCCTCTACAAACCCAACATGACTCAAAATACCTCTCCTTACAAGGCTCATTTTCACGAGCCTGAAAACAGGTTAGCCTTACAAGTAGGTGTTCCACCCTCTGCAAAATGTTTACACACTTGAAATTAGGTTAAAATAAACATAATGGATAGACATGAAGAGGAAAAAAAATAAAGCAAAGAATAAATTCAGAAAGCTCACAATGAGCACCAAGGTTACCCAAACCAGGAGGAGAAAATCTCACTACCTTCTTCATGATTCCCCCGGAGCCGGGTTCCTCTGGTTCCTTTGGGTGGATTCCTGGTCTCTTATTGCAGCCTTCTAGTAAATAAATGGTCACAGTGGTTTTACTGGGACACTATACAGATTGGTGGTTTGTAAACAAGCCCAAACTTTTAATTCAATTTTTAATTTTTGCTATTTTGTAAGCACCACATTGGCTACTTTGGAAAATAATGATTGATAGGAGTAAACGTGGTATTCTTTTGGGTGGCAATTCCAGTTGGTAGGATTCTTTTTTGCTCAGAGATCTGAGGCTATGAATCCATGGCTTAAAAGTATAGAGAACAAATTCTAAGCCGAATAGTATTTTAATAAGTCTGGCTCAATAAAAGGCAACACTCCAAAGAAGACTGAGTAAAGAACTTCCAAGTTGAGGACTGGTTATTATGAGGATAAATAGTGTTTTGTTAAAATAGCTATTGCTACAGAGGATCAAAAAAGGGAAAGAATCAGTATGTGTAATTTTGTCACATAGCTGAGTTCTGTTCACCATATAATGCTCTCAAATTTAAAATGTCTGTGATCAAATTCAGAAATGATGGAGACAGAAACATCAGAAGAAACCCCCAACTAACCCAAAACCAAAAAATATAAAAAAAATCCCCACCAAATCCAAGAAACTTTTCATAAAACCTGAAACTCAATATTTTCTACTTTCTGTTTAAAAGTACAACCTATTTTTTGAAGTTTCTAAGATTTCAGAAGCACAAAAATTTTTTGCCTACCAAACGGAATAAAATATTGATATTGGCACTGAGTCAGTCCTCGCTCCTTGTTTTAAGTGGCATTAATATGATCCTTTCTGTGCCTTCTTTCTTTTTCTTAGGCTTTTTCTTGACATAACACGTTGAGAAGGTGACCAGGGGACAATGTATGTAACTTCTGCACACAAAGACTCAAACCATGTTAGGTTGATGTCAGCTTCCACAAAATGACAAACTATTATTTTTAAACCGATACATTAGCTTCAGCATTTTTAATGACCTCTAAGTCACATACAGTAAAACCTTGATTGGACATGGAATGTAAATTGCTTATTTTTCTTAATGCCCCTTTAAATTAAAAACAAAACACAAAACACCTTATTTCAACCATTTGAAAATCATTGCAAAGTGCATTAGCATATTTTCCTGCCTTAGCGAATAAAGCATAATGAACACAATGCAATCTTTCTATAAAGATTGGTTCCTGCAGTGCCTCCAGCTCCAAATTATCTGAGCTACACTGTTCATTCCTTGGTTTCAAGAAGTATACCTGAGAGTCAGAGAATGGCCAGAGCACACGTAGCATACCCTGGGAGCTGCTGGAAACACTGAATGTTCACTATTGGCTGATTTTCTTTTCTCTCTCTCTCTTTTTTTTTTTTTTTTTTTTTTTTAAGATGGAGTCTCGCTCTTTTGCCCAGACTGGAGTGCAGTGGCACGATCTTGGCTCATTGCAACCTCCACCTCTGGGGTTCAAGCGATTCTCCTGCCTCAGCCTCCTGAGTAGTTGGGATTACAGATGCCCACCACCATGCCCTGCTAATTTTTTGTATGTTTTTCCATGTTGGCCTGGCTGGGCTGATCTCGAGCTCCTGACCTCAAGTGAAACGCCCGCCTTGGCCTCCCAGAGATGTGAGCCACCATGTCTGGCCCACTATTGACTGATTTTCTTGAGTTTGCTTTTTCTTTAAGAAGTAAATTATGGGTTACTTGATTAACCCATTAATTAACCTAGGTTAATTGATATTTTACAGAATTAATATAGTTTATTTGGAACAATATATTAAAATGTGATTTTTTTTTTTCTATTTTACTGAGTCACTGCTGAAATGGATTCTTAAGAGTGGTTCTTGGATGCTAAAATCTCCTGCCCAAATATTTAAAGAAAATAAAATTTATGTTTATCCTCCCTAAAGGCAGAGGAATGGATTAAATTACCTCTCTAGAATTGTGGCAACACTATGATTCTAGAAAAACTAACTGAATTTAATTAAAAAATATATTACAGTTTTTTCATATTGCACTTACTACTTATATAAATTGTTTAAATTATTTTTTCTTTGTCCTTATTGCATGCATGAATACATTTTTGTAAAATATTCCCTACCTATCAATGTTATACAAGATTTTCTTTGAGATACAGAATAAAAATTTTCATTCTTTATTTTTTCTTTTCTTAGAGACAGGGTGTTCCTTTATTGCCCAGACTGGAGTGCGGTGGCACAATCATAGCTCACTGCAGCTTGGAACACCTGGGCTCAAGCCATCCTCCCACCTCAGCCTCCCGAGTAGCTGAGACTACAGGTGAGCACCACTGTGCCCGGCTGATTTTTTTTCTCTTTTTTTTTTTTTGGTAGAAATGAGGGCCTCATTGTTTTGTCCAGGTTGGCCTTGAACTCCTGCACTCTAGTGATCTTCCTGCTTTAGACTCCCAATATGTGGGGATTAACAGGTGGAAACCATCATGCCTGGCAAAAATAAACATTTTCTAAGACTGAAACTGCTTAACAAGGGCATTTCAAGATGCAGTGGGAAATGGCTCTCTCCTGCTTGTTATAGAAGTGCTTTTCATGTGTTCTCACCCCACTCCCTTATTTAAAATATAGTTTCATTTAGAATGTGTACAACAAAATTTATAGTAACTCAAACTAAATGTGTTCCCTAAATGGTTTCAAATGACACATTCTCCTTCTTTACCTAACATCACTTTGTTAGATATCTACAAACATGTTTATTTTATGAGGCTTCACAATACAGTAGACAGCATTAAAAGATCTTAGCAAACCCAGAGTTATTCAGACACAGAAAATTTTCAAGTGTCTTCTCTGTGTGCCAGGCACCTTGTACGTACTGGGAAAACAGTGATGAACAGAACTGGAAAAGCCCCTTTGCTCATGAGGCTGACCTTCCAGTAGGGAAGATTGCCTAACGACATGGAAAACAAATAAGTCAATGTCATATTGAGATAACTGTTAGGAAGAAGAGAAAATAAGGCCATATGGTGGAGAGTGAGGGATGCTTGGAGAGGGGGTGAGAAGTGGCTTTAGCCAAGTTTACCAGGGACGTCAGCTCTCATGGTGGTGACATTTGAGTTGCACCCTGAATAACCAGGAGATAGCATTGCAAGGACTGACACAGAGGAGAGAAGCAGGGGGAGTGGCAGATGTGGAGCCCTTGGGAGGGAAAGGAGCTTGGTGTGCTCAAAGGACAGAGACAAGGCTAGTGTCACTGCTAGCACAGTGGAAGATGCGGGAGAAGAGAGGGAAAAGAGGTCAGGGAGCAGGGACAGGCCAGATCTGTGAGCCCGCCTGGAGGAGTTTTATGTTGGCAGCAATGGGGAGCAGCTGGAAGTTTTAAGCAAGGAGAGTATCATGAGTGGATTAATATGCAGAAAGATCACTGTGCACACAGGGTAGACTGCGCAGGCAGGGGAGAAGGCAGGAGACCCGCTAGGAAACAATGGGGAGCAAACCAGGTTTGTGGAAGACAGACATCAATTGTCTCTGGGCAAGGACAAGGCAAGAGGAAAATATCAGGAGTTATTTTGTAGATAAAGTGGGCAGGACTTACTAATGCATGGACTGGATGAGTCATTTGAAGAAAAGAGAAGAATCAAAAATTCCTTCTGGGTGTTTGATCTTGGCTGAAAATCTGGTGTGTCAGAAGGTACGGAGGGAAGACACCAGTTGTCCTGGTTTTGTCATGTTAAAAATGAGATGCTTGTTAGATGTCCAAAGTAGAGATTTAAGTCATAATCATAGCTATTATTTATCAATGCCTATTATGTGGCAGGCCCTGCTCTAAGCCCTTTTAGGGGCAATAGCTCATTTATGCCTCTTAACTTTATCTGGAAATAGGGACTGCTATGGTGACTGTTAAGGCTGTAATAAATGGCAGAGTCTGAATTAGCCCACAGAAAATCTGGCTCAGGGGCTCTAGCTGGTTGTCACTGTGCTAAGCCAAGGAGGGAGAGATAAGTCTGGACTCAGGGAAGAGGTCCAAGCTGCAGGTATACATTTTAGAATCATCAGCCTACAAGGTCTTTTTAAGACCATGGGGGCAGGATGAGATCTTCCAAAGAGAAAAGAGACAGGAAGAAAGGATGGCTGGAGATAATGCCTTGGGGTCTGCCACAATTTAGAAGCCTCTTGGAGGAGGAAGAGCAAAGGAGTGTGAGAAATAACAGCTAGCAGGATTGAAGGAAATCAGGCAAATGGGTAGAGAACTTGACTAAAGTACAGTAGAGTTCAACTATAAACTACTTTTTTAAATTTTAAGAAAGGGACTTATATTCAGAGGGTATAGAAACCAAGGACATGCTGATCAACACTTTTCTCTATGGAATACTAATATTTGTAGAGAAATCAATGTGAGCACACAAAAAGTCTTTTCTAGATCAGCTCATATTTATTGTCAAGGCATGAGACTTCCTGATGCAGAGTGGAAGACAATTAAGGGAGGGTTCTCTAAACCTCGACTGAAGTTTCTCAAAGCATATATGAAACTAACATCCTCATTTTCCTCATGGTAAAGTCATCCTATGGGCAAGCTGATGGAAGCCCCTGTCCTTCATAAGAATAGATCTCCAAGAAGTGCAGGATAATGTATATTACATATTATGCCCTATAGAAAATATTGATAACAAAATGCTCAAGCCAAACCTGGATCTATTGTTCCACAGAATCATGGCAGACTTTATATAGCATGGGTATATATAGCATGGGTATATAAAGTCTGCCAGGATTCTATGCTTG
Organism: Pongo pygmaeus; assembly: GCF_028885625.2. Taxonomy (NCBI): domain Eukaryota; kingdom Metazoa; phylum Chordata; class Mammalia; order Primates; family Hominidae; genus Pongo; species Pongo pygmaeus. The sequence goes on from NC_072380.2 coordinate 13,269,820, forward strand.
ACATTATAAAAAGCAAAATTAATCAACTATTATTTATTGTACCTACACTAAGTCATGTATAATCATGACTTGTAAATTTCAAAACATGATTTTTTTGCAAGGAATAAGTTTTCTTTCATAAAAATTGTTTTTTACAAATTATAAAACATTAATTTATATAATATTTTCACTTATGAAGGTACTATTTATTACATATTGTACTGGAATTTTAACTGGGAAAAGATTTGATATTCAGAATCTTTACAAAAACTGGGCAGAAGGCATATTTCTAAAGGCTCATCTTTCTTTTGAAAATATAATTGAATTAATTATTTTCCTTGTAAATCTTCCAATATGAGCTGAAGATCATTCATCTAAGTCTTTGAAGCATATCCCATTATTTGCTGAAGTCTAGGAAAGTAGAACCTTTAATAAAGTTTTTTTCTAACATAAACCCAGTCCTAAGGTGAAATTGCTCGACCCCGAGATACTATGGTTTATTATTGAGATCAAAGGTAGAATTACAATGGTAGAAATTCTAATGTATCAATATATGTCATAAAATAATATTTGTTAAACTATATTAATTTTTCAGACTACGAAAAGTCACAATTCCCTTAAAGTATAATAATAATAAAAAAAAGTTTAATTTAAACATAAAAGCTAAAAGGAAACATGTTTAAACAAAAATTAGCAACATAAAATAACATATGAATAATGATAAAGCACCAGAGGCATTCCTATTAACTTAAGAATAGGAAAAGCCCGCTATTTATTATTTAATAATGTTCTAAAGGAGATAGTCTGCTACATAACAAAAAAGGTGATATAAATATTAGAAATGAGACAAAATGATCAATTATAAATGAAATCACTATCTAGAAAATCCAATACTCAAAAAGTATTAGAATATAAGTTCAATAATGCCCAAAAACAATACATAAAAATAGCCTTTTTATTATATCCCAATAATAATTAGAAAACTCTGTTATAATAAAGAACTTTGTTCCACTTAAAAAAAAAAGTTTTTCAACTCTCAAAACAAAGAAGTATTATTTTTCTCAAAGCATTAGCTTGTTTTTTATTGTTAAGTTTGTAGCTACTGAGACTAAACCAAGATAAAGCCATCAAGATTAAACAATTGTGGTGGCCCACACAACTCAGCCATGTGTTTTATCATGGCATCCATTGTGTGGTAGAAAAAACTGGAAAGATCAGAAGATTGGGTTTGAATATAAGCTCTGTCATGTACTAGCTACATGCTCCTGCCTTCAACCTCCCCTTCTTTATCTATAAAATGAGTATAAGAATAGTACATGCGGGGTTGTTGTGATGATTAGTACAAAATAGTGTTAGTCAATTAATAATGTACATAATATATTAATAATATAATGTATGCCACCCAAATATAAATGGATATTATTGCTATGTGACATTGATGGTAACCCAGGGAAACAAAATTAACACATTAAGACTGATGTCAAATTTGTCATTTTTTTCCTAATATTGTTAAGATATAGAAATAATTAAGAAGTAAATGACTTACTAATAGTTAGCTAAAGCAGATGAAATGAAAAATATAAACCAAGTAAAACAAAATCAATTGTTTCTGGTCAAAGGCAAAAGGAAAAGTATAACTTCCTTCCTGGGGTGAAAATAGAAATAGAAGGAAGATGTGTTCAAATACTTGCTTGACAATGCCTTTAGCATAGACTTAAATTCCAGATTGTTACAAGAGCATTTAATTTCTCTACAGTTCTGCTCTATTAAAATCTTGATCATGCAGCACACAAAAGGTGGCCTATATGAAAAATGTAGAATGTGGATATCATTTCCATAACACACATTAGATTTGGCAGTATGTTTTCTGAGTTAGTAAAGATATTTCTGATTCAATTACAATTACTTTTAAATGAAATTACTCATTATCTGTCCCATATCAGAATAATGGATTACCTAATTTGTAATTAAGGATGAATTTACTCATCGCTACAAAAAAATAATTAGTCCAATATTTTCAAAGGTCATGTTGCAGAATGACAACATATTCTAGGAAATATGTATTTTGTAGTTATTTTTAATGCCTTGATTTGATTTGACAATCACATTAACATCATGAATTGTAAATAGATGGAAAAATTAGGGCACAGATTCTGACGCCTATCCACACTGCTCAATTTTCTGTGTGTATATCAGAGAATTTAGGAGGATAAGACAAAATTGTAGGAAAGACAACTTATAAGAAATCTAAATTTCCAAGATAATGTATATGTGAGGATATGTACATATGTAATTTTACCTACAGAGCATCTTTCCCATCCGTTTTGGTACAATAAAGCTGGAAAATATACCATTACTGTTGTTTAACAGGGATAGATTCTGAGCAACAAAGAAAGTATAATACCATATTAACTAAATAATTAAACAAGAGTGTAAAGAAGTGAGTAATTCCACTCTTTGTACTGCTAGTGATATAAACTCCATGAAAAAAAATCCCCATATATGAATTGTATATGCAATTTATTACGCTTCATTGATTTATTCTTTCTACCAATATTTACTGATCCCCTATCATACGTTGAGTAGTATACTTCAGTGTTCCTAGCCAGATAGTATAGCTAGAGGAACTTAATATGGTAGTTAAATGGAGAGTTTTCCTCTAAGTTGCCATAACATTGCTTTGCAAATAGTTCGGTGCAATTGAAAGGACCTGGACTTGCTGCAATTTTGCCCCCACTTGCTTTTGACCTTAGATGGGACACTTGGTTGGTCTTTCCCTTAGAATCCACCTCTCAGGGACTGGGATGATAGTCTCAACCAATCACAGCCTTGTGGGAAAATCAAGTGAGACAATTTATGTTACAGGTGGTTAAAAATAAATTAGAGTCACAAAGCCATGGTTTGAAAAAAACACTATTTTAGTTTAACTGGAAATAATTGTGGGTGAAGCTGTAGCTGGCACCTTAGCTGAGCTCAAATCCTGAAGTTAAGAGCTGCTGCATTGGGCCCTTGCTTGATTTTTATTAGAAAAGAATAAATCATTCTGCAATTACTGCTACAAAATAGAGAAACTCTCCTTACTGTACTGGAACATATTACATATTATAAAAACCAAGTTTAGATACTAATTAAGCAAATAAATATTTAGTGAGCATTTATTTATTCTTTACCAATGACTCTTTTTGTGAAGACACAAAGTTGAACAAGCCCTGATTCCTGACTCTGAGAAGTCTATTTCCCGTGTCCCCACACCTCATCTGTACATGAAGATAAGCCAGATGGTCTTGAAGGGCTCACCCCATCCCAAAAACCAGTGGTTCCACACCCAGGTCACAGGAGGTGAGCTACCTGCCCAACTAGCAACCTGGAATCTTCAGCTTACACAATTATTGAAATAATCGAGTAACAATAAATAGCCTTTGTCTTTTGCATGTGGAAATCAAAGAATTTCACAGAAATCAGTAATTGTTAGAAACATAGATAATTTTACTTTTGTACCCTTTAATTATTTTGCACACAAAATGTGTAGGTTAACCAAGCAATTAAATAAAACACACATACTGATTTGAATTTTTAAACCAGAAGCACTTCATATATAACAATGCATGTATCTGGTAACAAGAAAAGGTAATTTCTATGAATACGGGCTCAGTAAATGTTTGCAGAATGATTGATAATGAATTGATTAACTGAATCATTCCCTTCCTTGTCAAATAGGAATTTTGCAAACCAAACTACTTTTGTCATGAGTTGCCATGAGATTAAAAGACACTGAAATGATGCACGTAAGAAAAAGTTTCAAAGTTAAAAACAACTATGCAAGTGATAGAGTAATTGGCTTCCAACTCATGGAGGACAAGGCACAATATGTGATTTTTCTGGCTGCCAGCGACAACCTTCTAGGGTATTTGTAATAACAAGAGGAGGCTTGTGAAGCAATTAGCAGGGTGCCAGGCAAATAGCAAGTGCTCAATAAATACAGCATCATCTTTCACTTCTCTAGCTTTAATTTACCATATTTTCCTTTTAGAGACTACATTTCTAGGAATCATCACACCAGGCAACAGATTACAGGTGAGTATTTTAGATATTTTGTTGATACTAGTTTGCTGTTTTAAAATCACATTTGGTCTCTGGCAGGACACAGGGCAGAGATGCCCTGTCATTATGTCGCCTGTTTTGAAATAAGGAGAGTAGATGTCTTTCATCTTCAGAAAATTTACTTAAAAATCAGAACCTCTAAAATTGCATGCCAAGTTTATTTGTGCATATGTATTTTTTTTGTTAAGAAAATAATCCCTGGCTTTCATAAAATACACAAAGAGATTGTGATTCTCTCCAAATTAAAATTACTTGTATAGAAAGCCTATAACAATTAGACAGTTTACAAAGTTTTTCACTCATGGCTCAAGGACTTGTATTCATTTCTTTCTTCTTTCTTTCATCCACTCACTTAGCAAATATTGGTTGAATGTCTGCTATGTGCTAAAAGCAGGGAAAATCCAGCAATAAATAAAACATAAAATTCCTGCCATACTCATCGGGAGACAGGCAAATAAGCAACTGACTGAAGTAGAAAATCAGGTAGCAGTAAAAGTGAGGAAGGGATATGAAGCAGATCACTTCTGAGTGGAGCGTTCTGAGTGGGGTGGGCTCAGGGCTTCAGACAGGAGATCAGGGAAGGCGGTCCTGGGGAACAGGCTGGAATGAAGTCCAGGAGAAAGCCACTCTCATATCTGGGTGAAGGGCATTGCAGGCACTATTTGAAGCTTGGTTTCATTTTTTATTTTTATTTTTTTTTGAGATGGAATCTCACTCTGTTGCCCAGACTGGAGTGCAGGGGAACCATCTTGGCTCACTGCAACCTCTGCCTCCCGGGTTCAAGCGATTCTCCTGCCTCAGCCCCCTGAGTTGCTGGGATTACAGGTGCCTGCCATCATGCCCCACTAAGTTTTGTATTTTTACTAGAGATGGGGTTTCATCACGTTGGCCAGGCTGGTCTTGAACTCCTGACCTCAAGTGATCCACCTGCTTCAGCCTCCTAAAGTGCTGGGATTACAGGCGTGAGCCACTGCACCTGGCCTCATCTTTAACTTTTTTAATGCTGACTTTTCTCTTGCATATGGTCTTGCTTACTTTTTGTTGCTACTTAAAAACAAACAAACAATTTTTCTTTCACAGGCCCAATGGATGTAAATTTCTGCTCCTAATTTCCTTTCCCCTAAACAAGGATGTTTGACTAGCTGATTCTTCAAAACGTTAACATGTGTAGTGGCTATTGTTTTATTGTTGTTATAAACTTCACAGGTTTCAAAGCTCTCCCAAACTCAGTAACAATCTGGCCTATGCCATAAATTCCCTAATTCATCCACTAAATTTTCACAAAACAGTAAAATATATGCCCTGGCTTTGGAAGAACTTAAAAATCTAACAGATATATAATTCTTGGAAAGTTCAGCCATGCTCTATGGCTGCGCCCAATTGCAAGGGAATTATTCCTATTCCTTGGGGTAGTTTTACCAGCATCTAAGTCGGTCTGAAGATTTAGATTCCCCATGTCACGGTGCTGACAAAGGCATATTCACATCGAGCTATGGGGATATTCAGGGTCAATACTGAGACTCATGGTGGGGAGAAACGTGTGTTCAGTAGGATTTGAAGGGAGGATTTAAAATAATGCGCTGAGGATCAGTTTTCAGCAAAAGTACTGTTTTTCCCATTGAACTAATTTCTTTAGCTTATAACCACAACACTGAGCAAAAAACACCAATAACAAATGCATAACAAACACAAAAAGAAGAGAAAAGAAAGCCCTCACGAAACTGCAAAGCTTGATGATCCTACCATATATAAAAGAACCACTGGGAATTGTCCAGTCTAGAAATGAAAATCATGACACAGGAATGCAGCTATGAGTGTCACTTGGAGCTTTGGGTATGGACATGTGCTATGCCTTCAGCTTTGAGCAGTTCTTGAACTCCAGAGTGCGTCAGACTCACTAGGAGGGCCTGTTAAAATGCAGGTTACTAGGCCCCACACAAGGTTTCTGATTCACTAGGTTTGGGGACGGGCCTGGGAATTTTTTATTTCTGACAGTTCCTCGGAGATGCTGCTGCTGCCGGAGTCTGTTTTGAGAAAGGGTGCCTTAGAGAATTCCCAGGTAACCCAGATGGGAGAACCGCTGCTGGGCTTCAGAGGATGTCCCAGCAGTTAGAATATTGTAAGGACACGTTGCAGAAAGCCTTGAAAGCAAAGTGGCCAGGTTGTGACTCTGGTAGGCAAAACAGGCAGGTTCATCTTCCTGGTATGCAGCTACTGAGATGCAAGGTGCTTTTTAAACGTTGTGCAGCTCTTAGATTGGTGCCCCAGGGAAGAACAGGCCCCATCAAGGCTAGCCAAGAGCAGATTGATTGTATCTGTGGCCACGGTGTAGGAGATAAAATGTCATCCATCAGATTCTCTAATCACCGGTGAACATGAAATCAGGCAAATCAACTGAAGAATCTTTCAGTAAGTAAAAATAACAAAATGCCTAAACTGCTTTCTATTCTACAAGCTAGGTAGTATTTATTTTAGTAATAAAGATGCTCTTTAAATTAAAATGCATCAGATCAAGAGGCTACATTTGGCCAGTGTGAATTAAAAGAGTTTATATGCATTCACTCTGTGAATTCCAAAATAAAAACTATTTCGGATCTTGAAGAATCTAACCATGACCAATGAGGTATCAAGAAATTAAAGTTCTGCATTTTCTTCTGTGTAATAAATATGAACTACATGACAGGTAATAGGAACTACTTTATTTACAAACTATTTAATGCTTACACTAAAAAACAGTCACCTCCTATTTTAGAAAAAAATGTTTCAAATATGTAGAAAATTTGGAGAAAGCTCTGAAAAAAATATCTATATGATTAGAATAGCAAGAAAAGCAAACCGTTTGGACAAGCAAGAGATATATGATGGTTAATTTTATGTGTCAACTTGGCAAGGCTATGGTGCAGAGTTGTTTGACCAGTCTAGATATTGCTGTGAAAGTATTTTTCAGATGTGATTAGTATTTGAATCAGTAGATTCTGTGTAAGGCAGAGTAGGCTTTGTAATGCAGGTGAATCTCATCCAATCAGTTGAAGGCCTTAAGAGGAAAGACTGAGGTTTCCTGAAGAGGAAGGAATTCTGCCCTAAGACCGCAACATAGAAATCCTGCTTGGAAATTCAAGGAATGGGGTAAAGACTGCAAGATCAACTCTTACCTGAACTTCCAGGCTGACTGCTTGCTTTATGGATTTTGGACTTGCCAGCCCCACAATTATGTAAGCCAAATTAAAATCTCTCTTTCTCTTTCTGTCTCTCTCTCTGTTTGCCTCCAACATATCCATCGGTTCTGTTTCTCTCGCTTTGCCTACAACATATCCATTGATTCTGTTTCTCTCTGTCTCTCTCTCTCTCTTTGCCTCCAACATATCCATTCGTTCTGTTTCTCTGGAGAATCCTGACTAATACAACATACATCAATGACAAGATGAATTAGCTGCAGTTGTTTGACTTCAGACTGTTTTTTGTGTGACTTGGTGAACCAAACAGTAATTTCTGACTGCTTGAGAGTAATTTAATTTTCCCGTTAACGTTAATCATCTCCACCCTTTACTTATTGAAAAGCAGAGATACTTATTTGCTATATACTGCTGATATTTTTGTGAAACAGGCGCACTTGTGACTTCTATAATTCCTTTGGCTTGGAAGCTACAAAGAAAGGTGAATTTATGATTCTTCAGTGATTTGATTTATTTGAGTCAGAGATTGGGTCATCCATGAATACCCGGCTTCCTCCAGTTCGTGTTGTTTGCAGCCTTAAGTGTAGATACACCAAGTAATTATTCTGAGCAGAAAGTGATGGCTCATAGTCCTGAGACAGGAACAGCATGTACAGGGGCTGTCATTCTGCATAACTCCTGAGATTGTGCAGTGTTGTGTCCTCAATCAGTTATAACTGAATGGAAAAAAGCATTAAAATTACATGTCTCTTTACACTGGGAGCTAATGTGCTGAAATAAAAGTTACAAGATGGGAAAGAAATGTATTGAGTGTCTACTCTGTGCAAGAATGTACTATGCTAGGTAATTTGGTTATATAATCTTATTTGATTTTTAAACATGTTTGTACAGCAGATATTGTTGTTATCCCCATTTTCTCTACAAGAAAAAGAGGGTCCAGGATATTAAGTGACTTGCCAAAGTCAAGCTGTGAGTAAATGGAGGAATGTGGATTTAAGTCATATTTTATTCCAAAGCCTGTCCTCTTTTCCTACACTGGATCGCCTCTTGGTTAAAGTCAGCATTCTAAAAGCCTAAACATAGTTTTAAGGCCTTTGGTTCAATTGGTGGAAAGGTGATCCTGATTTTTCACAGTTGGCACCTTTTCTGGCCATTGGTCTGAAAATAAGCCTACAGTAGGTGACTCTAACATTTCCTATCATTTTGACGTCTTTAGGGACCCAAATCTGAAATACTTAGTTGCTTAAGTTTCCAGAATCAAGGCATCAGTGGTCCAATCCATCAAGTTACTAGGTTAGTATCATTTGCTTTGAGAAACTGGCAAGGATTTCTCAGAATCTTGGGATTTCTTTTGACTTGATATTCTCTGAACCTATGTTATTGTCCTACAAACTATTCATTTATTTGCTCCTTTTTCTTTCATTCAATACATATTCAGTACTTACACCAAAATTCTGTATCTTGTGCTGAAGAAAGTACAAAGATGAATTAGCTATAGTTCCTACCTTTAAAATACTTTCAATCAGCCTGGCCGTGGTGGTTCATACCTGTAATCCCAGCACTTTGGGAGGCTGAGGCAGGCAGATCACCTGAGGTCAGGAGTTCGAGACCAGCCTGACCAACATGGTGAAACTTTGTCCCTACTAAAAATACAAAATTAGCCGGGCGTGGTAGCACATTCCTGTAATCCCAGCTACTTGGGAGGCTGAGACAGGAGAATAGCTTGAACCCGGGAGGTGGAGGTTCCGGTGAGCCAAGATCACGTCGTTGCACTCCAGCCTGGGCAACAAGAGTGAAACTCCATCTCAAAAAAACAAAACAAAACAAAACAAAATACTTTCAATCTACAGGGAAAGTTCTACTAAATAAGTAGAATACAGAGTAGAGAGTGACAAGTGGCTTTTGGTGTTTTGCCACAAAGCAACGCCCGCAAATGAGTTCTCTAAAAAAGCTGGTAGGAATGGTTACTGATGAAGTGGTGCATAAGGCTAACCACAAGGTGTCTATCACTATTATGATGATGACAGTGATTATAACACAAGATAGAATGAACTATTAGGAAAGCATGTGTGTATAACAATATTTAGATTTTTTTCCTTGTGGGTCAGAATGAAAGGAAAGAGAGCAATAACCACAGTGGGTTTCACTTTGTAATTAAGTATAATTTGCATGTAGTGTGAAAGGAAAAAAAAATCTTATTGTGTGTACACTTTTAACCTAATAAGTTTAGTCAATTTCTAATTGTTTGATTATTTAATCAAATTGGATAATGAGGGGATAAAGGGGAACAATAAAAACAAGTTATTCTGGAAGACTGAAGATGCACGTAGAATCATATAATTCCAGAATAGTGAAGTAGAAAATGAATTTTAGCGTCCAGTCCCTTCCCTGGCCCTGCCACACACACACTTATTTTGCAGACGAGGATTGTAATACTCTGGCAGGAGACTCATTTGTCCGTGTGTGATATGGTTGGCTGGTGGAAGAAATTCATATAGAATTGAATTCTATATGAGGAATATAGAGGAAGCTTTAGGGATGGGACTTGTAAACCTGTTTCTCCTTCCCCAACTGTCATGTATTGTACCTAAAATGTCAGGAGTTATTGTGATAACAAGCAACTTGAGAATTAAGGAGAGAGTTGATTCAGTTCCCCTATAGTGAAAACAGAGAGTCACCATTGCAGTGAACGTAAAGAAAATGATTCTCCTTGAATCAATAGATAAAGGTTACCTGGGAGTGGCAATGAGGGAGGGAAGGAGCCAGGAGCCAGTTCAGTTGGGGCTGAGGGAGTCCCAGGGATCTCTTGGAAGAAATGCTGAGCATATGTGGTTAATCGAGGATTATCTGAAATTTTTCATTCACACTTTTTTTTTTTTTTTTTTTTTGGAGACAGAGTCTTGCTGTGTCACCCAGGTTGGAGTGCAGTGGTACCATCTCAGTTCACTGCAACCTCTGCCTCCTGGCTTCAAGCGGTCCTCCTGCCTCAGCCTCCCGAGTAGCTGGGATTACAGGCACCTGCCACCACGCCCGGCTAATTTTTTATGTTTTTGGTAGAGATGGGGTTTCACCATGTTGGCCAGGCTGGTCTTAAACTCCTGACCTGAAGTGATCCACTCTCTGTGGCCTCTGAAAGTGCTGAGGTTACAGGCGTGAGCCACCGCATCTGGCCATTCACACTTTTGAATGCAAGAACAATTTAGCATAAAAAAGGTAGTTTTTATTTTATCTTAGGAAGGCTCGTAATCCTTTGGTGGTTGTGTTGAAGGCATTGTTCATACAAAAATTAGAAAACTTTGTTACTGGGAGTTTTGTAAGCAACTTTGTGATTTGTAAGTTTTGCACTGTGCATTTGTCGTTTCAGGTTTCATAAGCTAGATACTTGTCAATACATTAGGAAATGACTTTATAAGAATTTCAGATATGAGAAAAGCTCTTCAGAAATTATTACTTACTTGAGTTTTGCACTTTGGGATTAGATAGCCTTACCCTTGGTTAATATTATGTTACCTGTCTCTACAACTTGGTTACAGTTTGAGTATACACAATTTTTTGGTGTAAAGGGATTCACAATTGTATCAGAAGAGGCTTTCTCCATTCAGCTGAGGTTATTAACCATATTTCAAGTCTGCTAATTTGGAGGGAAAAACATTTGTTCATAATTGTAGTCTAATATTTTTCAGTTAGCACCAGGAACAAAAAGTAGGCTAGTGTGAATTTGCAAACAAGCTGTCATCTGAATGTCCACTTTCAAATCTGCTCTTTGGAACTCTGAAATCATTTTCTCATAGACGACAAAAACTACCATGGTAGCTAGATTGCCAAGTCTGTTCACAAAATCTATTTTAAGCCATCACGTATGTAAAGTTTAATTGTTCTAGTTCTTTGTAACTTGAGTGACAGATGCCACAAGAGCTTGATGGCACAGCGAGCGTAGTTCCTCGAATGTAAAGGAACACATCCCATTGTCCAGGCCAGGGATGTGTCTAGAGAAAGTGACAGAGGGCTGGGGTGGGCTTGCCAATGAAAACCCCCCTTTCTCACTCTCCTTTTTATTTCAAGCCCCTGTTATTGGCTCTCTTTCTTCCCTTTTCCCACAGTAGCAGATATTTCTGACAAGGTTCTACCTCTTCTTGGATCCAAAACAAGAGGATATATATGAAAACCCAGACAACAGCAGTCCCCATTTATCCATGGTTTCACTTTCTCCGGTTTCAGTTACCTGTGGTCAACCGTGGTCTGAAAATAGTGAGTACAGTCAAGATATTTTGAGAGAGAGTCCACATTCCTATAACTTTTATTACAGCATATTGTTATAATTGTTTTATTATTAGTTACTATTGTTAATATCTTGCTGTGCCTAATTAGAAACTTTATCATATGATGTATGTATAGGAGGAAAGATAGTATACACAGGGTTTGGTACTATCCGTAGTTTAAGGCACCCACTGTGGATCGTGGAATATGTTCCCCTTTGGAGAATGGGGGACTAATGTATACTATTTTGGGTATTTTCTAATCAGTTTGGAAAACAGAGAGAAACAATTATGTGGCTATCAAATCAATCTTTCTAGTCCATATCTCTATCTTGCTTTTTGAAAAACAAAACCACATTCAGTAATAATGGTGACGAATAAAGTTTTATCTACATTTTTGAGGAACACCTGACACAGAGAGCCCTAAATATGTCATCGCTAGAGCTCAAGCATGTGCAGGTGCTGGGGGATGGGAGCAACAGGGCTGGACACTCCTTGAGTAGTGGTGTCGGGGATGGGGCATGAGAGAGGGGCAGGCTTGGGAATTTAACCTCTCCTCTGCCACATACAGCTCATTCCATATACTGACCATTCTTCCTGTGTATATTTAACACTTAAATTAGTTTGAGGGTTAGAGGATAGTCCTAGGCACCAGAAGGTGGAGTTGAAAGATAAAGAAAAGTGGCTGTAGTTTTTTTCTAGTCATTTCCAGGATGTCTGGGCCATAAACAAATTGAGAAAGATGGACACGTCACAGTCACTCCCCTATATGGGCAAAGAAGCATGAAGAACTCATTTCAGCTTATGAAGTAAGTATAGGTAAGGTGCTTTTTATAAGAATACAGAGTAGAGGCCCTTAATCTTCCAGGGAAAGGGCATTAAAACATGCTTCCTGGAGAAGATACCACTTGCAGGGGATTTTATCATCTTGTGTATATGTGGAGGGAGAGAAAAACGGTATTTGTGCCAGGAGGTGGGATACAGCCTGGCTTCCGTGTGAGTAATATGTGTGTGGTTGAAGGTTGGGCTTGAGAAGTTCCATGTTGCTGGAGTTTCAGATACATTATGTGGCAAGTGGTGAAAAACTAAACTAGTGATACAGGCGCTGCCAGCTCATTCAGGGCCATGAGCCACACAGAAGGTAAATATTATTCTTTAGAGGACAGGGTCCTATTGAAATTTAAACATGTAACAGTGAGAGATTTGCGTTTTGGATGGATGACTTGGGAAATGTGTTGGAAGTAGATTTAGGGATGAGAAACTGGAAAGGATACCAGTTAGAAGGTTGTTGCAAGAGTCCATAAGAAAGATGATGAAGACTTTTTGAAGACCACCTTTAGAATATTAATAGGAATGGAAGGCATGGTTTTAAATGTAAAGTGTTTAGTTCCTTCTGTTTAAAAAATCACAGAATAAGCAGATTCACCTATCTTAAATCCCTCTCAAAACACATTATAGTGAAGAAGGAAGAAAGAAAGAAAATGAATACACAAGGAAAAAATGGAAGCAAAGGTAACAGGAAGACACAGATGTAATGCAAACCATATCAATAGCATTATTTCTCTGGAAAGTAGGTGGACCGTTGGCAGCTATGCTATAGGCTTCAGAGAGCTGTATTCTCAACCTTCTTGAGGAGGGCAGTGGGGATGGGAAGTCAGTAAGAGGGAAGCATATTCTTTGAGCTGGAAAACGGAAAGTGCTCAGAAATTGGAGGCAGCAGCCGCTCTGGAAGGTGGCGACAGGCATAGGGAGATGAAAAGAGAAGTGACTTTATATGTAGCACTTAGATTCCTAGATCTCCAACCCCAGCCTGCACAGTCAATTTCCTGTCCGCCAATTCCACAGGAGACAGGAAGTTTACTTTCTGGAGACCCTAATCAGACAGGTTGTGGACCCAAGGATGTTGGGCAGAGCTGAAGGCCGGATGAGATGCAACGGGGGAAATACCAGTGCAATACCATTAAGTGAGTTGTTGCACGAGTCCCTAAGAAAGATGAAGAAGACCTTTTGAAGACCATCATTAGATATTAATAGGAATGGAGGGCATGGCTTTAGATGTAAAAAGTGTTTAGATCCTTCTGGTTAGAAATCACAGAATAAGCAGATTCTCCTATCTTAGAGCCCTCTCAAAACACATTATAGTGAAAATGGAAGAAAGAAAGAAAAAAATGGAATACACAAAGTAAAAAATGGAAGCAAAGGTAACAGGAAGACACAGAAGTAACACAAACCTTTCAATTGCTCTTTCACAGAGCAAGTGAAAATCACCACACTCCATTCTCCAGCTCAGCTCCTTGAATTTCTACAGCCAGATATTAACCTCCCCTATTATCTAGCAAGCGCTTCTGGAGGGTTCCTTTCTAGGGAAACTCATCAGCCAAAGAGAAAAGACCAATAGATGTCAGCATTTGAGAAACTTCTCAAACAGACCTGGGTCTCAACCAGATCACTAGCCACCAGGGATCACGTTTTAGAGTGTTCCCTTCCAGCCCCACTTCAACACAAGCATCAGTCAATTTTCAATGACTTATCTTTATGTAGAAACACATAGCCAGAGCTCACCAGGTATATAAGGAAAGTCCCTAACATGAAAGGATTTGTTGCTGATGGTGTTTGGTGAGGTGAGGAGGGTAAAGGAAAGATGAACAAATTCTAGTATAAATGATCAATCCAAGTGAATTATTAGATTAGGCAACAGGAAGGAGAATCTAGAAAAGCGGCAAGTATCTTGTGGGGAGACATGAGGAGGAAAAATAAAGTGAGTTGCACTTTAGATATCATGGGTTTGGGGGTGAATGTGGCCACAGGACGATTGGATCCAGCTGCATATGGATTTTCTCTTTTTCCTCTGACGTTAGTCTCTGAGACCAGCTTTTCCATACAGTGGGGGATATGGCTGGAGACATATTGGGAATTAAGTCCTTTAGTCTGTGATCAGAAACTAAAATAGTCTTGCTTGATGAGTCTGAAGAATTTTAGTGACATTAAGATGATCCTGGCCAGATCAAATGACCCCTCTGTGGCCAGAGGCTGGATCTGTTACCTGAAGTGCTTAGAGGACAAAAATAATACATGCCACAGCTATTCCTTCTTCTTACAAAATTTATTTCCTTCTTTTAAGGCCCACTTTCAAATGTACCCTAACGATAGATTTTTATAACTCCCTTATCTAGATATCATTTAGTGTTCTTCCATAACACCTCAGGTTTATCATTTTTTTTTGTTCTTTATCATTTACTGCAAGTGGTTGAAGTTTTTTTGTGTATTTGCTCTATCTCCTTTCCAAGACTGTAAGCTCCTTATGTGAAAGTATGAAGTGCTAACTATAAAGAAAAACACCAGGCCAGGCGCGGTGGCTTGCGCCTGTAATCTCAGCACTTTGGGAAGCCGAGGCAGGTGGATTGCTTGAGGTCACGAGTTTGAAACCAGCCAGGCCAACATGGCCAAATCCTGTCTCTACTAAAAATACAAAAATTAGCCGGGCATGGTGGTGGCCACCTGTAATGACAGGTACTCGGGAGGCTGAGGCAGGAGAATTGCTTGAACCAGGGAGGCAGAGGTTGCAGTTCGCCTAGATGGTACCACTGCACTCCAGCCTGGGCCATGGAGCAAGACTCCATCTTAATAAATAAATAAATAACTATAAAGAGAAACACCAGAAGGTTTGTTTCTAAATGGAAATTGTTGATATTAGAATAGTCAGCTTAGATGGTGGTAGCCTTTAATGATTCTATTGCTCACACCTTGCGTAGAAGCCTCTCTTCAAATTTGTTTTCAAGCATAATACTCACTCTTTTGAGATCTTGTTTTGAAATATTTGTCCTTTTGAATACATTTATATTTTTAAACCTCAAATCTCTGATGAATTTCCTGAAGTAGACTTTCTGAAGTAGACTTTTGATACAGATGCCTGGTTTTGATTTGGATTTTTGAAATAGCCTAATTTAGGGACAGTTTTCTTGAATAAGGTAGATGGCTCTCAGGTAATAAGGTTTTCTTCCATGGTTTGTAAATTGGCTTCAAAATTCTTTCTAAATATTTTCAAATAACGAGGCTATTTATTCAGCAAACGTGTATAGTATCTGTTCTATACAAGCTCATTCCTAAGTGCTTTATATGAATTGATTCATTTATCCCTACAATAGACCAAGGAGAAAAGAATTATTATCCTCATGTTATAGATGAAGAAACTAAAGCACAAAGAATTTAAGTAACTAATGTCACAAACTAGGAAACAGAGTTGGGATTCAGTCCGAAGTTCACGGACTTCACACTGGTGATATGCTACACTGTCATTGCAATGTTAGTTTTCCTACATAATTACTTAGAGAAGGATTGCAAACATGCCTTCAGCTAAATCTGCCATTTCCCCAGTTTTGATATCTCTTGTGAACTACATTTTTTGGATGTTTGGAAAAAAAAAGTGACAGAGTATGTTGTGACCCATAAAAATTACACAAAATAGAAATCATAGTGTCCACAAGTAAAGTTTTACTGGAACACATCCATGTACATTGGTTTGTTTATGTATTGTTTATGTGGCTTCTGCACTACAACAGCAGAATTGAATACTTGGGACAGAGGCTGGAGAGCCCACAAATCTAAAATATTTACTATCTGGCTCTTTATAGAAAAAGTCTGCCAAGTCCTGATTAAGAAAAATAGTAACTCCCGGGATGTCTATGTTCTGACACACTTCTCAAAAGAAATTCCAAAGGAAACCAATTTCAATGGTTTCTATCATAACAATTTGATTTTTTTAATGAAATTAATTGTCATGAATATAATAACATATCCATTAATGCAGTAACGTAGAGACGGTGTTTCACCATGTTGGCCAGGCTGGTCTCGAACTCCTGACCTCAGGTGATCTGCCCGCCTTGGCCTCCCAAAGTGCTGGGATTACAGGCATGAGCCACGGTGCCCGGCCATATGTCTCTATTTAAAATAACGTTTATGTCTTGTTTACATTCATTTATTTTTAAAATGTAGCTTTTGGGGGTAGCTTCTGAGTTAAGACAACTGTTTACAAGACACTGTTCAATGAAAGCATCAGTCATTGTGATCCCTGTTGGCGGCCACATGGTGAGCATGTATGCGCTTGTGCCGAACACAGGCACGGCCCTCTCAGCCTCATCGTCACATGCACATGCCTAGAAAGTCAGCAAAAGCAACAGAAAGTAAAGGGAGAGGCTTTGATCCATTTAGCTTCATAAGTGTATTTGCTTTTATTTTTTAAATTTAAATTTATTATTTTATTTTGTATTTTTTTAAGAGATGGGGTCTTTCTTTCTCTTGAGACAGGGTCTTTCTCTGTCACTCAGCTGGAGTGCAGTGGGGTGATCACAGCTCACTGTAGCCTTGACCTCCTGGGCTCAAGCAGTCCTCCCACCTCGGCCTCGAAAGTAGCTGGGACTACAGGCATGCACCACCATGCCGGACTCATTTTTTGTTTTTTGTAGAGACGGGGCCTCCCTATGTTGCCCAGGCTGGCCTCAAACTCCTAGCTCAAGTGATCTTCCCACCTCAGCTTCCTTAGTAACTGGGACTACAGAGGGGGCTACTTAGCTTCCTGAATTTACTTTTAAGGTATAAAAATAATAGATTAACTCAGTCATTATTATGTTAATATGCATAATACAGTGTTTTTTTGGAGAGGAAGAATCGTTAAGCAACTGTGAGAACAGTGATTAAGGAAAATATAAATTAAACTAGTGATCAAAACATTTACAATACTGAATGCACACCTACCAGGAACATGAGTATTTTAAAATACCCAAGTAATAACCTCATTCTGTGGAGAGGATAAACAAAATCTGAAATTACAATGTGGAAATATACTTAAAAAAATCCATCTTAGTAAAACACTAACAAACAAAGCCCTACCGTAAATGAATTTTTTATGAATCTTAGCCCTTTTGATTTTAAAATACCATATATATATAGTCCCAGATGATGTTACTCTGCTTCCTTAGTTTTTCTTAGTAACATAATTAACCTGAAAAGTGGCTGAAAGGTGGCTATAGGTGGCTTTCCTCTTGTCTGCTACTGAGGCAGGTTAGAGAAGTTAAACCCAGGTGAGGCCTGCCCTGCCCATTTCTTGCAAGACGAATACCCAGGGAGAGGAAATGGAGGTGGACATTTTGATCAAAAGTTTTAGATCATCTAAAGATTTTTTTTCCTCAACTACATATGTGGCATTTCTTCTGAGTCAGAAGAGGAAAATGTGTTTGAATTCCTGTAATATCTGTAAAAGACTTCGCTGTTTGTGTTCTTAAAACAACAACAGGCCGTGCGCGGTGGCTCATGTCTGTAATCCCAGCACTTTGGGAGGCAGAGTCGGGCGGCTCACCTGAGGTCAGGAGTTCAAGACCAGCCTGGCCAACATGGTGAAACCCTGTCTCTACTTAAAACACAAAAATTAGCCGGACGTGGTGGCAGGTGCCTATAATCCCAGCTACTCGGGAGGCTGAGACAGGAGAATTGCTTGAACCCAGGAGATGGAGGTTGCAGTGAGTTGAGATTGTGCCACTGCACTCCAGCTTGCGGGACAAGAGTGAGACTTGATCTGGAAAAAAAAAAAAATTTTTTTTCTCAAATACTTTCTAATGTGCCACACTATGAGTCAATGGCATAGTTCTTGATTTATTCAATGATGGTTGAAAGCGAAAGAGGCTGATGGGTTCCTTCTGTGGGTCCACTGACTTTCTTCACATTTCCACCCCTTGGGACTCTGCCATCCAGACGTATTGAACTTTTTTTTTCTTTTCCTGTAATCAGCTGTGCTTTTGCACTTCAGACCTTCAAGCATAATGTTTACTCTACCCCATGTCTTTGCTTGGCTCATTCCTATTGATCAATATTTGTTCATTTCACATAGTTGCTAAGATCTTACATATGCCAACCTTTTTCTAGGCTTTGCTAAAATGACTTTTTCTAGGAAGACTTTCATGGCCTTCTAACTAGCCAAAGCTCCTGCAGAAATTTGTACTTCTGTCTTAATCTGTAATATACTTTATTGTCCGTGACTTCTAGTTTTACTGTCTTACAGGCTTGACTTCGAGCTTGGTGAAAGTGGGGAATGAGACTATCCTCCTCACCTTAGTTATTTCCAGGGCCTAACAGTGTCTGGCAACGACTAGGTGCTGAGAGGATTTATGTAGAGTGGATGACAAAATAATTATAAAATATTTTAGTATGGGTATGCAAATAAATAGAATCCCTTTAGAAGTTAAAAAATAACTGAACTTGTTTGGTTAAAATCCATTCATGCATCAAGCTCATTAGCACATTTCACTTTTTTGAATGCCACTAATACTTAGCTCACTCATAAAGTTCAGCTATGTGCAAAAATGAAAATTTTAAATCGGGCCAGGTGTGGTGGCTCACACCTGTAATCCCAGCACTTTGGGAGGCCGAAGCAGGTGGATTGCTTGAGCACAGGAGTTCAAGACCAGCCTGAGCAACATGGTGAAACCCCATCTCTACAAAAAATAAAATTAAAAAAAAATTAGCTGGGCATGGTGGCACGTGCCTGTAATCCCAGCTGTTGGGGAAGCTGAGATGGGAGGATCGCTTGAGCCTGGGATATTGATATTGAGGCTGCAGCGAGCCGAGATCATACCACTGCACTCCAGCCTGGGTGACAGAGTGAGACACTGGCTCAAAAAAAAAAAAAAAAGGAAGAAAAAAAGTTTAAATCAATGAATGTTCTCATTTCTAATGAAATAATGAAACATTATTGGGAGAGTTATAGTCATAATCATCTTGCTGCACTATCAATTAAAAAATACATCATTTTAGAGCACAATATATACCATAAAGAATTAATAATTCAAATAGTCTAAATATTACGATCAAATTTTTAATAGACTTTGATACTTAAACTAAAACTTATTATCTGTATTAGTCAGCTCAGTTGGGATTCACGCCTGTAATCTCAACACTTAGGGGGGCTAAGGCAGGTGGATCACTTGAGGCCAGGACTTTGAGACCAGCCTAGCCAATATAGCGAAACCTTATTTCTACTAAAAATACAAACAAATTAGCCAGGCATGGTGATGTGCGCCTGTAATCTCACACAAGTTCAGGCTGCCATGACAAAATAACAAGCACTATGTGGCTAAAACAACAGAAATTTTTTTCTCACAGTTCTGGAAACTGGAAGTTTCATATCAAGGTCTGGCAGGGTTCTGCTTCTCATGAGGGTTCTCCTCCTGGCTTGCAGGTGGCCCCTCTCTGGTGGCTCTTCTTAGAAGGACAAGAATCCTATCAGATCAGGACCCCGCCCTATGAGCTCATTTAATATGAATTACTTCCTTACAGCAAAAACAATTACATTTGGGGTTAGGGCTTCAATGTATGAATTTTGCAAGGACCCAATTCATTCCATTGCACAATCACTGTAGAATAACATTTGAAGTAATTCATCTTGAAGTCCTGGAAAGTGTATTTTTTGGCATCTCTAACACAAAGTTGTATTGATTCAGTTTTAAAAATCTTATTTTTGGCTCAGCGTGGTGGCTCACACCTGTAATCCCAGCATTTGGGAGGCCAAGGTGGGCAGATCATGAGGTCAGGAGATCGAGATCATCTTGGCTAACATGGTGAAACCCCATCTCTACTAAAAAAAAATACAAAAAAATTAGCCAGGCATGGTGGCGGGCACCTGTAGTCCCAGCTACTCAGCAGGCAGAGGCAGGAAAATGGCGTGAACTCGGAAGGCGGAGGTTGCAGTGAGCCGAGATCGCGCCACTGCACTCCAGCCTGAGTGACAGAGCAAGACTCTATCTCAAAAAAAAAAAAAATCTTATTTTCTATTTTTATTTAAGTACTTTTTTGATGATGCAGGGGAGTTTAATTCGAATAATAACGACTGACTTGGCATTATCTTTACAGGAATTGATAGCATTTGGCCAACTTTTATATAAGGCATTTCCCCTTGAACTTTGAATGTAATCTTACTTAGACTTTTAGACCTGGTCATGAACTAAATTACACATCAATAACAGGAATTGGGGTCTGCTTAATTCCTGATCAATGCTGTTTCTATTCCTGGACCACACTTCACTCTTTTTTTTAAATTATTTTTTTATTTTTTATTATTTATTTATTTGTTATTTTTTTTTTACTTCACTCTTAAGATGTTAGTGTTAGGGTTGCAGAAAGTCTTGTAGGGTAGAGGATTTACAAGTACGAATTCAGAGAAGCCTCAGGAAAGTCCTGCCCTGCTGGCGAGGTGATTCACGCCTGTAATCCCAACACTTAGGGGGGCTGAGGCAGGCGGATCACTTCACGCCAGGAGTTTGAGACCAGCCTAGCCCATATAACGAAACCCCATTTCTACTAAAAATACAAAAAAATTAGTTGGGCATGGTGATGTGTGCCTGTAATCTCAGCTACTCGGGAGGCCGAGGCACAGGAATCGCTTGAAACTGGGAGGTAGAGGCTGCAGTGAGCCGAGATTGTACCACTGCACTCCAGCCTGGGCAACAGAGTAAGAGTCTGTCTCAAAAACAAAACAACAAACAAACAAACAAACTGAAAGAAAAGTCCTGCCCTGGGTCCAGAGATTACATCCAAATTCACTGTTTGACACCTATGTGTTTCAAATGCACCATGTCAGAGAAAACTGTTTTATATGTCTTTGGACACATTTACCCCAGTTTGACTTTTGCTGCTAGGACTCCAGCTTGCAGAGCTGTGCAAGGCCTGAGCCCCAGCACGTTGTGAGATGCTTTATATAGAAGAGCACTGATGACCCAAACAGATTAAAGGTCAGTGAAGTTAAGCCTGGGGTAATTGTTCTCTGAACTCTGGCACATTCTTATTGGGTTTCTGCTGTTTTACTGCATGTGACCCTTTGTTTATGGTTTAGCAAGGGTTGTGAAATTCTGAACACAGTTTCAAGAAATTACAAGAAGAGTGGTGAATTCTCCTTTCATGAGTCAAATCCCAATTCTTTTCATCTTCAGATTTTCTTCCTTGAGAATGACAATAGTTGAGATATGTTTGCAATAGATATGTTGAACTCTTATGAAAATCCAGATGGATGAAGACACCTAATTTTTTCAATGCTGTGTGAATATCCAGAATTAATAACATATTAGAAATTTTGCAGTTTTCTGAATACGTAAAATTTCTTGGAAGAAATTAGAAGAGAGCCTCTGGATCACAAAAAATATAAATTCTGCCTATGGTATAGATTTTACAAAAATGCCTGTATATATGTTCTCATAAATTAGGTATTGTCTTTATTCATTTAATTTAAATTTTAAATTGATAGATAAAACTGTATAAAATTAGGTATGATCTTAAAAAGAGATGAAAATTTTCTGAAAACCTGCAGATAAAAACCTGAAAGGCTAATCCTGCTATTCTATTTTGCTTTATAACAAATATTTTCCTATTCACCTTAAGTTTTTCTGGAAAAAAAAGAGCTCGTAAGTCAGAGATTCTAACTTAATTAACTGAAGCAAATTATATCATAGCAAGCCTCTTTTCCATCCTACAAACATGGAGAAAAATACACATACAAAAAAGTTTTCTTTTATGAACAAGCAACTTGAAGAACCATGAAAGCACTAAATTGGATGTTGATTTCAAAATACTAGTTTTGTCACCCCCAGGTTAGTGAGACTGCAAAGGGTATACGCTCTCTGGGTAGAAGAGTGAAGGATGGCCTTTGACTTGCATTTAGTCCAAAAAAAGTGCTTGATTACTCTGGGTAAGTATTTTCGGTTTTGTGCTGCTTAACTGCATAGGCGATTATTAATTTGCCACCTAGTATTTTTCTAGTCTACAGTAGGGGAAGGAAATGTAAGAAAAGTTTTTTTTTCTTTTAAAAAATATACATTAAAGTATTTTCCCATTTTATCTATTAAAGTTTGTCTTAAATAATCCCATCACAAAAGTTTTCTAGTACCCTAAAAAAAATATATATTTCTGCTAAGGAAGGAGCCAAAAAAAAAAATGCTAACAAAGATAAAGGAAATGGAAAAGAAGAGGTGTGTAGAAAAAATTGTCCTGTTACTTGAACCCAAGCACTTGAGATGGCCATTTTCTTTACTTTCTCTTTAGGTTTATACTCAGTGACAAAGTTATTAAAAATCAGACTATGTTACATAGCATGTTCGTGAATGCTGGAAGGTATCCCTAGGCAACACTATTTGAGAAGTAATGCCTATTTTATTCTGCAAAAGCAAGACAGTTACTAACTTTTTTTTTCTTTGAGATGGAGTCTCGCTCTGTCGCCCAGGCTGGAGTGCAGTGGCGCGATCTTGGCTCACTGCCAGCTCCGCCTCCCGGGTTCACGCCATTCTCCTACCTCAGCCTCCCGAGTAGCTGGGACCACAGGCACCCTCCACCACGCCCGGCTAATTTTTTTGTATTTTTAGTAGAGATGGGTTTTCACCGTGTTAGCCAGGATGGTCTCTATCTCCTGACCTCGTGATCCACTCGCCTTGGCCTCCCAAAGTGCTGGGATTACAGGCGTGAGCCACCACGCCCGGCCTACAAACTTTTTTTTCTAAGCAGTATTTGTTCTCTCTCCTCTCTCACAAAACCTGCCTCATAAGCTGATTTGGAATTCCTTATTTGTATCCTTAACCCATCAATTTGGCTTTATTGGGTAATGTTACACTCAGGTAATGCTATACAAATCTGGGCAAATGGGTCTTACTTCAAAAGACTTGGGACTCAAATTATAAGTGAAAAGAGTCTAGTTCTGCTAATAATATGCACCTGCAGCTCTGCTTGAGGTTAGTGGGAATCTTGACTATTGGAAGAGGTGAGGTTTACTTTAAGCTGGTTTAGCAAAGTACAGTTCAATCTAAATGATGCATTGGAGAGGAAACTACAAATCCAGTGATGTGACATTTGTCTGCAACAGCAATCATAAGGGTGGTTTCGTGATATCCAAGAATGCTTCCAGTTATTTAAGAAATCTTGCAAAATCATTTAAGGAAATTTCAAAGTATACTTAATTGCTTGTTATATATAATAATGATATAAAATGATATAAAATAAAATGAATAGGAACCATGCTGTGATTTCACTAGAGAAGTTGGGTGGTGTTGTAAAGTTAAGCAATGAGATGTGATTGTAACTTTGAACAAGTTGGAAGTTATTTAAATTCTCATGCTATTCAGGCCATTATGGAATGAAAATCATAAATGTTCAGGATATTGCAGATGCATTTACACTTGACAGGGTTTGACAGAAATGGGACACTTGTTAATTGGAAGATTTATAGAGAGCTACTCCATCGACATTTTAAAAGTGAGTACGTTGGATTCCGCATTATAGTAGTTATAAAGCTTTCCACACAACTGGGTAGAATTCGTCCTTTGCCTATCCCCACAGGAGACAGACAAGCTGGGTTCGAGCAAGCTGAGTTGCCTTGAGACATTAATTTCATGTGTCTGAGTTCTAGTTTCCTCTTCTGTAAAATGAAGATAATTCCCACCTGGTTGTACTATTTTGAGAATTAAATAAGGTAATGTACATAAAACAGTCCAGAGCTCTGCACAGAATGAACTCTCAATAGACCATCCTGCACATTAGAATCACATGGAGAAATTTAAAATCTACCAGTGCCAGGGCCTCGCCTCAAACCAATTGAAATCAGAAATGTATTAGGGACCATGTATTGGTATTATAAAAGCCCCCCATGAGATTATCACTGTAGCCAGGATTGCAAACCATTGATCTAAGCTACCCAATTTGTCTACTAGTAGTTCTTAACCGTGGCTGCACATTGACATCACCTGGGGAACTTAAAATACTGATGCCTGGGTTTCTGTTTCTGATTTAATTGATACAGCGCTGGGCTTCGGCATTGGGATTGTTACAAACTCTCCAGTTAATCCTAATATGCTGGAGGTTGAGAACCACTGAGAATCAGCAAGAAAACACTTACTCTGTGTTTTTTGGTTGCATAGTGTGATTTCTTTTTCTTTTATAAATAATGTAATTTTCTGATCATACAAGTTATCCATGTCTTAGAAAATATTAAATGTAGAAAACAATGAAAAAAATAAAAAATAAAATTCATAATCTTACTACCCAGATACAAATATTGTCAACAGTTTGGTTTGTTTCCTTCTTTCAATGCTAATTGTTTTGCATGGCTGGGCTTATGTTTTATACACATTATTTTTTTTCTTTTTCACTTTAATATTAGAAAACAAGTATTTTCCTTTTTTTAAAGAGACAGGATTGGCTGGGTGCAGTGGCTCATGCCTGTAATCTCAGTACTTCGGGAGGTTGAGGCGGGCAGATCATTTGAGCTCAGGCGTTCAAGTCCAGGCTGGGCAACATGGCAAAACCCTGTCTCTACAAAAAAATACAAAAAGTAGCTGGGTGTGGTGGCATGTGCCTGTAGTACCAAGTGCTCAGGAGGCTGAGGTAGGAGGATCACCTGAGCCAGGGAAGTTGAGGCTGCAGTGAGCCTTAATTACACCACTGCACTCCAGCCTGGGTGATGGAGTGAGACTTTGTCTCAGAAAAACACAACAAAACGAGAGAAAGAGAGAGAGAAAGAAACAGGGTTTTACCCTGTTGCGCAGGCTGGAGTGAAATGGTGCAGTCATACTAATAGCTCACTGTAGCCTTGAACTCCTGGGCTCAAGCAATCCTCGTGAGTCAACCTCCTGAGCAGCTGGGACTACAGGGGCATGCTATCATTCTCTACTAATTTTTTTTTTTAATTTCTTCTTTATCTTTTGAGACAAGGTCTCTCTATGTTACTCAGGCTGGTCTTGCACTGCTGTTCTCAAGCTATCCTCTTGCTTCAGCCTTTCAAGTAGCTGGGATTACAGGGGTGAGCCACCACGCCCTGCTCCAGTGCAGGTATTTTCAATGTTACTTAATGGACATTTTAGGTATCATTTTAAATAAGTAGAATATGTTTAAAAAGTCCCCTTTACATATTATTTCCTATATTTCAAAGATAGGTCTGGACAAGATATTTATGAACTTTTAGGCAAGTTTTCCCTACCAAGATCTAATGTCCCTTCCGTTAGGGTAAGGAAAAGTAGAATCAAGCTTCTTGCTCAAGGAAGAACTCGAAAGGGCTGACAGTAGGCATTGCTGCCTAACTTCTTATTTAGCACATATATCAATAATCTTCTATAAGTAAGTCATGACATTAGGTGCTGGGCACTGGGCTAAATAGTGATCTGAATGCTAGGCCAAGCTGAGACAGATTTCCCATACAGTCAAGGCAGCAAGAAGAGGAAGGACAGAATTTCCCAAAACCAAAGAAATAAATTCAAAAGTGGAGTCAAAGAGCGGCCAGACACAATAGATGTCAACCACTAAACTTCTGAGAAAACAGCAGAACTTTCCAGCCTCAGTCTCTGAAGGAGGAAAGTAGGAGCAGTGGCTTAATTGGAATCATTTTGCAAGGCAGAGATGAGTTGGCACATAATGGTCTACAGAGTGAGTCTGGGAAGCTGAAGACAACATCTGCAGGGAAGATGACCTCGATGACACTTCATAGGATGTGGAAGCTGAGCAATACAGCTTAGATGACTTACTGGAAGTTCACCAGTAAAACAGGAGAAAGAGCCCAGTGTTTTTGGGGCATCATAAAGTCTGGCTTGGAAAAATTTCTTTGACATCTGCCAATGTGGAGGCAGCAAAGCGTGAAATTAGGACATTTGTCTGGTTGCAGTTAGATTCCCGGGCACTCTGTATGGTGGGGATCCAAGTGCCCAATAGCGGAATGATTTTGAGGCCATACCTGGAATTCGAGTGAAACTCTTATCTCGGTTAACCTTTCCTGCGTGCATTAGCTCACATCCCTTCCACTCCTGAATGTGGACATCTGTTTCTTGCAATTCATAATTAATGGTCTATTATCTAGTATTGTTGCCTAATTTTTAAATGGATGTTAATCTTGTTACTGAAACAAAACTATAAACAAGGGGGGTGTGGAAGAGGGAAAGGGAACTTGCATTATATTTACAATAAAACTCAAATTTACCATAATCTCTGTCTCTGGTCTCTGCATCAGCCACGCCGGCCCCTTCCCGTTCTCTAAGCATCCTACCGTCTTTCCTGTCTCAGGGCCTTTGCCCCGGATATTTCCTGTTTAGAATTCTCTTCTGTTTTGTTTTGTTTTTTTCCAACCACATGGCTGGCTTCTTCTCATCACTCAAGTGTTCCAGCATCCTAGACAGGCCTTTCTAGACCATCCTACCAATGTTACTCCCCACATCTCTGTTTTCTCGATTACATCTTTCTATTTCCTTATCACAATGTGCGCATTCATTTATTCAGTAATTGTGCATTACCCTTCTACTGTGTGCAAGATATGGGCATACGATATTGGTCTTTGCCCTCACAGAGCCTACACTTTGTGGGCGATGTAAACATTAATGAGATAATCATCACACAAATATTTGTAAATTACTAATTCTGTTAATGTCTACACATGAGATCCCATGGAACTAACCTGCAAGTATTTCTGTGTTTTAATTTGGATTTCTTTGTAGTTTGTTATCTTTCTCCCACTTGTATGTTTGCTCCCTGAGGGCAGAGTCATTGCTTTCTGTCTGTTTCTGCACTGTGTTCTCAGAGCACGCATATTGTGGAGACTTAGTATATGTCATTGAATACGTGAATGCTAAGCATTTGCAGTGCTGTTTTTTTTTTTTTAAACTTCATGGTGTCCATGAGAACCTAGCATTATGCCTGTTTAATTGATTAACAACATTGAAGCACAGATAAGAAAGTGGTCTCAGGTCATAAAGCTGGTGACAGAAGTGGAAACTGAACCTAGCTCTTATTCCAACAGTTATTGTTCTTTCTATTACACAGAAGGCATGAGAGAGGTGAAGAGCAAATTATTGTAGATTGTTTTACAATAATATAGAACCTAAAGTCATTGGTTAAGGTATTTTCAGATGTTCTCCCCATAAAATTAAAAACAAACAAACAAACAAAAAACGAAATGAAAAAAATCACCAGCATGCAAAAATTTCCTACAGCTTTATTTTCCATTGTAGGTCCAGCAAAATCTAAGGTCGCCAAGCATGCTGAAACATTTCTCAGTATTTGGTGATTGCAAAACTGGATTTCATTTGGATCTTAGATTTGGCACCAAAATGATAACTTGAACCATCAAGAAGAAAAGCTGTATGCTTGTGTGGCATTTGCTTTACTTGGCTAAAGAAAACCAGGTATAAAGGTACACACTCCCTTAACTCTTTCTGCGCTCTAAGAAGCTCTTTGAAATGTGAAATTCTTACAGTGGTTTCTTTGTCTCTTATAACTTGAGTGATAGCAGGGAGAGGTAGGTGTGTGTGTGTGTGTGTGTGTGTGCGCATGCACACACATGCATGTGACTTCAGCTTCAGAGAAAAGAGGCAGGAGAATGAAAGAGAGAAAGGAGTTCAAGGAAAGCCAGAGAACAACTAACAAGAGGTTTCTTGTCCAGATTCCTCGGTGACACACTGAACTCTACATAGAATGTCAGCCCATCATCTTCCTCTTCAGATCTGCTTACCTAGTTTTCCCCCTCTTCACAATTAAAGCTATTTTTAAGTTTCCAGGTCTCTGGGTAATGACACTATTTTTTTTTTTTTTTTTAAGATGGAGTCTTGCTCTGTTGCCCAGGCTGGAGTGCAGTAGCATGATCTTAGCTCACTGCAACCTCCACCTCCCAGGTTCAAGCAACTCTCCTGCCTCAGCCTCCTGAGTAGCTGGGATTACAGGCATGTGCCACCACGCCAGGCTCATTTTGTATTTTTAGCAGAGACAGCTTTCTCCATGTTGCTCAGGTTGGTCTCGAACTCCTGACCTCAGGTGATCCTCCCGCCTCGGCCTCCCAAAGTACTGGGATTACAGGCGTGAGCCACCACACCCGGCCTGCGTAATGACACTTCTATCTCCCTTTTTGTTTACTGACCCTATGTACTGGTACATGAACCATGCAAGCACATACGCTCACATGGATTCCCTTTTTTGGACTACAAATAGGTGATTTTTAAAATTATCACATACTATAGACATCTTTGTCAGCCTTTCAAAGACCAATCGAAACGAAACTTTTCCCCTAACTTAGTAAAAACATGTATATTTTAAGGAAAGTTGTCTCATATTTCTAACTCATTTACCCACAAACCATCAAAACAATAAAAATAAATTGCCAAGTAAGAAACTCATTTGAGTTTATTAAAATGTAATTGCAATGTTTTTTGTCTGTCCTTAAAAGGACCCTCATCTTTTGCCAAGGATTAAATTTTTGGTGTGTTTGAGATTGCATGGTAAATCTGTGCCCACAGACTTGCAACACTTTCTTCAACTAGGACACATGTCTTCCTGTTCTAATACTTCATTTACATTTAATCCAATTTGTATTCCAGTAGTATAATCCTTAGAAATCCAATTCCATTTTAAATTTCCACGTCACAACCTCTATCCTGTTACTGGACTTTGCACAGGTCAAGAGAATACCCTGTAGGGATCCCTTTGTGGACATAAAGTAGGAGAAAAATACTTTGAGTTAGACTGATTATATCTATCCTTTAGAATAAAAGCATGCTAGCCTATTGAATGCAGTGAGTCAGATGTTCACAGGGCTTCCTATTATCTAAGGTGCATGTGGAGCTGATCCGCGCCTTTAGTGGTAAGTGACTGCACAGCTCCCCTCCCTTGAAGGAGGAATTCCTGGCCTCAATTCACTTGCAGATACTATGATAGTTCCAGGATCTTCTGGAAAGTCAGGTGACCCTGTGCCTTTATCCCACTCTAGATGTGACCAGAGTTCAAACAGAAGACACCTGTGAATGCATTGGTAGGACAAATGCCAGATGCATGAGATGTTACCAATTTCTCTTTTGAGAACGTTGGAGTCCACCTTGCTTAATGAAGCACTTACAACACTTTCATTGTGCGCCACTGAGCGAGCCGTGGTGAGACGGTGCTCCTTCTGGGTTTCCAGACATGTGTCATTTCCACTGCATATTTAGCAGCACATAACTGCCTACAGTGGGGAGAGCGGAATGTGAGGCATGTCTCACCGAGGAATAGGGTTTTTATTTAAAAAAAAAATCACTCAACTGCTAATGGAAATGTCAACCTCTCAGCCCTATTCTTAAAAATAAATATATACAAGGAGTTTCCCATATGAGAGGCACCTAAGTGACCCAAGATATTCATTTCCATGAAGTCACTCACAGCAGGCCTGTCTGGAAAAATGCTTTCATCTTCCACAAAGAGAGGGGAAAATGTACCAGCCAGAAGGTTTAAAGACCAGGACTTTAGAAGGTGAAGTGGGAAAAGTGATCCTTCAGTCAGGTGAATTTGGACCAAACAAGATTAATTTCTACGCTTGCAGCTCAACAAGTGCTGCATAGAGACCACCGAATTATAGACTTGAAGAGAAGCCTCTACGGCTCGTCCAGCTAGCTGTTCAACACTGGGTTACTCCTAGTCCTGGAATTCCTACAGGGAGCCCAGGGCTGAAGGGGCAGTGAACGTAGTAGGGCTTCCTATTGCTTCTGCCAGGACAACTCTGCTTTCATCTGCTTTCTGGATTGTAATCTACTTTAATTCATCGAGAAAATGTCTTTTGAGCATCCACTACATGCCTGGCGCTGTCCTAAGTATGATGATGTCATAGTGATCAAGATGGACATGGCCCGTGGCCCCATGAAACTTGCAGTCTATGGAAGGTTCTTTGTGGGCACATGGTAGGTATGTGAATGGGGAGGTTCTATGGCTAACACTGTGAGTGGTATTCTAGCCTTTGAGGATAAATAAATCCAACAAGTTAAAGCCCCAAAATGAATTAACAGAAGAGCTGGGGATAGAGCCCAGAGGTCTTGACTTACACTTCAGTGTTCTTGTTCCCAAGTTCAGACAAGAAGTTCAAACAACAAAAAATTTAGAAATCTGCTCGGTTAGAGCGGATATAAATTTCAGGCCAGAAACTTCCCCTGACTAGGTCTTCTCTCCATTTCTCTACTTTCGGATGCCCTCTCAGGACTCAGTGAAGGCTCTATGCTCATCCTCAGACACAGGAAAGATCTTTCCAGACCAAAGTCTCCCTTTTCCCTCTGGGTCGAAGGCCACCCAGCTGTACTTTGTTCCAGAAGCTTTCCCATCAGTCATTCTCCCTTCCGGCCGGGCTCTCCCACACACACTCATCTCTGTGGAATTGCTGGGCTCTTGCATTCCTCGATGTGTTGCATCACTTCCTTCCTTCCTGTCTTGTGTGCGTGGGGCACACTTTTCAACCCTCATTCCTGTATACTCACTCTCCCAACCACGAGCTTTGCCTCCTTTCCCTTTCTTCTCCATGTCTCCCTGGAGGCTGTATACTGTATTTTATAATGCTAAAAATGAGAATAGAGGCCAGATAACACTTAGTATATTTGTCTCTCTCTCCTTAAAATCCTTTACTCCTTTCTAATTTTGGGTTTCTACTTTAGTCCTGGTCACTCGCTCTGGCTGCTGTCATCCCTTGGGTCTTGCAAGGCTAGATCTGATCAGATTTACAAGGAGAAGGGGACCTGCAGGGTTTGTAACTCAGGACGTGGAATGCGTCTCACTCAATCCATCCAGATCATGAACTGTGAGGAAGCGTGACACAGAGAACTGCTGGCAGTGATTCTACACTGTCCTTAAAGATCCTGTAGTACAGACAGCCTCCTGTTCTTGGGTGCTGCCTACATGTTAGCTTGCATATCTCAATCGTCATTAGGGGGCCCAATAGAAGAAAAGCAAAAAGCAGCCCCCACCTACCGAAGATCCTCCCATGAATTGTTTTTTTTGTACAACCTTGTTTCTTGATTACAACAACAACAACAAAACAAAATAAGACAAAGATGTGCTTATTTGTTTTTGAGAAGGGTGTGTTTTCTTTACATAGTCTAGCACACTGAATCTTTCCTGTATCCTTTGAAGTCGTCATATCGGCCACTTTGTGATGTTTAGTGAAATACTCTGTAGTAGAAGTGAAGTACTCTGCGGTTTATTCTCTTTAGTGTTTTGTTTCATCTGAAATTGGGCAATTTCAGGATGAATTCAGCAGGCTTGGCCAGTCTGCCAGCACCAGGGCAAGGAAGGGAGACAGGAGAGGTTTCAAGAGATTCTTCAAGTTACATTTGCAAATGAGGATGATATAGTAAGATTAGGACAAGAGCCTTGAGAAGTTTTTCGGCTTAGGCAGGAATTTCACAGAAATAAACATAGACTCTTCAAATCCCAATTATGACCAATAATTGTGTGGGGTTTGGAAGAGTGTCTCTACCTCTGGAGCTGGGAATGGTTTCTGGAATGGTGAAGTTCTGTGTTTAAAGCAGTGACTACATCTTTGACCCTGGCTTCAAGAGGCCGTTGTGTTCCAAACAGCTGAATTTAATCCAGTAATATGTAAAGTGGAAAAGAAAGTTAGAGCTCTTCTGTTGAAAGACATCACTGGGAATTTTTAAACAGATTAGATTTGACCCCCACTTTAAGTCAAGAGATTGATGTCTCAAACTTGATAAAGGGCCCTCAGACACCATGTCTTCTATCTCCTAGGACAGTATATTTTCCATTACCAAACTCAAATTCATACGATCCTTTCTTCCGTTCCCCCGCTTTCCATCCTTCTTTCTGGAGACTTGGCATCTTCTTCATAGTAAAGATGTCTGTTGTTGATTAAAGCATTGCCTTGCACCTCAGGCAGCAGCACAACAAGAAGGTCAAGTTCTCATTTGCCGCAGGGAAATCATGAAGGACTTGAGGTTGCTACAGTGAGATATTACCCAAGGGAAAATGCAAGGCAAGGCAGTTAAGTTGTTTTTTTTTTTTTTCTGCATAGAAAAAAAAGTTCTTATAGAATGTCAATGTTCTGCCAGAGAGCATTTTCCATTTGAGCCACACTTATTTGTATCAAGTTGACATGCATCATTCCTAATAGGTTAACCTTGGCAGCCTGGTGCAAACACAGATATTCTGAGTTGTTAGGTGAAAGAGTCCTCGCGGAAGGGAAGGATGTTTATGGTTTCCAGTTTCTAGAATAAACAAGTTTCTTCCAAGTAAGGATAAGTGATATGGATGTTAGTGATGTTCTTCCTGCTCAATCCATTTCTGATGGTGGTTATTTATTTATTTTAAGAGAGAGTCTCACTCTGTTGCCCAGGCTGGAGGGCAGCGGTGCGATCTTGGCTCACTGCTACCTCTGCCTCCTGGTTTCAAGCAATTCCCCTGCCTCAGCCTCCCAAGTAGCTGAGATTACAGGTGCTCACCACCATGCCCGGCTAATTTTTATATTTAGTAGAGACGGGGTTTCACCATGTTGGTCAGGCTTGTTTCAAACTCCAGACCTCAAATGATCTGATTGCCTTAGCCTCTGATGATGTTTAGAGAATAAGAACATTCAGGGCAGTGCTATGATTACACAGTTCACCTTATTTCCATTCATATGTCCATCCTGCATCCTCCATAGTCTGTAAGTGCCTACAGGCCTAGAGAACGTGTGCTGTGTCTTAACCTTCTGTCTCTCTCCTGTCATGCCATAGAGTGGATTTGTGGAACTTGGTTGAACTTCTAATAGATTCACTTTTTCTATTTAACCTATTGATACCTCCTTTCATAGTCTAGCACATCCAGTATTTTTGGCTTGGTCAAAAAAAAAAAAAGATTACAAATGTTCTCACCAAAGTCATCAGAGAGCTGCTTTTTCTGTTGTTGTTAAATCACATGGGTAATTTTTGGTTCTCATCTCCTCATCAAAATGATTGTTTTCTGCAACAGTACTCTCTCCTAATTTTTTGGGCACTCCAATTCAGTTTCCTTTGATGAGTTCTCTCATTCTTCTAGTAGCTCGGGCAGAAGCCCTGAAGTCATCCCTCGCTTCTTTCTTTCTCTTATGGGCCATGTTCAACTCACCAGAACCCCTGTTTTTTTCTCCCTTAAAAATACATCTAGAATAAGAACAATTTTACCAGCACTGCTGCTAGCTACTTCCTTGGTCCAGACACCATCCTTTCTGGCCTGGAGGGTCACACTTGCCTCCTGCCTGGTTTCCCATATCCCCCTTCTTGTGCCCATAGGCTGTTCTCAACACACAACCCAAGTGGTCCACCTGAAGCCCAAGTTGGCTCTCCTAACCTCTCCTCAGAGCCCTCCCCTGGCTTCTCATCTCACTCAGAATAGAAGTCAAAGTCAGATTTAAAACTTAAAAAAAAAAAAAGGAAAAAAAGTCAAAGTCCCTACAAGGCCTCTGAGGTCTTTGTGACTGGTCACTCCTCCTCGCTCACTTGGCCCCAGAAGAATGACCTCCTGTGGCTTTTCCCGGAACATCCGGTATGCCCTTCTGCAGGTATGTACATTGTTTGTTTTCTCACTTCCTTCCAATCTTTACTCAAAAACCTAATGTCAACTTCTTAGTAAATCCTGCCTTGATCACTCTGTCTAAAGGCCACAGCTCACCCATTCTTCCTAGAGCATATCGTTAGTAAAGGCACTGAATATTTTACTTATATTTTGTTTGTTTTTTCTTCAATATACTATAAGCTCTAACAAAACAGGGATTTAAAAATGATGATTTTGCATAATTAATGTCCATTCTGTTCACGGATCCAGTACTTGACATAGAGCAGGTGTTTGATGAGCATTTGTTGAGTGACTGACTGACTGAATGCTGGTGCTCCCCATTAAGTTTTCTCTCAGTGTTTTATTCGTGCCACTTGTGTGATCATCTCATGTCTAAAACCACCTGTCTGTGGGTTACACTCCACGGCAGATTTCTTCTTGGAGCTCCACACAGAGATATTTAAATTGCTTCCCAGGAATTATCCTTGATGTTCCTGTGAGTGAGGGCTCTTCCTCCTATAAAGGGCCTAAGCATATTAATGTGCATAACTGAAAGGTCCAGTTGTAGGGCTGGCTTCAGGTGTGGCTGAAATCAGGGCTCAGCTAACGTCACCAAAATGTGCTCCTTTTTGTTCTGTCACTAAGCTCTGCTTTTCTTTTGGCTACATTCTTGGGTTTTCTTTCTGGGGTGGCAAGATGTGTACAGCATCCCAAGCCTCATATTCTTGTTGCTCTAAATCCAATGCAAGGGAGACAGCCTCTCACGCAGTTTCTGATGTTCAAACCCTCATTGGACTAGCTTAGGACGAGTGGATCCCTGCCTTCCCCATTCCCCACCACAACACAGCCACACAGTCACATTGACACATGATCCTGGCCGAGGGAACTGCAGAGTTTACTGGCTCTGATGTGGGTGACGTACTCTCTTCTTGAGTGTAGCCCTGCCACACCATACGAACTAAGTGTTATTGGGGGAATCCTCAAATGGAAATTTGGGTTGTTTTCAGATCAAGGAAAAATGGATGACAAAGGTAAGCACCATCATTTTCCTAGTTGCTCAGTGATTCTGTGGTCTTGTTTCTTTCCTTCTCTTTACTCTGTATATCCAATAAATTACTTTATTATTTCCTTAATGTGTATCTTGAATCCATGTATGCCTCCTCTTCCTCTTTGCTATTACCACAGTTCCAGCGTCATACTTTTGTCCCTAGATTTCTAGAACATCCTTCAAAATCGTCTCCTTCTCTGGAGTCATTTCGACGTATTCTGTCCCCATTCAAAAGAGATTTTCCAAAAATGCACATATGTTTTTCTCTTTCTGTTTCTATCTCTCTGTCTCTGTCTCTCTCTCTCTCTTAAAGTTCCTCTTTGTCACGGTGTAGAAGACACTTTTGGATCTGATTCCAAGCAGCCTCTGCTCCCCAGCTCTGAACATGTAAGTCCGTGCACCTTTGCCAATTGGAGCTGACTGCTAGTCCGCAAACGTGCGGTGGACTTTTGCACCTTCACGCCTTGGCTCACAATGACTTTTTCTTTTTTGCCTGGAGAGTTATTTCCTTGGCATTCTACATCAGGAAAGATCCATCTGTCCTTAAATATCCAATAAATATTTTTTGAGCACCCATTGTAGAACACCTTCAGCTGATTCCCTCAAAACGAATGGTGCTGTCCCACTCCAGGCTTTCCTGAGTTAGAGTTGGCTGTGCATTAGTGTGTTTCCTGTTTAACTGTGAGCTCCTTGAGGAAGCCTATTGTAGCTCCACTATCCAGCACAATGCATGGCACACAGTAGGCACTCACTCAATAATTATTGAATGAGTAAATGTAATATACAGACCAGAAGGTAATATTGGGCATTTGAAAGCATGTTCACTACTGAGGAAGTATATCATAAAAAGATAAAATAAAAACTGTGGTTCTATAATGGTACCTTCTCAAGAGCCAGATCCTCTTGAAAATGCATTCACCAAACACATTAAAATAGATCGGGGCATCGTGCATGTGACTTGCAAATGAGATTTCGCTTATTAGGAAATAGTCACAACTCGTTACCATTTACATTTCACTTGTTATTTCTTAAAAAAAATTGTGTGTGTGTGTGGCTTTGACAGTGGGAAATAGAATACTAAATGTCTGGAAAAAATGGGGCCAAATAGATATAATTTAGTTTTATATAGAGGTTATTCTAAAAGTCCCAGAAAATCCCAAGCCAAAGGTTCAAAATCATGCTTTTCTTACTAATTGCTCATAAGGATCAAACACTTATAGAGAGAACTGCAATCAGTAAAAAGGATCATTTCCATGAGTAGCCTGTTTACAACCATTTTGTACACAAACAGAAGAACTGTTTGAGGATTGGTGGTCAGTTCACTAGCACTCCAAGAAAATGTCCAAACAAATTCTTCTGTGTTGACACGGAAGAACATTAGTTCTTCAGAGACGCCAACGCAGTGCAGAAATCCTTCCTTTAAGTGTTTGCATTCATCACTGATGAAACACTGGGGCTGACTTGCTGACATCTGAGTTACTACAGTTATCAGATACAGTTCATGAACTGTCTGTCATATTCTAACTAAGAGCTGAACTATTTCCTCATCTTCGTGAGTAGAAAGGAACATGTCATTGATAGAGGAAAGTTCAAGGCATCCCATTTAAAAAGAAATAGTTATATTAACTCATCTTAATATTTTGTTTAGCACAAGAGTTTTATTTATATAGAAAAGGGCCTATATGATAAGTTATTTAGAATGCAGGGAAACAAATTTGCCAGAAATATATATCTTTATAATTTATAATAAATTTTCTTTGGAATATTCCTAATAAGGCAACAGAGTTGAATGCCATCAAACACCATGCCCAGCATCCACCAGGGGTTGGCTCAGAGAACAGCAGCTAGGAAGCAGCTACAGAAAGCAGCAGACATGGCTGAGCCTAAACCCAAATTACAATTTATTTTTATTTTTTATTTTTGAGACAGGGTCTCATTCTGTTGCTCAGACTAGAGTGCCATGGTTTGATCACAGCTCACTACAGCTGCAAACTCCTAAGCTCAAGCATTCCTCCTGCCTAGGTGTCCCAAAGTGCAGGGATTACAAGGGTGAGCCTGGCCCCAAATGAGAATTTTTAAGATGGGTGCAAACGGGTGACTGAATTATGAATCTTTTTCATAATCCTTGTCTTCCCAGATAATGACCACACTCATTAGTGTCATTTTGAATACAAAAGTGTGTTGTCGGCTTTTCCCTGATGATAAAAGCCTTCTTCAACTTTTGGTTTTCCCTGAGGTTGAATATTTTAGGCTTTCTGAATACTTGATTATAAATCATTCTTTATCTTATTCTAGGATGTACAGGACAAAGTTGTCCTTTCTGGGCTGGTGATCTCCTCATCTTGTTAAACCCAGTTGTCCTGATCTGTTCCCTTTCTCAATTATATATGTGTCTGTTTAATACACCCTAGTACAGAAAATATCAGAATTTGATTCAGCTCAATAAACAGTTTGCCATAGGATTTACACAACATGCAAATAACATTATTGAAAATTTTATTCAATTCTCCAAAAATAATTGTACATATGACTTTCAGAAAGTACATCTATTATATAAATTGAGATATAAAAATGATGGTCACTGGGAGAGGGCTCCCTGTGCCTTGAATATTCTGCTAAGAGATTTACTTCCATAACCTCACTGAATCTTCATGAACGCCGTTAAAAGGGGCTAGTTCAATTATTTAATTAAAATATAAATATTTTAAAGCTGGCTTAGTACAAATAAAAAAGAGAAAAACTTATAAGCTTTGCATTCATATATAAAGCATGTTCTACTTCATAAAATATTCATAATGTTATAATCCGGTATTATTTCATTTTATGGACAATTTGGCATAATTTCCAGATTTGCAAAGATGTCATCTAAGTTTGATTGTTTTCCAAAAGCATTTAATAAAGCAGAAAAAGTGTGAATGAAGGACAAATTATAGGGACTCATAATGTGATATTTTCTGCTTAGGAAGCATGTGTGGAAATGCTATAAGTGAAAGAACTGTATCTGCATTTAATGTATAATTTTTGATATTTAATCTGAGCCTCCTGAAATAGGTCTTAGCATAAAAATGCAATGTCAGTGGTTGTTTAGTTTGCTACGGATTCAAATCTGCTACAGTGGAGCTCTCCGAATCCAAGCTTCGACTTATCTTCTGACAAAGGAGGTCAAGGGTCATGCCAAATCTATCTCAAATTCTTTTTTTTTTTTTTTTTTTATTTATAAACAATAGAATTTTACTTAGGTCACATTTCTGAAGGCTAAGCAGTTCAAGATCAAGCATTGCACCTGGTGAGGGCCTTTTTGCTGTTTTATAGTATCGTGGAAGGCATTACATGGCAAGAGAGTGTATATGAGTGAGGGAAGGGGGCCAAAATCATCTTTTATAAGGATGTCACCCCAGGCTGGGTACAGTGGCTCATGCCTGTAATCCCAGCACTGTGGGAGGCTGAGGTGGGTGGATCATGAGGTCAGGAGTTCGAGACCCGCCTGGCCAACATGGTGAAACCCCCATCTCTACTAAAAATACAAAAATGAGTCAGGAGCAGTAGTACGCGCCTGTAATCCTGGGTCCTCAGGAGGCTGAGGCAGGAGAATCGCTTGAGCCTGGAAGGCGAAGCTTGCAGTGAGTCAAGATAGTGCCATTGCACTCCAGTCTGGGTGACAGAGCGAGACTCCGTCTTGGGCAGTATGGCCATTTTCACGATATTGATTCTTCCTATCCATGAGCATGGAATGTTCTTTCATTTGTTTGTGTCCTCTTCTATTTTGTTGAGCAGTGGTTTGTAGTTCTCCTTGAAGAGGTCCTTCACATCCCTTGTAAGTAGGATTCCTAGGTATTTTATTTTCTTTGAAGCAGTTGTGAATGGGAGTTCACTATGATTTGGCTCTCTGTTTGTTATGGGTGTATAAGAATGCTTGTGATTTTTGCACATTGATTTTGTATCCTGAGACTTTGCTGAAATTGCTTATCAGCTTAAGGAGATTTTGGGCTGAGACGATGGGGTTTTCTAAATATACATTCATGTCATCTGCAAACAGGGACAATTTGACTTCCTCTTTTCCTAATTGAATGCCCTTTATTTTTTTCTCCTGCCTGAATGCCCTGGCCAGAACTTCCAACACTGTGTTGAATAGGAGTGGTGAGAGAGGGCATCCCTGTCTTGTGCCAGTTTTCAAAGGGAATGCTTCCAGATTTTGCCCATTCAGTATGATATTTTTGTCATAAATAGCTCTTATTATTTTGAGATACGTATCTTCTATCTAAATTGGATATTTTCAATGATGACTTTTTTTTTTGTTTTTTGTTTTTTTTTGCCGTGAGATGAGAAAGGAATCATTTATATTTGTCAAAGCTTAGCCATCATTCGAATTCAAAGAAGAACATAAACTACAGGTGCCACTTTATGGAGTAATATTTGGCAGAGTATTATGCTTTTGTTAAAAGAATACAGGAGAAAAAAACATATATTTCTCTATATAGTCAACATCGGCTACAAAATATCAAGGAATAAGGAGATCTAGGATACTTGTGAGAGTGACTTGTAAGATTTTCAAATTTTCTCCTAATATTTTCACATGCACGAACCGAAAAGAGTTTAAATCATGCTGCTCCAATTACTGTTCCAAGAAAAATCACCAAAAAGAGGAAAACGTGTTCCCACATTGCCTTCGTAGCATCCACTAGCTGAAGAAAATGGTTTGGCCATGAAAAACTGATCACATGAATTCTTATGCTTCATGTCTGTGTACTGGCTCCCATTTTCTCATTGTCCAGTCAACACCATACAGCAATGCATGCAGTTATTTACTTGCTTTCTTTGAATAATGGGAAAAACAGCAGGGTGCTGCAAGTGAAATAAGTCCAAACGGGAAGGATTTGCTAATGACAAACATTCTCCTTCCTCTATTCCTCTAAATAAGCACTCTGGTGACCAAATCTTCTGCGTGACTTGGTGCTATAAGAAACATGGTTGACTCCCAGAATCCCACCCATCTATGAGGCATAGAAACCCCTCCTCTTCTCCCTGCATGCAACCGACCCTTTCGATCAGGCAATTTTGAATATGGGAAAGGCAATATGGTTAGAGTAGAATGTGTGATTTTGTTGAACGGAGAGTTAGAAATGTTAAGAAATAAGGCAGGTAGGTAGCTCAGGAGGAGTGATTTGATTTTTTGGATTTATAAGTAGCAAAGGGGGAGTTGAAATTTAGAATTATCAGTATACTTTCTGTCTTTCTGTAGAATTCTGTTTCAGGTAACATTTCAAAGTTTTGGAAAAGTAAATTCCTGCTTTCACCCTTGTTAGAGGTGACTGAAGCAAGATCAGATGGCTCTTTTGAGCCAACATTTAATCCTAGCTCTTGATGAGTGACTCTAGTCCATGGGTCTCTCTGGGTCAGGATTCTTCACCTGTTCAATATTGGTTACTGTGGCAGATTTCATGGCTATTTGGTGTAGATTATATATGTCTGCAGATTGTAAATATAAAGAGGGGAAAGAAAAAAATCTGGTAGAAACCAGTGACAAAAAGCAGTAGCTAATGAATCGTTTGGATGCTTCACACTTTTGCACTGTGATTTACTAGTTCTTGGTTTGGGTAGATTAAAATCTCTTTGGTGGAGTAAGTTAAGAACAGTGTGTTTCAGTGAGGATTTCTAGGGCTTGGCTAAAGGAATCCACTCAGTTGTGAATTCTCAAGTCCAAAGGCAGCATCTTATTTCTGTTTGAATTTAGTGGTTAGCATAAAGACTGACACATATAAGATTCCCAATGTTTGTTCAATGAATGAGTGAATGAAAAGGAATGAGTTTAGAAGTGTGGAATTTGCAAGTAATCGTGCATATGTATATAAAAACTAGCCCTTTAAATTACATATCCTTTGATAAATAATCTAAAGGTGGTCACAAATATGAACAATTCTATGACAAGAAGAAATTTGCCAGCCACAAGTGTCTGCTTTGTTGTAAGGAGGAGAGTTATTCAATAAGGGCTTTCATAAACTACTATAAACATACTCTTTCAAGGTGAGTTACCTTGAAAATTAAGTTTGTAGAAATGAAAACAGCAAATATACGTCAAAACTGCTTCCTTATCCTAAGACATCAATTTTTATAGACATAGAACAAAGTCAAATATTCCCTTATGTATACTTTCCTATGCATTTACTGTGCGATACACATTTTCATAACATTATAAGCCCTGAAATGTATATATTTTCATAACATTACAAGTCATGAAACGTCTTCTGTGGATTTAACCTCTGAAAAATTTTTAACGATAGTTTAAAGGTCTCTTGTTTTGGAACATTGGGGGCACAAATCTTAAATAGGTGGCGCCTAATGATAAAAGGGAAATTTGTGTAAATCTATTGGCCTCCTATTTCTAGTCTTGTGTTTGTGAAGTGATATAATTTGACCAGAAGATGGCAGCATTCTGAAAGAAAAAACAAAAACAGGAAAACAAAAAGCAAGGTACTACTACACTTAACATGTTTTTATCAAAGAATAAAAACATGTTAAGTGTAGTAGTACCTTTGAAGTATAGTACTCTTTTAAGTGTTAATGATTTTACTATTTTAATTAGCATTGATCTTTTTTTGGACATTATCCTTTTTTTTGTAATTTTATTTTATTATTCTTATACTTTAAGTTTTAGGGTACATGTGTACAATGTGCAGGTTTGTTACATATGTATACATGTGCCATACATATGTAACAAACCTGCACATTGTGCACATGTACCCTAAAACTTAAAGTTCTTTTCAAGGTGTAAGATGTCCTAATTCCAGGAAAAAAATCTTAGTAATTGTAAAAGTCTACCTGTCCTATTTCTCATCAGAGAAGAAAGTCCTTTGAAAGGCCCCACAGTTATCTAAAGGCGATAGAATTTTAAGTTAGTGATGTATTAATTCTCTCTAGGATTCAAATATAATGTTTGAAAAGACTACATTTGACAATCAAATTTGTGATCCAAGAAGAGATTAAGTATGTTAGAGTTTTCCCTAAAATATCTGTATTGGGTGGAGTAACATTCTTGTGCACTATAAAATACATTGTATAAAAATGCAATTAAAAAAACCTGAAAAGATTCTTCTACAGATATTATACACATATTTATTGAATTATTTCACTTATTTACAAACCTTTCAAAACTATATATTTTTATCTTAAAACTATTTTAAATTCAGACACCTGATTACATGTATTCCTTTTGTTTGTAACAATATGGAGAGTCTTTCATCAGCCTGAAAGATGAACAGAACTTCCGTTATGTGCCTAACTTATTAAAACTTTGATTTAATTTAGTTCTAGAGATGCAGAAAAGAGCATATAGTTCATGTCCTTGTGATGTCCCTTCCAATTCATACAGCAAATATAATTACAAATAATCCACTCTGACAATATTCTTAAACCAATTAATGGGTTATGTTGTTTACTCTGTGTAACTCAGAGATATGCTAGGAATCAGGATAAATAATAAATATATAATGTTAACAGTAATGAAAGATATTGAAATAATTTTAAGTTTTTGCCTCAAGCTTTTAAATGGCATCAGAGATGCAATAAATGTTTTCTGGTTTGATGATAACATTTTAATGAAAGTTTTCATAGGTATTTGGTCAGAAAAATTGCATTTAGTATTCTAATATTTCTGAAATGTCAAGAAAAATAGTCCTTTAGTCTAAATCTGAATAAAAATAGGTATCCTTGGGGCCTGTTCCTGTGTCCATGCAGCTGAAAAGTCAGAATTTGTTCTTTTTACTTCCCTGGAGTCAGCCTGGCCTAATTCCCTTCACCCATTCCTGATCTGACCGTTTGAGACCCCACAACAGTGCAGATGCTCCTCGACTTACAATGGGGTTATGTTCCAATGAATCCATTGTAAGTTGAAAAGAATCTTAAGTCAAAAATGCACTTAATACACCTAACCTATTGAACAACCTAGCTTAACCTAGCCTGTCTTAAATGTGCTTATAACACTTACATTAACCTACAGTTGGGCAAAGAGATCTAACACAAAGCCTATTTTGTAAGTGTCGAATATCCCACGTAATTTATTGAATACTATACTGAAAACTTATTGCTTTTACATCATGCGCATGTCAAAAAATTCTAAGTCAAATCATTGGGGACCCTCTTTACTTATTGCTGAAATCCATCCTTATTTTATTTTATTTTATTTTGCTTCAAGTTCTGGGGTATATGTGCAGAACGTGCAGGCTTGTTACATAGGTATACATGTGCCATGGTGGTTTGCTGTACCCATCAACCCATCATCTAGGTTTTAAGCCCCTCAGGCATTAGGTATTTGTCCTAATGCTTACCACAGAATACTATGCATCCTCAAAAAAGATTGAGTTCATGTTCTTTGCAGGGACATCGATGAAGCTGGAAACCATCATTCTCAGCAAACTAACACAGGAACAGAAAACGAAACACTGCATGTTCTCACTCATATGTGGGAGCCGAACAATGAGAACACATAGACACAGGGAGGAGAAATCCATCCTTCTTAATCCCAGAAAGCTGCTGAAGTTTCTGGATCTCAGCAGCAAACTGAACTTTACAAAACCTTTCTGGCCAGGCACCATTCATTCCTTGTCATTGGATCTCTTCCTCACCACCATTCCCATAAAAGTTTGACTGGGATGAAGAAGTTTCATTAGCACTTGTTAGAACTGAGGAAGGAATCAAGCTCCATAATAGAAAATTATGTCATAAAGACCACAAATAAGAAACGAGTTAGAGTCTAGGCAAACTAATAAACACTTACATGTTATTCTCCCCGGAAAACTACTTGGACCCATTTTAAAGCAGAGTCGTCATCACTTTTTTATTGTGTTCAAATTTATTTGTATTTGTTTCCATTGTAAGTCAACACTCAAACTATTTTGTAGTGTTTTAACATGTCATCTGACCATTTTATGTGTTCTAATTTAATGTTTTAAAGAAAACCAGTTGTTTAATATTCCCCTTCCTCCACCTTTTTGTGGATATAAACTCTGCTTTTATCAGGACCAATTAAGGAACCATAGGGTGGTAGTCATCCCCCTTTGGGTTGTATGTGCCCATCGTTAGTCCTATTTAAATATAGTATTAGTGAATGACAAAAGTACCACTATAACCTTGATTCTGCAGTTTTACCTTCCTGAAAGTGTTCTTATCTCTCAGATGGGAGCAGAGATGAAATGTGCTCCTGGTATTCATAATCACAGCCCAGGACACAGCTCCCTGTGATTGGATGTTAAAATTAAAATTTTGACCCAAACCCTAAGGGGACAAATTCGATATCAAAGTAAGTAGTGAGATAGACCAAGCTGCAGAGCTTGCAAGAAGCATTTGGAGGAGA
Organism: Pongo pygmaeus; assembly: GCF_028885625.2. Classification (NCBI taxonomy): domain Eukaryota; kingdom Metazoa; phylum Chordata; class Mammalia; order Primates; family Hominidae; genus Pongo; species Pongo pygmaeus. The sequence continues at coordinate 13,314,037 of NC_072380.2, forward strand.
ATGCATTCAAGAACTCAATTCTCCTGCCTTCTTGGAGGTTATAATAGGATCAAGAATCAAACGATTTGGGAAAAAGTGATTTGGGATTTTTGTATGCAATGAAAACATCCACCTCCAACACACTTTGCCCTCTAGGGAAGGGTTAATATGGTGCCTGCCCTCATTTCAAGGCTGATGAAAGGGACTTCAAAGGGACCTTATAGACATAGAGGGCTTGATATGAGTCCCTGCAGTGTGGGAGACAAAGGAGCCTGACCTGGCTTGTTGGGGTGTCTAGCTGGTGACAAGCCAGAGGAGGTATGGCTGTATTAGTATGAGCTGGATTCTTAAATTTGGCTGGAAACTGGCAGTGCTTGTGTTTCTCACAGACCAGAGATGTATCACATGGCATCACGTAAGGGTCTATCCCTAGGGTTGACTAGAGATATAAAGAAGCCTCAGCCGGGAGAAGATGAAAGTGTTCACGTATCTCTACGGGTTGTGGAAAAAGAAACTGACCTGCAAAAAAAGACTTGCAAAGGCCACGTTAAGGAAATTACAGGTGTGGTAGCTAATCTCCAATACGTCCTCCAGTGATCTGTGTGTCCTGGTAGATGTGTCTGGTAGAGTCTGCTCTCACATTGATTAGGATAGGTTCATATGACCAGTAGAATACAAGAGACATCTTGGTGTGTGACTTTGAAAGCTAGTTCATAAAAGGCATGGCAGTTTCTGTCTTTGTCTCTTAGATTGTTCACTCTGGAGGAACACAGCTGCTATGATGTGAGAACATTTTGGTTGCTTCACAGAGAGATCCAGGTGGAGAGGAGCCAATTTGTAACCACATGAGTATACTGTTTTGGAAATGAGCCAGTCAACCCCCAACTGCAGCCTCATGAGAGACCCTGTCCTAAAACTGCTTGAACAAAACACTACTGAATTCTCAATACATGCAAACCATGGGACATAATAGATGATCAGTACTGTTTTCAGCCATTAAATTAAGGGGGATTTGTTATGCAGCAATAGATGGCTGGGATAGATTTTTAGGCCACCATAACAAAAAAACTAAAAACTGACAAAATATGGTAGGGACTTTGAGATTGGGGGGCAGGTGGATGTTAGACAGATGGAAACAGAGTACTATTGAAAGGACATCAAACATACTGTTAGCATAAGCCAGGTAGCTTTTGAGGGGGCTTTCAGTGAAAGCTTAAAGAAAAATGAAGAAAGTGTTATTAGAAAAATGTAATCCTTCCTATTTAGAGGAAAAAAGTTTAGCAATATTGTTGTGGTAATGGAGAAAGTAAAAAATGTACCTAAAGAACATAACGATCTAGATAAGAAGATTTCCAGGTTTGGTTAAAGGTAATTTCTGACTTCTTATTACGTATACTGAAATGAAAGAGGAGAGAGATAAGCTAAAGGAGTGTTAAAATATAAAGGTGCCAGAATTTGTTGGATTCAAAAATAAAACTTTGTTTCTTCACAGCCTTTCTGACAGCAAATGATACTACAATAAAAAATAATTAAGAACAAATCTAGATCATACTCAAGAAAATATGGTCTCAAAATAAAATCCTTTGCTAAGACCTCAGAAATACCTGAGATGATACTTCAGAGAACTATTCAAGGAGTTCTAAGTCCTCTAGAATTTTTGAAAGATACTTCACAGATCCCGTACATTAGAAAGCAGGGCTTAAAAGAATTATGAAGACAATGTCTTTCGGAAGCCTTAATAGATGCCTGAGATAGAGAAAGACATATCTTGATGAATTTTGTAACTGTGACTTTTGTGTAATGGAGTGAGCCCTAATAAGATACATAACAAATACATAAAGTTTAAAGAGATCATATTAGCAGAAACACCTCTAGCTTGGCTCAAAAGGTTCAGAGATAGTGAAAAATTAAAAGAGGCCTTTGGACCACCAAATTATCACAGTCAGAAAACAAGATGAGAAATCATCTCACTTGCAAACATGGGGCATTTTATTAGAAAAAGGAAGAATGACTCAAAGGGCACATCTCACAGGAAGGAACTGGTGGATCAAACCCAGGAAGTGGTATGAATGATTCCAGCCAAAGACCTTCAAATATGTGCCCTGTTGTTTTTCAGGATTTCTACAGACCAGTGACACTTACGTGCCTTCTGTTTCCTCCTTTTATTGAATGAGAGGGTCTACAGTTGTTATTCCGTATCTGCCATACCACTGTATGTTGGGTGTGTTTGCATATCTTCAGAGAAAGAGGAACTATACCTGAGGGGCTGTGCTTCAGGAAGTGCACCTGAGACCTGCAGAGTCTCATCTGCCCCTGGATCTGATTTATTTAACAAAATCTTGAACTTTGAACAGATGCTATCTTTTGGGGGCCATTTGGAGCAGCTCAGTGCTTTTGCATGCATTAGAGACATGGCACATTGTGGTAAGCAGCCTCCAAGTTGGCACTCAATAATTCTTTTTATAAACATGCCCTTGTTTAGACCTTTTCCAACATTGAACAGGGCTAGTCTGTGTGATCAATACAGTACAGAAGATAAGACAGTTTGACTTCCTTGATTTCTTTCACTTGCATGGGTGGAAGTCAGGTGCCACCACATGAGAACGCTCAAGCATCCCCATTGAGAAGAATGACATAGAGAAGAGCCAATGCTCGAACACCAATATTTCAGCCACACGAATAAGCCAATTTGGAAGTAGATCTTGTAGCCCTGGTAAAACCTTTAGAGGACTGCATTCCAGCAGACAACTGACTGCAACCTCATGAAAGAGCCATACAACTAAGTTGCTCTCAAATTTCTGACATACTAGGAACCGTGAGATTTGCTGCATAACAACCCCCTCTTAATTTAATGGCTTAAAGCAGTACTAATCATCAATTATCTTCCATGGTGTGCATGTATCAGAAATTCAGGAGTGGTTTGTTCAGGCAAGGTCTTTCATGAGGTTGCGTTATTGTTACTTTAAGCCACTAAGTTTAAGTATAATTTATTATACAACAACAGATAATTGATATAGCAGAGAAGAGATTAATATCTTGTAGACCTACAGATTGCATATTTTCATCCAGTGAGAACTTTCCTGTTCTTGCCAGGCCTCTGCTCCCCATCATAAAGCTACTAGCAAGTGATGTATAGAATGAGCTAGAAAGGAAAAGGAAGCAGAACACTCCCACCCCACAATCTTCCCTGGATGCAGGTAGACACCTACCTTAAGGAAGACAAAACTCTGTGTGTGTGTGTGTGTGTGTGTGGGTGTGTGTGTATGTGTGCGTGTGTGTATCTTTGGACTTAACACAAAAAGAAAACTACAAATACAAGTGGGAGAATGATCTCACAACTTTGATATATCCACGAAATGCTAAATGTGAAATTAAATACTTGGTTAATATTTGCTTGGGAAGTCTTACAGGTAAAGGAAGACTGAACTATTGATTATTATAGATATTGAACATATTAGTTTCTGAATTGAGACTATAATATTTTGAAATTTAAAATATTTGTGTTCGGGAAGAATACCTGGTAAGAATCATGGGAGTTCCTGAGTTTTTGTCTAAGTGGGAGGGACAAACTAGCTGACATGGGATGTTCCTAGTGGTAGGTGTAAGAAAAAAATAAATTTTCTTTGTGATTGCATTCCATTAAGTGATGCACAATTAACATAAGGCTACATTTCTAGAAGAACAACGAAACAATGGAAAGGATGATCAAACTTCCCTCAATAAAGCTTTTTGCTAGCCTTTGTCTTTCCTTCCATCATTGCCAAACATCCTATCTTTTTATTGCCCTTCGATCTCTTCTCTCCTCCACAATCTGAGTCCATTTTTCCACTCTACTTGTAGAATTCTAGTTTTTTCAAAATATAAATAAAATCATTTTGTTTTCTTGTTGAAAAGCCATCTCCACATTTCCCTTAAGGTGTATTTTTATTTTAACAAAACATTGAAAGTTCTCCACAAACTCTCCCAAAAGCTATTCTAGCTACATTTTCTGCCAGTTGGAGCTATGTGCAGCATACTTTATTCAAATTAGGTTACCCAATATCCCAGGAACCGACTACTTTTTTTGCTCTCTGATGTTTTTACATGTTCTTCCTCTTCCCCTTTCTTCACCTGTGAAACTCCTGTTGAAGGTCACATTTCATTGTCATTTTCTCTGGGATATCTTACCACCTGAGGGTTTTCACCTTTTCCTTTCTTGTTTTTCATTTTTTCTTTTCCTTATTTCCCTTCTTCCTTCCCTCCCTCCTTCCCTCCCTCCCTCCCTCCTTCCTTCCTTCCTCCCTCCCTCCCTTCCTCCCTCCCTTCCTTCTTTCCCATTCCTTTTTCTTTTCCTTTCTTTTCTTTTCTTTCTTCTTCTTTTTTTTTGGACAGGGTCTCCCTGTGTTTCCCAGGCTAGAGTACAGTGGCTATTCACAAGCATGATTATGGCACACTACAGCCTTGAATTCCAGACCTTAGGAATTCTCCTGCCTCCGCCTCCTGAGTGTTTGGGACTACAGGCTCCCACTGTCTCTAACATAATGTATACATGTCTTTAACATTTAATCATTTGGTAATAAGTTTAATTTGGTACTCACTGTAATGCCATTTCATAACCATGTGTTTGGGTATCTGCTGCTCGTGTCACAGCATGTGGCCCATGAAGGTGAAGTCCTGGCTTGTGTGGTGGAGCCTGCAGAGCTATTCCCAGGCTCCTCTCAGGACCAGGGAACCAATTCCCCAGCAGCTGGGAACAGTGGATGCCAATGGCTGTGGCTGCTTTCCCGTTGGGAAAGGCTCTGGGCCTCAAATAACTGCCCCACTCAACATTCCAGCACTTTCTAGGATCAGCCTAAGGTCATGGTTGGCTGGTGCAGGATGCAGAGGTCCAGCCTCCTCGCCTTAATTTGCAACAACTCTGAAAGGTCACCCAGGTTTCAGAGCTTTCCAAGGAATACATACAGGCTGCAACTGTCAATGCATGGCAGCTCAGTCCAACTCTGTTCCCCCTCAGTCTACCTTCCTTACATTCACTCATGTATATCTCTTGAGAACACTCACCAATACACCTTTCCAGGAAATTCTTGGTTTTACAGTCTGATTCCAGGAATTCCAATCACGTCATGCCCCCTTTTTATATTTTGAAAATTCTATCTCAATACCTGGCACAGCGGCTTATGCATAACCCTAATTGGTTCTTTATAACGTTTTTTTAAAAAGTGGATTAGGTCTCATAATCTAATAATGATAATGTTCAAAACCTTAATAGTGTTTGAGTTCAACTACATTATAAATTGAGAAGGCTCTGTTTAATTAAAAATGTAGAATAATATAAAGACATAAAGAGATTAAAGAGCCATATTATACATGTCTTATAATTTTGTTCTTTACCTTTGGATTATCTTACCTTAAAATAAGGAGTTCAATTATCTAATAAGTATAAGAAACATTTGACATCTCTAGTAATAAAAAAGGTCCTTTAACAAACATGCAATTCATTTTTGGTTCCACATCAGTACATAAGGGAATATTAGAAATGCAGATCACAAAGTATGTAGAACCTCCTGCCATAGTGTGTGTGTGTGTGTCTGTGTCTGTGTGTGTTTATGTAGCATTGGACTTAATACAAAATACAAAAAAGAAAACTACAAATACATTAAGTAGGAGAATGATCTCACAACTTTGATATATCCACAAAATGCTAAATGTGAAATTAAATATTTGGTTAATATTTACTTGGGAAATATCTTTAAATGGAAATTCTACTAGTTTTCAATTCTAAAGTTCGTCTTCTAAAAAATCATTTAATATTCTGACTTAATTCCACAAAAGAAAAAATGTAAAAAATAATGTCCAATGATCTATCTAAAACCCTGTGTTCTAAAGTATTGTATTTGTTCTACATTAAGACCTCAATGATTTGGGCCAGCAGAACCCTAGACCCGGGCTAAGTTAAGTTGCTCTAATCTGGAGTCTGCTGTCTTTTACATTCTGTTTTTGTTTCTTATTGTCCGTCCAGTCCAGGGTTCAGAACTCACTGATGAAGAAACCTTAGAAATCAATGCAATGCCTTATTGACAGGGAAGTACTGGCGGCAACTTCGTGGGGATGCTCCTGGAAATGAAACAGGCTTATCCTAGAGGCTGCCTGGACATAAAAAAAAAATATTTGTCAACATTTTCCTCTCTCTTATAATTCGTTTAGTCTAGAATTTAAATGAGATTTGTGTCATGGATTACTCAAAGAACATCTTATAAAGAAGGCCAATATATAAAAGAGATAAAGCCCTGTCAGCTTGGCTGGGACAGGTAGAGGAAGGCAGTTTTTGGGGGTGCCTGAGAGTGCATGGTGGGAGCAGCCCTGATTTATTTGGTTATTAGTGCTTGTTTGCATCATTGTCTGCATTTCATATCATAACTAATTTGGTAAATACTTATCTAGTAAATTACTACAGTCCTGATACAAAGATAAGGACTTCAAAATGAATAAACAAAACAAGAACAACAGAACGTGTATAAAGCAATCTACAGTAAAGAGGAAACAATTAGAGTCAATTTCATAACATCAGTGGATTTTCCTTTGAAGGAATCTACTGATTCAGGAGGTCATCTGGATTATACCAGCTGGCTAAAGTAGAAAGACTAGAGAATTGCTAAAACCGAACAATGACAACAAAAATCTAAGGAGTATAGATGATTGATTTAAAAATAAATGAAACGAGCACATAAAGTATTCATTAAATAACCAAAACAGTCAAGGATAAAGGAGGTTTTCAAGTGATGGTGTCTTAGGACTCCATGAGGATACAGAGTAAACAATTCTTTTACTTTCAGATTTCTGTTACATGATTCCAAGTATTTATATATGTGATTTTCAGACTACTCAGATGGTTGGCTTATGTTTTTATTATTTCATTTTGAAATTTGGTATGTGGTTGATTCAGCTCAAAACTATAGTTAAGAAGGCCCTGTGTGTAAACTTTGTATGTTCACATGAAATCCTTGCTTAAACCTTTAAATGACTTCAACTGTCTTTAAGACGTGAGCACAGAGGCCATCAAATGCCTGGGACAGACTTAATTATCAATCTGTTAGCAAGAAGGTAGAAAAATATGGGAAAATATTTAACATGTAATTAGAGCTTGGAGACAACTAGGTTTGAAATGAATAAAGTGAAGACTGTGAAAATGGCTTACCACTTATTATTATTCCTCAGTGCTATGAATTATACTCTTGGTTGCTGTGATGTGGCATGCTGTTGGCTTGCCATTTTATATTGCCCAGAAGTAACTGGCAGTTGTTATTTCTCTTGGACGAAAATATGAGTTGAATTCAAGAAGTCACATTGGTCCACGGAAAAACTAAATTTTTCTCATTGTAATGATGATAACATGCAAAGTACTGTTCATATGACTAAAGTCTTAGGTTGCAGGAATGATTTTTAAATATTATTTCTTATGCTATTAATCTATTCAATTCTAACCTATCATTCATATGTGTTCATTTTTTTCCATATTTCTTTTGGTTTTATAAATTGTGCTCCAGACACTTAATTAACCAGATTACTACAAACTAAACACAAGGGAGAAAAACAAGTTTGCCAGCCCCCAAAATTATTTAAGTATCATGTGTTCAGTTCTAAGTATTATATATATCAAGATACAAGTTATTCTCGACAGAATGAAATTCCAAGATTCAAAGTGGAAAGATGCATATGAGGAGGTGACTGTGAAGATGGAATAACCCATCGCAGACAAGACTGTCTTGAGTTAACATGTAAATGGATTGGAAACAGACGTCAGTATCTGAAAACAACAAGAAATGAGAGAATTTTGAATTTATTTTAAATATAAAAGTAAATGGCTGTGGAAATATTTCTATTTTTCAAAGTCCAAAATTAATGAATTGCACACTTATTTATTATTTCAAAATCCAGACTAGGTGAATGAAATCCTCTGTGCTTTTAAATCATAGAATTCTAAGAAATATCACATAATAATCATTGAACAATTTCCTTTTTAGAAACATTTTTTCCAGCTCTCTGGTGACTCATTTCTTCTTTAAAAAGCTATAAATTTTGCCTATTTTTCTTTGTAATAAACAATGAGGATCTTACCAACAGAAGCAAATCTTTCTTTAAAAATTCACATACTTTAATGTGATTGCTTTGTCGTGTCAAAATAAAATTGCCATATTCAAAAGCATGACATCAAAAGACATTCTTTCTAAGACTATTACATTTGTATTTAAATGTTTTAATTAAAAACTGTATTCAAATTTTTTGATGTTTCTGAAAAAGTTGTCTAAACTTCCCTTAAAAATTCCATGTATATCATTTTTTCCTTTAGTATGTTGACTGTTTCTTTCCTCAGGATATGAAAGCTAATAATAACATATGTGACATAAAAAACTATTTAAATTCTAGCCAATTTTATATAATACCTTGAATTCTTTCCCCAAGACTTCAGTGAAAATAAACATTTCCAGTTTCTACTTGTAAAAGACAGTACCTTATCCTTCTGTTTTGTTTTAAGTATTGAACAGCATTGGGGAAAATCACCAGTCTTCTTAAAAAATTCATCCGATAACCATTTAAGCAAACATATAGTATATCATAACATGGTAAAACAAAATAAAGCTATCACTAAAATTTTGCCTTTAAATTTAATTTTAAATGATACTTTAAAATGATGTGAAAGGTAGAATTTCAAGATTTTTTTTTCAATTTTATTACCTTTCACTAATATATCACAAGCACAGTGACTTTAGTTTAATGATCATATGTATGGGATATGTGATTGGATTTAGAAATATAAAACCTGGTTTACATTGAAATTACTAAGGGAAAACCTTGGTGGTTTTTCTTTTGTTTTTGGATCAGTTTTATTTTTGCTTATATGTAGTATAGTTGGAACAAATGCAAATGACATTTTATAGTTTCATGGAAGAATCTGTTTTCACATGTACCTAAAGTATAGCCTAATTTATTGCAAAGGTAATACCGTGCAACGATCCATTAGGAAATAAACCCAAATGTCAATGTACCTGCAGCATATTTATTATTTGTAGCAAAGACGTTCACGTGTTCAACACTGGGTTCCTTCACTGAATAACTGACTGAACCATGAAAACTCAAATGTAGCATTTCTTCATGGGGATTTGCACAGTCTTTGAAAGTCTGATGGAGTTCTTGACAGTCTTCCCAGAAATGTGTAAATGTATACATTTTAAAATTATGATAAAATATGTAAAAGCATGCATACATAAATTATGCATACATAATTTAAAATATAATTTTACAGGTTCAGGAATTTAGTTGATTAATAAATTCTAAAATAAGAATTGTTTTTCCTAATCCCTTGTGGCTAATTCATCATGGATTAATGTCATACTCCCAATCAGACTGTCTTAGACATCTTTAATAAATAACTCTCCACTGAAATAGTATTTTATTGGGATTATAATTTTTATTTTTAAGTAGTGCCACCATTACTTTTTCAGTGGCAATAATGAACAAGTTGATTATTGTTTGTAAAAGGTGCCCATTAACCTTTGTTCTTCTACCTTAGGAGCTTTTCTGTTTTGAAACTATTTCTCAGATCATTCCAGAGCTGAAACTCCTATCCCAGATACAAAAAAAACCACACTATACATTGGTAACAATAAATCAGCATTTATGGTTTCTGTGTTTATCCTGAGCAAGTTTTATACATAATTAATAAATATAATTTATACTGAAAGATTGTATGACTACATAAGAACTTAATAATTACTAATTTGGTTCCCTTTAAAAATTCTACTGTATAGTTAAGAATTATTCAACACAGGCTTTTTGAAAATAACGTCAAAATAACACTTCAGAAAATAATATCACGTTATTTTTGAAAAATAACATCTGATGTGAATATATATACACACACAAGGACACAAATATATGCATACATAATCTATTTTATATGTATACATATATACACATTCATTCTTACACATACACATATGTAAACATATCTATAAAATCTGTGGTGGATGTATGATTTAGAAAATGATGTTAGAAGCATGTAACCTACACTATGCTTTGAGGAGCCAGCCATTTTTTTTATTGTTCAGTAAAACTTTTCTTGTGCACATTGAGCATTCAGATATTAGTGACATTTTGTTTCTGATATAATAACAGCTCAAGCCAATTTATATTAGTTCTGAATCCAGGTGCTGAGCCTGTGAATCACTGTATAGTACAGTGTTCAGGAGCATTGAGGATCTGGGTGCCATATCCTGTGTACTCTTGGTGACGTTCTTGGTTATTCTACACAGTAGGATGCTAGTCTCTCCTTGTTCCTTCAGTTTCTTATTTTACAAATAGGAATTTTTCTTGTTATCTGGGGCTTGGCTCTTTTCTTTATAAATATTAGATTAATAGAGATTTAATGAATATCTGCACTTATAAGTAAAGTATCTTTAGGAAAAACAACCACAACAAAACCTCAGAGATTTTAATGTTCAGCTTTAAAACTTTTCGTGAAACAATCCTATATTAATTAATACCAGGAACAACTCAAGCCACTGAAGAGTCATATCAGTGTACTGCTGTACAGTGAATCAAAGCACTTTACATAACATGATACAGGGGCTCATGGGTTGTTTATGGAAGACTCTAGTATGAAAGGCATTGTGAGACTGTGTCAAAAGAACAAAACAGAATTTAGGAGAGAAATTGATGAGCTTGGTAACATGACACAAAAGGCCTCTTCTTTTTTCTGATGTGTTTTTTGACAGTGGATAACCTCTACATTTTAACTTTTTCAGTTTTTTATGAAATACATCTCAGAAATCTATATTAATGCTTAATTTTCAGCATGATCTATACATAGAATTAATGAAAAATCTGACGATGACTCATTGGTCCTATTCTAAGAATAAGTTTAAAAGAAAAATAATCTTATTGAAAAATAGGCACTTAGGAACCCAGAGACCTTACACACAAAAGGAAAGCCAAATTTCTGTGGTTGTTACTGTGGTCACCACTATAAATAGATTTCATAGCAGCAAATCAAAGGTAACCTTAATTATGGAATGAAGGTAGGCATGCTGTCAAATTGTGTCATTACAGAGCAGAGGGTTAGTTCATTATAGTTGGATGTATTAGGTAGGTGTTCTTAGAATTTCATATTTCTACTTAAAATTAAAACTTTTGTTCATGGTAAAAAGAACAGCTCTGTAGGATATTACAGTTTTCTCTCCCTTCATAAAGTATCTAGACTGTTATTACATATCATTTATTCCTTAAGCTCCAAATTGTGGGAGAAAGTATCTGTTTAATCTCTGATAGACAAAATTCTTCATTCTGATATTCCAACCATAAAATTGATCCATGGCCCAAGAATTACTTTTGAACTGTAGTGAAAAGAGTGTACCTAAAAGAATAACAACACCAATAACAAGAAAAAATAACATGCCCACACACAAATTGAAACAATTATTCCCCTCAAAACAAAAGTGTAGCTTCATCCATGTCCCTGCAAAGGGCATGGTCTCATTCCTTTTTATGGCTGCATAGTATTCCATGGTGTATATGTACCACCTTTTCTTTATCCAGTCTATCATTGGTGGGCATTTGGGTTGGTTCCATGTCTTTGCTACTGTAAACAGTGCTTTAATAAACATACATATACATGTGTCTTTATAGTAGAATGATTTATATTCCTTTGGGTATATACTCAGTAATGGGATTGCTGGGTCAAATCATATTTCTGATTCTCGGTCCTTGAGGAATTAACACACTGTCTTCCACCATGGTTGAACTAATTTACATTCCCACCTTAAACCTAGATGGTGGGTAGATAGGTGCAGCAAACCACCATGGCACACGTATGCATACCTATGTAACAAACCTGCAACGTTCTGCACATGTAGCCCGGAACTTAAAAAAAATAGGCTGGGTGTGGTGTCTTATGCCTGTAATCCCAGCACTTTGGGAGGCCGAGGCGGGCGGGTCAGGAGGTCAGGAGATCAAGACCATCCTGGCTAACACAGTGAAAACCCGTCTCTACTAAAAATACAAAAAATTAGCCGGGCGTGGCAGCGGGCGCTTGTAGTCCCAGCTACTCGGGAGGCTGAGGCAGGAGAATGGCGTGAACCCGGGAGGCGGAGCTTGCAGTGAGCTGAGATCGCGCCACTGCACTCCAGCGTGTGCGACATAGCGAGACTCCGTCTCAAAAAAAAAAAAAAAAAGAAAAAATAGCCTGTTTTTCAAGTTACTCTTATTATTGGCCATTTTAAAAAAAGAAATTTCCTAAAAGTCGATTGTCTTTGATGGTGGAGTATTTCTTTCTGGGTACTTCTCATGGCGTGCTAGAGAACTTTATTAAATTATAGTCCAGTAGCTGGACAGAGCTGCATGTGTAGTTGTCTAAGTCCACCTGTGCTGCTGGTCAAGATTATTTTGCAGTGTTTGGTGGTCTTGAAGAGGAATATTGTTTTGAAGGCTGAGTCAACTGCATGACGATTCTCATTGCTCACTGGCTGATGAGTTGTGGCATGACTAGAAAGCTCTGCTTGTATTCCCAGATGACAAGTCACACCTGAACAGCTGGATACTACTCGCATCCAATTTGCTTCAAAGTTAACATTATTTTCAGAAAATATTTGATTTGGAGTATATACAAATATTTTTCTGTTCAATAATTGATTTCAATATTTCTTAATTGCGATTGTGGGGTGGTCGATTGATGGCAAAATAAAAAAAAATTGAAGAAAGATTCCATCACTCTAACAAATTAAAACACTGCGAAAACTGATGAGTTTATGTTTCTCATAAAAAACTTTTACCAAAAATGGTTACCATAAAAATGTATACGTACTTCTGTGTAACTATATTGACCACATTTATAAACACACGGGTAACTGAAGAAAGAGTAAGCAACTGCACACATTCTTCAACTCATTGTTATGAATTACGAGACACTCACTCACTGAAATGTGTATGTTTCAAGAGAGAAAGTGGATACCACTGGTAATTATATCAGGGAGAAAAGAACTGCCTTGCAGGATACTAACAGGTGCTTTAAAAAGTGAATTAAATAATACATACCTTCAAAAAGTGAGCCCCACACCTGTCCCCAATGTTAAAAAAAAAAAAAAAAGTCGATGCGTCAATGATTCACAAAACCTTCAAGTCAAAACTGTTGAGAAGGTTTTTTAAGAAAAACATTTTCTTTAATCAGAATATGGTAAAATGAGATCTTCCATTTTCTTATCTTAATTTTGCATCTCAACCTTCCTTACCCATTATGAAAACGAAGAGCAACATTCCATTTCAGTATGCCTGTTGGCACACATTACTGTTGATTTTTCAGTTTACCTCAAAAGATCATTGTGCAGTATCTTTCCAGTTCCTCCTATTCCCAATATATGCAGTATTATCATAGCCTGTATAGCATTTCATTGCATTTCACTGTTTACATTCTTACCTCCTTTTGCTGGAATGTAAGCTGTTTAAAGACAGGGAATATGTTTTATTCCTCCCCAACTCTTTTTCATGTAGACTAGTGCATGGCATATAGTAGATGTTCAATAAATATTTATTCCATAAAAATGTTTTAGATATAAATAACACAGGGAACATAATTTCCATGTAAATATTTAAACCATGCGTATCTGTCATTTAAATGACATATTTTCATTCTTGCAATTGCAGCAAATCTGTCATGTTTTAAAATCAGAGTATTATCTTTTGAGTCCTATTTTAGACTTGACTTTTATTTTAAATGCAGTGAACAAGCAATCCAAACTTGTTTCTTTGTGTTAAGCTAACATGGGCATAAAAAATAATACGACACTATGATTTTCACTAAACTAGGAAAGGTTATTTTGGAACTACTGGGATTTTAGATATTTGAAGTAGTAATTACTTCCTCCATAAGTGTTACCTTTTAGAGTCAAATACTATTTTCCTGTTGCAGTTCAACTCTTTCCTTAAAGGAAAATGTCTTTTATTCACAATCTACACATGAAGCATTTCAAACCAAAGCAGTTTCCTCCTTTCATGGTGTATTATTCCATGTGGAATAATTTGTTTTAATAACATTGTAAAGTCTACTACGTATCATAATAATAATGATAGTACCTTACATTTATTCAGTACTTATTCTGCACTGATCATTTCACTAAGCACTTTTTATATGTGCTCTTTCATTTAATTCCCACAGAAAATTTTTGTTGTGGATGATTTTATATATCTCTGTATATAAACCTATTATATATCTATCTATCTATGTCTGTCTATATCAATCTAAATATCTTTAATTATTATCTATCTATCTATCTACATCTATCTCTATCATCTCTTTCTCCTTATCAATCATTCTGTCCATCCATCCATCCATCCATCATCATCTGTCGTCTATCATTCATCACATCTTAGAGAAACAATTTTCTAACTGGTAAGCAATGCTGTCAGGATAATAGTGTAGGGAAAGGCATCTCCAGATTTTGCATTCTTGGCTCTTTAAAGCTCTGAGTATCCAGCAATGAAATTTAATTAGCATGTTTCGAATAATTCTTGATTCATGACCTGTTTCAGTGAAGTACTTGTGTTATCATTTATAAAACAAACAACATGTTTCTAGGGTTGTACTTAATTAAATAAATTAAATGTTATTAAGTCACTACGGCTAAGATTCCAACAGTATTTCTTCTATATTGAATGAATATCAACTCTTACCTGATGATCATCAACATTTACACGTAGAGACTGTGTTATTATTTAGAACTCACCATAGTCTTGGGTTTGGTTCCAGAATTGGCCACTGGGGTGGAAGATGGGAGGTCCATGGACTCAGTGTCAGAAGACAAATTTACTCGTGTCTGATTTACTGAAATGGTATCTGCTCCACTTTCAGATCCTGATTCCAGATCCTATTAAAAAACAAATGCACTGGTATGAAGGACATGTGAATGTTCCCAAATGTCCTTCTTCCTACTACCAACACTTTTCCACTTCTTCTTTCTCCCAATGCACACTGATACACTAAAAAGTTGCTGACAACTGACACTGATGTGTCACACATAACCGTGCATTATTTTGTAAGAACCATTGTACTCATCAGAGGGTCTGCAAATACTTGAGAAAGAGGTAACATACTATTTGGTAATTTAACAGCTTAGTGTGCATTGGAAAGGCCAGGAGTGTGGCTAGCTAGGGCCCTGCAGAGAAGTTAGAAGGCAGAAGCCCACAGCCATACCTTCCTTACTGTGTGACCTTGAATCACTCACTGACAGTCCTGTGACTATACAGTGCTACCCAGAGTTCCTCACAGGGCCACTGGATTTCAAATACAAAGAGAGTTCTCATTTCTCCTTACCTCAGTCTCTTCTATGTTCCTGTTCAACCTCTATGGTGACAGCTATTACGGTGGCCTGGAATAGTTGAGCTCAAATGTCTATCTAATAAACTGAGGGCAGGAATTATGTTTTGTCATGTGTCATTCAATTCCCTTGTTTAAAAATGGGTATAATGAAAGTAGACACTCATGGAGTTTCATGAGCATAAAGTGCTTGTAATTGGCTCCTAATAATTTTCATTAAATGCTAGCTACTCCCATAAATTTGTTATTATTGTTATGTTTTCTTAGCAACTACTACATAGTGTGAGGTCAAGACATGTCTGTTGAGTGGATAGAATTACCTGGTAACCTCTGCAAATGCTGTGCATTTAAAATATCATATGCTTTCTTTGAGTTATAGATGGTTTGATTGCACAGAGGAAAGGTGGGAGGGGGAAATTGCAGAGGGGATGGAGCAAAGGCACCTATCACTCTAGGCTTTTAATCTGAGAAAACTATGAGTTAAATATCTCTATGTGTCCTCTTTATACATCTCAACTTTGCCGTGGTTCACATGGTCAAATATCATGTCCCACATCCCAACTCTCTGGTCTTAGCTTTGCCATTCTCTTGTTTCTTGGTCCTACCTGCTCTTGATGATGTCTTTTAATACAGTAAGCTGGTGTCTACAGGAGAGACTAGGCCCTGTGCTCTTTCCTGTCTCTTGTCCCAGTATTTCCCTTTGCTGGCCCCTTCTTGTCACTCCGGTCTCAGTTTGAATCTTACTACCTCAGAGAAGCATCCGTTGACATTTCAAACCAAAGAACTTGACTCCCTTCAACCTCTATAACATATCATTCTCTATTTTGCTATCCTGTTTGCTTGTTAATCTACTACATATTCTATCTATCTATCTATCTATCTATCTATCTATCTATAATCTATGAAATTATCTACCTACCTATCCATCTATGCATCCATCTCTCTTTATAATCCTTTTTTTTTTTTTTTTTTTTTTTTTGAGATGGAGTCTCACACGGTTGCCTGGGCTGGAGTGCAATGGCACAATCTCGGCTCACTGCAACCTCCACCTCCCGGGTTCATGCGATTCTCCTGCCTCAGCCTCCTTGGGTAGCTGGGATTACAGGTGCACAGCACCACACCCAGCTAATTTTTTGTATTTTTAGCAGAGACGGGCTTTCACTATGTTGGCCAGACTGGTCTCAAACTCCTGACCTTGTGATCCACCCATCTCAGCCTCCCAAAGTGCTGGGATTACAGACGTGAGCCACCACGCCCGGCCTCTTTATAATTCTTGTCTGTCTTCCTCTATTAGAATCTATGCATCGCAAGAGCAGGGACTTAACCTGTCTTGTTTACTGATGTGTCCCCAGGTGTTAGAACAGTGCCTGGCAGATAGAATATGATCAATAAATACAGTTTTATGAAGAAACAACTAGACTGACAAATATTAATACCTTTCCTTTCTTAATTCTCACAATAGAAGTAATTTTATAGTTTCTGCTATAAAATTATGTGATCAAAAGCATTGAAACTAAATTTTCTCCAGTTGGAAGGGTACAAAAGACATATGCGGCAAAAAGTAATGTTACACTCTTTAAATGTATGTGCACGTGTGTGTGTGCATGTGTGTAGAAGACATAACTCCGACTAAATTTCTGATGCCTGGAATGATTTCGGATCAGGGCCATGTGTTCTTTTATTTTTTTTTCTTTTGGCATAGAAAAGACAAACAACATTTTACCTTAAGAATATGATTCATTAGAATTTCAAATTGGATCAACATCAAGTAGTCTTAAATAGCAGATAATTTATAAAAATTAAATGCATAATCATAAGTAGCAGGTAATTTATAAGCCATTTATATTTGACCTTTAGGTATATCAGAAATATTTTGCATTAATTTCTTTTTTCTTTTTTTTTTTTTTGAGATGGAGTCTTGCTCTGTTGCCCAGGCTGGAGTGCAGTGGCGCCATCTCTGTTCACTGCAAGTTCCGCCTCCAGGGTTCACACCATTTTCCTGCCTCAGCCTCCTGAGTAGCTGGGATTACTGGTGCCCACCACCACGCCTGGCTAAATTTTTGTATTTTTAGTAGAGATGGGGTTTCATCGTGTTAGCCAGGATGGTCTCAATCTCCTGACCTCGTGATGTGCCCACCTTGGCCTCCCAAAGTGCTGGGATTACAGGCGTGAGCCACCGCGCCCGGCCTTGCATTAATTTCCTGTTTGTGATTTGATTAGATAAATAACAGAGTAATTTTGTATCTTTTGAACCATATAATGCTTCCAAAGTGAAATAATAACTTTTAAAAACTACTATTTATTGCATTTTTACCTTTCATAGACAAGGCTTTACAACCATTATCTGCTTCAGTGTTCATCAACTCTGTGTGGAAGGTACCATCATCACACGAGAGATGGTGGGTGAAGCCAAGGCTTAAGGTAAATAACTTGACCAAAGTCATATCCCAAGATAGAGCTGGCGTTAGAGCTCAGGTCTGCCTGACCCCAGAATTCAACTTTTTAAAGTAACCACCATGATATTCTGCAGAGGCCGCAAACACAACTAAATAAGTAATTTTAATAGGACCATCAATGTGTAGTTTAGTACAAATCTTTATTATTTTCTCTTCTGTCCTCTGTTCAATTTGAGAAATTACCCAAAAGCTCTCCCAAGATCTCTCACATCTGCTCCCTCCTTTAATTTTCTACTGCTACCATAAGAAAACCAAGCAGTGAATAAACCCTGGGTAATCATTACAACTGCCACTCATAATTTTCCTGTTACCTGACCCCCCACCTCACCTTTCTTTGTGTAATTAATCCTACAGGCCATCTTCTTGCAAGACTCCATCTATCAGTTTTACCCTATGCCTCCAATTATGCCAGTCTTTGGGAATATAGAGCTCTCTGTGAGGTTTTTATCATGGCAGGGACTCCAGTGTGATGTGTGCAAGAAGTGCTTATACCACTCAACTCTGGCCCAGGGAAGGGTGCATCTTGTGATCCATTGGTTGTTCTGATTTGGAGATCACAAGAAAAGGTCTCACTGGTGACCTTCAATATAGAGAAGGGAATGGAAGCCGTGGTGATTCCCAGGGAGAATATTCAAAGCCAGACAAAGGGAGAATTGAGTCTAGAATCTAGATATAAGATTTCAGGGGCAGATATAGGAAGAGGAGCCATTGAAGGGTCTGGAAAGCAACTGTTGAAGAATAGAAGGAAAAACAGGAGAGCAGCCAGAAGGCAGGAGCAGAGTGAAAGTCAAGGAAGAGAAGCAGTTCAATTGCATCTGATGCTGTGGTGAGAGACAGCACTGGCACTACTGGATTTGTCAGACAAGAGAAGGAGTGGGGAAAAATGATGGAGCAATAACCAATAATTAAATTAAGAAAGAGACTAGGTATGATGACTCATGCCTGTAATCTCAATACATTGGGAGGCCGAGGTGGGAAGATTGCTTGAGGCCAGGAGCTCTAGACCAGCCTGGGCAACATAGAGAAACCCCATCTCTACAAAAATTAAAAAAAAAAAATTAGCCAGGCATGGTAATGTGTGCTTGTATTCCCAGAAACTCAGGAGGCTGAGGCAGAAGGATTGCTTGAGCCCAGGAGTTTGAGGCCGCAGTGAGTTATTGTGCCAGTGCACTCCAGCCTGAGCAACAAATATTAAGCATGCAAATTAAAAGAACAGGAGCCTGGCCAGGCGTGGTGGCTCACGCCTGTAATCCCAGCACTTCTGGAGGCCAAGGTGAGCAGATCACGAGGTGAGGAGATCGAGACCATCCTGGCCAACATGGTGAAACCCTGTCTCTACTAAAAATTCAAAAATTAGCTTGGCATGGTGGTGCATGCTTTTAATCACAGCTACTTGGGAGGCTGAGGCAGGAGAATCGCTTGAACCTGGGAGGCAGAGGTTGAAGTGAGCCGAGATTGCGCCACTGCACTCCAGCCTGGTGACAGAGCGAGACTCCATCTCAAAAAAAAGAACAAGACCTCGTCTCTAAAAAATAAAAATAAATTATAAATCAAGAAAGAAATATAAGACAAAGAGGAGATTAAAGTTTGGCTTATAAAGGAAGGGATGAGCTAGGGCAATACCTGAAAGAGTGTCAAGAGAAAAAAAAACAATTCACTCTTCCTCATCCACATCTTTTCTCCCTATCCACTAACAGCAGAGTCAAACTAAGGAAGGATTTATTGAATAGGTAGGTGGTGGAGAAAATACAGAATGCTGTGGTGAGAGACTGCACTGGCACTGCTGGATCTGTCAGATAAGAGAAAGTGTGGGGAGAAATGATGGAGCAATAGCCAATAATTAAATCAAGAAAGAGGCTGAGTGTGATGGCTCATGCCTGTAATCCCAACACATTGGGAGGCCGAGGTGGGAAGATTGCTTGAGGCCAGGAGCCCTAGAACATAGAGCTGGGCAACATAGAGAAACCCCATCTCTACCAAAAAAAAAAAAAATTAGCCAGGCATGGTGATGCATGCCTGTAATTCCAACTATACTTGCTAAAGAGAAAAAGGGTGAGGACTAGTAGGAACAGAGCAATGGAATTTGAACCTAAGTGAGAGTGTGAATAACTGGTAGAGCAAAGCAGGAGGTGGGAAGGAATGGAGATGAGGATGGAGACAGATCAGTATTAGATGACAGGAGCAACACATCTTTCATTGATGTTGGAGGAGAGAAAGAAGCAAAGAGGCACCTATAGCTATTTGCAGGTGTGATGCCCGGACATCTCTCAATGGTCTCAATTTTCTATGAGAAGAGGAACGCAAGGGTGTTAAGAGGTAAGGATGCTAAGAGATAAGTGCAAGTAAAATTGTTGAATAGCCATCTTGAAATGTGGGAGAAAATCCAAGGAGACCAAAAGATACTGCAGAATAGCAGGGGAGGCCCAATCAAAGGTGGTAGAGTGGTTCTGGCCTGTGTGTGTCTGAACTTCCCTATGTTATCAATGAAATATCCCAAGAGACCGTCAGCATTCCCTTAATTACACATTGACTAGAAGACTATTCCTAATTCAAACTTAAAAAATACGTCACTATGATGAAGAAAATGCTCTGACTGTCTGACAACCAGGGAATTCTGGTTCTGGAAATGGTACTTATCTCATTGTAAAAAAAAATCGGCATGTTGGGAAGGTTTCTAATATAGCAGAATGAGCATAGGCTTTGGAGTCTGACAGATGTGGATGCAAACAAATCTCACCTGCTGGGTGACCTTTGGTAAATAACTCACCACTCTCTGTCAGTGTGAACACAGGGAAATTATTCATCCTCTGTCTCTGAAGCTCAGATTTCTCATGGTAGGACTGTCAAGAGGTTAAATGAAGTAACTTACATAAAGGTTAGCACTCACTAAATACTTAGTCTTGATCTCATCCCCTACCCGCATTCATCCTATGAGATTGGCTATCTCAGCAAGCCCTAAGAGACTGGCACACTCTGAGTGCCTGGATAAAACCACCGGATCCTGGGCTGTGTTGATTCATCAGGCCATAGCCAATCTATAAGGTTTTATCTATGCAGCCTCCTTAAACCTTTATCTCTACCTGTGCTTTAATTTATTTTTATGTTAAAGACATCCTTAAAGACTATATTATTCTTGATAATTTTTATTATATGCAGAACTTATTCTGGCATTTTCTCATAAATATTCTCAAACTGGGGTGGGGTTGGGGGGTGGTGAGTGTTTCACTGTGTGTCTTGTTCTTCCTGCTGATCTATAAATTCACAGTGAAGTGTGAGGGTGGGGCAGAGGCAGTTTGTCCTCTGTATCTGGGTCAGTGCTCCTTGGTAGATGGTCCGGGTCCTAATTCTGCCATTATAATCCTCTTATTCCACCACACAGTTATCAAAAGGAGTGGAAAGTTCTGTGGAAAAAAATTTGATGGTGAAAGAATGTTAAAATTAGCTTTAAATTCCAAGGAACATAAATAAAGAACAAGAGGTGACCTAGAATATCATAAAGATCAAAAAGGAGCTTTGAGGGTTTTGGGGTATGTCTTATTCATCTCTAGCTCAAGGCCTGGTGTGAGTGAATCTAGTATAAGGGGAAGGAATGAGAACTGACCATCACTAAATATGTACTCTGTGCTTGATCCGTGCGGTACTTCTTACATACATTTTTTTATTTATGCCTCCCAACGAGCCATTCGTTAGGAAATAATATCTCCATTTTTCACATGAACCTGCAGTTGAGAAATTAAATAACTTGATGTTCCCAGAAAGTCAGGTATAATGCTGGCATTTGAACTCAGACCTTTACACTACAAAGTTCATAATGTTTCCACTGTATTATTTTGCCTATTCTGAATACATCTCTATTTACAGAGCTAACAATTGTGATATTCCATGAGCTAATGTGTGCAATATAAAACCCAG
The DNA here is from genome assembly GCF_028885625.2 of Pongo pygmaeus. Lineage (NCBI taxonomy): Eukaryota > Metazoa > Chordata > Mammalia > Primates > Hominidae > Pongo > Pongo pygmaeus. Next base: position 13,335,724 of record NC_072380.2, read on the forward strand.
TTTACAATTTAAATAAAGGCAGAATTTGTATCAAATAATTTGATATGCCACAGTTATATTTCAGTAGGTGCTTAAATTTATATATATGATTTTCTACTGCTTTGATCTCAGGTAAATACAAATTTCTTGACTTAATATGTTTATTATTGAATAACACAAATAATAGATGAGTTGAAAAGTGATTCATAGCTTAATTATAAGTAAACTCAACCATCCTAGATCTGCACAAACTAAGGCCTTTAATATGATGCTGATAGTAAATATGTAAAGCGTATAGTTGATCCTAGAATCTGTCTTCCAAATTTTGAGTGTTTGACTCTTAAGGGAGTGTCTATATTATGTAAAATTGATGCATAATAAAATAAAATTCTCAGCTCTGTCTCTTTCACTGTATTTCACTAAGTGAATTTTAGAGTTTTCTCAAGTTAATCTCATCTAAATTCTTTCTTGTAGTGTGCTGGGTTAGTTCAACTGGCATCCATCCATCCATCCATCCATTTACTCATGTAGCAAACCTATAGTAAGATTCTTCTATATGCGATACAGATTTGTGGGACAGTCATAGACATAGTGCTTGCTAACAGAGTCTCTCTCATATCAGAGAAGACTGACAATTAAGGAAGGTTTGATCACTACAAAGCATAATTTCCCAAGGTGACTTTCCTTCCTGTTTAATGATAAACATGTTCTTTTGTATCACCCATTTCTCTGTGGACTCTGCATAGAATGTATGCATGAGGCATAGAAGTATTTTGGTTATTTTTATGGTACTGTACTGGGGTTATAGGTTGTTAGATGCCATTAACAAGGGTGTTTCCTTTGCAAGAGGGACTGTATAAGGTTAAGAGATACGACTCCTATGGGAAAAGAAGTAGAAAGTGGAAAGCTCACAGGAACGTGCCGCCGCAGGTTTGTTGGTGTGTCCGACGGAGAGGAGCTGGTGCTGAGGGCATTTTCTATGTCCTGATCAAGCTGGTCCAGTTTCATAATCAGCAGCACCATGGAGTCCAGCCGCGCCCTATCTCGATCTTCTCTTATTTCCTGAGAAACAGAACATGTTGTTACTGAATCTGAAAGGCCATTTCTTAATAAGAATAAAAAGTTCCCTGTTCTTCAATGTGACAAAAGGGACACTGGATAATAGGCAGTCTTTAATTAGAAGAGAAGTTCCATTCTGTATCATCAATGGGCTCTTCATTGGGAAGATACTGAGTTAGTGCCAAGAAAGCATTTTACATGAATATTAAATATATGTCTTGTAAAGCTAAGTGCAATGAAAAAAGAAGTATAACAACAATGCGTAATGGCATGTATTTACTATTTTCCCACTACTTATTTTTGGGAAGGGTTATATATTTTTCTTCTTTTTTCACAGTACAAATTGATTATTTAAAAGGTACTAATAATTATTTGTGGCTAGACATTTAGGGATGCATATGAGATTATATTTTTGGAAGACTCTTTTGCAGTATAGTAAAAACACTGGAAAAGAATTAAGTGAGGCAAGTTTTCAGTTTGTGCAGGGGAACAGTTTTCCTAGCATGGGGCCGTTTAGCCACTGCTACTTAAAGCTATATCCTTACTAAAATCTCTTCTCTTGAGTTTCTTTTATTTTACACACTTTTATAAAACAGCTCCTGCAACAATTTGTATTTTTGTAAATGAGTATAGTTACTTATTCTCAGTTCTCTATACTACAGACATATGTTGATAGAAATATTTTTAGTCATAGGAGTAGCTAAAGCTTCTCATTGAGCATATAGAGTTACTTGGGCATGACGCAACCATTCTGGTGTGTTTAAGTCAAGTCAAGTAGTTCTAGGAATCTTCCAGATTCCCTGTGTTGTGCAAGGTATTAGGATGGGGTAAGGTATTGGCCAAAAAAAAAAAAACAAAAAAAACAAAAAAAAAAAACCGTAGAAAGCACAGTTAGGTTCTTCAAAAGCAACATCTACAGAGAAATATCATGCACGCAGGGTCGGCTCTTTTGAGGCAAGTCATCATTTGTGACTTATGTTGCCATCCTCTCCATCTATCTGATTGTATTGATCTGGGTGAAATCAGATTATATTGATCTGGGTGAAATCAGCTTTAAAAGGACCAACAGTGGCTGACCAACAGTGGAAACATACATCTTGACAGAAGCCTGAGGGCTATCGATACAATGGTGGCAGATTGAGGGTTCACTTTGGTGATGGTTCCTTGTGAGATGAAATTGATGATGGCCTGAATCACAACTTCATTTTTAAAATTTTTTGCCATTTATTTTAATCCTTCTAAATTCCCCCAGCCACCATTAAAAGGCACCCCCAAAGAACAGGGTCTAGGATAATTTTGTGGGTTAATCTAATTTTATAGAACTTTGTATATCTTAAACAGCAAGAGCAGATTGTTAATATTACAGAGGCATTATCTTTCACATGTCAGATAATTGGTTAATCAGATTAAATTTTTCAGACAATCAATTAAGCTAACATTGGATATGTTACTTAAGTAAACAGAACTTGTGCATGGTTTAACAGATGAATGCAAATTGAAACAGCTAGCCCTGTTTTCACAAAGACAGATTAATTTTGAGAATATGTTAAGAATTTTTTGAGGTATGCTAATTCCTTCAGAATACTATGCTGTTGTTATTACTTCAGTCTCCTCCTATTGTCCCTGCTGTTTGAAACAAGACTGGGACAGAAAACTACATTTTTTTGTCATTATAAACTATTCTTATAAAGGGGTCCATGATATTTGCAAAGAAACAGACCTGATCTTTTCCATGTATCCTATCCCTCACTGCCACAGAGCTTTGTTACATTCAAAGAAGTGTTATTGATAGTATGATTGTGCTTATAACTTATTTAGGTTAATTCCCGAGTATTCCAGATAATGGAAAAATCTGATTAAATAGTAATTAAATCCCAGTAATCACTCTTCCCATGGGCTTCATTATATAATTTCTTTTTCTTTTAAACCAAAGTTGTGTTTGACAAGATGATGATCTTTGCATCTCTATGTCCACATATGATTTTGTGTGATTGTCTTTCCTTTCTCAGTTATGTCCTCAAAGACAAAGATTCGATTTTTTAACTGCCCGGTAGGCATAGAGTTAAGTTATATACTGCTCATGCAATCCATTTTCAGGAATAATAATAATGAAATCAATTGGAGCCACTGAAATAACACCTCCCAAAGCCTTAGAAAATATTTCTTGATATTTTCCAGCTACTACGTTAATGTTGGATAAAGCAGTATATCCTGCAGCCATCCTAGACAGATCAGCAGTAGTCTCAGAAACAATTTGTCTTTGAATTAACTGGATGCTGACATTGTGCTTTAAAAACATCTTCAAATCCATGGGATGAAGATCAAATTATTTCAAATGATCTGCCAAAAGGATTGAAACCAAACATTCTTACTCTATGATATTCCCTTAGATAAATAAGCCTATTTTGATTCCTTTTTCTTCCTGGATGCATCCTTATTCACCATCCATTACATTTAGCCTGAAGGGTCAAGTACACAGACCAGTATCATATATTACACATTCAAAAAAAAAAACTTCACAAAATAGAATGACTGCAAACCTGATGCTTTGGATAAACACTATTGCTCTCATTTTCAAAGCCCCAGTATTAATATTTCACAAAGTTTTAACCTTTCATATGTTGATGGCTATACTCCAGCAAATGTTTTCATGCCTGAAAACAGAGCAGCATATTTGCAGATTTTGTCTAAGTTGACATCTACAGTGTACTTAAAAAACTCCCTGTCACTATAGTCCAGGAAGAAAAACTTCTTAACAAGTGAAGCTGCCTACTAATGAAATTAGTATTTCAGTAACTTAACCTCTGTAAATCAAGACCAAGATGCTAAATTCTCTTCCCTCCCATCTTTTCTTCTTTCTTCCCTTCAGTCACTAGTCCAAGGGACTGAATATTTATCAGCAAGAAAGACAGATAAAATCTCTGTTTTCCTGAATATTATAGTCAACCATGGGAAGATAAGGAAAATCAACAGAGTCTTACGTATATAGTTTGAAATGGGAACAAATTAAGAAGAAAATAAGTAGGGTAATGAGATACACAGTAACTGCAAGGTTGTAGCCTGGTCGCAAAGAGCTCTTTGCAGAAGTGAGTAGTTAAACCATGGTGAGGGAGAGAGGGAGGATGAGATGGAGGAGATGATAGAGAGAGAGAGGCAGAGATAAAGATAGAAAAGAGAGAGAATAAGGAGGAGGAAAAGGAAGAAGAGGAGAAGTGGGGGAGGAAGGGAGCAGTGATTGCAAAGAAGTCAAAAAGATGAGGAAAAGTGGGAAAACTGTTCTAGCAGAGTGAAGAGTAACACAGTGATGTTAAGGAGGAAATGGGTTTGGTTAATAAAAGAATCAGAAAAAAGAATATAAAAGTTGAATGAGAGGAAGTGAGAGGGAGAAGGAGTGAGTGCTAGTGCAAAATGAGGCTGGATTTAAATAGGAGACACCATTTTTTGTTTTAAAGGTCGCTATAAAGTGGTAAGTTTCATTCTTTGTGTAATGGAGGCCACTGTCAAGATGTAAGCAAAGGAGTGGTTTAGTACATTTTATAAACTTTTAGATTTCTTTCTTTCTCCCTCCTTCCTTTTTTCCCTTTTTGAAACAAAGTCTCACTCTGTTGCCCAGGCTGTAGTGCAGTGCAGTGGCACGATCTTGGCTCACTGCAGCCTGGATCTCTAGGGATCCAAGTGATCCTTCTATCCCAGCCTCCCAAGTAGCTGGTACTATAGGCACGTGCCACCAGGTCTGGCTTTTTTGTTGTCGTTGTTGTCATTTTTTGTAGAGACAGGATTTTTTGTAGAGACGGGATTTTGTAGAGACAGGATTTGCCCAGGCTGGTCTCAAACTCCTGAACTCAAGAGATACTCTCATCTCGGCTTCCCAAAGTGCTGGGATTACAGGTGTAAGCCACTGCATCCGGCCTAGGTTTCTTAATACATATTGTGAATCAAACATTTTTGAAACCTTACAATAGTTTCCACCCCGCAATGCCCCATGACTAATGCATGCTCTTTATCCTAAGGTTATTTTTTCTAGTTTTGGTCTTGTTATGCTGAAGTCTAAATTGAACACATATTCAGTGATTGTAAAGAAATACCAGGTTATTTTATTACAAGGCCTCATACATTTTAAGATCAAAGTGGAATAGGAAAAGGTACTGTTTGGGGAGCATATTTCTTAGGAGCAGGAAATGGGTGGGCCATGGCATGTTGGTAAATGTTTAGCAACTGAATCTCCAAATAAAACGAAAGTCCTTATTTGGAGCATTTGTGGATTTCCGTGGTGTAAATATTCCCCTGACCCATTTCAAGCTGCCAACAAGATGTTACTGACTTCAGGGTTGGAAGAAATGTGCATAATTGGCCCATTCGAGCTGGTGTGAACCAGTGTCAGCTGGCATATGGTGACTCCAAAGCACACTGGGGTAGGGGCCAGAAGGATGGAGAATTCTTCTTAGATTTTGACTTGAACAGAAACATTGATAGTTACATATATAGTTATAATTATGGTTTAGTCAACATAATAACATATTAAAATAACACATTTTATTTTTTAAATACATTTATTTTCCTTAATATTGGAAGGAACTCCCTGGGCAACAGGGATTAACATTACTAAGGAATTACGTGAGCAACAAGGAATTTACCTTGTTGCCCAGGTAAATTTTAGTATGAATTGTAGATTTCAAGTCTGTGTACTTCTGGGCCAGGCATGGTGGCTCACGCCTGTAATCCTAGCATTTTGGGAGGCAGAGGTGGGTGGATCACTTGAGGTGAGAAGTTGGAAACCAGCCTGGCCAACATGGTGAAACCCCATCTCTGCTAAAAATACAATTTTTTAAAAAATAGACAGGCATGGTGGCGGGCACCTGTAATCCTAGCTACTTGGGAGGTCTGAGGCAGGAGAATCGCTTGAACCTGGGAGGTGGAGGCTGCAGTGAGCCAAGATCGTGCCATTGTACTCCAGCATGGGCAACGAGAGTGAAACTCCATCTCAGATAAATAAATAAATAAATAAATAAATAAATTAATTAATTAATTTTGTGTACTTCTGGAGGATTTTTTTTTTTTTTAGTAGTGGCTCCTTTAGCTCTCTTCCTTGCTCTATTTATTATTTATGTTTGTAAACTTCTTTAAAATTTATTATAATTAACATATTTTTTATTTCAACTTTCAGACTCAGAACTGCATGTGCAGGCTTGTTACATGGGTATATTGTGTGATGATGAGGTCTGGGGTATGATTGATCCCGTCACCCAGGTAGTGAGCATAATACCTAAGAGGTAGTTTTTCAACCCTTGCCTCCCTCCCTCCTTCTCCCCTCTGTGGTCCCCGGTGTCTATTGTTCCCATCTTTATGTCTATGAGTATCCAACAATTAACATATTTTTATATTGACATTTATACTTAAGTCAAAACACAATTCTTTAAGTTACTGATAGGTCATTTGGATACTTCACTCAACACCAAATAATTAGGAAATATAAAAGTTCAAGGTTCCAGTGCCTTGATTTTACAGATGAGAAAACTGAACTCCAGGGAGTTTTAAAAATCCATTGGTAAAGTCGAGACTAGAGCCTGGCTCTTCCCACTCCCCTTCCTGTTAGCTTTCCAGTTCTACATGTTCGTTTCCCTCCATGTTAAATATTTTAAATTTTATGCCCACTTGGGTATCATGAATTCTCTCCTCAACTTCTGCATCCTGGTTTTTCTTCCTGTCAATATACAGAAACTGTGTTTTTGAAGAACACCAATTACTACCACACTAATTGCAAGAAACTTGTGAAGTCGTCTTGCCCTCTTTTCTTTTCTCTTTTGTTTTCTTTTCTTTTCTCTTTCCTTCCTTCCTTCCCTCCCTCCCTTCCTCCCTCCCTCCTTCCTCTCTCTTTCTTTTTTTTTTTTTTTGGAGATGGAGTCCAACTCTGTTTCCCAGGCTGGAGTGCATTGGCACAATCTTGGCTTACTTCAACCTCTGCCTCCCAGGTTCAAGCGATTCTCCTGCCTCAGCCTCCCAAGTAGCTGGGATTATAGGCACTCGCCACCATCCCCAGCTAATTTTTTTTTTTTTTTTTCAGTAGAGATGGGATTTCACTGTGTTGGCCAGGCTGGTCTTGAACTCCTGACCTCGTGATCCGCCCACCTCGGCCTCCTGAAGTGCTGGGATTACAGGCGTGAGCCACTGCGCCTGACCTTGCCCAGTTCTTTAAACTTTTATTTAGCAATCATTTAAGGTATGTTTATTGACCACTATGTGCTATACACTGTTTCAGAGGAAGCAACCTATTTCATATTTGTACAGGTATAAATTTTAAAAAAGTTTATAGTGTCCAATTCTGCCTTCCTCTAACTTCTCAGCTTGTCCCACAAGAACCAGACAGAAATAGCAGTGTCTGTATTCCATGAAACAGCCTTTCAAATATTTGAAGAATGATGTGGTGCCCATGTTCTTTCATTTTTGGGTGAATCATCCTCAATTCCTTTAATTATTTCTCATATGACATGTTTTCAAATCCTCGGTAATTATGTTTACTCTTCTCTGGATATGATATAATTCTGTCAATGACTCAATTAACTGTTGGTGCCCAGAATTAAATATATTACTCTATGTGTTCTCTGACCAGGGCAGACAAGGCAAGTGCTTCTGTGTTCTATATACCCTCTTTAAAGCAGCCTAAGAATTTTGTGCCTGTTTAGAACATGAACAGGCTATTCTTAACGGAATAGCCACAGTCTGCTTTTTTAATGAGGAAAACGTATTTAGTTGACTGTGAGCTGAACTTGAGTCAATGCTGTGATGTATGTCTCTTTTTCCCATTATGTGCCTGTGTAGTGCTAAGAACAGAAACATCCTGTTGCTTTGGGACTGCAACCAGCTGCTGTCAAAGTTTAGATAATATATGTAGCTGCTGTGGAAGAAATTTGCAGTTGTATCTCTTTCAGACATAGATCAATAGATACGAGGCAAATTAGGAGAGAAATTTCAATTCAATTTGATTTACTGTCAGAAACCTAAGATGTCCAAGCCCATGGTGGTAACCTGGAAATCTGAAAGAAGCTCCTAATTTACTTGGAAGAGCTATTTAGTTCCTGGGCAGAGAAGCCTCTTTGATTGCAGTGGTATCTGGGGAAGATGAATAGGGTTTTTAGAGAATCATTCTTTCCTGAAAGTGTCAGATTCTGTGAGGCTTAAACAACAGGAGTCTCCTCTCTGCTTCTTTCCTTCCATCTGGGAAAGATAATCCCAACACCCCTCTTTCTACAAATGCTCTTAATTGAACAGCACAAACACAGCAGACACACACAAGGCAGTTGGGGAGGAGGTGCAAATTACTGGACATTTTGCAGACTGGAGAAATACAAAGTCCAGAAAAGAGTGTGCCTCTTCTAGAGAGACACAGGCTCTGTTTTCCTAATGCCAGCATTTGGAAGAGAACCAAAAAGTTCAGTAAAATACCCAGACGCTTCCAAATAGTGGACGATTGGTTTGGCAAATATAGCATTGCTTGAACACTTTGCTTGTCAATGAACGGTGGCATCACATAGTCATGATAAATTAAATGCTAAACCGGGAATAGAACTGAAACTTCCTGACACAAGGTTCTGGCCCCTGTGCTGTCTTCAATTCCATATGTGTCTTACTGGTTATTCTGGGCTGGTAATACTCCTTGCTCACCCGTGAAAGAAAGGGACCTTTTAGCAAAAGACTTGGCTCAGTTTCATCCTGAAGTATTTGATCTTTGGCCAGCTGGACTAGTGTAAAAATCTCATATTAGCGTTATATGTTTCATTTGACAATAAATTTCTCATTCTAGACTTTCCTTTCTTAAAATAATATCCTGTTTTAAAAACCAGAAAGTTATTAAATCTCTTTTTTTAGAGCAGTGAAGATTTTCATGTAAATTGACACTAAGAAGCTAATGATAATGTAATTATCCTAAGTCAGAATTTCTAGGCAAGTTAAATAAGTCAGTCTTAATTTTTATTCCACTGTGTTTCAATTTGAAACTTAGGTAGACTAGCAGGAAGGAAAACAACAACTATTTCCTGTTTGCTAGATATATTCCGTTCAACTCCAAGTTATAGGCATATTATCTTCTATTAATAACATGTGCCACTATGACTATAATATTAGGTCATGACGATGGATAGATAATATTGTTATTTAAAGTTGCAACAAGCAATCTTTTAACTGACATGTAATCATTAGTTAGCGATCATGGCTTTATATTATCTGTTTAAATGTATCTGCTATTAATTTGCTTCCACTTATTAAGACATGGTGAAGAAAATTGGTTTCTCTTTTGCTAGATTTTTAAACTCCAACTAGGCTTCAAACAGAGCACTGATTAGCCAGAACTTTTGTAACTTGCCTGCACAGTTTCCTAAATAGTTTCAAAGGATATTGATATAGCTCGTCCAAATAGTTTCAAAGGATATTGATATAGCTCGTCCTGAGAAGTGTTCAGAAGTGGCAGGTGTGAAGCAGGGGGAGAACTGGGTGGGCAGCAGCTCCTCCCTCTCCCAGGGAAATCTGTGCATGGCTTCCTCCATGCACTTCAAAGGCCCATTTTGGGGACCGGGATATAATTTCTACCTAAATCATTTCGTAAGCATGTGGGAACCAGTCTTCATGTTAAGTGCTAAAATTAAAGATTGGCGTTCAGGTCACTAAATACGTTATAGAATATAGTATAGTCTTGCTGAGCTGATATGTATTCCATACTATCATGCTTATGTGGTATCTGCCAATTCCTGTGACTCTTTTTTATTTTTATTTTTTACAATACTCAGTAACTCTTTGCTTTGGCTCAGGTTTTAAAGCAGACAAGACTTTTCTTGCTTTGAAAACATAAGAAAAATATCTATTTAACACTGAAATTCCATAAATTGTTTTTAGGAATATTATGATGATCCTTGCTTTGCCATGAACAACAAAAAAAAGACATAAGTAAACATGTATTCCTTTTTCATAAAAAGTAGCCCTTTTTTTTTTTTTTTTTTTTTTAAAGTCTTGTATTGACCTGACTTCTGTCTACTTTTCTGCCGGCACTGTTGTAACTCTCTGATTCAGCCCAGTGGCCCGCAAATGTCAATCATCCTGAGTCCAACAACTATATTTTCCTTAATAATTTGTATTTATTATTTTTACCACTGTATCTTCCTTAATACTTTATAGCTGCATTTTTAATATTATATATACATGCTATATAATATATAATCTGCTATATTTCTAACACATATGAGACTACAAAATTATCAAAATAGAGATTCTTTATGCTATCTGATGTAATCTCAATTAAGCCATACTATGTTGTAGGAAATGCTTTACTACAAGTAGAAAGCTTCTTTTGGTTTCTCAAGTATGTCATCTTCTCCCTCATTTGCAATTTGAATTTGCAGATTTAGAAAATAAAACTGTAGGATGTCTAGTTATATTTGAATTTCAGATAAACAAAAAATAATTTTTTAGTATAAGTAGATCCAAATATTGCATAAGACAATATTGCATTGGACATACTGTGGCTAAACATTTTTATCTGAAATTAAAATGTAACTGGGTATTTTATGTTTTATCTGGCAACTGTAGTTTTCATTCATGTCATAATGTTCTTTTCGCTTAACACGCTTCTTGCTGGGTATATCAGAGGAAACCCTTGGCTTCAAGGGCAATGTGACTCCAATGGAGGGGTCTCTCAAAGGCTTGTTTCTTTGAATTAATAAATAGTATTTGTCTCTTTATGTTTAATTTTACAGCTTCGGTGAGTAGTAGTTTTCAATAGCGGCAGATTATCAGTATACTTGTATAGCTTTGGACACTTCTACATGCTAAGGTTCCCCTGACCAAATTCTGATTTGGTAGGCATATGGGGAGGCTAAGCTATGTGTTTTTAAAAAGTTCCACTGATGTATTCATAGCACAGCTAGGTTTGAGGAACATTTTAATAGATTGCAGAGAAAACCATTACATGGTTTCTGATGAAAATTAGGGTGACAAGAATTAGAGTCTCACCTAGTGTAATTCCACAAGAAGAACTTCATTAATCTCCTATATTAACAGATTTAAGAAAAAAATACGACAAATAAATATCAAAAAGGGCATTTATAACATTTCAAACTGATTTGAAATCTTTCGATAGTGATTACAAACAACAAAATAAATTAAAATAAAAAAAACCTCTTTTAAGTGGCAAGGACTTAGAAGGCAATGTTCTTCACCTGATTATGAGTCTAAGACACTTAGAGCAAGCATTGAGGATAATGAGGAAACACTGGAAATATTTCTATACAACTAGGAAAAAGTAAGAATGCTTGTTATCACATATTCTACTCAACATTACACTTGAGGTTCTGCCCAACGCAACAAAAAAAACAACAACAAAACAGAGATGATTATATTACAAAGGAAGAAAATGTGTACCTCAAAAATCCAAGAGAATAATCTGACAATCTGATAATTTAAACAAATCAAAGAATTTGGCTTAACAAAGAAAAACACAAGACTACTCTTGTCCTCTCCCATTAATCATTTAAAAAATGGAATAGGAGGAAAAAACCCTCATATCACAGTAGCAAAAAAGACTATAAAATACCTAGAAGTAACTAAAAAAAGAAATAATACCATTATGAAAAAAAAACCAAAAATGTCACCAAAGAATATAAAAGACTGAATAAATGGAAAGATATATACTTGCTCTGGAGAGGAAAGTTCCAACATACTGTACAACTAATTTGTTATGTGTACTCTCTGTTTCCCCACTAGGTTGTCAGCCCCACAAGGGTAATCACGGTTTGTTTTGTTCACTGATGCAAACAAAGAATCTACAGCAGTGGCACATAATCATCACATAATAAATGCTTGTTGAATGAATGAATGAATGAGTAAAATATTCTGTTTGAATTAATTTAAAAACTCAAAGGAGTCTAAATGAAACCCTCATGGGTTTTACGGGTTTTTAAAAAATGAACCCACCTGCAGAGCTGATTCTTCAAAAACGAAAATGAAGACCAAGAAACATATTATCCAGCAGTCATACCTGTTGGTATTTTTATTCAAATGAGTTGAAAATGTATGTCCACATAAACACCTGCATACAGATGTTTATAGCAACTTTATTCATACCTGCTAAAGCTTGAACTAACGAAGATACCCTTCAGTAGGTGAATGGATAAACAGTGGTACATTTAGACAAAAAACATTATTCAACAGTAAAAACAAATGAGCTATCACGCCATGGAAAAATATGGAGGAAACTTAAATGCATATTACTAAGTGAAAGAAGTCAGTCTGATGAGCTATCTACTGAATAATTCCAGTTATATGATATTCTGGAGAGGCAAAACTATGGAGACGGTAAAAAGACTACCAAGAAGGAAGGGATGAAAATCCAGATCATAGAGGAGTTTTAGGGCAGTGAAACTATTCTGAATGATTATATGTTAGTAGATACCTGTCATTATACATTAATCCAAACCCATAGAATGTACACCAAGAGTGGACACTGATGTAAACTATGAACTTTGAGTGATACTGACATGTCATTGTAGAGTCATTGATTGTTACAAATGTACTACTTTGGTGCTGGATGTTGATGGTGGCTATTGGCAGAGGGCATATAAAATATTCTGTACCTTCCACTCAATTTTGCTGGAAACCTAAAACTGCTTTTTAAAAAGGCCATTAAAAATATGAAACAAAATAAAGAAAATGGAAAGAGACTAGAAAATTTTTAGTGTGGATATCTTTAAATACACACAAAATACAGAAAAATAATAAATTTTGATTTATCTGTCAGATTAAAAATGACCAATATTTTGCTCATTTATCCCTCTTCACATTTTTATCAGTGTTTTAGGTAAATCCCAGAGACCATATAATTTCATCCACAAATGCTTAGGTATAAGTTGATTTTAAATTTCATCTGCAAGAGAAAAGGAGTCAAAATTGTAAAATCTTTTTTAAAAATCCACATGTTCTATGAAACAACACACTGTATAAAGTGTCCACAAAGAAAAGACTGATAAAAGTTAAAATACAATTATAGACTGGGAGAAAATATTTAGAGCATATGTATGACAATGAATGAAGAAGTTATAAAAAGACAACCAAATAAAATTGGTCAAAGCATATAAAGAGTCTATTAATAGAAGAATTCCTAATGACTTAAAACCTCAAAGCATCACTGGTAATTAAAACAATACTAATTAATTATGAATGAGAATTATTATTTTTTTCATAAAAAAGAAATCATGAGCACACTCAAGTTTGACAATATTTTGGAAATAGAATTTTTTTCCCCTTTGGAGAGTAGCTTGGGAGTCTCTATCGAAAATAAGGTAGAACATATTCTTCAACCTGGTAATTTAATTTTAGATACCTGTCTTAGAAAATTACTTGCACACATGCAAAGATAGTATAATCAATACTCTCTTCATTGTAGCATTTTTTGCTAGTAGCCAAAGAACTGGAAATAACTTACTATCAATAGAAAATTTTAACTGAATGAGTTATGGCACCATTATTTCTTGGGTCACAATGCAGTAGTTGCATACGATGACGCAGATCCACGTGCACTGACAGGGCCATGAGTAACCTACGTAATGCTTCAATGCGAGTTAGAAAAATGTCCCCTTGTGCGGGGGCTCACGCCTGTAATCCCAGCACTTTGGGAGGCCGAGGTGGGCGGATCACGAGGTCAGGAGATCGAGACCTCCTGGCTAACATGTTGAAACCCCGTCTCTACTAAAAATACAAAAAATTAGCCGGGTGTGGTGGCGGGAGCCTGTAGTACCAGCTACTCGGGAGGCTGAGGCAGGAGAATGGCGTGAACCCAGGAGGCGGAGCTTGCAGTGAGCTGAGATCGTGCCACTGCACTCCAGTCTGGGCGACAGAGCGAGACTCCATCTCAAAAAAAAAAATAAATAAATAAAATGCTCGTTTGAATGGATGCAGCCATGTGCTAGGGTTCATGTTTAATGAGCAAAACACAGGTTGCTTATCAGCCCCCACTCAGCACTTTAGTGTGGTGTCCTTGTGCGGGGCATAACCTGCCCAACAGTACTTGGGACCCTGCTACTCATAAGGAAAGTGCTCTATAGAGAGTTTGCTAAGTAGAGAAATAAAGGTAAAGAACACTCTACACCAAGCTTTTCCAACCCGCAGCCCAGGACAGCTTTGAATATGGCCCAACACAAATTCATAAACTTTCTTAAAACATTGTGAGATTTTTTTGCGATTTTTCTTTTTTCTTTTTTTTTTTTTTAGCTCATCAACTATCGTTAGCGTTAGTGTATTTTGTGTGTGGCCCAAGATAATTCTTCCAATGTGGCCCAGGGAAGCCAAAACATTGAACACCCCTGCTCTACAGCATAAAATCCTTAATATATTTCTCTCTTTCTCTCTCTCTCCCCCCCCCACACACACACGAGCACACATACAGACACATCCAATGCAAAATTATTTCTCTGTGTGTGTGTGTGCACACATATATATATATACACATATATGCGCAAAAAAAATCTGGAAGGATATCTGATATGGTTTGGCTTTGTGCCCCACCCAAATCTCATCTTTCCAGGTGTTGAGGGACGGACCTGTTGGGAGGTAATTTGATCATGGAGGAGGTTCCCCCATGCTGTTCTCATGATAGTGCGTGAGTTCTCACACGATCTGATGGTTTTATGCGTGATGTTTTCCCCTGCTCTATTGCTGTCTCCTGCCACCTAGTAAAGAAGGTACTTGCTTCTCCTTAGCCTTCCACCATGATTGTAAGTTTCCTGAGGCCTCCCAGCCATGCGGAACTCTGAGTCAATTAAAGCCCCTTTCTTTATAAATTACCCAGTCTCGAGTAGTATCTTTATAGCAGTGTGAGAACAGACTAATACAACATTCATCCCTGGGAGCTGAATATGGAGCTGGGAGAGGGGCAAAGAAACTTACATGTTACAGTTTGAAATTACTTCAACAAGCACATGATGGTGAATTATATCAGTGATATAAAAATAAATGCTTATTGAAAACAAAAACACAAAAAATTACAATCTGTAAAAAGCTGACACCACAAACACGAAAAAGCTCCCCACAAATTTTATTCCTTAACTGCATAACACACTTTATAATATATTTTTCATATACTATCTTTTTAACTTTGTTGAATTATGAGGGATTAAACATTTTTTGGTATGTTCATATATTGACATATGCTGAAGCCTTTAACATAATGACTGAGTATCCTTATTATTGGTATGAAAAGATGTCCATATATTCAATAAATATGGTTACTAAAGTATAACTAAGATAATTTCCATCTTTATGTGTATAGACAATTTATCTTTGCCAGTACAACTAACCCACAGCTAATTTTGTTGAGAACTTGTTGATGATCTCCTTTTGTGACCATCACTCTCACTATGTTGAACCCTGGCTTGACCAATTTAATGTATGATCTGTTCTTCCTATGACTCATCGGCATTACAGTTTTCTTCTCATAGATTGCACAAATTCCTGAATATTTGCACTGTTTCTTTTAGCTCAAAGATAGAAAAGAATAGCATTATGATCTTGGCTTTCTACCATAAACCTAAACTGACGTTTTCTAAGAAGTGACATAATGGGACTCTATATGGAAAAGATAAGATTCAAAGAGAC
This sequence comes from Pongo pygmaeus, assembly GCF_028885625.2. Lineage (NCBI taxonomy): Eukaryota > Metazoa > Chordata > Mammalia > Primates > Hominidae > Pongo > Pongo pygmaeus. Next base: position 13,351,393 of record NC_072380.2, read on the forward strand.
TTTATAAGTGAGCAGATAAAATATAGTTAGAAGATTCTGCATATGTAATTTAAAGCAAACATTCAGTGAATTAGCTTATACAATACATGCAGTAAACTAGGAAAAATATCTTTATTTGACACGATGTTTTTTTTTTTTTTTTTGAGGCGGGGGGGCCAGGGACAGAGTCTTGTTCTGTCACCCAGGCTGGAGTGCAATGGCTCAATCTCGGCCCACTGCAACCTCCACCTCCCAGGTTCAAGCGATTTTCCTGCCTCAGCCTCCTGAGTAGCTGGGATTACAGGCATGCGCCACCATGCCTGGCTAATTTTTTTGGTATTTTTAGTGGAGACATGGTTTCACCATGTTGATCAGGCTGGTCTCGAACTCCTGACCTTGTGATCCGCCCACCTTGGCCTCCAAAAATGCTGGGATTATGGGCGTGAGCCACTGCGCCTGGTCATGATGTTATTTTTTTTAAGTCAATGGCAACTAGTGCCATACAATGTGATTTGATGTAATTTAAAACACTTTAGTGATTTTATTTAGTGATTTAAGTGATTTACTAGTATTTAAATAAATTAAATAAATCACTATTTGCTAGTGATTTAAGTAAATACATTTTGAAATTTAAAAATATTATTAGTCACTTGTTGTGAAAAACTATTTCTTTAAGCATAAGCATATAAGGATATGTTTAATTTTCCCCTTCATCTTCTCAATGATGTTTTAAACAGGGTAAAATATTTAATTTTTTTGTTTTTTTGAGACAGAGTCTTGCTCTGTCACCCAGGCTAGAGTGTAGTGGCGCGATCATGGCTCACTGCAAGCTCCACCTCCTGGGTTCACGCCATTCTCCTACCTCAGCCTACTGAGTAGCTGGGACTAGAGGCGCCCGCCCCCATGCCCGGCTAATTTTTTGTATTTTTAGTAGAGACAGGGTTTCACCGTATTAGCCAGGATGGTCTCAATCACCTGACCTCATGATCTGCCTGCCTTGGCCTCTCAAAGTGCTAGGATTACAGGCGTGAGCCACCATGCCTGGCTGATTTAATTTTTATCTTATTATTAACATTATTCTTTTTTACCGTTAAGAGCCTTTAAATAACTTGAAGAAGAAGTTCTGGATAGTATGTTCATGATTTTTTTCTCTACATATACAAAAACTGATAAATATGGAACTATTTAATGTATACAGGTATGAAAAATATTTCTGAAAAGTAGCATTATGTAATTTCACCCCAGGAAGTCCAACCAATGTTCTTGTATGTCTTCTCGAAATTTCCCCTGGGAAGTTTCAAACAACTATGCCAAAGTTAGGATATGGCTTGGGACTGGCATGCCCTAAAATAAGTTTCTTATTTGTGAAAAGGGAAAAAGCCTTTCAGTATGCTTTCTACCTAGACAGTGCTCAGTTGAGGGTCATTTCTTTTTGACTGTTCACATGTTCAGTGACAGGTGTACCCGTGTACCCTGATGCTGGCGTCTATGGGCTTCCATGTTATTCTTCTCTATACTCATCACTTTGGTCCTGATTCACTGTCTTCCTACATCCTAAGTTTAATGTGTATAAAATTTGCTCATAGAACTTGTTATATATGCAAATATCACTTTATAGCAATTTACAAAATTGGCCTTGAGTTAAAATTATCAACAATGAAAACAATCTCCATAACCTAATATTGAACACAAAAGGAAGTTGCAAAATGATGAATACCATGTGATGTGATTTGATATAAAATTTTAACATATAAAACATGCATATAAAAGATATATATATATATAAAACGTATAAAAGATATATATTTTATTGAGTGCAGACATACAAAATATGGCCACTTTGGATGATTCAGGATGGTGGTTACCTATGAACTTAAGGAGGGAAGTGGAAGCAGAGGGATTCCCACCTGTGCTGCACCATCTCTGAAATGTTTCATTTCAGAATCAAATAGAAATAAAACAGACCAAAATAGTATAAACAAAATCTCTAACAAATAGGAAAATGTTCAGATTCATAAACCCAGGTGGTGGGTACATAGGGTTTTGTCATCTTATACTTTGTATATTCTAGTATAGTGAATACCTTATTAGAACAATTAATTACTTAAATATAGATTCCTGGCTTACACTTGAGAGATTCTGGTTTGACACTTTTTAGCTGGGGCCTGGGAACCTGCCCTTTGTAAATACCCCAGGTGATTTTGATAAAGGAACTCCATGAAGAACATAGTGAGAAAAAACATTTTTTTTCACTACCTCTATCCGTCCTTTATGCCTTCACATATTGAAGTCTGTTTTCTGCCTTTGTTAAAGTATTCGTATTGTTCTGGTAAAGAATATGATTGATTTCAAATCGGTAAATAAGTCCGAGGATTTCTTGAGGGCAGTTGGGCTAGTTAAAATCACTGATCAGTAAAAAACAGAAACATGTAAACAATTATTTCTAATCAGATGATTTTAAATAGATCAAGCTGTACTAGACTAAAGCAACATGATGGGATTTTTAGGAAAGGAAAAATGGGGGAACAGACTGATGGGCACTTATGAGTACCTACTTTTATTGTAGGGTCTTTCCATTGATGCTGGAATGTAGTGTGTGTCTCCAAGGATTTTCTCATGTCCTCATAATAGCATGAAAGGAGAAAGTAGGGAGGAAATTGGTAGAGACTTAGGCTACAGTAATTAAGTTCAATTATAGGAAATTGCCAATATCTGACTATTTTTTTAAGCTTAAATTCTGGGATACATGTGCAAACTTGCAGGTTTGTTACATAGGTATACATGTGCCGTGGTGGTTTTCTGCACCCATCAACCCATCATTTAGATTTTAAGTCTCGCATGCATTAGGTATTTGTCCTAATGCTCTCCCTTCTCTTAACCCCTCAACCCCTGACAGGCCCAGGTATGTGATGTTCCCCTCCTTGTGTTCCCCTCATTGTTCAACTCTCACTTATGAGTGAGAACATGCGGTATTTGGTTTTCTGTTCCTGTGTTAGTTTGCTGAGAATGATGGCTTCCAGCTTCATCCATGTCCCTGCAAAGGACATGAATGCATTCTTTTTTATGGCTGCATAGTATTCCATGGTGTATATGTGCCACATTTTCCTGACCATTTTTGACCTTTAAAGTGGCTCCGTATAATAAATGGAGTGGCAAATACAGACTAACCTGCTTAATTTTAGGCCATGCGAATGACTAGTTTCTGTGCAGTAAGCCCCATGTGGCAGAGAGACCACTATATTCTGTTTATAGGAGAAACATCAATTTGAGCTCTTGGGTGCTTTCTCTAAACCCCTTACAGATAATACCGAGAAACTTGCTTGGGTCTCTCCTGTATGGACAGATAACTGCCCATATTTCTGACTAAAAAGTTAAGGGAGTTAGCATCATAGCTGTAATTCGTCATTAATCTTTTGCTTAACCATGAAAAAGACATCATTTGTAACTTTTCCAAAACTTGATGACAAATCCAGATACATGTCATTTATTTTTAACATAACTATTTCTTTCATTGAGCTCTTTTTGATGATAAGTAGTCAGTATAGCTGCCTTATATTATTAAGCTTTTCATGCATATATTATCTCCTCAAGCAATTTTTAAAGTCTGCCTGAGACAAGACTGGGCTCATGTGTCTCTGCAACCCCTAAAGTACCCAGTAGCATCTATGCACAGAGTAGGATTCAAAAATATTTTTTAATTAATTAGCAATTATCTAGTAAGTCCTAATCTTTAATAACCATCTACATATATCTGGCAATCTCTAAAAGTCAAAGTCTGACCTGAGTCCATGGGTGAGATTAAAAAAAGTCAAAGTTTCTACAGAAAAAGCATAGACAGCTATGAGGACATTTTCTTTTTAATGGAAGATAACTTTTCAGATGCACTGATTAGAAAATGTGTTGGCAGTAGACTGGTTCATTGTTTGTGTCCTTGCAGGACTTAGTCAAAACTCAAAAACGTCTTTGTGGTATAATATTTCTGAGGGAAAGGGACATTTGAAAAATAGCCTTTTGCTTCCAAAATATTGAGGTTACTCATCCTCCAATTCCCTGAGATCATTAAGACCTGTTTGTTTGCCTTTTCCTTGTGCATAAGGAAACCAAACAATGGCTTCTTCTTTCCCAATATGGTAATAACTCTTAACCCTAATTTCTGCCTAGGGAATCTCTCTGGCACAGGGAGGAGAAATTTTTCTTTATTTATATATGTATCTAACTTGTTCTCCATATGAACTATGCACCCATGAAAGGGACCCATATGTTTCTGTGGTTTTAATTTCAAATGGTCATAGTCACTAATATATGAGTCTTCTGTGGAGTTGACTTGTCCCTGTTTCCCATCATGAGTAGTAATTCTTTGGTTATCAGTTGTATAAGCACAAATAAAACTATGACTGATAAGTCTTTTGAGTTAGAGAGCTTAAGAAAAATATTAAACAGACTTTTAAAATGAGTTTGGGATTCAGGATTCCTTAAAATATTATGTTTTGAAGGGTATATATAACATATATTTTAATGAGGTTTAAACTAATACCTAAAAGTAATCTTTCTGTGTTTTCAAAAGACGTTTAAGACAATTCAGTATTACGGTTCTCAGAAGCCCATGGTAGATGAAATGGTGTTTAGTGATAAAACTATGTTATTTTCATATGAGAGAAACAGATCACAAAGTAGTATTTCAAAACTAGAAAGGAATTCAGAGATTGCATTTTTTTTTTTACCAATGAGTATGTAGTCTATATAATATAGTAATATTAATAAATGACTGGCTTCCTAGGTTTTGACTGCAGGAGCAGGGAGCTGGAGGGAAGGTTAAAACATATCCTGGAAAACTCTGCACGTTTACTGCATACATTAGGTGACAAATGGATGTTTTGCCAGCATAAATCTCTTCTTTTTGAATGTTTTAGCTAACCTTGGAGCGAATTTGTCACTTCTTTCATTAGTTCTGGTTAAAGGGAGTGTGCTGGGGTTTATTTTATTTTTTCTTTCTATATCGAGCAACTATTAGATCAATAATAGAGTGTACATGAGATAAATAAATCCTCTCTTAAGGAGTTGATACTACATCTGGTAGATCAACATGCAAACAACCAGCTAAAAAAAATGGAATGAGTCCAGTGTTTGAGCAAAGTGCTATTAAAGCGAACAAAACAAAAAGATTCTGATTGGGTGATATGGCCCAGGGTCAGCTTCATAGAGAAGACAATGACATTGAGCCTTGAATTTGAGTAAGATGGAAGGATGGAAGTCATGGAAGCGCATAGTGTGATGAGAAATCATAGGACATAGACATATTAACAAAATAGGTGTAGAATTCTGAAGGAGTTGGGGGGTGATGTGAGACTCTAGCTCTGGCTGAGTTCTTATGCAAAGCACAGTGAAAGGCACAACTAAACACACAAAGAGTCACTGAATTGAATTGATTTTCACAGGTTTGCCCTGTCTGCCAAGTTTGGCATGCATGTCTTTCTATTTTTCTCTTCACTCACCATGTCTTTTTTCCAGGTCTTCATTATTGTATTTGTAGAAGGAAATAAATGCATTTTTGTAAAATTATATTGAAAGTGGAAAAATAAAATGAACGTTTTCTACTCTTCCTCTGATCCCTACTACCTCACAGGGCCATCTCTATAGGAGGCATGTACTGGCATAGTATTGCCCTTATTTGGTTCAAGGTGAACCTAAATTTGCCATTTAAGTGATTTGGAGAAGTAGACATGTTTTATAAGCTGATGGGGAGGGATCTTTGCTAGGTTGGTATAGTTTCATCTCTCTGTTATTTGTGGGTAACCCTTGATTCTTAGTATTGAAGAAAGAATGAATTATGATACTAATTATAAGAAGTATTAGTATCTTCAGTACTAAGGAGTATTAATACTATGATTAATTTCTAGGCATTTCCTAAACATTCTGTGACCATTTAAACAGAAATCGGATTTCTGCTCTGATGTGTGCCATTGTTCAATTTGATAAAATTCTTATTTAAATTTTATTCAAACACAGATGTTTACTGATGACTAAAAGGACAAATACATGAGAAAGTATAGATCTTTTAACAGACCCTGTCACCATTAGTAATAAAATAATTCAAAATCTGTATTCTTCTCTGTAGAGCAAGTTAAAGAAAAGGCTGAATATTTTTATTCTAAACGTTTCCTTGTGGACTGAAAGCTCCGATCCATTACAGACTTAGAAGGCCCATCCGAGGGGAAAATAAGAATTATGATCTTATTATTTTTAAGATTCTGTTATTTGCTCAGCAAAACAGAATCCAAATGTGCATTTTACTACAGCTATAAAAATAGAAAGTAAATTAAACAATCCTAAGAAATGTCTTTATTCTATTTAGTAGAATTTTAAGGGGATATTTTCTTATGCTATTGAAAATAAAAACACAGCAATACTGTTCTGGCAGACTGTCTCACGAACTTCGGAAATTAAAACAAAACAAAATAACTCATTGTCCTACCTGGAAAAAATTGAAGTAATGATAAAAATAAAAATCATGGCCGGGTTTGGTGGCTCACGCCTATAATCCCAGCACTTTGGGAGGCCAATCACCTGAGGTCAGGAGTTCAAGATCAGCCTGGCCAACATGGTGAAACCCCATCTCTCCTACAAATACAAAAATTAGCCAAGTGTGGTGGTGCATGCCTGTAATCCCAGGTACTCCGGGGGCTGAGAGAGGAGAATTCCTTGAACCCGGGAAGCAGAGGTTGCAGTGAGCGGAGATCACGCCACTTCACTCCAGCCTGGGCGACAGAGAGAGACTCTGTCTCAAAAAAATTAATAATAAAATAAAATAAAAATCAGATCTCCAGTATTTGCCTTAAGATCTTCCTTGTGCTCTTTGTCCAAAATTAGTAATTTTTTTTTTTTTTTTTGAGATGGAGTCTCGCTCTGTCACCCAGGCTAGAGTGCAGTGGCGCGATCTTGGCTCACTGCAAGCTTCGCCTCCCGGGTTCACGCCATTCTCCTGCCTCAGCCTCCCATGTAGCTTGGACTACAGGCACCCGCCACCATGCCCGGCTAATTTTTTTGTATTGTTAATAGAGACAGGGTTTCACCGTGTTAGCCAGGATGGTCTCGATCTCCTGACCTCGTGATCCACCCGCCTCGGCCTCCTAAAGTGCTGGGATTACAGGCATGACAAAATTAGTAATTTGATAAGATGAACCTACTTTCAGTATTTCTCACAACCTCTGTGCTTAGTTTATAATGTACCAATGCATATGGAATATAAATGGCTATAAATATAATCATATGCATTTATTGCTAAATATTGACAGGAAGTAAATGCTGAGAATTCTATGACTTTTTTTTTTCCACATGCCATGTGTCCAGGAATATTGTTTTGAAAGCCTGCTAAGTATTTAGGATATGCTTCTCTTTCTAAGTTCCTAGAACACAATGTGCAGTGAAAAAAAGAAGGGTCATTATCTCTGAGGGAAATATGCAAGCTCCATAGATGCACAAGTCAAGCGGCTGTTTCCCACAAACTCTTCGGCTCCTCTTGAGCACAGGATGGGAAGAAAAATCCTCTAGAAAATTAACCACATGTTAGTGTTGAAACGTTGCCAGGAACACAGACAGCCCTGCAGGGTTAGTTTCATATCAATATTGATGGAGCCATGTGGCAGGGCAAGAAAATGGCACATCTTGCTCTCAGAGTTCATAGGACTGAGTATTTGTATTTAGACGAAAAGGAAAACTTAGAAAACAAACAGCAGTGGGAATAATGCTGCTAACACTCACTGTCTGACATCTTCAAGACTAACGTATGGTGATAGAGTGGTTCGCTTTCTCTATCAGTCTCATTTAACGAAATCCCTGGGAGGCAGAGAGACTGTATTTGGCAGACAGGGAGAGGGATGTTACAAAGCCTACCTGATAAGTGAGACTGTTGCATTTTGTGGACATTTTTGAAGTATTGAGTCAATATCATTATTATACTGTGTCACAGCAAAAAAAAAAATCACATTATCATGGTCAAACTGATTGTAGTTTAATGTATATAAAGTAAAACCAACTTCCTCCTCCCCACTAAAAACTATTTTTCTGTTTTTAAAATGTAAAATTTGCATTTTTGGGGGGATGGGGTCTCACTGTTGCCCGGGCTGCAGTGCAGTGGCACAATCATGGCTCACTGTAGCCTCGACCTCCTGGGCTCAGGCTCAAGTGATTGTCCTCTATTTAGAACAATTTAAAGAAAGGACTGAAGGCCTCAGCCTCCTGAGTAGGTGGGACCACAGACGTGCACCACCACACCTGGCTAGTCTTTTTATTTGTTGTAGAGACAGGGTCTGGGTATGTTGCCCAGGCTGGTCTCGAACTCCTAGGTTCAGGCAATCCTTCTGCCTTGCCCTCTCAAAGTGCTGGAATTACAGGTGTGAGCCACTCCGCATGGCAATTATTATTATTATTTTTTTGGCAAGGAAGAATCTGATTGGATACAAATTGAGAAGATGTCCACGCTTAATATTCCAAGTATTGTCGGTTAAATGACAGTCAGTTTTCTTTTTATATAGAGAAATTATAGTCATTATGAATATAAACATCTGACATCAAAGTTGGCAAGTGGTAGATACCCCACAAATACTTTTCTTCTCCTTTATTTTCTAAGCCTTAATAGTATTCTCTAAATCACACACTTGTCCTATATAGATGCACACGTTTTATTACTAGTAGTAGCAGCTACCATTGTAGTAGTAATTGAATACCAATATCTTTTAGTTATCTGAATAGTTACCTCTGTATTTTAATAAATACCTTCTTTTTAACTCAGATAAAACTCTTGACACTCTAAATTCAAATGAACCTCAGTTTTAGTCTGTTTGCCTCCTTTCTCACCCTGTGCCATCTTTTCTTAGAAGATCCCAGAATTTCAAGCTCAAGTGAGAATTGACACCATTAAAAGTATCCTCGTCTTTAAGCAAATATGACAATTGAGACTTAGTAGGGGCAGCATAGCTTTAGAAATCAGTCCTTCTTCCTCGCAGATCTGTGTTCTTTCCATTTTTCTATGTTCTTCATATTTCCTCAGGGTTCCTGTGTTTATAGTCCCATTGTCTCGTTCTTATATATATATTTTTCCTTCTCTTCTTTAAAATTGCCTACATTTGTCTCTCATCCTGGGATTTCCTCCAGTTTTTGCTGCAATCATTAGAGCTTACCTCAAGTTTACTTACAATGATGCTCTACTGGAAAAATTTGTCATATCACAAGTTTTTCTTAATGTTGTCAAGTTTAAGCCTATAACTTGCCGTGCTTAAGTATGAATCCCCCTGGCTTTTGTCTGATGCAGGTGTGGCCCGTTTTTCAACCTGTATTTTGGGAGTTCCTGCTGTTTGCTGATTCCACACTCCTTGCCTTGTTTTGTTTTGTCTTTTTAGAAATGTGTCTTTTACACATTTGTCTTCATACAAATGTGGGAGGGGCTCTTGGCTCTCTCCCTGCCTACCCAGTTCCATGCCCCTCTGGAGGGTTAATGCCCCAGGTTTGCAGTTGTTTTCCCAAACTGTCATTGACTATCAGTGCCTTGCCCCGTGCCTCCAAGTTTTTCCCACAGTTCTCTGTCCAGCTCCTGGCTCATGGGGCTCTGTCTTGACACTGGCTTATTCTATTTGGTCCTCCTGGATGGCTCCAGGACAGCAGCTTCACTCCTGAGGCTCCCCCCTAGTCTCCACTCATTTCTCCTTTCCTTGACCCTGCATCATCATTCTAGTGAGAGCCATATAATTTCACACCAATTCTTCCCCATTGTACAGAATTACCTTTTCTTAACATAGGTGAAGATTTAAAAGCATCCCTGGATCTGTTTCTGTCTATGTTAGCTTCAACTCTATGCTGCTTTTCAGCTCAGCAGTCACCTCTTCCTACTCTACCTCGAAATATTTGATTCATTCTCCAGGGGATAATGGGTCCCCCTCTCTCTATGACTTCTTTCTCAATCCCACTTCCCCTGGAATTACCCAGTCTTTTGTACTGTACCTTGGGCCCCTTGTTCTCATGGCAATTATAGTCATATATGTCTATTTTCACCCCAAAATGTGAGGTCCTTGAGATTAAAAAATGAATCTTAAACCTTTACATCGCATGCTTTTATTCTGAGTCTTCTACAATTTCTGCCTCAGTTCTTTATTAGACTGAAGCTCTGGGATGCAGGAATAATGTCTTCTTCTGCCTTTGTACCCCTCACAGAACGAAATAAAATGTTAGCATATAGTGGTCATTCAATACCCTGACTACTTGACCATCTGGCCAGAAATCCAGTTACGGTGTTCCAGTTTGCTTTCAGAGAGACAACATCCTCTGTGCAGATGGCTTCGGGGAGCAGGGGAAGGGCTATGATGAAAGTTTAGGGCTCGGGAATGAAAGGCATTTTGTTTTTCTTGGGAGTCTTAATCTCAATCTTTCTAGGCTTTTGTATGGGTGTGTGTTGTACTAGTGTAAAAAGATAAGGTGGCAAAAGAGAACAGAGGAATGGGAGGTGCAAGTACCTTCACTGGGTCCACAGACATCATGGCATGGCAAGAGACGCTGTGTGCTCTGATACAATCATAAATTCATTTCAAGCATACATGTGGGTTTATATTAATGTTTTAAAAAAGGTTATTGTGAGGATGTTAGTAGAGGATTTTCACTTTAATTTTAATAGGCATGACTTGAGAAGAATGTTTGAATAATCAAATAAATTTTCAAACATTCTGTTTTCTATGATTTTTAACTTTTATAAGTTTTTACTGAATCATTATGATATCTGTTAGCAAACTGAAAGCTTTGAGAGGTCCTAAAGAAGAATATGTGGTTTGATTTAACCCTTCATTTCTCGAACATATCTGAGCATAAGATCCTTTTATCTATTTTTTTTTTTTTTTTAATTTCACAGAACACTAGTTTGGGAAATGGTGACCCAACTACTCCAGGGTGACCCAACTACTCCAGGTACTTGAGTTCAGAAGAAAAGATATGCCTTGGGAGATTGTAGGGTACACTGTCTCCATCTGTTGAGTCTCTTGAGAGTTTAAAAGTTAACCTATCCAAGATGGATTTTTTGCCATTTAATGTGATGGGTGATGATGGAACTACATGCTTGCTATGACTCCTTTGTGTTTTTCTCAATGTATGCCATTTTAGGTGATCTGAGGGTGTTCTTGAAGATGTAGAACCAATTCTCCAAAGAATATTTACACAGTAACCCAATTATGGAAGAGACCTAAGTGGATTCTGGTCAGGCTACAGGGCAACCTGGTGGGGTGAGGGAAGGCAGAATCTCTGCCTAAATAAGTTCCATAGAATCATTTGAAAACCACTGGATTCAATGGTCTCTAGGGTCTTTTATGACTCTAAAGACATTGACCTTAATTATTAGATAAACTTTGATGGTTTATGATTAAAGGGATGAACAAAACATGACCTAGAAATACAATTATAAGATAAAATCTACATTCCTCAATGGTGTTTAAGGTGTGGTTTACCAACACCTGTATCAGAAACACTGTGGTGCTTTTTTGCAATACAGATCATAGGTCTTCTCCAAGGCCTACCAAATTGTAGTGGAAAAGACCTGGACATTTGCACTTTATCAAATCCCTTAGATGATTCTTACAAATATTAAAGTTTGAAAACCAGTGATGTAGAGCAGTGATTTAAAATAGAAGTGCATATAAGGATAAACTATTGAGTTTTATGCAATGTAAGTATCTGGCCACTTACCCCATAAGGTCTGATTTAATAAATTTGGGATAAAGTCTAGGCATCCATACTTAAAAACAAACAAAAAACTTTTTGTAGTGATTTGTAGTGGTTGAAAACCACAGATATAGTGTAGGCAGAAGTAAAATACAAAAAGCTTAGATGTACAGCTACTATCATCATGCAGCAGCAAGTTTGGCATTGAGCTTCCTAGTAGTGAAAGCAAAAAAGGGCAAGTTTTATCCTATGTATCTTTTGCCATGCCCTTCTCAGTGCAGGGAACATAGTGATAGTAAGTATATTTTTATTTATTGGAAGCAACCCTGCATTTCTTCTTAGTATCTATTTGGATAGAATCTCTAGATTTTAAATAATTCTTCTTGCTCAGAAAGACACACAAACAAATTTTCAGCTACGTATAACTTAAAGAATGCCAAAATATTTGTTTGGAAAACATGCTGATATTTAATAATGCATACTTTAATGTAGTTACTGAGTAACAGAAAATTCAAAGGTTAAATCCACATTTGTTTTTGATATCTTTAAGTTATTCATATCATATTTAAATGCTATCTGATGTTTGTGTGAGCATATAAGTGGCTCTTAACCATGACTAAATATTAGATTCACCTCGAATCACCTTAAGAAATCCTTTTAAAAAATTATGGTACCTAGACCACACCCCAGAACAATTATAGTATGTCAGAATCTGTGGGAATGGGATATAGGCATCAGTATTTTATAAAATTCTCTAAGTAAGTCCAAAGTAAAGCCAAGGTTCCTGCTTAGATCAACAGTTCTCAAATTGGAGAGTGCATGAGTCTTCTGGGAATTTATTCAAAGGCAAATTTCCTTCCCCCCTGCAACTGAGATTCTGATCCAATAGGTTTATCTGAATTTTGCATGTGATTCTGCCATTAGTGGCCTTTGAGAAACAAAAGCCTTTGAAAAAATCAAATAGATCCTAAAAAGAAATCCAAAAGTAAATGGTACAAGAAGTAAATATGTGATCATTATTTCCAATGCTGCTTAATTACCATTTACTAGTAAATATGGTTATTGGAGACCTTTGATCTATGATGGTTGTCAGGTGATGATTATATATTAGAGTCTAAGAAGCTCCTGAATTCAGTAAATCTATTGTCCTGATTTTCATTCTTTTGAAAAAAATGATTTTTGGGTTATATTTTGAGGTAGTGCTCACTGTCTTCCTTTTCTCTGCTGTACTTTTGAAGGTGAAAAGGGAACACACTTTCAACTTGAAAACATAGTTTCTCCATTGAATAAAAAGATTGGAACATTTACCTGAAAAGTATTGGTTTAGGAAATTTGGTAATTAATTTAAAAATCTAGACAATGGGAAGTCTGAGAAGAATCAACATTTATTTCTTGGTTAAAATTCTAAATCTAAAAGCAAAATGTTTATAAATCACAGAATTTTACAAACTACTAGATTTGTAAAGTGCATTTTATTGCTGCTAAATTTCTAATAATGGATTGTATTATGCATGAATAATTACTGAGGTAGAAATATATTCACAATACATTTTGAAGTTTAAAAGAGTTATAACATGGCATGTATGGCTAATTGCTATCCTATGAAGTTGCATGAAACATATTGAAAAATTGAAAACAACAAATGACAATAATCTATAAAATGCATAAGTGCTTCTTCCATGTCAGTCAACTGAGGGTTTATTAAGCTATGGCCTGAGTGAGCTCTTTAGGTTGTCCTTCCCGGAAACACTATTCAAAGTAGCTTAAGCAAAAAAGAAAATGTATTGGTGACATAACTGAGAAGTCCAAGAGGATGACTGAGGCACAGATGTGTTCAAGAATCAAGCATTGGCCAGGCACAGTGGCTTACGCCTGTAATCCCAGCACTTTGGGAGGCTGAGGCAGGTGGATCACAAAGTCAGGAGATGGAGACCATCTTGGCTAACACGGTGAAACCCCGTCTCTACTAAAAATACAAAAAATTAGCCGGGCATGGTGGCGGGCGCCTGTAGTCCCAGCTACTTGGGAGGCTGAGGCAGGAGAATGGCGTGACCCCGGGAGGCGGAGCTTGCAGCGAGCCAAGATGGCGCCACTGCAGTCCGGCCTGGGCGACAGAGCGAGACTCCATCTCAAAAAAAAAAAAAAAAAAGAATCAAGCATTGATATCACATCTCTGTCTCTCTCGTCTTTGTGATGACTTTGTTTCCAGGTAAGATTTCTCAATGCCATGGCAAATATGGCTACCTGAAATTCAAGACATATACCTGCTTTAGAAAGAATGTTCTCAGAAAAAAGAAAAAAAAACCCTGTATAATTGTGGTCAGGGGGATACGGACTGATGGGTTGGAATGGGTGATGTGCTTACCTATCTCTAGGGCTTGGGAAAGGGAACATGGGTGGGGAAGTGGGGTGGCGAGTGGAGGATAGGGGCCATGTAAGTGACAGCCTCCTAAAGCCAAGTAGAGCAGATGGAGACATAAAAAGATTCAGGACAGATAAAAGGTAATCGTTTTCTTACAGTAATTAATATAGAAAATAAGTCCAAAGAAATATTTTTCTACCAGATCTTAGAAATTCGTAAGTGACATTTTATCACAACTCTTGTATTTGTTTATATTTATGCCAGTGGTTTTCTGCTTCTCTATCAAATCTGTTGGAGGTATTCTTTGGTTGATATTTGAAAATGATGGAGCAAATCAAACAAAATCTATAATCACACAATTTCAACATCCTAACCAGAATATATCTATTTTCACACAAAGTATCATCATGAACTCAATAATGTATTATATTGAAAATGAGACCTAACTATAGGCAACTTCAGAACAGATATTTATTGCATGTCCTTGACTATGCAAAATACTAATGAGAGATATCCTAAATAAATGGTAGACATGGGAATGGTGATCTAATTTGGGAGCAAAACATGCACCTAAGAAAAATCAAAATGTGAACAGTGATAAAACAATATATCATTAAGCACTAAATGATACAATACATCTTATATGCACTCATGCTAATAGAGACATTCGAATTCTCATTTTAATCCTACAATATTATAACTCATATACACATAACAGGTTTATTTATATTTTATTGAACATCATTGGAGAAATATTAAATTCTTTGCACTAAGAAAGGCAATACTCTAAATCAATTTTAAGGTTGATTTTTGCTTTACACCCATGGAGGCTGGAAAATCTCTTTTGCCCATAGGAAGAGGAGTAGGGAACGTGTAAAGTGCCTTCAGTGAAAAAGCAGGTGAGAAAAAGACTCAAATGTTATTCAGTTTTGGCGACTAGGAGACGACTAGTGACATTTTTAAGTGTAGTTCCAGTAGAGTGGTGAAGATATAAGACAGAGTCCCATGAAGTCTACTCAGGAGGTGAGAAAATGAAGACAGTGACATTAGACTGCGCTGACAAGGAGCTGGCCTGAGAAGGGAAACACATTCAAGAGTAGTGGCTGTGTGGTGCTCTACTGCTGGGGAAGGGTGCTGTCCTGCTGGAGGAGGTTCCTCTCTTCTTTTTTTTTTTTTTTTTTCCTTTTTCAAACATAGGGGAGACAGAATCTAACTTGTAAGTTGAAGAAAAGAGTCAGTTTGGAAGGAACAGTTATTGATAGCAAAGACATTTGAAAAGAACGATGGAGTAAAGCCACTGAAAACTGTAGGATGAGATGAGATGCAAAGTACAGGAGGTGTTAGCTATTGAAGAGAACAGGCATTCCTATTCCATGAAGAAGAATTTATGAAAAAAATGTGCACATTTGTAAGGAGAGGACAGGGACTTGAAGGAGTTTTTTGACCCATGACTCTAGTTTCTCTTTGATAAAAATGGCGAGGCTCTTACTGAAAATGTGTAAGGGTGTTCTGGGGCTTAGTGAGGCTTAATGGACAGGATGAAAGAAATCTTTGGAATAGAGGTTGGGGACTGTTACATTTCCATAGTGGAAACTTCTATTAAGGTAATTACAGATCAAGAAAAAGCATGGATTAAGAGCTAAACTTACCTAAACCAATCACAAATGCCTGTCTCATATGTAAAAAGTTAGCAACCAAGTGGGCTTTTCTAATTAATGGTCAGTCAAATGTTTAAAAAGTGATAAATCCAACTATAAGTTCCACAAGTCTCTTAACTTTCTTCCTCAAAGTGGCAAGGAACTGATTTTTAAAAGAAATTTCTGAAACTCACAGACTGAAATGAGATCATGCAATTATAGGTAGGCTGATATCTTTAATTATGTACACTGTCAGGTATTTTTGTCCTATAAATTTTGACATGTTCTGTTGACTCAATTATATCTCTCTTTTGGGAACACATACTGAAAAAAATGGCAACAATTTTTTCCAAATACACTGTGTTCATTCCAGAGGAAAACAAAAAGTGGATGTTCCTATAGAATCATGTTTTGGTTTCTTTTGTTTTGTTTTTGTTTTTCTTGAGACGGAGTTTCACTCTTATTGCCCAGGCTAGAGTGCAATGGCATGATCTCGGCTCACTGCAATCTCCGCCTCCTGGGTTCAAGCGATTCTTCTGCCTCAGCCTCCCGAGCAGCTGAGATTACAGGCATGTGTTGGCTAATTTTGTTTTTTTCGTTTTTGTTTTTGTTTTTGTTTTTTGGTCTTTTTAATTGAGTTGGGGTTTCACCATGTTGGACAGGCTTGTCTCGAACTTCTGACATCAGGTGATCCACCTGCCTCGGCCTCCTAAAGTGCTGGGATTACAGGCGTGAGCCACTGCGCCCAGCCACAATCATGGTTTGATGGCAATAGAACAAACTCCTATTTAATGCCATACTTTTACAAATAAGGATGATGTCATAAGTAGCTAACAATAGAAGTGAGATAGAACAGTGAGTTCTAAACCACTGCTCTTTTTATCAGATAACTCTCTATAACCCAAGATGTCACTGCTCCAGATTTTAAACATACGCTGTATAAAGAAAACCAGTAATTTGAGTTTCTCCATCTCAATTCACAAAGTTTATTAGTGTTTTCTTTGGAGCTATAAAAACGTGCAGGCATGACAGTTAGTATTGAGAATGTGTGTGTGTGTGTGTGTGTGCATGCACATGTGTGTATGTATGTTTAAGAGGGAAAGCAAGAGGCACAAACAAGGATGATTTGGCTGGGGACCTAGGTTAAATTTTGGCAAGGTGACTTACAAGGAAATTCACATTGTTTTATGCCTGCTAACACCACATTCACTGTGCAGCCGATGGTTCAAGAAGTAATTTCCACTTCCGAGTTTTATTATTAGTAGTATTTTTTGAGACAGGGTCTCACTCTGCAATCCAGGCAGGAGTGCACTTGCAGTCTCATGGCTTACTGCAGCCTCAAACTCCCAGGCTCAGGCAATCTTCTCACCTCAGCCTCCTGAGTAGCTGGGACTACAGGCCCTGCTCCAACACACCTGGTGAATTTTTGTATTTTTTGTAGAGACGGTGTTTCGTCATGTTGCTCAGGTTGGTCTTGAACTCCTGAGGTCAAGCGATCTACCCGCCTTGGCCTTCCAAAATGCTGGGATTACAGGCGTGAGCCCCGTGCTCACCCTCAAGTCTTATTATTTAAGAAATACATTTTGTAAGGCTATAGCTGCCGTGGATAGAATTTCTTTGATAGATCTAGGTAAAATACATTAAAAGCCTTCTGGAAAGAATTCAGTATTCTAGATACCATTAGAAGAATTCATGATTCATGGAAGGAGGTAAAAATATCAACATGAACAGGCATTTGGGAAAAGTTGATTCCAATCCTCGTGGATGACTTTGAGGGGTCCAAGACTTTAGTGGAAAATATCCCTACAACTAGAATTAGAAGTGGGGCTTAAAGATGTGGCTGAATGGCTGCAATCTCATGATAAAACCTGAATGGATGAGGAGTTTTTTTTTTTTTTTCTTTTTTGAGACGGAGTTTCACTCTTGTTGCCCAGGCTGGAATGCAATGGCGTGATCTCGGCTCACTGCAAACTCCGCCTGCCGGGTTCAAGCAATTCTCCTGCCTCAGCCTCCTGAGTAGCTGGGATTACAGGCATGCGCCTCCACACCTAATTTTTGTATTTTAAGTAGAGATGGCGTTTCTCCATGTTGGTCAGGCTGGTCTTGAACTCCTGACCTCAGGTGATCCGCCCACCTTGGCCTCCCAAAGTGCTGGGATTACAAGAGTGAGCCACTGTGCCCTGCGAGGAGTTGTTTCTTATGGATAAACAAATAAAATGGTTCTTTGAGATGGCATCTACTCCTGGTGAAGATACTGTGCACATTGTTGAAATGACAACAAAGAACTTTGAATATTACAAAAATTTAGTTGATAAAGGAGTGGGACAATTGACTGTAATTCTGAAATATATGCTGCTCTGGGGAAAATGCTGTCAAACAGCACTGCAAGCTACAGAGAAACCTTTTGTGAAAGGAAGAGTCTATCGATGCAGCAAACTTTATTGTTGACTTATTTTAAGAAATTGCCATGGCCATCCCAACTATTACTCCCATCAGTCAGCTGCATCAATATCAAGGCAAGACCCTCCACCAGCAAAAAGATTGAGCTGCTGAAAGTTCAGATGATTGTTAACATTTTTTAGGAATAAAGTATTTTTAAATTAAGATATGCACTTTTTAAAAGACAGAATGCTGTTGCATACTTGACTACAGTATAGTGTAAACATAACTTTTATATGCACTGGGAAACCAAAATACTTGTGTGAGTCACTTACTGGGACATTTGCTTTATTGCAGTGGTCTGGAATGGAACCTACAATATCTGCAAAACATGCCTGCATCTTGCTTCACATTCTATCATTTTCCTACTGCATGAATGTGCGTAGGAAACATGTTTTGCTCTGTAGAGATAAATTGGTAAAAGAGACTAATTCTACACCTTGGTTTTCCTTTATTATTAGTCCAGCAGGTTTTACACTTTTCTTGAAAATGACATCATATCAAATTTTACTGTCCAGTATTCAATTACCTATGAAGAGTTAATCCCTGAAACGAGAAACCTTGTTAGTGGACCAAAAGGACTGACCCGTTTTCAATCTTCATTATTTTCACTTTTCCAGACTTGTCTATAAAACAGGTTCTTAGATTTTTTTTTTAAATGTCATTGTCTGGACAATTGGGCTTTACAAATTTAAAAGTTCCTTTAGGAGTAACTAAAACAGTTTTTTATTTTTTTAAGCAGCATTTTAACACACAGCAACTGGACAATGCAGAAAACAGACAAATGGAGGAGGAAATTGTATTTTCCCAGAGCTCTCTCTGCTCTACTGCCTTGTGTTTTAAGATCTGGTGCCACATAAAAGATACTTGATGCTATAATGATTCATTTATCTGGCATATTTCCAAAATGCATAGAATTTATTTCTTTTTTTTTTTAAATCACATAATGTTAAAATGCAAATATTTGACTACTGGGTGCTCACACATTTCAGGTCTTAAATATGATGCCCTGTCTAATTTGTAACAATGGAATTTTTCTTCTCTCTGGGACTCCATCAATCTTATTTTTCGTTTCTAAGAGGAATGGGAAAAAATGAATCTATAAATATCTATGCTTATTTAACACCTTTGGTTTTGATATTGTCATGTACCCTAAAACATTAAAATAGTTCTCAGTCATCTCTCAAATATTTTCTAAAAATCTGATGGCCCAATGAACTTCTACTTTCTCCTCAATATTTACATAGTTGCTACCTCATTTTGCCGTCTTCCTCCGTCTACGCCATTCCTACTGTTTCTCAAGTTGACAAGTTGAGAAGTGAAGGCTCTAGAAAACAGGCTTAGTTTTCTCTTGAATGAAAACATAAATCAAAGTAAAGTGCAAATAGGGGAAGGAGATGATGGGACAGTGTATTTAAGGCCTGCTGCCTGATTTTCACTAGACATGCTGCTAGCCTTCTTTTAGCCTTCTTTTAGGTGTATGTTGATTTCTTCTATTCCTAGGACATGCTGGTGAACATTGTAGTCAATTGAGCATCTTTTGAGAGTCGAAATATGTCTTTTATTTTCCTACAGTCAAAACGTAGAATTCGATCTTATGCATGATCTAAGCCAAGTGAATCATGTTCGCATTAAGTAATAAGGTCTCCTTTCTCCTGATTAATTCTATGTTTATGTCTTTCAACAAATCACATCAGGACACATGACCTCATGTAATGGCTATGCCTGAGGCTATGAAGGTCGGTCCACATGCTTACGAATGGAGAATAATATTGTTGTATTTCTCTGGAAACTGGCTCCTAGGGACAACTGTGTAGGCAGATCTGCAGGGGCCTCTGAGCCTATCTTTCAGTCCACGATCTGGGTGCAGATGATGTGTTTAAAACTCCCAACCTGTGAAATTCCCTGCCAGCAAACACCATCAGGTCATAATTGTAGTACAAATTGATTCAAATAACAGAATCAAAAGGCTGCTTGAGATCTCTAAAGGCCATTTGATGCTGACACAGCTTCTAAGCAGAGTTGTGCCTGCTTCAGACTAATGGGTCCCTGATTTGATTTTTAAAACTGTCCAGGAAACTAAAAGAAAAATTGAGATGGTTATAAGGGTCCCCAGGAAGAATGAAATCTTGTATAATTCATGTTGTTTATGATCTGCCTCTTTTTGTTTTTACCGTACCATATTATTAGTTATCATATAAAATTAATATTTCTCTCTTTCAATACTTTTCTCTAAAGCAATGGTTCCCAATTCCAGTTGCCCATTAGAGAGATTTGGAGAACTTTTAAACAAACAATCCATCAACTGATGCTCAAGCCTCATCTCAATTAAATTAAATCAGAATCTCTTTGTGGGCTCTAGCACAGGTATATTTAAAAATGTGTCCAGGAGATTTTTAATGAGCAGCCAGAGTTGAAATGATTGCTTTGTCTTATGGCCCTTGCTGATGAACAGGTGCTTAATCAATAGTATTTTTGTAAGCCGATGACAGGATAAATACCGTATTTCTTTTTAAATTTGGAATTGTCCTTTGCATTCTGTTTTGTTTCTCTGCAATCAGTTTTGAAAAAAATAGCCAGAATGATCGCTGTAAAACCAGTCAGTTCACATTACTTCTCTCACTCAGAATAATTCAACACCTTCCTATCACTCCAAATCCTGATTTACTGTAGCTGAGAAGTTGTTGCGATCTGGCCATGTCCCTAAGACCTCATCTCCTACCACCCACGCAACACTCACGTCACTTTCCTTACCCTGGATTCACAGCTGTTTTCCAAACTTGCCACATTGAGTCCTTCTGCCTAGGAAACGCCTCCCCTAATCCTCTGATTTTCGCAGGCTCACTTCCCCAATTTTTTGAGTTCTCTCTCTTTGCTCAAATGTCATCTCTGTGCGGAAACTTCTCTGTCCAAAACAGCCACCTCCTTTCCATGATTACTCTCCATCCACTCTGATTCACTGCGCTTATCAAGAGAAACACAATATCCTTTGCAAACCAGGGGTCAGCAAACTTTTTCTATAAAGGACTGAAGAGTACGTATTTTAGGCTTTGTGTGCTATATGAACTCTGTTGTGACTAGTCAGCTCTGCTGTTATGGTGCAAAAACAGCTATAGACAATATGTATACAAATAATTGTGCCTGTATTCCAATAAATCTTTATTTACAAAAACAGGCAGAGGCCGAGCGCAGTGGCTCACGCCTGTAATCCCAACACTTTGGGAGGCCAAGGCGGGCAGATCACAAGGTCAAGAGATCGAGACCATCCTGGCAAATATGGTGAATCCCTGTCTCTACTAAAAATACAAAAATTTGCTGGGCGTGGTGGCGTGCACCTATAGTCCCAGGTACTCAGGAGGCTGAGGCAGGAGAATCGCTTGAACCTGGGAGGCGGAAGTTGCAGTGAGCAGAGATTGTGCCACTGCACTCCAGCCTGGGCGACAGAGTGAGAGTCCATGTCAGAAAAACAAAAAGAAAAACAAAAACAGGCAGAGGGTCGATTTGGTCCCACAGGCAGTAGTTTACTGACCTCTGCTATGTAAGTGAGGTTCTTCCACATATTTAAGTTTGAGCACTCCATTTTCTTTTATTCATACAACTTTCTCTGTTTTTCTTTTCTTTTTTTTTTTAATCCCTAATGAATAAGGTACCAAGTATAAATTAGCAAATTTCAAATGTAATTAGTATTTGGACCAATCCTTGTGTTTTTCGAATCCTAATGGAAACATAACACCTGTATTTTCTTTGGTAGTCAACAATCCTTTCATGGATAAAATCTAGACCAGTTATTATTCTCTATTACTTTGGAGATTTAGAGCAAATCTGACATCAAAGGACCACAACTAGTTGGTCGAGACTTCCACAGAGAAGCATTATGTCACCTTCTGAGTCCTATGAACTACCAGCTTCCAGAAAACCCTCGCTGCCTGTATTTCCTAAACCTGCTCATCATAGGAAACAATGGCTTCCTTCACTACTCATCTGTGATGAGAAAAATTTTGATAGTTTTAAACACAATCGCCTCACAGAAGTGAAATTTTTTTTTTCTGATCATCATCAGCTTTTTCAGCAGAAGAAAAAGCTTAGAGCATCTTCCCAGCAGAAGAATGAAATGACCATAAAAATAGTTAAGTGTTCCTCAAAGCCTATTCACTGAACATTCAATCTGTGAGACGGTAGTAGGTATTAGGAGGGGAAAAAGTCTTCTGGTCAAATACATTTGGGAAATACTAGTTTCTTTACTGCAGGATTTTTAGGACATTCATACTTCCTTTATTATGAATTTTCAATAAGGAGATAGAGTACGCATAGGTTTCTCATGTTGATCATAGAAGCCTGTTTTATCTGCAGTGTATCTTGTAGAAATAGGGTACTGTGAAATCCATGTTGAGAGAAACAGTGAAGTCCTATGCCCTCTAAAAATGATTTAATGGTCTCTGGAGACTTCGTTGGTATTGTATTACCAAGTTTCACAAATGCTACTAATACAAGCTACTTTTATTATTATTATTTGAAAACATGTTAACAAACGTAAATAGACATAGAGTTTGCCTATAAAAATCTCAAATTTCCTGTCCCAGCTCTCCTTTATTAGCTACATGTGTCAATGAAATGTCTAGAAAGAGTGACACTGCTTTTACATATTTAAAATTTTGGTAAAGATATGAAGATATTTTGCTCATTTTTTTTTTCTGAGATGAAACATCCAATTCTCTTTCCATGCAACATAGGAATATTTCAGAGTAGGCCGTGGTAGTTGATATGGTTGGCTGTGTCACCACTCAAATCTCAACTTGAATTATTTCTCCCAGAACTCCCACTTATTGTGGGAGGGATCTAGGGGGAGGTAATTGAATCATGGCGGACAGTCTTTCCCATGCTATTCTTGTGAAAGTGAATAAGTCTCAGGAGATCTGATGGGTTTATCAGGGGATTCTGCATTTGCTTCTTCCTCATGTTCTCTTGCCAGTGCCATGTAAGAAGTGCCTTTTGCCTTCCACCATGATTTTGAGGCCTCCCCAGGCACATGGAACTGTAAATCCAATTAAACCTCCTTTTCTTCCCGGTCTTGCATACGTCTTTATCAGCAGCATGAAAACGGACTAATACAGTAGTGAATTTTAAGAAATAAAAGCCTCCATGGTAAACAGTACAGAGACTTCTCAAAGAACTAAACATAGAACTACCATTTGATTCAGCAATCGCAGTACTGGATATCTACCCAAAGGAACAGAAATAAATATGTCAAAGATACCTGCACTCATATTTATTGTAGCACAATTCACAATAGCAAAGATAAGGTATCAACTTATGTGTCCATCAATGAATAAATGGATAAAGAAAATGTATGTGTGTGCACATATGTATATATGTGTGTGTGTATGTGTATACAACTGCATGTTACTGGAATATTCAATTATATTGTAATAATGGAATATTACTCAGCCATAAAAAAGGAATGAAATTATGTCTTTTTCAGCAACATGAATGGAACTGGAGGTCATGATCTTAAATGAAACAAACCAAGCACAGAAAGAAAAATGTTGTATGTTCTCGGTCACATACGGGTGCTAAAAAAATGTGTTCACATGGACATACAGAATGCAATGATAGATAATGGAGACTCAGAAGGGAGAGGATGTGATGGGGGAAGATGATGCAAAATTACTCAATGGGTACAATGTACATTATTCAGGCGATGGATACCCTAAAAGCTCTGACTTAATCACTATGCAGCTTATGTATGTAAAATTACACATGTATGCAATATATATAAATAAGAAAATAAATAAAAGCTTAAAAAGAAAGTAATGGTCATAGAACTTGAGAAAGTACAACAAAATAATACAGCAACTAGTAGAAGGAAATAAAATGTAAAAGACAAATACAGCAATACTACTTTGTTTCAGCAATAACTTTTTACTTTACTACTTAGTACTCTTATGTTGAACTGCCTTTACTTAGTATTTATTAGATTTGCATATATTCTTAGAAATACTATTTTCATGAGCACTGTTTTATTCACACTTTCTTGGATAGCAAACTTTAATAATGATATGTGATTTTAACAGCCAAACAGTTCATACTTGTAATATAACCTGGGATAAGTCTACTAAACTACCACTATGAAGAATTTCATTCATCGTCAATACATTTAAAACTGCCCAAATGAGGCTGGGCGCGGTGGCTCATGCCTGTAATCCCAGTACTTTGGGAGGCCGAGGCGGGCGGATCACGAGGTCAGGAAATCAAGACCATCCTGGCTAACACGGTGAAACCCCGTCTCTACTAAATATACACAAAATTAGCCAGGCGTGGTGGTGGCGGGCGCCTGTAGTCCCAGCTACTCGGGAGGCTGAGGCAGGAGAATGGCGTGAACCCGGGAGGCAGAGCTTGCAGTGAGCCGAGATCGCACCACTGCGCTCCAGCCTGGGCGACAGAGCAAGACTCTGTCTCAAAAAAAAAAAAAAAAAAGAGAAAGAAAAATAATTAGGGAAGCATTATGTTACACACAGGCAAACAGATTTCTCTGTTATAATACTTTCCCCAGGCTTTTCATGATAAGTAGCATAATGAATATCCAAAAACACAGAGGTTATATTGCATTTTTATGGCATGTCTTTGCTATTAGGTGGCTGTGTTCCTAAAACAAATGTCACATATTTGGCGTTTCACCCCATCCCTATTATCCAGGATTTACTGACATTATTTAGGTATGCATTTAGCCAGCAATATATCCTGGAGCTGAAATCCACAAAGCATTGTATGAATCATGGCTATGATGTAAATAAAACAATATCTTAAACTCTAAGTGGATGTATTCTTCTCAAAAAGCAAAGCAAAAATATTTCAGAATCATAAGCTCAGAGGATAAGTTTAGAATTCCTGGTCTGTTTTTTTCTTGTAAATTTGTTTAAGTTCTTTGTAGATTCTGTATATTAACCCTTTGTCAGTTGGGTAGATTGCAAAAGTTTTCTCCCATTGACAGAAAACCAGACACCTCATGTTCTCACTCATGGATGGGAGTTGAACAATGAGAACTCTTGGACACAGAGCAAGGAACACCACACACTGGGGCCTGTCTGGGAGTGGGGTTTGGGGGAGGGATAGCATTAGGAGAAATGTCTAATGTAGATGACAAGTTGATCGGTGCAGCAAACCAACATGACACATGTATACATATGTAACAAACCTGCACATTGTGCACATGTACCCTAGAACTTAAAGTATAATAATAATAAAAAAAAAGAATTCCTGGTTTTAAGAAGGTCACATTAAATGAACGACAAAGAGAAGTTTTCAGTGATCGAAGTGGCAAGTTTAGGTACATTCTACACTACCAAAGGAACAAAGAACATTAGTATAATTTTAAAAAATCTTTAATTATTTTTGAGACCAAAATAATATTGAATTTTTAAATATAAGCTACAGTACTACTCTTTTCCCAAATTTGTCTTGAGACAGTTATTTTTCATACAAAATATTATCACACTGCGCTGTCTTTTAACATTACAAGAATAGAAGTAAATATCATTCCATGTTAGAAGAGATTCAGGATGATGATTTTCAGTATTAGTGACAATAATAGTTCAAGGAAATTTTTTATGCAATTTGAAAAATAGTGATTTTGTTTCATTTCACTGACTCCACAAATTCCACAAAAACGTGTAAGTGCTAAAACGTTCATGTATAAAGAAGTCATGTATTCTTCAAAGTTCATTTTTGAATGAATGAAGATGTAGGAAAGAAAGGAGGGAGGGAAGGAGAGAATGAAGAAGGCAGGATGATAGCAGACAAGAGAAAGGTAGGAGAGACAGAGATTGAGAGAAGGGAAGGAGAGAGGGAAACAGAGAGGCACAGCAGGGGAGAGAGAGAAGCAGAGAGAGGGAAAGAGAGTGAGAAAGAGAAAGTGTGTGAGAGAGAGGGAGGAAGGAAGAGAGAGCACAGAGGGAGGGAGGGAGAGAGAAAGAGAGAGAAAAACTTAATGGTTTCATGGTTTTATCTTGTTGCATGCTCTTGGTGTCTCAATTTCTGTTCAAAAGTCAGTGGGCAGTTGGCCACAGATGGCTGTTATTCATCACATCTTTAACCAGGGAACAGAAAGCAGAATTGTTTTGGAGGAGATGTGGGAGGATAAACGAATGACCTGAGGAAGGAAGCAGGAAACTCTAGGCACTAACAAACAGAAGTCTGTACTTCAGAGAGAAAAGCACAGATACATAGTTTAAATCCTCACAGAGCTTATAAGTCAGAGAATGGAACAACAGCTTCAGAGGCTGTAGTATCCAACATTCCACCCTCAACTCAAAGGTATATGCATAGGCACAAGGTAAGGAACCACCAATGATTAAAGCTGTCAATTAGAATAACCAAAAAGAGCAGAGCACTTGGTCAATTCCACAAAAGCCACAGTAATGAGTGAGGACAAAATTAGTATCTATGACAGACCAGTGACTACAGACTTAACTGAACTTTATTATAGGGAGGCCCAAGTTTTTGAGTGATATCATCCTACCCTGAAGTACAACAGCTGTAGGAGAAAGAAAAACAAAACAAAAGTAACCCAGACATCTCTCTTCTTTCCAGGTTATTAGCTTAAAACCTGAAGAATCTGCATACTTAGCACCTGAAATTTCTCCAAGGAGCCAAGCTTAAGCATATCTATGTGCTATTGAGAGATACAAAGAAACAGACATTTTAGACCCTTGGGCCCAAATCTAATATACTTCATCTTTAAGGAAAAAACTTCGATAACCCTAAGAAAGGGGTAAGGGAGTGGCTTAAGTCCTTACTTGGTCATACAGTTGGTGACTGAAATAGTGATCAGCTCACGGGCAAAATCCTTTCTATACACGGTTGCTACCTGAACAGTGTGGGCAGAGATTTAGTAACATACCAATTACGTTTCAGAAAAATCACATCAAGACAAAGAACTTTCCCCCACTCTGTGTTCCTTTCTCAAACTAGGTCATATAATTTCCAGAAAACAAAGAACTTTTGACTTTGCTCATCAGGCTCTTATTGTATCACTCAGGCAACATCCCTTGGGGATGGAAAGTATATGACATAATGTCTTTTAGCAAAATTGTTGCAAAATGTACCTCGTGTGTAATATACTACTTTGGGGCATTTAAAGAAGTCTATTCTTGTTCTTTCTCTGCCATTTTCAGATTGTGATAAATGTAAATAACACTCATTTCTTGTTTTCCTTTTGAGTTCCACAAACCTTTCTCACTGAGCAAGACTGTTATTGCAGACATGGGCCTGGGCTTGTTATTTAGTCATGACTAAGTTTTATATCATCATACACTGGAGCCAGTAAACTTTGGCTTTGTGTACATAGAAAGAAGGAGAGAAGAAAAGAAAAAAGAAGGGAAGGAAGGAAGAAAGAGAAAGAAACAAGGAAGGAATGGAGGGAAGGGGAGGAGGAGAGGGAAGGGAAGGGAAGAAGAAAAGAAAGGAAATAAGAAAAGGAACAGTGGTTCACGCCTGTAATCCCAGCACTTTCGGAGGCCAAGGTGGGCAGATCACCTGAGGTCAGGAGTTCGAGACCAGCCTGGCCAACATGGTGAAACCCTGTCTTTACTAAAAATACAAAAAATTAGCCAGGCGTGGTGGTGGGTGCCTGTAAACCCAGCTACTCGGGAGGCTGAGGCAGAAGAATCGCTTGAACCCGGGAGGCGGAGGTTGCAGTGAGCTAAGATCGTGCCATTGTACATCAGCCTGGGTAACAAAAGTGAAACTCCATCTCAAAAAAAAAAAAAAAAAAAGAAAAAGAAGGAAGGAAAGACAAAGGAAGAAGGAAGAGAAGAAGGGTGGAAGTAAGGAAGAAAAGAAAGGAAAATCTAGTACTCAGTTCTTATGTTTCTTGTGATTTTAAAAAATTTCTCTAAACTTTCCCTGTGTATAGAGCTCTAAAGTCTTCATTGCATTAGCTAACATGTATGCTATGAGTCTCCATTTATTAACAGCTTGTTTTCCAAATGTTGATTTTTGGAATGAGAATATAGTTAATTTTTCTATGGTTACAAAATGTTTACCTTGGCAGTCTACTCATTTCCCTTACTGAGACTAAAATATATGCTGATTTTTACTAAATATTTTTTGTGCATTCACTGTTAATATTACATGATTCTTATATTTTCTTATTAAGGCATATGATTTATGACACTAACCCTTTATGTGACATTGAGTAATACCTATTTGGCATAAACCAGGTTTTGTTCAGGCAAATATGTGGCTGTGGGGACTTGCTTTGCCACACATTATCAAATATTTTATTGTTATTAACCACATTCACTCAGCTAGTAAGTAAGGGAGATGGGATTTTTCTTCAGCCTCTCTGCCTCTAGAGCTTTGTACTTATCTACATCTCAATACTATTTTAGAAAAGAAAAAAATGTTCATTAGATATTAGGTCTTTAGTTCTTCTAGGTAATAAATGTTATAATAAAATATTTCTGAAAAGATTTTGTCAGCTTGGGTTTACAAAGAGGGTAGGTGAAGATTAAATGTACAAGGTCATATAAGAAAACTTTTTTCTAATATTTGCTTCTATGCTGGAGTAGGAGGTGTTATTACTGTTGTTCTTTATTTTTATTGTTTGTTCTTTGTGTTTTTTTCCTACCAGATTAGCTAAATTAGTTTTCCTGAGTTTTTGAGACTGTTTTGCAAACTATTCTCAAACATGAAAATATCCTGACTCTAAATTTAACATTTTTAGGAAACACATATGCACATTCAATGAGGCTCTGAAAAATTTAGGATGACGTGTGTGTGCAAATCCTCCTGAAATCTGTCCACAGTACAACAAAATCTCTGAAACACTCAAGGCCTAGAATATTTGGAAGCATGGATAACTAAATGTTAATGAGTTTACTACGCTGAAGAGTATAATTTTTGAGTGTACTGTAACTCATCTTGGAAACTACTTTTAGTCAAGTTGGGCAACATCAGTGATTACGGTTGGGAAAGCGTCTCCCCAGGTGACTCACTGCCATTTGTTCTGTTCATGGGATGTCCCTGTGCGTATCCGCTTACACTCACATGGAAAAAAGGTTGGGAATGAATCATGAAACCCTGGAATAGAAGTATATTTTCGAGCAATAGCCATGGGATTTCCTAGGACTGAAAGCATAGCTTCTTTGCTGTATCTTCTAAAATTTCTTCTTCTTCTTCTTCTTTTTTTTTTTTTTTTGAGACAGAGTCTCGCTCTGTCACCCAGGCTGGGGTGCAGTTGTGCGATCTCGGCTCACTGCAACCTCCAGCTCCTGGTTCAAGTGATCCTCCTGCCTCAGCCTCCCAAGTAGCTAGGATTACACGTGTGCACCACCACACCAGGCTAATTTTTGTATTTTTAGTAGAGATGGGGTTTTGCCATGTTGGCCAGGCTGATCTCAAACTCCTGACCTCAGTTGATCCACCTCAGTTTTCCAAAGTGCTGGGATTACAGGCGTGAGCCACCACACCCAGCCTCCTAAAATTTCTTTTAAGAATAGTGTCTACATTATCCTTTTAAAAATGAATTCCATGTTTCTCCTTTCTCTGTAGCGTTCAGTGTTTAACTTTGCCTTTTAATTTCAGAAACAATCTTTTAGAACAGTTTTGGCACAGATTAGGTCATTTCTAATATACGGCCACAAATGTATTATACACTAGCAGATTTCTCAGCAAAGGAAACACCAGTTTTCGGGATCATTTTCTGGCAGTTTCAGGAGGTTTTGGAGCATCTGTTCTTTCCCGCTATGGGTTTCTTTAGACATTTTTGTTTAGAGAACAGGAGAAACTCTGTCAGCTGATGCCTGTTTTCAGGCATTTCATGGATTACTGAAAAAAACAATTTAATGAGCATATTATATACCTTACAAGCCACAATCATTCCAGAGGTTAACCTTATGAAGCAATTAAGAAAAATCATCCTAGTATTGTGAAATGACCTAGATTCAAAGATCGCTGGGCTTGACAAAGACCCCTTTTATGTAGAAAGCTAAATATATTGTTGGACTTGAGTAAATAATAGTCTTTGGAGATGTGGAGATTGGCACACAGCTCAGCTCCCATAGAGTTGATATAATAGAGAGAAATGGAGGGAAACTTTGTCTCTGAAACAAGAACGAGGCAAGGTCATTTTGGAAAGCGTGGGGCAATATTTCCCAGTGTCAAATGAGGGATAATTACCTGTTTCAAAGAGAAGATTGTGTTGATGTTTGTTTTAACTCAAAAAGTGCAATTTGCAAACTTTTATCTATTATGTACTGGCTATAGGATGCATCATTGGCAAACATAAGACAGGATTTAGGAACCTGACACAGATGGAAAGAATCCTGTTTCCCCCATCATTCTCAGCAAACTATCGCAAGGACAAAAAACCAAACACTGCATGTTCTCACTCATAGGTGGGAATTGAACAATGAGAACACTTGGACACGGGAAGGGGAACATCACACACCGAGACCTGTTGTGGGGTGGGGGGAGGGATAGCATTAGGAGATATACCTAATGTAAATGACAAGGTAATGGGTGCAGCACACCAACATGGCACATGTATACATATGTAACTAACCTGCACGTTGTGCACATGTACCCTAAAAGTTAAAGTATAATAAAAAAAATCCTGTGTTTCCATTTTGCATGTTGGTGGCAGGCTGTGATGCAATGTGAAGAAGAATCAAAATCTGTATCAAGAACACAGCAGTGGGGTTCTTATCTAATTGAGGAAAACTTTCAATTAGGTGATAGCTATAACTTTATAATACTAGATTACAGGCTTCCCCAACTCTGTATTATTGTGGCAGTCAGTTGTAGTATGCACCATTAAAATTACCAGTTTTTAGCTCCTTATTTAGTAAAATAAATCATTTTTTAATTTAGTAAAATAAATCATTTTACTAAAATAAATCAAATAAATTAAGTAAAATAAATTTATTGAGTAAAATAGATCATAATTATTTTAAAGAACCAAGGAGAGGCCGGGCATGGTGGCCTGGGTGGTAATCCCAGTACTTTGGGGGGCTGAGGCAGGTGGATCACCTGAGGTCAGGAGTTTGAGACCAGTCTGGCCAACATGGTGAAACCCTGTCTCTGCTAAAAATATAAAAATTAGCTGGGCATGGTGGTGGGTGTCTGTAATCCTAGCTACTTGGGAGGCTGAGGCACGAGAATCACTTGAACCCAGAAGGTGGGGGTTTCAGTGAGCCAAGATGGTGCCACTGCACTCCAGCCTGGGCAACAGAGTGAGACTGTCTCAAAAAAAAAAAAAAAAAAAAAAAAACCGAGGAGAAATTCTGAAGTTACACCTTTTTAAAATTAGGGGTAGTCAAATTTAGAAAGTTTATTTTGAAAACAATATTTGAATTTGAAAACTATATTTTTACTTGAAATTGTACTCTTTATTTTCTGAACTTTTTAATTTTGTTAGAATATAACTTAATGATATTTTGATGACTTCATATTTTAAGAGTGAAAAGTTTTCATGAATAAGTCTTGCAAAATTAACAGCCATCAGCATAGTTCTCCAAATAAAATTGTCATCCCAATAAAAATAAAGGATAGAGGCCAGGCACGGTGGTTCACGCCTGTAATCCCAGCACTTTGGGAGGCAGAGGCGGGAGGATCAGGAGGTCAAGATATTAAGACTATCCTGGCCAACATGGTGAAATCCCGTTTCTACTAAAAATACAAAAATTAGCTGGGCATGGTAGCCTGTGCCTGTATTCCCAGCTTCTCGGGAGGCTGAGGCAGGAGAATCACCTGAAACCAGGAAGCAGAGGTTGCAGTGAGCCAAGATCCTGTCACTGCACTCCAGCCTGGTCATAGAGTGAGACTCCGTCTCAAAAAAAAAAAAGGAAAAGGATAGATATAGGTCAAATTTTCTTAAAATAACAATGAGATAAAGGAAGAGTAAATATGTTTGAAAAAACAAAGATGTATAAAGGTCTTTTGCCTGGCTTAGACCACATTAAAGTCATTTGTTGACTATTTTTAAAATTTTTTAACTGTTAATTTTTGTGTATATATATTAGGTGTATATATTTATGAGGTACATGAGATATTTTGGTACAGGCATGCAATGCTTCATAATCACATACTGGAAAATTGGGCGTCCATTCCCTCACGCATCTACCCTTTGTGTTATAGACAATCCAATTACACTCTTTTAGTTATTTTAAAACGTATAATTAAATTATTATTGACTGTAGTCTCCCTGTTGTGCTATGAAATACTAGGTCTTGTTCATTCTATTTTTTATACTCCTTAACCATCCCCACAGTCCCCCACCCCGATGTTACCCTTCCCAGCCTCTGGTAACCAGCCTTCTATACTCTGTGTCCATGAATTCAATGGCTTTGATTTTCAGATCTGACAAATAAGTGAGAACATGTAATGCTTGTCTTTCTGTGCCTGGCTTATTTCACTTAACAAAATGGCCTCCAGTTCCATCCATATTGAAAATGACAGGATCACATTCTTTTTTTAAATGGCTGAATAGTACTCCATTGTGTATATGGAGCACATGTTCTTTATTCATTCACGTGTTGACGGACACTTAGGTTGCTTCCAAATCTTGACCATTGTGAACAGTGCTGCAACAAATATGGGAGTGCAGATATCTGTTTGATACATTAATTTCTTTTTTTCGGAGGGTATATACCCAGCAGTAGGATTGCTGGATCATATGGTAGCTCTATTTTTAGTTTTTTGAGGAACTTCCAAACTGTTCTCCATAGTGGTTGTAGTAATTTCCATGAACACCAACGGAGTATGAGGGTTCTATTGGCTGTTTTTTTAAATCAGACTTTATTGCCGTTAAGTCTGGCTTGTTTTAGCTGCACTTGACATCCAATTTTATTTGAGAGATAGTCTTTTAAAATCTTATATAAAAGATGCAATAAAACTAGCAATATTTGAAGAGTTATCTAATGAAAAATGTTTGTTAATTTAATAATTAAAAATAAAAATTATTTTATAATTATATATATCTTTATGAATATGCACTAAAATTAACATTTATAAAAAACTAACATTTTTAAAAACTATACTCAGTCATGGTTATTTCTATACTTGCCTATAGCTCCACTGACCTCAATAGTTACATCTGTTGTATAAATTAAACACACAGTGAGAGTAAAAAAGTAACTCAATTTATGTTATCCTATCTATGGCTAGAGGAGAGACTGAAACAATTTCTACTTTACATCAAAATATTCAGATATCCTCATGCCCAAATCTACAATGAGATTGCTGTAACTACTAAGGTATTTACTTTTCAACCATTTGCTAAAGTGATAGGTACAAATAACTATCATAGAACTATCAGAAGAAAATAGAGTGGCTAATGGAAAGTATTGCTTTGTTTTCTGACTTGATCTCCTTCAGTACATTATGATGATCTCAGATGGTCTTAGAATTAAAATATGTTTTTGCTGGTACCTCACATATAGCAAAAATAGTAACCAAAACTTGCAATTTTGCTACCCCTCTGATTAATCCAGACCATGCTGATCTCACTTGATGAAATTTTTAGTTTCAGGGTTAGTTTAAGCATACAATCATACACGCTTGGTCATTTTGGGACTGTTGACTTTCCACGAGGGGATACTGTAACATCAAAATATTCTAACATTCCCTTGTTTGCTCAGCTACCTCCACAGCTGTGCTGACTCTAATTTCCGGATGAGAATGGCCATGATATGAGTAATTGTAATTAAATAACAATAGTAGCTCACAGTTTCTTGTTGTTGTTGTTTTAATCTTTCAGAATGAGTTCATAGTCACAACCTCATTTTTTCCTCACAAAACTCTATCAGGCAATTTAATCCTCATTTTATAGAAGAAATGAGAAATAGGTAAGTGACTGGCCCAAGACAGAATAAGTATCTTCAGCATTTTCATCAGGCTCAAAAAAATAAAATATTCTAAAAACATATAATTATTCTAAATAATTCCAACAATATATAGTTATTTACAAAATTAAAGAAGAATGTAATGTAATGATACATAAGCATTAAGAAGACTAAAGATTCATTTTATCAAAAAATTAATAAAGTGGCAAGTCATTTATAGATATTCCTTAGGAAGTGTTTTTGGTAATAATTATTAAAATAGAGAAATTCGTTAGATGTTTACTAATAGAATAAGATGGCCCAGGATATATGTGTGTGTATATATATATATATATATATATATATATATATATTTTTTTTTTTTTTTTTTTTTTTTTTTAAGATAGAAATGTTTACTGAGGCTAAGTTGAGCAGCCAATTCATTTGTCTGGCTTAAGGAAGCAATCTCTCATTGGAAATCTCATGACTATCCTCAAAAGAATTTATAGAAATGACGTTAGCCTGGCTAGGTTTCCTTTTATTCAACGTCCTATAATTTGAAACTCAATAGTACTTTGTTATAATTGTAGAACTACTATTTTACAGTTAAATTTCATTATAACAATGTCTTCTTTATGAGTTGCTACTATATGTATTAGGATGTAAATGTTTCTGATTTATGCATATTGTTTAAGTAAATACATGTATTTGAAGTTGTAAAACAGAAATGCCTTCTTCATGTCCACTCAACTGACAACTAAAATGAGAATATACTGTGAAAGCTTCCTCAGAGTGTTATCTTACTATATGTGCCAAGGCTGTAAATCCTTCTCATGGTTAAATGGCAAAATTAGAATGTTTTAATTGCCACTGTACTAGGATTCCTTGAATATGGCATTAAAAAGAAAAAGAGTGTAGTGAAAAAGGCCAGAATTGTTTTTTGGACTACGTGCAATTTGGCTTGTTCATGTAGTTACAAAAAACAAATGTTTGTTCAACAAAATGCTGAGAATCATGTCTCCTGGGAAACTTATACAAGGTCATAGTTTCATGAGCATTACAAAAAATCTTGTAAAGAAAACCAGCATGTAATATGAGAAAATGAAGACGCAGTTGGAAAAAAAAATGGTTTTTTTGGTTGAAACAACTCTTAGGGAAAAAAAAGTTCCTGTCTTCCTAAAATACTATAATTCATATATAAAACATATTCACAAAGTACATTATTTTCTTAAAAGATCATTTCCACGAAGTTCCTAATAAGGCAAAAAGTAATATTTAAATTTCAACAATACTGCAGAGAAAGAAGGAGTTAGACTTGGAACAAATGTGCCTGATGGGTACATAATAAAGAAGGAGGTATATAAGAGTTTCTTGTTTAGTTTTTTCTCTTCAGAGATAGGGTCTTGCTCTGTCATCCAGGCTGGACTGCAGTGGTGTGACCATAGCTTACTGCAACGTTGACCTCTGGGCTCAAGTGATCATCCTGCCTCAGCTGGCCAAGAAGCTGGAACTATAGGTGTGAGTCACCATGCCTAGCTAATTTTTTAATTTTTGTAGAGACAGGGTCTCCTTATGTTGCCCAGGTTGGTCTCAAACTCCTGTCCTCAAGTGATCCTCTTGCTTTGGCCTCTCAGAGCATTGGGATTAGGGTGTGAGCCATTGTGCCTGGCCAAGAGTTTTGTAATATTTGTAGAACATGCAGTACTGGGACCATTTGTTGTGGGGTATATAGGTGGTAAAGATTTTGGAGGATAGATAAGCATGTTTGGGACTTCTATGAAATCTGAGATCTTGGTTTTTTTTGTTGCTCACTGAATCTCCATGTGCCAAGTGCCTGATACACAGTAGACTTGCAACAAATGTTTGTTGAATGATTTAATGAGTAAATAAATTAGTTAGATAAGAGGTGTGAAATGACTCCATTGTTCATAACTGACACTTTTCGTATAAATCAAACAAAATGATTCTTTTTTATTTATTAAAGCAAATATTACAAATGAATTGAAAATATTTGCCTTTGATAAAGGGACAAAGGTAACGTATCATTTAAGCAGACTCTTACATGTACAGATGCACACAATTATACATCCATTGTACACAATTGCCTACACAGAAACTTCCTTGGCCGGTCTGTTAAAATGCATGTGTTAGATTATATACTTCCTCTACTCAAAGCCCTCCAAGGGTCCCATGACATTCAGAGCAAGAGCCAAAGATCCTCCAAAGCCTAACATCGCTGCAGCTGGCTCATCTCCTGGCCTTAACTCCTCCAGGCTTCATCTACCTCCCTCTGCTCCAGACACACCTGCATCTCCAGCTTCCATCTCAAGCAACTCCTGCAAGCTATTCGGGAAGACTCTACAGCTCCTTCACCCTCACCTGGAAAATTGGCTGTCTCCCTTATCTCTTTCAGTCTTTTCTCCAAAATCACCTCTCAGGGAATCCTTCTCTGGCCACCCTGTGCCTAAAATTAGTTTTTCTCTTTTTAACAGTTGTCATTTCACTTAATAGTTGTCATTTCAGTCAAGTTGCATCTTCTAAAAATTCGAGGATAGGCAAGGTGGCTCACGCCTGTAATCCCAGCACTTTGAGAGGCCAAGGCTGGAGGAGCACTTGAACCCAGAGATTGAAGTCTGCAATGAGCTATGACCGTGCCACTGCACTCTGGCCTGGGTGACAGCAGAGTAAGACCCTATGTCTCAAAAAATAAATAAATACAAGAAAAATAAATACAAATATGGAACTGAAACAATGTAGATAACAAAGTTCAGTCAAAAAGCCCCAAATTTGTGTTAATTTTGTTGATTCATTCATTTGTTCATTTGCTAATTCAACAAGTGGTGTCTTCCAAAGAGTGTTCTAAAGAATTAAAAAGCTTTGTGTCAAAGGGGAAAAGCATCATTTCTTTTCGAGATTTGCGGAGAGTTTCCTGTAACAGCAAAATCTTAGATTAGGGCTTCTTACTCTGGGGTCCATGGATCCCTAATAATTTCAGTTTAGTTTCTAAACATTTTGGCCTTTGCATCTATAGATGTTTACTGAATGTTGCATTGCTCTACTATTTCTCTGTATTCTGCCCTTTTTCTTCTCAATTATTTTTGCTTTCACAATCAGCATCACAGAGTGTTGGGTGCCAGCCAGTAGTTTCATATGTGAAAGTTTTTTTTGCCTTGCCTATATTGCCCTTGAAAGCAGGAATTATGTGCTACATTTCTTTTTGTGGGAGTTGACAGGTGGTAGATCTCCAATAACATACTTCTACTTCCTTTTTTTTTTTTTAATTTTTATTTTTTGAGAGAGCATCTCACTCTGTCACCCAGAGTGGAGCGCAGGGCTGGATCCCAGCTCACTGCAACTCCTGCCTCCCAGGCTCAAGCAATTCTCCTGCCTCAGCCTCCTGAGTAGCTGGGATTACAGGCATGCTCCACTACGCCTGGGTAATTTTTGTATTTTTAGTAGAGATGGGGTTTCACCATGTGGGCCAGGCTGGTTTTGAACTCCTGACTTCAAATGATCCACCTGCCTCAGCTTCCCAAAGTGCTGGAATTACAGGCATGAGCCACCGTGTCCCCCTCAATAATATACTGCTTTGCAGGGCCTTTGGTTTGAATGCTGAGATCAGCTCCAAAGACAAATTCTACTACCATTGACTGAGCTGCGATTATAGTACTCTTTCCAGGAGCTGACAAAGACTGGTCCAGCTGTATATCAAGCTGGAGAAAATCAGTTATATCGGCAGGGTTATCAATGTGGTCAAATGGTGCCCTCTTATTTTTGTAGTTGTGATCACAGAAAACGTCCAGTTGTAGAACACAACCTTAATTACCACTTAGATAATCTGTATTACATTGACAAATTGGATTTACAACTCTTTGTTTTTGATTCAGTTCTATTTCTGTGGGTCGGCCTTTTGGTTGCACTTAGTATTTTTCTCAGATGTGTCTGTCTTTGTCAGAATATTGCGAACTTTTCCTAAAACTAGTTCTATACTGTGCTCAAAATGAGTGTTTGACAAATGTTTACTGAATGGAAGAATGAAGACAAATTATTTTAAAAGCCACTGTCTATTTTGTTGAATTATATAAAATATGCTTCTGTTTAGTAAATGTTACTATATATTATAAAATATGCTCCTGTCATGTTATGTTATATTATTGATAATGTCTGGAAAATTCTTAGAAACAAAATCAGAAGAGATAAAGTTAGATGATGTTGCTGGGTGCGGTGGCTCATGCCTGTAATCCCAGCACTTTGAGAGGCCGAGGCAGGCAGATCATGAGGTTAAGAAATCAAGACCATCCTGGCCAACATGGTGAAACCCTGCCTCTACTAAAACTACAAAAATTAGCCGGGTGTGGTGATGTGTGCCTGTAGTCCCAGCTACTCGGGAGGCTGAGGCAGGAGAATTGCTTGAACCCAGGAGGCAGAGGTTGCAGTGAGCCGAGATGGTGCCATTGCACTCCAGCCTGGTGACAGAATGAGACTCCAAAAAAAAAAAAAAGGTTAGATGGTGTTTTGTATAAAAGACATAAAATGAAGTAGGAATTATTTGGTAAATATATCAATCATGAGAGAAAAAATGAAAAAAAACTAATATATATTTTTAAGAGAGTAAGGCAATTCAGTTAATTTAAATATTAATAATTTAGTGTTACAGGCAATGCTAAGGACACTAAGAGGAATAAAAAACAACTGTAGTTTTCTAGAACAAGCCAAGATACAAAGAAATAAAAACAGGCTGGCCGCGGTGGCTGAAGCCTGTAATCCCAGCACTTTGGGAGGCTGAGGCGGGCGAATCACGAGGTCGGGAAATCGAGATCATCCTGGCTAATACAGTAAAACCCCACCACTACTAAAAAAAAAAAAAATACAAAAAAATTAGCCAGGCGTGGTGGTGGGCGCCTGTAGTCCCAGCTACCCGGGAGGCTGAGGCAGGAGAATGACGTGAACCCAGGAGGCGGAGCTTGCAGTGAGCTGAGATGGCGCCACTGCACTCCAGCCTGGGCAACAGAGCAAGACTCCATCTCAAAAAAAAAAAAAAAAAAAAAGAAAAAGAAAAAGAAATAAAAACAGGACACACAATCCCTTGTTTGGAGTCAGGTGGTTTAGTTCAATGATGCAATTTAGCAACCCTCATTCCTCATGATCCCTGCCCCACCAAAGTAGCATCACATTTTTCTTGCATAGAAGGAAGAGAAACATGAATTTCTTTAACCTTTACTTTTTGCCTTTGTATTATGGTAGTGTGGGAATAGCTGAAAAGAGAAGTTATTTATCATTGATCCAAATT
Organism: Pongo pygmaeus; assembly: GCF_028885625.2. Taxonomy (NCBI): domain Eukaryota; kingdom Metazoa; phylum Chordata; class Mammalia; order Primates; family Hominidae; genus Pongo; species Pongo pygmaeus. The sequence continues at coordinate 13,390,615 of NC_072380.2, forward strand.
ACTCTCATTTATTATCTTTTTTGAAATATTTTATTAAAGTATAGAATGGGTTCAAGAAGGACCAACACAGACCACGAAGTTGGACAGTAAAGTAATAGTTGAAAAACTGATAGAGTATGTGAGAGTTAAAGGCTGTCAGTGCTAGAATCTAAAGCAATCAGTAGGCAATCCATTATATAAAAGAAAGTAGAACGAGTCTAGACACTATAGAACACAATGTTTAAGTCATACATGAAGTTTAACAGCCAAATTATCTGAGTTAAAAATTTTTAATTCTAGCCAAAGTTTGAATGTTATGTTTATTACCGTTAGTTGTGTAACTTTGATGGAGCAATTTTGGCAAGATCCATAATTTTAGAGTTGGAAGAAACTTTAACCTTGCTTTATAAATAAGAGACACAAAAAATGAGGTGACTTTCCCGGAATTAAACTGAGTAAGAATTAAAGCGCAGAATTCTTAACTCCCAGCCCTTTGATATTTCTACTAGTTGAAGTTTTGATTTTTTTGGAGCCTTGATAAGATACAGTCAGCAAAATGTTCTAACATAGAGTGAGCTCATTAAATAATTTCCTTGTTATTTGAAATGCTAAGTTGGCATTTGAAAAAACTCCAAAATCATACTTTGTTCTCTGTTACCACAGCGATCACACTGTGCAACGTCTAAAAACAGTCATCTGATAGTAAGTCACTAGTACAATTATGAAATCACAAATGTTGCTGTCACTTCATATGTCAGTAGTTGAAAATACTTCAAATGAACTTTTGAAATAAGGGCTAAATCCATAATTATAATTTCTTTCCCTCAAACCAGATTTGGGGACACTGTCACTACTATCCTACCTCCATATGTGTAATCTAAAATAATCTAAAAAACCAAGCCCACAGTCTTTCTTCATTTGGAAAAAAAAAAAGGTGCGCTTATGACTATTGTTAAAAATCTTAAAAAGTTTACTTACTCTTAATTTGGAAATTAGTTATGCCCAATAGCATATGAAAGATAAATCCTCATGTGATATAAACAGCATTTTTTGTAGATTAAAGCCCAACTCACTAACCAGCTAAAAATTTTGATTCAGTTCTATGACCACACATCAATTTCTTGCATCCAGCTAATGAATAATATTTAATAATGAAATATGATTTTTAAATAACCCAATGAACCATAGTTTGATTTTCTAAAAGCAGCACTTCTAAAAATTCTCTTGAACTTTTAGAGAACTGCTAAAAATTAGTTCTCTTGAAAGTTCCTTTTTTTCTTAATCTCTAGAGAATTTCTAAACTCTGTGAAGTTCTGTGTTTTTCTGATTTCTTCCTTTCCCTCCCCCTCTTTCATTCTGAGTCTTTTTTCTCTTTCTCTGGGACAGGAAGTGGAGGGTGTTGACCTTCTCTGGATCTATCCCAATGTCAGAAGGTGGTCTTTTCAAAAAGATTCCAAGCCATGGCTTTCTTCCTGATTTTATTTTTCAGATAATTGTGTCAATAAATAAGTTGTGAAAGAAAGGTTTTTTCCCTCTCCTTCCTCATAGCTGTATAATGACCAAGTAACTCTTTTGAGGATAATTACCAGGCTTTTCAGTTTTTCTCTTAGAGAAATAAGTATTGTCTCTCTGTTCATTGGAACTGTGCTGTGTTCCAATGGGGACAGGGGCTGGGAGTGCACAGTGGTGAGCCCTGGGCCCCAGGACCCCCAGCTCTGCCACTCCAGCATGCTCTATGCTAATTCTCTGGCCAACTTCTCCGGCACAGCCAAGTTCCAGAAGGGCTGCTGTTATGATTTCCCTTTCCCATCCGGTCTAAATAGTGACCCCTTTGATTTTTAGAAAAAAAAGGAAATGTTATGGAAAAACTGCTTCCTGTGAATAAGCATAATAAAACTTGAAGAATACAAATGCCACGTAACACACGCTATAAAAAGGTTTCTGTGCACAACTCTTTTTATAATTTTATGAGTAGGAGGGTGGCCTGGTGACATGCCCTCATCTCGCCGAATATCGCTTTATGTGTATTGTGCCTGGAAGGACCTCCTGGTTCTTCTCTGCCTGTGTCTGAATCTACCTACCCTTCAGTTCAATTGAATTATTTCATCTTGCCCCCTCTGAAACTTCCCCATGTGATTCTGCTCACTGTTGCAGGACTGGCATCTAAGGCAGTGCTAGGAACTCAATAAAGCTCTCCATCAAGAATAGTAGAACGGTTGAGCACATGAGCACATGAATCCTTACCTGATATGCCTTATCCTGATGTGTATTGTCTGTATCATTTGGGGGATTTTAAAATACACTGCTTGTCCTCATTGGAAAAGGCCCATCTCTCTGATTGCCTCACAGCATTTAAAAGACTATGTTTCTCCTCTGCGTACAAATTTTCATCTCCTATGGCTCCTTGCAAAATGTCTTCCTTTTTTACAACAGCTCCATGAACATTGACTGTCTTACTAAAAGACTTCTGTACAGATTCACCGTAAGCTCACTGCTCGTGTTCTGGGCGTTCATTCATTCAGTCATCATAAAAGATATTTAGACCTGATTGTGCGTGGGCTTTGCAAAGGCAAATAAAAATCGATCTCCATCCTGGAATATCTCCTAGGGTAGGATCAAAGTAAAGAAGCATTTACAGTCCAAGGCCACAAGTGTCACCCTAAAGGGTATGAGAGTGAAGCTGTGGTAGTATAGGGTTCCAGGAAAGGACAAGAGAAAAGACAAGGAGATACTCTTGGGGGAAATGATGCTGTGGATCAAAATAAAGGGACGCAGATAGACACTTCTTCTGATCTTTCCTGATAGCGCTCTCCTGCCTTTGCAAAGGTAAAAGGAGTTACTATACATATGGGGCTTATGTCTAATATTACAGCCAGGCATTCTTAGGAATTGCAATGCGTGCAATAAGCTCCTGTGCTCTGTGCATTGATTGTGGAAACAGATTTCTTTCCTCTATGGAGTTATAGTGGCTTATTTCACAGTGTGAGGGGAAAAACAGGGTCCTATGGATGTAAAAACATATGTAGGGCTGGGTGCAAGTGCTCATCCCTGTAATCCCAGCATTTGGGGAGGCCAAGGCAGGAGGATCACTTGAGCCCAGGAATTTGAGATGAGCCTGGGCAACAGAGCAAGACCCTGTCTTTACAAAAAAATAAATTAGCTGGGCATGGTGGTGCACATCTGTGGTCCCAGTTACTCTAGAGGCCGAGGCAAAAGGTTTGCTTGAGCCCGGGAGTTCAAGGCTGCAGTGAGCTATGATGGTGCCAGTGTACTCCAGCCTGGGGGACAGAGCAAGACCCTGTTTCAACAGCAATGACAACAAAATATGTGTAGGAATAACATACGGAGGGAAGCTACCATGCCAGGGGATTTTTATCCCATACCAATGTGTCTTATGGTGATTTCTCCATTTCTTTACATGAAAATTCGGTACTTCAATCCACACAATATGTCTGAACATTTACACACATGTACAGGAGCTTCCCTCCACCCCTTTATGAACACTAATGTATTTGCCTCTCCCTGCCTGACCCCTTCTGTCCTTGCCCTGCCAAGGGCAGGCCTCTGCCTTTAGGTGATAAACACTGTGGAGTCTATCAACTTCCATCAGACAAGATTTTTGTTGAGTTTATCTTCCATAGTTTTTAATAATGATGATGATGATGATGATGATGATGATAGTTTTTGTCCTTTTCTGAGACATAAAATTATTATTGGTTTATTTATTTATTATTGGTTTATTATTATTTATTATCAGTTTCAAATTATACATAGTCCCAGGCCATACCCATCCTCTCTGCAAAGTGTTCCATTCCCTCTCTTTTTTCTACAGGGTAGGGAACAGATTCAATGACTTACCCACCCAGGATCTCAGAGCTGAGTAATGGCAGAGGGAGCCTCATCTCTCCTCTCTGATGCCAGTGCTCTTTGTTACCCCGTACTATCTTCCTCATTGATAAGTAAGCTAATACGCACAGTATTTGAGGATGCAGCCTGTGACATGCTGTGTGATGCTTCCATGGATCTACCAGCAACAATATTAGTGAGGCATTTATCTCTGGTAATATCTTGCTCCTCTCACCTTAGCAGTAGTGGAGAGAAAGCCCCGTTTTAGAATCTTTCTTCTTGTTCCTCTATGCTCCATCTTTGTATTACAAATGGGATGGGCACATTATAGGAATAGTAGGGGCAGAATGAGACTTACTGTTGCTCAACTCCAGCCTTTTTCTAGGAGGATACAGAATTACTGCTGCAAGGCCATAGATGCCTCATGGTTCACCAAATATATTTTCAACTTATTTTGTACAAATTCTATCCAAACTCATTCAAGAAAATTTTTATTGAAAATTTACCAATTTTTCATTTGTCATTTTATCCTGTAGTGTCTAATAACATATGCCATATGACCCAAGGATGTCTGAAAACCCTTAAATCCACCTGGAAACTTTTCTTTCGTAACTTGGCTGACAATGTTTCCTGAACAAGAGGAATAAAATACCATTACTATTCTTTTTCTTTTTTTTGAGATGGAGTCTCGCTCTGTCACCCAGGCTGGAGTGCAGTGGCGGGATCTTGGCTCACTGCAAGCTCCGCCTCCTGGGTTCACGCCATTCTCCTGCCTCAGCCTCCCGAGTAGGTGGGACTACAGGCGCCCGCCACCATGCCCAGCTAATTTTTTGTATTTTTCAGTAGAGATGGGGTTTCACCGTGTTAGCCAGATGATCTCGATCTCCTGACCTCATTATCTGCCCACCTCAGCCTCCCAAAGTGCTGGAATTACAGGCGTGAGCCACCACACCTGGACTACTATTCTTATTCTTGGTAAATTGTTCTTATTGCAGATGTGTCTGTTCTTGATATCTAAGTTAAACACCTTTTGGAAAACAGAAGACATTTACCAGATTGGAATCAAGGTAACTACAAGGTAGTGAAGAGCTCACTCTCTTCCAGCAGTGTTTAAAAAAGACTGTTGAATGCATAGTGTATCGGTTGCTATAGCTACTCCTATGGTTTTATCGTTGCTTATGATGATGCATAGGTATCATTAGCACAAAGAATAAAAATAAATCAGAAGTAACTGGCCTTAAAACTTTGGAATCACAGGCAGCATGCATCTGGCAATTTCGAACTGAAATATATTGACTATGCAACATAGCCTCTTACATATTCTTAAAAAACAAACAAACAAACAAACAAAAAACAAGCAAAGGGAGTTTATGAGTGGTTTTATTTATTTATTTTATTTTTTTTATCTGGTTGCCGGCATTTAGGGAACTACACAACAGACTTACCTATCATAGTAACTAGGTGTGACTGAATATCTATCAGATTTGCAGTTCTTGTGGGAATATAATTACGAAATTTGTATCTCGATTATGATCAAGTGATTCAGATTCTATTAGCTGCAAAGGAGAATAATACTTGGGTGATTGTAACAGCTTTGCTGTAAGGTAACAGAGAGTAATCATTGAAAGAGAATATTTTAAAAATAAGACCTGTTAGGACATGGATTCCTTTCTTCAGGTCCGATTTAAGGAATAAAAGATACATAAAAGTCTGATACATATTCAGACTAAGAGAATATTTCCTACAGTGTTTTTCCCATTGATTTCTTATGGATGTTTGTTCATGAAAAGGCTTTACTTGTGTTTACCTTTGAAATAGGCCTGTTGAATATAGTGAATTTGGTAAAGATTTCTCATAAAATAGACACAGGAATTTTTTTGTGCTTGCTTTGCTCCAAATTGGGGCTAGTCATTTCTGGTCATGGGGAAAGGACATTGTTCTAATAGCCACTCATAGTTATTATTTTTGGCTTATTATTCTCTGATGAAGAAACAGGAACCTGACTTTTTGCCGGATTCCCAGGACCTATGTCTTTAAAGACTGGGATTATCATCCTTCCCTAGAGAGTTTCTGTTAGGGAAAGAGGACCATCTGGGGAGAGAGTGGCAGTTCTTTTCAAGGGGACACGAAAGAGCTCAGAAAGAGCCAGAAGGAAAAATGGAGCTAACCTATTTTCTCGTCTGCAGCCCCAGGGATGAAATAAGTGAAGGAGATAAACTGAAATAAAAGAAGAGAAAAAAAGTTGAAATTTGAGCACAGTGAAAAGTTTTCTCAGAGTTAGGAAAGACTCAAGATATAGGCAAAAAGCAAGGAAAAAATTTCAGGGCACATTGATGTGGGCTGAGGCCAGGGGGAAACAAGCAGGGTTGTTGTTGGATTTCTTGGAAGACACAGAGAAATGAAGCTTCTTAAAACCCTGGGCTTTTTAGGCAGATGGATCTTTGTCTTCTTAATCTGGAGGGCTAGATGTGTGGTGAAGAAGGCCAAGTGCCCAGGGTCAGAGGTAATTGAGATTTACACAAAAGCAACAGTAGCCACTCTTTATTTCTTTCACTGACTTAATGCATTCATGTATCCTCTTCACCATGTGTTACTTAGAATTGTAAGTCATTATCCTTGCCTTTGAGCAGTTTGCAATCTAATCAGGAAACCTAAATCTCAAAAATAACAATTTAAAGAACAGCAATAAAAAACTGCCTAAATCTTTATGGTTAAACACATTCACATTTGTTATCACATTAAATGTTTCTATTTTTGGCTTTTAATACATCAGTTGATGCATGAAACATATGTCCCATATATGTAAATTATAACCTATAATATTACAATGATCCCCTGTGAATCCACCACCCCACCATGGAAATGGAACATTACCAATGACTTCCATTTACCTATGTGCTCCTCTCCTCTCCTGTCCCCACCTCCCTCCATGGAATAACCCTCCACTAATTTTTTTGGTTCTGTTTTTTATCACTTGCTTTTTAAAACAATATAGAATTTTAAGTTTTTTATGTATATATATATATTTATGCTTAAATAAGGTGTTAGTTAGTGCTGTTTTAGAGCTATGTAAATGTATAATACTTGGAAACTCACCCCGTTATTCCCAGCATCATTACCACGACTACTACTACTATTTATATAAATATTATTTAAAAACAGGGAGTCACTGTGTTGCTCAGGCTGTTAGTAATCCTGGGCTGATCTTCCCACCTCAGCCTCCTGAGTAGCTTGAACTACAGGTGCATGCCACCATGCATAGCTCCCTGCAATGTTACTTTACAAAATTCTAGTGTTGTAGGTTGAATAACTTAAGTGAGCTCATATCTGTATGACATGCCATTGTATTGATGTGCTACAGAGTATTTGTCCATTCTGTTGTCTGTGGTCTTTTGGATTATTTCTAGTATTTAATTATTATGAGCAGTAATGCAATTAATATTCTTGTCCACCTTTCCTGGAGAACAAAATCGAGTGTTTCTAGGACACACTTCTAGGAGTGAAGTTCCTAATTTTTGGAGTATGTGAATGGTTACATTTAAGAGATAATGCCAAATTTTTTTCCTAATATTATGGTATCAGTTATATTGATACCTAGAATGTATAGGGAGTTCCTGTTGATCCCGACTCTGGAACTTGGTGTAGTTGACATTTTAATTGTGCCAATCTAGAGAGAGTGAAATGGTACATCACTATGACTTTAATTTGCATTTCTCTGATTTCAAGAGTTTGATATTCTTTTTATTTATTTATTGACAATATGGGTTTCCTGTTCTATAAAATATCCATTTTTTTTTGCCCCTTCTTCTTCTGGGTTATTTGTATTTTTTTATTGTTTTAAAGGACATTCTCAATAGTATTTGAATACTATTCTTTGTTTCTAAATGTTGCTAATTTCTACTCTCATTTTATTTTTAAAAATTCTTTCCTTATACTGTGTTTCTCTAAACAGGTTTTCTAAATTTTAAGATATTCAAATATATCCATCTTTTCTAAGAAATAACTTTTTAGTATTCTTTCTATGTTATTTATTAACTCCTTACAATATGCCCCTCCAATGCCTCTCATTGGTTCTATGAGAACCAATGTCCTGGTTCTCATACCAGAACCAGGGTTAGTTAGAATCAGGACTTTGTCACCCTTGACACAGTTTCCAGTTTCTGCAACCTTCCATTTCCTGAAGGTGATCAATCCTTTATACAGATTATACAGATATCCTTTATACAGATATCCTTTATACAGATATCTGCCTTTATACAGATTATACAACCACCTCCTGGTGACCTCCTCTCTAGGGGGCAGCTAGACGCAACCTACTTGACTCACCCCACTGATGTCCTCACTGGGCATAGACGGGGCGGATATACTGCAATGACAAGCACACAACCACAGTGTGACTCCACAGAGCTCACACCTGCTTGTTCTAAACCTACCAGTTAGAACCCCCATGGGAATCCTGCTGAGGTAACACCCTGGGCCCCAATAAAGGCCATGATCCACAGGTCACTTCTCTCTCTCTTGCTACCTACCTGCTCGCTGAGCCTGCGTGTTCTGGATGCAATCCCCCCACTTCCTGTTGGCCCTGTGAGGGTGCTGCCCTCTTTCTCTGTGATCTGTGAGTAATAAAACACTTCTGTTGTTTCATGTGTTTTGTTGAGTTGCCTCCTCTGTGTCTCACTTGACACACTCAAACCTAACTCTCCTCCTGGCCAGAGCTCTCCTACAGAGTCACATCTTGGTAGAAATAAAGAGAACACACGTTAGACAAGAACCAGAAGAATATCTGCCAGTATCAACATTTCCTGTGGGAGAGATACTTGGTCACAGGTCAGATACTTAGATACTAGGCCGTCTACCTAATGAAGTATCCCATGGAGGCACATTGTAAACATCCACAACCATCTTCCCTGGAGCCCCATCAGAGCAGGGCTAGAGTTTATTTCCACTCTACTAAGAGAAATTACGACACCAAATTAGAGGTAAAAAAGATGTCTCTTTCCTCACTGATCTTCCTGGATACCTTTATCATACACCAAAGTTCTATGTACATTAGATTTTTTCAGGCTTTATTTTTTAATCATTAAAAACTCAAACTTACTGGAAATTAGAGAAATGCAAATTAAAGTCATAATGAGGTACCATTTTACGCCCCATAGACTGGCAATAACTGAAAAGTCTAATACATCAAATGTCAGAGTCAGTTAACAGTGGTTGTCTACTACTTCACAAAAAAAAACCCCTCCACATTATTGACTCTATATATGAGCAAGATATATCCCTCTACTTATTTTAGATCTTCTTTAATATGTTTCACTCATGTTTCATTAGTTTCCTACACCAACAAATAACATGCAAACGTAGAACACATAAAGATTTACTCCTTTGTAACTTACAGTTCCTGTTGTTTTTGAAAATGACAATCTTAAAAATGTACATTTCCTAAACTTTCACAGGTTTGCTAAATCCTTTTCTTAGTTCCAAAGAATTGTCTGATTATTCTTAGAGGACTTACTTAGTAGACAATCATCTTCAAAAATTTGATTTTTCACCTGCCCCTGTTGGAATGTAGTTCCAATTCAAGTTGAAGAGAGACAATGATGGTATGTTCTCATTTGGAATGCTATTTGTTAGAGTTTTCTCTTCCTCCCCTCCCCTCCCCTCCCCTTCTCTCCCTTCCCCTCCCCTCCCCTCTCCTTTTTCTCTAGCTATCACTTTGTTAGGTTAAGGTAGTTCTAGTCTCTTCTTGTATTCTTTTTTTTTTTTTTTTATTTTAATGGATGTTGGACTGGATATGGTGGCTCACACCTGTAATCCTAGCACTTTGGGAGGCCAAAGTGGGAGGATTGCTTGAGTCCATCATAGGGGGACCCTGTCTTTACAAAAACTCAGCCAAGTGTGATGATATGTGCCTATGGTCCCAGCTACCTGGGAGGTTGAGGTGGGAGGACTGCTTGAGCCCAAGAGGTTGAGGCTACAGTGAGCTGTGACTGTGCTACTGCATTCCAGCCTGGGTGACACAGACAGCTCCTGTCCCAAATCAATTAATCAATCAATAGATGTCAACCTTTTCCAAATACTTTTTCTGCATCTCTTGATATGATCATAATTTTGTTCTCCTTTAATCTGTTAATAAGTATAATACAAATTTTAAAATAACATATATAGATTATTCTAATAGTAAAATGCCCATTTATTCCTGGGATAAACCCAATTTGGTTAAGTTGTTTAAGTGGTTTTATACAGCTGAATCTGTTTAATATTTTGTTTAGATTTTGTTTTTTGCACCTATGTTTATGAGTGACATTCGTTCTTTTCTATCTCTAGAAGAGTTTACAAGAAATTGAAAGAATCTGTTTCTTCAAAGCTGGTTAAAATTCACTTGTAAAATCATCCGGGCTTGGCATTTTATTTATAGAAGAATATTAAACACTTTTGAAAAATGTATTGGAAGATTATAATTTTCCTCAATTCCATTTAGCTAAGTTATACTTTTCCAGTAATTTGTCCAATTCATTTAAATTTTCAAATTTATTAACCTAAACATTTACATCGTGTTCTCTTATTATCTTCTTAATCTTTACTTCATCAGTGATAATAGTTCATTTTTTTCTTTCTTTTCTCTCTTTCCCTTCCCCTCCCTTCCCCTCTCCTCTCCTCCCCTCCCCTCCCCTCCCTTCCCCTCTCCTTTTCTGTCTTGCTCTGAGGCCCAGGCTGGAGTCTGGTAGTATGATCCCAGGCTGGAGTATGGTGGTATGATCATAGCTCACTGTGGCCTTGAACACCTGGTCTCTAACAGTCCACCACCCTCAGCCTGCCAGGTAGCTAGGACTACAGATGTGCACCACCATGCTTGGCTAATTTAACAAATTTTTTGCAGAGATGGGGTCTTACTATGTTGCCCAGACTGGTCTTAAACTCCCGGCTTCAAGCACTCCTCCCACCTCAGCCTCCCAAAATGCTAAGATTACCGATGTGCATCAGCATGCCAGTCTGCCACTTTTTATTTCTAATATTATTTGTTTCTTCTTTCTTTCTTACCTTGATAGAAGTTGATATATTCATTCATTTGTGGAGTTTTCAAATCAGAAGATTGGCTTTTTAGTTGTTGTTGATTCTCCCAATTTTATGTCTGCTTTTTCTTTTCTTTTTTTTTTGAGACAGAGTCTTACTCTGTTGCCAGGCTGGAGTGCAGTGGTGCAATCCCGGCTCACTGCAACCTCCGCCTCCCAGATTCAAGTGATTCTCCTGCCTCAGCCTCCCAAATAGCTGGGACTACAGGCATGTGCCATCACACCCAGCTAATTTTTGTAATTTTAGTGGAGATGGGGTTTCACAATGTTGGCCAGGGTGGTCTTGAATGCCTGACCTCGTGATCCGCCCACCTCAGCCTCCCAAAGTGCTGGGATTACAGGCGTGAGCCACCACGCCCAGCCTATGTCTGCTTTTTATTCCCAGATTTTTGCTTGTATCTTAATTATTTTCTTTCTTCATTTTAATTGAGTTTGTATCATTCCTTTTCTAGCTCAAGGTGGAAATTTTTCTTATTATAAAGCTCTAAATTTTTCTATGTTTAAATAAAGACTTAAAAACTGAGATCAATACTGCTTTGAAAAATAAATTCTATATATGCCATTAAGATTGGGTTTTCACATTAGTGACTGTTCCAGAGGTCTGTACCATGGCCAGAATAATGGTCTTTGGAGCTCTGACTCCCTGAGCTCTTAGTAATAGCTGTAACTGAATTGCTCTGTGGCCTGGAAAAGGTTGCTTATTTGTCATGGCTTCAGGTTTTTCATCAATTTGTACCAGTTTATACATTGTGGCCATTAAATACAAAACTGTACATAAAGAGTCTAGGCTTAGGGCTGACATATAGTAAATATTCAAATCACAGGAATTACAGATATTCACAAAGGTAAATTATAGATACATTGTATAATTTTTCATTCCCTAAAAGTTTTATTGAAATCTATATTTGAATGTTAAGATGAGCATAAAAATGTGCAATAATGAATGATTGAAAGATATTATTGAGATATATAGACTACATAATTTGATATGATTTTGACCTTCTAATAGTTGTTAACAATGCCTTTCTAGAAAAACATGATGTTGTTTTGCTGAAAGTCTATGTGGATATGCAAATGCCCCAAGGATTCTGAGTTTTTCTGAAGGGAAAGCACATATTTTGAAGAAAATTAAATATATAAGAAATTCTAGTTTCTGCCCTCCAGAATAATGGTATTATAACTCAATATTGTGGGAAAATAGTCAGGCAGGGCAGCTTATTTTGTATAGAAAGTGGCAATTGGATTTCCCCCAATTTATCTTTCATTTATATAAAGTACCATCTAACAATAAATTCCCTTGTGCTCAGCCACCCATTCAACCTTATTTTTTTTCCCCCTCGGTGAACCATTACTTCCTCTTGTGGAATATTTTAATAAAACATTTGAATAAAATAATCCTTTGATACAGCTGGAAAGGAAGAAAGCACATTTGTCTTATCTGACTACATAAGTTAAAAGCACTTCAGAAATAAGGTAATTTATTTCTCAAAGGGGTTTTATTTTTATTTTATCTTTTAAGCACAATGTACTAGCTAACTATAACAGATTGGGAGAAAATACTTGCAAACCATATATCTTATCTGTTAGGAGATTACTATCTAAACATATAAGGAGTTCATATAACTCAATAAAAATAAAAAACAACCAAACAACAACAGAAAGCCCCAAAGAGCCAAACCCCTCCTAATAACCTCATTAAAAAATGGACAAAGGACATGAATAGACATTTCTCCAAAGAAGACATATAAATGGTCAACAGGTATATTAAGAGGTGTTTGCCATCACTAATCATCAAGGAAATGCAAATTAAAAGCACAATGAAATATCACCCCCCACCTGTTGGGATGGTTATTAGAATAAGTGTTGGTGAAAGTGTGAAGAAAAGGAAACTTTTGCACACTGTTGGTGGGAATGTAAATTAGTATAGCCATATGGAAAAAAGTATAGCCATATAGCCATATGGAAAACAGTATGGAGGTCCTAAAAAATGGATAATAGAACTGCATGAGCCAGCAATCCCACTACTGTGTATATATACAAAGGAAATGAAATCAGTACCTTGAAAAGATGTCAGCACCCCGTGTTCACTGCAGCATTATTCACAGTAGCCAAGTGACACCTAAGTGTCCATCAATGAATGAATGGACAAGAGGATAAAGATAACTTGGTATACACACACACACACACACACACACGCGTATGCACACAATGGAATATTATTTAGCCAAAAATAGGAGGAAATCCTGACATGCTACAACATGGATGAATCTGGAAGATAATATGCAAATGAAATAAGCCACACACAGACAGATACTGCATGTTCTCAATTATTTTTAGAGTCTACAATAGTCAAATTTGTAGAAATAGTGAGTAGAATGGTAGCTAGAATGGTAGTTGTCAGGGGCTGGGGAGAGGGAGAAATGGGGAGGCACTGGTCAAGGGGTACAAAGTTTTAATTAGTCTGGATGAATATTATTCTGGAGACCTAATGTACAGCCATGTGAAAATAGTTAACGATACTGAATTGTATACTTGAAATTTGCTAAGAGGATAGGTCTTAAGTGTTCTCACCAAAAAAAAGAGAAAATGGTAACTATATAAAGTGATGTATATATTAATTAGATTGATTGTGGCCATTATTCCACAATGTATTCATAGAGCAAAACACTGTCATATACCCTAGGTATATACAATGTATGTTGTGGAAAAAAGAGTGAGGAAGGAAGGAATGAAGTATGGATGGAAGGAAGGAAGGGAGGGAGGGAGGGAAAGGAGGGAGGGAGGGAGGGAAGAAGGGAGGGAAAGATAGAAAGAGAAGGAAAAATAGCAAATGGGTACTAGGCCCAATACCTGGGTGATGAAATAATCTGCACAACAAAATCCCATGACATGAGTTTACCTATGTAACAAACATGCCCTTGTACCCCTGAACTTAAAATAAAAGTTAAAAAAAGAAAGGAGAGAGAAAGGGCAGGGTGAAAGGGAGGAAAGGAGAAAGAGAGAAAGAGAAAAAAAGAAAAGAAGCCTTTTAGCAAAGTCCCTGGAATGCTTCCTGGCAAATCCTATCTCACTCCCTTCCATCCCCACGCTGAAGCCACTCCCAAGCTCACTGGGTGACATCAGCCTGGGCTCTTCCCCAGAAGGAGATCTCAAGGCCGAGGAGCAGCCATGGAGCTCTCCCACTCTGGGGACCACAAAAATCCCAAAAGTTTCTGAGCTAACACCCTTCAAAAAATTGAGGCCTGTGGAAAACCTACGCACGGAAAGTCTGTTTCTATTTCAGTTGTGTATCAGTTAAGATGGAAAATTTTTAAAGTCCACACAGATGGTAAATAAATTTCTGCTACATGAGGCAGTTCCTGGAATAAAGCAATTTTCTCAAATAACAAGCGCCAACTTATTTTTTTCAGCGGGACTTATTTTTAACTTTCCCAGGGAATGATTGAGAGACTGAGAGCAGTATCCTTCCCCTTAGGAATCTGAGTCTCCTTCCAGAAGAAACGATTGCTGTTCTCACTACAGACTTACATGCGTGTATACACACATATGTACATTAAATGAAGGGAGTGTTGGTTCATTCATTTTCTTGGGGGAGGGGAATGAGTGAGGGAATGAGAAGGTGGAAATTTTGCAGTTATATTTATGTTTTTATCCAATGTTTAGTTTTCTATAACTTAACTCCAAACTGTTTGAAATTGATTCATATTCTTGCTTAGAAATTCATTCCATATCTTGGACAAATGACCATTAATCTTTCAGAATCCTTGACACACTGTGAGAATTGGCCTGTGTCCCCAGAAATCTTCAGTAGTAGTCCCCTAGGACATAGTTGAAACCCCCTCATGCTCTGCTGGTTCATGTTTCACTGGGGAGAACAGCCTTGGGCCTCAATTGGCAGGGAATGCTAGTGTCTTAAACAAAACTATGCCATTTGCCAAATCAGAGTGATTCAAATGTTCCTTCTAGTAGGAGGGATTCCCTATTCAGAAGAAATGTAGGAATTGACTATCAAATAATTAAACTGTGTTATAACCACTAATCATTTTAATGAGGGTATTACTGCAAGTGCTATGTAAGTATATAGCCATTATAAATTTATTTTCTTTCTTCTTCCTCTTTATTTTTGGGTAGGGTAAACATTTCACTCAGCACTACAGATAATCTATCAATTAACAAATAAATATTTACTGAGCACCTGAATACTAGTCATAATAAGAGTAAGGAAAAAAAAGAAATATCTACCTTTGAACTAAGAAGTTATAGTTGAAGAGACACAGAAGGAATTAGAGAACCACCAAGGACTAAACTGTTTGTGGTGCTGACTATTATTATGCAGGTCAGGGGGTGATAAGCAGACTTGATGTGCAGGAAGAGACACCCAATGTTCAGGTACTATTTATGAGTATACCATCTGCATGGAAACAGGAAGACAGGTTTTCAGTAGAGAATTCTTGAAGTCCTTTAGTGACTGATATGATTTGGCTGTGTCCCCACCCAAATCTCATGTTTAATTCCCACATGTTGTGGGAAGGACCTGGTGGGAGGTCACTGAATCATGGGGGCAGGTCTTTCCCATGCTGTTCCCATGATAGTGAATAAGTCTCATGAGGTCTGATGGTTTTAAAAACGGGGGTTTCCCTGCACAGGCTCTCTTGTTTTGCCTGCTGCTATCCATCTAAGATGTGACTTGCTTCTTCTTCCTTCTGTCATGATACAGTAAATTGGTACCAGTAGAGTGGGGTGCTGCTGTATATACCCAAAAATGTGGAAACATATTTTGGAACTGGGTAACAGGCAGGGGTTGGAACAGTTTGGAAGGCTTAGAAGAAGACAGGAAAATGTGGAAAAGTTTGGAACTTTCTAGAGACTTGTTGAATGGCTTTGCCCAAAATGCTGATAGTAATACAGACAATAAAGTCCAGGCTGAAGTGGTCTCGGATGGAAATGAGGAACTTGTTGGGAACTGGAGCAAAGGTGACTCTTGTTGTGTTTTAGCAAAGAGACTGGTAGCATTTTGCCCCTTCTCTAGAGATTTGTGGAACTTTGAACTTGAGAGAGATGATTTAGGTTATCTGGTGGAAGAAATTTCTAAGCAGCAAAGTATTCAAGAGGTGTCTTGGGTGCTGTTAAAGGCATTCAGTTTTATAAAGAAAGCAGAGTATAAAAGTTTGGAAAATTTGCAGCCTGACAATGTGATAGAAAAGAAAATCCCATTTTCTGAGGAGAAATTCAAGCCAGCTGCATAAATTTGCATAAGTAACGAGGAGCCGAATGTTAATCCCCAAGACAATGGGGGAAATGTCTCCAGGGCACGTCACAGGTCTTCACAGCAGTCCCTCCCATCAATGGCCCAGAGGCCTAGGAGGAAAAAATGGTTTTGTGGGCCAGGCCCAGAGTCCTCATGCTGTATGCAGTCTAGGGACTTGGTGCCCTGCATGCCAGCTGCTCCAGCCATGAATAAGAGGAGCCAAGGTACAGCTTGGGCCATGGCTTCAGAGGGTACAAGACCCAAGCCTTGGCAGCTTCCATGTGGTGTTGAGTCTGTGGGTGTGCAGAAGTCAAAAATTGGGGTTTGGAAACCTCTGCCTAGATTTCAGAGGATGTATGGAAACATCTGGATATCCAGGAAGAAGTTTGCTGCAGGGGTGAGGCCCTCACGGAGAACTTCTGCTAGGGCAGTGCAGAGGGAAAATGTGGGGTCAGAACCCCCATGTAGAGTCCCTACTGGGGCACTGCCTAGTGGAGCTATGACAAAAGGGCCACTGTCCTCCAGATCCCAGAATGGTAGATCCACCCACAGCTTGCATCATGTGCCTGGAGAAGCTGCACTCAACACAAGCCTGTGAAAGCAGCTGGGAGCAGGGCTAAAATCTGCAAAGCCACATGGGCAGAGCCACACGGGCAGAGCCACTCAAGATCATAGGAACACACCTCTTGCATCAGCCTGATCTGGATGTGAGACATACAGTCAAAGGAGATCATTTTGGAGTTTTAAGATGTGACTGCTCCATTGGATTTCAGACTTGCAAGGGGCCTGTAGCCCCTTTGTTTTGGCCAATTTCTCCCATTTGGAATGGCTGAATTTACCCAATGCCTGAACCCTCACTCTATCTAGGAAGTAACTAACTTGCTTTTGATTTTACAGGCTCGTAGGCAGAAGGGACTTGCCTTGTCTCAGATGATACTTAGGATTGTGGACTTTTAGGTTAATGCTCCACCACGCTCAGCTAATTTTTGCATTTTTCATTGTTGTTGTTGTGACAGAGTTTTGCCATATTGCCCAGGCTGGTCTTGAACTCCTGGACTCAAGCAATCCATCCACTTCAGCCTTCCTAAGTGCCAGGATTACAGATGTGAGCCACTGCATCCAGCAAAATGACATTTAAAAAAAAAATAAGCCAAAGGGATCAGACCATAATTTCAGTTTAAAAAGAAAATAAGTTTCTAAATATTGATTGCTGTTTTTTCTTTCATGCCTCAAACATTTATATCAGGGTTGAATTTTGTTAAAACAGCCTTTAAAAAAAGGTGTTCCCTATGATATAGCACAGATATCTTAATTATTAAAGTTTGTTTCCAAAAAATCTTTACTTTGAAGAAAATATTGATTTTCCATTCTGGTTCGAAAGGACATTAGTCTTCTGATTTTGAGGGCCTAGTAAAAGGTCATCTTTTATATTGGGTTTCTGGGTAAGCACAGTGGTTAAAATAATAAATTTCCTGTTATTCTTAGCATATGCCCAGAAGCCATGGAGATTTTTGGACTTACTTAGTGAATTAGAGAAAGAAAGTGAATAAAATACCCTATTCTGAATAGTGACCATAGAAAATATAGATTATAAACAGTAGTAGTTTCACAACGAAAAGAACATAGCTGTCACCACAAACTCTTCCAGAGGAGATTCCTCAGTGTATTCCAGCTTGGAGGTGAACTGGGGAAAATACAAACCCTGAGGCTGGTACTCAAATCCCTAGAAGAACATACTAAGGACTGAGGTACATGAGGCTAAAAGTGAGGCTGCAGTGAGTGTCAAGTGTTGGCTGTGTGGGGTCAAGAACTGAACTTGTGATGGGAAGGAGACTATGCATGCCATCTTGGAAAACTAGAGTGAAATTATGCAGACTCTAAGATGAGAATGAACCTAAACTGCCATCACTCCCTTCAATCTGGTATTTTCTGTAGTTCCCACATACTTGGGTCATTATTTCACAACCAGTTCTCCACTGAATACTGAACCTGTGAAACTAAACTTCCACAAGATAATGTTTACCATTTCCTAGGGCATAGGAAAAGTAAGTAGGTTGCCTCATGAAGCAGAAAGAAACTGCAGGGGTTAATTTTGATGAGGGAAATACATCCAGTTGAAAGCAAAAAGCATTTTACACTTTTTGTGCTTTAGATAGAATAAATAAGAAGCGCTTATAATACTGCTTCAGAACCCTGATTAGCATCACTCATTGCTTTATAAAAGTTTTTAATGGCTTTCTGTGAACATCCAATGATAATAGCTTTGTTTTGTGATATTTTAAATCATTATGCTAATTATCCAAAGTTTAATCTCTCTTAAAAAATCTAGATTGAGGTTTTGAAAATATTAGGAAGATTGAAAACATAAGCAAGTGTATTTCAGTAATTCCAACATAATTTTCTTATGCCCTTAAGAAGTTTAAAGTTTGAAGAGGAGATGAGACAAATTTTCATTTTCACATCCACATACGGTGCAGTTTTGTTTTTTTTTTTAGTATGGTTAATACATAGTCAACCATGTAATTTATCACCTAACTGGGACATTCCAGAGAGGGAAGTGGGGAGCTAACCAGGCAGGATGTGGAAACAACAGACACAGACCAGAGTGGTCCAGACAAACCAGAATGAATAGAAAGGAGCATGTGCCATAAGATGTTAGAGTTATGAATGTTTTTCTTACAAGTTTTTTTTTAGTTTCTTGAGGAGAATGACAATCATTTATTCATCTTTGAATATCTTGTTCATCTTTGAACAGAATGACAAATGTTCAATGGTAAAAAAAAAACCACTGAATTAATGAATTAGTGATTGAATTAACAAATGTACATATTTATGCAAATTATCATAATTTTATTGTAGGATACACCTTTTCATGTATGTGAAATCAAAGAAGATGATTAAAACATCAGTGCCAAGGACATAAGAAGACAGCACAGTAAGTGAATTTTTTTCTCTTTTTCTGGGCACATAGCAAGGGAAGTTGTGCTTTTCTCCTACATCAACCTTACTGAAAATAGAGAGTTGTATTGTGGATTGTGGCTTAGGGAATATGGACTCACTCATTTGTACATCTATTCACCCATCTCTCTGCTAGACAACTTCCTATTTCTTACTATTCCATGTCAGTTACTGAAGCTACACAGAGGAAGCACGTGCTCTCTGCCCTCAATGAGCATGTAGTAACCCCAAATCAGGGCCTCAGGTTTATTCTCAAACAAGATGAAAAAAAATACTAATCCCCATTCATTTTTCTTCCTTCCTCAGTGAGCATATCTTCAAGGAGACAGCGTGGAAGATGTAGCTTTGGTAATTTAAAGAAAGCGGAAGACACAGAAACAGTTGCGCGGTAAGTGCTGGTGTGAGGTAATCAGGTATGTAGAACCACTACTGAGAGGCAGTAAGAGCCCGTGGAAGACCAGGAGCATGGATGTACATTGTATTTCTATAACACTTTGCTATAGTAGTGAGAGTAGGGCTTCAAATTTTAACAAGGACTAATCACAGAGGATTAAAAAATGCAGTCTGGGAAATATGATCTTCATTTGATAAAAAACCAAGACATAGGTTAGTGCTTTTACAAAAGGAAATAATCCAGTGATGATGCTTTCTTAGGAAGATTAAATCTGATTAGACTGTGTAGAATGAGCTTGTATAAGAGAGAATACTGGATCCAGAGAGATGGCAAACAATTTATTATATCACCTCCACATGCTGAGATGAGGATTTGGATGGGATGGAGACGAGAAAGGAAGACACATAAATAATATATTCCTACACCAATCGTGGAGAAATCATATCCTAACAAACCAACCAATTTTCTTTAGTCATAACTAGGAAATATCAACCAAGATCACTAAATCATTAGAAAAAAACATCAATAGTAGAGAAACAGACTGCTACACAAAAAGAAATGATTCAGGTAATACCAATAACATATTAAAAAACCTCTAAGAGAATCCCTGTAATTAGTATTTTCAGAGAGATTTGAGAAAATATTACCTTTGTAAAACATGAACATGGTACTAGGGAAAACCAGGCAGAGAACACCGTCCATGTATTAGGTTGTTCTCGCATTGCTATAAAGAAATACCTGAGACTGGGTAATTTATAAAGGAGAGCGGTTTAACTGGCTCATGGTTCTGCAGGTTATACAGGAGGCATGGTATAGGCATCTGCTCAGCTTCTAGGGAGGCCTTAGGAAGCTTACAATCATGGTGGAAAGCAAAGGGGGAGCAGGCACATCACGTGATGAAAGCAGGAGTGAGTGAGAGAGAGAAAGGGTGGGTGGAGGTGCCACACACTTTTAAATGATCAGAGCTCACAAGGACTCACTCACTATCACCAAGGCATCACCAAGCCTTAGGGATCTATTCCCATGACCAAAAACCTCCCACCAGGTCCCAACTCTGGCATTGGCGATTACAATTCAACATGAGATTTGGACAGGGACACATATTCAATCTACGTCAGTCCATATTCTTCACCTTCTCTCCTGTTCAGGGATGAACTTTTAGCTAAAGTCTAGCCCTCCTGTTCAAAGATGAACTCATAGCTAAAAAATGCAAGACCTCCTGTTAAGGGATGAACTCTTAGCTAAAGTCTAAGCCCAATCTTTCCTCTGAGCACTGGATCCCATCCCCTCTTATCAGTTCAAGGCTATCACTGCTAGAACTGTCTCTCCTCAGGTATCAATAATATTTCCTCTACTGAATCATTTCTATCAGCTTCCAAATATAATGTTCAAATGTCTCCCAATAAAATTATTAAAAAATACCTCTCTGGCTTTCTTTGTTTTCTTTTATAGCAATTATTGAATTTTTAATACATAATTTTGCTCACTTTCTTCAATTCTTGTTCTCCTTTTTGTTCTTGAACCCTCTGAAAATAAGCAGATGCTCCCACAAAAACTTGCCTAAACAAGCTGGCCTGTCGGCCTCCTGCTATCAAATGCCAGTTTTCTTCTGGTCTACTTGGGTCTGTCCATAGCATTTGAGACATTTGATCTTACTTTCCTTTCAGAAACAGCTTTTTCACCCAGCTTCTAGGATTCCACTCTGATTCTTTTCTCTCATTAGTTCACTCCACCCCTTAGTTGGTTTACTGTTGTATTTTATGCTTCCCTCCTGTAGAAAGTAGGTCCTTTGGAGAAAAATGTTATTTTGTATCCCTTCCATCTGGAAGAGTGCTCAGTACATTTTAAGCGCTTAAGATTTATTTGTTGACTAGGTAACTCAAGGAAAATAAGAAAGTTAAAAATATGACTCCAACAACAAATATTTCAAAGGACAGTGAATAATAAAATGGGTATATCTGAAGACCAAGCTGCTGATCTGGTCCAGGGAGTCAAGAAGATCTCACAATAAGTAAAGCAAAAATACAAAAAAAAAAGTCGCATAATGGGTGGAAGTTAAGAGACATAGATACAAGTTATTAAAAAAAAAACCTCTAATAGGAATTTTAGGCTGAAACAACAGAAACAATGGGAGGTGGCAACGCTCATAAAATATTGGAAGGAATATTTTTTAAGCTGATAAAAATTATAGCTTCTCAGATTGAAAGATTTTAGTTAACATTAGGTTGCATCCAAAAGAAACAAAGCTGCTCTTTGATAACTTTTATAACTCCAAGGAGGAAAAATATCTTGACTATCTAGAGAATTAAAAACAAGCTACTGGTTGGGCAAGGTGGCTCACACCTGTAATCCCAGCAGTTTGGGAGGCTGAGGCAGGAGGATTGCTTGAGACTTGAGACCAGTCCCAGCAACATAGCAAGACTCTGTCTCAGAAAGAAAGAAAGAAAAGAAAAGAAAAGAAAAGAAAAGAAAGAAAGAAAGAAAAGAAGAAGAGAAAGAGAAGAAAGAAAGAAAAAAGAAGAAAGAAAGAAGAAAGAGAGAAAGAGAGAAACAGAGAAAGAGAGAAAGAAAGAAAAAGAAAGAAGAAAAGTATACATATCAGCCTGTGTGGTGGTGCATGTCTGTAGACCCAGACACTTCAGAGGCTGAGGCACGAGGATCACTTGGGCCCAGGAGGTAGGGACTGTAGTGAGCTATGATCACGCCACTTGCAGTCCAACCTGGGTGACAGGGCAAAACCCTGTCTCAAAAACAAACAACTTATTTACAAAAGACAGGCATCAGTGTGACATATAGATCTTCTAATATAGAATACTGGGTCACAGGAGAGTTGAAAAATATCATCAAGTTTCTCAAGGGAAAAAATAGAGCATAGACAGTTAAATTTGTTTGATTATTGGTTGAAATATGAGCCAAACAAGGACCCATAAAAGCTTAAAAATATATGCACAACAATGTGATTAAGTTATTCCGGGAGATATGTAAACCAGAAAAATAAGAAGAAAGATAAAGAACATGGACATGGGAAAGATGCATAACATAGAAAACAGGAACAAAATAGAAAGAACATAAAAGAAAATCTGTTAGAACTTGATGCCTGCCTGATCTCCCTTTTAAAGATAGAGGCTATATCTGCTTCCTGTGGGTCCAATTTTACTGCTTTGTTCTGGAGTGAATATTTATGTATCATAAAGACTGCTGTGGTCTTTGAATCTTTATCCTATAGATGAAGCACAGAATGATAATAGTCATTAGATAGAATACATATGCTAAAATCATAAAAATGCAAAATTCATACAACCAACAAAAATTAAGATACAAAGTAGGAAGGAGAAGAGAGATGGACCAAGGGGATCACTTGTGGTCAGGAGTTTGAGACCAGCCTGGCCAACAGGGTGAAACCCAATTTCTACTAAAAGTATAAAAAATTTGCCAGGCGTGGTAGCATTGCCTGTAGTCCTAGCTACCAGAGAGGCTGAGGCAGGAGAATCGCTTGAACTTGGGAGGCGGAGGTTGCAATGAGTTGAGATCATGCCATTGCACTGCAGCCTGGGCGACAGAGCAAGACTCTGTCTCAAAATACATAAATAAATAAATATGTAAGTAAGTAAAGATAATCTGAGCTGCAGTGTAGAATATGGATTGAAAGGGGTTAGGACCAAAGGCCAAGAGGCCAGTTAAGAAAATGTAGCAGTAATTTGAGGAAAAGATGGTAGAGAATAAAGGAAATGGGTATGAGAGATCATGATTCTCTACACTTTTGAAATGGAAAGACAATGAATTTAACTAAAATATTAAAAATGAATAAATCAACAAATAGGCTGGGTGCAGTCGCTCACGCCTGTAATCCCAGCAATTTGGGAGGCCGAGGCAGCTGGATCACTTGAGCTCAAGAGTTTGAGACCAGCCTGGGCAACATGACAAAACCCCATCTCCTCAAAAAAATACAAAATCTTAACCAGGCATGGTGGTGCATGCCTGTAGTTTTAGCTACTTGAAAGACTTAGGTGGGAGAATTGCCTGAGTCTGGGAAGTTGAGGCTGCAGTGAGCCATGATTGTGCCACTCACTGCAGCCTGGGTGATAGGAGTGAGACCTTGTCTCAAAAAGTAAATAAATAAATAAAACAAACAAACAGAAGAATAAGCATTTCAAATAAAATAAATAACTGACATTCATAAAGCTAAATACTGGAAGAAGAAAACAGACATAATAATAAAAGTCCGTTGTTACAAAGGAGAAGTTTTGAGCAAGTATGAGAATACCAGACTCCATTAGAATGTAAGTTTCTGATAGAAAATTTACAGCCCCATTGTTCTGTTATATGGAACTGTGCTTGGCACAAAACATAAGCACTGGTTATAGGTTGAACTGGACCCCTCTCCCAATTCATATGTTGAAATGTCATCCCCAGTACCTCACAATGTGACTTTATTTGGAAATACGGTTTTTGTAGATGTAACTAGTCATGTTGTGATTAGGTCATATTAGAGGTGGACAGGCCAGTATTCCAAGTCAACTGATGTCCTTAAAAAAAGGAGAAATTTGGGCCGGGCGTGGTGGCTCACACCTGTAGTCCCAGCACTTTGGGAGGCTGAGGCGGGCGGATCATGAGGTCAGGAGATCAAGACCATCCTGGCTAACACAGTGAAACCCCGTCTCTACTAAAAATACAAAAAATTAGCCGGGCGTGGTGGCGGGCGCCTGTAGTCCCAGCTACTTGGGAGGCTGAGGCAGGAGAATGGTGTGAACCCAGGAGGCGGAGCTTGCAGTGAGCCGAGATAGCGCCATTGCACTCCAGCCTGGGCGACAGAGAGAGACTCTGTCTCAAAAAGAAAAAAAAGGGGGAAATTTGGACATACACACACACACACACACACACACACACACACACACACACACACACACACACAAAGAAACCCATGTAAACATAAAGGCCTATAGAAGGATAATATGCCTACAAGTCTTCAAGCCAAAGAATGCCAAAGATTAGCAGCAAACCACCAGAAGCTAGGGGAGCGTAAAGGAACCAATTCTCCTTCAGAGCCAACTGAAGGAGCTAACCCTGCCCACACCTTGATCTGAGACTTCTGGACTTCACAATTATGACGACTTTCTATTCTTTTAAGCATGCAATTTAAGGTGCTTTGTTACAACAGCCCAAGAAAATGAATACAACAGTCAAAGAATATTTGTTAAATGAACAAAGGAAATACCCCATCTTTCACAGGTGGACATAATAAATTTGATGTAATGTCATTAATTAATATGTATGTATATAAATGGAAGCATGTATTTATAGTTATATAGCTAATGCACAGATTGGAGATAGTTAATCATGGTGTCTGCAAGAATGGGACAAGTCAGAGAGAGAGAGTTCAACTTTTCATTTTATAATTTCTTTTGCCATGTGCATGTATCATTTACATATTAAAAAGATAAAAATAGGTAGTCGATGAATAGAGCACTGCTGTCTGACTAGAAGTGTCTTTATTCAGGTTAAGCAGTGAAATAATTTAAAGCTTGGAATTGATTCAGGAATCTTGGATTCTTATAATTATAGCTATAGAAATCATGTTTTCTATCAAGCCAAATAAGGTGCATTTAATGTAGAGATGTCCCCATGTAATTAACTATAGGTCATAGTTATCCTTTATTAGCATTTTCTTGAGAGATATTAGGTAGAACTTAAGATGAGTCAATATAGCCTGAGGTGATTACGCGATTTAACTGGAATAGACAGACAGAGAGAGAATAGGATTAATGATTATTGTGACATAAGATAATGCTTGAAGTGCCGTGCTTGTCTTCACTCAGTCACTCATTCAACAGAAATTTAATAAATGCATGCTGTACACCGGGCATATGCTAGGCGCTAAGGAGAGAATGGTGACTAAGTAATGAGTGTGATGGTCCCTGTCTTCAAGGAATTTACAGTTTGAATTGTAGGTTTGTATACTAGTTTCCTGAGGCTGCTCTAACAAATCACCACAAACTTAAGTGTTCTAAAACAACAGGAATTTTTTTCACAATTCTAGGGGCCAAAAGTCAAAGTGTGTTGACAGGGCTGTGCTTTTCTCAGAAGGCTCTAGGGTAGAATCTTTCCTTCCCTCTTCCGGCTTCTAGTGGCTTTGGGCGCTCCTCTACTTATGGCTGCATCGGTCCAATCTCTGCTTCTGTTTTCACATGGCCTTCTCTGTGTGTCCATGTCTGGTCCTCTTCTGTCTCTTATAAGGACGCTTGTCATTAGATTGAGGGTCCACCTGGGATATCCAGGATGATCTCACCTTGAGATTCTTAACTTGATTACATCTGCAAAGACCTTTTTTCCAAACAAGATCATATTTGCAGGTTCCAGGGGTTACAATGTGCATGTACCTTTTGAGGGGCCACAATTCAATCACTACAGTATGGATAAGTGAATAGATGATTCCAATCCAGTGTGACAGGGGCTATGCTAGGGCACGTAATTGCAGGATACACAGAGACACCTAGAAGGTGGCCCCAATTCAGTTTTTGAGGGGTTCAGGGAAGACATTTTAAGTGAAGTATCATGTAAGAAGAAACTTGAAGAATGACCAAAAACCATTTAGGCAAGGGCAGGGAGGTGAGCTGGGAGAGCTTTCAGGGAGAGAGAGTGTGTGAGAGGTAACTGGAAAAAGTTTAAGTTTGCTGTAAAGTGTAGGATGAGGAGAAGTTCAAGATGAGATGGCATAGGTGAACAGGGCCCAGATTGTGACTGTCCTTGAAAACCATGTCTTCCATATTGGAATTTTGAATCAATAGAAGGGAGAAGTACAGATTTGCATTGTTTAAAGATAATCTCGGGCGGGGTGTGGTGGCTCACACCTGTAATATCCCAGCATTTTGGGAGGCCGAGGCTGTTGGATCACTTGAGGTCAGGAGTTCGAGATCAGCCTGGCCAACAGGGGGAAACCCAATCTCTACTAAAAGTACGAAAAAAAGTCAGGCGTGGTAGCATCGCCTGTAGTCCTAGCTACTAGGGAGGCTGAGGCAAGAGAATTGTTTGAACCTGGGAGGCAGAGGTTGCAGTGAACCCAGATCACGCCATTGCACTCCAGCCTGGGCAACAGAGCGAGACTCCATCTCAAAATAAATTAAAAAGTAAATAATGAAATAAAGACAATCTGAGCTGCAGTATGGAATATGGATTGGAAGGGGTTAGGACCAAAGGCCAAGAGGACAGTTAAGAAAATGTAGCAGTAATTTGAGGAAAAGATGGTAGACGGTAAAGGAAATGGGTACGAGATCGTGAAGATATAAAATTATTATGTTCATTAGAATTATTAAATAAGACTAAGCTTGCAGATGCATTTTTACAGTGTTTCTAAAGTGAAGATTCATTCTCAGTCTCTGTTTTTTAGCTTAACTTTCTCTACCGATGACTAGCCCACAGGTACATATGCACAGATAACAATATGAATCTAGCAGCCATTCTCAATAAACATGTTTAATTTCTGAAATAAGTCTTGTATGCCTGGACTGATTTTCTTTAGTTTTTGGAGCGATGGATACACTTTAATTTGCTTTGCTTCAAAGTAAATTGACTTTTAAACTCCTTCCTTAAGGAAAGGATGGAACTGAACACATGAGTGATGGCTATTGCTTACAACTCACTCTTGATTCTATGTATCTGTTTAGTTTTCTTGGTTTCATAGTTTCGCAACATCCTTGTTAAAATCCAGAAGGGTGTTATCAGAGTGGCAATGAAATTCTGCCCAGAAGGAACTAATGGCAGCAACAGTGGGGAAGGTAAATATGTCACTTTGAACATAAACAGTCCCTAGAGGCCATCTGTTGTATATACAGAAAAAGTCCATCTCGTCCTTCTCACCTGGGTACCTACTGACTGTGACAGGGATGTGCGCTATGACTAGCAAGCAGAAGAGAGATTACCCTGGGACTCACAGTGGTTGGACCAGGAAAGTTAGGACAAAATATTTGCTTATTTGCTAATAATTTTTCCAGAATTAAGCACTCATGAAGTGGTTGAAATGGTACCCATTACTTGAAAATGCTATGTCAAGTACAGCTCTCCAGGATTTGAAACATAGAACAACAATAAAAATCCCTAGACAAGGTTATGATTCACCTTAAGTGCGGTGGCTATTTTAAATCTTTGGTACTTTAAACATGGCTTCGTAGCCCCTTTATACTTTCTTTTAATAGCAGGGATTTTGGAATTCTATTAACACAATTCTACTATTTTCTCCTACATAGAGACTGACTTTTATTTTTCTTTCCCAAGTCCTGATGCTGTATAGAAAACCATAGTGTAGCCATTTTTGTTAGCCACAATATTCGGTTTTATTCTCTCATCATAAACAAACAATAGGCTTAAAATGACTTCAACATAGCTTGAAAAGAGACAGTAGCATTGTCCTTGTTTGAACATGCACTTCTTGTTGCTACTTGCCACCCTACCCTATTTTCTGCTCTCTCAAATGACCTTATGTACACCACATTTTGCTGTGACGTTCTGTGCAGTAACTGGAACTCTAGCTTGGCACTGCACAGCTATGTTTTTAGAAGGGAATACTGGAGGTGCAAATCTTGGGCAGCAGTTTGTATGCATCACTCACTGTATCAATGTAGTAGCGTATCTACTGACATCTCCTGAGTAAATCTGGTCCTCTTAAAAATGGAAAGCCGTATGTGAAAGTTAGAAATTAAATCTCGTAATCTACAGACTTCACATAACCCACACAACTATTGTTCACTTATTCTCTATCAGAAGATACATTCTCTCAATGGTCAGGCTTGAAGATTTAGGATTCCAATAACTATCAGGTATGAAATGTCAAAAATAGATTTATTTCCATTTTGAGTTGCCCAGGAAAGGCTGATGCACAACTTAGCATGCTTTTTGTTTCCAGTCTAAGCAGAATTTGAACTATAAAAATTTAGTGCTTTATGTGATCATTGACATGTTTAAAAGAAAAATTTGCATGATGAGTACACAGAAATCCGCTAGCTAACTTCCTTTATCCTCTGCCCTCTTGACAATTGCTCATGGCATGGGACTTGTTTGAAATACTTTTCAGCTTGTTTAAGATTTATCATGCCTCAATCCAAACACTGTGAACATCTGAGAGAAAGCACTTTGTAACTTTTAAGTGGACAGAGATCACATTTATGATAAAAGTCTATGTTGACCATGGGGAAAGAGTACAGAATAATCGAATGAAATAAAAATTCATGCCTTAGGAAAAAGCAAATTTTTATTACACAACTAGAAACCAGGAGAAACGTAGAAAAAACAAAGCTCATTTTAGACTCCATTCCATTTTGCTTTAAAAAATCCATTTTATGTTTTTGTCAGCGTATACCTGAAATGGCAGTTAAATTCTCAGATGTTTTTTTCCCCCTGCACACAAAGTAGACAAATGTCTGAAAGAGGCATAAAACATTTCCTTTCATCATTAAAAAAAACCTTAATATTAGGTTTGTGTTACATTCGATGTTGGCCAATTCTTTCTGATTACTTTTAAATTATAGAGTTTCCATAATAATGTTCAACTCAGCATTTTCTCTGTGGGGCAGCAACTTCACATCGGTACCAGGACATACCACTGTTAACATTCTAAGTTACAGCTCCTTAGTCTTGTCAATACCCACACATTTTATTTTAGTTCAAATGAAATGCAAGGGTATTTAGTTTTTTTCCAATTGAAACATTCCATGAACCTCTGAAATGCAAATTCTGGGTGTTTCATCCATATTTGTTTGTAAGATGACACCTAGCATGGTCTAGTCAACTGAGCAATTACTTGCTTGTTGGATAAATGAACATAGGACAGGATATTCAAGATCTTGTGATTATCCTACAACAAAATGAAGGCAAAATGCAAGGGACGTGATTGATGAATGGACTGGAAATTAAAGTCCCAACTACACAACAGCAAATACCTAGGGTGAGAAATAATCATTCTGTACACAAGAACTTGGCAGATTGTTTCTTAATGTAGGTACTGGTCAGCTGTGATACTGACTCAAAGTCCCATCTCCCTGTGCTTTTGTGGATGGGGTGAGGCAAATTATCCACAGGCCCTCTAAGGGAAGCCTGCTGTGGTTTCCTTTTGGAAGTCCTTTGGAAATGTGGGATCAGAGCACAATTAGTCGACTTACTAATGTAGTCCCTGCAGTAGTGACCACTTGGTTCTTTTGTGCTTGTCACCTCTTCTACTCCAGGTTTCAATAAAGAGTTTACTTTTGCAAGAAGCAAAATATTGCATTTCCAGTTGTGGATGATTATGACAGGTACTGAAAATGAATGGACATCCATAATATTTTTGTTAAGTAAATTTACTTTATTCTTAATATTCCTGCCGTAGGTTTGGGCTATCTACATGTCATAATTCTCTTAAGAAAAAGTTTATCTCATTCAGAGATTCATCAATGAATTGTGTGCCCTAAATTGACGTTCAATCTCAAAATTTATACAATAATGGTAAAAATTAAGACTTAGTACACTGAACCTCAGCACTAATCTTTCCCACTCCAAGTTTATCCCATAACAAAAGAAGATGAACAGCAGAGTTGTTGAACTCACAGGGTCTGCAGGCTCCCATTTTCTGTTCTTAGAGTTAGAAAATTTTTTTTTTTTTGAAACGGAGTCTCACTCTGTTGCCCAGGCTGGAGTGCAATGGCATGATTTCGGCTCACTGCAACCTCCGCCTCCCGGGTTCAAGCAATTCTCTGCCTCAGCCTCCTGAGTGGCTGGGATGACAGGTGCCCACCACCATGCCCAGCTAATTTTTGTGTTTTTAGTAGAGACAGAGTTTCACCATCTTGGCCAGGCTGGTCTTGAACTCCTGACCTTGTGATCCACCCGCCTCAGCCTCCCAAAGTGCTGGGATTACAGGTGTGAGCCACTGCACCAGGCCTGAAAATCTCTTCTTTTACACTTAGAGAAGGTGACCATTGAAATTTTACATTTTATCAGGTATTTATGAAGTACATTTCTTGTCTGCTTTACACTCTGACTAAAATACCTTTGGGTACCTCTTCAAAGTGATACTACAGAAAATTTCTAATTATGCCTAAGGCTAGTATGTGAGTAGAATATGAAATATGATCAACATTGAAGTTTTAATGAATGAGGAATTATTCTCATGCCTTTTTACTTCTCATGCTTTCAGTCAATTATGCTGATAAATCACCTTGTTATAACTGGTCAAAACTATATAAAACAATGTATTAAAAACATTCCGTACATGATTCTTATGTATCAGTGAGGGAACTGAGAATTAGTGGGAATGAATACCTAATATCATTATTTCATAGTTGAATCATTTTGTTAATATATCTCCTGCTAATGCCTTAGTCACGAAGCACATTTCCACAATCTTCGTTTAGCTTTTTATTAATTAATCAAATACTAGCTAGGGAGCAAATTAACTATAAATTAGCTATAAAGCCAGCATCATTTTCAGGACTCATTAGTATATTGAAATCTAGGTAATTTTTTAAAATATGGTGAGCCCAGAAATTACTTAGCTAAAAAATAGAAGTTTGAAGACAGAAACAGAAAACAGAACAGTTAAAATGCCACAAAGAGATCCCTTTCCCTCATTTATTCCCACAAGTGCAAAATCTAAAGCGTATCCTTTAAAGCTCAGTCCAGACACCATCTGAGCGAACACTTTTCTGACCTCCCCATCTGGAAAGGGATCCTCCCTTACCCCGATCTCTGACGATCTGAATACTTTCTAACTTTAATTATGTTGGAACCTAATTAAGATATAACTTTACTTGTAGTTCAAAACTAACTGAAGTTAATTACACTTAATATGAAAGTTAGTTATTTGTGTGTTACATTGTTCCTACTAATGTGTAAACACCTTTAGGTAAGAAGGCATATATATTCTTATTCCTATTCTACACCACACATAGCAAAGTGCATGGGAAAGAGAAGCTAATAAATATTTATTTAGCCAATGAATGCATATTCTAGGCTCACTTTTTTTTTTTTTTTTTGAGATGCAGTTTTGCTCTTGTTGCCCAGGCTGGAGTGCAATGGCATGATCTTGGCTCACTGCAACCTCTGCCTCCTGGGTTCAAGTGACTCTCTTGTCTCAGTCTCCCGAGCAGCTGGCATTACAGGTGCATGCCACCGTGCCCGGCTAATTTTTGTATTTTAATATATACAGGGTTTCATCATATTGGTCAGGCTGGTGTCGAACTCCTGACCTCAGGCGATCTGCCTGCTTTGGCTCCCCAAAGTGCTGGGATTACAGGCGTGAGCCACTATTCCTGGCCAGCTCTACTATTTAATGATAAAATTTGATAGCTCAGATGTCCATGTGGGTTGACATACTTTCTCAGTTCTCTCTCGAAATTTGTCAGTCCCTGCCCCCGGCCCCGAGATTTTTCTAAGAAACTCTCAGATCTATAATTAGGGCAATTTAGTAAAACGCATGCACCACACACACACACACACACACACACACACAAAATGCTGCTACTATTAATAATAGCTGAAGTCACAAGGTGTTTACTATGTGTACACAGACACTTTTAAGTACTTTGTATATATTAACTCATTTAATCTTTCTAACAACAGATGGAGAATCCTGTTATACAAATGAAAAAAAAAAAACCCGTGCCATAGAGAGATTAAATAACTTACAAGATTAGAAAGATACGTGTGAGGGAAGCAGACTGAAACCCAGGCAGTTTGGCTTCAGAGGCTGTTGGCTTCTTTATTTTGTCCTAGGCATAGTGAAGAATCTGTGGACACTTAACCCTGGGCAGTGCAGGACTCCAGAAATTTCCCACTGAAGAAGCTGCTTACGCTGGCTGGTTATATATGCTGTGAATATAGATTCTACTAGAATTTGCATTATTTTCAGATATAATAATTCTGCACTTCATTTGTTTGGCTGTCAGATCCTCATCTCGAATTCTGGTTAAAAAATACCATTGTTCTAGGTGCTGTACTATGTAGATGTTTAATCAGATTTTCCATTTTACTTAATGTTCCTAACAACCTTGTAAGGCCGAGACTGTTTTCTCCATTTTCCAGGGGCATGAAAGGCTCACAAAGGTTAAATAACACCCCCCACTTTAGGTTGCGCTTTTTTTCCTCATCACAGCTTACTCTTTTGGCTGGAAAATCAAGTTCAGTCCAAGTCATTCATTTTCTAGACCAAATAATGATGCTCTTTCAATATTTTCAAAAACCTCTGGGTTAATTTTTAATGTGCATAAAAAGCTGTAAACCCTTTTGAAGTTTCATTGGCTCAAAAAATAGAAGTGAAAAAATTGAAGAGGTTCGTTAATCACTAGTTTTATTCCTATGTCAATATAGAACTACAACTAAGAAAAGAGTAAAAGTTTATTTTTCCCAGTTGCTTATATTTCCTTTGAAATTGGTGAGGTTATCTTTAAAATAGCACTATAATTTTCTTTACAGTTAGAAAATTATCTGTGGAATAGAGATCTTGTTGGCAGCAAGGGATAAGTACATTATTTGTAAGAACATGAGCCAGAAAACAAACAGATCCTGTTGGCACCATTGTGTCTGGTGCCCAGATAAGAGGCAGGACTCTGTTACATAGGTTATGTGAGTTATCCCAACTTGTGTGGATATTGGCATTTCTTTGAGGGAGGCAGCCAAAACCTATGGTGGTTTTGTTGGTATTAAAAGATTAATAAATTGGTCATGGTTTATAGTAACAGAAATCCATGAGGAACAAGCTAAATCAGTTTCACTATTATGATAGCCTCCAATGCACAAATGGCTCTGAAATAACCATTCATTATTTAAAATAATATCATAAAAGTGTATTAATTCTTTCTCCAATAAAAGCTGATGTTGGGTTAATGTGAACTCATTAATGATCCTGTTAACAACTGATGTAAATGTGCGATTTTGGTCCCAATCACTGATTAGATCAGAGGCCCCTCATACATCGTAACTACTTTTTTTTCCCAATAATATCTGGAACAAGGAATGTTCAGGTTTAATTACCCTCATTCAGAATTTATATAAATATATATACGCACACACACGCACATGTATATATATAAATTCAGAATATATATATATATATAAATTCAGAATATATATATATAAATTCAGAATATATATATATTCTGAGTGAGGGCAATTAAATCTGAATATATATATATTCAGATTTAATATTTTATATATATATATTCAGATTTAATATTTTTTATATATATAGCCTTAAAGGCATCTGGCAGCAAATCTCCCAACTTTATGTCATTTTCACAATGAAAATTAAAAAAGAATTTGTCAATCTTTGACACTCTGTAAACAAATGCTTCTCAATCTCCCCAATCATTTGTCTTTCAATCTCTTATTCTATTCTTCTTGTCATCTTCTCTCCACTCCACCCCCAACTTCCTCATAGTGACATTAACCAGAAAACTATGGAATTTCTAGACCAGTGGCCTCTGCCATTTTTGATATGGACTCCTCTGCAAGCATGTGTATGTTACTTACTTATAAACAATAACACATACACTTGTGTATTAATATGTATGTTATAGAACATACATAAAATTAAATGATAAAATATACGTGAATGGATATTCTAACAGTTTCCTTTTCTACACTCATCCTTGTCCACTCCTCTCTGGATACAGCTAAGTATCTTCGGGATAACATTTAGTACTCATTGTTTGCTATTGACTAGTTATGATTAGTGAGTTCTTTTGTGGCACAGCGTAATAACGATCTCAGTCTTGAAGGTTTCCTCAGAGATCCAGATTTTACATGATTCCCTTGTCCCTCTTCTTCCCTCACATCCTGATTTAGCATGGAACTAGCAGGCAAAACAGAGAGGGGATATGTGGCCAATGGTGGTGGTTGTATGACTTAAGTTCTTCTGCATCTTTATAACTTGGGCTCATGACACTTGGCATTATCCTCTGAAAATACATATCTTACCACAATGAAGACATTCATTCATTCTAGCATTTATGAACAGGTTCTAAGCACTGTGGACACAAGGTTGAATAATTGCGCTCAGTGAGCTACATTTTAGTTAGCAGTGGTGGAATCAACTGGATTCCAATGAATTTGTTTATTATACATTATACATAGGATTATAGTAGGAATATATACATCATGTCAGTAATAAGTCTTCTATGGGTATAGAGAGAATTGAGCAACTAACTTGACTGAGAAAACTGGGGAAAGTAAACACCCCAAAAAAAGTAAAACATTTGAGGATCTTGAAATATGAGCTTATCTGAGGGTTCCACCTCTAGCCTGTTGGAGATGCAGCCCATAAGGCTGGCTCTGGTCATCACCTGATGTAAAAAAATAGCAATGATTTAGCTCCATCAGCTCTATAATCCCTGGAGTCAAGTTCATGTTCCTTGTCTCTTTGCTAACTCCTGCTTGTGATAACCACATCATCCTGTTAGAGTTGAATCTGATTCCAGCCTGCTACATATTCACTTTTTTGTCAAAGACTTGTATTTATTTTTTTCTTTACAAATGACCAGTGCTATTTTTGGTATCCTATTTTAGCCTGTCCTTTTTTTCTATCACTTTCTCTCTCTCTCTCTCTCTCTCTCTCTCTCTCTGTTTTCTCTCTCCCTCCACCTCTCTCACTACTCTCTCCTCTCTTCAGTGCCAGCCCTATAAGTCAGTCAAACGGAAGCCCTACTTGGAATCTCCATTGGGATTTCAGTGACTAGATGCTTTGCAATGGAATAAACTCTGCTACCTGGCTCATGGTGGTGGACCAAGCACATAGAATAGCACCTGGGATATTGAAAATGCTCAATATTTATTGATTGATTTTACCAGACGCTATACCTAGCATTTTCCTTTATCTTACAATTAAATGTTTTTGCATTTTGAGTTGGTTTTAGGAGACTTATATTTATTTGTCATGAGACAATATATTTGAGCCCCAAATATCTGCAAATATATTTTTGGCTTTCTGGTTATTTATAAGGCAAAAACCAGTTTAAAAAGCATGAAATTATTTGATAGTTTTCAGTGGCCCAATGAAGCACAAAATAAGCTATTTACAAAGCTATTGGCTTTACCTGGGACACAAAACTCACTTAGAACATGTTGGATAAGAACTGTCACAGGAACTTGTTATGAACTTACACACAAACTAACCACTTGGAAATAAGCTTTCATTGCCAGCTCCAATCTTTAGCCTAGGGAAACAAGTGTCAAAACAAGGGGATTTAGGAAGCACAATCTTCTCAACAGGCCTGTGTCATTGAAACCAGTGCTAGCTTAGTGTAAAATAATACTATTATTATGAACTTATCTGCAGAGCTATATATACCTACCCTGCTTTACATTCCTTCCCTCCTTGTTGGCTGATACTAAGCTTATTCATAAGCTAATTCCTTCATTGTCCTTGCTTTCATTCCACATATCTTGCTACATTAGTCTGGAGGCTTGGCTTAACTATCTTTTAGGTTTTCCTTTCTTGTTTTAATCTTTATTTTTTTAATTAAAAATTTTTCAGTTGATACATAAACGTTGTTTATAAACTTATGGGGCACATAGATGATGTTGTGATACATACAATGTTTAGTGATCAGATCCGGGTAATTAGCAGAGCCATCATTCCAAACATTGATCATGTCTGAGAACATATGTGCTGAGAACGTTCAACATCCTTCTTCTAGCTATTTGAAACTATATATTATTGTTAACTACAGTTACAATACTTGTTATATTGTTAAATATAATTACAATGCATTCTATACCTCTTTACAATGTAAAGAGGTATAGAGCACTAGAACTTATTTTCTTAGAATAGTTCCTTTCCTTTTATATTGTCCCAGCCAGCCTCCTGCTTTGGTTCATTCCATTTTCTGCACAATTTACTATCTTCTTTATGTCACCCATTGGTCAATGTTATCCCCCCCTTGCTACAAGTCTCCCCCATCAGCATTCAGGGGATAGAAAGGAAAGAAAGTATCATTTCAGCTATGGGGGTCCTTTTACCAAATGTTTGCATATTTTAAATATAGAATAAGGAGAAAATATTTGATTTTTATCAGGCATAGACAATGCATTATATTTTCCAGAGATTTAAAGTACAGTATGTACAATATAACATTTTATTCCTGGACAGTTTTTCTATGAGAAATGATATAGCATTTGATAAACATCACTTAATATATCAAATAGTTTCATAATGAGGAAAGGTATTCTGTTGTATGAAATTAAAGCACCTAGTATTTATACAGAATACCACAGAACGTATATGCAGCTTGGTTATTTCTTTCACAACATGTCACGATATATTGGAATATATTTATGTTAGAGTGTATTCCTCAATATTTATGTTATGAGTTATCTCTCAATATAAATTGTCCCATTCTTCTTTGATAATAGAACTTTTAGCGAACATATGCTTGTCCAGAAAGCAGATTCCAATGGTCAGTTCCTTTATTGCTAGATATGCCCATACAACTAAATTCTAGCCCATGAAATTGCAGTGAAGCCGACGACCTGGGTACTGCCTGTACACAGGGGTGTGATCACCCCTGTAGCCTTTTGCCTTCCCACTGACTTGAATATAGATGAGGACTCGAGAGCAGAGAGGGTAGATAAAAGGGGTGTGGATTCTGAAGGCATAGAGCCTACATATTAGTTCAGAACTTCTTATCCCTATTTTATGTGTGTGAGAGAAATATGTCATTTGAACCACTATTATGCTTTCTGAGATAGCAGCCAAATCTATAGCCTAATTAATACTGAGATATAGGCCGGGCACAATGGCTCACACCTGTAATCCCAACACTTTGGGAAGCTGAGGTAGGTGGATCACTTGAGGTCAGGAGTTTGAGATCAGCCTGGCCAACATGGTGAAACCCCATCTCTACTAAAAATATAAAAATTAGCCGGATGTGGGGGTGCACACCTGTAATCCCAGCTACTAAGGAGGCTGAGGCAGGAGAATTGTTTGAACCCAGGAGGCAGAAGTTGCAATGGGCAGAGATCACACCACTGCACTCCAGCCAGGGTGAGGAAGCAAGACTCCATCTCAAAGAAATAAACAAACACACACAAACCTGAGGGATAAACTAAGACCCTAACATTCATTTAATTTGTTTTTGGAATATGAGGCTTTTGTTGGAATGTAGAATTAGGTGTCTTCTTAAAGTTCAGATTATCTTTGCATCTTTTTTTGAGTTTATTTTGCTTTGTAATATGGATTATTTCTTGTCTTATGTGAGCAAATAAACATACATTCAGACATTTATATACTTATTATGGTTATTCAAAAAATTCAGAACTATTTAAGTAGTCTTTACAGAAGACTGAATTTTGGACTCTCTCTAATTAGTAAACCACTTCTTTAAGAAAAAATGTCTAACCTCAAGTCTTTCCCTAAATGTTTTCCATCTTCACATCTCGTCTGGTTTAAAGAGACCACTTCTTAGACTGTCTCCCTCCTCCAGACTACTTTGGAATTTGTCTCAGAATTGCTTTTAACCAGCCGCCTCACCCCAGAGACCAGCCAGGCCCTGTGAGTGCTGGTCATATGTCACCCAACCTTATGGCGCATTCCCTAACATTTGCTCACAATTTGTTTGGTTTTCCTTTGATATCGGTGGCTTCAATTTCATTATATATTTCATCCTATTTAGAGGAATTATTGGCTTAAAAGGTCGATATTTGTGATCCCCTATATACTACATACATACTACAAATAAAAGTATATACTTGTACGTATACTACAAATGTAATCCCATCCAATTGAGACTCCTAATAAATATATGTGTGACTAAACTCTGATAGTCTGAAATATCATCGGAAACTAAGTAAAACTAAGCTTTGCAAAACGATGAATGCCTGCCAAGATTTATGGGCTTCAAGGAAGGATAATTTTTATCAAAAGTACAATGATATCTCTAGATCACTATTTCAATACATTTTGAAGATCACCCTTATAAGCTCTTTTATTTTTTTCTTCAAGTCTTAGAAACTTGATGTTATCTTGACAAAAGAAATCAATGTGCACAAATTTCTTGAAGGATTTGATTCAATCACATGATTATCAGATAATGAGCTGATTCCAGTTCCATAACTAAAATGATATTAGCCTTAATCGATTTCACTTTTCCAAGTTCTTATCTTACAGGTATTACTATGGCTGACAGTTTTAAATATATGGACAATTAGTAAACTCTTTCTACCCCTTGACCATTTGCCACCACATTCCCTACAGACATGAAAATGTGGCACATGTGTGCCTCCAAAAAACCTACCTCTTCTAAACCAGTTGCACTAGTACTAGGCATCAGCTAGATTAGAACTCTTGTTAATAGTGTGAAAAACTTTATAATATTTGTTTATAATTTATAAAAGCAGTAAGAATCATCATAATAATGCAGATAAAAGGTTGTTTTGTGCCATGCAGAAAATGCCTCAGTTTATATACTAAATATTATTTTATTTTTGTATTTCTGTTCAGCATATGCATTTCATACATAATTCTGTGATCTTTTATAGAAATTATATGGGGTAAAAAGTGAAAAAACCTCCTTCTGTTCTTTTAATTCCACTCATCCAATGTAATTGCTGTTAACAATTTTGTGCCTATTTAGCCAGGATTTCATATATTATTCAGTCATACAGAGAGGTTTATATTACTGTCTACATTCATATATATATGTGTGTATATATATATATACACACACACATACACACACACACACACACATGCACAGACACATACACATTTTGACATTAAGGTTTGGCTATCTATACGTATTGGTCTGCTACTGTTGTTTTTCAGATATACTATATTATGAGCCTCTTTAAAAGTTAGTGTGCTTGGATCTCACTCTTATCTTTTTAATGGCAGCATAGTATTCCATACAATAGATTAAATAATAAACAAATTCTTAGACCATTTCTTTCTTTCTTTCTTTTTTTTTTTTTTTGAGACAGAGTCTCGCTCTGTCGCTCAGGCTGGAGTGCAGTGGTGCAATCTCGGCTCACTGCAAGCTCTGCCTCCTGGGTTCATGCCATTTTCCTGCCTCAGCCTCCTGAGGAGCTGGGACTACAACTGCCCACCACCACACCAGTCTAATTTTTTGTATTTTTAGTAGAGACGGGGTTTCACCTTGTTAGCCAGGATGGTCTTGATCTCCTGACCTCATGATCCGCCCACCTCGGCCTCCCAAAGTGCTGGGATTACAGGCATGAGCCACCACGCCTGGCCTAAACAAATTCTTTATTGATGCAAATGTAGACTGTTTCATTTCTCTTTCAGTAACATGCAATATAATGATGAACACCTTCGTACATATCTTTCTATGAATATGCTCTATTGTTTCTTCTGGTAAATTTCTAAAAATGGCGAATTGCCAATTCAATGGTATTTTAACACTCATCCAATAATGCATAAAACAAAAATTCTTACACATTTTAGTTCTAAGGGCTTCTCCCATAATTGTAGTTTTCTAGGATAAATTCCCAACCTAAAAGTTTTCATTTAATGTATTTATTAGAAGGCATCCTAAATGGGTTGTAGAGTTAAAGTAAATATTCCATCAGGCAATGTCACAACACTTTAGAATGACAGAATGCTTAAAATAGAATATTTAAGTTAGAACTTGTTAATGAGATATAATTATAACTCTCAAAAGGCAACCATGCTATAGTGACATGTCCAAGAGTAAATTCTTTCCAGCATTCTTCGTATTGATATAAATGTTCAAGTGGTGAGTATATGTTTCTGGAATGTTTAATGTTTCCATTGGCAGTTGGGTGGAGTTTGTTTTATTTTAGGGGAGCTATGCCATTGGTCAGTTAATACTGTCTTATGTCATTACAGCATTCCCTCAAACAGATTTGATAGGATATGTGAAAGTTTCTGCAAAAGTGACCTAAACATTTTAATCATAACAACTTTATGGAGCATTAACATTTTCATAAAACTTATGTAAGGAAGGCAGAGTCTGCCAGAAGCACAATATTGCTCTGTTGGCATATAGCTTGTGGACACTGATTTTTGCTGTAAAGTCTTTGACTTCATTAAAACTAACTCACGACACATTACTGATCTAGTTTGTTAGCAAAACCACAGTCTATGAAAACCAGATTTCTTCACTACAAAGAAAGTACGAGATTTTTTTTTTCTTATGGTAGATAGCCCCAGTTTAACAGAACAAAGAACATTAGTTTTGTGTTTAGGAGAATTGCAGTTATGGATGAATGTATCAAGAGAGGGGCAAGGATGTATGTTTTAATCGGTGCATACCGGTGTCAAAAATGCAGGGTTTCTTCCATGCCACTGGCCATGTGGGGTTTATAGAAGAAGAAACTGTCCTTGGACTTACATCAGGACTATAACTCACTACAGTTTTTGGAAAAATGTGGGGAAATTCTATAGAAAAGACAGGTTTTGGTCAAGGGTTCACTTGCTAAGCCATAATTCAGGTAGCACCGTCTGAGCCCTTGCTTCTCTCACCTGAAAGCTTCTCAGGGGAGGATGGCATCTTTAGAATTAGTCAAAGGGGCTGTAGCATAAAACATAGTTGCAGTTATTAGCCCTTTCTGGTCAGCAGTTAAGTAACAGTTGTGGCAAGAAACAGAGACTATGATGTATCTATTGATGGTGACTGTACCAGGGTATCACTTACAATGGCATCAGCACATTTTGGGAGTGAGAGTAGTTTAGCCTTTGTATATGTGAAGGGATTATTTTAAATATGTGATTTATACCACCCTTTTTTTCTTATGAAAACATACTCTTTTTGAAGAGAAAAAGAAATATGCCCAAATAAATGCTATAACAGTACCATGACTTTCTTTATAAAAATTGGAAATCGCTCTACAGAATGCCTTGAACTGCATGTTTATGAGCTATCTGGTGGCTATTTAATTCCAACTAAAGAAAAGGATACCAATCCTGTTTTCAACACAATTCTGAAATAGAATATTCATAAACCATTATACGTATTATTAGTGAAACGGATAGATTATTATTCTTTAATTTTTACATATTTTGATGGTTTGACTAAGTGGATTAGTCTTTGAATTATGCATCTGCATAACAGGGCAAAAGAACCATCTTCATATCTTTTTAATCCAAGCAAAATGATACCTGATGAATCCAAGGATATTTACAAAATTTCAAAAGCCAGAGAATCTGTGCATACGTCTTACCTTTCTCTTACGAAGTCTGACTTGGTTATCTGTGGGTTCCTGGGTGGCCAGGGTCTCCTTTAAGTGTAAACACTGCATGCCATCTTCTGCCTTGACCTTTGGTGGACTTTTGTTTTGATGTTGTGAAAAACCACCCTTCTCCAGGCCATTTTCAGCTGACATTCCATTGAGGCAGGAAGGAGGCTGCAGAAGGCAGCTTCCAAAATCTGTTTTTAATAATGGCAGTCCTCTGTTTGTACAAGGAATATCCAAGAACTCATCTTGTAGTACATTGCAGGTGCTTCTTTCATTTTCATCTTTAGGGGGGTCAGGTTTCCTTCGTTGCTGAGCAATTACAGCAGAATTAAGCAATTGTTTCTCAGGTGCAATATCTTTCACATTCAAAGTGTCAACTGCATCTACTTTGGTTGCATCTTTTATTTCACTTAAGCTTATTGCATTGCAAAGCTCCAGGCTTTTACTTATAGAGCCAGTAACTTTTCTCTCCCCACTTTCTTTTACCAGTGTTAATTCAGTTTCACCAGCTATTCCCCAGGAGTTATAAGAAACTTGGTTACTTTGTAAGATGGGCAGTGCCTTTTCTAAGGAGCCTGCTCCTTCAATCATATGTTGGCCTGATGTTTTCTGCCCTTGGGTATTTAAAACCTGTTTATCATCTGTAAGGCATAAATCAGAATTGGTATCCTCATCAGAAACATGCACTAGTGTTTCTGTGCTGGCTTCCAAAGAAAGAAACTGATCTTCACCTTCATGGCTGTCATTTTCGTCCACATCCTTTGAAAGATGACCCATTGGCCTCCCAGGAAAATCTCTCAGCTCTGATCCATGACAGCAGTCAGGTAGTGAAACACACTTTTCTTTGCGGTCCACATTTAGAGTTGCATCTTTTTCCATACTTGCCTGCAAGCTGTCAGCTACTAGTCCATGATGACATGCTGTGTTACAATCATCAGAATTAAAAGGCTGTCCCATCCAGTGGGTCACATGTTCTTCCCAGCTTCTCTTTCTGATAGCTACAGACATGTCATCATAGTTTAACAACAGACAGAGAGATATACTCCATATGAGGGTAAAGGAGATGGAACTTGATGAAAGATTATTTCAAAATCACCAATCAAAGAAGGGAATGAGTTCTGTCATTTCACCACCTATTAAAAAATTCAAAAAAATATGTAGTCACAGATACATTTCTAAAGTCAAACTATATCTTAGAAAAGAGAAAACTTAATCTATGCTATTAAAGTTAAGAGATTTTATAAAGCTTCTGTTTAGTAGCTTTAATAACGTCATTTCTTTAAGAAGCCTAATACTAGAAGGAAATTTTACATTGAATATTTCTGATAAAAATCATCAGCAATACTTTTAAAGGAATTTAAAGGCAGTTGGATTGGTCCATTAATGAATAAAGATACAAATACTGAACATTTAAAACTCCGTTAAGAAAATATGTGAAATGCAATACTTAATAAAAATCACTGGAAGAAACATGTTGTTCTAGCTTTGCATGCTTTCCTGATTTACTTTTGAGAACACAAGTTGTTAAATAAATCTATTCACTGTTTGGTTTGAATCACAGCGAGAGCCACCAGGGAACTGTTCATGCAAAACTTGGGCTATAGAGACAGCATGTGTAATGTATTAGTGTGTGAAGGAGCTAACACCGAACCGAAATGACCAGTATGTGGTTACTCCAGGGAGTGACTAAGAAACATGGAATAATCCAGTTTAGCACATATTAACACACAATGCATGGATTAGAAAGCATAACACATACCATTTACAATGCCTTAGGACAGATACATCTGTACATGCATCCTATTACTGCTACTCCTAGCTTGCAAGCTGGTATTTTTGAAGCTTAAGGGAAAATAAATAATTTACTAAAGTTATACATGTAGGAAGTGAGCCTAGATTCAAACTGGGTCCTGCTTCTAAGGCCCAGACTGAGATAGTCAACAAACTTCATTGTCTCCATGGAATTATGAGATTCTACCTTCATCCCTTCTTTCCACATAACTTTAGTATGTGTAAACTCTAAATATTTTATGCAAGAATTCAAGTGAACATAAAGGAAGATATTACTATAAGACGATTGGGACTCTTCTTCAGAAACTTCAGTCTCATTCTGTTTGGCTTATAAGAAGTTTAGTTTGCATATTTCTGTTAGAATATGGCCATAAAATTTAAGTAAACAAGAAAATCATGCATAAGATAAGCTCAGAATATAAACACATATCAGGTATCCAACTTTTTGCCTTGAATTCTTCAAACCCTTAGTTAAAGGAAAGAAATAGTACCAGTGTAAACTCAACCTTGTAAAAATGACTAACCCAAATTTTGCCCCACAATGAAAGTATATTATTGGACTGTAAAAGAAAAATCCCATTCACAGAGCAGACACTTTTAGTTTTTACTCCACACAAGAACTGTCAGCACACAACAAGGGTTGAGTTACTCATTTCTGCTATAAACAAGATTAACTGCTATGCTGATTTTGGATCTCTTTAGTCTATTCTATTGTAAAGGGCCTTGACTCT
This sequence comes from Pongo pygmaeus, assembly GCF_028885625.2. Lineage (NCBI taxonomy): Eukaryota > Metazoa > Chordata > Mammalia > Primates > Hominidae > Pongo > Pongo pygmaeus. The sequence continues at coordinate 13,434,808 of NC_072380.2, forward strand.
CCAACAAAAATTTCGAGCTATTCTGACTAAGCACATGCCTGAGAGGTAAACACTTCCACCCTGTAAAAACTGGTGAAATTGACATGTGCTAGAATTTTAGTATCCCAGCCTGACCAAGTATGTTTTTGGATACTATTTGGTTCCCTCAAAGGTCTGTGGCCATGTTGAAAAGTGGTCAGCCTTCACATTTTCCATGTTGACGTTCACTCTGCACTCAAAAGAAAATATAAAGTCTCTGAATTCCATGCATAAGTCATTATAACGTGGGAGGCTACGGAAAGTGGAAAGAACGCATAGATGCAAGCCAGAAAATTTCTGCTTTCAAGGGCACATTTGGGATGTAATAGGGTTTTAGATACTTTTCTCTCTTTATTTTTATCCAGTGTAGAAAGAGCAGGCTCACTCAAGAAATGCCAAGTGGTATTACGATGTCACTCCTAAGCCACATTTATATTTTAAGTTGAGTCTGAATTCTGGTTTCATTTCTTTTACTAAGAAGAAATATAGTTCTATTAACTTTTTAGGAAAAGAGAATTACACAAAAATTTTGCCTTTAAGACTTGACAATAATATTCATTAATTTCTGTCACTCAACCTTGACAAGTATTTCTGTCAAATCAAAGGAAGATAGTTCAACAAGTTCTGAGACAATCTAACTGCAAAGAGAGACTATAAATAAGATAAATCCAATAAAACATTAACTCTTCTTGCTTTCATTTCTAATCTAGGTGCTTTGAACATTTCCAAATCATTTCTGTAAGTGTACACTTTTATTTTTAAGATATACACTTTCTCAATTATCATAACTATCATTATTACATTTGTCATCTTCATTCATTCCATGTCATGTGGTCTGATAGTTTTTTTTAAAAAAATGAATGTCTGCAAGCTCTCCTATCCACAGTTTCTATTTAAATTTTGATTTGTAAGATTTATAGTTAAAGCTGCCTCTATGATTTAAAGACCAGATTATTAATAAATAGGGGCATTAGATTATTGTCAATCACATCTGAGTTTATAGGTCTCATTTCCTAAATCATCTGAATTGATTATAATCTATCCCCTAATAGAGAGAAGTCTGTGTAAAAGACTGACTTCTCCTGTGAGCCTCCTCACTGAGCTGCCTTATTTAAAATTACATTTCAAAAAACTGACCACTTATTTTTCAGATTTCTATTACATTTCTTTTGTAATCCTATTCATGCAGTTTCATTCAGAATGAGCTCAGTTGCTGAGGATTTGGATGGAGGATGTGGAAAAGTGTAGGTCATTTCAGGATGTTGGTTTTATGAAGTGAATTTCCATGGGGATTTTTCACTTCTTAAATTCATGTGTTCAAGCACTGTGACATTAACATTACAAGAGACTGTATGTACTTCTAATGATGCAATGATTCTGGAAAATACTTGTGAAATTTCCAAATTTGTGATATTAGTGCATGATTTTGAATTCATTGTTTGGGTTAATTTTGTAACACTTACCATGCCTTAACATAAGAGTTTTGTAGCATACAATATATACATTAAAGTTGAACAAAATTACTGGGCATGATGGTTCACGCCTGTAATCCTAGCACTTTGGGAGGCTGAGGTGTGTGGATCACTTGAGCCAGGAGTTTCAGACCAGCCTGGGTAACACAGGAGATGATGTTTCTACAAAAAATGCAAAAATTAGCCAGGAGTGGTAGCGTGCACCTGTAGACCCAGCAACTTGGGAGGCTGAGGTGGGAGGATTGCTTGAGCCCAGGAGGTCAAGACTGCAGTGAGCCATGATCGCACCACTGCACTCTTGCCTGGGTGATAGAGCAAAAAATAATAATAATAAATTAAACAAATTAAATGCTACTGTATTTAACAATTGGAGACATTCTAGTTTGAAAATCACTGATCTATATTTGATATCAAACGATCATGCTCTATTTTTGCACTTGTCTCTGAAATAGAAGACCACCATATAATTTGGCCTGCCAATTGTTCTTAGAAAAGAAGAGCTTGATAATAATTACTATTGCTGATTCTACAGCCTGAGAGAGCAAGGTGCAGATGAAGTACCACTGGCTGAAATCAAGTGTTCAGTCTGTAGAACTGACAGTAGTTAGATCATAATCACTATTCATCAAGCATTTATTTAGTACCCAGTGAGTGGCAGAAACTTGGCTTAACATTAAGAATATAAACCTAAATTATATATTCTACCTTTGCTACTGAAGCTTACAATTTTGTGGGAGAATCTCCTGTAGACAAGGATAATAGTTCCAAAGTTAAAGTTCTATCATGGATATCTATCTGTGGTAAATATCTATCTATCTGTGGTAAATTTTCTGCCTCTAGAACGTTCAAGTCAAATGGTATTTGAGGTACAGTTTCCTACTGGATAGAAGAAATCTTCCTTTCTTTCTGGCTTCAGATTTCTACTATTCTGGAATTACCTCTTTGGAAAATATAGCAGAGGTAACAATAAACTCCAGAGAATTGCTTGCAACTCGAAAACTCACTGGTTACCTTGGAGGGGAACATTTATCAGAAACATTTCAGAGAACTTTTTTTTTTTTTTTTTTTTTACAGGAAGTTTCACTCTTGTTGCCCGGGCTGGAGTGCAATGGCGTGACCTCGGCTCACTGCAACCTCTGCCTCCCGGGTTCAAGTGATTCTCCTGCCTCAGCCTCCCGAGTAGCTGGGATTACAGGCATGTGCCACAATGCCAGGATATTTTTTTATTTTTACTAGAGACAGGTTTCTTCATGTTGGTGAGGCTGGTCTCGAACTCCTGACCTCAGGTGATCCGCCCACCTTGGCCTCCCAAAGTGCTGGGATTACAGGCGTGAGCCACCGCGCCCAGCCTTCAGAGAACATTAAGAGAAGAAATTTTTCAAAGAAAACAATTTTAGCATGTGTCCCAGAACAAATGATTCAAGTCTTCCGATTGAAGGAAACTCATGAGGATGCAATGGTACTAGAAAGAAAAATAGACCACGTAAGAAATATCATTGTGAATTTTCAGAACATAGGAGATAAGCAAATGGTTCTAAATGTAATCGAAGAAAGAGAAAAAGAGATGATGTATTAGGAGCTGAGAATCAATGGTATCAGATTTCTCAAAAGTAACAGTGCAGAGAAGATGACAGACAAATACGACTTCAAAATTTGGATGGGAAATTATGTCTGCCTTAAAATTATATGAAAAGTTTTACTTTTTTTTTTTTAACCACTTCTCAAATCTACTGGAGAGATAGCTACCCACAAATTAAAAAGTAAACACTATGGGAAAGACATGGCAAAAGGAAGCCAAGGATTCAGCACAAGTGAGGAAGGTATAGAATTTTCAGGATAGAAGTTGTGTAGCAAGTCCAGTGGTCAATCATTTCACATAAATCCTAAAGTTCTCTCTGGGAGATGTCTCTAAAAAAAGGGAAATAATAAATTATATATGACCTATTAAGAGGAATTTTATGATAAAGTCAAGCAATTTGGATGGAAGAATTATTAATAGTTATAGAGAACACTAGGGATATCAATTATCAACCACAGGAAAAATAGTTTTCCAAGAAGGAAAATATAATTATAGCACACTCCGTAAGCTGTGGCTAATTTTTTTCATGTAGTCAAAATAATGCAAACAGTAAACATTAAATTAACCAAAACATATGAAATAATGATTTTCAGTGCATAGGATTCTGTGAGGAGTGAGATTAGGGAGAGCAGGGAAAATAATTTAAGGGAGATAGTCACTTTCTGTAGCAGGAAGTTAACAGATAATGTTTAAAATAGAAAAAAATCATAGTACAATCATATTGTTTAGAAATACAGAGATAAATATCAGAAGACATAGCTAAAAATAATTTAAAGTATTATGATATTGTGTGCCATTTGCTAAGAAAGTCTTATCTCTGGATTTCAGAATTCATGCTAAAAATAATTTAAATTTTAAAATGTTCTACAGCAGTAATTTTAAGGTTAAGATGATGCATAAACATGACTGCAGTTCTTCTACAGTATGTCTGGTGGGACCAAACCATTCTTTTTGCCCCTTTCCCCTCACCACACCATCCCCTCACAATTACACAAACACCAGTCTCATGTACGTAGCAAAGAAAAGGTGCCAGTTTGGATATTTATCTTATGTCACCAATGTCAGCACAATTTCTATGAGATTCTTAGGTCAGTTCTTTCAGAGTGTCCTTTCCTTCCACAACTCTCCTGGGGAATTCCTGAAATTTGGAACAAGTATTCTTAGGAATTGTCTAAGCCATAGTTTTCCTAAAATGTTATCTGAACAGAAGTTTAAGATACATAAAATAAAATATAAATAGCATTACATTAGTAAATGCACATAAATGGGGAATTCTCACTCAAATTCCCACTTTTCCTGAATACCTCACTCACAGTACTTGGAAAGATGGCAACTTTTGCATTCATCCCATCAAATGCAGGTATCTTATTTTGTCCTTTGAGAATACATGTGATATATATATATGTGTGTGTATATATAAAGCAGTCCTTTGAGAATACATGTGATATGTGTGTGTATACACACATATGTATACACATACACGCACACATAAATATGTATATGTAAACACACATACATATATAAATGAACGTGCTATTGACTTCTGGGTTGTGAGTGTGTGTGTGTGTACACACATATATATCGATATAAATAAATGAACACATGATTGACTCTAGGATATTCTATTAAATATCCTGAATATTTAATGGAAGGGAAAATAAAGACATAACAGTACTGCCATTTTACTTTTCTTTTCTTACTTCTTCCTTAGATAGGTAGAATTACTTCTGGTTTCCCTTAGAGTTTTTCATCCTGATTAGCCATCCCATGTTAAATTTCTAGGTCATGTTCTCCTCCACCTACTGCTTTATACACATACACACACACGGAAACACACACACAGACACATACACACGTGTGTGTGTATATATATATACATATATACACACAGAGAGACACATACACACAAATATGTATGTGTGCATATGTATGTATATAAATATACACACACACATATATAAAACAGCTATCACATAGCACGTGCTTAGTCACTGTGGGAAGGAAGAGAAGATGTAAGGGAAATAATCTCATGTTAATTAAACGTAACTTACACTTTCTAAAATGCTCTCTCGACATATGAACCAAGAAGAAGACACCTCTACATTTGGCACATTTTGTTGCTACGTGGTGAGGGTCACCTTGGTAAGATGCATACGTTGGAAACCTGAACATCCGGTAATGATATGAAATCTTACTGTATCTTAGCCTACTCTTGGGGAGTCACAATTGTACATTGTATGTGTCCCCAAAACACTTACTGAATTGAATTAGGCAACTAGAAAAGACAATCAACAACCTGGAAACAGACATGATCACAGGAGCACAACTTAATATAGTTCTTCAACTCATGTCAAAGTAAATCTTCATTACAAAGAGCATTTGTGGAAGCCAAAATGAAACCCATTTTCTTAATGATAATGTCAAAGAACAAATTACCTAGCAAACTAAATTGTGTACATTTGGGCGCCTTCCCACTGCCACACAGCTCAATGATAAATGAAGAGGAATGCTCTTTACGGCCAAACTGAATTGACATATGCTTAGGAGCAGCCAGAAAGCCCAGGGAAGATATTATGTTTCTTAATTCCTTTATGTAAATACACAAACAAATAGCAAAAACCGTAAGAGCACATTTTTAAAAAGCATCTCTATGAGTCTAGTCCAGACAGCCAACTTTCAGTAAAAAACAATTAGTGTTTTTCCTTTAAAATATTCATGTTATCTAATCTAAATTAGAAAAGACTAGAATTAGACTGTGGGCGGATAAACCTTTAATAACATGATGCAAGAATTTACCTCCATATGATTTCATGCAGATTCCCTTTCTTTAGTAGCAATATGTGTCTTAATCTCACACAAAATCATTATTCCTCTACTTTTACATACTTTGTTTAATGCTGGAATGTACTTGTTATACCTCATTACATGTTGGTGGAAAACATGAATCCCTGTTAAAACTTTTATTGGCAAATTGCTTAATGGAGATTAAAATATTATATGCGAAGTAGCTTCCATGTCTTTAGGCTGTCTGGAAAGCATCAAAAACTTTACCAAATTAAAGAATAAGTCATCTATAATGAGCCAAATAAGGAGAATAAGTAGTGCATCACTTTTTCCAAAAGACACATCCAACCTTCCATCAGTTTTAGTCTTTAGAAGAAAAATGCATAGGTACCCAACTGAAAAATATTATTTTATTGTTAACCCATTGTTAGGTATATCTGAGTTTTTACTCAACTTAAAACATTTTTTTTTTCTCATTCTTATCCCTCAGTGATTCGGGCAAATTTGAAAGTTAACTCTTTCAATCCACTAGAAGTCAGCTCATGAGAAAAGAGCAGAGTGTTGCAAAACTGCAAGCTATTATTTCAGTGGTGCTCTATTTTTACGTCCAGGTTGCTGCTATTTAATGTCGCTTCCAGTAGTGTCTAATTTTCTTGCAGAAAGGAGACCAGATACTGGCAGCGTTTGACTTACCACCCACTTTATGGCTCAAGTCAGCCAGATTTGGAGTTTTCTTTTAACATTTTCTTAAGCAACCCACATGTAATTTGAGGAAACTAGGAATACTTTATGATATTTCCCTGATATCACTGAGATCTTTCTGGGGATATTGGTTTCTAGGAGATCCCAGAATTAACACAGCTATGAGGGACAATATTGCTTTATGGATGTAGTAATTTCTTTTTCTTTTTCTTTTCTTTTTTTGAGACGGAGTCTCGCTCTGTCGCCTAGGCTGGAGTGCAGTGGCAGGATCTCAGCTCACTGCAAGCTCCGCCTCCCGGGTTCACGCCATTCTCCTGCTTCAGCCTCCTGAGTAGCTGGGACTACAGGTGCCCGCCACCAAGCCCGGCTAATTTTTTTGTATTTTTAGTAGAGACGGGGTTTCACCATGTTAGCCAGGATGGTCTTGATTTCCTGACCTCGTGATCTGCCCACCTCGGCCTCCCAAAGTGCTGGGATTACAGGCGTGAGCCACCGCGCCCGGCCGGATGTAGTAATTTCTAAGTATCTATGTTTTATTTGGATCTCCATGTTTTATTATTTTTTTAAAGTATGCAATCTTCTTAATAGTAGTGTTTGATCCTATGCAGAATAATTTGGGCATTTACTAATACATTGTACCTTAGATTAATTCTGCAAATAAATTCATTAATGAATAATTATCTTCTTTGCCTTAATATCTCTTTTCTGTAGAATCTCTTACAATAAAGAAAAGTATTGCCTTTCCTCTGAGCTTGTTTCACTTGAAATTTTTCATGTAACAGGAAATAGCCTAGGGTTAAAGTTGATATTAAACGTGTGGCTGACCTTTTTATTACTGATGGCAAAGCAGTATGATTGAAATGTGGTTTGCCTTATTATAAAAAGATATTTTTATTCAACCAGGAACACAGATTATAATGTTTTATCATCATCATGGTGAGATGTGGTTTTGCTTTAAGTGGTCGCTTTATTTTTAGCTTTGCTATCATTTCTAAGAACACTCCAACAGTAGACAGAGTAATCACTAAGTGTAAATAACAGATATAGCTACATCAACACAGGTGCTCAGATAGCTTAGTTGACAGTAGGGAATTACATTTTTAGTCATTCCGTAAGCACAATTTTCACTGAAATCAGGAACAAGATGTCATTAGGAACTTAATTACTTCTGTTAGCTTGGTGTCCTACCTAGGGTCAATGTCTCTGCTATCAACTTTTGTCTTCCATACATCTCTATCATCTCATCTTAATTTTGTCATCTACCTATAAATGTTTCAGCTTATTTTTATCACCAAGTGTTTTTCTTATTACCTAAGAAATATTAAGTGCATTAGAAACTTACAATGATAATTATAGTAAAAAAAAAACCCTTCAATTAATTAAGCACTTATTATGGGCCAAGTACTGTATTTGGTGTGTTACTTAGAAGCTATCTCCTTTAGCAGTAATATAAATATTGTATGAAACAAATACCATTTTTGCTCTAATTTGACAGGGAAGAACTTTGGCAGGACTGAGTAACTAGCTCAGTGTGAAATACACGCTGGTAGGCAGGAATTCTCTCCCATTTTTGTGAGGATGTCTGTGAAATAACTTTTTTTCCTGGTGATTAGGGTTAGTTACCTAAATCCTATGTACCTCAGTTTTCTCAGTTCTATAATGGGAATAATGAAAAAACTGTTGAGGGGAAAATGATAATGAGTTAATAATAATGAGATTATAATATATGTAAAATACTTAGTCCATGGCACATTTCAAGCATTCACTAGATGTAAAGTGACTTGATTACGATGATGGTGATGATGATGATGACTCCTTTAGCTTTCAACTGATCTTAGCTGCAGAATCCAGGGCTGAGTATGAGCTGAAACTATCTCTTCTATGTCCATGATATTTCAATATAGGTGAGTGTTTAGAACAAAATGTGAGTGAAACGCAATTATTCTTTATTCTTTTTTTTTTTTTTTTCCTGAGACGAAGCTTTGCTCTTGTTGCCCAGTCTGGAGTGCAATGGCGCAATTTCAGCTCACTGCAACCTCTGCCTCCGAGATTCAAGTGATCTCCTGCCTCAGCCTCCTGAGTAGCTGGGATTACAGGTGCCTGCTACCATGCCCAGCTATAGTTTTTTGTATTTTCAGTAGAGATGGGGTTTCACCATGTTGGTCAGGCTGGTCTCGAATTCTTGACCTCAGGTGATCTGACTGCCTCGGCCTCCCATATTCTTTCTTGATTAATTGACTTATGCCTTTTTAAACAAGGACTTGTTGATTATACTGTATGCAAAACAATTTGCACACATCAAATCTCATCTAATGCTCAACATGACCTGGAAATCCCATACTTTACTAATAAAAAGCAGAAACTCAAAGTAGTTACGGGGCAAGCATCAAATCACAGAGCGTCAAGTGGTAAAGAGGAAATCAGAGCCAGTTTTCTAACTTTGCCCATTGTTTTTTTCGGTACACCACCCCATTTAAATTGTGGAAAATTCACTAGTGCTCTGTTCTCACTGGCCTCATGTAACTTTTAATTTCAAACCATTTCTGGATGCCTATGCTTCCTTCTGGTGCTTAATGAACATGAAATGTCATCTAATGAGAGTGTTGTTAACCTCTGGCCCCAGGCTCTGATGACTCTTGCCAACCTCTTATTTTCTTTCCCCTTTAGAAATTATTATTCTATTATTACAGGATGTCTGGAAAATAAGAAAGAAGTCCAACTCCCACACATTACCATTCCTCAACCCTGGTTTTCCTTTCTTTTTTTTTTTTTCCTTCGCTTTTCCTTCCATTCATTTCACAAACATTTATTGACAAATAAGTGTTGATAATTCCTGACATGCTAGGTATTTTGCTAATTGCTGGGAATAAAAGAAACACTAATTGAGTATCTAAACTTGCTGTTTGATCTTCCTACTTCTTTTCTATCTCATTTCCATTAACAGGACTGATTTTCTCTTTGAATTATTTGAATTGCATTGCTAAAACACTTTGTTATTTCAAGCTAATGCAGAAACAACCTTTTCACACATACAATTGTCTTTTCCACCCATTTATCTCAATTAATGAGCAAGTTCATATGCATGCTGTTTACATTGTCTTTCAGCTTTTTTTTTTTGGCATTTGAGTCACTGTTTAATCTTTTAAAGTTCATTTATATACTCTAATCCACTGAATCAAAATTAACAATCTTTTTTAACTGGGTCTCAAGATCCTAGTTTATTCATTATTATCCTGTTTAACTTTCTTAAAAATTAGCCCATTTATTTATCAAAACTCTGTAAACTATCAGTTGAAAGCCAAAACAGAACCATAGAAGTAAACACTGTATTTCTCTATCACACCAAAGTCAATCAAGAGTCATTCTTCTCTGTAACTCTGTTTGGTCTATGTTGTTTATGCAAGGGGCTTATCTTTCGTGTGGGGAAAGCAGGCCCAATATTCACACTACTTCCCTCAAATTTGAAAGTTTTCAGTGTTCCCTTGTCCTCTTCCGATTCTCATGTGCAATTCTTGACATGTCTGTATTTTGATAATAAAATCCCTGATCTAGATCTTGGTCATTTGGAACTTTGCCATACTGTAATAGTTTTTGAAGAGTGATTCTCATTTTATAACACTGACATCACTCATTTTTTCAAGAGGAAACAAGTAAAATACAAACAAAAGACAAATTTCAGATGATCCATTTTTGACCTATTTTAAGCCTGTAAGACCTAAAACTCTATGAATAAGATTAAACCATCCCATAAGTATTTGTAGTGAGTTATATGGTATGGGTAGGTATAGACAGAGACAGAAAAAATTCTTTTTTTAAAATTATAATGTCCTTGTGAAGAAAATGAAGTGATGTGCTCTCTTTTACTAGGCCTTCTAGGAATCATGCAGTCAGCTATAAGGGCCACCACTTTACTGCACTTATTTCTCATTCCAATAATGTAGAGTGTGGTGACATTGAAAGGAAGTGTTGAATGGTGTCTCTTTTAAGTAGTAATAACATCAGGAAACTCAATCTGGTCATGAAAATGGAAAATAAAAAGCATCATGACACATTCTCTCTAAAGAAATGGCAGCTACTAGAAATGGAATGTGTTACGTTTATGAGAAAGGGTCTTGTCTGAGAAGGTATACTGCTTCAGCACACACAGCAACAAATATTGTCATGTATGAAGTATGATACAGATGAAATAGCCAACACTCCCATTTTATACCACATTGATTAGACACTTATTTATATACTGTAAAAATTCTGCATTCTACAATTAAATGACTTTGTAGAAGGCTTAGAGCAGACGTACAAATCAATTAAGGGATTGCAAACATGCTGGAGAATTGTAAACATATTTTTTGTATGTCAACTTAGGCTTTTTATGTATTTAGTGAAAAAACCCACATAGAACTTGAAATAAGCTACAGCAACAATGATTTAGGCCAGACAGAAGAAAGGATGTCTGGGGGGGTTGCTGTAAAATTGCCTCTGAAAGTCATTGGTTGGATTAGTTTCATTATGATCATTTGAGTACAAGGATATAAATTAGAAAACCTCTCTTCTAGCCCTATTTTTAAAGAAACACCAGATTAAAATTAATATAATTATTAGCATATGGATTGATTTTCTTGACATAAACCTCAAATATAATAAAATAGTCATAAAGCAAGTTACTACTGTAAAGTGTTTATTGAAGTCATACTAATTTGATTTTTTTTAAAGTTATTTTTTTTTTCCCACATAAGTAACATTGGTGACAGTTTTACCCCCTTTTTTTTTTTTAATTAGAGGAACTCCAAATTTCTGTCTGCAAAGCACCCTTCTACTGGACATGTTCATACTTCATTATGCATAATTATTATGGGAGGGCAGGATGATGGGATAAAAAGGTATCTGAGTTACGAATCAGGGCACTGTGCTTCTGCTGTCATCTCTTCTACTAGCTAGAGGTGTGACCTTGGACAGGTCACTTTTAAATCCCATTTCTCAGCTTCTTGTAGACAACCTCAAGACATTGTTAGAGGAGACGAACTCTTATGTTCTTTTCTTCTCTGAAATTCCATTTGGAGATTTTAATTAAATCATAATTTAGATCAGTCAGTATTTTATCTTCCACATATATAAAAGTAGATTCTTTTTCTCATATTTAAGAAGTTTTAACACAAATTGTCAGTGAATAGTTAAAATTTATCAGTATAAGTTATTCTAGCATAAAATTTGAGAATAGCTAATATAGCAGATGGTCACCTTGTACTATATAAAAACTTATAATGAAAACATTTACTTCATTTCTTATGATCCAACTGTCAAAATAGCTCTCCATCTTTCACTTAGTATATTTTGTATTCATCTAATAGATTTGAAAATGTACATGAATATTTCTTCCCTTTATGTACCATTTTATTTCTATAAAATGATGAATTTTATTATAAACATTCAGAAATATAACAGTATCTTATGCATTATAAGTCCATACTTTTTCAGTCATTACTAAACTTCTTTTCTAATATATTGTACATTTAAACATTTAAGATTACCTTAAAGAGACTACAGTCAGGTGGAAATGTAATTTTACGATTACATAAAGTAAGGACACAAACAGTTTCCATATGACTGGAGTGATTTCTGGCTGCCTTAAAAGAGTTGTAATGAGTGTCTGTCATTGAGATTGACTTCAGTTATTCAAAATATTACACAAAATGTGACCGGAGCAAGCAGTGAATCCAGGAAAATTAATATAAACTAAATTCGATTCCGACATTTAAATTTCCAAAACTCAGATTAAATACTATTTAGGACAGAAATAATTCCTGAAATTTCACGTGTTTCCTTTTTTTTTTAAAATGAGCCTTTTAAGCTGTACAGGAGAAGCTTGACATATGGTTGAAACTGGCTTGCGTAAAATAATAAGAAATTCAATCTTCGTAGTTTTAAATGAGACACAAAATACTCTTTGGAGACTGATTATTAAGCAAAAGTCACTCGGGTGCTTTCTACTCTCCCTGTTGGCAAAGGAAGGTAGGGGAGGAATTCATTTACACCTCACACTGATGTGTGAGAAAATGTATTTGTTTCACGTTATGCCAAGAAATAGGAAAACTGGGCTGACAGCTCAATTAATAAATAAGTTAAACATAAAAGGGGTTAAAAATAAAATCTTACTTTATGGAGGAAAAGAGTTAAATCTATATGGAGCCTGCTTTAGAACTGACAGTTTGCTAAAATGAATTGACTCACAATTTTCTACTTATCAAACATTTTCCACTTCTGATTTTATGGCTTTGCTCTAAAACCTAGGAAGTCACCAACTCAGTGCAAGATGCTAACATTTATCTCAATCTTTCTGCCTCTTCAAAGACCGCCTCAAAGCATAAAGATAGTCCATAGCGTCTTACCTAGACAACGAGGAGCTGAAACGCCAAGGCATGACACTGCTCAACACTCAGGCTAGGAAAGAAGTCCGTCCCCGTTAGTTTCTCCAAAATCTAAGTTCCCATTTCGTGGTTGAGATCATGGCTCTATTCTGAGCAGTTTCACGCAGTGTGTGATTCTAACAAAAACACCCTCTGCAGCTGGAGGGAGCCTTAGCTAAGGCAGGATCCTGTCAAGGCATTCCTAGTGACTTCTGTCTACTAAATTCAGACTGAGGTTTTGCAAAAGGGGCCTCCACAACCAGGCCCAGATTGCCTGGAAAGTATTTCCTGCCTCTGAGGAGTGTGCATGCGAGAAAGGCTGTACGAAGAGAGGGGAGGAGGGGAGAGCCCAGCCGCCTGGGCGTTTTAGGAGTTCTGATTTTACACAGAACTCAAGTGAGTTTTGTCAAAGCTCTTGAGGTGATTAGCTGGAGAGTCATAAAGTCCTAGAGCTTTTTCTATCCCACACTGCTTATGAAAAAAAAGAAAGAAAGAAAGAAAGAAAACATAGTTCTCTCTCTATCCACAACCTTTCCACTATATTAAATGTATATGCACAGCTTAATCAAAATGCCTGTGCTTGCTCTCATTTCAAAAGATCTTTTAAGAAAGCAAGATGAATTTAGCCTTAATACCATAATTCTTCTAAATGGTAAAACCTTTTTTGAACATGACTTAAAATTGGAAATGCTGCAGCTTTTCATTCTGTCCCTGAGACCATCTGTAAGTAAAATCCCAAGCATCCAGTTAATAGAACGATTTCTTCCAGATCTCTCTGATCACAAGAATCCTTCACAGAATTAGAGTAGTTTGTGTTATGGCAAATGCAGCAGCGCATTACCTCTAGTCAGAATCCTCCAGTTACAAAAATCCAGTGCTGGAGCAGAAGACAGGCTCCATCTTGATCGTATTAGAGTCTTGCTGACATTAAACACTTACAACTGCTTCCATCTAGCATGGCAGCGTTCCTGAATCACATCTCTAAAGCTGCTCATGGTATCTGCATCCTTCGTCCGTCACAAATTTTGTGAACTATCATCTGTTTATCTTTTCTGCTTTCTTGTGCCTCCCTTGAATGACTTCCTCCTAGCTGCTCCAGGCTGGGAATTTGGACTACCATTTGGTTTTGATTAAAACCAGACAGCCAACTCTGGAGAATTTAGGGAATAAGCTAATGGAAACTGCAAGTATGGCTTTAATTAGTGCATCAATTAATAATAGATGTTAGCTCGTCTTATAATAAGATGTCACAAATACAAACACAGAGGAAGCTGAAGTCGTTTCAGGAAAGAAGTTACACCAATTTTCCTTCCTTTATGACCCAGAATCCTCTTTAGAGAATGTGGAAGGAAAGAAGAGGGAGGTGGCTTTGGGACATCCAGGCTGTGGAAAGGCCAGTAGAGCAGCTTCATTGTTTATACCAGGGAAGCAGGAAACAGCATCTCTGACTTTAATTATCTTGCTTGGTGGAAATGGCTCAGTAATGTCTCCTTTCTACTTTATTTACAATCAATGGATTCTGCTGCTATTTATGACTCAAGCATTTTTTTTTTCGGTGACTGATGATCAGATTAATTATTGGGTCTATGTGCTTCTTGCAAATTTCTAGAAGCTTTCAATAATAAGAAGTGCAAGAATAATTACAGTTGGACGTGATGAGTAATATAGAAAGAGGTAAAAGACATTTTAAACTTGTTGGCCCTAAGATTCATCCTGTTCTTCTCTGAAATCGTCAGTAGTTTTCATTGTTCACTGTTATTCTCCATCCCTGTATATCACAAGGGCCATCTTGTAGTACTTTCTGATAATATTGGGTAGGTGATAACTCAAAGATGCACAGTGTTCTAACTACTATTTTTTTCCTTATTAGTTAACTAAAATCTCTCAAAGTTAATGCAAATCATGAACCATATTAGACACATGTTAGACGGCAAGAATGACTTATACTGTGCATGAGTTTGAAGATGAGAAGTAGTCACATAAAAACATTTGGTCAGAAGCAGTTTTAAAAGTTTAGATCAAAGTCTTATTGACTAAAATCGTGAGCATTTAGGTTTCTTTAATTTAATCTTCAACCATAGGCCAAGAAAGAAGTCTGTTCTTCCATAAATTCTTTAAAAAGTATTTATATTCATATTCAAAGTGTTTCTGCTGACGCTATGCCTATTTAATCTTTCCAACAATTTTGTGTGTATTCTTACATTTTATTTTACAAATAAAGTATTGAGAAGTAATTTTTTCACAGTCAAATGATAGAAAGTGCCCAGGTCCACACTGGAACTCAGATATTCTAACTCCAAGCTTTGTGCTTTAATTTTTTTCTCCATAAACTGCCTCCCTTGACTTCCACTTAATTTCTTTATGAAATTGGAAAGACTTCTTAAACTCTAATAGTTTCTCTTTAAAAATAGAGACAATTTCACATAACTTATAGATTGGAAAGCAGGATGAAATTTATATACATAAATATTTGTGTATTTATGTTTATTTCCCTAAGAAAAACAGTGGAGAAGAAAGGAATGAGAATTGATATTATATCTTTCCTAATATAACTTGATATCTCTATCTCTGTCTCTGCCTTTAGTACTGATATACAGTGGTTACTCAATATTATATCAGCATCGTGCTAATTCTTAGCTACATTTTACTCATGAATACTGTACCCTGCGCCATATAATTTAGCTTTGTTTCTATTTCTATTGGCTTGGGAAAACAAGAAAACTCTGTTCACAAATGCCTTTTAGATATCTAGAAACTCTTATTAGTAAGTTTCTCATAAACGTACCCTTTTCTACACAAAAAATACATTATGTTTTCTTCTATTAATAGGATTACTTCCCAAATCTGTAATTACTTACATTTATTTTTCGTTGTTCAGTTGCTTGATTCCAAACAAATCTCAGATCTTATAGTCTTATAAAGGCTTTACCAAATATGAGTATAAAGATAGTGAGAAAACTTCCTAAGTACTTAATATTGTGTCAGGAACATTGAAGGAGTTCAAAATATTTGTCCCCTTCTTTCTACTTGCAAATCTAAATACCAACTTCCTTAAATGTTTGACTATTACTCTGCACTGGATCAGCTAATCAAATAAAGGCACAGAGACAGTTAAGAACTTGAAAACAAAGTATCAGGATAGGAGTCTGCTCCAAAACTAACAGCCTTTGTGACCTGTGTGAGTTATCTAACCGGGGTAAGGATGTCTTAGCTTCCATAACTAAGAATTGTCACAATGCAAAAAGCTAGTCCTTATAAAGACATTAGCTAGAATTATTTTTACCACTTAAATTATTGCCTTTTTAATTGTTTACATCTCTCTTTCAGGTATTTTTAGAATCTTTCTCTCTCTTCTATTGAACTCCAAGTTAAATGTATACATGTGAAACCATTATAGTGGTGGAACAATTATGTACTCTGTGGAAAGAAGAATAGCAGGGGGAGGATTAAATGTTATTTTAAAGATCACTTTTCTTTCTTTTCTTTTTTCTTTTTTTTTTGTTTTTGTTTTTGTTTTTGTTTTTGAGACAGAGTCTGGCTCTATTGCCCAGGCTGGAGTGCAGTGGTGGTGATCTTGGCTCAAGGCAACCTCCGCCTCCTAGGTTCAAGCAAATCTCCTGCCTCCGTCTCCTGACTAGCTGGGATTACAGATGCACACCAGCACACTCGGCTGATTTCTGTATTTTTAGTAGAGACAGGGTTTCATCTTGTTGGCTAGGCTGGTCTTGAACTCCTGACCTCAAGTGATCTGGCTGCCTCGGCCTCCCAAAGTGCTAGGTTTAGAGGCATGAGCCACTGTGCCTGGCCTAAAAATCACTTTTCTACTTAGGTACTTTTACCTAAACAATAAACATTAGCTATGATCATTTATCTAGTCATTCCCCAATCATTTTCAGGAAAGTTTAATCTGGATTTCTGTACAGAATTATTCAGTGTCTCTAATGCAGTTCAAGAACACTTTATGTAAAGCAAGATCTATCCTTTGAAAATAGTGTTTTACTCTTTTATGAAATAAGTAGCAACATCATTAATTCAGTACCCACATTAGACATTTGTGATATTATGAGTGGAAGTCAGCTTTTATGTTTTCCATTTCTGTTAATGAATAGGTTTATAATAGCAATGAACTTGAAATTAATATATAAAGAGAATAAATGCCTTTAAAGTATTTTGAAATATCTACATGCATACAGTTAGTGTAATAAATGTGAGAACACTTTGTCCATGAAAATTATTCCTCTAAAAATCGCTAACAATTTGCTTATAATTTACTGAAGTTACTATATGGGAAGCAATAAAGGTAGAATTTATCAGATTTTCAAATTTATTTTTTCAGTAAGTTTTACATGTGTTTTCTATTTTTAAAATATGTTATCAAGAATTTTTTTATTATTTACTTTTTTTATTATACTTTAAGTTCTAGGGTACATGTGCACAATGTGCAGGTTTGTTACATATGTATACATGTGCCATGTTGGTGTGCTGCACCCATTAACTCGTTATTTACATTAGGTATATCTCCTAATGCTATCCCTCCCCCCTTCCCAGATGGAGTCTCGCTCTGTCGCACAGGCTGGAGTGCAGTGGTGCAATCTCGGCTCACTGCAAGCTCCACCTCCTGGGTTCACTCCATTCTCCTGCCTCAGCCTCCCAAGTAGCTGGGACTACTGGCACCCGCCACCATGCCCAGCTAATTTTTTTGCATTTTTAGTAGAGACGGGGTTTCACCGTGTTAGCCAGGATGGTCTCCATCTGACCCCGTGATCCGCCCACCTTGGCCTCCCAAAGTGCTGGGATTACAGGCGTGAGCCACATCGCGCCTGGCCCATGTGTTTTCTTTAAATAAGTTCACTTTGATAGACATATCCAGACCAAGAAAAAACACATATAATTTGTAGTTTATATTCAATAAGCATCATGCCCATTATTAGTTTTTTGATCAATTTTGTCACAATTTTGACACCCACCTTTGGTAACCATGTAGTATTTACCTGAAAGCACACGTTAAAGGAACACACTTAAGTTTGGTCTTAAATTATCAAAAGTAGCAAAATCATATAAGCTCTCCAAAACCATTGATTCCTGCTTTTTGGACTACTGATGTTCATTATCCCACTTCATTGAAAATTATTACAGTCCAAGAATAGATATGAAAACAAAATTATCTTGATAAATCTATAAGAAAGAAACAACCCCATCAAGAAATGGGCAAAGGATATGAACAGACACTTCTCAAAAGAAGATGTTTATGTGCCAACAGACATATGAAAAAAATGCTCATCATCACTGGTCATTAGAGAAATGCAAATCAAAACCACAATGAGATACCATCTCACGCCAGTTAGAATGGCGATCATTAAAATGTCAGGAAACAACAGATGCTGGAGAGGATGTGGAGAAATAGGAACACTTTTACACTGTTGGTGGGAGTGTGAATTAGTTCAACCATTGTGTAAGACAGTGTGGCGATTCCTCAAGAATCTAGAACTAGAAATACCATTTGACCCCGCAGTCCCATTACTGGGCATATACCCGAAGGATTACAAATCATTCTATGATAAAGACACATGCACACATATGTTTATTGTGACACTATTCACAATAGCAGAGACTTAGAACCAACCCAAATGTCCGTCAATGATAGACTGGATTAAGAAAATGTGGAACATATACACCATAGAATACTATGCAGCCATAAAAAGAGAAGAGTTCATGCCCTTTGCAGGGACATGGATGAAGCTGGAAACCATCATTCTCAGCAAACTATTACAAGATCAGAAAACCAAATACCACATGTTCTCACCCGTAAGTGGGAGTTGAACAATGAGAACTCACAGACACAGGGAGGGGAACATCACACACTGGAGCCTGTAGGGGGGTGGGGGCTAAGGGAGGGAGAACATTAGGAGAAATACCTAACATAGGTGATGGATTGATGGGTGCAGCAAACCACCATGGCACGTGTATACCTATGTAACAAAACTGCACGTTCTGCAAATGTAACCCAGAGCTTAAAGTATAATAAAAAAAAGAAAAAAGAAACTTAGCAAATAAAAAAAAATATTGACACAGACAAGAGGGCATATATGTCTTAGAAGAAATGAGTCTGCCTGCCTGTCCCATACGGCTAGGGTACCATCAGAAACACAAAGATTCCAAGCCATGCAAGATTTTGTTTAGAGGTCTGTGTGTGCCCTGCCTGTAGAGGCTGAGTCTCTTCCTCTGTCAAAGCTTCCTTTTTATGTGAATACTTAAGCTGACATCACCATGTACCACCCACCAGTCACCACCCTTGTTACATTACACCATAATATTCTCTGAAATCCTCAATTTATGGCCAAAAAAAGGGTCCATATATCTTTAGTCTGTTGAAGAAATGTTCCCGTCTCTTGCCTGATTGCCCAGCCCATCATTGATAGACCAGTTAAAGAAAATATGGTCCATATACACCATGGAATACTTTGCAGCCATAAAAAGGAACAAGATCATGTCCATTGCAGGGACATGGATGGAGCTGGAAGCCATCATCGTCAGCAAACTAACACAGGAACAGGAAACCAAACACTGCATGTTCTTACTTATAAAAGGGAGCTGAACAATGAAAAAACATGGAGACAGGGAGGGGAACATCACACACTGGGGCCTGTTGGAGGGGCTGGGGGAGAGCATCAGCGTAAATAGCTAATGCACGTGGGGCTTAATACCTAGGTTATGGGTAGACAGGTGTGACAAACCACCGTGGC
Source organism: Pongo pygmaeus (assembly GCF_028885625.2). Classification (NCBI taxonomy): domain Eukaryota; kingdom Metazoa; phylum Chordata; class Mammalia; order Primates; family Hominidae; genus Pongo; species Pongo pygmaeus. Next base: position 13,454,507 of record NC_072380.2, read on the forward strand.
ACACATTTACCTATGTAACAAACCTACACATTCTGCACATGTATCCCAGAACTTAAAATTAAAAAAAAAAAAAAAGCTCCCTTGCCGTGGTTGGCTTAGAGCCCACAGTCTTCAGCTTCTTTTATAACTCTTTCAAATGGGGCCATGCATTCTCTCCTACACCCTCTGCTCCCCTGGGATAGAAGGTGCAACTGCCTCTCTTCAGTCCCCTCAAAATGTGTGTCCAGATTCCTACTCCTCAGTAAAAGCTCTGCTCTGGTTAAATCTCTGCCTTCTGAGATTCATTCTAACTAGTTCCTCATCCCATACTTCACAATGCAGCACTGTGCAACATTCTCAGCCCACCATTTGGGGGAGTGAGGCAGGTATGAAATGTGACAAAGGCTCGTGTCCTTGAAACAATATTTGTTCCAAATTCTGTTAAAGTACAAATATGCCTTTTCTGTCTTTCCCTTTCAAATGGAACCATTTGAGAACCTCAGTATACGTACCAAGTAAAAATACTTCATATCCATCCACACATTCAAGTGATATTAACTGTGTGTTTACTATGTGCATAGCACCAGTTTTTGTGTATTGTCAATTCAGTACCCACATTCAACATGTGTCATATCACAGCTGCACCTTTTTTTCCCAAGTGAGGCCCTCAAATAGTTCCATTTGAAAGAAAAGATGGAAAAGGGTAAATTTGGACTTTAACAGAAATTGGAATAAATATTTTTTCAAGGTTACGAGCCTTTGTCAGAACTTTATACCTGCTACTTCCACCACCTCCAAAAGGTGGGATGAGAATGTTTCCTGGTACTGCATGGTGGGGTATGGCATCAGGAGCTGCTGAGAATGAATCTCAAAGGGCAGAGATTTAACCAGAAAAGAGCTTTTACAATGGAGAAGAAATCTGAGATGCCTCATTAAACACGATCTTACCAACAATGGAATGACTTTGGCCTCATGTAGCTTAAATGGGGGGTAAGGAATTGGTAATCAAGAATAAACATAAGTCTGGGCGCGATAGTTCAGGCCTGTAATCCCAGCACTTTGGGAGGCTGAGGTGGGAAGATCACCTGAGGTTAGGAATTTAAGACCAGCCTGGCCAACATGGTGAAACCCTGTCTCTATTAAACATGCAAAAATTAGCTGGTTGTGGTGGTGGGTGCCTGTAATCCCTGTTACTCTGGAGGCTGAGGCAGGAGAATCGCTTGAACCCGGGAGACGGAGGTTGAAGTGAGCCAAGATTGTGCCATTGTACTCCAGCCTGGGTGACAAGAGCAAAGTTCAGTCTCAAAAAATCAATCAATCAATCAATAAAAATAAAAATAAATAAGTAAATTATGTAGTATTATGTACTGTATGGACAATTGCTAGTGAAAACAGAAAATGCAGAGCATGCTAAGGAAGGTGCGGAATGAGGGTTGAGGGGCAATCATGTTATATAATTAAATAAGAAACACTAGAGTAAGCCTCACTGCAAAGGTGGCCTATCAGTAATGACTTAAGGAAAGGTGAGGGAGATGACAATATAGATATCTTGGATCACAGAGTTCCAGATAGAATGAACAGATAGTGCACAGTCCTAAGGAAGCGTGTGCCTGGCAGTTTCCAGAAATAGCAAGGGAATTAATGTGGCTAGAATGGAAGGAGAGAGAGGGAGAGAACTAGAAAAATATCTCAAGTTGTTAAGGAAGGAAGGTTAGGTAGTGTCTTGTAAGTAAGTAGTTTCAATGTCATTGAGTGAAAAGTAGAGCCCTGCAAAGATTTTAATCAGAGATGTGGCAAGATCTACTTTAGATTTTAATAAAATTACTTGAAAAGAATTTAAAGCCAAAGCCGGGAGACGAGGTCACTGTGGTAATCCAGGTGAGAGATGATGGATAGTGGCTCATGTGAAGGTAATCAGAAATATCAGGTTTGAAGCTGTTATTGTAGTTCATGCTACCAATATTTTTTGAAGAATTAAATTTGCTATATAAGAAGAAAAGAAGAGTCAAAAATGCTTTTTGAGCAACTGAAAGATGGAGTCATCATCAATTGAAAAAGGAAATCCTAGAGATAAAGCAATTCTTGTGAGACAGAGTTCATAATTTTAGTTTTGGGCATGCTGTGTTTGAGATGTCTATTAGAAATTTCTAGAAGTGTTAAAGAGGCAGTTGGACATATGAATTCAAGTTTGGAAAAGAGATCTGGGCTAGACAAATACATTTGGGAATCTCGAACATATTTGCAATTTAAAGTACAAAATTAGATGAGATTGACAAGAGAGCGTGTGTAAGTAAAATGAGGACAAATACCTAATTGGCTGTTAGATTTAAGAAAGCAGAGGTCACTGTTGATATTGAAAGGAACAAGTTCAAAGAATGATATGGAAAAAATTAGCATGGTTTAGAAGAAAATTGAAAGCCAAGATTGGAGACACAAATAAAGGAGAGAAAATACATGGCTTGGTAACTGTCTGGGACCATGAGATGCTTTTATTAGGATGGAAGAATAACAGTATATTTGCAAAATTTTGTTCTGTTCTGTTTTTTTTTTAATTAATATGGTATCTTCCCAAGGGGGAGGGGAGAAAGTATAGAGATGTTGAAGAGTGAGGAGAGTATAGAAATGTTGAAGTGCATTATTAAGTAGGAGAGAGGGGATGGGATCTAATGCAAAGGGACTGATTTCAGATGGGAGTGTGATGTATGTGAAAATGTTAGTGGATATTACATATCATGATTCAGTCACTCAGCTAATCTCAGCTAGCCACCATCACAGTTGTTACCTATTCTATTTATTATTGTTATTATTATTATTATTATTGAGTCAGAATCTCAGTCTGTTGCCCAGGGTGGAGTGCAGTGGCGTGACCTGGGCTCACTGCAACCTCCGCCTTCTGGGTTCAAGCAATTCTCCTGCCTCAGCCTCCTGAGTAGCTGGGATTACAGGTACCCACCACCATACCAAGCTAATTTTTGTATTTTTAGTAGAGATGGGATTTTGCCATCTTGGCCAGGCTGATCTCCAGCTCCTGACTTCAAGTGATCTACCCGCCTCGACCTCCCAAAGTGCTGGTATTACAGGGGTAAGCTATCTATTCTATTAAAACAAATTGTTTTTGTTGTTGTTCTTCGCTATGTATGTTAAAATTTGTACCGTAATAGTCTATTGGTTACATGATATCTATGAAACAAAAAATTGTTTTACAATTTGGCAAATGCTCATCTGCATGATTTTTTATCTAATACCAGCTCCTGTATTTCTCTCAATGAAACATGATACATCTGGGTGCAGGAGAACAGTTCCATCTCTTAAAGTTGCAAAGAAAGGCATTGTTTTTGTATACTCTCATTTTCAGGTAGTATATTTTTGCTGTTGTTGTTTTTTTTAATCTCTGAGCTCTTTTGCCAATTTTTCTTTTTCATTTTTTCAACTCATCTCTCAGTTCTTCCAGACTTCAGTTGCTTTTGGCATTTCTCTTATGTATTTTAACAGCTTTATTGAGAGTTAACTGACACAATAAACTCTACATATTTAAAGTGAACAATCTGATAGTTTTTGACAAATTCATATGCCTGTGATATCATTGCCACAAACAAAATAATGAACATATCCATTACTGTCGAGTTTCCTCCTGCCTCTTTGCCATCTCTCCCTCTTGCTCCTTTCTCCCTTCTTCTGCTCCCAAGGCAACCACTGATCTGCTTTCTGTCACTGCAGATTGGTTTACATTTTCTAGAAGTTTATGTATATGAAATCATATGTATGTGTCTTTTGTGGCTTCTTCACTTAGCATAATTATTTTGAGATCCATCCATGTTGTTGCATGTATCTATCCTTTTTAGTGTTGATTAGTATTTCATTGGAGGAATATATCACGATTTATTTATCCAGTCATCTGGTGATGGACATTTGGGGCAATAACATTGGGATATTGTTATTTGGTCATTACAAATCAAGCTGCTATGAATATTCATGTACAAGTCATTGTATGTATACATTCTTTAATTTCCTTGTGTAAATACCTAGTAGTAAGTGGTAGGACCATTTGGTAGGCATATTTTTACCTTTAACTCTCAAACTGTTTTCTAAGGTGGATATACCATTGTATATTACCACCAACGATTTCTAAGAATTTTTATTGTCACGCATGCATGCCAACAGTTGGTATGATGAGTCTTTTTAGTTTTAGCCATTCTAATAGATGTATGGTAATTTCTCATTGTGGTTTTAACTTGCATTTCCTAATGATTAATAATGTTGAGAATCTTTTCACATGCTTATTTGTCAGCATATATTTGATCAAGGATCTCTTCATGTGTTTTGTCCATTTTCCAAAATTGGTTTGTTGGTTTCCTTATTTTGAGTTATGGGAGATCATATATTCTGCATACAAGCTCTTTATCATGTAGGTGATTTGCAAATATTTCTTCTAGTCTAGCTTGTCTTTTAGTTTTCTTTTGAAAATGCCTTTTGAAGAGTAGAAATTTTTAATTTTGATAAATGAAATAACTCTCAAGTATTTTTTTTCTTTTATGGATCATGTTTCTGGTCTCATGGCAAAAAGATCTTTGCCTAATATAAGATCACAAAGATTTCTCCTACACTATATGCTAGAAGTTTTATAGTATTAGGTTTTACACCTAGGTTCTATGACATATTTAGAGATAATTTTTTATATGGTGAAAGTATGGATCAAAGTTTTTTCTTTGTAAGTATGGACATGCAATTGTTCCAAAACCATTTGTGACAACTCTTTTCCCATGGAATTTTCTGTGCACCTTTAACAAAAATCAATTGACCAACTATGTGTCATCCTGTTTCTGAACTCTCTATTCCATTCTCTTAATCTATTTGTCTATCACATACAATACCACACTGCATTAACTATTATAGCTTTACAATAAGTTTTACACCAAGTATTTTAAGTATTCAAGTTTGTTATTCCTTTTTAAAGTAGTTTTGGATAATCTAGGGCCATTGTAATTCTGCATGACTTTAAGAATCAGCTTGTCCATTTCTATAAAAAAGACTGTTGGGATTTTGATCAATTTATTATTTGGATCAATTGCAGGAAAACTGACATCTTGATAATATTGAGTCTTCTATTCCATGAGCATAATGTATTTTCTTTTATTGAGTTTTCTAGTTTCTCAGTAGTGTTTCCTGCTTTTTACTGTAAGAATACTGTATATTCTTTGTCAGAATTATCTCTAGTACTTTATATTTTGAAGACTATTGTAAATGTATTTTTAAAAATTCTGTGCAGCCATAAAAAAGGATGAGTTCATGTCCTTTATAGGGACATGGATGAAGCTGGAAACCATCATTCTGAGCAAACTATCGCAAGGACAGAAAACCAAACACCGCATGTTCTCACTCATAGGTGGGAATTGAACAATGAGAACACTTGGACACAGAGTGGGGAACATCACACACCAGGGCCTGCCAGGGGGTTGGGGGAGTGGGGAGGGATAGCATTAGGAGATATACCTAATGTAAATGACGAGTTAATGGGTGCAGCACACCAACATGGCACATGTATACCTATGTAACAAACCTGCACGTTGTGCACATGTACGTTAGAACTTAAAGTAAAATTAAAAAAAAAGTTTACATTAAAAAATTCCTCTAAATGTTTATTCTATTGTGTAGAAATAGATTTCATTTTGGAACATTGACTAGTATGCTGCTGACTTGCAAAGCTAACTAGTTCCAGGAACTTCAAAGATTCTTAAGATCTACATAGGTGATCATATTGTATGTGAATAGGCAGTTTTATTTATTTTATAACTTAAAGCCACTGATCGATTGAGTGACTGATTGTTGTTGTTGCTTTACTCCATAGGATACAATCTACATTACAATGTTGAGCAACAGCTTTCATAACAAATTATCAGACCCAAAATGTAGATGATGTTGAAGTTGAGAAATCCTGCTGTATTCCTAGTATGCTAAGAATTTTTATTGGAAAATATATGAAAATTTGAAAAATGCTTTTCTCAATATGATTTTTCTCTTTCAGCCAGCATGAAGCTTTTTTGTCTTTTTTAGTTTGTTAATATGTCAAATTTCATTGATTAATTTTTGAATGTTAGACAAATATTGCATTCCTGGGATAAACCATCCATTGTTATATTATCTTTTATATATTATTGAATTTAATTTGCTGATATTAAGGAAAACTATGTATGTTCAAAGGGGATAACTGTCTGTTGTTTTATTCTTCTCTTTGTTATTGATTTCTAATTTACTTCCATTATGGTTGGAGAACATACTATGGATGATTTGAATTATTTTAAATCTGTTGAGTCTTGTTTTATGGCCAATCATACTGTTATTTTGGTAAATGCACTAGAAAAGAATGAATATTACATTTTCCTGTAATGTTTTTATAGATGAGGTATCTGGTCAAGGTCCAGAGAAATGAAATGTTTTCACAACTATTTTGTCAAATAGGTATGAAACAGCATCTATTATACATAAACTGGGGGCATTTCTTTAGAGAACCCTTAGCTTTAATGGATGCTCGCTAAGCAACCTTATATTTTCTTGGAATAGAGGTCTCCTTGCTTCTGCCATTTTAAGCATTATCCAGTTTTAACGCTATATACCAGTAGGATAATCATTTATATTTTAAAAGTATTAAGTAGTTATTAGCCACATTTCTGACAAGTGAATTCAGCCAATTTTTAAGTGTAAACATGTTGGTTTACACATGGACATCCAAAAAACTCATTATTGATAGATAAATAATGATTTATTTTCTCCTCTGTGGAAGTAACATCTTAACCATAAGAACTAAAGAATACAATGATAACTGAAAAAGCATAAACAATGCTTTATGAAACACTTAAAAAGTTCAGTGTTCTCAGTATTTCACTGAACATATTCACATTTATACAATATTACTTCTACAGCCTGGTCTTAATTATTATCTTGGATAAAACAATACACCAACAGTGTTTTCTTTCATGAATTTCAATGACTAGGTTTTCATTTAGTATAAAAATGAAAATTTAAAAAACTTTAAAATTTAACATTTTGTAAATTTACATATCTCATTGTAAGTTGAAGAAAAATATGTTGGGCAGCAAGTAGCAAAAACATTGCCAAAATTCAAATGTTAGAAAAATTGTTTGAAAGAGTTTGTAAAACATGTGTTATAAAAGGTTTCTTTTATCCTTATGTTGGAAGGTTGAATTTCACTACCAAAATAATCCTATTGTGGAATAAAATATAACAGAATTTCCTCTACTTATATTAGTTATTTGTGGGCCAAAGTAGAGTGTGGATTATATTTGCCAAGTTCTTATGTAGACAAATGAATCACAGAAACACAGTAGCTATTTTATTTGGGGCCTTGCTGAGCTGCAAGTTTTTTAATGAGTTAAAATAATATTTTGGGTCTTGAGTAGAAGGTGTGAACTATCAAAAACACAGACATTTGACTTTAAAGTTTAGGACAAAAACAACTCCACATGCAAAGTCAGTTTGAGCAACAGACCCATTGAACTTGGAGATAGAATCCCCTGGGTGATGGTCTCCATAACTGTTTTCTTTGGGTTGTACAACAGTGAAGCCAATCTGATGAGGTTGAAGTTCTTAAGACTGTTCTATCACCACCATGCATGCTTAAACACTTTCCTTAGCTTATGTCTGAATAGCTATGCCAAGATGATTATTTCCTTCTCTTCCAGACGAAGGAAGTAACAGCAGTGACATTTATTACTTAACGAGAAGAAGATAGAAACCAAAGAACATACGATGTGTAAGTGAATAGAATAAGTGAATTAGAAGAAATGTTTTTCTTAAAATAAAATGGGCCAAATAGTTTTATTACCATTAAGCTACTTGCTGTTCAAATGCTGATTAGAAAAGAAAAAAACAGACCAATTAAATACAGCAGATGTTTTTGGGCACCTACTATGTGTAAGACAGTGTAATTAGGGATTTTAAAGATAATTATAAAAATTAACTTGTCACCTGATAATTTCTATAAATAATTAGACATGCATTATACCCTACAATAATTTGAGATTGTTTTATTTTCCATTTTAAGTACAAGTCATTTCAACATTTTCCCCCAAACCTTCCTATCCTAAGGTCTAACTCTAATGTCTGCTTTTCTGTAAATTCCTTCCCAGATGATCCAAAAGTTATACTTAATTACTCTCTTTTGTATATCCTCTTAACACTTAATTCATACCTCTATTCAACATGACTCATATTTAGGAAATATTGTAAAGGAGAATACTTAGAAAATATTGTAGGAGAGAATTTCAACAGTTGTATCTAAAGACTGATCTCTTATATTTAAGAAAGTCATTCCTTGCAACTGAGAGAGAGCCTCTGAATGGAAGAAAGCAAATAGATAAGAAAAAAGGGAGCACCTATCCTTCCAGAAAGATAAGACTACTATGTTCTAGAAATCAATGGGGAAGTCACAGTCAAAATCTTAGTTTTTCCTGTAATACAAATATTTGTTGCTCTCCTGCATACTAAGTTGAATAACAATATATATTTTTTCTATTGTGAGCTCAAGGCCATGTTTATTTCTATTCCTAACACTATACTGTGAAGAGCTATGGTAAGAAGGGATGAAAGGCTACTAGGAAATTACATGTAAGCATTAGTTTAATTAGATTCTATCCCTATCCTGGAAGGAACCAGAATTTTGAGTAGTGGAGGATGTGAAGAGGGTTGGGGGAAAAACAGAGTGTAATTTAGAGCAAGGGGCACGTCTGTGCAAGAAGGTCTGTAATGACTTTTGGGAGTTATGGGAAACTGGAGTGAAACATGATGTCACCTGAGGGATGGAAGGCAAAAGTTAAAAATGAGGGATGCTTTGCAACCTTCTCTGTAGCTGACCAGTATATTACTTTTCTCTTCCCATATCTGTTTAGATGCTTTTTCTGTAAGTCCTCTATGCTTGCCTACCAAATTTCTGGTCTTGCGAATATGTCCATTAGTACAGCCATTTCTTAAGGTAAATAGAATAATGAGATTCAGAAATAAATTTACTGCTGAGTTTTAAAAAATTCCTTGAAATGCAAACCACAAAGGAAATGCCAAGTTGCTTCTCTAAGAGGTGGGGGAAATTTGTAGGACAAGATACTCAGTTTCTGGTTTTTGCTTTCATTCTCTAAAGACATCTCTGTGTTTCTTGGCTTTGCTGTGTGTGTGCATCTGTATGTGTGTTTCCAGATACATGTGTAGTATATCCTTGAGCCAGACCACATGCCTGTGAGTCAAAACTTCAGCCTGCATTTGTCTTAAACCATGAAACTCTGGGTGTAACCTAACAGAACCTGGCAGGTTGTCTGAATAGTTCTTTCACCACTTGACCTAGAGTATAGTAAATCAGATGACATATTGTTCCAATTTTACATTAGTACTCATATTTTAATAAGAAAAGGAAGAGTGTGTTCTGTCAAGATTTTTTTGAATACAAACAAAATCTAGTTACAAATCCAGACTATTACAGCATTTAATTTCGGAGTCATGAAATATAGCTTACTTGGTTAAAAACAAGTGAAAAACTCTTTATATACAAATACTTTACCATTTGCTATGAGCTAAATTGTGTTCCCTGCAAAATTCACATGCTGAAGCTTTAATCCCCAATGTGATGGTATTTGGAGATGATGCATTTGGGAGACAATTAGATTGAAATGAGTTAGGAAAGAGTGACTCTCATGATAGGCTTAGTGGCTTCATGTGAAGAGGAGGAGACCCCAGAGTTCTCACTCTGCCAGGTGAAGACATGGGAAGAAGGTGGCAGGCTGCAACTCAGCAAGAGGGTTGTCACCTGGAACTGAATTGCTCACCATCTTGATCTTGAATTTTCTTGCCTCAGAACTGTGAGAAATAAATGTCTGCCCTGTAAACCACCCAGTGTATAATACTTTGCTATAGCAGCCTGAACAGGCTACTACAGCATTTTATATTGAGTTACATTTACAGTAAAACTTAATGCTAGTCCCAGGCATGGTGGCTCACGCCTGTAATCCCAGGAATTTGGGAGGCCAAGGTGGGCAGATCACCTGAGGTCAGGAGTTCAAGACCAGCCTGGCCAACATGGTGAAACCCTGTCTCTACTAAAAATACAAAAATTAGCTGAGCATGTTGATGGGGGCCTATAATCCCAGTTACTCCAGTGGCTGAGGCAGGAGAATCACTTGAACCTGGGAGGTGGAGGTTGCAGTGAGCCAAGATCACACCACTGCATTCCAGGCTGGGCGACAGAGTGAGACTGTCTAAAAACAAACAAACCAAAAAACCCTTAATACTAGCAACTCAATGTTTATGAATAATAGTAATAACATGAATAATAGGTGGAATTTGAGGACTGATTTCTTCTCTCTTGCTAATAAAATTCCTGGGGGAAAGTCAATTAAGATGGGGGCTGAAATCTTATCCTTCCAAATAAATATCAGTGCTATGTTTGATGAAAACACGAGCCATCCTCAGCTCAGCTATCTCTAAGCAAGATGAATCAAAACATTTTGCATACTTATTTTTGGAAAGGCTTACCATATATTACAAAAGGAAAAAAAAAACCTACTTATTTCTCCCACTTTAAAAATGCATCCAGTTACAGAACTTTAACTTGCTTATGTCACTCAGCTAGTTAGGGGCAAGACTCCCCCCTCCCAGCACAAGGAAAGGTTTTCTAGTCTCCAGGCAGAAGCCTAAGTCTAGCTTATGATATTTTTCTCCAAAATCTTTTGTATATACCTTGAATTTATTAAGGCTAGGTTAGAGCCAAAAGAGGTTTATTTCAAAAGCCAGAAGAGGCCGGGCTCAGTGGCTCATGCCTGTAATTCCAACACTTTGGGAGCCTGAGGCAGGGGGATAGCTTGAGCCTAGGAGGTTGAGGCTGCAGTGAGCTGTGACCATACCACTGCACTCCAGCCTGGGTGACAGAGTGAGATCCTGTCTAAAAACAACAACAACAACAACAACAACAAAACCCCACAAATGCTAGAAGAGGCTTGCTTTCCCTGCTTTCTTCTACCCATCTCTTCCTGGGAGAAAATAGGCCCTGAGTTACATAGCTTCATAAGGTGGGATAAGAATAAGAACATGAATGGCAAAACACAGCAAATGTTGTTGTTAAGCTTGATAAGAATTCTGAGAGGAACGAACTATTAACATATTCCATGTACAGATGAAGTAACTGAGGCTGAATGCTTAACTCATTTGTCAAAGTCCCCACATGGGAAAGTGTGTCAGACTTCAAAGCACAGTCTCTCTCTCTCTCTCTCTCTCTTTCTCTCAGATATGGGAGTGGATTCTCACTCTGCCACAAGGCTGGTGTACAGTGGTGCAATCATTTATTGCTCACTGTGATCTTGAACTCTTGGGCTCAAGTAACCTCCCACTTCGGCCTCCCAAAGTGCTGGGACTACAGGTGTGAGCCACCAGGCTAAAGCACAAAGCTCTTAACCACTGCCTTTTGGTATGTTTGTGTAATACTTCTCATTATAATTTCTCACCCTGTAGACCCTCATCCCCCCATCTCTAACCTACTGTACTTGGCCATTTGCAAAATTCTTCACATTAACCCCAAGTGTTCCAATGATATAAGTTAAAAGGCATAAAAGTGAATAAAAGGAATACATACTTTAAATTTTAATTATTTTCTAATTATATTCAAGTTGTTTTTGATAGCATAACCCAATTAAAAAATTTGGAACTAACCTGTGGAATAATTGTTAGATAAAATGGGAGTATTATTAGTTGAAATGCTATGTGTCATTAGTAATGCTTACATTAAAATACTAATTAACATATGCTGGAGGCAATAAAACCACCATGAAGTAAAACAAACAGTCAAAAAAATCAATCCATAGAGAGAAACACTGGGTAAATATATCAAAATATAACCATGAACAATGTTATATATTGAGTAGAATAATCTTCGTGTTTTTTTGTGTTTTCTAATTTTGAGTATTTCCTGAATTTTTCATTGTGAGAAGACAATATTCCAAAAATGGAAAGACAAAATATATTTGACATATAGTATATTCTAAAGTAATTAAGATATTTTGAAGCCCCAGTCAACAAATATATCTGTGGTTTCAGACAAAATAACTTATTTGGACCCCAGTTCCCTCATCTTAAAAGAGTGGGAGGGACTCAATATGAACTACAACTCATATGTAGCATGTTGTAATTTTCACTTACATTAACTTTTGAAATCTACTCCATAATCATGAGAAGTAGACAATATTAGCTCACTTTTTCTGGATGAGGAAGTTGAGTTTCTGAGTCCTTGGGAAACAGACAGGTGCTGAGGACCAAGAATCAAAGTCATTTATTTCCAAACAAGATGCTTAAAACCCCCTCCATCATAATTATTTTATATGCTATGATATGGTTTGACTCTGTGTCCCCACCCAAATCTCATCTCAAACTGTAATCCCCATGTGTGGAGGGAGGGACTTGGTTGGAGGTGATTGGATAGTGGGGTTCTCACTGTAGTGAGCGAGTTCTCACAAGATCTGATGGTTTTATAAGTGGCAGTTTTTCCTGCTCTCTCTCTTTCTCACTGCCTTGTGAAGAAGGTACTTGCTTCTCCTTTGCATTCCACCATGACTGTAAGTTTCCTGAAGCATCCCCAGCCGTGTGGCACTGGCAGTCAGTTAAACCTCTTTTGTTTATAAATTACCCAGTCTTGGGTATTTCTTTATAGCAGTGTGAAAATGGACTAATACGTGCTATGTCTAAATAATTCTGATTATCTAAGTCTCCCTTTCTTTATGTCATATTCTTGAATATTATCTCTAATTTCCCTCCAATCTGTTTAGGTATCGTTCATTTGACACTTATGAAGTGTCAAATTTATGCCAGCAATTTCTGGAATATTTTACTTATTTCTGCAAAGACTTTTCCTTGAACAACCCAGTTGACTGTACCTCCTCCCCATTTCTGATACCCATGCAGCAGGAATGTTAAAGCTTCCCATGTTCTCACTACCTTTTACTTCATTAATAATAAGAATCGTATTTTCTGTTAATATTGTATTTTTCTTTTTTCCCCTTAAGTACACACACACCCCTCACTAACTGTAATTCAATAGAAGGCTCAGAACATTGTAATTTGGGTTTTTCAAGTTACATCAATTTGAGGGATAAAAACTGGAACATACTGTTCTGGAAGTCCCACAGTGTGGTGTGTGTGTCCTGCAGACTCTCAGCTCCCATATGGCAGGGACAATTTTCCTTCTTCTCTGCTTCATAAGAGGCAGAGATACCTCTTTGCTCTACAGACCCTAAGTGGAAGTTAAAGTACTGATCTCCAGGAAAAGCGCCACTGCTCCTGCTGACCAGGCACTGAATATTCACTGGGTGGTGTTTGCCTGTCATTCGCATGGCCAGAGCCAGCTGCTGTCAATTCTGAAGCCACTACCTTCTGAGTTGCTGAATCCACAGGACTGACACCAGCAATATTTTGTTGTTAGGCTTCTATAAAGAGTTTGCTTTACATTTTTTAAAAGTTTTACTCTTGCGCCACTTCATGAGTCTTTGAGGAATGGAATGGAAAAAAATCTGAGAGGTGTTTTGCTGAACATCACATCTGCCCTTTGCAACACTGGCCCACACTCCTCTAACTGACCTAGTACAGCTGACTCTCACTCACCTTCTGCTAACATATAGGAGAGTCCTTATCTCTTGCTAATCACTAATTCAATTTTTCAGCACATATTTGTTGAGAGTTCTTTATACACCAGACACTGACCAACGTTCTGATCACAGATCAAAAATGAGGCAAAGTTCCTTCCCCTTTGCAGTTGATACCTTTATTGTATTAAATTAACAGCAGACATTAAGAAAAAACATATATACTAATTAAGATGATAGTTGCTATAAAGAAAAATAAGTCGGGACAACGGTCTAAATAGTTATGTGTACATCTCTGTGGATGCGAGTGTGTGTGCTATTTTTGATAGGTTGTCAGGAAGGAAGGCCTCTATGAGAAAGCAATATTTGAATGAAAGTGTGGGGACAGGAGTGTTACAACCAGAAAGAAGCAATTATAGATCTTGTGAGACAAGCTTATCTAGATCTTCCTGCAACTTATGATTAACACACGTTAGGCACAAATGGAATCTCCTGCTCTACCTTGTTTACTATAGTAGTATATAAAGAAATTGAATAGGTATCTCCAGAAAATGTTGACAAGGGCAAATTTTAACACCTAAAAATTAAACTACATTCTGAACAATTATTCTCTTCATAAAGTGAGCCTCAGGGACATAACTGTTGGAAAGACCCATCTGTCTCCTGAAACTGCCAAACTGGATGGTAGCAAGATTTAAGTGAGGGCGTGGGGGTCATTGCTCATTAAAAAAAAAAAGAAAACAACAACCCCCCTCAAAATTTTATTCACAATGATTCAAAAATCAGAGATTATCATGGAAGTCATTATGCTATATTTTGAAGTATATTAATATTTATAAAATGTCTATTGATATTTATAACTCTGATTATCTACTTAATAGATTTTGACCAATCAGTATCCTATATAGTTCCTTTTCAGCCTAATGGAACCAGCCATGCATTTATTTGTGGGTGGAGGTACAGAATTATGTCAGTGTTAGCAAGAATTTTTTAAGCTCTTAACACATTCAGGATGCTATGTCTGTATTGGATGTTGTACAGAGGTGGCAGGTGTGATCCTGGCTCTCATGTAGTTTATAACGTAGCTTTGGGGAAAGGAGATTCATCTTAACACCAAGGAGAACAACAGTCTACGGCCATACCACCCTGAACGTGCCAGATCTTGGAAGCTAAGCAGGATTGAGCCTGGTTAGTACTTGGATGGGAGAACAGCAAAGAATGGTGAACAGCAGCTCCCCCTTGTATACTGATGACATCAAGCTAAGGATAAGCTGTACGTCATAATGAATGAAGAGTGAGAGGCACACTTCATACACAACACAAAGTGAAGGAAGGTCTGATCTGATTCCGCGGAGAGACAAATGACAGTAGGAGATTCCACTATGAAAGGTGACAAGGTAAAGTTGGAGAAAGGGAGTGGGGAAATCTAAGGTTAGATAATCACAAGGTTATAATCATGGAGCTGAATTACAGAGTTCAAAGCATTGGTTTAATGCAGCTCAGAGTGGTAGGTGAAAGATGTGTATATTTTTAGAAGTGGTTACTATGCAGGAGGAATGAAAGTCATAAGAAACAAGCTTCTTCATATTCAGTATTTAATTGGAACCTCTCATTATGCCAGTAAGAAGGCAATTGCTCTCATCTCCTATTTTAGAAATGATTAGAGTGAGGCTCTGAGAGGTTAAATAATCTTTACCCTGGCAGGGTGTTCATGAGTTACAGGGCAATATTTGAACTGAGTTACTTTCCCCCTGGTCACAGGCTCCTTCCTGCCCCAAGCAGTCTCTTGATTTCAAAGTAATAGGCCAGCCTTGTACAGTGATCTAGAACCATTAGCCAATGGTGTTTTTTTGAAAAGAGATATTGTGTATCCACATGACATGTTGAAATAACACAAGTATTTAAAGAATCTTCAATCTCCTTCCTTTTAATCCTTTGTAACTATGAAGTACCAGGCCATCTGCACTTTAAAAATTGTCTCAGAGCATCCAATAATCTGTTCCAAAATTACTATATTTTTGGAAAACATATCACTATTGCATATTGTTAGAGATCAGGGCATTTTATGTTAAAATCTGCAAATCATTAACATATTTCTTGTTAAGTAGCCAATATATTGTTTAGGATCTATAAAAACTGGGCGTGATGAAATTAATAAGGTTGTATATTTCTGAATCTTTGTCTTTAAGCACATTAAATATGTAGTAAAAAACCATAACAGTACATTAAAAAAACCCACTGGTTTGCTATTATATTAGCAGAAATTCGTGCTAGAAAAGGTCTTACTTGTTTTCAGATCAAGAAAATAAAATCAAAGAGATAAAAGCTCTGTCTTTCTATTAACAGATCAAGAATCACGTTTTGTAGTTGTGCTCAGCTTCTGCCATTCAGGCCCTCCACAATAAACTGTGATCACGTGGGACATTGCATGTTTGCTAGACTTAATCATTCTAGCACATATCGTATGAATCTCACTGAGTGTTCTTTCATCATTTCTGTAGCATGATGAAACACTGAAAATGTCTGAAATGCAGCTGAGAATCCCACATAATTTATCCAAAAAAGTATAAGTTGTTTTATGCTATGAATCAATGTCAAGTCTTAAGGTTTCAGTGTAAAAGCTGACATGGGCTACGAGACAGAGACACAGGTAAAGGATCAGTGCAGAGTGACGGTAACTGCTGATGACAGTGATAATAACTAGGATGATAAGAATACTAATGGTAATAGTAACAACAGCTAACTCTTTATTTATTTATTTATTTTTTGAGATGGAGTCTCGCTCTGTCACCCAGGCTGGAGTGTAGGAGTGCAATCTCAGCTCACTGCAAGCTCCATCTACCGGGTTCACACCATTCTCTTGCCTCAGCCTCTGAAGTAGCTGGGACTACAGGCGCCCACCACCATGCCCGGCTAATTTTTTGTATTTTTAGTGGAGACAGGGTTTCACTGTGTTAGCCAGGATAGTCTACGATCTCCTGACCTCGTGATCCGCCCACTCGGCCTCCCAAAGTGCTGGGATTGCAGGCGTGAGCCACCGCGCCCAGCCAACAACAGCTAACTCTTGAGAGGTTAACACGTTCCACGCTTTGGGCTAAGCAAATTACATCAATTACTTTATGTAAACCTCACAAAGTCTCCATGAAGTAATAATAAAAATAATTACTATTGAATATTTACTTTGTGTTGAAACTTTACAGAATTATCTCATTTAATTTTTACAAACTATCTGAGGTTCTGTGGAGAAACAGGCCTTCTTAAATACTGGAAAGTGGCAGCAGAGATAATATGAGGACCATCTGAGCTTTCATGCTGTTTTTTTCCTCTAGGTGAGCAAGGGGACCCTCTGATATTGAGTGTGGTTCAAGAACTTGGAGAATCCAATGTTTATAAACTTCCGTGTAAATGGGAAAACATTTATTTTGGGTAGTCCCTCCCAAAATAGTGGTGCCAGCACTGAGTATAAAAAAAAAACGGCATCTCGAATATTTCAGATCTGGTGAGACTGTATTCTTTACAGATGGTGTCAACAACAGCTGTGCGCTCCTCCTAGGAACTTTGAAGACAAGCAGATATGATGCTGAGATAAGCTGTGTCTCCTCTTGTTCTGTGTGGCTTGGCTCTTTGGCTTCAGAATTTTCGTTGTGAGTCCTTACCCAGTTAAGTGAGGAGTTTACTCTATCTGGGTATGTGTGGCGTATCAGTGGGTGTGGCTTCATTTCAGCCAGTAATCCTCCTGAAACACTATAGTGGGGTGAGATGAATATTCCTGTTTTAAAGATGGAGAAACAGGTGGACTTAGTGTCGCTATGTATCTTGCCCAAAGTCACTCAGGTAATAAGTGGTAGAAGCCGATTTCAAGCTCAGACTGCTGACTCCAACTCTTCACTTATAATAACCTCACCGTATATGAGCAAAATATTGCTTGAAGAAATAGTTCTCTCTACTGTCCCACAGTTCTGCAGATAACAATGTCATCAGTATCTTTTTACTTTTGCCAATAAAAGTTCATCTAATACAATTTTTTCTATCTTTGCATTTTTCTCTCACTCTTAAAATATCTGGTAGATTAAATACCTGTCATCATTTTTCTATTTAGTCACTTAAATTCTTTTCATCTTCATAGATAAGACTGAATCCTTAAATCTTTGTAAAATATTATTATTTTGAATAATTTCACATCCTTCTATCACATTTGGTCATAATCCATTTTTTATCTTGATTATTGGCAATATTTAATTCTGCTTTTTTCAGTAGATCTGCAAATTGTGTGTATGTATGTATGTATGTATTTATTTATTTATTTTTGACACAGAGTCTCGCTCTGTTGCCCAGGCTGGAGTGCAGTGGTGCGATCTCGGCTCACTGCAAGCTCTGCCTCCTGAGTTAACACCATTCTCCTGCCTCAGCCACCTGAGTAGTTGGGACTACAGGTGCATGCCACCACGCCTGGCTAATTTTTTTGTATTTTTAGTAGAGACGGGGTTTCATCGTGTTAGCCAGGATGGTCTCGATCTCCTGACCTCGTGATCTGCCCGCCTCGGCCTCCCAAAGTGCTGGGATTACAGGTGTGAGCCACTGCACCTGGCCGCAAATTATATTTTGGTGAAAGCTTAGAGAAGACCAGCAAGCTGAGAGCTCCTTTAAGAAGAGGAGGAGCAGTGGCCTTTTTCAAATCTACCCCTTGAGGCCAGGAGCTTCTGTCCCTCACCAGCAACTGATGCCAGGAGTTGCCCAGGGAAAATGTTTCTGGTTAAGATTATAACCTGTGCACGTGGGCATGTTGGTAGCTTTTATTCTGTTTTTGTTCCTGAAGATGAGGCATTAAGAAATGTGTGTGTGTGTGTGTGTGTGTGTGTGTACATTTTAGTTTGAATGTTGAGAAAATTTCAATGTTGAGTAAATGATTTCTAAATATTGAGAAGGGTGGGTGGAGGACAGAAAAAACACTCCAGGAAGTGCTGATTCAATTATTTTACTTTTCTTGACCAATTCTAGAATAAGCTACAAAACTTTTTCAATGCAGCAGTGAAGAGAAGGGAGATGTTATCAAATTGAGACACAGGCATATTTTAAAAACTCTGGAGACATTTCACAGAGATGTGTGCAGCACAAAATAGAAATAAATAGAGCTTTACAAACCTAGTCACAAAAGACTTTGAATTTCAAGTAATCACACAGATTCTGAGAATGTGCTGATACTCTATCAGTCCTGATGAAAGGGAATTATAATGGGATGGCAAGTATGGGATATTAAAAAACACGGGTATCAGAAATAAGTCAATAAATAGGTGGTCCACAAACCAGCAATGGCTGGTGAAGATCTGGTCAAAATTCACTATGATCATTTCCATGGTCTCAGTTAAGCATTTCACTCCGACTTTAGTAAAGTACTGTTATGTTTAAAAATGGGTTTAAATTTAAACTAACCGTTCATATTTTCTATCCCACAGTAAAATTTTAATCCTTCTTAAAATGGATTATTTTTGTGGTCTTTATGAAATTCCAGTTTTAATGAACCTCTTTAGATATTATTAAGGAGAGGTTATTAACGTCCGATATTAAACAGAAAATCCCCACTCAGAATTCCAGTTCTTGAACTGAATAAACCAGACAAGTGCCATCTCTTACAAGATGTGTCTGTACAAACTGTAGGCTTTGGTTATATCACGTTTCCTACAAGTATTGTTCAAAAAGCATGCATTCAGATCAATCAATTTCCTATTATCACCAAAATGCTTATTGGATCTGAAGTATGGCACTAATTATTTCTGAGATTAGTAATGAGGCTATGAAGACAAGATAAAAACCCCAACCCGTTGGTCACTGAAGCCTTCGACATGGCAATCACTCATCTGGGGATTTGTTCAAGTAGCAATCTGCAAGCATGGTTTTGAACGTCAGGATGGACACTGGTCACAGAAGGACACCAGAACAGGAGTTCAGATTGTCCTCTCAAGACTAGCAAAATTCGTGCTATTAGTTTTTACATAATAAATGCAGGTTCTTGACTGTTATGCCATACCACAATTCTCTTTGAGAGACATGTAGCTGATATTCCACACTACTTTGCTGTCATAGGAACTATTTAACCAGCTATTTCTATTTCTTCATTAGCTCTATTGTGTTATAATTTACATACAAGAAAATTAACCAATTTTAGGTGTACAATTTGTTTTTGACGTCTGTCCAGATCATTGTGCATGGAAGTTGTTCAGACTTTTTATTGCTGAGTAGTATTCCCTTGTGTGTCTACCACAACCTGTTTATCCACTCACAGGTTGGCAGGCATTTTGCTTGTTTCTAGTTTTTGGTTATAACAAATAAAGCTGGTATGAACATTCACATACAAAGATGTGTTTTCTTTCTCTTAAGTAAATACCTAGAAATGGAACTCCCAGGTTATATGATAAGTGCATATTTAATTACATAAGACACGGCCAGACTGTTCCAATGTGGCTCAACTATTTTTCACACCCAGCAACAACAATCTCTGAGAGATCCACTTGCTCTACATACTGGAAATACTTTTAATTGTAGTCACCCTAGTAAATGTGTAGTGGTATCTAATTGGGGTTTTAATTTTCATTTTTCTAATGATGTTGGGAATCTTTTTATGGATTTATTTACTTATTTATTTATTTATTTATTGAGACGGAGTCTTGCTCTGTTGTGGAGTCTCGCTCTGTCGCCCAGGCTGGAGTGCAGTGGCCTGATCTTGGCTCACTGGAAGCTCCGCCTCCCGGGTTCACACCATTCTCCTGCCTCAGCCTCCTGAGTAGCTGGGACTACAGATGCCCGCCACCAAGCCTGGCTAATTTTTTGTATTTTTAGTAGAGATGGGGTTTCACCGTATTAGCCAGGATGATCTTGATCTCCTGACCACGTGATCCACCCGCCTCGGCCTTCCAAAGTGCTGGGATTACACACATGAACCACCGCACCCAGCTGATTTATTTGAAATTTATGTATATTCTTTGATGCAATGTCAATCAAATATTTTACCCAATTTTCTACTTGGGTTTTGTGTTTTCCCGGTGAGTTCTTACAACTCACTGGATATAAGTCCTTGATCAGTATGTATTTTGCAAATATTTTCTCCCAGCCTGTGGTTTTTCTTTCATTTTCTTTAGAATATCTTTTGAGGGGCAACTGTTTCTAATCATGTTGCAGTCCAGTTTAACGTTTTTTATCTTTTTTGGATTGGAATTTTTCTGTGCTGTCTAATAAATGTTTACTTAATTCAAGACCACATTATTTTTTGTTTGTTTCCTTTCAGAAGTTGTGTAGCTTTAGCTCTTATATTTTGGCCTATGTTCTATTTAGAGATTGTCTATGATATGAAGAGCCAAGATTTTTTTATGCGTATGTATGTACAAATTTTTCAGTAGCAATTGTTGAAAGGACAATTCTTTCTTCATTGGATTGCCTTTGCATTTTGCTGACATTAAATTGACCATATGCCTAGGTCTATTTCTGGGCATGCTATTCTGTTCCATTGGTCTATAGATCTGTCTTTTCAAATATACCCACAATGTCTCGACTATTGTAACTGTATATTAAATCTGAATTTTTTTTTTCAAAAATTGTTTTGGCTAATCTAGGTCCTTTGAATTTCCATATAAATTTCAGAAACACTTCATCAGTTTCTTCGAAAGAAAGTCTTGGATTTTGATCGAGATAGATCAAATGTCACCTCAACACTATTGATCTTCTGATCAATATACATGGGATAGCTCCACATTTATTTAGATCTTTTTAAACATTTAGCGATGTTTTATAGTTTTCAGTTTGTAGGCCTTACATAATTTTTGTTAAATTTATCCATAAACGTTTTATATTTTTGATGCTTTTCTTAATTTCAAGTGTTTTTGGTTGTATGTAGAAATCCGAATTGAGTTTTTTATATTTATATTGTAATTTGAGAGATGGTTAAATCAGTTATTAGTTCTAATAACTTTTTTGTTGATTTCCTATAAGTTTTCTACCTAGATAATTACGTAGTCTATTACTGAAGATAGTTTTATTTCAATATTTTGGCAAATGCTTTTTCTGAACCTACTGAAATTATGATATGATTTGTCTTATTTTTATCACTATTATAAGTCACATTGATTTATTTTCTAATTATAAATTAGCTTTGCATATGGACAAACTGTATTTGACAATGATTTTATAAATCAACTATGAAAAGGTCAATTTTGCTTGTTCCAGTGATTAGTAAACCTTGCATGTGGTTGGTATTTAGTAAATATTTATTTTAAGATAAATATTCAATTTAAAATATTCAATTTAGTCAAATTCACAAAAATAGTGCAAAGTAGGAAATATTTTTTTGAATTGTTAGCCATAAAAATAATACAACTTTGTAGTCTTTCGTGAAGTAGTGCCTTGTGATAGAATTGTGATATTTGAATTGTCAATTTCCTGAAGTTCAGAAATAGATAGTTTAGACCTAATAGCTAGTGCAGTCATCAGGTAAAGAATTTTAAAATGTGTCGTTTTGATATAATGACTTCTTTTCCTTTGGGTAGATATCCAGTAGGAGGATTGTTGGATCAAATTGTAGATCGATTTTTAGTTCTTTGGACACCTGCACATGTATGTTTATTTCAACACAATTCACAATTGCAGAGATATGGAACCAACCTAAGTGCCCATCAACCACTGAGTGGATAAAGAAAATGTGATATATATCTATAAATAACACCAAGAAAATGATATATATATATATATATGATTACTCTTGAGAGTAATCATAGAACTTTAGCACAGTCTAATAGCCTGTGTTCGAGATGAAGAAATGTAGTCATTAAGAATAAGTTAAGTCTGATCAGTATATTCTGTTTAACAAGGCATGAAAGTGTACAATCCATTTTACACAACTGTCCGTTAAAAAAGCTAAAAATATTTTGTAAATTTTGGGAGTAAGCTTCATTTCTTTTGGGAAATTCACTTCAAAATATGCTTCAATGTCTCTTTGTTCTATAATGCTGCTTAAATAAAGAATTTGATCTATCCATGAACAGTTACCACTTAAGAGCCACAGTGAGTACTCTGCCAACTTTGGGGGGGGACACTATTCACATAGACTCCAAGTTTAATACCACACCCCCGGAACTGTGCAGTACTGCAGCCCTGTCCACGGGGGCTGGGATTTTGTTTATATTTTCGTTCTATCCTCAGTGCTAGAACAGTACATGGCACATAGTAGGCATTTAATAAAAGTTTAAAATTAACTATGAATAAATACATATGTAAATAAATTTAAACTGCAACATTTATGAACAAAATATTTGAGTTCACAAAAGAACTAACATTGCATTTAAAATTTTCATTTTTAATATGAACAAAACATGGATATCCTGCTCAAATTAGAGCATAATATTTTATGGAAAGGTAATAGGGAGAGGTCTTTAATGTAAAGATCTTATACTATATATATATATATGCTACTATATATATACGAAGAGAAGTTGGAAAGCTCCAGCTGCATAAATGTCATGCAGGAAAACTTAGGTTGTTTCCCCTAAGTCATCTTTGCCGGACAATATTCACCTTTTCTTTCCTGGCCAAATTGGGCCCCAGAGTAGCTTTTTCCATACCCAAATTGGATCATGATGCATTGTATGACAAGGTTTACTCTTCTTACTCTCTGCTCAGTCAATTGTAAATTGAATTTGTGGTGTTGTTGAACTCTATTTGTTTAATATACTTTGTCAGTTCTAGTTTAATACCATATAAAGAGAACATTTAGCCAGATGATGATACTAATAATGACAAAGTATTGAATTTGGAATCTGAACATTAGAATTCTCCACCTGGCTGAACCGTTTGTGCTAAGATAAATGACATAGTTGAAAAAAACAAGACTTTCTATTTTCCTGCTGTCTTTTGTTTGCGATGTTTAAAGGAATCTTAGAATTATTATATCATTATGGATAGCAATTAAACAATTTGGAATCCAATGTTTTCATATTTTATGATGATGTATAAAACGCTAAGAACCCTATCAAACACATTAAAAATTAACTATTTTTGCAGCCTTAAACATATTAATATTTTAAAGCCCACTGGGATACCAGCCAAGCAGAATAATTCACAAGTTATTAGATGTGTGCACTGGCTTCCAGGATATGTTAAAGAGAATGGGGAAGTGGATTAAGAAAACAATCTTTTTTGCTGTCTTGGAATTCTTATCTATTATAAAGTCAAAAATAGTTTCTAAAATCTTGTAAGGGATATGCTATTTATAGGGCTCATGGTCAGCTTGCTGGATGTGATGGTTTTCTCATATTGGTCATTAATCTTTGTTTCAGCAATAATCACAGACCACTATAAATTCTAAATACACATGGAATTTTATGGTCTGAAATTGTTCTTCAATTTAATGTCCAAGCATTAAAAATAGACCAAGATTTCAGGAATTTGTTTTCTTTTAATCAGTTGCAATGTCAAATGTTTATGAATCGCAATCTTGAAAAACTGTTTTAATATGATGAAATATTTTAGAACCCTTTAAAAAGCCATAAAGGGTTGGATTACATGCTTTATGTTGAACTTAACAGAGGAAATTTTTCTTTAAAAAAGCATATTTATCTACAAATTTTACAAGATTGTATTTTAGGTGCAACTTGAAGTCATCTTCCAGATGTCTTATTTATAGAATATGACTGGTTTATCCATGAATCACCAACATGTCATTCTGTTTCAGCATTGAAGTTTTATGTAAATGAAGGAAAAACTAGGGCCCTCTGCTCTCTTGGGCCTTTTATTCCAGAATTCACTCAGTCCATAGTGAGTGATGGTGAAAACCAGCGTTAGAGGACAGGCCATGCTTGCAACAAACTCAATGTCTTAGTAATTGGCTCTAAGCATTCTGGAATATTAAATCCCAGATTTAGACTTCTTTCCATTTTCTGTATTTTACTCATCAATCGTGGTTTCTGTCATAACTTGGCAAGAGTCTCTAGAATGCTGTATATTGTTAAAACAATCCTACATTTCCTGAAGTAGACATTTTATGTATCCTAGAGTGAAGAAGTCTTTGGAGAAGTTCTTTCTTCTTGAATTAATTTGTATATATAAAAAACATAGACTTAGTTTAATTACAATCATATGTTAAATGTCTATGATATAAAATTCCTGAAAATATTTTGATAAATCAACTATTTTTATTGCATGCGACTGCTTGATTTAAATGATGTGGAAAATTTCACACTATATGATGGAAAGCTTATGAAATGATGGAAGAATTACCTTGTATGAAGAACAGTTTAATTTATTGGGAAACAATAGTATTTTCAATTTAGAACTTATAATAAACAACTGAACACATTTTTTATGACCTTCTGAATATTTTTAGTAGTTATCACTGACCAATTATTAATATTTTCATAGCTTTTTGCATAAAACTCAAAGCCTTTAGCATTATATCAAATGACCTTCATATAGACTCGTGTAAGAGGGGTTCTCTTGTAATGGACTCAAAACACAGAGGGCCACTCATATCATGAATCACATTTAATACATTTATTAAAGAAGAAAATGACTGCCTCTGTTACTCACCCAACACAGTCTGTAACCAGAAATGTCACTGTCTTGAGGGATGCTCTTCAGGCCCCAGGATAATGCTTCTCTACATTTCTTGTTCTCTGTCCTCAAACAAAAGGTGAGTATATCCTATTGCTCTCAATGTTATAAAGGTGTATGGGTTTTGCCTCTGTCGGCAGCAGAGACAAACACAGTTTATGCATTAAGAACACAAATTTGTCAAGGTTAGAAAATACAACATCATTTTATCTAGCTATTTGTTAGCTTGACTAATAACAAAATATTTAACCTCTATCTGTACTCATCTATCAATCCCTAACTTCATATCCCTGCCTACTGTCTTTCTAATCTCTTCTCCCAACTCCTTTCTCTACAGAGACTTTGTTGAATCATTTTGAAATACTTTCAGTTCTCTAAAACACACTTATCTTGCACCCATTTTACGCGTTTCCTTTCTTGGAATCTCTCTTTCTTTCTTGTCTTCTGGATGAAATCGCTTCATCTCAAAATTCTGTTCAAGTTTAACACCTTTAAAAATTATTCTCAACCACCTATAATTCTACATGGATGAATTTAAAATTAGCACTTAAAATATTGTAATTATCTCTGTATCTATCAGAATCTCTTTTCAAACCGTGAGTTATTTGAATGCAAGAGTTATGTTGTTGAAGGAATATATAGTGCCTAATGCCGAGAACATAGTAAGAATGTAGTATGTTTGTTCTAGCACATAGGGAAAGTTCAATATCTTGTTGCTATTGTTAGTACTTCATGTTAAACTTAACAATCCCACGCCTACCCGACCCTACACCTCACTAGGTTAGCTGAATGATACATGTTTCTATAGCATTATGTACTTGTATATTGTCCATTTGTAACACTCACAAACTTGACTAATATTTATCTTTTGTTTTATATCTTGTTCATTGATGTGTACTACACACCCAGTATTAAATTGAATTAATGAATTAGTTTCAAGAGGTCAAACAGAGGTGGGACTTGGAGAGATATGCCATGGGTCTGGAATACTGAAGTAGGTATGCAGATGATAAATAACAATAATAATTTTTAAATAAATGAATAAAGCTACAAGGAATATTGCTATGGTTTGAATGTTTGAAAATTATGCTGAAATTTAATTGCCACTACGTTGTTAAGAGGTGGGACCTTTAATAGACTTTAGGAGACTATCCTTACCCTGATCAGCTCTCATATGGATTTGGCAATTCTACGGCTTTAATTGACATCATAACTTAAGAGCACACCTCCTTTTGATAACATAGAGATATATCTCTAAAACCACCTGTTAATAAACATCAAGATAACCAGTAAAGAAACAAAATCAAGTTTATTTGGGTATTATTGTTGATTAATTTCTTAGCTGAGCCATGCGGAAGATCACTTACGTTTCTGATAACAGAATTTCTCTTTTTAGAAAATACTTTTCTGGGCTCCAGAAAAATGTTGGCATGAATTCAGTGGAAGATCAATTATAATTACTGAATTTCAGTGAAAGGATTCTTCTCTCTTTTGTACTTTGTCCCCTCAATTTATAAAATATAAGACATTTATCTTATTTTTAAACATTTTTCCTTCCATTACATTTAGCCATAACTGACCAACTACATTAAAAGTCAGGAAATGAGTCTCCACCTACAGATGACTTATTTTCTTACTCTGGGGCTGGCAAAAATTAGCAGTGAAAACACAGGAAGGAAATAACATCTTAAGTAGAAATTACTTTAAGTCAGGTTGCTCAAGTCAGTTAGGAGGCAGTATTCACTGCTGAATAATCAGTCTTAGTGAGGTGATAAGTCCATGAGTAATAGAAGAAATCACTAAATGGCAAGTAAAACAATTGTATGAAAAGAAACTTAATACTTTTAAAAAAGTATTTTCTTTAGGAGCTCATTATCCCAAGGAAAACTACAAGCTGTATTAGAAAGCACTTCCATTTGAGTTGAAAAGTATTTCAAAACACTCTATAAGGCACTAGATGAGGTAAGCAAATTTAACTGCTTCGACCCTCCAATTACATTTTCACCATCTGTGCTTCCACATTTTCATGAAATACCCTAGTGATATGACACAGAAACATTGCTGTGTAACTAACACACATAACTCATGTATGTGACACAACGAATCCAAAAAAAGCTGATACATTAAACAGCAGAGGAATTAAATTTTTAAACCCTGTTAAAGGATGTGGTAGGAAAAACATCTGGAGAAGAACAGGTTGATTGAAATAGGCCTGCCTGGCTTCAAAATAGGAAGGTCATGCTAAACTAATCTCCAGAAGAACTCTGAGGGTGTTGCTGCCAAAAAAGACAAAGTGCTCAGGCATGTCATGCATTTGGATTTTTAAGGATCACATGAAAATTCTAGAGCTTATTTTGTAGGTTGCCTGTTCACTCTGATGGTAGTTTCCTTTGCTGTGCAGAAGTTCTTTAGTTTAATTAGATCCCATTTGTCAATTTTGGCTTTTGTTGCCATTGCTTTTGGTGTTTTAGACATGAAGTCCTTGCCCATGCCTATGTCCTGAATGGTATTGCCTAGGTTTTCTTCTAGGGTTTTTATGGTTTTAGGTCTAACATTTAAGTCTTTAATCCATCTTGAATTAATTTTTGTATAAGGTGTAAGGAAGAGATCCAGTTTCAGCTTTCTACATATGGCTGGCCAGTTTTCCCAGCACCATTTATTAAATAGGGAATCCTTTCCCCATTTCTTGTTTTTGTCAGGTTTGTCAAAGATCAGATAGTTGTAGATATGTGGCATTATTTCTGATGGCTCTGTTCTGTTCCATTGATCTATATCTCTGTTTTGGTACCAGTACCATGCTGTTTTGGTTACTGTAGCCTTGTAGTATAGTTTGAAGTCAGGTAGCGTGATGCCTCCAGCTTTGTTCTTTTGGCTTAGGATTGACTTGGCGATGCGGGCTCTTTTTTGGTTCCATATGAACTTTAAAGTAGTTTTTTCCAATTCTGTGAAGAAAGTCATTGGTTACTTCATGGGGATGGCATTGAATCTGTAAATTACCTTGGGAAGGATGGCCATTTTCATGATATTGATTCTTCCTACCCATGAGCATGGAATGTTCTTCCATTTGTTTGTATCCTCTTTTATTTCCTTGAGCAGTGGTTTGTAGTTCTCCTTGAAGAGGTCCTTCACATCCCTTGTAAGTTGGATTCCTAGGTATTTTATTCTCTTTGAAGCAATTGTGAATGGGAGTTCACTCATGATTTGGCTCTCTGTTTGTCTGTTATTGATGTATAAGAATGCTTGTGATTTTTGTACATTGATTTTGTATCCTGAGACTTTGCTGAAATTGCTTATCAGCTTAAGGAGATTTTGGGCTGAGACAATGGGGTTTTCTAGATATACTATCATGTCATCTGCAAAAGGGCTAATATCCAGAATCTACAATGAACTCCAACAAATTTACAAGAAAAAAACAAACAACCCCATCAAAAAGTGGGCGAAGGACATGAACAGACACTTCTCAAAAGAAGACATTTATGCAGCCAAAAAACACATGAAAAAATGCTCAACATCACTGGCCATCAGAGAAATGCAAATCAAAACCACAATGAGGTACCATCTCACACCAGTTAGAATGGCAATCATTAAAAAGTCAGGAAACAACAGGTGCTGGAGAGGATGTGGAGAAATAGGAACACTTTTACACTGTTGGTGGGACTGTAAACTAGTTCAACCCTTGTGGAAGTCAGTGTGGCGATTCCTCAGGGATCTAGAACTAGAAATACCATTTGACCCAGCCATCCCATTACTGGGTATAT
This sequence comes from Pongo pygmaeus, assembly GCF_028885625.2. Classification (NCBI taxonomy): domain Eukaryota; kingdom Metazoa; phylum Chordata; class Mammalia; order Primates; family Hominidae; genus Pongo; species Pongo pygmaeus. The sequence goes on from NC_072380.2 coordinate 13,483,461, forward strand.
ACCCAAAGGAGTATAAATCATGCTGCTATAAAGACACATACACACGTATGTTTATTGCGGCATTATTCACAATAGCAAAGACTTGGAACCAACCCAAATGTCCAACAATGATAGACTGGATTAAGAAAATGTGGCACATATACACCATGGAATACTATGCAGCCATAAAAAATGATGAGTTCACGTCCTTTGTAGGGACATGGATGAAATTGGAAATCATCATTCTCAGTAAACTATCGCAAGAACAAAAAACCAAACACCACATATTCTCACTCATAGGTGGGAATTGAACAATGAGAACACATGGACACAGGAAGGGGAACATCACACTTCAGGGACTGTTGTGGGGTGGGGGGGAGGGGGGAGGGATAGCATTGGGAGATATACCTAATGCTAGATGACGAGTTGGTGGGTGCAGCGCACCAGCATGGCACATGTATACATATGTAACTTACCTGCACGTTGCGCACATGTACCATAGAGCCTAAAGTATAATAATAATAATAATAATAATAATAATAATAATAAAAATAAAAAGAAAATCCTAGAGCTTAAAGAGATGGTCTAGCAACATGTTATCCTTTATTTGTATCCTTTCCATTGTTTTTGAAAGTGGCTCTCTGGCTTGTTTACAAAATACATGTGAATAGGCAGAAACAGTTAAAGTCATTTAGGAAATATTTGTTGTGCTTATACGTGAAAGGCAGGTACTGAAATTGAAGAAACCAGTGAAGTATCTTCATCCTTGAGACTCCCAGACTCTAGTCTGAGAAACAGGCAACTATCCTTACAATACTCTAGAGAGACATTGATATGGTTTGGCTCTGGGTCCCCACCCAAATCTCATCTTAAACTGTAATGCTCATGTGTCAAGGGAGGAACCTGAGGGGAGGTGATTGGATTATGGGGGGCAGTTCCCCCATGCTGTGCTTGTGATAGGGAGGGAGTCTCGAAAGATCTGATGGTTTTAAAAATGGCAGTTTTTTTCCTGCTCACACTGCGCTTCTCTTCCCTGCTGCCATGTGAAGAAGGTCCTTGCTTCCCCTTTGTCTTCTGTCATAATTGTAAGTTTTCTGAGGCCTCCCCAGCCATGAGGAACTGTGAGTCAATTGTACTTCTCTTCTTTATGAATTATCCAGTCTTAATAGTATCTTTGTAGCAATGTGAGAAGACTAATACAGAATTTTTGCATGGTTTTCTTGAGCTATACATAGGCAATTTGAATTTTAAAAGTCAAAAGGAAGATAAGTCTCACTCATACCCCATAGTAAAGAAGTATATATGGAGGCATATGGTTTTCTTCAGGAGCATTTTGTATAAGTAGAAAAGAAATAAAATAATAGAATCTTAAAACAAAATATTATTATGTATATTATTTTAGCTCTTTCCAGAGCAGCTTGTGTTATCTTTAATTAAAGCTTAAACACTATTGAATGGATGAGTCATTTAAGAAGACCAGTGACTGCAGTTACTACTGGAATCAAGCTACATGTTCCATATTAAATCACAGAGCTGTATGGCTAGAAAGAGTCTCGGAAAACTCTGGCTCAGATTCTTGAAGTATCTTCCTTAGAACAGTAGCCCTTAATGGTGCTATTACCTATGATAAAAAAGAATAATCATGTATGGTCAAATAGCCTAGAAATCAATGGGTTAAATGAAGTTAAATATGTTTTTCTCCTGCAAGAAATCTCAGTGAATTTACTCTACCAATGTGTATTTTACTTTCCACAAAAAGCACATTTAACAGCACTCCCCAGATTTCTTTAAACACACACACACATACACACACACACACACACACACACTTTTTTTTTTTCAAAGAACACTTTGTGAGGAATATTCATTTGAAAACTCTTTGGAAAACATTACCTTAGCCAAAATCCCTTACTTTGCAAAACTATAATTAATACTTGGTGAGTTAAATGATTTACACAGAAAAGTCCGTTGTAGTCAGCCAAAACAAAGAATGTAGTTTTAGATGTTCAGTCTAGCATGCATTGTTCTAAATCACAGTCTTCAGTATGTGCACACATATCTCTGGGAGTACATAAAAATTTTCCAGATATATGTGGGTTCAGATAGTTTTAAGGGATCTAGTTCTAGATTTTGAATTTTGATTTTGAGTTTCCATATCTCTGTTTCCTAAAACTAATTTGCCTAAGAACAAGTCTATGGGTTGATCATGGGAAAAGGATTACTCTCTCTTTCCCTCCAACCTCCTTCACAATAGCATTTTCCCCACTTAACAAATAATCTCTCATTCATCTGCAGTTGCTAAGGTGCATTGCTCTCAACTGTAAAACTTCTGGAGTGCTACATAAGGCATATTAAGGTCCTTTGAGAACAAATCAAAGAGAGGTTCAGTATGAAATGATTGAAGGTGAGACATCTTATTTTATCTAGATGAAAAACTTTTGGCAAGGCAAACATATGTATCTATCAAACATATGTAGTTATATCTATCAAACATATGTATCTATCAAACATATGTATCTATATCTAGGTATATATCTAGACAGGTATATGTGTGTATGACAAGTATATATATGTACCTCTAGACAAGTATATATATATGTATGTGTGTGTATATATATATATATATATATATATATACCTATAGACAGGTATATATGTGTGTGTGTGTGTGTATATATATATATATATATATATACACACCCCTAGACAGTATATAGGTATATATATGTACCTGTAGACAGTATATAGGTATATATGTACCTCTAGACAGGTGTATATACATACCTGTCTAGAGGTACATATATATACCTATATACTGTCTAGAGGTGTATATATATACACCTGTCTAGACAGGTATATATATACATGTATATATATACACCTGTCTAGACAGGTATATATATACATGTATATATATACCTGTCTAGACAGGTGTATATATATGTATATATAGATATATGTATATATAAATATATATATATACCCCCATACCTGTCTAGATATATACCTATATACGAGGTAGAACTTGGAAGTGAAATAATTGTAAAGGAAGCATATTAGCATGTTTATTGGATCTGATTGGTTAATAATGAAGATTGGATTTGCCAGTAAATTGTTTATGGACAAAGTTTTAATAAACTGAATAAGCAAAATTTTCAGATTCAATATTTTGATGAAAATAAATCAAAACATATATACAATAAAAAACTAGAAATTCTATCATTCACAACTATTTAATCTTATGATAGAAGTATCAGCTGTAACCTTAAAAACATATGAGTGAATATATATTTTTCCAAAGTTCTGTTGGGCAGTTATATAAACGACTAATTAAAGACCACTGTTCTATATACTATGTACTAGAAATATGTTCATAGAGTATTAATTTCTGAGAATATTAACAATGGAATAAGAGAAAAGCAACAAAAAAATTACTACAGGAAAATGTTTTTTAAAGGATTTTGTCATATTTTTTAAATGCAAGAAAATGAGATTGAACTTTGTATTTTTATTTTTTGAAAAACTCACATGTATTGTCATATTCTCTTATTAAAAGAAAGTACAAAGTCTAAGTGAAAGAAAATGATCACAGAAAACACATAAACTAAATCTTTTCTAGAGAGCATTAATATGTATTTCACAATGAGGCTTCTTATTTGGTACATTAGAATAAATTATTTAATTTTATGGAAAAGCAGTATGTTTTGAAGAAATTTAGCTTTCATTGGTTAATCACAGAATTAGGAATAGGAATATTATACTAAAAGCTTGTTACTTCAGCTTACAAAATATTAGTTGCATTAATGCAATAGTTATCAACACCCACAGACTGCAAACACACCTAAACATTGACAGCGTTGGTTACTAGTGTGCTATTGATTACTAATGATCAATAAAGTAACATTTATAAGTCATTATATTGACAAATTAAATACGTATCAGCTGTCATGTACATATATATCACCTTTCTTCTTACTGTTTTAGATGAACTTTCTGTGCTCCTATATAAGGCCAATTTCTCCATGCATGTACTATATCCCTTTCTCTCTCATGTGTTGTAGAGTATCACTTCTATATTTTTCATCCTATTTCATCTTCATTTCATTGAGTTTCTCATCAGCATACCAGCATAGTGTTTTTTCTTATATTAAACACAATCCTCTTGTGATTACACTTGCTTCTCCAGCTATTTTTCCATTTTCTTCCCGGTTTTTAATTTTTAAATTAAAAATAAACTTGTGGAGACAGAGTCTCACTATGTTGCCAAAGCTGGTCTCAAACTCCTGGGCTCTGACAAGTCCTCTCACCTCAGCCTCCCAAAGTACTGGGATTACAGGCATGAGCCACTGCTCCCATCCTTTCCATTTTTCTGTCCCCCTTCGTGGCAAAATTTTTAAAAGAGTTCTCTACACTTATTGTCTCCATTTTCTGTCTTCTGATTCTCTTTAGAACAAATGCCCATCAGTCTTTCATCCCTACACCTTCAAAACGATTCTTGTCAAGGTCACCCAAGTCCTCCGCATTAAAAATTCTAGTAGTTAATTCTTAGCCCTTATCTTACTTGAGGACATTTGATATATTTGAACACTTTCTTCTCTTCAAAATATTTTTCTTATGTCTCCCTTGCTACTCTTTGTCTGTGCCCTTTGCTGGATCTTTCTAACATCCCTGCCACCTTGACGTTAGTATGCGGGGCTTCTTGTTTTTCTAATGATCTGTAAACACTTCTCTCGTCATTTCCTCCCATGGCTATATGCTCATCACTTTTTGTTTGCTCGTTTTGTTTTTTTGAGACAGAGTCTCACTCTGTGGCCCAGGCTGAAGTGCAATGGCACAATCTCCGCTCACTGCAACCTCTGCCTCCCGGGTTCACGCCATTCTCCTGCCTCAGCCTCCCGAGTAGCTGGGATTACAGGCGCCCACCAGCACACCCTGCTAATTTTTGTACTTTTAGTAGAGATGGGGTTTCGCCATGTTGGCAGGCTGGTCTCGAACTTCTGACCTCAAGTGATCCGCCTGCCTCGGCCTCCCAAAGTGCTGGGATTACAGGCATGAGCCACTGCATCTGGCTATATGCTCATCACTTTCAAACTCCTATAGTGCCTTCTAGGTTCCTCCCCTTGGTCTGAGACTTATGTACTGAAATACCTGTTTTACATCTCCACTTCAGTGTTTAAAAGCCATCTCAGAGGTAAAATTTCCAAAAGCTGCACTTCCAGGTTTTCCCTCCAACTGTTTTTCTTGAATTATTTTCTATTTCCACTTATGTTGACTCAATCCTTTCAGTTTCTCATCCTTAACTTTTCTCTTTCTCACACCTCATTCCCAAACCCTCTAAGAAATCTTTCAACCTGAAACTTCAAAATGTCTCTGAAATATGGTCCTTTCTCACCACCTCTACTGCTACCAGTCTGGTTCAAGAACCTGATCTCTTGCTTGGACTTTTGCTTCTGCCTTTATGCTCTGGTTGTCATTCCACCTCCCCACTCACAATCTGAAGTCTATCACAGCAGCCAGAGATATCTGTTAAGATGTCTGCTCAAATATTCTAATAGTTATTGATTTTATTCAAAGAAAACTCCAAAGATCTTACAACTGCCTGCAAGGTACTGCATGATTGGGTTTTCACTCATTCTCTGCTGTTAACCTCCAGTTTTATTAATCTGCTCCCGCCCGCAAAGCATCTTTGCTTTTCTTTAAGGATGTCAAGCACGTCTCTTTCTGTTCTCTCAGTCTCATAACACTTGCTCTTCTCATTGGCTGTTCTCTCAGTCTGTAACACTTTTGCTCAATAACCTCACGATTCATTCCCTTACTTCCTTCACTCCTTTGTTTAAATATAAACTCTTCAGGCACGCCTTCCTTGACCACTGAAGTTAAAATGACAACGCTCCTCAGAACTCCATTGAACTCTCTGCTGCTTATTTTTCTACATATCACATACCATCTTCTAGTGTAAATTACTTACTCATTGTGCTTGTTTTCTGCCCACACACCAGAATATAAGCTCCATGAGGACAGGCTTTCTTGTATTTTTTTTAATAAGGTATTTCAAATGCAAAAAAAAAATGGTGGAAAAGACAACATAGCCATAGCAACTTCAGGATAATGGACACATTTGTGGAGGAACAGAGTGAAATTAGACAGAAATGAATAGGTGGCTTTCGTTTTATGTTTGTAGCTTTTTAATTTTTTTAAATTTTTTATTTTTTTTGAGATGGAGTCTCACTCTGTTGCCCAGGCTGGAGGGCAGTGGCATGACCTCGGCTCACTGCAACCTCCTCCTCCTGGGTTCAAGCGATTCTCCTGCCTCTGCCTCCCAAATAGCTGGGACTACAGGTGCCCGCCACCATGCCCAGCTATCTTTTTTTTTTTTTTTTTTTTTTGTATTTTTAGCAGAGACAGGATTTCACCATGTTGGCCAGGCTGTTCTCAAACTCCTGGTCTCAAGTGATCCTCTCCCCTTGGCCTCCCAAAGTGCTAGGATTACAGGCATGAGCCACTGGGCCTGGCCTTGTAGCATTTTTTTTTTTTAAATAAGAAAGGACTCAATGATAGTAAGTTTATTTTTGTTACATATTAATGGTGCATACATAGGTTTTCATCACATTTTCCCCTGAACTTTCTAAATGTTTAAAGGTTTTGTAATAAAAGCACTTTATTAAGAAAGAAAGAGATGGCATTCCAGGTAATTGGAGTTCTAGATGTCTGGTATATAGACTGAAGAGACAAGTGGAAGAGAGAAGGACAAAAGAGAAAGAAAATGGCCAGGAGTAAGTTAGTGGTGTGAAACTGCTCTCTGTGCTAGGGCAGTGCTTCTCACACCTCAACATGCATAGTAACCAAGGAGGATTGATTATCAGAATGTATAAGGAGCTCAAACAACTCTACACAAGGGATTTGCTTTATGATGCAAATTCTGATTTCATAGATCTGGGACAGAGCTATGATTTTGCCCTCCTAAAACACTCCCAGGAGATGCCAATGTCCCTGGTCCTGGATCACTGGTCACAAAATCCTAGAGTGTGGCATCTGTAACTTGGCTACATGCTGGAATCACCTGGAAATACTAGAAAATATTGATGTCTGCGTCTGACTTCCAAAAATTCTGATTTAAAACATATTGGGATTCATCTGGCCACTGGGGTTTTGAAAAGTGATTCTAATGTATAGCAAAATTTGAATACCCTGCAGGGGGTCCAGACGAGGTGCCTTCCTGGTACACTGCCTCTTCTGAAGACTCCTTCATGATGCCTGCTTCCTGCAGTCTCCTTTTCAAGAGATTCTGGGCAGAGGTCATAAGCATGGACCAAATTATACTGCTTCTCAGGACAGACTATGTACCAAGTAGTGGGACCTGATACAGACATAGGCTGGGCGCCTGACAGGACTGCTCTTTTCTGAATGAGACCTAGCTGGTCAATTGCTTTAAGGACTTGCATCACAGTGATACACAATGCGAAAGTGGGGAAAACATATGCCTGTTTCTAAAGTGGATGCTCTCAGAGACACTGCTGAGTGGCCAGATCTGTTGCTAGACTATCAAATCCATTATTTAATTCATTTATTATTTTCACAATTTACTGACAGTCTGATATGTGCAAGACACATAGCTTAGGGGAGAAGACAGACTTTTTCCAGCCCTGGTAGGGCTGAAAGTCTATCAGTTATGACAGACAGTAAGCAATTTATTTTACAAGTGTTAATTTATTTATAATGTAGTAATTGTCATATGCATATTCAGGGGTCTGAAGGGTGAGAAGTCAGCGAGGATAACTGAATATGAGACAGGGGAAAGCTGCTGGGGAACTCTGAATGTTATTCTATTTCTAGGGAATTTCAGTGGCTTAATCAATTTCCTCTCTCCTTCTTCCTCAAGTGCTTTTACATAAAACCTTTAGTAACTGTGTTATGCTGACTCTTTCACTTTTTTTTATTTGTAGTCTGAAAAAGCCAACCCACCTAGTTAATTTTTTCTAACAAGACCAAATGGTGAGATGCAGCAACAGACATGGAACAGGTGAGGGCCAGTGTCTCAGCTGTGCTTCATTGTGGTTACAGTCTGGGTAATTATTTGGAAAACAGGTTAAGTGAAAGAAAGGAAGTAAAGGATGTGAGAAGAGTCTGGAGGTTGTGAGGCCGGCCCGAAGGCAGGTGATATGGTTTGGCTCTTTGTCCCCACCAAAATCTCATCTTGAATTGTAATCCCCATGTGTCAAGGGAGGTTCCAGGTGGATGTGATTGGATCATGGGGGTGGTTTTCCCTTGCTGTTCTTATGACAGTGAGTTCTCAGGAGATCTGATGGTTTTAAAGTGTGGCACTTCCTCGTTCTCACACTTACTTCGTCCTGTCACCTTGTGAAGAAGGTGCCCGTTACCCCTTCACCTTCTGCCATGATTGTAAGTTTCCTGAGGCCTCCCCAGCCAGGTGGAACTGTGAGTCAATTAAACTTCTTTCCTTTAAAATTACCCAGTCTTGGGTATGTCTTTATAGCAGTCTGAAAACAAGCTAAAATAACAGGTGTGTTAGAGCCAGGTGTCTAAGTTAAATGCAATCTAGACACAAATCTCTAAATTTTATTTGGGAAGCAAGAATTGCAACTCGGGGCATACACACAAACCAGATGATCTTTGGTATGTCTGAAGCACAAGGAGAAGGTTGGAGGTTTTCTAAAAAGGAAAAATGTTACATATTGTTTTGTTCATTGGCACTAGTAAAATTCTGGGGAGCTGGCAAGCTCTGATTCATGAGTAACAGTGGTGGGTAAAACTGGCCTTAGGCTCATAGCAGGTTGTTTCAGTAGCTATGAGAGAAAAACTGGTTTCAGGATCCAACAGGCAGTTTCAGCAGCTGGGCTTGTGGTAGATTTAATTCTTGGAGCAGGTGCTATATGTCCTGAGTGCTTCTTCCCTGGTTCTTCTATTCTGATTTAGCTGAATATTACAAGAATGACCCAACTTGTACAATCAACTTTCACACAGTGAAAAATGGTGGCTACTTATACCAAGGGCTTGGAGAAGGGATTGAACAGCAGCCGCCAGTTTTGGCATGTGTAGTTATGGTATTTTTTTTCTTTTTTTAAATTATTATTATTATACTTTAAGTTTTAGGGTACATGTGCACAATGTGCAGGTTAGTTACATATGTATACATGTGCCATGCTGGTGTGCTGCACCCATTAACTCGCCATTTAGCATTAGGTATATCTCCTAATGCTATCCCTCCCCCCCTCCCCCCACCCCACAACAGTCCCCAGAGTGTGATGTTCTCCTTCCTGTGTCCATGTGTTCTCATTGTTCAATTCCCACCTATGAGTGAGAACATGCGGTGTTTGGTTTTTTGTCCTTGCGATAGTTTACTGAGAACGATGATTTTGTGACTGATGGGATGTGGTCAATGCGGGAGAGGAAGGAACCAGGGAGGACTCCCTGAAGGACTTGATACACCTCAAGTTTGAGAATGTGGTTCATAATTTTTTCATTTAAAAATTTATAAGTTTTGAGGAACTTTTAAATATTTCTTATTTGCATTTAGGTTAACCGAAGCCTATATTTCATAGATTGTTATGACAGTCACTATGTATTTTTCTTTAGGTCACTTTCTGAAAGCATGCAGTGAGACACAAAATCTAATCATAGTCCAGGAAAGGAGGCCCTAATCACATAATACCTTATGATAATAATATGTTTAAATATAACAAATGGGTCACACTGAATATTTCTCAGTTACATTGAGGATTACACAGTGTAATTAATTTTGGTCCATCTGATGCCATTCTTTTTTTTTTTTCTTCAAATATCTCCCTTTATTTATTTATTTATTTTTAAATTTTTTAAAAATTATTATTATACTTTAAGTTTTAGGGTACATGTGCACAATGTGCAGGTTAGTTACATATGTATACACGTGCCTTGCTGGTGTGCTGCACCCATTAACTTGTCATTTAGCATTAGGTATATCTCCTAAAGCTATCCCTCCACCCTTCTCCCACCCCACAACAGTCCCCAGAGTGTGATGTTCCCCTTCCTGTGTCCATGTGTTCTCACTGTTCAATTCCCACCTATGAGTGAGAATATGCGGTGTTTTTTTGTTCTTGCAATAGTTTACTGAAAATGATGATTTCCAATTTCATCCATGTCCCTACAAAGGACACGAACTCATCAGTTTTTATGGCTGCATAGTATTCCATGGTGTATATGTGCCACATTTTCTTAATCCAGTCTATCATTGTTGGACATTTGGGTTGGTTCCAAGTCTTTGCTATTGTGAATAGTGCCGCAATAAACATACGTGTGCGTGTGTCTTTATAGCAGCATGATTTATAGTCCTTTGGGTATATACCCAGTAATGGGATGGCTGGGTCAAATGGTATTTCTAGTTCTAGATCCCTGAGGAATCGCCACACTGACTTCCACAATGGTTGAAGTAGTTTACAGTCCCACCAACAGTGTCAAAGTGTTCCTATTTCTCCACATCCTCTCCAGCACCTGTTGTTTCCTGACTTTTTAATGATTGCCATTCTAACTGGTGTGAGATGGTATCTCATTGTGGTTTTGATTTGCATTTCTCTGATAGCCAGTGATGGTGAGCATTTTTTCATGTGTTTTTTGTGATGCCATTCTTTTCATCCTAAATTAAGTTTCATCTCAATTTCTGTTCTTAGAATGTTAATTGTATCACTATATTTGACATAGATGAGTGACTTCAGGAGGGCCAATGACTTTTACTTCAAGCCTTTTATCTCTCAATGGCCTCAAAGTCACAAATGATTGGCTTTAGGGGATGCTGTCATTGAAAAGGCAGACAAAACAAAACATTCTTGCAAACATAGCGGAAGCTGGTTTTATGACTTAGACCTACACATATTAGTAAAGGGTCTAACAACTTTAGTGCATGAAATTTAGCTACAGAAAGGACAAGCAACTGCCTCTGCTAGCCAGAACAAAAGCTAACATTGTGAGATTTCAGTGGCATAATATACAGGCTTCAAATAAGAGTTCTGGTCAATGCGATATAAAGGAAGTGCTTCATTAGCTATCATAGTGCATACCTCTCAGCCTTGTACCACATGGCAGCATGCAGCAAAAGCATGGGCGCAAAGAATGAGCCATTCACTCAGGATTCATAATCTTGCTCTGTTTCAGCCTCCTGGGTTGACAGCTTTCAAGTTAAGCATGGAAGGCTCTAAAGAAACAGTCTTGCATTCTTCAGTGACATAGTTTGTTTTTGGAAAATGCCTATCTAAAATAAGGAGATAAAATGAGTTTAGCCTGTGAGCTCCATTTATGACATTAGCTGTCTTTTCCAGGGCAGGGTGATATTTTTATGCTTACTTTGAACACTTTAATAAAATAGTTTTACTGAAAGATTCATCTCAAATAAAATAATTTGCAATTTCCATGTCATTCAACACTATGTAATTATATTAATATTTGTTTTACAGTGAAAGCTTACATTGTAAGTAGGAAAATTACAATAAAATGCTTTGCAAAGATGCTGAGTAGTGGAAAAATAATTCTATGTAGTAGTTTTCAGGAAAATCATTGTGAATTCCAATTCTGTCATCTGTAATCACAGACCCTTCTACCCAAGGAAAACACGAAAGTATGTAACTCAAATTCAAATTAATGGCACATTTCTGTGTTCATTTTATACATCATCTGTGCTATGAAAGGAAACACATTATATTTAGAATCTCATTTATATTCATTTCCTAGATTCCAAGGTCAGCTTTCAATAGTACTGCCCAAAGGCTGAGGGACTTAACTTTATAAAATTGCATAAAGATGCCCAGAACCATTCTGAAACTGGACTACAATAAAGGGAATGTAAATAAGGCAGCTGTCTATTGGGCTAGTGTCAGAAAACCTAGATATTATGTTGTTATCATAGAATTTCCAAGACAAAGTAGCAAAAGAGATCATACAATTCAAATTCATATTTAACATTATTTGCTGTTAAGTTGCATTGCTACTCTTAAATATATTGGGCATATTCATTTTGAATATAGCTGAGTAATGTAGAACCTACATTTGTTTTGAGTTTTACCGGATACTCAGATGGAATAGTAGGAAATCATTGCCTAGTGCTTAAAAACATTAAAAAATCCTGAAATATACCAATCTGAAAAGAATTTAAAAAAAACTTTCACTTATTTTCAAATAAAAATAATTTCTTACATAAGTGTGTGATGTGAGCAATCACTCTACAGCCTGGCCAGACAGGTTTGGGATAGGGTCAGAGAATATAACTTGTCCTCACAAGGCCCCCACAGATGTTCACCTAAAATAAAGATACTTCTTAATGAACAGGTAGGTTCCCATATTTAACAATTTTATTTTTCTCACTTAGAAAATCACCAGCAGTTTTCATACTAAAAGTCGACCCCAAAAGCAGATTGTGTAATTAGCGTTTAGTCTGGTTTTCATATAAACTACACATCATGGGTTAAATTGTACTCCTCCTCCCCCACCATTCTTAAGTTGAAGTCCTAACCTCCAGTATCTGAGAATGTGGCCTTATTGGAGATAGAGTCTTTAAAGAGAAAATCAGGTTGAAATGAAGCCATTTTAATGGGTGTTAATCTAATATGGCTAGTGTCCCTGTGGGGGGGGGGGGGAAAGGAAATTTGGGCACAGAGACATGCATGGAGGGAGAACATCAGGAGAACATGAAGACAGCCATCTACCAGTCAAGGAGAGAGGCCTGAAACAGATCCTCCCCTCACAACCCTCAGAAGGAACCAACCCTACTGATGCCTTGATTTCAGTGATAATATCCTTTACAAAAAGGTCACTGAGATTATATATATATTTTTTAATTAAAAAAATTGTTGGTTTAAATGGGGACATTTGGAGTGTCTAGGCTCAAACTTTGTGTGCTAGTTCATATTTCAACAGTTTCACAAAAATCAATTTGTCTAACATTTAGATAAATATTGTATATTTAAAGTGTTTTTCCTTGTTTTTTTTTTTTTTTTTTTTGAGACAGAAGTATTGCTCTGTCTGTCACCCAGTCTGGAGTGCACTGGTGCAATCATAGCTCACTGCAGCCTCGTACTTCTGACCAGCAATCCTCCTGCCTCAGCCTCCTCAGTAGCTAGGACTAGAGGTGCACACCTGGCTAAGTAACTACAGCCATGCAACTACAGCCACACCTGGTGCAACTACAGCCACACCAGGCTCAGTTTTTCATTTTGTAGAAACAAGTTTGGGAAGGGGTCTCACTGTGTTGCCCAGGCTGGTCTTGAACTCCTATTCTTAAAGATCCTCCTGCTTCATCCTCCTAAAGTCGAAATTATTTAAAAATGAAAAGCCACTACACGTGCAGGATTTAATTTTGCTTAAACTTATTTTTTTAATGCAAAACTGGGTAAACAATATTCTGGCAATATTGAAGGAACATAGATGGCAAATTTATTTAAAATCTTTAATTGGAAAGTTTGTTCTTTATTAATTTATTTATTTCTTCATCTGTCTATTCATTTACCTGCTTATCTACCTACCAGAGCTTTGCAATAATAGCAGTTTACAGGACAATTTTATATCACGCAGGTAATTCTGACTGCTTGAATTTTTAAGTTCAAAACATTACAGAACTATGATAAATTTTATATATGTTTCATAAATCCAAGACAAAGATAAATATCCAATTTTAAAAATAGGTAAGGTTATTAACTCTACTACTAGTTCAAACTGTGTGGGAGGTATTAGTCAAAGAAATTAGATATCAAAGACAAAGCAATTACTGACATAAAAATTAGAAAGCAAGAGGCTATCTTAACTTATAGATAATATGATTATATATTTGGAAAACAGGAAAAAAATCAATGGAAAAAGTACTAAAGACAGGAGTTACGGGTAGGTTGAGGGTGTGCCAAAAAAGGAGATAGAACAGGGGATTCTGCACCTTGATTTTGGTGGTGGTTACAGAACCTATATATGTGTTAAAATTCACAGAGCTGTACACTAAAAGAAATAATTGGGTCAATTTAAATAAAAAATAACTTTAACAAAATAAAATAAAAGCTAGTGTAAACAATCCAAGGGCAAGTAGGAAAAAGATTGATACATTTGATATATGAGAGAAAAATCAAACTTTTACATGGCAAAACACAGCATAGACAAATAGACAAACTGAGAAGAGCTATTTGGAACCAAGTCACAGACAAATAAATAATATTTCCAACATATGAAGTGATCCTTGAGAATTGAAAAGAAAAGAACAAAATTTATATAAAAATAGGTAAAAGAATATACGGTACGCATAAAAAGAAAAAGAAATGTAAGTGGCCTTTATACACATGAAATGGTGTTCATTCTTACTGCTAATAAGAAGAATTCAATTTAAAATTACGCTGAGATATCATTTCTTATCCTTTAGATTAGCAAGAATCCATACATTTGAGAACACACCCTGCTGGCCAGGCTTTTGGGAACAGATGCTCCCACACATTGCTGGCAGAAATGTAATATGTGTACCGCCTGTGGAGGGGGATTTGGAAGTAAGTAGAAAACTACATATGTCTTCATCTTTGAAATAGTAATCTCACTCCTAAAATTCATATTGAAAATATATCTCCACAGATACAAAGCAAATTTTGATTTCTTATAATAGCAAAATGCCCATCAAAATGTGTGAATAAAATACATTTCTACAGTGAAGTACTATGCAATCTTAGAAATAAATGAGAATGATGTCTATATGCTGTTGTGAAGTAGCATCTAGAATATATTTTTAAGAAAAAAAATGCTATAAAGCAATGTGTAGAGTATGTCAATTTGTTTTTATGAGAAGAGAGGAACACATATGTATGAGAGACATATTTATATTTTCAAAACATTTTTGAAAGATAAAAACTCTAAAGTTATGATTATCTATAGAGAACGTAATGGCAAGAACAGAGAAGAAAACTAAACTTCTCTTCCTGGTCCTTTTTACTTTTTCATTTATAAAAATTATTTATATTTTGGAACTGTTAGGAAGTAAAACCTTTGAGGACTGCGTTATCCAAATGCAGTCAGTGGACCTTGTTTGGATCCTGATTCTAACACTTCAACTTGCAAAAAGCCATTCTTGAGGCAGTCAGATAAATTTGAACACAGAATAATGATTAGATTATATTAAGGATTTATCGTTTTGTGCTAGATGTGATCATAATGTGGCTGTTTTTAAAAAGGCCTAACTTGTAAGAGATATAAAACGAAGTATTTATGGACAAAAGAACATCATATCCTAGAAAAAATGATGTACAGAAACCATAAATTAAAATAATTTTTTAAAAATCATGAGTGATATAACATTCTTTCCTCCAGAAAGAATCAGCTCCTCACAGTGAGAGTCCTGGCATCCTTAACTTAGTCTGTTAGGAGAAGAGCTAAACATTTCATCTTGCTTGATTCACAGAACCTTGCACAGTGGCACTTGCAAAATTGGTGTAAAGGGTAGCATATTTTTGAAGGATCTGTCAATTTAATCTATAGAGGAGAAACATATCTCAAAAGCATTAAAAATGTGCATACATTTTGACCCACGAATTATGATTTCTGGAATTTATCCTAAACATATAGCTACAAATGTATACAAAGATTTAGCTAAAGGAATAATTTTTCATAGCAAAAAAACTAGAAATACCTTGTATCTGAATATATTTGTTAAATGAATCAAATAATGCAAAACCACCTTTAAAATTATGTTGAAAATAATTTTTATGATGAATGGAAAGGTTCATTTTATTACTAACTGGAAAAAATTGTTCATAAAACCAAAATTCAACATAATCTAGATTTTAATTAAGAAATTCAAGAAAAATATTACAACACTTTATCAATGTTTATAGTAATTATCTCTGGGAAGTCAGAATATAGGTAGCTTTTGCTTAAAATCAGTATTTGTGGCTTATCATTTTCTTTTTTAAAAATCTGCAGTAAACCTATATTATTACTTTTGTAAAATATAGCTATTAAAGTAGAAGGCAGCTATTCACAAGGCAATTGATCAATTTCAGAAAAAAAGATAGTAACACCAAAGATGCAGAAAACAGAATAGAAAGATTGAGATAATTGTGAGGTAAAAACATTGTAAAGATAAAGAACAACCACTGAACCACACAAAAAAATTGAACAACTATAAATAACATCGTTTTTCATCTTGAGTGATATAAGATTCTTTTCTTCACAAAAATGGCCCTTACAGTGGGATTCCTGTCACATTCAACTTAGCCCCCTAGGAGAACAGCTAAACATTTCATCGTGCTGGATCTACAGAACCAAGCACAGTGTTACTTGAGAAGTTGATGTAAAGGGTGGAATATTTTTGAAGGCTCTGTCATCGTAGTCTCTCTTATACTTAAACTAGATTCCCACTTTGTACCCTGCACACCACTCGGAAGAGGTACCTGCCAAATGCCAACTCATCAAGGAAACGGTTCTGATATCTGGGAGGAGAATTGCTTGCCAGAGTGACAGATGCTGAAAGTTTGCTTTTCTCCCTCCATAGGAAAGGAAAGCAAGAGAGAAGGGGAATCACGAATTTGTTTTGACTTCTTCTTTCTGGGGTTGGCCTTATAGCTGCAAAGCATTCTTGATCATTAAGGAAAAAGCTGGAAGAAGAGCCTTGGCCCTGCTGTCTGATGGGAACTACGAAGAAGAGAAAGTAGCTGCAGAACAGTAACAGGAAGGGCATAGCAAGTTTAGGCCAAGAGAGCCTGACTGGACTCTGTCTTCTATTCTTCATATCTCCCAATCCCCACCACAAGCAGCCTTCTGCCACAGCTTGGTCAATAAAGCATTTTGACATTCCCAACAGCCCCTGAGAGATGGCAAGAAGCTTGGGATTTCCAAAGGAAAACTATTACTCTTCATATTTGTTTAAAATCAAACTTTGACCTGTGTTTTCATGAATCTTATTTGATAAATATAGTACTATTGAGATATTTTCTTCCTTAGATAACACACTTACTAGAATGTAAAACTGTCCACTGGGTCACGCTGAATATTACAAGGAAATTAATTATAGAATTTCCCACCCACATATATCTCCTTCTAGGATAAAGTTATTTTTAAAAATCAAGAGAAATTTAAGACACTATTATAAAAAAGGCAGATTACCCCAGACATTTGGCATGTTAGAAGACACAGACAGATTTTAAGTATAGCTCCCTTGTTCAATGTTATGGATAAGGTATAGATAAAACATGAATAGTGTAAATATGAATGTGTAAATATTCAGAGAATGAGGCAGAGATTTGAAATAATAAATAATGAAAATATTGAGCCCTACTGGAAATTATTTGGAATTAATCACAAATTACATGCCACCTCTTTTTTAAAGACTACCATTATATGATAAAATAAAATTTGGGTTGAATAAATGAAGTTGGAGTCTCCTTATCTTCAACAGGAAGCTGGCTCATATACTTGAGAGATGCTTTTTGAATATTTGACTTTCACTTTTTGCCAAAATGAACATTTGGGGAATATATCTGGCTAGACCTGAATAACATCCCCCAATCCCCAACAAACACAGGAAGAAAGAGAGAGAGACAAAACTGAGAAAGAAGGGTGTCTGGGCTCTTAAAATTATCCTACACATTGACTAAGACCTAGACTCAAGAACTATTATGACCTAGGAAAAGTCCATCTCTAGAGTTAACATTTTATAATTTCTCACAATAATTAATAAAACTCTACTGTGTTTTTTAAGTAAACTCATTAATAAAAAATATATCCTGAGTAGTAGCCTAAGTTTGGGGATTCAGTTAGAAAAAAGGTTGGATTTCCCTGAGCTGATTGTACTTATTTCCCCAAATCCTCTGGACCTGTGTAAGGTAAGATTTATTTGTTCCATAGCCATTCACTCAACAGAGATTTCTTGAACACCTGCTATGTGTCTGCTGGTTGCTGGGCAAGTACTAGTCGGCAACACCGAGATGATTTCTGTCTTCAGCCTTCATAATCAGATACTCATACAATCACATTGTTGGACACTATTTAAAAAAAAAAAAAATGCTGGAAAGAGTTTAGGGCAGGGGTGGGTATTAAGCCCTTCCTGAGGAAATGGGACTCGGAGGAGGAGGATAGATTAACCATATTAAGAGTAAGGACGGGCGTGGCTATGCCAGCCAGAGGGGACCTGTATGGACAAAAGGCCAGAGAAACTGATTTGGAAAATTCAGGTCCTCCCCCGCCCCTGCTCCCCACCCCCCGACCCCGCCCAAACTTCGAGGTCGTCAGAATGCTGGAGGACAGAACATTACTTCTTACAGAATGGTTTCTGTATTTTGACTTTTCCCCAAAGATATAGTCTACAAGGAGGTGTCTCTTGGCTATAAACACTGCAGATAAGTTTTTGCTTGTGCATCTTGTCCAGCGCATTTTGCTTGATTTTTAAATCTAGATGCATTTAGGCGGGCGTAGACGTTCGGATTTGTCACAGGCCACCTAACTCTATTGGTCTCACACACGTGTGCCACCGGTCTGACCCCTGGGAAACAGAGTTTGCATGGTTTGCCCCTTGACTACTCGACTTTAGCACGAAAGAGAAGAAGGAGTGCAGAAGAAAGGGCAAAATCGCCAACCCACAGCAAGCAGCGCAGGCGCAGTGGACGCTGGGGAGGGCGGAGGAAAAGGCGGGACGCCGCACGGTGGCCAGTCACTGCGCATGAGCGGCCGGCGTTGCCAAGGCAGCTGGGAAGGCGTCTCCCGGAAGACGAGCTCCGCAGAGCTGATGGCCTTGAGATCCATTCCCGGAGGGGTCAGCTCCTGACGGGTTCCTGAGCCAGTCTTAACTTGGGCAAAGGAGATGAGTAGCCGAGCCTGATGCATTGTGATGGCCATCTGCCCAGAATTGGCCCAAACGGACAAAAGTGCTCTGGCAAACCTTTCTGATGAGACTGAGACTTTGAAGAACTTTACTCATGAGGTACAGACTTCTAGTTCATTCAGCTCCTCTGGAGGACGGCAGCCCTCGCCCCTGACCTCTGGGAGCAAACTGGAGAGGGAGAAGCAGACTCCAAGCTTGGAACAAGGAGACACACAATCTGAGCTTTTGGTCTTCAAAAATTATGAAAAGAAGTTGAGTAAAAAATGGATCAACTACCTCAAGCGCAAAGACTCTAACTTTGAGCAGCACCAACCAGACACCAAACTTCCAGCAGAAATCACTCGGATATCCGATGAAGAATTGAATGCCTTGCAGTCTTATTGCACCATGAGGATAAATTTGATTCATCGTAGAGGGGATTCTAAGAAGAAGACGAGCAGCAGACATAAAAAGCTGCATCTTGGATTGGATGTAGAGGCTTCAGAGAGAGATGCCTTAAGTTGTACTGTACCCGATGAACTTTTGAACAGAATCTACTTTAAAAACATGAGGACAACGCCAAAACAGGAGGCAGCAGCTAAGCAACACATATCTTCTCAGTGTCCCGATTGTAACAGGAAAAGAGCGGAGCTGGCCCTATCTGCCTTTCTGAAACAAAAGAAGACTTTACTGCAGTCATTTCTACTCCAAGAGAAAATAGATGAACATCTTCATACCAAAGACTTTCTCACCCGTATTGGAGAAGCACATCAAGACTTTCCCAGGCTTTCAGATGACCCCAGAATAATCTGGAAAAGACTGACTGAGAAAAGTCATATCAGATACTCTGGTTTTGAAAGATCAGAGACAGAGCAGAAGATACAGCGAGATGGAAATAGTGCATGCCATTTACCCTTTTCTCTGCCACTTCTCAAGCGACTTACTCTAATCAAACCAGAGCTGGTGATTGTTAATGATAATGTGTAATGTGGATAGATGTCTTTGTTGTGTATTTGAGTAATTACTATAATTTCTACAGGCACTTGGGAAACTAACTTAAGACTTTACTATGCTTCCTTCACAGATTTGAGGACTAAGAACTTTCACTTTTTTTCCCTGATTATAGAAGGCACTGTTGTAGTTGGAATAGTTACAAAAACTTTTACAAAAATCCAAGAGAGCTATGTTGGTAGTTTGGGCCAGGATGTTGATGGTGCAGAAGCAAAGTAGTGTGGGGATGTAAGAGAAATTTAAAACGTAATAACTGTCTTTGGCGATCAAATGGCTATGGGGAATTAATAAATAGTAGATGTTTGAAATATTATTAAGGCTCTGACTTGTGCGCCCGGATGAATGATCATGAATTTCATTAAGATAGGAACACCAGAAGAGGACTGTGTTTGATGGGAGTGATGAAGAGTATGATTATTTGGACATATAAGGTGCATTTGGGACATATACATTGACAGTTTGAGGAAACATTTGATTATTTGTTTTTGCAGTTCAGAGGAAAGGTATAGCCTAGAGGTGAAAAATAAATTGGCGAGGGCTGGGGGAAGGGTGGGGATCAATGGCATATAGCTGGAAATTGAAGCCATAGATTGTCAAGCTTTTTTGGAAGCGACTAGAATAAGAAGAGAAGCAGGGTTGATGCCAACTCCTGAGAAATGCCAATTAATGGCTAAGTAGAGGAAAATAAACCAGAAAAGATTGTGAAAAAAATTATCAAGTGGATGAAGGAAATCAGGAATGTATGGTGTCATAGATGCTAAGGAATGAATATTTAAAGAAGGATGGTTATCTAACCACGTCAATCTGCAGATAGGCCATGTAAAGATGATTTAGTCATGTATTGGGCACTGTTGACCTTAGCAAATGCCATTTCACTTATACAAATGGGGTAGACAAAGTAGGTTGAGGAAAAATGTAAGTAAATAATGAATGGATATAGAGTACTCCTTGAAAAATTTAGCTGTAGGGGGAAAAAGAAATAAAGCTGGGGGTAGGTGTTGAGTTTTGAGAGAAGAACGCTTGAACAAATTATCTAGATAGCCATTTTGGTTGTGAAGATTTTATGAAACTTCTGTTGTTCATCCAAATTTATGTAATGAGGGAACAGTATTTTTCCCCAAGGAATACCATGGCATTTTGAAAACACATGTATGGAGAAAAATGTTAGATGGCATTCTGAGAAGCCATTTATTATCTATTTCCTCTATAAAAATATAAAACCATAGAATTAGTGGCATTACCTGGAGGTCACTTTTCTACGTGTCTAACACCTGAATTATCTCAGTGAAAAAGAAATTTGTTTGCAAAAATCAGCACAGAAGAGTTTTAGTATTGCACTTCACTATTACTCTTTGAGTTAAGATCTTCGTTTATGTATCAAGATACTATTTTTTCCCCATAAAATTTAGCATATTTCCTCTTAGTAAGTCATTCTAAATGGAAAATAACCATTACCACTTTCATAATAACCTTTTATTTGAAATCCATATTATGTCATGCTTTATCTTTGACATCTCAATATATTCATGTTTTACATAATCAAAATTCTGAATAATTTTCCCTTTAGAATTCCCCCATTAAAGGTCATGCTCCACCCTTTTAGTCAACCAAGCTAGAAATCTGAGTCATCTTTTGTTCTTCCTTTTTATTTTTCAACTCAACCCCTAGCTATTTTTCAGCAAGGCTTTCAGCATACAGTTCCCAAATGTCAGCATACAGTTCTCAGAATTATTATTTTTTAAATTTGTTACTTATTTATTATTGAGACAGGATCTGGCTCTATCACCCAGGCTGGAATGCAGTGGTGCAATTACTGCTCACTGCAGCCTCGACCTCTAGGATTCAGGTGATCCTGTCACCTCAGCCTCCCCAGCAGCTGGGACTGCAGGTGCATGCCACCACGCCTGGCTAAATTTTTTTATTTGTATTTTCAGTAGAGAAGTTTTGCTATGTTGCCCAGACTGGTCTGGAACTCCTGAGCTCAAGCAATCCTCCTGTCTCAGACTTCCCAAGTGCTGGGATTGCAGGCATGAACCACCGTGCCCAGCAGCCCAGAATTATTTTTCTAACACACAAATCTGTTCAAGTAATTCTGTTGATTTAAAACAAAACAAAATTCTAAGTCGTTTATCTCTGCTATGGAAATATTTCAAACGAATTAAGGTCACACAGTGGTTCTTTAACATCTGGCCCAACTTTACCTTTCTATTCTCATGTAATCCCTCCCCCCTATATTCAAGCCTCTCTACAGTACTTTCCTGAGCTCTTTTGTGTCACTATGGTTTCTATGTGCACATTTGTTTCGCCTAAATTCTCTTAACTTCCCTTTTCACCTGGCATACTCTCCCGCTTCTTCATCGTCTTCCTTCAGCTCTCAAATTTTATTGTCCTGTCTTTATGACTCGAAAGTTGAAAGAATATTGGAAAGTGTAGTTTGTAGTCTCCCCTCTACCCTGTAACCATCCAACCTCATTCTAGACTAACCTACCAGACCCCTGTCCTGCCAGGGTTAACTCTTTACTTGCTGGGCGATGGTGCAGACAGGTATCTTGGGATGAGAGCACAGGAGGAGAGAACTCACGGAATCAGGGAGTGGACATTTACCCACCAGAAGTATTTCTGTACTTTAACCAATACAACCTTATTATTGGGTAGGGGCTGAATATTGATGTTACCTATAAATAACCACTTACTTTAATTCTTTGTGTATTCTTCCAGTGCTGTTTTATGCAAATACAAACACCAAAGATAGTTTATTATGTGCTCTCTTCAGCACCTTGCTTTTTTTTCCTTTTGTTTTTCTTGGGGTAAAATCTACATAACAGAAATTTGCCACTTGAACCGTTATTAATAGTACCATTCAGTAGCATGACATCCATATTGTTGTACGACCATCACCACTGTTTTCAGAATTTTTTGTCACCTCAAACAGAAACTCTGAACCCGTTCAGCAATAACTCCCCATTCTCCCCTCCCCCCAGTACCCGGTCACCTCAAATGTACTTTCTATTGCTATAAATTTGCTTATTTGAGATACTTCATATCAGTGGAATCATGCAGTCTTTGTCATTTCGTGTCTGGCTTAGTGTCAAGGTTCATCCAAGTTGTAGCATGTATCAGAACCTCATTTTTATAGCTGAGTAATATTCCATTGTATGTATATGTAACATGTATGTGTAACGTGTATGTGTATTCATCTGCTGAGAGACACTTGCATTGCTTCCACTTTTTGGCTATTGTGCATAATGCTGCTATGAACACTGGCATACAAGTATTTGTGTGTGCACCTGCTTTTGATTCCTTTGGGTCTATACTTAGAAGTAGAATTGCTGGATCACATGGTAATTCTATGTTTAGCTTTTTGAGGCAGTGACACATTATTTCTACAGCAGTTGCGGCATTTTACATTTCCACCAGCAAGCTACAAGGATTCGGATTTCTTCATGTCCTTGCCAACACTTTCTATTTTCCACTTCAAAAGTTATAGCCATTTTGGTAGTTGTGGAGTGGCATCTCATTGTACTTTGACTTATATTTTCCAAATGCCTAATGATGCTAAACACTTTTTCATGTGATTAATGGTCATTTGTGTATCTCATTTAGCAAAATGTCTATTCAAATCCTCTGCCCATTTTTAAATTGAGTTGTCTATTTTATTGAGTTTCAGGATTATTATTATTATTATTATTTTATTATTTTATTTTTTTTTGAGACGGAGTCTCACTCTGTCACCCAGGCTGGAGTGCAGTGGCACGATCTCACCTCACTCAAGCTCCGCCTCCCAGGTTCACACCATTCTCCTGCCTCAGCCTCCCGAGTAGCTGGGACTGCAGGCGCCCGCCACCACGCCCGGCTAATTTTTTATATTTTTAGTAGAGACGGGGTTTCACCATGTTAGCCAGGATGGTCTCGATCTCCTGACCTTGTGATCCACCTGCCTTGGTGTCCCAAAGTGCTGGAGGAATTATTTTTATATTTTGGATAGTAAATTCTTATCAGATATATGATTTGCAAGTATTTTCTCTTGTTCTGTGGGTTTTTCAGTCTCTTGATAGTGTCCTTTTATACACACAAGTTTTTAACTTTCATGAAGTTCGATTTATCTGTTTCTTCTTTTGTTGCCTATGCTTTTGGTGTCATATGTAAGAAATCATCACCAAATCTAAGATCATGCAAGTTTGCCCATATATTTTCTTCTAAGAGTTTTATAGTCATACATCTTATAGTTATGTATTTAATCCATTTTGAGTTAGTCTTTGGTTTATGGTTTAAGGGTCTAATTTTATTCTTTTGTATGTGGTGATACAGTCTTTCCCATACCATTGTTGAAGATACTGTTCTTTCCCCTCATTGAATGATTTTAGCACCCTTGTGAAAAATCAGTTGATCATAGAAATAAGAGTTTATTTCTGAACTCTAAATTCTGTTCCATTGGTCTCTGTGTCTATCCTTACTCCAGTGCTATAATATTTTTATTACTGTGCTTTGAGTAAGTTTTGAAATCATGAAACATGGAAGGAATCTCTATCCTTTTTGTTCAAGACTGTTTTGGCTATTCATGGTTCCTTGGGATTCCATATGAATTTTAGGATAGGTTTTTCTATTTCTGTAAAAAATGTCATTGGACTTTTGATAGGGATTGCATTTAATCTGTATATATCTTTGGGTAATATTGTCATCTCAACAATATTGAGCATTCCAATTCATGCCCATTGATGTCTTTACGTCTTTTAAAAATTTATTTCATCAGTGTTTTGTGATCTTTACCATGTAAGTTTTGTGCTTCCTTTGTTCAATGTATTCGTAAGTATTTTATTCTTTTGGTTGCCATCGTAAATAAAATTTTTTAAAAAAATTCTTTTTGGATTGTTCATTTCTAGTGTATAAACATACAGTTGATTTTTGCGTGCTGATTTTGTATCCTGCAACCTTGCTGAATTCATTTATTAGCTCTAACAATGAAAAGAAACAGATTCTTTAGGGTTTTCTAGGTATAAGAGTGTACCTACAACAGAGAAAATTTTATGTGTTCCTTTCCAATTTGGATGCCTTTTTATCTTTGCATAATTGCTCTGGCTATCACTTCCAGTGCTATATTGAATAGAAGGTGTGAAAGTGGAATCTTTGTTTTGTTCCTGATCTTAGGGAAGAACTTGTAGTCTTTCACCATTGGAGATGATTTTACTTATGGGTTTTCATATATGGCATTTTCATGTTGGGAAAGTTCTCTGTAATTCTTAGTTTATTGAATGTTTGTATCATAAAAGTGTTTGGTATTTTGTCAGTTTTTTCCTGCATCCATTGAAATAATCTTGTAGTTTGGCATATGCTTAAATCCAACATTTGTGCTCATAACCTCACCTTTGCACTCATGATCTTTAAGCACTTACTATTCAGAATTAAAGTCAGTAGTCTGTATGCTCTATGACATTAATATAAAATTTACATATGACATTAATATAAAAGTTCATTTTATGACACTTGTGGCTTAATTAATATGCTTTTCTTTCTGACTTGTGAGCAACTCAAGTGTAGAGACTCCCTCCATCATTCATCATATCCTTGGTGTTTAGCATAGTGCCTCACACGTGATGGTGCTCAATAAAAATTTCATGGATAACAAAGAAGTGCTTCCAAACAATGAAACTGAATGTATCTTCTCCACCAAAAGAAGAAAATAATCTTCTAGAATACTGTTATCTGTCAGTGTTCTGAGTAGCTGTTTTCTGTAATTTTACTCTTACCTCTCCAGGGGTTGCATTCCCTTTCAGCATGTATATATACACATTCTTTTCCTCAGTGGCAAATTAGCGTAAAGCTTTTTGATAAGAGATCCTTCCAGGAAGCATGCATTTTTCACTTTAAACAATTAATATAAAAATATATTTCTAGGCAATACACAGTTTCAAATAGAAAGTTATCTATTATTAATTTTAGACATATTTGATGACTACCTGAAATTTTGAAGTGGGATAAAAATTCTTAACGCTCAAACTTGATATATATTTTTTGCCCTTGAATATATTCGAAGGGGGTTGGATATCTTTTCTCCAAATACTTCATAGCTGCACCCAAGAGATTCTAATACAGGTGAAATAGAAAGTTCATCAGATGAGGTGCTAAGAAGTCACATATTTTCCTAATTGTTGCCACAACAGTAAAGATGTACTAGCCACCTAGTACATAATTATACAAATGTATAATTTATATGATTATAATATACAAATCATACAAATATTTATTTCATGTTTTGTCCTCTAGATTTATTATCAAATAGACTAAAATTCTGTGCCTAAAAACAATTCTGTTTATTGAACAGCATTATAGTAATGAAACTCTTGAGACAGAAGTAAGTGGTGATGCCAGACTGAGAGAAAAGTAAGCTCAATTCTGAACATCTGAGTCATTCAAATTCCAGTCTCAGAACTGTTTAGGAATGTTTGGGACACCCAGCTTAGAATACCTCCAATTTTAAACATGTTAGTTTATTTCATGATGAAGCCTGGTGTAATCTTAGCTCATTCTGCAGCAGCATAGTAAACAGGTTGAAAAGAAGTAGGGTTGTGACTAGGTGTGAGCTCTTCCTCAATTTTGCGTGAAAGTGACAGATGAAAAATAAATACACAAATAGTTAATTTGAGAAACATAAAACGAAAACATAGTTGAATTTCTGTTCTTAATTGATAATTACCCTTTGGAATAGAGAATTCAGAAATTTTTCAACTTGCAGTCGACTCAAATTACAGTGAAAATTGCAAACTTCCATCAAAGTGTCTTATGCAATCATAAGGCCTGATTTTGGTGAGCCCACTGTTTGTTGACGTATTACACATTTAGGAGAAAATTTGTTTTAGTCATCCCACTCAAAATTTGCTCTGGATGTCAGGACTAATGGTGCCACATATGCACCGAGAGAGTATGAAGGTTTATTTACTCATGCAATGAGGTTTAGGAGTGGGGTACGAGGGGCAGTCTTTCAAGCAGATCTGAAAATGGCTTGAAGGTGAGGAAAGAGACTAGCATGGCTTTTATTATAATTAGGGGGTGGGGCTGAGGGGAGGATTCCCACATCTGGGCTGGGGCTTGGATGTTTTGAATGTCCTGCCACACCAAATAAGGGAGCATATGGGCTCTTTTATCAGCTAGCACAGGTATGGGGCAGAAGAGTGGGGCTTGAAAGCTTTCAGCTGTTAAACATAAAAAAAAAATGCAGTCCTAATTTTTATTACAATTTATCCCTGATGCTTGACTGATGACTGAAATACATCATGTTTCATTTAATTAAATTTTAGCTTCAGTGTACCATAATAGTGCTCTCTCAGGCCTGTCACCTGAAACTAGTAAGGGCAGTGAAAGTTCACTGAACACCTTGTTTGAGAGCCCAGCATTGTGTATTTTGAGAAGTAAAATGAGTGCCTTGGTCGTTACGAACAATATCTGGAATTCTGAAGGGTATAAAGGAAGACTTTGTATTGTGGCTTTAGTATGCACTAAGACACGTGTAACCTTAACATATTTTGAGTATCTATGTGGCAAGAGATTCCCACAGTTATTTTCCTCAAAGGAGCAAATCTTGGATAACTAGTTGTTGTTGCTAGCATTGGTAGAACCAGAGGACTAGACCATTGGAAATGGCCTGTAAAAGTGCATAGATGGAGCCAATTGTTGCCCAAATTGAGTGCCTAAAGTTCAGCTAAATATGCTGGCCCTTGGATCCCACTCTTTATCAAGGATGTCTGGATTAAGGGATGAAAAGCAGCACCTCCTCAGTAAGACACATCATGTATAGTTTTAATACTCTACGTAAAGTGTAGTAACCCCCACTGCTGTTCATTCATTAAATCCCAAGGGATTCCCAGGTAGTTAAGCGGTTTGAAGGTTTGAGAAGAGATCGCTAAAGCCTCTACAGTGAAGAATTTTTCTGGGGCGGGGAGAGGGATCACCAATGGGGGTGCCTATTGTATTGCAATTTGACCAGATTCTAGAGTTCTTTGGTTTAGAGGACACAATTCCAGAAGGAACAATTTGAAACAGCATAAATAGGCATCAGTAAAATTTATAATGAGAATGTAAACATCAAAATATATAAAAAATGTAAACAGAAATATGTTGCCTCCAGATCCTGAAAAGTTCTAAAAGTTGAACTTCTTTTAACATTGTGGGTTCTGAGAGAGTCGATTGCTATTTCTTACAGATAGAGTAGTCCTCAGCTTACCCAATAATTTTTGCAAATTTAACTGGTGTCCAGGGCCTTGTGGTATGTGCAGAAAAATGCCTATCTTCTTTTTGGGAGCATTTGCATGTCCTCAGTGAGTGTGTCAAATGAGTCTCCCCAGTGGAGGGTATGATCAGTACAGTGCTGTATCTGTGCTGCTGGAGAAAGTTGGATGTGGTTAAAGCCTAGGCTGCAAGGACTGTGTGCAAAGATAGTGCTGTGCAAGTGCCCTATGAGTAGCTTGGTAAAGACATATTGTGTCCCTTTGAAGGTGAAGGCCAAGCGTGGCTGTTGAAAATGGCACTGAACAGAGGAACATATTAGTAATATCTCTGACTGCAAAGTGCTTACCACTTGCTGATTGGATGTAATCTACTGACTTTATATTGGGCTTAGGGGCCTTCACAGGTGAGACGATGGCATTAAGGTTGTGGTAATCCACCATGGGGCACCATTAATTCTTTCTAGGTTTAAGAACAGTCCAGACTGGGTTGTTACTGGAGAAACGGTGGGGATAAACATCTTCCGACATTGGACTTTTTAATAGGTTTCACTCCTCAAAGACTGTGCTTTAATTTATATCAGTTTGTATTAAGTATTTTAGCTGGACAGTAGGGAGGCAGGTCTATACAGCCCCAACTTACCAAGCCTATTATACATGACAAGGACTCCATCTAATTACAGCTTATTATGCGATGGGTCAGTGTCCGTGTCCACAGATCATGTTTTACAGTAATGGGTTCTATGATTATGAAGAATTTAGGCAATGTATTTTTTGCAGTGGTTACCGTGAAGCATTTCTCTTTTATGTTCAATAATTCTCTTCAGATTTTAGGTATATCTTGGTTAAATTTAATGGGATCCTTGAGTATAACCGTAATTTGAATTCAGTATTAATTAGTGTCATAAAATTTTGCCAATTGTTCCATCTCACTAGATGCTAAATTAATTTAGAACCAACATTGTATAGGAGAAAAACAAATACTTTTATGTTTTTGTTATATAAATTATTTGAATAAATTTTTCATTCCTGATTGAGTCAAATTATGACCACTGTTTTGGGTTTTTGTTTCCTCCTTTGTATCTAGGATTTATATATGTGTGTATTTGGTTATAGGTTATAATTTGTTGGGAGAGAGTTATATTTGCCCTGCTCATATTTTTAAGCTTCTTCCTGTTAGAGAGTCTCAAATTATTATCTTTAAGGTTAGGGGCTTCACCCATGACAATTGTTGTTTTATTGGATTTAAGGATGCCAGTTGATTAAAATTAAGTCCTTGGATGTGCCACAGGAGGTGGGGACATGGGGGGTGGAAGCATGAATGTTTATTTCTGTAACACTAAGGATCAGGTTCTATAGAAATAGTAAAAAAAAAAAAAAAAAGTGTAATTCCTACTCTTACACACTCAACAATTTGTTTTTTAAAAATTAGTTTGCATTTCTTTGTGCGTCCAGTGAACCAACTCCCTGGGAGTTGGCTCCTTTTCTCAAATTCATTGGTCACTTTGACCTTCAGTAACTCAGCACAGCTGCTGCTCCGTACCAAGGATGACCACATGGCCACCCAGGAATCAATGACTTCTCCTTTCTCTAATCAAAGGCTATCCTTTTTCATCCCAAGCCACATGTTTCAGTAAGTCAGAGCCATTCCAGCAAATCTCACTTCACTGACACCAATTCTGAAGGAAAAAACAAACTGTGTTTTCACACTCTCTTACACAGTCGCTCAACACTTACGACACCATATGTGTGGGGTTTTCCCTGCTACACCAAGCAATTCTGCAGTGGATACAAACTGGGTGTCCTAGAATTCATTCAATTCTGACATATCTATCTGGAGTTAAAGTCAGATCCCACAGGTTAAGAGCTTAGTCCTACAAGGCTGCCGCCACTGCAGATTCCTATAGCAGGTAATATTAATAGCTTGTCACCTACACTTCTGCCTGACCTGCTATAAATCCAGGGTTGCCATGACCCTCTCCTCAGGTTCAATTAATTTGTTAGAGCAGCTCACAGAGCTTAGAGAAACGCATTTGCTGGTTTATTATAAAGGATATTACAAAAGAAATAGATGAAGAGATGCATAGGGCACGGTGTGGAGGAAGGAGTGTGGAGCTTCCATGCCCTCTCCAGGTGTACCACCCTCTAGGTACCCCCATGTGTTCAACAACCCAGAAGCCCTCCAAATCCTGTCCTTTAGGTTTTCTGTGGAGACTTCATCACGTAGGCATGATTAAGTAAATCATTGGCCATTGGTGACTGACTCAACCTTCGGCCCTACTCCCCTCCCCAGAGGTTGAGGGGGTGGGGCTGAAAGTTCCAACCTTTTATTACAGGTTGGCTCCTCTGGCAACCAGCTCCCATTCCGAGGTTATCCAGAAGCCCACAAGGAGTCACTGCACTAGAACAAAAGAGACTCCTATTGCCTAGGACATTTTAAGGGATTTAGGAGCTCTGTGCCAGACTCTCCTATCACTGGTTAAATTACAATGGTCTTAGGAGCTTTGTGCTAGAAACCAGGGGTCAAAGAACAAATATTAGAACAAAACAGTCTCCTAGCACCACCACGTAAAAGGTGTAAGGAGCTCTAATTGAGGAACTGGGAGCATATATACATATACACATATATACCTGGACTTAAAGTCAGATCTCACAGGTCTGACTTTATATATATATAAATATGTATAAATATATATATAAATGTATCATATTATATATTTATATATTATATGATATATTTATAATATATTTACTGTATTATATGATATATTTATAATATATTTACTGTATTATAATATATTATATATTTATAATATATTTAATGTATTATATCATATATTTATAATATATTTAATGTATTATAATATATTATATATTTATAATATATTTAATGTATTATAATACATTATATATTTATAATATATAATGTATTATAATATATTATATATTTATAATATAATGCATTATAATATATTATATATTTATAATATAGTGTATTATAATATATTACATATTTATAATATATCTAATATATTATATAAAATATATACAAATATACATATGTATGTATGTATGTATATTTATATATCTTATTATATCACAATGTTAGAGATTGTTTTGGGGCAATAGCGGCTTAGGTAGCAGCAGCAGCAAAAACATTTTGTAGTGTCCTAGTGAGCCCACTGCTTTTAGAAGTGTGGCCCTCAACATAGCACATTGTGAGTGCTCCAGGTGAGTACCCAGTATGCCCATATATTACATGTTGTATCAGTGATTCCATAAGCACTTTCTAGAACGGTGGCCAGTGCCTGGTTGAGACAAACAACAATGGTGACAGGATAGGAGTTATTCCTCTGATCCTAGTATCAGCATAGTCATGGACTATGCTGGGCTCCAGACACATGAGTTAATGTTAGACACATGGTCTAGGCTGAGACACATGACCCAGGATCACTTTAAGGAGGGCCCCCATCCCATATTCCCATATGCCAATTATCAGCTTCTAATTTAAGTTGGTTACATTTTATTTATTTTTTGAGATGGAGTCTCGCTCTGTTGCCCAGGCTGGAGTGCAGTGGCGCGATCTTGGCTCACTGCAACCTCTGCCTCCCTGGTTCACACCATTCTCTGGCCTCAGCCTCCCGAGTAGCTGTGACTACAGGCGCCCGCCACCACCACACCTGGCTAATTTTTTGCATTTTTCAGTAGAGACGGGGTTTCACCGTGTTAGCCAGGATGGTCTCAATCTCCTGACCTCGTGATCCGCCCACCTCGGCCCCCCAAAGTGCTGAGATTACAGGCGTAAGCCACCGCACCCGGCAGGTTGGTTACATTTTTAACTGAAGGTTACACAAAGCAGCACAGTTGAAAGCACAAGCTTGTCAGAAGGGGGCACAGCCAGTTAGCAGGCAGAGCAAGAGTCCTCAGTGGTGGTGGTCATTTCCTGGACTTCCTGCTCACTGTGCCCATCCCAGAAGTCATCTTGCAGAGGTGAGATGGACTCCCATGCAAAATATAGTTGAGATGACAACACTGATGATTCATGCTCATGGAAGACCAGAAAGGATAAACGTCTCTTCTCTAAATAGGTCTTGCATAATGGGTTTCAAACTTTTAAGACCCTATTTTAATTACTTTAGGCAGTATTAACTATTTTAACTGGAAAGTAGAGGTGGAAGCCCCCACACACCAAGAGGGTATGAAAAGGTTTACTATGCACATAATCAGGCTTTCTGAGAAAAAGCAGGACAGGCTCTAAAAATGGCAAGAGAATGGATTGTTTTCTATTGTGATGAGGGGGTGAGGATGGGTGAGGGCTTCCCAGCATGCACTGAGTCTTGCATGATTTGAGCTTCCCACCAGTACTGAACTAAGGGGTACCCCGGCTTTCTTATCAGCTTTCCCCCATGTAGGGCGGGAGAAGAGAAAGAGGTGAAACTTTAAAGTTGCCAGTAGTCAAACATCAAAAATGGAGTCAGACTCTGTTGCTAAGTATTTACTAATCTCTCAACTCTTTGCAAGGAATTAAGACATCTGCATGCCTGGGAGATCTCATTCAGTCAGGGTCAAATTTTATCCCTCACTTTCAGTTTTAGCTCATAATTGCTCTCAGCTAACCACACATTTTCTCCTTAAATTTCAATTTGTTCAATATCAGTGCACTTTGAATAAACATACATACACAAATGACATCATTCAGAGGAAAAAATGGAACCATTTGCTTCTTAAATAGGTACCTTAAAGTTAGTCTGTCCCAAACAAAACTCTTGCTGTTCCCCCAATCCTGTCTCTGTTCCAGCCTTCCCCATTTCAGTAGATAGAACTAATATCTATCCATCCATTTAGTCAAGGCACCAATCTTGGTACTAAATTTCACTGCTTTTCTTTCTCTGACGTACCATGTCCAATCCAACAGCTAACCCTGTATTTTCTTCGTCCAAGATTTATCTAATCCAATCCATTTAAGGGTCTTTTTTTTTTTTTTTTTTTTTTTTTTTTTTTTTGAGACGGAGTCTCGCTCTGTCACCCAGGCTGGAGTGAAATGGCACGATCTTGGCTCACTGCAAGCTCCACCTCCCGGCTTCAAGTGATTCTCTTGCCTCAGCCTCCAGAGTAGCTGGGACTAACAGGCGCCCGCCACCACCCCCGGCTAATTTTTTGTATTTTTAGTAGAGACGGGGTTTCACCACGTTAGCCAGGATGGTCTCGATCTTCTGACCTTGTGATCCACCCGCCTCGGCCTCCCAAAGTGCTGGGATTACAGGCGTGAGCCACCACGCCCAGCCCCATTTAAGGGTCTTTATATCCACTGTCACCCACCTTATTTCAGGCTTAAATTATTGCATTACATGTCTAACTGGTCTTCCTGCTTCTGTTCATCACCCTGTAATCCAGTCTACATAATGAAGGTAGGGTAATCTTTCAAAGACGTGCATCAGATTACTGGGCAGAATCTATTCTATCGCTTCCCATAGAATAACACCCAACTTCTTTATCAGGCCATGCAAGGTCCTCCGTGATTTGTCCTCTGCCTTCTTCTCTCTCCCTCATTTCTCCTCACTCTCTTCATGTTTTCAGTTCTGTTTTCCTATCTAAAAAAGACTTACTGTAGTTCATGCAATCTGAAGTCCACACATCAAAGGCAGCTAGGAAAAAAAATTTAATGCATTTAAAAAATGTTAGAAAAACTCTGTGTGTGAGTGTGTGTGTGGGTGTGTGAAGGGGGTAGGATGGATACACAAAGTTCTAGTCCCATGGGGTCTCTGCAAGAGAAGGGATTGGAGGAAAAACAAAGTCCACTCCCCCTAGAGAATAATAAATTCATTTCTTAAATGCATTTTTTTCTATGGCCTCTGGAGGTCATCAAAAAGAGCTTCTAAGCTCTTTTTCCAATGGTCAGGATATGGTAATGCACATCCCTGCAGAGATTTTCTCTTTTAAGGAAGTGGGAGTGAGAAAAAACAAAACAAAATGAAACATTTTGCAAACACTCTCTTCAAGAAAACACCACTATACTAATATGGTATAGG
Organism: Pongo pygmaeus; assembly: GCF_028885625.2. Lineage (NCBI taxonomy): Eukaryota > Metazoa > Chordata > Mammalia > Primates > Hominidae > Pongo > Pongo pygmaeus. Next base: position 13,517,498 of record NC_072380.2, read on the forward strand.
TACATGTGATGGTTAATACTAAATGTCAACTTGATTGGATTGAAGGATGCAAAGTATTAATCCTGGGTGTGTTTGTGAGGGTGTTGCCAAAGGAGATTAACATTTGAGTCAGTGGACTGGGGAAGGCAGATCCAAACTTAATCTGAATGGGCACCATTTAATCAGCTGCCAGCGAATATAAAGCAGGCAGAAAAATGTGAAAAGGTTAGACTGGCCTGGGCTCCCAGCCTACATATTTCTCCCATGCTGGATGCTTCCTACCCTTGAACATCAGACTCCAAGTTCATCAATTTTAGAACTCGAACTGCTTCTCCTTGCTCTTTAGCCTGCAAACGGCCTATTGTGGGATCTTGTGATTGTGTGAGTTAATACTTAATAAACTTCCATATATATATATATATATATATTTTCCATTAATTCTGTCCCTCTAAAGAACCCTGACTAATACAGTACAGGAACTCACAGATTTTGTGGATTCGGTTCTATAATACTTCAGTAATGCTAATATCTCAATAAAGTGAGTCATACAAATTTTTTTGTTTCCCAGTGCATATGAAAGTTATATTTACAATATATTGTGGTCTATATATATGTGGTGTAATAGCATTATGTCTAAAAATGTACATACCTTAATTAAAAATACTTTATTGCTGAAAATGCTAATGGTCATCTAAGTCTTCAGTGAGTTGTAATTTTTTGCCTGTGGAGGGTCCTGCCTTGATGTTGATGAAAGTTGAGGTGACTGTGACAGTTTCTTAAAATAAGACAGTAATGAAATTTGCTGCATCAATAATTGATTCTTCCTTTTATGAAAGATTTCCCTGTAGCATGCGATGCTGTTTGATAGCATTTTACCCAAAGGGGAACTTTTTTCAAAATTGGAGTCAATTCTCTCAAACCGTGCAGCTGTTTATCAACTAAGTTTATGGAATATTCCAAATCCATTGATGTCATCACAACAATTTTCACAGCATCTTCATCAGGAGTAGATTTCATCTCAAGAAGCCACTTTCTTTGCTCGTCCATAAGAAGCAACTCTTGTTGGTTCAGGTTTTATCACAAGATTGCAGCAAGTCAATCACATCCTCAGGTTCCACTTGTAATTCTAGTTCTCTTGCTATTTATATCATATCTGCAACAACTTCCTATACTGAAGTCTTAAACCCCTCAAAGTCATCCAGGAGGGTTGGAATCAACTTTTTCCAATATGTAAAAAAGTGCAATATATGTGAGGCACAATAAATTGAAGCACTATAAAACAAGATATGCTTTTATTTAATATTTTCATGTCAGAGGATGGACAACAAAGACAAAACTATTAATTCTTCAGCGAAATATTTATTAAAAAAGAAGTAAACACCATTGCATCTTTCTGTTAGAGAGTTGGTGGCTCTGAGTTCAATGTATTTGGAGATGGAGACTGTGCTCAATGCCTGAGGCTGCATGATGAAAATTGTCTTGAGTGTCCTTGGCTTTTTCAGTACAGGCCCTCAGTAACCACCCGCTCGAGGAGCTTGCCCTGGCAAAACTGGCTGGCTTATTGGATAAACATGCACTGGATGACATCCTGGACAGCTATCATGGTCACTCACAGGGTCCAAGAGAGCTGCCGTTCATCTAGGAGCTGGCTGAATGATTGCTGTTCTGGTTGGACTTCTGTCTGTGTGTTCTGTTGAGCACTGGTAGAAAGTGTCTGAGTGCCTGATACCAGCAGGGACAAGCAGGTGTCTTGCTTCAGCAGGTTCTTTGCTGTGTTGGTACTGTTCTACTGCATCAGCTGCATGTTCTGTCCTGGGCCATTCTGGGTCTGCTGGATTTGCTCCTGTGGCTGGATCTAGACAGTGCTAACTGCTGAACTTATCCAACCTGCAGCTTCCGTGTTTGGCTCTTCTGAGGCTGCACTGTAAAGATCTGCCTGAGCCAGATGGTGGTCATGGCGCTGGTGGTCTGCTAGTCTTGCTGCTGCCTGTGGGCCTGGACAGGGGTGGGATACTGAACCAGGGTGAAATTGTACTTGATGGACTCAGTGGGAGGCCCAGATTGGTGCAGCTGCCCCTCATCTATGGCAGTCTTGATCATTTCTTGGAAAGTATCAATGAAAAAATTATACTGACCACATTTTGTAATTGTCATGATGGTATCATTTGACTATAGAATTTGGCACTTGTTTTCCTCTGAGAGATTCTGGGATATGTACCTGGCACAATAAAAACACATTGCAAAACAGCATGGAACAAAGATTTACCCTTCAAGCTGGTAGAAGTCATGCTTTATGGGTGCAAGATTCCTGATGAGAGAACTGCAATTGTTGCCGGTGTATATACCGTAGCTTAGTTGGAGTGCAGAGGTAGGCACATTCAGATGTGGGAATATTCCAAAGGGCACCTTTCGCTCAAAAACTTTTCGTTGGTTCAACAGAAACTTTCTTGGAACTGTGCACACACCCAGGCTCTTCCTACCCAATCCTCCCTTTTCTTTCTCCTGCAATAGGCCTCAAAACCACATTGTAATCTGAAACCTTTCCCCACTGTCTATTATTTTCCTCCCCTCTTAATAAATCTCTTGCACCTCTAATCCCATTTTAGCTTCTGCATTTTGGTGTACCCAAACTATGCAGTACACTCTGTAAAATAATTCATTTATTCACTCAATGAAGATATTCTTGAGGAACTTCTGGAACTCTAAATACTAGGAATTTAAGTACTAAGATGTGGCACTGCCTTCAATGAACTTAGCATCTTCTTAGATTGCAAAAATATTTAACAAATATGTGTAATACAATGTGGTCAATATAGTAGCAAAAATATTCTGCATATAATCAGAGATCTTGGCAGGTATAGGAGAATTTATTCAAGACAAGGTGACCCCTGAGCAAAGTCTTCATGGATGTGTTTCTGGAACATAAAGAACGAAGAAATAGGCCTAGCGTGGTGGCTTACACCTGTAATCCCAGCACTTTGAGAGGTTGAGGCCAAAGGATTGCTTGAGGCTAGAAGATCAAGACCAGACTAGGAAACATAGCAAGACTCTCATCTCTATAAAAAATTTAAAAAAAAGGAATGAAGAAATTAAAAACAGATACATGCCTATAGAACAAACCATAGGGTAGCAACCCTATGAGCTTAAGTTGTACTTTGTAATTTGTAAAGGTGCGTTAGTTTGCTAGGGCTGCTGTAACAAAGTCCACCAACTGGATGTCAAAACAACATATGTGTATTGTCTCTGAGTTCCGAAGGCTGGAAGTCCAAAATCAAGGTATCAGCAGGGTTTGTTCCTTGTGAGGGCTGTGAGGGAGAATCTGTTCCATGCCTCTCTTCTAGTTTCTGGTGGTTTGCTGACAATTTTTGGTGTTCCTTGGCTTGTAGGAACATCACCCTGATTTCTTCTTTCACATTCATATTTTATTCTACCTATGTTCAGGTCCCTATCCAAATTTTCCCTCTTTATAAGGACACTGGGTGTATTAAACAACTTGATTACCACTGTAAACATCTTGTCTCCAAATACAGTCACATTCTGAAGTACTTTTTCAATGTATTAATTTTGGAGAGATATAATTCAAACTGTAGTAGAGAGGGAGGATAAAGCAGAGAAATATAATGCTTAGCCTTTCATTTTTAGTGAAATCATTGTAGAGTTATAGCTGAAAACAGACATTCAAGGGAATGATTCTCAACCATGGCTGCACATTATAATTATCTTGGAAGCTTTGAAAATACACCGATGACCAGGCCCTACTCATAGTCTATCTCTGCTAATTTTCCTAAGATAGAGATCTTGGCAGTATTGTTGTATAAAAGCTTCTCAAGTGATTGTAATATGCAGCTGCATTTATGATGACTGTTTTAAGGTGGCAAGGCTTGAGGCAGGAAGGGCAATTTGGATATGGCTTCATTAACCAAGACAGAGAGAATGAGGCTCTGAAACTTGGCCATCAGCAGTAGGAAAGGAGAAGAGGAGATAGATGATTTCTAGAAACAGGAAGTAAATCAGTAAGACTTGATGACCGATTGAACGGTGGAGGGGAGCAGGGAAGAGTCAAAGATGGCTCATACGTTCTCATTACGTACATGCTGGTGTCATCAGCAGATGGTAAAGATAAAAGAAATGTGTTGTCGTTGGGGAGAGCATAGTAATTTCTTTTGGGAGATAGCTTAGTAACTGAATGAATTGAGTTTCTTTTAATTAGACATTTTTAAATATTTAGAGAATAATGCAGATGCACATGCACACACACACACACACACACACACATCTGCATGTTAAATGATACGTGTAAGAAATAATACAGAGACCCAACTGTACGCTTCTCTAGTTTTTTGAAAGGCAACGTCTTGCAAAACTATGTAGTACAATATCACAACCAGAATGTTGACATCAATCCAGTCAAAATACAGAACAGTTCCATCACCACAAGGATATATGAAGTTTGAAGTGCCTGTAGATAGTATTCAAGCAAGACTTGTTATAGTGGCATTCTGTAAGACATGCTCTTTACCTAGTTTTGATCATTCTAAGGTACCAGAAATGTGCAACAACTGAGTAAGACCCACCTGCATCAGGTACCTCAATATAATAATACATGGACATTGAGGAACTTTTTAAACTTAGGGTTTTATGCAACACATGTCTAGTAGAGAGTTGGAAATATATGTAGGTAGCGAATCCACCTATAAAACAAGCTCTAGTTGGGAAAATAGTTTACACACACACACACACACACACACACACACACACACAAACGCATGTGCCTATCCACAGATGGTGGCACATATACACCACAAGCTTGTACATGCACAGATGCAAATTTTATTAGAATAGATAAAATTTTGTGAGTGGCCATTAGATGAACCCCTCACATTTGAAGAGAGTGATTATTCTGTCTTTTAAAGGGTGTGCTTTTAGTGTAACCATAGCCAAGAAATAAAAGAGAGAGAGAGAGAGATTAAAAACAGCTGGAACATATGTCTGTTTTCACCTCCTCCATCTGGAACTTTGTTTTAGGATATCACAGACATTTTCCAAACAAACCTCTGTTGGACAAAATGATAAATGTAGAGGAGACATGCATTACATGTACGATTCTCTTTTTGTTTGAAGAGCTTTATAGAATCCGAACCACTGGTGTGTTTTCCAAACATAAAAATAAACCTTTGAACAGCACAAATGTGACTATATATATATGAGAGAGAGAGAGAGTATACATACACACACACACACATATATATTTGGGCAATGTTGTTAACTACAATATTGGCTCTTTAATCCATAAGTTCTGTTTACCTGGGAAGTAAAAATGAAATCTTTTATTATATGTTGATATTTGAGTAGAGCAATTAGAGAACTACAATAATGTGCTAGTCAATCTTTCAAGTTTCTATCAGTACTCTACTCTCAGATTCACACTTTTCTCTAAATTTCTCCTGTATCATATCATGCCCCAATTACTATAACTTTCTCACCCTTCCCCTTGTGGCAGTATGATTTTACAGCAATACATCCGATATGAAAATTATGTTAAACAAAACAAAACAAAACAAACAAACAAAAAAAACATTTAAAACTTCTTGGATAACATCACTCCCATTGTATACAGATCAAATTCCAAAATCCTTGACCTTTATTATATAGGCCCTACTTCAGCTTACACCAGAGGTTAAGAGCCCAGGTTTTAAAAGTCAGACAGTCTTCAGTTCCAATCCCGGTTCTTCCAAATGGAAGCACAGTCTGCAAGGATTCATGGTTCTAGTTCAACTGATTACTTTTGAAGGCCCGAAATTACATAATGGCAGAGAAAACAGATGAACAATGGAAAAAGAACGGGGTTAAAAAAATAGACAAACCTTGGTGCCCAGTTGATTAGAAGAGAGAAAATGGTAGGAAGCATGATACCTATATTAGCCTACTGGGTGGATTACCAAAGAGAGAGAATCCAGGAAAAGGAGAGGTTTGTCAGAATGAGGAGGGAGTCATTATTTTGAATTTGGTGTATGACATTTAGGTGAATATATTCATTCCACAGTAGTTGAGAGCCAGAGAAAGAGAGCACAGGCCCGATAAAAACTTAGGAGGCAGCAGAATATTATCATTGCCATGCTCATCCAACACTGAATATAAATTCATTCTACTGCAAGAATTATAACCTGGGGGTACAGCATATTTAAAACTCCCATTTTTACTGGATAATACAGCAATAAAATTAAAGTATATTCCATAAAAGTGACAGAAAATCATCTTAAATGAAAGTTCAAATAAAAATCTTGGTACAATTTACCTCTAACTTTTGGCTCAATATAAGACAATTCAGAAATTATGGCTACTTGACTATCTCAGCAGCTGTCTTCTCAAAGACTAAAGATATAGACTTGGGATGCATGGTTAAGTGATACTTATTAGACTAGGAGAAGCATAGGGGCTGGGAGAGGTCATGGCTACTCTTCTGCTCTATGTTTATGGGAGTTCTTTTGTTTTGTAACAAAGCGCATAGTTTTGGGGTAAGTGAGGAGGGAGAAGGTCACCTGTTTAACAAGCTACATTACCCCACGGCAGTCAAATGGGTGACAGATGGAGTCACATTGCCCTCACATTCCTATAAGAGAAGATATTTTTCACAGTTCTGGACCATATCCATTCAACATAAAACAGAATCTGATAATAATTATGGGTTGCTAGTGCACAGTGAGAAGTCAAATACCAAAGCCAGTTCTTGCCAAGTTTTTCTTTGTATTTTAACCACACGATCCATATTCTTCATTAGGCTATCCTTCATCTGTCCAAACAACAGGCTGTCGTCAGTTTATACAACTTAACCATTCTTAGCCCAGAGATGCTTACGTATGCTTCTTTAATGTTATAATAGAATTGAGATCTTTGTATTTTATAAAATTATTGAAAATGCTATTAGAAAAACAAAAAACAAAATAAAATCTTTCTAAGAATGTTTGCAAAAACTAAAGGAATATTCACTGTTACAACAGCAAGGCACAATGACTGTCTATTTCTTCTGAGAAAATTCTAGTAGACCTTTCTGACAGCTTTGAGATAGGCACTTTGTGGATAGATCACATGAGCCCTCTGAAAGTGACATTCAGGGGAATGTTGGCTTGTGTTGAGCTCATTTTGCAATGCCGAATCCACTGAAAATTCAACTATGATATCATAGAGAATCATCTTTAATTTGCAATTATCTTATTTAATAACTTCGAGGATTTTTTTTCATGTTGATTAGCTATTTACACATTTCTTATTTGGTGAATTGTTATGTTCATCCTTTCTGCCCAGCTCTATATAGAATGCTGTATTTTTTTTCACAGATTTAGGAAGCTTTCATATACCAGTGGGAACAGTTATCTTTTTTCAAACAGAGATTGTGTAAATTTTTTAAATTTAAAGAATATTAAAATATAAATGGTAAAAAGATATTTTAATAAAACAAAAGAAATACATACTCATCTAAATTCTAAAAATATATGTATAAACATAGTGTTTTGGAAAAAAAGGCAAAGAAACTGCACCAAATATGTTCACAGCTGCTATCTGTGTATTATAGGATTATTTTTCCTCTTTGTATATCTATGTTACTTTCAAAATTTCAACAATGAACATGCATTATTGTAAAATGTTATGGAAAACTTACCAAAGTTTAGGAGAAACTCAACATACATATATATATATATAATCTCCACGCATACGCTTGTATTTTGTTTTATTTTCCCCTGAAGTTTATTTTCCTATGCATATATTTTTCCATATATGTTTGGATTGGCACCAATCCTATATTTACAGTATTAAGGACATTTTTCATTTGTGGCCTCTCAACATCTTTGAATATCTTTCCAACATTTTGGTGATTTCCCTCATTATGAGTCCTCCCTTTCTAAGGTAGAAGCCATAAAATCCACATCCCCAGTTTCTTTTGCAGCTATTGTATAGATATATCACCTAGGTTCCACCAAGTGGAATCTTTGGAAGGAACATTGTATTTAGAAGTGAGCAGAGTGAGAAGGTGGTCATATATGCAGAAATCAATATTCTCATAATTATGGTCATGAAAACAGCTGGTTCTTTGGACACTTCAATGGTGGATATCTAGTTCTGAGCATCTTGGGTGCTGAGAGGAAGACACCAGTGTTTTCAATAGAAAATCCCTCATAATATGCTTGGCCAATGGATTTTGTTGTTCAGTTCCAGAATTTTGCTTTTCTAGCCTTACAAAATACTCTGGGAGCTTCAAAATATTCTTTGGTAATAAAATAATCAGAGTGGGCTCTGTATTTGCGTTGTCCAAAAATTTGCAGTTTATATTTGTTTTCTCTATTTCATTGTAGCAGTGATTTTAAATAGCTTCATGGCTAATTATGCCATTATTTAAAAGTTCTATAATTTATTTACTCCATGCAATTCATAGAATATTTAGTTTGTTTTCTATCAATATAATTAAAAATGCTGCATTTACTACTTAAGCACAAATACAAATATGTTTACCTTTCTTTTTCTAAAAATGATACTCCCAGAAAAGGAATGACAAAATCAAAATATTTTATATTTTTGCTTTTACAAATTTGGCCAATATTTTCTTCATTATAATTCCCAGGCAGCAGTAAAATGGAGGTACTTTCAATTAACATTGAACATAATGGATGAAGGAAGTTTATATAAGATGAGATTAGAGAAAAAGAAACAGGTCACAGAGTGTGGGGTTTTTAAGTCATGGTGAGGAGGTGAATTTTTCCTCAAAGTATGATGAGAAATTTTAGGGAGATATTAAAAATAGAATGGAAGCAATCTTAAGTACTTTGAAAAATGATTATCACACTCATTTTTTATTGCAAGGAGGGTGATATGGTTTGGCTTTATGTCCTCACCCAAATCTCATCTTGAGTTGTAATCCCATAATCCCCACATATCATGGGAGGGACCCAGTGGGAGGTAATTAAATCATGGGGGCAGTTTCCCTCATGCTGTTCTTGTGATAGTGAGTGAGTTATCATGAGATCTGATGGTTTTACAAGCATCTGGCATTTCCCCTGCTGGCACTCCTTCTCTCTCCTGCCGCCTCATGAAGAAGGACGTGTTTGCTTCCCCTTCCAACGTGATTGTAAGTTTCCTGAGGCCTCCCCAGCCATGCAGAACTGTGAGTCAATTAAACCTCTTTTCTTCATAAATTACCCAGTCTTAGGTATCTCTTCATAGCAGCATGAGAACAGACTAACACAGGGGGATAACCATTAGGAGTTGTTTTTTTTTTTTTAATCTAGGCAAGCAATGATGTTGGCTTGGACTTATTGGTAACAGTAAAGTTAGAAATATTGGAAATATTTGGGATATATTTTAGAGGTAGAACTGATAGAATTCATGGATATGTCAGATATGAAATTTGAGAGAAAGTGGATCCACAGTGATGAATAGATTTTGACTTCAACAACTTGGAACAAATTGTATTGAAATACACTGAGATGGAGGAAATTAAACAAGGATTAGATGTGGGGAATGGAGAGAGAAACCTATGGTTTTGCTTGACCTTGTCAAGTTCAGCGTACCTTGGATATTCTTGTGGAGTTTTAAAATCAGCACTTGGTTACAAGTATCTGGAGTTTGGAGGTTGCAATCAGATATGGATTCACTGACAGAATTAAAGGCTTGGAACTGGGTAAGGTCCTAGGGAAAACCTGTGGATAGAGAAAGAGTTCGAACATAGGGCCCCAGGACAGTCCAGCGTTTAGAATTTAAACAGAGCAAAAGGCCTGAGCAAGTAGAAGAAGAGCAGCTTTATTGGGTAAAGGGTAAAAGTTCTTATATTTATCAACTTTTAGAATGTCTTCTAGAAATTTTCGATTCAAGTATTCTGCCTCCTTCCCCTATATTTTCTAGTGAGATATTTGATTTTTTATTGAACTATAAGATCTTACTATACGTCAGTGACATAGCCTCTGTGTTATATTTAAATTTGTATTTTGTTGTTTCGTTTATATTTTTATTTGTCTTTTATTTGTTTGATTTATAGTTTTATATTTCTCTCATTTTTTGTAGCAAATGTATTGATCTTTTAATGTTCTATATAGCTTATTAACTTACTTTTTGCTTTACGTGTTCTTGTCCATCCAAAACCTAACATTGACCAATATATTTCTATTTTAGAAATTCCTTTTTTAAAAAACTTTAGCTCTTTAATTACTCCAAAATGTATTTTGGTAACTGAGCAGCCATTTGTTGAAACTGTACGATAAGTCTTGGATAGCTAATCTGGTGCCTGCCAAGGTCTCCCCAGTAAGAGGATTTCCAGTGTTTGGTATTCTGAGTCCTGCCCTTAAGGAAGGCATTGGAAGCAGTGTTCAGCAGAGAACACCAGTGCTCAAGCCAACAGTTTCTTTCTGGTGCAGTTTATAAAGCCCTAGGATTTTGTTTTGTTTTGTTTTGTGGCTAAGCAATGATTTATCTCTGTTAAACACATTTTGCCATGTTAGCGTCCCATTTATTCTATTTGATTCTATTACTTATAATTAATCCCAGAAATCTTACTGAGTCATGCTCTTCAAACAGGGTCACACCCTTATGTCCCTCTTTCCTTTTTTCTTCCAAATATTTCCAAGCCTGAGTGCAATTTCTCTAGTTTCTGTTTAAGGAATTTAGCTTTGGCGTATGAATAAGATATTATAGTCTGAAGTAGCAAGGCTGCTCAAATTTCTTCTGAAGTTACACTGCAATACTCCTCAGCTCACCCCACCCAATCTATGTTCCAGTTGATAATTTTAATAAGAGCCATCACCCATTTTATTAGCAGCAGGCTAAGAGGTGTTGTGGAGAAGAAATCTAGCATCCCTAATTCCAAATGCCTGGATCCTTTGGTTTCTTTATCAGCATACCAATTTTAGGAGTATCAGAGAAATTAACTGTTACAGTTCCACTGGGAATATGTGGTAGCCATTGGTTTTGCCCAGCAAATATTTCCAGTTCTTCTGGGCACAAAGTAGGATTGCAATTCTTTGCTCCCCAGAAGCTGAGTGTAACCATTCAATTTGCACTGATCAGTGAAATGTTGAGTGGACATTATATGTGTTACTTCTAGATGAAATCTTAAGATTAAATTCACGCTTCACCAGCTCTGACTCAGCAACCTGCCAGTTCTAGATAACCTGGATGCCAAAGACAGGCTAATGTGAAAGAGTGAAGAGATGTGTTCCTTGAATGACAAAGAAACCTTTGTTGTATTGAGTCACTTAGCTTAAGAAACTGTTCATTATTAGAGTGCAATGGAACCCTGCCCGATTCATACAGAATTGGTACCTGAAAGTGGGTTACTATGGAAACAACCTTATTTGAAAACTTATTTTGAAGAGGAAAGACATATGGTTATTAGTTATACTCAGAAGTGAAACAATGAAAATTAATCAGGAAATTAGGAAATCAATTTCGCACATCCTTGAGGTGGTGTGGACAAAGATTTCATCTACGTGGGTGTTCTCATGCTGGCTGCATTGTTGAACACCAAGGTAAAATTAGAATACTGTGATAAAGCACAGGCCAAGAAAATGGAAAGAAAATGCTAATGCAAAGATCTTCTCAAAACCAGCCTGGGCAACTTAGTGAGACCCTGTCTCTACAAAAAAATAAAAAGTTAGCTGGACATGGTGGTGCACACCTGTGGTCCTAGCTACTCAGGGGTGCTGAGGTGGGAGGATCGCTTGAGTCCAGGAAGTTGAGGCTGCAGTGAATCATGATCTTGTAACTGCACTCCAGCCTGGGCAACAGAGCGAGACCTGGTCTCAAAAGAAGGAAAAATGATCCTCTTTTTATATGATAATGATAAAACCTGAATAAGAATAAACAAATATAAGACTGTCTGATTCCAACAAACAGAAAACCTCATGACCTTCTGAAGTATAGGCCTTTTTATTGATTTTGCCTGAGACAATGACAGACCTTTCAATGCAGCCAACTTAGCTCTGTATCAGTTCAGAAGAGTTTTCTGTAATTGTTGTTGCTATGGCCATTGTTCTGATTGATTTTTCAGAGGCAACGTAATTCCTTGCTTCTATTACTACTAACTATCTTCATTTTATCGGATTCTCCCACATTACTTTCATCTCTTTTCCTTCCTCTGCATTCTGAGACAATACCACAAGTCTGGGCTTTGTATCAGTTCTTCGATTTTCTGCATAAGTCTTCTCCTTCATGTCTGTAACCCTAATTTTAATTTTTCATTTTACATTTCTTTTCTTCCTAAACTTCCTGACTTTACCGTCTTTTCAAGACAATATCCTGAAAACCTTTTTTCTTTTTTAAAGTGAAAGCACATTTATTAGAGAAGTAAAGAAACAAAAGAATGGCTACTTCACAGACAGAGCAACTGAACACCTTTAAAACCCATACTTACAATATGGAGATTGTTGCAGAGGTTTTTTTTCAAGCAAGTTAGAAGAAATGATCTAATTTCAGGGTGCTTTTATTTTATTTTTAATTTTTATGCAAGGCATGTATAAGTTACAATTTATTTCACCATACCTTTCAGGTTTTGGAGATTGTGGAAGTTGATGTTGAATGTGACTATTGATTGATTCTTAATCTTTGATTCCTATTTTCTTGTGAATTTCTATATATTTCTGTATAGACTTCTTCACTTGTTGTGAGAAAAAAAAAGTGGAATAGCCTAGATCACACACCGCAGTTTTCTCTTCAGATCGCCAGAGAATCTGAATGTAATGACCAATGATCACTTGTGAAATTATAATAATTTTTGTTTTACTACAGTCACAAGCATTAAGATTACTAAAAATAATGGCAGCAATGGCCCTTACTCCTGTTCTCAAATGAAAGGCACATTTAATTTTTTTTGCCAACAAAAATCACAAGGATTTTTTTTTGAAAGACAGTAGTGTTTTAGATGTCAGGTGACAATTCTTCCCACTGTGCTATTATAAATGTGTTCATTTTCATGAAAATGTGTGAACTATCTTACCAACATCAGTGAGTATAGCATCTTTGCATGATGGAAATAATAGTATGCAAACAGAAATTGTATATCTTTTAGTATTTAAAAGTGATTTTGTGTTCAGAATTTTGAATAAAAAGAAATTTGACAATGTGCCCCACATGTGTTGCTTTGAATATTCTAGGCATTAATGAGATAAAAACCAGATAAAAGTTAAAATTTATCTTTAATCTTGAGGTCTTTATGATTAAGGGAAAAAGTGAGGAACGTATGCTGAATATGTTGAACAGTTTCGACTCTTATTGAGTTAAAGAAATCTGGGTGAAAGATATGCTGGTAACTACTAGAGATACATATTTAAACATAAACATTCTCTCAAACAGAGAAAGATTACTGATTGTGAAAATATGTATTTTTAACACAATGCCAAAAATTGCCTGGGGTTTATTGCATTGCATTATCTTAAAGAACATCTTTAAATAGAACAGTACATTATTTTTTCTTGTAGACTCACAAATGTTATCAACCTAAATAAAATGTTTCCAATAAATCTTGTAGGCAGCCTATGATAATTGCACGTTACCACATCGGAATTTTCATTTCTACATATATCACACAAAAGCAATCTATACAAAATAACATATTAGGAAATCTCCTCCTTTTATACATGCAATCCCCACAAACATATATACATATATCTTCTACACTTTTTTATGATGAGTTAAATATTTCTATGAATTAAATAAGTTTTAAACTAAGTTTCAGTTGGATTTGTGCTTTTGAGATGAAAATGATAAGAGTGATGTAGAGAGAATTAACATGCTAAATATATTAATCTCAATGGTATCACATCTTATAGTCAATTGTTGGGTGCCTGTCTTAGCACAAAATTTTGTTCTTTATATAAAGATGTTAGGAACCTTTAAAAATGGCTTTCCATTTTATTATTATATTGCCTTCTGGAAGGAATTAATAGAATGGCGAGGTTGGAGACAGTTTAAGGAGGGAAAAGTAGCTTTTCTTGGCAGAGCCCCTCAGTCCTGTGATTCTAAACATCTTGAAGAAACAGCCTTCAGCCTCAAGTGTTTTATTTTAGGTTCTTCTATAGAGGGTCTATGGAACTTTTCCAATCCTGTTTATGAATATTGAAAATCAGATTCCTTAGAGGCCTTTCTTAAAGGTAACTGATGACTTCATGGAAAAGATGGTTCTTTAACTCTTTAAGAAATTAGCAGAGTAACAATACTAGTTTTTTAAAGAGTGCTTGTGCTTTGAATGAGAGCATGTGAGCTTAGAAAGGAGGCAGAAAGGAGAATGGATATGCTTATTGAGATAAATTTGGGAGTCTTTCAAATGAAAGTTCCGTACTTTATAAATTTTCCTAGGAACCTCCAGGCTCCAACTAAAACCCTGGCATTATGGGCCTAAAAATGATCACACATAACACTTCACACAAATCTGGGTTGAGCTAAGAAGTTGAAGCTCAAGAAATTCTTCTTAGCAAAAACACTTGTCATAGTCAATGTCTTAATAATGTAAATTTTGATAGAAGTAATTATTTTAGAATCATACAATTGTTCTATATTATTAAATGCCTGTGGAGCATGGATCAGAATGCTTTCAGAACTCTGGAAGTTCTTGTGATATAGATACACTCTTTTGTTTTTTCAATGTTCGTTTATTTGAAGGAGAGATTGGCACTCTGGTGTCATCTTGTTCCTCATTTAACATAGTGCAGCAAGGACGAGAAAATTCATATTTTTCATCTCATTACTGGCCATATATTTAATGCTATTACATTTGCACTTTAGGAGCCAAAATTCTTATCAAATTTATTGATATAATTCTAACATTCAGAATCAGAATCTGTAAAATAAATGAAAGATGGACAGATTTGTCAGCTTATATCTCACATTTTATTGCAACTGACATTGGACAATTTTGAAGCTAGAAGAATGACAGAAGACATGATTAGGCCTTCAGAAGACATGATCCATATTGCTTCTCCCATTTCTTACGACAGTTTACCATCTAATCTTTGTTCAGACTGCTACTTTGGCCACTTGAGTTAGTTCTAATAGCATGTTAAAACGCATATAAAAAAAATAGCCTGAAACACCATCTCGTTTCTTGAGCTATGTTTCTCAGCATAATAGTAACTTTGGGTATTTTACCCTTTTGAGTTAAATTAAAGCTAGCAAGTCTTATTTTGTATAATTACAATAAGATAAAGATCATAGTGTGTTTTACATTGTAGCGTGTGTGTATATATCATGGAGGATAAATGCTTAAATGGAATTATGGGATGCACACACATGGGAGGCACTGACCATAATAACAGATGACATTGTGATATAGAAAATGTGTGTATATTTAATGAAGTTGTTTTAATTTAAAGTCAATATCTCACTATCTTGCAAATCCCTACTCAAAATACATTTCATAACTGCACAGAAGGACTGAGTAACAAACAAACAAACTTATAGACACATGCTGATCTATTTTCAATTTGAATTGCTACATGGAAGATTTGCAATTGTATTATATATAGAATAAGGGATCTATGCAACAACTAAATTTAGTCGCCTCTGTATGGAATGCAGACGTGAATAAATTATTGGGATTGAAGACGTTTACACAGAAAATAAAATCGGTATCAAGAGTCTGATTACTAATTTTGCTCCGCCACTGGTAGTGGTCTGTCCTGTTTCTAAGTAAACGCCACTAGGCTTCAGTTTTCTCATCCAGCAGAGAAGTTTATTTTCTAGAGATTTTGAATTAATAGTACAAATCTTTACAAACAATTAAAATTATTAAAATGTAAAGTAAAAAAGATTTTTGAAGAGTATGAAAATAAAATGAGATATAAATAAAATTTCATCATCTCTTTCTTAATTTGTCTCATTTTTGTAAATATGTAAGAGTAGCATCTAGTGCCTGCTGCTAGTCAGAGGCTTCTCTAGGGTTGCCCTGTGCTGAGCAGGCTGGGACAGGGAGGAAACAGAACAAGGGTGTCTCTACCTGTCTCTGTGGGGACCACTTAGACAAAAGCTGAGGCTTTGTCAGTTTCATTGTTTACACAGCCAACAAACGTTTGCTTTGAGGAAAGAATTTCTTGGTTAAATAGGATATAGGAGTGACTGACAAATGATTCCTTATGTCCCTTTTAGAATAATCTACTATTTTAGTAATCTATTACTCTTATGATCTTGAAAACATGGTAAAATTACCTCAAAAGAGTTACCATCCTTTGAAAGTTTTATTTCAATCCGTAAGCTGATTAACACATTTACATTTGCATGCACTATTTTTTCTTACATAACTCAATGTAATACTTACTATTATTGCATTACTACTTTTGTAACTTTGCTTTAATAATTAATATTTAATTAATCAATTTATGCATTGGCCTTAGAATGTGGCAAAGCAACTCCAAGTCAACTCCCTAGTACATATTGTTACACCAACTCTGCCTCATTCCATAAATGAACTGAAATTCTGAAAAATAATTTAAAACTTTTTTTTGGCTGTTGAGGCATGTTAAAATTTCAAAACTAATATTTTCATTATTCTAAATAAAAAATGAAATTGTATATGTAATATACAGTCTAAAATAACCTATAGTGATACTCTGAGAAAAATAATGGCATTAATTGTTTCTGTAACTTAAACATTTAACTAAGGTACCAAAGAAGAAGGCAAAAGGAAGTAGCAGAACTAAATTAATAAGGTAAAATCTGAAAATTATGAATTATGAAACAAACTAGCATTCTGATTGAAAAAAAAGTCTGCTTATATGGGAAGACACAGAATAAAAATATACCCCTGACATGTGTGAATAAGACAAAGGGAAGAAAAAAACATGATTTTGGAATTTGTAAAGCAAATATATTCACAATTATAGAATATACTAAGGAATTATAAAGATCATTATGCCAGCCGTGTCAATAATGTACATTCGGATAAAATGCATGTGCCATAGAACAATAATAAATTATTAAAAATTATTTTAATAAAGAAAGAAAACCTGTACAAATCAATATCTATGGGAAATTTTTAATGAATGATTTGTCATTAAAATGGATGTTAGGATGAAGTGGTTCTTTCTAACATTTTTGTGTTAGTTAAAATATTCCAGATGAATAAAAAGACAGAGTGCCCTAATTTCTTTTGTAAGTTTATTACCAAATCCCAATGAAGAAGGCATGAACAAAGAAGAAACCAAGAACCTAAATATCTAGAAATAAACTACGGAAGTTGGAGAAGTCATTTATCAAGAAAATTGTAAAACAATGAGAGATATTAACAAAGGTCTAAATAAATGGTCACATATACCTTGCATATGGATTGGAAGACTCAATATTGTAATGATGTCAACTCTATCCAAATGTATATATAAACCTCTCATTGGTGTGGAATGGACAAGTTGATTCTCAATAGGGAAATGCAAAGGTCCTTTAGTAGCCAAGGCAATTCTTAAGAAAGAAAAAACATACAAATTTTTGTATGATAACTAACTAAAATGTATAGTTGAGAAGGGAAAAAAATGTCAAACTTAGTATATATGTATCAGTCTGCATGAGGTATGGACCTATTGAACAGTATCATTCAGGTTTAGCATCTTCACCACCTTCACCATTATCAAATGAGCCTTGCCTGAAATCAGAAGCACTACTTATTTTCGTTAGCTGGAGAAGTTGACATGAATGGAGGTATCTCAAGAACCCTAAACTGTGTCATTAGAAAGCAATAGGAAACATGGTTCCCTTCTTTTAGGAGTTGTACCAAAAATTCTGGGTATAAGGGGCCCCAAATTATGTAATTCTCAATTATTTCTTTGTGAATCTTGATTTAAGCTAGTGCACTATGAAGAAACATACCTGTTTCTCAGATAGTCTTTTATTTAACTTATAAATTATTCCAAGGCATGGACTATATAGAATTCAATGATCAAAACTTTAAGTAAGAAGAAACCAATTAATGAATTTCTGGGGGAAATAAGGGCCTGAAGTAATTAAAATTTCTCAGTAAGGCTGTTATTTTAGTTATTTTCATTAAAAGAAATGTATGGTTATTCATGTTATTTGGACCCCAGAAAATTAGTTACAACCAAAAAGTGTCCAAGGAAACTTTAAAATAATGCAACGTCAAAGACATTTCGCATTTTCTGTCAGTTACTAGCACTATTCTCCAGCAGTCATCTTCACCCAAATCACAATGTGGTACAGATGCAGTTGAAAAAAGAAAAAGTGGCAATGTAAAAATAGATCATTGCATTCCTGTACATGACTATTTTCTTTCTAATGAAAAGATTTTATTTTACTTTGATGCCTTTCAAAATCTTAGTATTTGAAGAATTAATTTTTATTTAAAGTAAATCTTATTTTTTTAGCATTAAGCAATGGGATGTTCATGAACCTTATCTACAGTGAAATTCCTTCTCATTAGTGTTATTTTCAGAAATATACAAATATAGATTTATAAGCATAACTGATCAGGGCATTTATTTGTATATATTTGCCTATTTGTAATGTAGAGTCATTTACTACTTCAAATGGCATATACTCATTTTATATGTAATATTCATTTTACCAAATCATGAGTATTTTCCTAATTTAATTTATATTTTATTATTTGTTTATTCAGTACTTCTTAACACACGCATATTCATTTATTTTGAGTCTCATATACTTTTTAAAAATGGGTATCTACTTTGATCCCATCTTGTAAAGTCATATAAAGCCCTCCTAAAGACACACCTTCGTCCCCATTAATATTATTTTAGGTGTGGCAGTGTCAAGCAGTTCTAACATAATACTCAGTCTGCAGTGTCAAGCAGTTCTAATACAATAATGCTCAGTCAGCTTACCAATAAGTTAGCTTTTCTCTAGGTCTTGTCTGTGATGTTTTAATTTCCATAATCAGATTTCTGACTAGCTCTTGAGCTCAAATTCCAGTCTTCCAGTAAAGACATGCTATCTTATACTTCAGTGTATAGGGCCCTGTCTGAGAAAATTATGATTTAAAGTAGTCTACCCATTTGGTCCCATAAATAATAGAACTTCTAAAGAAATGCCAGTATTACAGCATGCAAGCCATAGTTCCTGGATTGTTAGAGATGGGTCAAAAAGGATTTTTCAGACTATGTGCCTTATTTTTGATTTCTGGAAACATCATTGCTATCATCACATTACTATTCATTGGAAAGCACTTGTTAGAGTAATTAGACTTACAATACGAAGCTGGGATATGAGATGGTAACTTGGCTAACTTGTCAAAGAGTCCAGTAAAGACCCAGGATAATAGACAAAAAAACAAAACAAAACAATGACGACAACAAAAAAGGAAAACAGAAGAAAGGGGTGGGGGAACAACTGGAGTGTGCCTTTTCTAAAACACCTGAGACAATTAATTTTTACTATATATAATTTCAAATTCTAGAAAATGCAGTCATATATAACAACAACAACAACAACAGCAACAGCAAAACACCCTTCTTTGGTGATTTTGCTGGCTATATAACCCAGATGCAATATTTATATTTCATTTTGGGTCATTTTTCCATAAGTTGTTTTAATGTGTCCACTATTTTTCAGAATTAATTCTACGCTTTCACATTTCCAATTAAAATATATGGCATTGAGCTCCAATGGCTACCGACATCATAAAAAGGAAAACAACTACATATTAAGTGCCTCCTGATGGATGAACACAAGGCCAGCTATAAAGTACCCAGCCAAACATAAATCATGAATCTGAGCAATTCTCTAGCCTCAAATAGCAGTTTGCAAAAACAGGGAAATCAGAGGAACATGTTAAACAATACCATGGTATTGCAATCAGCAAAATCCAGAAAGAAAAAGTGTATAAGACAAAAATTTAGGTTATTTTCAATGATGTGTGAAGGAAAAGAGATAGAAGAAGAACTTTTAGACTAAAAGAATCTCAAAGAATCAATCAACCACCATGTGTAGGCCTTATTTGGATGCTGATTTAAATAAATACCAAAAAAGACACATAGGAAACTATAAGATGGTTATCCACTTACTATTTTTATGACATTAAGGTTATTTATTTTTTAAACTGTGATCATTGCATCCCAGTAATTTAAAGAAGAGAGCTTACCTTTTAGAGATGTATACAATATTGATTTGTAAATACTAAAATATTTACAAATAAAATGAGATGATGTCTAGGGTTTACATCAAAATACATGGAAATTAGGACAAGTTGAAGTGGCTGTATATGAAACAAGAATGACTCTATGTGTTAATTGTCAAAACAGTCCTGAGTACCTAGAAGTTCACTATACTGCTCTGTACATTTTTTGTATATGTTCAGAATTCTTTATGTATCTTAAAAAGTTATGTCAAGATATTTTTTTCCCAAGTTGCTAAAACAAAACAAAATAAAATAACATAAATTTTTTTCAAAATCATATTTCCCAGAATTTTGGCTTTTCGTATTTTCCAATACTGTGAAGATTTTAAGGAAAAGACTTTTTATTCCCTGTTACTTAAAAAGAATTTATTGAGATAAAAGTATCTTCAGATAATACATTTCTATTTGTTATCGGACAATTTTCAACATGTAGTGATAAAATAATTGAATTTTTAAGGGACAGGTCTTTCTGCTGGGTTGAAAACTTATTTTAGATGTCAGATAATAAAATTCTTTAGGGATTTTAGGTGGCAATACCTTAGATAACCCAACTGTTGATATGACAAAAATAATCAAGATATAAATAAATTGTTCACAAACATGCTGTTTTGTTTAATAAAATTTAGAATATTATCTTTTTCTGAAAATAAAAAAAACTCTTAAGTCACATGGAATAATAATGCTGGGTTTTACTGTCATCCATTTCTATGTAGTGTTTCTAACATCATGATGTTAGACATCATTAACTATGATTAATATCAGTTCATTCTGAGTATATTCTAACATAATATTCATTATGTTAACATCATCATTCATTATGAGTCTTGGTAATATTAAAATGGTAATTCTTACACACAATTCACTGATACAGACAGAGTTTGATTAATGGGAATCACTAATTTTTTACTTTAATATTTTATTTAGAATTTCCTAGCTGATATGGAAACAGAAGTCCTTGAATCAACAGAAATGTAATAATATTAAAATTAGGGTATTGTAAGATTAATTTTGTGCCGATATTACCTTCCTTGCAAACTCTGATAACATATTCAATATAACAAAAAAGGTGCATGTTAAATTTTAATTACTTTTACTAAAATGTCTTCGCTCTCTACATCATATTGGCAATTTAAATCTCCCCAGTATAAACGTTCAAGACCCTTGCCCTGTTAGGAACCAACTAACTGAGTAAATGCAAGTGATTTTAAATTAAAGATGACTGTGCAATTACTTTAGGGAAGAAAAAATTAGCTTATCCATTAGTGTTATAGGTTGCTGTAAGGAAAGCCATGGTATCTGTTCATTCAATTAACTCCCAACCTCAAAGGCAACCGATCATTTCATTTGTAACCTTGTTGATTAAGCGGCTCTGAATTTTTAAAAAGCTATGCCTTTTGAGAATATAACCTTGGTAATATGTTTCTCTTGGATTGCGTGAGTCTGTTTGGTACATTAGCTAATTGTCAGAACAAGTAAATGATGTACTTAATAGGTTTTGATCAAACTCTATGAAAAAGTTTATAAGAAAATATAAAAATATTTTTTCTAATCAACATAACTGTAAACATACATAAAATTATTCCAAAGTGCACTGATAATCTTATGATATGCTGAAATTATTCAATAAAATAATAGAGGTAGAAACAAAAGTAAAATTGAAAACCCCAACACATTATCATCTGCTTTAAATTTAACAAATATTTTCACTTTGAACTATGTAGCAGAAATCATCTTTCCAAAAAATTATGTGACAGAGCATTACAATGATCAATTATTGTTAATATGTCATATTTCCATGAGAAAGCATTACACATTTTTGGATGAATATAGTTTCAATCAATGTCAGACAGTGACACTGAGCATCTCAACTTCTTTTATGTGTATTTAGTCACAGACATTTTTCTTTCCTTCTATAACTTCATTTCATGGATAAAATATTGTGACAATATTTTTAGAAAGACTTTAACATGCAAACTACTAACATAATAATGCAAATAGTATATTGTTATATGACACAAAGTATAAAGGAGAAGGAAAAGAGTTTTACCTGGTTAATCACATGTGTTGTTCTAAAGCAGAGTACAGCAGATGAACTCACTGCCAATGTCTTGTCTGATAATCATGAGTGAGCTCAGCAGCAATTTCAAGGGGTGGGACTTGTCCTCAGTAATGAATTCCCAAGGGACTATTTCCAATCAGAGAATGCAATTCCAGACAATGAAACCATTCTCCATTTGTTGACCCTGGTTTTGTGTTTACAATCAGCTGTGGGTGTATTCATGCCTCAGGGAAGGAATTGCCATATATTTCACTGAGGTTTATGGTATGAAGAATATTTTGAAACAAGGATTACATGAAAACAAGATTGATCTTTAATTGCTTTGAAGTTTTTCCACAATGTATTTATGCCTTTTAATTTTTTCCCCAATTGGGATGAAAATTGGAAAAAGGCTTAACTCTAAGCAGTTCAGTCCCCTACCTTATGAAACAGGGAAGTCCTCTGAAGGAAGCTGGATAATGGAGCCTCTGCCTTAGAAATGTGGATGATGGGAGTGGAGCTCACTATTTTGGGAGTCACTTTATTGAACGCGGGACAGACGGTGTTACCTATTAGACATCTCTTTATCTTATGGTTATCCCTGCGTTGTATTTTCCCCCAAATTGTATATAAACTCGTATATCTCATTACTGTATTACAAATCAGAAAATTTTGTTGATTATCTGTCTAAAACATACATTTTCCAGAAGGATATTTTTCCTCTAAACACTTCTCCTTACTTGTTTGGACACATTCCTCACTCAATTCTGTCCATCTGTGTTAAGTGTATAACTAGAATACAACAACTTTGCACCACTATGAACACCGCTGCCTTAGCATAACAGATCTGCAGCTCATCCTCCTAATCAACTTCCCGTCCTTTTCACCACTGCCCTGTAGTCCACACTACATAAGGCAGCCTGGCTGATTCTATGAAAACACGAGTCAGCTCATGTCATTCTTCCACTCTTCCAGTAAGATCCATCCTAAGCGTGATCTCAAAAATCCCCTAATAACCTAATGCAGAATTATAATTCCCTATCATAGCTGGCCCCTCACCCCATCTCTCTAACTTTAATTAACACTTACTTTTCCTCCCTCCTCTTACCTCCACACTCTCTGTACTCCAGGTACATGGGACCTCTTGCCATTCCTCAAGGGTGTCCAGTGCACACCTCCCTCAGAAAGTGGGACCTGCTGATTACTCTCCTGAAATACACTTTTGTGAGTAAATTTCTCTGTGTTTAGATCTCCATTCAAATGTCAGTTCAACTGTGAGATCTTCACTGACTACTTGTAGAAATAACAGACGTCCTCTTTACCACATTCTCCTTACTTTGCTTTATGTTGTTACAACATTTATTTATCTAAGTGTTTATTTGCTTACTATTTATCTCACCAATAGTATGGAAACTCCATGAGAAAGGATACTTTATTTGCTGATTTACCTTAACACCCAGGACAGGGCTTTGTGATGAATAGGTGTTCAATAAATATTTTTTTAATTAATGACTAATTAAGCTTAAGCTTTACTTTTCTTCCCCATTTTATAGACTATTCTAACCAACAGAATCTAATGAAATAGAAGTAACAGTCCATCTAAGGGAAAGAAGTATCAGTCCAATATAATGGAAAAGAAGTATCAGTCCAATCTAATGGAAAAGAAGTATCAGTCTATGTAATGGATAGAAGTATCAGTCTATCTAATGGATAGAAGTATCCATTAATGGAGTATAAGTATTAGTCTATCTAATGGAAAGAAGTATCAGACTATCTAATGGAGTAGAATTATCAGTCCAATCTAATGGAAAAGAAGTATCAGTCTATTCTAACAATGGCTTATTGACTGCATTAATTAGCATAGTTAATTTTAAATCTTAAAGCCTGAAGACCTCTAACATTCACCATGATTAAATGTCTATTACCATCCTAGAATGCATTGACCCTATGGACAATTTTTTTCTTGATCTCCATTTATACCCATTCAATTGGCTTAATTACCCTTATTATAAGAAAATATACTCTGCATAAAAACTGGTTTCTTTCCTCAAATAATCTCTTAGAAGTTTCTGCAAGACTCTGAATAACCCTCTGTTTTCTTCCTTAAAATATGCCAAACTTTCTCTGAAGCACTAATTTCCTACAGGTCTTAATTTATGTCTCTTTAACTATAAAATTTTATCTCCCTGTTCATTTCGACAAAACTTCTGCATCTCTATTAAAAGCTTAAGACTTTAAACAAAGTGTCAATTTAATGAAATAACATGCACAAAAAAAGTATTTGCCTCTGTTGAAAGCAAGACTTCACTTTTCAATTCCATATCTAATTAAAGCCAATGCTTATTTCCAGGTGATGGGACGGAAAATGGTTAAACCAATACATAACTCTCATTTTTCCGAGACCTCTATCGTTTTGTTGTTGTTGTTTGTTTTTTACTTTAAGTTCTGGGATACATGAACAGAACGTGCAGGTTTGTTACATAGGTATACATTTGCCATGGTACTTTGCTGCACCTATCAACCTGTCATCCAGGTTTTCAGTCCAGCATGCATTAGGTATTTGTCCTGATACTCTCCCTCCCCTTGTTCCCCACCCACTGACAGGATCTTGTGTGTGATGTTCTCTCCCTGTGTCCATGCGTTCTTATTGTTCAGCTCCCACTTATGAGTGAGAACATGCAGTATTTGGTTTTCTGTTCCTGTGTCAGTTTGCTGAGAACGATGGCTTCCAGCTTCATCCATGTCCCTGCAAAGGACATGAACTCATTCTTTTTTATGGCTGCATAGTATTCCATGGTGTATATGTGCCACATTTTCTTTATCCAGTCTATCATTGATGGGCATTTGGGTTGGTTCCAAGTCTTTGCTATTGTAAGTAGTGCTGCAATAAACATACATGTGCATGTGTCTTTATAGTAGAATGATTTATAATCCTTTGGGTATATACCCAGTAATGGGCTTGATGGGTCAAATGATATTTCTGCTTCTAGGTCCTTGAGGAATCACCACACTGTCTTCCACAATGGTTGAGCTAATGTACATTCTCACCAACAGTGTAAAAGCATTCCTATTTATCCACAGCCTCACCAGCATCTATTGTTTCCTAACTTTTTAATACTCTCCATTCTAACTGGCATGAGGTGGTATGACATGTGGTTTTGATTTGCATTTCTCTAATGACCAGTGATTATTAGCTTTTTTTCATATAGTTGGTGTGGGTGAAGGATTACCTAAGTGCTGAGGCAGGAGACTGAAGGCACAAACTGTTTCAGTATAATAAAGAAAATAGAATAAGAATAGTCATAATACAAATTAGATATAGAGATGATCATGAACAATTATCAATTTTAATATTACTCTTTGTTGCATTACTAATATAACCTAGGAATAACCGGCGGGTATAGGGTCAGGTGCTGAAGGGACATTGTGAGAAGTGACCTAGAAGGCAAGAGGTGAGCCCTCTGTCACGCCCACATAAGGGCTTCTCCTTGGTCAAGCGGTAATGCCAGTGTCTGGGAAGGCACCTGTTACTTAGCAGACCGGGAAAGGGAGTCTCCTTTCCTTGGAGGGGTCAGGGAACACTCTGCTCTACCAGCTTCTCGTGCGAGGCTGGATATTATCCAGGCCTGCCCGCAGTCATCCGGAGGCCTAAACCCCTCCCTGTGGTGCTGTGCTTCAATGCTCACGCTCCTTGTCCACTTTCATGTTCCTCCCGTACTCCTGGTTCCTCTTTGAAGTTCGTAGTAGACAGCGGTAGAAGGAATAATGAAAGTCTTAAAATCTTTGATCTTTCTTGTAAGTGCATAGAAGAAAACGCTGACGTATGCCGCCTTCCCTCTCTGCTTCGGCTACCTAAAAGGGAAGGGCCCCCCCTCCCACGATCAAGTGACTTGCTTGACTTTATCAATCACTTGGATGACTCACCCTCCTTACCCTGTCCCCCTTGTCTTGTATGCAATAAATATCAGGGCGCCCAGCCATTCTGGGCCACTACCAGTCTCCGCGTCTTGGTGGTAGCGGTCCCCCGGGCCAAGTTGTTTTCTCTTTATCTCTGTCTTGTGTCTTTATTTCTTACAATCTCTAGTCTCCACATGCGGGGAGAACACCTGCTAAGCCCCGTAGGGCTGGGCCCTACAATTGGCTGCATAAATGTCTTCTTTTGAGAAGTGTCTGTTCATATCCTTTGCCCTCTTTTTGACCTCTATCAATTTCTAAAAGTTTTAAAGGTTCTGGGAAGTCATAGGTTTAAGATATGGGAAGTGATATGAGAGCTATTATGTTCAAATGCAGGGGAGTTGTATATGTAGGATTGGGGTAGTTTAAGAATAGTTGAAATGTTCAGATGTTTTATTAAGCTGACTTTTTCAAAGTAAACATATATATCTGCAAGTACAGTTAAATAACTATAAAAGCAGTAATTCAATCAAAGATTGAACAGTACCAAGGTCGTAATTGTTTGAAAACAGTTCCCATTTGTTTTTGGTTGCATATTATTAGGATTCTAGCAAGATCAGTCTGTTTGTCTCCGTGTTTGTATTTATCTATCCATCCATCTATCCATCCATCCATCCATCCATTCGTTCATCATCCATCCATCTGTCCAACTTCCATTCATATTTTATCATACTTACATAAACAGAATATTTAACAGCAGGTTTAGTTGGGGAAATAAATCCTTTACACAGAGTTCTGGAGCTCCTTACTTTGCCAAGCATTCATTTTATTTGTTGGATTACAGGGAAACGAAGTCACAGGCAGGTGCTCAGCTGCACCACGGTACTCAGAGGACTTGAGGCAGTAGCTAATGACCAATGGGCAGTGAAGTGTTTGGATATTTAACATATCTAACAAGAATTATGGCTGGTTAAATTATTTAAACTCCACATTTATAAATTACACACACATAAATAAATTTCAAAGGTGAAATAAAGCTGAAGCAAAAACTGTAGTGTCTGTATAATATTTTGAGCCACAATAACTCTGGGAGCAAGGTTGCTTATGAACATTAGTGGATAAAAGCTCATGTTTCAAAAAAAAATAAAAACTTTTTGGCTGACTTCTTGTCAGATTTTACTTTGTAATTTGGCTGATGAAGGGGATGTAATAGAAGGGAAATAGTCAACTCTACCAATTTCCTATTGCTGTTTCTGTTTGTGTTATTATTTTTATCATTACAATACATATATAGAAGGTAGTTGACTGCTAAGATCAGTACAGAGAATGTAGAGGAATATAGAAATCTAGCTATCATCTGGAAATAAATTGCTCTTCTCTGCTCCATTAGAACTTTGCTCATACCACTCTTGAAGCCCTTATTACATTGCATGTGATTATTTCCCGTGATGCCTTCCTGTTTTGGCTACTAGACTGTTCTTTCGGGTTAAGGATAGGAAATTGTCATTTTTAAGAAGGTCCTGGTGTAACTCTTGTGCGTGGTAAATTTGAAATCCCTAAATCAGATAAAGAACTCCTCACAAAAAGAGTCATTTTATTCATTGCTATATCCCCTAAACTTCATAAATCTTTGGTTTTAGATATCTCTTAATGATCATTTCTTGAATAAATTTTTATTGTTCTTTGCCAAGTTTAGTGGGAACTACTGGTGATATTTACAGATATAAATATGTACTTACCATCAAAAGATCTTCAGTTCTGTTGGGAAACCTGGCAGAAACTGTCAAATGATAAATACAGTCAAATCAGTTTAAGTAGTGAATAAGTGGTATAGGTAACACAGACTCCAAAATAGGGTCTGGTTCTTTCACAATTAAGAAAGAGAAATGAAGAAGAAAATTCTAACATACATTATTAAAGCATTTGGTAATTTTCAGTGGTCCTTGTAGTTGAATTGTTTTATTAAATATCAGTGCAGGATTATTTGTAAATAGACTTGGAATGCCTTTAAGTTGCCTATGAAGGCATAATAGTCATTGCAATAGTTGTGATCTGATAGTGTCAAACAATGATTTATGGTAAATACATAAATAAATGTGTGTGTGTGTGTGTGTGTGTATGTGTGTGTGTGTGTGTGTGTGTGTGTGTGTCTATTAGACGAAGACCAGGAAATGAAATATGAGTCCTATTTTCATTTTTCTTTTATCTATGAAACCTTTCAAAACTAAGGTGTGCACCTGTGAAATACTCAATATTGAAAAAGTTACCAGTACTCAGTACCCACTCATCATATTGAGACAAGGTCTAAATTCCAGGAGAAAGTGTTGTCAACATAAACTTCAAACAAATTGAGATAAATCACACTATCACATAGAAGGAAGTTCTCTGTACTTAAAATTACCTGAGCACTGGGTTCTATTCCATCTGACTTTCCTGTTGTCAAACATGTATTTCCCTTTTTAAAACAAATGAACAAATAATCCCCATTCAACATAGTCCTCCACTTCTGTGTATAACTCTAATATCTCTACACCAATGTCAATCACTATCCCCATTCTCTTTCCCCGACTTCAGATCACTGTTTTATTATAGTGAAAGTTATCTGTACTTGTCCTCTTTTCTGATGTACTTCCAACCCAATGTGGTAAGTCTTCTACTTTCCATTCCTGGAAAGCCCTCTCTTCAGGCCACAAATGACCTTTCAATTGCATATCTTTTCTCACTGGATAATTCATTCTGCATTGTTCTTCTTTATAATGCTTGTTCTTGGAGACAGTCGTGTAATAAAAAGTAGGATTTCATTATCAACAATATTGAGAAATACTGCATACTTTATTTCCCAATATTTGAAAACAAAACTTGAGGACAATCACCATATGTTGGCATGAAAACTCTTCAGCATGGGAATTCATTTAACAATATGTAACTCAAGTATGTTTCCAAATTGCTCATTTTTTTCCTTTCCATTCACTTTTCTCACTACCATTTGCGGTTTTGGATCTGAGACTCCTTCCTTTACTATTTATCGGCAAAGACTGTACTTCATATTGATTTTTTTTTTTTTTTAAGACAGAGTCTTGCTCCTTCACCAGGCTAGAGTACAGTGGCGGGATCTCGGCTCACTGCAACCTCTGCTTCCCGGGTTCAAGCAATTCTCCTGCCTCAGCCACCTGAGTAGCTGGGATTACAGGTGCATGCCACCATGCCCAGCTAATTTGTATTTTTTAGTAGAGATGGGATTTCACCATGTCAGTCAGGTTGTTCTTGATCTCGTCACCTCGTGATCCGCCCACCTCGGCCTCCCAAAATGCTGGGATTACAGGCATGAGCCACCACGCGTGGCCTTCATATTGATTTTATAAGCTGTAAGTCACTGCTAAAACTGGATAAATTAATTTTACTTCCTAAATCTGTCTTGTCTTCAT
The DNA here is from genome assembly GCF_028885625.2 of Pongo pygmaeus. Taxonomy (NCBI): domain Eukaryota; kingdom Metazoa; phylum Chordata; class Mammalia; order Primates; family Hominidae; genus Pongo; species Pongo pygmaeus. Next base: position 13,546,944 of record NC_072380.2, read on the forward strand.
TCTCTCCTATTCTTTGTCTGCCCCCACCCCATATCCTCTATGATTTACTCTGCTAAATCAGGCACTCAGCAGTGATGTGGTAAAGATTGATTATTATAGCCTCACCTCTAATTTTTCACCTCTCAAGTCCATTCTCCACTCAGTAGCTATAGTTGGATCTTTCTTAAAAGCCAGTTCCAATTATCTCTTGTTTCTTCTTAGCACTTATGTGAGTTTACTAGGGCTACTGGAGCAAAGTACCACAAAATGGATGGCTTAAATAATATAAATGTATTGTCTCACAGTTATGGAGGCTGGAAGACTGACATGAAGGTGTCAGCAGGGTTGCTTCCTTCTGAGGCCTCTGAGGGAGAATTGGTTTCAGGCCTCTCTCTCACCTTCTGCTGCTCTGCTGGGAATCTTTCATGTTCCTTGGCTTTGGGTACATCACCAGTATCTCTGCCCCATCTTCACGTGATGCTGTCCCTGTATCCATGTCTGTCTCCAAATTTTCTCCTTTTATGAAGACACCAGTCACAGTAGATTAAAGCTTGCCCTAATGATCTCACTTAAACTTGATTACTTCTGTAAAGACTCTATCTCCAAATGGAGTCAGATTCTGAGGTATAGGGGCTTAGAACTCCAACATATTTTTTTATTTGTGGGGACATAATAATTCAACCCAAATCTTTCTACATATAAAATGTTTGCTACTTCTAACATGAAAATTCCTTTACATGTCATACGAGATCCTGAAGGTCTCATTCCTGCCTTCACTAACTTCAACTCTTGCCACTCTCAAAATATCTTGCTCCTCTCAAATTAAGGAGGCAGAGAAAAAAGCTCCTGAAGGAATTTTTATGGTATCACCAATAAAACATAAAAGAAGAATACTGATAATCTCACCTAGGTTTCCTAGCTAACTCTTATTCTTTCATTAGGGCTCAACATAAGAGTTACCTATTTGGCAAGCAATCTAATTACTCAAGTTTAATTGGGTAACTTTTGTGCATTTAGCATTCTTCTATCTTCATTTTGAACCTCTTCATAGGTCACTGTGAGCACCCTGAGGGCAAACTCCATCATGTTTATTTCTGTGGCACAACCCAGCTCCTGTTTGAACAATGATTAAATGGATGCACCTTCCAGGGAGCATGTGGGAAGTGGATGTATTCAAGAGGTGAAAAATGAACACACTAGGGCAGGACATCAGGGTTATTTGATCTGGGAAAGAATGCCAGCAATTACCATGGAGGAAAGAGATGTAAACTTGGTCAAAATAGAGGGGAAGGAAATAAGGCAAAGCATCAAATAAAGATAAAATTATGAGACCCTTTGTCCACTGCCATAAGATAGCTTCAAACAGTAGAAAGAAAAATGTAATTTGCAATTAGACAACAGCATAGTTGAAACTCCAGCTCTGGCACTTACTGTCAGATCATGCATGTGTTGCTTAAATTCCAAAGTTTTATTTCTTAAAGCATAAAATGGTGATAATGCCACCTATTTATGAGGGCTTAGTAAGTAACCTTACTTTCCTCAATTCCACAATAACCTCAATAAAATAGACTCAATGTTTTATATTAACATTGTAATGAAATTGTGAAATATCTTATCCTTGCTCTCAGGAGAAACTTGCCACCCAACAGACAGATGGATCACATGTTAGGTAGAGTTTTCACAACTGGTGCATGTGCAAATTTAGTTTTACCTCCCAGATGTTAGTATCATACAGTTTTAACTTAAATGTGGATTCATAGTTGTAGCTTCAGTTTTCTTTGAAGGAGAATTATAGGACTCAGCACTGCCATAAGAAGTTAATGTGCATGCAGAAATCTCCTATCATACTAGCGAGAAAGGCAGCAGAGACAAACAGTAGAAATCATCAAGTATATAGAGGAGGAAAATACAACTGTTGGGTGGTAGGGAAGTATCACATTTTGCTATAAAAATACCTGCATTATTTGAATCATGTATGATGACAAGGCACTTATGTTTATGAAATTAAATAATTTAACAATTTTAAAGCAGAAATTGCCAAATCGATTAGAGTACATCATCCTATTTTCCAGAAAACAGAAAAGGTTGATGTGGCAAATTGATGCATCCTTATTAACTGTCAAACAAACACTTAATATTTCCATATCAAAAGCTTACTAATCAACTTACTAATGAAAGTTGTTTAATTTTTGGAGGTCCATAAATTAATTAAAGAAAAAGTAAAACCATGAGTTTAGCCATAGGAAACATTGGAAAATCCCTCAGTAGTCCCCCTTTATTTGCTGAGAATATATTTCCAGACTCCCAGCAAATGCCTGAAACCTGGGATAGTACCAAACTCTCTACATACTATGTTTTTTCCTATATATACACCTATGACAAATGTATGATAAATATACAAATATGGCATAGTACTCTTGTGCTTTGGGACCATTATGAAGGAAAATAGGGATTATTTGAACACAAACATTGAGATACCGCAAATGTTGATCTAATAATCAAGATGGCAACTAAGTGACTAAAGGACAGGGAGTGTCTACAGTGTTGACACGCTAGAAAAAGATGATTTATGATTCCGGATGATTTGTAGCAGGGCAGGGAGAGATTTCATCACGCTACTCAGAATGGTGTACAATTTATAACTTATGAATTGTTTATTTCTGGGATTTTCCATTTAGTATTTTTGGACGACGATTGACCATAAGTAACCAAAACCACGGAAAGTGAAACTGTGGATAAGCAGGGAGCACTGTATGCTCAAGAGGTCAAGATCACGAGCAAAGCCTATCAATAGAGCAAAATGCAATTTTGCAACCAGGTGTAGCTGCTAACGAAGGAAAGCAATTTGGACAAATCCAGTCTCTCGATTTGGAGAAGGCTTATATGCAAATGTTCATTCTGATACTGAAAAGTACTTTGAATTACTAAGATGGATGAAATGCAATTATAAGCTATTTTTGATTGGTTAAAACTGGATATACAATATGCTTCTTTTTCTCTTTTAAAGAGCTTATTAAAAATGTATTTTACACTTACTGAATTTGTGTTCCAATTGCAACAATGTGTACTTTTTTTTTTTTTTTTTTTTTTTTTTGAGACGGAGTCTTGCCCTGTGTCCCAGGCTGGAGTGCGGTGGCATGATATCAGCTCACTGCAACCTCCGCCTCCCGGGTTCAAAGGATTTTCCTGCCTCAGCCTCCCAAGTAGCTGGGATTACAGGCACCCGCCACCACGCCTAGCTAATTTTTGTATTTTTAGTAGAGACAGGGTTTCACCATGTTGGCCAAGGTGGTCTCAAACTCCTGACCTTGTGATCCACCTGTCTCGGCCTCCCAAAGTGCTGGGATTACAGGCGTGAGTCACCTTGGCCAGCCAATAAATATTTTAAAGAATGTTTTACTTGCCTCATGATAAGGACTCAATATTGGAATATTTGGGGCTTTGAAGGTCAACTCTTGAATATCTACAGAGCACTCTTAAAACACGCTTAGCTAGAAGTTGACTAGTTTTCTTGTCCATTTTACTGCCCAGCCCATGCTGTGTTTGCTGCTTCTTCAGTCCTTTCTGAGTTACAAATGAAGAAACTAGCTGGAGTGCAGAGAAATGACACTTAAAGCGAGAACAGCTCCTGTATAAACATTAGATCTAGAAGGACCTTTGAACATGAACAAAACACCACCAATAACACAAGTTTTATAAATAGACGTATGCGTCTTTTAAAAATCACCTTTATGAGGACAACACATTTGTTTTCTAAGAAAAGGATTAAATATAAATATGGAATAATATAAAAACGTAAATATATAAAAAGTCTGTTGGGAAACTTTCTATGCTGAGATCTAAAATGTTACTTATATGATGTACAGATATTTCATTGAAGAAGTAAAGGTTTAAAAACTTACTTGGTCTTTTTTTTTTAACTATAAATTTAGAAGTTAAGGAGATGACATTCTAAAGACTTTTGGAATTACTAACAAAGGACTATGTCCCATATTTTTGTTTTGGAAAGTATTTTCAAATAACCTTTGAAGTGGTGTTTATAAGATCACTATATTCCAGGCTTTGGAAATCATTTTCTCAGATCAAATACAAGCTTAAGATAACATTTAACTGTTCTCAGTATGGGAATAAATTTGTTCATTTCTGAGTTCTGTGTTGTGCTTATATTAAATTACTGTCTAACTGGTTTCCATCCACTTTCCAGATTACCTTAATAGAAAATAACATTACTGCCCCAGGTCATTTTTCCTCATATAAATGGATTAGATATATATTTTTTCTCATTGCTCCTTTAGGGAGATTTAATCTGGCAGCAGTATTTTCTGTGCTTTACCCTGGTTAAGGAGCATGATATCCATTACCATTAGTGGACAAGGTATAGTTAGATGTTAATGAAATTATGTTATTCCATTTTGGAGGTGGATTAAAATAATCCTTTTTCCTTGAAAATGGAAAACCTTTCTGCATGGTTAGCAGCTGTCATTCTAATTTATGATGCAATATGCAGAGTGGTAGGAAAGAAAAGAGTATTTCAGAAACAAAACAGAATCCCAGAAGAAACCCCTGTCATTTATACACCTAAAAAAGGCTCACTTTATATTTGGCAAATGAACATTTTCTGGAAGTCTGAAGTCAAGCCCTTTTCTCTGAGCACTGTGAAATTAGAAATGGCAATCAGTACTTCGTGGCGTCCTTATTCTAAAGAGCTCCAAATTCACAAACATGTTACTGCATCTTTGGCTTTTGTTCATGAGACAGAACATCAAGAGCATTTGCAAATGGTGCTGGGTTTGCTGGAAGCCCTCTATGCCCAAAGGTTGGAGTAAAGCCTATTATTCCAGTGGTCTTCTGTGCCCCTTCCAGACTAAGCTGCAGGATTAATGACTTAAAAAAAATATTGGATTTAAAGAGTTAACTGCATGTTAAAAGTATTTTTTCTTACCTCAGTTTCTATTCCCTGTGTGTTAAAATTCCTCTCTCTTTACTCACTGTCTACTCATCATTTAATTCTTAATGCTTGTGTGGCCTCCCTAGGTAGAGGGAGCAAAGATGGGTATAGAAGAGAGGGGACAAATGACAATAGAATGTAGCCATTATGTGTGAAAATAACCTAAACTCAATTTATCGAGGCCCTAGAGGGACCTATTTGGAAAGCCCCAAGCAAGCAGAATGAATACAAAATTTTGCTTTTAATCCTAGTATTCTAAAATGGCACAGGGAAATCTTGTTTAATTTTACAGTTTTTTTGTTTGAGGCATTGAAAGAATAATGAAAATTAAACCAATACAAAGGACATTTTGTTTGAAATATTGAATGAATAATGAAACATAAACTCTAAATATACTAGTCTATGTATTTTCTCATTTTATCTTCTAAAGAGCCCTAGGCGTATATGGTGTCTGTACATTTAAGATAATCCGGTATTACAATTTTTTAACCTATTTACTAGAAAACCGGAGCTGAAAAAAATTAAACAAGCAGCTTTAAAAGCTGGTTTTTTAACCCTCTGTGCATACACATCCTTAGCATGGTTTCTTTCATCCTCACACCCATAATAAGACTGGAGCATCTCAGAAAATCACATCTGCTTTAGGAAAGCTAAAGGCTTTCTAAAAGCCCCATCCAGAAGACCTGGTTTAGCTCCAACCACTTGTGAAAGGGGAAAGAAGTTGCTAGAATTGGTTTACACTTCTCATGAGTCATCCCCTGGAGGAAGGGTACTGTTCATTTCTATCTCCAAGAATAAAGAATCTCTGCCACAGGTGCTGTGAGCAGAGAAGGAGGGAGGCTATTGTTAAATAAGCAGTAGCCAGTGTCAAGGTCTGTCACATTAGATAGGACTCCTTGCTTAGGATTCTTTCTGCTCAGAGACAGATTTGTATAAGACTCCTTGCTTAGGATTCTTTCTGCTCAGAGGCAGACTTGTTTTTTTCTTGTGGTGGTTTAATGTATAATCCTCCCAGAAAACCATAGCTTCCAGCTCTTGAAACAACAATAGCAATAATGGTATTTTTCTTTTCCATTGGTTTGGAATAGGATCAGTGCATTCACAAGTACTTCAATTATGTGTAAATAAAAGATATAATATGTCATTTACAGTAGAAATCTATCAAATAGGTGGCAAACCAGGCAGTGAGTTTCTGTGGAAAATGCACCTGTTTTAGAAGCGGTATTTAAATTTGAGTTCTGCCGTTAAGTAGCTATGTTAACTTGGGGGATTTATTTATCCTTTTAGAGACTCCGTTTACTTAAATAAAATAGGATTGCAACTTGCAGAATGCTGTGAACATTAAATGAGATTATGTATAAAAAGTAGTTATCACAATTTTTGGCACATACCAACAGCCTAATAAATGGTAGCAAATATCATAATATAGGCCCTAATATATCCACTTTATTATAACAAAAACCTATGTTCTTACATATTTCTAAGGGTGAACATGTTCCATCTAGGAAATGTATGGATTTTTACAGATGAATCCTCACTTAGATGAGGTTATCAGGTGTATTACTAGGCTAACTGTACACTGTACTTGTTTGCTACAAAAAGTACTATTTCTAAGCAACTGTCACATGCTCCTTCTTTGCAGGTTCATTTACAAAGTATCAGTGGATTAAGTGCTACAGAGATTTATCCTGCTCTGTAAAACAGAGCACAAATTTGGTAGAAAATTATAGCATCTGGTCATGACATTGATAGAAAAGTAAACAGTTTCATTTTGAGTACTCTGTGATGTAACCTGCACCCTCATTTCACCCAGGACTGGAGAAAAGCTCAGGTGTTCCATGTTTACATCAGTAGCTTACTGGACTAAATTACCTTTTTTTTTTTTTTTTTTTCAGAAATATCTTTTTTTCTTATTTTCTGTTTTCCTTTTAAAATGTTTTTTTTTTTAAAATCATACTTCAAGTTCTAGGGTACATGTGCACAACGTGCAGGTTTGTTACATAGGCATATACATGTGCCGTGCTGGCTTGCTGCCCCCATCAACTCATCATTTACATTAGGTATTTGTTCTAATGCTATCCCTCTCCCAGCCCCTCATCTCCTGACAGGCTGCCATGTGTGATGTTCCCCATATTTTTCCCAGATCCTGAAATTGTCTTTTTTTCCAATTAGATAAAATTCTAATTACGGATTGGACATGAGATAACTGTATACATTTTGAAGTGTTTACTTAAAGGTGAAGTTAATTTTTGTCTAGCTGTTAAGAAGAAAGTTAACAATTAATTAGACCAGGTATTTTAAAGTTGATTTTTTACAGTTTTCCTTCACTTTTACCATAATTTACAGGAAAATGAGGAACTAACAAATTTTTCATCTAATGCCTTAAGATAATAAATTATTGAAGACTTAAAAGCATTTTAAGTACCACTTAAAATAATGAAATTGGCTCTATTTACCACTGTGTTGAACCATAATTTAATTCACTCTATTGATGACTAGTGGGAATGTTAATGTAAATAACTAATTTATTCTCCTAGACAGTCAAACACACTACAAAATACGTCCAACGCCAAACACAGCTTCCTCTGACAAAATGTATGTTCATAGTTAAGTGTCAAACTTGAGTAGAGTTCACCAGAAAAATAAAAATTAAAAAGCCAAAATAATATGAAATAAATCATAGAGAACACATCTCCACTATTAAAAGTACTGCATAGAGATATGAAAGCAATCGCTAATGAAAACAAATTTTAGAGAATTAAGCTACAAGATGCCTATTGAAAAGGAGTGCCGGGCCGGGCGCGGTGTCTCATGCCTGTAATCCCAGCTCTTTGGGAGGCCGAGGCGGGTGGATCACGAGATCAGGAGATCGAGACCATCTTAGCCAACATGGTGAAACCCTGTGTCTACTAAAAATACAAAAAAAAAAAAAAAAAAAAAAAAAAAAAATTAGCCGGGCGTGGTGGCGGGCGCCTGTAGTCCCAGCTACTCGGGAGGCTGAGGCAGGAGAATGGCGTGAACCCGGGAGGCGGAGCCTGCAGTGAGCCGAGATCCCGCCACTGCACTCCAGCCTGGGCAACAGAGCGAGACTCTGTCTCAAAAAAAAAAAAGAAAGAAAAAGAAAAGAAAAGGAGTGCCACTGGATAAGCTGGACAAGGCAACAGATATTATAAACAACTCCCAAATCTCAGTAGATTTATAATTAAAAAAATATACTTTTTGCTCATATCACAGTCTAGAGTGAGTTAGGTAGTGCTCTTCCAACCAACGACACAGAATTCCAGGACATTTCCCTCTTTTGAGCCTGCCATCTTGTAGTTTCAAGATAAACCCTGCCTCACCAAGTTTCTAAAAGCAGAAAGTGAGCGAGGAACCTCACACACTTGGTACATAACTCCTTCAGCCAAGAGGTGGATGTGTATCACTTACACTCATATTCCACTGGCAAGAAATAGACGTATGGTCCCGACCTGCAAGTAAAGGAGACGGTATTCGGATATGTAGTCCCCAGTTGCTCAAGGCTGAAATGATTATATACTGTGGAAGAGAAACTTGAAACTTTGGTGGTAAACTGCCTCTGCCACCCTAATCAGCCCTCTAAGCATAGCTCTAAACTGTTAGAATGACAGCTGAGAAGGAAGAATGGGAAGGTCAGTATATAGCAGGCGGTAGCAAAGTAGAGAAAATGCCATCTACCTATGACCTGGAGTCTGGCGATGGTTTTTAAGGATGATTTCTCAGAAAAATACATACAATTATTCTACTTTCTGTTTCAGCTTAATATATTGAGAGGTTGGCAACTTTTTAAATTAATGTGGGACATTATCCGTATTGACCACAGAGAATCCAGGTCTACAAGAAGGCACTGTGACTGACTTAATCAGTAGAAGCTGAGTAGAACACATTTTAGACAAATACTTTACATAAACTTTATCAAATCAGTACTGACAGTCAGAAAGAAGGAAATGATGGGTTTCTCCTTTCTGTCTTTTAGTAATAGTTAAACATTTCCATTATCCATCAGTGGAAGGTATCTTCCTTGTTCTTCAGCTAATCAGTTTGAAGGGGAAGTAAACAAGAAAGGACAGTACATAGTGGAGATTTTTATTTCTGCAAATATTATGAATTGGTAAAGAGAAAAATCCCTCCCAAATGTGAGGAAAAACACATATATGATAAATAAAATTAAAAATTAAAAAGTTAAATGCAAAGCCGATTTCACACAAAAAAAGTAAGACAAATCTCTAAGAGCTATAAAGTGGGTAATGTTCATAAGGCTAAAGGAGGGGTGTCCTAGAGAAAAGGAATGGAACATACTTGTAAATAAATATAGAAAACCGAAATAAGAAAACCCAACCAACAGCAAATATGGCAGGAAAGATAAAAGAGATCAGAGAAAAAACCTAGGCCAGAAGTAATGGTAGTATAAATAAATCCAAAAACATCAACAATCTTCATAAATATAAATGGACTAAATTTGTCGGTTATGAGATAGAGATCGTTGAGTTGACTACAAAAGGTCCATTACAAGCTCAAGACACATCTAGAACTGAAGGAAGACCGGTTAACAGTAAAAGGATAGTAATAAACCAGGCAAGTACCTAGAAATGAAAACTGGAATGACTATGTTAGTGCACAAAATGGACTTTAGTACAAAAAAATGGATATTAAAAGGGTTACCGATTATATGCTCAAAATAAAAGGATGGAGGAAGATCTACCAAGCAAATGGAAAACAAAAAAAGGCAGGTGTTGCAATCCTAGTCTCTGATAAAACAGACTTTAAACCAACAAAGATCAAAAGAGACAAAGAAGGCCATTACATAATGGTAAAGGGATTAATACAACAAGAAGAGCTAACTATCCTAAATATATATGCACCCAATACAGGAGCACCCAGATTCATAAAGCAAGTCCTGAGTGACCTACAAAGAGACTTAGACTCCCACACATTAATAATGGGAGACTTTAACACCCCACTGTCAACATTAGACAGAGCAACGAGACAGAAAGTCAACAAGGATACCCAGGAATTGAACTCAGCTCTGCACCAAGCAGACCTAATAGACATCTACAGAACTCTCCACCCCAAATCAACAGAATATACATTTTTTTCAGCACCACACCACACCTATTCCAAAATTGACCATATACTTGGAAGTAAAGCTCTCCTCAATAAATGTAAAAGAACAGAAATTATAACAAACTATCTCTCAGATCACAGTGCAATCAAGCTAGAACTCAGGATTAAGAATCTCACTCAAAACCGCTCAACTACGTGGAAACTGAACAACCTGCTCCTGAATGACTACTGGGTACATAACGAAATGAAGGCAGAAATAAAGATGTTCTTTGAAACCAATGAGAACCAAGACACAACATACCAGAATCTCTGGGATGCATTCAAAGCAGTGTGTAGAGGGAAATTTATAGCACTAAATGCCCACAAGAGAAAGCAGGAAAGATCCAAAATTGACACCCTAACATCACAATTAAAAGAACTAGAAAAGCAAGAGCAAACACATTCAAAAGCTAGCAGAAGGCAAGAAATAACTAAAATCAGAGCAGAACTGAAGGAAATAGAGACACAAAAAACCCTTCAACAAATAAATGAATCCAGGAGCTGGTTTTTTGAAAGGATCAACAAAATTGATAGACCGCTAGCAAGATTAATAAAGAAAAAAAGAGAGAAGAATCAAATAGATGCAATAAAAAATGATAAACGGGATATCACCACCGATCCCACAGAAATACAAACTACCATCAGAGAATACTACAAACACCTCTATGCAAATAAACTAGAAAATCTAGAAGAAATGGATAAATTCCTCAACACATACACCCTCCCAAGACTAAACCAGGAAGAAGTTGAATCTCTGAATAGACCAATAACAGGAGCTGAAATTATGGCAATAATCAATAGCTTACCAACCAAAAAAAGTCCAGGACCAGATGGGTTCACAGCCGAATTCTACCAGAGGTACAAGGAGGAGCTGGTACCATTCCTTCTGAAACTATTCCAATCAATAGAAAAAGAGGGAATCCTCCCTAACTCATTTTATGAGGCCAGCATCATCCTGATACCAAAGCCTGGCAGAGACACAACAAAAAAAGAGAATTTTAGACCAATATCCTTGATGAACATTGATGCAAAAATCCTCAATAAAATACTGGCAAACAGAATCCAGCAGCACATCAAAAAGCGTATCCACCATGATCAAGTGGGCTTCATCCCTGGGATGCAAGGCTGGTTCAATATACGCAAATCAATAAATGTAATCCAGCATATAAACAGAACCAAAGCCAAAAACCACATGATTATCTCAATAGATGCAGAAAAGGCCTTTGACAAAATTCAACAACCCTTCATGCTAAAAACTCTCAAGAAATTAGGTATTGATGGGACGTATCTCAAAATAATAAGAGCTATTTATGACAAGCCCACAGCCAATATCATACTGAATGGGCAAAAACTGGAAGCATTCCCTTTGAAAACTGGCACAAGACAGGGATGCCCTCTCTCACCACTTCTATTCAACATAGTGTTGGAAGTTCTGGCCAAGGCAATTAGGCAGGAGAAGGAAATCAAGGCTATTCAATTAGGAAAAGAGGAAGTCAAATTGTCCCTGTTTGCAGATGACATGATAGTATATTTAGAAAACCCCATTGTCTCAGCCCAAAACCTCCTTAAGCTGATAAGCAACTTCAGCAAAGTCTCAGGATACAAAATCAATGTACAAAAATCACAAGCATTCTTATACATCAATAACAGACAAACAGAGAGCCAAATCATGAGTGAACTCCCATTCACAATTGCTTCAAAGAGAATAAAATACCTAGGAATCCAACTTACAAGGGATGTGAAGGACCTCTTCAAGGAGAACTACAAACCACTGCTCAAGGAAATAAAAGAGGATACAAACAAATGGAAGAACGTTCCATGCTCATGGGTAGGAAGAATCAATATCGTGAAAATGGCCATCTTTCCCAAGGTAATTTACAGATTCAATGCCATCCCCATCAAGTTACCAATGACTTTCTTCACAGAATTGGAAAAAACTACTTTAAAGTTCATACGGAACCAAAAAAGAGCCCGCATCGCCAAGTCAATCCTAAGCCAAAAGAACAAAGCTGGAGGCATCACACTACCTGACTTCAAACTATACTACAGGGCTACAGTAACCAAAACAGCATGGTACTGGTACCAAAACAGAGATATAGATCAATGGAACAGAACAGAGCCATCAGAAATAATGCCACATATCTACCACTATCTGATCTTTGACAAACCTGACAAAAACAAGCAATGGGGAAAGGATTCCCTATTTAATAAATGGTGCTGGGAAAACTGGCTAGCCATATGTATAAAGCTGAAACTGGATCTCTTCCTTACACCTTATACAAAAATCAATTCAAGATGGATTAAAGACTTAAATGTTAGACCTAAAACCATAAAATCCCTAGAAGAAAACCTAGGCAATACCATTCAGGACATAGGCATGGGCAAGGACTTCATGTCTAAAACACCAAAAGCAATGGCAACAAAAGCCAAAATTGACAAATGGGATCTAATTAAACTAAAGAGCTTCTGCACAGCAAAGGAAACTACCATCAGAGTGAACAGGCAACCTACAAAATGGGAGAAAATGTTTGCAACCTACTCATCTGACAAAGGGCTAATATCCAGATTCTACAATGAACTCCAATAAATTTATAAGAAAAAAACAAACAACCCCATCAAAAAGTGGGCGAAGGACATGAACAGACAGTTCTCAAAAGAAGACATTTATGCAGCCAAAAAACACGTGAAAAAATGCTCACCATCACTGGCCATCAGAGAAATGCAAATCAAAACCACAATGAGATACCATCTCACACCAGTTAGAATGGCAATCATTAAAAAGTCAGGAAACAACAGGTGCTGGAGAGGATGTGGAGAAATAGGAACAGTTTTACACTGTTGGTGGGACTGTAAACTAGTTCAACCATTGTGGAAGTCAGTGTGGCGATTCCTCAGGGCTCTAGAACTAGAAATTCCATTTGACCCAGCCATCCCATTACTGGGTATATACCCAAAGGACTATAAATCATGCTGCTATAAAGACACATGCACACGTATGTTTATTGCGGCATTATTCACAATAGCAAAGACTTGGAACCAACCCAAATGTCCAGCAATCATAGACTGGATTAAGAAAATGTGGCACATATACACCATGGAATACTATGCAGCCATAAAAAATGATGAGTTCATGTCCTTTGTAGGGACATGGATGAAATTGGAAATCATCATTCTCAGTAAACTATCGCAAGAACAAAAAACCAAACACCGCATATTCTCACTCATAGGTGGGAATTGAACAATGAGAACACATGGACACAGGAAGGGGAACATCACACTTCGGGGACTGTTGTAGGGTGGGGGGAGGGGGGAGGGATAGCATTGGGAGATATACCTAATGCTAGATGACGAGTTGGTGGGTGCAGCGCACCAGCATGGCACATGTATACATATGTAACTTACCTGCACGTTGCGCACATGTACCATAGAGGCTAAAGTATAATAATAATAATAATAATAATAATAAAGAAAAAAATTAAAAAAAAAAGAAAAGTAATGATGGAAAAAAAAAAAAGGGTTACCGAAAAATGATAAAAGGTTTAACCTCCACAAGAAGATGTAACAATTCTGAACTAGAATATATCTATCATATAGCAAATGTTTATGAGCAAAAATCACTGGAACTCTAGGGACAAACTGAAAAATTTCCTCTTTATGAGAGAAATTTTAAAATCCATCACTCAGTAGTCAATAGACTACAGGTAAAAACTCATAAAGAAGATTTGAACAGCATAATTAATAAGTTTATCTTATGTAGGAAAGAAAGGCACAACCTCTTAAGCAATTTACCAGTAAAATATAATGATGTAACTGTATTTATTTATATAATATAGTTATTAAATATTGATAAAAATGGAACATTAAATATAGTAATACCTAGAAAAATACATTTCCATAAAGTGCAAATATTAAAAAGGAAATCTGAAAAGTAATGATTTACTTTAAATTAGAAATTTAAGCCAACAAGTTATAAGAAGAAACAAAATAGAACTGAAGACCACAGACAAAAAGATAATAAGAAAAAATAAGTGTGAAATTAATGAAATAGGATACAAAGTTACAACAGAGAAAAGCAGCAAAGCCAGAGTTGGTTCTTTGAAAATACTAATACAGTAGTCAATTCTGGAAGGTTTTGCAAGGAAAAAAAGGAAGAAAATGAACAAGTAACTAATATCAGAAATAAAAAGAAATGTAATTAGTGATATGGCATTCATTATATATCTATATTATATATAATATGTATATATATATAATAAAGATATATATAATATATATCTCTATATATCTTGACCAACAGATCTTAGCAAACTAAACTAAAATAAGAAACTTTCTTAACTTCTTAACCTAAGGCCTATTTAGCAAAACCTAATGCAAATATCATGCTTGATGATGAAATATTAAAATGACTTCATTTGAAATCATTTCAACCCAGGATGTCTGCTACTATTGCTCCCATGTAGATTTTATTGAGGATCTTTGTAAGTAAAATACCAAGAAAGGATATAAGAATAGATCATGGAAAAGAAGAAACAAACTTATCTGTCCACTATTTGTCAGAGAATCTGTAGCCATATTACCAGAAATAAAAAGTTCATCAGATTTGTACAAAATCTAAAAATACACTTTGGGAGGCTGAGGTGGGCGGATCACTTGAGGTCAGGTGTTCGAGACCAGCCTGGCCAACGAAACCCCATTTCTACTAAAAATACAAAAAAATTAGCTGGGCATGGTGGCAGGCGCCTGTAATCCCAGCTACTCAGGAGGCTGAGGCAGGAGAATCGCTTGAACCCAGGAGGTGGGGGTTGCAGTGAGCCGAGATCGCACCACTTCACCCTAGCCAGGGCGACAAGAGCAAAATTCCATCTCAAAAGAAAAAAATAATCTAAAAATAATTTAATTTACTACACCCCAGTAAAAATATTTTGAAAATATAAACTTCAAAATATACTATTCATAATAGCAACAAAAATATAAAGTACCTAGGAATAAATCATAAGGTGCAGAGAAAGTATTTGAAAAAAAGTATATTTTACTAAAGGATATTACAGAAAATTAATTTATAAAAACTTAAAATTAACAGAGACATGTTTTATGTTCATGCAAAAGAAATATCAACAAAATAATACTGTCAATTTTTAAAATAAAATCTATTCATAAACATAATGCAATTTTAATAAAAATCTTGTTAGGGTTTAATCAGCATTTGACAAGAGTCTAAAAATGCACAGAAAAGATAACTAAAGAAGTGAGAAAATTTTGAATAAGAAAAGTCAGGTGGGTGTGCTCATTGTACTAGGTGTTAAGACTTATAAAGCTTTATTTTAAGAAGACAGTATGGAACAAGAGACAGAAAAATAGAACAACAGTAAAGGAATGAGTCCAAGAATTAACTCACAGACTTACAGAAAGTTAATAAATGACAATGTTGTCTTTTCAGATAAGAAAAGAAAAAAGTTTTAAAAAAGTAAAACTTTTAAGTTATTCAGAATAAAATAAAAGAGAGTATTAAGAGAGTATTTAAATATTGCAGATAAGAGGAGGAATTTCTTAAACAAGAGAAATAAAGAACAAAGTCTAAAGAAAATGATTAACAAATTCGACTGTGTCCTAACTCCAAATGCCTGCGCAGCAAGAGACTTTAAATGTAAACAAAACAAAAACCCAGGATAGTCTACGGAACAATATTTGGAATGTGAAAAATTAACGAAGTCAGTATTCCAAACAGAGGTTTGAAACTACAAATCAAAAAGAAAAAGAAAACTCAGTGGAAAAATGGAAAAATATATAAAAAGGCAATTCACAGAATAGGAAATACAAATGGCCAATTAACATATGAAAAAATGTCCAACCACTCTAGAAGACAGTTAAATGCAAATTAAAGTCAGAAACAGATACAACGTTTTAGTCCTAAAATAGAGAAAAATGTAAACCGTCCAACACTCACAAATGCAGGTGAGGATATGGAGCAGCAAACAGGACTTCTTGTCACTGCTAAGGAAATGTAAATTGTTTTAATGAAAATGGAAAACAGTTTGTTAAAATCTGGCATATATGAGTTGTGTATAATTTTTGTTTCAGCAATTCCACTCCTAATCATATATTATACATATTAAGAAGGCATGTACAAGAATGAGTATAATAGCATTGTGTGTTATAGCAAACAACTGGAAAATGAAATGTTTTCAATAGGAGAATGAGTGGATAAACTGGGGCATATACACTAAAAGTAATACAAATATGAATAAAAAATGAGTCATCAAGCATTAGTATATAGTCTTGGATGAATCTCACAAATCTTATGATTGTCACAAATATTATGAAGGGAACAGAAAATTGTCCATAAATTTTCCAGAATGCCATAATTTAGGGAACATTTAATAGCATGAAAGAGTGTACTACATATGCTTTAAGATACAAACACATGCAGTAAAGGACAATGAAATGCATAGGAATGAGAAAACTAAACTCATTGTAGGGTAACCCTGATGGAAATTGGGGCATACACTTAGGAAACCTACAAGAGAGGTTTCAACAGCATTTGTGACTTTGGGTGCTGCATACACAATTGTTTATAATACTATTATTTATGCCTCTTTGTATGTCAAAACTACTTCATAGCTTTTATTATCAAGAAAATACAGATAGTGAAATGAGCTGTAGAAAAGTCTAATCTGATGTTTTTATGTATATATTCATTTATTTATTGAGCAGTAACTGAGTCCTGGGGAGAGAAAATAATTTAATCAATGCTATCTAGTTAATGACAGAATTAGGATGAAAAACCATGGATCTGACTCAAACTCCACTGATTTAATATTTCCTATTGCTAAGGAACGTTAAAGAATAAGATCATTTAGCCCCTTTTGCAGTTAGGAAAATTGAGTCTGAAGGAAGTTTAATTGACTGCTTACAATTAAAGCAGAATCAGAAAATAGATCAGCTTTTTTTTCTATCCTGACATAGTCAATAAAAAGATTTGTCAGCAAAAGTGGCTCAAATGGCTGTGATTTCATAAACTTGGGTAAAGGCAAGCGTGATATATTCAAGTTCCCAGAAGGAAGTTACCTGATTGAAAATGGCCACTGGCTGATTCTGATATATTGTTTCCCTTTGCCAATGATAGAAAGGCTTAGGGGGAAATCTTTTTACCCATGGAATTAAACAGTTCACGTTCAGTTCAGAAGAGCTGTACACATATTTTTGTTGTTCATGTGTTATGTACTAGGCATGTATGAATTAGATGACACATATTAGTGTCTGTGTTTGCACACACAAATTTTTTTTAAGTTGATGACAGAAAAGGGCATTAGCTGCAAATATTCAACTTTATGGGTATTAAATATGTTGGCGGGGGGGTGTTGGCAACCTGTTTTAGTAAAATCCATCTGTCAAGGCAGAGGTCAAAATTCCAAAGAGGGGACAGTATGTCCCCCAGATAAATGAGAGAATGGTCTCCTGTTGTGGATTTGTACCTATCAGGTGGTGTCCATAGTACACCACCTATCATTTTATATATTAGACAATTTCCAGCTGAGAGAATGAAACCTTCAGGAGCAGAAAAATTTCACCAAGATTCTTTTCACTTAATTACTGAGACAAAATCCAGCTTCTTTCTCATCTCCTCACAAATCTATTAATTCTAAGATTTGTCTTGGTATCTGAGGGATCGCCCTTCTTCCCCCGTGTCAGCTGAGCTAATTTACCTTCTTTTGTTTTGTTAACTAGAAATGGAGATAGATGGGTAATAAACGCACCTGTTTAGGTGTTCTAAGAAGCTCTCAGGCAAATTTATAGGTATAGAATAAATTATATAGAAATCTTTAGAATTAAAAGAAATTCAAACCCAACAAAATTAGTAAATCTAGCAGGATTTCTGGAATCAACACAACAAACATAGGAACAACATAACCAATTTGCCCTCAGGTTCTTACTACTATATGGAGAAAATAGAATATGAGAATGTTACAAACCATATTTGTAACATTGGGTGTTGCACACAAAATTGTTAATAATGTTATTATTTATACATTTTTGTACGTTAAAACTATTCATAGCTTTTTATCTCAAAAAGATACAGATAATGAAATGAACCATAGAAATATGTCAGAACTATTTTATAGCTTTTTTTCTCAAAAAGTTGCAGGTAGTAAAAGTCTAATCTGATGTTTTTATTTATACTCCTGAGTAGTAACTGAGCAGTTCTCCCTCCCATGGAGGGAGAAAATAACTGAATCAATGTGTTCTAACTAGTTAACGACAGAATTAATACTAAAAATCCACATACCTGGCTTAGTGTGATAGAGAAAAGTATAGAGTGGTGATATACAAAGACCACGTAAGCAGCAGTAGTTGTGGGATCTCCAATAAAAATATGAGTGCAGCTCTACTCAAGGGAGAGTGCCCTGAAACTTTCAATGGGAACACTGACAATTCTTGTGGAACAGGGTGGTATGAATATAAAGGGGAGAGTGGGTAGATGTTCCCTTACTCCACAAGAAGCTTCCTCTTCCCTGGGAACCTGTCAGGGGTCTGTCTAGGGCCTTATGGTAGAGTTGATGAGAGTAGTGGGACAGGAACCAAGAGCATCCTGTAGGAAGGACACTTTTCATTGATCCCTTAATTTGACAGAAGCTTAAGAAAAGAGAGAATATCAAGGCCCCAATTACTTGCAGCCTCTGAGCCCCTGAGTCCCACCCAGGAAGCAGAGGAAACCATTATTTGTAAAGCAATCTGCTCTATCCATTCCTGACTCACAGCAATTATTCTCTATGCCACTCTAAAAAGAACAGCCTTTGGATTTAAAAAAAAAAAAAAAAAGACAAAGTCCAGTCAAAGCCAGGGAATAAATTAACCAAAAATAAAATGGAAAAACATTTAATGGTTATATTAAAAGGCAGAAGTCCAGATGCACACAGCGGGGCCCCAGCTAAAGTTACAGATGGTTTTATTCAAAACATCAACCAAAAAAACTAACTCTTTAGGCCTACCACTAACAGGCAGACTCACTCCAGGGGCCTTGGGATTCTGTAATCAACCCTGACTAATTGTCACATCACTATAGTGTCAACAAAAGAGGGGAATTTAATAAGGCATGGCTCAAAGATACTGACACCCATCTCTGGCTTAAAATGAATTATAAGAACTTGCTAATATTCTCAACTAACTACCAAACGATATTGCCTTACTATACTTACAGATTCTTAATACTAGGTGTGATGTCCTATCTAGATAATGATAATCTAAACACAGTCAGCAATGTTAATGCTTTAATATTACCATTCAAAAGCACCTTACATACATTCCTTCCAAAAATTAATAAAACATTTTAAGTATTCAAAAAATGATATAACAGAAATCTACTTTACCTTTCATTGAGATTAAACAGATGCCAACATCTACTATTTGCAATAGATGTCTTTGCATTTTTAAGGAAATATTTTTAAAAATACATTTTTTTCCACCTTTTTCCTAAGTAAACATTGTTTGGAAGTTAGTGTTTATCATTCCCACATTTGCTTCATTAATACATGTGCTATAACCATCAATTTTTGAATTTCTCGTGATAGGTATATACATTTCTATTTTGTATATCATAGATATATGTTTTGAGATGCATACAGATTCAAAATTTTCTCATATTCTGGTGAATTATTTATTTCACTATAATGTAGTTACTATTTTTGATAATACCATTTATTATTTTCATCTTTGACAATTATTATAATATTCTTGATTTATTCTTTTCCTGATCTTTTTTCTTTTACATAGAAGAACTATTATAAAAGCTTCAATGGGAAATATATATAATGGTTTTAATAAGATGAAGTATATAGGGGTTATTGGTACTATATCAAAGGACCTTAAATCTGTAACATGAATTTCACTGGCTTCCAAGAATGACATTAGTCTAGAAGCTTGCCTGATGGTATATTAGTAAGACTCAAACAATTACAGATAATGGTCATTAATTCCTGGAAGAGATGTGGCGTGATATCTCTTATGACTGCTGTGTCTTAGCTCTGACAAGTTGCTTAACTGTGACAAGAAGTAAACATAAGCAAGAAATATACTTACTGCTTTCTCAACTTAAGAAAGCAGTAAGCATATTTCTCTACTCTACCCTGGGATATTCTTAATTCTGTGTTTATTTTCCTAGTGTATTTATTTGCTTTTTTGTTAGACAGGATGGATGATCTCTTAGGGACCACTGTCACTGTAAAATAATTTACAGTGAGTGGGACTGCCATCTGGGAGAATAGTAACTATTACCAGCTACCACGAAGTACCTCCCAGACCCTGGATATATTTCCCGCTGGCTGTGTAAGTTCTGTGTTATTGGGCAAATAGAATGCAAACTGTATCCAGTAAGACATTGTAGCAGGGGTAAACACCCTCTACTCAGATATCACTATAATGACTAATACTCTCCATATCTGTTTTCTGACAACTAAGTAGGGGGTAACTTGAGCCTTGATGTGACAAGTGTAGTCCCCGGACTAACAACATCAGCTTTGCAGCCCCAGCTCTACTAAATCGAAACCTGCATTTTAACAAGATCCCCACATTATAGTTTGAGAATTGGTGGCCTGGCGCGGTGGCTCATGCCTATAATCCCAGCATTTTGGGAGGCCGAGGCGGGCAGATCATGAGGCCAAGAGTACATAGTGAAACCATGTCTCTATTAAAAATACAAAAACTTAGCCAGGCATGGTGGCAGGCGCCTGTAATCCCAGCTACTTGAGAGGCTGAGGCAAGGAGAATCGCTTTAACCTGGCAGGCAGAGGTTGCAGTGAGCTGACATCGTGCAACTGCAGTCCAGCCTGGGTGACAGTGAGAGATTCCTTCTCAAAAAAAGAAAAAAAAAAAAAAAGGAGAATTGATGATCTAGAGGGAATACGTGTGACGTGTGGATGGAATATAGGGTATGCTAGAGGAGACACATTGGATAAGAGAAATAACATATTTAAAGACAGGGAAACATAAATAAGCATGAACTATTAGGAAAATTTTAGCTGGAGGTCCCTTTTTTTCTTCACATATCCTAATAAGTGCCTGTGTGAGTGGTAGCAGTAGCAGCATTAACTCTAGGAATAGTGGCAGCAGGAGTCATCATAGTAAGAGAAGCTAGAGACATGGGCAAGAATTTAGTTATGAAGAGTTGAAGGTGATTGTCAAAGTTCTGATGGAATTTAACGGGAGAATGATGTAATGGAATGTATTTGCAAAGATCATTGTAGCAGCAGAATTCTTATAAGATGGAGGAAAGAAAAGCCAGAGTGAAGCAGACCATTAGCAGATAATTGTCGTAATCGTGATACTAAATGGAGACCAGAATTAAGGTAGTGACTGTGGAGATTTAAAGAAAGGGTGATTATTTAGAAGAGAGGATTCACAGGCTGGGTGATCCATTGGAGGAAGGAGATGAGGAAGATGGATTCATCAAGAATGACCCTAAGTTCTCACTAGCTGAGGTTGGGTCTCCCAGGAAGCAGACACAGCGGCAGAGATTTTTGTGCAGGGAGTTTATAGAGGAGAACTCAGGAATAATCCCTATAAGAGGGTGAGGGAAGAAGTGGAGTTGGGAAAAGGGAGATGTGGAAGTGTGATGTAATGGCACTGGAGGCTACATGGAGCTCTGGAGTTGCAATGGCCCATAAGAGTGGCCCCAAGTAGAGACAATGAGGGTGAGCCTTTGTTCTCCATATTTAGTAATCACTGGATGTGGGCTACCCCAGGAAGGGGATACAAGCTTGGGTAAAAGAGATTCCTTTAGCTAAGGGCACTTCCTGGGGAAGTACACATTAATGAGTTGTCAGCATTCCTGTAGCACCTGGGGAAATGCAGGCCTCAGTCTTAGGGGTGAGATTCAGCTTGCACAGCCCTGAACACACTGTTCTTGTCTTCCGTGTTCAGGCTGGTGATTTTAACATGTGTTAAAACAAAAGAGTTCAGAAGAAGAGACAGATGTGTTAATAAAGATGTGTTAATAAATGGACCTGTTTGATTTGATCAACACATTAGAGTTGATAATAAATTTATTAGATATAGGGGCCTTGAATTAACAGAGAGATCTGGAATTATAGATTTAGGAAGCTTCAGCCTGTAAATGGCAGTTGAAGTCATACTTATTGCTGAAATTGCATACAGTTAGAACACTGAATACAGAAACTTGAAGAACAACATCATTTCAGTCAGGAGTACCAAAAAGAGCTTTTAAGAAAACAGAAGCAGAAAATGGCATAGAAGAAACTGAACCTAAAATATTCAGTGAGTAATAGTCTCCTGTGCTTTGAAGGGCACCAGCAGTATAAGGAAGGCTATTTGTAAGGGATTTGGCACTGTGCCTGTCAGTGACTTCAGTGAGTGACAGCAGGGTCAGTGGAGTGACAGGTAGTGAGGGCTTGTAGATAAACCAGGTAGATTACTTTTTCAATAAATAAATTTCTCGTATTGATTGCTAAAACTAAGAAAGCAGTAATAATTGGGGAGCTAAGGAAGAGATCATTGGAGGAGAGGTGAATGTATCATTTAGGGTCCTGGCAGGGAGGAGATGGCATACTCAAATGGACTAATTAGAGGCAAGTTCAGTAAAAGACAACTTTTAAAGGTATAAATTAGGTGAAAGGCGGGCCATGCAAGGACCCTGTATTAGTCCATTCTCACACTGCTATAAGGACATACCTGAGACTGGGTAATTTATAAAGGAAAGAGGTTTAATTGACTCAAAGTTCCACATGGCCAGGGAGGACTCACAATCATGGTGGAAGGCAAATGAGAAGCAAAGACGTGTCTTATATGGCGGCAGGCAAGAGAGTGTATACAAGGGAATTCCCCTTTATAAAACCACCAGCTCTCGTGAGACTTATTCATCATCACGAGAATAGCACAGGAAAGACCCACCCCCATGATTCAGTTACCTCCCACAAGGTCTCCCCTACCACACGTGGAAATTACAGGAGCTACAATTCAAGGTGAGAGTTGGGTGGAGACACAGCCAAACCATATCAGACCCCAAGGCTGTTAAGATTATGGTCATGAGAGAGAGAGAGATAGAGAAAGAGAGAGAGAGAGATACAGAAATGGAGGAAGGGGGAGGAAAACAGGAGGAGAAAGAGATAGAGATTTATTGATTTGTGTTAAGAGGGTGGCCTGACATTAGCTATGATCCCTTTGGTTGAAAGATTTAGTTAATCCGTATATCCTCCAGGATTCTCCAGATGATCCTCCAGGAAGAGAAAAGGGACATTAAATACCTGATCCCGCACTCCTTCCTTCCTTTATTCTTTTTTTGGTATTCTCCGTTCAAACTAAATTGAAGTCAGAAGGCAAAGGATCCTTTGATGTAGTCCATTCAGAGCAGAAGGAGAAGAATGCAGAGTGGATCTGCAGGGACAAATAGAAGATGCAGCGCAATGGAGACACCGTTTAATGCCACAGGGGACCTGGGCTCTTTTCGTCTCTCCTATGTAAAGAGAATTTCCTCCATCCAAGTAGAACTGATGGGATTGGTCAGCTTTCTAAACAACAGAAATAAATAATTTGCTCTGTGAAGAATGACAAATATTCCTATGACTATGAAAACTATAAACCTACTTTCAATTTATAATCTTAGAAAGATTCAGGGAAATGAACAATCTATGATATAGTAAAATGCACCAGAGACTGTACATTCTTAATAATATGTCGATTATGATAGTAGATTATAGAAAAAAACACATAGTGTTAGAGTTTTACGTTTGCCAATTGCCTCTTTGTTTTGTGGGTTTTTTGTTTTTTGTTTTGTTTTGTTTGTTTTTGGTCTGAAGAAATGGAAAGCAGAGAAGCTTGGGGATTTACCAGGACTGAATTTCTTCACAGTCAACAATTGGCTCTTAAACTTGCAAAATATTTGGAGCATGTGTTTTTCTTTGCTTGTTAGTTTTCCCACACTACAGATTTTCTAGATTTTGCTAATCCAAGTGCCTGGCTCATTTTTCCCTCAGCATCCTTATGCATTTCCTCCAGAGATCAAATTTCCTGCCTAAATTAGTACGCATTTTTGGTCTTGAAGAAAGAACCAAATCAGAAAGAGAATCAAAATAGGCCAATATTGTCCTGGCATGAAGACAAGCAATTATTATATTCTTCATTGCAGTTTTTTCACTTAAAATCATCCCAGAGTCGTATAAGAGATTTAATAAAAATCAGTTATTGTGAATTTGATTTTGAAATTCTTAAAGTTACTTATTTGTTGTTGTTTTAGTGACAGATGTATTTGGCTTGGAGCTATTTGGGGACAAACTGAAAAAAAAGAAGCAGGTGAATTCTTTCAAAAGAGGTTTACTGTGTTTTCCTCTTCCAGCCTTGGTTTACCTTGAGAAAAAAAAGCCTAGGGTGTATAGAAAGAGGGAAGATGTGAAAGGGAGGTTTGGAGAGAGCCCTGGGAAGCCTATGGAGCCCTTAGTGGCCTTTAGCGCACTTAACACTGGAAGACAGAGCCCTTCAGGAGGCGCAGGGAAGAATACACGGATTCCGGCCCCTAGGCTGATGAAAGAAGAGCAGAAGTGATCCCCAGAGGGATTTCATTTGGAAGCAGCCACTGACGCTGCTCCATCTGCCAATGGCTTTTCTAAAAAGTTGCCAGTTGCCCTTTGTGGTATAGTTTAGAACTATAAATGAATTTCTAGGAGTGTTGATTTCTGCCCTAATCTGCATATTTGTGAAAATTTTCTCTGGGCAGCCTTAGCTCTCAAAATAAGCTTAACATTGCTTTAATGAGGTGATATAGTTTGGCTCTGTGTCCCACGTGTGAAGGGACAGACATGGTAGGAGGTGATTGGATCATGGAAGTGGTTTCCTCCATGCTGTTCTCGTGATAGTGACTGAGTTCTCACGAGATCTAATGACTTAAAAATAGCACCTCCTGCTTTGCTCTCTGTCTCTCCGGCTGCCTTGTGAAGAAGGTGCATGCTTCTCCTTTGCCTTCCGCAATGATTGTAAGTTGTGCGAGGCCTCCCCAGCCATGCAGAACTGTGAGTCAATTAAACCTCTTTCCTCTATAAATTACCCAATCTCAGGCAGTTCTTTATAGCAGTGTGAAAGTGGAATAATACATGAGGTATCAATTGCAGGATATGTTTACACTTAGAAACTTCATTACTCACATCCACATATGGATTGAGTTGGTAGATAACATTTAAGGCAACTTGTTATTTAACAAATAAGATGGACTTGATTTATCTTCTAATCAATAATTATGGAAAAAGAATTTGAAAACTTTTTTTGGTAGAATAGGGAGTGAATTAGGTGTAGATATTCACTGTTGTCAAGATTAAATGCAAACTCTGTTGCCAAAAGGTTCTACTATGGGTGTCTTAGATCTTTGTCTCAAACCAATATTTATGCAATCATGTCACACATCTAAATGAGAAACTTACCTTTGTAATAGAACTGCCAATTTTTACAAGGAACTTTAAAACTATCTAAAATTTATAATGTACTTACTTATTCAATTTTTAATGGTGCACAACCCATGTGCCAGAAGGGTTTGGGTTCCTGTTTATACAGAAGTGAACAAGCAAATTCCCTGTCTTCATGAAACTTGCCATTTACTGCTTAGTAATACAGCCAGTGGGAAAACACACCCTTTCAGATATACCTCAAGGATATCCAAGGTAAATGGCACATAAGTAGAGCTTAGTCGTTTATGGTATGAACAGCAAAAAAGCCTCCTTCTATAGAATCAGCGCTTTTTTATAGTTAGCATTGGATGTAGGAAAAGTTTATCTTTGTTGGTTCACCTCTGTCTGATGGGTATGCCCACCTCACTTTCCTGGAAGCTCCTCCCTTCCAATCTGGAATCTATCCTGTACCATCATGTTAACTTAAGTATTCCTGTTACTCATGGAAAACAGCTTAAAGGAGACACTTCTGGAGTTATTATATATTAAAAATGATGTCTCAAAAAAACAATAAAAATTGTAAGCCTTTCAAAGTCACAAGATGTAAAGTAAGATGTCAATTTGACAGGGAGTTTGTGTTGATATTTTTGATATAAGGACTTGCCTTAGTTAATTCATCATTTAACCCTGCTTAGTTAAATATGAGCAGGGGTCTTCTCACAATGCTTATTTTGCTTTGATGTGACTGAGTCCAAACATCTATCAGCATTTTTTATTGTATCACTGGAAGATGCCTTTGGCATTTTTGGAAGGTTGATAGAAACTCCAGCTAGGTTAACACAAACAACAACAACAACAAAAAGAGCAAATAACGCTTCATTCTTATTAACAATGAACATGTTGTTAAAATGAGCGCCTTTACACTATTCACAATAGCAAAGACTTGGAACCAACCCAAATGTCCAACAATGATAGACTGGATTAAGAAAATGTGGCACATATACACCATGGAATACTATGCAGCCATAAAAAATGATGAGTTCTTGTCCTTTGTAGGGACATGGATGAAACTGGAAATCATCATTCTCGGCAAACTATCTCAAGGACAAAAAACCAAACACCGCATGTTCTCACTCATAGGTGGGAATTGAACAACGAGAACACATGGACACAGGAAGGGGAACATCACACTCTGGGGACTGTTGTGGGGTGGGGGGAGGGGGGAGGGATAACATTAGGAGATATACCTAATGCTAAATGACGAGTTAATGGGTGCAGTACACCAACATGGCACATGTATACATATGTAACTAACCTGCACATTGTGCACATGTACCCTAAAACTTAAAGTGTAATAATAATAATAAAAAATGAGCGCCTTTATTTTTAAGACCCCAGTTCTATCAGCCTTTCTCAAGTTTGTTCCTTAGAAACTTCCTTGAATACTAGGATTTAGTAAGGGCTTTGGAAAAAAAAAAACCCAAGCAGGATGTCTCTGTGGCATTCCAAGTCAAGAGTATTTATCAACAGAAATTTCTATTTTTATAAATGTCTGAGATCATGTGAGTTTAAAAGAAAGAGTGGTCTATTTATTATAGTGAGGCCTTTTATGTTCTCACATGACAGGAGCAAGCACAAGACTAATGATTTATCTTTTCACTCTGTATTTACTTTGAGAACAGTAACTCTTCCAGCACTGATTTATGTATGTGCCAAAAATTATTTCTGCTAAATATTTCCCTGTTATATATATAGAAGTCTCAATTTTTAGAGCACTGTAGTAATTTGTTAAAAGAAAGATATATTGGTATTTCTGTAATATAAAACTGCACTGATCTACATTAATTAACAAAAATCAGGCTGAATTGAAGATGTGTCAATTTCTGACGCTTGAAGAAAGCCAGTTTTATTACTTCCACATTCATATATATATATGTATATATATGTATATATATGAGTGTGATTGTTACTGATCAAAGTCTTTATATAATATATTTCATAAATAAGCAAAGATGAGCTATAGTTATATCTATCTATAACCTTATTATCAATCAAGGAAAGATTCTAAAATTATGTTTTATGAGCATTGCAAATCCTGCTGTGAAAATGTATGTTCTGTCTACCCAAAATTGTGTTTTATCATAGTTATAGCTGTGTTAAGCTTGAGCACACTTTATCTGAGAATATCATGCATTCTGAGATGTGTAATCTTAATCAAGAATATTTTCCATATGAGAAGTTATCAGTTTTCAAATGGCACTCGTGAGCTTGCACGGCAATTTATACATACTTCACTGTGTAGAAGGAGACACAGCACAGGCTTGAAATAAGTATCTTGACAGAATAAAGTATAATGCACTATTCCTACTGGATGTAAATTCTAGAAATGGCCTTGAATCAGCATATTCACAGGCCATATTCTCCCCAATAAAGTTCGTGGGGATACTGCTCACTTTCTGTACTTGCCTTTCAGTACTTTCTAAAGGCTGATTGCAATAATAGCCTTAATTGGTAACCTCTCCTTCTGTCCACACCCTTCACTAGGTTACTTTGCAGTTTCTCCCACTAAAATGGCAGAAAATATTTTTTGAGCTTGTAACTCTGAGTTTGACGACATGACTTGGCTTTTTCCAATAGAGTTAGATGGAGGTGGCAGCAGGTCTGTTCTGAGCCTAGGCCTCTAGAGACACAGGCTGTTCCACGTGCTTTTCTGCATTTCCACCATCATCCTGGGGACGTGTCTGAGTGACTCAGCTGAGTCCAGCCTGGAGGAGCAGATCAGCCAACCTACCCCTAGACAGGAAGGCAAACCCAGTCTTTATCTGCAGAGCTGCTTAGTAGACCGCAGTTGATTTCAGCCGTGTGATCAACAAATGCTTATATTTATATGCTACTTAGATTTTTGTTGTTGTTGTTGTTACCCAGAAAAAGCTAACTGATATAAACAGATAAGAAAACTCGTCACATTGAAAGCAGGAAAGTTTGTGCGGTGGATTCCTCAAAACGTAGGCTGTCCACCTCCTGTTGTCAGAACCATTTTATTGTGTTTGTTAGAATGTAGAGGGCTAAGTCATATCTGAGACTCACTGAATCAAAATATTTGGGAAAAGGTTATCTGAAAATGGGTATGTGGGAGAAAATATTTAATATCATTGTAATTATTATATACCTTAAAATTAGAAGATTGATTGTCTATGGGCTCAATCTCCTAGGGGAGAAGATACTTCTTCTTCTCCCCTAAGTGGTGACAGCAGAAAATTTCCCAAGAGAACTATCAATGGGACATGTTTGGACACTTTCTTAAGCTAGATTCCCACAAGTAGAGTAAGCATAAGAGTCAGAAAAAAACAACCATACACAAATTTTCATAGTCTGCTCATGAATGCATCTGTGTCTGTTCTGTAAACAATGTGTTTGAGAGTCATGATGTATCTTTGCACCATAGACAGATTTACTGTCAAAATTATATAAGTAAAAAGAATTAAGTCCTGGGATAAAACTCTCAGTGATCTATGTTTCTCAAACCCTTTATATAATAAGTAATTTTCAGTCTTTTTTCCCCCACATACAAAAGATGTGGGGAGTTCTAGATTGTATAACCATATATATAACCTCAAAAAAAAGCAAATTTCCTTTTTTTCTGGTTTTGGAGTTTATAAAACTCATTTGAAATGGCTGGCACTAAATGTTCATATGGTGGATTTGGACACCATAAAAGTTTACATTTTTCTGACTGTGTGCTATATGATGTCCTGGATTCAATTGCTAAATAACATACAGTATTGCACTTTTATATCTTGAAATATCAGTAAAACTTTTCCATCCCATTAGTTTTATGATTAACAAATTTTGATGTGATTATTAAAATACAAATTTAAGTAAATGACCATTGTTTTAGCTGTTATATTAGTCAATGTTCTCCATAGAAACATAACCAAAAGGGGGAAGAGAGATTAATTTACTGTAAGAAATTGGCTCATGCAGTTGTGGAAGCTGAAAAGTCCCAATATCTGTAGTCAGTGAGCTGGAGACCAAAGAAAGCTGACGGTGTAGGTTCCATTCCAAGACCTAGAAGAAGCCCAGTGTCTCAGCTTGAAGACAGTCAGGCAGAGAGAGCAAACTCTCCTTTACTCAACCTTTCTGTTCTAATTAGGCTTTCAAAGAATTGAATGAAGCCCATCCACACTGGGAAGGCAATCTGCTTTGTTCAGTCTACTGATTCAACTGTCAATCTCATCCAGAAACACCTTCCCAGATGCACCAAGAATGTTTAAGCAAATATCTGGGCACCTCGTGGTCCAGTCAATTTGACATATAAAATTAACCATCCTAGTGTTCAACATACATGTACCTGTGATGTTTAACCTACAAATAAATATTGCTAAGAGGTCAATATTTCTGAGACAGAAAATTGTTCTACATGTATAGTCTTATGGCTTTATGTTACAGTATGGAAACCTGTTTTCCAAACCTGGCTGCCTGTAAAATAAGTTCCCAGGAGAAGTGAATGGAAAAACAGGCAGTGATGTTTCTTTCTTTTGTTTCTATTTCTTAATTCCAAAGTGTTTTGTTTGTTATATAATAATAAGATAAGGGCAAAAGATTAGTCAATATATAGAGGAAACACTGGGATCACAGAGAATGATCTGAAATAATAACTGTGTAGTCATAGAATGTTTTAAAATGTAATATTAATTAATTTTTTGTAATCATAAATTTACTTTCCATAGTACCTGTAGGAAAATGTACTTTCCATGATACTAATGCCTAATAGCTTACCAAGCATAAACAAAAATAGATGTCTTAAATTAAGTGTTCTTAATTTTTAGGTGAGATATACATTTTATAAACAAACATAAAGATAAAACCTACCAGGTTAACTTTACTCTTCACTTGAAGGTAAATATTAAAACATTTTCATTGTTTATTTATTTATTCATTCATTTATCTTGCAAAGTTTTCCATCCTAGTGCAGAGAGCACAACAATAATATTTGCAAAGATGACCAGGAGAAAAAAAATTAAGAGCCTGAATACTACTCTCTATTAGTTAACATGACACTAATTGTTAAGAAATTTAAAAATGTAGAATGTTTCAAAGATGAGAAAAATTTATTTATCTCACATGTAAAGTCCCAAATGGTTGTTCCTAATCTGGATAACTCTCCTTCAACTGGGGATGTAGGAGTCCATGTTCCTTCTACATTATGGTTGTACCTTATTAAATATGTTGCTTACAAGTTCCCTGCAATCATTTTGCAACAAGCTGGTAGAAGGTGACAGTCCCATCAGTGAGAAGGGTTTATGGGCCAATCTTGAAGGGTTAAGCAGTGCACATCACTACTCATCACATTTTATTGCCAGAACTCAGTCCCATGGCCACACCTAACTAGAAGGAACATTGAGAAATAGTTAAATTGTGTGTGCAAAAACATACAGGTGAAGAGTTATCCACATTGCTAATAGCTGGCTGGCTCTGAATGTTTGTATGACAGATTTGGACGCTGTAAAAGCTCACACTTTCAATCTAGTTTTGATTTATGGGATCCAGAGATCAGGCAAATGCTACTTATGGGCTTATAATGGATACATTTGATCACTTTTACAGTGCACACATTAATTGGTGGTGCACAGTAGCAGAGTCTGCAATCTTTTGTGTAAAGGGCCAGATAGTAAATACTGTAGACACTGCAGGTCATAGAGTCTTTGTCTCTACCACTCAACTCCAACATTGTAACACCAAAACAGGCAGTATGAGTGGGTCGGGCTATATTACACAAACACTATTTACAAAAACAGGAGGTAAGCTGGATTTGTTCCATGAACCACAGTTTGTTGACTACTGCTGTAGTTGAAACAGTCATTTTTTAAAAATTATTATTATACTTTAAGTTTTAGGGTACATGTGCACAATGTGCAGGTTAGTTACATATGTATCCATGTGCCATGCTGGTGTGCTGCACCCATTAACTCGTCATTTAGCATTAGGTATATCTCCTAATGCTATCCCTCCCCCTTCCCCCCACCCCACAACAGTCCCCAGAGTGTGATGTTCCCCTTCCTGTGTCCATGTGTTCTCGTTGTTCAATTCCCATCTATGAGTGAGAACATGTGGTGTTTGGTTTTTTGTCCTTGCGATAGTTTACTGAGAATGATGATTTCCAGTTTCATCCATGTCCCTACAAAGGACATGAACTCATCATTTTTTATGGCTGCATAGTATTCCATGGTGTATATGTGCCACATTTTCTTAATCCAGTCTATCATTGTTGGACATTTGGGTTGGTTCCAAGCCTTTGCTACTGTGAATAGTGCCGCAATACACATACATGTGCGTGTGTCTTTATAGCAGCATGATTTATAGTCCTTTGGGTATATACCCAGTAATGGGATGGCTGGGTCAAATGGTATTTCTAGTTCTAGATCCCTGAGGAATCGCCACACTGACTTCCACAAGGGTTGAACTAGTTTACAGTCCCACCAACAGTGTAAAAGTATTCCTATTTCTCCACATCCTCTCCAGCACCTGTTGTTTCCTGACTTTTGAATGATCACCATTCTAACTGGTGTGAGATGGTATCTCATTGTGGTTTTGATTTGCATTTCTCTGATGGCCAGTGATGATGAGCATTTTTTCATGTGTCTTTTGGCTGCATAAATGTCTTCTTTTAAGAAGTGTGTGTTCATATCCTTTGCCCAATTTTTGATGGGGTTGTTTGTTTTTTTCTTGTAAATTTGTTGGAGTTCATTGTAGATTCTGGATATTAGCCCTTTGTCAGATGAGTAGGTTGCAAACATTTTCTCCCATTTTGTAGGCTGCCTGTTCACTCTGATGGTAGTTTCTTTTGCTGTGCAGAAGCTCTTTCGTTTAATTAGATCCCATTTGTCAATTTTGGCTTTTGTTGCCATTGCTTTTGGTGTTTTAGACATGAAGTCCTTGCCCATGCCTATGTCCTGAATGGTAATGCCTACGTTTTCTTCTAGGATTTTTATGGTTTTAGGTCTAACGTTTAAGTCTTTAATCCATCTTGAATTAATTTTTGTATAAGGTGTAAGGAAGGGATCCAGTTTCAGCTTTCTACATACGGCTAGCCAGTTTTCCCAGCACCATTTATTAAATAGGGAATCCTTTCCCCATTGCTTGTTTTTCTCAGGTTTGTCAAAGATCAGATAGTTGTAGATATGTGGCGTTATTTCTGAGGACTCTGTTCTGTTCCATTGATCTATATCTCTGTTTTGGTACCAGTAGCATGCTGTTTTGGTTACTGTAGCCTTGTAGTATAGTTTGAAGTCAGATAGCGTGATGCCTCCGGCTTTCTTCTTTTGGCTTAGGATTGACTTGGTGATGCGGGCTCTTTTTTGGTTCCATATGAACTTTAAAGTAGTTTTTTCGAATTCTGTGAAGAAAGTCATTGGTAGCTTGATGGGGATGGCACTGAATCTATAAATTACCTTGGGCAGTATGGCCATTTTCAGGATATTGATTCTTTCTTCCCATGAACATGGAATGTTCTTCCATTTGTTTGTATCCTCTTTTATTTCATTGAGCAGTGGTTTGTAGTTCTCCTTGAAGAGGTCCTTCACGTCCCTTGTAAGTTGGATTCCTAGGTATTTTATTCTCTTTGAAGCAATTGTGAATGGGAGTTCACTCATGATTTGGCTCTCTGCTTGTCTGTTATTGGTGTATAAGAATGCTTGTGATTTTTGTACATTGATTTTGTATCCTGAGACTTTGCTGAAGTTGCTTATCAGCTTAAGGAGATTTTGGGCTGAGACAATGGAGTTTTCTAGATATACAATCATGTCATCTGCAAACAGGGACAATTTGACTTCCTCTTTTCCTAATTGAATACCCTTGATTTCCTTCTTCTGCCTAATTGCCCTGGCCAGAACTTCCAACACTATGTTGAATAGGAGTGGTAAGAGAGGGCATCCCTGTGTTGTGCCAGTTTTCAAAGGGAATGCTTCCAGTTTTTGCCCATTCAGTATGATATTGGCTGTGGGTTTGTCATAAATAGCTCTTATTATTTTGAGATACGTCCCATCAATACCTAATTTCCTGAGAGTTTTTAGCATGAAGGGTTGTTGAATTTTGTCAAAGGCCTTTTCTGCATCTATTGAGATAATCATGTGGTTTTTGTCTTTGATTCTGTTTATATGCTGGATTACATTTATTGATTTGCGTATATTGAACCAGCCTTGCATCCCAGGGATGAAGCCCACTTGATCATGGTGGATAAGCTTTTTGATGTGCTGCTGGATTCGGTTTGCCAGTATTTTATTGAGGATTTTTGCATCAATGTTTATCAAGGATATTGGTCTAAAATTCTCTTTTTTGGTTGTGTCTCTGCCTGGCTTTGGTATCAGGATGATGCTGGCCTCATAAAATGAGTTAGGGAGGATTCCCTCTTTTTCTATTGATTGGAATAGTTTCAGAAGGAATGGTAGCAGTTCCTCCTTGTACCTCTGGTAGAATTCTGCTGTGAATCCATCTGGTCCTGTACTCTTTTTGGTTGGTAAGCTATTGATTATTGTCACAATTTCAGCTCCTGTTATTGGTCTATTCAGAGATTCAACTTCTTCCTGGTTTAGTCTTGGGAGAGTGTATGTGTCAAGGAATTTATCCATTTCTTCTAGATTTTCTAGTTTATTTGCATAGAGGTGTTTGTAGTATTCTCTGATGGTAGTTTGTATTTCTGTGGGATCGGTGGTGATATCCCCTTTATCATTTTTTATTGCATCTATTTGATTCTTCTCTCTTTTTTTCTTTATTAATCTTGCTAGCAGTCTATCAGTTTTGTTGATCCTTTCAAAAAACCAGCTCCTGGATTCATTAATTTTTTGAAGGGTTTCTTTTGGTCTCTATTTCCTTCAGTTCTGCTCTGATTTTAGTTATTTCTTGCGTTCTGCTAGCTTTTGAATGTGTTTGTTCTTGCTTTTCTAGTTCTTTTAATTGTGATGTTAGGGTGTCAATTTTGGATCTTTCCTGCTTTCTTTTGTGGGTATTTAGTGCTATAAATTTCCCTCTACACACTGCTTTGAATATGTCCCAGAGATTCTGGTATGTTATGTCTTTGTTCTCATTGGTTTCAAAGAACATCTTTATTTCTGCCTTCATTTCGTTATGTACCCAGTAGTCATTCAGGAGCAGGTTGTTCAGTTTCCATGTAGTTGAGCGGTTTTGAGTGAGTTTCTTAATCCTGAGTTCTTGTTTCATTGCACTGTGGTCTGAGAGACCGTTTGTTATAATTTCTGTTCTTTTACATTTGCTGAGGAGAGCTTTACTTCCAACTATGTGGTCAATTTTGGAATAGGTGCGGTGTGGTGCTGAAAAAAATGTATATTCTGTTGATTTGGGGTGGAGAGTTCTGTAGATGTCTATTAGGTCCACTTGGTGCCGAGCTGAGTTCAATTCCTGGGTATCCTTTTTAACTTTCTGTCTCGTTGATCTGTCTAATGTTGACAGTGGGGTGTTAAAGTCTCCCATTATTATTGTGTGGGAGTCTAAGTCTCTTTGTAGGTCACTCAGGACTTGCTTTATGAATCTGGGTGCTCCTGTATTGGGTGCATATGTATTTAGGATAGTTAGCTCTTCTTGATTAATTGATCCCTTTACCATTATGTAATGGCCTTCTTTGTCTCTTTTGATCTTTGTTGTTTTAAAGTCTGTTTTGTCAGAGACTAGGATTGCAACCCCTGCCTTTTTTTGTTTTCCATTTGCTTGGTAGAGCTTCCTCCATCCTTTTATTTTGAGCCTATGTATGTCTCTGCACATGAGATGGGTTTCCTGAATATAGCACACTGATGGGTCTTGACTCTTTATCCAATTTGCCAGTCTGTGTCTTTTAATTGGAGCATTTATTCCATTTACATTTAAAGTTAATATTGTTATGTGTGAATTTGATCCTGTCATTATGATGTTAGCTGATTATTTTGCTTGTTAGTTGATGCAATTTCTTTCTAGTCTCAATGGTCTTTACATTTTGGCATGATTTTGCAGCGGCTGGTACCGGTTGTGCCTTTCCATGTTTAATGCTTCCTTCAGGAGCTCTTTTAGGGCACTCCTGGTGGTGACAAAATCTCTCAGCATTTGCTTGTCTGTAAAGTATTTTATTTCTCCTTCACTTATGAAGCTTAGTTTGGCTGGATATGAAATTCTGGGTTGAAAATTCTTTTCTTTAAGAATGTTGAATGTTGGCCCCCACTCTCTTCTGGCTTGTAGAGTTTCTGCCGAGAGATCCGCTGTTAGTCTGATGGGCTTCCCTTTGTGGGTAACCCAACCTTTCTCTCTGGCTGCCCTTAACATTTTTTCCTTCATTTCAACTTTAGTGAATCTGACAATTATGTGTCTTGGAGTAGCTCTTCTCGAGGAGTATCTTTGTGGTGTCCTCTGTATTTCCTAAATCTGAATGTTGGCCTGCCTTGCTAGATTGGGGAAGTTCTCCTGGATAATATCTTGCAGAGTGTTTTCCAACTTGGTTCCATTCTCCCCGTCACTTTCAGGTACACCAATCAGACGTAGATTTGGTCTTTGCACATAGTCCCATATTTCTTGGAGGCTTTGTTCGTTTCTTTTTATTCTTTTTTCTCTAAACTTCATTTTTCACTTCATTTCATTCATTTCATCTTCCATCACTGATACCCTTTCTTCCAGTTGATCGCATCGGCTCCTGAGGCTTCTGTATTCTTCACGTAGTTCTCGAGCCTTGGCTTTCAGCTCCATCAGCTCCTTTAAGCACTTCTCTGTATTGGTTATTCTAGTTATACGTTCGTCTAAATTTTTTTCAAAGTTTTCAACTTCTTTGCCTTTGGTTTGAATTTCCTCTTGTAGCTCGGAGTAGTTTGATCGTCTGAAGCCTTCTTCTCTCAACTCATCAAAGTCATTCTCCATCCAGCTTTGTTCTGTTGCTGGTGAGGAACTGCATTCCTTTGGAGGAGGAGAGGCACTCTGCTTTTTAGAGTTTCCAGTTTTTCTGCTCTGTTTTTTCCCCATTTTGTGGTTTTATCTACTTTTGGTCTTTGATGATGCTGATATACAGATGGGTTTTTGGTGTGGATGTCCTTTCTGTTTGTTAGTTTTCCTTCTAACAGACAGGACCCTCAGCTGCAGGTCTGTTGGGGTTTGCTAGAGGTCCACTCCAGACCCTGTTTGCCTGGGTATCAGCAGTGGTGTCTGCAGAGCCACGGATTTTCGTGATCCGCGAATGCTGCTGTCTGATGGTTCCTCTGGAAGTTTTGTCTCAGAGGAGTACCTGGCCGTGTGAGGTGTCAGTCTGCCCCTACTGTGGGGTGCCTCCCAGTTAGGCTGCTCAGGGGTCAGGGGTCAGGGACTCACTTGAGGAGGCAGTCTGCCCTTTCTCAGATCTCCAGCTGCGTGCTGGGAGAACCACTGCTCTCTTGAAAGCTGTCAGACAGGGATATTTAAGTTTGCAGAGGTTACTGCTGTCTTTTTGTTTGTCTGTGCCCTGCCCCCAGAGGTGGAGCCTACAGAGGCAGGCAGGCCTCCTTGAGCTGTAGTGGGCTCCACCCAGTTCGAGCTTTCTGGCTGCTTTGTTTACCTAAGCGAGCCTGGACAATGGCGGGCGCCCCTCCCCCAGCCTCGCTGCCGCCTTGCAGTTTGATCTCAGACTGCTGTGCTAGCAATCAGCAAGACTCCGTGGGCGTAGGACCCTCTGAGCCAGGTGCAGGATATAATCTCCTGGTGCGCCGTTTCCTAAGCCCGTCGGAAAAGCGCAGTATTCGGGTGGGAGTGGCCCGATTTTCCAGGTGCTGTCTGTCACCCCTTTCCTCGACCAGGAAAGGGAACTCCCTGACCCCTTGCACTTCCCAAGTGAGGCAATGCCTCACCCTACTTCGGCTGGTGCACGGTGCGCTGCACCCACTGTCCTGCACCCACTGTCTGGCACTCCCTGGTGAGATGAAACCGGTACCTCAGATGGAAATGCAGAAATCACCCGTCTTCTGCATCGCTCATGCTGGGAGCTGTAGACCGGAGCTGTTCCTATTCGGCCATCTTGGCTCCTCCCCCTGAAATAGTCATTTATAGATTGCTTATATTGTCTTTTTCTTACAAGTACCATAGCTTTTTTTCCATTGCTATGGTAATTAGTTGAATGTAGTTAAATTAGCACTCATATTGACATATCTTTACTATGTATATTTTTTGAGAAGGGTGAAAACTATATACAACTATTATGGCTATCTAGTTGCTTGCCCTTGAAATGTTGTTCCAATGTGAGTCTAGGGCTTGAGAGAAATGGCAGGAGTGTTTGAGAATTCAAAATGTGCTTTAATCACTATCTTTCTATTGTAAATGGGCAGAATCTCAATTTAAAAAATGGTATAAGGAAAAAAGAGCTTCTATTGGCTCGTATAACTGAAAAGACCAGAAATAGATTTTCAGGCAGAGCGAGATCCAGATGATTAAACGATATTTCTACAAATGTGTCTCTGTCTATCTGTCTGCTATCATTTTCTGAATGTGGTATCTTAGGTTCAGGCTGAAATAACAGAATACTATAGTCTGGGTGGCTTAAATGACAGAAACTTATGGCCAGGCACAGTGGCTCACGCCTGTAATCCCAGCACTTTGGGAGGCTGAGGTGGGTGGATCATGAGATCAGGAGATTGAGACCATCCTTGCTAACATGGTGAAACCCTGTCTCTACTAAAACAATATACACACACACACACACACAAATTAGCTGGGCGTGGTGGCGGGTGCCTGTAGTCCCAGCTACTTGGGAGGCTGAGGCAGGACAGTGGCGTGAACCCTGGAGGCAGAGCTTGCAGTGAGCCGAGATTGCGCCACTGCACTCCAGCCTGGGCGACAGAGCGGGACTCTGTTTCAAAAAAAAAAAAAAAAACGAAAAACAAAAAAACCCAACAACAACAAAAAACAAACAAAAACAAATGACAGAAACTTATTTCTCCCAGTTCTGGAGGCTGGGGTGTCTGAGATCAAGATGACAGCGTGGCTTGCTTCTGGTGAGGGCCTTCTTCCTGGCTTATAGATAGCTGTCTTCTTGCTGTGTCCTTACATGGCAGAGAGCACAGAGAGATGAAGCAAGGTCTCTGATGTCTCTTCTAATAAGGGCACTAATCCTATCTTAAGGGCTCCCTCCTCATGATCTCATAAACTCCCAAAGACCCCATCTCCAAATACCATCACACTGAGGGTTAAGATTTCAGCCTATGAATTGTCTGGGGCTGCAAGCATTCAGTTCATAGCATGTAGTCTTTCACTTTTAAGGTAACTATTTCCAAGTAATTTCAAAAATAATCTTCTATACTTTTGGGCTTATATCCTATTTGATCAAGTAAGCTCAGTAAACATAAAAGTCTTTTTTTCTCTGTTGTTTCGGTAAAAGTGGTGGTAGGGATAACATGCATTGTTCTAACTTAAATCAATGCTATTCTGTGTGCCTGAAGGCTGTAAGGAAGAGATAAACTCCTCAGTCCGGCAAGCATTACATTCCCATGTTTTGGAGATATGGAATGTGGAGTAAAAGTGAGGCAGATAAAGTTAGCCTAAGGAAAATCAAACTCTCATACCAGAAACTGAGGGAGTGCATAGTGGCTGAACAAAAATTATCTACCGTAATTTAATAAATTTATTTTTCAAAGTTTTCCAAATAGAATTTAGGTGACTGTGTTGCAAAATCGTTATATATGGATGCTTTGGTTGAGGGGCTAAGGAAAAGCAGAAAAACATATTATTAAGGTGACTTCAATCTCTCTCTAGGGATACTTATCCTTACAAAATTTGATTCAGTTAAAAACTGACACAGTCCTCCTCTTCTTAGAACAAATTCTGTCCTATAAGATGCTGAATGTTGAGAATGGTCTAGTTGGAACATAAAATTATCCTGATAAAATAATTTGAATTTGTTATATAGATACAAAATATGAGAGTCTATTCTGCCAAGATATTAATTCTAATGGACATGAAATTAAGATGTTTTTAATAATTAGATTTAAATTTGCTCCAGTGGTTATACATTCCAGATGTTTACATCTATGACTTGCTTGTTAATAAATTCAGATTTAGAATTAACTGACCAATTTGTTATTTTCATTTTCTTCCATATTTATGGCTATCTGTGCCAAATTTGCCTTCCTAAAATACTATGTAATTCTTTTATTCCGCAAGGAAATAACATCCACCAGATGGTACAAGTATACATGCATAAAGCCCAGATGTCAATATTTTTTAAACTTCATTTTTAATGAGCAGAGATGAAGGCAAACATGAATTACATAATGGTTAGCATTTCACACTATTAAAATTCCAGGGAAAAAGTTGAGAATGTTCCCTACTGTTACAAGTTGGTGCCCATTAAAAAAATCATTAAAAAATTGATGGCATAGGATATAGGTAGATTATTTGTGCCTGAAATGTATTAAGAATCATTGTAGTCTTGAATTAAGCTAAAAAATCATCTGCAAAAGTTCAATATGAAGGCAATATTATTTAACAGAAACATATGTGGTAAGATTAAGGGGCCTCAACATGAATCTTCATATGATGCGACTTGAAAAAATACAAGTTAATGTGATGATGAGTAAAATAAACTCAGGAGATGACCGTCTTTTTCCAGTATGCCCCGGTGTGAAAACACGTGGGGAATTGCATGGCGTTCTATGCCATAAGCACTACATGGAAAACTGACAAACAGAAATTCAACCAGAAAATAACAGCTGTGTCATATGCGGACTGCTTATGACAAGTGGGGACAGTTAAGCTGGAGCAAAGAGGAAGAGATGAAGCGTTGTCACAAACTTGCCATATAGAAGACTCTGTGAAGACAAGAAGATAAATACCCCATTAACATAAATGAAACATCCTAACATTAGTGTTGATTCACAATGGAATGGATTTTCTTGGAGGGTTTTAAGTTTCCTGCATTAGGAACATTCATGGAGATTCAAAATTGTCAAGAATATGATGGAGAGCAAGTGTTCTGTCGATATTTTTGGAATGAATACATGATGATAGGAAAGATGATTTAAATTTATTGAGCATCTACTATGTTTCTCTTCTAGGAAAACACTCATATCATTTCTTTAAAGAGTCTTGTTCACAGGAAATATTGTAATCTTTATCTTACTGATTAGACCACTGATGCTCAGTAAATGTGGAGCCAGAATTCTTCCAAAGGTCTTTCCGATTTTCTGATTTCAAAACCTATTCATGCCTGTCTAGATTTTTTTTTAGATCAAGATTGTGCAATCTGTTGTTTAATATAGATATTATTGGGGTGGAAGCTGATAAAATGCAGATATACAAGCATGTTACAAAATATTATGTGTGTCAATAAAGAAAACCCAACTGATAGAGGCTTTTTTTCTGCTGAGGGGAAACAGAAAATGCAATAAGATTATTTTATTTTGTTTATTTATTTATTCATTTATTTGAGATGGAGTC
The DNA here is from genome assembly GCF_028885625.2 of Pongo pygmaeus. Lineage (NCBI taxonomy): Eukaryota > Metazoa > Chordata > Mammalia > Primates > Hominidae > Pongo > Pongo pygmaeus. The sequence continues at coordinate 13,587,798 of NC_072380.2, forward strand.
TCAGTCTGTCACCCAGGTCAGAATGCAGTGGCATGATTGCAGCTCACTGCAACCTCTGCCTCCCGGGTTCAAGCAATTCTCATGCCTCAGTCTCCCAAGCAGCCGGGACTACAGGTGAGTGCCACCATGCCCAGACAATCTTTGTATTTTAGTAGAGATGGGGTTTCACCATGTTGACGAGGCTGGACTTGAACTCCTGACCTCAGGTGATCCATCTGCCTTGGCCTCCCAAAGTGCCAGGATTACAGGCATGAGCCACCACACCCAGCCAAGATTATTTTAGATAGTGCTAAGTGCTATATGGAACATGTAAAAGTAGAGATGTAAATCGAGATCTTTACATAATGTGTCATGTTAGGACTTGATATAGTTTGGACATTGTCCCCCCTAAATCTCATGAGGAATTGTAATCCACTGTGTTGGAGGTGGAGCCTGGTGAGAGGTGATTGGATCGTGAGGGTAGATTTTTCATGAATGGTTTAGCAAGATCTGGCTGTTTAAAAGTGTGTGGCATCTTTCTTCTCTCTCTCTTGCTTCTGCTCTCACCATGTGATGTGCCTGCTTCTGCTTTGCTCTCTACCATGAGTAAAAGCTCATTGAGGCCTCCTTCAAAACCAAGCGGATGCTAGTGCCATGCTTATACAGCCTGTGGAACTGTGAGCCAGTTAAACCTCCTTTCTTTGTAAGTTACCTAGCTTCAGGTATATCTTTATAGCAAGGCAAAAACGGCTTGACACAGGACCCTTTGAAGGGATGAGGTATAGGTCATAGTCAGGTGGGAGACAGCTGGAGCAAATGAGTTCCAGGCAGAAGTAGCAGAAAGTCTTGAGGCAGGAGGGCAGGGTAGGGATTGGCACTTTCAAAACTCTGCAAAAACAAAAACAAAAAAAATGTATTATTAAAACTTGATGAATAAGAGACATAATTCATGAAGATGGTCAGGGAGAAAGACAGACAATAGGCCGGGCACGGTGGCTCACGCCTATAATCCCAGCACTTTGGGAGGCCGAGGCAGGTGGATCACGAGGTCAGGAGATCGAGACCATCCTGGCTAACACAGTGAAACCCCGTCTCTACTAAAAATAGAAAAAAATTAGCCGGGCGTGGTGGTGGGCGCCTGTAGTCCCAGCTACTTGGGAGGCTGAGGTGGGAGAATGGCGTGAACCCGGGAGGCGGAGCTTGTAGTGAGCTGAGATCGCGCCACTGCACTCCAGCCTGGGTGACAGAGCGAGACTCCATCTCAAAAAAAAAAAAAAAAAAAAGACAGACGATAAATAGAACTTCTGCTCTATAGCCAGGTGTGTAGATCTGATTCTTGGGGACGTCTAGTATAATTTGGGTTATGTGTTAAAAGTTGATCAATACTGGATGAGAGAATAAGTGAAAGATTGATACAGATAGAAGAAAAAGATCACCAGGAAACATTTTTCAGAATAAATAGAAAGTGAGAGAGTTTGAAAGTGTAGATGGAGAGATAAATAGATAGTTTCTAGCTATAAAATCAACTTTATTGAGGTATAATTTGCATGCAATAAAGTACAAGCCTTTTAAGTTCCATGTGCTTTGACACATAATGTATCCTTAAGTACTTTTTAGGGAGCATAATCAAGGGATAAGAAAGAGCTCATGAATAAAAATACTGTAATTTACAAGCTAAAATGATGTCTTGGGAAATAAATGAGGGTAACCTCTCAGAATGTAGGACAAAGAGACATAGAGACTTAGAAATATTGACAGAAAAGATAAAAGATTATCTTAGCTTGGGCTGCTATAACAGAGTCCATAGACTGGGTGGTTTAAACATTGATTTCTTATAGTTCTGAAAATGATCCCATTGTATCTCTTGTTATGAGGGCAGTAATCCCATTTCTAAGGGCTCCATCTTAATAACCTCCCCAAAGCCCCACCCCCTAATATTATTACATTAAGGATTAGGATTTCAAGGTTGTGAATTTTGGGGGGACACAACACTCAGTCCATATCAGAGATGTAGAGGATCATTCCAATTTCAAACTATGAAAAATATTTTTAAAGTGAAGAACATAGTTACATAAAATGATGTTGTATAAAGTTTAGTGGGAGAAAAAGCAGATAACTTTGAAGGGAGCAAGCACCAGGCAATATCAGCCCAACTGCTCATTAGCAACATTGATTATTAAATGTCGATGCAACGGTGCCTTTAAAAATCTGAACAGAATTCTTTTTTTTTTTTTTTTTTTTTTTTTTTTTTGAGACAGAGTCTCGCTCTGTCACCCAGGCTGGAGTGCATTGGTGCGATCTTGGCTCACTGCAAGCTCCACCTCTCGGGTTGACACCATTCTCCTGCCTCAGCGTCCCAAGTAGCTGGGACTACAGGCGCCTGCCACCACACCCTCTAGCCTAGAATTCTATACCCAGCCAAACTACTAATCAAGTTTGAGGGTAGAATAAAGTCATTTTCAGAAATTCATAGTCTCAGAATGTTTATACTGCACACACTTTCTCTTTGAAGTTTTTTGAGAAAAGCTTTAGGAAACCAAGTAAGAGAAAGACAAGTGATTCAGGAAACAGTGGGTGGATCTAACCCAAAGAGGAAATAATGGGACATCCTAGATAATGTTACACATAGGCTCAGAGCACCAAAATGAAGAAAGCTGATGGAATCATCTGGAAGCACCTTTCTGGGGGGGAAAAAAGATGAAACTTTAGAAAACTTGATTAGAAGATAAAGGTAAATGAAGCTTACCCCAAAAAAGCATAATATATGTGCTATTAAGAAGCACAAAAGTCTTGACATTTGGCCTGCAAAGGAGGAAAGCCTTATCAACACACTATATGGCTCCAGAGTGAACATTATCAACAATAATATAATAATTTTAAAATTTTTGAGTCTCTGCAAATCAACCCAAAACAGAATATAAATATTACCAAATCTGATGATATAAAAGTAAATCCATAGATGACATATTGTATATGGAAGATGTAGGAGAAAGGAGGAAAGGATAGGATCTCTTTTACTCTTCAGCCAAAAGTAAAAGAGATACTATCACTAAGGAATCAAAAATAGATGGTTTATGTCAGTTAATTAAATTTGTAATGGTAACCGGGGGAGCATCCATAAACAATGAAATAATCATTGGGAATAAAGAGCAAAAAAATGTAGCTTCAGTGAGGTAAATTCTCCCCTGTCATATCTCAAAGTCAATAAGTGATATCTTCATCCAATAAGCCAATAAAAATCAATATAAACACATGATTCAGAATTATGGAGATGACTACTGGAGGAATTCAGAACGGTAAATGGTTTTTGCTTGTGAAAGCAGAAGTGGAGAAAAGTAATGATGTTTTTCACAAATATTTAATTTTTAAAAGTCATATATGTTTTATGTATCTCATTGATAAACTTAAAAAGTAAAGATCAAATACTACTAACTAGGAATAGAATTTCTTAAATATTAGATGTGTTGGAAATCTTTTAATTATTATGAATTTATTTAATACATACATATTTTTAATACACCTAACTTCTGCTAAGTAATATTAAAAAATATAAACATGATGAAAAGTATACTTGTATCCAAATGTGTAGAAATAGTGCTATTATACCCAGTAACGGTATGGCTGGGTCAAATGGTATTTCTAGTTCTAGATCCTTGAGGAATCGCCACACTGTCTTCCACAATGGTTGAACTAGTTTACAGTCCCACCAACAGTGTAAAAGTGTTCCTATTTCTCCACACCCTCTCCAGCACCTGTTGTTTCCTGACTTTTTAATGATCGCCATTCTAACTGGTGTGAGATGGTATCTCATTGTGGGTATATACTCAAAGGATTATAAATCATGCTGCTATAAAGACTCATGGACACATGCACACGTATGTTTATTGTGGCACTATTCACAATAGCAAAGACTTGGAACCAATCCAAATGTCCATCAATGATAGACTGGATTAAGAAAATGTGGCACATATACACCATGGAATACCATGCAGCCATAAAAAAGGATGAGTTCATGTCCTTTGTAGGGACATGAATGAAGCTGGAAACCATCATTCTCAGCAAACCAGTGCAAGGACAGAAAACGAAACACCACATGTTCTCACTCATAGGTGGGAACTGAACAATGAGAACACTCGGACACAGGGTGGGGAACATCGCACACTGGGGCCTGTCATGGGGTCGGGGGAGTGGGGAGGGATAGCATTAGGAGATATACCTAATGTAAGTGATGAGTTAACGGGTGCAGCACACCAACATGGCACATGTATACATATGTAACAAACCTGCGTGTTGTGCACATGTACCCTAGAACTTAAAGTATAATTTAAAAAAATTTAAAAAAAGAAATAGTGCTGTTACCTTTGATTATTAAAAAAAGAGTAATGGATTTAGAATTGATGAAAGGAAAACATTGTGGTAATTTTCTGGAGTGTGCCTCAGTCGATATTTATTTATCTTAGTTGCATGTTCTTTCTCATTGCTAGGCAATAAAGATATTTTTAAAATTACATCACAAATTTTTATTATTAAGTGCTGGAAACTTTGTTAATAAAATGAGAACTCATCTTGCTCGCTAAACTCAATTCAGAACAATTTTAGTTAAACAAAAATTGGAAGAATTATAGACTTAGCCAGCCAAATACTAATAAATATCACATGCACCATAAATTGCACAAGATCTGAATATACTCTGTTCTTTGTTAACATTAAATAATTATTCAATATTGTGAGGTTTCAATTCACTTCATTTTGGGAATATTCAGTGGATTTAAGTGATAAATCACATACCATTATTGTCATTTCTTAATGTCAGATTATCTGTTAACCTCTGAGTAATTTTTGTTGAAATAACTTGTATAAAAGTTAAAGAAATATGATGTTTATTATTCAAGATTATTTGTAGCAATTTGTTAATATTTTTGGCAATCTTTATATTCTAGAACGCTAATATTACGCAAAATGAATTGGCACATTTGTATTGCTTGGCTAATAATAACTTTCACAGCATGTCACTCTAGAGACATGAGCTTGAAAAGAACCCAAGAACTTCTACATCTCTGAGGGACCAAGTGAAGGAACATGCAGACTCTTAGTAGATATATTTACTTTTTCATTAAAAAAAGTAGATTTGTGTTAAATTTTGACTTTGAGTTTCTAGGCATTTTAAATGTGCCCTTGAATCAAGATGTTGCATATTGAAATTGATTTTGGTTAACGTGCCGTGGTAAGCCATTATGTAGTCCTGAGTCCCCTCTTAATTTCTTCTATTTGACTTCCTTGTTTTTGGCTGGTCACACAATTTCCATTTTTGCCCTCTCTATGGAAAACTTATGCAAATCTCAAATAATTTTCTTAACAGGCAACTACCAAATGCATACTATCCAGTGTTTACTCAAGGGTACTTTCTGATTCTGATCCTTTTAATTTGCTTTAGCATGTTTAATGTAACCCACTTTTATTACATAGAAGATAATTGTAAATGGCCCCAAATCTGTGAATGTCACATAAACACTAGATGGTTGGAGCATGGGAAAAATAGGGAGTGCTCTAGGAAGCTAGTCTAGACTAACACTTATTAACTGCATTTTTGTGTTTCTTTTAGTTCAGTTGTATCAAATTCCCAATCTTTGTGTGCTATGGAGAAACACAATTTGAAGTAATATAAATGAGAGCCAATTACTGTGGAATTTGTAGCCTTTTCCACATAACTAGGTACTAATAACCTCAAATCGTAAGATTTGAGGTTAAGAGAAACAAAAGAAAACATTGAGAATTGGTAAAAGAGAAGGAAAGAAGAGAAAAGGAGAGAAGAAAAGACTATGCTAATGAAGATAATCTGCTTGAATTATTAAATATGGCCCAAACAAACCATCTGAGAGTGCAGTTAGCTTCTGAAATCTGTAGAGAATGTGCCAAGAACTTTACTCCTTATTTGAAGATGAAGCTAATTCTTCATAAGATGTTTTCCATGTATGACATCTAGGATTGCAAATTAGAGTTAGAAGGTGCTGGCAGTGTGTGGGTTAATGGTGAGGTGCCCCCAAAGCGCCTTAACTCAAAATTATTTTTTAAACTTAGAACCAAATCTATAGAAGATTAAATCATTGCTCATTATGGAGTGTCCATTTGCAAGCACACGCTGAGACAATCAATAAGCTTTACTAGATCCTTATAGGAGAAGGTGCTCCCTGGGCTTCTGCCTGGGCCAAGATGGCAGGCAAGCATGTGCCCCTCTTTATAGTAGTGAAGACAGCTGGTGAGAAAGCCTTATATATTAGTGACACTTTATGTATTGAGGGTATCCTATTATGTCTTATTATCCTACTCTTACAAAATTCTCTTCTGCTTGATAATCCCAATTTTTGAAATTTCCTTGAATACGTTATTTTTTCAGACCTTTTAGACACCTGAAATTCCCATAGAACTTCTCCAGTATCTCTAAGCCACCATTAAATTTTGGCCAAGATGTACTTCAATGTGACCGATTCCATCAAATAATAGATTTGAATTTCATTCAGGGTAGGTCCGAGGTATAAGAGGTAATTATTATCTCAATCGTTTAAAAAGTGTGACTCAAGATTTTATTTGAACACAGGAATGTAGAGATTATGTTTTTTATTTAGCTAAATAATTGAATCTTATCAACTAAAGCACACAACTTTCATTTGAAAAGTAAAAACACAAAAACAAAAATAGAAATCAATCTGTCCTTTAATCTTCAAAATGCTATGTAACTGCCGTTATCTTTTATGACTTTTCTTTTAAACACATTGGTCAGATTGTTTTTGCTATAGTGGAAAAATAGGGTTTAATAGAGTACTGGGACTTTTTTTTTTTTCAGCCATGGGCAGTTCTTTTCTGTTTCTTTATTGTAAAATTTAAATAACACCGTAAAAATTTAATTATCCATAATGCCAGAAATCTAGCAAGGCTATTTCCAGTTTTGCATCTCCTTTCCGACCTTTGGCAGAAGCATTTAGTGGGCACAGAAACGTGGCTTAAATCCTTATTAGCCTGCTATAACAAAGAAAGTTTGAAAAAGGAAATCAAGAAAAAATAACAGAGTAAAAGGTTTAACTGTTTTCAGCAGGGCAATCTTCCCAAAAGCAATTCCTTCTGGCCCCAAATCAAAGGGTACTAGATAAGCAGTTCCTCCCATCACCCTGGGAAAAGTGCAGAGCAGATTGATTTTGCAATCTACTCAGAAGGGACTGTGGGAATCATGAGATTGGAAACATGGTCAAGGTGAGGTCAGTCATGGGTCATTCATTCATTCCTTCATGCAAACCTTTACGGAGTACAGACTACGTGTCATGCTTTTGCTTTTGGGAAGGCAAAAGTGCATAAAATGCAGTTTCTGACTTTGCAAATTTCATGGCCTATTGGAAGATGCTGATGTGCAGGTACATAAAAATACATCAAAGCTCTAACAGAACGATCAATAGAGTTTGTTTGGAGCAAAGGGAATGGACAACTCAAATTGATCATGAAATTTGGAAAATTCTTCAACAGAAAAACTCTAGGTGGCTCCTGAAGAATATATGTAGACTGCATATACATATAGAATATATGTAGACTGCAAAGGAACAGGTGAAATGAAGGAGAGAAGAGAGGAGCATTTCAAGGTGTTGCATTAGATTAGTTCTTGGGTGGCAACTTGTCAGGGCTCACACTTAAAATCAGAAAGAGATGTCATAGTAGCTGCCATTTAGCTTTGACTGTGACAGACACTGTGCTTACTGCTTTACTGCATCATCTCATTAATTTCCACCACAACTATTTCGAGTTAGATGTTATTCTCATTTTAATAATGAGGAAACCAAACTTAGAGAGGTTAAGTAATTAGCTTAAGGTCACACAAATGTGAATCCATATTTGTCTGATTCCCTGTAATCAATGACAACATTCGGTCCAGCTATGCAGTTTTGAGATTACTAGAAATTCTAAAACCAGTCTCGAGGCTTACGCCTGTAATCCTAGCACTTTGGGAGCCCGAGGCAGTTGGATTGCCTGAGCTCAGGATTTCGAGACCAGCCTGGGCAACACGGTGAAACCACCATCTCTACTTAAAAAAAAAAAAAAAAAATTAGCCAGATGTAGCGGCATTTTCTTGTAGTCCCAGCTACTTAGGAGGCTGAGGCAGGAAAATTGCTTGAACCTGGGAGGTGGAGGGAGGTTGCAGTTAGCCGAGATCGCGCTACTGCACTCCAGCCTGGGCAGCAGAGCGAGACTCTGTCTCTACAAAAAAAAAAAAAAAATTGTGTTTTGCTGCAGAGGGATTTTTTAGATGATCAGAGGTTTTTTTTTTTTTTTAACAGAAATTCATATTTTGCTAATATGAAGGCATAAAACAATAACATAGAATGATGTATTAAAAAATGAATTACACTGGTATAATGTTGATATTCGAAATGGCTAGATAATTGGGGGGTGTTAAGTGCAACAAAGGTCAATAATCACAAAATATTAAGGTTAGAGCAAGACCAGTCAATGGCTAAACAAAATTAACATTTTTATAGGACTATTTCTGATTATTATCGTTTTTGTTTTGTAAATGAGGACATAGTGGTAAGAATGGAAAAAAGAAAAAATAACAAGCATGATGCTGAGAATAGACATGCAGCTTGAAAAGAAAAGAACACAAAACTGAAGTTTTCATCCAACTCAGCCGGGTGCGTCTAAGAGTGGTTAAACTAATGACTTTGAGAATTTGTTGAAGGTGTGTAAACCATCAAAGTGGTTCGATGCAGGCTCAAAGGAAGCATTTCATTTTGACTTTGCTGGTTAGGTAGATTTTTTTTTTTTTTTTCAGTTTGCTAAAAGCCAAGTTGTATATGCAGTGGTTACTTATCTGGCGCTTTAATTCAATAGGATTCACTTGTTAAGGTCCACTGCCTATAGAACCTTAGAGTGCCTTCAGTTATAATTTAAATGAGACATTGCCCTCTAGAGGTCTTCTAAGAGAACTGACCTGGCCAAGATCTAGATTCAGGCGAGACAATAAAGTAAATTAAAAACATACTTTAAGAACACCATTGTGAGAACACATGGACACAGGAAGGGGAACATCACACTTCGGGGACTGTTGTGGGGTGGGGGGAGGGGGGAGGGATAGCATTGGGAGATATACCTAATGCTAGATGACGAGTTGGTGGGTGCAGCGCACCAGCATGGCACATGTATACATATGTAACTTACCTGCACGTTGCGCACATGTACCATAGAGCCTAAAGTATAATAATAATAATTATAATAAAAAAAAAAAAAAAAAAAGAACACCATTGTATTTAACATATATCAGTTAAATTGCTTATAGGTGTTTCCAATATCCCTTTAAATTTGCTATTAGCAAAAGCAGTAAAAATATCTTTAAAATACTCTGGTTCTCCATACATTTTCAAAAATTGTACATAGTTCTTTCTTTTTAAAATGTTCACTTTTTGTCCTTTGCCGTTTTTCCCTAAAATAAGTACAAAATCCATTTAGGCCAATCAATTTTGTGTTTATTAAGCAAACACAAGTCTTTACAGCCATATTTCAATGATGTGGTGATTTGCTATGCTCCAAGAGATTAAGTGATTATGGGAACATAGTTCTCTTTGAAACACAGCTATTCTTAATAAGAAGTCATAGGCCAATTTATTTATCACGCAATTGTCTGGAAATATTGAGTATTTCTCATGGAGAAAAAGGAATACAGTATTGATGCATTGATGGTAACCAAAAAGTAGGGTTGAGAATGTGAGTGTGGGGTGGGCATTGAATTACAAAGAGACTTTTATTTAACATCAAATCTAGTATTTGATTGTTTTTGTCCCAAAACTTCCTTCTTCTTTCTTTCATCTCCTTGAAGATAAAAGTAGATTTTTTTTCTTGCTGTATGTCTTAGTACTCAATTGGTTCACTTATCCTTGGCTCCAGGTGACTTGAAATCTTACTCCACGCACTTTCCTTAATCTCCAGTAATCTTTAGCTTGTCAGTGTTCAACTCTTATTTTTCAGCATCACAAGGTGCTTCTCGAATAATCACTCTTAAATGGAGGAGGATGGTGCAGGAAGACAAGTCTTTGAGTGAGGATCATCAGATGAATCTGGATACTTCCATCTTCACTTTTCTGTCTAAAATTCATAACCAGGAAGCTAAATATTTATACTTTGATTTACTAATCCATTCAGTCGTCACCCACTCACCCATTTATTCACTCACACAACACTCATGGTTTCAGCAACCATTATGTGCCAGACACTATGTGAAATCTAATATTAAACCTGGTAGCAGGGATTAATACCCTATACGTTTTATCACCTGGTATTATTAATCCCTGGTGAGATATTGTCCCTGCCCTATGCCCTTTTAATGTCTTCCTTTCTCTTTCCTGATCTTTTTTTCCTTGAACATGTTAGGCCCTTTGAGATTAGGATAGAAACCGTTCAGTGAGGATATGACAGAAATCTGAGAAATCTTTTAAAAATGGGAGCTCTAACCTAATCTACACTGACAGCATCTTTATGAGATCTGAACAGTTTCCCTCCACCTGCTCAGTTTGTTGCCAATGCTTGGTTTCTTCAGGAAGTGGCTTTGTTACCTTCCTAAATTTCCAGCTACTTGTTCCATGCTCTTATTAAATCTCTGACTCAACACTGGCTTTCCTGAATGAGTAGCTCGTTCAGCAAGAAGGAGAATGCCCACTTCTGGTTTTGATAGCTTTTGGATTCTCACTACCTGACCTCCTGCCTGAGTTTCAGAGGACATACCCTCGAAAACTTGACGTGTTGTCTCTCGGCCCCACCATAATCTGCAACTTGCCCGTCAGATTTAGTGACTTCATTGCTGATGAGACCAGCTAGGGCTCCATTGCTAGTAGGAAGAAGACACCCAGGAAGAATGGCTTTTTATTCCTAGGATATACAAAATCCATTTAATAAGTAAGAACTGAGTGTGGGGGGGAAAATCCCTCAGAGAAAATGATCACTAAAATTTTCATTCTCTCCCATCTCCAATGTCTCAGTCCCAATTCTCCAGGCAGTAAAGGGAGGCAATGGGTTCTCTGTGGGGAAAGATAGAATGCAGGAGTCAGGTTTGACAGAGAAGGGTGGTCTTGAGCAGTGGCTCATTGAGGGCAGTAGTTTTCTGGCAGGAATTGAATAGAACTTCATGGAAGAAAAGGACGTGTAAAGAGGGTGTTTCAGTTCGCTGGGCTGCGTTCTTCTACCCAGCAATTGAGGGAGTTGAATAGAACTTCATGGAAGAAAAGGACCTGTAAAGAGGGTGCTTCAGTTTGCCGAGCTGCGTTCTTCTAGCCAGCAGTTTAGGGAACTGAGTCGTTCCATTTTGTAGCTTCCCTGTCCCCTCTGGTTTGAATAGCTGCATACCATCTATGTATTAATATTGTATTCCTTATCTCTTCCACTACATATATTCAGTATTTCAGTACAATTTTAGGACAAATAAATTGGCCCATGACTTTCTACCAAGAATAGCTGTCTTTCAAAAGAAAAATCTGCTTCCAAAACCACATAAAATAATTTCTGAAACATAGCCAATCATTGGATAATTGGAAAATGGCCTGTAAATGCTTGTATTGCTTGACAAATACAGAATTGATTGGCCTTTACTTTCCAGTGGAAGAAGGGGAAAAAGAGAATGAAGGAAACTTGTCAGCATCTTTAAGGCCCTAACCCAAAAGAAACAAACGTCACTTCCGTTCACATTCTCTTGTGAGTACTTGTCACATGGGTTTACCTGGATTCAACATAGGCTGGGCCAAGGCCTCCACCTTCTGGAAGGGAAAGCACACATTTTTACATTTTAGGTATTATTTTTGAGACACGAGAAAATACATATTAGTACATGGACATTAGTGCCATGTGGTCTGATGTGTGTTCACTTATAAGCAACTGTTAAAATATGATGAAACCACAAGACCAAATGTTTATTCTTCAATGTTCAGAAAGTAAAATGTTTTTAGTTATAAACAAGCTCAGTTTGGGAATTATTAAGCAATATAACTAAGCAATGCAGTTCATCATCAATTCATCATTATTTGTTTATATCATGTTCATGTTTATGAATCCGAAATACACATACAATAATACAATTAAATCACTCTTCAGTTTAAAACTCCAGAGCTATCTAATGTCAGAATACAATCTAAGCTGCTCATAAGGCCTTCAACAGCCTGTATGACCTGGTTCTTATCCACATTTCCAGCTTTTCTCTCTCCACTCTTTGATTGATTCGCGACTCTTTCCACATTCAAGCTTTCTTTTCTTCCTGTTGTCAGTGAAAGACAATTGCATTGTCAGGACCTTTGCAGCAACTTGTTCCTCAATTTCTCTTTCTCTTAATTTTAGCAAGGTTGTCATTTTCTCAGCATTGAGATTTTGGTGCAAATATCGTCTCTCAGGAAGCCTTCTTGGCCATCCTACGCTACTTCACTGCCTATCACACGACTTTGTCTTCTATTTCCATTTCCTTTTATTGACTACTTCCTGCTAGGCAGATGTTGCTCTCTGTTCACTGTCTTGAGCACCTGGAGTACAGGTGCCCGGCATATAGTAGGCACTCAAAAATTTGGCTACATATCATGTCGATTTTCATAATATCCTAAATATGATATAGATATTTTTCTTGGTTTAATAATTCAAAGAAAAGGTTTTCTTTGTGTTATTTTTATTTTTATTTTTTGTTGTTGTTTAGAGATGAGCACTTGCTGTGATACCCAGGCTGGTCTGAAATTCTTGGGTTCAAGCCATCCCTCCACCTCCGCCTCTCAAGTAGCTGGGATTATAGGCATGCAACACCACAGGCAGCTCAAAGAAAAAGCCTTACATGAATCATTGTAAAATATTTATTTCAGATAATATATAAAAAATTTGTAAAGACACATTACACAAGTATTAGCATTTTAGGGTATGTGTGCATGAGGGTACAGCTTTCAAAAAGCCTATTATGTTCAGTGTTTCTGTACATTATGTAATTTAATGAAGAGGGCAATGTGCAATGATGAGGAATGCTCAATGATAATCATTTTCTAGATGAGTAAATTCTGACTCAGTAAGTTTAGCATGTTTTCAGTTTATTCAGAGAATAAATTTAAAAAGATGAAACCCAAACCGGAGACTTCTGGCTCCAGAGCCTGTGCTTTGTCTATTGAGATGTTTCCTTAACCAATGTGCTTCATGTTCAGAAACGCCTGGTAGCATCATTGCCATGAAAAGCATTTATTAAAACTTGTGGTACAATAACTGCTTTCAGTCACTTAAAATGAATCAACTAACCTCACAAAACACCAAGCTAATGCAATGATTGGAGATTAGAATAATATGGTGAAACGTCAGTCTTAGTCTGGAAATCTAACACATTTTGAATAATCTATGTTTTTAAAGAGTTTAACATTAAGAAGGAGTGCCACCTTGTGGCTTTTTTTTTTATGCCAAGTGCAACCCAGCCTTCTTTTAAAGGTTTCATAAGTGTCCTAATGAATTTGCATTTTAATCACTGTGTATCTTTGAAATTTGTAAATATACAACTTATAATAACATTCTATTAAAGATAGAGAAAACAACTACAGTCTTGGAATGGTAATTATAACCTAAGTATTAATTTCCTTTTTTTTTTTTTTTTTTTGAGACAGTTTCACTCTTGTTGCCCAGGCTGGAGTGCAGTGGTGCAATCTCTGCTCACCTCAACCTCCACCTCCCAGGTTCAAGAGATTCTCCTGCCTCAGCCTCCCGACTAGCTGGGATTACAGGCACGCACCACCATGCCTGGCTAATTTTGTATATTTAGTAGAGACGAGGTTTCTCCATGTTGGTCAGGCTGCTCTTGAACTCCCGACCTCAGGTGATCTGGCTGCCTTGGCCTCCCAAAGTGCTGGGATTACAGGCGTGAGCCACCACGCCCCGCCAGAATTTCATCATATTTTAGAGCAAAAAAATCTACCATCCTGTACCTCAGTGTGTGTTCATTAATTTTTTGGTTTAATTTATGGGAAGGTAAGGCAGATAAGCCCTATGATTTCTCTTTTGTTTGAAAACATTGGAATCAAAATGAATAAATTTAGGGAGATGATTGAGATGCAGAAGATAATTGCAATTAAGATGGAGGTTTATTCCTTTTGCTCATTTGTTCTCCATCCCAGGTCAGGGAACATGGCATGACCCTCATATTGAATAGAAATAAGAATCTAATTACAAAGTGACTTTCTCATTTATTGAAGCAAGCTCAAGGATTTTTCTAAAATTCAACCAAATCAGTTATGAGAGATGCTTAGTCCAATCTCCTCTTACAGAAATGAATACTTTGACATCTACCCAGTGATATTCTTTAAAAGGTATCTTTTCTTGTGGGATAGTTGGAATGATCCAATTATGACACTTGTCAATTATGCTCATGTAAGATGCATCAAAATGTGTGAACATCATTTCCAAGAAGAAATAATGTTGAGGAGGAAACTGGTATAGTTGAAGAACCTCTTTTTTCAAGCTTCTTTGTCTGCAAATTATTCTGCTTTGTTTTGTGGGTATCTAAAGAAAATCCTGCGTATTTAGTGCCTCAAATTAGTGTGTGATTGGATGTCCTCTTTTAACCTGCTTTAAGCTGAGAGTAAAGTGGGCAGATGACACTCTGCACCTAAAATTTCTGCTCTAAGAGAGGGTGATAAAAGGGATTAGAAAACATTTTCACTTTGAAGCTGTCACCTTATTTCCCACACAAAATTCAACTATTGGATAACTATTCCCTTGACCAAATGAGCCATACTAATTTGCCTAGCATAATGTACATCACACAGTTTAGTTGTATATCTGCAATATATTAGTGTCTGTGCTCTGAGCTGTGCACCCAAGGATGGGGTGAACCAAGAATGGTTCCTAACTTCTTGGTGTTTACAGTTTAGCAGGAAGATGAGGTGTAACAAAAAAAAATCCAATCACATAAAAAGAGGTTTAATGAGGAAAAGAGCAAAGTGAAATAAAAAACACACCCACAAAACAAAACAAAACAACAAAAAAAACAAAGACTTGGAAGCGTGTTGCTGTTGCTGAAGGAAGAATAAGAAACAGTGGAAGGCTGGAGAAAATACACTTGAGTCAGATCACACAGGCAGGGCTTTTAATTCCATGGTATACAGGCGTTGGGTACCAGCTGAAATGAAATTAACAATTTGTGCATCTCCCATGTGACAATTGTATTCAAGGCTCATAGTAATGCTGCATTTTTAAATTCCCAGTTTTGCAGATAAGAAATAGGATTCA
Organism: Pongo pygmaeus; assembly: GCF_028885625.2. Lineage (NCBI taxonomy): Eukaryota > Metazoa > Chordata > Mammalia > Primates > Hominidae > Pongo > Pongo pygmaeus. The sequence goes on from NC_072380.2 coordinate 13,603,035, forward strand.
AAACCTGGTGAAGAATGGAGTTCGACATGTCCATTTCAGGGTGACATTAACTTCAAATACGGTAATATGTATCTTTCAAACATTTTACACAGGCACACATCTCATATATTCCCTACATAAAGACATTCAAGAATTAGAGCAGGTAAAATATTTTTCTGGACTATGAATAACAAGTTCAATATGTAGAGTGTGTAATCAGTATTTAGCAGTGATTCTAAACCCAATTGAAAGTCTGTCCAAATGTATTTGCATCTCAGTCCTTCCATTTTTCCTGCTTCCTCCATCTTCATTACGTTTCCTTGTAGTCCCTTTGAATTCTCCTTTATGTCTCCTTTTTTTTCTTTCCTTTCCTCTTGTCTCAATTGGGTGAGATTTAATATGGGTTGGATTGATTGAATACTGATGTATTACCTCTTCTTAACTTAAACATATTATAGTTTGCATGCATGAGCACGTAAGAAAAACCAACAACAAAAGCAATAGTCCACCCAGAAAATAAATTGGTGGATTAATAACTCAATATTTTGGAGTGAGAAGACCTATTCTCTTTCTACATTAAGCCTTTGCAATGCATGAACACTTCAGTTTTCTTAAATGTAACTGAGGATAACTTAGACTGTCTGACCTCATAAAATCATCTTGAGGATCTGTTGGGATGCTAGGAGAATCGCTTGAACCCGGTAGGCGGAGGTTGCAGTGAGCTGAGATTGCACCACTATGCCCCAGCCTGGCGGCAGAGCAAGACTTGTCTCAAGAAAACAAAAAACAAACAAAAAAATGCTGCTGTTTTCACTACAAGTGCCCAGGTCCTTCCTCTGACCCATTTCCTATGGTGCCTGCTTTTCTGCAAGACTTTTAAGTAACACTTCAACTACGGAAGCACATATAAACTTATGTTGTCTGGAATCATATTTAAACCACGAAAAAATGGTCATTTCTGATTTTTTTTTTTTCTCTATGGAGAGGAGACAGCCCTGTTACTGACTTTATACCCCTTAGCATCGTGTTTTCTACTTTGCATTTCCTGGCATGTTGTTAAGTCGCCATCTGCTGGAAGATCAGCAGGGTGTCACTGAAAACCAAGAAGCATAGCAAAAATTCTTCTTAGACAATTAAACATGATTTAAGTCTTGGGTACAAATCACCATAAACTTTGTTTGAAATTATGACTCATTTCTTTCATATATTATGATATATCCATGAAACAAAATACTATGTAGTATTTAAAGCAATGAAATAGTCCTGAAATACATGTAGTTCCAAGATTCATTAAAACATCTAGGAATCAGGGTGCAGAGCGATGTATATAATTGTATTATTGCTTTCATTCTAATATGTATGTAGGTGCATATATTTACATACTCTTCATAGAAGATATTGTACATGTTGACATTTTAACTCTTAACAGTGTTTACTTTGGAACAAAGTTAGTGAAGGTGAGAGTCTTTTTAAAATTTATTTCTATCCACATTGTTTGAGTTTCTAATCATGCACATATATTACTTTTATTTTGTTTTACCTTATTTTTGAATGTCAGTTGAGATTATTTGTATACTGAGATTTTAGAGCCATTTGTTTTGCCTTTACATTTGCCTGTGTTTAAAAATTGTTAATAAATGTGTTTTTAAAGTATTATTAACTGCTTTCTTCATGCCCCATAACATTTTGTCTATTTTTTATAGTAATGATGTTAATTTGGTTCTAGTATAGTTACTATATCAATAAACCCTAAGTTTTCCAGAATAAAGCTGGCTTCAAATATTCTGGCCTTTGGTTCCTAATAATTACAGGTCTACATCTTATACTATGAAGTCTCTTTCTTATAATTATAGTAAGTAGCTCATAGTAAAAGGCTTTACTACTAGCTGTGTGAGCTCTGGAAAAGTTACTTAACTTCTCTGTGTCTCAGTTTCTTATCTGTATAAGGAAGACAATGTTATCTATCTTTTTTTTTTTTTCTGTCTTCCAGGCTGGAGTGCAGTGGTGAGATCTCAGCTCACTGCATCCTCCACCTCCTGGGTTCGAGCAATCTTCCCACCTTAGCCTCTGTAGTATCTGAGACTACAGGCATGCCACAACGACTGGCTAATTTTTTGGTATTTGTAGTGAAGACCGGGTTGGCCAAGCTGGTCTCAAACTCCTGGCCTCAAGTGATCCTCCTGCCTTAACTGCCCAAAGTGTTGGGATTACAGATGTGAGCCACTGAGCTTGGCCTATTATCTGTCTTTTAGGATGGTTATATTTGCCTCACTCACTTGTTTGAGAGCTCCTGAAGCCTGGAACATATAGTATTCATCCTCATAGCCTCAAGAGCCAGCAAAATGCCTTAGACATGTTAGTAATAACACTTTTTGAATTAATCTTTTAATGACTTAGGAGAGAATTACAAGAACGAAGTACAAGTTCTAAGTATCAAGTCACACTAGGATGTGAAAGTGATCCTTTTCAAAATGTGAATTTGGGACCCCAGGTATTTTTCTACGTAAGAAATATTTCGACTAATGTTTTTAAGTTTTTATTTGTGGTTTTATTTTTTCTAAATAATTGTTATAATCTTTCCAACAGTGTGTATATTACTTTCAGCACCTATGAACACAACAGGGAAGTATATCCAAAAGTAGAGGAAAAATAAACACCAGTTTTAGATGTAACAGTTTAACTAAATGATAACGTCCACAGTAGGGACTGGTTTATTCACCTTTACAGCCTAACTTTTAGCAGAGTGATCGGAATTGAAGCATTTCATTTGTGTGTAATTATTAACAACAATGACTTGTGTCTTCAAAGTTTTCTAAAACTCCCCTTTTCCTTTCTGCTGATACATTAAGAAATCAAATTAACTTAAAATGAAGGGACATAAAAGAGGTCATGAGAAAATAAAGCAGGAATTGGGTCAACTTTAGTCTATGAATTAGGGAACAAAATCCTAGAAGTACTAAGGAAGGAAAATCTTCGTATTAAATGCTTATTTAAAACATATAGGTTGGCTGTAAGTGGAAATGTATTAACAAATTAAGGCGAGACAACAGAGGCCCTGTGAAATAATGTTGAGTGCAATAAAGAAAAGACATTGGTCACTCTGGGGCTCTCTTTTTTTTTCTTACTGCTTGTTTTAATTCTGGACAGAATCAGTTTACTTCCTATTGTGAAAGATAAATTAGTACAGCCACGTGACCTCCTGACTTCCTCCCTCTCTCCACTTTCTAAAATTTGTTATTTGTATTGTTATAAGTTTTACATGGTTAATGTTTATAAAGCTTATGTGCGGATTATAAAAAAAATGAACAAACAAAATACTCTTTTAAACAGCTGTAATGAGGTAGTTGACATCCAAATATATTGTATACTTTGAAGGTATACAATTTGATAAATTTTGACATGAGTGTACACTTAATAAATCATCATCATAATCAAAATGGGGAACACATCTGTCACCCCTGAAGGTTTCCCTGTGCTCTTATTTTATCCTTCTCACACTTTCCCATTGCCCCACACAATCAACTGGTATGCTTTTTGTCACTGTCACTTAGCCTGCATTGTCTAGAATTTTATATTTACAGTCATGCACCCTATAATGACATTTTAGTCAATGATGAACTGCATATAGGATGGGGGTCCCGTGAGATTACAATGGAGCTGAAAAATTCCTATTGTCTAGTGACGTATGGCCATCCTAACTTTGTAGCAGAATGCATTGCTCGTGTGTTTGTGGTGACACTGGTGTAGACAAATCTGCTGTGCTGCTAGTCTTATAAAAATCTAGCACATATAATTATGCACAATACATAATACTTGATCATGATAACAAATGAGTATGTTACTGGTTTATGTATTTACTATACTTTTTATTGTTGTTTTACAATATCCTCCTAATTATTAAAAAAAGAAGTTAACTGCGAAACAGCTTCACGCAGGTCCTTCAGGAGACATTTTGGAAGAAGGCATTTTTATCACAGGAGATGACAGTTCCATGTATGTTACTGCCTCCAAAGGCCTCCCACTGCGACAAAATGTGGAGGTGGAAGGTAGTGATGCTGATGATTTTAACCCTCTGTAGGCCTAGACTAATGTGTGTGTGTTTGCCTTAGTTTTTAACAACAAAAGTTTAAAAAGTAAACAAAAAAAGAAGAAAGCTTACAGAGTAAGGTATAAAGAAAGAAAATATTTTGTACAGTTGTACAACGTGTTTATGTTTCAGGCTAAGCGTTACTACAAAAGTGTCAAAAAGATTTTAACATTTAAAGATTTAACATTATAACTTTTAATAAAAAAGTTACAGTAAGTGAAGGTTAATTTATTATTGAAGAAAGAAACATTTTTTAACTCATTTAGTGCAGCCCAAGTGTCCAGTGTTTATGGTTTATTGTAGTGTACAGTAATGTCCTACTCCTTAACACTCACTCGATACTCACTGACTCACCCAGAATAACTGCTAGTCCTGCAAGCTCCATTTGTGGTAAGTGCCCTATACAGGTAAACCACTTTTTTACCTTTTATACCATATTTTTACTGTAACTTTTCTATGCCTAGATGTGTTTAGATACACAAGTACTTACCTTGGTAACACAATGGTATTCAGTACAGTGATGTGCTGCACAGATCTGTAACCTAGAAACAACAGGCTATACCATACAGTCTAGATGTGTAGAAAGCTCAATCATCTAGGTGTATGAGTACACTCTATGATGTTTGCACAATGATGAAATCGCATAGGGACACATTTTTCAGAATATGTCCCTGTTGTTAAGTGATGCATGTGTGTGTATGGGATCATACAGTATGCATGCTTTATTGGCCTTTCTTCATTCAACACATTTATTTATTTATTATTTATTTATTTATTTATTTATTTTTGTTTTTGAGATGGAGTTTGGCTCTTGTTGCCCAGGCTGGAGTGCAATGGCACGATCTCGGCTCACTGCAACCTCTGCTTCCTGGGTGCAAGCGATTCTCCTGCCTCAGCCTCCCGAGTAGCTAGGATTACAGGCGCCCACCACCACACCTGGCAAATTTTTTGTATTTTCAGTAGAGACAGGGTTTCACTATGTTGGACAGGCTGGTCTCAAACTCCAGACCTCAGGTGATCCACCTGCCTCGGCCTCCCAAACTGCTGGGATTACAGGTGTCAGCCACTGCACCCAGCCTCAACGCTCTTATTTTAAAATCCATGCATGTTAGTGCAAGTATCGATAGATGATTCCTTTTTATTGCTAACAGTGCATTATGTGAATATATTACATTTTGTTCATCCACTCACCTGTACATGTTTCTAGTTTTTAACTATGGTATATCAGAACACCCATCTGTGATAATATTTTGGTATGTCTTTTGCATGCACTTAACATTTTTTTTGCTCTGAAAGAAACATATTTACAAAATCATTTTAGATTATTCGCTTTTAAATGATACCTTATTTTTGGCTTTAAACAAGAGTCAGCCTTCCTAATTCATACCGTTACTACCACTGATTAATCATTTAAAAAATGCTACTGATTTGCTTAAAAATCTTTGATGACTCACTACAACCTGGGTGGGATACAATAACCTTTTAAAATGATATGATGTGTTTTCTTTTCTTTGCTCTGTATAATTTTCCTATCACCAATTCCGTCATCCCAAGAAGGTAACTAAAGCTTCTTTTGCCCCCTGCCTTAGGGGATTTTATGTTATAGAGCCCACATGTGAAGTTTCCAGGCAAGCTATACTAATATCTAAATTTTCAAAGCTTATGCATACTGAGAGGTTTTAGGGAGAATTGTTTCAGAAGGAATGGTTTAGAGGCAGGAGTTATTTGGTTGGGTACCTGAAGTAGCTGGGCCTAGAAATATTTAGAGGCCTTACCTCATGCCTAAAAGTCGGACAAGACACCTATGGATTTTGAAACTCTAAGTTCAGCTGTCTGATCCCATGCAGAGCTGTTCCTGATCACACACGGGATGGTGTGTTGAAGAATGTCAGAGAGGGTTGAACGGTAAGAACTGTGGGAGCCACGGCAAAAGATTTCAAGGCCAAGTTTCACAATGAAGTATGGACAGAGGTGTATCATTGGCAGCTACTAAGCAAAGCATGTATGAGGTCCTTTCCTCTAATGTTTGTCACTATTTAAAACACCAAACGTTTTGCATTATCCTAAAGGTGGAAGTAGGGCATCCCCCAAACAAGACTGAAGTAGAATTCTCCACCGGTTAGACATCTGAGGCATTGAAACATTTATATCCATTTGCAAAAATAAAGGGAAAATGGTATTTCTTTCATACTAATGTTGTGGATTAAAAGTCACACCATTTAGGCTGGGTGCGGTGGCTCACACCTGTAATACCAGCACTTTGGGAAGCCAAGGAGGGAAAAACGCTTGAGCCCAGAAGTTCGAGACCAGCCTAGACAACACAGTGGAGATCCCAACTCTACAAAAAATGAACAAATAAATGGCAAGCCAGGCGTGGTGGTGCGTGTGTGTGGTGCCAGCTAATTGGGAGGCTGAGGTGGGAGAATCACTTGAGTACTGGGAGGCCGAGGCTGCAGTGAGCCATGATCGTGTCACTGCACGCCAGTCTAGGCAACAAAGTGAGACTCTGTCTCAAGAAAAAAAAAAAGCTACACTGTCTAGATTCATTAGGTATAATTAATAACATGTCTGGTTACAAATAGCAGGAATCTCAACCAACAGCAGTTTAAACAACAAGCATGTATTTTTCTCACATGAGAGGCATCAAGGTTAGAGATTAGCCGCTGGCACTGGTTCAGCTGATCTGCAATGTCTCCCACCAACTTAGCATGCTGACTCTACTCTCCTGTTGAGTGTTTAAGTCTTACGGCCACAAGATGGGCCGTGACAGATAAAGACGTTGTATAAAGCTCAGGACAAGAAAAAGGAGCAAAAAGGGGCTGTAATACTTCCATCTGCTCACTTCATAGGAAAGCAAAAGCTTTTCCTGAAACTTCCCAGAGATTCTCACTTTTGTCTCATTTTCAAGAACTGTTTCACCTGACCACATTTAACTGTGATGCTGGGATAGTCAGTATTTATCTTCTTTATAGGTGTTAGTGGAAATAAGACAAGTGAGAAGGGGGTTGAGATTAGGAGTGGTTCAGCTGATCCACAGTATCTTCCATACCCTGAAATTCCAAAGTGGTCCAGCGAGTCTAGAAGTCTCTCCACAGTCTAGCCCTGACTTACCTTTCTAGTCCTGACTTCTATACTTCTATTTAATCTAACAGAGATTCTTTTCTCCAACTGGAGTCCTTCTGATTCTGCACAAGCATCCTTGCCTCTGCTGCACACGTCTGATCCTTTCCTTGATATATTTTCCCACGCATCCTCACTTCTTATCATTTATTCTTCACTACCTGCTTGAAATGATTTGGCTCTGTGTCCCCACCTAAATCTCATATTGAATTGCAATCTGATTTGTAATCCCCAGGTGTTGAGGGAGGGACTTGGTGGGAGGTGATGATGGGATCATGGGGGCGGTCTGCCCATGCTGTTCTCCTGATAGTGAGTAAATCTCACGAGATTTGATGGTTTTATAAAGGGCAGTTTCAGCGGTGCTTGCTTTTCCCTCGCTCGCCTGTTGCCCTGTGGGGAATGTGCCTGCTTCTCCTTCACCTTCCGCCATGATTTTAAGTTTCTTGAGGCCTCCCCAGCCATGTGGAACTGTGAGTCAGTTGAGCCTTTTTCCTTTATAAATTACCCAGTCTCAGGCATTTCTTTATAGCAGTGTGAAAATGGACTAATACCCTGCTGAAATGTTTCCCACTATTCTACCTTACAGTGATTTGTATGTTTTTAAAAATGAACAAGTGGCGTATCACATAATATAATTGATATTTTTGTAGCTTTTAAATTTTAGACTGTAGCTAATAACCACATGTTTGATTAAAATAAATAAATTTAGAGTTGCTCTGAAATATTTAATCACTTTAAACAGTAAAATCACAGGGCTCTTAAAAGTTTCTGCTTCATATAGGAGGAAGTCATGATTACTTTGACTTTCCCAAGGGACCTACTAGGAAAGAGAATGAAGATTCTAGTATCAAATTTTTATCTTATAAATTGGTGAATCTTGATCACAGGCCTAATTAATTGGAAGATTTCTAGACCCAATTCTTAAACATAATCCAAATAAACTTACAATTTGCATTTTTAAAATTTTATTTTATTATTATTATGCTTTCAGTTTTAGGGTACATGTGCACAATGTGCAGGTTAGTTACATATGTATACATGTGCCATGCAATTTGCATTTTTTGTGAGAGTCCCCAGGTTATGTTGGTTTAGATGATTTCCTGATCACATTTTAGAGGCCACCATCAACGAGAGAGTGGGATAGTTAGAAAAGCCACAGCTACAACCATTTGATTGAAAATAAGAGTTGCAGCACCTGTGTGATTGAGGCTAACAAGCAGGAACTGTGACTATTCGTGATACTTCATCAGGATAGACCAGACCTGATGGAACAAGACCAATGTGACAAACTATGGACTAAAAGATTTTCTGGCCATTTTGTATAATATATAGTTTTTATTGTAGAGATGGGTGTTAAACCATTTCTCTTTTTTTTTAATCTTTAACAAATACACTTAGAGTTTTAAAAAGTAAATATGGACTTCCATTTCTGCTGGTAGGACAGACTGGATGCCCAGAGACGTTTTAGTGTCCCTAAAAATGTTGAATACAAATATTAAAACGATAAATAAGTGCCTAGATGAGAAGGGCAGGAATGTAATGGAATTCCTTATAGGTCAGAAATAAGAAATTACAAACTCTAAGATGTTACCAACCATAGAATATAGCTTTAGCCCTGAGAAAATCTGTTAAAACTTCTTTGGTCTGAACAGAGCAAAGGAGACTAAGCCTGAGGTACAGTGGAGTGGGAGGAGACCTCAGGGACCTGAAAATAAAGCTTGAGTCCCCAAAAGGGAACACGACCATGTGGTTAACTTGGAGAAAACCTGCTTTGCAGAGGAAGATCGTGGAGTAGTTGTATGTCTCAGCCTAGTCTCTAATGAAGCAGTAAAAAATAAATATATTCATTGAGAATTTCCAACCATATGCATTTTGGGGATCAAATTTCACAACTCTTATATGGGCTAAACACACTCAAGCTAGATTGGTAGGTCTCCCTCCCAAAAAGATTGTCACCTAGGTGAAACAACTGCAAGTGTTATCTAAAAGAAAGCAATTTAAACACAGGCTTCAACAATTCCTACAGTCAGGATTTCAAAAACCACAAGCCCGCAATAAAAATCACAATCACAAGACAGTCAAAAAAAGCAGAATCACATTCTGCAAAGACTTTATATATTGAAACGATCAAAAACAGATATGTAAAGCAATTGTATTTTACATAGTTAAAACATAAAGATAAAGGATTTTAAAAATCATGTAAAACTACAAAAGTAAAACAATAAAAACTGAAGTCAGAATCTCAGTGGACATGTTTAAAGAAGATTAGATACAACTCAAGAGAGAACTGATGACCTGGGCAATAAACTAAGAAGATAACGTGGAACCCAGCATAAAGACACAAAGATGTAAAATGAGAAAGTACTGAGAGATACTTTATCTCCTTTCTGTATGCATTTTTGTCCTACTCCACCCGCGTCTCTGTTCCAGTCTGCTGACTTTTATGAACCTTATCCCATGCCCTACACTTCTGGTTGGGAGCAATTAATAAGAGCCTTGATAGAGGACTGGCGGGGGGAAAAAGAATAAAGTAGGGATAGTTAATCTTCTTCCTACCTCTCTGCAAATTGCCTTAGTCTAGCTTTGTCTTTCCATAGAAGGTCACTGCTTATCTCAGTGTGGTCTGCAATACATAACTCTCCTTTTGAGTTCTGGGAACCACTCCATCCCCTCATTCTTTAGGGCCTAGTAATGGTAACAGATTCACTGCTGCTAGATTGGTTGCTGTATGCCTCATGGTTCCCTTTCATTTGTCCAGCTTTTAATATTTATGCAAAATCTCTCTGAATTTGTCTAATCTGAATATGACAATTATTTGTTTTCTATTAGTATAAAGAGAAATGAAAGGTAGAGTGAGACAGTCTAATATGGGTATAACTGGAATTCTGTGAGAAAATGAGGGGAAAACACAATGAAAAATATACATAAAAATACAAACACATAAAAACTGATAAATACCCAGAACTCACAAAAGATAATAATTCTCAGATATGTGAAGGAAAATGAATACTAAACAGTATAAATAAAGATAAATTCAATTTTCATATAACAGGCACTGAACAAAAGAATGAAAAAGAAAAGATCTTAAAAGCTGTTGGAGTGTAAAATAGATTATACATAAATAAAGAGCAGTTAGATATGTTTCTTTTTAATGGCAACAAAGGAAGCTAGAAGATTGTAGAATAATTTAAAAGAGTGAGAGAATATAAGTATCAACTTAGAGTGGGAGACTTGGGAAAAATATTTCAAGAATTGGAGTGAAATAAAGCCAGATTCCGACAAATAAAAACTGAGAAAATTCATTACTAAACAGACTATACTAAAGGCATTTTTAATGAATGTGGTCAAGGAAAAACAATCCTTGAAAAAAGTTCTAAGAAGCCAGACAAATAGTCCAGAAAATAATAGAACTGTGGCTAAGCCTAGACTAGTATCAGACATAAATTGACAATGATACATCTAATTTGTAGAGTTAAATGGGTAGATTTTTAAGTCTTGAACAGCAATGACATATAATTTGGGAGGTGTCTACTGTAGTGTACTAAATAAAGTTTTCATGTATTGTAAGAACTACAGTTGGTGTTTAACAGTTCATGCACATAGGCTAGGCTTGTATTTCCATAGTAGAAATTTAAGGCAATCATGAGTGGGATGGTAATTCAGGGGAAAAAAATCACATGAAATTTGTTGAATCCAGACAAGTACCTTATAATTTGCAAAGTTGTCTTATCCTACCATCCCTAAAGGAAAGTGAAACCCTATAAAGCCCACATGGGCTGAGAGACTGAGGAGTTGCATTTCCCAGATTATTTGGGAGCTGTCCCAAGAGATGCTGCTTTTCCAAGTTATACATCCTTTCTTTCCATTCCTACGTTGAACAGGCAACATGGTGATAACTCAGAATGGAATTATGAACCACAGCAAGGGTTCTCTTACTCCACTTCAGGGTTTTCTTCAATTGAAATCGATTTCTCTCTATGTTTTATGCTGTTCTGCACCACAGCAGGCTACATTTTATGGGCAAAAAAGAAAGGTCATGGAATTTACTCATTGATTTGCTATTAGGGCCTCTACAGCAAAGTACAATGAATTCTGCTTCTTTGCAATGCTGGGCCATTCCAGATAGTCAATTTGGTTTCATCTTGGTTTCAGTGCTTCCTATGGACAAGGTTTGATTTCTTCCAATAACCCTCTTGGCACATGCTCAATGACTGGCTGGCTCTTCACTTACCTTGTTATTTCGCAGTGCTCTATTAAGCCCAGAATTCAAAGCCCAGACTCCTACTTTCTTTTCAACAGAAATAACTGACTTTGGCCCCTGTGTTTCAAGGGCAATATAAGTAGTTTAATAACCTAGAAAGGTTTTCATCATTTCTTTCACTCAACACTTTATCATTACCCATGGGATATAAAAAAATAAAGAGACTGTTTTCACGTTGATTTTCTTTGCTCAGAGCAGAATTCAGTCTTTGGTCTTACTTCAGAGACAAGTCTAGTTCCCAGTGCATCCAATTGCTTTCCTGGAATCCTAGCAGCATTCAGTTCAGGAGTAGCATCAGAGGTGTGTGGCTCTTTTGAGGACTCGGATTCATCTGCTAAGTACAAAGTTTCAGGCTGCCTATATGATGCTTATTAGCATTATGCTCTGACATAAATGGAATTTGGCCTCTAAAAATAATCATTTGTATTTCTCAAGGGAACTTTACTCTACCTAAGACCTGACTTTTTTTTTTTTTTTTCAGAAGAGAGTTTCCATCATATAATACAAGGTACACACAACGGTTTTCCAAGTATAAATTACTAAAACAATGCAGCATTGAGATTGAACTCTCTTAAGTCAACCTCAGTTCATATTAATTCAACCCTTAATTCACATTAAACACATTTCTATAAAGAAGATATGATATAGATCAGGGCATAGATGTCTTCCACGCAGCATGACATTGTTTTCAACTGTTTTGTTGATGAGTAACACTTATACTTAGTTTTTAACCAATGAAATTCACTTGATAGAGCTCAGTTTTGTGGAGTGACATGGGTTTCTGTATTCCACATAAAGTACTAAAAGAGTTCTATATTTTGTAAACCTGAAATATCTGCCTGCTCAGGTAACAAGAAATCCTCTTCATTTGGGAAACAGGAAAAAAACATATTTCTTTAAAATGCAAAGTTGTTAAAATGTAAACAAACTTCCAAGTTTGGAAATACTTTCCCCCAGGATTTTATTTTATTTTCATTGTGAAAAATAGAAAAATGAACAGGAATCTAAATGTACAGCTTAATAAATTCTCATAAACTGAATACCTGTGTAGCAAATGTCCTAGTCAAAATAGAATGCTGACTTCATTTAGAAGCACCTCTTGTGACTTCTCAATACTAAGCCCCTCTTTAGTCCTGAATGTAGATAGTATCTTGACTTCTAACATAATATTTTATTTTTCCTTGCCTTGGAAATATATTTAATTGGAATCATTATGTGGGTGTGTGTGTATGGATAGATAGATATGCACATTTCTGTTGCTAATTTAGGAGTAGAATTGTGGGATCTTTGTCCATGCACCTGTTCAAATTAGTAGTGAATAAAATGTTTTTCTCCAAATAGTTTTGCCCATTTATTCTCCTACGAGGAGTATAACAGTTCCTGTTGCTCCATGTTCTTGACAGCACTTGGTGTACCATTCTTTCCACTTTGGCCCTGCTGGTATATTATGTAGTAACATCTCATTAAAAATTTAACTTGAATTATCCTGATGACTAATGAAGTTTGAACAGATTTTCACTTGTTGATTTCTTCATAACTCTTGCCCATTTTTCTACTGTGTTGACTCTACATATTCTTATTGATTCATATGTTATTTTTTAAACACTCTGGTTGTGAGGCTTTTCTTGGTTATGTGTTGCATAGGGTATTTTGTATAGCATATTTTGATAAGCAGACATTAATATTTTTAATGTAGTTCTTGTTATTTATCTTTTCCTTTAAGGTTAATGCTTTTTGTATTTGTTTTAAAACATCTCTCCTTATGGCAAGACAAAGAACTTATTTTCCTGTATTATCATCTGGAAGTTGTATTGTTTTTCTTAGAGCTACAGGTCATCTGGAATGAGCTGCATAATTTAATGGGAAGTTTCATCTTTTTCTGAATGGATATACAGATTACAGGAGTCTCAGTTTCTTCTTAAGCTTCTCATTCATTGATACTACACATCCATCTCTATATTATTTCCCTTGCGTTGGAATATAGCAGTCATATTTTATGAGTTTGTATGTAGTTCTCATTTTTTAACTGGTCAGACTTAGCAAAACCTTGCTTTGCAGAGTCAAAGGAGATGAGAAAAGTGACAGAAGAGTAGCTAAAATTCTCTCTGCTTAACTCAACTTTCTTTAGATAAGGCCATAAAAGTGTGTTCTGACTAACAATACCAGTTCTGCACTATATAAGTTATATTGGACTCAGTAAATCCACTTTTGGATGTTGATGACTATTTAGTTTTTTCCCTCAAAAAACACTTTCTACATCTTCATAAATAATATATATTTTTACATTACTGAATCATATGTTATTTCAATCAAGAACAATTTGACTTATAAGACAACAAATTACTTTACCTTTTTAATTAAAATTATTTTACCCGTGAGAATGTTTAGAACCCCTAAATATTCTTATAGTCTAATCAAATGTGTAAGCTACATATAGAGAACCATACCTTTTTTAAAAAATGAAAAGTATTTGTTTTACATTGATAATACAGAATATTTTAATAGGTGGTTCTAGTCATTATTTCATACAAATATTCCAAAAAAATTGCTATAGCTAAACTCATTTCAGTCATTGTTTATTAATTTGGTAAAAGACATGGTATCATGGTTTGAATATACTTTACTCTCCCAAAACTCATGCTGAAGTTTGGTTGCCAGTGCAGTGGTATTGGAGATGGGGCCTAGTGGGAGGTGTTTGGGTTATGGGGTGGCTCCCTCATAAATAGCTTGCTGCCTTTTTCACAGTAGTGAGTGAGTTCATGCTTGCAACAGAATGGGTTATTTCTCTTGGAAATGGATTATTCCCAAGACAGCGAGTTGTTATAAACAGGCCCTATCAGGAGAACCCGCCCCCAATATTTCAATGTAGGTTCTTTCTATTTTCCGTAAGTGTCAGCCGGCTGAGAAATAGAGACAGTATAAAGAGAGGAATTTTACAGCTGGGCCACCGGGGGTGACATCACATATCGGTAGGACCATGATGCCCATCTGAGCCTCAAACCAGCAGGTTTTTTATTAAGGGTTTCAAAAGGGGAGGGGGTGTAAAACAGGGAGTAGGTACAAAGATCACATGATTCAAAAGGCCAAAAGCAGAACTACTAATAAGGGTCCAACAAAGATCACAAGGCAAAGGGCAAAAGCAGAACTACTGAAAAGGGTCCAACAAAGATTACAAGGCAAAGGGCAAAAGCAGAACTACTGATAAGGTTCTATGTTCAGCGGTGCAGGTATTGTCTTGATAAACATCTTAAACATCAGAAAACGGGGTTTGAGAGCAGAGAACCCATCTGACCAAAATTTACCAGGGCGGAGTTTTTCCCCACCCTAGTAAGCCTGAGGGTAATGCAGGAGACCAGGACATATCTCAGTCCTTATCTCAATGACATAAGGCAGACATTCCCAGAGTGGCCATTTATAGACCCCCCAGGAATGCATTCCTTTCCCAGGGTATTAATATTCCTTGCTAGGAAAATAATTTAGTGATATCTCTCATACTTACACGTCTGTTTATAGGCTCTCTGCAAGAAGAAAAATATAGCTCTTTTTGCCTGACCCTGCAGGCAGTCAGACATTATGGTTGTCTTCCATTGTTCCCTAAAAATCCCTGTTATTCTGTTCTTTTTCAAGGTGCACTGATTTCATATTGTTCAAACGCACATGTTTTACAATCAGTTTGTACAGTTAACACAATTATCATAGTGGTCCTGAGCTTACATCCTCAGCTTATGAAGATAACAGGAGTAAGAGATTAAAGACAGGCATAAGAAATTATAAAAGTATTATTTGGGAACTGATAAATGTCCATGAAATCTTCACAATTTATGTTCCTCTGCCACGGCTCCAGCCAGTGCCTCTGTTTGGGGTCCCTGACTTCCTGCAACAAGGCCCCCTGATGGTTTTGCCTCTTCCCAAGTGTTTGCTTCCCCTTTGGCCATCTCCATTGTGTTTTTACACAGTATGTGGCTCTCATCAGAAGCTGAAAAGATGCTGACACCAGGCTCTTTGAACTTCCCAGTCTACAGAACCATGAGCTAAATAAACTTCTTTTCTTTATAAATTCCCATCCTCAGGTATTCTGTTATAGCAACACAAAATGGACTAAGATGCATGGTGAGAGCAAATTTATAGTGCTATCAAAAAATATACTCAGTTGCAATCATATTAAAACCTTTCATCACTTGGTAAAAATCAGAAGTCTTATATTCCCCCTTTGTAATACAACCAAATTTATGTTAATGTATTTTACATGTATCCTGATTTATGACATATGAGGGTATAATTGTGATAAAATGTGGCTAATACTAATATGAAATAATGAATTAAGTAATTAGCTTAAATGTAAGGATTGAAAGACTAAGTAAAATTAGGTTGGGCACAGCTATTTTAAAAAAAGTATTAATGGCATCTTTATGGGTTCATTATTTTTTAAAAAAATAAACTGAGTAAAATCAAATAATCTGAAGATAGAATATTTTAAAAACATAGCGTATTCTTTAATATGACTATATTGAAATCTGTCTTTCCAGTCTTATATTCTTCTGTGTCCTGTTGTATGCCTAGTAAACATTTGACTTGATTCTTACATTGAATGTGTAATGTGTCTGAAAGTAGGCATATGACATTTCCCTCAAAATGGGTGTTTTTTCCCACATTTTTGTTCCTGTTTAGTTTGCAAGTTTAGATCTTTTTTTGACTTCTCATGTCATTTATCCACCCATTTCCAAAAGGTCACTGAGTTTTATTGATTCAAATACATCCTCTTGTCTGTCCTAATTATTGTCAACTCATCTGGATCCAGTGCTGATAGCCACATAATTTCTCAGCCTTTACTTATCTTTTTCAGTCCATATTACATACCATTGGGAGATGTGTTAAAAATATCATATAAGGTCATAGTGAGGATAAAATCTTCAAATAACTATATTCTGAACATAAATCCTGAGGTCTTTAAAATTTACCTCTTCTCCTGTGTATAAAATCCTATGGGGACATCCTTGTCCTCAGCAATTCTTGATGCTTACGCCTCCTCTTGAACCACTTTCTCAAGTCAAGCTAACCCTTTGTCTTACATTCAAGGCCCCATACTGTAGTCTTCCACTCTAGTCTTTGCCTAGCTCTAAGGCCAGATTTATGGTTGTCAAACTGAAGATGATGAGGGGAGAGACGGAGGGAGGGAGAGAAAGAAAGAAGAAATTGCAGTTCAAAGCTATCCTCTTCACAACATTGGCCCTGCTTTTTGTACCACATGTATTTAGTCTTGTCACTCACTAAATCCAGGAAACCTAAATTCATACTCAGATGAAATATGAAATACCTCTTTAGCAGGTTGAGCTATCAGTAGCATTCACAACTATGGTATGCATGTTCTATAGGGACCAACAACTTTCTTAAGGGCTCCAGGCATAGCATGATCATCCACATCTGCAGTTGAGGAAAGGCTTGTTTTCCTGTCTTCTGGGAAGCGACCCTCTTACTCGGGGCCATACCCTTCCTAGGACTGGCAAGAACTTGATCTCCAGTGTTCTCTGCATGGTCGCCTGAGGCTGTTGCCTAATTGACATCACAGCTCTGTGTTTCCCTCTGCCCCATCTGGTGTCTTTCCATTTCCCCACACTGATTTTGATTACATTTGCTAATAAACTTCTAATACCGCAAACTTCATCTCAAAGTTGTTTTTTGAGAGAACTCAACCTTGTAATGATAGTCTTATTGGAACTTGATATGTGTATTTTTCTTACATTGATCTCCCTGAAAGTGCACCTGTGGTTAGGCAGCCATACTTTTCTTCATTTTCACACATCTCTCACCCATTCTGATTCTCACTGGGTCATTATTCTAGAGGGTAAGAAACTGTAAGGCTTCCTGGCCAGACAACTCTGCCTGATTTCTCAGATATTATTTATCTGGGAAACATTATACATAGCTCAAGAGCTTAAGAGAGGCATTATCTTCTCGCCTTAATTTCCAGAGATTCTTTCTGTATTGGGAATCCTGGAACATACTATGCTAGGATATTTAAAGCCACATTGTCTGTCTCATTTTCATTTAATTATTGTGAACACCTAGAATCTTTCTAGGTCCTGGTTTCTCTTGCTTAATCCAGTCTTTATCTCTAACTGCCCCTTATTTGATCAACATGTGGTAGGGGCTCTGACAGCCAGCTCAGCTCCTGATCCTTGAGGTAACATCCTTCTTCTATTTGAACTTCAGTTCTGTCCTTCAGTCATGACTGGATGTTTCTTGCCCTCTGCTCTCAGAATTCTCTTGGCTTTTATTCTTTGATCCACTTGCGGTTTTATCACTTTACCCTTGCTCCTCATGGCTTCCCATCAAGCCATGGGTATTAGGTGACAGTGTAATTTATTAGATTCTGGTTTTGCCCAAATACTGGGGCTGCTTTAAGAACAATCGAACAATTTCATTATTTGAATAGCCATGGGTACCTTATCAAGCAGATTAAAAGGATATGTTACCTGTCCTTTAGAAGAGAAAAGCTAAAACCTGGTTGTGGATTATGGATTTAGCATAAAGAAAAATAATCGGGCATACATTAAGAGTAAAAGGGAAGATTAATAGAAATTTCACTTCACATAACTTAAAACATGGCTGTTTCAATAAATGAAACTGAAGTTTCTCCTGGATCTCAGAATTCAACCTGTATTTATAAATGTGTAATGTATTTAGCTACTATTTGGTTTAAATGAACTTGTTGGGCTAGCTTGGTAAATGTTATAATTTTTACTATTTTCTACAGAGAAAATATTTTCTAATTTAAGTCGGAGCTATCTGTGCAGCAGTTTCTCTATAGTTGTACATAGATGTTTTTACCATAAAATGAGCTAATGTATAAAATACTACTCTATAGCGTAATAAACAATACTGTGAGGGGGAAAAAAAAAGAAACTGTAGGGCTTGAAAAAAGGGCCAATTTGAAATATAGGAGTCATCACTATAATCCTACATAACAGGGCTTTACAAAAGTCCTTTTACATAGGATTATGGTGATGACACATGTAGAGTTTTTGTAATGTCAAATGGTAAATGGTTAGAAGTAAATTAAAAAATTTAAAAAGCAAAATTTTGTCTGTCCCTCATCTATCAGTTCACAGAATGAGATATTTTGGCTGGGGTATGTGGTAGAGTGGAGTGGAAGTCCTGGTAACAATATTTGGTAACAATATTCATTTAATGAGCCATTCTCTTCTATTGTCCACTACTGTAAAGAATGCAGGCTTCCTGAGGAAAAGTTTCATGAGAGTATAATGGAGAATACTACCAAGAAATAGTAAAGAGAGTAGAAGCTCCTTGTTTCTACCAGAAAGCAAGCTCATTGGAAGCTGCCATGCATTATCTACATATCTATCCCGGAACACTTAAAATTTATTAAAGTCATGATGCAAAACGCTAATCTTCTACAAAATGTACCGTGCATTTTTATTCTCATAAGGAAGCATTTAGTGAGTCTTAATCTGTATCTCAGTTGTAGACAGCATCTTATCAAAAAGTAGAGAGGGGGGAAATTCCCATGTTATTAACAGATCAGTGTTACTTCTTGAAATAGAAGAAACATATAATAGAGGTAAATCAATTTTATTCTGAAAAACATATTCAGTTTGTGGAAATATTTCTTTATTAATCTTTCTAATAGGTTACTGAAGACAATAAACCCACTTTTAGTTTTTTAGGTGCATGCTTCCTGCTTGCTGTCAAACAAAAACTATTACTCTGCGTAGTCATGAACTCCTTCCATGTACTTAATAGATTTGTATTAACCTTCGGATAATACATATTCTAATATATATACATATATATATAATTTTATTTTTTATTTTTGAGACAGTCTCGCTCTCTTGCCAGGCTGGAGTGTAGCGGTGTGATCTCAGCTCACTGCAACCTCTGCCTCCTGGGTTCAAGCGATTATTGTGCCTCAGCCTCCCGAGTAGCTGGGATTTACAGGCACCTGCCACCACACCCGGCTGATTTTTGTATGATTAGTAGAGATGGGGTTTCACCATGTTGACTAGGCTGGTCTTGAACTCCTGACCTCAGGTGATCCGCCCACCTCAGCCTTCCAAAGTGCTGGGATTACAGGCATAAGCCATCATGTCCAGCAATATTTAACTAACATATTTAGCACGTTGCTAGCCCCTCACCAACTCATGTCCTAAGGCTTTCACTTGTTTTGCTGTTTATTTTGACAAAATTAACTTTATTCATAAAATCAGAACTGCCACTTGTGAACAGATACAGGACAAAATGTCATCCCATACAATTTCAAGCATAATATTCCTGAACTTTAGAAAACTTTTTCACTTAATGGGATTTAATTTTTCTCTTTGAGCTGTTGATGTGGTGGTCTCATTCTGTCAAATGCATAGTTAAAATGAATTTAGTGTCTCTTCTATAAAGTTTAAAGAAATGCATGTTTTAGTTTTAAATGCCAATATTTACCCTATCCATGAAGTTCAGACTTTTGAAGTGATTTAAATTAATAATGAAGAATTGTAAATATTAAGTTGTATCATGGGGTGTAAAGTGCTCCAAAACTCTTTTAGGAGAAAAATAGAGTACATTTGGAAGACCACTGAGCTAAGGAATGCTTGTGCTTGTCTTCTAAAATCTACATGAATATTATCCCTATCTTTCGTGAATTCGGAAACATAGCATTATATGCATTTAATTTCTGCCTTTCTAACAAGTACAAGAATAAAAAACTAAGACTTATTCACTTTCTTAAGGAGAGCACATACTCAAGAGACCTTAAAATCCTGACAATGAACACTTGTTATTAATTTTATTGTTGCACTTAAAAATTAAGTAACTCACAGTTAAAAAAATGAAAATCAAAAACCTAACATTATAATCTGCAAAACAATCCTGGAAAACCAGTAAAGGGTAATGAGATTTCATCAGCATTAGGGGCAGGGGAGAGCCAGGAGAAGAAGCTTTAAGAACAATCTTTCTAAGTCCATAGAAAAGTAAAATAAACTTCATAGAGGCAACAGTTAGAAATAGCTGCTGTGTTAAGAAATGAAGGTAGGAGAAGTCTTCTTGATAACAGAGATATAAAGTTTTTGTAGTATCAAGTAATTTTATGGATAGATGATTATAAGTAAATAAAAATTTTTAAAGTAAATGATTAGAAGTAAATTAGTGATGGGTAAAAAATGGCCGAACTACCAGCCAGATAATTTGAGTTCTAATGTAGACTCTAATTCCTTGGAAAAATTGGCAAAGTCACTGACTGTCTCTGAGATCTAGTGTTCCTGTCTCTCAAAGTGCATTTGATTTCAAGGAAGAACAATAGGGTCAGGCTTGACTCAGGGTATAGCAGAAATCCTAGAGGCTCAAGCACAACTTCAGTGACTTGTGACATGGCAATTTAGACTTCTTCACAACTCATCTTCTCCTTGTTGGCTTCTTTCTCTGTTACACCTTCTTCATTTGCTACCGCATTTGATGATCTCTGTCAACAGGTCTCAGATTCAAAATTCCAAAATTGAATATTTAATTAGTCTGTTAGATACAAAAGAAAACATAAGACGACGATGCCTGCAGCATCAGATAACTCAAGAAATGGAAATTATACAAAAGGATTATTAGTGGCTGATTTAGGTGGTGGGTATCAAAAGATCAAATTTCAGAGGCTTACTTTTCACAAGTCAGTGGACTAAATAATCTCTTAGCTCTTTTATAGTTCTAAAATTTATATATATTAATGTTTTAGAAAAGTTTTGTTGCATTGCCAGAGCATACCTGCAATAGTTCTTGTTTTGCCATGATTTAAAGTAATGCAATTATATTCATATGAAAATCTTACATTTCCAAATATTGCCTACTTACTATGTTATGTGTCCATATATGTAGGTACTATTGTTCCAGATAGGTTGTTAGTTTGACAGCAGAGACATAGGAGTTATACAAACTATTTCTATACTAAAATGTCTTCAAAAATTCAATGAATGTAAATTTGTTCATCCTTTTAAATACATTCATGATTTTTTGTTTTGCTATTTCAAATCTGCTTTGAGTCCTTTGTTGAATTATTTCACTTATTTTGCTTTTTAATTCTATAATTTCCATTTGCTTTTTGGTTATAATCTGAATTTCCATATTAATATTCTCTACTGAGTCATTGTCATAATACTTTAATTCTTTAGATATAGTTTGTTTTCTCTACGTACATGTTTGTAATAGCATTTTTGCAGTCTTTGTTAACTAAGTTAACCATATAGGAACACTGAGGGACAGTTTTGATTGACTCCTCTTTTCCCTGAATATTGGTTTGACTTGTTGTTTCGCAGTTTTGTTTTGTTTTGTTTTTTGAGACAGAGTCTCACCTTGTCACTCAGGCTGGAGTGCAGTGGTTGCGATCTTGGCTCACTGCAGCCTCTGACTCCTGGGTTCAAATGATTCTTGTGCCTCAGCCTACTGAGTAGTTGGGATTACAAGTGCGCCCCACCATGCCCTGCTAATTTTTGTACTTTTAGTAGAGACGGGTTTCACCATGTAGGCCAAGCTGGTCTCCAACTCCTGAGCTCAAGTGATTCACCCGCTTCCGCCTCCCAAAGTGCTGGGATTACAATCATGAGCCATCACACCCAGCTGGTTTTTTTGCACTCTTGTAATTATTTTTGTTGAATACTGAACATATTAAATAATATATTGCAGCAACTTTAGATTGTGAAGGTTTTCTGAGTCGTTGGTGTTTGCTTGTTTATTTAGTAACTTGCATGGATTAAATCTCTGATGTCTGTCTTCACCACAGTGTGAATACTTATGTTCCTGCTCAATTTAAAATGTTTTATTTATGAGCTTCGATGTCCTGGGATTTCCCCCTTGTCTGCACAAAATAATATTCTGCCAAAGATTAGTCAGAGACTGTGTTTAAATACCTCAAACCACTAAGGCTTCCATGCTATTTTGATAGATCGATATTGGCGAGGAACACAAACTACAGGGCATTTTCAAGTCCTCCTTGACTTTTAGTTAATGCTGGTATTTCTTTTTCACACACATGGTAGAGATGTATAGAAGGTTTGAGTCCACTCCAGTCTCTGATGATGCTTACTTGTATAACCCCTGGACAACTGGCAATATACAGAGGGCTTATCAAGCCTTGTGTGGATGTCTTCCCCCAAGATAATTTCTGTTAAATATCAGGCTAGTCCACCAGTTAGTTTTTTGTTCGAAACTAGATTTTCCTCTTCACTGGTCACTGAGATTGCCACTTCAACAGTGACATTCTAAATCAAGTGATCTCTCTCTGCAGAGGTAGCAAAGCTTTTGGTTTTTGTAACCTTCCCTGTCCTAACAGAACTACTGCTCTGGCAAAAGCTGGGGGCAGGAGGTTTTGGAGCCCTAGGTCTGAACTGCATTAACTAATGCTATTCTTACCTGAGGATCAGTAGTTTTCATGAATAAATGCACTATTTTGAAAAGTTTGTTTTTGAAGTGTTAAAAACACTTGTTTTGACACTGTTATCTAGCTTTATAGTTAGACAATATACCAACTATACTTAGTATGTTACTGGGGAGCAGTTTCATTGAATTCAATTCATTATGTCAGAAGTCAGTCCCCTTAATATTTTAAGTCAGTAAACAATTTTTTAAAAATTCCTAATTAGAGAAAATAAACATTTTTAACTAGAATGTGTATTGTATATTTAATCATATTTTCTGTCATTCAAAAGTTAGCATTCAAGTCTGTGAAATACAGTTTGGGAGATGTTAGCATAGAGCTAACTTTTAAAGGCATAAAACAGAATACAGTCACTTGGGAAGTGAGTACATATAAAAAGAGATTCTAGAATTGAGCCCTGGAACATTTGGACATTCTGTGGTTGATGAGTTGATGTGGAAACAGCAAAGAAACCAGATATAGTGGACAATGATTTATGAAAAGAACAAGGAGAGATGTCCTATGAACCCAGTGTGGGGAAAAAGTGTTTCAAGAAGGAGGGAATATACAACGAGGTCAAATCTTGTTGTAGTCCAAATAAGGTGAGAACTTAGAATTGCACACTAGATTTGGTCACCTAGTGGTCAGTGGAGATCTTCACAAATGTTATTTCAATGGATTGAGATTGATAGAAGTCTTGCTGGAGTGGAATCAGTAGCAAGGAAAGAAGAAAAATTGGTTCTAGCAAGTATAAATAAATTGAATGACATTCTTCTATGAGAAGAAGAAAAACAATGATAATGGTATAGAAGGAGAATCACATAGGGTCAAGAATGATTTTATTTGATATGAAGCTAGGAAATAAAACATAATTATGTGCTAATTGTAAGATCTAACTGAGAAAGAAAAATTGTGGTCACTGGACAGATGGGGGGCAATTGCTAGTGCAGTGTTTCTCAGACCTTACTGTGCAGCAGAATCACCTGGAAGGCTTGTTAAAATACAGATTACTGGGCTCCCTCATAGAAGTTTTGATTCATAGACATGGTCTAAGGCCTGGGAATTTGCGTTCCTATCAAGTTGCTAAGTGCTGTTGCTGCTGTTGGTCTGTGGTTTGATAACTACTGTGGTAAAACCATATCCTTGCCCAATTTCTCTCTTTCTCTCTCTCTCTCTCTATATATGTATATATGTGTATATAAGTATATGCGTATATATGTGTATAGACGTATATATACGTATATATGTGTATATATACGTATATATACGTGTATATATGTATATATGTGTATATATATGTGTACACGTATGTATATACACATACGTATATATATGTATATTTATATACGTATATGTGTGTATATATATATACACACATACGTCAGAGGACTTCACTCTGGATAAAGAAGAAAATGTAGCGGAAATTCACAGGGGCCCGCAGGATTATAGGGGAAATTGGGAGAATTGGCTTGGAATAGGACTTCATCCATAGTAATAGAAGAGAAGGCAAGTCATTTGGTCACAGTTACAGGAGATATTACATGTGATAGTGGGACCTTGTGTAAGTTCCCTTCTGATTGCTTCAATTTTCTTGATGTAATAGAGTATAAGGTCTATTATAATCTATTACATTATCTGAGAGTGGCGGTAGGAGAAGAGGTGTTGGATATGTGAGGAGAGAGCCAGAGCCTAAACAGACTGGAACATTTGGTTGATTCTCTCAAATAGATAAACTTGTCTTCCTAAAATGAATACATTATTTTTATTCATATAATACTAAAAGAACAGATTTCAATGAATCACTAGCTTTTAACTCAAGAATTCTTATTTATTTCAGATAGACTTTAACACTTAGATTTTATATTTCCCATCCTGAATTATCTCCATCTGCTCAGCAGAGAACAAGGAATAATTATTATTTCTGCATCACATTTTGTATAGTCTAGGTTTCACAGTGGGTTGTAGAAGCCTGTGTGAGTTGTTGTCATAATCATGATGTAAATATTATGTTTCAAAAGTTTAAAGATTTTGGAAATATAGCTTGACAATTCTAGGTTAACCAAGACATTCGAGAATAAAAGAAGTGTTGCCATGTTATTTATGTATCATTTTACTTATTAATATTTACAGCCCACTTATTTCTATTGACATGTTAAAATCCTATGCCAAAAATAAGACAGTGAAAACCACAGCAGTTCACCAAAAGGAAACAGGGGTAATAATAAGCAATCAAGTGAGTCGATTGCTGCCAGTGGCCACGTATATTAATTGTCTATTTCCTGTGCTATTGAAACACTTTCCAGATAGCTATTCTTCTTCTTTGGAAGTGTGTTCATTTTATCTTCTCATAGTGATCATTTAATTCAAAGGCAACTAATGAGCATGCAGTATATATTGTACAACCTGTTCACTATTATTAGCTTCTGTCTTAACTTAGGAATAATATACTACCACATAAGTAGACATAAAATTATGAATTTGTCAAAAGTAAAATGATAATTGTGGTAAAATACGGCTGGTTATTTGCAGAATGTATCAATTAACTTTGTTATGTAACACATCATAAAAATTAGTTTTTAAAAGCAACCCTTTATCTCAAAGGTTTGGGGGTGGAATTTTGGGTTGAATTCCTCTGCTTTTGTTCTTGTGGTCTAGGTTGAGCTCATTCACGTGTCTGCCGTTAGCTGCTAGTTTGGCTGGTTGCTGCCTGGCTGGTTTGTCTGCCCCCTGTGGTCTTTGATTCTCCCCTAAGCCAGAGTTTGATCACATGACAATGGCAGGGTTCCAAGAGAAAGGACAGGAGTGTGCAACATCTGTTAACACTTACACTAGAGAATGGCACATGACCACTGGTCAAAGCAAGTCACAAGGACAGCTGACAGTTAACAGGTAAGAAGGAGAAAAAAAAAACTACCTCTGAATGGGAAGAGCTGAAAAGTCCCATTACAAAGGAGCTTGTATACAGGAAGATGAATAACTTCAGCTATTTTTGCAAAAATCTACCACACTGAAATATTAATCAAAAGAACAATTATAGTATAATAATTAGAAATGATCAAGAGAAAAGGCAATGGAAATAAGACCGTAGGAGATGTACTGAAGGAAAAAGACTATTTCACTTTTTCAAATACCAGATAATGTAATTTATTGAAGGAAAAAAAACACCCTCGGATTTGGAGTTAGCTTAGTCACTTATGGGGAGTTTAGGACATAGTGTTTATTTTGTCTTGGGGGATGTGGACCAAATATGACCTAGCCTGTATGATTCTGACCACACTGAGACTTCATTTTTGTCTCCTACTGTTTGTTTATGCTTTATCCAGTGGTACTAATCTCCCCTTGCTTTTTGATAAATCTCTGGAAGATCCAATGGCTTTTCTGCTTACTCTTGATTAAGACCTATTGACACTTTAAACAGATGTAGTCTCAATTCAATCATTAAAATGTCCAGGCAATCAAACTCTAAACTTAATATAAAGCTGCTGTCATCCTTCAGCTGGAGATGAAGGCTGTAGTGGGATAAGGGCATCATCCTCTGCTGTCTACTTTCTTCACACTCACCTCCTCTCTTGCCAGCTAGCTGCCCAGGTCTAAGGGGTAACTTGGGAGGACAGGTGTATTCGTGTGCTATAGCTGCCATAACTAATTACCGTAACTGAGAGGCCTAAACAAATATTTACCATCTCACATTTTTGGATACTAGAAGTTCAAGATCAAACTGTTGGCAGGGTTAATTCCTCCTAAGAGCTACAAGGGAGAGTTTTTCCCATGCAGAGATTTTCTGGCGATCTTTGATTTTCCTTGTCTTGTAGATGTACTACCTAGATCTCTGCATTCATATTCACGTGGCATTTCCTTGTGTTCTGTTTGTATCTTCACATGGCACTATTTAATAAGGACATCAGTCATATTGGATACTGGGCCCACTCTACCCCAGGATTACATTAGCTTAACCAATTACATGTGCGACAACTCTGTTTCCAAAGAAGGTCATCTTCTGAAGTACTGGGAGTTAGAACTGCAACATCTGAATATTGGGAAGACACAACTGAATCCATGCAATAGGCAGAGAGATTGCATTTTTTATGTAAAGGAGTGCAATCATAAGCTAGCTTTGGCTTCCTGGGCCTAGAAGATGTTTAAGGCTGGCCTCTTTTATTCAAGCTAAATTTTTCTCTCACAAGCATGCCATTTTTGTGTACTTTTCTACAATCCCCTGCCAGGCCCAGGGTGCCCACTTTTGACTGTTCATTTTGAGCAGACAAAGGAGCTAAGCAGAAAGAGCAGTTTGAAACATAATTCCAGGCCACATCTGCTCACTTGACAGTATTTGTTGGTTTGAAAGTTGCACACACTCAGACAATGAAGGTACTTTAAAAAATGTCATTTAATTGCTAAGAATCATGTAAGACTACATCCCACAGAGGTGTCTTTTGATATATATATTTTTATTATTTTCACAAAGAGTTGGTGTAATCTGGCAGTGTATCTGGCTAGGACCCACCGTCCTAAAGTTTCCTTTAACCTGGGCAGATAAATCTAGGTGGACATTTGTTACTCTTCGGATCCCATGGACAGGTGGAAGTGTGCGTCCAACCACTCTATTTTAAAGTGTTCTTGCTCTTGCAGACAGCCTATATTGCTCAGGACATGAGATGACCTCACGTTAAGACTCCCACCTCTGCAGTGTAGCTTACATCTTGTTAACTTGATATCCTCACACATCACGTGTACCACCATCTTCTGGGAGGATGGATTGATCCCGAAGCAACACTGCACTTCCTGCTTCAACACAAAAGTGCTTAGTCGGGATAGTCCACAGTCAGAGTTCCATTTCCACTTTGACATAGTTTGGTTGTGTCCCCCCTCTAAATTTCAGGGTGAAATGTGATCCCCAAAGCTGGATGTGGGGCCTGGTGGGAGGTGTTTGAGTCAGATGGATCCCTCATGAATGGTTTGCTGCCCACTCTGTGGTTAATGAGTTATCACATGATCTGATTGTCAAAAAGGTCTGGGACCTTCTCCCTCTCTTTTGGTTACTCTCTGTCCGTGTGACCTATGTATTCTCTCTTTGCTTTCCACCATGAGTAAAAGCTTCCCGAGACCTCACCAGAAGCTGAGCCGATGCTGGTGCCATGCTCGTACAGCCTGCAGAACTGTGAGCCAAAGAAACCGCTTTTCTTTATAAATTACCTAGCCTCAGATATTTCTCTATAGCAATGCAAAATGGACTAACACTCTCTCAGATATCAAAACACACTAGTTCACTGCATTTTTCAACTTCAATGTTAACCCCCTAAAGCTTGGAGTTTGGTAACGTTTTCTCACTTGTCCTAACAGAGGATCAAGGAGACAGATTGGAAAAGGAGTATATGTGTGTAAGGAATATTTATGGCCCCCAGTTCTTCCCAGGGTATCTCTTTAAAACTCTCCTGACAGAAACTTCTGTGTGTTCCTCCATGAGGGGTTTGTATTCTTCATCTTACTGAGGTGTCTAAGATACATGGACCTGTTCTCAGGGCCATTTTCTTTATAAATCTGCACATGCTTGCATTTTCTTAACCTCTCTTTTATGTGCTGTTTTACGTCTTCTTGGCACCTCAATTAAAATTGAGACTGGGAGGATAACATGCCCATTTAGATTTTGTGTGTTAAACAGATTTTTTTATTATTATTATTTTTCTTTGTGACAGCAGTAGCTGGGAATGTTTTACAAGATGGCTTCATGAGCCTCAGTTCTGAGGAGCCACTTGGGAAGCTGTATCCATTCTACATAGCCATTTGACCCTTCTCTAGGTTGTTGCTTATCTATTGCTTTTGGAAAGGACAGGGTATTTAGTGGAACATAATGGTATATTGAACAAGATGCCCTGGATATTAGCTCTCTGGTGTTACCATTGGCTTCGTTTTACTTTTCATAAAATTGTGTGGTCTAGCTGAACTATGAAGTTCCTCCCAAGTTTGTTGTTTTGTAACTTCAAGTTAAGCTAAGCTATAATTTATTTAGCTCAGAATGTGTTTCTGAGCTAAATTATCCCCTTAAACTTGTTGAGTGATGTTTATGTCATAGTGTATATAGAACACTAAGTTGAAATCTATATGGTAGCTAATGGAGAAAAATTAGTTGTAGAAAAGAGAATAACTTGAGTCTGTCAAATTTCTTTCAATGAAGATTTTTTGAAAAATTGTTCCTGTTTCCTTATTATATAAATCAATGTAACCTTTTATACCAAACTTAGAGTTTAATTGAAAATGTCATAGAAGATAATGCAACCATATTCCTTTTTATAGGAGTTATGTAAGCCATATTACTAGTGATAGGGATATTTCAAAAAATATAAGGGTACAGGTTTTTAAGAAAAGGTTTTTTAAAACATTTGCAAGCTTATGAAGCCATGAAAAAAGTCATTTTGTGGCATGAATAGTATGTAGGTTAAAGAACCTTATGCTATATTTTGCTTTGGATCGGAGCTACCAGGAAGTAGGGATTATTCTGAGTATCTTAATCTTATTTAGGAGAAGGGAAGAGTAGAAAAATACTACAGTTATAATTGGTAAAGAAACAGCTATCACTCACATTAACCAGTACAGAAGGATGTTTGATGTTTTTGTGGTTTGCACAGTGACCTTAGATTGTCTGTGCCTAGACAAATGTATGTATAATTGATTTGGTTTATGGTAAATTAATTTTAAGCTCCTGGTCTTAGTAGTACTGTTGTATTTCCGAAGAAAAATTTTATTGTTCTTTTTTAAACCACTGCTGTTTTTCTTGCACAACATATGTTTGTTTCATGCACTACGTAGCAATAACCTTAGTTAAAGCATTTTGAAATTTTATTAAAATTAAGATTTTCAACATTCATAGGAATTAGTTCAGTAAATTATGATTGCTTTATATATAGGTTTATACTGTGGCCCTAAAATGAGCTTTTAAGCATTTTACCATGCAGGAGAGTGATTAGTCTGTATCTTCACAGTACACTAAATCAATGTACACTATCACACATAGAATTTCAAGAGTGATCATCCACATTTTCTTTCTTCTTTTTAAGATGGAGTTTTGCTCTTGTTGCCCAGGCTAGAGTACAATGGTATGATCTCAGCTCACTGCAACCTCCACCTCCCAGGTTCAAGCGCGATTCTCCTGCCTCAGCCTCCCAAGTAGCTGGGATTACAGGCTTGTGCCACCACACCCAGCTAATTTTTGTATTTTTGGTAGAGTGGGGGTTTCTCCATGTTGGCTAGGCTAGTCTTGAACTCACGACCTTAGGTGATCCACCTGTCTCAGCCTCCCAAACTGTGGGGATTACAGGCATAAGCCACCGTGCCCAGCCCACATTTTCTTAAAAGAAGTCTTTAATGGGAACAAATGATTCACAGGTCCCTTTTTTTCCCAAAATTTCATCAAGTTAGTGAAAATTTAGTCATATTGATCATTTGGAAGTGGTAGAAAAAAAGACTAAAAAAGCCTCTGTAGGTGGCAGTCAAACTCTAAATAATGAATTAAGTTTTCTGCTTGTTACAGTTAATTGCTATCCTTGCAACATACGTTGAGTTTTAAAAAGACAAACAACACTTTAAAATTCCTTCTTTGCTGCTATTTCCAACACATCTGCGTTTTTAAATTTCTTCTACACATTCATTTATGTAAGAGGTACCATACAAAACTTTCTGAAAGTTAGAAATAAGTATGATATGTAATAGGTTAGTACTTCTCCATCAATTGAATTAGAAAAATACATTTGTTATGTTTTTGTTATGACTTATCAA
This sequence comes from Pongo pygmaeus, assembly GCF_028885625.2. Taxonomy (NCBI): domain Eukaryota; kingdom Metazoa; phylum Chordata; class Mammalia; order Primates; family Hominidae; genus Pongo; species Pongo pygmaeus. Next base: position 13,633,653 of record NC_072380.2, read on the forward strand.
GCCATTTAAAGTAACTTAATATGTAGAGTACAAAAAGTCAATTTTACTTAACTCTCAAGTAAAAATATATTTTTATATATTTTTCTTTTCATAGCAGTAACCACTTACATTGTTGCTTTAGAAAAGCCACTGACATTAATTTTAATCTTAAAAATCTTATATGCTAGTAAGAATGTGGTTATTGCTTTCAGATACTTAAAGCAATATGACTGTTTTCTAATATGCCTATCTTTTTACAAATCACTGCAATTAAGTTTCACTTTAATGCAACACCTTATATTAGGTTAACATCTGCAAACACATTTTCTCTCTTTTCAATTTAAATGCATTTTTACCTGTTCTTGCTTAATTTCTCTGCCTAGGACTTTCAGTACTATGTTGAATGACAGTGGTGAAAGTAGGTATCTTTGTCCTGTTCCATTTCTTAGGGAGAAGTTAACAACATGTTAGCTGTGGATTTGTGTATTTGACCTCTCTTGTGTTAATGCATGTTCTTCTGTACCTAATTTGTTGAGAGTTCTTATGAAGGGAAGGTAAATTATATCAAATGCTTTTTCAGCATCTATTGAGATGATCATATAATTTTTGTTCTTCATTCTGTTGATGTGACTTATCATATTTATTTATTAATATTAAACCATCCTTACATCCCTGGAATGAATCCCACATGATTATGGTGTATTATCTTTTTGAAGTGCTGTTGGAATTGGTTTGTTAGCATTTGGTATAGGAGTTTTGCATCTGTGTGCATCAAGGATATAGGCTTGTAGTTTTCTTTTTTTGTTGTGACCTTGTCTGCTTTGGTATTAGGGTAATGCTGGCCTCATAGAATAAGTTAGGGAAAATTTATTCCTCTTCTTTTGGAATAGTCTGAGAATAATTGGTGTTATTTAAAAGTTTGGTAGAATTTAGCAGTAAATCTATACAGTCCTGGGCTTTTCTTTGTCAAGAGTATTTTTATTACTGGTTCAATCTCCTTAATTATTATGGTCAAAGTATTCTATTTCTTTCTGGTTCAATCTTATAGTTTATACATATTTAAGAATTTATCCACTTCCTCTAGGCTTTCCAAGTGGTTGGTATGTAGTTGCTCATAATAGTCTCTAACGATCCTTTGTTATTTCTGTGGTATCAGTGGTAAGTTTCCTGTTTTCATTTTTGATTTTATTTCGCTCTTTCCTCTTTTTCTTAGTCTAGGTAATGATTTATCAATTTTATCTTTTTAAAAAGCAACTTTTTGCTTTGTTGATCTTTTGTATCTTTTGTCTCTATTTTTAATTCTGTTCCAATCATTATTTATTTTCTTCTACTAAATTTGGGTTTGGGTTGTTCTTCCTTTTCTAGTTCCTAGAGGTGCATAATTAGGTTGTATATCTGAAATCTTTCTACTTTCTGCTGCATGTTTTTCTTTTCTATGTAGAATCTTTTCCCATCATTTTACTTTCAGTTTATGTGGTTCTTTATACATGAAGTGGGTTTCTTGCAGGCAGCATGTAGTTGGGTCTTCTGTTTTTACTTATTTAGTTTATATCTTTTAATTGAAGAATTTAAACTGTTTACATTCAAGGTTATTGACAGGTGAGGACTTATTTCTGTTATTTTTCTTGATAATTTTTAGATTGTTTTGTATATCCTTTGTTCCTTTTTTACTCTTATTTTTTCAATTAGGTAGTTAGTGTTTGTAGTAAAAACATTTGATTCCTTTCTCTTTGTCATTTATGTGTTAGCTTTACCAGTGAATTTTATATTTTTATATGTTTTCACAATGGCAGGTATCATCCTTCTGCTTTGAGATGTGGAACTCCCTTAGGCATTTCCTGTAGGGCAGATCTAGTGGTGATAGATTCCCTCAGCTTTTGTTTGTCTGGGAAAGGCTTTATTTATCCTTAATTTCTGAAGGGCAGCTTTGCTGTGTACAGTATTCTCAGCAGAAGGTTTTTTTTTGTTTCAGCACTTTGAATATATAATTCCATCTCTCCTGGCCTATAAAGTTACTGCTTAGAAATCTGTTAGTCTGATGAGAATTCCATTATATGTGACTTGTCACTTTTCTCTTGCTGTTATTAGAATTATATCTTTGACTTTTGACAGCTTGACTATGATATGTCTCAGGAAGGACTTTTTTGGTTTGATTCTATTTGAGCATCTTTGAGCTTACTATATCTAAATGTGTATATCTTTCCCAAGATTTAGACAGTTTTCAGCTATTAGGTTATCAAATCAGTGTTCTATGCCTTGTTCCCATCTCTTCTCCTGGAACTCCCCAAATGTGAACACCTTTTCACTTAATGGCATCCCATATGTTAGGCAATCTTTCTTCATTCTTTTTCATTCTTTATTTTTGTCTAGGTTACTTCAAAAGACCTATCTGCAAGTTCAGAAATTGTTTTTTTTCTGTTTGATTTAGTATATTGAAGATCTCGACTGTATTTTTGTATTTCACTAATTGAATTCTTCAGTCTCAACATTTCTAATTTTTTCTAATGATACCTATCTCTATGCTGAATTTCTTATTCAGATCATAGATGGCTTTCCTGGTTTCTTTGAATTGTCTACTTGTGTTCTCTTGTATCTCACTGACTTTCCTTTAGGGCATTTTTTTTTTTTTTTTGCATTTCTTTTCAGGCATTTCATAGGTTTTCTTTTGTTTAGAGTCTGCTACTGGAAAATTACTGTGTTCCTTTGGAGGAGTCATCTTATAGCTTTTTCCCATTTCTTGTGTCCATACATTCATATCCATACATCTGGTGTAACAGTCACTTATTCTAATATTGTGGAATAGCTTTCATGAGGAAATACTTTTTTTTTTGACTTACACATTTCTTTTTTTTAAAAATTTTATTATGATTATACTTTAAGTTTTAGGGTACATGTGCACAATGTGCAGGTTTGTTACATATGTATACATGTGCCATGTTGGTGTGCTGCACCCATTAACTCGTCATTTAGCATTAGGTATATCTCCTAATGCTATCCCTCCCCCTTCCCCCCACCCCACAACAGTCCCCAGAGTGTGATGTGCCCCTTCCTGTGTCCATGTGTTCTCATTGTTCAATTCCCACCTATGAGTGAGAACATGCAGTGTTTGGTTTTGTTTCCTTGCGATAGTTTGCTGAGAATGATGGTTTCCAGTTTCATCCATGTCCCTACAAAGGACATGAACTCATCATTTTTTATGGCTGCATAGTATTCCATGGTGTATATATGCCACATTTTCTTAATCCAGTCTATCATTGTTGGACATTTGGGTTGGTTCCAAGTCTTTGCTGTTGTGAATAGTGCCGCAATAAACATACATGTTCGTGTGTCTTTATAGCAGCATGATTTATAGTCCTTTGGGTATATACCCAGTAATGGGATGACTGGGTCAAATGGTATTTCTAATTCTAGATCCCTGAGGAATCGCCACACCGACTTCCACAACGGTTAAACTTGTTTACAGTCCCACCAACAGTGTAAAAGTGTTCCTATTTCTCCACATCCTCTCCAGCACTTGTTTTTTCCTGACTTTTTAATGATTGCCATTCTAACTGGTGTGAGATGGTATCTCATTGTGGTTTTGATTTGCATTTCTCTGATGGCCAGCGATGATGAGCATTTTTTCATGTGTTTTTTGGCTGCACAAATGTCTTCTTTTGAGAAGTGTCTGTTCATATCCTTTACCCACTTTTTGATGGGGGTTGTTTGTTTTTTTTCTTGCAAATTTGTTTGAGTTCATTGTAGATTCTGGATATTAGCCCTTTGTCAGATGAGTAGGTTGCAAACATTTTCTCCCATTTTGTAGGTTGCCTGTTCACTCTGATGATAGTTTCTTTTGCTGTGCAGAAGCTCTTTAGTTTAATTAGATCTCATTTGCCAATTTTGGCTTCTGTTGCCTTTGCTTTTGGTGTTTTAGACGTGAAGTCCTTGCCCATGACTATGTCCTGAATGGTATTGTCTAGGTTTTCTTCTAGGGTTTTTATGGTTTTAGGTCTAACGTTTAAGTCTTTAATCCATCTTTAATTAATTTTTGTACAAGGTGTAAGGAAGGGATCCAGTTTCAGCTTTCTCCATGTGGCTAGCCAGTTTTCCCAGCACCATTTATTAAATAGGGAATCCTTTCCCCATTGCTTGTTTTTCTCAGGTTTGTCAAAGATCAGATGGTTGTAGATAAGTAGCATTATTTCTGATGGCTCTGTTCTGTTCCATTGGTCTATATCTCTGTTTTGGTACCAGTACCATGCTGTTTTGGTTACTGTAGCCTTGTAGTATAGTTTGAAATCAGGTGGTGTGATGCCTCCGGCTTTCTTCTTTTGGCTTAGGATTGACTTGGCAATGCAGGCTCTTTTTTGGTTCCATATGAACTTTAAAGTAGCTTTTTCCAATTCTTTGAAGAAAGTCATTGGTAGCTTGATGGGGATGGCATTGAATCTATAAATTACCTTGGGCAGTATTGCCATTTTCATGATATTGATTCTTCCTACCCATGAGCATGGAATGTTCTTCCATTTGTTTGTGTCCTCTTTTATTTCCTTGAGCAGTGGTTTGTAGTTCTCCTTGAAGAGTTCCTTCACATCCCTTGTAAGTTGGATTCCTAGGTATTTTATTCTCTTTGAAGCAATTGTAAATGGGAGTTCACTCATGATTTGGCTCTCTGCTTGTCTGTTATTGGTGTATAAGAATGCTTGTGATTTTTTACATTGATTTTGTATCCTGAGACTTTGCTGAAGTTGCTTATCAGCTTAAGGAGATTTTGGGCTGAGACAATGGGGTTTTCTAGATATACTCATGTCATCTGCAAACAGGGACAATTTGACTTCCTCTTTTCCTAATTGAATACCCTTTATTTCTTTCTCCTGCCTAATTGCCCTGACCAGAACTTCCAACACTATGTTGAATAGGTGTGGTGAGATAGGGCATCCCTGTCTTATGCCAGTTTTCAAAGGGAATGCTTCCAGTTTTTGCCCATTCAGTATGATATTGGCTGTGGGTTTGTCATAGATAGCTCTTATTATTTTGAGATATGTCCCATCAATACCTAATTTATTGAGTTTTTAGCATGAAGGGTTGTTGAATTTTGTCAAAGGCCTTTTCTGCATCTGTTGAGATAATCATGTGGTTTTTGTCTTTGGTTCTGTTTATATACTGGATTACATTTATTGGTTTTCGTATGTTGAACCAGCCTTGCATCCCAGGGATGAAGCCCACTTGATCATGGTGCATAAGCTTTTTGATGTGCTGCTGGGTTCAGTTTGCCAGTATTTTATTGAGGATTTTTGCATCAATGTTCATCAAGGATATTGGTCTAAAATTCTCTTTTTTTTGTTGTGTCTCTGCCAGGCTTTGGTATGAGGATGATGCTGGCCTCATAAAATGAGTTAGGGAGGATTCCCTCTTTTTCTATTGATTGGAATAGTTTCAGAAGGAATGGTACCAGCTCCTCTTTGTACCTCTGGTAGAATTCGGCTGTGAATCCATCTGGTCCTGGACTCTTTTTGGTTGGTAAGCTGTTGATTATTGCCACAATTACAGAGCCTGTTATTGGTCTATTCAGAGATTCAACTTCTTCCTGGTTTAGTCTTGGGAGGGTGTATGTGTTGAGGAATTTATCCATTTCTTCTAGATTTTCTAGTTTATTTGCATAGAGGTGTTTGTAGTATTCTCTGATGGTAGTTTTATTTCTGTAGGATTGGTGGTGATATCCCCTGTATCATTTTTTATTGCATCTATTTGATTCTTCTCTCTTTTCTTCTTTATTAGTCTTGCTAGTGGTGTATCAATTTTGTTGATCTTTTCAAAAAACCAGCTCCTGGATTCATTAATTTTTTGAAGGGTTTTTTGTGTCTCTATTTCCTTCAGTTCTGCTCTGATTTTAGTTATTTCTTGCCTTCTGCTAACTTTTGAATGTGTTTGCTCTTGCTTTTCTAGTTCTTTTAATTGTGATGTTAGGGTGTCAATTTTAGATCTTTCCTGCTTTCTCTTGTGGGCATTTAGTGCTATAAATTTCCCTCTACACACTGCTTTGAATGCATCCCAGAGATTCTGGTATGTTGTGTCTTGGTTCTCATTGGTTTCAAAGAACATCTTTATTTCTGCCTTCATTTCGTTATGTACCCAGTAGTCATTCAGGAGCAGGTTGTCCAGTTTCCATGTAGTTGAGCGGTTTTGAGTGAGATTCTTAATCCTGAGTTCTAGTTTGATTTGCACTGTGGTCTGAGAGACAGTTTGTTATAATTTCTGTTCTTTTACATTTGCTGAGGAGTGCTTTACTTCCAACTATGTGGTCAATTTTGGTATAGGTGTGGTGTGGTGCTGAAAAAAATGTATATTCTGTTGATTTGGGGTGGAGAGTTCTGTAGATGTCTATTAGGTCCACTTGGTGCAGAGCTGAGTTCAATTCCTGGGTATCCTTGTTAACTTTGTCTCGTTGGTCTGTCTAATGTGGACAGTGGGGTGTTAAAGTCTCCCATTATTATTGTGTGGGAGTCTAAGTCTCTTTGTAGGTCACTCAGGACTTGCTTTATGAATCTGGGTGCTCCTGTATTGGGTGCATATATATTTAGGATAGTTAGCTGTTCTTGATGAATTGATCCCTTTACCATTATGTAATGGCCTTCTTTGTCTCTTTTGATCTTTGTTGTTTTAAAGTCTGTTTTATCAGAGACTAGGATTGCAACCCCTGCCTTTTTTTGTTTTCCATTTGCTTGGTAGATCTTCCTCCATCCCTTTATTTTGAGCCTATGTGTGTCTCTGCACATGAGATGTGTTTCCTGAATACACCACACTGATGGAGCTTTATCCAATTTGCCAGTCTGTGTCTTTTAATTGGAGCATTTAGCCCATTTACATTTAAGGTTAATATTGTTATGTGTGAATTTGATCCTGTCATTATGATGTTAGCTGGTTATTTTGCTCATTATTTGATGCAGTTTCTTCCTAGCCTTGATGGTCTTTACAATTTGGCATGTTTTTGCAGCGGCTGGTACCAGTTGTTCCTTTCCATGTTTAATGCTTCCTTCAGGAGCTCTTTTAGGGCAGGCCTGGTGGTGACAAAATCTCTCAGCATTTGCTTATCTGTAAAGTGTTTTATTTCTCCTTCACTTATGAAGCTTAGTTTGGCTGGATATGAAATTCTGGGTTGAAAATTCTTTTCTTTAAGAATGTTGAATATTGGCCCCCACTCTCTTCTGGCTTATAGAGTTTCTGCCGAGAGATCCGCTGTTAGTCTGATGGGCTTCCCTTTGTGGGTAACCCGACCTTTCTCTCTGGCTGCCCTTAACATTTTTTCCTTCATTTCAACTTTGGTGAATCTGACAATTATGTGTCTTGGAGTTGCTTTTCTTGAGGAGTATCTGTGTGGCCTTCTCTGTATTTCCTGAATCTGAATGTTGGCCTTCCTTGCTAGATTGGGGAAGTTCTCCTGGATAATATCCTGCAGAGTGTTTTCCAACTTGGTTCCATTCTCCCCGTCACTTTCAGGTACACCAATCAGACATAGATTTGGTCTTTTCACATAGTTTCATATTTCTTGGAGGCTTTGTTCGTTTCTTTTTATTCTTTTTTCTCTAAACTTCCCTTCTTGCTTCATTTCATTCATTTCATCTTCCATCACTGATAACCCTTTCTTCCAGTTGATCGCATTGGCTCCTGAGGCTTCTGCATTCTTCATGTAGTTCTTGAGCCTTGGCTTTCAGCTCCATCAGCTCCTTTAAGCACTTCTCTGTATTGGTTATTCTAGTTATACATTCATCTAATTTTTTTTCAAAGTTTTTCACTTCTTTGCCATTGGTTTGAATTTCCTCCTGTAGGTCAGAGTAGTTTGATCATCTGAAACCTTCTCTCAACTTGTCAAAGTCATTCTCTGTCCAGCTTTGTTCCTTTGGAGCTGCCTGCCTTTGGAGAAGGAGAGGTGCTCTGCTTTTTAGAGTTTCCAGTTTTTCTGCTCTGTTTTTTCCCCATCTTTGTGGTTTTATCTACTTTTGGTCTTTGATGATGGTGACGTACAGATGGGTTTTTGGTGTGGATGTCCTTTCTGTTTGTTAGTTTTCCTTCTAACAGACAGGACTCTCAGCTGCAGGTCTGTTGGAGTTTGCTAGAGGTCCACTCCAGACTCTGCCTGGGTATCAGCAGCGGTGGCTGCAGAACAGAGGTGGCTGTAGAACAGCGGATTTTGGTGAACCCCAGATGCTGCTGCATGATCCTTCCTCTGGAAGTTTTGTCTCAGAGGAGTACCCAGCTGTTTGAGGTGTCAGTCTGCCCCTACTGGGGAATGCCTCCCAGTTAGGCTGCTCGGGAGTCAGGAACCCACTTGAGGAGGCAGTCTGCCCATTCTGAGATCTCCAGCGGCATGCTAGGAGAACCACTACTCTCTTCAAAACTGTCAGACAGGGACATGTAAGTCTGCAGAGGTTACTACTGTCTTTTTGTTTGTCTGTGCCCTGCCCCCAGAGGTGGAGCCTACAGAGGCAGGCAGACCTCCTTGAGCTGTGGTGGGTTCCACCCAGTTCAAGCTTTCCGGCCGCTTTGTTTACCTTATCAAGCCTGGGCAATGGTGGGCGCCCCTCCCCCAGCCTCGCTGCCACCTTGCAGTTTGATCTCAGACTGCTGTGCTAGCAATCAGTGAGACTCCGTGGGTGTAGGACCCTCTGAGCCAGGTGCAGGATATAATCTCCTGGTGTGCTGTTTTTTAAGCCCCTTGGAAAAGTGCAGTATTAGGGTGCGAGTGACCTGATTTTCCAGGTGCTGTCTGTCACCCCTTTCTTTGACTAGGAAAGGGAATTCCCTGACCCCTTGCACTTCTGGAGTGAGGCAATGCCTTACCCTGCTTTGGCTCACGCACGTTGTGCTGCACCCACTGTCCTGTACCCACTGTCTGGCACTCCCTAGTGAGATGAACCCAATACCTCAGATGGAAATACAGAAATCACCCGTCTTCTGCATCACTCACGCTGGGAGCTGTAGACCCGAGCTGTTCCTATTTGGCCATCTTGGTTCCACCATACATTTCTTATATCAGGAAATACTTTTTTCCCCTGTAGATATATTTGTAGTGTTGATTAGGTAGATTTGGCTTTGGTTTTGAGTGGACATAATAGTCTCCACATAGTATCTTTGGCTGTAATCCATATCACCAGTGTCTGCAAGTTTCTCAGTAAGTGACGTTGTAGTGGTTTGTGGAGGCTATGCCATGGCTTTACTGTGGAGGGGAATGCCAGGCAGGCTAATCCTTGGGCCACTGGGGAATGTGTGGGAGCCCCATCACTGAAGGGTCAGGGTTGCTGGCGGTGCTGAAACTCTAGGTGGGTGGCTCTCAGGTTTTGGTGAATGAGTGTCTTAGCTCTCTATGTTTTGGGGGCAGCCTCCCTGATATACTGAAGTGCCTATTCTCTGAAGTGTAGGGTGCTATATGGGCTCGGGTGCTAAGGATACTGTTGCACCTTGCGTCCAGCAGATGCCGTGATGCTATGGGTGGATGTGGAGGGATGCTGGTGGGGCCTCAGTAATGTGGATACTCTGGGCCTATTGGGCCTTAGAGTGTGATACTCTTGTGGTGGCTCTGGTCTCAAAAAGGTTCTATGCTATATTTTGGTTGCTATCACCACAACAAAAAAATTCACTGTTGCGTATGGAGATGTACATGGTATTATGTATACTTCTGCATTTTCACAGAAAAAAAACCATAGGATTAAGGTTAGATCAGTTTGAGTCCTGGGGAATGACAGGGATTTAGTGTAAATATCCTTTCTGGAATAATGCAGTCACATGCACTCCAGGCAGCTCCTTACAGAAGGTTCATGGCCTGTGAGGAATACGGGGCTCTCCTGAGATAGAACTACAGGCGCCTGGGGTGGAAATGTGGAGTGCTGAAGGTCTCTCACTTTTTCCCTGTAATGGAGAATCTCACTTGGTACTAAGCCAATCCCGCTGGCTGCTTCATTTCTGTTTCTAGGCTGACATTTCAAGTTTCTCTGCCTCAGAGTGTCATTTTGCTGCTGAATTCCAATATTCTCCCTTAGATGCTCTGTTTAATGTGTGGGTATCTATCTGTTGTTTTGATTCTTCCTTGTGGAGGAGGCTAGTGTTGGGCACCTCTAGTCAGCCATCTTGATTGAAAGGAGCCAATATTTTTATGTTAAAGAATATGCAGTTTTCTTTAAAAAGCTCATGTTTGTGTATGTTGTATATTACATAGTGATAATAGATCAAGGAAGGAAATTATTGAAACTTTTAAAAAATCTGCCTAGTTCATCAAAGAAAACCTGATATAGCTATTAGAATTCAAAATATTTAGCAGTATAAATGGCATGAACACTGACCAGAGGTAATACAGACTGTAAACAACATGTATGGGCATACTAGTGCATATTAAATTGACTGCCCCAGGCTGGGCACAGTGGCTCATGTCTGTAATCCCAGCACTTTGGGAGGCTGAGGGGGGCAGATCACCTGAGGTCAGGAGTTTGAGACCAGCCTGATGAACATGGAGAAACGCTTTCTCTACTAAAAATACAAAATTAGCCAGACGTGGTGGCATATGCCTGTAATCCCAGCTACTGGGGAGGCTGAGGCAGGAGAATCGCTTGAACCCGGGAGGCGGAGGTTGCAGTGATCCAAGATCACACCATTGCACTCCAGCCTGGGCCAAAAGAGTGAAACTCCATCTAAAAAAAAAATTTGCCCCAAATATTTTATCTGTTGGAGATACTAGAAGTAAAGCTCTGAGAATCTAGTGCCTGTTTGCCCAATAACCAATAAAGCTAGAATATAAGCTGATCTAACCCTAATCCTATAGTTTTTCTGTGAAAATTTGGTGACGTACACAGTAACATGTATGTTTCTGTGAGTAACAGTAAATTTTTTGGTTGTGGTGGTTGCAAAAGTAGAAATGAATTAATTATAAGTATTTATAAACAAATCAAATGACTCTGATTTCTTATATCCTTAATGCTTCCTTTTAGGTCCATAAAGAGATATCTTTCTAAATCACAGAGCATTATAACTTAATAGTTTAAGAACCTAGTATGATTCAACATAGAGTCATTACGTTGGAATTTGTTCTTAGAGAAAAATTAATAAAATGCAGATGTTTACCATAGTGAAGTGGATTATAGTGCAGCAATTGAAAAATTGTAACATTTCAGATAACAGCGAACTAGATATAATTTCATATGAATAATAAAAATATAAAAGAATGATACAATTTAGGCAGTGATGCTAGTGAAAAAGTGCGTTGACTATTCTGTTGTTTTGCAATGAGGTGTGTGTCAAAGAATGTTAGATGCCTATCTAGTATTCATTGTCTTTTTATTTACTAACTGAACTCCATTTTTTGTAGAAATTTTGTGCAGTTTCAACACATTTTCAGCATTCCTTGTAGCTAAGTGGGGCCTTTTAACCCTTCAAAATAGGAAATAAATAATCTTGCTTTGCCCTAGACTTCATTTAATATTACTGAACTTCTGATATGTGATAATTATAATCTATCTAGAAGATGGTGTGCCAGGTCAGATTTTTTAAATGTGAGTAAATTCCCATTGATTTTCAAAAGAATTTCATACTTTCAAGATACAACTGAGAGGGTAGAAAAATCCACCTGTAGGTATAGTAAATGACGCTTTTGAGGTTTGCTCCTCTGCGCTTAAATAATTTATTATAATTACTCTATGCCCTTAATATCTATTCTGGAAAATATAACCACAATCTGATTTCTGTTGAGGTAGCCTCAGTATATATTCAAGGGAAAATAATGATTTAGACTGTAAGTTTTTTTTAGGGTATGCAAAAATATAATATACCTGGCTATGTCTGTGTACTTGCATGAATTGTTCATTTCTTTCAATTAAAATTTCCATAATAATTATATGAGGTAGAGGATGTAAGCCTTTTAGTAAATGCTTCACAGATACCTGTATTTTCTATTCTGTTGCAAATAACTATTCTGTAGTATTTTTTTTTTTTTGATGGTAAAGAGATACTAACTCATTCTCTCTGTGAAGTCTTCTATGCGATTGAGGACTGTTTTTCCTTTATCGTTAATAATCTTCTTAGGCTTATCCATCTTAGTATATATTATTTTCTATTGGGGTAAATTCAGCCAGATATCGGGCAAAATTCACCCCCAATATTTCACGTAGCTTCTTTTCTATTTTCCCTAAGCGTTGGCTGGTTTGAGAAATAAAGGGACATAGTACAAAAGAGAGAAATTTTAAAGCTGGGTGTCCGGGGGAGGTGTCACATATCGGTAGGTTCCGTGATGCCCCCCGAGCCATAAAACCAGCAAGTTTTTATTAGGGATTTTGAAAAGGGGAGGAAGTGTACAAATAGGGTGTGGGTCACAGACATCACGAGCTTCGCAAGGTGAATATCACAAGAATATCACAAGGCAAATGGAGGCAGGGCGAGATCACAGGACCACAGGACTGGGGCAAAATTAAAATTGCTAATGAAGTTTCGGGCACCATTGTCATTGATAACATCTTATCAGGAGACAGGGTTTGAGAGCAACCAGTCTGACCAAAATTCATTAGGTAGGAATTTCCTCATCCTAATAAGCCTGGGAGTGCTATGGGAGACTAGGGCTTATTTCATCCCTGCCGTGTCGACCATAGAAGACGACACCCCCAAGGGGGCCATTTCACAGGCCCACCCTCAGGGGCACATTCTCTTTCTCAGGGATGTTCCTTGCTGAGAAAAAGAATTCAGCGATATTTCTCCCATTTGCTTTTTAAAGAAGAGAAATATGGCTCTGTTCCACCTGGCTTACTGGCGGTCAGAGTTTAAGGTTATCTTTCTTATTCCCTGAACATTGCTGTTATCCTGTTCTTTTTTCAAGGAGCCCAGATTTCATATTGTTCAAACACACATGCTCTACAATTTGTGCTGTTAACGCAATTGTCACATGGTCCTGAGGCAACTTACATCCACCTCGGTTTAAGAGATGGCAAGATTAAGAGATTAAAGTAAAGACAGGCATAGGAAATGACAAGGGGAAGTGATAAGTGTCCATGAAATCTTCATAATTTATGTTTAGACACTGCAGTAAAGACAGGCATAAGAAATTATAAAAGTATTAATTTGGGGAACTAATAAATGTCCATGAAATCTTCACAATCCACGTTCTTCTGCCATGGCTTCAGCTGGTCCCTCTGTTTGGGGTCCCTGATTTCCCACAACAATTTCCTGCCATTTAGATTGTTGAATCTTCTTCACAATCTTCATGAGCCTCTTCAATTTTAGCTGTTAGAGATTAGCATTTACTATTTGCTCAGTTTTTAAAAGATACTCAAACTTAATCCTTTCTTAGTGAAAATGTTCTGGTACTATGCATAAATGCCATGTCAAAAAACAAAATGTAGTATTTTTACATTTCTCAATTAGTCTTTTCCAAAGATATATCATCCTTTGTAATCTACAAACACTCTTATAAGCCATCATGAATGTCTAAAAATGGCACTTCAATAATTTTTTTCTTTCGATACATAAGGATATATCTACAAAGTAATATACATTTAAATTTAGCTTTTAAATTTTATTATAATTCCTTTTCTTAAACTTGTTTCCACCATTTCAACTGTGTTAACTTTCTTTCCTTAGTTCACTATTCTTTATTCTTTTTCTTCTTCTTTTTTTTTTTTTTTTTTTTTAATTTGAGATGGAGTCTTACTCTGTCGCCCAGGCAGGAGTACAGTGATAGTTCACTATTCTTTCTAAAAATGTAGGTTCAGAAGAATTTAAAATAACGTACTGGGAAAAGTACTCACCTTTCCAAGCTTCAATTTCTTTATTTGGAAGACCAGGAAGTTGGATTAGATGAGCTCCCAGATTCCTTTTAGCTTTAGGTTACAAAGTGTCAAAAATAGAACTAATTTTTCTGGTATATTGAATTTAGTCTTTATAAGTTACACAACATTTCCTTCTTTGTGTTTTTAAGCTTGACTTTTTAGTCCTTCTCACTACTCTTTTCTAGCTTAGAGGAATGCCCATTTATATTTCAGTTCCTTATGTATTTCTTATATTCATTGTAACCTTGATACCTTATTAAGAACAGGATGACTTTTGGTACGGCCCCAGGGCTATGGGAAGAAAAAAATCAGAGGGTCTTACTTGAAAGAATCGGAGTGTTAAATTTTATTTGTGGGAGGCAATGATTTTGCCAGAGGGAAAGAGTCATTCTGCCTTGGTAGTTTTTTTTTTTTTTTTTCCATTTTTGCTTTTGCATCTTTACCTTTGGACCCTAGTGCCTGAACTTACAAGTCTGCTAAATTCTTCGATGATTTTTTATCTCACTACATACAGCATTCTTTCAAATGCAAGGTCAGGGTGTAAATCGCTTTTGATATCATGGTTGTAAAAAGAGAAGTGGTACTTAATTCAGATAAAACCTATTTTTAGCTTTCCATAAAAGCTTTGTTTTTTTCCACATAGTATTTGATTTTTATATCTAAGTAAAAAATAATAAAACTGGAGAAATAGAGTAACAACGTTTGTGACTATTGAAATAACAGAAATGCATGTTGGGATGATACATTAAAAGGGCATTTATTTCACTTCTTCATTGTCAAATAAACTTGCTGTTAAATCAGCCAGGAACATGGGTCTACAATCTTTCTATATTGTTCTGTTGCATCAATATCAACTGCTGCTTTTTCAACATACAACATTGTGAACTTACTAATTTAGGCTTTTAAGTATGTCTAAGTCACTGGGCCTTTAGAATACAGGAGTTTTTTAAAAAAACAGGAAATATTAGCTGTGCATGACTCATTAACTCATTTAAATTGTAATTTGTTTTGTGATCTGAGGGCAAATGTAGAAGACACTTGCATATTTTCTTTTGAATCACCATCTGTCCCAACCTCACACCATACATAAGGATTAAGATGGATTAAAAATCTAAATTTAAGAGCTAAAATTGTAACACTCTTAGAAGACATATATGTAAACCTTTCATGCTTTTGGATTTGGCATCATTTTTTATGACCTCAAAAGCACAAAAATAAACAAATTGGATAAATCAGGTTTAATCAACATATAAAAACCTTTGTGCTTCAAAGAACACTATCAATAAAGTGAAAAGATAGCCACAAAGTGGGGAGAAAAAATTGCAAATCATATATTTGATAAATGATTTTTATCTAGAATACATGAATAATGTTTGCAGCTCAACAATAGACAACTAATCCAACTAAAAATATAACAGGACTTAAATAGAAATGTCTCCAAAGAAAATACACAAATATCCCATAAGCATATAGAGATGCTCAATGTCACTGGTCATCAGAGAAATGCAAATGATATTACAATGAGATATACTTCACATCCACTAGGATGGTTACCATAAAAAGGTAGATAATAACCAGTTTGGGTAAAGATACTGGGAAGTCAGAACCCTTATACAGTGCTTCTGTTGGGAATGGGAAATGGTGCAGCCACTTTGGAAAACAGTCTGCTGGTTCCTCAAAAATGTGTCCATTTACCATTTGACTAAACAATTTAATTCTTGTGCATTTACTTATAAGAAATGAAAACATATGTTCATATAAAAGGCTGAACATTGCTGTTTACGGCAGTATTATTTCTCATAGCCAAATGGCAGAAACAACCCAAATATCTACTAACAAATGGATAAACAAAGTATTTTATATCCATACAATGGAATATTATTGAGCCATAACAGTAATGAAGTACTGATACATGAAAATATGCTAAATGAAATAAGCTAGTTATAAAAAGCCATGTATTGTATATTGTGTGATCCCATTTATATGAAATGTCCAAAATAGGCAAATCTATAGAAACAGAGAAGATTACTGTTTGCCAAGACATGGGGAGGGAATGGGAATGTTGAAAGGTGACAGCCTAATGTTACAGGGTTTCTGTTTGAGGTAATTGAAATGTTCTGGAATTAACTCATGGTTTGTACAAGCTAGTGAATATACTAAACACCTGTGAATTGTGCCCCTCAAATGGGTATTTGTATTACACTCAATAGGTAGTATTTATATTACATTCAAAAGTAGTATTTGTATTATACTCAATAAAACTGTTACCAAAAATAAGCATATTTTGCCTTATTTCTGTCAAAGTAAAATTCTGAATATGTTAAAAAATATTCCCATAAAAATATTTAATATGAGATATAGAGATAAATAAAATAGGCTAGAATCAACTTGCTTAGTTACATGCCACACTGGTATAATGTCTTATGCAGGATAATAAAACCGTAAAGTTTTGAGTTTATCTTTTTTACCATACTCATATCTATTAGACAACCATCACTTTTATACTTTTTTCAATTAAATGTCTAATTGTATAGTCTGAGCTCTGACTTAATGAAACAAAATTAACAGTACATAGAATGATTTTGCTAGAGACGTAGATGACTCTTAAGTGGACTTGTTAAAAGGTGCTCCAGGATCACATAAAAACAGCATGTAGTCATCCTTTTACCTCAATTTTAATAAATTTTTATCAAAGCTCCTATGCTATCCACTTCAATTTATTGGCATGCAGCTTCCTCCAAGAAATGAGGTTACCAGAAGCTTACACTCTTGATGTTAATGACACACACACACACACACACACACACACACACACACACACAGAGAAACGTATATACAAATGATAGAAGGGTATGCAGAGTTTCTAAATGAATGCTGGTATTTCTTTATGGCTAGAGAATAACTCAAGTTATTTGGAAGCACCTTGTGCTTGGTATCACTATATTGCTTCTCATGCCCACACTATCCTTTTTTGCCCTACTTTGTAATACTGGAGCTAGACCCTGTAAACGTTTGTCCTTTAATCGTTAGTATACTGCTAAGCTTTGTAGTAGAGGGATCTGGAAGAGTTTTTCTCTTTCTGAATCTGGTGTCCTGCTTTTTCTCTTTTGCTTTAGTGACATGCAGCTGAGCTGTCATTGGTCAGGGTCACCAGTAGTGTGTACCCCAGTGAGTGCCTTCTTAGTGAGTTTTGCCAGCCAGCACCACAGAAACAGCTTTCTAGTGAGATTTCTCATCCCAGAAGTAGCTTCCCATTAAGTTTCGGTGCCCCCTAGCTGGTGAGGCTGGTGAAGCTGTTGGTTTCACAGTGAGTGTCAATGGAATTTTTGGGGTCAGGTTCCTGTTTTCCAGGCTTGGTGTGCATCATTTCGGTGGAATTCTCAGACATCCTGTGGGTGACAACTGCACCTTCTCTAACCAGTTCAAAATATCAACTTTACCAGAGTCGTCTTCTAAGATCATCTCTTTTTTGGATACTTTTCTCTAGCCCTAGAGGTAGTGGCTGCCACTTATATCTGCTAGTTGTATAATTTTTTTTTTTTTTTTTTGAGATGGAGTCTTGCTCTGTCACCCAGGCTGGAGTGCAGTGGTGCAATCTCGGCTCACTGCAACCTCCGCCTCCCGGATTCAAGTGATTATCCTGCCTCAGCCTCCTGAGTAGCTGGGATTACTGGTGCCCATCACCAAACCCAGCTAATTTTTATATTCTTAGTAGAGATCGTGTTTCACCATGTTAGTCAGGCTGGTCTCAAACTCCTGACCTCCGTGATCCACCCACCTTGGCTATATTTTTTAGATTCCCTTTGTTCTTATTGGCTAATCCCCTGTTGTGAATTCATATTTCCTTATATTCTGTTTTCACTCTTCGGATTACTGGTATGGTTTCTGTCTCCTAACGGATCTCTCATTGATACAGATTACATTTTATTAGGCTTTTACCTAAATCAGGAAGGTAAAGGGTGTAACTTTCCACATAAAAATATAAAATGCTGCTTCATATTTATATAAATGTTTCACATGTATATAAATATTTACAGTCTCTCAAGGTTTATTTTATGGTATATGTCATCATGATCATCTACTTTGAAAACGATTTTTTCTGACAATTAAGAATACTATAAAGACTCACAATTTGTTACTATGTAGTGTCATTTTTCAGACTTCCTTTTTTTTTTTTTTTTTTTTTGAGATAATCTCTCTCTGTCACCAGGCTTGAGTGCAGTGGCGCGATCTTGGCTCACTGCAACCTCCACCTCCCAGGTTCAAGCTATTCTCTGTCTCAGCCTCCCGAGTAGCTGGGATTACAGGCAAGCACCACCACGCTCAGCTAATTTTTGTATTTTTTGTAGAGACGGAGTTTTACCGTGTTCACCAGGATAGACTTGATCTCTTGACCTTGTGATCCACCCGCCTCGGCCTCCCAAAGTGTTGGGATTACAGGCATGAGCCACGGCACCTGGCCCAGACTTTCTTACTAAAGAATCCTTTTATCAGAGAAGCAGCAGCTAAAATCCAAAGGGAAAGGGAGAGTCGAGGCCGAATTTGAAAGTACCTGCGGTAATATTTGGTGTTTTATCACTATTAAATAGTTTAATATTTTCTTCGAAGTTCTTAAAATTTTTGCTCCAGGAAGATATAGATGTTTAGCAGTGATTTTCACCTATGACTTTTCCTACCTCTGAATAAATAGCTGTGCTCACCTTGAGGTATATATTCCCATGGTGGTTATATAATGGGTATATTGTTAAAGAGTCTCAACACAGTCTCAAGCTGGTTCAGTTTGTTACTGTAGTCTCACCACCTGCCAACTAGGTCTTAAGTGTACCACTGTGACTCCTCTTGGCTTACAATAATCCTTAATCTTGGAGAGGAAAGGTGCCCACAGGAGGAAATTCAGGTGAGAAGCATGCAGCAGTTTGAAACACTTATGGGTGTCAACTCTTTCTGGCTGAATGCTGTGCAGTGCTGGCTGCTGATAAATGACTCTCTTCTGTAGATAATAATAAAGAGAATTATTTGTTCTATGAGCCACAGGAAGGAGCTCACTTGTATAAAGTTTGGGTAGTTCATGAGCCCTGTCTCTATTCCTGTGGGACAGCATAGTCCCTGAACAAGATCTCTCCTGGAGGTCATTTGCTGATTGCCTGCCATCCGTGT
The DNA here is from genome assembly GCF_028885625.2 of Pongo pygmaeus. NCBI lineage: Eukaryota > Metazoa > Chordata > Mammalia > Primates > Hominidae > Pongo > Pongo pygmaeus. The sequence goes on from NC_072380.2 coordinate 13,652,570, forward strand.
AATACGGATATCTCACTATTGCTGTGTTTCTGTTTCCATCTTTCTACGTGGGTACCTAATAGCCACTTCTTTTCTGGACATTCTTGCTTCTATGATTTGTGGTCAAATAAATAATGAAAACTCTCATTTTCAATATTTATTTTAATAAAAATTCACAAACTGGGAGCTGGTACAGACTCCAGTGTTTAACAGCCTTGCTTTCCCCCACCCCACCCCAGGTCCAGGCTTCCCCGGGCCTGGTGGACCACCTCTCTCTATACAAACACGTAAAAGCCATGAATACTGGAATGCGAAACTGATGGAGTTTCTTTTTCAGAGTGATGAAAATTCTCACTTTCATTATTTTATTTGCTTTTTATCCTTTTTGAACACCCCTTTCCCCGACACCACTCCTCCCCACAGAGCTGGAGCTGAAAGAGAAGGAAAGGGAGCTCCACGAGGAGTTTGAACACCTGAAGTGGGTCCACCAGGAGGGAGAAGTGCAAGGTGGTGGAAAACCACTAGGAACTGGAGAAGGAGAAGACCAATGCTTTCAGCTGACTAAAGGCCGCGGTAGAGGCCTTGCAGTCACAGGCTTTGCAATATCACCTTGCAGAAGCCCCTGTGGAAGGCAAGGACAAGAATCAACACATGCGCACTTACATGCCAAGAGAGGGCTGTAGACTTTCATGTGTTCAGTTGCTTGAGTTACACCTTGTGACTCTTCTCTCATAACACGGTGTGAGGACAGACTGGGAGCCGGTACAGGTTCCAGTGTTTAACAGCCTTGCTTTCCCCTACCCCACCCCAGGTCTAGGTTTCCCTGGGCCTGGCAGGTCACCCCTCTCTATGCAAACACATAAAAGCCATAAATGCTGGAGTGCAAAACTGATGAGGTTTCTTTTTCAGAACAGTGTTTGTTCTTCCATTTACAGTGTCACTACTGCTTCATGGAGGGGTTAGGTGTGACTCTAGCAAAGACCCCAGCCCATGATGCTGGGCCTAACTGATCAGTGTGGCCACAGCAGCTCATGTGGTGCCATAGGTGCAGCTGCTGGTGTGGTGGGCTTGCTGCAAAATGTGTTCATAGTTACTCATTTTAATTTTCCAAACCTACCTAGAGCTCAATTTTATGAACAACTTTAAGCTTTAAAACACTTCTAAATGTTTATTTTGGCATCAGTGTAAAGACGAATATCCTCTCCTATTATTTTCATAAGTAACACATATTCACTGATTTTAAAAACTAAAAAAAATCACTAAACTTTTCTAATGTATAAAGCATCCCTATAATAGAGAGTGAGAAATGGGTAATAAACTTCCCATAATGACAGTGTTCGGCTTTTCTTTTTTTCTTTTTTAGGTAAGGTCTCGCTATATGCCCAAGCTAGAGTGCAATGGTGGGATGATGGCTCACTGCAGCCTCCACCTCCTGGGCTCAAAGGATCCTCCCATCTCATTCCCCTAAGTAGCTGGGACCACAGGCATGTGCATTTGACATTTCTTTACTGATGGAAGTAGAACATGAACAAACCCATGTCTACTGTTTTTACTGTGAATGTAAACAGAATAGCAGCCTGAAGCAGTCTGTGCCCCAGAGGTGCTACCTGTAAAAAGGGACCAATTCCATGTGTCTATGTTAATATGTTGAGTGTTTGACTCCAATTAAGGTGGGATCCCAAGTAGGCTGGGTGTGGTGGCTCATGCCTGTAATCCTGGCACTTTGGGAGGCTAAGGCAGGTGGATCACTTGAGGCCAGGGGTTCTAGACCAGCCTTGCTAACAAGGTGAAACCCCCTCTCTATTAGGAATACAAAAATTAGTTGGGTGTTGTGGTGCATGCCTGTAATCCCAGCTCCTCGGGAGACTGAGGCACAAGAATCGCTTGAACCTGGGAGGTGGAGATTGTAGTGAGTTGAGACTGTGCCACTGCACTCCAGCCTGGGTGACAGAGTGAGACTCTATCCTGGGGAATAGGAAAAAAAAAATAAGAAAATAAAAAAAAAAAAAGACTTCCAAGCCAACCCTGCATATTCCGAATGGAGAGTGCTCAGTGGGGAGAAGGTTGTTACTGCAAAGTCGTTGCTGCTGCTTTCCTGGCTGGGTCATAGGGTGAAGAAATGAAGGTATCTGATGTATACGGACGATTTAAGAAAAAATGAGCAGCAAAGGAGCTTTTCCCCTTCAGCTGCACTCTAAAGGGGAACATTTATGGAAGCACTAACAGCATTGATTGTTCTATGCTTCTGTTGGTTTACAAGCCTCTGAGAATGTGAGAATATTACCTGGTAAAATGGGAGATGAAAAATGACTAGATGAAAGGAAGGGTATCGTTTAGTGTTGATGAAGCACTGTGCTGGGCACTGGAACTACCCAAAGGAATGCACCGCGCTCCCCTCAAGGGGCTCGCAGTCTAGCATACTGCCTGACTAACAGCAGTAGGAAGCTGTGCTAATTTATTGCTAAATAGTTTGCTTTTCATGTCTCCTTTCTTCTTTCTTCCTTCCCATTACCACTTCCCCCTTTCTTCCTGGTTTGCTTTATGCATTTCCAGCACCAAGTCCTGGCTTCCTTCTACCTCCCTGAGATGATGATCTGCTCAGGGGGAGGCGGCTGGGTAAGCTATTTGTGTCCACTGAGGCACAGCCAGGAAAACTCAGCCTTTACATGTGAGGTTCTCCACATACCAGGAGTAGGGCAGATTCTAGTGACAATTCTCCAAGTGTTTACGCCATGACCAAGGGTGGATCCAGATTTTGTGGGTGGAAGCCTCAACTGTTCAGAAAGATGTTTCAATAAAAAGAATATGAATATAAAACTAGGTATAGGGTCTTGGAAATGGCCCTGAAGATTAAGGTTCATTAGCTTCACAAAAAGTCCAACTCTGGTTGCATCTGAAAACTGATGCTTCAATATAGGTATCTACAAAGGAAAACTGGCATATCTAAGGCAAATATAGGCTGCAAGTGGCTCATCTCTAGGGCATGTCTGAAAGTGTATTCAGCTGGGTCAAAGTATGACCTTTAATAAAGCCTCTTTCAGCTAATGTATTTCTGAAGATGAGCCATGATGACCCAGCAGGTTCATTGGCTGTACAAGAAATAAGAAATCCTGGTTCAGGGGCCAATCTGGGACTCTACAGTGGGCAGATGTGCCACTTGTCCACTGCAGCCTGTGGGTTGCACCCCAGACATACTGGAAGGCCATAATTGTGGTTGCTTGCCTGCCTGTGGGCCTAAGCCTTCCCAGCATCTTTGGAGAGGCTTGACAGACTTGTATTTTCTAGGGTCTGAGCTGCCTCCCCAGGTCCCATTAGCTCTAGCAAGCCTCACCTCTTCCCCTGCTGTTTGTGTTTAGAATTTTGTCATCTTTAGCTGAGGACAAATTAATCCTTGGTGTACAAGGTGAGCTTAAAACTTGCCTTTATTTAACAAGATACCCTTCATGGAATGTGACCCTGTCTGTTGGATCTCATTTACCCTTTTTTTTTCCTTTGTCATTGTTGGCATTATTAGGGCTGTCTTATAGGCTCACATGGGCATTTACCATCATGTCTTTCATAAACCATGTTGGTTTGGGATAGAAAAGTCACCATATGTTTTATTGCCTAAACTGGGACTATTGAGAAAGGGATGCTATTAGTAATTATACTAGGTCAACAGGCATAAACCAGAACTGTCCCAGGCAAACCAGAATATATGGTCTCCTTAGTTATGGGTAATCTGGTCTAGGTAGGTTTTATAAATGTGCATACAGACTGCATATATGTTTATGTATGTATATATGTGGGCTCCCTGTTAAGTGGGGATCATATTACTGGATAAGAGGCCTGAGGGAAGTGTGGCTTGCTAATCTGTTACGTTAACATGCTTTTCTAAAATTGCTTCACTTGTTAATTCATTTAGTCCTTCATTCATTGATTTGTTTTTGTTCTTTTTCATCCACTTTGTACTCACTTTTTTTTCATTAAATTTTCATTAAAATTTTACATTATTTGCTAACAGTGTACAGGGTTCCCTTTTCTCCACATCCTCACCAGCATTGCTTGTCTTTTGAATAAAAGCCATTATAACTGGGGTTTATTAGCATTTCTCTGATTATCAGTGATATTGAGGACATTTTCATATTCCTGTTTGCTATTTGCATGTCTTTAAAGAAATGTCTATTCAGATTTTTGTCCATTTTAAATTGGCTTATTAGATATTTTCCTATAGAATTGTTTGAGCTCCTTATATATCCTGGTTATTAATTGCTTGTCAGATTGGTAGTTTGCAAATATTTTCTCCCATTCTGTGGGTTGCCTGTTCACTTTGTCGATTGTTTCCTTTGCTGTGGAGAAGCTTTATAACTTGATGTGATTCCATTTGTCCATTTTTGATTTGGTTACTTGTGCTTATAGGGTACTACTCAAGAAATCTTTGCCCAATCTGATGTCCTAGAGAGTTTTCTTAATGTTTTCTTTTAGTATTTTATAGTTTGAGGTCTTAGATTTAAGTCTGATACATTTTGATTTGACTTTTGTATATGGTGAGAGATAGGAGTCTAGTTTCTTTCTTCTGTATATGGACATCCAGTTTTCCCAGCACATTTATTGTAGAGACTGTCCTTTCCCCAGTGTATGTTCTTGGCACCTTGTGAGAAATGAGTTCACCGTAAATGTATGGGTTTGTTTCTGGAGTCTTTATTCCATTGGTCTATGGGTTTTTTATTTTAGTGCCATGATGTTTTGGTTACTGTAGCTCTGTAGTACAATGTGAGGTCAGGTAATGCGATTTTCCAGTTTTGTTCTTTTTGCTTAGGATGACTTTGGCTATTCTGGGTCTTTTATGGTACCATATAAATTTTAAGGTTTTTTTTCTCCCGTGAAGACTGTCATTGGTATGGTCATGGAGATTGCATTTAATGTGTACTTTGCTTTAGGTAACATGGACATTTTAGCAATATTGATTCTTAAAATCCATGAATACAGCATATCTTTCCATTTTTGTGTCCTCTTCAACTTATTGCATCAGTATTTTATAGTTTTTATACTGGCTTTCTTGTCTGGCTGATTGATAGATATTTTATTTGTAGCTATTATAAATGGGATTGCTTTCTTGAATTCTTTTTCAAATGGTTTGCTATTGTCATAAAGAAGTGTTATTGATTTTTGTTTGTTGACTTTATATCCTGCAACTTCTCTGAATTTAAGTTCTAAGAGCCTTTTTGGTAGTGTCTTAAGTTTTTCTAAATAAAGATTATTTCATTTGTAAACAAGGATAATTTGACTTCTTCCTTTCCAACTTAGATGCCCTTTATGTCTTTCACTTATCTGATTGCTTTAGCTAGAATTTCAGGTACAACGTTGAATAACAGTGGTGAAAGTGGACATCCTTTTGTGTTCCAGACCTTAGAGGAAAGACTTTCAGTTTTTTCGCATTCAGTATGATATTAGTTGTGGGTCTATTATATATGGCTTTTATTGTGATGTGGTATGTTTTTTATATACCCAAGTCTTTTAGGGTTTTTAATCACAAAAAAGTGTGGAATTTTTTCAAATGCTTTCCAACATCAATTGAAATGGTCATATGTTTTTTGTCCTTCATTCTGTTGATATGATGTGTCACATTGATTGTGTCTGTTGAACCATCCTTGCATTCCTGGCATAAATCTCACTTGGCCATGATGAATGATGTTTTCAATGTGTTGTTGAAATTTGTTTTGCTAATATTTTAAGTTCTGCATCAGTTTTCATCAGATATATTGATGTGTAATTTTCTGATTTATTTATTTTGATGTGTCTTTGCCTGGTTTTGGTATCAGGGTAATATTGGCCCTGTAGGATAAATCTGGAAGTATTCCCTCCTACTCTGTATTTCAAAACAGTTTGAATAGAAATGATATTAGTTCTTCTTTAAATGTTTTGTAAAATTTAGCATAGAAGCCATCAGATCCTGGGCTTTTATTTACTGGAAGACTTTTCAATAAGTCTTCAATGTCATTACCTGTTATTGTTCTATTCAGGATTTAGATTTCTTCATGATTCAATCTTGGTATGTTATGTGTTTCTAGGAATTTATGGATTCCTCCTGGGTTTTCCACTTTATTATTGCTCATGATAGCCTCTAGTGATCCTTTGAATTTCTGCAGTGTGAGTTGTAATGTCTCCTTTTTCATCTCTGATTTTATTCATTTGGATATTCTCTCTTAATGTTTGTTGATTATATTAATCTTTATGTAAAACCTACTTTTAGTTTCATTGATCTTTCTTTATTTCAATTTCATCTATTTCTGCTCTGATCTTTTATTTCCTTTCTTCTGCTAATTTGGGATTTCGTTTGCTCTTTTTCTAGTCTTTAAAAATTGATTGGTAGGTTATTTGAGGTTTTTCTATTTTCTTGATGTAGATGCTTATAGCTGTAAACTTTCCTCTTAGTACTGCTTTCATTGTATTCCATAGGTTTTAGTAAGTTGTGTTTCCATTAGCATTTGTTTCAATAAATTTTTAACATTCCTTCTTAATTTGTTCATTGACCCAGTGGATGTTCAGGAGCATATTATTTAATTTCCATGTGTTTTAGTTTCCAAAATTATTGTTGTTATTTACAGTTTTATTCCATTGTGGTTAGAGAAGGCATTTGATATAATTTCAATAATATTGAATTTTTTAAAGACTTGTTTTGTGGCATAACATATAGTCTATCTTTGAGAATGAAACATGTGGTCTTGACAAGAATGTGTAGTCTGCAGCCATGGGATGAAATGTTCTGTAAATATCAATGAGGTCCATTTGGTCTATAGTGCAGATTCAGTCCAATATTACTTTGTTGATTTTCTGTCTTCATGATCTGTCCAATTCTGAAATTAGGGTGTTGGAGTCACCTGCTGTTATGGAATTGGAGTCTGTCACCTGCTGCTATGGTATTGGAGTCTATCTCTCTAGCTCTAACAATATTTGCTTTGTATATATGGGTGCTCCACTGTTGGGAGCATATATAATTATAATTGTTATATCCTCTCACCGAATTGACCCTTTATCAGTATATAATGGCCTTCTTTGTCTCTGTTTATAGTTTTTGTCCTGAAATCTATTTGTATAAGTATAGCTACCCATTTTTTTTGTGTTTTCATTTTCATGGAATATCTTTTCATTGCTTCATTTTCAGTTTATGTGTGTATTTATAGGTGACATATATTTTTTGTAGATCATTGGCTTTTGTTTTTCTTTATTCAACCACTCTACCATCTTTTGATTGGAGAATTTAGTCCATTTACATTCAATGTTATTAATAAGGACTTACTCTTGCCATTTTGTTTTCTGGTTCTCGTTTTTTTTCTTTTTTTTGATCTTGTCTTTTTTTCTTTCTTGTGAGGGCAATTTTTTTCTGGTGGTGTATTTTAATTTATTGCTTTTTGTATTTTGTGTATTTGTTGTGTATGTGTTTTGATTTGAGGTTACTGTGAGGCTTGTAAATAATATCTTATAACCTATTATTTTAAACTGATAACAACTTAACTCTCATTTCATAAACAAGCAAACAAGCTAACAAAATATAGAAAACTAGTAAAACCTCTACCCTTTAACTTTGTTCTCATGTTTAACTTGCTGTTGTTTATTAATCTTTTTTTTACTGTTTATGCCTTGAAAAGTTGTCATAGTTATTTCTGGTATGTTCATCTTTCAGTCTTTCTGCTCAAGAAATGAGCCATTTACATACCACAATCACAGTGTTATAGTATTCCATGCTTTTCAGTGTATTTACTATGACCAGTGAGGTTTGTACCTGCAGATGATTTCTTATTGCTCATTAATGTCTTTTTCTTTCAGACTAAAGAATTCCCTTTAGTATTTCTTTTAGGACATGTATACTGTTGATGAAATTCCTTGGCTTTTGTTTATCTGGGAAAGGCTTTATTTCTCCTTCATGTTTGAAGGATATTTTCACTGGATATATTAGGATAGGATAAATTATTTTTTCCTTCAACACTTTATGTCATGACACTCTCTCCTGGCCTGTAAGATTTCCACTGTAAAGTCTACTGCCAGGCATCGGAGCTACACTGTATGTTATTTGTTTCTTTTCTCTTGCTGCTTTTAGGATCTTTTCTTTATCCTTGACCCTTGAAAGTTTGATTATTAAATGTTTTAAAGTAGTCTTACTCTTAGGATAAATTGGCTAACTGTTCTATAACCTTCTTGTATTTGAATATTGATATTGTTCTGTAGGTTTGGTAAGTTCTCTGTTGTAATTCTTTTGAATGAACTTTTTACACCTATGTCTTTCTCTACTTCCTCTTTTAGACTAATTATTCTTAGATTTGTCCATTTAAGGCTATTTTCTAGCTCTTGTAAATGTGTTTCATTATTTTGTGTTATTTCTCTTTTGTCTCTTTTCACTGTGTACTTTCAAATAGCTTATGCTAAAGCTCACGAATTCTTCTGCTTGATCAGTTCTGCTATTAAGAGACTGGGTGCATCCTTCAGTGTGTCAATTGTATTTTCAACTTGAGAATTTCTTATTGATTGTTTTAAATTATTTCAATCTTTTTGTTAAATTCATATGATAGGATTCCAAATCCCTACTCTGTTTTATCTTGAATTTCACTGAGTGTTTTCAAGACAGCTATTTGAATTATCTGTCTGAAAGGTTACATATCTCTGTATCTCTATGATTGCTCCTTGGTGCCTTACTTAATTCATTTGGTGAGGTCATATTTTCCTGGATGGGCTTGGTGATTGTGGATGTATGTTTGTGTCTGGGCATTGAAGAATTAGGTATTTATTATAATCTTCATAATCTGGGCTTGTTTGTACCCATTCTTCTTGGGAAGACTTTCCAGGGCTTTCCAGGTATTTGAAGGGACATGGGTAGTGTAACCTGGTTTTTGTTAGTGCAGCCATATCTACATTAGGGAACATCCCAAGCCCAGTAACCCTGTGGCTCTTGCAGACTTAGGGAGGTGCCACCTTGGTGGTCTTGGATGAAATCTGGAAGAATTCTCCAGATTACCAGAGACTCTTTCCCTTCCTTTACTTTCCCCCAAACAAATGGAGTCATTTCTGTGCTGAGCTTCCTGGAACTGAGGGAGGGGTGACACAAGCACATCTGTGGCCATCACCACTGGGACTATGCTGGGCCAGACTTGAGGCCATCACAGCTATGGGTCTCACCCAGGGACCACTGTAATCACTGACTGGATACTGCCTATAATAATAGGCCCTAGGGCTCTACAATCAGCAGGGAGTGAAGCCAGCTAGCCTTGTATCCTTCCTTTCAGGGTGATGAGTTTCCCCCAGTCTCAGGTAGGTCCATAGGTACTGTCTGGGAGCCAGGACCTGGAGTAAGAAACCTTAGGGATCTATCTGGTGCTTTATTCACTGCAGCTGAGCTGGCACCCAAGCCATAAGACAAAGTCCTTGCCACTCTCCCATGTCCTTTCCATAAGCAGAGGAGTCTTTCTCCATGGACACCACTACCCCAGGCTCATGGCAAGTATGGCCTGACTACTGCCTATGGTCACCCAAGGCCCAAGGGGTCTTCAGTCATCTTAAGGTGAATGCTGCCAGACCTGGTACTTACCCTTTAGTGCAGTGAGCTCCCTTATTGCCCAGGGCAGGTCCGGGAATGCTGTCCAAGAGCCAAGGCCTGGAATCAGGGCCCCAAGGGCCTGCTTGGTGCCCTACTGCACTGTTGCCAAGCTAGTACTAAAACTGCGAGGCAAAGTCCCCTTTACTCTTCCCTCTTCTCAAACAGAAAGAGTCCCTCCCTGTAGCCACCACAGCTGGGAATGTGCTGAGTTTCATCTGGAGCCAGCACATCACTGAGTCTCATCTAGAGCCCATTGTGAGCACTGCCTGGGTACTGATGACTATTCAGGGCCCATGGGCTCTCTAGTCAGCAGGTGATGAATCCTTTCAGGGCTGGATCCTTCCCCTCAAGCATTCCCTTCTGGCACAGGGTCTGTCTAGAAATGTCATCCAGGAGCAAAGGTCTAAATTGAGGACCTCAGGACTTTGCCTGATGCCATATCCTACTGTGGCTGAGCTGGTATCCAAGTTGCAAGACAAAATTCTCTTTACTTTTCCATCTCCTCTCCTCAACAGAGGGAAGGGGTCTCTCCAGGTGCTACAGGCTGTGCTGCCTGGGGTTGGGAGAAGGGAGGCACATACTCCCTTGGCTGCCCCAGCTGGTTTCTCACTATGTCATGTGCCTCCAACTCCACTGGCTCCAAGCTCATCACAACACCAGGACTTAACCCAGGAACTGCAGGCCTAGACTGCCTTTCAAGTTTATTTAGGACCCCAGAACCCTTTAGCGCACAGTGGTAAGATTTAATGGAACTCAGCTTCCAACTATTGGGATGCCCAATTTGCTGCTGGCTAGTGCTGGTCTAAATGCTCCCTCCATGGGCATCGGCTGAGTACGGCCTGGTGTTGCTTTCTGCTATGACAGGGCGGCACTGAATTCCAATGAAAATTCCCATAATCACTGCTCTCTCTCTCCGCCAATTGTACAGATTCCTTCTCCGTGGCACACGGTTGCTAACTCCATGGTGTTGGGGAGGGGAGGCATCAGCAATTCAAGACTATATTTCTTACCCTATTCACTGCCTCTTTTAGTGATATGAATCAGAAAACTAGGTACTGTGATTGCTCACCTGATTTTTGGTTCTTATTAACATTTTTTTGGTGTGCGTGTGGATAGTTGTTCAATTTGGTGTTCCTGCAGGTGGAGGCTTCTATCTGGCCATCTTGCTCTATCTTCCCTCTAACTCCAATTTTGCTCTCCAAATTATATCCTACTATCTGTATCTTGATATTTCAGGTGGTATTATGTTTCCAATTGGTCTTCACACTTCATGAAGGGAGAAAGATGCAAAATAAAGATTTCTTTATTTGAAAATTTGCCATTAAGCATCCTTTCCAATTTCTGGGAGATATGTACACACTTATACCTCATTAATTCCAAAGATTATTTTAGAAACAAGGGGATATAATTCTATTTGGGGAGACTTAAAGAATGCTATCCATTGAAATATTTTGCTCTCAACACTTTGTATCAGATGTTGCCATCAGGCCATGCTGGAATCATATGGTTAATTCTCAACTTGTTTCCATCATGATTTTACTTAGAAACATCTCATGTAATAACTAAGATAGCTATGTAATTGGAAATTCAGACACTTAAGCTTTTTAAATATTAGAGAACTTCATAGTTTTTCAAGTAGTGCTTGTAAAAATCATCAGTGTTTTATAACATGAGGAAAAATCACAAACTAGAAACTGCAAGATTCAGTAAAAAATAAAGCCCTCAAGCTATTCTCATCAAATGGAGTCAAAAATTGTGGCGCTTTCATGTTTCTATAAAACAATTTTGTTAAATACTAAATTTACCAAAATTTAATATTGCCATTTTACAGATGAATTGAAACAATGAATTGAAAGTGTTAACATTGCACGTTTTTACAGTCCATAATATTTTCTTGTAACTTTAGATTTGCATTTTTACTTTATCATTTCCTGAATCTTGAAACACATCTTCTTGATAATACTACAGAATTCTCAGCTGTGTGACTATTTAAACGAATATTATGCAGTCCAGTTTAAGTACAGAGGTGATGTCTTTATTTAGGTCATTTATCCTAAAATTTGCACCTTTAAAGACAAAAAGCAGAAAAAATTGTTAACTATATTCATCAGACTGTACTATCAAACACTGTAATTTGTTACTCCTATCTAACTGTATTTTTGTGCTTATTAACCAACCTCTCTCCATCCAACCATCCTACTATCCTTGCCAGCCTTGCTAACCACTATTCTACTCTTTTCCTCCATTATGTAACTTAAAGTATGAAATAATTATAGCAATGCATGAGATTTAGTAACCTTTTGAACATGTGCATATGGGTATCCATTGTATAACATTTTTGTTTGTAATATTTCATAATACAAATATATTTAACTTAAGGAAAAGAAAGCCTGCCCAAGAGATACGAACACTGGCATTCTTATATCTACCTGTTGTATTTCACTGTCTGTAGCTGATGTAGGCTGTCATATTTACAGCTAGATTCAAACTTGAGTTCTTATTGAGACAATTTCTATTGCCGGAAAAGAAAAATACATAGACAACACAAACACTTAGAAATAAAATTTATCATTGATAAGGGAATATGAAAGATAGTCATTGGAATAAAGCTGAATATTTTACAGTGATGTAAATTTATTCACTTTTCTTAACAAGGACAATAACTCAGTCACCCCACTCAGATTACCTCCAGACTCTGTTTGTTTGAAGCACCACATCTGCCTTGAGGCAATTTGAAAAAAAGCATGCATCAAGTGTGTCAATATTTCATAGCTACTGTTCTTCATTTCAGTATCATACAACTTTTTCCAAACTATATATTTTTTCCAAGCTGTTTTAAAAGTCTTTTTTTTTTTGAGGCTGAGGAGTGTTGAAATAAACTCTAAAAACATTTTAGTGACATTCAAGAGTAGCTGTTGAAGTACTTCCTTCTAGGAGAAGAAGATATAAAAGCATTTTTAGAATTCCATACACATTGAAGTCACTAGAGCATTTTAATACACATTTCTATTAAGATAAAATATAGCTGCCTATAACTGCTCTTTAATCAAATTTAGGAGTTTCTAATATAGAAGACATAGCACAAACATAAGAATCTTATGCATGAACATTTGGATCCTGATTTTGAAAAATCACTAAAATGTAATCTTATATTAATTTTTTTAATACTGTCTAGGAAGAAAGTGCCATTTAAATATTAGAATTATAAGGTTGGTAGCTTCATTATTGAGTCACAGTAAGCAGATTAAAATTTGTCCATTGTAAAAGATGATCAGAGGAAATTTCTTGAGTTCTCTGGCCAGTCCAGGCAAGCACAGATGAGGCAGCCCTGAGCAGACTCCACCCTGTGGACATCATTCTGGCTTGCTATGGGTGTGGCTGCTCTACCTGTACTGGGTCCTATTAAAAGGAACCTGATCTAAAGAGATCTGTCCAGGCCAGCTTCTCTGTTTTTAATACCCTGTGTTAAAAAAAGTAAAGCAAATACAATGGTCTCTGGCATGGCTAGCTCTAGGTAAAACTGCAAAGTAGGCAAGCTCTCTTCACCTTCTTTTCTGAAATTTCTGTGCCCTTGAAGTGTCCAGGACCTCACTTGGTAGCCTCATCGCCCAGCTCTCCCTTCACTCCACTGCCCTCCCCAACTTATCATTCTTAGAAAATCTCATTGTCCCTTGCATGCCTTCCTAGAGAGCTGAGTATTAACAGGAAAATAAATAAGTAAAGGCAAGAGTGGTTATTGTGTTACTCCATTGTGATAAAGAAGGCATTTAGAAATTCTGTATTTCTTTTTTTTTTTGAGACAGAGTATCACTCCTGTCGCCCAGGCTGGAGTGCAATACGACTCACTGCAACCTCTGCCTCCCAGGTTCAAGTGATTCTCCTGCCTCAGCTTCCTGAGTAGCTGAGATTACAGGCGTCCGCCACCACGTGTGGCTAATTTTTGTATTTTTTGTAGAGACGGGGTTTCACCATGTTGGCCAAGCTGGTCTTAAACTGCTGACCTCAGGTGATCCGCCTGTCTCGGCCTCCCAAAGTGCTGAGATTACAGGCGTGAGCCACTGTGCCCGGCCTAGAAATTCTATATTTCAAAAAATAAATGACTAATTAAAGTGGAAGATAACTGGCATTGGTCAGCTGACCAAAGGAAAACATATTTTGAGGGCAGAACTGTTTCTAGCAGCCATCCTGCTCAGGCCCTATATGGATTATACAAAACCTCACACATTACAGTTGTTTGCAAAATCCATTTTAGAAGATTATGGGTTATGAAACCATCAAGAGGGGAACTGTTTTCTTTGCATATTCCCTTATCAGTGATAAATTATGTTTCTAAATGTTTATGTATTTTATTTTTCTAGTGATAGACATTGTCCCAATGAGGACTCAGGTTTGAATCTAGTTATAACTATGACAGCCTGTGTCATTTTCAGACAGTGAAATACTATGGGTAGATATAAGAATGCCATTGTTGATATCTCCTGGGCATTTCTTTTCTAAGTTAAATATATTTGTATCATGAAACATTACCAGCAGCAAAAATGTTATTTATTTGCATCACATTTTCCTATAAATTCAGAACTTTATGTACTTAGCATGTTTTCAGATTAAGCTAACTTTTATTGAGGACCTGGATGTATTTTTGTATTATGTCCTAAAGATATTTTTGGTCTTCACATTATAATATACTGGTAACTAACGGAGTGTAATACAAAAGTGCTTTGTTTTCATAATGGTATTCAATTTCTTCATATCATTTACAGTTTGCTAGAGAAGGTGGGTCTACCATGCCCTTCAAAAAAATTCCAACATCCTAATTAACATATTTAAATTTGGGAGTTAAAATTTTTTGGCCTAAATTTTCATTGATCATAATTTCAAATAATAAGTACAGTTAGTATCATGACATAGAACATTTGAAATACAGAATATAAGGTTGCTCAAGAATGCTTGGGCCCATATATCTTAGTATAAAAGATAAAGCCATAAACAGAAGTTTGCTTAATAAATATTTCTCTTTAAAATGATGAATTGTGATACTTTGAGTCTCTGCTAATATCCCTAGGTACTTAAAACACATGCAGAGCTGTTTGCAGGGTTTCATCTTGAGTGATGTGGGAAAACACATCATTGAATATTCATGAATGTACACTGAACACCCAGAACTTTGGTAAGAGAAGAGATGAAGATCTATAGTAAGCATGGTAATGGCTCTGAAAGTGTCCACAGTATAATTCTGAGAACATGTAAATATGTTACCTTATAGATATTTTAAGGAAAGGGCTTAAAATGAGAGATTATCCTGGATTATTCAGGTGATTCAGTGTAATCTCAAACTCCTTAAAAGTGAAAGATAGATGCATAAAAGTCAGAGTCTGAGAAGGAGATGTGAGGGCAGAAGCAAGGTCACGTGATATAATGTGAGAAAGATACCATCAGTTTCTGTTAGCTTTGAAGATGGAGGAAGGGGGAACCCAAGTCAAAGAACGTGGGTAGCTTCTAGCATCTATAAAAGGCCAAGAAATGGGTTCTCTCTTAGAGACTATAGAAAGAAACACAGCACTGTAGACACTGACTTTAGACCAGTGAGACCTGGTCAGGCTACTGACCTCCAACACTCTAACAAATTTGTGTTGTTTTAAGGAGCTAAGTTAGTGGAAATTTGTCATAGGAACAATACAAATCTGATACAAAATCTGAAAGAAATCCACACTCTTAATTTTGACAGGAATTCAAAATTTAAACTTTTTGAAGGAATTTCCTTTTTGGAAAGCAAAAATAGGCTGGTGTGGTGGCTCGTGCCTGTAATCCTAGTGCTTTGGGAGGCTGAGGCAGGAGGATCAGTTGAGTCCAGGAGTTTGAGTCCAGCCTGGGCAACATAGCGAGACCCCATCTTTAATATTAATAAAAATAATAATGAGTGAATTAAAAATCAGGGGCAATGACTAATGACACAACGGGAAGTAGAGGGCTTTGGGAGGCGGAGAGCAGTGATACAAATAAAGACCCCACAGAAAGCAGAAGCATCTCAAAATTGAGAACAGAATGCATTGAAATAGCTGTAGCATAAAGTAGAGCTAGAAAAGAGTGAGGACCCTGGGAAAATAATCAGGACCTAGATTAAAAGATGCTTTATGAACTACAAAAGGGTTTTGAATTTGCAACATCTTAAATATGAGAGTTACATGATTTTTAAAATACTAGTCTTGCTGTAGTGTGGATAATGAATTGACCTGGAATAGTATTGGAGGCAAAGATGCAAGTTAGAAGGCTATCGACATAATTTAGATTTTACCTTAAGGTTGTAGGACAGCAATGGTAAGGATAAAAGTTTGTGGATTTGAGAAATGTGGACTATGCTGGCAAGTGAAGAAAGATGAGAGAGTCAAGTATTATACAAAGGTTTCTTGCTTGAGCAACTAAATGTGCCACTTACTGAAACATGGCACAAAGAAAGGACAAGTTTTGTGAAAGAAAAAGTTCAGTTTTGGAAATGTAAAATTCGACATGTGCTGGAGACATTTAAATGGAGGGAAACATTGGAAACTTGGGTTTAGACCTATAGGGAGTGAGTTTTAGGCTTGTGATATAGATGTGAGAATTCTTAGTATGTAGATGATGGTTGAATTTCAGAAAGTGAAAAGTTAGCCTGTGTGTATTAACATCTAGAATGCTGTGAAATGGCATTTACAGGATGGGTGGAAGAAGATAAAGAGCAGTGTGCTGGTAAACAAAGCTGATTCGTAGATGTGTAACATTTGCTAGTTTGCATGAGATAAACATTCGTATCATGACTTATTTTTGAGCTGCCAGTGTTACATCCCAGTGCAATTGGGAAGATGCTCACACACTTGGCTCTCTTGAGTCAGTACAAGCTGTTTCCATTATAGAACTAGGGAATTTAGGAGGAAGAGGCATCACCAGTGAGGAATTAAAAACAAAGCATAAGAAAACCCATTAGGGGACTTTGATTATGAAAAGAGGAAAGAGATGGGGAGTGCATGGTTGCTTTTTTGTTTTGAGTTGGAGGAATAACTGAATATATTTAAATGCTAATGATAAAAGCCAGTAGAGAGGAGAAGGAGTAGTTGAAAAATAACCTTTAAGGAGTGATTGATTATGTGTAGGGGGAATTGGTGGAAATAGGATCACAAGCACAAAATGAAAGGCTTGGAAACGAAAAGGTAAGCTCTTCTCTTATAACAGTGGGGAGACAGGAAGAGAAAAATGCAGATGCTGATGGGTTTGTATATTTGTTGCAAGAACTTATAGAATTTTTTCTATGGTATTTTGCCTATTTTTCAGTATAATGTAAAATTTGAGACTAAGAGAAGGTGATGAAGATTGGAACTTTAAAAAAGATTCTAAATAGGAAATGAGTTGCTGGGAAGTGTTCCTTTGGTGAGGTCAATGGCTGTAAACTTATATAGAGGCACAAGTCTATCTGATAGTAAAATTTTCTCTAGTTGCTCTTAGATTGCTGAAGTAGACAGAAACCAGGCAGCTAAATTTCAACAGCATTGGCCTCTGTGAAATGGAATGCCAGGTGCCCAGTGGGGCACAGAAGTAGAGGAAATTGATCAGAGAGAGCTTAAAGAGATGGGTGTGAAATCTTTGTTGTATAGGGAAAGAGGTAAAGATACATAAAGGCTGCTAAACGTAGAGGAAGTAGGTAGATTAAAAGAGGTTGCTAGGTAAATAAAATACCATAACATGGGAATAACTTTAAGAATACTGGTAGCTCATGCCTGTAATCCTAGCACTTTGGGAGGCTGAGGCAGGCGTATCTCTTGAGCTCAGGAGTTTAAAACCAGCCTGGCCAGTATGGTGAAACCCTGTCTCTACTAAAAATACAAAAAAAAAAAAAAAAAAAAATAGCAGGACGTGGTGGTGGGCGCCTGTAATCCCAGCTACTTGGGAGGCTAAGGCAGAAGAATCACTTGAACCTGGGAGGCGGAGCTTTGCAGTGAGCCAAGACCCCAACACTGCACTTCAGCCTGGGTGACAGATCGAGACTCTGTCTCAAAAAAAAAAAAAAAAAAAGAATACTGAGAAAAGTGTAAATTGTGGTCACAATGGCCCAGGTCTAGATCTCAGAGGTAGAGTTCACTTGAAAGATATAACTAGGGGGTGACCATGTGAGTAAGTGACTGAGTGGAGTACAGTTGAAAATAATAGGCAGTGAAGTAACAGGACTATGAAGTCAGAAATATATATTGGTCATTAATTTGTATATGGAAGTCACTGATGATGCTACTGGAGATTAGCTAAAGAGAAAGACGTTAGTTTTCAATGAATGGACCATAGTTCAAGGGAGGATAAAGGATGTTAAATGAGTAATATGAGTCTAAAAGTAAGAAGCATTGAGCTTGGGTTGGGGGAGGAAGAACTGTTTGGAAGTAACTGTCTTCCTGTTGTGTGTGGGGAAGGAAAACTCCAAGGCGATTACTGTTTCGAGGGTGAGAGTCAGATGCGGGTTAAATCTACAAAGTGAAGGTGATACCTGCAGAAGTAGGAACCTAACTGCTATTTCCTGAAATGTCAATCTTAGAATTTTTAGAATTTTCTTAGAATTTTTCTCCTTGTCTGAAGCGTTATAATTTTAGGTTTGGAAAAATCTCAGTGGATTTTATAACTTAAAACTGCACTCTAGGCTGGGTGTGGTGGCTCACACCTGTAATCCCAGCACTTTGGGAGGCCGAGGCGGGTGGATCACGAGGTCAAGAGATCGAGACCACCCTGGCTGACATGGTGAAACCTTGTCTCTAGTAAAAATACAAAAATTAGCCGGGCGTGGTGGTGCACGACTGTAGTTCCAGCTACTTGGGCGGCTGAGGCAGGAGAATCGCTTGAACCCTGGAGGCAGAGGTTGCAGTGAGCTGAGACTGCACCACTGCGCTCCAGCCTGGGCAACAGAGCGAGACTGTGTCTCAAAAAAAAAAAAAATGCACTCTATATGGAAGAGGAATACATATTCACTCTGCTGTTTTTGTGATGCAAGGCTTTGGGAGGAAGAGCAGAGTTCAAAGGTAATTGGCACCTGTGTGGAAAAAGGGGGAATGCTACAGAAGGAGGCATAGGAATTGCTAAAGAACATATTTAGCTATAATACAACCTTACTTTTAAACTCAGGCTTCTGGGAATGAGCAGAGATACTCAAGGACTGCATGCTCTCTCTTTGGTTATTTCCAAATGACTAAATGGCCTTCTGTGCCTTGTAGCATTTACTATCTCCACTTTTAGTTGGCTATTAAATGGATACATAGTTTTTATTAAAGCTATAATTTGCTTGTGTCTTCAAAAGTATATTTTGCCATTTTGTTATTGCTTATTATCACTGCCCTGCAGAAAACCTGACACCTATATTAACACCAAATAAATTCATAATGAACAAAGCTATTATAAAAGTTAGTAAGTTAATAATACTGAGTACAAAAGTCATTGTCTTAAAAAAGCATTTCTTTGAGAAGATTTTCAATGCATTTATTCATGTATCTAAAGTTTACGGGTTGCTTAATTGAATACTTGATACTGGAGAAAAAATGAACTATTAAGTCAAATTAATTATGTAAACAAGCTCTTACCTTCCACCTGATGAAAATGATTTTCAGAAAGCCTTGGATTTTGTGAATGCAGATGGCACTTCAGATCATTCCTACATAAGATAGTTTATAAGGTGTGCATATCTTGTCTATTTTATGATAGTTCATAAAATTTCACCAGTAATGGGAATAACCCAGATACATAGGAGAGCATGCCATGTGCACAGGTATGTAGGATTATGTGTGTGGTGGCGCCCGTTCATAATACCAGGTCTGTTGCAGAAGGCTTTGATGACACCACAAAAGGGAAAAATGTGGAATGTGCTCAGGAAACATGACCATAAAGAGATATACATTTAAAGAACATTCTGTTTAAAAATAGATTTATGTTTTATCAATATTAAAAAGCACTAGAAAAAATAATTTTATTTACCCCTGAAAAATTATGCTGTCATGGTTTGGGGGCAGTATTTAATCATTAATTGATTTTCTTATTTTAGGCTTTAAATCCAGTCCTAAGTTTATAAGAATTTCATAAGTTAAAGCACATACAATGCTCAGAAGGGTGTCTCATACATAGAAGCAGTCGATTCATGTTAGATGTTGTTGTTATTGTGATTATTTGTACATGAAACAATTCACAGAACTTTTTGTCTGATGGTATCACTGAATGTTGAACAATGGGAAAGTTAATAATAATGTAAAAAATCTTCAGTATTTTCTTATAATGAGAGCAATACTATCATCCTTGCACATTGACCTTTGACCTTATTGAGTTTTCATTTTCACTTGCCTTCCTAATGCATATGTCTTTCTACCCAAATAAGATAGTAAACCCCTTAAAGAAAAAGTATTCTTTATTCCTATTTCTAAACTCAATATCTTCTTTAAAATACTATATATGTGAAAATCAAAACACTTAACACTGTTATCAATATTTTGTTGGCTAGGGATCCCATATAAAGAGAAATTTACAAGAGGTAAGCCCTGAAGTATTTGCTATCATTTAAAAATACATATTAAGGAGATGTTGTATTTACTTTGATTTTTAGAGGCATAGCATTGTAAGTTTTAAGATATTGTCATTTATTTCCTTCTGTTAGAGCAGTCATCTGTAGAGTATCTTTTATGCCTTTGAAATATCTTTTAAACCACTCCCTTTGATTATCCTTTCAAATAGATCAGGGTTCTTAGTTGCAAATGACAAAATTTATTCTGACTACATTAAATAGAAAATTTAATATTAAATATTATTTTCATTAAATGGAAAATAAATTTGTTAAATGCACGTTAGATCCCTCACAGCAGTAGTGTGAGCAGTGGTGTATTGATATTTTCTCTGGAATGATGCAATTATTTTCAGTAAGAATAATGAAATACTAATTCTGGCCAGAAAAAAAATGCAGACAGTGAAAACTGTTTTTTGTGTTTTATTTTACTTCAAGTTCTGGGATACATGTGCAGAACGTGCAGGTTTGTTACATAGGTATACGTGTGCCATGATGGTTTGCTGCACCCATCAACCTGTCATCTAGATTTTAAGCCGTGCTTGCATTATGTATTTGTCCTAATGCTCTCCCTCCCCTTGCCCCCCAACCCCCCAACAGGCCCCAGTGTGTGATGTTTCCATCCCTGTGTTCATGTGTTCTCATCGTTCAGCTCCCACTTACGAGTGAGAATATGCAGTGTTTGGTTTTCTGTTTCTGTGTTAGTTTGCTGAGAATGATGGTTTCTAGCTTCATCCATGTTCCTGCAAAGGACATGAACTCATTCTTCTTTATGGCTGCATAGTATTCCATGGTGTGTATGTGCTGCATTTTCTTTATCGAGTCTATCATTGATGGGCATTTGGTTTGGTTCCAAGTCTTTGCTATTGTAAGTAGTGGTGCAGTAAACATAGTTGTGCATGTGCCTTTTTAGTAGATTGATTTATAATCCTTTGGGTATATACCCAGTAATGGGATTGCTGGGTCAAATGGTATTTCTGGTTCTAGATCCTTGAGGAATCGCCACACTGTCTTCCACGCAGAAGCTAAGCAGGTTTGGGCATGGTTAGTACTTGGATGGGAAAAAACTTTTTTTTCTTGTATTTTGAATATATGACCATGCCAGTAAAATTTTTAAAAAATGAAAATTTAAAAATACATATTGCAATACAAAAAGGAAAAAGCTATAGACACTTTTTAAAGACATGAATCATTTCTTTAAATGTTGAAAATTTATACCTGTATATTAATGTCATAATAATGAATAATGACATTAAAATTTCTGTTTTCAGGAATGAACTTTAGACAACTTGTCAATGACTTCAAAATAGATTTTCCTTGCATATTCATATTTAAAAATGAATATATACATTTAATACATTAAAGTAGCATATCAGATTTGTTAATCTATCATCGCTCATAGTTGATTAAAAACACATATTTTATCACAGATTCAGGGGGTAGATGCGCAGGTTGGTTACATGGGTATATTTAGTAATGTTGGGGTTTACTTCTAGTGAATGCATCACCCAAATAGTGAGTATTGTATCCAATAAGTAGTTTTTAGCACTTACCCTACCCTGCTTGACAGTCCTCAGAATATATTGTTTCTATCTTTATGTCCATCTATATTCATTGTTTAGCTCCCACTTATAAGTGGGAACATGTGGTATTTGGTTTTGTGTTTTTGTGTTATTTCACTTAGGATAATGGCTTCCAGCTGCATCCATGTTGCTGCAAAGGACATGATTGCATTCTTTTTTTATGGCTGCATAGTCTTCTATGGTGTATATATGCCAAATTTTCTTTTTCCAACCCACGATTGATGGACATGTAGGTTGATTCCGTGACTTTGCTAGTGTGAATAGTGCAACAGTAAACAAGCTATTGCAGGTTATTTTATGATAAAATGATTTTTTTCCTTTGGGTAGATATCCAGTAGTGGGATTGCTGGGTTGAATGGTAGTTCTATGTTTAGATCTTTGATAAATTTCCATACTGTTGCCCATAGGGGTTTTACTAATTATAGTCCCACTAGCAGCATATAAGTGTTCCCTTTTCTCTGCATCCTTGCCACTAACTGTTCCAACTTCTTAATAGCCATTCTAATTAGTGTGAGATGGTATCTCATGGTTTTAATTTGCATTTATTGGATTTGTGACATTGAACATTTTTTCATGTTCGTTGGTTGCTTGTAGGATTTCTTTTGAGGAGTGTGAGTTCATATTCTTTGCCCATTTTTTAAGGATGATATTTGTTTTGTTCTTGGTATTTAAGTTTCTTTGCATAATTTCTATAGTTTCTATGCATTCAACAAAAGACTAATAATAGTACTAATAGTTCCTTATTAGTCCTCTGTTGGATGCATACTTTGAAAACATTTTCTCCCATTCTGTAGGTTGTCTATTTTCTCTGTTGATTAAGTCCCGTTTGTTTATCTTTGTTTCTGTTTCATTTGCTTTTGAGGTCTTAGTCATAAATTATTTGCCTAGGCCAATGTGCAGAATAGCTTTTCCTAGGTTTTCTTCTAGGATTTTTCCAGAGTTAGGTTTTACATTTAAGTCTTGGATTCAACTTGAGTTAGTTTTTGTATATGGTGAGAGGCAGGGCTCCAATTTCATTCTTCAGCATAGGGCTAGCCAATTTTCCCAGCATTGTTTATTGAAGAGGGTGTACTTTCCCCATTGCTTATTTATGTTGACTTTGTTGAAGACTGGTTGGTCGTAGGTATGTGGCTTTATTTCCAGTTTCTCTGTTCCATTTAATTTTCTGCCTTTGTACCATGCTGTTTTGATTATTATAGCTTTGCAGTATAGTTTGAAGTCAAGCAATGTGATGCCTCTAGCTTTGTTCTTTTTGCATAGAATTGCTTTGACCATTTGGGCCTTTTTTGATTCCATATGGATTTTATAATAGTTTTTTCTAATTCTCTGAAAAATGATGGTAATTTGATAGGAACTGGGTCAAATTTGTAGATTGCTTTGGGCAGTAGTCATTTTAATGATCTTTATTTTTCTCATCCATGAGCATGGGATGTTTTTCCATTTGTTTGTGTCATCCATTATTTCTTACATCAGTCTTTTGTAGTTATCCTTGTAGAAGTCTTTCACCTCCTTGGCTAAACGTATTCCTAGGTCTTTTGTTGTTGTGTGATAATTGTAAATGAGATTGAGTTCTTGATTCGGTTCTCAGCTTCAGTGTTGTTGGTGTATAGAAATGCAACTGAATTTTGTGCATTAATTTTGCATCCCGAGACTTTATTGTAATTTACCAGGAATAGGAGTCTTTAGGGTTTCCTAGCTACAAGATCATGTGATCAGTGAACAGATATAATTTGATGTCCTCTTTTCCTATTTGAATGCCTTTTATTTCTTTCTCTTGCCTGATTTCTTTGGTTAGGACTTGTAGTACTATGTCTAATAGGAATGGTGAGAGTGGACATCCTTGTGTAGTTCCAAGTCTTGGAAGAAACACTTTCAACTTTTGCTTATTCAGTATGATGTTAGCTATGGGTTGCCATATATGGTTGTTATTGTTTTGAGGTAAGTTCATTCAATGTCTTGTTTGTT
Source organism: Pongo pygmaeus (assembly GCF_028885625.2). NCBI lineage: Eukaryota > Metazoa > Chordata > Mammalia > Primates > Hominidae > Pongo > Pongo pygmaeus. The sequence continues at coordinate 13,676,211 of NC_072380.2, forward strand.
AAGGGTTTTTATTATGAAGGGATACTGGATTTTTATAATGCTTTTTCTGCATCAATTGAGATGATCATATGGTTTTTGTTTATAATTCTGTGTATCTGGTGAGTTACATTTATTGACTTGCACATTTTGAACCATCATTGCCTCCCAGGAAGTCCATTTTATTGTGATGAATTATTTTTTGATGTGCTGCTGGATTCTATTTGCTACTATTTTCTGAGGATTTTTGTTTCTGTATTCATGAGGGATACTGGCTTATAGTTTTGATTTTTGTTCTTCTCAGATTTTGGTTATCAGGGTGATATTAGTTTTGTAGAATGAGTTAGAAATGTCTCCTTGATTTTTTTGGAATAGTTTCAGTGCGATTGATACCAATTCTTCTTTGTATGTCTGGTAGAATTAGGCTGTGATTTCATCTTATCCTGGGTTTGGTTCATGGGTAGATTTTATTGCTGATTCAGTTGGTGAGCTCAGAATTTAAATTCCTCCGTCATTCAAATTTAGGAGGTTGTGTGTTTCCAGGATTGTATCCATTTGTTCTAGGTTTTCTAGTTTGTGCACACAGAGAAGTTCATAGTAGTCTCTGAGGGTCTTTTATATTTTTGTGGTATCTGCTGTGACTTTGCTTTTGTGATTTCTGATTATACTTATTTAAATCGTCCCTGTTTTTTCTTGGTTAATCTAGCTAGTGTCTATCAATTTTGCCTATTCTTTCAAATAACAAACTTTGGACATTTTGTTGACCCTTTGCATTATATTTTTTATCTCAATTTCATTTAATTCTGTTCTGATATTTGTTCTTGCTTTTCTTCTGCTAGCTTTGGGTTTGGTTTGTTCTTGTTCTAGTTTTTGTTAGGTGCAAAGTTATGTTGTTAATTTGAGATATTTCTATCTTTTTAGTGTAGGCAGTGATCACTATAAACTTTTCTTTTAAAACTGCTTTTGCTATACCCCAGAGGTTTTGGTAAACTGTGTCTCTATTTTCTTTGTTTCATTTTTTTTAAATTTTTGCTTTAATTTTGCTATTTATCCAAAAGTCATTCAGGAGAAAGTTGTTTGGTTTCCATGTGTTTATGTCATTTTGAGAGTACCTCTTGGTATTGTTTTCTAATTTTATTCCACTGTGTTCCAAGAAAATGATGTGATTTTTATTATTTTTGAGTTTATTGAGACTTGCTTTATGACTAAGCATGTGGTCAATTTTAGAGAATGTTCCAGGCATAGATGAGAAAAACGTATATTCCATGGTTGTTGGGTAGACTGTTCTGTAGATGTCTATTAAGTCCATTTGGTCAAGAGTCAAATTTAAGTCGAGTTTCTTTGTGAATTTTCTGCCTCAGTGACCTGTTTAGTGTCAGTGGAGTGTTGAAGTCCTCCACTATTATTGTATAGCTGTCTATCTCTTTTCTTAGATCTAGTAGTATTTGTTTTAAAAATCTGGGTACTCTGATGTTGGGTGCATATATATTCATGATAATTAAATCTTCATGTTGAAATAAACCCTTTATCATTATATAATGCCCTTCTTTGTCATTTTTTTAACTTGTTGGTTTAATGTCTGTTTTATGTTATGCAGAAATAGCAACCCTTGCTTTTTTTCTTCTCCATTTGCATGATTGATTTTTCTTTGTTTACTTGAATCTGTGGGTGTTATGTGTGAGGTAGGTCTCTAGAAGGCAGCAGATGCTTAGGTTTTGTTTTTTTAAATCCAAGCTATATCTTTTGAGTGGACCATTTAGGTCATTCGTATTCAACGTTAATATTGATATATTAGGTTTTGTTTCTATCATGGTGTTTTAACTAGTTGCTTTGTAGTCTCAGTTGTGTAATTGCTTTATAATATCTGTAAACTTTGTGCTTGTGTGTGGTTTTGTGGTAGCAAGTATCATTCTTTTGTTTCCATGTTTAGAATTCCTTTGAGCATTTCTTGTAGGGCCAGTCTGGTGGTGACAAATTACGTTACCCTTTGTCTTGGAAAGACATTATTTCTCTTTCATTTATGAAGCTTAGTTTGCTGATATAAAATTCTTGACCGGCATTTTCTTTTTTCCTTTAAGATGGCTGAAAATAGGCACTACATCTCTTCTGGCTTGTAAGGATTCTGATGATAAATCTGCTGATAATCTGCTGAGATTTCCTTTATAGGTAATTTGGCCCTTTTTTTCTAGTTGCCTTTAGGATTTTTTCTTTTGCATTCACCTTGGATAGTGTCATGACTGTATGCCTTTGTGATGTTCATGTTGTATAGAATCTCACAAGAGTTCTCTGAATTTCTTATATCTGGATGTCTACATCTCTAGCAAGATTAGAGAAATTTTCCTGAATTATTTCCTCAAATATGTTTTCCAAGTTACTTATTTATTTTTCTTAGGAATGCCAACAGGTTAAACTTTTGGTCACTTTACATAATCTCATATTTCTTAAAGTCTTTGTTCATTTCGAAAAAGTCTTTTTGTCTTTACTTCTGATGGGTTAATTCAAAAGATGAATTTTCAAGCTCTGAGATTCTTTCTTCTGCCTAGTCTATGGTTAAGCTTTCAACTGTATTTTGAAATTCCTTCAGTGAATTTTTCAATTCCAGAAGTTATATGTTTTTTTTTTTTTTTAAGGTATCTCAATTTTCATATCCGGAATCATTTTTAGGTTTCTTTGTGTTGGATTTCAACTTTCTCTTGGATCTCTGAGTTACCTTGCAAGAGATAATTTGAATTCTTTATCTTTTCGGGCTTTTCAGTTTGGTTAGGATTCTTTGCTAGAGATCTAGTGTGATCTTTCAGCGGTGCCAAGATGCTCTGTTTTTGTATTTCTGTAGTTCTTGTGTTGATTCCATCTCATCTAAGTGATCTGTTGCTCCTTATTTTTGAATTTGCTATCATTTGAATGAGACTTGATTTTTAAATTCTTTTTTTCCTTTGTACTGTGTTTTATGTTTTGTATGACTATTTGATTTCAATTCTGGGTGCTTTCAGGGAGTCCAGGCTCTGTATGGGTTTCTTGGTTGTAAGTAGTTTCTGTACAGTGGCTTTCTCAGGTGCTGCTTGTTGTAGCAATTAGATGTATAAACGAACACACTATCTTCTTGGGGCTGAGGGTGCAGAGGTCTTAGAAAGCTTATCTCATACATTAGCACTAAGCCCTTCTGGCAGCAGGTCTTTTATTTGATGGTGTGGTTCAGGCTTCAGTCCAGCAAGTGACATTTAAGAGTCAGAGGTGACTCATGCTCAGGTAGGCTGATGACAAGTAGAAGCACTTGCTTTGATCAAGGAGTGATGGGAAGAGATTCTGTTGGGATGTACTGAGGTCTTTGGGTAAGAGGAGGGGAAGGAGCTCCTCTCCTGTGCAGGCTGGAACATGATCCACTTCCTTACTATGTGCTTGTTGCAGGGTTCACAACTTTCAGTTCATATAAACTTGGTCCTGTGGTTTCCAGCCACAGTGCTATGGTGGACCACAGATTTGCCCCTCTGGTGTCTTCCATCAAACGGGCTGAATGCAGGGTCTCCTCCAGTTCAGAGCAGAGAACTCTGTGTCTTGTCTGTCTTCTGATGCCAGGACACAGCTGCTCTGTGTAGAGAGGAGATGCTGAGCCCTGTCCCTCATGCAAGCCCAAGCAGCATGGGCTCACTTTCAGTGGTGGTGGAGCCACTGTGGAAAGCAGGAAAATACGTGCCAGCCCCCAATGGTAAGAACTACTGCTGCGTCTATAATGGTGGGACGGGGGAGGATGGGATGAGATGATACCCTCTCTGTGATTGTACATGGCTGTCAGTGCAGCCCCCTTCAGTGATTGGTGCCACGCCCACGTTTCCTTTGTCCCAAGGAGGGGTTTGGCACAGTGCGTTCCATCTCCCTTAGGGCAAAAAGCCTTTTTAATTTTCAGAGTTTCTTTCACATGGGGTGACAGATACACAAATAATGTGTACCTAATATATATATTTAAGTATGCAGTTTTAGAGCTTTGGGACCTGACATGGTGCAAGCTGCTTAAGATCATTGACCACTTCTGGTATACGGCCCACAATTCAGTTGCCGAATTTTTATAGAGAAAAATAAAGCTGGGGTTCATGGACCCAAGGGGTTTTCATGTTTAAATAAGATACATTTTTGATAAAACATTCTTCGTAAATTTTATGTTACATTTTTGGTGCTTGAAACAGATTAAACTGTGTCCATTACTGAATGTTAAAATTATTTTATGGTTTAATCTGACAAGGAGGTCAGAAGAAGTAGTTTCAAATCCTTCTTTTTGTTGCTTCACATAATTGTTACATAATCAAGGACAAATCACTTGATCCCTGTGAGCCTCTTCTGCAAAACAGGGGTTTTCATGATTGGTTGAGCTTTATTGAAAGTACTTAACCCAGTATTGGTGTAGGATATAGGTAACACAAAGTAAGTAAGAGTTGATTTGCTGGCTTGTTTTTCTTGTTTGTATACTTAAGAGCAAAATATTAGAAATTTTGATGCTGATATCATGATGACAGTAAGCAGAAACATTGAAAAGAGAATTCAACATATTACACTAATGCTTAAACATACAAACACACATCCAGAGAAGCTGGAAAGTTCTAGCCTGCACACCTGAATGCTAAGGGGTTGCCTGTGGGTTAACGTATTGATTTACTATGTGATAGGACTCTGTTAAACTGACAGCCTCTTGTCTGTCAGCAGTGTGCTTGAAGTCTCTGGTGCCACTGGAGAACTGTATCCACCCCACAAAAAAAGCCACTCTATTAGGAGACACATTTGTTACAAACGCCTTTAGATTAGAACCAAACACAACTTTATAAATGCAACAAACAATCACATATCTTAAAGATTTGCTTGGATGTTTGGATGATATAAAAATAAAACAATTGATTAAACAAAGGCAAATGTTTTCAATCATAACTGACCAGCATTTACCTAACTTCAAAAGCATTTGTACATTATTCTTGCCTTTTGGAATTTTGGACTCTCAAAGAAGGTCAATGTGCCTATAATGTTAATTTTTGAAGTTTAAAAAGCTTGGACTGTCAAATGTGGTTCAGAATATTTTATCTCACAATTGTAGAGTAGGAATAATTTGTGCATTCCAACTTATTAAGTATGAAATAAAACTTATATGATAGCATAATGCTTTATCCAGTTTTAGACTGCTATGTGAAGGTGGGATGGCTATCTTTCCATTTCCATTTTTAAAAAATTCAGACAGTTTATAGCTGTTCAATTATAACACTTCTCAAAAGAAGCTTTCCTTGGTGAGTGGCTAAATACACAGAAGTGTGAAAGACTAATAATGCATATCAAAAAGTATCAAACAAAAAATGTTCCTTCAGTCTTTAATTCTTGCTAGATAAAGATAGATATTTAGCATTAAACTAAGTATACAATACAGTGTCAGCTTTTTAAAAGCTTTTTTGTTTGAATTTCTCTCCAAGTTTCCGTCTGGGAATATTAAAGACCCTTGGTCCATGTGTTATACCAGATTTCCTTTTCTCTTTTCTTCTTTTTCTTTTCTTTTCTGTTTTCTTTTTATCTTTTTCTTTGCTTTTTCTTTTTGCACTTCTGACCTTGTTCTTCCAATAATTATTGGAACTGTGCTGTCAACTGCATTGCCTGATAAATCTCAGAAAATACACTGATTAACAGATTAAAGACATAAAAACCCAAGGCTCAGCAATGTGACTCCAAAATAAGCCTTAAGGCAGCTTTGAGGGACAAAAGGTAATGTGAGTTAATTTAGCAACTGGACCTTTCAACTAGAGCCCCTACCTGTGGTTTCTTCAGTGGATTGAGTTTCTTCACAGCATATCAATATCAGAGTGGTTCTACTATGGTGGCTTATGGGTCTAAACCTGAGTGTTCCAGTGGGCAGAGCAAAAGCAGTGCCATTTTTAATGATCTGGCTTCTGAAGGCTCACAGTGTCACTTCTGTTGCTTTATGTCTGTTGATTACTACTGAGCCACCAAGGCCAGTTCAGATTCAACGATCAGAAGGATATGGCAACAACACCTCTTAGTGGGATGAGATGACAAAAAAATAATGGGTACATTTTAAAACTGCCACTGGCAAAATGCATATCAGGAAATGGTCATAACACATAGTTAACTTGCATTATCAATATTGGGATTTGAGTAAGAAGATAAACATGGCATTGCAGCATAGATATCCAGGTTGGAATACACGGAGATAACCTTCCAATTAATTCGTCATTGATCAGATTCTTATAGATGGGAATGCTGCAAGTCAGAAAATAGTTCAAAGAAGAAGATAAGAAACCCTGAATATGGATAAATAATAGGATCTATCTGTGAACACAGTTCTTAGGATTGTTGAGATTTTAAACATGAAACAGAGTTTCACAGACGTTTGAATAAAGTAAGAAAGGTGGAAGAATTGACTACTTATTCAACCAAGGTGGGGTAGACCAGCCACCTTCCAAAGAAACCTGCCCTAGAACAGTCATGTTTGAGTTACAATGAGCAATTTAGTGACCACCGTGAAATTTTGTTAATGTGAGTCAGTTATGTGGGTTGAGTCAATTTTTGTTTATCATTTTAAGTTTTATAAATGTGTAAGAGCTTAAACTTATCAGGTTTATGTCTATACACTTTAAATTTGTCATTAAAGAGTTGAGGGACCCAGTCTGGGCAATAAAGTGAGACCTTGTCTCTACCAATAAACAAACAAACCGGGCGTGGTGGTCCATGCCTGTAGTCCCAGCTACTTAGGAGGCTGAGGTGGGAGGATTGCTTGAGCCCAGGAGGTTGAGGCTGCAGTGAGCTGTGATCATGCCATTGCACTCCTGCCTGGGTGACAAATGAGACCTTATCTCAGAAGAAGAAGAAAAAAAAGATTTGAGGATTACCTATACTGAACCTGAATACAAGAGAGATGAGTCATTAAAGCAAACACTGGTACCTGTGTGAAAATATCATTAAGAAAGGAATGACAACTGCCTTCTTTATGCACAAGGAAAAAAGTAAAAAGTTATTAGGTCATAAAATTTTAGCTAGGCTATGTAGTAAATGTCTTCTGACTTTAAGGAGGTGTTTATTTAAACCATGCCAACAGAATAACAGCGTTTTAAAAACATCTCCACTGCAATAAAATCTCCATTTATATAAATAGAAAACATGCATTAATATTTAAAATCCATAATAGAAATGATGTGATCAGAAATTTCATGATAGAGATTTATTTAGATTAATAAGAAAAAGTTCTCTATAATAAATTGGGTTGTTCTTGCTATTGAACTTCAATTCTTTTTAAGGATTCTTTCTATTAAAAATAAGTTAATAGTTCTTAAGTACACCATACTGCATATTTCCCTGTAATTTTTCTTATTAAAAATTACCAGATCTGAGGATTTGCCTTAAAACACCTGAAGTTTGCCGGGATATTGAAATCAGTCTTAAAATCTTAATGAAACACTGTGACTTAATACAGTGCTGAACTTCCTAGGTTTGATACGCACCAGAGAAAAGATGGTAATGATGACGAAAAGTGAAATTGTCATGGATTCTGCAAAGAAGCCCTGTAACCTGGACAGAAGTGTAAAGAAATCTGCTCTCTTAAATCACAGATCTAATGCTGCTTATTTTTAAAAAAATCATTTGGGAAAGTGCTTACGTGATAGCAAAAACTACACAGTCTTGAAAAAAATCTCCTGATTCTTTAATTTTAAAATACCCCAAATGTTTTTATAAGCATAAGAATTTTTAATGACTGTCATTTTATAATGTAGAGATATTTAGTTTTTCAGAATTAAGTGGAAGAATATAATTATGTTTAGTTGCTATGGCACCTTTGATTGTTAATACAGGTTGTTTGATAATATTTTTTAGAAGACTGTAATTTTAATTGTAAACATTTCCTTTAGCGCGTGTTCTGTTATTAGGACAATAGCCACTAGAGGGCAGTAAATATACCTTCAATGGGAATTAATAGCTTAAGGTTCCCGGTCTCCAATATTTTTTCTATTGTATAGCTTCTGCATGGCTTGCATTTCAAACTGATTTTAAATATTTTATATTATTCAGTAATTGTAAATGCAAATATTAGGGCAAAATTATGGTTAAACATGTGATATTGATAATAAAAATAAGAACTAATATTTACTGAGCACTCTTTCATGTGCTGGTTACTGGGACTAACACTTTCCATATATAATAGCTTCTTTTAAGCCTCACAATACATCTTTAAGATGGAACCATTATTATACCCATATTAGAGTGGAAGAAACTGAGGCTTAGTGAAGTTCATAAAAGCCAAATATCTTTAAAACAAGATTTTAGTTGTTTCTTTTGCAGGAAAGAGAGAAGTGTCAGCATAGAATTTGGTTTATTAGATGTTTTGAAGCTGTCTGCTTGAAAAGGTTATCAGAAAATTAAGCCAGCTAATTCTTTCTGAGTTAGTGCAGAAAGTTAAACTTGGAAAAATAAACCTGTTTTATTTTGTAAAGATGACGAGGAATGTAAAATAATGGCTGTGCAAAGGAAAATAAATATAGCACATCCAGTTCAAGGTGGTTTTTTGGGTGATAATTTTTTAAAGTGATAGTGTTCTAAATAGACTAATCAAGATCAGTTACTAATCAAGATTATGATAGCTATTTAGATATAGTCTCCGTAAAAAGCAAAAATGATGTCAAGCCTCCTTCCACTGACACATGTCCTACTTCTCAATACTGTCCTACCGTGTAACTACCCAACAAGGTGTACATTTCTTAGTTTTCAAAGTCTAAGCGAGAAAACAAATTGGATTGATGGAATAATTTAAAAAAGCAAAAAGAGAAATTATTTACATAAAAAAATCTTGAACCACAGCTGTTTTACTCTTGATTTCAGCTGAGGTCTCTTGGCAATTACTGCTGCATTTAAAAACAAAGTACAGAAGCCCTCTGCAGAATTTGCAAAGGAGTTTTCCAAACTGGCTGTGTTATAGCCAATCATTGATTTATAGCCTGTAATACAGTTTTGAGAAAAGAATAGGGATTTACAGAAGGTTTTGGGGAGCTCTGTCAATATGCTGAGTTCAGATTCCTTCACCTAAAGCCTAGGGAAGGAATAAAGGCCACTCAGAGTTCGATGTGTGTCCCCTGGACCTAGGTGCAGTAAACTGATGTCTCACTGATGCTTCCAAAATCTAAGCATCTGGATTTATCTGTCTGATGACAGAGGGAAAATAATTTCCTGTTAATGTAGAGCTTGTCAGCACAGAGGATGCTTTCGTCTTTGCTATGTATTTGATAATAGATGTGATATATGTGAAATGCATGGAGTGGGCTTGTCATAATTTCTCTTTAAGAGGGCTGCCTTGAGAAGCAAAAGAACCTCTGGCTGGGCACGGTGGCTCATGCCTGTAATCCCAGCACTTTGGGAGGCCAACGCGGGTGGATCACCTGAGGTCAGGAGTTCGAGACCACCCTGACCAACGTGGAGAAACCCCATCTCTACTAAAAATAACAAAATTATCCAGGCTTGGTGGCACATGCCTGTAATCCCAGGTACTTGGGAGGCCAAGATAGGAGAATCGCTTGAACCTGGGAGGTAGAGGTTGCTGTGCACTGAGATTGCACCACTGCACTCCAGCCTGGGCAACAAGAGTGAAACTCCATTTCAAAAAAAAAAAAAAAAAACCTCAGCAGAAAAGGAATTAGAGATGCCACCCAGTGTCCAGGTATGTGCAGTGTGGCAGCTGGAATAGCAATGCGAGTGCCTGGATCAAGGAAACTTCAAATGAAGGATCTCCCATGAGGGGAGTGTCCACTTGGAAGACCTCCAGGCCTGGAGAGCATCAGTGTAGATTAGCACTAAGTAAGTTATGGCTACCATTTTTCTTGCTTCTCTCTGTTCCTTCTTACCTCTCCTTCCCTGAAGGATGAGGAGCCAAAATTATTAAAAGCTGAGAAAGAAGTGGGGAGGAGAAGTAAGCTCAACATGCCCTCTTTTTCGGCTTCATGAAAAAAAATATGTTTAAATGAACCTAGAATTTTTTAGTTATTACATTGGATTGAATATTCTAATTACTGAACTGATTGTTTTGAGACAAAAGTGACAGGAAGAAATTTTATTACCTAAGAATGACCTGAAGAGTCATGGGCCTACCCTTGTTTTTATTCACGAAGTGAGAAAATGGAGAACCCTTCTGCATTTGTTTTCTGTCCTTACTCAGTGTAGCAGTTATTGTAATTTGTAATACTTATGCAAAAATAATCTATATATATTCCAATTTTGAATTCAGAATTTGCAGACACATACATTGGTTTAACAAAATTGTAATAAGTATTCAATCTGAAAAATTTCCGTCTCATATAATGCCAACCTTATACTTTGTTGCAATATTTGAGATGTTTATTATCTGAGAGTATTAAATACTAAGGAAATTCTGATTATAGAATACTTTCTTAGGTTTCATTTTGTAACGTGCCTACAGCATATTGAGCTTGAGAGATGAATTGTTCATTTAAAGTTGATTTAAAAGTGTCAGACAGTAATTTAACTTTTTTTTTCCACTGTCTGTCAACTGCAACTTGACATCATGCATCAGGCTGAGTGACACAGGTTTCTAGAGACTGCAGTTTAGTTTCTGCATGTCTCATGGGCATGAGTAACAACTTTTCAAGAACACTGTTATCCCCAGAGGGTGTCTGCAAAAGATTATCTAATTTGACTTGCTTTAAAAAATAGCTTATCACAAAGATTTCTAATTTGTTCTACCTGATCGTTTAGTTACTGATACTATTAGCCATAGCAAATCATAGCTGTTGACTTATCTTATTCATTTCATAATCAGTAATATTGAACATTAATCAGAAGTGATGTTTCATTGTATGGTTGAAACTGCAAAGCTATAGGGCATTTAAAAGGCAGAGACAGAGATAAAAGTAACAATTTACTTGGAGAAAACCTTGCATATAACAAGTAAAACTAAAATCTCAAGCAATATTCCAAGTGTGAGTACCCTTTCCAAAAATCTACAATTTATTGGGTCCTTCCTGTATATTAGGCTTAAGACTCCTATTATTTTTATTTTACAAGTGGGAAAAATGGCTAGAGTGGAGGTGTTAAGTTAGTCAAAGTAATATATGGGGAGTGAGTTAACAAAACTCAATTGTAGATTGAATACGTTCAATTCTAGGGTTGTCTAACAATAAACCTCATTCACTCAGACACAACACCACATCACCCCTCTTGAAATACTTTCTAGTTGCAATGTCAACCTCTATAGGGATGGCTGGACAGAAATCAAAAGATAATAAAAATCATTTACCAGCAATTTTGAAAGTTCTTGAATTCTTGTATTACTTGAATTACAACAAAGATCTGGCTGTTGTAACAGAGACTCAAGGTAACAAAGGCTTAAACTAAATTGAACTTAATCATTTTAATTATCTTTCACGTGATTGTCTAGGAGAATGTTGTTCAGGACTTCTTGGTTAACTCTGTAGTACTAGGACACAAGACTTTTTCAATCTTATTCCTCCTTAGTGAGTTGCTTTTATCTACATATCCAAGACAATTAACTACAATAATGTCCACATTCTTGCCAGGGAGCTGAAGGAAAGAGAACGAGAGAACACACTTCTTCTTTATAAGATGTGAACGTTGCTGGTTGCTATGGTGTGAATGTTTGTGTCTCCCCACCACCTCCAGTTCATATGATGAAATCTTAAACCCCTCAAGGTGAGGTATTATAAGGTGAGGTCATTAGGCCATGAGAGCTGAACCCTTCTGATTGGGATTAGTGCCCTTATAAAAGAGGCATCAGGGAGCTACTCGACCCTACCAGCGTGTGAGGACACAGTGAGAAGGTACCATCTATAACTAGGAAATGAGCCCTGGGCAGATACCACATCTGCTGGTGCCTTGATCTTGGACTTAGCCTCGAAAACTGTGAGAAATGAATTTCTGTTGCTTATAAGCTACGTAGAATAAGCTATTTTGTTATAGCATCCTAAATGGACTGACACTGATATTATTTTGAAAAAAAGAGGTAAAATTTACACAATGTAAAATTCACATTAAGAAATTTCACGGCCGGGTGCGGTGGCTCACGCCTGTAATCCCAGCACTTTGGGAGGTCGAGGCGGGCGGATCAACTGAGGTTGGGAGTTCGAGACCAGCCTGACTAATATGGAGAAACCCTGTCTCTGTTAAAAATACAAAATTAGCCGGGTGTGATGGCACATGTCTGTAATCTCAGCTACTTGGGAGGCTGAGGCAGGATAGTCACTTGAATCCAGGAGGCGGAGGTTGCAGCGAGCAGAGATCGTGCCATTGCACTCCAGCCTGGGCAACAGGAGTGAAACTCAGTCTCAAAAAAAAATTTTAGAGTGTACCGTTCACTGGTTTTTAGTATATTCACAGAGTTGTGCGGCCATCACTACTAATTCCAGAAAACTTTCACCACCACAAAAGGAAACCTCCTGCCTTCTTTTCTACCTGTTGGCAATCACTCCCAATTTCCCCTCTCCTCCATCCTGGGCAAGCACTAATCTACATTTATTTTCTATGGATTGGACTATTCTGAGTATTTCATATAAATGGAGTCATACAGTGTATTACCGTTTGTGACTGTCTTTACCTTAGCGTGTTTCCAAGGCTCATCTTTGTTGTAACATGTATCAGTACTTTATTCCTTTTAATTGCAAAATAATATTCCATTGTATGGATGTGCCCACATTTTCAATTCTTTTCAATTTCAGCATTGATCTTAGTCACTCAAATTGAACTTTGCTGAAAGTGCCAAGAAACACCCAATACATACCGATTTTGTCAGTTTTGCCCCATAGTTTCTCTTAGAGTTACAAGCTCTGAGGCACACGGTTTTCCCTATGAGGATTTTGTATAACACCCCAAAATGCTTTCCCACGGCATAATAAGGGACACTAGTTTGCCTGTGGACACTTTCTGTGTTCTTGCAACTGACTTCTAAGTGATGGCTAGCTATTATTGATCTTGTTCTGACCAAATTTTTTATTTGTTATATAGATACTATAAAGAGACCTAAACTTATATTGACCTAGTAAAATAAATATGCATTATTTCTCTCCTATATGGTCTGGCCAGAAGTAGTATGAAGATGACCTTGTGCCAGGGGCCCAGGTTCATTCTACGACATTCCTGCAGCCCCTCTAAGATGCTGACTTTTACCACATAGTGCAGGATGGCCTGTAACTTTTCTATTCCAGCCAGTGACCTGGTCTGAAACAAAAACAGAGGGGAACTCTTCCTTTAAATGACATGGCTCAAAGGTTGCACAAATCACTCATGGTCACACCTCATTGACCAGAAATCAGCCATATGTTCACACCTAGCTGCAAGGTAGTTTGGAAAATGTAGTTTTTATTCTGAGTGAAAATCACTGAGATACAAAGCAATTTTTGTAATGAAAAGGAGGAAATAGATATTGGATGAAACATAGCTGTTTCCCTCTTTTTCACTTATTGCCATGAAAAGTAACAGTAGGAACAAGCAGTAGCTAGAAAAACTGACTTTGTACTGCAAGTTGAGTTGTATATTTTCTTGACACTATTTACCTTTGAAAGCTGATTTGTCTTTTTTCTTTTCTTTTTTCCTGAGACAGAGTCTTGCTCTATCCCCCAGGCTGGAGTGCAGTGGCATGATCTTGGCTCACTTAAAAGCTGATTTTTCTTAATCCAAACTAGTTTTATTTGGTCTCTAAGCTTATAGTATCATGTAAATGCAATACCTGGAATAAGGATACTAATTTCAGTGGTAGCATGTAAAATTAGACACTGACAATTTATTCTCTATTTTTCTTATTCTTTAAACTTTACTTTCATACTCTAGTTTCTAAAGAGATGCACAAATGTTATACACCTAGGTATTTCAGTCTGACTTAGCATGTCATAGATGAAGATGTTTAAAAAGTAAAACAAAAAATAGCTCTTACAGAATTGATTCTAATTTATGTTAATTAATAAAGCAATATTTTAGAGCCAGAAATGAGTAATTCCAACTAAAATCTAAAATGCTATCTATATGTAACCTTCTTCATTTTAGTCAAGGAAATTTTGTTCCACTCAGTGTCCATCCTTTTTGGCTGGTAATATCATTAACTTAAATGCTTTCCCTCTCTTTGGCCATTAGGTTATGAAGTCTAATATTGGAAATAGAATAAGTATATCATTGTGAATTTAGGTCACATCGGAATTTGATTCTATTTGACTGTCATAAGTTATAATTGTCAATGTTTTGTTTGGAGAGTGAAAGCACTTAAAATACCTTATGGTTACTTTCAGTAGGGTGCTCATTTTACTTAAAGATCTAAATATAACTTTTCAAAATTTTAGTGGAAACAAAGATTGAAATTAGGTGTCAGGTGGTATAGATACTTATAAACCTCATGTCACTCTTACAACAAATTCCAATGAATTATAAAAATCCAACTTGCTTTTATTATCATTATGTTATACATAACAGTTTACCTTACCCAGACCCCACAGAGTTTAAGCACCTCAAGGATCCTCATAAGACCAATTTAAAAAGGAAGCAAATTGTCTTAACACATTCTGGCTCGGAATCGATGTAATTTTGTATTACAAATTAGAACTTAAACCAAGACACAAATTGTCCATTGGCTGCCATGAGCCACAGATGTCTTGAAGAAGATACATTTTGTTTAGCCAGGACAATGTTTTAAAAATAAAATGCAATCAGTTGTCAAGGTTTAAAAAATTAAATGTTATACATGAAATTTATAGTTGCAGCTTTTCTTTAAGTAACAAATGTTGATGTGTGGCCATGTAGGGTCCCCATTTCACATGTGCTGAGTAGTGACTGTTCTCTTAGAAGGGGCACAGGTTTTCTGGCTCAGTTCACTAATATTGGTCCCTTTTTGCTTGCGAGTGCTCTACATCAAGCCAGGTGGAGTGCCACTTGATGGAATCTCAATAGAGTTGTGCTATGGTTTGAATGTGTCCCTCAGTGATCATGTGTTGGCAACTTAATCCACAATGCAACAGTATTGGGAGGTGGGGCCCTAATAAGAGGGGATTAGGTCATGGATGGTGTGCTCTCATGAATGGATTAGTGTCATTATCTCTCAGGAGTAGTTTTCTCGAGAGTGGGGTTCTTATAAAAGTGAGTGTGGCCCCCTCTTACTCTCTTGCCTTTGCTATGGGGTGATGCAGCAAGTCGACCTTCACCAGATGCAGGCCACATGGCCTTGGACTTCACAGTCTCCAGAGCTGTAAGAGATAAATCATTGTTCTTTAAAAATGACCTGGTCTATGGTATTCTGTTATAGTAACATAAAATGGGCTGAGACGAGTTGGAAGAGGAAGGAGATAGTTGAGGGCAAGCAATCTTAGTGGCTAAGCCAGCTCTTTACTGAGATGTCCAGCAGCGCCCCAATGCATCTTCCAGTCCATTCTTCTCTAAAAACTTCTCTCCAGAGCTTCCACTCCCAACACTCTTTCATCCAACCTGCCTTCTTTGGGGCATACTGCTGCCACAGGGGAAAGCCAGGGCCTGTGTCCTTTCAGTGCTTTTGGATTCCTGCTACTGCTAGAGTCATCTCCGATGCTTGTTGCCCTCTACTTCATTGAAAGAGATAAAATGTGACTTTATTATTTTTCTTAGAAGTGTCTTTGGCACAGAGATGGGATTGGACAGAGAATGGTGATGAGTCCCATGATAAATTGTAAGGGAATTTTGGAGTTATAGAAAGTGGTCAAATCCTGGGGAAGGAGTTAAAACTAACCTGTCTAATTAGGTTGAAATGTTAATTCTACTTACCAAATACAAGTACAAAACTAGGGCTTATTATAGTTAGTAGCCATCTTGGTTAACTGATCAATTATCATGGTATCAAAGTGCTTGTTTCAAGTAGCCCTTATTTTTACAAAGTGAGATTTCATCACACTAATCACAGTGGCATGCAACTTAAAACATTTGAATCATTTATTTCTGGAATTTTTTGTTTAATATTTTTGGACTGTGATTGACCTTGGGTAACTGAAACTGTAAAAAGCAAAACCACCAATAAGGTGGTACTAGTGTATCTGTGATTTCTGTAAATTAAAAAAACATGTGAAAGATGATGAAAAAAACATAAAAATGAGATACGATTAAGAAAAAATAGGAAAATAGGAATGCCTAAATTTGGGAGAGCAGGCAGAAAATAAAATCTGGCAAAAATTGAAGAAGGAACTTGTGGAATATGCAACAAGTTACAAAATCATCACTTTTTTTTTTATTATGCATCCCAAAGATTAAAGATTGATGCATCAGTGCTACTACTGTCAGGGAGTGATCTGGTGCCCGAATTGTTTTGCATAATGCTCTACTGCTGGATACTTCGAAGTCCCCAGAGTATGCAGATTCTGCTCATCATGGCTGTGTCTTGCTTGTTATGCTATTTGTAACTCTAGTCTTGTTATTTCATGTTTATTTACACATGGTGAGGTACATGAATCAGTAAATTATTTCCCTGGACTCCAATTTTGTCAAAGTTATTTTGAATTAAGTTCTGTTCCCTAAATTTGTCCCCATCCTCCCAGTATGTGATGTGTTTTGTTTTTTCACATTTGCGAACTTCATCATTTTTACTGGTTGCTTCCATTCCAGCATTGGAAATACAAAAAATAGTGAATCAAAATGGTCTTCATATTTTAATCCCCATGGAGCCTCACTTGTCACTGATCTTCACCTTCAAATGCTTCCTTTCTCTGAGCCATTTGTCAGTGGACTCACTCTCCTATGTTGCAAATAGTGCTTGTTGATCTTGGAGATTAATCTTTGGTGGGTGATTTATTTTTGAAAACTCATGGAAGTTCACGTACTGTAATTTATGACTGCGGTTTACTTCAGTTAGATATGAGATATTAGTCCTTCCTAAAAATGTCAGCATATATGTGCTGCAAACTTGTCTGTCTGAACAAAATTATTTTTCTATTAAGCATCTTTTGCTTTTCCATGTTGACTCCATTTTGGTCTACAGCACCTCAGGGCATTTATTCTTTCTATTGTTCATTATTTATCCTGGGGCAATAAATAGTATCAGATATAATACAAGAAAGAACATCATATATGATACTATTTATTGCATATATATTATATATATTGCTCTATCTATATATGCATATATAGTATTGTATATATAATATATGTAAAATAATATATATACAATACTATAATATATAGTACACATATAAAATATATATTTAATACTATTTATTGGTAATATGGTAGTATAGTAATATAGTATTGATATATATAACAAAGTATAGTAACTATAAAATACAGTGAATAAAATATAATACAGTATTGGAGATATAGATATATATAGAGATATAGATATATAGATATAGATATATAGATATAGATATATAGATATATATGTAAAATGTATCTTATATTCTTTTTTGGTTCAAAATCCCTAAGTTAAAAGGTAAAAAATCTGGATTCTAGCTATTGTTCAATAATTTATTTGTTGTCTAACATTGGGCAAATTCCTTGCCCTCACTCTACCTCTACCTCAGTTTCCTCATCAGTGAAATAGGCATAATATTAACTGCCAATGCTCTTGCATAGTATTTTTACAATGAAAATACTAGGTATATGGGAAAATAATTTGATAGTTTAAATGGCATATACAAATAGTGTAATAGTATTGTCACAGGCTAGCAGAGGAACTAGTACAGATATTAGGCGTAAGTGTTAAATGAATTGCTTATATATTCAAATTACTATTGCTTTTTATAGATTTATAGAGTCAAAGGGAATTTTATACTAATGTTAGTCCACATGACACTTACTGGGACTTATATTAGTACAAGCCCCAGTAAGGTTCCCATTCCTGATTAGTGACAGATTGGGAGTAGGTTTTAAGACTTCACTCCTGACCTGGCTACTTAAAGCATACCTTGTAGACCAGTTCTTTTCATTGGTGTGCATACACTGTGGAATATGTTTAGATTTACTAACAATCACTGCCAATTTTAATGCCCCTCAGTGGGAGAAGCAACAACTTTTTAGCCCTTCCATTGATTCTGGGTCAACAGACTGTGGAGAAAGAAAAATCACTCTATTCATCTACCTTGAACTTTTAAAGTTATCAAAATGTTTTCTTGAGGTTTAAGCTTCATTTCTTGGAATAGCCAGCCTTCTCCCTTTCCAAATTTCCTCATACCTTCAAGTCCAAAATCCTCCCCGCAATTTTTGCTGATGTTTATTTAGGGTTGAAGTGCAGTTATGTTCTCCTGGCCTTCTCTGCCTCCTGAGCTCTGGCTTCTCGAGGTGGAGCTTTGCTTCTACAAAACCCCAACCTGACACTTATTTACAAAAATAAATCTGTTGCCAAATATTCAGCAGGGTGACAGACTTTACTGGATTTTTTATTTATTTTTTTATTTTCGGTGAGAGGACTACTTAAAGTAAGGGGTTAATTGCATAGCTTGCAGGATTTTGCAACTTTGCCACCCACTTTTTTTTTTTTTGACCATGTTCCACTTCTTTTATTGTGTATATCTCAGATGATCTCAAGAATTCTGAAAGCTTTTCTCTGTAATTTTCAGGGTCATTTAGTTCTCCCATAGGAAAACTTGGAAAAACCCAGTAGAGCCACAGTTTTAAAGTATAAAATTGGTTCATTTCATCAAGCTATTTTCAATATAGTTTGCAGGAGAAATTCTGGTGTCACTATTTGTAAGTAACATTTCTACATTTCAACTCGTAAGCCATTGCTTTTCCATAATTATACTAATGCAAGTTTTCTTAAGCTTTATGGGCCAAGCTGATCATTTAAGTCTTTATTTTGTCAGTAACAGAATATGCAGAACGAACTGTATTAAATAATAAAACTGCAAGGTTGATTTAATCGAGTAGCTCACCAATGTCAAAAAATGATACTTTTTCATATGTGAGTGATCCCTCTTAAAATGGTGGGTACTAACATTTGCCAAGGCTATGTATTTCTTGTCTATACTTAAAGAGTATGTATCTCCTGCAGGTTTAACATTAGCACTGTTAATCTTACGCTGACTAATTTATACTACATGCCTATTTCTGAATCAACTATGATCAGGTGTGTAAGATTAAGCTGATTGGTTTAGGTCAGTAAATGCCCATTATTGGATTGGAGCATGAAGTCAATTGCGTCCAAACCATGTAGCTTAGCATAGGAGAAATTTCTTCCCCAGTGAAATATCTTCAGGCTGTTAGGCCAATATTGAGTATTATTTGTTATAAACCAGATTCATCTTTCACCTTTTCTAGAATGTGATAAATGTTGTTGCTGCTCACTGTATATTGATGTCTGTGTAATATCTAGGTACAAATTAGGCTTGTAATTCATAGCCAGCTGTGGTTGGTTGAGACCTTTCTCATGACTTATTCTGCCCAATAATTTTTTTTTTTGACCAGGTACTTTTAATGGAAGTGATATGTGTCACAACTGGGCTAGACCATATAAATGTCAATGTCAGACTCTTAGGAGTTATATATTTTTCCTCCTGTCTCAGTATCAGACATAGATCCAGGTAGTAACCGGGATCTCAGAGTAAGAGCAATGAGAAAATATTGAGCATAGCTCCCCGCTGACCTATGATGGACGTGGCGAATGGACAAACAATAAAATATTCTTTTAAGCCACTAAGAGTTGGGAATTGGCTGTTATCACACTGGCCTGTCCTAGCCTACATATAATACAGATGCTCCCTGACCTTAAAATGGGGTTATGTTCTGATAAACCAATGATAAGTTGAAAATGTCATACATCTAAATGCATTTAATATACCTCACTGTGAAACATCATAGTTAAGCCCAGCCTACCTTACGTGTGCTCAGCACACTTAGCATACAGTTGGGTAAAGTCATACAATACAAAGCCTGTTTTATAATATAGTGTTGAATATCTCATGTCATTTATTCAATATTATAGTGGAAGTGTAAAACTGAATGGCTGGGTACTTGAAATACAGTTTAGACTGAGTGTGTATCACTATTGCACCACTGTAAGGTTAAAAAAAAATCCTACATCAAATCGTCGTTAAGTCAGGTACCATTTGTAATTGAAATTTGGCCTGGCACATTGCCACCTAGAGAGCCAGGGGCTACATTTTCCAGTTGACTCTTAGAACCCTATGACTGTTTTGGCCAACAGAATGAAAAAGGATTTTATGTATGCAACTTCCATGTGACTTGTTTGCAAGGATATCTATTCCTCTGGGTTTCTGCTTTCTCCTCAATGCTGGCTGGAAATGGCAATGTCCGTAGTAACCCTGAAAGCTTCATGTTGAGGATGGCGACCCACAACTTTGGTGCATGAGTGACTTAATTGATCCAAGGCAGCCTGCTGGCTCAGTGCTTTATATGAGAAATATATAACTTCTTTTCTTTTCTTTTTTTTTTTTTTAAGACAGGGCCTTTCTCTATTACCCAGGCTGGAGTGTAGTGGTGTGATCATGGCTCACTGCAACCCTGACCTTCTGGACTCAAGCAATTCTGCCTCAGCCTCCAGAGTAGTTGAGACTAAAGGTGCAGAGCACCAAGTCTGCCTAATTGAAGAAAAATAATTCGTAGAGAAGGAGTCTCACTATGTTGCTTAGTCAGAACTCTAACCCCTGAGCTCAAGCAATCCTCCCATCTCAACTTAAATTTCTATATTCTTTAAGACCCTGCATCTCTGGGTCTTCGTTGAACTAGTCTATCATTTAGCCAACAAATATAACAACCTGAACATGTAATCAGCAATAATTTATAGATACATTTATATTGTATTCCTACCCCAGGGATTACAATATAAGCAGAAAATGTGGCCTTTACTTTTATTACGTAGTTCATTCATTCATGTGTATATTCTATGAATATTACAAAATTGCTACAATATGGATGGATGATATTTAGTGTGAACAGAGATAATAAAATTAACAATGCATGGTACTTCCCATGGAAGTGATTATCATTTAGTAGGAAAGGTAAAACATGTAAATAGTTTTAGAGAAAACTATGAAGCAGAGTAGAGTCAATACATCATATGGTGCATTTTGAAGGCAGTCAGACACAAAGTGAGATAACGAATTTTGACTCTGTGCTAATTATATGATGTTGGGCAAAAGACTATAATATGCACAATGATGACTATTTTGTAGGATTGATAAAGTTATTAATCATGTAAGTTGCCTAGAAAAGTTCCTGGCAAATAGTAGGCACCCAATTGAGGTAGCTATTATTAGTCATAATTTGAAGATGTTTACATAAGTAATGACATTTCAAAGAAAGGATACAATTATAAGAGGTAGCAAAATTAGAGAAAATTTTGTACAGGTAATTGGAAGAACACCAAAATTTGAAATCAATAAAAGATTTTTCCCAAAGGCGAAGCAGTTGATTTGAGGCAGAGTTAAACAGACATGTAGGAGAACAGGTTGAAGTGTACATACGATAAATGGGGCATAGATGGGATCAGATAATGTGCAGCAGAAAAGATAAATGTTAAAGAGAGAAGGGTGGAAGTGTATCGTTACTCTTCTCTCATTGCCTGCATACAGCAGAGCTAGGGATTGATCCCATTTTGGGAAGACTTAAAAGATATAATTTAGGGGTGACTTTTTGGAAAAAGAATCCAGGATTACAAATACAAATTGAGGCAGGTAAGGAAATGGTAAACAGGATGTATGTAATCCATTGAATCCCTTTTCCAGGACAGCAATATGATCCCAGGAGAGAAAGCAAATGACATCATCAATTTTTGTTGTAAACTCACTAATGACAGATCTCTTGGCAAACAAACGAGTGGCATTTGCTAGCAGGAGAGTAACTGTCTTCTGATTGTTTTTCCCAAGCATAAACCTCATTCTCTAGGATTTCATGAGGTTAAAACACATGCAAGCTCTGCCTCCCGGGTTCACAACGTTCTCCTGCCTCAGCCTCCTGAGTAGCTGGGACTACAGGTGCCCGCCACCACGCCCAGCTAATTTTTGTATTTTTAATAGGGACGGGGTTTCACCTTGTTCACCTTGTTAACCAGGATTGTCTCGATTTCCTGACTTCGTGATCCGCCCGCCTCGGCCTCCCAAAGTGCTGGGATTAGAGGCATGAGCCACCACCACACCTGACCAGTTATACTTTCATGAGGCATGACTCCAGAGAAAATTTCCCGTTATCTATGTAACTGTCTGAATATAAAAAATATAATAACCAGAGTGCCTCCTTCTGTGCAGTGTAAGGACTGTGACTACATGTGTCACTGGGAGAGCACATCTGTTGATACAGTACCAGAACACATCTGGAAAACTATATTAGAGGCCCTAATACTTTCCCTGCTTTTCTGAGACTTGCGATTACTTGGATTCCTTAAACTATTAGTAAAGCTCATATAGGGAAATTCAAAGCTTCTCTCTGAAGGATCAAGTCTAAGTCTGTTGAAATGAATTGGCAATTAACAGATTAATAGGAAAAAAGGTGTACAATTATATTAATGTGTATAAGCATGGGGGAATACAGGAAAGTGATTACCCAATAACTCAGCGAAGTACAGATGCTTATATGCTCTTCCTCATGGGGTGGGGGAATGAGGAATGTAGGTAATTCTTTTGAGGGTAAGTAAATGATTATTAGGGAGAATAATTGGACCTCAGAGACAGAAATTAACCTAATAACGAATGGGATTTCAGAGAGGGGATGGAAGGCAATTGTGTTCTCTTTGGCAGGTCTAGTCTTATGGTAGATAACAGAATATCAAAGTGGAGCCTCTTCTAGCATTTGCTGAATTTCAAGAGCCTTTAATTTAAAATAACCAGCATACCAGGGGATGAATTTTGGGGTAAAATTGCCTGGGCTCTTGTATTTGATACTGGGTAAGATCTCTGATTTGTCACTGCCTATCAGCCTTTGTATGGAAAGGTGAAAATCCAAGGCATAGTTACTGGAATGAGTCTTATCAGTGGAATTTGTAGGAAATCGATATATCTGGGGAAAATGGCTAAGTGGATAGACAATGAGTCACAGGAAAAATGGCAAATTAAGTAAAAATTCTATTCCCTGGGCATTGTTAAAAGCCCATATAAAAGCAAGACTTCTGAGAGAAGGAGGTGACAGGTGGGAAAAATAAACTCAGTGAGACCACATTTTCTAGTTCTGAATAGTTTATCATGCCTCTTTGACAACTAGGAAATATATTACTTTCACTAGCAAAATAACTCAATGATGCCACTGGTTACTCACAAAATTATAAACACAGTTAGAGACCAGGCGCAGGTAACGATGGAATCTCAAAAGGATGCTTTCTGTTCAAGCATTAGGACACTGAAAAGCAAAATGTCAGAAAAGCATGGGGAACAATTATTGACATGTTACTGCAGAAATAGCAATCAGGGAAATATGCTGATGATGATGTATATTGCTGAATGGAAGTGATTATTTATGCTGATGACTAATCCCCAAGTGTCTGCAACTACTTATGAGCAAAGTCCTCTGGATGGTCTGACATCTAATAAGCCGCAGTGAATAAAGGCATGGGAGGTTCCCCAGTCTCTCTCTTAACTCTTAAAGGGCAGTGGTACTTTTGCTTGATCTATACTCTCTGAAGAAATTTACTCCCTTAATTAAAGGCTAAGCCATGAAAAAAGATGAACTGAGAGGCCAAGATCTCCATGCTTCATGTCTGCAAGAGATCTTAGACTTCATGCAATGATAAGGTTAAGATGTGAGGTATGGGGTGTAAACAAAACTTTCTTAGGATTGTTAGCTATGGAATTTTAACCCTGTGTAAAGTAGATAGGAGAGTCATTTTTCTCAGTAATATAGCTTAGGAATGTTAGCCCGGTGTAAAGTAGTAAGGAGGTAATTTTGCTCTGAACGGCATGGAGGTGAACCTGAGAGGGTTCCCAGTGCTGCTCAGGCAACCACGGTAAGGGTGGAGTTATGAATTGGAAAGTGTGATTGTATAAGCATGGTCCTCCTGCCTTTTTATGAACGCGAGCTTGGGAGGGATCCTTTATGCAAATAGGGCATGTTACCCTTTACAAGGAGGACATCTGCTAAATCTTTCTCATGTAGTTTTAATTGGCTGTGATAAACAAGAATCTTTAGAACCAAGACTTCCTTAGTAATAAACATGAAACAATAGCTGATTCGAGGAGGGAAACAAGAAATTGTTGCTCTCATTAAGAAATGGTTGAGATGGGAGTTTTGATTCCTTTATTTCCCTTTTACTTGTCCAGTGTGGCCAGTACTTAGAGACGGCAGTGTTCAGAGGTGAATACTAGACTATCGTGGGTTAGACAAGGTGATTCCTCTGATTGGTTCGGCCATACTGGATACAGTGGAGATTATACAGGAAGTGCAATAGGCCAGCAAGGACTGGTATGATGTTACCTTCTTGGCAGACACATTTATTTTCCGTATCAGATTTTGGAGTCCAGCCAGATACAATTTGCAATCTTGTGGAATGCACATTGGCCTGTATGCACTGTTTCAACATGGAGAAATTCAAATTCTCAGGCATATGGCTACAATCTAATAAGGTAGGACTTGAAGTTGAAAACCATTAGAGCAAGTGAGAGCACAGCACTGCCCTGAGGGCATGATTATCACTTAGAGGAAGAAGCGCTGAAAGACAAATGGAGGCTGGCTGACATTTCCAGTTAAAATTGAAATGTCTGTGAAATTCCTGGAAATTGTGAGGACTAAGACAACCAAGGCCATCCCCCTAACTGACAAATTTTCACAGGCTCTGCTGAGAAAAAAGACACCTGGACACTAGCAGGGCTATTCAAGTATTGATAACAATTCTCTTCCTTTTCTGGGAATCCTGATGGCCCCTGAACACAAAGGAAGTAGAAAAAAATTAAATAGGTAGAGGGTCATGAGCAGAAATAAACATGCAGAGGTTTACAGAGGATGGTGGTACAGGCAGCCCCACTTTGTCCTTATAATCTGCGGCTGAACATAATGCAGATCAAAGCCTTTGGCAGAACTCAAATAAGGCCAAGACATTTTGGGTTTTGAGTTTCTAAGCTGTCTGAAGCATCTGTTCATTATAGGCTGTTAGAAAGCAATTGTTAGCTTGTTACTAGGCAGTGGTGAAAATTACCCTCATGAGAGAAGTCTGAGGTGAGAAATATCAACCATGTCTTGGGTGATGTCAGAGCAATTTGAATAGGGATGGAGAAGCCAGCAAAATTCAATTAAGTGGAAGCATTTTCAAAAGTGTGCTAAGGGGGAAAGTTCAGAAGGCATTGGTGACATATACAAGGAGGTTGGCTTTATGCAGCCCGGGTCGTAAATATACCTGAAGTCTATGGATTTACTGAAAAATGTCATATACACACATTAAAGTCACATATACATATTAACTCTGTGTATATAATACACATTAATGTCACATACACATTAACTCTGTGTATGTAATGGGATGTGTCAGAACTGAAGTGGCTCCCTCTGCAGGTGATGGGATTGCACACTTTGCTTAGAAGTGTCCTGTGTTAATTTGGACCCGAATGTAAGGAGAAAGTCCCTAGGCAACTTAATGGAAGGTCCTGGTAATCCCTTTGCTTCATCTCTGTCTCATAACTTCTTACATATTGAAATTATTAGTGAAGTAAGGTATCAGAATTGTAGAAGTCTGACCTGATTGTGCGATTGTATGTTACCTCAGTTATGAGAGAAAAGCTTTTCCTTTTAAAAAGTGTCTTAGTCTTTTCTGTCATAAATGAAGTAGTTTTAAAAGAACAGAAACATATTTCTCATAATTCTAGATGCTGGAAACCAAGATGAAGGCCTCAGCAGATTTGCTGTTTTGGGAGGGCCCACTTTCTCAGACAGTGCCTTCTAGCTGTGTCCTTATGTGGTGTAATGGTCAAGACAGCTCCCTGGGACCTCTCTTATGAGGGCACTAATCTCATTCATGAGCGCTCCACCCTCAAGACCTAATCACTTCCTAAATGACCCACCTCCTAACATCATCTCCTTGGAGGTTACGATTTCAACATATAAATATTGGGGGAACATGAACTTTCAGCAAAAGATAATCACAACACATTCCAAATCTGAAAATCTAATGAAAATCCAGAAAAATGATACAATACTTTTGTTAGTATCATATCAGACACATCTCTATAACACTTTTTTTTTTCCCTGCATGTTTTCTCTGCATCCTCTGTAATTGCTCTTCACATTATAATCTTGAAGGATCATTTGTACAGGAAGAGTAGAAAGATAATTCTGCCTTTTCTCTAGCATATTTTTTGTGTTTTTATTGTTGTTGATCATTTAGACTAGGGGCCCATAAAAAATATTTTGCTTAGAGTTTTACATTTCTGAGGACTAAAAATTCTTCACGAAATGTTTCTTGGTTTTCAAACCTTGTTTCTTCCCCCACTATGTTTATATTTTGATTGGCAGCAATGTAGGACATCTACATGTCATCTGGTCCTGCACTCCTGTTGTGACATCAGGAGAGTCAGCACAGTAGGTGGTAGAAGTATTCCTGGGAGCCATTTCTATGCTCAGTGGCTGGCAATAACTTAACTATGCATGATACTGACTGTCAACTGCACAAGCGTACCCCCACTAAGCGCAAACTGAATATTCTGTCAGTTTGCCTTTCCTTGAACTGGAATCCCCAAAACCCTGCAGTCAACACCACATGATAAGAGAGTTAAGTGTGAAAAAGAGGAAGTAGGGGTAGAAAGCACAGCGATCATAACTATGTTGAAAAAGAAAAAAAAATCATGAGTTTTGCCAATTTTATATATGATGTGTGAGCACTAGGACCATTTCCAGGGTCTTGGAGGAAACCTATGCAAGTGAGGTGCACTGAGTATTAACCTTCAAAAACTTCATAGTAATTCTGCTTCTGAGTGGGGCCAGATTGTGAAAAGATTTAACTCATCAGGGGAAGCTGGGTTTCATGGAGTCAGCATCTAAAATATGCAAGGGACATTATTATGATCAGATAGTTTAGGTATTTAGAGAAATGTGTGAGCCAAAGATAAGTGATATGGATAAATGTGCTAAAATGACCAACTCAGTACTCATCAAACTATTGTTATCATATCAAATCTATTCAGAGAAAAATATCCCATCTTGGCAAGGTTTTCCTAGTAATGGATTACTAGGAAGAAGTAGGGTCAGTTTCACTAGGGCTAAATACATTAGCAATGCATTAAATCATGCTCTGGCTACATCAAATGGTTATTACGTTCCTAAAGCACCACTGAAGGGATTCTAGCTCAATCTTTCATCAAGGGTATCAGACATTTCAGACTTTTCAAATCCGGTGCCCTCACTGTGATTGATTTTGTATCCTGTCAAACAAGTCCTCCAGCATGAACAGGCTTCTTCATTTGAAAATCGGGGTGTGTTCAAAACATGGTCAAAATTTTTGTCCTTTGTCAGTTGTGGTCAGGAAAAAAACACTCCTGTGGCTGCCAAAACTGAAAGAGTCATGCTTCAATGGAAGAATCAGCCCTAGAGATTAGTTTGCCTAATGATTTAAGACAGAGAAATTTGTACTGAATAAGAAATGGAAACATTGAGACGTTAGTGGAATGCCTACCCCTTGAGATTGGAGACTTGGCCAGAACAGAAATCCTTACTCCATCTATTTCTCCACTCAGTGACCCTAGGTTAGGTGTGGACCAAGACACATCTGGGTTGAGTTGATGAATTTTCCCTATTCTGAGTTATAGACCTGTCCATTCGATTTCCAATTATGCCTTTCTATTGTATATCCTAGACATTTCAAATTTACATTTACCTCTGAACCCCAGATTTTCTTCACTCATGAAAGGCTCTAAAATCTGCTCCCCAACTTATTTTTCCCACATCAGTAAATTGTCCTACCTCCAGTTGAACGCCTAGTTTTGTGAGCACCCTCTCCTCTACCTCTGTGTTATTGTAACTCTCTTATTGTTCATGTGTTTACCACAGTAACCTCCTCACAGGCTTGAAACCTCCATTTCAAAATACAAGCAGAATAATCTTGAAAAAGCAAAACAGAAGAAAGAAAATTTAACTGTTAGTCACCAACTTAAACTTATTTAATGGTTTCCCCCAAAAGCCATCAGTAA
Organism: Pongo pygmaeus; assembly: GCF_028885625.2. Taxonomy (NCBI): domain Eukaryota; kingdom Metazoa; phylum Chordata; class Mammalia; order Primates; family Hominidae; genus Pongo; species Pongo pygmaeus. Next base: position 13,704,236 of record NC_072380.2, read on the forward strand.
GACATCCAATTTTCGTAGTGGTCTCCAAGGATTCCTATGTTCTGGCCCTTGCCAATTTTTCCAGCTTTACTGTCATCCTTGCACCATTCCAGTGATCCCAAAAGACTTGTAATTTGCTCTTCTGCCTCCATGCCTTGGCATAGCTTTTTGTGACCTGGAATGTTCTCTCCCAATGTTCTGCTCCAAGAGTAACAATAATTGATTCTTAAACATACCTCTTCTTTATGTTTTGGATTAAAGTATCCTATGCTCTAAGTATTTGAAAAATAACTATTTAATATAATCTTATGCTAGAATAAAATTATGTGTTTGTCTATGAGACTAGAAACTATCTTATTAATTTTGTATTCCTAGTACCCAGATCACTCCTGAAATATATGAGCTATTTAAAAGATAAATGCATATTCAATAAATGAGTCAATATAGGCTGCAAGTAATACAGAAAACCACTCAGCCACTGGAAGAGATGTCATTTAAAAGAATAATCAGATATTTGTAAAGAGAGTACAGCTTACTGAAAAAATCCTATAAACAGCATAAAATTTGACTGTTCCCAACTAATAAGACAAAAGATAATCATACCAAATATTAAATAGCTTTGCATTTGATTTTTCTACTGACTATAGACAAATACTATGTTATATTCATCTAGGAATGCTTGGAACTGTAAGTCCAAACTGATTATATGAGTTTGTTACATCGGAGGAAACCAAAGTAAGTAGAATCCATAAGTGAGAATCTGTATAATCCATCCACAGAGGGTCTCTGTTAGGGCAGAGGCAATAAAAAATGGAATGAAGGATATGGAGTTAAGACACATTTAGAACTGGTGCTCATTTGGTCATGGAACAGGGTAAACAGTTTACTAAAATAGTCAATACCTACAGGAGAAGACAGTGCCAGGGCTCAGAATTACAATCATGCACCCTTGAGATTATATGTTTCACAGTGGTTGCAATCTTCTTTATAACATGTCTAAAAATGACACTCCACTTGATGGCAATTGGACTCTAAAAATGTTATTAATCAAAACCTCTGCATTTAGTATTGTTTTAAAATGTCATTTTAATTTGGTATTGTCATAGATAGAAACATAACAGTAGTATGTAAAGGTGTGCAAGATGCAGTGGATCCGTTTATTGACAGTATTTGGTGCCCACATGAATTGATGGGTCCCTTGCAGTGCCTAAAGTGATCTGTGCATTACAGATGGGAAAAATATTTCCTTCTTTCAAATAATTGCGTTGGATACCCTTGAGAAAAGTACTATTAGTTCACTTCTGTAGCATGTGTTTTCTTTAGAAGTACCGTAGTTTATCCTAGAAATACATGTTTTAATATGTTATGGAACAAATTAAAAACCAGGTCACATATGTAGCTATTAATCTGCCCCCTCTAAACCTTTAATAATTATTTTATAAAACACTATATAAATAGATTTTAAAGGAAGAAATTAAAATAGGCTTTTTAAATGTAAAAGATGGCTCATGCCTTTAATCCCAGCACTTAGAAAGGTCTAGGTGTGTAGATCACAAGGTCAGGAGTTCGAGACCAACCTGGCCAACATGGCAAAACCCTGTCTCTACTAAAAATACAAAAATTAGCTGGGTTGTGGTGGTGGCCACCTGTAATCCCAGCTACTCAGGAGGCTGAGGCAGGAGAATCACTTGAATCCGGGAGGTGAGCCAAGATTGCGCCACTGCACTCCAGCCTAGGTGACAGAGTGAGAGTCCATCTCAAATAAATGAAAATAAATAAATGTAAAAGAAACACTAAGATGTGTGGATCATTAACCTGTTAAAAGTCTAAAATAACTGTTGTTACTTTAGATTTTGAATCTATCGTAGATTTTGAATAAATCCATCTACAGTGTCTATGTATGTGTCCAAATTTCTTTTTAGAAGCTTATTGAATAACATGGGACCACAAGCACAACTGGATTTCTAATTACGTAGGCAATGTTTCTGCCTTTACATTAGGTTGCATCTAAAAGTTAATTGAGGATGAAGCTTTCTTAATTAATCACATATTGATAGGTTAATAATCTAAATGCACCAGTAGACTGATTATCTTAATTTACCACACATACATCCCATAGAGCTAAAATTGTTAGCCTGTAATGTTGATTTTTCTATATTTTAAAAGATATAAATTTAGACCAATGAGGAAAGGCATCAAAATCTAGTCTTAAATTGATTGTGTTTGCAAAAGCTTTGCCTCAGGTGTTTCATAAACCTGAGTTTGCACAATTTTTAATTGGAAAAACATAACCTAGGAGAATATTGAAAAGCAATGCTTTTAAAGTAGCATTAATTGACACTAGTTCCTTATTACTAATCTTATGAAATCCAAATACGCATATCTACTAACAATATTATTTCAATAGGCCATCTCATTCTCTAGTTTCATCTCTTTATTTTCAATTAGTCTTCCTTTTCTAACAAAATCCTTAAGTTTTTCTTACTTGAAAATCTATTTTTATATTTTGAACTTTAAATTTCATTCTAATTTAAATGTTTTCCTTGCACAAAGTAAAACAAAAAAAAATCATTAAAATTTATTAAATCTTAGCCCTCCTTTTGTGGGTTGGAGCCATGCTTAACAACTTAGCTCCTGCAATTACCCTTCCCTGCACTTTTGTCGGGGCTCAGAACACAATACCCCAATATACAATACCTTGGCACACTAAGTATTTTAAGCTGGAATTGAGAGGACAACAGAAGCAAGACGGTCACTGTCTGACCTCTGTTTCTCTGACCTTTTACCTCCAGTAAAGCATGGTCATAGAAGAATTCTCTGATCTACCTTGTTTGAAGTAGGTTGTAAGACCCTCATTCCAGAGGGATCCAGCCCTATACCTGGAAGCCATGGAGAATCTGGATAAACAGGAGTTGCTAAATTAGTACCATTAGAGTATACCCTTTAGTCCTCCCATCACACTTCTGCATGATCACCTGTAAAAATAGTTTTCTCTGGATCTTTAGGACTTCATTTTTGAAGACTCCAGTGTCACATAAAATTTTAGTTAAATATGTTTTAATGATTTTTCCCTTGTTAATTTGTCTTTTATTACAGGGGTGTGAGCCATGGGTATTGCAATGAGGGAGGAAAAGGTATTACAGCTGACCTTTGAACAATGCAGGGATTAGGGTCACAGACCTCTGTGCAGCCAAAAATTCACATATGACTTTGACTGTCCAAAAACTTAGTTACTAATAGCCCATTGTTGTCTAGAAGCTGTACCAGTAACATCAACAGCCAACTAACACACTTTTTGCCTGTTCTATGTATTGCATGTTGTATTCTTAAAGTAAGCAAGAGAAAAGATGTCACTAAGAAAATCATAAAAAAGAGGGAATATTTAATATTCATTAAGTGGATCATAATAAAGGTCTTCATCCTCATTGTCTTCATACTGAGTAGTTGAGGAAGAGGAGGTGTTGGTCTTGCTGTCTCAGGAGTGGCAGAGGTGGAAGAAAATCCATGTATAAGTGGACTCACAGTTCAAACCTATGTTTTAAAGGGTCAGTTGTCCACAGCTTCTGGGAAGTAGGATGTGGAAGTCTTTGGGTGGCCATTATTCTACATATCAAATACTTGAAGCAATAAACAAAACAATTACCAACAGAAAAATATATAAAGCAATAGCTTCAAAGACACTGAACATAAGGCAATGGATAACTGATCTCTGAGGTATAAAAACAAAGGAGGAAATAATGACTTTCCCAGTATTGACAGTTTCCAGGCCACAGAACAAGCAGGGAAATCCCAGGCGAAGCCTGAGTTGAGGAGATGGAATTAAGAGTCTTGGGAGATCAAGGTTGCTAGCATCGACAGGACAAAATACCAGAGAAGACAGAAGTACACAGACAACTCCAGAGATCTTTAGACGTCTCCTTAGGGAATTCAGCTGAGTGACAGACAGTGTACTACCCAAGCCTTGAGAAAGAGCTGTCAAAAAGGATTAGGAGTAACAGTGCCTGGCTTTCACATAGGGTCAAGAGGCGTGCCCTTTTTCAGGAGACTGACAGGAAGATGAACATTTGGGTAAAATACATGTAAGTTTATTGGCTCAGTAGGAAGAATAATTAACTAGGGTGAGTACTGCTCAATCACATCTAACAAATCTTAAAAGCATCACCCAAACTCATCATTTTCCAATTAACTGCAACCCCAAACAAAACTCAAGAACATTTGTAGGTGGTACATGTTTGTATTTCTATAAGTTGATGTTCACATTATCTGGTGTTCAATAAAAAATGACCCAGGTGTACAAAACAGGAAGATATAAACCATAAAGAGGAAAAAAACAATCAATTAAAAATGACTGTATGAGAAAAGGTGGGATAAAAATACAGTGAAGATTTAGTGATCTTTGCCGTATTATAACGGAAACTATCTAAAATGAAACAGAATTATTACAACTAGATAGGAAGAGTAAGTCCTACTGTTCTATACCACTGTAAGATAACTCTAGTTAATAGTTATATAGTTGCAAATTGCTGGAAGGAGGATATTGAATGTTCCCAATAAAAAGAAATATTTGAAATGATGGATGGATATGCTAATCACCTTGATCTGATCACTATACCTTATATGTATGGAAACATCACTATGTACCCCTATGAACATGTACAATTATTTATCAAATAAAGACAAAACAGAATAATTAGCTAAGTTAACAGATCAGCATAATAATATATATGTAACTGGAGTTCTCAAAGTTGAGGGTGTGCGTGCAGAAAATATACTTAAACAAGTAGTGACTATTGTCTTTCTGAATTTGGTAAAAATAATCCACAAACAGAAGAATGTCAGCAAAGTCCTAGCACAAGAAACATGAAGAAAATGATACTGAAACATATAATTGAGTTCCCTAAAAGCAATAATAAAGATAAATCTTAATCTTAAAAGCAAACAGAAAAATGACACATTATATACAAAAGAACAAATGTAAAAATAGGTCAGTTTTTTTTTGGGGGGGGGTGGTCAGGAACAAAGCAAGTGAGAAGAGTTGAACATCTTAGAATACTAAAAAAATTTAAAAAATTTAAAAACTTACCAACCTAGAATTTTATCTCCAGTGAAAATATCTCACAAAACGAAGGCAAAGTGAAGACTTTTTCAGAAATACGAAAGCTGAAACAGTTCCTCACTGGCAGAGTTCCACCCTGAGACTCGTTAAAGAAAATCCTTCAAGAAGGAAAGTAATAGCAAAATTGAAATACAAATCTATACAAAAGAATGATGCCACAGAAAATGGCAATTATGTGAGTAAAGGCTTATATTAATTTTCTAGGACTGCTGTAACAAAGCACTTCAAACTGGGTGTCTTAAACCACAGGAATTTATTGTCTCACAGTTCTAGGGGCTAAAAGTTCAAAACTGAGGTGTTGGCAGGGCTATATTTTCTATGAAACATTTAGGGAAGAATTATGCCTTGCTTCTTTGTAGCTTCTGGTGTTTGCTGGCAATTCTCGTCTTCCTCAGCTTGCAGTTGCATTACTACAGTTGAGGTAGGAGGCGAGATACAACTCGAGGGGTGGGGCTTGGACACTGGAGCAAATTGAGGACTAGTTAAAACAGAGATGAGGTGGAAGCAGCTCTTCATAAAACATGCCCACCAGTGTGCCATGTCAGTTTACCATTGCCACGGCAAGACCTGGGAGTTACCACCCTTTTCCATGGCAATGATCCAACAACTCCAAAGTTACTACCAATTTTTTTTTTTTAGAAATTTCTGCATAAACTTCCCCTTAATCTGCATGCGATTAAAAGTAGGTATAAACATGACTGCAGAACTGCTCTGAGCTGCTACTCTCTGCCAAGCGGGTAGTCCTGCTCTGCAGAAACAGTCATGGAGCTGTAACACTACCAGAGCTGGAACACGGCCGCTTCAATAAAGCTGTTTTCTTCCACCACTGGTACACCCTTGAATTCTTCCCTGGGGAAGCAAAGAACCCTCCTGGGCTAAGCCCCCATGGCTAAGCTGCAATGTGGGGCTCACGTTTGATTGGATATCCACGCTACTTGAGGATGGTAACTTCTTATCATGACATCTGTAGTGATCCCATTTCTCTTGCAGTGAAGACTTCAACATATCATTTGGAGGAATACAATTCAGCCCATCCAAGACACACAGATTTGTTTCTTATTATTCAAATTTCTTCAAAAGATAATTGACTTGAAAATAATGTAGCTTGGATTTATTCTACTTCGTGACTCCAGGCATTCTGTTAAATAGTTATAATTGTTCCTATGTTGAAGTTATTTAAGTTTAAGAAGTATATATTCATGGGTGCTATTTTTTTATTTGATTTAATTTTAATTGAGCTCTGGAGAAAATCTAGCCAGTACCTACTTCACTGATGTGAACCCTTGCATACTGTAAATTTATTAAGATCACCGCATTTTAAAAATTCCTTAAAAATAAGTTGGTCACTCAAAAATATGTGGCTAAACAGAATGAAGTATTAAAAAACTAAATCAAGAACCTCAGGAGTATAACAGATTCCATGGACAAGAAAATGCTCTGGCTCAATGGTTTGCTTCAGTTTGTGACAGAGAACTTCTGTAATATACACACAAGTAGTGAATGAGGAATCTCACAGACTTCCAGGTAAAAAAATGTGAAGTCAGACCTTAAAATACCAAACGGATATTTTTTTCTCCCAACAGTCTCTGTCTCTACAGATTTCATCTCATAGTGACTACATTTCATTAATTAGAACAGGAGACAGGAAGGTAAAGAGGGTGTTTTTTTTTTTTATTTTGTCGTTTGAAAATCGTAAAACTTTGCAATCATAATGCCCCTGTGTACACTGCCTGCTAGGCTTTATTGCCTGATTGCCTTCTGCTACATGCATTAGCACTATCACGCTTGAAACACACACACACATACACACACACACACACATACAAATATACATCATGGAACTTTTGGTTTAACCACCCAGCCATGGTTTTCAGGGTCATAAACCATTTAAGTCAAAAGCAATCACCAGTACCCTAGACACCACCCTCATAAGAGCAGAGAACCCCATGGCCTGGGTCAGAATGTGCCTCTTCCATGCTCCATGGACTCTTGGAAAAAGATTTTTATTACTTATTTCCCAGCACCTGGAAATGCTGTATTTTAGTATCACTTTCAATATCACAGAACCATTTCGGTCAAAGTGCCTAAAGAGGTTATATAGAACAAAAATGGCCTAGAAGGGCTGATTTCACAAAAATTAATAAGATAATAAGACAAAGCAAGGATTAATTCAGAATGGAAATAATTAGGCATTGATAATGCTTCTGAAATTATTTTTGAAACAGCAGTAGCTATTTGGAATACTAGTTACAACTTAAGCCTTGAGAACAATTAAAATCCATCTACATCAGCTGGTGATTTAAATGCGACAAACAGTAATGAAGTGGAGCAAAGGAAAATGCAAATTTTGTCAAAGCCAATTTGAAGATTCTCAACATTTTATAGACCACCTTAATAGACACAGCTATCCAAATGTGTATTTTTGTTTGCATTTTAATTGCAATGAGTCATTTAAGCTGCCATTCCAGCTTGCCCAGCATACAGAAAGTCACAGGATATTTCAAGCTGTGTAGTTTTCCAGAATTCCATGAGCTTTTGGAAGATCTTCCTCTGCTATATGAACATGAAGCTCATCACTCTTTAAAACACCAGAATCATCTGCACAACCCAGTGAGACGATTCTTCGGGATGTTCATACAGACTCCAATCCTAATCATCAGGAAAAGGATTCATCTAGTAATGAGAAACAAATCATTAGTCTGTTAGTTTCTCCTAGCAAATCAAGGAAAGATTCTACAGAACCAAAGACATGTATAGGAAGTATGGAAAAGAAAACAGTTTAGTTCAGAATGGAAATGAACGTTCTGATGACACTGTTTCAAATATAAGCTTGATAGACCAAAAGATGGCTGACATAGAGCCAAATTCTGAAAATAATTGTAGTAGTCATGATTTAGTTAATGGACGCAGTGAAATGGAGCAAACACCTTTAGTTTTATCAAATCCTGCTTTGAAAATTGATATAAACAGAATCAGGACATTCCATTTTACCTAGTGTTGTACCACAAGAACACAATACCTTACCAGTATCTCAGGCACCTTCCAAACCAAATCTGACAAATGAACATACTTCATATGGCTTAATTTTAACAAAACCAGTTACCTTGATGAACAGTATCTTAGTAGGCCCAAACACGGGAAATTTCTGACTGATACCTGTTCTGATCAAGATAACACGTATAAGAAATTAGTGAAAAGATTAAGATGTGGCAAATGCCTGACCACCTACTGTAATGCAGAAGCACTTGAGGCTCATCTTGACTGATAAAAATGTTTCAGAAAGATCTGTCAATCAAGCGGTAGTGTGAAAAAAGCACTATAAAAACATCAGTTTGCCCTTTCCCTGATGACCTTAATTTTAGAGTGGTCTCGGATTACTAAAGATAAGGACCAAACACATTTTCTAGAATGAACTCACAGAGGAGATGTGGTGGCTTAGACTTTAAAAGGGTTATTATAAAACTCCCAAAGTACCAGTTTTCCAGAAAACCACATTTTAAAAAGTTCATAATGATCAATAGCAGCAGCATGTTCAGTTTTGCTTATATGAGAAACATGTTTTGGCAACCAGTCAGAAAACCGGCGATGGCCATACAGAAAGGGAAAAGTTAACCCATTATTAAAAAGTGTGTGTGGGGAGGGGGGCTGGTTTACAATAATTATCAATTTAAAGTATTTTCTACGAATGGGGTTTTCTTGTCATGTGTAATCAGGTTACGTCCTCTCCCTTCTAGTCAAACATGGTTTAAGGAACAGTTGCTCTTTGGTTTGCGATATCATTTAGAAACTTATACATTAACTTAACACAATGCTATCAATTAAAGATTGTAACTGATTTCTAGATGATTAATTAGGTTGAAGTTCAATGAATGGCCTGCCAGGATTGAAAATAAAAAAACAAAACAAAAAACCCACAGTGCTTTACTAATAAGCTCTTCATAGAACCTCCCACGAATCACTTTTGTAGTACAAATTAGTTACATTTAAAGGGCAGCAGTGTCAATAAAACAAAAAGATCAGTAACTCTGGGGAGAGATGAAAGGCATCTAAGACCTTTACAGGCTTTGTAGTTAGTTGAAGGAAAACACTGAATTGCAAATTCTTCAATGTGCATAATGGTAAAAGCATACTGGGATATTTCTATTTGTATATGTTAGGACATTGCTTGATGATTCATAGCAAGGTCCTTTAGACATTAATGTGAGTTATCTAAGTACAGTCCTAAAATAATTGACTCAAAAAATCAGCTAAGAATCAGGCTGAGAATTCATGCATTTTATTCTATTAGGAGAGGTAATTCCAAAATAAGCCATACTCCTGTTTTTTTATTCATTAGTGATAAGTCTGGTCTGAATAGTAATTTTTATATGTAAAAGGAAGTATTTACACAAAAATGTGCACAATAAGAAACACATTCATGCATTGTTTTCATTGGTGATAAGTTATTTTCCTAAGGAAGATTTTAACTTAAATTGTTAATAAATATTTTTAAAATACCCTCTCAGATGTTTTCCACTTGTCCATTATTAAAAGGAAGATACGTAAAGACTTCCTTTTACCTAATAGTGTGTAAATCTAAAACAGGGATAAAAAGAACGAAAAGGCAAACTGTTTCAAAATGGATCTCCTAGTGCCCCAATGTCAAATATTCCAGTTATTCTAAATAATAAAATCTTTGTTCGAGGCAGATAATCTCATCAGACCCTATTATATTAGAGCTTCTTGAATGAGGCTACTATGGAAGTGGGGAATTTCTTCCAGGTAGCACCTGTATTTTATTAAATTAGGATTTCCAGGTCATGATAGATCAGACTTTTTTTTTTGATTTCCCGGTTTTATTAGTTTATCATCAGCATTCACTATGCAATGATGATCATAAGTCCATTCCAAATTTAAATTTGTTTGTGTTATGTGCCCTACATTATGCTGTGGAATATACGTTGAGGTAACTAAATACAACTCATAACCAAATTTTAAAATCTTTAAGGTCAGCTAAAAAAAATTGTATTTCTTGCTACTTGGGAGGCTGAGACAGGAGAATGGCGTGAACCCGGGAGGCAGAGCTTGCAGTGAGCTGAGATCCCACCACTGCACTCCAGCCTGGGCAACAGAGCGAGACTCTGTCTCCAAAAAAAAAAAAAAAATTGCATTTCTTGATGCTAAAATGTAATGATTTTTATTTCAGTGCATTCTAAAAGTATGCCTTGTAATAAAAAGTCTGTTTGGAAAAAAAAATCCATCTACATCAGTTGGCAAGCAAACCGATTAATTGAAGTTAATTCTGTAACTGACCCTAAATTGCATGGATTGCCATGATAAGAAAAAGAAAGTAATAAAACTAAATGCATGGCTTTATAAGCTGAATATTTTGAGACCACAGAAAAGTTAGGAGGAAATCAGCAGGGTTGGTAAAGAAGCCAGGGTATAATAAGACTAGATGAGGTTTTCATTAAATGCTTAGTGCTGGGACCCTTACTTCAAGGAAGATCACTGAAAGAAGTCCTCATATTGACCTCATATTCAGAATTAACTACCAGCCTAAACTTCTGATAGGCCAAATGCCCAGATTAAACTCCCACTTCTTGTGGATATCCTAGATATGCTAATCCTGAAATATCATCTTGGCTCTATCCATGTTGTTACAACAAGCTAGTTTTATATTCTTGCATACTAAAGGCACCCAAATCAATCACCCACATAGCTATAAGCAATTCCACTGTTAGAAATCAAGAATTCCCTAGTCTTTGTATCATAAAGTTTTTAATGACACACACATTTTGTCCTTTGCCCTACAAATATTTCTTTGGGTTTTATTCTGATCATCATGCAATATACAGAATAGTTTCTCGCCATTATCTTATTAGGGTAGAACCACCTTTGCATCTTTGGACACCATTTAGTAGATGTGAAATGGAATATAGAAAGATAGAATTCTTGAACAGAACTTCTGAGTGCTAGCTGCCTTAACTAAGGTCCTTCTCTCAGCTTAGTGCCCATATGACAACTTGCAAGACACTCTGACTTTGTTTTATTGTGCTTATGTAGTCAGATTATAAGGCTGATCATTCAGTGTCCATCAGACTATATATCATTGAATCCTCTCTCAAGTTGCCCCAATATCCTTTGTGGCCAGAGGAAGAGAAAAGCATTCAACTGGTAAATCCAATTTCTCTGGCAAAAAAGACTCATAGTTCTGAGAAAGAGTCATTTCAATACCTGTTTCACCATTTAGAAAACATGTTTCTATTTGTATAGCACCTCTGGGAACCTAATGCAGTAATATGGCCTTCTTTTCCATTTGTCCCTGATCTAGATGCTATATTTTTTATGCATCCCACCTGCTGTTAAGTATTTTACAATTATAGATTTATACTCTATCTTTTATTCTGTCCCCTGTCACCCTGCTAGCAAATTTTTATTTATTTTTTTCATATCAGAGCTTCCAGGCTACTTGCATTGCAAGGCCACATGGAATGTTTTTTATTCTCTCAAACTCTCAAAGGGATGTGGATGGTATTGTGTGATTTTAGTTATTCTGCCCTTATACATATCAGTTAATGTTCCATTATCCTTCTTTCAGAAAAGGATTGTAAACAAGATGCCTTCATTGAATTTTTAAAAATCTAGCCCAAAAGAGTCATAAAGAATCTAAAGTAAAACTTCATTTTAAAAATGCCAAATTTGCTCCTTAAGGCACAAAATAGCCTTCATCTTCCAAAGTGAAGTCACAAGCCAATTCCAAATTCAAACATGCACATAATCCTGAGCATGGATAGCTATTGTTATTGACAGCTCCTGAGACATGCATCATTTGTTAAGCCTATTTTACTTGAAATAGGACTGTCATTCTAGAACAAGTATCTTGATCATAAGATGATCTTTCCCCTGGAAGATCAGGCCACATGCTCAAAGGGTTTCTCTGGGATTGTAAAGAACTTTTCATACTAAATTATTTTTTGGACCTCCTAAAAGGTTGTGTGAGGTCACCTAAGGATAGTCTCCTCTAAACTCATAGAAGCCAGAAGATGGCACACAAGAGCAAAAAGGTGAAATGACAGAAATAGTGAAATATAATTTGTATGCTTCCAATATTCCAAAGTGGCTCAGTAGTATTACCAGCATAATTTGGCAATCTCATAATGCAGGCAATCTTTCAAGGAAAAAAAAGGCAGTTCAGTCTCCACCGTGATTGGATTTTGTAGATACATGCCTTGACTTTATCCAGAAGACATGACTACACTTTCACTACCTACCTCATTCAGAATCTGCTGGGATGCTGGAATGACATGGCGTATTAGTCTGTTTTTATGCTGCTGATAAAGACATACCTGAGGCTGGGAAGAGAAAGAAGCTTAATGGACTTACAATTCCATATGGCTGGGGAGGCCTCATAATCATTGTGGAAGGCAAGGAGGAGCAAGTCACGTCTTACATGGATGGCAAAGAGCTTGTGTAGGGAAACTCCCATTTTTAAAACCATCAGATCTTGAGAGACTTATTCACTATCATGAGAATAGCATGGGAAAGACCCGCCCCCATGCTTCAATTACCTCCCACTGGGTTCCTCCCATGACACATGGAAATTGTGGGAGTTACAATTCAAAATGAGATTTGGGTGGGGACATAGCCAAACCATATCATTTCATCCCTGGCCCCCTCCCAAATCTCATGTCCTCACATTTTACAACCAATCATGCTTTTCAACAGTCTCTCAAAGTCTTAACTTATTGCAGTCACATCTGAGACAAGGCAAGTCCCTTCTACCTATGAGCCTATAAAATCAAAAGCATGTTAGTTACTTCCTAGATAAAATGGGGGTTCAGGCAATGGATAAATACACCCATTGCAAATAGTAGAAATTGGCCTAAATAAAGGGGCTACAGGCCCTGTGCAAGTCCAAAATCCAGCGGGGTAGTCAAATCTTAAAGTTCCAAAATGACCTCCTTTGACTCTATGTCTCACATCCAAGTCATGCTGATGCAAAAGGTGGGTTCCCATGGTCTTGGGCATGGGAACTGTGGCTTTGTAGGATACAGTTTTCCTCCAGCTGCTTTCACAGGCTGGCATTGAGTGTATCTGGCTTTTCCAGGCACACAGTGCAAGCTGTTGGTGGATCTACCATTCTGGGTCTGGAGGACAGTAGCTCTCTTCTCACAGTTCCACTAGGCAGTGCCCCAGTAGGGGATCTGTGTGGGGGCTCTGACCCCACATTTCCCTTCCACTCTGCCCTATCAGAGATTCTCCTTGAGGGCCCAGCCCCTGCAGCAAATTTCTGCCTGGGCATCCAGGCCTTTCCATACATCCTCTGAAGTCTAGGCAGAGGTTCCCAAACACCAGTCCTTGACATTTGTGCACTGGCAGACTCAACACCATGTGGAAGCTGCCAAGGCTTGGGGCTTGCACCCTCTGAAGCCACGGCCAGAGCTCTATGTGGGCCCCTTTCAGCCGTGGCTGGAGTAGCTTGGATGCAGGGCACCTGGTCCCTAGGCTGCACACAGCATGGGGATCCTGGGCCTGACCCACTAAACCATTTTTTCCTCCTAAACCTCCAGGCCTGTGATGGGAGGGTCTGTCACAAAGGTCTCTGATAGGCCCTGAAGACATTTTCCCCATGGTCTTGGGCATTAACATTAGGATCCTTGCAACTTAAGCAAATTTCTGCAGCTGGCTTGAATTTTGCCTCAGAAAATGGGATTTTATTTTCTATCATTGTCAGGTGGCAAATTTTCCAAACTTTTATGCTCTGCTTCCCTTATAAAACTGAATGCCTTGAACAGCACACAGGCATTTCTTGAATGCTTTGCTGCTTAAATAATTCTTCCACAAGATACCCTAAATCATCTCTTTCAAGTTCAAAGTTCCACAAATCTCTAGGGCAGGGGTGAAGTGCTGCCAGTCTCTTTGCTAAAACCTAAGAAGAGTCACCTTTGTTCCAATTCCTCTCCTTCATCTCCTTCATCTCCATCTCCTTCATCTCCTTCATCTCCTTCATCTCCATCTGAGACCACCTCAGCCTGGAACTTATTGTTCATATCACTATCAGCGTTTTTGTCAAAGCCATTCAATAAGTCTCTAGGAAGTTTCAAACTTTCCCACGTTTTCCTGTCTTCGAGCCCTTCAAACTGTTCCAACCTCTGCCTGTTACCCAGTTCCAAAATTGCTTCCATATTTTTGGGTATCTTTTCAGAAACACCCCACTCTATTGGTACCAATTTACTGTATTAATCAATTTTCAAGCTTCTGATAAAGACATACCACAGACTGGGAAGAAAAAGAAGTTTAATGGACTTACAGTTCCAAGTGGTTGGGGAGGCCTCACAGTCATGGCAGAAGGCAAGGAAAAGCAAGTCACATCTTACATGGATGACGGCAGGCAAAGGGAGAGCTTGTGTAGGGAAACTGCCATTTTGAAAACCATCAGATCTTGTGAAACTTATTCACTATCATGAGAACAGCATGGGAAAGACCCACCCCCATGATACAATTGCCTCCAACTGGGTTCCTCCCATGATGTGGGAATTGTGGGAGTTACAATTCAAGATGACATTTGTGTGAGTACACCCCAAACCATATCACATGGTAGTTTTTAAAAATTAACTGTTGTGACTTCCTTTTTTTTTTTTTTTTTTTTGAGAGACAGGGTCTTTTGTTGCCCAGGCTGGAGTGCTGTGGCATGATCATGGCTCACTGCAGCCTCGACCTCCTGGCTTAATGGGATTCCTCACCTCAATCTCCTGTGTAGCTGGGACTGCAGGCTCATGCTGACATGCTTGGTTATTGTTTAAATTTTATGTAGAGACAAGATATCACTGTGTTATCCAGGCTGGTCTCAAAATCCTGGGCTCAAGCAGTTCTCCCACCTCAGCCTCCTAAAGTGTTGGGATTACAGGCATGAGCCACTGTGCCCAGCCTACTTCCATTTTTGAGAGTGGACAAATAAGTTATTCAGATCAAATATCTTGCTGAAAACAATAAAATCTTAGGATAAAATACATTTCAAATGCCTCTTTTAAAGAAACTAAGATTTCACAAGCTTGAATAAACTTATTAGATGAAATTGAAGGGAAAATGAAAACTCAGAGCTGTAGGTAAACCAAGAAGCCATATTGCCAAGGGATATCCACTGGTGCTGGCATATTTAAACTTGTTTTCATGATGTGTGCACCCTCCATTACCTCTTATTTCATTTCCCACTACTTTCCCTTACTCTTTCTGTGCTAGGTACATTGGTTTTTGTGAATACTTTGTAATTGTGCTGATAATAACTATAGCAGAGACAGGATAATAGTACAAATAATTAACTTATTCAGAATAAAATAAACTACCAGATAGTAAGACTGAGGTCTTCAGTCCATAAAAATAAATGCCCAGCATTAGTGGCTAAATTCTCTGGCATAGAGTGAAGAAGCATCCAATCACACTTCATTATTTCTATTCTCACCCTTTGCAATCATGTGCTATCCAATGACTTTCATAAGCAGGGAAGAACTTGTCAAGATAAACTAATTAAGATTGATCCTAGGAATATGATGTACTCATTTTAGTTACTATTAAAATCTTTAGTTCATTCATACCCCCTAAAATCATATGAATCTAATTTTCATGTTGCTGTATCAAGTGATTGTTATCATTTGAGCTTTACAGAATACTCATGGCTGATAGATGCTGATATGGTTTGGCTGTGTCCCCACCCAAAAAATTCATCTTGAATTGTAATCCAAATTGTCATCCCCATGTGTTGTGGGAGGGACCTCCTGGGAAGTGATTAGATCACAGGGGCTGTTACCCCATGCTGTTCTTGTGATAGTGAATTCTCACAAGATCTGATGATCTGATGGTTTTATAAGGAGCTTTTCCTCCCTTCACTCTGCACTTCTCTCTCCTGCTGACATGTGAAGAAGGATGTGTTTGGATCCCCTTCCACCATGATTGTAAGTTTCCTGAGGCCACTTTAGCTATGCAAAACTGTGAATTAAACCTCTTTTTATAAATTACCCAATCTCAGGTGTGTCTTCATAGCAGCATAAGAACAGACTAATACAGATGTCCTTTTCCATCAGGAGTTGCCCTCAGCAAGAGAAAGCTGTTTCAACCAAGTTTGCATCCTTTTTCCCAATACAGTTCACATCCAATGACTAATAGATGCAGAGGGACAAAAACTTTGCCATTATCCAAAGGGCCATCCCAGACTCAAATTTCCCCATTGAGTCTTCTGTGGTCTCTGTTGTAACTGTAACATGGTTCAAATCCTCGCTTTTGCTCATTCAACTATTATTGCTTCCTCACATATGCTCGTCCTAAATGCACTTCTCAATTAACCTCTTGGTGACAAATCTCATATTAGAATCTCTTTCCAGGAAACCTTATCTAAGATAGGTGGTAGCAGACATTGTCCTGGAAGCAGGCATAATAATAAAATTTGGTAAATTGGATCACCCACTGGTTGGATGGCAATAACACCCTGATGGCTTGGTCTTCCTCTGCCATGCTGTAGTGTGAAGTAGTTAATACTATCACTAGATGGGACGGCACTGAAATGGAATGCAATTGCTTTCAGTTGTTTGAGAATTATAGGATAAGAAATAATTTTAAGGACTAAGGAAAGAGATGACAGTTGTTGAATAAAATCTATGCATTGAAAAAAGACAATAAAAAACTAGATATGATTATCACCAGTTTAAGGCAAAGTGTGAAAATCAGAGGACCCTTGGCAGTGAGAGGTAACAGCGTGCTGGCAGTCCTCACAGCCCTCTCTCGCTCTCGGTGCCTCCTCTGCCTGGGCTACCACTTTGGCGGCACTTGAGGAGCCCTTCAGCCCACCGCTGCACTGTGGGAGCCCCTTTCTGGGCTGGCCAAGGCCGGAGCCCACTCCCTCAGCTTGCAGGGAGGTGTGGAGGGAGAGGCGCAAGCAGAACCGGGGTTGTGTGCGGTGCTTGCGGACCAGCTGGAGTTCCGGGTGGCCGTGGACTTGGCGGCCCCGCACTCGGAGCAGCCAGCCGGCCCTGCTGGCTCCGGGCAATGAGGGACTTAGCACCCGGGCCAGCGACTGCAGAGGGTGTACTGGGTCCCCCAGCAGTGCCAGCCCACCGGCACTGCTCTCGATTTCTCGCCAGGCCTTAGCTGCCTTCCTGTGGGGCAGGCCTTGGGACTGCAGCCCACCATGCCTGAGCCTTCCTCTGCCTCCGTGGGTTCCTGTGCAGCCTGAGCCTCCCCAACGAGCGCCACCCCCTGCTGCAGGGCGCCCAGTCCCATCCACCGCCCAAGGCCTGAGGAGTGCGAGCACATGGTGTAGGACTGGCAGGCAGCTCCACCTGCAGCCCCAGTGCGGGATCCACTGGCTGAAGCCAGCTGGGCTCCTCAGTCTGGTGGGGATGTGGAGACTCTTTATGTCTAGCTCAGGGATTGTAAACACACCAATCAGCACTCTGTGTCTAGCTCAAGGTTTGTGAGTGCACTGATCGACACTGTATCTAGCTGCTCTGGTGGGGCCTTGGAGAACTTCTATGTCTAGCTCAGGGATTGTAAGCACACCAATCAGCACCCTGTGTTTAGCTCAGGGTTTGTGAGTGCACCAATCGACACTCTGTATCTAGCTGCTCTGGTGGGGCCTTGGAGAACCTGTGTGTTGAAACTCTGTATCTAACTAATCTGATGGGGACATGGAGAACCTTTGTATCTAGCTCAGGGATTGTAAACGCACCAATCAGCGCCCTGTCAAAACAGGCCACTCGGCTCTACCAATCAGCAGGATGTGGGTGGGGCCAGATAAGAGAATAAAAGCAGGCTGCCCGAGCCAGTGTTGGCAACCCGCTTGGGTCCCCTTCCACACTGTGGAAGCTTTGTTCTTTCGCTCCTTGCAGTAAATCTTGCTATTGCTCAGTCTTTGGGTCCATGCTGCTTTTATGAGCTGTAACACTCACTGCAAAGGTCTGCAGCTTCACTCCTGAGCCAGCCAGACCACGAACCCACCAGAAGGAAGAAACTCCGAACACATCCGAACATCAGAAGGAACAAACTCCAGACGCGCCACCTTAAGAGCTGTAACACTCACCGCGAGGGTCCGCGGCTTCATTCTTGAAGTCAGTGAGACCAAGAACCCACCAATTCTGGACGTAGTAGTATACAAAAATAAATAAATAATAAATAAATCTTCATCTTTTGAAGACAAAGATGAAGATCAGGCCCAGGGCTTGATTTTTTAAAGTAGTTGATCTCTCGAGAAGATTCAGTTCTCAACCCCAGCAATCCAAAGCCCTAATTTAGAGTCAGAAAACTGAAATGTGGGATTGAGACAGCTACGTCAATGCACTTAAGAACCTTTGTCATATCAATGGCTAATACTTCTCTCTCCTTGCTTGAAAATGATGCACAAGCCTCTGTCTTGAGAACCATTTTGCTCCCACCCCCAGACTCTGCCCCTATCTTTCCTCCTGGCCACCAGAATGATAATTAAGGTTAAGTCACTGCATAATCCAGCTGAGGAAGTGCTGGACTGGCTAAGGGAAGGAAAGGAATTATGTACTAAAAGAATAGTAGGCCCTAGGCAATATGTATCAGCAGGAATTGGAAGAGGATGCATGGCATTAGAACACGATGACATCGGATTAAGAAGGCTTCAATAATAAAATTGGATGAGGAAGAGTTTATACATAAAAACACTATCAAAAAAAAAAATGGCACACAATGCAATAGAATGTTGAATAAGACATCAAAAACTCCAGAGAAATAGGCAGACTAGAAAGGGGCACACTACAGAAGACTGGGAAATCTACCAGTCAATTATATTCTACACAAAGACCCAGGAAAACTGACAAGTACCACGATTGTCATAGTTTTAAATTATTTTCTGGTGATAGTTGTACCAAAATTGTGAAGAAGCTCAGTGGTGGCTAACTATCATCTTCAGACTAGAACTGAAAGTAGGAGACCAGTTTGTGGAAACTTAATAGTTGATAGAACCAGAAACAATAAAATCTAGCTGGTAATAGGATATAAAATCTGTCATTAGGCTGGACAGTGATTTTTACCTGTAAATAATGAAATGAATACAAACATATAAATGTGAAAGTCATAATCCAGGAGGCTGTAAAGTCCTGGTAAGATAAGGGGCTCCGGGTCAGGGAGAACAGTTGTTCTGAGGGACGACTAAACACGGACCTCCTGCTGGCACAACATCCTGTTCCCAAATACCTCTTTAGGCATGTAGCCCCAGCAGTTTAAACTTCGTCCACACTTAGCCCCTCAAGCACAATCCTATAAAACTTTCCTCCAGCCCCTGACTCTTTACAGATAGCCCCTTCTCTGCTGGGCAGCCCATTGCACTCTTGTAACATATTTTCATACTTTCTCTTATAAATCTGCATTTCTTTACCTAAGACTACCTTGGTAAATTCTTTTACCACTGACAACACTGGCCCCAGCTGGTCCAAAGGCTGGACATGCAGAAAGCTCAAGATAGGTTTCAGGTTATGGTGTTTCTAGGAGTAAGAGAGATGGGCAAACATTGAGTTTCTTAATCTGAACAACAACAACAGAAAGAATCAAGGATGAAAAATAAATCAAGTTCAGGAAGCTTAAGGTCATTGCACCAATAAAGAGTCAGAATCGTTTGCTTAGTCTCTGGACCTTAACCAGTTCTCAGACCCAGAACCATTGCCCTCAGGAAGAACCTTGACACACCATAGCAAATGTATACTGACGTGGTTTCCTCAAGTCATCCCCAAAGGAAATACAACACTAACTTGAGTAACTACATACTGGGAAAAGGAGAACGCCGAAACACTTCAAAGACTTCTGGACACAGTGTATGAGTACATTATCCAGGGAAACGAAAGCATTATCCTAACCGTCCCCTACATTAAAGAGGGATTATGGAGACCAGATAATACATGGAGTCTTGGTCAAAGTCTGGTTCACAGTGGATTTGTGGGTTCTGTGTGTGAATTAAATGGCTTTCTCTGATCCATGTGTGTAATTGGTGTTAACATATTGTATCCTTGGTGAAATATTTTAACTGTTTTTTGGCCTATAGGGTAAGACTACTGTAGTGTTATGGTAAGTCTGGCCAAACTAATAAAATATGTATTGTATCACAGGCAGAATGGCAGATACTAGTGTTCTTCTCTTTAATGACCTAAATGATGCAGGGATGATGGTCCACTTGTTACATCCTCATGTGATTTGCACTATCTGGCTCATGGGTTCTGGGTGATAACAGTGAAGTAATATAAATCTAAACGAGGAGAAGCCTCATTTGTAGCTACAGTGATAAATGTGGTATTGTTGCCACACTTGCTAACGAAGCCTTGAGTACATAATATGTGACTAATGATCTGGCATAATTTCTTCCAGTACTATCAGGAAGGAAATTAAGAGAGATTTTCATACCACAGTGACATTACACATTCAAAGTCTTGCTGAGTACTACATTGATTCTTCTTCTCTGTCATAATATAGTCAGAAAAGACCTGCTCCATCAACACATCGTGTGTAACATGAGTCCAGTTTACCAATGACATCCATTATTTATTTTATTTATTTTGAGACAGAGTCTCACTCTGTTGCCCAGACTGGAGTGCAATGGCACAATCTCGGCTCACTGCAACCTCTACCTCCACCTCCCAGGTTAAAGCAGTTCTCCTGCCACAGCCTCCTGAGTAGCTGGCATTACAAGCACCTGCCACCTCACCTGGTTAATTTTTGTACTTTGAGTAGAGATGGGGTTTCACCATGTTGGCCAGGCTGGTCTGGAACTCCTGACCTCGTGATCCGCCTGCCTCAGCCTCCCAAAGTGCTGGGATTACAGGTGTGAGCCACAGTGCCTGGCTGAAATCCATTAATCTTAAATGAGAAAGATGTGGCGAATATACTGGAGGCTTTGGGTAAATACATGAACTCACTCCCAAAGCTGGAAAATCTGCCCTGTGAAAATGTGAGTGTCCTTCATGTGAACGTATTCTGTGGTAGGCCACTCTAATTTTCCTTTAAGGCTTAAGGCAGTCATTCCCAGCTAATGAATATCTTACAATTGTATCATAGTTCAACTTTTCCCTTTGCTCAGTCCTGTTTTCTTTACTGCCTTACAGCTGTTCCTGAGTGCACTTCCAATAAAGTTCCTGCATGAAATCTCTGTCTTAGAAATCTGTTTCCATAGGAGAGAGTCCAGAATATTTAAATGTTTCTAAATGGTGCTTACTCTGATATACTTGAAAGCCTTAGAGATCTCCAGGATACTGGTATTTCTCCTTGGTAGTTCCTAATGAAATAGAACACAACCAGCTTGGCAGAGTTGTGTTTGATCACTTTGTGACTATAACTTTTCTAATATAAAAGACCCAATTAATTTTAGAAATTAGCTATTTGGCTAACGTTTTAAAGTCAATATTAATACAATCAGTACTCTGCTACACATTTTAATGTAAATTAATGTAACAGAACTATGGTTTTACAGAACTATTCGATTCCCGATTTTATTTTAGATAGGGAATAAAATGTTCTCATGGGAAAAATGCTACATGTACATTGGAAAAAATGCTACACATACATTCCAGATGATTTAAAATCTAACAAAGATGCGATTATTAAAATTAAAAATTCTGAAATACGTATGATCATGGATTGGACATATAATCATGGCTTGCGAACACACCAGCACATAAGTGGCTGTAATGCTGATAAGATGCGACTTAAGCTACATCATTAATAAAATACAAAGAGGCTTATCTCACTAAGAGTCTGGACAAGTAGCACGTAACATGTACTTGGAAACGGAGTTGAAAAGTGGATCAAAGTAAAATGAAATTACCTCTTAAAGATTAAATTCTGAAGAAGGGTGCTGTTGAAAAATCACCCAAGAAGGATTGTGGCACCGGAGAGTATGTCTTCCTTTTGTTAAGATGAGGATACATTAAAATTAAATACACTATTTTCGTCAAATTCTCCTCAACTACCATTAGAAGAGCAAACAAAAGGAGTTTGCTGAGTTGATTAATCACTTTGAAATAAATTCCTAAGATTAAATCTAATCTCTGCTTTATTACACAAGTGTAAGGTTTTCGTGAGTCCTTTCAGAAAAAAAAATGAAGACTCATTTATTTTAATAAGGCTGTCTCAAGCATCTACAAAGTAATCTTTTTTTGTGTTTTTTTTTTTTTGGCTTTCTATAATGTATCTTTGATAATGTGATAGTAATGATATATATAATAGGTATACAGTTTATTCATTTACATAAATTAATATAATACACATTGAAGCAGAACAATGAAATTAACATTTTTGAAACTGCCACTGAGCCTTATCAGCTACAGCTGATGTTCCTTCTGGCTTCTAACAAGGCTGATTTACCCTTTCCTCCCCAGAGGCTGAATTTTGTGGACATGATTTTGCTTGAGTTTATAGTTTCCCCTATATTAATATATCTTTAAATAACACACTATTTTATCTATTGAAGTGGTATCATACTCTTCTACAACTTATTTTCTAAACATCATTTGACATCTTCTAAGACTTATCCATGTTGATATGTTTGGCTGCAATTCAGTCATTTTAATTACTCTGAAATGAATTATGTGATTATTTTAAGTGACTTTGTTGTAGAATATATAAATCTTTTACTGTCTAAAGAATGACTTTAAAGTGGATTATTTAGACAACATACATTTGGAACACTTAGATATAATTGAGTTTCAGTCTCCAGTCATGTTATTTGTTTTGGGTTTGTCCAGTCTGTTTATCCTTTTTTCCCATTTTTTGGGACTATTTATATACTCCAACTTGACTTCACTATTGCCCTTTTGTTTAGTTTTTAGGGATTGCTCAAAGGTTTCAACTTACTAACTCAGTTGTCTTTTAAATAGTATTGTTTCTTTAGTTGTAATGCAGGAACCTTGTAACATTACACCTTTTCTGTCCTTTTTGCTGTTGCTATCATACATAGTCTAGGTGACAGAGAGACTCTGTCTCAAAAAAAAAAAAATAGAATATGTTACATATATCACAATACAATATCATTGTTTGTGCTTTAAGTAGTCATTTAATTTTTAAAGAAATTAAAAATGTGAGAAGATACTGTGATTTAAAAATGCTTTAGCTTATCTGTGTATTGATCATTTCTGGCATTCCTGATTCCTTTGTGCATATGCAAATTCCCTTTGAGTTTGTTTTCCTTCTTCTTGAAGAACACCCTATAAAATATTTTGTAGATTTGCAAGTTAAAATCATCTCCAGAGGTTTTTGAGTTTATTTATTCATTTGCCTGTAATAGTCTTTATTGCATTAATTTTTGAAATATATTTTAAACCAATTATAGAATTTGAGTTTGACAGTTTTGTTCCCTTTTCAGCTTTTTAGTGAGATATTATTCTGACTTAGAAATTTTCCAAAGAGAAGTCTGTCATTTTACTTTTTCCTGGATACAGAATATGCCCCTGCCTCCTTTTTTCTTTTTCTTTTTTTTTTTAAAAAAAAGCATCATATTTCTGGGGTTTCTTTTTATGTGGCAATTTGTTTGGGATTCATTTAGCATCTTTGATCTGTAGACTTTAAATTTTCATCAAATTTTGAACTTTGTCTTACAGGTCACTGTTTAGTTTTATTTTTCATACATTCAAATTTTCTTTCTTCATTTTGGATATTTTCTGCTACTTTATCTTCAAGTTCATTGATCGTTTCTTATGTAATGTTTTATCTCTTGGTAATCTTGTTCAGTGAAATCTTCATTTTAGAAATTATATTTTTGATCTGTAGAAGTTTCATTTAAGTCTCCTCTTTTACATCTTCTTCTTCTTTTTTTTTTTTTGAGACGGAGTTTTGCTCTTGTTGCCCAGGCTAGAGTGAAATGGCATGATCTTGGCTCACCACAACCTTTGCCTCCCGGGTTCAAGCGATTCTCCTGCCTGATCCTCCCGAGCAGCTGGGATTACAGGCATGCGCCACCATGCCCAGCTAATTTTGTATTTTTAGTAGAGAGAGGGTTTCTCCATATTGGTCAGGCTGGTCTCAAACTTATGACCTCAGGTGATCCGCCCGCCTTGGCCTCCCAAAGTGCTGGGATTACAGGAGTCAGTCTCCGCACGCAGTCTACTTCTCTTATTATATTCATGTTTATGTTTAAATCTTTGAGCACATTCAGCATATTTATGATAGCTGTTTTAAGTTATATCATTTATCATCTCTGTCATTTCTGGGTCCATTTCTACTGACTGATTTTTCTTCTGGCTATGAATCAGATTTTCTGTTTTTTTTGCCAGTCTAGAGATATTTGAATGAAAGTCAGACTTCGCATTTTACTCTAATTGAGTTAGTTATTTTGTTGTTGTTGTTGTTGTTTTTCTTTTAAAAAGCATTGGATTTTGTCTGGTTGGCAGTTAAGTTACACGTTATTGTGATCTTTCTGAGGCTTGTTTTCAAGCTGTTTGAGAAGTGCATCTAGAATTGCCTGTACCCTCAGGTTAATTTACTCACATTACTAAAGCATTACTAGTGAACAGCCTATGATTTACTGAGTTTTCTCCATTCTCCTCAGTGTGGACTTGAGTGTTTTCTAGTCTCGTGTGATTTCCACGAATTATTCAATTTATAGCCCCCCCATAACTGTTCTTTCACCAGAAACTGTTTTTGCTTTGTGTCATAGGCATTACCCCCATGCATGTGAAGACTGGGATTCAGGCAAGAACACTAGGGGACCCTATACTGACATCTGGAACTCTTTTGTTTAGCTCCCTTTTCTCTAGTATTATTCCTGCATATTCTCAGCTGTCTTCGTCTTTTCCGGTTTGATCTCTGTTTACTTTAAGGTGAGATTACTGGGCTCTGTTTGAGTTTTAAGTCCTTGTATCACACTCCAGAAATTGCCTACAGGCCGAAAATCAGGGCAGTCAGTCATACTTTTGTCATCCTGTTTATTTTCCTTTTCTCATAAATCACACTCCTATATTGTCTAATCTTTGGAAATCACTTGATAAAGTACATATTGTCAATTTTTCTGGTTGTTTACAGTGGGAGGGTTATTTTAGACATTGTTTATTATGGCTGAAGATGGAAGTCTACTACAATATGAGCGTTTCCCTTGTAGGCTAAAGAAAATATTTTGGAAACTGTAAACACACATCATTTAAAAAGTTTGAATATAATGCATATATTATTTGCATATATATATTGAAAATGTCATCATCAATACACTGTTTTGATAATTTAACCTTCCTAAATATTGACTCTGTGTAGACACAAATAACTTTCCCCCAGCAGCTGTCAGTGTTTTAGGAAAAAAGCGCTTCATTTTGCTTCTGATTTGTAGAGAATATGAAACATTGTTTCTTTGACACATCCAGACATTTAAAATTATTGGATTAAGGGCTATTCTAATACAGCCTATAACTTTTAAACTTTCTTCTCTGTGTTTAGGTATGGCATAGTTTTCATTCCAAATATTGTTTCCTTTTTTCCTCTTGATTAAACTTGAAGTAGGTGTACTAATTTGTTTAGACTTTTCTGAGAGCCAGCTTTTAATTTGGTTATAGTCTCTGTTTTTACATTTCAATAATTTCTTAGCTTTATTTTTTCTATTTTTGTAGGGGAGAGAGGATGGTATTAGTCTGTTTTTTCCCTTTATTTTGTTCAGTTACGTTCCTGGTTTATTAATTAGCAATATTTCAAATTTAAGTACATTTAAATACATTAACACATTTCCATGATTTACATAGAGTTAGGTTGGGGCTGCCAATTCTGAGTCTTGGACTGTGAATGAAAAAACACGCTACTTCCAATTTTAACTGCCCCAATTGAAAGTAGCGTGTTTATGAGCCTGCTGGGAACTCTGTTCTCATATTATGGTAGCCACGGAAACCTCATATTGTATGGTCAGCATCACAAATGGTCAAAGTTCTGTTAGTCTAGGTCTTCTAAGCGGTTAAACAAAGCAGAGATTGCTCCCTCAGCCCCTACTTCTATCAACTAGTATGTAACTAATGTGTTATGGAATGAGAATAAGCCTTTGTGGTTTTAAACTTTTAAATTTGGCAATTTGTTGGAGCAGCA
Source organism: Pongo pygmaeus (assembly GCF_028885625.2). NCBI lineage: Eukaryota > Metazoa > Chordata > Mammalia > Primates > Hominidae > Pongo > Pongo pygmaeus. The sequence continues at coordinate 13,730,364 of NC_072380.2, forward strand.
TCATCTATTTCATTCTGGAAAATACACAAAAACTTCCCCCTACCTCAGCTTTTAACAAAAAGGAATGTTCAAAAGTATAGTTGTGGATGTCAGTAAAATGGCTCACCAGAAATTCTCCACACCCCCACAAAAAAATCACACAAGTAAACAACTATATTACAATCAAAATGACAAAAAGGAGAGTTCCAGCAAACAGCAAAGCAGCAGCAGAAATCCTGTAAAACACAGAACTACTGGATGGCTGCATAAAGAAGGCAAGGAAACATCTTGCTTCTGTCACCCCATCCCTACGCCTCCCCATCCCTCCCCATCCCTCCCCATCCCTGATGATCAGATCTGCTGGGAACCAGTACTGATTCTTTCCTAAAATAAAAAGGTAAGCAAGAAGATCCCAGCAGCCCTGATCACCACCATGAACACCTGCAGTCTTCGCTACTGAGGCTTGCAGTCCTCACAGGCTCTGAGCCCTGAGCCCTGCTTAGGGAACTGTACGGAGTCCACATGCTGAGCTACCGCTAAAGGAGGAGCCTATACTCTGCCTGGCACTGCTGTGACCCCTGCTGCTACTGTGCTATGCCATCTTGGAACCAGAGTCACTGCTTAAAGTTGATCTTGCTCCAGGGGCAAGGAGCCATCACATCTCTTTATCCTAGACGTTTTGCTGTCACAGAATCATGTCCTCCCACTAGCATGCCACCTCGAAACCAAGCTGCTGCTATACCCTAATCCACAGAGCCAAGCTATCCTGGAGCTGCTCCATCTCCCATTCTAGTTGCTGCTACACTTATCCCTTGGGGTTGAACTGAAGTGGCATCTTCACCCTGTAGGGACTTCAGGTTTCTGGCAAACTGGAGCAGTCATGCCCCCACTGTGCCTTACCTGATTTAGTACTCCACCCCATAGGGACCTGGAAGCTCTCCATACTCATGTACCTATACTTTCTGAAGCAGAGGAGAAGCAGTACCTCCTGTTCCTGAGAATCAGAGCATTGGCTGAGCTGTGCCACCCTGCCCTGCAGGTAGAACAGACACAGTGCCCTGCCTACCTAGAATTGGACTAGCTCTCAGCAATCAGAGATGATCATTACTGTGCTGCTTCTCTCCTCCTAGGGCTTAAGCTGTGGCAGCATCTTGCCATTCCTGGCTCCCCATTGCTGCAGCAACTAGCCTCACAGAGCTTGGGCTGCTGCTATGTCCTAAACTCCCAGAGTCAGTACTCACTACTGTGTAGTACTTCATCCCCTTTACCCTGATCTGCCACTGTGCCCTGTTGGTTCCAGGTCCTGAATTGCAGCTATGCCTTGGGACCTTGAAACCTACTCCTCCAGAGCACTACTTCTTCCTCAGAGCCATGCCAGGACTACATCCTGCCCTCCACAATCAGAACCATGGCTACATCCCAGCACCTTGGGCCTGCGCTGCTGGGGTGTGCCTCAGCAATAGACCCCAACATAGTGGAAGAACTACATCTATTCGTGCCTTGGAAAGTGAGCTTGTGAGCACCTGTGCCCTGGATCCCAGTGCCATTATGGCTGATTGTGGGCCATGCCAGATCTGATATCAAGAGATCCTCTCAGCTAAAATCTCCCATTGTGAGAATGATCACAGGAAGATCCCTGAAGCCCTTGCCCTAAAAACCTATGTAGCCACCCTTACTGCCATAAACACTTGTATATCATGACTGAGATGACATGAGGCAATCACAGTCATTGCTCATTTTGATCACAACTGAATAAGCTACTTGGAGACTACACCACTGTTCCCACAAATAATGAGAATCACTTCACCCTGTCTAACCAGCATCCTAAATTCTACCTGCAAGTGATAATCTAAGAAAAAACACTCTGTAGAATTTGGAACAGTTGACAGACAACAATGAAGGGACACAAGAAACATGAAAAAAGCAAGAAAATATGACACCACCAAAGGAACACAATAATTTTGTAGTAACTGACCCCAAGGAAATGGAAAATTATAAATTTCTTAAAAAGGCATTCAAAGTACTGATTTTAAGGAAATTGAGCAAGACACAAAATGCAAATATAAAATTCAATAAAATCAGAAAAGCAATTTATGATTTCAATAAGAAATTCAACAAAGAGATATTTAAAAAGAAACAAATGTTGGAGCTGAAGATTCAATCAATAAAATGAAAAAATACAACTGAGAGCTTCAGCAGCAGACGAGATCAAGCAGAATAGTCTGTAAACTTGAAAACAGATCTTTTGAAATGACTCAGGAAATGAAAAGAATGAAAAAGACTGCAGTCTATGGACTTATGAGACACTATTAAGCAAGCGAATATTCACATATGGCTGTTTCAGAAGGAAAAGAGACATAATAGGACAGAAAGTTTAATATAATAATTGGTATAAAGCTTGTAAGGCTTAAAAAAGATATGGGCATTCAAATCCATGAAGCTCAAAAGTCCCGAAACATATGCAACTCAAAGACGTCCTCTCCAAGGCACATTATAATCAAACTATCAAAAGAAAATTTTTAAAGCAGTAAGAAAAAAGCATCAAGTCACATATAAGGAAATTCACATTAGACTATCAGCAGATTTATCAACAGAAACCTTAAAGGCCAGGAGAGAAGAGATGATATATATTCAAAGTGCTGAAAGGAAAAACAAAAAACAACAAAAACCCTGCTAGCCAAGAATACTACACATAGCAAAGCTATATTTTAGAAATGAAGGAGAAATAAAATCTTTCCTTGGTAAGCAAAAGTTGAAAGAATTCATCGCCACTAGACCTGCCCTACAAGAAAAGTTTGAGTGTTTTTCAAGCAGAAATGAAAGGACAATAATTATTGTCATGAATACATATGAAAGTAAAAAACATACTAGTAGAGATAAATACATAGTCAAACTCAGAATTCTTCTATATTGGTAATATGTAAATCGTACATATATTTAGTATAAAAGTTAAAAGCAAAAAAGATCAGAAATAACTACAGGTACAACAAGTTATTAAAGAATGCACAATATAAAAAGATTCAAATTGTGACATAAAAAAATTGTATGTGGGCAGGAAAGTGCAGAGTTTTTGTAGGTGACAAAAGTTATAAGCTTAACATAGTTGATTATAAGATGTTTTATGTAAGCCTTACGGTAATCACAGAATAAAAACTACAGCAGATAAATGATAATGACAAAGGAAGCAAAATCTAACAACATAAAATTATCAAATCTGAAAGGTAGCTGACAAGAGAGGGAAAAAGCCATAAAAAGCTACAAAAAATTAAAAAAAACACAAAATGCTGGTAGTAAGTCCTTACCTGTTAACCTGTTAATAATTTTGAATGTTTATGAGTTACATTCTCCAAACAAAACCATAGAATGGCTGGATGGATTAAAACAAAACAAGATTCAACTATATGCTACCTATAAGAGACACTTTTAAGCTCTAAAGACACACATAGGCTGAAAGTGAAGGATGGAAGAGATTATTCTGTACAAATGGTAACCGAGAGAGCAGGAGTGTCTATACTTATATGTAACTTCAAGTCAAAAAACTGTCATAGGGGACAAAGAAGGTTATTTAATGATAAAGGTATTGATTCATCAAAAGGACACGTTCATTGAAAATATGCATCCAACATAGGAGCACCTGAACACATAAAGCAAATGTTAATTGACATGAAGGAGAAATAGATAGCAATAAAATAATGGTAGGGTACTTTAATACCCCTTTTTCAACAATGAATAGATCAATCAGATGTAAAATTGATGCAATATAATAATAGTACGGGACTAGGGGACTTCAATACCCCATTTTCAACAATGGATAGATCAATCAGATGTAAATAAGTAAATACTGAACCTGAATTGCACTTTTGATTAATATATCTTTTAGGACAGACATAGAGATCTTTCCATCCAAATGCAGTAGCATACATATTTTTCTATAGTGCACATAGAAAATTCTGTAGTGCACGTAGAAAATTCTCCCAGGTATATCACATGTTAGGTCACAAAACAAGTCTTTACAAAATTAAGTAGACTGAAATAGTATCTAGTATCATTTCAGACCACTATAATATGAAAGAGGAAATCATTAACAGCCAGGTTTTAGGAAACTTCACAAATACATGGAAATTAGACAACACGCTTTTGAACAAACAGTGTGTAAAGGAGAAATCTAAAGGGAATTTTTGAAATATCTTGAGACAAATGGCAATCCAAATACAACATTAGAAAAACCTATGGGATGCAGCAAAAACAATTGTAAAGGAAAATGTATGGCTAGAAATGTCTGCCTTGAAAAAGAAGAATGATCTCAAATAGTCTAACATGATTCCTTGGAGAACTAGAATAAATTATACCCCAAATTAGCAGAAGAAAGGACATAATAAAAATAAGAACAGAGATAGAGAACAGAAAAACCACGGCAACAATTAAGAGTTGTATTTTTCAAAACATAAACATAAGTGACAAATTTTTAGCTAGTCTAAGAAGAAAAAAGATGACTTGAGTAAAATGAAAATGAATAAATTATAAAAGATATTTAAGAAATTAAAAGGATCATGAGAGACTGCTATGAACAATTATGCCACCACATTGAATAACCTTGAGGAAATAGATAAATTCCTAGAAAAATAATACCTGATATTGAGTCAGGAAGAAATCAAAAGTCCATACACACTTAACAAAGTGATTGAAGCAATAATAAAAAACCTCCCAAAAAAGAGATCCCTCCCAAGACCAGATGGCTTCACAGTCAAACTCCAGCCCACAGTCAAAGAAGAATTAATACCAATACCTGTTAAACTCTTCCAAAATGCAAATCTAGAGGGAAAACTTCTCAAATACATTTTGTAAGGCCAGCGTTACCTTGATCCTAAGCCGGACAAAGATATCACAAGAAAAGGAAACTAGAACTACGAGTCAATATCTCTTATGAACACTGATGCAAACAAAAAATCCTCAACAAAATATTAGTGAACTGAATCCAAAAATACATCAAAATGATTATACGTCATGATCAAGTGGAATTTGTTCCTGACATACAAGCCTGGTTTAACATACACAAATGAATCAATATGATACATCACACAAATAGAATGAAAGATTAAAACCACATGATCGTCTCGATGCAGAAAAAACATTTGACATCCTTTCTTATTAAAAATCTTTCAAAAATTTAGGTATGGAAGGAAATTATTTCAACCTAATGAAAACTCTGAAAAACCCACAGCTAACATCATAATCAATGGGAAAGAACTGAAAGCTTTTCCACTAAGATTAAGTTCAAGGCAAGGATGCCCATTCTTGCTGCTTCTACTTAACACAGTACTGGAAGAACTAGTAGGAGCAATCAGACAGCAAAAAGAAATAAATCCAAATTGGAAAGGAAGAAGTACAATTAACAATATTTGCAGATGGCATGAGCCCATATGTTAAAAAATTCCCAAAGCTTCCACAAAAACATTTATTAGAACTAATAAATTCAATAAAGTTGCAGGATACAAAATCACACAAAAATTAGTATTTTTATACACAAATCACAATCTGACTAAAATCCAAGAAAATCCGTTTATGTTAGTATCAAAAATAAAATTATTAGGAATCAATTTAACCAAGGTGCTGAAAGATCTCTACAATAACTATAAAACATTGATAAAGAAATTTAAGAAGACACAAAGATGTGCTTGTGGATTGAAGAATAAATATTGTTGAAATGTCCATACTACCCAAAGCAATGTACATATTCAGTGCAATCCCTATCAAAATACAGTGGCATTCTTCAAAGGAATATGGTAAACAATTTCAAAATTGTATGGAACAATAGACCTCAAACAGTCAAAACAATTCTAAGAAAGAAAAAATTGTAAGTCGTCATACTTCCTGATTTCAAATTATGTTACCAAGCTGTAGTAACAAAAGCAGTAGAGTACTGGCATAAAAACACACAGACGAGTAGAATGAAACAGAGTGTTCAGAAATAAATGCAAACATATACAGTCAACTAATTTTTGACAAGGGCACCAACATAAACAATAGGAACAGGATAGTTTCTTCAAAAAATGATGCTGTGAAATTGGACTTCCACATGCAAAAGAATAAAATTGGACTCTTATCCTGTGAAAAGGAACTAAAAATGGATAAAATACCTTAGAACTCAATGGTAGAAAAACAAACTGATTTAAAAATTGACAAAAACCCAAAACAGATATTTATCAAAGGAAGGCCGATAAAGGCCAGTAGATACATGAAAAGGTGCTCAATGTCATTAATTGTCAGATAAATACAAATCAAAACCACTATGACATACCACCTCACAGTCCTCATTAGGATGGTTATTATCAAAATGTCAAAAGATTACAAATGTTGGTGAGGGTGTGGAAAAATGGGAATTCTTGTATGCTACTGGTGAGAATGAAGATTGGTAAAACCATTTTGGAAAAACAGTATAGAGATTTCCAAATAAATTAAAAATAGACCTACCATATGACTCAGCAATCCCTCTTCTGGATAGATACCCAAAGGAAATGAAATCACTACCTCTTAAATATACCTACACTCTCACGTTCATTGTAGCATTATTCAGAATATCCAAGATATGGAAGCACTGATGGATGGATAAAGACGTGTGTGTGTGTGTGTGTGTGTGTGTGTGTGTGTGTGTGTTTGTATGATGGAATATTATACAGCCTCCACAAAAAAAGACATATCAGTTTGCCACAGTGCATGATCCTACAGGACATTGTTTTAATTGAAACATCAGACAGAAAAATATTGCATGATCTCACTTATATGTGAAAGCTAAAAAAGAAAAATCAATTATACAAATAGATGGAGGATAAAACAGTGGTTACTAGGGATGAGAGTGGGGGTGGGGATGAAATGAGGAGATACGGTCAGAGGATACAAAGAAGAAGGTATGTTAGATGAAGAAGTCTAGAGATCTAAGGTACAACATAAGGAGTATAGGCAATAAAATTTTCTTGTATTAGAGTTCATGCCAAATGAATAGATTTTACCTGCTTTTTCCACAAAAACAAGCACAACTACATGAGATGATGAATATGTTAATCTATTTATAGGAATGCTTTTAATGTCGATAGGTAGTCTATAACATCATGTTATATACCTTAAATATATACAATAAAATTCATTTTTAAAAGTCTAATTGTATTGACTATTTGTTACCAATTTATCTCTAATGTAGCAAACCTCTTTAAGTGTTTATATTTATTTTCTTCTAAACATTAAAAATGCAGAGATGAGAAATTTTAGGCAGCTTATATTTAATGGGTTGACTTTCTCAATAAGGTTATGGTTCCATTGTTAATATTAGAGTGTCCTTGGTTATTCAGGAATTCTATTTTAGTAAGAAAGCCTCAGTTTACACTGTACAGTGTTTCTACCACTCTCTGTGTTCAAGATGGCAAAAACCTTTACTTCCTGTATAAGAGGCTCATATATTTTCTCTATAAAACTTTACTTTCTTTTCTGTATAAAATTTCCAACTACAGAGAAAATATCGAAGAGATAAGATGTGTTTTTGAGCAAGAGTCAAGAGTGTGGTTGATTTCAGTTGGAGGGAAATGAAACAGGTTTTTCATAGAGGAATGAAGTGTTGAAACAAAAATATGCAGCTATAGAAAATATTACCAAACGTGTTTGAAGTGTGAAAGTAATTATTAAATGTGTGTAATGACTAGTTTGAGCTAGATGAACACACTTTTTTTTTTTTTGGAGACAGAATTTCACCCTTGTTGCCCAGGCTGGATTGCAATGGTGTGATCTTGGCTCACTGCAACCTCTGCCTTCCAAGTTCAGGTGATTCTCCTGCCTCAGCCTCCCGACTAGCTAGGACTACAGGTGTGTGCCACTATGCGCCACCATGCCCAGCTAATTTTTTGTATTTTTTTAGTAGAGGTGGGGTTTCACCATGTTGGCCAGACTGGTCTCGAGCTCCTGACCTCAGGAGATCCACCTGCCTTGGCCTCCCAAAATGCTGGGGTTACAGGCGTGAGCCACTGCACCTGGTCTTATACACATATTTTTAAAAGACCACAATTGTGCCACAGAGGATAGGACAATGGATAATTAGGGAGAGGTGGGGAGAGACTTTATCTTGGGCTTTGTTAACAATTTAGTTTTATCCCTGTTAATTTTGGAATTTCAATAAATGTGCTTCTTTTCTACAACTACCTAACATTTCAGTTCAGGGGAAGTTAGTTAAAAAGTTTGAAATAGACTTAAACATTTTTGTGGAAGAGAACTAGAAACAAACTGACAAAAAATTGTTGAACAACAGTATTGTGGGATCTGGCCAGCAGCCCACAGTGCAACGGGGCTCTCTCTTTGTTCCCAGGCAGATCGGCAGGTCAAGAAATAATAGACACACACAAGATAGTGAAAGCTGGGTCCAGGGGGATCACCGCCTTCTGGTCATGCGATGCCACCAATGCACTGGATATACCAGCATTTATTATTAAGTTTAGTGAGGGCGGGGGTAGGTTAGTGAGAGATTTAGGGTCATTTGATTATGAAGTGAGATGGTCACATGGGGATGAAGTAATTCTTTAACATAACATCTGTATGCAGAAGTACAGTATATAGATATAAGAATTTACAATATAGTGTGTGCATCAGTAATTTCTAACAGAGCCTTAAAACAGAAACACAGTCTTTCCATAACCTATGATTAGCAAGATATTAATCAGAAGTAACAGTTGCCGCAAAAGCTGGTTACAGGCAATCCATAGAAACGGGACGTGAAGCTAGACAGCCGGTTAGACTAGAAATTCTCAGAAGGGAGTATGCCTTAACCCTAAAGAGGCCTAGAAGAGCCGTGGCAAGATGAAGGCGTTTATAGCCCTATCTTATCCATATGGACAGGCGCCCCTCATGCATCCACTTATAGGCTCTCCCCAAGGGTCGCATTCCATTCCCAGAGCTATGAACATCTGCTTTTCTGGGATAGGAATCCTGGTGATGTGAAACCTCCCTGACTACATGTCCGTTCATTGGCTGTCTGCAGGGGGAAGCACATCACATGCTGTTGGCTCATCTTGGCAGCCCAACCTGGCATTGTCTTTACACAATCCTGTGTGCAATTTTGTATTTACAATAATCAGGAGCATTTCATCTTTTATTCCATAGCAATAGTTTCCAGGGGTCTCCCTCCACCAGAGAAAGGGTCTAGAAAGTAGAAAGAAATTTTATTGACATCAACTTACACTATGGTGAGACTTTCCCAAAACTTAATGACAGCAGATAAAGAGAATGAAAACTCGAAATTTACTTGGCTGGGTATGCCCTTTGGAATGGAAAGGAGAGTGACTCTAGAGTGTTATTTAGATGGTAATGGAAATGTTCGTGGGTCTTTAATGGGATGCGTGTCAACAAGAGCTCAAAGTAAGGCAAGGAAGTAGACTAATATGAGAGTGAATGTTAGAGTGTGGAATAAGGATGGGAGAAATGAAATAAGCATGAGAATGAAGGCCAAAGAAATAGAATGTAAGGTGATTTTGATCACTTCTAGGAGGTGGATGTTCTTTGTAATCACTGGAGGCAAGATCATTACCACGTCATTGGGTGGCTGAATAAGATAGAAACAAACATCATATAGAAGTGATTTAGGAATGTGAACTTTAAAGAATCTTTAATGAGGATAATGGCATTCTTTGAGCTGGAAATAGGTAATGGAGAGCGAAAGATCTGGGATGCTAATGATAAAGTCACTAGGAATTGTTGGGGGATAGCTGGAAGTGTTATCAGCAGTAAGGAAGGCATTTACTCCTTTGGAGAACATTGTGAAAGAAATACAATATTAGGAAAAGAGCTTAGGAAGTTGAAAGAGCGCAGACCAAACAAGCAGAGGATGGGAGGAGCTACAAGTGTAGAGAGAGATACTAGGAAAGGACACTTGTGAGTTGAGTATGGATTCAAGGTCTGAACGAAATAGTATCCTGAGCGATTTACGCACAGAGTGACAAGTTAGCAAACGGGGATTGAGGAGGCAGATGGTATGGAATATTTTTCTTTTTTAAGAAGATAAATATGAATGATAGTACTTTTGTCATCAGTCTTCTTAATTCATATAAAAATGTTTGTATATTTTAATAGCACATTGTCAGCTAGAACCACATTTAGTACGTGCCATCATAACGATATATTTCATACAGATGTAACATCATTAGTAAAACTGGCTATTCCAATTTAATCTCTCTCAGTGCTACATTTGAAGTTAGTCACATAAAATCCAAACTGTTATTTGAGAAATAAGAAGTCCACAGCTGATTTCAGTGACCTTTTCCCTAAATAAATGAACTGAACTTAGGCACAGGGTGTGCATTCATCATGATCAACTTAGATTTGAAGAAAATCACTTCTTCTGCTGGTTTTCTAAACTGGCTTTGGAAGAGATTTTAGTGAAATAAATTTGTAGATAGATTCCATACAAAAACTAGATTAAAAAAAACAAATTTAATGTGAACTTAGTTAAGTACAGAAGAAAAATCAATAAGCATGTAATAAAAACTACTGTATCTTTCTCCTACGATGTTTAAATGCCATATTAACATGGCATTTAACTCTCAAACAATAAAGGGTCAGTGTTGAACTACAAGGTTAAAATATTTATAGTGAAGAGTAAATAGTACAGAATATCTTATTATTTTCCAATTGTGATAATTTTAAAAATTATGTAAGAAAGCACTTTTATTCTTTTTAAGGAATTACTCACTTTTGAGATTTTATTCTGCCTCTTGTTTCATCCACTTGCATACGTCTTTATTGTAATTAGCTTCAGAATTTATCCAATAAAGTAGGGGAAGCAATGAAATTTAACATATATCTAAGAATATTATGGAGGTCAGTTGGTCCACATTTTGAATTTTCGACATTAAATTAATAAGTTAATAAATGTTGGTATCTGGCTTTTTCTAGTTAAAATTTGAGTTTTATAGAGAATTCCTTTCCAGCTATGATGATCAATAAAGAACAATTAGGAAAGCCAGATAAAAATCTAAAATACATCTGTTTGGGGACATCAAAGGGCAGTCAAGGTTGCCAGGCATTGAGGGGCAAAGAACCTGAAAAAGAAGGTACTGGAAAAGAGTGACAGCATTCTGCAGGCTCCCTCAGCCTTTGAGGCATTTGCTGATTTTCTGAGCATGGAAAGAGGCTGAGAACCCTGGAAGAAGGCTGCTGCTAAGAAGCAGAAATCCCACTAGCACTTTTGGAAGTATCTTGTGTCTGGGAAGACAAATATCCAAGTTTGTGATTTTCCAGTAGGATAAGAATTGGAAGAACAACATCATGAAGGCAAGGGTGACACAGAGACGTGAACCTAATATTTGAGATTTTGCCTCTTTATAAATGTGTTGTATAATTAAACAGCAGTGCAAGAAGACTGAAGCCATTCAGAAAGCCTTTGGAAAGAAGAATGAAGGTTTTGTCACTCTCACTGTACTGAAAAGACCATAATTTAGGATGCACCAATTATGTATAGACAAACATATTGACTCTCACGTAATACCTCTAGAAGGTAATAATCTCAGAGCAAGGGCCAACCAGAGGTTAACTGACAGAAAATTCCAACACAGTCTAGAGTCAGTTCAGTCCTTTGATTAAGTTAATCAGACACCACTCTAGCTTCATGCCAGAGGATAAGATGAATAATTTCTGGGGCAAAGAAATGTCATCCATAACTTTTGAATTTTTTTATGCTCAATATCCAAAGATCAACAAAAATATCACCAGACATACAAAGAAATAAAACTAATAGCAACATCAGACAATAGAAAAGACCCACAAGTGATCAAGATATTGGAGTTGTGAAACACAGATATTTAAGTAATTGTGGTTATTATGTTCAAGAGAAAAGATGACAAGGTGGGAAGTCTCACAGGAATAGGAATATCTAATAAAAGAATTAATGGAAATTCTAAAAAGGAATAATACATCAACTGCATCTAAATAGAGCATATTGGATACAGGAAAAGAACATGATTAGTGAACTTGATTGTGGTACAGTTTTAAAAAATGTCCAGCAAATGAAGATGAGACATAGTGGCAAGAGTGGAAGAGGTATGAAGTATGCATAATTGGAATCCAAGACAGAAAGCAGGGAATGAAGAAGAAACAAAGCTTGAAGAGAAAATGAGATTTTTCTAAAACAGAATAAACAAAAAGCGGTGCAGAATCAAGAAGTGATGAGAACTGCAAGTAGGAAGAGTACATCATAGTAACAATCTATAAAAAAAGAAAAAAAATCTTAAAAGTGGTTAGGGAAAAGAGGCAGAATGCTTTCATTGAGCCACATTCATAAAGAAGGCTTACTTCTAAAGAACCAAGAGAAAATGGAAAGCTACCTACAAAATACACGAAAGCCCTATGCAATACCAACTTAGAATTCTATACCTAGAGAAAATTCTTCCCAAAATTAAGGCTATGTAAATTGATTTCCAAACAAAAAAGAAAACTTAGAGAATTTGTTAGCAGACCTATGGACTAAAACAAAAATTACAAAATTTCTAAGCCAAAAGAATAAACCCAAAGAGGAACAAGAGAACATAGGGAGAAATGAAAATCAATGGAAAGAGTGAAAATGTAGTCAAATGAAAATGAGTTATTACTGTCTCAAGCAATTATATAAGATCCTATTGGGCTTAAGACAGGTACATAGAAATAAGCACGTAATAATAAAAAGAAGGGAGAAGTAGGTAAATAGAATTGAAGTGTCTAAGGTCCTACATTACCCTGGAAGGGGATAAATTTATATGACATTGTAATAAGTCACATCACCTTAGAGAACCACATGGAGAACCACTAAAAAGACAAAAGCAACTAACAAGGTAATTGGTACAAACATCTAAAACAGGTTAGTGCTTTTCTGAAAGTTAAAGATACACCATCTGGTTTAACCATCTCAATCCTAAATATTTACTTAAATAAGTATTATTTTATATATTATAAATGTATGTGCTTATAATTTTTTGAAAATAAAAGGAATATACCATCTTTATATATCTGTATCTATACCTATATCAAAAGCTGTACTGAAATGTTCATTGTTGCTTTAGGTACAATAGCTCCAAACTGGAAACCACCCAAATGTCCATCTATAGGTGAATAAACAGCTGTTCTATATCTCTGCAATGTAATACCAAAAAGTAACAGAAGAATTATCTACAGATAAATGTTATATGGTAGATAAATCTGTAATTATGCTGTGTGAAAGAGGCCAGATATGAAAGAGGACCTACTATCTGGTGGCTTTTATATTAAAAACCAAAACAGGCATATTAATTTTTAATTGAAAGAACTAGAATGGTCATTATCTACTGATGGGAAAGGGGTGGGAGGGAAGTACAAGAGGGAAGGATTACTTGATTGTTTTATTTTATGGTATATACATATTTCAAAATTTAATTATTTGTACACCTTAATATGTGGACTTTATCATATGTCAATTCTATCAAAATCCTTAAACCTATAGCAAATATCATATTTATTTTAAAAATAACTACCTATTTCAAGATAAAGAAGAAAACAATACCTGTTACCAATCTTATTAAATATGTTATGGCAGTTCTTGTTCATTAACACAGTAAGGAAAAAAGTATATAAAGCTTGTAAGAAATGACAAAAAGCTGTCACTATTTGTAGGCAATGTGATTATATAAAAACTCAAAGAATCTATAAACAGCTATTAACCTTTTAAGTTAATGGGATAGTGTGGCATGATGTCAATATATAAGTTACATTTCTCATAACAATCCTTAGAAAATGAAAAAAGTTTAAGGATGTCATTTTTAATAACACCAAAATATCAGTTACCTAGGTGGGAAAGACCTTTACAGAGGAAGAAAGAACAAAACAAAACAAAAATTATTAAAAGACATTATAGAAGGCCTAATTAATAGTGTGATAGCCAATATTTGTGAATAGGAAGAGTTGGTGTTTTGTTGATGTCATTCTTCTCTGCATTAATCTAGAGAATCCATGCATTATCAGTAAAAACCCTAGTTGATTTTTTTTTTGAAAATTTACAATCTTTTCTAAAAGTTTTAGTAAAGCTTTAGGATAAAAACCATCAGGAATAATCAAGGCAATCTTGAAGAATAATAACAAAACTAAAATACTTAGGTGACCATATATTAAGACATATTATACAACTATAAAAGTTAAAAACAGTGTGAAAGTACTGTAAGTGAAAGCAAATAGACCAACGCAGTCTATTAGGGCATCCACATACATTGTATCACATGACTTGTAATAACGGTGACTCTTCAGTCAATTAGAAGATAATGTGCTTTTCAATAAGCTGTTACAGTCAATTGAATATTGATATAAAATATATTTGACCCTTTTTTCACACCATAAGCAAAATAATTCCAGATGGGTTATTATCTAAGTGTGAAAATTAAGATTAAGAAAACATGAGAATATATTAATGACATTGCAGAAAGAAATATTTCTTATACTGGGAAGAAAATGTTTTAGCCATACAGTTAGAAATTGACTAATTGCACTGCATAAAAATACCAACTTTTGTTACTTGTGTCCATTAAAAGACATCACTGTGAGACAGAAAAGTCAGAGAAGGTGTTTATAAGTCATATCTCAAAGATCTTATATATTGAATATATAAAGCACTCCTACAAATAAAAACAAAATAAATAGGAAACCGTATAGAAAATGGACAGACTTGAATAGAGCTTCACAAAAGACGATAAATACCAATTATATATTACATTTCTTAATACCATCAGTCATCAGAAAATTAAAACTTAACAAAGAGGTACCACTATATAAACAAATGCAACTAAATGTTTGAACCTTTTTGTTACTATACTTCTCCACTATAGAAAGTATTGAAAAAAAATTATATCTGAATTATTCTCCAATTTTTGCTGTAACTTTTGAATATGGCTTTTAACTGTGCTTGTCTCAAAACACAATCAATAGTTTGGTTTTCTGCGAAAATAATCAGAAATTGATAATGGAAGAATTATTATAATTCAAGTTATTGTGGGTCACATCACATGGTTAGATGGGAGGAAGTATGGCCGGGTATAAATTAGTATTACTCCAGACTGCATCAAAGTTGAGATGGGAAAGACCTATGATCATCATGTGCATTTTTCTTTTGTTTTCTTTTTTTTTTTTTTTTTTGAGATGGAGTTTCACTCTTGTTGCGTAGGCTGGAGTGCAGTGGCGTGATCTCTGCTCTCTGCAACCTCCGCCTCCCGGGTTCAAGCAATTCTCCTGCCTCAGTCTCCAAGTAGCTGGGATTACAGGCATGTGCCACCACACCTGGCTAATTTTGTACTTTTAGTAGAGACAGGGTTTCTCCAGGGTTTTTCAGGCTAGTCTCGAACTCCCAACCTCAGGTGATCCACCCGCCTCAGCCTCCCAAAGTGCTGGGATTACAGGTGTGAGCCACCATGCCTGGCCATCGTCTCCATTTTTCTAGCTGGCCCATCAGAATTCTCTCATATCTGACAAGGAGAACTACAAATTTGATTTCCTGCTGTCAAAAGCTTTAATAATACCTTTTATTTTCAAATCAGCTACAAATGAGTTTGCTCCATTTCATTATGTAATGTTAATTTTCCTTACAAAGCTTCAAGGGTAAAAAACCTGGAGCAATTAAAATGTTTGGATAAAATATCTTTTTAATTTTCACAAATGACCAGCATTTAATTGGACTTAGATGTCTTCTATTTTAGTTCTTCCATTCCCCCTCAACAAAAGATCTTCCAATTATAATTGCTCTTTCACTAGTAACAGTTTAGATTTGAGATGTATGAATTACTTTTCAGTTACATTATGGACTCAGCCTAAATGCTAAGCCTAAATGATTCATATCAGTAGAGCCTGACAACTTAGTTCTCATAAATTTTTTGTGTATCCACTTTGACGCCTCAAAATTGTAAGCTCCAGAAGTAGGATATGTAAATAGGCATGTCTCAAACTTCTTCAAGATAATTGAAACTAGACATCCTCTGTACACCACGTATTCTGATCACAGGTCCCCAATATTGGCTACATGTTAGACCTCCCTGGAGTACTTTTAAAACTCCCTTTGACCACACGATAGACCAATTACATTAAAATATTAGGCCTGGAGCTCAGGCTTCAGTATTTAAAGTTGTGTTTTTTTTTTTCAT
This sequence comes from Pongo pygmaeus, assembly GCF_028885625.2. Classification (NCBI taxonomy): domain Eukaryota; kingdom Metazoa; phylum Chordata; class Mammalia; order Primates; family Hominidae; genus Pongo; species Pongo pygmaeus. The sequence goes on from NC_072380.2 coordinate 13,746,500, forward strand.
GAGATTTCAGTGTGCAGGTAGGAATCTAAACCATATTTTTAGAGGATATTAAGAGCAGTTATTTCATCTGGAATAGGGCATGGTGACCTATACTTTAGCAGAAAATAAAATAGAGTTTCAGAAGAAAAATATCTTGGACTCATTTCTGTTTGAAATCTCCCTGCTTTTTTGGAATCGTGAGGGTACCAAACAAGAGAGGGTTCAGACTCTGTCTTAGGTAAGCAAAGACCTGCCTCAGAGAGAGCCAGGTTGTGCTCAGGAGAAGCTACAGGTCTCTTTGATGATTAACAAAGACCTTAATGAGCCTTAGTTATCTGTAGTCTCAATACTTGTCCTTGAAAGCTGAACAGCTATAGAAAATCGTGCTACATGCATGGATGGTTGGTTCCATTATAAATCGTGATTATCACCGTCAACCTGATATGTAACACTTCCAGTCACGATGGAGGTATTTTTCTAGTTAGTTCAATTTCATATTTAACAATGATTATTTAAAAATACTTATTGGAGTTTGCTTCTTATTTCAAAGGCCCTTAACTCCCTCTTACTCTCATCCAATGATCCTACTTCTTATGGAACAGAAAAAATTAATAGATGCCATTATTTTGTTAACTGCCAAGACCAGCTCGGTCGGGGAGACCCTAACCCAGTGGCGCTAGAGGAATTAAAGACACACACACAGAAATACAGAGGTGTGAAGTGGGAAATCAGGGGTCTCACAGCCTTCAGAGCTGAGAGCCCCGAACAGAGATTTACCCATATATTTATTAACAGCAAACCAGTCATTAGCATTGTTTCTATAGATGTTAAATTAACAGAAAGTATCTCTTATGGGAAACGAAGGGATGGGCCGAATTAAAGAGATAGGTTGGGCTAGTTAACTGCAGCAGGAACACGCTCTTAAGACACAGCTCACTCATGCTGTTGTTTGTGGCTTAAGAATGCCTTTAAGCAGTTTTCCGCCCTGGGCAGGCCAGGTGTTCCTTGCCCTCATTCCCGTAAACCCACAACCTTCCAGCGTGGGTGTTAGGGCCATTATGAAGATGTTACAGTGCTGAAGAGATTTTGTTGATGGCCAGTTTTGGGGCCAGTTTATGGCCAGATTTTGGGGGGCTTGCTCCCAGCAGTTAACTACCATATCAGCATAACCAACTGTGGCTACATGTATGTACTTTTTCATGTTCAAAAGAAGTTTTCTCTTTTATCCAGGCCCAATTCTTTCTTACGCATTCTGGGACCCATCACATCTTACCTTTTTAAGATCATGAGTTGTCACCATCTCTCTTATAAATCTCTAATTTCACTCTTATCAGCGTTTAGAAGAGCTCAGAGAAGATTTACCAAATAAGAGTTTCCAGAATCAAAGAGATGAAATGTTATAAGCTGGGCATAGAATGGTACGGATGAGCTTAAAGATCTGGGAAGGAAATTTATGAACGGACTTCGAGGGCATGGAAAAGAAGCTTAGATGTCATTCTCAATACAGGGGTAATTCACTGGAAGTTTCAAAGAAAGAAAATGATATGATCTGGCATAGATCTTGAGAAGGTTACTCTGTATTTTAATGTAAGGGAGAAGGAGGGCACAGCCAGAAGAAATACAGTAATTAGAAGGCTTTAGCATCACTTGAAACAAGAAATGCCCAAGCTCTTCCAGGATCAGAAGTAGTAGGGGCAGAAGTATTAAACACATACCTGAGATGTATGTTTGTGGAGGAATTAAATGCAATTGCTGATGGATTGCAAATAGGGTGTGATGGAAAAGGAACATCTGGAATGTAGAGAAGTTTGAAGTGGGACACAAATGTGAAGGTTGCCCTATAATCATAGATCATTGTTTCTGAACCCTGACTGTTCACAAGAAATAGAGAAAAATACAAACAAGAAACAAAAACTAAAAAGCAATATCATCCTCCTCCCCCATAATTGTCACGTGTATGTGTTAGTACTCAAGATTTTCATGCACATTCTTCTCTGTTCTTGGGACATACCCTCTACTCTTTTGTGGGGTTGTATGTGTCTAGTTAAATTTGAACCTCAGATAAACAGCACATAATTTTCAATATAAGTATGATCCATGCAATATTTGGGCTGTTTGTATTTCATATGACAACCTTACTCCTTGCCTTACCTAATTCCTTATCTTTCAAATTTCAGCTTCAGTGTTACCTCCTGTCTAATTCAGACTAGTTTAGGTTTCACTTCTTACATGTTCTCCTAATATGCAGTACTGATATTTATTTAATATCTTTCTTCCTCTTTAGATAACAGGCTCCACATTTTTAAAAACTATTTTTCTTCTCATGTATCAAATATATTATTCACAGATGGTAGGAACGCAATAAATACTTTTAAGTAAACACGTAGCAAATAATAACAAAGCCTGGGGCTGTCTAGAGTATTATGAAGGGCATACAATATATAATTGGGTATTTCTGTACTTGAATTCCAGTTTTAACAGACGCTAACTGAGTTATATTTGATAAATCTAGGCGTCTTCACCAGAAAACTGAGGGGATGATACTTTACATTGCACAACTATTGTGAGAATTAAATGTGAGGCTACATAAATTTTCAAAAAAAAAAATGTATTGTATCCTTTCTTATTCTTGATTTTAGTGAAGAACCATGATGCAACCTCATCATCCTCCATCTCTGTGACTCATCCACAAGTCTCTTTTGAGGCAAATCCCTTCACGTTGCAGGATTAAACCTGCTAAGTACATTCACTCTCTTACCCTGTTAATTGTGTTAACTCACAGCTTGGGATTCTCATAACTCATAAATGTATTCTATGCTACAGATTTGCAGGAGCAAGCACATGCAAGGCATTGAGGATTTGGGTCCTCTCGGGTCTATAAGCATTCCATTGCTTTATATTTTTTGTTTTCATTCTATTTTTAATCATTCTCTCAGTGTCCAATTGTAGGAAGAGAAGCAGTATGACTTCAGCTTTCCAAAATCTTTCTTCCAGGGCATGGAATAAAATCGACTCTACTCTTGAGTCTTGAAATTTCGAAGATTTTCATTGTGTTCCCTCCTCCTCCCAGGTTTATCCTCTACTCCTGGGTAGTGGGCCATAGAGGAATCCTCCTTACTATTCAGTTTTTTCCAGTTTTCTTCCTACTAATGCACAGATTCTTTATAGTCCAGAGTAAGGTGTGTGGAGCAGGTTAATTTGAAATTAATTCCATTCCTCCATACTTCCTTGTGAATATTCTATGCCTCATATAGAAGTGATTGGCTTCGAGAATTGTGTGTCCTTGATTTATGGTCCCCATGGGTAGTTACAGAGAAAAATAACACAAAAATTGAATTGTTAGTTTGATAAATATGAATTCTTCACTGATTTCCTGCCATTATCTCTTCGTTCTCCATTCTGTTATTTCTGTTCTTTTTTTACTGTTTTCCTTCTGATTTCCTTTATAGGGCATTGCTTTCTTTCTTTGAATCACTGCATCATTTATTTACTTTGCATTTTTCTTCTTTTTCTATTCCTCTATCTTCTTTCCTTTTTTCCACTTTCTTCCATATTGTAAGTAAATCTGTGGCATTACTTCAGATATATTGGATTTTCATACAGTATCAAATGCAAAATCTGTACATCTCTAGGCCCATCAGATAACTTGAGATCTTCCCAGCATAAATACAGGCTGAGCTCAGGCCTGAAAGTCACAGCAGCCTGCAATTCCATGATCCTTAAGTGTATTCTACTTTTCTACTTTGTGTCTGTGCTTACATAGTCTGTTAGCTGTTACCCCAACATTACTACATTTGACATCTTGCCGAGAAATGTAAACAGCTAAGACCAGGTTAATGAAATCTGAAATGTGGGATTGAGAAAAAAGCAAAACAAAAATCTAATTCAGCAATTAGATTTTTTCCTTTCCTAGCAAATGATCTTTTAGTGCACTGTGCATTTTGTTTAAATGATCTTTAATGCACTATCAAACACATGATAGGGTAGGTGAAAAGTGAACTTGTCTTAAAGGAATCCACTGTGTGTGTGCGTGTGTGTGTGTGTGTGCACACGCATGCACACATAAATAATTATTGTGCTGGCTTTGGCTTTAAGCAACTCATGAACTTCCCCACCATGGCAGATAGAGGCTAGCACTTTATTAATTTACATCGAAAATCTTGCATGGCTGGGGATGAGACATGTATTTCCTATGATTGTAAAAGAAACCTGGGGAGCTACGCTAGTGAGGGTGGCAATTTTCGGATGCTGTGATATCATCACTGAATGCCCAGTAGTACTGGATAAAGCGTCCTGTGTGGGGAATAGGCAACAACCTCTATATAAAATAGAATGATCTCAGTGATAACCAGGCAGATTCATAAATCGCTTTTACAACAGGAACAAGGGAACACATGAAGGGAGGTCACCATTTGGATGCCCTCAAGATATGCAGAAAATGAGAAAAATGGCAAGTAATTTTGTAGGCCCTTATCATGGAAATCAGATTTGGCCAGGGACTGTTTCATATCAGATTGGGGCCATCTCATTTCTTCTTCCTTTACTGCAGTCTTCTCTTTAAACTTCTGTTTTAATGAATAGTATTACTTGCAGAGGTACCTTTTAAAAAATCATTTGAGAGGTTTCCCAGGCTTGTCTTTTGTTTGGAATATGGAAATACAGGTGTTATAAGTGCTGTATTCAGGCAAAAAGAATGAGCCCCCTCCCCCCAACAATGTCACATACTAGGGATATTCCCATAGCTTCAGAAGGTTTTTTATTTAAACAATATATTTTTTCCTTAGGAACTTAAAAATACAAACCTAAATCAAAAGAGTTCCATTCTGAAAACTGATCCTATTATTTAAGATGTCTCTGTTTTTTTAATAAAGATTCAATGCAAGGAACAGAAAACACATTAAGATTTTAAACAAGAAGGAATAAACACAGAAAAGTGGATGTTTACAAAATAGGGAGAAAGACTGAAGGAGGGGGCTCTCAGTAGGACCCATAAAGATGACTCCTAGAACCATCAGGAGAGCCACTACTACTACTGAGGTCACCTCAGAAGCTAAGCCAAAATCAGGAGCCCACTTCCATGGCCACAGAACCACCAAGAGGCAAGAGAATCAATATCCATGGCTGCCATCCAGGAACTCACATGATGGACAGAGAAGCCCCATAATGGCTTCCCCTATTCTCTCTACACAAGTAAGCTGGAGCAGTGCTGACTAATAGCAATATAATGTGAGATATGTTTGTAATTTAAAATTTTCTTGTGCTCTCATTAAACGAAGGAGTAAAATAGGTAAAATTAATTTTAAATGTTTTATTTAACAAAAATTAATATGATTATACTTATATAATTATATATAAAATATTTCAATACACAGTGCTTATGAAAATTGATTACTTGATTTTTATTTATTTATATTTTGGAGAATAGTAAGACATCAAAGCCCACTGTGTGTTTTACACTTACAGAACATCTCCATTTGGCCCAGCCACATTGCACATGCTCCGTGGCCACATGATGCTAGCCACTCCATACTAAGGCAGCACAGAGCTAGGAAAAGAGGCTGTTGAAGAGTAATTGCTGGAGAGAAATTGTGGTTTCCACTACAGGCTTCCAAGCAGAAGCAGACAAAATGTGACAGGAAGATGGCTTCCACCTCACTTTTGCTTTCCAAATTTCATGCCCGTGCATATGATTGGCAGATCTAATTTGCCTCTAGAACCCCTGCTTCAAAGGAATCTGGAAAACATGTTCTGTTTTGTTTTGATTTTAAAATTCTGCACTTGAAAGAAAGGTGAAATGCAGGTTGAGTAAACTAATCTATAGCATCCAGTAGTTCTTTCACAAAAAGAGAAAGGACCATTGCTATGACAATCTGTACATCTCATTTCTATCATCCTATACATAATAGAATATATTGATATATATTACTGTATATCTACCATATATTATATAGTACTATGTAGTATTTAATATATACTATATATAGTACTATATAGTATTTAATATATACTATATATAGTACTATATAGTATTTAATATATACTATATATAGTACTATATAGTATTTAATATATACTATATATAGTACTATATATAGTATTTAATAAATACTATATAGTACTATATAGTATTTAATATATTCTATATAGTACTATATAGTATTTAATATATACTATATATAGTACTATATAGTATTTAATATACTATATATAGTACTATATAGTATTTAATATACTATATATAGTACTATATATAGTACTATATAGTATTTAATATACTATATATAGTACTATATATAGTACTATATAGTATTTAATATACTATATATAGTACTATATATAGTACTATATAGTATTTAATATACTATATATAGTACTATATATACTTTATATTATATACTATATATTAAAATATATATTTTATTAGTACTAATATAGATATCATGTATATTAGCATTAATGAAACTTCCATCAGTTAATTTTTTTCTCTATTTTGGAACACTTGTAGGTAACCAAGGCCCCATTTCATAAAGTTTATTGTGGTTTTGTAAGCAGGAACACAAAGATGTATCTCTAAACTTCTTTTCTGTAACTTAGTCTTAAAATTATCTCCAACATACAATTTCTGAGGTTTTAATCACAACTCCCATCCCTATTAGAAGGCTTTTCCTCAATTGTCTCTTAGGATTCCTACACGAAAAGGCATAAGTACGAAAAGTCAACACTTTTAAAAATGTTCAGATGTTTTATCTCACGCATCCATTCTTGAAAGTTGCATGGATCTTAATGGGTCGTTCAGTCTGACTTGGAGGCTGGCGTGATTTATATTAATGCATTACAGCAATGGAAAAATAAGAAAATAAGATGCAGGCTTCTGGGAAAGAATCATATTATGAGAATAGAGAAGCTTTTAGAGGTTATTTATAACAAAAGTGATGAAACAGTGAAGTTTAGGGCACATTTGCTGAGGAAAACATTGTATTATAGTAAAGGAGCCTGCAGTTTCATCTGTCTAAAATCCAATCTATGAGACATTACACTCTGCATCTTTCACAGCCACACTCAGTACTTCAATCTGTCACCTCTGTTCATTGCAAGAATGAGCAAGTAGCTGGAAAACCTGGATAATATTTTCCATTTAGACACCTGGAGTGTAATAAGAGTCCAGGCTTGTCTCTAAGGAATAAATAGTAACATTATATCATCTAGCACTGCCTTGTACATTGTAGGTGTCCTATGTATACATATTGTGTAAATACTCAGAATTGTTTATAGTTTTTTAAGGTGACCATATATTGGTTTTAAAAATATGAAGCTGATACATAATGCCAAAAGAATATTGTGAGATATTTGAGAAGAGCACATGCTAGGCTAGTGTTTTCAGAATAGAATTCAACAGACTCTTCCCTCCTGTAAAATTGACACCTCCAAGATTTCATTATCCTGTTCATTTATGGTCCCTGCTGAGTGACCTTTTCCAAGATTATACTTCAATTAGCTCTTCTAAGCAGGTGGACTCAAAAATCTATGTCTTTAACTTGTTTTCTCTTTTACATCCCAGATCCATATTTCCAAACCCTCTGATCTCCAGAGCATTTTCCGATAGGCAAAAATGTTAAATCCAAATTTTCCTTTTTCTTGTACTTGTGAAATCTTCTCTCTTAGTTCACTATTTTTGTGTGTTACTATCACAAGAATTACTTATCCACCTGCCCAGGGTTAAACCTTTGAATGTCTTTCATTTCTTTCTATCTCTTAGCTTCTCTTAAACTAGTAGCTTAATCTAGTAAATTCTCTTTAAATTTTAAATGTCTACAAATTCATTTTCTATTCCTTGATGAAAGTATTTTAATACACATTTTAAAATAATTTTTGTTAAAATATTATACAATACACTTTTTTTCCTTTTCTTGTGTGATTCTACACATATTAGTGCAAGCGGATAAACACCATCATAAGTGATGGATTCAGAACAGTTTCATTACCCCAAAAACTCCTTTATGCTCTCCTTATTAGTAGTTACATTTTCCCTGTTTCTGAATGCTGAGAATTAGTGGTCTGTTCTCTGTCCCTGTAGTTTTGTCTTTTTTTGAATGCCATATAAATGAAATCATACAGCATGTAATTGTTTGAGACCAGCTTCTTTCACTGAGAGGAATGTCTTTGAGATTCATCCAATTGTCACATGTATCGGTGGTTTCATTTTTTTTAGTGCTGAGTGATATTTCGCTGTATGGATGTATCACCATTTGCTCTTTTGTCTTCCAAAATACATTAATTTTTTCCCTTCTGTTCATGGGCCTTAAAATATGTCCTTCACCTCAGGCCTAGCTGTTTCTACTCTCTTATTTTTAAAATTTAGTTCAGGAACAATGTGTTTAGTTATGTGATTATAATCAATACTTTCCTTTTCCTTTTATTTATGAGGTTTCTTCAAGTTTAAAATAACTTACCTCTACATTCCCACCTATTAAAATCTTGCCCATTCTTCAACACCATTTTCTTGATTCTTTTTATCATTCTCTTGAATAGAGTTTTGTCTCTCTCAAACCTTGAACCAGCACTTTGATTTTATGATATTTATCTTATGTTGGTTTATAGCTATGCATGCTTTGTAGATTGTGCAAAGATTGTATAAGAGATAAATTGTAAAAATAAAAATGATATCTAAGAGTAAATACTGGAAATGAAGACATAGTGGATTATTTAGAAATGTACAAAAATCCCTTAACTGGATTTTCCTAAGGGTTTTCACAAAGTGGAATGAATGTAGCTGCAGTGTACATGGCTTAGCTTTCTGCAAACACAATTTTTGATGTGTTTTTTACAAAAGAAATTCTACTTGAAGTCCCATTGAAATACCATCAGCCTTTTCAATTACTTTTATCCTATTTTTGGTCTCAGAGTCAAGTATATGACTACTTGGAGAAATAGATGACTCAACTCAAAGAGCTTAGGTCTATTACAATTTTGTTTCATATCTCTAATTACATTTTCCTTTTTCTTTACCGTGTTAGTTTTCTAGGGCTATCATAACAAAGCACCATAGAATGAGTAACTTTAACAACAAAAATATGTTTTTCTTAGAGTCTCAGAAACTAGAAGTCCGAGATGAATGTCGTGAGACGTTCAGTTCGTCTGAGATCTCTCTCCTTGCATCGTAGATGGCTACCTTTTGGTGGTGTCCCCATGTAGTCTTTTTTTTTGTGTGTAGATGGGCATTTCTAGTGTCTCTTTGTGCCCAAATATCCTCCTCTTCCAAGGACACTAGACAGATTGGGTTACAACCCACCCTAAAAGACTCATTTAAACTTAATCACCTTTATGAAACCTATTTTTTTAAAAAAATTTAAAAAAAAATAGATCCTGAGAGTACAGTTACAGGTTTTTTACATGGATATGTCACTTGAAGCTGAGTTTTGGATTTATATTCTTGTGAACATAGTACTAAATAGGTAGTTTTTCAACCCTCGCCCTCCTCCATCCTTCCCCATTTTTGGAGTCCCCAGTGTCTATTTTGTTCCATTTTTATGTCCATACCTACCTCCCACTTGTAAGTAAGAACATGTGGTATTTGATTTTCTATGTGTGTGCTAATTTTCTTAGGATAATGGCCTCCTGCTCCATCCATGTCCCTGCAAAGGACATGGTCTCAATCTTTTTATGGCTGTATAGTATTCCATGGTGTATATGTACCACATTTTCTTTATCCAGTCTACCACTGATTTATCCAGTCAACCTAGGTTGATGGTTGATTCTATGTCTTTGCTATTGTGAATAATGGTGCAATGGACATATAAATGCATGTGTCTTTTTGGTAGAATGATTTCGTTATCTTTGGGTGTATACTCAGTAGTGGGATTACTGAGTCCAATGGTAGTTCTGATTTAGTTCTTTGAGCAATATCCAAACTGCTTTCCACAGAAGCTGAACTAATTAACATTCCCACCAACAGTGTATATGCATTCCCTTTTTTCTACATCCTTGCAAACGTCTCTTATTTTTTGAGTTTTTGCTAATATTCATTCTGATTAAGATGGTATCTCATTGTGATTTTTATTTGCATTTCTCTGATGATTAGTGATGTTGAGTACTTTTTATGTTAGTTGGCTGCTTGTATGTCTTCTTTTGAGAAGTGTCTGTTCTTGTCCTTTGCCCACTGTTTAATGAGGTTATTTGTTTTTATCTTGTTGATTTAAGAATAAAACCGGACCCCTAACTCTCACCATATACAAAAATTAACTCAAGATAGATTAAAGACTTAAATGTAAGGCCTCAAACTATAAAAATCCTAGAAGAAAACCTAGGAAATACTCTTCTGGACATTAGCCTAGGTAAATAATTTATGATACGATCTCAAAAGCAAACACACACACACACACACACACACACACACACACACAAAATTGACACTGGGACCTAATAAAACTAAAGAGCTATTCTGTAGCAAAAAAAGCCATCAACAGAGTACACAGATAACTTACAGATTGGGAGAAAATATTTGTCTGATGGTTAATACTGAATGTCAACTTGATTGCGTTGAAGGATGCAAAGTATTGTTCCTTGGTGTGTTTGTGAGGGTGTTGCCAAAGGAGATTAACATTTTAGTCAATGGACTGGGAGAGGCAGACAGAACCTCAATCTGGATGGGCACCATCTAATCAGCTGTCAGTATGGCTAGCATAAAAGCAGCCAGAGGAACAGGGAAGGACTAGACTGGCTGAGTCTTCTGGACTCCATCTTTCTCCCGTGCTTCCTGCCCTCAAACATGGGATGCTAAGTTCTTCAGCTTTTGGACTCTTGGACCTACACCAGTGATTTACAGGTGCTCTCGGGCCTTCAGCCGTAGACTTAAGGTTGTGCTGTCTGCTTCCCTGCTTTTGAGATTTCGTTACTTGGACTGGCTTCCTTTCTCCTCAGCTTGCTGATGGCCTATTATGAGACTTCATCTCGTGATCATGTGAGTTAATACTTCTTAATAAACTCCCTTTCATACATACATCTTATATCTGTCCTATTAGTCTTGTCGCTCTAGAGAACCCTGACTAAAACAATTTGCAAACTTTGCATTCAGCAAAAGACTAACATCCAGAATTTATAAGGAACTTAATCGGAATTTTAAAAGTCCTATCTTCAAATACAGTCACATTCTGAGGTACTGAGGGTTACAGCTTCAACATGTGACATTTGAGGGGACATAATTCTGTGAATAAAACTTGATAACTCGGGAACTTCCTGAAAATATGTTTTCCTATGAAACTTGCTTCTGAGGAGAAATAAATTGGACAGGTTCATTCAGTTAGCAAGTATTGGTTGATATAATTATCTTGACAAATTAATAAATTGACCTTCTAGCAAGTATTGTGCGAGCTTTGGTTATACAAATTAGCATCTACTTGACAATCAACTCTGGGACATCAATAAAATAAAAATATTCAGTTGTTATGCAGATGGCAGACTTAAAACTGTGGGAGAATCTGAAAGAAAAATGCCCTTTCTGGCCATGGGTTTTGGAAGGAAGACCAACATCTCCAGCTTACTCCTTCAAGTGTCTCATACAGCGTTAAGTTTCCACTCGGGGCTTCTACAGCCTTAGTCCCCCTAGATATTTAACCTTGAACAAGTTACTTTGTTTCATTGACTGTAAGACAAACATTTTTCAAATTTTATTGCATTTTTAATTAGAATGTGTGAGATAATAAACAGTATTTCATGGTTTAACTGTGGATGTTTTCCCCCTTATTGATGCATAAAATAAATGGTACAACCTAAAATTTATAGCATCTTAAATGTGTTGAAATATAATACCTTTCCTTATTTCTCTAACTCCCTCTCACAATAAAGAACGTAAAATAGCAACTTCACTGATACACACTCAAGAAATACTTTTACTGTCATTATAATGTAAATTATTTGAGAGTATATTTTTAACTTTTATTTGTACAAAGCCTCATATGTAGCTAGTCGATAATAAATGTTTTATAGAAGAGAAATTAGGATTTGGGGGAAGGGTTGCTCTTTATGACTTTTACTTCAATGACACAGAGACAAGGTTTGCTTATAAAAACTCTTTTCCCTTAAACCAGACTGTATTATAGGGATTGGCTTATGCTATTTATGGAAGTTGAAAAGTCTCATGAGTTGCTGTCTGCAAGCTGGTAGTGTTGTAATACCTAGTCTGAGAAGGCAGCAAGGGTGTCTAAATCTGAAGACTGGAAAACCAGAAGTGCCAACGTTGCAGGAAGGAGAAGAGGGATGTATCCACTCACGCTGAGTTAGCAAATTCACCTTTCCTTCACTATTTGTTCTGTTTGGAACCTCGACAGATAGGATAATGCTCACCCACATTGGTCAGAGTGATCTTAACGCCCTCCCAGAAACAACAGAAATAATGATTTACCAGCTATCTGGGCATCCCTTGGCCCAGTTAGGTTGACATAAAATTAACTATCACACAGAGAATGTCAGCCAAAGAGGAGGAAATGAGAATCAGAACTTGGATTAGATCCTTAAAAAAACAACCCCAGGTACCTACTTATGTCTGAGTCATGATAAGAATGTGTAGTCCTTTTGAGGTAGGAAAAAAAGGCACTAAAACATAAATTCTATGATAGCTTTTTGGGGCTCAAGGCAGATTCCTTTCAGGACATTTTTCTTGTTCGTAGAAGAAAATAACTAGAATGGATCTCAGTATTTTAAAAGTACTTCATCAGTGCTGCTGAACCGAGTTTTGGGGAGCTACCAAAGTAGAAAGCACTTGGAAAGTTTTTACTGAAGACAGCTGCTGTGGGATGTGAGCAAAATGAGCATTGGGTTCTCTACAGCTGAGAAGCTCTCATATTGGCCTACTAGGAAGATGTTGTGGGTTTGGTTCCAGACCCCCACAAAAAAACAAATATCACAAAGTGAGTTACAGAGTGAGTCACCTTTCCTAACCATTTGTGTGATGATGTAGTCTTTCAAAGCCTCAGTTTTCACACCTGTGAAATGGGTCTAACAATAGCATCTCATTGTTTTAACATATGAATTGGATAACTTGTGTGAAAGCATTTAAGCGTTGCCTGCTCATGGTAAGGATTCATTAAATATTAGCTATCATGGCCTCAAAACAAAACGTACTAAAAAAAGCAGAGAACTAAAATCTAACAATGCTATTTATATTTTCTATACAGGCATGCCTCAGAGACTTCAGACTACCTTAGTAAAGGGAATATCACAATAAATCAAGTCACAGGAATGTTTTGCTTTCCCTGTGCAGATAAAAATATGGTTAACTATACTGTAGTCCAAGTGTGCAATAGCATTATATCTAAAAAAAAGTACATATCTTAATTTAAAAATGCTTTATTATTAAAGATTTTTAACAACCATCTGAGTCTTCAGGGAGTTGTAATCTTTTTGCTGGTGGAGGGTCTTGTCTCGATGCTGATGGCTGCTGACTGATCAGGATGGTGGTTTCTGAAGGGTGAGTTGGCTGTGGTAATTTCTTAAAATAAGACAATCATGAAGTTTGCCCTATTGATTGATTTTTCCTTTCATGAAAGACTTCTCTGTAGCATGCGATACTCTTTGATAGCATCTTACCTGCAGTAGAACATTCAAAATTGCAGCCAATCGTCTTGAATCCTGATGCTGCTTTACCAACTAAGCTTATGCAGTATTCTAAATTCTTTGTTCTCATTTCAACAGTGTTCACCGTATCTTCACCAGGAGGAGATTCCATCCCAAGAAACCACTTTCTTTGCTCAGGCATAATAAGCAGCTCTTCGTCCCTTCAAGTTTTAGCATGAGATTGCAGCAATTCAGTCGTATCTTTAGGCTCCACTACTAGTTCTCTGGCTTTTTCCACCTCACTTGCAGTTCTTCCCACACTGAAGCCTTAAAACCCTGAAAGTCATCAATGAGGATTGAAATCAACTTTGTTCAAACCCTATTCATGCTGCTACTGTGACCGTCTTTGAAACACGAATGTTCTTTAAGGGCATCTGGAATGGTGAATCTTTTTCAGAAGGGTTTCATTTGACTTTGCCCAATCCATCTGAGAACTCACTCCCCATGGCTACTTAGCCTTATGAAACATATTTATTAACTAATAAGACTTGAAAGTAAAAATTACTCCTTTATCGATGAGCTGCACAATGGATATTGTGTTAACAGGCATTAAATCATTAATTTCTTTATACATCTCCATAAGGCTCTTGGGTGACCAGGGGCATTGTCAACGAACAGCATGATTTTGAAACTAATCTTTTTATCTGAGCAGTAGCTTTCAACAATGGGCTTAAAATATTTAGTACACCATGTTGTTTACAGATGTTCTGTCATCTAAATTCTATGCATATATTCTGATTCTATATATGTTCTGTCTTCAAAATTCTGTATATGTTATGTCATCAACGTTCTCTCTCTCCATATATATATATATATATATATATATATACACACGCACACACACATATAATGTATATGTTTTCTTCTTTATCTGCTGACCCGAGAGAACAAATGTCAAATCATTTTCAGTCATCATGCTAAAGGATCACAAGGATAGCTAGATGACACTGAACTTTTATCTTTGAAATATTTATATGTTCCTGTATCCCAGGTCTCCCAATTGTCCCAATTCATTAGTTCCCAACAAAAAGTTGGTGAAGATTATTTAGCACTGTTGGACTTTCCTTAAATGCATAATATCTGTGTGCTCATAAAATAGGAAACCAACCATTTTGATGAAGTAATTTCCGGATTTAGAATTTCATGACATAATCCCAAATTTGGTCGGTATCTGAAAACCAAATGGGTATTGTGATTTTACAAAGCAATGTGAAATAACTTTTGTCTTATTAAAGAAACTTGTTTGCTGATCTCAATATTAATAAAATTATCTCAGGAAGAATTTCAGTTGGTAGCTTGTAGATGCAGGCACCACATTTTAAAATGCTGTGATAATTACCTCAGGATGCCTCTGTTTCAGCCACATCCTTCTCCCGACTTCCTGGCCTTCTCAGTGAGGAGGGAAGCACAGTCTTTACTGGCTGTGATGTTCCTGATCAGATTTTACTAAAAAAGTTTTCTTTTTTTCTGTCGCATTGTCTCTTGAATATTACTATCAGCATTTGCCACAATATGCTCATGAGAAGTGTTGAGAAGCTATAGAAAAATGTGTAGCCCTTTCTCAAAGAAAAATGTAGGTATCCATAATTCTAGAGCTAAAACAAATATGTTATTCTGGCTAGGCGCGGTGGCTCATGCCTGTAATCCCAGTACTTTGGGAGGCTGAGGTGGGTGGATCAGGTGGTCGGGAGATCGAGACCATCCTGGCTAACATGGTGAAACTCTGTCTCTACTAAAAATACAAAATTAGCCAGGCATGGTGGCACACACCTGTAGTCCCAGCTACCTGGGAGGCTGAGGCAGAAGAATCACTTGAACTCCGGAGATGGAGGTTGCAGTGAGCCAAGATTGCACCACTGCACTCAAGCCTGGATGACAGAGTGAGACTCTGTCTCAAAAAAAAAAAAAAAAAAAAGTTATTCTTCCCCAACAATGTTAGTTTATCCTGTTTTCTTAACAGAGATGAATAAAATTTTTGTTATCAAATTTTATTTTTTTCTAGCTAGGAAGTTTTACATGGTGAACAATGAAGCTAGAAGAACTTGTGGTCACACTTTCACACTTAATTGTCCTACGTCCTTAGGATCACTTAAAAAATTTCCTTTCCTAAATTGCATTCTCTGGGCTCCAAAATCTCCCCTGGCTGCCCGCGTGCTGCAGGATACAACAGTCTTCCTTCCATCTGAATTTTGCGTTGCAATTAATGAATGGTGATTTTCAGGATTGGTCGGGGATTTCGTTTCAGAATTGTGCAGCACCCTATTCTTGAACTCATCAAAATTTAATTCAAATTATTAGGTACAGATGGTCTTCAATTTATGGTGATTTGACTTACGAGTTTTTGACTTTACCATGGTGTAAAAAGCAATACACATTTGGTAGAAACCATACTTCCAATTTTGAATTCTGATCTTTACCCAGGCTAGCGATATGCAGTATGATACTCTCTCAGTATGCTGGACAGTGGCACTGAGCCTCGGCCCACAGTCAGCCACACAATCATGAGTGTGAACCACTGATACTCTATAGTAGACTGTGTTGCCAGATGATTTTACCTAACTGTAGATTAATATAATTGCTCTGAACATGTTTAAGGTCGTCTAGGCTAAGCTATAATTTTTTCATAGGTTAGGTGTATTAAATGTATTTTCAACTTACAATATTTTCAACTTATGAAGGGTTTATTGGGACCTAACCCCATTGTAAGTCAAGGAACACCTGTAATTGTATGTAAAATACCTGTGTTCCCCATTTGATGGTGAGCTCCATGACAGCAGGTACCATAAAGAGGCTAGTTTGTCGTCAAAGGGTAATATTATTTGTTTGACATATGGTATACATTCAATAGATATTTTTTGGAAGAATGAATACAATTAATAAATGGAGAACTCTACCTAGATGAACATGAATTTGAAATATGACCCTAATTTTAAAATATAATAAAATTATGAGGACATTCAGAAATACAGTGAATAGTTCAATGTAAGTATATTTAAAACACTGCTGCCTTTGAGGGCTGCCTTTTCTAATCTTTCCTTCAAGGGATGTACAGAAACAAAGCAAACAATTTCTTTATTCTTTTGTGTCTACCCAATGAATATGAGAAGAGCCTTTGGGTCTTCCCAGTTATGAGCGTGGCCTCCCTCAGCCTACCTCCTCTGATTCTTTATAGCCAAGGACATCTGACAGCCTCAGTCCTGCCCAGGTTTACTCACTGTAGCTGCTTCCACTGGTAAAGGGGTAGCTCCTCCACACAGCATCCTTTTGTCCCCATCATCCAACCATAAGTTGCTCATGAGGACAAGAAACAAACTTTCTTTCTGATAACAATTTGCCAAGCAGCGATTTAAATTTATTTAATCATAACAAAGATATATTCCCAGCCACTAGCTATTTAGACTTTTTTTAGAAATTTGATTTAGAACTACTATGATCATCTTCAAAATTTTATTCTGTTTAGCATTATAAAAAGAAAGACAATTATTATTCCTGAGATTTTATTAACATTAAACAAAAAGGAATTTTAGATGCCAAACAAGTCATTTATTTGGACATTGTAAAGGATAAATGATATTTCCTTCCCCATCTGAAGTTAATTTTATAATTGACAGATTTTTGCATATATTTTTATAGTTTTATTAGCATTTTATAGCATGCTTTATATTGGAGAAAACTGCTTTATACTCATTTTAATTAGTTATTTTTCATATATATCAATTAGTTTCAGTAATAGAGTAAAGTCGAAAAGATTTTGAAAAGCAAGATGTCACATATGCATACAAATTAAACTTTAATGATTTCCATCTGGGGACTATTACCCAGCGTCACAAGTGGTTTTAGAGAAAAATTGTATGAATGACAAATGGATCCTTTCTAGTTTCCTCATTCCATCCAGAAGAGGATGAAATGACTTTGTCTTTGAACATTTTTATGTTGCTTATGAAAATTGGCATACTGGGTAAGTGGAGAAAAGAAATAAAATGAAGCGATAACACAGCCAAATGATCCATAGCCAATGTGATGATATGGCAACCAATAGATGCTCAAAAATATTGGCTTATGGAGTCTCTACCCGGGGTTTGGTCTGGGCTGTACTACTTACCAGCATATGACAGAAAGCCAACCAGCTAATATCTTTAAAACTCACTTTTCCCACATGCACAATAATGCTCTCAATACCCATTTTGTGGGTTGTTTTGAAGTTTAAGTAAACTCATTTCTGTGAAGTAGAAAGCTCAGTATCTGACATGTGGTGAGCTCTACATAATGGTCAGTAGCATTATTTGTATTCATTCTCCAAGGGTTATTTTTCTTGTACAATGTCATTGATCACCATTTCCACCCTGACCTTAAACTTTGATTTTTACCACAACACTATTAAACAGCACTGTTATCAAATAGAAAATGACACTGCGATTTGATCATTATGGGTTAGAATCTAAAATTATTCAATCTCTGGCTCTTATAAAGAGTGACATATCCCTTTATCTGGAAGGAAACTTTTACGATCAGTTTAAATTTTCTTTACCTCCCAATTGGTCCATGTAACAAAACTGGTCCCATCAGGGAGTATACATATATTTACAAACATAGCTAAATAATATAAACAGGTACATGGAAAAGCTCCAAAACTTTCCTGATGGCTAAAGTGAGCAGATGCTTCCTCTTATAACAGGTAGTGCTATATGGGACGTGTGGGGGCCATCATCATTTATTATGCAGTTTATGGCATTCTGCTGCCAAATTAAGCCAGGTTTCATCTGGATGTCAAATAACCAATTCTTAGTGCCTCAAAGTTCTTCTGATTTCAAGATTTTTATAGTTTGAAATGAAACCAATAATCAAAAACTGACAAACTAGAAAAAGCAAGAACATTATTGTGAAGCTGAAGTACATTCCAGGCTGGACCGCATCGCATCAATGTTTATCTCAGTTTTGTTGAATATTTATGCACATCATCTTTTCTTCCTAGATCTATGACACAGCTGAACTACTTAATGCACATTAATTGTGCCTAGGTAAAACACATACTTTCATCGAGCATCTTAACATATTATAAAGGATTGTATTTTCCCCCATGTAATGTCAGCAATTACCATGGCAACGTGTAGAGATACATTAAAGTAGACAAGAGAATGTGTTTTAAGTAATTATTTTTAGGGATGGATATGTGCTTGATTTATGTATTTTTCATCTACTTATTTTTCAGCAAGACTTTATATTGCAGAAAACGCCCAAAGGTAATACATTAAAATTGCCATGTGAATTATTGTTGCAATATAAATTGCAGAACTCAATGAAAACAGAAATAGCATATAGTGAGAATCCAAACATGAACATTAACCTATCTATAGCCAACATTAGCTTAACGCAGTAACGTGCTGGATGCAGTGGAATCTAAAGAAGTAAATTGCTGTGCAAAGAGTGCGTCTTTAAAACTGATAAAAATGTGCCCAGAAGCAGGACACTAGACCTTCTAATTTTCTCCGTGATGACTAGTGACCATTCACATGAGTCAGTGTCTGTCAATCACATTCCAACAGTAGCTCCTGCCTTATTTTGTAGTTCTGGATGGCGTTTATATCACATTTTTCCATGAACTTTCAATCTACTTCTCACCACTATTTGCATTAGGTATGTACTTTTCCATTATTCTTGTATATGGATCTTACTGCCAAGATTGACACCTGTCACATGAAGCTGATTTTCTTACCTTGCCAAGTCTCTTTTGCTTTCCAATCCCTAGCTGGCCCCTGATTTTGTTGCTCTCACCTTTAGCTTGACAGTCTTAGTGGTCTCATTCTTTCATGTGATTCTTGCAATGTCAGACTACAAAGGAGTGAAGGATTCAAACTGACTTCTATAAACCAGTTTACAAAGTATTAATAATGTATAAATAATTGTTAAGTTGCATGGCACAAACAATTGTTTTAGGGAATTTAAAGAGGCTTTGTATGTATGCATGTATGTGTGTTTGCATTTATTCATTTATACAGCCTCTTTGGGCAGCATTTATATACCACAGGCAAGTTTGATACGTACACACGCACACACACACACACAGACACACACACCACAGCTCTGGATATATACGATATTATATGGATATATGTTATGTACCAATGAATATATAGCCAATAAGATTCACTGCTTAAGTATAGTTACATAAATTATTACTAGATCAGTGACATGGTTTGGCTGTGTTCCCACCCAAATCTCATCTTGAATTGTAATTCCCATGATCAGCATGTGTGGAGACATCCGCTGGGAGGTAATTGAATCATGGGGGTGGTTTCTCCCATGCTGTTCTCCTGATAGTGAGTTCTCACGAGATCTGATCGTTTTATAAGCATCTGGCATTTCCCCTGCTGGCACTCATTCTTTCTCCTGCCACCCTGTGGAGTGGTGCCTTCTGCCATGATTGTAAGTTTCCTGAGGCCTCCCTAGCCATGCAGAAGTGTGAGTCTGTTAAACCTCTTTCCTTTATAAATTACCCAGTCTCTGGCAGTTCTTCATAGCAGTGTGAGAACGGACTAATACAGTCAGCCACACTTGTTCACATGCTTTTGTCCCCTTATTGCTATATTTTCAAATATGCTCTGAAAATTTAAGGCTATGAGAGTGATTTTACATTGTTTCTTTCCCTTTCTCTATTTTCTCTTTTTGGTAGATACATTCATAGATTATTCTGTCCCACCCACCTACTCCAGGAGAATAGAAAATGACTGAATGATCTCAAATGTAGTCTGAAAACATTGATGTGTAGAATTACATAAATCTAATGTCCTTAAGATATTTGAGTGACAGCTTAATAAGGAATCTTCAAGGATACCATCACAGGTTTTGGGAAATACATGATTTTCCTGTTAAAAATGGGGGAAGTGTAACCCATCAAATCTGTGAGAAACGGAAGTATCTTCAACAGAGAAGTTAGAGGAAACAATGTGATGTGTCCCACTTGAAGAATAGAGAAATATTTTTACTTAGATTTCTATATATAAAATCTGTCTGGCATAACTCTTTTAGGGGTAGTTCCCAAAACTTAAGGGTGCAAGAGTTTATAAGTTGGCAATCTCTTAGAAGAAAACCACTAAGAACTCATAAGATGAAAGTCTATGCACAGTATTCATAAAAAAATCAAATAATTAGGGTTGACAGAGAAAATACAGGATGCCTATTTTAACTTAAATTTTAAATAAGCAATAAATTTCTACTATAAGTATGTTGCATGCAATACTTCTATTAGCTAAGTTTTGTAACGCTGCAAGTAACAGATTTGTAGACCATTACATTGAGGTAATATCATATATAGGCAAATCATTATAGAAGGAGAGGATTTCCATACACTGAAAGAAATATTTATGCATTAAATATTACTGATCTAGTAAAGCAAGAATTTTCATGGGAAGTCTTTGAGATAATTTGCCAGAATCACCAACTGAGAAATATTATGGAACAAGAGCACTGCGAATGTGGTAATTAAAAAGAAATTTACAAATACTAATAGTCAGTTTATAATTAATTACAAAAATTAAATGTGGACATGGTTCCATAAATGTTCATAATTAGTGAAGGCATTTCTTCTCAACGAAGGCTTCATAGACATTATAAATGTTGCCTAAGTAACCATATCAAATTAACATGATTACTTGTGCACCAGTTTTACCCTGAGCTCAAAATGTCATACTCAGCAAAGTTCTTAAAGAGAAAACATTTTTCATGGGCATATAGGATTGTGACCTATAGAAGCTGAGCTGAAGCCATTGAGTTACAAACTTATTGACACTGAAGTTTACAAATTTATTACCATATTTCTTCAGACTAGATATTATTAGCATGCTCATGATCGTTAATCATGTTGAAAACATATAACTTAAAAATACAAAAAACAATAAACAGTTTTATGGCTTACTCATTAGGAGTATGCTTGAAAACATATATCATGGCCATTGGTTGTGGGCATGAATATTTTGGTTTTCAGTGAGTATAAGAGGAAAGTATCTTCTTTTTAATTTTAATCTTCTAGAATGTGTAGTGCATGGGTTTGTTATTAATCTTTAGTGATGATTTTTTTAAAGCAAAGCTTTAGGATGCAACTCTCTTAAATTTCTGGAATAAATAACAAATTACCAAAAGAAAGGAAAGAAAAATTAGAGCCAGGGCAGTTGTAAAGTGAAGGGGAAGCTTGCACTAAGCTTTGGTTAATTCTGTTAAATAATTTTAACTACATTCTTGAACCAGTATAATCTGATAAAAATTCTAACTACCTCCTTATAAAATCTTAACTAAATAGAATTTAAAATGATGTTTTATTAGCATCACATTTTATTGCTCGAGTTTGTGGCAGCTAAGTGCTGTTTTCACATTTCAAATTACAATTGTTAGTTCTAGGTCCAAAGGAAAGTTACACGTGCTCATTGCACTTCAACAGCATGGGTATTAGCTTTTCTTTATCTTGGTTGTTCACTGGTCTTTTCCTTTTCCTGGTGCCATAGTTCCCTTTGGAACTATGAGAAGGATTATGCCATGCTGTGAGTGAGTGCCAATAAATGGCAACTGGAATTGAGTTGAACTATGGAGTAGGATCCTGTTGGGGTTCTGGGCTTACCTGTCTTCTGCCCTTCTTATGACATTTCCACTTGAATTCTAGCTCCTGTTTACAAGGTTTTCAGAATCTGTCTTTCAAGTCCTTGTGTTTCCCTCACTCTTCCCACCTGGGCTTTTTACTGGAGTCACGTTTCATACTCCTCCTTTTGCACTGTTGGTCTTTATCCTTGCATTTAAACATAGCAAAAGTTTATAGCATCAGTTTGATATTCTTCCATGGCAGCTCTTATAAGCCACTTCAACAGCTCTATATGATTTCCTCCCAATCCTGCCACATCTCTTATCTGTGAATTTAGTTCCACAACAACTGTCACCTTGGAAGGAGCTCTAAGAAGAGTAGATAATGGATAGGTAGAATGTGCCACATATAACGTAAGATTATCTTTAAGAATAGTTATGGGCCGGGGGCGGTGGCTCACGCCTCTAACCCCAGCACATTGGGAGGCCGAGGCGGGTGGATCACGAGGTTAGGAGATAGAGACCATCCTGGCTAACACAGTGGAATCATGTCTCTACTACACATACAAAAAATTAGCCGGGCGTGGTGGCGGGCGCCTGTAGTCCCAGCTACTCGGGAGGCTGAGGCAGGAGAATGGCGTGAACCCGGGAGGTGGAGCTTGCAGTGGGCCGAGATGGCGCCCCTGCACTCCAGCCTGGGTGACAGAGCGAGACTCCGTCTCAAGGAAGATGAGCCAAGTTTTAGCATCAGTCCTTTTACTGTCTCTCTCTTTTGGAAGTATTCTAGTTTATGCTTTTGAAGATCAGGGATGTGTCCTGACCACCCACGTGCCTAGAACTTGGTGGGTTCCAGAAGCCTGCAAGACCAGAAACTTTTCTTTCTTCTTCCCTGGTTGGTATTTTATGGCAATATCTGTTGGTTAATTAGATAAAGTAATTGTTCTTAATGTGAGGCAAATAAATGCTTGTCCTTCATTTCATGTCTTACCCTAACTGAAATAAATGTTCTCTCAAAAGGATCACAGGGATTGACTCAAAAGGCAGGAAATACAGGGGAGATCAAGGTCCCTCAGGGGGATCTTTGTAGGCAGACAGATGTTTCATTGCTCTTTACGGCATGCTTTCCAGTCAGATACCTGTGGGGCAAATGTGTGAGCCAGATGCCTGGGGGAACTCAGGTGAGCCAGCTAGGCAGACAGAACATTCTGCCTTGGCTCCATCACCTTCCTCCGCTCTCTCAGAAGACGGCCTTTCTTCCTACTCTGCGAAGTCAACGGAAGACTCTAAATAGCAATTGCTCTAATTGCTGTCACCAAATCTATGAACTGACCTCCATTCATGTTTGTTTTTTCATGTGAGTATAATCAAATAGCTATACTCATGTTATATAAAATCAGTCCCTTAGACCTTCCCACTATGCTGCGTCTCAAATTCTCGCTCTCCCTGGCTCCTTGTCACTTGAACATTCGAAAGTTGATCTAGGCTGGGCGCGGTGGTTCACACCTGTAATCTCAGCAATTTTGGAGGCCAAGGCGGGTGGATTACTTGAGATCATGAGTTTGAGACCAGCCTAGCCAACATGGCGAAACCTTGTCTCTACTAAAAATACAAAAAACAAACAAACAAACAAACAAAAAACTGGGTGTGGTGGCTTGTGCCTGTAGTCCTGGCTACTCGGGAGGCTGAGGCAGGAGAATCACTTGAACCCAGGAGGCAGAGGTGGAAGTGAGCTGAGATTGCACCACTGCACTCCAGCCTGGGCGACAGACCCAGACTCCATCTCCAATCAATCAGTCAATCAATAGATCTAACTTCACCCTTTCTGAACCTCATACTCCCTACCAGGTTCTAATCATTTCACCATTCTACGTTAGAAGCAACTTCATGAACGAGTTGTCTATAATGATCAGTTTCACTCTTCAGTCTCCTAAAATCTGACATTTTCCCCACAATCCATCTGTGATCTCCAATATACAGCTACTAGTGACATGTGCAATTTATATTAACCAAGTAAAATTTAAAATTAAGTTTTTTAGCATTGCTAGCCACATTTCAAGTGCTCAATGCCACATGTGGCTATCATATTGAATAGTGCAAATATAAAACATCTGTCATCTCAAAATGTTCTATTGGGCAGTGCTGTTGCATAGAAACTCTTCTAGCCTAAGTCACCCTGTTCTTCGTGTTGCTATGCAAGGGGCATTTTTTGATTATTTGATCTATTATCAGGGCTCAGCATTACTGGCTACTTACTGCTTTTAAAAATATATCCCTTTCTTCACTTCCCTGACACCATACCTATATGAACTTTTTTCTATCTCTCAGCAATTTTTCAGGGTCCTTTGACATTTCTCCTTCTCCACTCAGTTGGTACTTTCTTGGGTTCTAATCCCTTATATTTAATTTCCATTTGTATGCTGGGAAGTCTCAAATCCATTTTTCTTTTGCCTAGACTCTCCTGTTTTAAATGAACATGTTTAAGCAAACATGTTTAAACCTGAACGTTGATTTTTTCACCCTCTCCCATAAACATACAAATGATCAATCAATCTTATCGTTTAGTCTTTCCTAGGTCCGTCAGGATCACCATCATGCATTCCGTCATATGACAGAAAAACTGGTGTTTACCCTTTCCTTATGCCCACACTGAAGCCATAACTAAGTCATGCCAATCTTAAAATCATTGCCATTGCCCATAAT
The DNA here is from genome assembly GCF_028885625.2 of Pongo pygmaeus. Classification (NCBI taxonomy): domain Eukaryota; kingdom Metazoa; phylum Chordata; class Mammalia; order Primates; family Hominidae; genus Pongo; species Pongo pygmaeus. The sequence continues at coordinate 13,771,352 of NC_072380.2, forward strand.
CTTCAGGTTCTACTATTGATCTCTTCCAGTCTTTCTCCATATTTTATCCAAAGTTATTTTTTAACAATCAGTTTGATCATATCTGTCCTTTGAATTAAGACCTTTCAGTGGATTCCCATGGCTCTTAAAACTGAAAACCTTAGCATTGCCTTCAAGGACGGTCCACGCTTACCTTGCTCACCTTGCTCACCTTCTTACAGTTTCTCCCAAGGCCATATTCATTTTAAGTTTTAGGGCTTCACAAAGTCTGTTGTCCTGTCTGAAATATTAACAGCCCCCACCTTACCTACCTCCCACTAATCCTTCAAGTCTTAACTTAAATGACAGTTTCTCAAGGAGACCTTTCCTGACTACTTCCCTGGTTAGATTAGATCTTGTTCTAAGCTCTCTAAGCTCTGCCTGCATATCCCTAAATATCTTTCGTATAATTTCCTTTTAACTTATTTAACAATATGTTAAATATCTGGCCACAATGGCAAATACCAAGTTTATCTTTGAGTGAAAGCATAACTGAAAGTTACCTTAGGGATTTATCAGGTCATAGCCTTCATTTTCTAAATCAGTCATCTCATTTCCCTGTGGCCATATGCTATTACATGCTTTTTCTGCTCCTGAGGATGGAACTGTAGTCTTGAAGTCCTGTGACTTCTGAAATGACATAATGAGAAAAACATAAAGATGCTAGTAGGCGTTCTTGTTCCACTGCCAGACTCTCCAATGCTCTCTGCTTTCTTTGTATTCACTTGCCCAATAAATCCTTAGGTTAAACTAAGTATTTTTGATGGTGTCGTCACGACCTCTACACAACTGTTTGTTGGCATCTTATTTTCAATTTGGGTCCCTTTCAAGTATTACTATACTAAACTCCATTGATAGTTTTTGCTTGAAAGAAGAAACATGAAGAAAATAAAATCTTTATTATACCAGAATGCAAAGTAAGCAAATGCAGTTTGCTAAGCCCACTTGAATCACTGTTAAAATACTGGTCACAAAACACACTAAAGAAACATTTGGCCAGGTGCAGTGGCTCATGCCTGTAATCCCAGCACTTTGGGAGGCTGAGGCAGGTGGATCACTTGAGGTCAAGAGTTCAAGACCAGCTTGGCCCATGTGGTGGGAACCCGTCTGTACCCAAAATACAAAAATTAGCCAGGCATGGTGGCAGGTGCCTGTAATCCCAGCTACTCAGGAGGCTGAGGCAGCAGAATGGCGTGAACCCAGGAGGCAGAGGCTGCAGTGAGCTGAGATCCTGCCACTGCACTCCAGGCTGGGCAGCAAAGCGAGAATCTGTCTCAAAAAAAAAAAAAAAAAAAAGAGAAAAAGAAAAAAGAAACAACATTTAAAGATAGAGCAATTGTCTGTTCTGCCTTTGTTGAGTTCACATGTGGAATACAGCTATGGAGACTGTAGTTTATATGGAAACTGGGTTATATGGGTACACTGACCATGGATCTAAAACACAAACCATCTGGATTAGGGATTATGTAACCTCATCAACAGTAACTATGGAAATAGTATCATTGAAAACAGAGCGCCAAGGCAATGATTTATTTTGTTTTTACTTATTAAATTTCTATAGTTGACGACTATGATAACTGACTGCTACACAAATACTCGTATTTTGATAATCACCTGAGGGGAAGAATTTACATTTATTGTCACACATGCCTTTCGCCTCTGGTGAGTCCTTGTGGTGTTTCCCCTGTGTGCTCATTCTCTGTACTGTTGTGTTGATGCCGAAAACAGTCACAGGACAAAACCTCTTTCTTATTAAAGACACAGTCTTATTTCAAACTGAGAAAATAATTAGAAAGCAGACAGGAATTCCTTTGGGTACAATAGTTTTTGTAATGAGAAAATTGTACATCATTGAAGTCAGAGGGCCTGGTCTTCGGAGTAAGAAATGCTCAGTTTTTGTCTCAAGGGCTGAACCCAGATGCCTATCATGGCTCAACCTTAAGCATGTTGTTGCTTTTCCTGTCCAAATATGCCAATCAGTGCCTTTCTGATGTCTTGCTTCAATATTTATTAGGAAAATTCTGAAGTATTTGCCCATTTCATTATGTCTGGAAAAAATCAAGATACAGGTTCATGAATTAAATCACTTGTGTGTCACTTCAAGCATGAAGTTCAAACTCATTGGAAGCCACAAATTATATGCTTGAGAGGCTTCTGCAATTTCAGAAAGAACTGTACTTGACTACTGAAAGAAAGAAAGGACACACAAGTGCTAAGTTCACCTCTGTCTGCTGGCATTTTACTGATAGTTTAGTTAGTATCTCAAGAATAATTCCAAAGGTCAGAGGAAAAAACAGAGGAAATAGCTCTGTGACTTATTCCCACATTCTTATATAAATAATAAGAAAAACAGTGAAAAAAATGTAGCAGCTTTTCTAATATGTGTGTGTATGTGTGTGTATATATATATATACACACACACGTATATAGGTGTATATATACACATATATAGTATATACATAGTATATGTGTGTATGCATATATACTAGTATATATGTACACTATATATGTGTAGTGTACACATACACATATGTAGTATATATATACACATGTGTGTACATATAGTATACACATATATAGTATATATGTGCACATATACTATATATGTATACACACATATACTATTTAATATATATTCATATATATAAGCTATAATACGATTATATATACACTAAGGTATATATGTATATACTATTAAGATATATATAGAGATATATATCTCTATATACTTACATAGATATATCTGTGTGTGTGTGTATTTATATATATATAAATATATATACACACACTAGTAGTCCTAGAACATGCCTGTTATTTGAATGTAGCACAATGAATTCATAAGTAGATAGTACCTTTTTAAAAGGCAAGAGTTGCGTTTCATCATTAATCAAATTCATCAAAATATCCAAATTCCCAGGTGTAGCATTGTTCATTCACCAGCATCCAATACCTGCTGATCAATGGAAATAATTGTGAATTCTTAAAGAACAAAATTATTTTAGTAACATTTGTTGGAGTTTCTATCATGAATATTAGAGGCAAAACAAAAATAAGCTTGTCAATGTTGTAGCTGAACATAATTGAACAACCAGGGGATTTTAAATGTTGCAGTAAAGCAATCCAGTTTTCTTTCTTCTAGGTCATTTGTTAGGGCGAGAAAAGCTATTATTGAGGAGATACACATGACCTCTATCAGCATATGGCCCACTGGTTTCCAGATAGAGTTAGTTAGGAAGTTTTATAGATAAGAAAGGAAGAAAATTTTGTTTATGTGCTTCTAGCCCTTCCTGTATCTGCCCATCCTAAAATAAAATAAATTTTGGCTGCTAAGAGATAATTAAATTTGTAGCTAGAAAAGATACATGGTATCAATACTAAATCTTTCTACCATATTTCTTGTTTGGAATGTCATAACCCCCCTTTGCCTATAGGGGGTTTGCAAATCCTGTCATAAAACTAATCACTCAGGGACGTCTCTCCTTGCAGCTGAACACAGTAACATTAGTGTTTTGGCTAAAACTGCAAGTGACTGAGGCAAAGAGAAAGGTATTCTCCTTGAGCCTTATGTTCTTATCACTTTGTTTCAACTATTGGCCATAGTGAGAGAATTGTGTGATTGATGAGGTTCACTTATCCTCATATTTTTTCTTTTATTCTCCTCCTCCTCTTGCTTTTCTTTGTCCCTCTCTCCCCCTCTCTCTCTCTCCCCCTCTCTCTCTCCCTCTCTCTCTCTGTGTCTCTGTCTTTCTCTCTTGGTGTCTCTCTCTCTCTCTGATCCCTTCTCCCACTCTCTCTCTCTCTTCCTCTCTTGATGTTTCTCTCTCTCTCCATCCCCCTGTCCTCCTTCTCTTTCTCTTCTCCCTGTCTTTTCTTTTTCCCTTTTGCTATCTCTTTCTCTGTGTCTCTCTTTCTCTCTTACACACATACACATACACAGACACAGAAATAGGATAGAAGCTGGTGGTATTCAAAAGAATACTAATTAGGAAGAGTCTTGTAGTGTAACCACCCAGTGGGTTCACCTTGGCCACTGCCTAGACAGAGCCGATTTATCAAGACAGGGGAATTGCAATGGAGAAAGAGTAATTCACAGAGAGCCAGCTGTGCAGGGGAGCGGAATTTCATTATTACTCAAATGAGTCTCCCCAAGCATTAGGGAATCAGAATTTTTAAAGATAATTTGGCAGGTAGGGGCTTGGGAACTAGGGAGTGATGATGGGGCAGGTTGGAGATGGAATCATAGGGGGTTGAAGTGAGTTTTTCTTGCTGTCTTCTGTTCCTGAGTGGGACAGCAGAACTGGTTGAGCCAGACTACTGGTCTGAGTAGTGTCAGCTGATTCCTGGAGTGCAGGGACTGAAAAATATCTCAAGCACTGATGTTAGGTTTTACAATAGTGTTGTTATCCCCAGGACCAATTTGGGGATGCTCAGATTCTTGGAGCCAGAGGCTGCGGGACCCCTAAACTGTAAATTCTAATCTTTTAGCTAATTTGTGAGTCCTGCAAAGGCAGACTGGTTCCCAGGTGAGAAGCGGGACTTTTCGGGAAAGGGGTGTTATAAATTTTGTTTCAGAGTCAAACTATGAACTGAATTCCTTCTCAAAGTTGTGTCAGCCTATGCCCAGGAATGAACAAGGCAGCTTAAAGCTTAGAAGCAAGATGGAGTCGGTTAGGTCTGATTTCTTTCACTGTCATAATTTCTTCAGTTAAAATTTTGCAAAGGCAGTTTCAGTAGGAAGCTAGAATTCTTACTCAATGGACTCAGAGGAGAAGACATTTCTGGCACGTGGCATGGATAGAGGGAGAAGATACATGACTTTCAGATGTCTTTTCTCCACTTTCCTTTTGTCTATTCTTACACTTATTAAGCTAGACTGGATGCTGAAAGGGGAATGCAGATAATAAATGAATTGTTAACTATTTATGAATATTTAGGAAGGTAAGACTTGGACATGATTAATCCTGCACAGTTTAGGAGGAGAAAAAGATTTGGAGTTGGGGAAGAAGTATAATTGTGACCTTTTAAACAAGCAGTTTCATATGTTTAAGTACCTGGAGTCTGACAGTAGAAAATGAAACAGTGACACATGAGGGAAGGTGTTCTCAGTTGTTACAAAAAGGGAAGGTAGAGTTTGGGTGCAGAGGAAAAAAACTTAGAGTTCAAAAAAGCAAAAAAGAAAAAAAAAAAAAAAGAGGATTGAAGGGCTACCAGTTCCCAGGAAGCTGGGATCAATTTCGCAGAAGGAGAGTGGCTGACTCCCACAGTGCTTCCAAAGCCAACATCGCTTTCAGTTCACAACAGTCTAAATTTTATTTTCATATTTTATAATTGGGGTTCTTAAAAGAATTGAGGTGGAAAACAGCTTTTCAATGATAGTAGCTGGGCAGACGCTTATTTAAAAAGAGAAAAAATAAATAAACAATGATCCTTTAATCTAAAGCACTTACTGAGAAGCATTTATTATTTTTTTTTGTTTCCAAACAGCTTTTTTAGAGGAGAAAACCGCAAATCTTGTATGGATTACAGTGCATTCTTTAGCAAAATAAAACAAAATGTAGCCATGTTTGGGAAAGAACCTACATATTTTCTTTCTTTCTTAAGTCTGTGAGCTTTGCCAGCCTAGCCTTCCCCTGTGAGAATCGAGTGAAGAAAACAGGGTGTGTGTTCCTCGCTTGGAGCCGTGTCATCATTAAGCTTCCATTTGTGTTGAACCAAATGTGCAGCGCATTTTCTCTCCCCTCCAAAATTCCCGGCAGTGGTTTCTGCTCTGCCGCTCTATGCCGAATGGTCTCAGAAGGTGAGAAGGCCTGTCTGTCCATCTATCCCTCTGTCCTCCTGTTCTCTCCCTACTACCTTTATCCTCGTTGCCACCAAGTGTTGCTTAAGAAATAACAGGGTAGCGGCCGGGCGCGGTGGCTCACGCCTGTAATCCCAGCACTTTGGGAGGCGGAAACGGGCGGATCACGAGATCAGGAGATCCAGACCATCCTGGCTAACACAGTGAAACCCTATCTCCACTAAAAATACAAAAAAAATTAGCTGGGCATGGTGGCGGGCGCCTGTAGTCCCAGCTACTAAGGAGGCTGAGGCAGGAGAATTGCGTGAACCCGGGAGGCACAGCTTGCAGTGAGCCGAGATCGCGCCATTGCAGTCCAGCCTGGACAACAGAGCAAGACTCCGTCTCAAAAACAAAAGAAAACAAAACAAAGAAATAACAGGGTAGGTGTGGTGGCTCACACCTGGAATCCCAGCACTTTGGGAGGCTAAGTAAGGTGGGAGGATCGCTTGAGGCTCAGGGTTCGAGACTAGCCTGGGCAACATAGTGATACCCCTTCTCTACAAAATAGTAATAATAATAATAAACCATTGTGGTGGCATGTGATTTTAGAACTAGCTACTCAGGAGATTGAGGCAAGAGAATCCCTTGAGCCCAGGAGTTTGAGGCTGTAATGAGCTATGATTGCGTCACTGCACTCGAGCATGAATGACACAGCGAGAGCCGGTTTCTAAAAAGAAATTTTAAAAACGTCCTTTGCAGGGACATGGATGAAGCTGGAAACCATCATTCTCAGCAAACAAACACAAGAACAGAAAACCAAACACAGCATGTTCTCATAAGTGGGAGTTGAACAACGAGAACACATGGACACAGGGAGGGGAACATCATACACTGGGGCCTGTCGGGGTGGGGGCTATGGGAAGGAGAGTATTAGGAGAAATACCTAAAGTGGATGACTGATTGATGGGTGCAGCAAACCACCATGGCACGTGTATACTTATGCAACAAACCTGCATGTTCTGTACATGTACCCCAGAAATTAAAGTATAATAATAATAAAAAAGAATAAAGGAAGTATCATATATCTAAGTAAATATAGACTAGAAAAGGAAGACATTGTATAACAGTTACTATTTTACAATGGATAACACCTTGAAAGGTATTTCTGGTCACAAAAACAAAATGAACTAAGTTATACAGCCAGTAAAGTGGCATCCCAGGATTTCCAACTCATATCTCATTCCCGTGTCTCCCTCTCTCCTTTGCTTCCTCCCTCTCTCCTTTGCTTCCTCCCTCTCTCCTTTGCTTCCTCCCTCTCTCCTTTGCTTCCTCCCTCTCTCCTTTGCTTCCTCCCTCTCTCCTTTGCTTCCTCCCTCTCTCCTTTGCTTCCTCCCTTCTATTGGTGTTTAGTAAGAAAACAAGTTTTAATTTGAAAATACATTTTTTTAAAAATAGCTGCTGAGGAAAGGATGAATATTTATATTTCTGCTCGGGAAATAATGAATATTTCTTGTGAGAAATTTTAGCACAAAAGATTTATAGTTAACCTTCAGTGATGGAAGAGGGTGAACAGAATTCTAGGTGGTCTAAGGCACCTAGATATGCCCTAGTTGCTGTTCACTAGAGGCAGAGCCAATACACCTGTGTTATGCACTACAAAAGTTAACTGTAACCTGAATGCACACACTCCAAATGATTTTCTTACCTATTTTTTCAAGGCCATATCTGGCATAGGTTTCAATGGCATGACCATTTAAAACTACTATTAAAAAAAAACTTAAAGTTCTCATGTTATTGTAATAAAGCCTAAACTAAAAAAAAACAGACTTCAGTTCTCATGTTATTGTAATAAAGCCTAAACTAAAAAAAACAGACTTCAGTTGCAGGCATGTATGCTGGATTTCTATAACTTTTGATGGTTTCTAGTTCTAAAATTCTGTAATTTAAAATCTCAGTTGCAGACACGCAGCTGAGATTTTTAAACTATAGACACAGTACTAATCTTTTAAAAATGATTAAAAAAAAGAAAATGGAAAAATGCTACTCTGGAATGGAACAGAGAAAAATGCCACGATTTTCAAGTGCATGGGCTTTTACTGAACAGTGCCGATAGTCAGTGTGACAGAAGTCAAATATGGTTGCAAATTGAACTGATGGCGTTTGGAAACATTTAAGCACACGTTGACAAAATTTGATTAAAGGGTCCAAGAGCAAGTATTTGAGGTTTATTGAACAGTGCTAGTCGAAAAAGTATGTGTATGTCTGAAACAGCAAGATGAATGTAGCATTTATTTGTCTTACTAGGGTGTTCAAGCTAACGCATTTTGCTTACCTGGCAACTTCAATAAGGAAGCTCAGTGTAGGACTATGCAGAGCCCAAAATTTGGAACCACTTCATTCCCATAGATGTAAATTGATTAGTAGGAGCAAGAGAGGATCAATGATATTAAATAAACTAAATCCTGGGTGGGACTAGTTCAGAAGTATGATGAATTGAGTACACAGGAATAAAATGAAATACAACTAACATATCTTGCTGAAATCTTAGGTTGTGTTTGCTTTTCTTAAGTAATAAGATAGAGTCTCTCAATAACAATTAGCTTTCAAATAGCATTCATGCACTGATAGGACCAGTAAATAAAACTAGAAAAATATCACCTTGAGACTTTTACCAGGAGCAATGATGAATTGTTATATGATTTATTGGACAATCATGTGTCTCATTTGTAGATACTTTATTTCTCTGAGACTCCCTAAAATGGGCATAGTAAAGCAATTTATTGATAATTATCAAATAGTATCTTTCTCTCTAGAAAGATGAAATAATTTAAAAAGAATTAATATCAGCATATTATCTTTACCCTTAATATTTCTTCTTCAGGGGATGAGGTGTTCTTAATGTTTATTAAAATCTCCCAATCCTTTTCTTTCAGGAGGACTTAATTTCTTTGAAAGAACCAGGTAGGTAGGTCAATGTTCTGACTGACTTTTACCAAGGATAGTTTTCATTTATAAGATACACATCCCCATCGATTTTGAGGTCTTGATCTAATTATTTCATCATAGTTTTTGAAATATGAAACTTATTTACATTTAAACTTCTCCTCCTCTGATCACAGCTGACTGCAGCCTGAACCTCCCTGAGCTCAAGTGATCCTCCCACCTTAGGCTTCCAAGTAGCTGGGACCACAGGCAGGTGCCACCACACTCAACTAATTTTTGTATTTTTTGTAGAGATGTGGTTTCACCACATTGCCAATCTGGTCTTGAACTCCTGGGCTCAAGGGATCATCCCACCTTGGCATCTCAAAGTTCTGGGATTACAGTATGAGCAGCTGCGCCTAGACTGAAGATATTTAACAATGTTACGATGACTCAGAATTTTTTAAAGTCAGAGTTAATGAGATAATTTACATATATAAGTATAATGTATATTGTATAACATACATAACATAGATTATAACATGTAACATACATTCATACAATAACCCTTTTTAATATACAGTACTATGAGTTATAGCAAATACACAAAGTCATGTAGCCACCAAAACAGTGAAGATACAGGATGTTCCCATCATCACAAAATGTGCCCCTGGGACACTTTGTAGTAAACCAATCCCTTGACCTGAAGCCCCTGGCTAATGCTGATTTATTTTCTCTAACTATGGTTTTGCCTTTCCCCAAATATCACATGAATGGAATCAGAATTTTCCTTCAATACCCTTAGTTTTGGCTTTTCTGTGTATGTATATGTCAGACGGGCTCTCTCTGTCTTTCTTGCTCCTCCTCCAGGGGTACCCTGTCTTGCTGGTTACTTGATGCTTGCTGGCCTGTTATAAAGCAAGGAGCTTTCTATTATCCTGTCTTCAGAAGACCCCCCAATCCTGGCATCTCATTGTTGGGGTTTTCTTAGTGAATCTGCCCTCAATGAATCTCAACAAATCTGTTCTCCATGGTAGCTACACTATGCCTTGTTTATTTGGTGGACTTTGTATGGGACAGAAATTCCTGGCCCATCTACGGTGACTGGAGACCACTGAACCGTTTTCTGTTTTGTGTCCAGGAGTAACTATTTTGTTTCTTTTATACTTTCCCCAGCTGCAGTGGGCTTTCATCTGTGCAACAGGGCTTATGGTCCCTCTAGTCATTAGAGAAGAATCACGGGTCACCTTTCCCACAGGAGTCCCTGTTGCCCTTCTCCAGGCTTCCACCATGAGAAGGTGACTGTGATCTCACACGCTGCCCTAATTTTGAGACTTAGTCTTGCTCTGTCGCCCAGGCTAGAGTGCAGTGGCGCGATCTCGGCTCACTGCAAGCTCCGCCTCCCGGGTTCACACCGTTCTCCCGCCTCAGCCTCCCGAGTAGCTGGGACTACAGGCGCCCGCCACCACGCCCGGCTAATTTTCATATATTTACTAGAGACGTGGTTTCAGCATGTTGGCCGGATGGTCTCGATCTCCTGACCTCGTGATCCACCCGCGTCAGCTTCCTAAAATGCTGGGATTGCAGGCGTGAGCCACCGCGCCCGGCCTAAACTTTCTTACACCCACTCGGAGTTCGTCTGTGGAGAGCGGCCTGTGAGTGAGTGAACATCGTTTTGTGTGTATCTCTCAAGAGGTTCTAGCTTCTCATGTGATTCCTGTAAACACTGATTCCGTAGCAACCCATCAAACATTGTAACCAAATTCTTCTTACGTGGTTATGGTACCTGGCTTCCCTTCCTTCTGTGTTCTTCTCAGGTGAACAAATGCACATGCCTCATCCCCTTCGTAGGTCCTGCTTTTCCATAGAGTTTACACTACTCGTTTGCCTTGAAATTGTAGCCCTCTGATGGGCTCCAGAAAAGTTAAAATATTTTTAGCGCTTCAGCTGTCTTGTGTTATTGGAGTAGGAAATATTTATTTCCAGCTTTCTGCCTTCTAAAGAAGAGCTCTGCCCTGCAACCCTATAATATTTCAACCCTACCATATTTATTAGTATCTACATTACAGCTATAGAGATAGTAATCATTCCTTCCATCTACCTAAAATAATTAGTTCTAATAGTAAAAGATTCTACCAGTGGGTATAGTGCTGGATTCAATAACTTTTTATCTTTTTTATCCTAGTAAGAGATTGTATAATTTGACTTTGACTCTTATTGTTGTTCAGACTTTGACTCTTCTTGCAGTTTAAGTGGCAGGAGTGAAAGTAGTGATACCCTCTTTAGCTGGGTTAGGATTGCCTCTTATATTTTGACCTTGAATTCAATAAAGTAATAAATAAACTGTCAAACACATCACAGGGAAGGTAGGAAGCAGAGGCTACAGAACACATTGAATGCTTTTTTGATATGCATTTTTTGCCTCTATACTACTTTAAGCTCTTCTATAAAATAATTATAAGTCATGTAAAAAACATGAAATTAATTTTTGTAAATTAGTTCATTGATTTACAATTGATTTGTGAATTGAGATGATGTAATAAAATGCTTAAATACAAAACAATGTTAGTGATACTGAATTCTTAATGTATTATTCAACAAATATTTTTGAGCCCTTATTATGTGCCAACACTGTGAAATTTCCTCCAAACTATATATTGACTTTTCTAGTTTAATTATGGTTCCAAAAAAGTTGACTCATCAGTCTGAATATTGTGGAGTCACATTCTAAAGTAGAATGCCGATTTCCAGGAAAAGAATTTCCATGGGTTCTGTGAATAAATGAAAAAGGAACCTTTCATTTCTCTGTCTGACCATGACAGAAGACAATCACTTATAAGTATTTTGTCAATAATATCATACACCCAGTAAAACCTCTCTTAGGAAGCAGAGAAAGATACTAAGAAAGGAAAGACCTTGACTCAAAATTGTCTCCAAGTTATAATCTAGCCATGAAGATAAAATTAACCACCATCACTGTCTCCCTAAGCTTCCAGTATTCTAGTATCTTCTTGACTAGTCTTATTCTAAACATAGACACAGATTGCAGCTCATGTTTAGTCTCATTATGTTGTAACTGAATATAGTCTTATCTCTCTAGAATTTAGCTTAATGTGTATTGGCTTTCTCTGTTGTCACTAAGTATTAGTATTATTAAATATATATTAATAAAATTAACAATGTTTTCTTAACAAAAATTACCAAATGTGAGTTATCAGGTAGCATATTTCCATATTTTCATATATAATTTTTGTTTGTTTGTTTGTTTGTTTTATTGAGATGGAGTCTTGCTGTGTCACCCAGGCTGGAGTGCAGTGCCGCAATCTCAGCTAACTGCCAGCCTCTGCTGCCCAGGTTCAAGCGATTCTTGTGCCTCAGCCTCTGAGGTACCTGGGATTACAGACGCGTGACACCACACCAAGCTAATTTTTTTTGTATTTTTAGTAGAGATGTGGGTTTTGCCATGTTGGCCAGGCTGGTCTTGAACTCCTGAGCTCAGGTGATCCACCTGCCTCGACTCCCCAAAGTGCTGGGATTATAGGCGTGAGCCACCACACCTGGCCTATAAAGTATTTTTATTGTTAAAAAGACAAAATAGTACAGAAAGATATGAGCAAAAAAATTAACAGCACCCCTCTGCTTCCATACACTCAATTCTGCCTCATAGTTAACGACAGTCACGCTAAAATACTTTTATATACTTACTCAGCATTTTTCTAATCATACAATATCATATATCTAACCAGCTTGCTGTCATGTATTTATCTGACATCTATTTCACTACATATTTCTCTATCAGGCACCAAGATTTGGCTTCAATTTTGTGCTTAACAAAATCTTCTATTAAGCTTTGCATCATTCTTGGCTTTGGAAAGCCAATATTTGAATAACAACTTCAGTGTCATTTTTGACATTCTTGAACTTGTATCTTATCAGTGATCGATGAACACTAATTAACATGCCTAATTAAAGAGGAATGATTCATAACATTCAGACTTATTGCTAATCTACAAATGTTCACTTTCAATTTTTCTAAACTTCCTAGATGAAATTAGGAGTTAAATATTCTTAGATGCTTTAGGCTTGGAATTCTATCGGTTAAATATTTATTGCTGCAAGATGTTATTATTGCAAAATGATACAAGAATTAATGGTGATTGTGGAAGCTGATAATTTTAGGTACAAAAACAGTGAGTAAATTTCAAGTAGATAGGTAAACTAAAAGATACATTTACTTAACTAATAATAAGTAAACCAGAAAAACAATAGAGACAAAGAGAGAAAAAGAGAGGTGGGATTAGGCAGAAAACTTAGGAATATAATTTCCTGTTTGAGTCAAGGTTTATAAGGTTAAATGAAAATATAGATAGCAATAATAAAGCTTAGATCATATCACCATTCAAACTTGTGTAGAATTATTGAATATTCTTTCATTCATCACATTAAACAAAATAAACTTGTAAAAACTAAATTTAATTTTTATATAGGCCATGAATCTTTTAATAAAAAAATTGTTTGAGGATTCTTTACCAATTGGAGGGACAAATTAAGAGTATAATGTCAACATTCTTTCAGATTCAGTGAGGGGTAAGCTTTCTAAAACCATGTGATAAATTATTTTTGATCAGAAGATCATAAGGATAAGGATGAGAAGAAAGTCTTAGAGAAGAATAAATTAATGATTCAAAAGTTTACAATTCAAACTCCTTTACTGATCTCATTTGAAAATGAGGAAAATTATAGTACATAGGGTCAAGTTAGCAGCAGACTGAAATAATTATGCCTGTCCTCTGTCAAACTTAAAAAAATTGACAACTAAAGTTTGAAATTAAAGAGTTATGGTAATAATTTGTGATAAAAGTTCATATTGTCATCTCAGAAGGCTGGTGTTATTTGGCTTCAGCTTTGGGTGAATAGTAATTTTAATTTTGGCAATTCAGTGTCTGAACAAACATGCATTTGGCATATCTCTAGTATGAGGAAACTATTCAGCAATTTGAACTTAATATATCTTGGCTATATGTTGATATTTGTATGTATATTTTCATTTTCAGTTTTACTGTTGTAAGCAATCTTAAATGAATATCTCATTCCTATTTGTGTCTCTGTCGGTGCAAATATATTTTTAAATGAACCTTAAGAATTATAGTTTCTTGTTTAATTAAAAAATACATTTTCTAATTTAATTTCTTTTGCACAAATTGTTTGCTTAAAACGCTACATAAATTTACATGCCTTTTATGAATGTATGGAGTGGCCTAGTTAGTATGCATCTTCAGCATTCACTCCCCAAAATGTGAAATCTCTATCTAAAAAGTAAAATAAGTCATACTGATCACATACTAAATGTTTACTTCCCAGTTATATTTCTTTTCCTATTCATGTCCTACATCTCATTATTATTAGGTTATAATTTTTTCTTATTGAATGATGAAATTATATACTTTTAGACAATTGGCATTGTATTTGTCCCATGTATTGGAAATAGTTTTCCAGTCTTTGGCATTTTTGTTAATAATATATAATCTACATTTTTCATGCAGAAATTTGTTTCTTGAATGAAAAAGTAAAGTAATTCCATCATCACTTTTCTCTGTGAATTAAAAAAACACTACATTTTAAGTGATCTTCCATAGTCAGTGGCTATTTAAAATAGTGACTTCATTTGCCTCTAGGAGATTTGTGATGAGCATTTTTACTCTGAAATCTTAGACTCAGTAGAAATGTTAGTAATAAGTTCAGTCGTTGGTTTTATTTTTTATTTTTTTATAGGTACCGTTTTTGAAACTTGCACTAATACAAGAGCCGGTTGCCACATGTAGCGCTTAACTCTAGTTTATGTTGATTAAAATTAAGAAAAAGTAAACATTTAGTTCTTCAGTTGCAGTAAGCATATTTCAAATTGCTGGATAGATGAATGTGGCAAGTAGCCACTGTATTGGTCAACATAGATTTAGAATATTTCCAACATTCCAGAATTTTGTATTAGTGCTGCTCTAAACTATGTAATGCATATTCTAGTTTGTTCTCCTAGTTTCCATTTTCAACTTTGACAAGTACTAAATTTTGATGTATATATTTCAGCCAGGTATTATGATAAATATCTAAATAAAAAATAAATGTTTAAAAATTATAATAAAACACATGGTGGCCAGGTGCGGTGGCTCACACTGGTAATTCCAAGACTCTGGGAGGCCGAGGTGTGGGGATCATCTGAGGTCAGGAGTTCAAGACCAGTCTGGCCAACATGAGGAAACTCCATCTCTGCTAAAAATGCAAAAATTAGCTGGGCATGTCTGTAGTTGCAGCTATCGGGAGGCTGAGGCAGGAGGATCACTTGAATCCAAGAGGTGAAGGTTGTAGTGAGCTCAGATCACACCACTGCACTCCAGCTTGGGCGAGAGAGCAAGACTCCGTCTCAAAAAAAAAAAAAATTAAAAAAATTAAAAACCCACGAAATATGTTATTTCATAGTTCTTATGCATTTGTGAATGTATTATTTAATTCTAGCAATGTAGGAAAGGCAGGGCTCATGATACTAATTCTACAGATGAAAAACTGAGATATAAAAAGATAAAGTGATGTGTCCAATTCACATAACTATAAGGGGTGTAACCTAAATTGGAGCACAGCTCTCTGATGTTAATTCAGTTTCTTTCTACTCTATTAAGTCCCTGTAAATCGGATTCAATTAACTGAGTTCATTGCCGACTGTCAAGCACACTTTGACTATTACATACTATTTTTCTTTTGTGTCTTTTATACCTCGTATTTCATTTATACCTGGAGTGCATTTGTAATTTTCACAACCTGTTAAAATCTTTCCCCCCTTGAGAGTCCAGTTAAAAATGTCGCCTTCACTCATTTTATATTCGTTTTTAGCTCTATCTCTAACCTTTAGGGAATGTATCATGAGTTGCTTTTTAGTAATTTAGCAACATGTGAATATATCTTATTTTTTCCACTAATTTATAAATATATTACAGATAGGGGCAAAGTTATATTCAGTTTTATATCCCTAGAGTATCTCTGATAGTGTTTGGTATTGAATCGACATTAGTTACAACAAATAAATGGATACAAAAGGACTTTTTAAAGCAGCTCAGGAAACTCTCAGGGTAAATTTGCAGAGACTGCTTTAGTTTGAACAGAGCATTTTAAATGAAGACACGGATTTCCTTACTTGATTACTTTTGTTGTAATGCAGACAAGTTTATGTCCATTTCCAGTACTTACTGGGAGGAAAATGACAGATGTGAGTTGTAAGCAGAAGAGGAGATGGAGCCACTGCTCATTCTAAATTTCCTAAGAATCATATCCTTATTCATTTAATCTTGGGAAAAAAAGCTATTCTCTCCCCCTATAGATAGCAATTAGGATCTCTGTTTCTCCAGTACAAGAGTAGTAGTTTTCTATTTTAAACTTTGCTCTTGGAAAGTGTCTCACCAGGAAATGGCCTTCATTTTCATCTCATACATTTTATTTCTTATAATTTGCCAAAATGAATGACACATATTTTCACTTCTGATTTTTTTAAATGTTGAGTCATCAAAGACAATTGAGCTCTCACAGAGATAAATGGAAATGAACTGTCTATATGAAAAGAAGCAAGTTGACAGAAAGCAATTAAACGAAGCAAATATTTCTTACATAAGTGGTACCTATTCAGCACATAGGGCTTTGAATAATTTGCAGAGTCATGCAGACTCACTTTGGAATGCAGAAAGTTTCTAAAATAATTTAAATATGTCCGGTTGACAGTTTCTTGAATACTTTGAGTAAAAGCATGTCACAACTAAGAATAGTAATAGAAAGAACTGAAGTATTTTAAAAGAAACAGGCTAGTCTTATGAAACAACACAGATTCATATTAAAAAGATCAATTTAATTTAAAAAATGTGGAGGAGAGGGATTAAAAAGCATTTGAAAGATTTTGAAAGCATCCAGGTTCAATTGCAGAATGAATGGTGTATACCAGCAGTGTAGTCTGGGATTCATGAATCCCTAGGATTCTGGGACGTTTTCAGGAGGAATTGAGAGGTCTCAACTATTTTCTTCATAAAATAGGATGCTATTTTCCTTTTTCACTGTGCTGATACTTGCGCCAATGAAACAAAGTGATGATGGGTGAAAGTGCTGGTGCCTTGGCAGAAATCAAGGCAATGACAGCAAAAGGTCCTAGTAGTAGTATATTCTTTACTACCAGTTCAGCTATTTTGTTGTTGTCGTTGTTGTTTGTTTTGTTTTGTATTTTGGTGTGAGCCACCACATCCAGCAAGGTCTATTCTTGCAGGGGAAAAAAAAAAATGCCAGGAGCAGTGGCTTATGCCTGTAATCCCAGCACTTTGGGAGGCTGAGGCAGGCGGATCACCTGAGGTCAGGAGTTCGAGACCAGCCTGGCCAACCTGGTGAAACCCTGTCTCTACTAAAAATACAAAAATTAGCCAGGTGTGGTGGTGGGTGCCTGTAATCCCAGCTACTCAGGAGGCTGAGGCAGGAGAATCGCTTGAACCCAGGAGGTGGAGTCTGCAGTGAGCCGAGGTCACGCCATCGCACCCCAGCCTGGGGGACAAAAGTAAAACTCCATCTCAAAAAACAAACACAAAAACAAAAAAACACAAAAAAATAGTTGTTAATTAAGAATGTTCCTATAAAGAAGTACAAGTTTTAAATTTCATTAAATCTGGATTCTTTTAAGTATTCTGTGTAACAAAATGTATATATAAAGCAGGACTTTGGTTCCTTACCACATAAAGTGGTGATCTCCAAGAACCGCACTCGTGCAATTCTTTGAGAACTAAAGTAGCCATTTTGTTTTAACGGAACATCATTTAACTTTAAAGAATGTCTGACAGAGTTTAATTCAGATTTGAGTATTTAGGGGGTGTTTTCTCAAAATGAACAAATTGAATCTATCACTTAAAGGAATAAAACCGACAGTATTTATTGCCAGTGATAAAATTTAAGCTTTCAGGTAAAAAATAGAACTTATAAAAACTTATATATAGCACCATAAGCCTGGTAGGTTCCCAGTACTTAAAGATTTTTCTGATAAGATCAGTGGCATTGTTAACACGTGAGAATTTTTAGATATTTTATAGCTCAGTGACACAATAAGTCTCAAATGACCAATGCCTGATGTAACAAAATCATGAATCAGTTAAAAAGTCCCAAATTGCAGATAGACAAATGGTATTTAAGGCATCACAGAATAAAAATTCATTGACAGTGCTTCCATATTCCACATTGAAATTCACCTTGATTTGTAAGATTTGGTGTAGTATCAAAGAAAAATACTAATAATGATTTTGTGTCCAGCTTCTTTCACTTAGTATAATGTTTTCAAGGTTCAAACACATTGTAGCATGAATCACTTTTTGAATGAGTGATATTTCATTATGTGTATATGCCATATTTTATTTTATACACTTGCCAGTTGATATTTGGCTTGTTTCCACTTTTTTGGCAATTATGAATAATACTGGTATAAACCTTCGTGTATTAAGTTTTTGTTTAGACATATGTTTTCAGTTCTCTTGGGTATATTACTAGGAATGGAGTTGCTAAATCATGAAAACTTTATGTTTAACACTTCTTTAGGAGTTGCCAGACTATTTTCTATAGGAGCTGAGCCACTTTACAGTCTCATTTATATGTGAGGGTTCCAATATTTTTACATTTTCCTCAACACTTGTTATTATGTGTCTTTTTGAAAACAGCTATCCTTGTGGGTATGAAGTTGTATCTCATTGTAGTTGGTCTTGATTTTCATTTCTCTGATGACAACTAATGTTAAGTATTTGTTCATTTGTTTATTGGCTAGTTTTAGATTGTCTTTGCGGAAATGTTGGTTGAGAGATTTTGTTCATTTTCAAACTGGCTTATTTGTCTTTTTACTATTCAGTTGTAATGGTTCTTTATACAGTTATTATGCAAGTCCCTTAACAGTTATATGGTTTGCAAATATTTTTTCCATTCTGTCACTTGTCTTGTCAATTTCTCAATGATATCCTTTGAAACACATTTTTTCTTTCCTTTTGATGAAGTCAAATTTATTTATTTTTTCTTTTGTTGCTTGTCCTTTTGGTGTCATACGTAAAAAGGCTTTGCCCAATTAAGGGTCACAAATATTTATTCTTAAGTTTACTTTTAAGATAGTTTATGGCTTCACCTCTTAAATTTTGAGTTAATTTTTCTGCATATGGTGTAAGAAAGCAGTCAATTAAAACTTCATTCTTGAGTGTGTGGATATCTAATTTTTCCAGAACCATTTGCTTAATTATTATTTGCCCATTTAATTGTCTTGGCATCCTTGTGAAAAGAAAATTTCTCATAAACATAAGGACAAATTTCTAGACTTTCAGTTTTATTCTCTTGATGGACATGTCTAAACTATGCCAATACTTTATACTTACACTAACTTTGTAGTGTATTTTGAAATTAAGAAGTGGGAGTGTTCCAACTTTGTCCTTCTTTTCAAAATGATTTGGCTATTTTGGTTCCCTTGTCAATTTCTATAAGAAGCTGGCTGGGATTCTGAGGGATTTTATTGAAACTGTAGATCAGTTAGAGGAATATTGCCATCTTTACAATCTTAAGTATTTTGATCTTTAAACACAAGATACCTCTCCATTTATTTAGCTCTTCTTTAATTTGTTTAACAGTGTTTTGTGTTTTGAGAGCATAAATTTTATACTCCTTTGGTTACATTTATTCCCAAGTATTTTTATTTTGTTTGATGCTATTTTAAATGAAATTGTTATCTTAATTTAATTTTTGGTTTATTGCTAATACATAGAAATACAGTTGATTGTTGTACATTGATTTTTCATGCTGCAACATTGCTGAACTCAGTTATCAGTTCTTATAATATGTGCATGTGCAAGCTGTCCTTGTTCATTCTTGGGCAGAGGATGAGATACCTATGGCAGGAATTTAGCTTAACTTTAAAACAGAGATAATAACAATACACACAAAACTAATTGCCTTCTTATTTAGGGACTAAAACCACCTTTGTAAAAATATCACATTGTCCACAAGGTTAAAATTATGTCTCAGGAGTCATGTAGCCAGAGGCCACAGATTTGTAACCTTCCGGATTGCTCCTATAGATAATATGACAGTAATAAAACCTAGGGTTAGTGCTTGAGATATTTTTCAGACACTGCGTTATGATGTACCAGCTGGTAACACCTAGATTGGCAACTCATACCAAGAAACTGATAACAGGTCTTGTAACCCCTATCCAGGAACTGACTCAGTGCAAGAAGACTGCTTTTACCACCTGTTTTCATGCCTGACCCAAACAGGTGGCATTCTCCGTTCCCTAACCCACTGACAGCCAAACTATCATTGAAAATTCCTAGTCTCTGAATTCTTGGGGAGGTGATCTTGAGAATTACCTTCTGTCCTTCTGCTTGGTTGGCCCTGTAATTGCTAAACTCTTTCTTTGCTGCAAAAACGGTTGCTCTCAGTGTATTGGTTTTGCTATGCAGTAGGCAGGAAGAACCCATCGGCCTGTAATGTAAATAGACCTTCAAAATAGCTTCAATTTTTTTCTATTTACAAGGAAACCTTCCTTTTGACATTTAAGCTTTATATGCTTTCAAACTGACAGACTTACTTATAGGTTATATCAGCTGGTATTTGCCAAACATTTATCCAGGGACTTTAAAGATAATTCGCTGCAGATTTTTTACACTCTTAATGAGTCAACATTAGGCTCTGTAGAAGGAAATGAAAATGTGCACACTATATTTGTTGTATCAGTAAAAGGCAATATCACAGGATTAGGAAATCAGAGATTGAAGTTTTGAATAACTGGAGGTAGTTGTACATGAAATCATGAACAGCAAAAAGTTTTGCATTTCTAAGAGCCTATTTATAAAAACAATTTCATTTTTTATTACAATAAACTATCAGTTGATTCTTTCACAAACACCATATGTAAATTAACCGTTCTAAATATTATGAAAATGATATAGTTTGAATAATCTTAAAAATCAGATAAACCATAAAACGATTTCTTGTGTTGGCAAAGGAAATGTGAAAACAGATCCTGATGCCTGGTGTTTAACAAGAGTTTTGTTTTCCAGGGATGAAGGAACTTCTCCTCCCTTCCTTGAAGATTTTTTAATTTTAGTCTGTAAAACAAACTGACAACAGACAGATTAGTAGGAGAAAAGGCATGCAAGTCAATTTGTATGCAAATGCACAGCAGCCACACAAAATGTGAGACTCCAGGATGAGGCAGATGACTGAAGATTTTATACTGTACAGAAATGAGTAGGGGTTTTTAGCTCTTGGAGGGCAGTGGTAACAGGCTATTGGAGGGTGAGGAAAAGAACTAAATAATGAGCAAAGGCTGTCTTGTTACACAGATGAAGTCTCCCGAGCAGCAGCCCTCAGAGAGATGGTGTAGCTTTTAGTAAGTTTGTCTGTCAAACCTTGGTAAGTGTCAAACCTTTAGTCTCTTTTTCCTGTGAGTGAATCTTTCCTAGATCCCAATAAGACAACCTCAGAAAAAGCCTCTGCCTGCATATTTTGGGTTAGAAGCATATTTTGGGTTAGTTGTGCCAAAGAAGCATATTTTGGGGTGGAATATTTTGATTTCCCAGTTTCAAAAAATACATATTAAAATGTTTATTTCTATGGCAGTTTATGGAAAACACACATAATCCTCTTTCAGGAAAGGCATGGTTATGCCATATTTCTTATGATAGTAATTTGGTTTAGTAGTGCTACATATTTTTCATAGTCTCTTTGTGAGGTTAGAAGCAGGATGGAGTCAACGATGGAGTCAACGATGCCAGATTTATCTCAATGTCATAATTTTTGCAAAGGTACTTTCATTTGTGCCTTGGAATCTTTGTTTTAAAAATTTTGGAGGACAAAGAAAAAGTTATTTGATTTAGTGGCATTATTATACATTGGTAGTATCAGTGGTTATTCAAAACTTGTGGCCATTTCTAGTTAATAATATTTAAAATAAGCCTAGTTATTAAATTATACCCAGTGTTTGCTTCTATTTCTCCCTGCTTCTGGCATTCATTGCTCATTGAAATTATTACATTAACATGTAACTACAACTGATTATATTTTCAAATCCAAATAGTTGAAGTGAGAAAATAGGGTTTTCATTCTCTAGATTCGCAACAACACTTTCACACAAGTATTCTACTTCATATCAAAACTTTCACTCCTTTGAGAATCATATTACCGTATCCTTTCTGCATTTTCTACAGCTTCCTTTGTAGGTTCTACATCTATTGCAGACTTTGACACCTGGACCATATTTGCCAGATTTACACATATTTGGATTATTTGAATGGTCTTTAACCATCACCTGTAAAACTCCAAACAGTAGCTTTGTATCTAATTCCCCGGGCTCTTGCAGCTTCTATGGCCATCTACATTTACAGCAAACATCCTCCCTGCAGGGTCAAATTCGCCAGGTTTTCCTAATCTGACCTGGTCAAGCTCAGAGCTTTATAATATAACTTGCCTGTTCTCTGACCATGATGTCCTGTTTTTCTAACTCTTTTACTTCCTTATTTCCTTCATTTTATTTCACCAAAGATTCCAAGACCTTGTTATCTTACTTCTGTTTTAGAATCTGTCAGGTACTTTCTGATCTCCCTTCCTTCACTGGCGTTCCTGAATTTTCTGTCAAAGGTCTGAACAACTTTTTCAGTAGCCCAGATTTCTCAGCACCTGTCATTTTGTCATATTTATCCGTTCAAAATGAACCCGGAATCACTGCTGTGATCTGCATTATGTTTTCATTTACTTCATTGAATAAGTGCTGTGGAGACAAAAAATACACAGGTAAAAATATCCTGATAAGTAACTTTGAGTGTGACTTCAAAACATTTCATTAATACCTTTACTGATCTTGGTCAGCTCTATCTTTGATTCCTCACAGTGATTATTCTAAACTTTTATGACTTTCCTATGTCTCCTTCCTCAGTTTCCATTAACCTCATTCTCATTGGACAACCTTATTCTTATTGAGAAGAAACAAACCAAACAAAACAAGAAATAGATCCTGTGATCATTAGTTGCAATCTCACTTCTACACTCACCTACAAACATATCTACTCCATATTCCCTATTCTTTTCTCTATAAGATGTAAATATGAGATTTTATGTTCTTTTTGAGTAAATATTTCTATATGTTTCTTTCTTTTTTTTTTTTTTTTGCTCCCTTGAGAAAACTTGCTGAGCTAAGCGAATAAGCTCTTTTTTTGTTTCCCATTTTACCTTTAATCTCCTTTATCTTCCTGGGAAACATTCCCTCAGTGCATAGATAGGCTTAAATAGCCTTTTGCTAAACAAACATCAACAAACCCCTTTCTTTCTTATCTTTTCTTTTAAATTATTTGTATACCCTACTTTCAATAATGAATAACCTTTGTGTTTCTTATACTAATATCTGTTAATATTTTTTCTCTTCTTCCTATGGAGATGAATCAATAACAGTCCTCATCATTCTTTGTGTTTCATATACCTTCCTAAATCCCTCTAATACGGTTTTTGCTTTCCTCATGACACCAAAGCTATTTTTGTTATGTTCTCCAGTAACTTGTCATTCATACATTCAATTGGCACATTCAATTGATATTTTTCAATATTTGTTTTGTTGAAAGATTATATTACATTTGATGACTGTGGAAGAATTTTTCAAATTCTTTCCTAAGTCCCACTTCACATTATTATTTGGAAAGACAGGAATGCTAAAATCACTTCACCAGCTGTCTTGCAGCTATGATCTTTGAAGTGAAATGTGTTTCTCCTTTAGAGGCACTCCACAGAGATCAGGAAAAAGTGGAGTCCAGATCTGTGGCTTGAAGCTAGTGCTTCCAGTAAACAAGATTTGGAAATGGGTGGGTTACTTTCACTTGTGTTCCATTGCCGGGTGTTCAATGTCCTGCTGTCAATAAATGACATTGGCCGCAGACCCCTCATCTAATTTTCTAATTCCTGACATGACTTTAGCTTTGTGTGCTCATTCTCCAGCATTCCAGTTGTGAGAGCTCCTTGGGAAAGCAGCAGAATCTTCTGGTTTTCCTTGTAGGTATAGTGATGGCTTTGCAGCATTAACTCTTTTTGAACTAAGTGTCATTCCAGAAGATCTAAATTGGAAACAGTACCTTCAAGATGCCTAACAATTAAATAAAAACTCCACAGGAATCCCCTTTGCAACAATTGTAACAGTGCGAGGAATCTAGCATAAACAAACTGCATCTTTCTTCTAACCTCACAAGCTTACTGCCCTTGCTCATTGCTGAATGTAGGCAAAGCTAACTATGGGAGAAATTTGGCTTACGGTTTGATGTTTAATCAAAGAGAATAATAATTCCTTCCCAATACTGACCCCCTCCTTGTTCAGGGACCCAGACCATCTTTGTAAGGCTAACAAAAGGCCACAGCATTAAAATTATGGGAGGGGCCTTAATTCTGCCAAGATGTAGGCATGGTTAAATGATAACTAGCCCGAGTCATGTAGCCAGAGGTCCCAAGATTTGAAACACCACCCCTACCTTACTCCTATAGATAACATCACTATTACAAAACCTAAGATTGATCTTTGAGCTATTTTTCAGACTTTTGCATTCTCCTGACCTACTGACTCTACCTGGACTCATGACACATACGAAGCAACTGACTCAACCAATCGTGTGATCCCCACCTGGAAATTGACTCAAGTATACGAAGACAGTTAGACACTCTTACTGTTTTGTCCCTAACCCAACCAATCAGTAGCACACATTCCCTAGCCCCGTGCCTGCCAAATTATACTTAAAAATCCTAGCCTCTGAGCTTTCAGAGAAGCAGATTTGAGAAATATTTCCAGTCTTCCCACTTGGCTGCTTTGTGATAATTAAACTCTTTCTTGACTGCAACATCCCTGCTGTTCTCAGTGTATTGGCTTTTCCAGGTAGTCAGCAAGAAGGAGCCATTAAGCTGTGACACAATTATTAATTTAAATATCTTCATACTTCAAAATCCTATGTTGTATTCTGCTCCTCTGCTGAATGAATTCTGAATGCTAGAACACTTATTCTCCCTTTCTTAATTCTTTTCATTGCCATGACACAGCGCTCCTCCTGTCATTGTCATACCTCTTGGTTTTGCCTTCTTCTTAAACAGCTTCTCTTTCTCCTTTCTGTTTCTATATGTCTGTATTTAGGAACAACTCTTAGAGTCTACACACTGTCCTTGGTGGTCTTACACATTCTCATTTTTTTTTTTTCTTAGACAGTTCTGTTGCCCATGCTGGAATGCAGTGGCACAAACTTGGTTCACTGCAGCCTCAACCTCCTAGGCTCAAGTGGTCCTACTACTTCAGCCTCCTGAATAGCTGAGACTACTAGCAAGTGCCACCATGCCTGGCTAATTTTGTTGACTTTTTGTAGAGAGGGGATCTCACTGTGTTGCCTGGCTGGCCTCAAACTCCTTGACTCAAGCAATCCTCCCATCTTGGCCTTACAAAGTGCTGGGATGGTAGGCATGAGCCACCCCATCCAGCCTGATGATCTTAATAGCAAATATATTCCAACTCCTAAATTTGTATGAATAAGTCAGACTTCTTTTTTTTTGCTTTAGACATAGACTAAGCTACTGCGTATCTCCATATGGTTATTCTACTTGTTCCACAAAAATTAACATGGGGAAAGTGAGCTCACTCTATTTCTCTATCCCCAAATATGCTTCGTTTCTGTACATTTTCATTTGATTTTTTACTAATCATGCATCCTTATTTGTCATTTTTATTCTCATCTTCTCGTATCACATTTCACATTCAGTCAAAAAATCCCTTCCTACATAGGAAGCTATAGAAAATACAGACAGGGGCCAGGCACAGTGGCTCACACCTGTAATCCCAGCATTTTGCGAGGCCGAGGAGGGAAGATCACGAGGTCAGGAGATCGAGACCATCCTGGCTAACACGGTGAAATCTCATCTCTACTAAACATACAAAAAATTAGCCGGGCGTGGTGGCGGGTGCCTGTAGTCCCAGCTACTCGGGAGGCTGAGACAGGGGAATGGCGTGAACCCGGGAGGTGGAGCTTGCAGTAAGCCAAGATTGCACCACTGCACTCCAGCCGGGTGACAGAGTGAGACTCCATCTCACAAAAAAAGAAAATACAGAAACGATAAGGTAGAATGATTCTCAAAGGAGTAGAAGTTTTGATATGAAGTACTGATCTCATCCCCCGTCTTTATCCAACTACTGTTTTTAAAAATTTGAGTCTTTGAAGGGTGTGGTGGCTTATGCCTATAATCTCAGCACTTTGGGAGGCCTAGGTGGGCAGATCACTTGAGGCCAGGAGTTCGAGACCAGCCTGACCAACACAGTAGTGAAAACTTGTCTCTACTAAAAATAGAAAAAATAGCCAGGTATGGTGGTGCATGCCTGTAATCCCAGCTACTTGGGAGGCTGAGGCATGAGAATTGCTTGAACCTTGGAGGCAGAGGTACTGAGACGAGATAGCGCAGCTGCACTCTAGCCTGGGTGACAGAGTGAGATTCTGTCTCAAATAAAATAATTAAAATTTAAATAAAATAAAATTGAGTCTTTTTCATCTCTCACGTAGAGCACAGCAAAAGTTTCTTCACTGGGCTTTCTGTCTTCCTTAAATTTATTCTCATACACTGCAGTCAGAATACTTTATATAAAACACGGAATACTTGATATAAGCCACAACCAAGGCATGTTATTTCTCAGGTGGTTCCTGTTAGTGGCACTTCATTGTATAAGACAAGGCCTAAATTCCTTAATGGTATTTAACTCTATCATCAACCTGGCTTCTCTCTATCTTCCTTGTCTCCCTTCTCCTCTTCTGAGGTTGGTCCTGGTATACCTTCTCTCTGTTCCATGGCTGACACACTTACACATATGCAAAAAGATACACTTTCAAATGAATGAAAAAAGCCACATTTTACTAAAGTTTACTGCAAATAGTAAATTTTAATTTGAAACCTAAGCTATTGCATCTCTCTTCACCTCAATTACAGAGATACGACCAACAGCATCCTATAGAGGGGAATTTTTTACTAGTATTTATGGGGTATTTTCTAGATAGCTGGCAAAACTGTGAGCAATATCTTTAGAACATTTTCTATATAATTCTGATACAGGTCCAATAAAATTTGTATAGTTTTTTGCAATATTTAATAATGTTTTAAGTTGGTAAGTGGTTAACTCAGGACTGAACCTATATAGCCAATCTCCAAAGCTGTTTCCTTTACCATACTCTATATTGCTTCTGGTAGATTTAAAAACATCATAAGTTATGGTAGTGATGGCAATAGATTAGTTTCCTGTGGATGTCATAACAAATTACCACAAACTTGGTAGCTTTGAGGCAACAGTAATTATTCTCTCATAGTTCTAGAGACAAGAAGTCCAAAATCAACTTGGTAGGACTGCTTTCTCTTGGAGTCTCTGAGGTCAAATCTGCTCCATGCCTCTTTGCCAGCTTCCAGAGAAAGCTGGCAATTCTTAGCATAGCTGTCTGCCATCTGTATCTCTGTAACTTCCTCTTTTCTTATAGGGACACTTGTCCTTATAAGAAACTTAGAGTCCATCCTAAATTCAGGTTACTTTTATTTTGAGATTGTTAATTACATCTTCAAAGATCCTTTTCTCCAAATAATGTGACATTCTCAGATACTGGGTGTTAAGACTTGGAAATACCTTTATTGATGGACACAATTCAATCAATTAAAAGGATTGTCAAGGTATCATGGAAATGCTATTGACTATATGATCTGTGTGGAGTTATAATATGATAAGTGCGCCAAACAAAAGGCCTCATTTACCACTGCTTTCAATCCCATGGCTCAATTATAACCAAAAATATTTTAGAAAAGTATTGTGAGAATTCCATGTCTGCCAAACTAGTGGAAAAAATTATTTCAAATTTCAGATTGAAGGGAAAAGAGAAAGATTTAATAGAATGCATGTGCATCATTTATCACAATTGCTAACAATGTTTTTATAGAATGAAAAGGAATTTTTTGTCAATAAAACTGATGCAGGAGATAGACATTATTTAGGCAGATAGTGACAGCAAAAGGGTCCATGGCAGAACTTCCCGTCTAACAAAAATCAGCCCAAGAAATCATTTATTTTCTAACAAAAAGCAGCCTAAAAGATCGAGCTGCAAAGATAAATAAGGAAGCTGGAAGCGTGCATGGGGGGATGCTGGCAGCTACACCAACAGAACAAGGCTCCCTGGGAGCCACGCATGTCCACCATGGGGCTCGACCTTCCCTTTGTTGTTAGCATGTGTACCATAACAAATGGACAACGTGGAGAAGCTCAGGCAGAGAACCCACATGCGTAATAAAAGATTGGGGTGGGGGCTGCCAGAGAGTCACTCCCTATGCAGATGGCACAACAGGACCTAACACGTTTTTTGTGTCCTTTGTAAATCAGACACCGTCTCCCCACTAGGTCATCTATAAAAAAAAACCCTTGCATTTCACCACAGATTGGTAACTCATTTTTCTGGGACCCCTCTCTGTAGCAGAGAGCTGTTCTCTTTCTTTTGCCTATTAAATTTCTGCTCTGTACCTCACACTTTGTGTGTGTCCATGTTCTTGATCTCTGTGCCTGTGAGACAAAGAACCTCGGGTGTCACCCCAGACAACAAGGGCGCCTCAATACGATTTTACTGATGAGGAGACAAATGATGAGATGTGTAGTTTTCCATTTATTTGAGTTCTGTTTTAGTTTTTCCTACAGCAACCATACTAGCATGATATATAATATTTTTT
Organism: Pongo pygmaeus; assembly: GCF_028885625.2. Lineage (NCBI taxonomy): Eukaryota > Metazoa > Chordata > Mammalia > Primates > Hominidae > Pongo > Pongo pygmaeus. The sequence continues at coordinate 13,799,859 of NC_072380.2, forward strand.
ATTTTCCTGTGTGTGTATGTTCATAGGCTGCCACTCACTGTCATTTTTACTTCGGGTAAGCATTTCTCTGACTTACCGAATACTCTTGAAGAAATATGTATGTTTTAATGATTTGCAACTCATAAAGCAGTTTTTTATATCCCAAGTGAGGCTGAATGAGTGATAACTTTAGGCCTAGCCACATTTTGAGAAAATATGATATATAACACATGAGTATTTGGAACATGAATGAAAAGAAATCAAATCAGTTTTTATTCTTCACTCCACTGACAACATATCACAAGTCAAAAATGATTCCTCCTGAACTTAAATGTACAAAACGTCTCACTTTGAAAGCTGGAATTACATTTTTGGTTCAGTAAAAAAAAAAACAAAACTTTTTTTGAAATTTTATTCCTTTGTGTTATATAAAATCCTTTAAATTGATGTACTTGCTGTAGACAAATTTTAAAAGAAAGATGGACAAAACCGGCACAGTGATGAATTGTCATAAATTACATAATCAAAGATAATTTTTCATCAAAAAGCTAAATTTATAGTAGACTTAGGAAATTGTTAATACTTAGATGCTTATAATTTTTGAGGAAATATCATATTATAGACAGTGTAAAACTAGGATGACAAACTGTATTATATACCGTAAGAGACTGTTTATAGGTTCATGAACAACCCCAAGTAGGAAAGAAGAACAAACCTGGAGATACCACACTATCTGATTTCAAACTACCTTGCCAAACCATAGTAGTCAAAAAAGCATGGAAGTAGCATAAAAACAGACACACTGATCAATAGAATAACATAGAAAGCCAAAACATAAACCCACAAAATTTGTCAATTAATTTTCAACAAAGCTGCCAAGAAGACACAATGGGGTTAACGCAGTCTTTTCAATAAATGGTGTTGGAAGAATTGGATATTGACATGCAGAATAATGAAATTGAACCCTTACCACATGTCATGTACTAAATCAACTCAAAAGGGAGTAAAGATTTAAAATCTGAGGCTGAAAACTCTTGGAAGAAAACATAGGAGAAAAGCTCTATAACATTGGTCTGGGCAATGATTAGTTAGGTATCATCAAAAGTACAGGGAACAAAAGCAGAAATAGACAAATGGGATGGCATCAAATAAAAAAGCTTCTGTGTAGCAAAGGAAACAACAGAGTAAAGAGACAATCCACTGATTGGGAGAAAATATTTACAAACCATATATGGGATAAGAGATTTATATATAAAACATGTAAGGAATTTAGCAACATAGTAACAATAAAACAACCTGTTAGAAAATGGGCAAAAGATCTGAACAGACATTTCTCGATAGAATACATAGAAATGGCCAACACATATATGAAAAAAAAAAAAATGCTCAACATCACTATTCATCAGGGAAATGCAAATTAAAACCACAATGAGATGTCACCTCACAACTGTTACACTGGCTGTTATCAAAAAAGATAACACATATTGGTGAGGTTATGGAGAAAAGAGATCCTTTGTAAACTATTGGTGGGAATGTAAATTAGCAAAGTTCCTATTATTTTTAGGCAGCATATTTGCAATTTTGGTAATCTTAGATGTAAATATATACTATTTTACTTCTTCCTGCAGACTAAAATGTTTATGTCCCAGCAAAATTTATATATTTATATCCGAACCCCCAATATGAACCAGGGAGTGGGCCCTTATCAGATTCAGATGGTGAATTTGTTGGTATTTTGATCTAGTACTTCTCAGCTTCATAAGTAAAATTCATGTATACATTTGTGTTGTTTATAAGGCACCCAGGGGATGGTAGTTTGTTATAGCAGCCTGAAAAGACAGGTACTCATCCTTGCTTATTGTATTCTATCCTACCAATCATTTGAAAAGCATTTATTGAACATCTGTTTTCTGGGTTTTGGGAATATAACAACAATGCAGATAATACAGCTGCTTTCCTGGAATTACAATTAAACAGGAAAATACATACATAGTATGAAAAAATAAATTAATCCTGAATAAAAACTGCCTTTCGGTGCTGTACAGAACAAAACCAAAATACTCTAATGGTATTAAGCTGATGATCCTCTTATTCAATACAGTGTATAGTCTCAGAATATTTGCTGATTTGCACACTTATGAGGCATTGGCAGATCCCTGGATCATTCCTTCCTTACTCAAGACGCAGGCAGCCTTCAGGCCCTCAGTTTTCCTGAGGAATTCCTTTTATTGTTGGATTAATAACATTGAGTCTAGTAGATGCAGAGTGACATATGTTAACATATTCAAATAGACAGGTCCTTAACATACCTAACTTCCCATATATTAATAAAGAATTATGTGATAAGTTACAGTAATTTGAAATAAATGTTTCTTGGAATTATGCTACTGTATAATTGGGGAAAAAAAAAAACATCTAGCCACCACCAGAACAAACTTCCTTGCTTGTCTTTTAATATAGGCATCTGATAGCCATAGAAAGGGACAATCTAGACACAATTTTGCAACGCAGTTTGCCTTGAAAAGAGTCAAGTTGCACACAGGTGGGAAGCAGAAGTTCTAGTTTAAACAGCTTGGGTATGGCTATGTCTGGAATACTATGTAAAATTCCTGGAAGTCACTTGCCCTAAAACATAAGGGCAAAGACAAACAAAAAGAAATTTAGAGAAGATAGGGAAGTAGATTAAAATATTAAATATGAATAAGTTGGGAAAGGAAAGAAAGAGAGGTCAGATTACTGGTCCTCAGTTGTTTTCAGTGTATAAATTAACAGAGAGGAGAACAGAAGAATGGTTCAGAGACCTCCAAATTGAAGAAAAAGGTTTTGTTTTCCTTCACTCAAAATGGCTAAAGATCAAAAATACTTCCTAACATTAAGTGTTCCATGATGGCTTTTTTTTTTTTCTCTGCTGAAAGTTTTTCATACCATTAAATAAAATTTTTCAAATTATTAATGAGAAAGTTGAATTCTAGATGGATTAAGTGTCTTACTATAATAGTAAAAAACAAAGGTGGCTAGAACCCAAATCCCATGTCCTGATTGGCTGATCTGTTTTGTACCTGCATAACTGGGTATCCCTTAACTAGTTATTCACAACAGGGTCAAACTCCCTGAAGTCAATATAGTTTCAAATATATACTCTAATTGTATTTAATAATATTATTTTATCTTTAATTTTTTTATTGTTTTTCACAATGCAAAATACAGAAAACCCAGATTAATTTTTTTGTGGCTTTAAGATAACAGATATTAGTGATTCTTAATGAGGTACATGGTGTCTACTCTTGAGCTTATTAGATGCAATATTGAGAAGGCTTTTATATTCATCAAAAGTGCCAGTGGATTTAAAAAGCTTGGGAATTCACTACTCTAAATAATGCAACTGAAGGATAAAGCCAGAATTTTGCTCAGAAATGATCAAAGTGAGGTTGGAACCTTCATAAAGTCATGGAATGAGAAGCCGGAAAAATGCTTAGTCCAAGTGTTGGGAGGTTCAACTAGAAAGATCGGGGAAAGGAACATGGTTCATAAAATACATTACTATACCTACTTTCCTTTCTGCAGCTGAACTAATGTGGCAGAAATGAAGACTCAATTTACATCAGCCTACATTGCTGAGGAGTGTGGGAGAGAATATGACAGCCACATACTTCAAAGGTGGAAAATAGAGGGACAAGTGTTAATTTACTTGTTAGGAGAAGTCTGAAGCCTACTTTGGAATGCAGGGTAAGTCCTGAAGCAAGCATATTAACCATCAATCCCCACCCAGAGGACTTGGGAAGTAGAAGGAGGTGGAATTCCTAAAATTGGGGTTGTAGCTTGGGCCATCAGCAAATAAGAGGGAAGGCTGAAAGTCTCTTTTTACAGATCAGAATCCCAATTTCTTTCTCCGTCCTGTGCATATAAGTAACTACCCGTCCTGCAACCCAGAATAAGTGGGAGATTTGATCTCTAAAGTAACCAGAAAGCTTCTGTACTCATCATATGATATGATTTGGCTGTGTCCCCACCCAAATCTCATCTTGAATTGTAGCTCCTACAATTCCCATGTGTTGTAGGAGGAACCCCATGAGAGGTAATTGAATCATGGGGTTGGGTCTTTCCCATGCTGTTCTCGTGAGAGTGAATAAGTCTCATGAGATCTGATGGTTTTATAAGGGGGAGTTTCCCTGCACAAGCTCTCTTCTCTTGTCTGCTGCCGTGTGGTTCGTGCCTTTCACCTTCCACCATGATTGTGAGGCCTCCCCAGTCACATGGAACTGTGAGTCCATTAGACCTCTTTCTAAATTTCCCAATCTCAAGTATCTTTTTACTAACAGTGTGAAACCTGACCAATACACTGCATTAGACACAGCTGAGAAAAAAAGATTATGCAGCTAAACCAAGGGAACTAAGTGAACATACAACCCCAGGTTCATCTTAGTCTACTTGTCCCACAGAATGCTGGCATCTGGGTTTATAGTTCCCAGGTGAGAGAATAAAGGATATGATTCTTCTCTATAAACCAATGACTGATAAAATGCCTACAGAAAATTACAGTTGATTGTTTTTGGTCTGCATCTATCTCAATCTCCCAACTCTAAAACCTACTTTGTAAAAAGTTTTTGCCCATTCAAAGCAATCACAACAAAACAAAAATAAAAACAAAATAAAGCAAAAGGTATATTGGAGAAACATAAATAATAAAAACAGATTATTTAAAAAATACTTTACTCAGGTAAAATAACATATTTTACTTATTAAATGAAGAGAAATTTATAGAAAAATATTTATAGAATAAAGGGAACTCTTGTATATTAATTAATGATGAAAACATCAGCTCAAGTAGCCACTTTGGAAAAGAGTTTGGTGATATCTGTTAAACATGCAACTACAGCATATCCATTCTTTGGTACATACTTAGAACAAATGAGGGAAAATATATATTTGGCAATACGAGGCGTTGGCATGGGTGTGAACAATGGGAGCATTTTTATACTGCTGATTCATGTGTAAACTTGTACAACCATTTTGGAAAAATAATTTGGCAATATCTCTTAAATTTGGGCACTCATATATCCTGCAAATCAGCAGTTATTTCACTCTCAGCCAAATACTCTATATAAATTCTTACATTTTCTCAGGAGACATGTAGAAGAATTCTCATAGCAGCTTTGTTCATAATAAAAAAACAAAACTCCAGGCCCATCAACAGAAGCATTCATAAATATTAGGTTGGTGCAAAAGTAATTGTGGTTTTTGCCATTGGTTTCAATATATTGTGGTGTGTATTTGCATGATGGAATCTCGTACCTCAATGAATGTGAAAGTATGACAACTATTAAGTGTCATTGTGATACTGAGATAAGCAAATCTCAAAGACTGCTATATAATACAATTCCATTTTATGAAGCTTAGAGGAAAATTGAAAAAAATATTGTTTCTGAGTTAAGATGTATGAGATAAAAATTTTTAAAACCAAGATGATTATAACACAAATGTCAAGAGAATAATTCTCTTCTCTGGGCAGAATTGGAAAAGGACAGGAATGAACCCATTCGAATGATATATGTAAGATTGTGTTATTATGTAAAACAGAGAGTTCATGGGAATTTATTTAATTATTTTAGTCATAAAATATATTTATATATTTTATAAAAAACATGAATATCACATAACTTAAAATACTTTAAATTATTATACTACACGTGGAAAAGAAAAAGATTAAAGGTTGAAAATATGTCATGTAAACTGACATAGACAAATCTCCAAGCAGAATGAATGAAAAGAGAAAGGTATCAAATATTATGGTATATTTGTAATTTGAGAAAAAGTTGGAATATAAAACTTTAGAGATATGGACGCCCTTTGGAAAGGTACAGAAAGAACGAGTATAAGTGGATGGCTGCTTTATGAAAACTGATTATTTGGGAAAGAGTATGTGGGTGGGAGGATCATTTTTTAATTCTATTACTTACTAAAATAAGAAAAGTCAGAGAAGAATAACCAAGAGATAGTCACCTGCAGAGATCCAGTGTCAAGAGAGGAAGAAGGAGGAGAGGGATCAAGTACTATAAAGTCCAAGGAAGGACGAAATTAAATGTAGAAAGACATTATACTCCAAGAAAATAAAGGGAAAGATGGGGGAATTTTTTCCCTTGTATTAGTGGCTAAAACAACAATAACAATAAAACACTGAAAAAAAAAGAAAAACTGAGTCTTCTGTTATCTGAAGCAAAACGGTGTCATTTTTCTGTTGATCTGTGGATCTAATAACATTCTTCCACTGCTTGTAATAATGAACTCTGTGTTATATTGAAAACTTTAGTTTTATCTTCAATAATCAAATACTTAGCAATGGCCATTTTCATTTCAAGAAAACAGTAGCCAGAATTCAATTATATTTAGCTCCTTAGAAACCCTCATTTCCATAAACATGCTTTTTGTCTTCATTTTATTGATTTAAGTACACATTTATTTATCTTTTTCTAGAATACCTTGTAAGCATATTGAGAGCTTTTCCTGCCAAGTGTAATTTGTCTATATTACTGAAAAGTGTTAAACTCTAGCTAGTGTTCAGTAAGCAATAATGGTTATTTTTTATTTACTCATTATGTTATATGAAAATATATTCGGGCAAGATGAATTTTATTTGCTAGCATAATACTTACTCTTCCTCATTTCTGTGGATTCTTACATTTATTTGGGTGCCTGTGTGAATTTATCACTATTTTCATTAAGTCTTTGTTGTCAAACCCTCAGCAAGTATGTTACTAACTGAAGAGACTTGTTAGTCACATTGAAGGGGGCAGTTGTAAGCTTCAAGGAATAGCCCTTACAGACTTCTGAAATAACGTTGAACATGGCAGATACACATTCTATATAATTGGGAGGCTTTCGGTAAAAGGAGAGGCAGTGTGATGTAGCAGAATGGGTCATGGACTCTAGAACCTGTATATCTTGGTTCACATCCCATCCTTATGTTTGGCTATGTGGCCTTGGGTGACTTATTCAACCTTGTTATGCCTCATTTTCCTCATCTGTGCAATGATCATAATAAGATTGTTGAAAAGACTGTGCCATTTTATATATAAAGCACTTAGAACAGGAACTGTAATACAGCAAGAAACCATACATCATGATCGTGATCATCATCATCATCAGTTGCAGTACTTAAAATTTACCATTATCATCATTCCTAAGCAACTGTAGGTAAAGCAGCAGGAGTCCTCGGTCTGAAGTTTAAACAAATAATTTGTCTTGGTCATCTTGGTTATGACACTGTAAGAAAAAATTGTAACTGAGAATTGTTTAAAAACATTTTCATTTTATTTTGTTTGCTTATTTTATAAGAAAGTGTTGCTCATCAGTTAATATACTTTCACTTTATTGATTTTTTTTTTTAATATCCACATGTTCTAGTCATGCAGTCACAAGTCAGACCACCTCACACTGGTTGACAGGTGCTGTACCCAACTGAATGTCATAACGCCTCAAGGTTTCAGGGAGACATTCTGTTGATGACTTTGTTCAGGATGCGTTTTTCGCTATATAGAGTTAACCTGCACAGTGATATTTACATATTCACTGAGTTGTTATTTGATCTCTAGAGGCATTATGATACGGAAATGCAGCAAGATATGATGTGAAACATTCTTGTATGCAAGAATGAAGAGGGATGGAAAACATGTTGGTAAATAAGACACCTCTGGTAGTTATATTAAAAAATAGAAGGTAGTATTAGATTACACTGTAATGTTTTGGAAAGTGACAAATATGAGTAAAAGTGCTCTGGGAAGGTTTATGAGGGAATTGGGGATATGGACTGATTTCTGGAGAAAGAAACTGTGGAGACGAGCTGTAGGGTGGACAGTGGGTTTGAGGGAATGAGGCAAGACATTTTAAGTGACTAATGAGTAAATTAGCCTTGGTAGGATTTTCAGTGAGAATCCTAGAAGAATGTTATTGGACTCAAAATAATAGGGGGGATTAAAATGGTTCTGTGATAGGAGTAAATCTGCCAGAATTCCTTCAGTCTTGTTCTCTTCAGTAAAATATCCCTGCATGCTCTTCCCCCTTCTCTCCTAAACCAGAATGAATTTTCTGAAATTTGAATGGAATTATAGTTGAACTACCCTTCTCACCATTCTGGACCCTGTTCCCACACTTCACCACTAATCCTAGAGGATGAAGATGAGGGACGTTATTGACTTTGTTGATTTTGTATCCTCTGGGCACGTAAGTGTGCCTGGTGCATAGCAGATCGCCAAAGATATTTTTAATGAAGTTGATGAATAGAGACCAAAGTTTAAGAGAAAGAATTGGACATGGATGTAGCATTCAGCTAATGGCAGAGATTTCATACTATAATCTGGATTGTGATGAGGTCAGATATTCTTTCAACCTAATAAGTTTATGGTTATGCAAACAGAAAAAATTTAAAAAAGCTACACACACATGACAGCATGTCATTGACTTGAAGGGGCCATCAATTTATTTCCCTACTGGGATGGATGCCTAATGTTTGTAGAGAATGTTGAGAAAAATTATGCTGACACCCAACTGACACCCATAACAATGGATTCTTCAGAGTTTTACATCCCATCCCAGTTTCTTCATTTGAGATACAAAATGCACTCCTCCCCTCTAAACTGCTACAAATGATTTTGACAGATAATAATTGCTTGAGGTTGAGATCTAGATCTCAAAAGACAGAATAAAGTAGAGCTTTCTGATTTCTCAGGATAAGATGGCTAGAGAGGAGTAATGGTGATTCCTGCTCTGCAACAAGCTATTTCCGCTCATCGGGGGTTAGTAGAGATACATTCTGTTGGACTGATGAAAAGGCAGATGATGTATTTAATGGACAAAGTCCATTTGCTTAAACTTACGTATTCTCTTTTAAAAAATCGGGCCTGAACACAACAATTAAATTACATACAACAACAGCAACAATATAAAAACACTTAGTCTTATTCCGTTTTAGCTTTTTATATTTCTAATTTCTCCTGTTGTAAAATATCTGCCAGTACTGTATATCTGACAATTTTTTCCAGATATATTAATAATTGCTCAATTTTTATTAAAAGAATGCTTCCAAATAATTAGGTATACAGCTTTTGCTTGGGCACATATATATTGAGATTAACAATTCAGATTCAGAGCTTGTCTATAAAATTATGATCAGAAAACATTAGAGAGATATTCAGAGCTCACTTCTTAATAGTGAACTACTGAAATGTGTTTCAGAAAACTGTTCCTGAAATAGATTTTCAAGAAAAATGTCATATGTGCGGTATATAAGCACATCCTATATTGCAGAGAGTCTCTAGCCTTCCTGAGAAATTCTGACCAGATTTAGCAAGGTTAGAGTAGGGAAGTTAAACCCCTACCCTGAAGACATAAGGAGAAAACAGAGCTGGGCTATTGAAAATGGGCATAAACTTTATACAAGAGATAAAGGGTTTAATTGAAAACAGAACAGTAAATAATAACACAAATTAAAATTCTGGGAGATTTGCCAAAGTAGGTTAAAAAGAAAGAACACGTTAACCTTTGTCCATGTTAATGTCTCTGTCCAAATTCCCTGCCTCTTCCAACACATTAGAGTGCCAAGTATAAATTATATTAATGTATTGGGGTAGCTTAATTTACAGCTCATATATTAATTTTCTTCCCTATGGGATCCTCTTTCCCCTGAGGGAATTTTACTTTACCACCACACTGATGCCTTGTTTTTGCTAACAGTTTCTTACAGACTCTTTTGTTTTTTTAATGAGCTCTACATTGTCCCAGATGCGGGCTGCTCTTTCAGCCTGGACCCCAGAATGACAGTGACAGTGACAGTGGCTCCAAGACAACTAACAATGAGCAGGTTGCCTATGCAGCAATCACATGTATATTATTGTAAGTCACTGAAATATTGGTGACCATTATTTCTACTTCATCATTAATGGCTGAACTAATTGTTTATGAGTAATAATGATAACAAAGAAGACATAAAATTGTACTCAATTAAATTTGGGAATAGACCTTTATTCTAAAACACAATTCAGGAACTTCATAATTATCTTTTTTAAAATTACCTGATGCTTATCTATAGCTACATAGCTAAGGAATGGAATACATACATTTGCATATAAACAAGAGGATATTACACACTTAAGACTGAGTTCTCTGAGTAGATCCACAATTCTTACCTAATGTTTGATTTCTAACCGAATCATAATACATGTAATTTGAGATTTTAATGTTTCATGCTAAAGTGTTTACTTTTTTTGCTTGACATGTTGGTTCATGCCTATCATCCCAGCATTTGGGGAGGTCCAGGTGGAAGGATTGCTTGAGTTCAGGAATTCCAGAACAACCTGGGCAACAAAACTAGGCCCCCTCTGCCATATATATATAATATATATATATAATGTATATAATATATATGAAATATATATTATATATATGAAATACATAATACATATATCATATATATTATATTTTATATAATATATAATTATATGTACTATATATAATTATATATAATTATTTTATATATAATTATATATAATTATTTTATATATAATTATATATAATTATTTTATATATAATTATATATAATTATTTTATATATAATTATATATAATTATTTATATATAATTATATCTTAGATTATATAATTGTATATAATATATAATTATATAATATAATGTATTATGTATAAAATATAATTATATAATATAAACTATATATGATGTAATTACATATTATATATAAAATATATATGATTAATATATAATATATAATATGTTATATATAATATATAAAATATATAAATTATATACAAAATATATATTATATAAAAATATAAAATATACAGTTACATATATATTAAAATCTATAATTTGTATATAAAATATAAATATATATATTATATAATTTATAAATATATATCAAATATATGTTATACATAAAATATATGTAAAATATATATGAAATATATATATTTCTAAAATATGTATTTTATATATGATATATATTTATATATCATATATAAAATACGTATTATATATAAAATATAAATATATGTTATATATAAAATATATAAAATATCTATATAAAATATATATTATATATAAAATATATTTTATTTTATATAGTATATATTTTATATGTATAAAAAATGTATATTTTACATATAATATATATTTTATATATAATATATAAAATATTTTATATATAATATACATTTTATATATAATATATATTTTATATATATAAAAATGTATATTTTAGATATAATATATATTTTATATATAATTAATATATATTATATATATTTTATATATAATTAATATATATAATATATATTTTATATAAAAAAATATGTGTTTTATATACAATATATATTATATATATAAAAAATCTATGTTTAATATATAATATATATTTTATATATAAATATGTATATTTATATATAAAAAACATTTTATATATATTGCATATATAATATACAAAATATATTTTATAAATATATATTTTTAGAAATATATAATATATAAGATATATTATATAAAATATATGTTATGTATTATATATTATATAAAATATAATATGTAATACGTATATTATATGTAATATATAAAATATATATTATATGTATTATATATTTTATATATGTTATATATAATATATAATATATATTTTATATTTTATAATGTGTTTATAAACTATATATTTTATAGAAATCTAAACAAAATATATATATTTTATAGAAATATATATACAAAATACATACAAAATATTTTGCAGAAATATATACAAAATATATACAATATGTTTTATAGAAATATATATACACAAAATATATATAATATATTTTATAGAAATATATACAAAATATATAATATATTTTATAGAAACATGTAAAAATATATAATATATTTTATAGAAGTATATAAAAATATATATTTCATATGTATTATTTCTTATATTTATATATAAATATAAATTATATATATTTATATTTATATATTGTTATATATTTATATATATAAAATTATATATATAAATATATAATTATATATATAAAATTATATATAAATATATAATTATATGTTTATATTATTAGAAATGATTTATATAGATTATATATATTATATATATAAAATTTGTATATAAAATAAATTTGTATATATTTTAATATATATGATATATGTATTTTATATATAAATTTATATACATTTTTATACATAAATTTTATGTGTATTATATATAGTATGTAATGTATGATATATATTTTATGTATATTTTCTTATGCATTTAAAATATATATTATATATCATATATTATATATATTATATGTGTATATATTTTATATATTATATATAATATATTTTATATATTATATAATTTATAAATATATGTTTTAAATATAATATATATTTATATATAAAACATATATTTTTCATGTATAATATAATATATATCATATATAATATATTTTATATATTATATAACACGTAAATGTATTTTATATGTTATATAAGATATAAAATATATATACAAAATATATATTATGTATATTTTGTGTATTTTATATATATTTCATATATAATATACATATTATATATGTGTATATAATATGTATATTATATATTATATAGAATATATAATATGTATATTATATATTTTATATGTTTTGTATATTTTTGTATATATGTTATATATTTTACATGCATATTATATATTATAAATTTTACATATAAAATATAAAATATATATTATATATAAATATATAAGATAAAATATGTATTAGATATAAAATATAAAATATATATTATACACAAAATATTAAATATATATTATTTAATTATATATTATATAATACATATTATTAAAATATATTCATATATTATATGATACATATAATACATAAAATGTATTTTACATTATATGATACATATAATACATAATATATATTTTACATTATGTGATACATATAATACATAGTATATATTTTACATTATATGATACATATAGTGCATAGTATATATTTTACATTATATGATATATATAGTACATAGTATATATTTTACATTATATGATATATTGTACATAGTGTATATTTTACATTATATGATATATATAATACATAGTGTATATTTTACATTATATGATATATAGAATACATAGTGTGTATTTTACATTATATGATATATATAATATGTATTTTACATTATATGATATATAAAATACATAATACATATTTTACGTTATATGATATATAATACATAATATATGTTTTACGTTATATGATATATAATACATAATATATGTTTTACATTATATGATATATAATACGTAATGTTTTACATTATATGATATATAATACATAATATATGTTTTACCTGATATATATAAAGTGTATAATATATGTTTTACCTTACATGATATATATAAAGTATATAATATATGTTTTACCTTATATATATAAAGTATATATGTTTTACCTTATATGATATATATAAAGTATGTAATATATATTTTACATTATATGATGTATATGAAATATATAATATATTTTACATTGTATATTATAATAAAATATATATTATATAATATATAATATGAAATATATTTTATATAATATATAAATATATAATATATAGTATATAAATATATACTATATATTATATATAAAATATGTATTATATATAATATATAAAGATATGTATCTTTTTATCTTTAAGATGAGAAAAATAAAGTTTTTACATTTTTTATTTTTATGAAATCTTATAAAATTTTGAATAAACCTTTAATATTATAAGAGGCATTTTATTATATGTGCTTTAAATCTAGTATACTTTGACTTTTAAAAATTGTCTTCTTCAGATTATTTTATGTATAAACTCCCAGAGAAAATGTGTTTGAGTAATACTTTGTTGAGGTACATAGCTCTTAGCATACTGTCCATCCTGAATAAACACTAAATAATGATTGGCAATGTCTTGCAAAATTGATTTATGGAAGTCGTGTTTCATTGTATCCTATGATAGTGTTGTTTCTAAAGGTGTTTTATCTTTACATGTTACTTTAACGCTTTATTTATTAGAAAATTACATCTATGTATCTTAATAATGCTATGTATTTGGGTAGTATGCAGAGGAGAGAACAGGCTGGTAATAATGATAGACCTGCCTCTCTTACCTTTTGGGAATTTAAAATATAACTTCTATTATGGCTAAATATACTTCTTCCATGGTTGAATAAGCATGGATTTTTCTTAAGAATCCACAAAATATGGAGATGGAGAAAGTGCTTACTGACAGGGCTCCCAAGGACTCAGAAGCCATCATCTGTATGATACAAAAATATGTGAATCTGATCCAGCTTTAGAAAAAGCTTTGCAAAAAACTGATATTACCAAAGGAAAGCCTGTATTATCGCTAGTGACTTTATTATATGAGATCTTTCTGTCTAGAAAGATAGTGCTACAAATATCACAAGTAAATTTCACCAGAGATGTTGGTATTATTGTTCTCTAGGTAGTAATAGAATATTAATCTCTCATTTAATATGAAACTAGTCACATATCTGTGAATAAAAATGCAGAAGTCTTTTCGTGACCTTTTTTTTTTTTTAACTGACATACTATACGTGCATCCATTCCAGATTCACTTTAAAGTGTGTTATGTGTTTTAGGAAGACATGTCATATTAACAACTGTAATCTTAATATTGGAAGGACCATCCATAGTATTGTTTCCCTTATCCTAGATAGCAAAATTAATACAATATTTAAAAGCAACATTTATTTACTCAACTGGCTTTGTGTGCTCAGTTTTAAAATCATAAGTGGCTCTTGAGCTTTTCTACCCACTAATTTTCAGTTCACTTGTAATTTTAACTGATAATGAAATCCTACATCTTTCCTTCGATGGTATTTATGTAATGGAAGTCAACGTAAAACAACTTAAAAACAACTTAGGAAAAGTGATGGGGCTCAGTGATAACTTATGTGGGAAATCCAACCCTCACTTTGGAGGGTAAGGATATCTGGAGGAGATGTTTTCTTGCAACTAAAACACTATCCTCTATTTTCAACTTTGAGGAGAACATGGAAGAAAATAATATTATGCGGGCTCTCCATCATGCAGCCACTGAGGCAGGGAAGTGCTCTCATTCTTCACACTAAGATGCACTCTCATGAAAGGCTCTGAGTTATAAGTTTCGCAAAGGGTCTGTCTTATATACAGCAAATCATTTCCTTGAAAAGCTTTACCTCTGCAACTTAACTGAACCCAAGTCTATCTCTCAGGACTCGTCCCCAATTTGGTCAGTTCTATCATATAGGGTCCTCTTCTTTTATCACCACCATTGCATAGGTGTTTGAAAAGACAGCCAATATTCTTTTTGCTCCCACTACACTTCCTTTTACATAACATTGCCTGATTATCAACTCTTCTCTACTTGTAGCCTGGAATTTCACACCCTTTTATTATCCTTTTTGCAATCTTTCAGTTGCTAATATACTCCTTTTCACAACAATGACAAATACCCAGAATAGGTGCCACCACTTTCTCTTCCCTTTAGTCTCATAGATCACTCTTTCTTGTTGAACCTGGCCCCAGCCTTAACATCATTCACCATACTGTGAGCGTTCCCAGCAACCACTGTTAATTTTTATGAGTTCACTCCTAAGAATTTTTGGACCTGCTTAATACCATCGTGATTAACGTCAGCTCAAAATCCACAGTCTTCTCACCCTCATCTCTTGTCATCATTTTGAGAAATTAAATATTTATGTGATGACCTTCTGTCATTCCTGCATACAATCTTTTGAGTTTTAAAAAATCTACTTAGCTGCATGGATTTTCATTTAATTCTTTTTTTTTTCTCCTCACTGGAATAACTATGGTTTGTATCTAATCATCAATAGGAATTGCTGTCTTTGAGATCCAAATCTCTGAAATCTCTCTCTGCCTATAGCTTTTATCCTTTTGCTTTTCTAAATTGTTTTCCCATGGAAATTGCGCCCTTTGTTTTCATTATGCCTCCCCATGCCTCCCTTTCCACATTTCTCACAATCTGTAAGTGTCAGAGGTGTTTGAACCAGAGCAACTCCATCTTGAATAGAGGCTGGGTAAAATAAGGATGAGACCTACTGGGCTGCATTCCCAGGAGGTTAAGGCATTCTTAGTTACTGAATGAGATAAGAGGTCATTACAAGATACAGGTCACAAAGACCTTGCTGATAAAACAGTTTGCTGTAAAGAAGCCAGCCAAATCCCACCAAAACCAAGATAATGATGAAAGTGACCGCTGGTCATCCTCACTGCTCATTAGTGCTAATTATAATGCATTAGCATGCTAAAAGACACTCCCACCAGCACCATGACAGTTTATAGATGCCAGGGGCAATGTCAGGAAGTTACCCTATATGGTATAAAGAGGGGAGGAGCCTTCAGTTCTGGGAATTGCCTACCCCTTTCCCAGAAAACTCATGAGTAATCCATCCCTTGTTTAGCATTTAATCAAGAAATAACTCTATTCTTAGTTGAGCAGCCCTTGCTGTTGCTCTGCCTATGGAGTAGCTATTCTTTATTCCTTTACTTTCTTAATAAACTTGCTTTCACTTTAGTCTATGGATTCTCCTCGAATTTTTTCTTGCTTGAGATCCAAGAACCCTCTCTTGGGGTCTGGATCGGGACCCCTTTCTAGAAGTTAACATAAGCATCTCCTTCACCTCCCTTGCAATTCTTCTGATTCTGTTTGAATCCTAATGGAAAGCTCAATCCCCTCTTACTGACGTTTGGCCATGTTCACCCATCCCTTCCCAATCATGAGTTAACATTTATGTATAGCACTTCGAATCCCAGGCTACTCAACCTTCAAAGAGAATATCATACAACCTCAGTAACTGCATATCATACAACCTCAGTACAAATTTCAGCTATTCAGCATCTGCTATTTATAAAAGTAGTCTCTAATTCTTTCATATCTTTTATGGGCAGTTTTTCATCCTATGTTTCCCTCATAATCACCTTTTCTAAACTGCTGTCTTTCCGTATACCAGTGTCTTTCTTGGGGTTGTCAGGGCTTGAATCACTGAGGAGGTAATGTTTGAGAGTGGCCTGAGCATTGGAAGCAGCCAAGCAGGCAAACACTGGGGGAAGACCATTCCAGGCAAAGGTAAAAGCAAGATTCATTTATTTATTTATGTATTGAGACAGAGACTTGCTCTGTCACCCAGGCTGAAGTGCAGTGGCGTGATCTTGGCTCACTGCAACCTCTGCCTCCAGGGTTCAAGCAATTCTCTCACTTCAGCCTCTCAAGAAGCTGGGATTACAGGCCTACACCACCACACCCAGCTAGTTTTCCTATTTTTAGTAGAGGCAGGGTTTTGCCATGTTGCCCAGGCTGGTCTCAAACTCCTGGCCTCAAGCAATCTGCCCCCTTCGGCCTCCTGAAGTGCTGAGATTACAGGCATGAGCCACGGTGCCTGACCTGGAAAGAGTAGAGTTTAAAGGCTGAGATTCAAAAAATCATTTTGTATATTAAACAAACAAACAGATATATGGCTGGAGTATAGCAAGAGGGTTTATACATGGGAGGTGAGATCTGAGAGGCAGACAAGGGTCTTGTAGAGCCCTCTGGTTCATGGTAAGGAGTTTGGATTTTATTTTAGTGAAATTCGGTGTTTCTCAAATTTGGCATTATTGAAATTTAGGGCCAGATATTTGTTGTGGTGCTGTCCTGTGTGTTGTGGGATGTTTAGCAGCCTAGTCTCTTCCCTCTAGATGTCAATAGCAACCGTCCCTTACTCCATTGTGACAAAAAAAAAATCTTCAAACATTGCCACGTTTTCCCTCAGAGGCAAAATCACTCCACAGGGAAGTCATCGGAGTGTTTCAAGCAGGGGAGAGACTTGATCTGTTGTGTTGTTTACAAATTGTCAGTCTGGCTTCTTTCTGGAGAACGAAGTATTAGAAGGTAAAATTAGAAGAGGAGATGGTTCAGAGGCTGTATGTTTTCTTTAGCGGTGAGAAGTTACTGGGTTGGACTTCAGGGGTTGTTTAACTTACATGATGTTTGAAGGTATTATAGAGTTTGGTCATACAATTTATGGAAGTGTATATAAGGCATCTAATTATTAATCATGGATGTCAGTAAGAAGTTGCATAGAAACAACTGGAACTCCAAGTTCAAGATTAAATTTATTAAGACAAAAAAGTTGGTGTCATCAGCATTTGTAATGTAATTGTTGAATTTGCAGAGTACCAGTGAAAAACAACCACTTCTTTCTCTCTCAGGTTGCAAATGAGTAAAATATAAATAGAGGACCTCTTCTGCAGACATAGACAAAACTTAACTCAAAATGGATGAAAGACCTAAATGTAACAGATGAAACTGTAAAACTCAGTTAAAATATGTGTGCGTCCTTATAACCGCGGACTAAGCAATGGTTTCTGAGATATGACATTACAAGTACAAGCAATCAAAAGAAACAAAAAAAAGATAAATTACTCTTTATAAAAATACATACTTTTGTGCTTCAAATGACACTATCAAAAAAGTGAAAATACAACATACAGAATGGGAGAAAATAATGGCAATCTGTGTATCTGATAAATGTGCAGTATCCAAAATATATAAAATTATTACAGTTCAACAATAGACAACCCAATTAAGAAAATAGAAAAAGGATTTTAATAGATATGTTTCTGAAAAAGATATACAAATGGTCAATAAGCATATGAAAAAAAAGTTCAGCATCATTAGTCATTGGAGAAATCCAACTCCAAATAGAGATAAAGATACTATTTCATATCTACTAGGTTGGCTAAAATAAAAAAGGCAATAACAAATATTGATGAGGATGTGGAAAAATTAGAACCTTTAAGCATTTCCTGAAAAATGTATAATGGCACACAGTCAATATAAAACATAGTTTTGTGGTTTCTGAAAATGTTGAATATAGAGTTTTAGTGACTTACCAGTTTTACTGCTAGATATAGACAGACCTAAGATGATTAAAAATACATTTCTGTGGAAAAATTTATGCACAAATATAGCAGCATTATTCATAACAGAAAAATGTGGAAACAAATTAGATATCCATCAACTTTTGAATAGAAAAACAAAATGAGTATAAACATGCAATGAAACATTATTCAGCCATAAAAAGTACTGATACATGATATACTGATTCATGCTATGATATGGATGAACCTGGAAAACATTATGCTGGGTGAAAGAAGCCAGATCCAAAAGGCTGCATATTATGTTATTCCATTTATGTAAAATATCCAAAATGAGCAAATTTATAGCCAGACAGTAGTTGCCAAGGGGAAGGGAAGAAAGCAGAATGGGAATAACTTCTAATGACTATGTGAGCATATGCATTTTGTGGGGGAGGAGGGTAATAAAAATGTTCTGGGATTTGATAATGGTAATACACAATAATTTTGTGAATATACAAATTGTACGCTTTGAAATGATAAATACAATGCTATATAAATTATGAATAAAAGTGTGTGCATGCGTGAAACACTAGGGTTTGGTGAGAGTCTGTTTGCCTAGTCCTCCTTTCCTCTCTCTAAACAAGAAAAATAGAGGAGTGAGTGGAGTTCAAAATGCTAGTTAAAGCTGAATTGAAGTGTGATAATTACACAACATGGACATGATGAAGTTGTGATCTAACCCCTAAATGAAACAGGTATACCCGTCCAGTCAGACACAGTTTTATTGAAACATCACCTCTCTCAGTGGTGTGTGTAGGAAAACAGGTTGGAGGGCATGCACACCGCAGGTAGGCAGGGCTAGAAGAGAAGCCCCAGAGAGGCTGAGCCAAGGATGCTAGATTTCTGCTCTGCAGGCAGAGTTGGTACCCTCCTTCAGTCCTCTCACATGAAAACATGAGCCCAGAGAAATTGAATCTCTTGTGAACAGATTTGGGAGGGTGGTGAGTTCAATTTTGTGCACATTGGGTTTTGTGAGCGTGAAACTTTTTAAGTGGAGGTGTTGATAGAAAGATGAGTCTATGGTTCTGAAGTTTATTACCCCAAGCAGCTCTGTAATCTTTTAAAATCTGCCTTAAAAATGGCAGGGAAGCGTCAGAATCAGTATCACAGGAGTTGTCTTTTGTAGCCCAACAAGCAGTCATAAAAGTGGTTTAATGGTGTGAAAGGAAAATAAATCTTGGGACCCCAAAACTACTGAGCCAAAAGGAAAAGTTAAGCTGGGAACTGCTTAGGGCAAACCTGCCTCCCATCCTATTCCTTAAAAAAATAGCTATTGAGATTAATAATAATAATAATAGTAAACTTTTAAAAAGCTACAGACCTCACTCACAGGAATTTCCTATGGACAAAGTACAGACAGAACTCAAAGTCATTCCACTGTTCACTAATATAAAGGCATATCTGCTTGCGTCCTTTGGAAAGGCTAATCAGAAACTCAAAAGAATGCAGCTGTTTGTCTCTTAGCTACCTAGGAGGTGGAAACCCTCTTCCCTCTTTTGAGTTGTCCTGCCTTTCTGGAATGAACCAATGCACATCTTATGTATATTTTTTAATGTCTCATGTCTCCCTAAAATGTATAAAAGCAAGCTGTGCCCCGACCACCCTGAGCACATGTCATCAGGGCTTTCTGAGACTGTCCCATGGGCGTGCGTCTTTACCTTTGGCAACATAAGCTTCCTAAATTGATGGAGACTTGTCTCGGACATTTGGGGTTCGCAATAGAAACTTCAACCCTCTGCTTTAAAGAGATGGGTAGGTTGTGTTCAAAAGTGAAAATTCATATAAATGGATGGCTGCTATAAATTTTAAGTTCTTATTCCATGAAGTTTATTGCTTTCTTAGCATTTACAGTTTTCAACATGGAGAACTTTATTTTTTTCTTTTGTTTTCTTGTTGTTTTTTGGCAATGAGAAGAATCATACTCTATAAATCTGTTGTTTGGGGAATGGGAACAAAAAACAAAATTCATTATGCCTGAGAATTTTTTGCTGAAAATGTGTATTCCTATATTTGTAGATCCTATAGATAGCATTTTATTACTCTAAAAAGGAGAAATACATACAAATTGTTTCTGCCTTTTCTAGAGTTTATACTGCATAGACTGTTTTTATTATGATAAGCTAAATAATCCAAAAGCTTCCATACACTGGGAAACTTAATGGTTTGTGAAAGAAAGGTATCCTGGGAGCTGAAATAAAAACATGGATATAAAAGCAGATAGACACTAGGCTGTCACGTTTGTAAGAGAATTATCCAGTTCGTTGAATACTGATTGCCATTTTATTATCAGTGCAGTTAATGTGGCATTTAGAAATCATAAAGATGAAGATAGGATAATTGTTCCCCTAAACAGAAGGCTTACATAAATATTTTAAACCTCATATAATGAAATCACATTGGAATATAGAGGAACATGGGCCCACATAAACACTACCAGCGTTAAGCAACTCTTGAGCTTTCTTTCGCTCTTCGATAGACTTCGTTTACAATTTAATCAAAATGCTAGCTACTGCCAAGACTAAAGGGATGAAGAGTTAACAAACTATTTTTCCTCCTGGAAAATATTATTTATAATTAAATAAAAACGTTAAACATTATATATATTACTGTTTTATATTTTTATTTTATTAGGAAATCAATAATTTTAAAACTATTATATTAGTTTTACATAACAGATTGAAAGAATTTTAGACATGAACATAACTAAATAGATGATCTGTGTATTTATCTCATTTTATGGGTGAAAAGTGCTAAGGCCTATAAATGTTAAATAATTAGATGAAAATTAGAGTTCAATTAGAGTTGGAGCCAGGACAGTGATCTGGATCTCCTAATCCTAATTTCAGAATGTCTTTTCTAAAACCATGTTGCCTACAACATTTTCTGGCAGATGTTTGAACCAGTCAACAAGTTAAAGTCATCAATGAGCTGTTTGCCTCTTTTAGGTGAGGATGGTGAATATCTCTTTACATCATTCATTATTGAACTTCCCAAATGCTTCTTTTTAACATTGGAGTTTAAGTACATATTTTGTGTGATACATTTCCATATACTGACTACACTTGAGTGAGTGATCTATAACTTGCTCGAGTTTTTCTGTTTCAGAACTTCAGAATCTGTCTTAAACTACCTCTACCCCAGGTCAACACTTGCCTCTTTAGAGTGTAGATTGGCCCGACTTACGTTTGGGAAATTCACCCTTTAGTTATATGTAGTTGTAAATCACTTACTCTTTTTGTTCTATAAAGCTTTGTTGTGTCATTATATCATAGTTATCTATGCTGCTGATGGTGGTATTTGGTTATTTTCTAGTTTTTGTTTGTTTGTTTTTTACCAATAGCGGTGTTATAAACCTTCCAGTAAAGGAAATGAGTGTTGGTGAACACAATATACATTTTTTTTGTTGAGAATATCCTCTGGATATACAGTTGATTGGTTGTAGGAGATGCATATGTTCAACTTCTGGCTGGGTTTTCAAAGTGGTTGTATCAATTGACATTACCACCAGTAGTGTATGAGAAATCTGGTTGTTCTACCTCTTTGTCAAAATTGGATATTGTGTTCTTTTTCAGTTTAACCATTTTCTTGGGAACAGTGTTACCGCATGTTGCATACAACCCCATATGTGAGTGTTTGCATTCTCTTTTTTCCATTGCATCTTTTTTTTAAAATTAATTGATAACTTATATGTAATAAAATGCATGTGTTTTTAAGTATGCAGTTTAGAGTTTCAACAAATATAATCACTCACGATACTGTTATCTCAATAACATATGGAATATTTCCATCATTCAAGACAGTTTCTGTGTTATCTTTTCCAACGCAATCTTCTCTACCACAGAAGGAACCTATACTCTCATGTCTATTCCCACAAGTTCGTTTTTTTTTTATTATTTTTTATTTTTTTTATTTTTTTATTTTTTATTTTTATTATTTTTCTTTTATTATTATTATTATTATTATTATTATTATTATTATACTTTAGGTTTTATGGTACATGTGCGCAATGTGCAGGTAAGTTACATATGTATACATGTGCCATGCTGGTGCGCTGCACCCACCAACTCGTCATCTAGCATTAGGTATATCTCCCAATGCTATCCCTCCCCCCTCCCCCCACCCCACAACAGTCCCCGAAGTGTGATGTTCCCCTTCCTGTGTCCATGTGTTCTCATTGTTCAATTCCCACCTATGAGTGAGAATATGCGGTGTTTGGTTTTTTGTTCTTGCAATAGTTTACTGAGAATGATGATTTCTAATTTCATCCATGTCCCTACAAAGGACATGAACTCATCATTTTTTATGGCTGCATAGTATTCCATGGTGTATCAACCATGAATGAATAGAATCTCTCTTGAATTTGGCTTCTTTTGGCGGGTTTTGTCAATTTATGCATGTTGTTTAATATGTCAGTAATTTCTTTTTATTGCTGAGTAGTGTCCCGTTGTGTAACTACTGCGCAATTTGTATTTATACACCAGTTCAGCATTTCAGGGACAGTGGAGTAAGATACGCTGTGTATTTTACTATACTCTCACAATACTCAATACAGAATATTTCTGTGACCCAAGATGCGTGTGTGTGGCAGTGGTTCCTTATACACCAAGCAAACAATTTTTTTCAGGGACACCAGCTGGGTGTCCTCTAATTTAATATAATTTCAATACTATCTACCTGGAAATAGCATCAGATGCCACAGGTTGAGGATTCAATTTCACAAGACCGTCCCACACTTTCCATACCAGACACAAGTCTGGGTCTCCAGAGCTGATCATCCGGCTGTAAATTGGGATTTCCATGACCACTTCCTGGGTTCAATTCATTTGTTAAAGTGGCTCACAGAACTCAGAAAAAAACACTTTATTTGCATTTACCCAATTATAACAAAGGATATTTTAAAGGACACGGATAAGCAGCCAGATGAAGAGATGCACACGGCAAGGTTTGGAAGAGTTCCAAGTGCAGGGGCTTCTGTCCCCTGGGAGGTGGAGTGCCTCACCCTCTAACCACATGGATATATTCTTATTCACCAACCTGGAAGCTCCCTCACCTCATTTCTTTTGGGCTTTTACGGAGCTCTCATCATTTAGGCATGATTGATTAAATCATAGGCCATTGGCGTTCAGCTCAATCTACAGCTCCTCTCCCGTCTCTGTAGGTGGGGGTAGGGCTGTGAGTTCCAGTCACATGGTTGTATCCCCTGGCAACCAGCATCCTAGTCTTGTAGTTATTTAGAGACTTTCTAAAAATCACCTCATTAATACTCGGGCTTCTCTCTAGATTGTATAAATCTTTTGCTTTTTACAGAAATCACCTCATGAACATAAACACTGGTATGATTGAAAGGGGTTTGTTATAAATAACAAAAATGTTGTTTTTCACCTTTATGGATCTGAAGCTGTTCTGCAGCTCTTTCAGAAATACAAAGCCAAATATTTTCAAAAATCTGCTCTTATTATTCGAGTCACTTAGGAAATTACAAGGGTTATTGGAGCTGTGAGTCAGGAACCCTGAACAAAAACCAAAATATATATTTCACCACAATTGGGTTTTTTCTAGTCTGGGGTTATGACAAATAGAGTTATAATGAACATTGTAGGCAAGAACATTAAATATATATAATATGTGTATATATGTAATTTATAATGTCAAATATTCTTTACTCTGTGGCTTACCTTTTCATTTCCGTGTTTTGCCTTTTTATTTATTTCAGGTGCAATTAGATGAGCAGATAATTTAAATTTTGATGAAATCTAATTTGCCAACTTTTCTTTATGGCTAGTGCCTTTTGTGTTTTGTCTAAAAGATATTTGCCTACCACTAAAATGACAAAGATTTTCTTTTATGTTCTTTTTAAAGTTTAGCCTTTATGTTATTAATATGTCATCCACCTTGAATTAATTTGTGTATATGGCCTGAAGAAGGGGTCATGGTTCATTTTTTTATATGAATATACATTTTTTTCTATAGGTTTGTTTTTTTGTACAAAGTAAGCTTTTTTCATTGAATTTACTTGGCACCTTTGACAAAAATATGTTGAGCATTATGTGTATGTTTGTTTTGACAACATGGGAGGGTAATATTCATCTTCCAAATTTATCCTTTTTCAAGATTGTTTGTCACTGAATCTGAATCTTTTGATTTACATATATAGTTTAGAAGAAGCTTGTAAATTTCTATTTATGAAAAATCCTGGTGAACTTTTGATTGGAATTGCAATACATTGTAGATCAATTTGGCAATAATTGATATCTTAAAAATATTTTATCTTCTGGTCAAGGAACGTGGCATTGATCTCCACTTATTAGAACTTTTCTTAATTTCATTCTTGAAAGTGTTGGTAGTTTAAAATTTTTTAATATAAAGACTTGTATAATTCCTATTAACTTTTTTCCTATGTACTTTATGAATTAAAGAAAAAACTATTGCAAATGTAATTTAAAAATTTTATTTTCCAGTTGTTTACGGGCAATATTTAGGCATACAATTAGTTTTTTTACATTTATTTTGCATCCTACAACCTTGTAAAATTTTCTTGTTTCTTCTAGATGTTTTCTGATGATTTCATAGAATTTTCAAAGTATATAACAATGTCCTCTGGACATAAAAACAGTTTTACTACTTTTCCATCTCTTTGGCTTTTACTTATTCATCTTACCTTATTTTACTGGCTAGAACTTCCAGAAAAATGTTGACTAGAAGTGATGAAACCAGATGTTCTTGATATTTTTTGATTTAGCATGAAGACAATGTTCCATCATTAAAAATTATATTAGCTGTAGATTTCAGGTAAAGACCTTTTATCAGGTTGAGATTTTCCTTTCTATTACTAATTTGCTGAGAGGGTTTTTTTTTTTTTTTTTTTTTTGCACAGATGAGTTTGGATTTTTATCAAGTGTTTCAGTATCAACTGGGTTGATTTTGTAATTTTCCCCTTTATTATTTTAATATAGTGAATAACACTAATTTTCTGGAATGTTGAATTAACCTTGCCTTCCCAAGATAAACCTCACTTGGCCATAATACATGATTTCATTTATATAATTCCTTGATTTAATTTGCTAATATTTTGTTAGAATTTTTGCATCTATGTTTCTCAGTTTCGTTAAATTGGCATTTTCCTGATAACTAATGTAGTTGAGCATGTTTTACTATCTTCCTGTGGACATTGGATATTTTCTGTTGAGAAGTGTTTACATTTTTTATTAACAATTTTAAATTGTTTTATTATTTTTTAATTCTTTATGTATTTGGTAATGAAGTCATGTGTTAGGTGTGATTACCCCATTTTGAGGTTGCCTTTTCTAATTCCTGATAGCATTTTTTAAAAAAATAAAAGTTGCTGGTTTTAGTATAGTCCACTTTATTATTTCTTTCCTTCATCAGTAGTAGTTTTGTCTTATGTAAGAAGGCCTTGCTTACATTATTGTTATAAAGATATTTTCCTATGATTCCCACTAAAAGTTTTATTATATTAACTTTTTATGTGGAAAATTCCATTACTTCTGAAAAGTGTTTTGCTTTCCCAGTGGACGATAGTGTCTCCTTTATCGTAAAATCATGAAACAAATGTCCATAGATGTTCCATAGCGCTTGTTTTCTTCCCATTTATAACACTTAATTGATTTATTTGTAATCGTATAGTATTTTCATTTCCCTTTAGACACCAAGATGTTTCTTACACAAGTTAAATCTCTTTAGTTCACTCTTGGATTATAAACACATAGACTGCCTATAGTATACACTAAATAAATGTCTGTTAAAAGAATATGTTGACTTATTTATGGATATATATTTATGCTCAACTAATAGTTTTATATAATCTGTATATTTTACTTTATACTATAATTTGTTATTTTTCTAGTAAACTAAATACTGATTTTATGATTTCTAAGCAAATATAAGTTCATTAGAAATTTTTTAGGAAATGTTACTAATTTTGCACATAGAAAAATTGATACCAGCTAGCTGGGCTATTTTGAGAAAATATATTTTATTTGATCTTGAAAATAATGTACAACCAGTTTCATACATTATTATTATTATTTTTTTGAGACATAGTTTTGCTCTTGTCACATAGGCTGGAGAGCAGTGGAGTTTTGCTCTTGTCGCCCAGGCTGGAGGGCAGTGGCGTGATCTTGGCTCACCGTAACCTCCGCCTCTGCCTCCGGGTTCAAGCGATTTTCCTACCTCAGCCTCCTGAATAGCTGGGATTACAGGCACCCGCCACCACGCCCAGCTAATTTCTTTGTATTTTTAGTAGAGAAGGGGTTTCGCCATGTGGGCAGGCTGGTCTTGAACTCCTGACCTTAGGTGATGCTCCCGCCCCGGCGTCCCAAAGTACTGGGATTACAGGCATGTGCCACTGTGCCCAGCCCAGTTTCATACGTTTTTGTAAGAGACAAGTAACAAAGATTATTTTTTCTTTTGGTCTCAGGTTGTTAAACTTTCATATTTTTTCTATTTTAAAATTTTAAAAACATTTTCCATCACATATTAACTATTATATTTTAGACGAAACACAGAAACATTTTAGATGAAAAACAAAAACATTTTACATGAAAAACAGAAACATTTAATATGATAAAATAATATTTACAACAAAATATATTGGACACTAAAGCCTTTGCCCTTCCTTTTCTTAAAGATCTACAAATCATAAAGGCAGAAAAGAAGAAAGGGTAAGATAAGAAGGAAGGCATGGGAACTAGGCCAAAAAGATCATGAATAGGGAAATTTATATTGAGCAGTTTTTCATATTTAAATTTCTATATTTAAATATCTATTTAAATTTCTATGTTTAAATATCTATTTAAATTTCTATATTTAAATATCTATTTAAATATTTAATGTTTATATTTAAATTTCTATTTAAATATTAAATTTTATATTTAACTTTTACATTTAAAAATATTAAATACTTTTTATATTTAAATGTTTACATTTATGTTGAACTGAGGTTACTACATTATATTAAATTTTTGCAGTATACTGATATAAGTTTTCTTCTCCTTTTGTAATTCTAGTTTAGGAAATAACAGATGTGTTCAAAATATATCTCAGCAAAAGGAAAAATATATTTTATAATAATTTTTAGTCACTTGATTATATCTTCCCTTTGCATTTTCACCATTAAAAAATTTAAATGCTTAACATCACTCATTGTTCTTTTATTTCTATTATAATATTTTCATGATGACGAAGACTGTAGATTTTAGGCCCCGTCGTGATTTACTTAGATTTTAGTAGCCAATTCTTTAGATATATACAACTATACTTTTTCCAATATTTAAAATTTAGTATTCAATGCCAAAATATTTTCCCAATTATATCATTTTATTTTAAGGTAGTTATTTGTTTTGTAGTTTCTTCTAGCTAAAATGTGTGATAAATTATGTGTTTTTTTATGTGTGTGTATGTGGACAAAACTATAAGAAAGTGATAGGTTGAGAAAATGAGTTTACATTTAGGCAAGTAAATAATTAATAAATTGGGCCGAGTGCCATATCTCATGCCTGTAATCCCAGCACTTTGGGAGACCGAGGTGGGTGGTCACGAGGTCAGAAGATCGAGACCATCTTGGCCAAAATGGTGAAACCCCGTCTCTACTAAAAATACAAAAATTAGCTGGGTGTGGTGGTGTGCACCTGTAGTCCAAGTTACTCAGGAGGCTGAGGCAGGAGAATTGCTTGAACTCAGGAGGCAGAGGTTGCAGTGAGCCGAGATTGTGCCACTGCACTCCAACCTGGGTGACAGAGCAAGATTCCGTCTCAAAAAAGATAAGAAAATAATAAATTAGTGTACTCTAAATTTAACTAATAGTTTTTCTTAGAATCTATAAACACATTAAAAAATCCTAGTACAGTGAAATAGAATAAGCAGGTGGTCATTGTCATTAGGTAACTGATTATGTCAGGAAATAAGATTGTGGTTAGTTTAGAAAAGAAAATTACAATTCAATCAATAAAAACAAGAATAGGGTAAGTGGATGTACATATATGTCAGGCAAAATAATGACCGTTACTCCAAGAGGACTAATTAGTAACGTGTTTAAAAGGCAGAATAATAAAATAAGATGATGAATTAAAGAACTTTCATAGAATAAGTAGGAATCCATATCAAAAAATGAACACAACTTGGTTGCGAGCACTGACTAGTAATGCAGGATGCACTTGTAAATCAATATATAATATAATATCATTACAAATTTAAAATGATCTGTCTGCTAGAAAATACACTTCCTTAAAGCATCCCAAAGAAATCAGTGTCATAAAACCAGTAAGATACAAGCATGACAAAGAATATAATACAAATGAGTTTTTTAAAAACCCAAACAAATTACTTAGGAAGATGTCAGAGTAATTTGATTTTTGTTGCTAAGTTTGATTCAGCTTAACTGAGTTCTAAACCTGTGAGTCATGAATTTCTGAGGATGATTCGTTTCATGTGAGTGACTAGGAGGGGACCTTATTCCTCCACATTGAGTCATGTGCATTGCTACTAAATTTAATTGGAAGAAATCAACATTCTGACAAGAAAATTTTCTTTGACTATGTGTGTGCGCATTTCTCTATTCCCCAGGCTACCAGAATTGTCCTGATAGTGTTTTAAAACACTCTTTGCAACTCTAATTGATGCACAGGAAAAAGAAAACAAGGTTGTTCAAAGGAGAACAAATACCTAAAATAAGAAAACAGAGAACTTTTTGTGAGGAAAATCAGAAAAGATAAACTATTCACTCAGAATTCATGAAGAATCATCCATATTATCCAGGTACCGCCTACCCAGGGGATACATTTTGAGAGGATAACACTAAGAACCAGAATAAAATATCTCATTAACTATATTTTTGCCTTATCTGTAGAAACTTCAGCCTACTTCACATTGAACCCAAGTTGTACTGTGAGTCCCTGGGGAGTTTCTTATTTGTACTCTGGACCTAGTCCCATTAGCTATCATTTATTAGACATCATTTACTTTTCTTATTGATCTCCTTAGTGCTTTCAGGGTAGATGATAACCATATTTACAAAAGAAGATAATTTTATCTTCTGCTTCATAGAAGTACCTATTTATTTTTTATCTAGTGGCATTTGCTACAAGTTCCATAAATGGTAGTGAACATCAATGATAATGAGATCACTAATCTGGACTATAATGTATCCAGCTTGAGGTATGCAGTCTCCAATTATTTTTGGAATCTAACCACCACTTTTTCCAGCAAATGTGATGATTTTTATTTTTTTGAGATAGAAAATCTTTATTACATTGGGCATATAACCTTGGTTTATTAATTAATGTATGAGAATTGGATATCAATTTTTTAAAATTTATTTTTATTTATTTATTTTTATTTTTATTTTTATTTTTGAGACGGAGTTCCGCTCTTGTTGCCTAGGCTGGAGTGCAATGGCACGATCTCCGCTCACTGCAACCTCCACCCCCTAGGTTCAAGTGATTGTCTTGCCTCACCCTTGTGAGTAGCTGGGGTTGCAGGTGCCCACCACCACGCCTGGCTAATTTTTTTGTATTTTTAGTAGAGATGGAGTTTCACCATGTTGGCCAGGCTGGTATCGAACTCCAGATCTTAGGTGATAACACCCACCTCGGCATCCCAAAGTGCTGGGATTACAGGCATGAGCCACAGTGCCTGGCCAAAAATTTATTCTTTCAATGAATATTTAACAAGCTTATGTGTATATCAAATAAAATTCAAGGCATTTGTATGCAGCAGTAAACAAAACACACAAAAATCACTGTTCCTATGGTACTAACGTTCTAGCCTAGGCGACAGACTTAAAATAAATAAATAACACATATAGTATGTTAAAAAAAAAAGCGTATGATGAAAACTAAAGGAGGAAAGGAGATAAGGAATGTTTCAAAAAGTGGATTAAAGGTTTGAAACCAGGGAAGTCAACAGTTAATGACATGGTTATAATACAGTAAAAATCTGAGTTATTAAAGGACTGAGCCATTTGGAAATTTGGGGAAAGAATATTTCAAACAGAAGGAACAGGAAAGGGAATGGCTTGGAGGCAGTCTTAAGTGTGGCATGCTTCAGAAGGTCAAGGTACTTAGAGCGTGCAATGGGAGAGAAGATGGATTGTAGATGAGACAAGAGAACAAATGTAGCTCAGATCCTTTAGGATCTTGTAGGTCAGCCTGAGAAACTTGGATTTTACAATGGGTGAGATATATTACTACTGAAGTACTTGGAACAGAGGAGCAAAACATTTTTTTTTTAGCTGAAATTTTAGCAAGACCACTCTGAACACTTTTTGAGCATAGATCATAGGAATTTTCGGATATAAGCAGAGAGACCAGTTAAAAAGCTATTACAGTAATCCAGATAATGCTAATGAGAATTTGGTATATGAATGTAGCAGTGAAGTTGCTAAGAAATGATTGGACCCACATTGGGTAATGAATTTTATCAGAGTGTAAGTTTTACATGAACTTCTTCAGGATGCTTATATTATTAACTATTATGTGTATTCCTTTTGAGTAGTAATATTTTTCCTCTCAAAACTTGGTATATAATCTTTTGGTTTCCACATAGTATAAGAGAAGAATAGTGCCACCCTGGCTGATTATTTTCTCTCTAGATATAATGAGTTTCTTTTTAAATTTCCCTGAAAGTATTCTCGTAGAATTATATTCTTTTCAATCAAGTTGAACTTTGGGGGATAAAACTAGAACAATAATTTGCCCAGTAAATTGAGTAATTTGGTCTGAAAACTCCAGTCTTTTCTCAACTCAAACCATATTTTATTTTCCTGCATCTGTTGTCCTTTGATGTATTTTTAAATTCTTATATCTATCCTCTTTAAACATGTTTTCCACCATCTATTGGATGTTCTGCCTCTTTTAATGAATCCTGTGGATTTTTTTCATATTTCTCTTTTAATTTGCCTCTTCAGTTTTCTTTTGTTACCATTATATTGTTTTCTGCTTCTACTGTGTGTTTTTCTCTCATTTTATAGTGAAATATAGCTGATGTACATAAAACAATGAAACGTAAGCATCCAGTATAATGAGTAACTGGAAGTGCAAATCTTCTGATCACATAATAGATATTTCTTGAATGAATGAAGGAATGAGTAAAATATACAAGTCTCCCTGCTTTACTCTCCATTTTTCTAGGTGTTAGTTGGGGTACAAACACATTTAAGTAGCAGTCTGCCCAAAATGATTGACTCTGAGCACCTTATATGGGTCACCCGAAGAGGGAGTGTTTGCAGTTACTCCATCCTTGGTTTTTCTGTGGCTTTTTGCTGTGGAGAACTTATCAGGTAAAACAACGTGGATATGTGCTTCCCTGAGCCTTATTCTATGATGACATTAAACAAGTAAGTAGGAGAATGACCAGGTCTGGAGAATCCCCAAACTCTCTCAAGCACACAGGCTTAGGTTAACCATTTTACACGTCACTTGGGGGAATTATGCATTTTCTGGAGTGTAGAGCTTCTTGGATTGTGTCTGTGTCTGCCTCAATCTGAGTATTATTTAATTCATTTGTATGTATTAGTGCAGACTTTAGGATATCTAATTCTATTTGGCTAACGTTTTAGTGTTCTTATTTCTCTTATTTTCGAGGTTTTGAAAAAGAAATCCACCATGATTCTGTTTGTTTTCCCCTTCCTGAGTTACTTCTTTCTCTCCGTAAGTTTCTGGCAGAACTGTATGGATTCTCTTGAAATAATTATCATATCTACTTGTACTTCTACTCATTGAATTTGATACATAGGTTATTCCAGTGAATTTCCCCTATTTCCCAAGGTCAAAATTTCTCATACAACAGAATAAATGCATGAAGAATAGCAGAGTTGTCCTAGTCAGTCTGATTAAACTCTTGTTTGAACACAGCACACTGTGTTTATGACAACTTGTACTAATTCACTTCCAGTGCTGTTGAAGAATGTAAATGTAGTGAAAACGACACTTAAACAGCCAACATTGTTAGAATACATGACCATTCTATTTGTTGACGCTGAAGACCTCTACAGATTGCATAAAATGGAAAATAACCATAAGAATCCTCATGTGACTGATGTAAAATAACATTTAGTTCCCACAGAGAAGCCTTTCTTCAAAACTTCTGTTAAGGTTAAATATCTTTTAAAAATTCAACAAAGAGCATAGCATGAAAATTGACTCTTAGTAACACCTGTTAAATGAAAAAAAGAAAAGACTATTTTGCACCAGGGCAGTGAAAGGAAAAACTGAGAGTGTGATTAAGAAGCAATATGAAAAACCCTCTGTTGATGCCAACATGGATTTCACACTCCTGTGTTAGCTGCCAATTCTATTTTAAATTACCGGGCCTCTGCTGTTAAAGAAATATATGAAATGTATTATGAATACTGTGGTCTTACATGTCGCTGGGTATTGACATATCCATAATATATTCTACTGCTGGGTGATACTAGAACCATTGTCCTTGAGGTGAATAAACAGGTAAGATGTTGGAAATATCGGGCTAAAATCTGATTATACCAAAAAGAAGATTGAGCTAGAGCTAGGGATGCTTTGAGCTATTTTAAAACATTTCATAACTATGTACAAAAATATATTTACCTTTTCTTTGGAACAATATTAGAAAAACAACTCTTGTCTCATCTTCTTGGCACATTCTATGGAAATTTATATTCATATAGATTATAGAGAAAAGTGTTAGAAAATAAACTGATGAAATACTATTTTTCTACAATATTTTACATATTGGGACCTGTTTTCTGTCTCTCTCTTCCACTCTGTGTTTCTCTCTTTCTGTATATATTTTATATACACAGTTAACTCTTAAACAGTGTGGAGGTTAGAAAAACCAGTCCCAAGCACAGTTGAAAATCTGTTTATAACTTTTAATTCCCCAAAATTTAACTCCTATAGCCTACTGTTGATTGAAACCCTCGATGAAAATATGGTTACCTAACACATATTGTTATATATATTATAAACTGTATTCTTTTAATAAAGTTAGATAAAGAAAATTATTAAGAAAATTATAAGAAAGAGAAAATATATGTATTCATTAAGGAAGGTGGATTATCATAAAGGCCTTTATTCTCATCATCTTCATGTTGAGTAGGCTGAGGAGGAGGAGGGGTTGGTCTTGCTGACTCTGGTGGCAGAGGTGGAAGAGGTGGAGGAGGGGGTAGGGGAGACGAGAGAGGCAGGCACATGCAGTGTCACTTTAGAGAAATAGTTTGTAATTTCTAACTTTTCTTTTTGTTTCTCTAAAGATGTTTCTATAAGGTAGCAGTACTTCTTCTACCATTTGCTTTAGTTTCAGGGGGATCGTATCCTAAAAATAATGACATGATTATTTAAATCATCTTGAATAATCCGAACCCATCTGCCAGATTGTCTAATGTCAGTTTCTTTTCCGACACTGCTTCTATATCTTCTCCCTCATTGTCTGGCACTGGTTCAGAAGCACTCATCTCCATCAATTTGTCTTCCATTAACTCTTCTTGTGTGTGGTCTATTAGCTCTTGAATCTCTCCAAGATCCATATCTTGAAACTCTTTATTCCCTACCTATTTTGCCATAGCCACAATCTTGTTTAATGATTTCCTTGACTGGATCTGTCATAAATCCAATAAAGTTATGTACAACATTTGGATATAGTTTTCTGCAGGAGGAATTTATTGTTTCAAGCTTGATGACTTTCAAGTCATTTTTTGTAATAACAATGGAATCTTCAATAGTGTAATCCTTCCCGAGTTTCATGATGTTCCCTCTATCATGGTTCTCTTCCACATTATTGACAGTCTTATCCACAGGGTACTGTGTGTAATGAGACAGAGAGGTGCCTACGACATGCTGACCTACAGGCTGAAACAGACATGTTGTATTTGGGGAAAAGTAGACTACTTTGCTGCCTTTGCTATTGAACTCATGAGGTTCTAGGTGGCCAGGGGCATTGGTCAACATCGAAATAACTTAAAAAGGCAGTCCCTTACTGGCAAGATACTTCCTAACTTGAGGGGCAAAAATAAATCAATGAAACCAATCCGGAAAAAGTGATCTTATTGCCCAGGTCTTGTTGTACAACCAAAAGACTGGCAGCTGGTGTTTAGTTTTTCTCTTCAAGGCTCAGGGTTTAGCAGCTTTATAGATAAGGGCTGTCCTGATCATAAACCTGATTGCATTTGCAAAAAAAAAAAAAAATTGTAGAGTAAGCCTATCACTTCCTGCGTTTAATCCTGGTGCTTGCTTCTTTTCCTCATTAATAAATGTCCTTTGTGACTTTTTTTTTCAAAATATGGCACTTTGTTCTGCATTACAAATTTGTTCTTGTAGATATGCCTTCTCCTCAATGATTTTATTAATGGCATCTGAGAACTCTGTTGCCTCTTGGTCAGCAGATATGGCTTCTCCTATTATCTTAATATTTTTTAAGCCAAACTGTTTTTTTAAATTATTAAACCATCCTTTGCTGGCATTAAATTATTCAGCTTTAGATACTTCACCTTCCTTTAGCTCTAAGTTGTTGTGAAATGACTTTATTTTTTCTTGAGCTATATTAGATTCTATAGGTATGCTTATAGCAATCTTGCAGACTCCATTGCCACTCGCGTGGACAGATTTGGAAGTGGGATGGTCCTTCTAAATTGAGACAAAGGATTCAGCCTTTGTCACCTCATATCCACGAGTCATAAATAATGAGTTAGCTCTTTTTGGGTGAACCCATTTCTGAAGAGGAAATTCGCTCATTATCCATCAGCAGGTAATACTCTCAACAGCTGAGGAAATGATTAGTTCACTCCTAAGCATGACATCTGGATAATGTACCATGGTTTCCACTGCTTTCCAAACACTTGGGCCATTCGTATAATAAGTTTGCGTCCTCTGGGAACAGTTCTTCTGGGATCTGCTTGGCCTCTTTTTCTGGGGAAGCTAACAAGAAGAAGGCAAGTAAGACAAACTACAATACCCACTACTCTAACTGGTTTCCAGGCATGGTGTCTTATTGAGGTCCCAGCATTGGTTCCAGTTGCTAGAAGGTTGGATATTTGCAGTTGCAGTAGCTGGTGTAACTTTGGTGAGTAAGTCTATATTTTGGGGTCCATGCCTAGTTTTCATCCATATTTATCAAGCCTATGCCTAGCTTATACTACACCGTGGCCACTAAAATGAACAGCAATCAGCCAGCATTGACCATGATTGATGACAAAGGCTGTCTGACATCAGTAGGCCAAGTCCTTTTGCCTACTCAATTACCTAATACTTCTTTTGTGGTAGCTGCTCACTGGTGAGTGTTACCATGTGATTAAAATATGTTCACAAGTTGTGCTTGCTCTCATGATTCTATTTACGTAAGTCAATTGGTGCAACTCCTACAATTCCATCTTGCCACAGAGTAGAGTTGAAAGGAATAGAGGGTATATTGGAAGGGACACATGAAAAATATACAGCACAATTGATCTTTTTTTTCTTGGCATCTACTATTTTTTTTCTTTTTCTTTTTTTTTTTTTTTTTTGAGATGGAGTCTTGCTCTGTTGCCCAGGCTGGAGTGCAGTAGTGTGATCTTGGCTCACTGCAAGCTCCACCTCCCTGGTTCACGCCATTCTCCTGCCTCAGTCTCCTTAGTAGCTGGGAACACAGGCGCCCTGCCACCACACCTGGCTAATTTTTTTTAATTATTATTTTTAGTAGAGACGGGGTTTCACTGTGTTAGCCAGGATGGTCTCAATCTCCTGACCTCATGATCTGCCTGCCTCGGCCTCTTATTAGTTCTTCAGGTGAAAAAGGTGTGTCCCTAATACAAAAGACACGCAAAGTTCTAGAAGTGACGTGGAATGTGAAATACTAGTTATTACGAGAAGCTAAAATTCTAGCTATCTCTTTATGTAATCTGGCAGGCATTAAAATGAAGTAAAATCAACAATTAACATAAATGTAGAGGCTTTAATTTTTACTTCATTAGTTAGCCGTGAGGCCTATGTTGGTAATCACAGGTGCCTTCTTTGACTGCAACTTGTGCTCTCAAGTTTTAGCAACTTGTGCTCTCAAGTTTTAATGAATGGCATTATTTATCTGGTAGAATAACTCAAATTTTTATTTGAGTCTTTGGTTACCCTGTTGCATTTCCTCACAGACCTGAATTATGCATCTGGGCAGTACTGAGGAGAGCCACTGTGAGTCATGAATCACCTCGGCTCCTAACATTGTTCTTCTCCCCATTGTTTTGCAGCAGGACATTTTTCTCTTAGAAACCAGAATTTCAGGAAATTCAATGACCCATTTTCTGCCTATGGGACCAGAAATTTTTCTCTTAGAAATCAGAATTAGTCATTTCAGGAAATCCAATGATCCCTTTTCTGCCTATGGGACCAAAAAAAAAAGGGAGTGAGTATAAGCCTGTCAGAATGCAGTCTCAGCTTTCAATTTAATGGAATCACGATGGTGTTCTCTCGTGGAAGTATTCCTCTTTTTGAGCACCAAAATCTAAACACCTGGAAAGCCCACGCTAATGGAGATGGGGAGAAAAAATCCTTCCAACACGTTATGTACTTTAACACTCCTAATTCTACTCTTTCGCTCTTAAACACATGCATCCCATCTCTGGAAGAGATTGCACCATTCACCCAGTACTAATTTAAAGCATATAATACATTTTTTGATTGTCACTAATCCTATAGACTATTAACTATTCTATCAAAAATATTGTGGTAATGGAAGATGTGGTTAAGACTATAAATTTTCTGTGCTGGAATCTTGTACTGCTGTCCTTGTACTGCTATCCTTGTACTGCTATAGCATATGTCTCTTGATCAAGGAATACTTGTATGGAATAGTATGGCAATTAATGAGGCATTCTGTAATTTCATATGCTTAGTCCTAGCAGAAGAACTGTAGATAGAGAAGGCAAATATGTATCCGGAATATATGTCTATCCTCATGTGGTTGTGGAGAAGGGGATTTCTTCTCATTTTGTGAAAGATTGCATTATTGTTATCAATGTTAGTTCCTTTCCCTATAAGAGGATTTCACTTCAATGCCCTTTGTTGATATAATTTCCTCAGCCTTCTGGTAAATGGTATTTGGAGGATACTTGGCCACCCTTACTTCTGAGCTTAGATTCATGTGAATTGTTTTGGTTGAAAAAAATCAGTGTTTGTGATTCAGATCATTTGTACGCACAATGGAGACTTTTAATGCTTTGTGTGACTTGGTTCAGCATCTTCTGATTTTGTCTTCTGTCACAACAGCAGGATGTCTCAAATTAGAGGTTCTCCTTCACCTTGGGTCCCAGATTAGAATAACAGAATGGAAGCCAAATGGAACAGATCCACAGTCAATCCATGTAATGTGAACAAGAAATGGTTCTTGATACTGTTGTCATTGTTTTAAGCCACTGGTATTTTGGTATTAATTTTTACTGTAACAAAATCTGTCTGATAAACACCTCCAAGATATAAAGTACCCAAACTAGTCAACCTATTGTTAGATGGCCAGTTAGTACCTTCCAGGGAATAAAACCAAATTGGGAGGTATTTACTTTTGTCTGCTTGAGAATAATAGCAGTAACCAAATCAGCCTGGATGAGAAAGTACCTCTTGTACAATTCATACATAGCCCTCATACCTCCTGTCATGGTCACTGTATAAATAGGCTGATTGAGAAAGCACCTGGATGGCTGCCACTTTCAGCGTAATTCATATGCTCCATCTCATTTGGGAGAGCTTTATCCGTAGTGGCAGCTTGCTAGTCAGCATTTATAGGGGTCAAAATAGTTTTAAATATTTAAACTGTTTGAGAAGCCCATATTTCCAAATTCCCTGTCACCAATCTTCCTATTTTGTTCTTTCCATTTCCCTAGTAAGTCAGTCAACCCAATAGCCACTGCCCATGAATCAACATAGATCTATATTTCAGGGCACTGTACTCTCATTTCTCAAAAGTCTGTTAATTAAAGAGATGTCTCTATGTGACTGTTTTTGAAGATCATTCCTGAATGGGGCTTTAATGTAACAACTAAGCAGACAGTTGATTGCATATGGTACACATTGTTCCATAAACCAAACTGCTACATTTTTTTCTTTCATTTCTTTCTTTGTCAAATGGTCATAAATAGGGTGATGATAGATCCTGGTTTTCCCAGAATGCTTCCAATTTATACCCACTGTTCCTTCTTAATAATAGTGTTGCTATACACTTTTTTCAAGGGTTTTGTTTGTTTTTTTGTTTTTGTTTGCTTGTTTGTTTGTTTTGAGATGGAGTCTCGCTCTGTCACCAAGGCTGGAGTGCAGTGGTGCAATCTTGGCTCACTGAAGCCTCTGACTCCCAGGTTCAAGCAATTCTCCTGCCTCAGTCTCCCTAGTAGCTGGGGCTACAGGTGCGTGCCATCACAACTGGCTAATTTTTTTTTTTCTTTTGCATTTTTAGTAGAGACTGGGTTTCACTATGTTAGCCAGGATAGTCTCAATCCTCTGACTTCCTGATCTGCCCACCTTGGATTCCCAAAGTGCTGAGATTACAGGCATGTGACATTGTGCCCGGCCTGCTTTGCACTTTTAAAAGTGTCTTGATTTGAATGTTAACCATATTATACTAATCATAGATATAGGTTGAGAGAGATGTCACACAACAGTGAAAATGTGTGCAACTGAGTGTAATTCTTCAGTTTATCTTTGCATTCGAGTTATGCTTAAATTCAGTTTCATAAATTCCTTTTCCATTACATTGGGGGATACTACTGGATCCATTCAATTTTATGATTCAGTAGATCAGCTAACAACCCCCTGTTGAGTATGTACAGGTGGGGATATATGATGGTTTGTTATCTTGTGATCAAATATTCAGTTTCTAGTGGGGACCAATACCAGGTCACAGGGGATTTTCAAATGGAGAAGAGTTTGTGACAGGGCCAGGCCTTATTATCAAACCTTAAGGGTCTGTGCTGTTTCTTCTATTGAGACTTGCCAAGAGTTCCATAAAACCTCTCTGTCTGTCATAAACACTTCCAATGCTATTGAGTTTGCTGATTGACTCCAAATTTCAGGACATGTTTTCCCTTCTTTGGGCTATTTTTCTGGTACCATTCAAAAATGTCATATTTATGAGTTATCCAGTAAGAGGTTAGAAGAGCCTACATAAATATGATGCATGTTGTCTCAAAATCCAAAGAGCTACCCAAAGCATTGAGTGTCTTTACAGTGGGCATTGGAAGGGATAGCAACTTGCTTTCACTTTAGAGTATATTCTGAGATACTCTCTCCACTATTGGATTCATAGAAACTCCCGTGATATGACAAGCCCCTGAACTTTTGCAGAGTTTCTAACCCATTGTCTTATATCCACATATCTTATTATAGTACTTTGAAGGCTTATTAATTTCTCATAATGACATTCGATTAGAATCATGTCATCAACACAAAATATCAGCAATAAGAAATCAGCCTGATCAAGAGACCTTTGGACATTATGACATTGGTCCAAGTCAGGAGAGTAAGGGTACACTGATATTACTACTGATTAAGGCAAAAATGTTTCAGGTTAATTTTACTAATAGAAATGGAAAAAAGAAACCTTCAGCATGCAAGAGACCATCTGCATTGATTAGTAAAGATATCATCTCTGGCAACTCAACTGTGATTATCATCATCATATTAATTTTGTGATAATCTATGGTCATTCTCCATGACCTAGTTCTGGCTTTGGCACTGGCTAGCAGACAATTAAATGAGAATGTGATAGGAATCACCATCTCCACATTTAAAAAATATATGTAATTGGTACTAATCTCTGCAGATCTGTTGTAGATTGGTTTGGCTTTTTTTTGGTTTTTTTTTTTTTTTTCTCGTGAGACAGACTCTCGCTCTGTCACCCAGGCTGGAGTACAATGGCACGATCTGGGCTCACTGCAACCTCCGCCTCCCGGGTTCAAGCGATTCACCTGCCTCAGCCTCCCGAGTAGCTGGGATTACAGGCACGTGCCATCATGCCCAGCTAATTTTTGTATTTTTAGTAGAGACGGGGTTTCGCTATGTTGGCCAGGCTGATCTCCAACTCCTGACCTCAGGTGATCTGCCCACCTTAGCCTCCCAAAGTGATGGGATTACAGGTGTGAGCCACCGTGCCCAGCCTGGCTTGGCTTTTTCTTCACTCTCTTGACAGGAGTGGGAAGAACCAAGGGTTTCCAACTGGCCTTTTCTACCATAACTGCCTTCACTATACAGATTATAGAACCTATATAGGAATTCTGCCAGTAAGTAAATATGTCTATTCACTGTATGCTCAGACAATGGGAAAAGAACAATATGTGTCTGTCATAAATCCCCTACTGCAACTTGAGTTAGGTTTCTGTCCATTAGCAGCAGAATTTTCCAATAGAATATGTTATACCTGCCTAGGCTGTCAATCTATTTTATTCCTTGTAGCTTCATGATCAGTTAATCATTGCCATAGATCTATGTCTCTCAAAACATGATTATCACTCAACTCAGTTGTTTATTATGTTTAATCCGCTCAAATGACCTTTGACAGATGAACATTGCCATCTGATCTGGGCTCTAAGTTTCTGTGGAAATAATGGAGCCTGATATTATTGCAGTATGCCTCACTGTTAGCTCTGGCTACAGAGGACAGCCACTGCAGAACTTTACATGACAGTGTCCTTCTCAGCAATAATTTTCTTAACAGTTTAGTGAATAGAGTCCCCTTTGGGTCATTGCAGCCAAGGAGGTTTTTTTTT
Organism: Pongo pygmaeus; assembly: GCF_028885625.2. Classification (NCBI taxonomy): domain Eukaryota; kingdom Metazoa; phylum Chordata; class Mammalia; order Primates; family Hominidae; genus Pongo; species Pongo pygmaeus. Next base: position 13,841,537 of record NC_072380.2, read on the forward strand.
ATTTTTATTTTTGATAGGTGAATAAACATTTTATACATCACAAAACTGGTCTAACATTCATGACAACCTAAGCTTTTGCACTGTAAGCCACTAAACTTTGGTATTTGATCATCAATGACTGTAGGCTGCTGTTCAACTTTAAATTAGCTAAGATGATAAAGGAGATTAGCAAGGTAGGTTCAGGGAATTTGGGAGTTTAAAGCTCTTTTAATAACACCATTTCCAGACACTCAATATAGTAAATTCTAAATCCGAGATCATACATACCCATTAATACATTCATTCCAAACTATACTTATGTTTTATTCTTTCTGGTTTAATGTCTTTAGATCCTCTCATAAAATGTCTTTCAGATCACCGCTGATAGAAATTGGTGATATGCAACAACACATTTGGGATACTGACTGTCTCCTCTTGAGTCAATCCATGAAATTTCCAATCTAATCTATGAATATCTAACTTTTTATGGACTACAAGGAAAAATAGTGAGGTGGAGGTATGCCCTGAGATGAGGAAACAGCTTGTAGACTATTTTGAAATATAGCATATTGATAGAAAGTTTGAAGTACAAAAAGGCCAACAGATCAGATGATGTTTGCCATTGAAGGGACACTTTATAACTCACAGTTTTCAAGAGAAGGGGCACTCCATTCTGGAGGGCCACAGGAGGTGGTGCTGGGGTCGATGGGGAGGCAGAGAGAGGTGGGGCCTATGGGTAAGAGCCTTTATTGTGGTTTTCACAGGCAGAAATAGGCACGGGACGGTATGCAGGTTTAGGGATGGCTAGTTTGAATAATTTCAGTGGGCTTTGGGGACTAGGGTTTGTCTCTAGTTGTCTGGTACTTAGCCCTGAGGTGATTAGGGCAGATGGATGTTAGTCCTCGAGTATGTGAGTCCAATAAATGAGATAGTTGGGTGTGGACCTTGGATTAGTTGGTTTGCATTTGAAAAGCATGCTAGTAGTTGTGCTATTTACTATCTCTGAAAACTGAGTCACTGTGCTAGAAACAGGTCCCTCTAGGGTCAGCAAAGCCCCAGATGTCAAAGCATTGAGTGCAGAGAATAAAAGACATAATTAATACAAGAGCCAAACATCCAAGTATTTCATGGGAATGGCTGGTTCCTTCACTGTGTGTGTGTGTGTGTGTGTGTGTGTGTGTGTTGGATCATGTTGGCATGGAGTGGGGATATCTCTGTTGGCACAGTGAGTTCAGGGGAATTTTGCTGTTAAAATATTTTAACATTGACTGTCTCTGCTCAAATGTCTCCACCACAGGTCTCAGAGTAGATCTTCTTTCTCATTAATGACTTTGATGTAGCATAATATTTTTTCATGTTTTTATATTTAATTGGTGATTTAGCAGCTCTTAGCATCTATTTGCTACAACTAGAGGAGAGGAGAACCTCTTCAAAATGTCCCTAAAGGCTTCTTGATTTTTTTCTGTTCTTCGTTGGGCATTCCAGGATTTGAGTTTGTCCTTTTTACTGTTTATGCTTTCTAGGCTAGTCAGAAAAAGCCAGCTGACTCCACAATCTTTGTAATCGTGATGGTTACCATAGTTACCAAGTGCTTTAGTCACTTGACCTTCATCTGCACAACATTCTTCATCACACGCTGCCAGGATAGATAATTTGAGTTATCAGGATACCACTAGAAGCCATGGAATTACCAGTGGTCTATTACCCCTAGCAAAGAGGTTATTTCTTCTCAAATACATAAGCAGCTCAATTATGCAATCTTATTGTGACACAATTCTAAAATGTTGAAAGGTGAAAAACTCTTGTTTCCTAAAGCTACTTCAAAAGTCAATTACTCTTAGTCAGTGTGCCCACTGGAAAAAGATGGAACAGCCACAGTGAGGAACTAAGCAAAGTTTCATAAATGAATATTTTAGAAAGTGTGGGCAGAATATAAAGAAACCATTAAGAGATATTGTAGCTAGTAAGAGTGTTAGATGGATATACCTGGAATATGTATACCAATGAGCTTGCGTTGGAGAGATTTCTAAGTAATGAATTTTACAGTTCAGTATGTCTTTTTCCTCTATTCAGTCAACATTTTTACCCAGCCATGAGAAGTGGTAGGCTTCTCATACCTCATTCTGAAATGGCCAGCATGGGGAGCAGTTATCTAATTCCATGATGAGTAGATGTATTGAGAGGACCTTCTGACAAGAACTGCTGTCTCTACCAGAGTGATGCCATCTGACGGTGACCCTGCAAGAAGGGAGTCTGTAAAGGAAAAACCTAACCTCCTTTTCCTCCTACCCTCTCATCTACCAGAACTTTCCATTGGCTGAACCCAAACTGAAGATGATGCTGACAGCAGGGAGATCCAGTCTCCACAGGTCAGCTTCCAATGACCCAGGAGGAAAAGTCTAGAAGGGAGATTTGGCGGAACAAATCCAACAGACCCCAGCACAGATACCAGTTAAAGAGGAGAAAAATTAAAGATAATTCTAACATATTGATCATTTTCTTCCAAATTCATACTGGCTTTCTTCCTCTTTCTATGGACCCAATCGCGTTGAACGTTAGGAGGTGACTTCATACTTCTCTGTCTAAGAAAGTCAATTCTTCTTCTACCTCCAAATATTTTAGACATCCAAATCAGGGACTGATGTTATAAAATTTAGAAGTAAACATTTTTGACTCTTTCTAAATCTTTTCTGATATAATATTTAGTGATCTACATTTCTAAACTAATGCTAATATGTAAAGCACATCCTCGCTTAACATAAATCCTTTTTTTTTCTTTTTTACCTAAATAAATGGGGAAGAAAAAGAAAGGGTATAATTTGATAGGAAGGCTAGGTGACATTTTCTGCCTAGAAAATAATTTCATACACCTGAGATCAATTTTAGACTTCACCCTTTCTTAGCTTTATTGATTTTGGATAACTTTTTTTTTTTTTTCAAGATGGAGTCTTGTTCTCTCACTCAGGCTGGAGTGAAGTGTGATCTTGGCTCACTGCAACCTCCACCTCCCAGGTTCAAGCGATTCTCCTGCCTCAGCCTCCCAAGTAGCTGGGACTACAGGCACGTGCCACCATGCCTGGTTAATTTTTTGTATTTTTAGTAGAGATGAGGTTTCAGCATGTTAGCCAGGGTGGTCTCAATCTGCTGACCTTGTGATCCACCCGCTTGGACCTCCCAAAGTGCTGGGATTACAGACATGAGCCACCGTGCCTGGCGATTTTGGGTAAGTTTTCAAAAACCTCTCTGATTCTCAGTTTTCCTGTCATTAAAAGGGGGTCTGTAATAACTAACATGAATTTAAAAAAAGTTATTTCATGTAATGTAGACAATGCTCCTGGCATAGTTTCTAGTATTAGTCACTAAGTAATTGGAAAGGATTTTTAATAGAACAAAGAAAGTAATGAGAGAAAACATTGATTTAGGTGTCTAAAAGATGAATGAAGATCCATGAAGAAATTTAGAAATTCTCTAAATATTTTTAATAATTTTTTCAATTCTAAAAATATACAGATATTTACTTATATACCTGATATCTCAATAGAAATGGGTAACCACCAGCAGTGTGAATACACTGATAGTTCTTTTTCTTCTTTTTTTAGGTTTAGAGTTATCACCACATCCACACGCATTTCCTTGCCATAAGGAGTTTAAACTCCTGGGAGCCAAACAGTTGAGAAATGTGTGTGGTCCAATGTATTGGCTGCTCTGGAGCTTAACATAGTGAATTGAAAACATCAATAATTAATGGGAAACAAAGATAGCAGCCTGGACTGCCTGTATTACAAAGCAGGGATACTACTAAATTAAAGCGATTTACATTTTGAATTTCAGCTGCTCTTAAAATCAGCTTATATGCAAAGCTCCTTACACTAAAATGAGCTTAATTTCTGGTTGTAAACAGTTCTGCTGAACACCACAAATTTCAGGCTTCATGAGAATCCATTGTTTAATTCAGATTGATTTAAGAAAAGCTATAGTCACATTAAAATCTTATATGGTAGATTTACTCCTTTTAACTTACACCAACAATTTTCTAGAGCAATTTTTTTACTGATAAATTTTTTTTTCACCAGTGTGTAGAATGTTAAGGTGAATGACTAGTTATTTCATGCATACAACCAATTCCTTCTGCTTTTCATATACATTTTTCCTATTTGAAAGGAGTACATGTGTAATATTTCTCTATTACTTTTAAAGAACGTAAGTTTTAGAATTCCAACTCTCTTAATACTATCCAACCTTTCACTTCTAAAATGATTGGATATGCCAATATTTTGAAAATATATGTAAGACAAATAATTTGCTGGTTTGGGCAACCATCATTCATTTTTCTTTTTCTTTTGGGTAACAGCTCTCAGATTTCTTTTTAGGTATTCACCTCTTTGTCATGCGGTCCGTGTAACTCTGTGGAAGCTGGAGCTATCTGCAATTCTATCCTCCAAAGTAGTCAGCATATCCGTTCAAGCTATTCATGTTTTTTGTTTGTTTGTTTTTTTGTTTTTTGTTTTTTGTTTTGTTCAAGGATGGGCATATGGTGTCATTAAAGTCAATGAGATATGAGTAAAAATATTTCTGTGAGGGCTTTTTGGGATCAAGCATTTTTTATTTTCAATAAGATTTCGTTGGAGAGAATCATTTCATTTACTGGAATTGAATGAGAAAGGCTGTTGTTGTGGAAGCTGGCTGGCAGCCGTTTTGTGACCATGAAGGTTTCCAGCATTAAAATGATGCAGACACGACGGAATATAGAGAAGGGAGATGAGACAAATTGCAGTGTTTGAAGGCATGCATGCATGTCTGACTAAAGCACCCCCATCCCCAACTTCAAGGCATGTTCCAGCTTTGAGTATATGTACCACAAATTACCATTATTTTAAAGCTAGCATATATATGCCAGTTTATTATTTAGGTCTATAGCTTGCAATGGAGAGATTTCTAAACAATGAAAGCATTTTCACATTACAAAATGCCTCTTTCCTCTTTTCAATCAGTATTTCCACCCAGCTACAGTGTGACATTACGAACGCTCAGAGCATGTTGTAAACAGTTCTGCTGAACACATCTACTGAACACTGTGCACATACAGTTCAAGCAGAACTTTTTCCACTTCAGAAGTTTTTATAGAAATTGTCTTCCTTTGGCCAGGTGCGGTGGCTCACGCCTGTAATCCCAGCACTTTGGAAGGCCGAGGCGGGCGGATCACAAGGTCAGGAAATGGAGACCATCCTGGCTAACACGGTGAAACCCCGTCTCTACTAAAAAATGCAAAAAATTAGCCTGGCGTGGTGGCGGGCGCCTGTAGTCCCAGCTACTCGGGAGGCTGAGGCAGGAGAATGGCGTGAACCCGGGAGGCAGAGCTTGCAGTGAGCCAAGATAGCGCCACTGCACTCCAGCCTGGGCGACAGAGCGAGACTCTGTCCCTTCCCCCCCAAAAAAATAAGAAATTGTCTTCCTTTGATGTAGGTATACAACTGCATTTTAATTACAATTTCAAAATGGATTTTATGTTTTTTTCTAACCTTTTGCTTCATCCGAAGAAACCCATAGCTGCCCTTCCCCCAAAAGCAGTGACAGAGGGATTCCCACAAGGAGTGCCCCAAATCGGCGGACGATGGAGCTGGTTGGGATTTCCAAGAAAGAGGGAAGAAACACCTGGGTGATCAGGCCAGATGATTCATTTAGGGGAAATTCGTTACCGAACGACGTAGCACAGCCTTAGGACGGATAGCAAGAGAAAGGAATGTTCTTCATAGGTATGTCCCCAGCCAGGTGGTCAGAGAATGAGATTTACCTGACGGTTTATGAAAATTTGGCTCAGGGCTGAAGCCGGTATCAGTGTTTTGAGCTACAACCTAGATAGATTTACCAGTGCCTGGAAATGTTCAGGTCCCTGGTTTGGGTTCAAGTTCGCTGGGAAAAACTTGTAGCTGTCTGGGTCACACAGTGTTTTAGGCACTTCTTGATTTTTCAGTCAGGATCCGGAAAAAGCTGGGAACCTGGGAGACCCTACCCTGTTTACTCAGATTTGCCAAATGGCATGAACAGAAATATGAAGCATATTTAATACATGTGGATAAAGAAATAACATCTAAATCATATATATATTATTAAAATAAAAGAATTATATATACACATTTGGAAAGTTATTTAAATTTATATTTCTTTTGATTTGGGTAAGATAAAAAACATTATACCATTTTTTGATATTTAAATTTTTTTTTTTTCTTTTTTGAGTTGGAGGCTTGCCCCGTCGCCCAGGCTAGAGTGCAGTGGCGTGATCTCGGCTCACCGCAACCTCTGCCTTCAAGGTTCAAGCAATTCTCCTGCCTCTGCCTCCCAAGTAGCTGGAATTACAGGCGCCAGGCACCATGCCTGGCTAAATTTTTTGTATTTTTAGTAGAGACGGGATTTCACCCTGTTGGCCAGGCTGGTTTTGAACTCCTGACCTGAAGTGATCCTCCCACCTCGACCTTCCAAAGTGCTAGGATTACAGGTGTGAGCCACTGCGCCTGGGCTGATATTTAAATTTTTGACAATACCATTTGTCATGAAATAATTAAGATACATTAAATAATTAAAACACACCCATAATCCAAAATTTACTTCTTATGCATGCAACAATCATTTCTTTTGTATTCATTCATTTATAACCTGGACATAAAAATTATTTTTATAGTAGCATTTGTCATCATAATTAAATGGATCTTTAATACTTATTAGAAATTCTATGTTCCATTTCATTTGTTTAAGAAATAATTCTACTTATTTCTGCTTAAAAAGAAGAAAAAGTAATTTGCAAGTTTTGTTTATCCTCAATGATGACATCTAGATTTGAGTAATATAATCAAAAGAAAATTTATCATTTTATTCAATCTGAAAATATTCAGAAGAAAATATGATTCATTCAAAATGCCAAGTATTCAATAGGAAGAATTCACCTAGATGTTTGATTCAAAGTTGAATCTATTTATTATATGAATTTGTAAGATGTCTCTTTTACTTAAAGACTACTTTCATAACTGAAACGTGCCATTTATTTTTTCTCAATAAATTTTATAATAGAATAAAATAAATGAGAGAAAAATCGAGGTTTTTATGGAGCTGTGTAATACTTGTATCTAAAAGCCAAAGAAGGCTGCTTGATGTGAAGAAAATGACAGAGCAGTAATTTCAAAAATTATGTTTATAAAATATATTAAACAATAGTTGCTATGTCCTGATATAAATGGAGAGCCACGTAATTTTTATCCATGCAATGCCTGTAAAATATGTTTACAGTCATGGAAACAATAATGGAAATCATGGAAACAAATGTAAGGAAGCAAGAGATACTTTTCTCATTGATAACACACTACAAGGTAGGTACAACTTGCTAGATGAATAAATGAAGAACAAAGAACTTAATGAATTTGACTGAGGTTACAACATTTAAAGTTGAAATTTAAAAAGTGGGCATTCACACTGAAATTCAGTATTCTTCATAACTAGATTTCATTCACTAATCATCATCAAAATAATAATTAAAATATGTACTAATCTCTAGACTTTTATTTAAAAATTGTATTTTCTAAAGAGATGAATGGCCTTCATTTACTGGCAGTCATTCATTTGACAAGAAAAGATAATTAAATGACAAATACAAAGCTCTTCAATTTGTATATTTTAATTTGCTTCCATAAATTTCAAGGTTTAAGTTTTAGACTGTTATATAAACATTGTTTGCCTATAAAATATACCTAAAAAGCTGGAACTTTTTGAAATATAGCAACTACTGATGTTTGAGAAAATGGCACTTTTAAAAAAGTTAACATGCAAATCAGGCTGCAGAACAGTTTTCCCTATTGCAAGTAAGTGTTTTCACTTTATTTTCACTTAAAGAGTCTTTAAAAACAATCTGTCAGAAAGCTGGAAGTGTTTTTCTCATTACTTTTTGAATAGACATTTTCTATCCAACCACAAGTGTTTGAAAATTCATGAATGAGCAAATTGTTTGTTAAGCATTAAAATAGGGATACATAGAGTTTGTTATGAAAGATTTTCATAATTAATTAGGCCCAAAGGACAGAGATAAGATTGTCGCTTCCTACAACTTTACTCTTAGTGAGTGCATAGTTGAAAATATCGTAAATAAAAAATGCATTTAATACGCCTAAGCTACCGAACATCGTAGTTTAGCTTAGCCCAACTTAAATGTGCTCAGAATACTTACGTGAACTTATGGCTGGGCAAAATCATCTAACACAAAGGCTATTTTATAGAAAGTGTTGACTGTCTCATATAATTTATTGAGTTCTGAAAGTAAAATGGTTGTATGGGTATTCAAAATCTCATTTCTACTGAATATGTATTGCTTTTGTACCATTGCGAAGTCAGAAGATCATAAGTCAAATCTTCATAATTCAGGGATCATCTGTACATTCTATTGTGTTTAGAAAACATATTTTATAATATTTCTATCTGTTTTATGACCCGGTGTGCAGTCCTCTGAAAAAGGCTTCTGGTATAGCGAAGAGGAATGCAGACTTTGCTGTTGTTTGGTGGGGTGTGCTATACACGTGTTTTAGATGTAGTTGGTTTATAGTGTTGTCCAAGGCTGCTTTTTCCTTGTTGATTTCTATTTCCATTCATTTTTGAAAGTGGGATATTTAATTTTGTGTTATTCTTTTTCATGTTGAAAATTCATTTAGTCAAACTTATTCATTTTTTTCAGCTTTCGGAGTTTGTATGTTTTTTTTTTTTTCACATTCAAAAGGAATAGTGTTGATTTATCAAATGTATTTGATTGAAAGGAGTGTGATTTGGCACCAAGTTTTTTAGTGGGTCTCAGAATTGTGTAAACGTGATTTCTTGAAGAGTCTATTATCTCCCTATAGTTATGAAATGCTTTTATTATATAATGAATATTCCAGTGTATTCGAATTAACTTTTTGGCTTCATTCTGTAAAACTATTTATTGTCTATCTATTCATGTGGCAATCCACTCTCTTTATCACTGAGAGTGGATAAATAATAAAATAAGAAAAATAAGTAAAAGAGCCTATTTTAATATCTAGAAAGCTTAGAAATGCTCCATTACTGTTTTGCATAATCTTGCAGAAATACCTTAAAATTTTTCCCCAGAATTTTAATGTATTTTTTTGTGGGAATATAAAACATGTAGCCCTTATAAAATATCATTGTAGGCTAGATAATTTTGAGTGGTCAAGAATCTCATTAGTCTTCCATAGAGTTACTTAAACTTGATTTTTAATGTCTCTGAAACTGTTTTAATTATTTTAAAAATATTTCATTGCCATTTTCTAAAATTATATGTGAGTGGATTTTTTTTTTCTACAAACCCTAAGAATTGATGAGATTTTTATCTGGACTTATATATATTAAAATAAGAAATATCATTAAAATGAATGAAGGTGCTGGGAGCTGGTAGGACATTAATGGTATAATATCCTGGAATTAGCAAAAATTGGAAAAATAGCTACAAAATTTCCAAAGCTGTAAAATTGGCAGATGTTTAAACAAGTTATAGCTAGTTAAAGAACTGAAAAGGATTTCAGCAGATATTTGAAGGAAAATGACAATGAGAGGACATATATTCCTTGAAAGTACACATTTTACAATATTTTACATAAGAAGCTATTGATATATTCTGAATCTCTTAGTTAAATATATTAATCCTAAAATATGTGTTTAAGTATACCATTTTGTATAATAATTAGATTCTTTTTCTGTTTTGAGAAATAATTATTTAATAAAAATAATTCAAAATAAATGACAAAGTTCTCACAACTACTCAAAAAATGATTTCCATCATTGTAAATGTTTATATTTTGCATTATGTTTAACTTCAAATCACCACATATCCCTAAAAATATGGTTAGAAATAAAGGTTAAACAAAAGATAATGTTTTGTCCCGCAGTGTCCTTGATACACCATTGGTAGCAGAATCTAATATGAGAAATTAGGAGCAGTAAAGCTCTTTATGTGATTTTAGAATGTGAGCACTGTGATGCCAAATAATGGCATATTTCACTTTTGAAACTTATACACTTTCATGAGCAGCTATCGTGGGTATATTCTTATGATATGTTGTGTGGGTCAAGAGTAAAATATATTGAGTTTTCCTTCACTCTTTAAAGATATTTTTGCTAAAGATTCTGCATTGACAGTGTTTTTGTTGTTTGCTTGGTTGTTTTGTTTGGTTTTGTTTTGTTTGGTTTTGTTTTGTTTTCCATCAGTAGGTGAAAGTGTTCTGCCACTTACTTCTGGCCTTCATGTTTTCTGATTATATAGTTAGTGGTATTTGAATCTTTTCCTGTAAGTAAAATGTCATTTCTTCTTTGCTACATCAAATATTTTTTCTTAGTTTTTAGTTTTCAGAAGTTTGACTGTCATGAATCTTGCCATAGATTTCTTTGGCTTCATCTTGTTTGGGTTTGTCCTGGCTTTTTGAATGTATAAGATAATGTCTCTTGTAAAGTTTGTGAAGTTTTCATACTTCATCTCTGAGTACTTTTTGAGCCCTGCCTTTTCTCTCCTCTCCTCTCCATATTTTAATTACACAAATATTAGGTCTTTCTAATACTCTCACATCTCTCTAAGGTTTTGTTTTTTTTTCCACCACTCTATTTTCTCTCTGTTTCTCAACTTGAGTAACTTCTATCATTTTATCTTCAAGATCATGGATTATTCTCTTTCCTTCATTTTGTTATTAAGCCCATTTAGTCAGTATTTTATTTTTGATATTACATTATTTATGCTAACATTTTTATTTCATTCTTTTTATCTTGTATTTATTTGCTAAAACAAATTTCCCTGGATCCAAGTATATTCATAATCATGCATTAAACACTATTATGACACCTGCTTTAAAAGCCTGTTAGAAAACAGTACCCGTGTAATTTTGGTGTCAGAGTATGTTGAGTGTCTATTCTCATTCAGCTAGAGCTTTTATTCATTCTATGTGTGATGAATGATTTTCCAACTGAACCTGGACATTTGAGGTATTATAAGACTGGCTATTTAAATCTTGTGTTTAGCAGTCCTTGTCTGATGACAGTGTAGTAGATAGTGGGTATGCATGTGTACCCTATTATTACTGTCAGGTGAGCATACAAATACAAGTTTTTCACAGCCTCCACTGACATCTGAAATGAAGAGAAGATCCTTGTTACCACAGGTTGGGTGTAGCCTGACTAAATTTTGAAGTCAGGCTTTTTAGACCTCTGCTCTTTACTGAATATTTTCACACTTATCCGATCTGGTCCACTCTCATAGTTCAAGCTCCCTATTAAACTTCAGATGATACCATCCTGCCTGGGAGCAAGGGTAGCTCTTCGTTATTAGAAGAGCTAATATGGTTAGAAATAAAGGTTCTAACCCCATAGAAGAGCTAATATGGTTAGAAATAAAGGTTTCTCCCCATGTGGGCCCTCCACCAACACCACAGGGAAGGATATGGTCTCATTATTACTGAGTAGTGGCGAAAGTCTTGACTCTGGACGAGTCCTTACCTGATAAAGCATTAGAGAGAAAGTGGAGGAATATCTTGTTACTGATGGTTGGGGTGAATGTACAGACACTCCCCCTGATCTCCACTGACACCATGGAGTGGGGAGAGGTGTTACCACTTGGCAGGGATAAAATCTCTGGTTCCCTGCTAGACATTTCTAATGCTACCCTGTCAGAGGGAAGAAGACTTGAGTGTGTCTCAGTGCTACCTGGAAAAGACGGAAGTCTATTCTTTTCATTCAAACTTTCCTTATCAGGATGAGGATGGTTTTTTCTGCAGTGTTATGCTGGAATAGAGTGATTATTGTCTAGCAGTTTTCTGTCTTTTTAGTCTTTCTAGGTTGCCCTAATCCTAGTCCTTAGGCTAAATAAAGAAAGGAAGCTTTCTTAGCATTCTTTTTTCTGCTCCCATGGGAACTTAAGGGTTGCCATCTTCTCCAGTATCCATTCTGGATAGAAGAGGCAGAAAGAAAATCCAGAGAACTCACCAACTTGTTCTTCCTCAAGTCTGGAGTTCAGTAGCACATGTGTTTTCTCTCCAACTTTGAGTCTTCTTATGCATGTTTGATGTATAATACCCAGGTTACTTAATGGTTGCAATAAGGAAAAATATCTCTGCTCCATCGTCCCATAAGCAGAAATTCTCCCACCCGTTATCTTTCAAAGTTTGATTGAAATTCATATGGTTGTTGTTAGAAGATTAAAACAAACCCAATTAAATATTTATTATATTGACTCCTTGTCAATGATATTTAGTGTGATAAATATCTCTATATTATTTCCTTCAGTGGTTGACACTAAAGGATGGTAAAATTTCACAAACATATCTATTATTATTTCCAGCAAAAACTATTCATAGCCGTTTGGTCAAATGCAACAGTACTCACCATGAGGAACAGTTGGTAAATCTAAGGGAGGCTCTGTGTTGACTCATAGACACTTCGCAATCTTGAACTTATAAGTAGATGTAATTGTGGCTATTTTACTAAAAAGCCACAATTCTGAATTCTCTTCTTGACATATTAGCAGCACTTGACACACTTATTTTCTCTTTTTTATTGGTTCTGTCTCATCTTCCCCATATGACTAAATTTTGAAGTCAGGCTTTATAAACCTCTACACTTGACCAAACATGTTCATACTTAAGTGATCTGGTTCACCCTCATAGTTTTAAATACAATCTATATGCTTATGGATTTTTATTTCCATTCAAGGCCTCTTTTTTAAAAAATGCAGACTTTTATACTCTTGTGCCTATTCATAATCTTATGAATGGTCAAATGTATCATAGCCACCCCAAAGTTATTATGACCTAATCTAAAATCTTGGTTCCATCTCTCCTCAATCTGAATAGCTGGTAGCCTTCCCCATCTCACTAAATGTAATTCTAAGAATTGCTTTGGAAAAAAAATAGTGGACTAAAGCTTGATCCTTTCCTTTCTCTTATATTCTAATGTTATCCATCAGTAAATTCTGTTGGCTGTATAGATGATTGTAGTCTGATCCATAGTTAGAATAGTAAACATATCCACATATCTACTTATGTTTACTACTCTAACCATGGATCAAACTATTCTCATCGTTCATATTAATTATTACAATTGTCATTTAATTGAGCTTCCTGCTTTTGTTATTTACCTCTTAGAGGTCTCTGTTTCCAAACAGCAGACCTCTTAAAAATGAATGCATTAGAATCACAGAATTGAAAAATGTATTTAAGATTAGATAATTTTCACTATTGGTTAGAAATAAATCTATCTCTTTGTTTTAGTGTGTGTGGTCACTGAGTGTCATTTTAAAATAAATAATGTAGGTTACTATAATTGCTAAAATTACCCTGAAAAAATTATGTATTGGGTTTTTTCATTAACATGAAGTGATAGTAAAATAGAATTATTCTGATTTTAAAACAGGAGGAGACAAAGCAAAATTTTGTTTTGATTTTAAAACAGGAGGAGATGAAGCAAAACATTTTTCAATAATTGTTATTTTTTATGTATGCCCTCTTTAAATAATCAATGCAATTTTTGGAAGTTATGTTGTATAAATTGATACATATTAGAATGTGATACATAGAATTTAAATCCCTTAAGAGGATTAATTTTAAAAATGAGTCAAAAGTAATTTTTCTTTAGAGTAATAAACCTTTCAATTACATCTACAACTCTTCTTCAAAATGTTTATGTTAAATTTGTCATATATTATAGACACTTTTCCTAAGGTTTAACGTATTTTTACTACTCAGATAAATCAGAACACATATAAGTTTACTTTGTCCTTTTAACAAAGCCACAAAGTATATTAAGTGTTATGAATATATTTATTTAAAAATTTCTGTCTGCATGTTAAAGTCTTAAGCAAATTTTGAGTTAACAAATATCTTCCAAATCACTCAGACTCCTGCTAAGGAAGGATGTGCACAGTAGCAATTAGGACAGTTAATCAGTTGGATTTGTCATCTAAAGGGGAAAAATCATTAACAAGACACTGGGTGGCCAGTGACAGATGAAATACTTAACAATGGCAAAATCGTCAGCTCTCTCATTTAAAAGGAAAAGGTTGAGTCTTTCTCAATTTAAATTTTGATGTATGTCACTTTGCCAAAAAGCTATGCACTGAACCCCCGTCACGCAGAAAACTTGAAAATCTGGGTAAAAGTTAAGCAAACAAGTTGTCCTAGTTAAGTCACCAATCTCTTCTGCATACTGTCTTATCAGGGTCTCATTAGACTTCAGCAAGCATTACAGATTCCCACACACTAGAGGCAAGCCATTAAATACTTGCTGTTCATTTACAGTTATCTGGGCGCAATGTCACAGAGTGGAAAGAGGGATCCTCTCCTAAAGGACTTCACATTCTAGTGTCTAAAAATGTCATTGGATACATAACAACCACATGTTGAAAATGCCACAAAATTAATAGTTCAATTCTACCAAATTCCTTACCTGAACAAAGTCAAGCATTTGCTTAAAAATAGCAGCTAATTATACTTATAATTTGAGTATCAACACTAATCTCACAGAAAAAATTACCAAAAAATCACAGTTCAATTGACCTCAACTAGACAAGTGTCTGGAAGATTTTTAGTAAAAGTATTATATGTATTATCTATTAATGTTAACTTCATATCTATCAGGATGCTAGGCTCATCAACACCAAGTCATTGAATCAAATCCTTTTGTAAAAATCAGTTTTATTTAGGTATAATTGATATGCAATAAACTCCACACATTTAATTTATGAATTTTTTTGAATTTGGACACATATATACACTCATAAAACCATGACTACAATATCCAGTTAATAAACATATCCTATCCGTTACTTCCAGAAGATTACTGTGATCCTTTGGTTTTTGGTATTCAGTAAAATATTTAACATGAAATCTACTCTCCTAACAAACTTTTAAGAACATAGTTCAGTATTGCTAACTATGCTGTATAGGCGCTATGCTATACAGCAAATACCTAGAACTAATGTATCTTGCGTAACTGAAATTTTATACAAATTGAACAACTCCCCATTTCCTCCTTCCACTGGTCCCTGGTAACCACCATTCTAGTCTATGCTTTGAGTTTGAGTTTTTTAGGTTCTCGTACAAGTGAAATATGCTGTATTTGCCTTTTCGTGACTGGCTTATTTCACTTAGCACAATATCTTCTGAGCTCATCCATGTTGTTAAAAATGGAAGGATTTACTTCCTTTTAAGGCTCAGTAATATTTCATTGTAAATATATACCACCTTTTTATTTATTTATTAATCTGTCAATGGACATTTGTGTTGTATGCATAATTCTGCTACTGCGAAAAGTGATGGCAGGGCACATATCTTTTCATGATCCTAGTTTCAATTATTTTGGGCATATACCCAGAAGTAGGGTTGTTGGATCACATGGAAGTTCCAAGTTTAAATTTTTGAGGAAATTCTGTGTTGTTCTTCCTAGTGACTGCACCATTTTACAACCCTCCCACCAACAGTGTCAATATTTCTACACACCCTCCCCAACATTTATAATATTTTGTATTTTTGGTAATAGCCATCCTAATTAGTATGAGGCGCTGTATCACTGCGACTTTGATTTGCATTTCCCTGGTGGTTAGTGACATAGAGCATCCTTTCATATACACCTTGACCATTTGTGTATCTTCTTTGGAGAAATGTCATTTTAAGTGTTTTTCTAATTTTTAATTGTTTAATTTGTTTGTTTCACTATTGAGTTTTAAGAGTTTTTTAATGTATTTTCAGTGTTAACCTCTTATCAGATATATGGTTTGCAAATATTTTGTCCCATTGTGTAGGTTGCTTTTTTATTCAGTGGATTTTTTCGTTTGCTGAGCAGAAGTTTTTTTCAGTTTGATATCGTCCCACTTGTCTATTTTGCTTTTGTTGCTTGTACTTTTGGAGTCATACCCAAGAAATCATGACTAAGAGCAGTGTCAACAAGGTTTTCTTCTATATTTTCCTTTAGGAGTCTTAGAGTTTGAGGTTATACATTTAACTCTTTAATCCACTTTTACTTAGTTTTTTGTGTATAAGATAAAACTCTAAGTCACGTGCACATGAATATATAGTTTTCTAACACCATTTGTTGAAGAGAGTGTCTTTCGTCCATTTTGAATTCTTGGCGCCCCCATTGAAGACCAGCTGACTGTGTTGGCTTATTTCTGGGCTTTTTATTGGGCTCCATTCGTCTATATGTCTGTCTTTATGCCAGCACCATACTGTTTTTATTAGTTTATATTTATAATATATTTGAAATCAGGAAGTATGTTATTTTCAGCTTTGTTCTTTCTCAAGGTAGCTTTGGCTGTTCAGAGTCTTTTGTGGTTCCATATTCATATTTTTTTTTCTATTTCCAGAAAAAGAATGTAATTGGAATTTTTGTGGGTGTAACATTAAATTTGTAGATCACTTTGGGTAGCATAGGTATTTTATTAATAAGTCTTCAATCAATGAACATAGAATGTCTTCTCATTATTAATATAGTCTGAGTTATGTCTTTATTTCATATTTTATGATTTTCAATGTACTTAACTATTTTAAATTCAATTTTTAATATTTTCTATTGCATACACCGGTGAATCATGTAGTTGATTCAATTTAGTTGGGATACTCTGAGACATAATAAGATTTTTCCAAGCTTTCTAAAATAGTTGTGGACTCCATTTTCAAAACATACTCTTTTCTTTATAGTTTTATTCATAATAAAATAATTTGAACACCACTAAGCTCCATAGGATACAGATTAGCATCAAGATTTAATTCTAGTAATCACTGTGGTCCTCTCATCATGATTGAATTAATTACTATTATAAATTCCTGAGATGTGTTAATACACGCAAACACAAACACACACATTAACATGACTAATCTGATTTGCACAATTTACTTAAATGGTATGTAAAAATAAACAGCAATGCATACAAAATTGCCACCATTGCAGCTTTTTGAAGAATCCTTTAAAATTAATTACTCAAGTGACAACACTTGAATCATGATGTACCAAATACTTGCAGAGAGCTTACTTGGCTTGACAAAAGATCTAAAGGGTCAGCAAAGTTTTAGTCAAATAAGTCATATTCAATAAGTAATCTATTAATTATATTAATGGTAGTTCACAGACTTGTAGAGCTGGGGTATAGGTAATATATTCATCAAATTCACCCAGAATTCAAGTGTAGTGGAAGTAGTGGAAACACCCACTTTGGAATGTAATTCTTTTTTGCCTTTGTGTTTAGATAGGCATGGAAGTCAGTGAGGTAAGGGAATGATAGTTCTAAGGAAAAGTTCAGAGAGAAAGTGCAAAAAGTGTCAAGATAACCCCTATATGGTCCCAGTAACCTAGACTAAGAGCAAAAAGAAAGATGAATTGAGTTCAGGGTTATGTTTTAGCTAAGATCTTAAGTGTTATGTTTTTAAGAATCTTAGAAAGAGATGAAAGTTAAAAGGTCCAAATAAAAGAAATTTCAAAACTCCTTTCTCTAAAATCTTTGTAAAACATTAAAAACCCTATATTGAAAGCACAAGGCACTCTTGCTTTATGGCCTGTAACATGCTCTGAAACTTGGGGTGATAGATATTTGACATAATATTGGATAATATAAAGAGACAATGCCTTGGGCAACAAGGTAGAACACTCTACATTTCAAATGTGGAATAAGTGAGAAAAATCAGGAAACTTGGAAACAAAGTAAAAAGCAATGGAAATTCAGAGTACAGAGTGCATAATTTGATGAATTTTCATAAACTAAATGCACTGTGGCACGAACCATCACCCAGATTAAGAAAGAGATTAACCTTAATTCTCCCTCCTAATAGAAGTTTCTCTCAACCAAGGAGAGCCACTAACCCAACTTCTAAACACCTGGATTAATTTTGTATTTTTGTTCTATGTATGATTTCTTAAAATGAAGATGAAATCTTTTAGTACATGCTCTTTTTAGGGTGACTTTTTTTGTTTCTTTAGTATTTGTCCAGTTTTTCTGTATGAGGTATGTAAAAGTAGATAGTTTATTCTCACTTATGTATGAATAATAGAATTTTAAGTGAAAATGGATTATTTTAAAAATATGTGTATATTTTTGTTTTTATTTATTAGAAAAAACACAGCTAACAAACAATGACGATTCAGAGACTTGAATGGTTAGGATAAGGTCAGAGCATGTATATCTGTAAAAAGGTAAATTTAAAGAAAAACAATAACTTTAGAACAGTTGTACAAGGCAATGAAATTATGAGCTATTCTCAACTAGAAACATAATGTTAAGCTGTGATTAAGGTATGAGCTTGTAGCAGAAGGAATGGAGTGTTAAGTGAAATGAGTCAGTGAAGGATATCCTCTCAGAGTTAGGTAACAGGTGAGCAGTTAAAGTCATCTGCAAGATTAACTGGTTATTAATTTTGCTGCTGAACCTCCTCGTATCACTTAAATCAATGTGATTATCACAACAAATCTAATGGTTCTACCAGTTATTGTTTTATTCAGTTTTTCTAGTTATTGTCCATGGATCAGAGAAAGAATTGCAATACTTCTTTTTAGAAAAGAAAGGACACAAGCCAATGAAAATGAAAAATCTTGCCAAAATTGATCACTAAGTGGCTGAAAAGCATGTATTAAAATGTATTCTGATGATTTTATATCAAAGAGAGCTAAACATAAAACTTGGTCTTGAAGAATTTATCAGTTTAGATGCACTTAATCAGAATTTGTTGTAAGTATATTGGTTCGAGTACCTAGAGTAACATTAACACTCTGAAAGTTAATATTGCCTAAAGCAATATTAGCACTCTGAAAATTAACTTTGCCCCAGGTACTTGAACCAAAATGTTTGACTGTATATTTGGCAATATATTTAAGGCTGACTAATAGAAGCCTGGACTTACCACTTGTACTCAAAATCAGTAAGTTTGATATGTTGGAACTTCCATGCCATACTGTAGAAGAGTTTCTAAAGTCTTGAAATACAGAAATATTTGAATTCATCTACTGTGTGCAACCTATTTGTAGTTATATGGTAATTGTAGCATTCAAGAGAACCCTTTTTGAGAGGATTCCTTTTTCCCAAGAATTTAAAAATACATTGTTGAAGGGAGTACTAGCATCCCAGAAAGGCCCTGGGAGAGGTTACCAGGAAATTAGGCTTCTGATTTCAATGAAAATATTGGATCCTGGAATAGCAATGTTTAACCTTCCAAGATAGAAGGGTTGTAATTATCATAATAAGCATGGGAGCAATTTGAAATGATGTTTTCGACCCACAGGGATCTGTTGTCCAAGCCAGTTGATCACAGGGTTCTATCCATAACAAATAGGTATCCTACAGAACAGTTGCTTGAAATATAAGATTAAAACAATTATTTGTCCAGAGGTCAGAAACCTGAATATTGTCGATATCATAGATATTCATGGATATTTACCTGATTCATAGACTTAGGTCCCTTTACAGACCTGTTGTCCCTTTACTGAAGGAGGATTTAGGTTCTTATGAAGAAGAAACTTCTACTTATAATTAGAAGAAACTTCTCATATTGCAGTGTATTTTATACATTTTCTTCTAAATCTTTCCCAAGAAACTTACTGTCATATACTGGGATAAACGTGTTTTGAATCAGGGAGAACACCTCAATATTCCAGATGTTATTAGATACTGATTCTAAGTTGACAGTAAATCACAGAGACCCACAGTTTTACCATTGTCCTTGGGGCAGATTTAGAGGGAGTGAGGCTATGTAGGTCTAGTGAAAAATGAAGTTATGGCCTAGTCTGTTCCATAGTTTGAATTAAAAATTATTATTGTTCCCCAGTTCCTAAATATATAGTTTAAATAAAAATACTTGGTTATATTGGTTAAATCCACAGAGTGGTTTTCTGAACCATAGAGTGAAGACTATTTTGATAGGACGGGCCAAGTGGGTGTGTATGGACATGTCATTCCCAGCCAAAAAGTAATCCAAGAGCAGAGATTAATTCTATATAGAAATTATATTCCCCACCAGAGACTATAGTGATACAGAGAAAATGGTTCATATCATATCCCTGTTCAACTCTCTATTTGACTGGTACAAAAATCAAATAGATCTTAGAAGTTACTGTGAGTTATTGTAAAATTTAACTGGTTTTTATGCCTATGTGGTCTCTTTACTAAAGAAAATAAGCCACATCCCCTGGTACTACCTAGGACACAGATGTTGACTCTCTCTCTCTCTCTCTGTGTGTGTGTGTGTGTGTGTGTGTATTTTTTTTTCCTGAGAAGATAGGAAAGAGTGTATATCTCTCTTCCACATGAAGATGTACACTTCAATGAGTATTTCAAGAGTACATCTTCAATGTCTTGTTCTATGGCTATAATTTGCTCTCTGACATATAATCATCTTGAGTGTCCTTAGAAATTGTAAGTCCCACAGAACATTACAGCAGATCTATTACATTAATGACACTTTTGCTCATTGGATCTGAAGACCAAGAAGGAACAAGTATCCTGGATGTTTCAGGAAGACATAGCTGTGCCAGAGCGTAGGAGATTAAACCCTAGGAAATGGAAAGCTGTCCCATTCTGAAGTTTCCAATAGTCCAGTTATCTAAGATATACGGGATACACCCTCTAATGTCAGAAACATCAGCTGTTGCTTCCATGGCCTATCATGAAGAAAGAGGCAATATGTTTGGTGTAACTACTTGGATATTGAAGACAATATATAACAGATTGAGTGGGCTGTTTTTACACATTTATTGGATCACTTTATAAGGCTACAAGTTTGGCATGAAATCGAGATCAAGAGACGACTTAACATAAAGTCCTTACTCTACTGCAAGCAGCCTTGACATCTGGACCTATTGTTGAGCATCCAGCAGTATTTGAAGTGTCTATGGCAGATAGTGCAGACATGTGTAGCCCCTGGATAGAATCACAGTGGAGATCCCTAAGGTACTGATGCAAAACTGATGATCTCTCCTGCCTCTCACTATTATCTGTTGGAAAAAATGCTCCTAGCCCACTGCTGGACTCCTAATCACAAGACATCAAGTCACCTGGCAACCTCAGCTGCTCATGCAATATTTTTTGATCCATAAAATAATAAGGCTATTTGCATGCAGCAGTATGTCAGTATTAATGGAAATCGTATGTGCAAGACCAGGCCTCAGTAGGTTTGGAAGACACAAGTAAATTGCATAACACATGGAGCTCACCCACTGCACCCCTTCAAGTGCTTCACTATCACTTCCAACCCTCAGTTATGGAAAC
This sequence comes from Pongo pygmaeus, assembly GCF_028885625.2. Taxonomy (NCBI): domain Eukaryota; kingdom Metazoa; phylum Chordata; class Mammalia; order Primates; family Hominidae; genus Pongo; species Pongo pygmaeus. Next base: position 13,862,769 of record NC_072380.2, read on the forward strand.
TTAATAAGGTTTCTAATAATAGAAGAGGATCCAATTAACCAATTTGGACAAGAAGAATACAGAGAGGCCTGATTTAATAATGGGTCAGCATGTTGTGTGGCTGTCAACAACTATAAGTAGTCAGCTGCTGCATTATAGATCCACACAGGGATAGTCCTGATGGATGGAACCTATTTGACAGAAATCTGAGCAGTACATTTTACAGTTTCTCTATTTGGAAAGGTCTAATTCTACCCTAACTTCTGAGCAATGCCTAATGGGTCAACTAGCGAGTCAAGGACTTAGAAAGGACAAGATTGGAATATTGCTGCTAGGAAAGTCTGGGATGTGGGGTTGGTAGTGGTGATGTGTTATGTGAATTGGCCTATTTTAAAAAGCACAAAGGGCAAAGATGCTTGTGTCCTAAAGACCATCCACTATAGAGGAAGATCTCAGTAATGAACTACACATGAAGACCTGTTCTGTGGCTTTCACTACACTTGTTTTCAGATTCCTGGCTCTTGCTGAATGGGCCTATGTACCCAGTGGCTACGTTGGCAAGAATAAAAACTATGCACGAGCTCAACAACAGGGACTTTGCCTCACCAAAGCTGAGCTGCTTTGTGCCCAGGTGCTGAAAGGAAAGGTGAATGCTGAGTCAGTATGATACCATTTTTTCCAGTGGACTAACCAGCAATGCAATTTCAGATTGATTACACTGAATGTCTTCCTTTATGAAGCGAGCAGAGGTTTGTTTCCACAGAAATAGAAAGTCTTTCTGGATACAGACTCACCATTCCTTCCTATGACACTTCTGCCAGTGCCACTATTGATACACATAAGGAATACCTTATTCCTTTCTACTTAGCCAATACAACACTGCCTCTTATCAAGGAATTCATTTTAACACTAACAAAGAGTGCTAAGAATCATGCCGCAGAATTTGCTGACTTCATATGTGCCCATCCCTTAAAATCAGCTGGTCTGATAGAATGTTGGAAATGGCCAACTGATGCCTCACTTGCAGTGCCATCTGAGAGAGGGGGAAAAAACCCAGAAAATTTAATGTCCTTTTGTATACACTGCGGGCATATATTGTGCTGTTCCCCATGGTCATTATATCAGTGGGTGGAATGAGGAGTGCCCTTTCACTCTAATACCTAACAGTTCCTTCACATGGTTTTTCTTCCTATCTACACAACCTTGAGGTCAGTTGGACTGGCAGACACCCAAGACAGACACATCTGTGCCAAGGTCATTCCATTAAACTGGAAGATAAGGCTACCACCTTGTCATTTTGGACTTCCCTTTCACTGAACTGACAAGCAAATGAAAGGATCAACTTGTAAACTGTGGTGTTTTATCAAAATTACTAAGAGAAAATTGGGTCACTCCTAGGCAAAGTAGAGAAGGACTAAGCTTAGACCTGGAGGCTTCCTAAGGAATTTCTTTGTAATTCTATATTGTATTAGGTTGGTGCAAAAGTAATTGTGGTTTTTGACATTAAAAGCAATAGTAAAAACCACAGTTACTTTTGCACTGACCTAATATAATTATGTCAGTGAGAAACTAGAACAATAAGGTCAGAATCAACATGGGCATAGATTCTATAAGAATACAATTTTGGGTTGCCCCAACAAATATAAAATATCTCAACATACTAAGGGCCTGGGCAAGGTAAAGGGAATGTAGAATTACATGAAGAAGAGAGCTATGATTATTGATTTTGATTAATATCAATTACTAACAATAATTATTGAGAATATTAATAATGTGTAATTACTACTAATTATAATATTAATAACTTATAATTAACATTATTTATCATTTGATATAAGATGTAAGTACTATAGTCCCTATCTCTTGTGATAAGCCAAAGAGTTAGGAGCTACTGTAGTTATGTCTTATATCAAATGATTCTTTTTTTTTTTATTTTGAAAGCTTATATAGCCGATGTTATTTTGGACCTATGGAGAGTATGATTCACTTTATCCCATTCTGTGACGACTTGGTGACAGTTGGGCTTTGTGCTTTCCTTTCTGTTGGGCAAGAATGGATGCTGAGTTGACAATGTGTGGAGAATATTATTTCATCTCCATTTATAACTTCTCCCTTCCCCACAGACCTATTTTCTGTTATTCTCTGGCTTTTGTTCTGTGTTCTAAGGAGTGGGCTGTGGACAGCTTTGCCTGGAGTTTCTTACCTTTCAGCTTTAGATTGAATTTATGATAGTCAATAGAGAAAAGTACCAGTAGGTTGATGGGTGGGTGAACAGAGTGGTCAGGATATTTCTTCACCAAACTCCTCCCCACTTCTGGCAGTGAGTGGCCACGGAAGCCACAGTTCTGGCAGTGGTTGCCTCCTCTCTCACCTGTAAGTTCTGTTGAACATCTCTGCCACTGCACATCTCTCCCCCCGATGCTCTTCCCTTTGCCATAGAGGCTTGGTGGTAGTGGCTTCCTGCCATTGAGAGTCGCTGGGTTCTGCAACATCTCTGATTGGTTACTTTAAAGTCTCACACTCTCCATTAAATTATCTTAATTGCAATTGAGTGTGTCTTCTGTTTCCTGCTGAAATCCAATCTGATATTCTAATCTATAACAAGAGAATCCTTGTCAGTAGCATAAATTAGATCAGCATTCTTTAAACATTTTTTTCCTTGGAAATATTTATTCTATTTATTTCTAGAGACTTGTTTATAAAAGGGCTCTAGAATCAATGGATGGAGGTGTAGGGATGATGTCCTGATGTGTGTTTCTGGAAAAACATACATTTACCTACCCTTCCCCAATCTCCTGGGAAAACTCTTGAAGCCTACACAAAGAAAAATGCTGAATGTTCTGATTTGTATGCTGTTTTTAGGTTATATAAAAATGGGTTTCATAGCAATAATATAAATACAGTAATACAGTAATATTGACTATTCTAATAATTATTGTTTCAGACTACATGAGAATATTTAATTTAGCTGCTATTCTAATAAGGAGGTTGCCTCGGTTATCATTCCCAGTTCCCCTGTGCCTCGATGCCCTTATCATTCATGGGGAAATTAGTAGATCCTAATGCATAAACTTATTGTGAGGATTACATGCTATGATGCATGCAAAACATTCAGGACACTGTTTGGCTCCCAGTAAGTGATCATTCAACAGGAGCTATTGTTATTCTACACATTCACCTCCCCTATATAGTCATGGATACAGCTCTTTTTACTTTATTCATCATCCAGGCCAATCCCTAAACACCGAGGAAACTCCTTTGTATGAACTTAGAGGGCAGTAACAGCGATGAGTTCCCTAACCGACTTTTCAGCTACTCTCTCATGTAGTGCTCTCCTATTTTTTCCAGTAAAAGTACCTAATTATGAATCTTAAATCACTGAAGAGTTTCTGTTGAAACATAACAAGTGTATTGTCACAAAGTCTAGTTTATGATTATATCATCTTTTTCTTTAACTTCCTTCAATTCTTTCTCATTAGGCCCCCTCATATGATTAAGCTTAATTTTCTTCCCCATTTACCTCATGAGATACATCATCCTGAGGCACATCATTATTCAAGTTAAACCTTACGGCAACACACTTAATTAAAATTTTATTAACGAATGGTACTATATTACTGTAAAAGAGAAACAATTTCAAACATTGTATTTTACCCACATTCATAATATGTGTTAATTTTATATTTCTTCTTTTTGCTTTCCTTTGAGACGGAGTCTCGCTCTGTCGCCCAGGCTGGAGCCAGGCTGGAGTGCAGTGGCGCGATCTCGGCTCACTGCAAGCTCTGCCTCCCATGTTCCCGCCATCCTCCTGCCTCAGCCTCCCGAGTAGCTGGGACTACAGGTGCCTACCACCATGTCCGGCTAAGTTTTTGTATTTTTTTTTTTTTTTTTTTTTTAGTAGAGATGGGGTTTCACCGTGTTAGCCAGGATGGTCTTGACCTCCTGACCTCGTGATCCGCCTGCCTCGACCTCCCAAAGTGCCGGGATTATAGGCGTGAGCCACGTGCCCGGCCTATATCTCTTCTTTAAAAGCAGCAGTTTAACCATTTGACCCAACATTCTCATTACTGGATATATAGCTAGAAGAATATGAATCATTCTAGCATAAAGACACATGCACGTGAATGTTCGTTGCAGCACTATTCACAATACCAAAGACGTGAAATCAACCTAGATGCCTATCAGTTATAGATGGGATAAAGAAAATGTGGTATATAAACACCATGGAGTACTCTGCAGTCATGAAAAAGAATGAGATCATGTCTTTTGTGGGAACATGGATGGAGATGAAGGCTATTATCCTTAGTAAACTAACGCAGGAACAGAAAACCAAATACTACGTGTTCTTACTTACAAGTGAGAGCTAAACGATGAGAACTCATGAATGTGAATGAAACAACAGACACTGGGTTCTACTAGAGGGTGGAGATTGGGAAGAGAAGGATCAGGAAAAATAACTCTTGTGTTCTAGGCTTAATACCTGGGTGATGAAATAATCTGTACAACCACGAATTTACCTATATAAAAACCTTCATATGTACCCCCCAAACCTAAAATAAAAGTTTAAAAAGCAGAAGTTTAGCAGGGAAATCCATTACTGCAAAGGACAAATAAATTATAGTTTGGTATTATGTATCACTGAATTTGAATTGTAGGACCAGTTCACAAACTGAAGAGTTCTGAGATGAGAAATTTATTTGAAACAACAAGGGATCTATGCCAAATAACCACAGGAAAGTTGAATGCTTTGAAAGACTTCGATAAAGTATGTTAATTAAAACCAGCACTTGAGCCTCCTCGGCAGTTTGGCGGTTGACAAAAGCACTTCAGAACAGTTTGAAGAAATTATATGTTTCATGTTAGGGAGCGATTGAAAAGTCAGCAATACCTCAATCATTTGAGATAGAAATGGTACATTCTAATTTGGCCTCTAGAAGAGAAGATAAAATAATCTAAAGTATAGACATTATAATGCCCTATTTTCAGGCAGCCTGACAAAGTCTAGCTTATGCTGATAGAGTTATAAAGCAGGCAAAATCAAAGGTAGATTTATTCTAGACTTTGTTTCTCTTACTTGGCTTAGGATAGAAGGATAGAAAAGTGACTTCCAAACTGTAATAAAGTTAAATAGAATTTATTACTAAGTTACAGCAAAGAAAAAAAAATAACGCCGAGGTTACCCAGGATTGCTGGGAATTACCATTAAGGAGACTGCTTAACTGAAGTTTAACTCAATGGTGGAATAAACTGTCGAATATATAGTGGGTTTATTTTCGTATTTTACATATCCTGCATATCATTGCTAATATGAAGTTAATTTGAGGTAACTTCACTTTACAAGTAAAGCTATAGATGTCATATTCTCACCTTTTGGGATGTCACAATAGACCGAGGTATTCCAGCACTAGTTGGTTGTATTTTATGACAACATTGGATCACCTAAGCCTGGAATACTCAATAACCTTCAGTTTCCTTAATTTTTAATTGGTAATGCTGAGGAAAAGTATTGGACCATGAAGTTGAAACTTGATAGAGAAAATTGGTTGAACTTGAATCCTCTGCAAGAAACAGACTTAATAGGTAGGGAGTTCGATGCATCAAATGAGCTATTTGTATTTTGGTCTGATTCACTAAAAATGTAGTAGGATGGTAAGTGATTTTTTTTTTCCTGTCTTCTTGGAGTTAATTTCATGTTTGAAAGATTTTCACTGGACATAGAAATACTGTATAGAAACACACTCTAAAGGCATTATTCATTTATCTTCTGGCTTCCATTAATTTTTTTACAGCACTCAGCTATTTGTTGTATTGTTATACTCTCAAGGTAATCTGAAAGTTGCTTTGACTTTTAAATATGTGTCTCATCGTCTTTGGTATTTGGCACTTTTAGTATGATGCATGGTTTTCTTTGATTACATTACTTGGGTTTCTTGAATATTCCAGGTGGTGCTTTAAATCAGCTTTGAAAAATTCTTGGCCTTTATCATTTTATGAATTGTTCTGCCCCTTTAAGTCTCTTGTTTACTTATATGATTCTTGTTGCACCTTTTTTTTATTCTTGGTATTCTTCAGTACTTATATTTTATTGTGACTTATATTGAAATTCTTTTCAGCAAAGTCTAACCTGTGAAACTAATCTATTGATATACTTATTTCTCTTACTGTATTTTTATGTGTAGATTTTATTTTCAATTAATATATGTATAAATATGGGTATAGATATGTAAACTATATATTAATATATGTATAAATATGGGTATAGATATGTAAACTATATATTCCAGTTGTCTGCTGAAATATATAGCTTGTCTTCCAATATGTCAAACATATTGGTCAAAGCTAGATTGAAAATTAAAGTTTATGTCATATAACTTCAATGCGTTTGTTTCTAATTTTGAAATTTGTTCTTTTAATCTTCTGCTCAAATCTCTTTCTATGCTTATGTTCTGTTGAATATAGGTATGAAATATTCTATACATAATTTGAGGCTGTGAATATTGTTATGCTCCAGAGAAGGTTTACTTTTGCTTCTAGTAGTATTTTACATATAGGCAAATAATCTTAATCAGCTCTGGGGTTGAATTAATTCATAGCTATTTCCAGCCTTCATGAACATTGGTTTATTTTTAGGAATTGGTTAACCTTTACTCCTACAATATAGTCCAGTACTTCACTGGTACTCAATGATATCCTGGAGTTTTTACTGAAGTCCTTTGTCTTTGGAAGGCTTTGAAATATGTTTTGTCCCTCCCGCCTCATGACATAGTTGAAATTTCTCATCAGCTTCTCAACTTTTCAATAAGCTGTTGAGTTTACCACTCTGGAATTTCTTTTTCCAGATTGTCTTTGCCCTTCAACAGATCTTCATTGCCATAGAAGTTCTTTCTTGTCTTCAAAAACATGCTTCATATGTTATCCAGTTGTACAATTTTAATAAGTGTATTGTTAATTGCAATTTGGTTGTCATAAGCAGAAGTCCATTAAACATCTTGGATTTTTTTCTTATAGAATATGAGTAAAAACTTTTGTTGTGTAAAAGTAAGGCTTTTGTTTCCAGAACCCAGTATATTTAAAGAAAGACTAGAGGATCTGATTTAAGTCCTTCAAAACTATTTATTTTCACATTGCTCTCAAAATATTGACCAAATATTGACAAAAAATTGACAAAATTTGACTAGATCTTACCAAAACCCCAAGTGTGTACATGAGACTGTTCCAAAGTGTTATTTCTTGGCATCAGTGATCTTCCAAGTGTGAAATGATATGATTTAAAATCACTCCCAATCTTCCTGGGGAGCTCCTGACTACCCATCATTTTCAAATTCAACAAAATAGGTTTTATTTCTGTACCATCACAAATATATGCATTTGTTTCAATCCAGAAACACTGATTAAGCAGTATAGATAACATCATCTCATGCATCTTTGCTTATAAGTTATTAGTGAATAAAACATAGTTCGGAGGGTAATCAGACATCAAGAGATTTTATGTTAAATTTTGTTAGGTGAGAGCTAAATTTGGTGTTGACTGAGCAGACCTTCCTTTTTTTGCAGTAATAACAGGCTATTCACTTTTTTCTTTTTCCTTTATCATAAAAAGCACCACACATTTTAGTTATTTCTTTTTTTTTTTTTTTTTTTTTGCATATTGGACTGGCATTTGGTTTACCATAAAATATAAACCATTTTAACTGTCTCAAGGCATTTCTGGATAAGCCTTTTTATTTTTAACAAAGGGCTGCCTGCAATCTTCAGAGTGTTTAAAGCTACAATCTCTAGTGTTCTTGTTTCTTAATTTTGTCATTCATCTTTGTCCTGTGCCTTGAGATTTTACAGTGCCTCCCGTGCAAGCAGGTGGAATGTTCATCCCTTTCCTCCACTGATTGCAGGCTGCATGGTCAGAGATGACCTCTTGACAGCTCTGAGTCAAGACTACAAGAGGTATGGGAAGATTTTGTCATTTTGTTTTTGTTTCTGCATTCTGCTGTGAGAGGTTAGTCTTTATGTTGGTTATTACCTTATTTTGGAATAATATTTTGAAATATATTTCCTAATCATCTTGATTAAGTAACATCATCTAATTAAGTAACATCTAAAACTGGAAATAAAAATAGCAGGATAAGGATGTTAGTTGTATTTGTGGACCTAAATTTGTAGGGAGCATAGGAATCAGAATTGAAAAGAGTGGGATAAGGGAGATCAGAATACGCCACTTCTAACTATGCAGGATTGTTGAGCTGAACGTTGTCTAGAAGAAGCAAATTCAGAAAACCTCCCTGTCTCTCCTCTATTTTCCTAAAAGCAAGACGTAGATTTACAAACACAAAAGGTATCCTGCCTACCCTTCTACCAAGGAAAACAGCAATGAACCACTGAATACAGCATTGCACCTTTACTGGCCTAGAGACGGTACCAGAGAATCCGCATTAACAAAGTTATTAACTAGCCTTTGTCTGCCATTTGTTTGCCTTTCCAAAATTTGCCACCTTGTACATCCCTAAAAATGTTCTGTTCCCTGTTGACATTAAGCTAAAATTCAAAGCCACTTTATTTGAAAACTATTCAATCCCTGGGTATTTACCATGAATGTATATAGTATATGTTAATAAACTTTTCCTTGTTTTTCCTTTGTTAACCTGTCTTTTGTCATAAGGATCTGTTCCAACTAAGAACCTATGAGGATTGAAGAAAAAATATTTTTTTTTCCCTACTGGTGCTTGGGGTTACTCTTTTCCATATTTCTCATAGAGCTATTTGAGTTTTCATACCATGCAAATCTATTATTTTGATTAAGATAATTTAAAAAGGAATAACAGTGTATTTTTAATTTTTTTTATTATACTTTAAGTTCTGGGATACATATGCAGAACATGCAGGTTTGTTACATAGGTATACACATGCCATGGTGGTTTGCTGCACCCATCAACTCCTCATCTACATTAGGTATTTCTCCTAATGCTATCCCTCCCGTAGTCCCCCACCCGCTGACAGGGCCCAGTATGTGATGTTCCCCTCCCTGTGTCCACGTGCTCTCATTGTTCAACTCCTACTTAGGAGTGAGAACATGCAGTGTTTGGTTTTCTGTTCTTGGGTTACAAAGTGTATTTTTTTTTGGAGAGAAATGTATGAGGGCACTAAATATATAAAATGGTTACAGTGTATGCCCATTCCTCATAAAACATTCATTTTCTTTTCTCCTCTGAGAAAGCTCCAGAAGTTACAGTAGTCTGTATAAATCATAGGATAAAATACAACCAATATGCCTGTGTATATTGAGTTTTACTTGATGTTTGAATCATAGAGTTTGAAGGAGAAAAAATAAATTATTCCATAGAAAAATTACTTCCTACAAAAACTATACAGAAATCCCTCATAGACTGAGATTGCATTGTCAATTTTTTCACTGAAAAAATTTGAGCAATTAAAGAATTTCATAAGAACAGCAGTTGATAATCTATCACAAAACTGATAACTCAGTTATTCTAAAAATTTCTGAAATTTGACAATATTAATCTTCCAGAAAGTGTATGTATGTGTGTGTATATATATATATATGTATTTTCTATTCTTTGGAAGCTTATGTTAAATAAAAATGTAATTTAAACTTTTGTTCTCTTTTTATCTCTTCGAGTTTAAAGGGTTAAGTTTTGTTACAAAAGTATCATTCTCCTAAAAGTGTCAAGTCTTCATTCAGAAACCTGGGAAAATCACTCTCCCAGGCAATCCAATGGATAATCAGCTCAATGCTTCTTAGGCGTTCTAGAGGAAATATACCAACAGGTCTATCTTTATCAACAAAATAAAACTTGAAGTAGAATGTTATCAAAGAGAATAACAATTCCAGTCGCCCAGTGTATCAATAAGAATCCTCTTATAATTTATAACCTCAAGTAAATAATTTAGCCACACCACCTTAGGGATTCTGCATATGTGTAATGCAAATTTTAAAATATTCGAAATACTTTTAACTTTGTAAAAGATAAAAACAACAAACATGTTTAAATGTATTACATGTAATATTTAAATAGTATGGTGATTACTAGCACATTGCATTGGTTTGATAAATCAACTACATTTTTATAGAACTCAGAATAAAGGATTGAGATTTGAAGGCAATCATTTAAGACTATTGTCATTTTCAACAGCTTATCCATGAATCCAAACTACTTCTGTGCTTTGAAACAACAAAAGTAATTTCTAAATACATGAAAACATTATTTGACTACAAATGTAATTCTTTACAAAATATTCAAATACTGTATGTGTTAAATTTATAAAAACAATACTCATTGTTTATTTAATTTACAGAGAATCTGTTTATTTGTCTATAGAATTTGCCTTCATCTGAAGAGTTCTGTTACCTTGCCAGTACTTCTTCCCCTGGGAACATCACTAATAAATAAAGCAGCCTTGTGTTACTGACTTCATTTAGAGATGTCAAAGGGAGATTTCAAGAGGTGATTTTTTTTTTTTTTTTTTTTTTTTTTTTTTTTTTTTTTTTTTTTTTTTTAGTTTTGAAAGTGAATGCCTATGAAATGGACATAGATTTTGTAATTCAAAAGTCATTAACTTTCTAGTAAACTATCATAATTAAAGTTAATACATGTAATTTTAGAAGTGATATAAACTGTCCATCTGTCCATCTCATCCCAAGCCTTATTAAACAAGATGACAAGCAAGATAGTGGGTCACGTTCTAACTACATATTCATTAGTTATGATATGAAATACACTATGACTATCTGGGAGTAATCATAAATTTGTAATTTCTAGGAAGAAAGTACAAAGTATTTGAAATAAGATCAAGAGCTGTTTAATTTTTGTTAAAGGGAAATAAAAAGGGAAAAAAATAAAGTCAATAATTTTGATATATTTACTAATAAAAATATATTTAAACCCTACACAGTAAAATTACAACTAACACATTGCACTGTAACATCTATTAAAATGGCCAGAACCTATAATATTTGCAATCAGATGCTGATGACGATGTGAAACAACAGTAATTCTCATTCATTGCTGGTGGGAATGCAAAATGTTACAGACACTTTGGAAGTCAATTTGATACTTTTTTTTTTTTTTTTGAGATGGAGTCTCGCTCTGTCGCCCAGGCTGGAGTGCAATCTCGGCTCACTGCAAACTCCGCCTCCGGGGCTCACGTCATTCTCCTGCCTCAGCCTCCCGAGTGGCTGGGACTACAGGCTCCCGCCACCACGCCCAGCTAATTTTTTGTATTTTTAGTAGAGACGGGGTTTCACCGTATTAGCCAGGATGGTGCCAATCTCCTGACCTCGTGATCTGCCCGCCTCCTCCTCCCAAAGTGCTGGGATTACAGGCATGAGCCACCGTGCCCGGCCGATACTTATTAAAAAAACAAAAAACAAAAAAACAAAGGTAAACATACTTTTACCATACAGTCCTGCAATTGTATCCCTTGGCATTTACCCAAAGAAGTTGAAGTAAATCCAAACAAACACCTGCACACGAATGCTTGTAGTAGTAGTTTTATTCATAATTGCCAAAACTGGGAAGCAACCATGTTGTCCATCAGTAGATGAATGGATGAATAAATGAGAGTTAGTATATTCAGACAACAGAATATTTTTCAGAGCTAAAAAGAAATGCATTTATCAAGTGATGAAAATACACTGAGGAAATTTAAATGCATATTACTAAGTAGAAGAAGCCAGTCTGAAACAGCTACATACTATGTAATTCCAACAATAGGACATTTGATCTTAAAGTCTCTGAATACTCTTAAATCATGCCAAATAATAACTTTATCATTCTATGCAAAGTGAATGCTATGCCGTACATTTACTACACTTCAGATTCATAGAGTTGAAAAAGCTTTATAAATGTAAATACTAAGGCAGGAGTTAGGCACAAGTGTATACAAATGTAACCTATTTTTTTCTTAGAGACCCTGGTTGATACTGGGTCTGATGAACACTCACTTTAGAGAGAAATATAGTTTATTATATAGTATGAAGCTAAGAGACAAGCTGATAAAGTGATTTAAAGTTAGAGTAGATGAGACTTGGATATAAGAAAAGATACTCAAGAATCTCTGGCTGAATATCTATTTAAAACCAGAGAGTTTACTATCATGGGAGGCCTTAGAGGTTATGCAAGTCACCAACTGTGTTTTACGGGTGACGAAGAAGCATGCCTGGAAAAATTAAATGACCCACACATCACATAAAAGAATATAAGTAGAAGATTTTTAACATCATGTTCAGTATACTTCTCAAACATCTGAGGTATGAAAGAACCCTGACCTATGAAAGTACACAATCTTGACTTTTAACACCCTGATTTATACACCTACCAGAAATATGAGCTTCAGAGGAAAGTATCTAACTGGAGAGTCTAATTGGAGGAATCAGTCTTGACTGTATTTTACAAAGTAGATATGACATTTTTCAATGGAGACAATGCTATTTCCAGTTTGGAGTCTCATGTTTCAGCTACCAACATTTGTTCCATAATCAGGAGGGAGCCGGGCATGGTGGGCCTCCCTCCTAGCAACTTGGGAGGCCGAGGCAGGTACATCACCTGAGGTCAGGAGTTCGAGACCAGCCTGGCCAACATGGTGAAACCCCTTCTCTACTAAAAATACAAAAATTAGCCATGTGTGGTGTTGTGTTCCTGTAGCCTTAGCTACTCGGGAGACTGAGGCAGGAAAATCACTTGAATCTGGGAGGCGGAGGTTGCAGTGAGCTGAGGTCAGGCCACTGCACTCCAGTCTGGGCGACAGAGTGAGACTCTGCCTCAAAATAACAACAACAATAACAACAACAATAATAATAATAATACAGACAAGGGAGTGAAACCACAGAATTTACAGAAGTTTTCATAACTTATGCCTGAAATCTCCACCTCACACAAAACAGTGAAGCTACTTGAAGACAAGACAGATGCCCGCCTTCCACTTCAGTCTCCATTGAGAGCCTTCTCCACTAGAGCTACAGTGTCTCTTTCATCTCAAGCTTATAAATGTCTTTCTATACAAGATTTTTTGGAGAGATGGAGCGAGAATGTTGCAAATGACCACTCATTTTAACTACCTTTGTTACTGTAGCTATTCTTGGAAAATGAAAATTATCAATTGCTTCTTTGGTGAGGAATTGGTCAGCCTAGTATAATTAGTTGAGATACAGAAAACTTATGAGTAGCAGAGTCTTTAGTGATAGTTGTAAGAATGCTTTTAAAAAAAGTGTGTGCTTGATAATTTCTCCACTTTTTTTAACTTTTAATATATGGATTAGCTTTCAGACCAGTTTGTGGCTCTGAAACTTGATGACCTTAGGCAAATAACATGTATGTACATTTGTTTCCCAGTCTTAAAATCAGTTATCAATCTGATCTTAAACTTTAATCATTCAGTCTTAAAAACATTTTCATCAGCATTGAAGGCCTTGATTACATTGGGAGGCAATTTGATGTGGTAGGTACGAGCCAGCCTCTGGAATCAGAATGTCTGATTTCAAACCCTTGCATATTGGTTAATTGGGAGCAATTACTCAGTAGTTTTATTAACAACCTGTAAATACTCTTTTGATTCTTGGAAACACCTTTTTATGGAAGAGAAAATAAATATATTGCTTCCAGTAACAAAAGTACATCCCCATGGAATGACATATTTTACAGAGTTTGTCCTATACCTTTTTGTTTGTTTGTTTGTTTTTTGTTAACGTTGTTTGTTTAATACATTCTGTGAGCCAGGTATTGTGTGAGTCACTGAGAAAAACAAAAAGAAATGAGAATGGATGGCAGGCCTCAGAGCTCGGTGAAGTGGTTTTAAAATTCTATGAAAATAACTCTGTGAGGCCAGGTGTGGTGACTCATGCCTGTAATCCCAGCATTTTTGGGAGGCTGAGGTGGGTGGATCACCTGAGGTCAGGAGTTCGAGACCAGCCCCACCAACATGGTGAAACCCTGTCTCTACTGAAAATACAAAAATTAGGTGTGTGATGGTGAGCACCTGTAATCCCAGCTACTCAGAAGGCTGAGGCAGGAGAATCACTTGAAAATGGGAGGCAGAGGTTGCAGTGAGCTGAGATTGTGCCATTGTACTCCAGCCTGGGCAACAGAGCAAGATTCCATCTCAAAAAAAAAAAGAGAGTAACTCTATGATAGAGACTTACTTATTAGGTGATCTAATGACTCATTTCCAGAGTGATATAGTTTGGATCTATGTTCCCACTCAAATCTCATGTCTAATTGTAATCCCCAATGTTGGAGGTGAGACAGGGTAGGAGATGATTGGATCATGGGGGCAGATTTCCCCCTTGGTGCTACTCTTGTGATAGCAAGTGAACATTCACAAAATATGATTGTTTAAAAGTGTGTAGCACCTATGCCCCTCTCTCTTCCTCCTGCTCCTGCCATGTATGGTGTGCCTGCTTCCCATTCCCCTTCCATTATGATTGTAAGTTTCATGAGGTCTCCCCAGAAGTTGTAGCCACCATGCTTTCTGTACAGCTTGCAGAACCATGAGCCAATTAAACTTCTTTTCTTTATAAATTACCCAGCTTCAGGTATTTCTTTATAGCAGTGTGAGAATGGACTAATACCCAGTGTAAAACATCAGACTTTCCTAGGGTTATATGAAAATACTTTTATCCTACTTTCTGAACTTAAAGCTGAGTTAACTTCTGTTGTCAATTTTAATATTAAAGAGGGCACTTTGCTTATCAAGACTGAAAATCATATTACTCTTAAATAAATAACTGTCCATCACAGCTATCTTGCGTCTATCTGATTAAATTCTGTTATCTGAGGATCAGATACTTCTAATATTCTGTTCTAAAAGTTGGATATTTTTATCTTGCAGCATGACTGAAAATAAAATCCTTTAAGCAACATTTCAAAAAGGACATACTTGTGCAGAATAATTTCTGACTATGGGCAGTAGATTTAGAAAGTTGAAATTTTAATGTCATGAACGAAAATCATAAGCTCACAATTTTGAATTTTATTTTCTCTAAAACAAAATAATAACTTGTAAGACAAAACATTTTGCCGTTACTTATGTTTAATTTACTATTTGTAAACACAATCTTGGTGATCTTAATGTGTTTAATATGGGAATATATATTCCTTAGGTAAAATGTTTTTCTACTTTACTCTGGAGAACACTAGAATTTTTTAAAAGCATATATATCCAAATATATTTTTAAGTAGAAATTTTTTAGAGCAGTTTTAGATTCAGAAGAAAATTGAGAAGAAGGTACAGAGATTTCTCATAAATCCCTTCCTCCCACCCCACCATTAACATCCTGAATCAGAGTGATGCATTTGTTGTAATTGATGAACATGCATTGACATGGCATCACCACCCAAAGTCCACAGTTTATACTATGGTTTTCACTCCTGGTGCTGTGCATTCCAAAGGTCTCAACATATAACGGCACATGTCCACCAGTGTAGCATTATATAGAATGAATTCATTTCCTGCAAACTTCTTTGTGTTCAGCCTTTTTGTTTCCCCCTCTATCCTGCTGCCTTAATCTGCTATCAACCATGTGTTATTCATTGTCTCCATCATTCTGCGTTTTCCGGAATGTCGCATAGTTGGAATCACACAATATACAGCCCTCTTTGACTGGCCTCTTCCACCCAACAATATGAACCAAAGTTTCCTCCATGTCTTTTCCTGGCTTGATAGACCATCTCTCTGCCTCTAAGTCTTGTCAATCATGAACAAAGCTGCTACAAAATCTTGTGTGCGCGTTTTGTGTGGACACGAGTCTTCAACACATTCGGGTAAACACTAAGCAGTGCCACCATTAGATCACATAATTAACACATGCTTAGTTTTATGAAAAGCTGCCGAGCTGTCCTCCAAAGTGTCTGCACCACCCTGTACTCTTACCTGTAATGAGTGAGAGTTGTTGCCCATCACATTCTCCCCAGCAGCTAATGCCTTCTGTGTTTTGGATTCTGGCCGTTCGAATAGGTGTGCAGTAGCATTTTACCATTATCTTAACTTGCAGTTTCCCAATGACTTATGATGAGGAACATGTTTTCTTTTTGCAATCAGGCTACACATCTTCTCATTGTTGACTTTCAAGAGTTCCTTACATATTTTGGACAGAATCTTTTGCAAAGATATGTCTGTTGCAATATTTTCCCCAGTTTTTGGCCCATCTTATTCTCTTGACAGTGTCGTTCACAGAGCAGAAGTTTTACATTTTAATAAAGACTGGCTTACCATTTTTTTCTTTCATGAATCATGCATGGTGTCGGATCTAAAAATTCATCACCATACCCAAGGTCATGTAAGTATTCTCCTACATTATCTCCTAGGAGTCTCACAGTTTTGTATCTCACATTTAGTTCTATGACTGATTTTGAGATAATTTGGTGGAAGAATATAAGGTCTGTGTCTCAATTCTTTTTTCTTTTTTTTTTTCTTTTGCATGTAGGTGTGCAGTTGTTTCAGAAAGATTTGTAGAAAAGAATGTCTTTGTGCCATTATTTTTCCTTTGCTCCTTCATCAAAGTTCAGTTGAATAAATTTATGTGCCTCTATATTTTGAGTCTGTATTCTGCTCCATTGATCTTTTTGTCTATTCTTTCACCAATACCACACTATCTTCATTACCATAGCTTTATAGTAAATCTAGAATTCGAGTAGTGTCAGTTCTCTGACTTTGATATTTTTCAATATTGTATTAGATAATCTGGGTGTTTTGCATCTCTATATAAAGTTTAGAATCTGTGTGTCAATATCTAGTAAAAAACTTTCTCATATTTTGATTGAGACTGTGTTGAAACTATAAGTAAAGTTGGAAAGACCTGATGTCTTGACAATATTGAGTCTTCGCCACAAATATGGAATATCTCTCAGTTTATTTAGTTCTTTGGTTTCTTTCATCAGTTATGTGCTTTTTATTAAAAGCATATAACTTGGGCATATTTTGTAAAACTTATGCCTAGGCGTTTCATTTTCTTGGTTTTGCTAATGTAAATGGTATTATGTTTTGAATTTCAGTTTCCACTTGTTCATTGCTAGTATTGATTGATAAGAAAGCAATTGATTTTTGTACATTAATCTTACATACTGAAGCCTTTCTATAATTGCTTATTAGTTCCAGGAGGTTTTTGTTTATTTCCATTCAGATTTTCTACAGAGACGATCATGTCATCAGCAGTTTTATTTTTTCCTACCAAATCACTATACCTTTCTTTTTTTTTTTTCTTATTGCCTTAATAAGGACTTCCAGTACAATATTGAAAAGGAATAGTGAGAGGACACTTACTTGCCTGCGGAAAGCTTCAAGTTTCTCATCATTAAGTATAATGCTAACTGTAATTTAAAAAAAAAGCTCTTTATCAAGTTGAGAAATCTCTATTCCTTCTTTACTGAGAAGTTTTAACATGAATGGGTGTTGAATTTTGTTGGATGCTTTTCTTCATATTTTGATATAATCGTGTGATTTGTCATTTTTACCCAGTTGATTTGATGGATTACATTAATTGATTTTCAAATACTGAATCAGTCTTACATTCCTAGGATAAATCTCACTTGGTCACATATTTCTTTTATTCATCATTGTTTTATTGCTAACATTTTATTGCAGATTTTTATATCTATGCTTATGAGAGATAATGGCCTATAGTTTTCTTTTCTTCTAATGCCTTGGTCTGATTTTGTATTAGGGTAATGTTGGCCTCATGGAATGAGTTAAGAAGTATTCCCTCTGCTTTTGTTTTCTGAAAGAGATTGTGGAGAAGTGGTATAATTTCTACCATAAATATTTGGTAGTAAACTCATCTAGGCCTTTCTAGATGCTTTCTGTTTTGGAAAGTTATTGATCATTAGTTCAGTTTCTCTTGTAGATATAGGCCTATTCAAATTGTGCATTTCTTAGAGTGTGGTAGATTGTACCTTTAAAGAAATTGGACCATTCCATCTAGATTATCAAATGTATGAGCCTAGAGTTGTTTATAGTATTTCTTTATTATCTTTTAAATATCTGTGGGATCTGTACTGATATCCCACTTTCATTTTTTATATTAGTAATTTGTATCTTATTTTTTTCTTAGCTTGGTTTCAGGCTTATCAGTTTTACTGACCTTTTCACACTGCCATTTTGATGGTGTTAATTTTTCTTTTCTTTGCAATTTCATTGATTTATGCTCTAATTTTTAATATTTCTTTTCTGCTGCTTCCTTTGGATTTAATTTGCTCTTCTTTTTCTAGATTCTTAAGGTAGAATTTTGTTATGAGTTTTATATTTTCTTCTTTTCTAAAACATGTATTAAATCCTATAAATTTACCTATAAATGTATAAATTTAAATCCTATAAATTGCTTTTGCTGCATCCCACAAATTGTATGTTGTATTTTCGTTTTCACTTAGTTCCAAATGTTTTCAGATTTTCTTGATATTTCTTTTTTGGCCCTTGTTTTAATTGGAAGTGTATTGTTTAATCTCCAGATATTTTGGGATATTCCAGCTGACTTTCTCTGTTGTCTGAGAGCAGACATTGTATGATTTCTAATCTTTTAAATTTATTAAGATGTGTTTCATGGCCCAGAATGTGGTCTATCTTGACGAATGTTCCCTGTGAGCTTAAAAAAGATGAGTATTTTGCTGTTGCTAGCTGAAGTAGTCAATAGATGTCAGGTGTATCCAGTTGATTGATACTGCTGGTGCTGTTGAGTTCAGCTATGTCCTTACTGATTTTCTGCCTGTTGGATCTGTGTACTTCTGATAGAGTGGTGTTGAAGACTCCAACTGTAATAGTATGTTCATCTATTTCTCTTTGCAGTTCTATCAATTTTTGCCTCGTGTATTTTGATGCTCTCTTGTTAACTGCATACACTATAAAAATGTTTGTGTCTTCTTAAGGACCTGATCTTTTTATCATTATGTAATGCCGTTCTTTATTTCTGATAATTTTCTTTGCTCTGAAGTATGTTTTGCCTGAAATCAGTACAGCTACTCAAGCTTACGTTTGATTAGTGTTAGCATGGTATATCTTTATCCGCTTACTTTTTAATCTGTATGCATTTTTATATTTAAAATGAGTTCTTTTTTTTTTTTTTTTTGCAGACAGCATATAGTTGGGTGTTTTTCTAATCCACTCTGACAATCTCTGGTTTTTAATTGGTGCATTTAAGCTATTGCTATGTATGATGACGATGGATTAATGATGACAATTGGATTAATATCTACCACATTTGTTGCTGTCTATTCATTACTCTTGTTCTTTCTTCCTTTTTTTGTCTACTACAATTTTTCTGCCTTAGTGATTTTAATTGAGCATTTTATATTATTCCTTTTTTCTTTCATTTTTTCTCTTTCCCTAGCATATAAATTATACCTTTTTTTTCTCTTTTTTTACTTTTTAGTGTTTCTGTAGAGTTGGTATATGCATTTATAACTAGTCCAGGTCCACTTTTAAATAATTCTATACCACTTTATGAGTAGTGCAAGTTGCTTATAAGAACAAAATATTCCTAATTCCTCCTATTCATCTCTTACATCATTGCTATTCATTTTACATATAGTAAACTGTAGTCATCAAATACATTGTTGCTATTATTTTGAACAAATGATTATTTTTTACATAAATTAAAAATAAGAAAAATAAAAGTTTATATTTTACCTTCACTTATTTCTTCTCTAATACTTTTCCTTTCTTTATGTAGTACCGAGTTTCTGACCTCTATTATTTTCTTTCTCTCTGAAGAACTTTAAATGTTTCTTGCAAGGCAGGCCTATTGGCAACAAACTCTCTCCATTTTTCAATATCTGAAGAAGAAGTCTTTATTTCTACTTCACTTTGAAAAGATAAAGAATTCTAGGTTTCTGGGTTTTTGTTTATTTTTTCTCTCAAAACCTCAAATATTTTACTACATTCCCCTCTCTCTTGCCTGGTTTCTGAAGAAAAGTTGAATGTGATTCTTAGGTTTACTTTTCTGTAGGTTAGGTTTTCCCTATTCCTTTCGCCCCAGCTTATTTCCAGACTTTTTGTATCTGTAATTTTCTGCAGTTGGAATATGATATGCTTAGGTAGCTTTTTTGGCATTTATCCTGACTGGTGCTCTCTGAGTTTTCTGGATCAGTGGTTTTGTATCTGGCATTAATTTTGTGATATTAGTCAAAATTATTTCTTTTTTTTTGTTCCTTTCTGTTTTTCTGGTATTCTCATATTGCACATGTGACATCTTCTGTCATTGTTGCCCATTTCTACAATACTATGTTCCCTTTTTTCAACTTCTTATTTCTCTTTGCTTTTCAGTTTTGCGGGTTTCTATTGGCCTCCTAAAACTCTGATGATGTTTCCTCAGCCATGTTCAATACTAATGAACCATGAAAGGCATTCTTCATTTCTGATACAGTTTTTAAATGGACTCAAGTCTATTTATAGATATTTTTGCTTCTCAGTAAAATTGAGAAATTACAGATGTTGCCCATATGCCCTCTGTTCCCACATATACATAACCTTCCCCATTATCAACCTCCCCTGACAGAGGGGATTGTAACATTTGTTACAATTTATGAACCTACATTGACAGATCATTAGTACTTGGAGTCCATAATTTACAGTAGGGTTCACTCTATGGATTTGGGCAAATTTATAATGGCATGTATCTACCATCATATTATCATACAAAATAGTTTCACTGTCCTAAATAACCTGTTCATCCTTCCCTTTCCTATAACCCTAGCAACCACTGATTTTTTTTTTTGTCTTCATAGTTTTGCCTTTTTAGAATGTCCTATAGTTGGAATAACCATAGTATGTGGACTTTTCAGACTGAGTTCTTCAGGAATGTGCATTTAAATTTCTTCTGTGTATTTCGTGGCTTGATGAGTGCATTTCTTTTTGCCTGTGAAAAATATTCCATTGTCTGAATATACCATCATTTATCCATTCACCTACTGAAGGGCAACTTGGTGGCTTTCCAGTTGTGGCAATAATAAATAAAGCTACTACTATAAACATCTGTGTGCAGGTGTTTGTGTGGACTTATTTCATCTTCTTTGGATAAATACCCAGGAGTACAATTGGAGGATTATGTGGCAAGAGTATGTTTACCTTCGTTAAAAATATATATATATATATCAAAATGTCTTCAAAGTGGTTGTAGCGTTTTGCATTCCCACCAGCAATGAATGAAAATTCCTGGCCGGGCATGGTGACTCATGCCTATAATCCCAGCACTTTGGGAGGCGGAGGCAGGTGGATCACCTCAGATCAGGAGTTAGAGACCAGCCTGGCCAACATGGCGAAACCCTGTCTCTACTAAAAATAAAAAGTTAGCCAGGCGTGGTGGCACGCACCTATAATCCCAGCTACTTGGGAGGCTGAGGCAGGAGAATCGCTTGAACCCAGGAGGCGGAGGTTGCAGTGAATGGAGATAATGCACCACTGCAGTCCAGCCTGGGTGAAAGAGCGAGACTCTGTCTCAAAAAAAAAAAAAAACAAAAAGAAAAGAAAAGAAAATTCCTGTTGCTTCAAATCCTCAGTAGCATTTGCTAACATTTTGTAATTTTGTAATATTTACAAACTATTATAAAATTTGACCATCCTGATAGATGTTGTTATGGTGTTTTTTTGTCTGTAATATAATTTTTTAATTCTTTGTTAGAACTCATATTTATTGGCTAACATTACTGATCTGTCCTTGTATGTTGTTTACTTTTCCTGTTAGATCCTTTGGCATGTTAATCACACATGTTTTACATTTCTGGTCTGATAATTCCTACTTTTCTGCTGTATCAGAGTCTCCCTGATTTTTGCCTTTTAGTATGCCTTGTAATTATTGTTGAAATTGTCCGTGGAAGAAAATGATAAGACATGTCTCAATCATTTTTGGAGATGTATTTGCCAAAGCTAAGGACGCACCTAGGAAACAGGTGTATGCCTTTCTCTAAAGATGATTTTGAGGCCTCTAAATTTAAAGGGGAAAAGGGTGGGATGATGAGAAGTACACAGTTTTCCCATAAACAAAAGGGGCAAAGGAAAAACGTGGAGAATCTGCATTTTACATAAGATAACACAGACACAATGGGGTAGGGGAACAATCCGATATGCATTTGTGTCAGGCAGCAGAGGCCACTGCACCTGTAAAGATAAGCTATCAATTAGCATGGCCATAGTGAAGTTTCAGCTGCTCACCAGGGATTTCCTTGTGGGCAAAATATGGGGAAGGCCGGTAGCTTTTCATCATTTTATTCAGGAACCAAAAGGTGGAGGCAGGTATGTGTGACCTAGTTCCCAGTTTGGCATTTCCCTTTGGCTTAATGAGTTTGTAGTCCCCAAATTTAATTTCCTTTCACAAAAGTCACACGTGATGTCCTCTGTTCCCACATATACATAACCTTCCCATTATCAACATCCCCTGGCAAAGGGGATTGTAATATTTGTTATAATTTATGAACCTACATGGTCGCATCATTACCACATAAAGTCCATAATTTACAGCAGAGTTTACTCTGGGTGTTGCACATTATATGGATTTGGGCAATAGACTGTAATAAATAGACTGTTCAAGATGTGGTTGTCGAGTGTAGGGGAGAAGAAACATTCTGCAGTCCTATGATTAGGTCACAGTCTTTTATTGAGCCTGTGCCGCTGGGCTGTAAACTTCACAAATGCTTCTCAATTTTATTCCCCTTCTCAGGTAGGACAGGATGGCTAGAGGGGGCTGGAGTTTGTAACTCCATTTCTCCCAAGTCAGTTAGACTCTGATAAAATCCGAATAGGTTAGGCTCTGGTAAAATAGTTTCTTTTGAAGACAGGCCTTGTTAAGTAAGAAGAACAGTATCCTCTGTTGCATTTCAAAATGTCTCCTTTTCCCCTCCTCCTGTGAGAAGCCAGAGGATATTTTTGTGTCATCTTCACTGTGAGAACCTGGTAGAGGCCCTGGAGGTAAAACTCACACAAGTGTGGGGTTCCCCTATTACTAGACTCCCTCCCCTGGATTTTTTTTTTTTAGGTCTCAGACTTGTCCATATTCTGCTTCTAAAAATTCGTGAATTACAGTTTACTTTTTCCTTCCCCGGGACTGGTGGTGGGTTTTTGCTGCTGGCAAGCTGGGATTCCCCATGTCCCCATGTCCCCATCTGTCTCTCCAGTTTTGGAGACAGTGGTTTGTCCTGTGGCCTTCCCTTCTCTGATGGATCTAAGAGAAGTTGTTGACTTTCAGTTTGTTCAGTTTTGACTTTTTGTCAGGATAGAGAGATGATGACTCCCAAATGTCTTACATGCCGGACTGGAAATCAGAAGCCGCAAATATGATTTTTTACAAATTTGGGGATATATGTTCCAAAAGTTTGAATATGAAGACCTAAATTACCTTGCCATTTTTAGCAAATCTTGAAATTTTACTTTTATTCATTTTTTCAGTCAGTTCCTATGAAACAATATGATGCAACTTATCTCGAGAGGACCTAACTCAAGGCTGTTTAAGTGGCCCTCATTGAAATTACTGGCTTCAGAGCCAGTTACAGTGAGGCAGGGAACATAAGGCCAATTCACACTGACTTCCTAGAACTGAATAAAATGGAAACACTTCAGCAATGACAGAAATGTGAATGGCTTTATAACTTCACTTCATCCTCCCCATTTACATAGGACACACACACACACGCATGCACACACATGGTGACATCCTCTCCATTTATATAGAGTGCATACCAAGTAAATGACTTTGTAACTTTACTTCATTCTCTTCATTGGTACAGGGCATGCACCAAGTAACCAATGGGAAACCTCTAGAGGGTATTGAAACCCCCAGAACATTCTGTAACCTGGGCTCCTGAGCCCCTAGGCTTGGGCCCGCTCCCACACTGTGAAGTGTAATGCCAAGAACCTGGACACCTTCAACCAGTTACAACAGGACCACATGAGGAAAAAAAAAAGCTTTATTATTTAGTTACACTTGAAAATAGTTTTCCATAAAAAAAGATATTGCCTATTTTGCTACCCTCATATGCCAACTATTGTCTTCCTTGATCTTGTATTTCCTAAAGGTTCATATATTGAATAGGTGAACATTTGATTTCAGCCTGTCAACAGGTTAAAAAAATACCAGAAAGGAACTTGTAGTGAATTCTTTGAAATTCTAAAACTCTTCTAAGTGATGGCAATATTTCTGAGGCAACTATATAGCTTCTCCAAGTGATCACATAAAAAAAAATACAGTGAATTTTTTAAACCACCGCTAATACAGGTACAGATGGTCCCTGACATGGGATGGCTTCACTTAAAATTTTTTGTCTTTACTATGGATTTATCAGAACATGACTCCGTTGTAAGTCTAGGAGTATTTGGACTTGCATGGTTTGACTTACAATTTTTCAACTTTATGATGGGTTTATAAGGGTATTAAATGCATTTGTGACTTACAATATTTCTGACTTACGCTGGGTTTATTGGGACATAATTCCACCTTAAACAACATCTGTATACTGAAGTCATAAAAAGAAAACAGTACAAAACTGCGTACTATGGTTATCCAATTAATGCTAATTATGATTAACTCTCTAACAATTTATGTACATAAGGCAGCTGTGTACTGGGATAGTCATAAAAGATTTCACGATTTCTACCTATATTTTGCTTTATACTTGCAACAGTTTAGTTTTGGAAATCATAAGCACTTACTGGAGAACCACAATTTTTTCCAAGTTACACCACAAATTAGCTCCAGAATTAACTGGAATTCAGGTACTTTCAGTAATTCGTCTTTTTCAGAATATGACAGAGTAAATTAGTTGTGATTGAAAAAATAGCGTTTACCTTTAGTGTTAAGTTTCAGAGTTAGGACTGAAATGTTAACGGAAGCACATTACTAGCCCAAATTCAGTTGACTATGAAAATGTCTACACATAGTTTTATGAACTTCAATATATGCAGAAAAGACACATTTTAACCTAAATATTTTAGCAAACAATTAAATATGAGAAAACGTCCTGGAGGTAAAAGCACTGGTATATTTCAAATGCCTACCTTCTATAATCCATGGGAAATAACTGGTTGCTGCTTTACTTGTCCCCAAACTAGCAAACTGTGGTTGGGAAAATATAATTAAAAACAGGATTCTCTTCCAACTCAGGATAAGGGGAGAAAAAGTAGTAGCTTTTTTTTTTTTTTTTTTTAATCCATCACAAAGTTCATGGCTGAGACCACTACAACAAAAGACAGATTAAAAAGAGAAAATCACCCAAATGTATTTGATGTAAGCATTATGTGATATGCAAGCCTTCAACAAAGAAGACCCAAGAACAGAAAAATAATATGCATTTTTATGAACAGTCATGCAGAGGTATGATTAAGAGACAAAATGGTATGATCTAATTGTAATAAACTAGGAGAAAATGCTAAGTCCTGTTTGTTTAGATTCTTGGTTACTCTGAGTCTTTGGCTTATTTTCCCCTGGGTATAGGCAGAACACTTGCTTCAGAGGAAGGTCAGATAAATCTTTTATAGCCTGCTTCCAGGGAAAAAGGTGGGAGAAGGTCAGAGGGTGACATTCTCACTTCCACAGTTTTCTCAATTTCCTTCAGTTTAAAGTAGTAAGAGAAGGAGCATGTTCTAAGTCGAAAACTTCTTTACAAATGTATTAGAGAAAGCAAATAGTTTTATTATTCATTTAGAATTAAACCAGAATCAGCCAGGCATGGTGGCTCACACCTGTAATTCCAGCACTTTGGGAGGCTGAGGTGGGCAAATCACCTGAGGTCAGGAGCTGAAGACCAGCCTGAAGAACATGGTGAAACCCCATCTCTACTAAAAGTACAAAAAATAGCCAAGCTTAGTGGCGCGTGCCTGTAATCCTAGCTACTCGGGAGGCTGAGGTGGGAGAATCAGTTGAACCCAAGAGGCAGAGGTTGCAGTGAGCCGAGATTGTGCCACTGTACTCCAGCCTGGGCAACAGAATGAGACTCTGTCTTAAAGCAAAACACACACACACACACACACAACCAGAATGTGATAAGCATCACAGGTAAGCAAAAAAGAGATCGCAAAGACAGAAAGAAATCTCACTTTTCAATGTAGGCAAGCAGGTACAACCCATTGTTTATAGGATAACTAACCCTCCCCTAAGAGGACTTGACAGCCCCATTTGTCTCACACAGTTAATCCTAAATGCCTTTGGTAATTGGGGTAACTATCTGCCATAGCTAGTTGGCTTTATTAAGGTAAAAAACCAAACTTTTTGTATCTTCATGATAAGAGATAGTTTTGCAATTTGGAGCAAGGCTCCTATGTTCCCACAGAAACAGGGAGATAGGAGCACTACCTTGATATTTCAAAGAGGTGGTTTCGGGTTCTTAAGAAAGACATTCCTAGATTATAAAGCTGTAAAAAGGACGATCTAGTTTTCAAAAGGATTTGTGCATTTCAAAGAGTGGAGACAGTACTTACAAGTTTTCTAAAGTAAATGCTCTAAGAAAAATAAGGGGAGGGAAATCTCATCCCTTATTTTCAACAGGGCAAATTAAGGCTCTCAGTTCATATTGATACAAATTATGGCAGAGTTGGGAGTATACAGTAGATGAGTTAAAATAGAAAAAAATTCTAATTAACATCTATTTTCTCATTATTCCTCTTTGTGTAGGATTTTTTATAAGCCTAAACTCAGCCAATGAAAATGTATTTAAGAAGTAAGGAAATGAGACAGTGAAGGAACAAAACATTGCAGTAGGCTAGAGCTGAGTCTTTCTTTTTTACAAAAGAAATGCTTCAGGAAGCATTAGCACCATATCTCCTTATTCCAACTCTCCTACCATTAATTCACTCTGAGCATGAAATTACTTGTGTGCAGAGTGCACCCCTGATAAAGGTAATTCCAGTGCACAATAAAAAAGGGGCACTTATTAGGCAATACCAAATCACCCTGAGCATGTCTCTAGGTACAAACAGGTTCCTTAAATTGTCTGAGTCATAGTGACAGTTGATAAGAGCTGAAACCAAATGATCCATCCCCCAAAATGAAAAGGTCGTAACGGGTGATCTTTTCTGTAGAAGTGTCTCTTGTGTTAGAAGAGGTCTGTTCTCTGGGCAACCAGCATCTTATTTCTTCACACACAGTGCTGTAGAGCTTTAGAGAACCAGAGACAAGAACAATATGTCTCTCATGGATTATCACTTTAAAATCAAAGTGTCTTGGGTCCTTTAAAGTTATTGCTGAAAGTGAGCAGAGTACAGAAGCTAAGCTCCAACACCATGAAAATATACATAGATAATGAGGTCTCAGCCACACTCCAGTCAGTTAATGATTTATTGGATTCTTATGTGACAACCTCTTTTAAGAAATTAACTCAGGACAACAAATACCAAAGACTACCAATTTAAAAAGATACATGCAACGGAACCAGCAACGTCAAAGAGCATTGAAATCACTTATAAAATAGGCTGTTTTTAAAAGGCACATCTGAAAACTTCTTCTAAAGCTAAGTGGATCTGGGCATTGTCAAATCAAGTTGGGAAATAAAATTTACCCTTGCAGTTGCAGCCTGTCTAGTGAAGGGATCTGGGCTGTGCTAGCATCAGTTCAAAGTCTGCGATGATGCATAAGAAAAGATGCATCTATGACTTTGAAATGGCCATGTACTTCTGTGGTCATAGAAATCAGTTATTGGTTTGGATTAGATTTGGTAACAAAAGGTGCAAAATGCAAACCCCCCTGGGGTGCATGTTTCTTCACATTCCTCAGGATTTAAATAAAGACAGTTGAGAAATTCCAGCCTGTAGCTGGCTGGAGGAAACATCTGATCACTCACAAAGGAAATGAGGAGGGAGGTAAGGAGAAAAACCAGGTTAATCTCATCTCTTTTTGTTCAGTGGTAAATAGTTGGTGTTTCCTTTTTCCTCATTTTTAAGGAAAATACATATTAGAAAATATGAAAAGATAAGAAAGACATTACATTAATCTAAAATCACTTTTCTAGATGGATTTTTTTCTTGGGGTTTGGATTAATGTTTGATCCCATTTCACTCTCATGTCTGCCCGATAAAAAATTACAATAGGTTGACTTCTGGCTGAGCCACTGACTTACCTCCTCTTCTCCTAAGCCACTGAGTACCTGGGTAGGTACAAAGTTTCTAACCAGAGATGCTTAATGCATCAGAATCGTCCCTTCCATCTTTTCGGGTTGCTTCCTATATTTCAAATCTGCTCTGCTTTGGGGTATCTCAGGTAAATATCAGTGTAAAATCAGTGTAAATTTTAAACCACCAAACTTCATTTCTAAAACCCTTATCTATAACTTTATAACTCACTGAGAATTTTGAAAGTCAAGTTTTATTTCTGGAGAAGCACACTTAGACCCCAGTACTCTTCTTGGGGGCATCACATCTTATACTAACCTACATTTTTACAATTTCCAGCTTATTTATCAGCACAAGCCATGTGTGAAGTGTGCATGGATCTAGATGGGTTGAGAATCTTTGCTCGTCCTGAGCTAGATTCCTGCATATGTCTCTCTCTCTCTCTCTCTTTTTTTTTTTTTTTAAAAAACCTGGTTTCAATTGTCCCAGTCTGTTTTACTGCAATAAGACTTAGTATGATCTGGACAGTCCGGCCCGCTGGGGAGAATATCCTTCCTCAGATTTTTTCCATGTTTTCTGCTTATGTATTTTGGCCTTAATTCTCCACTCTTACTTCTCAAAGGACCATTAGAAGGGTGATATCATTGCACCACGGTGTGATATGAAGTATGAAAGAGGAATGGCTGTTTTTCATCCTGAGGCAAGTGCTTATTTGGTAATTGAATATGAGAGGCAGTGTGGAGGGGGCAGAATTAGAGATGTGAAAATGTTTATAAGTAAAAATTAAGATATAGTCTATTACCTGATCACTTTTACACCTGTTTTTCCCTGTGTTGATTTTTTAATTTTGTTTTCTACAGTTTTTCAGCTCCTTTTTTTGTTTCATTTTTTGAGACAGAGTCACACTCTGTCACCCAGGCTAGAGTGCGGTGGTGCCATCTTAGCTCACTGCAACTTCTGCCTCCTGGGTTTAAGCAATTCTCATGTCTCAGCCTCCCGAGTAGCTGGGATTACAGACTTCTACCACCCCGCCCAGGTAATTTTTATATTTTGATAGAGAGGTTTCACCACATTGGCCAGGCTCATCTCAAACTCCTGGCCTTAAGTGATCTGCCTGCCTTAGCCTCCCACATTGTTGGGATTACATGTGTGAGCCGCCGCACCCAGCCTTAGCTCCTTCTTAAGGTAGTGAAATCCTTTTGCCAAACAGAGACTCTTATCCCCTTAATATAGAATACACAGATATAGAGCTGTTATGCTGTGGGGAAGAAGAGCTGAAGCTCCATACGGTCTTTTTTTTATCCAAGTCTCTCTGTGACCCTTAGGTTATTTCATAAAACCCTAGGGTTCCAGGAACCAAATTTGCTAACTGTCTTCAAGACAGTGCACTCACATCCAGAATCTTATGCCTCAATTTTCTTGCTAACTATACATATTGTCAAAAGAACCTCCAACCTTATAAATAATAATAATTGGGAAAAAAAAAAGTTTAATTTGACAGAACTTCACACATGCAAGCCTGTTTCCATTCCTGAGCCATTTCTCCCTTGCTGAGTTCTGGGAGCCGTTTGTATTAATACTTATCTTTTGTCATTTAAATGTAGGAACTTGTATTGCTCTTATCACTTAATTTCCCTCTTATTTTCAAGACCAGAGACATCTAGAGACCAGGAACCAGGAACTGAATTTTATAACTGTTTGCCTTCCAGCACTTAGATCAGTGGGCATTACTTACCAAACTCTGTGTGTGTGTGTGTGTGTGTGTGTGTGTGTGTGTGTGTGTGTGTGTGTGTGTGTGTTTCTGTCCACAGTGATGATAATAACTTTCAGATGTTGGGGGAAAAAATATTTGGAAACGATTTTGAGTTTAAACAAATTATGTTTCTGTACATGATTTCTTTTCACTTTTTTTTATGATATTAAGTGAAGTGTGGATTTGAAGTTTTGCTAATATTGGATTTGCAGCTTACCAAGTGGCCAAGAAGGTTTTGACACCTTCCCTTCATCTTGACTGAACTTCATCTAATTTCTTACTGAGTAGGCCTCTGAGCAGCGTCCTGATCTCTCCTTTTAAAGATAATTTACTTTGGAAAACTTGCAATTATAAATGATTTCTCTGCCCTTTTGAGGTGTGAATTTTTTTAAAAATCCTCCTGATAGTGTTATAATCCAGGACTATGCTGGGGCTCAGAAATAAATACCCTAAAATATGGCGCTTTGACATACTGGGCAAGAGAAAAAGCCTCAAGATCCCTTTGACCTTCCTCCCACCACCCCTTCTGTTTTTCAATCCTCTGTCTCCCCCAAAGCAAAGGATGAAGTTGTTCTCTAAAGTTCCCTGATCTGCATAAAGTTCAGATCTGTCAAAGAAGGAAACAGTCACCTCTGGTCCCTTCCCTGAGTTTTCATTAACTGAAATCATATTGCAGAAGGAAAGACTATAAGTCTGTCAACACACATGGACAGACTTCAGTTGCATCTATTGTCCACTCTCTGAGACCCACAGACTTTTTCCCAGGCCATGTATGTTCTTAAAAACCAATTAATTTCCCTAAAAATTATTTACTACCTCCCTAATGTGAAAGCACGTTTGCAAAAATTATATTTGTGTGAAAATTATAACAGTGAAAGAGGTCTGACCTAACTGACTCCATCTTGCTTTCAACCTCCAAGCTGTCCTTGTTCATTCCTGGGTTCAGGACAAACTAACCTAGTTTACAGTTTAACTCTAAAACAAAGATGACAGCAGCCCTTTCCCAAAATTTGCTTTTGTAAGACTAATCCCAAAACTGGTTCTGTAAGACTAACAAGTTAGCCACAAAATTAGAAATTATGATTTAGGAGTCATGCAATTACAGGTCACCAGATTCTAAACGTCGCCAATTGCTCCTAGGAATGTTATCACTATTGTAAAACTTGAGATTGGTGCTCGAGGTATTTTTCAGACCTTTCACTTGATGGATCAGGTGGTGCCATCAAAATAAATAAATCAGCTCATCTGGTCTTACGGCCCTCACTCAGGAACTGACTCCGTGCAAGAGGAAAGCTTTGACTCCCTACAATTTCATCTTAGACCCAACAAATCAGCACTTCCCACTCCCTGGCCCCTATCCACCAAATTTTCCTCATTAAATCCTGGCCCCAAAATTTCTAGGAGACTGATTGGAGTAATGATAAAACTCCATTCTCCCAGTCAGCCAGCTATGCATGAAATAAACTATTTCTCTATTGTAATTCTCCTGTCTTCATAAATTGGCTCTATCTGGGCAGCAGGCAAAATGAACCCATTGAGTGGTTACAAATTTCATCCACACTTCTCCATCTCCCTTTCCTCTAAGAAGAAAGGTATATAATCATTCATACAGCATTGCTTGAGGAGGTAATTACTCTCTGATTCTCCTCCATGAGCATTACTAAATTGGTGTACCATTTCTCCTAATTTGTCTTTTTTTCTTTGATTTTCAGTAAACTTTGAGTGGTAAAAGGAAAGTTTTCCCTTGGCCCCCATAACTGTCCTTCTCAAGGATGTGGGAACCATCTGATTAAAATGTAATCATCAAGGAAGATATTGCCCTTATCCCTGTCTTCTGTGGCAGGATTCCAGTCTAAGTTCCCTGGTGCATCTTGCTCCAAGTTACAAAATTACCTCTTGTCCGGAAGATATGAGAAAGTTACTTTTCCTCTGAGTAAGGTCAGTAAGCACACATAGATGGTTTATAATTACTTAATTCCCCCAAATTCTCAGCTGTTAAAAACTCCCTATTCCTTTGTTTTAGTGGGATTGAGCTGAGACTGAGTTTTGGCTTCTCTCTCTTATGCAATAGCTTCAAATAAATTGTTCCTTGTCTGTTTAACTTTATGAAGTGCAACTTTTGCTTTGATAGAGACTTCTATTAAACACCAAGAACAACAAAACATTCCTCTGCTCAAATTTAACTTGCCAAAATCAAAGGAACCTATATTTTTCAGAGAGTGATAAATTTATTCCAACTTTTTCTTTCTTTTTTTTGTAAGGAAAACTTTGTATTGTTTGTAATAGCAATTAAAACACTTGGAGAACATAGTTTCAATAAAACTGACAAAAAGCTGCAATTAATTGGTTTACTCTGTGTAAATACATTGACCTTCTGTAAATCACTGAGCTAGTCTCTTCTTCTCTATGTTATTTTCTTGTGTGTAACTTCATTTAGAATGAGCAATAACTTTTTCACCACCAAGGAACTAACTCTAGTATACTGGACGTACATTTTATTGTCTATTAATGAATTCTAACGTTATTCCCCCTTTTTCATGTTAAAGTAACATAATTTGAGTCATACAGATTTAGAGGTAAGCGTTCATTTGAGCCTTTTCTGTACTTCGTTTTCAGCTAGGCTGTCTACTCCAGGCTGATTCCACGGGGCAGCACATGAGTATATACCTGAATCCCCACTCTGAATTCACCTACAGTGATTTGAGGGCAGCAGAATTAGCCCAAGAAAATATAAGGAAGCAGACCAACTTCATAAAATTTTGGGCTGAAAATAATCTTTGGGGTTATAGAATCCCATCCTTATATTTTGCAGGTGAAGAAAATGTGTGACTTTCTCTGAGCCACACAATGAGTTAAAAATACAAATAAAACTGAGAATTAGGAATCATAGAATCCTAGTCTATTACTTTTCTATTATTTTCCATTTCTGACATTTTCTTCTGTTTAGGTAGTTTGTTATTTTGCCCCATAATTCTGTGCTTCCATGAGTTATCACATAGATCCAAGATTTGAAAATTTCATCCATGTTAAAGTTTTATAATCTTCAAGAGTCACTCTGTCTAGGAATACGTGTTTTTTAAAAGAATACAGATAATATTTTAAAAATTCATAAAACTCATAGTGGAATTTCTTTCTGCAGAATTTTTTTTTTTTTTTTTTTACTGGAAAAGTGTAGTTTCTTCTAACTCTCCAACACCCTGTGCTATCCCTGCTACAGAAAGCAAGCTCTGCCAACAAAATTTAGTGATAAATACACTACAAATAAAAGATAGATTACGTGAACACAAAAGGCTTTAACATACAACTCACAAAAAGGTGACCCAATATAATATCATCTAAGATTTTTCTATCCAGACTGGAGGGACCTTTAATTGGCATATTATAATTTCTCTTTACTGAAACAGAAATGAAACTATGAGGATTCCAAGAAATAACCACTACTGCTTAGACAGTTATATCTCTTTTTATGTCTGTTTCATTTATTAGCTTAGATTTAACTGAAGAAACTCAAATCAAACTTAAAAATAAAAGAGTATAGGGATTAATCCATCAATTTATATTTTCTTTCCTCTAAATAATGATTTTCTTTCCCTATACTGGAAAATATTAGCTTCTAGTGTCATTGATAAGCAAATATCTTCATAGAATCTGAAGCATATAGACTGTTTATATACTCAGCTTTACTAGAATTAAATGCCGTTGGAGAGTGTTTTAGTTTTTTGCCTTTCCAACCTAACTCCTGGAGTCAAAAAAAAAAAAATTCCTGTCTTTTAAGATACCCATGTTCCCACAGGGCTATTCCTTGAACAGATAAAAGCTTAGAGTGGAACTGACCTTTTAGCAGATCCTTCATTTTTATGCTTGTTAGCAAGTTGTATGTTTTAAGAGCTATCTTTGTGAGGTTTTTAAGTCTGTGGATCTATTTTGTAGTTTCCCTCTCCTACACAAAATACCTTTCTCTAAAAAAGGAGAAGTGCCAGGCATGGTGGCTCATGCCTGTAATGCCAGTACTTTGGGAGGCTGAGGCAGGCAGATCCCTTGAGGTCAGGAGTTCGAGAGCAGCCTGGCCAACATAGGAAACCCCGTCTCTACTAAAAATATAAAAATTACCCAGGCGTGGTGGTGTGCACCTGTAATCCCAGCTACTTAGGAGGCTGAGGTGGGAGAATCGCTTGAATCTGGGAGGTGGAGGTTGCAGTGAGCAAAAATGGTGCCACTACATTCCAGCCTGGGCGACAGAGCAAGATTTCATCTCAAAATAAAATGAAAATAAAAAAAGAGAAGTAACCTTGTTTAACATAAAATACTAGAAAATCGTGGGAAACAAAAATATGCTACCCCATGATATATCTTTTTTTGGTATATTTCAAGATGGCTATTCTGAGGGACCACAGGCACTTCAATAGCTCTAAAAAGTCATCTTTTTGTGGGGGAGAGTTCTATGTGCATATAATACATATTTATACCTTTTCTCCTGTTTATCTGTCTATTCTCAGTTTCCTCGACTCAAATTATCAAAACTTCAGAAAGATAAAGAAAAGTTCCCTTCATCTCTAAAAGGAATCTATATGAGAAACAGGGTCTAAAATACTTAGAATGATTCCCAATGATATTAAATATGGAGGAGTACAGTAGGACATATAATAATAGAAAATATTTGAATTTATAAATGAAAAGAAAAAAGTGAAAACGAGAATATGGGTAAGAAACAAGGACAAAAATAAAATCTATTTTTTATTACCTTTTTTTCCTCATAATCACAATTTTAAATGCTGGCACTAGAATTATGTTACCAGTGTCATTCTATTTTACTCAGGAGTTATTATGGTGACATTAAATAATTCTCAAGGTAAAATTCATTATTTTGTGTTACAATTAAAAATTATAAACTCATACATACTTCAGAAGACTGAATTTAATATGGTTTTAGTTATCAAGCATTGAAATTGCCTCAATCTTAAAAAAAATTTGTTTCTACAAGGATGAAAGCCTTTTTGAGATTTTTGTCTGTTTTTTTCATTACTGCATCTTCATTCCTAGAACTTTGTCCCAGTGCGAATTAGGTACTTAGTTAATATTTGCTGAATTGGTATCCTGAACTAGCCTTTCTCAAAACATTGTCAGAAGAACACTGGAGCATTTTTTTTTTTTTTTTGTCGTTAGTATACAGTGTGATAAGAGAGTTCTCTGGTAAAAGAAGTTTGAGAACCACAAGGTACCGGGGTAATATTTTAGATATTCAAGTTCTATATAATCAGATATCCTGAAAACTACCTGTGGTTAACTTGGTCAACTATGGTAACATGTTTACAATAAAAGCTGTGGTCACTTTCCTGTTCCAGTGGAAAATGCTGCTCAGAGCTGCCCCTGCCCTAGCATAGTATGTGTCCTTACACCCAAGTGTATGTTCAACAGGTGATCCACTTGGAGTTCAGATTCCATTTAGGAAGTTATTTTTTGAAAAAAGAATCTTGAGACTCAGCACATATCTTTGACGATTCTTGAAAGAGTAAAGTTCTAATGAGGTAGCACATTCAGACTATGATAAAACAAAAATTTACTCCTTTCCAAGTACCATTTTAATAATTTACATGCACTCATCATTTAATCTTCAAAATAAGTGTATAAGATATGATTTCATCAATTCAGAACTTTGGCTTTTTGAGAGACACTATTAAGAGAATTTAAAAAGTAAGTCATGGACTCAAAATACTTTAAATATATTTAATAAAATCTTAGAATATAACTGGAACTCTCAAAAGCCAACAATAATAATAATTGAAATCAGAAAACTCAAAAAAAAAGCCAGGTAAATTGTTTGTGATTGCCTAGGTTTTTGGCCATCAGCCAAAATGAAGAATTAGATGAAGAATTAGATGAAGGATATTGATAGTGTTGTTCAATTACTTGATTCCCTTACTGAGAACACAGGGCCAAATATTTTGACCCATGTTCATGAATGAGATCACCCTATAATTTTTCTCTCCATAGTGTTCTTCTCAGGTTTATATATTAAGATTGTGTTAAATGCCATGAAATAAGTTGACAAGTTTTTTATCCTTTTTTTCATTTTCTCTGGGAATGTCAATATAATACTGAGCTTATCTGTTTCCTTGATGTTTATATAGATTCATCACTGAAGCAATCTTTTTTATTATCGTTTTAATAGTGAATTTTTTATTACTGCTTTAATTTATTCAATAATTTTAGGACTTTTCAAGATTTTTGTTTTTTTCTGAGTCAGTTTTTGCAAGGAATATTTTACTATGAAGTTTCCACTTCTAAATTTTCATATTTATTACCCTATTGATTTATTATGTTTTCATTAACATTTTAGAATCTATAGCTTCTCTACATAGTGATAGTATAAAAATTCATCAAAGAGTTTATAAGTATATGTGAATTATCATAACAACAATAGATACAGGAAACTGTGATGTAAGATAAAATTTTAAAATGGCACTTAGTATAATTATTTTATATCTTGTATAGAAAGAATTTTTCTACCATTCATAAAGAATGATTCTCTGTATACTCAAGAATTTCTAAAAATATAGAGTTCAAAGGTTATCCCCACGGAGACAGACATCTGGGAGCTTGTTCAATAGGTATAGGAATCACAGTTCAGAAAATCTGTTTATTCGGTTAACAATGGTGCATACCCTGTCATTGGTCTGAAAGTGATTTCTCAAAACACAGTGAGAAGAATAAAACTTCTCTCTTTCATCATGTAATATCACCTGCCCTCAGCACTATTTTTTAGCCACCATGTCCTCCACAGATCATTTTAAAAAGGAAAGCACCTGATAAAAATGTGTTTTCCAAACTCAGGCCTATTCAATTGTATTAGTTTGTCACTTAGTAATGTATTTCTCCATACAGACAATCCTGTACGTATACTTAATTGAGAAACTATATCTAAATGTCCCATTTTGTAGGAAACATTAGTACTATAAAAATTTCCATATGCAACGAAGATGGTATAACCAAACACAAGTCCAACTGCCAGCCACTTACTGAGTCCCATAAGCAAGAATGAGATCTGGTGGAAAGTAAGTGGCTTTTATTCCAGAGCTTAGCTGAAAGGAAGTGGTACAGGTTCCTGCCTTAAAGGCAGCTGCTTCCGCTTTCTGGGCGGAAAGCAGAGTCTTTTAAAGAGGGACTTGGTGTTAAAGGCATGGAGGGAAGGGGGTGAGTAGAGGCAAGTTCTGCGTGATTTGCTGGCTGGTGCCATTGCAGGCAGAGCTAGGTTGTAAACTGACCATTCTCTGAGGCAGTGTCCTTGTGGGTAGGTGCCTAGTTTGTTTCAAGGTTCGGTCTCCAGAACTTCTAAGTAAACTCATAGTTAGGTAATCTTGCTGTGTAGTGTAGGAACTATCTGGTGGAGAGAAGGTAAAGTTTATGACTGTATTCTTAAAGAGCCATGTAAGACGTAGGGGAAAATGAAAAAGGTTAAAACAAATCATTTTATTTTTCTTTACAATTAGGCGTATATAAGAAAATTGGGCATATATTATAATTGGAAATATATAAGAAGGTAGAAAAAGATCATTAGCATGTTTCCATGAAAATGCTATAATAGTTGTAATAATTTAAAATAATTTGCAGCTGGGAGCAGAGGCTCAGGCCTGTAATCCCAGCATTTGGGAGGCTGAGGCAAACAGATTACTTGAGGCCAGGAGTCCAGACCAGCCTGGTCAACATAGTGAAACCCCCTCTTGACTAAAAATACAAAAATTAGCTGTTCAAGGTGGCGCATGCCTGTGATCCCAGCTACTCGGGAGGCTGAGGCAGGAGAATCACTTGAGCCTAGGAGGTGGAGGTTTCAGTGAGCCGAGACTGCACCACTGCGTTCCAGGCGGGGCAACAGAGGGAGACTCTGTCTCAATAAATAAAATAAAATAAAATAATATAAAATAATTTGGAACATAAAAGCTTCTTAAAATAAGATTTTTATATATGTAGGAAAGAAGAGGAGTTCAATTAATTCAAATACTTTATTTCACCATAAATCTGTAGGATATTCAAAAAGCCCTTGAGTGTTGCAATGACTGCTAGAGTGTATTTCTTAAATACATTCTTCTGGGTTGAAAAAGGCTTTGCCTCTTAGTCAAACAAATAAATAAGTCAAACAAATAAATTTGTCAAGCAGGATATAATCCATTAATATTAATGACAATGTTTTGTTGAGTAAAATTTTTATATTATATTATATTATATTATATTATTATATCATACCTCTCCCTTTAAACAAATGGAATATATTGAAAAGCTATATTAACTCTTTGAAAACATCAGGGTATCAGTTTTTCTATTTTCCATTTTGGCGAAAGTTATTTAATACATATCGATTAAATAGCTTTCATTTTTTAACATGTTATTATATAGGCACATGCTATTCAAACTTGAGAAATTGATTGTACTGTGAAATAGAAGAAGAAAACCATGGACTACTATCTGAAGAAAAGTATAACCAAATAATAAAAATTACTTGGAATTTCAACGCTATTAACTTAGGGAAAAAAAATGGTATAAACAATACTACAATAAATCTTTAACTGTTTTTTGTTTTGTTTTGTTTTGTTTTGTTTTGTTTTTGAGACAGAGTCTCCCTCTGTCACCCAGTGGCATGATCTCAGCTCACTGCAACCTCTGCCTACCTGTTAAGCGACTCTCATGCCTCAGCCTCCCTAGTAGCTGGAATCACAGTCATGCGCCACCATGCCCGGCTCATTTTTTTGTATTTTAAATAGATACGGTGTTTCCTCATTTTGGCCAGGCTGGTCTGAAACTTCTGGCCTAAGTGATCCACCCACCTTGGCCTCCCAAAGTGCTGGGATTACAGGCATGAGCTGCCATGCCCAGCCCCAATCTTTAATCCTTAAATAAACTCAGAACCATTAGTTCTTTAAAATAGGCATTTTTTCTAAATCTTTCTATTTCTAATTTTATTGATTTTTTTTTCAAGAAGAATGGCAATGACTTTGCTATAACTACCTGCACATACTGATGCTGCATGTTTATACTGGAAAATGAGCTTAACGTGGATATTGATTAATTTTCATGTTTTGTTCTTTGTAGGTGAAATCATAAACATACACCCATGTGGGTAACAGTACAAGTGATTATATTTTATTGCCAACAAAAATAAAATTAAAAAAATTAGAATTCCACAATTTATTTTCCCCCAAAGGTGGTTCTAACAATGATTCCCAGCTTTCCAGTAAGAGTACTTTTGCACCATAGGTTTGGGAATGTGCTGAGCAATTTTGTCTTGGGCAAATGTGGAACATACTTTAAAATGAGTACATAGTTTTCAGAGACCATGCAAGCATCCAGGACCATTTGCATTTGGTGATTACTAACTAAAATCACTCTAAGTAAATGAAAGCTGTAATAGGCAGAATTTGAATAGATCTCTTTAATCAAAATAATCGTGAACTCAATAGCTTAATTTTTAATTTAAAAATTTTTCACCGGCCCCAGGCCTCAAGTTCTTTATTTCAGCCTCTCCAATTCTGTTTTCTTTAAATCATCAATTTGAACTAACCTAATATTCTGTGTCTTCTAAGATTTAATCCCTTTATTGTATTTTATTTGTATACATTTTAGGTGATGATAGATGATGTCAAAAGGAGAATATTTTCTAATTTTATTTTTTTGATTTATTTTTAAAAAATTCTTTCTTGTAACTTCTCAAGCAGTGATATGCATTTACATCAGCAAAATATACACAAAAATAGCCTCCTTTACCACTTTTCTAGTTCACTCATACATGCTGCCTAGTCTTACCTTTTGCTATATGAGGAACTATTCCCTATGTGCCAGCTTCAGGGACACTTTTTTTTTTTTTTTTTTTTAATGGAGTCTCAACCTGTTGCCCAGGCTGGAGTGCAATGGTGCAGTCTCGGCTCACTGCAACCTCTACCTCCCAGGTTCAAGTGATTATCCTGCCTCAACCTCCTGAGTAGCTGGGATTACAGGTGCCCACCACCACCACGCCCGGCTAATGTTTTTGTATTTTTGGTAGGACGGGGTTTCACTATGTTGACCAGGCTGGTCTCAAACTCCTGACCTCATGATCCACCTGCCTCGGCCTCCCAAAGTGCTGGGATTACAAGCATGAGCCACCGAACCCAGCAGGGGCACCTTTTGTAGTATCTTAAACTAATTGCTTCAAAGGTTCTCCATGGCTTATGTTTCCCCTAGAGTTCTGCTGCCATCTTCCCTTAGTCCTCCCACATCCTCCTCAGACTGTCTGCTCTCATAACTCTTAAGCGAGTCAGAATGTTACTTACAATATGCTGCTTCATGCATCCTGACTCTAGCTGAAGACAAATCCTGGCAGAATCTCAACTTTTTCTCTCCTCAAGAATTGATTTAGTGTAAGAAATGTTGTTTCATGGATAGAGGTGGATATATATTTAGTGTAACATATTTTTTACTCTTGTAATTCTTGACAGCAATTAGTCTCTTTGAAATTAATATTGGGCTTTTATTTTACCAGCGTTTACAGATGTCTTTTTAATTTAACAAAATTTTAGAACTTAAATTCCCCTACTCTTTATTTCATTGATTTTTAAAGTACACTATGACCCCAATTTTCTCCAAGAGATAGAAAGTCAGGAACAATAAAAAAAAAAAAAAGGCAAATGTCTTCCCTTATGCAGTTTCTTAATTCTTTTTCATAGTTACTTCCAGATACCTACAATCTCTTTGCGGCCATTCTCCCATATAGAATTATTTTGCTAGCTCTGGAATTGTTCACTGTTATATTTAACTTGTCTTGGAGAGACAAATAATTTATGACAGATTATTGTCACTGATTTTATTAGCATTGTATCTTTCATCCAATAGGGACACATCGATGAAGGAATTGTGGAATTTGACCACATTATGGCAAAGGGCTTGCATTGAAGTGTCTTAAGTAGACCATCTAACTTAGAATTTAACAACTGCCTGCAGAACCCAGATCTGTTAGATCTTTGTCATCCTAATTATGATACACAAGTGGTCTAGAATGATGCCAGCCAAATTCCAAGTTCAGAAAAGCCAAAATTGGGACAGAAATGCACAGGATAATCTATTATGTATGGTTGAAGTGTTGGTTCAAGAAGTCTCGAAGTATAAATTGGAGGGTCAGGATCCACCAGTTCTACTCTCCCAAAAGTAATGAATATTCTTAACTGGGACCTCAGCTGAGGTGGGCTGGAGCCAAGCCACAGGACAACTTTCTGGTTTACTGCCAAGACCAGTGTCTGCAGGCAGATGAGTCTTTTCACCAAGGCATCAGTGTGCATGATTTTTTCTGGACC
The DNA here is from genome assembly GCF_028885625.2 of Pongo pygmaeus. Taxonomy (NCBI): domain Eukaryota; kingdom Metazoa; phylum Chordata; class Mammalia; order Primates; family Hominidae; genus Pongo; species Pongo pygmaeus. The sequence goes on from NC_072380.2 coordinate 13,903,839, forward strand.
CCTTGGCAGATGGTTTTGGTCAAGGCCAAATGTGACTATAGCCAAGCCCCTTGGAGAATGGGACTATTTCCAATCTTGAGCCCAGGTGCATAATCAGCAGATTAACCACTTGGGTATCAGACTGCACTCAGAATAACTCTCCTAGGTCTTGGGCATCACTGGTGTTGCATAATCTCCTACCTGAATCCTGAGGCTTCTGCAGACAGGCTTTTGTCTATGGATGGATTAAGAATTCTTGTTGCTGTGAGGGGATGTGATTGAGTTACCTCCTGACCTACCACCTTGCTAAAGTTGATTTTAAATAACACAGGCTATACTGCCAATATTTTCTCTTAATGGGCATATGTTCTGAATGAACACATGCCCCTGAATGAATGCCCTGAATGACTTAGGTGACATAAAGGTACTGTTCTCTATTTGTTCTCAGTTCCTGCATACCTTATCAAACATAAGTGTCTTACTCTACTGACTATGATTCTCCTGTTAAAAAATATAAAGTTTTATGCGAAAAGAATCAAAAGCCAAAAATTTTATCTGGAGCTTCAAAAAAAAAAAAAAAAAAGCAATAGTAAAATAGATGAATAGTTTTGGAAAAGTGTATTTAATTTAACAAAGAAAATATATTTGTGTGTTCAATGTTAGTATTCCTATGAGATTTTCAAATGTAATCATATGCAATCTTTACCTTGCAGGTTTTCAATCCTAATTCCTTAGTAGATGTCATTTGTATGGAATGGTTTATAATTAATACCTTGTAAGATTCTCAAACGTAGCTTTGTAATACATAATTCTAGATTTGACTCACATTTACTAAAAACTGATCCTTCCTCATTCTGATATCTTAATAGATAAAACAATGTTTCAATCAATATAATTGCCCACACTCAGGCTAAAACCTCTAGGGTTGTCATCTGAAATGTCTTTCTCTTTCATATGTGTATTTCAATAAGTCCTCAAGTTCTGCCTGCTTCCAAAATATTCCCCAAATTTTAACATTTCCCCTATGTCTGTGGCAACAACTGTCATTTCCATCTTCATCTCTTCCTACATGATTTCCTATCATGACTAATTACACTGTTTTCTCCTGCGACTCCTAAAGGGATTCTCTTCACAGCTCCCAGACCTCAGTGTTTTTTCTAGTTGTAAATCTGATGATACAACTTTTTGTTTGGAGAACATCAATGTTTTCCCAATACAATAAGATTTAATCCAATCCCTTTACAATGGCCCCGTTTAATCTGTCCCCTGACTGTGTTTCAAGAGCATATCTCCTCCTCATACCACTTCCCAATATTTCGACAACTTGCAACTTATTTTTGTCCTCTGGACAGACTGAGACTTATTCCTGTCTGGGAGATTTTGTATTTTATCTCAGGCAAAATGCCCTTCCCCAAGATTTTTCCATGTCTTCTTCTATGGCTACAGCACAGTGCCTTCCCACCCCAGACTCTTGTATTCTATCCCTACACCCTGTTTAATTTTCTTTAGAGCATTTAGCATTTGTAGAAATTATGTTATTCATATGCAATATTTTATGATGTGGTAAGGGAGATCTGAGGCAATAGGAACTGTATTTTACTTGCTCACAATTGTAGTATCCAACACCTAGAACATGTGGTAGAGAGAGAGAGACAGTCCTTCAGATGCCTCCCATCTGATGTGCTTGGATTCAGGTGGAATCTTTTCAACTTTCCCTCATATCACCCCATCATCTTTTCTCTCTCTTATATCTGTATCATCTGTATCTAATTCTATATTTATAGCATTCTTATTTCTTCCCTTCCCTTCCCTTCCCTTCCTTTCCTTTCCTCCCTTCCTCCCTTCTTTTTCTCTATCTTTTGTTCTTCTATTAAATATCTATAACCATTCTCCAGAAATTTTTAAATGCAAATATTTAATCATAGTATGAACTTAAATCAATAGGTTAACTCTTTCATAAGACCTTGTTATTTTAAGATTTTTTTTTCTAAAATACAAAAAAAAAAAACTTGACTAGAAACGGGGCATGGGTGAGGACACGATCTGAAGCCCTGGAGCTACTTCATGGTCCAGTAACCTTTTTGGGCACCTGGGATGGTCTTAGATTAGAAGACAATTTATGTCCATTTTATTCTTGAGATACTTATTTACTAACTGTTGATGCAAGTCTCAGGAACCCTAATTTCTCTTGGCAGCTTAATAAGGTATTTTTGATTTGCATATTTAGAATTTGGATGACTGTATTTAAAATTACCATTGTATACTTCTATGACTTTAGAAGAAAATGAAAGAAAATAAAAAACAGAAGACTATAATACAGCATTACATTTGATTCTATTCAATTCCATTCATTTCTAATTCATTTGTGGAAAAAATAAATAGAAAAATCAAATATACACATAATATCCAAACCTTGGACCATTCAATTAGGTGCATAATATTAACCACAAACATTGCAAAATTTGCTGAATCGAATAGCAAGATATTCATAAGCCATAATCCTTCTCATTAACAAGTCTGCTATTATGTAAGTAACACTCAGTTTCTCCCTAAGCATTCTCTTGGGGTTAATTATTGACTAATCTGAGTTTTATCTTCAAGTATCCCCCAAATTCTAGTAAATTAACAATAACCAGAGGATTTGGCAAGAGGATGGCAGCAGAAATAAATATAAAAGTTAAAGTACATAGTTATAAATATATCGAGAGTTAGCCCGTGGTTGCATGTAGCATGAATTTTTCTATTGTGCCAGGCAGCCGCTAAGGTGACCTCACATGATTCCAACGTCCAGATATTCCCTCCATTATGCCATTATTTTCCATTAAGTGACCTGCTTCCAATCAGTAGAACATGACAATGTTGAGGAGATGTCACTTCCTTCATCAGGTTATAGAAAATAATATCTTTCTTGATATTAGACTGTTTTTTCTCAGCCTTTTATTGTCTTTGATGAAGTAAGCTGCCATGCAGAAGAAGACCGGGTGATAGGAAAATGACATGATTCCTCTGACCAACAGGCAGTAAGGAACTGAGGCCATTAGCCAAATGGTCCCTGAAGAACTAAATACTCCTGCCTGCCATGTGAACTGTGAGCTAGATCGTTCCTGAGTTAAACCTTCAGCCTCAGCCCTGGCTGACTCCTTGATTTCAGCCTGGTGAAGGTCCATAAACTAGATACAGAGAGACCCACATAAATCAGTTACAGATTTTGGACGCACAGAAACTGTGAGATAAGTAATGTGTGCTGTTTAAGACACTGAGGTCTGAGGTAATTTTTTATGCAGCTATAGGTAAATAATACACCTATTTATATGCATACATAGAAATTGCATCCTACTAAAGAGGTAAGATAATATAGCCCACTTATTACAGACAGTTCGACTTTTCACTCTGTTATTTTATTCCTTTTTGAGTCCATCAGAAATTTCTTTAACAACAGAATTTTTCTCAGCCACTATGGAGACTAATTTGCATAAAACAATGATCAGATTTTAGATTTTTTTCATAATTTGTATACTGTTAATTTGAGCACTTTTTAGCACTGCTCTCTTAGATGATAATAGCTTATATTACTAAGCAGGTGACAAAAATACTCACGATGGGAGGCTCAGGCAGGAGAATCCCTTGAACCAGGGAGTCGGAGGTTGCAGTGAGCTAAGATCGTGCCACTGCACTCCAGTCTGGCAACGGAGTGAGACTCCATCTCAAAAAACAAACAAACAAAAACTCACGAGATAAAGTTTCTCCAGGCTTCAGTAAACACATTTATTTTTCTTTTTGGTGTAGGTTTGACATTACAGTTACTGTCTTTATAATCTTTTGTCATTACTCATTCCAATTTTTATTCTGCTTTGTTTTTTGTTTGACAAAGATTGTTTTGAAATTTCCATCTAACAGATTTTTATTAAATATCTATACACCTATATGTATTATTCTGTAATATTTATTTTATATATTTATTAAAATATAACAGCAGACCCACTGTACCCAGTAAACTCCTGCACATCCAGCAAGAAACACCCAGTGCTCCTTCTCACACTATACAACAAGGCCTTAAAGGGGTCCCTAAACATTTTGTTAAAGGGAATGACCTCAAGTAGTTCAGCCTGTGTTCTTGGTGAAGAATATTCAACTGGTAAATATTTCTTTAGGAGAACCAATGATTTTTTATGAGCCATAGAGATATATGATCATCACAGATGGAATGCCATGTAATGTATGCCCGCATCTGCTCCCTGTGAAGCAAACTGTTCTGTCATTTTATAAGTCAATTTTGTTTGTGAAATGGGTGAATGATAAAGATGGCAGGATTGCAAGAGTTTGATACAAAATGAAGTTTAACTCTATTGGAAGGAAAAAAAGTAAGCCAGTAGAGATTTATAATGCCACATATTGCTTATTTTCATAGCTTGACTTCATCATTTCAAATATACAGCTATAAACGTAAAAGATCAACCAAAACAGAGAAACTGTTACAAGGGTATCCAAGATCCTAAAAAAAATACCACTCTCTCCTGAATTATCTAGGACATTGCTTACATCTGAAAAATCATTTTATCTTTGATGATGTATCCCTAGGGTGCCTGCTTTAATGATAGTAAACTAAGGAATTAACTAATTTTATATTGTTATTATTTTAATGCACAATTCATTTTTATCAAAATGATTATAAATTATCAACATATAGTTTCTAATCTATTGTGTTGGTTTATGAAATTATATTTAAAGTGATGAATGGATCATTATAAAATATGCTGCTCATAGTAATAATACTTCCAAGAATATATCAAATAAAAAAGTGTATATCATAATAGCATCAGGGATAGTGAAATTAATAAATTAGCAAAAATTAATTAACAATTATGGACTATTTTGATGAAAAATCCATTAAGGTTGACAAGCAGGAGGAATGCATCCTACTGATGCTAATACTTCAGTGAGAACACGAGTTAAATGATGGGGCAATAGAGAATAAAAATAAAATATGAAAGATTGAAGGATAAAAGGAACAGACTGAAATGTAAATGTGTTAGGGCAGAAAAGTCAAAAGATATTTATTTAAATATTTAACAGTTTGAGATTAATTAATTTTAACTAATTCTACAGAATTGGGACAATCTCAGTGGCCCCAGTAGATTAAAAAGTGGTACAGTCTTTAGAGGAGTGAGTACATTGGTTAGTTGCTAAATATGTTAACATTTTTAAATAGCAGATAATTTGGAAATAGTCTCTAATATTAAAATGGTCCATAAATATGTTTATTATAGAAATTTTATTTCTAACACACCCAAATATACATATAAATAACATGAAAGAAACAGTTCTAAGATTGTGAGTCATATTTGAGGCTGAAACTGCAAATGAGTATAAAAAGGAGATATCTTTAACTGTATGACCCTACATATAATAAACAATATCATGATTATATTTTAAGGACAATATAGGCAAAGATAATCAAATTATAACTTTTATGAGTTAATGTGGCTGATTCAAACTAAAATAATCAGATATTGATTTGATACATTTGTTTCATATCCTTAAAGGAAATGTTCTCATATTGGGATACCACTCAATATTCAAAAAAAATTTTTTTGGGGGGGATTAAAGGGTTATTATATTTGTATAATATCCATAGATATCTCTTTATCTCAATGTTTTAATTATTGATGTGTCTCATTGATCACATGTTAAAGTTTTTTGGTAACATGCAAATATTTCAGCTAAGTAAAACAGTGTTTAATCATTATAAAAAATTAGTCAAGTATCAAAGGGCCATGTGGAAAGAGAACAGTGTGTTTTAAGGAAAAGAAGCACTTTTGAAAAGGAAGAGTGTGGCATTTGATCTCAGAGTTCTGCGGTGGATGATGACTTCCGCAAAACAACAAAGCAACATAAAGACCAAGGACCTAAAAGACCAAGAGCTCATACACAGGGCATGAGGTGCCCAGAAAACCTAATAATATAGCTGCTGCATCATTTTGTGAATATGTCTAAAAGAAATTCCCACGTAAATACTATATTCATTTTTGTTTCATTTAATAGTAACCCAGTACTTTGTGAATGATGCCTGTGGGAAACACTAGTGTCTTTAGTCAAGAGCATTCATTGAGGAACAGACTGTTTTTGATAATGTCACAAAAACATGTCTTAAATTTTTTAATCTGATATTCAATTAAATGAAATAATAGAGGGTAAATTTGCCATCTAAATAAGCAAGAAAAACCTAGTCTAGTACTTCAATGGAAAATGAAGAATGTGTAGGGGGAGCATATGTGATTGCATTATTTCACAACATATTTTCACAACAATATATTCTAAAAATAATTTTTATGATGCAGATATTATTCTCCATAGCTCATGGTGGTGCTTAGTGGTGGAGCAGTGTTTTAAAATAGATGTGTCTCTGAAATCTATGCTCTTTATACACCACAATGTGTAATTTACAGCATGTGAAATAATATGCAGAGTGTGTCAAGATAATTTATTGTATAATTTGACAGCTATACTTGTCATTTCTGCTCAGGTTACATGTCTAACTCCTTAATGTAAAAAAATTGACATTCAGTAGGATTAACTAGATTTTAATAGCACCTCCTCAACCATAGTCAACTTAATGAAAAGTGGCAAGGTAGACCTAGCTGCCTGAAAGCAACCATTCTAATGTAATTTTATACATACATTTCATACTGTAGCAGCAGCCAGATGACAACAGATATGTTCACTTACTCACTGTGACTTCTCCAATATCATGGCATTACATACAAATTATAGTTTCTCTAGATATGTTACGGCTTTATATGCTTAGCACACAAAAATACATACACTCCCGTCCCCAACAAAAACAAGATTAGAAAATGGGATACATCTAAAACCCAACCCGATATGAATTTAATATAACTGTTAAAAATTGCAAATAAAATAATATGATTTTTCACAAAACCAGAATAGGACCTAAAACCAATTTTTTTCTGAACTGGAAGTGAATTAAAAATTATTTATACATATACCTAATGATAAATTGCCAAAAATTGAATTCAGAATTAATGTATGCTGTCATCAAAACAAATTAAAAAATACATTTCTCTAAGCTATGAATGCTACTGGATACATTTTTTAATTAGAAGGCAGGTGTATTAGTCTGTTCTCATGTTACTGATAAAGGTATACCTGAGAATTAGTAATTTATAAAGGAAAGAGGTTTAATTGACTCACAGTTCCACATGGCCGGGAAGGCCTCACGATCATGGTGGAAGGTGAATGAGGAGCAAAGTCACGTCTTACATGGTGGCAGGCAAGAGAGAGACTGTGCAGTCAAACTCCCCTTTATAAAACCATCAGATCTCGTGAGACTTATTCACTATCACAAGAATAGCACCAGAAAGACCCGCCCCATGATTTAATTACCTCCCAGTGGGTTCCTCCCACAACACATGGGAATTATGGGAGCTACAATTCAAGTTAACATTCAGGTGGGGATGCAGCCAAATCATATTATTCCACCCTGGCCCCTCCGAGATCTCATGTTCTCGTATTTCAAAACCAATAATGCCTTCTCAACAGTCCCCCAAAGTCCTAAGTCACTTCAACATTAACTCAAAAGTGCACAGTCCAGTCTCACCTATGATAAGGCAAGTCCCTTCCGCCTATGAGCCTGTAAAATCAAAAGCAAATTAGTTACTTCCTAGATACAAATGGGGATACAGGCGTTAGGTAAATACACCCATTCCAGATGGGAAAAATGGGCCAAATTTGTGAGAAAGACATTTTTAAGTGGAGTTTCAGCATGCTTGAAGACTGCTATGGTTGCTCTTATCTATAGGCCAGACCTTACAGTGGAGACTGCAGTCAATGAATTGTGTAAGCTGAATGCAATGGGCATAATTGGATTCTGGGACAGCAGTAGTGAAGTGGTGTCAGTCACCAAAGGCAGGGTGGGCATGGTTATCATAAAAGTCAGCACAGTCAGAGCAACAGTGAGAATATGGGGTGTACCTTGGAGACATTGTGGGTTTGGTTCCAGACCACCACAATAAAGCAAATGTCACAATAAAGTGAGTCATACACATTTTTTGGTTTCCCAGTGAATATAAGTTTTGTTTATACTCTTCCGTAGTCTATTCCATCTGTCTACAATAACATTATGTCTAAAAATATACACACCTCAATTAAAAATACTTTATTGCTAAAAAAAAAAACTGCTAACACTGATCTGAGCCATCAGTGAGTCATATCAGCAGGCATAAACTTTTTGCCACTGGAGGGTCTTGCCTTGATGTTGATGGTTGCTAAATGATCAAGGTGGTGATTCCTGAAGATTGGGGTGTCTGTAGCAATTTCTTAAAATAAGACAGCCATGAAATTTACCACATCAATTGATTCTTCCTTTCATGAATGATTTCTCTGTAGTATGCAATGTTGTTAGATAGCATTTTACCCACACTAGAACTTTTCAAAATTGGAGTCAGTCCTCTCATAACCTGCTGCTGCATTATCAACTACATTTATATAATTGTCTAAATCCTTTGTTGTCGTTTCAACCATGTTCACAGTATCTTCACCAGGAGTAGATTGCATCTCAAGAAAGCATTTTCTTTATTCACTTATAAGAAGCAACTCCTCAACCATTAAATGTTCATCATGAGATTGCAGCAATTCCATCCCATTTTTAGGCTCCACTTCTAATTCTAGTTTTCTTGCTACTTCCACCACATCTGCAGTTACCTCCTCCATTGCAGGTATTTCCAGATGCTTCCTGAACACCTCAAAGTCATCTTTGAGGGTTGGAATCAACTTCTTCCAAACTCTTACTAATGTTGCTATTTTGACCCACTGTTATGAATCATGAATGTTCTCAATGGCATCTAATATGTAAATTCTTTCCAGAAGGTTTTTAATTGATTTTGTCCGGATCCATCAGAGGAATATCTCCTGCATACATAACCTTATAAAATGTATTTCTTTAATAATAAAACTTGAAAGTCAAAATTACTTCTTGATTCATGGGCTGCAAAATGGATGTTGTGTTAGCAGGCATGAAACTGTCATTAATCATATTCTTCATCAGAGCTTCTGGGTGACCAAGTGCATTGCCAATGAGCAGTAATAGTATGAAAGGAATCTATCGATCTATCTATCTATAGATATACTGCTGGGCAACAGGTCTAAAAGTGGTCTTAAAATATTTAGTAAACTATACTGTAAACAGATGTGCTATCAGCCAGGCTTTGTTGTTTCATTTACAGAGCACAGGCAGAATAGATTTAGCCTAATTCTTAAGGAGCCCACAATTTTCAGAATGGAAAATGAATATTGGCTTGCACTTAAAGTTACCAGCTGCATTACCCCTAACAAGAGGTCAGCATGTCCTTTGGAAATTTGAAGGCAGGTGTTGACATTTCCTCTCTAGCATGAAAGTCCTAGAGGACATCTTCTTCCAAAATAAGGTGTTTCATCTATATTGACTATCTATTGTTTTGTGTAGTCACTTTAATCAATGATCTTAGCTAGATCCTCTGAATAACTCGCTGCAGCTTCTCCATCAGCACTTGCTGCTTTGTGTTGCAATTTTATGTTATAGAGGTGGCTTATTTCCTTACCCTCATGAATTATTTCAAACTTATTTCTGTAGCATCTTTACCTCTCTCAGACTTCATACATTTAAAGAGAGGTTAGGGCCTTTCTTCAGAGTGGGCTTTGGCTTAAAGAAATTTTGTGGCTGGCTTGATCTTCTATTTAGACCACTAATACTTTTCCATAATAGCAATAAGGCATTTTGCTTTCTTATCATTTGTGTGTTCACTGAAGTAGCACTTTTAATTTCCTTCCAGAACTTTTTCTTTGCATTCACAATTTAGCTATTCATGGTGCAAGAGGTCTAGCTTTTGGCATATTTTGGCTTTTGACATGTTTTCCTCATTAAGCTTAATAATTTCTGCCTTTTGATTTAAAGTAAGAGACATGTGACTCTTCCTTTCACATGAATACTGGCAGACCATTGTAAATCATCATTGGCCCAATTTCAGTATTGTTGTGTCTCAGTGAATAGAGATTCAAGAATAAGGAAAAAGATGGGGGAATGGCCGGCTGGTGGAGCAGTCAGAGTGTAACATTTATCAAGTAAGTTTGCCATCTGATATGGGTGCAGCACACAGTGTTCCAAAAGAATTACAGTAGTAAAATCAAAGATCACTGACTGCAGGTCACCATGACAGATATAATAACAGAAACGTTTGAAATATTGCGAGAATTACCAAAATCAGACACAGAAACATTCACGTGAGCACAGTTCATTGAGCATACAATATTGGAAAAATGGCACTAATAGACTTACACAATATAGGGTTGTCACAAACTTGCACATTTTAAAACATGTAGTATACGCAACGTACGCCAAAGCAAAGCACAGTAAAGCAAGGTATGCATGAAATCTCTTTGAATCTTAGGAATCTTAAGAAGCTACATGTTTGGGTGGATCAGGAGGTGGTTGGGTGTGGGTAACAGAGGTGCACAGCTGCTACTGTACCAGTAGCACAGATAGGATAAAAGAAAAAAGAAATCCAAAGTTCAGCAACCTCAAAGATTGAAAGTAGATAAGCCCACAAAGATGAGAAGGAATCAGCACATGAACACTAAAAACTCAAAAAGCCAGAGTGCCTTCTTTCCTCCAAAGGACCACATCACCTCTCCAAAAAAAAAAAAAAAGTTTTGAACTGGGCTGACATTGAAGCCTCAGCCTCAGTCTCAGCCTGACTGATATGACTGATATGACAGAAATATAATTCATAATATGTTAAGAATGGAGTTCATTAAGCTACAGGAGTACATTATTAAATCATAACAAGCAGTCTCTTGGACCACAGAGCAATCAAATTAGAAATCAAGACTAAGAAATTCGTTCAAGACCACACAATCACATGGAAACTGAATAACCTGCTCCTAAATGAATTTTTGGGAAATAATGAAATTAAGGCAGAAATCAAGGAGTTCTTTGAGACTAATGAGACCAAAGACAACAGAATCTCTGGGACACAGCTAAGGCAGTGTTAATGGGGAAATTTATAGTAGTAAATGTCCACATCAAAAAGTTAGAAAGATCTCAAGTTAACAACCTAACATTACAACTAAAAGAACTACAGAACCAAGAACAAAAAAATTTCGAATCCAGCAGAAGACAGGAAATAACCAATATTATAGCTGAACTACAGGAGCTTGAGACACACAAAAAACATACAAAAGATTAACAAATCCAGGAGCTGGTTCTTTGAAAAAAATTAAATAGACTGCTAACTTGACTAATATAGAAGAAAAGAGAGAAGATTAAAATAAATCCAATCAGAATCAATAAGGGGGATATCACCACTGACACAACAGAAATATAACAACCATCAGAGAATATAATGAACACGTCTATGTGCGTAAACTAGAAAATCCAGAAGAAATGGATAAACTACTGGACACATATATTGTTGCAAGACTGAACCAAGAAGCAATTGAATCCCTGAACAGACTACTAATGAGCTCTGAAATTGAGGCAGTAATAAACAGCCAATCAACAACAACAACAACAACAAAAAAAGCCCAGAACCAGATAGATTGATAGCTGAATTCTACCTGACATACAAAGAACAGCTGGTACCATTCCTCCTGAAACTATTCCAAATAATTGAGGAGGAGGGACTCCTCCCTAACTCATTCTATGAGGCCAGCATCATCCTAATTCCAAAACCTGGCAGAGATACAACAAGAAAAGAAAAAATCAGGCCATGCAAAAATCCCCAACAGAATACTGGCCAATTGAATCCAGCAGAACGTCAAAAAGCTTATCTAGGATGATCAAATAGGCTTTATCCCTGGGATTCAGGGTTGGAGAATGACCGGATTATTGTAAGCTTAACCAGATGTGTCTTAATTACAGCTGTTGTACCAGATGTGGTTTCTGTGTTTGAGCAAATTAACTTATCCTCTCGTACCTGATGTGTAGCTCTTGCTCTGAAAAATGTTTTTATTTCAATACCTGTTTGTAAAGACCACATTAGTAGTTGGCTTTAGTCTGGCAATACTCCTTCACCATCGTACCTCAAGGATATGTCAGCACATTAGCCTTGTGTCATAATTCAGTTCACATGGATCTTGATTTTCTTTCCCTTCCATGAGATTATCACATTTGTCTATCACCTTAATAATATTATGCTGTTAGATCTAGTAAGCAATAAATAGCAATTACTCCAGAGTTATTGGAAGACATTTTTATGTAAGAAGGTGGGAAATAAATATGACAAAATTTGAGGGCCTTCTACCTCAGTGAAATTTTCAGAGTTTCAGTGTGGTGTGCAGCCATGTCAAGATACCCCTTTTAAGGTGAAGAGTAAGTTGTTGTATCTTGCTCATTCTACAGCTAAAAAGAGGCACAATACTTAGTAGGCCTCTGGATTTCACATGCAACACATTCCTCATGTGGGTGTGTTACTCTGTTCCATTTACTAAGCAACCTAAAAAGCTGCTAATTTTGAGTGGGGCCCAGAACAAGAGAAGGCTCTGTAACAGATCTAGACTGCTAAGCAAACTACTCTGCAGCTTTAGCTGTGTGATTCATGCGATCCAATGGTGCCTGAAGTGTCAGTGGCTGATAAGGGTATTTACTGTCTGAATACTTTGCCAGGCCCCTACAGATGAATCTCAGTTAGTCCCTTAGGATTTTGGAGCAAAGGTCTGCCATTCTCCTCATGTAACTACTCCTCTACTAAGTAACAGCTTTATACCTGCTACTTAGTAGAGACTGAAAATTTAACCATGGGCACCAAATTAATGTCATCATTGACCTGAGCATGTCATTATGAACTGGATATTATCTAAGCCATAAAGTTGGGTGTGTACAGCAGCACAATACTTAATCACCAATAGAAGTGGTATATATCTGATGAGGCCCATGCGTACCCTAAAGATACAAGTAAGTTGCGTGAAAAATTGGCCCAAGTCCCCATGGTCCCCACTTCTGCTACACTACTATAGTTTCATGGAGTTTTTGCTATGATCACCTGTCAGAAGAAGAGAAGATTAAGGGCTGGTTTATAAATAGTTTTGCATACATGTAGGTACCACTCAAAAGCAGACAGCTTATCACATTTGTCTATTACTTTAATAACATTATGCTGTTAGATCTAGTGAGCAATAAATAGCAATTACTCCAGTTATTGGAAGATATTTTTATGTCAGAAGGTGGGAAATAAATATGGCAAAAATTCAAGGCCTACTGTTTTTGAGTGATGCCTACATATACTCAAAACTATGTCTCTATGAGCACTATAGCCACTTACTGAGACATCCCTGGAGGACAGTGGTGTGGAGAAATTCTCCTAGAAGGCAGAAATTTGTGCAGTGCATCTGGTTGTTCACTCTGCTTGGAAGGAGCAATGACCACATGTTGACTACATACTGATTCATGGACTCTAGCCAATGGTTTGGGTGGATGGCAAGGGACTTGGAAGGAACATAATTGGAAAATTAATGACAAGGAAATTTGTGAAAGAATTATGTGAATAGATTTATCTTAATAGACAAAAAACCCTGAACATATTTGTGATCAATATGCATGCTTAACAAAAGGTGTCCTCAGCAGAGGAGGATTATAATGAAGTAGATAGGATGACCCTCATCCTGTGGATACCAGTCAACCTACTTCACAAGTCACCCTTGTCATCACCCAATAGGCTCATGAACAAAGTGGCCATGGTACCACGGATAGAGGTTATGCATGGGCTAAGCAACATGGACTTCAACTCACCAAAGCCCACGTGGGTATGGTCACTGCTGGGTGTCCAATCTGTCAGCAGCAGAAACCGATGCTGAGTTCCCAATATGCCCAATATGACGTCATTCCCTGGGGTAATCAGCCAGCTACTTATTGATAGGTTGATTACCATTTGACCACTTCAGTCGTGGAAGGGATGATATTTTGTTCTTATTGAAATAGCCAAATACTTTGGATAAGGATTTGCCTTCCCAGAAAACAGTGCTTCTGCCATGCCAAAGCTACTATCTGTGGACTTACTGAATGCCTTATCCACCATCATGGTATTCCACGTAGCAATGATTCTAATCCACAAGCTTACTTCAAAGCAAAGGAAGTGTGGCAGTGAGCTCACAATCATTGAACTCACTGTTCTTACCATGCTCCCCACTATCCTGAAGGAGCTGGCTTGATAGAACAGTGGAAGCGGCTTTTGAAGACTCAGGTACAGAGGTATCTATTGTAAATACCTTGCAGGGCTGGGGCAAGATTTTCTATTTGCCTGTATATGCTCTGAATTAGCATCCAATATACAGTGCTATTTCTCCTGTAGCCAGGATTCATGGGTCCAGAACTCAAGGGTTAAAATGGGAGTGGCACCATTCACCATTACTCTTAGTGATCCACTAGCAAGTTTTTGCTTTGCATTCTCATGACCTTCTGCTATGCTGACCTAGAAGTCTGAGTTTCAAAGGGAGAAATGCCTCCACAAAGATTGACAGCAGTGATTCCATTAAACTGGAAGTTAAGACTGCCACCTGAATACTTTAGACTCTTTATAGCTCTGAAACATATGGTAATGAAGAGAGTTACCGCACTAGTTGGCTTAATGCTGGCTACCAAGGGGAAATTAAACAGCTACTGTACAGTCAAAACTCCTGTACAAAGGAAGAGTATATTTAGAATACAGGAGATCCCCTATGGTGTCTTAATATTACCATGCTCTGTGACTTAAGGTCAATGGAAAACTATAATAATGCAAAATAGGCAGAACTACTAATGGCCCAGACCCTTTAGAAATGAAGGTTTAGGTTACTCAAGCAATTAAAGAATCATTACCAGCTTTGGTACTTGCTGAGGAAAAAGGGTGTATGGAATGGGTAGCGGAAGAAGGGTTGTTATAAATACCAAATATGATGGTGAGGCCAGTTATAGAAATAAGCGCTGTAATTGTCATGAGAATTTCCTACTTATTTGTTATGGATATGTTTGTGTGTGGGGGTGTGTGTGTGTGAATTTATATATCAAATATCTTTTTCCTCTTATTTCCTTGTTATGTAGCATAAAATATATTGACTTTATATAATAGCATTTAAATATTTTAATTTTTACATCATATTGTCTTTAAGTTATGGGTTATCAAGGAAAAGAGTCAAGGGCACTCCAAAATTTTCCATCCCCTTCTGTGGAAGGGGTTAGTACATTTTTTATTGTATGCAGGATAGTTCCATTATTTTAGACAGAACTGTGACCTTGTTATTGTCTTTATTTGAAGATTAAGTGTTATTTAAAGAGATATGGATGTGTTACCAGTGGAAGGCATCCAAGTTATGGGAGACAAATCCCTATGGGTCTACAACAACCTCACTTCTTGCCGCCTCTAAAGAAAGAATTAAACTGAGGGGCATAAGGCAGAAAAAGAGACCAAGGCAAGTTTCAGAGCAGGACTGGAAGTTTATGAAAAATCTTTAGAACAGTAAGCAAAGGAAAGAAAGGAGAAAGTACACTTGGAGTAGGGCCAAGTGGGCTACTTGAGAAAGCAACTGCACCATTTAACCTTGATCCTAGGACTTTATAGGATGGCCCCCTTCAGGCATCTTACTCCCCTTTTCCATGATTCTTCTTTTAGGGTGGGCTGCCCACATGTGCAGTGCCCTCCTTACCCTTGGGAAGTGAGCCTGTGTGGTGTGTTGAGGAAGTTGTGTGCATGCCCATCTGAGGCTTTCTTTCCTTTTCCAGTGGAGTGTCCCGGAAGTCATACTCTGCCATTTTGTCTCTTAATGTGCATGTCCAGGAATTTTCTTCTCCCTGGCATCTGCATGCAATTAACACTTTGGTATTAATAGCTGTGGACCATTACAAATTGGCCTCCCCTTGGCACAAGATGCCAATTTATCACTTTTAGAAAGGTAATATGATCATTGCCAACCATCACCTGACTTTCCTGGTGGGTGAGGGAGAGCCCTCTCTTGCCCTGCTCATGCCTGTCTAACTACCTGTAATAGATGGGTACCAAGTGGAGAAGGGGTAGACTTGCAATGGTTAATTTTATGTGTCAAATTGATTGGGCCATAAGGTACTCAGATATTTGGTTAAACTTTATTCCATATGTGTTTGAAAGGGTGTTTCTGGATGAGATTCACATTTGAACTGGTAGAGTCTGTAAAGCAGTTTGCCCTTCCCAGTGTGGGTGGGCCTCATCCAATCCACAGAAGGCCTAAATTGGACAAAAGTAAGAGAGATTAGTTTTTTCTACCTGATGGTCTTTAATCTGATACACTGGTTTTTTTTCATGCTTTTTGACTTGGACATAGACTGGAATTGTACCATTGTCTCTTCTGGGTCTTCAATTTGCCTACTATAGATCTTGGGATTTCTCAGCGTCCATAACCATGTAGGCCAAATCCTTATAGTAAATCTCTCTCTCTGTAGGAAATATACATATTTTCTGCTGGTTCTATTCTCTGGAAAACCCAGACTGATACTATTGGGAAATAAGAAACAGTGGAACAAGGCACTGGGGAAAATAGTGTAGTACTATCTTAAATGGGCCAGTGTTTTTTCAAGTTTGATGGAAAGATATTTTCAGACACCCAAGAAGTCAGAAAATTTATAAGCCAAATACATTTCATTTTTTCTTTTCTGCAAGTCTTTAGAAGTAAAACCTGAACATCGTTTTTTCAACATTTATTAAATGTTAGTCATAGTCTATATGCTGTAGCATATTCAAGATTCTCTCTTGGCTTTAGGTTTATTGGCCTAACTTGTTCTGAATTCATGGATGTTTTTTGCTTTCTCCCTTCCTGTGTCTCAACTCCTCAATACCCAGTGGGACACTAGGTGTCAGGAGAGGAAACTTCAGCATGATTATAACACACTGGACTGGTTTCTAGTGCACAAGGCAACCATCACAATCCCCATGCTCCATGTTAGTCCTGATGAACACACACTCCAGCAAGCTCATCAGAACTCCTTTATTCCCTCTTGAGTGCCCAAGGAACACAACACCAATGAAGGACAAAGCCCCAAATTTATATTTCACTGTGGTTAATTCTAGAGTCAAGAGAGAGTCTTGGATTAGGAATTACCTGAACACATGGTACTCATCCAATTTTCTTGGAGTCACTGAACTTTGGTTTGTCCCTCAATGAATCTGGGCTAAACACGCCAGCTCTGCCTATCTCAGGAAGTTCTTTTCACAATTATTGAATTCACAAGTGAGAATGTCCTTTGTAAGGAGCTCTAAAAATTAAGGATTTCTTTTATCTGATAAAACATTTGTCAATCAAAAAATCCAAAAAAATTTAGTGGACTCTGATTCCTACATTTAGAGCTTTTCAATGTAATGGTATGAATAAACTGAGGTTAATCTAAAATAAAATTACAGTGTAAACATAAAATAATCTGATACAAAATTGCAGATAAGGATATACAAAAGTGAGAAGTGAAGCTTGAGATAAAGTATATTAAAGGTCCTCTATTTTGGAGAGAGGCTATTATTTGGGGAAAACTGATACTGTCACAAGTGTATGTGTTAATACTAGTTATCTTGGTTAAAAATTTGATCTGGTAGATTTACAAAAAAAATTGGATTTTCCTGTCACTAGGGTACAAAAAATAGAATAATACGTATTTTTCAGTATAAAATAATATATTAATAATGAAACAATTTTTTAAAATTGAGAATTGCAGGAAATAGAAACATCTATTGTTCCTCCAGCTCACTATGTCACCTTCTCTCTCTGCCTTCCTAGGTAACCTGGGCCAAATGGTTTGGGCATAAATTTTATCAAATCTTCGAGAACATAAATCCTAATGCTATTTATATTTGGAGACTGTTTCAGACATAGAAATAGATATATGAGACTGAATTGATGTTACACAGCTGAATAAATGATAGAAGCCTAGACACAGATAAGGAAATAAAATCTATGATCAATTTCACCTGTGAAAATGTTCACACAGGTCCAAGTAACTTATTAGCATACTAAATGTGACATTTCCACTACAAATGCTATCCAATGCATCATTTTGTCTAATAGCAAGTATTAGTAATAACTCAGATATTCTTGAGGGAAATAATTAACTAAAATAAAAACATCTCATAGTTACTTTTAAAAAAGATATATTTGCGCATGTCTAGAGTATGTTTTGTTCTAGACAGAAAAAAATCATGGTACAAAGCAGTATAAATGACATTATCCTCTTTTTGATAAACATAGCTGTGCACACGTTTGTATATTATGCATCTGTGTTAAAGAAATTCTAGAAATAGGCCAAATGTGATGGTTAATCAGTGAATCAGGAATGCATATTTCTTTGAAATTATTTGAATTTCTCACAATTATGTATGCATTTTTATTGTTGAAATTATAGTTTTTCCTTAAGACTATCAGAGTAGCTGTGGATTATAGAAATACTATCAACATTACAGTTTCCTTTCTTTGGAGTAAATTTAAATGCTTAAAAAAATTTTAAGCCTATTTATATGAAAATCTCTCTGAGGGTATAACATTATTTCTCACCCTGTGTAATCTAAGTTCTCATTGATAATGTTTCAGACTCTGGTCCAAGAGCTATAGTTGCTTAATGTTAATGTCCAACATCTTCATGGGTGTATTAATATCACCATTTAAAAAATGAGCTAAAGTGTTTTGCTAAAATTTTACCAAGAATAGTGAAACCAAGGTTTGTTCCAAGAACACTATAATTTCACAGCCTATGTTCTCAACCATGATATTAATTTCATAAACCTAAAATAAATACACCTAAAATAAATAATTTAAACCTAAAATTTAAAAAAATAGTATTTTATGAACACCTTAAAATTTAATATTTTATTAATAATTATCTAAATATTTAAACAGCCAAACTGATATGCTTGGGGAAGTCTTAATATGTGTGAAATGATTATAGTGACCCTCACAGAATTATGTCATAAATATTAAAAGAAGAAATTCCCTCTAGCATTTTACTGAGCACACGATATATTTTGTTTACTTCATGAGATCCTTGGAAAGCCTTTTGCTGAGATTTTTCTACAGTTCATGCTTTGACTTCAAAATTTAAAATGTTGTTAACCAAGATCCAAGGTTTCCTGAAGAACAAAATTGCTCTGAACATCACAAATAAACTTTGTAATATACTGTGCTTCATTTCACCTAAGACCTTAGATTTCCTAGTAGCTGTTAAGCCTCTTTGCTTGATAGAGAAAAGACTTTTGAAGATGATGCAGCCATACCTTTATTTTGCCCTAGAGTGGTTTGGTTGTAATCTAGATATTATTGATTATCTTTCCTCTTCTATATCCTCTATTTCCTCACAGGGCCTAGAATATAAAATGGAAGGAACATTCCCTGAATGTAAGGTTTGCACAAAACAGAAGTTCCTGTTGAAAAGGAAACTAGGTAACAGCAACATGTTTTATCTAAAAATAAATAGTTGTGACCAATAATTATACGATTTCAATTATTACCCCCAAATAAACATGAGTTTTAAAATTTTGCATGGGCAAATATTTTTGGCAACAAATTAATAATGGGTAGTCAAATGATAAAGAGTTGTAACATCCTTTTATGAGTTCTTTGCAACACGCCCAGCTTTGCCTACACAGCCACAAATCTGGGTGCTTGAGGATCGTGTGCACCTTCTTCCTGCTCTGTTCATAAGCCGGCATTAGTAAATCTTATCTAAGCAAACAAATTAAAAGTCTTACTTTGATATTTTTATTACGTTTTTCATGAAATGAATGAACCTTAAGTGTTAGGGGCTCTCATATGTACAGACTCTTTCCCTTGTTAGCAGTGGCCTAGCTTATGTGTTTTGAAAGTCATATGTTTCCACAACTTTGCAAAAATAAAATAATTTACCACATTGAATGAATGCCAGTGACTTGTTCCATGCAACTTTCTTCACTGTACTTTCCCTCATACCAGTTACCACTGGAGTGGCCATGTGCATTTGCTGATATCCAGGCAGGAGAAAGTGAGTCAGAGATAGTCTGTAGTTTGGATTGCATGGGATATAGTGATGTGCTTCAGAGTCGCTTCCACATACAGTTAAGTTGTTTCTAGCTGTTCCAGTGCAGAAATGACTATTGGGAAACCTACCATCTCCCACTGTCAACTCACTTAGTATTGTGACAGAAAGAGGCAAGAGTATAGGTTGTTTTGCAAATTGAATGTGTCCTAAGGTGTGCATAACTGGAAACTTGTGGGTGGTGGGGGAGATGAAAGGACTGGAGTACATGGAGCTGAAAACTAGTCTGTGGAAAATTCCTCCAAACTTGATTTAGGTACAATTGTACGTGGAGAATTCTGTTGTCATTCACACCAAGTCAAAACAGAAATTACTTCCCAAAAGCATATACTAAGTAATGTGCATATACAGTTATTAATATGCCATAAATACAGGATTTTCAAGAATCTCTCTGTTTCTTTGGTACAAATCTATAACAGTACTATAAACAGTAACATAGGCCTTAGGCATAGGCACTGTCAATAATAATAAAAAATTAGGTGACGCTAAGGAAAAGATTGAATATTCTGTACCCATTTCATGGAAAATATTATAACATTATTATATGAAAATTTCATTTTCTAAATATGAAAACATTGAAATGTCCTCACTTTTTCATTTTTTTTTGAAATTATTCCACTTTAATGTGAACACTCTGTCCCATCTTCAGCTCCATATGTTCTCTTGTCCTTGCCGGTTTGAATTTTTTCCTAAGTGAAGGTGGGGTGTAGATAAATGGCTTAAGCCAATCTAATGGAATGTTACAATGGGTCTCTCTCTTCTTTCTCATTTACATTGGAGCAGTGACAATAGGTGTCAACTCCTCCCAATTCCAGAATTAGAGGCTAAAGCATTATAAATGTTACAGACTGTCTGTAAATAAATTTGTGACACTTAGTAATTGTATTAGTAATCGTTCTCCAGAGAAACAGAACTAATAAGATCTATCTATCTATCTATCTATCTCCCATCCTCCCTCCCTCCCAAAACCAAGTAGGAGATTTATATGTATACAAAATGAGATATAAAATGAAGAATTAGCTCGCACAATTATGAAGGCTGACAAGTCCCAGGATAAGGTGTCTGCAAACTGGAGACCCAGAAAGCCAGTGGTATAATTCAGGGCCTAAGAGCCAGAGGAGTCAATGGTGTAAATCCCAGTCCAAGGGCCTGAGAAGATGAAATGAGATGTCCCAGCCCAAATAGTCATGCAGGAAGGAAAAAAGAGGTGAATGCTGTCTTCCTCTGCCTTTTGTTCTATTCAGACCCTCGACAGATTGGATGATGCCTACTCACGTTGGGGAGGGCCATCTGCTTTACTGAGTCCTCCAATTCAGATGTTAATTGCATCCTGAAACATTCTTGCAGTCACATCCAGAAATAATATTTAATATGGACACGCTATGGCTAGTCAAGTTGACACATAAAATTAACTATCACACTAATTAACCATTTTTAGACAACACAAGTAAAGGTAGGGATTCAGCCATTGAGGGCAGAAATTAAGACGAAATGCCTTTGGAGAATGCTATTGGAGTATTACAGCATTTTTCCAACGTAGCTTCTGAGAGGGTAGGAAGGGAATTCTTAGCCCTTCCCTCTATTAAAGCTAGAGAGTTTTTAAGAGCTAACAAAGACATAATAAATATGTCCTAAAAAGCTTAGAAAGAAGCAATTTCTGTTGTAACCCATACTAAGAAAATTTTAAAGGGAAAGACCATGGCTGTTGCTCTCTGTTTGGTGGACAGTAAAAAGAGTGGGATATATTGGAAGGCAGAGCACTGCCCCAGAAGACAGAACAATGTGCATCGTTCCTTGCAATTCAATGTGGGTCACACAGGGAAGAAGTCATCATGTGTGCGGTTGTAAAAATATATCATCCGAAAGATTGTCCTTCCAGGGTTGAAATGACATTAACAGAAAAAAGCTGTTGCTGTTGTGTTGGATGAAATTCAACCTCATATGCAGCTTGTCATCATAGAGAAGGCGCTCTTTGAGACAAGGAAGCTACAGCAGAGGTTAACAGAGGGGACATCTGGAAGGATTCCGTATAATACTCCCTAAAGAAGACCAACATGAGCACAAATGACAGATCATGACTGTTCCTGACAAGAAAAGGCTGTGCTGTGTTGCCTGTTACTTCTCCCCACCCCTCCTCCTGCACCTTACAGGATCCAAGGCTGGAGGTCTCCTAAATTCAACTTAGAATAAAAGAAAGAGATCCCTAATACATCCCTCTCATTCCAGCCCAATGTAGGTTTTTCAGCCTAATGCTTCCTACAGCTGGCAAAGTTAAAAGTCTTTATTGCGAAAAAAAAAAATTCAAAATCAGATTTAAATGGACTGAGCCACATTGTTACAGACATAAACTAAAAGATATCAAGAGATCTGGATCAGAAATTTGGAAGCAAAGTGTTTTGCCTAGCAATAGTCACTAAAGTCAAGGAACCCATAGATGGAAAAAGAACCGTATTGCTCCTATCACCTTTCTCCCTATCTCCTGGTCAAAAAATAAATAAATAAACAGTGGAGTATTACAAAAGACAAATTGTTTATGTCAACATTAGCCTGTTGGACCTCAAGAACATTTGGGAAGAAGATATAGTACACAACTAAAGGGGTGCAATAAAGGAAGAGAAGATATACAACAAGTATGGATTACTCATTAGAATCTGGTGGAGGAAATTAAGTAAATGAACTTATTTTCATAGAACACATTCAGAATAAGAGACGAAGCCCTCAGCTGGACTGCTCAGATGCATACTTCTTAGTTCCCCTTGTCATCCTCTGGATCCCCAACATCCTTTCTCTTATTTTAGAGAGAGTGATCCTGTCTAAAATAGCTGTTTTTGACCCTTGGACCTTTTCGTTATAGTATTCACAGAGCCTTTTTAAATATTAGAACAGCATAACTTTATTTGAAGAATTACTTTAGTGTCAGAGGTAAAGAGAAATTCATGCTTCACAGGAACGGCTCTCACTGAATGTATAGCAGAAGGTGGTGTATAAATACACTAGTTCCCCCACCCCTTGAGTGGGATAACTCTGTGGCCCAGGTTCTATATTAGATCTCAGAGTCTCCCAGTGGATCTGACTCCTTTTGGTAATTATGCTAAATGGCTTGATACTGTACTTGTTTTTTTTTGGCTGCCTTCCATTGCCTATCTCTTGTCCTTACTCCTCTATATTATTTTCTGAGATAATACGTCAAAAATATCTATGTTGCTTAGATACCAAGGTATACAGGGATCTAAAACTAAGAATCTGATCTGGACTAAGTCCCTTTTAAGTATTATTGCCAGAAAGTATCATTATTCTATTAATATATATACTTTATATACATATATGTGTCTATATAAACTATATATTTGTGTGTATACACCTAGAGTTCACATGGCTAGAGAGCAGCTGTAGACCGTGTTCCTTGCAAAAAACTTTCTATCTGTAGGAGATTAATTCAAATTTAAATGTTTTCTTTTGTAAACAAAAATAAGGCCTGCCATGACAAGTGACTATACAACAGTCAGCTCCTCTACCATCAGAGGGTAAACAGTGACTAGTTTGCTTCTTAATTCTATCTGGAAATGTTGCTTGATTGGAATGAGTTATTTCTAAAAGCCACAGCAAATTTGCAATTTAACAAGGGTCATTTGATCACCAAAAAATCAGGCTGCATTTTCCCACAGAAATGCTATGGAAAAAATGAAAGTGACTACTGGAGACTGTTAGGGAAATTTTGTTTTAAGACAGACTCAAATTCAGTCCAGAAAAAGAGCAGGAGCATCTGATTCCATGGTAAATACTTGCCTTAGAAAAGTAGGATATAGTTAACGTAATTACCAATTTGTCTTTGAAGTCTCCTCTACTATTTACTCCAATCCGGACAAAAACAAAGCAACATGCAGTGTCATGGTATGATTGACCTACCATATTTTTCCCCTGACTTAAGTTTGGGGCGGGATGGGCGGCACGAAATGAAAAATTATGTCAGTAGTGTGTCCGGAACTGGTGGGTTCTTGGTCTCACTGACTTCAAGAATGAAGCTGAGGACCCTCGCAGTGAGTGATACAGTTCATAAATGCAGTGTGGACCCAAAGAGTGAGAAGCAGCAAGATTTATTGCAAAGAGTGAAAGAACAAAGCCTCCACAGTGTGGAAGAGGACCCCAGCGGGTTGCCACTGGGGCTGGGGCAGTCTGCCTTTATTCCCTTATCTGGCCCCACCCAGATCCTGCTGATTGGTCCATTTTACAGAGAGCTGATTGGTCTGTTTTACAGAGAGCTGATTGGTCCATTTTGACAGGGTGCTGATTGGTGCGTTTATAATCCCTGAGCTAGACACAAGAGTCCTCCAAATCCTCACTAGATTAGCTATACACAGAGCACTGATTGGTGCATTTACAAACCTTGAGCTAGACACAGGGTGCTCGTTGGTGCATTTACAAACCTTGAGCTAGATACAGAGTGCTGATTGGTGTATTTACAATCCCTGAGCTAGATACAGAGTGCTGATTGGTATATTTACAAACCCTTAGCTAGACATAAAGATTCTCCAAGTCTCCACCAGACTTAGGAGGCCAGCTGGCTTCACCCAGTGGATCCTACACCCGGCCACAGGTGGAGCTGCCTGCCAGTCCCCAGCCGTGCACCTGTACTCCTCAGCCCTTGGGTGGTCTATGGGACCAGGTGCCCTGGAGCAGGGGGCAGCGCTTGTTTGGGAGGCTCGGGCCGTGCAGGAGCCCATGGCGAGGCGGGGCAGAGTGGATGGCTCAGGCATGGCAGGCTGCAGGTCCGGAGCCCTGCTCCTCCGGGAGGCAGCTAAGACCCCGGCAAGAAATCGAGCACATCGCCGGTGGGCCGGCACTGCTGGGTGACCCGGCACACCCTCCGCAACTGCTGGCCCGGGTGCTAAGCCCCTCACTGCCCGGGGCTGGTGGGGCCAGCCGGCCTCTCCAAAGGCAGGGCCCGCCAAGCCCACGCCCACCCGGAACTCTAGCTGACCTGCAAGTGCCGCGTGCAGCCCCGGTTCCTGCCTGTGCCTCTCCCTCCACACCTCCCCGCAAGCTGAGGGAGCCAGCTCCTGCCTCGGCCATCCCAGGAAGGGGCTCCCACAGTGCAGCGGTGGGCTGAAGGGCTCCTCAAGCGTGGCCAGAGTGGACGTTGAGGCCGAGTAGGTGCCAAGAGCGAACGAGGGCTGCCAGCGTGCTGTCACCTCTAAATAGTTTAGGGGAAGAAGAATTTAAGGTGGACCAAAGTTTTCTTGTTCCAACCTGGATTTTGGGGTTACTAGCCTATGGGTTAACTGCTACAATCCTACAGGTACCTTCAATAGGAGTAACTAGGAGCTGTTGAGGCTGGGGAGAGTATTTCATACTCTGTTCAGCAGTCGATATGTGTTGACTTGTATAACACACCTGTACATGTAACCCTGAGCTTAAAATAATAAAAAGAAAAAGAGTTTGAGGCCAGGTGTGGTGGTTCATGCATGAAATCCCAGCACTTTGGGAGGCCGAGGCAGGCAGATCACCTGAAGTCAGGAGTTCGAGACCAGCCTGGCCAACATAGTGAAACCCCAACTCTACTAAAAAAATACAAAAATTAGCCAGGCGTGGTGGTGTGTGCCTGTAATCCCAGCTACTCTGGAGACTGAGGCGGGGAGAATCACATGAACTTAGGAGGAGGAGGTTGCAGTGAGCTGAAATCACTCCATTTTACTCCAGCCTGGGTGACAGAGTGATACTTTGTCTCAAAAAAAAAAAAAAAAAAAAAAAAAAGAGTTTGAAAACAACTGCCTTATGCTTCTGGAAGACAGACAATGATTGTCAGAGTAACCTTCAGAAGACAATTAAGACACTGGTCAATTGATTCCAGCAATGTAGAAAAAACATTATTACAATGGGAAGAGTCACCAGGGTTATAAAGTGGGTTACTTGATAACAACAAGGCATGTTAATGCACATATTCTTTTCTAACGACTACAAGATACAATTAAGCTTTACTAGATCATCAGGCCACCATGGCCCTCCAACTTAATTCCAAAGCAGGGACAATCACTGAGACAAAAGTGACTAATGAAGATGTCAGGAAATATGCACATATATGTGTACATATATGTGTGTGTGTATGTGTGTGTGTGTATTTTCATCCCCAAACCACCCAACACAAATACTATGGCTGTTGCTACTGCTAACAAAACAAAACAAATAGTCAAGGTTCTTTAGAGCCAGAAAGGCCAGTTCATTGCAAAGGGCAAAGGGTATGTGTCCATAGAGCCAGTGGCTTTATCCAACCCTACTGCTAAGTGAGAGACTTGCCTCTAGCCAAAACCATGAAGAGGCTGCTTAGTTCTTAGGCTAAAACATTCTGATTATATACAACTGGCAGTAAGATGATGTATATTTCAGTAGAGCTTCATAATTTTGCTCACTTTCCATATGGAAAATGAAGAGAAAATAAATATTTGGCATTTACAACTACAAATCAGATCATGTAAGTTTGTTTTATGTGCTGAAAGGATCAATCCATTAACAGCTTACGAAATCAATTTTATGCTTAATCATCAGCATTTTCTTACTTAGATTAAAAAATTATACTTTTCTGAAACTTTATTAATTTTCTATATGCGTATGTTTATGTATGTACTATCTGAGACAAAAGTCGGTAGCACTCAAAAAGTGTTGCAAGCTGTTGATCTCAGCTGCTTAAAGAGCAAAAATTTAAAATGAATTTCCTTAAGTAGCATTTTAATTTTTTTAATATCTGTAATTATAGTCTAAATATTTTCTTATCACAGGCCTAGCCAATGAAACAATGATAAAAGTCACTGAAGCCTACTAACTCAAATTGAATCGGGGGTCAGAGAATAGAGTGTATAAGAAAAATATGAGTTAAGTTCACAAGAGTGGGAAAAGACTGAGACATTTATTACCTTACCTGTTTGGGGAAAACTAAGTGAAAAGCTACAATACACTTCAAATTTAGTTATTTAGTACTACTTATTTTCACCTGAGGAAACTAAAAGTATTTTAATTGATAATTTGTTTCTTCTCTAGATATTAGCTGACTCTCATGAAGTAATCTTTTGCTTCTTCTAAGAATGTTTAAGGTTGGTTTTAGTACTGTAAGTCTCAAGATCACACATCTATTCATAAATTAATTAGAGGCTTCTATTACATTGAGATGTCTTGAAAATACTGAGTAGTCAAGAGGAAAAATAACATTGAGGCAAAACTCCAAGTCAGATACGATTGTATTATGAGATCTCCAAATGGTAGCAATAACAGACTAACTCTAGGATATTTTCTCAAGTGCATAAATCACTCAATAGTATGGCATATTTTTCTTTGCTTAATTAATTGATTCAATGAACATTTATTGAGAACCTACGTGATGCCCGGCACTACTATAAAAGCTAGGGATTCGGGCATAAACAAGCATCATTCCCACTCTCACGGTACTCTTGGACTTAGGAATGCAGATATGAAAACATGTACTTTCAATGTTGTGTACTATGCACACGAGCAATGAGCAGAAATGGCCATATTTTGGTCGCTAAAGAGGAGTGCTCAGGAAAGAAGCAAAACCAAACATATAGTTTATGTGAATAGGGCAAATAGTAAAATTGATAACCAGGAAAGAGAGAGACAAAGGAAGATCAGTGGGTGATGATATTGGAAGAAAGGTTTGAATCAAATCATATAGGATATTAACTGCTGTCTTAATACATTTGGATTTCTTCCAGAAGAAACTGGGGAGCAATTAATAGCTTGAAACAGAGAAATTATTTAATCAAATTTCAATTCAGAAAGTCTACTTGGGCTATAATCTGAAGAATGGAGTAAGGAGGGTAATACGTAGCATTAGGGAAATCTGTTGATACACCATTGTAGAAATTTCAGTGCGAAATTATCAACTATGACACAGGCAATGGTAATGAAAAAATTGTTGAATAATTCCATATATTATAAGGTGAGTATATGGACCAATATTCATAACTTTGATGTTAGGAAGGAGAGGTTTTTTTTAAAAAAATGTTTAATTATTTTAGCTTGGATGGCTGAGAATGATGTCTCATTTATAATTAAGATTGCAGAAAAATAAAATAGGTAGTGTATTTCTAGGTTAAAAAAAAAGCTTAACTTTTCAAGTCAGTGGTGGGGATGTCCAGTAATCAGTTTGAAATATGAGCACAGGATGACAAGAATATAAATTTAGAAACGAAGCAATGAGAATTATTGATGTTTAAAGAATTAGTGGAAGAAGAGTTCAAGCTAGGAAATGTCAAAAGTAGTTAGAGAATTGTGAAGGAAAAATCAGAAAAGAATGACAGCATGAAAGTCAATTCCATAAACTGTTATTCCCCAAATTGTGGGATTTTTAAAAATCCCTGATAACCCCAGGATGTAAAACAGCAGTTCTTAAGAAATATACACAGAAAAAAATACAAGGACTAACCTGGCACTCTTTTATCCTTAAATGTATGCACAGACAGGAAATGAATCCTGGAGAAGAATTGTATTATCAGTCACTGATGAATGTGGTGGGGAGAATTAGGATCAGGGAAGCCTAACATTTGATGTTAATTTTTCAAATGCACTTTTGCATATGCATATCTGTAAATGTGTTATTAGTAATTTGACGTTTGTTTTATACATACAATTTTTATGTTTTATACGTACAAGTTAATTTTTATGTTTTTATATTTGTTCCAATTGGAAAACTATGTGCCGTATCCAGCTTTAACAATATTCCAGGCAGCTCAACATAGGGAGGTTGGCCAGCATCATAGTTGCTTGGAGGCCTACTTTTATTCCAATGTGCCCCATACTTTGGAGCATTCCAATAATCATTCTCTGTTTTCAACATTTTAAAACAATTCAGTTATGACTTTTATCGGAGTAAACAAGCGTGAAATGAATTTTCTATCACGGTTTAGGAATTCCAAGAGAGTGCATAGATCAGTAGCATTGAAAGGCATTGGTGCTCGATGCTAAACTGCTTCTTTGTATTTAAGTAGACAAATTCCTTTCAGCCCTATTTTGAAATCCCAAGGAAAGTGGTAGCTATAATTTTGGAGCAATATATCTCCCCTTCTCTAAATACATTTCTCTCTTATAATAGTCTTGGCTATTTAAAATCATTCCTTATATTTTATGATTGTAATTAGCTATTATATCATTTCTATTTATATAAATAGAAGACCATAATTATATTCATCAAACAATGAACACTGTTAAATTCAGTACTAATTGTGAAAACTTTTTTGTTGTTTAATGTTTGTAATACCTTATTTGGATAATTAATTTAAAGATAATATGTCATATTACATCATTAATTTTTAAAATATTGAAACATTAAAAATTAAATATAACAAGCAGATAAATATGTGTGAACATTTTTCATTCTGTTACATTGCAAATAAGGTCCATACCTGAAGAATACAAAAGTGGCCTACACTGAAATCAGTGCTAACATTTAACAAGATTGTCAAATTGCATATTCTCATAACTCACGCCCTGATTCTTTTACACATATGCTCTCACATTTAACATTCATAACTATTATTTGTTGACTCAATGGATTTCAGTTGAAATGGTTTGTGTGAAGAAAACTACAAAAACACCAGATTTTGGTTTTATTCCTCCTTTTGTTTATTCAAAGACACTTGAAATAAGTTTTGGGCCTTTAATATAAGAAATCATTCTTTAAAACAAAGCTTTGTGTAAATTTTTATTTTTAATTGACAAGCAATAATTGGCTATATTTATGGGATACAATGTGATGTTTTGTTATATATATGTATACATTGTGGAATTATCATATCAACCTAATTCACTTATCCATCACCTTACATACTTGTCACTTTTTTCCAGTGAGAACGTTCAAATTTGATTTTTTTGAAGAATTTTGAAAATAAATTTCAAATTGTAAAGACTTATACAGGAGGAATAATTCTTTTTAAGGTCATAGTGAGGATGGGCTGATTAGTTACCAGATAATTACTTGAGGTGGCCCAGCCAGACTATTTTCCCCTCTGCTTGGCTGAGGCATTACAAAATGTATGATAATAATAAGTAGAACTGAAGGTAAATGCCCAGTTGTTTTCTGTCATTGTACAATATAGGCCTCTTCCCCATGGTGCAGTATTTCCTTTGGTCTCTGGAAGGCAAAGAGAATTGCTGCAAAACTCTGCAGAAGGACAGCATTTTTTTTTTTTTTTGTACCAATCCAATTAAACTGCTACTTCCTGGCAGGAAAAACATTGTGCAGCGAAAAATCCAATAGTTTTAAGGCATATCTTCTGCCAAAGGATTCTGTAGATGAAGCTTGAATACACTCTGATGTGTTTCCTCAGCTCACGTAGCAACATACAGCTATTCCCTGAGTATTTGCTACTTTTTAATTGCTTCTTGCCCATTTATGTCTTGTTCCTAAAATAAGATTTTCAAACTCAAGGAAGATCACGAAGTCTTACTTTCTCTCTGCTGTAATTATAGATTAAAATCTCTGCATGATAAAGATTTATGATGTGGATAGTGATTGTGTTGTTGGTCAATTGAAATTTTAAAGTTGTGTGGCTTAAATGTTCTGCAGTTAAAGTTATTTTATTTCCCTAATATTTTCTTTTCAATGGCATACGTGTAAGAATACTCAACATAATCTTTCCTAACTTCCCAAGATGAAAACCAACACACTGTAATACAAAAGTAAGAGAAATTTGAGGAGGGATTAGGAAAGAAAGCTTAAATAATTACTTAAAAAACAATGTTCAGTTTAAGGAAACCAGCATATTTTCCCATTAAGTTCACCAACAGTTTCCTCATGAAAGATAATGCACTAAAAAAAAAATTAAAGTGGCATGAAAGATGAAAAGGCTATCTCACGCCTCGGAAACCAGAGCTTGACATAAAGCTGGAATGCTATGTCTTGTGTAACTTATTTTTTGAGGTGTCCAAAGTAGTGATATTTTTGTTGCCCAACCACTGTCTTTGCAGAACTACCAGAAAATAATGAACAAGAAAGTTGTGTATGCTTACGTGCCATCTGACGACTGGGGTGGATATACGTGGCATTTTGTTTGCTTCATGGGAGAAATAATCCCAACAAAAAAGTGTCAGTTGTTAGGGTGGGGAGAAGAACCCTGGTAACAATGTGTACCAGGAATCATTGCTTTTTATGTGATTTTAAAATTT
Organism: Pongo pygmaeus; assembly: GCF_028885625.2. Taxonomy (NCBI): domain Eukaryota; kingdom Metazoa; phylum Chordata; class Mammalia; order Primates; family Hominidae; genus Pongo; species Pongo pygmaeus. Next base: position 13,935,031 of record NC_072380.2, read on the forward strand.
AGAGTATCAACAAACTAGGAGCATGTTACAGACAGAACTTTGTTGCTTTTAAATTTTTTAAATTTATTTATTATACTTTAGGTTTTAGGGTACATGTGCGCAATGTGCAGGTTAGTTACATATGTATACATGTGCCCCACATAATTCGTATGCTGAAGCCCTAATCCCCAGTGTGACTGTATTTAGAGATTGGACTTTAGGGAAGTAATTAAGATCAAATTCAGTTTAAGAGTGGACTGATGTGTTTAAAAGAAGAGGAAGAGGCCCTAGAGATCTCTGTGTGTGTGTGCACAGAGACGAGGTCATGGGAGCTCAGGATGAGAAGGCAGGCATCTACAAGTCAGGAGGAAAGCTGAACCGGAAACCGACTTTAATGGCGCCTTGATGGACGTCTAGTCTCCAGAACTGTGAGAAAATAAATTTCTGCTCCTTAAGCCACCCAGTCTGTGGTATTTTATTATGGAAGATAGAACAAACAGAGAGGATAAGTAAATTTATTTCCTTTTTAAAGAAGAGCAGCATGATTTGAGAACTTGCCACCTACTGAGAATTAGCTATGCACTGAATCCCAGGTGTAGATCAATGATACTTACTTAAAGATTTCAATATAAGATGGAAAATAGGGAAAGGGAAGCCCACCAAAGTGTGCATTGCCAAGCACAGAATTTGGCTCATCTTACCTTATTTAAGAGGAAAAAAGAAACCATAAGATTTATAAAAAAGCAATTTATAAAAATATGTTAATATTACTTGAACTTCACAAAATGTACCTCTTCAAGTAAGTGTGCAGCGTTCAGAAAAAAATGTTAGAAATACCTGTGGAATTCTTAATACAATGTTGAAAAATATAGTGCCTCTGGGAAACCAGAGAGGAACAATGAAGATATACATAAAAATAATCAGATAAAATGAAAAAGAAATTTAGATACATTTAACATGTGATGCCAGAAATAAAGTCAACAATTGACGTACTTGATATTCTAAAAAACTGAACCAGTGTTACACAAAACAAGTTCAAGAAGTTAATGGGTACAGCACACCAGCATGGCACATGTATACACATGTAACAAACCTGCACGTTGTGCACATGTACCCTAAAACTTTAATTAAAAAAGAGTTATTCCAGAGGGTAGAGATAAGAGAAAAATACATAAATAGAATGAAAGTGAAAATAATAACTATAAAAGACAAAGGATCGAGGTCATTGGAGAGAGTAAATAGTACAGAAAAAGATAGGGTATAAATAGATGAAAGAATTATTTTTTAACTTACTTAAGAATATGTTATAGACCAGCCTGGGCAACATGGTGAAAACCCATCTCTACCAAAAAAAAAAAAATTACAAAAATTAGCCAGCATGGTGGCATGCACCTGTAGTTCTAGCTACTTGGGAGGTTGAGGTGGGAGGATCACTTGAGCCTGGGAGGCAGAAGTTGCAGTGAGTCAAGATCACACCACTGCACTCCAGCCTGGGCAATAGAGCAAGATGGTGTCTCAAAGGAAAAAAAAATGTTATAAATGATGGGAAACTAACAGAATGGCTAAGCCATTACAAAAAGCTGTTTTGTCTTTACTGTAATATGAACCAGATAAATTCAACAACAATAAACATATAATAAAGATTATTGCTATAATTCCAATTATAGAACTCAAAGAGAGACATCTATTTCTGAGAACATAGACTAAGTGTATTTTAAAATTATTCCTGCTAAAAACAATTAAAAACCATGGACCTTATGCATAAAAGAAGCATAAGAAACCTGTGATACATAGAGAAAAGAAGGCAGACTGACTAGATATCTTGGCTTTTCTTTTGCCTCATATATTGGAGGAAGCAACAACTCCAAACAACAACAGGTTCATACAAAACAAAAGCAAACAACTCCAAGAACAGCCTCTCCTCTCTGTATCCAAAAGACCAGAAAAGATAAAATCTAGGAGAATGAACAACTTTTAGGCAATAAGCACTCTAGCCATACAGAAAAAATGGTGACCCTATTCTCATCTCTACCAGAAAAGATTGACTGGGGAGGCTAGACTTCTACTCTTACCAAGCTGTAATGAGGTGCCTCAACTCCTCTGTCAAAGAGGCATCAGAGAAAGTGAAGTTGGGGGCCAGATTTTCATGCCTGCCAGGTGGTACAGAGCCTTCACTCCCACTCTGTAGTGTTAGTGGAGACCATCTGGGAAGGCTGGGCTTGTACATCAAGCTAGTGATAATGAGGCATCTCTTCACCTCGAGCTGGGGTAGTGTCAGAGGAAACTTAGTGAAAAGTTAGGCCTCCCACCACAGCTCAACTGTAACAAAGCCACCTCCTCCCACCAAGTCGGTGGAGGCCAGGTGGAAACAGTAATGAGTCACCCCTTCTCCTCACAGCAAGGTGGTGTCTGCCAGGAATTTACAGCCAATTAACTGTAACCACCCCTCACCCCTATCCCCAAGGTGTTGATAGAGGCCAATTGTATCCCGTATCACTTAGCAGTAATGTCTAATGATGTATTAAGGTGTTGCTAGGCCCTTGTCTCCACTGATACTCTGGGTAGAATCTTTCCTTGCCTCTTCTTTGCTGGGTGGTGGCTGTTAATACTTGATGTTCCTTGGCTTGCAGCAGCACTACTTCATGACAATTTCTCATTAGAAATGGATCAGAAGAAGCTGGGCTGAGCACAGTGGTGTGTGCCTATAATCCCAGCTGCCCCAGAGACTGAGGCAGGAGGATAGTTTGAGGCCAGGAGGTGAAGGCCAGTTCTGGCTAAAGCCCCATTTCAAAAAAAAAAAAACAAAAAACAAAAAAACAAGGGAAAGAAAAAATGAGAAAGAGTTTGGAAGAAAGTGGCTGAAAGAAAAAATAAGAAAGGTTGGAAGAAAGTGGCTGAAAGCAAAGAACTCTCAACCCATTTTCTGAATGTAGAATTCTATATTCAGGAAATATTCTTCAAGAATAAGGGAAAATGATGGCATATTGTAATAAAAACTAAGAGAATTTGTCACGAGGAGGGATATTATAAATGAACAGCAAAAGGAAGTTCCTTAAACAGAAATGAAAATGATAAATTATGGAATCCTGGAACATCAGAAAACAATAAAAATTAAGGAAACAATAAAATACAATAGGAACTACAATAGAGGTAAATACAGTAGACTTTCCTTGTCATGTTTTCTAAATTATGTTTAATGGTTGAAGCAAAAATTGAAACACTGTATAGTGTGGTTTTCAATTCATACAGATAAAATACTTAAGACAATTATAAATGAGAGAGGGTGAAAAAAGGTAAGGTTCTATACCCATCTTGAACAAGTAAAATGCCAACACATGTAGACTTTGCAAAGTTATGTGTTTATAACCTAATATGTAGAGCAACCAATTAAAAAAATCTAAACAAAAAGATACACTGAAAAATACTGTAGTTAATCAGAATAGAAATTTAAAATATATTTATGCAACCTATAGGAAACAGGGAAATGAAAACAGAACAATTAAAAAATTAAAACAGACAGAAAATAAAATAAAACACACTTAAACCGTAGCATATCAATAGTGTTATTGAATGCAATTGATCTAAATATGCACAGTAAAAGACAGAAATTTAGAAGTGGACCGAAAAAATGACCCAAACATATATTGTCTATAAGAAACTCACTTCATATATAATGACACTTGTATTTGTTCGTTTTCATGCTGCTGATAAAGATACCCAAAACTGGAAAGAAAAAGAGGTTTAATGGACTTACAGTTCCACATGGCTGGGGAGGCCTCACAATCATAGCAGAAGGCAAGGAGGAGCAAGTCACATCTTACATGGATGGCAGCAGGCAAAGAGAGCTTGTGCAGGGAAACTCCCCTTTTTAAAACCATCAGATCTCATGAGCCCCATCTGCTACCATGACAGCAGCACAGGCAAGACATGACCCCACGATTCAACCACCTCCTACTGGGTCCCTCCCCCTCCCACAACATGTGGGAATTCAAGATGAGATTTGGGTGGGGACACAGCCAAACCACATCAACACTTGTAGGTTGACAGTTTAAAAGCAAATAAACAAACACACAGCAAAACAGCTAACAAAAGTGACAATATCAACCATTGGCAAAGTGCAGAGATACTGAATCTTTTATTTATTGCAGGAGGGATGTAAAATTGTACAACTACTCTGAATAATAGTATAGCCATTTCTTTTAAAAACTAAATTATGTACTTACCATGCAATGCATCAATTCAACTCCTGGATATTTATCCAAAAGAAAGAAAAACGTATGACCACACAAAAACCTGTACATGATTGCTCACAGCATCTTCATTTGTAATAGGCAAAAACTGAAAACAACCAAAATTTCCTTCAATATGTAAATGGTTAAATAAACTGTGTTACATTTATAGCATAGAATATTACCCAGCAATGAAAAGGAATAGATTATTAATACATACAACTACTTGGATGAAACTCAAAGGCATTAGAATGAGTGAAAGAAAATTTCAAACAGTCTCCTACTATATAATAATAATCATATAAGATTCATGAAATGACAAGGTCATAGAAATGGAGAACAAATTAGTGGTTGGCAGTGATTAAGGATAATTGGGAGGGGAGTGAGTGTGAGTATAAAGCAATGCTCAAGGAACATCTTTGTGATGATATAATTGTGTGTATCTTAATTACAGTAGGTGGACACAGGAATGCTTTCTTTTGACAAATAAAACAGCTATATGTACACATTATGCCAAAAGAAAAAAAGCCAAAACATTAAGTACTATGGCGTATTTTTTCATTAAGCACAACTTCATTGTTTTGGTAGGACTACATTTCATTGTAACTGTTGAAAACTTAGCTTCTCAACTGAATTTTCTAACATGGTATAAAAATAAAAAAATACAAAAATCTTAAAGAAACCTGAATGTGAATATAAAAGAGGACAAACTTATTCTAGAGAGAGAAGATATATGATGTTAGTTTAGCAATTTAAATTCCTAAACAATCTAAAGCTGGGTTTAAAATTTCCAGCTTATACTAACAAAGATATGTACATGTACCTATATGTGCAAATACATACATATCTACTGTACAGGAGACAGACTGTTTAAGTCAGCCTTATTTTTTTCATTGTTCTTTAAGTGTCCTAATTGACTTCAATACATATCAATTACTATTGAACTTAAAATAAAAAGGGAAGAATATTTATTTCTGCTTTTGAAAAATTATACAGTATTCTATAAAGTTGATATTTTATAATACCTTGACGGGCTTTATTGTTTGTGTATCACAGAACATGTAAATGTGCAAATAATAGGAAAGTATTAGGTTCTAAATATTAAATATAGTTAAAGAAAAGTTATATAATTTTGCAGTGTATATTCAGTTTGAGGCAAATGCTTTTAAATGAATACTAAAATTACTAGTCATTTACTTGGTTATTTTGAGCAATGGAAAAGCAGGTCATTGTTATAAGTTAACAGCTCACATTTGAAATTATGTACTGGACCAAGCTTTATTATTCAAATGAAATTATATAAAACACAAAGAAGTTAAGTAACATTGTTTTCTTCCTAAGAACTTAAAAATTACATACCAGAAAGATATCATATGAATTCATCCTCCTCACTTAAAGTGCAACCACGATCACATCTTCTCTGAGTCTACGTTGACTTTTGTGATAAAATATTGCAAAGAAGTTATGCCATCTTTTATCAACTTCTGAAATAATGCCGTTAAACATTTTCTTTATAGTTTTCTTTAGCAATATAAATAGCATTGCATAAAAGTAGATTGCTTTCCTCTTTGAACTCAAGTTCCACCTGTTTCTTTTTTTGTAAGTCCCAGAACTACCTGCTGTGTCTTGAATATCTGTTTTTTTCAAATATCTGTTTTTTTCAGCTGTTACTTTAGTAGGTTACGTTAGTAAAAACAACTTTCATGATGTGTTAAAGTATTGATTCTAAAGTAATTATGTGTTTCTGTAAGTTGCTAAAGAAATAAACCAAATCACACAAAGAAAGTGGGGAAGGGAGTTTTGACACAAGAATGAAAACAGTTTTCATCATGATGTCAGTTTAAATAAAGAATGCATCTTTTACATTACATTTGTCTTCTACAGCAACTCCCTAGAAATCTGAGCATGAGCAAAAGAAAACAAAATTATGTGTTTCCTTACTCACATATGGCTTTTACCATTGTTCTACTTTAAATATTAATTTTACCTAATTAGTCCTTGCCTCAAGAATGTACAATAAAAATAAATCATCCTAGTGACAAATCCAAGTTATGTTCTGTGTTTGTTTTGCAATTATTAAGTTAAATATTATATTGGCATATTTTGAAACAACTACTTGGGTAGCTGCTACTTTTTCCTCATTACTTCTCATATTTTCAGTTTTCAATGGAAGCTGTAACAAATTATGCCCAAACTTTTACATGCAAATTTTTATTTTTATTTTAATAGACTATATTATAGAGCAGTTTTAAGTTTGCAGCAAAATTGAGTAGAAGGTACAGAGATGTTCCATATGATTCCAATAGTTTAAAAAACCATTGAGGTGTTTTTTAATAAAGAACAGTTACAGTGGTTGGTCCAGTGCCCTCCAATTAATTTGCCACAGAAACTCCTTTTAAATGAGAAAACATTCACCTAAACGTAATAGAAAAAATGCTGGGTATACTCTAAAAGAGTAATTATAAATATTTGGAGGCATTGAGATTATGAATAACTTAATGGACTTCTTTTTGCATACATTTTTTATGTATACTGAATATTCCAAGATTTCTAGTATAAGCATGCATGAATTTAAACCACAATAAGTAAATACCATAAACAAAATGAAAATGTTTATCATGGAAAAGCAGTGCTGTGAACTGGTGCTGAACTAATTGTCTGAGACAGAGTTAGGATATTCAATAGGATTTGAGTATATGCTGATGTGCTGATTAGAAGCTGTTCTTAAACTAGCATGGAATGAATACAGTTGTGAGAGGACATAACAGCAACACGGATGAGTAGCAGGAGACACGAATTAGGAAGAAAATGTGAGAACAAATTTTAGAGGCTCTTAAGAACCCGAATTTTGACAATGCAATTCCAATCAAAATCCCAGCAAGTTATCTTGTAGATATCAAAAAACTAATCCTAAAGTTCATGTAGAAAAGCAAAATGCCTCGAACAGCTAACATAGTATTGATGCAAAAGAACAAATTTGGAGAACTGATACTATCCGACATCAAGTCTTACTGCGACTTTTTGGAAGATAATTTAGTAATTTCTTACAAAATTATATATTCTTACCATACAGTTCAGTAATCATGCTCCTTGGTATTTACCCAAAGGAATTGGAAACTTAGATCCACGCAAAAATCTGCACATGGATGTTTATAGCTTTATTCATAAATGCCAAAACATGGAGGCAATCAAGATGTCTTTCTATAAGCAAATGGACAAATAAACTGTTGTTCATCCAGACAAGGGAATATGATTGAGTCCTAAAAAGAAATGCACTATCAAACTATGAAAAAAAACATAGAGAAACCCAAAGTTCATATTGCTAAGTAACAGAAGCCAATATAAAAGGCTATATACTATATGATTTCAAATATATGACATTCTAGAAAAGGCAAAACTATGAAGACGGTAAAAGATCAGTGGTTACTGGATTACTGGATGTTAGAGGGGTGGGAGGGATGAACAGGCAGAACTCAGAAGATTTTGGGGGCAGTGAAACTACTCTGTATGCTATTATGATAGTGGACACATGTCATCATATAATTTGTCCAGACCCATAGAATATACAACACTGAAAGTGAACCCTAATGTGAACCATGAATTTTGAGTGATAATGATGTGTCAGTATAGTTTCAATTGTAAGAAGTGTACCACTCTGATGGGGGATGATGGCTATACATGTGTAGGGTTAGGGGATATATGGAACATCTCTGTACCTTCTACTCAATTTTGCTGTGAACCTAAAACTGCTCTATAATATAGTCTATTAAAATAAAAAATAAAAATTTGCATATAAAAGTTTAGGCATAATTTGTTACAGCTTCCACTTAAAACTGAAAAAATGAGAAGTGCTAAGAAAGCAAAAGTAGCGGCTACTTAAGTAGCTGTTTCAAAATATGCCAGTATAATATTTAACTTAATAGTTGCAAAACAAACACAAAACATAACTTGGATTTGTCACTAGGATGATTTATTTTTATTGTACATTCTCGAGGCAAGGACTAATTAGGTAAAATTAGTATTTAAAGTAGAACAATGGTAGAAGCCATATGTGAGTAGGGAAACACACAATTTTGTTTTCTTTTGCTCATGCTCAGATTCTAGGGAGTTACTGTAGAAGACAAATTTAATGTAAAAGATGTGCTTTATATTCTTCCTGTCAAAGGCACGAATTAGCTTTTGAGTATACATTGCTCTAATTCTATCAAGCCAATGCAATTTGAGTTAATATTAAATAAAATATGTCTCTTTTGATTCATTTTGAATTTTTCATGTTCTTTTTTCAGTACATGCACTTTTACTTTTTAATCTTCTTTTTCTTTGTTATTCTTGCATAATATAGGATCATTTTGCTTAGGTATGCAGTACGGGGTTCCACCAATGGCGTTGTCAAAGGAGGGACATTTATTAAAATGTTCCTTTATCTAAGATTGTAATTTTTTTGATTAATATTTGTCAAATCAATTTTCATTCTTAGGTTTTATTTTTTTTATTTTACTATCATTATTTTTTTGAGATGGAGTGTCGCTCTGTTGTCCAGGCTGGAGTGCAGTGGCGCAATCTCGGCTCACTGCAAGCTCCACCTCCCGGGTTCACGCCATTCTCCTGCCTCAGCCTCTCAAGTAGCTGGGACTACAGGCGCCCGCCACCACGCCCGCCTAAATTTTTTTGTATTTTTAGTAGAGACAGAGTTTCACCGTGTTAGCCAAGATGGTCTCAATCTCCTGACCTTGTGATCCGCCCGCCGCGGCCTCCCAAAGTGCTGGGATTACAGGCATGAGCCACCGTGCCCGGCCCTTAGGTTTTATTTTTATATTTCACAACAGATCTAATCTCATTATAAATGGTTTCTGATGCTATAATTACGCTTATTTATGTTAAACAATAGCTATTTATTGCTAAAAGATATGTAAAATCATAATTCATAAGCTATAAAAAATACCCCATAGACATTTATGAACACTCTGAAATATATATTAATATTGACATGTATATTTATTATAAGAACTAAATTTTATTGGTATCCTTTGATACATTAACATTCATTTTCCCTCAGTATTTGAGTTGGTGTTATTTTCATTATTTCCCTATATTCTCTTTTCTGCTTTCTGGTTTTGTATTTTACTGCCCTTTTATAGGTGTCTAATCTATATAGCCAAGGAGTCAAGCTACTGAGAATTTCCTTGAAGCAGGAAATCTGCCTAAGAGCCGAAAAAATGTTCGATGTCCTCTGTCCCAGAAGACACAAACGGTTTATTACTGATATGAGTACCAGCAAATATTCATGTTCATCATAGAAAAGATGCAATAATTCTTGCTTCAAACACTATCTTTACTATCTCTACATTTATAATTATTGCAGTGTCCATCATCCTTAAGTAGCGTGAAAAAGTCATCTTCCATGTCTCAGGAAACATCAGAAAGCAGACAGTCTTTAACTTGATGCTTTAAAGGTTATCAGTGTAATTCTACTTGTGACTGTCAAAATAAAACCAAAAATGATTAAGATGATTACTTTGTGTAAATGTAGTCAATAATTTTCTAAGACCACTTGTTTAATGTAACCTAAAAATGTTGCTCCTGTCATATTTTTGTCATACTTGAGATTTTTGTAAAATTTTTTATCTTGAGAAATAAACATTTTTTTTATAAGAACTTAAGAGTGGTTGAATTAGCACAATTTTAATTCTTGAGCAGCAATATATTTTTCAATAAAATTATTTTAACTTATATAATTTTTTTCTTGGAGTTAGAATTTATTAAAGCATATGATGCCATGTATCTTTTTTTTATTATACTTTAAGTTTTAGGGTACATGTGTACAACGTGCAGGTTAGTTACATACGTATACATGTGCCATGTTGGTGTGCTGCACCCATTAACTCGTCATTTAACATTAGGTATATCTCCTAATGCTATGCCTCCCCCCTCCCCCAACCCCACAACAGGCCCAGGTGTGTGATGTTCCCCTTCCTGTGTCCATGTGTTCTCATTGTTCAGTTCTCACCTATGAGTGAGAACATGTGGTGTTTGGTTTTCTGTCCTTGCGATAGTTTGCTGAGAATGATGGTTTCCAGCTTCATCCATGTCCCTATAAAGGACATGAACTCATCATTTTTTATGGCTGCATAGTATTCCATGGTGTATATATGCCACATTTTCTTAATCCAGTCTATCATTGTTGGACATTTGGGTTGGTTCCAAGTCTTTGCTAGTGTGAATAGTGTTGCAATAAACATACGTGTGCATGTGTCCTTATAGCAGCATGATTTATAATCCTTTGGGTATATACCCAGTAATGGGATGGCTGGGTCAAATGGTATTTCTAGTTCTAGATCCCTGAGGAATCGCCACACTGACTTCCACAAAGGTTGAACTAGTTTACAGTCCCACCAACAGTGTAAAAATGTTCCTATTTCTCCACATCCTCTCCAGCACCTGTTGTTTCCTGACGTTTTAATGATCGCCATTCTAAGTGGTGTGAGATGGTACCTCATTGTGGTTTTGATTTGCATTTCTCTGATGGCCAGTGATGATGAGCATTTTTTCATGTGACTTTTGGCTGCATAAATGTCTTCTTTTGAGAAGTGTCTGTTCATATCCTTTGCCCACTTTTTGATGGGGTTGTTTGTTTTTTTGTTGTAGATTTGTTTGAATTCATTGTAGATTCTGGATATTAGCCCTTTGTCAGATTAATAGATTGCAAAAATTTTCTCCCATTTTGTAGGTTGCCTGTTCACTCTGATGGTAGTTTCTATGTATCTTTTAAGGAGCCCTTTAAAATTATCAATTGATATGAATTATTAAATATTGAGAATGTGTCTGATGATTGTATCTGTATATCTATCTTATAGGTATTTGACAAATGGTGCATTTTCTTAAGGCAGACTAATTTAGAGAGGAGAGATTAATTTTAATAAAAACAATACAAACTATTTCAAGAAAATTGTCACCGATTGTCATGCTAGCGTTCCAATCTGAAAATTATCTATCCATCTTTTTGTTCACTACAGTTGAAATTCTTTAAATATTACTAAAATATTCTGAGAATTTCAATAACTGTTTATGATAGTGGAGATCAGTACCAGGTATTTTTACCATGGCTTTCAAGAGATTTCAACAACAAGATGCTACTATCTTAGTCTGTTTGGGCTGCTATAAAAAACGCCATAAACTAGGTGTTTATACAAAACAGAAATGTCTTTATCACAGTTCTGGAGGCTAGGAAGTCCAAGATCAAGCAGCAGGCAAATTTGGTGTCTGGCAAGAACCCACTTTCTGGTTCATAGGTGGCGTCTTCTGTCTGTAACCTTACACGGCAGGAGAGGACTTAGTTCATTCTACTGTTCTGACTCCTATATACTGTCTTACATTATCCACACTCATCCTCTCTGGCCATCAACCACATTAAACTTTCCTAAGTTAGACTCCACTAATCTATATTAAGTAAACAACCATAATTATTGAATTAGTTCTTCTTGAGAGGAAAGTGGCTACTAATTCATCTCAAAACCTACCTGTGTATTATTAGAGAGATTTTTAATACCTGGAAGAATATTTTGACTTGTTGGAGAAAACATTTTGAAGAGAGGAGAAAGACTTTTTGAATTCTGTTTCTATTTGTGTCTTCTAGGAAGCAGATGCCAAGGGGATGGGAGAGAAGAAGACTTGTGAAAGATGAAGGGGAAAAGAAGCATGGTGAGTCAAGGAGAAACTTAAGACTTTGATGCAGGTCTGACATATGTGTAAGAATACGAGGAAAGATGTAAAATTTGAGTTTCAGAAAGAACCTGGGACCGAGATGCAGCTCTGAGACTGTATGGCCATGCCAGAAATGGAATGCCAAATATTGCCTTTAGAGGTGCCCCATATTGGGCAGAAATGGCCAGGTCCGAGCAACCTTGCTGTGCTCAGTCATTGCCTGGAAGTGGCTAAGGAAGAAGGTGCGTTTGACTTGAACTCTGTGGTAGATCCCCAAGGCACTGTGGCTGGAGCCTGTCAGCAAGATATACTCCTTATAGCAGAGTCTCACTTAGCAGGAGATCTTATAAAATTTGCTGCTGTAAATTTTTCGCCTAAAACTACATACTCATGTAAAAAGCTACACTGCTGTCCCTGTTTTCATCCACTCAAAGTCACTTTATTCTGAACCTACACGTATTCATCCAGTGTTTTATTTCTAAATATTTGTTATGTTTTGACAAAAGTATAAAATTACTTTTATCCTGCTTTTTGCTGCATTCTTCCTTTTGTTTTCATTATATTCCATTGTATACCTCATGTACTCATCTATGTTTGTTCATTATTTAATTACTATAAATATATAGAGCTAGTTTATTACACATGTAAACTGAGTTATTTAGATAGGCAATATACGCACTTTGTAGAAATTTCAAGTGTACACATACTTTTATCTGTAGTAGAAGACTCAACTTATGAAGGGATCCTTCATTAATTATTCCATAAATCTATACCTTTTTAGCACAGGCTATAATCCCCCTGCTGTACTGCAGTGCATGCCTGCTATACCATGACTGTTTTATATATGTTAAAAGTGAACCAAAATAAGAATCATTTCTTGCATGATTTTTTTTTTTCAAGATAGAGTCTCACGCTGTCACCCAGGCTGGAGTGCAGTGGTGCAATCTCTGCTCACTGCAACCTCTGCCCCCATGGTTCAAGCGATTCTCCTGCCTCAGCCTCCTGAGTAGCTGGGATTACAGGCACCTGAAACCACACCTGGCTATTTTTTTTTTTTTTCTAGTAGAGATGGGGTTTCATCATGTTGGCCAGGCTGGTCTCAAACTCCTGACCTGTGGTGATCCACCTGCCTTGGCCTCCTAAAGTGCTAGGATTATAGGTGTGAGCCTCCACAACCAGTGTCTTGCATGATTTCATACATCTTATCTCAAAGAGTGCTCTTTGAGGATAACCTCATGTAGAATGAGCATAACAAAATATAGCATAAAAGGGAGTAGTTGGCATGTTTATCTGATTAAAAAAAACCCACCATATTCCTGTGATTGGATGGCTAGATTTGCAGTTTGTGCCTAGTATATTTTCTTTACTCCTGATGGTGATATTTGATTAATGCCATGCGAAAATAGATGGCTTGTAATATATACCTATTTTTTATTCTAGGAAAAAATACAAATTTATGATCTGAGTGATGATAACTTAGGCACACAGAATAAAGTGAAATTTGTGCTAAATGGCATCTCTCCTGAAGCACTGGGTCTTCACATTAACTCTAAGCTAAGAAAAAGCTTCAGTTATTTCTGCTTACTGATCTGCAGGAATTAATGCTGTGAAGATGTGCAGAAGCTTGGAATGTGATAAAAGGTTCAATGTGGTTGGCCAGATACCATTCAGAAGGACAGGAGCTCTGGCTGACCAAGGGATATAACCACCTCCCCTTTTATTACTTATTTTCTGTTTATCCTGCTTATTATATGGCAAGCTTTCTGCAAAAGCTGAGAAAAGTTGTATGTAATGTACAAGACAAGATGAAAACAGAGGAGAAATACATTGGCGGACAGATAGGATCTAAGAAGAGATGCAGAGAGCAGTCTTGACATACAAAAAAATACAGTCACTAGAGAGTGACACACATAGATCAGTTCTGATCAGAGCCTTTGCCTCTCTGAGTGGCAGAGAATCACCTTCGCAGCAACACTCTGCTCACAAACTATTTTTTTCTTTGCTTTATACTTAATAGAGTTGTCTTCTTAATTATACATTATAATACATACAAGATGCTTAGAACAGTATATGGCATATGACAAGCCTTCTAGAAATGTAATCTTCTATAAAGCACAGTAATGCTAAAAGTATGGCAAGTATGATGGTTAATTTTAGGTGTCGATTTGATTGAATCGGAGACTTAGAGAGCAAGTAAAGCAATACTTCTGGATGTGTCTATGAGGGTGTCTTTATAGGAGATTGGCATGTAAGTTGGTGGACTGAGTGGAAAGGATCTGCCCTCAATGTGGATAGGGGTCCAGATAGAACAAAAAGAATCTCTCTCTGTCTTTTTTCCTCTCTCTCCCCTGCAGCTGAGACACCATTCTTTTCCAGCCCTTGGACCCAGAACTCCAGGTGGTCTGGCCTTTGGACTTCAGGATTGATATCGGTAGCCTCCCTCAATGCCCCGGGTTCTCAGGCCTTCAGTGTCAGATTGAAGGGTTATATCACTGGGTTTTCTGATTCTGAACATAGAAAATAGAGCCGAGAGAGTGATAGACACAGATCAATTCTTTTTTTCTTTTTCTTTGTTTTGTTTTGTTTTTTTGAGATGGAGTCTTGCTCTTGCTGTGTTGCCCAGGTTGGAGTGCGGTGGCATAATCTCGGCTCACTGCAACCTCCACCTCCCATGTTCAAGCAATTTTCTTGTCTCAGCCTCCCAAGTAGCTGGGACTACCAGCACCCATCACCACTCCCGGCTAATTTTTACATTTTTAGTAGAGATGGGGTTTCACCATATTGGTCAGGTTGGTCTCAAACTCATGACCTCAGGTGATCCACCTGCCTAGGGCTCTCAAAGTTTTGGGATTACAGGCATGAGCCACCACACCTGGCTGACACAGATCAATTCTAACTAGAGTCTTCACCTCTCTGAGAGGTAAAGAATCACCTTTATAGCAACATTCTGCTCACAAACAACTTGGAGAACTGATTTTTCTTTGCTTTATAGTTAAAATAGTTGTCTTCTTAATTATACATGAGAGTACACATGAGATGCTGAGAACGGTACATAGAATATGACAAGCCTCTGTAAGCATAAGTTCCAGTCTTTTGGACTTGGATTGAGCCACACTATAGGTTTCCCCTCCAGCTTCCAGACAGCCTGTTGTGGGGCTTCTCAGCCTCCATTATCATGTAAGGCAATTCCTCTAATAAATCCCCTCTTATCCATGTATCTATCAATCCATCCATCCATCCATCCATCCATCCATCCATCCAGATATCTATCTAGCTATCCATCCACACATTCCTCTAGTCAGAGTTCTCCAGATATTTGTTCTATCTAGAGAACCCTGGCTAATACAGAAGGTAATATGATTCAGCAAGTCTAGGAAAGGGAGAGGGAGACTCTGTATGGTAGTACACTGCTTCCTCACCATTTCCATGTCAGAGAACACACACAAATACAAACACACACACTTGAGTGCGTGCACTTCTGGAGAGATGTCATTCAACACTTTGGAGAAAATTGGAAAGAAAATGATAAGTCACTCCTTCTGATATTTTAAAAAATACATTATTTAAAGTTGTTGCACAGGTGTTTCCTTAGGGATGGTTTTAAAGTAAACCGTGTTACCATGAATGTGTTATTTGGTTTCCACAATTCTTGAAGCAAACTTGACTGGAGTCAGATTTTCCAGAGCTGCATTATTATTATGTTCCTAAAAAAGCTAAATTCATTTTCCTTTTTGAAAATAAACTAATATTATTTTATACAAACTGCACACCATGCGTAACTGAATGCTGAGTATAAACAGTATAATTCTTTTTCCTCCATATAGTTTTATATAAGGAATTCAAAGAGGATTGTCAGCTATTAAAGATAGCAGTAACTGGGTAAAAGAGAAATGGTGCACACTGAAATACTAGTGATGCAAACTCAAGGAGATTAAACATTTTGTTCATGAATTTGGCGAAAAATAATGGTTGGTTTAATGGCAACATAAAATTCAGACTTTATCCCAGTTTGATGTTTAATAAGCTAAAATGACCATCAGTCAATCTAGTATTAAAGATTTTGTGAGTCAAATGTACTTTTTTCCCTATAATATCAGCAGGCTGCATCTTAACCATACTTCGTGAATATCAAATCATCAACATTTATTTACTGATTTTTTCCCATATATTTGGAAATCTTAAAGCCATTGTAGGCAAAACATATTATTATTTGTCTGTGAACACAAGCAATGCACACAAATAAGCTGGAGCTTTAATAACATTCTGTGTCCCAAATAGACATGCAATATAATAAAATGTTTGTAGTTGATATTAAATGTAATAGATTCGGTTAGGAGTGAGTCATATTCTACTTTACCTCCATTGGACCTACAATCTAATTAGACTGTTCACAGTAAATTTGTTGCCTTGTTATTTAGGTTTACTCTAATAAGTGCTAATTTTATACACCAAATAAACAATGCCAGGCACATCTTGACAATGGGATATTTGTGTTTGAGAAAGACAATTCACATCAAAGGACAATCAGTCTGGAATGTAGGAAATGCCTTACTACATCTGTGATGAGACATCAGCTTATGTACTGAAGAGGTCGTAATACTCAATAAGTCGGGCTTGTACAGTCAAAGCAGGGGAATAGACAACAAGAGAATTGAGAGTATGAAGCTGAGTGGGCTTGTATATTAGTAAGTCCTGTGAGGAGATAAGTTGGGAATGAGAATTTGTCTACCTGTCTTTCATTCTTTATGAGAAAAGAAAACTTAGGTACCCATCTCCTGTGGGAAACTTAGCTCTGCTTAGAAAGTTCTTCCTGTGTTAACTGTATCCCAAATGTCTGACAAAAGATGCCCTACAAAATTGCATTATACAAGGTAAACTTGATCCAATGTCATAGTCTCGGGGAAAAATAGTCTGCGTGATCAGAGTTAGATACTGAAAGCAAAAAAGGACCACTTGGGAAGATGAGCAGGTGAGAAATGTAGAATTTTTAGGAATATAACACATGTGGTTGCTGGAAGATGTCCCTCTGTGATGGCAATATATACACAAGAAGAGATGCCCAATTTCCAGAAATTATTTCATGACTAGATTTTTGATGAAAGGTTAGATCTGAGGATAAAGGTTTAGAAAAGCGTATAGTATTTACACATTTACTGAAGGATTATGTATGGAAAATGAAGAGAGGAGGACAGAGGTTGCCCTAGTCAGGTATGCAAATATTTTCCAACTTAAAGGCTCAAAGGGGAGACTAAAGTTTATTTTTTTAATATTCATTTGGAATATATACAAGTAGTTTTGCTTAAGAGAAAACGTCAATGTTAGAATGAATGTCCTCTCATTTCATTTTATAAAGCTTTCACTGATGGGTTTTCCGGCGTTGTAGACATCTCCTGTGTCATCCATATTGTGGTTCTATGTATTCCGAAGGGAGTTGCAGTTGACTTGCAATTTCTCATCCAGTATTAAGCTTAATTTCTGCACTCATGTGATAGTTCTCAAATAGTTGTCTCATCAGAACCAGTAAGGCTGCAGTAGCACTTTTTAAATGTTGCTAAATTTCTTTTTTTTCTGTCCAGCTTCTGTGGAAAACATTTTCAAGTTCATTAGATCAAACTTGTTGAGAATGGCTGACACCTGAGAATCAAACCAACACTCCTCAGCATTGAGTCAAAAAGTCACAGAAGGTATTGTTTAAACCTCCTTAAGATGGCCTTGAACCGCCTTAAGATAGCAAATAGAGAATAAGGGCTAGAGCCATTCCATAGAATAGATAGATTATTTCGGGGGAAAATAAGATCTTTGGAATTTTATATTTTCCAGGACAAAAGTTAAGAAGGAATAGCAAGAAAGAATGATGAACATATGATGAACATTTCTAAACATATAGTACCTGGGTTAAATTCGTGGTGAGAGATCCTTACTTAAATGTATGTTTTATAGCACTTTGGTTAGCTTATAGACTAACCTGAGTTTTAAAATAAGAATGAGTCTTACTACAGTAAAATTTCAGATACCTGGTTGACTCAGAGAATAAGAAATTTGTGTGCATTCAAATTCCAAGCATAGAAGCTTTAGAATGAGGGCAGTATAATTATGGCCCAAAGTGCTGTCTCTAAAAGTGCGGCTTGCTCCTTCCTTTGGACAGTGTTGCTAAGCAATGGCTTCCCAGCCAAGGACTACATATTCAGGTGTCTTATGCCAAAAGATATGGTCATGCGGCATAACTTCAAAATATCAACAAAGGCAATTACA
Source organism: Pongo pygmaeus (assembly GCF_028885625.2). Taxonomy (NCBI): domain Eukaryota; kingdom Metazoa; phylum Chordata; class Mammalia; order Primates; family Hominidae; genus Pongo; species Pongo pygmaeus. Next base: position 13,953,192 of record NC_072380.2, read on the forward strand.
TGGATGCCTTTTTCCTTCTACTTCCTGCGGAGTGTGAACACTTGGTTCCTGGAGATTAAAAAGCGATCTTAGTGTTGTTTGCAGTGAGTATGGGGAAACTATTGCCTAAAAAAGCCAAGTTTCACTGAGGGAGTACTTGAAATGATGGGAGTAGATGAGACCACCTGGGGAAAGTTTATAGAATGAAAACAGTAGTAGGTTAAAGACAGAAGCCTAAGAAATACCAATACACAAAAGACAAGAGGGGGGTATAAGAAAAGCACACAAGTAACTTGCAATGATTGGTGAAGGCCCTTAAATAGAGGAACACTGGCCAGAGACCTGGAAGGGACTACTGTGTCAGTGACAGAGGAATAGAGAGTTTGAAGTGGGCAATGAGTGTTTTGCTGTTAGCAGTGGCAATAATACAGGGGCACAAAAGTATTCTTTCATTTTGAAACTTTGCAATTTTGGGAATGATTTGACAATAACTTCAAATGGGTGTTGAGGGCAAAATTTTGAGTATGTTTTGAATAAGGAAAGAGAAGTGGGGAAGTAATCACCATGGAGTAGACAGCTCCACAGAAGGTTCAATGCAAAGGGAGAAGGGGAGCTTTATGGAAGGGATCACAGGCTCAAAGGAGGGGATGCGGGCATATTTATTGGTTGAAAGAATGAATTCTGTAAAGGGAGCAAAGCAACAAAAATGACAGGAAGGAGATCAGATAGTTTAGCCTGGTCCTAGAGAAGGTAGGAGATGAAATTTAAAATGCAGGTAATGGAACTGGATTTAAAGAAGAAAGGGACAGATTCGTATCCTTGGACTAAAGCAATTAAGGATGATTGCTGAGGTTGGCAAATTTGCGGTAAGAAAGAGGCATAAATTGAACCATGTCCACGTTCAGTTTTCTTCTAGCCTCCATATAATAAAAGATACAATTGGCTGCCTTGAAAGACAGATTGGTGGTTGTATTGCTTGCATCAACTCTGGCAAATCATCCAACCATCTAAATAACCAATCGACAAATATTAATCTAGAATTTACTACAGTCTAGGAACTTTAAGAAGTATAGTAGCAAACAAGACATGCGTGTTACTCTTTTCTCCTTTATAGAGATTTTGATGTAGTAGGAAGTGTTACTAAATTACAATTGATTAAAATGTATCTCTTTAGAAAATAAGATAATGGGATTTAAGTGTTTATCAGATTATTTCTTACTAAGTAGTGAAACAAATCTGAGGGATTTAACACAAACAAGGGAGCAGACCAATTTACAGTTTGTGGTTTGTATTTATCATCATCTGCTATCAGATTAATATTAAACTTGAAATTCAAATGCATGACACAAGTAGCAAAATAGGACTTTATATTGTAATGAAGTGCATTTTCACAAGAATAAATATAATTGCAATGTCTACTCAAATGGATGTTTAGTAAAGAATTATGGTCAATATCAAAGGCCTCTTGAAAATTTCAAAGTGACGTGATAAATGCAGAATTCTGCTACTGTTATAATAGTCAAATCTTTATTATTTGCTTGCTGTGTTTCTCTTACTCTCTCAAAAGTCTGTGTCTATGTACATATTCTTTAGTTGTGTCAGAGTAAATTAGTTACCTTAAATCTACACTATTGACTTATTAGTGACTCAATTGTCCCCGCCTCAGAAATAAATCATCTAAGGTTAAAAGTTTCTTCATAAATTTGCAAATTAATTTATTAAAAACTTAAGACTTTTAAAAAAAAATTAATATTTATGTTTATTATACTTTAAGTTTTGGGTTACATGTGCAGAACGTGCAGGTTTGTTACACAGGTATACACATGCTATGATGGTTTGCTGCACCCATCAACCTGCCATCTACATTAGGTATTTCTCCTAATGCTATCCCTCCCCTTGCCCCCTCACAGTGAAGACTTTTTACATAGTCAAAAAATACTAAATAATTTGGGGTTTATTTTTTAAAAACACATAGTTGATATAGTTTGGATGTTTGTTCCATCCAAATCTCAACGTGAAATGTAATTCCCAGTATTGAATGTGGGGAATAGTGGAAGGTATTGGATCATGTGGCGGATCCCTCATGAATGGCTTGGTGCCCTTCTCACAGTAGTGAGTTCTCACTCTGAGTTGATGCCAGATCTGGCTTTTCAAAAGAGTGTGGCATCTTCCTTCCCCCACAGCTTGCTCCCACTGTAGCCATGTAATGCACCCCTCCCCCTTCACTTTCTGCCATGATTGGAAACTTCCTGAGGCCCTCACCAGAAGGAGAAGCAGACACCACACTTCTTGTACACCCTGCAGAACTGGAAGCCAATGAAACATCTTTATTTGATAAATTACCCAGTCTCAGGAATTCTTATGTAACAATGCAATAATGGACTGAAACAATAGTATAAAATTAGTGTAACTTCTGATCATGGTTCCACTTTTTATTATAGACTTTCAATTTTCTAGAAATAAAGGAAAGTGTTAATTATAAACATTTTCACAATGACTAAAGTCTTTGATATGGTTTGGCTCTGTCTCCCCACCCAAATCTCACCTTGAATTGTAATAATCCCCACTTGTCAAGGGCAGGACCAAATTGAGATAATTAAATCACGGGGGTGGTTTCCCCCATGCTGTTCTCATGATAGTGAGTGAGTTCTCAGGAGATCTGATGGTTTTATAAGAGGCTTCCCCCTTTGCTTGGCCCTCATTCTCTCTCCTGTTGTCCTGTGAAGAGGTTCCTATATGAGCCCGTAAAGAAAAATAATTATTCAATCAGTGAAAATCTGTCCTTCAGTAAAGGATGTCTTTAGGTCAGCTTGTGCTACAGGTACAAGAAATGATTATTCTAAAATAATTATCATCCGCAGGCAAGAGATCCTTATCCTTCAAGGCAAGAGAGATGGAGCTATTGGAATATTCTTCTTTCTTGATCAAAATACCCTTCGTCAGGGAAATATTCACTTCTCTTGCAAAAATACCACAGCTGTCTGGTAAGTCGTTTATGACACAACCTTAAACTCTTTGAAGGTAAGTAACACAACTTGATGTATATATCCATTTGTCATTTGTAAACTATTTTATAGTTGCCCTATTTCCTCAAAAAGAGTACTCCTTCATGGCAGAAAATATGTTATGTAGCTGTTTCTCTCTTCTACAGTGCCTGGCAGAATACTGGATATTTGGAAACATAAATACCTGTGTTTAGAATACCTCAATGTTGTAATCTGTGAGACTCATTCTAGAAAACCACTGAAGTGCTATTTTGATGATTATTGCAATTATATTTGAAAGCATTGCTAAAATGGACTAATTATGATATTTTGGGACATTTTTTCTAAATTATTTTCTCATTTCCCATCTGCCTATGGTGCAGTATGACTAAATAATATTCATTATCCCATTTTGAATAAGAAAATAAAATGCATCTTGGTGTTCAGTTAAATTACAAATGACATCTATGTGTCAATGTCTTTTTGGTTCCAGAAAAGACTTTCAAATTATACTGCTTAACAATGACATTTATAAAATGCTTTATATTTTTCAAAATGCCTTCACATAATGAAATTGTTCCTAGCAACTCAAGGTTGCTTTTGATTCAGTAGAAGAAATATTTTGGTAATGAAATTTTGCTGCCTTAAATTTGCAGCAAGCAAAACCATCTCTTTTATGCTGCAAAGCAAACCAGGCATTTTCAAGAATAGCTAGTAGTCTGATGCTTCTGAAAAAAAGTTAGATAGTACAGGTCTAGAGGGAGTTCTGGAGAACATTCAAGAAGGGTCTGCATTGATTTCGAAAGCATTAGAATCCAGCTACTAAAGTCCACAATAGAAACAGAGTACTTAAAGTCTCTTTCAAGCCAACATTTTCCTGCTAGAATATATTTTACTTACATTGTGATCATTTCAGAGAATGAAATAGTGGGTGACATCATTCAAATATGTCTTTAAAAACAATTGTTGATTTTTTTTCCCCATAAGTCTACATTAAAAAAACTTAAAAATCACATTGAATGTTGAAGTGTTTATTATAGTGCTCGGAGCTTGAGTAACTATAGGTAAATTTAAATGATGTAATTATGGCAATTAAGTGTGGAACTGGTAGGACATTTCCAGTTTATTATATGTCATATAGACAAATTAATCATTACCCAGGAACTTGAAATGCTGTAAGTGTTGAATTTTAACATATTTTAAATTGGTGTGTACCTTTATATTAGCAGAACTTATAATGCTTAAAGTAAACCACTCAGATATTTCAAGTGATTACATAGACAAATAATATTCCATATTATTATGATGTTTCCTGCTTGTATATGATATACTGTGATAATGCAATCTCTTAGGAAAAGACAAACGTTTCTAGCATTGTTTTCCCAGAATGTTTGAAGTATTGCTGTTTGTGTGGATGTGCACTGGACAATCCAGGTACATAAATGATCAATGTTGTTCTTTGATACAGATCTAAGTCACTGGGGGAGAACGGATAGCCTGGTCTGGGGGCTGATTTTATGAAGAACTTCCAGGCGTACATACAAGAAGTGGGTTCATAAGCATCAAGCCCTGCAAGGCATTTCATGAATGAATAAAATGCCTTTTCAAAGTAGATCTGCCTAAATGGTAAATCAAGAGGTAGAAGTGTTAACAAAAATAATCAGTTTTTTATAAACATATATGGCAATGATTGTTTTGCCAAGTTAGCAATTCCCCAAAATATGGTGCCTTGACATGCTAAGTGCTTTGAAAATTGCAAGGGCTCAGAAATAAACCTCAGGACCATTGTCTCTCTATGACCTTTTCTCTCTGCCCCTGTCTTTCTGATCCTTTCTGAAAGCACTAGGAGAAGCTCCCTCTAGAATTTTCTCATTTAAGAAAATTTCTTTCCAAAATAAATGCAATTATTTTAAACCACCCTCCCTAGGAATCTCACCAAATAACCAGGAAAGATCAACCACCAAAGAAGATAAGAGACTGGGGGTCTCGACCACGCTCAGATAGACTTTTTAATCTGTCTTCTGTGAACAGCTCCAACAGACTACCTGAAAGACTTCATCTGCATAGTAAGACAACCTTTGTTCCAATGAAACATATGGTCTGAACAATGGGCCGGTTCATTTCCCCACTCTCCTTCTTCTGTGAATAAGCCATTTAAGCCTCAATCATCTGGTCCATCTTTGAGTTCATAATTTAAACAATTCCCATGCATGTGTGTGTACATAATAGTAATATATTTGTTATTTTTTCCCTTGTTATCCCGCCTTTTGTTATAGGAGTGTCAGCCATGACTCTTTATAAAGGGGAGAAAAGAAATCACTCCATTTGCATCTATAGAAAGCATTATATGCAGTCTAGGGGTGATTTAAAACAGTGGTCCCCAATCTTTTTGACACCAGGGACTGGTTTCATGGTAGACAGTTTTTCCATGGACTCAAGGGCAGGGGATGCTTGGGGGATGATTCAAGAACAATACATTTATTTTGGACTTTAATTCTGTTATTATTGTAATATATAATGAAATAATTATACAACTCACCATAATGTAGAATCAGTGGGATCCCTGAGATTGTTTTCCTGGAAATAGATGGTCCCCATCTTGGGCTGATGGGAGAGAGTGACACCCGAATTGTGTTGCTTATGTCCAGTCTACTCCATAATCCTGTTGTGGTTGCTGTCACTGCAGAAAACCCTGCTTCCCTAAGGTAGAATGTCGGAAATGGAAGCAGGCTTTTCAATGCTTTTGTGGCAACTTCAGGATATCCCCCTGCCTTGACTTTAATCCAGAATGTATGGGGACTTGAAGTTGTCTCAAACATACTTTTAAGCTCAATGTCATTTGCAAGCTCAAGCAGTTGATCCTCTCCCAGTGTGGACAAAGCTGATTTGTCTGTTTAATTCACAAATGGGTTGCACATCCATTCCTTCCCAGTTTGGGGGTCTTTTGTGGTTGGGAAGTAATGCTCAAACTCTTTTGAAAGCTGAGATATGTGATCATGCACCACTTGGGGGAAAGAAGGTCCTGGCTCAGTCTCTTTCAAAATCTTTGCTAATGTTTGAAACATGTCAGAAATCCCAGTGTTCATTCATCACTACCATAACACCACTTTGGCTTTGAATGCAGCCACTTTATCTGTTGACTTTAACACAGTTGTCATTCTCCCCTGAAATGACAGATTGAGTTTGTTGAGCAGGTTGAATATGTCACACAAGTAAGCAAGTTTTGCGACCCATTCTTTGTCACTGAAATGTGCTGCCAGTGGTGACTGTTTTTCTAAAAGAAATCTCTGGAGCGACTCTTACAACTCAAAAATTCTGGCCGGTGATCTACCTTTAGAAAGCCATCTCACTTCTATGTATAAGAGAAGATGTGTGTGCTCTGCGTCCATCTCCTCACAGAGCTGCACAAACAGATGTGAGTTAACAGCATGTGCTTTAATGTGGTTGTTAATTTTAATCACATCCTGCAAAATGTTGTTAAGTTCAGGTGACATTTTATGGCTAGCCAGCGTTTCTCTATGGATGACAGAGTGTGTAGACTTAGATTCAGAAGCGACCTCTTTGACCCGAGTCAGACTTAAGTGATTATCATGTTGAAATATACAATTACATGATAATTCCTATTGTTAGTAGAAATGCTTATGCAGTGAAAAGATCTATGAGCTGGAGTATTTCTGTTTTATTGTTTTCAATCTAAATAGTGTACGTTTAATGTATGAGAAGACCATTAAACTCCCATCACTGAAACATAATAACTGCCTCATGTATCTATATAATGTTTCAAAGATATTTTTAGGCCATTTAAGCTTTTTTTTTTTTTCTTTTATTTTGAGACAGTTTCCTTCTGTTGCCCATAAAACCTCCGTCTCCCAGGTTCAAGCGATTCTGCTGCCTCAGCCTCACGAGTAGCTGGGATTATAGGCACCCACCACAACACCTGGTTGATTTTTGTGTTTTTAATAGAGATGGAGTTTCACCATGTTGGCCAGGCTGGTCTCGAACTCCTGACCTCAGGCGATCTGCCCGCCTCGGCCTCCCAAAGTGCTGGGATTACAGACTTGAGCCACCGCGACTGGCCTAAGCTTTTTAATTTATAATAAATATCCACTCAAAGATTTCCTGTTAAATTTAGTGCAATATTTTAAGTGACCGGCACAACTTTATTTTTTATTTTATTTTTTTAACTTTTATTTTAAGTTCAGGGGTGCAAGTGCAGGTTTGTTACATAGGTAAAATGTGTCATAGGGGTTTGCTGCACAGATTATTTCATCATCCGTGTATTAAGCCTAGTACGCATTAGTTATTTTTTTTTTTATGCTTTCTCTCCTTCCACCTTCCACCCTCTGAATGGCCCCAGTGTGTGTTGTTCCCCTCTGCGTGTCCATGTGTTCTCATCATTTAGCTCCCACTTATAAGTGAGAACATGCAATATTTGGTTTTCTGTTTCTGAGTTAGTTTGCTAAAGATAATCGTCTCCAGCTCCATCCATCTCCCTGCAGAGGACATGATCTTGTTCTTTTTATGGCTGCGTAGTAGTCCATGGTGAATAGGTACCACATTTTCTTTATTCAGTGTATCATTGATGGGCATTTAGGTTGATTCTGTCTTTGCTATTGTGAATAGTGCTACAATGAACATGCATGTGTATGTATCTTTATAATAGAATGAATTATATTCCTTTGGGTGTATAGCCAGTAATGGGATTGTGGGGTTCCATTTGAGCAATCACCACACTGTCTTCCATAATGGCTGAACAAATTTTCACTCTTAGCAATAGTGTATAAGTATTCATTTTCTCCATAACCTTGCCAGCATCTGTGTTTTTGATTTTTGTTTTCTTTTGACATTTTATTAATAACCATTCTGACTGATTGAGATAGTATCTCATTGTGGTTTGTATTTGCATTTCTCTAATGATCAGTGATATTGAGCTTTCCTTCATAAGATTGTTGGCTAAATGTATCTCTTCTTTTGAAAAGTGTCTGTTCATGTCCTCTGCCCACTTTTTTTATGGGGTCATTTATTTACATGTAAATTTATTTAAGTTCCTTATAGATGGTAGATATTAGACCTTTGTCAGATGCATAGCTTGCAAAAATTTTCTCTCATTCTGTAGGTTGTCTTACTCTGTTGATAGCATTCTTTTGATGTGCAGAAGCTCTTTAGTTTGATTGGATATCATTTGTCAATATTTGGTTTTGTTGCAATTGCTTTTGGCATTTCATTATAAAATCTTTGCCCATGCCTATGACCTGAATGGTATTGCCTAGGTTATCTTCCAGGGTTTTTATAGTATGGGGTTTTACATTTATGTCTTTAATTAATCTTGAGTTGATTTTTTTGTATATGGTGTAAGGAGGGGTCCAGTTCAGTCTTCTGCATATGGTTAGCCAGTTATCCAAGTACCATTTATTGAATAGGAAATCATTTCCCCCATTGCTTTTGTCAGGTTTGTTGATGATTAGAAAATTGCAGGTGTGCAGTCTTATTCCTGGGTTCTCTACTCTGTTTCATTCATCTGCATCTCTTTTTATATCAGTACCATGCTGCTTTGGTTATTGTAGCACTATAGTATAGTTAGATATCAGGTAACATGATATCTCCAGTTTCACTAGAATTGCCTTGGCTATTTGAGCTCTTTTTTTGGTTCCATATGAATTTTGAAATAGTTTTTTTTCAGTGAAGAATGTCATTGATAGCTGGATAGGAATAGCATTGACTCTATGAATTGCTTTGAGCAGTATGATGATTTTAATTATACTGATTCTTCATATCCATGAGCATGAAATGTTTTCCAGTTGTTTGTGTCATCTCTGAATTCCTTGCACATAGATTCACAGCTGAATTCTACCAGATGTACAAAGAACAGCTGGTACCATTCCTACTGAAACTATTCCAGAAAATTGAGGAGGAGAGACTCCTCTGTAACTCATTCTATGAGGCCAGCATCATCTTGATACCAAAGCCTGGCAAAGATAGAACAAAAACAGAAAACTTCAGGCTATATCTTTGATGAATGTCAGTATAAAAATCATCAACAAAATACTGGCAAACCAAATCTAGCAGCACATCAAAAAGCTAATCCACTACAATCAAGTAGACTTCATCCTCACGATGCAAGGTTGGTTCAACACATGCAAATCAATAAATGTAATTCATTACATAAATAGAACTGAAGACAAAAACCACATGATTACCTCAATAGAAACAGAAAGGGCTTTTAATAAAGCTCAACAACTATTCAGGTTAAAAACTCTCAATTAACTAGGTATTGAAGGAACATGCTTCAAAATAATAAGAGCCATCTATGACAAACCCATAGCCAACATCATACCAAATGGGTAAAAGGTGGAAGCATTCCCCTTGAAAAATGGCACAGAACTAGGATACACTATCTCACCACTCCTATTTAACATAGTATTGGAAGTCCCGTCCAGGGCAATCAGGCAAGATAAAGAAATAAAGGCATCCAAATAAGAAGAGAGAAAGTCAAATTATCCATGTTTACAAAATACCAGATCCTATATCTGGAAAACCACATATTCTTGGCCCAAAAGCTCCTTCAGTTGATAAACAACTTCAGCAAAGTCTCAGGATATAAAATCAATGTGCAAAAATAAAAATCACTAACATTCTTATACACCAACCACAGTAAAACCGAGAATCAAATCAGAAATAAACTTTCATTCACAGTTGCCACAAAAAAAAAAAAAAATACAGCAACAACAACAACAACAAAACACCTAGGAACACAGCTAACTAGGGAGGTGAAAGATCTCTACAAGGAGAGCTGCTTGTAGAACTACTGCTCAGATAATTTTATTTTAAATTTAATAAGAATTGTCACTAAATTTTATTTTTTAGCTGAACGTTTAAAAATAACATTTCAATTTGGTATCTGCTATTGTTGTTAATCTTAGGATGCTTTTTTCTATGCTATAAAATTATTCAAAGTAATATTTGTGTGAGAATATAGGCCAGTAGAACATTTATTTATTAATTCATTCATTCTTTAGTTCATTGACTTGATATGTACTATGCTATAGGTACTTGACTAGACTGAGGATTTAGAGATGAAGACACACACCTTTCCCCATAAGATGGTGAAGTAGAGGGCTGAGAACAGACAATTAAACCTATCATGGGGTAAGCACCATAACACCCTCTCTCTGTCTTGCCCTCATTAGCCTGGGCCTTTTGTGGCGTAAGTGGCTTATGTTGTGTAGATAAAGTCAGTCCAAAGCTCCTTGGATCTTGAGCCAGAATGTTGTGAGTTTGAATGCTGCTTGCCACTTTCAGATGTGTAACATTGGATAAGTTTCTTAATTTCTCTTGTCTCCTTATGTGTAAAGTGTGGGTAATATACCCTTGTAAAAATTATAATATTGAACCTAAGGACTTTAACACATTCATAAATTAGATTAAGAACTCAAAACAAGTTGACTACTAATACAATTATTATAATTGCTAAACTTTAGCCTTCCTACATTTTTCTCTGTTATCTCACATTTAATCTGTTAATACGTCTCTATCTGTCTCTACTTAATTTTAGTGTTGTAAGAACCAGAAAATAGTCAATGCTGGTTTTTCCTCACCTTTGTGGATCTTTGACGAACATGACAAAAACAAACAATGTGGAAAGGATTCCCTATTTAATAAATGTTGTTGGGAAAATTGGCTACCCATATGCAGAAAAGTGAAACTGGACCCCTTCCTTGCACCTTATACAAAAATTAACTCAAGATGGATTAAAGACTTAAACGTAAGACCTAAAACCGTAAAAACCCTAGAAGAAAACCTAGCAATACCATTCAGGACATAGGCATGGGCAAAGACTTCATGACTAAAACACCAAAAGGAAGGGCAAGAAATGTCAAAATGGACAAATGGGATCTAATTAAACTAAATAACTTCTGCACAGCCAAAGAAACTATTACCAGAGTAAACAGGCAACCTACAGAATGGGAGAAAATTTTTGCAATCTATCAATCTGACATAGGGCTAATATCCAGAATCTACAAGGAACTTAAACAAAGTTAAAAGAAAATAACAAACAACCATGTCAAAAAGTGGGCAAAGCATATGAACAGACACTCCTCAAAAGAAGACATTTATGTGGTCAACAAACACACAAAAAAAGTCTCATCATCTCTGGCCATTAGAGAAGTGCAAATCAAAACCGCAATGTGATACCATCTCACACCAGTTAGAATGGCGGTCATTAAAAAGTCAGGAAACATGCTGGAGAGGATGTGAAGAAATAGGAACACTTTTACACTGTTGGAGGGAGTGTAATTAGTTCAACTATCATGGAAGACAGTGTAGCAATTCCTCAAGGATCTTGAACCAGAAACACCATTTGACCCAGCAATCCCATTACTGTGTATGTACCAAAAGGACTGTAAATCATTCTACTATAAAGACACGTGTACGTGTATGTTTATGGCAGCACTGTTCACAATAGCAAGGACTTGGAACCAACCCAAATGCCCATCAATTATAGACTGGATAAGGAAAATATGGCACATATAAACCATGGAATACTATGCAGCCATAAAAAAAGAGATGAGTTCATGTCCTTTGCAGGGACATGGATGAAGTTGGAAACCATCATTCTCAGCAAACTAACACAGGAACAGAAAACCAAACACTGCGTGTTCTCACTCATAAGTGAGAATTGAACAATGAGAACACATGGACAGAGGGAGGGGAACATAACACACTAGGGCTTGTCAGAGGCTAAGGGCCTAGGGGAGGGATAGCATTAAGAGAATTACCCAATATAGATGATGGGATGATGGGTGCAGCAAATCAACATGGAACATGTATACCTATGTAACAAACCTGCACATTCTGCACATGTATCCCAGAACTTAAAGTATAAAAAAAAAAAAAAAAAAAAAAAAACAGAAAAAAATAGTCAATGCAACAACTTGGATTTTGTTTCCTGTTTAGAAGGTTTTTTTTTCCTTTGTACTGAGAAGATTGAAGAAGTATTGGCTTATAGTCTAAACCTAGAAACGACTACACTTCACCTGAAAAACTGCCAGCCAAAGCCTTCATATCCAGTGATTTGACTATGGTTCAATTATTAACACAGAAAGGAAGAAACTAACAAAATCCAGTGTCTTAATAAAGCAATACATCACTGTCAAATAGCATATGGAGAACCACATCAATAAGGCGACTAAAATTAGAACAAATGGAAATCTATTAAAAATATGTTGCATAGAACTTGTCATCATTGATTATCTTTATGTGTGGAGAAGACAACATAGTATTCTAAAAACAGCAAGGATTTTATTTTCAGAAACAAACATAACTTAGGTGTGTCATCCTAAAATATTAAATATTTGTGTTTTCACACCTTGTGTTATCCTGAAAGACTGAATATTTGTAATGCTACGCCTGTCCCAAATTGCCTCCTCCTTGGTCCTCAGGTAACACTTGATTATGCACCCCGCTCTCCCATTGTATTGGTGATGAGAAACAGCAAAACCCCTGCCTCCCTGTTTGATTCCAGGAGGTGCATGTAACCAAAGCAGCATCAATTAGTACTTTCTGGGATTATTATATAGCCTTGGAGGAAAGAGAAGTTGCCTCCCTGCTTGTAAGCTAGAAGGATTCAATGCTGGTAGTAATTTTGTCTCCCTGAGGAATAAGCCAAGCAGCAACAAGCACATATGAGTGCCAGAGAGAAACTGTAAAGCTCTAACTCATGCTGTGCGTCCATGAATCCAGCCATGGAATAAATCAAGCCAAGCCATAAAAAAGCACAACTGAGAGAGAGAGAGAGAGATTAAGAGAGAAAGAACCACAGTAAAGCCATTCACGGAAGACTAACTGCTAAGCGTGGGATTTTGAGAACACTATTCACTAGGTCACACAGTGGGGCCAGGATTGCTCTGGACTTTGCCACTTGTTTGGGTTTAATTATAATGTGCTCCATTCACCCTCAAACGTGACCTGGTTTGGATAATAATTTCTCTCTACTTATAGCTCAGCAACTGTGTTTTACCCACACTAAATATATTATTACATCTTCTTCTTACATTATTATTTACATCTGTTGGCAATAGGCTTGGAAAAAAAAAGATAACCAAGAACATTTTAAGCAAACTCATAGACAAGATTAAGTGGTGTGAATCTATAGATTTCCATTAGTGTTAGTTCTGTCCAAGAGTAGAGTAGGAGCAAACCTGTATAAATTAAGTAGAGATGTTATTTTAGGTTTTATACTTTTTGAAGCAGAATTAGCAGAGATGTAATATACCTGGCACCTCCCAGACAAGAAGATACATTGTGTCTACACAGCCTTATGTGAACACCATCATGTTTTATGAGATGTAAGAGGTGCAGCAAGGAATTATTTTTGATAATATGTTATATGTTAATTTTTCCAAACACTTAATCACCGTACATTATTACGTTTAAACAATGCCACCCATATTCATACTCTGGCAAGTTTTCTAGAGTGGAAAGGCATTACCAAAGGCACCCAGCTAGTACACACTTTCTGAATGCCTATAGAAGTGGCTATGTACCATATGGAAGACTTTTTTTAAACAAGTATTTGTGAATAATTACCTTAAAAATCAACCTTGCTCATTAAAAATGCACATTTTTGCTTCTCTATTAGCAGCAGAGGTCTATAAAATTCTTTTTGGACTTGAAGCATGGTAGGCAGCAGACAATTATATGTAAATGGCATGGTTGCATAGGTCTTAGATTCTGTGAGGAGAGAGAATACATACTTTCAATCTGATCCTTCAGGAGATGATGACCCAAACAGACAAGGAAACCAGTGCGTGTAGGTGCACCTACTCACTTCAAGGTCTTTGCAGAATGTCAATGAACAGCACTGCTGCAGTTTCTGCGTGTTGAAGAGTCCATTTCAAATGATACCTACTTCAGAACAGGTTTGCCACTTACGAATTCTGAGTGTTCGGTATCCAGTTTTAAACTAGATGACTGAAAGACCTCACGGTATGATTAGCCAATTTTCCTTGAATAGACATGAACTATGTGAATTTTCATTTCTTCCTTAGCTTTTCATTAAAATGCATGAGTTAAACAGTGGTCCCATTTTAAACAAAACCTTCTGTGGCAAATCTTCATCTAAAATGAAGCTTAAAAATTAAAATACGAAAGCTATGTTTGGGACCTTGTTTGCCAAACACTTTGGTCTCTGGTTTTCTAGTTCAAACAGATGGAGAAGACCCTGGCACACATTTGTCTTTTGATTATTTCAGTTCTGCTTGCATCAGTGTGTGATGGGGAAGGGCACGACTCACAGGGCAATAAATATGAGTCATTATATCCATTCTGGTCATATAAAAGTCAATGCTAGGCTGTATCCAGAGGGACAACTCTTGTGCCCCTAATTTCCTGTTACCCATATCACTATGTTATTGCTTTTGTCCTGACACAGTTATTCAGCTATTTCGATGGTTGGCAATGAGATAAGTAAGCTATGAAGTGAACATATTTAATTACTTTTCTTCTATCATTGGAAAAACTGATTTTCATCGGGGGAAATTAGACTTTCAAGAGCAATAAAGGAGGAAGGAAAGGAATGGCCTTTGTCAGAGTTTTCCCAAATAAACATGAAAAATTGTCCTGGCTGTTAGGTGAATATTGAATATTAAATGCGTGGAAGTGAGATCATTATCTTTTAATAAAATAAATTGGTATTTGTGTGTGTTTGACAGATGGTGTGTTGAATTGGCACCACCCAAGTGAGGCTGTCGTATCCCTGGGTAGACGAATGAACAATACATCGCAGGTTGTGACAGGCTTATTCCTATGCCTCATGTAATACGGACCCCACAACACTCATTTCAGTACAAAGAACTCCCTTTCCTTGGTCTCTGGGAAAAAGTCACTGCAAAATCTATTTAATTTGCTCTTCATTTCTCATATCCCAATCAATTCTCAAATCAGTAATGTGTGGTGATGCATCTAGATATCTTGTGCTGCCATATTGCCTATCTCAAAATGATTTGGCAAGCTGAGAAAACAATTAAACCAAATAGATAAATCTATCATTTTAATGAAAAATATTAATTACAAGCAAATGAGAGCCAAATATATTTCAATCAGTGTTTGCCTTGCCGTGTACTGAGATACGGATGACCAGAAATAGGTCGACTGTCTCCGCACTCCGTTTCTTCTGGGATGACTCCCATGTTAATAACATACTTCCCATGTTAATAACATACTCCCACATTAATAACATACTTCTACATTAATAACAGTGTCCTTGTCATATCTCCCTCATGGGTAAATTATCCAATCCTCTGCAAAGGGTTACAATCAAGATATCTTCATAGCTAAGCTTAACTCGATGATGTCTGGTAATGGCATATCTGGAAAATACTTTAAATCTTGTAAATGGATTTCTCCTGGACAAGAAACATATGTTCTGTGTTTTAGCCCTTTTGCTTTGCAAAACTGTGCTTCAGGTAGGGAAGCACTGTGGAGGGAGTGGGTATGGCCTAACATTGTGACATATTTGTTTCCATTAACTCTGTTAGCTTCTCTTCATCTCTCATTCATTACTTCCTAGGGAGGAAAAGTTTCAAATTCTAATCAATGACTTTAAAAAGAAGATCCTGTCAAACATAGAAAATATTTTATTCTTCCCTTTGTCCTGAGAGTGAGCTGTCCCCAGAAAGCATGCATTATGCTGGGCTCCTTCTAGGGTAGGTTTTGCTGATGGAAGAAAGTGTAGAGTGGCCAATTCTGGTGCAGTGTTGGCTGCCTAGGTCTTGATATATGGTATTAGGAAGCCCAGCCTAGCTCCCTGAGAACTTATGCTCTGTTCTTCAATATCTGCTTTATCATTAATTAAAATGATACTTTGGCTGCTACGTGCTTACACTTTTGTTTTATTTATGAATTGGTTTAGAACTTGGATAGAAAATTGGGATATTCTTTACTGGGTGTTAACGCTGAATAAAGGCTATTCTGTACGCCCTGAATTATTTTCCTTTGGAGGGTAGACAAACCACGTAGTGTCCCTTCCTAGAATAATAGACACAGACCTCAAAGTATTAGGCTGACTGGTGGCAAACTTGACTTGTCGTAAGCTGAAGTCTATGAAAATCTATGTATAAATAGGCAGCTGCTTTTGCTGATTCCACCTGTGACTCAACCCACCACAGAGCAAACAAGTTAGTTTCCATAGACTCTAACCCCAGTTCTGGGTTGCCTTAGGGAAGAGAAGCCAATGGTTTGTCAAACATAGAAACCTCATTGGATAGGTCAGATTTCAAGGAGGAAAAGATTTGCTTTACTTCCAAATGCCCAAGCCTATACTTTCTGCAGTATATTTTCAAGATAGGTAGCTATATTATCAGTGAAGAGTCTATAAGGGGATCATCTTTTGCAAATGTACTACAATTTTATTCTATGCTACACCTACACAAAAACACCTCCACCTAGCTCTTCTGTTCCAGTCTTAACAAGTGACATGCTGTTCCTTCAGAATCAACATTTATGAAACATATACCTAGTCCTTGTCATATAGTTATAAATTTGACATATATATGTCAAACATCATCTATTAAGCTCTGTTGAGTCTCTAGAAAAGAAAGATACTCTTCCACAGAAATCAAATATTGGTGGCTTTGGACTCCTGTGATGTTTGGCGTTTTTCAGGTTCTGAAGATCCATCCTTGTATCACTTGAGTCATCACAATTCAAAATCCTTTTCCCTTATGACTGACATGGCAAGTTACTTTCTGAATGGGAATAGCTTCAGGTTATAAAGCCTTTCAATTGAAAGTCAACCAAAACAGCCATATCCTTAGAAGAAATAGACTCCAAAGCTGTGGACTTAGATCCGTGGGTCTCGTTGTGTCCCCCGAAATTCGAGTGTTGAAACTTAATAGCCACTGTGATAGTATTAACAGATGAAGCTTTTGGAGGTGATTATGTCATAAGCTGGAGCCCATGTGAATGAGTTTACTGACCTTAAAAAAGAGGTTGAAGGGAATGAGCTAGATTCTTTGTACCCTTCCACTTTGTGCCCTGTGAGGACGCAGTATCAAAGTGTAATCTTAGAAGCAGAGACAAGGCCCTCACCAGATTCCAAATCTACTGGTGCCTTGATCTTGAACTTCCACCTTCCAGAACTGTGAGAAATAAGTTTCTGTTCTTTACAAATTACCAAGTCTCAGGTGTTTTGTTAGAGGAGCACAAATGGACTAAGATGCCTTCTTCTTGCATATGGAAAGTATACTAATTTTTAAAGAAGCTAGATTTCCATGAAGGCTGGAACAAAAATTCTAGTTTATAATAGCTTCTTGAGGGAATTTTGGTAAATTTTCATAAGGCTGAGGAAAGGTAATTCTCTACTTAAATGTGTCTTCATGCTAGTTCTTTAACATGGCCCTACATTTCTGAGAATCATATTAGCACTTACCTGCTTGACCTGTGCTCTGCTCCATGTGATTTTGGTTTTAGTACATTGGTAACAATATTGTGCACTGCAGCTGTGTATTGAAGTTTAGGTCACAAATTCAGTAAAATAGCTTTCAAACTGTAATCTACGTAAAAACTGGGGGATTTCTAGGGCCTAATATCTGCTTAGACAGATACACAAAGAATCCTAGATTTGCAATCAGTAGAGTATTACTCTGTTGTCACGCTGCCAATAAAGACATACAGAAGACTGGGTAATCCATAAAAGAGTTTTATGGACTCACAGTTCCACATGGCTAGGGAGACCTCACAATCATGGCAGAAGGCAAAGGAGAAGCAAAGGCACGTCTTACATGGTGGCAGGCAAGAGAGCTTATGCAGCAAAACTCCCATTGATAAAGCCATCAGATCTTGTGAGACTTATTCACTATCATGGGAACAGTATGGGGGAAACCACCTCTATGATTCCATCATCTCCACTTGGCCCTGCCTTTGACGCATGATGAATATTACAATTCATGGTGAGATCTGAGTAGGGACACAGCAACACAATATCAAATAGTGATTTACAATAAACATATTTGTTATTTTAATGTCTCCAACAATGTCGAGGGGAATCCAAAATATATGGTACAAAAGACGGTTTTCAAGAGCCTTTCTCTATACTCTCACCTCTTATTCTCTGATGTCTCATGTCTCCCCTAGGGCCTCTGGCATTTCCATCCCCAAATTCTCAGTTATGGTGATGATGATGATCATGAAAGTGAAAACAATGAGAATGAGTATAAGGAAATGAGATTTGTATTGTTAAGTGCTTTACATGCATTAAGTTATTTAATTCTCAACCCAAACAGGTTCTGACCCTGTTCCCCTCTTTCTTTCCCCTCTCTGCTGCTCTCCCAAGTCTCTCTCAAATTACAAATTTTAAATAGCCTGATTTGGCCTCTCTGGCTGTTTTTCATCCCTTCTCTTTTTAATTGTTATTCATATTCTTTATCACAGAAGAGCAAAACAGAGCTTTTAAGAACTGAATTCTATAATAGAATAAAGTGACTGTAGGGAAAGGTAAGGATTCACGGCAGATTGGGAGCTTGCAGACATTAGAAGATTTTGTCTCTAATAAACATAGGCTTTTAATAGTTGTACTTTATCTGCCTAATATACACAAAATTTGGTTGTACTTTTTAAATAAGTATATCAATTTTCAATAAGTAAATGCAGTCATAAGTGCTTTTGGATGTGATATAAAAATCACTTATCAAATTAGTTTTTAAATATGTTGACATAATGAATGCTTAGGACTGAAATATCAGAAAATGTCACATGATGACATATGCAAAATATTGTATTTATGCAATATGCTTGTTTGAGGTGGACATATACATGTGGTATATACATGTATTTACCAAATGATTTTCTATTTCTTACTGATTTTTCATGTAAAATTTAATTGGCATTCCTGAAAAAGAGGAATACATTTAATTGGGCAAATAAAATAGAAAGTACATTTTATTTCTAACCTAAAGTAAATGTTAATGAAAAAGCTCCTGTTGTTTGGCATGAATACTTCGAAATGCTTAACTAGATCTCTCATACAACATTGGTCAAGTTGTTTTTGAAACCCAATCAATTTTGACTCTTAGTTTTGATGACAATATAGTGCTGAAATCCCAGACTCACAAGGGTATATAACAGAAGACGAATTCTGGGCTTTCATTGCTAACTTTGCTCTATACTGTTAGGCTTGTGTCAAAGAAAACCAGGATTTTCCAATACATCCAGAGTTGAATTTGTGAGCTCACATTGACTTTGTCCTGCAATAAGTGAGGTCATATTTGGCCAGATGTATGCCATTGATGGCTTCATCAGTCAGAAAATGATTATATTTTCTGTTTCAACATTAAGGTTGTCTGAGGTAATGTAATGTTCTAAAGCACTCTGCATTGTTTCCAAGGATTGGAAGATTTCTTCAAACAGCATAGTTAATACTGTTTTGTACCTCTCAACCCTTTGAAACTCTAGAAAGTTTTGCAAATCTGTCTCTTCCAGTTTCTTCTTCCAAAATGGCAAATTTTCCAAACTTACATTTTTTTCTGCAGCATAATTGGTGTCTTTCTGTGGCCTTGAACCAAGAGATCCACCCCACACCCCACCACTTAGGAGGTCACATATATTCATCAAGTTTGATGAATCATTTCTAAGCCTTTCCCTGCAAAATTTTCCATAAGTCATCTTTTCTTTTGCAAGAAGAATAAGGTTTATTTTCAAATTTAGCAATAAATGGCTCAAAGAGTGTTCTCAGAAAAGTCAGTATTTTCTGTGCATTAGCAGAGAATGCTGTATTTAGCACATAGTTTCTGAGAAAACCTCTGAAAATGATGGCAATCAAAGGTCAATCAGATGAATTGAAAACTTGCCTGCCAGTAGAAAAAATATATTTTGGGAATTTTTAAGAATTAAAAAAAATGTCAGTACATACAGGTGTGGTGGTCTGGAACAGAACTCTCCAATATCTCTGAGGTATGCTTGGACTAAAATCCAGATTTTTTTTCTCTTCACCTCTTGCTTACTACAATTTCCCACTGCCCAGCTACAGATGTTTTAATTTTTCTTTTAGTGTCAAAACAATACTAGATGAAAGTATATTCTAAGTCAATATTTGTATCTTAAAAAAGAGGAACATAATATATCAAACCTTACCTTATTTTTACAATGACAAAACCCATAGGGAAAGAAGAACTGAAGATAATTTTTTTTTTTTTGGCAAAGCATAAGAAGGCAGAACAGTCACTTAGTGATAATTTTTGTACATTTCATGCACAAAGGTTTTAATTTTATAGTTCATACTCTGACAAAAAGTTCATTAACTCAATAATGATTCTGACTCCAAAAAGTCTGCCATCTCAGCAATAACTACTTTTTTAAAATAGTTGTAACCTGTGCTCTAATATACTTACTACTGAATAATGGCAGCATATGTATCAAACCAACAACCAGCAAAAGGAGAATGAAAATTATCTGTTTCAAAAGAAATGTGTTTTGTTAATAAATTATAATTATAAAAAATTATAGTCAATAATTGTAATCAATATCAGTTATGAAATGTGATGTTTTTTCCATCATAAATACAGAAAAGTGATTATTTTGATATCCCAAACATGATACCTTGTACAAATGCTGCTTTCCAATTTCATTGTGACTTCTTCCAGCTTACTACTACGACTAATAGTAACATCTCCTGTTTGTTGAACACCTTCTAAATGCTAAGTACTGTGATTAATGCTTCAAGCTGCATTCTGTATCAGAACACTTGACTTTATCTGGCTATGCCTCAATTATATATTCAAAATTGCCTTTTCATCATTCTCTCTAATC
This sequence comes from Pongo pygmaeus, assembly GCF_028885625.2. Classification (NCBI taxonomy): domain Eukaryota; kingdom Metazoa; phylum Chordata; class Mammalia; order Primates; family Hominidae; genus Pongo; species Pongo pygmaeus. The sequence continues at coordinate 13,973,957 of NC_072380.2, forward strand.
CTTCTTCTAGAACCTCTGTTAGCTGGATTTTAAAGTTCTGCCTCTGTCTTCTAAATCTTTTAATATTTCTTTAATACTTCCCATGACTTGATGTACTGAATCCTGAGGATGTTCCTTGACTTGATATTCTAACTAATTCCCCCTTTAACCATGTCTGTTTGGTTAATCTTCCCTTCTATTGCATTTTTATAACATTTAAGTTTTTAATGTCCATTATCTCTAGATTTTTTGTCATATGCATATAAAATCCTGTCATATCTTTTAAATACAGGAATATCCACTAGTACCAATTCCTACTTGTTAAATTAACTCTATTTCTATATATATTTTTGACTTCTGTCTTTATCTTACGTGATAGAAAGCAGATCTCGAGATCAACCAAAAATAGTCTTCATAGAGATGGAAGCAGGAGAGTCACATTAAGTAAATCTCCATTAATTATAGATGTATAATAAAGTTATAAATGATGGAAAAGAGAATCAGAAATGAAGGAATGAGGAAGAAAGAGGATGAGGGTGAGAAGAAGAAATAATAGTCTGTACTATAAATAAACTCAGTGATCTTTTGGAGCACAGGCAACCAGCCAGTAAGAGGCCCCTTATTATGTAATGGTTCATAGGAGAGAAATATAATTGACTATATTTTGAGTGTTTTTTTTTTGTTTTTATTGTTGTTATAGCAGCTTAGTTTGGATTCTATCTAATTGAGTTATAGAGACAGGCTAGTAACCCAGATGGCTGAAAATGTCCAAGTCAAGAAATATAATAAATACTCATGGTCAAAATTCTTCTCTTGGCCATACCTAACTTTAAGAAAAGCTGGTAAATCTAGTTTATAACTTGGAAGCCATTATAAACTTGATACATTACTTTAGTAAAGGAAAATGATGAGAATAAAACATAGAAGACTATTAGCTCACTCTACTTTATTGATCCATGTTCTCACTTATTCTGCTACCTGTAGCTGCTACCAGACCTATGCTGGGAACTGAATAAAGCGAATTAGTCTTTAGACTTGGCCACTCTTTAGTACACTCATGTTTTAGTTTTGGAGTGATCCTGTGCTCAATTTCTTAATTGTCCACTCTTTTCATTTATTATTTTGATTCCTTTTAAAAAATTTTATATATTTTGTCAACTCTTAAAAGTTTTGTTGGGATATCAAGTCTATAACTTGCCCTCACTCCACATTTTTGAAGAGTTATTCAATATAATAAACTGTCTTCGAAAATATATTTAAGATTGGTGGGCAGGTAACTAATACTTGTTAGTATCTACCTTGACTTAGTCACTCTACTAAGCTCTCTCTCTCTCTCTCTCTATATATATATATATATATATACATATATACACACATATATACACACACACACGTATATATGCTTGTGGATATATATATAATAAAAATGACCATATATTTTTGTATAAATACATACATATGTGTTACCATAAATATTGAAAGTGTAATCATTACTACAACTATTTACAGTATTTTCATTCTCATTTCACAAATCTATTCTAAAAGGCAAACATTTATTGTTTATTTTGGGGGGAACATAAAACAAATTTCAATAAATTTTACTTTTTATTTATATCTGTTTAAATTCAGGGGAGCATGTGAAGATTTGTTATATAGGTAAACTTGTGTCATGAGGCTTTGTTGTACAGATTATTTCATTCACTCAGGTATTAAGCCCAGTACTGATGAGTTATTTTTCACAATCCTCTCTTTCCTCCCACCCTCCAATCTCCCATAGGCCCCAGTGTGTGTTGCTACCCTTTATATGTCCATGTGTTCTCATCATTTAGCTCCCACTTATAAGTGAGAACATATACTATTTGATTTGCTGTTGCTGGTTTAGTTTGCTAAGGATAATGGCCTCCAGATCCATTTGTGTCCCTGCAAGGGACATAATCTCATTCTTTTTTATGGCTGCATAGTATTCCATAGTGTATGTGTACACATTTTCTTTATCCAGTCTATCACTGATAGGTATTTGGGTTTATTCCATGTCTTTGCTATTATGAATAGTGTTGTAATATACGTGTGTGCATATGTCTTTATAATGGAACAATTTACATTCCTTTGGGTATATGTTCAGTAATAGGATTGCAGGGTTGAATGTAATTTCTGTCTTTAGGAGTTTGAGGAATTGCCACACTGTCTGCCACAACAGCTGAACTAATTTACAGTCCATCCAATGAGTATAAGCATTCATTTTTCTCTGCGACAATGCCAGCATCTGTTATTTCTTGTCATTTTAATAATAGCCATTGTGACTCATGTGAGATAGTATCTCATCGTCGTTTTGATTTGCATTTCTCTAATGATCAGTGTTGTTGAACTTTTTTCATATGATTGTTGGCCATATGTATGTCTTCTTTTGTAAAGTGTGCATTCATGTACTTTGCCCAGTTTTTTATGGAGTTCTTTGTATTTTTCTTCTTGTAAATTTAAGTTTCTTATGGATACTGAATATTTAGATCAAGACAAAGATTGATTAACCACCTACTATATTCCAGGAACTATGCAATGAATAGGAATTACATACTAGTTGCCTGGATATAGGTTAACATAAAATTTGCAGTGGTGAATCAATTGAGATCTAGAAGAACAGACAAATGACTAAGGCCTCACAGTTAGAAAGTAATGTAATCCTATATCCAAAGCCAAGAAGTTTCCATCATGAAAGTAATTGATATAGCTTCAATACTCCTTTCCTTGTTTTGGCTTTTCTCTACTTAATTGGTTTTTTGTCTCAGCGGCCAAAGAAATATCCCTTACATGTTTGCCTTGCCCAAGCACTTTTTGTTTTGTTACTATCATCTCATTTTTTCAGGTCTTAACTAATATACCAATGATGGCTTATCTTTCCCCTCAATATAAATTTATCCTTTTGTTGTATCCTATATTTTGTTCATTAGTACTTAACATGTTTTTTTAATTATGCACCTGATTTATCATGACTGACTTTGTTTTATCCTCCTGTAGAATTTCATGAAGACTAAACAATATCTGTTAGTTTGTTATGTCTAATTCAATGTATACCAAATGCCTAGTGGAGCATGTGGCTATCATTTACCTGGAATGTGTTTGTTGAATAAAAGCAGATGTGGACATTTAATCACTGGTAGAGTGCATGACCAATGAAGTCAGATACAAGGGTTCCCCTGTCTTATCATGCATTGAACCTTTAATCTTGGCTGTTGAAATGGGTCAGGGGAGTTTGAGAGGTCCAGAGAGACTGGCCAATGCTGCTGAGGCAGCATGGATGTGGGGCTCACGTGACTAGTTATTTAACCAGTACAGAAGTGATTCCATATTTTTAACAACCAACAGAGCCACCACTACACAATCTGAGCATCAGCATAAAGAGATGGATCAAACAGAGCTAGATTTCATCTTAATTTCTTACTTCATAATTTATAACTCCAAAGCTCTTTAAAATTTGAACAGATTCAGTCATATGGTTTTATCTCGTGCCATGCCCAAATAATCCTGATAACAAAGTACAAGAATCAAATCCATTGAATTGGGATTCAATTTTATAACTTCAAAAGTGATCTTAATTCCTTACCTACCTGCTGCTGATTTAATTCCAGTGAAGATATCATATGAATGCAAATAACTCACTGTTGTTTCAAAAAATAGTTGATTTAAATGTTTTATATTTTAAATTTCTCTATGGGGAAATTTTTTTCTGTTGTGTTGAACTATTTCACAAGTTCATATCGTTTTCAAAATATGATTCAAGTGAAAATTGCTAAAACACTTTATGGTGATTGTAACCTCCTTTCTATGCAAGACACCAGCTGTGGCCTCACTTTTAGACTATTCATATAGTAAGCAAAGCCAAGAGTTATTTTTTGAACTAAGAACCTAGACACACATCAAAATTAGAGAAGGTAGAATTTTAGAAAACTTTCATAGAATTAAAACTCTGCTGCATATATTTTTCCCAGAAGTTTTGGATTTTTTTTAACATTTAATAATTTTAAATAAACTATTTAATCTGACCATTAAAGCTTTGAAAATTTTAAGAGCTGTTCATTTCTACACAGTTGCAACTTCTGTGTCATGGCATCTGCCTCTCTTTGAAATCTGATGAAAGAAATGACTTTCTAGTGTGACCATACACCACTATCTTTTTGCAAATTTTTTTTAATCATCATGAAAGTATCATGCAATCTTTGTGTATGTGTCCCATGCCTAATATGCTTTGCTTGGAATTTTTGTTCTTCACAACTTGTTTATATTTTTCTTGTTAAACATTTTTCTGATTCCCCAACACAGAATTAGTCATGCATCTTCAGAGCTCCAGCATGACTTTGAACAGATTTCTATTTTGGTATTTTGAAGATGTATTGTTTGTATAAGGTATATTGCTTTATATTTGTTCCTTTTCTTCTAACACCATGAAATTCTTGAGGGTAAGGTCCACTATTTTATCATCTACACAATCTAATATAGTACCTAAAATTTAGTCTTAAGTAATTTTTAAGATAATGAAATAATCTTCCCTTGGATGTATCCTGACTTTTTTCTTATTGTTTCCTATTTACCATTAGTGCCTTTTTAACTCTTCTATAATTTATTTTTCTTCTTAGTTTTATAGCTCCCTTCCTCCTAGCTGTTGGACATAGAAGTAAAATGTAATTCAAGAAATAGCCTGGTTATTAAAATATATTGTCATAAACTTTTCACCTGGCACATTTGCTCTGTTTACCTTTATACAAAACATGATGCATTATGTATAATGCTTTCTCCAGCTCATCTATTAAAGGCAATTAAAGCAAAAGGAGGAATAATATTCTGCAGCTGCTTTTACCCCTAGGACCTTCTAGAAAAGGAACAAGATGGGCTTTGGTATTTATGAAATTTGTTGTTTGTTAGGGCTCTTAACTGAGGCTAACACAACCTTTCACATAATCTTAATTAGATTTGATGTTTTATTTGTCTTCATTAGGAGGCAAATTAATTTTTAATTAAAAAAGAAAAGATTACAGCATCACTGGATTATTAAAAAAACAACTTTCCATTTCTTAATTCTATAAGCAAGACATAATTATAAATGACTAATGAATGTCTCAGGGCAATAATCTAATCTATTAAATAACCCCCTTCTAATGGGACAAAGTGAAATATTCAAATAGTACTAATTGGAATATTTTTGAATGTTACTTCCATGAATAATTTGAGTTAAAAGCTAAAACCCTTAAAAGAGTTCTTGACAGCATAAGAAACCTAGATTTCATTTTAGTACCTTCTAAAACAACTGGGTTTAGATCACAACATACTTAGTGGTAGCCTAAATTTTATTTGGTATTTATTCTTGTCTTCTTTTATTTTTACTTCAGAGTATAGCAGAAAAATATTTTTACGGGATAAGTAAAAATACAAAAGCAAGACAAAGGAAGCAAAAACACAATTAAAACATTCCAATGTAGACACACAGATGTATAAGATACTACTGCATTATAAATAAATTGTAAAATGGTGTATTGAAGACAAAAACAAAATAAACAAGGCATTCTTTAAAAAAGAGAATTTATTGATTGAAGAGTTGCCGATGGCAAGAAGAGGAAGTTAGATGCTATAATCCAAAAACTGTTGCTTTCCTTACTGCTGTTTTCACATGATGGGAGAAGTTCAACAGTAGTTAGTAGAAAATAAATGAGTAAAACAGTAAAAGCCTAAAAGCCTGAAGTTTCTTGCTATCTAAATGTCAAGTACATAAACAGCTTGATATTCTTGGAAACTTTTGCCTTCTTGGGAAAATCATTGTCTACCACTTGCCATTGAAATTAACTTCAAAAGCCCAATCCACCCGGGGCAGCTCCCCACGTTGATAATGGAAGGAAATTGAAAAAGGTATGCTGGTAAGGAATTGATTCCGATGCTGGAAATTTAGACCATCGTCAGATATTCACTTCTGTGTCATAATTTCCCCTCTAAATTCACAGGGTTGTTGGATAGCAACACAAATCAAATGCCTCCTCCAAAAATTTATACTTCCTAAAGCATAAAAAATAAAATTTTGACCATATTAGTTACTTGGCAGCCTTGATCAACTGTAGTTCTGTGACTCGTTTGCCTCTTTGACCTACTCATCTCTTTCTCTTTCATTGAACTTATTGGAACTCAGACATTAGCTTCTGGTTTGGGGCTATTCTTCAGTACGCAGAAGTTTCTAAAAGGAAACAGAAGATCACTTTTACTATAATGAAATCAAATTCAAGTCTGTTAAAATTGCAACATTGGAATAAAATAAATATTAAATTTGGAGTAGAAAAAGAGAAAAAAACAAATTGAACTTAAATTTTTTTTCCTCCAAAGTGACCAATATTATTTTATTTTAGCATCATTATAAACTTGTGCATTCAGACATTTCTGATAAGTTTCCATCTATTAGCTCTTCATGTATGGCAGGTAAAAGATTCTTCATGTAGGCTCCTGGGTCCTGTTGATAACCAAGTCATCTTTGATAATTTCTTTGATTTTTGTTATGACAAGATGATTGTGGCTAATCTTATATAAACATTTCTTCTCCTGGACCTGAAATCAGCCATTTCTCCATTGGGCAATTTTAGTGGAAAATAGTATTTAGAAGTCATAATCTAGGTCTTTTTAGTAGACAAAGCTAGGAAATGTTTGTTTTTTTGAGAAAATACATTTTGAGTTCATTCTGATATTTACATTTTGTCTTATGCTGAAAAACTGTAATTACATTAATATAACTACTTATTTGCTTTACTCTATAATATTTTCAGAATAACATTACAAATATTATTAACATTATGAATCCTGAAAACAGTACATGATTTTTTTTGCATTTTTTTTTTTTTTGCCCTTAGAATCATTACACTGTTTTATAGTCACTTGGAAGAATTTTTCTCTGTGAGGCTATGTGGCTTACTCAAAGCAAAGTTAAATGCATTTGTTTTATTGTGCTTTTACTAAGCTTGTCTTTTTGGAAAATTTCATTTAGTTTTGTTGGCAGGTGATTCCAAAGTGAAAAAATATAAGATCTATTTAGATGAGTGTAGCTTTTAACCTTGTCTTTTCCCATCCCCAGTTAAAAAAAAAAAAAGTTTCTGCTTTATCATTATAATTTTTAAATAAGCCAACATAAAGGCATAGTAATCACTTTCCCTGATCCTTTCTTTGATAGTAACACACTATAAAGTTTTCTCTCTTTTCTTTTTTAGGCCTAAGAATATATATATCACTCCATAGCAGCATATTAAGATACTTAAGCTTTTTAAAATTTGTATTTCCATTTGCCTGGTACACCTTTGCTCCATTTACTTAAGTTTTCATGAGGTATAATTTACATACCATAAAATTTGCTCATTTGAAGTGTACAATTTAATGACTGTTAGTAAATTTACAGAGCTATGTAAACATCACCACAGTCCAATTTTACATTTCCATCACCCAAAAAGATGCCTTGCACCCATCCATCCTTTTATTTTAAGGCTTTCTCAATCTCTTTCTTTTAGATGTACCTCTCACATTCTGCACAGTGTTGTAATTTACTTCCAAAAAATATTTTAATAGGTGAATGATATCCATTTGCATTTAATAATATGATGTTTGGCCTTAGCTCGGCCACTGTTTTATGACATATTTGTTTTTATGTCTCTTATATCTATAAATAAAATATCTAGTCTTTAGTTATGTGATTTTCTTGCCCTGCCAGTCTCTTGTCTTTGTATAATCTTTTTTGGTATTTAGGAAGGCTTTTATTTTTATTCTAAAGGTTATTATTATGCAAATATCTTATATAATATCCTTATGTCCTAATAGTTTTGGGGGATACTATCTATTGGCTCCCACTATAATTAACTTTGAAATTCTCCCTTATTTTCCTCTCCCAAAACATCTAATTTGAAGTAATAACTTTTTATTTCCTGAAAATACCTATAGGACAATCAGTAAATATATTCTATTTTACTTGCATTATTTCCCTTCTTGCATTTTCAGAGAAATGTGCTTTAGTTACATTGTCAGACTTATAACCACAGAATATATACTTTATGATCTCCTTTATCATGTAGCTCTAGTTCTCTTCAGTAAGTTTTGTTCTGCAAAGGAGTTTCAGTTAGTTTGAGAGTTCACAGGGCTAGATCACCCCAGCACTATCCAACCTTTCTGAAGTCTGTAAGGTTGCCTCCAAGTTTTAGCTTCTCTCAAATTGATCTCTAAGCATTCTACAACTAATGGGACCTTTAGAGATGATCAGGATGCTGGTATTTGGATTCTCTGAGCCCTCCCTTGCTGATACCATGCTAGTCTTGATGCTGCTGCTGATTTATTTTACGCACTTGTATTCTGGAGTTCAAAGGTGTTGTATAATAAAGAATGTGACTGGGCTTTGTTGCTGGTTCCTCTAAAGTTCTTGGAATTGAGCAATAGGAAAGTCTGTATTATTCATGAGCCCCTTGGATCACTCCTGAATTAATGCTAAGAATATGACTCAGGATGGGGGTAGAAAATGCCACAAAGATCAACTGTATGATTTGAGCAATATACATGTCTTTGAGCCACATGATTTTAGCCCAACTTCCCAAATTCCAGGGAAGAGGGCTGATGATCAAGCTCAACCACATGGCCAGTGATTCAGTCAACCATGCCTACATAATGAAACCCCAATAAGAAACCTGAGTCCTGAAGCTTGGTAGAGCCTCCTGGTTGGTGAACATGTAGATGTGTGAGGAGGGTGATGTATCCTCTGTAAGACGGAGTTGTGAAGATGCGGCCATATAATCTGATTCTAGTTTGTTCTTCTCCGAGATCACTGTAGTATTTTGGAGAATTAAATCTACTTTTTGTATACGCAAAGAGTACAAATCTTTATTAGGTTTGTTAATTCGGTGACAAGCTTTGCTTTTTGAACATTTATTTCTTTGATTTTGGTACTTGCTTTTCGCTCTTCCTCTTCAAGGTTGCAAGTATCCTGTTCCATCAGTTTCAGACTTCCTAGTTTGGAACTGATTTTTTGTTCCAGTTGTCTTTTCTTGGTTTTTCTCTCAAGAAGCTCCTTCTTCTTTTGTCTAAGGTCATTGTCTTTGTGCTCCAGATGTTTGCTTGTTTCAACCCTGAATCCACTGCTTGCAATTTTCTATTAATTTCCTTTAGCTGCTCTTCTAAGTGTCTTCTTTGCTCTAGGTCCACGTTGATAGTGAGAAACTGGGCTACTTTTAGAGATGTGTTACTAGAAATAACTTTGTTTGAAAAAAAAAAAAGTTGTCACTACATACTTTTCTTCTGCTGTATAAATTTGTTTTAATCGGGCTTCTTGTATTACCCGTCCAATTCTTTCTCTGGTCTTTTCAGTTCCTACAGGAACTTCATGAATATGATACTGACAGCAAAGGTAACTCATTACAGGATCAGGTGCATCAAATAATTCTCTCAAATAAGAGAAAAATCTGTATTGTTTAAGTTCATTCAAAGGAACTTAAATTTTTATTGTAGGTCAAATTGTTACTTAGCACTCTGCTGTTTCTGTGAAAAATAAATTCCTAAAAATAGAATCTTCTCAAAAATAGCAAAAATAAACCTTGAAAAAAAAAAAAAAAAAAAAAAACCCTGAAGGTTCTGTAAAGTGAACAAGCAAACTTTTGGCAGGGCGACAACAATTGGAGGAAATAATCAACGTAAGTTGAGTTTCACTTCTTTTCTGTTCCTCTCCTGAGGGCACCAGAATTTGTGGCATGGCACTGGTCAGCTAATGACTCAATAGAAAAACATTCTCTCTTTTATTCCAGAAAAACTAGGAGAAGGAGCCAGGGCAATCAGAGCCAGCAGAGAATGACATGGGAGGTAAGAAAGGAGAGAGACAAATAATGGAACTCAAAAGTCTGGGCATCAACTTTGCCACTGGCTGACCCAGGAACCTCACAGGCACGGGGTACATCAAAAACTTTCTTAACAGAGATTTCAGCTGCCAGGCTCTGCAGGTAAACAGGTTTCTAGTTTGAGTGGCACCAAGTTAATTGCCTGCTAGAACAAAAACAACCACACTTTTCTAAAGGGTAGAGCGGAACCCAGGGCCTCTTCAGCACAATATTTATAATGTCCTGGAAACATTTTAAAACTACTAAACATATGGAGAACTGCAAAAATATGACCCACTGTCAGTGGAAAAGTTAATCACCAGATGGCAACTGCAAAATGTCCCTGATGTGGGAATGATGAGACAAAGACTTTAAAGTAAATATTTTAGCTATGGTCAATGAAGAAATTATGCTCCTAGTGAACTGGAAGAATAGTAAATCTCACCAAAATGGAAAAAATATATAAAAGAACCGAAAAGAATTCTAAAACTGAGAAATATATCCAAGATATCTGCTTAATCAGAGAGAGAATGTGACAAAGGAAAAACAAATCAATGAGCTTGGCGATAAATCAATAGGCCCTATTCAATCTGAAATTGTGAGGAAAAAAAAAAGTGATGGAAAAAATGAAGATAGTCCCAGAGAGCTCTGGAACAATTTCAATATAGTATGGGTAATTATATTCTTAGAAAGAAAGGAGAGACGGAGAAATAAACAGAAAAAAAATTGACTGAAAATATTCCTAAATTACTGAAAGGCATAAATTCTACAAGTTCAGCAAATGGCAAATTTGGATAGCTAAGTATGTCTAGGCACACCATAGTCAAGCTATAAGAAAAATTCTTGAAAGCAACCAAAAAAAAAAAAAAAACAAAAACAAAAAAACAAAAAAAAACTAACAAATTACATATGGGGTATAACGATTTGTATAACTGTGGACTTTACATTAGAAATGAAGAAAGCTAGAAAATAGTAAAAATACATGTTTAAAGTCCTGAGAACAAAGATTGTTAATCTAACATTCTGTATCCTCTGAAGCCAGGCAAGGCATAGTGGTGCATGCTTGTAGTCCCAGCTACTTGGGAGGTTGGGGCAGGAGCATTGCTTGAGCCCAGGAGTTCGAGCCTGTAGTATGCAATGATTGTGCCTGTAAGTAGCTGCTGCACTCCAGCCTGGACAGCACAGTAAAGACTCCATCTCTTAAAAAAGGTCCTCCTCAAATAAACATTAATTAAAAGAAGCATATTAAATTTATTATCTGCAGATTCGCACTGTAAGATATTCTAAAAACATTTCTTCAGATTGAAAGGAAATGTTATAGTAAAACTTGAATCTAAGAATAGAGAAGTCAAGTCGGGCACGGTGGCTTACGCCTGTAATCCCAGCACTTTGGGAGGCCTAGGCTGGCGGGTCACGAGGTCAGGAGATCAACACCATCCTGGCTAACATGGTGAAACCCTGTCTCTACTAAAAATACAAAAAAATTAGCCGGGCATGGTGGCGGATGCCTGTAGTCCCAGCTACTCGGGAGGCTTAGGCAGGAGAATGGCGTGAACCCAGGAGGCGGAGCTTGCAGTGAGACGAGATTGCGCCACTGCACTCCAGCCTGGGCAACAGAGCGAGACTACATCCCCCTCACCAAAAAAAAAAAAGAAAAGAAAATAGAAAAGTCAGAAATTGTGAATATCTGAATAAAGTTTCAGACTATATTATTCCTTTTATTTCATTTAAAATATTTATGAATGTTTAAAAATTCTCACCATTTCATGGGGTTAATAAGTAGACCGCAAAAAGCTAACCATATATATTGCAATTCATGTAACAATCAAAATAATAAAGCAATTAGTCAAAAATTCAATAGATAATTAGAATGATATTCTAAAATAATATTTAAATAATAAACAGAAAAGAGTAATAGAAGAAAAGAGAAAGATGGCTTTTTTTTTTTTTCTTTTTTTAGGCAAGGTCTCACTGTTGCCCAAGCAGGAGTACAATGGCACAATTACATCTCACTGCAGCCTTCTCTTCTCTGGGCTCAAGCAATCCTCCCACCTTATAAATCAAGACAAAGAAGAGGCATTAAATCTAACATAATCAAAAGAAAGGAAATAGTAAAGATCATTAGACAGCCTAAGAAAAAAAAGAGAGGTGACCCAAATAAGTAAAATCAGAGATGAAAAAGGAGACATTACAACTGTTACCACAGGAATTTAAGGAATAATTAGAGCCTACTATGAGGAACTATAAACCAATAAACTAAAAACCTAGAAGAAATGAGTAAATTCCTAGATTCATACAATCTACCAAGAATGAACCATGAGGAAATATAAAACCTGAACAGACCAATAAAAAGTAATGAGATTAAAGCCATAATAAAAAATAACCCAGCAAAGAACAGCCTGGGAACTGATGGCTCCACAGCTTAATTCTACCGAACATTTAAAGAAAAATTCATATTAATCCCACTTAAATCTTCCAAAAAATAGAGTAGAAGGGAATACTTCCAACCTTATTCTATGAGGCCAGTATTACCATGACACCAAAACAAGACAAACATCAAAAAAAGAAAACTACAGATCAATATCCCTATGAGCATTGAGGTAAAAATCCTCAACAAAATACTAGCAAAATAAATTCAACAAAACATTAAAAAGAACATTCAACATGGCCAAGTCGAATTTGTCTGAGGAATGCAAAGATGGTTAAATGTATGCAAATTAATGTGTCACATTACATTAACAAAATAAAGGACAAAAACCATATGATCATTTTAATTGATGCTGAAAAGGCATTTGATAAAATTCAGCATCCCTTCATGATAAAATCCCTCAAAAAACTTGATATAGAAAGAACATAGCTCAACACAATAAAAACCATAAATGACAAAACCACAGCTAGTATCATACTGAATGGGAAAAACTGAAAGCATTTTCTCTCAGATCTGGTACATGAAAAGGGAGCCCACTTTCACCACTGTTTTTCAGCATAGTACTGGAAGCCAGAGCCATCAGACAACAGAAAGAAATAAAGAGTATCTAAATTGGAAAGGAAGAAGTCAAACTATGCTTGTTTGCAGATTATGTGATCTCATGTTTGCAAAAAAAAAAAAAAGAAAAGAAAGACTCCCTAAAAAACTATTAGAACTGTTAAACAAATTCAGTAAAGTTGCAGGATACAAAATAAACATACAAAAATCAGCAGCATTTCTATACAGCAAACAATTTCTAAAAGAAAATAATCCCTTTTACAATAGCTACAAATAAAAAGAAAGTACCTGGAAATTAATCAAAGAAGTAAAAGATCTCTACAATGAAAACTATAAAACACTGATGAAAGAAATTGAAGGGAACACAAATAAATGAAAAGATATTCCATGTTCATGAATTGAAAGAATCAATATTGTTAAAATGTCTATACTACTTAAAACAATCTACAGAGTCAATTAATTTCTTATTAAAATACCAATGACATTCTTAACAGAAATACTAAAAATTTATAAAATTTATGTGGAACCACAAAAGATCCAGCATAACCAAGCTGTTCTGAGCAAAAAGATCAAAAATGAAGGAATCACATTACCTGACTTCAAATTATACTTCAAAGCCTTAGTAAGCAAACCAGTATGATACTGCATAAACATGGATACATAGACTAGTGAAACTGACTGAAGGACCAGAATGAAATTTCTGTATCTACAGTGAATTCATTTTCTACAAAATTGCCAAGAACATACACTGGGGAAAGGACAGCCTGTAGGGTCCAGCCTTACGTGGCTCAGTGGGTGTTCTCCCTGTGTGTGGAGACAAGAGATTGTAAGAAATAAAGACACAAGACAAAGAGATAAAGAGAAAACAGCTGGGCCCGGGGGACCACTACCACCAAGACACAGAGACCTGTAGCCCCAAACAGCTGGGTGCGCTGAGTATTTATTGCATACAAGACAAAGGGGCAGGGTAAGGAGGGTGACTCTTCTAAGTGATTGACAAGGTGAAACAAGTCACGTGATCATAGGACAGGGCACCCTTCCCTTTTAGATAGCCAAAGCAGAAAGAGAGATGGCAGCATATGTCAGCGTTTTCTTCTATGCACTTATAAGAAAGATCAAAGACTTTAAGACTTTCACTATTCCTTCTACCGCTATCTACTATGAACTTCAAAGAGGAACCAGGAGTACGGGAGGAACATGAAAGTGGACAAGGAGCGTGAGCATTGAAGCACAGCACCACAGGGAGGGGTTTAGGCCTGCCGATGACTGTGGGCAGGCCTGGATAATATCTAGCCTTCCACAAGAAGCTGGTGGAGCAGAGTGTTCCCTGACTCCTCCAAGGAAAGGAGACTGCCTTTTGCGGTCTGCTAAGTAACAGGTGCCTTCCCAGACACTGGCATTACCGCTTGACCAAGGAGACCTCAAGCGGCCCTTATGCGGGCGTGACAGAGGGCTCACCTCTTGCCTTCTAGGTCACTTCTCACAACGTCCCTTCAGCACCTGACCCTATACCTGCCAGTTATTCCTAGGTTATATTAGTAATGCAACAGAGTAATATGAAAAGCTAATTAATAATGTTTATCATAATGATTGATAATTGTCCATGTTCATCTCTATATCTAATTTGTATTATGACTATTCTTATTTTAACCATTTCCTTTATTATACTGAAACAGTTTGTGCCTTCAGTCTCTTGCCTTGGCACCTGGGTAATCCTCTGCCCACGACAGCCTCTTCAATAAATAGTGCTGGGAAAATTAGATATCTATATGCAAAAGAATGAAACTAGACCCCTCTTTGTACATATACAAAAAGCAAATAAAAATAGATTAAAGATGTAAATTTAAGATCTCAAATTATGAAATTACTAAAAGCATTGAGGGAACTGTCCAGGACATTGGACTGAGCAAAGATTTCCTGAGTACTACCCCGTAAGCACAGGCAACTAAAGCAAAAATGAACAAATGGAATCACAACAAGTTAAAAAAACTTCTGCACAGCACAGGAAACAATCAGCAAAGTGACAAGAAAATCTGCAAAATGGGAGAAAATATTTGAAAACTATCCATCTGACGAGGGATTAATAACCAGAATACATGAGGAACTCAAACAACTCTATAGGAAGAAAAATCGAATAATCCAATTATAAATGGGCAAAAATTTAAATAGACATGTCCAAAAGACATACAAATGGCAAACAGGTATATGAAAAGGTGCTCAACATCACTGTTCAGCAGAGACATGCAAATCAAGACTACAATGAGAGATCATCTCACCCCAGTTAAAATGCCTTTTGTACAAGACAGGCAGTAGCAAATGCTGGTGAGGATGTGGAGAAAAGGGAAACCTTGTACACTATTGGTAGGGATATAAATTAGTACAACCACTATGGAGAACACTTTAGAGGTTCCTCAAAAAACTATAAATAGACCTACCATATGATCCATCAATTCTACTCCTAGGTATATACCTTAAATAAAGGAAATCAGTATATCAAAGACATATCTTCACTCCGATGTTTATTGCAGCACCATTCACAATAGCCAAACTTGGAAACAAACTAAGTGTCCATCGACAGATGAATGGATAAAGAAAATGTGGTACATACACACAACAGAGTGTTATTCAGCCATAAAAATAAGATCCAGTCATTTGCAACAACATGGATGGGGAAGTTATTATGTTAAGTAAAATAAGCCAGGCACAGAAAGACAAACTTCATGTGTTTTCACTTATTTGTAGGAGCTAAAATTTAAAACAATTAAGCTCATGGAGATAGAACAGAACAACATTTACCTGAATCTGGGGAGTGTAGTGGTGGTGGGAGGGAGAGTGGTTAATGGGTAAAAAAAATATAGTTAGCAGCCGGGTGCGGTGGTTCATGCCTGTAATCCCAGCACTTCGGAAGGCCGAGGCGGGTGGATCACCTGAGGTCAGGAGTTTGAGACCAGCCTGGTCAACATGGTGAAACCTCATCTCTACTAAAAATACAAAAATTAGCTGGTGTGGTGGTGGGTGCCTGTAATCCCAGCTACTCGGGAGAGTGAGGCAAGAGACTCGTTCGAACCCAGGAAGTAGAGATTGCAGTGAGCCAAGACCACGCCATTGCACTCCACTCCGGGCGATGAGAGTGAAACTCCGTGTCAAAAAAAAAATATATATATGTGTGTGTGTGTGTGTGTGTGTTGTATTGTTGGATTCAATTTGCCAAATTTCTTGAAATATTTTCATCTGTGTTCATGAGACATATTGTTCCGTAGTTTTATTTCATGTCTTTAGTTTTGATATCACAGTGACAGTGTCCTCACTATAGATATAGTTATATATATATATAAAACTTTTGAAGAACCTACAGCAAACATCACACTTAATGTTAAAATATTAAGTTTCCCCTTAATATTGGGAGTACAGCAAAAATGTCCATTCTGACCATTTCTATTAAACATCGAATTGGAGATTCTAGCAAGTCAAATAAGGCAAAAATAATTATATAGTAACATAGATGGATATATATATATATATATGTAACTATATATATAGTACACTATATATGTAACTATATATATAGTACACTATATATGTAACTATATATATAGTACACTATATATGTAACTATATATAGTACACTATATATATAACTATATATAGTACACTATATATATAACTATAATATATATATATTATGGATCTATGGATATATATGTATATCCAACTATATAGTCATATATATAGTAAATATATATAATATGTATTATATCTGTAGTAAAGTTATAGGATACAAAATAAACATACAAAAGTCAGCAGCACTTCTATACAGCAAACAATCTGTATGAATATATATATATATGGTTATATAGTTAGGAACAATGAATAAGAATGAATAAGATCTGGTATTCAATAGCACAACAGGGTGACTACAGTCAACAATAACTCATTGTATATTTAAAAATAGCTAGAAGTGTAAAATTGGCTTGTTTTGTAACAAAAGGAAAGGATAAATGCTCAAGATGATGGATACTCCGTTTACCTTGATGGATTATTATGCATCGTATACCTATGTCAAAGAATCTCTTGTGCCCCATAAATATACATACCTACTATATACCCACAAAAATAACAATTTAAAATTTAAAAATTTAGAAAGAGATACTAAAGACCAGACTTAAGATGAAAAACAAAACAATAAAATGTACCTATGAAACAAAAACCTGGTTCTTTGAGTAGATTAATTAAATTGATAAACTTCTAGTCAGACAGACCAAAAAAAAGAGAAAAAAGAACAGTAACGGGAGTGATGAGGCTAACATCATTAGAGATCAAACAGATATTTGATGGATATTAAAATAATATTGTGAACAACATTATGCTAAAAAATTTGAACACGTGAAACGCAAATATAATTTTCTTGAAAAACATAAACTATTAAACTCGCTTAGGAAGGAATAGACAACTTGATTGCCCCTTGTCTATTACAATAATTAAAATTTGCTTTTACATTTCTTCCAACAAAGAAACTTACAAGTGTAATTGTTTTTCACTATAATTCTATCAAAAAAATTAAGGATAAATATCACCCGTTATTCACAGCGTCTTTCAGAATAAGAACTATATTCCAACTCACTCTGTGAGGACACAGTCACTGTCATCTCAAAACTAAAGACATGAAATAAAACTACAGAACAATATGTCTCATGAACACAGATGAAAATATTTTAAGAAATTTGGCAAATTGAATCCAAAAATACACAAAAATGAATGCACTATGACCCAGTGGGCTCTGTTGCCAGAAGGTAAAGTTGATTTCACATTCTTAAATGAATCAGTGAAATTTACCACTTTAAATAATTAAAAATTAAAAGTTGAGAAAAGATATGATCATCTCTTCAGCCACAGAAACATCTTTGACAACATTCTACACCAACTTCTGATAATAAATCCTAAACAAACTAGGAATATTATTAAACTTTCTTAACCTGGCAAAGATCTTTTGAAGAACCTACAGCAAACATCACACTTAATGTTGAAATATTAACTTTTCCCCTTAATATTGGGAGCACAGCAAAAATGTCCATTCTCACCATTTCTATTAAACATCGAATTGGAGATTCTAGCAAGTCAAATAAGGCAAAAATAATTATATAGTAACATAGATGGATGATAGATGAATAGATAGAAAGATAATCAAGCAAATAAATAGCATACAGATGAGAAGGGAAGATGTAAAACTATCTTTCTTTGTAAGTGGCATGAAAAGTTGGCATTTTTTGGCTTGTGGATGGTCTTTTCTCTGTGTCTTCACGTTGTCTTCCTTCTAAATGTTACCCCTTTCTATAAGGACACCAGTCATATTGGATTAGAGCCCACTTTACACCAGTATGGCCCTCATTTTAACTTAACTGATTACATTCACAATGACCCTATTTCCAAATAAGTTCACATTCCAAAATATTGGAGATTAGGAATCCAGCATATGAATTTTTGAAAGACATAATTCAACCAATACCATACTTCCAAAACCAGAAACAACCTAAATATATATCAACAGGAAAATGGACAATTTTGCTGTGTTTATATCATGGGATACAATTTAGTAATAAAAAGCAGTGGCCAACAATTGATACTTGTAAAATAACAGATTCATTTCAAAATAAGTATGTAAAGTGAAAGAAGCCAGGCCAATAAAAGTACATACTTTATGATTACATATATATGAATTTCTAGAAAATGCAAATTAATATATAGTGACAGAAAGAGGATTAATGTTTACCTGCAGATGGGGAGGTAGGTTTGTAGGAATGCAAAGGGGACCTAGGGGCAGAGATTACAAATGAACATGAGAAAACATTTATTATCTTTATTGTCAGGTTGATTTCACAGATATATGCACATATGAATTCTTATGTTATACAATTTAAATACCTGCAGATTTTAGTATATAAATTCTACCTCTATAAAGATCTTTTTTAAATACAACTATTTCTTTTAATAAAGCACCTACTTTTCAATAGGAGTTTAAAAATGGACTCAATAATAAAAAATCCTGTAACTGAAAAATAAGCTGTTTCTAGTTAAGACAAAAAAATTAACACCGATTACTAATGAGATTGCCAAATGGTAGTCAAAAAAATTAGTTTTGATATGTTGAGTAACAAAAACTTGAAATATAGAATTTTATCAAAATATATATCATAGAATCATAAAGAGAGAGATTACCTCTTGTCTCCAGATAACCTAAGAGAAATGAACAAGTTACTAATTGTCTTCTATTACATCGAAAATATTTACTGCCAATTAAAATCCACAATAAATTTTATAAATTCCAGAAGTCAAGTATTAAAAAAAAAAGCCATTCTGACTATTCAACCTAAAACAAAAATGCAAACATAAAATTACTTATTTTTTAATCAAAATATTTGCTACAATGTTGGTCACCTTCACAGTCTTCCAGGCCTGCTCACTGTGTTAAAATGATAAGAGAGTAAAAAGACATTTAACATAGAATACATGTTTTCTTTTGGACAGTTCCATTTTTCAAGGTCAGTTAGGAATCTATCTGGATCAGATATTTAACAGACAAAATCCTAGTTTCCAAAGCTACTTTAACCATATGTGTTTTATAGATTGAGTCATAAATATGGATGGGCTTTCAGAGATAACCTATTCTAAATTCATATTAAGAGAGATGGATAAATTGCCACCTGGAAATATTAAATTGCTTTCCTAGTGTCATACAGACATTTGTTAGTATAGCCAGGGTTAAATCTGCTATCTCTTAATTTATCCTCGAATAGCTTTCTCCATAAGCTATCATGCTGCAATTTAAACATATTATATATAGGATAATATTAAGATTTGTTAGAGGAGAGTGACAAACACAGCCTCCCATATACTTTACTGCTCTGCTAGAGCCCCTACAGAATGCATTAATTAAAGTTAAGAAGATACTAAGTCAGCATCTTTGACGTTGAATTAATGTTGCCTAATATGCATGACTAAATAAATAGACATTTTCATAGATATTTTCAAATGCAAATGGTTAAATTCTACAACATGAGAATTAAGGCTGAGGACCTAATGCCAGAGATTGTAAACACTGATAAATTAGCTATGGCTCCTGCCTTTGTGAACACGATACTAACAACAAGGGTTTGTGTCACATAAATATTACCTCTATTATACATTTATCATATTCTAGCCATGAGCTCCAATGCTTTGATGAAATGGCGTTGAAAAAAACTTTCAGAGACATCAGCGTCTAATGTAATTAACACTGCTAAACAGAGTTAATGAAGGTGTGAGCATTATTACATTCTTAATGAAACATATCTGTAAGTATAGTGAGTAAACTTATGGTATATGTTATTATCCAATGTCAGAATCTGGGGAAAATTTACCTAATTAAAGTAGCTACTCTTGTTCCAGATAATAGAATAGAGACATGCTTTTGAAAATAAATGAAGCTTTTAGTAAGTCTTCCTTAATTTTTAATTCATGGAATAGAAAATTAATTGGCATTGTGACAGAATTTTAAATTTTTTTGTCAAGGCTATAAAAATTACTTTATGCTAAAACTCACTATGTCTTCTGTGGGGAAAGAGTGCCTTAGAGAGCAATTTGCAAAGTGTTTAAAAAATATATACCACCTTGGAGCATTAAAAATCATTATACTAAATGCAATCACATACTTCTTAATGTGTGTATCCATTCAGTTCTACATTATATTAGTTCTCTATTCCTGCCATAACAAGTTATCACACTCTGGGATGTTTGAAACAACGTAAAGTTATTATCTCACAATTTTGTAAGTTTCTATGCATGTCACTGAAGTTCCATTAGGCTGGGCTGATTTTTCTACTCAGAGCCTCAAAAGGTTGAAACCAAGGTTTCAGTGAGCCCTGGGAAAAAATTTGCTCGTTATGGTAGTGGCAGAATTCAGCGTCATGGAGTGGTAGAGCTGAAGTTCTTGTGTCCTTGCTGGCGATAAGCTAGAGGTCGTTCTAGTTTTCTCTAAAGGCCTCCTGTATATCCTTTCTCATGGACCCCTTAATCAGCCTTCAAAGCCAGCAACAGCAGATCGAGTCGCTGTGTTTTCATCTCTGTGGTCTGCCCTTCTGCCGCCCCTCTCTGACTCCTCTTTCTGCCATTTCTGACTCCAACAGAATAACGTGCTCTGATTTTAATTAAGGGCTGTTGTGGTCAGGTTGAATCTGCTGGAATATCCAGCATAATCTCTCCATTTTAAGATATATAACCTTAAAAACATTTGCAGTCTCTTTTGCCATATCACTAACATATTCGTAGGTGCCAGGGTTTAGGACATCTTTATAATAGGGAGGATTCGGCACGCCATGTATATGTTTAAAGGGAGTACGTACTTTTTGGTAACTTTGCCAAAGGCAGTCTACCCCCTATCCACCAAGCAACTTCATTTCAAACCATTATTAAGTAGTTTATGTGAAAAATATAAAAGAAGCAGCCTATAAAGTATTTACTTATATATGATCAGTGAGAGCACATGACTAGTTTTGTTTTTTTAATCAGACTATACTCTATGCATGTCATTGTCTATCACTCCTTATACATATGTTTTCGCCAGAACATACTTTATCTTTCTCTTTATATGACACATGAATTATTTCTAGAGTGATATTGCATTTACAAATGTAATATGTTACCTGACACAGAGTAGTTGCTCAATAATTATTGTTTCTCTTCCTTTGTTCATGCTCATTAACTTATTTGATGTTCCTTCTGTCCTTGTTCCTAAATAGTTACCAAAAACTTA
Organism: Pongo pygmaeus; assembly: GCF_028885625.2. Taxonomy (NCBI): domain Eukaryota; kingdom Metazoa; phylum Chordata; class Mammalia; order Primates; family Hominidae; genus Pongo; species Pongo pygmaeus. The sequence continues at coordinate 13,995,570 of NC_072380.2, forward strand.
CAGAAGGCTTACTTCCTCATCTAAACTTTGCGGAATTATTCCACCTCACAATTCCTCTTCCCTGACATATTACATCATTTCATACTACAGGGTAATAAAAGAATATACTCTGCCTTGTATTAATTGATACATTTCTATGCATGTTATTTTTGCTCTGATAGCAATGATAGGAGAAGGCCTTTCAAAATGCAAAACTGTATTCTCATCAGCGTGGTTCTGAGCACATAGCAGCTGTTCAATAAAACTGTGGACTGAAGCCAATTATTACTTCCTACGGGAATACATTTTCCAGTTAGGGAGACAGGTAAGAGGATAAAGAGATGTTTTTATATTAGACGAGGAACATGTTATTATCTGATTCACACTGAAGCCTAGGAAGTCAAGGAAAGTAATAAAGTAGCTCCCAGTTATCTCGTTTTTCAATGGGCTTATTATTAACTATATGGGATTATTTTCAGTGGGGTTATTATTAACTATGTTAATAATAAAACTTTGATCACAGATAACACAGGTTCATAATACCTTATGTGAAATTCCAAAGCCACATGAGTTCTTAAAATCAAGTGTTTCCAAATCTCATATGCCAACAATACCTAACTTGAAAAAATTAAGCCAAATAAGAAAATAATGTGAGTTTTTAAAGTAGTTTCCCTTTATGCCATTTAGTATGATTATTAATACATTTTTGGCAGAGATTTTAATGTGATTGTTGCAGGTGCTGCCTCAAAAACCTGTTAGGACATATTTTATTTGCAATGCAATACTTTTCTGAGAAAAAAGAAAAAGAAAAGTCTGAATTCTGAAACACATTTAAGTCAAAATTTTTGGTTGGAAATGGCAAAATCTTACCTCTATAAAGCAATAAGAACACTCTAGCACAAAATAATGAAGAAACACCTTCTTGTAGGTGAATTATAAATATAAAAATATGTTTTAAGACTTGACAGTTAGATTTTTTAGTGTAGTATTTATATATTGTCTAGGTAGTTTTTTATGGAAAGGTCTATTATTAGAGGAAGTGGGAGACTTTTTCAATGATAACAGATTTTTACAGGTCAAATTTTTCAAACAGGTATTGAATCCACTATATTTCCTTGAGAAGTTATGTCTCTGATCATACTAATGAAGCTTGGCTATGTATTTATTGTTGGCACACGTCTAAAATTTAAAAATAAATATAATTAAATAAGATATTGTATAAACTGTAATCACTAAATTTTCTGTTTACATCACTCAATTAATTATCAACTGTATAAATGTATTTGTATAAATACTCCCATTAAGTACTCTTCATTCTGTGATAGAATTTCCTATATAATTATAAGACTAATAATGATGAATTTGTTGAAAAAACATAATTGAATAGTACAAATAGAAAACATCTGGCTCTGGCTCTAGAAGCTTATGCAAACTGTAGTTTTACTGTGAACAAACAAATGGTATTAGCTTTTATCTTTTATTTCACAACACAGCCTTAATTTTTTAAAACTATATTTTGAAATTTTGAAAGTGTTTTCTTATCTTCTGTGGGGCAGTGGTCCATTCAACACTGGAGAACATGAAAACTATAGCATATGTATTCCTGGCTGTATAATATAATTCATCTTTGTAGAATGAACTCCTCATTGGAAGAACCAGTAGTACATCTCTACTACAGAAATCTCCACTGGAGGCATAGCGGTATGCAAATTACTTTATTCAAAATTTCTATCTAAATATGTTTACCCTTTATGTCAGAATTCCTAGCATTGGGTAAAGAAACCGAAGTTAGCAAGTGAGAAGAGTGAGGACTAGGCCAATTGTGTTATTATCTGTCCAAAATGAATGTAATCTCTACTTTAGTGATGCTAGAAGACAGGAAAGAACAATGTACTGAAAAATGCCAAAGCATGAACATAAAAGACCTTATTCACATTTATGGAATTTGGAAGTAAAATTGTGTTTATTTTATTTTGCATAAAAGGATTTTATGATTACAAATGGGGAATTTCCTTTTGGAATTCGTAGGGGAAAAATCCATTCTGTTTGAGTAACAATGAGAACTAAAACTTCATGCTGGCTTGCTTCCACCCCCCACCAACCCCATCAAATTAGTAATTAATCAAAATTTCTTGGTTTGGGCCAAATTAAAAATATCTCAAAGTAATAAACATTTTGGCAGCTTATTTTTATTATTATTTAATTTAGCTTATTTATTTTGATCATTTTTTTTTTTAGAGACAGAATCTTGCTCTGTCACCCAGGCAGGAGTGCAGTGGAACTATCATAGCTCACTGTCACCCCGAAGTCCTGGGCTCAAGCTATCCTACCTGCCTCAGCCTCCAGGAGCAGGAACTATTATGTGTTTTACTTTATCCATGAATAAACCGAGGGAAATGAAGAAGTATTGGAGTTGAACGGTTTGGCCACAGGAAGTGTAATCTTAACCAATAAGCTATATGGGCAATTCTCTTTGCCCAGAACCATGTCTGTGGATTCTTCCTGCATATCAGACCATGCAAAGGGAGACACAGTTCTGATATGTTATTACAGAGCTATGTAAAGTGAAGACTGCCTCTATTGCTGAGGGAAAACAAAGATGAACAATTTCAATGTGATTTTATGCGGTTAGTAATCTGTAACATTTACTATCTTGTTGTATATTATCCAGGGAAGTATTTTATTATAATAAATGTCTTGCGACTTCCATGTCTAGCAAGAATATATTGGCTCATTTTCATTATCCATCAAAATGGATTAGATGTCTTTAAAGTTATCTAATTCTTAGTAACTTATAATTAAAGCTTTCCTTATATAATTTTCAATGTATCTGTGTAATAGCATTTGCATAGATTATACTCATTTGGACAATATTGTCTATATTTAAGAAGACATTTTTGAAGAGTTGTAAGAGAAAAATAATTGTATGTTAGAGCAGTTTATTCTGGGCAGATATTAAAATTAGCCATATAGGGCAGGCAGAGGTCAGATGTATTTTCTTTTGGTTAAGTAAAATGCTGAAACTAGGTATTAATAAACAGACAAACTAGCATGCTTTAAGCAACTCAGGCAAAATCCTTGCAACTGAAGGCAATGGGGTTTAGAAAGATCAAAGAGTTCTTTCATGGTCTATTATTAGTAGGTAGCAGTGCTGAGATTTGAATCCAAATCTGTCCCTACAGTTCCAGCGGATCAAACTGCTTTATCCAAGCCACAGGCGTTGGCTTGTTTGTTGATTATACTTTTCTAAATTTACTTTGCTGAGGTTAGATAAATCTACTGGATTTATCTCTAGTATATGTTGGCTACTTAATTTGGAGGGCATATTCTGGAACTAATTGGGCAGAAGCTAACAAGATGCTGCTTTCTTTACTTTGCAAATACTGGGAGGAAGAACAAGTTGTTTCCATTTCAGCTATAAAATCTCTTCACTCTTCAACCATATTTTCAAGAGCTTCAATCTCTTTCATCATATATGATGTCCACCCACACAATGCAAAATGCAAATTAGAAAGACATTGATTATACACCGAAATAAACTTTGAGATCATATTACACACTTTTTAACACTTAGTTCCTGGTATCTGTGCAATTTCACAAGCATTTCTTGAGCCCACCAACAATATGCCAAGACTCTAAGCTAGGAATTGATGATATAACAAGAAAGAAAGCAGACAAGTTAACTGTCCCCATGAAGCTCACCTCTACATAGAGGTAAATCAATTAATAAATAAGTAAACAAGTCTATGTAGAATACATCAAAGTGGGAGACTGCTGTGTAGAAGAACAAATCAAGGAAAACAAAAGTGTTGGAGGAGGGGGGCTCATTCTGATATTTATTTAAAGTTTTCAGGAAAGGCCTCTATAATCAAGTAACATTTGAGCAAACACATGAGTAAGAAGAACATTTCCAGAAAAAAGTGAGCTGAAACTATAAAAGCTTGGAAGCAGTAAAAAGCATGGTGTGATCAAGAAACAGCAAGGGGTTGCTCTTCCTATGTTAATTTTCTTAGGATTATGGCGTCTGACTGCATCCATGTTGCTGCGAAGGACATGATTTCATTCTGTTTTATAGTTGTGTAGTATTCCACCGTGTATGCCTACTACATTTTCTTTATCCAATCTACCACTGATATGCACCTGGGTTGATTCTTTGCTATTGTGAATAGGCTGTGATGTACATATGAGTGCATGTGCCTTTTCGGTCGAAAAATTTATTTTCCGTTGGGCATATACCCACTAATGGGATTGCTGGTTTGAATGGCAGCTTGGTTTTTTCTTTGAGAAATCTCCAGACTGCTTTCCACAGTGGCTTAATTAATTTGGGGGTTGAGATTCATACCCAAACCTCAGCATCACGCAATATCCCTATGTAACAAGTCTTCACATGACCCCCTCTATCTAAAATAAAAGTTGAAATTAAAATAAGAAAAGAAACAACAAGGGGGCAGTGTGGCCTGGGTACAAGAAGCAGAGAGAGCTGCAGATGGAGCTCCATCAGAGCTGAGCCTCACCTGGTCTGGTCCTGGCTCAGCTCTGATGGATTTTGTCTTCCCTCCTACTATCAGAGATGTGGAATAATCTGACTCCGTAAGAGGATCTTTAGGGCTATGGTGTGGAATCGACTGGAACAGGACAGGAGGAAGACATAGGGAGACTAGATAGGTGGTTACTGCAATTTTCTGGGTAAGAGATATTTTTGGTTTGACTCGGTGGTGGCAGTGGAGGGAGAGGGGATCAGTGATTCATTTGGGGATATTTTAAATTTGTGATGCTGCTAATTGTTTAAGAGAAAAGAGGTTGGGTATTTTAGTCAGCTTCAGAGGAGATAGACAATTAAAAATATAAGATAGGAGACTGAATGAAGTTAGCTACAGAGACAGAAAAGGAGAAAATACAGAGATAAGAATGAGAAAGGTAAAGAGAGCAAGGACTTATGAGTCAGAGAGAAGAGGCAGATTCAGGACCAGAAATAGAAGGTATGGCTGGGGTATGGGAGGAGAAGCAGAGAGAGCAGGGCCTGGGAGCTGAAGTGGAGGAAGCGTTTTTAGGAGGGAAAAGACATAGATTTAAATGCTACTATTAAGAGGTCAAATAGAAACTGAAAACTGATGGCCAGGTGTATCAAAACACAGGCCATCGCAGCTGGAAAAGAACTGTTGTAATGTTGTAATGTTGTAATGAGGTATTTGGAATGAAAGTGTGATTGCAGTGGGTTCAAGACTGAAGGAGAGAAAAGGGCTGGATAACTTCATGTAGTTTTGATGAAAATGGAAGCAGGGAAATAGGGCATAACTGGAGGAGGTTGTGGATTGAAGAGAGTTGTTACTTAAAGGTGTTTTCTTTGTTGCTTTTTTAAACATGCAAGAAATATTAATAGTATGCTTGAATGTTAAAGAGAAAAATAAATGGATAATTCAGGAGGGAGAGAGGAGAATTGCTGGCGTTGTGGCCTTCAGAACCTGAAATGAGAATCTGTGGGCCACAGAGGGGCATGTTTAAGCAGCTGCTTGGACATCTGGGTAATGGTCATGGTGGTGGAATATAGGTAGGGATAAAGGTGACAGGTCAATGGAATGTTACTGAGTGCATGGGAATGCTACTTTTCATGATTTCTACGTTCTCAGTGAAATAAAGATCATTGAGCTGAGCGCAGTGGCTCGCACCTATAATCCCAGCACTTTGGGGGGCTGAGGTGGGTGGATCACCTGAGGTCAGGAGTTCAAGACCAGCTTGGTCAACATGGTGAAACCCCGTCTCTACTAAAAATACAAAAAAAGTTAGCTGGGCGTGGTGGTGCCTGTCTGTAATCCCAGCTACTTGGGAGACTGAGGCAGGAGAATCGCTTGAAACCCGGGAGGCAGAAGAATCGCTTGAAACCCGGGAGGCAGAAGTTGCAGTGAACTGAAATCACGCCATTGCACTCGCAACAGAGTGAGACTCTGTCTCAAAAATTAAAAAAATAAAATAAATCATTGAGAATGTAGGTGAAAGTTTTTTAAAGATTTGAGGAGAGGAGTGAGAGTAAGAACTAATAACTTAAAAGAATAAAGGAGAAATGGATTGAAAAATGAACAGGGATCATACCTTCGAGGATTACCAAAGCTAGAATTTTTGTTTGTTTGTTTGGTTTGGCAGTGGGGTGAGGAGAGGGAGAAATACTTTTAGTTAAGTTTGTTTTATTCACATACCATTCTCTTAATAAAGTTTTTATTCTTTATTTTACAAGTTCAAGGAAAATAAGCACACTGTGCTATTAGTTAAAATAAAGATTTTTCCATAACATCCTAAAAGAATCATGAGCATCCTACACGTATTTAAACCTTTTACTTTTTATTTCTAAACTTGTATTGATGCTAAAAATATTTGAATGAATGGAATTCTGCTGAATTTTGAATCAGTAGGCCCTGACCCACAAACCAGTTCTTTCCTGTGTGATTCTTTCTTCTGCAGAACCTTTTAACCGTGACGGATTCTTTCAACTTACTTTGCATGAAATTATGAAGACAGTGCTTGGGGAAAGCTATCTTTCCCTTTCTTTTAATAGAAACAGAAAAAAATAGTGTTAAAAGATGATACTAATATCTCCCAAGTGGAATATATGCCATTTTACTATCACAATATAATTGAATGAATGACAGTTATAATCAGTAGAATCATAAAATGTTGGAACCTAGAAAGCGTCTTCCAGATCATCTAATATTTTTAATTCATAAAAGATAAAACAAAGATCTGGAGATGTGAGAAGTTTGCTGATAATCTCAAACCTTCTGATGAACTTAAACAAAGATTGCTTTACAATTAGCTTGATGCACTTTTCACTGATCACTGTCCATCTTTTTTGTCCTTAATCCATTTCTTTGTCTTAAATTATTTAGCAAATTGTTATTCAGTAATATAATTGCTCACATTATTCAGTTATGAAATTATTTGTAAATTAATTAAGAAACCAATACACGTCCAGTGGAGTGCTTTGCTCTGTGGATGCTATCACACATAATGGGTTGAATAGTGTATCGTATCTTCCCAGAATCTGAAAATATGACTTTATGCAGAAATACGGTCTTCACAAATGTAATTAAGGTAAGGATCAAGATAAGATCTTACTGGATTAGGGTGAGCCCTGAATCCACAGGGAGTGTCCTTACAGGAGACAGAAAAAAACAGGATACACAAGTACACAGAAAAAGCAATGGGCAGATGGAGGCAGAGATTGGAGGATGCATCTGAATATCAAGGAATGACAATGATTACCAGAAACCACCAGAAATTAGGAGTGAGACTTGGGATGTTTTCTCCTTCAGACTTACTGGAAGGAACCAACCTTGCTGACAACTTAATTTCGGAGCCTCCTGAACTATGAGACAATACATTTCTGTTGTTTTAAGCCACCAATTTGTGGTGATAGTCCTAGAAAACTAATACACCATAGAAGAAAATATCAAAGCCTATGACCTGGAAAAGGGTAAAATAGAGGAAAAAGAAAAACAAAGGAAAACCAGTTCATTAGTGTATGGCCATTAGTAAGCATTACTATGATGCCTCCCCGCTCAGTTGATAAACATGTGCCTTGTTCATTGGAGTTGAACTAGAAAAATGAGGTTTTTTTTTTTGTTTTTATAATGTATAACAGCCCCACAGTCTACAAAGGTCATGTGATGCCATATTACTGGAGAGCCCTCCAGAATTTGTCTTATATTTTTCCATGCCAATACTGAAAAATATTTCTTTTATCAGTACTGCCTGAGAACTGTGACACATGATATGGATAAAAGAGCAATTATTTAAAAACTAACCACTCTGTACCTGTTTCTGTGCTAAGGAGCTTTACATATGTGAGCTCATTTAATTACAAAGCATCTGCATTTGCACCTGTGTTAGTTTGCCATTGGTATAAAAAGTGACCACAGATTTAATGGCTTAAAAGAACACACATTTAGTATCTCACAGTTTTGTTGGGTCACAAGTCTGCGAATGGCTTCACAGGGGCCTCTGCTCAGGGTCTCAAAGATGCAGTGCAGGTATCGGCTGCCCTATGCACATCTGAGGCTCAGGGTCCTCTTGCAAGCTCATTCTACTTGTTAGCAGAATTCAGGGTTTTTTTTGTGTGCTTGTAGAACTGAGATTCCTGTTATTTATTTTTATTTTTTATTTTTTTGGCTATGGGCTATGGGTGCTTTCACCAACTAAATTGTTCTGGTCATGTGGTCCCTCCATAGGTAGTTCACAACATGGATGCGTCCTTTCCCCCAGGCCAGCAGGAGATTGCCTGCATCTCTCTGACTCTCTCTAACTCTGGCCCAGATTTAAAGGCCTCATTAGATTAGGTCAGGTCTATTTAAAAGCAAACTAGTAAGGGACTTTTTATTTTAAGGATGGAGTCTTGCTCTGTCACCCAGGCTGGAGTGCAGTAGTATGATCACAGCTCACTGCAGCCTTGAACTTCCGGGCCCAAGTAGTCCTTCAACCTCAGCTTCATGAGCAGCTGGGACTACAGATATGTGCCACTATGCCAAGCTAAGTGTTTTTTTTTTTTAATTTAATTTTTTTTTTGTAGAGACAAGGTCTCATTCTATTGCCTAGGCTGGTCTCAAACTCTTGAGATCAAGCAATCGTCTTGCCTCAGCCTCCCAAAGTACTGGTATTATAGGCATGAGCCACCCTGTCCAGTTTAATTAGGGATCTTAATCACATCATTCTCTTATAGCATAACCAAATCATTTTGTGAATAAAATCCCAGAACATCTGCAAGTTCTTCTCACACTCAAAGGGAGGAGGTTATGCAAGAAGTGTCCACCAAGAGATGGGAATCTTGGAACCAATTTAGAATTCTGTCTACTACACCATTCCTAACAATTAATGTTTATTGATTCCTAGTTTGTACTTTCATACATAATTCTCAGGTTTAGAATGTTAGTCCTGGCGGGGATTTTGGAGATTGTTAGCTTGCTGTTCTGGCTCCTTACTTGCATTTCCTCCTTTCTTTAGCATTTCTTTTTATTTAATATGTTTTTAGAATAATACACTTATAACATGGCCCCAGTGATTTCACGTTTGTGTTCTCATTTATTAGAAACGGCTTGGCTGTAGAAACTACCATCAGAGTGAACAGGAAACCTACAGAATTGGAGAAAATTTTTAGAATCTACCCATCTGACAAAGGGCTAATATCCAGAATCTACAAAGAACTTAAACAAATTTACAAGAAAAAAATCAAACAACCCCATCAAAAAGTGGGCAAAGGATATGAACAGACACTTCTCAAAAGAAGACATTTATGCAGCCAACAGACACATGAAAAAATGCTCATCATCACTGGCCATCAGAGAAATGCAAATCAAAAACCACAATGAAATACCATCTCACACCAGTTAGAATGGCAATCATTAAAAAATCAGGAAACAACAGGTGCTGGAGAGGATGTGGAGGAATAGGAACACTTTTACACTGTTGGTGGGACTGTAAACTAGTTCAACCATTGTGGAAGACAGTGTGGTGATTCCTCAAGGATCTGGAACTAGAAATACCATTTGACCCAGCCATCCCATTACTGGATATATACCCAAAGGATTATAAATCATGCTGTTATAAAGACACGTGCACATGTATGTTTATTGTGGCACTATTCACAACAGCAAAGACTTGGAACCAACCCAAATGTCCAACAATGATAGACTGGATTAAGAAAATGTGGCACATATACACCATGGAATACTATGCAGCCGTAAAAAATGATGAGTTCATGTCCTTTGTAGGGACATGGATGAAGCTGGAAACCATTATTCTGAGCAAACTATTGCAAGGACAGAAAACCAAACACTGCATGTTCTCACTCATAGGTGGGAATTGAACAATGAGAACACTTGGACACAGGATGGGGAACATCACACACCGGGTCCTGTCATGAGGTTGGGGGAGTGGGGAGGGATAGCATTAGGAGATATACCTAATGTAAATGGTGAGTTAATTGGTGCAGCACACCAACACGGCACATGTATACATATGTAGCAAACCTCCACGTTGTGCACATGTACCTTAGAACTTAAAGTATAAAAAAAAAAGAAATGGTTTGGCTTTCCTTAGGTTTCACTTCAGAACAGCAATACCTAGAGTAAAACATGAGTTATATATTTTATGAATGGTATTAAATAGAGTAAGGTAATATGTTTTAGAGTTCTGATAACATATGTACTTGTTTGCTTGCATTTTAGAAAATTAGTAGAAGATAACAATTCTTCATTTCTAGGACTAAAAATATTTATCTGAGATAATTGAATCATAGGGGTGGTTTCCCCCCTACTTTTCTCATAGTAGGGAATAAGTCTCACCAGATGTGATGGTTTTATAAATGGGAGTTACTCTTCATAAGCTTTTTTGCCTGCCACCGTGTAATAACACATGATTTTGCTCCTCATTCGCCTTCTGCCATGATTGTGAGGCTTCCCCAGTCATGCAAAACTGTGAGTCCATTAAACCTCTTTTTCTTTATAAATTAACCAGTTTAGGGTATGTCTTTATTAACAGCATGAGAACAGACTAATACACAATATATGGTTGAAAAGCGCTAAATGTATACATTTTGAGAACTGAGAGAATTTGCAGTAAAGAAATGATACTTAGATTACAGTAGAACGTAACAGGAATTCCCCATACTTTTTGAAAAGGGCAAAAGGGAATAATAATATTAAGGGAAGAAACAGTAAAAGATACTTTATGTGAGTTGAAATTTTAACTCAGAATATTTGGCATGAAGTTATTTTGTTTGTAGATGACATAATATTGTCATCAATAATATGCGTGTACTGAGACCACAGACCATCAAAGAGGTACTTCTATCAAAAATAACTTCAACATGCAAACAGTCAAATATTTGCTTTGGTCTGTCATTTATCTGGTCTGTTGGCTGTCTGGCTATGAAAACATGTCTGTCTAGTTGGTTTTTTGAGGTGTAATCTAGCTCCAAAACTTCTAGTTGAGTTTTATTTTCACTGTTCCAATCCACCACCGCTTTATGTAGATGCAAACTTTTTTTTTTTTTTTTGGCAAACAGTTTGAGAATAACATGGAATAAGCCCTTTGCTATATCTTAGAGAATTTCCAAGCAAAGTTAAAATTATCTAATATAGTTAAATGGGAAGCATGATTAAACTTTAAGTTTGAGTAGTCTTTTTTTATAAAAAGACTAGATACAACAGCTCCAAGAAATATCTGTAATATTTCAAAAGAAAAACCTGAACTCTACAGCCGACTCTACATACACACACTCAGAGAAATGAACAGAATGAAGAACTAAGCAATTTGTGCTTAGTGCATAATTTATTTGATTAGTGTAATGAGCTGGTATGCAAAATTTAAAATAAAATTTTTGTGTTGCAATAAGAAAACATAGAAAACAACTTCAGACCTTGAGGCTGGGGATAAGGCTGGGAGCTAAGATTACAAGCTAAGCTATAAACTTGGTCTCATATTTGTATTTTGTTCCTCTTCTAAATAATTGATAATTAGTGAATTCTAATAGTTGTTCCTTTAGCTAGCTTTCTAGGGATGCTAGTCTAAATTGTGTACTCCCCCGCCCCCGACACCACCATTATCTAGAATGTACAGTTTCTTCTACTTCTTACTGATTTGTCTTCAGGGAAACTCCATTTCTGGAATTTATCTTTTGTCAACTACAGCCAAATATTTCATTACAGAATTGATTTTGTTTTTTACTCCATGGATACATCCCGTAGATACTACCCACCCAGCATGACACCTGTTAAATTGTTCAATAAATCACTCTCTTACTCAGTTGCCTTGCCACCATTCAGGAGAAACCTGGGGTAATTGATCCCGATGCAGTGTCTCTAGAAGATCTATTTCACCAATCAACAGGGACTTTTCAACTGTCCCACTGAATTCTCCCAACAGTTCTCAAATGATACATGGAATTGTATGCTTTTCCAAGGGGAAAGAAATTTTTGAAGGTTTTAACTTCAGAAGAAAGAAATCTGTTACAAGTTGCTATAGACTCTTCTGTACTTTTCTCCAGGCTGTCTTGTACTTCTTCAGCATCACTGATTTCCATGTGAGTGCTTTCAACAAGTTTTCGTGATCCCTTTGCTTATTGTAAATCAATCACTGATGATCATCCAAGGCTTTATTAGGCCACGAACCGATTTCTATTGGATCTGGCTTTGTGAGCCTAGTCACAGGAGCAATAACTTCATTTCATTGTTGCCTTAAAAATAATGTTAGGCACATCATCAGTCTTCTTTTTTTTTTAAGTTTTTTAATTTGAAAGCTAAATTGGTACCATTGACTTAGTGCCTGACCCTTGCATTTTTCAGTAAGTTCTTAAATAGTTGACAGCCAGATTTAAGATCAGGGGTATACTCTAAATGCTTACAAAGGAGTGGAAGAGAGTTGCTAAACTCTATCTCACACAACATCTGCTCTAACACGTTGTTGGAAGACCGGAAATGCACTTGAGATATTAGAACCTCAAAAAAGGCTAATACTTATTATTGAAGAAGCATCAGCATGACAAGGCATTTATTCATCATGGTTTGTCATGTGCTTATTTTCATCTTAATTATGACACAAACTTAAAATTCTTAGGCGTTCTTCAAAAAACCACCCCCATCAGCATGCTAAATGAGAGGCAAATCAAAGCCAGACCCTGGGGTGAAGAAAAGAATGTTCAAAGGCTTGTTAAGAATCTTCAATTGCACCATTAACATTATACTGTTCTTTTAAAACTATTGGAGTAAAATAAAAATAATGAATCTGAAACTTGAGCATTACATTTTCCTAACAAGATATAAATGTTTAAAATAAAGGGAAGATTTCTCTTAGGTTTGAATGAATCTCAAACGTAGTATAGTTAATTTCATTTATGAGCTGAACATATCGTATTGCTGGACTTTAGATATATTAATCTGAATTGGATAACTTTAACATTAAAATGTTATTAGCAGGTATCACTTTTGGGGATTAAGCCTTCTGGACCTTCCCAAACAGAAAACTCATTAAAGTGCATATTAAATTAATAATCTTATTGTGTTACATAATTCCTGCAGCCGTAGTTCAATAAATATTTAAGCCAGCCTTAGCTTTAAGAGGGTTTTCTTTAATCGTAGTTTGTATATAATTAGAACCATTTAAATTTTAATTTTTTTGTATATTTTACAAAGTAATAGAAGGTACTTTGCCTTGAATGTAGTATAAGTTTTGCTTATATGTTTGGATTTCATATTACCAATAATGCAGGAGTTAGAAACATACCTGGAAAATGCTATAAAATTATGATTTAATCTCCAAAGAGTAGTTCTACATAACGAAGTAGATGCTAGGGCTGAGTTAATTTCTGGGAAAATGTATGCATAAGAAATACTCTTACTATACCAAGAAGTATTCTAGCCTCTGTGTAAAGCTGTCAGGGAAGTCTTTGTGGTACACTTATAATTCACAAACAAACAGATCTGCAAACAAACAGATCCTTGAACACAGATGCTTTTAGAACAAACTACAGTCTAGGAAACAAATCTGATGCTAACTGTTTTTGTAAGATTAAGAATGGTTTTAACAGATCAGCATTTGTGATAGATTTGATAGTAAGGAACTCTAACTTTGAACTCCAATTAAGTGAAATTTTATCTCCCTCATGCATAAGTTCCATTCTTCTCATCAGTAGACTTGTATTAACAAATTTTAAAAAGTTATCCATTTTTGTGATTGCATTTATTTTATTTTTTTTACTGATGCACAATAGATGGACATAGTTTGTGGGTATATGTGATAATTTAACACATTTGTATAACTTGTAAAGATAAAATCAGTGTACTTGGGATATCCACCACCTTAAATAATTGTCCTAAATGTTTCTTTTATAGGTATTCTAAAACATATAAGAGAAGAAAATTTTATTTATTTATTTATTCGTTCTGAGACAGAGTTTCACTCCTGTTGCACAGGCTGGGGTGCAGTGGCACAATCTCAGCTTGCCGCAACCTCTGACTCCTGGGTTTAACCAATTCTCCTGCCTCAGCCTCCCAAATAGCTGGGATTATAGGCTTCTGCCAGCACGCCCAGCTAATTTTGTATTTTTAGTAGAGGTGGGGTTTCACCATGTTGGTCTCGAACTCCTAACCTTGTGATCTGCCCACCTAGGCCTCCCAAAGTGCTGGGATTTACAGGTGTGAGCCACTGCGCCCAGCCAATATTTTTTATTTTTTAAATTCAATTTAATTTAATTTTACATTCTGGGATACATGTGCCGAATGTGCAGGTTTGTTACACTGGTAAACGTGTCATAGTGGTTTGCTGCACCTATCAACCCATCACCTAGATATTAAGCCCTGCACGTATTAGCTATTTATCCTGATGCTCTCTCTCCCACAACCTCCAGTGACAGGTCCCAGTGTGTGTTGTTTCCTTCCTTGTGTCCATGTGTTTTCACTGTTCAGTTCCTACTTATGAGTGAGAACATGTGGTGTTTGGTTTTCTGTTCCTGTGTTAGTTTGTTGAGGATAATGGCTTCCAGCTCCATCCATGTCCCTGCAAAGGACATGATCTTGTTTCCTTTTATGGCTGCATAGTATTCCGTGGTGTATATGTACCACATTTTCTTCATCCAGTCTATCATTGATGGACATTTGGGTGGATTCCATGTCTTTTCTATTGAGATATATATATATATATATATATATATATATATATATATAAATAAAATATATCTATATAATATATATAACATCTGAATATATATATTCATATAGATATATATTTGAATAAATATATATATGAGATTAATTAACTATGGTCATCTTACTGATCTATGTATGACTACATCTTATTTGTTCTATCAAACCGTGCATTTATACCCATTAATCAACTTTTCTTCATCACGCCTTCCTCTTACCCTTCCTAGCCTTTGGTAACCACCAATCGACTCTCAATTATTGTGATAGCAGTTGGAATTTCATCAATACGTATTTGTGAAAATGGTTTTATCTTGTTTTAGAAGTACCTATGTAGCCTTGATTTTGCCTCTTGATTCCCAATCTTAAAATGTTTACCATCTAGCCTTTTGCAGAAATAGTATGCCCACTTCTGTTTTAGAACAACATGTGAATGTGTACTAAAGGACCCCAGTTGGTTAAGAGCAACAACTTTGTATTCAAAGAAGGCTAAATTGAGTTCAGGAACTACCATTTCTGAAATCTATGATCTTGGACAAGTTACTTGCACTCACTAAGCTTTAATTAACTCATCTATAAAGATAAGTCATAGGATTACAATGCAGTTAACAATATTGGCACCTCTTTCATAGGGTAACTTTAAATATTAAATTGCCAGGAGCATAGAAAGATACAAATAATAATTATTGATGGTGATAAAACAAATATTCAGATGTTTAACCTGATTTTATATGGAAATTCAACACTTGGCAATCCCCAAGCAAAGTCACAATCATAGAAGGCAAATCTACTTCCAAATACTTCAAGTGAGAGTTTGAAGCATGCACTCTTCCTTTATCAGAGTTTTGTTTGTTTACTTTTTGTTTTTCCCTTGCTAATGATTAAGGGTTAGATTTAACAAGGCATTATGATCAATTACATTCTGTGATAAGTCACATGTTTGATATATGGATACCTACCAAGCAAGAGGCTTTCTGGAAAGGAACCCCTCCCGCCCCAAACCTTTGGACCTGATCCCAGGGTTTTTTTTTTTTTTTTTTTTTTTTTTCCAGAAGCTTGATGTCTTCACCTCTATGGACCTAGGAAGTACCAGACAAGTTTGCCCGCTAGAAGTTGTCCCCATGTCCAATTGCACAGTTGGAATGGATCCGAGTCCTTGACTGTATTAACTAGCTTTCACATAAAAAGACTGAGATCCCCTTTCACCTGTATCTCCTGGACGGCCCCCTGGACTTATGTCCTGTTGATCTCTGGTCTGCATGAAAAAGAGATGTTACTCTGCACCAGTGCTTCGTAGCCGACTTCTATGAAGCAAGAGGGATGCCAGGCTTTGTTTTAAAAAATGAACCTGACACCATTAAGTACCTGGCAAGGATTCTTTTCTAAACTGCCGGAGTACACTTTTTGCCCAAGAAGGTCTCCTTAGAGGAGTGGTGGGGAGGAAATCCAGTGGCGATGCCTGGCATGGGAAGTGTCCAACTGAGAAATTGCGGCTCCTGGAAATGGTCATCTTTGTCTCTCTCTCTCTCTCTCCCTCTCAAAAAAGCCACAAGGAAGGTTAAGTGGCCCTCTCTTTTGTGCAGTGTGACGTTATGTATCCTATAGCCCCAAGGAAGAATTTCTGTGGAGCAAGTGCTTGGTCACAGAGTGAAGCTTACATAAAACAGTTAATAAAATGGAGTATATTAAGTTATCAATGCTTTAAACTGATGATAGTTCAGCATCTAGGAACTCTAAATCTTAGCAATAGCAGTGAATACAGAAAGTTTCCATTTGCAATAGCACGACTTTTTGTATATGAAAATAAAATGAACCAAACAGAATAAATTATCCAAAATATTTCCCATTGATATTCTGTAACATCACAAGGTATTGTATCTTCTTTAATGTAAAGAAGATTGAAGATGTGGTTGATATGCTTTATGGTGGCTGTATTTTCCCAAGATGAATAACTTGCCTTTTATGAATATTTCAAAAACGGATGAGAGATCTATTTGCATACCTCATTAACGATCCCCTTTTTTAAGTAGGAAGATGTTTTCAATTTTATATATCCATAAACATCTCTTTTCATTATGTGAATGAAAAATAATATATCATCTGCCAGAATTTATTCTTGGGTACCAGTGTTTGAAAAATCTAAATTATGCTAAAGATTTCAACATTTGAAATGAATGAATTACAATAGTGATATTACTCATAATGTGTTGATAGCATATTAGGCTCTTATTTTCTTGCTTTGGTTCTTCTATTTTCATTTCACTTAGCCGCCATCCCCTTTCTGTCTTGCTGTTGTTTATGCTTTCTAATCTGAAAATGACAGAAATATGATGGAATGTTTTATTTTTAGACATTCGATAAAACAGTATTTTCTTTAAAAAATGTATTTGTTATTACAGATAAAGATTTCTCATAGAGGGTTTGTTTTCTTTTTCTTTCTTTTTTTAAAATTTTTTAAATTAATTAATTTATTTTTTTTAAGATGGATTCTCACTGTCACCCAGGCTGGAGTGCAGTGGCATGATCTTGGTTCACTGCAACCTCCTCCTCCCAGGTTCAAGCAATTCTTGTGCCTCAGCCTCCTGAGTAGTTGGGATTACAGGTGCGTGCCAACACACCTGGCTATATTTTTGTATTTTTAGTAGAGACAGGGTTTCACCTTGTTGGTCAGGCTAGTCTCAAACTCCTGACCTCACGTGATCTGCCTGCCTCAGCCTCCCAAAGTGCTGGGATTACAGGCATGAGCCACTGTGCCTGGCCTAGTGGGCTTCTTTTTCTTATTCTTACTCTTCCTTTTTATGATATAACATGTCACAACTGAGAAAAAACAAATAAACTATTTTTTATGTCTAAGGCACATTCTTCAGCCCACCCACCGCTACTCAGAATGATAGAACACTAACTACGAATGTTAGTAAACTTAGGTGAAATGTAATTATTTGTGTTCAAAATAACCCTAATATAAATTTCATGAAGGGAATTGCATGCATGACTTCACTTTTCTCCATTCATTCAAAAGATATTTATTGAGTGTCTGCTATGCATTAGAAACTCTAGAAGGCACATAAGTTACCAAAATGAATGAACCAGCTCAGTTCTCATAAATTCAAATGAGATAAATTTAATAATTAGGGGAAGAGTCATATATTATAAAAGTATACACATTAGACCTTGAGAGCACATAAGAGGACCGTAGATTTTATGATCAAGGAAGGCTTCTCAGAAGACGTGATATATGAACTGAGCTTCCAACAATAAATAGGAGTTAGCCGGGAGAAAAGAGGAATGTCATTCCCTAAGCAGCATACGTGAAAATTCAGATAGCCAGACTGCTTTTTAGGGCTTTATATACTGAGTAATAAGAGAGAAGTCTGAAAGTGTAGGCTGGAAACTAGAGAGTTTCTATTCACCTTGGAATTAAGAACTTTGAAGAAGTTTAAGAAGGAAATGACTATAGGGAAAAATGAAATTTTCATTTTCTTAGATAAGTGTCATGCAGATAAAACCTTTCCCACGTGTAAGCCCAGACTTTGGCTTGGCTTTCACCTTTTTATGGAAGTTTCTTTTCCCCACACACAGTAGTTTTCCATTTTAAGATAAACCTATTTATGAGAACTTTTATCTATGGCTTACTTACATCCTTAATATTTTATTTCATGAAATCTGGATATGATTATAGAATTTAATATGTACAAGATCCTACTTCACTTCCCTTGTAAAATAAAGATACCTGGGCATAGAGAGTTAAGTGACTCGGTTCTTTGATTGCCTTTTTAGTGGTTAAACAGCACTAGAAGCCAGAACTTTTCATGTTCTTAGGTAAGTGTTCAGTGCAATTGAACACAGGGACCTTTTCCTGGACTGCTTTTCCACTTCCAAGATCACAGTGAATATTCTAATAAGGTGTTTAAACAAACAATCCCAGTTGTAAATGGACAAGCCCAAATTGGAATGATTTTAGGTATTAGTTTGTTAAACATGCAATCTTTGCCAAAAAGCACACTATTTGTTCAGCTGCTCAGAAAGAACCTGTCAAATCATTAGAGGTGGTCATCAGTCAGATGATACCTCTGTTCCAAGTGACAGCTGTTCCTGTGTGAAGTGTAGAAAATCACCATGAAAATACCCTGTGGATTAACCATCTCATCTGCCTGTGCTATCAGAAGAAACTTGAGAATTTTCTTTATAAATCTGTCGTTTTTCTTACAGATTTCTCTCAGTAGCTACACCTTTTTAATCATTATAAATTTCAACATTTTATATCAAAAAACATGGTATCATTGAAGGAATGGATACTGTATCTAATTCTAATACAAAAAAATTTACATCTATATTTATTTACTAGCAATTTGTGGAGTGGAATATCAGGCTAATTCTAAAACACTCTGCTGAAAATTTATCCAAAGAGAGAATGTATTACATTACTTTTGAAGAGTAGTCAGAAAAAAATCTTATAACACTAGACCACTGAGCTTATAAATCCAAACAATAAATTATATCATTAATCTTAACTGGAGAAATGTAGTGACATTGAGGGGAAAGGGAATGAAATTCCTTTTCATTCACTCATCTTTTCAAAATTCCTCACTCTCACCTCGCCTCATTTTCTTTTCCCTTCCGTCCCTTCCCTTCTGATATGGTTTGGCTCTGTGTCCCCACCCAAATCTCATCTTGTAGCTCCCATAATTCCCACGTGTGTTGGGGAGGGATCCAGTGGGAGATTATTGAATCATTGGGGCGGGTCTATCCCATGCAGTTTCTGTGATAGTGAATGGGTCTCATGAGATCTAATGGTTTTAAAAAATGGGAGTTTCTCTGCGCAATCTCTCTCTTTGCTGCTATCCATGTAAGACATGACTTCCTTGCCTTCCGCCATAGTTGTGAGGCTTCTCCAGCCACATGGAACCGCAAGTCTAATTAAACCTCTCTTTTGTAAATTGCCCAGTCTTTATCAACAGTGTAAAAACAGACTAATACACCTTCTCTCCTTTTCCCTCCCCTCTCCTCCCCTGTCTTTTGCTTCTTCCCTTCCCTTCTCTCTCTTTTTTTTTTTTTTTTTACATTATACTTCTTTTGAAAACTGCAATAAGGGATTGCTGCTCTATCTAAGCCCCAGCTCTCCATTACTGTTTCCTTTCTCTCACTCCCCACCCCAGGATCCTGAAGTTGATGTGTATCTTTGTCATTTACTTCTCATGTGATTTTGCGAGATATGCATATGCCCAAGACAGCATACATGTGCACTTATCCCAAGCAAATTTATTATTGTTTATGTATGTTTTATTTTCATAAATGGCGTGATGCTGTTTTGTTCTTTATTTTCTCTTTAACTCAGCATTAATGTGTTTTAGATTTATTATTAATGCAGATTTTGTTCATTTATGTTTATGTATGTATGAATTTATGTATATATTTCTGTATCCAATGACTATCTACCATCTTGTGCACACATGATAGTTTCTACTTGGGGACAACCTAGCCACAGCTAGCTCATGAGGCATTTTTGTGAGACATGATAGTTATCCATATTGGGTATATAAAACCCCATATCAGTGTACATGACTTGATGGACACAGAAAAAAAATGAGTTGGGCCCCTCACTCACTTCTTGGCTAAGCCCTCTTTTCTAGGACACGCTTTGATGGCACCAATACATCCTAGAATTAGAATCACTGGATCCTTGGGGATATATGACTGTAACTTTACTTGGTATTAGCAAATTTCTCTCCAGCATGTTTGTATCAGTTATCATCTTCTCAATAGAGTTTAACAACTTGCAGTTTCCCACATCCTTTCCAAACCTGTGTATTGTTAGATATTTTCTATATTTTTCTCTATTTGATGGATGTGAAGAGGTACATTATTGTTTCCATAATATAATCAGTTCTAAGACACTTATAAAGATAGGATTTTTTCCGTGATGCCCAGACTTTGGCTTGCCTTTCACCTTTTTGTTAGAGTTTCCCCCCACACACACAGTTTTCAATTTTAATTTTAAGACATATTTGCGAGAACTTTTATCTACAACTTATATTTATTATACATCTTAAGCTTAATCATTTGATGGCTGGAGAATGTGACAGTTCTGGGAATCTGCATAGGAGTGGTAGCTACCTGCAAGTTACTGTTCCATGTTAGACATCAAATTCTACTCTAGTCTCTCAAACTGCATTAGCACATATAGGCTTTAAAATGATGGCAGTGCATGTGGTTATCATTTTTGGTTCAAGACAATTGCATCAATAGTGATAAAATATCGAGCTAGATACTTGGGGAAAAATAAAACATTCCAAAGCCAAGTTAAGTAAACAGAAGAATAAAAGATTTAATGGTAAAATCATTTTACCATTTAAGAGTAATAAAACCCATTATGAAGATGCTGAAAGAAGATATAGGTGAATATTTTTATAATATTTGAGGTTCAAAAATGTTTATTAAATTTTATATGTAACTGGCCAGGCACAGTGGCTCATGCCTATAATTCTAGCACTTTGTGAGGCTAAGGCACCTGGATCACCTGAGGCTGGGAGTTCAAGACCAGCCTGGACAACATGGTGAAACCCCATCTCTACTAAAAATACAAAAATTAGCCAGGCGTGATGGCATGCGCCTGTAATCCCAGTTACTTGGGAGGCTGAGGCAGGAGAATTGCTTGTACCCGGGAGGTGGAGGTTGCAGTGAGCCCAGATCGTGCCACTGCACTCCAGACTTAGTGAAAGAGTGAGGCTCTATCTCCAAAAAAAAAAAAAAAAGGAAAAAACAATTTACATAACTTGCAGGTCATAAATAAATCATGATTACATTTGAATACATAAGGGAAACATTTCGTGTGGCAAAGCACTGTAAGATATGAATGCAACAATGAAAGTAAAGAGAAATCTAAGAAAAAGATAAGACATTTCTTTGAAACAAATGTGGCATACAAAGCATTTCTATTTTCATTAAATAAAAAATTTACAAACCACAAGAAAATAATGATATATTAATAGAAATGTTAATAATGCATACAAGTTACTATTAAAGAGCAAATACAACTGTTAATACTCAAATAACTGGTCTAGTAATTGCAAATAAAAACTGAGGTGTTAATATTTTGCCTACTAGATTGGATAAAAATCAGGATTTATCAGATTAAACAAGATTAGTTATTTAAAATAGGATAATTAAAAAGGTAGTTTTATAAAGCTTGAAATACAACTTACATAGTAAACATTCAATTGATGGTACTTACGCAATTATAGCACCGCTTGGGGATATGGAGAAAACAGCACCCATATTCACTGAGGGGGTTTAAATTAGTATAGTCGGTGTTTCAAAAATATACTCTGACTGCAATATACAACTGATTGGTAAAATTAAGTGTAAGGTTAAATGTATTAAAAACTTTTATCGAATCAATGTTTATACCAGCCGCAAATTGGAAAGAGCTTACATAATCACGATTAGAGAATTTGATTACATTAATTGTTGTGTATCAAGATAAGCAAACACTGATCCCTTACAAATTACACGTTTGTAAGTGGGAAACACTGCTAACAAGGGTTTAGACTGTACTATAATTTTTTTTTTTTTTGAGACAGGGTCTCAATCTGTCACCCAGTCTGGAGTGCGGTGGCGCAATCTTAGATCACTGCAGCCTCAACCTCCTGGGATCAAGTGATTCTCATGCCTCAGCCTCCCAAGTAGCTGGGACTACAGGCACACGCCATCAAGCCCCACTAATTTTTGTATTTTTAGTAGAGAGGGGTTTTTGCCATGTTGGCCAGGCTGGTCTCAAGCTCCTGACCTCAAGCGATCCGCCTGCCTTGGCTTCCCAAAGTGCTGGGATTATAGGTGTAAGCCAACCCATCAGGGCTGTAATATAATATTTGTAAGATAATGTATTATATTTCATTACTATTTAAATATATTAATATTACTAGTTTATATTATATAGTTTATAATATAATATGAGCTATGTATATTTAAATAAGTTAATATATATGTGTTGTGTGCATATGTACATACATAATCTTTTCCATTGAGCAAGCTTGACCTAGTAAAATTCATAAAGAAAACTGCTTTGTTTTTCTCAGACCAGTGCTTCAATCACAGTCTATCAGATCCTCAATGGCTTTGGGTGATATTTTTGACAGATCCCATATACATCAGTCTGGGTCACATCAGGAAACAGATGGCGCAATCAACATTGAAATATAAAGGAGTTTAATAAGGTGGTGTTCACAGAGTTTAGTAAGATCAAGGGAACTGAGAAGAAATCCTGAAGCACCCAGGTACTCCCGACAGTGGGAGCTAATGAGCTGTAGCCCTGCAGAGATAGGGTTAGAGAGCTGAAGCTGTAGCTGGGGGACCCCACAGGGATGGTCACCACGGGTAAGAAGCACAGGCACTAGCCAGCTATACCCATGGTGTAAGTATAGGTGAAATAAATACCTTGACTGTCCTTTCCTCCCTGTCTCTACTGCTCTGCTGCTACCTCATTGGCTGGGTATAATCAGAAGCTGAAGACATGGGAGCCCAGGTCATGCAGTGTGTGGAGTTCACTCTCCTAGGCAAGGAGCAGGAAGAAAAGTGCAAAAAATGCATTCGATGTGCAAACGGAGTGACCAGTACAGTACACCTTCTTGGTGAATTTTAGGCATACAGTTATATCATTTTCAAGTTTCAACATTCAGCCAAATTTATACAAAAATGTGAACCTCACATTTAGCTTAAAACTACTCCCTCTCCACCCCATGGCATTCAGGCTGCCCTGAACTCCTTATTGTACAGCCTTCTTCTCTCCTCCTCTGCCCATCATTTTGCCTCTGGCTTCTCCAGGATAGAGGCAGGTCTTGTGGGATATGAATGAGAGTTAAGAGGACATCGACCTTTATACTCAGTTAGTGTTGTTTCTTGCTCTAGAGCAAGTGAAAAATACTTCCTATCATGGTAAGCATCCAGAATGATCATTAATTTATGGGCTACTTAGTAGGATAGTTACAGACCATCACCTGGTAAATTATACCCTTGACATGATCCATGCCCTTTTCTGCGGCTGTTTGGAGACATCCTTCAGCTTCTGTCCTTTGGTGATGTCAGGATATTAGTGTCTGCATAGGTCACCTGTCTGAGTTACCTTTCCACTAATTTACAGCTTTGTATGTTGTAGAAAACTGGTAGGAAAGCGTGTGATTCATTTCTGCAGTAATGCAAATTGTTTCTGGTAGAATGCAATTGATTATTGCTCTATGGATTCTTGCCAGTTTTGCATCTATTACGCAAATTATAATTTCAACGATCCTGATGGGCTTTTTGTTTGTTTGTTTTGTTTTGCTTTTGTTTTTTTGTTTTTGTTTTTATTATTATACTTTAAGTTTTAGGGTACATGTGCACAACGTGCAGGTTTTTTACATATGTATACATGTGCCATGATGGTGTGCTGCACCCATTAACTCGTCATTTAGCATTAGGTATGTCTCCTAATGCTATCCCTCCTCCCTCCCCCCATCCCACAACAGTCCTCGGTGTGTGATGTTCCTCTTCCTGTGTCCATGTGTTCTCATTGTTCAGTTCCCACCTATGAGTGAGAACATGCAGTATTTGGTTTCTTGTCCTTGCGATAGTTTGCTGAGAATGATGGTTTCCAGCTTCATCCATGTCCCTACAGAGGACATGAACTCATCATTTTTTATGGCTGCATAGTATTCCATGGTGTATATGTGCCATATTTTCTTAATCCAGTCTATCATTGTTGGACATTTGGGTTGGTTCCAAGTTTTTGCTACATGGGGTTTTATATTTGTCTGTCTTTTGGATTCCCTTCTTGACATTTTACTAACTCTATCATGAGCAAATGAGTTAAAAATTTTGATTATGTGTTTGTTTTGTAAGAGAGTCATGATGTCATCTTTTTTTTTTTTTCTTTTCTTTAAATGCTCTTTAACAGTATAGCATAACTCTTGACTTCTACTATCTACTTGTTCCAGCAGGTGGGGTTCTTCCTGGATGACTTAGCCATATCTGACTGCTTTCTTCTGGTCCATGGGAATTCATGAGCTCTTGGCCCACTTTGCTACTACTCCTGTACTCTTGTCTCATTCCTCTGTTCAGAATACCTCCAGACAGTCTTGGGTCAAGGAGGAAGTTTCATTTATTTTGAAGACACACTCAATTTCTCAAGCCCTATGTTTTGTTTTTCACTTGGACCCTTTTTGCTTGGCTTAAAAGGAGATTAGGAGAATAACTATTCTCCATTTTTTTCATAAAGAGGACAACAGAAATACTGCAGTACTGTTCATATTAAACCTTAGACATTCTACAGTCATCTCCATCTTAGTCCCCTGACTCAGTTGTTTAGTCTTCCCTTTCATTTTTGAGCCAGTTAGCTGTTGTTGCGGATTGAATTCCCTGGAAAGCAGGCTCTGAGATGAAGAGTAGTATGCTAACTGATTGGAATTGCTTTCAACTTAAGTGATGAAGCGAAGAAAGCAGGATTTGGGAAAGAGAGAGGTCTAGCTGTGGTACAGTCTCTGTAAAGGCCTTAACAGATCTTGTGGAAAGCTCCGAGGCTGGGAAGGCCATTTAGAGTTTTCCTAATTTGATTAAAGAAGGCTAGTCCTTTTAAGTTCTTCATCATTCAGTTAATGGATGTACACTGCCTCTGGGAAGGGGTGTGACATTGGAAGTGGTAGCTCTCTTTAGCCAAGGACAAGCTGTGTGGGAGGCACTCTAGCTGCTAAAAGTCAGAAGTTGGGAAAATGAGTGTTTTGTAGTCGAGTGGGTAGGCCCACGAATGACAATACAGCTATCTTTTATCATGTATACCATTATAGAACATTTTGATGTATTTTTTATTTTTTTAACTTTTTTTTTAGGTTCAGGGAGACATGTGCAGGTTTTTTATATATGCAAGTTCATGTCCTTGGGATTTGTTGTACAGATTATTTCATCACCGAGTAGTAAGCCTAGTACCCAATAGGTTTTTATTTTTTTAATCCTCTCCCTCCTCCCAACCTCCACCCTCAAATAGGCCACAGTGTGTCAGTTGTTACCCTCTTTGTGTCCATGTGTTTTCATCATTAAGTGAGAAGAAGCAGTATTCGCTTTTCTATTCCTGTGTTAGTTTGCAAAGGATAATGACCTGCAGCTATATCCATGTTTCCACA
The DNA here is from genome assembly GCF_028885625.2 of Pongo pygmaeus. NCBI lineage: Eukaryota > Metazoa > Chordata > Mammalia > Primates > Hominidae > Pongo > Pongo pygmaeus. The sequence goes on from NC_072380.2 coordinate 14,021,377, forward strand.
AAGGACATGATCTTGTTCCTTTTTATGGCTACATAGTATTCCATGGTGTATATATACTACATTTTCTTTATGAAATCTGTCATTGATGGGCATTTAGGTTGATTCCATGTTTTTGCCATTTTGAGTAGTGCTGCAGTGAACATACACATACATGCGTCTTTATGGTAGAATGACTTATATTCTTTTGGGTATATAGCCAGTAGCAAGACTGCTGGGTGGAATGGTAGTTCTGTTTTTAGGTCTTTGAGAAATTGCCAGACTGTTTTTCACAATGGTTGGACTAATTATTATCCAAACAATGGTATATAAGCATTGCCTTTTCTCTGCAACCTTGCCAGCATCTGTTATACTTTGACTTGTTAATAATAGACATTCTGAGTGGTGTAAGATGGTATCTCATTGTAGTTTTGTTTTGCATTTCACTAATGATCAGTGATATTGGTATTTTTTTCATATGCATTGTTGGCTACATGTATGTCTTCTTTTGAAAAGTGTCTACTCATGTTCTTTGCCCACTTTTTAATGGGGTTGTTCGTTTGTTTTCATATAAATTTAAGTTCCTTATAGATGCAGGATATTAGACCATTGTCAGAGGCATAGTTTGCAAATGTTTTCTCCCACTCTGTGGATTGTCTGTTTACTCTGCTGATAGTTTCTTTTACTGTGCAGAAGCTCTTAAGTTTAATTAGAACCCATCTATCAATTCGCTTTTGTTGCAGTTGCTTTCAGTGTATTTGTCATGAAATCTTTGCCAGTTTCTCTGTCCAGAATGGTAATACCTAGGCTGACTTCCAAAGGTTTTATAGTTTGTGGTTTCACATTTATGTCTTTAATCCATCTTGAGTTGATTTTTGTATATGGTGTAAGGAAGGGGCCCAGTTTCAATCTTCTGCATATGGCTAGTCAGTTACCCCAGCATCATTTATTGAATAGGGAGTGTTTTCTTCATTGCTTGTTTTTGTCAACTTTGCTGAAGATCAGATGACTGTAAGCGTGTGGCCATTTCTGGGCTTTCTATTCTATTTCATTGGTCTATTCGTCTGTTTTTGTACTAGTAACATACTGTTTTGGTTACTGTAGCCCTGTAGTATAGTTTGAAGTCAGGTAATATGATGTCTCCAGTTTTGCTAGGATTGCCTTGGCTATTCGGGCTCTTTTTTGTTTGTTTGTTTCCATATGAATTTCAAAATAGTTTTTTCTAGTTCTGTGAAGAATGTCATTGATAACTGGACAGGAATAGTGTTGAATCTACAAATTGCACTAAACAGTGTGACCATTTTAATGATATTGATTCTTCTTATACATGAGCATGGAATGCTTTTCCAATTGTTTGTGTCATCTCTCAATTATTTGCAGATACATTCACAGCTGAATTCTGCCAGATATACAAAGAGCAGCTGGTACCATTCCTACTGAAACTATTCCAGGAAATTGAGGAGGAGAGACTCTTCTCTAACTTACTGTATGAGGCCAGCATAATCCTGATACCAAAACCTGGCAGATAGAACAAAAACAGAAAACCTCAGGCCAATATCCTTAATAAACATGAATGCAAAAAATAATCAACAAAATACTAGCAAACCAAAGCCAGCAGCACTTCATAAAGCTAACCCACTATGATCAAGTAGACTTCATCCCCACGATGTAAGGTTGGCTCACAACATGCAAATTAATAAATGTGATTCTTCACATAAATAGAACTGAGGACAAAAACCACATGATTACCTCAATAGTTACAGAAAGGGATTTCAATAAAATTCAACAACCATTCAGGTTAAAAACTCCCAATAAACTAGATATTGAAGGAACATACCTCAAAATAATAAGAGCCATCTATGATAAACTGACAGTCAACATCATACTGAATGGGCAAAAGTTGTGTCGCTTGAAAAATGACACAAAATAAGGATGTCCTCTCTCACCACTCCTATTTAACATAGTATTGAAAGTCCTGGCCAAGCAATCAGGCAAGAGAAAGAAATAAAGGGCATCCGAATAGGAAGACAGGAAGTCAAATTATCCGTGTTTGCAGATGACATGATCCTACATCTAGAAAACCCCATATTCTTAGCCCAAAAGCTCCTTAAGTTGATAAACAACTTCAACAAATTCTCAGGATATGAAATCAGTGTGCAAAAATCACTAAGAGTCCTATACGCCAAGCCGAGAGTCAAATCAGGAATAAACTTTCATTCACAGTTGCCACAAAAAGAAAAAATACGTAGGAGTACAGCCAATTAGGGAGGTAAAAAGTCTCTGCAAGGGGAATTACAAACCATTGCTCAAAGAATTCTATTTTAAATTTAGTAAGAATTATAAATAAATTTTATTCTTAAACCTAAAATTTAAAAATAACATTTCAATTTGGTATCTGCTATTGTTGTTAATCTTAGGATTTTTTTCTATACTACAAAATTACTCATTCAAAGTAATATATGTGCGAGAATATAGGCTATTAGAACATTTATTTATTTATTGGCTCATTCACTTGATATGTACTATGCTATAGGTACTTGACTAGACTAGGGATGTAGAGATGAAGACACACACCTTTCCCCATGATATGGTGAAGTAGAGTGCCAAGAACAGACATTTAAACAAAATATGGGGTAAACACCATAACACGCTCTTTGTTTTGCCCTGATTAGCCTGGGCCTTTCGTGGCACAAGTGGCTTCTGTTGTGTAGGTAGAGTCAGTCTAAAGCTCCTTGGCTCTTGAGCAAGAATGTTAGGGTTTGAATCTTCCCTGCTGCTTTCAGATGTGTAACATTGGGTAAGTTTCATAATTTCTCTTATCTCCTCATGTATAAAATGTGGGTAATATACCCTTGTAAAAATAATAATATTGAACTTAAGGAGTTTAACACAATTCATAAATTAGGTTAAGAACTCATAACAAGTTGACTATTAACCACAATTATTATTGCTAAACTCTAGCCTTCTTTTTCTCTGCTATCTTACATTTAATCTGTTAATATGTCTCCTGTCTCTACTTAATTGTAGTGTTGTAAAAAAATTCATATGAATTTTAAAATATTTTTTCTAATCCTCTGAAGAATGTCATTGACAGATTGATAGGAATAGCATTTAATCTATAAATTGCTTGGGGCAGTATGGCCATTTTAATGATATTGATTTTTCCTATCCATAAGAATAGGATGTTTTTTCATTTGTGTCATCTCTGATTTTTTTCAGCAGTGTTTTGTAATTCTCATTGTACAGATCTCTCACCTCCCAGGTTAGTTGTATTCTTAGGTATTTTATTCTTTTTGTGGCAATTGTGAATGGGATTGCATTCCTGATTTGGCTCTTGGCTTGACTGTTGTTGTATAGGAATACTGAAAATTTTTGTACATTGATGTTTTTCTCTTGAAACTTTGCTGAAGTTGTTTATCAGTTTAAAAAGCTTTTGGGCCAAGACTATCTGATTTTCTAGATATAGAATCATGTAATCTGCAAACAGGGATAGTCTGACTTCCTCTCTTCCTATTTGATGCACTTTATTTTGTTCTCTTGCCTCATTGCTCTGGCCAGGACTTTCAATACTCTGTTTAATGTGAATGGTGAGAGAGAACATGCTTATCTTTCGCTGGTTTTCAAGGAAAATGCTTCCAGGTTTTGCCCATTCAGTATGATGTTGGCTGTATGTTTGTCATACATGGCTCTTAATATTTTGAGGTGTGTTCCTTCCATACCTAGTTTATTGTGAGTTTTTAACATGAAAATATGTTGAATTTTATCAGTAGCCTTTTATGCATCTATTGTAATAATCCTGTGATTTTTGGATTTAGTTTTGTTTATGTGGTGAATCACATTTATTGATTTGCGTTTCTTGAACCAACCTTGCATCCTGGGGATAAAGCCTACTTGATCATGGTGGATTAGCTTTTTGATGTGCTGCTGGATGTGGTTTGCAAGTATTTTGTTGAGAACATTTTCATTAATGTTCATCAAAGATATTGGCCTGAAGTTTTTTTGTTGTTATTGTTGTGTCTGTGCCAGGTTTTGGTATCAGGATGATGATGGCCTTATAGAATGAGCTGGGGAGGAGCCCCCCTCTTTAATTTTTTGGAATAGTTTGTGTAGGAATCATGCCATCTCTTCTTTGTACATGTGATGGAATTCAGCTATAAATTCGTCAGGGCATGGGTTTTTCTTTGGTTGGTAGGCTATTTATTACTGATTCAACTTCAGAGCTTGTTACTGGTTTGTTCAGGGAATCAGTTGCTTCCTGGTTAAGTCTTCGGAGGATGTATATGTTTAGAAATGTATTCATCTTTTCTAGGTTTTCTAATTTGTTTGGATAGAGGTTTTCATAGTAGTCTCTGATGGTTATTTGTATTTCTGTTGGGTCAGTGATAACATCCCTGTTGTTGTTTCTAGTTTGAACACTTTGATTTAAATGTGGAGGCACTTAGCCTATGCTCTAATCATCATTCCACTTTAACGAGAATTTTAATAGTCCCTGTTTTATGAAGTATGTATATACATACTCGTGTATGTGTACAATAATCTTTCAATGCATATAAAATATATGAAAAGCTAGTCATTAAAATACTAACAGTTTGAATCTCTAGGTGGAAAGATTTTAGGAGGATTTTTTCATTTTTTACATATTAAATTTTTTGAATTTCCTAAATTAAAAATTTAGGAAGTAAAGTTCTGAATTAAAAACAAGTGAGCAAATAGCAACAACAACAAAAAAACAGCATCTCGTTTAGTTCATGATAGAATTTATTAAAGATGATTTGGTGGCCCTTGGCTTTCAGAATGAAGACTTCACCACTACCACGCCTGGGTACAAAAGTTACATTGCTGACGCTGGGCATAGGATACTATGACTACTGCCAAGGTTTTGATGACTCTATTGTCACATTTGCCGAAAAATGAATTCCAGATGGACACTCACTTACAAATCAGTTTTGTAGGGGTGTATCTAATCCACAATGTCTGTGTCACCTTCAGGAATTATAAATTAGGGAAATCTCCAAGGTAGAAAATGTATTAGAAAGATGTTGAGTAGACAGAAAACATGGCTGTTGACCATTACCATGTATAGTCCTAATATAAATAGACAAAATTAAAGTTTTATTTATTTTACAAATTTCTTGACTTCTGACCTCCTTTGCACAAACCTATTGTTTATGCTTTGAAAGTAATTTTTAAAAATAAAGTTGGAATACGAATTAGCTAGTTAAACTATGAATCAACTAGTAAAACTAGCTTGTGTTCACAGTGCTGCTGCTTCTTCTAAGGTGTACTTTTCCTTATTTGTAAAATAGAAGCAATGATACCTGTTTTGCCGGCTTATTGTTTGTATCCTACAAAATTATTTTTAAATGGTTAACTTGTAGTAGACATTATGTAAACAGTAATTGAGTATTGTTAATATTACTGGTATCATTATTGTCATTGTTGTATTAACATGAATAAAGCAGGGGTCACAAGATTTTTAGGTCGATTATTTCTCCTGAGATTTTTGGTAATTTATGCCATTTTTTAAGGAAAAGAAATAATATTGACAATTTTTCTATTGGCTAGAAAAATTGTGGCTATTGCCAATATAAGTAGAAAAAAAAAAGTAAACATAAGTTGTCCTGTCAGACCCTGTGCATACAGAATATATACCACTTTTCTCATGAGCCACACTGTTCTTTAGCTTCTTGAGAAATGTATAATATTATATATTTTTCTTGTCACTGGTTATCCTCTACTTTGTTCATGATATATTTACTCAGAGTTGTTGCTGCAATAATTGTTAACATTGTTTTTTCTGAACAATGGAAACTCAGTAATGAAGCTCTTGGTTTATAGTTAGAAAGAGGATAATACTTGGTAAAAATTTATAAGTGAATTAAATATTTATTTAAGTCTTAGAAAAAAAATTTCTAAAGATCACTTGACCATGAAAATATTCTAGGGCAGCTTTCTGGTACAGAGCATTCTTCTATTTATTATTTTAATTAAAGATGTCTTACTGTATTTCACTCAGAAATCTGTCTTCATCAGTTAGTTTTATAGTAAAGATGACATATTTGAGATGTATCTTTACTTGAAATATTTTTGTATAATTTATGTAAATTATATTTGGCAGTAGCTAAGCTAAACAAAAAGGGACTTTAAACATCAAGAATTAAATCTAATTTTCAAAAATGATAACATATAACAATGCAATATAACTATGTGATTTTTTTTCTCTTTTAACTACACTGTAAACTTCAGGAAGATAGGTGTCACTTTCCTTTCCATTCTACCCCAGGCTAGCACAAGAAAAAGTATAATAGCTGACTTTAAAAAATGTTTTGGAATCCAGAATTAATAATTTTGCAAGACCATGGGAAATCATTATAGATGTTATTAAAAGCATTTTAATATATTTTACTCTCATACTCTAAAGAAACTTTGCCAGCTATAATTTGCCACCACAAGGTGAAGAAGGATTGAAAATATAGGAAATATACTGAAATTAAATAAGAAAGTGGCTCCTTCACACAAAGTGCTGATGGAACTGGCATATATCAGATGCCCGGGTATAGTAAAAAAAAATAAAAGAAAGTGAAAAAAAGTGGCTTTCTTTGGCCCAACATGGTTCTAAGGATTCAGAGAAAGCATAGAACCTGCGGCTTCAACAGCATGGAAACAGAGGAGTGGAGGATACCTTCAACATCCCTGATCTTTTAGTGTGCTGCCCAAGGAACTGGTTTCTGTCCTGCCTCACTTGTAGCACTGAAGAAATTCCCACAGTTTGGAGGGTCAGCTAACAGGAAAGGAAAATGAGCAGGTGGCTTGTAGTACCCAGCACATCTCAATGAGATTGGGATAAGGTAGAAAACTCAAAGCATCTCCATAGGGAAGGAGGAAGAGAAGCAGACTGTGCCATTAGCATCACAGTCTGCAGTACATCAACATCTGCATTACAACAGCCAAGCAAGAGATTATGGACTCGTGGAAAAAAAAAAAAAAAGGAAAACCAATAAATCTCATCTAAAAATTACATGCATAAGTCCAGAGAAGAAACATCCATCTAAAATATTTGAGAGCTTCCCAGAATCTCAAATTAGAGTCACTGGCGAAGTTCTATCTGTGTCAAAGCCAGTTGGTAAATGTAACAGAGTTACTTGTTTCTTCAAATGCTGAGATGGCAAAATATGCAAGAAACATAATCAGTTAAACATGACACAATGAAGAGAACAACATAAATATTATATAACAGATTCAAAGCAATAAAGATTTATGAATTGCCTAAGCAAGTGTTTAATATACTTATAAAGAATTTCAATGAGCTGCTAGAGAATACACATAAATAACTAAATGAAATCAAGAAAACAATACATGAACACAATTAGAATAAGGACAAAGTGATTAAAACTATTTTAAAAAGGTGAAATTCTGAAACTGAAGAATACAGTAACTAAACTGAAAAACTTACTGAAAGACTTCAATAACAGATTTTAGTAAGCAAAAGGTAGAACATTTGAAATAATCCCAGTCAGAGGAGCATAAAATGAAAATAAAGCATAAAAAATGACATAATCTTGTATGTAGAAAACACTAAAGACCCCACAAACAAAAACAACAACAAATGCAAATTGTTAGGACTACTATACGAATCAGCAAAGTTAGAAGATGCAAAATCAATACACAAAAATCAAGTTGTGTTTCTATACACTAACATCAAACTATCTGAAAAGAAAAAACAATCCCACTTAATTTGGAATAACATACTTAGACTTAACATTAGCCAGTGATATGAAAAGCTTGTACACTTAAAAGTACAAATCAATGATGAAAGACATTAAAGAAATACAAATAGAAAAAAAAACCATTACGTTCATAGATTGAACACTTAATAGTGATAAAACGTTCAGACTTTCCTAATCAGTCTACGGATTTACTGCAATCCCTATCAAAAATCTCAATGACTTCTTTTTTTTTTTTTTTTACATAATTTGAAAAGTAATTGTAAAATTCATGTGGAACCTCCTCCCCTCCCAGAAAGTACCATGAACAGCAAAAGAAGTTTTGAGAAGAAAAGCAAAGCTGGAGGCATTACACTTCTTAATTTCAAAATACATTACAAAGCAACAAAAATTAAAACAGAATGACACTGGCATAAAGACAGACATATAAACCAATAGAACAGAAGAGAGAGCCCGGAAGTGAATCCACACCTATATAGTTAGCTGGCCTTCAACAAAGGTGCCAAGAATACACAATGGAGAAAGAGTAGTCTCCTCAACAAATCATGTTGGAAAAGCTGAGGATTCACAAACAACAACAACAACAACAACAAATTCAACCCTTATATACAAACATCAACTCAAACGGAGATTTGAATGTAAGATCTGAATCCATTAAACTTGTAAAAGAAATTGTAAGGGAAAAGCTTTATGATATTTGTCTAGGGAATGTTTTCTTGGATATGACACCAAAAGCACAAGCAACAAAAGCAAATACAGACAAGTGGAGCTACATCAAACTAAAAACTTTTGCATACCAAAGAAAACAGTCCACAGAGTGAAAGGCAGCTTACAGGATGATAAGTAATATATGCAAGCTACATATCCAAAAGGGGTTAATATCTAAAATATATAAAGAATTTCTACAACTCAATGGCAAAATAAAATAGCCAAAGGACTTGAATAGACATTCTTAAGAAAACTTTCAAATGGCCAATGGGTTAAAAAGATGGCAAAAATGATTAGTGAATCATCAGAAAAATGCAAATTAAAAATTCCAGTATCACCTCACACATCTTACAATGATCAAAAAGGAAGAAGAGAAGGAAGGAAGGAAGGAAAAAAGGAAGAAGGAAGTTAATGTGCTAGGGAGAATGTGAAGAAATTGGAACACTTATACACTGGTGGTGAGAATGTAAAATGGTGAAATGGTGCAACTGACATGAAAAGCAGTATGGAGATTCTTCAAAAACTTTAAACTAGAACAACCATATTATCAAGCAATCTCACATCTGAGTATATATCCAAAATAATAGAAATCACAATCCTGAAGAGATATTAATATTCCCATGTTCATTGCAGTACTAATCACAATGCGCAAAATACAGAAATAACTTAAATGTCCATTGATATATAAAATGATAAATATATTCAAAAATATATTATTTTAGTTATGTTTACATAGTGTATAGTTAAATTATGAATAATTATATCAATATTTTAGAAATATATGAGTTTTTTTTAGATAGATCTCTCTCAGTAAGTTCTCCTTAACTACAAAAATTTAAGCCACTGTGAAGGGGAACTTTCATGATACAATTTTTATTCAGATGTATGGGCTTCTTAAATATTATTAAAATTGATTAGGTGCGGCCGGGCGTGGTGGCTCACGCCTGTAATCCCAGCACTTTGGGAGGCCGAGGCAGGCGGATCACAAGGTCAGGAGATCGAGAACATCCTGGCTAACACAGTGAAACCCCGTCTCTACTAAAAATACAAAAAATTAGCCAGGCGTGGTGGTGGGCGCCTGTAGTCCCAGCTACTCGGGAGGCTGAGGCAGGAGAATGGCATGAACCCAGGAGGTGGAGCTTGCAGTGAGCGGAGATCGTGCCACTTCACTCCAGCCTGGGCGACAGAGCAAGACTCTGTCTCAAAACAAAACAAAACAAAACAAAAAAAACAAAACAAAAACATTGATTAGGTGCACCACTGAAAAACAACCCTACATGTGAGGCTTATGTTGTCAGTGAAGTACCCCAAAGTCTTAAGGTAAAGGAGAAACAAACTGCTGGGTTGTTGTTGCTGGGTTGTTTTTTCTAGGAGTCAGTGTTTGGACTCATGGGGCTAGACATCAAAGTCAGTAAAACACACTGAATGGAAAACTGTAAACATGGTATGAGGTTATCAGTGTAGCTGCTTGTAGTTATCTGGGCATTAGATAATACAAAATAATTCATCTATTCACTTGCGATAAATAGATTATCTGTATACCAATCTTTATTGAATCTTTAAGAATATATTAAGTAGAGGTTTTCAAAGCATTCAGCTACCATTGAACCCACAACAAAAAACTGGAAAGATATTTGGCAGAAAAGATCAAAGCAGAGGAATGGAGGAGGGTTCTAAAGGAAAAGAACATCAGTACGTGTACAAAAAGAGGGAATTTTTCTGAGAATTTAGGCCAGGCATTCTCCAATGAGGCATCACTATATGTATCTGTAAACTGAACTTTGTTGCACAAAAGGATTCTATATTACGTAAATTGTTTTTCACAAAGATAAATAGTTTTCCATATTTTCGACATCAGGTACACAGTCCCTGGCTTTTGTCTGTTAAAATATGCCCTGTAGTAATAGTTAAGAGAACTTTACCCTATCTGTGTTGAAGGGCGTTGAAGTCTTTAATTTTAAATCAATCTGTAATGTATTTCTGATTTTTGGTATTTTTATAATATCTTTAACTTTATCACATAAATGTCTCAATATTTCTCCTAGTGCATACACATATATTGACAATATGTCTTACCTCCTTCTTGGATTATTGGATTGAGTTTTCCTCCTTTTAATTGTGATTCAAAGGAATGGAACAATTTTACAATTACAAAAAATGAGGAATGGAACAGTTATTTACATTTCATAATAGTTCTGGGCTTTTCTTAGACTTTGAATATGTGTTTTTTCCTTCTGCATGATTTCTTTGAGGTGGTACTTCTTGCCTGGAATAATAATAATGTAAATTTTTTTATTAACTTTTTTGCTAAATAAAACTAATATTGGTATCACTCTTCCAAGGATATCATGCATTCCAATTTATTAGGTATAATTTAGAAGTAATAAGATTGTTATTAATGCTTGCAAATAAAAAAGCACCTTTGAATGCTTCAAATTTGAATCACCAAGTAGTAAATTATCTAACTGTCTTTTCTATATTTAACATTGGATTTATCTTCATTTAGTTTTTTTCTTTTGCTCAATTTTTTTTAACTTTTATTTTAGTATCAGAGGTCCATGAGCAGGTTTGTTATATAGATAAATTACATAAAACAGGGGTTTGGTATACAGATTATTTCATCATTCACGTAATAACCATAGTACCAGATAGGGAGATTTTGGATTCTAATTCTCCTTCCAATCTCCACCCTCAAGTAGGTGCCATTGTCTATTGTTCCGTAGACACTGCCTTTGTGTGCATGTATGCTCAAAGTTCAGCTCCCACATACATGTGAGAATATGTATGTTTTGATTTTCTGCTCCTGTGTTTGCTAAGGATAGGGGCTTCCAGATCCATCCACGTTCCCACAGAGGACATAATTTCATTCCTTTTTATTGCTGCATAATATTCTACGGCATATATTTACTGCATTTTCTTAACCAATCTGCCATTGATGGGCAGTTAGGTTGATTTGATGTCTTTCCTATTGTGAACAGGGCTGTGATAAACATATGCAAAAATGTGTCTTTATGTAGAATGAATTATATTCCTTTGGGTATATACCCAGTAATGGGATTGCTGTGTTAAATGGTACTTGTTTTTAGTTCTTTGAGAAATCTCCAGACTGCTTTCCACAGTGGCTGAACTAATTTACATTCCCATAAGCGCTGCATAAGCATTTTCTCTTCTCGCAACCTTGCAGAGAAGTTTGGAGTTGGGGAATGTAAAGTCTCCAGTTTTGTTCTCTTTGCTTAGGATTGCTTTGGCTATGTGGGCTCTTTTTTGGTTCCATATGAATTTTAGGATAGTTTTTTTTCTAATTCTGTGAAGAATGTCTTTGTTAGTTTGATAGGAATAGCATGGAATCTCATTTACTTTTGACAGGAGAATATTTTTTAAAAACCATGTATTTTTATACCCATAAACCTTTTACAGTTATTCAAGGTCTAAATTTCAAAAAGATAAATTAAATAAAAAGGTGCTCTAAGAACAAATAACTTTTTAAAGGTCCTATATAAGAAAAGCATTATGAAATTCTATGAGATTATATCTTTGCTAGTTCTATACATTATTACTAAATATAAAAATATCACACTTTTCTAGAGTCTTTCTGTAAATTGAGCACAGATGTCATCTGAACTCTTGTAAAAGGGAAAATGATGATCCGGTTCTCACACAATTTGTATGTAACATATAATTTTATATACCTGTCACAAATAACATTTCTGTCACATATTTATAGGAAAACAGAACTTATGAGTCTCAAAGGTAGCAAGATGAGATAATTATAATTCAATATGACAGGCTCCATTCAACAAATGGAAAATTCTTAGGGTAAATTAGGAAGTTTTTATTTTTCATAAGTGTCAAGTTATCCAAGTATGTTTTGGATAGGAGTCTTTAAACACATCTTTGCACAATAGCATGGGGTGACTTACACAGTCAAATCTCAAGTAACAGTATTGTACACTGCTTAAAAACCTAGAGCAGCATTCCACAACATACAGTTTAGTATGGTATTCTGTGTTAAAAATATTTCTCTGGTTAAATAACTGGGAGTCATTATAAAATGTTTCTCCACCTTGACATTATACAAAGTAAAGGCTTTAACAAGTAAACTTGTTTGACTTTTATTTTATTTTATTTATTGATTTTATTATACTTTAAGTTCTGTGGTACATGTACAGAACATGCAGGTTTTTTACGTAGGTATACATGTGCCATGGTGGTTTGCTGTGCCCATCAACCTGTCATCTGCATTAGGTATTTCTCCTAATGCTATCCCTCCCCTAGTCCCCCACCCCACAATGGGCTCCAGCGTGTGATGTTGCCCTCCCTGTGTCCATGTGTTCTCATGGTTCAGCTCCCACTTACGAGTGAGAACATGCAGTGTTTGGTTTTCTGTTCTTGTGTTAGTTTGTTGAGAATGATGGTTTCCAGCTTCATCTATGTCCCTGCAAAGGACGTGAACTCATCCTTTTTTGTGGCTGCATAGTATTCCATGGTGTATATGTGCCCCATTTTCTTTATCCAGTCTATCATTGATGGGCATTTAGGTTGGTTCCAAGTCTTTGCTATTGTGAACAATGCCGCAATAAACATACATGTGCATGAGTCTTTATAGTAGGATGATTTATAATCCTTTTGTTATATACCCAGTAATGGGATTGCTGGGTCAAATGGTATTTCTGGTTCTAGATCCATGAGGAATTGCCATACTGTCTTCCATAATGCTTTAACCAATTTACACCCCCACCAACAGTGGAAAAGCATTCCTATTTCTCCACATTCTCTCCAGCGTCTGTTTTTTCCTGAATTTTTAATGATCGCCATTCTAACTGGCTTGAGATGGTATCTCATTGTGGTTTCGATTTGCATTTCTCTGATGACCAGTGATGGAGAGCTTTGTTTCATATGTTTCTTGGCCATATAAGTGTCTTCTTTTGAAAAGTGTCTTCTCATATCCTTTGCCCACTTTTTGATGGAGCTGTTTGGTTTTTCTTGTAAATTTGTTTAAGTTCCTTGTAGATTCTGAATATTAGCCCTTTGTCAGATGGATTGCAAAAATTTTCTCCCATTCTGTAGGTTGCCTGTTCACTCTGATAATGGTTTATTTTGCTGTGCAGAAGCTCTTTAGATAAAATTAGATCTCATTTGGAAATTTTGGCTTTTTTTGTCATTGCTTTCGGTGTTTTAGTCACGAAGTCTTTGCCCATGCCTATATCCTGAATGGTATTGCCTAAGTTTTCTTCTAGGGTTTTTATGGTTTTAGGTCTTACATTTAAGTCTTTAATCCATCTTGAGTTAAATTTTGTATAAGATATAAGGAAGGGATCCAGGTTCAGCTTTCTGCATATGGCTAGCCAGTTTTCCCAGCACCATTTATTAAATAGGGAATCTTTTTCCCATTGCTTGTTTTTGTCAGGTTTGTCAAAGATAATATGGTTGCAGATGTGTGGTGTTATTTCTGAGGCCTCTGTTCTGTTCCATTGGTCTATATTTCTGTTTTGGTACCAGTACCATGCTGTTTTGGTTACTGTAGCCTTGTAGTATAGTTTGAAGTCAGGTAGCGTGATGCCTCCAGCTTTGTTCTTTTTGCTTAGGATTGTCTTGGTTGTGTGGGGTCTTTTTTGATTCCATATGAAATTTAAAGTATTTTTTTCCAATTCTGCGAAGAAAGTCAGTGGCAGCTTAATGGGGTTGGTATTGAATCTATATTACTTTGGGGAGTATGGCCATATTCACAATATTGATTCTTCCTATCCATGAGCATGAAATGTTTTTACGTTTGTTTGTGTCCTCTCGTATTTCCTTGAGCAGTGGTTTGTAGTTCTCCTTGAAGAGATCTTTCACGTCCTCTGTAAGTTGTATTCCTAGGTATTTTATTCTCTTGGTAGCAGTTGTGAATGGGAGTTCATTTATGATTTGGCTTTCTGTTTGTCTGTTATTGGTGTATAGGAATGCTTGTGATCTTTGTACATTAATTGTTTGACTTTTATTACACAGACTTTCCTGTGGGTTTTGTTGTTGCTGTTCAATGTTTTGTTTTTTGTCCATATGATTTGTTTTCCCAAAAATTCTTGCTGATATTTTGTGGAACTAAGTGTTCAATGAAACATATATTTGGAAACACTGATACAATGTAACATGAATCTACACTAAGAGATTTATATCCCAGTCTGATTAGAGATGAATACTGCCTTCTTCTGCATGATGGTTCTCATAAAAAATTTATTGAAGATAATACATGTTTGCAAAACATTCTCAGTTATGAAAACAAAAAAATACTATCATAACTTAAAAAACTAAAGAATTGGTTTGCATTCTAAGTGACTATTTCAGTTTTGTATTCACTTGGTTAGATATTTTGATTCTTTATAATTTATTTAACATTATTTTCCCAAATAACTTTTTTCTAAGATAAATAATGCCATTAGAATAGTAACAATTTTCTATTTAATATGAGAGACAGATATATCATATTCGACTGCAGTTTGTGCATTTTATATTTTTATTTACATTTACTTAAAAAGTCAATACAATGTACATTTAAAAATTTTACCATGTATTACGTGTATATATTTTTTGAATATTTCCAATATAAATATGTTTCTAGGATATAATACAGTATGTAGAAACTCTAATCTAATGTAAACATGTTATTACAATAATTTAACTAAAGTAATATTTAAAATTAAAATGTGCAATATTATATTTTTGAAAGGTACGCTTATACGTATTAAAATTATACAGTGACATTAACTAAACTGACATAAAGTATACCGTCCCAGTAAGTGCAGTTATGTTGTCAAAATTTTTTTTTCTGTTACGTGAAATATATGGCAATTATTAAATTTTTTATTTAGATAAAAAATATTTAATTTTTAAAAAACACAAAATGCATGTTAATATATGGAAATATTAAAAATTTAACATTGTTTCAAAAAATGCAAGGTTTTGAAACAAGAGGTTTAACAAAGGGGAAAAACAAGAAAAAATGTAAGGTAAGATTACAGCGCACTCAAGCTAGGCAATGATATTTTTCTGAAAATTAGGCTTATCCTTATGAAAAATCATGGACTTTATTGTTCTGTGGAAATAATTAACATTTACCCCAAGAAACTAAGGGTGTGTGTCAGATTATGTAAATTTAGGGTAAATATAATTATACAGAGTTCCCTATACATCTCAAGTAATTATAAAGTAATTCTGTGAATGGCCTTGAGTTCATTTGAGTCATGTAATTTTCAGATAAAAATAGAGCGTATTTTTATTAGTGTAGAATGAAATTTAGATGCCACTAATTAAATTTTCTATAGAAATGCAATTACTAAAGAAATTCTACTTAAAATTTCTCCTGTTGCCTATTTTATGCTGAGAAAATTTAACGTTTTATCTTAGAAAGCAATCTAATTTTGTTACAATTGTTAGTTTTTGGAAGTAGGAAATTGGGGTGTTTTAGCTTAAGATGAGTTTCTTAAAACAGTCCATTTTAAAGTTCATATGGAACCAAAAAGAGCCCACATCGCCAAGTCAATCCTAAGCCAAAAGAACAAAGCTGGAGGCATCACACTACCTGACTTCAAACTATACTACAAGGCTACAGTAACCAAAACAGCATGGTACTGGTACCAAAACAGAGATATAGATCAATGGAACAGAACAGAGCCATCAGAAATAATGCCACATATCTACAACTATCTAATCTTTGACAAACCTGAGAAAAACAAGAAATGGGGAAAGGATTCCCTATTTAATAAATGGTACTGGGAAAACTGGCTAGCCATATGTAGAAAGCTGAAACTGGATCCCTTCCTTACACCTTATACAAAAATCAATTCAAGATGGATTAAAGACTTAAATGTTAGACCTAAAACCATAAAAACCCTAGAAGAAAACCTAGGCATTACCATTCAGGACATAGGCATGGGCAAGGACTTCATGTCTAAAACACCAAAAGCAATGGCCACAAAAGCCAAAATTGACAAATGGGATCTAATTAAACTCAAGAGCTTCTGCTCAGCAAAAGAAACTACCATCAGAGTGAACAGGTAACCTACAAAATGGGAGAAAATTTTCGCAACCTACTCGTCTGACAAAGGGCTAATATCCAGAATCTACAATGAACTCAAACAAATTTACAAGAAAAAAACAAACAACCCCATCAAAAAGTGGGCAAAGGACATGAACAGACACTTCTCAAAAGAAGACATTTATGCAGCCAAAAAACACATGAAAAAATGCTGACCATCACTGGCCATCAGAGAAATGCAAATCAAAACCACAATGAGATACCATCTCACACCAGTTAGAATGGCAATCATTAAAAAGTCAGGAAACAACAGGTGCTGGAGAGGATGTGGAGAAATAGGAACACTTTTACACTGTTGGTGGGACTGTAAACTAGTTCAACCCTTGTGGAAGTCAGTGTGGCGATTCCTCAGGGATCTAGAACTAGAAATTCCATTCGACCCAGCCATCCCATTAGTGGGTATATACCCAAAGGACTATAAATCATGCTGCTATAAAGACACATGCACACGTATGTTTATTGCGGCATTATTCACAATAGCAAAGACTTGGAACTAACCCAGATGTCCAACAATGATAGACTGGATTAAGAAAATGTGGCACATATACACCGTGGAATACAATGCAGCCATAAAAAATGATGAGTTCATGTCCTTTGTAGGGACATGGATGAAATTGGAAATCATCATTCTCAGTAAACTATCGCAAGAACAAAAAAACAAACACCACACATTCTCACTCATAGGTGGGAATTGAACAATGAGAACACATGGACACAGGAAGGGGAACATCACACTTCGGGGACTGTTGTAGGGTGGGGGGAGGGGGGAGGGATAGCATTGGGAGATATACCTAATGCTAGATGACGAGTTAGTGGGTGCAGCGCACCAGCATGGCACATGTATACATATGTAACTCACCTGCACATTGCGCACATGTACCATAAAACCTAAAGTATAATAATAATAATAATAATAATAAAAGAAAAAAAGGAAAAGGAAACATTTCCTCTGTACATTTGAAAAAAAAAATTCTGGAAGACCAAGTATTTACCACTTAATAGACATAATCTAGTTCTTGTTTATACCACACGTATTTACTGATCACCTGGTATGTGCCAAATATTGGTCTAGACTCTGGGGATGCAGCAAATAATTTTAAAAAGAGACAAAAGGAGAGACTGAGTAAATCTGTGAGTTACTGAAATAAATCAGAAGTGATTGTTAATTTACATGAATTTCACTAGGTGTGATGTTTGTTTTCTGGATACTGAGTGTGAATGGTAAATTATGAGAAAGTTAAACAGTTATGGAGAAAAATAGTTAATTTCTACATATTTGAGTTAATGCTCCAAAACTGAAACCAATGCCAAGAATAAATGGTATATTTGATCTCTGATGAATATTTTTATATTAGCATGTTTATGAAGATATTTGGATTGGAAAGTAACTCAAGAAAAACAGCATGAATTTTCAGAATAAGAGAATATTGCTTAATAACAAAACATATCATTTGATATAACTATCCTTATTTATTTATGTGTTTATTTTCTTTGCTGTAATGGAAAAACAAAAATTAGCAACTTAATTCAGGAAAGTACTGAGTATTTGTTTCTTTCTTGTTATCCGTGAATGACAGTCTGAAATATCAAAAGTGGTAATTATATGCAAAATAATATGGCATAACTTTATAAACATTTAAAATGCATTAAAGTCCATTAAAATTATGCTTTGGTTTCTGAAAGTACAAAATGTCTTTCCTAGAAATATTTGTATGTTGGACCTGGCAGAACTACAATTCTTTCACATTTTAAATAAGAACAATGTAAAACAAGGCTGCAGCTGTCTCAGAGAAACCCTCAATCAATTGTTTTTCTGCTTTTCCAGACTCTCATTTATGTAACTGAAACAGATATTGCCAACAGAGCAACTCCAAGAAAACATTACAAACCATTAAACAATTTAAAAAAAATAGTCCATTTTGACTTCCTGAATAAAGTATCCCAGTTATATCTTAACTTAGTCGATAAATCTATTTGAAGAGAGGTTAAAACGATTAAAGGTAAACTTTCAGGTACCAGATTATTATTAGCAGAAACACACCTCCGGAACATAAGATTCAGAAAGATGCCAACTTATTCAATGAACAATTGATATTTTCAGCCAAGTAATTTACCTTCTGTTTGTTGATTTTTGAGATAAGTTTTCTTTTCTAAGATCATGAAAAAAGACTAATCTACAAATCATGGACTGAGAAGCCAGGCTGGCAAGAATTGTATCACTTGAAGGATAGCATCTGCCTATTATTGTGTATTACATAAATATTTCAGTTGTTAAAGCCATCATGGTGGGCACCATTTTTGCAATAATGGCTTTGAGTTTAACATAAATTCTGCATTTTTATGAGAATAATTGCCGTCTATTTTTGACTACTTTTTGCTTATTCATTTCCTTTAATTTTCAAAATATATCTAATTATATAAACTACATATATCACATTTCTGAACACTCTTTTATGAACAAAGACTGACCACTGTTCTAAGGCAAGTAAACATTTGGGATTTCCTTGGATTATCATTTGCACATCGTTATAGAACCTAGTGTCATTGCAGGACAACCATTTTCTGATAATTCAAATACATTTTGCCTTTACACACATATGTTAAATATATTTCTCCATTATAGCAGAAGAACTTAACACAGAGTTGCAGATAAAATGCCATTTTTTACATTTTCTGGTAGGATTTGAATTTCAGAATATATGAATAAACTACGTAAAAAAGAACTATACATGTTTAAAAAATGGCTATCAAGTTGAAACATTGCTCTAACCTTTTTTGCATCAATATTACTTCAACTGGATCAATATTACTTCAACTAATAGGAGACAAAAAAATAGAGCAGAATTGTATGTAAACATTTGCTGAATGTGGATTAAAATTTTGATTATAAATAACACAAAACAAAAACAATGAGAAAGATAAAGTTCAAGCAGATTAAGTTCAATTACTTTTCTTCTCACTGGTCTTCAATATAGTAAATATGTTTTTAAACTTTGTGATTATGATCTGAATTTGGGCAGGCCACTCTCTTGGCCCAGAATTAACACAGTAACTTTGCCTTAGTTAAACCAAATTATTAAATAACACTTAAATACTATTTCTTAGAAGAATGTGTATTTATTTTAGAAGTCCAGATGAAATTTGTATTAATTTGCTTATACCTGTTTAGGGGGTGGCAAAAATAAGGTATGTCTTTTTTTTTTTTTTTTTTTTTAACCAATGTGGGCAGCTAGTGGGTAAGGCTCATACTGCAGAGGCTTGGGATCTATTTTAGTGTCACCACTGATAATAGGTATAGCACCAAACTGAACTGATTCAGCTTTGGAAACCACAGAGTTAATGTAATGCAAAAGGCGGTTTCTTTTAAGTTGCTAATATTAGATACTGGATCTCTGTTTCCATTGTTTTTCTGTGCTTTAATTGTTCTAATTACTTCTTACCATTTATTTTCCATGGTGCCTATGATGAGATAACCATGAACACAATCACAAGTTGGATTCAGGAAAATGACCTGGCCTGTATACTATAAAATATAAAATCTGAAATTTCCTAGTTGAAAAGTTATCTGATCCACACTTCTCTGTAGAACGTATTGATAGTTTCAAAGTTGAATATTTGGGCTTCTAAATTCTACAGGGTTTTTAGGCTAATCAATATGGTTGGCCATAAAGATTTATCAAACTATACCCTGAGTTACCCTAAATAGTATAAAACGTTAGGATACCCCATTTTAAAAGAATAATTTACCCGAATTCTGTCCATTTATATGATTCCACCTCCTTTTAGGGTTTTTTAACCGTAATTTAGGTTCATAATTTAATGTGTTTATTGATAAATATTTTTAAATGCCTTCAGAGTAATTCAAAATACTAATAATTTATCACTTAATCGTTATAACATTTCAGGGATAGAAAGAATCGTGCAAAACCATAAGGAAGACTACAAATAAGATATTCCACAATGATGTGGGAACATCTGACTCAACAGATTTGTCCGAGGGAGGGAGGGAGGGAGGGCTGGGGAGGGAGGGAGAGAGAGAGAGAGCGAGCGAGCAAGCAAGAGTGCACAAAACTGTGTTAGCTTGGCGTATATTTAGTGGTAATACTCAGGTTAATTTTATAGCTAACTCATTCTACCACACCTCATATGAGAAGAAAAAGAACCTCCAAAATAAATCTTTAGACATAAAATGAGCCATACTGAGAGTTTCAAGCATTTTATAAAAACAGAATCCAGATGCAATATGGCCCCCAGTAGAATGTGATTACACAATGAGTACGCATTCATATGACTCAGGACATCAAGGTTCACATTTCCCATCACTGGAGTCCCCTTTTGAGATTTTTGGAGCAAGTGGGCATTCCAAAGTAAAAAAAAAAAAAAAAAAAAAAAAAAAAAAAAAAAAAAAAAAAAAGTAGATGCTTAGTACGGGTCATCCTCACACACAAACTAGCCTAGTTTTCCTCATGCCACCGGTAGGTAAAATCAACAGGAATGATGGTCTGTGTCAAAATAGAATTTGTCTAATACCATGAGATAGTATCTTACATGTGAAGTATTGAAAATGTAATATCAGTTCATGATTTAGAATGCAACTGTAGATGTAAAAATTACAGTAAAACTTTATTCTTGCTTTTTATTGCTCTAGTTATACCATTCTTTTATCCATTTGAAATCCAGTATAATATCTTAGTCACTCATCTCTTGACTCTATTTTCCTAATTGACACCCTGGTATTCAAATGTTGGGGAGGCGCATATCCTACTACAGAAGGCCTTTATAATTAGAAATGATAAAGTTCTTATTTTTAACACACTTGTCATAATAAATGAGACTCAGTCTGTGACCATGCCATTGCTTTTCTTTCTTTATAGAATTTTCCACATCATGACATTATCTTGTTTATTTATTTTCATGTTATTTGTGGTCTCCATTTCTCTCACTGCCCAAAAGCTCCAGGAGAGTTTGGCCTTGCCTATCCTTGTTTGATTGACCAGGTTGTTCAGCAGCACCTAGAATAATGCCTGATATATGGAGGTGCTTGTTACTATTTATTAAATACATGAGCAAATGAATGAACTAAAATATAAAAAAAGTAGTAGATTAATTTCTCTGAAACACAGCTTTCTTGTCTATAAAACTTGGATTAGTGGAACTTAATCCAAAAATTATTGAGATTATAATTTTAAAAGTAACAAATTACCTTAATTCATTATACAATGAACAATATATGCTTAATTCATGTTAGTTCATTTATTTTTATCTTCGAATAGCATACTACCAAGTAAAGTTGTTATCCAGAACTCAGATAACTTCCATAACCCAGATAATTCCATTGGGTACTTTGAATTACATAATGGACCATAATTTGTCAAATGCTTGACAACTTGCTACCTCAGTTGCCACCTTCTTTATTCCTTTCATTTCAGTACATAGCTCCATATGTTATACTTCTATATTAGAGTAAAAAAAATATGATAGCACAGGATTAAATACATTAAAACTGTAAAAGATACTAAAGTAACATTGATGCATCTAAAAAATATTTGGCATTCAATCCCCTGATTTTACCATCAGGAAACAGGCACAGTGTTGAGCTGAAAGACCTTGAGATCATCTGACTGCAAAAATAGAACAGATGTGCTACAGTTAGTCAGTCATTCCAGAACTTTGACACTACAAATGATCATGCCACTTTCCTGGAGAGCTTAAACTTATTCCTAAACCATTGTCAGTATCCAGGGTTCCATTTTGATAGGCCTTTTCTACTGATCAGAGTTAGCATGCCAAGTGAAATCCATGTACAATCACAGCTTGTCTAAACTTCTCACTTAGATTAGGTATATATAGATTATTGAATGATATCTAAAATGAAACACAGGAATTAAAATCTGATTTTTTTTCTACTTCAAATTTACTGATCCTCCTTTTGAAAAAATCAAATTCATTTTACTTATGGATTTTTATTTCTTCAAGGTAAATAACAAGTCATTACAAAATAAATACTTCAAAAGATGAACTGTAGAAGGAAATGTATATTTATTATTTTAATTTTTTAATTAGAAGTTTCAATTCTTATGAATTTTTGTCTGTTAGACTTTTGCTTTGTGGTAATAACTTAATAAATTTATTTTTCAAGACTTTCAGCTTACTTTTAAATATTGACTTCATTTTCTATGCTGTGCATTCAAAACTTAGTGGAATGTCATTAAATCAGCTATAAATTCAAGTTGATCTATAAAATCTAATTTAGTAATTCAGTTGGCCCAGTGAAACAAAGTATTATGTATTCCTAGAATTTTGGCTATGTCTTTCTTTGGCTTTATATTTCCTTAATTAATTTTGAAAGCTAATAGGTGACTTTCCTTATGATGTCTCAAAGGCCTCAGTTGTGGTGCCCAATGAATTCAGAATCTTGTAGCAAGTTGTAAATAGTAGGAAAGTACTGGGTTTATCATGTTCTTAAAATTTAAATAGAGTTTTACCAAGACTTTTTATCTACAATACTTTTAAAATTGTTACTCTCTTACATTGCGTGATCAACTCATATCTATAGACACTATTATATAATACACATAAAATTGTGTAACAAGAGAAACTAGATGGCTTTTTGGAAAAATATCTGGCTAGTTCACAAATGCTTTGGATCCTTTCTATTTATGTTCGACATTTTGCACAACTTGGTATTTTATGCATATTTTAAGGATTCATAATCATGAATCAGTTGAGGTTTTCATGCTTTGCAGTGCTCTGAACAATCCCATAATATCTTCTGTAACTGTTAAGTAAATAGATAAAAGCAATAAAATTATTAATCTAATAATTTTAATAAAATTAATTTTAATAATGTTAAAATTTTAATAAAATTAACACATCAAGTTTTCTTCATCCTTGAATAAATACTTTGACAATAATGTCTCTTAGATTTAACATAAGGAAACATTTTATATGTTATGAGTAAATGGTGTATATGTTCTCAAATGTTGAGAATGATGTATCTATTACCATTTCCCCTTAAATCTTTGGCCTACAGGAAACTTAAACATACATGTAATATTCAACACACTAGTCATATTATTTATCCTTTTTGTCATTTCTGTCTCCTCTATGGTTTTTCTTTAATTTAATATTTTTCTCTTACTCCATATTGTAAGAAAACTGACATCCTTCTGGAAACAGCTGTATAGAGAAAATAAATAACTTAGAAAATATGGTTAGATCTACTAAAAATATCTGCCAAAACTAATTTGATGTAATATTTAGTTGTAGCTTATAAAATATACTAAGCATTATTTTTGGACTAAGCCAGATTACTCATTTTAGCTTTATGATTTGTATGCACCACTTAAAAAAATTAGTGATTTGGCCATGTTTTTGAGAAAATGTTTAGTATATATTTATAATCTGCACTTAAATCTTTTTTTCTGACATAGTCTTTCTCTTTTTTGTATCAATGGTGTTTCTGTGAGTAATGAAAAAACTAGGTGTTCAATTTATATTTTAAATAAATCAAGTGATCCTTTTTTCAGTTAGAATAATTTTTATTGGCTGAATATGTTAACTAAAAAAAGTATTAGTGAGTACTCTAAAATGAAGATTTCTCCATTACCATAAAATGTGCTTTCATGGCAAGTAATAATTCTTACTAAGAGGGAAAGAGAAATGTAAAAAAAATACCTTCGCTTCAAATTTTGTCATGTGACCTCCCCAAAGAGGGTAAGCTTCTACCTGGTAATTAGAAGAAGTAACAGGAATATTTAAAATTCACACAGGTGCTATTTCTGGATCAGTTATTTTAGTGATACAGCAATCCTGGTGATATGATTTTAGTGATACACCAATTGATGAAAACATCAATATAATAGTGCACTGAATTACCTGGCTGAATGCCCATTCCCAACCTCCATTCTCCATAGTCCCACGTGAAATAATAACAATGTATATATCAGTCCCTGTCCCTGGTTCTTAACACAGAGCACCTAAAACCCCTGTAAGCAGGGATCCTAGGAGAACTTTTCGTTTTCACATTTGGTCTTTAAGCCAGTTCCTGACACAGAATTCCTAAGACCTTGGTAATTTCCTGAGTGATAGTAGTGTCTTTTATTCAAATGTGGTGCCTCTTTGTGGGATCCTGGAAGGAAGCCTGTCACCAGGAAGGCCAAGCCATGACTAGAAGCTTGGGACTGACAGCCACTCTTTCCAACTTCTAGCAGGAGGTGGGGGTTGGAGGATTGGAGTATATAATTAATCATTCCTGTGTGATGAAGCCTCCATAAAAATTCCAAAACCATGAGGTTCAGAGCTTCTGGGTTGATGAACACATCCATGTGCTATGAGAGTGACAAGCCCCAACTGCCTGCCCTCTGGACCCTCTTAAACCTCAACTTACATGCCTTTTCATCTGGCTGTTCCTTTGTGTCCTTCAAAATACTCTTTGTAATAAATCAGCAGTAGGAAATCAACTGTTTTCCTCAGTTCTGTGAGCCAGTCTAGCAAATTATCAAATCCCAGAAGGGGTCATGGGATTTGTAGCCCATTCAGACAAAAATTGTGGGTAACCTGGGGTCCTATCGCTTCTCTGAAAAAGGGAGTCTGAAAAAGGGGGAAATCTGTGGGAATTAGCCCTTAGCCTGTGGCATCAGTGCTAATTTCTGTTGGCATTCAAATGGAATTAAACAGTAGGACGTGCAGCTGGCATGGGAGTGTTGGTTATTGATGGGGAAAAACTACACATCTGATCACAGTGTTGAGTGTGGGTATAGAAAAAAACTGCTTTTTCCTTATTTGCCCCACTATTAAGAGAAAAGAGATTACCAAATTCAGGCATTACTATGGTTGGTAAACGGCCTAAGAATATGCTGGAAATAAGTATTCAAGTATTTGGTTGCACATATATCTGAACCATCCAAAACTTTCTTGGAAATTAAATAAAGTCATAGAATAGATACACTTCCCTGAGCTGAAAGCACTCATTTGTGTTCTGTTTAGAATTAATATTTGGAAGTCTTCATGAGGAATGTAAACCATTTTGTTTTTGTTTTTAACTAATATCTGGAACAGTGTGTAGAGACGCTTTGACAGCAAAGAAAAAACAGCTAATAGTGACTCTCCGGGGGCAAAAAGTTTCCCGTGAATACTGTTTTTGTCTTTGTTTTGGAAACAATGTGGCACAATGTCACTTTCAAGGTATGTATGATATTGGACTGAATATATTGCTAAAAGTTAATGAAGTCCATGCCATTGCCTCAAGTCCTCCTGAATTAAGAGATAATGTAACAAGGAAATGAAGAAATACATCAAATAAGTAATGATTAGCATGTGTTTATATTATTGTATATATACTATATTCACCATTGCATATATGTGTATTTTTGTGTGTAATTTGATTATGTATATGTAGGGGTATAAGTTTGTGGACATAGTAGTTTTTTAGGTCCTATCCCAAAAATCAAATCAGAGGGACTCTAGAATGAATAAACTATTAGCTAATTGATAAACTGTGGTGATTTTATCGTTAAAATTCTTCAGTTTTATTGGTCATATATGTAAAAGGGACAATATGTCCTGGTTTTCATAAGAGAAGCATTTTATCCAGTATAGATATATGGATTAAGCTTAATATTTTTAAAACGTACATCTTAATATAATTGATTTTTAAAATACAGAATTGAAAAGGTCTGTACTCAGTAATACTCATACCCCTCTTCTTTGAACTATTTTTAAAAAGAAAATAAATGAAATGATAGCGTGTAAGTTTTTATCCTCTTTGTTTTGACTATCACATTTAATCATGGTTACATAGTAGCACCAAAATTAGGACAAATTACAAGAATCACAGGAGAGATCTTAAATTATATGAGCTCATTGCATGCTTCAGAAGGTCTCATTTCAGAGAAAAAAAAAAGTTTCCAACTGCCAAAACTTTGCTGCATTTTCTCTCCCCAAAATATATCCCAATTAAGTTCCATCTAAACAAAAGATACAATAGACTGATTTTTGAATAGATATGTTATCTACAGTTTATAGGCCAGACAGTCCGTTTAAATAGAAAAAGTGATTTTACATAAAGCAAGATAGAGTACAAAAGCACAGCTTTTGTAATTTTGGTAATATTGCAATTTTACAAACATGTTGCATAGTATGTGTAAGAAAATAGTTCCATTTTTCATATATCTATATATACAAGAAAACATTTACATGGAAGTACAAAACAAAATAAATGAATAGTGGACCTGATTTAAAGAATTGTATAAATAACAAGACACTCAAACTCCAAATTACATATCTCCATTGTTAATGAATGTCCTTGCCCATCTTTAACCCTGTTTGGCTTTTATTTATAAATATGCAAATAAATGAGATATTAAGACTGAAAAAAACAAAAAAGAACTACCGTTCATTATACCTCATTTCCTTTAATGGTTTTCATTGGCTTTCTCAAAATGCAGAGCCACTTCAGTTAACAATTAAAAAATAGCCCTCTGGTTCTACAAGTATTTCAAATTAATTTTATTCTCCAAATAATGTTCAGCAAGCAGTGAAAGTTGAAACTCAGCTTAGTAGATCCATGCTGGGCCCATTTTGGGATATGGTCTTTGTATATAAGTTTTATGAATACCAAGGAGTTTGTTATGCATGTATAAAAGAAAAGTGGACCACACTAATGATGTTTCCCTTCTGAAACAAAAGCATTCGTTAATTTCTACAACTCAGAATCCTCCAAGAAGGATTTTTACTACCTCATGTTATAATTATAAGCCCCCCTATTCATTTGAATAAATTAGTAGGAGCAGCAGTGTTTTAGAGTTAAATACAATAGAAATCCCATTCTTTGGTCTTTGACATTTAAACAACTAATAAATTTCAGTATAAAACAACAGGAATAAAAGTGTTCAATTAAGTTATTGATTAGTTTATGATTATTTAAAATGAATACAAATGCAGTTTTCCTTTGCGATAATGATATTTTGCAGTGTTCATTACTGTAATATACACCAGAACATAGAGCAAATAATTTCTCCATATGTCATTAAATATGATCACATGAACAATTCTTATTAGACCACAGCTATTTGAAGAATTAGGTGACAAGACCTCACTCATATAAAACTCAAATATGAATTTGGCTTTGATGATTTTATAGAAAATTTGGCCATTAAATACTTTCAATGATTTTAATAATTTAACATTATTATATTGCCATTCTCTGCTATGAAATATAACACTCATATGCATTAGACACTCTCCAGGCTATTGCTGCCTCATGCAGAGATACCATGTTTGAAATGAAATAATTTATTAGGAGTTTTATTGTATCAAATGCTATTTTTGTAAAACGAGGCATTCTCCGATTGAGTCATTCGATACAATATGTAGGAATTTTGAATGGAATAAAATGTTATAAACAGTTCAGCAATTAACCTCTGTGATCACATTATCATTTCTTCAAAACATCACTGCTTTTTAGCTTTATGGAAGTAATAATAACAGAATGTTTATATTTGGTTAATATTTCTATTAATTTCCTAAACAGTCATTTTGAATAAGATCCAAATGCATTATTTGGATCCTTTTTAACATCAACCATATTACTGAATCCTGTTAACCAAGCATGATTTTTTCCAAAGGAACCTTAATGTTCAAATGGTAAGGGTGTAAAAGGGAGTAGAAAAAAGAGCATAGGAAGTGGTGTGCCAAAAAGGTTTGCATTTCAACATTTATAAGCGGCTTTTTAAGGTGCAGAAGGAGCTCACAAATGATAGTTCAGGTATGGCTACTTAACCTAAGATTTATGAGTGCTTCCTTAAATGAATCAGAAAAATTTAAAAACGAATGTGACTAAAGGAAATGTCTAGTTTGCTATACCCCTCTCACAGATAAGTGAACTGTGACCAATGTAATTAAATATATGTCTTAAGTAGGTAAGTTCACATGACTAGCCAGGGGCAGAACTAGAACTGGAATTGCTGACTCCATTTTCCGAGATTTGAAGTACAGTCATCTACGATTCCCAAGTTACAGTAAAATTTGAGGTGTATAATTGTCTTAAACTCTTAGATAATTATATGCCAAATTATAAAGCATATCATTCACAATAAAATAGATATATTTTAGACATATATGTGTGTGTATGTGTGTGTATGACTGGTAAGTACTGGATAGAAATTTTGGAAATGTTGAACAAGAGAAGCAGGACATTTGGAACTTTTTGTTGTTCTTGCTGTTTTTTTGAAGTTTTTAATTGAAATCTTCTGAAAAAGAAAAGAATAATGTGTCCTCTTTGCATCTTTCTTTTTGATCCCCCAAACCTGAATTCAAATACATCTCGGTTTATCCATTCTTGGCAAATAACTTAAATGCTAGCATTACTGCCAACTACTTTTTCTTCTTCCCTTTGTTCTTTCCTGGAGCACACTGAGTATGAAGTTATTAAGATACGGGTAATAAGATAGCTTAGTCACATCCATGTAGTACACTATAAAGGACTCATTTTTCTCAGTGTCATTTGGGGAAGATGAAATTTATATCATATAAGTAAACTGCAGTATATTTATACATATTGTAACATAAAGATGGTACTGGGAAAACATAATCTGTTAGGGTAGTGTGCAATTAAGGGACCACTGTATTTTTTTTAAAAAAAATGCTTTTTTGTGTTTGAATGTGGAAAATAAGGACATTTGGGGCCATTCTTCTAAGCCTCCGCAATAGGCTTGATCTCTCTGAGGCAGGGGATCTTGTCTTAGATTCAGAAATCTGAAACAGCTAGTCAGATAACTTAAAGCAATTATTTGGTGTTGAATAGGAAAACCATCGCTATCACTATACTGTCTACTGTCCTGAACCGATTTGTTATATCATCTGGATACAGTCTAAAGCTCTCAAGCTTGTAAGTTACTTTTGAATTGTGTCTATACTTCTCAGAATACATTTGAATTAAAAATGTGTCAGTCCCTCACTGGAATTGGTTTTTATGTCTTTTTTTCTCACTTTTTTTTTCATCTTTTCTCCTCTTATGACATATAATTTAAATTTTCAGTTTTCTCTTTTGCCTTCTGTAATATTTGTACTTGAAATTAGAACATGTTGGAACAGAAAGCAACCCCAAGAGACTATTTTATTCAATACTTTTGCTGTGAAGTTGAGTAAACTGAAGCCTGGAGAGATTCTCAAACTGCCTAAAACAGCTCAATTGATTAATAGAAGACAGCTGAGATTAGAAACAGGGCCAGTTCCTAATCAAAAGAATTATTCCCATTTGACTTAGAAAGTTTCTAACTGTTTTAATGGAAGGATGATTAGAACTTGAATATGTCTTAAATTACTACATAATGTTTTCCTTAAAAGTTCATAAATAGTGGTTAGCACACATAATTTCTCAACATTTCTTGTATTATACTTTATTTTGCAAAGACCAGTGTGAGATTTCTTATATAAATTCTCTTATTTTAATATAAATGAAACTCTTGTGTTATAACTTTGTAAGCAATCGTATATCATAATTCTTATTTCAATATTGATTTAAAAAGTTATATAATAACACCCAAATATAAGTCACTTTTTTTATTTTAAAAATAATAAGAGTAAATTAGCCTTTGAACCCTTCTGCTGAGTACAGTGGAAATGAGCTTTTTCAGTTATTTGATATGCTAGGTTATGCAAACAAGATAATTCTGGTCAAATGTTTCACTTTTCTTCTTGCATTGCCAATATTTCTACTTTCACTAACCACACCTTTTGCAACAAGTTCTAATCTCCCAGTTCACTCTGAGCTGTAGACACCTGAACTCCAAAGATCCTACAGCCATTAATCCCCAAAAAGGAAGTTTCAACACAACTGTTGATAGTGTGCATGAGGGAGAAAAACGTTGATTGACATGTGAAAATTCAGGACTTACTTACCTTATAGTAATTAAGTCATCTTCCCATAATAGGAAATACTTAATACAGTTTTACATTATTTGACTCTGTAAGTAAGTTTCAAGAATTTGAGTTAAGGGGTGCTGTGATAAATGAATATTCAATATTCTGGAGTTGTTTACTAAGAGGTCATATATAAAAATAAGCATTGGAAAATGAAAAGAACTATAATTTTTGAGGTCAGGGTAGCCTAACAATCTAATAAAAGTAAATATATGTTAACAGCTGAATAGAAATGGAACTAAATTCCCTAAAATATGAATCTAGTGAAGTAAACACATTTTCAATATTTATTAGCATTTGTCATTTTTACTGTTTAGTCAAGAAATTTTAAGTTAACTTCTAACTTCTTTAAATCTTAACCTCCAATAAAAAATAAATGGAGAATAGTTCTGAAGATGATACCCCAATGGAAAGTGAATTTATTCTCAGCATTATGCATCACATTAGTATTATTTATTTAGAGGATGTTTGAATTTTAGCAGTCAGAATCAAGTGTAGAGTGTAGCAAACAAAAATTATACTATTAAAACCTAGGTGTAAAGGATAGCATGTGAATTTTTTTTTAAAATGATCTATGGATTTAATACCATCAACATGTCCTTTTTAATCCTATCTTATATTGCAATAAATTAGATGTTTTGTTAAAAGCAAATACATCACATGCAGTAGCTATGTAAATACTATATAAGGCCATCCAGATCTGACAAATGACATTATAATGGCATTTTGTTATTTCTGTAAAGGATATATTGCTGAGTGCTTTCAAAATTACCTAATGTACAAAATTCTAGACTTAGTAGACAAAGAGTAACAACACATTGAAATTAAAGAAACAGAAAGAAAACTCAGGGAGAGATTCTGTATTATTTTGTTTTGTTCTGTTTTGTTAAAAACCATGTATTGAATTTAAATTTTAGTAAAGCAAGCATTACATAATGCTTTAAAATTTTAAAAGTCAGGGATAAAAGTTTACATCCAAAAAGATGAATGGAAAATTGTGCTTTCAGAATGTAGAATAAGTTTTCTTACAGGGTTAACCATTTCATCTTGCCATTGGATACTGGGAATTTCATTTATGTAATGTATATATGTGCAGTTCATATCCAGGTCCTGCAAAAATCTAAAACTGTGTGCTTCACTTCGCGTAGCAAAGGCACCTATGTTATTCTCCCTTTTGAGCAAAAGTCATGATCCAGTTTTCCTGCTGACGACGCTTTTTCCACTGCTGTGTCCATCACACCCTCTGTGTTGAGCAGTACAATAAATCACGAGAGAAGGTGGTGGCGAATCCCTGCTCACGCTGGAAGTTGCTCTGTGGACCATTCGAAGAAGCTCTGGACTGATCACAAGGGAAACCGAGCAGAACTGTGAAGCAGACGGACAGGAACAAAAGGCTATTCTGGTGTGAGGAGAAATCAGTCACTTCAGCTCCACAAGCAGATGTTGCTACTGGACTGACAAGTGGAACCTACTCCTGCTGGAGAAAGGTAAAGTTTGCCGTTGGGGCAGACGCAGAGTTCATACACTTTCTGTCGAGAACTTGAGGAGCTGGGTGAAGAAGATGAGAAGGAGCCAGTTGGTAGATTTCCCAGCTTGATTGTTTCTGCATTTAAAAATATCTATGGGAAAAAAGAAATTGCATTATAATTCATTTTAGAAATCCAAATTCCTCAGAGCATCGCGTAATCTACATCCCTCCTCAACATGGTCTAATAAGGAAGTCGACACAACGAACAATTCTACGGTTTAGCTGCCATGCTTTTTTGAACAAACAAATTACATCCCTACAGTAGAGTCCAAAATATCCGCAGCTATCTTCTCCTTTGGGAGATGGTGCATTCTGACAGAAAACCCTCAATCTGAAAAGCAACATCATACAATATGCTTAAGGGGCCAACCCAGTTACTTAAACACCACAGAAAATTAATGATTTTGACAGTCTCTCAATTTAATTTCTTAACCATGCCTGATGTATAGAATAGCAAAGAAATAAGGATATCAATAGAGATGACAATACTGAACAGGGGGCAATTAGTTTTAAAAAACAAATCTCAGTCTATTTTTTTGGAATATATTCCCCTTTATTTATATCATCTTCTATGTCTTTTTTAATACCTTAAGTTCTGGGGTACATGTGCAGAACGTGCAGGTTTGTTACGTAGGTATACACGTGCCATGGTGGTTTGCTGCACCCATCAAACTGTCATTTACATTAGGTATTTCTCCTAATGCTATCCCTCCCCTAGCCCCCGACCCCCTGACAGTCCCCGCTGTGTGATGTTCCCTGCCCTGTGTCCATGTGTTCCCATTGTTCACCTCCCACTTATGAGTGAGAACATGCAGTATTTAGTTTTCTGTTCCTGTTTTAGTTTACTGGGAATGATGGTTTCCAGCTTCATCCATGTCCCTGCAAAGGACATGAACTCATCCTTTTTTATGGCTGCATAATATTCCATGTGTATATGTGTTACATTTTCTTTATCTAGTATATCACTGATGGACATTTGGGTTGGTTCCAAGTCCCTACTATTGTGAAGAGTGCTGCAATAAACTTAAGTGTGCATGTGTCTTTATAGTAGAATGATTTATAATCCTTTGGGTATATACCCACTAATGGGATTGCTGGGTCAAATGGTATTTCTAGTTCTAGATCCTTGAGGAATCCCCTCACTGTCTTCCACAATGGTTTAACCAATTTACACTCCCACCAACAGTGTATTTCTCCACATCCTCCCCAGCATCTGTTGTTTCCTGACTTTTGAATGATTGCATTCTAACTGGCCTGAGATGGTATCCCATTGTGGTTTTGATTTGCATTTCTCTAATGACAGTGATGATAAGCATTTTTTCATGTGTCTGTTGGCTGCATAAATGTCTTCTTTTGAGAAGTGTCTGTTCATATTCTTCAACCACTTTTTGATGGAGTTGTTTGCTTTTTTCCTGTAAATTTGTTTAAGTTCTTTGTAGGTTCTGGATATTAGCCCTTTGTCAGATGGATACATTGCAAAAATTTTCTCCCATTCTGTAGGTTGCATGTTCACTCTGATGATAGTTTCTTTTGCTGGGCAGAAGCCCTCTGGTTTAATTAGATCCCATTTGTGGTTTAATTAGATCCAATTTGTCACCATTGCTTTTGGTGTGTTAGTCATGAAGTCTTTGCCCATGCCTATGTCCTGAATGGCATTGCCTAAGTTTTCTTCTAGGGTTTTTATGGTATTAGGTCTTATGTTTAAGTCTTTAATCCATCTTGAGTTAGTTTTTGTATAAGGTGTAAGGAAGGGATCCAGGTTCAGCTTTCTGCATATGGCTGGCCAGTTTTCCCAACACCATTTATTAAATAGGGAATCCTTTCCCCATTGCTTGTTTTTGTCAGGTTTGTGAAAGTTCAGATGGTTGTAGATATCTAGTGTTATTGCTGACGCCTCTGTTCTGTTCCATTGGTCTATAGATCAGTTTTGGTGCCAGTACCATGCTGTTTTGATTACTGTAGCCTTGTATTATAGTTTGAAATCAGGTAGCATGATGACTCCAGCTTTATTCTTTTTGCTTAGTATTGTCTTGGTTATGTGGGCTCTTTTTTGGTTCCATATGAAATTTAAAGTAGTTTTTTCCAATTCTGTGAAGAATGTCAATGGTAGCTTGATGGAGATAGCATTGAATCTATAAATTACTTTGGGCAGTGTGGCCATTTTCACGAGATTTTTTAATACTCATAAAAGTGTGTGTACTCTTAATCCAAGGGATATACTAAGTAGCTGACATGGTTTGGCTGTGTCCCCACCCAAACCTCATCTTGAATTGTAACTCCCATAATTCCCATGTATTGTAGGAGGGACCCAGTGGGAAATAATTAAATCACGGGGGCAGTTTCCCCCATACTGTTCTCAGGGTAGTGAACAAGTCTGAAAAGATCTGATGGTTTTATAAAGGGAAATCCCTTTCACTTGGTTCTCTCATTCTCTCTTGCCTGACACCATGGAAGATGTGCTTTTTGCCTTCTGCCATGATTGTGAGGCCTCCCCAGCCTCGTGGAAGTGTGAATACATTAAATATCTTTTTCTTTATAAATTACCCAGTCTTGGGTATGTCTTTGTCAGCAATGTAAAAACCAATACAGTAGTTAATCGGCACAGTGAACAATATATAATTATTGTCTATAATTAGATTTGAAGTCTCCATGAAACATATTACCCATGTTCAATACCTACTTTGCTAAATCTTCTAATTTGGAAAATGCTTTATTCTAAATCATGGACTCACCACTTTGAGGGACAGTGATCATATGGCTCTGACAGGCATGGAGAAAATTTCAGAAAAAGAAAAAAAACAGATCTTGAATTTGAGCAAAGAAACAGCTCTCTCCAGCTGTTTCTTGTTTCCGCTGATATATAGCTTATGATTGTCTGAAGGGTATCCCTAAATTGACAGGAGTAGGAGAGAATATTCTGCTTTCTCTATCTTTGCCCTCCCTCATCTAAGTTCCATTTGTTTTGTACTGGGACTCCTGTAATAGTCCTCTACCTGGCCTCCCGGTGGCCCATTTTTGTCCTCCTATCATTGACTTTACATATGCCTAGAGTGAACTTTTAAGAAATGCAAATCAAATAATCTTGCTACACTGCTCAAAACACTTTGATGTCATCCCCCACACTTCAATTGGATCCTGATGTCTTTCCATGGCCCAAAGGCCCTACCTACAAGATCTGGCCTATCTCTCTGACATCATTTCCTGTAATTCTTCCTCTTGCTCCAGTTCTTGCATTTTCTCAAAAATAGCAAAAGAACTATGGCCTCACAGCATTTTTACTGTTTCCTCAAACTGAAATGCTTTTCTCCAGAGATTTAATGAGTGGGGGGAGATATTAACTGGGTGGTTGTAAAATATGGATGGGAGGGAGATTTCCACTTTTTTGATGCTTTTTAATTTCTGAACTATAAGACTGTATTGTACACTACAATTGAGCCAGAAAAAGAATTCATACATCATAAGTATGTATATTTTAGGTTAATTTGGATGCAAACAAATTTGCTCCAATTCTCCAAAGGTCACCTCCTTGGAAATAACTTTTCTAAACACTCTATTAAAATAATGCTAATCTTTCTTCTCTCATTAACAGGTATACTTTTCTCCGTAGTAAAAATCCATTTGTAATGTTACATTTGTATTCATTCATTGTTTGTTTCTTCTACTTACAATAAGATCCATGAGGATAGGGCCTGTCTTTGGTTCATCCATACAGAATAGGGCATGGAATTGTAAAGTGCATGAATTACACGATGCTTTTTCTTCACCTTGAATACATCTCTCCCCTCTAAGTTACAAACCCACCCTCCAACAAAGCCCAGTTCATCTGTTTTCTTTTCCATATACCTTTCCCTGATGCCCCAAGATAGAAAAACCCTTTTTTAAAAAAGATTTTTTAAACTATAATTTCTGGAGTACATGTGCAGAATATGCAGGTTTGTTACATAGGTATTCACGTGCCATGGTGGTTTGTGCACCAACCAACCCATCATCTACTTAGGTATTTGTCCTAATGCTATCCCTCCCCTAGCCCCCCATTCCAGAGAGGACCCAGATGTGATGTTCCCCTCCCTGTGTCCATGTATTCTCATTGTTCAACTCCCAATTAGGAGAACATGCGGTGTTTGGTTTTCTGTTCTTGTGTTAGTTTGCTGAGAACGATGGTTTCCAGCTTCATCCATGCCACAAAGGACATGAACTCATCCTTTTTATGACTGCACAGTATTCCATGGTGTATATGTGCCACATTTTCTTTATCGAGTCATTCATTGATGGGCATTTGGGTTGGTTCCAAGTCCCTGCTATTGTGAACAGTGCCGCAGTAAACATACATGTGCATGTATCTTTATAGTAGAATGATTTATAATCCTTTGGATATAATCACAGTAATGGGATTGATGGGTCAAATGGTATTCCTGGTTCTAGATCCTTGAGGAATCGCCACACTGTCTTCCACAATGGTTGAACTAACTTACACTCCCACCAACAGTGTAAAAGCATTCCTATTTCTCCACATCCTCACCAGCATCTGTTGTTTCCTGACTTTTTAATGACCACCATTCGAACTAGCATGAGATGGTATCTCATTGTGGTTCTGATTTTCATTTCTCTAATGACCAATGATGAAGAGCTTTTTTCATGTGTTTGTTGGCCGCATAAATACCTTCTTTTGAGAAGTGTCTGTTCATATCCTTTGCCCACTTTTTGATGGTTTTTTTTTTCTTGTAACTTTAAGTTCTTTTTAGATTCTGGATATTAGCCCTTTGTCAGATGGATACATTGCACAAATTTTCTCTCATTCTGCAGGTTGCCTGTTCACTCTGATGATTGTTTCTTTTGCTCTGCAGAAGCTGTTTAGTTTAATTAGATCCCACTTGTCAATATTGGCTTCTGTTGCCATTGCTTTTGGTGTTTTAGTCATGAAGTCTTTGCCCATGCCTATGTCAAAAATGGCATTGCCTATGTTTTCTGGTAGGGTTTTATGGTTTAGCTCTTATGTTTAAGTCTTTAATCCATCTTGAGTTAGTTTTTGTATAAGGTGTAAGGAAGGGATCCAGGTTGAGCTTTCTGCATATGGCTAGCCAGTTTTCCCAACACCATTTATTAAATAGGGAATCCTTTTCCCATTGCTTGTTTTTGTCAGGTTTGTCAAAGTTCAGGTGGTTGTAGATGTGTGGTGTTATTTCTGAGGCCACTATTCTGTTCCATTGGTCTATATATCTGTTTTGGTACCAGTACCATGCTCTTTTGGTTACAGTAGCCTTGTAGTAAAGTTTGAAGACAGGTAGCATGATGCCTCCAGCTTTGTTCTTTTTGCTTAGGATTGTCTTGGCTATGCGGGCTCTTTTTTGCTTCCATATGAAGTTTAAAGTAGTTTTTTCCAATTCTGTGAGGAATGTCAATGGCAGCTTGATGCGGATAGCATTGAATCTATAAATTACTTTGGGCAGTATGGCCATTTTCACGATAATGATTCTTCTTATCCATGAGCGTGGAACGTTTTTGCATTTGTTTGTGGCCCCTCTTATTTCCTTGAGCAGTGGCTTGTAGTTCTCCTTGAAGAGGTGCTTCACATCCCTTGTAAGTTTTATTCTTACATATTTCATTCTCTTTGTAGCACTTGTGAATGGGAGTTGACTCGTGATTTGACTCTCTGTTTGCCTGTTATTGGTGTATAAGAGTGCTTGTGATTTTTGCACATTGATTTTGTATCCTGAGACTTTGCTGAAGTTGCTTATCAGCTTAAGGAGATTTTGGGTTGAGATGATGGGGTTTTCTACATATACAATCATGTCATCTGCAAACAGAGACAATTTGCCTTCCTGTATTCTTAATTGAATACCGTTTATTTCTTTCTTTTGCCTGATGATTGCCGTAGCCAGATCTTCCAATACCATGTTGAATGGGGTGGAAAGAGAGGGCATCATTGTCTTGTGCCAGTTTTCAAAGGGAATGCTTCCAGTTTTTGCACATTCCTTATGACACAGACTGAGTTTGCCATAAATAGCTCATATTATTTTGAGATACATCCTATCAATATGTAGTTTATTGAGAGTTTTTAGCATGAAGGGGTGTTGAATTTTGTTGAAGACCTTTCCTGCATCTATTGAGATGACCGTGGTTTTTGTCATTGGTTCTGTTTATGTGACTGATTACATTTATTGATTTGTGTATGTTGAAGCAGCCTTGCATCCCAGGGATGAAGCCGACTTGATCGTGGTGGATAAGCTTTTTGTTGTGCTGCTGGATTCGGTTTCCCAGTATTTTATGAGGATTTTCAAATCGATGTTCATCAGGGATGTTGGCCTAAAATTTTCTTTTCTTTGTTGTGTCTCTGCCAGGTTTTGGTATCAGGATGATGCGGGCCTCATAAAATGAGTTAGGGAGGATTCCCTCTTTTTCTATTGATTGGAATAGTTTCAAGACGGATGGTACCAGCTCCTCTTCTTTGTACCTCTGGTAGAATTTGGCTGTGTATCTGTCTGGTCCAGGACGTTTTTTGGTTGGTAGGCTATTAATTATTGCCTCAATTTCAGAACTTGTTATTGGTCCATTTAGGTATTCGACTTCTTCCTGGTTTAGTCTTGGGAGGGTGTATGTGTCCAGAAATTCATCCATTTCTTCCAGATTTTCTAATTTATTTGTTTAGAGGTGTTTATATTATTCTCTAGTAGTTTGTATTACTGTGGGATCAGTGGTGATATCCCCTTTATCATTTTTTATGGCATCTATTTGATTCTTCTCTCTTTCCTTCTTTATTAGTCTGGCTAGCGGTCTATTTTGTTGATCTTTTCAAAAAACCACCTCCTGGATTCATTGATTTTTTGAAGGGTTTTTGTGTGTCTATCTCCTTCAGTTCTGCTCTGATCTTAGTTATTTCTTGTCTTCTGCTAGCTTTTGAATTTGTTTGCTCTTGCTTCTCTAGTTCTTTTAATTGTGATGTTAGGGTGTCGATTTTAGATCTTCCCTGCTTTCTCTTGTGGGCATTTAGTGCTATAAATTTCCCTCTACACACTGCTTTATGTGGGTCCCAGAGATTCTGTTACGTTGTGTCTTTGTTCTCATTGGTTTCAAAGAACATCTTTCTTCATGCCTTCACCTCGTGATTTACCCAGTAGTCATTCAGGAGCAGGTTGTTCAGTTTGCATATAGTTGTGTGATTTTCAGTGAGTTTCTTAATCCTGAGTTCTAATTTGATTGCCCTGTGGTCTGAGAGACTGTGATGATTTCCGTTCTTTTGCGTTTGCTGAGGAGTGTTTTACTTCCAATTATGTGGTCAATGTTAGAATAAGTGAAATGTGCTAAGAAGAATGTATATTCCGTTGATTTGGGGTGGAGAGTTCTGTAGATGTTTCTTAGGTCTCCTTTGTCCAGAGCTGAGTTCATGTCCTGGATATCCTTGTTAATTTTCTGTCTTGTTGATCTGTCTAATATTGACAGTGGGGTGTTAAAGTCTCTCACTATTATTGTGTGGGAGTCTAGGTCTCTTTGTAGGTCTCTAAGGACTTGCTTTATGAATCTGGGTGCTCCTGTATTGGGTGCATATATATTTAGGATAGTTAGATCTTGTTTCATTGATCTCTTTACCATTATCTAATGGCCTTCTTTGTCTCTTTTGATCTTTGTTGGTTTAAAGTCTGTTTTATCAGAGACTAGAATTGCAACCCCTGCTTTTTTATTTGACTCTCCCATTGCAGTTTATTATTTTAAATATCTTATTCTGCCAATCGCTTAATGTGGTATTTTATAGCCATCTTCACATCTTACTTTCCCTGCCTAATACATCCTCCTCAAAGATAGAATCATATTGAATTTTTAGTAATTCCTACGATGTTTAACCCTGCACATACACCTTCTACATGACACAGTTATTCAATAAATGAATACATTATAAAACAAACGAATGGCTGCATTGATCAACAGTATTCAAAGTTAAAAAGCATGATTACAGCTAGTGTTTATTGATGTCAAATGTTGAAATATATTACCCCGTAGTTACTTCTGTGTTAAGTGACAGGAAAGCAAAGAAATGAATTTGTTCTGTTTTTTTTTTTGTTTTTGTTTTTCTGATGTGAAAGCAAGATGTGAAAACAGGAAGTGCACAAAACTAGGCAAACAACAACAAAAACCCAAGGCAATACATTTTTGGGGTATGGATGTTGTGTCTCATTTCTTCTTGCTTGTGTTACACTTGGGGTTCTTTTACTTCTCCCCAGGGAATGAGAGATGATTCCTTTTATTGATTGAGTGGAAGAGGAAGTAGGCTTGTGTAGTTCAGTCCCTTTTCCTTACACCTTTTCAGGAGCTAGCATGTGTGCAGAGGAAAGGCATCCTCAAGCTCTGAAAATGCCGGAAGTATTCTAGGGGCAAACTCTGAGACTGTGGGGTTTAAGTCTACAGATTTGGAGTTGAGTTCACCTCGAAGAAATCTTAAAAGCTGGTGTTTTAGATAAGAAACCTTGGGACATACACAGTTAAGGAGGGTGATATGAAAATCTAATGAAGATGTGCAGAAGACGGCTCATGTGGGATTGATCAGATGACTGTAAGAGTAAGTAAGGATTGCACGTGACAGCCTTAGAATCAAGCTTGAGCTATGGAGGCCTCATCATCAATGGAGTAAACCTTGAAGTACTCAAGCCTTATGATGAGTAGCTTGCTTCAGCATAGCCATAACGGTGTTCTCCGGTTCTCCCGTCCATTTAGGGGCTGCTTTAGATTGTATTTGGTATATTACAATGCTTAAAATTCCGTAAGTTTCTGAGATCCAAACCATAGCTCCACCCATGTAAAAAGTCATTTTTTATAATAGATAAGTTGATTCATATGGAGTCCTTAGAAAGAGAAAATGATACTGTCTTGGCTTGAGATAGAGGTGTATTCTTTCTTACATAGCATTCCTGCACCTACCTAGGTTTGTGCAGCATGGATGAACTTGATCTCATCTTTTTCTGTTCTGCCAAGGCAGTGATGCTGTTCACTTTCCAACCTCTAAAATTGATATGGCTCTTCAATATTTTCTTATAAACCATATAATCCATTGGTTCTGGAATTCTTCCCTGATCTCAGAATCACATCCCTGGTCTCTTAAGTCCCAGTCCAGTGTCTTTCCTCTACCAAGAATTCGTTTATCCTTCTGTCACCTGTTGAAATCTGGCCCAGGACTCACAAAGGAAATCTTAATTTTCAAAACAAAAAAATTGTTTTTGGCCAGGTACAGGGGCTCATGCCTGTAATCCTAGCACTTTGGAAAGCTGAGGTGGGAGGATCACGAGGTCAGGAGTTTGAGACGAGCCTGACCAACATGGCGACAGCCCGTCTCTACTAAAAGTACAAAAATTAGCCAGGCATGGTGGCAGGTGCCTGTAATCCCAGCTACTAGGGAGGCTGGAGGCAGGAGAATCACTTGAATCCAGGAGGTGGAGATTGAAGTGACCCGAGATCATGCCACTGCACTCCATCCTGGGCTACAAGAGCGAGACTCTGTCTCAAAAAAAATGCTTTATTATTTTTCTGTGATCTTGTGGTATATATGCTGTTATTGTATTACGTATGCCATTATACCACTTACAGTATTCTCCATACAATTGCAATTCATGTTGGTTTCCAGACTGAGTCTGAAATACTTTACAATACTATGTCTGAAATGACTATGAATTTTCAACAGTGCAGAATTTTACATACAATTTCATTCTTCTACATTTCATCCATCATTTTAGATACCTCAATACCATGACTGATATTAAGTAGTTTAAAAACTATCTAAGGATAAGGACTTTATATCCCTCTATATTGTTTAGTAAATGACAAACCTGTCTGTGGCACAGTCGATGTAGCAAAATATATATATGATTTTATATTTCTTCATAGGAAAAAGACATGCTACTTTAAGTGCCACACCTTTCTGTACTTTTATTTTGTTACTATAAAAAAAACCACACATGAAAACCTGTGGCTATGATTTATTTACAGCGTAATACTCATTTGACAATGAAGTTATAATATGTAATTGAATCAAAGGACTCTGCTGATAGAACGAATAAAAGAACATATGTAAATGATTCTTATATGGGGCAAAATAGATATTAGTAATAATCAATATTTATTATGAGCAATTTGAATGAAAGTTACCATTATCAAAGCAACTCTTTAAAAAGAATGCAAGATGTTTAAGAAAGACTTCCATCCTACGATGTTAGACAAAGTATTGTAGTCTACAATTGTAGTGGAAAGAAATCCTGATAGAATATATTAATTTCAAAATATTATACATTAGATTGCTAGATCATTTATGGTGTAATATCTGCTAAGACTCTAATATGGTCCTACCAGTAAATCTGTCCTACCAGTAAATCTGTTTTTAAAAAGGAATATTCCCCTTTTGCCTGTATTAAATTATGACCTCATCATTATAACCGAAGAGGACTGAAATACTCCAGAACATGTCTCTCTTTTTCTTCTCAATTTGACCTTTGTGGGCTCATAATTTAAAAACGATAAATAACACCAGAAGAAAATAAAACACCAAGGGAATGTATTGGTAGGAAAAGCAATACAACAGATTTAGACTGTCAACAACTTTCAAAATTGTAGTAAAAATATATAGACTAGCATATGAATCATGTATGAGCATTTAAAATAACTAAGGTAGAATTAAAAATGAACAGGCATGAAAGCATCTGCCAAGATGTCCAGATTTGAAAAAAAAAAAAAGATGAGACTGTTAGACATTAAAGACATAATCATTAAAATTTAAAACCTCGATGTATGGATAAAATATGAGATTAGATACTGGGAATAACCCTGAAAATACAGACCTGAATAACTCAGTGGCATGAGGCACAGTAAGATAAAGA
The DNA here is from genome assembly GCF_028885625.2 of Pongo pygmaeus. Lineage (NCBI taxonomy): Eukaryota > Metazoa > Chordata > Mammalia > Primates > Hominidae > Pongo > Pongo pygmaeus. Next base: position 14,064,163 of record NC_072380.2, read on the forward strand.
AACTGGGAAGGAGAGGGTAAGATATGTGGAAGGTGTGAAAATGCAAAGTTATGTCTTCAGAGTTTCAGAGAAAGACCATAGAAAATTGGGGGGAGGTTATCTGAAGAAATAATGGGAATTTCCAGAAGTGATAAAAATGTGATTCTGCAGATACAACAATCATGTATACTTATCACTTTATAGTGGAAGAGTAGAACACCAAAGGCAAAGTATTATTTAAAGCAGACAGCAAGAGAAAAAAATAAATGATGTCTACAGGAGTAGCAACAAGATTTAAAGGAAATGCTTGGGGAATAAAGGTAATATAGAAGAAAAATATTAATGTATACATCCTTATCCAGGAAATATCATTCCTAAATGGGAAAACTTCTTTCCTTTTAGATAAATAAAGGCACTCTTTCTATGGAAACAAACAACCAAAGTGCTTTCTGGAAGAACTTTCTGAATATCAAGATATAACAAGAATTAAAAAAAAAAAAAAGGCATTATTCTTCTCAAATTATATGCATATGGTTCCAGGGGAAGCATAAAGAAGTGCTTTGTGGAAAAGTTTAAATTACACAAATATATACTTCATCTGTTTGTTTTGAGATGGAGTCTCGCTCTGTCGCCCCAGGCTGGAGTGCAGTGGTACGAACTTGGCTCACTGCAATTTCCGCCTCCCGGGTTCACGCCATTCTCCTGCCTCAGCCTCTGGGGTAGCTGGGACTACAGGTGCCCACCACCATGCTCGGCTAGGCTAACTAACTTTTTCTATTTTTTTTTTTTTTTTTTTTTTTTTTTTTTTTTAGTAGAGACGGGTTTTCACCGTGTTAGCCAGGATGTTCTCCATCTCCTGACCTCGTGATTTGCCCGCTTGGCCTCCCAAATATATATGAAATTTGGTAACCTAATATTACTTTCCTAAGTTACAACTCCATGTATTTTCTACTGAAAGATATTCCTTCACAAGTCAATTATAAATGGGACATCTAAATACTTGTATTTTCAAAATGGGCAGTATAGGGCCAGGGTCCAACTTTCTGGGACTCACCTCCCCTTCTGTAGATTGCAGATGGAGCTCCTTCCTGCAGGTGGCCTTGAAGTCTCCTGCAGCAGCACTCACCTGGACCCCACGGGGAGCTTCCATGATCAAGGATCTGGTGGGTGATTCAAGCCTAAGGGAAAAACAAAAAATCATTAATAGGAAAAAAAAAACCCCAAAAAATCATTAATAGAAAAAAAATTTTTGATAAACTAAACTAGAAGACAACATTGGTCAAAACAACAACCAGACAGACAGGCATAAAGGAAAAGTCCTATCATTTTAGGCAAAGCCAAAATGAGTTTCTGAACAATTTTTGATTGACTTTTTGGCTCTTTATAAAAATCTACATTTATTCACATCAAGTATTTACTCTCACTTTCATGACAATTTGCTTGTTTCCCCTCAGAATGCTCATGAAAAGTAGGGTGTGATAAGTATACTTGCTAAAATGTTTAATAACTTACTAGTATTAATGATGGAGGTTAAATAAAAAATTTACTGCAATTTAGGATGTAGATATATGTATTCCTCAATAAAGAGTCCCAGTCTTGTAAACATGAATACTTTAATGAAAATCGTTAATATTGCACACTTTCAGGCATGCACAAAATATTATGAACTTGACACCTCTAGAAACTGATTAAAATAATGAAGTAAGACATTTTCTACATCAACTAACTCTGTTGGCCCCGTGAAATGTCCACAAAATGAGTGACATTAGTCTGTGAAAGAAAAATCAATAGGAGGGTAATATACAAGTACAAATGTGATTGAAGGTTGGCTACATAAATTATGAGGGCAAGAAACAAGTGTTTTAGACAGTCATGCCTACATAAAAAGAGATGGGAGGCAGTTTTCAAATTATCTTTAAATATAACAGTAGAGAAAAAGCAAAAATGACACAACACAGGAACTAGAATACAGTGGTAAAAAGTGCCGGTATGAGAAGAGGTAGGATCCATGCATTGGTCTTTTTAGATCAGCTTTCTGCCTGTGATCCCCTTACCACAACACTTTAAGAGGAGGGTCCCCTCAGGCTCACATTCACTGTTATCCAGCACAACTTGTTTTGTTTTTGTTTTCTGAGGCAATGAATTCAGAGTTGTTTTGCAGAAAGAACCACCTCAAATGGTTAGGTCTCTGGAGTTCAGCTCCCTCTCAGCAAGAGAGTCAAGTCAAACTTAAAAGCTTAAAAGTGATAGGGAAGGAGTAGAGCCAGCATTTAGAAGTGGTTTCCACACTTTCATTTTCTTTTTTTTCACTCACCTAAGCAACTTTAAAATTTTAATCCCTATGGGCCATTTGGAGATCCATCTTCACATAATCCCTGGAGGGGTGAGGTTTTGAATATATCTATTTTTAAGAAACATCTGTATTTTTTTATTAAACAAAACTCCCCATATTTTCCATAGAATATTTGAAAACCTGAGGACAATCACTCATAATCCTACTTATAAAATTTACTATTAGCATTCTATGCACAGTATCAAAATTTGAATGTTAAAATGTGTAGTTTATCACTGATTTTCCCTGATACACAACCCTTCTAGAACTACGCAGACTCTTAGCAACACCGTAACAACAATTAAATGTTGTCCCGCTTCTCTCTTGTATGGAAACTCTCCTGTTCACTGAGGAGGGTTTCACAGACTTACTTATATTATAGTAGAGGTTTTCAATTAAACTATTCATGTTATTATAAAATAGTATCTGAAAAAGGAAACCCAAGTTTATTGGTACTACTTGTGGATTTCTTTGTTATTAGTCAATGAAATTAGTGAATTATAATTGTATTCATTTGGAAAGCATTACAGCAAATATAGCAGTAAGTTTCAGACTGGCTTTCACAGTGGGTACCTAGGATTATTATGGCAGAGAGAAGGATTAATGTTTAACTTAAGTCCCTCTACCACCTGGTTTTTCAAAGCATTCTGTTTTTTTATGGTGTTTATATACCAAAGATGCAACAAGATACTGTTTTTAAGGTGTTATGCAACTATCAAATTAAAAAAAAAATCTGTGGCCTAAATCTCTAGAAGAATTCTCAACATTCAGAAAAAAGAAGAATTCAGACTTTAAAACAACCTAAGCTGCAAGATGCAGTTATTAAATATTAAGCAGAACTTACTTAAGCATCAGAAGAAACAGAAAGAAAGAGAGGGAAAAGGAAAGGAAAGAAAGCAAATACACTACTTTATCATAATGTTCTTCTAATAGGTAGAAGAACACCAGCAAAGTGATTTACCCCTTTATTGAGGAAATGTCTCAGACAAAATCCTGACTGCTTAACAGTTTTTTTCCTTGAATATATTAATGATGTGTATTAGAGCTATGTGTTTCTAGAGATTAACTTGGAGCCTGCAAACCTTAATATTTCTGTGTTAAGCTGTATTTTTGCAAGAATGAGAATTATGAAAAGATGCCAATTATATGATTAAATATTAATTCATTTTACAGAATCCAAGTGCAGGTTATTTTCTTATTCAGTAGTTAATGGATCTCAGATCCAAAAAAGATCTTTAGGCAATGGGCATTGTATAATTAGTTTCATCACTTTTTACCATAGGTACAGAAACTCTTCAAACTGTAGTAACTTAACTATATATTAATGTAAGAAATAAAAAAGAATGAACATTGGGCTGTTCTGGGCAAATTTACTATTATGTCTTTGTTAACTATTTAACATGTTTTTTTTTTTAGCCTTTTAAAATATAGACTCCATACTACAAAACAGTATCATCTTATCTAAAAAAATCAAAGAAAATCCAGTTTTAAAATGCACATGAAAACTAGCACAGAACTTGAGAAATACTAGACACTCATCAAACATCTGCTGAATAAATAATAAGTTATAGAAATCCACTACATTTCTTCACCAAAATATTAATACTCTATTAATAAACTTTTGAAATGTATTTCTTTTCTGAAGTCTTTTTGTTCTTCACAATAACAAAACCAAAGAAAACATGGCTACTTACTCCCTAAATTAACATTTTATTGACTTGGCCAACCAATGAAACTGTGTTGATTAGAACTAGGCATCAACTAACAGTACTTACTTCTCTGAAAGGAAAATTGTCAGCAAGGCTTGTAAAGTTTTTCTCAGACACCCTGCTTTTAATCTTAATTATACAAATAAATAATTGAATACCTACATAATTACTCTACTCTGCTTCTGTTTCAGTTTGGAAATTTAGTAACACTTATCTTGGGGGTTGCCAGTCTTTTAGAACCAGCTGATAAATCCAGCTTAGTGCAATGTTTACATAATGATGAATAATTAGAAAATGAAAACCAGAAACACCATACACTAGATATAATATCATTCACATTGTCACTTATGAATTGTGAAATATGTCAGCAAGATAATTAAAATACCAGTTGGTTCTTATTCCTCTTTTAACAATAGACTCTCCATAGTAAAAATTATAAAATGAGCATATAGTTACTAAAATGTTAGAAATAAAAAGAAGTCTTCTTTAAGAATAAATTTAATTAAAAAATACTTCTATAAATGTATTTTTTAAGTTTACTGAATAAATTAGTAAACAGCTATGTCTATATTAAAACACAGATGAAAACAATTGGAATCAGTGCTCTTCACATCTGCCTTTGTAATACAATAATAACTGCAGCCACTTTCCTTATATCCCATTGATTTAGTTAATGTCCTCATTTTTCAGCTTTGCTAAGTTTCAGTAATTCACATTAACAAATACTTATTGCAGCAAGGATATGTAAGATAACAGTGCTGGCTGCTACAGCATTAAGGATAAACAAGGGAGATGTGTATCCTGTTCTAATGGAATTTTCAGTTTGTTAGGAGAAGAAAGATACAATAAATATTTTCACAAAAGTTGTTGAATTCCTCCCTGATAAAGGAGCCATAAATGAAGACTGTAGCATCCTATGAGATGCTGTTTACACACACTCCTCAGCACTCCTGAATCCCTAGGGTTTCTGTATAGAGTAAGTAATTATTATGTTGCTCTTCTAAAATAAGTCTTAGTCCTTGAAGAAGGCCACTTTTTTTTCTAATATTGTTCCCTAGCTTGTTTGAATCTGTGTTACTCAAGTAGTGAGAAACTGAGTTCTTTAGGAAATTTTATCACAGGACTCCAAAAATTTACTGTTGTAAAGTATGGTTTTGTTGCCTTAAAGATTTTCACCTTTATTTTTTGTTTCCATCTGAGTACATATACATTCATCCAATGTGAAGGGCTAAACAAAAATCCTTATGAAATAAAAAGGTTTTGTAACTTAATATTTTTATTTTGCTTCCCAAGACAGCAACTGTGTCTCTCAGGTTGACACTTTGATCCAACTTTAAAAGTGACTTTTAATGTGATTAGTTTTTATCAGCACTATTTGCATCTTTCCTTTTCCTATACAATAAGAAGTGCATTTCAGAATGTAATTTACCTATCATAAACTAATTATTATTAAACCATAATTAATCACCAAATCTTATGTACTGAATTAAGAACAGGCTGGACGCCTGTAATCCCAGCACTTTGGGAGGCCAAGGGGGGCGGATCAGAAGGTCAGGAGATCGAGACCATCCTTGTCAACATGGTGAAACCCCGTATCTACTAAAAATACAAAAAATTAGCCAGGCGTGGTGGCGGGCACCTGTAGTCCCACCTACTTGGGAGGCTGAGGCAGGAGAATGGCGTGAACCCAGGAGGCAGAGCTTGCAGTGAGCCGAGATCGTGCCACTGCACTCCAGCCTGGGTGACAGAGTGAGACTCTGTCTCAAAAAAAAAAAAAAAAAAAAGAACATCCACTGAGCAGTTTTGTATTAGGGATCTAGATTCTAGATTTTAATATTTTGAATTTAATCAACTGTGGTAATAATTATCCTGGGAAGAATTCCCCATAATGTTGGAATTTTCTGGGTAATGAGAGATTTTACATATAACTGCCTCCTAGAACCATCACACTGTCAGGACATAGCTTATTCCATTGGAAATATTAGACTGAGGAACCCCATCACAGTCCAATTAAGTTCTGCCTTTTTCTGATTTGCTTCCATATTACTCTCTATATAATACTCTGTGGTCATTTATAGCTTTCTCAGCTCCCTATATGCCCTGTCTTTATTCCTATATATGTCATATATTTCATTATATATGTCGGATTTTCCAGCATTCCTTTTTTTGTTGTTTGTATTTTGTTTTGTTTTGTTTTTACAGATGGGGTCTTGCTGTGTTGCCCAGGCTGGAGTACAGTGGCATGATCATAGCTCACTGCAGCCTCGACCTCCTGGGCTCAAGCAATCCTCTGGTCTCAGCCTCCTGACTAACTTGGACTACACATGTGCACCACCATGCTCGGTTAATTTGTTTTTATTTTTTATTTTTCATAGAGACAGGGTCTCACTATGTTGCCAGGTCTTGAACTTCTGATCTCAAGTGATCCTCCTACCTTGGCCTCCCAAAGTGCTGGGGTTGGTTACAGGTGTGAGCCACTGTGCCTGGCCTCAGCATCCCTATTTTTATTAGTTCCTCTCACTCTATAACTGCTTTGCCTTTTCTTTTCCACATTCTTCCTATCTAATATATTCATTTTTGTATTTATTTTAAGTATATTGGGGGAAACACTGTTTAGTTGTCTATTTATTTTAGTTCTTCATATATTAAGGATTATCAACAATGATGGATTTTATGCCACAGGTATAAGAGGAAGCACTTACCTGAGATCTTGGGATGGCTCTGCTCTGATGTGTGGTGTCTCCACAGAGTGCCCAAATACGGCTCCTTCAGTGCCTGGAGGTAGCATGAATATAGCAGTCAGTATAAGCAAGTCCACACAGTGGTTTTCATCTCTGTGTTTATGCATCAAATATTTTTCCAAAAGAGAGAAAACTTAAAATAGGTATATATGATATATTAGTCCATTTTCACACTGCTGATTGATAAAGACATATCGGAGACTGAGAAGAAAAAGAGGTTTAATTGGACTTACAGTTCCACATGGCTGGGGAGCCCTCAGAGTCATGGCGGGAGGCAACAGGCACTTCATACATGGCAGTGGCAAGAGAAAAATGAGGAAGACGCAACAGCAGAAACCCCTGATAAAACCAGCAGATCTCGTGAGACTTACTCACGACCACGAGAACATTATGGGGGAAACTGCCCCCATGATTCAAATTATCTCCCACCAGGTCCCTCCCACAACACGTGGGCATTATAGGAGTACAATTCTAGATGAGATTTGAGAAAGGACACAAAGCCAAACCGTATCACAGGATATGAATGAGAAGAACTGGAAGAATATCACCAGGCAGGGAAGAGGCAATCAAAGTAAATCTAAATGTCATTATATTAACCAATTTTAAAATTAAATTATTTATAAAAGTCAAGAGTCAGTGAGTATTCCCACTCTCTCCTTTAAAAACAAAAGCTCATCTCTGTCCCCTGCCTTATTTTCCAGGTAAATGAAATTGAGGGAGGGCTAAGTCACAATACTCAATTCTGTGTTTCTATAAATAATAGCAGGTCATGAATAAAAATGTGGAGGTGAGCTCCAGTGTAGCCTATTATTGGTTTTTAAAGACAAACCCTCATAGATGTTTAGCAGTTCTCACACACAGAGCTCCCACCTTTGATTACAGTAACCACCAAAAGCTAGAGAACATGTCATGTTACTTTGACCTCTCTGGAGTTAGGCTTAATCTAAAATCATGAACTGCTTTAAATTGTGGTGTTGTAGTTGGTTTCATATGGAATCGTAGTTTTCCGAAGAGGTCATATAGTCTAACACTTTTCTCACGAGGTTAAATGATACTCTATCTCAACTTTCATTTACTGAATCCATTTTTTTCCAGATTCCCATAGCTTTTTCATAATTGAACTGAGCAAAATGGAAGGATTTTTCAATTACCAAAATCAAGTGGAAAAAAAATGTTCCAAATAAGATGACATTGAGAAAATCTTTTCTGTAATTTTGCATAAATGTCTTTGATTATCACCCTGAAAATAAACTTTATGATTTTGTTTTTTGGTCTAATCTTCAAACTTCTTGGTTTAAGAACCTCATATCTGTTCCATCAGTGGCTTCAACACTAGCTAAATTATACAATGTAATTTAAAAATATGTATTTGAAGCATACAAAACAAATCTGTTTTTATCTAATGAGAAAAATCATGTAAAATATATTAATTCGAGAGGCAATGATGAAATTGCCACTAGGAAATTAAAGCTAAAATTCCAATTCCTTAAAAATAAATTGCTATATATGGAAATGTATTAGAACCATCAGATGACTCCTTTGCATAATATAGCAATAGAGACCTTGATCATGAATAGAAAAGGAAGAGATTTTTTTTTCAAAGACTCTATGATTTCATCTATATTATGGTGCTGAGGGCAAACTTACCAGGTTCTGCTGCAGTAAATCCCTAAGATTACAGATTTCTGTTTATAAGCTAAAAGCTATTGGCATTTGTTGAACTCTTAATGGGTTTAATAGTGTTGTCTCTTTCTCTCTCTGTCTCTACTGAGACCCTGTAGGACATATAGTCCTTGTTTTTAAAACTTTTTTCACGAATTTTGAGAAATTACTTAAGGGGTTTATTCTTTTGATATTTTGGAAGATATTTATTTCTCCAAGTGGAACATTCCTTAAGATGGGTCTTTAAAAGTAAAACAGTAGTTTGAGGTAACACTAATTTTGTGATTATAATGGGGTTAGCATTTGAAAGAATATTACAAGATATACATTTGTATATCTCAAAGAGAGACTCTGGCATTTTGTAATAAGATATGCATCCCAGAAAAGACAGTGGAAATTAATTTTTAAACTTTGCACATGGATAACTATTTCATGATTATGGAAATTTCCCAGATAAGGTGACAGAAATATAATTAAACATCGGTAATATTTACTTTCAAATACATAATGGCATACTTACTAAGCACAAACTCTATCAGTGAAAATAAAAATAACAGAATGTCATCAAACTTTAAATTTTCAGTGAGAATTCAAAACTGATTGATAGAGGTCTCAATTCTGAGTGCCAATATAAAAATAATTATTTTTAAAGGATTCTTGAGGAAATAAATATGTAATCATGCCACTTAAAGGGCAAAATTGTAAACTAAATAATATGAGTGATTAACAAAATGCAGGCCTCTAGAAAATGAGAAATTCATTCTCCCTGTTTTTGTCCTGAATGAGCCAAAGGTACAAAATTAATAAGCAACACTGAAATCAGTAAGGGACGATAAAAGCTACCTGAACCAGGTATAAACTCTAACAACATAAAAGATTAAAAATCAGAACATGCACAGTGGCTCATGCCTGTAATCCCAGCACTTTAGGAGGACGAAGCAGGCAGATCACTTGAGGGCAGGAGTTCCAGATCAGCCTGTTCAACAGGGCAAAATCCTCTCCTCTCTACTAAAAATACAAAAATTAGCTGGGCATGGTGGCACACAGTAGTCCCAGCTGCTTGGGAGGCTGAGGCAGGAGAATAGTTTGAACCTGGGAGGCAAAGGTTGCAGTGAGCTGAGATTGCACCACTGCATTCTAGCCTGGGCAACAAAGGGAGACTACATTAAGCAACAAAGGGAGACTATATTAAAAATAACAACAACAACAACAACTTTAAAAAAAAACTATATCTCTCATGAATTGAAAATTTTTACCATGTAGATTACTAGTAGGGTTGTAAGATTTAGCAATTAGTAATATATGACACTGAGCTAATTTGAATTTCAGATAAATATCAAATCATTTTTTAGTATAAGTATAGGATATTTACAGGGGATATACTTATACTGAAAGCATGTCTTGAGTAATCAAGTAAATTCAAAATTAGTAAGGCATCATATACTTGATCTGGAAACCCTAACGATTTATCAACATTTGTTTGGTACATAAGGACAGATCTGATTTATGCTCACTTAGAGAAAAGACAGACTGTCATGAATTCTCATATCATAGGCTCTAGAAACCATAGAAACAGAAAAGAAGGATAGACATAAAAAAGACAAAAGGAACATAACAGAGACACATATTAATATGTATATGTAAACTTACTGAATAAATGTTTGTTTTTCATTGCTATTGTAAGGGGCTGTTCAAAAGGGTACAACGTTCAATACTGCTTGATTATAAAATCCTATAAAGGATGTTTCAGATAACTTAAACTGACTACAATGTTACAAGACATAGGGAAAACCTATACTGTTGGCTACTGCAATTGTCAGAAAAAAACTAAGAAAATTCAGGGTCCAAAAGTAGTAGAAACCATTCATATGATCATTTCTGGCTTCTGCAGGAAAGAATAAGGATGGCATATTCTGCTTTGCTGGAAAGGTGAAAAGGCAGATATGGATTATGGTCCTACTTTGTATTTAAAGACCATTTAAGACATAAGCTAGGATACTACCCTTTACAAATACCTAACATAAAATGCCACACCCTCAAAAACAAATTATTAAAATTAAATGTAAGCCCCTCTTCTGATGTGACTATCTATATTCTAAATGCTATCTATACTATAAATGTTATATCCTACGCTACTCATTATTCACCCATTGGCATCCATATATTTTTTACAGAAGTCATTGGTCCCAGAAGAAGAGGTAACACCAGAAAAGGAAACCCAAGCACCAGAGAGAAAGCAAACAACCAAGAAAGGCAAGAACACTTCACATTGAGAAAAAGAAAGTCAGGCAGGAAATTATATTTTTATGTTATTTGACCTGAGAACTTCTGCTGGCCTTTATTTTTCCAATAAAATCAACTACGATGATGAATGTTTTGAGTTTTTTTGTTGTTGTTCTTGGGGGGTGGGTGCAAAAGAAGGGAATGGATTTTATGTAGATATCAACATGATGTGAAAGAGAAACTACAAGAGGAATCCAGAGTCCGCGGGGCAAAGGTTAACAGGACACGAACGGCTAGCCTCCCAGCCCTATGGCACTTGACAGGAATCTTAGACGGCATTTCAAATTCCTCCACTAGAATAGGGATAAGGTCCAGAGATATTTTTCTAGATCTCAAGGGACAGAAGATTCCTATTTATTTATGATCTTCAAATTTGAATCTGTGTTAGTAAATATATTCAAACTTTTTGGAAGTCTTCCTACCTTACTTTCTTTTTCTTTATTTGCATCTGTTTCCCCCAAATCTAAATTGGTATGAAAATCTAGATTAAACTGGGAATAGACTTGTTTTATTCCCAGATTTACTTATAATTTGTTTTTAAATCTTGGCCAAGTATTTAAAGCCCTCTGGTTTTTATTTGTAAAATTAAAAACCAGATCATGAATAACATGATCTCTAAGGTACTTTCAATATCTAACAGAATTATACGATTTTTTTTCAAACATGTCAAAACTTGTATACTAATAACTCTTCTCATTCCTCCTTAAATACGAGTGGAAATGAGTTTGCTCCTCCAAATCATCAGAAAATAAATTATTTTGGGGAAGGGATGGAGTAATAATACTGGAAAAAATATTAATTGGCATTTCTTTTATTCCATTAAAAAGGATTCCTTTGAATCCTGAAAAAATTTATTACTTCTCAAAAGAAGAAATGTCAACCTATTTCAACATATACTACATCTCTTATTTATTTGTGTTGTTTTAATAATCTACGTGGTGTTTTTGACCCACTTAACACCACAAAACACAACCTATACATTGCTGGAGTGATTTTATCAAAACAATTGATATCTCACCTGTGCAAAAAGCTGTAATTATTTTCCTGGACACTGCTTTTGCTCAGCATTCAAAACTCCTGTAATCTGAGCCCATTTGTGTGCTCAAACATCTTTTCTTCTACTTATTTATAAAATATCTTTACTAATTTTCCTACCTCTTAAGGCATATGCAGATTTCTTCATTCTCTGAACATATTTAGGGTTTACTGCCTGTAATAGTTATCTTTAACCTACCGTATCTATTCTTACATTTTATATTTTTAATTATGACAGTTGCTTATGTTTCAGGCCAAAAAAATTGAAGATATATTCCTTATATGCCACTGTATTCTTGTGCACCACATGATGTATGGGAGGTAATTAATAAATATTGATAAGGATCCAGATTTCAAAGACTTTTTTGAGTTTTCTCCTTTTGTTTTTTAATTCTAGTTTGATTAATGGTAACACCATATTCCACACACCCAGGTGAACTGGGGAAGTATACTGAGATGTCCTTTCTTGTTCAACATCCTTGTTAGCGTACTTGTTTCCACAGCTTCAATATCACATACATTTTCTGCTCGTGATTCCTCCATACTGGTGCCAAATGATGTTCTAAAACACAAAATTGACTTTGTAACTGTCACTTACAATATTTTAAGAATCCAGTGTCTGTAGAAGTCAAGCCCAAATTCCTTAGGATTTATTGCCTAGCAGTTCTGTGGATTTTACATTTCAGTGACAAGACAACTCTCGCTTATTTTGCCATGTTTATGGACTGTCGTGAGAACCCCTTCTTATTCTCAGCATATGCAACCTCTTTCTCCTCATTTGATGGTAATCTCTTCTCATGTTTCAAGATCTGAATCTAAATTACAGTATCTGTGAAACGTTTTCTTGATTCTTGCCGCTCTTCCTCCTTCTGCCCAGTTTCCCCAGGTCCTTGTAAAAATTACTGGTATATATTTCTAACATTGCATTGCAATTTGCTTTAAGCTCTTATCCAGTAACTTAGGACTTTCTTGAAGTCAAAGACTGTCTTGATAAAAGTTGTATACTTAGTACTGATCATGGAGTCTGCTACATAGTTGAGAATCAGTAAATTAAAGAATGTGAATAAAATAATAATTAACAAAAGCATGCATAAAATGCTTTCTATTTTATAACTGATATGTAAAACATGCTAAGTTTCTGTTTCCTAGTGTATCTCCTTGTTTAACACTTTCACACAAATTAACATCCTGAGATGATTATCTGAATGTACTGAAACTGTTATTATGAGCATAGCCAAAGTGATTTTTTTTTTCTAGTGAAACAGGGAAATAACATTATTAATTGTCTTGGAAGAAAAGCAAAAAAGAACACCATATTGTTCATTTAGGACTGAAAAATAAACTGCCAGGATTTCTGAAAAGAAATTATTTCAAAATCTGTTTGGACTTTTCATTTGGCATTTTTTTCATCATTTAAAAAATATCTCAAAGCCTTTACTTTTGGATGCCGAATAATATCCTCTCATCCACTTAAACAGTGTCAGAAGACAAAAAGAGATAAGGAAAAAGACAGTTGGTGATCAAAAGGAAAATGCATTAAAATAAAGCTGTTTTCTTTAAAATGAAATATATTTCAAAAATAAGTTGTTTGTTACTAATGAAATTAGACTAAAATATATCAGCACTGGAAACGATCCAGACTTCCATATGGCTCTCATTTTGTAACCTTCAAGAAGTTATGTTTTACTAGCAGTTGTTTCTCTGAGTTTTAGGAGGAAAAGCTCTTCATTTATTATTTCCTTGCCTTTTAGTCAACAATAAGAGTAATACTTGAAATTTAAAATCACATGTAAAGAAAACAGAATTAAAAAGAAAATAAATTATTTCCAAATTGAATGAATATGTGGTTTGATGGAAATGACATTTAAAAAAATGTATATGCAGCCAAAAAACACATGAAAAAATGCTCCTCATCACTGGCCATGAGAGAAATGCAAATCAAAACCACAATGAGATACCATCTCACACCAGTTAGAATGGTGATCATTAAAAAGTCAGGAAACAACAGGTGCTGGAGAGGATGTGGAGAAATAGGAACACTTTTACACTGTTGGTGGGACTGTAAACTAGTTCAACCATTGTGGAAGTCAGTGTGGCGATTCCTCAGGGATCTAGAACTAGAAATACCATTTGACCCAGCCATCCCATTACTGGGTATATACCCAAAGGACTATAAATCATGCTGCTATAAAGACACACGCACATGTATGTTTACTGCGGCACTATTCACAATAGCAAAGACTTGGAACCAACCCAAATGTCCAACAATGATAGACTGGATTAAGAAAATGTGGCACATATACACCATGGAATACTATGCAGCCATAAAAATGGATGAAACTGGAAACCATCATTCTCAACAAACTATCGCAAGGACAAAAAACCAAACACCCGATGTTCTCACTCATAGGTGGGAATTGAACAATGAGAACACATGGACACAGGAAGGGGAACATCACACTCTGGGGACTGTTGTGGGGTGGGGGGTTGGGGGAGGGATAGCATTAGAAGATATACCTAATGTTAAATGACGAGTTAATGGGTGCAGCAAACCAACATAGCACATATGTATACATATGTAACAATCCTGCACATTGTGCACACATACCCTAAAACTTAAAGTGTAATAAAATTTTAAAAAAGGTATATAAATAATCCATTTTCTAATTCCTACCTCCAAAAAAATGAAAAAATTACAGTGGACGAGCAGAGCTGTCTTCGTTACTCTTACATCCAACAACTCTGAAGATATATATTTTCAGGAAATAGGTAATTCCAAAGTATGTGATTACTGAGGTTGTCATTTTGCCCTTTACTTAAATAAAACCACTAAGCAAAGGAGAAGTAACACACCCACCTGAGGCTTCTAGAGAATCCTGAGTGAGAAAGCATAATCAAGAATGCCCCTTTAGCAAACATAATCTCTGTGGTTATGGACTTTTTAAAAGGCAGCAATATTTGATTCAATTTACAGCTTCATTGTAAACATTATAACTCTAATGAATTTAAATGCAAAAATATGCATTAACCTATTTGACAGCACATGAGCTACCCATACTGTCATTTATTCCATTTTTAAAAATTTTATTAATGATTAATGATGAAATTGAGAAGATTAAGAAGATTCTTAGGTAAATTATCTTTTTACCACCTTTACATAAAGTCTAGATAAGCTTTGAACCTACTTAATCTAGCAGTATATTTTGTCTTAAGATCTGGACATTTTACCTAAAATACAGATATGATAGCTGATACTAGTCTTGGCTCTTTGAACTCCCACTTATTCTTATGAATGTAAATCTTTTTAAAATTTTTTTTTGTATAACTCTGTCCTTGCTAACCTCTATCATTAATCCAGTGAAAGTCAAGCTTTGTGGAAATTCATTTATTTAAAAATCTCCCATCAATTGCACCATAAACTGAGGTTTCTTTGGGGGAAAAAAAAAACTTAGTAAATTCCTTAATCCTATCTTTTTTCCTTATTTTATTCTTCAAGCTCTTCACCTCTATTTAGATTACGTTCTGAAGAGAAACAAGATGACTTCCTACTGCTATTAGTCATAAAGGGAGAAACTGTGTTTTCCACGGGCAGGTCATACTGAACATTACCAAATGGAATGTACAACGCTAGAGATTCATCTCAGCAGCACTTTCATTGCTTAATTCTTTATTCCTTAGGACTTCTGGTACATTGATATCAAAGTGCTTTCTATGGAAAATAAAAATCAGTAAAGAAATTGTCTGAAACATGGTACATAATTGTCTTTGGGGGCTTCAAATATTGCACTGGTTGATGGATTTATCTGAAACTTCTACAAATATTTTTTACTCTGAAAAACAAAATATTGTATGTTCAAAAGATGCTAATTGTATCAATAGCTTTATGAGTCTGAGCTGCATGGTTAATCTACATAAACTGACATAAGAAATTATTTTTTAACATAGTGTCTCATGAACCACAATTTATTTAAAATTTCCTTCTTACCTCAAGATATCTAAGAGACTTTAAAACATCAAAGTTTTACCTACAATTTTTTTGGGTCTCTCTGCCAATGAGAAAAGATTCAGAATCTTTGTACACACAACTTGCCTTAGTATGTAATTGTCATTCATTTACTAATAACCAGGTTTTACAAAAATTCACATAAAAACTGAAAGCATCATAAGCCTATCATCCAATAACAAGATAGTACGACATGCATAGATAGGGTCCAAATGAGAATCAGAACATGCATGTTAATGCCCAGATAAATTCTCTTCATCTTTTTGTTTCTATGAGATTATTTACCTTTTGTTGCTCAAGGTTGTTCCTTTGATTTTTATTTTATCATTTGCCATGTAATTCATGTATACCAATAGGTAAATTTTAAAAAGCTCCGTTTACTTTCATTTGTTTTTTAACTGTAAGGGGACTGGTAGCATTCTTTTGCGTTTTACTTTTAATTAAAGAAATGGCATGTTTCTCCAGAACTAATGTCTGGTTTCATCAGTAATGAAGTTTCTACAGCAAGAACACTCATCACATGCTCAGCGTTGATTACTGCGAATACTGTATATTTTTCTTAGAGGAATTTCAAGCAGAGTAAGCCATTAATGCTTTATGCAAATTATAACCATTATAATTATCCATAGTTTTCAGGGAAGTCCAAGTATCTTCAAAATTATTGGGCTATTATAGCAACCTGTGTTTTATTTGTGTGGTCTGCTTATGGGTCACAGCATGTATCTTTAAAGATGGTCGTCCTCTGACCTACAAAAATAATGCATTAGAGATTAGCATTACACCTGCTGATATAAATGGGCCTCTTCTGATGAGTCAGAGGTAAAATACACAACTTTTATAATCCAGATATGTGCTTTTACATTTTGGGAATCCCTTGATGCACATAGCAAATATCTCACCATGAACAGGGTAAACAGATATTCAATATTTTCAATTGGTAGTGGTTTTTTTTTTTTTTGAGAAAGCTTAAATTGTGACACTGAGATGTACACAGCAGTGTGTGTGTGTGTGTGTGTGTGTGTGTGTGTGTGTGTGTGTATGCAGAGTATAGCATCTCACTGGGGAGTACTTGACCCGTGTGTGTGTGTGTGTGTGTGTGTGTACTGACACATTTACAAAATTCCAATCTTGTAAAAACCTTTCCAGAGAATTGAAAAAAAAGCCGATACCCTAATATATTAAGTTTTTAGTATTATTATCATACTTTAAGTTCTGGAGTACATGTGCAGAATGTGCAGGTTTGTTACATAGGTATACATGTGCCATAGTGGTTTGCTGCACCCATCAACCCATCATCTACGTTAGGTATTTCTCCTAATGTTATCCCTCCCTTAGTCCCACACCCCCTAATAGGCCCCGGTGAGTGATGTTCCCCTCCCTGTGTCCCTGTGTTCTTATTGTTCAACTCCCATTTAAGAGAGAACATGCAGTGTTTGATTTTCTCTTCTTGTGTTCGTTTGCTGAGAATGATGTTTTCTAGCTTCATCCATGTCCCTGCAAAGGACATGAACTCATCCTTTTTATGGTTGCATAGTATTCCGTGGTTTTTATGTGCCACATTTTCTTTTTTTTTATGTTTTTGTTTTTTCTTTTATTATTATTATTATTATCATTATTATACTTTAGGTTTTATGGTACATGTGCGCAATGTGCAGGTTAGTTACATATGTATACATGTGCCATGCTGGTGCGCTGCACCCACCAACTTGTCATCTAGGATTAGGTATATCTCCCAATGCTATCCCTCCCCCCTCCCCCCACCCCACAACAGTCCCCGAAGTGTGATGTTCCCCTTCCTGTGTCCATGTGTTCTCATTGTTCAATTCCCACCTATGAGTGAGAATATGCGGTGTTTGGTTTTTTGTTCTTGCGATAGTTTACTGAGAATGATGATTTCCAGTTTCATCCATGTCCCTACAAAGGACGTGAACTCATCATTTTTTATGGCTGCATAGTATTCCATGGTGTATATGTGCCACATTTTCTTAATCCAGTCTATCATTGTTGGACATTTGGGTTGGTTCCAAGTCTTTGCTATTGTGAATAATGCGGCAATAAACATACGTGTGCATGTGTCTTTATAGCAGCATGATTTATAGTCCTTTGGGTATATACCCAGTAATGGGATGGCTGGGTCGAATGGAATTTCTAGTTCTAGATCCCTGAGGAATCACCACACTGACTTCCACAAGGGTTGAACTAGTTTACAGTCCCACCAACAGTGTAAAAGTGTTCCTATTTCTCCACATCCTCTCCAGCACCTGTTGTTTCCTGACTTTTTAATGATTGCCATTCTAACTGGTGTGAGATAGTATCTCATTGTGGTTTTGATTTGCATTTCTCTGATGGCCAGTGATGGTGAGCATTTTTTCATGTGTTTTTTGGCTGCATAAATGTCTTCTTTTGAGAAGTGTCTGTTCATGTCCTTCGCCCACTTTTTGATGGGGTTGTTTGTTTTTTTCTTGTAAATTTGTTGGAGTTCATTGTAGATTCTGGATATTAGCCCTTTGTCAGATGAGTAGGTTGCAAAAATGTTCTCCCATTTTGTAGGTTGCCTGTTCACTCTGACGGTAGTTTCCTTTGCTGTGCAGAAGCTCTTTAGTTTAATTAGATCCCATTTGTCAATTTTGGCTTTTGTTGCCATTGCTTTTGGTGTTTTAGACATGAAGTCCTTGCCCATGCCTATGTCCTGAATGGTAATGCCTAGGTTTTCTTCTAGGCTTTTTATGGTTTTAGGTCTAACATTTAAGTCTTTAATCCATCTTGAATTGATTTTTGTATAAGGTGTAAGGAAGGGATCCAGTTTCAGCTTTCTCCATATGGCTAGCCAGTTTTCCCAGCACCATTTATTAAATAGGGAATCCTTTCCCCATTTCTTGTTTTTGTCAGGTTTGTCAAAGATCAGATAGTTGTAGATATGTGGCATTATTTCTGACGGCTCTGTTCTGTTCCATTGATCTACATCTCTGTTTTGGTACCAGTACCATGCTGTTTTGGTTACTGTAGCCTTGTAGTATAGTTTGAAGTCAGGTAGTGTGATGCCTCCAGCTTTGTTCTTTTGGCTAAGGATTGACTTGGCGATGCAGGCTCTTTTTTGGTTCCGTATGAACTTTAAAGTAGTTTTTTCCAATTCTGTGAAGAAGGTCATTGGTAGCTTGATGGGGATGGCATTGAATCTGTAAATTACCTTGGGAAGGATGGCCATTTTCATGATATTGATTCTTCCTACCCATGAGCATGGAATGTTCTTCCATTTGTTTGTATCCTCTTTTATTTCCTTGAGCAGTGGTTTGTAGTTCTCCTTGAAGAGGTCTTTCACATCCCTTGTAAGTTGGATTCCTAGGTATTTTATTCTCTTTGAAGCAATTGTGAATGGGAGTTCACTCATGATTTGGCTCTCTGTTTGTCTGTTATTGATGTATAAGAATGCTTGTGATTTTTGCACATTGATTTTGTATCCTGAGACTTTGCTGAAGTTGCTTATCAGCTTAAGGAGATTTTGGGCTGAGACAATGGGGTTTTCTAGATATACTATCATGTCATCTGCAAACAAGGACAATTTGACTTCCTCTTTTCCTAATTGAATACCCTTGATTTCCTTCTCCTGCCTAATTGCCCTGGCCAGAACTTCCAACACTATGTTGAATAGAAGTGGCGAGAGAGGGCATCCCTGTCTTGTGCCAGTTTTCAAAGGGAATGCTTCCAGTTTTTGCCCATTCAGTACGATATTGGCTGTGGGTTTGTCATAAATAGCTCTTATTATTTTGAGATACGTCCTATCAATTCCTAATTTATTGAGAGTTTTTAGCATGAAGGGTTGTTGAATTTTGTCAAAGGCCTTTTCTGCATCTATTGAGATAATCATGTGGTTTTTGTCTTTGGTTCTGTTTATATGCTGGATTACATTTATTGATTTGCGTATATTGAACCAGCCTTGCATCCCAGGGATGAAGCCCACTTGATCATGGTGGATAAGCTTTTTGATGTGCTGCTGGATTCTGTCTGCCAGTATCTTATTGAGGATTTTTGCATCAATGTTCATCAAGGATATTGGTCTAAAATTCTCTTTTTTTGTTGTGTCTCTGCCAGGCTTTGGTATCAGGATGATGCTGGCCTCATAAAATGAGTTAGGGAGGATTCCATCTTTTTCTATTGATTGGAATAGTTTCAGAAGGAATGGTACCAGCTCCTCCTTGTACCTCTGGTAGAATTCGGCTGTGAACCCATCTGGTCCTGTACTTTTTTTGGTTGGTAAGCTATTGATTATTGCCACAATTTCAGCTCCTGTTATTGGTCTATTCAGAGATTCAACTTCTTCCTGGTTTAGTCTTGGGAGGGTGTATGTGTTGAGGAATTTATCCATTTCTTCTAGATTTTCTAGTTTATTTGCATAGAGGTGTTTGTAATATTCTCTGATGGTAGTTTGTATTTCTGTGGGATCGGTGGTGATATCCCGTTTATCATTTTTTATTGCATCTATTTGATTCTTCTCTCTTTTTTTCTTTATTAATCTTGCTAGCGGTCTATCAATTTTGTTGATCCTTTCAAAAAACCAGCTCCTGGATTCATTTATTTTTTGAAGGGTTTTTTGTGTCTCTACTTCCTTCAGTTCTGCTCTGATTTTAGTTATTTCTTGCCTTCTGCTAGCTTTTGAATGTGTTTGCTCTTGCTTTTCTAGTTCTTTTAATTGCAATGTTAGGGTTTCAATTTTGGATCTTTCCTGCTTTCTCTTGTGGGCATTTAGTGCTATAAATTTCCCTCTACACACTGCTTTGAATGCATCCCAGAGATTCTGGTATGTTGTGTCTTGGTTCTCGTTGGTTTCAAAGAACATCTTTATTTCTGCCTTCATTTCGTTATGTACCCAGTAGTCATTCAGGAGCAGGTTGTTCAGTTTCCACGTAGTTGAGCGGTTTTGAGTGAGATTCTTAATCCTGAGTTCTAGCTTGATTGCACTGTGATCTGAGAGACAGTTTGTTACAATTTCTGTTCTTTTACATTTATTGAGGAGAGCTTTACTTCCAAGTATATGGTCAATTTTGGAATAGGTGTGGTGTGGTGCTGAAAAAAATGTATATTCTGTTGATTTGGGGTGGAGAGTTCTGTAGATGTCTATTAGGTCTGCTTGGTGCAGAGCTGAGTTCAATTCCCGGGTATCCTTGTTGACTTTCTGTCTCGTTGATCTGTCTAATGTTGACAGTGGGGTGTTAAAGTCTCCCATTATTGATGTGTGGGAGTCTAAGTCTCTTTGTAGGTCACTCAGGACTTGCTTTATGAATCTGGGTGCTCCTGTATTGGGTGCATATATATTTAGGATAGTTAGCTCTTCTTGTTGAATTAATCCCTTTACCATTATGTAATGGCCTTCTTTGTCTCTTTTGATCTTTGTTGGTTTAAAGTCTGTTTTATCAGAGACTAGGATTGCAACCCCTGCCTTTTTTTGTTTTCCATTTGCTTGGTAGATCTTCCTCCATCCTTTTATTTTGAGCCTATGTGTGTCTCTGCACGTGAGATGGGTTTCCTGAATACAGCACACTGATGGGTCTTGAGTCTTTATCCAATTTGCCAGTCTGTGTCTTTTAATTGGAGCATTTAGTCCATTTACATTTAAAGTTAATATTGTTATGTGTGAATCTGATCCTGTCATTATGATGTTAGCTGGATATTTTTCTCGTTAGTTGATGCAGTCTCTTCCTAGTCTCGATGGTCTTTACATTTCGGTATGATTTTGCAGTGGCTGGTACCGGTTGTGCCTTTCCATGTTTAGCGCTTCCTTCAAGAGCTCTTTTAGGGCAGGCCTGGTGGTGACAAAATCTCTCAGCATTTGCTTGTCTGTAAAGTATTTTATTTCTCCTTCACTTATGAAGCTTAGTTTGGCAGGATATGAAATTCTGGGTTGAAAATTCTTTTCTTTAAGAATGTTGAATATTGGCCCCCACTCTCTTCTGGCTTGTAGGGTTTCTGCCGAGAGATCCGCTGTTAGTCTGATGGGCTTCCCTTTGATGGTAACCCGACCTTTCTCTCTGGCTGCCCTTAACATTTTTTCCTTCATTTCAACTTTGGTGAATCTGACAATTATATGTCTTGGAGTTGCTCTTCTCGAGGAGTATCTTTGTGGCGTTCTCTGTATTTCCTGAATCTGAATGTTGGCCTGCCTTGCTAGATTGGGGAAGTTCTCCTGGATAATATCCTGCAGAGTGTTTTCCAACTTGTTTCCATTCTCCCCGTCACTTTCAGGTACACCAATCAGACGTAGAATTGGTCTTTTCACATAGTCCCACATTTCTTGGAGGCTTTGCTCGTTTCTTTTTATTCTTTTTTCTCTAAACTTCCCTTCTCGCTTCATTTCATTCATTTCATCTTCCAGGGCTGATACCCTTTCTTCCATTTGATCGCATCGGCTCCTGAGGCTTCTGCATTCTTCACGTAGTTCTCGAGCCTTGGTTTTCAGCTCCATCAGCTCCTTTAAGCACTTCTCTGTATTGGTTATTCTAGTTATACATTCTTCTAAATTTTTTTCAAAGTTTTCAACTTCTTTGCCTTTGGTTTGAATATCCTCCCGTAGCTCGGAGTAATTTGATCGTCTGAAGCCTTCTTCTCTCAGCTCGTCAAAGTCATTCTCCGTCCAGCTTTGTTCCGTTGCTGGTGAGGAACTGCGTTCCTTTGGAGGAGGAGAGGTACTCTGGTTTTTAGAGTTTCCAGTTTTTCTGCTCTGTTTTTTCCCCATCTTTGTGGCTTTATCTACTTTTGGTCTTTGATGATGGTGATGTACAGATGGGTTTTTGGTGTGGATGTCCTTTCTGTTAGTTTTCCTTCTAACAGACAGAACCCTCAGCTGCAGGTCTGTTGGAGTACCTGGCCGGCCGTGTGAGGTGTCAGTCTGCCCCTGCTGGGGGGTGCCTCCCAGTTAGGCTGCTCAGGGGTCAGGGGTCAGGGACCCACTTGAGGAGGCAGTCAGCCCGTTCTCAGATCTCCAGCCGCATGCTGGGAGAACCACTGCTCTCCTCACAGCTGTCAGACAGGGACATTTAAGTCTGCAGAGGTTACTGCTGTCTTTTTGTTTGTCTGTGCCCTGCCCCCAGAGGTGGAGCCTACAGAGGCAGGCAGGCCTCCTTGAGCTGTGGTGGGCTCCACCCAGTTCAAGCTTCCAGGCTGCTTTGTTGACCTAAGCGAGCCTGGGCAATGGCGGGCGCCCCTCCCCCAGCCTCGCTGCCGACTTGCTGTTTGATCTCAGACTGCTGTGCTAGCAATCAGCGAGACTCCGTGGGCGTAGGACCCTCTGAGCCAGGTGCGGGCTATACTCTCCTGGGGCACCGGTTCCTAAGCCCGTCGGAAAAGCACAGTATTCGGGTGGGAGTGGCCCGATTTTCCAGGTGCTGTCTGTCACCCCTGGAAGGGGAACTCCCTGACCCCTTGCGCTTCCCGAGTGAGGCAATGCCTCGCCCCTGCTTCGGCTGGAGCACGGTGCGCTCACCCACTGACCTGCGCCCACTGTCTGGCACTCCCTAGTGAGATGAACACGGTACCTCAGATGGAAATGCAGAAATCACCCGTCTTCTGCGTCGCTCGCGCTGGGAGCTGTAGACCGGAGCTGTTCCTATTCGGCCATCTTGGCTCCTCCCCCGCCACATTTTCTTTATCCAGTCTATCATTGATTGACATTTGGGTTGGTTCCAAGTCTTTGCTATTGTGAACAATGCTGCAATAAACGTAGGTGTGCATGTGTCTTTATAGTAGAATGATTTATAATCCTCTAGGTATATAACCAGTAATGGGATTTCTAGGTCAAATGGTATTTCTAGTTCTAGATCCTTGAGGAATTGCCACACTGTCTTCCACAATGGTTGAACTAATTTGCACTCCTACCAACAGTGTAAAAGTGTACCTATTTCTCCACATTCTCTCCAGCATCTGTTGTTTCCTGACTTTTTAATGATCGCCATTCTAACTGGCTTGAGGTGGTTTTGATTTGCTTTTCTCTAATGACCAGTGATGTTGACGTGTTTTTCATAATTGTTGGCCACATACATGTCTTCTTTTGAGAAGTGTCTGTTCATATCCTTCACCCACTTTTTGATGGGATTGTTTTTTTCTTGTAAATTTAAGTCGTTTGTAGATTCTGGATATTAGCCCTTTGTCAGATAAACAGATTGCAAAAACTTTCTCCCATTCTGTAGGTTGCCTGTTCACTCTGATGATAATTTCTTTTGCTGTGCAGAAGCTCTTTAGTTTAATTAGATCCTATTTGTCTATTTTGGCTTTTGTTGCCATTGCTTTTGGTGTCTTAGTCATGAAGTCTTTGCCCACGCCTATGTCCTGAGTGGTATTGCCTAGGTTTTCTTCTAGGGTTTTTATGGTTTTAGGTGTTATGTTTAGGTCTGTAATCCATCTTGAGTTAATTTTTGTATAAGGTGCAAGGAAGGGGTCCAGTGTCAGTTTTCTGCATATGGCTAGCCAGTTTTCCCAACACCATTTATTAAATAGAGAATCCTTTTCCCATTGCTTGTTTTTGTCAGATTTGTCAAAGATCAGATGGTTGTGGATGTGTGGTGTTATTTCCGAGGCTTCTGTTCTGCTGCATTGGTCTATGTACCTGTTTTGGCACCAGTACCATGCTGTTTTGGTTACTGTAGCCTTGTATTATAGTTTGAAGTCCGGTAGCATGATCCCTCCAGCTTTGTTCTTTTTACTTAGGATTGTCTTGGCTATGTGGGCTCTTTTTTGGTTTCATATGAAATTTGCAGTAGTTTTTTTTTTTAATTTTGTGAAGAAAGTCATTGGACCTTGATGGGCATAGCATTGAATCTATAAATTATTTTGGGCACTATGGGCATTTTTATGATATTGATTCTTCTTATCCATGAGCATGGTATGTTTTTCCATTTGTTTGTGTCCCCTCTTATTTCCTTAAGCAGTGGTGTGTAGTTGTCCTTGAAGAAGTCCTTCACGTCCCCTATAAGTTGTATTCCTAGGTATTTTATTATCTTTGTAGCAATTGTGAATGGGAGTTGACTCATGATTTGGCTCTCTGTTTGTCTATTATTGGTGTTAGGAATGCTTGTGATTTTTGCACATTGATTTTGTATCCTGAGACTTTGCTGAATTTGCTTATCAGCTTAAGGAGATTTTGGGCTCAGACAGTGGGGTTTTCTAAATATACAATCATGACATCTGCAAACAGAGACAATTTGACTTTCTATCTTTCTATTTAAATATGCTTCCTTTCTTTCTTGTGTCTGATTATCCCAGCCAGAACTTCCAATACTATGTTGAATAGGAGTGGTGAGAGAAGTTAATTTTGTCTTATGGCAGTTTTCGAAAGGAATGCTGCTTTCAGCTTTTGGCCATTCAGTATGATATTGGCTGTGGGTTTGTCATAAATAGCTCTTATTATTTTGAGATACATTCCATCAATATCTAGTTTGTTGAGAGTTTTTAGCATGAAGTGGTGTTGAATTTTATCGAAGGCCTTTTCTGCAGCTATTTAGATAATCGTGTGGTTTTTGTGATTGGTTCTGTTTATGTGATGGATTACATTTATTGATTTGCATATGTTGAACCAGCCTTGCATCCCAGGGATGAAGCCGACTTGATTGTGGTGGGTAAGCTTTTTGAGGTGCTGCTGGATTCAGTTTGCCAGTATTTTTTTGAGGATTTTTGCATCGATGTTCATCGGGGATATTGACCTGAAATTTTCTTTTTGTGTGTGTGTCTCTGCCAGATTTTGGTATCAGAATTACACAAGAAAGAAAATTTAAAGGCTCACATTTATTCCTAGGGATAGACACCAAATTTCTAAAAAAGGTATTATCATATGGAAACCAGCAATAAATTAAGAATTATCAGGACCATTCCTTTAACATCTATCACAGGAATATAAGTTTGGTTTAAGAGCAGACAATTAATAAAATTCACCATAGTAATTTACTGACGGAGAACAATATAGAATGGTATCAGAAGATAGAGAAAATTCATTCAAAAAGTTCATGATGATTAACCACAATAATTGTCACTGTTTAGGAAATGAGAACAGAGTAAATTTCTCCACCTGAAGTTGTCATGTACAACATAACCTCTGTCAACATCAAACTTATTGGTGACATGCTGAAACACTTCATTTAGGAACAGTGATATTTCACTTAAGAACATTAGACAAAAGTATAATGTGGTTTTATATTTGGCTAGAATCACCACTTTAATTCAACTCTATACTATATATAGTTCTTGTCTTACTAAGGAAGAATATAGATCTATAATATGTATATTGTTTTGAGGAAAAAATAAATAAAACTAACATGGTTCACATAAAATATGGTTTTCTATAGGAAAAAATCCAAAAGAATCTACAGAAAATTTAATACAATTATAAAACAAATTTGACTTGAGAAAAATGTAATGCATGTTCTGTGAGACTCCTGCTGCTTTGGAATGAATTATTAAATTTAATCAAAAGGCATTAAAGAAATCTTAATTATAATGAGAAGTATAACATAACCATATGTAATATTATCCTATCCTAAAGTTAATAATTTTACCAAAAACTTTGAATAAAATTTAATGCAATCTTAATCAGATAGTTTCATGGAACTGGACAAGCTGATTCTAAATCTCTATAGAAGAATATCAGGAATAATAAGGCAATCTGACCCACCTCCACAAAAAATTTTAGCAGGCAGATTTTCCTGTCCAGATAACAAGTACTATTATAAAATTCTAATTTTACTAAGTCAATGTGACTGTGAAATAGAGAAATAGCCTAATGGCTAAGAGTCCCCAGAAACAGAGCAATAGATATCCTTCTTATGGAAACTCAACTTAATGGCAAAGTCAATATTGAATATTGAACATAAAATTTAGTATTAACTTATATTCAACATTGAATATTATATTTAACATTCAATTAAATTACATTAAATG
The DNA here is from genome assembly GCF_028885625.2 of Pongo pygmaeus. Classification (NCBI taxonomy): domain Eukaryota; kingdom Metazoa; phylum Chordata; class Mammalia; order Primates; family Hominidae; genus Pongo; species Pongo pygmaeus. Next base: position 14,090,824 of record NC_072380.2, read on the forward strand.
TATTCAACTATATTATATTCAATATTGAATATATAATATTAAATATTAGAAAAATCAACATGTCACGCTGTCATAGCTGAGATAAAGTGTTATTCACTACTATGCTCCACTTTAGGCTCATAGCAAGTTGATGCCGTTATAAGGGTGTTTAAAAAGTGACTAATTTTGTGGAACTTATAAAAACAATATTTGCACTGAAATAGACAATAGTGCTCTTTTTTAAACTACCTGTTTAATTAATTTTTAAAAAACATGTTATATCTTACCACACTTCCATGCTTCTTTCAAATTATACAGGGTTTTTTTGGTATTGCTGTTATTATTGTTGTTAAACTGACTAAAATCATACATGAAATAATAGAAATCAGGCCTAACATCAGATACACTTTTCCATTCAGTTAAGTTATTGTGTAGCAAAATTTATTTTGTCAGTTCACTACACAATGTGACAGTATATAGTTTCTCTAATAGAGTAACATTAAAGAGGACATATAATATAACCAAAAATTTGAGCTCCAGATAAGTTTGGTGTCTCACTAGCAAGATGATGTTAAATAACTCATTTAATTTTTTTGAAATCTTAATTTTCTCATCTGTAAAATAAAAAACAATCTGTCTCTTGTCCAAAAGACTATGTAGGTTTTTTTTTTTTTTAATTTTATTATGTCATATACACGTGCATACATTGATACATAAATAGCGCCACAATGTATACCTCACAGTTGCTTAGCATTATGATATCTGAGGTCAGTTAGAAGATTTTAAGGAGGCCGGGTGCTGTAGCCCATGCCTGTAATCCCAGCACTTTGGGAGGCCAAGGCGGGCAGATCCCGAGGTCAGGAGATCGTGACCATCTTGCTAACATGGTGAAACCCGGTCTCTACTAAAAATACAAAAAATTAGCCGCGCATGGTGGCAGGAGCCTGTAGTCCCAGCTACTCGGGAGGCTGAGGCAGGAGAATGGCGTGAACCCGGGAGGTGGAGTTAGCTTGCAGTTAGCTGAGATCGCGCCACTGCACTCGGCAGCCTGGGAGACAGAGCAAGACTCAGTCTCCAAAAAAAAAACATTCTGGGGTCCTTTCCCTTTGAACAAATAATTCAATTTCAAGGAATTTATCCCAAAGAGTTCTTTATGTGCACAGAGATGTAGCTACAAGGATCTTAAGAACAGTACTATGTAGGTTCATTGTATTTAATTCAAAATGTTCATCAATAGGGGATTATCTAATAAACTATTGTGATTCAACAAAACGGAATACTTTTAGCCATTTAAAAATATTAGAACACTAGTGAATTGAGTAACCTAAAAATGAATATTAAATATCCATAAGATATGCATAAATGTCTATATTTTTAAAGAGTCATAATATCTTCACTGGCTAATTCCAGTTAGCAGCCGTATTTTCAAGTTGTGGTCAACCTCATTTCTTCTCCCCTTGTTTTTAGGAATTCTTCTTTCTCCCTTATCCCCATTAGAAACTCAAATATACTGTTCAGTATGCAGAGAAATTTGGGAAACATTATCACATCTTAAAGGTTTCCACTTTAAAGATATTTTCTTTAAAAAGTGAGCCAGCTACCTCAACAAAATGTTTATCATTCTTTTTAAAAGGTAGCAGTAACTCAACTGAATGTCATCTTAAATAGAAGTATGTTGTAATCCCTTTTAGAGATAAAGTGACTCTTTTTAGTCAATTTTGTCTAAAAATAAATCAGACTGTCCTGGAAGTCATGATAGTTCTGTCACCAAGTGTTGAAAAGAAGAACGACCAAATTACAAAGACATAAGAGAGAAGATTCAAACTTTTTTGGAAGAATGCAATAAAACTTAACGTACATTTTAAGCCTGAGATTCCAAGATATTTATTTCATCTGCCAAACAATAAAGGGGTGATGAGTAAACAGACTGACTCTGAAAGTCTGTTTTGATTCACTTGTCTTAAAGACTGAAAATAACAAAGCAAACAGTCAGTAATTGCCAATTAATTATTCATTTGGTTTTACAGCTGTAAACTTAAAAGAAGCCATGCAATGAAACATAAATTATTTGCCAATTTTGTTGAAATGTGGGAAATGAAGTGATGTTAAACAATTTGTGGGTAAATGGGAAACTGATCCTATAAATGATTATTATACTTAATATAGAGAGATTTGAAAATGTTATGTTGTGATTAAATCATTCTTAAATATCATCCATCCTACTTTCCAATGCATGTCACATGAGATTAATAGTTCACATCCAGAGCCATGAGCAAGACCTGTATATTCCATTCTCTGAATGAGGTATTTCTCTGTAGCAATGCAAAAACAGACTAACATAGTAGGAAACTATTGCTTCTATCTTCTAGCAGTTTCCAATGTAATAGTAAAACTATTTTTAATGAAACAGATCAATTATCAATTAGAATGGTAGGCATAATTGTGATCTCCCCTGCCCTCGATGGTCTCCATCCTAATCCCTGAAACCTGTGAATATGTCACAGTTGACAGGCAAAGGGTAATTCAGATGACAAATGATACTGATTGCTCATTGGATTATCTTAAAAACAGGATTATCCTGCATTATCTAGGAGGAGCCAAAATAATCACCAGGACTATTAAAAATGGAAGAGAGAGGCAGAAGAATAGTCTGAGACAGATAGTTGGCTGATGTTGTTAACTTTGAAGATAGAGGAAGGGCCAAGAGCTAGAATAATGATGAGGGTCTTTAAGAGCTGGAAAAGCAAAGCAAACAGATTGACTCAGAAGGGAGCACAGACCAGCAATTACCTTGATTTCATCTCAGTGAAAACAGGTTCAGACTTGTAACCTCTAGAACTGGAAATAATAAATTTGTGTTTCATAATCTGCTAAATTTTTAGTAATTATAACAGCAGCACCAAGAAATTAATACAACCACTTAATAATTTTAAAATGTAGGCAACTCATTCAAGCTTGAAATATTTTTTCCTTTGTCCTTCACTCCCTCTTTCTCCTCTCTCTCTCTCCCTGTTTACCTTTACCGTGAAATGACAGATTGCCTTGGTTATTATTTACATGAACATGGCAATTTTATCCAACTTATGCGAAACACACCCACACAAGACCCCAAAAATGAAATTAGGATTAAATTTATTTTTATATACTCCAGCAAGTTCCTTTTGAAGACAATGGTCAGCTTGATCAATGAATATACAGTTGACTTAAAACTAAAATAGTGCTTTCTCAAATTGCAATAGACATTTAAAATTGCAGATCAAGATTATATTACTGTTTTACCAAATTGATGATAACATCAATCATTCATCTTAATCTCATCCTCTGACATTGTTAGGCATATCTTAAGTTTCCAATTTACATAGCTACATCAAGATAAAGAGTTTCTCCAGGAGGAATTGTGATTTAGTTAAGAAAGTTACATATATAATATTCAAATATGCTCATTTTTATTCACTTCTTTTTCCAGCACACTAAATAAATCTGCTTGAAATAATAACCTAGCTACAAAATAAATTGGATCCTAAAAGCCCCTCTTCTTCTTATAGAAATTCCTATTAAAAACCTAAAGGTATTATATATACATTCATGTGATGAAACAAATAAAGTAGAAATGAAGCTGACCAAAAGTTCCTTAAACTGATAAGCAACTTCAGCAGTCTCAGGATACAAAATCTATGTGCAAAAATCACAGAAATTCCTATACATGAACAAAAGACAAGCAGAGAGCTAAATTATGAATGAACTCCCATTCACAACTGCTAAAAAGAGAATAAAATACCAAGGAATACCACTAACGGGGGATGTGAAGGACCTCTTCAAGGAGAACTACAAATCACTGATAAATGAAATAAGAGAGGACACAAACAAATGGGAAAACATTCCATCCTCATGCATAGTAAGAATCAGTATTGTTGGCCAGGCACGGTGGCTCACGCCTGTAATCCCAGCACTTTGGGAGGCTGAGGCGGGCGGTTCTCGAGGTCAGGAGCTCGAGACCATCCGGGCTAACCCAGTGAAACCCGGTCTTTACTGAAAATACAAAAAAATTAGCCGGGTATGGTGGCGGGCGCCTGTAGTCCCAGCTACTTGGGAGGCTGAGGCAGGAGAATGGCGTGAACCCAGGAGGCAGAGCTTGCAGTGGGCCGAGATCACGCCACTGCACTCCAGCCTGGGCGACAGAGCGAGACTCCTTCTCAACAAAAAAAAAAAAAAGAAAGAAAGAATCACTAATGTGAAAATGGCCACACTGCCCAAAGTAATTTACAGATTTAATGCTATTTCCATCAAACTACAATGGACATTCTTCACAGAATTAGAAAAACTACTTTAAAATTCGTATGCAACCAAAAAAGAGCCCTTATAGCCAAGACAAAAAGAACAAAGCTGGAGGCATCAAACTACCTGACTCCAAACTACAAGGCTACAGTGACCAAAATCACATAGTACTGGAACCATAACAGACATATAGACCAATGGAACACAATAGAGATATCAGAAGTAAGACCACACGTCTACATCCATCTGATCTTTGAAAAACCTCACAAAAACAAGCAATGGGAAAAGGATTCCCTATTCAATAAATGGTGCTGGGAAAACTGGTGGGCCATATGCAGAAAACTGAAAACTGGATTTGTTCCTCACACCTCATACAAAAATTAACTCAAGATAGATTAAAGACATAAATGTAAAACCAAAAACCATAAAAACCCTAGAAGAAAGTCTAGGCAATAAAATTCAGGACATAGGCATGGGCAAAGATTTTATGGTGAAATAGCCAAAAGCAATTAGAACAAAAGCTAAAATTGACAAATGGGATCTAATTAAACTAAAGAGCTTCTGCACAGCCAAAAGAAACTATCATCAGAGCGAACAAGCAACCTACAGAATGGGAGAAAATATCTGCAATCTACCCATTTGACAAATGTCTAACATCCAGAATTTACAAGGAACTTAAACAAATTTATAAGAAAAAACAACAACCCCATCAAAAAATGGGCAAAGGACATGAACAGACATTTCTCAAAAGAAGACATTTATTCAGCCAACAAACATATAACAAAAAAACTCAACATCACTGATTAGAGAAATGCAGATCAAAACCACAATGAGATACCATATTATGCTAGTCAGAATGACTATTAATTAAAAAGTAAAACAAAACAAAAAAAAAACAGATGCTAGAGCAGCTGTGGAGAAATAGGAATACTTTTCCACTGTTGGGAATGAAAATTAGTGTAATGATTGTGGCAGACAGTGTAGCATTTCCTCAAGAATCTAGAACCAGAAATACCACTTGACCCAGCAATCCCATTACTGGGTATATATCCAAAGGAATACAAATCATTCTATTATAAAGATACACACATGTATGTTTATTGCAGCACTATTCACAGTAGCAAAGACATGGAACCAACCCAAATGCCCATCAGTCATCATCTGGGTAAAGAAAATGTGGTACATATACACCATGGAATACTATGCAGCCATAAAAGGGAATGAGATCATGTTTGCAGGGACATGGATGAAGCTGTAAGCCATCATCCTCAGCAAACTAATACAGGAACAGAAAATCAAACACCACATGTTCTCATTTATATGTGCGAGCTGAACAGTGAGAACACATGGACACAGGGAGTGGGACAACACACAATGGGGCCATCTGGGGGGTCAAGGGGAGGGAGAGCATCAGGACAAATACCTAATGCATGTGTGGCTTAATACTGAGGTGACAAGTTGATAGATGCGGCAAGCCACCATGGCTTACCTATGTAAGGTAAGGTTTACATGGTTTACCTATGTAACAAACCTGCACATTCTGCAAATGTATCCTGGGACTTAAAGTAAGATAAAATTAAAATAAATAAATAAATGAGGCTGAATTATTATTATTGGTGAGAAAGCATAGGTCTGGTTCCTGGTCTGCCACTGATAGCTGTGTGTATCTTCTATAAATCATTTAACCTGAGACCAGAGGTTATAGAGTAAAGATAATAATACACATCCCTAAATACTGAGGAGCAAATGAATTACTATAAATGACCATATTTTGTCAGTGGCAAAGCATATGCCAATATGTTACCAATCTCATCACTTTGATTAATTTTAATATTGTGATTTATTTATTCATTTTTATTTCTATTTTTTTTTTGATACTGAGTCTCGCTGTGTCACCCAGGCTGGAGTGCAGTGGCGCAATCTCGGCTCACTGCATCCTCCGCCTCTCACGTTCATGCCATTAGCCTGCCTCAGCCTCCTGAGTAGCTGGGACTACAGGCACTCGCTACCACACCCAGCTAATTTTTTGTATTTTTTAGTAGAGACGGGGTTTCACCGTGTTAGCCAGGATGGTCTCGATCTCCTGACCTCGTGCTCCACACGCCTCGGCCTCCCAAAGTGCTGGGATTACATGCATGAGCTACTGCGCCCGGCCTGTTTTAGAATTTTTTAACTTTTATTTTATGATTGGAGATACATGTGAAGGGTTATTACATAGGTAAACTCATGTCACAGGGGTTTTTTGTACAAATTCTTTCATCACCCAGGTATTAAGCCCAGTACCCAATAATTATATTTTCTGCTCTGCTCCCTCCTTCCAACCTCCCCCCGCATCAAGAAGACCCAAGTGTCTGTTGTTTTCTTCTTTGTATACATAAGTTCTTATCATTTAGCTCCCACTTATAAGTGAGAATATACGATATTTGGTTTTCTGTTACTGTGTTAGTTTGCTAAGGATAAGAGCTATTATTAAACAACCAAAAATAACAGATTCTGGCGAGGTTGTGGAGGAAAAAATTGCTTATACACTGCTAGTGGGAGTGTAAACTATTTCAACCAACTGTGGAAGACAGTGCTTCAATGCTACCACCCATTAAAAAGTGGGCAAATGACATAAATAGGCATTTTTCAAAGGCAGAGACATAAATGGCCAACAAACCATTTGAAAACCATTTTTCAGCAAACCAACAAACCATGTTGAAAAATGCTAAATGTCACTAATTATCAGAGAAATGCAAATTAAAATCGCAATGAGATATCATTTTACACCGTTCAGAACAGCTACTATTAAAAGTTGAAAAACAACACGTTGGTGAGGATGCAGAGAAAAGGGAACGCTTATACACTGTTGGTGGAAGTGTAAATTACTACAACCTTTACGGAAAACAGTATGCAGATTCCTCAAAGAACTAAAAATAGAATTATTCTTCAGTCCAGCAATTCCACTATTTGGTATCTATCCAAGGGAAAGTAAATCATTTTATCAAAAATACTTGTAGCTACATGTTTATTGCAGTACTGTTCACAATATCAAAATCATGGAATCAACCTAAGTGTCCATCAGTGGATGACTGAATTTAAAAATGTGATAACAATGTGATGTATATATATAAACACACACACACACACCATTGACTACTACTACTCAGCAATATAAGAGAATAAAATAATGTATTTTGCAGTAACATGGATGGAACTGAAGGTGATCATCATAAATGTAATGATTCAGAAACAAAGTCAAAAACGACATATTCTAACTTCTAAGTGGGAGTTAAATAACAGGTACACACAGCCATACAGAGTGGAATAATTGACAATGGAGACTCCAAAAGTGGACAGTGGAGAGGAGGATGAGGGATGAAATCTTAGCTATTTGGTACAATGTACACTTTTTGGGTTATATGAGTACGCTAAAAGCCCAGACTTCACCAATATGCAACACAGTCATGTAAAAAACCTTCTCTTGGGTCGGGCATGGTGGCTCATGCCTGTAATCCCAGCCCTTCGGAAGGCCGAGGTGGGCAGATCACCTGAGGTCAGGAGTTCAAGACCACCCTGGCCAACATGGTGAAACCCCCCTCTCTACTAAAAATACAAAAAAAAGCTGGGTGTGGTGGCGGGTGCCTGTACTCCCAGCTACTCAGGAGGCAGAGAGAAGAGAATTGCTTGAACCCAGGAGACAGAGGTTACAATGAGCCAAGATCGTGCCATTGCACTCCAGCCTGGGTGACAGAGTGAGACTACGTCTCAAAAAAAAAAAAAAATCTACTCTTGTACTCATAAATTTATAGAAATAAAAATTTGAAAAATAAGGAAGACTGAAAAATCCATAAACATGTAGAAATTAAACAATAGCCTCTTAACCAATGGGTAATGAAAGAAACCATAATACATTTAGAAAGAGACAAATGAAAACAAAAACACAACCTACCCAAAATTTTGCAACAAAGGCAGGGCTCAGAAGGAAATTAAAAAAGATAAGAACATGCATTATAAAAGAAGAAAGATTTCAACAATCTAACTTTATACCTTGAAAAAAAGAGAAAACTAAACACAAATCAGTGTTTCTATACATCATTAAAAAAAATCAAAAAAGACATTAAGTAATTCCATTGATAATAACATATAAAATAATATAATAATAGGAATAAATTTGACAAAAAAGGTTAACAACTGAACCACTGAAAATGACAAAACATTGCCCAGAGAAATGAATAAAGACAAAAGTAACTGGAAACACATAACATGTCCATAGGTAAGAAGATTTAATATGGTTAAGCTGACAGTGTTATCCCAAGTATTCTTCAGATTCAGTGCAATCCTTATCAAAATCACAACGCCATTTTGTGCAGATATGGAAAACCTGATCCCAAATTCATATGAAATGATTCTCAGTCAAAATAATCTTGAAAAAGGAAAACAAAGTCAAATAACTCACAGTTTCTGATTATAAAACTTAACACAAAACTACAGCAATCAAATCAGTGTGGAACTAGTGTAAGGACAGACATGTAGGCCAAAAGAATAAAATTGAAATTACAAAGAAACTCACAAATATATGGCCAATTGATTTTTAAGAGTGCTAAGTTTATTCATGTATATAAACACACACACACACACACACACACACACACAATTTAATTATGGTGCAAAATAAGAACCTTGGTAGAAGCTAAACTTCTAAAATGAAAAAAAAAACAAAAAACAAATGATTCAAAATGTCAAGAACTTTTCTCTTTTATCACTATATAATCAAAATATATTATTGTCAAAAATATGGAGATAAGAAAAAGAATCATAGCTGTTAAGAAAATATAGATAACAGTCCTTCCTTCCACAATGTGAGCAAGATAGCTGACTAGGGGTTCCTGGCATGTGTACTCCCACAAAAAAAATGAATAAAACAACAAATAAATAAGCACTTTTTGACTAGACTGCCTGAAGAAGAAGGCTGGAGTACAGCAAGTGAGTGGAGGTAACACAGGGGCTAAAAAGAAATTATTTAGGCAGATAGTGAGGGTAAGAGAGTCCCCGGTGGGATTTCCTTTTAATAAAAAGCAGCCACTAAATCATTTATTTTCTAACGAAAAACAGCTTGAAATATCAAGCTGCAGACATAGGTATGCAAGCTGGATGCTTGCATAGGTAAATGCCAACAGCTGTGCCAATAGAAAAAGGGACCATACCTGGAAGGCAGGTACATTTAACATAGAGGCTCTAGCTTCCCTTTTCTTTGTTGCTGTGTGTGCAGTAAACAAGCAAGCAACATGGTGCCAGCCAGGTAGGGAATCCAGTTGCATAAAAAATATTAGGGTGGAGTAGCCAGCTTCTTCAAATGCAATGTAAATGGCACAGCTAGTCCAGCCAATCCTTTGTGCCGTATGTAAATCAGACACCACCTCCTCAAACTCATCTATAAAACCAGCTGCACCTAGCCACAAATAGGGAGATCTGTTTGGAATGCTGTCCCTCTGCAGGAGGGATCTTTGCTCTTTTGCCTATCAAACTTCTGCTCTTAAACTCACTCCTTGTGTGTCCACATCCCTGATTTCCTTGGCGTGAGGTAACGAATCTCTAGTACTACCCCAGATAAAAGATGCCACTTCAGAGGTATCTTGATGGAGTACAGATACCCAGGATGGCACCATAAAGGGAGGAGCAAAGAACGCAGGCTTTGCCATATCATTTCCCTGTCAGGATCAGCTTGGAACCAAAAGGGACTTCTTGTAGACAAGTAAGCACTAGGCCCCCAGAAATGCAGTTAGTTATTACCACTGCAAACACCTACAGTTCTTGGTTGACAAGTTGTTGTTTTTCTTCTCCATAGAACTTTTAGCAATTTCCATATGTTATTCCAATTGTTTTCTGGCCTTTATGGTTCCTGATGACAAATTATTGATCTCATTGAGAATCTTTTATCTACGACAAGTTCCTTCTCTCTTGCTGCTTTATACATTCCCTTTTTGTCTTTGTTTTTGCCAGCTTGATTATAAAGTGTCTTGTCTGACTCTTTCAGTTTATCCTACATCATGTTTGTTAAGCCTCTTGGACATGCGTATGCACGTCTTTCATCAAATTTGTAATGTTTTAGGCCATTATTTCTTCAAATAAGCCATGAAACACATAACATTTTAGTCAGCAACAGATAGCATATATGACAGGGATCCATTAATATTGTATTTTTATAGTACATTTTCTAGGTTTACATACACAAATATTTACTATTGTATGCAACTGCCTACAGTATTCAATACAGTGACATGCTGTACAGGTTTGTAACCTAGGAGCAGTAGGTTATTTTATATAGTCTAGGTGGATAGTAGGCTATCCCATCTAGGGTTGTGTAAATACACTCTGTTGTTCACATAATGATGAAAACACTTGAGATGCATTTCTCAGGATGCATGCCTGTTGATAAGTAATGCATGATTGTATTTTGCCTCTTTCTTCTTATTTGACCTCCATAATACATATATTGGTCCATGTGATGGTGTCCCAGAGGTCCCTCAGCCTTTCTTCAACTTTCCTTATTCCTTTTTTTCATTTCTGCTCCTCAGACTCAGTAATTTTGCTTGGCCTATCTTCAAGTTTGCTATTTTTTCTTCTATCTGCTTAAATCTGCTACTGAGCTTGGCTAGTATATGTTCTATTTCAATTATTATAATGTTAAATACCAGCATTTCAGTTTTATTTTTGAATAAGTTTATTCCTCTTAGATAGGTAATATGTGTACACAACACGACTACAACAAAATACAAATGTCAAAGGCACAGAAGCATTTGCAGTGACAACTACTTCTTTCCCATCCTTGTCTTCCACCTATCCAAGTCCTTTGTACATAAGACAACCATCATTACTAATTTCTTGTATATCATTACAGAAATCTTCTAAACAATATGTTCTGTTTGTTTTATACTTTCTATTTAACAATATTCTTATTTTGTTTATACATTATTTACCTCGTGTTCCTTAGTTTTTGTCCATGTTTTTCTTTAGCTACTTGAACATATTTTAAATTGTTACTTTAAATTCTATTTATTAAATCCAATGTGTGAATTTCTTCAGGGTTGGTTTCTGTCCATTTATCTTGTTCCTTTTAGTAGCCTTTTTATTTCTGTTTCTTTGTATGAATTGTGACTTTTTGTTGCAAACTGGACATCTGAATATTATAAAGTGGCAACTCTAAAATCAGATTCTGCCACCTTTTGCGAATTGTGCTGGTTTTTGTTGCTGTTGACACTTTTTTAAAATTGCAGCAATTTATTTGCTTAGTGACTTTTGTTAACTTTTTTTCTAAAGACTGAAATTCGCTTTGTGTGCAGTCTCTGAACCTTTTTTCCTTGTGCTCAGCTAGTGTTTTGAGAAGATTTCCTTGAATGCTAGGAGCTGTAACAATAATAAAACGAGCACACAAACAAAACCAAAATGAATTAAAAACCACGTTTCTCAGTTATTGCAGATTGGCTCTGTATTGGGGCACTCTTTCAACACTTAGCCAGGGGACTGAGCCTGGGGATCAGCCCAAGGTGAAAACTTGAAGTGACTTCAGTTCTTTTGTGAACATGTATCTTGCCCTGAGCATACATGCAGCTTTCTCAATCGCCCACCCCGTACACATGTGATTTTGAATGTCCCAATTTCCCAAAGAAATTCTCTACAATGTTTGCTCCTGATCCATTAATGCATCTATTTTATATTTTCCATTTAATCTTTTAACCTAACATCTGTCTGTCATTAATTCAGCTCGCATTGTTTTTTGAGCAATTCCATCCCACTTTTCCAGGAAGATTTTATGGCTAGAGTTCTGAGACAGATGAAACAAAGGTGAGCATCTTTTCTTTCAGGTAGTCTCCAGACAGGTTACAAGAGACACATACAATAATTTGTGCATAAGGTCTTCTCTGCTTCCTCTGGAACCAGGCACCAGGACTCTGTTCTAAGAACACAAATTGTTGGTGTCTGAAGACTGCCACAGAGCCAGGAACAGGATTGGGTGGGACAAGTAAAAACTCCTTAAAGATTTTTACCATTTTGAAGTCACTTTTTTACTATTTTTTTTAATCATTGTTCACTTGGTTGCTATAAACCTTTGACTCTTTTTCTGAGTTTTGACAAAATTACTTTTGACAGTTTCTGCTTGTTTTTTAATGCTTCTTTAGGAGGATGAAAGCTTGGAGCTGCTGCTCCATCATTTCACTCATATTAACCTCAACATATATTTTAAAATTACCACTACATTATACTGCACTACAATTTTGTGTAACTTATTTCCCTTTTCCAACATTGACTACTTGATAAATATATTTAGGTATTATGCCACCAGAACATTTATTTCCTCAGGCTGTGTGTATGGCAATTTTACTTCCTATTTCAAATTGATCCAACAGAATTCAGTAAATGAATATGCATCAGAATATGATAGAATCCAATACATTATGATGTATAAAAATGTTATTTCACGTGTGTGAAGTACAGCTACAGGTTATGTTATACGAGCATAACAATTGATAAATATCTATTTTACATTTACATTTGTATACACTGCATTTTCAAACATATTCTTGACAGGAGAAAACTTCCATTTTCACTAGGCACAATTAGATATTAGATAAATAGATATGTGAAATTTTACAAATTCAATAATTAGAATATTTTCCATTATTTCATCAAATAATTTTTGTCCTCCAGAACGTACACACTTTCAGAGCCAGTACATTTATCATGATGCAGGGAAAGCCAGCATAATGGCCTGTAGAAGTATTCCAGCAAGTAATTCTATACTGTGAAGGCTAAAGATGACAGGTATGAATGAAAGTGAACATATGAATATGTTTGACTATATCTCAATATATGTGTCATTCAAATTATCTTTAACTGTGCCTATAATTTCCTGTGCCAGAGGAAATTGGCATAGAAAGTAATAGAATTCTTAAATATTTGAGTTACTGTATGTTATTTTGCACCATTTAAAAAATATATCAGAGCCACAACAAATTGTCAGGGCTCTCAAATTTAAGCACTGTTTTCTTCCTGGTAAATCCTCTTTACCTATGGAGGAAAAAATACCATGAGCAGGTGTTAGCTCTCGGCTTATCTGTATAGGCTGTTGCAAAGACTTCATTTTCTCTGTGTCCTAATATCACATTTCTCTTTTTTAAATCAGGGTTTGGCAAATTGGCCCATGACCCATACCAAGTTCTCCACCTATTGTTGCCTGGCTTGTGAGCTCAGAATGGTTTTTACTGTTTTATATGTTTTTTAAAAATATGACAGAAATAATAGTTCATGATGAGAATGTTAAATTAAAACTTTAACATAAATTATTATGTTATTATTGAAACACACAATAGTATATCCACTTACATACTATCTACAGTTACCTTACACTATCATGGAGAATGGAGTAGTTAAAACAGAGTGTATGGTCAAAATTGCCTAAAATATTTACTGTCTAACCTTTTAAAGAAAAAGCAACCACCACCCAGATCATAAATGCTACATTAACAGGATAAATTCCATTATGCTTTCTACTGTGTTTCCTAGAAAATAACAGAGTACTAGGCATATAGTGGGTATTCAGTAACTTTGTCTAAATGAATAAATAATAAAATAAATTCAAAGCTTTTTGACCTGTGTAACAAAATGATATTTTGAATTATTTCACTATTTCTCCTTCACTATCTCTTCCCTTCTTCTTGTTTATAATTTTCTTCTTTCTTTAAAGGGGCTGATGTGATAGAAAGAAAGCGGAAATATTATGGGCATGCCTAACTTGTTTCTAAGGTGGGGGAAAATACTGGAGAGTTTTGTGGTTTTGAAGAATACAAAAGAAGTAAGAGGATAACAGGGCTTTCTCCCAGATGAGTGAATGACTATCTTGAGTAGTTATGGGCATGGATGGGTATAGTAATCAGGAAGAAGAAAGACTGAAGAAAACGTAGAAAAAAATGAACAAAAATCTCACAAAATACAAACTACTAAAACTCAATCGACATGAAATAAACAATCTGAATAGTCTTGTAACTGAATAGTCAAATTCAAGTTCTTGTAATTAAAGAACTTGAATTTGTAACTGAATTGCTTCAAAAAAAAAGTCTTCAAACACAGATAGTTTTACTGGAGAATTCTACCAAACATCTGAAAAATGAGTTAGCACCAATTTTACATATCTTCCAAAAAACAGAAGAGGATAAAATACTAACTAGTTTTATACTAACTAGTTTTATGAGATTGGGAGTACTCTGATACCAAAATCAGACCAAAAAAAAGTATTAAAGCCAAAATACTATAGACCCTGGAGAATTCTATGAAACATTTATAAAACGAGTTAGCACCAATTTTACATATCTTACAAAAAATAGAAGAGGATAAAATACTAACCAGTTTTATGAGATTGGTAGTACCCTGATACCCAAACCAGACAAAAAAAAAAGTATAAAAAAAGCCAAAAAACTATAGACCAATACTGCACATATAGTTACACAGAGAAATCCTCAACAAACTATTAGCAAATAAAATCTAGTAATAGATAAAAAGCAGTATATACCACAGCCAAAATATGCTCTTCAAACACTCAAGAATCAACTGGATGATCATTCCAAGATGGTCAAATAGGAACAACTCCAGTCTACACCTCCCAGTGTGAGTGACGCAGAAGACAGGTGATTTCTGCATTTCCAACTGAGGCACCGGCTTAATCTCACTGGGACTGCATGGACAGTGGGTGCAGCCCATGGAGTGTGAGCCAAAGCAGGGTGGGGCATCACCTCACACAGGAAGTGCAAGGGGTCAGGGAATTCCCTTTCCTAGCCAAGGGAAGCCGCGACAGACGGTACCTTGAACATCGGGACACTCCTGCCCTAATACTGTGCTTTTCCAATGGTCTTAGCAAATGGCACACCAGGACATTATATCCCATGCCTGGCTCAGTGAGTTCCACACCCAAAGAGCCTTGCTCACTGCTAGCACAGCAGTCCGAGATCAAACTGCGAGGTGGCAGCGAGGCTGGGGGAGGGGCTTCCACCATTGCTGAGGCTTGATGAGGTAAACCAAGCTGCCAGGAAGCTTGAACTGGATGGAGCCCACCACAGCTCAATGAGGCCTGCCTGCCTCTGTAGACTCCACCTCTGGGGGGGCAGGGCATAGCTGAACAAAAGGCAGCAGAAACTTCTGCAGACTTAAATGTCCCTGTCTGACAGCTTTGAAGAGAGCAGTGGTTTTCCCAGCATGGAGTCTGAGACCTGAGAATGGAAAGACTGCCTCGTCAAGTGGGTCCCTGACCCCTGAGTAGCCTAACTGGGAAACACCTCCAGAAGGGCCGACTGACACCTCATACAGCGGGTGCCCCTCTGAGACGAAGCTTACAGAGGAAGGATCAGGCAGCAACATTTGTCGTTCTGTAATATTTGCTGTTCTGCAGCCTCTGCTGGTGATACCCAGGCAAACAGGGTCTGGGGTGGACCTCCGGTAAACTCCAACATACCTGCAGCTATGGGTCCTGACTGTTAGAAGGAAAACCAACAAACAGAAAGGAATAGCATCAACATCAACAAAAAGGACATCCACACCAAAACCTCATCTATTGGTCACCATCATTAAAGACCAAAGGTAGATAAAACCATAAAGACGGGGAGAAACCAGAGCAGAAAAGCTGAAAATTTTAAAAACCAGAGCGCCTCTTCTCCTTCAAAGGATCGCAGCTCGTCAGCAACAGAACAAAGCTGGACGGAGAATGACTTTGTCAAGCTGACAGAAGTAGGCTTCAGAAGATCAGTAATAACAAACTTCTCTGAGCTAAAGGAGGATATTCAAACCCATCACAAAGAAGCTAAAAACCTTGAAAAAATGAAAGACGAATGGCTAACTAGAATAAACAGTGTAGAGAAGACCTTAAATGACCTGATGGAGCTGAAACCATGGCATGAGAACTACGTGATGCATGCACAAGCTTCTGTAGTTGATTCAATCAAGTGGAAGAAAGGGTATCAGTGATTGAAAATCAAATGAATGACATGAAATGAGAAGTTTAGAGAAAAAGAGAGTAAAAAGAAATGAACAAAGCCTCCAAGAAATATGGGACTTTGTGAAAAGACCAAATCTACGCCTGACTGGTGTACCTAAAAGTGATGGGGATAATGGACCCAAGTTGGAAAACACTCTTCAGGATATTATCCAGGAGAACTTCCCCAACCTAGCAAGGCAGACCAACATTCAAATTCAGGAAATACAGAGAACGCCATAAAGATAATCCTCGAGAAGAGCAACCTCAAGACACAGAATTGTTAGATTCACCAAAGTTGAAATGAAGGAAAAAATATTAAGGGCAGCCAGAGAGAAAGGTCAGGTTACCCACAAAGGGAAGCCCATCAGACTAACAGCAGACCTCTCGGCGAAACTCTACAAGCCAGAAGAGGGTGGGGGCCAATATCCAACATTCTTAAAGAAAAGAATTTTCAACCTGGAATTTCATATCCAGCCAAACTAAGCTTCATAAGTGAAGGATAAATGAAATCCTTTACAGACAAGCAAATGCTGAGGGATTTTGTCACCACCAAGCCTGCCTTACAAGAGCTCCTGAAGGAAGCACTCAACATGGAAAGGAACAACCAGTACCAGCCACTGCAAAAACATGCCAAATTATAAAGACCATCGAGGCTAGGAAGAAACTGCATCAACTAATAAGCAAAATAACCAGCTAACATCATAATGACAGGATCAAATTCAAACATAACAATATTAACCTTAAATGTAAATGGGCTAAATGCCCCAATTAACAGACACAGATTGTCAAATTGGATAAAGAGTCAAGGCCCATCACTGTTCTGTATTCAGGAGATCCATCTGACGTGCAGAGACACACACAGGCTCAAAATAAAGGGATGGAGGAAGATCTACCAAGCAAAGGGAAAACAAAAAAAAGGGGCTGCATTTCTAGTCTCTGATAAAATGGACTTCAAACCAACAAAGATCAAAAGAGACAAAGAAGAGCATTACATAACGGTAAAGGGATCAATTCAACAAGAAGAGCTAACTATCCTAAATATATATGCACCCAATACAGGAGCACCCAGATTCATAAAGCAAGTTCTTACAGACCTACAAAGAAACGTAAACTCTCACACAATAATAATGGGAGACTCTAACACCCCGCTGTAAACATTAGACAGATCAATGAGACAGAAAGTTAACAAGGATATCCGGGACTTGAACTCAGCTCTGCACCAAGTGGACCTAATAGACATCTACAGAACTCTCCACCCCAAATCAACAGAATAAACATTCTTCTAAGCACCAAATCGCACTTATTCCAAAATTGACCACATAGCTGAAAGTAAAGCACTGCTCAGCAAATGTAAAAGAACAGAAATCATAACAAACTGTCTCTCAGACCACAGTGCAATCAAATTAGAACTCAGGATTAAGAAACTCACTCAAAACTGCACAGCTACGTGGAAACTGAACAACCTGCTCCTGAATGACTACTGGGTAAATCACGAAGTGAAGGTAGAAAGAAAGATGTTCTTTGAAACCAATGAGAACAAAGACACAACATATCAGAATCACTGGGACACATTTAAAGCAGTGTGTAGAGGGAAATTTATAGCACTAAATGCCTACAAGAGAAAGCAGGAAAGATCTAAAATTGACATCCTAACGTCACAATTAAAAGAACTAGAGAAGCAAGAGCAAACACATTCAAAAGCTAGCAGAAGGCAAGAAATAACTAAGATCAGAGCAGAGCTGAAGGAGATAGACACACAAAAAACCCTTCAAAAAATCAATGAATCCAGGAGCTGGCTTTTGAAATGATTAACAAAATAGATAGACTGCTAGCAAGACTAATAAGGAAGAAAAGAAGAATCACATAGATGCAATAAAAAATGATAAAGGGGATATCACCACTGATCCCACAGTAATACAAACTACCATCAAAGAATACTATAAACACCTCTACACAAATAAACTAGAAAATCTAGAAGAAATTGATAAATTCCTGGACACATACACCCTCACAAGATTAAACCAGGAAGAACTTCAATCCCTGAATAGACCAATAACAGGCTCTGAAATTGAGGCAATGATAGCCTACCAACCAAAAAACGTCCAGGACTGGATGGATTCACAGCCAAATTCTACCAGAGGTACAAAGAGAAGCTGGTACCATTCCTTCTGAAACTATTCCAATCAATAGAAAAAGAGGGAATCCTCCCTAACTCATTTTATGAGGCCAGCATCATCCTGACACTAAAGCCTGGCATAGACACAACAAAAAAAGAGAATTTTAGACCAATATCCCTGATAAACATCTACGCAAAAATCCTCAATAAAAGACTGGCAAACCAAATCCAGCAGCACCTCCAAAAGCTTAGCCACCACGATCAAATTTGCTTTATCCCTGGGATGCAAGGCTGCTTCAACATACGCAAATCAATAAATGTAACAGAACCAGTGATCAAAACCACATGATTGTCTCAATAGATGCAGAAAAGACCTTCGACAAAATTCAACAGCCCTTTGTGCTAAAAACTCTCAATAAACTAGGTATTGATGGAATGTATCTCAAAATAATAAGAGCTATTTATGACAAACCCATAGCCAATATCATACTGTATGGGCAAAAACTGGAAGCATTCCCTTTGAAAACTGGCACAAAACAGGGATGCCCTTTCTCACCACTCCTATTCAACATACTGTTGGAAGTTCTGGCCAGGGAAATCAGGCAGGAGAAAGAAAGAAAGGGTATTCAATTAGGAAAAGAGGAAGTCAAGTTGTCCCTGTTTGCAGATGACATGACTGTATATCTAGAAACCCCATCATCTCAGCCCAAAATCTCCTTAAGCTGATAAACAATTTCAGCAAAGTCTCAGGATACAAAATCAGTGTGCAAAAGTCACAAGCATTCTTATAGACCAATAACAGACAAACGGAGAGCCAAATCATGAGTAAACTCCCATTCACAATTGCTTCAAAGAGAATAAAATACCTAGGAATCCAACTTACAAGGAATGTGAAGGACCTCTTCAAGGAGAACTACAAACCACTGCTCAATGAAATAAAAGAGGAAACAAACAAATGGAAGAACATTCCATGCTCATGGATAGGGAGAATCAATATCATGAAAATGGCCATACTGCCCAAGGTAATTTATAGATTCAATGCCATCCCCATCAAGCTACCAATGCCTTTATTCACAGCATTGGAAAAAACTACTTTAAAATTCATATGGAACCAAAAAAGAGCCCGCATAGCCAAGACAATCCTAAGCAAAAAGAACAACACTGGAGGCATCATGCTACCTGACTTCAAACTATATTACAAGTCTACAGTAACCAAAGCAGCATGTTACTGGTACCAAAACTGATCTATAGACCAATGGAACAGAACAGAGTCCTCAGAAATAATACCACACATCTACAACCGCCTGATCTTTGACAAACCTGACAAAAACAAGAAATGGGGAAAGGATTCCCTATTTAATAAATGGTGCTGGGAAAACTGGCTAGCCATATAGAGAAAGCTGAAACTGGTTTCCTTCCTTACACCTTGTACAAAAATTAATTCAAGATGGATTAAAGATTTAAATGTTAGACCTAAAACCATAAAAACCCTAGAAGGAAACCTATACCATTCAGGACATAAGCATGGGCAAGAACTGCAGGACTAAAACACCAAAAGCAATCACAACAAGAGCCAAAATAGACAAATGTGATCTGATTAAACTACAGAGCTTCTGCACAGCAAAAGAAACTACCATCAGAGTGAACAGGCAACCTACAGAATGGGAAAAAATTTTTGTAATCAACCCATCTGACAAAGGGCTAATATCAAGAATCTACAAAGAACTTAAACAAATTTACAGGAAAAATCAAACAACCCCATCAAAAAGTGGGCAAAGGATGTGAACAGACACTTCTCAAAAGAAGACATTTATGCAGCCAACAGACACATGAAAAAATGCTCATCATCACTGGCCATCAGAGAAATGCAAATCAAAACCACAATGAGATACCATCTCACACCAGTTAGAATGGCGATCATTAAAAAGTAAGGAAACAACAGGTGCTGGAGAGGATGTGGAGAAATAGGAACACTTTTACACTGTTGATGGGAGTGTAAACTAGTTCAACCATTGTGGAAGACAGTGTGGCGATTCCTCAAGGATCTAGAACTAGAAAAACCATTTGACCCAGCCATCCCATTACTGGGTATATACCCAAAAGATTATAAAACATGCTGCTATAAAGACACATGCACACGTATGTTTATTGTGGCACTATTCACAATAGCAAAGACTTGGAACCAACCCAGATGTCCATCAGTGATAGACTGGATTAAAAAAATGTGGCACATGTACACCATGGAATACTATGCAGTCATAAAAAAGGATAAGTTCATGTCCTTTGTAGGCACGTGGATGAAGCTGGAAACCATCATTCTGAGCAAACTATCGCAAGGACAGAAAACCAAACACCGCATGTTCTCACTCATAGGTGGGAACTGAACAATGAGAGCACTTGGACACAGGGTGGGGAACATCACACACCAGGGGTGGAGGCATGGGGGAGGGATAGCATTGGGAGAAGTGCCCAATGTAAATGATGAGTTGAGGGGTGCAGCACACCAACATGGCACATATATATATATATATGTAGCAAACCTGCCCGTTGTGCAGATGTACCCTGGAACTTAGAGTATAATAAAAATTAAAAAAAAGAAATATGAAAACACATACACACATACACACAAAATTTTTTCCTAGGAACAAAATTCTAACAGGAACAGGAGGGGAGCTGGGCTGGCTATAAAGTGTTCCCACCATAATGTGGAAAATACACACATGATGATATATTTGATTACTAAGATCCCATTAGGCACATTTAGGCACTTTATGTATTTCCTTTGCTCTGGACGTTGAGTCGTTTTGTGCTCAGTTTGAAGCAACTGGCTCATTGTCTCAGGGTGGTTCTAGAACTTTGCCTTCAGGTGTGGCTGGGGAGGGAGCCCTGGCATTTCAAGACAGGTGGGGGTGATATGGTTGGACTCTGTGTTACCACCCAAATCTCATGTTGAAATGTAACTCCCAGTGCTGGAGATGGGCCTGGTGGGAGGTAATGAGTCCAGGGGGGTGGCTTCTCATGGTCTAGCACCATCCCCCTGGGTGCTGTCATCCCTGTTGTGAGTTCTTGTGAGATCTGGTTGTTTAAAAATGTGTGGCACCTCTCCCCTTGCTCTCTTCCTCCTGCCCCAGCCACGTAAGATGTGCCAGCCTCTCCTGTACCTTGTCCCATGATTGTAAGTTTCCTGAGAACTCCCTAGAAGCAGAAGCCACTATGCTTCCTGTATAGCCTGTGGAACCGTGAGCCAATAAAACCTTTTTCTTTATAAATTAAAAAAAAAAGAATCAACCAACATAAGCCACTGTGTCAATAGGCTAAAAAAGAAAAATCATATGATTATATCAATTGATGCAGAATAGCGTTTGGTATAATATAACACCAATTCAAATATTAAGAAATATCTCAGGGAACTAGAAATAAAGGAGACCTTTCTCTATTTGACAAAGAACATATTTTTAAAAACCTACAGCAAACATTGTACTTAATGATGAAAGACTAGATGAGTTCTCTCTAAGATTGCAAACAGGGCAATGGTGTCCAATCACATCATTCCCTTACTAAAATAGCACTTGGATTTCTAACCATTTTAGTACAGCAGGAAAAAGAAATAAAATACAGACAGATTAAAAAGGAAGAAATAAAATTTTCTCTATTTGAAAATGACATTATTGTCTACATAGAAAATCCCAAGGAATGTGAAAACAATTTTCTGTAACTCATAAATGCAGTCAGTAAAGTCAGAAGATCAGAGGATATAAGAACACATTAGAAATCATTTACTTTTATATATTTATAATAAGCCTGTAGAAACAAAAATTTGAAACACCATACTGGAGGTGGAGCAAGATAGCAGACATGTAGCCCCCACCAATCATCCCCTACTGCAAACACACCAGTTTAAGAACTATCTACATAGAAAAACCACCTTCATAAGAACCAAAAATCATGTGAGCACTCATAGTCGCTGATTTAACTGTGTATGGCTGAAAGAGGCAAGAAGAGATAAAGAGCCCTAAATGGTCGATGCCACCCTTCCCCTCTACACCCCACCCTCCCTACACCTCGGCAGCAGTAGTAAGGAGAGGAGAATGGCACTCGGTGCTGGGTGAGGGATAACACGGCAATTGTGAGGCACTGGACTCAATAGTGTCCTGTTAGAGCAGAAAGTAAAACTGCACAAAACTCAGCTGATGCCCATTCACAGGGGAAGCATTTAAACCAGCCCTAACAAGGCAGGAATCACCAATCCCAGTTACCCACACTTCACCACCAAGGGATACAGTGCTGTGTGTCTCCAAATAAACTTAAAAGGCACTCTAGGCGATACGGACTTGCCATCTCTTGGCATAAGGACTTGCCAAGAGATGGCAAGTCCTGGTATTGAACT
Organism: Pongo pygmaeus; assembly: GCF_028885625.2. Lineage (NCBI taxonomy): Eukaryota > Metazoa > Chordata > Mammalia > Primates > Hominidae > Pongo > Pongo pygmaeus. The sequence goes on from NC_072380.2 coordinate 14,113,582, forward strand.
AGGTCCAGAGACAGTGGATTGGGAGGGCATGTGACTGACATACTGAGACACCAGCCAGGACAGCCAAGGGAGTACTGGCATCATCCATCCCATAACCCCAGGCTGCACGACTCATGGCTCCAAATGAGACCCCATCCTTCCACTTAAAGAGAGGAAAGTGGATACCTTGGACATCTTGGATACCAGCTTAGTCACAGCAAGATAAGTCATAGTCAGAGTCATGAGGACTCCGTTCCAGGCCCTAGCTCCCAGATGACATTTCTAGACAGACCCTGGGCCAGAAGGGAATCCACTGCTTTGAAGAAAAGGACCCAGTCCTTGCAGAGTTCATAACCTGCTAACTGAAGAGCCCTTGGGCCCTGAGTAACCAGTAGCAATACCCAGGAACTATGTTGAGGGCATTGGGTGAGATGTTGAGACATGGTGGCTTCAGGTGAGACTCAGCACGTTACCAGCTGTGTTGGCTACACGGCAAAACTCTGTCTACTGGAGAAAAGCAGAGGGAAAAGTAAAAGGAAGACCACGTCTTGTACCTTAAGTACCAGCTTTGCCACATGGGTGTAGAGCATCAAGCAGGCTCCTGGAGTCCCCAGCTCCAGGACTTGAGTCTTGGATGGCACTATGGACCTGCCCTGGGCCAGAGGGGAGCCTATTGCCCTGAAGCATGAATCCTAGGCCAGCCAGCATTCACCACAAGCTGATGTAAGAGTCCTTGGGCCTTAAGGGAATATCAGCAGTAGTCTGGCAGTACTCCTTGTGGCCTGGAGTGGCGGTGGCTACCGGGTAAGGCTCCTTTGCCTTTGGAAAGGGAAGGTAAGAGTGGGAAGGATTGCATCTTGTGGTTTGATTGCCAGCTCAGCCACAGTAAAATAGAACACCAGGTAGACTTCTAAGGTTTTTAACTCTAGTCCTGACTCCCTGATGGCACCTGTGGATCTACCTGAGGCCCAGGAGACCTCACTGACCTGAAAAGAAAAAGACATAGGCCTGGCTGGCTTTGCCAATGGATGAGAGATACAGAGGCCTTGGACAAGACCCAGTGCTGTGCTGGCTTCAGTTCTGACCAAGTGCAGTCACAGTGGTAGGGGCCACAGGGGTGCCTGTATCACTCTACCCCCAGCTTCAGGACAGAGAGACTCTTTTTTTTTTTTTTTTTTTTTAGAAAGTAAGGGAAGATAACAAGAGTCTCTGCCTGGTAATCCAGAGAATTCTCTCAGATCTTGTCCAAGACCATCAAGGCTTAATATGCAGATACCAAAAACCTCTGTGACTATGCAGGAACCACTGCATTTACTGGGCTTGGGATACACCCTATAGCAGATACAGCTTAGATCACAACACCCAAGTCCTTTCAAATACCCAAAAGTCTTTCAGAGAAGAATGGCTACAATAATCCCAGACAGTGGAGACTCCAATAAATACCTAACTCTTCAATGCTCAGACACAAAAGAACATTGTTAATATCAACACTATCCAGGAAAACATGACCTCAATAAAGGAACTAAAAATAGCAAAAGGACCAATCTTGGAGAAAGGTCACACATAACAGAGATATGTGACCTTTTAGACAGAGAATTTAAAATAGCTCTGTTGAGAAAATTCAAAGAAATTCAAGAGAGCACAGATAAGGAATTCAGAATGCTACCCAATAAATTTATCAAACAGACTGAAATAATTAGAAAGAAGCAGGAATTCTGGAGCTGAAAAATGTAACTGGCATACTGAAGAACACATTAGAGTTCTTTAATGGCAGAATCGATCAAGCTGGAGAAAGAATTAGCTCGAAGACAGGCTATTTGAAAATACACAGAGGAGACAAAAGAATAAAAAGCAATATATTGCCTATAGGATCTAGAAAATAGCCTCAAATGCGTAAATGTAAGAGTTATTGGCCTTAAAAGAAGGTAGAAAAAAAAGTACGGGCAGAACATTTATCCAAAAGGACAGTAACAGAGAAGTTCTCAAGCCTAAAGAAAGATATCAATATCCAAGTACAAGAAGGTTATACGACACCAAGCAGATTTAACCCAAAGAAGGGTTAAACTCTCAAGGCATTTAGTTATCAAACTCTCAAGTCAATGATAAAGAAAGGATTCTAAAAGCAGCAAGAGAAAAGAAACAAATAACGTACAGTGGAGCTCCAATAGGTCTTGCAGCCAACTTTTTCAGTGGAAACTTACAGGCTGGGAGAGAGTGGTATGACATATCTCAAGTGCTGAAGCAAAAAAATGTTTACCCTAGAATAGTGTGTTTAGCAGAAATATCTTTCGAATATGAAGAAGAAATAAAAACTTCCCCAGACAAACTAAAGCTGAGGGATTTCATCAACACCAGCTCTGTCCTACAAGAAATGCTAAAGGGATTACTTTGACCACAAAGAAAAGGTCATTAATTAGCAGTAAGAAATCATCTAAAGGTATACAACTCACTGGCCATAGTAAGTAAACAGAAAAACACAGAATATTATAACACTGTAACAGTGGTGTGTTAACTACTCTTATCCTAAATAGACTAAATTATAAAGCATCCAAAAATAATAACTACAGCAACTTTTCCAAGACATAGTCAGTACACTAAGGTATAAACAGAAAAAAAAACCCAAAAATTAAGTAAGGAGAAAAAGCCAAGGCTTAGAGTTTTGAGTAGTTTTCTTCTTATCAGTGTTAAGTTCTTATCAGATTAAAATAATGGATTATAAAATAGTATTTGCAAGCCTCAAGGTAATCTCAAACCAAAAATGTACAATAGATACACAAAAACTAAAAAACAAGAAACGAAGTCTTATCACTGGAGAAAATCACCTTCACTAAAGGAAGACAGGAAGAAAAGTAAGAAGGAAGAGACCACAAAACAACCAGAAAAAGAAAATGGACTAAATTATCCAATCAAAAGACGGTGACTGGCTGAATAAATGAAAAAACAGGACCCAATGATCTATTGCCTCCAAGAAACACACTTGACCTATAAAGATACACATAGACTGAAAAGAAAGGTATGGAAAAAGATATTCCATGCCAATGAAAACCAAAAAAGTGCAGGAGTTGCTATACTTATATCAGACAGAATAGATTTCAAGACAAAAACTAGAAGAAGCTACAAAGAAGGTCATATATAATGATAAAGGTATCGATTCAGCAAGAAGATATAACAATTCCAAATAGATCTGCACCCAACACTGGGACATCCAAATATATAGAGGAAACATTATTAAAACTAAAAAGAGTAATATGTCCAAATACGATAACTGGAAACTTTAACACCTCACTTTCAGCATTGGACCTATCCTCGAGACAGAAAATAAAGAAGCATCTGACTCATTCTGCACTACAGACCAAATGGGTATAACAGATATTTGTAGAACATTTCATAAAATGGCTACAAAATACATATTCTTTTCTTCAGCACGTGGATCATTATCAGGGATAGACTATATGTTAGGTCACAAAACAAGTCTGAAAACATTTAAAAAAATGGAAATAATATCAAGCATATTCTCATACCACAATAAAACTAGAAATTAATAATAAGAGGAATTTTGCGAACTATACAAATACCTAGAAATTAAACCATGTGCTCCTCAATGATCAGTGTGTCAATGAAGAAATTAAGAAGGAAATGGAAAAATTTATTGAAACAAATGATAACCTAAACACAACATATCAAAACCTATGGGATACAGCAAAAACAGTACTCAGAGGGAACATTGTAGATATAAGTGCCTATATCAAAAAAGAGGAAAGACATCAAATAAACAGTCTAACAATGCATCTTAAAGAACTAGGAATGCATGGGCAAACCAAACCCAAAATTAGTAGAAGAAACAATAAAATATTAGAGCAGAAATAAATGAAACTGAATTTTTTTAAAAATTACAAAATATCAATAAAACAAAAAGTTGGTTTTTAAAAAAGTTAAAGAAATTGACAAACCTTTAGCCAAACTAAGAAAAAAAGATACAAATAAATAAAATCAGAAACAAAAAAGGAGTCATTACAACTGACACTGCCAAAACGTCATTAGTAGTTACTATGAGCAACTATATGCCAACAAATTGGAAAATCTAGAAGAAATGGACAAATTTCTAGACACATACCATCTCCCGAGACTGAGCCAAGAAGAGGTCCAAAACCTGAACAGACCAATAAGAAGTAACAAGATCAAAGCCATAATAATAAAAAAAATCTACCAGTAAAGAAAAGCCTGGGACCCGATGGCTTTATTGCTGAATCCAACCAAATAAACATTTAAAGAGGAAAGAATACCAATCTTACTCAAACTATTCCAGGAAATGGAAGAAGAGGGAATACTTCCAAACTCATTCTATACGATCAGTATTACCTTGATATCAAAACCAGACAAAGACACATCAAAAAAAGAAAACTACAGGCCAAAATCTCTGATGAATATTGATGCAAAAATCTTCCATAAAATACTAGCAAACTGAATTCAACAATGCATTAGAAAAATCATTCATCATGACCAAGTGGGTTTATCGCTGGGATGCAAGGATAGTTTGACATGCACAAACCAATCAAGGTGTTACATCAAGTCAACAGAATGAAGGATAAAAACCATATGATCCTATCAATAGATGCTAAAAAATAATTGAAAAAATTCCACATCTCTTCATGATAAAAAACCCCAAAAACCTGGGTATAGAAGGAACATACCTCAACATAATAAAAGTTCTATATGACACACCCACAGCTAGTATCATACTGAATGGGGAAAAACTGAAAGCCTTTCCTCTGAGATCTGGAACACAACAACGATGCCCATTTTCACCACTGTTATTCACCATGGTACTGGAAGTACTAGCTAGAGCCATCAGACCAGAGAAAGATTTGGGCATCCAAATTGAAAACGAACAAGTCAAATTATCCTTGTTTGCAGATTATATGATCTTATACTAAGAAAAAACTCAAGATTCCCCCCAAAATGATTAGAACTGATGAATTTATTGAATTTGCAGGACACAAAATCAACATACAAAATTTATTGTTGGCATTTCTATATGCCAACAGTGAACAATCTGAAAAAGAAATAAAATTCATCCCATTTACAATAGCACACATAAAATTAATTACCTAGGAATTAACCAATGGAGTGAAAAATGTCAATAATGGAAACAATAAAACACTGATGAAAGAAATTGAAAGAAACACCAAAAAATGAAAATAAATAGTTCATGTTCATGGACCAGAAGAATCAATGTTGTTAAAAAGTTCATACACCCAAAGCTATCTACAGACTCAGTGCAATCCCTAACAAAATAGCACTGACTTTCTTCACAGGAAAAAAAAAACCCCACAATCCTAAACTTTATATGAAACCACAAAAAAAATCCAGAATAGCTAAAGTTATCCTAATCAAAAAGAATGAAACTGGAGTAATACATCACCTGACTTCAGATTATACTATGGAGCTACAGCAACAAAAGTAGCATGGTACTCATAAAAACAGACACATAGACAAATAAAACATAACAAACAACCCAGAAACAAATCCACACACCTACAGTGAACTCATTTTCAACAAAGGTGCCAAGAACACACAATGGAGAAAAGACAGTCTATCAATAAATGGCATTGGGATAACTGGATATCCATATGCCAAAGAATGAGACGACCCCTATCTCTTGCCATATACAATAAACAAATCATAATGGATTAAAGACTTAAATCTAAGACAGATCTATGAAACTACTACAAGAAAACATCGAGTAAACTATCCAAGACATTGGTCTGGGCAAAAATTTCTTGAACAATACCCGACAAGCACAGAAAACCAAGGCAAGAACGGACAAATAGGATCAAATCAAGGTAAAAAGCTTTTGCTGTTATGATCAACAAAGTGAGTCAACAAAGTGAAGAGAAAACCCACAAACTGGGAGAAAATATTTGCAAACTACCCATCTGACAAGGGATGAATAACCAGAATACATAAGGAGCTCAAACAACTCTATAGGAAAATGTCTAAAAATTCAATCAAAAAATGGGCAAAAGAATAGATATTTCTCAAAAGAAAACACACACATGGCAAACAGGCATACAAAAAATGCTCAACATCATTGATTATCAGAGAAAGGCAAATCAAATCTACAATGAGATATCATCTTACCTGTTAAAATGGCTTTTATATCCAAAGGACAGGCAATAATACATGCTGGTGAGGATGCAGAGAAAAGGGAACCCTTGTATGCTATTGGAGGGAATGTAAATTAGTACAACCACTATGGAGAACAGTTTGGAGCTTCCTCAGAAAACAAAAGATATTGAGCTACCATATGATCCAACAATCCTACTGCTGGGTGTACACACAAAAGAAGAGAAAACGGTATATCAAAGAGATATCTACACACCTGTGTTTGTTGCAGCATTGTTTACAATAGTCAAGATTTGGAAACAACATAAGTGTCCATCAACAGATGAATGGATAAAGAAAATGTGGTCCATATACATAATGGAGTACTGTTTTGCCATAAAAAATAATGAAATCCAGTCACTTGCATCAACATGGATGGAACTGGAGATCACTGTGTTAAGTGAACTAAGCCAGGCACAGAAAGACAAACATCATATGTTCTCACTTATTTGTGGGATCTAAAAATCACAACAATTGTACTCATGAACATAGTAAAACGATGATTACCAGACGCTGGGAATGGTAGTGGGGGTGTGTCAAGTGAGGTGGGAATGGTTATTGAGTACAAAAAATAGTAAGAAAAAATGAATAAGACCTGTTTGATAGCACAACAGGGCGACTATAGTCAATAATAACAATTGCACATTTTAAAATGTATCTTAAAGAGTATAATTGAATTATAACTCAAAGGATAAATCCTTGAGGGCATGAATACTCCATTCTCCACGATGTAATTATTTCACGTTGCATTCTTGCATCGACATCTCATGTACCCCATAAATATATATGCATACTATATGCCAAGGAAATTAAAAATTAAAAAATTAAGCCATACCATTTATAATCACTTCAAAGCCAATTTAAAAACTTATCAGAACATTTACAGATAATTTATGCTAAAGTTTAAAAATTATTCCTGAAAGATACCAAAGAAAACTAAATAAATGAAAAGACATAACATTTTTATGGATCAGAGGATTCAATATAGTAAAAATGACAATTCTCCTAAAATTTTTATACAGGTTTAAGGCAATTAAAGCAAGAGTATTTTGAAGAATATAAATACATATTCTAAAGTCAATATATAAGAATAGAATAGAAACGCATATTCTAAAATCAATATATAAAGACCCAAGCCCAAGAATAACAATAATAATATTGAAATAAAGAATACAGTTGGAGCAATCACTTTACCTAATGTAAAGGTCTATTACGTAGCTTCAGTAATCAGCTGTGATATTGTCAGAGAGACAGATATTCTGATTAGTAGAATGCAATAGAGAAGTCAGAAATACACACCAATTTACCTAACAGAGTTTTGACAAGGGTGTAAAAAGAAATAATGGAGGAAGAAAAAGCTTGGAACAACTGAATACACAACAGAAAAAAGGAAAAAGATTGACTTAGAACTCACATCTTGTACAAAAATCAACCAAAAATATATCATAGACTTTAATGTAAAATATAAAACTATAAGTTTAGGGAAAAATGTAGAAAATATTGTTATGTAGAGTTAGGCACATAGTTCTTATATTTTACACCAAAAGCAGAATTCATTTAAAAACGTAGGCACTGGATCTCAGAAATATTAAAAATTTGTCTCATGAAAGACTTGATTAATAGAATAAAAAAACAAGCTATGAGAGTAGGATAACATATTTGCAAACCTATATATATCCTATAGAGGACTATTACCTAGAATATGGAAAGAACCTCAAAACTATAACAAAAAAACCTCACAAAGAATTCAATTAGAAAATGGGCAAAAGATGTATAGACATTTTACTAAACTGAATATATGGCTGGCAAACACATAAAGAGGTGTTCAATGTCATCAGCTATTAGGGCAATGCAAATTAAAAGCACAATGAGTCAGGCAAGGTGACAAATACTTGTGGTCCCAACTATATGGGTGGATGAGCTGGGAGGATCACTTGAGCCCAGAAGTTCAAGACCAGCCTCAGCTACACAGCAAGATCCTGTCTCTTAAAGCACAATGAAGTATCACTACACAGCTATTATCATATGACAACACCAGACTGGAGAGGATGTGAAGAAATTGAATTCTTGTAGGAAATGATATGAAGTGTTATAATCATTCTGCAAAAAAAGTTTATAAAGCAAAACTTGCATCCACCGTATGGCCCAGCAAACACACCCCTATATATTTATCTCAGATAAATTAAAAAAAAAATTGTTCACACAGAAACTTGTACCCAGTGTTCATAGTAGCATTGCTCATAATAGCCAAAGCCTAGAAACAACACAGATGTTCCTCAATGGATGAATAATTAAATAAACCGTGATACATTCATACTATATGTTACCAATTAGAAATAAGATTGAAACTATTGATATATACAACAACTTGGATGAATCTCCAGGAAATTATGCTGAGTGAAAAAGAAAATCTGGAAAGGTAAGTAACTACCATATGATTCTAAATATAACATTCTTAAACCATCAAAACTGTAGAAATGAAGAACAAATAAGTGATTGTCAGGGGTTAATGTGAGGGTGGAGGAAAGTGAGTGATGTTTCAAAAAGACAAGGGAGGCCCACAGTGATGGAACTGTTCTGGGTCTTAACTAGATCAATGTCAACATCCTAGTTGTAATATGGTACTACAGTTTCATAAGATGTTACCATTGAGAAAAACTAGGTGAATGTTGCAGATTCTCTCTGTATTATTTGTTACAACTGTATGTACACTGATAACTATCTCAAAATAAAAGTTTATAATCAGTGTTTAGGTGGTAATTTCCCCCATAAAGTCAGGATTTGGGGACTTCAATCTGAACACAAACCTCGGTCTGTAAGCCTGTTCAAAACTTCTTCTGGCGGAAAGTTTTGACTTTGTCAAAGAGTGAGCTCCAGCTTACCTCTGAACACCAGTGCAAGGCTTAGAGGAATCAGAGTTACCTAACCTGGCCAGAGTAATTGGGAGTGAGATTCTATTGCAGAAATGAAATGATACATCCCATAGAGTAAAGTGACCATAGGTTTGATACTGTCACTGAGAAGAACAAACAGAGAAATAAAATGGACCCACACTTCAGGACTCTCTGTCGTTTAATACCACAAAAGGCCTGTGTTTCAGCCACGGACAGGTACTACAATCTTCCATTGTTTGGAATTCAGCTACTATAAACCCCCTACCAAGGCAACTGATATTCAAGGGAAATAGGCTAAGGACCACATAGCCACTGATGTGTCTAGAATCTCAGAGATCTAGCACGATATCAGACCCAAACCATCGGAAAGCTATAAACTTATACTATTTATAGCCCCTCTAATTTATTTCCCCTTAAGTCTTCAGAGAGTTGAAATTTAAGATTGTATACTCAATTCGGATTTTTTCAAGATTTAATACAATTTTGCCATGTTTCTTTGGAATGAATTGTGTCCTTCCTAAATTCATATGCTGAAATCCTAACCCTCAATGTGATTGAGTTTGAAGATGGGGTATTGAGAGTCAATTAGGTTTAGATGAGGTCATGAGGATGGGGTCCTCTTGATGAGATTAGTGCCCTTATGAGAAGAAGAGACACCAGGTCGGTCAGTCTGTCTCTCTGTCTCACACACACACACACACACACACACACAAACACACATACACACATATATACGAAGACACAGCAACAAGGCAGCTGTCTGCAAGCTAGTAAGGAGTCTTTATCAGAGCCTGACCATGTTGGCACCCTGATCTCGAACTTCTAGCCTCCAGAATTGTAAGAAAATAAATTTCTGGCCGGGCCCGGTGGCTCATGCCTGTAATCCCAGCACTATGGGAGGCCGAGGCGGGCGGATCATGAGGTCAGGAGATCGAGACCATCCTGGCTAACACGGTGAAACCCTGTCTCCACTAAAAATACAAAAAATTAGCCAGGCATGGTGGTGGTTGCCTGTAGTCCCAGCTAGCAGGAAGCTGAGGCAGGAGAATGGCATGAACCCGGGAGGCGGAGGTTGCAGTGAGCCGAGATCGTGCCAATGCACTCCAGCCTGGGCAACAGAGCAAGACTCTGTTTCAAAGACAAAGAAACAAACAAACAAAAAACCCAGAAAATAAATTTCTGTTGTTTAAGCCACTAAGTTGATGGTATTTTGTTATGGGACCCTAAGCTGATCAAGACACATATGAGTAATTCTTTTGTATTCTGAAACATGTTGCCTGTGGTTTATTAATAATTTTATTACAAATTTTATTTTTGTTAAACAATTTTAAACCTAAAGAAAAGTCATGTGCATAATTTTTAAAAACTCTTTTATATTCTTTGGGACCTCATTCAAACTTTGCTAAATCTGACTGGCTTTAAAACATGTCTACAAGTTCTTTAGCACTCCTTTTATAAAATGGTAGAGGGTGTTTCAGAAAATTTGGTACAGCTTCCTCCTCTCTCCCTCTTTGAAGCCTTACTCTTCAAATACGGGCACCATGAATTAAGGAAACAGAGGTACATGGATGGGCCACATGTAGGTGTTCTGACAGGTAGTCCTATCTAAGGTCTCTGATGACAACTATTATCAACTTCGAGGCATGGGGATGAGCCAGTCTTCAAATGATACCAGCCCCCAAATTCTGAGCTGTCTCAGCTGTCGCCCAGTGGAGCAGAGATAAGCTACCTCCACTGAAGCCTGTTCAAATTGCAGGTTGCGAGCAAAATAAATGCCGTCAACTGATTTACAGCCACTCTGTTTTGGAGTAGTTTGCTACAGAGAAATAGATAACTAGAAAACCATCTGTTCTAGTAATGCACTCTGCAGACAATGAATCCAATCTAGAATTATGTGGTATACACAGCTAGCAAATGTCCAGTTTCCTTCAACAGTTTCTCAGTTTTTCCTTGATTCCTGACCTTAATATCTTCCAAAATGTTTCTCAATTTCAGATTGTGCTAAATATCTTCAAGTTAATGCTCAAGTTACATGTTTTTGTCTGATATAATACAGAAGTTATTTTTTCTTCCTGTAACATCTTATCAGATGTTGCCTGATGTCTCTTTGGCCCATGACTGGTGGTGGTTACTTTCACTAGTTGACTAAGACTGTGACAGCCAGAGGTTCCCACTGGAGTTACTTTTCCCCCTATTAAAATTAATGTTTTAAAAAATGTGCTTGGAATGTATGAAAAAATTCAGGTCTCATATCATTTTCTCCCATTAGTCTTATCATCCATTGATATTTTTGCCTGAGATAAATACTACTCAGATGATTGTGAAATGGTGCTTTTCTAATACCATGATTTCTTGTACATTTTTAGTTGGCATTCTATAGTAAAAATGATATTTATTCATTTATAATATGGATTCAAAGATTTTGATTGTATTCAATCAGTCAAATGTATTGTCATTGTATATTAAAATATATTTTATATATTTATATATATGCAGGCATATATCTAAATACACAGTCATGTGTTGCTTAACAGGGTGATCTTCTGAGAAATGCATCATTTGGTGATTTCGCCATTGTGCAAACATCATAGAGTGTACTTACCAAAAACCTGACAAACCTAGGCTAAGTGGTATAGCCTATTGCTCCTAAGCTACGAACCTGTACAGCATGTTACTCTACTGAATACCATAGTCAACTGTAACACAATGGTAAGTGTTTGTATATCTAAACACAGAAAAGGTACAGTAAAAATAATGATATAAAAGATTAAAAAATGGTACACCTCTATAGCTCACTTCTAGTCCTGAAGCTTGCAGAACGAGAAGTTGCTCTGGATGAGTCGGTGAGTGGTGAGTGAATGTGAAGGCCTGGAACTTTACTATCCACTACTGTACACTTTATAAACGCTGTGCATATAGGCAACACTGAATTTATTTAAAAATATTTTTCTTGGCCAAGCGCAGTGTCTGACGCCTATAATCCTAGCACTTTGGGAGGCTGATCACTAGGTCAGGAGATCGAGACCATCCTGGCTAACACAGTGAAATCCTGTCTCTACTAAAAATATAAAAAAGTTAGCTGGGCATGGTAGTGGTTGCCTGTAGTCCCAGCTAGTCGGGAGGCTGAGGCAGGAGAATGGCATGAACCCAGGAGGTGGAGGTTGCAGTGAGCAGAGATCATGCCACTTCACTCCAGCCTGGGTGACAGAGCGAGACTCCATCTCAGAAAACACAAAAACAAAAACAAAAATAAAAAAATTCTTTCTTTCTTCGACAATAACCTTAACTTACTGTAACATTTTAATATTATATACTTCTTAAAAACTTTTTGACTCTTTTGCAAACACTTAGCTTAAAACACAAACATGTATAGCTGTACAAAACTAAACTATTTCTTTCTTTCTGAATAATCTTTTTTAAAAATTTATTTATTATTACTATACTTGAAGTTTTAGGGTACATGTGCACAATGTGCAGGTTAGTTACATATGTATACATGTGCCATGCTGGTGTGCTGCACCCACTAACTCATCATCTAGCATTAGGTATATCTCCCAATGCTATCCCTCTCCCCTTCCCCCCACCCCACAACAGTCCCCAGAGTGTGATGTTCCCCTTCCTGTGTCCATGTGTTCTCAATTCAAAACTATTTTCTTTCTTTACACTCTTATTCTATAAGCTTTTCCCTATTTAAAGTTTCTCTAAAAAAACATGTTTGCTAAACACTAACAAAATACCCTGTAGCCCAGGTCTACAAAGAATCAGGTTCATCAATATCACTGTCTTCCACCTCCACCTCCACCTCCACATCTTGTCCCACTTGCAGGTCTTCAGAGACAATAACACAGATGAAGCTGTCATCTCCTATGATAAAAATGCCTTCTTCTGAAATACTTCCTGAAGGACCTGCCTGAGGATGTTCTCCAGTTAACTTTTTTATAAGTAGAAAGAGTATAATCTAAAATAATGATAAAAAACTACAGTATACTACGGTAAATACATAAATCAGTAATAGTGTTTACTATGATCAAGCATTATGTACTGTGCATAACTGTATGCGCTCTGGTTTTCTATGACTGGCTGCAAAGTAGGTTTGTTTACACCAGCATCACGACAAACATATAAGTAGTATGTTGTGCTCTGACCTTAGGATGCTTATGACATCACTAGGTGATAAGAAATTTTACCTCCATCATAACCTCACGGGACCACCCAATGTATATGTGGTCCTTCATTGGCTGAACATTATATAGCACATAATTTTACATATATATATAAAATGTATATACATATTATATTTAATATACCATATTATACATGATATATACATATATATACGTATGTGTGTATATGTGTGTGTGTGTGTGTATGCTCAGCCCATAGAAGCATCTACAAACTGGCTCATATGTCTTTTTGACATGTCCCCATCATTGAGCATTTTTCTTACTCTCTAGCACAGGAGACTTCGGTGTTTGGTATTTGATAATACTATTTTTACCAAGTGATAATTTTAAATGACATTACTATTATTTGTTTGTTAGTTGTAAAATAAATACTTGTGCAGAAAAATAAAAAAAAACATTGGTCAGTAGATGAAAAAAGAAAGTTGAAAGTACAGGAAATGTGAATTATATATTCAATATCAGAAATAAAAAATGGTACTTCTTACTAAGTATCTGGAAATATTTGATGCTTCTAGAGAAAATGTAAAAAGAGGGAAAGAAGATGGGTAGGTAATACTAGTTATATCCCCATAATACAGTAGCTCAAATTATATAAATTTTATTTTCTCTCACGTAACACTGAAGACATAGCCATATGAATAGTCTGATTTCCTATATATCATGATGTTAAAAACACACATTACTGGCCAGGTGCGGTAGCTCATGCCTGTAATCCCAGCACTTTTGGAGGCCGAGGTGGGCAGATCACTTGAGGCCAGGAGTTTGAGACCAGCCTGGCCAACATGGTGAAACCCCCTTCTCTACTAAAGCTACAAAAATTATCCAGTGTGCTGGTAATTGTGCCAAAATTGTGCCAGCTTAGGTCCTAAGTTATTTTCACATGTCTTTTTTTTTTTTTTTTTTTGCCTCGTCAAAACCCTATGTGGTAAGTGCTTCTTATAATGCTCCTTTAATAGAAGAAAAAACAAGCCTAGAGAGATTCAATACTTTGTACAGTATGGTAGGCAGAATAACCTCTTTTGTCCTGCCAAAGATGTACATACTTTAGATTCTAGAGACTGTGAATATATTATTCTACACAGCAAAAGAGATTTTGCAGATGTAATTTAGGCTACTAATAAATTGACCTTAAAATAGGAAGTTTATCCTGGATTAGCCAGGTATCCGGGTAATGCAGTCTCAACAGTGCAACCTGGCAATGTATTCCCAACAGCTGTAAAAGCTGACTAGATGGTACCCACCTAGACTGAGGGTTGGTTGGCCTCTTCCAGTCCACCGACTCAAATGTCAATCTCCTTTAGGAACCACCCTCACAGACACAGCCAGGAACAATACCTTGCACCCTTCAATCCAATCAAGTTGACACTCAATATTCACTATCACAGTGGAGAAATTCAAGCCATGAGAGGAATTGGACTCACTGTTACTGGAGGCTAGATATTTGGAAACCATGAGAAGTCTGCATGAGCAGCCACCAGTACTAATACCAGGTCCTGAATGATGGCCAGCAAGCAGACAAAGTAACTACGACCAAGTCTTGCATACCGTATTCTATATATATAGTTTTTTATGTTGGTTTGTTTTGAGATGGAGTCTCAATCTGTTGCCCAGGCTGCAGCGCAGTGTCAGGATCTTGGCTCACTGCAACCTCTGCCTCCTGGGTTCAAATGATCCTCCTGCCTCAGCCTCTCAAGTAGCTGGGACTACAGGTGCCCACCAACACACTGGCTAATTTTTGTAGTTTTAGTAGAGACGGGGGTTTCACCATGTTGGCCAGGCTGGTCTCAAACTTCTGACCTCAAGTGATCTGTCCTCCTTGGCCTCCCAAAGTGCTGGGATTACAGGCATGAGCCACTGCACCTGGCCAGTAATGTATGTTTTTAACATCATGATATATAGGAAATCAGACTATTCATTGATACATGGCAGGATAAATTATATCTCCAAGAGATTTTGTGGGTCTAAGACCTAAAGCTGTAAGAGACACTTTAAACATCAAATGGACAATTTTAAAACCTCTACACAGAGAAGTGAGTTGATACAACCACTTTTTTGGTGGCTGCAGGAGGAGGTGGGGGAATGAACTGTCCTCTTTTATGACTGTTCTCCCATTTCACCTGTTATTTAATTATATTTTCAAGAAGTTTTGCTTTCACAAAACTATATGAAACGTTTAAAGCTTAAAAAAATAAATCATGAAGAGGACCGCTGGTGAGGTGCTTAGAGGAAACAGCTTATTTTGTGAAGATGGCATTCTTTATTATTTATACACTTCAAAACCTGAAATCAGGATTCACCTGGAGATTTGAGGGGAAGGTGGGGTGGTACTAATGTTTAGTGTCTTGGAAATTTTTATTCTCAGTAAGTTTAAAAAACAACTAGAAAACTGAGTTGAGTGACTGATCCAGGTCTACAAACTTTAATGCTTCAGCAGAGAAAATGAAGTGATTGCACGTTCCTTTTCTCAGCACCTAATCTAATCACATTTCTTCACAGGCCGTTTGGACAAAGCAGCTCCATCCTGCTGCCGGAGTGTTACCGCATTCTTGGCATTTGGACAGTGAAGAGGAACAATGGCCTATCTAATAGAAAGGTTGAGTCCAAAGCTGACCCCATCGCAGTGTGCCAATTTAATAGACAAGAACAAGGATGTAGAAGATGAACTAATAAAAACAAACCAGAAGATATTGATTGTAACCCAGAAGCATGGTGTTTAATTTAAAAGGCAGCTCTTCAGAAAGTCCTTTCTTCTGTTGTCAAACAAGCATCGGAACTTGCCTAGACTTCTAACCATTCAATTAGAAAGGAGGCAAAGGACTGACAGTCTTCGCTTTCAACTAAACACTAGGGCATTGGGTAGATGCAGAGTTGGATTTCATGATTTTTTCAGGTTGTCAGTTTTAATTGCTACTGTCTAAAAAAAATAGATATGCTTTCTCTTGGTATATTTAACTATCGTCCTCTTTTACATCATAGAAAAAAAATAGGTCTAGATCTAAGTCTAACTAATAGCTTTTAATTTACCATGAAACAATTCTACAGGGCTGATGTGTTTCACTTTTTAAAGCAGAGTGGCTTATTCATGAAATTTGTTTTCTAAAGTTAATATACTATGTGGAATACGAATGAAACTGCAGACTGCAGTTGATTGATTGCGCCTGAAAGCACTAAATTTAAGAGACTTGTGTGTGTAAAGGTTTATTCCTTTTTTTCTTGTTGTTGACTAGATCTCAAAAGATAATTGAATTAAGTCATACCTTTGGCCAATAGTAGGGAATACAAAATAAAAATATAGTTTTCAATTGTGCATAGGTGAGCTAAAGTATAAAACTCCTATATATTCAGTGATACAGAGAGGACATGTTAAGGTCAAATAAATATCATTATAGTAAGATTTAAGCAAACTTCTGCTGGGCAAGACAAGTAATGTCAAGAGTGAAAAATTACAAACCTTAAGCATGTGATTGCTCTTTATGGTGATGGGGTAGTGATAGGTGGTGGTGTTCAGGTATGTGTTTACCATTTTACTTTTGTCCCCTCACACCCATGAGTATCTGAATGTATCAAGTAAATTCCTGCTGCTCTGTAGGTAGAGCGAATGTAAATATCATGAGCTACCCTAGATCTGTGAATGATTATAGTCATAACTGATTTTGCCTCAGATGTACAAACACACCTCTTGTCTAAATGAATCCATCCTCTGAAGTCGTCCTGAAAGACAAGTTCCTTTATAAAATGGCATTGCTCAAAAAATATAAAGCTGAAAGGCATCCATTTTAATTCCTATAAATACTGCTTAAATAGAAAACATTTGTGCCACAAACTTGAAATTCTAGAATAAACTTCACACATACCTCTCATCACATGTAACTTTGAAGTCCTGTCAGCACAGGTATCTAATTTATATGAAGCACCCTGGAGTCAATGTCTCTTTGTACTGTTATTTGTCAAATGATTCAAGCACTGCTTTAAAGTATATGTGCGGTTACTAATCAGTCTTAATGCTCTAAATCTGCATGCTATGCTACGCACATTTTTTTCCTCTAAGCACATGAAATTCTAGATTATATTTGCCTTTGATATTTTTATTTTTCTTTCTTTAAGGAGTATCATGGGAAAGAATGGAAGCTGTTATAAAGTTAATATCTGCTATTCTGGTAAGGAGTAAAGGCCTGGCAAGAATTAGTTTGTCTATGTGCCTGTGTGTATGTTTGTGACTCTAGGGTGTGTAAGTGATAAATAGGCTCTTCTAGGAGACATAGAAATGTGATTGGATAGTGAGGAGAGTTCTAATCAAATGAAATATTCTCTCATTTACCATTTATTGATCAACAATATTCACCCTATTGTACATCTGCATCAGGTTAAAGGTCAACATTGTTTGCTACGGGCACTCTCATAGTTTGTGGGTGTTTCTTTCATTCTAAGTATTATGTTTCAACCTTTTACAATAATCTGCTTGTAATTTTATTATTTTATTAAGATCATCTGAAAGCATATGACACAGACTTCTAATTAAGTAGGGGCGTCTGAGATAATTGGAAAATACAGATCAATCAAAAACATTATAAACAATAAATGCAAAACTATGTGCATATATTTGAGACAGAGAAAGAAATGAAAAAAGAGAGCCAGTGTGAAACATATATATCCATCTATACACACAGTCACATAAATCACACGTACACATCACACACACATAGACACATTTTACACACACATGGGATGGGGAAGGAGAAGGAATAGGAGGAAGAAGGGAGAAAGAGAAAGAGAGAGAGAATAGATAACTGCCTTAAGGCATTGAATTAAAAAGCAGAAAAACTTAGATTTTTCAGGAAGCACTTTCTTGCCAATTTGGGCTAAGGAAGCACTTAGTCCAAGCAACATTTCAAGGACGGCATCGGGGCTACTAAGCAAAAGGAGAAAATGAACGTGACTATCTCCCTTTACTTCGCTGGAACAATTATGAGACAGGCAAAGGTAATATAAATATCAGAAGAAGTGAAAATTCCATGAGATCGTAAAAGCTGCCAAGAACTCTAGAATTTCCCTTTACTTATGATTGTAAAGTACCCAATGAGAATATCTGAATATGGATTAAATAAATTTTTGATAAGTGTGTAATGTCCTAAAATTTATCTCAGGATTATGTTGGTCTCAAGAGTGATGACTACTAGGCATTACCAGAGTTCAACGATTATTAACATTGCCCAGTTCCCCTGAAGGCATTTCTACCCTAGGGCACCTCACTTACTCACCAACAAGCAATTCAAATGTTAGTGCTCAGGGCCCTACAACCAATGTCCCTTCTGAGTTGTCTGTGTTCTATGCCAAACAGAAGTCTCTTTCTCTCTCTTTGTCCCTGCTCTCCTAACTCAGGACTCAAGAAGGTCAATCTGTACCCTCCATATGTGCCTCCTTTCCTAGCCTTCCCAAGAAGTCTTAAGAAAAATGGACATCAACCAAGTGAGTATTCATGGGGACCATCCTAAACACTCACCCAATGGTGGAGGCTCCACCATCTCAGCAGAACTTGCTCCCAAGGGAAAGGAGGGACAGGGGTGGGGGTAGGGGTGGGGGTAAGGGTGGTGGGATTTGATTCAGGCCAGGGGATACCCAGTGAGGGTCCCCATTCAATAATCCCTGTTGAATTTCATCACCATTTGATAACACACCTTTTTATTTTATCTTACTTTATTTTACTTTCGAGAGAGGGTCTGGCTCTGTCACTTGTGCTAGACTGCATTGGCGTGATCTTGGCTCACTGCAGCCTTGACCTCCTGGACTCAAGCCATCCTCCCACATCAGCCTCCTGAGTAGCTGGGACTATGGACACACACCTTCATGCCTGGTTAATTTTTAAAAATTTTGGTAGACACAAGGTCTCACTATATTGCCCAGGTTGGACTTGAACCAAACGATTCTCTCACCTCTGTCTCCCAAAGGGCTGGGATTATAGGCATGAGCCACTACGTCCAGCCAATACTTTTTTAACTTTTTTTATACTTTTTTAAATACTTTTTTAACTTTTAAGTTCGGGAGTATATGTGCAGGTTTGTTACAGAGGTAAACTTGTGTCATGGGGGTTCATTGTACAGGTAATTTTGTCACCTAGGTATTAAACCTAATACTCATTAGTTATTTTTCCTAATCCTCTCCCTCCTTCCAACCTCCACCTGCTTATAGGCTCCAGTGTGTGTCCATGTGTTCTCATCATTTATAGCTCCCACTTATAAATGAGAACATGTGGTATTTGGCTTTCTGTTCCCACATTAGTTTAATACACCTTTCTTGAAATCAACACAGGCCCTCTTGTCTCTGACATTTGCAATATCAATATTATCATCATTAATAATATAAAGAGCCAACACAACCTCTTCATTATGTACTGAGCACATTCTCATCACACAACTACACACACATGCATTTAATTTGACCACTAAAGTTATTATCATTTCAATCATTCAGATGAGGGAAAATCAGACGCATCGAGAGTTGAATATATTGAGAGGCAGAGGCAGGATTCAACCCAAACAACCCAAGAACAGAATTGGTGTTCTTCAATTGCCATGCTAACTGCTCTCACCTGACCCACAGGGCTGTTTGACCCAAATTAATATGGATAGATACCCATGAGCTGTTTCCAAACTCAAGTTTGGGAAACATTAAGTCAAATATACTTTATTATTTTCTTCATGTATTTTAAAATGTAGACCTCCTTGGGTACTTTTAAGGGATTGTTAAATATGTTATCAAAATAAAATTTGTCATGGTTGTGAATCAAGTAATTCAGAAGAGATTGTGCTTAAAATTATCATCAAATTATTCCCCACTCCTGGTCCCACTTTTACCTTTTTTAAAATTTTAATTTCAGCTGGTGGTTGACTTTAATGACCCTGATATTATAATAATGACTTTTAAATAATATGTGCATAGCATTAGTTTATTTACATACTTTTGAGGATAATTATGAATGCCATATAAAATGAATTTAGTTTACTTTTATTATAACTTCCCCCTTACTTAATTCTAAAGTTAAAATTTCCATTTTAGTTCCTTCACACATCTTTTATTTTAAAATAATACTCCCAAATTATTATTTGTTAGTCCGCTTTACTCAGAATTTGCATTTCATCTCCACCCCGCCCAGCCACATCATTTTCTTCCACCTACCTCCACCTGAGAGATGGCTTTACTTTTATGTCATTGAGGCTGCTAATATTTGCATTCTTTTCTACAACCACAACCAGTGCCTTCCATTTGAAGGCTACTTGAAAAACAAACGTTGTGATTATGTAACTCTATTTTAGGCATAGGAATCATCCATCTTATTAAGAAGCTTCTTGTGCAGTTGTATGTTCTTTAAAGAAGTAAACAATTTTCCAAGACCTCCATCTACAGTACCTGTAACTTTCAGCTTTTCAGCCCCAATGGTAATCTCATCTTCATCTGCAGAAAACAGCACCCTGCCATCTTCACTGGCTCTCACTTCAAATCTTTTACACTGAGCTTCCACAGCATCAGCTCCTATGGTCAGAGGAAAGGTTTAAAAATGAAACTGGTATGCAGGAAACCATTAACATGTATTTTTTGGAAAAAGACTAGAAATGCATATATTATTTAATTTGTTTATCTCTGCTGTATGTTTTGCATCTGAGTTAGTATTTTTAAATTGTCACCATTTTCAGGAGGCTAATTTGGGAATGTACTTCTGTGCTAGGCTGGTTAGGCCTACAGGTGACCTCTAGATGCCTGACATAGGGTGTGAGTTTAGCCAGTTAAGAGCCCTTCACATATCCACAAAAAGAGACAATGTTTTGCTTTGTTCTCTGTTGCAGGCTGAAACCTTGGCGTCATACCTGGCACCTGCTGGATGCTTAATAAGTACTTGTGGACTCAATGACTCTCATGCCTTCCCTCTGCAGTGTAGACAATAGTACCCATGCTTGCTACATCATGGAGGACTTGTTAAGCATTATTCAATTATGAATCTTTAGTTAGTCTACATGTCATAGATTCTAATATTGATGTTTTCTACCCTTTAATGTAACTAAATTTTAATCCATTTTATAGTACATCCTGAAATTATATATATAATTTTCTTAGTGGTACCTAATGTATCTTCCAATCAATAATTTTCCTGATTTATTGAAAAACAGTATTAAATAAATGTAATTACAAAACCAACTTATTGGCCAATTCTACACACTAATCTATACACAAAACTCAAAGCCAGCTTCCATATGTGGAAAACACAATTAGTCTGAGTATTAGGCTTCGGCAAGAACATCTAACTGGGCCTTGAAGATGAATATTAATGGAGGAGGAAGAAATTTGAGATAATGCACAGCGGTAATTGAGCTTCCCACAATATCAATTTCTTTCTTTGGACGTAACATGTTTGGCATATGGATCTATAGTTCCCGCTCCTATTAAGATAGAAACATTCCTCCTCTTCTATTTATGTTAAAAGCTCTTATCAGACAGAACCCAGCCGAGTCAAGGAAATACGAATCGCATACGCGATGCATAGTTCTTTTCATTTGTCTTTATGTATTCACGTTATTTATTAGATATATGACACCCAGGACCTCAAAGCAGGACATAATCTTTGTATTCCAAAATATCCTTCAATTAGGAGATGTGTCTGCTTCTAGTAGCATTAGTAGATGAATATTAAATAGATGAATGAATACTTGACTTAAGCTTTCATCCATTCTTTGGTCCCTAACCTCACCTCAGCACTACTCCCAATGTTAGCCAATAGGCTGCAAAATAATTAGTCCTCCCCACCATCATAGCTGCTGAGGAGCATTCAACAAGAGAAAAAATAATTTAAAACCCTAATAACATGTAAGCTAATTTCTCCAAAAGCAATATGTATTTTTTTAATATTCTGAAATTACATACATGCTTCCAGGACCACATAAAAATTTGAAAAGCTTCAACCAGGGCTATGCTAAGTAAGATTAAAACTAATGTTAAACTTTTGGGCCGTCAAGTTTAAAATAACAGATTTTTAAAAATAGAATTCATGCTTTTTAAAAATTTTTAAATAAAGACCTTTCCTTATATAATTTAATGAAAATATGGAAACCATTGAAGACCTATTGTCCTTGGTCGTAGTTGTTGCATTTGATCTTGAAAACATTATTTCCACAGCTTGTATTCACTTGAGTGTGATTTCTTCTAATCATAGCCTAATCTTATTTTGTGCCATAAAAGACAATGAGCCATACTAATCCAACTATTGGGTGATGTTCAAAAAACTGTGCCAGAGGCCAATGTGTTAATACATGTGACTTACTCTGAGGGACTCAGGCATACGTTAACCCTGAACTGCCTGAAAGATATTATAGATATCTTACACATAAAACCTCAATGTTTTCAGTACATTGCTTCCTTCAAATATACTCAGTTGCTGAGCATAATTGATTCTCAAAATATATCACTGACTTTAATGGCATAGACGTACATTAGATAACGTTAAACATACACACTCACACACACATAATACCAAGACTTTTCTTGGCATAACACTTAATGTCATTATATGAAAGATACCTTATTAACATAAAAATGCTATATTGCATGACATATAAACTATTAGAAAAATAAGTGGAGAGGTGTCTGGATATGGTAAAGTGAGGTGAAATCTTAATTCATTAAATGTAAATAAGCAAAGACAAATAAGCAAACAAGAAAATATTTACGCACATAGATGAGATGCATCTAAGCCATAAATAAATGCATGCAGAGTCATCCAGTTGAAAAATAGATATAAAAATTAATACTGAAGACTACACTTTATTCATCATATTAGCATAATTACAGAAGGCAAAATTAAAAGCAATTAGCAATGCATTGATAGTAAGTATTCTAAATCAGAAAATAATTTTGAATATATTGCATTTACATACATTGCTTTTCTTTCCTGCAAATGGAAAATGACAAGATATGTTCTTGGGGATATAGTCAATTATTAGGGATATTTATGCTTAAAGTTAATGTATTAGGCTTTATGAAACTGATTTTATTATATTCTAAGATGCATTGTGTTACTTATCTGTTTTTCATGTAATATCACATGTTCTCTAAGCTAGGTCAAGGCAGGATTCAGTTGCTCAGAGGAGCAACAATGCCCCATTCAATCTTAATCCACCAATGATGCTGCCAGTGTTGCAGGAAAGCGATGTGTCTAGATGACTCTGGGTAAGGAGCTCTGATTCCTTAACAAGTACATAATGGGAGACGGGATTATCCAGGTAGTGCTATATTTTCTTAGTCATCTTAAACACCAACTTGCTAACTAAAGTAGCAAGACTAAACACTTCCTTAGGAATATCTCTGAGAAAGTTTATGCCAATAAACTCACAGTCAACAAAGAGAAGTCAAGAATAGAAGATGGAAAGGGAATTGGTAAGAAAAAAAAGAAAAGATGTAAGCAAAATAATAGGTTCCATAAAAAGATTGAAGTATTAGATATAGGTGCAAATATTTTCTCTAGCTTTTTAAATGTTCTATATACATTCTTAAAAGAACAAACCACCACCATCACCAAGGACAACCATAAAGCCAATTTCTTGTTTCTCTCGGAGATGGCTCCATCACTTTTTTTGAACATTCACATCTGTTGCAGTCTTAATCAATAGCCAAAGTCACCTTTGGCTGACAAGGAGAGATAATTCAGTAATTTAAATACTGGTCTTTGTATGTTCTACAGTACATTGGTCAAATATATGAATTGGAAATTTTTCTTCTATTACATAAAAATCTTCAAAGAAAATCAAATATATATTTTCAAGATTCCTCTTGGTACTATTCAGCAGTAATTCAAGGAAAACAAAACAAAGATAAAAATGGATACAGCTGCTTATTTCTAGTGTGTCTTCCTCAAACATGTCATGATCATCCTTTCTTTTCTATATAACTCTACACTTTAATCTTAGATGCCTGTCAGTATTTTCAAGGCCTTGAAGAATAGTATTACTAAAAGATTCAAAATTTCCACAAGGAAAACAAAAGTGAAATTCAAAATTATCAACTAAACTCTATATTCAGAAATTCCTGGTTTAGAATTGCCGTGGGCCAAACCAATCAACCAACCAACAACAAACTAAGTTTAAAACAAAACAAAATAAGCTGCTTTCGTGAAATATAAATGTAAATATACACTGTAATATGGTTTGGTTGTGTCCCCACCCAAATTTCATATTGAATTGTAGCTCCCACAATTCTCACATATCATGGGAGGGACCCAGTGGGAGGTAATTGGATCATGGGGGCAGGTCTTTCCTGTGCTGTTCTCATGAGTGTGAATAAGTCTCATGAGATCTGATGGTTTTACAAAGGGGAGTTTCCCTGCACAACCTCTTATCTTCCCTGCTGCCACGTAAGATGTGACTTGCTCCTCCTTGCCTGCAGCCATGATTGTGAGGCCTCCCAGCCATGTGGAACGGTGAGTCCATTAAACCACTTTTTCTTTATAAATTAGGCAGTCTCAGGTATGTCTTTACTAGCAGTGTGAAAACGGACTAATACGCATTGTGAGTTCTTTTATTTTACCCTATGCTAGTCATTAAGAACTCATTGTGCAACATTTGCAGAAAATCTGTTGTATGAGATCCCTGGAAAAGGAATTACCTACTTTTTCTTTACTTTGTCCCTACATTTTCCAAACAAAACTTCAAGTTAACCATTTAGTGGACTTATTATATGCTAGGCAGCAATCCAAGCATTTTACAAATATAAATTAATTAATTTAATCCTCATAACAATCATGGGAGGTGATCCCTATTTGACTGATGAGGAAACCAAGGCACTAAGATTTAAGACATGTTCCTAATATGTTATACGTAATGCACTCTAGAGTTAGGATTCAAGCGAAGGCTGTTTGAGTACTAAGTCCTAAGTGCTAAGTCCTAAGTGCTAAGGGAGTCTTTGTGTGGCTCTACTGTATTCCTAACTCTTATACCTCCTGGAGAAGGTATGACTTGACATTCCACAAGATTAATATTTGGGGGAACTTTTTTGCTAATGATGTATAACAAAATTAAAAATAAGTTTCTGAAGAACGTATGTTGACTCTTCCTTCCTCTGCCAGCTACTGTCTCCCCCTGCTCCCAGTACCCCATCCTCCTAAGACCCTTGGCAGACAACCTTCTTGAAAGCATCTTATTGAACATCATTTTCAGTTCCTCCATTCATAGTCTCCTTAAAGCTAACTTCAATCAGGCATTCTCTCATCAGTATTACCAGGAACTTCCAAGTCAGTAAATTAAGGGGCCAATCCTTGATTTTTTACCTTACTTGATCTTTTAGGAGAATCTGACACACTTTCATTTACTTTTCCTGGAAATCTTTGCCTCACTGGCTCCCAGGACATCCCTCTGCTACTTCCTACCTCCTTTGTCACTTCATGTCCGTCTCCTTTACCGACAACACACTTCCTGTAGCCAGTCCACAGGGGTATGTGGGGCTGACTATCTTTCGCTAGTAATTGTCCAGTTCTGTTATGAGTATTATTTTCTCTGACCAAAGCAATTGATTCAAGCATAAGCACTTGACTCCAACACTCTCCTGATACAAGTTTTGAAAAAGAGGCATATATTTGTAAGACTATAGGTACCGAGCATGATATAAACTTGGAGCTTTTAAGGCTAGCTGTACCTCCATATGGATGCAGTCTGCTTGAGAATTCATCCAGTTAGTGAAAAAAGAAAGAAAGGGCAGAAAGGGAGAGACCAGCATAGAACGACACTCTTGGGAAAATTGCTGAAACAGCTGGATGGAGTCAGAGACAAACTTTCCTATTACATGAATCAGTACATTAACCACCCCAGGAATACTTGAATACTTTGTAAATTTTAAATTGGGTTTCTTTTACTTGATTTTTTTTTTAACTTTTCCTTTATTCTTTGAGTTTTCATGTATTATTCTCTGTATCTCTCATCTTAACCTTTATTAAATAGAAGTTTTAGAAATCTTCCACTTCCAACGATCACTGCATCTCCCCCCGCACCAAATCCACACATACAAATCCTCAGTATTTAATTAAAAGAAAAAATATGCTCTAGCATTTCCTGAAGTAGTGCTGTGAGGAAAGGTACAAAAATATTCTGAGGTGAATTTTCTCATAGCCTTTGTATTAGGTAAACTACATTTCTATTTAGACAATTTCAGACCTGATCTTAATGGCATAAATATTATATTTCTAACACTTGTATTCTGGATCTTTTTATTCCTAAAACAGTAATATTAATAAAGGAATTGTGTGACTACCCTAGCAAGCCATTTAATAAACTAACACCAGGAATGTGATATTCATTCCTGGGCCTGGCCTCTATGAATTTTAAGAGGATAAGGTAAAAATGATCTCTCTATCCCACTTCTATTGGACTACATTGTCTAAGAGAAGTGAATGCAGATGGCCTTGACCTACTATTTTATTTAAGGGGCCCAATGGAACAACATATGCACAAAATATTGTTTTTACATTGTATACAAACATAAAATGGCAACATTTCCAAACTGTAGCTAGAACAAAATTGATGGGTGAGATATTATTTTGTAAATATTTTTTACACCTCATAGTCATTCAAATAGGTACACGTCCCTTTCGACTCGTAAAGAAAAAAATAGAAACAAAAAATGGCATGTCACGTGCAATGAACAAATACTATCAGAAATATTACGTAAGTATAGAATCAATGAATACTTAATGAATGAAAGGAGATTGTGATTAACTGCATTTCAGATCAGTACTTTCGAAGAAAAAAATGATAATAATCCTGATGTCTTCTGGTAATCCCACATTCGCTAAATTCATTTTGGCAGTTGTTAGTGTCAAAAATGGTACCATATAATTTATGGAAGGTATGTGGGTAGAAGGTGAAAGTTGCAAACCCATTTCTTGAAAATATTTTACTAAAATGTTTTCCATTGCATCTTGTTACTTTTTATTTCTAATATGTGTTTCATTAAAAACAAAAACAAAAACACTAACCCCTCGGAATTTTTTTCTTTTTCTTATTTATCATCCCTGGTCTTCTGCTACGTTTTGACACATCTGTCAGGGTAGTTTTGCATAAGTTGTTCATACTTCATTTTTCTTTCTCCATGCATTTTCTGATATTTTGTTTCAAGATCTCTTAAAAAGAGACCTTCATGTTGCACTTTAAACACAATTATGAAGAGTTGGTGCAAAGTTTTCTAATTTATTTTTATGCATGTTTCATCTAAACTATATGTAACATAACTTGTTAGTTGCATAAGTAAAATTTGCAGATGTATTTAACTAGTAGTATAATCTCCTAGTACCAATTAAGTACAAGTTCCACATGAAATTTCACATTTTTTCTCTATTTTAAAAATATTCTATTTTGAATATTTATCACTTAAATATCATACTGAAAGTGATTTTAAAAGTACATATATTTACATTTTCTAACATAAAAAATCCTATACAGAAACCATTTTAAATGGAGAATGTATTATCTCATTAAAATGTTATCAAAGAGTTTCTGTCTTTTCTTGAGTACCTCCTAATATATTTATCCTGCCACTTATGCCTTTTAATAAGGATATCTGAGCTATGCTTATTGACATTTAGTTTTTATATAAAAACTATTTTGTTTCATCTTGATAACAGTAAGATTTCTTGTTTCTGAAATTCATTTAGTGGAAATATGCTTTTAGTGTTATAAATCAGTGAATTAAATGCTGAACAAGAATAAATGTCAAAATTAACAATTTAAAAAATCCAATTATATAACTGTTTCATTACAATATCATAATAAATTATGAAATTGTTAGGCAACTGCGTTACTATTGATTTTTTTTTATAGCTAGTGTATATGGAATGCTTAGAATTGCTTGCTTTGAAG
Source organism: Pongo pygmaeus (assembly GCF_028885625.2). Taxonomy (NCBI): domain Eukaryota; kingdom Metazoa; phylum Chordata; class Mammalia; order Primates; family Hominidae; genus Pongo; species Pongo pygmaeus. The sequence continues at coordinate 14,141,689 of NC_072380.2, forward strand.
AGTATTATTTGTGGTTCCCAAAGAAGTATCACAGAAAGTTTGGTTTCTGAAAAAGACAACCAGATAAGGTATTTGGATTAAAGCTCTTATATAACAAATGATGACCAAGTGTATTATGCAATAGAATAATCTCCCAAATTCCAGACAACAAAGACTTATTTTTTGTTCATGCCCATTCCCAGCCTGGGTCAGCAAACATGCCTAAATTACTGTAATCACCCAGAGATTCAAATGTCGAAGGCTTCATCACAACACAGTCTTTCAAGATTGTGGCAACAAGAGACAGGGATATGACCAACTCAGCAGTGCCTCACCTTTCATTTGGAAGGAACACATCACATTTTATTTCATTAGCAAATGAAAATTCCATTGCCCAGTCTGCTTTTAGACATGCAGGAATGAACAATCCCACTGCTAAACTGGAAGGATTATTGGTTAACAGCACGAACGGCGCCATGCCTCTCAAAGGCCACGGTGGAAAAATGAATCTTGGACTTATTTTCTTATGTAAACAGTTATAAAACTGGGCAAAATGTTTGTTGTAATTGTCTTTCAGATATTAGACAAAAGGCAACAGGATGTGATCTCTGAGAGAAAGAAATACAACGTGTACTCCACATTCATTACATCGTCTTCCTAAGGACCATTTGCAAATCACAGTACAGGGAAATAGAGCCCATTGGTGTTGGCAGGTATCAGGAGGAGATATGAGATTTCAGGACATTGATATGGATAGAATTTGTGGGGCAATGAAATGGAGAAAAGGAGCTGAGCTTACAAGGCTCTCCAGAAAACTTACAGGAGCATGCTTCAATCTTTGTAAAAATGCTGCATTGTACATGGACAGGATGATACTACATGATAATTATTACATAAAGACTACTACGGAATGTGTGAGATGAACAAAGGTTATCAATGCAAAATTCTAGATGTTGGGCTTGCAACCAGAGTGCTGGTATTTCCCTAAGCACTCTGGACACGAAGTTGAGGCCCCTGAGTGCCATAGTTTAGAACTAAAACTATTTGGGCCTTGAAATAACAACTATTTTAGATTCAGTCTAGAAAGTCTAAAATCATACTTGAACAGGAGCAAGTTTATATGCTAATAAACTAACTTCCTGCTTTGAGAGGTTGTTTTTTTTTTTTTTAAGAGAGACAACGACGTGTTTATTCTTTCCAAAAATTACTAGATGTGCAAAAATGTGGGAAAATTTACACTAACGACGAGAAAAATCAGCAAAAGAATGGGGCCCAGATTTGCTGCATATGCTAGAGTTAGCAAAGATATGAAGTTATTATAAAGATGTTCAAAGATGTAAAGGAAGATGGACATAACGAACGAACAGAAGAGGAATCCTAGCAAAGAAATTTATTTTAAAAATGAGAAAAAAGAAAGAAAATGAAATGCATAGAGCTGAAAAATTCAATATGTTAAGTGAAAAAATCAGCAAATGAGACTAAATTCGCGTATTATAATTCCTTCTGAAGAAGAAAGAATTAGTGAACTTGAAAAGTTGTGTATAACAACTCTCCAAATGAGACAACGGAGAGAAATGAAGACTAAGAAAAGCACAAATACAACGTCTATGAACCTGTGAAACAAGTAAAAGAGGCTTAACTAAAAAGCTAATACTGCAGATTAAATTGAACATTAAAAAGTACTCAACTGATGAAATGGAGTGGGAACAGAGGATAAAATAAACAAAAGATAGAGGAGATGTACAGGAAACAGAACGAGATGATAGACAAACAGAAATATATCAATAATTGCATTTTAAATATAAGTGGAGAGACACTAAACACTACCATAAAATTTTTACAAAAACAAAAATTTAAAGTTTACAAATCTTACAAGAGATACATTTTAAATATAAAAACAGACATGCTAAAATACATGACTGCAAACCTTTCAAAAAGATATTAGAATGGTTAAAGAGATTTAAAAAGCTACTTTGTAATGAGAATAATAATGAAAAATAGAGTTTCAAACAATTAACATGAAAGGTAAAACAAAATATATAGAATAAATAGATCAATACAATACAATTTTGATACGTTAACTTAAAAATTACACAGACAGGTAAGTGACCTGGAATAGTTAACACAATCTTTAAAAAGAACAAAATTGAAGCACTTTACCTGTTTTAAAGACATACTATCAAACTACATTAATCGAGACACTGATATTGCATAACGATAGAAAATACATCAGTTTATCAGAATAGTGAGTCCATAAACAGACTCAATGCATGTAGTCACATGTACATGGTTCAATTGATTATTTTACAAGGATGCCAAACAATTATATGGAGAATAAAATGTGTTCAAAGATGTAGCTGAAACACTTGAGCATACATGTTCTTCTAATTTAAATTTACTGGCATTCCTGACAGAGAGGAGACTGTGAATGAAACACACAAATTCATAATGAAATAATGAAAGACACAAACTCAAGAAGCTCAATGTATGCCCAGCCTACTCTCAAGAAATAAAATCCTCACCTAAGCACATCTTAGTGAATGTGCAGAACACCAAAATAAGAAAGAAACAACACTGAGAAAATAAAGATAAATTACCTTCAAAGAGCAATATTTAACCTGATACTGACCTCTCAATATGAAATGGAAATAAAATAATGGAATATGGTGCGCCTTGCCAGGGCTGCTATAATAAAGACCACAATCTGGGTGGCTTAAACAATATAAATGTATTGTCTCACAATTCTGGAGGCTAGAAGTTTAAAATAAAGGTGTCAGCAGAAATGGTTCCTTCTTCAGGGCTCTGAGAAAGGGATTTGTTCTAGACTTCTTCCAATATCTCTTCACATCATCTTCCCTTTTGATGTATCTGTGCGTCCAAATTTCCTGATTTTTACAAGGACAGGGGTCATATCGTATGGTCCACCCTATTAATCTCATTTTAACTTGGATATTTTTATTGCCAAATAAGATCCTATACCAAAATAAGGATACATTCGGTTACTGAAGATTAAGACTTCAACATATTAATTTTGGGGTGGGTTGAAGGGCATATCATTCAACCTATAAAAGGTATCTTCAATGCCCTAGAAGAAAAAATTTTTTAAATGTCAATCTCTAGGATTTTATGTCTAGCAAAATTATCATCCAAGGTTGAATGCCCAAAGATATTTACAGACTAATAAAACCTGAGAGAACTAATCATAAATAAATTTATGTGAAGAAAATTATAAAGGACTATTTTCATATAAAAGGAATTGAAGACAGCTCAAAAATCAGAGATATGGGAAGGAATTCTTTTTAATTATAGTGGAAAAATGTGAGTAGATCTAAGAAGTACTGAATATAAAAAGCAATAGTAATGTCTTAGTTTGAGAAATATAGGGAAATAAAATGCACATAAGTAATGGAATATAAATTGGGAAAAGAATAAATTAGAGGTTATGCATTCTGAGGTTGCATTATCCCCAGCCATCTTAAGATACAAAGTAATAGACTTCTGTAAATCACATTTTTACTTTTCCTTTTAGCATAACTACGAAAATAATAGAATAATTCTAAATTAGTATGTTTAAAAACACTATTAATAAAAATAACATGCAATCCAAAAAATGCTACAATGCAAGAGAGCAAAACAAAAAAAGGAGGTAGAAAAGAAGATGAAATACTCAAATATGTCACTAATTACCCTAAACACAAATGGACTAAACACTCCAGGTTAAAAGTCAATTATTATCTGGCTGGATATAAAAACAAATCCAATCATTGGGAGTTTATGTCACACAAGACTAAAACATAAAATTCAAAAATAATTAAATTGATGAGATAGGAAATGATATATTATGCAAATACTAAATGAAACTGTACTGGTATACCTGTAGTTACAAAACATTAATATATCTATTAGGTGTTATTCCATAACAACAAAAACTAGAATCATCATGAATCTATTTCAAATTTTGCATTATTACGAATGCATGATTTTCAAAACACAAAGCAACATTGGACCAAACAACAAAAAGAAACTGTCAAATCCTGAATCTTAATAGGAGATTATAAAATGCTTTATCAGTAGTACAAACAAAAAAGTAAATAATGAAACAAAACATTATTATCAGCATTAGCATACTGGTCCTACACAGAACACTTAATCCAACAACCATAAAGTACTCCTTTTCAATTGAATATTTTAACATATTACATCATGGAAATTACAGAACTTTTTATCTGGCCACAGCATGATTAATTTTGAAATGAAAAACAAAAAGTAACTAATTTTTATGTTTATAATTTAAAAACTTTAAAATAAGCCATGAGCCAAATTCTAAATAATTGTAATTACAAAGTGTTTCACACTGAATAATTACAATATTATTGTCAAAACTTGTGAAATACTACCAAGTCAGTACTGACAAAAAATGTATGTCCTCAAATGACTATATTAGAAGAAGTCTTAATATTAATAGTCCAACATTTAAGTTGAGAAGTTAGAAACTAATAAATATAAAAGGATAAAAACATAAATTCTCAAAATGTATGCAGTGTAATGTGTCCCCACCAGGTACTCAAGGGCATATGTCCACTGCTTGAGTCTAGCTAGGTTCAAGTGAGTGGGGGGCCAAGACCACGGTACCCAGCCTAGGAGCCGGTGTCAGACCCCAAACATTACGGAGAGTATCTGAGATGCTATCAAGCAAAACAGTCTCATTGCTAAACCATAACACACAAAGAGCCAGAAAATTAGCTTAAAAGCAACTTAGAGACAGGAGGCAGTGAGGATCTTGAAAGCTGTCCTGTTGCCATTCAGGAGTGCCGTGTATGTAAATCCTAATAAACTCAAGAACACATCAAGCTGGACTTGTCCAAGTCATCCTTTGGTCTCTGAGCTCCTTCCTACTTTTGGTGGGGCAGGACATGTTACATCACCAAGGTTTTGTGTAACGGTTGGTATACAGACAAGGATCGTACGGAGTAAGCAATGAGTCACTGGGAAGGAGCATCTGTGGGGGAAATCCTGGAGTGGTCAGCAACATGCCTGTGGGGTGGAGTTGCCTGGCTGCTTGACTTCTGTGGGTTGCCAGATGAGTATCAGGACACTTGGAAAATGCCAGTGGGGACTGGGCACCTACTGAAAAAAGCTACGATATTAAAGAACCATAAGAATACCAAATGTGCTGTTGTTGCAATAAGGCTGGCTACTGAGAGCAGGGAAGGAAGAAAGGATTGAAACTCCTGCAAAAGACTGAAGGCATGCCAGGTTTTCTAGAACTCCAGATTATTACGGCCCTTTCTTGTGCGCATAATTTAACTGATGAGCAAGTTACAACAACAAAAAATCAGCGCTCAAATATTTAACCTACAAGTATAGAGTTAAGTAAAATCTTTTAAAGCTATCTGTCTGTTTCCTTTTCTTTTTTCCTTTTTTTTTTTTTGGTTTTTGAGACAGAGTCTCGCTCTGTCACCCAGGCTGGAGTGCAGTGGCGCCATCTCGGCTCACTGCAAGCTCTGCCTCCCGCGTTCACGCCATTCTCCTGCCTCAGCCTCCCGAGTGGCTGGGACTACCGGCGCCCACCACCACGCCTGGTTAATTTTTTTTTTGTATTTTTAGTACAGACTGGGTTTCGACATGTTAGCCAGGATGGTCTCGATCTCCTGACCTCATGATCCGCCCTCCTCAGCCTCCCAAAATGCTGGGATTACAGGCGTGAGCTACTACGCCCGGCCCTCTGTGTCCTTTTCTATCTGCTTTGAATCTGCTGTTTTTAAACTACTGGTCTTGAGATAAGACTCACTGTTAATGTTATTGCCAATTCAAGGCCACTTGGAGATTTTGTTTTTCTTTTCTCTCTTTTTTTTTTTTTTTTTTTTTTTTTGAGATGAAGTCTCACTCTGTCACCCAGGCTGGAGTGCAGTGGCGTGATCCGGGCTCACTGCAACCTCTGCCTCCTGGGTTCAAGTGACTCTCCTGCCTCAGCCTCCCGACTAGCTGGGATTACAGGCAGGAGCCATCACCCCTGGCTAGTTGTGGTGTTTTTTGTAGAGATGGGGTTTCACCATGATGGCCAGGCTGGTCTCGAACTCCTGACCTCAGGTGATCTGCCTGCCTCGGCCTCCCAAAGTGCTGGGATTACAGGCTTGAGCCACTGCGCCTGGCTGATTTTTTCTTATACAGTTCAGTCACTTCTAGCTAAATGTAAATATTGAAAACATTTGAAGCTAAAGGAAATAAAAAGTAAAAGAGGTTTTTAGAACACAACTGCTATTGCAACTGCCTTACTCAAAATTTTGGTCCATAGCCTTCATTAGATTAGCTACTGAGGCTAGCAAACCATGTGAACAGGTCCACATTTTGTTAGAAATAATTTAGATCCAGTTGTCTTTTATAAAATAATGAGTTTATGATGCTTTCTCATGACTAGAGTTCCAAGATAAAGGCTATTGGATGTTTGTTTGTTTGATACATTGATAAGCAAGACTAATTTGATACTATTGGTTAAGTGAAAACAGCTGAATTTTCTGAATCATCAGCAAAGATGCCCATGTGTTTAAACTTCTTGCTTAGGTAAACACCTGATATTCACAGGCTATAAAAATGGTTAACAGGAGAATAACTTGGGATGATGATTAGTTTTGTCTAATGTCTAGGTTATCATGAGTAATACAGATAAACTGTTAAAGATAAATGAGTAAATGTAAATGAGATAAATGCTTACAGGAGAAACTTTTATGTACTTTAAAAGCTTAAAATTATTTTAGGAACTCATTAAATGTCTAGGTCATTTCCAATGTAAAAAGGGATATGACATGAGGCGTTGGCCACACTTCTGAGCCCATTAATGGGAAATCAGTTCTGTGATAGGAGGGAAGCACTGGCAGACCTCATTGAGGTACAGACAAGGATTGAGTCCATAAAGTAATCAGCAAACCAAAAGGAGACGGAGGCTTATACACTTGCCCCGGCCCAGGCAGGCAGTAAATGTAAAACAGTATTACCTGCCACGGGGGCACTCTAAAACCACCCAAACAATCCAGAAATTATGTAAGATACAAATGTCAGGTCAGCCCAAAGCCCCCTTTTCAACAGTCCCATGTGTCCTGTGAAAAAGCCAGATGGCATCTAGAGAATGATGGGAAATCATCATAATCTAAGCAATGTGGTGCCCCCTGTACATGCAGCCGTATCCAATATTGCTCAATTGTTAAAACAAGTGGTCCTTAAGCTGGAAAGCATCCACACTGTGAATGACTTGGGCTAATACCTTTTCTAGTATCCCTTTAGCAGAAGATTCACGAGACCAGTTCGCCTTTGCTTAGGAGGGCCTACAGTGGACTTTTCAGGAGCTACCACAAGGGTTCCTGCACATCCCCACTGTCTGTCACAGTCTGGTTGCACAGGACCTGTCTAGATTCTCTTTGCCCACCTCAGTCTCCCCGTTTTACTATCTTAATGATAACATGCTAACCTCAGAGGCTCTTACAAATCAGGAGACTGCTCTACAAATAGTCATGGATGGCCTAAAAGACAGGAAATGGGAAGGTAATTCCCCAGAGATATAGGGCCTTAGCACAGTCATCAAATTCCTGAGAGTTCCCAGTTGGGTAAGACATGAAACATACTCTAAGCTGTCATGGGTAACATAGCACACAGCAGCCTGTTCCCCAGACAGAAAACTAACTCCAGGTTTTCCTATACTTACTGGGCTACTAGAAGATACTCATTCCTCACTTGGTATAAACCCTCCACCCATTATACACCCTAATAAATAAAAAGTGAAAAAAAAATCATCACTGGACACATATAGAGCAAGAGGTATTTGATGAACCGAAAATATTGGTGAAACCAGCCCAAGCACTAGGGGCCTCTCTGCCACAGCACTCTTTTGTGTTAGCAGTCACTAGAGATGCCAGAGGGATATATTGGGATTTGTGGCAAAAATAACCAATGAGAATGGTACCTGCAGGGTTTTTGTCTCAATTATGGAAGAAGGCAGAATCCCACCATACATTCTTAGAGCAACAACTATTGGCCACGTATAGGGCATTGCAACAAGTGGAGCCCATCACCGAAAACAGTCCGTCACAATAAAAATCCCATAAAAGGGTGAGCGCAAGTTGAAGACCTCCTAGCCAAGCCGACCTCCAGGGTGGCATAATTACACACCCTGCAGAAATGACACACTTATCTATAACAAAGGAGTGTCCTGATCACTAGTCCTTTAAGCACTGCAGGAAGTGCTTGGACCTATCCACTCTGAATGCAGGGGAGGGGGCCAGCATGGCAGTGGAGCCACCTACCAGGCCAACCACCATATGGGGACCCCACTGATAACTCTGGGGCCTAGTTCACTGATGGGTCTAGAAAGGAGGTATCCAACACTGGGCACTAGAACAAAACATAGACTGGAGGTCCCATTTATCATATAACACAACATGCGCAGTCTCATTGAAGAAAAAAAAAAATGACCTGTTAAAAACCGACTTGCCAGTACTGTTCCAGGAGCGCTCTTTAAGGCCCTGGACTAAGAATCTCCCTAAAGGGATACAAACTTAAAACAAGTCACCCACTACCACACATGGCATCACTCCCTATGAAGGTTTGGCATGGCCTTTAAAATAGGCCTGACAAACTCTCAGGGTCACCTCTGGAACTCGGAGCCATGCTCCTGAAGCAGGTGGCCAGACTGTGCTCCTGAGAACACCAATGGATCTGCCAAGTGGCAATGGCTATGTGAACCTGAATTTGAGCTGGACAGTGCCCCCATACTAGATTGGTTTTATGGCAGTGGAGAGTGCCATAACGACTACCAGAAGGGAGGTGATTCCAGCTATGCTTGATAGAAGTCTAAGAGGCTTACAATATCAACATGAGGCAGCACCAATACCTGCAGAGCAGTCATAGAGTGGATAGTGTTTGCAAGGCTTGACTACAGCAGCAATCAGCAACAAGTTCAATTGTTGGGTATATTGATACCTCCCCCTATCAAATGGTAATGGTGTGCCTTAAAATACTCTGCTTTTCTAATGACAGAACTAAAGTGACTGTTCCAAAGTAATAGTAATACAACTCAGGCTCACCGGGGATTGCATCCACCCAGAGGTGGGTGGGCATCCCCACTCACCAAATCAACAGAGAACCAACATAAGCTCTTAAAGGCGTTACCTGTTGATATCGTTTGGCTGAGTCCCCACCCAAATCTCACCCTGAATTGTAATAATCCCCACGTGACAAGGGCGGGGCCAGGTGGAGATAACTGAATCATGGGGGTGGTTCCCAATACTGTTCTCATGGAAGTGAATAAGTCTCACAAGATCTGATGGTTTTATAAACGGGATTTCCTCTGCACAAGCTCTCCTGCCTGCTGCTATGTAATACGTCCCTTTGCTCTTCCTTCGTCTTCCGCCATGATTGTGAGGCCTCCCCAGCCATGTGGAACTGTGAGTCAATTAAACCTCTTTCCTGTATAAATGACTCAGCCGTGGGTATGTCTTTCTTAGCAGCCTGAGAACAGACTAATACACCTGTTATAATTATAGCCCTGATAAACAGAGTAATTTTACAGACCCCTTAAATTATTTGTTAACTCAGAGCCATGATATAGCCCAATTAGGTTTCTCTGACTCATTCTCAAATTGGTTACATACCTAACCTCAAACCAGAGATACGTTTTACTAGCAGGCATCATAAATATAGTTAGTTTCTCCTTTGTATGCTGCTATGCATACTGTATATGTGGCCTGTATGCACAAAGCCATGGGTACACTTATAGGCCTGTATAGTTCTTCCTCTCATACTCAGGGACTCTCACACAAAATTGGAGGAAAGAATGCAAAAGCTAGAGAACAGTATGGATTGTAGTGTTATAGATTCCATACAAGTTTGCTTAAGGGCATGTGTCCACTGATTGAACCCCGAAGGCTGTGCAGTGAGCCAAGGCCACGATGCCCACCCGAGCAGCAGGTTTCCCTGAGATCCATACATCCTGGAGAGCATGTGAGAACCAGCCAGGAAATCGAGTCTTATTGCTCAAGCACAGTAGGCAGAGAGCCAGAAAATTAGCTAAAAAGCAATTTAGAGACAGGAGGCAGTGAGGATCTCCAAAGCTGTCCTGTTACCATCCAGGAGTGCTCTGTAAGGAAGCCTTAATAAACTCATCTACTCATCCAGCTGGACTCGTCCAACTCATTCTTTGGTCTCTCTGCTCCTTCTCAATTTGCAGAAGGGAAGAGAATATTACAGTATGAAGATTTTCTCATAACAATGTAGATGGAAAAAATAATAAAGACAAGAACAGGAATTAAAGAAACGAAATATAGCACAAAATATGTTAGATCAGTGATGACAAAAGTAGATTATAATAAGCAATAAAACCAACTAATGTATGGCCAGGTGTGATGGCTCATGCCTATAATCCCAGCACTTTGGGAGGCCGAGAGGGGGCGGATCACCTGAGGTCAGAAGTTCAAGGCCAGCCTGGTCAACATTGTGAAACCCCATCTCTACTAAAAATACAAAAATTAGCTGAGTGGGGAGGCAGGCGCCTGTAATCCCAGCTACATGGGAGGCTGATACAGGACAATCACTTGAACCCAGGAGGTGGAGGTTGCAGTGAGCCGAGATCATGCCACTGCACTCCAGCCTGGGCAACAAAGAGCGAAACACCATCTTGAAGAAAAAAAAAAAAATTGACTAATGTGTCGCAAAGTTGATTAAGAAAAAAATTAAACATTCACAAATAATAAATAGTAACAAAAACACATTATTACAAATATTGCAGGTGTTAAAATGGTACAAATATTTCATGGCAACTTTATATTATAAATCTAAAAATTTTGTTGACACGAGTAGATGCCTACAAAATATTACCAAATTGACGTAATAAGAAATAGAAAACCTGGATACTTCTGTAGTATTATAGAAATTACAGAAATAGTTAAAAATTTTTACATGAACACACACACACACACACACACACAGATTCTAGGTTTTCAGGAAGAAAATATTTGAAAATTATAACTCTTACTGAGAACAGAATAAAAATGGGAAACACTCTCCAACAGATTTCATGAGGTTAGTAGAATTTTGCCACAAAACTCAACAGAGATAATACATGCAATAAAAATTACAAGATAAGTTTACTCTTAAAATAAAAATCCCATGCACAATATCTGCACACTATATTTACTCTGGGAATGTAAAGGTAGTTTATACTAGAAAATCAATAAATGTTTTAACTACCTTGAGAGTTTGAAAGAGAACACGGAATATTATCTCAGCATAGTTACAAAAGTTGTTTCACAAAATTTAACACCACCCATGAGAAAAGCGTTTACCAAACTTGCCATCTTAACCTCTAATCTACATATACGTATTAAACACTTGATAATAGTGAAATATTGAAAGCTTTCCCTGTAAACTAAGAAAGGAGAAAACAATGCCTATTGTTAAGTTATATTCAGCATTATTCTGGAGGTCTTAACCAGAGCAATAAAACTAGAATGGAATAAAAGTATTGAATATGTTATAAGAATTGGAAAGAAATAAACAAAGCTAAATTACTCACAGATGAAATGACTCTCTATGTAAAAAAATCCAAAGAACCCACAAAGAAACACTTAGAGTTAAGAAGTGAACTTACCAAGGTCTCTGAATACAAGGCCAATATGTAAATATCGATTTTATATTAGAAAATGAAAGGTAAATGATGCTATGTGCAGTATGCACAATATAATTAGAGATAAAACCATCATTTTCATATAATGCAAATGTATTCCATGAATAACAAAGCATCTTAAAAAATCATTCTAATGATCAAAAATTTAACAAATTCCAGTATATTTAAGAGTAACTACTGATTTTAGGATTTTGATCTGAGTGTAGTTTTACATAGGCAAATGTGTACAGATTATCTGTGATCTCATATCAGCAGGAGATAAATATTCCCACCCCTAATGGCATTTTTATAACTCATACACTTATGGCCTGGACATAAATTAGAAACCAAGAAGCATTAATTTATTTTGAAGTCATATTTAAATGATTTTTAGTCTTGTGCAATCCAGAGTATTAATTATCAATCAATTGAAAAGTTATTTATGAAACATCCACTATATTTCAGGCATTATTAGGCTAAATGATAAATGTATGGAAATGAATAAGATATAAAGTTTCTGTACCAAAGAAGATTATTATGTATTGGAACTACTAAACACTGTACAGAGCTGATAAACCCAAACCTACACGGATTGTTTGATGATGCTATCAATGCTACTTCCTCACTAGAGGCATCACAGTCAAGCAATGGGTCCTCAAAAGTACATTATTTAAAAGTAGCTAGCATTGTTTTGGACTAAAAACAGATATTTTCCAAATAAAGGAAAGCAGTGTTTAAGAAGAGAAGTACCTTAAACTATGGTTTTTCCATATGTAGGCTTAATCTTTCATGATTTTGGATCAGTTTACCTGATATTACTAGAGCAAATTTTGTTTAACAAAAGTGTCCCTCTAACTTAAAACTATACCAGAATACATTAGAGCACGAAGATTTAGTATCTTATAAAATATAGCATCCCAACACTAATGATTGGTATAGCAATAAAATTTTTATCATTATGTGTCTATCATCTAATATTGACTAAGGGGTAGTAATTTTGTTTCTCAATTAGACTTTATAACATTTAAGTTTCTTTTCAACCTATATAACACAGCAAATGCTTTAGTTATGTATTTGTACTACAAGATTTTTCCACTTCAAGCATTCAATCAAATCTGGCTTTCAGCCAGGCATGGTGGCTCACGCCTGTAATCCCAGCACTTTGGGAGGCCAAGAGGGGTGGTACGAGGTCAGCAGATCGAGACCATTCTGGTTAACAGGGTGAAACCCTATCCCTACTAAAAAGATACAAAAAAATTAGGTGCGCATGGTGGTACACGCCTAAAGTCCTAGCTACTCGCAGGCTGAGGCAGAAGAATCGCTTGAACCAGGGAGGCGTAGGTTGCAGTGAGCCGAGATTACGCCACTGCACTCCAGCCTGGGCAACAGAGCAAGACTTTGTCTCTCAAAATAAATAAATAAATAAAATAAAAAAACAAAAAATCTGGCTTTCATTCTCATTACTCAGCTTCAATTGATCTAATCAATATCTACCATATACATTATTTTTTTTCAAAATTCAATGGTTTCAGACCTCATTTCATGTAATCTTTCTCACTAGCATCTGATTCATTCAAAAACTGTCTTCTTCCTTAAAAGCTTTTCTCATAGTACTTTTGTGAAATCGTATTCTCTTGACTTTTATTCTATCTTACTAACCATTGTTTTTTTTTGGGGGGGGTCTATATCCCTGCTCGCTCATCTTCTTTCTATTCTCTAAATATTTACATGTCCTGGAGCTCAGTGTAAAGACTCTTAAGCTCTGTTGTATGTAAAAAGTCTCCAGCACAAACGAAAAACAAATGAAATTGAGGGGACTCCTTCTCTACTTACATTCATTTATCTTGGAGTTCTCATTAGGATCATGGCTTTAAATAATATCCACATGTTGAATCCCAAATTCTCACCAAGTCCAGTAATATTCACCTTGGAATCTGTGTTTATAATTATATGATTAGTTTGGATATCTAATAGGCATTGGATGTTAGCTTGTCCCAATACAACCTTTGATTTGCACACACTTGCCAATTTATTTTTTCCTTCTATAATCCTCTTCTCAGGGAATGGGGCCACAGTGCTCCCCAGTAATTTAGCCCTCTACTACTAGAGTTCCTTGTCTCAGGTTCCTTTTCTGTAATGACAGTGTGAAAGCTTGGCTAACATGCCGTCCAGCAAAACAGTTTAAAATTATTTTGAAAACAATCATTTAATGTTTCAGGAAATGGTCTAAAGGACATGCAGCAAGTGAAGAGATATTTATTGAAGAAAATCTATTAAAACAGTAGAAGCAGAGACAGACCGTATCATTTGAGCCATGAACCTCTCTATTTCCTTCCCATCCCAGCCTAATGTGATGGAAATTCCACTTTATGTAGGTGCAGCCAAGAACACAGGAATCCTTCTTCATCGATATCACAGCATTTTCCCAGCAGAGGGAGATGTCAGCATTTCTCAAGTCCAGTGGCCCTGGCCCTGGTTCTTTCATAGGATGGAGGGTCCAGGCCAGGATAGGCTAGTCAAGAAGACTAAAGGCACTCCCCAACCCTACCATAACAAGTGCTTAGTTCCTAAGCAGAGATTTTACTAAGAGAGAAACTTACCACTTTTTCTGCTTTTGGATACACAGCTATAGTGCGGACATTTTGCCCAAGGAGAGAGGCAGGCTGTAAAACAGGGGGGCTCTGAAGCCTATTCAAATGAAAGCTTTATTTGCAACAGTGCTAGAAGAAGTTCAAAACTAAAGGTACTTTACAAAATAATGTTGTGATGAAAGTAATTAAAAAGAGACCAAAACTTCATCGGAGACATATTGCTAGGCTACGGGGTAGCTAGTATAGGGAGAGAGCCAGGGAAAGAGACAGTTAAGAGCTCTGAGTCAGAACAAATTTCAAAACTGAGCTGAGAAACTATTCCTTGAAAAAAGTTGGGATTTAACTGGATCAGTCCATGGGGCAATTCATGCCCCAGAGCATTCTTGAAAACAACTGATCATCAGCCAGCAATTGGTAGAGCTTATCAGCTGGGTCTGGGTCAGGGAAAGAGACGTCAAACAGAGCACTGCTAAAACCACTGTCATTCTAGGGTGGCTGAGTACACATGCCTGAGACTGTACCCTCTGAGGAACTGTGGGTCAGGGAAGAGGCAAAGGATAAAAATAGACTTTAATAAATTAATCCAGTTCATCATTAAACAAACAAGTAAACAAGTTCTAAGAGTTGAGGAGTGGGGAAATCCAGAGTTGGGATTATCCAGATTTCTTAAAATATATTACCTAAACTTTCCAATGTTCAACAAAATTATGAGATAAATGTTTTAAAAACCCGAGAAAAGTCTGAACCATAGATGAGGAAAAAAGCAGGCAATAGAAACTGCTTGTGAGAATGAGCAAATGTCAGACTTAACCAAGACTTCAAAGTAAACTTTATAAATATGTTCAAATAATTGAAGAAAACTATTTTGAAGAATTAAATGCAGGTGTGATGAAATGTCTAATCAGATGGAGAATATCAATAAAGATATAGAAATTATAAATGAATCCAATGAAAATTCTGGAGTTGAGAAATATACTGATTGAAAAAAATCACTAAAGTGTTCCACAGTAGATTTAAACTGGAAGAAAAGAAGAATTAATGATATTAAAGATAATAGAGATTATAAAATCTGTAGAGAGAAAAAATAATGAAAAAAATGAGAACTGCAGGACACCATTAAGGATGTAAACATGTGTGTAATAGGAATACTGGAGTAGAGGAAAGGAGAAGAAAACATTCAAAAAAGTAATGACTAAAAATTCCTTAAAATTTATTGAAAAACAATAATGTACACATTCAGAAAACTCAGAGAACTTCAAATAAGATAAACACAAAGAGACCCACACATGGATGCATCACACTAAAAATGATGAAAGCCAAAGACAAGGCGAAAATCTTGAAAGGAGCAAGAGAAAAATGACTCATTGGTTGTAAGAAATGCTTAATAAGGTTAACAGCTGGCCTCTCATCAGAAACAACGGAGAGGAGGTAGTGGGACATCATATTCAAAGTGTTCAGATTTAAAAAAAGTCAACCAAGAGTTCTACAGGCAACAAACTGTCTTTTAAAAATGAAGGCAAGATAAAGATATTCCTAGATAAACAAAGATTGAGCTAATGTGTTTCTAGCAGACCTATGTTATAAGAAATACTGAAAGGAAGTTCTTCAGGCAGAAAGCAAGTACATTCTGAAAGTAATTCAAACTCACACAAAGAATGTAGTAAAGAGAGTTATACAATCGTCAAAAACAGAATACATGCATATTTATTCTCTTTTCTTCCCTTATCTGATTTAAAAAGCAAATGGATCCGTACAGTAAAGTTTTATTTGGCCTTAGAAAGGAATGGAGCAGTGATACGTACTGCAACATTAATAAACCCTGAAAACATTATGGTTGGTGAAAAAACCCAGTCACAGAAGACTACATTTTATGTGGTTATATTTATATTAAATGCTCAGAATATACAAATCTTTGGATGCAGAAAGTAGGTTAGTAATTGCCTAGAGGGGTGGGACAGGTCTTTCGGTGCTGAGAGCGAAAGGGTTCAGAGTTGCTTCTGGGGATAATGGAAAAATTCTGAAATTGACTGTGGTGGCACAATTCTGTTAATATATTAAAAACCACTGCATTGTACATTTAAATGGATGAATTGTATGGCATGTGAATTATATTCCAATAAAGCAGTTAAAACTCTTCTAGCAAGTTTCATTGATTCATCCTTCCAACACATATCCAAAATAATAATCCCACTTTTTCCAGATTTCTTGTTGTTTTGTTTTTGTTTTTTTTTGAGATGGAGTTTCACTCTTGTTGCCCAGGCTGGAGTGCAATGGCACATTCTCGGTTCACTGCAACCTCCATCACCTGGGTTCAAGCAATTCTCCTGTCTCAGCCTCCCGCGTAGCTACAATTACAGGCACCTGCCACCACGCCCAGCTTTTTTTTGTATTTTTAGTAGAGATGGGGTTTTACTATGTTGGCAAGGCTGGTCTTGAACTCCTGACCTCACGCCATCCACCCGTCTCAGCCTCCCAAAGTGCTGGGATTACAGGCGTGAGCCACCGCGCCTGGCCCCTCTTGTGTCTTCTTTGTCAAAACCACTATCATCTATAATATGGGCTGCTGAAACGCCAATCTCATGGGTACCTCTGCTTTCCATCTTGTTCCTTTACTTCCCAACATATATTCTTCACACAGGAGCCAGAGTCATATATTTTTAAATGAAAATCAAACTGTAAGACATTTCGTTTCAAATCCCTTCAACAGCTCCTTATATTACTCAGAACACATTCTGCCTTTTCAACACGGTCTGGAAGACCTCTCTGGTTCTTGCTTCTCTTTCAGTACTCATCTCAATCTCTGCTTTATTCCCAATAATCCTTTTGCCATTTCTTAAACATAATGACTTTGCTACACACACAGGCTTTTACACTTTCTGATCCTTCACCCTGACATGTTCTCAGCCGGATCTCCGTGTGCTTTGCTCGTTGTTTTATTTAGCTTTTCATAATGAGCCGTCTGCTCAGAGAGCTCAGCCCTGACCACTGTCTTCTTCCTGTGTCCTCTCTAGAGAAACCTGCTATGTCCTTTACATTGTTGGTGGCCTTACCTGACCATGATATCTGAAACAATCCCATTTCTCCCATCACTTTTTTCCACTTTAACCTGCTTTGTCTTATCACTTTTGTTTGCTTGGCTATTTTTGAATACCTCACTAAAATACATGCTTCATTACTTCCAGGATTTGTATCTGTCTTGTTCATCTCTGCATCTTCAGTGATTAAAACATTTCTAACCTGGAAGAGAAGTTCAATAACTATTAATAGAAAATTTGTTTATTTAATAAGCTTCTTCCATTTAGCATAATGTCCTTTAGGTTCATTCATGTTGTCAGAAATGGCAGAATCTACTTTTTCTTTTTTTTATTTTTGAGACGGACTCTTGCTCTGTCACCCAGGCTGGAGTGCAGTGGCGCCATCTCGGCTCACTGCAAGTTCCGCCTCCCGGGTTCACGCCATTCTCCTGCCTCAGCCTCCTGAGTAGCTGGAACTACAGGCACCTGACACCATGCCCGGCTAATTTTTTGTATTTTTAGTAGAGACAGGGTTTCACCGTGTTAGCCACGATGGTCTCGATCTCCTGACCTCGTGATCCACTTGCCTCGGCCTGCCAAAGTGTTGGGATTACAGGCATGAGCCACCACGCCCAGCTAATTTATTTGAGAATATCCATACTTGTTCCACACTGGTTACATCAATCTACATTCTCACCAATAGTGTACAAGGATTCCCTTTTCATCACATGCACGTCAACACTTGTTATGACTTGTCTTTTTGATATTAGCCATGCTGACAGGTACGAAGTGATAAATTGTAGTGGTTTTGATTTGCATTTCTCTGATTACTGATATTGAATACCTTTTCATATATGTATGAGTCATTTTTATGTCTTTGAAAAGATGTCTGTTAAGGTCCTTTGGCCATTTTTAAATTGGGTTATTCACTTTTTTTCTTGCTATTGAGCTGTGTTATATATTTTGAATATTGACCTTTATCAGTTACGTAGTCCAAATATATATTCCTTTAATCCATATGCTGCCTTTTCATTTTGTTGATTATTTCCTTTGCTGTGTTGAAAGTTTTTAGTTTGATACAACCTCACTTATTTTTGCTTCTGTTGCCTGCGCATATGACACTGTCCAAAAAATCATTGCCAAGGTTAATGTCAAAGAGTTTTTCCTCTTATGTTTTCTTCTAGGAATTGTATGATTTGGGTCTTAGGTATAGATCTTTAATCCATTTGGAGTTGATTTTTGTGTACAGTGTGATATAAGGCTCTAATTTCATTCTTTGGTATGTATCATTTGGAAATGTACAAAACACCTCAACTTACATCTCACTGTGTAAAACTCAAACACACCTGGCTGCAAGGCAAATGTGTAACCTTGAGCTGGGCAGTTGGTTATATGTGCATCTAGAATTTGAGATTGTATCACTAAAAGAGAATGGTAAAAATCGTAAAGAGAAGAGAGAAACTAAGGGTATGTGAAACATCATACAAATGTTTTTATATTGGAAATTAATCTTGGTTATATTTCAGACTTCCAGGAAGCCCAGAGTCAAAGATCATGTGCTTCTTTCTATGATTCTTTTAGCTAGTAATGACTGGACTCCATATCCTGTAGGATTCCTCAACCTAGTCATAATCCTGAAATTTTATCTAAAAAAAAATAAAATACTGACCCTTTTACCTGTAAATAAAGTAGAGGAAAGCTCAAAGAAGATACTTCTTAATAACCCTTTGGTCACATTTTGTATAAACATACTATTAATAGGAGGTAATACAAAATTCTTATCACCTGTAGAAAAATGTCATTTTATCAATTGTGTTTAAAATCAAAGCACATACATATAAAGTGGTATTTTCTAAAAAATTACTGGTCAAGTGAAAATATTTCTTCATAAATTTTCACATGAGTAGTGCTTTACAGTAAGAACAGAAAATAGGTAATTGTATTTTCTTTATTTAGCAATTAGTATGCTTAGCAAATTTTCGCATTTGAAATAAAGATATATCCCAAGGTAGTAAAGAATACTGCTGTATTTAATGTTAATAGTGGTCAGCTTGATAACTACCATCAAATATGCTTATCTAACCTGAATTTTCTTCTTTGTAACACATAATTTTCATATTGCTACACGCTTTTTATTTTTTATAACTAGATCTCTAGTCTTTTCTTATGTATAATTTGGAAAAGCAATATCCCATTAAGATATTGAAAGTCTTTGTTATCTCCCATAATTATTTTATAAAAATTAGCCATACAATAACTCTGAATACATTGCATATGATATTTGAGTTTTTATTCAAGAGTTCTATCCAAGAATATGCTTATTATTAGCTATTTTACCTGATTCTACATTACTTTTCTTCTCAGCCTTCGTCTTCATTAATTAGATAAGAATGAAATTGTCACTGAAGTAGTTTCTCAATATTATATTTGTGCTATTTCAGAATATATTAAGCTATTGTTAGACATAAACTTCTGTAACAAAAACAGTGGAAAGTTTTCATGGCCACGTTTACATTTATAATACAATTTTCATTTGCAAAATTAAATTATTATGGAGAGCAGCCTGAAATAATTTAATAGAACATGAAATAATCAGTGCTGTATTTCTTGAGACTATACTTTATACATTATATGTTTATGATTGCTGTATATGTCTGTGTATATTCAAAGGTATGATTAAATCTTTTTAAAGTTGCCACAGTTACATATATGCTGACAAAGCTTTTCTAAATACACATATTATGGTTATATTGGCAGAAGGGGATACTTTTCCCAAAGATGTGTCTATGAAAGACTATATCTTATAGGCTGTCAAAATCTTTTTTCTATAGTATTATTCTTAAATCAAGTTTTCTTTTTTGACAAAGTAATGGATTCATATGATGTGAAATTTAAAATCATAAGCTACATTACAGAAATATCCATTTTACTCTTGCCATGTATATGTCTACCTTTTCCACTACATGGAATAATTTTGTTATTTGTGATATATTTTTTTCATTTTTAGCAGAGGCAAGCACAAATCATCATCTCCCTCTTTCCTATAAAAAATGCAGCATGCTTTTTTTTTTTTTTTTACAGTGTTTGACCATTGTTTTTCATCTAACAGGTGAATGAGTAAGAGACTATATAATAATGCTATCTCAGCATATATGTAACTGTGGCAACATTAAAATGGTTTAATCATACCTTTCAATATACACGGACATATACGCCCATCATAAACATATAATATGAGACGTATAATCTCAAGAAATACAGCACTGATTATTTCATGTTCTATTAAATTCTTTCAGGCTGCTCTCCACAATAATTTAATTTTGCACATTAAAATTGTATTCTAAACGTAAATGTGGCCGTGAAAACTTTCCACTGCTCTTTGTTACAGAAGTTTATGTCTAACAATGCTTAGTATATTCTGAAATAGCATAAAGATAATATTGAGAAACAACTTCACTGAAAACAAACTTATCTAACTTGTCTGATTGTCTAGCTTGTCACCCTTGTCCTGTCCAACATGTATTTGTTTTGTATTTGCATAAAATTATTCTGATATGTTGTAAATGCTTTTGGTTTAATAAAGAAATTCCTACCTTGAACATGTTTTAGGAGTCATTTTGATTAATATACTATGTTAATTAAATTTTCACCTGACAATGAAACTTGAGGGATAGCTACATAACACAATTAGAATTTCAAATTATCTTGACAAGTCAGCATGATGGGACAATAGTTTTTTAAAAATATATATTGAAACAAATAACATACATTTCTCCTGGAAATAAACATTCTGTGAAAAACTACACAACAATATAATACGTAAGAGATTTATCCACATTTATAAATAATTTTTGTTTGTTAGACAACTATGTTAGATGACTTTAAAAGGTAAATATTATCTTAGACTGTATAGATAGAAATGCAATACTGGTAAGCAAGAAAATGATTATGCTGAACTCTGGATTGATCAAAACATGAATGTTTGGAATACTGAATTTTATTCTGGGTATTTTTTGATGTCTGATTGAAAACGAGACCAGAGTAAGTCACCCCTGCTAGTGAAGAGATATAAAATTCAGTTAATACTGTGATATTACTAATACAAGTCTAATGTAATCTTAGTTTAATAAATAAGAGTACTATATAAAGAACAGAGGCTGAGAGAGACCTTCTCTCATTGTGGTCATACTTTGCGTGAGTGTTCACTTATGTTTGGGACTCTGAGGTTAAAGAAGGATGTTGGCAAGGCTAGGAATAACAAAATAGTAAACCAGGAATAATAAAATAAAAATGAAAATAATAAATACATTTTTCTGCTTCTGGCCAATATAGAGTTATGGGATCCAAGTTACTTTCTCATCTGAAACAGGAACAAAATACAAAATACATATATCTGATTTTCAAGACACTGAACATCAATAAATGGAGGACAATAATACAAAAGAGGCAGAAACAAACTATATTAGCCATATGATTACTGCAGATTACCACTTTAAGAGAGCTGTGAATAGTGACTACTAGATTTGAACAAAGCAAAAGCTCATACGCCATGGGGCATTGGTATTTTAAGTCTTGAATCATAATTCATAATGAGGAATGATTAGCTTTACACCTAGCAATGCCATGATCTGCCAAAGAAACCTCACGTGCAGAACCCAGAGAGTTAATCTGTTCAACTAACTTAATTGCAACCAGAAATAAGTTTAAGAATATTTATAGAAACCCTAATATACCTAGCACCAAAAAGTAAAATGTACATCAAATATTGAAAGATTACTAGGCATAAACAGGAGCAGAAAAATATTAACCATAATGAGGATTTGAGCCAATTAAAAGTGACCCAGAATTGACAGTATTTACACAAGTGTTCAAACATGCATAAATGGACATTAAAAACATGTATTATAACAGTCTGCTGTCTGCAGAAAAGTCAGGGACACGTATTAAAAAGACCCAAATCAAGTTACATTACGATGAAAAACTACATTGAGATGCAGAATACACTGAATAGGGTTGACAGCAGATTAGACATTACAGATAAAAATATAAGTGAACTCAGTCCATAATAATAAAGAAAAAATTAGAATGAAAAAAATGAGAATTCAGTGATTTTTGAAACAACTTCAGGTGAGTTCATGTACTTAGAATTTGGAGTCTTTGAAGAAGAAGACGAAAAGGGGATCAGAAGGCAGAAAAAAAAATTGGAGAAATGATGGAATAAAGTTTTCTAAGTTTGATGAAAATCACAAAACCACATCTCAACAAATCCTCAGCACAAAAATACAAAGAGGACTATGCCAAATAAAAACATAATCAAAATGCTGAAAATCAGTGATAGAGTCAAAATTTTAACAGCAGTCATAAATAAAAGACACTTTTGTATAGAGAGTAATAAAGATAAGGAAGGCAGCTGATTAATACTGGAAAAAATGCAAGTGATAAGATAGGAGAGCAATATCTTTAAAATGCCAAAACAATAACAAAAACAATGGATGATCCCAAATTCTATACATAATAAAAATATCCTTCAAAATAAGTGAAAAAGACAATTATAGATGTAGAATTACTGAAGAAATCATCTCTAGCAATCTGAACTATAGGGAATGTTAAAGGAAGTTTTTCAGGGAGAATGCAAATGACATCAGATGGAAATATGAATCTATACAGAGAAATAAAGGGTAGTGACAATCACATAAGTAAATACAATTTTCTTAATATTTAATCTATTTAAAAATGACAGTTTAAACAAAAATAATGACAATGTTTTGTGGCTACTGTATCTCTATAGTATCCAAAAACTCACGAGAGGAGAAATGGATGTACACCATTCTAGGGTTCTATTGAAATGGTATAATATCTCTTGAAGATGGACATTGATAAGCTATAGACATATATTATGAACATTAAGGCAATCAGTAAAATAATGAAGCAACTAAATCAATAAGAAGATAAAATAAAATACTAAATTAATTCGAGTATTTTTTTTTTTTTTTAACACGGGGTTTCGCTCTTGTTGCCCAGGCTGGAGTGCAATGGTGTGATCTCCTGTCACAGTGACTTCCACCTCCTGGGTTCAAGTGATTCTCCTGCCTCATTAATTGAAAGACAGAAAGAGAGACAATAACAAGTGTTGGCAAATTTGTGGAGTTACTTGAAATGCAAAATTTTTCAGCTACTTTGAAAAAGAAATTGGTTATGTTTTACATAAACACAAATTGGCTACATGAATCAGCGATTTCACTCCTAGCTATCAATCCAAGAGAAATAAAAACCTACATATATACACTAATTTGCACATTGGTGTTTAATGGCATTATTCTTAATAACTGCAATCTGAAAATGATCTACCTATATGTTCATTGACTGGTAAATGAGAAAACAACATGTAGTAAATGTATGCAATGGAATATATTCAGAAATAAAATAGACTAATGACATATGCTGCAACATGGATGCACCTTAGAAGCATGCTATTTGAAAGAAACCAGCCACCGTAACTACACAAGTTATAAATTAAAAGAATGGAAAAATATTTGCCATGCTAGCAAGTAAAGTGAAAACAAAATTGAATACTTCAATATCAAATAAATTCTAATTTAAAGCAAATATCAAGAAATGGCACATTTATATATAGAAAAAATAAATTCGTGGATGACTGAAAGGCATATAGGACAGGAAAATGACTGCAAATGGACAATAAGTACATTTCAAAGGTAACAGAAATGATTCAAAATTGGATTGTGGTAATGGTTGCACAACTGTAAATTTGCTAAAAATCATTAAAATGTACATTTAAAATGAACGTGTTTAATATTATGTAAGTTAAATAGCAATACAGTTCTTATAAAATAAATTTTCCTAAGGAAAGTGAAGGTCCGGATGGCTTTCTTTTGCATAATAATGGCATAATAACTAATTCTACTAAACATTTAAGCAAAAAATAATACTAATTCTCAAGTAAATGTTCCTGAAGATAGAAATGAAGGGAATACTTCACATCTTATTGTCAGACGAATGTTACTCTGATACCAAAACTACACAGCTATAACAAAAAGATAAAACAATATCCTCATGAAAGAAGAACATCCCAATTCTTCAATGTATGGGATAATCATATATATGAACAAATCAAATAAAGCAATATTAATAAAAATGATAATACATCATAGATAATGTTGTTTATCACAAGAATGCAACGCTGATATGTTCAGCCTTTGAAAATCAATCAATACCGTTCATCAAATTGTGCCAGATCAAATTTTAAAAAAAATATAATCATCTTAGTACCCAGAGAAAAAGCTTCTGTCAAAATTCAAATTACATTTATTATAAAATCTCCTTAGTAAGTTGGGAATGAAGAGAAATTTCCTCTACCTGATAAAGGGTATTTACAGAAATCCTCAATCTAAGATCATATTTAATATTTAAAACCCAAGTGCTTTTCCCCTAAGTTTCAGTTTAAAAAGCAAAAATGTCATTCACCACTTTTATTTTGTATCACACTAGGGGTCTTAGCCAGAATAATACAATCAAGAAAAATAAATGAATAACACAGAGTCTGGAAAAAACTTATACAATTTCTATTCTCAGATGACATGATTCTCTAAATATAAAATTAAAAAATATATACAAAGTTACTAAAAGGAATGTTATTTTAGCAAGTTTGCAGGACACAAGGTCAATATACAAAAAATTAATTGTATATCTTTACACTGGCAAGGAATTATTAGGAATTAAACTTAATATTTTTTATAGCACAATAATACATTACAGCAGTCCTCACTTACTGTGGTTATTAAATGGAAAATTCCAGAAAGAAACAATTCATAAGTTTTAAACTGAATGCTGTTCTGAGTAGCATGATGAAATCATATGCCATTTCATTCTGTCCCACCTGGGACATGAATCAGTCAGCCCTTTGTCTAGCATCTCCATGCTGTCTCTGCTATCACTCTGTAGTCATTTAGCAAGTTCTTCAGTTATTAGATTGACTATCATGGTATTGTAGTGATTGTGTCCGAGTAACCCTTATTATACTCCAAGATAGACCCAAAGCACAAGATTAGCAAAGCTGGCAATTTGGTTCTGCCAAAGAGAGGTGTTAAAGTGCTTATTTTAAGTCAACAAAGGAACAATGGACATTAGGGAATACAAGAGGGAAGAAAGGAAAGAGCCAAGGATTGTAAAACTACCTATTGAATAGCATGCAAACTTCTTTAATGATCGATTCAGTTGTAGCACAAACCCCAGTATCATGTAATATACCTTGGCAACAAATTGCACATGTACACCAGAATCTAAAATAAAAGTTGAAAAAAAAAAGGGGAAAAAAAAACCCAATCTTTTTAAATCTTAGTAAACATAGCTGTTATAAAATTGTGCTGCTAATATTTTGTTTCGTGAAGTCAGGGATCACGAACAGAGGGACCGGCTGAAGCCATGGCAGAAGAACATAAATTGTGAAGATTTCATCGACATTTATTAGTTCCCCAAATTAATACTCTTATAATTTCTTACACCTGTCTTTACTGCAGTCTCTGAACATAAGTTGTGAAGATTTCATGGACACTTATCACTTCCCGAATCAATACTCTTGTGATTTCCTATGCCTGTCTTTACTTTAATCTCTTAATCCCATCATCTTCATAAACTGAGGAGGATGTATATCGCCTCAGGACCCTGTGATGATTGCATTAACTGCATAAATTGTTTGTAGAGTATGTGTTTTTGAACAATATCAATCTGGGCACCTTAAGAACAGGATAACAGCAATGTTCAGGGAACAAGGGAGATAACCTTAAACTCTGGCTGCCTGTGGGCCAGGCAGGACAGAGCCATATTTCTCTTCTTTCAAAAGCAAATAGGAGAAATATTGCTGAATTCTTTTTCTCAGCAAGGAACATCCCTGAGAAAGAGAATGCGTCCCTAAGGGGAGGCCTCTCAAATGGCCGCTTTGGGGATGGCTGGCTTTTATAATTGTAGCTAAGGGATGAAATAAGCCCTGGTGTCCCATAGCACTCCCAGGCTTATTAGGACAAGGAAATTCCTGCCTAATAAATTTTGGTCAGACCGGTTGTCTGCTCTCAAACCCTGTCTCCTGATAAAATGTTATCAGTGACAATGCATGCCTGACACTTCATTAGCAATTTTAATTTCACCCTGGTCCTTTGGTCCTGTGATCTTGTCCTGCCTCCATTTGCCTTGTGATATTTTATTACCTTGTGAAGCACATGACCTCTGTGACCCACACCCTATTTGTACACTCCCTCCTCTTTCGAAAATCACTAGTAAAAACGTGCTGGTTTTACGGCTCCGGTGGCATCACGGAACCTGCTGACATGTGATGTCTCCCCCGGACACCTAGCTTTAAAATTTCTCTCTTTTGTACTCTGTCTCTTTATTTCTCAGACCAGCCGACACTTAGGGAAAATAGATAAGAACTCACATGAAATATTGGGAGTGAATTTCCCCCAATATATTCTAACAATGTTAAGTGAATGAAGAAATAAACTCATTTCTTTTTTAAAGAAAAAATGTGAAAGTTCATGACTTACAATGAAAAAAATGGATTTTGAAGATGCTAAGATCTTAAGAACAAATCTCCTATCCATACAATTCTAAAGAAGGAAAAAGAAATTGATACTAGTTTTGCTGTTGTAACTCAGACTACAAAAGTTACAGCCATAGTGTGTGATAAGTGCTCAATTAAGATGAAAAAGACATTAAATTTTGGGGTTGAAGATGTAAACAGAAACGTATTCCTATTGATAGCATTGGATCCGGTAGTATCCATGGTTTCTGACATCTCCTGGGAGTGTTGGAATATATCCCCTGTGGATAATGGGCACTACCATAATTACTTCAGTTTAAATGAAACTAAATACATATAAATTCTGTATGCTGAAAGCTTCAAATTACTAAAGAAGACAACCAAAGAAGATCTAAATAAATGGTGGGATAGACTGTGTTCCTGGATTAAAAGACTCAATATTGTTAAGATAATCGGTTTTCCCTAAATAGGTGTATTCAATGCATTCTCAATAAAGATCCCAGCATAAATTTTTCTAGAGATTGAAAGATGAATCTAAATTTGTTAGTGGAAATTCAAATAATCTAGAATAGCCAAAATTATTTTTATAAAGAAGAACATTGGACAACTCACTCTAACCAACTTCATGGCTCACTATAAAGAATCATGTACAGTGCAGTATTTATAAAAGGACTGACCAATAGACCAATGGGATAAGGTAGAGAGCCCAGTATGAGACCTGAACATACAAAATAAATGATTTTCTGGTCACAGATTCTGACGCAATTTAAAAGAGGTGTTTTGTTTGTTTGTTTGTTTGTTTTGTTTTTCCAACAAAACATGCTGGAATATATATAAAAATTAAGTCAAAATAGATTATAAACTAGAAGCCTCGGAGTAGAATATAGAATAAAATCTTTGTGACCTTGAGTGAGTCAATGATCTTATTAACTATGGCACCCAATGTATGATCCATTCTAAAATGAATGAATTAAAGTGCCTCAAATTTAAACTGCCCTTTAAAACAAACTGTTAAAGGAATGAAGATACGTCACAGAGCAGGAGAAAATATTTGCAAAATTACATATCTTATAACAAACTTGGCCTCAAAGCATATACAGAGCTTTTAAAATTGAATAATTATAAAACAACCTACAAATAAAATCCATAAAACATGCAAACAGATGTTGCATTAAAAGAAGGTATGCAGATGGAAAACAAAAACACGAAAAGATGCTCAATATAACTAGTAATTAGGAAAATGACAATTAAAACTATTAAATACACATTGGACAAAAATGTTTAAATGGTGAAATAACAAGTTTTGCTTTGGATATAGAATGAAGGAAAATGCTCATACAGGAACGTAGAAATAAAAAATTATATTACCACTCTGAATAACATTTTGAAATGTTCTAATATGAGTAAACCTACACTTATCATATGACATTGCTATCACTCCCCTGGTATTTATGTCATCAAATGAAAACTAATGTTCACAAAAAAAGGCTGTATGCATAAGCTTCTAGTGGCTTTATATCAGGAAACACCAAAAAAGTTTGAAAAATATCTAAATGTCCTTTAACTTTCAAATTGATAAAGAAACTGTGGTACATCCATGCAACAGAATACTCCTTAGTAATAAAAAGGAACAAAACACTGATTCCTGCAACAATATGAATAAATTCAAATCCATTGTGCTGAGTGAAAGAAACCACATTCAAAGGCTACATATTGTGTGATTGTATTTATGTATTTCAGAACAGATTTATGTATTTCAGAACAGATAAAACTGTAGATCTAGAAATTGATGAGAAGTATGAGGGGAGTGGATGCTAGGTTTGACTACCAAGGGGGCATAATGTATTTGTTTGATACCTCTTGATTGTGGTTGTAGTTATTTGACTATATGCATCTGTCAAAGCTCACAAAGCTCTATACTGAAGTAGGAAAATTTAACTACACAAATTATACCTTCACAGACTCTTGTAAAAATGTGTTTATGGAAATGACAATTTCAAGATTATCAGAAGTATCACTAGTGAGATCTTTAAAAAACAACAACAACAACAAAAAAACCTGTTAGGTCTATCTTTTGCAAAAGGTGTACTATCTATGTAACTTTTTAAAATATCAAAATATATGTAAGACTTAAATTTTAACGAACCAAACCATAATATGCAGAATAATGAAACCCATCTGAATGCCCTACCTCCTAATCTTCAGCATTTGTGATTATGTTCTGCTACAAGGGTTGCAGATAGAATTAAGATTGCTCATCACCTGACCTTAAAATAGGGAGAATATGCTGGATAATCCCAATGTCGTTACAGAGTCCTTAGGATTTGAAGAGGGAGGCTAAACAAGAGTCAGTGTTAGAGTTATGAAATGCAAAAAGACTCATCTAGCCACTGCTGGCTTTGAAGATGAAAGACAATCATGGGCCAAGGGGTAAAGATAACCTCTAGAAACTGGAAAGGGCAAAAAAGTTTGTCCTCCACAATTCTTAGAGTGGAACACAGTCCTGCTGACATCTTGCTTTCAGCCCAGTGAGACCCATTTAGATTCCGACTCTCAGAATTGCATAATAATTTTGTGGTGGTATAAGACACTAAGTTTGTGGTAATTTGTTGCAGCAGCCATAGACAACAAATGTACCAACTCTTCTCTTTTTCATATTGGGTTTCACAAGGGAAAAAAATGAGAAAAATATTCATACTTGGATAATTTTTTAATACCCTACATTGACAAAAGGCAGATCAATGTAGTAAGTTTTATTCTAAAGCTAGGTTGGTATGAGAATAAATGCAAATATTTGATTAAGATGTTTCTATTGATCTCCTTTCAAGATATTTTATGAAATTTAAAGATCCCTTGGTAATTTGTAACATCACTCTAATATAGGAGTTAAATTGAATTCTTTTTTGTGGGTGTTTACAAAGTCATCTTCTTCCTTCCTAAACAGATCTAAAATAGCAGAAAAGTGCATTTACCTAAAGTCTTAATATTTGTAGATGATATTGATATGGTTTGGCTGTGTCTCCACCCAAATCTCATCTTAAATTATAACTCTGACAATTCCCACATCTTGTGGGAGGAATCCGGTGGGAGGTGATGGAATTATGGGGGCGGGTCTTTCCCGTGGTGTTCTCGTGATAGTAAACGAATCCCCCAAGACATGATGGTTTTAAAAATGGGAGTTTCCCTGTACAAGCTCTCTTTGCCTGCTGCCATCCATGTAAGGTGTGATTTGCTTCTCCTAACC
This sequence comes from Pongo pygmaeus, assembly GCF_028885625.2. NCBI lineage: Eukaryota > Metazoa > Chordata > Mammalia > Primates > Hominidae > Pongo > Pongo pygmaeus. The sequence goes on from NC_072380.2 coordinate 14,171,717, forward strand.
TTCCACCATGATTGTGAGGTCTCCCCAGACATGTGGAACTGTAAGTCCAATAAACCTCTTTCTTTTGTAAATTGCCCATTCTCAGATATGTTTTTATCAGTAGTGTGAAAGCAGGCTAATACAGATATATTTAGGTGTGTTTGAATTTTAACTAACTTTCAGTCTATAAAGACACATTAAATAGATGCTATTTGAATATTAAACAAATTGATAAGCGCTGTAAGACGAGGAGCGTAGGAGATCTTTTCTTATCTACGTTCATAAATGAGAAATTTTATTGGAGCTAAAGATAAGATAATTATTTACCTTGGCTAACAGAATGTTTTTCTGTTTTTAATACCTAATACAATTCTTTTCCTGTTGATTTTCGTGCCGATAGTATGTAAGATTTATAATCTCTCCCACTCAAATGTATTTAAATTTTTATTTCACTGGATTCAATTTGATGTGCTCCTAAATTTCATCTTTTATATAATTTTCTTGTCAGAGTTTGAGTATTTTCTGTCATCACAAGGCTGAGTCATTACCATGGAAGTGTTTGAATGAAGATGAATAGAGGTGAAGGTCACTGGAGGTGAGCACCACAATCCACTGCTAAATTAAACATGGCATTTATAGTCAAGGACTTTATTAACTAATGAGGGCTATGGAGAAAGAATCAGGTAATTAAAGCAGAATGCACTTAGTATTGATAGGGAGAATTAGAAGGCACTATTGAAACATACAGTAGGGGCATGTATATCAGACAGGAGTTACACGGAAGGAAAGTGTAAGAGACCTGTAAGAATTATCTACGAAAAGAGTTGGGGGAAGGAGGGCTCCAAGAAGAAAGAATAATATTCATAAATATATGGAGAGGGGAGACCTGTAAGAATTATCTAGTAAAGTAAAGGAGTTGGGGGAAAGAGTACTCCAAGAAGAAAGAATAATATTCATAAATATATGGAGAGGGGAGACAGCCTGTTGCATGTTGGAAATGCCAGGCATTTCCATACTGATGGAGGATAAATAACTCAGTCTCTGAATCTGGGATTGGTTTCGGACCATCTTTGCCAAACTTTTGGACCTTTGCCCCAGCAACAGTGTGGTTTGGGAAAATGTGGCATAAAAGGAAAGAAATAGATGGGGGTAATTGGTTTGTGTCATATCTGTTGCTTAGAGATGGATCTTGCTCTTTCGGTTCTTCTCACTTCATTATGAATGTTTTTTTTTTTTCTTGCTTTTGGCTAACACCCATGTCTCCCCTTTATACCAAATACCAGCATTACCCAGAACATGGAATGCGACATTCTGTCTTTTCCCTGATTTGAGAGGCAAATTATTTGAGCAGCTCAGGTCTACTATGGGTGAATGTGAGTCCTTCCTAAGTCTTCCAAAACCATTGTTGACCTGCCTTGAAGCACGTAAGGTAAAAATCTGATTTTTTTTTTTTCCCACTTGCCTATCTGGCCTGTGATGGTTAATTTTAGGTGTCAACTTGATTAGATGAAGGAACACCTAGAGAGCCGGTAAAGCATTATTTCTGGGTGTGTCTGTTAGGGTGTTTCAAAGGAGATTGTGTATGAGTCTTTGAATTGACTAGAGAAAACCTCCCCTCAATATGGGTGAACACCATCCAATCATCGGTGGAGCTGGGTAGAACAAAAAGATAGAGGAAAAGCAGATTCTTTATTTTTATGCTGAAGCTGGGACACACTTATTTTCCTACCCTTGGACCTCAGAACGTCAGGGTCCCTGGCCTTTGGACTGTGAGACCTACACCAGTCCACACCATCTTCACCAGGTCCTCAGGCATTCAGCCTTCATCTGATAGTTACGTTATTGGCTTTCCTGGTTCTGAGGCCTTCAGACTTGGACTGAGCCTTGTTACTGGAATTCCAGGTCTCCAGCTTGCAGAGATCCCATAATGGGACTTCTCAGCCTCCATATTAATAGGAACCTATATCCTCTCATCCATACGCCTGTCTGTCTATCTATCTATTATCTATCTATGCATCAAATCTATCTATGCTATTGGTTTTCTCTCTGGAGAACCCTTTAATTCAGATAAATCCATTTTTCAAAATACATGCATCAGCCTTTAATCAACTACACACAATAGTGGTATCCTAGGCTTTATTTTTTTTTTCACTTCTTAAAGATAATCACTCTATAAGCAGACTACAAAATGACAGTTGTCAAAGATTCAGTGGAGACATCAATTGAAATAGACTCCCCCTCAACATGCTAACTAGTCATTAGGCAATGTTCTCTAGGCTTTTTGTGTATTGTCAAATCTTCAGAAAGCAATGTACCTAGATCATTTTCCAAGCAATCTGCTAAAATGTTTTTCAGAAAGTTAAAATTTAATGTTATTCTGTTTTTTTTTTTTACGCAGAGGTTATGTAAGAAATATCCAATTGATAAATGTTTCAGTTTTTTTGTTTTATTTTTGCAAAACCACAGTCTAAACATTGCTGATGATATCATCCAGTGTTTGTTTTGTAAGGATTAACCCACTACAGTTCAGGGCTGAAAGAGAAACTTTTCTCCCTAAATGATCTATTATACTTTCTTCAATGTTACAAAGCAAACTATATAATCCACTATGCAAACCTTTGTTTGGGGTTTTGTTTTGTTTTTAATCTAAGTTTCCAGGCAGCTCTGAGCCAATTTTAAGTCTTAGTTGTAGACACCAGCTTAATGTAGTTGAATGGCATAATAATTTTATGTTATTTTAACTTGGACTTTAATGTTAGTTTCTTTTTAAAAATAATTATTCTATTTGATGCACTGAGATTTATAGTCTATATCCAAATATTATTTGAAATTTAGGAAGATATTTTCATAAAAAATAAATTACCCAAGTTTTCTCATAAGAATCATATGGCATTTTTCTCTATAGTACATAGAAATAATTCGAGTTCATATAGGTTAAGAAAGTTGACCAGATTTAACTAAAGAAGTTACATAATTGATATTTAAACTGGGTTCTCTGCTACCACATATAATGCTGTTTCCATTATATGATTATCTGATTAAACATTGCTTTACCATTTAACATAGCAAAAAATGTATTTTGATGTACAAATAATCTTTATGTTTCTAAGTATGTATATAAGGTGAAGTTATTTATATTAGAAAACATCATATCCTTATAGTATGATCTAAAAATAACCTTTATTCCTTTGCCATATACTATCATTACCTAGTCTGTAATGTTTATATTATAGTGTAAGAAAACTCAGAAATTATAAGCCTTATGTTGTAAAGATAACATATGTTTTAAGTGAAGGCTATGTGTTATACAGCCAGTCAATTATTTGGTACTTTCACCTCTTGCTGAATAAAATAAATGTAAACATAAATCATAATAAATAAGCATACACAATAGAGTACACACGAAACTATTCACTTCAAACATTAAATAAATCACAGAATCTCCACATTTATACAAAGAAAAATCTAAGCTGCCAACAAGGAGAGTTATAAAACATTTGAAATCCTGCTTTGCAGCTTTATTAGAGATAATTTCATCCAGCGAGATGTGAAAGCAATGCCCTGGAAATTTATGATGTGACTTTTACTAAGATGTATGTAAGTTTATAGAACGATGTTCACTAGAAACAGATTTATTCTGTTTATATAACAAGCAGTTAACTCTGGCCTGCTCCCCCTACTGTATCCTGCTATAACTGGTAAGGGTATTACCCCCCAAATTACCTGCTGTTTGGAATGGCCATGCCAATTTATTCCTATAAATAAGACAATCTCTCCCTAGCCCTACCTCTGTCATTTTAGGCAGTTGCATTCAGTATGCCCCTTCCCTAAGTTCGTGTTTCTGTCTCAGATTCTTATAGACATGAGAACACCTGGATATAGACCTGGTGGCCTTCAGCCCACACCAAGGCAAGCACAATGTCTAGAATGACATATGTCACTTAGCCATGGACCCCTGAGGTTCCGTCACTGACATCTTATTTTCTGACGTTTTTGTGGAGAACTATTTAAATTTTGTGAATAGCTGCTTAATTGGCTAATTTACTGCTCTATTTTCAAATATCAACAATAAGACTCCTTTCAATGTAAAGAATCATTTTTCAAGAAAGGGTAGAGGGTGATGGTGGCTGTTTAAAAAAAAGTTTATTTTTAACATGTTCTGTTTTTCTTTTTTGCTTAAACTAGCTTGATCTTTATAGTCTGATTCTTATAAACAGAACAAGAAATTAGCCCATTAATCAACTTGTATTTAACTAGTTTTTTCAATTTACATGTAACAATTTGATAAACTTTTCTGAGAATGTCTATTAACTGATAAGATAAATTAGAAGTAAATGGTCAGTTCTTTAGTTGTACTTAACATTATCATATTCTGCCATGACAGAGTAGCATTAAGATTCATTCTTTTTAGCCTCACCCATCTTATTGCAAACATATTGTAAAATACTTAGTTCAGAAAGGAAATATTTATACTCAACCTTTCTGCACTACTATGTTTATGGTTTACATTTTTCTAAATGCTAGTCTAGTCAACATTGATCTAGTTTTCTATATTTAAGGCTTAAATTTCTTTTTTGTAGTGTGTTTTTTTGTTTGTTTGTTTACTATGTTAAGGTATAACGAACACATTTAAAATACTGTTTCTTCTGTTTATGTAGTAGTGCTCCATTGTTAAATGAAAACTAGATGACAAAGTATGTGTAGATTGCCAAATAAAGAATTACCCTATGTTTGAACACCTCAAGAAGGAATATTTACATTTCATTCTACCCTCCTACTACAACTACCTACTTTAGATTATAAACTCATGAAGGGAAGGGATCTTTTGAGCAAAGCTCATATCGTTTTGCATAAGAAAAATATACTTGATATGCAATTTGGGGTAGATCTGATCATATGGCTACTGGAAATGCAAACTGGCTGGTGGTTGTGATGAGCATGGTACTACTTATCCTAGAAGATTTTCATTCCTCTGAATAAGGCAGAAAATGATGAACTGTGTTTATACACAGTACGTTGGACTATTAATGTTTCTTCCCTACAAAGAGAAAATGAAGCGATTAAATCCAATCAACTTTCATTTACTACAAAGGTTTAAATGTCTATAGTCAATATACTTCCTACTAACCATGTTTAACTTAACATAATAAAAACCTTTTATTGAACCCCATTAAAATGAAAGTCTGCCACTCAACCAATCAGCTCTGTTGAAAGTTTTGGATGCTAAAGTTCCATGCTGACTTCAATGGATGACAGATAATTTAAAGGCAATGCATATAATTAACATGATTAACATCTGAAACTGTGTTTATCAGTTACTTGAAACATTAATTGCATTGATTTGAAGTAAAAATCTGACACCATAAGACATTCACAAGGTAGTAATTTTGGATTCTGTGTCAAGGTAATATTATTCTAAACATCCCAAATGGAAGTTTGTCTCTCTAGAGCAAGTATGGAGGAACCAAAAAGGAAAAAAGAAAAGTATATAGAGCTGATATCAAAAATAATTTTGTCAACCACATTAACAATTGAAACATGAAAATACACAATGAGATGTTCCTATCAAATTGTCAAAGTGGTGTTTATGAAACAAACTCAATATTAGCAATTATAATAGAATCAGACATTTTTCTTTTTTTTTGGTGTGAAAATGGTTATTACCATTATGAAAACAACTGGAAACAATTATACAGTTACTTACACTGCTATTTGTTTTTATCATAAAATTATTTTTAAAACTTGACTTAATAATTAACTGGTAATTTGTCTGAAGGAAATAATCTTATATTCACAACATGTGTTATGTATAAAGATGCTAATCATAGCATTATTACTTATGCTACAGGAGTTAAGAAGAAATCAGGCAGATAGCGAGGGAAGGAGAGTCCTCAGTAACGTTTACCTTTTAATGAAAGGTAGCCCACAAATTATTTCCATTTCTAACAAAAAGCAGCCTGTAAAATCAAGCTGAAGACATAGACAAACAAGCTGGAAGCTCTCTTGGGTGAATGCTGGTAGCTGTGCCAATAGGAAAAGGTTACCTGGGACTCAGCATGTTCAAAATGACGCCTCCATGTTCCCATCTCTTTGCCAGCCATGCGTATAGTAAGAAGCAGAAAACAGGGCGCCAGCCACGTGGGAAGCCCATTTGCATGTTAGTGCAGGGTGGACAGCCTTCCCAGCACGCTATGTAAACGTCACAAGAGGTCCGACCAATCTGTGGACTCTATGTAAATCAGACACACTGCCTCTTCAAACCTGCCTATAAAATCTGGTGCATTCCATGGTGGGCCAGAATTCTTATTCAGAAGCCCCTCTCTCTCACCAGGGAGAGAGCTGTTCTGCTTTCTCTTTCTTTGGCCTGTTAAACTCTGCTCCTAAACTCAATCCTTGTGTGTGTTTTCCTGACCTTAATTTTCTTGGTGTGAGACACGAACCCTGGGTATATACCCCAGACAACAACGTTGCTTCACTTATGATAATTACAGATCAGGAGTGTGGAAAGAATACATTTCCTATTACATAGGAAGTGCTTAATAATTTACGGAATAACCAAATAATGGAATATATAGGAATATTTAAATTATGTTTTTGAAGAATATCTAATATAGGACATGTTCATATTATATTAAGTGAAAAGTTCTGTCAGCAAATGTGCATTCAATATAATATCCTTTTTATTAGCTATGCCTATTTTACATTTATATTTATGTGACATATTTATAGAAAAAACTGGATATGTATATATCAAATTTATCAGCAGTAAGTAAACGAGAGCTGGGATCAAAGTTATGTTGGTATTTAAATATTTCTGAATTCCATATTTTCATAAAAATATAACCTGTATGATTAAGTAAAATATAATTAGCTCATTTTATCTTATGAATTAGTTAAAATAATTCATTTTGAGCTAATAAATACATTTCTCATTTATTTAATTCTATGTGAAATGAGTGCTGTGTCTTCAAACTAACTGTAAAGCCTTCAGAGTGATTCTTATGTTTGATATAACTTATTATCTACACTATTAAGTTTTGTTTGTTTGTTTGTTTCTTTTTTTGAGACAGGGTCTCACTCTGTCACCCAGACTGGAATGCAGTTGTGCAATCCTGGCTCACAGCAACCTCCTCCTGCCAGGCTCAAGCAATTCTCCTGCCTCAGCCTCCCAAGTAGCTAGGAATACAGGTGCACACTACTACTGTCCAGCTAATTTTTGCATTTTTAGTAGGGAAAGGGTTTTACAATGTTGGCCAGGCTGGTCTCGAACTCCTGACCTCAAGTGATCCACCTGCCTCGGCCTCCCAATGTGCTGGGATTACAAGGGTGAGCCACCATGCCTGGCCATTATTAACACTGTTTTACAAACATCATTACCATTTTCCCAAACCCTTGGAATTACCCTTAATTGTTCCCTTTCTAGTACACTTAAAATAGTATTATGCAACTTCAGCTTTTTTTTTTTTTTTAAACAGAGTTTCACTCTTGTTGCCCAGACTGGAGTGCAATGGCGCGATCTCGGCTCACCACAACCTCTGTCTCCCAGGTTCAAGAGATTCTCATGCCTCAGCCTCCTAAGTAGCTGGGATTACAGGCATGCATCACCACTCTGGGCTAATTTTTTGTATTTTTTTTAGTAGAGACGGGGTTTCACCATGTTGGCCAGGCTGGTCTTGATATTCTGACCTCAGGTGATCCACTTGCCTCGGCCTCCCAGAGTGCTAGGATTACAGGCGTGAGCCACTGCACCCAGCCCAATTATTTCTAATTTATTTAAGAAAATATTTATTTGTGGTCACTATTTGCCAAAGATTGTTCTTTACAGCAACCAGTTAGATAACTGCATCATAACTAAATGCCTGGACCACTGCAATAATCATAACTGCTTTTATTGTATTCAGTATTTTGCAAGCCAGTCAAAGACCATTCTTGATTGCATTTGGCAAGACTCTGCATTGGAACCGAGAGAAACCCACTTCAATCTGTATTATCAGCAACAAAAACAAATGGCTGGGAGATTCTTGTTTCCCAAAGGGAATGTGCTAGTAATCCATTTATCGTCTTTCATCTCTAAATCCATGATTTTGCCTGCCTCCCTGAAAATGGACCCTGACCCTTTCAGAAGTTTTTCCTTGCCAGCTGGCAAGATACTTTCTCAGTAGAGGGCGCTGGAGGGACACTGCAGGAGTAAAGGTGTTTTGCTTGCAGGACTCCTGTGTTTGCTCTCTGTGCTCCTGGGCTGTGCAGTCATCCCAGTGTCCAGGTACTGCAGGTAGATGTCTCCTCCATGCATTAACTCTACAGCCTATGAAGCTTCTCTGCCTTCAGGTTCCTGCAGCACCCAGGGGCTACCAGTTTCCCCTGACATCATCCATACTTCTCCACTTACGATGTCCCAGCAAAGGACCTCAGGCGAGACATCTTATGAACAGATTTCTCTAGTATCTACCTAAAGGGTATTAGTCAGTTCTCACACTGCTATAAAGAAATACCTGAGACTGGGTAATTTATGAAGAAAAGGTTTAATTGACTCACAGTTCCCCAGGCTTAAAAGGAAGCATTTTAGAGAGGCCTCAGGAAACTTAAAATCATGGCAGGAGCTGAAGGGCAGGCAAGCATGTCTCAACACAGTGAAGCAGGAGAGAGAGAGAGAGAGTAAAAAGGGAAGTGCTACACACTTTTAAACCATCATATCTTGTGAGAACTCACTCACTATCACGAGAACAGCCTGGAGAAATCTGCCCCACAATCCAATCACCTCCCACCAGGCCCCTCCTCCAAGTCAACATGAGATTTGGGTGGGGACACAAATCCAAACCATTTCAGAGTCGTTTTTTGCAAGATCAAGAGGACCGATGTCCAGAAAGTACTACAGAAGTGGTACCACGACTTCTCTGCCATCCAATGAGCCACAGCTGTGCCATACCCAGAAAGTTCTGAATCTCAGTCCTGAGGTGGAAGAATGGGAACCACTTCTTCGAATGATCTGTCCCATCCCTAAGATAGTGACTGTTCCTCTATCTGCTATTCTGTATGATTTTGAGTTCTCTCTACTTCTTGATAGTCAAGAGTCCTCGATCCTGCAGCAGAAGGTGACTGAGGCTTGGCATCTCCCAGTCATTCACACTGTAGTAAAGAGCAATCCAGAACTAGCATTCCTAGATCTTTCATCAAGAAGCAGAAGGTGACCCACATTGGCTCCTCCCTTTGCTGGATGTACCAGCAGAGATTATGTGGAAAGTCCAAGAGAAACAGGCTAGTGAAAAACCTACCAGGGAAGCAACTCTCTTTCCTGTGGCCATGGCATCTCCAACCCCTTACCCATAGATACTGGGTGAAACAGAAAAGTTTTTTGTTTTCTCACGTAACACCAGAAGGCATCAAGCAGGAGCTTTAACAGATGATCCCCCTGCCTCTTCAAAGAGAACAACAAACAAAGAATGCAAAAGACAAAAAAAAAAGAAAAAAAAAAAGTTGCTGGAGCTCAGAAAGCCAAAATGTTGTTGGAACATCATCCCACAAAGGAGGCCAGAACCTACACATTAAACCTAAACCAGGTGGCCTGATTGATAAAATAGGAGATTTCAATAGGATCAAGAGTCTCTTAAGATAATATCCACAATGTCCAAGATGCGATTGAAAATTTGAAAATTACTCATCATAGCAAGAATAAGGGAAATCACAACTTGGAAGAGAAAAGACAAACAACTGAAGCCAACATTGAGATGAATTATATGTAGGAATGAAGGACAAGAATTTCTAAAAAGCAATAATGAAACTGTTTCAATAAGCAATTACAAATTTTTCTAAAACATATTAAAATAGAAAATCTAAGCAAAAAACAGAGTTTATTTAAAAATACCAAATGAAACTTATCAAACTAAAAAATATAATAATGGAAATAAAAACAAAATGATTCTGGATGGGATCAATAGTAGAATGGAAATAACAGGAGATATAATCAATAAGCATCAAGACAGATCAAGAGGATTACTCAGAACAACAAAAAAGAAAACTAAAAAAGTAAATGGATTCTCAGGGACTGTGGGACAATAGCAAAAGATATAATATTTGCGTAATCAAAATTACAGAAGGAGAGAAGAAAGAAGGAGGGGATAAAAAATATTCAAGGAAATAATACATAAAGTCTTTCCAATTTGTGGTAAGACATAAACTGTAGATTTAAGAACCTAAAATAGAATAAACCCAAGGAAATGCATAAGACACTTACCTAAATTTCTGAAAACTAAAGACATACACACAAAAATTCCTGAAAGCAATTAGAGAGAAAAGCATGCATTACCTTTAGGGGAACAACAATTTGTATGGCAGCCAATTTTTCATCAGAAACCATGGAGACCAGAAAAAACATTGGCCCATTTTCCAAGCACACACACACACAAAAAAGGAACTATTTACCTCAATTTCTATATTTGGTAAAACTACCCTTCAGGAACCAAAGGAAAATAAACACCTTCTCATACAAACAAAAAATAAGAGAATTTGTTATCACCAGATCTCGCCTTAAAGCATAATTAAAGGAAACTTTCCAAACAGATAAGCTATGCTATTAGCATGCTTAAAATTTCATAAAGGAAAATCAAACAAACAACAGAAAACAAAAAAAAAAAGGTAAACGTAGAACAAATATAATAGACTATTCTCATGAACCTTTTAAATCATCTGTCAGTTTAAAAATATCAAGTTTGATATAATGCTCCATATGTATGAGTAAAATACTTCACTTAAATATTTGAAGATATTTAAATATTTAAGAAATGTAAAAGATCATGGGACCTAAATGAAAGCAAAGTTTCAAGACTTCACTTGAAGTAAAAAAGTTATCAATCAGTTGTGAAAAACATAATATATGTACATACTACTTTTATAATATCATTTATGTAGCTACTTTACCCTTAAGGTGGAAAAACTTAACTCCGTGCTGCTTAATTAGGGCTTGTTCAACATGTTCATAACATGTCCAACATGTTAACTTTTTTCAAGTAGTACAGTATGTAAAGAGAGCCAAAAAGAGTGACTTTACAGTGGAGAAATCTAACAAACCTTAACCAGGTGATCAAAGCTACCATCACAATTATTAATTCATGTTAATTGCATGTGCCCTTGATATGATGTGATGATAATATTGTTTTACTTCTGTCCTCCCCAGAACACATTACTTCAGTGTAATTATCAGAAAAATGTCAGACAAATCCCAATTGAAGGGCAGTCTACAAAATACCAAACCAGTAATTCTCAAAACTGTCAAGGTCATCAAAAACAAAGAAAGTCTGTGCAACTATCATAACTAAGAGGAATAGTAGAGACTAGACTACTAAATGTAGTGTGATATCTTCCATGGGATACCAGAACAGAAAAAGAACACTAACGTAAAACCTCAGGAAATTTGAATATACTATGATCTTAAGCTAATAATACCATATCAATATTGGTCCATCAATAGTGACAAATGTACCACACCAATATAAAATGTTAATCATAGGAAAAACTGGAACTTTCTGTACTAGCTTTACTATAAGTCTGCAAATGCAAAACTGATTTAAAATAAAAGTGTATTTATAAATAGAGGTTAACACAATGGATTTAAAAATGGTTCAGCTATATTATTTATGAGAAAATAATTTCCAACATAACAATATAGGTATATTGAAAGTATGAAAAATGTGTACCATGCTAACAGTAATTTTTTTTAAAAAAGCAGGAATATCTATGAGTATTAGATAATATTATAGAGCAAAGAATATTACCAGGACAAAAAAAAGGACATTATATAATTATTTTAGAAATCCACTAAGATGATACAGAAATCATAAGCAGGTATGCACCAAATAACAAATCTTCACAATATATGAAGTAAAAATGATAGAGTTGAGGAGAAAAAATGGATAAATCCACAAATTATAGCTGGATACTTCAATACCACACTTGCAGCAATTAAGATGATTAGGGGACAGAAAATTTGCAAGATAGAGAAATACTGAAGAATATTATCAAACAATGGGACCTCATTCACACATATAGAGCACTTCACCAAACAAAATTCAGACACACATTATTTTCAAGTGACCATGGAACCTTCATCAAATAAAGCACTTCCTGGTCCTAACATAAACCTAAACAAGTTTAAATAGTTTAAATACACAAAATATGTTTCTTGACTATACTGAATCAAACTAGAAATCAATATTAGAAAGGTAGCAGGAAAATTTTCAAACACTTGAAAACTAAACAATACATTTCTAAACTATCTATAGGACAAAGAAGTCTCAAAAGTTAAATAAATACATGTATATGTGTATGTATACATATTTAGAAATCTAAGAAATAAAAATGAAAATATCACATCAGCACTAACGCAGTGATACCAGAGAAACTTATAGCATCACATACTTGCTCTAGCAAAGAGGAGAGTAGTCAAATGAATAATCTAAGTTCCTACTTCTAGAAAGTAGGAAAGAAGGTAAACAGAATCCCCCGAAAAGCAGAAAGAAAAAAAAGAAGTCAATGAAATTTAAGGCAGAAAAAATAGAGAAAAATCAATAAACACAAAAGCCAATTGTTTGAAAAAAATTTAAGCCATTCAAGATTTACAAAGACAAAAAAAGAGAGAAGGCACAAATCACCAATACAAGAAAGAGACCATATCACTGTAGACAGTGTAGTCTTTAGAATAATAAGATATCATAAATAAGTGTATGCTCACAAATTTGTACATATAAAAATAAAACAAATCAAAAGACTACATATTACCAAAAGCAAAATAAGATAAAACAAACTAAAAAGACCCATAACCTTAAATAAGGGTGTGTAATTAAAAATATCCCAAAAAGAAAATACCTTGGCCCAGATGGTGCAAGGTGCAACCCACAGACCCTGGCCAAAAGACAGATGAAGGAACGCACTCAGACACAGGTACCCAGTGAAACAGTGGGCTAGGGGACCAGGCCCCTCACAGACCCTGAGGAGGGTGCTATAAAGAGGCAGCAGCTGCAGCCTCAACAAACCCGCCCTCCAGGCATTTATTCAGCATAGATTTAATGACAAAGGCTTTGAGTCAACACATTTGTGGATAATTAACATGATCGCCCTCCCCTGAGAGAGTAGTCTTGCAGGTAATGATTAAAGGCCAGATTCCCAGGCCTAAGTAAACTAACTTAACCTAGATCAGTTTCTTTACATCCCCTTGTTATCTAACCTAAGCTCTTAGGAGAATTCAGCTGCCTTCAGCCAAATTTTCTTTCAAAGATTTGCAAACCCCTGGCCTTCCGAGAAGTTTTGCATCCTTTTCCTACATTTTCTCCTAGCACCCTGACTGATCTCCTACAAGATGGTATTATACCATCTCCTCCAAATTACAGAAGAGGAGAAGGCACTTCCTAATTTGTCTTATGGGGTCAGTGTTACTCTGATAACAAATCTAGACAAAGACAGTGAAAACAAAACAAAACAAGTCACAAACAAACTTCCTAGAATCCAACATTTCTCATGAACTTAGATGCAAAAAGTTTTCAACAACATATTAGCAAACAAAATCTAACATATCAAAAGAACCTTGCTCCATGACTTAGTGGGATTTATTCTAGGTATGCCAGGGTGGTTCAATTTTCAAAAACCAATTAACAAAGACAAATTATACAATCATATTAATGAATCCAGAAAAATACTTAATGATGTTCAACACCCATTTGTGATAAAAACTCTCAGCAAACTAGAAATAGAAGAAATCTTAAAAAAAAAAAAAAAACTACACCTGTCATCAGAATGGTGAAAGACTAAATGCTTTTCTCCTAAATCAGTAACAAGAAAAGCATGTTATCTTGCACCATTCTGAGTCATGTAAGTCCTAACATTCTATTCAGCAAAATAAGGCAAGGAAGAGTCTGGGGGTAGGAGCAAAAAGATGTAGCAGAAGAGAAACTGTGGTAGAACAGTTATGTATATTGATGTATTGGTAGTGATCCAAAGCCACATATGTGGTGAAATTGTATAAAGCTCTATAGAGGATGGGCACGGTGGCTCACACCTGCAATCCCAGCATTTTGGGAGGCCGAGGTGGGTGGATCATGAGGTCAGAGGATCAAGACCATCCTGGCTAACACAGTTAAACCCTGTCTCTACTAAAAATACCAAAAAAAAAAAAAAAATTAGCTGGGCGTGGTGGCAGGCGCCTGTAGTCTTAGCTACTTGGGAGGCTGAGGCAGGAGAATGGCGTGAACCTGGGAGGCAGAGCTTGCAGTGAGCTGAGATTGTACCACTGCACTCCAGCCTGGGCGTCAGAGTGAGACTCCATCTCAAAAAAAAAGTTCTATAGATACACACACACACCCATATCCCACATGCACACTCACAAAGGGATACATGTATAACTGGTTGAATCTGAAGAAACACCTATTGTCAATCTCCTGGCATTGATCTTGTATGGTATAGTTACATAGGAGATGATATTGTAAGACTTGGGGTAAAAGGTGTGGGGAACCTCTTTGTACAATTATATGGCACTTCCTGTGAATCAAAAATTATTTCAGAATAAAAGCTAATGAGTTCACCTCATAAACAAAAAAAAGCATGAGATGAAGCAAAAACACTTGAGAACAATTAAAATCAACTAAAGGTTTTTTTTTTTTTTTTTTTTTTTTTTTTTTTTGGAGACAGAGTCTCACTCTGTCACCCAGGCTGGAGTGCAGCGGCGCGATCTCATCTCACTGCAATGTCTGACTCCTGGGTTCAAGCAATTCTTCTGCCTCAGCCTCCCAAGTAGCTTTGATTACAGGTGAACACCACCATGCCCAGCTAATTTTTTGTGTTTTTGGTAAAGACAAGGTTTCACCATGTTGGCCAGGCTCGTCTTGAATTCCTGACTTCAAGTGATCCACCTGCCTCAGCCTCCCAAAGTGCTGGGATTACAGGTGTGAGCCACCATGCCCGGCCAACTAAAGATTTTTTTAAAGTGCAAAATAGGAAAAGAAGGAAGTGTTCTCAATCTGGTAATAGAGTCTGCAAAAAATACAGAGAAAACATTTTACCAAAGGGTAAAATATTGAAAAATTTCCCCTAAGGTTAGGAACAAGAAAGGATATCAGCTTGACCACTCTACTTAACTTTGAACTGGTCCCCCTAGCCAGTATAATAAGGCAAAGAATTTAAAAGAGTGAGAGATATAAATAAAATTACTTCTTTCAGATGACATAATCTTGTTCATAGAAAGTAAAGAACATACAAACTATTAAAATTTATGTGCATTTCTAACACAAAGTCAGTATAACGCTTTTGCATTTTCCTATATTAGCAACAATTAGAAAATGAAATGTTAAAAGGTATACCAGTTGCAAGAACATAAATAAGAAAAACTCTAGGAAGAAAATTAATGAAAGATGTTTATATTCTTTCTCAGAAAGTATTAAGTTATTGCTGAAAGAAAAAACTGACTTAAACAATTAGTGGGGACATTACCTGTTCCCAGATTAGAAAACTCAATTTTGTAAAGACGAAAGTTTCTGCAAAATTGCTTAATATCAGCTTGATGCAAAAGTAATTGCAGTTTTGCATTGTTAAAATTTTATTTGATATTGGAATGCATTCTTAAATGTGTTTATGTTAAACGTCATTTTAATGTGCATTTCTCACTTTATTTTTTCTTGCTAATGACTTGTTACTTGCTGTTTATTTTATATTTATTTTAGATTATGGAAATGAAGTTAGAGAGCAAATTTGAGCCATTTTCTTATTTGAGTTCAAAATGTGTCGTAAAGCAGCAGAGACAACTCACAACAACAACAACGCATTTGGTCCAGGAACTGTTAATGAACGTACAGTGCTGTGGTGGTCCAAGAAGCTTTGCGAAAGCAATGAGAACCTTGGCGATGAGGAGTTTGGTGGCCGGCCGTCAAAGTCTACAACCACCAGTTGAGTGCAGTCATCAAAGCTGATTCTCTTACAGCTACACAGAGAAATTGCCAAAGAACTCAACAATGACTGTTCTATGGTTGTTTGGCATTTGAACCAAACTGGAGAGGTGAAAAAGCTTGATAAGTGGGTGCCTCATGTGCTGAGCAAAAATTAAAAACAAAATTGTTCTTTTGAAGTGCCCTCTTACTCTATGCAGCAACAATGAACCATTTCTCAATTGGAGAGTGATGCGCGAAGAAAAGTGGATTTTTTATGATAACCAGTGATGACCAGCTCAGTGGATGGACCAAGAAGAAGCTCCAAAGCACTTCCCAAAGCCAAACCCTCACCACAAAAAGTCATGGTCGCTGTTTGATGGTCTGCTGCCTGTCGGATCTGCTACAGCTTTTTCAATCCCGGTGAAACCACTACATCTGAGAAGTATGCTCAACAAATCGATGAGATGCAACAAAAACTGCAATGCCTGCAGCCGGTATTGGTCAACAGAAAGGGCCAAATTCTCCTCCAGACAATGCCCGACTGCACGTTGGACAACCAGCATTTCAAAAGTTGAATGAGGACCAGGCACAGTGGCTCACGCCTGTAATTCCAGCACTTTCAGAGGCCGAGGCGGGCAGATCACAAGGTCAGGAGTTCGAGACCAGCCTGGCCAACATGGTGAAACCCCGTCTCTACTAAAAATACAAAAATTAGCCGGGCGTGGTGGCGCGCACCTATAGTCCCAACTTTTTGGGAAGCTGAGGCAGGAGAATCACTTGAACCTGGGAGGTGGATGTTGCAGTGAGCTGAGATCATACCACTGCACTCCAGCCTGGCGACAGAGTGAGACTTCGTCTCAAAAAAATAAAAAAGTTTGATGAATTGGGCTATGAAGTTTTGCCTCATTCACCATATTCACCTGACCTCTTGCCAACCGACTACCACTTCTTCAAGCACCTCGAAAACTTTTTGTAGGGAAAACGTTTCTACAACCAGCAGGATGCAGAAAACACTTTTCAAGAGTTCTTTGAATCCCTAAGCACAGACTTAATGTCACAGGAATGAACAAACTTTATTTCTCATTGACAAAAATGTGTTGATTGTAATGGTTCTCATTTTGATTAATAAAAACATCTTTGAGCCTAGTTATAATGACTTAACATTGACGGTCCAAAAATGCAATTACTGTTGCATCAACCTAATAGATCGGTGCTTCTATTTCTAGTTATATATCAAAAAGATGCATATAAACGTACACCAAAAGGGAGGCCTAAGAATGGCTTTTTGTGTCACTGCTACAGCCCCAACTGAACTGAACTGAAAACTTCAACAGGAGTAGAATGGGTAAATTGTAGTGTATTTATGAATGGAGATACCATGCACAATGGTAATGAAGAACTATGCAAAATCATTGTGGAGTGTCAGAGACATAATATTATGAGAAAAAAAGTCAGATGCAAAATAATGTATCATATGTGAATTTATTTATATACACTTCAAAAATCAAAAATCAAAATCAAAAATCTCAGCTGGGTGTAATGGTTTAGGTTTGAGAGTGGTAATTGAGAGAAAGCAGATGGTAGAGTTCTGAGCTTCTGGGGTGCTCTTCTAGATCTTGACCGTGATCTTAGTTGCACTGCTGCCTTCACTTTGTAAAAATCCCTCAGGGGATGCCTTTGAGATTTGTTTACTTTTCTGTGTATGTGTTATAAGATAATAAAACCCCAGCCTGACCAACATGTTGAAAGCCCGTCTCTACTAAAAAAAAAAATACAAAAATCAGTTGGGCGTGGTGGTTCCTGCCTGTAGTCCCGGCTACTCGGGAGGCTGAGGCAGGAGAATGGTGTGAACCCGGGAGGCAGAGCTTGCAGTGAGCCGAGATGACACCACTGCACTCCAGCCTGGGTGACAGAGGGAGACTCTGCCTCAAAAACAAACAAACAAACAAACAAACAAAAAATATAATTGAACCTTAAAAAAAGATTGTAGCCACTTCTACCATTTAAAGATGTGGGAAGCAAAAAAGGAAATAACATTTCAAAATTTGTTATCTTAAGTTGTAGATGTTGGAAGTAACCATGTTGTAATTGTTAAGATAACACAATCCTCAGTCTTTGGACATGAACTTAGAGTTTCAATAAAGGATTTATTTGGTGTGCCTAATATAGAAAAAAAATAGAATTTCATGGGGAAGCCCAAGTAGAGGTAACTCATAAAATACAGAGGCTAGGAACCTTGAAGGAAAAAAAAAATTCCAATAAACGGAAATATAAATCACTCCTACATACTCAAAATGTAGATAAATATCTATAAGCAATGTCTTATGTGTGTATGTCATCGTGTAAGCATACGTGTATGTGCGTGTAAAACCAGGGGAGGGAGATTTGGTTTACTTCTACAAAAATGGTAGCTCTGAACAAGGAAAGCATACGTTGAAAGACAATCTATGAATTACTAAAAGCTTCCTTTGCACTTACATATAAATTTTAAATGTAAATTTACACATATGGTTTATAATTATTGGTTGACACCTATAATTTTCAGGGAGGCAATTGTTGTTTTTGCTCAGTGTTGTGTATCCGTTCCTACCACAGTGCCTGACATATGGTGCCACCCATAAATATCCCTTAAGTCAAAATAATTCTGAACCAATGCACTGAAATAAAAATACTAGCGACAGTAACTTACATATTGCAGTTTCGACATAACAGGCATCCTGCTTTATATACATGGATTGTTTGAATTACCATTACAATTGTGTATATGTAATCCCACAGTTAGTTATCACAGTTTAGATTCAAATAAGAAGTGGGGTCAGGAGTGGTGGCTCATGCCTGGAATCCCAGCACTTTGGGAGACTGAGGCAGGCAGATCACCTGAGGTCAGGAGTTCAAGATCAGCCTGGCCAACATGGTGAAACCCCATCTCTACAAAAAATATAAAAAATTAGCTGGGTGTGATGGCCTGTGCTTGTAATCTCAGCTGGGTGTAATGGGGTGTGCCTGTAATCTCGTTAGGCTGAGGCAGGAGAATTGCTTGAACCTGGGAGGCGGAGGTTGCAGTGAGCCAAGATCATGCCACTGCACTCCAGCCTGGGTGACAGAGTGAGACTCTATCTCAAAAGAAAAAAAAAAAAAAAAGTGGAAGTGGGGTCTCAAACCCAGGAGAGATTGGAATAAACGTATGCCAACAACAGAAGTCCCCCGACAAACTGAGAGGGCTATTGCCACCACCTACTGTAAGCCTTCTTTAGAATCTCCAGTGAGATGGTACTTTAGCTTTAGTTGTTATTTACATTACTTCAGGTTTTTGTTGTTGTTGTTGCTGTTTTTTTTATTTCTTTTTTTTTTTTTTTTTTTTTGAGGCGCAGTCTTGCTGTGTTGCCCAGGCTGGAGTGCAGTGGCGCAATCTCCATTCACTGCAACCTCCGCCTCCCGGATTCAAGCAATTATCTGCCTCAGCCTCCCGAGTAGCTGGGACTACAGGCACCCACCACCATACCCAGCTAATTTTTGTATTTTTAGTAGAAACGAGGTTTCACTATCTTGGCCAGGCTGGTCTTCAGCTCCTGACCTTGTGATCCACCCGCCTCCGCCTCCGCCTCCCAAAGTGCTAAGACTACACTCGTGAGCCACCATGACCGGACACTTCAGTTTTCTTTTAGGGAGGGTTGACCTTCAGAATAATCTTAAATTTTATGCATGTAAATCAGTAAATCTTTCCTTCTGCAGCTTCTGACAGATTATGTATTCTGGAGGATGTTCTCCCACAAAGTTCAGAAAACTCTTCTAACAGATTTTTCTTTGCATTATTTATTGTTTTGAACTGAAAAATGAAAACTTTACTCCATGGACAATTTACTGGTTTATTGTATAAAGATGAAGAGACTTAATGTTTGGTTCTAAACTATTAACCAATTTTACCTACCTAACTTATTTAATAACTAATTCCACCCTCTCTCAGTCACAGTGATTTTTTTTTTTTTTTTTTTTGAGGCAGAGTCTTGCTCTGTTGCCCAGGCTGGTGTGCATGCAGTGGGTGATCTCCATTCACTGTAACCTCTACCTCCCGGGTTCAAGAGACTCTCCTGTCTCAGCCTCCTCAGTAGCTGGGATTACAGGCACGTACCACCACACCCAGCTAATTTTTGTATTTTTAGTAGAGACAGGGTTTCACCATGTAGGCCAGGATGGTCTCGAACTCCTGATCTCGTGATCCACCTACCTCGGCCTCCCAAAGTACTGGGATTACATGCGTGAGCCATCATGCCTGGCCCGTCACAGAGATTTTAAAGGACATCTTGGTCTTACATCGAATTATCACAGATACATGGTTCCTTTGCACGTTTTATCCTTATTGTATTGTTATTGATTTTCAATACCTATATTAATTCCACACTGTACTAATTATTGCGCTTGTGATATTTGGTGCACACTATTAAAATTTTTCCAATATTTTTTCATTTAAATGAGAATACCTTGGAAACATTTCATCATCACTAGTATTTTCATTTGAATTGCTTTACATTTGTAAGTTAATTTTAGAGAGAATGGATAACTTTGATAAATAAAGACATATACTACAGAGTTCAGATTATTTTTCAATATTTATTTTCAATGAATATTGATGTAAAGTAATTCAATTAATAGAATTCAATTTACTACTCATTTTTATATTCATCTAAAATGGTCACATCTGTCAATTTTGGCTTTTGTTGCCATTACTTTTGGTGTTTTAGACATGAAGTCCTTGACCATGCCTATGTCCTTAATAGTAATGCCTAGGTTTTCTTCTAGGGTTTTTATGGTTTTAGGTCTAACGTTTAAGTCTTTAATCCATCTTGAATTTTTTGTATAAGGTGTAAGGAAGGGATCCAGTTTCAGCTTTCTACATATGACTAGCCAGTTTTCCCAGCACCATTTATTAAATAGGGAATCCTTTCCCCATTGCTTGTTTTTCTCAGGTTTGTCAAAGATTCCATTACTGGGTATATACCCAAAGGACTATAAATCATGCTGCTATAAAGACACATGCACACGTATGTTTATTGCGGCACTATTCACAATAGCAAAGACTTGGAACCAACCCACATGTCCAACAATGACAGACTAGATTAAGAAAATGTGGCACACATACACCATGGAATACTATGCAGCCATAAAAAATGATGAGTTCATGTCCTTTGTAGGGACATGGATGAAATTGGAAATCATCATTCTCAGTAAACTATCGCAAGGACGAAAAACAAAACACCACATGTTCTCACTCATAGATGGGAATTAAACAATGAGAACACATGGACACAGGAAGGGGAACATCACACTCCCGGGACTGTTGTAGGGTGGGGGGAGTGGGGAGGGATAGCATTAGGAGATATACCTAATGCTACATGGCGAGTTAATGGGTGCAGCACACCAGCATGGCACATGTATACATATGTAACAAACCTGCACATTGTGCACATGTACCCTAAAACTTAAAGTATAAAAACAAAACAAAACAAAACAAAAAATGGTCACATCTAGGCTAATTTTTTTTTTTTTTTTTACCAGAATTAGTGAGCTGTTGGAACTAACAGGGAATAAATATAAAACTTTAATGTCCTGTCAGTTAATTGTTAAAGGGACAGATGCTGTAGGTAATTTAATGGTGCTTAGCACCCAGCAGCATTCTCAGGAATGCCATGACCCATGGAACCACCTACCTATGCTGATAAATCGAGTGATAACCCTTAACAAACTAAAGATGCTACTACTTTGGATAATCATTCACACCATCCAATATAAAGGAGGGTAACTCTGTGTAAAAACTACCTTCTGCTTTTTCTCCCACTAGGAAATGAATATTACTACTACTAATAGTGATAGCAGTTAACACTTTTCTAGTAATGTGAAAAGAATTTCACTTATCCCATCTCAATCATCAACATAACTCCAGTAGATAGATATTATTAAAATGTTCATTTTATGTTTAAGAAACTGAGGCACAGAGAAGTCAACTGGACACCCTCAACTTGTACCTATTCATCAGTTTATTTCTAATGTACATAATAAAGCACATCTTTGATACTATTCTGGTACCCTTAGCTCAAACTTAAAGGAACTTTTCAAAACAAATAATGTAGAAACATGTTGGACTTGTATTTTAAAATGATACAATATGGACTGAACTTGAACCTAGGCCTTTCATGTGCAAACTACATTTCCTGACAAAGGAGACAATTAATTATTACACTAGTACATCCAGAAATTCATCTAATAGGGGATGGAAATATCAAGGGTAGAAAAGAATCAATAGTGACATTGCAATAAGGTTCAGTATTCTCTTTGTCAGCAGATAAGATTAGCACCAGGGACTATGGTGAGTGTGAGCTAGGGGCAGACATAGAGGGAATATCTCTAGCTCTGAAGGTGAAAGGGATGCAGGAGCAGTGAGTTGGAAAATCCTTTAAACATTCTAGTTGTGCTGCCCTGGCTTTATGCTAAAACTCAGGATCACCATTTAGTATATACTATGTAACTTTGTGCATCTTGAAATATTTCCCTATGTGAAAGCTCAATTATGCTAACGTATTTATTTATACTTTATTATGTTGGCTACGCAGAAAGACAGAAAAACAGTAAGTTCATATCTGTGGAAGGTCTGACACAGAAAAGCTTTTATTATGTCACCATAAAAATTATCAAATGGCCAGGGAGAAAGAGGCATAGCAAAGAAGAGAATGGAAGGAGGCCAGCAGGTCCATTTAAGATCATAGTCATCATTAAATTACCTGTAACACCACCTAATATTCTTTCTTGGAAACACTTATCAAATTCTGTTTCAAAACTACTTGCTCTTGTTACTTATACTGTGACCCTACCAACGTTTTCCTCAAGCCACTAAATATTCTCTACATAAAGAAATTCCTTTGGTTTATTTTGCAAAGGCATATTTGGTGTTCATCACTTTCTACATGCAGCCAGTAACCCTGTGAACTTCTGTTTGACATTAAATCAGCTTTGCCACATATATTCTTTTTACATCCTAAATGCATTCTCTTTTAAAGCTACTTATTCCGAAAAATCATAAATTTATTCAATGGAGTATATGTAGTTTGCAGTAGTTTCATGTTACTTGCATTCATCTCTTTCCTCTTATCAATGTGATAATGTGATTTTAACCAATGAAGATGACAGATATTTTCTATTTTTATTGTGCTTTAAGAAGGTTACTCATAGCAGAGGTGACCTATTTAATGTTGTACCCCCAAAAAGTTATGGGCTATTCTAAATGATCTGCTGTTTATGTGTGAGAATATAAAAAAGAAAAGCTGGGTTTTGAAGGTAAGCTGATTAGTTTTGTTAAACTTAAAAAAACTCTCAGCAAATATGAAATATTAGTGTTGAAAATACACTTAGGTACCACTATCTTTTAATACTAAAAATTGAGGCTGAGATAAATGACCACTTAGTGTTTTTAAAATACCCAGTAAAAGATTAATGTTGAATTAGAAATCAACATGATAGTAAGGTGTAGTCATAGCCACAAATAATAATAATAATTGGTTCATTGGGTTTCATGCTAGAAGAAAAAGAGAAAAAAAGTCAGAGGGATAGATTTGGGTGTTATCCACATATATGTGATATGGTAAAGGAGCATGTATAATAAATTTTCATTGTATGTATAATGAGCACGTAACACAACTTAGTCAGATAACAGATATAGGTGACATAAAAACAGACGAAGCCAACAGCAATGATGGCTACCTCAACTGGAAATTATTTGGAAATAATTTTATCAGCCTTAAGAGTGAAAATGAAATGAGACTGGTCTAAACTTGCTTTAAATCAATAAGAAGGCTTGAGTTATTTCAATAATGAGAATGTTTGCAACCAACAAGCATTTATTATACATTTTATGATACCTCTGAAAGAAATAAAGTTACACACAAATCATAGACCTTATCAAAAGTTTCCACAATTTATTTGACAAGATCTATGCAATCATAAAGTATATTTTGAAAAAGATGATGGTTCAAGAACAAGAAACTCCTTTAATTTAATATTCAGAAACCATATAATCACAAATGAACAAAAAATCACCAGTAAAAGAAATGTGGGCATTATTCTAAGACATTCAATGTTCCTGAATATGAAGATTATGAATGCCTCCGTATTTCGGAAATGTGAAGTAAAGAACAAACAGAATCATGAGCAAGAATAAAGCAGTGACACAAAGTTTCTAAAATTATCTCATGAAAACCAAGATCTAAAAAATTAAGTCTCGGGAAAATGTTCAAGATATTCTAATCACTTATTCCACACTTATTTGGGGGGCTACCATGTGTCAAGCAGGGTTATAAAAACCCAGGCATACAGAATAAATTCCCCACTGGACCTGAAGTGCAGTATTTCCTTACATAGTTGCATGAAGAAAATATTAGGGTTCAGAATGTTAAGTTATATATTAAAAAAAGACAGACATCATGTAAATTTGGGAAAAACTTAAAAAGTATTTCAAGTTACAATAGAGTCAATTTTTGGTGTATACTTCTATGAATCTTAACACATGCAGATTGCTGTGTAATCATCACTACAGTCAAAATATAGGACAGGTTCATCACCCTCAAAAAACTCTCTTGTGCTATCCCTTTATAACTAAACCCTCCCCCATTCCATCCCTGTGAACTACACATGAATCTGGTTTTACCATAGTTTTGTCCTTTTAAGAATGTCATATAAATGCCATCATACAGTATATAAACTGCCAGACTGACTTATTTTACCTAACATAATGTCAATAGCTTTTTAAAAAAATTGTTGAATACCATTCCACTGTGTTAACATACCACAGTGTATTCATCCATTCTCTTGCTGAAAGATATTTGAGTTGACTCTTGTTGTTGGCAACTGTGGCTAGAGCTGCTGTGAATATCTATATAAACTTTATGATGCAAACATGTTTTTATTTAACTTGGGCAGTCACCTAGGAGTGAGATTGTTGGACCATATGGTAGTTGCATGTTTAACTTGATAGGAATAGGGAAACTGTTTTTTTAGAAAGGTGTAATGTTTTGCATTCCTAGCAGCAGGAGTATAAAAGTTCCAGTAGCTTTGTATCCAATCTAACACAGTATTGTCTGCATCTTTTATTTTAGTCACTATACTTATGACTTACGATTTCTCAAAGCCTGTAATGTGAAAACATGTATGGTCAATTTCTTAATGTGTAATATTGAAGGCTTTCTTCCCCAGATATATTTACCTGTAATACTCTAGTGCGCTTTAGGTAGCTGATAGATTTACTGATTCAATTAGTAGCTCACAGGTTAGGTGAGCAATGAGCTCGCAAATGAGAAGAATAAGGAGGTGGAATCATAAGGACCTCTGGAAGAGATATGAGGAAAGAAAGCACATTCTCTTAGTCTGCAATGCATGCCTCCCTGGAGTGGCAGGCTGGTCTCTGAATTACGTTCAATAATCTTTGTAGAAAAATGAAGTATGACAAAAACAATGTAAGAATGGAAACAATTTTCTTTATTCTAACTATGACATGAAAAAAGGTGAGCTCCAAAATTTATGAATTATTAACATGCTCTAATTCCTTTGGGAAGGATAAAGGAAGGAAAGATATTAAACAATAGACTGATGGGTTTGTGAGCATGTTGAAAACAAAACAGCTAATATGTGACCTCAGAATCAAAATAAGCCATGACAAAATGAGATTTTTCTTTTTTTCCATAGGATTATTGGATCAAAACATAGAGGGATCATGTAGTATTAAAAATTCTTAAATACAGACAAATATATTATAAAATATCTAGAGATAATATTGGAAACAAAGGTTGCAAATGAATTCAGAACTGATTAAATATTTTAACCAAAGAAGGCTGATTTAGGGATTCATAACAATCTTAAGAAATCTGAAGAGATTTGGGTAATACTGTTTCCTCATTATGAAATATATATTGTCAGGAGTCTAATAAATACTTGGAAACAGAAGAATAGCTGGGGTTCATTTTCTCCTCTTCCTTTGCTCAATTTTCTATTCCCACTATGGTTTATTTTTCTGGTATATGCATTATCTGACTTGGAATTTTTCCAAAACTAAATACAAGAATAGACACAAAATCTAAAGTGAAAGTGAGGAGAAAAACACAACTGTAGTTAAAAGACCTAGATCATAAGTAATGGTTTCCCCCTAGCTTCTCTCTCTCTCTACCCCATGACGAGGCAATTGGTATTGTTGTACGGTCATCAGGGATTGGGTGACACCTCATTTAGGAACCCTAATACTGAAGTGAATGATCTTCTGTGTACATATGGACTCCTAAATTTTATTTAGCTTCCTGCCTCCAGATGTTTTCATATAATTATTCCCATAACCTTACACTTGTGAACATTATGCCCCATTAACCAAATTTCCAAAGACATGTTTCTTATCAAGGCAAACACAAAACCGCATGTTCCATAAGTCAATTATATATGGAACTCCAATGCACCTGCAAATCTGAGGTCCCACAAAGGGAGCCTCATAAAAAACAACTCTTGGTTAAGTATATAAGCTATAGACTCATTAATTTCAGATAAGTTATGTAGTCATAAGGTCTAATTAAATATCTAAAAGAGAAAATTTAAAACCACTCTTTTGTTACCTTGTTAATTTATTTTACTTTTATCCTTTAACTGGCCCTGTAATATATCATTTCTATTTTATTACAATTACTTTAATATTAAAATTCAAACACTAGAGATATGCTCATACTTTGAATAAACTTATATAATTACCAAATTAATAAAATGTTTATTCATCTGCTTAGTGATTTCTGCAGTATTGTGCACTTAAGAAATAATTAGTCTGTGCATTATATTTATTGAAATAGACTTGTATTATCTTTTTTATTAATATATAAGGAGATGGGGCGGCCTAAGAAGTGCTAAAATAAAGGAGTGGGACACCTTTACAATATGTCTTAAAAGAGGCACAGTTTCTCACTTTATCCTATCACCCTTGTTTATATACCCTCAAGACTAGAATTACTTTGACAACTAAAGATATTGTTACCAAACGCCATATTTTCAAATACATATATTTTGTCTGGAAAAGGAAAAATTTCAAAGATATACTATTCATTGACATACAGGCATGAATTATTTTACCAGATTAGCTACCCTTGGTCATGAGAAGTAGAGGCCAGTGCCATGCAAAGTGGTTTTTAGGACCACAGCACAGAGCACTATTAAGTGGAGCTGGCTTTGTAGAACTGCAGTGATTGATGTTAAACGAGGGCATGGGGTACTTGGGAAGAGAAGGAGCAAGCCAGCAAAGGTTGAAGATGACCAGCCAAATCATCTCTTTTAGATTTTAGTCTAGGTCCTCCAGAAAGGAAAATCTGTAGTATTCCCTGATTCTGCACTTCTATCTCTACAAATAATTGTGAATTTAATTAAATATTTGAGCCAGTCCATATTTCTGTTTGTAGGACACAAACAATGAGCATCTCTGAGGCACTGGTATAATGATTCAGGATATTTAAAAAATAATATAAATACTCCTTTGGTACAACTTTTCAAAACATGATCATTAGTGTCTTTCCTTCAGACATAATTCTCATTACACCTGAGTTACAAAGACTGAGAGCTCTAATTTCTAAAGCGTGACATCCTTCTCCTGATATCACAGGCATCTACTTCAATTTACAATTTCCTCAAATGGATTAATTAATTATAAATTTCTTAACATGAATTAATTAATTAATAATGAACTAAAATCAACAATGCATTTAATCATTTGAAGTGTATATGTAGTATTAAACCTAAGTGTTTTGATCTATCCTTCAAGATTTGCACAGCTCACTTTACATCAAACATTCATTCTTATTAAATTATCCTAGACTATTACGACAGTCTCTAAGTTAAAAAAAAAAAGAGTCAATGAAAAAAACCATAAATTTGGAACCTGAGAATAATCCATAACCTTCTACTTTTTATATATCCTATACCATCTGCAGTCAATTAAATGATTCCCAGGTGTTCACTGTAATTGCTTTAATGCAAGATTGCATGTCATTTTCAGGGTCGTTAAATATTTATAAAACCCTCATCTACATTTTTTCTCCATTCATTTAGGAACAAAAAACATGTTTATGCTTAGCACTAACAAAAATAAGCTGATTGGACTTAAATTGTTTTGTGGATTAAATTTCATTGAAAAATAAAACTTTTTATAAACCAAAACTTGATGAAAGAGTAAAAGCATAGCTAGGATGTTGATTTAGTTGTGCTCATTTACCTTCTTCATTTTAAATTTTTGCACAAAATACGTGCCTATGCTGTATGGCTAAGATGTCAAAACATCAAATCAGATGGCACTTTATCAGGACAATTGAATATTGAGCAACGTAAGGACCAGGAGATTCATCAACTGACTCCCTTCTCCAAAGGTAAAAAGTAGTTTTTCATTATTTAGACTTGGAACAGAAAAGAGTCATGGAGACAATCTAGCAAAATAGACTCATTTCATACACATGGCAACTAAATCTCAGAGACTTGGTCATGTGTATAGAGTAGTACACATGCAGTGCGAACAAAAAAATCACAATCACTAACATATACATAATGCATGCTATGCTCCAGGAAGTGTTCCAATACCGTATTATATATTAACACATTTAATTTTCACATCTACTGTATGAGGCAAATACTCATATTATCCCCGCAGAAACCTGGAACGGATGCCTGGAGTAATGTACGTAAGGTCACATAGCGGGCAGTTGACAGATCTGGGATTTAGCAGTCTCTAAAATCCATGCTATTGATTGGTGAAGTATATGTCCTTCCTAAAAATAGTTTCTGAAGATATCATGATTTCCACATGAAAATACTCTCTACGACACTTTTATATATTGTGTACATCATATGATTATCCCCATAATATTATTAGCAAAAATCTATATATTCCTACATGTTTTAAGAATTTTAATTGAACATACATTCTTGTTTTCTTTCCTTCTTTTTTTGTTGGGGGGGGGTTACTGAAGCATCTCTTAATGATCAAAGTGCCTTTCTAGTAAACATGTTTTGTGTTTGATATGGTGAAATTTTGGAATAACTTAAATTTGTGAAACATGAAAGAGTATCTACTAGTTGGACTTTGCTTACTAGTAGCTTCCTTGCTTTGATTCTTTGGGCAAGTGTGTGTGTGTGTGTGTGTGTGTGTGTGTGTGTGTGTGTGTGTGCGTGTCGGGGGAGGGGGGGGAGAGAGGGGGGAGAGAGAGGGGGAAAGAGACAGACACAGACACAGAGAGACACAGAGAGAGAGAGACACAGAGAGAGAGAGTGTGTCTGTCTTGGATGTTGGAGGTGGGCAGAGGGGCACTGACCCAGTTAAGAGTCTTAGGGAAGGTTTTCAGCGTTTTTTAAGGAATTTCATCAATATCAATTTCATCATCAGGTCATGTTATTTCAGAAATGAACAGGTCCAGCCACAATCACTAACGTTTTGAGATCTCACCTCAATTGACCAATGGCAAACACAGGTCCAATTATACATAATTTAAAGTGTATTTAAAAGACACAGACACACCATGTCTTGCAGGTAAGTCTAGATTTTTTTTTTTCTGAATTGAGTTGGAGCAATAAACATGCTCTGTTTCTTTGTCTCCCATCTACAGTTATTTTTACATAACTGCCCTTTTTGTCATGAATCCAGCATTCTGTAAAGCATGTTGTCAGAGGATTACTAGGCTTAATGCTTCTTTTAATGTAGAGTTGTTAAAAATAGGGCACATTATATCATCCAGATTTCTATTAAACAAAATGTACATTTTGTTCAGCACATGGGAGAAGAATGTGTGTATTTCTTATAAGATCATATGCGTTCTTTTAAAGTATAGTGGGATCATTCGGTTACATTTCCTTTTACACCTTTATTACCAGGAACATCACTGTAGTTTAATTACTCTATAAGATAGAGATGCCTTCTTATGAGTAAAGATTTACTAATAGAAACTTTAGATATATGTGTATCTTTTTATAAACTTATATAGTTTTAAAGAGGAAGTTATTTCATAACATGGGTGCTATTATTAGTAGATATTGACTCAAAAAATACAGGAAAACAAATTTTCAAAATTATTTACTTTCAGAATGCTAATGGCTAATTTTCTAATCAAACAAATCTTTTGCCATATATATATATATACATATATATTTAATTTCAATTTTTAAGCGTGTAGCTGATTGACACACTCTAAGAAGTGCAAATGATCAATCTTGGTACCTTTATTGTGGTCCGTCTGACTATCATTATCTCTACTTCCTGACTTCATAAACCTTCTTGGACAAAGAAGGCAAGCACCTCAGATCTCTGAAGAAACCAGAGTCAACTCTGCTACAGAAGCTGTTTACAACAGTTTCTATTGTTAAGTGATATTAATTGCCCAAAGTGTAAAATATGAAAAAGGAAACTCATAATAAATACAAATATCACTTTGTTTAATTGCTTGCAAATGACATTCTTCCTTATTAACATACAGTCAGGCTTATTTAAGGCCTAAGTTTCAAGAATTACTGAGGAAAAACAGAAAATGAGAAATTAAAGGTTACAATTAAGATTTTTATACAATTTGGTTATGCCACTGATTTTTGATAAGTAGAAATGAGAATATCAAAGATAAGTAAATGATTCTGACGATAACAGCAAGCCTTTCCTAGGTGTTAATTCATTCAGAATTCATTCTTCCAAATTTATTGAGCATTAAACAAGGAGACCTATGATGAAATACGAGATCCTATTTAAAGTATAAGACTGTGGTTTTAAGCACACTCTGAAACTAAAATTTCAGAAGAATGACATTCAGTTTTTTAATACACAATTAACCTTAATGTTTTACTGGGATAAAAATATAGATGTGGGATTGTAGAACTTCTTGTTTATGACAAAGGACCCCATAAGTAGCCATGTTAAGTATCTCAAAAGTCATTGGGACTAAAATTTAAATGAGGAACACTAACAAAACAAACAAATAAACAACAAAACAAAAAACACAAAGCTGGCTCTACCAGTTAAGATTATTCTTTTTCCACTTTCTGAATTTATCTTCCTTTCATTTTTATCCTTCAGCTATAGACTGAGAGCATAAGGCACATGAGAAAGGAAAATATTAGTTTTTAGCCATTACTTTATCAAAAATAAAAGATATTTTGTAATATAAGAAAAAGCAATAGATACCTTAATAACAGCCACGCTGGCTAAGATTTTTAAAGGAGAAATTATTTTACTGAAATCATCCTATACTTTGTAAACTACTTATAAAAGTAGCTTAAATATAGTATGTTAAATATCAATGTAATGTTATTGATAAATAAAATATAATTATCCTCATGATATTGTGGGAAAGAGTATTACATTTTCAGTGAACCAAATTACTACAGAATTATTAGTAGTAGTGTTGTAAACAAAGTCTATATCAAAACTGCATAATATTTTATTTATGCTACCATAAAGTAAAGATTCTTATTGTATATATCACATATTGTAGCAGTTTCCTGAGATAATAAAACAAACTTCACAAAGATGGTGCATAATTTACATCCTTTACCCTTTTTTGATAGAAAGTCATGGAAAATATCATCATGTTATCAACATATATGAATATATAACACACCTAAAGTCACACACTTTTTTCACCTATAAAAGAAAAATGATATTCTGCTAAAAAACATAGTAATTATAGATTAAATAATAGAAAATTTTGACCTGGAGAATGATTCTGAGACATGTTTAAGAAAGTTCTTGCTTTTTCTTCAAGGAGTCTGACCTCTTGGGATGTTGTACTTTCTTTAACCACTTCTCAACAACAATCTCATTCCTCTCTTTCAGCTTTATTCTAAGAAGAGAAATTTGGAGGAAGAAATCTTGAGTTCGTCAATCTCCTCCAATGTTATGAAGGTCATGAAAATTAGAATCCTAGACTTAGTGGGGGAAACTGGATATTATCTGGTCAAATTCATAAAGCCTGGAACTTCATCAATTCACGAAATATATTTGTCAAATTGATTTTTCTACCGAAAGTTTTAAAATATTTAGTTTTTATTATGCTTGAGCCAGAAATGTATAAAATATTTCTCTTCTGCATTTATTGTATTAGAAATAATTTGATTTAAAATTCTATCAGTGAGTCAGAATTAGAATTAGTACATGGGTTGGCCTAATCACTGGACTACATATATCCCTGTGAGTGGAATTAGTACATGGGTTGGCCTAATCACTGGACTACATATATCCCTGTGAGTGGAATTAGTACATGGGTTGGCCTAATCACTGGACTACATATATCCCTGTGAGTGGAATTAGTACATGGGTTGGCCTAATCACTGGACTACATATATCCCTGTGAGTGGAATTAGTACATGGGTTGGCCTAATCACTGGACTACATATATCCCTGTGAGTGGAATTAGTACATGGGTTGGCCTAATCACTGGACTACATATATCCCTGTGAGTGGGATTAGTAGGAAGCTGGCTTATAGAGAAAGAAAAAGGTAGGGTACAAGAGAAATGGATATTTGCTTTGCTGAAACTACATACATATATTTTTGAGGAAAAATGGTACAATGAGAATAAAATCTGGAAAAATATTCAAATTGTTATATTTTTAGAATTGACTATACCTTTCTAACAGAAATCGATGCATTCTATTGGTAGACAATAGAATTGTTTTACTTAGAAAATGAAGAGTAACTGAAATTCTTTTCCATAACTATTCAATTTGTGTGCTAATTTTTTTAATATTGCAAAAATAGTACCATGACTGTACTATAATCAAGGCCATACACATAAAAACTGAAAGAATAAGAAAAGAAATAGACAAGGAGGGTTAGAACAGCTACTTTATGCATACACAATTAAAATTAGAGTCTTTAGAATTAAATTGTAATTTTCTACACTGCTCGATTCATTCAATTATGTCTTCAAACCTACATAAAGGTAAATTTATTCTTACATAATTGAAGAGTTTCTGAACATGGGATACACTTTCTGTGTTGTGTTTTGTAACATATCTCTCCACAGTACCATAATTCAATCTTATCTATTATCACACAGATACAATGAATAGAAAAGCATCACGAGATTTCTCCCATAATATCACTGTATTTGTAACTTAAGGGATACCAACAATTACACTCAGCATCACAATAATAGATTCAATATACAACTGCCTACCAACTGAGTGTCCAAAAGATTAACTATTTTATTGGCACCCAACCAACTACTAAGTAGCTCCCTGTGACTTTGTTTCAAATATGAATACATTATCTCCTTTCACACAGCCCTAGTCTTCTTTTGTTCTATGTTCATTAAAATATGCAAACCAGTAAAAATACATAAGTCATCAAAAATACACTCAAAGGACCAGGATATTAAAGTTTTTTAAGTGTAAGCCTCAGTGGAATAAACGTATTTCTCTGCACAATAAGCTGCTGTGTCATTAACTTAATAATTTGCTGCATTTGAAACTCAGCTTAACATTTTTTTCTTTCTTCTTCCTCCTCTTGCTATTTTCTCTCATTTGGCAAATATCCATATAACATTAAAATCAGTCTGGAAGGGTAACTGAAAATATTAGCACACTAAATTCTTTATTTCCTGCAGGAAAGCAGGCAGTGAAATGCAAACAGTATTTGCACTTCACGTAATCAAATGATTGCTTTGCTCTATAGGCAGGCATTAAGTAGCTATTGTGTCTGACAGTGCACATGGGTATATATTCTTTGTGCACTTAATTTACATTTTTTTTTTTTTTGAGACAGAGTCTCACTCTATTGCCCAGGCTGGAGTGCAGTGGCCCAATCTCGGCTCACTGCAACCTCCACCTCCCGGGTTCGAGTGATTCTCCTGCCTCAGCCTCCTGAGTAGCTGGGATTACAGGCACACACCACCATGCCCATCTAATTTTTGTATTTTTAGTAGAGACAGGGTTTCACCATGTTGGACAGGTTCATCTTGATTTCTTGACCTCGTGATCCGCCCGCCTCGGCCTCCCAAAGCGCTGGGGTTACAGGCATGAGCTCCCGTGCCTGACCCTTAATTTACATTTTGACATTTCTACTAAGAACTTCTTTTTATATCAAGGACTGAATGCAAAAGGAAGTTCTACCTGGCTGAAGAGTTCTCAACTTTAAGAAAATTAGGACACGGAAAATCTACCAAGGTTAGGCCTGTTTCCATAGGCCTACAGTTTCTGCAGTTCCAACATAACAGGAATGAATTAGCATGAATATTTAAGTGGACGGTTTTTGCTTCTGAATCAGTTCTATATCCATACACATATCTCTTTTATTTAATCTTGAATCCATTTGCTAGTAGCACCCCTCTATAACTGCTATATTTCTAATTATCACAAAATATTATCCAGTTGTAGCAATTAATAGATATTTAATGACAAACTTTTATGATGTAAAGCAAAGCAATTTTTACAAATAAAATTATATTTTTAGAAAATTCGTATATGCTAAAATGTTTCCTTTTTGGTTCCATCAAAACAAATATTAAAAAATATACCTACAAATTAAGTACACAGAATCAAAATTCATGTTTCTAAAGCTCATATTTCAAATGTATTATTTTTGCATAATTCAATTAGAAATATTGGAAATATACATTTGCATTTAAAGATGATTAATTTCTCATTAAAATAAGAATATCTCAGTCCTCAAAATTGCAATTTACATTTCTCTTTCTCTCTTTCTCATTCTTTTTCTCTCTATATATATGTGTATGTATGTATAGATAGATAGAAATAAAGAGATATGTAATGTTTATGTTAAGTAATTTCTCTACAGAACCAATACAGTGTTATAAAAATAATTCAGAATCTACATGCATATCAAAACTTTAAAGTACAAATTACTTCTTATTTGCCTTCTTATAAAAATTGAGTCAAGTAATCACATCTTGTATTTTGATATATATCTCCAAATTAAAATATTTGCTATGAGAAAAAAATTAATACTTCACCATTAATTTATATTAACAACACATAAAGCCTATAAATCTTAAAATATAATTTCAACATCAAATATAGAAGTAATTGATAAATGTTAATATTTATTACACTCAACTCATGCAATTGCTAATTTATTTTTATTTATTTATTTTTTATGGTAGTTGATCATTAAATGTTTATTGAATGAAAACTCCAAGGTCGGATTCTGTGTTACTTTTCTTGCTTTGTCATAGCTATTTCTTTCTTTTTTTTTTTTTTGTCATAACTGTACCTATGTCCTATTTTTCCCATCTGTGTTGAGTAAAAATGAAATCAAACAAGAAATCATGAGATGGGCCTCTCAAGGAAGTGTACTGGAAAGCTGAAGTTTGCATTAGTTGTACTTTTGAATAAGCAGATACAATTTATTAGAAAATATTTCCCCTAGAAAAGGGATACATAGACCTAATGATGTTACCTCATGTTTCCTTAAGTTTATTTATTATAATTTAACATATGCTATGAACATATTTCTTAGAAAAATGGTGCATTTCATAATTCAAGAGTAATGACAAGCAAAATAAATGTAATTCAATTTCAAAATAATACTTTGGCAAGAGTAATAACTACTAAATAAAGGAAACACGACTAGCCTATGACACGTCAAATCATGTGCAACAAAATTGGGCTGTAATGGGATGTTGAGTTATATATCAGGGAAATAACATACTTCCACTTTTCTCAATTAAAACAAGCACAGTAGGCCAGGATGATCTCGATCGCTTGACCTCGTGATCTGCCCGCCTCAGCCTCCCAAAGTGCACTCCAGCCTGGTGACAGAGTGAGACTCTGTCTCAAAAAAACAAAAACAACAACAACAACAACGAAAACCAAAAACCAAAAACAACAACAAAAAAACCAAGCACAGTAGGAGCAATCTTTACCCCAAAACACTCACCTATGGTCAGCTGTCCAGTTAACTGCCCCATGTGATTTCTTGCATTCACTGTGACATTCCTGTCAGACTGTAAGACCAGTGGACTATCCTGGGAAACATGTATAAAATAAATAAATCAAATAGAAAATAGAAATATAGTCAAATTTACGTAAAATTATACTTGTTTGGATATTCTCAAATTATATTTGTTTGGATATTCTCAAAAATTTAATTTGTTTGCTCCATATTAGACAGTTAATTTAATGTCCCAATCACTGGTGGACAATGTACAAAACTGAAAGCCTCATAATAATTACTTCACAGAATATTTCATTTTCATAAGTGGGTACCAACTATCAGATGCAAGCATTTCCAACCCTACTGATTGTTGCACATCAACGGTGTAGTAACCCTTTTCCTTTTTCACTCCCAGTGTCCTCTATGCCCGCCTGTGCAGATATTCCAGATGCTATCCCAATGGCAAAAGTCCCTTTTTAAGTTTAAGTTGCAACTTTCAGATCTCAGCTTAAATGCCACCTTCTCAAAATTGGCTCATCTAATCAGTGTAACTACAGAGTCTTTCAATCCTCAAACTCCCAATGCCCATTTAGTTTGTTTAAAGCACTTATCACAAAGCAATTTAATTTTACGTGTCTATTTGGGATTTTTTGTTTGCTTGTTTACTTAATTTTGTCACAAAAGGAAAGATCCAGGGGCAGGAACCATGACAGCCATGTCTACGCAGTTATGTCACTATTACTCAGTATGCTGCTGAAGGAAAGAATTTATGAAGTGTTGACTGAGTAGATAAAAAAATCTTCAGAGTAAAATTGATACTGTAGTACCTTATTTTTCAGTCTCGTGGAAATGCTCTGTAAATCATACAAGGATTTCACAAGGAAGTATATAGAATATAAGATTTTCGTAAATTTTCCCTTTAGGACTTATAACTCAGGTAACATGTTGACTTTTATCAGTAATTTAGCATTTAACAGTAAAATAGTTGAGTGAAGAACAACACTGCCTTAACAGCTCACATATTAGGCTTCTGTCATACCTCCCTCAGACAAGTAACATCCAAATCCCTGCATTCTCATTTTAATGATCTAAAACCTAAGTAGGGTGATCATTTACAAATATCTATTAATTTATTCAATAAATATTCATTGCATACTCACTATGTACAATATAATGTTCTAGAGGTAGGACGTTTCAGTGATCAAAAAATAGAACAATACTTGCCCTCTTGGCGCTTGCATTGTGAATGTTGAAATACTACGAAAATCTCCTCCAATATCATCCACACCATCTAGGCAGTATGTCATGTCTATGTCAATGACAATACACAAGTGCTTTCATATGTAAGCTATATTAAAACTCTCAATATTAGGATTTGGAATTTGTGATTTGGAGATATATATATATATATATATATATATATCTCATACATATAAAATTTTTATTTCTGCAGTTTTAAAAGAAAAAAGTCTAGTTTTATTTCCATAGGTGTAACTATGCTACAGACATTTATCTCCTAAAAGATCTAAAATATTTAAAATTAATTACATCATCCTAATCAAGTGATACATCCAAATCCTGTTTAAAGGATTTGCAAACAGTTATCTTATACCCAGTAAGAATACTGCTGTCTCTTGATAATGACATAAAGACGATGGTTCATAAGTGAACACACACACACACAATTCTATACAATCTTGGCAAAATTCAACCTAAGTATGTTAAAAAGGAGCTTTGAATCAAATACATTTAAATATATGAATGTAAGAAACAGGAAAAGTCTATGAAACATCTTGCAGTTCAAAAAATTGTGAAAAAACTGTAGGTCAAAATTATGTTCACTTTCTCTCAATATTTGTATGATATAGCATATATGAATTTGGTTTAGCATTTTAAAATATATGACACTATATGTTTTTATTTGAGTTACTAGACATATTAAACATAAGTTTCTGTGAACAGTAGAGTAAAACAGCATAAGCATTCGTATATATAATTTGTAGACTATGTAAGTATAAGAATTATTGCCTTATTACACATGTTAAAATAGAATAATTAGGTTGAGAAGGCAATGGAGAGTTTACTTAATTTAAAAGAGAAATAGACTTGGTAGAATTGAAAGTTTAGGCTGGGCATGGTGGCTCACACCTGCATTCTCGGCACTTTGGAAGGCTGAGGTGGGAGGATCACTTGAGGCCAGGAGTTTGAGACCAGCCTGCCCAACATGGCAAAACCTCATCTCTACTAAAAATACAAAAAATTAGGCAGGCATGGTGGTGGGCGCCTGTAATCCCAGCTACTCGGGAGGCTGTGGCAGGAGAATCACTTGAAGCTGGGAGATGGAGGATGCAGTGAGCCCAGATTGCACCACTGCACTCCAGCCTGGATGACAGACTGAAACTCTGTCTCCAAAAGAAAAAAAAAAAAAGAATTGAAAGTCTAAAAGTTTAATCATTCCACATCTTTGTTTGCAACATAGCAATCTCCTTTTACTCTAACCACAGAGAACTTGTTGAAGTTCTGTCTCTAGCACCCTTCCCTTCTTTTCATATAATTCTCCTAATTTTTTGTCAGAATTAAAATTTTATATCTAGATTAAAATTTCACTGTGATAGCACCAATAATCTTTTTACTTAGTAGAACCATAAACATATAGCTCTCAGAGGTAGTGAGTTATTCTCTACGCTGTGTTCCTACGAACATCAATATAGTATTATGCTATACTTATTTATTATAACGTGATCAAGTGAGCTGAACCAAAACCAAGTATCTATTTTTCATAAATGAAATTTGATGCCTGTAGGATCATCACTTCCATCCACAAATCACATAATCATTTCTGTATTTTATATCAGTACCATATCTTTGTGGATTAGATCCATTGCTCATGCATTTGAGGTTTAACACGTGACTTTTTGCACACTATCCACTCAGTACTAATTAAAACACACATATGTGATAAAAATGTATAATGATGAAAAATCTTTCAGTCATTTAAGGGAGATACAATCCTAAGCAATTCATAAATCTGATCTTAAATATATGTTTAAGTGAGAATCAGCACCAACATACCACCTCTTAACAAAAAAAAAAAAAAAGAAAGACATTTAAGAAATGTTTTCCCTAAATAAAGAAATGAATGCTCCTTAAGTTTTATGTCTTCTTTCTTGTGTTTGTTTCTCCAAAGTTCTCTATATGAGAAAATGAGAAAACAACCGAGACTAATATTTTACTCCATTCCACTGTCTGGTTTATATCCTTTATATTATACTCCTGTGTTCCAAAATTTTGAAAGCTAATACGTGGTTTAAGATATTTAAATAGACATAGTAGTACTCTTTTATAGTTTATTCTTGCTGAGAAGATAAAAGAGAGAAATCTATTTTGGTAATATTTTCTCATGGATTAGTAATCAGATATTTAAGCTATGTAAAAGTAAGAAAGTTAATATATAGCATGATATGCTAGTATAAATATATAATATTTATATATACCATGATATGCTAGTATAAATATATAATATTTATAAGAGCATGATATGCTAGTATAAATATATAATATTTATATATACCATGATATGCTAGTATAAATATATAAATAATATATAATAATATATAGCATATATATAATATATAGCATCTATATAAAATAATATGTATATAATATATAGCACGATATACCAGCATAAATATCTTTTTTTTGGGAAAAAGAAAATCTTTATCTTCTGATGTAATTATTTTTCCTCCAAGCCAATAAATCTCCCATAGCAGAAATAAGGCATCTCATGGTTTTCTGGAGCTGACCTGAACTTGGCTCTAGCTCTAGAGGACATATCCGCCTTCTTACGTCACTCTTTAGACAAAGGAGACAAGTGATCCAGTGATAAAGGCAATGAGACTGTTAAGTGGGCCTGAGAGGTTCTGCTTACAATTCTATTACACACATATTGTTCATGCCAAGGGCATGGCTGCAATTTTCTAATTGTTAGAGAAAAATAATGAAATATGTTCTTCTCATTTTAATATTTTTTGTGATAGGCTACGCATATGACCAATGGAAAAATGATTTTTTCTTTTTATTTCTATTGCCTTCACTTTATTTATAACAAATATCTACTGAGTGCCTGTAATATATTCAGCACTCTGCTAACCACTGGGTACAAAAGAGAAAGAAAGGAGACAGACTTCTTTCTTTTCTGGAGTTCCCAATCTGGTAGCCAGACAGACAATAAACCAGATAATTAAAAATCATACAAACGGAGAATATTAATAGTAACAGGCTGGTGTGATAGAGATTTCCCTTAAAAAGCATTAGTAATATTGTTGAGAAGATATGGGTGTTTCAGGCAAGGATTTAGCTTCAGATGGTCATTCTCTCTGGTTTAACTATTACATTAAGTCGTAGTGAAACAGCAGTAGTACAAACAGCAACCAACATTTACTGGCCCTTAATCAATGCCAGACACTGCTCTAAATACTTTACATATATGAGATCACCTACTTATGAAGCTTACAATAAAATCATCCATGAAGAGTCAAGATAATAACATGACTGTAAGACAGACAGGGGACACTGACTGTTTGAGTTCAAGCCCAGAGGCTGCCAAATGCTGATTTTGCAAGTTACTCCACATTTCTGTATCACAGTCTCTTCATCTGTAAAATAGGGGTCATAGTACATAATTTACAGGCTTGTTATAAGGATTAAATGAGACAACATTTATGCAAATGCACAGATCAGAGCCTCCCTCTGTTGGTGGCAATGTCTGCTTTTATTATTTAATCCTCATTTTAACTATAGTATTTTACTGCTGATAATACTGGATACCATCACTTTTGTTTCACAAATAAATATGGTACAGAAAGATTAAGTCACTTCTTCAAATGACACAGCTAAAAAAGGTAACAAGCCATGTTGGAACTCCATAATTTTGTTTCAAATATGCCCTGTCTACCATGAGGAAGTACTGTGTTTCTTGGGGCTCATCTAATTCTAGATTTTCTGAAATGTCAAACCAATATAAAAAAATAAGAAATTGAATTCAACAAAATATACTTTAAAATTTCTTTAAGCATTTTGGTCTCTAAAAGAAACATCTTATACTCACACACACAAACACATAAAGCTTAAAGTGTAAGATATGATCTCTACTTTGCTGCTATCATCCAGGTTTTGGTAGCATGACATTGTTCATCTTGTTTCATTTTGTCTCCTCAGATTCTAAAAGAGGAGGGTATGTTATAAACTGTCACCTGACTACACATTTTAGAAAGTATTGCCTATGAATCTCCCTACTTCATATTCTGAAAGAACATCATTAGTGACCTATTTTGTTCAGTGTAGATGATGTGAATTTGGTATGTTGTTACCTAAGTTTATATAGTTTAGAAGATAAATTTTCTTCTCAGGGATGGAAATAGAGAATTTGCCAACAAATCTACCTTATCCTCAGTTCCTCTCATCTTCCTAAATATTCAATCAGCTGTGTCAGAAATATTTCTTGAATGCATCTTTTCCTGTTTTTCCATGCCTATTTCTCTAACAGATTCAAAACTCACATCGCAATAACCACTTGA
Organism: Pongo pygmaeus; assembly: GCF_028885625.2. Classification (NCBI taxonomy): domain Eukaryota; kingdom Metazoa; phylum Chordata; class Mammalia; order Primates; family Hominidae; genus Pongo; species Pongo pygmaeus. The sequence continues at coordinate 14,213,104 of NC_072380.2, forward strand.
TTTTTCACATCCAGTGTTACTTAAAAATAGTTTTAAAACATATTGGCATACTTGAATGAAAACAAAACAAAACACTGATTGATTCCTAACTCTCGGCTTGAAACAAATTTATGTTCACAAAATGTAACGTTCTTCAGAATGTGACCCGATTCTACTTTTCTATGTCTACTTCACCTCACTTCTGTTATTTAAGAGTAAGCCAAATTTCCCATTTTTGTCAACTACATACCACTTATATTTATTTTCACCTTCAGTTTCCCAGGCCTGAAATTCTTATCCATGTCTCTTTATCAGGAAAAAGTATAGACATTTTTCCAATCCAGGTCAAAGTCCTGTCCTCTGTGAAGCCTTTCTACTCTGCCAGAGTTAAAATTCACCTCCCACCCTTCAGTTCCTCAGTCAGTGTTGACATCTATCACAGTACTCGTTGCAGGCTTTTTGACTTACTTTGTTTTAATCATTCATGTGATTTGTAACCTCCATTTAACTGAACTGTCCTGAAAACATAGTATGCTGCCAATTACTTTTTCTCATACAGACTTTTAAAAGTATACTTTGTGTCACACTTGACACATAGTTTATGTTCAATAAATGCATGTTGAGTGAATGAGCTGAACTGAGCACTTTACAAGATCCAGCCTACATGGGTTTATGTGGATTTGTGTTCAGATCACACCAAATTTAGGAAGCCATTATTCCCCTTCTTTCTTCCTTCTTCCTCCTCCTTCTCTTCCTTCTTCCTCCTCCTTCTCGTCCTTCTTCCTCCTCCTTCTCGTCCTTCTTCCTCTTCCTCATTCTTCTTCTTTTTCTTCCCCAGAGCAAGGTTGGTAAAAATTCATTTCAGTGAAACAAGTCATATCAAATTATTATTTAATGGTTATTCATCATCCCTGTGCCCAAGGCAGCTATGTCATTCCTTTCCTTAATATTTGACCCATTGAAGCTGCAAAACAAGTATTCATTTTATTCTTTGAAATAAAAAGTAAAAGCCGGGCACGGTGGCTGATGCCTGTAATGCCAGCACTTTGGGAGGCCTAGGCGGGCAGATCACGGGGTCAGGAGATCGAGACCATCCTGGCTAACACGGTGAAACTCCGTCTCTACTAAAAATACAATAAGAAATTAGCCGGGCATAGTGGCGGGCACCTGTAGTCCTAGCTACTCAGGAGGCTGAGGCAGGAGAATGGCATGAACCCGGGAGGCAGAGCTTGCAGTGAGCCGAGATCGCGCCACTGCACTCCAGCCTGGGTGACAGAATGAGACTCTGTCTCAAAAAAAAAAAAAAAAAAAGGTAAAAATTATTTTTATACTTGAAATTCATTTCCTTCAGAATGCAAATCATCTAATTATTGAAATTTTTATTTTAAAGGGAGAAGTGCTTATTATGAAAATAAACTTATCTACAGCTGTTTACCTGACTTCCTCAAATTCTGCACTCACTTTTTTTTTTTAAAAGAAAGTCAATAATACCCAAAATAACACAGAAAAAGCAATGCAGAAGTTTATCAGAGAACTTTAACAAAGAGATTGAAATAATTTTTTTTCAATGCAAAAATTTAGTTTATTTAGTGAGCTTTTTCGGTCTGCACTCACATTTTAACTGAAGTAATGCAGGAGAGAGATATTATCTATGTATCAATCAACTTTATGCATTTCTACTCTGATACTTTTATTGAGAATTTCCCCATTTGGTTTAGTCTCTGTTATGAATTAGCTAGTCATGGAGGCCACTGCTAGGAATCTCTTCTGAGAATGCTCTATGACTTTGCATTGTCCTTCTGGCTTCTGTCCACTTCTTTAAAGCTATACAGTAATGAGAGTAGTCTCCTTCCCGAAGCTCTCTTTCTCTCAACTGATAATACGGATGGTATTGATGAATATGTATCCAGAATGATGCTGCAGGGAGCAGTTTTACACATGACAGTCCATTTACAGGGAATCTGGGGTAATCTGTCACTTCCTGTATCAGTTAAAAAGCTCCAACTCCACCTTTAGCCATGGGTGGGCTTAGGAAACAAATGCTTCTAGACTCATTATCCTAAAAGGGAATAGTACTATCTCTACCTAAAGTAACAAAGATCCAGATGAATCAGACACTGCTGTTGCTTTAGTCAGATGAAAAGATGCTTCTTCTTATCCTCTTAGGCAACATTTGCAGCAACTAGGAGATATCCTCCTCTTAGCACTTCTAGGTTGGGTTGCCACTTTTCCACTCCAGCTGCCTCTTCAGTTATTCTTGAGGGTAACCGTGCCCTCACACCAGCCCCAGGGTTCCAACCCTATCCACTCTGAGTGCTACTGTCTGTCCAGTCAGTATGTTCACTATGGGAGCATGATTGAGGTACACCTCAATTGATGAGGCCAAAGAGACTGTATGTTGACTAAGTAGAATTTAGACATTGTGTCTTATTTTGGTGAGCAGAAAGAAATGTAGAGCATATGTGAAAATTTACTTTGTGTAGAAGAGTAGGCAATCTGCAGATTTAAAGCAAACGACTAAAGAAAAGCAGTGATTTTCCACCACTGGTTGAATGGTTTAGCCAATTTGTATGCCCAAAGAAATCAAATTTTAATGGAATTAGTTATTTTAAACCACTTATGTTAATGGATAGAGGAAATAATTAAATTTTCTGGAATGGAACTACCCAGTGGTGAGTTGGTAGATTTTTTAAACCAAGCACTGTACAAAGATTTTTCCCACTTCTTTTTTAATAAAATGATAGTTCATTTCTGTAGCATTGCACGCTTATGGCTTGGAAAAAAACAAGTGATGAGTTATGTAAAAAGCTTGTGAAACTTTTGAAACTATTAGCTACCATGATCTTAATTTAGTAACTACCTATCATGATGATGGTGATGATGATGTTAATGATGACAATATGTGAATGTAGAGAGTATCCCAGATGTGTATTTGTATATGATATATAGTTCATGTTATATGAGTATCATGAATGATGAAAACTAGAAAGTAAGCAGGGAACTAAGCCTCTATTAAACTGGTTTTCTTTTATCTTGGTGGGAATTGGTAAGAAGCCTCTGTATTCTAAACATTTTAAATGACATCATATTTAAATAAGAAATTCACCTTTCTCAAATAAGTTGGATATGTTTTCCAATAAATCTCTAACTTGAAGCAGGATAAAGAAACAGAGAGCTTAAGAGAAAAAATTGCCTGAGAGTATTTTCCACAGATATATTTTCATTTACGATAATTACATTTGTACTAGTTGAAAAAAAATCTTTTTTTTCTCCAAAAATCTGCTTGGATTATGACGGGTTTCAAATATCTGAAAACATTAGGGCCACATATTTAGTTGACTGTATGTGCATGTATGCTATAACTTAATTTCTATAGAAACAGATGAGAAAAACCAGAGATAAAATAATTATGACAAATATGTTTCTATAATTAGAAATAATAATGCAATTACAAAATATAAACAATTGGCTATAAACTCAAATAAGTACAACATGGTTATAGTACCTGTGATGGTTAGTTTTGTGTCAGTTAGATTGGACATGGGTGTCCAAATATTTGGTGAAACATTATTTTGAGTAGGTCTGTGAGAGTGTTTCTCAATGAGATGAACATTTGAATCAGTAGTCCCATTCAGGCAGATTTTCTTCCTCCCCAGTGTAGTTGGACCTAAATAGAACAAAAAGGCGGAATACGAGAGAATTCACTCTCTCTGCCTGACTGTCTTCAAGCTGGGACATGAGTCTTCTCTTGCTTTTGGATGCAGATCAGGACTGGAACTTACACCACTGGCGCTTTTGATTTTCAGAACTTCATGTTCGGTTTAGCACAATATCACAGGCTTTCCTGGGTCTCCAACTGGCTAACTACAGATCCTGGGGTTTCTCATCTTCCCTAACTGCTTGAGTCAATTCTTTATAATAAATCTCTTTATTTATTGGTCTGCATCTCTAGAGAACCCAGACTAATACAGCACCCATATTATTTACTAAAGGAACATGGCAAAAATATGCATGAATATGAATGCTAAGCAACAAGGAGACTTTGCAAGTAGCAATTATTGTGCTTGTATGAGACACTATGATTTAGCATACTTTGAAGCATTTTGTTAATTGTGGTTATACCTTAGCTATATCTGAGAAGGCAATACTGCAGGAGAAACATTAGAGATAATCTATCTTTCAACTTCTATAGTCATTACTTTGAAGATCTCTAGCAATTCTTATCCTTTCCTTCCTCAACTAAATAAATGGGGGATGGGGGGATTATTCCTGAGATTACTTTTTCAAATGACTGGAGTGATTTCAAACTTCTGACATTTTTCTACACTAATGTACGATAAGCCAAGGCCTTTAGCCTCCTTACAGGAAAATATACTGATGGCAAGACTTTGAGCCAGAAGCAATATAAATATGTCTAGCTAAATCAAAAGAGTAAGTATATCATGTGTGGTGAGCAGACGTTCAGAATTTGTCAGACCAAATAGCACATGACACGACTAAGAAGATTACTCCAACCCAATGCTTACAAATCAATAATGTGCATACAAATCATCTGAAGATCTTTCTAAATGAAGACCTGCGTTGAAGCCTAAGATTCTGCATTTCAAATGAGCTTCCAGGTCATGCCAACAAAGCTGGTCTGCAGATTACTCTTTGAGTAGAATGACTCTAACAGCCCAGCTGAGGTGCAGGACTAGAGATGGACTTCCAAAAAGCTCCCAGCCAGAACCTTTTAGATCTGGAGTGTGGTCCCAAATCATAGATCAAGTAGAAAATTGCAACTGTTGCAAAAAAAATAATTTTGAACTATTTCCCAGCCCATGTTAAACCTACAAATCTATAAATTAGAATGTTTGCCCTCCACATCCCAATTTCCATGGGAAAGACTGCTCACAAAAATGTGTTGATTTTTTTTAAAGCAATACTGCAGTTAAGCTACATTTTCTAATCTTTTTTATACTCAGGCATAACCATACCACCATGTTATAATCAGCAGAATGTGGGCAGAAGTGATATAGGACATTTACAGGCCTGCATTATAAAAATCTGCAGTGTACTAGCCTCTCCACCTGAGGCCCTAGAGCGATATGGAAACACACATGGAAAGAACATGGGTCTCCATATATCTGCATGGATCAGAGCCACCAGTCCTACCACTGGATTGTGGAGTGACAGATATATAATTTTTGCATTTGAGTTAACCCTTGAGATGTCACACGGGTTTGTTATTAGAGTTGGTCTGACCTGATAGAACAGCCGTTGCTCTGCTCTGCAGGGACTTACATGTCCCAGTGCTCCTTTGTACCCAAGGCTCCTTCCCTGCAGTGCCGTGACAAGTCTTCTTCCCTGTCTTAAGTTGGCTCCATACTCCCCATCCTTTAATCATGTTGACTTTTCTTATAACTCTGATAATTATTAAGCTAGATAATTATTAAGCTAGAGATGTGTATGTTAAATGACATACTTGGGCTGGGCACGGTGGCTCATGTCTGTAATCCCAGCATTTTGGGAGGCTGAGGTGGAGAGATCACCTGAGGTCAGGAGTTCAAGACCAGCCTGGACAACATGGCGAAACCCCACCCCGTCTCTACTTAAAGTACAAAAATTAGCCAGGTGCAGTGGTACGCACCTTTAATCCCAGCTACTTGGGAGGCCAATGCAAGACAATCGCTTGAACCCGGGAGGCAGAGGTTGCAGTGAGCAGCGATAGTGCCACTGCACTCTGGTCTGGGCAACAGACTGAGACTCTATCTCAAAAAAAAAAGAAAACAGAAACAAACAAACAAAAACAAAAGACATACTCAAAGGCAGTGATATCTAACATCATGTTTTTCTCTCAGGGATAATTAATCAAAATGGCTTCATTTAGAGCAGGCACCAGCCAACTTTTATTTTCAAGGGACAGACAGAAAATCAGATGGTAAATATATTATGCTTTGTGGGCTATGCAGTCTCTGTCAAAACCATTAAACTCTGCTGTTGTAGGTCAAAAGGAGCCACAAACAAGAACTGAATGGGCATGTCTGTATTATACCAAAGTATTATATTTTAATAAGAGACAGTCAGCTGCAAGCCATAGTTCGCCTACTTCTGATCTTGAAACTGAATCTCCAGTGAATTTTGGAAACCACAGTTATAGCAACTAAACCCACAACATTTTAAAAACAATTCTAGTATTACATAAAAACATTGTTTTTAATAATTTTTAAATAAATAATGCACAGTACTAGACTTGCATGCATTTTATATAAGAATTCATAAAAAGGAAAATAATTTCATTATGTTAAAAGTAGGTGTAAATTTAACTTTGTAAAATGTGGCCTGGGATACTTTGTAATTACAGAATCTGATGATTCAGTCTTTTTTGTTTTTTGGTGGGGGGTGGGGATGGAGTGCAATGGTGTGATTTTGGCTCATTGCAAACTCTGCCTCCCGGGTTCAAGTGGTTCTCCTGCCTCAGCTTCCCGAGTGGCTGGGATTACAGGTGCTCACCACCACTCCCACCTAATTTTTGTACTTTTAGTAGAGACGGGGTTTTGCAAAGTTGGCCAGGTTGGTCTCAGACTCCTGACCTCAGGTCATCCTCCCATCTCTACCTCCCAAAGTGTTGGGATTACAGGTGTGAGCCACTTCGGCTGGCCTGATTCATGTCTTTTATTAGATTGCAAAAACTTCTCATCTGTTAGCTCTTCAATAGGGCCTCTTCTTCATTCTTTACAGTCTCCCCATATGGAATTCACATTAGATATGTGTTATATCTTCCTCTATTCTGCCTTTCATGTCTCTTTAATGCTCTCTCATTTTTCCCATCTCCCTATCTCTCTGTGATGCATGCTGGCTTATGGCTTCATATCTTGTGCTAGCAGTTCTTAGCTATGTTAGTCAGCTCTTAAGTTATTCATTAAAATATTAATTTATGAATATATTTTTGTCATGTATTTTTTTCAGACTTGTCAGAGATATTGTTTTATTGTTATTTCATTTTTCTATTTTTATTCCATTGTTCATTTCTAAAGCATTGATATACATCTATAATGTATACATAATTTTAATATTCTGTATCTGAAAATTTCAATTACTGAAGTAATTGAAAAATCTAAACTTGTGAATAATTGTTTCTGTTAAATTTCACTCGAGGTAGCCCATTTTCTGATTGTCTTTTTGATTGTTTAGATCATAATTAAAATGTGAGAAGCCTAAGGAACCAGGATTAAGGGTTAAGGAAGCATTCTTCTAGAGAAAGTTTCTATTGCATCCACTAAGCCCTAGAGATAAGTACAAACCTGGAGATAATATAAAGTCGAGGGGACAGGACAAAATTTTCAAGAGGCTCAAGGATACAACACTTGTAACTCCAATGGCCTGATGTTCCTTTTCCTGTTTCCAGCCATTAGTCCCCAGAGCTTCAGGTTTCAGGTGGTGCCAGTTGTCTCTAAGGGAAATTCTGATTTCAGCTTTCATTTTCTACTATTTTTTCAACTCCCTGTTTTTCAAATTTTCTTCACCATATTGGCTTTCTATTATCTTTTGCAAATTTAGAAATTCAAAGAAAATACATCTTTTTGTAACTTAAGGCATAGCTAGGTTGCCTGTGGGATTTTATTTCAGAACACACAGCCTGTGAATTTACTAGATGTGATGTCCTCATTAGGCATCTTTTTGCATAACCAATGAACTCATTATTCATGAAAAATAAATAAAAGAAGGCTAGAGTATGGAGCTAAGGGTTGAGAAGAAGTAAATGTAGAATATGCTGTCATTAAGAATAAAATAGTAGATAATTTGAAATTAGAGAACAAGATAGTACTTAGAAACATATATTATCATATGCTTCTAAAAAATAAGTGTGTGTAGGGTGTGTGTGTGTGTGTGTGTGTGTGTGTGTGTGTGTGTGTGTATCAGTCAGGAAGAAGTGTTTGCAAATTTAATTTTTGTTTATGAATTGCCAGATCTTATGTGATATCATAAGCAACCGTAATATATTATTATAAGATAAAAGCATAGTGCTTACTTGTACTATTTGTACAAGTTTCATCCAGAAAAAGAGATTTCAATTACATTTCCTTGAAAGACTAGTTGATATGTATATGAAACAAGTAATCTTTATGCCTCAAAGCTGATCCATTCTTTTCTCTTTTTTGACTTAACAGAAAGTCACTTTTTCTTCAAATCAGAAAGAATAATATTATATCTGTATCTACATATCTGTCTACGTATAGAGATATAGTTCATTGGTTATGTAAAAAAGGTATCTAATGAGAACTTCTAGTAAATTTGCAGACTCTGTGTTCTGAAATAAAATCCCACATGTAACTGAGCTATGCCTTATTTATATATGTAACATAAATATAATAAATAGCTTATTCTTGCTTTACAGAACAAGCTATCTATATTAAAACAGTAGAAACAACTAGAAATTTCCACATCTAATAAACATTAGCAAATATTGGTATAAATAATTTTTTCTCTCAAAGTGCGAACCTTCTCCTAGTGGAGAAATAATCATAGGACTTTCAAAGACCTTTTTTACATGTAAAAAATTACAATTTTTCTTACTTGTTCTGTTTTTCATGAAACATTTAAAAATGATGCAATCTGAAGAGCCAACATACAGAAAGAAAAACATATTTATGCTTGTATTAAAACAGTACTTCTTCCAAAAAGATATTAAATATGTTACAATCTTAAACACAGTCTTAAATTGTGCACTAAAATCTATCAAAAAAACTGAAGACTTTTTAAACCATGAGAAATAAATGTGTCTAAGCATTTATCTCGTTGCTTGTAATCAGCTTGTTCCTAGAGTTGAACCCTGGATTTTGAGTTTACTGGCAGTTAAGGCAGAATAAAAATGTTACATTATAAAATTTTCATTGCCTGATAAAAGCAAGCAAATAAATTTATATGGAAAAATATTTTCCCACAATACTAGCATTTGACCTTCGCTCTCTGAGAAGTTTAAATATGTTCATTGAAAGCATTTGCTTGTAAATTTGGGCAAATCAAATGGTGCCCTGCACTGCTGGCACTGACGCCTGCCTCACCTAATACTACTGGGGGCCAGGTACAGGTAGAGCATTAGGGATATAGTCAGATGTTTTCTTAGGTCAAAAATAAGTGAAACGGTAAACGAAATGAATGAATACTGTTAAAAAAGATTTTAAAAATTGAATCCAGCTTTTAGTGTCATATTCCTCTAAATTTTGTTTCATTTCCCATTATTTGTATATGAAAACATTAATTTGATATCTGATTTACATTAAGAACATTAACAAGATAAAATATTTTAAATGTCATCCTTTCCACTAAACATTTTTAAAAGTGAAATGAATATGCATACTTACCATTTTAGAATGTGAAAGACATCATGTCGTCTTTTTTTTTTTTTTTCTGGAGGAGGAATTTGTGATGTGTGAGATTCATTATTCTAAATGTGAGTGATCAATTAACTAAAGCTATAGAAAGTGTAAGGAACCAGTCTGTATTCATTTATATTCACATTCTGCACTGTACAATTCTTCACAATTAAGTGACTATGAATTTGCACAAAGTTCAAAATCACTTCCTGATCCACAAAATGAAGTACTGAACTAGATTCAGAAAATTCATGCACTGCTTTTCTATTATTTCTCCAGTTTGGCTGGTTTTGCTGCCTCTTTCAATGGGCATGGTGGTGGGTGGGTGTCCTCTATGTATCTCAGTACTAATTCCAGATAATTCTCTCTCTCGTCTCCCTCCTCCTTAACCTTTAAAGTTCACATCACGACACTACACAAGTCACTACACTTATCAGCCCTCATTCTTGGAAGATTTCCTCTTTTGGTTCACCCATTGCCATACTCCCAGGAATCATTTCAGTCATCATTGTTGGTAATTTCAGTTACCATATAGATAATTTCCTAATACTTTGAACTCTTAGGTCGTTGATCTATCCTCCTATGATCTTGTCACACCCACTTCATGAGCCTCTCTCCTGCTCATTCGAAGATGTTTTCATGATTAAGAACTGTATCTCTTCTATTATCTCCATTGTAAGCCTAACACAATATACTTGTCCTTTTAGCTTCTCCTTCTAATGCCCAACACCAACATTTAAAAAAATTTCTTGTGGATTGAGGCAAAAGTACAATTAAAATTTGTATTCAACTGATAAAAAGACAATTACATTATAAATTTGTTTTATCATCGCTAAAAAGACAGTATAAATTTATTAAAGATAATTACAATTAAAAATTTAAAAAATATAATAAAAACATAAATCATCCAAAAATATTCTTTTAATGAATTATTTTTCTCCAATTAGTTCACTGTCTTTGGTTGAATATAACTTATTAATGAATGAAAGAGGTTCAACATTAGATATATGCTACCTTTGCAGTATAATGTGTGGAATGAGAAATATATTCATATAAATAAGTAGAAATATAGAGATTTGGCATAAAAATGTTACTTAATTATTGAACAGATTTTGAGGTATTTCCATCAAATACCCTATCACGTTGATTTATCTTCATTACATTTGACAATAGCCCAATTACATACAACCTTCAATTTTGCTATAAGGAACTAATCAGAAAGCAACAAAACTGCCAAATGTTTCATTATCTATTCATTAAATATATTACATCTCTCACATTTGGAGGAACATGCCTTAAAAATCTTTAGTAAAACTAAGTGATTGCTTGATATATCTCTTATTTTCTCTTGAAGACCTACTTTGTTTAATAGATATATTTTAGGAAAAGCTGGGATACTTGACAGATGGCAGAAGCATATGATATATAAAATGCTTTCATTCTTTCATATGCTTCATCCATATTTTTACCATAACAGAGCCCAGGATTTACTTCATTAAATTCATTAAAAAATCTTCCATATAGCCACCCTGAGAAAGATGTAAGAGAGGTGCATATATAAGACATAGATTTTTGCCATATAATCATTGGCTGTATATTCTTAATCATGTCTCTTCCTCAGAAAAAGTGCACTTTAACACCAGTCAGGGGGTGAAAAATGGAAGATCCCTAAATGGAACTTGTTAGCACTCTGATCTATCATTCTACAAGACATCTAAATATAAAACATTTCAGCTCCTTCAGAATAACTTGCTTCATGCTTAATATTAAATCCCTCATATACATACATGATACATAAATCCTACTATGAGTTTTTGATGTTCAGTTGGAATTACTCTCTCTTTCTCCTCCCTGAAGGTTTTAACCCTTAGGACAATGTATTTTGAAGATAAAAATCTATGATTTTACATTAGAAAGATGTAGTTTACCATAACGAATATTTCTAAAATGCTCCATCCAATGAGCATCTCTAAGTTTTTACAGTACCTAGTGTACCTTACAATCTGTTTGTCTCATTTCTCAATTACATGAATCTATCCAGAACACAAAATCTGAATTATCAACTTTCTGGGTTCACAGAAGCTATATCATCAAACTGTCTGATATTTACTCCTACTATAATTTCAGCTAAATTAAATACTTATAGAAGATTGTTTAAATTATATATTCCTCTGGCCATTATGGCCAGAACACTGAGTTAGACATATATCATAGTGTATTCATTTGTTAATCCTCTTCAAAATCAGTTTTACTTAACCTCACATAAAAATAATCCTCATTATTTTTAGGGTGATAGAATATTAAGCTAGATTGAACAGGTTTCTGGCCAGGCATGGTGGCTCATGCCTGTAATCCTAGCACTAGGATGCCAAAGTGGACAGATTGCTTTAACCCACGACATTGAGACCCACCTGGGCAATATGGCAAAAATTCACCTCCACAAAAAACAAAAATTACCTAGGTGTGCCTCTCACTCCAGCCTGGGCAATGGAGTGAGACCCTGTCTCCAAAAAAAAAAAAAAAACAAAACAAAACAACACAAACAAAACCTAAACAGGTTTCCTCTTTTACTCTAAAACCGTTTTTTGCAGCATTCTTTCTTTTTTTTTAAATACACCCAAAAAGTACATTTTAATGTACGACAATTTTTTTTTATACTTTAAGTTCTAGGGTACATGTGCACAACGCGCAGGTTTGTTACATATGTATACATGTGCCATGTTGGTGTGCTGCACCCATTAACTCATCATTTACATTAGGTATATCTCCTAATGCTATCCCTCCCCACTCCCCCAACCCCATGACAGGCCCTGGTGTGTGATGTTCCCCTTCCTGTGTCCAAGTATTCTCACTGTTCAATTCCCACCTATGAGTGAGAACATGTGGTGTTTGGTTTTTTGTCCTTGTGATAGTTTGCTGAGAATTTTGCAGCATTTTATATTGTTTTCCTGCATAATCTCCTTAGGAAGCTCTACATAACAAATTTCTTCGGCAATTTGTATTAAGAAGAGCTTTGTTTCTTTTAATTACTGACTATATTCTTATATTTTTGAAACGGGAAAGATATAGATATAGATATATAGACATATCTACCTACCAATTCAAGATCAATAAATGAACAATTTGCTGCAGTGTCTTGAAACAAATGAAATGGCAGGGGAATTTGGTAGTTTGTTGAATAAGAACCTTGCGTGACATTTTGATTGAACTTGGACTTTTAATTACAACTCCCAAAGTAATGAGGTTGTGTTATTCAAAAGAAGCGTCATTAATTATGAGATCAGTTTATATTTTCGAAGCATTATATCCTAAAAGAGAATGTAGATACTAAACAATCATTTGTATATCTAAATATAAACAAAATTCTGTTTTTCCCCCATGTATGAAGATTATAATGAAAACAAATGAAAAGTAGGTCTGTCCTTGTGAGTTTCTCAGGACATTAAAGTTACACCATTAATCATTAAGGTGGCATATTTCATTTAAAGAGGGCAATGTATTAGTCCTCTGCACTCTGCCAACACATGCCCTGTACTTCCCTGATCTCTTGGGAATCCTCTGATCTACTGGAGGATTCATGGAACAAAGTCAAAATCATACTGCAAAGGATAGGTCAAAACTCTGGACTAACTGTAGAAATTCACATGACATTCTGGAAGAGCCAAAGTTCCTCATTAGGTTAATAGACAGGATATGAAGAAATATAACAGAAGATTTGCTACTTCTCCAAAAAAATACTGATGCTATATTAAGTAAAATTATATTCAAAATTTATGTATGTATTGTGATGCTGAGCTCTTATGAAGCATATACAAAGAGCAAAATAATATACAAATTTTACTGGATTAATGTAGTGGTCTTGTGATTAGTTTACCTGCAAGCAGGGAAACCCACATTAAACTGCAGTTTGTATATCTTAAGGTATTTTAGACACGCTTGTATGACCTTCAAGTGTGAGGATTACATGCAGCATAATAGAAATAAATGAGAAATAGGTCAGTTTATAGAAACTATTCAAGAACATGCCCTTGCCTTCTTCATGCTGACAACTAACTTCCCAAAATCATTAGACATTATAAATTATGTAGCATACATGCAAAGGCAGAGAGTAGGTTTTTAACCTTAGAAAACGTTCAGTAGTAAGATTAACCATCATCACATCATATATTTAGCTGTGTCTTCCTGTTTGATTCCAAAACGTGCTAGAAGTCTTCCCTCTATACTTTAGTTTTCTATGTTACGAAAAAAGGCATTTAGCTTTGTGTAACCTCCAGTATATGGATTTGAAATACTGTATTTTTAAGGCAAATGCAATTTTCAATTTGTTATGAAGTTTTCCATTTATACCATAGATAAAATATCTACTGAGTTAATTAAAAAGACACATGAATAGAATTGAACCCAGAAAAATGTATAAAAGGCAGCAAGTTATCTTCCTTTAGAAAACAAAAACACATTTTTGCAATATGAAATTTCACTTAAATTCTCAAACCACTGGATATCTTGCCCAAGTAAAATGACTTTCTTTCCCTTGCCTCTTTTGCTAATATAGAGACATCTGAGCTGCTACTCAAAGCTTTTCTTTAAATATTTTAATCATAATTTTAAATTGTGATTTAATAAGCACATAGAATGATGCTTATAAAAATATTTAAAGAAAAGGGCTCCTTTCTAAACAACAAAATTCAGTGTAGTTTTTAAAGAAAGTAAGTATTTTGACAGTTTGTGTCTTGTTAAAGAATGACTGTAGTGTAAATATTTCTTTGCAGGTCGAGGTCCTATATATCACCAATATTTTTCTCCTGAAGCTCTACAATTAGTTCACTCCCTTAGAAAGTTTTGCTGAACATAATATTTTATCAGCCTCTGTAAGAACAATGCAAAACCAGTCTGTTCATCTGGACCAATGCCAAGTATAAGCTATTTGAGCTAAGTAGATGTTTATAGTTATTCTTAAATTTACTTGTCAATAAATTGACCAAAGTGTAATGTTGATCATATCAACCAAGCAATGTAATGCTGAACAAAAGAATGATCAAACCATTCTCACGCTGAGGATTCACTTTAGGATGGTGTAACAGACTCCATAAATACCCAATAAATAATTCTGTTTCATTAGAGTATGGACTAACTCTTTAGGATATAGAAAGAATATATTAAAAACTAACTGGGCATTTGAAGACGGTCAGAGGATCTAAATTCCAGAAGCAAAGCAGAAGTAGAGTGAAAGTTTATTGAACTTTCAAGGTAAAACTGTTCGTTAAAGATCTGGTTTTACTCACACGCGTTGAAAGATAATTGATTACATTAATTTGACCAACTCCTACTCTAAGCAATTTAAGCATGACAAAATAGGCACTAATCAGATGATAGAGTATAGTTTTTGAGAAAATTAAATCTGTGACACATTGCTCCTTGCGAGATCACATGAGTATCAATTAGCAAATGACTATATTTACTGATATGCATTAAGGTAACTTTGTTTAGAATGAACTTCAGTTCTCCAAATAAAACCATTAGCAATTTAAAAACACATATATTGACAGACTAAAAAGTAAGGACCTTACTGATAAGGTCGAACATTACAAAAGTGATACACTTTTTAATAGGTAAACTGTTCTTTGCTTCACAATCATTTCAGTTGCCTTACATTGTTTAAATAGTTCTGTACAATAGCACTTTCTGTGATAATGTGAAGGCTTATATTATCTAATGCAGTATACACTGGCCATAGAGATTTCCTAAGCATAGGAATGAATATATAATTTTAAATTTTTACTTAAGTTTAATTCATTTAAGGTTGAATACCCACATTTGGCAAGTAGCCATAGTATTTCAAAGCACACGAATAATTAGAGCAATTCAGTTCTGCAAAAGTATCCTATAAAAATTATTCTAATTTCCATATTTAATTTTAAAAGGATATATATATAAAATCTACATTATAGCGCTCAAAATATTTTCTTATATTTAGTCTTTTCTCTTTTATTGTCGTCAAGCTTTAAAACTTCAAGAACCTTGAATAAATAATACAAAAATCATTTACCATCATCAAAGATGTATCGTGATATACGAGGATAAAACCTAGACTTAAAAAAATAATGATGCAAATCCCAGTCAAAAAAAGTTTCAAGTAATACTTCAAGAAAAAAAAAAAAAACAGCAAAGAGCTTCTTGAATTAGAAAAAGTAAAATGTGAGAAGTATAAATTCTATATATTTAAGCACTCACTACACATCACAACTAAAAAAACAAAACCAAAATTGAGAAATCCCTTATTATCTTCATTTATATGAACACTTGCCTGCATTTGTATTTTGTATACAAACTTCTCTTTTCTTAAATTTTAAACTATGCATTTCCTGAACAATAAGATTTATTTAGCAATTGTTTCATGAAATTTTTCTGCATTAGTTTTTGTTTCCACTGTTTTGTGTTTAATGGAAGTTACGATATTAAACACTACACACTAAAAATAAAGCAAGTTAAAACTGTTCTTCAACAAACTGTAAAGTGTAAATAAAAGTAAAGCAGTTTATGATAGGTTAAAAATAAAGCAGGACACAGTAATATGTTTTAAGTCTATGAAAAGATTTAAAAATCAGAAAAGGCCCGGCACAGTGACTCATGCCTGTAATCCCAGCACTTGGGGAGGCTGATTCAGGTGGATCACTTGAGGCCAGGAGTTTGAAACCAGCCTGGCCAACATGATGAAACCCCATTTCTACCAAAAATACAAAAATTAGCCAGGCGTGGAGGCATGTGCCTGAAATCTCAGCTACTCAGGAGGCTGAGGCAGAAAAATCACTTGAACCCGGGAGGCGGAGGTTGCAGTGAGCCGAGATCATGCCACTGCACTCCAGCCTGAATGAGAAAATGTGATTCTGTCTCAAAAAATACATATATAACTAAATAAAACAAATGAATAAATAAATAAATAAAAAACAGCAAAGAAGAGGCAGAGCAAGATGGCCAAATAAGACCCTCCAGCGATCATCTCCCCATAGAAACATCAAATGTAGCAACTATCCAAACGCCAAGGTACCCTCACAAGACCTTAAAATACCAGGTGAGAGGTCGAAGTACCTGATTTTAGCATAAAAACAAGAAAAGATGCATCGAAGAGGGTAAGAAGGACAGAGTCACACTGCCATCTTCACCCCTCTCCCAACTCCAAGAAGCACAACTCAGAGAGAAACAAAACTCTCTCAGGAAGCGAGAGGGAAGTAACTGCAGGACTTTGACGTGGAGCCCCGTGCCAGGCCTACCAGGATGGTAGGAAGCCCAGTACTGGGCAGAATCCCACAACCTCTGGCCCCAGGCCAGGGCCACAGACAGATGGCGCCACCTGGACTTGCCGCAGCTCTAAAAGGCAACCTACAGCCTGAGCAGTATGGTCTCATGTTCCAGCCAGCACTACCCAGTGGTTTACAGCAGCCTCAGACCACCGGCGAACCTCAGTGACAAGGAGGCCATAGCTGCCCTGGTCATTACAGTAGCCATGGTGACTATGGGAATGGCTACTTAATTCATCCATCAATCTTAGGCAACACAGCATGGACAGGGATGCTGTGTGTTTAAGGAAAGGAGAAGGAGATTGACAGACAACACAGCCTTGGAGACCAGCATCGGGTCCTTCACAATGAGGCAGAGTAGAGTGGAGCTCTGCAGTGCCTGACTCTAGGCTGGTTACTGTGGATGGAGCATCTGGATCTTCCCCAGCCTCAGACAGAAATCCACGGACCCAACTGCCAGATTTCCCTTCCTTAGGGAACAAAACACCCACAGTAGACCGGCGGCAAACCTCAGCTTAGGCTGCCATCTAGTGTTGAACATGGGGCAACACAACACCTGCTGACTAGTAACAAAAATGGGCTTAGAGGACTATCTGGCGATGACACAGAAGCAGTGACCACCGGCCGAGAGAAAATAATCAGCCTGCTCAGAATCTCGTGAAGAACAAGCACTAAGACCCCAGATGGCTGCCGGGCGCGGTGGCTCACGCCTGTAATCCCCGCACTTTGGGAGGCCGAGGCGGGCGGATCACGAGGTCAGGAGACCGAGACCATCCTGGCTAACACGGTGAAACCCCGTCTCTACTACAAATATTAAAAAAAATTAGCCGGGCGTGGTGGCGGGCGCCTGTAGTCCCAGCTACTCGGGAGGCTGAGGCAGGAGAATGGCGTGAACCCGGGAGGCGGAGCTTGCAGTGAGCCGAGATGGCGCCACTGCACTCCAGCCTGGGTGACAGAGTGAGACTCCGTTTCAAAAACAAACAAACAAAAAACAAACAAACAAAAAAACCCACGCCAGATGGCAAAGACTAGAGTAAATTCCTAATTTTTCAATATGCAGGTGTCATTGCATATCCACAAACATCAAGAATATTTAGGATACTGTGACCTCACCAAACAGACAAAATAAGGCACCAGAGACCAACCCTAAAGTGATGGAGATGTGTGATATCTTAGAGATTTCAAAATAGCTTTAAAACCCTTTTCCCATTTGTCCTGAGAACACTAGTCAGTGGCACTCACGGCAGCAGTGTTTACGCTGTGATAACTTTGCCGAGAAATATATCACTTTTATTATTATTTTTACATCGCTCTAGTATATTGACTTTGGAAACAAAAGACATCATTTTCTTTATAGCATTCTGATTTTAGCAGTGGTATTTCCATTTACAAAATATAGAAATTCTTGATCACTGAAAATGTCAAATCCTGGAAAACGCTGGATCTCTATGTGTGATGCTAACATCATTCTTGAATATTTGTTGGCCAAATATTTATTTGATGAATCTGTTTTTTTCAAAATAGACAATTCAGATGTTAGCTCTGTTTAGAAATAGCTACAAGAACAGATTTTATATTTTATTTTCACATCGCAAATCAGTAAGATTTGCTTTAATCTCAAAGAATGTGCTCATGTAAAATTAAATGCTCCTTTAATAAGGCTGCAAACTGCACCCTTTGTTTCCCTAAACAGTAAAAAGGTTAAGCAAACTCAACATGGTCCAAGAAAATGCAGAGAGACAATTCAGCAATTTATTTAAAAAGAAAAAAAAAAAAAGCTTAACAGAGAGACTGAAATAAACTAAAAAAAAATCACACAGAAATCCTAGACTTGAAAATTACGATAAGCCAAATGAAAAATTCAGTAAAGAGCATCAACAGCAGAACTGATCAAGCAGAAGAAATAATTAGTGAAGTCAGGGAGAGGCGATTTGAAAATACACAGTCAGAAAAACAGAATGAAAAGGAACAAAGAAAGTCTAGAGGAATTATGGGAGAACATCAAAAGAGCAACTGTTCAAGTTATTAGTGTTCAAGAGGCTCCTAAGGATGCCGAGAGGTAGAAGACATATTCAAAGAGATAATAACAGAAAACTCCCCAAAACTAAGTAAACATACGATTATCCATGGACATAAATATCAAAGATGACCAACCAGACTCAATCCAAATAAGTCTGTCTTAAGAGATATCATAATCAAACTCTCAAAGTCTGGAATATTACCGATTCATATAAATTGAACCAAAATGTAATGATCCATTACTATGGGGCAGGGACGAAGTAATACAAATATAACAGGCATGTTCCTTTTCATTCAGGGTCTTCCATTTTTGTGGGTGAGACATTAATGAAATACACTGGAATCAATATGATAATATGTTTTACACACTTCTACAGAAGCACCAAGATAACTCACCTAATACGAACAGACATATTAAAAAATGTTTTTCTCAAGATATGATATTTACTGATTGAAAAAATACTGTGTAGGAATTAGCCAGGTAGGGACCCAAGAAGAAATGCAGGACATGTCTCCACTAGGAAAAGATTAAATGGGGAGAGAAGGAAAGGGACAAAATAGGGAACTCAAATCAGTTTAGTTCTAGACAACATGTCACAGAAGATCACGATGTGAAAATGTAGCGAAGAGTTGAAGAAATTGTTAGGGACCTGATGGGTCATTGTGAGGGGTTTTTATCTTATCCTAAGCAAAGATAAGGAGTCACTGAGACCCATCCAGTTGTCTATGATCAAAGCAACTAAGAGCAAAATCCACGATGCCTAAGCAGATGAGGTAAAAACGAAGTAAATTATGATGAAACTTCAGAAACATAGATCCGACATAAACTGGTAATCACAAAGAGAACACTGGGATCTAAGTCATTATAGCCACAAAATGGAGTAGAGGAACTATTGCAAGACAGAATATGAAGAGCTAGAATGAATTTATTTTACTAGCTAAATGACTTTTGTGAAGGAACTAGGACAAAAGTGGAATTTAAGTTAGTTCTAAAAGATTAAAGGCTCATGAATCATATCATCTTATGTTTTTACAGGGTTTCACTTTCAATATTTTTATTTTCTTATTTAATTTGGAATACAATGAGTGTGGTAGATAATACTCCTTTTATCTTTTCCCACTTTCCAGGTAAGAGTTATTATTATTATTTTCTTTTTTAGTACATTATGGATTAAGTAATATCCTTGACAATGTGCATACTGGGGTATGTGTATCCATCAAGTGACAGTTTTAATATTGAGCAAGTATTATATGTCATAAGATGATAAAAGAGCTCAAAATAAATCTAAGATCAACGAGCAAAATAACCCCATGGGAGGAAAAAAGCACTGAAACACAAGTAGCGTTATCATTTAAATTTTATTTATCTAATCAGCCTACTAGTGCCACTGCTGTGTATTGTAAGATGTGGTTTGCTATAAGATTTTGATAAGAGAAATAGTGAACTGGAGATTAATGGTGTTACATGGAGCGTTTAGGCTATAGACATCATTTTTACTGTTTATTGTTTAGTGCTTGTCCGTTCTGGTATTGTCTAGTCTCATGATGCTATTATGCATAATATTCTTAATTTCCTTAACATTCACTGCTACGATATTTTTGTTGTCACTGTTTTACTCCTGATGCTTCAGAGAGTTTTTGATGATTGATGAGCAGCAGTGGGATTGTGAATATGATACATTTGTAAAATCTCTTTGGGATCTTGGTCTACTCATCTGTAGTGTGAGGAGTTTGGGCTCATTGATCTAAAATGTTTTCATTTTAATTGCTGCATATATTTAAGCATCTTTCAGAGCCTTTATTTATCTATTCATTTTGGGTTTATCTCATATTCTTTGCTCAAGGTAAATATTCTTGAGATGTGAAAAAGTCATTCTATTTTTATATTTAGGTTCTTTCTGCATTTCTCTTACATCAGTTGCTAGAAAAGATCAAATTTAGTCTATTCAAAATTGGTCAATTATAGCATTTCAAAAGAATTATCATGTACTTATATATTTATATAAAATAAAGTTATAGCCTAATTTATTTTTTCTTGAAAGTTTTGGGAAATTATATTTACTGTTTATATTTCTGCAAATTTGCTAAGTTTTGGTGATAATATATATTGTATCTTTGAATAGTTTAATGATAAAATATAGTGAGAAAAACAGAAACAATGGAAGCAAAATACTGGGAATACGGTAGACAATATATAGAGAAATTATATATAAATATATATAATTATACATATATAAATTATATACAATTTCTGTTTGTATTGTCTACCCTACTCCAAGGATACGTATATGTATTTGTTATAGTTAAAAGCAAATCAGTGATAAAATTTATATTAAAAAAATATATATATTTTCTCCGCACTGTCTTTAACATTGCTACATACCATTTTTGCCTCCAACTTTCCAAATTTCAAGTAAAAATCTGTCTGACTGGCCTTCAAATAGTTAATACTTGCATATTTGCTATAACACAATTGGAAGTTAATTACTCGTTGACAAGTCACAGACAGTTTTTCATAAAGCACTGGTGGTCTGCGTATCAAAATTAGGGGATAGTATTTAAACAAGTATTGGCTATACTTTATATGTAGAACCCATACATTTTATCGTTGGCTGGCTTTTAATTACAACAAAAATAAATATATTTTTCTACTTGGTGGCATATATACATGTTATTATAACATGAGAAAACTATAAAAACAAAGATTATTAAAATAATATTATATGTACATTTGCATTCATTACTTTTGTATTGCTCATTTAAAAAATCTAGTTACATATTTAGTCTGGAATATAAAACATCCTCATCTGAATTCTTGAAGTATGTTAAAAATGTATTAGAATGTATCTTGACTGTAACTTAAAGAGAAAACTTTGAATAAAATAATTGAAATATAATACATATTTTTATTTCAAATTATTAAGTATATATCTTAAGTGCCATTACAGGCTTGCAGAATTTATTACCTGTAAATAGAAAATAGAAGAGTAAAATAGAAAAGGATGTATAAAACAATAATAATCACAAAATCCAATTCTATATCATTAAACACAATTATAAGTGTTTCACTCTTGTATATTTTCTATGATAGTCACAGATTTTGTGATTTCTTTTCATAAATGTGGGAATTAGTCTGCATTAGAGAACAGCTTAAGGTTTTACCATAGCATTATACTGTAAGCATTTTCACACCTCAAATATTTGAGATTATTATTTTAATGGCTCGAATTTATTTTGTAACAATATGTTAATTTAGTAAATAATTCAACAGTTCTTAAATATTATGAAATTTCCACTTTTTATATTAGAAGCAATGCTAATGTAAACATTCTCATGCTGTAATCATTGTGTAAATCTTTAATTCCTTAGCATAAATTTCCAGAGAGAGGATCATATCCATTTACTTGCCTTCATACTATTTTTAATTATTTCAAAGTGAGGCATTGCATCAGAAATATATGCAGCCCTCTGAAGACAATACTGAACTGCTGTATATTTGCATAACTCACAAGGTGACCATGATACAGACTCCTTGGTAAACCGCACATTCAGCTTTCAACTTTCAAGTGATTTATGTGACCCAGATTGCCTTTGGGTCATTGATCTCCAGGTCAGATAAATTTCTGATGATAGTGTGGAGAGTTCTTTAAGTCAAAAATTCTGGAGGACAAAATGTTACGACATGATGCTGTCAACTTCACCATCCCCAGTGAGCGTACAAATGAGATATGAACAAGACGTCAACTGACTGGGGACACCGCTGTGGGGGTCAGCCCAGGTTTGACTGGGTCAGTAGTCTGCATACGTTTTTGCTTGATATCCTTTCAATAATTTTGAGAAAGAATGTGTGCTTTCATGTATGTTTATTTGCTATTTAAATATTTATTTATAATTTAACAAGTCTTTGTTAACAAAGGGAGAAAAATTTTAAACACCATATAAGGTAAAATAAGGATTGGCTATAAGTGGAATAAATATTTGATGACACAATTTCATGGAACGCCTTAACTTCTTATTAAAACAAAGATCAAGTCCAGGTGTGGTGGTTCATGCCTATAATCCCAGCACTTTGGGAGGCCGAAGCAGGTGGAACCCCTGAGGTCAGGAGTTCAAGACCAGCCTGGCCAACATGGTGAAACCCCATCTCTACGAATAATAAAAAATAAGCTGGTTGTGGTGACCCATGTCTGTAATCCCAGCTACTAGGGAGGCTGAGGCAGGAGAATTGCTAGAATCTGGGAGGCAGAGGTTGCAGTGAGCTGAGATCACGCCACTGCATTCCTGCCTGGGTGACAGAGTAAGACTCTGTCTCAAAAAAAATAAATTAATTAATTAAAAAATTAAATCTAAATGATACATACAAATTTTATACTTAAGGTTTTTTTCAGTGTATTTTGAGAAATGTGATAGTCCTGAGAAATATTCCAGTTACGTTTTAAAACGAACCGATATGGCTTCAGTTTTTCTAAATCTAAATCAACACGGTTCAAGCTTCAAGCTAAACAGAAATAAGTATAAAACAATATTTCCAATTATCCCTTTGCTTATTCCCTGAAGGGTTTTAATATCTCTGGGAACTATAACAGCTAAGATTGGGTTGTGTGAAGACTATACCTTTCTTCCTTAAAATGGGAAAAATGTAAATGCATACTATACAGCACTTTCATAAGAAATGACATATAGGAAGAGTGCTGCAATAAACACTATTCCTATACATCATTTCTTATGAAACTGCGGTATAGTATACATCCACATTCACAGTAGCAAAGACTTGGAACCAACCCAAATGTCCAACAATGATAGACTGGGTTAAGAAAATGCGGCACATATACTCCATGGAATACTATGCAGCCATAAAAAATGATGCGTTCATGTCCTTTGTAGGGACATGGATGAAGCTGGAAACCATCATTCTCAGCAAACTATCACAAGGACAAAAAACCAAACTGAGCATGTTCTCACTTATAGGTGGGAATTGAACAGTGAGAACACAAGGACACAGGAAGGGGAATATCACACCCCGGGGCCTATTGTGGCGTGGGGGGAGGGCAGAGGGATAGCATTAGGAGATATCCCTAATGTTAAATGACGAGTTACTGGGTGCAGCACACCAGCATGGCACACGTATACATATGTAACTAACCTGCACATTCTGCACATGTATAGGAGTTGACTATCTAATAAAGGAAATCTTAAAAAGATCTGTGAATCGTGTTCTTTAGAAATTTCTTTACATTATTACTATTATCTATAATTCAGCCTAAAAACTTTAGATGAGAGTCATTTTGTTTTTGATTGATTCATATGAATTGTTAAATGTGAGCTTTAATATATAATAGTAGAGTTATCTCCATGAAGACTTGTACATAGTTTCATATCCAACAATATCAAGAAAAAATAAAATATTATGAAGAAAATGTCTCATTTGACCAACAGGAGATATTGAGGAATACTGCTTCACTGGAAGTGGGTTCTGGAAATACAGTTTCGACTTAGGTATTGGAACAAACCTGAGACTCCTGTTCCTTTTACAAGACAGCTTTTCCTCTAACTTCCTATATGCTTGTCCAATACACAGAAAGATTTTTTTCCTGGTTTTCTGCTGGAGATGAAACACACAGATCAACCTCCTTGACTGGGGTTTTTATATCCTGACTTGCTCTGCAAACCCTCTACCTCCTTGTCCGCTTCTAAAACCTCAGCTGTCCAAGTGAAGATCCTGATCCATATCTACTGTAAGGCATTTTTGCTTTGCAGAAACAACTGAACAATTGCTGTTAAAAGCCTCTATCTCAGCTTTACATCTCTCTTTATAAATCTTACCGTGAAAAGCCAAAGTTAAACTTTTCCATGTACATTTTTCTTAAATATGGTGATGACCTAATTCCCATGGGCCATTGGAGAAATTTTCGTATATTGCATGCTTTTATTCACTTACCAATGCCTTAAATAATTTTATTTTTAAGATGGAGTCTCACTCTGTCACCCAGGCTGGAGTTCAGTGGCACAATCTTGGCTCACTGCAAACTCTGCTTCCCGGGTTCAAGCGATTCTCTTGCCTCAGCCTCCCAAGTAGCTGGGACTACAGGTCCCTGCCATCATGCCCAGCTAATTTATGTATTTTTTGTAGAGACAGTGTTTTACCATGTTGTCCAGGCTGGTCTCGAACTCCTGAGCCCAAGCAATCTTCCCACCTTGGCCTCCCAAAGTGCTGGGATTACAGGCGTAAGCCACTGCGCCCGACCCTTAAATGAGATTTTGATAGCTGAGTTATATAAATTCTATACAGGGTGACTATACAACGGACTTTTCCTGAGACAGTCTCACATTGCACTGTTGTCCTGAATAACCACCAGTGTTCTGGTAAAAGTGTGGCTGGCTCTTCAGAAGTAAAACTCCTGACTGGTAGCACTTGGAAATTTTTGTGGTGTAAATGACTCAACCTGGCTGATTACAAGCTACTAATATGACATGATTGAACTTGGAGTTGTCAGTGAAAGCACAAAATAATCCCTCACAAGCCTCCAGAAACAGGCTGTTGCATACTGCTGTGTGGTACCTCCTTTCAAACTTAAACATGTCCTGGTTTGTAGAATAAATTATGTTCATCGTAATTTTAAGCCATTGATTCTTTCTGAAGTTAGTAGGGAATGACTCTAAGTTTACTTAAAAATATTGTTCTGAATTCATAATATTGGTGAACAGCTTGTTATAACCTCAGTTTTGACTGTGCCAGGTCGAAAAACTAAAATATAAATCAAATTTTACATTTGAATTGCTATATCTTGAACTGTAACTGTAGGGTCCTATGTAAAAAGTTTTATATCAGAAATCACTTGGGTTAACTCTTAGATGGAGATGATAAAAAAGTATTTTCAGTTTCTATATAAACTCAAATACATCAATGTGAATGTCGAATTAGAAATAAAAAAGTTACATTTAAGTAAAACAAGTTAAGTGAAATTTCTTAATAACAACTAAGACATTTTATACAAAATTTTATGCAAAATTTCTTAATTTTGCATAAAATTTCTTAATTTTTCTGGTGAAATATTTTGATCACCTAAGTCTCATCATGAAGAGCTTTTCCTCAGTGGCAATAATTCATTAAGGCCTTTATTTTAAATGAGTACAAAAATATTGATAAAAAGAATAATTAAAATAATATAAAATGTATTTTTGCATATGTTAGTCTCTTTATAGCTTAGTCCTAGGCTCAGTGCTGCCATTTTAATTACAAAAAATTTCACTGCACCTTGAAAATGACTTAATATTTCCTTCCTTTATCCTCCAGCAAAATGTCTCTAGTTTTGAAATTTGAGCACAAAGCTCTCTCTTTCTGAAATGACTGTTACGTGGCACAAATTTCTGCCACACAAATATCCCTCAGATGGACAAACAATTCAACTCCTCACACTCTTCCTAAACTTGCAAATGAAGTAGTGCTCATCCAATCTTCTGATGGATTTCCCAATCCTCACAGAGACATTTAAATTTAGGTTTTTATTATTATCAAGCAAAATGTTTAACTATACTACAATACTACTCTAAAGTTTTATAAATTTTTGCATATTGTATTTTAAATCTTTAACAGGAAAATCCAAAGGTCTGGGATAACATATATTTAAATTACTAGTATGTTGTGTTGGGTAAACTCTTTCAATATCCAACCTTAACCAAGAAAACAAACACAGGTAATATCAAACGCAGCCTGGATACTAAGTGTAAAAACTAATGAGCATCGTAATAGCCTCTTGAGAGATGCACAACAAAATATTTTATATTTTATCTCAGCTCAACATCATAGAGACTTCATCACCTAGTATCTTAGAGGTCTGAAAGAGGTAAAAAATGTTTATGTTGTTTTACAAGAAAAATTGAACCATTTTTAGCAAACATACCTGCAAATTTCCAACAAGCAAACATTCAGACAAATGGTCTTCTTCCGTCCTGATGGTATTTATTAGAAATAGGCTTCAGTGTAAAATTCCTCAGGGTATTGTTTTTATTTTTCAAATCCCCTCTTACATGTATTCTAATATTTTAATATTCACTTGTTTTCTTGAAGTTTCATTTGCATATGTTAAACTAGAGTTTTGAGTACACATTTCTTTTTTTTCTTTTTTTTATTATTATTATTATACTTTAGGTTTTATGGTACATGTGTGCAAGGTGCAGGTAAGTTACATAAGTATACATGTGCCATGCTGGTGCGCTGCACCCACTAACTCGTCATCTAGCATTAGGTATATCTCCTAATGCTATCCCTCCCCCCTCCCCCCACCCCACAACAGTCCCCGAAGTGTGATGTTCCCCTTCCTGTGTCCATGTGTTCTCATTGTTCAATTCCCACCTATGAGTGAGAATATGCGGTGTTTGGTTTTTTGTTCTTGTGATAGTTTACTGAGAATGATGATTTCCAATTTCATCCATGTCCCTACAAAGGACATGAACTCATCCTTTTTTATGGCTGCATAGTATTCCATGGTGTATTTGTGCCACATTTTCTTAATCCAGTCTATCACTGTTGGACATTTGGGTTGGTTCCAAGTCTTTGCTATTGTGAATAATGCCACAATAAACATACGTGTGCCTGTGTCTTTATAGCAGCATGATTTATAGTCCTTTGGGTATATACCCAGTAATGGGATGGCTGGGTCGAATGGAATTTCTAGTTCTAGATCCCTGAGGAATCGCCACACTGACTTCCACAAGGGTTGAACTAGTTTACTGTCCCACCAACAGTGTAAAAGTGTTCCTATTTCTCCACATCCTCTCCAGCACCTGTTGTTTCCTGACTTTTTAATGATCGCCATTCTAACTGGTGTGAGATGGTATCTCATTGTGGTTTTGATTTGCATTTCTCTGATGGCCAGTGATGGTGAGCATTTTTTCATGTGTTTTTTGGCTGCATAAATGTCTTCTTTTGAGAACTGTCTGTTCATGTCCTTTGCCCACTTTTTGATGGGGTTGTTTGTTTTTTTCTTGTAAATTTGATGGAGTTCATTATAGATTCTAGATATTAGCCCTTTGTCAGATGAGTAGGTTGCGAAAATTTTCTCCCATTTTGTAGGTTGCCTGTTCACTCTGATGGTAGTTTCCTTTGCTGTGCAGAAGCTCTTTAGTTTAATTAGATCCCATTTGTCAATTTTGGCTTTTGTTGCCATTGCTTTTGGTGTTTTAGACATGAAGTCCTTGCCCATGCCTATGTCCTGAATGGTAACGCCTAGGTTTTCTTCTAGGGTTTTTATGGTTTTAGGTCTAACATTTAAGTCTTTAATCCATCTTGAATTGATTTTTGTATAAGGTGTAAGGAAGGGATCCAGTTTCAGCTTTCTACTTATGGCTAGCCAGTTTTCCCACCACCATTTATTAAATAGGGAATCCTTTCCCCATTTCTTGTTTTTGTCAGGTTTGTCAAAGATCAGATAGTTGTAGATATGTGGCATTATTTCTGACGGCTCTGTTCTGTTCCATTGATCTATATCTCTGTTTTGGTACCAGTACCGTGCTGTTTTGGTTACGGTAGCCTTGTAGTATAGTTTGAAGTCAGGTAGTGTGATGCCTCCAGCTTTGTTCTTTTGGCTTAGGATTGACTTGGCGATGCGGGCTCTTTTTTGGTTCCATATGAACTTTAAAGTAGTTTTTTCCAATTCTGTGAAGAAAGTCATTGGTAGCTTGATGGGGATGGCATTGAATCTGTAAATTACCTTGGGAAGGATGGCCATTTTCACGATACTGATTCTTCCTACCCATGAGCATGGAATGTTCTTCCATTTGTTTGTATCCTCTTTTATTTCCTTGAGCAGTGGTTTGTAGTTCTCCTTGAAGAGGTCCTTCACATCCCTTCTAAGTTGGATTCCTAGGTATTTTATTCTCTTTGAAGCAATTGTGAATGGGAGTTCACTCATGATTTGGCTCTCTGTTTGTCTGTTATTGGTGTATAAGAATGCTTCTGATTTTTGTACATTGATTTTGTATCCTGAGACTTTGCTGAAGTTGCTTATCAGCTTAAGGAGATTTTGGGCTGAGACAATGGGGTTTTCTAGATATACAATCATGTCATCTGCAAACAGGGACAATTTGACTTCCTCTTTTCCTAATTGAATACCCTTGATTTCCTTCTCCTGCCTAATTGCTCTGGCCAGAACTTCCAACACTATGTTGAATAGAAGTGGTGAGAGAGGGCATCCCTGTGTTGTGCCAGTTTTCAAAGGGAATGCTTCCAGTTTTTGCCCATTCAGTATGATATTGGCTGTGGGTTTGTCATAGACAGCTCTTATTATTTTGAGATACGACCCATCAATACCTAATTTATTGAGAGTTTTTAGCATGAAGTGTTGTTGAATTTTGTCAAAGGCCTTTTCTGCATCTATTGAGATAATCATGTGGTTTTTGTCTTTGATTCTGTTTATATGCTGGATTACATTTATTGATTTGCATATATTGAACCAGCCTTGCATCCCAGGGATGAAGCCCACTTGATCATGGTGGATAAGCTTTTTGATGTGCTGCTGGATTCGGTTTGCCAGTATTTTATTGAGGATTTTTGCATCAACGTTCATCAAGGATATTGGTCTAAAATTCTCTTTTTTTGTTGTGTCTCTGCCAGGCTTTGGTATCAGGATGATGCTGGCCTCATAAAATGAGTTAGGGAGGATTCCCTCTTTTTCTATTGATTGGAATAGTTTCAGAAGGAATGGTACCAGCTCCTCCTTGTACCTCTGGTAGAATTCGGCTGTGAACCCATCTGGTCCTGGACTTTTTTTGGTTGGTAAGCTATTGATTATTGCCACAATTTCAGCTTCTGTTATTGGTCTATTGAAAGATTCAACTTCTTCCTGGTTTAGTCTTGGGAGGGTGTATGTGTTGAGGAATTTATCCATTTCTTCTAGATTTTCTAGTTTATTTGCGTAGAGGTGTTTGGAATATTCTCTGATGGTAGTTTGTATTTCTGTGGGATCGGTGGTGATATCCCCTTTATCATTTTTTATTGCATCTATTTGATTCTTCTCTCTTTTTTTCTTTATTAATCTTGCTAGCGGTCTATCAATTTTGTTGATCCTTTCAAAAAACCAGCTCCTGGATTCATTGATTTTTTGAAGGGTTTTTTGTGTCTCCATTTCCTTCAGTTCTGCTCTGATTTTAGTTATTTCTTGCCTTCTGCTAACTTTTGAATGTGTTTGCTCTTGCTTTTCTAGTTCTTTTAATTGTGATGTTAGGGTGTCAATTTTGGATCTTTCCTGCTTTCTCTTGTGGGCATTTAGTGCTATAAATTTCCCTCTACACACTGCTTTGAATGCATCCCAGAGATTCTGGTATGTTGTGTCTTGGTTCTCGTTGGTTTCAAAGAACATCTTTATTTCTGCCTTCATTTCGTTATGTACCCAGTAGTCATTCAGGAGCAGGTTGTTCAGTTTCCATGTAGTTGAGCAGTTTTGAGTGAGATTCTTAATCCTGAGTTCTAGCTTGATTGCACTGTGATCTGAGAGATAGTTTGTTATAATTTCTGTTCTTTTACATTTATTGAGGAGAGCTTTACTTCCAAGTATGTGGTCAATTTTGGAATAGGTGTGGTGTGGTGCTGAAAAAAATGTATATTCTGTTGATTGGGGTGGAGAGTTCTGTAGATGTCTATTAGGTCTGCTTGGTGCAGAGCTGAGTTCAATTCCTGGGTATCCTTGTTGACTTTCTGTCTCATTGATCTGTCTAATGTTGACAGTGGGGTGTTAAAGTCTCCCATTATTAATGTGTGGGAGTCTAAGTCTCTTTGTAGGTCACTCAGGACTTGCTTTATGAATCTGGGTGCTCCTGTATTGGGTGCATATATATTTAGGATAGTTAGCTCTTCTTGTTGAATTGATCCCTTTACCATTATGTAAGGGCCCCGTTTGTCTCTTTTGGTCTTTGTTGGTTTAAAGTCTGTTTTATCAGAGACTAGGATTGCAACCCCTGCCTTTTTTTGTTTTCCATTTGCTTGGTAAATCTTCCTCCATCCTTTTATTTTGAGCCTATGTGTGTCTGTGCACGTGAGATGGGTTTCCTGAATACAGCACACTGATGGGTTTTGAGTCTTTATCCAATTTGCCAGTCTGTGTCTTTTAATTGGAGCATTTAGTCCATTTACATTTAAAGTTAATATTGTTATGTGTGAATTTGATCCTGTCATTATGATGTTAGCTGGTTATTTTGCTCGTTAGTTGATGCAGTCTCTTCCTAGTCTCGATGGTCTTTACATTTTGGCATGATTTTGCAGTGGCTGGTACCGGTTGTGCCTTTCCATGTTTAGCGCTTCCTTCAGGAGCTCTTTTAGGGCAGGCCTGGTCGTGACAAAATCTCTCAGCATTTGCTTGTCTGTAAAGTATTTTATTTCTCCTTCACTTATGAAGGTTAGTTTGGCTGGATATGAAATTCTGGGTTGAAAATTCTTTTCTTTAAGAATGTTGAATATTGGCCCCCACTCTCTTCTGGCTTGTAGGGTTTCTGCTGAGAGATCTGCTGTTAGTCTGATGGGCTTCCCTTTGATGGTAACCCGACCTTTCTCTCTGGCTGCCCTTAATATTTTTTCCTTCATTTCAACTTTGGTGAATCCTACAATTACGTGTCTTGGTGTTGCTCTTCTCGAGGAGTATCTTTGTGGCGTTCTCTGTATTTCCTGAATCTGAATGTTGGCCTGCCTTGCTAGATTGGGGAAGTTCTCCTGCATAATATCCTGCAGAGTGTTTTCCAACTTGGTTCCATTCTCCCCATCACTTTCAGGTACACCAATCAGACGTAGATTTGGTCTTTTTACATAGTCCCACATTTCTTGGATGCTTTGCTCATTTCTTTTTATTTTTTTTTCTCTAAACTTCCCTTCTCGCTTCATTTCATTCATTTCATCTTCCAGGGCTGATACCCTTTCTTCCATTTGATCGCATCAGCTCCTGAGGCTTCTGCATTCTTCACGTAGTTCTTGAGCCTTGGTTTTCAGCTCCATCAGCTCCTTTAAGCACTTCTCTGTATTGGTTATTCTAGTTATACATTCTTCTAAATTTTTTTCAAAGTTTTCAACTTCTTTGCCTTTGGTTTGAATATCCTCCCGTAGCTCGGAGTAATTTGATCGTCTGAAGCCTTCTTCTCTCAGCTCGTCAAAGTCATTCTCTGTCCAGCTTTGTTCCGTTGCTGGTGAGGAACTGCATTCCTTTGGAGGAGGAGAGGTACTCTGCTTTTTAGAGTTTCCAGTTTTTCTGCTCTGTTTTTTCCCCATCTTTGTGGTTTTATCTACTTTTGGTCTTTGATGGTGGTGATGTACAGATGGGTTTTTGGTGTGGATGTCCTTTGTGTTAGTTTTCCTTCTAACAGACGGGACCCTCAGCTGCAGGTCTGTTGGAGTACCTGGCCGGCCATGTGAGGTGTCAGTCTGCCCCTGCTGGGGGGTGCCTCCCAGTTAGGCTGCTCGAGAGTCAGGGGTCAGGGACCCACTTGAGGAGGCAGTCAGCCCGTTCTCAGATCTCCAGCTGCGTGCTGGGAGAACCACTGCTCTCCTCAAAGCTGTCAGACAGGGACATTTAAGTCTGCAGAGGTTGCTGCTGTCTTTTTGTTTGTCTGTGCCCTTCCCCCAGAGGTGGAGCCTACAGAGGCAGGCAGGCCTCCTTGAGCTGTGGTGGGCTCCACCCAGTTCAAGCTTCCAGGCTGCTTTGTTGACCTAAGCAAGCCTGGGCAATGGCGGGCGCCCCTCCCCCAGCCTCGCTGCCGACTTGCTGTTTGATCTCAGACTGCTGTGCTAGCAATTAGCGAGACTCCGTTGGCGTAGGACCCTCTGAGCCAGGTGTGTGCTATACTCTCCTGGGGCACTGTTTCCTGAGCCCGTCGGAAAAGCACAGTATTTGGGTGGGAGTGGCCCGATTTTCCAGGTGCTGTCTGTCACCCCTGGAAAGGGAACTCCCTGACCCCTTGCGATTCCCGAGTGAGGCAATGCCTCGCCCCTGCTTCGGCTGGCGCACGGTGCACTCACCCACTGACCTGTGCCCACTGTCTGGCACTGCCTAGTGAGATGAACACGGTACCTCAGATGGAAATGCAGAAATCACCCGTCTTCTGCGTCGCTCACGCTGG
Source organism: Pongo pygmaeus (assembly GCF_028885625.2). NCBI lineage: Eukaryota > Metazoa > Chordata > Mammalia > Primates > Hominidae > Pongo > Pongo pygmaeus. The sequence goes on from NC_072380.2 coordinate 14,245,850, forward strand.
GAGCTGTAGACCGGAGCTGTTCCTATTCGGCCATCTTGGCTCCTCCCCCCTTGAGTACACATTTCTTATGCTATTGTTGTTTTTGCTGTTTCAAACGGTAATGAAGTAAATTGTATTGCAAATATCTGACAGAAGAAAATAAAGTATTGAACATAATAGAAGGCATATTCTGACCTCATTTCTGGAATTCACTAGAAATTTCAAGTGAATCCAACATCTGACAATCTTTTAGCACTGTTAAGGTTTATTATTAACTCTGCAGTTATTAAGGAGACAGTTGGTCTATAAATATTTCATCTTACTAAGCTGTGTACAAGTTGGTTTTAAACTCAGATAGGGTTTAACAAGAAACATTTGATAAATCCAAATAGCACTTGATTTCAGAACACAGATTTAGGTTATAAAGAATGAAAACCTCTGTGTACTAACACTATATTACTTTTTTCCTAGTGCTACAAGGATTTAATACAGTCTTCACTTAGTTTCCTAAACATGTTATTATATATAACAATCTCCTTCAAAACGTACTCCAGATACGAGCTTATGATAAGTGATATTCATTTGGACACTCCCTAAACATTTATTTAGACAGCCTCAAATATGCCCTTTCTCCATACATTTTTTTCACAAAATTTACTGCTTATAATTTTATATTCATGCTTCTCAGGCATTGAAATAAGAAACATTATTATCGAAATTATTAGATCTCATAATAATAATATAGATCTCATAATAATAATAGTGATATTATAATGATAATACTCTAGTCTAAGCATTATATAAAGTAAAAATTGGGGCCCTACATCCATTTGCTCCACAGATTTTTGGCAAACTCAGTTCCTATCTTAGGTTTGGTCATTTGTGGCCTTTTAAACAAGTGAAATATACCCAAGAAATATTATTCATTCAATATTCAGAATTTTAGAACTTAACATCAGACATCACGGATCAGTGAGGTGAATCTTTAAAGTACATGTAGGAACACAGAACACAGCGTGCTGAAAACATGTGCCCATAGTTATGCAGGTCAGAGCTGAAAGCTAGGTCTCCTGACTCAGTCAAATTTTAGTTAAGTAACCAACGTCAAACTGCAAGTTTTCTAATCAGTATGGAAACCAAATGTAAACCCATAAGCCTAAATGAGACTACAAGTTGGAATTTCTCCATTGCCTACTCTGTCAGTAAGATGACTTCTTCCCTACCCCTTTTGATAAAACCTGATCAAAACACAATGAGTTTTCAGCACATTTTCAGAAAACGGAAAGTTCTCTTTGTAATAATTCACATATTTAATCTAATGTACAATCTAAAGGCTTCAAACTGCCCCTCCTTTCCCTTGGCTGGGGCCTGCTGACATTAGCTGTCTTCATGCGTCAAAGGGAGGCATATCACCTTTCTCTCTTTGATCACTCAGTGCCTCTACTCTTCCTTTTCCTTCTCTGCCATGTCAGATGTGTCAGGGTTTAGGGGAAACATAAAAGGAAAGGGAGTATTCTTACCCCAGGAATACTGCCCTGAGCAAGTGTTAGCATTACACCAGCTTACAGATACTTATAGGCAACTCTGTTTCTTCTTTCCTGGAGTGTTTCTTCCCTTGATTCAGTGATGACAATAGCCAACTGCTGGAGATCCCTACCCTGCAGGATCTTTTGTGCAATGGAATCCTTCTATTGCTGCTGGTGGCTGAAGGCTGGTGTCATGCCCCTGGGAATCCAAAGGTCCACCCCTGTAGGAGTTACTTTACCCCTAATGGCAGCCCACTTAAATGGAAGACAGATTCAGGGTAAACACAGTATCCTTTGTCTGCTAAACTCTTTGAGGAAAGCCAGACCAATGTGTCAAAACGTTTTAAATCTCCAGGCTGAGTCAAAAACTGTTCACAATGTCTCCCAAGTCCTAGGGGACATATATCACCTTCTCCAACTAAAGCCATTGATATTTCTCTGCCTGTGCTAGAGGTGCACCTGCTTCTTCCTTGGGGGAGAGCAGGGGACACATATGTGAAATGATCTCTCTAAAAATTCTCTAAAATTCCTTTACGTGTGTAGCCTTAGTCTGGGTGGTCACTGAAGGTAGTAGAAATTATTTTCTCATGCTTCTTTTGCAAGTCCTGTATGGCAGTTTCACATCTTACTTTGGAATGTGGTGTGTATTTACTTGAACCTCAATTGAAATTGATTAAATTATTCCATTGAATCATCATGTCACAGCTTCTTAGGGATCTTATAGCATTCATTTTTGCATTCTCATTGCTTAGCATGGCGACTGAAACAGAGCACATTCAGTATCAGGGTTCCATTGCATGACTGAAGCGATTGTTAATTTATGTCCTGTGCCATGTGCTCTGCAAAGAAAAATGTAAGTGTCCCTTGATTTATTTCTCTCCGGTGGCTTCAACAACAAACAGTACATCAACTGTTAATAATTCTACATCTTTTCTATCACTGGACTCTGCTCTCTCCATGTTTTCTGTATCCACTGGCTTGTTTCAGGTGCTCACTTCTCACTTGGACTGTTCTAAAAAACCCTGAACTATTTCCTTAGTATACGCTCTTTTCTAATTAGTATTTTATACTGTCTCTGAGGCTATTATTCTAAAATTTTCAAATTTGATCATTTAATTCTATGCTACCACTCTGCCTTCTGTTTAACTGAGGCAGGAAAATAGGGTCTGGAGGCAGGAAACAGAAGGCCAATTCCCACTTCAGCTATTAAAGGAAATATCCTCTCCATAAGGTGGACACCGAGTAAATAACTTTGAAAGTTTACTTCATCTTCTTCATTTACATAGGGTGTACACCAAGTAACCAATGGAAACCCAGAGAGAATATTTAAACCCCCACAAATTATGTAACAGGGCCTTTGGGCCCCTATGCTCAGACCCGCTCCCACACTGTGGAGTGTACTTTCATTTTCAATAAATCTCTTCATTCCTTCCTCACTTTGTTTGTGCTATTTGTCCAATTCTTTGTTCAAGATGCCAAGAACCTGGACATCCTCCACTGGTAACATAACTATTTCTGGTTTCCTCTCACATACTAAATAGAGTCTAAATTTCCCAGAATGACACAACTGACTTCTTCAATATGACATCTGCCAATGTCCTCATTACTGTCTTCTATCTTTTTTCACTTTTATCCTCGTAAAGTTCAACGATGTTCAACCATAAAGAGATCGCTAATTGGGTCATGTTCTTTCATAAGTTTCAGCTTTTGCAATCCTGTCCCCTTTACATAGTATGCCTTCCTCTTTATCTGGTGAACTTCAAATGCCAGTTCAAATTATATTTTTACAACTCTACTCAGAAATAGTCACTTCCTCATTTCTGCCATTTCTAGACCAAAAGTACTCCTAACACATATATCATTCTGTATTATTTGTTTATATATCTGTATTTTCAATTTGACTAAAGTGTAACCTTTTTACTGTAATCAATTAATACACGAATAATTGCAAAGTCAATGAAGTAAAAGTCATTTAATTGCTAGTAAGATAGTGGTAAGGAAAAAGCAACACAAGTATTGGGGTATAGAGAATGATACCCTGAAGTATGGTGTTCTGGCATGCTGAGCACCTCAAATTAAAATAAATTGGAAAGACGTAGAAGCTGCCTAATTTCCTAATCTTCCCTTGTTTCTCCACCCACTCACACCCCAACTGCAGGGAGGAACGTTCTCTGGAATCTCCTTATCTGGGAAGGAAACTCCTTTCCCAAAGAAAGGCAATTGTCTTAAAATTCCCTCTTTAGGAATGTAAGCAAATAACCAGGAAAGATTAACCACCAGAGAGAGAGAGAAAAAGAAATAAAAACAGAGAGAGAGAGAGAGAGACAGACAGACAGACATTAGAAGTCATTACCATGCCCAGACAGAATTTCTGTCTACTCTTCTGAGGGCAGCACAAAGACATTACCTATGAGAATTCATCTGCCTAATAAGACTACCTTTGTTCACAGTGCAGTTCCAACCCTCACCTTTCCATAACTTTTCAGTCCCATTGAGTTTCCCAAAATAATCATTTACAAACTATTGTCTGGTTTTGCTAGCTCATTCATTCTCCCTAAAAATTACCTATTACCCTCATAAAATTGCCTACAGTCCCATGCCTCCCCCGTCCCCCATAAGGTATTTAAGCTTCAGCCATCTGGCCCCTCTTTGAATGTCATATTTGTGAGACCTCTATGTCCATGTGCACATAAATAAATGTGTGTGCTTTTTTCTCCTATATGTCTGTGTATTAAATAACATTTATTATTTTCATTTATTTTAAAACCATGTATAGTCACAACATCCACGTGTTCTGCTTCTCCTTACTGAGCCACCCAAATAATTTAGTCAAATTACAACAAGCAAAGTGACCTCAGTGGAAAAAGTATGCAGAGAAGCCATGTTGTGAGATTACGAGTTTATAAGATTATCCTGCCCAGCTACTCAAAGTTATAGTGAAACTCATTTCACGTTGAAAAAAAGTATTAAAAGAAGACAAAATATTGTGAAATATAACGATCTCATAGGCTTATATATTCTCCATATTGCTATTTACTTAGCTGTATATATTCTGCCAATGAAATTGCCATTGATTTGATATAATCTTTCCAGTATCTAACTGAATATGCTTCTAAGTATCATACCAAACACTTAGGTTAATAATGGTAGCAGCACTTCATTAAGAACTCATAAAAAGAGGCTGGTATTCCTCTATGGTCTACCTCTATATTGGACTTTGTGTTTGTGATATACTCAAAACATGCACAGAAACATGAGAAATATGCTTAATAATCTACAAGGTAGTTTTAAATGGTCAGCCCACAAAATGCATGGGAATTGCTTTTATAAATGCCTACAAGGCCATGTATCTCTCCGAATAAATTTATGTGTTAAAGAAATGGCCCTGGTTCCTAGTCTAGGAATTTAATGGGGAAACTTCTCTGTAAAATAAAATAATGTAATAGGAAGATATTGTGCCACTTCTCTTGCTATATAACTTAATCTTAATTACCATCTTAGGTTGAATTCCCTGGAAATCAGAGCTGGAGATAAAAGCTATGTGCTAGCACTTTATTAAGAAGCTCAATAGGTCCCTGAGAAGCAAGGTGGGAAAGGGGAAAAGTAGAGTCTATCTTCGGTTTTCTTTGAGACGTTAGATAAAAAAATTCATAAAACATAGCATTTACAAACTTTGCCAAATATTAAGTGATTTATTGTTCATATATATGCTGCATTAAAACAATGCAACTACAGATAGCAATAGCCAGCTACTCAAAAGCTAAAATATACTGAATTTCAGGTTACCACAACAACAGGACATTTTGAACTCTTTAGAGGACACTACCTTTTTTTCCCTAGATTACACTTTTTTTTTAACTTCTAATAAAGATAACCAGCATTCAGTGGCAGGAATTTGGATTGGATGACTCCATAAATATTTATTATCTCTTCATAATAAAAATAATTTGTGAATATGCTTTATTAATGACAACAAAAAAGTGAAGATGCACCAAGAATCCGTGACTGTAACCTATGTTAACATACCACAGAGATGGATATAGCTTCTTTGCACAGTTTCGGGCAGGTTAAAGTCATGTGTATTATCTCAAATGGACTATACATGAAAGCCAATTCCAGCCTCTAAAAAGTAGATTCACAGCCTCAATAACAATCATTTAGATATTTAATAACTGAATTTTCAGAAAATACTCTTATTTATAATCTGGATCCTCATGCTTCATGCTCCATTTGTTTTTTTTTTTCTAATTTAGTCCTTACAGAAAACTAACAACTAGTCCCTGTGAAAAGTCATCCTTTAACTTATTTGTTCACTAATATTTTGATCTTGGCCTAGACGTGACAGGTCCAAATAGAAAAGTTACTCAGCTTAGGGGCTTTGCTAGATTCGTTTTCATTTTGCCACCATCTTTTAGAATGGTAGGAGTCAAATATAGATTTCTGAGTCATACAATGTGGGATTTTGTTCAAATGGGATTAAGTTTGAATTAGGAGGAAAAATAATCAAATATACTTTTACAGTATAGGCAGAAAACTGTATACACAATCTTCCGTCACTGTCAATTATATTGACATAATAGTATGGATGATAATAGGATTGTTCTATTTTGAATCCATACACATATAAATAGTCTGTGTATTCTGACATGACAGAGGAGAAAAATATGATATTCACTATTTCACACGTTCAAATACAGGTAGTAATATAAATTTAGTTAGTGTAATATATATTACAGCAGAGTAAGAGAGAATCAGAATGATTAAGTGTTTATAACCTCAAGGTAGGCTTTTATTCCTTTATCTAATATTCCTAAATTCTACTCTTTAAAAGGAAGAAATACTGCTATTAAGAAATTTTTAAGGGACTGGGCTAAATGTAATTTTATAATTAATCTTATATCTGTATAAAATATGACTCAAAGAAGATACTGCTTTGACTTTGTTTTAGTGATATTTTTCCTAAGCCCTTAAATCTGAAATCTCTGAGGATGTGTTAATGGCACTTAGATTTTTTATACTATCTTTCTAAATATTAAGAAATGGCAGTACTAATGATTAGTATTACTATTGGTTATCTTGTGGTGAGAAAAATAATTTTTGGAAAATTGACTTTGAACATCTTTCAAACAAGGAAGTTATGTTCTTATACTTTTGTTGCTATTAGCCTGACCCTTTCTTCAGTGCTTTTAAACTATAGGGCTTTTTTTTTAATGAACTTATATGAAAGGTGGTTTCACTGGCCTACTATCTTACATATTTGGGAAGAACTGAAAACAAGAGAGACGGAGAAAGTACATATGAAACAAGAAGGTCATCAAACTACGTGGTGAATAAAAGTGTTTTTTCTAATTTGATAACCATATCCTTTCTGAAATGAGGTTGATAGCATTTCAGATCAGACAAAATTTTTTCCCTGCTAATCTATATACTTCATCACAACTATAAAATTTGAGACCTTAGGTGATGTGCATTACCATAATGGAACAAAAAAATGTTTCAGTCACATTCTTGAGATTGATCACTAGCTCTAGAATTTAAAAAAAATGAATGAATTCAAGATACTCATTTAAAGTAGACTACATATGAGACTTAGTTTCTACTCTATATAATTGGCACAAAATATATACCTCATTAGTCATTTTAATTAAATGAAATAATAAGTCTACATAATATTAGTATTTGTTTCATGATTATGTGCTAGGCATTAGGTCAAGATGCTTTATACGTATTTAAAAAAATATCTAATGTGAAAACTGTCACTATTAGCTCTGTTCTCCACTACTATCCTCAATTTTCCATGTCATTCTAATTTTAAGCAATATTTGTATCCACTAAGGTAGTGATTCTTAATTTTTTTATATCATAGATCTTTGAGAATCAGATGAAAAGTGTCATCATCCAAAAATTCAAACTGAATATACATGCACATTTTGCATGCAATTTTAAAAGGTTTAGGAGGCTCCAATTTATAGACCATCTAGTGATAAAATCTAAACTAAGAACTTACATGCTAAGTAAACGGAAATAAGATGATCATGTCAAATTTTCTTAATACAAATATACATCAAAAAGGCATTGTTTCTGAATTTAAAACATTTAATCTGAGAGAACAACAAGGAATATTTCTGTCAATCCAAAACACATAGAGGGGCCTGTGAGGATATATCTTATTGTAATAAATATGAGTACACTTATAAGAAATATGTGTATGTATAGCTGGGTGTCTTGCAGACATAAAATAAGTTTGTCATACAACCATACTGTTCTTTTTTTTGGTATCTAAAACTCAACGTGCCTCAAACAATAATTATTTTTCTTATTTTTCCTGCACTCCTTTTGCATTTAAATGAACAACATCAATCCCCTTCTACAACATTGATCTTACCAAATGATTTCAGCTTAGTTTATATCCAACCAGTTATCAAACCATATTGGCTCTAGTTAAAAGAAATAAACTTAGTCTTTCTATATTGTTCATACTATCAAAACAAGGAATTTAGTAAAAGTTGACTGCACATCTACTATGTAAAAAAAATCAAAGAAAACTTTTTATGACCCAAACATTATTCATAATATTGTTTTCTTCTTTGCCTTAATAGACTAACCCTTAAGAATACTGATCCGCCTGTATCCCTCTTTAAAGCCTATTAATTATCAGAAACATTTGTTTCTCACAGTCAGAGGTAGATTAGATATCTTCACTCCATACTCACATTACCATTTCTCTGTCTGCTAAAAATCCCTTTCTTTCAAAAAAAAATCTTATCATCAATTTATTCTATCATCTTCCTAATCTCATTTATGGCAATAACTATCTCTTGATCCTTCCCACTGTGCCTCCTATGCACAAACACACACACCTATGAATATTTCATAAACCAGCTCACTCTCTTCCTCAGCACCCCTATTCTTGGTGTTTTCAACACCTAGTGTCTCATTTATTTTACCTCGCACCTAAAACTATGTTTACTCAACTCTTCCTCAGCCAACTTCTATGGTCACATGCTAACACGAGAAAGGAGACCACCTTCAAAATCACAAACTGAAGCCTGCGTATTCTGTTCTCAGTTGCCTGGTCCTTCCATTTCACTTCCTCAAATGCTCCTACTGCAATATTTTAAATATTAGGTCTTCCAATCCTTTCATCCCCTTTCCCCACCTATTATCTCTTCTGGCTCTACATTTCCTACTTTTCAATATTTGCTTTTCTAGTTAATCATTATAATCATTCTCTTTCAAATACTTTTTTTTTTTTTTTTTTTTTTTTTCTGAGAAGGAGTCTCGCTCTGTCGCCCAGGCTGGAGTGCAGTGGCGCCATCTCGACTCACTGCAAGCTCCGCCTCCTGGGTTCACGCCATTCTCCTGCCTCAGCCTCCTGAGTAGCTGAGACTACAGGCGCCCACCACCACGCCCAGCTAATTTTTTGTATTTTTAGTAGAGACGGGGTTTCACCGTGTTAGCCAGGATGGTCTCGATCTCCTGACCTCGTGATCCGCCCGCCTCGGCCTTCCAAAGTGCTGGGATTACAAGCGTGAGCCACCGTGCCCAGCCTCAAATACTTTTAACCAGCTTTCTCCTTCTCCTCTTGTCGATATAGATTAAAAAACACCAATCTTAAATGACTATCTAGGTCATATTTCTTTTCGCCTTTTCCCACAGCTGAGAATTGCTGGAAATGATTCCCATTCTGCTCAATTAATTCTGAGCCCTTTTCACTTTTCCAAAACTCTCCATCCACTTTTCCTCTGTCACAACTTTCTCAGCATATTACTACAAGTCCTCTGTAAGATAATTCAAGAGATGAGAATATCTAATGTTTCCTGTTCAACAAATAATCATTTCCTACTTAGAAAAATGTCATTATCCACATATGCTCTCGATTCTTACTTTCTAATTTCTCAACACTCTTTTCATATATATAAATAAAAATTACTTTTCATGAGCCATTTGAGAGTACTTGGAGTGTACAATGTTCCTTCATGTTAAACCCTTGTGGGTTATTACAAACAAAGACAACAATATTCTTTTACATAACCATGTTATAATTCTCAAATTCAGGATTTTAAACATTGCAGAGATACAATGATCTAACACGAGTCACCAAGCTTTTTCTGCAGAAGGCAAGATAATAAATACTTCAGGATTTCTGGGCCACATGGTCTCTATCATAACTACTCTACTGCAATGGCACAACAGCAGCCGTAGGCAATGCCATCAACCAATGTCCACTGCTACTTTACAAATCAACTGGCAGACTCTGAATTAAGCTAGTTTACATTAAAAAAAATTTCAATTGACCTAAGAAACTTTTGTAGAATTTGTTCTTGTTTAAAACTTATTTTGTTGCTTATTGGATATTTTCTTTGATTTCTTTCGAATTTTGTTTTGTCTAAAGTGTTATTAGACATATGGAAATTTAAGATTTCTTAATCTTTCTTGTGAATTGGGCCATTTTATCAATAAGATGTCTCTCCTTATTTCTAGTGATATTACTTTATGCTAAAGTAGACTCATCTACTGAGCCTGGTGGCCAACGCCTGCAATCCAAGCATTTTGGAGGCCAAGGCAGGCTGATTGCTTGGGTCTAAGATTTTGAGACCAGCCTAGGTAACATAGTGGAACCCCACCTCTACAAAACATTTAAAAAATTGGCCAGGGGTGGTGGTACACAGCTCTTGATCTCAGCTACTCAGGAGGCTGAGGTGGGAGGAGGGCTTGAGTCCAGGAGGTTGAGGCTGCAGTTAGCTGTGGCCATGCCACTGAATTCCAGCCTGGGTGACAGAGTGAGACGTTATCTCACACAAACACACAAAAATCGACTTGTCTGATTTTAATATAGCTATACTAATCTACATTTGGTGGATGCGCACATATATCTAGTTTATCTTTTTTGTTTTCAAATTATCCATGTCTTTAAACTTTTTATTCTGTACGTAGATGGGTTTCCCTTTATTCATACAGATAATCTTTGTCTTCTAATTGGAGCTTGAATTCAATTTACATTTAATATTAGTTTTGATACTGTTAAGTTCAAGCCTATCTTCTTACTTTTTTATTTCACTTTGTCCCATCTATAGATTGATCCTGTTATTTTCTGCATCTTGTTACTCAAACCAATCAATGTGTTTTCCTTAGTTTGGATTTTTTTTTTTAATACTAGAGCATACATTTGGTCCCAAGTTACTGTTGAAATTGTTATGTATATCTTTACTATTTTCATTAAGAGAATATTCATTAAAGATCATGTCTATTTAATGCTGAGATCATCTGTATGCTTTTTACTGTTGTCTGCTTTTCTATTGATTTTTGATCATGTATTCCTGCCACTTGGTATGTCTAGCATTATTTAATTCTATGTTGGGCATTTTCTGTAAGAGTCTATGAAAGGTGCCTCCAGATGATATCTTCCATCAAATTTTCCCTCTTTTATATTAGACAGATAGAGTGAGAGACTTATTACATTGATTCTTCTAAGGGTTGATTTTTGCCTTTAATAAGGCTAAGACTCAGCCTTATTAAATCTCAACTTTGCCCGGTATCATTCAGTTCCTTGGTCATGATCCTTCTAGGCTTTTTATTAAAAATCTAATAAATCTCCAGCTGTTCCACATAAAATATATGTGCCATTTCATTCATTATTTTGGAGGCTTCAGAGCTTAGTTTTAGTCTTGTAACCTCCAAAATTAGAAACATTCCCAATTTCTTAAGGGAGGAGCAACCTGTTTGTTTGGGACTTATTTCTTCCTTGAATTGAAATATTGTATTCTAAGAACAAGAGATTATTGGAGAGTTACTCTGTCTTTTTGATACACTCAGCCTAACTCCTGAGCCTTTCAAACTGGATCCAGAAATCTGAAGCTTCTTAGTACTCTACCACCTCTGAGGAACCATAGACAGAAGAGTATCATTGAATTATTGAGGTAAAATGTTATGTATTCACAGTATTTACCGAAAAAATAGGTCCTACCTAAAGTGTTTGATTTTTATGTGTTAAAAATAAAAAGAAATGATTCTTTCCATTAAAGAAAACAGAACTAGAGAAATTGGTATTTATAAGAGAGGAAACAAAGAAGGCCTGACTATCCCAAGAATAGTGGATAGGTGTGCAGAAACCAGGGGAAAGTGGTTTCTATGTCTCTACACTTAATACTTTGAGATATGTGATTTGTTAGTGTACGAGAAACAAATAGCTCACAGGTTCTCTATCAATATCAGTAAAGAGTGGAGAGAGGCTTATCCTGCAAACTTCAGGGGTTTGTATTAGATACATATGAAATTCCTACCATTGCTGACAATTTTATGTAAAAAAGGAGACATCCTATGATTAGAATACAACATTCACTGTAGGAAACACATATGTTTTTGGTTTTACCTAACAATGTATGTTTATCTAAAAGAAAGATTTATTATCAGGATAAATTATTACTAATAGGAACTATTTATTTAGCATTTGAGGCTTAGCTTTATGCTAATGCAGTTAATGTATTTTGTTTTTTTTCTCTACAGTCCTCAAATTGGCTTCCCATATTAAAGCTTATGCATAAGTCTTTTAGTTTTCTATAATGAATCCTTTGCTTCCTTGCATGGTATTCTATCTATGGGATACCAAAGTGTCCTGCTAATTCCTTGAAGTTACCTTGTCTATAGAATATTGTTCTAATAATATTTCCATTTAACATTTTAGACATCTGGCTAAGACCTGGTTTAAAAATCACTTTTCATTAAGCGTTGTCCAACCAGCATAGTTACAAAGAACTCACCATTCATTCTCTGACTTCCAATTACAATTCTAATTAGTGAATATGTGCAGAGTATATTTAAAATGACATGGATAACTCAGCTGGGACAAAGAAGTTCCCTTCTCACAAAACTCCAGCTGTTTGACAGCTCTTTTCTAAAGCATGTTGAAGAGTGTTCTGAGGTTGTACCTGAGTTTAAATGACAGCAGTAGTTTATATCTAACAATATACCAGATATTATGGAATTTCTTTTTAATTTATCACGATCATTTTCTCACACAATTAAAAATTATTTGATCATTTTATTTTTAATGAAATCACTAACATTACATCACATTTACCTAATTTTATGTTATTTTCAAAGTTTGACTTTTAGAATTAATACTAAATTATTCACTGTATTCTTAGGACATATTTCCAGAAATAAATCTGTTACACAGTAGTCTTTGAAAGTTTTTAAAGCTGCTAAGATACCCATAAAATTGTTTCTAGAAAGATTGAAGCAATTTGTATTCCCATTAGTACTTTGTGAATGCTGGTATTATCACAATGAGAAAGCTATCACTAAAAATTTCATCTGAAACGTAATGTATGTGATTATATTATAAATAAGCATTTTCTTGATTACCAGTGAGTTTAGTTTTTTCACCTCCTTGTGCATATTAGCCATGTTTTTGGGAGTTATCTGTGATTTCTTTGTAAACCTTCCTATTTCTCTAATAGAGTATTTATGTTTTCTTATAAATACATAAGTAATTGTTACATAAGTATATAACATTTGAGACAAATAGCATATACAGCATTTTTTTAAAGCATATTAAATTTTTGGTTGTTGCAAATCATTTCCCGTTTGCCAGTTGTCTTTAATTATACATATAATTTAATTTTTTCAATGTGCATATAATTATATAATATTAAAAAAATTTAAACTAGGAAATAAGGCAAAAAGGTGGGTCACTTCCATGTCATATTGGGTGTTATGGGTCAATTTAAGCTGAACGTTATTTAATTATTTAAATAACAACCCTCTATTTGACTTTGTTTAATAATAATTAAGTGCTTAGACTCTACAAAGACACATATTACATTACCGATTTCTGTCTGGTAGAATAAAAAGTGGCCTCAAGGGTTACAGTTTATTGCCCTGTAAGATATAATGAGTTTGGTCTCTAACTCAGCAAACCTATTTCAAGATGTCTTTACTAGTGCGGTGTTAAAAACTCTGTTTTACAAAATGCTCTTTGAGCTAGCATTGCCATCTAAACATTAGAGTACTAATGGGATAATAAATCTTTGACATGTTTATTTTTATATCTGTATGATGGTCAGGTTTTTAATTTTTTTAAATATATTTTGAAAAGTTCTTCAGGTTCCTCCATTATCCCCAAATGGATTCAGCTGTCACATCTCGTTAAGCTACATTGACTAAGAGGTGTACTTCACAGGCTATTTAAATAGAAACAGGATTATTGGTTTGGGCAGTGAGTCCCAAGTAGCCCGACAGCTTTATTTTTGCTGAGTCTTCATTTGTAGTAATTAGGAATCTAGCTTAATGGTGTGAGAATTTGATGATATATTTTAGAGGGACTATAGGATTTATTCCTCTTTGGTGAAGAAAAACAGAAATTCTGGTTTGTCAGCTATTTATTTTTATTTTTTTCCTACTATTTATGAGAAGTAAATTTGTATGCCCTTTGGAAAGGAGAACTATTCTTTGAGATAAATACTGTGAGTTTTTGTGTAGCTGTTGACTTTTGACCCACGAATAAGAATTGAAAATGCAAGATGTCTGTTGACATATAATTGAGAAAATCTTTTACTTCTCAGTATTTGAATGTGGAATACTCTTACTTTTTCAGCATATTTTAAAATTTAATTATTAATCTCTTAAATTAATTTAGCTTTGT